>NW_026535782.1:32345000-42345000 GCF_028551555.1 Melozone crissalis
TACTTCTCAAGACAGGCTGAAGATAAAGCAGGATTAGGTGTAATAAATGGAGTTTTCCCACTCTGGTATTCCCAGCTTCAAGGTCACTTAAGCAGAACGACTCCCTTCTTTTCTAAATCTGCTTAGAACTCTTTCCTCTAATTATTAATGTTTTTTACCAACCTAACTTCCATCATAGTGAACAAGCTGTGATCATAATCTGTAAGGGGATTCTGATGTCTCAAGTGATTGCCAAAGAATTACACTGATAAAAATTCTGAAAGTTACATGGATGTTGTTTGCATCCCACAAAGTGTGAAATACAAATACCAAAAGGACAGACATGGATCTATATGGACTGTGGTCTTACCCAGTACACTTATGTTTCAACAGTGCAATATTTCCATAGCTTTACTTATCCTTCCATAATTGTTTATGTAATTTAAAAATAGTCAAACTTTAATCTTTTTAATTTGGATGGCTGGTTTGTGATATTCTTGAATTTGTACCTGGTGTGCTTGATAATTAGATCATGAATGAATTCACCAGTAGGGTATTAAATCAAGCTGCTTGAAATTTATGTGCTCTTTTCCTCTGCCTACACTTCTACAATTTCCATGCCTAGCTACACTGTATTTTAGCTCAAACAAAAGCCCTGGGAGGAGTATTATGCTCTACCCAGCCTAGTGTGTAGTCTGCTGGTTTAGATAGTTTCTTCAAGGACTGATGGAATAGGTCAAAAGACCAAAAAAAAACCCACAACAAAATCTCATGAGGAATTTCAATAGACATTTAGGATGCCAAAAACTTCTGCAAGTAAAAAATGTGCCTTACAAAATGTCAAGTTTTCCTTGGTACTATTAATATGTTTTAAATGGTCTCCATGATGAGAAGAAAGTGAGCTTCTATGATGAATTATATGGGGTAAGTGTGGTAAAGATGCTGTTTCATGCTCTTCTCTGGCATGTGACATATTACACAAAGCAGGATATAGATAAATTGTGAGTCATTATAACCTGAGGCAGTATAAATAGAAAAGCTGTGCTTTCAATGAAATAACTTTTCCAAAGGTGCATGCAGGAAACACAGGAGGACTGTATTTGAACACGGTCATAAAGATGATACAGACTGAGAGATCTCAGAAAGGCAAAGCAAGATTCCTGAACTAGCCCACTGCCTCAACGCTAAAAGATGAATCTTGCTCCTAGTAATATTTATCATCATATTTCAGCTATATATTTGATTTTTTACTACTCACATTCTTATTTTCCCATTATTAGAATTATATATTTCCTTTGCTGAAAATAGGAAAAAGTTATCTCTAAGTATAATGGCCTCTTAAAATGAACTTTGGTGATTACAAGCGTGCAATGGATTTTTTTCCTTGGGTATAAAAAATTCAGTAATGCAAGAAAGCCTGCCTTCTGATGCGTGTAACTTGGAATGTTTTGGCCTATAAAAGACCTGTTATTCTGAAGGGAGGTATGTCATATGCTATAATGTGTAGTAGTAAGAGGCAAAGCCTCCAGTGAAGTAGCACCCCCCTGATGAAGGAATAAGCCCCTACAGGGACAACTCATAACTTCATGAACTATTTCCACAGACATCAACATGTATTTGAATAAATGATTTTCTGCTCAGTACTGTGCATCTGCTTTAGATATATACAAAACGCATCAAAGGATTTAAGGTCTTTGAGGGACTTAGATTTAAGAACACCTAATGGTTGATTTTCCAAGCGGCCTGGTTATTAAACAGATACAGAGCTGCTCTGCTCAATCAAAACAGAAGGAGGTCTTGAAAAACCCAGCCACAAAATTTCAGTTTCTTAAATATGTTTAATTTTCAAATTTAAATTTCATGGTAGTGTGAAATGTCTTTCTAAACTTTTGTTACTAAATTGATCCTAAAACATTTTCTATTTGCTTAAGTTTCCTATCCACACGCCTTTTTGGCTTGGCCCATGGCACCATAGTTGTGAGCATGACACTTTTTGGATGTGTTTCTAGGCATAATGCTAAAGGTTGTCTTTGTTTGCACCTCACCTTTGAACACTATGAATAGTTCGGGTTTTTGTGGACCCAAAGGTATCATTTTGACCTCTTTACACACAAGCAAATACAGATAGGTGAGTTCTTTGCTGGAAATCAGTCTGAAAATTATTAGTAGAACCAAGGATATAACTGATGACTCTTTCCTGGGTGTTAACACATATCACACTAACATTTTAAAATATGAGATAACTGTGATGACCTATCAAAACCATTTTGCTGCAGAAATCTTTGGGTCAGCTGTTTGTTTTAAAGCAGAAAATGAAAGAGAACTTTATTAAAAATTTAGATGGATTTGATAGATAAAGTTTTGTTTGGCCCATTCATTACATTCCCGAAAATTGTGTTTGAAGCAACTGTTTGCTTCTTGTCTCTTAGACATAACCCATGCAATGGAAATAATTATGACAAGTGAGAAACTTCACATAGTCCTGATCCTGACATAAGTATTGAAGATTGTGTGCTGAAGTTTATTGTAGTTCTTTTTGTTTAACTCTCAAAGGTTGATATAGCAGTCCTAAACACATTAGACAGAAATATTGTGGCTACCATTTAATGGTTTCCATTTCTTGTGGGTCATCTCAGAGTTATCCGAGGCTTCTGCCATGTTAAGTCATAAAATACTGTTTTATCTTCTTGTATGCATGGATCACAAATGTGACCTAGAAAAACAGATATAACACCTGTTGTGGTTTTTTTCTATCTTTTACCCAAGGGTCCATCGCACTCTGAAGTAACCTAGCAATGGCATACTTGGACCACTGACCTGCCATTTTTCAGTGTTGAAGAAAGCTTATCTGTTTTCTCTTCCTTCCTATATTTGTATATTGTATAGTTGATTAGTTGAATGATTCCAAGTCTCCCAGTTAATTCTTGCAAAAGAACTCCTCTATTAGCATGATGAATGAAATTTTGAACATTTTTTGTTCATGTATTGAATTATTTGCTTGTCAGCTGTCATATACAGGTGATATGTGCAGAGAAACATCTTCCTTACCACGACAAGTTAGATTGCCTGTGTGATGCCAGATGTGTAAAGCAGATAATATGCTCCCAGGTTAGTGATGATTCATTTTGGAAATGCTAATTATACAGGTAAATATTTTTGAATTATATATATATATAAAATTATTATATTTTAAAAAGTGGTTATACGTCAAAATCACTCTTTTTGCAAACCACTAAAAGGAAACCAGAATTTTCTGAGTGTCTTGCATGTTGAATGAGCTGTACAATTTTAATATGAGTAGGAATTAATTGAATTGAGTCTGAGTTCACTAATGAAAGACTATGAACATTGTTATTCCTAAGTGCAACCACATATTTGAAATGGGTGCTTGGAGCATTACATATATGAAGATCTTCTTTAGTTTTGCAATATCTCAAATATTAAAAAAATGTATAATCCTTTGGAAGGGGATTTGAAAATTTCTGGTGCTAGATCAAGCACACAAGAGTAACTAATCTCATTTTGGAAAAAACCCCTCTAATTTAAAAATCTTTGCCCTTCCTGTACATGGGGGAAATGTCAGGGGTATGGGCAAATACAGGATTTTTCATTTATGTTAATTTTTTGTGAAAGATATTGCAGTACATATCCACCATTCCCACCACTGTTAAAAGTGACTCATATGTATAAAAATTAGGTGGACACACAGGAAGAAAGTAGAATGCAAATATCTGAATGAAAATATTTTCAGATTTTGGACTGATCCTCAAAGTGACTTCACAATCTGTGAAATGAACAACACTGAGATATTACTATTAAAGTAGGCTCAGAACTATACTGACTTTTCATTTCTCTGGACTTCCTGCTTATGGAATCAAAAAGACATCTGGAAGAAAATTTCTGTCTGGGGGAAGTAAATGCCTTTGTAAAAAAATCTACAAAATTAATTGTTTACACTTCACTTTTAAATTCCATGCTTAAAAAAAAAATCAAAAATATTTCAATATGTGGTTGGGCAGTCATGTTACCTTCACATTGTAAAGGAGGCCTTCTGAATCCTAGTAAATATAAGGCAGAGCACTGGGAAAATGTGAGAAAATGTTATTGAATCTCATGGTGCCGGTAAAAAGTTTTCTTTAAAATACTATTTTGTTATGAACATTCTACTATGTTTCCATAATGCTGAATGTCCTATTTAACTTAGATGTTTTGATTCACATCTGTATTGTAAGAATACATTCTTGCTTTCTGACCAAAATTGTTTTAGACTTGATCTAACCACTCATTCAAGAGGAACAGACTTAAAATAAAGCTAAGTCTATATGGACACCTGCGTTCTCCCTTGAACTTTCTGAAATCCCTTAATTTTACTTTCATCCATGTGCAGTCTATAACTTGGGTAGAAATAGAAATCCTGAATAGCTGAAAATTTGTAACAAGTAGCTATGACCCTCAAAGTGCTGCCTTTTCATAAAATGTGCACATGAAAGTTGGTATTGGAATCCAAATTTTGGACAAAATTAAATGTTCTGTCAACTCTTAGTTTTTTCACCACCTTTGTAGAGCACCCGAGGAAAGACTGTATACTTCAGATCGTAGTCACTCAGCTGAGAAAGGTATTATTTTTGGTATTATGGTGCATAGACCAGAATTTCCTACCTGCCCCTATCCCCTCCTTTCTGTTGGTATATGTATTTATAAAGACACACAACTGAGCAGATATGGAGATATAATCTGAATACAAATTTTCTTGATTTAAAGTTCAAGAAGCATTCAGGAAAAAATGCTTATATCAGTACATGGAGAGCAAGAGTGAGCATTATATTACAATTTTGTCTTAATCCTGATTTATGCCTCTTTAAAGAGATGAGAAAGTCATATTTTAAATGTAGTTTCATTGAGTGGAAGGAAAATAAAAGGTGTCATTAAGCCAGGAATTCATTTCCTGTCAGGTAGATGAGACAACACTCAACTCAAGAATGCTATGCACAACAACAACAAGGTCAATACAATGTAAGTACCACAAAAACACACACGTGTAAACAGGACTAACAGAAGAAAAAAAAAAAAGTCCACAAACCCCAACACATTATTTTTAGCCCTAACTGATTGAAGCTGTAGCTCTGCATCTTGAAGCAGCACAAATGAGTTGATGAACTATGGCAAGGATAATGATCCTTTATACTGAATCTGCTGCCCATAGAGACAATGTGTGAAACTGTCAAAGCCTTTGGACTCCATAAAGGAAATAGTTGTAAAGAATATTTAAGATTTCTTCAGATCAGACTCTTCAATTTCCAGCAAAAGCTTGATCTAAAATAATACTCATTATTTATCTCCTCTGGCAGCTGTACATTTCTTTGAGTAGCTGTCCTAATCCCAAATGCCAGTGCCTTTAGGCTTTCTCTTCAGGTACTGCATTGCCTTTTTCTTATTTACTGATAAATACAGACATCAGAAATCACAGCTTTGTTGTCATGTGAAAAGAGGAATGATAAACCTTTAGATAGAAGTTGGGTCAGCCTCTCTGTGGCAGGTATGCTGTGTGAATCTCTTTGTTCTCTGGGAAACCTTTTAGCTGGGTCTGAAGCTATCTTAACGCATCTCAGAGGAGATTCATATGAACTTTGCTTGTCTAAGGAAAGCAGCTGCAATGTCACCAATATTTCCAAAGGCTATACTTATGGGTTGCTGCACTGAAGACCAATTTTAACATTTAAGATGTCCCTAGCAGCACTTCACAGCTGTGCTATTATCAAAGCTGGAAGGCTTGAATTAAGTTGTCATCACTGCTGCTTCTTCGAAGAGCTGGTTTGGCCAAATACAGCATCCACACTGTTATACCCTCTGGAATATTTTACCACAGCCTAATGAAACACATCATTGCTCTAAGAATATAAAATCTTTTCTCTGGGTTGGCTGTTTGGTACAGAGGAGCCTAGCCTTGTTATTACCAACATATGTATGTCAGTGTAATGGCTTATTTGGATCCACCTTGAAAACATTATCCTGCATAAGAAAGTATACAGATGCTGGGAAAACAGTAGTGCTGGCTTTACCTGAAGGTATTTGGTGCATCATATATTTTTGCATGACTTTAACAGCTTCATTCTGTCCCTTGAACCCTGCTCTCTTTGAGAACTTAATCCAAAGCCCACTGAAGCTTCTAGAAAAGGGTGTCATTAATCAAAAGCATACTGTGGATCACATCCTTACTTGAAATTTGTGCAAGATTCAGGATTTTACTCATATGAAACACGTAGTTGATTAGCATGCACTTTTCATATAACTGTCCTACTTTTCATATAACTGGCACAGCAGTAAGTAAAGCAAAATGTAGTATAAAGCCTACTGCATTTCAGTTTTCAGATGTTCAGGATGCTGTGGGTAAACATCACACAGATAAATTACTGTTAAATTCTTCCTTTGCAGCTCAGCTCAAAAAAAATGATGTGTCTCTGGCACAAGATAACAGCAATTTTCAGTTATTTTTCTTTATTAATTTTGATAGCTTGCATTATATTGTCCTCTTTATCTATTACTTACATTCCATAGATAGTCTGACACATGTTTAACTGTACAGCTACAGCTCATGACACGTTTACATAAATAAGAGAGTATGAAAATGTAAAAAGCCTATTTATAAGTAACAAACCTGGAATCAGCCCATGAAGGCTGCACAAGTTATCTCTGAAACATAAGAGCATAATATGTTGTAATAAAATAATTTTCAGCAACATGCAAAATAATGTCTGTTACTCACAAGAACAGGAAAAAAAAGAGAGAGAGAAAATTACATACTATTCCCTCTTATGTCAAAATTAGTTTCTTGCAGGTTCAACAGAAGAGAAAATGCTCCATAGGAGCAGGCTGAGTAAATTGGCAGAACTTGGAAACATCACAAAGCATATGTTAGTAAGTGAATGAGAAACTTCCTGTTGCATTACTATATGACATATGGACAGCATGGATGCCTTATGGGTAGTCCAAGAGACAAATTTCAGGTATGCACATGGACTTGGCTTCTTAGAAGCTCTTGATAGAGAAGGATGAAATACTTATGGTTTTCTGGCAAAAATTGCACTCTCAGGCCAACTTTTTACTATAATTTCTTCTTTGTTTCAGACATAACAAAAATTTTAGGAGCATTTCAGTATAATTCATACTATTTTCTTTAATATCTTTACATTTACTTCAGCATTATATCTTAAAAAATAAGTTGCTTTTTTAGATTCACTCTTTCCCACTTGCTCTGTAATGAAAGTGAGACACCAGTTATGATTACAGATGTAAAAACTCATTTGAAACTTAATTTGTAAGAGTGTGGACAAGCATGTACTCCATTTTGCATCCTTCAAAAATAAGGGGGAGGTGATTTAAAAGAAGTGTGGTGGTTGTTTTCTATTTATCCATTTCCATATGTAAATGAAATCTAAAGCCTGGACACGTGAACTAAGGAACAAAAGATACAAGGCTCCCCAGATAACTTTTATTGTTGATATGAAAAGTCAAACTTCAGATGTGGACTGTGAATAGTAGTTCAGGCCATTGTTAACTTTCTTGACATTTCAAAGGTACAGCATTCGGTCTATTCTCCTCTTTCCCTTCTTTCTAAATTAACTTGCTGTCATAAATTCCTCTAAGACTTGCTGTCATAGATTCCTCTAATCCAAATATAGCTTCAGAACACTTATTTTTTGAGAGTAGAATCAAGTCCTCAAGACTATGGAATTTTTCAGTTTTCTTGAAAGAAAGTGAAAAATTTTATGAAAGAATCAACCATGACAAGGCTGTCTGTATTAGAAACTTGCAAAATTTTAATCACCTGCGTTTCACTTGCTTCTATTCAATAAATATTGAGAACTGTCAAATGTCCAACAGGTTCAGAGCTTGGCTGGCACGAGATCTTCTATCATGTTTGAAAATAAGGCTTTCTAATTCTTTCTTCTTTTATTAACCAGCTGACTTAAAGTATGTATAAAACATGTTTTCCTTCTGTAACCATTTACTGGTTTGCAACATTATTCATGCATTTTACAGCAAATGTAAGGTAAGTAGCTGGGTAGTGTTCACTGTATTGTAGCAATTTTTTGTGGTTTGCTTTTTACTACAAATAACAAGATAGAGATAATTTACTTGTTTGAAAAGAAAAGTTTGTAGGGGGAATAATTCCCACACAGTTCTTCGCTTTTGCATTTTTAAATTTTAATATCACCTTAACAAATTGAGCCGAGTATATTGATATTAAAAAAAAAAAATATTCTCCAGAGTTTCAGGTTTGTTTCAAGTATATATTTCCTGGAGGCTTTTAATGATCTCAGAGGGCTTTATTGAATCAGAATGAATACAACAGGATCTAAGAAGAAATGTGTTTAATGAACTGCCTCACAAAAAGAAAAACAGAAGATAAAATGCTATTATGTAGTGTCCACAAAACCACTGACATAAAATTAATGATAGTCCTACAGTATATTTTATTGGGACTTTTCCCACTTCAGTTGCAGAAATATTTGTGGAACTAGTCATGGATCTCTGTTAATTTGGAGAGAAGCCTGAAACCCAAAGCAATTGGAGGCATGTTAAAGTAGAGGTGTTATCTATTGTATCCTGCAAATTCAATTTTGTGCATACAGCTGAGAGTTTTACACTATTACCTAATGTGTGCTTAATAAAACCAGTACTATGGAGCTATGCCTGAATCATAGGTGGGCCCATATTTTTAGCAATGCAAGAGTTTCTCCAGAACATCTGCAGGCATACATGTTATTCTTAATTTGAGCTTGCACACAGTCCTCTGTGCTGAGAAGTACTTCAGAGTTACAGACTCCCAAATTCACATGCTAGGATCTTCATAGCCTATTTTTTGTAAGGTATGTAGAGATATGATTTGAATGTTTGCAGTTTCAGAAGCTCTTTCCCTTCCAGAATTCCAGAAAATTTGAATTTGGAAAGGAACCCTATATATGATCAGGTCCAAATTCCTGGTTAACCAGTCGCCTAGAGCTTATTGCCCAGGACCATGGCCAGACAGCTTTTGAATATCTCCAAGCAGGGAGACTGCACAGCTGCTCTGGGAAACCTGTGCCAGTGCTCAGTAAAAGAAGTGTTTCCTGATGTTTAATTTTGTACCCATTGCCTCTGACCTTGTCACTGAGCACCACGGAAAACAGCCTGGGTCTGTCTTCTTTACATCCTGCTTTCAGATAATTGTTCACATTAAAATTATTCCTCCCTGAGTCTTCCCTTTTCTGGGCTGAACAGTCCCAGCTCTCTCAGCCTTTCCTTGTAAGACAGATGCTTCTGCCCTTAATTATCTCTGAGCTCCTTTTTTTGCCTCCCTCCAATGCCTCTCTTGCACTGAGAGATGCAGAGCTGGACACAGCATACTCCAGATGCAGTCTCACCTGTGCTAAGCAGAAGGGAAAATACTCCCATGACCTAGTGGTAACACTCCTCCTGCAACTGAGAGCAGCACCAGCTGTCTTTGCCACAGGAACACATTCCTGACTCGTGCTCAACTTGGGAGCCACCACAACCCTCAGTCCTTTCAGGCAAACCTGCTTTCCAGCTGGGTGGCCCCCAGCATATCTCTGTGCGTGGGGCTGTTCCTCCCCAGCTGCAGGACTTTGCAGTTCCTCTTATTCAACTTCATGAGGTTCCTCTTATACCATTTCTCCAGCCTATGAAGATCTCTTTGGATGCAGCACAGCTGTGGTGATTTATAAAAGCCTGATATATAATAGCATCTTCAAAGGACCTGTGTCTCTTTTGGGTCATATGTCACATAAGTTAGTCCCGTGTAATTATTCTAGGGTCAAAAATGGCATGAATTTTCTACTGGTAAGCATATGAGACATTGTCAGTGTGTTTGCCAAGCTATAATTGTTCTGATCTTCCTGGAAGATGGAAAGCTTCTCCACATTACAGACTGAATTATATGCGCACCTCATAAAAGTAAACATATGATATGACATCTATTTTTCTTTTATAAAACTGTTTTCTATGTAAGTCACATAGAAGCTTTCTGTATGAATGAAATTATATGTTTATGTTATTATCAGAAGATATAAAAATCTCTACAGTTTCTCAGAATTACTGGGCATCAAGTATTCTACCTTCAAGGCATGTTTTCACTTTTCCAATATTGTACCATGCTACACAATTTATACATTAATTCCAATGTTATTTCATTTGTATTATCTCATCTGGTTTAAGTCTCATTATATATGCCCATTACATTATTTGAATTTCTGCAGCAATTTTGTACTGACAATTTTGCTGACTAATAAATATGTTAATTTGCCATGAGTCATCATGCTCTTTCTATTACAGATAGCACATTGCATGATGTTATTAGAATCCTCACACATATAGTTCTTCACTGATGTTCACTATAAGTTAGGCTTAGAATTTTAATATTCTGCCATTCTAGGCTTAAGATTTTTAAATTACCTTACTGATTATATTAAAGGTTGAGTCTGTAGCAATTAATTTCCATTTAGAAAATGAGTCAAAGAAATGAAAATAATCATGCATAAAAGAGGAAGTATCCTATCTTAATTCAAGTTACTATTCTGCTACTATGCCTTCTAAGTTTCTCTATGTGATTTCTCCGCTGTTACTTTGTACGTCTCTGGTGTTTGCATGGAGATCAGAGCGGAGAGACAATCCCAAGAATGTTAAATGAAGAAAATCAGTAGTGCCAAAAATGACCATCAATTTATAATTAACAAATTAGAGCTCTGCACATAGTGAAAGTGACAGAGGGAAGCAGGCAGTGCTGCAGTGTGCACCCCAAGGTTATGCTCTGACAAGTGGCACCAGGCAGGACTGCCATCAATTAGGTACTCTCAGCAGAAGCTGCAAACACAGAACTCATTTTGGGATCACTATTCACTAGCCAGCAGAATGGAATTGTCTCATTTGTTTTCAGACATCAACTCACCCAATCTTTGAACCCAAAACTACTGTTGTTAACAACACCTGCTATTATAATCTGCTTATATCCAATTGTAGCAGACCCATTTGAAATACATGCTCTGCAAATACCCTGCTGGAAGTAACCTTTTCCAGGTTAAGTAGCCTGCAGCCTAATTTGAAATTAATTCAATCAGTGTCTAAGATGAATAAGGGAGGAAGAGATACCTTAAATGCTGCCATGAAGAAACACATTATTCAAAGCAGTTGAAAGGTAAAAGAGAAGTCACTTTAATCTATAAATTTGTTTTGTATAATAGCTATTGAAAGAAAATGAGCAATGAGGTCAGAAAAGTTATGCAAGTTAAACTCATAATGAACTGAAAAAAGTGCTTTTGATTGGATACTTTGAGTGAGCTTGGGGAGTTGTATAAACCACCATAAACTTAATATGAAAGACCCATGACTTGATTTGGTACCTGTGTGGATATTGTTTCTCTGAGGAATATTTTCTTCAGTCTTTGCTTTTGCACTTCTTCCTGAAATGCTTCTACATAGCCCTTTAAATTGTCTTGGAATCTGAGTAGTACATCAACATTTGAGTTTGTGCTGTGTAAGAGCTGCAATGGTCTGACACTGGAAATTTTTGAGGTTAAGCAGTAAGATTTTGATGTGTTTTAATTTTTTTTTTATTGGGGTTTTTGTTTGGGTTTTTTTGTTTTGGTTGGTTGGTTGGTTGGTGGGTTTTTTGGGGGTGTGTTGGGGCTTTTTTTGTTGCCAAGGATACTTAGATACCTAAAGTTTGGTTTCTGATTCCAGATGTAAGATAAACCCAGTAATATCTATGTATGCATGAGTATAAAAGCGTGTCTCTTTTTTTTTTCATATATGTATGAAGAATAATGGCACTTTTAAAGACATTTTTATAGATCCTGTGTCTCCTGCTAACAAGAAATGAAAAAATGAGACAGAATTGCTTCTTGCAGATTTCCCCAAATTATTTCTTCTTTCTTCTCTCTATCTTTAAATTTCCTGTGAAATTTAGTTCAAATTAGAGCATCTCCAATCTCCTCAGGCTAATTGTCCTCCTAGCTCTTCAGTAAATAACATCTTAGGAGAGGATAACAGCTGGGAGAGTGGTTAGAAGTTGTCTTAATCACCAGACAAAAATCCCTTTTCCAGCTTTGATGCCTGTGGGTAACTGGGAGCTATTTTATTTACATTAAATTTGCATTACTTTCTACTGCCTTTTTCAAGCCTTTCTTCTTGCAGCCTTTGCTTCTGCTTTCCCCCCAATTTCCTGTAGGTTGCCAAGATACAACCATAAGATTTTAACTGTATTAAGTGAATTCTTGTTACTTATGAGTTCAGCCATATCTGGATAGTGCAGAGAAACTTGAAACGTCAGAATATTGCTAATGATAGAGAAAGAGCAATGTAGAGATTATTTTAAGCTAAGCTAAAGGCAAAATGAAAACTAACAGCTTACAAAACATAGTTGAAGAAAATGAGTGAGTTTTCCTAAGGAAATATCTGAGACCTTTTCTCTTCAACTACACAGTCTTTCCTTCTCACTGCTTGTAGAAAGGGTGAGGGAAGGTACAGAGAACTGTTTAAAGTGGTAGTAAACACAGGAAGCAACAGAATTGCTAATAAACCCATTGTTTTACCACAAGTTGAAAAAAATAAATCTGGTACTTGGTTCAATGATTCAGTTTAAGAACACTGAGGCAGACAGACAGAGAGGTAAACTCCAAAGTCAGTGCTTGGCAGGATATGATGGCGCAGGAATTGGCATTCTGAGTATTTGTTTTGGCTAAGTCCTGCACCCCTGGATGAAGGGGGAGGGATTTCTGCTCTACCCCCACTTCAGGATGTCTTACATGCTATTGTTTCTTTCAAGATTCATATGTACTAAAGACATGCTCATTTTAATTTTTCTAATACCCTGTTGGTAAATGACCTTTGCAGTATGGCATATATCCCACTTTTCTGATGCCTATTTCCTAACTAAATTGTTTTGTTCTGCACAGCCTCTTGTTTCCTTCTTTTCATCTATCTTCAAACCAAATAATAATGCACATAGAAAAGTGGTATTTTTGAACTGAAAAACAATTAACCTCATATGGGCTTTAGTGCCTACAGAATAGCAGACATCCTGCTGTATGTCTACAGATGGCTCTCATTTGGATTCCCATACAGCATCCTGGATTTGGACACCCTGCACTCTCTGTTACTGGCCTTGGAAAATTAAAATGTGTGTTTTTTGTGCTGGCACTGGTTACAGCTGCTTGAATGGTCAGTGTGTTGAATAGATTAATGAAAAAAGAACAGAATAAATATAAATTTAGAAAATCTACATGGTCAAAGTTGATAGCTCGAATGTCCCGGACTCCTTCCTTCAGCACAAAAGAGACAGTTTAGATATCTGTACACACAGACAGCCACAACGAGTTCAGGAGGATTGCTCAGAATGAATGCCACCCCTACATAAAAGAAAAGCTGTGAAGATGCTACAAAGCTAACATTACCTCGCTGCTGTGCAGGAGAAAACTGTACATCACATCTCTTCAGAGGGGGCAAACCCGCCACTCTAATTTACATTTCTGCCCTTTTCAGGTTTCTGTTATAGTGTAGTCCACTCCTCATTACGCAGTGCAAGCCAAGGCTAGAAGTGACAACCGTGAATATTGGCATGCCTCAGAGAGGGGGAGTGAAGCATGAAAGACAATCAAAATAACTCTTGCATTTAGAGTGGAACAATTTTTATACAGCACCAAGGGAAAATGCTGAAACTGGAGACTGAATTAAGGCATAGATTCAGTGTCTGTTTGTATGTTTGTTTTAAATACGTAAAAACAGTAAAATAGAAGCTTTTCTAAGGAACAAAACATTTTCTTTTTACATTAAAATATTTCATTTTTGAAACATAGAAGCATTTATGCAGTATTCAAAGACTGAAATAGTTAGTATTTTGATTAAACATTTATATATTTCAAATTTACATGCAAAAAGTAGAAAATAAGAAGACAAGTGATGTTTAAACATCCTTGAAATAATCCAAAGTTGCCCTGAAATTTCTAGTGGGTATTTTTTGCAGTTGTTTGATCAACACCTTGAGAATTTCAGTCTGAAATTGTCCATTTCAGTCTTCCTCTCCTCTTCCCCCTTTCTGCAAATTTCTTGGTTTTGGTAAAACACCCAAACAGTTCATTTTTACTACTAATAGCTTTGGTGAATTGATAACAGAACTCAAATATCACCAGCATTGGAAAGAGGGAAATTAGTATGTTAATATTGTAAAAATCTCTTTCATCATCAAACTGCCAAATACTTAATTCGTTTTTATAGAACAATGTTAAGAGTAGAAGTTAATCTTCACCCTCTTTGACTCAAGCACAGTAGGAAAAAATTATTGCCTGGTCCACCTAAACAGACCACCTAAAGACCTCAGTCTCTAGGTCACAGCAAGGGCAGCAACAGGATATTCCTCACCAGTTCTCTGCTGACATTTGCCTCAGCTTCTCCTTCATGCTGATTTCATCCTATGTCAGTCAGAATTTTATTTTTTGCAGGTGTGCAAATGCAACTACTTTTTAAAAAGATCATACAAATAATGTCTGCTTACTGGTGTTATTTAGGAGAATGTGGTTAGTTATAATTCACAACAAAACCAAAATAAGCTCAGCTGTTTCCAGTACAAGATGAACTAACTGCTCCTTATGTTCAAACGAGTCCTAGACATTCACAAAGATCATACATCTTTTAAATTTGTCAAAGATTCAACATGATATGTAATTTTTCTTAAAAGGAGAAAATAGCGCTCTAATAGATGCCTCTTTTGACAAAAATTCTACATGACAGAACATCTCTTGGAACAATTCTCTAGTGAACCTCAATAATTGGAGAATATGAGTCCCCACCTCCGTTTTGTTGTTAATATTCTTCCCAGTGACAGACTGTTGCTTGCCTGTATCCAGATGAAAAGTCTGCTGGTTAGTTCCACAAAGATCACAAAATTCCAATATCTACTGTCCTTTCTAGGGATTCAGGCGAGGCCCTTATTCCCATTTTCCGCAGCCTCAACTTGCTACTGGTCAAATATGTGCCCTTCAGATACAACCATCTGCCAGAAAAATCTCTTTTAAATTTTTAGACCAGACACTAAAATGATACTCCCTACCTCTTCCCTCCCTATCAACATGAAGGCAAAACAGCAATTAAGGCTTGTCAGGTCCTACCTTTCAAGCATCTGTTATTAAGCTGGGAACAAACAGGCCTATTTTCCATTCACGCAGCAATTGCAGGCAGCAGTCAGGGTTCATAGCATTGGATCAACCGCCTGCAGCTTGTCACCTGCTCAGAGTTTAAATCAGCACAGCTGTCTGTCTTAAAAGGATCTTAAGGAAAATTTTGCTAGCCTCTTCTTCTGATAAGTAACTATTTTTCTCCCTTTTTTTTTTCTCCTGATGGAGCACTTGACCAATTCATTTTCTCCTATCTTTTCTCTGGTTTTGCAGAATTAGTCTGCAGTCTTTCTAGAAACGTATTGATCTGAAACTGGAGAACAAGAACTCAAAATTCATTCAGCTATCAGGTTCCTACTTGCCCTTCCTATCATGTTTTTTCATACTTCAGCTTATGCACAGAGACAAAATAGTGTATGGCAGATAAATTGAGGCAGGCACATAACACCACACCCAAGATGGTGCTCTGTCTTCCCCCATCACCTCATCTTCACTTTTCCCTCTGCACATGCCAGCACAAACCCCCATTCCCCCCTCAAACCCAAGACAAAGCCTCCTCAGTTAGGTTCAGCAACACCTCTCTAAAACTGTATCAGCCATGGCTGCTTTCTCTTGACCTTTGAAGGCTATTCTGATGTTATTAAAGGGGAATTTGAAAAAAGACCTGAGAGCCTTTATAGAACTATTAATTTTTTTTTTGCCAGATTATGCCCTATTCAGTTCTTTGAAAAACCCTTTGCTTATCCACAGACTCCTGGGTATTTCTCAGCTTTTGTTTATGTGTTTTATTGTAAAATAATTGGTAACATTTTTTTAAGAAATACATATTAATGCTTTTTATTGAACTTACTATCACAAGAAAAATATTTTTTAATTTTTACAAACTTATTTTCAAGTTTTTATTTCTATACAATATTCTATCCCATACAATTATTTCCTTTTAATATTTTCATAAATCAAATGGGTTATAGCATAATAGCTTTTTCCATATTCCTCCATGTAAAATGAAATATATTAAATTACTGCCATTTTAAGTTAAATCACATCTCAGCAGAGCTTTGATCTCTTTTATTTTTCCCTGTAATTCGTCGATTGATAAAGAGCATTTCTCACTTTATGTAATGTTTTCTATTCCCATCCTTTGAGTCAGACTAAGATGTAAGTGGAAGTGCTCCACTTAACGGCAGTATACTCTCCTTATGAGGTAGATGCAAATACAAAGACATCTTTGAGGATAGAAGTAAAAAAAAAAACAACTCGATACCTTTGTCTTTGCGCATCTGATACAAAACATGTATGTAGCAGACTTAAATCCCTTCAGAGTTTTGATCTGAGTGCAGATATGGTGAGGTCCTTCCTATGTTCAGGTTCTTAGCTGAACTAACTACAGCTTAGTCCAGAGGTGGATAGAAATTGCCCATTTGTACAGCTCTCCAGCCTTTGGCTATTATATTTTTACTTTTGCAACAATTCGTTTTTCATTTTGTTTTACATAACTTTGTCCAATACTACATGAAGTTGTAATGCCCTCCGATTTTGTGTAATGATGGTGTCTTTCTTCAAAAGTAAATTGACTTCCATCTTTAAAAAATTGACTCATTTTAAAGTGTTTCAATTCCAAAGGGACCGTGATTGTGCTTTGCGACACAAGTCCTTTTGGGTTGTTTGCCATCACTAGTATGTTTTATTTCTTCCTTAACATTGTGATCTAATGGAACTCACCTATATTGTAGTTTGTTTCCAATTCTCTTTTCATTTAATGAGACTGTGTTTCTAGCATTTCCCTTCAAAATGCCTACCTTAAAAACACCCAGTAATTTGAAGAAATTATATCTTCTCAGAATCTGCAACAATCTAAACCAGTATTTTTGATGTGTGAACAACCTTCACAGGAATGCCTAAGCTCACAATTGCTTTAATTGTTAATTATAAAGTTTGCCATAAGAACAAGCAGCTATGTATGCTTACTTCCTGACGTTTTTGTGTAACAAGTCTAGGATATAATATAGTACAGTACAAAAATACATAACTTGATGGAGACCATAAAGATATTCTCTTATTGCTGCAATCTACTTTATTAGAAAAATGTATTAGAGGAACTAGTATATCAGTCATTGTTAGTCTTTAATTAGATTTTAAAAAATGGTCAAACATTTTTATGGTATCTCTAAAATTACAGAAAGGCGTTGACACTGACACTTCCCATTTGACTTTGACTTCTGTCTGCTGCAGTCTATGAAATTTCTGAAATTAGTGTAGCAGCAGAATGGTTCATAGTCAGCTTTTGCTACTTGTTTTATTTTTTATTTAAAGCAATGAACCTAACACTGTAAAAATCTGTCCTAGGGAAAGAGATTTGATGATTCCTTTTCTTATGCCATGGTGTTCATAAAACATTTGCTTCCACTGTGTTTTCCTTTTATTTTGCCAAAGATTAAATTATATTTAAATTGGCATCAGATCCGGAGATCCTGATTCAATTTCAGACATTGTGACACTTGGGTATATGGTTTAAGATAGATTTTGGTGGTTCTAGATCGAAGTTGGAATAGATTATCTTGGTGATCTTTCCAGCTTGATGATTCTGTGATTCTGTTAAACCTGCAGAAACCATTCAGAGAAAAGAAAAAAAAAAAAAAAAGAAAAAAGGCAGCAAGAGTTTTACAAGCAGTCTGGTAACCTGCCTGACAGATGATCTACTTTTATATGAGTAAAAAGTAAACTGGATGTGAAATGTAAAGACAGGACTTTGGAGACACAGTTCATGTCTTTAAATAATGGTGCAGTGAACTGCCAGGTTGTTCACGACTGGCTCAAGTACAATCCTCAAGTTTGAATATATTAAGTAATCAGTCACAAGGACCTGTGTGACTCATATTTTCTCCTATAAAATTTAGGAACACAAACCTGACTTGTAATGAAATGTGATGAAGTGGGACTTTCTTGGAACTTCATTTTGCGCCTGGATAGATCAACAATAGACAGGAAATTAGATGTCTCTGATTAAAAGGAAAACCAATTTGATGACCATAACCACAAAAATCCCTGTCATATCTATTCTGTGCATGTTAAAGTGATTTCTAACAAAATAAGTAATTAAATAAAAATTAAATATTCTAATTGGATTTCTAAATACTAACATTCAGAACAGAGGCAAAGGAAACACTGACTAGAAAAGATCAGACCAAATGATTACCAGAAGTATCTTGGGCCTTTGTCCATGACTATGACAGATTTCCTCAGATTTCTGCTGATAAACCTAACAGATTATTTTTCTTTGTTTGAATAAATTACCTCTTGAGCTGGCAAGTGTGTTTCCAATAACGTTCTTAAATTTAGTTTCTGGTAGATATGCAAATGTAGTCACACTTTCAAAAGAGTTGAAACTTATGTCTCAACATGGTGATTCTGACCTTTGATTTTTTAGCAGTGTTAATACTACACTATTAATTAAACTTTTTTGACTTTGAAACTGAGGAACCTAATCAGTGTTTAAGGTACTACTTCTTGCCTTTCGAAAGCAGGCTTGCTTTCTACTTCTGGAGCCTGAGTCTGTTTCCAGGCAAGGACACCATTTTCTTCTATTGAAAAGACAAAATAAACTGTGCTGAAGTTATAGGGAAGAGCTTTCATAAAGAAGGAAGGGAAATAGGCTGGAAAAATTAGGTCATGGTAGTAGTGGGAGCTTCTGGTATATGGTACTTACCAGAAGGGTTGCACTTCATCTCACCTAAGTTCAGATGGATAGTACATTTATAGTGTTTCAGGATTCCAAAAAAAAAAAAAAAAAAGTAAAAGCAAAATACAATTACTTTTCATTCAGTTCAATCTTCAGAGAATTAAAGACCAGAGTAAGTATCAGATAAGAATCTTCCATCTCACCAATTTCTCTTTTGATTAAAATAAATGTTAGTTTAATGAATTTATTTTGAGCATTACTTACTTCTATATAAAGACACTCTTTACAGCAGTTTTCAGTAGGTGTCCTGTCTGACATTTCTGTAGAGTGTCTCCCAGGAATAATAAAATCTCTTCCATGCCTGTAGGCTCCATTATCAACCTTGCTTTTCCCTTTACTTGGAATAACTACCTAGGGTGACTCACGAGGTCCTAATAATACTGAAAGTTAAGAGAGCCTGTATTAAAATGTAGTGACCCTCAACTTCTCTGCTTGGCCAAGTAACAGCAATAATAATCAGTTACATGGAAAGCACTATTATTGATTTTCATCTCCTGCTAGCTCAGATTTGGTTTCTGAAAGGCTGAAAAATTAGGGCCAAACCCAAACCTTGGCTCAGGTCCTCTCCTGACATGATGCTTCACTTGAGGTTAAAGAGTAGTCCTGTTCAAATCAGAGCCAAATTCAGCTGGCCCTTACAGTAGATGCTGAGCAGATTCCCAGGTCATTGGTAGGGGAAGACACCTGACTGTTGGAGAATTGCACCAGAGTAGATATTGGGTAGCAACATGCCTAGAAAAAAAAATATCACATTGACTTGGTGGGTGCCTCCAGCAGGCAGCAGCAGTGAGGGGCAGCCATGACTTACTGATGTGCAGTGTGATGGCATGGATGCACCTCACTGGGAACCACCAACACAGGTCTCTCCATCCCCAAGTCTGGGAACTGTTTATCTCCTTGAAATACGGGTGAGGATCAATTTCCTGCCTCCTTAAAGTATCTTGTGCATCAGAGAGAACAGAAGTGCTAGCTTCAGATAGTGTCCTTGTTTTGGCTGGGATAAAGCTGATTTTCTTCCTACTACCTAACATTTGTCATCCTATTTCCTTGTACCTGGTACAGTGCTGTGTTTTGAAATTAGTCAAGAATAATGTTGATAAAGCAGTAATGCTTTGGTTGTTGATAAGTAGTGCTTACTCCAAGTCTTTTCAGTTTCTCATGTTTTGCCAGTGAGAAGGTGCACAAGAAACTGAGAGGTAGCATGGCCAGGACAGCTGACCTGAGCTGAACAAAGGGATTTTCCAGACCAAAAATCACCATTCTCATTATATAAATTGGAGAAGCTGTTTGGCAAGGGCCAGCTGGCTGAGTTAGTGGGTGGTAAGCTATTGTACTGTGCATTACCAGTCTCTCTCTCTCTCTCTCTCTCTCACCCATTATTAAAATATTTTGGAGTTCTTTTAATTACTAAACTCATCTTAATTCAACACAAATGTTGCTTAGTTGCCAGCTGGGGTTGAACAACAACAGGTGGATGCAGATACAGTGAAGTTATCTTTGCCAACAGATTAATAATTTCCCTGATGACATTAAGAAAACTCAATCCAATATGCGTATATTGGATTGTTTTTAGTTTGTGATTAAAACAATGTCATTTTGATTGTCACTTTTCTCTGAGATAAGCATTTTATTCCAATTCATTCCAATCTTAACACTGTGGAGACTCCTTAAATTAGAAGAATTTGTTTTTGATGAAAATTAGCTGCATTCTGAAATAGCTTGATATCATCAAAATTAGGTTTCTGAGATCAGAAAAAAAAATGGGTATATGCAAAGGACATTTCTCTCAGGCAGATCATTAGTAGAGATGTTCTGCAAGTTACAATATATGGTAATAACCAGTCTCCAGAGCTTTACCTTATTTAAATTGGTCACCTACTAAAGGGCCTGGGCTGGATTTGTGGAGCATATTAGGTGAATAACACAGTATTGCTTTATGGCAAATGCATTTTTTAGCTGCTATAGGGTATATTACATATAATTCTTTGGTGCTGACTTATGGGCTTGACAACACAGATCAGGCTGTTTAAATCATTAGAGTGTTATTTTTCTTCCCCGGAGGAATCATAATGGGAAGCCCTGCTAACCTGTCAGCTCTACTTTGCCCTCCTTTCCCCCTTTGTTGTATGAAACCTTAAATATGTAGGTGGGATTCCTGGAGCTTGGCTGGTTTCAGAGCAGCCAGGGGACTGATTTGTTTGAGCTGCCCAAAGCCCGTAAATTCTGGACGATTGGATGGAAACAGGAGGCCGAGTTCAAGGGTAGAAAGCTGGGTGAAATAGTCTGATGATTTGTGTATCCAAGGCTTTCAGGTGGAATGTTTTCCCCGTCAGTCATAAAAAGTAAGGGGAGGTGTGATGACTCAATGTTACATCTGTTAAAAAAGGGGAGAAAAGGCTAACTCCAGTTTGGGAGGAGAATTTAGGCTGAATTGTGCATTGTTGCAGTGCAGGCTGAGTTTTGGGATCCTGCCAGGGGAGTGGGGATTTTTTTGCATCACCATAATGCTATTCATAACTGCAAGGATAAGACTTATCCTTATGTTGAGACTGGGAAGGCTGAAGAAAACTGTGGAGAACATTGGTGTTGGAAGGCAGTGAGATAAAAAGGAAAATCCAGACTCGCATAAAATGAAGTAAGATTCAGGGCTTTTCTGGAAAATAGAAATACCCCTAAACATACAGATTCAGTAGTATTGGAGGAAGAAACCCTTGTGACTATAAATATGTCCCAAATCCACCAACCTATTACTTGTACTATAAAAATACTGGATATTGTTCTTTATATTAATTATGCATTTGAATCTCTTGTGAAATTTCATTTGAGGAGATGACACTGGAAACTTTTATTTTATCTGCATTTTCAGTCAATTATTCATGTTCAAACATAAAACAGCTTCAATCGAAGGGTCATAAGATGAACAAGGCACAGAAAAGACAACTGCTCTCCAGTGACATCTCTTTAATCTCATTCACTACAGACTATTTTTTCTCTCTGTCTGGAATAGGTTAAAAAAACCCCCAAAACTAAACTCTTTTAAAAATTTAATGATTTTTAAAGTTTGTCTTGTTCCTCAGGGTTTAAATTAGAGAGTTATGATATTTTTTCTTGACATCATTAAAACAAATAATATGGATATTTTCTGCTTGTTTCTTTGATTTTCCTTTAGGCTACTGAGCACAGTATTCTAAATGCTTTCTAAATTGCTTTTCCTCTTCGTGTTTTGTTTTCTTTTTACTTTTTCCCTTGCTTTTCTTTGTGTGTGCTGCTCGGTAACTTTTGCTAAATATTATTAGATTCCAAAAGATTCCTGAGAGACAGAGTTAAATGTAATCTTTTTCCAAGTTCTTCTAAGGAGGGGCAAAATAATAAAATTCAGTGACCCCAGATGTCTGTCATTTTTCAGATGTAAGAAGTCTTCATTTCCTCATGCAACAGGCTTGTTCTAGCATTCTGCAAAGGGCAGAGAGATCTCCTATTGTTTGAAAGTCCTGATTTGACTGACGAATGAAACTGTGAGCTGCAGTTTTTATCTAGGCATATACATGTGATGGGTAGCCCAGTCATCTTTAAATGCTGAAGATAAAAGACACGATGAACTTTCCTCAACACTGTAAGAAGTGTCAAATTTGAGTTTCACAAAGCCCATTTATAAATTTAGCATCTTGTGTTGCTGAAGAGTCATGAAATTTTGTGATTTTATGTGGATGATTTTGAAGTATATTATCACGAGCATTTTAAAATTAATTTAAAATGGGCTTAGATCTCAGGGAAAATTGAATCAACTTTTTGCAATACAACTTGAGGACTTTAAATACAGTCTTGATTTCAAATGAGCTAAATAGATGTTTTCAAAACATCCCATTTTTCCTGAGCATGGAAGCCTTTAAAATATTTAGTAAGCAATGTAATTTTCAAACCCCTTGAAATTGGCACAAGAACTGCTCTTAAAGACTATTTCATTACATAATTTTATTTTTTTCTTATTTAATCAACAATATATACACAACTGAGATTACTTCTCCCATGCTTTCCCTCAGTTTTTATGTGCAGACACTGATTTTTACACTAATTTTATACATGTAAATCCATGCTCAAATCTGATCAAATCTGATAAAACTTGTTTGAATTAAATCAGTCCCTTGTATATTTATTTCTACCAATACTAAAGCTAGATATTTTCAAGTTCTGAAACATAGAATTTCCCTTTTCTTACCAAGCATGTCCAATTGATCATTTGTGCATATTTCTACAATTATGGGAACCAGCAAGAATTTGAAATATACTTTTTTGTCAAATTTTGTTGGCTCTGGCGCTTTGCATGAGCTGGGATAACAATTCCTATTTGGGGATTTAATCAATATAGGGATTTCCCAATATTGCATCTTTTTGATGAATACTTCATAGCCATTAGTTGTTCTGCTGTAGAGTAAGAAAAATTACTTATTACTTACAAGTAAGATGCCAAGAGGTTGGTACTGCTATAGTTTCTGAGGCAATATATGCTGTCAGTATACTGTAGTGTCACTAAACTTTCCAGAGTGTTTTACTTAACTTTTGCAATCAAAGGTGTTCATTGAAATCAATGCTTCCATATCCATTTCTATAGGCAGGGGAATCGTGCTAATTAATGACACATTTTCTGTAATGATTTTTTTTAACTGTGTAGCTGGAGAGTCTCAGTAATGAAAGAAGGGGAAAACAGAGAAAGTTATGTTTGCCATCACTGCAGACCTTGAAGGATGATCTTTGTGGGGTTCCCACAAGCAGCCAAGTGTAACCCCCTCCTAAGGGCTTGGTTGCTGATGTTCAAGACCCACATAATTTCACTGGCCTGATGGATCCATTGTTTCTGGTCAGACTCCCTGACTTCACCTGGGACCTTCATCATTGTTTCAGACCTATCTGACTGTCTGGGCTATGGCCAGCTCTGGTCATCATCACCAGATTGTCTCTGACCTCCTTGCCTTGAAAACTACCAAGTCTTCCTATAGAAATTTTATAATTATTAGAGAAATTTTATAATTATTATGCATTCGGAAGGTGTGTCAGGATTCTACTTTGAATCTGGATTTATGAGAATATGGTAGTAAACAGATAATATTAGACAGTTTTGGAATAAGATAATGACACTGGCCCTTGGTCCTCAGGTTTTTATACCCAGACCAGAGTCCATATTGCCTACATTCTCCACTGATTTGTTACATTAAATTTTGACATCCTAGATGGCTTGGAGATGAGGTACTTTAAGTATTATTCTTGATAGTACAGTAAGAACATGTTCTGTCAGTCTGCAGTGGCTGTAGCCTGGTACCTCCAAAAAAGCATTCCTGGGAGGGCCTCACAAAATTGCCATGTAAAATTGCAGGTTGACTGCATTATCCACCAATTTGTCATATTTAAATTGCAAAGTTAAGACAAGCCCTAGCCTTGTATAACTCTTACAAAACCTGTGGCCTGTTCTCAGCAATGACAATAATGTACTTACCGGGTTACAGGAGTGTATAGCCTTAAATCTAAGCCAACAATTTGCATTAAAATACAAGTATCTAAAGAAAGCAGATGTATCTACAGGGAAACAGCTTTTATTCAGATTTACTCTTATCTCATGCTTTGCTGCTCAAGAAGAAATCTGCTGTTGGACAGCTAGATAATTTCTTTCTGACCACTTTGATTCTTCTAGAAGCTTGTGGGGATCCAGGCTATTTGCTACCTATCTGTATACGGTTGAGGGAAGATGGAAAAATGATTTATGAGCCAGTTTTTCAGATCAGCTGATTTCTCTGTCCACTAGCATGAGTAATGATGATTGTCTGCATGAAAATGTAGAATTTCATGCAGACATGTAGTGCCTGAAAAGGAGCCATGGCAAAGACGTTTTGTCTTCCATTTTCTTCAGAATATGAGATAGTGGTAGGATGTGATAAATGTCTATTCTCTATGAAAGGCAGAAAAGAGAGCCTTTTGTTTATTCACTTCTGACTGTGATTTTCATATTCTCCTTGGTTTCCCTTTTCAGAACACAGCCGGGCTTGGGCTAGAAAGGAGGAGAAAAGGAAGGAAAACCACTGCAGGAGGAATCCTTTCAAGATGGTCCTTTTCACTATTGCACTTTTTGTGAAATACTACTTGATCTTGTTTTGAAAAATTAATGTTAAAGGCCAGAAACTCAATTCATGAATGTCATAAATATTTCAGCAAATGCTTCCAAGTTGGCAGTACTGGAATGTTTCTGAGATATTTTATAAGTCAAAAGACAAAAAAAAAAAAAATAAACTACCAACAAAACCTCCCAGTGCTATGATATTTTTACTGTCTACACTTGCCAATAACCTCTGTCTTTTATCCTGTTCCATTTCAGCCCAAACTTGCAAGAAAATAAGCTGTGGTCATTGCTTGGATGATTGGGCTGTGGAGATGGGAATATTCCTGAAATTCACAGGCTGTCAGTGGGCAATTCTGAAGCCTTTACTACATCATTAGAACTCCCCATATGTTGATATGTCTGGAATTTGGACCATTAATCACTGGAGTTGCTGATAACATTTCACCTTGGAACTATTCTAACACATGCCTTTTGCAATAAAAAACCTTTTGAATTAGCTTCTTGGATTGTACTGCCACCTTTCCAGAGCAAACATGTCAATTTTTTAGCAGTTGCACCAACAAAGTTACAGAACCAGAAGAGAAGTGGTGTCATCATTTTAGCTAACACATAACGCAACTGAAATAATTTAGTTTCCCTTCTGACTGTGCCAGTGTTGTTCAGTTGTGGTGGAATAACCATTTGTAGCATCAGAATCCTCACAAATGGTAATCAGATGTTTAGAGAGACTCAGTGAAGAAATGTATCATGGAAGAGGGGAGAATGGGGAGAGTGAGTAAGTCTAGCAGCTGTGATTAAAGTACAATCTTGACTTCTGGTAGGCAAGATATGTATCACATTCAGATTGTCAAGCCTGTCTGGCAGACCTGATGGTGGAACTGCGGCAGGAGCTGCAAATGGTCAGATGCCACATGGAAATCCTGGTATCAATGGGAAAAACTTCATGCTCCTACTGTTTCAGGAATCTCACAGATGCAAACTAAGAGTAAATTAAACTCAAGATGTGAAAACCTAGTCCATGATGCTTCCATACAAAGAAGTTATTTATTCTTTAAAAGACCAATTGGATGTTACTCAGTTTTGGAGATGATTGTTTTACTAGAGCTAATGTGCAAGAGAGGGGATGGGTATGATCTTCTTGTTAGCCAAAGATCATGGATCAGGGATGCCAGGAATACATAAGCTAAAGCAGAAAGAAAGAAGAAAAAGGATGAATAAACAAGAGAGAGAAATTAATAAGAAAGTATATTTCTATTTTCACTTGTTGCTGTTTTGTATGCTTCCTTTGGTAACTTTTTTATTTTTGTAGGTCTTCTCTCTCTGTTTCTGTGGCTTTCTATTACTCATTATTTGTTCATAGAATGGATAGAATACTTGAAGCAAAATAAATGAAAACCAAATGTCACTTATCCTGGAAATATTAAAGATTTCCTTTTTACTCCAAGCTAATTCCTCCTTGCTTTGTTCACTCAATGTGGACAGAAAATCAATAATCTTGAGGAAAATGGAATCTTTCAACAAGGAAATATAATAACTATTGAAAATTTCAAAATATATATTCCTTAGTTTGAAGTGTGTAGTGCTGAACCAAAGCTCTTCAAATTAATATCCTTCATAGCATTCAAAGTAGAATCAGAGTTTAGTGAGCTCTAAGAAATTGTCCACCATCTGTCCTGTCAGAAATAGTTTCTGGAGATATCAAGCTGGGAAACACTGAAATAAGAAATAGAAGGATTGACTGCACCAAAACAGTTCCCTACTGAATGCTATCTCTCTCTTCCCCTTCTCTCCTTCATTCTTAATTTCTTCTCAGTGAAACCACTGTTGATGTTACCCATATCAGAAACAATTAAATTTACATGCTTAATTTAAATCATGGTTCTAGTCTGTAGTACAGTTTCAGCTGTTAGGTTTTCAGATGAAGTGAGATTAAAGCATTTTATCTCTTTGCAATTTGATGAAAATTCTTCCTTTGGAAGCCTGTGATTTCTGAAAATACTTAGACCTAAAACACCCTGTGTCAAATTCAATATGTATTAGAATCAATACACATCAAGGCTGACAAGCCAAAATCAAACCAAGGAGAATATATTCAAGTCTGTAGTGTGCTGAAACCTCAGTTACCAGGGTTAAAGATTTTGACTGCTTAGCCTCAAATGATCACATCTCTAAAACTCCCATGGTGATCAGGGTATGGAGGGACTTACTGCTTACTACTTATTGCTGTTGCAAGGGGTGTTTAGAAATCCATTCACCTAAAAACATACTCCCCCTCCATCCCCCATCTTCAGGCACTACTTCTGCTGGCGCAGAACAGATTTTCAAGCATATGTCCATCATACAAGCATTTCTATATTAACCTTTATAGATTAACCTCATAAACCATTGGGACCTGATCTGTTTTGGAAATCTTACCCCAAATGCTATTGACAGAGCTGTGGGTTGGAGATGAAACTGCTGATACAACAGGATTTCTATTCCTCATCCTCCTGTAAAGGCTTGGCAGGAGTCTGTGGGACTTTAACTGTGCCCTCTCAGCAAAAGAAGAGAGATAATTCCTAGAGGCTGCTCACACTGCTCAGGTGGCTACTTCTCTTCTGCAGAAAAAGCAGTGAGTGAATGGAAGCCTTCTGGCCACCTTGTCTTATGCATGGATTTCAAAATACATGTCACAACTTTAAGAGTAACATTCTTTGAGTATTGAGTATTCCAAAAAGTGGTATGAAAAATGTCCAGAAATATGTAAAGATACTGAACTTGGCATAAGATTTTGCTGAAATACTTCAGCTGAAAATAGACTTTGCAATACAACAGATGTGCTATATATGCTTTTTCAGCTAAAAAGGGAAGACACTGGCTATGCTAGTGGCTTTGCTTCATGAGATGTGCTAGGAAATCCAGGATTTCAATCTCCCAGTTGCATAGATAAGTGGAAAGTTTTAAGTAAGACAAATAAAATTAAACCTTTGCATTCCATTCTGCATACCACTTTAAAGTACAGTAGTACAGTAGCTTCAAATAATAGGTTCATAAAAAAACTGGCTGTCTTTCATGCAGTTCAAACTTATCATTACTAGAGAGTTATAAACCTGCAGACAGTGGAGGTTCCTATTTTGAAACCATCTTTCATCTAAAATGGTTATGAACTGATCAATACATTTGTTATGACTAATCTCTTTTAGATCTTGGGCAAATGTGACTTAGCAGTTTTGACAGAAAGGGAGCCAAGTGGTGCTTTAGAGATTTGAACAATCTTGTAGCTGGTTCAATGAGGTGAAGTCTGTAATTGACCTGTTGAGTAGAGAGAGAGGAAAAACAGAAAAAAAAAAAAAGAAAAAGTAATGTCATAATATAGGTTGGAATTTTAGCTGATTTTTTTAATGTGTGTATTTCTAGTATAAAAACAGATGGTGGTAGCTTTTCTTATGAAAAAGCTCCAATGAAGTTACAATAAAATTATTGTCATCCATTTTTGTGCAAAAACTACTGTATGTTAGATTTGGTCTATCTTTGACCTTAAAAAAGCATGTTGCTTCCCAAATACCTATAAGATGACTGAAGAAAATGCAGTTTCTGAAAAAAATAGGAATTTTGTGTCTCATCTGGTACAGCACTGAGCACCCGCGTCCCTCAGTGAAGTCAGAAGGAGCCAACGATGAAAATGTTTAATTTCAATCAATAACTAACACACCATTGTCAGAGAGATCCTTGAATGTACAGAGCTTGAATTAATAAACTACTATTATAGATAATCTATTTTTATTTATTATAGAATAATAAACTATTATTATTTCAAATTTCTCTGTTTAGTAGGAGCTGCTATCCTTACTGAGGTCCTCTTTGTTGCCACACTGTGTGGAGGGAGTATTGAGCATGCAAGACAAAAATTCAAAAGAACAAGATATTCAACAAAGGAAAATAACTAGATAGAACAAGATACAAAGAGAAGAAGCATGCAGCTTTGGTGATTTGGGAAAGATGAGAGAGAGAGAAAAAGAGTATCTAAAAACCCACATCATAATAGTCAATAAAATAGATCTCTTGTTTTGCCGGTTCTGGTTTGAAACCATTTTATTCCCTATCTGCTGCTGTTTTCTACAGTCTTCATTGATAAATCACCAAAGCATTATGTATTTTTGTGAAAGTCTCTCGACTTTTTCTGTTCACACTTTTTTAGAGCTGCACAAGTAATTACGCTTTGGCCAAAAGGGGTGAATCTGCTCCTCAGAGCTTTGAACACAGGATGTTGGAATATGAGACTCAAATCCTTCTTGCAATACTCCTGAAATGATTTCTGCAGGTCGGGACTGTTCTAGAAAAAAAAAAACCACTTGAGAATTGCCAATAATATGAGTTGAAGAAAACCTGCATTTAGGTATCACCTCCAAGTCAGGGATATTTGCAGACATCAGTCTGCTGTCAGCAGCCAGCACTCAGCAGATATTTCCATATAAATATCTTGCATTTCACTTGGGTGGATTAACTAGAGTATTCTTGAAGGCATATAACCATCTCTGCTGATTTGGAAAAGGATTCATTATTTCTTTTAACAGTTGCTGCCTGTATCATCATTTGTGTGTGTTTTATTCCAGAAGTCTGTCCCACTGATGCCTTGAATCCCCATACTAACAGACACTCTGCATGACAGGAATGATCCTGTATCACATCCTTTGCAAGTGAAAGAACTTATTAACTCTTGGATTTGTTATTAGTATATATTTTTTGTGATTCTGGCAGCAGACCAACAGGAGCAAACCCTGTCAAATAAGCAGTGGGAATTACTGTTACCTCCTGTTTCACAGGCTGAAGGTGCAGGGAAGCTGCAGGGGACTTAAGAACCTCTGTGGTTTCTGACATAAGTGGTGGGGAAAATGCATCTGCTGGAAATGAGATGGCTCTCAAACTAAAATATGTAACATTTTTGAGTAAGTATAAGTTTATTCAATATGGAAAATCTGAACAAAGAAAAATTGGAACTGTGGGAATGTGATTGGGAGCAAGACTAGAAAAAAGGGAAGTTATATTCACATCCCAACATAAGTTATAACAACTTGGAAATTATAGGGTTAAATGCAGTTGCTGCTTCCAGGATGGAATGCACCTGGCATGCAGGAAATGCATTTCATGACAATTCACCACACACATGCTAAGAAGGATGAAATGGAGGGTGGAGCAAAGTGGAGACACCTTGGCAAGGCTCTGTTAAAATCCTTGCAGGGATGGGAACTCAGTGGTGCCATGCAGCCAAAAAACTGAACAGCAGCTGCCACCCATGGGAGAGAGGAGGTGTTTTGCTGCTGAACCAGCAGCTGAGGAGAAATTTCTCTCCTTGGGTGAACTTGATCCTTTACAATATAATTGCAATACCAACATACTTCCAGCCAAAATTGCCCAACTCCCAGGTATGATCACCCCACTGGGCATGCACCCCACATTTTATCGGCCGTGTTTTTGAGAGTGAAGCAAGAGAATTTTATACCAATCAATAATAAAAATATGTGTGACCAGAGCCACTAAAGCTCCATCTAAATGTAAGGACATAGTGTAAAAGTGAGTTAGGAATAGGGAGAAGTTAGGGAAGACTCCACTGTAACTTTGGGTATCAGTTGATTGGTTCAACTTGTCTTCTTCTACACTGGGACACTTGTTGGGTAAGAACCGTATTTTATGGGTGCTAAATTATTGTCCTGATCTAGATTTCTGTAATGATTACAGTTTGTCTGTATGCTGCTTTGAATTTGTCTTTGCAGTCCATCATTATTACTGTCAATCTTTAAACCTTAACCTGTCCCAATTTCCTATTATCAGTGCGTTTATTATAAAGTGTGTAATTTTGTGAGTGTTTAGTGTTAGTTCTTTTAGGGCACCAGCTCTAGGGCAGTGGAGAACACACCTGACTAAGAGTGGGGAGATGCAGGAGGGCTCTCTCTCTCTGAGTTGCAATGAAGGTTTCACCCCGATACGCTGCTGGTGCTGTTCTGAACAAGCCAAGCTGCTCTGGGGCACAGCGGGCTGGTCACTGGGGCCCCTGCAATGGGGCACTGACAGACTGCAGGGGCACAAGGTTTTCAGCCTTCCTGGGGCACTGACAGGCCAGCCAAAACCAAAGTGTTGGAGGAAACCCGCCTTTCACGTGGAAAGGGCACCTCATCTTGCAAGTCCTACTCTTGCAAATCCTACCAACCATTCTCCAATGTGAGGAAGGAGGCAATGGTAGCGACTCTCCAGTGTGAGGAAGGAAGTAATGGTCTTAGTGTCCTGCAGATAGCAGAGCCTAAACCAAACACTGAGTTGTAGGTAATGATTCATGCAGCGGTGCGTAAGCGGCCACTAAGGCAAAGTCTGGCTAGCTGATGGTCTGTGGCCGACACCCCAGCTGCATAGAAAGCCAACCCCCTTTGGCGTCTTGGCCTCAGGCTGGGCTGGATTGCGGACTGGAACTCACGGCGCTGAAGGGACGAGAGAAGGAGTCGGACACCTTGCTGGGGTTGAAGGTCGGTTTATTCGATGACACAGGAGTACCAACCAGAAAGGACACCAACCAGCAAAATGGCCCCAAGGGGCGGGAGAAGCAAGGTTTTAAAGACTGGGGGGTGGATAAGGGAGGGATCACCAGCGGACCAATAGGAAAGGGCAAAGGGAGGAACTTAACATGATGGGCATACAGAAACATCCAATAAATACAAAGTAAAGGAGGGGCCCCGGGACCACGGCCAACCACAACCCCCAAAGAGAAGAAGGTTCTCGAAAACTAGGAGGAGTGGGGGGTGATTGACTGGGCCCAGGGAGGAGAAAAAGTTTACTTATAAGGAGGAATAAGGGAGGAGAAATTACATAACTTAACTGACTGACAAAAACCAGGGGCAGGGGTAACCATAGCAACAAACTTGTCAGGAGGGCTATGGCGGGAAAACTAGGGAGGGCAGAACCATTTTACATTGGAAAAGGGGGGAAACAATACACAAAATGGGGGAGCAATACAAAAAACTTAATGACACACTACAACAGATTCATTTCTAGATTCCGATCTTCAAAAGATGTCTACCTAAATGAAGGCTCAGTGAGGAAGAAAGTCAGAGCTTGACTCATGGTGATGTTTATTCATCATTTATTCCAATATCCTTTATGCTCTTATTTCCAGTGATTGATGACTGTTTGTAGATAATTGTTTATCAAAAGTGTCCTTCTAAGCTGAAGGCTTTATTTCCAAGCCTAGAAAATACGTAGAAGCAATTTATTTATGTAAAACTGAAGTAAAAGTCAGTGGTTCACTGTGTTTATAATGAGTTATCAATATAGCTTGTGTTCTGCTGTGCTGTGAGAAAAAAAAGTAATTCTGACCAAATGTTATAAGGAGAGGTGTGATTATTTAGGCTTGAATTCTGTGGATTTTGGGTGGGTGTTTTGGGTGGCATACAAACTTTTTTTAGACTGTACTAATGAAGGCTGATATATGATCCCTTATGATCCACATTGAAGAGAATATTCTCTGATTTCTTACCATGAATACTTGAATTTTTTTGTTTTGGGATTAGTAAAAAATATTTTCCAAGAAAATTTTGCAAATCACACCCTTCAGCTTAATAGGTGTAGAGATCTGTGCTTTGGCATTTACTGAATGTTGTAAATGACATGAATATGATACTGCTATAGAAAGAAAAAGCCCTCTTGCCAAAAATGCTAAGCACCTAAAATTTCCATGTAAAAAAATATTCCTCTTCCTTTCTGAAAAGCAATAATCTCTTACTTTGTCACTGATCATTATTTTGATTGCCAATGTAATACAAGCATCTTTTCCTGCATAACAGAAAAAATCTTTTATCAGAAAATCAGCCCTAATACTGCAAGATGATTTACAAAAGTGTAAAATTAAAGGTAGATCTTTAAACCTCTGGCTCCCTTACCAGAGTCAGAGAAGAGGACATATTATGCAAGGACAAAAGTAATGGAGTTATTTCGTAATTTTGGATTTAAATTACCCCTTATATTTCCTTGGTGGCTTTTATTAGATGAGCAGATACAACTCACATGCCAAAAAACTCTGAAGTATCTGTTCATTTTCTTCTCAGGACATTCAACTCAGGTGTTTTTTTAATTTTTATTTTATGGACAGTTATTCTCAGATGGAATTTTGCTGGCTTAACGCTTCAACATTCCTAATGCAGACATACAGCATCAGTTTTCTATTGTATCTTTCAGAGGAAAAATAAGAGGAAATAGTACTTAAAATAAAAATTATTGATTTTATAATAATATCTTGTAGTACAGGAAAATGTATTTTGCTACACATTTATGTTTATGTATGTGTACAAGCACACTCTTGGTACTAAAAAAAAATAATTTTGCTCTTCAAATGAGTCAGAGAAACATCATGGTTTTTAGGCCAAATATTATATTTTCTGTCTAACTGCTTAAAATTTACATTAAAGGGTCAAGAAGACTTGCAAAATTCAAGATGAGGAAGCCTAAGAATTTTCCTCTTTACATTTAAATATGTATATAATTTTGAAATAAATAGCATTTTAACTACTAGAAATATACTCCGTATTAGGTACACTGTTTAAGTCAGTAAAGATAAGAATCATATTTTCTTGTTTATAAATATGCATGTAGTGCTTTATAGCTATGAATAAGGGCTGAATTTTGAATTGTTCCGTATAAGACAGAAAAGGGAAAGTGAAAGAAAAATCCTTCCTCTTTCTGGGCAAGCACTGCTCTGGTCTGTGATCCAGTCATATGAAATAAGGAACATTTTTTATCTTTGCCTGCCCTGCAGAAATGATATTAGAGACTGTGAAAACTGTTTCTGTACGGCTGATTCAGTCGAGCAGAGCTAGCACATTAGAAAAATATTTTACCAATGGTGATGCAACTGTGTTTCATATGCTTTAGTAGAAATTAGCTCACAGGGACTACCTTTCTTTCAGTGAAAGTCCTTGATATTTATGATTTCTCATGTCATTCTGAGAAATATAACTGTTTGCAATAATGATGACTTCTTTTTGGAGGCTATTTTATAAGGTTGTTAGCCTAAGGTAGGAAACTCTGAATTATCATTATTAAAGGGAACTCAGATATAAAAATTTACATGTTTACAATAAATCAACACAATTGTAATACAGCAGAGAAAATCTGTGAGTTTTAAGATTCATAGGGCAGGAGACCTCTTTCAGCGCAAAAATTGTTGGCATCAAATCTTAATGTGCTGTTGTCCTCAGCATGCGTATGGCCTATGATGTAAAAGTTTTTCTCACATCCATACAGCAGAAATACACAGAGATTGTATATCATGGCCCAAATAATATTGACTCATGTTTACTCCCTTTCTTTCAATGCAGTTTTCTATCAGCTATCCTGAAAAGTAGAGTCTTCAAAAGACAGCCTTATGGATCTGGAGAAACAAAATAAATACCACTTGGCCCCTTCCCTATGGCCCTTGATGAACTAAAACTGGGAAACCTAAGTGATATATGTGAACCAGAACTTTTGAACAGACTGAAATTCTGCCTACTTCCAGGAAAAGAAATTTATCTCTTGAAATATGTCACAGTGCAACATCAAGTGGCAGCAGCAAATATGATTGTCTCATAAACTAGTGACTGCCTTATTAACTCTGGGTTTAAAAGTGCCCATGCAGAAAGAAAGTCATTACTGCCACGAGATGCATGAAACAAGCAAAGCAAGCATTATTATCCCCAGGGTCACTGACAATAGCAGGAAATAGGATTATTGCTCAGAGGAGAGTGGACAGGAGGCTAGGTAAATGTATTTTCAATAAGAATTGACTTGTGCAGAATGGATTTAATGACATTTAAAAGGGCATCCACTGTGTTAGTCTCTGTGGCCATCCTGTGTTCTTACTATAATACCCTTTGTTTCTTTCTCCAAGCACAATGTGTTGTGGCATCAAGGGATATTGGGACCCCGGGAAAATGTTAGCAAAGTCCTCCCTTGCTGGATACCTCAGAGGCTGCTGTGATTGCTCTCAAACTGTTTCTCTGCATCCCTGCCTCCCTGTTGTCAGGGACAGAAGCTGTATCCTTGCTCAGAAGCTGGCAACTCATGACCCTGATACTGACACCTGTGACTGTGAATACCCCTTGATATCTATGAACCCGTCGAGTCTAAATTTTGGATTGCATGGGTTAACTTTTCAGAAGCAAATATCAAACAAAAAGCATGTGCTGGTGATTCCAGTTATGCTTTACTAGTATAATACATAGCAAAACGCATCCAGATACAACACATCCAGATACAACCTGCCAAAATAGGCAAAATATACTCAATATATTCTTTTTCTCACTTCAGTGCAATTCAATTAATGTCCTTTGAATTCACAGAGTCTTTCAGTTCATGTCTTGCTCATGCATGCTCTTTCCTCTTTCCATGTTTGCCTTCAGTGTTCCCCCTTACATGGCAGCTAATTCTCTGGTCTCACCCTGCTCCCCTGGGGAGCAAGCTGATTGTGGTCTGCCTCTATGGCTCTGGGATTCTGATTAATTTATTCATCAAAGATAAGAAAACTATGTTCTGTATCTGCAGTTATGTACTTTCCACTGCATATTCCTTATTCTTTAAAGGAATCATGGTCCAAGGTGTTTTTGTCAAACAAGTTGCTATTGACACACGCCTTTTTGGTAGCATGGAAAGAGTATGATCTTTTATTTCAGCAAATGCTGTATATGGAACCAGCATCTTGGCTAAAATCTGACTTGTACTGCATGTTTGATCAAGAAAAGATAATTGGTAGCCTGGGAAATGAAAAAGTGCTCTGCAGGTTAGTACCGTAATTTTCTCAAAGGTAATTTTTAACAAGATTGCTAGTACACTATGTTATATATTCTTCTGAAATGTCTGATTTCTCCCAGAATATGGGCACAATCTGAAAATCTGTACATGAAAGAAGAGACATTCCATCTTATTTCTTTCTCTGGACCAGGCTCAGAGAATGAGCAGTATTGGAAGTGCTCCATGATTAACTAGGCTATGCACTGAAGTTAATGGATTTTATGAGCATGACAATTCCACATTTATTTGAGTACATTCAATGAACAAGTTAATTCTTAACTCATTGGTCTGCTATCTAATTTCTGTCAATCTCCCAAGCAAGCTAATTTAGTGGATTTAATACATTTGTAAAATGGATCAATCACAGATTGTGCATAGAAATTTGAATGCATTTATAATGACATATGGCCATTAAAAATGGCCTACTATTAATTCTGTGGTACTGCCTGCTAAATCTATAGACCTTGCTAATTTTCGACAAGTTACTTTATGTTCTGATGGGTTTGTGTTTGATGATGATTAATTCCTCAGCAAAAGATTAGTCTCAGCTTTTGACAGTTATTGAACAATATATGGAAAATAAAATGTGTTAATTAAGTAAAATTCTCACCTCCTAGAACATACTTTATTTCACATATAAGAAAAGGTATTAAAATTACACTCTAGCCAGAAGGAGAGAGAGGGTGAGGATTTGCAGCACTTTTTAAAATTTTTATTTTGGACTAGTACTAGTTGTCCCATTTTTGTCTGGAAACAAAGCACATTTTCTTTCTAGTAGCTGGTGCAGTGGTGTTTGGATTTAGTGTGACAAAAATATTGATAACACACTGTTGCTTTAGTTGTGGCTAAGCAGTACTTACTCCAAGTCAAGGACTTTCCAGTGTCTCATGCATTGGTAGTAAGGGGCTGCATAAAAAGCTCTGCAGGAGCCTGGCCAAGACACCTGACCCAAGCAGTTCAAAGGAGAATTACATTGCATAGAATGTCATGCCCAGCCTATAAACTGGGAAAGTTACACATCAGGGGGGCTGATTGTGGGATGGTCTGGGACTCCATTAGCAGGTGGTGAACAATTTTACTGTGCATCCCTTGTTTTTCTTGTGTTCTGGTACTCTCTCTCCCTCTTCTTATCATACCATTACTATTATTATATTTTGTTTCAATTATTAAACTGTTCTTATGTCAACTCATGAAGTTTGCCTTTCCCTTTCAAATTCTCCTCCCTGCTAGGGAGGAGACAAGGGCAGGAGGGAGGCAGGAGGCAAGGGAAGTGAGCCAGCAGCTGCATGGTATTTAGTTGCTGTCTGAGGTTAAACCATGACAATAGTCTACAGCAATTTGAAATGTCATAAAAATTAAAAGCCAATTTATTCAAGAAGATGATTTTCACGATAGCTTATAAAGTATTTGCTTTGGGCAGTAATATTAGATAAGGCAAAGCAGCTAATATTTTTTTAGATTAGGCTCAGATCAGTCTGAGAGACCACCCTTGAGTAATGTTACAAGCAGGTGACATCCGAGCCTGGGAAAGTTTCCTTAGGAATGGGAATGAACTAGAATTTAGAAAGTTAGGATGGGAGTAGATATTACAGAGTATCACACTCTAAACTTGATCTAAAATCCCTCTGCAGACTTTGTGGCACTAAGTAATAAAGAAAAATTGAAGGTTCAGATCCTTTTCTTTATGCTTGTGGCAAAATTCCCTTCTCTATGCTTTTAAAAAGACATTAGGACTCCCCTCTGTGTAAATAGATCTCTCCTTTCAGGTAAAGTAGACTGTGATTATTTGTTTATGTCTGAGATTTGATTGCAACTGTGGATCCTGAAAATAGAAAGAAACAAGTGGTGTGAGCAAATGCAGTCTGGAGGAGCACCTAATCAAGGGACAATCAGTCACTGAGTATTTCTTTATGATTCTGACTCCTGAGACTTAATGTAAATGCTACCTCTGTTGAGTAAAAAAATAAAAATAAAGATAAAAATACAGAATTATAAGTTGAAAATTGGAGTACCCCATGTCAGACAATGTGGCCTGAATTCTGCATTTTCTTTTGCCAGTTTAAATGAAATACGATTTACATCTGTAAAAACAGAAGAGGAATCAAACATTTTCAGTGTCCATTTTGAAGAATCCCCTTTAGCTGTACAGTTTATTTTTGAAGCTTAAGAAGTTTTCTGACTCAAACATTTGTCCTTAATAGGAGTTTCTCACAGGGTGAGCTAAAATGCTCTATTTATTTTAACGAGTCTTTTCCCATAATTGAATAAATCCTTCAGAATATGAAAGTATGTAACTGTTCAATATGGTAAGTATTAAAGACAGATTGCCATTTTCCATTGTTTTATTTTTATGCAAGAAAAATGACTCAGTACTACATGGATCTGTTAATCACTTGCCTCCTTGGGTGCTAACTGAATGCCCTGCTGTAATGGTACTGTAGGTCTTTTGTATTTTAATTAAGTTTATCTGAGTTAATTTTATTTTAGGTTTTTTTTCAGTTTTGGTTGTACATGACCTTATGTAAAAAGGACCAGATTCTAACCTTGTTCCTTGCCCTTTTGCTCTTCAAGGGTTGTGTGAAGAGGCTGCAAAGAAACAACTCAAAAGCAAGGGGAGATTCCTTCACCACAAGGAAATATTGTGTTTCTCAGAGAAAAATGTGGACAAATCAGTGTTAGCTTGTTCAGGTGACTACAGCCTGTGTGGGTTACAGATGGAGGGCCTATGAATGGAATATGTCGCAATTAGATGTTGACTTTATAATTTATTAATGGTAACATCTTTTTTCCATATTTAGATATATTCAGAATAAAGTTTAGAACCAGAAAAGGAAATGACATAATGCTATTTAAAAAAATAGTTTCCTGGATTTCTCGGTCTAGAAATGTAAAATGACTTGTAATTTTGCAAAGAAATCAGTTCTCCTAAGATGAAAAACTGGTAGGGATATACCAATTAAGGTTTTGAGGCAGTGGTTGTCTAAGTTGATTAACAGTGCCCCAAAGCCATTGTAAAGGTAAATGTTCTGACATTTGTAATTGCTGAAATAGTACATAGGTCATTCTGACATCAACGTTAATGATAAGTTAGCAAAACATCATCATCCATCATCTTCATGCCATGGGATGACCTGACTTCATATATTATCAGCTGGAGAAATGACTGAATAGAAGTCAGGTCAAGCAGTCCCTGGCTTGTTTAAGCATGTGCACCATCCTCTAAAACAAATAGCAGGTGTTTCACTGAGATTATAGGGAAGAGAAATCTTTGTGTGCCTTATGGCTGATGTCTTCATTTCTGCTCCCAGAGGATGTATAAGTACAGCATCTTATCTGACATAAATTCAGTTATGGGTAGGTCTGCCACAGAAGAATTACTCCTGAGTGTATACTAATTGACTGAATAGGAACCAGAGCATATAATGGGGCTTTTCCTCTGCTGAACCTGACACACACTAAGGGAATGCCACACAGGAGAAAGGGGACTTTTAGAATTCCTGAACTCAAATACCTATGGATATGTAATAAAATACTAGATGGCTTAGTATTTTTTGTTATGGAATAACTATAAGGATTACATACACATGCAAGGAGAAAGTGATATTGACAGGACTGTTAGAATTAGGCATGTACTTATGCGGCTTGCAGACTTTTCCCATCAACATGATCAATTCAGTGAAGGAGATTGAATTTCTCATCTTCTTGACTTTGTAAAATTCTAGATCTGCTGTGTGCACAAAACGTCAGTTCTCATTAGTCTGATGTTGCTTCCAGATAAGTACTTTGTGTCTTGTCACAGATAAGAGACTGTCAATAAATTATTAGAGTTAACAAACAATGTAGACTTTGAATAAAGAACCATGACCCAGAGTAATTGTACAATCCCTATTTTTCCTTGGAAAATAATAAAAAATGTATACTTCATTTCTATATACTTCTATATTTTTTCGATAATACATTCAAAACTGAAGCTTCACTAAAACTTTTTCAAATTTTGATACTTGCATTGAAATTCAACAGGATGCAAGTTTCATCCTTTTAATATTTGTTCCAAGTTTAAAATATGAAAAAAGTAAAAGTGAAAAATGTTTTCTAGCAGTGAAACTGCATGCTAAATTAATGTATTAATACTTCTCCAAAAATAATTCCAGGTTAGGCAAAGCCTACAGGGTGCTTGTTCAAGACATTTATTGCAGGAGCTCTCTGTTATCAGGAAGTGAAAACTGACTAGCAAACAAGATGGAGATTAATTCAAACACAAAGTAATTTGGGTATTCAAATATTTTTGTGTTCAAGAGAAATGAAAAGGCATGGCTCTTATTAATTTCTGTGACTACATATATGGTATGAAGTTCTCAGATACAGAGAGTTTGCATGGATCTAGAGTGCCATCTCTTTCTCTGTTATCCATTCTTTCATGATTTAGTCATATCGACAACACCGAAATTTTTATTGCTGAAAATTTCATAGCTGTGTTAGAACTTATCAAGACATGTTGTAATCTTCTTGTGACAAAGAGAATTGAGTGTGAAGGTTTCATTTCAAACATATCCACCTTTTGGAGAAATGAATATAGAAAGGCTATTAATGTATACTTCATTTCCCATAAGCTACTCTGCAGTAAAATGTGAGTTGTCACAATAAAGCATCATGAAAGGCAGTGAATACCTGGGGGAAATATTCAGACCAGATTGAGGCACTAGTCTAGTGGGACCTTGCAGAAATTCATCCTTGCAGGCCTGTTTTTCTTTTTAAAAAATAGATTCTTTTTTCCTACCACTCCCTCTAATAATATTTTAAACAGGAGTACTTGGCTGCTTTCTCTGAGCTTGAACTTCTTTTCTCAGCAGCAGCAATATCAATACACTTCAGAGAAACTATCTACTTTTTTTTCTTCAACCTTCATGCCCTCAATCTATTTCCACTACTACTCCCCAATATATTTACTTTTATTTATTTATATATTTTATCCAGAGCTTCTGGACACCCTGATTCACATTCTGTCCTCTCTGTCACCAGCCACTGTGCGCTACAATGTCTTCTGTGTCCTGAGAATTTGGACTGGTTCACTTAGATCACTGCAGAAAATAAATCTCTTTCTCTCTTTCAGGAAAAAAAACCCAAACCAAAAAACCAACCAACCAACCAAAAAAAAAAAAATACACCTAAAAACCAAAATACCCCCAACAAAATAAACTAACCATAACTTGGTTTTTAATACAAAATTAGTTTTAAAGAGAGGATGTTTTATTGCACCTAATAAGTAAGACTGCCATCAAAGCACTTGGGTTTCTGTGATCATATGTATGTAGTTCAATTGAAGGGTAGATGGAATTCAGAAATGTTGCACAAGGTAAAAATGAGGAGTAATGCAGAGAGTGTCTCATAGCCAACACCATTTTATTTACTCAGAAGATGAGATACTAAAAATAATGGAAACAACCCAGAGAGTTCAGTAGGGTTTTTGTCATACTATTCCTTCTTTGAGTCAGCGTGAGTCTCATTTGTATTTCCCACAAAAAATGGTTTTTTGGGTGGTTTGATTCTGTTGGTTTGGGAGTATAATATATTCATAAATACATGGAGCCAGACAGACCTGCAATTAACACAGCTAAACTGTGTTTGAGCTGAACTAGCCCACACAGAGCCTAGACTTTTACACGGTTTATCTATGAACTTGCCAGTGTAACCACAGCTAGCAGAATAACCTCATATCTGTGTGTACTACTTTAGTCTCTCCCTCAGACCTCCTGTACTTAAATCAGAGTTAGCTCACACAATAAACAGCTAGGTGACAGCATCATTTATTGAAAGACATGCTGTAGCTTACCCAACTCTTTTCAACTACTTTGTATGAGAGTTATATTGTGTGACAATGCCTTTCACATTATAAAAAGCAGAGTATGAAACAGTGAGGGAATTCAAGCGAATGTTATGTGATCTATCTTACAGCACCTTACATATCACTTCTGAGTCTGGCTCACAGGTCCACTGCCTTGAGAAGAGAGAACAAGACACCGACAGCAGCCAGCCAGTGAAACAATAGCTTAATATCAGGGGAAAATATTTAGGCAGACACTGTTGTAATGTGAATAATTATAGAACAGTAACTTGATAGGGAACAGAAAAACCAGCTTCAGACTTAAGTGAAATAGCAGATATGTAAGTATGACCTACAGTTGAAGTTGATCTTTATACCCTAACTCTAAGGTAAGGGCATTTATCACTGCTAGGAATGACTTATTTGGAGAAAGTTTATTTACAGCACTCAGTTCTCTTTCTCTTTCACCAGAGTAGAGCACATGGAGGTGTAGCTGGAGAAGCTCCTCCAAAGCTGAAGCTCTGAGGCTTTGCACGAGGCCAGCCTGGAGAGCCACAGGCATAACACCCACTGACTGCTGCCAGGACTGGCTTTGGAGGGTGCACACTCTTCAGATCACTGTCAGGCTCCTCGGTTTGTACAACTATTTGGAATACTCAAAAAGCAATCCGACATGAATTCTTAGAATTATCGCTTTCATTCTTTATTGTGGCTTATAGAAGTGTGTATGAAGGGAAATATGTATACTGGAAAAATAAACCTGTCACTTAATAATATTCAGTGGTCTTCAGAGAGTCATGGGAAAGTACATCCCATGAAATAATGCAGCTCTGTATGTCAGTAAACAAAAATGCACTTTATAGTGGTAAAACAGTTTAATTAATATAATATTTTCCATGAATGTAATTTTATTCTATGGAAATTTCATACAAATTTCTGACTAAAGTTTTTTTAAAATTACAATTCCTTAAATAAATAATTATATGAGTGCTGATCTGAGCACATTGATTTCTTTTGTAAATTTAGCATATGTAAAAAGCCAACACATATATTTTAAAATGGGCTAGACTACTGTTAAAAAAGGCAAAGATTTCTTCATAATGGGCAAGACTTATTAACAAAAATAACAATGACAACAACAGTAATAACAAAAATAATATATAAATTGACCCCTTAATTAAATGCTTTTATTTTAGACATCCCATGATAGAGCACCTGATGTCCATGTTAATCTGTGGCTTGCAGCACCTTTGAACAATTATGCTTTTTGTAGTTTAGCAGTTCTCCCAAGAGGTCAGTGGGGAAACCTTCATTGATTTCAGAGGAGGAGATCAAGACTGACTAAACACTTTTGAGTGTTCACTCAGACTTTATTTGAATTGAGTTCTCAGATTCAAAAGTTGTAGGCATAATGCTTTAATATTTAGTATATAAATCACCTTGGAGTGTTATCCATAGTAATGAAAAATAGCAGAGAAAAGTCAATCAGTTTTTGCATGCATTTAGTTCCATCCATGGTAAAAGCACAGGAGGGTTTCAATGTTAAAATAGTTAATTTTAAAATGTAGAGAAAAGCAAAGTTTTACATGGGGAGTTACTGTGTGGAGCTCATTAACACAAAATAGGCATGCAGCCTAGTAAGTTAAAAAGCATATTTCAGCATCACAAAAATGAGAAAAGCATTTTTGTGGTAATTCTAGCATAAAATTTTAAGGGCTATCAATCAAGTTTCAGAACACAACTTATTCAATAATTATGGTCAGGAAGAAAGGTTTCCTTCACTTTCCTCTGGAAGTGCAACATTTCTGATGAGGACCTTACTGAATGATTCAAAGGAAATTTTAATACTTTACAGTCAGGCTACTTTTTGAAAGATTTTGGAAAAGGTTGAAAAACTTAAAATAGTCATTTGCAATTGTTCCTGGTATTTTGTTTTCTCTTGTTAAAAACGTGATAGACAGATGGCTAGAATATTATATGGATTGATAAAACAACAGCAATCAGAAAATTAATCTGGACTATGCAAGTGTAAATAGAGTTTCATTCTTTTACTTAACATCTTGGAGAAACTTTTAGTTTTCTCTATTTATCACTATTATGGCTATTTATTCACTGTGTATCATGTCCAAACACATAAGAGAAAGCTTAAGTATTGAGCTGGCTCGAATTTGAAATATATGGCTGTGATATATGAGTGTGAATTTGCATTTGAGCGCCTCTTTGCAGCTGTAGAGGTATCCTACTGACTGCAATATATTTGGTAGCTTTCCAGAAATCAATGAATAAAATTTCAAGACTCAGTGTCATTTTTCCTCTTAGGTCAGAATGGCTTGCCATATTTCATTTGTTGTCTTCATTTTTCATTTGTTGTTGTGTATGGGACTTTTACAGCCATTTTCAATTCCTATTTTTTAATCTAAAAGTCTCTATCAGAGTTTTTTTTTCTTTGATGCACTTCACAACTTCCTGATGCTGTATTATTTGTGTAATGTTGAGAATCACTTATTTATTCTGAGTTTCAAGTATGGCAGCAAGTTAATTGAGTTTTCTTCTCAGAAGCTGCAGATGGTTTTGGGAATATTTTTTTCAAAGCCATGTAACATTTTAACACTTTGTAATACTGAGGGGCAGAAGAAAGAGAGAGAAAGAGGGAGAAAATGAATTTCTTATGTATCTTTAAATATAATTTTGGCATGTTTTTTGTAATGACTGATTATACTTTGAGATACTTTGTTTTAATGCAGTTTAGGTAAAATCTTCTAATCACATGAGTTAAGAACTAAATCTGCTATTATTGTCTTGGATCAGTTTTCTTTTTTTCTTAATAAGTAATTTTCACTAAGATCATCTGAGTAACTTTGGTTTGGAGAGTGAGCTAGGAAATAGTTAGGATGTAAAGTAATACTTAATATTTTTAGTAAAAAAAATTCAAAGCAACAAGTGAATAATGATTTTATAGAGTTTAGAGACAGACCATTTATGCCTGTATCTGGTTCTGCCTTTCTATATGAACTCAGAATGTTGGCTATTTTAATAAAATTCAGTGAATATTCTACATATCAAGTTAATTTGACTCACATTTAGTGCACAGCAACAGACATATGACAGCTGTTTCTCTATAATGGTGATGAAGATCATCAAGAAAACTTAAACACACTAAGCCTGAAGATGGTTTTAAACTAAAAGAGGGTAGGTTTATATTCTTCACTATGAGAATGGTGAGGAACATTTATATATTTCCCAGAAAAGTTGTGGATGCCCCATCCCTGGAGCCTTTCAAGGCCAGGTTGGATGGGGTTTTGAGCAACCTGATCCAGTGAAAGATGTCCCTGTCCATGGAGAAGACAGAGTGGGAAATAGATGAAGTTTAAGGTCCTTCTTAAACCAAACTGTTCTGATTGTAAATGAAGAGTAGATATTATAGTTTCATACAATAAGGCAACATAAATAAAACTTCCTAGGCAAATGTATTATTAAAATAAATTACACCCAGAATTTTATTTTTCAATGTTTTGTGTAGAATAGATTATTTAAAAGGGGATATTGACTGGATATTTAGATGAGAGGCAGTTCCAATACTACTGAGGTTGTTTGTGTGCAATAATTCATCAATGAAAAGTGTAAAATACCTTTATGTTCCTGATTTATATTTGTTTTCTTTGTGTAAACCAAGTTTAATAAAATGGCTATCTAAAATAAGTTTCTTCATTCTGGTTAGACTGCATTACCTTTACAGCTGTTCTTAGCTAGACTTCAGGCTTCATTTTATGAGATAGCAATTATTTTACAGCATGAGGCAAAACAAATTCAAGGACAGAAAATTAGACTTTTAGAGCATTTTGGAGCTGATAGGGTATTAAAAGTGATGAGTTCAAGATCTACCAAAGTAGAAACGTAGCAGTTTTGTTGGAGGAGCTGTAAAATGTAACGACAAGTGATGATAATGGAGGCATTTAAAAGAAATCTGAACAATAGATTTGGGTGATTAAGACTGTAAACTTCAACTTAATATTATAGAGATTGTTATTGAAGGGTTTTCTGGCAAGACCAAAAACAGTTTTTTGAAAGTTATATTCCACATACTTTATACTTTCACTTATCGGTGATTCTGTGATCTTTGATTTACCAATATGAAACCATTTAGATTCCAATTTAAAGCTGACTAGTCTTAAATAAATGCTTAAATATATGTTTCTTATTAAAACTAATATTTGTAATAATATGCATTCTATGAATATGATTTTCAGGTTTTAACTTTCCATAGCCCTTCCAGAGAGCTAAAAGAAATTTTTAATTAATCCAATCTAGTAATTCTTCTCCTTCTGAGGAACAGCAGATGTCAGATTTTCTTATCATTGGAGAAAAATTTTATATCTATATTTTGAGTAAATTTGGAATTTATGATATTCTGGTTCCACATATTCACCAGTGCTGGAACACATGCCATTACAAATAGTATAGAAATAAATAAAGGTCACTTGTCTGTTGAAATCAATAATGATTCCAACTCCATGGTTAAAAAAGAAAAAGCAGAATCTTTAAAAAGACATCCCTAATCTTCTTTCCAGTATTTCCTTAAAAAAGAAGTTTTTGAGTAAAAATAAACAAAAATAAAAAAATAGGCTATCTGAAACCATGTTTTAAAAAATAAATGTTTATCCTCAAAATTTATTCCATTTTATATGGTGATTCGTTTCAAGGAGCTGCTATATTTATTCCTCATTTCACTCATGCTGATAGGACTATATAGTGAAGATTTAGATTACTGATCTGAAAGAAACAGAGACTTTTTCTGCATGAAAACATTCAAGTAGGATTATAGATGTCATTGTCAGGAAAATGAAATCTGTGTCCTTTGACAGTCTAATCATTATCTTGTTACTTTTGGAGTATTCCAAATCATGTTAAAATCTAGCTGATATAAATTAATTTAGAGATAATGCATTTATATTTTGGATTTAAAAGCAACACAAAACCATAAGCAGGAGTATATGAACAAAACAACATATGAAGATACTGATCTAATTCACTAATCTAGATACGCAAATTCACCTAAATGAATTGTTGCAGTTATGCTGAACAGTTTATGGGAACAACTACCTCTCAGGACAGCTCTCTAGCACTGTTCTGGGAAAGGTGTTTTCATTGCCGTGGCACTTAAATGTTCTAATTACGGACTCCAAAGATGCTTCCCCTTACGAGGGGTTTTAAAACCCCTTGGAGTTTACCAAAGATTATTTTACTACCATCAGATTATGAGTAAAATATTACTGAAAATGGATGAAGTGAATAAACTGAAGATCAGATGTGATCTATGTGAAATTTAGAGCTATTGCCTTCTAAATGGCATTTAAGAGCTTAGCAATAGATTCCAATTGAAATTTAGAATGGAAACTCTAAAAAGCCTTACTTAATAGACCCCTGTCTTTATGCCCCAAAGTATCCTTTAAAACCCATCAGTTAGCTGGATCACATGGCTTTCTAATAGCTTCCTGTCTAGAACAGAAATAGCACTGAATACTAAAAACTAAAACATGACCACAGGATAAAAGTCATTGTTGAAGGACAGTTTACTGTCTTAGACTTCACACTGTAACTCTATACTTACACTGTATGAACAGCTCAAGTCTGTTCTTGTCCATGGAGCTGCTCCTCCTCCTTCTGAATGTACATTACTCTGTGAATTCTATTTTGAAGACCTCGAGTAGGGTTTTTTCAGCAATGCAGACATATCTGATGACTTTCAGGTTATACTGCTATTAAGTATAAGATTTCTACTCTTCTTCTGACCAAACAGATAGATTCTTCTTAAGAGGGTATTCTCCACTAAGAATTGTGTTGTGGTTTAATCCCAGCCAGCAACTCAGCCCCACACAGTTGCTTGCTCCCTCACCCTGGTGGCATGGGGGAAAGAATCAAAAGTGTGAAACACAAAACCCATGAGTTGATGTAAAGACAGTTTAATAAATAAAGAAACAGCTGTGTCTGCTATCAAAGCAAAGCAGTGAATTGATTCACCACTTCCCAGGGGCAGGCAGGTGTTCACCCACCTCCAGAAGCACAGGGCTTCATTATGCATTATATTCCTTTGTAAGAGAAACACCATCACTCTGTCTCTTTCTTCTGCCTTCTACCAGCTGTACATGCTGAGCATGAAGCCACAGGTCTGGACCATTGGTGAGTTGTGGTCAGTTGTCCTGGCTGTGTCACCTCCCAGCTCCCTGAGCATCTCTCTTGTGGGCTGGGGTAAGGGGCAGAAAAGACCTTGATTCTGTGTGAGCATTGGTCAGCAAGTGATCAATAATGAAACATTTCGGAATTATCAGCACTGTTTCCACCACAAATCCAGAACATAGCCCCATATGTAAACTGATGCATTAAAAATTTTGTCTACTCCTGCCAAAACCAGCATAATAGTCACAAAAACAAAAAGAGCAGGGTTTCTAAAATTATTTGTCTCCATGCTAATTTTTGTGAAATATTAAAAAAGAGTAGCATGATGCAATCTGTTTTAGAGGACTAGCTGGGACAAGGTTAAGCAGATTCCAGTTAGTTACCCAAGATTATGCATGCATAAAAGCATTGATGACTACTGAGTGCCACAGGTGTCGTTGAAAATATAATGAGAGGACAATGAAGCTACACACTTGTAATTGAGGTGTAATTTGATGTGCAAAGTCTTTATTAGTCTATGAGAGGAACAGGTTGACTTTCAGTTTGAGTTTGTGTGGCTGGCAGAGGAGTTTTTTGTAATATTCACTGCTAGCAGTTTTATTATTGGAATCATTGGGACATAATGAACAGAGAATTAAATAATTATTTTCAAGGTAGGATTGAATAAAAAAAAAGAAAAAAACTAACCTATTGTTGAGGGAAATTACAGTAAATGTTGTACACAGTTTGAATAAGACAGTTGTGAATTTAAAAGAGGAAGGGAAATGTGTGTTATAAGAAAAACTGTTTTCTTAGAAGTCAGTCATAAATGAAGGAAAGGCCATTACTGCCTCAGCTTTGAATTCACCTTACTGAGGTCTCTGCCTCATTGTGCACCTTTCATTGCATACTAAGCCTTCTCCCCAGTCCTTCTTGTCTGCAAAGGAGCTTTCAGATGTCTGGTATGGGACAAGGGAAAATAGTTGGCTTTCTTGCAGATACATTTCTTACAACTTTTTAAGGAAATGCATCTGTGAATTAAATATTTATGAAGTGCTATTCTAAACTAGATCCTATTCTAAACCTATATCTGTTTTCTGACTGTGTAAAATATTGGAGACTAACTAAATATCTGAAATGGAGGGATGGTACAATCCAGTTTGTGGAAGATTCAGAATGAAGTGCAGTGCTTAGAGTTTAATGTTAATGGATGAAAATCTTTTTTTAAGTCTTATTTTTCATAACTTTGACTGTTATGTCCTTTCTGGCCAACAGAAAATTGAATTGAGTGGCTAGAATGTGAACATCAACAGAAATATTTGTTTCAAAACTGCTTCTCTTAATCCAGAATGAAATTCTCGGTCTGATGAGTTTTGTTTTTCCCTGGTGCAGATTGAAGTTTCAGCAAGAATTTTCTGTAATCTGTTACTTGATATATTTATCAAATAACAGATTACAACTACAGATAAAATTATACCTAGAATTCTTGTAATATTAATTTTTTCTCTGTGCATTATTTTATTCTTGTATCATAAAGACCTCAGTTTACAAATGCTGAAAGCCAGGTTTGTATCAAATAAAATAAAGCTATTTCTGTGCTACTAATTCTCTGTGCAGCTGCTACTGAGATGGAGATTCAACTTTTGTTGGTAGGATAAAGAGAGCTATTATAAAGACAGAGAAAATTGCAGAAAATACTTGGTTTTGTGTTGCACTTAAATGCTTTTTCCTTTAAGGAGAAGTACATTGGTTGACTTGGAAGTTGCCAGTTATATAAAATATGCTCTTTTTTCTTTTTTTTCCTCTTTTTTCCTCTTCCTCTTCCTCCTCCTCTCCTCTTTCTGTTTAATTTTTCTTTTTTTAATCTTTATTTTCTATTATCTATTCTCTGTTTTCTAATTTATTTCCACTTTTTGTGTTCCTTTTCTTGCTTTAGATTTTTCTCCCACAGTATAAAAATACCATGTACTATATGGTAGAATTCTAGTTGATGACTGGAAAGATCTTTGGTATTACTATATTACAAATAAGAATATCAAAATTCATGGAATCACATGTAGATTATTTCTGATTAATACTGTCATGAATCACTGTTTTAAGATCTCTTAAGGAATCACCATTAAAGGTAGTGGTAAAAGCAGATTTAGTATTCAAGCAAAAGCATGACAAAGTTCATTGACAAAGTTCATTCTACTGCTTACCAAATGGTTAAAGCACACACACAGAAGGAACAAACTGAAACGTAAAATCAATCAATGTAAACCAAAAATCAATTAAAAATTATGTATGGGGAAGCTGGATGTGCAGGGAAGAGGAAAGGGTAAGGGTAGAAAATGATAAGGATAAAAAGGAATAACGAAGATGGTCCCATTTAACCACAAGGTTTAGACTAGACCTCCTTGCTAAACTAAGCCCCAGGTCTGACCTACAGTTAAGTTTTTAATTACTTAAAAAGAAAGTAATGGATATCATTGACCATGACTGCAGTAATGCCTTTGACGCTTCCCCATAAATGCCTCAGAGAGAAGCTATTGATGTTTGGGTTGGATGTACAGACAGCTGGAATGAAAACTGGCCAAATATCTGGGCCCAGAGGGAGGTGGTTGGTGGCACAAGGTGTAACTGGAAGCTGGTAATTAGGTGTGCAACAACTCAGGGGACTGTATTGGCTTCAGGTTCGTTCAATATCTTCATTCCTGGTGGGGATGAGTGGGCACAGAGTACACCTCAGCAGATTTGCTGATGACACAAAACTGGGGGCAGTCCTGCACCAAAACATTCTGGGGGCAGATTTTCTGGAAAACACCTTTGATATTAAGGACCTGGGGGTTGTGGCGGACACCAGCTGAGCATGAGTCAACACTGTGCCCTTGTGTCAAAGGTGGCTTATGATATGCCAGCTTGCATTAGGCAAAACATTGCCTGTGGGTGCCAATCTGCTGTTGAGGCCACACCAGGGGTACTCTATCCAGTTTTGGGCTTAGTATCAGAGACCCAGACACACTGGAGAGAGACCAGTGAAGGGGCACAAAGACGATTAAGGGACAGGAGCATGTTTTGTGTGGGAAAAGGCTGAGACAGCTGGAACTGTTCAGCCCAGTTCAGGGAAGATTTTATCAGAATATATAAATACATGAAGGAAAGGTGCAATAAAGAAGGAACCTGGCTTTTTACAGCAGTGCCCAGCAACAGGACCAAGAGGAATTTAAGTTTACAGCAAACTTAGTGTCTAATAATGATGTGACATAGCTAGCAATGGTTTTCTCAGGTTCGTTGTGCTTGCCATTGTTCACCTTAGCAGTATTTCTTCCAAGAATTATTTGTGTGCCTTCTTCTGATATGTGGCTTATTTATGTTTTACTCTATGTGCTTCTCCTTTAGAACTTACAAAGGCCAGAGTGCATGAGAACTTCTCTCAAAACCTGTATTCTGTATTTATGTCTGTAGGAATTGGGGGAAAAAATTTCCTTGCAGTTCAATCAATCAAACTTGCTTGTAAGAGTAAATAGCTAAATAAGAGCAGTAATAGCAAGAAGAGGGAAAAAATCTTGGAAGGATCACTGCAAGGTCACCTTAACCACTCTTTCCATACAACACAGGATTCTTTATGTTTATATGATTTCAAGTGCATATTTACTCAATTCCTTTTTGAAGTCCTCAGTGATATATATTTAGAGACATTCAGCCAACTATTCTCATGCTTTACTTTTCTTTTAGGTTTTTAGAAAACCTTTTTTTAAGTTCAATCTCCTTTTTTTTCCTTTTTATTTTAATTTTTTTTTTTTATTTTGGAATTAAACCTTTTACATTTTTTGGTACACAATAAACTCAGAAAACATTCTTTCAAGATATTTTTTTAACTGTAAATGTTTAGGCTTTAAGATAACTATTTCTTTTTATTTATTTCATTGGGAAAGATTTGATGTTTTTTATTGTGGCTGTTGTTTCACTGGGTTTTCTTCCCTCTGGACTGCATTTCTGCATAAAACGCCTTAAAGTTTATGGACAAAAATGGATTAAATACTCCAGGACTAAATAATGAGGATTAAATACTGAGGACCTACATTGGGGGATGGGGGAAACCTCATGACTTTTCCAGGGAAAGTTCCTTTTTTTCTGTCAATGAGAAGAAATAGTGCCATTGAAGTCATTAACATTATTTTGATTTACCTCACTTAAAGTCTAGTAATTAATCAATATAAATGATTTAAAACATCTCCTAAAATAGCTTAATGATTTAGCCACATGTTTTGACCATGTGTTTCTTTCAGTTGAGTCATTTATGAATCTTAATTTATACACTAACATATTGAATTGTAATGACAGGGCAAGTTCCCAATTGCCATTGCGTGCAACAAGCAGAAACATTATTTATGAGCAACCTGTAATCACTAAGCAATATATTGACAATGTAAATCATTAACTAAAAGTAGATTGAAAACCTTTGGATCTGTTTGGAAATGTGATGGTCTTTAATGAATAGGGGCAAAAGAAAGAGTGGGAAATTTGGTGTGCATGTTTAATTTGTATAAATGATTTGTTTAAATACTTTATTTACAGATAAGATCAGCATTCAGATGGAATTACTAGCCATTCCTTGCTGCCATATTTAAATGAAAAGAAAAAGAACCTTTTAAAATAATGTACCTATTGGCTTCTTTAAAGAAAATTTGACCCAATACTGTAAAGAGCAACTTGTGTTTGGATGGACTATAGGATATCTTGTGTAATCAGTTTCTTCTATGCCTGGTTTTTAATAAAACTATTCTCACATTCAATCTTTCCAATATTAAGCTCAATATTCCTAATCACCAAATAGAACCATACACATTTCCTGCCCATTGAGCAATAGCTAGTGATATAAAGCTACATCCTGAATATAGGTGTGTTCTCTCAAGACAAAATAACATCACTAATTACACAAATTGTTTTTTGATGCTTGTTAACTTTCAGACATTTAGACATGGATTTCCTGAGAAAGAAATGTTCAGATTTCTAATGGATCATCTGATAGGCTGAAGTTAGAAAAAGCTAGCATGACAGCCAGCTGGATGAATTTGTAACACAAGGATAAGTGTCTCTTACATAGAATTCCTTTTGTCTTCTACAGAAGAGGAGATGTTCAAATTGTATTTTCACTTAAAAACCCCCAGGATTAGGGTTAACATATAAGCGGGTGGGATTTGACTGCTTTACATAGACGGGAAAAAATGTATATATTTTTTTTTAATCTCTTCTTTACTTAACATCTACTTCTATGTGCAGATATCCAACATTCTGAGTGCATGACAAGAATGCATGGCAAAAGCACATAAGACATAGAAAAGGCGAAAATGTTTCATAAAGTAATTTGGAAATCTCTGTTCCAACTTTCTTGTGGTATACAATTTGCCAAATTGTTGTAGACCAGAAATAGCTTGTGCTTCTAAAATCAATATTGCATTGGGTGAAGTACACACTGAAACTTGATTGTGAATTGATTTACTGGATTTTTTTGGTCTCCCATTACCAGGACAGCAGACTCTACCTATTATAGTAGCTAGGTTAATGAAGTAATATGCAAGCTTGTGACTGGATTTCAAATAATCAGAGATTAATTGAAAGCAAAGGACATAATTCTGATCAGAGTGTTGAGTGTATTAAGGCATACTGAAAAATTTGGTTGCCATTTTCATAACATTCATTACTATTTTTGCCATCACTTTTGTGGAGACTCTGTTAAATTAGTTTTCAAACAAGTTTCAGACTGTACTTGCACTGAGTCCAAAGCCCAGGCCTCAGTAACTGGCTTTTATTACAAGGCTTCAACTCCAGAGCAAACTCCATAACAAGTGTTAGGTTACAGACAAGCTAATACACCCAAAAATGATCCTAACAGGAACAGAGGAAAAGGAGAGGGCCCGAGACATCACTTGTTTACTCTTGTTTTTTACTTCTGATAACATCACTTTTTTGCATGACTGCTCTCACTCCCGTATCTCATAAACCTACAGAGTTATAATCTTCCATTCTGAGAAAGGGAATAATCACTTATCTGGTTATTAGCTGACAAGATTTCATTCTTGTGAGTGCTCTTTATTTGCATACTTTTTATTCCCTATTTCCAGTTGTGACCTTTTGGCCATCTTCTAGCTCACTGATTTTGGAATTAGCTCTTTTTTTTTGCAGTCCTCATTACTATTTTCCTAATCTTAAACAGCTCATGTCTGGAACACTAATACTTAATCTCTTTAAAAATCTACAATATAATTTTTTAACAGTCACATTGTTTTTCTGATCACATTAGCCTGCATAAAATCTTGTGCAGTGGAAAGATCTGGTATCAAATCTAAGCATTCCTACTGTTTTTGATGGAATGGTACTAAACTTTTATTTCAGATTGTCACCTTGTTTCCTCCATAATTTAGCTACTTCTTGACTCTATCTTGGATGAGCTTATGTATGATACATACTTCTGCATATAGAAATGTAATTTATTTTGGATGAAGGTTTCAAGCACTGAACTCACTCTAAAAGTATGTTGATGCAAGTAAAATTTAGTCCATTTTCTCTCTCCCATGAACAGATTACAGGTGATTGTGGTTTGAAAAAGAAGTCAAATTTGCAGAAATGCAATTTTCATATATTTCCTAATTGTTAGCATAATTTTCTGCTCTTTTATCACTTTTTTCAGTGAGTCCCAATCATACTAGAGATGGACACAGAGATCCAGGAAGGCTGAAGTGCAAAGCCTTCAGCTGTGAAGAATAACATGAAAAAGATTTCACACAGTGTTCTTTGTCCTTTGGTCCTTTAATGTGCATTATATTATTTGCAAACACTGTGTCTTCAAGATCCAGAGATGGGCAAGCATGCATTCAGAAAATCAAAATCATAATCTTTAGAAATATAATTTTCATTGAACAAAGTAAAAGGTACAGTGAATGGAAAGTTGTTATTTCAAACAATGAAGGTCACATAGGTGCTTTTTTCTGGACACAGCTGGACTGATATACAGAAGGCTGCTTTAATTATAAAGAAGCAGACTCTTCACATTAAATGGTGTATGACCAAACAAGCTGCCTTCATTTGACTTTCCAGACAGCTGGAGTTGAATTCAGAGACAGCTAATTGCCGTGGGGACCTTTCTCTGGCAAGTAGCCCATTGGTACTCTTGAGGGGTGGAGAGGCTTCACACAGAAAGCTTAAAAGCATCTGGGCTGCTGTTGTGCAGAATGCAACTGCTGACAGATTTACCATCTGCCTTTGAGAAAGACAACAGCTTGGGAAGCCCAGATACCACTATTCTTCAGTAGAAAGCCCCTTGTCAATCAAACCCTCCTCATTACAGCAGAGAGAATTTGAATTACAGCTAAGTGAAAAAGAAATATCAAGACATTAGTTTACTTTTATTTGTGTGTGAATAGATGAAAAATCCTGGAACGCTAGGAAACAGCAAAATGTAAACACATTTGTATTAGCCATCACATAAATGCTTTCTATGAGAATAGTTTTACAGACCTATCAACAGTAACCATGTTCATATTCCCACCAAAATTATGTCTATGGCCTAGTGTAATTTGTAAAGAATCAGTCAAAATTAAGAACAAAATATAAATGTTTTCTAAAAAGCTGCAGTACAAATATTTTCAGCACGCAAATGCACATATATAAACATATGTCAATGCATAATACCTGCAGGTCTGAAAGACATTCATTCAACCCAGCAGTTCATAAAAATGCCAGGAATTATGAAACATGGAATTATGGGTTCTATAAATAGTAGTCTTTCTTAAGCCTTCAAGTAAGTACATATATTTGTGTAAGACTTAAGTGCCTTCCTGAAATATGTAAAAAAAATTTCCCAGTTGCTCGCCCTGCATTTCTGAGGCTGACCAATATGTACTGTGTGTTTAAAAAAGTAAATAGTTTATGGCTCATGTTCTTCAAAACCAAGCTTCAGTTTAATGGGAGCATAGAAGAATACTGAACATGTCATATAGCTGTCATGTAAAAGTTGAAAACACATGTATTTATATAGGTGTGTGTGTATATTGTTTATCACAAATGTATAGATAGCTGGGTACAGATAGCTGCCATAAAATTATTTTTTTGTGTGAGAAATTTTCATGGGTCTTCTTACCCCAAGTACTTTACCACAAATCTAGAGGGAGAGAGGAGAAATGATTTTTCTTCAAGCTCCACAACTGCAAAATTCTAAAATCCAACTTCTTCCTCTACATGCATTCAGTATAGAAAGAGTGAATTGCAAGATGTAGGAAATGATGCAATTTAGTAATGAGGCCTGAATACCATTGACATGGTGCCTCTATGAAGCAAAAATTACACATTACTACACTAGTGACTGCAGATCTCCAATGAAAATCTGAGTCCTGGTTTCCGGTTGCCTTTCCTAGGTTTGTTTCTATATTTTAACGCAGAATGCCCACCCTCTAAGCTTAGGGTTAAGGCACACATGTGGGAGATAGAAAATTCAGATTCAATGTTCCACTGCTGAGGGGAGGCCTCAAGTTCAAGCACTCCAATGAAATACATCTTTACCACTGTCCAAGTTTTCAAAGAAAAGGGAAGTTGGCTTCTCTTCCCCCAGGGAAACAGCTTAGTTTTTACTTCAAGGAAAAGGTTCAGGACTTCAGACTCCAGCCTGAAGTATATACTCTCATGTAAAGTTAGGAAATATCTAAATTGTTCAGATTAAGTAGTTTATTGTCATCAAAGAGAGCAAAATGTTGGCTTATTTTTCATGCTGAAATACTTTCAGTACAGACCTAGATCATGTACTTCAATACTGTTGCAGTCTACAGAGCTGATATACCCATGACAAAAAGAGGTATGAGAGTCAAATTATGTGCTCTTTCCATCATTTCCTATTCTCCAGGTTGAGCATGTCCCTGGTTCATCGTGCTGACTGCTATGAATCTTTTTCTCGAAGGGATAATTTCCTCTAGGCATAGCATTGAAAGTTTAGTTGGAGATTTGAGCTCCACTCTGGTGGCAGCATGCCAAAATCCATTTAAGGGACTAGGTCTTAATGTATCTCTCCATTTCTGAAATGGCCAACGCAATATTTCCCCACTTCAGAGAGGGTAAATGTGTTTGCACAGTTGTGGAGATCAAGTAACCCAATTGATAAAAGTTCTCTTGCATAACACATGAAAATGGGAATATATTACTCTTGTGGAAGAGATCTTAGCCACAATATTTTATTCATGTAGGGACTAGTTATTCCATTTCAATCAAGTGTTTTCCAGTTAAACCACTGTAAATCTCTGTTACTATTTGGAAATTATTTGCCTACCAATGTTTCCTACTGATGTATGACAAGTGTGTTCACAAAAATGCTTTATTTAGCTTTCTTTCATTGGTTAAATGGTGCAGGGCAATTAAATCTCTGCCACATTTGTGCACAGCTGAGGTATACTTTGGGAGTGTGTACACAGCACATTTTGTAAAATGTCCATGCTGACGTTTGTACCAGGGATACAGGACTCCACCTCATCATTTACCTATGTAAAATTGAAGTCATAAAGTGAGGAAGAGAAGACTGAACAGGCAAAAGTGAAAGCACCTTTTAGCTTCCAGATGGTAAGAAGGATATTTCCAGGTATCCATAGGCTAGTGATTAGGATTGGGAATCAGAAAATGTCTCTTGTAAGCTAAACTCATTAAAAGCTTCAATCGGTGTAAGTTTATAAAGATAGAACTGCTCAGTTTGCCATTTTGATCTGTAGAGAAGAATCACATTTAAAATATTTGACCAACCCACTGTGATATGAGATTTTGATAAACATGGCTGTTAAATATTTCCTCTGGGAATATTTTACAGAAAACTGTGTGAATCTATGCAGAGTTTTTATGAAAGTTGTTAATATATAAATTGAAAATAGCATTTCTAAATATAACTAACATCATAAATGGAGACCTCTCATTCAGTGCACAGCTGGTGTTCCTTCTGCAAACTTTAAGAAATATTTTTTTTCATTATGTTTATATATAATACAGGTGTGGGGATTTTTGTTTTTGTTTTCCCCCGAAGATAATAATCCAGATCCTGAAAATGCATGGTACAAATAAAGTGTATTTCAGGAAATGGAAGAGACATGGAGATTTGCAAAGATCCATTTATATCCTTTGATATGTTGTTAATACTACTGCCAATGGCACAAAGGCATGATTCCAGAATTTAAACATCGTGGAACATAACCAGGTCATAAATCTGAGTGTCCAGGTACAGATCTATGATTAGATTCCAGAAGAGATGGTAAAACAGCTATTAAACTACCCATCATCTGAAGTTTCCTCAAGGTAAGCAAAATAATCTCAGTTGCTTCTTTGTGATTCTCTTAGTTGTTTTACAGGAATGAGGTTCTCTGAGTGATGTAAATGCATTTAATTTCCATTAGCACTAATAAGAAATCAATGAGCACATCAACATGTAGTTGCAATATGTACTCTTGGACAGATACTTAACCCAAAATATATCTGAAAATAATGTGAGAGATAAACATGTGGAATGAAGTGGAAAATCTGGAGGTAAAGTGCTAATTCTTTCACGACATCAGCTCAGTTGGGGTCATGAAGGAATATTGAAGATGATTACGACATGTTAGATTTGGGAAATATACAAATACTTAACATTCTCAGCTATGTATTCTAGGATTTAACAGAGCATGTATTTCCAATTAAATGTTTTGTTTTATCTGCAACTTGCCTGTCTTCAATATAAATTTATTGGAAAGCAGAAAAAAAAATCACAGCTCTTTTTGATGCTTAATCCTATTACCACTAGTGTTTAAAAGATCATCATGGACATTATACTCAAAAATTGTGAAGTGTATGGACAGAATTCATGGAAGACAAGGTCAAGAAGCTGAAGACACACTGCATTATAAGTCCATATATAAAAACAATTTTGTAAAGAAGTAATAACAGTGTCTGTATTATCACTGATTTTAAGCAACATATTAAAACCAATGTTCTTATTTGAAGTGATCGGTAAAGGACTGAAATCCTGCTCTTCCACATATTCTGTAAATATTTTAGTCTAACTACTTCTAAGATCTGCAATTTGATGCTTCATGTAGCATGAGACACAAGCTCTTCTTCTGAAATAACGTTGTTTGGGACTTGGTAGGAGTTGAACCACAGAAAGAGTTCAACTGAAGGTCCTCATCTGCAGTCATAGACTCATGAAGTGAATGCTTATAACATGGATAATGCAGACATCTTCAGTAATGGAGAAAAGAATTATTACAGCGACAGAATCCAGGGAAATACAGGCCAGACAATCTCACCCTATAAGTGAGTCTCTATCACTAGACTTTGAGTTCCCTTTGAGTGAACTCCTCAAAGTGTCATTCAAAGAGTCACCAAGATAATCAGGCAGATGGAGAATTGTGTGGGGAGACACACCTCTTTTCTCTGTGATGGAAGTAAAGAACTGCAGCAGACTGCAAGAGAGGTCGTGAAGACACCCAGAGCTTGCTGGGATGTGTCCCTGAGTAGCTGAATATTACTGGAACTGTTTAAAGTATGTTGCAATAATTGCCCATGGAAGTCAGTTCCAATTAGTTGCTGGGACATGTCCCTGAATAGCTGGGTATTACTGAACCTGTTTAAAGTATGTTGCACTAGTTGCCCATGGAAATCACTTCCAATGAGGATGATTCCATGATTCAAAGTGTAGCTCACAATGGGCAATGGAAAATAAAAAATGGAATTTCTGAACCCAGTATGCAGAAAAAGAAATGTAAGCATCTCAAATCTGCTACTTAACCTCCCATAGTCTTCCATGTTCTTATAAGGGTTTGCAAACAGTCAGGATTTACTCCTGAAGGGTCTGATATTGCAATGATTGAAAAAGGACAATCCAATTTCAGATGCAGATCATAAATAAAAAAAGGTTAATACATAGACAATAAATTAAACAATTCATAGCATCAACAGCTCATCAGAAAAGTGAAAACTGTTGCAATAATTTAGTTAGATTGGACATAACTTCAAAATGAAGATAACTTCAGAGGAAGAAAAAGAAGTTTATTAAAAACAAAAAAGAACAGAAAGAAACAACACGCAGATCCTGCCTTTTCTAGTCTATGAGAAGGTTTTCATGAGTCATTTAATGTCTTTTTGAAAGACCATGACATAGTGCCATAGTCCATCTTTTTAATTTTTTGCCATTTCCTCAATGTACAGGACAGCAAATTTCCTGCTGAGTCTCTTACTATCACAAGAAACCTAAGCAAGCTGCAGGTTCTGCTTAGTTGAATTACTGTTATCCCTACCTTATGGGGAAATTGAAGCCAAGCAAGCATGCATACCTTGTTAGCTGCAAGTTCTTTTTCTGTTTTGGAGAAACCACATGAAATGGTGCAGCAGCTGTGCTATTGCCACCTAAATTCAAAATGACATTCAGTGTTCAGAATGACAGCACACAATTTGAAACCACCACATATGGAGACACTTGTTGCAACCTTCCTTCTTGAAAAGATACCTGAAAGCTCTGATATAGATGTGACTTACATTTGAAAGAGAGCCCATTTGTAATACTGCAGATTTGTGAGTGATGTCTAATAAGGTTTATAAACCCAGGAAATATTTTTTTAAGATTTTTTCCTAAAACTTCCTAATGTGAAGTCATGCTTTTAGTTGTTTACATAAATAATGCTGTGTGATAAGTTATCAACTGTATCTTTCACAGCTCCTTTGCAAACCCAGCTTGGATGCTGGCCAGCTGCTGGTAATTGGATCTTGTATGTTATTACACTTGCATCTTTGGTATCACTCAGCCTTTTTGCATTCCTTTGCTGAATTTTCTTCCTCTGTGCTGTGGCATTTTCACTGCATGTTATTTGTGTTTTTAAAATGAACCATGCCAAGGAATATTTCCATAACCATGGTGACGCTGTAACATGCTTAGAAGGTACAAAGGTAATAAAGTAATTCTACCAGACTGGTATTTTCTGTGACCAGTTGCTGGAAATTTAGTACTTTTCTTTTCTTTTCTTTTCTTTTCTTTTCTTTTCTTTTCTTTTCTTTTCTTTTCTTTTCTTTTCTTTTCTTTTTTTTTTTTTTTTTTTGAATAAGAGCGAGAATGGAATGTGCTGAGTATTTCCAGATCTTCCTAGGCTAGAATACTACTATAAAATAGTACAACACTTTTTCAACAGAAGTGATGAACTGTGTGTTTGTCTACTAGTTTTTCATGAATACTAGGATGTGATGTAGTTTTTTGGGGGATTTTTTCTTTTTCTATTTCTTTTTTGTGTGGTTTATTTTTTTGTTTTTTTCTTTTTTGTTTGTTTTTGGTTTTTTTTGGTTTTGGTTTTTTTTGAGGACTCATGCTTCTGAATTCATGTGAATACATAATTATTTTCAATAATTAATTTTTATCACCCATAATTCTGTTATCCTATCTTAGGAAACTTAATATCTTTTTTCTGGTAGTATATGAAGGTTCAACATATTTTTTTGTCTGATAATGTTTGAAAATCTGAATTTTCACCTATCTAAAATATACCCTGGGAATCCAGGGTATATATTATGCAGGCCCAAATATAAAAAGATATTTACATAGCCTATGTACTGCCATTAATAGCTCTTAATTGCATGCATTTCTGACCAAATTGAGTCTATAAGGCCTAAGGTTAAAAAAGAAACTTTCCACAGAGAAAAGATCTTAACATTTTCTTTTCTGATCCTACTTCAGAAAAATAAAATAAACTTTTCCTAAAGACTGCCAGAATGGAAACCAAAAGAAATACAAAATATACACATTATCGGAAATAAAAAAATTAAAGTCAGGTTTGTTATTTTGAGAGTCTGGCTGGTTTTAGATTATGAAAAGGACAGTAGCTGTGGACAAGTATTTTGGCATTGGCTTTTTTTTGCTCCTTGTAGGTCCAGATGTATAAAGGCAGAAAGTTACAGACTGCAAGCCTACAGCGCTTCTCAGTTGTGTGTTTGCTAAAAAGTCTTGTCTGTTCCCCCTATTCTTTTCTTCTCTGCATGACTCCAGAAAAATCTGTAAACTGTTGAAAGGTGGTCTTACAAGCAGAATCCTTACCTGCAATAGGTGCAGCATATTAGTTACCCCAGTGAAACAGATGTGATAAAAAATTCAACAGTTCAAATGTTGTTTTAAAACCTCTTTAACATGCCTGCTGCTATGTGATTGCCAAGAATTTACTGCTAAGATATCACACTAGATAATTATTTAAAGTCTTTTAGGTTTCTTTCTTCTCTATCTGAACTAAACTGAACTTAGAATTAGACCACTGGAGCACAAGGTTCCTATTCTATCTCTGAAGTTCACCAGAAACAGTCTAAACAGCAGATATTTTGGTGCTTCAGCATGCAACTTATTGCGATTAAATCTCAATAATTTCCTGTTTTCTTGCTGTTAAACAAAGTGCTGTACTCATCTTTTACCCATAGCTTCAAGGAACACAACACATACATAATTTTTAAAGATCCTTGAAGAATTTTTGGTATACCATTTCACAGCTGGCTTGTGATACAGATTTGCGTAACAGAAGAACTGTGGAACATAATGATCTGTACAACAGAACAGCTGATGCATAGTTTTGAATAGCACAGCTTTATCAGGTCATGCAACTCTGCTGGAGTAGAAACCACAGCACTAGTGGTTCTAGACAATTGTGAATGAAGTTGGTTTCAGAGCAGAAAAGAAATTCTGTGTTATGAAAGGGATAATGATGATTCTCTGTCTATCCTCACTCCCACACCCATCTTAAAAAGAAAGCTTAGCAACAATACATCTCTGGGAAAGGATTTATGAATTTGAATAAACTGCTAGTCAGTAACCCTGCTCTATAATCAAGAGAACAATACAGTTTTCAGGAAATGGATAATAATAAGAGAAGTTAGCAGCTGGGCTTGTGTTTCATCCAAATCAAAGTGGACAATCACTGATTAAATGTCACATAAAGATACATGCATTTTGTCTCTCAGAGCATTTGACTGTTTCCTTAATCAAAAGATTATTATGCAAATTAAATGCCAACAGAAGGGAGGTGTCTCTGAAATCAGCTTTACTAATATGTTGCATTCTTTAAGTGATTTGATCAACATCAGGCTCTTTGTTACATAAAACCAGAAGCAATTTTACTAAGATAAGCATTGCACTGTGACTGATATAGAAAATACTCAGTGACTTCTTCATAAAAAAATTGTTTCAAAATGTTTTGGTCTACTGTTCTCTTAAAACTTTCTTATTACATGACAATATTGATGAGAACTACACGATAAAGTAATGATGACCTCCAGCCAAAATCATACTTACTTGAACACTTGTTTTCTTACTAGAAATATTTATTCATCTCTGTATACAAACATTTTCCATAAGGTAAGTTTTGAAAAGTACAAATTTTACCACTTTTAGATTATTTTATCTCTCCAAACTCTGTTTTTAAAAAATATTTCCTTTTCTCTTACCCACAATATATATAACCTCATTATGCTCTGGTGCTTAGTCATGTTAGATGTTGAATCAAATTTATACAAGCGTAAGCGAGGCCTGGAATGTGCTTACTTTAAATAAGGTGTGTTCAGACTTACAGTTCAAGAAGCTATTTAACTGATGCTCTTTCTAGTAACTGAAATATCATTCATAAAATGTCTAGTGTTTAAGTCTGTTAACTATTTTCCAAGACACCTGAATTAGTATTATCCCTAATTTATATCAGGGAAAACTGATATAAACATTTACATTATGTGGTAAACATTATGGTCTGACCATGACAGGTATATATCCAGATTTCTTTGACCCTTGGCTATCAGAGGTTTTATTCAGATGAAGTAGAACATATCCAAAGGAATCCATGTTCATGGATGCAACAGTTTTTTGTCTGCCTCTTAGACAGGCTGACTGACACCAGTCATGCACTGAACCACAGTTTTATTTTTCTCCATCCTTAATTTCTGTCTTTGAGATGTCATGCTCCACATCCCTTGTCATATAATGTTCCATAATCATCAGCATACTGAAAATCATAATAAAATAAGAATGTTTTGAAGGCTTTTTTTTTGCTTTTTTGCCTCAGACGCCTACTGCCCATGAGTGTAAAGAACATATAGGTGTCTCAGATCTCCTGTTACTCCAACTTCCGCCTAACTATTAATTCATCTCCATTTCACAGCTTTTAAGATATTGCTGCCACCTGGTCAGTATCTTTAAAACTTCCACTTCAAAATGTAAAATGCTAGCAGATGCTCAAAGGAAATGCATGAAAGTCTACATTAAGGATACAGAGTAGCTTTCACACCCACTAGAATCATGTCTCCGGCTCATGTGGTGAACATATGTAGTTTGTTGTCTCAGGATTTAAACTTAAGCATGCCTTGTTTTTTATTCTCAGAACGTTCTGAATTTGCCCTTAATTTCCACTCCACAGTTTTCTTTCCATGCTGTTTAGGTAGGTAGCATTTTGGAAAAAAAAAAAAGAAGACTAAAACCCCATATATTAGCCACTTCTTAACTGTGGTACATACATTGAAAAATGTAACAGAGGAGAGTCACTATCTGTTTAAACCTCAATATGCTAACAGATTGGATGGCTCAAAAACCTTTGACATTAGCTACTAAGTAGTTCATAGTTTGATACAGTTTCTTTAATTAATTAATTAATTTCTCACTCTAGGGAAAAATACAGGAACAAAAAGTCTACTAAGTAAAAAAGTTAACTTCCCCAAAAAGAGCATCAAAAGGCTGAGGTTTTGCACTCTGAATGCTCTTTGGATTTATGGCTTCAGCAACGCCCCCAGTTCTAAGCTTAACAATGCCATTTAACCAAAATAGATAGCTTTAGCTGTATATTTAAAGGAGGGTGATTAACAATAAAATGGTGAGCAGATTCAGCTAATTAGGCCTCACATTTAACACTCCACGGAGATGAATGGAACCATTTCACAGTAATCTTTAAGCTAGTGTTTGTCTATACTTGTCATAAGTGTGCATCATTCTGCATCATCAGGGTTATCTAACTACACAGAAAAATGCTGTTTCAGGAGGAAGACTTTATGGTGGAGTTCTCTTTAGAAACACACACAGGAAGAAACTAATTCCTTGGAATTAATGATTTTTTACACAAATAAGTTTCTTTTGTTCTTGCCCATGGGTATTCAATTTTTTGCCTGTGTCTAATTAGCAGCTCTTGAGAGTTTCTTTCTTATTTTTCTTCCTATTATAGGAAAGAGATTATTTTAACTTTCTTTTCTTTCATATTAATAGTTGTCAGTGTCTTGACAGGTTCCATAGAATTTACACAACCGTTAAAATCTGATGTATTTACTGTATTTGGTGGTTCATTAATATGTGACTATTTGTGAATGACAAACAATTTAAAATGCTATTTATAGGACACATACACAAGGAAATACTTCAGTGAGAGACAGCTGAATAAGTGATTATGAAATCATTAAATTACAACTTATAATAATGAATTATTATGTAGGTATAGATGGCCTGATTGTTTCAAGATAGTATAGTTCTTACATGTAGTTAACTCTTTCCTAGTTTTGGATTTAAATCAAGTACAGTGGGCTGAATATGTGACTGAGCATCACGGGAAAACTGCAGCTTGCTTTACTGAACTGTCTAACGTCTACGCAGCTACATTTAAAAGAGTCACATTTATGCTTTTCGGGGCTGATTCATCTCATCCATCTGCCCTGATATAGATCAGATGCATCAAACTATACAGAATTTTTCTCTCTTTTTTACTAAATTACTGGTCCAGATTCAGACAACTACTGCATGAGAATTATAACGCACTATCAGTAATGTAAATGAGAAAGTCCAAGTTCATTTTGAAACAAAAGAAAATAACCTGTATTTAATTAAAGCAAAACTGGGATTAATATTATGGCACATATTATGTGCCATGACACTGTTAAAGGATCTGAATAACAAGAACCTTAAAACACAAATATTTTTTCTGAAATAAATACATTTTGTAGCAAATAGATGCACATACTTGCTACACTTGTTCAAAAAGGCGAACTGGAACTCCACGTAAAAAGAGAAATCCTTTTCAGTGGGCTGCATAGGGAGACCAAAGCAGAACTGAATGAGGCTCCTGTTGCATGCGTTGCAGGGACACAAGGCAAATAAACACTTTTCTAAAATGAAATATCTAAGCCTAAAATTTCACAAGATTAAAATTGAGGAATCAATTCCCTTCAACTTTATTTTCAAAGCATAAACAGAAATTATGTGAAGTTATTTCCGCCAATGAGGATTGTATCAGCAGTTTATTCTTAGATTAGTAAAAACTGACAGTATCCCATTTTCCAAAGGTCTAAGGAAAAATCAAACTTTTATTATGTGTAAGATCAATACAGTTACTTTTCTTTTTCTAGGCAGACTGGATTATTTGGCTAATCTCTGGCATACCTTTCTACTCATTCATCTTCTGGACACTGAACCTGTAAAGCCATATGCAATGCTCAGCTTGATATATTGAGCACTTTCCTGTGTCTTTTTTTTTTTTTTTCCCCCCCTTTTTGTTTTCAGAAAGTACCTAACTTCTCTTACTGTGCAGACACAGTCACTAGCAACAAAATGTAGTTTTCACCTGTCCTTGAAATTCCAGGATATTCTTCAGGGAGTTTACAATACTCTTATTTGCCATTGGCTCTCAATCCCAATGGATAATGAGACGGATGACACCAAAGTGTTGTTAATCAATCTGTTCCTAGAAAATAGTTACTTAGGTGTGCCAGTGAGACAAGTAGTCAGGCAGCCAACAAAAGAATGTTGGAGTTACTCCACTTTTCTGACCAAATGTCTTTCCTGGAGATGTGTGCCTTTTACTGTGAAAGTCAGCAAGTTCCATTTGTGACTTATGAAGATAATACACAGGAACACAAAAAATCCTCTTTGATTATATAGATTAAAATTAATTTGGCAGAAATTAAGTAATAATTATAATTGACTAGGTTCAATCTTCTGTGACACTTATGCCAGTTGGTGAGAATCCCTTTTTAATAAATTACAATAATCCATCATAAAAATTCTTTCCATTCTGCTTTCTTATGTCATTTCCTAAAGGCATAATTATTCTGATTTAATATAACATTACCATGTCACAAATCATTGATCACAGACATTTGACTGAAATAACAATGAACCTTTGGTACCTGAAAGCACTGAATGATGGTGGAAAGATTATTGTCATTAACTCTTGTGTCTGTAGCTAGGAATACTAGATAGAAGTTCAGGTTTTTAGTTCTCATTAAATGGTGTGCTCAGTTTGATGTAAGCTTCTTTCTCCTAGAAAGCAGGGAAAGAGGAATGAGGACTGTTTTATGAACTCACACATGGTTGTACCTGATCATGCTTGGTATATGTGCCTCTTCACTTGGTTAGCATTGTGAAAGAAGCTGAATTTTGATCCATTCACAGGTTAAAAAATAATTATAAAACACAATTAACTGGGTGGATTTGCCAAACTCTTTCGGTAATGCAAAACTTTATTAAATTGAATTTGGTTAGAAAGGTATTGTTAATGTCTTAGATAATTATATTTCAATACTGCATATGTGTACATGCAGGTTATAAAGGAGCATGTTGGGACTGGAACACGGGGTCCATAATTTTAACAGCAGAGCTGTCCTGGGACAATCCTGCTAACTTCAGTGGAATTTCACAGAGAAGAAAACACCCTTATGTTCGTGAACTGATGTCTTAGATTTCCCCTTAAAGGCAACATATGGTGAGTATCAAAAAGCTATTTCCTCCTAATTTTCAGCCTGAACACAGGAGATGTTAAATGATATAATACAGAAATGTGCAATACAAATGTATTGGCTTGCATTGCTGTGCAGACATCAGGTCAATGAATGCTGAAGTGCATCTCCATAAAATAATTTCATTTCTCCTAAAATTATTTTTTGAGGTAAACAATAATAAATAATATCTGTAAACTTTTTAAGAAACTAAAAATTATTGCTAAAAATGGTTCATGGATATATAGTAGATATGAAATTTTCTGGAATTGCAGATTATTTATCTTTGATTTTGTCTGCAGAGATCACATTTCAAAAAAAAAATTCATTTTCAGTCCTAGAGTAAAAAGATTATTTTCTTTACGTTAATGATGCTATTATTCTAGCCAAAAATTATTCAGGTAATATACTGCTAGACCAAATTGCAGTGGCTATGGATAACAGATAAACTGTGACTTTGTAGAAATACTTTGTCAATGGCACATAGAAAGAGCAAAGAGCAGATGATTTTTTTGCAGTGCCCCAGATGCAGATTGTACCTCAGCCACAATCCTCCTTCTGCCATCACCTCTGGGTAGAACAGACGAGCGCAACAGCTCTATACTTCATGCAATTATATGGCCAGGTGCCACTGTGTTAGTGCAGTTACATTCTTGGGGAAAGAAATAATATCAAGGCTCAGCCTACTCTCTTCACACCATTATGGAAAGGGGAAGTAATGGCTCTGCAGAGGTTGCTTTCCCACCTCATAAATGAGGATGGTTTCCCACTGGTAATGTAGACAAACCTGTCTAACAGGCAAAAGGAAGGTTACTGAGGTAACATTAAGTGGAGCTGAGCAAAAATTGAAATTACTGTTCCTTGGGGAAATTCAGCTATTTCAACACTTGGTTTTTGTACCTAATTGAGCTGAAAAATTGGACCTTGTCAAAGACCAGTATATTGTAAAAGCTGCTTTGGTTCTGAGGTGGTGACATTTTATTTTGAGTTCACGCAGCATTAAAATGCAGTTCTCTAATGCTCTATATTTCTGTATACATCTTACAATATATGTGAATGTGTATGCTAATGACAGTGCACCACCTGCTTCCATCCAGTATAAGCATCCACTGGATTATAGTTTTCAGAGGGTGCTTGACCATTATAGAAGCAGTCAAATTTTGATTATAATAGTTATCTGCAGTATCAGCATTCTATTAAGTAATAAATAAAATGCATACAAACTCTCTACAAAATGTTATTATTAATGTGCAATTGAACAAAACCTGATTAAAACTGTAGGGTAGTAGATCTCCATATAAGAACTCTAAAATGACTCAATGCATGATCCAATGAAAATCCTTAACTACTTCTGACAATTCCTTTCTCTACTTAGACTTAATATTTGCTATTAAATATTTAAATAAAAATGTCTGGATTGTGCTTGAAGGCCTTGTTTCTTTGCAATGAGGTGGAAAGAAACTACAACCTCATCCTAACAGATAGTGGTAAAATGAGTAACTGTACTATTGAAATCTGCCACCATTTTAATTATCACTGGAGCTGTAGTGTAAAGTATTCTGAAGAGATCTGCAGTAATAGCATATCTTAGCTATCTGTGAGTAAGGTAGCCAGTCAATTTTTTTGCCTGCTAAATTTATTCCTAGAAAAAAAACATCTGGTGCAGCAAAACCACAAGGGAAATAATATTTTTTTATAAGTTATTCCCTCTAGAAAAGTAGCAAAGCTGTCTGTTTATCATTATACTTATGAGGTAACTGCAATGAAATCATAAAATATTACCTTATGAACTGAAGAAGATTTAATTTATTTTTTCAAATCACAAAACAGCCCACTCTTTTAGGTGTATTGCAAAAAAGGCGTCAATTTCCTTCAATGAATTTGGGTTAAAAGGAATGAGATGGTTGGGTGACACAGGGCTGCCTTTGTACTGGGGTAAAAAAAATGGTATAGGGACACGTCATGAATTTAATGAGCTCAATTCAAATTTCCCTTGTTATATGGTACATAATGATGAAGTATATGCAGAAATTTTAGATTTATTTAAATGTCCCTATGTATGTGAATGTACACATAGAGACATTGCAGACGATATAATCCATACAAATATCAGTAGAAATTTTGCTGCCTTTTTTCCCCATCTCTTTCTTCTGCCAAAACAAGCACCTAATTTCAGAATGCCTTCCTGAGAATTATTACTTTACTAAAAGTGGAGGGAAAAAAATAAGGTGACATCTACAAAGCAGTATGCCCTTTTTGAAAGTTAAATGAAAACTTTAGGGTGCCATTTTCAAATCACGTGAATAATTTAAGAATGCAAAACACAGACTTAGTTTTTATAGTTGCTACTCAACTTTATTTAAAATAGTAGATGAGTAATTGCATTTAAGTGGCTGTGTTTTTCAGATGAGAGGGTCCTGCTCTGAAGATTGTCAGTGAGAATTCGAGATGAATTAACTTTTTGCTGCTAAAATGTAATCCTAGTGAGGATTACTTTCCCACAGAAATAGTCAGTCTTTTAAGCGTGCTCACTAAAGAGAGCTAAAGACTTAGGTTATAATATCTGACAGCTGACAAAGGAAAGTGATTTATTCACTTTCAAGACAAATGACTTTTCCCTAAAATGGTTTTACAAAATGTTTTTTGCACTTACCATTGAACACAGTTATAAAAAATATGGGTTCTGTGACTTAACTGCAGATCAAGTTTTGTGCCATTATGTCACTTTGCAGAGGTTGAAGAATAGATGGGGTAATAAACGTAGAATTGAAATGGGAATAAAAGAACAAATGGCAATAAATAGGGAATATATAATCTGGGAGCTAGGCTTTGTGCTGGACAATGAAGAATCATCATAGGAATGCCTGGGCTTCTTAAGTAGATATAACTGGAAAAAAAGTAAATTAGAAATGCTAGAAATTATAAGAGATAAGATTCCTAAAGAACAGAAGAGATTTGGAAGAATGAAATTCTAAATGTTTAAAGCAGGCCCCACTAGATCACTTACCTCTAAATGCCTACTGCCTCTCATTCAATACACAGAGTGAGGCACTCTGCTTCACACTTTTGGGGGAACATGAATGATGAACCACACATCAATGCCCTCATGAGTATAAGGAAAAATGGAATCTTAGGGCAGAACTCATCCTTTCATGATCCTCGCTTTCTTCTATAGCCCTTAGAAACTTTATGTAGATACTAAGAGCAAAATAATTGCTAATTTTAATCTTCCTTTAAGTTTTGCATGGGCAGTCCAGGTTGTCTGGAATGCCCCTCTTCACCCTTCTGAGGGTGCCTGCCTACCCAGAAAGAGATTGAGAATTCAAATGTTTTACATTCATGTGTAAAACTTAATCAATATCTGATAAAAATAAGTTGAGAATATCGTCATATTTCTTCATTGTGCCTTTGGTTAAAAAGAATATGTTGCAGATTTTAGTCAAGTATTTATTTAATTTATCAAAAATTGAGATATAAAATATTGAAAAGACATTAGCCACTGTATTTCTCTATCATTTATTTGGATGTTTGAATGAGTAAATGTGTGGCAAACATTTTGATGACTAAGCTTAGATTATAAAAATTTGAAAATTAATTTATTTGATGCATATTTGTAATAATTATATATATATATCAGATATTCAAAAAGCTGTGAAATATAACTAGGTGCACTCACTATAAGAGACCACAAAAGTATAGAATGCATGCAGACAAATCCTGGAAAAGGGTATATATTAATTATTGACTTGTGTCTATCATAAGATTGTTTCTTGTTTAATTACTGCTTCATGGATATTTCTTTTGGTTTTTCCATTTATTTGTCTGACAGAATTTATACCTGGAATGGTTAAGTCATCTTCTAAGCTAAAATTCTTGGTAGTATTACTCATTAGAGAAACTTCAAAGGGATCTCTCTCTATATCCAAATCCAGAGTAAATAATAAAGTATTTTATTTAAGACTTAGGGATCTTATGATATTCTTTCACCTTCTGAGAATCAGAAAAATTCTGATTGCAAATATGTATCATGTTCCATAGTTATGCAGGCAATAGTAGCAAAACCAATATGAAAATTATAGCAACAATAACGCTTTATTATTTTCTTTCAGTCAGAATCCAATGTCCAAGTAGTGGATAGTTTTTCCATCATAAAGATGGAAAATAAAATATCTATTTAGTGCCTCAAAATATATTCTAAATAAACATCAAATTAAATGAATAATTAACAATTAAAAATAAGACAACTTTTTTCTTCCCCCCCAATATTGCAAGAATAAAATAGCTTTGGGAGACAGGTTTCAGGATTAAGTGTAAATGAATGGAGCCAGATGTAACAAACAGAGAGCTGTTTTATAGTTACTGCTGCATTTTGTAATACAAACATGGAAATAATCCCCACAGCTATTGAATTCTGGACAAAAGTCAAGAATATTAAAGTGATTTGAAAAGAGAAAATAAAAGTTACAGTCAGACAGAGTATATTTAGAAGTTTTGCTGCAAGAGAGAGCTGCCAAAGAACATCTCATCTGTCCTACAATGCAATATATAATTGCAATAATCAGTAATATTTGTGAGGTAAATTGCTTTGTTACAAGAATGAAATACCAGTGTCTCCCTGCTAAGTTTGTCTGTAAGGCCAGGTTAGTGTGTGCATAAAAATGACTTACAGATGATCACACAGAAAGTCCTGAGCAGCAGTTTAGGCGCCATCCAAAAGCATAACATTATTTGAAGTACTTGGGGTTCACAAATGCACTCTCCTCTTAATTCCCTCATCTGTTGCCTCCAAATAGGTAGTCATTTATTGCTTTATTATACAATGAATAAATGAGCATCACTCCATCTCCTTCCTGCTGAGTATAATTCCATCTCCTTCCCATTGGCTCTGCAACTGTGAGCTGAGTCCAAGATTCATATTATCCATTCTTTCATGTCCAATTGCTTCTGAGGATAAGTGAATGGGTTATTTCTTTCATTCCAGTGTGTATGGACCTAAAGTCTGCTTAGAAGAAATGTAAGAAGAATATTCTTTTTGTCTGGTATACTAGTATGGGTAAGAAGCCCTAATTTATATTCAGGCAGGTTCCTGAATGTATTAAATCAATATACTTATTTAAAACATCAGTTTTACTGTCCTGCTATTGCTCAGACATTGTAGAGCAATGAGTTTTGGGTTTTCAAACTTAGAGATAATACAGAGGTGGTTTTTCTTATCTCATACTTCTGTAGCAAATCTCCATGGGTCCTGTAGAGCTAGTATCACTTAATTATTGTTAATTACTGCTATGAAATATTGACAATATTGCTCATATTGCCAATATTATACATTGGTTGATAATGTGCATGTTGTGAAACTTTTTATTCCATTGTAATTCAAATCTGTTTATCAAATACTACATCAAAAGTCTGTAAATAGATTTGAGTAAATTTCCAGTGAAAACTGATATCAGTTTGTATTAGTGATGCGATTGTGGTACATCAAAATGAATTTCATTAGTGATAAAGCCTTTAAATATTAAAAAAACCCCTTATTTTAAAATTATGAATTGTTTCAATTATTCTTGGCTCCAAATGTTGAGTGTTTAAGGGAAATTGCTATAGAATCATTTGTACTGATAATTTTAAAAGGGTAGAAATCATAACACAAGTCAAATTCCCTGAGAAGTTGAAGTACCCAAATAAATTTAAAACACCATTAAACACAAAGGTCAGTTTTGTGTTGGATGTATGCTTCTCTGCAATGAGGAAAAAAAAAGATTAATTCTTTTGTGTATACACCACTGCTGAAAATACAGGGTTACTGAGTTGAAATGATGGAAGCCAAAAAGAGTCCAGCATGTGTTAATCTCTGTCTTTGGCACCCACTACATTTGTATACTGTGTTGATAACAATGTATGCACATAAAACTTCATTTTCCATTAAGTGTCATCATGGTATCTATAATAAAGAAAAATGAGGCAGATGTACCATAAGTAGACAAAAATAAAGCTTCCTTTTAAAGATTAAAAGAAAAAGCTGATTTCAGTGGGTGTTAAAACATGGTTGCTTTTAAAGTCATGAAATAACATTAAATGGGGAAATAAAATGGCTTTTTGTGACAGAGAAGGATATTTTCCAATACAAGGAAAGAGCACATTTTATCTTTCTATACTCTTTGGTTTTGAGGAATTCACTACAGATTTTTTCCTCCTCTCCTTTATGCCTTTTTTGTAGTAAATAGATGCAATCTTTTTGTTTACACAAGAATCAGTTTTCAAATTTGTATGTCTTTTTCTCTTCCACCTCTTCTTTAGACATTTCTGGTTTTGCCTTCTGAAGAGTCTGAATGTTTCTGTCTTCCTTGCTTGCTCTGCTTGAAAACAGAAATGCCCACTCCAACACTCCTATTACAGCTCATATATTTTTGTTTTGGTTTGGTTTGTTTTCCTCATCTTTGTTTTGGGTTTTTTTTTTCTGGGTTTTGTTTTGTTTAGGTTCAGACTGATGATGTATTGTACTAGACTTTACTCCATATTTCTTAACCAGCATATCCATAACCCTGTCTGTCCAAAGATGAGTATCAAATAAGTTTAAAACCTCACTTGTTAAACATAGCATTTTACTACTATTTGGTAATTTTTCAAATTTTAATGAACCACAACCTTTGGAGGGATCTTGATGTATAGAACCTTGCCTTGCTTTCCTTTTCCTTCTGTTTTCTTTCCCTGAAGTAAAGCAGTATGCTGGAAAATCCCAATGTATGTGGAAATTACTATGGAATTACATGTTACTTTGCATTCTCACTAAAGCCAAAGGAGTTCACCATGATTCCTATAAGTATACTGATTTAATAATTTATAAAATCTGTATCTACAGGCAAAACTTTTTAAAGTAGTGAACAATAATTACTTCCTTTATTATTCACTGTGAAGAATCATGCTGAATGGAAGTTACAAGGGACATATGTAGAAAGCAATTCCATGTTAAGGTATTTGTAAAGTTGTTAGAATTATGTTACTATTCATGCCAACTTCCTTTTCCTTTCTTTCGATTAAAATAAATTGAGCTGGTGGTAAGTCTGGAGAAACCAGACGGTGTAGTGCTATGTTTGGGTGTGGGAATGTGATAAAAATTGGAAAATAAATGTGTTCAACATGAAGTTTGCTCATGCTTGCATATGCCTGTATGTGTGGTCTGGAGAAAGTGGGGGTATGTGAGGATGTGGATAAAGGAAGAGAATAAAATATGTGCAGGAGGTAAAAAAAAAAAAAAAAGAAATATGGGGTTTAAAAATTAAGGGTTACAGAACTGATTATGAAGGAGACACATCGTTAGCTGATGCATTCTTCTTAAATGGCAATAGCAAGATGATCAGAAGGCAATGATGCATGTTACTTTTCATTTATGTCTTTGATATTACTTTTATGAAATGGGTATTTGCTTTAATAAACCTACAAGAAAGTACTGGAGGCAAACTTTGGTCCTAAAATTTGGAAGATATTACTTTTTTAGCCTCAGAAATTTATATCTTGCTTGAAAAATTAAAATATTATTTTAGTAGAAAAAAACCCCTAAAATTTTATTTTATTATTTACATGCGTAATAGTAAACATAAAAAGAATAATGGCTTTAAGAGTATAGTCAGTCTTTTAACAGTTGCATACATCATTGCTTTTTATTTCACCTAAATGTTAAATGTCTTTTTTTTTTTCTCAGTTGAAAGAGTTTACATACCCGGTCACTGGTTTCTTTGAAGGACGGGTGAATTTAAATTCAAGCAGCATAACAGGATTCAAATATAAGAGAGGAAGGGTCTTCAATTAGTTTTAGAATAAAAAGCAATCCTGTTTAAAGTTCAAAAATTTATTTTTTTTTACCATTTCACTTTTTTGTGACTGTCTCTACAGAGGTCATTGACATAGTATTTGTGAGTCACCAAAGCACAATATTACACTTTCAGACATTCTTGTTGGAGAAAATGTGAGGATTAATTGGACAGCTCTTGTGACATATGACATACACTTTTTGAAAACTGGAAACAGGTTCATGAATATTAGAAAGGAAAAGAAGTATTGATGTCTGAAGTCTTGATTGATGCACACGGAGAGGGCATTACAGAGAATCTTGGGTTGCTGCTGTCTTTGCTACTTGTATTCTATATTTACTGAAAAAGATTGCTTAAGAAACAAAAATCTAAAATAAGGGTTGCTACTTAATATCTCAGTTGTTGTTTTCTTATAAATTTATCTCTCTTTTCTTCCCTTTGTTGTTAATAACAGGCTGTGAGTTACCAAGGTGTTGTCTATTTATAAGTTACACTGGTACCTGGTTTGCTGAATAGAATACTGAAAAGCATTTCTGGCACCTATTTGACATTTTCAGTGTGAAACAAACATTGTGCTAAAGGCCATTTTAAAATCACTTCACCTTCAGAAATCGTTGAATTTTGAAAGATTCTCAATCAAAAGCAAAAATTTTTTATCCTTAGTAAAATTTGAAGATTTTTGGTGTCATAATAAATGTGTTTTTCTATTTCCCTTGCAACTGTGCAGCATGGCATTGTTCTGCCAAAAGCGCATGCCCCTCTGAAATCACTGAAATGAGATACGTCACAGGATTACAGAACAGCTGAGGGTGGAAGAAATATCTGGAGATCATCTAGTCCACTGCCCCTACACAGAACAGATGCATTGAGAGACAGCTCTCAGGGCTGTGTCTAGCATGTTTTTAAATATGTCCAGTGTGGAGACTTCACAATTTCTCTGGTCAATCTACTGGAGCTGCTATTGGCATTCAAGTAAGAGGATAGTTTTTACCACATGTCAATAACTCTTAAAACTGGTGAATCTGTAATGTCAATTTGCTCCTCCATGTTCTCCATGTTTGTGCTTCCATGTAAAGGAACTGTGGCTAGGTAAAGATTAAAGTTAAGTAAAACTGGTTTTAAAGTTGTTGACAGGGAGTTTTGCCTTGACTTCATACTGGCAGGATCAGCTCCACCTCCACCTAGAGCTTGCTCAGTTTGCAGCATCAAGGGAAAAAGAGTTCTTCAGTAGAGGAAGAAACAGTAACTTTTGATCTGTTCATCCTCCAGCCTGGATTAATATTGGGAGTGGCTCCAACGCAGGTGCTGCACCTTGCACTTGGCCTTGTTAAACTTCATGGGATTCCCATAGGTTCCCTTCTCAGCTTATGCACGTCCCACTGGATGGCATTCCAAACTTCAGGTGTGCCAATCACACCACTCAGCTTGGTGTCATCTACAAATTTTCGGAGGATGCACTCAATCCCTCTCTCTATGTCATTAATGAAGATATTGAATGACACTGGTCCCAGTATGGACCCCTGAGGGACACCACTTGTCTCTGGTGTCCATTGGGACTCTGAGTGATTGACCATTACCCTCTGTATGTGACCGTCCAACCAATTCCTCATCCACTGAACAATTCACCCACTGAATCCATCTCTCCAATTTAGGGAGAAGAATGTTCTGGGGGACCATGGCAAAGGCCTATAATTTCCCATAATAGTACTTCGGTCCCAGAACTCTTCTCATCAGTCCTCACTTATGCCAATGATGCCATAACCAAAGCTTTTACTTCCTCTATTTATTCCTCTTATTGTGTGAATTATGGTACAAATATATCTAATGCAGTCCAGTGTACCCAGCACACTGTGGGCCACAGTACAAAACCTCAAACACTGTCATACTCTCCCAATACTTATCACTTGTATGCCTATTTTATGCCTTCCTTCCTATGAACTTATTTTAAAGCTCTTGAACTCTTTAGTTTTACATTATTTCTCCAGATGTTTGTTGATAGGAACAAAATGCAAAATATTAGTCACTGTTATTTAATTTTTTTCCTGGCCTCTGAGGTCTTGAATGGATTCAGAAGAATCATTCCCTTTTAACAGTATGTATCAAAACCATATAATATCATATTGATAAATGTCAACTCTAAATATAAACTATTAATATTTATAGACTTTTCTAAACAAAGAAAGAAACTTATTAAGAGCTAAAAGTGAAGAGAATTACTTTGTTTACAATCTGAAAGTTGAAATGCTCTCTTTCCTACCATCAAAAATCTAACTCCTTTGATATTGACATGGTTTTATACACACTGCAAATTTCTCTTTTACCTTCATATGTCAACATGAAGTCAAGAAACTAATTTGCTTTTGTTGGAAAAGAGCCAATTAGAATGCTTAGAAGGTTAGAAGGTGAAGGGTCTCTGTGTAAAAGGAAGGGATGACATTTCTGTCTCATGAATACAATGATTTAGTTCTTTGACCTACTGTTGGCAAGAGCTGGTTATATGGTGAACACTTTCAGGTCTGACACATTCATTAAAATAAAACAACCTCCAGACCCCTCTCTTGGCAAAAGACAAAGTTGAATGTTTAACTTGTGTGAGATTCCCTTCCCCTCAGATGATCTATAATGTGACTTTGAAGGTTGACTTAACAAAAAAAAGAGGTAGGAAGAGGAGAATGTCTGCTTACCTGCCCTGACTCACAGAGGCCATGCAAAATTAAAAAAAAAAAAAAGATAAGGAAAATATTTTGAAAGGGTTATAATGTAAACACAAGCAGCTGGTTTAGACAGTGCCACATGTGCACAAGGACATGTCAGAAAATCCATGCTGAAATTCATTTTGTGGCCTGGTAAGAAAAGTCAGAAGGTTTAGATGTTAAAAGTACATTAACTCTTTGCTTATTTGACCATTAAACTGTCAGCATGAAACTACGTTTTAAACTTACGATGGTCTGAAATCTTAGAGGTAAATGAAGTCTGAAGACCTCTTAACCTGCCCAAGATGTGAACCAGAGGCTGGTTCAGCCTCACTGCTATCTGCACTAGGGCAGAGGAACGCGTGGTAAGAGGTAGAAAAAACATTTGACTCTTATCTTTGCTTGGCAAAGTTAGGCAGCATAAATAATTGCCAGTGCCAAACTTGGAGTAATAATATATCTTTACATGTCTTTGTGTTAATGTGAGACTAAGTTGATTTCACACTTTTATCCATAAAAGGCTTGCAATTTTCTTTCTATGCATTCCTATTCAATGTGTGCTATGAAAGGGCATTTGAGTAGCTCAGTACAACTTATTTGCTTTTGAAAATTATTTAGAAATTTGAATGTCAGTTCAGATAATGATAATTGTATCTATTAATTGATAAAATTAAAAGTCTATTAATTAAAACCATTGCTGAAGTCTTTGGGTCTGCTTTCTTCCCCTCCAAATATTCATCTAACATACTGTTTAGGTATAATGAAGGATACAAAGAAATAAATAAAATAGCTATTCAATATAGTGTTGTATATGATTTTTTCTCTGGTATGTTTTAAGTTCCAGAATGTTTTAAGTTATTCTTTGTTTGGTTTGCTATTTAAAAAGTGAGATAAAAAATATCTATTAAAAATGATGCACAAGTACATGTTTTTTCTTGTGATTACTTACATTATTAATCAGAAAGCCTAAGCAAAATATAAAGATACATATAAATACACATACATATGAAATACAACAAACATCGAAACACAGTCAAATAAAAGGCAAGGACAATGATCTATAATAATTCTCTGTGTAAAATTGATGGAAACAGATTATTTATGGTTTTAATGCATAAGATACAATTATAAGAAAGAAACAAAACTCATAATTAGAAAATCTGCAACACCTCTTTTGCCTACTGAAGCTTAAAGAATTCCCATTAAGAAACATAATTGCTATATATAGTTCCTTTTGTCATTTTCCTAAGTGCTTTTGGTCAAGCTGGCAGCTTGCCCTGAGGCATGGCCTTCAGTGTGTGTTAAATCTTTACTCTCATGGACAGGACAAAGACTCAAGTGTCCCATCTTGGGTCTTGTATCGTAACATTTGCACAGCGCTGGACTGCCAGCCACTTGAACTCCTGGTCTGAACTGTAACATTCAAATGGCTTCATTATCTTCAGGAAGTCAGTATGGATGTGTTTCAGGATGGCAGTGAAAGGAATTTTATTCTCAATAATTTATAACTTTAATCTATCACCGTCTAATAATTTCTGCGTTTGGGTTACTTTGTATTCTTTCCTAAATACTCTAAAGGGCTCTAAACTGATCTAAACCAACAGAAGTCACTAATTGCCACGAAGAAAAACAAATTCTTTTGTTTAGAAAATACCAGGAATGAAAGAAATGAGAGGCTCTATAAACAATGTAACTTACGTTTTAGTTAACCATTCAATCTCCTGGCCTGACAAACCCCAAGGGGCTTATCAGGGCTGTGGGCTGTGTATGGAAATCCCATTCATTGCAGCTACAGTGATCAAGGACATTTTCATGTGACATGCACCACTTCCCAATACTGAATGAAATTAACCCTGGATTGAAGAGAAACAAAAACTTTCATCTGTCTCAGAATAGATAGCTCTTTTTTTTTTTTTTTTTTTTTTTAAATACTGCTAATTTCCTGATTAAAGGTTCTTTAGCAGGTCTTTCAAAGTCACAAGAAAAACTGTGCTATAAAGCAATTATACAAATTTCATCACCCTCAGAAACTTCCCAAACAGAAGGACTAGTTTAACTGCGTTTTGATTAGCAAATTACATGTGTCAGAGACTCTAAAGTGACACTGATGTCAGTCATCACTGACAGGCAAGCCTCCATGTCATAAAGGTCTCTTCCCTGTAACACATGAAACTACTTGCTGGGAGTAGCTAGTTCATGACCCATACTCACCCTTGAGCTGTGCCTCAGAACTGTTTCTGTCAAAACCTGATACAGGCTGAAACTGTTTTAGGAGCTGTTTTAGCAATTTAATAGTGATGACAATCAAGTTTCAGAGGTTGGAACATTCTCTTACACTGCTTAACTTGTTAATATTAACATTATCTTCATGACTGCTTCCAACAGCATTTTGTTTAGCTGTAGGCATTGGCTCTATGTATGCAAATGAAAATATTATTATTATTATTATTATTATTATTATTACTACTACTACTACTACTACTACTACTACTACTACTACTACTACTACTACTACTACAGAGGTTGTTGAACCTCTCTCTCTGAGAAGTTAAGTACAAATAAAACATCCAAATTCCTAAGCCCAAGTGGCTGTAACCAAGATGACCTTTGAGGTTCATCATTCCCACATACTGTCCTCCCAAATGCGGGCAAATAAAATTTTTCATCATAGCAAGAAATACTTTTCTTCTTTTCAAGGTAGACCTTCTGGTTTTCAGCTCCCAGAGAGTTCAGAATTACTTGAAATTCATTGCCTCATTCAGGTCAAAATCTTTAGAAATATTTAAAACTTAGCTCATCTAAGATTCCAGTTCAGAGGAAGCCAAAAGCCATCACTTATGAAAGCAAGATATCTTGATGCCAAAAATAGACTCATAATTTATAAGTAAAATCAAGAAAGTTAAATAATTTTGCTTTGGAGTCGTAATAGCTATGCCATACAACATGTTTTCACTCTGGTTCACTCTTTGTTAGCTTCCAACCCTGGAAACTCAGGTAGGTAAAAAGTAAACTCTTTTCCATATTGAAACTAGGCCTATTGAGAACACTTCTGCTGTCTGCATGGACATACCTAATATAATCAGTAATTTCTGTAGATGTATTAGCCTTTGTGGTTTTGGTGATGACACTAATAACACTGCCTCTTCAGAATGTAAAAATGTGGCTTTCACTGATTATTTTAAACCACCTGAATCAATGTAACATTAATTAAATAACAAATGATCCATGTCTTTTATTCTCTGCTGACAGTTTCCCCCCCTTCTTACCCAGAGTGCTTTCTTACATGAAAAAAACATCTTTTTTTCTGGACAGTGTTTGACAGTAAGTGCAAACACAGCAGGGGAATGTCAGTGAGCTCTTTCTAAGTATTGGAAATGCAGTCTTGCTTCTTCAAGTGACAAAAAGGAGATAGGGAAAAGCTGTAAAATAAACACCTTAACCTAAATCTATGCAAATGTTCTTCAGCTTTCAACAGTGTTTTTCTTGCTTTGTATTATTCAAATATCAAATAAACAAATAGAAATTGCCATAATTAAAAAGCATATAATTGTAGAATATAACATAAATACATAGATAAATACATACCATCTGAATTTCCTACTCTGAATGTAGAATTTAACACTTTTAAAATTCAGAATACCTCAGCATTGTTCATTATTTCTGTTATGGATTAATGGTGTTAATATGTTAAAACAAACTGTTACCAGATATTCTCTATTCACCTCTGCTTTACTTGAACCTAAAATTCAGTGATTTAAGTTTGTAGTATCCCTAAAGTGAATTAAACATTTGATTTGAAAAAATAAACTCTTTGGAAACTTTTTATATGTTTAAATAAACACCTAAAATGCACTAAAAGCTTCAAGAACATTCAGTATTCCTAAAAACGGAGCCCCAAAACAAAGATTATAGTTCTTTAGAAGACTGTTCTCTTTCTTACTGTTGATACAATACCTCTAAGTCCTGTTTGTACACTGTTCTGTATTTTCACTTAATCCAGATCTGTTTTATTTCAGAGAGCAATCCTACAAAAAATTTAGCTCATTGCAGCAAGGCTATGACTGTGTCCTAAATTAATTGCCACAGCAAAAGGTATGTTTACACACTACACAAGGGGGGCTTTTTACAGGAAGGAGATAAAGACGAAGCCTATTTACAAAAGACATAAAAATATCCTATCTTTGGTGACCAGTTACTAAAATGAGTGAAGTTCATAGTCAGGACAAAAATATGTTCCTACTAAAACTTATGATTTTATTATAAAGCAGGAAAAATATGTAAGCAATATTATGATGACATTATTTACTAACATTTCCTATCTTTTTCAAGAATACATATTTTCTTCAGTGTAAGACCTTGGTAGCATTCTAGGAATAGTGACTTTTCTCTTCCTTTTTAGGTGAAACAGAGTTTTGTGTGATGACAAAGTCTTTACTTCCTCTCCTTTTTACAGAACACTATTTTATCTTATTATGTTTCCTCTTTCAATGCTTATGGTTTTTTGGTATTTAGATGGAAGAAAATCCATAACTCAATTTTTTCTTTCTTGTTTTCTATTATGTACAAATACAACTGACATCTGGTCGGAAAAAAAATTTTCTAAATGTAATTTAGCAGAGTTCCTGGAAAATGTTTAGGAAATTGAAATAACCTTCAGTTATATGGAAAACATTGAAATATCCTTCAGTTCTAAAGAAAGGGAATTGTTTAATGGTCAGGTATTGTCTTCATATTTGTACTCTGGAAAATGGCAAGATTTTCTTCCTGTCTTTTAAGTGAGTCCTGTCTTGGCGGATTGTGCAACAAAAACATAGAAGTCTTAAAATTGGATTCACAAGTTTTCCTCTAACTGGAGGACTTTTAATCTACCATGTGTGGTATTGGGAAAACATTTGCAACTAAGAAAGCTATTTTATTAATATTCTGGGCTTCCTTATATGATGTAGTACTAGTATGTTATGAAAGGATGAATTTGTATGCAATTTATTTGCAGCTTACTAAACGGAATATTTTCATAAGGATGTTCCCATTTTGTCTCTTATATCTCTCCCTTCATATGCTTTTAAGTCCACTTTGCAAAACGTTTAAATCAATGTGGCAGTGTTGTTAACGTAGTTAGGAAATGTAATGAGATTAAATGAATGAAAAAGTGGAAAAAAGTTATTTATTTTGGGTATAGATATTTGTACTTAGACTGATAGAATATGCGGGAAATGTTACCAAAGAACTCTTGATAATCTGCTATATATTAGTATAAGAATTGTAAACAAACAACATAAATTTCTTAGAAATGTCTTTGCTGAAATAACATCTAACCCAAGGTGTGCAAAATCTCTGGAAACAGGTTGAAATTTTCAGAATTACTGAACTGATGGAATTTAGGAGCCTAAAGCCTGTTTTCTTTCAATTTATTTAAATGCTTCCAAAATACTTGTGATAAACATTATTGTATCCTTTATAACTGTACTAATGTATTTCTGTTTTTTCTAGCAGGCTTAGGAAAAAGCTTGGGTTTACAAAGCTTGGCTTTTGTATTTATTTCAGTCAACTTTTTGCTCTATACATTTTGCAAATTTAATGACTGGGGTTTGGGTTTTGTTCCCCTTAAAGTAAGAATATACAATCTTTTGTTTATGCTCTATATTTCATAATATTCATGTTCATCTCAGTTAAGCTATTTATTAGTTCTTCCTTTCAAGAAAACTCTTACCTTTACAGAGAAAATGGTAATCTTCAGCATTATTTTCGTTTACTATGTCTTTATTTTTCATAACATAAACTGTGACTAACTTATCATTTTTCAGTGCTTTTTATTTCTGGCTCTGTGCAGAGAAGGAGGTTAGTTAATGAATCCATCATCTAGGCAGAACAACCAGTCAGAATTCCCATATACACCCTGAATGGTCATTCATGCTATTGTAGATTCTACAAAAATTTCTGTAGGCCAAAATTCTCTTATCTGATGATTGCATATGTGTTCCACTGACTTTTATGGGGAGTTTGAGAAAAAAAATTAAAGAGTGAATTTGACTCATTTAATGCAATATTTAGAACCCTTTGTATGAAAATTAGCTACTGAACATGCAGCGAAGTTTAATATCTCATCCATGTTGTGTATTGCTTTACTGCCAAATCTTGTACTTTAACTAGAATATGAAACTATCGAAGAACCATCTGTAGATCTAAATATTTGGATACTTCTCAAACACATTCTGGGTTCAGTGTTGCTAATGGCAGTGATCATTTTGACAAAGTTGGCACTTAACTAATAAGGGCAGTGGAACAGGAGCACAATTCCACAGATGTAAAACAATACAGTCAGTTTTCATAAATTTTCTGAAACTACATTCCACTACAAATGACAAAATTTTAACCATTCTACTCTTAAAGAGAGTATATTATAAAATATTCTCAGCGAAGGCAAGTGACAAATGCTGCAAGTTCAAGCTTTGGCTCAATAAATGGACTCTTTCTTATCATCTACTCCTCGACTATGTATATCCTGCTTTACAAACCTTTCTGAATGACTAAATTTCTTAAGATGTGTATATCACATATCTATTGGACACAATGTAAATTTTTCCACTGGACCAGGATTTCTATTAGACAATCAGTCTATACAGTAATTTTTTTTTTTGGCCCGTTATATCTCAATGTTTTGCTAATCAGTCTAAAGAGAAAAAACATTTTCATACTATCTGGTAATAACAGTGCATAACATCCTTCATGATGTAACATTAAATATCAAAAGGCATGAGCCAAGGAAACAATTTTGAAATGTCTCAGGGACAAGCAGGTGATTGCAAGCCATCAGCATAGACTATGAAGGGGAAATAAACCAATCTCATTGCTTTCTCTGACGATATGATTGGCTTGGCAGATGAAGGAAGAGCAGTGGATGTTTTTTTACCTTGACTTTAGAACAGTTTGTGACATGGCTCCTGTAAATCCCTCCTCATTTCAGATTGATACTGGACAATAAAAATTGTGTCTGGTACAAGTTGTACTAGACTCTGAGATACCATAGATTGTGAGGCGGACTGAAAGCCAGCTGAACTGGATATGAGAAAAATCTTTATATGGTGATGCTGATCAAACCCTGGAACAGGTTTCCCAGAGAGCTCATGAAGTCTTCCTTTTGGAGAGATCTAAAACCTGACTTACAGCAGCTCTGAGTGGCCTGTTCTACTTGCTCCTGCTTTCACAACGAATTGGAATAGATCATCTCCAGGTGTCCCTTCCAACCTCAGCTATCCTGTGATTCTGGGACTGTGTGAAGGATATTTTATCCATCAGTTTCTTACTGGTTTTCTTGAATATAAACATTGATATAGTAATATTTATTTTCTTGGTTTTTCTGAACCTGCTGTTTTCTTGTCTGTAGTCATACTTAAAGCATGAGTGTTTCCTCTACTGCTTGATAGAAGTGCTTCCAAAGGCTGTGCACAAGATGGTCAGGAGGGACTGGCAGAGGTTTTCATCAGTACATCATTACCATACAAAGAGACAGAAAAGTAGATGCAAGAGTGTTTTCCACATTTGCCTAGGATTAGAAGGAAATCCCTGTTCCTGTGAATTTATACCATTGTCATGAAAGATCTATAATGTGATACTGTTTGTGTTTCCTCATTGCTTGAGTACACAAGTTATTCTGAATATTTTATACTTTTCAAGTTGCTTACCCAACATCCAGAGACATGGAAATTGCTTTTCTACAATTTTTGAGCTGGTAAACTTGATCACAAGGCTCCTCAAGAAAAGTAAATGCAAAAGTTTGTAAGTACATCTGAAATGCAATACCTTTTTGTGAATTTTAGCAATTAATATGTGAATGATTCTGTATAGTCAAAACCTAAACATTTTGATACAGAGCATTTTGAACAAATCCATCAGATTCACTGAGAATGCATTGTCTTGGAATTTGGGTAGGCAGCTGAGGATTTTGGAACATCTACCCCCAATGAAAATCAACAATTTCATTTTCAAATATACCAAAGCTAGACAACTTGTAATTATGTACTCAAATCAATGTTACTCAGTGCAAAAAAACTCTGCAATTTTTGGAAGACAACTACAAAATGGGTTATGCTTCTCTTAATTTTCTTACGAAAGGTGAAATGATGCTACATGTTACTGTTTTTTATATTATGTATTTTTTGCCAAATGCATAACCATTGTCACTTCATTGTGTAGTCAGATCTGTATAGGAAAGCAGTTTCTTCTAGGAGAATAATAAGAATTATAGTGAGGATAATGAGGACTCCAAAGAGGATAAACTTTTAATGTTGGGGGCCTGTACCTTGTTTAGACTTCCGGAGTTATATTTACCTGATTTCTCATTTACTTCTGAACATTAACTACAATTTCCAGGCAGTTTGCCTGCTGAAGGAAACCCAGCTGACCCTCGTTCTATGCAAGCTGTTTGTTTTCTGACAGAGAAATAATTTAATTTCAAAGCAAGTTTTCATATATGTTATATGATTCTCCTGGTCATTATGAAGAAGAAAAGAAACACTATTTATTGTATGAAATCATACAAAAATAATATATGGAAAGAATTTGTTCACTTAGTATCTTTTTTTTTCAAATTAATTCAGTGAAGGAAAGATAAATATTAATTTTATCCTTTCCCAATGGCACCAAAATGTAAATGAGCTAGTTATGGCCTTCTAAATGTAGTTATTAATCAGTTTTGTTGCCACATGTTATTCATACCCGTGTTTATACAAATATTCAGGTTTGTTTCCCAGATGGGTTTCATCCAGTTACAGCTATCATACAAAATGGACAAAGTACTGCTCTGTGCTATCGTACACATATACAAATACACAAACATCCCAGAGGGAAAAAAATCAAACAAGCAAAGTAAACACCCAGATGCATGCACATGAGTGTGTAGACCCATACCACATTTATGAAATACCCAGACAACTTACACTAAAATAATATCCAAGATCTGGCATAGACCAGACAGTCAAATAATGTTCTAGGACATTTTGGTATGCTACTTGTTGCTTTTGTCTTGTTCCTTTAAGGAAAACTTGAAGTTTTGCAGTAAATTTCATTTTTGTGGGGGAGCCAGTGTCACTACCACAGTTGTTTCTCCTTATTCTTCACAGAGTACCTAAATGAGAATCCATGTTCTCATATTTTAAAACATGGTTCTATATTAAAATAATGCACTTCCACCAAAAAATCAATAAAATTCTCTGTGCAAGTTATATGAATTTAGATGTATTCAACATACTACTTCTCCAAATGCATCTAACATAATTTATACCCATTAAATGAAAGCATTTAAAATTTTTAAACTTCAAAAGTTTTCCTTCATCTGTATCCAAGTGAGCCTGCTGACTATGGTACTATAACACAAGATTAAGTGTAAAACTTGATCTGAGATTATTATCATTTATTCTATTCTGAAAAGGTACAAGTGAATGCACTTCACAGCTTCCTTGACTCCAATCAGTGCAAAACTACCTACTGGAATTTGGCTCATTGCACTCCAAATCTGCTTTAAAAAGTTCAGGCACTGTGGTAGGTCAGAGACAGGTACTACCTCCTCTGGTAAGCTTCAGTAACAAGCTTTCAAGTTATGACCTCCTAGAGGCTCCTAATTTCTATAGAATTATAGAACCAGCTGTCCATAGTATAAAGTTAATGCTGTCTTGAAATTCCCTGCATAAAGATGGCAATCTCTCAAAAGTTTTGTATTATTGTGATGATTGAAATCTCAGTTAGGATGAAATGCCGTGAAGTTATTCAGTGGCTGCAGTCTTAAAGACATTTCACTGTAGAGCTATTCTAGGTGTTCCATTCTTGTGCTTAACATAGCTGAGATGTTTTGTCAAAAAAAAAAAAATAGAAAAAAGAGTTTATAATTAGCTTAAGATGAAATAAATATGGGTTCATTGTCAGAAAAAAATAACCATGGTATACTTGATGTCTTCTGCAAGCAAGAAAGGTTTTGACAGTCGTTCTATCAGTAACTATAAAAGAATTGATGGATATTTTGGCAAATAGTTCCTTAAATTTGCTTAGCCTCAAGGAATTATTTTTGTATTTAAAGTTCGTAGGAAATTGGACTCTAACCATGTATTTCAAGTGCTAAAAAAAGCATTTAAAATTCAATTGCTGACAAGGGATGACTAAGAACTTGTTGCCAGCTTTTAGCACACAAAATGTTTTTGCACAAGAGAAGAAATAAGTCAAAGGTTAGGAAAACTCATTACCCTTTCTTAGGAACCCAACAGGTTTTTTACAACTTTTAATCAAAACCAAAATAGTAGACCAGATATGAGTACAGTAGAGCTGCTGCAACTGTACAAAGAACTGATGGGTAATCTCTGCTGAGACTTCATTCCTTAGGATGAATCTCAGCTACACTGGTATTCATAGTTCAGTACTGAAATTTATTATATACTTTTTCTTTTCTTCTTTTAATTCATTAAAAAAAATAAAAGAAAATATACACTTCCTGAAGGACTTGGAAGCTACTATTGAACTACATAGTGAAGGATGAAATGAGTAGAGGTTAGAATTTTATCCAAGCCAAACCTTGCAGTAGTTGGCTACTCAGATGGAATTTCAAACTTAACCCACAGTGACACTTCTGGAACTGTCTCCAGCTTTTTAGTATGTCCTAGCAGCCTGCTGACCCGTGTTCCCATTGGACATTTCTTGGAATGTTTGTTCTTATTTCCCAACAGATTACCCCACACTTTTCTTGTACATGTGGGTTGTATCATGGAAGGACCTACCTCTCACTCTGTGACCAGATGTGCTGGTCCCTGCTCTTCTGGGACAACCCATGGAGAAGACATGGCTCTGCACTTCAGTGAAAGACGTGCTTGCTCATAAACACTGGTTACCTGGGCCTGAATGCGGGGCTCACTCCCCTTGATGTTCTTTATTGCTGGCATTTGTTGCCATTTACCTCATGTAATGTGAAAAATGAAACTGGCAAGGCCTATGGTCAAACACATGTTGCCTTTGGCTCTTGGAGTCAATGCAAGGAATCAAGTATTAAAAGAGTTATGAAGCTGTTAAGAGATGGCCTCAAGAGACAGTTGCATTTTTCCTCTTTTCTGGTTTTGTTTTCTTCCTTTTTTTCCCTTGTGGTAATAACTAAGGAGGACTAGAATTGCAGAAGTCACAAAAAGACAAAATATACTGATTCATACCTCCTTTGGCCTGCTCCATCTCTCAGGGAACCCATTGGGAACTTCAGTATTTTAGAGCTGTAAGAAAACACCACTTCCTAAAAATGACCAGCCTGCTGAGGTTTGCTTTGGGATATTTGTGCCTGGATAGAATGGCTATATTAAAGTCTACTTTGTTGAGCTTCATCTTTCTGGGAAAATGTGAGTATTAGCTAAACAGCTTCCAGTTTTGAAGTTAGAAAAGAGTTTTGGACCTTGAGGTACAACTCCTGCTTTTAATTTATTAACCTTAAATTTCCAATATCTTCTGTTTTAGTGCAATCTATTATTTTTTTCTCACATGCCATTTTTTATTATTGCTACAGAGCTGTTTTGAAACTCTTCATTCATCATCACCTGTAACATTAGTTCCATTTCCTAAGAACTTGTTGACATCTGTTTAAACACTGATACTTTTACATTTACATGGATATTTAACTCAAGCTTGCTTTTGTGTCAAAAATACTAAGTCTTGAAAGGATACCAGTTTTTAAGGCTAAATTATAACTTTTTAAGCACTGATGTTTTAGCATGAGATTGAACCATTTGTCTCCATATAATTTCCACACAGGAAGCAGTTCATTGAAACTGCCACAAAACCAGATGAGACTAGCTAAACTTCACAAGGTGTCTGCCACCTCAAAGAAGGAATACATGAACTGAGATATGGAAAGTTTTATTTATTTTTTTAAATCAGTTAATTCTTGTGGGGATATTGCTGGGTACCTGGTTCAGCACTCATAATAGTTATTATGAATATTTTTTAATGGATTTCTGATTAAGTGTTAGGGCAGTCAAAATATTAAAAATCCCAAAGGTAGCCTTTGACAAAGGAAAATGTCATTTACCCCTCATATTTTAGGTACCATCTTCAGGCAGTAAGAAATGCCAGAAGCTAATTAAGGAATTTCAAAGATAGATAGTGTTTTTAAATATACCACCTTTTCTTAACTTCTTATTCTGTATTATTTAAAAGACAGAAAAAAAGATAATAATTGTCAAACAAATCATGTGTTGAAAAACTTGACAGTAAAAATGTGGGGTCTTTACATATTCAGGTGGTTTTTTTTCTGACCAGACTTGAATAGTCCTCTTTTACATGCTGATAACTGCAGTTCCTGCTTATGTTAACGTAAAAATTATGTTAACATTGAGCCAAGAGAGTGACCTGCTGCAATGACTGCCAGTGCAGGAGTAAAGTGAACAGGGGAAGATGAGGTTGGTGTGGTGGTGCCTGTGTGAAGTCTGTGTTCAGGGAAGAAGAAGTCCTCTGTTCTGGAGACCCTCAGCCCAGGGGAAGTGAAAATGGAGGGGGTGACTGTTGTTCCCACATGAGAAATGGTTGCTCTTTGGTACTTGGCAAAGCATCCTTAAAAGGAACTCTATAAGCAGTTTTGGTCCATGGACAGTGGTGAGAGCACTGTACATGGAAGAAGGATGTCACGATGGCAGATTTTCTCCAGGCGGTGCCATGTGCAACATGGAAACACAAGAGATTTCAACTGTGTTTCCTGGGGAAGACTATGGTGCAAGAGAGACTCCTCTCTCCCTTGATGAACTGAGAAGTGATTATCTGAGGGTTGGTAACTTGACTGAGAATTCAAGGTTTTGTCTCACTTTGGTGGAAACTGGATGGGAGGAGAAGAAATGTTTTGGAAGGTTTTAGTTTTGAATTTTGTGTGTTCTTATTATATTGTAGGCTAATAAAGTTTTTTTTCCTTAATTCTAAACTTGAGCCTGCTTTGCTCTGTTTCAGGTCACATCTCACTGCACTCATTTGAGAAAAATATTTTTTCATGGGTGCACTGGCACTGTGCCCGCGTGACATTGCCTTAGTTAGACATTGTAATTAATTGTGTAAGTACTACTTTGTATTACTACAGAATCAGTTCAGGTTAAGTCAATACCATAGGAAATCAGACTTAATATGTTATTTAGCAGTGACAGAAGGATAGGAATGTACAAAAGATCATTTGAAGCACCTGCACTGTGATGTCTCTATCCAGCTTTTACCAGATGTTGTCTACACCTGGTGAGCTAACACAATGTTTGTTCTACCAAAACCACTGGCCAGCGGAACTGCAATGCCCATTGTGTAAGAAGGAAAACTGGAAGTTCACCAGCCCCAGTGCCTTGCCTACTCAACTGCCAGCTGTAACGCTGGGGTCTGTGACACCAGGGACCACCAGAGAGAACCCCAGGGCAAAAGAATGTGTGCTTAAAGGGGAGGGGGAATAGGTTAATGATTTGAGGAAATGATTATTGTATATATGCTTAGTCTGGGACTGTCAATTAATATGTGTGTAGAACAGAGTATATAAACAGAAACTTTCTTATACTCATCATGCACATATTTGGGAGGAATTATTCCCCCGTACACCAGCCAAATAAAGAATTCCTGCTTCTTAATGCTGTATAGGTGTTAACTTTACATTGGAGTTTTCTTAAATTTATAGAATTTTTGGTAACACAACAGCTGAAAGGAAGTAAGGAACAGGATCATCATTTATTGAACAATTTTCAGTTTGATTCAGAGAGCATGTCAGTAGAGAAATTTTTTAGTTTATTGAACCTTCTGTCTGCATGACAGAAACAACCCCCCATTAAAACATGATCAAAAGAAGACTGAAAAAACCTTTTAGTAATTGTTGGTACAGAGCAATCATTTGTTTGGAGTCATAAAACTTGAGCCCTTCTGACTAGTATGGTTAGATTAAAATCCATTTTAACTGATCATCTTGTATAGAATAAGTCAACCAGCAACCAACTTTCTGTGATTTGGAAATCTCCCGTTTTGTTTTCCTCATCCATCTCCTAACTTCTTCTTCTGTTGAATTTCATTACAATTTACTGAGATTTTGACATTGTCAACATTCTTTGCAAAGAAACTCAGACTGAAAATACATGCAAAGGATTTAACTTGGAGAATGAGGTTGGATAGAAGTGGAATAAAAATCATGATACAGTTGCAAAATTCTTAGCAAAATTAGATCAATTTCTTTTGCTCCTATTCAAACAGTGCTTCTGAATCACTGCCATTCAACTCTAGAGTCCTTTTCAGTGCCTCCCTTTTTAAACAAAAAACTTAGTTTTGTACTTGACAACAGCTTTTAATCAAGAAGATAATTAGAGTTTTACTCTGAAGACTGTATTTTTTAGTTAGAGTTAATACTCATTTGATGATCTCTTCCCCCTGATACCACTGTCTTCAGTCTTCAGCATCTTCACTTCTGTTTTGGTGCTTTCAGTTTAAAGCCATTCTCCCTCGTCCTGTTACTACATGGTCTTGTAAATAGTCTTGCAACAGAGCTTCCTCTTTTTCCAGGTTAAATAAACCAAATTCTCTCAGCCTTTCCTTGTAGGAGTGGTGCTCCATGTCTCTAATCATCTTGGTGTCCACCTCTGAACTCATTCCAACAGCACCATGTCCTTCCTGTGCTGGGAGCCCAGAGCTGATGCAGCCCTGCAGGTGGGGTCCCACAGCAGCAGAGGGGCAGAATCCCCTCCCTCCCCTGCTGCCCACGCTGCTCTGGATGCAGCCCAGGACACCTTTGGCTCTCTGGGCTGTGAGTGCCATTGCTGGGTCATGTCCAGCCTCTCATCCTCCTGCACCCCCAAGTCCTTCTCAGCAGGGCTGCTGTCCATCTGTTTATTCCTCAGCCTGTTTTGATATTGGAGGTTGTCCTGACATAAGTTCAGCACCTTAAACTTGGTCTTGTTAAAGTGCATGAGATTCCCAGGGGCTAACTTTTCAAGCTTCTCCAGGTCCCTCTGGATGACATTTCCAACCTCAGGCATGCCAACTGCACCACTCAGCTTGGTGTCATCTGCAAATTGCCTGAGGTTGCACTCAATCCCTTTGCCTATGTCATTAATGAAGATGTTAAATAACATTGATGCCATCTCAGTAATCTCTTAGTTCTTGCTTTCTGGCCTCAGGATTATTTTTCCACCTAGAATAACTTCAAAAAAGTAAAGCAGAAGCAGAATATAAACCACTGTTCTAAATGTCTGGACCTGAAAGCCGAAAGAATTTTCATTTTAGTTCTTTCCATATGATTCTCAGCTGCCCTGTTGTAGGAGGCACCCTTCAGTTGCTGCAACCAGTATTACTCTACTCCTGATCCTGAAGGATCTGTTTGATCACATAAAATTATTATCTCTGTACCTAAGTAAGAGCTGATGACTGAATCTTGACTACATCCTTATCATGGTTTCAGTTTCTCTGTGTGACATTAACTGTTGTGTCAGCCAGAGGTCAGAGAACTTTTGTCCAAGGTTCTTTGTCATTATTTTTCTGTCCCAAACTGTTGTGTTTTCATAAGTCTTAGTGGCCTGAAATTACTGCTACCATGTTTATTTTAAGTCTCAACATTGTTTCTAAGTTTATTTTTCCTTACCAGAAATGTGGAGCTACAGCGGTAGCAGCATTCCAGGTAACAAGCTAGCTGATATTTTCAACCCCCCTCAGCATTTATGGTTAGACTGTCCATCCAGTTTTCAAACATAATAATGTGTTGGCTCTCTGTAAAAACTAAATCTTGTCTGTCTGTCTCTAGTATGTCCAGAAAGATCTTCTGCTGTTTTGATGCCCTAGGGAAGTCAGGTCTTATTTTGCTAAGCACAAGGCTGCATATAGCTAAAGGATATATCAACAAAGAAAAGAAATTTGACCAATGGAACCTTACTTAATGTTATTACTATGAAATTTAACTTTTAGAACTATGTCAACGGTTTCCTATTGGTAGTAGTTTTTGAAAAGAAGAAAAGAAGGGAAACCTTTTTCCTTTGTTGTTGCTTTCTTGGAAATCACACATTCCTTCTACATTTTGTTTTGTTCATGTTTCTTTTTTATTGACTATCACTCCTTCTTAAAAATCCTGTTGTTTTATATTACTACATGATTTTGTCACCCTGGATTTCACACCTGCTAGCCATCTTGCTCTACTTGTAATGCTGTAATGAAAACAGATTTCTCTGATTCTTTCTAACATTTTCTATTACAGAAGAGAGAAATAGTACCAGAAAAATATCTTTTTAAATTTTTAGTAACTTTTGATTTTTGGATTAGAACATTGCTAGGAATACTATTAATTGCCCACACATAGACAAAAGGGAAGAAATCTTACTTTTTTTAAAGCTTTGAAGACCTTTACACATCAATGCGTTATTGATATCTGGGTTGTAATTTTACTTTTTTCCTCACAACTTTCCAAAATTTCTGAGTATAAATATAGCATTATAAATAATAAAAATCTTAAGTTACCAATATAATTTGGTATATTTCTGTATAAGTGCAGTGAGATGAGAACTTTAACTCCCTAAACTGTTTGGATATAAACCAGGCTTGGATAAAAACTTTATAGCTCTGTTATCACAAAACCAAGAGTTAATCACAATCCCTACTACCAAGCCCTGAAACAAAAGATAAAGTACAGTGCTATGTTAATACAGCTGTCTGGGAAGGGATTCGTTTTATCTGTACATGTACATATCCAGTCAGATGTTCAGTAATGGTAACAGATACAAGTTCTGAGCATTAATCTTTAGATTCTCAGCTAATGTGCAACTTTCACCTACAGATGGGTTTCTGTTACTCACCTAGTTGCTGAGCAGTGTTAGATTTTCATTCCAGGATTTGAAAATTTACCTTAAAAACTATATTACACAGTTTATTTTATGCAAAATGGTGGAAGCATTTAGTTGCAGCATAAAAAGAGCTCTTGATTTTGCAAACTGAATGTATTTCTATCCTTGCAGTATCTGAATTATAAGAGCATTGCTTTAAAAGTTTTTTATTTCTTTGATTACCTGCATAATACAATTAATGCACTGATAAAAAGCATAGTGTATTTTTGTACTTCACTGACAGAATTTTCTCATGGTAAACTTCACTTCAAAATCTTGCTATTTTCCTTGTTGCATTCTGCTTTAAATCACAGAAAATTGCCCACAGTATTTGAAAGCACAGATGGATGGAAAATGATCAGTCTCCAGGCATAATAACAAGCCATAAAGGAAAAATGTATTTCCTTTGATTACTTCAATTCAGATGGTTTTACTGTGTGGGCAAGAATTGTGACTCCATACCAAACAGATAGTTTACTCAGCAGCAATCATCCTTTCTAGCAAATTTCCTTCAAGTGACTGCTCTAAGTCTGATAAAATGCAATAGAAGAAGACACCTGGTGCAAAGAATTTCTGCAATTAGACCCAGATATCTTTGGATCAGTTTCTAATTGAGTTTCTTGGAAAAGTAAAATATCTTACAAGTAACTCCAAGTTCAACTTGTGAGATACCAAGAAACAGAGCCATGAAAAAATAACCCAGATTCATGAAACCAATATTCTTATAATTTACAGTTTTACCAAGGATTCCTAGTTGCTTGTGTGATGGTATTCCTGATGGCAAAATGATTTATATTCTAAAGTCATTTTCACATGATAAAATGTTAATAGCTGCAAGGTTATAAAATAGCTATTTCACTATTTTTAGTAGTCCCTGAATAACATAATGTCCCAAACAATATTGTTTTCTAAAACCTTTCTTGTAGTTCTAGGTAATCTTTCATAATTTTCTACAGTTTAAAATTTAAGTAAACATATCCTTTTTTTTTTTAAAAGGCAAATAGCCTTTACATTTTTGTAATGCATTTAGGAAGATAAGAACACAATTCCCTTTTTCATAAATATGAAAAGAAATGACAGAAGAACATCAAGTATAACAGCTCACTTCCTCATGAACCATATATAAGAAAGGACCTACATCTTCCAAGAACTGTCTTGGCTCAGCTCTGTTTAGTTTATGACATTTGAGACACCACAGCAGGTGTTAATTACATCCCATTCTGGGATGTTTACTTTGAATTACTATACAGAGTAAATGGAAGAAACATAACCATGCTAGAAATTTCCAGTCCTGCAAGCCAGAATTTCAGACCATTTACCTGAAGTTCTGTGGCTTTAGAACATTTTGCAAGCCATCTCTGAGATTAAATTTACGTGTAAAATTCTCATCTTTTATAAGCCATCACAGCTAATGTAAGAAAACTTAATGCTGCAAAATCTTTTGAAGCAATATCTTTCATACTCCCAAAATTATAAACTATGACACTTCTGGTTTGTTTTTTTTTTGTCCTGTGATGGTAACATCTTCAAGGCAATTGTATTATATATCAAGATTGTAATACCTTAAATGTGTTACATGCTAAGTCATTTGTTATTCGTGTCATGTCCCACCACAGCAAAAATAGATTTTCATTTTGTAGGAGACTTATTATCTACTTCCATTAACTAGAAGCTCTTTGTTTTCTCTTTAATTTATGATTTTCTATATTTTAGCAAAGTCTCATATTGTCTTTTCCTTAGAAATAATAAAGCAGACCTTAGATGTTCTCACACGTGCTTAATAGTACTCAAGGTTATACTGTCTGCCCAGAAAACTTAAAATTAAATTTAATATGGAAATAAGAAAGAACTTTGAGCTTTGTGACTTTAAGGAGAGGATATACAGACCCTAAACAATTTCAGAAGTATTTGAATATTTCCACAGTCCCTCTTCCTCTCTTGAGAACATGTGCTGCAAAGGCTTTCCCTTAAGGAATTTCTTACAGACCAGCTCTGTTAAAAACATTCCAGAGGAGACACTGAAAGACAGGATGACTGTTTTCTATATTCTTGAATAAGGTTTGTCATTTAATTACAAAATAATTCCTCTTCCCTTGCACAGTACTTTTATTCATATCTTTAGTGCCCCAGAAAAACAGAAGACATAAGTTCTGAAGTGATGCAGCTTTGCCTTGTGGCCTTCCCAGCTGTACCAGCCCACTGTTGCTGATAAAGTGCTCCACAACACAGATTTACAAACTGTCTGGCTTAGAATCATCTCTTTCTTCTGCTTTCAGTGAACTTGAGGACTCAGTTCCTGAAAGATGTTCAGCAAATGCGGCTCCTGTGAAGTCAGCACTCCATATTTTACAGGAATAAGATGTACCAGAGAACAGATGCTTCTTTTGCCTGAACCTAACCTTAGTTACCAGAAAAGGTCTCACACAATGTGCTTAAATTCAAGGTGGATTATGTTCTTGTTATCTTACCTTTGAGCTTATGGTGTCATTTTTTCCATTTTACCACTAGAGCTATTTAACCTGGAAGCTCAGAAGAGAAAAGGTGAACATATTTCTGAGCAAAATCTTATTATGGTAACCTTATGTTATCTCCATATTTTTTGTATAAAATATGAGCCTCCCAATTGCTGGTATTGTATTTAGGGCTTCGAGAGTGAGGAAAAAGCTGCTGGAAACAGAAAAATTGAGAAATAATTTCAGGAAGAGTAGACCTGTGGTTTTCTGTATGCTGGTGATATCTATCTTAGATGCCTGTGTTTCCCTTTGGAAATTTGCTCTGTCTGGAGTAAGGAAAGCTTCTAAAACTTTGAGTCTAACATGACAGGAAGTCTGGATTTCCTGTATTTCTTAACATACAGCTTTACAGTTATTCTTAGGATACTACTTGATGAAATGTGCTCCTAAAAAAGATAAAGCCATAAGTGTCTTGATTTGATCCTGGAGCCAGCAGGTTGTAGCAGGCAAGAAAGAACAGCAGGAGGCTTCTCTCCCCAATGCTGAAAGTAAATGGATTTGGTTGCTTAATGGATCATCTGGGGTCCATTTGGAACACCCTTGGAATGATGCTTTTTTCCCTTGTCAAGGAGACTGATGCTGCTGGAAAAGCTGTGTTGGTTCAATGAAAAAAATCTTCCACTGACAAAATTTTACATGTTTCATTTTGTTTTTTCAGTATCTAGAATTTCATCTGTATTTCATACAACAAGAATTATGTTGTACTTCAGTCCCAACAGCATTTTAGATTTTCAGTGATCTCTTTCCAGAATTAAATTTAGCAGAACATTATTTAAAGGCAAAGCTAACTTCAGCATATCTGAAAAGTACTGCATTTTACAGCCCCTGAAATGAAGATAATGATCTTTTCTTAAGCAATATACATGTTTGAAAGAATATTTACAAAATACAAGGAACTAATTTACTCTTCAAGTAAGTAAAAATTTTACATAAAGAAAAAGAAGGAGATTTTAAAGTGATCCTTATAAAGAGGTTTAATGAGTTTTAATGAAATCATATCTCTTTCCTGCTACTGTGAATTGTTCAAAAACATTTTAGAGACACTATCCTTATCCCAATTTTGCTTGTTATTTTCTTTGAAGTGATAGTAAAATAACTAGCAACTCAGAAATAAATTAATTTTTAAGCATTATATTATTTTCCTAATATACAAGATCTTAAGACATTAAGCTTGTGGGGAGGGTCTAGAAAGACTTCAACCATGTGTTCCGAACTAGATTTTGACCCTTGTTCATCTCTTTTGATGCAAATACATCAAGCATAGGCTATATAAAGAGTATAAGCTTCATAAGGCTTCTACAACAAAGCTAATTATTCTACTGGATAGATAGTGGTAAGATTTTTATGTGGAGATAGAAATATAGCCACTGTATTTTTTGCTGTTGTGCAGAGACACTGAAGGAAGATGTCTTTACTGGAAGAGACTTTTATACAGATTTCTCAGATGACACTTGTAGCTTTTGTTCTGGACATCAGGAAGTAATTGCAGACAGAGTCTACTAATTCTTGCTCCTATCAGTTCACTAGGTTTGGCATTGCACTACTTTTGGTTTGTGAAATGTAAACCAGCAATGTAAGTCACAAAAAAGCTCAATAAATTATAGAAATTAAAAGAGAGGAAAAATTCAGGATGCTGCATGTGAGAGCATTTGTGTGGGTCCAATTAACATTCCTGAACATAAAAACAAAGTTAAAACATTAGGCAACATCAATACCTTCTATACTTCCATATGCTGCTTCAGCTTTTAAACATTGGATGTGACAATCTGTTCAGACACAGCATACGGTTCGGTGTAAACACAGCTCTTAAAGCAAAGCTTTAAACTCAGGATTTCTCTTTGAAGTGAACAATGTGTTCATAAGTGAATGAGATACTTACATATTCTGTGGGAGTTTCTGAGCAACCCTCCATCTTTAGATCCGAAGACAACATTCTCACAGGGCTTTCCACAAGAGCATTCCATCAGAGAGGGAAACCATGTGCATTTCAGACATTCTGGGAACAAACCTCTGAATTAGCCTATCTGGATGACAATTCAGAAGCATTTTTGTCTTCCTAAAGTTAATGTGAAACACTGAGTGATGTAGAATGGGCTTCACCGTCAATTTTGTAAAGACTTGCTGAATATTATACTCTAAAATTATAGAGATGTATTTATTCCTCCCCAAAAATATACTCCTCAGGATCCTCCTGAGGGTGCACTATCGATAAATAAACAAATACTTTGCTTCATGAACAATATGGTATAATTATGTTTAAAAAGAAATAAACAAAACAGGACAAACCAGAAAGAGCAGAAAAATGTGCTTCTGTATTCTGGCAGTCTTCCTACTCTTTTCTTTCTTTTAATTTTAAGGAAGGAGGCCTTTGGGAAGGAGCTTTTTACTCATTTTCTTTTCCACACCTAATATCCTATATTGCCCAGGCATGTCTCCCATCAGGTATTCTTGAAATGAAACTAATAATAAATAAGATGCTAAGAATTTCTGGATATTAAAGGAAAAATGGAAGTAATAAAAAGTAATACTAAAACAAAGGCAGCCTTTTTTTTTTTCTTTTTTTTTAATGCATTGTGAAAATGCACTGGTTTTAATAAAACCATGAATTGTTCAGGATTCTATATTTTGCTTTACTTTTTTCCACCATAGAAGGATAAACTGGCCAGGGATACAGATTAATACTCATGTGGAAGCACTGAAATATAATTTATTTTTAAAGCAACTACCTTAGTTTTTGTAATTCACTTAGGAATCTGTGTAAAGGTTTTGCATGCATTAAATTATTTTTTCACATTTCATTCAACCCACAGTGGGACAATCAGCTTCATGTTTCAGCTGTGATTCAGTCTTGATCACAGTACATTATTATACCCACACAACCGTCATTTGCTTTTCTTTCTCCAGCTATAGATGATTGGGTTTCTTGCAGCTTTCTTAATTAAAAATCTGCTTATTTTTCCTGGACTTAGGTTAAGAAGATTAAAGGATATGATGAATATAAAATTTATGACTGAAGTAGAAATTTATCTGAGAAGTAAAATGGAAGTGAAATACAAGAATACATTCTGTAAATGTAGCTTTGTACAGAACAGGTCACATTTCCAATGGAAACTTTATAGCTGTCTTTAGACATCTGCCTTTGTATTTGTTCAACATGTTGACGAGTTCAAGGTATTACATGTCCACACACAGAGCCTAGAAAATAGCACAGATACTGAGAGACTGATTGTACAATTCAGGAGCAGGTTTTGAAAAGCAGAGCCTGTATTCAACTTAGTAATAGAGTTAGCCCAACTTGATTTTTCCAGCAACTGACATTTTACAATTTCATCTTCCTGCTCTTATGAGAAGTTAGTTGAGATAATAGTGGATTACACAAATATCTGTTCCATTATGCCAGCTGAACATGGTCCAGGCAGCATGCCTAATACATAAAAGCAGGAATACATTGTTTGTAAATCCTTTCCAAAAAACCCAAAGTAACATATGGATATATATTTTTTTGGCTTTCCTTTTGTATCCATTTGAACAGGGGAAAAACTATAGAAAGTCACCAATAAGACTGAGCACAAAAATGCATGGGTTAGCAAGTATTGGTCCTTTCTGAAGCCATGTGGAAAGATTGAATGAGGACAGTGAAGACACTAAATGACACTTCTCCTTGTTAAATACTTGTGCTTTACATGTGGGACATGTAAATTCAGACCTCTCTTCTGTTAGAAAATATTGAATGTGGTGAGAGCACTCAACAGAACTTATCAATGTCCTGGAGTAACTTGCTCTCTGCCCTTTCTGCTGGCAATGCTGTAGTTCATTTGGACCCTTAAATATTTCTCCTACATAGAAAAACAGTTTTGCATGTTGGTCATTTTGTTGTTTTCGACTCTACTCTCAAATTCAGCTAGGTGAATCAGTTGGAATGGGGGCAAAAAATTACTAAATAGTCAAGATAGTAAAGATACCTGAAAGGAAAAATGCCACTACTTTATATGGGAAGTTGCTTGTTGGTTTCAATTTTTTCTGGTAATAAAAGCTAGGATAAGATATAAATATGTCACTAGACCTTTTTTATGCAGATATAAAAATTTTAAAGGTTTGTACAATTTTATATCACAAACAGATACCACCTTGATTAAATTGGGAAGACTGAATAATGAGATAGGCATTTCAAATTTTGCTGTATTTACATAAAAAAAATGGTGACTTAGACAAAAGAGTGAATTGATATTTAAAAGAAAGATACTATGTTGGATGAGAGATTTTGGATGAGCAACAGATGTGAATCAGTTGTTTATTAAAACCATTGGTAAAAAACGCTTCTGATCAGCAGGAAGAGGATGGTCTTTTCAGCAGCAGGTGCTGCTTCGTAGAATTCCATCACTGCTGTGATGAAAACAGCTGCCAAAGTATGAGAACTGGGGACAACTGGGGACAACTGGGTTTCTGTTTGTGAAAAGAAGCACTTCATCTTTGAATTTTATGTACCCTCTTCTTTTCCTATCTCCCCTTGAATTTGAGTAATGAGCCAGATGGAATTGTGTCATGAATCACTAGTGGGATTGCATTGACCTACATCTACAGCATTAAACAGAAAATGCTGTAGGTGTTTGAAGATTCAAGCGCACTTGATGTGCTGCAAAGCCAGCGACATTTTTAAAGAAAGAAAACCGCCGGGAACTAAGAGGAAAACGGTGTATATTTAACTGAAATAAAGGCATGCAAATGTAATGCTGAAACTTCCAAGCTAAATCTACATGAAAATCAGAAGTAATGAAGAAAGAGTCCAGTTGGAGAAAATAGGTCACTCAAGGTGGTTTCTTTTTCATTCCATTTTTACATAGCATGGTTTTTTATTTTTTATTTTGTTCCCTTCTTACAGAAAATATTTCTTGTGCTGTGAAGACCCAGAATATTCTTCCTCTGCGAATTTTACTGGCAGCAACAGAAGCATGCTGCAAGGCAGTTCAGATTTATACAATTTATTCTTTTAAACTTTCATCAAAAGGATGCAGTCCCATTCTTCACACATACACGGCAGCTTACTGCTGCTTCTTCACAGCTTCCTTGCTTATGCTAGCAAAGCTTTCACCACCAATGGAAGGTGAATAAGCTCAGCGCTCTGCCTTGTGTTTAAAATGCCCTACAATGCAAACAGTTCTTAGGAGCAGCACTGCAGCTTTGGTCATTAAACTGCTGCAACAATACTGATGAGCCATCAGTGCCCATATTTGATTCAACACATGCCAGCATTCTATGAATTCTTCTAAATGCCAAAAAAACATTTGTGGAGACCTGTGGCATTTAACTCTCCTTAGTCTTGGGTTGCAAGAAAAGAAATTCAGAGACTGATATAGCTGATGTTCAGTTGTTTACTGTTGGCAGATTATTTCAGCCTGTGGGATTACATAGATGCTAAATGCTCCAGATCACTACATCAATCAGCAACATTCTTCTTGTCATATTGGAGTTTTACTTAATTCAGAATCTCCCACATGAGAAAATGTAATATTATCCATGGAAAATGAAACTGCAATACGTTAAACAAAAGGGCCTCCAGGACAATGAATTTTCAAGCGTCTTCTGATTTTTGTGGATTTTAGCCAGCAAAAGGATTGTGCTAGGTTGTAATCTGAAATAAATATGTTGCAATTATGATGAATTTAATTGTGCCTCAGCATCACACTTAATATTTTTAAAAATGTCAATATGAAGACTTGCATGTTTTTTACTCACAGGCTGGTGATAAATGAACTCATGTAACATTGCTGAAAGTGGTTCATCTCAGCTGTGAATGTAGGTACATAATGACATCTGGATAAGCCATCACTGTGCTACATGCAGAATATTAATCTAGATAGAAGTTGCTGCTGAAAATTTTAAAAGCAAATTAATTGATTTATTCACGTTATGAAGGAGTAAAAAAGTGAATGCTAAGTATTTTACAAATCTTTTAAATAGTCTCTAATTCCTGTCGGGGGGAAATCTAAATTTTAATTCTAATCTTTTTCAGAGAATCACAGAATGGGTAAGAATGGAGGGGTCCACAGCAGATCATCTGGTCCAAACTCCTTGCTCAAGAAAGGTCTTTGACATCTATCTTCCCAAAGCTTAATAAGGGAAGACAATTTTTTTACCAGAATTTCAGCCTCCATATTAAAACTTTAAATCCAAAGGATTTTCTCTAAAAAGTCCCTTAAAACCACACTGATAGGACAGGATCTATGCATACAGTTATTGGAAATGTTTCATGGACCATAACTGTAATGATTACAGTACTTTGGAAACTATTAAAAACTGAAAGCAATTTATTTTAAATTGTTTACTTCTAGCTCTCTTAATGAATCCTTGTTATGAAGCAAAGACTAATGTTGCAATTTTCACAATTATTAAGGGACATAGAAATACAGTTTCCATAATTTTTACTTTTTTTTCTTTGGCATTCACAAAATTGCAGTAAAGAAAATAGGAGATATATGGAGATTGCAAAGTGAGCACACTTTGGGAGATTTTTTTTTAAAACGTACCTAAACTATTAAGGCATTTCATGTTTTTCATCATCTTTGGCTACCTATGGGCCTCTCCATATCCCTTAGGCAGATTTTAACATTTAATTCTCCACTTTCCATTTCCCACTACAATTCAATCTTTTAAGAAATGGAAAACATGTAAAGCTATACTAGCCCTTACAAAAAAATAAACAAAATTATCCTCCTAAAATCCTTCAGAAAACACTCCCCATACTTCAGACCAAACACAGCAATTTATATAATTCCTGTACTCACAACTTCATACATCCATATTATAAAAGTTGTACCACAAATTCAATTTTATTTTGAAATTATTTGTAATATCCTTAGATACCATTAAAATTAATAAAATAGGAATAATATCTAGTATTCTCAATTTAATTGTTGAAATAATTTCTTTATAAATTTATAGGCATATCTCAAAACAATATTTCTGGTTAATTTTGAATATGTCTTTTAAGAACTTTTGTGTCTGACCACAAAAAAAAAAAAAATTGAACATATACCAGAAGTCAAATTACAGGTTATAGATCAAAAATACATGGATAAAGATGTTTGTGAATGGGCTGTCCTACACAATTAAGAAACAGTGTGTTATGTTTACTAGAAGCATGTGTTTCTGTTTTCTTCCAGGATTTTAAGAAAAGGCTGGGAAAATCAGATAATAACTCTTTCTTTTCTCCTAATGTATGGTTGAATAATTATTTGATGTTCTATTTCTTCTATGCCTGTTCAGTCAGAAAATTTGCAACTTGCAACAATATATGAGTAAGAGATGTTCTGTGGCCAGCTGCCACAAATTCTTTTACTTTATCATAATATTAGTATGGGCAAAATTAATGGTCTTTTCTTTCATGCTCCAAGACAAACAGCCTTGCAATGGCAAGTATTTAAATAAAAAAATGATAGATTATACTTCTGTTGTAATTCTTTGAAGGGTATTAAAACTTTTTGGCAACTGCCTGTAACCAGTTACTCCTACAATATCACAAACTTTAATCTCATGGAAAAATGGTCTGCAAAGGATGCTTGTTTCACAGATCAATCTTTAACTTCTCTGGATGTTTTAGTGTGCTAAATATAATTGATTACATTGTAAAATGTAAGTTATTCCGTATCTATTGATAACAAAATAGCAATTGTTAATCACAGTAAAATATTTAGCCAACTTTTTTTCTTTACTTGGTTACTTTGAGTTTTATTCCGAGATTTTCTTCTTAAAACAGGTGTGACAGCAGGATCTGTGTGACTGTCATCAGTTCTTAGAGTTTACTGCCTGGGGTATTATCATAAAGCACTTTGTTTTAGTGTGCTATTAGTTATGCCAGCCAGGAACCTGCTGAATACTGGATTTATGCACTTGTTTTATGGGCATTACCTCAAGTATCAGGATAGCAGTTAGCATCTTAAATCACTGCAATTAACACAAAGGTATTGGATAAGATGATTATGAGAAATACAAATCTCATCAGACTTATAATGCTGGTTTTTCTTTTTCACTTGGTATATCAGTCATACTGATGATTTTTTTTTCAGAATTTCTTTTTAGATATTTTGGATAGGTACAGAACTTGGTTCCTTCTTTTTTCCCAAAATAACCTTTACATTGCTTTTTTAAAATCAATCTCATATTTATTCTTGCTGAGATTGATTTTATGTAATTTTAAATGTCTCAAAGATGTAATCAGAGTGTTGAGCTATTTTCTAGGTTGTTTTAGACCAGAGGGAGATAATAGGCACTCTGAAAGTGCTGTATCTGAGTCATAGAAATCTGTCTAGATAGATATGACTTGCATATCTAGATAGATATATGGGTGATAAATGTGTTTGTGGGAGGCACTTGAAAACCGTCAGATATTCAAGGTTATGCAAATAGCCTTAGTCAAATATCTGGGTCAAAATATTTGAGTCCAGGCTCCCTAGTTTGCATATGCCTGTCTCATTGTTTTACACGAAGTATTGTTAAAAACCCACACAAATCCAAACAAACAAAAAGAAAGCCTAAACAGATTAAACTAAATTTGCAGAATGCTGTTCAAGAACAGTACAAAGTTAGGTCTGCATTCCCTCAAAGAGGGGAGAGAACAGGAATTAGGAATGCCAATTTTTAAAAAAGTGCTGCAAACCATAAGAATGGGTGACCATGAAGTGAAAAGTGATGACACAGCCTTGTGCAATTATTTTTTTGGCACCTTTCAGATACCCAGGTGCCAAAGATGTTCTTCAAAACTGCTGGATCCAACAGCAGCTTGTTAACAGAACATAACACTTTTTCAGATAGAACCTCAGATATGATTTCTGAGTGGTTTTAGGTAGGTAGGAAGGTAGATAGACAGATAGACGTATGCCTGCTTAAATATCTAGGTGAATTTTTGCAAGGAAACACCATTTACCTTGCCTGTCTCTGAGTACAATAGTTGCTGGCCAGCTACAAAATTATTATATTGATGAGAGCTCTGAGCCTCTAGGAAAAGTTCTTCCTATACTTTTTTTAAAGATACATATTTTCCAGTCCCTTTTGTAATATGTTTTTCCTAGTTATTGTTAGAAGCAAAGAATGAGCTTAAACTCAAGTTAACAGAAAGAACAACTTCTGCCTTGTCCTCATACACTTACTATATCCCAAAGAAAATGAGTAATTATTCTTAGAAATTTATGCATTCAGATATTACTTCAAGATAGTTTAGTGCATTCTGCTATTGTGAATATATATTGGAATCTAACTGGATTGAAAATAGAAAATTAATATATTTCCAAACTATATTAGCAGCACTGTGTCTCGGTTTTACTGGAGAAATTTCTTTTACTGGTCAGACACATTGCCTGACATCTCTCCATAGAACTAAGGGACCACAGAGATCATCTGTTTTACATGTGGTCCGCATGCATACACATGGCAAATTTCTTAAGAAAATTCCCCTAGCTTTGGGGTTTTTTCCTTATTTATAATACTTAGCAAATATTTGTTTATAATGTTTATAATGTTTATAATGTTTTCAAAAACATTTTAGAGGAAAAATCACATTACAGATTGTAATGTGATTGTAGAAAAGACCAAAAAAAGTATATACATGTTGTAGTCACTTTGTTCTATTCATATGATTGCCATTATGAAGAAAATCTGAGGCTTTATACATTGATAAAAACAAAGAAGGAAAACCTCCCTAACTCAAATATGCCATTAAAAATTTTAATTTTTTGGTTTTATTCTGTGAATACAGGAAAGGTAATGTAAATGCAGACGGGAACTGAAACTTTTTCAAAAGGACAAACTGGCAGAAAATGTGTTCAAGTGCACTAAGTTGGATGAGATTTTACTTTTCCATTCAAAAGAACTTTTCCATTCCAAACTTACTTTTTTGTTTTTTTCACCTAGTTTCCTGATAAATACTCACATTTTACTAGGCCTAAAATATCCCTAGTTTGATGAACTTCATTACATATAAATGTATTGCCAAATAGAAGTTTGTGACAGAGCTGACTGATCAATGCTGTTGGGTTTTCACTTCTGTAAGTCTCCATGTAGAAAGTTCTTTCTTTTAGCAGTTATATGGATATCCATCTCTGATAATGGGCAAGGTACAGAGTTTACATTCTTCTAGGTTTTAATCTCTTTGCAATCTTTCTCCATGATTCTGATTCACTGTTTGTTTGCCCCCTCTTGTACTTGCACCCTCAGGCTACTTGGTCTGGTCACAAAGTAGGTTTAAAATACAAGGCAACAATGATGCCTGATTTCTGGCATGATAGTCTGCCACTGCCAGAGTCAGTGAGGATTGTGTTATCTGTCAGTGGAATCAAGAACTCCAAGGGTGATATCTCAGTCTTAGCCTAATCGTCAGGGAAAACCACAATTAACTTTAGGACAGACTGACAACTTCTTTGTAAAAACATCTGAAACTGAAGATGACAGTCTTTGATTTTATTCAAATGCACCAGAAGATATTAAAGTAACCTGGTAAGATCAATAAGTGTCCAAACACCCATTGACCACTGAAGATGATGTTCTGCTTTGCTCCCCCTTTTGTGAGGTATCTAGCTAAACTTTTGAGGATAGTCAGTTTTCCAGCCCAGAATAGCACAATGCAGGTATGATGTCTCTCTGGGAATGAGCTTGGAGTTACCCCTTTCCTGAAAATATGAATGTAGGAAAAAGAGATGCAAAGATATATTTTTAAATGTTTTTGCAAAGATAGTTGAACTTTCAAAAGTCTGATATCTCATTCAGTTTCTGGTATTTTCCTCCTTCCTTTTTCAGTTAAATTATGGAAAAAGGCTTTAGGCTTTTTTCCGTTCAGAGTATCAGCTCAAATTTTAGACTCTCACAGGGTACCTCCTTTGACACTATTATATTTTTATAATGAACTGTTTTCATTAGAGACCCCATTTTTCAAGGATTAATTTAGGCATCTGCAATTTAATTTGCTTTACATTTTATCCTGGCATGATCATGTGCTTACCTACTATTCTTCCTCTAAGTATCTATATATACAAAGATAGAGCATTCATTTATATAGAATTGAAATGGAGTGTGCATCTGTAAAATAACCATACAAAAAAACCTGTGAAGTTTCATAGTTTTGCTAATGGTTTTAAGTATTTCAGAATAGCTTTCTCCTCATGCCTAAGCATACTGCTTTGCACATTATTTTTTAACTGAATAAAGGGAATTATAAGCTTCAAAAATACGAAGAGTGGCTTAACCCCTTTATGGAGGATATGATATATTAGTGTGATTTGAAAACATCAGAGGAAATTAGAGGAAATTCAACATGATTTATATTTAGGTAACTACTACAGACAGAATGGACCCCTATTTTCTACTTCATCTATCCTTATTCATGTTTTCCAGCCCCATTTTCTAGACCTCAGATAACCAGGAAAACTTTCATAGCACTAGATGTCTGTGTATAGGGTGCAAATCATGTCCCAGACATCTACAGCCTCAACTAATAATGAAAACATTTTTGCTTAAGTAATCTGCTCAGCTTAACACCAAATGAATGCTGCTCGTGTGGCTTTTATGAAACATTGTAGATCAGTCGTTCACCACCTCTTACTGGTGCCTGAATTTCTGGGTGTCAGTGATAAATAAATAAAACCTCACAGATGCTTGTTCGTGTATCTTAGTGCCCATCAATTGGTAGGGCATGGTACCCTCGTTTATGATCATATTACATGAGGTTTTTTTCAGGTGGTTTCCAAAGCTGCTCAGCTTCCAAGATCAGACAAGGACAGTTGCATCATGATGCCATGTTTGAAGTGGATTGAACAGATTAAAGGATATAGAGAACTTCTTGGCAAAACCAGTTTTGTTTTTTGTTCTCACAGGTAAGAAGCTTCAGTGCAAACTTTTCCAGAGTGCCATCAAAACTAACTTTCTAAGAGCCAGAAAAGGGTCAGTAATTTGGTTACAGACAAAAGGGACTTGTTTCAGAAGAAGGGGTTTTTTTCTCTTTCTTTGTTTTTACATGTAATAGGTAATTAATTTATTCCCAAATTCAAATCCCCCCTGGATTTTTCTTTGTTCATATGCCTGTACATGTATTTCTGTGCAAGAAAGACATACACATTCCAAGTAGTGAACTGGAAATCAAGAGATGGACTGCATGGAGAATCTGCATTAATTACCCAATGTGTGGGCAGACAAGGAGACGACAGCGGGTTAGAGCCAACAATTTTAAATGTACCTTATGGACTTAATTACCAAAGTTCAAAAAGTCTTCAAAAGCCAATTAGAACTGTTATTTGTAATAGCTAAAGCAATTAATATGGAAATATAGCAAGAATGAGCCCTTTAGTTTGAGAACCCTGAGGAATACTTTGTTACAGGTCTTTCAAATCACTTTCAGAAATTTGGACAGAAAATTGAATGGGGATTTCCTGCTGTTGTGTAAGATAAACAGAACATTTTTCTCCATGAGTAACAGACTGTAGTTGCAACACTCTGTAGTGAAATCGCATATCTGAGTGAAACAAAAAGTTACAGAGAAGGTATAACTGAAGACCACTAACACTAGTCGTGAGCTAATGGCACATTTGAGAATCATTTACACTGGGAGATTATTATTGTCTTCTAATAACCTTATTAAGGCTCTATCAGACAAACAAGGGCTCTGGATATGGGAAGAATAGAACATTTAATTCCATCTATTAGATTTAATAGAGGTAATGAAAGAAGGATATGTTTTTGCTGTATCTAAGCAGTAATGCAAAGCATTTATTACTTTTTCTGCAACACAATAATTTTAAAAAAAGGTCTGAGAACGAATCTTATTGCTGTCTTTGTAGCCTTGAGTGTATTCCAGACAACATCTGTTACACTGTTGCGTACAGTAGCAGCAGAAATAGAACACTATTTACAGAAATGCATAAAACTTAATTTCAGAAAAGGGCAGAAGTCTCTCCATACCTATTTCCATCTGGGATTTTTCAAAATTAAATTTATACAAAATCTTTAAAGAACTCTGAGAATGACCTTCCAGCATTCTAATGCAAAACAAGGGCATGGAACAGTATCCATTTTTCCAGGTATCTCCTTCAGTCAATCCATCAGAAGCATTGTCTCAATAAAATAGATCAGATTCTGTCTTGTCTATGAAAGGAAAGGCAAATTGCAACTGTTGCTGTGGTCAGCTAGAATTTTCCAGTATGATCCATAGGTTTTGTCATCTCCTGTCTCTTCATGAGACAATGGCACATGCATATTTCTGAAGGAACACTTATAAGAAAACATGGAAACAGGATTAAAGTCCATCCTTCCTGAAAAAATTCAAGACAAAATCCACAGTTAATTGGATTGAGTGCATACTCAGGATTTCTGTTAACCGCGTTTGTTTGGGCAAAGGTCTTTGTTTGATCTAACTTAGCAAACTAGTCTAGGATTTAAATGGTCCCCATCATGATAATATTTTTCTGTGCTTATTGCACCTTGGAAAATACCATCTTTTAACTGTTTAGTATATTACTGGTCTAGTATGGTGTTTAGTATACTACTGATATTCAGTATATTATTTTTTACTTCAGACACTTGGTCTATATTAAAAGTTTTCAGTCTTCGGATGATCTTCAAAGTTAGTAAGTGACTAGCACCCAAACAGGGAAGATTGCCACAGAAAAATATATACAAAATGTGCTTGTAAACTAATTACTAAGCAATTGTCCATAAATATGTATACATGTTTTCATGTTGTCAGATCATGTTTGAGAACTCAAAAATAATATTTGGATCTTAAAACTCATTTATCTGGAAACTCTGTTACAAATGCAGACAAACCTTATATTTAGTATTTTCTCAAGAGCCTAACACTCTCTTTGCCCTTTTTTTTCTAAATAGATCAAAAAAATGTGATAGAAATATATCATGAGGCAGATCCTGAGCTGGCCAATATATCTAATATACTGGGGTTTTTATCAGTTGAATATTTGGCCCAGTCTTCTCCATTGTGCTGTGTTTCATGGATTGCTTCAGCAATGTTTCCTTGTATTCTAGTGACCACCTCTGTGTAACCTTTACCATTTAAAACATACAGATGGTAATATATAACTCCTTTAATAACAACATCAGCATCAACAACAACAAAAACAACAACCTGAAAATTTTTTGCTTCGTCTGCACACCTAGGATGAGAATTCTCATTACAGTACTCTATTTTTTCAATCTATGCTAAATAGGGATTAAAAGTTCCAATATAAATCACATTCTACAGGGGATGCTGTTTTCATGGGAGATATGCATTTGAGTTGCTCAGATCTGAGGAAATAAACTCACAACAAGAAAAAATAATTAAACACCAAATTGTGAGGCAAAACCAAGGAACGTCCTATTTCATTTAGTAATTTCCTGTGAAGAGAAAGAACTGCCTCCCTGTTCAGTTCTTAAAAGAGTGAGCACAGGAACTTCACAAAAAGGATTCAGTGGTTTTTATGCTATATTAGGAGAAGCTTTAAATTAGGTACTGAGATCTTTCATATCCCTCTCTCAGCATTTTTTATTGGTTTCCTTGAGATGTTTACCCAGTATACTGGCACTAATATATTCCATCAATTTTGAATTAACTCCATCTACTACATTGTTAGGTTAGTTGTCTTCCTAAGGGTTATGAATTCTTCCAACTGTTCATGTTAAATTGTCAGTCTGTTTTCAATATGGATCCCATGTTTACTTTTCTAATATTGATGGGAGCAGGAAAAAAAATCTCAGGGTGTTTAAAGGTATAGTGATTTCTGACAGTGAAAAATGTTCATTCCTCAGTTTTTCTATGCTATCTCTGTATTAACATTCAATGGTCATACACATCTGTTGCAAATATAAACCAGATGCTGAACTGATTCAGGTTAAAAACAAATCTAAGAAAAGGATTATTTTTTTAGTAGAATTATTCCATTTGGACTAAAACTCCATGAAATGCTGTAGTGGTGCGTAAGTGATGGCAAAATACAGTCCAGAATAAGAATGAAAAGCCAAGGGAAAGGAAAGGGGTGGGAACATTTCACCTGGAATTGCAGCCAAAGTAAATTATTTGACAGAAATTTGGCACAATTTTCTTTTTCTTTTTTCTGTAATGGGTGGGTGTTAAAGAAAAATGTCCATCTAAAAGATATTTAATCTAGGATCCTTGTCCTTCACTAGCGATGATTTAATACACATCTGCAGAAGATCTTGATGTAGTTAACTCTCCTAATTGTCCTGTGGTGCACCACGTCCAATTCCTATTTGGATGAATTGGCACTTCTTTTATAAACATTTCAGATGTATAGTGAAATCCTTTTTTGTCATCTCTGAGGATATACATGATTCATCTGGTAGCATATGTAAATAAAAGATTGAGCAGTTGTGGACATTTTGAATTACTCTTCCAATGACTTTTATAGACACAAAATTTTGTAATTCTGGCTAAATTCTGTAAGATGCTCAGGCATCTTAAGTTTGCCAATTTTAGACTTTTTTTTTTCAAAATTATATAACTGAGAAAATCTCATTGTATTGTTCTAAACTGGTGCAGCAAATAATTTTCTGAATGATTGCACACAAGTTAAACATGAAAAATAAGCAAACAAGGTTTTTGAAGCTCTGTATGTTCTGAAATTGTTATGTCTAAAGGAGCATCAATAACAAGCCATAAAACCCAAACAGGATGCATATCCTTTTGACAGAGATGTCAAATGGGCATTTTGAGAGGAAGCAGTCTGTCTGCAGTTAAAGGGGAAGACTACATTGAAGTCCTACGTTATACGCTTCTCAGTGTAAGAACATCTGCATCATCCCGCCTTGTATCCTATTATTGTAGGGTTTATTGGTCATATATTAGACTATATTTGACTCAATATTGATTCCTGGCACTTCTGTTCTTGATTATGCTATACAATTTGTTGTTATAATGTGGTAAGACCTTACAAGAAAAGTTGCACTTGGGGTTTGAAGAAAGCTCAGTAGTGGGCATTGTAACGTAGCTTTATGTTTATAAACTGTAACTCAATCTCATATTTCTAGATGAGAAAAGCTGGAGCATGACAGACAAATTTTAATGAAGGAATGGAAACAGTTTAAACTGATTTCTTTCCAGACCAATGCCACATTACGGATTTTCGCAACATATTTGTTTATCTTCTTTGCCAAATTAACTCTGCCTTCTTTGAAGTATCTCAAATACTCTGAAGGCTGTGTCCTTCACTGATGAGATGATGGATGAGTTTACCCATAATGTCCCTGTGGAAGAATATAGCAAAAAAAGTCATTTTGGTAGCATGTAAATATTTTCACATTTTGAAGCCAATGTGAAAAAATTTCTTCTGACTCACCTCACAGTAAATGGCATTCTGAAGAAAGAACTTTCTACCTGTATTTACTGCAAAAATTGAAAATTGAAGGCCTAGCCAAACAGCCACAATCTATAAATAGTAGAGGGATAAGCCAATTTTTTGAAAATTCATTGCACTAATTTTACAGTGATTTTGTGCTGTAATATTAAAAATAAAATTTCATATTTCATGAATAGCCCTAGATCGATGAATAAGACCAGGTTCCCCATCATACCATAAAGCCTGGCCTTGAACATTTGCAGGGATGGGCATCCAGTCCTTCTCTGGACTACAGGTTCCAGTAGCTCACTTCTCTTATAGTCATGAAGTGTTCCACATATCTAATCTAAATCTCTGCTCTTTCAGTTTAAAAGGATTCTCCCTTGTTCTACCATCATCTGTGCAAAAAGTCACGCTCCCTTCTTTAATAATTTATAATTTTTAACACTATCTGTATTTTCTATAAAATTATTTCCTTTATAATAAATGAGTTCATATTATCTGTGTTGTTGAATTCTGCAGATTTAATAACTTATAATTTTAATAGGTCATATCCTGATCATAGCTTTACAAGGAACATGGAAATACTTGACTCAGCTGGTTTTTTCAACAATACTATGAACATTTACAAATTATTTCAATGTTCTGGTAAGTGTATCTTTCCTGATTTAAAAGTACCTGTTTTGCTATTTGTCTTCTGGAAGAGAAGATAACAGTAACTGTGGATTAAAAAATTATCAGACAAGAAGATAAGCTCTAATAAGGTATTGTTCAGTCTCCATGACACAAAATAGATCTGTATGTAATTCAATAAAGTCAGTCATCGATGCAATAATCTCCCAACCTGCAATCTTTAGATTGGGATGTGTGTAATTGAAAACCAAAACAAAGCATGTGGACTACTGGGGTGGATTTCTTTTATATTGTTTCTGTGACTTAGTGACCACTACATCATATTTTGAAATAAATCAATTGTTCTCTTTCAGAGAGCACTTAAATAAATTTGGAGTACTGTGAAATGAGAAGATGGATTAGTCACTAAACCTCATGAGCAATCAGCTTAAGCCCTGAAGCCTGAAATGTGATTACTCACATCTCTGTCCAAGCTTGCAAAGCAACAAATTTTAATAATGGTTGTAAAACTATCCATTCATTTGTTAAATCTAGCATCCTAGATGACCTTCCATCGAAAATTTTCTCCACATGTTGATTATACTCTGGGTTAGGAGAAATCCCCTTTTTTTTCATATTAAATTTGCAGTTTAATTTTATCACATGTCCCCTTCTTTCATATGATACACTCAAATTTGCTCTCATTAAACTTACTGGAATCTTTGCCATGAGAGTACCCTCTGTAAGTATCATGCATTTCTTTTCAGCTGCTTATTCTGAAAACACATATAAACCTGTCTAATAGAAAGAAAACTAATTTCTCCGAGTTTGAGTCACAGACTATTGAAATGATTCATTTTTGCAGGGTCTGAGTTATATCTTTTTTCAGGGAATAATCAACAAAACTTAACATAAACATATTTAGCTATCCTTTTCCTATCTCAGCTAAGAAGATATTATGTGGAGTCACGAATTTAAAACTGAATGACAAAGAGCAGTTCAGATACCCAGATATACCCAAAATCTGTCTTTGTCCACTCTGAAAACAGACCAAAATAAAGAAAATATGGAAAAGTTATTGAATTAGGTCATGAATGTGAAGGAGATAAAGTCTAAGGTGGTTGTGAGGTCATTTGATGTCTCTGTTCTTGTAATATTTTATTATTCTTAGTATGCTCAGTAACTTCAACCATGTGAGCTCTATTTCTGTCTCGATGGAAATAGCCAGATCCTGTTAGCCACCAAACTAACACCAAGCATGACTGTGTGTCTCCACTCTGCACCAGAGAGTGATGTGAGGAGAGTTAAATCATTCATATGCTCTTTGTTTCTGTCTTAATGAACTACATTTATTTCAGTGACATGGGGAATAAAATAATTTTTCTGGTTTCAAAGGGCTGCCATGAGCTTGTAGAATCAAAATCTAGACAGACCACAGGATAGACAGTGGAGCCATGAATGAGAATTCCCATCAAATTTGGTAGGGTCTTGCCAGTGCAAAGGAAATTCAATTTACAGAATAAGCCTTCTGTGTTGATCATTGGTTGATTTTTTATGCAGATTAGTAGAAATGTTGTTTGAAGCAGGAGCTTTATTCTTACCAGTTCAATCACTGTCTAAAGGTGACCATAACAATGCATACTCAGTCTGTGGCAACTGAATTAAAATGTTTAACTCTCTTTCACTAATGAAAACTAATTTTTATTATCTTGAAACTGCTGACTTCTAGGCTGTGAAGTCCTAACAGCATCTTTACATATTTTAGACAAAATTTTTAGAAATTACCTAAATAATAAGGAAGGTAGAGAACCAAAATAAGTAGTTACGTTCCTTTTCTCTTCCTGTCTCTTGATTATTATTTTCTCTTTATATCAACGCATTTAGTTATCTAGCTTATTTAAATGTAGCCACGCCTTGACTGAGCAGTGGGTGATTGATGCAGTTGATGACAGTCCCTTGGGCTTTTGGTTGAGAGATGAGATCCCTCTGAAACTCTCTCTCGTAGTTCAGTGGTTTGCAAGAAAATCCCCTCCTGGTGGACATATCTGAGATACCTGCCTCACTTCATGAACTTCAAATTAAGAAGCCTATTTAGTACATCAGCTTATTAAGAAGACTTGAACTGTCTAGACATAAAATAATGTTAATGATAACATCATGAGTTAATACTACCTACACAGGCTTGGAATGCCAACATAGTATTAAAATGACAACATTTTATTCTTTAAAACACCATCATTGGCTTTAAGGTTAATGTTACTTTACTAGTAAAACCTTCATATTTAAAAGACATTATTGCTTAGTACAGGAATCAGATTGTGGAGGCACAGAGTATCTTTTCCTCGTTTATACAAAGAACCGGCCCACTATAGGGTGCTTAAAATGTGTAACTCATGTCCTAAATGATTTTGAAAATGAAACTGTTACCTGTGAAATAGTTTGTGAGGGTGATTTTTACCTTCCATGCAACAAATTATTGCTATAGGTTACTGCATCAATACACATTCCTGATTTTTTTATAGGGAATTCTGAGATGCCTAACAATGAAACCTAGTTGTTTCCCCCAGTGTTTTAACACACTGTAGATTTAATCCATGTCTCTTTAGTCACTGGGAATTGACGTTAGCTGAGTGTGACCCTTAGGATGATCAAAAGTTCAATACATTCTATGTGATTAAATGTATTTATATATTACATATAATTGTATTATTTGGTCCTTAAGTTACAGATAGTAACTTTCAGGAAGAACTAAATATAATTTCCATATTTTAAGTTGTTCACCTATTTATATTGAAAATTATAATATTAATGTTATATAATATAGATTCATTAAGTATTAAACCAGAAGACTGGGAAAATGCAGTTAAGTAGTTCCAAAAACTATCATCCATATTCTCACTTTCCATAATCTGATAATTTTTATTTCATATTATTGCCAACCTGTCATAATGTGAGGCAATAGAGACAGTGAGTAGTTGAGGAAATTGTTGAAAAAATTGCTGTTGAAAATGAATCACTTCTGGGAAACCATGAATGCTCAAAGGCCATAGCATTAGTTTTAACCAGTTCAAATTAAAAATTGAGCTCCCATTTCTTTTCCAGTAAATTTGACTGAATCATTTCTATTTGGCCATGCTATCTTTTAAATCAAGGTCTGCATGTTTTTGTTACCTATTGCAAAGCCTTAAAACCCTGAGGGACTGCTTGAAAAAATACTATTCTACTGATATCTGACTAAATAGATAAAGCTGAGTCTGCCACCCTCATGTGTCTGGAAGCACACTTTGTTCTTCCGTAACCTCATGAGCCCACCTTTCAATAAAACCTGGATATGTGATACTGTGGTACGCACATTAGTCAGGGCAGCCTGAGCAGTACAGAAACTGAGAAGGGTAAAGAAGTACATTCATAAGGAGGCAGTACACAAGGGCAGAGCATATTCACAGACAACAGCTAGTACATTCATAAACACTGAAGTGCTATTTGACCCCTCAGAGTCCCTGTAAGCAGCTTCATGGGGTTACATACCTCTGAATGATTTCCAGATTTTTATGAATATCGTGTATATAAATTTAAAGTCCTGCTACATTCAGTTTTGTTTTACCTTGGATGCTTCTAAATGCTGCATAACAATATGATACACTCTTAAATTGTACGTGATAGATCGATAATCTGTAAGAATTTGTGCTTACAAGCAGGAGATAGATGAAAGATAATAATGGTCACAATTTTAGCAAGTAATGTTAAAAAAAATGGAAAAACATTGTTTCTTGCATTGAAATGTTGCCTTCAGAAAAAATAAAATCTGCAAAGAGAACAGACATTGTTGAAATTTTTATCTAATGAATTCCTGCAATATTTCACAGAAAACACCAAGCACACTGAAAAATCAATTTTATTGTGTGCTCTCAAATAACATATAGTATTAGGAAGATTATCAATCTATTGTTAACCAGTTTGTGAATATACTCTATGATTTTTAGGGGAAATGCCCCTCCCTTCCCCCTGACAACCGGAATGAATAAAATTGTTTAACTATAACCTAGACTGCAAACTGATTTATTAACCAAATTATGACAATGTGATAAATTCCACCCTTTTAATTATCATACTGGACTGGTAGAAGCCCTTCTCACTTTATTCTATATGAGGAAAAGGAGCTTTTTTTCCAATGCAAGAGGTTTCAAATACTGAGTCAGAATGAGACAGATCAGAGCACAGTAATTATGCTCACTACATTCAGTCTACCCAAAGAATACCTAATACAAGGATATCCAAATGCTATAATATTTCAATCCTATTGAAATACACGAAAGACCATATCTTAGAAATATATCTACATATTTGAAGCAAGGAAAACTACCGGCAATCTCTAGACAGCAAACTTTGGCCCCCAAAAAAGATGACATTCCCAGCAGACTTGAAATCCATTCCTACAAACAAGCTGACAAGTGATGGATTGTTATTCGCAAAATCCTGCACCTTGGGAGGAAAAACAGCAGATACATTGAAAAGCAAGTTGACAGAAAGGGACCTGAGACTCCTGGTGAGTGCTAAGTTTAATATGAACCAGAAATGTGCCCTTGTGGAAAAAAAAAAAGGCCTAGCGGGGTCCCAAACTGCATTAGACAAAGCATGGCCAGCAAATCTAAGGTAGATGATTCCTTTCTCCTGAGCAGTGATGAGGCCACCACTGGAGAGCTGTGTCCAGTTCTGGGCTCCCCAGTACGGGAGAGATACAGACACATGGGATGTGGTCCAATGAAGGCTCACAAAGATGGAGCATCTCTCCTATGAAGAAAGGCTGAGACAGGAATTCTTTTTTTCATCTAGGGAGGGCTCAGAATGGATCTTATCAATGTGTACAAATACCAGTTGGAGGGTTCACAGAAGATGGAGCTGGGATTTTTTTCATGACATCTCCCAGCCTAGTGAAAGGACCTTCCCCAGACCTGGCTATAATTACAGCCAGTTTGCAAAACAAAAAATAATACTTTTTTTTAAACACCTAGTTCCAACAAAGAAAATAAAATTTTTAAAGAAAAATTAAGTGAGATGTGAAAATGATGGCCTAATTATTTCCAAGTTTTCATATTTGGAAACCACAAAGGTAAAAACTCATTCTGTTTTAAATATATGAAGCTTAAATATTAAGCAGCAGAAGAAATTCTTCCTGTAACGAAACTTATGTTATGTTCTGGCTTTTCCAAAACTCCAGATATAAAATATCTTTATTTTCTCATTTTATTGTTCAAATAGATTTGAAATTCTTTTTTATTCCCCCTCCTCTTATATTTTCCACTTTCAATCTCTGAAATGTTTGTATATTGTTAATAATGCAGCAACAGCTCTTGGCTTTAAGCCAGGATTTTTGATACCCAGAAAGCAAAGAGTAGTTGGCAAAGAATTGCTCTTAAGACTAAATTGTTTGAGATGGTGCTGTTCAAACCCTTGCTGTGCATGACAGAAATCTGTCTTTTTAATTATACCTGTTTACTTTCAGGATAGTTTTGCATGGTTTTGTTATCATTAAGTCCTTCTGATTTCACACTTTATTTTATTTACAAAGGAAGCTGAAATAACATAAAACAATAAAGTTCTAGAGACGATAGCATTTAATCATGGATCTTTTTGTCTTGGTTTTATTTTTCTGCTTCCCTCACCATTAATTTATTTATACATCCTTTAGTTGAATCCTCTGACTGCCACCAGCTAATTAATATAACCATTTAATGAGTGTATTTCATTATTCCATGAATGGAAAGATAAATTATACATTTTGCAAAGATTACAGCCACAGCTGCCCCATTTGACTAAAAAAATCTTCATCCTCTAAATGGACTGAACAATGCCTTTATTTCCATTAATACAAAATTTTTTGTTGTCAAAAAATGAAGTATTAACGTTAATTTCCAATTTCTTTATGATGTTGTCTATCTTTGCATTTCAGAACACCCATGAATCACTCGTATTTATCCCCAGTAAGAAAAACTGCTTTAAAATCAAGAGGAAGAATAACCTCATTTTTACTTTAAAGAGAAATTTAGATCCTGCTGAGCATAAAGCAATTTCCTGAAAGGTTATCATTCCAGTTATTGAATGGGAAATGTCCTTCCTTTGTGGGAATTTCTGGAGGATTTATCCACCAATTAAATATGCTGATGCATGTGTGTTTCTCTTACATGCAATACAGTAATTAGCATACCCTTTTTTGTATTTAGCCAATTAGTTCTGGAAGACTGAAGTGTTTATACTGCATTGTTTATACAAAATGTGTTGCTGTTCTATTCCTTGATTCATAGACCAGTTTCCCATGTCTTAAAATCTTTTGCATATCTGACTAATGACAGACCAGTGTCAGTCTAGAGGAAGAGGAAGATGGGATGCTGACATATTGATCTGAATGAGCAGATATTTTGTCACATAAGAAGAAGGCAAATTTTTCTTTTAGACCTGTCTCAAGTGACTTAGGAAAAAAAACTTGGACTTAGAATTTATTATATTATTGAAAGGTATTCAATTTTTCACGTGGCAGGTATGTAGATGGTCTTTGCCAAGTGCAGTAGCAAAGGGGAAGAGTCAAGATTTCACGGGAATCTGCTGGGACTCCTGAAAATATACTCTACTGGAATCTAAAGTCCCAAGCGTTACACCCAGTAACACCACAGGTTAATTGAATAAGCACAAGGACTCATATCATTGAAGGACACAACCAGTGCAATGAAATGTTTGCATTTGGATTAGGACATTTATTGAATTGCACAAGGACCACAAACCTGAAAAGACCCATGAAGATGGGCACATATGTTGGAGAAAATCAGAAATATTATACTTGCACATGGAATTATCTTGCATATTCAGTGTTCTTACAAGTGAACCTTTGTACCAGATATCTGTTGTGTAAGACCTAAAAATTAACAGGTTTGCAATCACATTTGTATTAACAAAAATCACATTGTATTCTCATATTCGTGCCTGAGGTATGAAGCATATCCTGTTTTGGAAATTGAATTTCCTTCTTCTTTAATTAGGTTTTTGTTTATTTCGTCTTCCTGTGTATTGCATACCAGTTTTTTGTTTATTACTTTTTTATTTTTTAACCACCCATACCTCTTTCATTCTTGAATTCTATATTAAACATTGCATTTGTCATTCTTAACTTCACGTGTCTTAAAATGTGTCCAAAGTTTTTATTGAACACCTCTCTTCTTATAAGTTCAGTTGATCTATGATGTTGAGAGGTTAAAATTAATAGTGACATATTTTCCTTTGTTATAGAAAGGCAATGCAATGCAGAGAGATGTATTTCTTACTTTCTTAATTTTCTCCTGGATTTACTTAACTGGAGATTAAAATGATCTGGTTTTCACTTTAAGCCATTTTATCTCATAATTGGAATGAGAAGTCTTTATTAAAAACATTGTTTTCCCATCTAGATATACACTAAGATTAGATTTACTATTGTTAGCGTAAACAAATTTACCTCCTTAAGTCTTTCAAAATAATGCACATTTTCTAGTCTTTTAATCAATCTCATGTTTTTTCTTTGAACTCTCTCCAACTGATCAACATCTTTTTAGACCTCTAAAAGGGGATAGAGCTTTATTGCAGTTGCATGATTGCCAGATTCAAAGGTAATGTATCCTTCCTAATTGATAGTCCTCTGTTTAAACTTCCAAGGTTTTCTTTAGATCTTTCAGCTACAGATCTGTAGAGAGACCCCATGTTTGGCTTATTATCTACCACAACCTTTCTAATCCCTGACAGAACCCTTGCCTCCCTGGATAGATTTCTTGCTTCATGGCTCATCATATGAAGACAGAAGTTGTATATTTATGTCTACCTTATCAAGCTGTCTGGATTAGTCTGTTTAGTGGGGTTTTTTTCCCCTCCCATTAACTCACTTCTTCTGTCATCTATTTTTCATCTTTAGCTGCAAGAATCGATGAGATTTTCCTGATATAATTTAAAAGAATTAGCAAAAAGAGTATAAAAAGGGATTCACAGGAAGTGCACCTGTTTCAGGGTGATTCTTTATTAATAATTAATTTTGGAAACATAGCAGCCAGTTTTATAATACTTTTAATGCACACCATGTTGGTTTTGTATCAAACGACATAGTTATGGGAAAGCATATGACACGGGTGCTATAGGAAGGAGAATGAGATTCTTTTTCTTTTTTTTTGCCACACAGAGCATTTGCTACTCTTTTTCAATTAGTCAGAGAAGCACCTGGGAAAAATTACCAAAAGTCACACCATGTGTGGCAGACAGATTTCTGCTTCTAGATCATTTGTGGCTTAAAGATTTGTGATAGCAGTTTTACATGACCCAGGGTGAACCTCCATTAACTGATTTCCTGGAGGAGTAATTAAAAGGAAATGATTTGCTTTTCTGGTCTCTGCTTGGAGTTTACCTTAAGTCTCAAAGGTGAAATGAATAAAAGTGGAGGAAAAATACACAAAGCTAAAAATAACACAGAATCACACATTTTCTTTAGTATTTGGTGCGTATGTAATTTTATGGGATGGAATTAGGCAGTACTATAATTAAACTCACTCAAACCCCATTGGAATATTTGGCAAAGAGAACAAAATAGTTTCTAAGCCTAGTATTTTTTTTTTTTTTGCAATCTTGACCTTCCAACTTAACAAGAAGAGTGCCTTTGTTTCAAAGTAAATTACTACTATGACTTTAAAGATTGCCTCTTTTTATAGCCACTTCCCTCAAACAGAACTTACTCCAGTTTCCAGAAACAGTGCAACTACATTTGTGCTCTGTGGAATTTTACTAGATTCTGGAATTTTTTTTCCTTTTAACCAGTGTACCTCACTCTCTCCATCTGCACCTATGTGAGGAGAATTGTACTTTGTTTGAGTGTACGTGGTGCATGCATGTGTGTGTTTCCCTTCTCCCGTGTTCCGAGCTCTGACTGTGCTCTGTTAGCTGGAGGGAAACTTTAGAAGTGGTATCATAGTTCAGGAAGCAGGAACTGGCTTTTGATAAAAGGCTTCCTTTTTCTCCTCCACTATACATCTGGGGCCTTTCACAATTGATTACTGGAATAGCAGCTTAATGCAGCATTGACATAAAACTGAGAACTTTAACATTTTAACACTGGAAAGAAAAAATTGCTAACAGCAGAGATATTAAGTAGAAAAAGGTGGCCTGCTTTGGTTGACCATTAGTCCAAAAGTTCCCTAAGTTTGTCACCCTCTTTCAAAATTTTTGGGAAGTTTGCTTAGAAAATGGTTTAAAAGTAAATGAAACAGCTTGCCAGAAAGACATGCTGCTCCTGCTGCTGCTGCTGCAAACCAGTTTCTGCCTGAAACTCCAGATGGATCATATGGACAGAAATTCCACTGGACTGAAGAGTTCTTTCATGCTTATTTTTATGCACAAACATGAATATATTTACAAGTAAAAGTTCAAACTGCTGATTTTAATCACTTGATTTCAGCAAGAATATTTTTTTTCACACAGATACAGTTACTTAATGTAAATTAAAACTGGGAAAGTATGATGTCTAGAAAAGAGAGAAATAAAAAAGAAAATGTAATTTTTGCCTTAAGTTCTCACAATGTTTTTTGCACTTTCACATTTTGCTATGGAGCTATAAATATGTTTAAAGTATAATACGCTAGAAGTTTTTATTTCATTTGCATCCTCATCTTTTTTTGGCAAAATCAAATGAAGTTTTTCTATTACTATTAAAACAAAATTTATATTAAAAATATTATAAAATTGATATATTAGGAAATTTCTGAAAACAATTTGGGATCAAATTAACAGCCTTCCTGTTGCTGCTTCAGTTATGTCTAAAACATGTCTAAAACATGTCCAAATGTGTGGAGATTTCTGTGCCTCACCTTCAATCAGGATTAAAAATTTTATTTTGAATCATATAATTCAGTTACAATTCCCTGGGATTAGGAGTTAGTAGGTTTTATTTTTCCCTTAGTTGGATATTTTAGCATAAATATGTTTTGGAAGCCCGGTAAAGGGAAAAAAAAAATTACTGAATTAATCACCAAACAAATACATCTATATAAGTTTTACTACATAATAAATAAAGAGTTAGTTGATGCTAGTTAATTGATGTAGAATTAATTTGGAGAATATAAAATCAAATGTCAGCAAAAGGAATAAGGGTTTCTCTCTAGGATGCAGCAAAACCAGCCATAGTACCAGAAATATTACTTAAAATGCAGAAATGTACTGGAGAATCAGACAAAATGTACAAAAATTCTCTGTTAGAAAATGTACATGGTAGAATACTGATTTGGCTGCAGATTGGAGAATTAGATGTATCAAATTCAACTCCATGCCTACTTGTGTATTCAAGTGTGTATTGAAGTGCTTTGTTGAATCAGGCCAGAGTGTTCAGTACATGCAGGCTTACGTCGTACCTCATTATGAGGGACATGACTCGTTAATTTGTAAAGGGCTACTGGATGTCGACAGGGGGAATATAGTTCTGCCATGGTTGTACATCTAGTGTGGGCAGGGTATACAGAAAGAGCTTCTAATTCCCTAGAACAGCCAGGGAGATCAATTAACAATGACATTAGCTCGCATCTTGCTGTTTAGGCAGTATTTTTGAACTGGTGAAGTTTGTTGGAAAATCAGGCTTTCTGTTTTTAAAAAAATACATAGACTTCAAAATGTTACCATTTATAAATTAACCCAAATATATTGGAACTCCTTGTAAACTAAAATTTCTGCATTAAAAGCAAAAAGGACTTTTAAAAACTGCAATTGCTTCATTGCAGGCTGAATAGTGCATTCATGTTAATTTTTCAATCTTTGTTGGCAGAGGAGTGTATGACAGGAGTCTGCATTGAATTGCTGCCAGAGTTCATATTGGTGGACCAAGGAAGAGCTTTAATGCAGTGTGCTGGTTTCAGCTGGGGTAAGAGTTAATTTTTTTATCAATGGCTGGTATGGGGCCATGTTTTGGATTTGTGCTGAACACAATGTTGATAATAGAGAGATATTTTTGTGTTTACTGAGCAGTCCTTCAACAAAGCCAAGGCCTTTTCTGCTTTTATACTGCCACATTGGCAAGAAAGTTTGGGGTGCATGGGAGGTTGGGAGGAGACACAGGTGATCCCAAATGACCAAAGGGATATTCCATACTATGTGACATCATGGTCAGTATATAAGGCTGGGGGGGAGAAGGAAGAGGAGGGGAGGTTTGGAGTGATGGTTTTTGTCTTTCCAAGTCACTGGTACGTGTGATGGGGCCCAGCTCTCCTGGAGATGGCTGCTCATGAACATCTGTCTGCTTATGGGAAAGAGTGACTGAATTCCTTGTTTAGCTATGCTTGTGCGTGTGGCTTTTGCTTTCCCTATGGAACTGTCTTTATCTCAACTCTCGAGTTTTCCAGCTTTTACCCTTCCAAAATTCTCCCCAGTCTCTCTGGTGGGAGAGCGAGCAGCTGTGTGCAGCTTGGCTGTTGGCAGAGGTTAAAGCACAACACACAGATTTCCTTCATTTTTCTGAACCAGCTCTCTGTCTCACTGTACTCACAAACACATCAGAAAAGAGAAAATGTCACTATAAACTTCAAAGTCCTGTAAGTTGCCATGTAGTGCTGTTTCATTGCTAGGGCCAAAAATTTGCATGATTGTACAGAAAATTGTTAGGAACTTTAAAAATAAACAGAAATTCTCTGCCTACTCTTGATACTTCTTTCAAAATTTTTATCTTGGATAACTAATCTGAAAAGTTCATGTCACAATTTTTCAAATACCTGCATTTTATAATGTGTTGAATGATGAAAAATATATTCTCCATTAATATCAGAATTAAATATTAAAATGTCAGTCAGACTCGTGAGCTGTGAATCACACATTTTCTCTGCACTATATTTTTTGTTGTTATTGCAGAATTGTAACTGGCTGAAAAAAGCATATGAAAGTAGATTGGTTTTCTTTCTTTAAGATTATGGTTCTGGTCTTACTGGATGCAGCATTCCTGTTTCTTTAAGGTCTTTCTTCTAGTTATAACCAGTTTGTGCAGCTGAATGTGAATATTTGATTTTCAGATATTTGGGAACACATGCAATAATATGCTTCACTTACTTCAGCTTCTCTTCTCTCTTTGTAAAAATCAATAGAGAATTATACCTGCTACAGAAGGAAAGGCTGGATGTGTTAAAGAAAGGGACAGTTAAGCTGTTTGCTGGAATTTTCTTTGTCTGTCTAAGCAAAACAAGTATATCAAATAATAGGAAGGTCTTTCATACTACTAAGTTTTTAAATTCTGAATCCTAAATCCTGAATCCTTTCTTGTCTTCTTTTACAGTACAGTCCTCAAGGGAATGGTTTATTTTGATCGTCGCTGTTGTGTATTATTCCAAGAAACTAATCACTCAAAGAAAAGGACATAGTAAACACAAAAAGAAATTTCACAAAAGTTACATCAACTTTTATAATGCAAGAAGAATTATACTTCTTCCTCCAGGTTTTGGTACCTAAGTGTATAAAAATTAAAGCTTTTCTTATCTCAGACTTTGGTTCATATCTCTGAGGCATAACTGTGGTTTACAGTCAGTCTCTAAAGGATTTTATCTTACATCTGTGGTTGAGAAAAAACCCCAGAATTTAGTTGAACTAGTAGTGATAGAGAAAGTGATCATTCTCTGTTAGGTCAAGGTTGGCAGAGTATTCATTAAGGTCTCAGATGAGCAAAAATTTAAGCATATACATATGTGCATCACTACTCTTCAAAGCACTCACTGTGGCATTTAGACATATGTCTGAAGTTGGAAAGCTTAAGCACTTTGTTGAATATGGGATACGTATTAAATTGATGGCTCTTTTGTCTGAAATGGTTTTCACCTCCAACATTCTAGTTTGTTATCCAACAATTTTGTGGACTGTGAAATTACTAATGCAGTAATCTTTTATTCTCTAAAAAGACTTTCATCCTTTATCAACTGCAAAATAAAAATACAGCCACACTTTAGAATCTCTGACTTACTCTTCTTTTTCTCTGGGTTTGAATTTGTATTTTATTTCTATGTATCTCTCAGAGTTACTGAACTGATATGAAATACTGAAATGGAAGGAGATTATTAAATCCCTTCAGAATACAGGCTGCTCCTTCAATACATAAATAAACAAATATAGCACAGTTTTCCAATGATATATTTCTGGTCTTTCTAACAAAAAATAAAGCCATCACCTAAAATGAATCACAAAGAATCTTTGTGATAAGTTTTCCCCACATTTTTTAAAATTCTACTTAAACAAAACACCCAATTACTGTAAATTATTATAATTCATGAAAGCAGCTTCATCAGGTCCTTTTTATTGTTAAGTAATATGTTAGCAAAGTCAACAGAATGTGAAACTCTTGAAATTTGAGGTCCATGATCTGTAAAGATTTATGTGAGAAAATAATTTCTTCGCCGGTTTGTATAATTTTCTTGATCTAGGAGTCATAGACTGCTGTCTTTAACCTTTATGTCCTTTCATGAATTGGTTTTGGTCATATTTTAAGGTTATTGGCCCATAAAAAACTGGTATACCACGGTTCTCTGATATATCTCGGAAGTTTTAGGTAGAATCCAAAGAACATAGGAGGCTTAGTAATATATTTAAGACTAAAATACATCTGGCAGAAAAGTTCTATGTCATCCATGTGTTTGCATACAGCGATATGTAAATGTATAAGGTGAACAGAAATTTAATGTTAATGCAGGCTTTGCATGTGATGGGGAAAAATCAGTGGAGTGGCACCTTTAGGCAGTCTGAAGCTGGCACAAGAACATTACTTTCAATAAGTTATATCTGAATAAAAGCCTTAGAGGAAAAGAATATCCCAAATCTGCTGCATGTATCTTCCTTTCCACCATATCCTCCTTTTCCCAATATGGCTTAATGACTACAACAACCATGTCCAGGCACTGCCCTTCTTCACACCAGTGAAAAGACTCTCATGTTTGTTATCAGGTTAAACATGACTGAGTTTCTCAGATCAAGGTATTTGTAGAACTGTAAAACATCATACATGTATATATCTGCACCATCTGAAATTTTTTGAACTTATGCCAAATTCATGAAACTGGATGAATTTTAATTAAAATAAATTAAATTGTTTTCTGAGACATTTTCTAAATTACATATCTATATCTTTAATTGCTTTGGGAACATGCATTTCTGTTTTCACATATTCACCTATCAGTATGATGATTTATTCTGAATTTCAAGGAGTATTTCACTAGACCTGAAAAGTACATTAGGAAAGGAGCATGCTTTTTCCTCTCCTGGAAGGAAGCAGTCCCTCATGCTAGACATAAGGGCATAACAAAGCCCTTCACAGTATATTCTGAAACACAACTATTGTCTGGATGTTTCTCCTATCGTTAATTTATTATTAACCATTACATTTCATGCTCTGATTACTCAGAATTAATATTAAATTCAGTGGGATATATTTATCCTTGCAATGGTTGTGTCTTGCTATCAGAAGGACAAAAATCTGTTAAAGAAACCTACTCCATCTGAGGTATAGTTTTATAAGATATAATCATTCTTTAATTGAACCATTGTAATGAATTAAATTTATTTTGAATCACACAATTTGAAATAAAACACCATTTTAAAGCAAAGTATTTAAAATTGATGACAACTGTGATTGCTTAATAACTGCAAAGACCCAATTATGCTGACAAAACAATTACAATCAGGTACCAATCCTAATATCTGTACCAGATGCTCTTAAGTCATGATTTTCCTTTGGGAATGAAGTTAAACTAGGTGAAAACTTGAAAACCAAAGACTAATCTCTTCTGATGATGGAGTTTTCTAGACACAAAATTTCTTTTAAAGAATATCTTTGCTCTAAATATAATAGATGTGAAAATTAATCATGAAAAGGTTACAACAAAACATAATCATGACAAAACAAAATAAGTAGACAATCTGTAACACTAAGTTAAAAGTAGGTATGATAGATAGCATCTTTTTGGATGGTATAATTTTGTCATTTTTTCCCTAATTACTTCTATTAAGTATGGGTTTGTGGTTTTTTTAAAGTCTGGGGATAGTAGACAGAAATGAGTTGCACAGAGACCGCTGCATTTTTATGTGTTTCCCAGAGTGGGTGAATACTTGGGTCTTACCTACAAAGCTCTCCAATAGACTATTGTTGAATTCTATAGAAATTCTTAAATGTGTGATGTTTTGGGTGTATTGACAATAAAGACTTTCTGAAATTTGATCAGAGACCTTCAAATAGGACAAAAACCTCTGAAACTTCAGAGTTAGATCTGACTTTCTGTTCCTTCACATCACATCAAGAAAATACCCTCAAGTAATCAACCTTATGCTGGAAGATTAGACAATGATATTGCTTGCATTTTATGGAAGATGTTACAATTATTACTTCTTAATCACTGAGACAGAAATAATATAATTCATGCACTTACTGGCTGACATTCTGTGAGTCTGTGGCTGGAAGCAAATAATAAAGGTGGTTTTACTGACAGAGAGTATTACCAAGTTTTATTTGTAAATCTACCTATCTGCTTGACACTTATTGTGAATTATTTTCTGACTTTTCCATTTTTCTTTATTCTCTTCATGGAAATTAAAAAGCACCTACAATATGTTGTGAAGTAATTTCCCAACAGATCACAATGCGATTTAGCCATTAAAACAACATCTTTATCTAGATATATTTCTTTTCACCTCCTCACTGACAGTCAAAAGCATTTGAAAACCTGTGTGAAATTCTGGAAAGAATCCAATAATTTCTTCATTCAGGCTGCTGGCCAATATTTTCCTTGAGTTCAGCAAACAAAAACAAAAAATGAAAGTTTGCTACATCAAATTTTCTTTTCTTAGGTCACATGACCTAAGAATCCTTAAAAAGAAAGGATGCTTTTGTGATAAAGAAATTGAGGGGTCAGATTTTTTTCTAGCTCTGGTAGTGGCTTCTCTTATGGCACCAGTTAAGTTCTTTAAGGTGATATTAAAAAAAATACTTAACTCATAAAAAAAATTGCTAGTTTAATTTCCTAGCAGAGAAATCCAGACATTTGCTCTAGCACTCTTAGATGCTTTAAGTACAGTAAGGAGCTAGAATTTACTTAAATTAGTCAGAAGTTCAATGAGCAAATGATCATTCCAGAAGTATTGCCGCCAGTCTTGTACTAGTTGGCTGGTAATGAGATAATATAGAGTTAAACTGGAATAAAAGCATTCACTTTTCCATTTTCTGCAAGATTAGACCACTGTTGGTGTCACTGTATGGTTGGTAACACTGAAAAGCAAAAAAGATGCAGAAAAGGTGAGTGAAATGACTTATCAAATGCAGAACCCCACATTACACTGCTGGCCACCCATCACAGGGAACATGAAAGTTCTTTCTGCTTATAGTGTAGTGATTCTGAAATTATTTGCTCTTGTTTTGGTTGCCCAAAGAAACACTATATTTCACTTTGTTAGGTATTAAGTAATTTATTATTTGCTGAGAGCATTTGCAAGTAAATGAAAGGCTCATATATCAGTTTTATACAACAAATATGTCTATAGGGCTCTCTGCACTAGGCAAAAACCATTACAGGCAGAAAGCACAAAGTAATGTTCCAGTATAAACTCTCTTGTTTAAGTCAATTCAAATAATTTTGTCAGTTAACTTTATGTAAGAAAGCTTTACTCTGGGTCAAGTGCTACTCGACCAAGCCACTCTATTCAAGGTTTTTTGTGGCCTATTCTCCTACAGACAGCAAAAACACCACTGTAAGCTCTCTAGTGTGTACTCTGGCTAACAACAGACTTGTCATCTTGTGCTTTAGTTACTCCTTATCAGTTTGTCTGTATGTGGTTCCTATTATATTGAATAGTATAATGTGGGCTCATAAAATCTTCCAGTCGAGTTTCAGCCAAAAGAAATACAGTCTCTACACTCCCAGGCTTCTTTAAAGTGTGAACCCAGAATTCAGGGAGCTGAGCAGCTAAGAATCCCATCAGTTATCAGGATGCCTCAGATGAAGAATGCTGCTTCTCGGTGTGCCAAACTGTTAACACAGTATGAAGACTGTTATTTGTTACTGTGACAAATTCACAAGTACACATGCCTTCATATACCCTTCAAAGGCACAAGAACATATTTAAACCAGTTACTCTTGTGAGCATCTGGAGAATTTCCAGATTCTCAAAATTTTTTTCAGACTTTCCTAGCAGAGAAACCCAGAAATTTTCTTTTTCTTTAAGAAAAGAGTTTTTGCCTTTTATTCCTTGCCTGAGGGAACCTGTAATGAAATTCACACAAATATGGTTGATAAGGCAAAGAGAGAAAGAAAGACAGAAGAAGCTGATCTTCATGAAAGTTCTATGTGTTATGTATGAATTTGAAATGAGTATTTACAGTTGCTTAAAAATTCTGTTTACGTGAAATTGCCTTCACTATTCAAGTGCCACTAGGAAATGAAGATTGTTCCTTCCCAAATGTCCTGTTAATATAAATACCTCTTAGCTCAGTAGGGCAATTTTATAATCAAAATAGACAGATTTGTCCATTTAATAAGGATCCACTCCTGATCTACTGTTCTTGGTATCACTAATATACAACTGTGGAATGAGAACTTGGTGAATGATGTAGTTTTTCCTACTGAAAATAGCAGAACTTGGTGATTTGTATTGTACCCTGAAGAGTATATGTCTCTTTGGTGAGGAAGAGCCTTGGAGATTCAGATAAAAATTCAGATATCTGTAATATATTAATAATGTAATATACATTAAATCTAAAACTAGATTTAATAACCTCCCTTTAATAATAATATTTCAAGTTTTCACCATTTCTTGCAGGGGCAAGAGTTCTAGCCAGAATTGTAAGAAGCATTCAGGTAGGACAAAAATTCATATCCAAACTTAATTTCTGACATTTCATGCTGTAAAGAGCCCTCAATCAGCTGCATTGTAACAAGGCTATTTATTCAAGTCAAACACCCCAACATCTGCTGTAGTTTCAGGTGCAGATCATCTAGATCTATAATTCTTCTCCTCTAGCACTTGCTACAACTGAACAAACTCAACTTTTTTTGTACATATCAGACAACTAGAAGAAGCAAAAAAGAATGAAATTATGTCAGAGCCACTGAGATTTGCCATTGATGGTGACACAGTAAGATTAGAGGGATTTTTCCACAATTACCAGGCAGCAAGATCATTGTGACACATGCCTTGTCAGTAGGCATTAAGCAGTTGTTTGTGATATACATTGATCACGAGCACAAGAAGTTGAACCCTTCAAAAAACATGGAAGAAATGTTGTCTTTTTTCCATTTTATTAATGATCAGAAAATAGAAAATGCTTTTTGGCCTTCTGATACCTTCCAACCTTCCTAGAGACATAGGAAGTACGAAGCAATGTATCCCTATTAGTGTGCTCAGTGACTTGGGGAACGCTGTTCCATAAAATCCTTTTATAAACAGACTCCCTCTCCCATGTCTGTGTTAGCTGAACTATGCTAAGATTCCATGTACTGGCATCCCAAATCTCTTCCAATATTTCAACAGTTTTCCTTTGCATTCTGGACAAAAAGGAGCTTCTGTAAGCCTCTTTATTCTTTTGCATGCTTGCTCTGTCCATGCTGTGTGTGAGCTCAGGACACAGCTGAACCATTTCTTCTGGCATGCAGAGCAACCTTTCTAAGTTCTGCAACTCCCTGCTTCTTTAAATAGCAAGCATGGAGTTGTCTTGTGAGCAAGAAGAGAGGACTCCTCTCTTTTTCTAGGTAATGGAAAAAAATGGGTAAAACATAAAACTGCAATAAAAAGGTACGGAAAAAAAAAAACCCAAAGAAGAGAAGTTATAATAATATTGAGCCTCAATTAGCCATAAAAATTTTACAAGAGCAGTATCTGCCCCTCAGCCCTTTAAAAATGGAAAGCATAGGGTTTCAATTCTTAAAGCATGAATTATTTTCAAAATGGAGTTTAAGATTACAGTGGAACCCATCCTTGCATAAAATATATGTTTAAGTCTATGCTGGAATACTTCTGGTGAATAGGTTCTATGGGAGAGATCGTACAAGTGCTTAAACAGGGAATGTAAGGTTTGCTCTGGGACTTTGAAGAGATAAATCATCACAATTATATACTTATATAAGCAGACAGAAAATCTTAATTCTGAAAGAAAATCAATGGAGCACAAACATCCTTCATATTGAAATCTTCATATGGAAGAGGAAGAAAGAAATTTTTTCCCATCCAATTTGCATCAATGTTTATGTTATGGAAGCTCATTGTGCTTGATTATAATTTTATTATATTGTCTGATAAAATTAGTACATAGTAATCTGCTCTTGATAAACCAGTAGCATTTTATTTTTACCAACACCATCAATGCAAATATCATCATGCTACAAAGGTTACATGTTTATGCGTGAATTTCTTATGTCATAGGCAGATTTGACATCTGATTAATAATCTGTTGACTTTAAATTTCTGAGAACCATACTCAAAGTTGGCTCAGGGAAAACCTGCCTGTGTATATAGGGGAATTTCTTGTGTTGCAAGTCCCATGACTATTACTGCTTACAATTGTTTCAGGTGTCCTTGCATGAGAATATTCTTTGGAAAATTTTTATTTCACCTTCCTAGATATGTCTGCTATAGTCTACTGAAATCCTCTAACTACTTTCAACATGACCTTGGTAAACACTTCTGAAAAGTTGATTACAGAGTGCTTAATATCAGCATTGTTGTAACAGGTGTACAGTAGATACCTCTTTTGAGCTCTGTTTTTGGTTCAATCACTGACCTTTTGAGTCAAGATGAGCAAGCTCTACATTCTCTACTTGAATAAGTAGGATGTAGTGTACTCATTCCCCTTTCTCTTTTTTTTTATATATTAGTTCCCATCTGTATCCCCTTTTTTATGATATCTACTGAACACAAAAAGAAAATTATTGTGTTGTGGTTTGGCTTATGTTTTGTTTATTCTATCTTATTCTTTTCTGTGGTTTTGCTTCTTTCTCTTCTTTCTTCTTTCTAAGATATGGATGATTGCTGGGATAGATAATTCTCTTCAAAGTACCTTATGGAGTGCTATGTTTCATGTTTGTGCTGAAAAGCTTTGATAGCACGGATGTTTTAGTTCCTGCTTTCACTGTAACATCCACTTTTCTGCTCCTCATGCTTCACTGCCAGCGAGGAGGCTGGGGGTTCACAAAAACTGGGAGGGGACACTGTGACGGGGTTCACAGGGGTTTTCAGGTGAGGGAAGAGACGAGAATGTTGACTCCATGTTCAGAAGGCTTGATTTATTATTTTATGATATATATATTACATTAAAACTATACTAAAAAATAGAAGGAAAAGTTTCATCTCAGAAGGCTAGCTAAGCTAAGAATAGAAAAGAATGAATAATAAAGGTTTGTGTCTCGGACAGAGTCCAAGGTAACTGGGCTTTGATTGGCCATTAATTATAAACATCCAAGATGGGCCAATCACAGATGCACCTGTTGCATTCCACAGCAGCAGATAATCACTGTTTACAGTTTGTTCCTGAAGCCTTTCAGCTTCTTAAAAGGAAAAAATCCTAAAGAAAGGTTTTTCATGAAAAGATGTCTGCGACAGGACACAGCCAGGACAACTGACCCCAAGTAACCAATACTAGGGAATTTCCCATACTATATGATGATGTGCACAGCAATAAAAACTGGGGTGAAAAGAAGGGAGGGGGAGATGTTCTAAGTGGTGGCATTTGTCTTCCCAAGTCACCATTTTTATGTCCAAGGGAGTCCTGCATCCCTGGAGATGGCTAAACACCTGCCCATGGGAAGTGGTGAGTGGATTTCTTTTCTCACTCTCACAGCTTTGCTTTACCTATTAAACTGGCCTTGGGAGTTTCCTCAGTTCTCATCCTTTATCTGATTCTTTTTCTTCTCACACTGTGGGGAGGGGGGATGAGTGACTGCATGGCTGTGTGGGGTTCAGCTGCTGAAATTAAACCACAACATCTAAGCACAAATTCAGATGTTATTTATCTACTTCTATAACAAAGTTGTAAAAAAATTTATAACTTGGTAACTTCCAGTTCTGTGTGACCAAGAGCAAAAAGGTCAGGAAACATTATGTATTCACAGTAATTTTACAGCTACAGTAAAGAATATTCAATTATTATGGTATCAGTATCACCAGACCTGCAAATCTCTATAAATTTTTCTGTATATTGTAAATTAATCAAAATTATAATATTTTCTGAAATCAACAGTAATTTTAAAATATCACTGAATATTATGCAAAATTGTGAGATTTGTCCTTACAATTTCTTCTGTTCTGTGACCTCCATGCTATGAGCTTTGTCTTTACTATTACAACAGTGCCAAAATTTCTCACCAAATATTTATTGTAGACACCAGATTATTACAAAATCTTTCTCTGATTTTCAACTGATCTCACTAACCTACTAATTTCCTTAAAATTCTATTTAACAGTTTACTTCAAATTTTCAAAGCGAAAAACGACAAAGAGTTATAGGAAGTTGTCTGGATGCTTTCACTAATGTTTTTCTCTTCCATAGGGAGGGAGAGAGATTGTCACTGAAGTTTCAACCTCAGAGATAGATTTTGCATGCCAATTTCACTTTTAAAACTTGCATGAATTATTTGTTTTTAGAGATCCCTATAGCTTAACAGGGATTCATGCTGCTCCACATAGTTATGGTCAGTTATAAATTGTTGAAGAAACTTGAAAGCTTAATCTACCTGCCCATTTATTCTTGATTCCTACTTCTTTGCAGAGCTGCTGTAAATTCACAGGCTAAAAACCTAAAAGCACTCTGTATTCAGTACCTCAGCAGCTTCCCAGCTCCTTGAAGCTAAAGACAATTGGTGTCCCAAATGAGTCAAAGAAGTGCTCCTGTCTAGTTTGTAACTGAGCACTTAACCTAAGGCTGAATGTTCAGTCTGAATTTCCTATGTCAGGACCACAAGGGACAAAATGAGAAGGTGGCTGCAGTGGAGAATGCAGTTTTTTGTTTTACAAGTAGTCCATTTAATGACTGAATCAGGTAACACAGTTCCAACAGACAGCATTTCCTGAAACAGAGGGGAAATTGCAGTAGTGTTCATCAGGCGGCCCTCAAGAGTGGTGCTGTGGCATTTTGCAATTCATGCCCTCATTGCATGAGCATTTCTAGACAGCCTGTGCTGTGTCCTGACATAATACCTGAAAGCCTTCAGTAGAAAATCAGCAAGTTCCATTTTAACCTATTAATTACATAGAATCTGCCTCTTTTAATCTCATGACTCTGGGTGATGTTTAATTTTGGAAATCCAAGCAGAGCTTTCTCAAAATGCTAAGTTCTTCATTTGATTCCCAAATCCATTTAGAAGTCTATTAAAATATATGTTCTGAAGTTCAGAAATTAGGTATTGTTCCTGTAAGATGGTGAAAACAATGCCCCTGGTTCACCAAACCACCTAATCTTGAATAACACAACACAACACAACACAACACAAAATATTAAGCATGAATATTAACTTTAAATATCTAGATAAATTAGATATCTATTTAGGTGCTTCATTGGCTCATATGCATATTATTCAGATCTTGTAGAATCAGGCTCCATACTACATATATATATATATATATATATATATATATATATATATATATATATATATATGTACACACATACATGCATAAGGACATACATTGTGCATTTAAGAAGTCAGTACTGCAATTTGATTTCAATTTGCTGGTAAGACATCCTTGGTATAATTGCCCTGAATGCAAAAATTGCTGTTCTGCATACACTGGTGTAGGTGTACTTACAAACAAAGTCCAGAAATGGTTAAAGGACTCTGCCAGCAGTCATTCACTTTTCATGCAATAACTCCAGCTAAATCTAAACAAAATGAATACTATACTTGAGAGCCTGAAGTCAATAAATTTTCCATTTCTGGGTGTAGGAAATAAAGTGAAATGACGTTTCTATCAAATCAAGACAATGTGTTGTATAAAGCCATCCTGAGAAACAAGTGAAACCAACTTTAAGAGGATGTACATTATGCTGGCATCACACCAGGCTGCAGTTTACATTTGGCAATGACACACTGAGGTTGCAAGTATATCAAACAGTACATTGCAATACTTTTCTAAATCATTGTAGCTATGTGCGTTTTCTACCTCCTGTAATCCCAGCTTCACAGCCCAGATGAAATATTGTTCAGCTTTTATAGCATCCCTTATGCCCTTCATCATTGTCTTTTACTTACATGGTTTAATTGGCAAATATAATGCATTTAAGAAAAAAAACAAGTGAAAGAAAGACATTTTCACATTCCAAGGAGTTTGATATCAAATTTTATTCAGCTAATTTTCTGTTTCCAACAGTAATCTCTTTAGCATACAAAATCTTTCTGTTTATGATTTATCATAATTAATTAAGTATCCATATTGAATTATATTTTTAGAAATCTACACATTCTTTCAAACAAATATGAACCCATCTGACATTTGACAGTGGTTTGATCTTTCTCACTGGAATATTCCTATATTAAACATTTCTAGAGACAGCAGATGGGAATTTTATGTGAGATTTACATGATTTTCAGTTAACTAAATTATTTGTTGTCAAATTATCCAACAAATTTCATCTGCTGCCTTCTGAATTATTCATGACCCAGCCATAATTTCTGTAAACACTACATAATTTTTATCAAATAATTTGTACAAATAAATATTAGCTTTCTGATTATTGAACTAATTTTCCAAACCTTCATCTGAGTCAAATGTCTGTCTCTGGAAAACAGGGAGAGAGTTAGTCCCTGAGAATGGCACCTGGTGATGGCAGAGTGTCACTTGTTGGAGGTTCCTCTGGCCCTGAGGCATGGCACAGGTAGGCTCAGAGCACAGGACGTCCTGCTAGGGGTTCAGGCAGAAAAAATGGCACCCCAGCATGAATCCAACTCAGCAAAGATCACTGCTCATTGGCACCACCGTCTTTTAGAAATGCCTTGCTTTTCCACAGGGTGTAAACAGAGGAAGAGTTAGGCTTACATGGATATTTATTTATATTTATATTAGGTCAGGAAGTATGAACAAGAGTCATTTCACTGCCCACATAAAAGAAAGCTGAGGATAAATTTTTACACTCCAAAAACGGGGTGAATATAGATCCATTCAGGCTCTGTCTAAAACTATGGTTTTAGCCTTCCATTTTTAGAGAGCCTGAAACTTAGTACTTAAAATACAGTTAGAAATGAAATTGAATTTTTTGTTAAAAATAAGAATTTAGGGAGACAGAATAATGAAATGAAATTATGCCAGGAACCTTTCTAACACACCACCATCCTTCTACATGAAATAGCCCCTTAGGACTTAGTTAACAATCTGGAGAAATTACTAACTTGGCAGATGTTTCAGTGTATCTAAAAATGGAATTGAAGTTTTGCTTAAATACAAAGGCTTCAGTGCTGCTCCACATCTTCAGAAAAAGCAGTAAATTTAGTGCTTTTAAAATATATTTTTAAAATTTATTTTTTATTTACTTTTAAGAGCCCTTTAAGAAGATTAGTTAAGAAGATTAATTAAGTTTAAGAAGATTAATTACGCCCTTTAAGCAGTTTTTTGGTTAGTTTTGTTTGTTTGTTTGTTGGGGGAGTGGGGTTTTCTTTCAAATGCCACTTTGGAGAGTTTTCCACTATAAAAAAACTTCACTTTTGGCAGATAAAAAAGCTGATAACTTAGTTTAATACATGGTTCTGCTTCCATTTATCTTAGTGGAATTTTTTCTCCAGCCCCAAACTCCACAGTAACAAGTCCTCAAATATCAGACAGGCTTCAATTTAAGCTGATTTCTGTGATATGATAAGATGTATCAGTACTGATCTTAACTATGTCAGAGGTTACAAATGTCTTTAATTTGATCCCTTACCATTGTACAGCAGGCTCATTTAATAGGAGAGTATCTGAAATTCATGAAATGATATGACCTAAATTTTGAAAATCTAGTGAATCAGAGTTAAAAGCAACTGCTTATCACAGTATCTTTTTTCTTCACTATCCCTAGGGAAGAACTTTATGAAAGTACCTTTCAGAATTTAGAGTTCCTATTATCAATTTTCTGCTTTAACAGTATAGGTTTTTTGAGTGTGACTGTGAATAAGACTAAACGTTGTACTTCTAAAGAGCTATTATTTGTAAATAGTGTTTTCATTCTGAAATATGAAAAGAAAGATAAAGAGTTTATTTTATAACTTTTCAGACTACAGAAGGGTGGGAGAACTTTTGAGTGAAAGTTTGTTTTGTTTACAACATATTACATCCAAGCATAAGAGCTAAGATGGTGCCATTTATTTATTTATTTTCTTCACCTAAATATATAACAAGAAAAAATATAAATAAATATCCATCTGAAACTGTTGCATCAGAATGGAAAATCATATGGAGACAGTTATTTAGTTTCTTTTAAGTGGGGATATATTAGAGCACAATCATCCTATAAAACTGTGTGTGCTGATATGTGCCAATGAGATTAGCCAGTTTTGGGTTTGGTCACCTGTGGTTTGGAAACATTCCCAGGGCTGAAGAAGATTTATAAACACTTTTCATGCAAACAGGGAAGAACAAATATATTTTGTTTCAGGTAAGGTGAAGGAGGTCACTGTACAGAGGGACTGGCTGTAAAGTAGCAAGAGGAGTACTGGAGTGCTTCTTTTTTGACCTCACTTTTCATGCAGTGTGACACTGAAATTCTCTTCTATGGACCTGTTTTCTTTGAAGCCCTTTGCCTGCCTAGAGTAGCAAGAATGAAAATAACGTAATTTAAAAATATAACATATACTTTACGTCATCAGAAAAAGAGGTAACTTGACACCTCTATCCATAAATTAAAAGAGGAACCAAACTTAACTTCATATATTACATGCTCAGCTTATGACCTCTTAGTGTGATGAATTCTGCCTGAAAAGAGTGTTTTACTGAGGTCAGAGCTGCACACTTTGAAGACAGAATTTCCAAGTGGACAGGAGATTTAGTTCCCAGAAAAATAAGGTTTTCTGCTAAAGTTATAATCTAGATACACCTGGTTCAATTCTCCATGATTCAGCTTAGGGGCAGCCAAGATATACAGGCTCTGCAATGACCATACACATGCATTCCTGATATGTGGGTCTTTGATCCTATCTGGTCTTGGGATTCCACTGTGGCTATTAAATGAATTGGGCTTTTTCTTCCTCATAAGAGTGAGGAAGATAGGGACAATATTTGCATGGAGCAAAAGACCTTGGAAGACAACGAGAGGACACAATCTTAAGCCATGCCAAGGGAAATATAGATTGGGTATTAGGAATTTTTTTTTTTTTTTGGTGGAAAGAGTGATAAAGTATTGGAATGATCTGCCCAGGGAGGTAGTGGAGTCACCACCCCTGGATGTGTTTAAGAAAAGATTGGATGTGACACTCAGTGCCATGGTTTAGTTGAGGGGTTAGGGCATGGGTTGGGACTAAATAATTTTGAAGGCCTCTTCCCACCCAGTGATTCTGTGATTCTGTGATAACTCAATTAAAAAGGAGAAGTCAGATGTGGTAAAAGTGAAATAGGGATCATACATGGAAGGGAAAAAAAATACAGCAGAAACTAAGAGAAAGCTGATTGCTCTTAAAAATCTGCTGAATAAATAAAAATGGTGATATAGAATACATTACTAACCTGCAGAATTGAGACTAAACTATTCACACAAATTAAAGCTCAGTATGATACAGATATTCACATTCCCCAGTGGAGTTTTCAACACTCCTACCTAAGCCTGGAAAAAGAAATTCAGCTGAAATAATAATTATAGAACAGGTTTTGGAATAAATAGATCATATTGAATGACCTCTCTTTCCCTGAGAAGGATCCCCTTGGGTAAGCATATATTTGAAAATGCTTACTTCATGTTTTCATGATTTCACTGACTGTCCAAAAGATATTGTGCAGTCCACATGCACCTGCCAGCACAGCCCTGGGTGTGGCAAAGTGGACTGTCATATGCCCTGTTCTGCACAGCTTCATAGAGCAAGGAAACAAAGTTTAACTTCCTCAAAATATTGTGGTGATCTTTTCCTTATTGACTGACCTTTGCCTCTTTTACGTTGTTGTTCCCAAATATCCTACACTCCTCAGGGATTGGTGATGCTGAGATGGTTCTTGTTAGCTGACTTCCTTGCCTCAAAATCTTCAGAGTTCTACCCTGGAACAGTTTTGCAAGCTGAGTTCATTGCCACATAGAAAGAATGACATACATTGGAAAGCAGTTTTAATTAAAATCTATTTTCATGTCTCCATTTAATTTAAGCAGCAGCTGGCATTATTTTTATATTTACAGTGGGAGAGAAAGATGTCAGTGTTGGAATCCATAAGGTTAGGGGATTTTTAGGAAATGGTTAAAAAAGTATAGGCCTCAGACTGAAGTTTTGTTAGCATTGCAAATGCAAGCAGAAAAGTTTCCCATGCAAGCAGAAAAGTTTCCCAAGCAGTAGACGTGACAAATAACAATAAGTCTCTGTAGAATTAGTTTTAAGATGGCAACAAAGTTATTTAATGTATATCTTTAGAAAGTTAGCATGAATAGAGCTCTGTTCATTGTCTCTTATGAACCAGTCTTTGTTTTAGCTACGATTATGTATACTTTGTGAGATTGGATAGAAAGCTTGTCAATATGTGTTTTCTGTGTGTGATTGGCTGAACTCTAGATTGAGATGATTTTATGTATTGCTGCATGAGTCCTGCTGGAAGAGACATTTTGAGGTGGATCAGTGAGCTGTCATGTCTCCATTTTGTATTATGAGACTAATGTGCTAGAAATAAAAGCAAAAATCTCTTCACTAGTCTATTTACAATGTTATCCATATTTAGATATTTTGCCGCGGCCTAGTGAGTTCCTTTTTAAAGACGTGAGTTCCTGACACAATTAGACTTATATCTACCCATCCCCCAGCAGTCAGAACAAGAAAAATGGCTGCCATTCCTTCTTCTTAATTTGGTAGTTGAACTATTGACAGTATTAACATTTTAATTCTCTTCAGCTTTCAAGAAAAAAGATAAACAAGAAGTAAACTATGCACAGGATTGGTTTTCACTATTGACATGGTCATTACTGCAAATATCACAAGAAAAGCTTCTAATTAAAATGCTGGTAACAAAACCATAGGTTCTCTGTGCTGAAATGTATTTATCTGGCAGATTTCACAGCATTCTTTATGGCTGCTGCTTTAGAGAAGTGGCTGTAGTTTCCACTAGCATCTTTCAATTTCAACTTAACAAATAAAAAACTAGGAATACTGCTGAGCACAGCATGACTTCATCTAGTTACAGTCCTTGATCTGGTTGCCTTACTACAATTTAAAAATAACCTTGGAATTCAGAATAAAATTTAAAATATGCAAACTCTGCTTGAATTCCTCTTATATATGTATATGCCTGCTTCTATTATTGCTTCCACACCATCACCTCAAATGAGCTAATCACATTGAAAATGGATTACTCATTTAGTTGAAAGTATCTATATCATGGACAGCTGCACCTGGCATAAACCTCTCAGGTTCTCTTTGCAATTAGCAGAAAGTGAGAGATCCCCTTTGAATGCTTCTCATCTGCCCTGCTTTCACAGGAGCATTAAGAAGGGAGTGCCTGAGTACACTGTGCAGTGGCAGAGAGGACAACGCAAAAAGTGTGGTGAGTCTTGGTATAGGTTATGGACTGACAAGTAACAGGGGAAAAATAGCTGAAGCTGCTGAAAAGCTGTGTCAGGTTATCCTCACGAGCTGATTTCATTGGCAGCTGTGCCCATCCACCTCTCCCAGGAGACCGGGATGGAGCAGCTATATGGGTACCCTACATCAAGCACCCTCTGTAAAAAACCGCAAAGTTAATTTTAAAAACAAGAATTAGACATTTTGAAAGATCTAGCATCTGAAAGAAGTCTTATTATGAAAAGTCCTGAAATGGGTTCATGCATCAGACTCTCAGGGCCATTCTCAGGGCTGTGTGCTTGTGAGACGCCTGAAGAACAGCAAGAACCTCCTACAGGGAAAGAAGTGGTATCAGAAGCACCACAAAATACATGCACAAAATACATGCAACTGATGACATTGAAACTATGAGGTGGGTAAGGATGCAGGAAAGAGGGGGAAAAGGAGTGGTACTGTATAGAGTACAGCTTGGGTATTGCAATTTTACCATACTTACAAAAATGAAATAAAGTGATTGAAGAAATTAGGTTTTGATTGGTATTTCTTTATATTTTGCAACATGAAAGCAGTAATTTGGGATACTAAGATTAACTGAAATGCTTTTTTGTTGTATAACATGTATTTCAGTCATTGTCTATCTAAACAAACATTTCAGAATTATATTGAATTCCCTTTTAGGAGAAGATCAGCTATGCCAAGCTGCTTCTTGAAGTTTAAATCCAAACTCCACTTAGATCAGAGGATATAATTTGGATCACTTTACAGTTTTTATAGTAGCTGAAAAGATTGAAAAGAAATCATCAAAGAGGATGCTAATTGCAATAAAATTAGATGTCTGAGTGGGTTAGAATTAGGTTGCAGAACTCTGGGAGATCTGCTCTGATACATCCTGCTGGGTAAATACTTTATTTCTGTGTATTAGAGAAACAATTTTTGTATGTTTTCTTTATGATTAATAGTGTGAAATACAAAGGCACCCAACCATGGACTAAAGAATAAAAAAATTCTTTCCAGTTGATAAGGGTGTAGTTCAAACTAAGAATAAGTTATACAATAAGTTATGGAAAATCATGTGTATGTGAATTCTGAATGTATATATCACCCATTTTACCATTTCTGGAAAGAATGAAAAAAAAAATTTCTTTTTTTCTTGAGTAGAAGCTCTATGAAGTAGGAAAGAGTTTTAAGTACAGTCTTGGTACTGTCATGCAAATAAGCTCTTCAAATAATTCTTCTCAATTTATATTTCAAGCCAGAACTGTGGAATTAATTAATCTGCTCTTCATGGTAGATTTTTCTATAAAAAAATTCCAATGTTCTTATAAGGAAGTTTTTTTTCCTTTAATTTACTCTTTTATTAAATTTTCATAGACATCTAAGTGAACATTATACTAAATTAAATGAATGAATGTAAAGGAAGCTTAACTCAAACCAAATCAGAAAACTGTTTCTGGGCAATTCTAGAGGAAAACAGATGTTTTCAATGTAGATTGAACAAGATATCAGTAAATGTCAAAAACAAGAAAATAATTCCTTACAAGTATGGACATCAAATAATCATCTTCATCCCTTTAGGTTTTTTCCAAAATTTGGGGAAGGCTTCATGAAACAAACTTCAGATAACATTTAAATGTATTTAGAATCCTAAGACATTTATTAATAACACCATGTACACTATAGACCGCATATAAAGGTCTGTTAAAAACCTACAGACTATGATGGCAACAGGTAACATTTAGACTGAAAATTTCTTTTTCTCTTTTTTCAAATGTGACAAAAAATTTAAGATATTCTTAGTAAGTTGTAACGTCAGCCACAGGAGGCTCTCTTTTTCTCAGTACACATTTGCAACGGGCAGATATTTGATTTTCTTATGACAATCTTATGAACTGAAATTCTTCCTCAGTACCTCTGATATTAATTTTACAATTTGACTGAACAGTGAGCACTATGTATTTTTCATAATTCAATCTCCTCTTTAAAAATATTTACACAGAACTGTATTCATTTACAGAGTTTTGATAAACTGTGTTCAAAATTGCTGCTTGGGGTAAGCATGAACTTTTAATATTGCCCATGAGTCTATCTTACCTTTCATTAGCTTCAGTGAGTTTTGCTCCATCTTTTTTAAAAATTGCTTTTAATATTACACACGTCTGAAAAAAAGTAAAGAAACTACATTGGAAAAAGGCAAATTTCTATTCATATGAATCCTGCAGAAAAAGAAATCAGACTGTATTCCTAGTAGCTCAAAAGGAACTTTTTACTGAGATCTGTAAGGTCATATAAACATTATGTTGAAATACTTTTTTATCAAACTTTAGGTATTAATGGCAAGTGTTGGCTGATTTATACTAATTTTTCCTTTAAAAACATTGACTTTTAATCATTGGTCTTTGAAGAAATAGGAAAACAAACATGCCTTTCAAAGGGAGAGAAAAGCAAAAAAAATAATATTAATTATTACATTAACTTTGTGGAAAGGCATGAGAAAGGATTGGGGAAACAGCTATTTGTTCTATCAACCTTGAATGTCTCTTTAGTTTTATGACAATCTCCTCTAAGTCTGTTCTTCATGGAAATCTTATTTTTGTCATATATAGACCTGAGGTAGGAAGAGAAATTAGAAATGATCCTTTATATTTGAGAAATAAATTCCCAGATATAGCTCCAAAAGACTTAATTTCTTGCACATCTTCATAGCTGAGATGGCAGAAGATCTTTCCTTTATGTTTTTAGCTACCAGGACAAGAAGGTCAGAATCCAACCAGTACTAACACATCTCTCTATCTGTATGTGTTTATTTATCATCACTTTACAATTAGACTACAAATAATTTGGAGACAGGTTGTAAATTTTCTTGTGCTAGCTTAATGGCTATTTCAATAGCATTCTTGTCTCTAAGTTGCCACATTGTGTTAAAAAATCAAAAATCAACAAATCAGAATATTATAAAGGGATGTTTATTAATGATGTCAATTTGAAAAGGAATTTTGTGACAGTGCTGTGTTGCTACATCACCACCATGGCTTCCAGCTCCCCTCTATTTGTGATTTTTTACTCTCTGTATGGTTGCATGGAGCACTGGAGACTCAGTCACAGTATAAAACAATCTGAAGCACTCTGCTTTTCATGGTTTAAAGAAGGAGGTTGTGGTTTTGTGAGACCCCTGAAAAAGATATAATTACATTTCCATATATTTTCTAGGATACAGTAAGATGTGTTGCTGGTTTCACCTCCACATCCTCTGAGCTCTGCCCATGGTGATTTTTGCCCTGTTTGCTATTCCACAGAGATTACCATTTAAACACAGAGCTGAATGAGAAGCGCTTCTGCTTATGCAGCTGTGATCAGTAAAAAAGATCTAGGCATTTGTTTCTTACCAAATGTGGAAGTGTCTACATTGAGAAAACACCTGAATTATCATGCACTATTCCTTTGCACCCCAAAAGGTTTTCTGGATATCAAATTCTTAGGCATCACAAGTCTGCACAAATTGGAAAACAAGAGAGAATGGCATTTTTGATTTAACCTTATGTCCTATACATTTTTATTGTGTTATTGTGAATTTATATGTATAAGTGAGGCACTGAAGCATGGGATAGGCAACTATTTTAAATACATTTCACTAAATCAGTATAACACTAAATTTTTCTTTGCTTATTTATTTTTTTCCTAAATCTCTTAGGGAAAATTGTTTTATCAGGAGACTAACCAAAGTAAAAGAAATGAAATACACAATTTCAAGAAAATTAGTTTAAGTTCTCATATATCCCTTTGGAGACTATTGAGCTGTAATAATTCATGAAAAACTCTGTCCATATATATATGCCACACCCTCGATATGATGACATAGTTAAAAAATAATATGATATGCTTGATTACAGAGGCTTGCCAGCTCTCTGTATGTGTTCCAATTATGGATCTGGTTTGACCATTACACAGCAAATACTAACATCTGGAAATTTGGAGTTCAAAGGTTATTTTTCTCATAAAACTGAACCAGTATGATTCATAAAAACCTGATGTTGACCTTCAATTTACCATTATATCTAATGTTAATACTGTATTATAAAAGATGGGGTGTCCCTTTCTATGACTTAGTTTCATTTTGATTTTGCTGAACATTTTAATCACTTACCATAGAAAGAGGCATTTCAAAATAACCCATCCTTGAGGTTATGATGCAGAAACTTGAACAGATTTATTACTAATGTAACTTGAACAGATAGATTACTAAAGTTTAACATATTTGCATGTATATTATCTTCTATCATAAAAAAGCAACATCTTTCATGATTGCCTGTGGAGCTCCTGACTTGTTAGATAATTCCTGCAAATTTCTTTTTTCTCTTTATTGTTGCTCTTGTTGTTTTGCTCATTCTTCATATTCTTCTTCCCAGTATACCAAAGTTCCATTCCTCCTGGGTTTATAGTGCCTGAAGGATGCCGCTATAAAAAAGTACATAAACATGAATTAATTTTGTATTTTAGATCATGCCTTCAGGCTATGAGGATGTGCTGTAGATAAAATTATTTCCTTCACACTTCTGCACAGCTGTCCATTCTGCAGCTCTGGATTATGTCTGTGTGCTCACATTACCTCTGCTCTGACAAGCAGATGTGGTGGGCATTGCACGTGTACCGCCACTCAATTCTCCAGGCAGCCACTAAGTTCTGTACCTTTCCCCTCTACATACATGTTACAGGAACTACCTGCTCCCTGGGATGTGGTAAAGACCAGCAACTATTGCAGACACTAAATACACTGGCAGGTAATCTGGGAGTGCCTAGATTCAAATATTGCCTGATCATAATTTTCCTCCTTTTCCCATCCTTATTTTCAAGAGTAAATACTTGCCTGAAGTCTGACTTCCTTTGTACCACTCCTCTGCTTTCTTTTCTTTGTGCCCTTCTTAAATGAGGAACCAGAGCAAAGAGACCTTCTCTTCTCAGTATTTAACAATGGGAATAGAAAAACAAGGAAAGTATCCACAATCAAAGGACTAAGCTAGAAAACGATTCCTTACACAAAGTCTGGTTTGAGAGGTAATAATGAGCTTTGGGATGATCAGCTGGGAATGACCAATAAGTTTGGTTTCTCATTTCTACATGGTCTCTTGCCTGTAGATTGTAAATAAGCATGAAATCATATATTCAAGTGGGAATTATGTGGAAATGAGAACTATCATATATTCCATTTAATCCTCATTTTAATGAGGCATACATATAATTGTGTTGACGTTAGAACATTACATTTTCTGCATGGAGAAATGACTGATAGTTAGGTCATGCTAAACTTCCCTCCCTACCTAAAATAATTATAATAAAAGGATATAAAACCAGAGGAATTGACTAGTTAATATCTACATTTATTTATTTTGAGTACTAAAAGAGTTTCACATAAGTACTTTCAAAGAAAAAATATTTTGGAATGTCAAAGTGTTAAACATAAATCGACATGAGACAACTTTTACATTTTTAGGATGTGAACATGAAATTCAATTCAATTCAAAAAGCTGAACAAAATAAAAAAAAATAAATCCCGGTGCTAAAAAGTGCCTGTTGGATGAAAGGATGATGTGCTTTAACCCATCTTTGACTCCTGTTTCACATTGTTGAATGGCAACTCCCTAGGAGAGAAGAGTTTAGAACTGAAATGCTGACTTAAACTTCATTATGTCTCTGCTATAACAGAAAGACAGTCTCATTTAGTAAGTTTGACACTATTATTTCACTATGTTTTGAAACCTTTTCCTTTTGACATGCACTTTCCCTAGCTGAAAAGATGTGCTAGGACTAATGAACAGCTGTGTATTTTTTTAAACACGTACAAGGTGTCTATTGCTTAATATTTGTCAGTCTTCCATCACTATCCGTGAACAAATGTTCCTAATTAACTAGAGCAGGAGGTGCTGGGGCAATACAAGGGTGAGCTGTATCTGGGGTGCTGTCAGCTTAAATTGTTACAAAGCCAAATATCTGATGTATTTAAGGTGTGAAATTTTAAATTCTTTCATGATATCTTCTGATGGTCATCCTTTGTGGCCTGACCTCAGAGATTGCTGTAACTAAATGTACAGGAATACTGCAAAGGCTCCATAAACATGGTAATTGTCTGTGGTCTTTTGTGTTGGAAATTCGTGTGGTAATAAATAAACAAACCTTTGTGGTGTACTGTGCTTCTTGTAAATTTACTCTTTTCCAGGTCAGCTGTAATTTAAGTAATTATCCATTTGATTGGTTTTTTCGGATAAAACTCCTAGGTATAATCTCGTAATTCACAGGTGTCCTGGTTCCAGCCAGGATGGGGGATGGCCAGCACCTGGAGGATATTCCACAGTCCCTCATATGCTTTTCCAAGGACAGGGGGAAGGGCTCTCTCCCAGTCAGTGAGCAAGGTGGAGGGAGCAGTCAGCAAAGAGCAGTTCCCTCCGCCACTGACAGGGCTGCTGTTACTGTTGGCTTTCTAATCCCACTCCTTTTTCCAGTGAATAATTCTTCTCTCCACCTGTGATATTTACCTTTAGTGCCTCTGCAGTGGGACAGGGAGGGGAAGCGGGAGTGGGAGAGCAGCGCATGATTTGGAGTGCTTCAATGGGAACACTGAAACGGGGAATGGCATTCCTAAACCGCGACAAGAGGCTTTTAAGCACGGCAAAAATACTGCTTCCAAAAGGTACCAAAAAGGCAACTAAGAAAAACAAGCTCATTGTAGGCAGACTTGCACTGGCAGCATTAGGGTCTGAAAGTGTGTGTGAAAATAGTGTATGGGGGAGGCAGCGAAATGAAAAAGACCAAAGAGAAATCATGGTTTTCAACTTTACAAGAAATACAGCAAGAGCTGTCCTTAAAAAAAAAAAAATTGCCAGACCTTTCTTGATTTTTTTAAATTTAACCCCTTTTACCTCAGTTTGCAACATGTTGATATTTGATGTTGTATGAAACTTGTCTCTGTGCAAAAGAATAATAAGAAAAAAGCATACATAATGGCAAAACTATATTATAGGTAAACTGTTTCCATTGTTAAGCAGACCTGTTTATTCAGATCTGCACATATTAATACTTTAATATAGACAAGTGTTAGTTACATATTTTTTCATAATTTTGAAATATATTTGTTATTAATAAAATAAAGCTCACTTCATTTGTTATACCTCTGCAATCAAGGTACAGTCTATACTGTTCAAGCTTGAGTGTTGTAATTTTAAACAACTGACTATTTATTTACTGAATTTTCTTCAACCTTTCTATCTCTCATGCTCAATTTTACTTATGAATTGATTGTATTGTATGGCTCTCAAATCAAATATTTTAATTTTCTTCTAATTTTGGTTTTTTTTTTTTTACTTGTTTCCCAAGTCTGTATTTATTAATATAGAAAAGTGGAAAATTATGATCCCTTCCAACAATAACTTTTCTTGGATTTTGTGATTTATTCTCTTAGAGGTGATCTTAACACATTTGACTAATAACAGAATTTAAGCTATTATTTTGACAGAAGCCCTTACAAAAACCAAATTAAATAGTTATCCTTTTCATAAATGACATAATCTTAATTATATGTCTTGCTTTTATATATCATATTATTGAGGATTATATGAGAGAAAGAATGGTTGAAGAAGACTTGAATGATCTTTGACCCTAGAAAAGGTATTTAAGAATCAAACCAACTAGTATCCTCTTTGGTAAAAATTTGAAGATGTCCTGATTTCAGCCAAAACTATTTTTATATTCACAATATCTATTTTTCACATATCTAACATTGGAATCCTGATATCAGACAAGGATAAGTAATGATAACTGTGTTGTAAACTACATCTGTTCCTTTTCATCATTGCCTCTGATGAGGCAATATTTCTGAGAAATATTATCATGCTGATTCCCACCCTTTATGAGAGCTTCACACTAGTCTTTGCAAAGTCAGTTAAATCTTATCTTTTCAAATGTTCTACGAAGCTAAATATTTATGTTCTACCCCGTGTTGCCTATGACCCCTGCTTTTATTGACAATCAAATACTGCCGATGTGACTACAGCATGAGTTTTAATATTATTCTGTTGCAGGGTTGTTACTCTCTTGTTCTTGGCCCAATCCACTCATCTGCTTGGTTTCTAGAGTGTTTCCCAAACTGACCTTCTAAGCTATTTCAAGGTCTTCAAAATACTTTGAGGATGCAAATGATAATGCTAATAAACTACTTTATGAGCTATTGAGGCTGATATTTTCTTCAAATAAAAGAACTTATTAAAGTAAAAATGTAATTACTTCAATTCCCTAACTTAGATTAACTCAAGAACTATATTTTTTCTCAAGTAAATAATGTTTTAGGATATCTGTCTTAAAAAGAAATTTGCTTTTCTATGGGACTTTTTTAAAAAACAAATGTATCAGAATATTTTCATTCTCTGTCATCAGATCTTTGATATTTACATTAACCTTTAGTTATAGAAATATCTAATAAATATATTTATAAAAAATATAATTTAGCTCAAATTTTGGGTGGTTTTTCCCTCCTCCTCCACCCTTTCAAAGAAAGGTGACTGTAAGCAGTCCAAGCAGTCCAATACCTCTGCAAGACCTATATATCACTCAACAATTTCAAAGAAATTTGATGAAAATTTGGAAGTATCAGAGATTATTTGATTTTTACAGCCTTTTGGAAAATCAGTATTGAGGAAAAGTAAATGAAAGGCTGAATTCAGTCTTCAGGAATTCTGCTTGGTAGCATTTGGAGAGGCAGTCAGCAACTGACTTTGGACAGTGCACACATCACTCCAAATATCTGCAGCATACAGTGTTTGCTGTCTGTAGTCAAATCCTTGGGGGAATTGTAGCGTTCACTGGGATTAGAGATTATAACTACTCTGACGTGGAGCTTTTCAAAACAGCTCGAATGTTTTCAAGAATCTCTGTGTACTTTTCTTACCCAAGCTTGCAACCTCACTCAAAATCATAATTCTTGCAATCAAAAATGAATAAAAAAATGCTTCCACAAAGCCACCCAGCTACCAATCTGCTAGTAAAATCTATGAGCTCCAAGCAGGACAGGAAAGGCTGTTGAAACTATTAAGGCAAAGCCAAGAAGAAAAGCATTGCTTCATAGTATGGGGTATAAGAAAAGTGAGGGAATGAGTAAGAAGACAAATGAGGAATACTGTGTGTAAAAGAATATTATGATAAAATACATTTTTTGTATGTGTATATGTATACATTCTAATTTATTGTTTTGTAGCTCAAAACATTGTTTTGCAGCTCAAAAGCTGTCTTAATGCTACACGGATTGAAAATATTTGTTTAACACCACAGAAAATGGGAATATCAGAAACAAGAAGCTGATTTTTCAGGGTATGAAATGAATGTATAATATATAATATACTGCCATTCTAGATATAGTGATGGATTGATTCAATTTGTTGAACTAGAAATATATGAGTCATCATACACAATGCAAAATGTCTTTGAAAATCCCCTAGGAGTTTGTGAACTACTACAGACTGCACCTCAGGGAAACAACTGATGAATCTGTAAGTAAAAAATGAGTTATTGCTTTAGATCCTATGAGGACACAACACTAGGATTCAAAAAACCATATTTTCAAACTTCAGGTCCTGTATTTCTGTTATTAGTTTAACTTGATGGAGGCAAAAGAAAAAAAGCTCAGTGAAGTTGTCCATGGTTGTCCACTCATTTGTGTATGGTAGAATAAACGTTTATTCAGTTCTTCTGTTTTTTTATTAAAGTAAAATATAAGCAAGATTCTTTGTTAGAAACAAATATTCCTAAAATTTTAAATGAAGTAAAGCCTAAATTTGACAAAATCCTAGAATTCTAATGAAGTTGATGAAATTATACTGAGTTTGAATGAATGACCTGGATGTTCACTTCTCTTTCTTTCCTTATTCTAATATTGTCTTGAAATCACTTTTAAACCAGTTCACATTTTGCTTATATTACAGTTGTATAGCTTTTTTCAGCTTCAACTGAAGCTTCCCTGAAATATTACATCTTAAGTTTTCCTTTTAGATTAATATTTTAACAATACATTTTTTCCAATGCATTAGCTGGAAATCCAAGACACCATGTCATTACTTTCAATTTACAAAACAACCCCAACCATTTTAGCAATTTTTTAGGTAATAACATAGAGCAAACTTTTCATTATATACTTTGAAAAATGCTTTTAAAATTCATAAAAAAAAATCTCCCTGAATAAAACACAAAGAAAATAACACATCAATAATAAAATAACAATGGATGCTGTCAGTTGGTTTTACATAAACAATGAACCTCAGAAGAGGAATATAGCATTGTGGAGCACATACATTTTGCAGAAAGCACACACTGCGTAATGTTACCTGACAGTGTAAAGAGATTTACAATGAAAAATATGACTAGAAATGTGTAAGCTAATCCACTGAGAGTATGCTGAATGCAAAACTACATAAAAATGCTATTAAGACATAAAGAAGTCTGCCACTCTGACTTAGTATGAGATAGCTGTACCTAAATATTGCTTCTGGTTTCCAAATATGTTTCCAAATATCAGCTGTATTGAGGACTAAATTAAAAATTGTCATCCTGGGTTTGTCAATGGTTTCCCCATTTAGACTTGGACTATGTGTAAAAACAAACATGTAAAGTTTAGGAAAAATGGAACTTGATGTACATAGTCCATGATTTGGTCTTATTATAAGGCAGAAACCAAAATATTTCAGGTTTTGCCTTATTGGGATAGAGGATAGAACCTACCCACACTGCCTCTTAATTTCAATTATTTAAAACTCTAGAAGGTATAGAACTACAGAGAAATTTGTTCACAAATTCCTGTAATGTCAATTATTCCTTCTATAAGCAATATTTTAAGCACATACTTAGTGTATGGCTCAATGACATTTGTTTCCCAACTAATGTTATCAACTTATACAAATATTCTTATGTAACCATTTGAATGTTAGTCCTATGGATTCATAGATTTTTGCTCTTTTGTAGTTTTTCACTGTAATTATTACAGTTTTCCTTTAAAACCAATATTTTAATGATTAATATGATTTTAATTTCTAGCAGTATCTTTGAAAGTTATGTTGATTTTCCTATGCTATTGCTATTTTTTCCTCAGATTTTTTATTCTCTTTTGAAATTTCTATAATATTATATAGATAGTAGAAATCAAATCAGCAGAGAACCTGAATGTTCCATGTCCTTCAGTAATACAAGTGCTTCATTTTTCACCTTTTATATGAATCAGAGATTCCTTCAGGACCTCTGCAAAGAATCATTGTACTTACAGTTCTTGTCGTGCATTGGGAATTTTATGAATATTCTAGAGTGGTTTTGGTTGCTTTAAATGTTTTGTTTTGAATTACATCTAAGTTATTTTCATATTTTATAGACGTTCTCAGACTTTCTCTGTAATATCCTGGAGATTTGTTATCCAGGTTTGTGTTACTTTGAATTGGATCTTTTGGTTTTAGCCATCAATTTTGTCTTCCAACTTAAAAAAAATAGACCTGACAAGTATGTGCATCCATCTTAACTTCTTGGAAAACTTTATTACTTTATATTACTTAATAATTTAGTTGCATCTCTGGGAATCTGCAGAAAGAGCTAGAAATGTCCCAGATAATTCCCAGTCCTTTTGCCTTCCTTCCCTGGATTAAATGAGTCAGCAAAACCAGCAACTTTCAAAAGAATTGTTGGTTTACAATTCAACAAAATCCATTTCTACTTTTGACCATAATTCAGCATAATGTCAGATACCCTGAAGAAAGAATGGAAACATGGCATAAGCTACCCACATGACAGACCTCTTTTGAATGAGTCACAGAAACATCAGCTGTGATTGACTGTTGCTGGTCAATGTCCCAGGAGGGCCTGATCATAGCAAGAATTAATAGAAATTAGATCCTGGTAAGAAGAGAAAAACATTTTACCTCATATTCATAGTTCTGATGGTTGAAAACACATGCCACTGAATCCAAGCAATACACTTTCCCAGACACTTTGCACTCTTCATGGACCCGGCAGTTCCCATGGAAGTGTGAAATTCCCTCACATTGTAGAGAGAGAAACACAATAATGACTTGATTTTATACATGTGGTTTTCAATTACTGTTTCTAAACCTGTAACATAGACAAGTTTCCAAATATAGATAAAAGTCTATTTGGTGAGGCATTTTTATATATCAGTACTGATACTTTTGCATATATGTTTGTATCTGACTTTTTAAAGAATACACACACAATCTTGGAGACATAGGACAAGATGAATCCTGTTTCTAAAAGGTACGTCAAACACTGAAAACAAAATCTTTTCCAAAGAGCAGCTGAAAATCTCTTTTTCATTTACCTATAGAGTGAACGTTCGTCATACATTATAAGCCAGTTGGTGTTACACAGGAATTTTCTGACCAAAATGCTTTGACATTTTTTCTTAATGTCATTGTAGTGGCATGTCTTTGATCTACCATATTCCAAATTTATCTAAAATTGTTTATAGAAAAGAATAATCTGCACACAACTATCACAATCTATACATAATCTAGCCTATTTTATGCTGATTGGCTGTATTTCCATAACAAGAATAAATAATTTGAATTCATATTCTGCAGAACTTCCATTATAGAAATATTTTTACTTTACCCTCTAATAAAAATCACAAACCAAACATAACTGAAGTAAGGTAAAAAAGAACAAAAATATGGGATTTAAGTGAACCTTAAAGAAGAAAGAAAGTACTACAACTTTGCAGCTGTGATGAGGAAAAACAGATGATAAAGTCTTGTGGCAGCTGTGCACTTCAGATAATATACTACAGAGATGGATGAATTAGCTCAGAATCATCGATCTAGAGAGAAAAATATGTGCTCACCCTAGGGACATTTATGTCATAAACTTTCATAAAACAGGAAGGAGTCTAGACAGGTAGTTATATGAAAGGGTCTCCATTCAGAAAATTTACATGAAATTTATTACTAGAAAACTGAGGCATCTGATATTTCCTATGTAGATCTGGTTCATATCACATTATTAGCAATAATAATGCTGTATATGTTGTCCATACAAAGTGTCATCCTTTTGGTATAATAGAATTTTGAGGCTGTCCCATAATCACAAGGAAATTCACATCATCTGGTGCTGTATGAAATGCAAAAGTCTACACAAGTAGCTACTTTTTCTATGTCTGCATTTTCAAAGCTACAGAGATGATAACACATGGCTTGCAGTTCTTGAGACTCTAGAAAAAAAAATTTATTAAATCTCCCATGCGGTAAAACGAATCAAATAAAAGCAGGGAATACTGAGGCTGCCATCCTAATTTTCTGGGAAGATCCCACTTACAAAAATTGCAACAGATTTATTCCTCGCAGGAAGTCCTTAAAATTATTGTATATTTGATCTGTTGATTGATCAGTCAAGGAATAAACACACCCCATAGGCAAATGAAGTTGATCTACTAAGACATTTCTTCCAAGGGGATCTCAAAGCATGACTTCAGTGGATAAAACTGAAGGTAACCTGTCATGGATTGGCTGCATGGATTAACTGCAGCTGCCATGGATTACCTGCAGCTGGAGCTGGTGAGTATGAGGATGATGTAGCTGATTTTCAAAACTGCTGACTCATGGAAGCACACCTTGTCATAAGGTTAGGTTGACAGAGTACTTCTTTCAGTCTTAGGATGAATTGTCAAATTTGATAACAGACAGCAAGGAAGGGGGTAGACTAGGCTATAATAATGGGTCTTGATTTTGGATGTTACTTTTAGTGCTAAGCTTGTGCTTTTACTATTTCTGGCTGGAGGTTTGGATTTGTTCCTACTTCTCATGCTAGCTGAGGAAACTCAAGGTCTATCTGATTTTGGGGCAGGTTTCAAACCTCTTCTTTTGCTAAATGCAATTATTTTTGCATTAAAAATTGAAATAATTTATTGAGCATTATGTCTCTATTATGTATTGCTTAAGTCACTTTCATAATGAAGTATTTGACTTCAGTTTTATTAGTTATAGTCTTGTACCACCCTATCCCTCCCACTGCCCCCTAAATACACTCTCCCAAAAAAAACTTGTCACAGAGGATTTTAGAGGATTTTACAGATCAGCTAAGTCCAATAGTGACTGGAATGTTTTCACATTATGAAAAAAGCATTTCTGAAAAAGGAGTTCTACCTTTGACACCAGGGTTGAATGGAAAGAAAGGACATCCTGAAAAGCTTCCTTAGGAGTTTTTTCCATTCTCAGCTGAGTTATACCAAAGCTTTTGCAAGTTAATCTTGCATCAGAGTTTTTCAATGCTTTTATTTGATATTGTAGGTAGCATTACCAAAATAAAATTTTCTTTCAATTTGTCATAGAAATGCTTAATCCCAGATTATTCTCTCTCATGGCTGGGTCAATTATTTAATATTGTACATTTAACTTTTAATTCTCTCCAGAATTTATTTAGTTTATATGATATTTAAAATTGTAAAAATAAGTAGATATTCTATTTTTGCAACAGAATCAGAAAATAGATGTGGAAACCTCTGAAATTCTGTCAAGTACAGTTAAGTGGCTAGACTAAGAAATAACTTCAAGATAATTCTCATTGGAAGCAATAAGACCATAAATGCCATGTCAAACACTTCTAGTTTGCCAGCTCAAGGAAGACAACCTCTGTTGCCTGTAAGGTTGAAATTTTATTTCAAATATAAAAAAAAATTAAAATGTTAGAGCTAGAAAAACTTGGAGGAAAATTTTAGCCCTTCTGTAAATAGGGGCATTTAATTTGCCCATAATTTTTATCAACATTGATGATAGAAATGAGACCTAAATTTAATAATCTCCATTTAATTTATCTTACCACTAAAAATATAAATATACAAATTCTAGCTCAGCCATTAGGCAGTTGAGAACTGAAAGGTTAATGACAGCATGAGGTAATTTACTGTGACCTAATCTGTATTACAGCTGCATCTGTTACTTTTTCCAGTCATCAATAGCTGGTGGTTTGCATAACTGTCAAAAAGCCCCATAGCTCTAAACATTTTACAGACTTTACCAGAAATGCATGATTCAGGTTGTCAAGGCCATTTGGAGTTTAATATGTGGAATTTATTGAGAACAATTTCTTCCCCTACTGACTTAGCAAAAGAAAACCAATACATAAATTATGTTTGAAATTTTACGTCCAAATGATTGAAAAACCTTCTGATAGGCCACAGTCAGAAAATGCAGATTCAGTGGTATGTTTTCAGAAGCTTTGTTTGATAAAAGACTTAAATTTTGCATCCTACTGCTTTCACCAATGAACTTAGGTGCTCACAGTCTGGAGGTATTAGATAATTTTTGTGATACTCTTTTGTAATTCATTGGTGTATGGATTTTTGTGATTCAGTGTTGTCTGCTTGTCAAGTTTAGTTTACCAGACGTAAAATGAAAGTTTAGATGACTTTGGGACCTCTGTCCTTGTTGAAAAATAACTGCATTCTACTAATCAAATGTCTGAAAGTCCAGCAATGTAAATATTTTTCTGAGATGGGTCATAATTTCATGGAAATTGTATATTCATTAATTAGTAGTCCTTTTTTATCCATGGATGCAAGATGCTTATGCTATTGTACCAAGGCATTTGTTATTTAGTAGAGTAGGAATGGGTTAATTTTGGAATTCCTCAAAATGAATACCCTAAATACAGTTAGATAAACCAAAATATTTTTTTCAGATATCTTTTCTTTGTGTTTTTTGGTTTGGTTTTGTTTGCTTGTTTGCTGCAGTGGGGGAGGGGCAGTCAGTTTGTTTTTTGTTTCAAATTTGTCTTTCTTTTTTCTTGAGAATGAACATTTTCCTCAGAACATGTTCATTTCAACTTTGTTGATAAATTCTATGTAAATTTGATCTTTACTTAGAGAAAGGTATGCTGGTCACTAGGTATTGATACATTTGGAAATACCAAAAATAACTTGTTAAACTGTAAGTTTATCTGGGGAGCTAGGATATGTTTGTTACAATAATATTTATAGAACCTGACATGATGAAGCAGGATGAAGGCACAGACCCTCCTAGATAATTTGCTATACCAAAAGCTACTGGTTCTGAGTGCTTAAGTTCATTGATGAACATCTAGTGCTGATCTTGGCCTGAATGATGGAGAGAAAACAGACACAGAGGAGTAAAGACAGGACTTTCTTGAGGACAAGGTGTTAGCAAAGAAAATGATTACAGAGCAAAAGCTGGCTTAATTTACTACAACAAGATAAGATTTCAATGAAGACAGACAGTTGACTTTGTTTTAAAAGCAGAGTAAATTACCTTGCTCTATCTTCAAAATAAATGGTACTTTAGCATTAAGCAGGGTTACTTATCACAGCCCATGAGCATTCATATAAAGAAGCATGTATGTCCAGGCTTAAAAAAGTCTGAGGTTAAATAAAATTCTGGCAGGCAGAATTTGGTAATGACAAACCTACTGAAAGCATGAGATGACCATGAAGTCTTATTGCCAGAATGCCAAAGGGATAAGAAATGTCCTGAAAGATTATCCATAAAGGCACAATAATTCTGAAATATATGCTAAGTGTATTAAATATATATATATATATTTTTATGCACTGGCTTTAAGTGTGTAACTGTATACAGTTGTTAGATATATTGGTTAAAATAGTATTATCTGACAGGTTAAAAATATCTTTAATCCAAACTGTGCATTATCTGTCTCAGCTCATATATTTAACTCAAAGACTTGGAAATGAAAACTTGAAAAATATTTAATTACATTAAATCTATGAAGACTGGGCATTGAAAGAACTGACTGAGAATAAATTGAATATTTAATGAAAAAAAAAGTTTGTTCCAATTTCTACCAGTGCGACTTGCAGAGACCCTCATAAATGAATGTTTGCTAAGATATTAAAACATCTAGAGTATGTGACTTCCCAAGGAAAAAAATGCATTATATATAAATTGGAGCTAGCAAAGATTTGTAGTTGGTTTGGGTTTGCTTTCTGGTTGTTTTTTTTTGGTTTTTTTTTTTTTTGTTTGTTTGTTGGTTTTTTTTTTGGTGGGAGTTTGGGGTTATGGATATTCTTTTATTTCTTGCTGCTTTTGGAATCAGCCTTAGATTCAAGTTGGAATTGAGATGCACTATAGATTGAAATTTAATTCCACATCATGTAATTTTCATGTAAAAAAGGTTGATTGCTCAAATTGCTCAGTAAGCAGAGGGAAGTAAAACATCTGTTATTTATTTTAATTAATATGTATTTATCAGATAACACTGCCAGTATGTTTGGCACCATTCACTATGCAACAGAACTGAGAGTCAGACCGGTGCAATGCAATTAAACAGGAAAAATTTTCAATCTGATTGCAAAAATGAATTTAAAGAATGATGCTTCAGCTGAGTGAAAAATTCACATGAAGAATGTTTAATTAGTATCTCTTTATTCAGTCATTCTGAGAGTACTAGAATTTAGCTTAGAGGACATGTGAACAAAATTGAAGAACCTTCCTAAATGGGTTTGAATTTAAAAATCAAAACTCTATTGCAGTCAAACCCTACTGGATAATGGAGGTGTTCCTATTTTTGCCCACTTGTATTGGTTTTGATCTTGGTTACTTAAGTTTTTTCTTAAGAAAGTTGTTTTAAAAATAAAAAAAAGCTATCGAATGGGAGCATGGAGTATATATGATGAGTTGATGTGAGGTGTAAAAAAAAAAAGTATTCTTTTTCAGATTATACTCAAAAGAAGGAAGTGTTGAAATTATCTCGGAATTGGTCTAGTTAAGAAATTACTAAGAGAAGAAGATAAAAAACTGATTCCAGTTATACCTTCCTGCTAGGCTTCCTTTCTGACTCATAATTAAAAGTAGTGTATAACAACTCAGTCAAAACCTAATAAACCTAAAACCTTCCAGAGATTAAAGTATTAAAAAAGAGTAAATACAAACAGCTACTACAGCCCAGTCTGTCATCACATACCTTATGATTTTACTGGAACGTTTATAAACACAACATGACACCTACATCATACATGGCCATAAACAATTTGTGCTTGGGTCAGCCACCGTGTCTCCAGAAGAGCTCCCTCTCTATTAATATTAAAAGAAGAAGAGACAGATGTGACTGTTTAGTCTAAACTGCCATGGAAAACTGAAACAGCACTATATAGAAAGAGACAGTTGAGTGAATAACTTGCTTTAAATTATGTATATGATTAAGTTAGTCCTTTATTCTCCTTGTGGTTTCTCTATAAATAGATTGTGATTTCCTCCCATTTATTTTTCATTATATTTCACTCTGTAAATATAATCAAAAAGTCTTATTTAATGTATTTACACAGATTATTGAAAATGCAATCAGTGTTGGTTCTATATTTTCCTCATGACTCGAGTATTTTATTCCTTTCATTCTTGCTGTCTTCATCTCAGGAATAACAATGGGCATATGATACAACTCTCAATACAAGTCTCTCAAGCTTCCTAAAAGGAAAGTTGGGTGGAAATACATTTTGCTTTTTAGTGAACCTAAGCCAATTTTCTGTGGGCTTGTTTTACCTAGTTACTCAGGGAAGAAATCCACCAGTCATCCAGAGGCCCATATAAGACAGAATGCAGGTTGCTGTTATTTTCCCCCTACCATCTGTGTTTGATGGTCCTGCATGGTTTGCCTTCATATTTATCCAGTTTCCCATTTTTTCCCTAGAAAGAAGATAAATCAAATCAGAGGCCTTGAAACTCTTGATTCCAAGTGCTTTAAAGGAGCTGGCTAAGAATACATAAGGCACGTTGTTCTCATTTCTTCATAGTTCTGGGTGACTCCAAATAATACTGGACAAGTATATGGCTTGTTAAGAAACAGGAAGGCTTGAGCTGATATAAATAAGTCCTGGCCAATAAAAAAAAAAAGGTGATAAAACTTTCAGGTAAAAGAAAATCCACAGTAGAGCACCATAAAGAAAAAAGCTGATTAGGGATGCCTTGCTGATGGTCTCGGACGCACTTGTTGATGAAGTGTTTTTATTTAACAGTGCATCTTATAGCTGTCTGAGGAGTGTGAGTATATGAGAGCAACAGCTCTGCAGACACAAAGGCCAGATTGTGAGGAGAAGAGGAGAGGCAGGCACTGATCTCTTCTGTGTGGTGATCAGTGACAGGGCCCAAGGGATTGGCCTGAAATTGTGTTAGGGGAAGTTTAGGCTGGATATGAGGAAAGGGTTCTTCCCCTGGAGGTGAAGGGTAGCCAGGGAAGTGGTCACAGAACCAAGCCTGCCAGAGTTGAAGAAACATTTGCACAACACTCTCAGGCCCATGGTGGGATTCCTGGGGCTGTCTTGTGCAGGGCCAGGAGCTGGACTTTGGTGATCTTTGTGGGTATTTTCCAACTCAGGATAGTCTATGATTCTAACTAATAGAAGTTGAAGCCTGTTCTGCCTGTGACACTGTTATGTGAGTGACCTCTCCCTCTCATTATCTCAGCTCTTGAACTTTTCCTCATGTTGTATCTCCTCTGCCTAGCTGAGGAGGGGAGTTATGGAGCAGCTTTGGTGGTAATCTGGCTTCCAAAAAAAAACCAAAAACCAAACCAAACTTGCAGGTCGGGACAGAAGACTGAGAGACAGGAGACTAGAGCCTGAAAATCTGAGATTTGATGGCTTTAAAGGATGGATTATTGATTTTAGGCTCCTAATGTAATATTATGAGGGAAAAAAAAGGCATAATAACAGTTATATAAACAGGAATATAGCTAATAAAGGGAAGAAGTGCAAGGAAGTTAAGTTTTAAAATTATTGATCTGAGGTCTTTTTGAAAAAGAAGGTTGGTATTTTTTAAACCAGTTATTCTCTGGTCCTCAAATAATAGGTTCAACATAAAGGCTTGAACTCATACTGTTGGCTAAAGAGAGATCAAGATTTGATATTGTGAGCCTATCCAATTTTTGGAGAAAGGTCAAAATTAAGAGGTAGAAAGTAAAGATAAGTGATAACAGTACAAAAAAAAATCTTATCAGAACAGATATCATGCAATATTGGATGCGAAACCACAGGAATTGAGAGATTTCTCATCATTTCAATTGCTTCTGAAACTTTTCCTTAGAGACATAAACGTATAACTACACATCTCTAGTATACTCAAGTTGTATGTTCATTCATTTGAACCCAAACGGTTTGTGGGCCAAATAGAAAAGTCTTGTTCTGTATCAACAAGTAGTTTGGTTTGCATTATTCAGAGAACTTAAGGGGAAAGCAGTGTTCACTGGTAACAAGGATGAATATAATTAGATACAACCGTTACTCTAAAGCCTAATGACTCTTATAAAATAATGAACAATGTCAACGTCATGTGCCATGCTTTAAATAATTGATTGCGTAATAGCATTTTGATGGGAATGCAGTTCCCAAAGAGGATCCTTGATTGCATTTTAGTGTTGATAAGTAATAGTGAGGGACATATCTCCATAGACTTATGTATTCATTTCAACTCAGATATCTATGAAATACTTGGCTAAAGAAGAGTGAAAAAGATATTTTTAAAATCCAGTTTTACATGTTGCCTTATTGCATCATTTCTGCTTTAAAATTATTGTCATGTACTAAATGCAAGACTAGATAATTTTAATGAATATCTTTACTTCAGGTGGTTAACTATACTGTCTCTTCTCTTTCAGCGCTTTGTTTTCAAGAAAAATAGATGTAATGATAAAACAACAAGAACAGGCTGTAAAATTTTTTGCTATAACAGAGATACATTTTTTCCAATTTCTTAAGTAGTACTGAGTTTTATTTTCTTGTTTAAAGACATGACACTCAGTTTAAGACACTTTCATGAGAAATGAATATTTCTGTCATTTCAATGTACTACAGTCATCAGACTCTACAGAAAGAATTCATTTAGCACTTCTTTTTTCTCTCATTTTTCTTCTTTTCACATGCCACCATTCATCTAATGTATTAGCTTTCTATATCAGCAAAACACTCCGGAAAATTCTCATCTTTACAGATTTTTCATACCCTCATAATTCAATGCTTCTCTTCACAAAAGAGTGGGAGGTTATGAACCGGCATTTATTAAGTTGTGTAACAGGCATCTGGAATATCAATAAAATGAAACTCTATTTTAGAGAAACTCAGGCCTATTTTCTGAAAGGATATAAAATTTTAAAATGTAGCACAAATCAGTTAAAGGAAAAAGAAACAAACAAGACTGAAAAGGCATATATTATCTGGGGATTTTTTGCATTAAGTAATATTAATTAAACAAGTTTGAAACTCAGTGATAAGGATACTCAACTGCTATTATTTTGCATTCTTTTAAACATTAACATTCTCTATGCTGTTTTTAAGATGTTTTCCCTGCATCAGTTGAGGCAAATCCTACACATACAAATGTAGAGGAGACATTCAGACAGAATATAAGTGTTCATAGAAATATGCTCTGAATAGTTTTGTATTTGAAATCAATCATAAATTTCAAAATATAGTACAAGCTAAAGAGAACTTGAAAATTCCCCCAGGGTACCAGTGGAAGGAGTGGAGGAGGAAAAATTTTGTGTCACCCTGCGTAGTGGTCCTTGAGGAAACTGCCTTTTAAGTCTGTCGTGAGAGGAAATAGCCATTACCAACAGCACTGGATGTTTGGATAGGATCACTCTGGGAGAAATCTACAGGCCTTAAATAGCCATAAAAGATTGCTGCTCTCATTAGAAATAGATGTTAAAACACAGAAATGATTCATTGCTACGAGGATACCACAGGTAAGATTTGCCAGTAAAATTCTTAGAAATAACAGAATCTACTGCACAGATCCGGGACTCCAAACTCTAATAGAATTTTTCTTCATCCCATTTAAAATGTTAAAGTTGTACTTGTTTATTTTTCTCCCCCTGAAATTTTTTTTCATGGATTTGTTAAGAATTTTGGAATACAGTGAGAACTATTGTGAATTTGAAGATTCAGTGGGGGTTTTTTGTCAAGCGTTTTTCCTTGTCTTCCCAGAGGTGCAGTTTAAAAAGTAGAAATGGAAATAAATAGAAATAAAATGGAAAATATTTGAACTGAAAACTGTAGATATTGAAAGAAACAGCTATAAAGTCATTAAGCTCTATAGACCAAGATAGAAGCTGTTTCTCATAATTTATTTTGAAAAATACTTATTTATATAGAAAAAAGAAATATATTCAGATGACATTGCCAAGCCTTTCAAGATGGGATAGTGAGTTTTCCTCTACCTTTTTTTTTTTTTTATGGAAAGTGAAATGCATTATATTTGAAGATGTAAGATCAAATTGAAATACGCCTGAGGGGAAAAGGTGTTACCTTTCCAGTGACCATTACTAAGGCCTCAGAATATCCTAATTCAAAACCATTTACAATACAACCAAGTGTCCATAAGAAATGACCACTCTTTTTCAAGGTGATTCATAAAACCATAACATGTATAAGTTTACATGTTTTATACACACCAAAAAAACCAACACACAACCAAACCAAATCATAATTCAAAACTTCATAATGGTATTTTCAGTGCCCCTATTTCAATGAGCTGTTTCCAGGAAGAGAGAAAAAAAAGCATTTTTCTATGTTCTAGATGCCTGATGTGCTCCTGAATTATAAATTTGCATTCACTTCTCACCTAGCAATTATTTGATTATTCATTCCTTGCAATGAATAATCAAATAATTATCTTGCAATATTATCTTGCAATCAAGACTGCATCACCCTATGATGCATTCAGCAAGATAATAAATTTTTTCAAAAAAGATGTGTGAAGCTAGGTTTCCAAATATTTTTTTAGATGGTGACATATGGGTTTTAATACTTACAAGTACCAAGAATTTAGCAATCTTCTGCAGGAATTTATGGAAGCTGTTATATGCTCAGTATTTTGGAAAATCTGGCTTACAAATTGCATGTCTAAATTTAGTTCTGGAGCTTGTTTTAAGTCAGTGATTAAGAAAAAGATGACAACTGGTATGTTGCATTGCATAGATATGTATTTCATCCCTAATTTCCCCAAACTAATTTTTCCATGTTTTTGATTCTCTTTCCTGATGCTGTTGTAAAGAGATACTTTGCTGCTACCCTTAGAGCTTGAAATATTTGAAAGGAAAGCAAAAAATAGGTTGAGGTTTCAAAATAGAGAATTTCCATTCATTTATAAAAGAATTAGAATTTTCAGATGCCACATTTGCAGTCATATTCCATTTTACCATCATACTGTATATCGTTGGCTTAATCTTGTAAGAACTAACAACTTTCAGAAAAAGTTGTTAGTTCTTACAAGATTACCGTTGTGATATCAATAGAAGTTGGCATAAGTAAGATGGTTTTTCAAATATATCTTAAATATGAAAGCTGTGCCTAGATATTGCAACAGAAGTCTGGTGCTTTACTTCAAATTTTAAGATTTTGGCTGGATTGCTTTCCTGAAAAATCAAATGTGTGCCTTAAATCATATGCACAATTCATCCTAGAGCGTCTCCTAATATATACCTGGGCACTGGACCAGTGCCCATGATGGTTTATTAGTTGTTATTCAATTTAATTTTGTGAAAACAAACTAACACTGGAGTGCTGTGTTCTAAAGAAAATATTGAGGGAAAATGGCAAGACATTACACTTGAGCAGTGCTCTGGGAAATGAGAAAGAGGCAAGGAAAGAGCTTCATACACTGATCTTTGAGATGTAGAAGCCAGTAATGCATATTTCAAACCTGCTAAACCTAAACTGAATGGAAAGAAGTTTCATTCTTAGCAAGACATTGCCATCTACCTGTAGTATTGCTAGCACTAGTACCACAATTAGTTTAAGAGTTAGTTTACTATTGGCTGGCAGCATGAGGCAGGAGCTCTAGAGAAACCTAACGCTGCCTGAACAGGCATCACGACTGAGTCTTCTAGAACTGACTCAGTGAGGAGTGGTTGCACCTTTCTCCTCCAAATATCTTCAAACCCAAGTCTTTAAACACTGTTATATTAGTCTTGTGTAATGGGAAAACTTTATGGAGCATTGGAGAGGAAGGAATATGTCTTAAATGGAATGGGAGCTCTTTTTTTGCACCTATCACAGACTGAGACCTTTCTAGACCATCTTCGTACCCATGCAGGTGAAGAAGAAAGTTTTCATATATGAATTCAAATCTTCCTTATGTCCCTTTGTATTCAGTTGAAAATCATAACTTTATGATTGGTAGTTCTTGTTAAATATGACAAACAATGAGTTTAAAAGGGGCCCCTATGCCAGGGCAGTTGTAGAAAAAACACACTCAATAACATGGACAGACTATCCATAGGAATCAACCACAGACAGTTTTATGATGGCTTTTACTTCTAAAAAGCCCTGACCACTCACTATTTCCCTGTATAGACATGTTACAATTGACCTGTGGTAATTTCTGTTTGTCCATCTAAAAGCAACAGGGTGGGTAAGCCCTTCTGAGACTACTCTCACTGAGCCTTCTTTTAACACTGATGAGGAATGCTCTCATTTCCTTCACTTCCCTTTCCATTAGCTCTCTGAGATGTGTGTGTATGAGAGTGTTCTTTATTGCTTTCAACTATAATTAAGAAAGACGGCTAACTCCATTTTAATAATGGATTTAAAGTTAATGGAAAAAAATAAGCAACCCCAAGTAAAACAATTAATCTATAAGAAACGTGAACAATTTCAGTAGTATTTTGACCTTTTCTGGGCAGATATAAGGATCCATTTTTATCACTCGTACCTTCTCCATTGCCATAATACAATGAGATATGCTAAAAGGGGAAGTGTTAATGCTCAAAATGGTCAAAGCCATTAACATGAAACAAATTGTGTGTATCTGTGTTTCTCTGCTTACCCATGTGGGTGGCTTACCTAGAATTATAAAATCCCTGCCGTGAAAAATGGATCCCATGTAAGAATTGTAGAAATTGTTGGAATTATGAATTGTTGGAAATTATGGCATTTAAGGAAATAATAAAGATTGTAATTAATATTTTGAATATCCATTATTTATATATACATACTACATTCACTTCGGTACAAAGTAGACATTTTCTGATTTTAAATAGGGGGTGTAGAATCCTTATAAGACTAGATAATAAATACAAAATGAAGAAAAAAATCCTCATTATTTGTCTCAGTGCCTGTATTCATAAAGACTGTTAGTTATTTTAGAAAAATCATCAACATTTTTCTATATTATGCAGCTCTCAACATGCTGTCAGCAAAAATCCCCACACACAATGAGGCAAAAAATCTACACAAGGAAATAAAATATTTATGGATAACCAATCTGAAGAAAATCTCATAAACTTAGACTGTACAGTCAAAGTATTCTCTGAGAAAAATAAATATTACTGGGAAAAACACTTGAAAGCATTGCAAAAAATCTGAAAATTATAAAAGTTCAGGATCTATATGTGTCCAAGAGTAGAATAAGAAGACCAAGGTACAGTATTATGGTTTTTAATAAATGGAGGTGGAGAACACTATAATAGATACAAAATTCACATGAATTCCAATTCGCATGAATTCCCTATTCACAGTGGGACTGAGTCTATAGGGAATGTCAATTATTGTAGCCAAAATGCTTGTCATTTTCCATGTTATATAGACTTTAATGTATTGCTAGTCCAAAAAAAAAAAACCATCAAAAAAAACAAATCAGTGTGACTCCCTAGCAGTACAGTTTATCAAATACTACATGGTGAGGGGACAAGCAACAAAAAACAACTTTTGATTTGTGTTATCTGGCTCCAACCAGTGCAACACGGGGAGGAGAAAAAAAGAACCAGACCACCCAATCTTCAAAAACAGTATGCCAAGTGATTTGATTGATTGGTTGGTTGATTTGTTGGTTGGTTGGGGTTTTTTTCAAGAAAATGCTCTACTTCTGTATTTAATGCATCCACCAGTGCCCTCTTTATATTTTACAAGAGGACAGTGTGCTTCAATGTGTATCCCTGGTACTTTAATAAATAACATTGATTACCATAACATTTTTTCACTGTATATTTGCACCAAAGGCTAATTGGTATATTTTACTGAATTGCAATAATTTGTTAATTTCAAAATCCAAATCTTCTTAGTTCCAGGATGGATTCCACCTATCTTGGATCCAAATAAAAGTTAACTATTGTCATTTAACTTTGGAAATTAAGAAAGACGCAAATATGTAAAGTGTCTTGGAGCAAAACTCTAATGAAACAAAGTACCAACTAGGTTTCTGAGAGTTCCTCATGGGGACCACTTGGAGTTGCACCAGATTTTAAGAATATGGAAAATTCTTCCTTTGCACAGAAACAGAGAAAATCCTACAGTAGGTAAATGTCAGTCTTTGTAGTAATAGGGAGAACACACACAAAAGTGAGTTAGTTCATCAAGCCAAGTAGTCCAGAGTAGACAGAGAGACAAAGTAGAATCTTAACCCAGAAATCCCCCACCTTCTCCTTAGCAGAACTGAAAAAAAACCAAAACAAAACAACAAACAGCAGAAAGGGTGGTAACAATAAAAATATTAGGCATTTGTTTTATTAATTTCTTAAAAATAACCTCTTTCAAAGAGACTAGAATCTTTAATGGGAGGATTGAAACTGTCCTAACACTTCCTAAGCGACTGAACCCAAGGTAGAATTGGGAAGAATTCTCTCAGCTGTGCAACTCCAAGATGAAAGAGATTTTCAAATCAATTATGGAAGAGTATCCAAAAATTCCCTCTTTTTTTTTATATGAATAGACATTTGTAAGTTGTTATATTCATAGTAATAGATTTATTGAGTCGGGGAATGCTGCACACTTTAAATGATTTTTGAGTTCTCCAGTTATTGATAAGGAAGTCACAAGGAGTTATTGTTGCTGTGAGGAAAAAAGAAGAAAAAATACCTTGGATAAGATGACTGAGCACAGTAAGATATAACTTTTCTTTTCCCCCCGATAGAACTGAAATACAGCCTACATAGGTTTGTGAGGAGGCATAGTGCTGTGTTTCTCAATAGGGAGACATTAAATTCTCCAAGCATATTGGAAAATAGCCCTTTGGATTCTGAGGAAATTAATTGGACAATTTCCAAATGCTTTTTTATGAATTTCAAACTAGTAGCAATGGCTGCTGTTTTGGCACGCTGGCATAGTTCATGAGCTCATTGATTCAGGATCAGATGATATTGTTGATTTCGCTCCTTTCAGAGAATCACCTGTTTTTGTAAATGTTTCAATAAGGTACAAGAGATATTTACTGACAATTGCACTAATATTGCACATTAAAGGATGCTGACAGTGGCATAGCTACACTTTAAACCTGGAAACAGTAAATGTAGGATAATGTAGATCAATTGTTGAAAAAACATTTTTATCAGTGTAGTAGAGAGCATTTTTGATTCTTAACAGTGTATAGTACAAGTTGCAACAATGAGTCATGATTTGCTAACTCCTCTTACAAGAATGGAAGTTATTACCTTGAATATATTATCTTTATAACAAAAGAGGGAATTTTTTATGTTTCAATGTACAGATTTTTTTTTTTCTAGAATAAAATACTCTGTGCAAAGGAACTGAGAGAAATTTTCTCATAAAATGAGATTCTTAACATGCATATTTTACATTCTGCATTATATTTATCTGCTATACATTTGAAGTATTTTCATTGCCTTTATTTAATATTTACATATTATAAATTTCCATATGTTTGTAACTTGAATTCTTCCCATGAAAAAATTGTATTTTTACCCTTTTATCTATCAAGTTTTCTGAAAAATATGGAAATCCTGAAATTAATTTTTTCATTCTTAAAAGGTGATTCCCCATCCTTGGAAGCATTCAAGGTCAAACTGAGTGTAGTGGATCAACCTGATCAAGTGAAAGACATTCCTGCTGAGGGCAGGAGTGTTAGAGCGGTGATCTTTAGAGGTCCCTTCCAAGCCAAGCCATTCTATGGGGCTGTGGTAAGGACATATAATCACATATATTTCATACATGTGAAACATAGATTCATACATACATGCATTCACAGACTGTGAAATACCAGCAAACCTGGCTTGTAGGTGAAGCTGCACTCCTCTGCTGCTCACACCATGCAGATTCTCAGTTGTATGGCACAGCCTATTTCACAGTGGTAGAAGTCAGCAGTAGTCCATGTTGGATCAGAGTCTGAGTGATAAGATCCTTTCCTTCAGTTCATCTGACACTGACACTACCTCTCTGAATTTTAGTAATCCTGTTTCCATTTTGTGTCTTAAAGAAGAGAGTACAACAAAGCTGCAACAAGGAGCAGATGAGGGAATGCAATTTAACAGACAACTATAATGTTGCTGCTTCACGGATAATGCTGAAGTTTTAAAGCAGAGCCTGAACCACAGCTGCTTTATTAAGTCATTTCTGATCGCAACCACAGGAAGCCAAACAGCAAGCAATCACTCTGCCAGTCTTCAGTTTCAAATTTTCTTTATTACTCTGCTTAGAAATTCATATTAGCAGCCAAAATTTGCCAAAACCTCTGGAAACACTCCTATTCAAGCTGCTTCTATGGGAAAGAAATTTCAGCCTTCAGACTAAACATCAGGATTTGATTTTCTACTTGCATCATTTGTCATTTTGCCAGAAATATATAGCAGAAAGGTATCCAAGGTAATACTTATTGAATGCTGTGTGTAAATTGAAAAGTAGGAAAACAGAGTTTATTTATTGCACCCTAGTTTTACACAATGCAAAGTCATATAAACCCTACTGCATATCTTGTGGTGGGCAGCCTTCCAAAAAAAAGTGTATGTCAGCTATAGTTGCTAAAGGGAGTTTTGGCAAACAGAAGTGCAGTGGAGTGTCAGAATGCTCTTTGCTTAGGCTTTGCTCAAGGCTGATGATGTTTGCTCCTATGAGCACAGGAATTGGTGCTTGCTGGCTCCTGGAAACCAATTGTCTGAAAAGGAGCAGGCAGAACCAAGAGCAATTCCATCTACTACCACTACACCTTTATTAAATGCATGCTGCATAGTTTTGGATAAGCCTGATGTCCTTGGACTTCAGAAAAATACCAGATTACTGCTCACATTTCCAACTACAGAATATGAGATCCAGTGCAACACGCTAGCATATGCAACTGCATCCTACAAGATGAAGGAACATGTTTACTCAATCATTTTAAATCTCAGAAAAAGTTTTATAATGATGAGGTATGAGAATAATGCTGTTAGGTAATACAACCCCTTTTTTTTTCAATTTCTTTTTTATAATGCACTTGATGAGGTGACAGATTTATGTTACCTCATCAAATGCTTTATTCTTTCTTTTAAGGCCTCTGAACATCACAGGATGCTGCTGCTTTTCTTGCAAACTCTTATATTATGTATGAATTTCATTGTATAATCAACATGCAAAAAAATAATTTGTCTATATATGACAGCACATATCACAAACAAAATCACTCTAAATAATTATTCTTTTTCTTGTCTGTTTATGAAGCATGAAATCCACTTTTGTGCCGGAATATGATCTTGCACACTGCATTAGATTTGCATAAATTAGATTTTGGATTTCACAGAACATGGTAAGGCTCCTAAATACCAGGAGAATTTCTGAAATATCAGAACATTTCTCAGGTGGGGTTCTTTATAAATATTTTCTGTGTTTTAGTTCCTTTTTTTGTTTGTTTGTTTTGCAGGAAGGTTCTCCACACGTTTCATTTTTAGTTATTCTTTTTTTTTTTAACAAAAGCTGGGTTTCTCTTGTGGTCAATAGCTCTTGTGATCTTGATCTCAGGTCTTCGCTAATGTATAAAAATCTATAAGATTTGCAATAAAAGAATAAGAATTAGCAACTCTGGAGGTCATCTACTACAATGTTCTATTTGAAGTGGGACTGTTGCCAATATCAGTCCAGATTAGCAATGACTGTGTGCAGCAGAGCATTGAAAATCTCCAAGAACAGAAGTCCCTTGACCTCCTTAGGCAACAAGTTCCAATGCTGTATCATGCTGGCAAATTCACTGCCCTATTAATATTTTTTTTTCCAGCCTAAAATGTCAAAGACATAAATTATGGCAACTTTGTTTTGTTATAGTGTTTGGTGCTACTTTGAAGAGTATAGTTCTATTGTCTTTGCAACTGCCAATAGGCAAATGGCTGTAGATATTTCCTAGATTTCCCCTCACTCTTTTCCGTATTGATCAAAAATTCCCTCATCCTCCCTTCACAGCACATGTACTCTGGTTCCCTGCTCATCACAGAAGCCCTTTGCTGAGCTTCTCTAGTTTCTCCTTATTTTTCTTGAACTGTATGGAAGACAAAACTCTATGCCATACTCTGGGTATAGCCTCAATGCCAGATAGAGAGCAGCAGCTTCCCTTGATCCTCCAGCTATATTCCTATATTCCTCTCAACACAGACCAATGCACCATTTGTCTCCCATGCAATGCCACTGTTCCCTCTGAGGTTCACTATAATCTTTAAAGTCTGTGGTGGATAGACAGCCTGGATGTTAGGCACCCAACAAAGCCACTCTATCATCTGGACAGGGGACAGAAAATTTAGCAAAAGGTTTGTGAGTTAAGGACTGGGAGAACTCACTCACCAAATATCATCATGGGAAAAAGAGACTGAACTTGGGGATATTAACTGAATTTATTACCAACAAAATCAGAGCAGGATAATGCAAAGCAAAATAAATCCTGAAAACACCTTCCCCCCATGTGAGAGACTGGAGAAGATTGCTGCCCTAAAACATTTCAGGTGCATGTGTGGGGACAGGGGCAATCAAGTCTGGCCCAGCTGAGGTGATGCATTACTCCATACACCCCTAGGCACCCTGTATCCCAGCCCTGCAATGCCTGCCAGTCACTGGCACACCAGACACATATCCCAACCCTGGACCCCCTAACCCAACTCCTGAGTGGCCAAATGGCTGGAAGTGCCACCTGAGGGAAGGGCCCGGAATGGTACTTAGGCCAAAACACGAGGTGAGCACAGCTTGACCCTACCTTTCCTTGGATTTTATATCAGCTGGAATACCTCTGGTCCCTGTCAGGAGCCTGCTCCAGCACAGGCCTGCCGTGGGACCCCAGCCTCGTTTCAGGCATCCCTCACTGTAGCAGGAGCCTCCTCCATGGAATGCAGGTGGATCTCTGTGCTCCTACTGACTTCCATGGACTGCAGGGGTACAGCTGCTTCACCATGGTCTTCACCAAGGGCTGCGGAGAATCTCAGCTCCGGTGCCTGGAGTGCCTCCTCCACCTCTTTCTTCAGTGACCTTGGTGTCTGCAGAGTTTTTCTTTTCACATATTCTCTGTCCCAACTACATCTGCACATTTACATTTTTCCCACATTACATTTGTTATCACAGAGGTGTTACTTTCATTCCTGATTGGCTTGGCCTTGGCCAGCAGTGTGCCCATTCTAGAGCCAGATGGCATTGGCTCTGCCAGAACTGGGGGAAGCTCCTGACAGCTTCTCACAGAACTCATCCCTACACGCCCCTGTTACCAAAATCTGGTCCTGGGAGCACAATAAAAGCTCTTCCCAGAAGTGACATTATTTGGTGTAAAAATGTGTAGGATTTTCCATCATAGTTTCTGACTTTGAACTTTGTCTTAACACAAACCAGGTTTGTTGACCCCACTCCTCAATTTTTTTTTAATTCCCTCTGCTCCAATATTCTGTGCCAACAACTCCCTTCAGTTTATACTCATCTACAAATTTCCATGTGGATACACTTTATGCCATTACCCAAGTGACTGATAGAGATGTTGAATACAAATGGGGCAAAAAATTGGCCTCTGGACGTCTCTGATGGCTGCAGGCTGTCAGCCAAAATTAAGCCAATAATCACTACTATTTGTGCCTGGCAGAGCAGCCAATTTACAATTAATCTAGTAGTTCATTTTTCCAAAGACAGTTCTGTATTTTCTCAATTTTCAAATGGAAATGTTGTTAAAGCCTTACTAATAACAAGGTAGAACATGTCCACCAGTGTCTCCTCATCAACATAATAATTTGTTTCATAGCAGAAAGTTTTTGTTTTGTCAAGCTCTTTTTAAATCTGTGCCAACTACTCCAGAAACACGTATCCTTCATATGCTTGGAATAGAATCTAAGAGTAAATGTTTTGTGACCTTTTTAGGGGTCAGCATAATCATAACATGATGCTGATTACCTGGATCCATTATGGGCTACTGTGCCTTTTCTAAAGGCAAAATTCTTATAACATTAGATTTTTTTTTCTAAATTTTTACTAGTCAGGCACTTCCCCATCATCATCATAGTTCTTTGCAGATGACAGACAGCTGAATTCAAAACCCACAGCAGCCAGCTCTTTCAGCCCTTTTTTATTAAACCCATTTTGTTCCAGGGATTTGAGTGTATCCAGTGTGCCTGAGTCTGTTGTGTCCCTGCTGTTTATTGTCCCATGCCTTCCCATCTTTTCCCAGCTCACTGGTCTGTAGAAAGGATTGTTAATAATCTCAGAATCTTGAATGGCTACTATTTCAATCCTTCCTTCTGTGAACTTCTCATGGCTTTTGAGACTCTTGAATCAGAAAATGTCAGGTAAATGTCTCTAAAGAGAGTACTTAACTGGAACCAAGTATATCACACCTGCTACTACCTGCTACAGTCACATTTTCTGCTGGTCTCACTCAAAAAATGAAACAGCAGATCTCCAATGAGGTATAGGCAGGAAACTAAAGAACAGGAAGGTGCCAAAATACATCTTCTCAATATAACAGCTGTTTTTCATCCAAGGAATTTGTTAGTGGTGCACAGGGAAATGGTATATCTGAATATACAACAAAACTCAGTAGTTTTGATATGAGAACTTCTCTTATGTTCAGAAAGTATTTACGTTTGAACTAATTTTGGTTTAAAATGAATGTATTTATTTCAAGCCCGGTATCAATTAACTTTAATAAGGGAAAAAAGCCAGAAAAAACCTTTGCAGGCTTTAATCTGTACTATTGATTAGAAAGACATAGGTAATAAAGAGAATTAGGAATGGTCTTTTTCAAAGATGAAACTGTTGTCTTTAGCAAAACTTCCAATAGGCATAACACACCAGATAATAGCTGTGAGCATATGGTAAGTGACTGTTCTGGTTCTCTACTACAGACATGTACATTAACACATGGAAGACACTTAAAGGTAGAGATATACTTGCTGACTAAATGCACTGAATTATATAGAATGTCATAGAATGTATAATTATTAGTGATTGCTTTGCATGAATATTGAAAATCAGAAAATTATATTTCCATTTTTTTGTCATATTTAAAATTTCATTAGAGCTTTTCATTTTGATTCAGAAAAGTAGATCACATACTATTTCCAAAAAATAAATGCTCATTACTAAATTCTCCCTATTGTTGTCTTAGATATCTTTCAATCCATGTACATGAAATAGAATTTAATTTAATGCTGTTGTAAGAGGTGAAAATCCTTTATAAATTAAACTTGGTGGTAATTTGGCTTCAGCCTAGAGAATATGCATCAGAAAATTGTATTTGCTGGATTTTGTTCTCTCTGACTGATCATAAATACTGAGTGTTTATTTCAAACCCTGAAAATTCTCTAGAAATAGGCTGAAAGACATCTTAGACATTATAAATAAATAAAGGTAGCTGAGTAATTTACAAATCATTGTATCTACTTACTTCTGAAAGAACGTGATTTCCCCCCACTTACTGGAAATTGATTGTAAAAGAAATTTATATTTTATTTGTTATTTAATTGTTAATTTTGAACATGATATTTAAAATACATTAATCCAGTTTCAGATCATTGTTAAAAATTATTTTTAAGGTCATAAACGATATTATATATTCAGACATTATATATTCAAACTGTTCAAGTTTTGTGAAGAACAAAATCAATATATGTGACAAAATTTCCACTGTCTTAAATAGGGCCATGGCTTTGCAATACATGGTGCAATATGTACAATAATGTGAAATAAAGACAGTTGCACATTTTGCATTGCCATACTACTTGATACTATTGCTAAGGGGAGACCTTACAGTGATCATTTTAGCCCTGAATCTTTTACAGAGTGAAGAAAATTGATGAGCAGTATCAGAAAAGATCTTTAGAAAATGTTATAAACTGCTACAGGTTTGCCTTTCCAGGTGACATAGGCCTTTCCAAAGGTAATATTGATGAAAAAAAATAGGTTTCTGCAGGATTTTTTGCTTAGTACATACTTTAAATGTAATATGTCAAGGTGCTGTGCAATCATTGTCTGTGCATACCTGGTTGTACTTGGGAAGGATGCCGACTCTTGCCTGGCTTGCTTAATTCCCTCTGTGTCAAAAATTTGGGAGATTTGGAATTCTTACTATTCTATCTATTATGTCATTTCACATAAATTATAATTTTTCTGGTGTGAGCCTTCAAGTATGCAAGCTTATAATTCACTTTCTAGGAATATCAGTGCAACTGTTCATCCAGCTCTAGAAATTATTCAACTCATTTTGTAATAGTAGGCATTTGGAGTAGACATAAAATACTTCTTGCTTTCTTGGGCAACAAATCTATTTCAGTTTAAGGATGAATGTTAATGCAATAGTTTTAATACTGTGCTTCCTAGCTGAAATAATAATCTGTTAGAGGATTAAAAAAATTTAGCATATCACATGGAACATATCTGTATAAATGGAATGCCAGGAACTGAATCATAAGATTGTGGAGTATGAACCTTGTGTGTTAGCAATGAAGTGAGATTAGTTGATATATAATGATTCAAGCTGAGGACATATCTATGTTGTGTAACATTCATGTACGTTGTAAGCAGTTGTTCAGAGGCATACTTGTCACAAAGGTGCTTTGCTATTAATCACCTAAGATGAAGTATACATGAAATCAGATTTGGCTTAGTTCAAATCAGTGCTTTCAAAAGTGGTTTTAAAATGTCCCAGTCAGATGTCCTTTCTGTATTAGAAAAGCTATGCACTTCAGGTTGGAGAAAAGGAATGTTGGTGAAATGTTAAAAGCAAATGCAAATTTTCAGCCTGTGTCAACCAAGGAGAGTTTGTGTTGACACAAAATTTATAAGAACATGGCCATACTAGAACATGTCAGAAACCTGTCCAGTCCAGGATTCAATGTTAGGAAAGAAATGATGGCGAATACAGTCAATACAATCCCCTAGTGATACTTCCCCAAATAACCCTTTCAGAAATCAGCAGTTAATCTGCAGTTTTAGTGTTTTCTGATCTGAAGTCTGTATATTTGTGTTTAACTGTATTTGACAGAATTTTCTTCCATGAATATTCCTAATCCTTTCTAAATCTATGTTCTGGCATTTACAATATCCTATGAAAAAGACTTCCATAGTTTTATCATATCTTGCACTTTCTTTTGTTTATTTTAAAACTGCTATTTAATAATGCTCAGCTTAACTTATATTTATAGGAGATTATGATGAGAATCAATTCATCCAATCCAAATTACTTTATAGTCAAGAACAATAAATACCTCTTGCATTAATTTTGTAGTAACAGATCTTGTACAGTAAGTGCCAATTTCTGACAAGACAAAATGATGCTCTTTGTTGCTGAAAATTGTTATTCATATAGCTGAGATTTTAAAACATTTCATTGAAACTGCTAGAGAAGTAAGGGCAGGGGAGTATCTGTTCTTTAAAATCTCAAAACAGGCTAGAACATATTAAATAAATGAGAACTAAGTTTTGTAGTCAAGAAGTCTTCTCAAGAAATAAATTCCAATATTTCACATTTTCTGATCTTTCTAATTATACATATTATCCCAAGTCTCTTGGAAGTAAAAGAAAAAAAAAAGTGAACTCAATTCTTTGAGGTGGGTGCAAAAAATTTTCCTTCAGCACTGAAGGACCATTTGTCACTGTGCTGCAGGGAGGTCCTCCTTTCTTGCTTCCTTTCTCAGTTGCAAAACACTGGATTTGTATTTGTAAAAATTATACAGCTTAAGTTAATTAACAAAAATAATCTAAACCAGGTTTCACAGTGACAGAATGGGAAAGGTTGGAAGGGACCACAATGGGTCATGTGGTCTGACTTCCCTTCTCGAGCAGGGTCACCTCAGAGCATATGGCACAGGATTGCATCCAGATGTTTTTTGAATATCTCCATTGAGGGAGACTCCACAAACTCCCTGGGCAGTCTGCGTCAGTTCTCACTCACCCATGCAGTAACGAAATTCTTCCTCATTTCCAGAAAGAACTTCCAGTGCATCAGTTTTTGCCCATTGCCCCTTGTCCTATTGCTTAGAACCACCACATAAAGCCTGACTCCATTCCTAGGACAGTCTAGGTCCAACAATTTGTAGAAGAAAAGCATATCAAGAGAAGATATTAATCAGCACTCAGCAGTGGGTGCTGATAGATTAGGACATGCAGGACACCCAGAGGTGTGTGAAAGTGACCGCATAGGATGAGTAGAGCTGCTCCTACAACAGCAAAGGTATATCAGAGATTGTAGTTTTCAACAGAACATGCACTGACACCCCTTCCCCACCCCACAGCCCAGGATGACCTGACTTTGACCAAGACACAGCTCCTGAGGAAGGACAGGGTTGATCAAGTACCAGGATGACAGAGGTGTCTGTAGTTTCTCCTGCCTCAGGGCTGACAGCTGTGGGTTGTACACCCTAAGAGTCACAGGCCTGACAAGTAAAAGAGATGTGGGAGAAACTGAGTACATGGTGTAACATCAAGGAGGAGGACACAGAAAGGATCTTTGGGGAGATCTTGTAGGTGCAAAAAAATCCCAAATGCATATTACATCAAAAGAGAGATGGCTTGAAGTTATATTTAAATGACAAGACAGATTCACCAGATGTTGAAGGCCTTAAATGGAGATTCAGATTGGAAGAGTACGTAAAGTACATGGAAAAATTAAGGAATGGTATGGAACATAGGAGGATCTTAAGGATAGCATGATGTGGAAGCTATCACACTTTCCTAATCAAAGCTGTACATCTGTTTGCTTGTCCTAAGCAGCTGTTCATGAATGTATTCATCATTGGAAACAAATAAGTAAAATTGGAAGTTTTTGTACACTCAGAAATATGTAATCTTACTGAGTACCTTGGTAGTTATGGGCTTTTTGTGAAAGGCAGGCAAGGAAGACAGGATGGAGATTTTCGAGAAGCATTTGACTGGGTAGAGTTTTGCTCTGGGAGGAGTAACAAGATAGCTGGAATCAGACAGGTTAAAAAATGGAAACCAAAAAGAGAGAAACACTTCCCTCAAACATTTCCCTATAACATTCCCTACAGAGGACCTGAACAAGAGGATGAAACAGATGAAGATCTGTTTATAGATCTCAGAGGAGGAAGCCTTATGGTTGAAGGCCATGTTACTCGTGAGAAATTTCATCTTGCTATCTGCTTGACATGCAGAGCACAAAAAGGAGTTTGGCAAGCCAGCTAGGGTACATGCTCTGCAGGACCTGCTGTTTTTAAATAGGGTTTTGGAGAATAATGGAAGTTTCCACTGTGTTTATGATGTTAAAGTTTAAAATCCTAAGAGACAGGGGTAAGGGCTGGACAGAGTCCTAGGCAACCTGCCTGTCCTGACTGTGCTTCAGCAGGAGAGATTAGACTTGAAAATGTGAAGATGTCAGAGCAAACCTCAAATAGTCTGTGATTCTGTGGAAATGAATAGCAGCTCTTGTCCTCAAGAGCTGACCTATGCTTTTTTGTGGAAATACTTGGAGACTCTCCTAGGAGATAGCTCTGAAGAACAAAGGGGCCCAGCAGAGTTGGATGATCCTCAAGAACAATTTCCTCATGGCACAAGAATTGTCCCTTTGTACAGGAAGGCAAACAAGTGTGGTAGAAGAGCAGCATGGATGAAGAGACATCTCTGAACTGAAGCAAAACTATATAAAACTATTTTTGAATACAGAGTTAGTGAGACAGCTCTAGGACAATAGGACCCCAATGGGACAATACAGCAAGCCAAGAGTTCTGAAGAGTCTGACTTATATTAATAGATGTATTCTTCATGGGAAAATAGGTGGTGCTATTTAATGTCTTTCAGGTAGAATGACTAGATGAAAAGTACCTTCAGTAAGTTTATGGATGACACCAAATGGGGAGCAGCACTTCATATGCCGGAGGAAAACGTGACCATACAAAGGGATCTCAATGTTCTGGGAAAAATGGACTAACAGAGACCTCATGAAATTTAACAATTTTTGGAGTAGAAAAAGCCCTTGCAAGAGAAAGGGCCTAACTGGCTTGAAAGCAGCTTTGAGGGAAAGGCTCTGGAAGTCCTGGAAGCCATGAGTTAATCCTGAGTCAGCAGTGCATCCTCGCAGCTGTGAGGGGTAGCTGCTCACTGAGCAGCTTTAGTGAGAGTAAAGACAAAAAGATGAGAGAGGGAATTATCCCCAGAGGAATTCTTCCAATCTATTTGGCCTCTGAAACCAGATTTTGAGTGCTACATTAAAATTTAGGCTCCCTAGTACAAGAAAGGTGTTACAGGGCTTACAAGGGTTTTTCAGGGGTGAAGAGAGAGGCGAGAATGTTGACCTCATGTTCAGAAGGCTTGATTTATTAGTTTATGCTATATATTACATTATTACTATGCTAATAGGAATAGAGAGAAAAAGTCTCAGAAGCTTGCTAAGATAAGAATAGAAAAGGAATGAATAACAAAGTTCTGTGTCCAGGCAGAAAGCAAGGACAACTCTCCTGTGAGTGGTCAGTAAATCCAAACATTCACCCAAGACCAATCATGGACGCACCTGTTGCATTCCACAGCAGCAGATAACCATTGTTTACATTTTGCTGCTGAGGCCACAGCTTCTCAGAAAGGGGAAAAATCCTAAAGAAAGGATTTTTCGCAAAGGATGTCTGTGACAGAAAGGCATTCACAAAATGGAGAGCTACTGGTACAGCTACAAAGATGGCTGGAGAATGAAATCATAGAATTGTTTATTTTGGAAAAGACCTTTAAGATCATCAAGCTCAACTATTAACCCAGCACTAAATCCACCACAAAATCATGTCCCTTAGTGCTACATCCACACTTCTGTTAAATACCTCTAGGAAAGATGACCCAACCACTTCCCTCAGCAGCCTGTTCCAGAGCCTGACAACCCTTCTGAGAAGAGTTTGAGAAAATAGGTGAATTTTTCTTTCTTCTTTTCAGTCTGAGGAAGTAATTTTAGTGCAGTCTTACTGCTACATTCAACTACCTAATAGATTGTGATAAAGAACCTTCTCAGATTGTGATAAACAATTCTTAGAAGTACAGAGAAAATGCTAGGTTGGGTAAGATCCAGACCAATCTGATAAAACATTAAATTTAGTAATGATGTCAGCAAGGCCTTGGATCAGATGGGCTCCAGGGATACGTTCAGATCTAATTTATTCAGTGATTTTAAATGACAGAAAACAGTATCTATTGAACAGATCTTAAGTTTCAATGACTCCTGTTATAGTAGTAAGGGCAGAAAAGTTAACGTTTAGAAACACAAAGAATGTTAGCAATTTTTTCTTTCTTTATTCATGTTTTTGCTTCTAGACTTTTCCAGCTGTGATTTTATGTGCTTATCTAAAGGTTTCACTTCTCTTAAACCATACTATGCATAAAATTCCAAGAGTTAAATTTCTTTTTCATAAAAGAAGTTGTGTTCCTTGGAGGGTCAGTTCTACTGAATAGCTCTAAACTCACATAAAATGCATTTCTGCAAGATGGAGCATTTTAAAGCTTTAGATCTCTATGCATTGTCTAGCTGAACTTGGCACAACTTACACCTCATAAAACCATAACAGTGTTATTCCATTTTTTCCTATGCAATATGTGTGAATATGTTCTATTTCTTGGTAAAATTCTGTTTTTCCATTCTGCTCTGTAGGACATGACTGTGGAACAAATATTAGTCTAATTCTACAATGTAAAGGAGAAAGCGATAAAAACAGACCAGAAATAAGCTACAATAACCACTGTAATGTGTTTTATGCTTTCAAATTACTTCTGGTTTATCAGCCAGTGAAGTTATGGATATTAATATTCAGAATATGGGTGAAAAATCAAGGCTAACCTGGACTCTTTCTCTTTTTCAGTGAACATTATAACTGCATTAACAACATAGAACTAAGAGAATTGATTAGATAGTCTCTGTGATGACAACATATAAAATCATGCCAAATCATATCAATTCTCAGGCATGTACTTGCCTAAACCCTACTTTTGTGCTATCTGACCTTGAGAAAGACAGTTATGGCAAGAGAAAAATCTTCATGTCTCCCAGGTCTTGCAGCTATTCTGGATGCTGCTTCAACACACAGCTCTCTCAGGTAATAATTATTTTGAATGTTTGTCATGAAAGAAAAGACATTTGTTTGCTTCTTTTGCATTCTTTTTTTCTTTCATTTACTTTCTGCTTCTGTCCTTTATGCTCACTTACTTCCCTGCTTTTTTCCTGGTATATTACCTAGCTCTATCAAGTTTAGTTTGTTTTTGTTTTTAAGAGGAAAGCATACAATAAAACATGCTTTAATTCTTTAATCTTTATTGGACTGATGGAAAGGGAAGAGAAGGGGAAGTGGTTGATGTGCTAACATTCATTTAGTGTCCAGGTCATTACTACTAAATGAGTTCTAAAAAGATAAACCCCAAGGCCTTAAGCACTTACAAATTAAAATGGAGGAATTGGCATAACAATATATACCACTGTCAGGTTAAAAAAAAAAAATAAATGGTTTCTATATTTTCATCAAAAAATGGAGCCAAGATTTTACTCTATGCTTTTGCAAGACTGATAAATGCAAATGTTATTATATTTGGACCTTGCAAAAAGGTAATAGCTGTGATAGTATAGTATAAATTTCACCTTCATTCAGAAAACATTGCAATAAGACACATTTCACATCACACACAATGACCATATTCTAAATCTTAACAGCATCACTGGACAAAGAAAATTTGTTTGGTACTTAGTAGATGGGAACAAAACACTCATTAGGGATTCTGCCAGATGCATCTGCGATCACTTCATTGTGCATTGTTTGGAAAAGAAATCTTCTCATAATTCATGAATATATTGATCCAGAAAATTTTATTTCAGAGCTAGCAATTGTCATGGCTGTTTTATTAATTGGAATTAACTCCATGTCAATGTTTTCACAGCCTGGATGTGATTTAATTTGCATTTTACTTAAATTTATAAGATTACATTGACCAAATATGTATTTTACATCCATATCACCAGAATTAGTGAAAGTGCAGCCCTAGAGGCTTTCTTCTTGTTGTAGCTTTCCATAAAAACAAAAGGTAAGATGGAAAATATGCTAAGAATAAGGAAAACAAAGAGAGAGATATGATAGAGTACAAAACAGTGAAGGGGAGGAAAGGTTGTGGGGGTAGGGGAAAGCAGCATTCAGCTAAAGAGAAAAGGGATATAATTTATAATATATAATTAACCTCTGGAATTCCTCCCTTCAGGAGGAATGACACAGCCTATTAGAGGGATTGAGACTGTAGCTGACTTTAAATGAATCAGACATTTACATGAGCCATGGGACTGTCCACAAAATTAACCATAGGATATGCTTTCCTTTTTATTATTATTCTGACAGACATTCAGTGATTCTGAGCATAAGCAGTCATCCAAGAGTGAGAGTTAAAAAATGCATTTCTTCTGAGGAAAGGTTGTTCTTTTCTTTCAATTTTTCTTAGAGATTCCCTTAAAGCATGCGTCAGTGGCCACTTGCAGAGAGGGGATATTGGAATTTTCAGACTCACTGAATGTCTCAGGTTTGATAGTTTTTCTTGTTATATGACATATTTTCCATAAACCACACAAGAATGTTTTATATTTTGTGTTTTCACCATGCCAACCTCTGCCACCTCAGTCACTGCATTTGTAAAAACAGTCTGCATATCTAATAGCTAAAAAGAACTCTGCATGGCTAAGTTCACATACCAATACTCTGGGGATGTGCTTTGCTGTGACTAGTTCCTTTAGGTGAGAAGTCACATTGTGCAGGGTGAAAGGGTCAGCTGGGTCAGGAAATAGCTGTGTGAATTACTCCATGAATAGTCTCCTGGCATGAGAAAATGGAAGACTCCAGGAGCTCCCTGGAAGAGATAGGAAACCAATTTGAGTAAAAGCTGCAAGTGGAATTGAACTCTGACAGGTGCATGTTTTGTTACAGGCTGCCTTCTCTAGTTGTTTTTGTACAGCATAGTAGCACCAGGAAAAGGAGAGGAAAGGACAAAAAAGACTTAAGATGTGTAGCATGCAGGCTTTAAGTGATGCCATTGGAATTTTTTAATTATTGGCTTGGAAGTGAGTGAAGAGAATTGAAAGTGGAGTAAGGATTTGATGTCTAAAAAGTGTGCTAGAACCTTTTTGTTAGGTCAAATCACAGTTAGCAAATATTAAAATGATTTGGCCAACTCCTTATCCATGCTCCTTAGCAGTCAGAGGTGTCTTTAGAACACTTGCTGCAGAGTGCCTTGCCACTCCACTGAACCACTGCAAGCAAAAGGGAAAGCAAAAATGCTGTGGTGTGGAGTGGTGAGGAGGTGCTGGTGTCAATGTGTCAGGGTATATGCTCAAAGAAGATTCCAGACTGCACTTCACAGGGTCTGTCTGCTGTTTGACATTATGAGATGGTCTTTTCCTTGTGCCCAGTCCTAGCACTGCTTGTTCTATTGTTCTAACACCCAATTCACTGAAGATGAGCATACCTGAGATATACATATCTGCATAATTAGGTGTATTGAGTGACAATTTTTAAATTGAAGTTACTGTGCTGTAGAGCCAATGATAACCCTTAGCTCAGCTGGCACTTAAAGAGTGTAATAACTTTGGTTTTATTTCAGCAAATGAATCATTTACTGACCACTTGCTCTGCCTCAGCAAATTATTCTTGACTGAGTTTTCAGACAGCAATATATAAAATTTACCCATCTACATCACACATTTTTGTCTGAGTAAGCCATTTGACTTTTGTTATTATCAGTGGAAGGAAAGTAACTGTTAGAGAGATATCTATTTCTGTTAAAACCATAAATCTAAAGCAGGTCAGGTGATTCACAATATAGAAAAGCTTATTTTTCCTCCAATGACTATAAAAGTATTCTAGATAGTTAATGCAGAGCCCCCTTAAGGTACTGGAAGGCCACCATTAGGTTTCCACAGAGCCTGTACTTCTCCAGAATAGGAGAAATGTAACAAATTGCACTGGACAAATGAGAGGGATAATGGGGTTTTTTTCTGGCTCAGAATGTACTCTACAAGATGCTAGGCTGATTAGAGTCCAAGTATGTTCTTCCTTATAAGAACTGGCCTTCCTTTATTTAATTACCAGTTATTATCATTAGTATAGGTATTTTTCTGAAATATTTTGTCATAAGAACTGGTATACTTTGTCTCTTGCTGATCTATTTCAGAGGATTTCTTTACAAGTCCTGTGATAAAGCCTTGGTTTTATCATCAATAAAAGAGGGATAGCTGTGCTTATTACACTATATTGAAATAATACACTACAGCAAAATGTGGAGATAATAAACTTGGGGTTTAAAAGATTCATCAACATGGTCTATCCATCTAATTTATACTGGTACTTCTCAAGATGAAAAACTCTGTAGATGGAATTAGTACAAAACATCAAATCATTGCATCTACCTCTTGATTACATGCTTAGCATAAGGGCTTTAACAGAGCTAAATATGAACAGGAAAAATCTCTAAGAGAGCTTAAAGGTCTAGCTTGAAATAATGTACCAATCAGTGTAAGCTCTCTGGAAAACATATTCATCAAAGGGATACTTTCCTTACCTTAAATTAGTTGATATGAAAATGAATTCAACAAGTAAGAGTAAGAATGACGACAATGACATCAGAAAGGTCTTTACTATTGCCAATAATTTTGGAAATTTCACCAAAGATTTTCAGTATTGACATCTTTTGTTAGACTCTGAATGGCCTCATGACAACAGTCATGAGCTATGATCACAGTCACTTTGGAAGAACATAAGGGACTGACCCATTAGGAAATGACTGACTTGGTCTGCCTTTCCTACTGTCTCCTTGATGGATACTGACAAATTGTTTTCTTGTCCGCTGCAGAACAGAATGACCCAGTCCCATTTAGGACTCCTTCTTCATCACAACTCTTAGAAGAAATGTGATAAAACCTCATAAACTCTCCAAAGAACTCAAAATACAGCCTGATTTTTTGTTGATAATCCTGTGACTGCTCTGCTGCAAGCTAACCTGTTTCAGATGAGGGGAAATAAGACTGACGGTACCACTTTTTAGGAATTAAACCACAGCTCTCCAACCACATGTTGCTAAGAATGTTACCCCCACCACTAGTGGCTGTTCCTCTCATTCTAGCCCTGCAACATGAAATTCTGAATTTCCACATTGCAGTGAACTCAATTTCATCTTGAGCAACTGAAATGTGTTCAGTCTGGGGCATCATAAATTCCAGTACCAGCAACATTTCTTAGATTTATGTGATTTTGAAAGAACTCATTAGTGTTCATGGGCACTGTCTGATTAAAAACTCATCCAGACATAATGTAACTTCCATGACATAATGTGACATGTGACTTTAATAACAGCTGTGTGACATCAATCTCTCCATTTATGCAGTTGCCACATCAGGCTTTTCACAGAAAAAAGCTTCCACAGTGGTATTTGGCTGGAGTGCTAATACAAACTTCTCCACTATTGCCATTGATCTGCATTTTCACAGATCTGATATAACACTAATAATCTTGTTTATAAAGTTCTTTTCTTCCTTTGCCTTTTCAAAACACTAAGACACAACCAGCATGACAAAAAAAAACAAAACAAAACAAAAAAAAAAACTAAATCAAAATTTTCTATATTTGGGACAAAGGAGACATCTGTGTGTATGTCAGGTAAATGGAACAATAAGATAACCCAGAAAATAATTGGAGGGAGAACAGAGAGATGAAAAACCATACAAATTAAAAAAGAAACAGGATAAAATAGAGTCTTTTACCTAAGATGACAAGTGACAGAGAAGATCTTGCACTTCTACTGTGTTCATGATTTTGACTTCGTTGTCTAGCAATTTTTTTTTAATAATGATATTTTATCTTACTGTATTTCAACTATTGTATGAGGAAGTGTTGAAATATATAGCCAATGAATCAATATTCCCATTATTTTTATGTATGTTGAGATATGACAAGAAGGCCAATTCTCTAATTTCTTCTGCAGTTTGGAAAATAGTGATGAAATTGCATTTATTCACATGTAAGTGGCTTTCCAAGTGATAGAGCTGACTGTAATTTCAAGTTCTTCACATATATCAGACATTGTAGATCAAGATAATATCCCATACTGTCCATGATGATTGCCTTCATTTCTGTCATCCATTTAAAGAATTTTATGTGTTAGTGACAGCACTGGCAGAGAAATGGTTTCCCAAAGTTTTCATCTTTGAAATTTTGATTGCAAAAAAGTGGGGCCAAATATCAACTCTTCCACTAAAATGTAATGGAAAACAAAACAGAGTGGCTTCTTTTTCCAATGTATATTGTCAGCAGTTACTATTACTATTATTAGAATATCATCTAGGAATATTCAGTGATATATTCAGTGATGTATTCAAGACTTAGTTGTTCAAGATTCTTAAGTCTTTGCTCTAGAGATCTTACTGTCTAAATGCCTGTATTTTCCTCCAATATTCTGTGGCTATACTCTGTCATGCTGCTCTAAAACTGAGCTATCGGGGTTTAGCTGATGCCTGAAAACTTGTATTTAAAATTACATTGTTGTTATATCAGTAGAACTTACTGTGCAGAAAGGTTCCCAATAAAGGGAAGGGTGGTGGTGGAGAGGTGGGGAAGAAGGAGGACATTTAGGAAGGAGAGTTTGCCTGATTTGCCAGAGATCACTTATGCTACATTTAGTCTGAAGTGTGTTTTGGGTGAAGCAAGGCTGGTGCGCAGTGTGTGCTGGGACCTGTGACCTCACAGGTCCTCTGGCAGCAGCTGTAGTAAATCAGAGTAATGCAAGACTATGACATGAAGATTGTGGTTTCAATCTGGATTCCTCGCTTCTGGCAGAGGGGCTACTTTTGTCTATCTACTGCCTATCTACTCGTCCACCAGTTCAGTAAAGTTCCCATCACTTCTGTTTCCCAGTAATTAAGGAGTCAGCCTTGAAAGAGCCTTGAGTCTCTCCAGTGTGAAAAATTTTGTAAACAGTTTTAAGAATGTATTCTTTTATGATTTCTCTTGTCAATGTGTGTCTTCAAAGTTGCTGGTTAATTTTCTACATTACCAGCCTTTGTTTTATAGATAGATAGATAGATAGATAGATAGACAGATAGATAGATAGATAGATAGATAGATAGATAGATAGATAGATAACAGAAGTCTGATGATCAATCATTTCATAAGGTCACCGTAGCAGAAATTAAGACATAACAGGCTTTGGCTGGGATAGAGTTAATTTTCTTCCAGGTAGCTGGTACAGTGCTCTGAATTGGATTTAATATGGGCATAATGTTGATGCCACGCTGATCATAGAATTGTTTAGATTGGAAAAGACCCTTAATATTACTCAGTCCAACCACTGTTTTGTGTTTGAGTTGTTGTTAAGCAGTACTTACTCTTTTTACTCAATTTCTATGCTCTGTCAATGAGAAGGTCCACAAGAAGCTGGGAGGGAGCATGGCCAGGACAGATGACCCAAACCATAAAACCTCATGTTCAGTGTAGAAATGGGAGCACTGATCCCTGCTCAGGAATGAACAGGGTCAGTGTGTGGTAAACAGTTTTATTGTGCCTCACTATCCCTGTCCCACTTTCTTTTATCTCTCTTTACACCATTATTGTTATTATTATTATCATTTTCTTCTCTCAATCCACGGGTTTTACCTTTTTCAGATTCTTCTGCCCATACTGCTAGGGGCAGGGCGTACTGAGCAATTTGTATGATCTCAGAAAGCAAAGGGTTAGTAAAAAGAAACACAGGGTATTTATTTTTGTGTTTCTATTTGAAAGCTGATCCTATGATTATCTGAGGTTTGACTCATAATTTTGAATGGTTGAAATTGGCAATGATTTCAATATATATAAATCTTTACATTTTCAAAAGTAATATTCTGGTTTCCAAAGTGTTTTTCCAGACAGCCTGTTTTGATCTTTAGTCAAAATGTTTATTTGCTCATCTACTTCACTGTCATACATAATCAGTAGTAAAATATGTCACAAATGTTTTCTCATTCCTTTATATTTGTGTATGAACAGATTGTTAGGTTTTTATGAAGAGTAACATTTCTTAATAGATTATCTTTACTAATATGTGAGAATGGGAGAATTGCAAGAGATTTAGATGTTCTATTGATGTGAAGTCACTATAAATCTGCACTTTTGGTTGTTTAAAAGATGTTGATGCTTTTCATATGAACCCTTGGCCAACTGAAATTTTTCTTTGAAAAAAAATTATCCAGCCAATAAACTTTGCCTTGTTCTTGATACTCCCTAATTTCCTCACTTTGGTGGAAGTAGGTCCTCGTTTAATGGAAACCGTCACATCACAGTGAGGCACTTACACGTACATGGTATCTGAATGTGTGGGGAGACAAGGCACCTTTTTCTTCTCTTTCCTCTCCTGTATCCAAGTTGCTGAAAGAATCAGGTAAAGAGGTAAAGACGTAAATGCACTGTGTCAGGTGTGGCTTTTTGTGTTCAAATAATAATCATTGGGGAAGATACTAGAACAGTCTCAAGAAACTAGACATTTTACAGCAAAATAAAACAGACAAATTTAAATCACTTTCAGGAACGGTCTAGACATCAGGATATTCAGAGAGTGTATGGAATTAGTTGCTTAGACAGAGCTTGATCACAGCTGCATGCAAAGGGTCATATTTTAAGGCAGTCTGAGACAGTTAATAGTGGACCAAAGCACAGGATTTTTGCCTTATTTTGATTTGTAATACTTCCTTTTCTTTCAGCTTATCCTATTCCTTAACTACTTAACTCCTTAACTACAGCAACAGACTCTCTATTGACTTGCACACTATAGTTATACCACACTATGACAGAACAAAAGATTATTTCTAAATACCTTTAGAAATAATCTTTTTGAAGTGGTTACAGTGTTAATTAGAGTCAACTGACAGCAATATTCTTCTTTTTATGAAATCAGATGTGATTGTTCTGTGCAGGAATCTTCAGGAAGATATATCTATCCTTTAAGATTTGCAATGCTTCATAGGATTTAATTAATACAAATCTTATTTTGTTCAACAAAAAGAGTGAAAAATACTCTAAAAAACTCAACCTTGAAAGAATGTATTCTTGAGGAAATAACAAATGGTTCAGCTCATTAAGTGACTTGTCATGCATTTTTCCATCGTAAATCATTGTCAGAAGATTTTTTTTTTCTTTTGCCAACAAATAAATTGAAGTTAGAAAGGACACTTTACCTTTCAGCAGAACTATTAGCAGCTACATTTAGCTTGTTACAAAAAAATGGGAATGGGAATGTAGAAATAGAAGACAGGAAAACATGGAACTGTTTAATCTCTCTTGGCTTTTTCCAGCAAGGGCCTGCATAAATTGAAAAGAACATCTCTGTTCTGGACTATAGTCCAGAACTGGACTATATGGGACATAAGTGGTTAGCACTACATGACACCTTGTGTTCAATTATGTCATTTTCCAAAAAGACCTTTTATGTTTTTACAAGAAATAACTGTGAATTATTTACTCTAAAATAGGGTTATTAAGTCAGAGTATTTTAGTTTGGGAGTGCATAATTATCAATAAAATATAGTGTTAAAAATGAGATTTGATAAACTATGAAGTCAGCAATGTAATGCCAAGTTTTGTCCTAATGAACACTTAGTTTAAAGTGATATTATATTAATAGGTCATGTTGTATCATCAGTGTCATTTATAATTTGACAATCTAATGGCATATTGCAGATATAGTCATAAATGGCAAACTATATTAATGTCTAGATTTTTCTGGATTTCAACTTAAAACTGCTTTAAAAAACATACATATAAAGCACCTTTTGCTTGGTGCTAGGCTAAGAGGCTAAGACATAGAACAGTAATGTGCATAGTATAAATTAAAAACTGTTCCAAGATTTGGAATTTTTACATTGCATTATGTAATAAGGAAGAGTTACTGAGCAGAACAGTTTGCCAGAACTAGACAGCAAGTAGACAAAAACTGTCCTCATTGGTATAGGGGTTTGAGTTTCTATTTTTTTTATTATATGTGTAATAAGCTGAAATTTTAATTTTTTTTCTATATGTGTGTCTGTGTGTCTGTGAGAAATACTTTTTCTTTTGAGACCCAGTCTCAAGGGAAGAGCACATTGCAACGTGAATAGTTTTTCTCTTAAACTAACACATTGGTGGTTATCTTTGCACTGGGTTTTCCTGTTGTAAACACACTGAATTGGATCCTTATGTTCTGTGGGAATACAGTTTTCTGAGGTATCACCAGCAGTTTCAGTAATCAAAAGCTGATGGACCAAGGCACTGGGTATATATGTACATTTATGTGCATACACACACACACACACACACACACACACACACATTTATATCTGTATGCACGTACGGTTCCTTTGAGCTGAGGGGCTGCAGGGCATGGTGAGAACAAGCCAGGGCTGCTCTGGGTCCATCACAGCTAGTTCCAGACAGTCCCACCATGGCTCAGCCTCTTCTAGAAAAATATCTTGAATAAAACTGGTGAACACTGGGAAAAATTAACAGCAGGCCAGGGAGTGAAGGAGGTGCTCCATGACATACCTCAGTGAACCTGCTGACCATGGAGAACATTGATGTGAGCACATGTAACAGCAACCAGACAAGAAGGAGACAATTACTAAAAGAATGAAGAAGAAAATGTCTGCTGAAAGTACCGACAGAAACACTTGGAACTGGGAACCTGACAAGCAGACCTTGGAGTCAGAAATAGCCTTGAAAATTTCAGCTGCCCTCTTCAAAGTGCACCCAGGATACGCAGAAAGTTGTGATATCCTAAGATACCACTGAAAAGGGAAAACACAACTGAAATGGCAACTTATTGCCTGAGAAGACGGAAAACAAAATGGGAAATAGCATTGAGTATTAACTGTTACAGGTGAAATACAGGAGTGAACAGTATTGAAGTAGGCTGTTTAAAGTAGGATGTCCTATATCCATGTATGACTTCATGTTATAAGAGGGATTTATTTTTGTTCCCCTGAAATGAAGCCCTTTTTCACTCTCTCTCTCATACTTTTCCCTTCTGTGTAGTCTGAGCCCTGCAAAACCCCTGTGTGAGACCTTGGACTTCTATGGGGGCCACCTAGCTAACTTGATTGTTACAGGTATCACATCTGAGGGAAGAGTCTGCCCATTATCTTATTGGTTCTTTTTTGGGCCCACTGGTGAGTCACTTTGTCCTTCTGGGATGGGTGGATTGCCATTTGAGATCTGTTTGTACCCTTTGGTATGGTTTGGTCCCTTCTGAAATCTGTCTAAACAAACAAACCCTAAACCCTCAAACTCGGAACTGAAACTAAAACTGTGTTATCCAAGTTTGATCACTCAGGAATAGCTTGACACTTGAAAGTTTTAAGCAAGTAAAGTAGCTTCTGTAAAAATGATTTAATAAATGTTATCTTAACCTACAATATTGCCTAGATTTTTAAATGCATGCCAGAGAAAGGAAATGAAGGGAAAACATAGGCTGGGGTTTTTATATATATTTTTTGGTCAAGAAACTTACTTTCCATTCAATTGAATGAAGTAAAAATGGAAAAAAGTCATCACGGTATTTTGCTCTATGTGAAAGTTAAAGTGCCAGCATTTTTAGAGACAGGGATGTAAGAAACAGTAAAAAAAAATTGCTTTCATCTGCATATCAGTATGGAAGTAAAAGCTTAGAAGTTTTAATGACCTCTATTCACTGAAACTCCCCTAACCTAGTATGAAAGGTATCAAAGCACAATTGAGACCCTCTGTTCAAGTAAAAGAAATGTTAAAACCAAGTACTGCAGTTAAAAGCCTGTAATAGGCTCCCAAGCATATCTGAGAAACTTCAGACTTCCTCTTATTTATTTGAGATGAGAATCTGAGACCCTTAACTGATTGCAGAAGCAAATTTTAGAAGTATTAGGTCAAAAGGTAAATGTCTTGAATGTTAAATTTCTTCTTAGATCTTTGGTAATGTTACAAAATATTAGGATTCTTTGTCGAATTGTGAAACTTATCCTAGGTGTTAGGTTTTGCTTGAACCTAATTTAAATTCCTCTACATCTGAGCATGAACTGGGAAAGCAGTCTAATAGAAAAAATATGATGGAGGGTTTTGTTTTTTTTTTGGTTTTAGGTTTTATGGTTTTTTGGTTTTTTGTGTTTGGTGGGGGTTTTTTTTGTTTGTTTGGTTTTTTCTTAAGAATGTCACTGTTTTTTGCATTGACCAGATTCCAAAACAAAAAAAGTCAGTGCACAAAGTGGTTAAAACACAACAGTAAAATTTCTTTCTAATTAAGAAAATAAATGCCAAGATGTAAATACCAAAAAAAAGAGGTATGAAAGGACTAAAAGTTTTACAACAGTAGTTACTGATATATCCTTACTCAAAAGTGGAAAGATTTATGCAAAGAAGGATGCTTACATTGTGTGTAAGTAATTTTAAATACATTTCCCATATGCTGTTCAAAAATGCCTGGGAAAATTGTGATTTAGTTGGAGGAAAGCTGAGATAGAGATGAGCATGTAAATGAGCCAACTTCAATCTCAGTTTGGGTGGAACTTAATGCTTTCACTAGAAATACTGTTCTGTGCAGAATTTTTTCTTTTAAAAACCTGTAAAACACATCCATATCGTTACTGTGCCTACTGTCTTCTTTCCAGCTCCCAATATACAATTTTCCCAAGTTTTTAGCCTGTCATTCCTCCTTTAAGCTCATTCTTTACCTAGAAAAGACCAAACCAAATCACTCAAGCCTTAGCTGACATTTCAAGCCCAGAATTTTCAGGCAGATTAAAAATTTAAAATTGCTTTGCCTATCTTTATCTAGCAGAAGCATTTTCCAGTATTCCATTAATTATTTCCATTCACTTCCAAATTTATTCTATTTTCATTACTGTAATAACTCTTGACAGCAATTGGAATCTTACAAATACTGACTAGGTGTTTGAACAAATCAACAAAAAGTCTTGTCTTCACTCTAAAATTTTTTAATAATAATTTGGCCAAATTTCCATTTGGATGAAAAGATTTAATATGATAATAAAAGATTACGGTGTTGGCTGAAATAAATCTTGCAATTTCCAAAATTTTTACTCTATCATGGAATTTTTTCTTTTAGGATCCTTTAGTCTGCACTATTCACTTTGATTTAAATAACACAATGAATTATGTTGACAGAACCAAATGCTTCATTATTTTGGGTCTTCTTTGCATCCTAGGACAGTAATTGATCAATGTTTTTCTTCCTGAAGCTGAAATGTTATGCAACTGAGCTGGTAGAAGTACCTAAGGGAAATGACTCAGCCACAAAAATGGAAGGTAATAATAAACTTAGTTTATGTCTGTTTACATCCAAAATGTATTTAATGAGTACAGCAAAGAACATAACATTTTGCAACAACCAAAGAGTATATTCCTGTTTCTAAACTCAAGGATTAATTTCTTTCTATCCATGTTTCTGATTATAAACATAGAGAATGTTTTATATACACAAATGTATAAAAGCCACAAAATTATTTAAACCATTATAAATTGGAGACATAGGAGTGTTTTGAGACACATCTGTTAAGTAGAAACAGTTTATCTGACCTGCCAAATATCAAATTTCTGGAACAGAGTAACAGGCCTATGAAGACGTGGCTCTAAAAAAGAACCCAAACCACTGCTATTTTGATGGTAATAGTTAAGTGAATATTCTAGGTATTGTTATCAGATAATTTTACCTGGTTTTCAATGGAAACAATGCTTATACATTCATGTTGTTCTTCAAGTGTGTATTCAGTAATGTGTGAGGCCTTTTGCCAGTTTCAGTTCCCATGTGGGTGAGAGATGGGAAATTCAAACATAAAAAAATCTTGCAAGTTTTGGGCAGCTAGATGACTAAATAAAGGAAAGAAACCTTATTAAGGCTCCCACACTGGAGAAAAACTATAGCATGAGCTGACACTGGGGAGTCCAGATACACTGCAGCTAGAGACCTATGTGGGAAAAGTTTAAACTGAAATTCATACTGTAGGAAAATCTCAAATAAATTCATCCTAAGATAATTTATTCAATGAAATATTTCTTAATTCATTGATAGAATGATATTTAAGGCAAGCTTTGAACTCAGATACCATTACTTCGATTTGTACTTATGCCTTGTATTAGTTTATTATGTAAAAATATTTAATTTTCAACATTTGGGTTTTTTTTCTTTCAGTATTCTTCATTTCTATCCCATACTTTTACTTACCTCTAAATATGCCTGAGACAGCTCTGTCTGCTGTAGGTGGGAAAATGCCCTCCCAGCCTAGGTAAGAAGGAGATGTTTTGAGGTTCAGTCATTCTATAACGGTGCTGAAACTGCCATGACTGATTTAGCGACTGTCTGTAGAATCAAATAACTAGAGAGACAGCAGGAGTAGTGTCGCAGACATCTTTTCATGAAAATCCTTTCTTAGGATTTTGTCTTCCTGAGAAGCTGGGGCATCAGGAACAAAATGTAAACAGTGATTATCTGCTGCTGTGGAATGCAACAGGTGCATCTGTGATTGGCCCACCTTGGATGTTTACAATTAATGGCCAATCACAGCCCAGTGAGCTTGGACTCTCTGTCCGTGACGCAAACCTTTGTTATTCATTCCTTTCTAGTCTTAGCTTACCTAGCCTTCTGAGATGAAACTTTTTCTTCTATTCTTTTTAGTATAGTTTTAGTGTAATGTATATCATAAAATAATAAATCAAGCCTTCTGAACATGGAGTCAACATTCTCGTCTCTTCCCTCACCTGAAAACCCCTGTGAACACTGTCGCAGAGTAGCTGATCAAGATTTTGTTAGTGAGGATTGGGCAGTGTCAGAAGACCTTTTTAGAAGTGCTTAGATTCCCTTTCTGCCTAGTATGGTACCCCACATATAGCCCCTTCTCCAACTATCGAGATACTTTTCACAAGGGTTCAAGGATATGGGATCTGCTTCTTCTTTCACTGCATTGTAATGAAAACTGCTAGGTCCCAGAGGGCACCAAAAGGCCACATGTGCACTGACCCTCACTTGGGACCGGCCTATGGATCTGTGGCCTGAATTTAAGCCAAGGTCTTGACACCCTCACCTTCCCAAGTAATGCTTTAAGTAGACATGTTCTGCTACCTACAGTTCTGCCCTCCTGGCTGCACTTGTAGGATGGAGCTTGGACCCAATTTGCATATAATCTTATCTCTATTCCTGCCTCCAGTCCAGTCTCCAGCCATTTTTGACTGGTCCTCCTGGACGTGCTGACACATTCTTTTATCTTATCTGGATTTGTCACTTGGATCTGCTGATACCTCCACCCCTGCCCAGAACCATTGGATGGTAGCCTGTGGAAGCATCACTGCCCAGACTGAAGTGCTGAGGCAATGATGGTTCCTGGCTCATCTCTGTCTGAGAGCAGCCCCACTCCCACTGCTCCCTGACAGTGGAATACTTTTTCTGAAAAAAATTATTTTCCAAGTAAACATATATAAATTAATTACCCAAGCATCCTTTTTTTTGTTAATCTATTAATGCTACTAGCACTTTCACAAAAATATTTATTATAAGAGCTTAGGTATTAAAAGAAATAATTAGTGGGTATGTATCCTGAGATTTTAGTTTTTCATGCTATTGAAATATTCTAATTGATGGCAATGGAGCAGAAAAAGCAGCTGTTCTAACTACGAACTTTTCCTATATCTGTTATGGAGTTTTAAAGCAGCCAGGAAGATTGCTTGTCTAAGTGTTATGAATAAAATCATCACTATCTGCTAGGATAAGCCTGTCCTAACATCTGTCCAAGAAACAGTACAATATAATTTAGAAATAGAGTTATAATCTAGTGCAATATTTATTTTCACATGGCATCTGATGCATAGTTCTGTCATGATGAAAAATCAGGATTAAAATATCAATTCAGATATGACTTAGTTTGGCTTGTTTAAACTTCAGGTTGATTAATATGGGAATGTGAAAATAAGAGATTCAAAGTGATTGATACAGCGGGTTCCATGAAAAATTCAACAAAGCTTCCTCTAGGAGCCATATTATTTTCCAGTATCTAGAAGAATACTATCCTTAGTAAGAAAGGTGAATAAAGTTTCCACTTTCTTCTGTTTTACTTTCAGGGGAACTAAGATGAAATTGAGAGTGGGTCTCATTTCTGCCATGATTACAGCATCATTGGGAGTCTGTCTGTTAGTTATGAGTTCACTGACTCTAGACATCCTGCTGTCACTATCACACCAAATTGGTTGGGATCTAAATCCACAACCTAGAGTATAAATGAATATTCTACAGGTTATGTAAGTGAGAAAGCAAAGTGTCGCATGATCTGGGGCCAGAGTCACTGGGATACCCACATTAAGAATATGGAAATATTTGAAAATCAAGCTCATATATACTGCTTGCCATGGTCTTGTTCTCAACTCTCCGCCTTCCTCACCTCCTTCTTTTCAAATTTAAACTGCCTTTGCTTGGTTAGGATGGGAAGCAGAAGTGCTGAAATATCTAATCTTGTAAATCTTCCAGCCCAGATGTGGAGAATCAAGTGGCTTTAGACAGTTGGAAAACAGCTCAAAAGAGCATCCACAGTTTTTGGTGTTTTTCCAAGAGTTGAGAAACTTTCTGGTTTACCCATCACTCCTTGTAATGTATTAGAATGTAAACACACTCTGTCAATGCATAAAAATTTTATGAAAGTAAGTCTGCTTCTGACCTGCTGTCCACTTGCAGGCATGACTCTGACTGGCTTCAGTGGGAGATGCACATAGGGAATGTACTGTACTGCAAATGAGATAATATGTATTAATGTGTGTGTTTTCTCTCTGGAATCAATTACAAGTGAGAAAAGAAAACTGTGAATTTAATAACTTTCCCATGGACTGAAAGTGTACAACTACTTCATCCATCTATGCAATGCAATTCTAGAAGTAAGCATAGTAGAAAAAATGCAAAATTAAAAGGTTTGGTCAAATAAGGCATGCCTTATGTCATATAATACTTTAAACCAGAGGAGGGGGAAAAGGGTTGCAATATTGTTGCAATCTTCTTTACAGAACCTGGTAGAGGATCTGAGAACAATATTCTTGAGCTGTCTTAGAAACAAGGATTAAGAATGGCTACTGAGTTTGTGTGTCTGGTGCAGTGGGAGAACAATTATTTCTTCCATCCTGATGTTATGCATGTATTGAAAACACCAAGAAAGGTGATTGTTATGCGTGCTATGGCTCTATGATGCTGTGCAAAAGGGAGTTACTCTCGTGCATATGTTTGCTCCAATTTCATTTATGATGTCTCATCTTAATCACATAATTTTGCCTCAGGTTTGTAGTCTGAAAGCAGACTTGAGTCTCTTTGTGTTCCATAATTTGCCTGCACACAGAAATTTAAGAAGGAATTACAAGTAGATTGTTGTGATTCAGAGTTTCTGTTCTTAAGTGTTTCTGTTCAAATCTAATTCTGAGTTTCATCACCAAATCTTACTAAATATGAAAGTCTGACAAGTCATGACAAGTCATACCACTGACATTTTGAACAACATAATAGGTTTTAATAGCAAATGTAATTAAACAGAAGAGTTTAAAAAATAGCTTAATCTGCTCAATAAAGTACAGGATGATTCCCATATGGAAACACTTCTTTTTCCCCTTAAGCATAAAGTAGAATTCTAGAAACAGTATTTTCTTCCTATTAAATTTACTTCTATTTCTTCTCAAAATGTGTTTTTATTTGATAAATTTCTTATCTATGAGGTGGTTGAAAGAAATTTTTCTTTTGCTAGGCCTGAAATTTGGTTGAGATCTGAGTTTAAATTTATATAACCCTTTGCAAGGTTTATATTGAAACTAAACTACACTGCAGTAACAAAGAGCACTTCTTAAAACTGAAATCATATTTGCACACTAGATAGTTGATAATTGGATCAAAGGGTGCAAAAGTATTTAGTCCTGTTCACAAATTTACAAAGTGCAAATTTAGATGTTATTTCAATTTTTTTATCCTCAGATCTTTACATTAGAGCTTAACGCTAAAGATATATTAGTAAGTAAAAAGTAATATAAAATATGTTTTACAAAGATGCTTGGATTGCCAGCCTTTCATACTGTATTACTAAGTAATTGAAACAAATCATTAAATGGATCAGCAGCTAAGCCTGTGGGAAGGGAGAGGTGTTGGCACAGATTGTTACTTTAATTTAATTCAATTTGTTAAAGTATTTTATAGAACATGCAAGTTCTAATTTATAATCGATGACAAACTTACAGACTGAGAGTCTTATTTTTGAGTGCATTGATTAACTTTCAGTAGAGTGTATGTGAAGTATTAACAGCTTGAACATGATCTCTTGACCTGGAATATTGGTTAAAATTATGAGACACTTCAAACTGACTTATTTCCATAGTTGATAGATTTACAGAATATCATGACATAAAGATGACTTGACTGGTCCGTTGGTAATGCTCTGGTAATGCTGGTAATTAAACAGCTGGAGAGGACAATACTGTTCAGTGATGGCACTTATTGTGACACCTCCTTTTGGCTATTTGGAGTCAATTTTATTGTTGCTGTTGCACCCTTGATCCAGATCAGTTTGACAATTTTGTCTTGCTCAACCCAAAACATGTTTAAATCTGAAAGTGTATCTTTTTTTCATATTGCACTCTTATTTTTAACTCCTCCTATGTATTCCCAGAAAAAATAGGACTGTAAACTGAGAATTTTTCTCTTCTCTGCTCCCTGTGTGTTTGCCTGCCAATGTGATTACTTAGATTGACTGAAGAAGCAACATTCAGAATTCTTAACTTCATCTATGGTTTTATAATTCTTTATCAGTGATACTACAGTATTTTTTTTAAAGAAAAGCAGAGAACCTAGTGTAACTGAGTTGCATACTGTTCATTTTTTAAACTTTCCTGTGTATCATTTCATATTTGACATTATATGAATACATAAAATGGATATTTTCAAACTAATTTAAAAAGAGATTTAGAATGCAAAGGCATATCTTGAAATTCAATAATGCTATTTTACAGATGTTTTTCAGATTTGAATTGAGACTGAATGTATTTATGAAAAAAATTATGTAGATTAATGTTCATTGCAGAAGCTAAGCTAATATTCTAATAAAAAGTGAAATCGTGCCTATTTTTAAAGTAATCAGTTATGAAATATATTTTTTTGATTTTGGCAAATAAAACTGGGTGTTGCTTGCAATGAACAGCAACAAATAGCTAGGGAAGGCAGTCTATAACTGTAGTGTCTAATGACCCCAATTTTTATTTCATAATAGCCTGTGAAATAGACCAATATTCTTTTTTTGTACGACAAGATTAAGGTACATTGATTATGATCTGGCACAATTCTCTAAATGAAGCAAGACTGAATCTTTCTCCATTTAGAATTGAAACAAAATCAGCTGTCTTTCCAGTTACCTAAGAACTGTTTGAACAGTTCTTGAGAACACACCTTATCAATGTGAAAGTGAATGGATCAAGACACAGAAATATTAGTAGTCACGTATTTTTCGAGAACCAGTTGAAACTACAGAATAATACAAATATCAGTGGAGGTGAATAACTTACAGGTTACATCCCAGAAGAAATAAATTCAGATAATTGTTACTCCTCAGTGAAAATTATAATCTTTTTTTCACTTAAAAGGGCTAAATTCTAGTGTGGGGGAGGCACCACAGCACAGTCATTAATTGACTGCTCAGGGTACAGTCTGAAGATATACAGAGAAATAGCTTGAACCTGCATCTCTGGCCCTTTGTACTTTTCTGCAGCTTCTACATTTTCCACTGGCTGTTGGGATTCTAGGAAGAACTTTTATGAATGCCTCCGGTTGAAGCACTTTTGTTGACATAAGAAATTAAATGTTCAGTAAACCTCAATGATTTTGGTTGACTTTGAGTTGGGGTACAAAGTATTCTGTTATATTAATCCTAAACAGTACACCAAAAAAAAAAAAAAAAAAAAAAAAAAAGCCTCAGGAATATTGTGCCTGATAAGGAGATGATTTCTCATACCTATTCAGAAATAGAGTAATTTGAAATGATAAATAATTTCTCAAAGTTTCTGTGTGTACATAGCTATGTACTTAAGAACAGATAAGATAGAAGTATTTCTGATGGAAAGGAAATACTGCTTAACCTGCTGTATCTTAACAAAATACCTTTTTTTTTTACCTCCTGACCTTTTCCTCACCTCTGGATTTTTCTGCACTGTTTTCTCGTTTCCACTTGAGTAAACCTTTAGCTTTTTCTGACTTTAAAGCATTCTTCTCAAACTTGCAAAGCAGGAGGTTAATCTCAGAGTGAGATGTGTTTTCAGCTTCTTTACACAAAGTAAGATTCAGTTCTTTTTAGTAGTCTTACAGGATTAAAAGCTCACAGCTTGGAAACTGCTCCAAAAGTGAGCTAAATGAGAAAACAGCACAAGGTAACTCAATGCATTTATCTAAACAGCTTTCCTCCTTTGAAAGGATTTAATTTTACTTCAAGAATAAATGAGAAGTGTTTCAAACATCCAAAGTCCCAGGGGAGCAGAAAAACTAAAGACTAAAACTAATATATCTTTTGATACTGTTGGCAGTGTCTGCAAGAGCAATGCCAGGAATGATCGTGTTTGGAGACTGAATCAACCTTTCATCACTAGAAGGGCTTGCAGTTTATTTGTATTATACTTCTAGGGAATCCCAGCTAAAAACTATAACATCATGTTGTAATTAGCCAAGGAATCAAAAACTATTATCAGTCTATCTTGTTTCACACATTTACATCTAAAACAAATATTATTCATAAATTTTAAACTAATAAATTAAGTAATGGTCTGCTACAAGACTTAATTGTTTTCACTTCAAAGCAGGACTGTACACCCTATCTTGGTTTTAAAAGTATGAACCATGTATACTTAAATATAAGAACCATAATAGGCTGGTTTTGGTGACTTTTATAAGTAGGTTAGTAGGCTTCTGCTGCATTCATTTCCCAGCATACAAGACTTATTTGCTTTTGGAATCTAATTTTCTTATAGTCACAAATAAATTTAAGAAAGGTCTCTAACAGAGGAAGCATCTGAAAGCATTCATTTATCTTGCTCTGAATTCTGTCACAGAGATTGAATATGTCTTAAGAAGGCCAGGCTCAAGAAGATGATGGTATGTTTCTGTAGCTCAAGCCTTTGACATAGTGTTGACAGTATGCAGAGTAAGCTGTCCCCAGGAGTCCACTTTTCAATAGGAAATACAGAGAATCTAATGTGCAGATAACACAGAGAAGTGTTCATGCTTTCTAATTTGAAATGATTTCTTTTTGGAAGCCTGTGAAATGAGAGGCATAGTTTTGTCTATTGTTACAATTAGAATCTTCCAATGATCAGTTTCAACATTGTTGTGGTGTCTTTCATTTACCTTATATGCAGTACAATGAGCATCTCACAGATGCTCACAGATCTTTCATCTCCACAAACAAAATGTTATTCATAATTCATTTCAGCAGATCTACTTCTTTTTTCCCCCCCTGAAACTGTATTTATACAATTATAATTGTAGAAAAGTTAGAAATAAAAAAGAGAAGAAAAAGGGGCGATGTTACAGATTCTGACAGGGAAATTTGATTATCTATGACAAATGTCTATGGCCATAAAATTATATCTGACTGTTCAGAAATACTTCGCTCAAGTTCAAATGCAGATGAATATCCAAAGAATTTACAAAGTTTATTCCTAGATTATTTTCCTAGTAGTGACATCAATGAAATCAAAACTAAGAACCAAAACATAAGAGTGTAATTTCATTTTTGAGATGACAGAATATATATATATGTTTGACAAAATAATTGAAAATTATTAAGCTGAGTAATCAAAGAATCAGTCTTATTTAAGACTTACCAATTCAAGCAAGTAGGACTTGCAGTTTTGCCTTCAAAAGGCTAGCCCCCTCTAGAAAGTAAGGGAAGTAATTTACTAACTCAAGTGAATCAATTGATTTGAGATTAGAGAATTAAACTAAGATAGGAATTTATTTAAAACATTAATGATAAAAGACTAATTAGAATTGGTATCTCAGACAAAGGGGACATACTGTAGAACAGGACTTCAGAAAATGTACTAAAAACCAGCAAAGAAGAGTCTGTCTTCAGGGTCAGAGGTCAAGAAGTTTAGAGGAGTCAGACCCTGCAGAAAAAATTAAAAGCAAAACCTCCTTAGCTTTAGAAAATGATTACAAAAACAAGAAAACCCATGGTAAACCAGCAGTTTTTAAAACTACTAAACTTAAAGGAAAAGAATTGTCATAAAAATTATAATATCTCAGTGCTCCTAAAAATAGAGGCATACTTTGCAAGAGATTTGTATGGAAATGTCCATTACTAGACAAAAGTGAAGAAAGCTACATGTAACAGTGGAAACTCAAAGAAAACAGTGTGCTTGTGCTATTAAAGTCAAGTATTCTACATCACAAAATTTCCAAGAACTGTGAGAAAAAGTTGCAAATATATAATATCTGGAAAATTTATTCAGTCCAGGTCTGAAGAGTCTTGTTCTTTTACTAAAAAAGAAAAATTATGGGGAAAGTGGGTTAAAAAGAACAGATTTTCCTGACCTCAATATGATATAATATTTCTAAATAGTGGGGGATAAAATGTAAGCAAATTCAGATAAAAATCCGAGTTTAATTTACAAAGAAAAAAACCCCTAAGCTACAGAAAACATTTTTAATTGAAGAAAAGGGGTACACTAGAAGAATTGATAAGAAAACACTTTTCCAAATCAGGTTCCTATTGTAGAATCTGGTCCTTCTAGCAAAGTAACACAAACAAGCACCCAACTTACATCAGCAAAAGCTTATCAGCAACTTTTACAAAACAAGTGGCAGTGGAAGATTACATAAGAATGGGAAACAACCAACACTTTTAAAATAATGCAAATTTTTTGCTGGCTGAGGACATGTTAGCACTCTAAATCAAAAAGAGAAAAATTGTGTGGATATTCAGACTGGGCATAATAGTTTGATTTGCACTGATAATTCAATTTTGATAAATGTAATAATGGAAGTAGAATTTATTATTTTCCTTGTGTGATAAATTGAATTAATCTATCTAAAGTACTTTTACCTTAGGAAAGCACAGCCAAATTGTCTTATATATCAACTCAAAGAAACCTTACTTGTGACTAAAGCTCTGTATAGAACAAACAATAATTCACACTATAGGCAGTTCTGGTAGATTGGATGGTCCCTCCTCATGCTTATACTTCAGTTTCAGTCAGAAAATGTCAGATTGAGACAGCAAATCTTCTCATGGAAAAATTCTCAGGTCTGTCTTGGTTTTAGTTTTGGTTTTGGTTTCGATTCTGGCTTTGGTTTTGGTTTCTGTTCTGATTTAAATTTTGGTGGATTTTTTCTTGCTTGTTTGGTTTTTGGTTTTTTAGGTTTTTTTGTTTGTTTGTTTTGTTTTTGTTTTTATTTTGGTTTGGTTTTGTTTGGTTTGGTTTTATTTCCTGGAAATGTCTCAAAGCTATGATGAATTTATTTTACTTTACTGTGTTTCTCAAGCAAGTAATACTTCAACAGGTAAGTTTTTAGGTCCCTTGCATAGAAGGCCAGTATTTTAAGTTTCTCTTTCTCCTAATTTGAACTTGATTTCTTTGACTTGCTATCCTAAGTGGAAACAGAATGAATTCACAGAATTCACAGAATGACAAAGTTCAACCATCAGACTGTTGACTGTTGAAGCTAATTATACAGCTCACTCTGCGTAAAGATATTGGAATTGGACTAAAAAAGCAAGCAAACAAAATATAGAAGATTTCAATCTTGCCTCAAAATAGAAAGAGAAAAAAATGTTTAGGCTGGATTATTAGTCAGATCTTACTACAGTCTTTTTTATCATTTGCTCTTGTTAAAGACTATAGTATGACTCATTTTCTACGGTCCTCTTTGAGTATGAGCTCACGTCCTTCCTAAAGGATAGAATATGATGATTAATTTTTTTAGTCACACAGCATATTTCGAGCAGTATGTCTAATAAAGACATATCCTCTCCTGGTCATCTGGTCTATTTAGATAGTGGCAGTTCATTAAATTGATGCTGGGAAAACCTGTGCCATTGGGACTCTTTTCTATTCCTGGGCAGGGATTTAGTGCCTGTTCACAATTTTTCTGTAATTAAGATCCATATCTAAGCCCAAATGAATTGTTAATAAAGAACTGCTTGCTCAGTATAAGGTGGGAAAACAGAAAGAATATAAAGAAAAGAATACTCTTGTACCAAAGCAAACTGTAAATACAAGAAAAGGATTTAAAGAGTTTTGTCATTGGATATCTTTACCTTGATTAGAACTGCAATTTTGGTTAAATAAGAAAAAGGAAAAAATAAGAAAATCATCTTGTATTAAGCATGCTCTGACAGAAATATTTGCCTTCCAGAGGCCAGATATGTAAGTCTGAATGCTTAAAAGATGATTACTTTTCTCACATCTAATAGAAACTTGGTACACATGGATTAAAAAAAAATAAAATACAACTATTTATGAAAATTTTAGGGGAATGATATTAAATTAGTCCATCTGGACTTTTTGTTTGTTTCATTGTTAAAATTCTGTTAATATCTTCTTTTGAATGTTTTTGTGATTAATTTCCATGTGGAGAAGTTTGAAACAGTATAATTGGGCTTTTAGATAGGATTTCAGAAAATACTGTGACATTCAACTACTATGGGAACTCTGATGACAGAATTTCTGTCCAATGGCTTCTAGAGATAGATGCTACCACCAGGGGAAGAATAACAAGACTAATTTAACAAAAAATTGTTTGTTGCATCTATACTGTGGTGCAGCTGCCTTCAGGTCTTGGATCAAGACTTGTCCGTTCTTCAGCACCTGTGCTCAAGTGCTCAACTTCAAGATCAAGTCGCATCCTCTTGCATATCAGAGGCAGAGGATGATGGAGCATGGAAGGAGGGAGTTTATGTTCAAATGCAGGCTTGAACCTCCCAATCCAGCAGTACAGAGTTCTGTGCTGCACCCAGGGACCAGACGCACTGAAATCAAGGCTCAGTAGTGTTTCTGAAGTAGTTCCAATTTGTCAGGTGCTGTCTCTTGCAAGAGGTCAGAAACAAAAAAGGAAGGAGAAAAAAAAAACCAAAACCAAAAAACAGCCTGCATCTGCACCAATAACCATCTAGAAAAGAAATGTCTTGAAAAAGACAAATGTCTCAAAAATGTCTCACAAATGTCTCACAAATGTCTCAAAAGAGTGAATATTTTCAATAGCTCCTAGCAAATGCAAGAAAATTTATTTTTCTTTTCTCATTCATTCTTCCACAGTGACCCTTTTCTCTTGCAGAAAAGTTCTACTGATATTATCTAGAGGTTTTTACTCTTCATATTTTCATTCTTTAATGACTTTGCAGTATTCTTTTAGGATCTCATTATCATGAATATTACGTTTTGTTTCTCTAGTTCCTGTTCTGATTATTACTGTGTGAATATCCCCCTGTGCATGAAATTCTCAGGTTACCTCAATTCTGTACATTGCAATTTTTAAATTAGCTGATGGAAGGATTTCACTGACTGCACATGAACTGTTCAGTATTGGATATGGGGATTTTTTTAGCACAACCTCATGCAGGACATTCAGCAAATATATTTTCTCATCTGGAATAAAGCTAATGTGATTACTAACATCTGTACTGGTTCAGGTGAGTGCCATAATTTATTTATTTTTTTTAAATGAAGATGGATCTCTTTTCCAAATATCACATCAGCCTAAGTCATGTCTTTGTGATCTTTTAAGCAGCTGCTAAGGTAATGAAAACCTGCTTTCTATGCTGCCAGCTCTGCACAGATGATGTGGACAACTACTTTGGGAGTAGAAAAAAATCCTTCAAATTGCTGAAAAATCATATCTATAGAGCAGTGAGGAGCTGAAACTTCACAGGATAACTGCTGAAATAACATATGTAAGAAGTTCAGGAAACACAGACAAGAAGTCTACTATATTCTTTTCTTGTACTGACTTCTAAAAATCTTTCTTTTGATCCCTTTTTCTATAAAGTATCTCACTGATTAACAAATATATGAGGTATTTTTAGTAGTCAGCAGACTAAATTCCAGGTTGGAAGCTCTATACGTACTTGTTTAATTTTTTTTCCTCCCAAGTCCATGACCTATTTTATCGAAGAGCTGTGAATTTGTTGTCTTTGACATTTATAGCTGTCTCCTACAAAACTTCATTCCAGGCAACTCATTACTTCTTGAACAAGGACATTCCACTTCAGCAGCTAGAGCTTCTCTAGCATTATCTGCAAAGATAACTTACTACTGTACCACACTCAAGTGTTTCATATTTGACAAGAGCAAAGAAGCATGAACCATAGATTTGGTGTATATGATCAGTGTCCCTACAAAATTTCTGAATGCAATACAAAATTATTTTGTTATAGCTTCCCAAAGAGATGGTCCCTTGAAGTTTTGTGGCTTTGTATTGTCTTAATAACAAACAAAAGAATCTTTGTAGGCATAAAAATTACTTACTGTGTGAAACTGATCAAAAATTCTGAAAAAATGATGAAGCAGTGCAAAGTACTAAGCAGGTCTAAAAGCTCTTTCACTCAATTTTTTACAGCAATGGCATACTGAAAGTGTACTTTGACTATAAATGTGTAATAACCACAAAAGTGTTTTTCTGTGCATCTCTGGTAGTGATACAACATGCCTTTCATAAACGAGATTTTTACATATTGGCTAATAAGGTCCAAGATAAAGAAGAATGTCTATAGAAAACATGGATATTTTGCAGCAAGAGAAGGAAACGATGAGCGAAAAAGCAAAGAAAAAAAAAGACAGTTCAGCTTTCTAAGAATAGATATTGAATTCTATAAATATTTTACAATTCTTTTTAGGGAAAAAAATGGATGAAAAGACAGTCAAAGCACAAAACAGTGCTTAGGAAAAGATGTTGTCTTCCTTAAATTCGTTACAAAGGCCATATTGGCTTTACATATTGACATCATCTGTCTAAAATTCAGTTTTATACATTATCCTGCCTGCTGCTCAGTGACAAAAATCATGTTCTGAAGCAGTTAGAAATTGGTAACATAGCAAACTTTTCACCTTAATTCACAAGTAAGCCACTGAGCCACAGCCTAATCAGTTGCAAGTGTCACAGTGCTAATATCTCATATTAAATGCAACTTGCCATGAGGAAGAAGCAGAAGAGGGGAAGTCGTAACTGGTAGTTTGGGTAGAGTTTTTTTAAAATGTCTGTGATGATTGTAACAATACAAAGCATTGTTTCAGGTTCAGTGAGGTTAAGTTTAGGTAGATGGAACATCCTTATCCCACTGCACAGTACTTCAGTATATTTCTGTCAGAACATAGTGATGGACAGGCTCACTGCTGAACATAATCATCTTTAAAATGGTTTTATACTGAAAAAAGGTTCAAAAGTTTCAGCTGCTGGCCTAATTTCCTGTGAGGAGAAAATGTTAGCATCTTCTGTCACCTCCTGTATAACTTTAAGCACAGGGACTTGGTATAAGCATTTCCATGACTGACAGCTTCTTTTGGATTCAAGGTTCTGTACCCAAATCCAGACAGGATATAACCTCTATAATGACACCCAATTAGTGGTTGCAGTCCTTCCCTGTGTTGAATCTGGTGCAGGCTTTTTTGCACTGTCCTGGAATGGTGTGTATTTCAAATATGTACTGTGCTGGAACAGTTTTCTGCTTTTGGCTGTGGAGATTCTGCACTTGTTAGAACAGGAGATCTATTGTAATTAGGGGTACTCCCTTTTACTGAGTAGAAAAAATGTATACATTAGCATTCTAACCAAGAGACATTCTTGCTTTTACTCCAAATCTAGAGCAGATGCATGTGAAGCATGACATTCCCTGCTCAGAATAATTCTCTTGAAACCTCATCAGGAATAATGTATGGTACTTGAATATATTATACTTGGAGCTCCATCATCCTAAGATTACAGTAAAGAGCATGTAATACATGTCTAGATAGCCACTGGAGATAATCTATTCCACATTCAGGAGTTTTGTTATGTTTATAAAGGCAAAGATTTTGGGTCAGGACTGATAAAAAAATCCTAGGAATTTTTGTCCAGCTTGAAACAATTTAATAGCCCTGATTTTTAAAAGATGCCAACTTGAAATGTCTCTCAGTATATATCCCATAAAAATGAGCACCTAAAGTCATTTGAAAAAAACTTGACATTGGTCCCTAAAGTGAAAAATTTTGTTTAACTCAGATGAAAAACTGAAAAAAAAAAAAAAAAAGCACTCAGGCTATAATGACTGTCTAAAGAAATATTTACTTGTTCAGATATTTCAAAACCATGTGTGAGTATTGATGCTTCTGATTTGTAAAATACCTTGGACAGTGTTGCAAAAATAAGCAACATTATTATCAACTTTAATATGCATAAATGATGTTCTAATGTTAGTATTTTAATTTAGCTCCTTATTTTCTCATAAAATGTGCCTTTATGCAGATTTTTTGCCTCACTTCCATGGGCTTTTGTTAAATTTCTAAAGGCAAAGAGTCAGAAAAGAGAAAAATTCTAAGGGGAAAAGAAAAGTGAATAGGCAAACCCATTCCTAAAATATTAAGAATTATTAAACACATTCTGTAGGGGCCTGGTAGAAAAGTCTTTAGTCTCAATTAAATAATTACATAATTAAAACAACATTGCAGAAACTGGGTTAAATCTCTTTAATGGTCCTTCCCATTTAGAATAAAATAATATTTAATGTAATTTAATGTCTTGTACTCAAGTCTATCCTACGAATTGTGAAGATCTCAGCCACAAGTAGAAACCTATCTATGGCTCCTATTGTAAATAAAATTTATGAAATTAAATACTAATATGTACTTGTAGATCCTCATTGGAAGTGAATTAAGTTAAAATCCTTTTAAGTAACTTTAAAACTGAACAAGAACATGATGTAAATAGTTAATTGGCTTAACTTAGCCACTCTGAAATTCATTAGTTTTTGTGACTAATTCTGTTAAAACAATTGTCACTAAAAGTTTCAGGATGCGACTTACACTGCTATTGTCCCTGAATTCGTGATTTCAGTTAACACATGAAGAAAAATAAAAATTCTTGTCAGGACAAAGCTGTGTAGTGGATAGCTCTGCAGTCATAAAATATATGGTACATACTGGAAAGTGGATAAAGTGTATTTTGACTTTGAAGAATGTAATATATTCTTGATAATGTAGTATTGTTAGATATATTACATTAATATATATATACATAATTTGAAGAACATTAAATATCATTCTATTTGGGTAATGGAATACATGCACATGGGCACTGTGATTTTTTTTCAGAGAGCTGAGGCTGACATCAGTGGTGACAACATGATGATTCCCTAGGAATGTGATTTATGAGCCTGTGGTACATGGATTCTAAGGGCAGTTGATTCAGCTGTTGTCTGAAAAGATTTACTCCCACAGAAGGACAGGTGGCCTCTGAACTCCCATCCTTTAACAGCTTGTGCTTGAAAAGGATATTTTTCAAGTGCACCTGCACATAAGCCTTAATTCAAAAGACATGCTGAGCTGCTGCATTACTTGATAGATGCTATTCATGTTTCCTCCTTTGTTCCTTTTGACTTAACAAGAGTTTGGTGCTGCAGGTATTTGCAGATACATTTTGCTGATTACTTTATTCCTTCAAGAGGAAGTGTCTTTCTACAATGACCAGACACAGAGAATATAATCTTCACAGCAGCTCAACCTGTACTAAAACAACAGGCAATGCACCCAAGGGAACCATAGAAAGGATTGAGTATTTTACTAAAACTGTAGGAAAAGGACACTTCCAACCATTAAACCAAATAAAGATAAACAACATTACTCCAACCAATTCCAAAACCAGGGGAGGGCAGTGGAAGAAGGGGAAGCACTTCGCCCAACCCCAGAGCTGATTTCCCCTGGAGAATTCTCTAATGCATGTGGGGTTGGGCTGCAAGTGATATCCCTGGGCTATGCTCCTCTGTGACCAATTTAGTGCAGAGCTATAGGTAGAATTAATCTGTATCTGTGAGAGAGATGTTAAAATGACAGCTGAATATGATGCAAGCTCTTTTTCTACTTGGAAAACATACTGAGCATAACAACTATATTGTTAAGGAAGAAAACAAAGGAAAAGCAGAATAGGGAAGACAAAATATGTAAAGCAAGAACTTCTACTTTATGCTCCCTTTAAAGAATTCGTTCATTTGCAGAACAGATTATATTTCTGGTCAGTGAACTAAATATGAAATGTCTAATGTTATATATGCAGATTTTCTATCTGGTTTCTTGCCTATCAAGCACAAAAAGTCACAACAAACCTGTATCTTTTTAAAACATTACATAATAATTCAAATGGTATTATAGGGAATGGGACAGAAAGGGTGAATTAATGTCATTTTCTTTTTCAAAACCAACACAAAAAATCTATAAAAGACATTGCCATTTTTAAGCAGAGTCGATCTTCCTTGTTGACTTCTAAAGGAAGAGAAACAAATAGGTAGCTTTGCCTAAAATCTTTAGCTCATTTTCAGAAGAAAACATAATTGCATAATAAGAATGTGTACTGGGTCTTGTAAACCTGTGCCAGACAGTGTAGAGAGCAGAACCAAGCTGCTGCATAGATTTCCCCATACACAGATAGTTTCTGTGATTTTTCTTCAGCGATTTTATAGCTTAAAGTTATTATATGCTTTTTAAGTAGATGCTTTATACATAAGTGAAAAAAACCCCAATTATTCCAAACAGAGAGAAGGCTTTAACAGAATTAATATATTTAAAAAGATGAGATTCTGTGAAAACAGCTGAGTGTGTAGTAGTCAAAAACGAAGTCCTTCTGTTTGCCCTAATGTATTGCACATAGCAAACCAGTGATGGTTATTTAACTGATGAGGGCACATATTGTGCGCTGCTGAGATTGGCAAAAGGATCAGAAAGGATTCCATCCTGGACAAGGAGCCCATGGGTACAAGGGCAGGCCCCAGGTGTGCCAGGAGTGCTGGCTGGTTCTCAGGCCAGCTGGCTGTGAGTGGCTCATCCATCGTGGCACCAATAAACTCCCCTGGCCCTTCCAGCAGTGTGAGTGCATTCTGCTGGGAATGACCTTTGCAATGCAGCTCTGTTTGGCAACTGCTGGGAGAATGGTGCCCGACATGGGCCACAAGTCTGCTAAGGACCATGATAACAATTTAAAACTACAGATGGTCATATTTGGGTACTTGATGACATTTCTAGATGCTATTTAATTTATTAGTGCAAATGCAGCCTCTAGGTCTCTATCCATAATCCACTACTCAATATCAGAATTCTCCATGAGAGAATTCAACTACACGGAAGTGGTGCTGTGTTCCTAAAGCTATTTCAATAAAACGGTATATTTGTCTTGGAAAGGCAAAAGAACATGCAGATGTCATTCATTCAGAATGTAATTTCTGGTAAGAAATATATGTGGATAATCCACTACATCTGCAAAGAGTCTTATATTTTTGTTTTCTCCATTAATGTTTCTTTTCAAAAAAATCAAAATACTTTTTCCCCCCAGATATCCATTCTACCCTAAAAAATAAACATCTCTGTAAAACTTATATATGTGAAATGCTGAATGCAGACACGTACATACACTGCAGCCCATACACACACTTACATGTATAATTATTCTCTATATGAAAAGTATTTTTTGCTACTGACACTAGTGGTCAGAGGTTTTGCACTTATGTGTTGGGTTCATTTCATTGCTTCTTTTTTTGTTTTTTTAATGGGAACTGTGCCAAAATATTAATCCTTCAGTTCCTTTCTACACCATACACCCATGTCACCACAATGTCAGAAGTTTACTGCACAATTTGTGGATTTTTATTCAACAATCTTTAATTTCATCATGCAGAGTAATCACTTAAAATATATTGCACTTTAAAATATTTATTCTATTTAATTAATGGCAAATTTCAAAAGGGTAAAAAAAACCCACTTCTGTTTTAGATCAAATAACCTTCATGGTGAATGTAGGGAATATTTAAATTTTAAAATATTTAAAAATTTTTAAGAAGCCTATAGAATAATATCATTTATAATTTTTAAATAGTCATCTTATAAGATTATTTTACCTTTTTTTTTAATTACTGAAAGTATAAAGTCTGGATTAAAAGATTTAAAAGTGGTTAGAGTCTTAATTTCTATCACAAGTGCTGTTAATATCTTCAAACACTGATTTTTTATTATGTTATTCTAGTTCATGTGAATAGTCATGCTTGTGCTTCTGTTTGTGTCATGGATTTAAGTACAACAAAATTAATCAAGTTCCATCTACATAAAATTACAACAATGATCTTAGTTGTGTATTTCAGTAGGTGAGAACAGGATAATTTGGATAATTAACACAACTTTCAGTTTTTTCACCTACGTAAATAATGTAAACCAGTGCTTTAGGTACATTAGTATTTGGAATGCTTTCTTAGCTATAAAATCTATCAAGTAATTCTGACTCTGTGATATGTGTTGCATTGGCTAATCAAATTAATTCCTAATTCAATAAACATTGTACAGAGTTTTCAACAGTTTTAAATTGTCTTGTGAAAAAAGTATTTTTCAATTTTTAGCATATGGGGTTTTTCAAAATGTCTAAGCATGCAAGCTGAAATGTGAACGTATCATCCATATATATTATATAGTGGTGTGTACTAATACTAAGAAATGAATGTTACATTTTACTGGGTGTATTAAAAATAACACTGTGGTTCTGATACAGACCTACATAAAGGCAGTGATTAATTGTCAGTGTGGCATTTCTAAATTTTTTGTGCTTTCTTTAACCTACATTTAATTTGATGCAAGAACTATTTCTTATTCTTCAAACAGTTAAAATACTTCAAAACAAAAAACCCAACATAACTGTTTTAGTCATTATTCACTGTTTTACTCTGGTTGTCATTGTAGTTCAAGTGTTAGAATTTTACACAATGGAAATAGGTCAGAATGAAACAACAGAGAGTCAGAGAACCAAAGCACAATGTAAAATAAGCAAACTCCAAGTTAAACATCTCTTGATAGTTAGCATAGAAGTTCTTAACCTTTGGAGTGTGAAATTATGACAGTTAACATTTTGGGGGGGCTTCTTAATATATGTTTGGCAATAGAATGGCCTATTTTCATAGCATCCCTAGTGCAAAATATATGCCTGTGGTGTTTTTGGTCCAAATCCAGACTTCAGATTTCATGATTCAACTTTCAACACCTCTCAATGTAATAAATCATAATAGGCAGTGAGGAATTTACTTATAGTGCACGAAACCAAGCCCTAACCCATGGAGACACCACAGAAATCTGAAATTTCCACATCTGAGAAGCAAAACAAATATTTTTTAGATTGCAGATTCATGTTAGCAAATGGTGTATTAGTAACACTAAAACAAAAAAGCCCTGTTGTACAACGAAGTACATTGAGCTGTTTTTACCATAGCTAAATTTGACAGGTTAATAGGAAACAGTGAAGATTCAATGTAAAAAAGTCTAAATTTACTCAAAATCTCAAAATTACTACAAGTGTGCACCACAGGACTCTTTTGGGAAACTCAAAAAAAAAAGCTTTTAAAGTTAGACTTTCTGAAGACATAATATGAAAAAAATATTACAAGGAAACCCCATTTGATATCAAAAGTAAAGTGAGTTTTTTTCTCTCAAAAACATTGGTTCAAGGAGGGGGAAAATTAAGACAAGAAACCAGATTTTGATTGCAGAAGATGAGAATCCATACAGGATGCAATGTGTAGTGTCTTCTTACCTATTCAGTGTGTGAAGTGCTGGAAGCTACTGTTACAAAAGTAACTTTTACATTATTTTGACTGCACAAATAATTTGGGGGACTGATAGGGACAAGCTGCCTTGAAAATTGTTGTCCTTTTCCAGCATTAGAGACTTATTCATCAGAGGACATTTTCAATAGCAGTAAAGGAAGGAAAATGGTATATACAGGGTCTCAGGAGAAGAGATGCTTGGTGGGGCTTCATGATCCAGATGCAAACTATTAAATATTTTAGTTAGAAGGTCTTTTTGGAGTGATGTCTGAAAGATATAGAAGAACCAGGAAGCTGTAACTCAGCATTTAGTATTAAGAGATAAACTTCATAAAGAGGCCATAAAGAGTCCTTAGTTTACTGGTACTAATGTGAATCTAAACAGATTGAGTATAAATTATAAATAATTTTAATTTTATGGCCTTCTGGCTAAGCGATACTTAGTTGTAGCAAGTACAAAGATGTGAAAACAATTATTAAGTGGAGACTGAATTACATAAGTAAGCAATTATTTATATAACTATAAATTATATTTTTTAGAAAGTAGAAAAGGACTTTTCACTCACAGTAAAAGGCAAACCAAACAACTGTAATTACACAGTATTCAGCAGACAAACCTTTATTTAAATCTTGCTTTGAAAGGACATTTGAAAAACATTTTGACAGTAACATATTGTTTATTCTTATTCTTAATAATACTTCTCATTTATGCAAGACATTAGGCATCAGAAATATGCCTGTGTTGGGATGACACGTACAAGAGGAAAGAAAGACACAATTGAAAGCTGTCCCCCAGGGATGAGTATTTTCATAAGGAACTTCCTTCAAAAAGCAAAGTAAGGCAGAACAGCTTCTTCTGTACCTTGCCTTCCATATAGCTGCGAGTTGGAAAATGATGAAGCTGTCAGGACAAAGCACCACACAGTTGCTCTCCCTCTTCCAATAAAATTCTTTCCCAAATAACTCCCTCACCCTGAATAAACCCTTTTTATGTGAGATCAAAATAAATCTCTGAAAGGACCCAACTGGGAAACTGAGATAGGAAAAAGGTGGTACACTATTGTCTGAGTGTTATCTCAGACCTAGGGGGAGGTTAATAGGCTGGAGGAGAAGAATCTATTACTGATAATGGACATAAAGAATGCAGAATTTATGGGTCACAAGGAAAGCAAATTCAGCAACTGTGCTGAAAACAGCTTGGACTGGGGAAGAGGTAGTTCCAGCAAGGGCAGATAGTGACCTAATCACAGTCCACTGACTCAAGAGAAAGATTGAGCATGGGACTAATTAGCCCTAGAAGCAGGGAAATCATTTAACCAACAAAATAAGAGAACAGTGTAGCCAATGAACATTAGTTCCTTGTTTGCTAATGTGTAAATAGTGAAAATTTTGAATCTCATTGGGACCTCCACCACTGAGAAGGCCAGAGTGGAGATGAGCCAAAAGAATTCTGCTGGATATATGGGTGATGACTCTCTTCTCCTTGATATCTCAAGGTGTCTCTCTCTCTCTCTCTCTCTCTCTCTCTCTCTCTCTCTCGCCTCCCCCCTCCCTTCTATTTCTTTATCTCTGATTCACATTTATTGTTTAATCTAATCCATGTCATTGACTTCGGTATATGATCCTGTTTGCACCTTGGTTTGGACAGAGGCATCTCTCACTAATCAAATCCTATCACTGGGTCATGTGACCCCAAAGGATCCTTGATTCTACCCACATAACTGGGGAAAATCCCACAAACTGAGAGGTTTTGTATTTATAGGAAGAGTGTTATTCACAGAGCTTTTGTTTTAGCTCTTGCAGTTTGCAAAGAGCTGAGGCCACTCTTTATTTTACATATCTTTTGGCATTATGTTTGTTATGAAACTATCAGTTTAATAAACAATGTGGAGTGCTGCTTGAAATTTAATATCTTGTCAGCTTTTGATGTAGATATCAGCAGTTACAGATTGTTATTTATACAGTTTCATAGAAAACAGCTATTTATCTTCTACAAACAAATCACTGATGCCTTAATAAAAGCAGGCAAGATTTTAGTACAAATTTCATAAAAATTATGCAATTTATGAGAGAGGTGAAACTCAGAGAGAAAGAGAGCACACATGTCTTTTATACATTCTTTATTATCCTGACAATCTTTGACATATTTTTTTTAATTATGTTTCTGGATTTCTGCATGGTGTATTTTTATCCTTATAGAAAGTATTGCATTTGATGGTTGATGTTTGGAGAGACCAATACCTAGATCTTCAAATGTATTAGCAGATATATAGGTCAAATATTAAAAGAATATTACTTCATAACTCAGATATTTGAAGACAAAGTGAGGAAAGAAAATAATAATGCTCATGTACCTGTCAAAATTAATTAAAATCCTGAAATCTTACGATCATTTGAGACTTTCACTATCTGTCTTTGATTATTTGGTAATTTATCCATAACACAATATAACTATAAAAGGAACAAGAATGTCAAGGGATTTTGAAAACTAACTTTGTGACCTCGAATAAACAGGATTTCTCCATAAAAAGGACTGAAGACAGGGCTGCGAGTAAAAGGAAAACTGATATTTGAGGAATCATGATTAACCAATCTAAATTTGGTTAAACCTAATTTTTTTTTTAGTTCACAAAGTATTGTTGAAAATTACTTATGTCCAAAGCCAACATTATAAAAATAATTTTGTCAAGGATATTATCATTACTGCTTATATGAATCCAGCAAATAAATGTGTTGTGGGCAAAAAAATGGAGGTATTTTCAAGCCACTGACATGCAACTGGAAATTTGACAGATAACTAAACACTGACTGCAGTGACAGAACCATGTTCAGCAATATGAGATGAAAATTATGACCAAGTCCCCCAGTATTACCAAAGACTTTCGCTCCAAGTCAAATTACTTGAGACAAGCTTTGGGAAAAGTGAACGCAGGTCTCTACTGGGAACTCCTGTTGAGGACTTTGCCCTCCTCTCTAGGAGGAATGTGATGTAGAAGCTTTTTTCCACAACACTCTGGAGTTCTGCCTGAGTCTCCCTTATACATTTCCTTCACAAAGGCTGCTTCCTACACACCTCTTACCTCAAAGGCTGAAAGAGTTTCCCCCGGTCTCAGAGGAGGCAAAAGGATACTCTTTGCTTTGCAGTCATCTTGTCTGGGTTTGCCACACCTTTGCCAAAGGCATTCACAGGTTTTCAGCTAAAATAGTCAGGGTGATAGGCACTTGGCAGAAGGACAGCAGATAAAGTAAGGTAAAACAAGGTCAAGCCCACTTAAGTCCTGAGAACCTGCACTCAGGAGCCCAAATGACCATAGAAGCCTGTGGCTATTGCCAGTAATGACAAAGGAACATTCACTGGGGCTACAAACAAATTATCACACTTTAAAATTACTTTATAGGAACTTTGAATGAAGACATAGAAGTTATTATCAGCTCATATTTTGATACAGTTTAAATTACAGTTTGTTATATGAGAACATCACAATTAGCAGTAGAGACTTGAAACCCAAGTAGTAAAATTAAAGCATGCTTTCATTCTAAATGTGAAGGAACCATCAAGAGATTTAAAACCATTTGTGTAACAACTTTTCATTAAAATCTTTATTTAATAGCATTAAAAGTCGTCTTTTTCTGTCCGTCCAGAACAGGTCTAATAGTTAATATTCTCAGTTGTGGTAAATACTATTGGGAGGGAAGAACACCTAAGTATTCAAATTGCTTTTCTGGGAGAGAAGTTTTACAAAATTTACCATTCCACTGAGGCCTAATGGAAACCTACCATACCTGACTGTGATTTTGTCAAGTGGATACTAGCGCCCCAGAAGGCAATAGATTTAGAAAGCTGGAGAGGAGCAGCTGCTTCTCAGTGGAGTGGAAGCCAGGCTCATTAAAGATAAAAGAATTACAAGAGAAAGAGAATCTGAGATTGATTGCTGCCATTGACGAAAAACATCTAATATACAAGGTCAAAAAAATACTTCTGAAAAGAACTAAGATACATGAATCCTAGAAAGGCATTAACTTGAAATGGCAGTATTAACAACTAATTTGTATCCTCCTTAAAAAAAAATTACTTACAGAATGGATTCCATCACAGCCAACATAAATTTAGGCTTTGAAAAACAAAAAGATGTTACATTTTTTTGTGTTATACTTTATATTCCAAGATGCCTATTTCTTCGTCTTTTTTTGATTCACCTCCTGAAAATAAAGCTACAACTTATTTAAATATAGATCAGTGAAAAAGATCTGACAAGAAATCCCTTTTTGAGGTCCTAAATATTTCCCTGCTTGGAATCTAGGAAGCAAATATCACCTACCTAAGCAAATTTTCAATAGCCATTTTGGACACAATATGGCACCCAATCTGGTCTTCAGCTGTTGCTGCAAAAAGACATGTCTTTATGTAATGCATCCTTGTGCAGGAAACTCTGGGACTCTTCAGGTGCCTAAATTGGTTCTAGAGAACTACTTTTAAGTAGGTGAATTGTCATTTGTGTTCAGGCCAGCTACACAGAGTAAGTCAAATATAGTTGTGTCTGAAAAATATGAATTTACTTCCACGTGTTTTAAAAGGTCCCTGGGCTACTACTCTTGATGTAGGTGTGTACACTGAATCTTTTTATTGATGTCCTTTAGCAGATTGAGGTCTTACGTCCTATAGATCATTCTGAAGAGATGCAGTTTTATTGACCATTCAAGAACTCCTGTAGGGTATTGCAGTGTATATCTAATGGGGATGTTATATGTTGAGTCTATCTATGAAAGATTCATTATGGATCCCATGAAAAATTCATTATGTTTTATGCATTTGTAAAAGTGGGACACAAAAAAACCCCAGACCAACCAAACACAAGAAAAAACAACCAAGCAAGAGAAAAAACAAAGCAAAGGCCCAAGCCTCCCCAAACTCATTACCATATGATTATCAGAACCCACATTATAATTGAAATATAGTGGTTCAAGATGAGGGAAATTCACAATTTCTGGGAAAACTCTTTGGCTAGCAAAACCTTTTTAACAAGGAATGTGAAAAATTAGTCCCACTTTTTTTAAAGTAAAAATGTTTCCATTGTTTATGTGTCTGAGTCAAAGGTATGTATATAATTTACTATAAACTAATCAGGTAAGCATTTGAAGTATTCAAAGCAAATTTAGAATACTGCTATAACTCAATGGCAGATACACTTCTTGGCATTTAATATAATTATTAAATTAACAGCAAAGGAGCATGAACAAGTGATTTTTCATAAAACATGGGATCTTCAGGTCTCACTGGTAAGAATAAATCTATAAACTACAGTCTGCTTGAAGTCTGAGGGATTTTATGCCTTTTTTCTTTATTCAAAACACTACTTTTTCATCTTAGACTGAGTCAAGGTAAACAGGACACAGGAAACTTTATCAGCCTGTTGAGCCACTATTGCTGAAACAGCATATACAGAGGAAAAAGACAGCATTTCAGCAACCTAGCAAGATAATTTAGAAAGAAACTTGCCCAAAAATTTCCTGGGGACCCTGTAGTAATGCTTACAGCTATAGCTTGGGTGTAAAACCTTTTCCTGTGGGTTTAAATGTAAACTCTAAGAGAAGCCAAGACTAGTCCTTTGTACTTTCAGCTTAAGTAAATATAAAAGAGTACAGATGTGCAGAATATAAAACCTTTCTAGACATGAGAAACAGGGGCAAATACTTATCAGGGCCTTGAGTGAACAGAAAGGCCTTAATGTCTCTGAGCGCTCCCAACCCTGCTTGTGATGCCAGGATCCCCCCTTCAGCTCAGCTCTGAGCAGAGGCCCTGCTGTCTCCAGCCCAGAGGTGATCCACGTTGCATCAGCCACGATCCTGTCTCCAGCTCTTGCTCACTGAGCTTCCAGTTTGGACCTTGGAGGAATGATGGACTTGATTTATCACTTCACCCTTTCTGGGGCTGTCATTAAGCACTACTGCCAGCCCCCAGCTCTGCTGGCAGTGCTCAGGCCCTGTGGGGGCCCATTCTGATAGTAGCAGCACAGCCTATGCGGTGTTTTCTGCCTCATTTCCCTCTTGAAGCAGACCTGCACACAAGGAGAACACTGCATAAATAGTCTGATCATCCTAAACTGTTGTTTATTGCCAACACTTTGTTCTTGTGTTTGGCTGATGCAACATTTTGCTGGTAATTATGCATATGCAGCAGAATGAAGGGTGTCACAAGATCTTTGAAAAACCCTCACACATTTTTGTGTCTTGTCTGCTGTGATTCCCAAGGATGTCATTAGAACCTGTGTAACAGGTAGAGGGGTAATTGTACAGAGTAGGTAGGACCAGAACCTTAAATGTACAAGCCTATCACACCAGCTGAAGCACGATGTGCAGATATCAGCTATTCTAGTTTATGCACAGAATCATGACCCTCAGTTTCAAAGAAAAGCAATTCTGTTGTGTCAGTCAGAAGTTGAGACACACAATTAACTCAACAGATTCAATGAAAGCAGAAAACTGGGATAATTACTGCACTTAAGTGAGCCAATGTAACTCATGAGTTTCTCTTAGGCCTGATGAGAACTTGCTTGCATAAGGTCTTTCACAGAGATTTTAATTAACAACAGGTTCTGGTCAGATGTATTGCCATTCAATTAATGGAAAGTAATGCTAAAATATCAAAAGTTAGTGATGAAAAGATAATTTCTACAGATAAAAATATACATGAACAATTTAACATTGGTTGTTGGAAACCTACTATCTTTTATCTTTATCATTAGACCCGCTTCACATATTTCAGTCATATCCAGATTTTTGTAACTGCAACAAATTATAATGGAGTCTTTCAAAATGTGGATGATTTGCTTATGCCTTTTTGATGAGAATAAAGTTCAAACATATAATAGTGTGACCAGTGGGAGGTGTTTAGAAAATCGTAAAGACAACTAGTTGGAAGGTGCTTTCCATTTGTCTCTTGACATAATAGGAAAAATGTTGTTGTACGTATCTTTATTTTTTATATATCTCTACTTATCTTTATGACCCATTCCTGTTGCATAAAATTAATATGGTTAGAAGCAGCACTTAGAAATATCCCCTGGTAAATCCTATGCATATCAATAGTACATTACTGAACACTTACGGTTAAAGGTGACCTCTAAAAGTCACTTGGTCTGTTCATCCACTCTCCACCATCAATGTCTTGGTTTATATGCTATTTCTAAATTTTAATTTAAATGAAACTATCAAGAAGTGTAGTATAATCCACGGGGTTTGCATCCAAACAGACTCATGCATACAAGATCAAGACCCCTCTACCCTAGCAAGTTCTATACCTAATGTGAGACTCCTAGTCCTAACTGTGTTTGGAGAGGTGCTTAGTTTTGAGGACCCAATTAAACTTGTTATTTTAAGACTTTTCAACCCTAAAACTCAGGAAAAAAGAAAAATGTTTGATGGTGCTTTGGTTCCATCTTTGATTTTTGATGATTTATACATTACTCCTATTTTGGCGAGTGTTCTGAGCAGTAATGGAAAGATTGGGAATAACATGCAAATTTCAAATACCAAGGGACAGGCCTGGAATAGATGCTTTGCTTATGGTTCCTGAGCAATTGCCAAAGATAATATGTTATGGGTTTCTCAAGCCAAAAAAGCAAAGAGGACAGCGGGAAGTGACATGTACAGAGTAAATTAGTGTGAGAGATGGTTTCTGCTTCAGTGCTAGTTTCAGGGATACCTTCAGTCCCTGAACTCTAGGCACAGCATGAATACACACAGAACTGAAATTGCTGAAAACCACGTAAGCAGAATTGTTGATTTCGTGGAAAACAACCTACATGGTTATAAAGAAAACAAGAAGAGAATTTAAGTTTTGGGCATTTTGCCTTACCATACTTGCAGTATACTAAGCCAGATAGCATTTTAGGAAAGAATCAGACGTTATTTTTTTCTAATTTTCTTCAAAAGAAGAAGGCAGAAAGATTTCTAATGTAATGTATAACCAAAGTGCTGTTACCTTTAGCCATCTGTTGTACATAAAATAGCATTTTGCACTTCCTCTGTATGAGAGAATTTGTGGTAAATTCTCCTTGCCATGTTCCTCTATGAATGAATTAGAAACATTTTTAGAGCAGGCTGATGATCCATAAACCTCCAGAGTTCTAACACCCATGGTATCTACACCAATATCCATCACTAGGTTGCTTACCTATATTCAAGACCAAATAAGTTCAGACTGAAAGAGAGTAAATGTATATATACTTCTTGTGGCAGTAAACTAGAGTACAGTAAACTGTGCACATAAGGAAAAAAATCCCATTTTTTCCATCTAATTCCACTGCCCATAGGCAGGAAGGATCCCGCTTTTTTTCCCAGCAAGTTTGTAGTACATGTACTGAACCAATTACAAGTAATTTGAAACTAGTATATGAAAATTGAGTAGCTTTGTTGTGGAACACACAGATTTCAATGGAGTCTTTTCAGGGGACCACTTTGGGAGACTACTACTAAAATTTAGTGACATCAGTTTAAGTCCCACCATTGATGACAGACTTTGGAACAGGTTCCTATCACCTTAATCCATAAAATGCTAAAAAATGGGGGGGGAAATATTGCTTTTTGAAGAAATTGGATCAAAGGAAAGATTTTTGAAAGCTTTGAATTTTCATGTTTTCAGATTTGGCTTCCCTTTCCCCCTCCTCCTGAAATTAGGCTACACCAAAATTTCGAGCTTCTGGCAATCATGAAACATAGAGTTCTTCATTGAAATACCTCTTCCTGGCCATGTTAGCGACAAACAAACTGCAAGAATATCTTTTTTAGCAAAAAGAATTTTCTTCTGTGGAGAGAGAGGCAGATATACAATAGTTTTTGCCCTTTGAGTAAACCTTTTAAAAATATAAGTCCTTGTGATTCTTTAAATGCCATGAAAGCTTCTTCCCCGCACACGCTGTCAAAACCAAATGACCCTCCAAACAAACCAATCTGCTACGTGTTTTAAACAAAGGCCCCAAATGAATGCATTTATCTGAAAGAGTTTCTCTAGAACGCTTTCAAGCAACCCCACTCAGAATGAATCAGACTGTCACGTTGAGAAAATTGTCAGAAAATGAGAATTGTATCTATGTATAAGTACAGCTATTACTTCTCAAAAGAGATCCATAATGCATAAGATTTTATATGCCTTTTTTTCTCTACTGATTTTAACAGTGCTTGGAGGCTATTTTTCAAAATGTAACTGTAATTGTACTTATAAAGATCACAAAAGCACAACATAAATTTGTTCTTAGATTGTATTTGGCCTTTTTGACCAAAATAATTAGATTGTCAACATTAAAAACATCTTGATAAAAGTCTAGGAGCATATAGAAATACTAGATATTACTTACAGTTCAAGATCCTTTATTTACCAACAGAAATGACATTATGCTTCCTGAAGTGCTATTGAAGTAAAAGACATAGTTGACTTTTCTGAATAAAATTTTCTACATCAGAATTATAATACTGAAATTTCTCTAGTCAGGTGACTAGAGTGACTAATAACTGGAATCCCTATCTGTCTTCAGGCTTTTTTTTATCTCACAAGCTGTCCCTCTCAAAAATATCAGTATGAAACATGCTTTCTAATTCAAATAATTGGGCAACTATTTTAAATTAAACTTTCAAGTAAATTTTTCCTCTTTATCATTTGTTTTAAATACAATATTCATGAAAAAATTATTCAAGTAAAGTTTTTTAAATAATTGTAAAAATATGGAATGCGCAGAAAGTATTTTAACAAAACAGTCTCTCACAGTAACAGACATAAATATATGAAGCCTGCAAGTTTCATTTAATTCTATTTAATCCACTTGTCTTTTACACTATCTTTAAAAGGTATTTTATCAAAAGTTATAGTGACATTATTTTGTTGAAATTATAAACCTATCAAAATCCATTATTTCTTTTTTTATCCTTTCTGACATACCATGTTTTGCTGAGCTTCCAGTTTTGGCTGGGTTGTTTGTTCTAACTCTAACATTAACTTTTACTTTGGAAAGTTTAATTGTTTTATGCAAAGAAAATAATCTCCACTGGGAGAGGCAGTAGTGCAATGCAATGAAAACTTGGTCATTCTGATAATTTAATTGCATCTACAGATCCAGCTAAAAGTGAACCCTCGGTGGAATAAATGAATCTGATTTTTTATTAGACCTACTTACTTATATTAGACCTACTTACTTGGTGTTGAGGGGTGGACATATATTTTCATTGGACTTTTGATCTGGATTTAGAAAGTTTTGAAAACATTTGTAATGCCAGATAACAGGCACAGTCTATCAGCTTATTAATATAATACGGGAAGCAGTTTAGAAAATTGTTATATCTCTATTTTCGGAGTGCAGTGCCATTAGTTATGTCAGATTGCATATTGCTTGTATAAAAGGTGATTTAAAACATCTAAATTAATATTAATTTGAAGTATATAGACTATGGGAACCTTCTCAGGCTTAGTAAAATGGCTCTGATCTCAAATAAGTCTGTGACACAGACTGTCTTTTGTAAAAACTTTTTTGGTTTTTTTTTTAATTTTCAGGTAACAGACATTAGTGAGCAGCATGTCGCAATATCAGGAGTAACTAACTCTAAATAAAAAAAAAAAGTTGCAGCAAAAATACCACCCAAGAATACATAAAGAGTTTGATCTCTGATCCCATAAAAAGCCCTCAAGTGGATGAATATCAACAGATTTGTTTAATAAGACTAAGAAAAGCATATAGATAAAATGGTTCCACTGGTGAGAATTACATTGTCTTTAATCATTAAGTGAAATATATTTCATTCATTTCTACACAAATCTAAGAAGATATTTTGAAAATTAGCAGTGCAGAGCAGCCCATGTTTAGGAAAGAAACCCTGCCTGAAGGCTGGTCTATATTTATCTGATTATTTGCTATATGTTGAAATTGCTGGTTGCTTGACAGTGGCAAAGGCTGGTTATGGAGTAACTCTGGAGGTCATGCAGCTCTGTACATTTTGCCTTAGGGTGTGTGTACACTGCAGGACAAAGTGCTTGAGTTGCATCCAGCTGAAGCTGCTCAGGAATTGGAGAAAGTGTAGGAGAGCAGTATAGTTCAGCATATTGCTGGGAATCAGGTCATTAGTGCTGCCTTCAGATGGAGTCAGTCAGCCTGGCCACTAACTACCAGGCTAATCCAGTTTTACTGTGGCCCACACTTGTACCCATATCCTTGACTTCCCTGGGTAAATATGCTGGTTGAGCAGGTAATCTTTAACATAACATTGAATTTGGGCAGTACAGACATGGCCAAAGGAGTGATTTTAAGAAAAACTTATAAACTATGTTTTATAGCTAAAAGTGAATTAAAGAGCTAATTAAATGTCCTGGGAAAAGGAACACAAATATTTCCTTTTCAAGGAACCATTACTAGTATAAATTAGTTCATGCCACCAAAGTCTCAGCAGTGGGATAGTTTAGGAGAGTGAATTTGTTTTAAAGATATAAGGTACCAGTTATTATATCAAATGCTTATTTTCACTAAAATGAAGTGAAAAAATTGAGACATTTGAGATAAAGAAATTAATCTGTGCTGAGTTTACACTAAAACACCTCCAATAGTCGTGTAAATTAAGGGAACTAGGCCCATGCAGTAACATTACTCAAAAAAGAAGAGGATATTAATGTCCATGTGATGTTGTGAGCTCTCACCTGGAGTACTGTGCACAGTTCTGGTGCCCCTAACATCAGGAGGACATGGAACTGTTGGAACAAGTCCAGAGGAGGCCCACAAAGTCGAAAAGAGGGCTGAAGCACCTTGTCTATGACAACAGGCTAAGGAAATCGGGGCCTTTCAGCCCAGACAAGAGAAGGTTTCATGGGCACCTCATAGCAACATTCCTGTAGCTGAAGAGGCTTACAGGGAACCCAGAGAGGGATTCCTTGTCAGGAAATGTAGTCATAGGATGAGAGGTAAAGGGTACAAATAGAATCAGGGGAAATGTAGTTTAGATATTCTGAAAAAAATATTTTACTATGAGTATGGTGAGACAGTGGAACAGGTTGTCAAGGAAAGCTACACATGCCCCAGGCCTGGCAGTGATCAAACCAGTTTGGATGAGGCCTGGTCTAGTGGGAGGTGCCACTGCCCATGGCTGGGGGATGCAACTACATGCTCTTTAAGGTCCCTTCCAACCCCTAGCATTCCAGGATTCTATGATCCCGCAGATCTGTGCTCAATTCTGTACAAAAGAAGCATTACTGATAATTGTTTTAAACAATAACGCAAAAGGACTGACACTCATTGTAAAGTGTCTTGAAGCTTTTAATCTTTCTGGTTTTGTCTGCTATGGACACTTTGTTTTTAATTGAGATGCACTCCTTCCCTATTAGAGCACTTTCCTCGTACCTGTCTTTTTCTTGATGTTTTACAGCTCCCACAAACTAAAAAAAAGTAAGAAAATCAAAATCAAGCCCCCTTCCAGACTCTATTTCTCCTCTGGTCTCTAAATAGGTAAGTAAGAAATTTTTTTATTTCATTTACATGACATGTGCTATAAGTTTGCATTTTTTCATAGATGATAAGGCCCTTGTGGCATTTTTCTGCTAGTGACACTAATTACGGTAAAATATCTAACTCTTTGAAATACCTCCCTTAGGATCCCAATCCATCTTGTGTTAATAGGGTTTCAAAGTTTATGGTTGCTACTGTTTTCTTAGATTTCTTAAGGAGCTTTCAGGTAAATCTTACTGGCAGCAGATTGTTGCATAAGCTGTAGATAAGTCTCTGTAAAGAGAGTCTACTCATAAACCATAGGTAGTTGTTTAGATCTTATGGCAACATACACTATTGGCTGTAAGTAAAGCCCATTTTCAAAAAAATCCATTTCTGTCAGCTACTTTGTTAACTGAGGGGTGTAGGACAATTTGCACTTGTAGTACTAAATAAAAATATGGAAGATGTACGTTCTGACCCATTTAAAACTGCAAAAATATGGTGAGGTCAACAAACTTGAATTTTGCCATAACTATATGATGAGAGAGAGTCTTCAATCATCTTGTTAGACACTAATGATGACTTAAGTGATGACTTAATTTTGCCATTGTTGAAGACTAATTGTACTATTTTGATCCATGTGTAATTCTCAGTAATTAAATTCTTCCAGGCTGTGTCTCAAAGAGAAACAAATGTGTCCTGGATACCTTTGCAGTATCTCTGATGTAGCTTTGCAGGAGAAGGACGTGATCTGTAGAAAGACTGATTTGATCAGGACTTCGAAGCAATGAAGAGACAAAACTTTTAACTGCTAGACTTTATCTGATCAGGTTTTCTGTGCCTTCTGCAATCAAAGAATTTCTTCCACTTTCTGTATAATACAGAGAAAATCTCTTGTACAATCATCTCATCAGCTTTTCTTTCCCACTGATTACTCTGTACTTCCATCTGTTGAAAGGATGTAAGACTTACATCCTGTAAGAATTACAATCTTATATTAGCTTCAAAGCTTACTAATATTCTTCCATAACTCACTGGAAGTTTAAAAAATAATTTTTCTATTGGCTTAAAACCTGTGTTTCTCCCAGTCTTCCAGATACATCTGTGGAGGCAGATCTCTGGAGATAGGAATCAAATATGAGTGGAAGAAGTGGAAGAAGTGGAAGAAGTTCCCTGCATGTTGTACATTTTCAGTATTTAGGACATTGACTGTAATAACATGTTTATGATTGGTTTAATTTGTTTCCTGTTTAGTCACTGGCTGTTTAAATTTTTAAATACATGCTATTAAATTTGGGAAACTGAGGTGAAGTTGGGTCTGCTTTAACAATTTTCCGATCTTTAAGAGAAGCTTGGGTCAAACACTTTTCTTTATTTGGGCTTTTAGGACATTCATTAAAAAATAGGGAAGGAAAAGAGGGGAGGAGAAGGCCGTGAAGACAGAAGTCTGAAGTACAATAAAGATATAAGTAACGGAATGAATAAACTATTCCTAAATTCTCCTGTCTGCCATAAATTGTCTGTTTCCCACTTGCTAATGTGCAATAGTTCACAAGTTTAAAAGCTCCCAATATTTGAAGAAATAAGGATAACAGACCACTTGAAATTCTTCAGAAGGACATAGTAATAAATAACCAAAAGCCCAAGTAGCAGAATTTACGGTCAAATTTGATTCCCTGGCTTGCATTCTTTTTATGATTTTCCACTGATTTACTTTTTGATCAGTATTAAATTTTAAAAATCCATTCTTTGAAGCATTGGTTTGGTGACTTTGAAATTGTAGTCTGTTGTCTATTAAAGGTAATTTTAAAATAAAGTCTTTTGTCTGTTATCTTGGATTTGCTTTAGAGCATAAAACACTTGATAAATGTTTGGAGTTATTCCTAAAAAAAAAATTCTTATTACAACAAATTGATAGCAGTGGTCAATCATGTAATATGTAAACAATAATGTCTACTCAGATGTTAATATTGAATCTGTTAAGTAGTGTCTCAAGCTTTGCCCAAAAAATACTATTGTTCACAACTGTAAAGACAACGACAACTTCTGTGAAAGCAATAGATATTCTTCAAAAATAAGTAAACTGTGTGATATATTTCAGAATTATTAAATTATTGGCTTCACTTGGGCTGCACTGTAATAAAAAATTGCTGAAAAGGCTGTTAGTGAGGAAATTATATTTATGCAACATGTGTCCAGTATTTAGACTATTCCAGGTACTAGGATACTTGCCTGTATTGATGAAGACAATTTCTCTGATTCTTTATCTGTCAGATTTTTTACATTTTAATAATACATAAAACTTTTGAGTTCAATGAAACTAAAAACACCATTCCATATGCTCATGGGTTTATGAAACAGATGCTTTCCTTTGTGGTAACTCTGGCCAATTGTACATGATTTAAAGAAGATAAGTACAGATCATATTTTGTATTATATTTGTGCGCAGTCATGCTGGGATGAGGGACAAGAGACTTGATTGGTGCAGAATTTTGCAAAATAATATTTGCTATTGTTATACTCAGCCTGGCCAGTTTACAATGAACTCCTGCCTATGTATGGTGCCTAGTTATATAGGGAGATTTTTGATGGTGAAAAGAGTTTATCAGAATATCTGCACATAAAATATGTGACTAGAACAATTCAGTTCTATTTCATTAAACAAATGAAAATTTTGTTTCATTTAAATTTTAAAGTAAAGCCTGATAAAATAATAAAATGAAAACACCGTTTTAGAAATAGAGACTATCGTAATGTAGAGTTTCTACACATCATAAATGCCACTGGTAAGTAATAATTGTGAATCCAGTTCTCAATTTTCATTTATATCTGCCCCAAAATGGACAAATACAGGCCAAAAGGGGATGGACTGAATAAGTTCAGCATAGTATTTTAAATAAGCTCATTAAAATATCAGTTCTGTAAGATGTCTTATTCACTTTTCTGTTTGGGACGGAAAGGGTAGGGAAGCTATATTAAAATGGTTCTAATCATGGTGTAAGCAAGGTTTCTTAATGCAGTCTTTGACTTTGCAAAATTTGCATGGATTCCCAGTGGGTGTTCTAAGGGAAGACACACTCATCCAGAAATTTTGAACTGGAAAGTTCTTGAAAGGGTGAGAAATTAATATTCTCAGTGACATATGGAGTTACCTTTTGACATGTACAGAGCTGGTTTCTATCCCTACAATTCCGTCATTCTTATAAGAATAAAATTTTGCCTGCATTCTTGGATTTCCGGCATTACAGTCTAAAATAATTTGCAATAAGTTGCAATTTCTGTTGTATACATTCTTTGTTTCACAGAGAATGCCACAGAGGAATTATCTGGCAGTCAGTAGAATATGCCTTGTCTTTTTGTTTGCTGAATTAAGAAAAAGCCCTATTGAGTACCTCAACCTCATCACCTTTACTGATATAACACTTCCTGTACTCAGATAAGAACACTTTTCTTGCACAGAGGAATAATTGGCAAGCTCACCGTTCTCATTTCTGTCCTGATGCTGACTTACAGCAATCTGGCATAAATGATGAAAAAAATAAAAGGAACACCCAAAGAGATCTCAGCTGCTAAGGGAGTTCATTCAGTGTTAATAGCAGCTTTGTAGAAGTGAGTGATACACAGGGTAGCTGTTGTGTTCATGTTGATATAATTATGAGAGTCTGACATTGATTCTCCACTCCTTAAAGAGCAGTGTCACTGTATTTGGTCTGCATTTCCCATTCTGAAAATCTATGTGTTTGAATGAGGATTTGTTTTCCCACATCAAAAAGAGTTACAGAATGCTTCATGTGGTTTATTAATTTAAGCCACAATCTATGAGGTCTTATTTTACAAATTTGTAGTAAAAAGACATAAATCAAAACACAAATAATGAAATCTGCATCTGCTGTTTAGCAAAGATATTTATTTATACTCTCTCAATTAAGAACAAAATTCAAAATTTAAGGATTTTTTTCTTATTCTTTCTGGGTAAAAATACTATAATTTTACAATGTAATGAAAGTCATGGTCTTATTAAGAATAAACTCATTACTGTGAAGGTGATGGTTGACTCCACAAGCCTTGATCCACTACTACATTGCCAAATATTCAGTTCATTATTATCCAGAATAAATCTTACTCTGTTAATTAGTGTACTTTTTAGAATGACTTATTATAAAAACAAGAAGCAAATAAAAGAAATTACTTCTAAAATAAATAATTTATTTATTAGTAAGAAAAGTAATAAAAATGGAGTAAGGGTTTTATTCTCTTGAGTGACACAAACATACAACTTTAAGGCTTTAAGGATATGATGTTGATGGGTTCCCACAAGTGGTCTTTTTCAATGAATTATATCTGGTGATTTATTTCTTTTTTTTTAATTACCTTAATGATCACCCTGCCACAAATTTATTTGTTATACTTTATTTTCCCACACGTGATAACTTTGTCATATTTGGGGACAACAGGGCAGAGAATGTCTTAATTTATTGGTTTTTTTTTTACAGAAGGGATCATGTTCATAAAACCTCCCCCCCCTCCCTCCCTCTCTCCCTCCCTCTTGTGTCCTTTCCCCCCCCATTTCCTCCCCCATGGCCAACAATACAAAACAAAACAAAACAAAACAAAACTGAAAACACAGCCTCTTCTGAATTTTGCTCTCCAGCTATGTCCATAGTCACTAGCTGGCCATTACTGTGTTATTCTTACAGAGGTTCCTTGTTTCTGTAATTCTAGATTTGTTATTGCTTTACTTTTTCTTTTTTTTCTATTGAAAGATCTTTCCAAAAATTATACAGTGTTCATTCATTAGTCTTCAATCTCTCTTTGGGGAAGTTTTCTGTTGGTGTTGGCTCTACATGCACCTTTATAAAATTTTCCCCAAGTGTTGTGAGTATCTTCACTGCTCACAGCCTACTTTACTGCCATTTCATTGCAGTGATTTTTCCTACATGCCAAAAGTTATTCAGTCTTCCAACATCTGACAAATGGCACAAGTGCCTAGGAGAGATCAAGTTTTACACTGTGACATGCTGGTAATTCTTCTAAAAAACAGGCTTTTCAAAGCATAGAATCCTGTAAGCTTTTTAATATTTTCAAGGAACAGTTCTTTTTCCTTAGCTTATTAGAAACTGGCTGATGAGTTTGCTGCACTACTGAACATAGAACTGCTTCTGGGACCATCTTGAGGACAGGTGGATGTGAGACCAGTGACACATCCTTTTATCATCCTGAATTACTTTCTCTTTCAGGTAATATTGTTATCTGAGGAATCCTCACATGGTTTTATATGGGCAATTAAGGCCCTATACAAATTCCACTGTTTAGATAGCATCCAGTTTAAAGTGTGGATCTAACATTTTACAGATAAACTATTCCTTGATCTTTGGTTTGGTTTTTTAGGGCTTTTTTCCTCCCACTATGATACAAGAACTTCATCCACGTTATCAGCAAATAACATAAGACTATAGCAGATAAATTTCTCTTTCTTTATAGTTTTAAATGGACTTGGAGAAAACCCACACAAACATGTCTACAAACAAAATATTGACCACTTGGGTGCTTAAATTATAGCTTTAGTGGAAAGCATGTTTATGTTTCCTTTCTAGGTTTAGCTCTGATCACCTTTTACAACACAAGAAGATTAAGGTAATTGAATTGGCATCTGCTAAGGAGTCTACTCTGTAAATAAACAGCAGTAAATACTTGAACATATACCAACAAAAACCTCAACTAACCAAATCAAACAAAATCCCTCCAAAATCCTGCAAGTATTTCTTTATTTCAGACCAAAGAATTAAAAAATATTATTTCGAACAGAAAAGGATAGAGCTGAACTCTATGGATTACATGTGATTACTATTTCAGTACTGACAACATTACTGATCATGACTGAGAACTGAAAACAAACTATGACAAAATTAACTGCAAGCTGTTCCAACCCAAAGAGAAGCAATGAGATGAAGATTTTCTTTTCTTGCATATAGCTGCTCATTCTAAAATTACACTGAACTAACACAGAGCAAAGAATAATTGATATAAGAAACAGAAAAATATGAGCACAGTTTAGAGAACATTTGGCATTATTTTTGTTATTATTAAGAAGCAGTAATGTAACTTGAAATGTTGCATAGAATGACAGGTATGTGACTAAAAACAAGTATATCCTTAAATATGTCTTATGGTGGATATATTTATATTTATTACTGGCATTATTGACAAAGTTTTTCACTGAAAATATTAATAAAATAAAATCAACAGTTATCAAAATGTTGTTCAGAAACATATTTTGGCAGTACATTTGGGCTGTCATAGTCATCTCCCAAAGTTATGTAGTAGTGAAAGATTACTGTGTTAGCAAGTTAGTGTAGCAGCCTTTCAATTTTTTTTTCCTTTTTTAAAACTGTGTGAAATCATGGGTCAGACAAAGTTTAAGGATTGCTTGAATTGCTACTAGAAATTAAAATGGTCTGACTTTCCCAAGTATGGCTGGCTGTAAGTCCTATATGCATTCTGCTCCCTGATGCAGAGTTTTCCCTCTATGTATATTTTCTAGTTGTAAATAAGCAATATATTAAACTATTATTTTTAATGGAAGCTATTATAGCTTTGGAACTTAAGGGAAATGAAATGTATAATTTCATTCTGTGGATAACACTAGCAAATTATCTGCCTCCCTGAAAAAGCAGTTACAAATTATTACCAATTTAGGGTAGATGAAGGAGCTACTTAATTTTGACTACTGTTTTTTCTAAAAGCCAACAAAATATTTCAAGGTTATAGGGGGTTATTATGAATCACTGTTTGTAGTAAAAATTCAAGTCTTTAATTTTAAATTTCTGACACAATTGTTCCACAATCTGCAACTCAGCTTCATTTACACTGGACCACTCCTAACTGCTGCTGACACCGTCCTCAATATGATATGGATTAAGTAAACATCTCAAAGACATATTTCTGAAACTAGTCCTAGGAAAAAAAACCATCTTATTTCAGACATGCTCTAAATTCCAGAATGTGGCATTTGCTGATAATTTTTCCATGGTATACATATTTGCATATATATATTTTCCTAGATATACTGCCAGATTCCTTGCTGAATCACACTAATTTTATCTAGACTAAAAAATTTTTAAAAAACCAAAAAAATCCCCCAAAAAACAAAAAAAAACCAAACCAAACCAAACCAACAAACAAAAAACAAACAAACAAACAAACAAAAAAACAAAACCCCAACCCTGAACAGAACCAGTTTGATAGAGATATATTAGCCTAAGACACCTAGGCAAAAGTGGGCCAGACTGAATTCAGACCACAGGAGTACTGTTCTCTCTGTTTCATTCAAAATCTGCATTAATTATCTGTTTGGCTCTCTGGTAACATTAACTGAGGTAAAGTGTTCTCAAAACTGGTTAGGAGATACTAGCAAAGTGTACCACCCTTACTAAAGAGACACTCCAGGAGATCAGTAAAGAAAACCCAAACCCAAGCATTCCAGTTTAATAGACTTTGCATAAAGGTGAAACTTCTGCACAGAACTGAATCTTTGAACAGGTTTGTATGTCCCAGTCTGTATGTTGAAGGGCACTCACAAAGGTTTCTCAGGCTGGATGGGATGAATCTCCCTGCAAATCTGCCTATATAGGTAGCTGACCACTTGGAATTACAGGATCAACGAGATGGGAAAAAAAATTGACATCATTGAGTCTCACTTGTGACATTGCACCACCTTGTCAACTTGATCATGGTACTGAGTGCCACATCCAGTCTTTTTTAAACACCTCCAGGGACAGTGACTCCACCACCTCCCTGGGCAGCCCATTCCAATGTCTCATCATCCCTTCTCTGAAGAAATTCCTCCTAATGTCCAGCTTCATCATTCCCTGGCATGACTTAGGACTGTGTTCTCTTGTACTGTTACTTGTTACCTGGGAGAACAGCCCACCCCCACCTGGCTACACCCTCCTTTCTGGGAGTTGTAGAGAGTGATTGGGTCCCCCCCAAGCTCCTTTTTTTCAGGCTAAACATCCCATCAGCTGCTTCTCATAAGACTTGTGCTCCACACCCTTCCCTAAGTCCCTTGCCCTTCTCTGGACCCCTGAATGTTCTTGAAATGAGTAGCCCAGAGCTGGACCCATCACTCAAGGTGCAGCCCTACCAGTGGTGAGTACGGGGGACAACCCTTGCCCTGCTCCTGCTGGCCACACCATTGCTGACACAGGCTGGGATGCTGCTGGCCTTCTTGGCCACCTGGTCACAGCTGGCTCATGTTCAGCTGCTGTTGAGCAGCATCCTTGGACTCATGCACAGTGCCTGCTACTAGTGTCATAAAGAGCATGCTAAAGCACCTGGGTAATCATTGCAGAGCCTACAGGAACCGTTCCTGCTGACTGTTCACTAGTACTCATCTCTGCTTTGGATTACTTAAGCTGGGTTATATCACCTGAATGAAAAATTCATTTGTTGTTCAGCAATTAGTCAGACATATAATAATGTAAACATAAGCACAAATCACTTTCTGGTTTTTGCCTGTTTCCCTCAAAAGGCCTTATTTCTTTCATTCATTAAATAACAATAGCTGAAAATTAATTTCATGTCAGCATGCATTTGGATGGGAAAATCTTTATTGTCTGGTCCTAAATGACGTTATTAAGGCATCAAATGAAGCTGACTTTCTTCCTGCTTTTTGGTGAACAGATGAGCAGAACAAGGGAAATAAATTAGCACATCAGATGTGAATGGTCTTTTTTGTAGCCTAAAACTCCTTAGATAAGTGTTTTATGCAAGCACCAGGCTTTTAGTGGGAGGCAGAGAGGATATGGAGTTTTGTGAGTTGAGATAATTAAATGAATCCAAAAACTTATAATGCCTATATGATCCTTGCAAAATTTGGAATTATGCACAGAGGAAATTGACAAATGTGGTATCAAATTAATTTTGATAGTTAAAGCAAAGCAAATTTCTTAAGTATTTCCTTGGTTTTGCTAAAGTTAATAACACAAAAGGAAACTCAGTCTCCATAGGGAAATATTTTCAGCACATTGCTATTGATATAAATGAGGATAGAAGAAGCAGAGGTAGAATATAACGCAATAGCACAAGGGGCAGGGTCATTCACTTGGGGACTAAGAACAGTTTCTACTAGAAACTGAGTTCTTACAATTTGGAAAGAGAGGAAGACAGAAACCTCAGCTTATTAGCTGACCATGAGCTACCAATGCACTGTGTCTGGAAAAAATGCAAATTAGATATCTTATAGTGCATCAAACATGGGGTTTTTTAAGCAGTGATAAGATTTTCATGTTGAGAGACATAGAGTAAGTATATGCAGGACTGATCAGAGGGATAAAGATGAGATAATAGAGAATGATTTTGTATAAGGTTGCTTAAATTTTTGCTCTCCTGTGGGAAGCGCAAGAGTGACAAGGAAGAATCTGAAAGTTTTTCAAGAGCTTACCTTTCACACATCTGAATGGATCATGCAAGTGTGATCTTGGGTGGAATGAGACTGCAAGGACACTAAATGTCTGCTGCTGTGGTTGTCTTTGTTTCTACCCAAAATGAAGAAGCACAGAAGCACACTAAGATGAATAGTATTCCTGTGTAACGTATATATCATATAGATTTCTTTGTTCATGACAGAATTTTATGTGGGAATCATGAAAGGAACAGATGTTCTGAAGATTAGCAAGGTCCACTGGAAACAATCACTTCATAGTAATATCTGTGACAAAACATGCACACGGATTTATCACTAAAGAACCCAGAATACTATGCATACTGACTCCAAAACTAGACACTGTTTTCCAGTTCATATATTATTAGGGGTACTAATTGTCCTGTGGAGAAAAAAAATCTGAAGGTAGATAAAGAAGTACAAAATACAAACAGACAGAAAGAGTAGTACAGAGGAGATGGAATAGAATAAATACTGTTTTTCTTCAAACTAGGTAAAAGTTTTTGAGGTAACATAATGTATAAGGAACTTATCTGAAATAAGGAATTCAGTTAATTTTCTTGCAGTAAACAAAATTTTAAGCCAAGATTTCACGGAGTTCTCAAAAACCTTTTGAAAAGCTATCATGTATCCATGCAATATTCATACAACAAACTGGGGATATAAGTGGTTAAGATGCTCTGGCATGTCCCCAAATGCAGAAGAAATTCCTTTTCCACTTCTCTTAAATATAAAACTTATGTGAAAACAGTCTAACAATACTTTCTTCTTATATGAGGGGAAAAATTACAGCTCACCACTTCTGATCAGGGCTGTGAGTGTCCCAGTCTCAGAATTATCCAAAGCTATGTTGGATGGAGCTCTGAGTAAGCTGATCTAGTGAAAGGTGTCTCTACTCACAACAGGGTGGTTGATCTTTAAGGTTGCTGTCAACCCTAGACACTCCTTGATTCTATGACTGCTTTGATTTTATTGCAAATTCTCTAAAAGTAAAAATTAATGTCAAAAAGTGGTTTGTTGTTGGTTTTTTTAATCCCATCTTGAAAATATTTCTTCCTTCCATTTGAAAAAAACCCCATAACAATGGAAATTTTTCTAGTTGTGCCTATTCTAGACTGAAATGTACTTTTGACATCTTGGTTTTGTTACTAATACATAAACTTAGAAGCTAAAAATGTCAGAAGCTGAGGAGAGGACAGAGCAAATTAAAACAAACTGAAGAATCTATTATCTCAGAGTGAATGTCCAATATGAAACATATTCTGGAAAGAACTACAAAGAGAATACTTAGCTGTTTAGCTATGGAAAAATTTTGCAGCCTCATGGAATATAAATAGAGTGCTAAAAAAGTATAATCTGTTTCACATCTAATACTAGAAGTTACGGGGACGTAGTACATAACTATGGGAGTTCAAGGAATTGGGGCTACTGAAAGGCCTGGGTTGGGCTTGCCCCAGATGGGATCCAAATGCCCAACAAAGCTGCTCTATCCTTCCCCTCCTCAGCTGGAAAAAGGACAGAAAATGCAAGAAAAGGCTCCTTGGTTAAGGACAGGGAGAGATCTCTCTTTATCTATAAGGAGAGAGCATCTTTAGGTTCCGTTCAATGCAGGGAGAGCTGGTAGAGCAACCAAAAAGATTCTGCCTTCACTCTGCACTATGCCTTGTTTTTGTAGAATAATTTTTTCCTTCTGAAAGGAGGCATACATGGTTTCAAAATCCTTTAGTTGAGAAAGTGGTTTGCAGAATTTCAGAAATCCCCATCTAATTAGAAAGGTTAGATTTTTTTCATTTACTACAATAAGTTACCTCGGAATAACAGAACATCTGATCAAGCTCCCAAGAAGCTATCCCCTTTAAAAATAATTTATTCTAATTGGTAAGATTTCTGTTGCTCTATGGTAACTATTTTTTCCAGTCAGGTCATAGGCAATACCTCTAGTCCTTCCATGTGCTGCAAGATTTGGCTGAGAGAAGGAAAATTTATTACAATTGTAAACAGGGGCTAACGATAAGAAAATCTGTCCGGCTGCATAAATGCAATTATGTCATAGCCTGTGTAGGAGTGCATGTTTCAGTGACCAGTGCTAAAGCAATACTTTTTCCTCTGATAAAGTCAAACTAGTTTATTATCTTAACCATGTGTGTACATTGCTACTATCTGCTACTGATAATGTTACTTTAAGATTCTTGAGGGAAAGGGTCTTTGTAGAGTGCTTTACAGATAGATTAAGAGTCAATTAAATCCACATTTCAGATTAATAAATCAACTTAAAATACTCTGTTATTCCATGCCTCACTGGTTCAGTTCAGAACAAAAAATATAATCCCTAATTTACAAATATGAGTTGGTAGTTATTTCTAGCAGCTAAACAGGTTTGTTCTCATCTCGCACTCTGCTTATAATCATTGCTCAAAAGACAATAGGAAAAGCTGTCTGAATGCCAGAAACTATAATTTATATAGAAATGCTCCCTGGTCTGTTGCCAGACACTTGGAAAAGCTAATAAAAATATTAATAATATACTCTACTAGAAAAGTGTGTCGTGTATCTCGAATTATAAACTTAACTTAGTCATAAACTTAGATTATATTTTTTAAGTAACAACAAAGTTTAACAGAGAGTTCAAAATAAAAAATTATATTCTGACAAGGAAAGAAGAATTTATTGGATTGAATTTAATTAAAAACTGCAGTTTTGTCCTCATGGATAGACTGTAAAATAAGAGTTCTGTTTATATAACATAGAATAAAAAGTAAACCAAGAGAAACTAAGATTCTGCACAGTATATACAAATGCTCTTCAACACTTAGTGATATTTTATATGTACATGATACCTGCAGGGAGCGTTTTTAGGATAATTTGAATCATAGATGGAAGAATTCCATCAAGGTCTAATGCAGCTCATCTTACTAATAATGAATAATTATTCCCTAAACACAATTTTAAATGCTTTGTCTTCACCAGTTTTAAGTAAGTTTCCAAAGACATTGGTGCTCCTGCAGTGCTCATCAAGGGAGTCCACACACAAGAGAATCTCACTGTCTGTAAATGTATTCCACCATTCAACTTAATTATTTCCCTTGTTATTAGTTAAAATGTGTTTCCTAATCCTAAATACTTCTTCAGGTGTCTTGGTGCTTAAATATTAGTAAGAAATGGAGCATGTAGGAGTCATATAAACAGCTGACATACTCTTTAGATTTATGCTTTGGAGAGTACAATTTATTTATCATTGCTCAATAGAAGATTTCTGTGACTCTTCAATATACTGCGCAGTTATTTTCAATAACACTACTGATTTCTCCTGGGTGTGGCCTTTTTATAGGGAGGAGACTAGTTTAAGGTTCCTTCATGTTGTCCTAAAATAAACCAATTACTCTGAAAAATTTTTCTCAAGTAGTGAGACAGCATGGCCTAATGAACAAAATACCATATAGTGTGCACACATATAGCTCTTCATGCCACATATCTACCATGCCACATAAACTACCCTTCATGAAGTATAGACTTTCCTCTCTATTAATGACTGTGACCTAGAAAAATATCACCCCTTCTTTGATGCCACCCTATTTTCTACACAGCCTAACACAGGGGCTAAATATTTTTAAATTGCTGCAATTTAACATTATTCAATAGAGTTTGGATGTAGAAATCTGAGGAGCAAGTAGCATTTAGATGGGCTAGCATATATGTATATGTGTCACATATAAGTTAGAACTGTAACTCTAAGAAGCGTGCTCTTGAGCACCTTTTCCCTCAGGACAAAACAGGGAAAGAGGGAAACCCAGGCAGGGTACAAGTTATATGAAAGGAACTTCTATATCACATTCCCCCCAGAGAGAGGAGGGAGAAGTCATCACCATGAGGTCACAGCAAATATCTTAGCATACTAATTGCTTTTAGTGACTTCTTCTTCCTTCTCTTTCAACAAAATCGAAGTGACAGAATTAGGACCAGACAATTTTTGGGAGAATGACTTTGACACCAGAGAAAGGGGGTATATAACTGGAAGTGTTTATACAACTTTTACAGTTGTATAGGACTCCTACATATTATATCAGAAAATTTGATACGTTTAATTAGGCCATAGTTGGCCAAATAATGATTCTTAGTGCCATGTCTTCTCTTTTACCCATAACAAGACTTTGACTATAACATCTATGAGTAATGGAAAACTCAAACATGCTTTAAAGAAGGATATAATCAAATAGCTATATGTAACCAAATAGGAAAAATGGATCAGGAAGAGTCACATTGAGTTTTTCAAAAAAAATATCCAGGTCGAAGAAATTTAATTACAATCTATGAAGGGAAAGTAGGGTTTGTAGGTTGAGACTTCTGATAAAATAATTCAGTTTAAAAAGACACATAAAAGAAGCACAGAAATTTGTGACAGTGGATATTGCAACAGCACAGCAATCTGTCTGGGCTCTGTGTGAGTGCTTTCCTAGGTCTGTCTGAACATATTTCCCTTTGAATGCCATGAGATGTTTAAATCTAAATGGGCTTTTGAGGCTAAGGAAGGGAACAAGCAGGGGCTCACAAATCACGTTTGTGTATGTGACCTCACAGGGTGCTTCCTCCCTGGTGTGTGGATTAGTGGGTTGTGGGGAGCAGCATGGCTGCACACAAAGTTAGAAGGCACCCTTCCATCTCTAACAAAAAATGTAGGTAAGTAAGGGAAGGTACTCCTGGAGGTGGTGGGTAGAATTAGTAATCCAGGTCTCCTGCGAGACAGTAATGGAGAAGGGCGCATAACCAAGAATATTTGGTGAGTGAGGGAGCAGATGAGGGTGAGGATTTCTGGGGATTACTTATACAAGGCTAATGAAATCTGTAGATGTTTACAAATATTTTGTGATGTACCAAATTGATTCTGTATGTATAATTCAGAGATTGCTGGTTAATTGCTTTTGGTCAATGGTTTGACTTAAATCACATGAGGAATTCATTCCAGCATTGCTGATGCTACAATAAGAAACAATAATTTGCTATGGCTGAGACAAAAAGCTACAGGTTTCAATGAAGAAGAAATTCGAGCTATTGGGAAAATCTTTCCAAAAGTAAGATAATGAAACACTGGAGTAGATTCAGATAACTGTCATGAAGTGGGAATTTCTAAGCATTCTGGAAGATTTCTAAAAAGAGATTGCATAAATATGCATTGGCAAAACATAAAGAAAGTGTCTTCAAAATGGGAAAAAATTCCCAGATTCACGTCAGAAGAATTTATACAATGTGTATTCATTTAGCTCACTGTACCTTATATATTCAGGTAAATATATTTCAGTGAAAATAAACAGGAGAGTTGAGAAGTGACTGATAAAATTCTGGTAATCCACACAAGAAGGAATAATAAAAAGGAGCAATTTAGTATATGTAAGAAATTGACAGTGTCCTTGAGCTCATATCAGGGCCATAAAAGTACAGTATGGTTTTTTATCTGTTTTAATGCAGTCAGCATTATTTAGGGTCTTTATCAGTTCATTAGCTCGTTTTAGTCATATACTTTGAGAAAAGCAGACCCTGTCAACCCATCATTAATCTGATGGGCTGAATAGGGAACAATCTGAGAACAATTGTATTCATTAAAATGGTCTTATAACATCATGGTTTCAATTGCTGCAAAGCTGCAGGATGTTTCTGGTTTCTATATTGGTGCTGCATGTGTGAATGAGATTGAAAGTAGCAGATATTTCTAGTGCAGCCATTCATTCCATACTGATAAGGTACTCTAACAAAAGATCATGATCCAGGGAAGTATCAGCTTTAAACTGAAGAGAGCTCACTCCTTTAAGCTGTTCCTAGCATCAATTTATATCCAGACAGAGTAGATAGAAAGCAAGATTACTGTAGAACACAAGTTCAGTCTAGCCCTTGGAGAATTACACACTCTGGCTGTGCTGCTTCCAGTGTTGTTCACACGCTCACAGAACTGAGTAAGAAACTTGAGCTGTTTTAATTTTTCAAGCAGTGACCCTTTTACCTCTTTTCAGTACTATTCTTGATTTTCTTCCATATGCCAAATCTTTCTCAGTCCTCTAGAGTATACAATCACAGGAGATTTTAATAAAGTAATGTTTTTATAGATTCTGCACCTGTAATGAACTTAATTCCATTTCATTAGTGGATCATTTGTAAAGAATATAGGGGTTTTTCCTCTTCATTCAAAGAATATAGATAATTTGTGTGATTAATCTGGATTCTCTTTCCAACTTTTTGCCTTATTTATTATCTGTCCATGCTAAGTGCTTTTGTTGAGGACTCTCAACTCATACACAGCATGAGGGGAATTGGGTATTCTTTTTAAAAGATGATATTTCAATTAATATTCTTCCATTTACTGTTACCTTAAAATTTCCTGCATTTTGTACTGTCAAATCCTTATAATGTTTTTTTGTGCACCTCAAAAATCTCCTGATCCAAATTTTTCCATAAATTTATTTCTGTAGAATCACATGGCAATCTCAACATATAAAATTATTATTTTCATCCTTCCTCATTTCTCATTAGCTAAAAGTGACTGAAAGATGTGATCACACCTAGTTAGATGCAAGTCACGTCACCTTGACTTCTGTAGTCACCTTACTTCACAATGAATATGTTCCTACTGCACAGTGCAACACATATCTTTATTATGCGATAGTATTATATATTTATTTTTTTCCGTTATTATTTATTTCAATACATGATTTTTCATCCACAATGCCTTCCCTGTTCACCTGCTGTGTGGCTGAAGAACTTCATAGTTTCAATAGCAGGAAAATAGCAAATAGTGACAGCAACATTTGCAGCCCAGCTACAAAGTTCAGTGAATAAAAACAATCCAAGTAAAGAACCTTTCAAAAACAAGTGGCAACAGAATGGCAGATTGTGGGGTGCCTGGTGTAAAGTGTGTATTAAATTATCCTCAGATCTGAAGAGTCTTTGAATTCTTTTAAATATCCACTTTTGGCAGATGTTCAAGCCATGAACTTATCTGATCATTTGGATTCTATGTTGTCTATGAAAATTTTATGCAATGTTTCAGTCTGAGGGAATACATTTTAATATTTATTATGTGTTTCTTTGTGCCCTGGTACTGTCCTAGCTGATTATTTTGCACCAGATGACATGCACTGCTAGAGCAGGTTGTTGTATTTATTTTGTTATGAAGCAGCAGTCACAGTTATCAGCAGAATTATGGGAAATATTTCTGCTTAATCATTTGAGTTTCTGGGTTTAGGGATCTCTGGTCTTAGAGGCAGCAGGAGTTGTGTTTCTTGAGAGGTGTCTTCATTGTTCTAGTCATGGACAAATGAGACATACTTGCATTTTATCTAATGGAAATAATTATTGAGATACTTTCACATTAGGAATATTGAGCATACAAAATCAATATGTATTCTGCAATAGTTATCCATTTTTCTGCCTATGTATGGTACAATGAAATAATTCTGTGCTTCTGTTTTCCTAAAGTAACTGAAATTAGTGATTTGCTATGAGTTATCCTCTTCCTTTTGGTGACAGTTAGCAAATGAATTAAAAGTGAAAATTCTATTTAAATCCTAAAAAATAGCTGAAGACACTTTTACTGATTTCGACTTAAAGGAATTGGGGAAATGGCTTAAGCTGAACACTTAAGCTGAATTTAAGAGTAACTCTTAAATTCCTGATTCTTTAAGACTCTTCAAAAAAGCTTCCTTTAATAAATAGACATAACATAACAGTCCTAAACTGTTCTCTGCAAAAACTTTTTCTTGCATGAGGGAAAAAAGTTTTGGGTGATCCCATAAAAGCTATTTTTAAAAAATGGAAGTGTCTGGGCCTCATTGACTGATTTGTAGTTCTGCTTCTAAACTGATATCTTAACCATGATACTTAAAAAAACCCCAATTTGTCTAATGAATTCTTTTATGCATCCTGAACTGTTCTTTTATTATTATATGTTTGGATTTTGGCATACCAAATTTATATTTTTTAAAAATAAAACTAAGAAAGTGAAGTTACAGGTAAACCTTTAAACTGTTTCCTGGGGGGTGTCTTGCAGATAGTATTTTAGAGCTATTATCACTGAAGCATATATTTGAGTAGATGAAGAATTAGTGTGTTTGCCAAAAATGTGATGGTGGGCACCACCTTTTTCAGGTAGCTGTCAGTGAAGGAAAATAAAAGCATGAATGACATAAAATAGGCAGAGATTATATCAGTTAGTAAAATTTTTCTTTTTTATAACAATTAGTTAAACTGAAGATAAGTGAAAAAATTAAATAGATTTTAAAATGACCAGTTCCACTTTGGAAAGAAAATATAAAGATTCTTGGTTTGTTTGCTGCCCAAATCAGATTTTTCTTCTACAATTTAACATTTATTTTCTTTTAAATTTGGATGTATTTGATTTCAATAAGTTTTGGAAAATAAAAATAGGAATATCTGCAACTAAAAGATCTTACATTTTAGGATAAACTCTTTCTAAATAATGAGTTAAGATACTGGTTAGTAAGAGTAAATGGGTGCCTGAATTCTAAGATACAATAAATTGTCAAATGTTCTATATTTAGATCATTTAGATTATTTTTTTTAATCTCTGAATGTGCTTCTAGATTTTCAATATCAAATTTAACAATCACTCTTGAAGTGACCTCATGTAAGGATCTTGTTGACAAGGCATTTTTTACTAGATAAGCAGATGCTTATTAAAGATTTTCAATTATTTGTTTTATTCTTTTACAACCTAGTTGGTAGATATCCAATCTTCAAAGTAAATATAGTCTGTGAATAACCTAATGTGGCCATCTAACAAATCAAAATTTAAACTTTCACAGAGTTTTCTGTGGGAAGCATCATCTGACAGATAGGAAGGAATTGAGGAGCTGAATTTATAGTGGTGAAGGACCATTATGTGAGCAATACCATGTAAAGTTCCATGATGTAATACTCATCATAATAATAGTAAGCATTTTATCAATATATATAGCATATTATATAATATAATTATTATACTATTATATATTATATAATAGCATAATTTATAATATTAAAGAGACTTCTAAAGTCTTTGACATATCATCTTTCTCAAAAATGTTAAACTACTTTTTGTCAAATAATGCTGTTGATAATACCAGTTGATGCAATTTTGTACTGTTAAAAAGGTCTTTATAATTTTTTTTTTAAATTTAATTTATGGTAAGCTTTTTACTTTTCCAAATAATGATGCAAAGTTAGTTAATAAGTAGTTTTAGGGACTAACCATACTTTGAGGTTGTCTTTACAAAGAAGTTAAAGAGGAACTTCTCTGCATGACTTAAACCTTTGCCTGGTTTCCAAATGATCCAGCGTGGTAATTTGTGTTGGGAAGTTAAAATCAGTAGATTATGATGCAAGTCATCCTATATCCCTGTATGCTATTGGTTATGAGGAACAAGTATCGTTTAAGTTTTCCATGAGCTGATTCCATGATCTTTTGGACAGAAGCACTCCATCTTAATCTAGTTTTTCTGCTGAAAAAATCAAATGCTTTTTAAATTGCACCATATTTATTTCATTATATGATAAGAATTCCACTTGATGTTCTTGCACCTCGTGGAAGTATGGTAATAAGATATTTGTGTATATTTGCTGTTCCCCATAACAAAAGCCAGATAAATGTAATAGTGAAGGAAGTAATAAATCTACCTGAGTTTATGGCTTGGCCCTGTTCAAGTAGCAAAGTTAATACAAAAGATTTCTTCAAACATAAAAAGGATAAAATGCGATAAAATGAAATAGCTAAGTGAACCTAGAGAAAAAATATGTCATTGCCTGTTAATTTTAGACAACATATTTTTTCATAGAACACCCTCACTGGGGGTTAATACTTACTGTTTTCTTGAAAGCAATTACTCCACTGTGCAGTACATTAAACTGCAGAAAAACCACACCAATAAACAGGAATAATAACAATTCTTAAAAGTGTCCCCAGTGTGCTGTGATGTATCTATTGCTAACTCACATATTAAATCTAAACTGTTCAACAAACGCTGTAGAATGCATCTGCAGGGCTTAATCCAGCTTTTCTCATTTAGAATTCTTAACAGCAAAAAATTGGCTGCAACACTGCAGTTTCAACAATAACTCTCACAAAGTTTATTTAAATTCTCAGGAAACAATTTTAGAAACTAAGCCCATGTTGAAAGATCAGATACATGACAGAATAATAAAACATCATAAAGCAGAATGGTTGGTCTTTGTCTTGAAAACTATTTTGTATTGCTGCTACTGGGTCATCTGAAGTAAGCAGTCTTCACATTTCAGATTTTTCATTCTAGACCATGAAAAATATTACTATTACTATTTAAATCTGTTAATAAAGTGCTTTATCTTTAATAATCACATACTGTAAGAGAAACTTTCTGGAACTTATTAGCCTATTTGACTAATATAAATTACTTTATTTCCATTCACTGTTAAGAGGAAAGATCTCTATTTTCTATGGTATCTAAAGAAGAGTAAGGCTATTTAGTCTTTGATGATTTTGGATTTCTAAAAAATTGTTGAAACATTACCTCTTTGAAGGATAGATTAAAAAAAAAAAACACCTTCATAAATTCTGAGATCCTCTAATGATTTCAGTATGATAAAAGTACATATGAACTTTGTTTACTGCATTGAACTAGACTTGACAAATAGCCAATAATTGACCATTTTATGGGTGAATAAATTTTTCCTAATATCCAATCTAAACCTTCCCTGGCTTGACTTGAGGCACTTTCCTCTTGTCCTATCACTTGCTACCTGGGAGAAGAGACTGACCCTTACCTGCCTATGACCTCCTTTCAGGTGGCTGTAGAGAACATTAGGGACTCCCTTCAGGCTGGTTTTCTCCAGGCTAAACAACCCCAGCTCCCACAGATGCTCTTCATGAGATTTGTGCTCCAGACTCTTTGCCACCTTCATTGCCCTTCTCGGGATATGCTCCAGCACTTCAGGGACTTGAGGGGTCAGAAATGAATGTAGTATTTACACATAACCGTATTTATAAACTCATGCAAGTGGCCTTGGAGCATTGATCCAGCCTGTCCATATCACTGTGTTGTGCCTTCCTACCCTCCAGCAGATCAACACTTCCACTCAATTTAATGTAATCTGTGAACTGACTGAAAGTGCATTCAACTCCTGATCTGTACCATACAAAGATGCTAAACAGAACAGAGCCCAGTTCTGGACCCCGGGGAATAGGGTCTGTCTCTCACTGTCCCCAGTATTCCCACTCACCTCCTCCTGGGGCAGAGGAGCCCCTTTACATGTGCTCACCCCCACTCTGTGCTGTGTGCAGCCAGCAGGTCCTGGCAGCACAGCCAGGCACACCCTGCGCTGTGCACACCCTGCACTGTGCACACCCTGCACTGTGCCTGTGCTGGCAGCTGCAGAGCCCCGAGGTGCTGTGGATTTCTCCTGAGGGGGCACCATTGCTCACTGCTGGGGCTGGCAGGGCACAGCTCCTGCCCAGCTGTGCACAGCGCCATGCCCTGTTTGCTCACCCTGTGGGTGGCACTCCTGGTAGCTAAACACCTAAAGCCTTCTACGCATGTGGGGGACTCGGCTGCTGCTGGCTCCAGCCAGGTCTCATCCAGCGCGCTCATGTTAGCATGTGGCTCCTGACAGCTCCCATGGCTCCTCCTGAGGTCCCCCCACCTCAGGAAACCCCCTGAGTACACCATGCTAGAATGCTCTGCCGCTGATCATGCCAGTACCTGAGGCACTCATCTTTGGTACTAATATAATAAACATATTTATATAGGCTGATATAGAAAACCCATTTATAACTCCAAAGATGCTCCTCAGGGTTCAGAATTAATGCAGTATTCTACTGCATGCTATAATCCAGCCCTTTTGACTGATTATGTAAAAAACTGAGCATATCCTGAGGTTGCTACCCATCCACAGAAGTTAAAAGTGTTCAGAAATTTTGCATAGAAAATTCTGGTCTGGGTTTGGTTTTTTTGGGTTTTTTTCCTGTTTGTGCACGTGCTTTATAAAACACCAGTGGTGCAGCGAAAATAAAGAAAGTGTTGCATAGCAAAGAATTCATCAATGTCATTTTCTTAGGTGACATTAATTCACTTTTCAATTGTTGTTTTAGGTATTCCTGTACCATTACTCCCTATTGCTGTTTAGGTATTTCTTTCCATATTGAAGATTTCCACTCCTGAATTATGTCAAATATTTGCATGCTTCCATTTACCTGGAAGGCTAAAAACTGATAATGAACAAGTTAAAATATTAACTAGCCTTTGTTTAAAAGGAATGATTTATGATCCAAATTGTAGTTACTCTGAAAGCTGCATATTTTGGTCAGAAAGAATCTGTTTAATAGTAGTTTTCCTCCTAGGCTGAAATCGCACAAGTTTGTCACATTATCAAGGAAAAGATACCCTGTGAAACTCTTTCTTAGGTGTATTCTTCAGACAATTTAACTTAAATTTCATCAATCTATTTCCAATGTCTTTTTATAACTCTTGACCAGCCTCTAGGGATCTCATTAATAACTACATATTAGGTTATGACAATCTTCCTCCCTTTTTTAAACTTACTAAATTTAAAGTATGTAATTGTATAGTCAGAATTCTCAGTATAAGAATCTATATATGATGCAAGCTCAAAGCTATATATAGTGTAGGAGAAAAAATTTTATATATATTGCTATAAGTCTTCAACAACCTTGAGAGTGTGAGTAGAATTATATGATATGTCTCACTTTGAAACAACATTACAACAATAACATAATAAAAAATAATTTTGCCAATTGATTTCTATTGGCATTTTAATCTCAAAATTATCCATGACTAATTGTCTTATATAAAATACTCCAATTTGTATAATTTCTGTGTTTTCTTATGCTTTTGCTTGCAATTCCCTGCTGCTATACTGTATATGGGTTTATGTCACATCAAATTAAAAGAACTGGAAAACTTTTTGTGACTTTAATTTCTTCTCAGATCTCAAATTAGTTGTATTTTATTTACATGAGGCCTGAAGCAAAGCCACTTTCAGTTAGTAAGAGCTGACTTATTATTAAGAAAAATGGGTTTAGATTAAGGTTTAGTTTTTAGGCTAACCCTAGGTTTATCCAGGAATCAATAACCAAGTGATATCATTGATATGAAGGAAAAAAATTCCACCTTTCGACTATATTATGAAAGTCACTCTTTTCCCTCCCAGACAAAATTATTTGGAGCTAATTTGCAATTTTTTGTAGCAGGATCTCACAGAATAACACAGAGTACTAAATATAAGTTACATAAAATTTCTGAATATATCAAGGGGCAATTCAGAAGTTTCATTTGTGTCAGTATTAAATCTAGCTGCTTCTATTTGCACAAAACCCAAGCTTTTTGTCAGAATTGCTGTATCCACCTCACCAAAATTCTCATAGGTTTTGAAAAACAGTTTTCTGTGATAAGGAATAAAGCAGTAACAGCACAATAGCTCAATCTGTGAGGGCAAGATTAGTCTCTTATTCACTGAGTGATTTCCAATTGCCAGAAGGGACTGACTGCTGTAAAGTGCATTTATGAGCAACATCATCAGCGAAATTGAATAGCAATCTTTCTGTGGACCTTAAGCATTTTGTGAAGGATGTGTGTTTTTCCAAACTCATTTCATTTTCATAATCATCAATGAAGTGTCTCAATACAGTAAAACCATTCTGTTTTTACAAATGATCCTGGGCACCTCCTGGGAAACATTTCTTTACACAGAATGTATAAAGAAGCCCCATTCAAGTAAGGAATCTAAGAAGAAAAGGTCTGACATTTTCATAATTTGTTCTCATTTCTGTTCTGAAAAGCTTGAAAAGTAGAAGAAAGAGAAAGCAATCTGAGCACACATGGATTTCTGTGATTAGGCATTTTATATACACTTTTCAACTCCTATTCCTTAATCCTGTTAAACATTATTTGCACTGCAGGTATTTTCTGAGAGTAGCTTTCATTTTAGCTGGAAATTTCTCCAGGGAAAGCTCTGAAAACCTGAAGCTCCATTTGTACCATTTTTTATTTTGTACTTCTCAACCTATGGAGTTGATTGAAAAAAAGCATCTTTTAATGAACACATTCTATATATGAATATTTTAATCCCTGTTGTGAACATTCATTGTCTTCCATTTGATAAACTTTTAAAATATTAATCTGTATTTTTAGAATTAGCAAGCGACAGTGTTCATAAAATCAAAGAACCTCTGGGTTATCAAAGGAAGATGTGAATTAAACTTTATTTAAAATTTCATGTCTGATACACTTCATTAAATAATCATTGCGTTTGTCAGAGGTAAAGAGGAAAAAGAGGATGATATCTTCTAAGAAAATATCTTAACAGATTTCTGGAGTATTCAGCCACAGTTAGATTTTTGCTTCTCGGACTTTCTCTTGCTTCTACATTCGTGAGGTGGTGGAGCACAAAGGAGGGTTTTGTTTGCCTTGTGAATATGTGTAGAACAGTGTCTTCTGGGCTTATGGCAAGCTGAAATACAGGGGAAAAAACAAAAAAAAAAAAAAAGGAATGTCCTGTTTCAGTTTCAGGGAGGAAAAGTTGTCCAGAAAGCAAGGTAGAGTCTCTTAAGTAGAATTTCTGTGTTGCTCTTACAGAGATTGTTCATACTGCTTCCAAGGATTTACCATCTTTTGTGGCTGATTTTCATTGTAAACAACCTGAATTTGGCCTGACAGAAGAACTCATCTGCCCTTTTAGCTGATTAAGAGATGAAACCTTGCAATTTTAGCTACATAATGTCAGCCTTAAAGCATCACAAGCTGAAAAGGGAAGACAAAGCTTCAAGTGTGCTGGCTAAACCTAGGTGTAAACATAGGTTTTTCCTCCCCAGAAGAACAGTATGCTCTGATATTTACAATGGTCCCACATGAAAGCACATTCATTGTATGCCACTGTTAGCCTTCAGTAAATTGTCTAAATTCACTCTAATTGTCCTAAACTAGAGTGGCTTTCATGCAGCCAGCCAGGTTTAGGCTAGACACAGGATTGTTGATGGATAAAGGACAAACAATAGCAGTATATTATAAGCATTAATTAATTTGCTTCCAACACATGAAGATCCTGAAGATCCTGTAACTGGCAGGTGCAAGACTATTCATTCAGTGATTGTGTCTTGCTAGAAAAATGCCTAAATGCTATTAGTAATGGATTTTCAAAACTATCATCTTTAACTGTGCTCTGTTGCTGCAGTTGCATTTGTAGGAACAAACTTGTAGGAACAGAACAAATACTAGCAGCTGTGGTGATATTCTTGAGGTTTCCTGAAAGTTTAAAAATTTATGTTGAAACCCTAGCTGTGCTTTGTTCTAAACCAGGAGTGTAAAAATGGAAATGACAGAGTTGTAATAGTGGTTGATGGTGCAGCTTCAAAATGAAATCCCTCTCCAGTATGCCCACTGTGTTTAAGCTGTTGAGTCTGTGAAGCGAGCAGCATCACTCACAGAGGTAAGCTTCCTTGCTGAGCTCCCAGCAGCATACAGGACCCAATTTTGTTTTATGCTACAAAGCATAGATGAAAGATATCTATCTTGAGAAAGAAGGCTATCAATTGTAAAGGATTTTTGAAAAACATGAATGAAACTCACTCTCCAATGACTTTGAGAATCACTGCAGCAGCTAAAAACCCTGCCTCGGGCATAATACACACAGTCTAGTGTAAGCTGTAAAAACTCCAAGCAAAAAAACCCAAAACTGTCAACATTGCCCAAATCTAACACAGATACACACTGATAGCATCAGACAAGATGCTTCTCTGCTCTAATTTTGCAACTTTTTTCCCTTTGCACTTTCTGCTCTGCTGCTGTGGAAAAACATTACTGAAATGCCTTCAAAGCTGAACAACTGACATTTTTCACTCCAGAAAAACGAAAAAATAAAAGAAAAAGTTGTTCTTTTACGCTTGTCGATTTCTGCTCAATTCTGCTGCTGTCTGCAAGTCATCTGCAATGGTAATTCAGAGCACTAACCAGCCAGTGTGAGCAAAAAATGTCAAAAAGAAACAAAGCCCATCAGGTTTTGTAGCAGGTAATTATTGTACCCAATGTAGCAGTTAATTATTGTCTTATTTTCCATCTAAGCCAAACAAAAGGCTATTGTTTTGAGAAGGAGGCAGCAATTTGAAAGCCATATTTTTTGGTCAGCTTTCTGATTAACTTTTCAGCTTCTAAACCCCTGCCTGCTCTTTTGAAGTGCTGTTTTTCCTAGCTCTTGCAGTTATGAAAATATCTGCACTTCTGTAAATTTCATTTTGCTTTGCCTCGGAAACAGAGTTCTATAGGGTACTAAGTTAATATGAAATAAATCAAATCAAGAAACTGATGAATTTTTTGATCAGGATGAAATTGAAATAAATTAAACATTCTGAGGTCATGTTAGTTTTCAGCATTCACAGCTGCCAGTGTTCTCCAGTCAATTTCTTCTGCCTGTAACAAACAACGAGTTTTTCAAAAGGATAAATCATATCTAGAAACTAAATTATTGGAAGAAATAAATCTACAGAGACATATATAATAATTGCTTGAGTAGGAGCATTACATACTATAGATCAACTTATTAGCAATAAATGTGTCCAAGCCTAATAAAAAATAGATGTTGAATTGTATAGAAAAGACAGCTGGTCATAGCACTCATTTCTGTGTTGTATAGTTTTTATAGGATGGCACTAGGGACTCTCTCAGGTTGCTGTCAGATGCACTCTTGTATTACTTGTCCCACAAGAAGCTTATAATGAGCAATCTAAACCATGCCAAAACAAAGAACTATGTACTAGATAACACGAGAGACCGAAAATGAGGAAAGCTTAGGTTAAAAGATCATCTTGTGCAAAATTTGAGTGATCTTGCTGAATTGAGCAACCCACATGAATTTATTTCCCCATTTATAAAAAGGAGATTATGTTTGTCTAGAAAGTTATGAAGTTCAGCCTAACCATCTTTGTCAAGAATCTTTAAATTCTTGTATACCAGACACTGTATTAATTATTGTATTCCTTCACCTTTTATATATTTATCTATAAAACAAAATTTGAAATGTGAAAGAGTGCAATTTAGATGCTATGATGTATATTATACTGGTTAAATTAATGCTAAATCAAAACTCTTTGACTGATATTTATTATGCCAGGACTAAAACAACTTGGAAAATCTCTTTTGGAATACTTTTCAATGGGAAATGTCAATAAAATTGATGTTTTAAGTCTGCAGTTTTGAAGCCTTTACTCTTTTTCTTTGGTCACGAAAATAAAAGTTAATTGCAAAGGGGTAGTGAGCTAATAGGGACCAGGAGTACTTTTTTTTTTTTTTCTGCCAGTGAGGCTTTCAGCAATTTCACTTGCCACCAGTAAAACTGGCAAGAATTTTGGGCCGGAGTCAAGCCAAAATATTTCTCTTTATGGTATTTCAAACCCAAATTTTCCTGGGAATCCCTTTTCTCATAAAAATTGTATTTTTAGTTTATATCCTGAACCTGAATGACAAAAATTTCTATTATTTTAGAGAGATACTTTTAATTTTTGGTTTCTGTTAAAGAAAAACCCATTAAACAAGAGAGCAAATAGACCTAGGTATTTCTGAACATTCTGCTAGAGCACTATACGTGCACATGTCATTGAAGAGCTTTGGTTTAACAAGAGAAACCAATTTATACCTCTATAGCAAAAGGCAGCAGCTCTGAATAGTGAATTAGAAAATCCAAGCACTTTCTATGTGTGTGACATCTTCAGTGTTTGAATTTCAGTTGCAGAAGATCACAAATGTAAAGTGTATTTTAATAATTCCAGTCACTTTGCAACATATTCTGTTGTCTCTAATATCTGCTCAATATCGTGGGACTTTGTGAAAGTAAGGGAAAATGTTAGAATGTAACAGGATATAACTCAGAGAACATTCACTAATTCATCTTCTTCCAGTTTACATTAAATTGATGTAATTTTTCTAGGAACAGTTGATGAGAAAATTCTATGACATATTATGTAATTGCTCTTTACTTTCACAATATTTCTATTTCTTAGACTGGAAGGACAAGAGGAAAGGTGGCATCTTCTAGTAGCTTCATCCTTGGATTTATGAGACAATTTAAAAATTATTTTAATAGGACCTAAATCCATAGAAAAACTTTTGCACTGAAATCTTATGACAAGGAGTTATATTTGTAGAAAATGCACAGTATTTTATAGAGAAACAAAAGAGAAACAATTTTATAGAGAAACAAAAGACTGTTCAGTTGCAGAAGGTCATAGAAGAACTAGTTCATTTTTTCAAATATTGTACCATCATGGAGATAGGTTTTCCCAAAGCTGAACTTCTAACGAGTTATGTTGCTATGCTAAAGAATATCGGTTCAATTCTCCAGCAGGCACACATAAACCTTGTGTTTTTCAAACTGCAACACTGAAGTCTGTGCTTATTATGAAATCAGATGTGGTCTGGAAAATGTACTTTTGTTATTATAGCTGGGTACTTTGAGGTTTCCAAGGTTTCTTTTCTGTTGAATAGGTGCTCTAAGAAAGTAATTCCCCTCAATTAGGTATGACACATCAGTAGAAAAACAAAAAAAAAGAACAAAAAGAGGTGAATTCGTGGATTGATGGAATATGTAGAGAAATGGGAGATAATGGGAGATGAGGACACAAAGATAAGAATATAAATGTTCTGCCACATGGAAAATACTTTGAACTTCTAGTCCTACATTTACTTTCTGCTGCTGCTCCAAATTAACCTCTTTTGTCTTTCTTATTCCCAGTATCCATCCCAGATACTTTGAGAAGGTTTAACTGCAAACTAAACATTGAACATTACAGCTGCAAAATCCAGGTGCTCTGCAGTGATATACATTTTTCTAGCGAAAGCATCTGGATGCTTGGCTGGCTGCACCATGGAAAGAGCTGGCTCTAGCATTGCTTGTGTTGGCATGCAAGGAAATTGCCTAAGGATCAGTCTGCTGTGGGGCTGGCTGGGATAGGCTGCCCAGCTGGAGGCTGTGGTCCTTTGATAGGTCTGTCATTGTCAAGAATTTGATCAAGTTTATATACTTAAGAAAAGAATCCTGTTCAAATTTCTCATGATCTCTTCCACATGTAAAGCCTTATTACAGTATAAAGGATCTTGTACAAAATCACTGAGTGGAGATATAAGCAAATCTTAAGGACCCACTAGTTTGGCCAGCTCTTTCACAATCCATATACTGCACAATATGTCACAGAAAACTGCATTTCTGCGTTGTGTCAAGCTTTTTTTTTTTGTTTCCAAAATAAAACCATTGTGAGATAACTTATTTACATTTATATATTTTAATCTGAAATGTAAATAACCTCCACCAAAAAGTCCTTGAATTGTTAAATGAAATAACCTGATGAACTAAGTCTGGCAAAGTCTTTCAAACATACCTCTTATGGCCATACAGACTGAAGACTGAAAATATTTCCTTTCATTTAGACACTCAAGAATACAGACAAGAAGTTCAGGAAACCTCTGGTAAAGACATGAAAATAACTGTGACACTGAAAGGATTAATAATATTGGTTCTAGGCACATAATAAGCCTGGAAAATATTTTTTTTCTTCAATCACTAGTAAATTTTTAGAATTTATTTTTCTATGTTTTTCAAAATAAAGACACTCAGTAACAAAAAAGACCAAACAATAGTTGTTAATCCAGAATGAGTGCACAACTAAGAGCTCTTTGTGTACAGTGGAAATGTTGGCAAAACAGCTGAGTGGATAAGATTAATGATCATGTATATGCTTTTCCCCTTCCTCCAATGATTGCTAACGTTTCTTTTTTTCTTCATGTGCTTTCTTCCACCTTCAACAGCTGGAAACTTCTTGTGTATTATCCTAAATCCAGCAAAGAGATGCATCAAATGCAGTTCTACATCACTGGTTTGGAGATGCTCCTCTATAAATCCTCTGAGAAGGCAGAGAAAAGGATACAGAGATCATTTGAATACTCTACAGCAGTTTGCCAGGATCCCAGTTTCATGTAGCCTGTAAGGCAAGTGAGCCTAATTTTAAATTACAAAATGTGTGAATATGGAAAAATATCTTGCTCTGCATATGTTGATGCTAGTAAAAGTATTTTCTTTACAGTAAAACCTTTTTCTTTCCTCAGAAAATGTTTTATTAATGTGACAGGGAATGAAAAAACATCACTACCTAAAGATGATTCCTTTGACTTCCTTTGTTGAAAATCTCCATGCAGATCAGAAAGACTTCCTTCTAGGTCCAATATTATTATGACTTTGAGAGGAGAAACAACTTGTACAAGTTGCCAGACCAGATTTATAAACAATTGCAAATTACGGCTGACTATTTTGGTAGCAAATAACTAGGAACAGGTGCAGGTACTACCTACCAAAATTGATTAATGTTAGGGTATTCCTGGTCTGGAATTATTTATTTGCTGACAATGGGCAATTCTTCCTTTAGTTCACACATTCATATGGTCACTTCTTTTACTTTGCATTTCCGTGATCAAATCACCATAAAAGAAGGCAGGCACTATATTTAGGACCTCTGAATATATACACAGGGCTTATAGATTTCTCTATTAAGTACATCAAGCTCTTAAATTCCTAACAGAATTTATGCACTGCAATTGTCTAGCTAGAAAAGGTATACTCTTTCAGACATTTCAGTATCTAGGATATTTCTTGGTAATCTGAACGAGGTCATAACATCTATTAATTTGATTTCTTCTCAACACTGAAGAAAGAAATTTAATTTGTAGAATCAATGACATTCTAAGACTTCATGCCATGACATTCTCTGATACACCTATAAAATATGTCATTAATTTTTTCCTGTTAGGTAATCCCATAGAAATTGCAAATACTACGTATTATAATATTAGTTATTATTTCTTCCTCTGCTTCTGAATCTGCTTTGAACTTCTCAGGTGAAAAGAAAAGAAGTCCACTCAGCACTGTGCATGGTGTCTTTGATTAAGCAACCATGTGATAATGAAAATATTGTCACGTTTTCATCACGTTAGTTAAAACTTTCTTAAGCTCAGGAAGCAGGGGAGCAAAGGCAAGGGTTTTTTTCTCATGTATTCATATACCCGAAACATTCAATTGGGAGACATATTGAATGCTTTAATGATGCAGTCAGTTGCCCAGAAAGAGCCCAGACCCCCCCCAGTTTAATGGAGGTTCAGAGCTGTGTGTGGGCAGCTGTACTGCTTCCAAGGGTTTTGGGAGCCTATGGATATTCAGCAGGAAAGTGCAGCAAGGAATAAACTCGCATCACATGAAGACTGTCCCTTTTACACCTTGAGGTCCTGGATCTAAGCCTGCTGTGGCAGAGTGTTCCAACACAGGCTCATCCCAATTGGACTCTCTGAGTTGTATAGCCAGGCCAGCTCCCAGGAAATCAATCTTTCACGCTGATCTTTGGTGCCCATTAAGGCAGAAGGAGTGTAATGGCACTTTCCAGATGGCATTCTGGTGCAGTGTTATATATCAGCTGAAACCCTGTGCTGGCAGGGCCAGAGCCTTGCTTTAATGAGTTACTTCTTCCAAATGTGGGTAAGTAAAGCAGAAACCCAAGTGCCTCTGTAGGAGCCAGACTAAGTCTGGCATGACTGTTGCTGACATAAAGTTAACAATCCTGCCTCACCCAAACTGTATTTTGCAGACACACAGAGAACAGAAGCTCTCCATATAGCCCTTTCCAGTAGCCACATAAAGTTTTCTACTGCTAATGGTCTGTGCCCCACAATTACTGGCCAGCTCTTCCAGGGATTGCCTGGCACACTGCAATTTGGAGAACAAAGGCATGCCAGGAGCCATTTGAACAGTTTAATTCAGCAATGTAATTCCAGTGCATGGCAAGGGTACCCATTGCCGCCTAATGTACTACTTTGGATGCTACATGTTTTCTAGGTTTAGTCCTTAGCCCAGCTCCATATTATTCAGGTTAGTGGAAAGTTGATGGCAGTCCACATTAGGCAATAAATACTACATCCATATGCTAATATCTCACTGTGCTATCTTGTTTCTATATAACTTTTAGCACATGCTTCCTTTAGGTCAAATATACTTTCCAGAATTTCACAGGGACTATGGATTTAGAGAAAAAAGAATGAAGGATCATCTCTACATACCTTGTTGCTAGAAAATGCCCTTTTTACTCTAGTCGCAGAGATATCATCAATAACAATATTAAAATACTTTATCCTTCCAAAGTGCTTTACAGAAATACTTAGAAATAGAGTTCAGCAGCTTTGCTGTCTAAATTTGCAGCTTTCTTTTTCCTCCCCCTGTAGAGTGGAAGAAATAATGTGAAAACACCTTATCTGATGTAATCTGTTGACACTTAGTCTTTAACTGTTTAGATACGCATATATTTTTCTGTTATGCTCTTTCAGTATGATAGCAATGGGGAAGGAATGTAAGATCTGAGTAGTGCTTGTGCTTCACTTTCTAGCTTCTTGTAATTAAACAGAAAAAAGAGTGCTTTTCCTATCCAATTTGACAGGTCTTATGCAAATTCTGTGCTCAGCATTCAGTCCATCAGACATGCAAGACTGCTTCAGAATTTCTAAAGGGTGTTGTGCTTTCTTTTTTGATTAACATGATATTTTAGTTAAGAATAATTTCTTGAATGTTTAGGAATGAGAAGAGCTTAAAAAGCACGAGATACTGCAAAACTTATTTGAAATATACATAGGACTAATTTTGATATAATACACAATGCAAATGTTGTATCCAAGGCAGTAAAGTTTTAATGACTAAATTAAGAACTTTTCTATTAATTCTTCAGTAGTTTATAGGATTAAAAATGTGAATTTATATGAGGCTTATTGAATTACTGGTGCAAATTAAAAATGGCTTTTCTAAAATCCTGCATTTACAGATCAATGATGAAATAACAAACCATCTGTCCTACCAGAAGTCTTTTTTCTATGTTTTCTATGTTCATAGTAAGTTAGAGACTTGGCAGCTGTCGACACTTAAAAATTATCTGCAGGAAAATTCAATAATGCATCTATATTGATTTCCAATGAAAAATCTGTAAGACTTCCCTCTGAACTTTTACCAAGAAAGTTATACGGCTGTGGTTTGGTTCACATATTTTAATGTATTTTTGTTGTTGTTGTTTTCTTCGAGTATATTTGTCAAGGTTTATTGTTTGTTTCAGAAATGAGATCCAATTTTAAAAAGCCTAGCCAATGGAAAAATCGTGCAAATGAATGCAAAAAAATTCCTAAGACCTTCTATAGAAAATGAAAATGTTGTCCCATTATTGTGCACCTAATCCCTGCAGCTTTCATCTGGACTTTTGTTTAAAATAACCCTCCATATCTGCATGGGTGAATTGTTCTAAAAAGTAGGTAGAAATTAACATAACAGCAATGGCATTTACTATGTACACAAATACTGACACAGATTATACATTTGTGGAATGTTGAAATTCGAAGAAAAACAATGGAAAGAAATTTCCAAAAAGTACAAATTACACCATGCCTATGTATGCAGCTTACATCTTGATAAGTGTGACAGTGCTTAGAAGTTTTGCTGGATTAGATGTTAATAAAATTATCTTTTTTCCTTGGCTTTTGTTGCAGCAAATAATGAGAAAATTATCAACAGCATGCAGAAACATGGGAAGGCAGTTGAGGGATTGCTGTGTAATAAACCACCTTCAGCAGAGGCTGCTCCTCCCAGGGAAACAGTGTATGAACTAGAGGACATGATGGGACTGATTCTACTATAAACCTTAAAATCATTCAAAGTGGGAAATTCCCAAGCTCAAATCTTAGATTCTTGTGTATAAAACTGCCAGGACCGGTTCAGTCTTCTAAAACATTTTACGTACAAAGAAGTATTTTGCATATCATTTTTACATGGAAACAGAATAGTCATTTTGGTTTCTGCTGAATAAGAAACACATTCAGACTTATGCTGGGTGGTTGAGGGTGTGAGGGTGATGGAATTAAATGAAGAAATAAAATCTTCCCTGATGGAAGATTTCTTTCGGAAAAGGATCAGTCCTTTATATTTAACCTGTAAAAGGATGAATGTAGAATAGTTTATCACTGTAACAATTCTATAGAAAAAATTATCTGCTTTTTACTTTAAGCTGACAATCTGCAGCAGCAAGGAATTTCTCAACCTCAAGGAATAACCTTGAGAGGCATTCCTATTCAAGGGGAGGTCATGGGATGCAAGATCTTAGGGAGAAGGGAAGGGGAATCACACCACCACAATCTTCTAATTGCATAGTAGTACTCAAGATTCTCACTTTTCTATATGTTACTAGATATTGATAGAAGCAGTTGGGCTAAACTGGCAAAAGCAGAGTAAGAGTTGACTCTTAAAACAGTGACATAATTTTAAAACCTGGTTTTGATTTGTGGAAACTTTCATAAAATATTTGCCTTATCTTTTGCATTAAAAAGAATTTTGATGACTTTATATCGAGTATGTAAAAATAAAATCCCTTTTAAAGAACTTTTCAGGATAGAATTAAGCAGATTTTTTTATGTCTGCCTTGAAAAAACTGCAGGAGAGAAAGCTGAGCTTGTCAAAATAAATTAGTATCTTAAGCCCCAAATATATAATATTCTTCTTACAGAAAATAAATTTGTGACAAAGGATCATCACCCTCTGCTGCCTGTGAACAAGATGCAAATATTTCCTTTTGAAGTTAATCAGCTGCATTACTCAGTTTATCTGACTGTTAGGAGATTTCTGACCTTGCTAGCAATGATCTAATTCACTGCCTGTTTTTTAAGGTTTCAGCCATGAATGGATAGCAGTCACACAGGAAGAGAAAGTCCTGGCAGCCATGGAGGAAGCAGAGACTCTTAAAGTTCTGGGGTTCTGACCCGCTGGTTTGGAGAGCAGGTAAATCACTGAGATCTCAAAAGCTTTGATTAGAGGTTTTGGCAGGATTTTGCACACTGTTGTTTGGCAAGGCCATTTCCTCATGGTGCTGCCCTTTCATGCAACAAAGCAAGAAGAAAAGAAAGTGACAGTGTCCTCAGAGATTGATATATTTGGACAAAAGCATCTGAAAGACTTTGTATGTGCTTCTGGAAGTAATCCAGTGGAGTCAAAAGGGTATAAAACTCAGTGCCATCCTTTATCTTTGTGGGTTTGCCAGTTTCAGTGGTTTTGGGCTGCTGCTACTGTTCAAGCTGTTCCTTACACCAGTTAGCTAGAGGCAAGGACAGGTCATAAATGATGTTATTTCTGACCTCTCATCATTCCAGGGCCACAAGTGCAATGCTCATATAAGGATCAACAGTATTTTCCTCTTTTGATTTGTTTTGTGTTTTCTTTAAATTGAGGAATTTGTATTCGGCCTCAACTTTTGGTCAAGGTGATGTGTGATGGGAATCCTATGCTGCATGAGTGGGATTTGTTTTGGAAATTGAGAACAATCTTCAAAACGTTCAAAATTTAAATCTATCTTGAAAAAATAGATAATGATAGAATGATATCAGAGTGACACATATTAAATATACATTTAAAAAATATGTATACTTTCCTCTCACTTTCTGAACAGGAAACTAGTCCTAAATGTGTCTCTTCCTGAAGAAAGAATGTCTCTAACTTTAAAGAAAATGTCTATAGTTTTAAAAACCCACTTTACTTTGAATTTTCCTGGAAGCACTGTGTTTTAAGTGGCTAATTTTCTTCCTTCCTAACAAACTAAGCAGAGCATTTTCAAAAATGCATTTTTTTTCCTTGCAAAACCAGAATAATTAGGTGTCCGTATGTCTATATTTGTATGTAAATGCATGTTTATTCTTAAAACAAAGATGCTGGCTGCCTACTAATGTCCTAGGCTTCATCACAGCACCCCAGTAGTACATATCTGTCCACTGGTTTGAAGATTGCAGTTGGAGTGTTCCAAACCTCTTTCATTTGTTGAAAAGTTGACAGCATGTTGCTGGTAAAAAAGGCCTTTCCCGTCACTCAGCCTCTACTTGTACATGTCTGTCTATAATTTAATTAAAGAAGGAAGATGCCTGTGTTTATTTTTCCTAGTAACAATATTTTTATGATCATTTTCTGAATCCATATTCTCCATTTTGCTTTATAGTCTCAGCTCATTTGATCTATATAACATCAATCTGCCAGAAAAAAATCAAAGTCTAGAGTTTAGGTTTAATCTCCTTTTTTGTTCAGAAGGCCCTACATTTTTCTTCTCATCTTTTAGAAAAGATCTTCACTCAATCTGTGATAAGGAATTTAAATTAAAAATTTACACTGCAGTTTTTAAAGATAGCTTATTTTGGTTCCATTTTAGAAAATTGTTACCTCCTATTTTTATCCCTGAGGGGGAAAAAAAAAATCTTCTTTCAATTTATTTTTATTCCTAAGTGTTACTGTAGAAGTGTCAAAATAATTAGGTCAAGTGGTGGTAATAAGCCCAACAGAAATAAATAACTCATCTTGTTACTTGCCCTAAGATTATTCAACTGCAGTTTGCAGTTTAAATTTTGTTAAATTTATGACAACTAGTTTAATACATTGAAGACAAAAATAGACTTAATTTTATGTAATGCATTCATTAGAGGTTTCTGTCTTTGTTTAAGAAGATATCAAATCATTAGCTCCATCCTCCCTCCTGCTTTTTTCCTAAAAGAGCTGAGGAGGAAATCTGTCTAACCTCAGCAGCCTCTGAAAATTAAACAGAAAAAAAGATGTTGGAATGACTACAAATTTGCAATTACCCTAGCCATAGGAAAATTTTTATTAATCAGATAGGATAATACAATCAGCTAGTATAAATCACACAGCTTTATTGGCATGTATGTTTTTTTACAAGATAATTCTTCATATTTACACCATTTGCTATTAACAATCTAATTCAAAATGGTTTTTTAATAATACATGTAGACATAGAAATGTATGCATATCTGCAAACACACATATTGTGTTTGGCTCATATTTTTAATTTAAATGGCATAAAATTCCATGATGATAAATCACAGTAATGAAGACTATGGTTATACCATTCAATTTTTGACAGGTACCAATATTAAAGATATTTCATAAGTCTATAATTTCAAACTGTGTTCAAATATGAAATAGATACCAGGAATGCCATCTTCTCTGAAGGAGCAATCCTGAAACTGCTTCTCAAACTGGGTAAAGAAAAGACAAACACAGGCAAGTCCTTGCTTTGAACAGGAAAGCTTGATCTTAGTATTTGAAAATCAGAAGGAAAGAACAGGTAGAAAATTTTTTTTCTTGTGGTCTCAGAACCAGATTTTGCAGAGGTTTTATCCATATCTGGCTTGAGGTGTATCATAATGTGAGTCCTATGCCAAACCATTAACATCAAGATGAATTTCTTTCTGTTAGAGCCAACAGGCTTTGGATCAAAATGCAGCAGAGTCAGCACTGCAGATTCTCCACATCATTTTTCTTCACCACTTGTTGGAAGCTGCTGCAGGTACTCTAAGACATTGTTACTGGGATCTACACCTAGAAAAATCTATAGGAGACTACTTTTCCCTCACTCCATCTGTACAGAATCACAGAATATGCAGAGTTGGAAGTGACCCACAAGGATCATCCAGTCCAACTCCCACGCATAGCACCATCCCTAAGAGTCACACCATGTGCCTGAGAGCACAATCCAAACCCTTCTGGAATTCTGTCAGGTTTGGTGCTCAGACCACTTTCCTGGGAAGCCTGTTCCAGTGCCCAATCATCCTCTGGGTGAAAAATCTTTTCCTAATGTCCAATCTAAACTACCCCTGACACAACTCCAGGCCATTTCCTTGGCTTCTGTCACTGGTCACCGCAGAGAAAATATCAGTGACTCCCTTCCCTTCACAGGGAAGTAGTAGACTACAATGAGGGTTCTTCTCAGCTTCCTTTCTTCCAGGCTGAACAGACCAGGTGGCCTCAGCTGCTCCTCATACAGCTTCCTGTCAAGGTCCTTCACCATCTTCATTGCTGTCCTCTGGAAACTCTTTAATGGTTTAAGATCTTTTTTAGATTATGGCACCCAAAATTGCCCCCAGCACCTGAGGTGAGGCTGCCCCAGTGCAGAGCAGAGTGGGAAAATTCCTTCCCTTATCTGGTTGGTGATGCTGTGTCTGACGTCTCCTAGTACAGGGCTGGCCCTCCTGGCTGTCAGAGCACTGCTGACTGAAAGTCAACTTTCCATTTACCAGGAATCCAGGTCCCTTCCCACAGCTCTGCTTTTCAGCATCTCATCCCCCAGTCTGTCCATACACCCAGGGTTGCCCCATCCCAGGTGAAACATCCAGCACTTTTCCTTGTTGAACTTTATACGGTTGGTCATTGCCCATGACTTGTGAAGGCCTCCCTGCAGGGCCTGCCTGCCTTCCAGGGTGTCAACAGTTCCTCTCACTTTTGTATCAGCAAATTCACATAGCATCCCTTCCAGTCCTGCATTTTAAGTAATTTCTTAAGACGTTGAAGTACACAAGGTCGAGAATGGAGCCCCGTGGAACCCCAGTAATGACAGGGCCCCAGTCCCATGTCACCCCTTTCACTGTGACTCTTTGTGGCTGACCTGTGAACCAGTTGCTATCCCATCACATGATGTGTTTATCCAGCTGTGTGTTGGATGTTTTTTTCAGAAGGATACTGTGAGGGACGCTGACAAAAGTTTTACTGAAATTCAAAAGATTACATCAACCAGCTTCCCTTGATCAGCTAGGTGGTTTACCTTGTCATAAAAGGAAATGAGGAAATCAGTTCTTGTATCCTTGCATGCTTACTCAGCTTTTGTATATTCTTCTTAGATATTTTATTCTGGATGATGTATGAATATGAAAAATGTCACCATTTAGTAAAACCACTACATACTTTTTGATAAATATGATTCATAATGAGCCTCTGTGTCAGCAAGTTTCATCATTATTCTTTGCCATGAACTTTTTGCTGCTCAACAGAATTTTGGGTGATGAAAGGGGCTAAAAGGAAGAAAGGAAAAGGAAATAGAAAATTTAAATTAAAAGTGGCATCTTAAACTCCAAAATCTGTTTGAAATTCATGAGTATCTTTGTATCACACTGTGACCCTTCAATATTTAAGCAATTATCTGGTATTATACCTGCATGCACTGCCCATGATTCCTTAGAAATGCTCACATGAGTAAGCATTGACATGGCATTAAGTGTTCTCAAGCAGGTGGCATAAATCCAACCAATTATTGGTGATTGATCTGCATCCACACTCTTCTTGCTGATGGTGGTAGTGGTGTTTAACTGATGGTAGGGTGGGAGGAGATGTGCATGTGGTACTGGGCATAGAGGATGTAGAAAGGTGAAATATTTAAATAGTCATTCAACCTACCAGAAGGCTAGATTTGATTTGTTTTCCATCATTCCTTTCTGCAAAAAGATTTTATAAATATTTTAGATAGTAATCAACGAGTAAGAAAGCAAAAAGTAAATAATATAAAGTAACCAGATGACATTGTTGGAAGCTTTGGAAATGTCCCATGAGCCTCCTATTTTAATTTTAACAGTAAATAAATATTGAGATTTGAGAAGAGATTTCTCTACATTAAAAGAAATGCACTACTCTTCTAAGAAAATATAAGCTGATTTGCAAATCATAGCAAAGAACCAGTTACTATGACATGAAATAAAACTGTATGAAAATTTTCTTTTTCTAGTTATTTCTCAGAGGTTTCACCTGTATGACCTCTTCTAGAGTTTTTGCTCCCTACAAGAGTAATTTTACTTTTTCTTGTGAAAAAGAAATAACCTCTCTGTGGTTGTTATTTCATGAAATGATTAATTCAAATTGTAAAAATATATTAGAGTAATAAGTCTTTCACTGTTGGAGCTTATATCCTCTGCTCTTGAGACCTACAAGTTTCTGATCTGACAGTCTAAACTACAGAGAAAGTCACTTTCCCCACTTTCTTTACAGTCTGGTCACTACCCACACATAAATAGAAATCCTTTATATTATTTTTCTCTTGATAAAAGTCGAAAAAAGGGGGAAAAAAGGGAAAAAAGCAAATATTGCTCCAGACACCTGGAGCTTGTTCTGTATTTTTTGGAAATGGCAATTTATCTGGAACACTTCAAGCATGCTTGAAACCTTGACTAAATAATACATACAAATAATTATAGCACTACAAAGAAATAATGCTAATTCATAGGAGAAATTAAAATGTAAGTACTTTCCTCACAGTTTTATTTTTAATTGTTGTCACTACAAGTGAAAAATATTATTAAAAATATAAATAGGCTTCAAAGGACTTAGAGTGTTCAGCAGCCTATATTTTCTTCAATATTCTCATTATACTCAGAAGACTTTCTGAACCCAGAGTTTTTTAGAAAAAGCAGCCTCCTCTTTCTGGAGTGAGGGGCAATATTTAGAAGCACCTGCATGTATGCCTGAATGAAGAGTGACTGTTAAACAACCCACAGCAGACATATAATTGCAGATTTACTGATGCCTGAGAATTCTGAAAGTTATACTCATAGACTTCTCAAGATTTACTCTCTTTTTGGAGCTCTATACTTGAAAAGGACTGGTGGTGTAACAGAAATGGGGAAAAAACCAGGCCTTCAAGAAATTACTTTAGTTCCTGGAACAAAACAGAAAGCGTCTTCAAGTGCTGTGAGATATCCACCGTGTTCAAGGGCATGGTTGGACCTTTGTGCATTTCAGGTGTGAACTAGGAAAGGGATAGTTGCTCTGAGTCAGACTGTCTCAAAAGGAACAGTGGGGATATAAGCAAGATCTAACAGGCAAAAGAATTTATAAAAGTAATTTAAATATAATGGTAGATTATTGAGCTTCCTAATTATATTAATAGTCAATTAATTCCTATTTATTAATATTAACAGGAAGCTCAAAGTTTTATTTGGCATTTTTTTTCTCTCTTTAAAATGAGAGGCCACAAATAAAATGCCATAGATTCATATCGGAGTGGAATCAAATTGCCTTGGAATCAGACTATCCTAGGTATGTTTTCTGTCTCTTCGATGGAAATAAAGAATTTTCAGTGTTTTATTTTGATACAGGCAATCTGGAAGAAGAAAAAATGGCATGTGAGTCATTCTGAATTATTGCAAACATAAACTTTGTCTCATTTGAGGAATGGAATAAATATGGCAGAATTGTCCTTATTTCAACTGAAAAGCTCACTATCTTCTGAACCATAAAACAAGTGTGTTTTTTTCAACTCCAAATTACACTGCACTAAAGTAATTCCTTCAGAATACAATAATACTTTTCCCTAAGCTGGCAGTCTTAGTCATAGTCATAACAGATTTTAGTACAATTTAGTGAGATGTTGAGACTAGTGCATTTAGGGACTGAGATAACTAGTTTCAGAACTTTAAATCGCTGCTTTGTGGTCATTTGTAGCTCTATAATATGTATTTTATGAAAAAGATATTGCTACTACTGAAATGTTTTAAAACAGTTGTCAAGCTTGTCTCTCTTCAGTTTGAGAATTGTCAACCTGACCACAGGGTATTTCTTACAATATTTTCACCTTAATTCTTGTTAAATTTGCCATATTTCAACTAGGCTAGAAGCCTGCACTCTAGAGGAAAAAGTAGTCATTGTCCTTCCTTTTCTTTATTAATTATTCCCAGCAGCAATGATGTGCCATAGTGGTGCACATTATGCAAATACACTCATTGTTTTTCATAGTCCCTTTGCATTTCAGAAATTGTTGTGAATCCTCTCCTTGACTATTGAGTAAAGGCTACTTTACACGCTAAGTTACTTGGTAATACATATATTTTTAGTTTCATATATTTAGATTTTTTTGTCATTTTAATAGTCTTTAGATGAATTTAATACTTGTATCTTTAATTGTGGAACAAAATGTACATTTAATTTTATTGGTATTAATATTATATTTCTGTGGAGATCTACCAGAAATTCAAGCCCTTTTATTAAAAATTTCATCTGAGAAATTCAAATCACACTTGATATATGAATATTTATTCAAGTATTCATATGCTCACCCAAAAAAAGTAATTTTCTAGAATATAGCTAGTCAAAGTGGAGCTTTTAGCATGACACAAACTTCCATCAGTATGCCAAACCTCAGAAGGAGTGAGGTTGAAGCATTCTGTTCATATATCATGCCAGAAAAACACCACAAATCATCAGTAAATTTTTTTCACATTACTTGTTGAAAAACTCTATTCTTTTTGACTTCTTTCCATAAAATGAAACTCAAGTGGAGAGTAAGGTTTAGTAGCATAGGTCTTTGTTTTGCTAATTGATGAAAAACATGAGCTAGAGAAGACAGATTTAGTTCACTACTTTTACACTCTCCCTGGCAGCTGGTTACAGCTTAGAGCAGTTCTGATGCTACTCTATTGCTTCAGACAAAAATCCCAGGCTGACCAAGGATCAGGAGAGGGAAAACCAGATTTGCTCCATGCAGATGCTCTGAGGTAACTCCATACAGCTGAGAAGTTATCTCCTAGTTTAGGTACATGAGTCATGTCAGTGGCAAGAAACAGACAAGCACCTAATCTCTCTGCAAATCAAAAGACAGTTGCAAAATGTTATTGATTTTTTAAGGCTATTCAACTCAGGTGTCAATGATGGTGACAAATTCAAAAGACGTGTTCTGCACTCACTAGGTAGAGAAATTTTAACTCACCTGTCCATGGAACTATGTTCCACTAAAAAGTCCATCTCCTTATGTGATGCACATAAACTCCCATTTTTATCTAAATGTATTGAAAAAGTCAATACATGTGAGTCTCTTCTGGGTCTTGATTAAGAACTTATGCTGGTGATCTACATTTTTGGGATGATAACTGGACCCAGACTGCTCAGCTGAAATTACAGGTACTGGAGGATGCCACAGCAAGTGTGACATTTTCTCAGTGGATACCTGCTTTAGAAACCTACTGTAGTAGAAATAGAAATGCATCAATTTAAATCAGGACTGTAACTTGGTTTCTGTGCTTATTTTTCATTGTGACACTGGAGTGAATGGTACCTTACAAGAATATAGACAGGTATTTATGAATCCCTTACCTTGGCTGCCAATAAATAACAGCAGGGAACAGCAATCTAAAAACTAATCCACAAGAAAACGAAATGATGAATGCTACTAAAATGAGTGAAAAATAAATCAATATGAAATTTTATATCTTTCCTTATGTCCTTTTTTTGAAGGAATATATCCTTTTTCCAGTCAGTCATAGACAAAAATTAGACTGCACTAATTTTTTTTTTAATAGCTCTTTACAGAAGAAATTGTAGGAGTGAAATGGATGTTTAATGAACAATTCTGAGTGTCAATGCAAGGTATATAAAATTAGACAAAGATTTTGTCAAACATGTCAATTACATGTCTTTTCTAGACTTAGAGATTTTGAGTGTTATTCTGGGTTCCTAAAGCTAAAAAATTTTAGAGAGAAAAATATTTTACAACTGATTAATAGAATTTCTTTAAGATGTCCATTGTTATTTGTAGGCATTGGATTCATAGAGGCTTACCAAATCTACTTTGAAAGCTGTTTAGAGCATAATATCAATTACCCAATACCTTAGATTAGATAAATATGGGTGTGCAGTAAGCAAGGATGAGCACAGGTCTGAGAAGACAGCAGCAAGCACAGTCAGTTCTGAAGGTCAGAATCAGTGCTGTGGTTAGAACAATAACTTGGGAGTGAAGTTGCATCTTTCAGTGTTGCTTTTTAAGTTGTTTAGAAAGTTGTTTTTAAGTGAAAAAATGAAAATCCTGTGAACATTCACAGATTCAGGACTTGTCTAGATGTAATCTTTTTTTCTGCCTGACCTTCACTTCACATCTAGCTCTTTTTCCTTAAGGCTAAAATTATTTCACAATAATTTTCTTGTGCTGATGAAAAAAAGCAGCCCTCTAATAATAATCTCCTAACTAAAATCTATATGTTTGCTCTAGAGAAAAAGATACAAATATGAAATAAATAGTCTTTCAGAGAAAGAGGAAGAGAAACAAGTGTATGTTGATGGTATTTCTCTTCTGCCAATGGACATTTCTTGTAACATTTAAGCCTTGAGCAAAGTCAAATATTTTTATTTTCTGCACTTGCATGAAAACAATAGATCTCACTACTTAACTTTCTGTATGTATGAAATTTATTCATATGAGCGCCAGTAAGCTCTATTTTAAACTTGAACAATAGTTAACATACTCCTTCACTTCTACCCTCTCTCCCAGTTATTAAGGTGATGATCATATATGTCATTAATGCAATCTACTTAAGGAAACATACAAAGTAGATGAAAAGAAAAAAAAATCAGTTAATTTAGGCCAAAAAACTTCAGTGAAAATAACAGAATTGTAGGTAAGTAGGTCAAGCCAATGGTTTCCAACACATTTACAGAATAGACAGTTTCAGTTTGTTGTTTAAAATATAATCAGACTTTAAATAATCAAAATATGGGGAAAAGATGATAGATGAATTCTGTGCTTGTCCATTTATTCTGATTTGTGATAGGTACTAGACAGATAAAATAAAACTCAGACTCTCATGTTGTGGAAGCTGACACAATGTTGAACAAACTCACTCCACCTCCAAAGCCCATCAATACACTGCATTTAACATGAGCTTCCACAATGCAGAAATCAGACGATTTGTTGAATTTGGCCTGGAGGTATTTACTGTATTCGATTTTTAGCAATCATGATGTTATCATATCATAGATTCTTTAGCTAAAAATAGAAGTCTCATTTTTCTGCAGTTCTCTATTATATAGAAACCCCAAATTCCAAAGCAATGATTTATCCTCATTCAGACCCAGAACTGAACCCTTTTGGAACTTTCTGTTTAATTTTCTTTTTTTATTTTTCAAATACTTACTGTCCTGCATATTGGCTATATATTCAAATACTTACAATCCTGCATATTGACTATATATTACCAGTCTTTCTATACAGTATTTTTGTTTAAGTAAATAGCTATCATCTAATTTTTCCTTAAAGAGAAAATTAGCATAGGAGTCTAACTTTCAAGTTCCCTGTCCAATAAAATATACATGTGAATTACATCATAATGAGGCTTAAAATTATTAAATTACCAGATAGAATTCAGAAGAGAAAGCAGAATGAACATCTTTGACTACATGACTTCACGGAATAAAAAATACAGGTGAAAATTAAATAAAAATGAGTTCTGAGACAAATGAATCACAAATGTGCCAGGAAATTTTCTGTAAGCATTATCACTGGGAGTTAAGGGTTAGAATGACATAGTTGTAGAAAAAAAGATACCTCAGGTTTCATTTCCAAAAATACGCCTCTGAAAGGGCAAAAGCAATTTCTGTTTGTATTATTATAGTAGCATTAAAAAACCCTAAAGTGATTAGGCAATAATATTTGTGAATAGAAAGCAACATGGGATTATTTGGTTATTATAAAGAGAGAGAAATGGAGGGAAAAAAAGTAAATCCATTCTAACACACAGTAACCTCAAAGGGCATGTCTGCCTCTGCTGAGACATCTCATGGACTGCTTTTCAGCTAGTCTGTCCCATAGGAACAAGGCCACTACACACTGTCCAAGAAATGTCTCTAAAGAAATCTTTCAAATTTTCTGCAAATGGAGAAATTCCATTTAAGAAAAGCAGGAGGATGTTCTATTTCTCTTCTTCCAAGCCACTGACTGCCATGGACTATGGCATTCACTGTCAGATTAAGACATCTAGACCCATTTGTTCTCATGTGAACTTGAGCTATATGTGAACTAAGTATCTTTCTCATATATTCAAGAAAGATTTAGTTAGTGAAGTTGACAGACCCTGCAGAATGACTTCACTGATAAGAGAAACTTCCTGCAGGTTTACACCAGTGATCCATTTATGCCAGTGCCCTAGCCTTGGTGGGAGTGCTATTGCAGGCTAATAGGGAAGTGTGACACATTCTGCAGCACACAAGTCTGGCTGCTTTTTGTTTGAAGTCCATCTCTCTCCTGTGCCCCTGCAATTCTCTAGTTTAGTATTGCAGGTTTTAGAGAGTGCATCCCTGCCTAATCTGTTGCTATCCTCAGTTGGACATATTGCCCTTGAATTTACCACTGACTTAGAAGTCAGTAGGTGTAGGAGCCCCTCTATAATAAATATTGCAGTTTGCATGCCACCATTTAAGCTCTAGGGACACTTGAGATGCCCTAAAGTGCCACATTTTCTTCTGCTGCTCCAGCCTACTTTGGTCTCATGTGGGTCCACTGCCACATATAATCCCATGTGGAGAATTAATTAATCCTGTGAGCATCTGAAAGGACATTGAACATCTCTGAGATCACTGAACAGTGAGAGCTTAAGAACCTGGCTCAGTCACAGATACATCTGTGCAGACATGAACATTTCTGATTCACTGACACCCCACCATCTGACATATATAATCTTCCCTCAAATATGATAGCTCTGTAACAAATCTGTGAAAGAGCAGATTATTTTTGATTGTCTTCTCAGCTGTCAGAGATAACCAAAAAGTGTGAATTTGCAAGTTTGTGGGACATTGAATACATCATAATGTACTGAAATAGTCCTGGAATGGAATGAGAGTTCATACTGCAGCAACATTTTTCATTGTTTTTAGTTTCCAATGGAAATTACTCCAATGACAGAATATAAAAAATATAGAAAGAATTATACTACACTGTATAATATTGTACTGACTTTTAAGTCACTCCCATCAAACAGTCTCTTTGAAAGGGTAGATTTCTTCATGGAAATTGCAGGTTTTGTTACTAAGTGCTTTCTTCATCATTTATAAAACTGATCTCCTTATTATTTCCCTCCTATATTATAGCCATGTTATCCCCAAAATACCATAGGTCATTCTGCCAGAAATAAATGGACTTCTGTGCCACACAATATATACACTAACCAGGGTGTCTATTCTTTAAGAGAAAAGAAAATTTTGGTCTATGATTACTATGTGGTAATAGATTGAAAGAGGGAAATGAGATTAGTTTTTAAACCAATGTTTTTGGAGCCATAGAATTCTCCAAAACTTTTATTTAAGGTTCACTCAATTTATAACTAAAGATAGAAGAGGGAACAAGACTAAAAAGAAAATAATATAGAAGCTGTCTTATTCTACTTAAAAAATGTTATTTTTCTGAAAATTGCATTTCTGCTGCATAATCATTAACCCTAGTAATCAGTATTCTGTTAGTCTGAAGGCTGTGGAAGTTGAACCTTTCTGCTAAAGCATTAAGAGCCCAAGAATATTAACTATATGCCTCAGTAACTATGCAAATGTGTTTATATCCACTGAAATTATGTGAATAAAAATTGGGCTTTAAGGATAAAGATTTCAATTTCTTTTGCAGAACGTAGCATATGTCCAATAAAGGAATAAAGCCTCCGCTATATATATATATTTAAGATGAAACAAAATATCTTTACTTCCTACTTGCTTACATTGTTCGTATGTCCAGGCTTTTCATTTGTAGTTCATCATTTAATAGAATGATGAGGATCTAATAATGGTCAAATTTATAGGAAGAGGGAGTCTTTCATTTTCCTTCTTAATTCAAGGATGCTTTTGTCATTAATACATGCAGTGCTCCTATTTGCATGTCTTCAGATGCAGCTCAGGATCCAAGGTGGGATGGAGACTGGATCTGCCTGTCTCTGTTGAGCACTCAGCAGTAAGCAAACTTGCATTCTGACCACCAGATCTGGAGTTCCCTACAGGCCAAACATTCTGAAACTACTTAACACTGTGAAACACTGGGAAATGAAGTAAACTTATGCTGAAAAGGGGATTGATATGTAGTCTGTGAAATTTAGTTGTCAGTTATAATTTTATGAAGTAAAAAATAAACATTAGTGTACAAGTTGTTTTGAACAAGCTAGAAGTAAATTATGTACTGAAGGACTGAAACAGAAGACAACTATTTAATTTTCTGAGCAAGATACCTATAAAAAGTGACCCACCTCTCAACTCCTTGTAATTTCTGTATGCTTGTACATAATGATGTGTTACTATTCCAGGAAAGAATAAAAAATAGCTTAAGCTGTCTGCATAAGAGAAAAAGATTTTTAAAAAGTCTTCATTTAAAAGACACAGTAATGCTTATGAAAGTACTTCTAAATGTGAACCATCTGGTTACTTTGACAATTAGGAGGTAATTTTTATTTTAGCATAGTAAGCTCAGAATTAACCATTCTGATCATTATTGATAATAGTAGAACTTGATGTACAGAATTTGCAAAATAAGCTCCATTCCTAAAGTAATCATTACTCCTTTAAGTAAAAGAACTATAATTCAGTGGTGTTAAGCAGTTCAATAGGTAAAATTGGCTATTATAAATATATGCAGCATTTATTTCAATGTAATTACGTATCCACCCAAATCCACCAAGTAGTCACGTGCCATATCTCACAAATTAAGAGCTATATGTCTCCTTCAAGAAATATAAAGGAAACTGAAATGTCTAGAGAAGAATTTTAAATCTCCTTTTCTTTACTGTCCTTGATACCCATCCAAATTCCTTGGTTATTCAGGATCTAATCTTGCAAAGGGAATTTTATTCACATGGGTTGTCATTAACTTCAAAAGGATTTTGCAAAGAGACAAGATAATTGTTTTCTAGGACAGTCAACCTAAAGGTCATTAGAGTCAAAACATCAGAAAGAATAATTGGAAATTATCCAGATTTACAACAGAGAAAATGTTTATAGAGTTAGACTTCTGCTGGTATCTAAATCTCATCTCTGCACATTTTAACAAGTAGGGTTTAAAAAGAATTCCAGTACAGTTCATCTTTACTTAATAAAATTGATTCATGTAGTTCAAGTCCTTGCCAGGGCTCTTAGAGCAGCTAATTTGAAGATAAATCTCACTTTTAAGGAAAGATTTGACCCTTGGATGTACACATGCAATTTTCATTACATTAATGGAAGCCACATTTGTGCATCCAAGGGCAAAATTTGCTTCTTAGAAAATATGATATAAAATAAACAGATAATAAACTGCATCAGTGCAGTCAGGGAAGCTAATTGCATAGGAGGAATTTCCACTGGGATGTGTCTTTGAATGCTGAGAAAGGAAACTTTTGAAATAATACCTATAAAACTCACTAGCTTATAAAATCTAGGACCTTCTAAATATAAAGTGGATTTTACTCTCATCCAAATAGATAACTTTGTAAATAAAACAAGACAAAACAAGAAAAAAATTCAACCCCACAACTAGAATTTCAATATTGTTTTCTTTTCCATGTGGAAGAAGAAATGTAAAAACATGGGAGAGGATCAATCTTTTCTTTTTGGAGACATGCTCAAGAATAAAGAGCACTATGAAAAGACTCATAATCTTTTCTTAAATAATGTCAAAATTACATTTACTCATACCACCTATTTCTTTCTGCAAGGAGTAGAGCATAATCACACAATGATCCAGCATGTGCTAAATTCTGCACAGAAAAATACAGTAATACAGTTTATTTGCTGTATCAAAACAACCTGACATCAGTGGAATGACCCTACTACAAAAGGAGTGTTTTCACCCATGCAATGAAAAAGTACAGGGAAATTATACTGATTGTCTCAAAATGCCAAGGGTTTGCTCTGATTTTTCAGATCAATATTTTTGTTTTCACATAGTATTGAAAGCAAGGAAGTTTTCCTATTTTTTCCAGGATACTCTATCAAAGTCTTTTAATGTTGTTTTTACCAGTTCCCTTCTGTAATGCCACTGATCTACATCTCTTCAGCTGGGCCTCCATTTTTAAGTGAAGCTATTATCCCCTTTCTTTTGGGATTTTTGTCAAGATATACAAGCTGACTTTGCTCAACTGAAACCAAAAGAAAATGAGAAAAAAAAAGACAATAATCAGATTGTTAAAAACAAAAAATGAAAAAGGAAAAAGAAAAGAAAGGGAGAGAGAAGGAATTAGAGAATGGCTTGATATTTGTATTATTTTCATTTCTTGGGTTTTAGCCAGTAGACTACTGCCCCATATCTACTGAGAACATCTTTATTCTTTTGGTCACAAGGAAACTTTCCCCAATAATATTTATTTTGCAAAGGTATACTGATGTGAAATAATTCAGAGGATCAACAGCTACCAAAGAAGACTACAGTAGAAAGAAATGTAATCCAAAAGGAATAAACTATATAGTTGTTTTATAGTTATATATTTTGTTCCTCCAGGGAACAGCTGTAAATTCTTTTTGTCTGGCCAAAGTAGGTAACCTGTTATCATCTTATGCCAATAGAAACTAACACAGAGTACATTCTATACTATATAGTAGAAATGGATAAGGATTTGTTTCTTCCCTGTGAATTTTTTTGAAATTACTTCTAATGTGAGCTCCAATATGATGTTCCTCACACAGCACAAAGTTTCTTAGTCACACCTCTGAACTGCTCTCTTGGGACATCTAAAGCACAGTGAGAATGACCAACATCAAGACCTAGCCCACCAGGATTTCAAATTTTTCTACCAATATCAAAACTATAGCAAAACATACACTTTCAAATCACCCGCAGATTCTAGTAATTTTAATTTTAATCATATATAATCATCAGTGTGATTTTGGTAGTGCAATTAAGGAATTGCTCACTACCATGCTATTATATGTATATCTGCATACTGTTGTACACCCTTCACGCTTTTAAAAAGCTATTTTTTCAGTGAGGTGCTCTGAGGCATCCTCCTGAAATATCTAAGACTAAAATTTATTAGCTGGAAAGTGCTCTCAGAAAGAGCAGCTTTATTCAATGCTGAGTTTCTCCTCCAGGATCCCATAAGCCCTCTAAGAGAATCTTTAAGTTTACTGAAAGAAAATCTTTTCACTTCAGGAAAAAAACTCGGTTACAGTTAGCAGGTTTGATTGAGACCTTGGAGGTTCTCTTTTCTGCCTTTCCTCACATGATGTCTTTTACAGACAGTTAAAAATACTCTCTAGGCAGCTTGAAGGAGTTCATCCAAGTGGTCAGACAAACTAAATATACCAAACCTAGCCTTCTAAAATCTAGTCAGATGGGAATCAAATATTTTTTTCCATTTCTGCCTCATCCTGTTATACAGTTAGTTAGACAGATGCCTTAGAACCAAACAATATTTCTAACAAGATCTTTTTTAGTACTTCATATTGTCTAGGGGACTCTAATCTAAAATCTTGGTCTAGAAGAGTTTTGAACACTGGGAAATTTGGGGAAAGCATTCCTTTAAAAAAGCCAGACTATTTCCAGTTTAGAAAAACAGTTCTGAAGTGATTGAAAAGACTTTTAATGTGTTTGGTTTTGGTTTGGTTTGGAGATTTTTGTTTGGTTGATTGGTTTTTTGGTTTGTTTGGGTTTTTTTCAAACTTGATTTAAATTGTTTATCAGAAAGAAAATATGCTATAATTCAATAAATGAAATGTCTAACTTATATAGTAGTCTTGAAATATTCTTCCATGAAGTCTGTGTGGTGAACTTGATCTTCACGTTTGAGTTACGAAAAGGATGGTTAGACCTCAATCTGTGCATCATTAGCTACAAGGAAGTCCTACATTTTAAGTTATCATCATTTATATATTGGTGCCCTTAACATCTGAAGTGAGATTATAAATATCTTGCCTAGCTAGCCATTTAAGACTTCTCCAAACAGTTTAAAAATATTTAACAGTATTAAAAAGTTATATGCCGTGACATACTATAAAATAAAATTATTTTCTTGTTTATACATGCATATACATATTAACAAATATTTATTTAACTTGTGTTTTCTGTAATGAAGAAACTTCAAAAATCTTAAAGCTGGATTTAAGCAGACACATAAACATCTGTTCTCTTGACTTAAACAATGTAGAGATGGGGTCAACGGCAGATTTTGGCCTAGGCTTTTCCTGAAGATATGGATGCCAAAAAATTAGAAAGTTGGCTTTTTGTCATTTGCAGGTGTGAAAAATTTAATGCATGTAACTATGGTGATTTAATAAATAACAGAAAAATATGGAAAAAGTGTAGTACAGGGAGTTTGACTGGCAGTGTGCCAACAGACTTCCCCTTGTTTAGACAGGGAATTTTTATTATTGTCCAAAATTATAATGGAAAGTAGCTCTTGTAGATCTATGAATATAATTAATTCTCATAGGGAAAAAAAAAAAAAGTAAGAGCTAACATAAATACACTCGAAGAGATAAGTCTAAAGACTTCCTGCATGGTTTTACATATCCAGCTGCTTTAGGAAAGAAGACAAGTGAGATCAGTCCTGCCTTTGAAATGTCACTCTCACACATCCTTCAAAATATGCCCTTTAGGGCTAATGAGTTCAGAAGACATTTTGATCTCCTCACATATACCTCAAGACACTTTCAAAACCAAAGGGGTAGCATTTCAAAGTCATGCCAAATAGTCCAACAGTCAAATAGTCAATATTTGTTTGTCCTGGGCTCATCTGCAATCACCATGCAACGATTAAAATGTAGCACCCCTCCTTTGTCAGAGGAAGGGTTGTCAGTCTGTTTATGGTGCAAGCTGTGTGTTTTCAGTCCCAGTGAAAGGCCATCTCCTGAGCTACTTGATTGTTTCAGATTCTGAGTAGAGAATCTCGCTGAAAATTGAAGATGGAGCCCTGTAAGTGGCATAATGAAAAGCCCATTACAGATGGAAATATCTTCACATAACACTGTTGTTTTGCACTGGAATAAATTAAGCTGGCAGAGATTGGCAACATACTGTGTTACAATTTGAGTTTCCTGCTTTTTAAAACCTTTTTCTTTAGAAAACACAATTTAAATGCCTGCTGCTTATTATAATTTCAAAATATTCATATGAGTAAGTTCACCCCAATAGAAGCCCTGCAAGTTTAAGCAAATTATACTGAAACTGATGCTGACTGAATACAAAGAGGAGAGGATATTGGACATGGTCTTTTTTCAGGTCAATTTTTAAATACAGGAATCATAACATTAGCATGCATAAAGATACTCTAGCTGTGATGATAACACTTTGCAGTTTTTTTCACTGGAAAAGTGATCCATCGATAGCAAAGTTGCTAGAAACTTATTATGCATTAATTTTAAACAGAATTTAACTACTATTTGAATTACAATTACAGAAGGTTTACTTAAATATGAATGACTGCTATCTATCACAGTTCCACACATGGTTTGTTGAATCCAGCTCATTTACGGAAATCTTCCAGTGTTTATTCAGAGAAATATTTGGAGAGGGATTTCTGCAAACAGCTGTTACAAACAGATACTCTCATTCAGGAGAATCACATGCCTACCTATAATTGACAAAGCTGTATGACATTAACATAAGGAAATGCATTCATGATTTTTTTTAAAAAAAATCTGTTATCACACCAAACAAAGCTTTTCATTTGAACCTTTCTGGAACCAAAATTTGTTTTTCCTGATTTGTTTTTTAATTTTGCATTGTATTTCAGTGCAATAACAAACCAAAAGGATGAAACTGAAAAAAGCATTTTGATTGCCCTGAAATATACACTTGTAAATTGCTTCTGCAATGAAATTCTTTTGTTTTGGGTTTTAATAAGGGATTATTTTTCAGAAACTTTTTTTAATTCAGAATTCTCCCTACATTTATGAACCCTGAAAAACTTTAAAAAATGAATTTCTGCTCTGATAGCTGTTTCAGGTTAGTGCTCCAAACCATATTATTTCATTAATATTATTGTTTGTCAAAACAAAAAGGCCATTTATTAGCGACACAATAAAAAACAGCTTAAAAAAGGGAAAACAGAAAGATGTTAACAGATGGGAAGGCACCCTATTTTTGTTGTATACATACTCGTGTTTCTTTCGTATAAGTTGTTTTGCTTGGGAGAAGTTTGATAGCTTGGAGAACTATTTTTATTTTGAGCAGAACAAGTTAGGCCACCATTGTCATCTATTAAACAAAAAACACTTTATCTATTTCTTAGTTATATGCAGCCCACCTGTTTTAATTCAGGCAAAATTCCCACTTAAGTTAGGAATCTTTATATATTAAGGACTTGATGACTTGGCCTTCATTGCCAGCCCAAATCAACATTTATGGGAGCTTCAGATTGCTCAGACTTGTCCTTCTGCACGAGAGGGTGGGGAGTGTTTAGTTTACGCTGATTATATACAAAAGCTGTACTTAGATGTGAAAAATGGCTCAGATTTCATAACACAATCACACCCTAACTCCAAATGTAATCCTGTTAATACCCTGTTCATCCTGTTTTACCACTGCTTCCATAGTTATGCTGTTGAGAGAAATTGGACAGATCAGTAAAATGCACAGATATTTTTAGATGGAACCTGTTTCCTGTTAGTGTGGCTACACTGAACATGTCTCTGGAGATACACATTACAGCCATCTAATACGCCATGATGTCATAGGATAAAATCCAGTAAAACAAAACACAGTAATATTTAAGTTACCACATAGGAGCAGCTGAAGAACTAGTTCCCAAGAAATCCCATATAATTCCTCTATTCAAAAGGCGGGAGGAGAGAAGAGGATCTGGAGCAGACGTGTGAAGAGTGTCAAAACTCAGCAAGCACCATCACAGTTACAACAAAAGATCAATGTACAAAGAATCAAAGCTAGTTAACAGACAAAGCATCTGCAGAACAGCTGGGTTTGCAGTGCTGAGGCGTGTCATTTAACATGGAAATGGGAAGAAGCTGGGCAAATTCATCCCTCCCAAAGATAGGGAGTCTTCCCTGGAGAAGAATTGTTTATTTTGCAATTAAAATGGGCGTATATTTGTTGATGCATATTAACATGAACTTTATATTCATATTTACTTTAATCAGTAAACTGAGAGAAATATCTGTAAACAATATAAATTTACTTTGACTTCATTTAAAGGAAATTGCCTGCTAATCTGGAAACTATCAGAACAAATTTGTCAAGTAACATAGCTTCCCTGTTTCTTGATGGCAAAAAGAGTAGATCACTGCTAATAAACCTGCATTTTCATTAGAAAAGCCCAAAGAACTTTGTGGTTTAATAGTTCAAATCATGTAAAAATTTTATATTTTATTTGTCCCCTTTGATTATCTGACCTTGAAAATTTTGAATTAATTAAACTGTACCTCTCTTGCTCTATTAATACTGTCACATTATTATGCATATCTTTCAGTGACAATATCAGTCTGCTTATTAAAAAAACAACCAACTGAAAAAAAAAAAAAACAACAGAAACAAAATCTGCTGGAAAAATAAACTCAGGAGAAAGGAGAATAAGGCAGTTATGCACACAGTAAAATATATATTAAACCAAAAGAGAGATTCCAAATACAATTTCAGACACATTAGCTTCAAAAGAAAAGCAAAAAGCTGAACCCATAATATGATTGAACCAAAATAAAAGGGAAACGAAATTTTATTTTTGTGAAGGATCTCAGTGAAAATCAATCAAATTACAATCTGGCTTCATAATCTTTTGTTTTTTCTTGAGTGTTTAAAGGAAAATTGGAACATTCTGTGGGTGGAAAAACTTAATTTAGAGGTTGAAATAAAGATAAAATATCTGATTCATTGACTGGGTAACAACAATAGTCATAAACAAGAAAAAAACAAGAAATGTTTAGAGTAGCAGGGCAGGAGACTTGCTGGCCTTTTCTTCATCTCTGGCTAATTTATTTGAGGAGACAGGTGCCTGGCTTCATTTGCTTCAGGTTTGGGCTTGCAGGAGATGGTTCAGGTCACATGCAACAAAACAGAACATCCCTAATGGACCTATAAAGTCTGTTAAATTCAAAAAACAAGAGAAAGATGCTTATCTATTCCTCCATCTTGCCCATCAAAGAACTTAGAACAGTAGCCTCTGACTTTTAACAAATTTTATTTCTAAATTATCATATTTTTTATATTGCTTTTTAGTAGCAGGTGTGATTTTCTTTCCATGGAAAGCAGGAAACTCAGGACTATAGTTATATAATTTTGCATCCAAACAACATAGTCTTCCTCTGTCATCTTTATGGCTGAAGGCAGGTTCTGTAGTCTGTGTTCCAGCATTCATCACCTGTGCAGCTCTAGATGAACTACAGAATAACCAATCACAGCAGTAGACACAGAGCAGTCAGGATCCAGCAGAATGGGTGGAAGGAAAATACCAGAAAGTTCCAGAGAGAGAATGCACGTTCAAGAAGATGCTGCTACTTTGACAAGAGCAGATATCTCTGCAGAAGGGAAGAGCTGGGCAGTCATTTTAATGGTTCTTTCAGCCTTGGCTGCAGGCTAAGGACCATGCTCTTTGTACCTACTGAACCCACACCTCCTGCCTTTGCATCAGCAAAACCTTGTATTAAAAGACAACCAGAGCACCAGCTTCAGGGGTCAGCAAACTCAAGCACATACATCAATCAGTCTTCTATACCTTATAATCACTCAGAAATATGTGTAATTCCTGGTTACCTATCTAGCGACCTATTGACACATGAAATATGAACAACTGGTGGCCAGTATAGAACCTTGTCTCATATTAGCCTGTGGTGAAAGAAAGACTTGGCCTTCCACATAATGAGAATGAAAACAGCAACTGGAGGTTATAAAAGCTGCCAAATCTCTACCTCCCTGCTGTCAGGAATCAGCTGATGTTGCCTTTTTAAGTTTCCAGGCCATCTGCTTGCTTCATTAGCATTTCCTCCCAGGTGTCAGCATACCAAATTTTAGAGCTATATTTAAAGTGGCACCTAAAATTATTCTCCGTTTTCTTTTATTGAAGATTTAGGTCAAGGCCATCATGATCAGTTTACTATTTTCTGGCGTATCAGTCTAATGCATTGCTATGGGATTACCTAATCAAATCAATCATATTCACCTTTCATTTAAAAAGGCACTTCATCAGTGTGACTGTAGATCTATGGCCAATGACAGTTTCATCCATACTGGAGAAGACAGTAGTTTAGACAGACTCTTGCTCATTGCCCCGTGTTCCCTGTAAACTGAAAATTTATCTATCCTTATCAGACTTGTACTTGGAAAGTACAAGATATTTTGATTTGTGGCACGGAGGATACAGATAAGTATGTGTTGAAGACCAAAGACACTATAAATCATTAACACAGTTGACCACACCTTGTCAATTTTACACATTACTAATATAACCTAAGTTGAACTACCAGCTATCTTTGCATTTGGGGTTCATGACAGATAGAATATTATTCATTATTTATTTTATGCCTTTTTTTCCATCTTGGTGCTATCAAAGGTTTTTTGTCAAGAATATTGAAGCTTTTAAAATCTGAAAACCTGGAAAATTGCTTAAGGTTTCAAATACATAGGAAAGTTATATGGACTTGAATTACGTCAGTTAAATTATTCTGGTGACATGTGATTTTAAACTATTACTCCTCTTATGAACATTCTTACTCTGGGCTAAAGAGGCTGATGTCACTTATGTTTAAGCTTAGCCAAAAAGCTACACACCATTTAGTATAAATGTGAATCCACCCAGGAAGACTTACTGAATCTGACTGGCATGAAAGGTCTTTTTATCAACACAGACATGTTTTGCTCTCCTTCTGGAGGCTTTGACACTAATGGATTTTATAAAAACAGCACTTTTCCATTAACGCAGCCTTCCTGGTTTGGTGGCAAGATAAACTCTGTCACTCCTGTTGAAGTCACCCATCAACTTTTTTTTTTAATCACCATTGTCTTTTCAATAATACAAATGACAGTTGGCAAATTTATCTACTGAAACATTTTGATGACCACTGACATGACTGTGTAGGAGAACAGTGTATAATTAGTCAGTCAGTAACAATAAAGATGATTTTTATAGCTACCAGATGGGTAGTTTATGTATGTTTAAATGTGTCCAGAATCTTTTGTAACAAACTGAACTTTGAATTCGTGTTATCCTTTAATATCATCAAGCGTTTTGCAAAATTAAACTAAAATACAGAGGACGGTAATAGTCTTCTGAGATAAAACAATAGTGATCACAATGTAACTTACAATGTGTTTGAAACATGCATCTCAAGTTTTGGCAATGACATGGCGCCTACACTGGAAAAAAATAGGAATACACCTCATAAAAATTGCATTTTCATTGCCTTTACCAAAGCAAAGCTCATACAGATTGCAGTTCTGCAGTAGTATTTTATTCATGTAATTTTTCAGAATATTAAAAGTTAATCTAATACTGCCAAATCTAGCTAAATATTAAGCCTGAGAAATCATATTTCCTTCATGACAAATAATGCTGATTTTACATTTTGCACTGCAAATAAGGGAAGTTAACTTTACTTTTCTTCTTTTGCAACAGGTACAACTAGAATTTAAAAGCTGTAGCCCTGCTCCAAGATTTTACTGAGGCTTAAACTTCCAAAAGATTCTTTAAACTAATCTATTTCTTTTTCATTTTAAACCATTCTGTCACTGTTTTAATATGATGAGTATTATTTTGTGGAAAGTCTGCAAAAATAATCACATAGGGAATTATCTTTCCAGTAGCTTATTAAATTCCCCAAAAGAACACTATTCTGATTTTCATTATCAAGCAGTTTGCTTTCAAAACTGAGCATTTATTGGCATGTAAAAATGAAAATAAAGTTTTTATACAACTTGAAGTATATATCTATATATGCATATTTTTTTTAAACAAGCATGAAAACACCAGGAGTGGCACACAGACTAGCTGCTTGTAATATAACCCAAATTATTTTCCCCACATGAATGCCTGTGTTGGAAGAAGATCTAACAAAAATGCGTTGATATCTATAAATCATAGACAGATGAGGAGGATCTGTCCCTGGTCTTCCTAGTGCCATTTCTATTTCAATGGATGATATATATTATGAGCCCAGTTTTTGAATATCAGGGGTCACAATAATGCATCCACTAGTTTTGGAAATATATTGAACATTATATAGTCAGATTAGCATCTGAGATCTTCTGAGGGAGGAATTTGTTTTCCTAATATGCTGGTCTGTCTTGGAACTGGCTTGCTTTAACAAAATATAAATACAATGTGGAAGGTCAATGGTTTGGAATATGGATTTCTGTCTTATTTTTTCCTTCATAATAAATCTCCATAAAGGTTACAGCTCACTTAATACCAGATACAGGCCAGAAAATCTTCTAAAATAAATTAATAACAATCAAAATGAATTAATAACAATCATTCCATTTTTTCTATGCTTTACTAAACTATTATCTACTTCAATCATAATACATTAAGAAAATAGTAATGATAAAAGAACGTATCAAAATAATAAAATTCCTCATCTTAGCATGAAGAAAAGCCAACATACCTCCCGGTGAGGACAACATGCAATATCCCTCTGAATATTAGCAAAAAGTGAATAAAAATGAAGCCAATATCATAGCAACAGCAAATACGTGTGTGTGCATGTGTATGTATATCTATGCACCTATCAACACACATACAATAATATTTATTGTAGGAAAACATTAGTGCATGGTGTTCACTTATGGATTAATGATTGCCTGGTGTAATTAATGCCACTGACTATACATGCTTCAGTGATGATGTCATTTATGGAAAGCATATGGGATCAATGGTGCCTGATTGATGGAATATTTGCAGATTCAAGTATTCTTTTTTCTTTCAGTTTTAATTTACTTTGAAAACAATGAAAACAGTGTGTTAGTTATATTTCTATTCCATTTATTCTTCATTTGTATGAATACATTTCTACAGAACAATAATCAAGTTCACATTCTATGTCTGGAGTATAATTTCCTTTATATGATAGAAATTAGAGAAGTGGAGTAAGTTAATGCACTAGAAACGTGTCAGATGATTACATTATATACAGGCCTTAATAACATTCAAACACATATAAAATTCTTTTCTTTCCAAGTGAAAATGTGGATATCAAACCAAAAGAAAAATCTCACATAATATGCATTTAAAGTGTCCCTTAATGTATGCCTTGAGATGGTAAGTTTGAAGTGAGAAAAAAGACAGTTCAATATTGGATTGAAATGCATGTAATTTAGGCACATTTTTTTGTTCTAAGGGGAAAAGGGACTCAAATCTTCACTTCTTGTTGACATTATCTGGAATATATGTGAGCCAGTTTACAGAGTGCATGTTGTCCTGGCACATATATTTTTAATACCATTTTTAAAAGGATGTGGAGAGTTGCTGTCTTGAACTCAATGAAAAGAAATTAGAAATAGAGTCAGGGAATGGAATGTACATTCATGAATTTCCTTGAAAAACAGCATTTAGGAGAGATGTCCCTTTCTTTTCCCTAAATAGGATGTTTGCCCAAACCACTGACATAAACCTCTGGCTCCTTCATGAAATAAAATTGTATGAACTTTCCAATCAATAGATCTAAGAGGGCATACTGAGTGCTTCTCCTCAACAATAGACTTAGGAACCTTAAATATCTCTACGCTTTTTTTTTACTGAAACACTTAAATTTGTCCATCTTGTCAAAGCAAGTTTTTTTGGGAGGAGGAAAATATTAACACAGCTGAACTGATCTATTTTTTATATCTTCTTTAAGTGATGCAAAATATTTCAAATTGAAATGCAAAAAAATTTCACATATATAAAACATTCTGTATGTCATGTCTCATATTGTATCTGATATCCAATGATACCTGATAATATATAAAATAGTTCTGTCTTGATTTTTATTAAGTTTTGATTCCTAATGCCAATGAAAGAATTAGGTGTGTTTTATATTTGTTCCCTAGCTGTGTTTTGGGCTGTTTGCTATTTGTTCCCTTAGCATGAGGTCTTTAATTCCAGTAGTTGATCACTATGTTCTAGGTGCCTCACAGAACATTTCAAACACCCGTGTGCACTAATTCTGCTCTTTTATCTGATTTTAGGAACTGTAAGGACAAACTGATCAAAGAACAAAAGGCTTGTCTCTCTTCAATGCAGTCTGCCTGTAACAATGATTAAGAAAAGGACTCAGTAAATATTGAAATTTTCTGAAAGAAAATGAGACTGATTAAAAGTTCTGTGTAAATCAGGACCTCAGCCTCATAATTCTAAGCACTTTTGATTTCTTTATGAAAAAGCAGTGCTGGTGGAAACGCACATTAAGGCTTTTTGATTTTTCATTTCTACAGAACACACATCCAACAGTAAAGTAGCTTCATGAGCATGAGTTCAAATTTGGCATCAAGTACAGTTAGCTAATTATATTACATAGTTTGTGGTGTAAAATACAAAAATTATTCTTCAGTTTTGCAGTGTTCTTAATTACTTTAAAAAACCATAATATTGCTGCAGAGCTACACTGTCCCCTCTCTGCTATCACTGTATAAATAAGTACTAGAGGATGCCTCACAGAAACTATATTTTAATGAATTAGAAGAATAGAATTATGAATTTTAAATTCATGGTCTATTTTTTCTCTCGACATATTTTAAATGCTGTCTGTAATCTAGGGGATTTCAGCTTTTAAATGATTTCTAAACAGTTTCTATAAAAGGCAGCAAAACAAGAAATGTCTGCTCTTGCATTCCAAGGATTATGTTTTGACTTTTAAATGAAACATGGCAACAAAATCTGAAAATCAATTTACATGTATTTGTGGATTTCAAAAGTCAAGGGATATTGTCATTATGTGCCTTAACACAAAGGGCTTTGGAATAAATTCAAGAGAAAAAAAAAGGAAGAAGTCAAACCAAAATGTAAATCCAAGGATAGGGCATGGAATTGTTTTGGTTAAAAAATTAGAAGTATTTGTGGTAAACCATTCATATTATGAAATTATGTTTGGTTAGGAGAATGTTTTTACTCTAGATTAAAATCCTGTCAGCCTTTCAGTGTAGTAATTTGCCTAGATGCCTGGATCCAGCTTGTCAAGTTTCATTTGCTTACAAGGAGAAACTAAATTTGTCATCCATCTGAAACAGCTAACTGGCAAGAAGCAGCTGAATTTGATGGAAGGATAGAGAGCAGAAAATCTGAAACACAAAGGAAAAAAAATTCTTCTTCCTTTAGCAAGTCTGCTTCCTCTTCAAGAGACCTGACCCGTCATAAGGCTTTTGTAGCATAATCTTTGGCAATAGACAGAATATAAAACTCATAAAATCCTCCCATACAAGCAAGTAGAAAACTGCAAAAATACAGCTTGATTATGTTTTTTTTTCCTGAAAAGAGCATAGCATGAAATAAAAAAATGTGTCTTTCTGGGATTTTTGTTTCGTTGCATTCTGATTTTACATGTAAATTTTTTCTGTTTCAGGAGAAAAAAACAAGCAAAAACAAACAAATAAATGAAAGTCCCAGCAAAATCAGTAGGGACCATGTCCTACACATTTTATTTTCCGAGAAAAGACTAGTATTTTTTATGCACATCCTTTTATTTTTGTTGAAATCAACAATGGTTACCAAAGTGTATCCGGGAGAAGATAGCACTTACTGATACTTAGAACAAAATTAGACACTTAGTACGAAAAGGATTCTCCCTGCTGAAACAACTTTGTAATCGTAGTCTCCTCACCTGAGATCAGACCTTCTCTGCTCATTTTAAAGTAAAATAGTCTTTTCCACAGCTCTTGTGGGTTTTTTTGTGTTCAAAAGCTGTGTTAACTTATACTACGTCTTAGTGCACCATACTGTATCTGCCATTCATAATATCTTGCATAGATTTGTCTCCACTTCCCAAGGCTTTTAGAAGAATCTCAGTGTATTCAGTTTCTCTTCATGTCAGAGCCGTTTTTTTGTTTTGAATTATCTGTGTCTTCTTACAGATCTTCATTTCTCTCTGCAATATCCATTTTGAATATATAGCCCCAGTGAATTTTCTTAGTGGTATAGACCTGAGCTTTCAGAGTAGCATTTGCTCAGCTGAGGGTCCTGTCATACACAGACTTGACTATACCTCTGCAGTATTATCTTAGTCTGACACAGAATATAAAAAATAATCCAGAAATAGTGAAGTATCAAGTACAACATGATAAAAAAAAGGCATAAGAGTAATTAAAAATATTCTAATATAGGCAAATTTTCTATGCAAAATATTAAACACAAATATTCAATAATACATCAGAAAGCAGGTACTGGGTATTTGCACCATGCTTATATTGATCAAAAGGGTTTATTTCCAAAAGCAAGTAATACAAATTGTATTAATTCCTGAGATGCTACATCCATGGTTGTGATCTAATAGAATGACTCGAGCACTGTGCTAGTAATGCCAAGATTGTGTGTTTAATCCTTATTTGGGCTGTTCACTTAAGAGACAGGCTTGATGATCCCTTTTGGGTCCCTCCAACTCAGAATACTCTGTAATTCTGTGACTTTTCAGAGATGTGGCTGGGACATGTCAGCCAGGCCTAGCTTATGAAATTGCTTAGGAATGGTAAATGTAAAACTAGCTGGAGATAGTTCCATAATATTTCTTGTTCCATTCACAAAGTTACATGCCAAAAGACAGTAAGAAATGATCAAACTGTTGGTGAATATTTGACATAATGCACAGTTCCTTCGTATGTTGCTCCAGTACCAGATCTTGGCTCCTTATCGAGGTGTGAATATTTCAGTTCTGATGAATAGACACTTTCATCTGATGTTTTTGGTTGCTTCATGCTGAAGTGAAATGCATGACTGAACATTTGCAAGATTTGGCATCAAGAATATAAAGGTCTCCCCGTGCAATCAACTAAGATACATGAAACACAAATGACATCATTCTTGAGCTTCCAGCCAGTTTCCAGATAAATCTTGTGGAACATATCCAGGAAGTGAGTGCCTATGATCAGCTAAATATTCTTTCTTGCCAGTGTTTTTTCTCTGACTATAAAACTGGCAGAGACTCAGGAAGTCTTAATGTGGTTTTCATGTCAGGTGAAGAGAAATAAATAGGCTGTTTGAATGTTTGAGTCAAAGGGCATTATAATGATATTTAAGCAGACTATCTGGGCTATTCCATTTTGCTCCAACTAATGGAATGTTATCTTGTATCTTGAACAGTTATAAAATGTCATTCAGGGACCTAGAGGCACTGATGTACAGATAAAACCTGCTAGGATTCTGACCTCTAAGAACAGGTTGGAAGGAGTCTCACAAAGGCCACAAGAACTTTTTTTCACCAACACCATATGAGAGCTCTTTAAAATAAATGACTTCTCTATTTTCGTCTCTAAACTGAAATAAATGCATTTATTCCTAAATTTTTTACTAAGCCATGTCATTTAAAATTTTGGCTCTTCTTTAAAAAATTTCCCATTTTTTAAAATATCTGTGAGCAATAAGGGTCAAAACTAGACACTCTGGATGACCACACCTGAGAAAACTTGCAGACTTCTTTCTGTACATGCATGTTCTCCAGTAGCGTTATGGAGTTGATTTCATGTATCCCACTACTGGTTTTTTGTCTTATTTACACATACACAGATATTTTCTCTTCTTTGTATTAGTTGATTCAAGTTCATATTCTTAAACATAGCTCTTTAAATTCTCCTTTATGTTGTATATTGTTGGTTCTTTTTATTTGAAGTCTAAATTTTAAAAGATCATATTATCATCCTGTCTTCAATAACTTAGAATTCTTCTAAAATCAGCCTAGTTTGATGCAAAAAGGTAAAATTTTTCTGTCTGCTACAACAACTATGGAATTGTCAAAAATGTTGACCTAAGCATGACCTAAAATACATCTTCACTTTGCCTCTCTGTCTTCTGTGCTTGTGAGGGATAAACTTAACTGTCCTTTAATATTTCAGATTTAGTACAAATCTTGACTATCCTTTACATCATGTCAGTGACTGGGCTAAGCAGGGACTTTCATACTGAACACTCTTGAGCAGTCTGTATTGACTTTGTCCTACCGTTACTATTTCTTTATGGTTTTGGTAATTGCAAATTGTTTAATAACTTGTTCCAAAAATACTGAAGAAAACAAAGTTTTGCCAGCTGGTCTGTTACTTCCAGTGTTCTTCCTTGTTCCTTTCTTTTTTGCTTTCTCTTTCCTGTGAAGGTGGAAGCATGAGGATTTTGAATACTTCAAACATCCTGATTCATTTGTTACCACTTAGGAGTCATAGTAATTAATGAACTTTTCTCTCCCTTTACTTTTATCTTCCTTTTAACATATAAGTAGAATTTTTTCCTGCTTACTTTTTGTATTCTCTATTAATTGAAGCTTAGGTTACATTTCAGTGTTTCTGTTTTTGTCTCTATTTCCTGGAAAATTTGGCTAATTTCTTTTGTATCATACCTTTTTGATCTTTGTGGTCCTTTAACAGCTCCTGATGTCACTACATTTTATTAAAATTTCTTGTGTGATTAAGCTTATAGGTTACATCTTCCTCCTAATGAACAATTTTGAGAATGCCCTGTCACAGATTCAAATAGTTCAGAACTGGATTTGAGGTTTTTTCAAAATTATGAAATATCCTCAGTCTCCTGTTTGGAAGAGCATGTTTGTTTGATGTCTGTGTACTCTGTTGAACAGACAGCAGTGAGTTTTGCAGTCTGCTTACTAAATTTTATTTGCTTAACAAATATTAGCTGCAGAAGAGAAGCACACATCAATTTCAAGTACTTTGATAAGGTCTCCATAGCTTTGCTCCTGTAGACGTTTATAGTGCATTAAAAAAAAACCTAAAAAAAGTTTTTATTGTAGAAATTTATACTGATATAAAATCTGAAAAATGCACAATTGGATTGTTCTTTTCTGGCACAATTTCTTTAAACTAAAAAACATTTTAAAACTTGCTTGATTGTTTGAAAGGGATTTGAGGAGAGCATTATGTTAAAAATACTTAAAATAATGATTAGTATATGTCTATAAATAATAAGAATTACCTGCAGAGATTTCCTAATGTATTTAAACCAATTTCCAGGAAATTCCAGGTAGGAGAAAGCAGTATTTTTTACCGACTTTTATTATTCTGTTCTGCCGTGTACTCTGTGTCAGCAAACAAACACAGATCTATCTTCAAATTATTAAAACAATGCAATCAATAAAAGCTCTTGAACTCCTTTTTGAGTCACCAGTGCGCTTCATACCCCAAATCATATATCCCTCTCAACTGTGCAGACTTCACTGCCAAATTTTGTGAATAAAAGAGCAGCTATTAATTTTACTGTGTTTATTTGTTTTATTATTCCTCCTGAATAAATTTGAAAAAAGAGAAAGAAAACAGAAGATGAACTGAGAAGCAGGTGTGCTCTCTATCTTTGAATGCAATTAAATTAGCATTTAAAAATACAAGGATATGGCAATGTGCAGGAAATTAATTAAATGTGGATCTCTCAAAAGCAATGATTCAGGAGTCTTGAACAAATTTAATAAAGCATTAAATTTTTTTTACCCCTAAATATTGATTTAGCCATCTTATTAAACCATGAAACAATGTACAAGATTTACAGACTGTTTTTTCCCCTTTCCTCACTCCATTTACAAAGTTTACATTTACAAAATTGCTAGAGGAGGTTCCATCTACATAGCAAGTCAGTGCACTTGGTCTCCAACATAAGAGTACTGATCCATATTCCAATTCTTTAAATCCTGATCTCATATTTCCAAAGAGATCGATCAGGTCAGAGTGTGCTCCAGAGTTCATGTCATTCTCCCTCTGTTCTTAATACTGAGGAGTAAATCTTATCCAGAGGAGGAAATAGCAGTTTCTAGAAACATGGATTGAAAGCAGCTGCTTCAGTTCTTTGGTGAGCGCTGTTCCTGAGGCTGGCTCCGTTGGTGAAAGCATGGTGCAAGGCTGCAGGTTTGATCAAGGGTCATTCACTGAAGAGCTGGGCTTCAGGATCCTTCTGTGTCCTTTCCAACCCAGGTTAATCTGTGCTTCTGTGGTGCTAACTGCAAGGCTAGTCTTTCTCATATACATGATTTCTGGCACAATGGACATTGAATTAATTATATAAAATGGGAAGAGTTGGGCTGACATTAGAATTAAAGTATTCATTATGTCCACATTTGAAAGCACATACGGCATGATCACTCTCACATATCTGCAAGTTAATATAACTGTATGTGACCCTCTGTTTCAGAGGAAGAGTGTTTCACTGTTTTATATGTGTGGTGTGAAACAGAAGATGTTAACACAGTGCTTCAGGCAACTTAACTCAGTCAGTTCTGTCCAGGGAGAGATGCAGGTCACAGCACTTCAGGTAAAAGCTGAAATCTAGATTTCCTACTGCCCTGTTAGTGGTCTCTGGGTGAGTGCACTGCAGGAGTCAGACCTAACAGAAACAAACTTTCTATACTCTCTTAAGGAAGAGAACAGGAAGAGAGAGGAGAGGAAAGATTGTTACCTCCTCTCCCTTTCTCTCCACTTTTCTCCCTTCCTCCATAAATATAATATATAATATAGTATGTATAGTATACTATGACTGTGCTTACAAACTGCAAAATTATTTACAGAGAGACATCCTTTTTTGAATACCAATTTGTTTCACTCTTAAATTTACATCACATTCAGATCACCAAACTTGTAAAGGTGAAACAAGAACAGCAGCAGTGCGGAAAAATTCACTTTAAAACCAGAGACTGTACTTCTGTCTGTCTGATGAGGGATGGGGAATGCAAGACCCTTGGATGCTGGTTCCCTTTTCAGATTGAATATCTGGTGCATAAAGTCATGCTTTGCATCTGATACGCATCTTGTTTTGCTTCAGGGAAACTACAGGCTGAGGAGGGCTTTGGAGTACTTCTCTGGTTCACATAAAGCAGAATAATCCACTGGCTTTCTATTATGACCCATGCTATTCCTCAGAGGAGAATATATGTTGTTTCTACACAGGTTTTTCTTAAGTTCAGGTACTGTTATCTTATTCATCAAAAAACCACAAAAAACCCCAAACAATCAAATAAAATACAAATAAAACCATCACTCCCTCATTACCCAAGTCTAATTTATCACATCATCATTATCATCATCATCAATCATCATTTATTTAATTTCTTTTTCATTTTAAGGACTGGAAAATTTGGAAATTATAAGAAAAAAATAATTCCCAAAATAGGGATAAGCATAAATATAACTAACACTGAAATGCATGCTTAATTATGAAATTAATATCCTGAGTTATACTTTTGAACACAAGTTTGACTTTTATTTAATTATAAACAAAAATCATATTGATTTAATTTTATCAACCTAATGGGAAGCATTCTCTGATTCAAGAAGTTTGATCAGTTTTTTGAACGACCAGATCAGCTAGAATCAGATAATATATGAAGACAAAGAGAACACGGATGTAATTTTGGATGCTTCTTTTCTTTTCCATTTTTTTCCTTCAAAGAAAATAATTTTTTTTTTAAGAGAGTGGGCCAATAATTTTAAAAGGCTGAGCTAATAACTTGCTTCTTACTCTGAGCTTAAGTAGAAATTCTGGAGAACTTTTGGAAAAGACTTCTACTGCATTACCTCTTCTCCTCTAGTCCTTTGTAGCTTTCCATAATGTCGCAACAATTCATAGGTATTTAAATGATGAGAATGTTCCAGGTGTTCTGACTAACTTGCAGGCTCTTTGAACATGTACGTACAGAACTAAACCATTTCTATTAAATAACAGACTCTGCTTGCATAGAAAGAAATCTATTTTAAAAAAACTGCCACTGAAGTAACAGAATTTGAAAACTCACATAGTTAGGGATTTTTAATAATTCACCATTATGTGTTTAATTGCAATATATTAATGGATTTGAATTCAGCTTTTACAACTGTTAAGGCTATTTTTAGATAGTACTGGCTTGTAGAACAGACATAAGATATATCCTGAGGTTTCTTATACACTGACATAAACAGCACTCTGATCATCTAACCTTTCTCAGGATAACATATGTCCCATGACAGCTTTCCAAGCTGATGAAGATGACCAGAGCAGCTTTTTCCTCATGCCTGCTGCAGGTGGTGAGTCTCATCTCGTTCCTGCAGCCCTGTCTGCCAGTGCAAGTACCCCAGCAGAAAACAGCTGGGTAAATATGTAGGTGTTACTGCTCCTGGACCCTTCAGGCTTGTGTAACGGAACATAAGCTCCAAGTGGGGGACTGTTTCTGCCAAAGATGTATTTCTTTTACCCCCAGCTTTGAAAAAAAATTTAAAATGTCACAGTGAAAGAGTGTATACTTCCTATTACTAGACTTTCAACTCCTTGTTTATTTGCTTCATATACACATTTGGAAAAGGACCGGACAAGAATAATTCCATTACAGTGATGCAAATTAAATGTAACTTTACTAAAGTAAATGGAATCATGGTATGGCAAAGCCAGTGTAACTACTGAAATCAGGCCTCAGCCAGTACTTTTTTATTGCAAATTAAAGTACAGAGGGAAAAATGAAGGAATACTTACATAAATTTAACTTTTATTCATTCTGAAACCAAACAAACTCTTCAGAAAAAATTTAAGGGCACAAAAAAGAACTTACATATATGATTTAACAACACAATTCAGAAGACAGTAGATTTTGAATGAAACCCATCTCAAAGGAAAATCTTTTTTCTATACTTTTTATTATGCACATGAAAATGCCATATTTCTCTGAAAAGGTAAACATGATAAAAGAAAAGGGGTTTTATGTGTTTGCAGCTATAACTTGGAGAAATGGTGAAAGATCCCAGATGATTCTATTTAAATGTCCTTATCTTGTTCCTGAGCTACTAGCAAGTCCATGAAAATCTTTTTTTATAGAACTAAAAACTGATTTATTTTTGTTTGGAAGAGGATTTTGATACATTGCCAATTTTTTTATTCTACATTTAGACAGTGAAATGTAGAACAGCGGAAAGCTATGTGGACCAGAAGACCCAGATGGTTAGGAAAGGAGAAAGATTTTCACTTTGACAAGGCAGGTAATGCTGTCAGTAGTAGCTGGCAAGAGGATGTAGCATTCATTGAGAAAATTACAGTGGAAAGAGCAGCTGGTTTTATAAAGCAATTAAAGCAATTTCATAGAGATTGTCAGCTTCCTCATCACAGGGAAATAATTTTCACTCCTACATGCACTGTATTTTCTGTATCAGGTGCAAACTTTAATGTTTTACATTTCCTTTTAATGTAAGTTTTGAACCAACTAAATAAAAGGTAAAAAATTACCATGTAAATATGAAAATAGAAATTTTTTACACAGAAAACATTCAGACAGGTACTACTATTTTCAGTGCTGCATGATAAATAGATTTTAGGATACATGTAACTTATGGGCTTACTTAAAATTTTTATGAAAATATTATTTCTGCATTTATATTTTATGAAAAATATTTGCATATAACATTGAAAAATTTTGGACATAGTAAATCCATTTGAATTCTTGACCTTTTTGTGTGGAGATCCATCTTCTAAAGATGAAGAAGCCAAAGGCAAGATGTTGCCTGTAATGTGAAAAATATCAACAGCTAGTTTGCTACTTTGCAGTGGTACAAAGACATGCTCTGATCTAAAAGAGTGATTTCCAACTAAAAAACATTTCTCATTTGCCAGGTTCCTTGGCATTATTTGCTGTTGCCACTCCCTCTGTGTACCCCATGCTGCTGTATTGTCCCTCTACAGTAAATGAGCTACAGCACTCCCAGAAAAACAGGGAGATGTGGCACCAGCAAGCACGGGTGGGGGAATATCTGTGGTTTATATTCAAATACAAAGTAATTTGGAAGATAAAGAACAAGATTATAGTTCTGAAGTTGGAAAAGAGAATTGAAGCTTCTTTTCCTAAGACTCTTTTCATTGGGTGGGGGTTGATGAGCTCAAGATTTATAGATTAGGAGGTGAGCTCAAGATTTATAGATTGGGAGTAGGCGGAAGATACAGAGGACATAAATGGCCCTTAAGGAACACCACCCCCTTGAGGGATCAGAAACACCTGGTCTGGGAAAAGATTGATCAGAAGACCAAATTAGCATCAAATGTGAAGGGATCGATAACCAATAGGAGATCGTATATTAACAACTGTGTAAGATCAATGAACAAGAATTTATTTGGGTTTTTATTCGGCTATAAATTTATTTTATATTTTATTTATTGTATTTGTGTATAAATATGGGTAAAGAACTATGTGTGATGGACTAATTTTCACTGCCCAACCCTGACATATGTGTATGAAATAATTTCCATTGCACATCCTGGCCAGAATAAAGTAATGACTGAATTCCCTAACACTCTGGAGAAGAAAAAAGAAAAGATTTTGTTGGTGAGTCCCTATTTTTCCTGCAGTTGCAGTGACACCATCACACAGAATGTGTAGGAAAACGAGGGAATCAGGCCCGGACAACACAGGGTTAGAAAAGAAGGATTCTGTTTGACCTGCCTGACCTTGATGACAGGGTGATCTGCTTAGTGGATCAGGATTGTCTCAAACAAAATCTTTCACATAAAATTTTTATGAGCTGTTAATACTAGCATTAACTAAACTGATTCCTATTTCAGTGTACTTCAGCTGTAACAATTAGGAGAATATGTTACAGGAATGCCTATTCTTGGATAGGGCACATAGTTAGATCTAATCAGCTCTGAAAAAATGTCTAACTTTGACATTAAGGATTAAAAAAGACTGTTAAAGGTGAAAAGCTATCACCTGTTAATAATTTTATGAAGATTTTCCAATTCCATCATTTAGAATAGAATTGTAATGTACCTAAATTCTTTGAGGAAAACTTTAGATATAAAAAGTGAATTAAAATATAAAACCTGTGGTGGTCTAAATGACACAAAACACTGAGAACAAAAAAAAATTCATAAAGTAATTTTCCATTAATGAGGAAGCATTTTGGTAATATGCAAATTAAATTGATGGATTGTGAAACTGAAATATTAATAGTTAATGGCTCAAGCAATCAGCCATTTGAAAAAGCTGTGTGTATTTTTCTGAGGATGTGCAAAGTAACAGCCCAGGTGCAGAGGGCTGAGCACCTGAGGATGATCAACAAATAAACCTTTGTTAAGCAACAAGCCAGACAAAGACACTAAAATACACTAAAATGTCCTCCCAGTCCACAGACGTCAGCAAGAACAGCAAGGGTACAAAGACCTCAAAGCTGCACAGGTGTACATTGGATGAAAGAAAATTAATCAAATCAGCCTTCACACATATTTTGATCTACAACTCTGAGTCTAAAATGCATTATTCTGTAAGGCAGAATTAAAAGAATTGTGCATGGATATAAATTACTTGAAATTTTCTTAGTAAATAAATGAACAGGTATTTTGCACAAACGTGGGGGGTTTTTTTCTTTTTTTTTTTGTAATTAAATATATGTATAGGGAAATCCATAACATTAAATAAATCTCAATTTGCCACTTGTACCTGTGTGTGGTAGTTGACATTAAACCACCATACTTTAAAATTGAATTATTCTCTGAATTCTCCTTGGTTAATAAAAGTGTCCTTAAAATTCTTGTTATTGCTCAGTTGTACACCCACCCCACCATACTTGTAATTTCTTTTTTTTTTTCCCTAGAGGCCAGCTCAGTTGTATGTCATCTATTGTACTTTATTTGATAATTTAGTTAGTGTATGATTTTTGTCACCCTACTACAGGCAATATTGAAGACTGATTAAACTAAGCAATTCCAGAAGAGCTTGGAATTAATCTAGGATACTTCTCCAAACGGATTGTAGGTAGTATGAAAGCAGATATCTGGGGACAAAGCCTTCCTTTGGCCTTTCTTCTTCCTCCTCTTTCCCAGTGGTCAGCCACATGCTGTGCAGCTGTCTTCTTTACACGATCATAGATGTTTTACAAGTGGTTTGCACAGCATGTGTTCTCAGCTGAGGTTTCCAAGAAATTTTGCCTGAAAAGTGAAAACAACGTACTTGGGACTTCCATCAGTTCCAGAAAAACAAAACGAAAAAACCCCAAAAAACTGAGGAGAAATTCTTTTCATTAGGAGATCATAAGAATTTGTCATGACAAAAAATTTGAAGGGTAATATTTTGGGTTTGGGGTGTATAATCCCAATGGAAGAAACTGTACAGATCAAAATGTAGAAGGGTATTTTCACAATAGATTTATGTTAACTACGTATTATGTTTAACACACAAAAGTGGGGTTTTTTACTTGTGTAGAAGCAGTAGTAATGAAAGAACATTGATGATGTGCATTGTGAATTGTAAGCTTTTGCTTGTATTTTTTGTCTGTAAATTGACTAGACAGATCACCCTCAGAGAAGTTCCTGAGCTCCATTATGATATTATTCCCACTGAAGGAGACATTTTTAATCTCTTTGATCCAAAGTTTAGAAAAGACAATAGAAGTCTCAGTACAGCAACACTTTCCACACAGGAAAAAGTGACATACTGCATATATGCTTTTTCAAAAGATAAAATCTGTCTGTGATAGCTTTCATAAAATGGCACAGGCAAGGATAAAAATACGTTGATATTTAATTGTGGTTTAGTAGATAATTTTCTTCTTCAATAATAGAATTCTCTCTTTTCCATTTGTTTAATACTTCTTCAAGATTTTCAGATAAATTAGATAATTACAGAATAGATGGAGCAAATCAGTATGGCATTTTTCATGTAATGATACGATGCTAGTCATTTCCCTTAGTCAGATGATGATTCTGATTAGCTTCCTTTGAATTACAGATAAGCAAACACTAATTATTGCTGATTTTTAATAATTACAAAGTAAAACTTCCAAGGGAAGATTTTGTAAATATGCCATTCAGGAAAAAAGTTTTAATTTTTTCTTACCAATTTAGTGAATATACCAGTTTAATGAACTTTGATTTATGTTGTTCCTAGAGGAACAATGTTCATTTAAATAAAGATTATTATGAATTGCACTACCTCTACACATCCCTGAGCAGACATTCATGTTCAAGTGACATTAAGATATGTTAGAAATAAGGATGCCCCCATGGCAGTTATTGGGATACAGTATCCTAAAACTGTGAGCTGTCATTTCTGCTTGTTCTAAATAGGTAAACATCAGGTCTTTGTCTGACATTTGCACAAAATAAGGACAGACAACACATCATCGAATAATATATCATCAAATAAATCCTAAGGAAAATAATATTATATATAATTAATATTATCCTAAACAGTTGAATAATGTTGTGGATATTCCCTTAACATTCTTCTTATGCTGGTATTACCTCATCCAAGTTAACTGTGTTTCCCATGCTCACTAGCATTTGGTCTGCTCTGTGCAGACACTGGGACAAAAGCAAATGTTCCTGGTGTCCTACCTTAAATGGCTCTCTGGGGTGACAGTTTGATCAATAATTTTGTCTTTAGATCCCCTCTTCAAAAACCTCAAAGGACTGTTGCATCTATTTTTTTTTATCAAAGCCCTGTGGATTAAATGAGATACTTCTCATCTGCTGTTTCACTGCACTTGGACTTTTATATTTCCTTTAAAACTTCCCTTTTATTCTGTTGCACATTTAATGAAATGCAGCTAAAATAACAAAGCATACCTGATTAATTTATTGTTGCCACACAAGAACTGGAAACAGCCTCTAGGCAATGCATTTTTATCTCTTATGGGTAATAAAGCATTCATACAGTGATGTATTTATTTAACCTCACACATGTTGTTGAGTAACCTTATTTACAGTATGCAAAGTTCATTTTCTGAGACACCACAGAGCAAGCACATTTTAAGATGCTACAGAAGAGTTTTGCCATGTGACTCCCATAAAGATAAGTTAGAGCTTTGTGAATATCCATTAAAACATTTAAGATCATGCCTTTATTTGAAAAGTAACTACAAAAAATTCATCACTAACATAAGAAATAAGATTTTGACCTATTTAGTTTTAAATTTTATGTTCTGATTTCTTGGTTTATTGAAACAGATTTATTGGAAAACCAATTGGGAAAAAAAGTTATTCTTCTCAAATAGTAAGTTGGAATGTTGAATAGTAAGTTCTAGTTTTTATTTATTACTTCCTTGAGTAAGCAACCTTTTTAGTTGCAATATTTCTCATAACATTATAAGAAATTATAATGACATAATCAAAGCCTGTCCTCAATTCTCCAGAAGTCCTTTCCTTTTAGGTCATACCCTCAAGCAGGGAAGAATCCAAGATACTATTCTGAGATGCGACTATTAATGTTTGAAAAAAACCAACCAATCTGACATTTTCTAAAATTAAAACCATAGTATTTATTCCTGTCTATGTGGTTCCTTACTTGACTCTTACTCACCTTTTTGAATTGTGAAAAGTAGCCTTTTGATGAGATGAAGTAATAATTTTCCTGACTGAATCTAGTAGGTGATTTTCCCATTCCCTCTAAATTTATGCAAATTTCTTCCTTGTGAAATCTTATTTATTTATATCTTTGTCCATCACCTAATGTTATCTAGACAGTAAGACAAATGTTCTTCTATGTAATCTCAGACAAAACTATCAGATTCATTAAGATCAGACTGCTAGCTTTAGATATTTCAAAATCCTCCATCAGAGCATCTTTTTTCTCTCTAATACAATTGGACACTTTGACTTTACACATAGGTACTTACAACTATAATCAATGTCTGAGTTTAGATTATTTTCTTTAAAAAGAAAAAACCAAACAAATGAACAAATAAAACCAACCGAACCAATAAAAGAGCAACAGTTTCCTCTGCCTGTGGAATCCAAAGTTAATTTGAAAGTGTTGGAGGAAGGGAACATACTTTTTCAGATATTCTTTGGAAAAAAGCAATCTGAAATGTCACAGAGACAGCTAACAGCCCAAAATGCCAGAATTCTTCCAAAAAAAGGTACATGGCATAAGAACATTCTTCATAGAACAAGAAACATCATTGTAACAATAAGCAAACCAATTTTTACAAAGATTTTACAAAGATTTTTACAAAGTCTTCAGTCCCTCACCCACTGTAAAAAAAAGGCCCATTGATACTTAAATCAACATTTCTTGCAATTGCTGGAATAGTGTTTGTAGCTTCAGCATTAGACAGGATTACATCGACATCTCTTAATGATAGCAAGCAGTGAAACCTGAGGCTGAAAGTATATTTACTTTTCTTAAATGGGCAGGGAGGAAGAAATGAATTGTTTTCATCCCTTCTGACAGACATAACCATAAAAGAGGACTGTATAACAACTAGAGAAACAAACAGAAGTGCCTGACTGAAGCAGAGAAGCTCAGGTTCTCTGAGCCAAGGTTCAGCACCCAAAGCCAGGGGAGCTCTGCAGCAAAGGAGAGGTCTATTAACAAGCAGAAAATGATCCATTGGAGACTAATTGCAGCAATATCCCTCTGAGTGTGGGTCATTCAACATAACTAAAAGTGAAAGTGCAATGTATTTTCCTGGGTAATTGTTCCCAAAGGGGAACAATTGGGGATGTAGAAATTTGAAAGTCGAATGAAGAATAGACAGGAGGAGAATCATGACTTCACTTCTGACGGAAGGATGAATTTTTTATCTTCTTTTCTGTTTTATTTTTATTCACTTTAATTTTATTCCTAAGTTACAAGCATGCAAATGTGCAATATTTCCTGAGCTATATATGGACTTTTAATTTTAAAAGTTAATTTTAAAGCAACTATTTTTTTTTAAATTTCTACACAGCTGCAGCACAAGCACCTAAGTGGACTTATCTAGTCAAGAACTAAACAATTTATTTTGAAAACAGCTTTCTTTGATGGACATTGTCATTGTCCATCAAATGTCATTAAGTCCTCAGAAAATATAGAAACAATTTTCTTTACATATAAAAAATATTTTAAAATGCTGTTTTGTTATTTCATCTGTTCTTAATTATAAAGTGAATACAAGAAGAAATAGTGTCCTATCTATTGACCATAATTGCTACAACTCCTGTTAGTTTATGATCAGTGCTTGTGATACTTACAAACATCAATATCCAACCTTTTTTTTCCTATAATTTAAAAATTCATTTTAATTTTAGTGCTTGTCCCTGATCAGCACAGAAGTACTGGGTTGCACTTTTGAAACTCCTTTATCTTCTTTGTAGCAGCATGTAATTATTAAAACAAACTTTATTAAGGAGTACTTCTACAAAACAATTGCCCAATGCATAGCAAGCAGAAAAACAGCACATGCAGTATTCTAGCTGCTCTTAGGAATATATATTGATTTGTGAAATCATCCAGGGGAAGGGAAGCTACACTGAGTATTTCTAACTTGCTTACGTGGCAAACAGCCAATAGTCTGTAAGTCTGATCTGCAGCAAATAAGGTAAAAAAAATGGGCAATTTAAATCCCCCCATATTTCTGCACAGCACAGCCTATGCAATAGACTTAAAATTGTTTGTAGGCTATATTAGCAAAATGCCACTATTAGGATGGGTCTAATGGGAGAACAGCTTTACTGAAGATAAACTTTTAGGGAGGTTTAGTGCCTCAGCACTTTCTACTTCAGATTAACTATTCTCCATGTGGTAACTAAGAAAGTAATAGGCAGAAAATTATTTCAGTAAAGATTATCAATATGGAATCTTGTGGCTCACAAGAGATACTGCAAATACAATCAGAGTTTTCTCTGTGTAAATATGTAAAGTTGTATTCCTAACTCACCTAAAATCATTTAGTCATGAGAAATGCCTTCCTTTCCCATCTCTCCGACCCGCTGCCTACGCCTCAATCCTAAAAGGAAAATATGACTCAGTGGTTCCCTCTGCCACATGGGATGTGTTTGTATTGCTCTGATGCCAGTGGAGCAGATTGGCACAGAACATGCTTTATATACTGCAGAGGGTGCAGGAAGTACTATGAAAAACAATGTGAATTATTTAAGCCTAAATTCCAGAAGTAAAAGATTTTAGGAAAAATTTCAATTTCCTCTGATCCCAGGTAACACAGTTTGAGAGAATTATGTAATTTGTACTAGTGTTACTCCCTGTCACAAGTTATGATGTAATATGCTTGAAAAAAGCCAGTTATCCTAAACTATTTTCCTCCATTCAACCACAGAAAAAAATCAGCTCTGCCTTATTTTATAGAGAAATTAGGTGGTAGAAGAGAATGTTTGTTAAAATGACTAGCTCAATTTTCTTTCTTGCAAAATAGGTTTGGTTATTTGCAAAACTTGAGTACATCAAGGTGTTCATTGACAACTAACAGCTTCCTTGTGTCTGCACAAGGAGTTCCAGTGCAGCTGCACTGTCGGGGTTGATGGAAGTTCAGTCAAGTACGTTTGAAAGCAGAGGAGAGCGTTCCAGATTTTAAATGTGAAAAACAGCAGAACATGTGCTGTTTAGTCCAGAGTATAAGAAATAGAATCATTTCCCTCCTGTCCCCCTCCACTTGAGAATGTGCAGATGTAAATTATGTCAAAATGGGGGGAGAAAAATGTTGGGGGGAAGGAAGAATCATGAGCATGCAGAATATTTTCAGATAAATGGACACCCACCTTTTATGATTTTATTTTTAAAGGAAGGTAAGAGGCATTTATTTGAAGTAGAACTGAGAGAGCACCTGGTGAGCAAACTTATTTTAAAAAATCTGTAATGAAAAAGTTCTTTTGAGTTGGCCAAGGCTTGCAAATCTTGAATGAAATGGATTGAAGTAATTGGAAACATTTAAGTAAAGGGGAACAAATTATTCCACTATCAGCAACACTAGTAAAACAGTAAATCAGATGAAAATAGTTAAGAAGCTCAAATGTCTCAGTCATGATTGGTTGTCTGTGAGGTTTGGGATTACACTGGAAAAGGGGATAAAATGAGGATTTTAAGTGACAGGTTTTTGGAAAGGAGAGGATTGCAGACACCACCAAAAGGAAGCTCTTTTCCAAAGAAAATTCACATTTTCAGGCAAAGCTGCTGTTCTGCATGGAATATCTCCATTCTTGCTAATGGAAACCTGTAGTATTTATAGTCAATCCTGGTGTTGGTTTATGGGAGTACAGCTCTGCCATAGCCCACCCCTATGCAGACATTGCACTCCGTGGCCATTCTTTCCTCTATAAAATCCTGAGGGAGATTTGATCTCTCCAAGTATTCAGGCTTGCAGAAGAAGATTACCCTGTATATTATGTCTCCCAATCCTTTCTTAACCTTCCTTTTCTCTTCAGCAAAAGCCAAAATCAATTGCATCTTTATTTATTTTCTCTCATCTAGGAGCAAAAGCTCCTTCAGAGATGTTTAACAGAAGTGTTCAACGCTGGTCATTCCTCTGATCTTGTTTATATCATTTAGTGCTATGAAGCAGTAAGTAAACTATGCAAAACCTGTCAAGGACACAGCCAAACGAGCTGTGAGTGAAGGTGGGATAACTGAATCTTTTTAGTACCCAGCTTAGTCCGACCTCAAAACCAGACTACCCAGCTGCAGATAATTGAAAAAATTCAATCCATACTGCTGCTGAGCTAGAGAATGGAGTCAGATAAAATAAGGTGGGCTGCCTGGCACAGTAAATCATACACAAGCAAGTTAGCAGCTGTAGTTCAGCCACCTACAATTCTGAGAGTGAACACAGCTTGAATTTAGATTGCATCTTTCCTTCTGCTTGTGCTGGAAAACATCAAAGCCCTTTTAAAAGGGCCCTAGAGTCATGTGACATGGAAGGTATCACTGAGCTGGGAAAGAAGCCTGGCCAGGCTAAGCACAGATGTCTGCATGCTTGATGACACATGACTGGTTAATAAACCCAGTTTTGCCCTTCACATGTGTCTCTACAGAGTCAATGGATAAAAATACAAGCAAGAAAAGGTTGAACATAAATGCTTGGATTCTCTTTCACATGGCTATTGCGGAAGATGTGATGCCAGAAAAAGATAGCTTTTCTCATTTTTCCTTTAACAGACTGCAAAAGAGAGTTTGGAACTCCTGCTCCTATTTTTCTTCTTTCACTTCCCACTGTGATTCTCGTGACCCTCTTAGAAACTTTTACTCATTCCTCATTATCCCAGATCTTCCAGTGTCTTCTCTTTTGTTATCAGCTTTCCCAGAGACTGATAGAATGGTTTTCTGAAATCAGGTCTACCTCATCCACTCCTTTTGGATCTATTTATCCGTATCAAGATTTCCTTGCCTTTGAACCTTCTCATTGTATAAAAAATTTATTTCTTCATTCACTATGATCCCTGTACATATTCCCAGTAGGCTACTTCCCATTTCCATAAGTTTCATTCACATGTATTTATTGTTTTATGTTCTTCAGTTGTATTTATTAATTTCTTTTGCTATCACTCTAACCATCAAATGAAGACATATTCTTCATACAAAAAATGGCATCTTCCAGCTCTCTATCTAATAATCCTTCAGACACACTTTTTTATCCCACTAGAAGTTGTGCAGTATTACCTGGTTTACATAAAAGGGTCAGAGAAAAGAAGTCGTCAGTAATGACTTAAATATGGACTACTTTTAAGAAAGGGCAGAAAAGCCTGCTCCTAGCAGATCTAGTAACTAGTGTCACAGTAAAAAGAATCCAGTAGTGTATATGAATCTCCAAACCTCCATGTGGTCTTTGTGTTACGTGTCCTTATGTCAAAAGGTAATAAATCTTACAATAGTAATGCAGTAGTGGCTATAGTAGCAATGCAGTAATTCATTGGACTCCAAACGGATATATTTGCAAAAGATTATTCTGTTTTGGTCATCTTACATTTGACTTTTGAACTCTGAATCTTAAAATATAAGGAGTAAATTTCACAAGCATTAATTTTTGTTATATTTTTTTATTACATGCTTTCCATTATTTTTGGATGATAAATCAAAGAATTCTTTTTAGTAGTCAATAGCTGTTGAAGGAAATTATTAACATTTGTAACTGTTGGATCATTGAATTGTGCAAAATGAAATTTTACAAGAACTAGTACCAGAGCAAGGCTTTATAGACTGCACAAAACATTGTCCAATTTAAAATGAAATCTGCATTTTATCCCTGTTTTGTTTCACTATCTTCAAGTAGATGTCATAGGCATTCACCTCTGCCATGACAGCAGCTCTGGGTAGGCTTCAGTCCTTTATGTGCCACTAATGTCCCTCTTGCATGCCAGCAGTGGGAAACAAGTTCAAGGCAGCTCTACAGCAATTTGTGACCGCACAAATATTCTGCATACCAATAAGCCCATTGTGTTATATTTCAATGTTTTGCTAGGGTGATTTCAAAGATCAGCATCTCATGTGGTTCATTCCATTTCGCAGTTGAATATATTTACTATTATTTTTACAGATGATGTCATATTATCAAATAGATGGCCCAGCAAGGTCAGAACCCATAACCCAGTAGTGCTTCCTTGAGAGACCTAATTTTCCTGTTGCAAATTGTCTTTTACCTAGAACAGGGTTATGCTGGAGGTAATAAATACAGAAAAATAAATGTAGTAAATTTTGCACAATGTTTTTGTCAGAAGAAACAGCAGCAGTTATATTTACCTTGTTTTATGTAGAGATTGCTGAAGACCTGAGCCTTAGAAAGATGACTTGGAAAAGGGCAATGAATATAGTTATATGAATAAATAGCATTATTGTCCTTTCATTTAGAAAGATCGAATTTAGGGAGAAAGGCTTGTTAGAGTAGTAGAGCTGAGTAAAAATGAATTAATTACAAAAAGAAAAACATTTCAGAAAAGATGTTTCTTCTTTTTGAACAGATTCACTTCATCTCTGTCACATGCACCTTGGTCTTTGTGCAAACCTTTTTTCTCCCATTGTTCTTCTGTTTCTGTGTAGAGAGTTTGTGCTCAAAAGTTCTAAAGCTTGTTTGATACTTTTTTAAATGTTATACTTAAAAACTGTTGATGACTAGTCACATATTCAAGTATTTTTTGGTTTATGTGTCTGAAATTTACAATTGTTGTTTAATCTATTTGCAGATTACTTTGTTGTCATACTGTCACTGGAAGTGTTCTTTAGATCCAAAACTATATCTGACATTGCTTCTTTCCTTCTGATTTCCATATGAGTTGATTTTAAATTGTTCATTTTAAACTATAAGGATGATTCACAGCAGGATGTTCCAGAACCATAAATGAATATGAGGGTCATGCCATCATTTCATATTAAAATCTTAATTTCTCAGCAATTTGGGATTTTGGTTAATGTTCCTGACTCACAAAGCAGCATGTTTCTATTCCTGCTATGATAAAGGCTCATTAGAAGCAGAGCACACATTACAGACTCACAGTAGTTGCTCAGATTTATCCTTAAGGACTATAAACTCTCTGGCATAGCAATTCTACAGTCATTAGATAAAAAAAAGATACAGCAAGGAACTAGTAGACATTACTCATAAAATGGCTAAAGATCCTCAGCAGTATCAGTTACCATTACCATTGGAGATGCAACAGTTTTAGGATAACAGAAGCAAAAGGAAAATACTAAGTAGGAAATATTTAGCTTTTTAGTATCTCTTAGGATGAGGTCCATTGGGTTCATAGCCAGTTATTAAAATGCCTAACTCTGAAAATTTTGGAACTTCATGAAACATGTTCTGTATCATCCAAAATGCAGAAGAAGGGAAGATGGCATGCAGTCATGTTCTGCCTTCTGGTTTTGATCAAAATTCTATATGAAATTCATGTATATTTTATTCTGATGCTCTATTAGTTGCTTATGGTGATTCACCACAGAAATGGGTAATTATAGGACATAAAGAATTTTTTGTTAAGTGTGGTAGTGTTTGGTTTTAAGGTACATTTATTATTCAGACTTTTAACAGACTAATATATGAGACACAAGAATAGAAGATAAACATAGAAAATACTTTCTAAAATTAATTTTATTATATAGAGTTGTTAAAGAGTAATAGTGACCAAACCCTGGCCTTGGAAATAAACTCACAGATTAAATCTTAATAGTATGGTAGGAGAACTGTGTGGAATTCTGTTCCATAATCAGAAATGTAATTTAAAAGGGATTAAGACTGGTGTGATATCCACTCACTGCAAGGAGGGCAAGGAACAGCAGGCCAAAGGAAAGCTCTCAACTGTTAACTTAAAACCCACACAGCAAGTTTCCACTAATACAGAGTGCTTCAGCATATTCACATAGTCACCATCAGGCAATAAAACCTACTCTATGTAATATATCAATCTTTAGTAGGAAGGGTCTACCTTCCACTCACAAGGCATTACTAAAAACCTGACCTCAACTTCCATTAAAGAAGCATTTCTGCACCTGAGTGTAATTAAGATTGGAATATAAAATTCCTTTTTCTTGTAAAAGCATTTCTAAGGAATAAAACTGACTGTTTTGAGAAATATACATTTCAATATTTAAACTTGTATATTATAATCTATCATAGTGGACAAGAATGAAACTATTAAAAATCATGACTTTCCACCTCATTTTTCTTCAGAGAATGAATAGATTAGGTGCGATACACTTCAAGAGATTAATTCACTCTAGTTCAAGACAGAATCATCAAGACTTAAACCATTTGCAACAAGCCTGTACATTCTGTAATTGCCATTAAAAAATCTATTCTTGTTTCTCACAGAAATGTCTTTCTAATATTTGAACTCAGTTTGCTTCAACCCAGGAGGTTTATTATTTTTTATTGCATTCATAGTGAACTCACAGCTAATGAGAATGAGACTATTCATGAGATAAGAAGTCACATAAGAAATGACAAAAGAACAATAATTAAAGGAAAGAATCATTTTAGGCTGCATCTGAAGCTATAAACATAGGGGTTATTCTGAAAATAGATATCCTCCAGATTATCTAAATCTCAAATCTGAAAATCAACTTTGATTGAGGCAGAATGTCATAGAGTTTTTGTCTCCAGCAGAGATGTACCCTATAGTTTGCTGGTAGGAAGAAAGAAAACATGAGATTGAATTTTCTTATCGTTTATTGTGAAGAAATTGATACCTATTTTTTAAAAATCATTGACAACGATCTAATCTGCTTAGATTTTCCAGACTTACTTGGTATTTGGAAATTCTGTTTTTCAGCATCCTGAAATGCACCTGAATTCAGGACACCTTAAAAGATTTAAGAGTAAATAAAATCAATCCTATTAAGAATGATTCATGCATTCTTTTGCATTTCTCTTTGATTTTTATTGTGTGCTACATGCTACCCATCTCTATTACCCAAAACGGTTTTAGTGTTTTCTTCACATTTTAAAGTAACTGACATACTTTCAAAGTAGGCCACAGGCTTGGAACAGCATACCTGATTCCAAGTTTTTAGGGATAAGCACAAAGAGTGATTATAAATTCTAAAGCCACCATATGATACCATGTTTATCTGCAACAGCAAAACGATGTTTTATGCATGTATGTCATTGTGGTTTGGCTTGAGACTTAGTTAAGCAATTGGTAAATGTGTCTCTTGGAACTAGTTCCTGGCCTTGAATGCAAATTGCTTGCTTCACAAAATTAAGATTTCCTGCTGGGAAATTTGGTAGTTTCAAATGTGCTTTGCCACCTTAATGGCTATCGACTTACACTCGGAGGAGAAGAAAAAGCATCCATTATAGAATGTATTGTATATAATACAAAGGGTAAGCTTTGGAAGGCCATGTATATCTCTGAAATTAGCAAATTTAAGCAATTCAGAAAGACAAAATTAGAGGAACAGGAGATAAACAGTGCTGGTGAATGCTTTACTCTGTTAGAAAATAAATTAGTTTTAGTAAAATTGATATCAAAGATTGCTATGATTTTATCTTTTACTCCTGGGTACTGCCATCAGATTTAAATGTACTTTGGTGAGAATTCCAGAAAAGAAACCAAAGATTTGATAACACCTCTTGCATTACATTTTTCTCTATGACTTTTGGCAAATCCTTTATCCATCCAAAGGTATGAAAAATGTCTTCTTATCCATGCCATGAGGTTTGAGACAACTTACTCACTTTCCATGCTCACTACTAGCATGGAAAAAGAACAAAATGTAATATAAGTGGCGGTTTATAAATGTCTTCCAAAATACAGTTCTTTGAAGGAGATATTCTAAGATTCTCAATTTTTATAATTTTAATACTTTAACATTTTATAGATGGATATGTCAGAGGCTGTAAAAATTGCTTCAGAAAGATTGGTTTTATCTGGAAATATTTACTATATCTGCTGTACCTTGTGTAGTATAGTTGTCAAACATTCATATAGTGGGAAGGGCATGGTTTTTTGCTGTATAAACCACGTGCTACATAAAACACAGACATTTGAGAATGTTCTAGTACTTTGAATCTGTTAAAGTCAGTTTTTCTTTCCCTGTGCTATATTGGTTGTACCAATATGAAAACTTCTATTCACCACCATAACTGCTGATGGTATGAAATATAGCTTCCTAAAAAGTATACAATGGAGTATTTTGTTTCAACATCTGTTATATGTCAGTGCAGAATTTCAAGGGTACAGGATTGTGTAATCTTTCCTTACAGAAGACATCAGTCATGAACAAGTGAGACAGAGTTAAAGAATTAGCCTTTCTTGGCTCTCATTTCATCTAATTCAGGCGTGCATGACCCATTGCCATCATTGTTGTATTTATGCCAGCTGGTTCTGATTATTAAGAAAAGCAGCTTTGCATGCCGAACATATAACAATAAACTATTGTCATACAAATGGAGCACTTTTGCTTCTAAGGGGTATAAATATCCATATAATAAAAATAAGGTGGCTCAAACTTTTCATGTTGCAGGGAACAAATAATAGCTCATCAAGCATACTACAAATGGAACTTGGATATGGAAGGTACCCTTACTGGGACCAGTGTGATATTCTTCCCCTTTTTTGAAGTGGGAAATGGGAGGGGTAAAAGTTTTACAGCTCTTACTCTTCTCAGATGAGCTAATTCCAAGAACAGATACTTTTGAACAGATCAGGGTAAATTTTTGTCACACTATATGTTGTAACCCTGTCCTAATGTCAGATACAATGAATTATAATTCCCATCATCTCCTCATTGATTTTAAACCAGACACCATGAAAATCCTGGATTCCTAGCAAATAATAAACTACTTTAATATTTCCATCAGGGAATAATAAAATCAAGTATGTATAAAAACATACCCTTTAGCATATGAAAGCATAGAACATGTGAACTTATACAATAACCAGTAGATACCTCATTTTGAGTACATTTACATATTGACTCAACAGTGTATGCCAAATAAAACTCTCATGAAGCCTGGAACTCCATAAGACAGCGTAATAAAATCTGGGGTACAACTTCCTGAAGTGGGGTCAAAATCATCATGTTCTGCTAGGAATTGGTCTGGAAGGGTAAATTCCATAGAAAAGATAACTGGATGTCTAAGGAAATAGATGAAGTAAAAAGAAACTTCATTTGGCATTTGGCACATGCATGACATAGGTAGGGGTGCAACTTTTCTAAACTTGAAAAGGAGGGGAAAATATACAAAGATTTAGCAGTATACTGAAAAAACATAACAATCCATTTTGCAAAGTGCATATTCAGTTTCTCATATTTCTGTAGTATTTTTGGCTGCACAAATTTTTTGGCTGTTTTTATAGAATTCATAACTGAAATGAAGGTTTATTAAAGGTCACAGAAAAGAAAAAATCTAATTACTGTTAATATGGTATTGATAATTTATGTCAACATTACTGTAAAAACTGCAAAGTGATCCAGTATTTGGTCATAATTCTGACACCAATTGTTTCCACAGAGGGAATTAATCCTATGAATTTAAAGCCAAGATGAACACAGCATAAGCCAGAGGAAGAAGTGAATGAAGGAAACATAGAGTTCATTTGTGTATTCCCATGACTGCATGATGTTCCCCTGGCTGACCATTTCACCTGGAATTAAGGTGTCTATGTGATCAGTGAACATCAGCCTGATGGCTCTTTTCTAACCTCTATCTGAATCTTCCAGGCAAGAGTCCCAGAGCGCAGGAACTGAAATCCCTTTACCTAAGCTTCACTTTCCACCAAAAGATGCTTTCTATTACTTTGAGCTTATCATAATTCTGGGGCCAGGAGGAACCATCATAACGACCTTGCTGGCCGTGGAGTCTCTGGAGTTTCACTCCCTGTCTCCTATAACAACCCCAGGATTTTATGTTTGAAATAGACAATAGTGTATTACATTTGAAATAGATCATTTCAAAGACAACAGTGTTAATTGAGGCTCAGAATAATATGAACTCATAGAAAGGAATCAAAGACTAATAGACAGACTATAGTTATAAGAGAGCCCTTGGTAACCCCTTCTAATAGCTGGTTTCATGGATTTCCTCTCTGCACCCCTTAAGACAGAAGAACAATAAGTGATTCTCTCCCCACAGTAATCTGAGTGTCCATGATTGCAGTGTGCTAACAGTAACAGCACTTAGGTCCACTTTATCCACAGATAATTGACTTCCAGGATGTTTTGCTCAGACTATAAGGTAGTTGTTGCTCAGGCAGTAAGCACCCTCCTCAAACTTATCAGGTAGATAATTTTAAAGCAAGATTGTCATTAAGTGCCTCATGTCACTGGGATAAAAGGCAAGAAGGAGACACTTGCAGCCAGTTTTGCAAAGTTCACTCCTCTTGTTTTCTCAGCCAGCCAGGTTTGAGCCCAGTCCCAGGAAGCATCTGCATAAGAAGTTTGGTGACACATAGGATAATTCCTGGATTTTACAGGGCTTGCTGGCAGAAGCAGCTCACTGTACAGCAACCTTGCCATGGGTGTGCCCTAATGTCATTCTGGCAAAAAATCCTGCTGCTCATCCTCTTCCTGACTGAAACATCTGGGAAATGGAAAGGAAAGGAAATAGAAACTAAGACTGATGCCGGAGCATAGGATGGTTGCAGCACACAGGCTACTCTCTATCATTTGCAGGAAGAATAGGGAGCTGTTATGTTTGGCACTTGGGAGCAGAACTATTTCACTGTCCAATACTTCCTGGATATGTTTTTCTAGTCTAGGACATAAGCCCTTCACTCATTGCTCTCCTATATAGCTGACATTAGAATTAAAATTATTCCTTCCTTACATCATTGCTAGAAGGCAATTTTGAGGAGTGGGAGAACTTTCTCAGACACATTGTTTCCTCTCTGAAAAATATGATAAATGTGGTATTTCTCTTTCCCTTACCAAAGGCTGGTCATGTTTCAAGCATATACTATAAGTCAAGGAGAGAAGAAAAAGAGAAATTAAAAGGAAAGGGAAAGGGAAAGAGAAAAGGAAGGCAAAAAAGGGAAAACAGCACAAAGTCAACTGTAAATACAGTTACCCCTGTAAAATTTAGAAAAAAACCCGTAAAATTTAAGAAAACCACCAGAGATGCAAGTAATTTCTTAGGCAAAACTTCCTCAGAGAAGTAGAAGTTTTGCCTTTCTTTCTCTTTTCTCTCCTTTTCCTGTCTGTTTTCTTCATATAGAGTAAATTATAAATTGTTTATTTAGTATAAAAGTGAATAATTACAGCATTTAGCCTTTGGCTTTCTAACTTAAATTGCCAGTTGTAGCCCAGATTAATTTTTTTTTCTGAAAGAAAAAGACACAGCCTCCTAGGGAAATAAAGTAGTATGAGAAAGGGCAGCATAGGCTTTTGCATTCCATTTGCATGTGCATCACATGAACTGCATATATAACACTCCTGATGCTGCCAATGAGAATTTTTAAGAGGATTTGCAGGTTACTGAGTGTCTGCCCTCACCTTCAGGATTCACAAACACAGTGAGCTCAGTAAGAATGGTGCCACAGGATTTAATTCTATCTCGGTTTCTTTTGATAAAACCACTGAAGTTGCTCATCACAAGAAAAAAAAAAGAAACAAAACAACAACATAAAAACTACTGGCAGAACCTTTAAGATGGCTGTTGTCAGGTTTGTGGCTCAAAGAGGTATGGAGGATTTATACCTGTCTCTGTGCTAGGAGGTGTAGGAAGTTTCTATTTGAAGGTCTTGCTTAGGCTCCTCTGCCATTTTATCATGATCAAGAAACAGCAGAAATGTTTGCTGTTAAGTGAACATGCAACTCTAAGTAATATATCACGGCATTGGGCCAAGAAGGGAGGGACCTGGTTTCCCATTTCATCTTCAGAGTCTCACACAACTCAAGGCTGCCTTGCCCATGGGACTGCAACCTGTGCAGTCATCATCTACAGAAGAGCAGGCATCAGCAGAAGAGCAACTAAAGAAGGAAACCTTGTGGCTAAACCACTAATTGCAGAGTATGAGCTCCTGCTTCCAAAATTGCTTTCTTTTTAATTAAAGTTGTGCAGAAGATGTGCTGCCAAGGAGTAGAAGCTGCAACCTCAGATGCTCCCCCGTTTCCATTTGAACACAATGAGGGAGACCTTTCCCAAATTCCCCTACCCCCATCAGCACTTCAGTCCTAGCTCCGCACTGGCCACCCTTCAACCAGCAGCAGAATGCCTTTACTCCCAGCCCACAGAAACTCAGCACCCTTACAGTGTGAGTATTGAGGAGAGTCACGTGGAAATCCCCAGGAAGACCCTCCTGATGTACCACAGATCAATTCAATGCCATTAGCATGGGTCTCAGTGTACTTACTGCAGAAGAGTAAGGCATGGAGAAGACTCTTTTCTGAGTGAGATAATGTCTTTAATGAGTCAATTAATCATTTCTAAAAATCATATCTTAATGAAAAAATTAGATTTTAAATGTTTTTTTACTCAGTTCAGTGAAAGCATTTCATTGCCTTAAATTTCAGGGTCTCTGTAAGATGCTGGCTTAAAAATTTTCAAATACAGTTAGATAAAAGAAGCAGGACCAGCTTTCCTTCAAATGCATTCAAATAACACACAACCTCTGACAACCTAGGAGAGTTGAATGGAACTATATTCTTTTCTTTTCTTTTCTTTTCTTTTCTTTTCTTTTCTTTTCTTTTCTTTTCTTTCCTTTTCTTTTCTTTCTTTTCTTTTCTTGTCTTTTCTTTATCTTTGCTTCTTTTCTCTTATTTTTCTTTTCTCAAAGGCTTTTTTAAAGGATTGTGTGCCACACTAGCAATATTATTGAAATATCTTCAATAATTTAGCTTCAGATAAGCTAAAAATTTCATTACAAAGTATAGAACCCTCAAACAGCCAGAGATTTTGTAGATTATAAATATATGGGTTTTTATAAAAACTAATTTTGTTTCATGTAAATTTTTTTGTAATTTTCGTGGTTTAAAAGATTACTCAAAACAAACAACAAAAAAACCCGCAACACATAGGGCAGCTGAACATCCTATATTCTCCATAAAATTGTGTTCTTTTATTGCCAACTGTTTTTATAATGCAATGCAACTGTGACACAGAATATCTATCATCAAGACAAAGTAACGACTCAGAGAAAAAGTTGTGTTGCCTTCTCTCAAGTTTAACTCCAGGAAGTGATTTTGAAACCTTTGGGATTGAACTAAGCAGAAAGATGCAGCTAACACATCTAATTCAGCTGAACAGAAACACAAATGTGGTCTTAGCAATGTGTCACTGACCTTCAGAGGGACTATAAGGCTTGGTTTGAGTCAAAGGCCACTGAAATCATGTAAGGACTTGTTTTGAAACCAAGGGCAGAACTGTGGAGTTATGCCAAACAGTAGATAAGATATAGGAGGTGCACCTGGAGCTCTTCCTCATAAAACAAGAACAAAAGTAATTTAGGTTAAATTGAGAGACAGCCTAAAATCATTTTAAGAGACGTTCTCATTAATTTAGAAAAATGATTAGTTAAGGTTCATTGAAGCCAAGACATACTATTCAAAAGGAAAAGAAAACCCAAATTTTTTCTAATAAATAGTTTTGTGAAGCAAACCCCTAAAGAGATAGTGATATTTAATTTCTGCTTCCCCTCCAACTCCTCTTTGGTCTTGGTGGTGGTTTATTTTCAAAGACAATGAAAACAGTGACTAAGAATTTGAGAGCGATTAAGAATCCAGAAAATATGGAGAATAAAATGGAATCTGTGCCAGAATATCACTTAAGACAGGGTTGAAGTGAGACTCAAATGTAACACCTTATAGTGATAAAGTTCTTTTAAATGTAACAAATAAACAAATGTATACAAAAATGGAAGAGCTAACTTTAAAAACCTGACAGATCTGAATGTAGGACACTAGAGAGTTAAAGACAGAAATGCCTTTAAGAAAATTAAAATTAAAACCAAAATAAGCTCATAGAAAACAAGGCCAATATGCATTTCCCCAGAGGGGACACAGACAAAGGAAGAACTGAGAATTCCCACATATGTAGCGAAAATAAAGGAAAAATAAAGAGGAATCTAAACTGTACATTTTCATACAGAATTGGACACATTAAAAGGGTTTGTTGAGCAAGGCTTTTTCCCTTGTACTTTACACTGATGGGTTTTTTGAAGTGACACAGCTGACTATGTATCTTTTAAGTTCTGCTGACACAGCTTGTTTTCTCAGGATCACTTGCCCAGAAAAAAAAAGCTTCTTTGGAAAAAAACCTCTTAGACCTTTCCAAAACCCCCAAGAGTTTGCCTGTAAGAATGTCATTCAAAAAAATCTCAGGCAAAAAATCTCTGCCTGATTTAAAAAAAAAAGGCAAGCAAAAAACAAAACCAAAACACCCACCACAGTTTTCCTTACTGCAAAAACGCTTAGGTACAGATATTTTTCATAGGTTCAAGACAGTAGAAGTTTATAGGAAGGCTGGGGTTTTAACCCATCTGTAAAATGTCAGTTCTAGGGGGAATTAATGTGTGGATGTCTTGATTTTGATGCCACACCCCTATTTTTTAGCAAACATACCAAGAGAGGTGGTACCCCATGCAGTCCGCATTGCTTTGACTGGAGAAGTCCAGTGCTTGTGTTTGAAGCTTTTGTAGAAGCTCAAAATGAAAAAACAAGTACACTTAGAACATCTTGAAAAGCTGATTCAGTAATAATTCCCCTATTACAGGTGACAATTAAGGTAAATATAGTCCTCTTAAAGTGGAAACAAAAACTGTCCTACAAGAGATGGACAACTGTATTATAAATCATCGGCTATAACTAACAACATTATGCCAATTTAGCTTTTCCTACCTGAGTGAGAAAATAAATAATCAACTGCAATAAACAAGTAAGAAATCCAGAGAAGTCATTTTTAAAGATATTTTCAAATACTGAAACCCCATTATTTTATTAAGAAGCGTAAGCATATTGTTTTCTGAATGTAGTGTTTTCAACTATAGATATAACCATTAACATTGTGTGGAAATGAACACTGATATTTTTCCAAAGCTAAAATGTCCCAGCAGGTAACAAAATCCAAATTTAAATCCTAAGATATATAAGCATTTTTTAAACAAATGCAGATTATTCTATTACTGCTTCACGAAATTTTTCCTTTTATTTGTCTTTTCTTCCTGAGAGCAGTGCAGCATAAGCTACTTTATTGATTGCTATGCTGGAAATATTTTAGAGAAAAATTAATACTTTGGGGTTTGTTACAAATTGCCATAACTTATCATCGTAGGAATATTGTGTGTTGTACCCAAAGCAAAATGCAAAAATTGCTAATAGTAAATACTGATTTCTCTGCATAAAGTCATAGGAAGTGGGCCAAAAAAAGTTCCATGGAACAAAATGATTGTATGTCATTTTCTATAATAACTGTAACTATGAAAATATTCTTATTAATAAGGAAATTATACAAGAAAAACTTCTGGCAAAGCCTTGCCCATGCATTTTTTGACATGAAAAGGCATGGCTCAATTTAAAAAATTTTTGTTACATAAATAATAAGATTTAAAAATTCTTGTTAAGTAAATAAGAGCCTTGCCTTTCACACAACTGATGTTCTTTTCTTTTTACAGTTATGTATATTTTTTGCCTTGTTGGAATATGTCCTTGATAATAACTCTTTAAGAAGTATAAATTGATGAATTTTGGCATAGTTATTTTTCCTGGCAAGATTCTCCAATAATGAAATATAAACAAAGAAGTTTCTCTGCATGGATATGATGGTATGTCTTGATAACAATACTGGTAAATGTGCATCAAAGGAAAGACCATGTCATCCTGGATCTGTTCCGATACACCAAATGATTTCTGGAAGCCAGTTTTAAGTCTCTGTTATTTTTGCTCTTTAGTAGAGGTGCCATTGAAAAAGAAATGTCAAGTCCCTTGGGCTGACAGCAGAAAAGCTGTACAATGCCTGTCCTGTTTGTGAACTCTGGTAAAGACCAATTAAGCCTTCAAGCAATACCTTGTATGTTTCCCCAGATGTAAAGGATTGTATTGTATCTGAAGTTTTCTTGTTTTTTCTCTTTCCTTTCTTTCTTTTTGCCTGGTAAAATAATTAGATCTTGGGAGACGGAGCAGGAAGTCCATACTTTCCTTTGGCAATCTTGATTCTCTCCTTGCATTTTTGAATAGTGGAAACACATTATAGTCCTACCACAAAAAAAATATAGTGGAATATTTACAGTTTCTAAAGACAATGTAACACATCAAATACCTGGCTGCACGAGGGTCAATCCAGGCTGAGGGATGGACAGATGGACAGCAGCCCTGTTGACAAGGACTGGGGGGTGCAGGCAGATGAGAGGCTGGACATGGCCCAGCAATGGCACTCCCAGCCCAGAAAGCCAAAGGTGTCCTGGGCTGCATCCAAAGCAGTGTGGGCAGCAGGGAGGGAATTCTGCCCCTCTGCTCTGCTCTGGTGAGACCTCACCTGCAGGGCTGCATCCAGATCTGAGGTCCTTAGCAAAGGAAGGACATGGACCTGGTGGAGGGAGTCTCAAGGAGGCCACTAAGATGATGAGAGGGGTGGAGGAAAGCCTGAGCGAATTGTGATCATCCTGAAAACAGAGATAGTACCTGACGAGTACTGTACCTGGAGAGGACCCACAAGAAGGGTGGATAGAGACTATTTACAAGGGCATGCAGTGACACAATAAAGGGGAATGACTCCAAGCCTAAAGTCTAGGTTTAGATCAGATATTAGGAAGAAATTCTTGACTGTGAGGGTGTTGAGCCACAGGAACAGGTGCCCAGGGAAGCCGTGGATTCCCCATCCCTAGGAATGTTCAAGCCCAGGTTGGACGGGGCTCTGAACAACCTGGTCTGCTGAAAGGTGTCTGTGGTCATGGCAGGGAAGTGGGAAGTAGGTGGTGTTGAAGGTCCCTTCCAATCCAAGCCATTCCAACACAATTTTGTGATTCTCTGAAACATAGGTAGCATTATCACCTTGAACTGGGAACTATGCAAGTCCTGCAAGGTGTGTATGAATATTACATGCAGGTTTCATCTAGTCTTTGGGAGAACAAAGGTTTTAAGGAGAGTCTGCATGCAATAAGGGCTGGTGCACATTTCGTCTGATACTATTTCTTAGGATTTCAGTCAGTCCTGAACAGCTGGCACACTGTGCTCTTTCTAGGATGCTAGGAAGAACATTGTGTGCCAGCTTGGGTTAACTTAACTTTCACTGAGGAAGAGAGCTGAACTCCACACAACCACCTTATGGAGAACATATAAAAAGTGATACTTTGGTGCACATAAACCTTTAAGTGTAGTAGCAAAAACTCAGCAGTAGTCTTTAGAATTTAGAAACAGCATTATTTGTGGAGGGCCTTTTTTCTACTGATTTTGCTTTCTGGTAAGAAAACCAGAAAAGACAACATATTCTTCAGGTTTCTCCTTACATAAAAATACTTCACACCAGAAACCTATCTCTATGGAAAAATGTTTTGTTCATCGCATCCTCTATATTCTGCCATCATTATCCAACTGAGTCTTCCTCCCTCAAATATCCCCAATTTTCTTTTTCTTGCCTTGAACCAGTATGTGTAACTCTCTCCTTAAGATTCACATTGTTGAAAAATCATTCTGTTTGTTCAATTGGGGTTTGTGAGTTTTTTCCCATCTGGGTTTTGGTGCTGCAGTTTTTATTTTTTTGGTGGGTTTTTTTCCCCAATGACCTTTTTTATTTTAAGCACTTGGAAATGAGAAAAAATGAGAACTTTAATTATGTTGAATGCCACAGGCGCCACGAACTCTCCAGAATAAACAGGGATGACCACTGTGTAGTACAGAGCCTGCCAAAATGAAGCCACAAATCACTCTTTTTTTGAGCACTAAATGTAGCTGAAATGGCAACTTTTCCTTCAAATAACTCTGATGAGAACAGAAGATAACTCATAAAATCTTGGACATGTGTAGTGGAAACCAGTTGAGGTATAAAATAACTAAATTATATTTATATATGACTGGATGTCCAAAAATATCTTCACATTGACACATGCAGACAGGTAGAGTGAGGGTAACACATCTACCAAGCTGGTAAATATTTACTTTCAGCTTAGACAGTGAATCCTACTGATAGCTTTGAAATACCTAAGCTTCAGGAGATGAAATGCAGCCCAACAACTTCTTTTGCATGTGGACAAGTGTACTAAGAAAGAAACAGTATGTTGCTTTCCACATTAGCCTCAGTTGCAAATGCCAGTGACTTTTAAACACTTCACTGATTATCAATACAAGAAGCTTGGAAGCAGTGTACAGTTCACAAATTATGGAAAAAGGAGCACAGCATTTCATCATATGGTGCTATATAGATTAGTAATTCCTATGCCCATTTGCTCCTTATATTTCCAAATAAAATCTCAGGAGCAGTCACCTTAATTGCAAAATTACACAGTTTGTAAAAGCATTTTTGCACTTCACACATAAGTGTTCTACACAGGTGGAGTGTAAAATTCATAAAACCAGATTTTGGATTAAACAAACATTTGCATCTGGATATATAAAACCTTATTGTGAATACCTTAAGGGTGTGTACAATGCATGCTTTTCATTTACATGGGTCATAAATAGCAGGCTGAAACTTTTATGAAAACGTGTTTGAAATTGATCACTGTGTCTGAACAGAAAAATCCTTGAAATTGTTTTCTTGTGCATTGCAGGAACATGACTCCTGCAATCTCCAAAGAAATGTAAGCAAAGAAAAGATAATAATCCATCAGAAAACCCCAGCTGCCAGGGGTAAAATTGCTGAGCTCATGCCCGTGTGAAAGAACACATTTTGCAAGTGACCTTTTCTAAGAGAACATATTAAACATAGCTTTTTTCTTTCTTGCCTTCCTGTCAATTAAATGGTGACAATCTCACTGTGATCTTGTTTGGTACAGTGACAAAGAATGTCTTCTAAATCTCCCTAGGCTTCCTCTGAAAAGTACAAGTTCTGATGGGAATTGCATGCCCTCAATCATTTAAGTTGAAACTCTTGGTGAAAACTCTTTCACCAGAGCATGTGCATAACTTAATCCATGTTAAAATCTGAGAATAGAGATTATGAGTTACTGTAGCCCCCAGTTATAAGCTCTTAAATTCCAATTCTAACAGTTAAAGGGGTTTTCTTTTCCTTTGTTTGGTTGGGGTTTTTTTCCTTTTGGAACTCCCTTCAGCAAGAAGCTAGTTTATAAGCTGTTAGTATTACAGCGTTTAAGCTTCAGCTTATAACACAGCACCTACTGCTTTCCCTTGTTGAGAAAGACGAGAAGCCACAATCTACTCAGCCTTTCATTCCCAGTGGTATCTTTGGAACATCCCATTGCAAGTTGAATAGCTGCCTCTGCAGTGCCACTGGTAGTGAGTGGGGATTTGCAGCTAAAATACAGCATCTGAAGCACTGCTGTGCAACAGAGAATGGAAGGCAAGGAAGCAGATTGTGGCTCTTTAAAGCAATCCATTATCACTTATGTGTCTTGCAGAGATACAGAAATAAATGAAACTATTTTTGGAAAAACACAGCGCAGATAAATGTGCTTAAAGTAAAATAGATCTGTCTATGTATTATCCTGTGCAACTCAACAATCTGCAAATGTATTCATTTGTGCAAACAGCTTCATACACAGCCAGACTCATAAGTAAATACTTAGACACTTCAGCTTTAGGGTTTTAAATAAACACTTCAAGGTAATGCATTTTTGATTACTATTTGTATGGGGGAAAAATGAAATGGAAAAACATTTGAAAAGATAAGGAATTGTGAGCTAAACAAGATTAAACCCTCAATTCAGTTTCAATACAGTAGAAACAATATAATCCAGAGATGAATATGCCTAAACACAAGGAAAAAAAATCAACACATTTTAAGAAAATTAAAATATTTAAAGAGAATTATGTTAAAATTCTTATAAATTTCAAGTTTTTCTAGAATGCAATAATCTGTAAAATTTGTAAATCAAAGATTTTTAGATATTCCAGTTCTTATGTGTCCATATTGTGCTCAAGTCCCAGGGATTAAAAAAAGAAATGCTTAAATGCAAAGTTTAAACATATTATGTGCAAAAAGATTAAAAGAGTTCTATATAACATTTCAAAAATTAAAGGTGACAGTCCTTTTAACCACTTTGCATTGTCATTGTCTACTTTACTGTAATTGATAATTTAGGCCTTTTTTTCTTTAGGTGAAATAGTAAGAAACTCCAAATATCAATACAGATAATTACTTAATGATGTCACTTTAAGTATACTGGGAATATTAAATTAACTGATGAAGCCTAAGACAGAAACAGCTGAAGGTACTGGTAGTGTTGTGGATGGAAACCCTACTGCTGCTTATGAGATGGAACAGAACACTTCCATATCCTTCTCCAGTTACTCAGGATATAACAAACATCTCTGACCCCTCTTCTGATCTACACACTGGCTTTCCATGGAATATGAAATCACAATCTTTATGTTCTCCAAGGAAACTTAAAATACATTTTTAAAGATATGGAAGTGAAAACCACAATAGGTGTTTTGATTTCTGTTGAAAACTGAACTCTTTGTGGTATGTATCACAGTCATCTGTGGTAGACAACATCTGTTACAGGTTTAACTGAGTGCAAAATAAATATTCCATTCCCCCATGCCCCCCTCTGTTCTTACCACTCTCACATCCAGCCAACATGCACGAGCAGACACACAGACACACAGAAACACACACAGAACATCTCTTGCTCCTGCATTAAGGGGAAGGCACGTTGCTCCAGAATTATTAGAACATAAATTTCAGGAACACGCACACTTATATGTAACTAATTTGTTGTTACAGGCTCTTTAGAAGGAAGAGGCAGGGCAGAAGGGCAGGAGGCTGATGTGTATGTAATGAAAATGCCAGAATGTACGGAGCTCACAGCTGGTAATGGCACAGTTGAGAGCTGCTGAGTAGCAAACAAAGGACAAACAAATGCTGCAGATGTCACCGTGGAAGTCTGCTATAGACCTCCCAGCCAGGACAATGACACTGACAATGACAAGTTATTCTCCAAGGAATTAAGGGACATTTCCAGGGAAACTGCCCTTGTTCTTATGGAGGACTTTAACTTGCCGGAAATCAGCTGGGAACATCACACAGCTGGTCCAACCTGGGCCAGAAGATACCCAGAACACCTGGATGACAACTTTATGGAGCAGGTCTTATGAGAGCTGACTTGGAAAGATGCCCTCCTTCATCTACTCCTTGTCAACAGAGTGGATCTTGTAAACAAAGTGGAGATTGGCGGCCGTCTTGGCCACAGCTGGTGATCCGGATTAAAATCTCTGTGGACAGGAGGAAAAGTGCCAGCAAAACTTCAGCCCTGGACTTGGACATGAGGAAAATTGAATTCAGGCTGCTCAGGGAACTACTGCGTGAAATTCCCTGGGAAAATGTTTTTCAGGTGCTGGAATCCATCAGTGCTGCTCCCTTTTAAATCACCTCCTAAGAGCCCAGGAACAGGCAATTCTACAGCAGGTGAGGGAGAAGAAAGGCTTGGCTGAACAGGGATATGTCTCAGAAATAAGGCGGAAAATGAAGGTGTAAACCCAGTGGAAGCAAGGATGGGTTACATGGGAAGAATGCAGAGATGTTGTTTTTCAATGGAGGGAGAAAATTCATGCTGCCTAAACTCAACAGGAGATGACACTGGCCAAAAGCAGTGTGAAAATGCTTCTGTTATCCTTTTATGGATGAGAATGGTCACCTCACAAACAGGGACAGAGAGAAGCCAGAGGTGTTTAATGCATTCTTTGCCTCTGTCCACAACACTGATGATGGACCAAGGGGATCTCAGTACCCTGAGCTGGAGGATCATGTCTATGATAATGATAAACTCCCAGCTGACCCTGTAATTGCGTGGAATCTGCTGCTCCAACTGAATTCCTTCAAATCTATGGGGTCTCATGGGATTCATCAGAGAATCCTCAAACATCTTGTTGATGTCATTGCAAAGCCTCTCTTGATGATTTTTGAATGGTCTTGGGAATCTGGAGTTACCCTGGCTGATAGGAAACTGGTGAATGTTGTCCCAGTTTTCAAGAAGAGCAGGAAGGAAGACCTATGTAAACACAGGTGTGTATAAAACACACTCTAGCAACACCCACGCTGTTTGTCCTTGTCTCTTGTGTGACAGTATAAACAACCTATGACTGCACTAACAGTGCAACTTAATGTGCTCTTGCAAGATAGGTGGTGAACGCTGTAAGAAAACAGATATGAAAGAGATAACAAAGGTAATCTAGTTTTTTTTAAGACTTCTGGAAGCTCATCAAATAAAGATGCTAGGTCCATAAACACTGCCAAATTGGACACCACATAGTTGAAAATTGTAAGACAGCTCCTTTCAATTTCTAAATGTTACTCAAAGGAGCAAATATTACAGACAATTTAAATTTCTGGGTTGTGAGTTCAGTAATGTGCTGGCATTTCTTCTGGAAGATGAAATAGTGTACCTTTACAAGGTTTCTAATAATTCAACTGGCTGAACAACAGACACATAATAGCTAGGAATTTTTGTGCGAATCCTACACAGCCATGGTTTAAAAATGCTGAGAGTGCCAGCTGGATGAAAAGAGATAAAAACCAATACAGTATTATAAACCCTACACTATAATTTTCATAGAGAAAATACCCTTTCAGACTTTGAAAAAAGGAAAAATTACTGTCAGGTGACTTACTTAAAAAAATTCAAAACCAACAAACCAAAAAAATTTCTGTGTGTGTGTCCCCTGGACTTCAGAAGAGAGGGCAGAGAGAGCTGTGACCACTAATTCAATAATCTGAATCTGAATGAGAGCAGCAGAAAGAAAGGATCACTGAAACAATTTATTGCAGATACATAATACATGTTGAATTTAAGAGTGAATAGCTAACTCAACTATTATGATGCAAAAAATCACTTAAATTATCATGATTTTATTTATACAATGCATAGAAATATATGCTTAATGAAACATCTGCAGTAACTTTCTAATTTCTGCAGCACCATATCTGATACAACTAATCACCAAAGATGCATTTCTAAAATATGTAACAGAATATCTTCCTTGTTGTACAGACCACATTGTTAATGGTGGAAGTGCTGTGACATTTCTTTCAAGATTTTTTGGAATATGATATATAGTAATTCTGTGCATTTTAAAAAATATTTGTCCATTTGAAATCAAACAATTGACTGTATCACATGTCATATGCTGTTCAGAACATATAGTGCAATATAGAACTGGAGAAAAGAAATTAAACTCAAAAATATCTTTCCATTATTAATTTTAGTGATAGAAATTTGGCAAAATAAAGCACCATCACAAAAAAAAAAGACATTTTTGAAAATCTACTTCTGACTCACAGTATCAAGAGATAGGAATTATTTAAGTAAACCAGATGTATGACCTTACAAAATTTTAAAGGCGAATTTCCAGCCTATTTCCTTTTTAAGAAATTTCTGTTTCAAGAAAGAAAGGTCTATTGTATCACTTAAGAAAAAAGGCAGCCAACATGGTGGAAGTTAAAAGCTCAAACTGCATTATTGGCAAGTGATAGTTTCGAAAAGAAAAGTCAGAGATGCTCAGCATCTACACTAAATTATTTTTCTAACCGCTGTGATCTTCAGGAAGACCTGTTACAGAATTTTCTTTGTAGGTTTTTCTTGAGAGCTTTTCATGTTGCCAAGACAGCTAGGATTATCTTAGTGTCCAGTCCAGTTTGCTAAAGTAGGATAAGGTGCCATAACTACTTTTTGCTCAAGAGTTAGCTGATGTCAGCTCAGTGCCTCCATAGGCTGCCTCTTTGGTCAGAGAATGCAGAAATCAAAACAGCAATTTTTCTAACCCTGGAGTTTTTTGGTAAAACACTCAGTGATTAACGTGCCTCTAAAAGGCATGTGTCTAACCCAGTTAAGTCTTCTGGGAATATCTATGCACTCTGTCATTCAAGGTTCATACCAGTCCTCTTTTAACTAATAAAAGAATTTAGAATACTGTGATAAAGCACAGAAATATTCGTGGTAGTTCAGATTCCTGTAGAAAACCTGCTATCTTGGGCTTATTTACACAGCTTTTTTTCAGCGTATGCTGTCTGTTCTGTAGATCTACCATGAGGAAGAAACAGACATTACACACAGCTTTTTCTGTCACTTCTTCCCCATTTTATCACATAGTAGATTTTTTAACAGCTTAATACACCTTGATTATATTTTTATTCTCCCTAATTTAATCTGAATGTGTCTCAATTTTCTTCTTCCCTCCTAAAAGTATTGTTCTTACTTCATTGTTTAAACAAGAATACCTTTATATCAAGAAAGCACTTTGGTAATATAAATCAAAGGAGGAAAATTGAGGCTACCTCAGAAATTCAAAAGTAATCTTCTGAAACATGCTTTTTTAATCATTTTAACCCCTTTCTATTATGGCAATAGTAATAATCATATTATTATGAGTGTCTTTCCATTTTTGGAAAGCAAGCAACTCTGAATGTATATCACCTCTTCACAGAATGCAAATTTCATCTCCTGTCCGACACCACTCCCCTGATTAGGAATCTTTCAGTAGATTTTATGCATCTGTTTAAATTGATACCTTCCATTACTTTCTATTGCATTAAGATGTTAGTTATTGCAGAGGAACACAAGAGTGATTGAGCTCTTAGCTTCTCTGTCCAAACCCCATTCAGTAACAGCTAAATGTAGGCACATTTATATTTTCAGCAGCAGTTTGTATGATGCCAATACACAAGAAAATTTAGCCACCCCCATAATTAATTTACATCAGTAAACTGTCTTGAAGCTCTGGGTGATTAAATATGATTTTCATTCTGTGAATAATGGACTTAATATCTCACCCCTGAACTAAAGGGAAAATCTAAATTAAGGCATTGATCCTGCTTTTATTTCTCTGGATCTGTATGTATAACCACATTTTCTTCTTCCTGCAGCATTCACCTTTTTTTGGTACAATCTAGAGTTCTTCTAAGTAATGTAGAGTTGGTTTTTTTCCTCCATGTGGCTTTCTTTGCAGAAGGGATTTGGTAATGTCTTAAGGCAGTTTCACTGTAGATTATCTTTTGAGTCATCCAGTTCAGTGTTCTGCACAGATGTTGGACTGCAACACTTCCAAAACTTGTCTAAGCATATACAGCCTCTGGGGCAAAAGTAAAAATATTACTGTATTTGCTGTTTTTTTAGTAGATATAACTATTTCTCAAATAAGTTCTGATTTTCCACAACAGATAAACAGTAGATATGAAATCTCCTCTACTGTTGGAAAATATTTACCTCATGTTTCCTTTTTTTACAACATAATTTTTAAGTTAAAAAAGCAGTAATGTATGCCATATCATCTATGAAAATTTATGAAACATTTGAAACATCATCTATGAAACATTTTACTTTAAACTATTGACTGGATTTGCGGTTTTTTACTACTTGCAAATTATCCAGACTCAGCATTCACCCTATAGATAATCAGTCTGTTGAGTAGTAGTTGATTTTCTGTAGTCTTCAGTTTAATCATTGTTTGTTAATCATCATTTGTGACCTTATTGTCATGGTTTTGCAGAACCAAACTAGCTGCCTGCCAAAGACTGGCCAGCCCCATTTTTGTGTAACCAAAAACTCCCTTGTGAACATACAATTAGTGATGGTAGGAAACTGGAGTTATGAAACCATGAGGCATTCAAATACCTCAACATTTCATAAGAAGGCAACTTTGGTTTTTCCTTCCTTTTAAAAATAGCAAAAAAGTTATCTTTCTCTTTTTAAACAATGTGTAACAGTTCCTCTAATGGAAACTTTCTAGGTACTCCTATGGAGGAAGTTCTAGAACATCCATTTGGACTCAAAACCTGTGAAGAACAAAAGAGGGAGATGAGACAGAGAGGAACTGGATCTGAATGAGGGCAATGAGAGATGAATGTGAGACTGCCAGAGTTGGGTGAATTCCACAACTGATTTGTTTTTCTGGTCTTCTTACTTTAGAAAGAAATCTCCTGGCTCTGAGGAATGTTTTCTTACTGAAGATCCAACAAAACTGGCAGGTGCCCACAAAAAGCTTGGGTTTGCCAAACCAGCACTTTACAAAAATATACTGTTTAAAAAAAATCTTAACCAGCTGACATCCTTATCACCTGGGTTTTGCCAAGAGTTTTCATTTACTTCAACCTCAAATATGCAAAATTATAAAAAGAGAGCCCTCTATCTTAAGGCTTAAAATTAATTTTGTCCAGTCCTGTTGTTTGTTTTAAAAGTTTGTGCTCAAACTCAAATAACTATACCTTTTATTTGTTCCCTGCCTGGAATACACTTCTAGAACTAAATGTTTCAGAATAATATGATTTATATCCATACATACAGTCAAATGCATGTGGGAAATAACAGTGGAGGAATATCAGTGAATTGTAAGCACAGGTTAATAAAGACAAGGAAATTATCTCTGCCTCTCTGGACACACTAGAGTTAGTAATTTAGTATTCAAGGGGAAAAGATATATATATACATACACATTTATCAGAAGTGCTTTGAGCCACGGAGTTTAACTTTGTCAATCAATAAAAAGTGGGGTGTTTTCTCTTTCACAAAGAATTGTGCTTGATCTTTCCATTTGCAATTAGTTACATTTGAAAGGCCAAAAGCAGTATCAGTAGAAGAGCAATCTTATCTAAGATTAAAAAAAATCTTTAAAAAAAAAGGAAATAAGTAAATAACAAAAAAAACCCCCAACAATACAGAAAACTTTTCCTGAGAGGAGTAATTAATCACTTACATGGATATTTGGCTATATAACCAGTCTCAAGCTTCAGGTGTAGGGGACTGGAATTAATAAAGCTACAGCATGAAATTCACAGTATCCAAGATAATCAGAGTTTCTTCCTGTACTTTATTTATTCAGTAAAAACCTAACTCCTGGAACTAACAGTTGGAAACTACATCAATAGAAATATTTTACAGTAAGTAGGTTCACTCCAAAAAATAAAGAAAACAGGAAACAAATTATTGGATTTTGTAGAATGTTTTCATTCAGAAGCATAAGCATGGTAGTTACAATTGTAGAGATTTGAGCAGAACCACTTAGTACTTAGGGCCAACAATAAATATAGTGATAAGACCTGTATAATCAAGGATCAACATGTTAGATTCACTCTAAAGATGAAAAGAAATTATTCAAGGCTTTTATGAGAAAAAGATTAGAACATGCATCACTTGTGCCAATTCAATAGTCTAATAAAGTATTCATTTATCTTTTTATTTTTTCTCAATGTGTCTGTTTGCTTGTTTTGTAGGTACATTATTAAAAACAGTGCTACATTTGTTACATTCTAAACAGATGTTGATTTCTGCTCCTAGTAAAACAGAGATCTGGAGACCAGTTACTGAGATTTAGATGACCAAAAGAAAAAGAAGTAAGAGGGAAGTGTGAAACTTAAGAAACACAAGAAATTGTGTTTCTTGTCACCTTCAGTTCCCTGGAGTCTTGAAAGGCTACTAGAATTGCATTTAAGTAGCAGAATCTAGTAGACAATGAAATTATTGGACTAATTTTATTTTTTGCATAATTGGTTTGTTCTCCCTCAAACTGTTTAGCTGGATCAAGAGCAGATCTTGAAACTAAAGTAGTTTCCTCAAACCTTAAGTGGATGTGGGAAGCTCAGGTAGATTATCCCTTGAAAACAACAGACCTAACCACAAAGGCTTAGGGCACATGAACTTTTCATAGACTGTAAGGCTTAGTCTGCCAGCTCAGATGTGTTCAAACTGTTCCAGGAACTGTCTCAAATTATTTCCCTATTTTCTACCATAGTCCTCTCTGTACAATAGGAACTGTGCTCTGCTGCTTGACCTGAGAAGTTGGTCTTGGCAAACTCAGTAGTTCTTATTTTACATTTTGGTGAGGTGTAAATGTACAAAACATTGTAGAAGTTTCCTGTTACTTTTTCATTTCTACATAAAATCTCATTGAAGAAGCAATGATCTTAAAACAAAACATTCATCAGCTTTCAAATCATCTTTCAGGGTGATGATTACATGAAGATTACTCCTCATAAACTGCAAAGTAGACAGCTTTAAAGCATCATTATAGTATGACCATGATCACTTGGAGCTCATTTTGGAAACAGTGTGATGAATGCCTCTGAGGAATGATCATGTTTTGAAGAACTGCTATATTCAGAATTGGCAAAAGTAGCAACTTGAAAATGAGTTCACCTTTGAATTGCTATTATTACACTTCTAGTAAAACATAAGTGTCTTGTATCTTAATCACAGTATCTGAAAGCAAAATGAAAGGGCTCTAAACCACCCATTCAAAAAAGAAATCATGAGCAAGTTTGCAAAAATCCATTTTTTTCAGAGTTTAAAATACTTTTAACACATTCCAGTAATATTTTGTGCATGAAGTCATGGTTGGAAGGTTTTATTATTTTGGTTTTAACTTCTATCTTTGTTGTTTTGTTTACTATTTTGGTTTGCATTGATTTGCTGGTTATTTTTTTTTGTTCTTTTTATTTTCCTTATTATACATCAAATTTAACACTACAATTAGAAAATGACACTTTCTGAAGTGCATAAGTTCTAAGTCGTCTTAGAAAGATGTCAGCAGGTTATTAAGTGTGGGGATGGTATTGTGCAAGTGTGATAGATAACGTTCTCAGCTGTTGCAAGTTCCTAATGTCACTATTTTCAAGGAGCCACTAAGTCATCTATTTACATGAATAAGGAGTTAAATATCACAAATGTTCTATATAACAATATTAACAATATTATGGCAATATTCTATACAGTCTACTAATTGCTGGCAATTTAAGCAGTCTGTTAATTATAACAGTAATCCTTAATTCCACACAGATACTGGTTGCCACTGTGTCCAATCTCAGCCTTTGATAAGTGGGGAAAATATCAGCACCAGCTGCATGGATCAGAATTGGTTCATGAAATCAGCCCCTGCTTTATTTATATCAGAACACATTTTGTTGATCACTGTCATGCGTAGAATTGCTGATAAAAAATTGTGCTAGGAGTCACAGTCGCCCTAAGTGAGAGTCAGCCTGAGTAGTCCCAAAACTGCTCTAGTTGTTGGTAAGTTGTACTGCAGAATCTAAGATCTCACGTTAGGAATGCTTGCACTAACTTGGGAGTTTGTTGTCATACTTCTCCTTCTGCCAAGATTTTTTAACTGAAAGTCAATTTTCTGTCCCAGTACACTAAAACAACAAAACTCTGATTTATTTCCCTGAAACTGGAGTCTGACAATAAAACAAAGCTGATATGATTAAGCATATCTCCAGATGATGGCCACAAAGATAAACAAAAACAATAAATAGCATAAAGAGATCAAGATTTGATGAAGAATATACCAAAAGAGATGATGTTGCTAAAAAAAGCTTTTCTTAAGACTTCAAAAACATTGAGCAGATTGCAGTTTTTCCAAGTAATCAGTTCTAGAAATCAGTTCCCAGGGTAAAAAAATGAAATGGTGAAAGATAATATACTGTGAAGCCAACATGCCGAGAGCAATCAAATGAAGACTACCAATTACCTGCAGAGTGCATTTCTTACAGTAATAGAGGAAAAAAAATTGGAAATTATTAGTCAGGAAGTGAAACAGAAAACCAGAAGAAGAAACAAGGAGTGAAACAGAGTACAATCTCAAGATAAATTTAAAATATAAACATTTCTTATATTGCTGAGTGTAAGCATATTTCAAACCCAAACATCCTGACATCTCTTAAAATACTACTATCTTGGATTAATTTATTTCATATGTTTTAATGAATAGCATTTAGAATGCTAATGCTATACTAATAAATTTCATTGGAAGTATTCATTGGAAGTATGTTAACCTTATTTGAAGGGCAATTAAATAGTTGGTAAGCGTATTGCATACTATGTGTATGCAATTATCAAATTACTCTGCATATGCTAGGGATACTTAAAGAGCTATTTATCATATCACATTCCTTCATTTTGATCTAGTTCTAAGTGAAGCATTTAGAAAAAAACAATTGTTATTCAGTGAGCAAATAATTGATAAACTTCTAGTTCTGTTGGGTTTTTTGGTTTCTTTTCCTACTGGAAACTGAATAAAAATAGGGAAGAGAATAATAAAAAGGACAAAAAAAATCCACCTCCAAAGTCAAGCAAGCAAGCAAGTAAAAGCCTACCCAAAACCCCATCAAGTCTGTGCTTAGCTGTAATGTAACACCAGGAAATTCAAGGAAATGCATATGAGCTAGTGGAACAAGTGAAGATTAAGTTCCTTTCAATGCTGTTATTTAGCTAGATATGTCACAGGTTTAAAAGCTCATGTAGTTTTTCTGCTGTAACAAAACAAGTGTAACACACAGAAAATGTATTACCAAATAAAGTCTGTTGTGATATTCTCAATTTCATTTTTTCCAACAGATTAATAAACTGACTAGGATAGTGATGTCTACTGGGTTAGGAAAAGATTGAGGACTGAACTACACCAAATGTTCAGCTTAGGCATCATGTGAGTTTTTATTCCTTTTAATCTGGAGAAACCCAACTGTTCTATGCAAGTTCAGAGGATTTCTACAGTCAAGAAATAAGTGATGTAGTATTCATGACAGTTTCCAAAGAAAAAAAGAATAATACTACATTGATCAAAAGGATTTCACCTTTTTCCACAAAGGTAGCAAATATTCACTTACTTGAAGTCACATCATCCTTTTTACAAATAAAATCAAGTTTCTTTTTAATTTCTGAAGGAATAGTGTTCAGTGGAATATCATTCCAAGACATCCACTTTTTTCAGCTGCCTGCTTGCCTATTAACTCTCTGAGCAGCCAGGACCAAAACCCTGCAGAGACTTGGGCTCAGAGGCCACAGGCTCCAAGCTCACCATGCCCAGATGCTAGGTTTCCATTCCAAATGTCCAGTCCTGGTACCACTGAACCTGGACATCTGAAAATCCTTGTGGAGATCCAAGAGTTACTTACCAGGAGCGTTCAGACATTTCAAACTAGAAGTTTACGGTTCTCCCTTTAAAAAGGATAGAACAAAGCCTAAGAATTTAGATGTTAAGGTGATTTCATTAAGAATATTTTTATGCAAACCAGTTTGAATTACTGTTTAATGAAATGTTTGCTGTCCATAATTCATTTTTTCTTTAATAGATCGGTTCTTTTGGTTTTTTAATAACTTTTTAATTTCCCACACAACGAAAATTTTGAGTTATGTTGTTTCTGGTCTGAATGCATGAACAGATTTATATGTAAACAGTGAAGTGTGTAACAAAGTAGAACCTTTACTACTGGAAAAGCTGAATGACACCTTTAACAAGAATAAAACGCTTCTCAGATATTTAGCAATTAAATTAATTCAATTTTAATGTACCTACAGGATCAAGAGACTTGACTATGTGCAAACAAATTGATGTTTTGCCTCCTAAACCTGTAAATTTTCCTTCAAAATTTGTTGTCAACATCAGGCCAAATTTGAGTCTTTTACTGGAACCAGCACATAAAACTAGTCATTCCTCTGAAGATGGACTCTGATCAATCTAAAAATCCTTGGACTTGACATTCTGTGACAGAAAAGGAAAACTAAGAAATATACTTTCTAAAATGTGTTATAGCTTGATGGAGAAGTTCTCTATCAATGAGTGTTTCAGAGGTTTAGGTACAGCTTTAGTCTTCAAGTAAGAGGAGTTTTACATTTTAGAAATCTGCAATCAGCTCACACTTGGTGGATCAATGGAATAGAATCAGAAAAGGCTGGTGGAGCAACAGAGAGAATTTATATAAACCTGCAGGTCATTAACCTGGCAATTGTATTTTAGCTGAATTAATGGAAGAGGGAAACAAGGTATTAACACGTGTATGTACATGCATTGCAAGATTTTACAATTTAAAATAACCCCCTCAAAATAAAACACTGAGCTTTAAACTGATTCTTCACTAGGGGAAAGGAGGAGTAGGATTTGTCAGTCATTAAAATGGAAGTCATATAGTGCTGGGGCTGTCTGGAGATGAAATTGGATTTTTCTGTCTGGACTCTTCAGATTCCTTTTCATTCCACAAAGCAAATTGCTTTGCCTTAACTTTGTATTAAACAGGAAAGGATTCATCTGGCATAGGTGGTACTAAAGGCTTATTAAGAACCATACAGTGCCCCCAGCCACTGAACCCTATGCATTTCAACACCAGCTCTTGTAAAATGCTGGATTCATTAAACAAATATTTTGTACAAGTTTAGCTCTGCTTGTTTACAGTTCCTTTATTTTCTCTGCTGTGGAATTCTTTGCACTATTTATTTTACTTTTTTTATTATTATTTTCTTCACTTTCTGTATTTTACTGACAGCGGCTATATTTTTACTGCAGGAAAAAAAGACAGTAACTGCAAATTACTGCATTTAAAACAGAATATTGCAAAAGAACTTGAAGCTATTTCAAGCCTGCTTTTTGCTATGGAGTTAGCTAATAAACTGAAACCCCCTAGCATTATACATAATTGCACTGTCCTTTTATCTATTCAAGTGTAACTGCTGACACATTATTAAAAACAATTACTACCACATACACAAATTCAAAATGTGAGATAATACATTCATTAAGGATCTTTTGCAGGTAGAAGTGCCCACATTATTTCCTCTTCAGCTCTTTTTCTAAAATACCTTATCTATATCTTCCTCTTTCCACATTATAAGGACTATTATCATTGTTACTCTTTACTAGTTCACTGCTCTAACTGGATCATCTTTGAGCATGCTGATTTCAAGAAGTGATAAAATACTTTATTTCTTCTTAACTCAAGATGTTTCCTAGGGTTCACCTGTGGCATGCAGGGAGATGATAACCCCTTAATGACATTTAGTACAGATATGTGGCTTTCAAAAGAGAATTCCTGTGAAGGCAGGGCAGTTCAAGAGAAATTTTTTTTTCACTGAAAATAGATTTTGTGCTCTCTCTAAAGTGTGAAAAGACATATAACTCCCATAATTTAAAATCTAGGAAAATTTAGATTTTATGCCACTAAGCTATCTTAAAAATACAAACATATTCCATGTATGTGTTTACTCCCCTTGTAAAAATAAAGTCTAAATTTTAATAGTATAGAATTTTACATTTTTGTAGAAATTCCTTGTAGTGCTGAAATTTGTGTTTTATTCTATTTTAAAATATCTAACAATGAAGATACCTTCAAGAAGTAAACATTTTAATATTTTCTTCAGTTGAATCCTCTAAATAGATTCTATTCATCCACTTAAAAGGATGATACATAAGCTTTCTGAATTCTGAATATTTCCAGTGAGCAGACAGTAAGAAACAAAAGAGGATTTTTTCCCTTCCTATGAGTAATGATCCAGCTATTTCCAGCCTTTATCTGACATAATACAAAACTGTGACAAGAAAGACTTCATATTTTTTATCTTTGATCATATCTCACCACTATAATTTACAGTCCCACCATCTCAGACCTGCAGTCTTTATTTTGATTTCACATTTTCTTCTATTTAATAATTAAAGTATTACAAAAGACTGAGGTGAGAATTACCCTCAGAAAACCAAATGAACAAAATCCCTAACTGGATGATATTTCCCAGTAAGGTGTTGTGGTTTGTAGCCTGACTGTACTTCAGCCTCTATTCTACTTTCATGCATCCTAGATTTATTTTTTTTACTCCTCACTTTTACCTTTAAACCATATTTTTATAGATCAAGCACCTTGTAGGAGCTGAAGAACGTTTCCAAAATGCACTTATCTTTATCAGCAGGATTTACAACCTCGTCAAAGAACAGCACCACCTTTTTAAGAACTCACTTCCATGGGGCTCAAGATGCCTGAATGATTCCAGCTGGAGGGAGTTTGTTTACACCCATCCAGCCAAACAAGAGGCAACCAACAGCCCACCACTGGAATAGGCCATGCAGCAGAAATGTGCTCAGCTGCTGCTTCCTACCGGCTCCCCACAGCCTAGGGCATCCCACAGCCAAAGACAGCCAGCACAAAAATAATTAAATCTGAGTATGCGATGAGCCCCATGAGAAGGCTGGAGACATGGCATGAGCCCTAGTCAAAAAGCACCTAGGGTGATAGAAAGAAGAAAAAAGGTTGAAGAAAGGCTGTCAGGCCGTTAAGTTTCGGTATTAAAGATTTAATGGATAATGTACCTTTATGCCATCTGGATGTTCATCTCTACACTTTCTGAATTAATAATATCTAAATAAATTGAAACTTTCTATTCCAGGGTTCAAAAAAGGGCCATGCTAAAAAACAAAGGCTTTATTGTATTTCACAGAAAAGTCCCATATTTTTACACCAAATCTGTCATGACATATATGACATGTACGTCATAACATTTACAGAATAATTGCAGAGAGATAATATCTCCTATTAAACCAAAATATATAGCTAGAGGAAACAGAGACACAAACAGGACACATAAGCCTTTCTGCTGAATGAAGTGTAGGCAACATAAAAATGCATGTTGGAGCACACTGAACAACTGCTTGTGCCAACATACCTGAGCAGGGAGAGTGGGCTGGGACCACTGACAGCCCATTGACTTGCAGTCAGGACACAGTGGAGGTATTTGCTCTGATCTACAGACAGGAAAGTGCTCCCAGTCTCTGTATTTATGGGTGGCCTCTATGCAAGAAACTGTGCAACTGTGAGATTGCAACCTGACAATACTTTTTCTATTTTATGTTTACATTGAAATTTGATACGAGAAAATTTTTCGCTGTTTATAAAGACTGATTAGGACTATCAGTACTGGTAATACTGATGATATAATAATGTCTTATCTTATGTGGACGAAATTGATAGATAAATCACACTCCCTCAACATACATCTTGTGTCTCTACTCCACAGTCTTCCCTAGTTTTATACATCATTCTGGATGGAATATCACTGCTCTCAGCAGTGTCCATGGCACTCATGGGGAGTACAGAAATATCTCTGTGTGAGAATCCAGACCCAACTGAAACAGCAGCTCAAAGAGGAGCCATCTTCTTTTGGAATCCTGTATATGTCATAAGGAGTTAAAGGACTATCCAAAGCCTTTGGTACAAACAGAGTTCACTGTCTCTTTGCCCTTAAAAGAAAATCACACAAGCTACTACAATGTCTGCCTTTTGCTATCTGGTAGCTATGTTACAGAAGCCTAACTCCAGTCAGAAATCTCTGTAGATGGGAGCCTCTCCTATCGTGGCTTTATCTTTTCTAGATGGTAGACTCGGTTTTCAAGTACATTTCAAAGAATTTCTATGGCTTTGGATAGAGGCCAATTTGGCAAGAGATTTCTTCAGATCTAACACAAAATGAAAAAAAATTAGCTCTTTGAGGTCATTGCCAGCTGTCTTAACTGGTAGCAACCTTTTGGTCACGTGAGAAAACACCCTGGAGCCAGGTGGATTGAGATCAGAAGGGCACAAAAGCCATCTTACACATTCCTTCCTAATCTGCAATTTGTAGACCTCAGAAAAATGTAGCTGACAGCTCAGAAATTCATGGATTTTTTTTACCATCTTAGCCAAAGTGAGGCCACATTTTTTGGGAGGGCTCTGAGAATCCCTTTGCAAAGATTTATTAACATCATTTACAAGGTGCCTTCACAGCAAGTGCAGCCTAAGGATGATGAGTCAGCTTGGGACAGATGTGAGAGTCCTGGAAACAAAGAGCTATTCCAGACAAAAGGGCATGTGGAATATTCCTAGCATATGCTTCATGGAACTCATAGTCTGCTTCGATGGTGGATAAATGAGGAAAATAAAGTGGGAACGGTGGGGAAGAAAAATGGAGCTCTGTGAAGGTGTTAAAATGAAGCCTTGGGCAAAGAAACCTGGGAGTCTTTGTTGCCATTCTTGTTCTTTTCTCAACATGCTTACACACCATCTGTCCTTAAGGGAATTGTTTATCTTAATTTGAACAAGTTAATGGAAATCCTAACCACAGAGATGGTACTGGAGAAGGGAAGCAGACTGTAAGGCATATTTCTGGCTGAGCAGATGTCAATACTGTCAACCCTCTGAGAGTGCACTGAAGTCTGTACTAAGTGCTCTGCCAAACTGATCTTGCTGAATTGTAAAGGCTCAACAACCATAAGTTATGTCCTGGAGAAAGAGTAGTTAACTTCCTCAATTAATTCTTAGCAATTATTCTAGAGTCTGGTTGTCTTTCAAAGACATTGGTAACCGAGCAAATGAATGAAGCATAGGAAAGACCTTTTGTGAGATTTACAATTAAAAAAACAGGGGTGTTGTCAATTTCAGAAAAAAGTCTGGTACTGGAAAAAATTGTAGAGTATTTGAATTTCCATGGTTAGTTTTATTGCTATGGTAATATTACCCCCACCTGTGCTTCATGTGGTACTGGTCAAGTTATCAGTCACCTAGCAGATACGTTATTTCTATATTATTTCCTCTCCTTTCTTGGCCACAGCGTCTTTAAACACTTAATTTTTCTTCACACACCAAAATTTTAGCACCATTTTATACACCATTGGCAGGACAATTCATACTGTTTTTTCCTATAAAATAATTGTACCTGAAAATGTACATATTTTAATGTAATTTATTGCCTGCTAACAGAAAAGCACTTTTTGTATAAGGGTGATAAAGAATTAGTCAAACACATCTTCCTGATACACAAATTAATATGAAAGTGTGTTAGAAATAAGTATGCATCTTGGTAAGAAAAATAATAAGCAGTATTTTTATCTGATCAAAACTTGAAAAATCAATGGGCTGAATGAAATTTGTCCTAGTGAATTGAACTTCAAAGATTTTATGGTGAGTAAGAAGTGTTTTATGACTGACTAATTAACAAGAATTGAGAGTGAAAATACATCATTGTTCCCAGAGTAATCCTGCTGGGAAACTTTCAATTAACTAAGCCTTGCAAACGCGCTTTTCTAATTGATAGTGGGTAGGCTTAATCTTGTATGAGGCTTTATTTTTAACTGGTATTGCCTTGGAGTGAAGCAATTTATGAAGTGCTCAACAGAAATTATATAGACCTGTCTTTTGCACAGGGGAACAACGGATCCAAAGGCAAAAATATTTAATCTGACGGAAGTTTTCAGAGCATAACCTGATAGAATATTTAAAGCAGCTATAATACAGATAGCATTAGAACTACCCAGAAATTTTTAAAGGAGCAAATTTTTTGAAGTCCAGTGATCCTGAAAAAAAAAGGATTTGAGTACTATCAGCAAGGCAAGATGCCAACAGTATTTATAGCTGACTTGTGCAAGAGAATATGACTTGTGTGAGGATGGATGAACATCACACCAGGAGAGAGGAGGGACAGCAAATCATGTTACTTATTTATGAATTTTGGACATTAGCCATAATAATCTGAAGATTACACCCCATCAGCTATATGTTCATACAGAATGCAGTCAGAAGGTTTGGTTTGTATGTTTATAAAATTGACAACGTTTCTTTGCAGGGATTTTTCCCCCAAGGTGTGTGTGTGTGGAAAACAACTTCCAGATTTTCCAGCAGCCTAAAACAGAGCATGTTTATATTCTTCTTTTAATAAAGACATCTGGGAACTTGAATGTTCTACTCAGCTGGAAAGCATTTTCCCTAAGCCAAAGCTATATTTACCAATGAGATAAGCATCCCGTCCAATATCACAGATCATACAAAGGAATATCTGCAAATGCACTGGTCTACTGTCTAAGTCCTTTTGTGCTGGTCTTTCTAATAGTTCAAATGATTTTTTAAATAGACTTCTGTGATGTCAGTTTTCCAAAACACTTTTGACATTCAATATAAGGACAGTACCATATGTCAGTCAAAATACTTTCAGCAGCTGACCAAAATATTTTTCTAACCACAGAGTTACTAATTGGCAGACAGTGTTCAGTCCTTGCAAATATTGGTCCCATGCAAGACAATTTGGTAGCAAGACCTCTGGAAATGCATAGAGAAGATGTAGTTGAACTAAAATACAGAGCAACAGTTTTGAAATCCATTAAAATAATTTAACCCTCAGGATGGCAGAGGTAAAATGCAAAATTTTTCTATTCACTCATTAAGAACTTTGACCACTTTAACCCTATCCCAGTTGAGAGAAATTGATAATGCTGGGCATGTTAATCATCCAACAACCAAGGTTTTCAGTTTAATAATTATACCACCACTTTGACAGTGATTTACTTTTAATTGAACCCTCTCCTCTTAGTTGCTACCTGCTCACATGAAGGTGAAATGTGACTAGAAATTGTAAAACAAAATAAAATCTACATATATGAGATATATCATGCAATTGGATTAAATTTCTTTATTTATTGTATTTCTAGTTCTAGTGTTTAATTTACAATTTGGATTTAAATTACTTAGGACAAAAATGCAAAAAATTTAATTGCTGAGATTTAATGTCAGAATTTCAGATTGAAACGATCCATGCAAAATGGTAATTTTTGACTTGTTTTGAAATCAGTAGATGAGAAAAACCAAAAAAAACCATATATATTCAAGGGGATTAATGCAGAATGTTCAGAACTGACTATTTAAACTCTCGAGATTAAAACAGTTTGGGGACTGAATTTTTTTCCTACTTAGTTCCCCCTGTCCCTCCTGATGGCTGATAACATTATCTTCCTTGTCACTAGTTTTCATAGCCTGCATGCAAGATTCATTCTTTCTGTTATCTCAAATAGAGGGTCCGTGTTCATATCTTGCACTGCAATGTTTATAAGGTCAGATCTCCTTATTTCAATACACATTTCTAAAAATTTGTCCAGTAAAGAGGCTTAATCTAGATGAGATGACCAGATGATTGTGTTATAGAGTAGTAGCAAATACTTTGGTGTCATTCAGGCTTTTAAAAAGTCAGAAATCAAAGTCAAACAGTGCAAAGGTGGAAGAGTGGTGTTGCATTAAACCACCAGATTCTCTTCTGATAGCACTAAGAAGCTCAGTTTCAAAGATGCCTGGCCAAGTAAAAGTGCATTCTTCTGCTTGGTAATCCAGGCTGTAACTATAACAGTATTTTAAACTGCTTTGAACTCTTGCTGAGTTGGAGTCTTTTAAAGGTCTACACTTCCAAAGGGCAAAGAGATAAAGTTTCTGTTAGCCAGTCATGAACTTTTGAGTTTTCAAAGTAAGAAAACAAGGCTCAAGCTCTACTTTGGCTATAACCACAATCCATTTAAACAAATTGTGTATTTTGGTTTTTTTTTAATCTGGGGTGGAAATACATGCAGATAAAAAGAAACTAATCATCTTGTTACTATACAAGAGAATTATAGAGACTAGGGTTCTATTTTGTTTTACATCCCATCTGGATTGTCGTCCATTAATTAATATATCTAGTATATTTCATTCTTTTAACAGATAAAAATGGTCTATAATTTCTTGCCTCAAAACATACTAAATTCAATGACAGTGTTAAATAAAAGGAGGTGAATTTACTCTCTCATCTTTTGATAAGATGTCATTTGACTCACTGATTAAAAAAATACATTGATTACATAAGGTGATAAATCTCAAAAATATCTAGATAAGGTATAGATTCCTTAGTAAATTTGGAATTTAAAAAAAAATTGAAAGATCACCTCATACACAGTGAAACTCTAGATTCCAGATCATCCTTTGATTCAGAAGAACTGGGATATAAATTCTACATTAGGAATACTGTGAGAGCAATCCTTTCATACTATTCTGAAACTCCTTTAAAAATCAGAAAGTTCAAAATAAGTGGCAAAAAATCTCCCACTCAAAACCAACAACTCCATTTTTATTAAAAAAATTTAAAAACAATATTTTTGAAATTAAGGAGGTAATTAGTCATGTTTTTTGAGTGTGAAGGAAAGTGGGATCTGGTTGGGCAGGACTTCTTTTGGCAATGGTGAATTTGCAAAGATTGTTTCAGTTGCATATGTGATCATAGAAATACAGTTTTCTGGATTTAAGCAGCAGAACAGCAATTGCAATAATGAATCCTGTTTCTGCTTCAAAGTCTTAAAGAGGCTGGGATCTAGGAGGTAGTCAAAGATGAAAAGCACAGGTGTCTCAATCTCATTTCTGGTTGATTCAATGCTAGGTTTGGTAATATCTTCCTTCCTTTCTTTTCCAGTGACCTTATTCTTGTGCATTTCTATTTGCTTGAGAAACTGCCAGATGAAATGTTTTCTTTGTTTCTTCTCGTCCTAGTAAAAACATGATTCATGATTCACTCTTTTCCCTTCCCATTATATATCTTTTGACGGACCCTTGATCTATTCAAGATCTCCTAGGACCTTTTATTTATCTTATTTTTTTACCTGTTTCTCTGAGACATTAAGATTTGCATTCTTGGAAATTTGATCACCAGAAATTTTCTCTGTGTTGCTTTTGGACCACTGCTTTTTGCATTTATTAACTATAACTAATGGGAAGAAAACATCTTGATTTGGATCACATTTTCTCCTTCTTTGTCTTTGTCCATTTTGTTGTTTTCAAAGAAAGCAAAATGTTTGTTTTGTTCCTTTCATGCAGAAGAAAATGAGATAAAAAGGGAGGCACTCCAAACCTTCAGATGGATGTCACAAATAAAACACCAACTTTTGAAAGAAAATATCTAAAATATTTTTGGAACAAAATCTATGGGAGAATGTTGAATGGTAAATGCTGTGAATCATAACTCAAAGGAAATTCTGGTGATCCTGAAAATTACAGATTAATAAGATTGCCTAACATTTACAAGGTGCATGGCAAATCAACAAGAAATGAGCAATAAAAACTGCAATTTATATTAAAGATTTTTTTTCTTAAGACAATCAATCTATTGTTTGTGCATTTGATATTTGTTGAGATTATTTTTCCACATAGTCAAAAGAGTTGTATTCACATTAAAGATAAATATTAGCAATTAATTACTGCAGGGAAGAAACTGAGAAGACAAAAATTTTATTGTGCACAGTCTTTAAATATATGCTTATTTTGTAGCCTAAAAAATGCTACAGGATCACCTAAATTATATTATGAAACTACTAACTCTTTGCTAGTCACTGTAATACCTCCTGAAAGGCCAGTGGTAGTTAATAACTTCTGTGTGAGGAAAGACTACATTTTGAAGAGTCTAAGGAAGAAGAGCGAAGAAACCTCCTTCAATATTTTTCTTCCATTTTTGTAAAATAATTCTTCACATTGCATTTCCTTAGCCACAGTATGAAGATTCCACTCTTTTTCTCATTTACAGAACTAATATAAAGGTTGTGTATAGTTCCAGATAGAGGAAACAATTATACCATAGTTTTTAAATATGCTGGCTTCAGCAGTGGAGAAAAGTAGAGACACTCTGAACCCTTCCCTTCATTCTGGACACGAATATCCACATCTGCTTTGCATTCCACCAGGACTGTTTTCATAGCTGTTTAAAGTAGACTGCTGAAATTATCTGGATTAAAAGCAGTCCTAAGGGATAATTAGCATATAGTAGAAATGCTATAAGATCCAGGTAGCTTGTAATTTAAGGATTTAAAGCCTGTGCATAGTTTTCCTAAATCACAATACAAATCATCTTCTCTTTAAAATTTTTATAATGTTCAGTTGGCCTCTTCCTAATTGTGTATTAGAATAAGGTGCTCTGACTTCAGTGGAAGAGCATCACAGTGTAGAAGTCATCCCCTAAAAGCAGCACTAGGTTAGCTCAAAACTATTTGGTGTTACACACAAATAATCTCCTGACATCTGTGTAGCACAAGGAAAGCAGGACACAGTTTTGGGCAGGCAGTTGAGCCAGTGCATTTCACAAGCCTAGCACTAAAGATCAGGTTAGTCCCCTGGCTGCTCTAGAAGGTGTTCCTCAGTGATAACAACAGTGGGACAGCACACAAAGTCAGGGCAGTGCATCTGCCATGCACCTCAGCTCACTGGCTCAGGGTGCTGCTGAAATTCTTCAAAATTCTGCCATCTAGTCTTGTCAGCTTGGGTGGCTACATGGCTACATTTTGCACAAATATTTTGGCTTGTTCATTCAGTCTATATGAAGAAACTCACTATCACCCCCTTTAAAACTGAGAATTACCGTTATCTTTTTTACACAGCTGCCAAAGCTAATTCCCTGTGGTTCTAGCTTTCCCTATGGACTGTATTCTCCACACTGCTGCTACAGTGTAACTTTGGGATAAGGCAAGTGTTAATGTTCCTTTTAAGGGGTTCTGGTTAAATTTCTTCTTTTAAAAACAAAGATGAATTCAGCATCTAAAAAGCATAGAAAACTTTACTGGATTAGAAGCTTCCATTTTGTATTCATGTGTGTATGTAGTCATTTTTCTTAAATGACTGAAAAAATGATCTTTACACTAAATCAAAATTATTATTTTTTAGAAGAGAGAAATTTTCATAACATGAAAAGCGCTGACACCAAAGTAAAATTCTAGGTATTTTGAATTTCAGCCAATACTGGTCCTGTTCATATTATAGTTAAATGAGTTCTCCTATTTAATGAAAATATCTTGACAAGATTAGAATGGAAAACATCCACTTTGATGTTTTATCTTTTCTAATCTGTTGTCTGATATCAAAAAAGCATGACAGATAGATAACATAAGGTTATGTAAGGTCAAAGAAAAAAGTTTCATTTAAAATTAATTAATATGTGATCAGAATTTGTCTCCTACACAGTGATTAACTATTTTGGTTTCTGGGTATTTTTTGGTTTTGGGGGCGTTTTTTTGTTTCTTTTTTTACTATTATTTTGGGAAGACTGGTATAATTAAACTCATTTTCTAATTTCAAATTAGTTGAGATGCTCTATGGGAATTAAATTGATTTTGTTTTTTACTTTAATCTATCTTGCTTATTTTGGCTGGTAACCTCCCTTTTATCAGCATTAATTGCACCTAGCACATGAACATTGGCATATGCCATGATTCTACCTCTGTGCCAAAGTGTGAAGAAAATACCTAAAATGTCCAAGCAATAGTCACATGTTTTACACCTTTGCAGTGTTGACACTTAAATTGCTTGGAACTGATTGCACTGGGTCTGGCTGGGTTAACATTCTTCACAGCAGCCCATATGGGGCTGTGCTTTGCATTTATGACTGAAGCCCTGCTGGTATCACACTTGGTTACTGTGAACAGGCCTTACACAGACTCTGTGCTTTCTTTTTCTGATTCTGCACACAGGGACCCCATCCCCGCCTAGAAGGTGAAGGGCTGGAGACTAGAGCTTGGAAAGCTGGGATAAATAAGGGAAGGGAGGTGGGGAATTGCCTTACAAAGTGGCTGCTGCTTGGAGGCTGACTGGCCATTTGTCTGCTTGTGAGAGGTGGTGAATGATTGCTTCTGTAAGTGCTTCTCCCTCTTTTCTTTGCTTGGTATACAGTCTTTATCCAAATCCCTGAGTTTTCCTACTTTTACTTTTTCCATTCTTTACCCATCCCATGGCAGGCAGGGGTATGTCAGGAATTGAGTGAGTGACTTTATGTGTGCCTAATTTCTGCTCCAGGTAAACCCACCGCCCTGATCTGTATTTCATTATGTGTTAATTTTGCCATCCTAATCAGTCATATTAAAATTAAATTAATACACTAAATACTTGCACAATGGAAGAAACAAGATACAATCTGAAAGATCTAATTAGGTAAATATTCCTAAACTTACTACAGAATAAAGCTCTGTTCATTATAGTACTCAGAAATTGTCTGCTATTAGCAAGAACAAAAAAAGAGATAAATCAATCTTATCTCTTGAAAGTAGCTCCTCTCTTTAACATTTAGATACTCTTATATGTTAAATACCTATCTGAATTGAAGGTAGTAATGTGCAATGGAATACATATTTTGACATTGCTCAAATCCTAATGTCAGGCTTATCGTGATTTCACTTCTGTTTTAGCAGAGGACTTAATTCTAAGCACCCTATTACTTTATACATATCTGGCATCTTTGGGGATGATATCACCATAATATTAACAAATAGGGGAACAAAATCATTTAAATGTATTACAAAGTTGTTACAATTTTTTATTAATGTAATGTAGAAATTAAAATTGTATCTCCTTATTTACAGAACAACCCAGAAAATACCCAGGTTCTATACTTAGCCATGCTGTACTAAATACATTAGGCAACATAAGAAATATTTTTCTGCCGGAAGTTTCCTTGTATTTATTTAAATGCTGGCTTTCAGATAAATAGCAAAAAGTCAATACCAATTTGGAGATATTTCTTTGATTGCTGATAAACCTAATCCAATATTCATAATGTTGAAATCTCAAAACTCCACTTTCAATAGCGTATTCACTAATATGTTGACTCGTTTTTACGCTGAAAAGAATTACACAGAAATAAACTGCCTTTTAGAATCTTGCAGCATAAACCTTTGAAAGGATTTAAAAACGTTTTAAAAATCAGAATAAATTATGATCTTTCTAGATAAGCCTGGAAACATGGATCATATTCTTAAAAGGTTCATAATTATATTCATGTTTGTCCAAGAAACTGAATCAGAAAGGCAATACTAAAGGATATCCAGTCCTCCAGTCCTCTGACATCTTTCAGAGTAGATTCAAAATTTTGCTTGCTGACCTTTTTTTTTTGGCAGCTACAACTTATTCCCAAATCTATTTAATTCAGGAAAGAGAGTGAAGGGCATTTCTCAATCATGAATCTTGGATGAATCAGTCACACAGAAGTACCTCTGGCCTGTCTTGCCAGCCTCTCAGGCTGACAAAGCAAGGCTTGATTTGTAAATCATTTATAAGGTTTTGGTGAAAAACAATAAAGACAAACCAGATGCTTGGACCTTCTCAGAAGCTCTGGGGCAGCTAAGTCATGCAGATAATCACAGTCTGGTTAACAAACCTTCAACCAGAACTATTTCCCAAACGACTGGATACTGCTACATGTAAATCTGATACATTGTTCAGACTACTTGGGAACAAGTAATACATCACCTTTCCCTGGTCAGCATCACATCTCAAATCACAGAGGAGTCATACATCTCTAATCAATGCTGGCAACAATTCCCTAAGTTTTGAGTTATCAGCTTTCTGGGATTTCTGTCAGTTGCAAACCAGAAACTAATGCAGTGATCTCTCCACTAATATTCCAAAGCCTTTGTATATCTCCCACAGTGACTGCGTTCAGCTGTGGGTTATTCCTGAAGGCCAAGATCTGTCTGACTAGAACTGGTCAGGAAGGCCAAAAGGTTGCATTGGAGGAAATTTCCTGCATTGCAGGAAATTATTTGCTAAATTCCATAAGTAATTCTCCTATTCTACTCAGCACTGGTGAAATATCCAATAAAATATTCTGCTTCAGGAAACAAATATTCTAAAGCTATTTATCAACTGTGGGCATCTTTGGAGAATAATGTGGGAAATATAATCAATGAGGGAAGACGGAAGAATTTTCAGCTCACAATCCATAGAAAATGAAAGAACATTCAATAGCTGCTCTGTTCAAATTTTTGTGCCAACCATTTCCCAATGGCAGGAATATTTTTTCCCCTTGTTTACTGAGCAGACAGAATCTTGTTAAGCAGAGATAATAAACTAGGTAGGGGAGTTACAAAAATATTAAAATTTTTCTAAAGTTTAAAATAACTAATTCTTAGTATAGTTCTGTTCACGGTTGGGGTTATATAATTATAAACCAGACAAGTGCTTCTATGTATGATTCTTTGAGGTTTCTTCAAACCTTATTCTCTTCCTGATGCAGTAGTAAAAATGGATTTAGGCTCTATTTCAAGACCTTCTTAAATTGTAGTTTCATGATAAAAAGAAACCATTTAAATATCATACTTTTCTCTGAAGTCAACTACAGCCTAATGATATCAGTAACAGCTATAATTTCCATTGCTCAAAAAGAACCAAAACAGGAGAAAATAGTTTCTCATTTAAATATTTTCTAAGATTGCTAGTTTTATTTTTTTGACAGAACTGTTTTCTGTACTACTTGATACATAATTCAGCAGTGTTATTCTTTGTCACAGTAACTGAAGATATTGTTTAGTTAGAGAAGGACATCAATCCCTATCATGTAACATTTTTATGAATGGGTGATATACAGCAGAAAGAAAAGGTAAAAAGCAGGCCAACATGACTAAAAGGGCAAAGGAATAGTTACTAGGATTGATGACAATTTATACGGCCTTACTCTCAAAAAAGTACTTTGAAAATATCTCAAACTGAGCAGCTTTTGCCCTTGGGCTGAAGAAAAGAGAGTTCACATGGTCTAGATCAGCATTTTCATTTGGGTCAGAAGTGCATTCCCAAATGCACCCACATAGCAACCCTTGTTTGACATCACTGAACAGTGTTGGAACTTGCAAGCTTGATTTGCCTCAAGTGTAACTGAGCCATTTCTGTACTCTGTGTCTCACTGGTATGTGCTGCTGAGCCTAGTGGTTGTCCAGTTCATGGGCCTAAATTAGAGCTGGTCAAACTTCATGAGCATATAGCAGATTTGGGATTCTCAAGAGCAAGGGTTTTACTCAGCAAACTGGCTCTTATTTCTCCATACTGCTTTCACATGTGTTTGCACATCCAGAATCCTTCCTTAGGAGGTATGGTTTGGCCTGGTGGACTCCACCATAGTTATGGTGGATCAACATTCCTCTGTTGATCTTTTTTCTTGCCTTTGGCTCACCTCCTGACACATGCCCTGCAGAGTCCAGTGTGTCCATGATCAAACAGCATCAGGATCTTCATCTTCACACACGGTGAAAAAAGTGGGGGAAGCAGCAAATCCACAGACTCTAAGAGAAATCTTACCAACCTTTTTTTTGTTTTTTTGAAAGCCAAACCAGAAAGGAAAGCAGAACATAACTCTCTTCCAGTGGTAGTGGTCTTGTGTAATTATATACGTCAGCCTCTGTGACCTGACAGTGCTATATTCCAACTCCAGTAGTGCTGATGATTTCAAGAGGCTAATGCTCCATGGGGCACCGGTACTCCATTGCATTTCCTTTGGGATGGAAAACACTGTGAGCATTTGAGACATTACAAGATCTTGTAAATCCTTCATTAAAAGCAGGAATTTACCAGCTTATATATATATATATATATATATATATATCTTTCATTTAAATTATATCTCAGCCTAGTAACTTTATGAAGAATTGATATAATTTTATTTTATTCATAACCACAGAAATAATAATCTTTCATAAAGATTTCCTCCCTCTTTCCCTCCTACTTTTCTATCTCTCCTCCTCCCTCATAATTCCTTGTTTCCTGCTTTCTTTTCCTCCTTTCTCACAATATGACCAATAAGAGTCTTTATTAATTTTTGCAATGGGCTATCAAGAAAACCATGTCTTTGTGAATGTACTTGAGTTCATTAGCAGGTTCAAAAATCCTGAACATCCCAAAGAAGATTTTGATTGAATGCAGTCAAGTTCAATACAAATCTGCATTGTTTCACTTTGCAAGATAATAAGATGCAGATCTCAAATATCAAAAGTTCAGTTACTATTTAATTTACTTTACTTTTTTGTTGTTTTAGGTATTTTGATTGGTTGAAGGGGATTTTTGCTGTGGTTTTTTTTTTTTTTTTTTTTTGAAAATAAAAACGGAAGCAAACAAAATCATCTGACTGCACTGTTTGGGGGAGTGGGGAGTAAAATAGAAAAAGAAAAATGTCTTCTCCCTTTAAATTCCATGAAAGCTATTATTACTTGCAAACTTGTCTCTTATAATTACATACTCATTTCCTGAGAGCTGTAATACTCCTTCTCAGCAGACAGCTGAAAGCATCCTAGAGGACACAAAATGTTTGGTTTTATTAAACTCATCACAGATCCTTTGGCCTCTGATACTACACATTGGTTTATCAGACTTAAAATGCCAAATGATTTTTTATTACTCTTATTTTTCATAAAGAAATGTTGTAGCTGAACTTATGTGGTCTTTGTTGATATAGATTGAGCTATAGATCTATGTTGAAAAATTAAGTTCCCTTTAGCTCAGAGGTTTTTCTACAAAAATAGAAAATTATTTCATTGAAAACAGCAAAAGTATAAATAAATTCCCTAAACCTCAATCCCATATTTTATGTCAAAAAATTCAAAATATTTCCATCATCAAAAGAGCTGCTGAAGGTGACAGACACTGACACTTCTGAGGAATACAGTAAACTGTATTTGACAAATTGGGATTTCTAATTGTTCTTTGGAACAAAGATCTGACTTTTATTTATATAGATTTAGTGTTTAGAACAACTGGGCACCAAATCCCAGTTGTGTATTACAAAAACTAGAATTTCTGGTTAAAAAAAATAAAATATAGGTGAAAACTAAAAGACTAAGTTCCTTGTGAGTGTTCAGTGAATAATGCTTTCATAAAGCACATTAGGCAGTCTCTGTGACAGGTAGAGGGGAAATATAGTCCATCTCAATATAACTTTGAAAAAAAGTTTTTTGCAAGTGGTAAATTTGCTGCCTTTTCAGGAAATTTTATCTTTATCATGGTTACAACATCCCTCCTGTATTGTCTTTATGTCATGCCTACCCAGCTGCACAGTGACCAAATTTGCTCAAGGAAGTGCCAATCTCCCCTGCTTCAGAGGCAGGGGAAGCTGCCAGGACATGGCAAACATCTGGCCATCCTTCATGCTGACCCCACTCCAAATGTGGTGTCTATTAAACTGGTTTACACACCAGATGCAATCTGTCCCTGGGATTTTCACATTTTTATATTGGTTGCATTGGAGCAATGGTAACAGAAAAAATGTCCCTAATAAAAACCCAAGCTGAAATTAACACTGTCATGTGAGTTGAAACATTTTCATTGCAGATTTCTAAGAAAAATCATGGGGGTTTGGAGAGGCAGGGGGAAACTATTTATGTTAGAAGAAAACATTATTTCACTAATGTGGTGAAAAATAAAGTATTTTAGCTAAATACCAAATTCTGTACAAATTTTGGTAAAAGCTGCAGGCTTACTTCCTGTTTTCTTTTTTCCCAGAACATTAGCTGGACTGGTTTTCCCATAATACAGAACTGCCAAGGAAGCTTGAAATGAATCCTCTTTTGACAAGTTTATTTAGAGCTATTACTAACAAAAAATGTGGGATTTGTTTTTAAATTTGTGAAACTTGCTGAGATTTTTTTTTTTCTGAGTCAGGAAAAGGTCAGGAATTGAAAATCCATATCTCCATCAGTGGCAAAATAGCACTTTTAGTGGACAAATTTTGGAAAGTTTTTGCTTTTCTTTGGCTAGGTGTTTGTCAGGAGTAGAAGACATTTATTGTTTAGTAACAATCTGAAATTTCATTAACAGCTTTTAATGCATTTTAACCTTTTGAATAGTTGCTTTCAAAGTTTCTGATTTCTGAGGAAGACTACAATCCCTGCAGAGCTCACTGGCTTCTGATGCTGCTCGTCCTGTTAACCATAAATTATATAGTCAAACTATGAAATCCTAACCATTTAGTTCTGATTCTCCTCCAGGTAATGAAACCCCTGAGCAGGGCATCTCCTGCTGACAGGGAAAGGTGTTTCCCTCCATCACCTGCAGATCTATTGAGTCACAGTTCATGAATTGCTACATTTGACACTATGCAGCAGCTTCTTATTTCTTCTTTGCCTCACAACTTCCATCTCAGAAGATAGGTTCTATTTCTTTCGGCTATTTATTTTAATGGCTGTCATTAAATGCTTTGGTAGTGTCCTTGGGCTCTGTCTGTAATCAGTGAAGAAAGGTTTCTCCATAGAGTTGAAGGGGAGCATTTGTATCAGTTGCTGTTCAAAATGCTCTGGGTGAACCATCTTCACTTTACTGTGGAAACTGAGTGGTATAAATACCCTGGAGAACAAAATGTTGTTATCAGTCTATTATTAAGTAATTTGCTTCCAATTGCTTGTTCCACCATCCCATCAGGAAAATCACTTTGGAGGTTTGTTTTGTTTCTTGCTTTCATTTTTGTTTCCTGGCTCGCTCTTCTGCTTCTTTCAGTACTTTTGTTTCCTTTCAAGGTGATTTGTCTGTGATCAGACAAATCATCATATAGATGATCACAGGTAAATCATCATATTAGCTCATATTCTATGCTAGTAAATAATTTTGAGACCACCTTTGTCCCAATAGTATGAGAACTGTTATGGGAAAAGTCCCTAACTATTGGACATAGACGATCTTCAAGATCCTTTCAAACCCAAAGCAATATATGATGATGATTCAATGAAATAACTCCTCACACTTACAATTATCCATCCTGAGTGTAAATGGCTCTTGAAAGACGTATTGAGTACAAAAAGTAGCAGATTGCCAAAACAGAATGAAGTACCCAACCACTGTTTAATTGAATGGCATATTCTGGACAACAGTATATGCAAAAAATTGCAGTCCATAACTGGAAAGGTGTTTAAACATGTAAATCTTAGGTATAAGATAAATATCAGTAATGTAGCTCCAGAGATCCAAACCAATGTAGACTTCATATTGTGCTTTGGAATTGCACAGAAAAAAATATTTCTTTTTTTGTTCAGTGAAATATTAGCAACTCCATATCAATGATTTTTTTAATTATTATTCAAATTAATCTCTTATATGACAGCTGTGGGATTCTGGTTGTAATTTCTGTATTTTCTGCATTACTACTTTTCCAATATCAAAGTTATTCCCTGTGTATTTTCTAGGAAAAAAATAATTTACTGTTTGTTACCATGTTTTTGTATTTCACATATATTTTCAGTCCAGATTATTCTATTTGTATTGAGCAAAAATCAAATTTATTAGATAGGGAGATTTTACCAGGTATTTCATATGAAATATCACACTGAAACAAAATCATCTGCTATTGTCTTCTCAGTTTCCTTCTGCTTTTTTTCTTTCCTTGTGCATTTTCCATCTCTTACTGTTTCATTGCATCTAAAAAGTCTCATGTACTTTTCAATATCCACTCCCATGGATTTGGTTAGTCATATGAATCATAAAATAAAAAGGTAAGAGAAATAATTTGGGTTTTCTTTTGTTTTTTTTTTTTTTTTTAAATAAATCACTGATAGCCACTCTTAGGCCACTTCTGTAGACTGTTCAAATGTAGCAAAATTAGTGGAACGTTTTTTACTATATTTGTTTGTTGCTTATAGAGGAAAATTTTGTCCAATATTATCTTGGAGGTTGTAGTGCCCTCTAGTGCTAGAGTTCTAATTTATCTTTTTTCTCACTAGTTCTCAATATGTAGAAGATTTATAAAATGAAGTCTTACTCAGGGATCCAAACAGTGTCCAGGCATGACAGGGGTACAGTAGTGACCCTGTGGCATATGTGGCACAGTTACTCAAATCCACATGAGTGCTTATGAATTTAAGGCACTTTCCCACATATTATTCTTGGATAAAGGAGGCCTTGGTACATTTACACAACTGCATGCAAAGTCTAGGAAGGAGCGGACACTGTGAGAGAGGTTAAGAAGCGCCTGACAAACCTGAGAAAATGATTCAGCATATTGTTTTTGGCACCCCAGTATGTGGGAGGGAAAATATTGCAACATTCTCAGTACAACAAGCATTGTTTTGAATTGCTGCAGCTTTCCTTCATGCTGTTCACATGATGTCTGAAGGATGAGTTCAACAGGCATTTTAGAATTTTTTGTGCTAGCATCAGAGACTGAGGGGAAGCAAAGATGGACTACTACAGTTTAGAACAATATGGGAAGGAAATAGACTCACTGTGAAAGAAAGATGCAAAAGCAGAAAAATAAATAATCTTTTAAAGGAAGACAATTAAAATTCTGCAATCTACTGCGTTAGGATGAACAGATATTACACAGTGAATGAAAAAGAAAGAAGGCCCATTTATTCACATTTTATGTTTATGCACTGAGTTAGTGCTGGAAGTCAATGTTGTTAACTTTTGTAAACTTTGTCAAACTGCTGTGTTGAACACTACATGCATGACTTTCTTTAGACTTTATATCACCAGTTACCACAATGGCTTTGCATTGTGGTACTTCTAACATTTCTCATTTTAGAGTTAAACAACTTTGCTTGCAAAATGAAAAAAAAAATGCTTGCAAAAATCCTTTTGCAAAAGATATTACTATCTTTTTTATTATTGTTATCTTTCTTAACTTTGATTTATATGAGGATATTCTTCATAGAATTTTCATCCTTGAATTGTCTTCTCTGTTATAAATTTTCCTAAAATTACCCACAGTTACTCATTTGATTCTCTGAGTTCTCTTGTTTACTTAGACTTTCTTTTTGAATAAAAACATCATTCTGGTGATTGGTACACACTTTAGATAATTAAACTATATTTCTTTAAGCCTGGAGGTTTCATAATTTTTCTTTATTTGCCAGCACAAGTAGAAAAGTCTTTACTTCACATTTTTAGCAATATCTTTGATGAAGAACAATCAGAGCTTTGAAACTTCAATGTAGATTCTCAGGTTTGATGAATTAGTGGAGTTACTTTGTTCAGATAGGTAGCTTGAAATCAGAATTTATTTCATTTAGGATTAGTTCAAGCTGACTTTTATCAAGGAACTGATGAGGAAATTTACCTAATATGTGATACGTTTTGTGTCCTTTGTGTATCTGTCATGCTGCACACAAAGTCTGCATAACTTAGAGCTGGCTATCCAAATGTTATTAGTGAGGAAAAGAAGGAAAAAGGAAAGGGAAAGGGAAAGGGAAAGGAAAAGGAAAAGGAAAAGGAAAAGGAAAAGGAAAAGGACACCCTAACCCATCCCCCCTATATTTACACTGATTTACATTTTCCTGTTTTATCTAGAGAATAGAACATGGCCCTCTGTAGAGGGGCCAGGTACAGATCTGGGGCAAACAGCTTTAAATTTCAGTTCAGTAGTTTAGCAGCCATACAGAACCAATACAGTGTTCCCTTTGGAAATAGTTTTCCATCTTGTTGGCAAAGTTGTATTAAAGACCTCCTTTGAACTTATCACTTAGTAGAGGGTTGAGGAAAATGTCTCTTGTTTATGTGTATTTCTTTTTTAGGATTTATTTTCAGTTCTTCATTGTTCTTACTTTGTGGTATTTAATTTAATGCACTAGAGCTTCCCTGAGTACCATCTGATGGATTTCATTGCTGCTTTTGCAAGACAATGTGCCAGAAAAAAACATCTGGTTTTAAATGACAGTGAATTAAGCCAGCTCTCTGATCTGAGTCCTGTGAGACTAGAACATACAGCAGGCAAGCCCTTTCCTTTTATGTATGTAGTGCAAAAGACATCTCTGTTTATTATTTGCTTTAGAAAATCTATCAAAGTGTAAACAGAAAGTGTAATAAAATAATTTATAAAAAAAGGCAACAGAATATCTAAATGTCACAAGAGCTGTTAATCACCAGTGGTGACAGGAACCATTTGTGGTATTACCAGGAAGTACTGCACCATGTACTTCAGCAACAGCACAGCTTCCATGAGGCAGCAATGATCATGGCACACTGTCATTTGGTTCACCCATGCTACCTTTGCATGCTGCTAAAGTAGCAAAATGCTTGAGCCCCCAGTGTATACAGAACTTGGGAGGTGCTATAAGGCCAGGCAAATTTTACATTGTAGTTTAAAATCAAGTCTTAGATCAGTTCATCCAATATAAAAAAGTTTCTATGAGCACAGATTTGCATCTCTGCATTTTTTGTCTCCACATTTGGCTGCTTGCAAGTGCTCCACAAGGGGGTTCAACACTGGTTTTGCTGTAAATGCTCCAGACAATTCTCAAGAAATCTCAAAAGAATCAGCACAGTAGGGTAATCTTATTCCAGCACCAAAGTTAAGGTCTTTTCTTCTTTTCTTCCCCATCTCTTCCTCTCCTGATGGAAAACTAGAAAGAGAATGGGTTGGATTTGTGATTTGGATTAGGAAATTCAGTTTTGGAGGCTACAAATATTACTTTGAGAAACATTGCATGGTAAAGAATATTACAAGTAAGCAAAGTTCAGATTTTTGGAAAATATATTCTGGTAACTGTAGTAGAGAGACTTTCATGTGAAAATCCACAAAAATTGTTCTAAAATGGGCAGTAAAAATAAATAAATAAGGTTATAAATACAACAGGCTATTCTTGAATTCACTAGCAATGGAAAAGAGAGAAACAGACTTTTCAAAACGTTAGTTTCTCCACAACTCTGATTTACATAGGCATTTGAGTCTATTATAATGTTTTGAAGAACTTTGTGGTCTTGCACAATTGAGTAGGTACATTCCTCTGAGAGAGACCATGAAGCTTATAAGAAGACTTTACAATATCCATTGTCTTAAAGGAAATGTTTCATTGGTAAATGTGTGCTGAAAGGACACAAGAGGTTCCCCAACAGGCTGACACTTTGGTTTAGGTAAACCTGTCCCAGGCATTCCCTTTGTGGTGAGTCGATCCTGGCTGGATGCCAGGTACCCACCAAAGCTATTCCATCATTCTCCTCTGCAGCTGGACAAGGGAGGAAACAAAAGGCTCATGAGTTGAGGTAAGGACAGAGATCATTCATTGATTACTGTAATGGGCAAAAAAGACCCAGTTTGGGGAAATCAATTGAATTTATTACAAATGAAAATTAGAGCAGGATAATGAGAACTAAAACAAATCTAAAAAACTTGACTTCCACTCACTGTTCCCTCTTTCTCATTGCAGGAGACAGGGAATGGGGGCTGCAGTCAGTTAATTACATTTTGTTTCTGCTTTTGTTCAGGGAAAGGAGATGTTCCCCTGCTCATGCATGGGGACCCTCCCACAGCAGACAGCCCACCACGAACTTGTCTAACTTGATTCCTTCCCATGGGCTTCAGTTCCTCATTAACTGCTCCAGTGTGGGTCCCTTCCCATGGGGGGCAGCCCTCCAAGAACAGGCTGCTCCATTGTGGGCTTCCCACAGTGTCCCAGGTCCTACCAGGAAACCTGCTCCAGTGTGGGCCCCTCTCCCTGTGGGTCTGCAGGGCCCTGTGTCAGTGTGGGTTTCCCATGGTCACAGCCCCCTCAGGCATCCCCCTGCTCTGATGTGGGTGTGCTCCCCAGGCTGCAGGTGGGTCTCTGCCCCCATGGACCTCCATGGGCTGCAGGGGCACAGCTGCTGCACATGGTCTGCACCAGGGGCTGCAGGGGAGTCCCAGCTTGGTGTCTGCAGCATGTCCTGCCCCTCCTTCTCCACTGACCTGGTGTCTGCAGAGCTGTTTCTCTTGCACATTTTCACTTCTATCTTCTTGGACCATAGTTAAATCTGTGAAAGACAATTTTTGCCTTTCTTAAATGTCTTGTCACAGAAGGCTTATTACCTTCTCTGAGGGGCTTGGCCTTGGCTAGCAGTGGGCCAGTCCTGGAGCCAGCTGGCATTGGCTCTGCCAGGCATGGGGTAAGCTTCTGGAATTTTCTCACAGAAGCAACCCCTGTAGTCCCCCACGCACCAAAACCTGGTCATGCAAACCCAATACAAACTTCAAATGTAAATTAAGACAGAGTTTTTTAAGATTAGTCACAAAATAATATTTTGGTTTTTAATTCTCCCACTACCTTTATATACATGGAGAGGTTGTCCGTAGCAAAGAAATAGCGTTTTTGGAAAAATACTTTTAGTTTGGGAATATGTATACAGTCCTGCTGAGTAGCACAGTTATTTAGAACCTTCTTCCAGATTTATTTCTTCTACAGACTGGAAGGGTAATGGACTTATATGATCATTCTAGTTTTTAAATTAGCGAGTCAAAACTCTGTGGGAGACAATGACTAGCTCTGCATCGAATGCTGTGGGCTTAGTGACATCCAGCAGTGTACTTATGGAGTAACTCCACTAAAGTAATTATGTTAATCCCACATGAGATAGATCTGCACATTTTGAAGTGCTATGTTTTATTATTCTATTTTCTGCTTTATTATTCTAGCTTTATGCAGACTATTTTTTGACAGGAAAACCCATCCAGCCCTCTTTAAGTACTTGCTCTATACTCTGCAACAGAGAAAATGAGGATGAGCAGAAGTAACAATCAGGCATTTATGCTGATTCAGAGTGGCTAAAATACTAAGATCAGTATCCTTTCTCTGAATTCTTGCTGACTAGGGTACAGAGAAACCAATTTGTCCAAAATCCTGAGTATTCAAGCCATATTTATAATGCTTTAATAGCACAGTACAGATTCATTCCTCAACTCCACAAAGAAACTTTTCCACCTACCCAGACTAATGGACCAGTAAATATTGTTGATGGCTGTTCTACATTCCCCATGCAAAGCAACTGAAACATATCAGTTAATATGAAAAATAAAGATTAAAACCACAGACAATAAATCATTTGCCCGACCCTTTTGCAAATCTATAACTGCTTTCTTCATGCTGCTTTAAAAAGAAATCTGAGGCCAGAAGCTTTTCCAATCAGTGTTCAAGCTTTTCCCACATTTGTTCAATTTTTGACTTTGACTATTGGGCATTTTTCTAGGCTTAAGTCTTGTAAAAATGTGGTAATTTATTGACAGAGTGAGTTAATGAAATACCTAATTTGGAGTCAGAAGCGTGGATTTTCATAGGACTATATTCATATGAGCACAAAGCCACAACAATACACAAGTGATCTGTCTGATGACTGCTATCAATACTTGAATATCAGGTTCTCAGTATAAACCATGCAAGACTTTGTTTGCTCCACCCCTGTTTCCTAAGTTCTGAGAAAGGTTGAAGGCAGGATGGGACTGGCTGTGTGTATGAGAAATCTTGCAATACACACCCAGATTTGCAGGGCAATTCACAACAGACATTTCCCTTGGGTATAGTGGTTCTGCATTCCTTCAAACTATTCACATCACCCCAGAGGGTAGAGTAGCCCTCTGAGAGGAACAAAGGAACATTATTTTCTGGTGAAATTAAATATAAAAGTAATCTGAGATTCTGAAGACAAAAACTGCTACAGCAGTTTTATAATTTGAGGATAATGTATGTCTATATGCTTTTGCCTCTGTAGCCTTGCGGCAAGAAGATATATATCATATTTCAATGTGAAAAAAAGCCCAATTTCAAAAATAAGTAGCTGTTTCCTAACTTTGTCTGGGCATAGAAACCACCAAATCAAACAAACTTTTCAGTTCAGATATTTCTACCATCTGTGTTAAGCTTTGAAAAACACAATATTAATTTAACTGTCTCTATCATTCAGACTGTGTAAATAAAACAATATTTTGACTATGTGTTTTATTTTTGCAATGCTACATAATAGTACTTAGTGGGGCTGTAAGTCAATCACAATGCAACAAGAAATCAATGGAAGCCTCAGAGAGGCAAGAAACTTGTTCTGTGCTGACTTGCTCTGTTCCCTGCTAACATAGAGGTAAATATAGAAAAGAAGAAAAGCAAAGTTGAAAATTATATTATGTAGAGGGTCTAAGTAATCCTCCTTGGCCTTGGTAAGAGGTAAATTTCAGTTTAAATTTGCTTTAACTATTTTTTAATTATCCTAACAGATAGAGGACTGTAGTTGTTGTTGCATGTTAATTGGTCTAAAATCAAAGCAGCAGATCTCAGTAAGTGACTTTTGACATGTTCTTATAGAAGAAGGATGAGAACTAGTGGGGGGTTAAATTTGCTGCCTGTCTAAACTTTGCTATGAATATTTCCATCTCCTATCCTCCATCAGTGTGGGGAGCTGGGGAAAGAAGGTTTCAGTCAGTTCATAACCATTCATCTCTGCCATGTTTTCCTCTTTATATTTCCCCTACTCCATCATACTTCCCTCTCATTCTTCAATAACTTCTCTGGTGTGGGTCCCCCCACAGGATGCAGTCCTTCAGGAACATTCCTCCAGCATGAGTTTCCAAATGGCTTCCAGTGGGGTCACAGTCTTGCCAGGATGCTCCCTGCTCCAGCATGGTCTGTCCACGTGCTGCAACTTCTTTGAGCTTACATCCACCTATTCCTCCTGGCATGTGGTTCTCCATGGGCTGTGGATGGATGTCTGCTCCACCATGGACCTTCATGGGCTGCAGAAAGTCAGCCTCCATCACCACGATCTCCTCTGGCAGCTGAAGAACCTCCTTTCCCTCTTTTGGGGTCTGCAGGTTTGTTCCTCTTACATTTTCTCATTCCTCTTTCCCAGAACCTGTTATGCAGCAGGTTTTACCCCTTCTTAAACATGTTACTACAGAACTGGTACGAATTTAAACATGTAAAAACACAATCACACCTACAAAAAACAGTCCTTTGTAGGGCAAGCTGTATGTGATAGATTCCTTTTGTCTGTTCAGCACAGTGAAGTGGATCTTTTAAACTCAAAACTTCTTCTCACGAATGGATATTTTAAATTTGATATTGTCTAGAATTTACTAAATAAAATTTCTTTCTACAATTGCACTCTGAAAAGATGAATTTTATCCAACATGACTCCTTCAACCCAGCCAAAAATCGCAGCACTATTTGTGTATCCTCACATTTGAAATCTTCATTCTAGGAACATCCTATTCCTTTTTATTGCCACTAATATTTATCCTGAATTAAGTATTTATCCTAAAATAAACCAGGTCAAAGAATCTCATCGAAAGTCTCTTATTTTCTAATATGGAAGTATTGAGTGATTGAAAAAATATTACTTTCACTAAAAATAGACTTTTAGAATTCTTGAAAGAGACAGTTTTGAACAGTTTAGCTGTTTGTTTTATTTTCTGAAAGTCATTTATGCATACTAAAGATAGCCTTACTGATCTCTCATTATACTCTAAGTCTACAGAATTGAAAAAAAAGGATGATACAAAAAGAAAAAAAATTGATGGTTAAATACATTTGTTTACATAACTGTTATGCTTTCCTGAAACCCAGCCAGCTAGGAGAGGTCTTCAAGAGTCACCATTAACTACCATTTGTGGGTTTGTATCCCCACAACAGAGTATTCAGGGATTAGGTGATAAATCACCTGTTATCGGGTTTGGAAGTGCAGGGCAAGAGCAAGGAAGAAGGTGTCTGCAGCCCTAGGGGTGAATTTCTACTCAACAGATATTCTGTTCAGGAAGGAAGATGTATGTTCTGAATCTATATTCATTTCATGGAGAAACAAGCCTAAGGATAGGGCTTGTCAAAAGAATGTGCTCCATCCCCTGAGGAGGTGTGTGAAAAATCTCAAGAGTTGGCTTAATTTGACAACCTTCTAAACTGAAGAGAACACAGAAAAAACATAGAGCCAAGCAACACATTACTAGATATAAGAGCATGTAGCAACTCTTGTCCTATACTATTGTTAAATACAAAATGTCTTTTGCGTTTTTTTAAAATTAGGATTCCTTTTGTGACATTTACATTGGCATTTATCTAATGATAAGTGATAAAGAGGGGCCACTGGTAAAATTCAGTCTTTCACATTCCTTAGGCACCAGGAAACTTCAATTGGAGAATGGCAACAAAACAAGCAAACTAGAGAAGTTAACAGTATTTTTTCTATAAATTCCTAGGCAAGTGTATCTTTACATTTGGATGCAGGGATAAAGAGGCATGAAGGGGAAAATACTGCTCAATCTTTTTTGTTTACTTATTTGTTTAAGGGGATTTTTTTGGGGTTTTTTGTGGATTTTGGAGTAGGTGTGCATTGGCTGGTTGGTGGTTGGTTTGGTTTGGTTTGATTCAGTTTGATTGCTTGGGGTTTTTTTTATAATTGAAGTACAATTACTGAACAAAAGCAAACGATCATGGAACCAACACCTCCTCATTTTATCAGAAGCAGTAAAATTCAAGTTACCTCAGCACCTTTTACACCGAGGGTCTGATAAGAATGGAATTTAATCATCCAAGAACACAGGCAGACACCAGGAAATATAAAATACATAAAACACAAAAGATATGGAAAAAAATGGCTTCCATCCATGCCCTGATTTCTATTCCTCTAAGAACTCACAGAACTTCAGTTACTATAGCCTGATAGGAAGCTCTGCTGTCTTTTTTTTCTGACTCTTAACTGGCGGCAAAATCTCTCATATAGAAATCTGCTCCTTCCTCAAAGAAACTCACTGATGTCTAAACAGTAGATTCTGGGGAAAAAAAAAAAAAAAAAGAGCTTCCCTCCTGTAATTTTACTGTCTTTAGAGATTTTGCTCCATCTCTGCTTCAAAAGTGAAGTTGGGGAACTATTCCTCTCTTGTATTGAGTTAGAAGAGCTTGAACCACAATTTCTTTCATTTCCAGTCATTTTCACAGGTTATTTCAGAAATGGCTTACAGCAGAATTCAATATTGTTATACATGTTTAATTGAAATATTCATGTAATAATAAATTAAGATTTTTTATGACGCTTATTTTTCAATGAAATTAAATTTTTATTTTAAAATTAGTAAAGAAAACTCTTTTTGTATAATGCAAAATATCAATATGAAGCATAATAAAATCCTAAACTGGCTACATCATAATAAACATTGATTGAGCCAAGCATGCAGAAGGATTCCTCAAAAATCTGCTAACTATGTTAATATTTGTATTTTGCTTTTGATGTTTGAGCTTTAGAGTTTTAAAAATGTGTCTACCATATGTCATTTTTCAAAAGAATTCAGAAAGAATCTGAAAGCAGAAGCTCCCACGCTATAACATCTCTCCTGATGGTAATAAGCTAATAGAAAACACTAAAAGAATCCTGTTGAGGACAATGACATAACATGTTGAATACTTTTTTTTTACCATTTTTAAACTATCCTAAATCAGTAACAATACTTGGTACAAAACTGTAGGGCCTTGTTTCACAGTAATATATAACACAGGGGAGATTGTGCTGGAAATTACAGTGTGGTGTCCTGCTGAGAAACTGAAGTAGTGAAACCATCTTGAAAGACTCATAACAAAGACTGATGATCTGAGATAGAGTTTTATGCTATTAAAGCAATCTGAATAAATGCTGTTGCCTGTTGTAGCAAGAACAGGATAGTCTGATCCAAGATATCTTTGCAAGTCCCATGTTAATAAGATCATTCTAAATATCCTCCATAGAAAATAATGTCTGATAAAAAGCATGGCTAAAAGTTGCCTTTTAGGTCATTTTCATCCTGTACTAAGATGTTAATAAAGCTCTGAAATTTAATTATCTGGATATCACTATACAATGGGTCTTTGGAAGTTCATCCATCCCTTCTGCCAGATCACATCAACTGTGACATTATTTTCTGCAATCTGTGTAGACGCATGAAAAAGACCACCCACTTATCCCATGCAGGTCAAGGAACAAGTGTCTTACAAAACTACTGCTAATGACTCATCAAATTTAACTGATTTACCTAAACCCAAGTTTTAATATTCCACCTGTATTACCACATTCCTTAATTCATGTAAATTAAGGAAGTGTTTGATGAAAAAATGTTCTTAACTATTCGTTTATTCACCTTTCATATTATTGTATTCATGAATGTAACTGTCTGAAGGATAGAAATATAAATAAAATGACATGTGACTTCAAGGAAGACCACAAAATGAAATTTTTCTGTCTCTTTCCATTTTGCCTTTTAGGTTGTATGGTTGCTAGTGGTAGGGGAAGGAATTGGTATCCAGGGAAGAGAGCACAGGAAAAACATAAAGCCAAGCAACACATTACTGGATATAAGAGCATGTAGGAACTGTTGGGGACTTTGCTCATCCTGAATGATGACTATATCAGAGCATCCCGCTAACTCACAGGCACTTCTGCTGCACTATAGAGAGTATTTGGGAGCAAAAAATTATTTCATAAAAGATTAGTCACAGCTATAATTCAGAAGTATATGGGTTATATGTTTTCAATTACTGGAGGGCTTAGTTATCAAATCATTCTTCTTGGCTTTGCTGCGAAATGTTTTATGATCCTTCTTTGTTTCCAGCTGATAAGCCAGCAGCTTCTTGTGGCTGCAGGAAAGATTCCAATGACTACTTCATCAGTATTAAACCATTTGTCATGGAGAGTTAATGGATTAAATTTTTGTTGCTGTCTGTGTGTAAATTTAATACATACTGTTTAAGAAACGCAGTAAAAACAAAAGTATTTATGCAAAATAAGAGCAAATAATTTTTAAAAATAGAGATGTGTGCAGAAAAAAATAGCTGCAATAGTATCAATTGCATCTAGTAATTCACTAAAGATATTTCAAATATGAATGTAGGAATAATTTTCATTTATCTGTTTCCCTTTAGAAAATATTTTTTGTATGCCTGTTTCTTTGTTTTCATTAAACAAGTAGGATTCCAGAACAATTAATATGAAGACAATTTTTTGGGGGTTTTTTACCAAGATTACTATAAATTTTTTTAAGAAATATCAAGTCATGTGTGCAAATATTTTATTTTAAAATGTTCCTCTATAGAGAGTATTCTAAACCAATGTTTAGAATGGTTTCCCTTAATCACAGGTGCATACGTGTAAAGGATGTATTAAGGACCTGTGATAAACTGAGGCTTGATTCTAAGGAATCAAGAAGAATTTTTCTTTATTCTAGATACATCACTCAATCACATCAGAATAAAAAGCAAAGTGTCATAAATATAGTATTTCTATTTACAAAAGTAGGAGTCTTTAAAATCCCTCAGAATCAAGATCTAATGGTTGCATTTCCTCATATAAGAGAATAATACATGTCTAATGAAAAATGGAAAGTAGTCACTAAAACAAATAAAATTAAACTACAGTTAAAGGTTTAGATTATTGAAGACAATGTAGTGAAACAAATAATACCATGGAGCTGATAAAGTAAAAGTATCTTCTGCATAAGACAGCTAGGAAAATGATTACTTCTTTTTTGGATGGCAAGAAATATTCATTGTCTCCCTTGAGTCCTACAGCAAACTTATGGAGTATAATGAATAGATATTATATACACCTATTCCTATATAAAAAATAAAAAAATGTACTTCATTTCCAAAAGGCTTCATGCTATTTGTGCAGTACAGAATGTATAATTAATGAAGAACATGCTGATGTGAGTTTAGCAAGATTTGCAGAAACACCTCTGCAATATCTTAAGAACTTGACAAATATCATCAAATAAAAACATCCCAATTAACCTGAAATTTCAGCATTACTACCTCATCCTTCTCCACATTATCAGGAGAAATACAGCCACAGTTATTAAAAAAATTAAAAACCAAAATTTAAAATTTAAAAATTAAAAAAGTGCACCTTTCATTCAGCAAGACTGCATTTTCAATTCTACAGTTGTAATTAATAATGGGGCTAAAATACTCACAGCCATGTTGGATTTTTATCATGAGAAAGGATGGTTTTGACTATCTTTCCTTTCCCTGTACCAAAGCTACATTGACAATACCCAAAACCATCTGGAGCAGATTTTAGAATTTCAGTAAAGCCCTTAACAATTTTACTGAAAATTAATACTGAAATGATACCATTATACCTGCTCCCAGCTATATGCATAGTATACATAGTGCTTAAATTATGTGCAATGCAGATAGTGACTGGGGACACAAAAAACACTTTTCCTTGAGATTGTTTCTCTACAGAGTCCTAGGGCCTCTTTTTTCCTTGCCTCCAAGGCAAATAAATCTATATTAAGATTTACAGAAGCACCAGATTAAGTGCTTCTATAAATAGATTTAGGGTAGCAAGGAATATAACCTGTCAGAATCTGTGTCCCCAGATCTGCAGCATGTAGACAATGAGCTACCCTAATGAGGCATGCAAGTCTTGGTGGACACATCCCAGAAATGAGCAGTGAGTTTTTAATTGGATTTCTACAGCCATCTCAGAACACCCTCATGGAGGCAGAAATACCTCATTACCACTCACAGGTATTCTGCTAGGGATATATTAATCCTTTCTTCATGTTGGTGTTATTTTATAGAATCAGCCACTAACCTCCTTGGATCTTACTCTATGTCTGGTCTGTGCTCTGCTACATCACCCCATGATTGCAGGACAGAGACCCTCCCCACAGCTACTGATGGCTGTTGCTGAAATTTGTGAAAGGCCAGATATTGAATCTTGTACAGATTTGTAGAGCTGTTAGCTTTCCTTCTCTATTTTTTTGTCTCCTGTTAAGCAGCAACATGAAGTACATCATTAAATATTTCCTTTCCTGCTTGTGGTTTGGCCATAAGAGCATGTGAACAGATGTGTCACCTCTGTCCTGGTCTGTATGGTGAGCTATTAGTATGCTCTACAGGTAACTGGTGGGGACCTGTTTAACAGGGGGTGGCATTCTGAATAAATATACACAGTTGTGGAAGGTTTGCTTATAGTTTCAATCACGTTCATATGGGAAAATTTCAGGTTCAGATATTAAAAGTCAGCATAATAAGCCATGATTCTAAATTACAGTATTATAAAAAGTGTGCATAATATCCTGCAAACAGCAGAGAAAACAGTGCCATGTGGTATATAAGCATAGAGTGTGTATCAAAGATTTTGTGCCATGTAACCCCTGATGGGGATCTCCATTAAAACATTCATGTATGAATCCAAAGGGCTCATTTTAAAGATTTATTTAGCAGTACAAATGCATTAACAAGCTAAATCAGCCTAATACCATAATGTGATATACAATTTGACCCCTTCCAAGTCTGATTATTTTCACAAAGTAGGTTTTCATCTTCTATCTGTTGGCAGAGCATCAGCATCTAAACAAAACCTGGCACAGAGTGATATCTGTTTCATATTTTGAAACATTTCACTACAGCAAACGCAGAAGCTCTCCACTGGATCAAATTATGATTTGTATTGTTGAGAGTCAGTTAGACATCGACCAAATTCTTTCCCTAAACAAGGCAAGAAATGAGAAAGTTTTAGAAATTGCAGTTATTTTACAGAACTCTCTTCTGGCTACCGAACAGCTATGAGAGGACTGGTTCAACATTTTGGATGCATACTTTATCTCACAGAAAAGGGATATAAGCCAAGTGCTGGAAATTCATCAAATCCTATGCCAAGAAATGAACATCGAAGAAAAGAAAAGATGGCTAGGATTTGGATAATGGTCAATTAACTTTTTCCACAGCAGTTAGAACATAATGGGAAAATGTATTGAACCTGTCCTAATTGGTAACTTCTGTGTGATGCATGCAACATGTTTTTCAGCCATAGTTCTGCTATTCTTCTAGAGAGTCAAAATATTAAACTCTTTTAACACAAACAAATGGTTGTAATGCAATTTAGCAGAAGCAGAAATGTTTCAATAGGATGTGAGTGTTGCAGTGTTTTATGCATTCTCCCTCACTGCTAAAAGGAAGTATTTGAAAACCAGAAAGTGTGACTGACAGTAAAAAATAGGCTGGTATTGACGACTGTATTGGGTTTTATAATCTGACAGAAATTCAGAAAGCAAATAATTTGTGAAGAGTGTGAGGCAGTGATTATTGGTAAATTTGTTTATACATGAGTTGCCTGCTAAAACCTGTTTTCCTGACAATATCTTAAGAATGATAATTGTATTGCTGACCCTTGTTTCTTGCTCATGGCTCTAATTTTCAATTTTTTAGCTTAGTACTGCTTCTAATGTGTTTCAAAATATTCCTAAATATTTACACAGATTATTATGAGCAACCAAACACTCTGTGAGCTTAAGACTGTGAGTAGTTACAGATAGAGGTTGTGATTCCAGAAACCCTTTTCACAGACACAGTAAAGCACCCAAACCATCAAGAAGCAGATAAAAAAGATTTTTGTGAGTATATAATATAATAAAAATTGAGTTTTCTATTCATAAACAGTTTTCAAGCCAATTCTGATTAAAAACTTTCATTTTGTCTTGTACAGATGCCTGGAATAAATGGCCCAAAGTGATTTCAGTTGAGTATCGATTGTTTACTTCAGCCAATAAGTATTAAATATTTAATATGTCTGATAAATCATTGAAACATCATGTGTATAGATATATATACCAAATATCTTCTAGCAATGCAACCATTGCTCATGGCAACTCATTGCCAGCATTTCACTAATCATTTCAAAGAAGCAAGTACACTTTTTTTTCTGATTGTAAAAAAAAGAATATGCTGGTTTGATGGTGTTTTTTCCTTTAACACTGTAATAGTCCAATCCTTTCCGTTAAAAAAATAATATAAATCTGTAAAGAAGATCTGGTTCTAATCTTATTTTTTATGGTAAAAAAAAAATCTGTCTGAAGACATAACCCAAACTGAAAATGATAAAAATCCGTCTGTTCCAGCTATGAGGAAAAACAGTCTCAGAGACCAAAGTAAAATCTTATGCTCTTTTTTAACATGCAGCCAAAATCAAGTTGTTCACTCAGGTCGCAGAACACTGCATGTTCACACTGCACAGTGAGGTGTCAAGCTGAAAGACTAAGTTAAGAGCCCAAAAGCAAGATAGTGCTATCAGCTCAGTGCTGGTACAGCTGCATGGGGCTGGCAACACTCTCTCCAGCCCTCCAATTATCTCATTCAAAGCTCTCTCTGGCCCTGGTGTGACAATATGTTAAACTGTCTGCATGGCTTCTAGTGACAGATCAAAAAGAGTGTGGCTAAATGATGTAGAGTGACAGTCCAGATTGCTTCTATTGTGCTGTTTTCAGGTATCTTCAAGCACCCTGATGAATTCAGTTTTTATCAGCAACTTTATGCCAAATGAAGCCTGGTCTGTTCTTCAGCATGGAACATAAAAAACCCATAAAAGTTGTCATAAATTTGAAATCAAGTATTCTGGCTAATTAGACAAAATAAAAGAGTTTGCCCAAGCCAATTTAGGGGAAATTGGTTCTTCATTTCTTTCTGTAGCACACAGGTCTGATGACCTGTTTAGCATGGGATACAGTTACAGGGAAAACAACAGCAAACCAAAATGACCAAGAACTGCACCCTTCCTTCCTTCCTTCCTTCCTTCCTTCCTTCCTTCCTTCCTTCCTTCCTTCCTTCCTTCCTTCCTTCCTTGGAGTCCAGTGCGCCGCTTGCAACTTCCCTCTACTGCTGTTAAACAGATCAGGAAAGAGAAACTATGATCGCATTACGCTGAGCAATGGCCAACATGATTGAAAAGAGAATAATAAACAAAAATCCTTATACCAGTTTCTAGATTGCCTACATTCAGATCTTTTCCCCACTACTTAGTATTTAATGTTTTATATTGCCTACCTTGAAAACAAGTAAATATTTAAAAATCCCATATTTCATTACATTGGGGGTTTTTTGCATTTACTTTTACATGTTCAATCAACAATGAATAGTGGACAAATTATTAAGCATGCATAGTCTTTTCATGAATGATACATAAGAACTAAATTTGTCAGAAAAAATTTTCCTAAAAATATTTTTTTCATCTCTAAGTAAACAAACAACAGATATAATAAAAAGTAGACTGCATTTTTGCTTTTTACTTTGTTTATTAAAATATTATTAGAAATATAGGTAAAGAGTTGTAGAGGTTTTTGGCAAGTATCCCTTAACATCCTGAGGATTTCATTTCTTGTGTGGAGTTAGTAGGCTGGTAAGGAGAGATAAGTAGATGTAGTTAGACCACCGCAGTTACAACCTTTAAAGTGGTGCTTTGCCCTTTTAATTGGCCCCAAAATGAAAATCTAAATAATTAAAGAAGGATTGGAAGTTTCTCGTTTATTGTCTCTCAATGATTTCCATACTACCCCTGCTCAGCTCTCAGTTTAAATGTAAAAAGCTGTGGTATTTCCCTCTAACTGCTCCAATCCCAAACTCATCCTAGACTCTGAAAGTGAAGCTGGCTTTACTCTGGCTTGCACATCTCCTACAAAGACCCTGCAATCTGACTGTGAGGAATTTGGTTGATGAGGTGCCAGCTGGAACCAAGCCTGGTTCATTCCCTGAGAGATGCATTGGTTCTGCAGAGCAACAAAAGGCAAAAGCAACAGCAATTTTCTCTAGCAAAGAGTCTGAACACATCAACAGATAAAGAATCGTGTGTCTCAGAAGACCTTTGTTACCTTCATGACTCTGCTGCTTGAGGTTGCTTAGTCACCTTGGACAAATCACTCCACTTGTCCTTGCTGTCTTTACTACATCCATAAAAAGAAATAGTCTGTCAAGTAGATGATCGAAAATAGAGCAAAGATTGCACAATAAGTACTTGATGTAAAGGCAGTCAGGAAAAGGATAAAAATATGTAACCCAGTCTTCTTTGAAATTAGAAAACATGAATATAAATATTTAAGAATAGAATAAATCTGAATATATTTCTTTTAAATAACACACTAATTCCCTCTGGGAGAAAAGGAACACTTAAATAGCTAATCATGCTGACATGAAACCAATTAACATTGAGATGTTGAAGACAAGTAATGTATAAAATCATTCACAGCTATCTACCATTTTAAAAAAACATTATTGTAGCACCTGCTAGAGCAAGCCACAATCGCTGAAATTTTATATTCCACAGAAAGCTATTTGACAATGCCATTAATACTGTAAAATTTCCTAATTGGAACAGATTTAAAATCAGACAAAAGATTAAAATGAGGAGAAAAAACCTCCAAACAACGAAATAAAAAAACAAAAAGATAAGAAAAGAAAAAAGAGGAGAAAAAGGAAAAAAAAGTTAATTGAAAACCAAGGAAGACAAATGCCTGTTGATATGCTAGCACACTGGGAAATAATCTTTATGCACTTCTTGCCCACACTATGTTAATTCATAAAAAAGATCCTGCCTTACCAAGTAAGAATAGACAAAAAAAAATTGCAGTTTCTTTGTACTTAGATGTCTTATACCTTTCTTCATCATGTGATTAAGGGAAATTACATATAAACTCTCTGGTAAAATCTTTTAGCCAATAAATTTCTAATATTCTAAATAACTTGAGATATTTTTGTGTTGTCCACTGCAGTTCCGGTAAGACACCAAGATAGGAAGAGAGGAAATAAAAGTAGCCATGACTGTCCTTCACATTGTTGATATATTTGCCAAAGACATTCATGAACATTGTTTCCAACACTGAGTGTCTGACAAACACTTGCCAGATAAAAGAAGACACAATGAGACCAAAAACTATAAGTTCAGCACCTGGAATTTTTCTAATGTTACTTTGATCCAGAAAGAAAATTTTTGTTTGCAATGGACATTTTACAAAGTTGCAGGTTTCTTGAGCAGAGAATGCTAAAGCCCCAACTGAGAGAATCTGTTGAAGGACAGAACACACCTTTACTTAAGGAGCTACCTTCCAAGTGCAGGATAACCTATTTTTTGAGGCTTCATTTATGGGTTCAGGAAGGAAGCATTCAAATGTGGTCCTTTATTAAAAATCTGATTCTAGGACATTTCAAAACAAATTAAATAATTGGGAAAAATCTGCCTTTCACTACTCCAGCATATCATTTGGCTCATACAAAGGAAGAGTCTTCCTCATTTTAGTTCTACGCCATTTCATCAAAGATGGCAAAATAGGGAGCAGGTACCATGTAGTCTGAAGAGGAAACTTGTATTTTGGGATATAATAGCCTGAGGATTTTCCCTGGCTGATCCAACCTAATGATTGACCTTACTTCATTACTCACCAGTGAATTTAATTTGCAAAGGGCAGAAACATTCTGCTGTCTGGAAAAGACTGAATAAGAATTAAAATGTTAATGAAAAACAAGAGGTTTGGTTTCTTTCAGTTTTGTTTTGGTTTTTTTAATTTGTTTTTTATGTAGATGATCCAAACGCCTTTAATAATGTCCTTTTGTATTACAGCACTTTATTCTCATTCTCAGCTCCTGGCTGACTGAAGTACTAGTTTTCTGTTTACTTTTGCTTTCACCATTCTACTGAGCTTCTGTAAGTTTCTAATACTTCTGTCAGGGATTACACTTAAACCTTACTTGCCAAGTTGTTAAGCCGTTGAAGGCCTTATTGTTAAAAAAAAAAAAAAAGAAAGGGATGTGCATGAAAAAATTACCAACTTCCTTTAAAAGAAACTATTTGATATAGCTGCAAATTCTGTGAAGAATTTGCTCTCATATATGCAGAACTTTAAAAACAGCCACTTTTTGCTAGTAATTACTCAACTCCTTTCCTATCTTAATCTTACTCTTTCACTTCTTACCAGCTTCTCAGAAGTGATTTTTTTCAGAGGGGCTATAAAATTATAATCCATTATTTTAATCACTTGCAAAGAGATCATAAAGATAAATGTTTATTCATATTTCCCATTCATGTCTTGACAAAAATAAAGAAAGCTAAGAATTCTTTAGATGCCCCTCTGCAACACAGAGGTTGCAAAGTCATTATATAATAATAAATAGCCGATATCACTACAACAGCAACAGACATATTGTTGCAAAGGTCATTTTACATCATTCTAACTCTTCTGTGCCTGTCAAGATCTCAGTACCTTTCTTGTTTGACTAGGGTGGTGAAATGTGAAAGGAAGTGTCTGTGCTGTTCCAAATTGAACCAAACACATCTTTGCTCCAAGGAGACAAGTGTGTAAGTGCCTGGGTGAATGCCAGTGCATTGAAAAGGTCAGCATTTCTAAGAACACAAATGTCTCTAACAGAAGTTTAGGCTTCGCTTGTGAGTGACAAAAGCAAAAAATATTCATTATTTCTTTGAAAGTATATCTGCTCTGAAAAAGAAATTACTGAAGATCAGCAGTCAGCTAGAAGAAGTATGTCTAACAAGCCTATATGGCAAAGAACATTTAGACATTGTAGGTCTAAATTCAGATTTAAAAACAATGCAATTTCATTTGAAGAAAATACATTCTAGTTAAAACAACTTGCCTCTGCAGGACACACATATAGTACTCATCCAGATAACTCATTCACCCACACCTGACTCATACCAGACAGGAGGGAGGTACATACTCATTTCTACATTTCCTTGGTTAGTTCAGGCAGAACAATCTTAGATCACTTTGTACCTACTGGTGTAGGATCAATCTTAGTAGAAAGTTCTCAAGTTCCTTGCTGTCCATGAAGCTTTGTAAAATAGTTGGAAAATTGCTCTGGAATGGTTACACTCTCCAATTAAGTCCTTTTTTTTTCTATGGTATTGCTGTGACATACCAAGGAAAAGGAGCATCTTCCCTATTGGAGTGAAGAAAGATGCAGCAGAATGTGAATTTACTTCTCAGCCCAAGAAAACGAGCAGAAACCAGGAACTGCTCTAGTCTTTTCACAGGACTCTATTCTGAAAATGAAAATAAGCATATGCATAAATGGTTGTAAAAATGAGACATAAGGAAAATAATATATTAAAAGCATAGCTGAAGATTTACAATAAAGCTGGGATGAGTTTTAAAAAGTAATTATACTGTACTTGCTAAGCCTGAATTCTCAAGGTGACTAATACCAGATACTTGCTATTAGCATAGCAGTTTAAATAACATAAACTGCAGTACATCTTCTGCTGTCCTTTTTTAACATAAGCAATGCAGTTTACAAAAAAATTATACTCTTATTTCAAAGCTAAACATCACAAAAATACGTATTTTAAATGATGTAGATTCCTTATAATGACTTGCAGCCTTTTATCATTATTTCCAGTAAGTCAGAGGCTCAGAAAGCAAGTACACTCTGGGGGCACTCAGGCACAAACATGGCATTTGTTCTTTAGCTAAATACAATCTCTGGCTGCCTCCTTCTTACCTTGGAGATATAAATCCTCCTGAGGCCTCAGTCAGATGCAGCAATGTTCCAATAACTCAATCCAGTGGGATGCCTGTTCTGATTATCCCAATTCATCTTCAGCGCAAGCTACTGATACATGCACATAATAACAAATCAGTAGGGAGTATTGAAGAAAATCTAGCTTTTTTATAATTAGACATTTGCTATAAAGAACTACAGAGTTATATAATCATCCTAGCAGACACAAACAAAACTTTACTTTGTTTGCTGCTGAAGCATGGATAATTTGTCATCCATTAATCTACTGTTTTAAACAGATTTATTCATTTGCACAGTTGACTATATATGAAGATATCAATAATCTAAGCTTATAGAATTCAAACTATAATAAGGTCTGAGCATATTCAGGCCTGATTTTCTAGATGGGTGTGATTGGTGCAAGGATCAAATTTGCTGATTTTATTTATTGTGCTTAGATGAAGAAAACTATAATAGCAGAAACCATTTTTATGATATAAATATCCAAATGAATATGCGATGGCTTCCAGGAAAACATTTTGTAAAAGCTGGGTCCCTAACCAGTATTGCCACACTGACAAGCATTTCTAGTTCAAATGTGGTCACAGTCTTAGCCACTATACTTTTTCCAGAAAAATACAATTTTCTGGGGAAAATGAACACCCAGCATGTGGAATGATAGTAGTAAGAGATCAGCACTCGTGCTAAGTCTGAGAAACTGAAAACCCTCAAGAAATAAAGAATAAAATATGCTTCCCAGAAAAACTGAGATGTTTTTCAAGAGATGTTCATCACAATAGATTGTGAGGAGTAGGTGCCAAACATCATTATTTTCTAACAGAAAATCACCCTTTAGGGCATGTATGTCTGCAGAGAGATAAATTCAAATGGATTTCAGAGTTTGAATGAAAAACAATGCATCCTAGAAGGAGAAATTTTATACACCTGCCTCCCATTGATTCCAACATCATGCAACACGAGTTACCACATTCAATAAATATTTTCACTGTTTTACAGACCATCACAGCATTATTAAAATTCTTTTGATTTAGGCTAATCATCATCAGGTTCTCCTTTATGCCAACATCTACTGGAGTGCAGACATAAACAGGATTTACTGGCATAATAAGTAACCTTAGTGAGGAGAGTAGTCCTCCTCACAAATAACTGCAGTGTAAAACAGCGTAGAGTGTGTCATCTGCATTTATTTAGAGGATTAAAATTTGCTATTTACTATTAGTGCTGTACTCCCTGAAAATACATTTTGTTAATTGTCTTTTTTGTTGTTGTTGTTCTTCAGCAGCAGTCTGCCTTTATCTGTTCTTTGTTTTGTGTCACATCTCAGGAGATTTTCCTACTAACATGCTACCATCCAGCTAGAGTCTGCCAAGAGGACACTACTGATCATTTAAAGTAATGCCAAAATCCATATTTAGTCCCATTTGGCCACGGAGAATATAGTGAACAAAAAAAATAGAATTATTTAAAAATCTGAATTATTTTCCCCTATTCCACCCAAAGCATTTTCTACTCCACAGTTAAAATATTTATGTTGCTGTTCATCAGCTGGATGCTGCTTTGGACTTGGACACCTGACTGACTTTTGTCTCTTAAGCACTTGCAATTGCACGTTATTGCATTTTTTTCTCATTTAATGCAAACAGAATAATCACTTACATGTCTCAATGATAGAATGCTATAAAATGACCACGTTATGAGAGTGAGCAAATTGGATTTCATGGGAATGACTGAACAACACTGCTTTTTAATTGTTTCTAGTACCTGTTTTTCATCACTTGCAGAAGACCTAAAATCAATAGATATTTCTATGAAATGTAAAAATGTGTCAAATGAATATATGCATGCAGTGTAGCAGCAGTGATAACACTAATATGTCTCTTGCAGAAAACTGTGCAGGAAACTCTCTAGAAATTACCAGAGGCATCACAATTTCTGATTGAAAATCCACAGGAGAATAGTCAATTTTACTAATTTTGAGTTTTTTCATTTTTTTTCTTTGTTGATACCATGTCAGATTCCAACTGTCGAAAACTTTTAGTAGCAAAAAATTGCAAAGATAATGTGAGAAAAAAAAACCTACTTTGCAATATCCTTTACTTTTTAAATGAAAAAGATAAAAATTTATAAAATATCCCTGATTTTATTGGCTTCTGCCCAATCAGATAGAACAGCCCAGAATCAGATAGAACAGGGAAAAGACTAAAGACATGGGAATTAAGAATCAGGGTTTTGCAGCTAAATTGTCTCTGTGTTGAAAACATATCTGTGTGCTCCTGTAAGGAAGTGAAATAGAAATATATACCTATCTGTCTCTGCATTGATGGAGTTGTTCAATATGAAGCCATAAATACTTGTTTGTGCACAAACACTTTGTAAAAGATGTGAGCTCTTCATGTTTAATCTAATTCCACATTTTCATAATGTAACAGAGATGGCAGATTTGCCATATACACATATAGAACCAAAGATTTAAAGAGAAAAATTGTTTTCTCATTGCTAAAACACATGTAAATTTACAATTGTGGGTGCATAAATATGTGACCAATCAATAAAAAATATGGCAAACCTTCAGAAAATTTTGTTGGTTTATCCAAGAGATTGCACTTTATATCACTTCCTATCCTGCCTTAGACTGAACATCCTTACTATAAAAACACTGCAGGATATTTTATAAAAGAATCTAAAGATACTTCTATGCTCCAGGGCTCTCTTTTAATTTACCTTTGTTTCAAGATTTCTGGGGAAACCTTCTCTTACAAAAGAGAAGGACACACTCCTTGTTATTCTATTTTCAGGGGAAATAGAATTTCAAAGCAATTGCATTACCCATTTTTAACCTAAGGTTGTGAAATAACTCAAACAAGGTTCCATTTCAAGACATGATGGCCCCTCATTGATCTTTAGTTCATGACATGCTATGTGTAAAATTCTTACAGACAGTTTAATCCTGGCTGAATCTTAGAGGTATGAAATGATATGTAGTGAGTAAACTTAAATAATGATGATACTATAGACGTATCAGTTTTCCTTTCTCTTTAAATCATGGCATATATAAGGAATGTAGAATTTTTCTCAGCTAAGAAAAGTTGATATTCTTACACAGTTGCTGATGGAAAGCATCTACACTTCCATCCAAAAGCCTCAAATCATCACAACCTTCAAAAATATTGCAAATTTCAGGACTACTCTGACAAGAGAACTTAAAAATGTAAGTACACCCAGTAAAAGTTTCAGAGTGGCATCATTCATATCTGATTTTTCTATACTCAAAGAAGTGTATTTTTTGCTTTGTTCTAGAATTAAATTAATTAAATTTAAAATGCTGCGAAGAGCTCGTTATAGTAAATAATAGGTACACACTTTTTTCATCAGTGAAACAGAAAACAGCAAGTGGAAAAGGATACTGATTTTCATATAATACATTTATGAAATAACTATTATTAGAGATAATGTATTTCACACCCATGAAGTAGAGAAGAGCCTCCAGAAAGGAAGGAGAGCTAAGGGTGGCAGCAAGGCCTTCCCAAAAAGGGACACAATCTTTCTGCAGCTGAACAGGTCTGGCTGGGTGATGAAGAGTAGGGCTGGCCACAGTGCAGCCAGGCAGGCAGGTCTGTCATGGGAATGCACATCCCAGGGCAAGATGGGGACAGGATCCAGCAAGGGTAGGCCAGGGAAGGGCCAGACACAGACAGGAAAAACTGAGACATATTTTGGGCAGGGGCTGATGGTGTAAATCAACAGCCAGGCAAAGGGATGCTCATTTAATCCCTTTTTACTGCTTCTTTATTCTCCAGAGATCTGATCTAAGATTACATGGCTGCACCACATCAGAGCAAGCCTTGAACAGCGACAACTAAATCCCTGAGGGCTGTTAGGGTTGCAAAGGCTGGGTACAGAGCAAAATATTTCAGGACAGCAAGATCATGCTGCACTCAGAATCCTGAGAAAGAGCATGGCCTAGAGAGAAAAAGCAAGAAATTTGTTTGAGATGTCACTGAGACGCCCTAGCAACAGCCCAAACTGGTGGTTGTAAGCAACTGGTTCGGATGAAGGATATTTATTAAAACCAGAGTGTGACTCTAAGTCTAGGAGATTTTGAGTAATAGCATTTGACTTCTGGGGAAAAAAAATCCTGCAGATTTCTAGCTAAATATTCCCCATGGGCAGTTTCCATGATGAGCTACTGTTGTACTGTGTAAGTATACTTCCATCAGCTTCCACCACTTCTCTCTATAGATTATCACTCCCGACAGGACTATACCCCCAACCACACCATTGCTGTGTTTGCTGTACTGCTGAACACTGCCCCAGATATCTCCAGATATGACACACTAGCAGAAATATTTACAACTTAAATCCAGTATTCAAAGGAGGGTACATGTGAAATATAGAAATCAATCCTAATCAAGTTATTGTCTGAGAAGTAGTCTTTTGTTGTTATAGTTTTGAATAAATAAGAGCAATTTTTATGAAACATATCTTTTTAAAACAAGTCTTCATTCTCCTCATAAAACTTTTGTTTTTCTTCCTCTTACACAAGCACAACATACACATGCCTTCCCTAGACATAATTTTGCTTTCCTTTAGACGACATTTTGTGAGCTGATTTATCAGGGGATTCTGAAACTAAATAACAATTTATTTAATTGCTGCCTATTATTACAGCCAAAATTTTTACCTCTGTTTAATTTTACCTCTATTTAAATGTAGCAGAGCATTGGTATGTGGGGTAGGGAGGGGTGCTATTCCTGTGCCAGAGAAGAAATCACAGCAGATTGGCATAGTGTGAAGACAATGTGGTATATATCTGCAGAACATGTCAAGCTCTTCCCTTGCAACAGTACTGCATGTTGTGAAAATTTTTCAGAATAGAATGAAAATAGAATAGTAGGATTAAGTCATAGAATGGTTAGTGTTGGAAGGGTCCTTAAAGATCACAGAATCTTAGAATGACTTATGATGGAAAAGACTTCTAGGATCACTGAGTCCAACCATGAAACTAGCACTGCCAAATCCACTATAAAACCACGTCCTATCTTGTTCCCTCACTCCCTTCACTATGGGCATGGACATCTTCCACTAGATTAGGCTGCTTACAGTCCCATCCAGCCTGGTCTTGAATATCTCCCAAGATAGGGAGAAACCCATTCCAGTGTCTCAGGACTTTCACAGAAAATAATTTCTTCCTTATAACTTTTCTAAAACTAATCTCCATCACTTTGAAGCCATTCCCCTTTGTCCTATTACTGAGTGCTGTTTTAAAGGGTCCCTCTTCAGCTCTCTTGTAGGCCTCCTACGGGTACTGGAAGGTGCACTAAGGTCTCCCCAGAGCCTTCTCCAGGCTGAATAAATCAAGCAGCAGTTTGTAAAGCAGAGGAGAATGATGTGCTGCATCATTCAATAGGTGTGCTGCATTCTCCAGTGTGACTTACATGGGTAATTAAGTTCAACTAGACCCAGGCTATATGCTAGGTGAAATCAAAGTTTTGAATGGTTCATAATTTCCATCTCTTTGCCTAACTATATTCTAACTGTGTTTTTCTAGATTTAACAATGTTTGAGTGTCTTATACTGGGGTTAATTTCCTTGCATTTAAAATTCTTTGTTGACACTGTTTCCATCTTTGCTTTTTAGTTGTCTTTATTTTTTGTTGAATATTTTCAGAATTTGGACAACAAAGAAGAACAAAGCAAGCTCTTATCCTGCTCAATGAGGCTGACAGGAGTCATCAAGATAATCACTGACTAGTGTAGTCAATATATATTAATTTCCAATTTCTCTAAGTCTATCTTGCATTAATATTACTCATTTAAATATTGTCAAAATTCAATGTATTACTATTAGATAAGCTTCATTCTGTTTCAAGATAATTCTAAACTATGTTTTGGAAGAAGAGATAAACACTGAAAGAATTGAAATACTGGAATTATATGACTTTGTTTTTTCATATGGGGGAAGAGTCATGACTAACATCATCTAGACACTTTTAATTTGCTTTGCTGAACTTGAATCACTCAATTTAGTAATTCCATAAAGAATGACTGTGCCTCAGGGTGAAATGCCCTTAAAAATGCCACTTGAAACAATTCAGATGTTTCTGAGGACAAGATCAGAGGAGGAGAATCTATTGTTTTGCCTTTACTGAAAGCATCAAGGCAATTGTTTTTGATGATATTGTACCATCTCTCTGTTTCAGAGCATGACCTAGAACTTCAGCCCTATCTTAATGAAAAAACCTAAAATTGGAGTCAATTGTCTATCTCTGAAAATCTCTGTGGATCTTCTCAGATTTTCAATATGAATGGGTAGACTGTGACCATTGAACACCCAAACAAAGGACCTACACTTTTTTAAGGTCCATTCCATGTCATAAGACACCAAACATTCATATATATAAAACTCTTTCTCTTATTTTCAAGTGGCTCTTATGGCTCCAGAAACATAAATTACGACCTCTAGATGTAAGTAAAGAATTGCACTATAACATAAAGAAATTAAATTAAGAGATCCAAGGAAGGTTTCCACGAGTATGAGTAACTATGGAGTTAACGGTCTTAAAGATCAATGAGTACTGAATGATAATTTTTTCTTGTTTATTGTCATGGCTTACTTGATTTCGGTCATCATAATTCAGTAAAATATCAGCAGCATGCTATACATGCACACATACATACTTTAATATTATTATTATTGATTGCAAAATACAAAAAGAATACCTTGCATCTTTATGGCAGACAGAAAAGCAACAACAGCTGTCATCTACATGAACAAAGGCATGAGATGAACAGCAGTTAATACAAGAAAGAAAGAAAGCTTAATTTGATTCTGTAATCTTTTCTCTTCAATACAACACTTCTCTTGGAAATAAGAGCAGATTTCATTTTTTGCACTAAAATATCAGTCATAAAATTTTGACCCCAATCAAAAACCTTTTCTTTTGTTCTGCCAGCTAATAATACAGCAAAAAAGCAGAGCAATTAACTGAATTTTATTCTCTTAGTTAAAAAAAGACATTCTAATAGTCTGAAAATTAGGGTCAGCAATTGAAAAAGCAGTTGATTTCCCTTAATTTTTACTGTTTCATCAAACTTCTATTCAGATTTAGAAGTGCTTGTCTTTCCTACCGACCTAGTATTTTAATCCTTTATTTTTCTCTCTTTTCACTCTAGCTATGCTTTCAGATAGAGGTAATTTTGTAAAAAAATTGCTTTCATTTTTTTCTCTGTATGATCCAGTCAGCATGGGTTTATGAAAGATGGGTCCTGCTGACCAGACTGATCTCATTCTATGACAAGTGGACCTGTTTAGTGAATGCTGGAAGGACTGTTAATGCTGTCTGCTTCAAGTTTCAGTGAAGAATTTGACCCCATCTTCCACAGCATTCTCCAGAAGAAACTGGCTGACCATGGCTTGGACAAGTGTGCAGTTTCCTGGAAAAAACTGGTGGGATGGCCAGGCCCAGAGAATGATGGTGAGTGGTTACGCATCCAATTGCTGGCCAATCGCTGGTGGTGTTCCTTAAGGCTCAGCACTGGGTGAAAACTTGTTTAATATCTTTATCAATGACCTGGATGAGGGGATCAAGGGTACCCTCCATGTTTTTACAGATGATACCAAGGTGGGTGCAACTATTGATCTGCACAAAGACTATATGTTGGGATCTAGAGAGGGTGGATTGATGGGCCAAGCCCAACTGTATGAGGCTCATGAAGGTCAGGTGCTGGATTTGCAACAACTGCAGGCAGCACTGCAGGCTGGGGCAGAGTGGCTGGAAAACAGCCAGGGTGAGAAGGCCTCGGGAATGTTGGTCAACAGGAGCTGAACATGAGCCAGAGTGTGCTCACATGGCCAGGAAGGCCAATGGCATCCTGGCCTGTATCAGCAATAGTGTGGCCAGCAGGAGCACAGGAGGGAATGCCCCCTGTATTTGGCACTGGTGAGGCCAAACCTTCAGTTCTGTGTCCCGTTCTGGGCTCCTTTGGAGCAGAAAATGAGGTTGCTGGAGCGTGTCCAGAGAAGGGCAATGAGTCTGCAAGTCTTATGAGGTACTGCTGCAGGAACTGGGGTTCTTTAGCCTGGGAAAGAGAGGGGAACCTTATCATTTCTTCAACTACCTGAAAGCAGGCTTTAGCCGGGTTGGTGCTGGCCTCTTCTCCTAAGCAGCAAGGGATAGGATGAGAGGAAGTGGCCTCAAGTTCCGCAAGTGAAGGTTTAGATTGATATTAGGGAAAATTTATTCAAGGAAAGGGTTGTCAGGCACTAGAATAGGGTGCCTGGGGAAGTGATGGAGACACCATCCCTGCAGGTATTTAGAAGACATGTAGGTGTGGCATTTAGGGACATGGTTCAGTAGTGGACTGGGCAGTGCTGGGTAAAGAGTTGGATTTGATGTTCTCAAAGGTCTTTCCCAAACTAAATATTTCTGATTCTATAATTATGTGAAATGTTTAAAGATTTTTTTTTTATTTTAACTAATTTGCTAATGTTAAGTTTTCCCTATTCTATTTCACATATTACTGCTCTCAACAATTCCTTTTGTTTTATTCTCACTGTATTGTTATTCTCCTAGATATAATAATTCTTCTTTAGAATCTTTTCTGGCTATTTCATTTTTTAGCAGAGCAACAATAGAATAAATACTTGAGGGATATTTGAAATTATATTAAAAATTGCAATATTACACAGTCTGTTTACCAAAAAAAATATTAATATTGTTTAATTTTCTTTATATTTTCTCGTATTTTCTTACTTTTGCTTTATTTCTGGACCATAAATCTTGGATAGCTGCATAGAATGCACGATTCATAGGACATATGATTTTTGTCACAGCAGGACCTAAGCCTATTTAGGATTATGAACATATGTCTTAATAGTGAGATATTCTGTGGAAAAACTTATTTCATGTGGTCTAATTTTCCATATGTCCTGCCCAAAGCTGAATGGCTTGGCAATCTGAACATAGGATTTATTAGGAAATACAGAAATATATGTTCTTTCACATTTATCTTTAGATACCCCTGATAAGAACAAAATGGTTCTTGTTATTCATGAGACATAATTTGGCTCTCAAAAGACTGTAATGGCTACATCAATTTTTATGTTGTATTTGCATACCACTAAGGTAGGTTAAAAACCATAATGTGAAAAATTACGTAGCCATGTATTTTGCTGAAAAAAAGTTCTATCTGCTCTCACTATGCCAACAATACTTGTGATATGGACTCAAATATTTCAACAGAAAATGAGTTTATTAAATTAATTAATCTTGCTGCTCATGACAGTGACAAGAAGAGGAAAAAACCACAAACTTTTGTCTTCTAATTCTCTGTCTATGTTAGTTGTAGACTTCAATCTAATAGCAGTCCTTGTAGCACAGGTAATCCCTAGAGGAGCTTTCCACAGCTTCATGCATAGATATATTATTTTTATTAATGAAATCATTGATTTCTAGTTTATAAGTACCATGTCCCTAGTACTGCAAGAATTTTTTTGAAATATATGAGATTCAGAGTACTTGTGAGACAGTCAGACAGCACTTTCAAGTAAGTAAGTAACTTCACTTACCTGAAAAATATATCAGGGCAGACATTAACAAAATAACAGCAGAGAGAGCCATCATTTTTGTTATGTGAGGAGGAGCCAGTGAAGAAAGGGCAATAGTATGACAATTGAATGTTGTTTAGATTGTTCACTAAAATGCCACTTTACATACCTCTCTGTCAATTAATCTGTCATTTATACAAATTCATTATTTCAAATTCCATCATTAAATTTAAACACTATTTAATTTACACTATTTAATTTTATATATATATATATATATATATATACAATGAATCTTTATTGTAGCTACATGAGGCATAAGGGCAGGCAGATCAAATTAAGGGATCCACTGTGTAAAACTTTCAGGGCACAATTCATCTGATGAGCTTTAGATGCCAATTTTCAGAGGTAACCAGACAACTTAAAGAGCCCTTATCACTTCATTGACCATGGAGCCAGTCTTGAGTAATTGACCTTGAAATAGATAATTTATACTACAGAAAAGCACTGGGATTTATCTAGCTTGTGCTGGGTTTCTCACATGAATATTGAAATATCTGAAATTGCCCTCTTAGATCTTTTTTAGTCTATGGAGATGTTGTCATTGTATTTAAATGAATCTAATGTGCAAAGAATCTCATTCTAGATGCCTACATTTAATCAAATCTAGCCTTAAACAAAATTGTAGATATGTAAAACTAGGTGAGATAAATCCCACCAGGGGCTCACATCATTTTCTAACCATAGAGAAAATTACACCAGGACATGGAGTAGTAAGTATCCTTATATCTGAAAGACGTGTAAGAAATATTTCTTCATTTCAATGACTATCAGTCATGTTCCAGGAAGGAACAGATGTCCAGTTAACACAAAAATCCTGTCAAACCTTTTCAAATTACCTGATAATTTTATTTGGTCATTAACTGATAAGCATTTAATTGTTTAAATTCACTGAAATTCTCTGCTAAAGATATGCTTTCATATATTGCCAAGAGTAAAGTCTGGATAACAGGTTATCTTTCTCCCGATTGAAACAAAAATGCTTTCTTAGAACTGTAATGAAAAGAAGGTGAGATCATTTGATAAATGCTTTTCAATTAAATTACACTGTTGAAAAGATTTAGATACTAATTTAGCCACTTTTAACTAGAAGTAGATATCATTTAAAGGAAGTTAGCCCACAGAATTAACTAAGAACTTTTTTTAAATGCACTTTTTTTCAGTGACACTCATCACCAAGTTGAAAGCAATGGGAGATCATTTATGGAAATATTTTTTCTTTCTTGTACTAAAAATGAAGTTCACCCAAAAAACCCCATGCAAACTATCTTAAAAACAGTTCTATTTTGAAGTGGTTGATAATTTTAATCAGCAAATATTACTTATTCAAAGTCAGAATTTTGTTTGTTTTGGTTGGTGTTGGAACATGCCTTTTTCAGTGAATGTTCTTGGAAAATAAGAGATTTGTTATTAACATAGCCAGTGCAATTTGTTTTCTAAATGACAAATTCTCTTTTGTCCTTTAACCAAAAGGATATATAGTACTTAATTGTGACTGTCCTATCACAAACATGAATTGTCAAATAATTTATCTGCTTGCTTGCACTCTTTATTTTAAGCTTCCTACTGAAAATTCATTCTTTGTTATTGATTAGATCAGTGAAAGTGATTTTATTACCAGATGGTTAAAGCCTTCACAGCAGGCATTTCAAGATCCACTGCAAATTTATTGTAGACAGCTAGAATGAACCTAATTTCAGGACTGAAACCTATAGCTGAATAATTAGAGTAGTCATCTTCAAACTAAAACAAATTTCTATATCACTTACAATGCCAGTGACTGACTAATGCCTGTTTTCATGTAAAGGTCATTCTTTTATTCAATGCTAGCAAGTTTTGTGAGGAAGGAAAACCATTTCCCAGCCCACTCAGGTCCCAGTTTTAGTGTTTTGATTTGGAATGAGTTCTACAGGAAACCACAGGAGAGTTAATTTAGGCACATAAGAGTGCTCGAATATGTTCCTTCTAATTATGCGAATTCCTAGAAAATGAAGCACTCTTGCAATTTTACTGCTTTGTATTTCACTTTCTGAGCCTTTCAGTATTATCACTTGGAAATACAGAGAGGATGTTCCCATGAGAAAGATCAGAAATTTCTCATAGGAATCCAAAACGCTTGCAGCAAAAATGACTTTTGCATTGAAATTAACTCCTGGAAAATTTCATGGTTTTGCAAGTTTCAAACAGAAACATGAATATCTTACAGGAAAAGAAAATTCCAATTACCCAAAGTAACTCTGAAACATGTCTGTTTGCACCTGACTTCATTTACAGATTTCACCAGAAAAATTAACTGTTACTACAAAGAGAAAGCAGGTCTGTTCTCACAAAACAAATACAATAAAGAAACCAACATTAACAACAACTACAATGATTGAAACCTTAGTAATTTTCAGACTTGGATATGCAACATCACATGGTTTGTACGAAGCAATGGCCCAGCTCCAGTCTTATAGGTGGAAATGCAAAATCTTATTTTCCTGATGGATGGAAAGGAAACCAACACACACTACTGACCCTTGATGACCAGCCTGAAGGAGTCACAAGCCTAGTGCTAATGCCAGTGACCAAAATGTATCGTTTGAGAAATGCAACATTTCTTCATATTTAGCAGGCAGATAAGCTTGTCCACTTTCTTAATTTGCCATATCACCATCCCTGTGCGTTTATATCTCTAGACATACCTTCACATTCGTGTGAAAATAGTTAAGGTGCAATGCATGTCCTCTCCTGAATTCAAGAACAGCCGTGAGCTTTATACAGCTCATGGAAGGTACAGCGAAAGCCATTATGTCTTCTCCCCTTCTTCCTAGAGTGTAATATCCATGAAACAAAGAAATAGACCTTATCTTTTATCACAAAACTCTTGAATATTTTGCCAGTATAATTATGCTGATATTATAGTCAACTATATTGATTTCAATGATTTGACAAGCACAACAAGTTACAGCGGCCAAAACATAAAACATTATGATAATTGTATCTGTTTCATGGTTTTCCCAGGAAGAGGCTGATAAAGACACCTTCTCTTTCTTATACTGATCTAACAGAAGGAGCTTCTGGGTTGCTCTCCATAAGTCACAGTAAGTAAAGAGAGCTTCTTTTTAAAGAAAAAAGGTAATGTTTCAAAGCAGGCTCTATTCCTTTCAGTGAGTTAGATTTTAGTTTCAGTAGTATAATACAATATATATCTTAATGAGGCAGCTGTTCATCAGAGAGGATATTTCCTTAGAAAGACGCTCATACTGTTGAGAAATTACCACCACTATTTCATCATGGAAGGAAAGAAGGAAACAAGAAAGGGAGAGACAGAGGATTGGAGAGACAGAGAGGGAGGGTTTGTCAGAAACACAATATTTTTACTTGTTATAAGACACATATTTTTAATTTGCCTCAGGCAATTCAAGATACTCCAGACTACTTTTGAAAAAAAGGTTCTCTCCTTCTTTTGTTTTTCAAGGAAAAAGAGGATATTTTTAGTTCATCTTAACCTTTAGAGATGCTTACACTTCCTTAGTGACCCCACTTAACCAGCTTTCTAACTCATGTCTCCTGCTGATAGCTCCTGCAAAAAGCAGTTGGTGGGTTCATTTGCAGAGTAATAAGTGCTGTCTCCCAGCCTGCAAGAAACTGATTGAAAGAGATTACCTCCCAACAGTGCTTGTTAGCTATGATTGACATATCAATATGTGACACACTTTTATTTTCAACCCTTTCCACCCTCAATTTCAGACAGAAAGGCATTTTAAAGGCACTGAAAATAACTAATATAAATTCTTTCTGTAAAGATTACTATGGGTTTTCATGTGTCTCAGCATTATAATTTCCCCCCCATTTATCCCACCTTTTTTTTTGCTAGAAGTCAGTGTGTAATGGAGAATCATGTCCTATTATTCCCAAGATGGCTCCATTTTAAAGGATATTTTAACTGCCCTTTTAAAAAGAGCAAAGCTAGGGCTTATTGTTGTCAGGTTTTTTTCAATGCACCAAGTTCAGAATCCATCCAAGTATTGATCAGTAAATAAATGAAATATGTGAGATGGGATGATCACCCAAATTCACTTTAGACTTGCTTGACAGATGGCACAGATAAATAAGCCAAACAGAACAAAGGTACATGCAACTACTCAGTCCAAAGTCTGTGCAATATGATGACCATATTTTATTTGGGAAATTTACTTAACACCTTCGCTGACATAGCCTTACAATGAATGGTTATCTTTCACAGAACTCAGCTTGTTTACTAGCTGGCAACTGTGCAGTGTATTTTGGAAGTAGGATTAGTGATCTTGGTGACAGCTCTGTATTATATAAAACACCATCCCCAGAGCCAGAAAGAAGTCTGCACTTTCAGCTGAAATTTATTGGCAATTTCAGCTTAAAGGCTAATGCTGAGAAGGCTCCACTTTTGTGACACATTTCTGCAAAGTGTGCTCTTTGCTCATTACCAATTCCTGATCCTGAAAACCCATTAACTACTAGCACCACAGGGGGAAAAAAACTGCCTTAAGTGCCTTGTAAAATGCTACAGGTGTAGTCATGTGAATCAGAGCTAACATTTAAAACAGCCAGAATACATGTGCAGGAGGAGCTGGGGAATTCCCACTTCATTCATTTTACACATATGTACAAATGGTAAGATCCAAACTTCTCACTCAGTTGCCACCTAATTCGAGACAAACTCCAGGTACTTCAGCTTTTTTCCCTTCTATTTTGAAAGCCAGCCAGCCCAGAATGCTGTCACTTTTGAAAGAATTATTGGCTTTCACAAGACCTCTGAAGGAGAAGCTACTGGTCCCACTGATGCTTTGTTTTATCTAATGATACAGCACACAGCAAAGGTTTAGCCCAGACAACAAAAGTGTACAAAGACCTCAAGCTTCTGTTTCTCAGGAGGTTTCCCACAGCTCTCTGACAGAGAGCGTGCGGGGCAGAAAGCAGAGCAGATCAAAGAGTCCTGTACTAGAATTATTCCTTTCTTAGAATAACTGGAGATCTGGTAGATCTTTCCCCGGAACATTCACCTCCTTCACTCTAAGACCTGGTTCCTGTTCAGGGAAATGTTTATGTGACTTTTTCCAACCACTAGTGGAAAATGCACAGTCCCTGAATCATGCCTGGAAAGCTCTCCAATAGCTGGAAGGCCAATCCCCAACCACTCATTTATGAACTCTTGCTGCTTTTTTGTCCCTTCTCTCTGGTCTAATGCAGTATAGATTTTTGACACATAGTGAAAGAGATTCAACAAAAGAGAAGTGGTCTCCTTTTATCCACAGTCCAGCAGCCACATGACCCTCCCAGAGGGTGGGAGTTTGAGAACCCTCTTGCAGAAAATGCATTGAGCTCGAGTGTGTCAGATAGTGAAAGAGTATTCAGTCCAGTAACCAATAAATGTGCATTAAAGAAAACACCAGAACTTCCCTTACTTAGGGAAGGGGATTAATTTTAAAAAAACCCATTTGCTTTGGTTCAGGGGACCATTGTGAAAACCTGAATTTTGATTATGCAATGGAAGAAGGTGGAGAGATTATCACAACATAGTAGCTACACACAGACACCCCTACCCCACATGGGGTCTATCTCAGGTGGAGCTAACTTTCCCCTCAGCACTGTGGCATTCCCTCACAGTGCTGTGCTGAGTTTGGATTCTACAAAGGTGTTGGTAGCACACCAGTGTTTGGCTACTGCTGAGCAGTGCTGGCGCACCACCAAGGCTGTGTCTCCAACATTCCCCCTTTCCAAAGGCCAGCAGGATGGAATTGGGCAAGAAGCTGGGAGGCGACACAAAACAGAGATTGACCAAAGGGATATTGCAGACCATATGGCATCTGCTCAGCAATAAAAGCTAGGAGAAAGAAGGAGGAGGGAGCATCAGTAATTCATGACACTAATCATCCAGACCAGCCATTTCATAAACTAAAGCAGTATGTCCCAGGAAGAGGCTGAACATTGCCTGAAGATGAGAAGTAAAGCATAAATCTTTTGTTTTCCTTTGCTTCTCTGTTTAACCCTTGCTTTTGTGTTATTAAATTGCCTTTATCTTGACCCATGAGGGGTTTTGCCATCTTATTTTTTCCCATCATTCTGATCTGAGAAGCATTGTGGTCACCTGGCATCCAACCAAAATCAACCCACCATATCTTTCCCCCCAAAACAAAAAAGCAAAGAAACAAAGCAACTACAAAAAAAGGAGAGAGGAAGTGTGTGAAAAATTGAAATTAACTGCTAATCTTTTTCTTAGAGTAAAATATCACAGAAAAAAAAAATAAAAACAATCATTGCTCTGATTGTAGGAAAACATAAGTGAAGGAAACATTTTATTCAGTGGGAGACTGTTTCATCAATAGGCCAGAGAAAATCAAGTAGATGTTGACCCAGCTGCTACTGAAGCCTGGAAGCTTTTTGAATATTTCCTACAATTACACAAATCTCATCTGAGGAACGACAAATTTGAAAGTAAGAACTAAATCCTCTAAAGAGTATTTCCCCAGAGGCATTTATTTCTAACGGAAATTATTCCTTCAGATGTTTGAGTAAGTTTACTTGAGAGAAGTCTGGGTTTTTTTGCACAAATAAAATGTTGCAGAATAAAAAATGTTACTAACCACAGGTAGTAGTTACTATTATTCCATAACCTTTCTACTTTTTCAGTACATTCATTTCCATAATGCTGAGGTCTGATAAATTGTGTTCAATTTCTTAAGAAGTAGCAAAACTTTCACAAAAACCAGCCACACAGGGACTGAAATTGTTCAGATACAGACGGAAATAATCTCCTTGCAAAAATAATTAAAATGGGTCTGCACACAGCTGCATGTGAGTGATTCTGTTTAGAAAGAACAGGTTTGTCTTTAGGGGAAAATAGGTCTCACAGGTTTGCTGCTCCTCATTTAGATGCTCTGTTCCACGTCTGCAGCTCTTCTGTATTCTGGTATATGATTTATGTATACTCACCGATACTTTTTCTCAAGTAATTTAAAATATAACCACAGAATCATACTCGCCAAAAAGACTGTTACAGTATAATAAGGAAGAGTGGAACATTTTCTGAAAAATTGGTTAATGAAGAGTGAATGGGGATGTCTGCATGTAGATGCATCACAGGAAATAGAATAGGGCTCATGGCTTATTAATAGGAGCAGAGCTCTCTGAACGGCCTCTGTTAATGGCAGCCAGATCAGCCATTCACTATCCATCATCAGGGACCCTGCAGGAGAAGGCATATCTGTAACTTGCATGTAGTCCCCATCCTAGGAGAATCCTTGGAGACATGAGGAGGATTTGACAGCTTCTGTCCCTTTTCCACCATGTCACCACAATGGAACCTGGAACTCACACCTGGATTAAGCTCAGTGTGCCTGGCTGCTGGACAGGCTCCTTGGACTCTGCACATCCTGGTGGTTCTGAGTATGAGACTGGGACAGAGAGAGGGTAACTGAGGGAAAGCTGGTTTGTTTCAGATTTTATTTTAAATAAAGGGCCTCACACTCTGAATAACATCTGGGAGAAATAACATTTCCTGCAGTGCTGGAGCATGGTGGCAACAGAATTTCCTACAAATACGGCGGTACATAATTGTGCTAAGGCATTATAAATCATGAACACAGAGAGGCTTCAAAAAACTTTGGGCTAAACAGGGCACTTCACATCAGTTTCTCAACTGTATGTGAGCAAATCCAGCTCTGCAGAAAGGCATGCAGACTCCTTCCAGTAAACAGAGATATCTTCTTGATAGACCAAAAACTAAAAGACTGTGAAATATGCAGTTGGGGAAAATGTACTGGGGAAATAAAAATACTACAGCAAAATAATTATAAAAAGAGTTGAAGTATAGATGATTTTCTGCTCAACAGTCATACATTTTCTACTAGTATTCTGAAAAATTTTGTAATATAATTTAAGAATTAAAAAACCCAAGAAATTTACAAATAAGAATTTCAAGAGGGAGAGGTTGTGGCAGAGAAAATCATACCTGTAAGGGAATCAGAGAGATCCAGTGTCTGAGAGAACTAGAGCTTATTCCTCTGGTTTCAAATCTAAACTAAACCCACACAAATTTTGCCTATTCCTAAACAGAAGAGATTCCTTAGAAGCATAATGATTTCTTTCCCCAGGCTCCTCACTTATTTCCCCTGAAAACATTTGTATCAAAGATGTGCCAAGTGTTACTTCTTTGGGAACTGGCAGCTATTTGGAGTTTTCCAAACCTAGCTGGCAAAATAAATAATATATTATTGAGAAATGCTAATCATGTCGAGTGTAAATGCTTCTTTTCAGTCTTAGAAGCATTTTTATTAAATTGATCAAGGTATGCTAATGTCAAATTTCTCACACTGTAACAGCAGTTTTTTTTCTGCACAAAGCTACACCCTTTTATAGAACAAATTTCAAGAACATATATTCATTCAATGTCTGAAACAAAATCAATATGTTGTTCAGACTTTTTTATTTTTCAGCTTCCATGAATAAGAAATATTTTGAAAAACTTGTTAGGCTGCCTCTAGGGGTTTGACCTTTTTTTTTTTTCTTTAAAGTTCCAGCCTCATTGCCAGTAGAACATTAAATCTCAAATAATCTTCCAAATGCTAACATATAATATCTTCATTTTTTTAAAAAATATTATGAGATATTATTATATAGGCATAGATGATAGGCATAGATGCATGTATATGCAAAATGCAGAATGGATAAAAGAGATCATAGTGAGATGGGTGTCACAGATTTATGTTCTTACATCAGGGAATGGAAAAGAGATGTCAATTTTCTGTGATCTGGATGTTTCAAAAATTTTTAGTTTTAATTTAATTATGTTAAAATGAAGTTTTCTGTATCAGGTAATTCATTATTTTCCCCCTCATTTTCCAGCACATTTCCTTCTTAGTTAATGAAAAATTACAGTCCTCCAATGAAGGAGTTGAATGATTGTGGAAACCTATTCTTTCCATAATAGTATGATATCTGAGAAAAGTATGATATCTGATATTTACTTTTAATTTATTAACCAGCTATCTATATAAGTCACTGGTTTGGCAAACACTTACTGAGTTTTCTAAAAACTACATAAAAGAACATGTAACTTCAGGAATCTCCTTCCTGGTTCTTAAATGAGATAACATAGAATCATAGAGTCATTAAGATTGGAAAAGACTTCCAAGGGCATTGAGTCCAACCTGCAGTCCTCTTCACAAAAATTACTACCCTATAATGATTTACTTTTGATATATTTATGAGACAGATATCAAGAACTGGATCTAGAAATAGATATAGATATATTTTATTGCTTTACCTGGTGAAGGTTTGCGACATAGGGAGGGTTTTTTTTATTATTTTTTTTTAAGATTTAAAATTCTTGGTATGAAGCACACCATTCTCTCTGCTTTTCTTTCTTTCTTTCTTTCTTTCTTTCTTTCTTTCTTTCTTTCTTTCTTTCTTTCTTTCTTTCTTTCTTTCTTTCTTTCTTTTCCTTCTTTCCTTCTTTCTCTTTCTTTTCCCTTTCAGTCATGTATCAAAAAGAGAGCAGAAGAATCTTTTTAATGGTCTCAACTTTAGATAAATTTATCTGGAAACCTTAATACCTAAAAAAAAAACCTGACTTGACTGACATTTGAAATGAGGACACTTAAATTGATCCCAAGAAGTAGTGGAAAAATTTAATTTTTTTTTCTTCAACCCCCTTGTGAAAATATCTGACATGCTTCACTTAAGCAAAATTGCATGATCTTGGATGTCTGCCTTTCCCAGTATGTCCAATGCAAATGAGGTGAGAAGAAGAGATGAAGAAATTCCCTGGTGTGCTATATATTTTATGGTGGTATTGAATTTTTTCTTAGCATTTAAAAACTTTTGCTTAGCTTGAAAAGCTTCTTCTTGGGTTAGGGAAGAGAGAAGGGGCCTGGACTCACTGTAAACTAATACACAGATCCTCTTAGATGAAGAAAGTTCTGTACCATATAGACTATTATTTTATTATTTGCACTGTAGTAGAGCCCAGAGGTCCAGTCAAGGATCAGAGGCCTATTTTTCTAATGAATAAAAAGACAACCAAGATTGTTTCCAAAAGCAAGTAAAGACTTTCCCAGTTGTTATTGGCAAAAGTCAACTTCTGTGTTTCCAAAATAATAAAATTCAACATTACTTCGGTACATATTACCAAGATCCAATAGGTCAATAAGATTCAGGTTACTGGAAAAAAACCCTCTTTTGGCTTAGAACTAAATAGTTTCATACTATGTAAATTCCCATTGATGCTGCCTTCAACTTACTACCTTTTTCTGGTTTTTGCTATTTGTATTTGTGACAGTAGATAGGAAGATATTACGTGTAATTTAAACCAGCATTTAGGGACGGTCTCTTCTATTACTTGAATTCTTACAGAAATTTAATATTATTAGACAATGCATCAGTGAAAATATTCCAAAATAAATAAACTTATAGCAGTTTATATCCATTTGTCACTAGAGCTTCTCTGTATGCAGTGTGTTAATCCATTTAAAAATTATAGCAGAGTCTTTTCTGACTGAAACAGAACTACTTCTCAAAGCTGATTATAGAAGACTTCACAGTGCATTGTAAGAAACTGAATTAGCTCATCCATGTGGGATTATTCTTTGTGTTCTTTGGTGTTATAACAGATTAAGGAAAAACTTTTTGGATGCAAATAGAGGAAAACCTAGCAAAACTGAGAAAAGCCATCAAGGCATGCCTCGAATTATGGTCTAGCTCCACAACCTCATTTTGCCTCAGTCAAAATCTACCTGGACTGACTTCTCTTCTCTGTCTGGACTGACTTCTCTGTCTTGAACTTGACACTGACAGCCCCTAATTTGAGTTAGAGGTGGTTTTTAATAAGAAAATTCAACTTCCAGTATTCTTAATTTCCAGGAATTTTCTGCTGCACACAATTGTTTTTCAGAATTTATGTTTCCCCAGGGGAATGAAATGGCGAAATTCACATTCATCATATATATATGCCCCTAAGATCACCTAATAGTTATCTAAGACATTTCTCCATAAAACACATTACCTTAACAGTATTCTGCTTCTGAGGCACTGTCATTTAAACTTGACCTTGTTGCTGATTTATGTATTGTACTTGTAAACTGAGGAGAGAAAATGCTTCAAATATTAATCTTAGAGAACAAATGAACTTTTAAACATATGCCAAGCACTCTCCTATTTCTTTGGAAGCTTACACCACTTTTCTATACTGTACATATGGCTTAATTTCTTGCTAGTCCATGGCATGATAATAGAGTATCAATCTGAATACAGAACCCTTTGAACTATCATTGGTGAACATATTGGAATGTCTCCACATTTCTTCTTAGAGAGTAAATTAAATTGCTATTATAAAATCAATGTTATGCTTTGCAAATCTTTTATTTATAATGCAGTCATCTCTGCACTTCTTGTGGGTTTATTAGCATTTCATAGGGATCACAAAAGACATGTAGCTTCAGCTATTAGTTTTGGAGGTCATTGCACCAACAGTGCAGTAGATTTCCAGAGGAAAATTTAGAGCTGCTGAAAAGCTCCTGTGCTCATACATTCTTAAGTTAATGTAATACAGAATTGATAAACACATGAAAAATCAAGTCAAGGAAGCAAAGACTGCATCAGAATACTCTGAAGCAGGTTTCTGTGGTGTTTTCCACAATTTATGAGAGTTCAGGCAGCAGTCAGGTATTTGTGAAAGTGTTCATGAACTTTCAGATGTTTGCCAAGACTTATCCTGCCATAAATATATGCAAACATCTTTCTATTTGTGCATTATTTTAAGTTATTGGTGATGCAATCCAGGCTGACACAACTACTCAGGTGACTTAGAAAACCTGCTGTACCACAGAGCCCGTGAACAGCAAGTGGAGAGCTAATGTAAGCATTCATTAAGTATTTATTAGGCAGTTTGCATCCATTTTGCATCTTGAAAATTGTAAATTCATACCTTTCAGTGAATAGTAGGCATGATGCAAGGAATTGAGCTTATGTTTTGAGTATCTTGCAAATACATATAACAAGAAATTTCGCCCATAATGCTTTCAGTAATTGAATCTGAGAGATTTTTTTCTAATAAATTTCTATGTATTTTCAACACAGTAGTCACACAGGACTCTACTGGATATGGAATTTCTGTGGAACAAATTAATCTTGGCATGCTTATGCTTGATATGAAATTGATGCAAACAAATTAATCCATTTCATTCTCAGTAGAAAATCACACTAAATTTATGATGCTTACATATAAGCCTTGGAAATAAACACAACAAAATAAAATGTCTGTAATTTTTGTCTGACAGTTTTCCTGCTGGTTGTGATTACAGTATTTTATCAGGGGACCTAACACACTAGTTTCCTGAGCAGCCTGAAGTCTGCTCTCCCCATGTCCAGGGTTGAAGTTTCACTGGCGTTTTTCATCCTGTCAATAAAGATTTTAAACTTGATCTCTTTGTGGTCACTGTGGGCAAGACAGCCACCAATCTCCACTTTGCTCAGGAGATCCATTCTGCTGGCAGAGTGGATCAAGCAGCAGATCAAGGAGGCATCTTTCCAAGTCAGCTTCCTTACTACCCGCACCATGAAATTGTCATCCAGGTGTTTTAAGAATCTTGTGGACCTTGGCCAGTTGTGTGGTGTTCCCAGTTAACACCTGGCAAGTTGAAGTCCCCCATAAGGACAAGGGTGGTTGATTTGGACATGACCAATAGCTCCTCAAATAATAATTCACTTGGCACCACCATCCTACCTCGGTAGCCTATTATAGGCTCCCACAATGGCATTTGCATGATTTGTTTGTCCCTTAATCCTTACTCAGACAAATGTCATGGCATTTCCAACTGTAAACTCCCTACATTCCAGACCCTCCATTACATATAGTGCCAGAGAATGTCATGGTGCAAGGGATAGGTTCTACTACTCTAGCTGGCCCCTCTATCCCAGAGGCACCTTTGCCCACTTCATCAGTTGATTTTCCTTCTAGATCCAGGACTGTGTGCCTCTTGTAAAAGACGGTAGTTCTATTTGTTACCTTCAAATTTATAGGAGAAGGAGACTGTCTTCTACCATGCACAGGGACCAGACTCCAGACCTCGTGTTGAATCACCTTTCACTAACCCCTTGAAAGTGTTCTGAGGCCCCTGCATGCCTGCTTCTGTGGAGGTTTGAGGCTCCTGAGACTTCAGCATCATCAATCTCTTACTCTGTTCACTTCCTCACATGGTTCCTTCACCTGTTGACACAGCTCATTGACAACAGCACTCCTGCAAAAGGAGTGATTGCTGGCCCATTCTGGTAGAGGATCCTGTGATTCTGTGAAGCCTGAAGAATCAATGTGTTACTCATGAAGATGATGAATGAATGATGCTGTTTAAGTTGGTCCTGGCACAGACCGTGTTCACCTTATTGTTTATAAGAAATAGACATAAAAAGGGGATTGCAGAGGGACTCTAGGTCAAAATCTGCTACTAAAGTTGTAGTGGATATCTTCTCTGCCACAAGAATGCAGCTGGATACAAGAGTTAGTGGATGTTCTTGTCGAATACTCTTTTGTATTGCCAGAGTTCCCTGCTCTTGAATCCTGCACTGTAATTTTAGATGATAACTTCTCTTTGATTTTAAGATTTTCCAAGAGAAAATAACCATTACAAATTTCAGCAAACTCAAAGACTCTAAAGCATCTAGAATAGAAGCTATGAATTTGCCTTCAGGATGCTCCGTTTGCTAAATCTTATTGAATTAGAATCAAGAAAAAAAAATAGGGGGAAGAAAAGCTGTAGGGATGAATTGATTTTAAACTGTACTGTCAGCATGGCTTGTTTATAGGCCATTAGCAAGAAATTGCAACATGAAGAACATAGCTGATTTGATTAACAATTACCCTCACAAAGTTATCAACTTTCTGGCTTCATAACATGAAACTGAGCTCATTAAATGGACTCTCAATTAACAATTATTCATATTGTCAGTTGACGGTGTTAAACTATGGCAAGAGAGATTGAATAATTACCTCATTTTAAAGGAAAAATAGAGAATGAATTCTTTGTCTGTCTAATTTATAGCACATCTAGAGACAGAAAAGAAGCTGAACCAAGTGAGTTCCTGAGATAAGGGAGTCATACAGGACCACAGCATCAAAAAGCACAGGAAAACTTTCCATAGAGGAGGAAGAAAGAAGTTCATTTACATGGGCTTGAAGTTTTACAGTGAAATTTAGTTCTTAAATCTGCTAGCAACTTAGTTCATTTGATCCAGTGGGATTTTGCAAGTGAATTTAGAGCTTCTTGGATCAGATCCTAGTTGTGGGTTTTCTTCTGTCTTTTCCATACTCTCAAATGGGCTTCCCGTTGACATTTTTGTATCTATGTTACTGTTTGCTTACCTCAATCAGCCTTTTTATCTGTCAGATTTTAAATGTTTGGTCATAAATGCTGTATATTTTATCCATCAAATCTTGACTTTATGAAAACCTTGTTCTTCCTTTTCTTTGGCATCAGTAGTAAGCTGTCTGAAGTTTCACCCTAGACACCTATTAGTCACTGAAACCTTGCCTCATTTTCTAAGTAAGGAGAGAAGATATAAAATCATTAATCATTCAGTAAATATCAGGCATATGTAGTGTGTGTATGGTGCTTCAGGTGTATATTATTTGAACCCTGCCTTTTGATTTTCTGACTGACAAAATCCCTCTCAGGGTGAATGAATTTATTTCCTGCAGTTCCCAAAATTGATTGTTACTCAGAAAAACAAGTTCATTATCTTTTCCATTGCTTTCCTTGATGGAACTCAAAATGAAAACATGAATGCTGACTCTCTGAATTTCCAAGGGAAAAGTCCAATTATTTTATAGCATCAATTCAAAATAAATTTTGAATTGTGAAAACACAATTTCAATGTTGTGACTGAAATATTTAAGAAACTTTCAGCCTTCAATATCAGAAAAATGGAGAATTTCAACTACATATTTTTTCCTCGTTAAAAATTCAGGGGGAAAAAAAGAAGAGAGAGAAAAATACAAGGACTCAAAAATATTTTAAGGAAAAGATATTTTATAAAATTTATACTGAATTAGTGAAATCATGTTTTATAAAACACAAATTAATCAGATTAATTTTGTACTGCTGAAAAAAAGAATTAACAATGAATAGCATTGCTATACAGAAAATTATTCTGGGGATAGCTTTAAGCAGCATGAAAGCTGTGACTCAAAGAACTGTTGTATCATGCAAGATTTTAACTCACAAACAACAAAACTATCCTCCATTAATTTTTTCTGAAAGAGAAAATTGTTTTGGTTAACAAACAAGTGTTCCATTTGCTCTGTATCTAATTATAAATACAAAAATAAATTTTATGGTAGAACAAATTAAGGGCATGTGTGATACTTATTAAAGAATTCTATAGTTGTTTTTACACAAAGTTGAATTTTTAAAGAGGTAAAATTCTTAATTAAACCATTTCTAGGGTTCTCCAGAGCCAGCTCTTTCATGTTGAAGTTCTCATTTTTCTCAATATCCTTTAGCTCTACACTAGGCAGTGGTGTCCGTCCTTAATGTTGTATTTTCACTTCCTTCCTTGCTACCTGTGTATGTATTTCTCCATTTGGATTCTATAGGTTGCCTCAGTTAGCAGCAAAGTGTTGATTTTCCAGATATGGCAGAGAAAATTGGCTAAATTATGTCAGTCACCTTCATTTTTTACAGTTCTTCTTGAGTGCACTCTCCTGAGACAGGCATCTGAAAATGTCCCTGATGATCTAGAGGTTGACATCTGGCTAGATGACTTTGAAGAAGCCTTCCAACCCCAACTAATCATATTCTATGATTCTGAATGATTCTGAGATCTTACATGCATACTTCTCAAAGACAAATTCTGAGTGTGCCTGTAGTTGTATGATAATCAAATTCAATAATGATCTTGTTTCTGACATAATTTAGCACTTAAAAATTCTTTTCTTCTAGGGGCTTGCAACAACATTTGCTATCAGGAATCATTGCACTTTTTAGACCTTAGAAATTACCAAGCGTGTTGATAATTTCTGTTTAAAGGATTCAATGACAGAGGGCAGACAGTTCTTTCCTACAGTCATGCTCAATTAGAAAACCTGAGCAGAGATGCCTGCTTTCTTTAAAAAAGTGAAAATTAAATAAGAAATGTCTCAGCCTCAGCTTTAGAGTTCTCAGCCTCTCATTTACCAGTACTTGATCCCATATAGGCTTCTTATAGGGGCAGGCTAAATATTTCTTCTCTGGGTATTCCTGAAATTTTTTTCATGCATTTTTTTTCCACACAGGTCTATAGGAAGATTTCTAAGCAATCTCTGTCCCTACATTTTGCTTACTAGGGCAACTTTTAAAATGTCCTTGTACAATTTTAATTCCCCAGACTGTACTATTTTCAGTAGCAACTCTTGGTATTTAGGCTAGTTGTTAAGATTTCAATAATTTTTATACTTATCCTGAGAGAAAAGCAGCTGTTGTATCCACCAGCTTCATTGTTAATAAGCCAAATCATCATGACTGCAAAACCAACTCCAGGATAAAAAGTGATTTTGTTTAATTTAAAGTTATACAGCATTTAGAGAGAGCAGCCAGTGTTGTAGGAGTGTTTGTGCCTAGCTACTTACTTTGCTGACCTGGACCTACTGACTTGAGCTCATGGCTTGACCCAGGGAATCTCTTGCCACTGTAGACCTGCCTGGCCAGCTGTGGTGTCTGACCATGGTCATCCTCACCAGACCTGTCAGCTTTTTGCATATGGGTGCTGTGGGACTGTGTCCTCTGTCAGTGTGGCCCTGTCCTGCCTGCATTGCAGGTAATCTTTGCCTCCTGTCTTGCTTTTCTTTGCAGAACAGACACCCTTTGCCTTCAAAACAAGGGCTGAAGAACAAGAAGACACTTACATGTATATTTTGCATTTGAATAGACTTCTTTGATTCTACAGCACTGAAACATTTCTTAATTTCCCTTAATAGGTCCCCAGAAGCAGTTTAAAGGAATGCAGGGAGAGCTGCCCTGGAGTGAGATAGCACCTCCGCTGTGTTATGGCCTTGCTCTTTGATGCAAATTACTATAATGAATTACTTGGCTCTTGGGCAGTAATTCAAATACTTAAACAACACAGTTTAGCAGAGGCCAAATCAAAGATGACAGTTTTAGGCTTAGTCTTGCCTTTAGGCCTGCATATTTTCATATGGGTTCAGCCTAGGAAATTCAGCTACAAGCTGTTGAGTATCATCTTGTACCTACTTTCAGGAGTCTGCATTACCTCCATCATGGATAAGTATTAATGTGCAAATAAAATGTTTCAAATTTCAGACTGAATTTGGATAGTATTCACAACATAATGTGGGAAGTCCCTTAAAAAACAAAACTAAACAAATAAACCAAAAAACAGCACTAAAAGGAAGGCTCTTACATGAACTGCAGGTTATGATAAATAAGGAGAAAAGTAGCTTACATGTCACCACCATGCTGAGGAAAAATTTTAAATAAATCCTAGCATAAGTGAAGTGTTTATGATGTACATATTTATTTAAGTTTCCACTTGCCAAGTTTCTAAGCAGTTGAGTGCAATGAATCATATTATTAGAAGAAAAACCTTTACCAAACAAAATTTACCATTCTGTCAAGTACAAGCATTTTTTAGGGTACCTCAGTATGATACTTCAGTAATAGATTCAGGTCTACACTGAAGTCCCAAAGTTGCTTTCTTTACAAATTTTCAAAACAGTTCTTATTCATATGAGAATTTTGACAGATTTTGGGAGACAGTAGTTAGAATACTTAGGCCTCTGCTGTCCCTTAATACAGGCATATATATTTAAAAACCTATTTGCAGTGTGTACAGGGGAAATAGTGCCACTCAGATTTTTTTTTTCTTGTCATGGTGTCAATTGAAGAATTGGCAGAGAAGTTTTAAAACCCAGAAACAACATGAAATTAAATAAACAATGAATAATTGAAAAATTTATCTCACTTGAAAACAGGTTGTTATTTTCAGAAAATTGCATCAATAAAAATGAGAAATTGTGACCACTGCAAGCATTGAAAACATTTGCACACATGTCTGAAATAAAATTCATGCAATTATTTAATAACTCAAATTAAACATTAATGGAAAGATGGCAGTATCATAAGAAAGGAATTCACAAAGTTTAACTCTCCAAAACCAGTGAATTACTGTTTCATTCTCCTTCATGTTAAAGCAGCTTTATTATCTTGCCTTAGTCAAAACCACAATCTTTATGATGCAAATCCAAACAATAAGAATCCTACTAAAAGCTTTTGATCATTTGTATAGTGCAAATTATAGAGCTGCAAAGAATCAAAATGTATCCTATAAATGGTAAAATTATCTAGACTACAGTTCATGAGCTAACACTTCAAAGATATTGCACTGATGATTGTCTTAATAGCTTAGAAAGAGCTGCTGGAAGCCTAAGATTTTCCTAGGATATGTTAACTATTAGTATGAAAAGTGACTTTAAGACTCAAAATCATTGTGTTTAACAGTAAACTTCCATAAGTGATGTATGTAGCCTTCTTTCACTTGGTCCTCTTCACAGAACAGTCTGAAAATGTCTTTATCTGGCTGCTACATATATTTTCCTAACTGTTCAGCTTAAGCATTTATTTAGTTCTACTTTGTTATATGGTTCTCATGTACACCAATTCCCTTTGCTACTTCAGACCTACAGATTAGACAGATTACTGGTCTATACTCTCATCTTTCCAATTTCTAAAAAGGGTATGTGCTAAAAGCAGTCTGAACATGCAGTTATAATTTATCATTACCAAATCTATCACAAATTCAAGTGGCAACAACTTTAATCTATAGTGAAACTTTTAAAGTAATGTTTTGCTAACAGTTTTCTTTGAATATATTCCTTGTTACCGATACCTGATGAATGAATTAGAGCTTAAATAAAAAGACCTACTTGTTACCTTACACTATAGTGCAGTACTTCCCGATGTAGGCAGCTCTAAGAGATCTTTCCTGAGGAGTGTTGAGGCATGGTGTCCTAGAATATTGCTCTTCATCAACATCAAAGTTGGGATTCCAAGGCCCTATGTTGTCTCCAAACATCCTAGCAGCTGCTGCATTGTGCCAGGAGCATGGAGAGACAAAATCTCTCTTGATAATTGTGGTGATGACATCCTATTGCTCCTGCCACTTTCTGTTTGCCTGAGCTATATGTGATGTGCACAGTTCCAGGGTTTCAGCTCACACATCCTTTCAGCCCTGCACAATGTGAGCTGCCTGTGACAGGCAGAGCTTGTGACAGAGGAAGAAATGAGGGGAAGAAAAAGGTGTCAGAATACTCTACCTAAGCAAATTGTCACATCACCATGGATCAGTGTCAGTGAAGTCACCAGGTTCATCACCTTTGGAGAGCTTTGCCAGCCATATCTGCATTGAGCAGCCATGAATGTCATTTAGAGCAGACAAACAGTATTGTAACACTCTGGAGCACAAATGAATCAGAGCTGCAGATGCATATAGCACATATCTCCTCCACTGAAAATCCCTCAGACTTTCAATAGTATTGCAGAGAGTGAGGCTAGCAATCACCAGGGCAAATTCAGTACACAAACATCAGCTCTGCTCTCCGTGTGTATGATGCTTACATCCTTTGCAACTGTCAACCTGTTGGTTATATGAATATATTTTTCCCACTTCTGCATTAATTTCTCATAATTTATTTCTGTCATAACTATTCCTACTTTCAGTCAAGTGTTCCATTCCTGTTGTTCCACTGTGTGTAGCTGTACTTAGAACACTCATGGGAAATTCAACCTCACCAAAACTAAGGAAATCTGCATGTCTACCATTAAAGGAGATTTTTTCAGGCAAATTTCAAGGGCCTGTGGGACATATTATGATTTACAGACCCAACCTCCATTCAGTGTGGATAAAGATAAGTCAGAATACAATGATATATGGTGGACTTGGACTCGGATAGCTCTTGGAAACCACTTACACAAACACCAGCCTGGCCTGTCACAGACACAGAAAAAGAGAGGCCACTTCCTCAGTTGCAATAAACATACTAACTTCAATCAGTTTAAAACTCAAAAGCATAAGGTAAAATCCCTTCTAGAAAAGAACAGGGTACAGGGAACATCTGTTAATTAACTGCCCCACAGATTTCATTAACAAGATCAGTGAATGCATTGTACTTTCCAGGTGTGCAGTCAGATGCTTATTCTACAAAAGGCAGAATTTTAGAGAAAAATGCTGTTATCTGCAAGCAGAGAAAGAGAGAGGAGGAGAGGGACAAAGAGAAGTATGCTGCAAGGACGACACTACTTTCTATCAATTTTACTGGCTACCTAGTGAAATTTATTAATTTGCTAAGATTTTTGTTTTGCTTTGTTTGTTAACTTGTCTTAACTAACTGTGTTAGCTTGGTGAATGCAAGAGGCAAATTCTACACTTTTTTTTTACAAATAGTCACTTTCCTCACAACTCAAAAGATAATTTAAATCCAGAATTAAATTAAGAAAGCCATAATTGAAGAAGGTCACAGATTCTGCAATACATAAGGTCACATATAGTCTGCAATAATCAGAAATGTCTGCCTATTTGGGCTGGTGAACTTAGGTCAAGGAAACAGAAGCACATTTACTTATGATACAGAGCACTTTAAACTACACACAGGAAAAAAAAAAGCAAAGAGAATACCATTTATTTCAACAAAAGAAAAAGTACAGAAAATTTACAATAGATTTACACTTACATTAGAACTGTTCTTCTGGCACTCAGGCAGAAGAAGACATAAAGATGTATTTTATTCGCCACAGATTCATATGTGAAATATCCAGGGTTTAAAATGGAAAGATAATACTGACAGGCAAGGCTTCTACATTATGGGAATCACAGAAAATTAAACTAAAGACTATTTCTAATCATTATTGCAGTTTTCCTAGAGGAGTCAATATTGTGATATTTGCCCAAGACATCTGTAATAAAGTAGATTGCCAGAAGCTGTACATAACCTGCAGGTAGCATTCACACAGTTTCCAGCTAATTATACCACCATTCCCTCCCACACTCTCTCCTGTAAGTTCAAAGCAATTAATGTAGTTTTGTGGAAAGAAGTGATTTGCAAAAGATTTGTTTCACTCTTTATATAGGGATAGAGCTGAAAAAAAAATTAATCTCCAGAAAAAAGATTGACAGCAATAATGTCAAAATCTCAGGTGGCCAAAAATTTATAGGACTGATTTAGTCAAAGAGTGCTCTATCATAGGTGAAGATATATTGTCCAGTTGCCTGTACCACTATATAATGGTATAATGAGCTAGGAAAAAGGAGAAAATCTGAAATATATGAACAAAGAAACATTCAGATTCAAAATATTTAATAACTAGACATTAAAAATCTCTGAGGACCACTTTGAAACTTTAAGATTCTCATTAATCTTTAAACATGAGTCATTCTAAAACAATAAAAAATAATGAAAAAAAAACCCCATAACCATATATCCAAGACAAAAACTTCTCCTGTCAGAAAGAGATAGCCCAGTTCAAGAACTTTCCTTTATCCAGGGAGAGATCCCACATCCAACATGCTAGTAGGTAACCCACCACAGATAAAACCCAACTGTCAGAAACAGAGCAGTGAAGGGCTCAAGGCACTCAATCAATGAATTGTGGAGCCTCTGTAATTCTTCAAATCATTTGCTAAGTCCCCAGAAAGAATCTTGTAATCAGAACAGAAAAGAAAGTTGAATTCAGTGCCACAAGCCACAAAGGCCTCTTTTCATGAGCAGGAGGATACTGTCTTCTGGCAGCCAAGAAACAATTCCCTGTCTCACACACACACTACTATTAAATAAAAAGTGAAAGAAATCCCATGAATGTTTACACATATAGGAGAGAGATAATCAATTTAAAGTTTGTCTTTAGTGGGCACAGATGCAGTGTTCTGTTATTATCCTGTGACAACAATATTATCTAGTCCACTTCAATTTTGTGTAACATGTCTAAAACTTAGATGATGACCCCTTCCCCAGTGTATCTCATCTAAAGCCTGTCCACCTGCAGAGGCCATACGCCGATGACAGATGGCAAGGTAAGGTGACATGACTGTATTTTAGGTAACAATGGTATAAAAAATATTCGCACCAGCTGTTCTCCACAGTTGACTAGCTCCACAGTTACCTAAATTTGATCTGCAAAACCTAGTGATGGACATTTTTCTCTTCAGTTGTTCAAGCCAGAGAATTTTTTCACTCCACTTATCCTTATGTCTAAACTCCATCAAGGTTCTCAGTAAACACAGGGATGCTTAAAATCCATCTATTTTTTTCCTGTGGTGAGTCATGTGATAAGAGTGCTAGCATACATACCATGTATGTACACATGCATACATATAAAATGCATGTATATGTATAGACACGTATTTTATGAGTATTGAAGAATATAATTAAACAATATGATATAATTTTATTTCATTTGCAAGAAAGATGAATGAACAGTGTATTATTCATTGGTGCAGTAGAGTTTAAATGTATTTGAAAACACAGTGGTCTCAAAGGTTCTGCTATTGCGAAGAAAGGTTATGTAAGGAGGAATATTCTGTGTGGACCCTTTTGTGAAATTGAACTTAAAAATTGACTGAAATCCTGTATTTGAAGGAGGACCAGAACACAGCAGTTCAGCATACTTGTCACAATGTAGTAAACTTCTCAAAACTGAGTAACACATCAGATAGTGTCAACTAAAGGGAAATGAAAGTGCTCAGCAAAAATGAGCCCTTTTGTGTTTTGCATCGCTGAAATAAACAAATGCTAGTTATCTAGACTAGATTTTGTCCTGGATCTGCAACATACAAAGATGTTGGGGGATCTCAAAGCATGCCATTGTTGTGTGTAAGCTGTGAACCTGGAATTCCTTTGCTTCAAAAGGATGGTGCGGGAAGTGGTGGCGACCCTTAGCTCTGCTCCGCCTGGATGGAACAAGGACAGTAGCACATCTCATTCCTTACAGATAGGAATTATTCTCAAGTGACAATAATTACGTTGTATTTTTTACCACCAAAGGACAACTGAGATTTTCTTCAATCTTACTTGTGTTCTAAAAAATTTCTACACTATTCCCTCTAAATAAAACCATGACTTGCTGTTTTTCCTCATATTCGCTTTCCACCATTGGTAAAGGAATTATACAGGACATGGACTGAAAATTCAGGGATTTTCACATTCCAAACAGAAACTGAAAATTCCATTAAGACATCCATGACCTTGAGTAAGTTTCAGTTACCTTTATCTACTTTTAATCCACAAGATTATTGGCTATAATCAGGTTTCCAAGACACTGAGTTAAACACATTAAAAGTTAGCAGAAAGGAACTAATATAAAATACCTGAAGCTTAAGAAGCCCATGAAAATTGCACCTTAAAAATTGAATGCAGATTACTGGAGAGAGCATAACACATAATCAACATTCTAAACCTGCTTATATTTTCACTCACAGTCACAGCAAATTCAAATACATTGCTGCTTTCTTGTTGAAAAAAATAACTTAGTGTGAAAAGAAATAAAAAAACAAAGAAACTATACTTCTTCCTCAGTTTTCACAGGTGGAATTAATTATTTGAGTTTGTGTTTTGGACATACAAGTCTTTCTTATGTTTGATCAACAAAGCATGAAATTTGGCTTTAAACCCTGGAGTTTATTTTAATAATATTCATCCAACTTCAGCTTTTTTAAAATATGCTATTCTTACTCCAAAGTCCTGAAACACAATCTTTCTTGAATGAAATTATCTAACCAGCTGAAGATTTTATTTCTGATATTCATATTGATAAAATATATGAGAAAATGAATATCCAATAATGTAAATATAAAATTCAGCTCATAAATATAACAATATTCTAATTGTATTCTTGAGAAGCTTTTTACATATAACAAGAAAAGATAAGTAAATAATTGCAAAGTTTTCTGAAGATTACAGTGGGTCAGGTGCCAATCTTGATAGATTTCTGCAGAACACACAAAAATGTAAAAAAATAGTTTTCCTTTCTCGGTTGCTTTAACAAATATAAGGCTTTTCTTTTCCTACAACAAACATTAATATGTTTCTTTAGCATTTGGAACAGGACTTCAAGTCTGGACATGGTTTATGTGGCAGAAATAGGGGAGAGGTACAAGTGTATGATAGCAAAAACATCCTATGCCAGTACTCTGCTGTTTTTCTCTATTTTCTCTGTAAAGTAAATAAACACACAGTTTAAATTTTTTTACAAGAGCAATCATGTTATGAAATAATGCAGTGATAGTTCTTGCCATTGATCAAGACTTACTGCGCTTTTTATAGAAATCTCCAGAATTTACTTTGTTTGACTCGGTGACAAACAAGTGCAGAGTCACAAACTGATAGTCCTGTAAGTCCCATGTATTAGGTGCCAGAGAAACTATTTTTAAGGAATATTTTTGTCAGTAGCTCTAGTTGTTTTTGAGAATTTAAATAGGTTCCTATGCAACCAATTAAACTGAGAAGGAACAGCTCTGTTGGTCTTCTACCTCATATCATATTCTGCTCAAAATATGATGCTCAAAAAGATGCTCAAAATGAGCATCTTTTACTTTTTTGCACATTACGAGAGAGAAACAAAAATAAAATGATCTATTGCTTAAATGAGTTCCATTTTTGCTTCCCCTTGGTCTGCAGCTGGGCAGTTCTTAAGCTCCCTGATACTCTGGTTCTGCCCTTAGATGTTCTCTTTTATTCAGGAAGACACATGCTTGGTTGAAAATTATTCATACATTGCAGAGTTTCCATTCAGACTATATATTTTGTAACACTGCATTTTTATATATACACTACAACCCTACCAAATAGCAGCCTGATACTATGTTTTTCAAGTGGTATTGCAACATACACAGAGGCCATAAAATTGTCTCCTTCCGTGAGAAAACTATCACCCTGTGATTCATTGCAAAATCAGAAGGGAAGGATTAACATGTGGGAATATAGAAAGAGCGCAACCCACAGCCTTTCCAGATCCCATAATAAAATTTACTTCTGAGGGATGTTATACGTCAGAGAATTTAATATACTATATATTATAATATATAAAATATACATATATATAAAAGTGACACTTGAAAGCAGAAATCAGATGTTAAACCATAAAATAGGTCTGAAAATATTTGTGCTTATGGATCACCATTTTATAAAGGAAAGGGGTGTACAGAGAACTTGGTACATCATGTTATCTTCCTTGCTCAGCACCAGATTCTTAAAGAAGCAGTAAGCTACATTCATTTGCCCCATTTCAGGCATCTGAGAATCATACAGCTGAGGTGAATAACTCTGTTAATCTTTAGTGGAGAGAGACATTTTAAGATTAATTGCTTCCCTTTAGTGTCTGCATCTCATTAATAATAATAGAGGAATCAGAAAAGGAATTATTTAGATTTATACTTTCAGACAATTAAGTTACTGTCAGTGTACCCCACAGTGTGACAATTTAGGGCTCTGCTTGGCCAAGCTGACAATCAGCTGATCATGGGCACTTATCAGCATTAGGCTTAACATTTATTTCTTCTTAAATACCAGTTTTACTAACCAGCAGAGGAAAAGATAACCATACTTTCATTCCCATCTGAATTGTCCTTAAATGAATAGCATTATTCCAAAGGGAATGTAAACCTGAAAAGACATGTTATCATTGCAAAATATCAAACTCAGCATATACAACTGGATTTTTAAATGTACAGCTAGCACCTTGCAATTCCTAATCTATTTCTTGACAAGACTAGCTACAGACTAAAGTAATACAAGCATATTGAACAGGAAATCAGTGATCTGAAATAATTTCCAATCAAATCAATATAAATTTCCCTTGTAAATTAAAGTGATATTGTGATGTTAGGTCTGACGAAAACAGAAGAGAAAGTGGAAGAAGAGAAAGAAGAGGGAAAAGAATAAGGACTTGTGGGAAAGCTGCTACTTAAAATTCACACTTCTGCTTGCCTTTACTGCTATCTTGCAATACCTGTCGAAAACCATTGCAATAGTATGTTATTGAATAAAGTCACTTCTTGTTAAATAAAATGTAAACACAGATGATGCCTTCATTTTTAGTTGGTGAGATAACTGAATTAGTTGGTGTTTTCTGAATAATTATTACAAAACCCCTTAGAATTGTTTTTTCTGGGGGTGGGGGGGGAAACTATGACTATGCATTCATTAAAGCTAATCAGTTCATTATGATCATTGAAAATCTTAGAGGAAAGGAACAAATTAATTCTTTCATTGGATTCCATGTCAGAGTAGAATCCTCAAAATTATTTGGAACTATTAACACTCTAATTTCTATTTAAACAAATATTCTAAATGAAGCTTTAACACAATCAGCAGGATGAAGCACTAATAAACTTGGGAAAATTATTTGAATAATGCAGATTATTAAATTCTGAGGCATTACATGTGTCAGCTGGATCCAATTTAATCCTAGAAACATCCTTCCAGGTCTGTGAAACTTCAATTTCGTCCGTGATCTTGGGTTTTTTTCAAGTTTGCTTAGCACGTTTGCATGACCACAACTTCCTTCCCTCTTTTCATGACTATAAAATAGTGACACCACCTCCATTTCATTCTTCAACAGCTATCTACATTGTTTCACATTAAAAAAAGACCATTAAATCTGAAAAGTTACATCCTGCTTAGGATATAAATTAAAGACTGCAAAGACTCTAAAGTTCATTTTCATGTCATTCTAGTGCAGATCAAGTCAGCAATTCTCAAGACTGCAGAAAATATTGATTCTGCAGCTTTTCCAACCCAAAAATTTTTCAAAGAAAATTAGCATCTTTAGGGATGTCATACTAACTTCTCCAAAAGTAACATTATTGTCCTGAGTGGGAATGAAATAATGTATTTGTACACTACAATGCACAAATGTACAAATTTCATGAAAAGTTTTGAGATCAAGCCTTGCAAAATATAGGAAATTCCTTCCAATGACATGCATGTGTAACTTTTGCTATAAACACATTAGTTTGCAGTAACTGGCCATTTTCTAAGAGAAATGACTGTTTCTCTGTTATTGAAAATGGTGTTACTTTTGAACTCTCAATGAGCCATGAATATAATATTTGTGTCGTGCATATGTGAGAGAGTAGTCTTTCTTTCTACCTGCATACATGCCTGAATTTTGAAAGTGACTTATTTTTCTCAAAAATTATTAATCAAACTAATTTGAAAACATGCCTGAGAAGTTTTATTCTTAATTATATATATTATGGATATACTTGGTTTTATAACAATTTAGGATGGGAAATTTTATGTCAGATTTTTTCCTATACCTTAACTACTTTGGCTCTTTGACCTTGCATAAGATATTTCTCACTGAAATCCTTTAATTGTACTACATAACCCCAGGCACCCCAGTACAGGCAGGGGGCTGACCTCCAGGAAAACTGCTTTGCAGAGAAGGACCTGGAGGTCCTGGTGGACAACAAGTGTCCATGGGCCAACATAATATGCCTTCAAGGACTCTGTTAAGGCAAAACACAGTCAACAAATCTTTCTAAAGGACTTTTAAATGAAGACTACCTAGTGAGGTGGGTGGCTTGGCTATCAAGGCTTGATTGTTCCTAAATTCCAAACAGGCACCTATGTAACTAAAATGGAATTTTCCTTCCTGAGAAATTAAGGGGTTCTCCATACCTATGATATAGTCAAAATGTTTCTTTTATGAAAATAAACCTTGGTGTTCTTCTCTTAGGGCTGGGTCTGGCCTGGGCTCCAGGATGCCTCTGCAGCGCCTCCGCCCCACCTGCAGCCTGCCTGCAGGTTAAGATAAGAGCTGGATGGCAGCCATGGAAGGAGGGACCCGCACTGTGGAAACCAGGGTGATACAAAGCTGAGACAAAACACTCATAGGTATTTCCAAGGTGATTTAAGAAATAGCTTAAATATTCATGGCACGTGATTGTGGTAATGGGCTCTACATCCACAGAAAGGAAAAGTAACCCAGTGGTATTGAAGATGTGACAAAAAAATTACAAACAAAAATTGCAACAAGGAATTACAAATTACAACTATAGGTTTTCCTAAGGTGACAAAGCATATTTGTGTTATTTATTTACTTTTTTAAAAATATTGATAATGAGGAATTTCTGATTCTTACAGAATACATTTAAAAAGATGACTTAAATTAGTTACAAAAAAAACTCTTACAGATGCAGTTCTGAACATAGAAAATAAACCTTTACCTAAACAAGTTCTGACATTTTCTAACTCTACTATAATAAGTTCAGTAAGGGAAAGCATATACTTTCTTAAGAAAACATAAGCCCATTGTTATTTCTTAATCATACCTGACATCCTCCCCACCAAGATATATTTTTCTACTACAGTGCAAATATCCTATCCAACAGAGATCAATTTTTGCCAAGTTAATATTTGCATGATGGATAGAAAAATACAAATATAAATTTTTGAATAATAAGCCAGGCATATGCAAAAAGAATGCAATTTTTTTCTTTAAAATTAGCATTGGCTAACTTGAGTCTTTTCTCCCTCCATGTACGTCATCATTCCCATTTTTTTTCCAAACATGGACTCTTTTTCTGTCTTGTTACTTCAATATATTTAATTACAAGTAATTTTCATGTGGTGAACTGAAATGTTATTGCTCAAGCTTTTAAATATCACTTTGAGTTGCATTTGAGTGCGTAGGAACTTGGACAAAAACTCAGATTCTATTTTGTGCTAAAACATACCACAGCTTCATGGATCAGACTGACTTGTTCAAAGATCATATTTTATTCTCACAAAACCATGGAAGGTGCAGCAAAAAGAACAAAAACTTGCCAAAATTATTCCTGTTGAAATCCCAAAATCAGGGAAGAGACAGGAAGCAAAGAGACAGGAGAAGAGATGGAAGAAATGAAATGCTAAAAAAAAAAAAGAGAAACTTCTGATAACAGGTGAAAACAATAAAAGTCAATGGGATAACACGAAGTGCAGGAAACAGACTGAAGCTTGCCAAATTGATCCTCATTGAAATCATAAGATTTTATTCTCTTTCCTGAAAAAAAAATGAATTTATTCTAAATCTATTTTAGATTATCCACATGCAGATCACTTTTTTCCACCCTCTCTTTATATTAATTTAATTTTCCACTTTAACTTAGTGGAAAAGGAAACTTTTGCACATAATGGCACAGTCAACCTCTGCTGGAAGGTTACCTTGTACTGCACTATTCCCCAAATACTCATTTACCATCTCAAGTTTTCTGCCAGCTAAAGTAAATATACTATAATTCATTTGTACTTGACAGTGTGCTCCACACTGATAGACAGCTAGTTAAGAAACATAAAAGTGTTGTGAACAAAAAGTTGAGAACGCTTTTTCTATTGGTCATGGTGTTAAAAATGATACATCCATAAATAAATAACAATTTTGCCTTTTAATTTAGTAAGCTGACCTGGTTTATAACTCATTTGATCTGCAATATAAATTTCCAGATTACAGCAACAAGTCTTAAATATCTAAAAAGATTGCTGTGATTGCAGAAAGGCTTCAGGAAGACAGAAAGAAAATAAATTTTTGCTTTCCCTGTGAAACATGGAGGACTGGAAAAGCTTGAAACAAAACAAGCAAATGTCAAGCTTTCAGGTTCTGACTTCTTATGTTACATTCCAGAGTTAAAAACATCCCACAAACCAACAAACAAAAAACATGCCCTTTTAAAGGAAACCTTAAATAATGTCTTAATTTTTTTCCCCTTTATATGCATAAAGAGCTTTGTCTGGAAACTGTTAAAGATCTTCCATAACTATTCACATATTTTGTCCAATATATTTACTTGGATCCAAGATGAAGAGGATTCATTTTTTAGAAGTTAAATATGGGGCTTTATTGTAAATCAGACTCTTTATTTGATACTTGGAAATACTTTTCATGTTGGTATGATTATCTGTATGTGTTGTGGTGGCATATTTATCTCTACTGCCTTATAAAACACTTTAATACAAGCTTCAAATATATAATATATTATGAATATTCTTTCTACTGCAAAAGAACTGTGTAATTTTATCTTGCAGAAGAAATCTTTGTTATTAGAGGCATGACTTTTTTATAGTACCAAAATTATTTTGAATTCATCACTGTTTGTTGAACTGTGCAATTTATAATTATCTCCCTAATTAATTTCAAAAGCAATTACATTGAACTGAATTGAATTAATCTCTCTGTGTAAAAAAAAAAAAAAAATCCAGCAAGTTTGAATTACTAATTTATTTGGGAGGAGTAGAAAACAGCTGAGAAGTATATAAAGCAACTTGAAATCATTTTACTTATTAGCTCTCTTCGTGGAGTCTGCCATTTTAGAATATATTTACCAGGTACTGGTTTATGTGCTGATCCTATAAACACTGATCTGAATAAAGAATTCCATATCCTGGGTGATAAGGGTAAAAGTTGATATAGGGCAAACAAGAAAAACAACAATTATAGAGACTTATAACCAGAAAGATATACTTGTGTGATTCAGTTATACTGAAGTTATACTAGTTATACTAGTGTGATTCAGCTTACAACTTTCATAAATTATCTAAAAGGTATGCTAACATAGAAAAGTATTTGGGTTGAGTTATAAGAGCAGCTCAAGTGATGTTTCTTAGTATAGCACTAAGGACAACATAGAAATAAATTCAGGATAGCCTGAAAATGTACAAATATACAGCTGAAGAAGGTCCCTAGATGAAAACAGAGATGTGGGCCATTTCCCTGCTCGATGGTGAAGGCAGCCATTTTATGTTTGTCCATAAAATGAGGACAAATGGGTAATAAAAGTTTGCTATGATAGAAAGACAGAAATGCAACATCTCCCATATCACTTCTCCAAAGCAATCAGTCCATTGGAGAGAGTCAATGCATAGAAGTTCATGGTGTAGATATAAATTTCCTCTATCATGTGCAAGAAGAAAGAGGTATCTTAGCACAAATATCAAACATCCACAAAACTCAAAAAGGGCTCTCCTATAAGCAGCACAGACTTCAGTTATTTGGAGAAGATGGAGAGAATGGTGAATCATCAATCCAGGTTTTTGGAATAACACCTTCAGATAGATCCTAGAACTTATGGAAGTTCTCCACTATAAGTGGTGAATTTAAGTACTTCTCTAAGTAATAGTTTGGTCCTTACCGACTCATCTGGAAAATGGGGATGGAGGTCCCTCCCCTTACAGTGTGTGGAAGTGCATCTAACTCAGTACTTTAAGTAACAGAAGAGTTGGCCCAGAGGCTTACCAGCTTCATCCATCTCCAACCCAGCTAAGCCATAAAGGCAGATATCCACACAAGAACTTCCCCCTGCTTCTCAAATATGGAATTCGTATGAAAGCAGGAGGCAGTGAAACTTTGGTGCCTTGTTTCCTTTTCTGCATCACAGTCTTCCTCCCTTTTGTCATTCTTCAACCTGGAACACGAGGAGACCTTGAACAAATTTGGACATGGGGCCAGACCATAAAAAGGGTGAACAACTCTTTATTCTTCCCCTGCTTGGTTAGCCAGTGTTTGTCTTGATGTCATGTCTGGCAGAGGCAAGAAAAACCAGCAGCTTGGCAATAGAGATACTAAGGACCAATTCAAGATGTTTTCTGATAGTATCCTGGACTTTATTAAGCTAGATATCCATTACCAGTGAGAACTTGAAGCCTATTTCAGGAAATGCTTGGAGCACTAGGAGTGTTCCAGGAAAATGTTAGCTGAGATGCCATTACCTAACCTGGACCCAGACTGAATATGACTGCCAACAAGCTGAGCTATGATGTGAAGCTCCAAAGGATCACACTATAGATTTTTGGCAGTTAAACTTTGCTTTCAAAAAAATTGGACTGTTTTGTTAAACTTAATTCGTAAGAAGTACTGCTTTTATTCCCTTGGGAGTAGGTTAGCAATTTACGCTGGAACCCACCACAGGAGGTATCATTTAGCCACCTACTAAAGAGGTCTGTAAAGTGCAGGGGGTTACAGTGTTTCCTTCTTCCCTAAGCCATTCAGAAGCTTAACACTTATGGGAAGACCTTAGACCACATTGATGTAAAGCTCAAAATAGGTAACTTGACAGCTTTGAGGGTGGGGGTGGGAAGGTATTTTTTTTCCATTCAAGAAGTGTGGGCCAGATGTCTTGGCTTTTGAGGCTGAGAAACATGTATGCATTATCGAAAACCTGCAGTCATTCATATAAATGTCTATTAATTTAAACTCCTATCCCTAGGTTATATCTCCTTTCAGTCTAACTCAGACTTCTTTGGGCTATCAGATGCGTCTCACTGGAGGAAGCAGAAATTTCAAAACAGTAATCCAGTCTCCAGAGATGCACAGACCTCCTCTTCAACCTGGCTGCAGACAGGCAATCCAAACGTGGAACAGGGTCTTCCAGAGAAAGTCAATATGACAGGGCGGGATCATGGCACAACAGATGCCATAATAATTGCTAACACAGTTCTGTTTAGTCAATACTACACCAGGAAGAGTTTAAGGGAATGCTTTGAAAGAGGCATGAACATTTCTAATTTTTTTTCCTTTTCATATAAGAAAATGTCTTGGCAAATCTGCAAATGATCTACCTTGCTTAGGAAGCAAAAACTGAAGCATGTAATTGACTATTTCAGCCATCCCCTAGTAGTTTAACTCTTCTTTAATTACACAAGCTGATTTACTTCAAAAATTCCCAACTGGGGTTAAGCCCAAACTAAGTCATCATGTATGAAAATCAAAGGTTTAAAAGTATGACTAGAACAGATGGAACTGAAGGCATCATGGTTTGAAAACAGCCAAAGAATTATTGGTTTAATAAAAATGAGCACTGAATAACATTCAGAAAATTTTACAAGAATTTGAATGAACAGAATTAAGGATATTATTGGGAGTCAGCTAAAAATAAAAAAGCACTTGTGACATAGAACAAGTGAAGGAAGAAATTTTAAAAAACAAGACAAGGCTTAATTTTTGTGCTTTCTTGTTTTTCATCTTGGCAGGTACCTGCTGTGGATTGACACTGGCCAAATGCCAGGCCCCCTTGAAGGACACTCACTCACCCTCCCCTGCCACAGCTGGGCAGAGGGGAGAAAAAAAGATTAACAAAAGATTCATTAGCTGAGATATGGACTGGGAGAAAGCACTCCAAGGGCAAAACTTAAAAAGTGAATTCATTACTAACAGAATCAGAGGAGGATAATGTTAAGTAAAAGAAGCCCTCCCTCCTTCCCACCGACAGCACAGGCAGACAGGGAGTGGGGGTTTTGGTCAGTTCATCACCTGAAGATTTTCTTCCACTGCTTACAGAGAGGAGTCTTTCCCCTGCTGCACTGTGGTGTCCCTTCCCACAGGAGACAGTTCTCCATGAGGTTCTCCAACATGGATCCACTCTCACAAGCAGCAGTCCTGCCAGAACTGCTGCAATGTGAGTCCCTCCCACAGGCACACATTCCTCGGAAACTCTATCCATGTGGGTCTCTCTTTCCACGGGGTGCACTCCTCCAAGGCCAGGCTGCCCCAGCCTGGAAGCAGGGCCCAGTCTCCACTGAGTCTCCCACTGGATCACAGCCTCCTCCAGCATCCACCCATCCAGCACGGGCACCTCCCCTACAGGCTGTGGGTGGATCTCTGCGTTCCCCGTGGATCCCCAAGGGCTGCCGGGGCACACTGTGGTCTCATCACGGCCTGCAGGGGAATCTGGGCTGTGGCGCCCGGAGCAGCTCCTCCCCTCCTTCCCCACTGACTGTGGTGTTGCCATGTTGCTTCCCCTCACATGTTCTCGCCTCCTCCTCTTCTTTGACTAGAAGAAAAATCCTGTGCACTTTGGTTTGATTTTCCTCTTAAATATGTTATCAGAGAAGGTGTTACCAATTTCCCTAACTGGCCCAGCTTTGGCCAGCAGTATGTCTGTCATCCCAGCCATCAGGGATTGGCTCTGCCAGACATGGTGGAAACTTCTAGCAGCTTCTCACAGAAGCCACCTCTGTGGCTCCCCTGCTACCAAAAAAAGCAGTACAAAACTGACACAATACCTTATAAAAATTCTAAATGAAACTCATACTGCAGTTTGCATGATGTTTCGTTTTGCCAGCAATGTTGTGATTCCATATGTGTTGGCAACTGTACATTTGTCTTTGCCTAGTCCCCTGCCCAACTGTCTCCCTCCTCCTCCCTCCACCCCAAAAATAACAAATCATTCAGTACTGAAGGTTTTCTTCTATATAGGGTAATGTAATACAATATGTTCATTGTATTTCAGTCAAATATAACAACCACGTTTTCTTCATCCCTGAGGAACCTTCCCGTCACATGCCATAATTTCGGTCCTGTAATCTCTTCCAATAAAGTTCCCTGGGATTTCTGCATGCAGCAACTTGTATCATCATGCATGAAAGACTTCAGGCTGAAACAACCTCCAAATAGAGTATGGTGTCAACATTCATAGTACTCTTCCAGGCATAACTGCATCACTGCAATCTGCTGTTAAGGTTCAACAGAGGGTTTCCTGTGGGCTGAAATTTGCCATGCCGTACCCCAATTTATGAGCTTTTGTGAGCACATTTTATAAGTGTGAGTATTCACAGAATCATTTGGGTAGCCAACAGTTAACCATATTAACATATCAGTTTTATGGATGATACTTTAAAAAACTCAGTCAATGAACCAAAATGTTAGCAGAGTAGATGTTGAGTATTTCCAAAACTAAAAACAAAAAATAATGAAGTACATAAAGAAATCTTCCATGTCCTTTAGTTTTTCAAAATTCCAGCTTGGATTTGAAGAACTCAGTTCTAGTGTGTTCCTCTTGCCAGAGAAAATCCATGAGGAAGCAAAGTATATGTCAAAACTTGTTACTTGTTTTGTCCTAAAAAAGGTGTTTTTACAGAATTTCTGAATTCCCCTTTTCCATACTCTTTTGTTTAGGTGTCTTTCACTTAGAATACTGTGCATAGTGACTTCTAATCCTTACCTCTGTCAAAGTGTTTCTGAAGTCATACAAGATTAGGATTAAGTGGATTAGATGCTTTGGAACAGAGCACATGGGGTAGATGGAGCAATATATTTGCAACATCTTGAGCTAAGCAGCTCTCCTGTGACAGGCAAGTTTCATTTTACTCTCAAAGTAAAAACTGAAAGTTGTTCACTAATAATCCTCACATAGCAAGATACTCTTACTACAAACTATGCCTAACAGGCATAATGCAGAAATTACTATGTGAAAAAGCCAGATTTTCAAATTTGGATATACTATGGTAGTTAGTTTGGCAGGTTATACCAATCACATTTAAGTGAAAACAATCAATAAGTATGTGACAGGTTTTCTCAGTCATGGTTGCCCATCCTGTGCCCCAGATTATTCAGATCAGAGAAGTTGTTGAAGCAGGGCATGTGTGATTTCTGGTGTGCACAGCTTGATTTTACTCCCATGGAAACTCAGATATGATAAAGAAGGGAAGGCTCACGCACCTCAATTCTAATTTCTAAAGCAATTAGGTCACAGATAAGACAAATGCCCATTTCAGGAAGTGAGAGACACACCTGAGGTCCCACAATATGTGGGACTAATGAATTGGTTGACAGATTGATCAGATTTATTTCTTCATTGACATTCTTATTTCTTTATTGACATTTTTATTTCTTTATTTCAGCTTTTGTCATAAGCATACATTCCAAGGATGCAGGCATTTTGATGTCACAGTTTGTAACACAGTTAAAAGCAAATAGAAAAAAAAAAATAAATGCCAGAAACAGAAATTTTATTGCTTATCCTGACATTTAACTTCTAAATTTATGTACTTAACCACAAATTTATTTTTTGCTATTAATCTTGGCCAATTTTTCATTTGAAAAATGGAACACATGGTTTGACACATATGGTTATTCCTATGTTAATGAAATCAGATACCATGGCAAGTGAGATGTGGAAGGGAAAAGAAAGCTGTGTAATGGTGAGGGTGTTAAAGGGAAGCCTTCTTTTTCCCCTCCTAACTACTAGTCTATCATATGTCTGTCACTTCTACTTACATCCACTCAAGGAAAGGTGCAGCACTTCATTATTAAAGCACACGCTCCAACACCACTACATGCAAAATGTTTTCTTGAGTGACTCAACCCAGGTAGGAAAAATTCATCTTTGTATACTGAATTACAAAATAATCAGCTGAAGATCTTTTCTGTTCTACTAACAGAGGTAGCTGTTTATAATATATCAGCTAGATATATTATAAGGATAGACATGAAAAGACTTATTTCAAATTTTTCTTCTACAAATAATTTATAATTAATAATAATTAATTTTCATAATTTTGTAAATAGCATATATTTTGAATTTTTTTATTTCAGTTAGACATTTCAAAAAATGAAGGCTTTTGATGCAGGTCTAAAATTAATTTAAAATCATAAAAATTGAATTAAAACTTCCAATATTACCAAAATGTGTTGATTTTATGGACCTGGACATTTTGGGGTTTTAACTTGTTTTGGAGGTCTTCTAAAAATGTTTGTAGTTTGATTTGAAACAAGAAAAGACATAAAAAACATGGAAAATTTTGTGAAATGGATGATCTGGTTCTTGCCCAGTCTACTCTAATTCCTGTTCATCTCAATCCTTTTGGTTTTCAAAATGCAAATTAATTAAGTTTCTTTGTCCCATGAGTGTCTACAATGACTTCATATTTTTCTTTAGAATACACTTGATTTCTGCAACAGCCATCCAGTGCTAGCTTTGGGTTTTATTGAGGCTTTCAGCCTCTTCAGAAGTTACACAAGTGAAGCTGTCTCTGTTTGCCAGATGGGGTTATTGCACCAGGAAAAAGAAAAAGCAGAATAAGAGGACTCTGACTCCCACCCACTTTTTGTACAGTCTCAACTATTGAAACCACTTCATCTTGCAGTGAGAGGCAAAGGAGAAAATTACTGCCTCACTACATTTCTCTATTTGTAAGAGGTTTGCAATGATTTTTTGGAAGAGGAGAAAGAAAAAGTATTTCACTGGAGAAAGAAAAAAAACACTTGAAAGGAGGAAAGGAAGGAAAATTGAGGAAGAATACACTGTAAGAGAGAAAAGGCTAATGCTAATGTAGCTACAATGAAAAAAATAATGGTTTAAGGTCATAGTAATTTGTATACATGCCGTGGTTTAGAAATGGCATTCCCTAATTTAGTTCTCCCACTAAAAGGAAAACCACGAGTTCCTGCTTTCCCCCAGGCCCTTCAGTGAGAGACGAAAAAGGCAAGAGATCCCAAGCTGAGGTACAAACAATTTACTGAAAACAGCAATGAGGTAAAAAACCAAACAGTAACAGCAACAATATTGACAATAAAAGTGCAAAAGAAGGTGATTTACTTCCAAACAATACTCACCAATGGACCTACCCAGTGCCACCTGATCCCTGAGACAAAGAACAAAATGGCAGCAGACACTCCCTGTGCCACCCTTTTCTTCCTGATGGTAATCCACCCCTGCCACCCTTCTTGGAAGTGAGAATCCCTTACTCCTGTCTCTGGTAGTGACATATAGAATACCAAACCAGACATGTTCACATGGCTTCAGGCTCCACGCCCTCAGCTACCGGGAAAACCTGTACAAGTCTGATTATTTTAATGTGAACAAAAAGAAACAGCAATTTTTAAAACTATACTCACAACTTGTTATTCTCTACTCAGTAAAAGTGCTGTGTCATGTTGAATCCTATGGTCATTATTTACAGGTAAACTGAGCACCCTTGACCACAGAGACTTACTGAAGTGTGGAAATCAACAGATCATTCATTAGACAAAGTGTGAAAAATTCAACAGATTCTATGTTTCTGAAAAATGTCTCATCTAAACTAGAGCATATTTTAATATAATGTTGAAATATGTGAATTTAAAAACTTTCTGGTTTGTTAAAGTATTTTTTATTGTAAAGTCTGATCAGTTTTGAAACAAAAACCCAAGTAATAGTTACTGTCATTTTGGGTTTTCATAACAGATTGAAATGTACAGACCTTAGTAAACTTACTTAAAAATGTATACGAAATGGAGTGTGAGATTATAGTTGGTCATTTAGGAAGCCTTTTGTATGGGTAGAACATGTCTGTAGAACAACAGAAAGCCCCAAATCTAGTGCTGCTGCATGTTGTTAAAAATGTGGGCTTGCTTGCCTTGTTTAGATTAGGTAAGTCTTTCTGTCTGCTAAATGAGAAACGGATGAAATAATTTTGAGTGTTTACTATGGCAAGAAAGAGCAGAAATTAGACCTATTGGATTTTCTACTGTGTGCCTATCAATCCAGTGGCGCCATTCCTAAGGAACTGGTTTTAGCCAAGGAAAGGTTTCGTAATGTTTGTGTCTGCAGTTTGTATCCTGAGGTTTACCACATACTGCAGTGTCATCCTTTACAGACTGAACTGTGCTGAAGTGACAAGAACACATTCATGACTGTGCATATTCAGAAGTGGTACGTAACTTAGAGAGGGTAACTTATTTAGCTGGGGTTTTTTTGCTGTTCTTCTGCTGTCTCAGAGTAAGCAAAGGTTTTTCCTATAGCTTTTTAAATTTGAATGTCTGCATAATTCATTGAATTTCTGTTTTCATCAGGACATGATTAACTCTCAAAATGAAAGAAGAGAGAAAATCCTGTGGTCAGTCATCACTACAAGAAAACCTAAATCAAATTACTGAAGTGCTTACAGAGCAATCCAATCAGGAATGCTAACACTTGGCATTTCAGAACACATCAGTAAGATATTCTGACAAACCTAAAGGAATTGTGAATAGAAAAATGCAGGAGATATTTGGCATGACCCCTTTCATGTACAAAGCACAGTTTGTCTTGCAAACACCTGTGCTGAAAGGCAATATGAATTACATATACTTTTGTTTACTTATGTTTAGCTACCTTTCTTAGAACTACCCCTTACATTTCTGAGGAAAATAGTGACCATGTAGCCATCCTGAGGGTTTGCTCAAAATGTGATGGAATTTTTAAAATTTTATATAGTCTGCTACAGCATTTACAATATATTGCATACATTACATATATATATATATATATATATATATTTAACTTATTAAATACATTTAATCATATTTACTTTTTGTTTGAAGGTTACCACCAATACAATTCCAGCCAAAGATTAGCATCTTTGTAGTTTTCTTTAGCCCTTGCCTTTCTTTTCCAAATCCCCATATTATTTTTAGTGGTTTATGTAGAAGTATATTTTTATTTTTAGGAGAATAAGAGTAACAAAAGGACAAAGTTCCATGCATGAAAATCTTAAAATTTCATGCATTCTCTACTGCCTAAATTGCATAATGCACTATGTTCAGATGAAAAGGCAAATTTTTTATGTCTCTTTGGTTATATATCAAATACTGCATGATAGCACAAATGCCATCTTAATTTTTTTTTTCTTTAAAAACCTAGTAGACCACAGTGCACATTCTAGACTTTCTACAGGGAAGTGAAATCTTAATTTTACAACGGTGATATTAGAACTGCCTGAATCAAACACAAATGCTACAGCACAGAAAAAGAGAAATACATACAAATCACTGAGAGGGAGGTAGAGGGAAAGCCAGTTATTCCAGGAATAGGAACCCACAGAGCAGAGTAAGAATTTAGAAATTAAAAACAACCCAAGAATCAAAAGCTAACTCTTCAGTAGGCTGGAAAAATGCAAGGAGCTGCCTGACATTGTATGAAGGTTTCAGTATGCTCAGGATGGCTGTAAAACTTTCAGAATACTTGGCAGATTCAGGGGGAAAAAAATAACCCAACAAAAACTCCCAACAAATGCAATAGTTTTTTTTCAGTCAAGCTAAGGAAGTTGTATTGCTTGAGGTCAGTGGATACGTAATTGTTTTGGAATTTTTCTAGAAGGTAATTTTGAATTTTCTCTTACATAGCAGTTATAGGTATTTAGTACATCTTAACTTAAGGATGTGCCTTTGTTTATTCTTATTAATATTGATTAACAAAACTTTTGATTAACAAAACCTTTGTTTCCAGTCCCTCAGAGCTAAATCTATGTTTTTACATGCCAGATGCATAAACAAGTTGATGATCTCTTATGGCATCATGAATGTATTTTCAAAATGAAATAAAAAGGCATTAGCGCAGATCAGCTTTTCTATTTCTATACTGTGTTTACCCTTTGATCTGTTGTTTAAATGCTTCCTTTCCAATTTGTTCGCAGCAATCTTTACTCACCTTCATGTTAGGCCCAATTACTGACTTACCTGTCCACTTTTTAAAATTTCTAATTCTTTCTCTGGTTGGTGCTTCCTCAACTCAGTTACTTAGTAGCCTTCCCATGCTGTGCTCTTAAAACACGGGCAATTAACTTTCACAAAAGCTGCAAACTTTCCACTTTCTCTGTGATCCGTACTTCTTCTTTACTGCTCTTGAGTCACCTCCACTGACACTATGGGATGTTTGGGAAATACCATAATCCACTGTAACTTCATGTAATTTACAGAGTGGGAAGAAGAACAAAGGCACATTTTTGGCTAAATTATCAAAAATCCCTGATAAAAAGTTATATTTTAAAAAGATTAAAAGAGAAAAAAATAGGAAGTTGTCCTTAGATGCTCTCATATTGGGTAAAACATCACATAAGCTATGATTAATAAATAAGCTATCATTAATAAATAAGCAGTTTTTATTTGCAAGTTTCACAATACTGTAAGGTCATCTATTAAATACAATTTAAAGTAGTACAGTCATGACTATTTCAAATGCTACACAAAAATAAATATTATTCTAATAAGTTTCTTTCATTACGATTGTCTATAAAAATATTATATATTTTCTTTGGCTATTCATAAAATTATACAAGACTTTCTGCAAAAGATCTGCAACTACCGTCACTAGAGTAATTAGTTCAAATGTAAGCAACTACAGTGACTATCTTCTGTGATAAAACTGTTCATTAACAGAAGATGCTAGACAAATCTCAACTTTCCTCAGTATTCCATATAGAATACTGCAAAATATATTAAATAGCATCTTCTAAAGAAAAATGTTTTATCCTGCAATGTAGTTTGGGATGTATTGCACTTTCCAATGAATAAAAACCAAAGGTTTTGATAAATCTTTAATGTGCTAAGAAGTAAAGGTCATCTAAAGAAATATAGCTAACTTTTAATCTTTTAGTAAGATTTTGTGCTTTTTTTGGTAAGAATTCAGTGTTCACTACTAGTGAAAAAAAATTATTTTGATAAAATATTTAGCAAAAATAGCCACTGACTAGAAAAAGCAACATCTTCTTTTAATATTTAATGTTAAAAGGCTCTTTACAGATACAGAGGTAGAACTTTTAATAACATTTAACACTTCAAAACCTTTCAGCATCTAGAAAAGAAATGTAAACTGTAATACTAGACAGTAACTGGAGGATTCCCTCTATGGAATTCCATGCTAAAACTGCTCTGTGACTGAAAAATAGCTTAGAAAATGCCTTCAAAGCCTAAATAGCATGAACAGTATGTAAGAAACTATGCACTCCCTTTCTTTTCACACCTCCATCTCTGCCTGAATGAACATTTCCCTGGTGGCATCACCACAATTCCTCTGTTCTTCATTTACCCCAGAGTCATTGCTCAGTGTCCCCTTCTCACCGCCAATGCTTCATCCCTCCCGACCTACTAGCACTCAGTATTTCAAGGACGCAGCAGTTCTCAGAGATTATTCTTGAGAAAAGTGCTCCTTTAATGAGATTTTCTTTTAACTCAGAAAAGACATTAACGGAGAAGGTCACAGGTGCTGTATATGAATGCTTGGATGTCAGATCTTTGTGGCCCACAGTCAATCACATTCAGCAGCGAGACAGGAGTGTAACTTTTCAAGTGCTTTTGCATGTGACATTCTGGGCAGTCATCCTTTAATATTTCATAACTTGATATCCCACCCCACTTTTTCCAAACTTTAATAATTTCTTAACATTTAAATTTTAAACTTTTATACAAAACAGAAAGTGTCACTTTTTAACTGTCCAAGGCATTAATACAGTCTGAACTTATCACAATTATCCAAACACTTCTCATATAATGTCTTCTGATTAATTTTTTTCCCTGGATCCATCATGGTCTGCTGACAAAGGGTTCTGCAACTCAGTGGGCTCTGGGCTCTTTTTCAAGACCTAATGTGGTCTTCTCCAGAACTAGAAGAAAACCACATATAATTCCATTCCTGGCTGGTCCAAATCTTGAGCAACCTGAAATAAATTACCCTTGCCTTGAGCAAGAGGCAGGACCAGATAACTTCCAGAGGTCCCTACCAACCTGTATGAATTTATACAGTCTATACAGGTTGTTAGACACATATGCTATTTGTCTATATGTTCTCTATGTTATGTCTATAAATAATGCAGGTTTCAAGTACAGAAGAGACATAGTTAAACCACTGATGGGCAAAATTGCTACATAAAAATACAATTCCTTTTTTTATTAAATTTGTCTGAGAAACCCACAGCAAGGGGTGCATCAGCAGCCAGAAATGAAAGACATAAAAAAGAAGAAACTTTATTCCAGTTACTCAACAGCTGGTTTAAACTGCTGCTAATTTCATGGGTAACAATGAAGAGATGTACTTTAAAAATAGTTTTACGACAAAACATTTTTTAACCACAGGGTTTGGAGAAATCAACAAAATTGAATTAGTGAGTTTTGGGATATATTTTGTTAGCTAGGGATAAATCCTACCCCTTCATACAGTTAAAATTCATCAGGTTGTGCTGAAGGCTAGCAACATAGAAGAAAGTCTTAATAGGACAGTACATATCTCAGATGGATGCACTATTAGATTGCATCTTGCTCAATGCAAATATTCTGTGAAATAAATCACCAAGAAGGTGTTGTAAAAGTCAGGGTTTACTGATTGCCTTTTATACAGAGGCATCCAGGATTTAATATTTTAGGTGGGCGGGGATTTGTCTCCAAAGAGAGGCAGGAAGATGTAGCAGAGCAGAGCTAGCAATAGGCTTTTACTCTCTTACACTTGGCTGTGTACATTTTTTGTGAAAACACTAGCGTTTTCAGTTGTTTTCATGCACACCCATTTAAACTGGAGCTCAGCTCTGGTTTTGTTTTTTTCTTTTTAATATTATCTTTATGGTTTTTTCTGAATTTTCAGGGGTGCAAACTCCTTGGACAATACTAGTACTATAAATTGCTCCTGCGCTGTACCTGATACAGGGTTAAAACAGGGAAAAAAATTTGAATTTTTGACAACTCTAACTGCCTGCTGATCTTGGCTAAAACTGCTGGAAAATTCCAAAGGCTCACCACCAGCAGAGAATACATCTTGCCAGGACAAGATTTCAAATCCTGTGATAATTGGATTTAATGATTCCATATGCAATGAGATAGATTACAATCATATGTAGGGTTTCCCTTCTTCACAGGAATCCAAAATGCAGGGGTTTACAGATGCACCTACTTCACAGAATTGCTTGTTTGTTTATTTAAAGGTGGATTAGTCAACATCTATATTTTTGTCACTTTCCAATGCCAGGCATTTGGTTTACTCTTTGTGGGCTTAGATAGCTATTTCCTTGGCAAGATATTTCCCCAAGTATTAATTACAATGTCGATGAGCAGAAAGGGTTTTCTGCTTATTTATAAAGAGTAATTTCTTCTATAAAACGGTATTTAATTTGATTTCAGTCTGATGAATGCACTTTTTTTCTGCACAGCGACATTATTTTCCTGTTGCTGTCACTGCTTGTAATATTTTTGGGCTGTCATCCCCATGTCCTTTTCAAGTGTTTTTCATTGAGGAAAGGAGTATATTCATCTCACTGGTATCTCTTCAGCTCTATGTTTCTACCTGCCTTGCTTCTGGCAATCAACACACAAAGTATATGAATCTAAACATCAGTGTTTCAATTTGGCACCTACCCACTTCTGTGGCAAAAATTGTTTCATCTATCTAGCTGAGACTTTGAGGGTTCTTTTAGCAAGCTATTATTTTTCTGATAGTATTTATGAGGTAATTTAAATTTTTTACTAAAACCTGTATAAACCACTTTTATTGGAGCATCCTCTATTCTTTCTTACCTATCACCCACTTCATTTTAGCATTTGTTTTTTGAGTAAGTGACTTCTTTGCTTTATATACAGTCTCACATCCAGTGGTTTTCTGCTGAAGTATTCTGGGAGAAAAGGCATGTCAGAGTCTGTCCAAAACTGTGATTTTGCAATCTGTGTCTCTGCCTTTTAGGCTGAGACTTTCACACAAACATCTTTCTGGGTGTGAGAAAAGAGCCCTCTCTAAAATTCACAAGGCGACACAGGAATTTAATTTGATCCTTAGTTTTGCTCAAACTGAACCCAAAGGCATTTCCAGTCACAAATGCAGCAAGATGAAAGCAAAACAAAAAGCAAAACAGACTGCAGAGACAGTCAACATTTCATCACTTGTTTTCTTTTCACACTTCTTAACACCAAGGAAAAGGACTACACATCAGTACCAATCAACACATATCAGAGCCAGGATTTTTTTCCCATAAGCATGTTTTTAATTTTCTACTGGTCTGCTTCATTATCAGCAGTCAACCTGTCCAACAAATCCAGGGTATAGCTGAACAATCCCCATTTTTTTCTGGTTGGGTGACCCAGGATTTAATGGTTAATTTTTTCCCTTTTCTGTATAATTTTTACCACTGTTTAATCTACTGATATCTGTTCCTTAGTACAGGGGGATTTAATGGCAGTGTGCTGCAATGTAAACATGTAATTACCATGAACATTCCCCAACAGAAATGTGTCATCAGTCTGATGCAGCCTTTTAAGTCCCATTGCACAAAACAACTTCTTCCTTTGTAAGGAAGGAAATGATGATGAATTTGAAATGTCATTCTACGCCTATTTTTCTGCTGAGTTCACAGCTTCATAAGAAACAGGTTTTCAGATATGTTTTCCCAGGAGCCAAAAGGTATTTTTAAAAATGTAACTGTGGTGAAGGACCATGTAGTTCATATGGTTTTATTCTCCCAACCTCATTGTTACAGTTCTTAACACCAAGGAATAATATCATCTGCATGACACAGAAAACATATTTTTAACCTAATTCTGAGTTCAGGCATTCTCTCAGAAAACAGATGGAATGGGTGCACTCACAAATGCAGTCAAGAAGGAATTCCTGCATTCCATTCCTGAGAATGAATGCAGGAATTATAAAAGAACTCAGGATGTCTTGCCATCACAACTCAAAGTTAGAAATTAATGTATCCTATCCTTGAACATTGTGCTTTCTATTCTAAAATTCTAAAATTATCCTTCTTAAGCACTTTCAGAGTACTGTTTCCCCTAATCATCAAACTGAGTAGTGAAAGAATAGCCATTAACAAAATATTTCATAAAACTGCTGAAGTAGATTAACTCTGTCCACTAGGGATGCTGTGATTTGAAACTTACAACAACTTTCCACAATTTTTCTTAAAAACAATAAGCGGTGTATAATTAATTGGAAACTTATTCAAAATTATGAGGGTAAAAAACCCCAAACAAATATATTGTTGCATGAAAAATAGCCAGAAGTAAAAAACTGAAGAATTTCTACCTCAGTTCCACTCAAAAGCACATATTTTGTTCAGACAGCAAAACACTTCAACATTCTTTGTACTTTTTGTCCATTTCTATTTGGAATGCAATTGAGACAGAAATATGTTGGGAACCACTATGAAGTATTAGTTATCTTCTTTGATGGAAAATAGGAATTAGCCTCAATTTTCACCTCTTTATTCCATCTACTTTATCTAAGAAGGTAGTTTGTGACAAATGAAGTGAGGTACACCAGCTATTCTTCAGTTACATTCTGCAAGTCTTCTGCAAAAAACCACAGAAAGCAGCACACATATATATTTGTGTATATATATATATATGTGTATATATGTATATATTTATAGCATTGAATTCTGATGAGATATAATTTGATGCAACCACAAGCTTTTGGTCTCAAATAAATATTCTCATAGCATAACAAATTAGAAGTTCCATGACTATATGGAGAGAGGGATTATTCACTTTCTGCCAGATATCTTGTCTCTATCAAACAGCTTCAAGCTAATAATTTCAGTCCTATGAATTCTGGAAAAATTAGTAAACTCCTTCCTAAATGTTATGCTTTTTGGAAAATATAAATACTTTTGAATCTTTAGCAATGTTAAAAAATATCACTTCAGTTTTCAGTTATTTATCAGATAGCTTTATAGCTGCTTCTTATGAAACACCATTCTCTCTTCTGAAAACAAAATTCATGCTGATTGCAGTTGCAGAAAACATAATTAGAGAACTGTCCACAAGTTCAAAATGCAACTCACATTATAGTCCATTTGAAATACTATTACTTCAGAGCTGATTACAGGGCTCAGTACATGAAGAAAGGAATTTGAAACCTGACCACAAGTGTTCTGAGCTGGTGCATTCTTTTCAGCAGAGTTTGTGAAAAAATCCATGTGGTTGGACATTAATTACATATATCTCTTTTAAAATCTTCTTTCTGCCATAAATAGGAGAACTTAGATAGTGCATTACCATTTGTTTTTTATTAGAACATTTTGATTTTACCATTCAGCTGCTGTGACAATCCAAGAAGCTGACAGAAGTTGCAGTTAGCGTGTGTTACACATTGTTTATTTTGGAAAGAACTAGTCAAAATAAGTCATACAATTCATTATTATTTATTTTACTGAACAGCTAGAAAGCTCAGATCTTAGGTGAGGATCCTTCAGTGTGAGGAGAGGAGAGGAGAGGAGAGGAGGGGAGGGGAGAGGAGAGGAGAGCCTGTGCTCCGCAGTGCCTGTTGGGGAGTGCCGGGCAGCAGCGGGTAGCCCCATAAGTGGGGTTCTGTGTGTCCCCTGGCCTCAGCGGGCAGTTGGAGGGACCCCCTGTAATCAGGCAGGTGTCCCTGATCCCACTCTTTCAGAGGCATGGAGCCTGGAGTCATGGGGCCGGGCATGCGCCCTTCCTGTCATCAGGGCTGGGCTGGTGGCCCCTCGGACCCCTCGGCTTTAGGCCGTGAGCTGGACTGCCTGATGGTAGAGTCAGGTTCCTGTTGCCTTGGGGGAAGGCCGAGCTCTGTGGCTCCCCGGGTGTGGACCGGCCTGTAAGCAGGCTGCGGGTCTGGGAGCCTTTGTGCTCCCTTCAGCTGGCAGCCTGTGTGGGGCGCCCGCCCCGTTAGTGGGGAGCGCCCCGCAACTGGTGGAGAGAAGGAGCCTCCGTAGGCCTTGGGGACCAGAGCCGCCCTGTAAGTGGGGGCCTGTAAGTGCTCTGGAGTCCCGGGCACTTTTTAGTCCAGGCAGCGGCCTGAGCCCCCTGTAAGCAGGGGCGCAGCCTCTTGGCCGCTGCCTTGCGTGCCCAGCTTCCTTTGCCCAGAGGGTCCGGCTCCCAGCACGGCGTGGGACTGCGCCGGACGTCGCGACGGTCAGTCAAGCTGAAGTTGGAGGCTTTTGGGCAGCTGGGGGTTTGTGTAGTCATTCAATGGCAGAAGCCGTGGGATGACAAGACAAGAGCGGCAGCGTCTTGGAGCTCAAGTGTGGAACGGCGAGGCAAGAGCGAGCTCAGAGCTGAAGAGGGACACGAGGGGCCCTCTGGGCAAAGGGCTTTTCCAGGCCAGGGCACCTTCAGGGTGCCGCAGCTGGCTTTGCACTGGGTGGACCTCCCGGCCCCCAGCCCAGCTACCCTGTGAGCAGGGCAGGGCTTTTCCCCAACCCCGGCAGCTTTCTGCTGCAGCCTGCTGCTGGCCCCTGGCCCCTGTGACCCCTTGTACTCAGGGCATTGTCACAGCCTGTGTCCCTGTGCCAGGCCTGAAGCGCTTCAGCACGTTGAGGCCCCTTTGGCCTCCCCTCAGTGCACAGGCCGGTCTGATGCTTTCCTCTCCCGCTCAGCATTAGCAATGGCTTCCTAGAGTACTTGCTCCCTCTTCTGCAACTGTCTCCCCCCTCCCCTGTCTTCCACTTAGTTGGTGTGAGTGAGGATGTGTGTTTGTGCTTTAGCCCCCCCTCCCCTTTAGGAACAGAGTAGTGTAGCTTGGACTTCCCAGGAGGGAAAGAGGAGCTCTGTGCAGCCACAGGCGGGTGCCCAAAATGCAGGTGGAGAAAGCGTCCAGCCTTGCTCCTGCTTTCTGATGACAGCACGAAGCCACTCAGGGGCAGTGTGGGCAGCATGAGCCCCCTGTAGCCAGGGCCAGGGCGTGCGCCCACGCTGCCAGTCGTGCTGGTGAGCTGCCAGCGTGCGGGCCCTGTACTCGGGGCCCGTGTCAGGACCTTGGCAGCACCCTTTGTCCCCAGGAGCAGCCCCGCCCCGGTCCCTGTAAGCAGGGCTGGGGCGGCTCCTTTAGCCAGGAAACACGAACAAGTGCTCCCCGGCCCTTGCCAGGGGGCAGCTTGCAGAAGGGTGTGCCACAGGGCACACTCCTGCCTTTGGCACTTCACCTCTTAGAGTCCAGACCACAAACACAACTGAGCTCCAACAGATAGAGTATAAAAATATATTGCACTGTCCAGGGAGCAGCAACCATGATTAGATCCTAAATGTAGTCTGTGACGCTCAGTCAATAACTACTGGTTGGTCATGTGCACCTGCCTGAAGCTTAGGCTTCTTTGCTTTTAAGTTAGGACTACAGCTGGGCCGTTTTTGTTCCTGTGATTTCTTCAGCCCTGAATCTTGGACAGTCTTTGATCCAGCCTGGGCATTTTCTCTGCTTCCTTTTGAATTTAAAGATTGAGATGGTTTCACCTGAAAGATTTAACGAGAGTTCAATTAAAATTGTAGCATTGCTTTCCTGTTTTTTTCATGTTCCCACACAAAAGAGAAGATATTTATGAGGTTATGATATTTAAGATGTACATGCATACATGTATAAACACATACATGCACATATACATGTGCTCCATCACATTCCAAACACTTCTGGATGTTGAATCTTGGAATTCTGTGGTAGGAGACTGGCAAGTGCCTACAATTAGAATATTGTTGGTATTCTCACATTTCACTGACCATAAAAGCTAAGATCAATTTTCAATGCCTTTAAAAATGAAAGAATAATGTCAAAATATTGCCAAGAACTTATTGAAATGAAAAGGGTGTGTTAGGTTAAGCATAGAGACTATACTGGGGTTTTTTCTGCATTTTTGCTTCTGACATTTTTTGGAAAGTGTGTTGTTTGCACTAGTAACTGAAATGCAATTTGAGGAGGACAGAATGACTGCATTACTACAAAACATGTTTTGAGCAGATACCAAATGATTAAATTAAGCTCTAATGGAGAAGATACCTATATGACAAATCAGAACAGATGTAAATACCTTGGAACCACTTTTGCTGTTTGTTATCCCCTCCATGGTGATGACATGTCCCTCGTTTTTCAGCAGCCGGGCTTTAGGTCCCACCTTCAGGTAGGATATTGTGGCAAAGGCTGTGAAGCTGAAATCCTCCCTGCATGGATGAAATCACTGTTACAGGGGAAGGTTGGAGATGGAAGCCAGAATATGCAGGGGGAAAAAATCACAGAATCATTAAGGTGAGAAAAGACCTCCAAAATCATCAAGTCCAACCAGCAACCCAGCACTGCCACTAAACCATGTCCTCAGGTGCCACATCCACATGTGTGAACAGATCCAGGAATGGTGACTCCACCACTGCCCTTCTCAACAGCTCTTTCCATAAGGACAGAGACACATTAACCCTTCTGATGGATGTTCCAGCGAGCAGCCTCATTCTGCTTTATCTATTCAAGTAGACAGTCAGGTGACTTAGAGCTACTCCAATACACTCAACAACTACTTTATATAATTCAGTTTGTGGACCTTGACAGACACAAAAACACTCAGATGCACACTTGGCAATCTCTTAAAACACATGGAAGAAAATGACATTTAGCAAAAAAGATGTAAGTCATCAGCTCATCCTATTAATAATATTAAAAAAGCTGTACAGAGAGATGCAAAGAAAAATTAAGTCAAAATAAAGGAATTCGATATTTGTAGGTATTCTTAAACTTAGAAATTATATGAGAAGACACAACACATAGCACATGGACTTCTTACAAAGGCAGCACTGGTATTAGTTCCACTATGCTTTCTTAAAATTTCTGAGTACCACCTTCCACATTAGCCAGTGTTTCCTGACTTAGACATCGTGTGCACAACCCCATTTGCTCTCCTTATCCATGGAATGTGAAGGACAGCTGCATGAACTGCAGACTTCTCAAAAATTAATCCTGCTGCAGATTTAAACATTCTACTTGAATACAGAAGACCCTCAGCTTTTTAAAATTGCACGAGATGCACCATTTCAGCTGTTCCTCTGACTTTAGAAATGGAAATATAGCAATGCGTGAAAGGTTTTTAAGAATAAATTTTATGCATCTGAAATGAAAACAAGAGTACAGAATGTATCCATTAATGTTATACAGAAGTAACAAAAGAGCAAGGAAAATGACTTCTTAATGTTAAAAAACCAAAACAAAGAAAACAAAATAGTTATCTTACATACTTCAGATACTGCTGCAGCAGAAAATGAGCAATAATTCTCTCCAGCTCCTGCCGAGAGTGCTTGGGTGAAGTAACTTCAGGCACCCTGAATTTGGACACACCTTTCCCAGACCAGGCATCGATTAATTTCAGTGGGGTGAGTTTCTCACTCATGCTGTCAGCTTGCTCAAGGATCTTTATTAGATCCCTGCAGTATCCTGTTACATCCAGCCTCTCACATGCTGCAAGTAAAAGTGAAGGAACATTTAAACAGAAATATAGTTACACATGTTGTTATATGTAGCTATATATACATATCTTTATATGTATTTATATATCTTTTTATATCTATCTAATACATATCTATATATCTTTGTGCTATATGTGCAACGCTTTTTTTGTGTTGCTTTTGGACTAACTTGGCAACAGTAGGCCACCAAAAAACTGATAATCATAACAAACTCTGCACCTTGAAAACAGTCAGTAATACAAGCAGAGGTCACAAAATTTGTTCAGTTTTTCTACACCAGGTATTTCTTTAAATCACCTTTTCCCATGTTCCCTGTCCTTTACCTACCATTCTCTCTGCAGCAGTTATCACACATTCTGTTGCAGTTGGCAGAATCCCACACCTCATCAAAGTGGTGAGCTATGAGCACCCGGCGACACCTGAGGAGCAGAGAGCAGAAGGGGGCTATGGATCCCAGGTGGGTTTGTCACACCTGCCTTATACAGCATGAAATGGCAAAAAAGGCCCTAGGGACAGCTCAGATCTCAGAACAAGCACAAAGAATTATCAGAGGAAAAATCAGAGAACAAATGCAGCAACACCAGTATTCCCTATCAGCTATGCCAATACTGGTGTAGGCAGTTTGGCTGAAGCACAAGAGTACAATCTGCAGCTTCAAGAGAATGACAAATGGTAAGAATATGAACTCATGGTTACACTGAGGCCACAAAAGGCTTTACTGGGTTGCACCAGTTTTGGTCACAGATACATATTTTCCATGAATATTCCAAATATCACAGTGAAGCAGGTGAAGCAGTAAACACACCTGGATTCCTACGTGGCCATTAAACACTATAGCTCAGAGCCAAAACCACAGAACTCCAATATTTCCTCTGACTGGGATCTGAAATCCAAATAGTGTTTGTTGACAGATACTTCACCTCAACACAACCACTTCCAGAACTGTATCCTGAAGCTGGCAAGCTTGCTCCTGTTTTTGTGGGTGGTTTTGTTTGGTGATGGGTTCATTTTGGTTTTCAGGTTTTTTCTTTTGTTTTGCTTTTTTTTCCAAACACCCCCTAAAACCCCCCTAAAAAATAAGCCCATTTAAAAACTAAGCAACCAAGCCACCACAGTAACTTACTTGCTCATATTTTGGCAATAAGAGACCATATCATACAGCTTCTCTTGGCCAACATTTTCCATCACCACCATTGAGCTGATTCTGAATATATCTCCAAACCCATAATACAAAATACAGTCAGCTTTTTGGTCATCTCTACCTGCAATGCATTAAAATGAACAGATAATTACAATCTCAACCAATTGCCCCTCAAGTTCTTTGATAAACTGTTCTCCACATAGACTCATATCTGTCTTTAAAAAAGTAATGAAATTAACACGATCAAAGAATCCCAAAACACTGCAAAATGTTTTTGGGGGTGGAGTTTGGCCATAACAGGTATTTAATACTGCTAAACATGGATCAATCCTTAAAATTCCCTGCTCCAGACTCCCCATCCTACTTGTATTTCTGAAATTCATACAATGATTAAACAATCTAGAAGCAATCTGAGCAAATCACACATCCCAGATACTGTACAAAATAAAAAAATTAAAATTGTATATCAAATCTGTGTCATGCTATTCTGGTAAGCCACAGATTTGACAGAAAATCAGATATTTAAAAAGATGCTAGATAGCCAGTTATTCTTTGTTACACTGCAGTAGAGGCCTGGTCATGAATTCAGTTTATATTTAAAGCCTCTTTACAGAGGCAGTTTTATTACACCCTTTGAAAACTGTCTCAAAGGCAAGAGACTTTGCACAACTGCCTGGAAAACTGAAGGACAGTTTTGCTGGTGTCATGGATGTCAATAGCAGCTTGGCAAAAGCCACTTCCTGCAGTACCTGCACGTCCACTCTCTTGGTAATAGTTCTCCATGGACTTGCTCATAGAGTGATGGATTACAAACCTCACATCAGGTTTATCAATTCCCATGCCAAAAGCAACAGTTGCCACTACCACCTGTGAAAAAGAAAATGATTGAGAAATCATCAAGCAACCAAATCACAATTTGTTTAAGTAAGACATAAGTCCATGTAAAGTATTTACTTAACCTGGATTTGATTTGTTGCCCATCCTTTATGAACTTTGGTTTTATATTTAGGATCCATGTTTGCATGGTAAGTCCCTGCCTTGATTCCCAGTTTCTGCAAACTCACAGTAACTTGCTCAGAATCCTTCTGAGAAAAGCAGTAAACAATTCCTGCACAAAAGTGAAAGACGCCTCATCATAATGCCTTAAAAAGGCCAAACAATTCCCAGTAGTTAAAAACAATTCTGAAAGTTTTATTAGCTTATGAAATAAATAATTAACAAGCATTATACAGTCTTTGTGCCTATTTAGTCCATAGTAATGGTATTTATGAATGAAAATTCACTTATCAGCTTGGACCTGAAGGCTAAAGAGGAAATGCAGGCGCCAATCCATAGAACCATGGAAGCATACTGCAAATACTCAAGGAGGACAATGTTTATTAAAGCTTTTTAAAGGGGCTATGCCTTATGACATCTATGGCATCTCACCTGAGGTTTCAGTTCAATCTGCCTTTTGTCATTAGTCAGGCTGGGCTAAGCCAGGGATCACACACAAAGCCATGTGATTTTGAATCATTTTAGCACAGTTTGTGCTCAGGGAGCTGCTCCTCACAGCCACAGATCTCCAAGCAGAGACAGGGACAGACTGCTGCTCCAGAACCTGGGTTCTGCTGCCTTGACAAGATGTCTCTCCTCTTCATTTCCACTACAGAGTTTACTGACTGCACAAGTTCAACTTCTACAGTTCTGCTTTTACCTGTAATTCACCCCATAACACCCAGTCTGGGCACTGAGTAACTCTTCAGATGACTCTTCTGATCAAATATGAAAAAATATGTTAAAGATAGCAAGTATCCTGACACATGGCTGAAAACAATGGGTGATTTAAGAACACAGAGATGACCTTTTCTGAGCCTTGCATTTACAATCTTAAACCTTCCTATTATTACTTATGTAACCTTTGTTCTATAGACATCAACATTCCACTTCAATACTTCAGAAGATACAAGTAAACTGTAAAGACATTTAAACACTAATGAATGAAGAGAGAAATTATTCAAGGTATGGATCTTACTAAATTTCATTTATTCTAATTCTGCCTTCATCATACATTAAAAATCCAGAATTTCTCTACATGCTTCAAGATCATTTGAAAACATCCCAACATGCTTGCAATGATGAAGGTTAAGAAGATAATGTGTCTTTTGAGACTTTTTTTACCTGACAGTCCTTTGTATCTTCCATTAATGGTCTTAACTATGTCCTCTATGAAATCTTCATTATTTGAAGGCTTATGCCGAACCTCAAAAATACATTAAGCACATGTCAGAGTTCAAGTGGACAAACAGTCTGCCAAACAACTTTATTTTACTTTTCCCAGTATAATAAACACAACTATTCCAACCTTTTCAAAAGAATTACCGTATTCTTTTTATGAACAGTCAGATTACAACTCAAAAGTCCATTGAAAAATAAACCCCAAGACAAAGCTGTAAGCTTTCCCCACCAAGAACAATAAACAAACCCGTGGCCAAAGTGAAAATACAGCACAACAGAATAATTCAGAAAAATTTTTTTCCAACAGGTTGAAGCAGTCTGAGCCTGCTGCCTGCCCCTCTCCCTGCAGGAGACAGCACAAACCAGCTAGCAAGACCTACCTCATAGTAAAGGTTGGGCCTGTTGAAGGAAGCAGTAAAGGTAATGCACTTCTGAACATGCAAAATGCTCTGAGCATCCTTTAAAACATGATTGGTAGCTGTTGCTGTCAATCCAATCAAGGGAGTATTGGGAAACTGTCTTTTCAGGATACCAAGAGACTTGTAGTCTAAGCAAGAAAAGAAAAAGGGGAGAGAAAAAGATTTCTCATGCCACAAATGCAAACTTGAAAAAGGCATTCTTGTAGACAGTATTTAATGGGGTAATACTGCAATAAATGTTATTACTGCTAATCTACTACAGAACTAATTTATACATCCAAAGGAAGTAACAAGCAGGTTGCACTTGGCAAAACATATGTCTTCTAATTGAGTTTTAAAAACTATCACAGAATCATTTGGGTTGGAAGACACCTTAAAGACAATCTTGTTCCAACCCCCTGCCATAAGAGGGCAGGTTTTCCACTATCCCAGGTTGCTTGGAGCCCCATCCAACCTGGCCTTGGACACCCCCAGGGATGAGGCATCCATAACTTCTCTGGGCAGCCTGTGCCAGCGCCTCACCACCCTCACAGTTCTTCCTAATACCCAACCTAATACTACCCTCAGTTTGAAGCCATTCCTCTTTGTCCTGTGACTCCAAGCTCTTGTAAAAATTCCCTCTCCAGTTTCCTTTGAGGCTCCCTCCAGGTACTGAAAGGCTGCAATTACCAGCCACAATTCAGATGGCAAAAATTAATGGAAGTAGAAATTCTTCAAAAGTTAGAAAAATATGTGTGGCATTGTATTAACCAACATTCAGTTTATTCTGCAGGTTTGTTTTTACAAAGAGCTCTTGAGTAAACAGAGCTTTTCTAAAAAACAAGCAATGTGGAATTTGGATACATAGACCAGGCAGTAAAAATAAAAAATTTTAAAGGTTCAGTATTGACAATCACCTGTTGCCTTTGAACAGAAGTGCAGCCAGAGGTACATATCCAAATTCCACACTGCCTGTTGAACCATCCTGGCTCTTGGCTCAGGCACCACTTCTTAGCAAAACTGCTAAGAGTGACTTTACAGTTAATATTGCTTCAGATCAGGTTTTCTTTCATAGACAAAGAAACAGCAAGTGACAATATTGTACAGTCTCCAAGAGAGGAAAAAGACTGAAGCACACTTTCTTTCCCTGTGAGCAAAGGAAATTGGCTTCCACTTGCTTTAGAGATGATTAAAATATATCTCGTTAATTTACAAAATGCTGTACCTCTTTCATCAGAAGGGCCAGGGAGTGGTGTTCAGAATGACACTTTCATACAGCAGATTAAAGTAACTATAATCCATATTAAAGATGCCATAAAAAGCTTTGATTTTATAAAGCTCCAATTAAAAAAAGCAGAATAAGTAATTTTTCAGAATACTGACAGCAAAATCTATGTTGAAATCGTCATTTGCATGACCTTAGCTCCTGCATGATTTGTAAATTAAAGTCCTTGAGCTAAGACAGGTACATGTCATATATTAAGAATTCACTTGACACAGGAAGGAAGCAGCTGGCCTTATTTCAGCTCATGACTGGCTACCTGCAGCCTGAGCAGCCCTGCAGAGGGATTTCTGGGGCCTTATTTGAGGCCCAGCTCATGACTGACTGCCTGCTGCCTGAGCAGCCCTGCAGAGGGATTTCTGGGGCCTTATTTGAGGCCCAGCTCATGACTGACTGCCTGCTGCCTGAGCAGCCCTGCAGAGGGATTTCTGAGCAGCATACCAGGCCTGAAGTCGTGGCCCCACTGACTGCAGCAGTGCACCTCATCCACAGCGATGCGAGCCAGGCAGCCAGCCTGGTAAGCCTTCTCCAGCTTGGACATGAACATTTTGCTCTTTGCAATCTTCTCTGGAGTCACATAAATGAGCTTTAGCTGGGAATTCCTCTTCAGCATTTCTGTGTGCACCCACTTCACGTGTTCCTGTTCAAAAAAACCAGACAGCAGGGGCGACAAACTGGGACAACATACTGGAGTGCTTCGTGCTAAGGCCTTTAGGAGGTCATGAGCAACTCATAACATGTAATTAACAGAGACTGATAAAGTGTTCCACAGCACTGACCACTATAAGCCTCTGTAGAAGATTACTGTATATGAAATGGCCGTTTTAATACTTAGAAAATCTGTGCTGGAACTTTGAAGAAGCAAAGTGTTGAATATGTCTTTGCTCCATTGGGTGGTATGAATATTTCCCCAATAAACTGTGATGTAACAAACATCCCTGTGATACTAAAAGTGTAAAATAATTCCTTGCACACCAGAGTAGTTTTTATTACTGAGTTTTCAGAGCTCTCTGCATCAAAGTAGGCTTCAAGTCTGGCACACTGGATCAAGCCAGACACTTATCAAATCCGCAAGTTAATGATCACAGCCTCCTGCTAGTCAGGAAATTAACTGTAAAAAAGCAACTGTCTAGTAAGACACTGGGAAATGAGTCGCTTCTGGGCCTCTGGATCAAAAGCTCACCACCCTAAGATATAAATAATTATATGTAAAAGCCTGCACTGCTCAACATGGTAAAAGAGGACAAAAATGACCTACTCCAAGTCTAGAAACTGAGTAAAAATCTGCAAGGCACATCAGCCAAAGGCACTTCACAACCTCTAAACAGCCCCAAGAAATCTATTTATTCCACACATGGTGTTGGTTCCCATGTGTTGTTGTCACTAAAACATGAACACAAGATACTTAAGCACCTTTCCCATATCACAGCACACTCCTGGCCAGATACTGTTGCTAGAACAGCATGAGCTGATAAATCTGCCTCATCCATTCAATATTCACAAGTAACTACACAGAGGGGAGACACCAGCACATTCACCACAAAGCACAGAACTTATACACACCTTGCTGCTTGAGGCATTTAACAAAGCTGCAGAGATACCAAGCTGTTCCAAAACCATCAGCTGATCTTCCATGAGAGATATCAAAGGACATATCACCAGTGTGAAACCTGTAACAATCAACCATTGTGCAGTTCAGATGTCACAAATATCTCCTCTAATTCTTTATACTGATGCATCAGCCCTGCTCTGAAGAAACTGCCAAATGTAAGCTCAAGCTTCATACAAAGCAGGGGATTCCCGTCCTAGACAGCTGACAAGTGAGTGCCAGACCACACAGGGGTAATTCTTATGAAATGCCCACAACACACACCTCCTCTTAGGGTCTAGACCACAAACACAACTTAGCTCTAACAGATAAGAGTATGAAAATATACAAAACAAAAGCTGGATATCTGTGTCATGAGGTGCTGATTTGCCACAGAACTGAGCAGTGACACGGAGTGGTAAATTTGGCCTTTGTAAATAAGTCAACTTCCAATGCAACTGAAAGAGTTATTAAAAATAAACTGACCAAACAAAACCCACACCAAATGGGTTCGTTCTCCAAATAACTGTAAAAGGGAGAAAATAAATCTATTTCTTTATATCATGTCCTTTTTTTTTCCTTACATACCATCAGAACAGACAGCTGGTAACTGGTAACAAAGGCTCTTCCCACCACCTGTGGGCATGACAAGGAATATATCCTTCCCTGCCATGGCAGCATTTACTGTTTCAAGCTGCAGTGATCTAAACTTCTGGAGTTTAAATTTGCTCTGCAGTGCAGTTTTTATCTTCTCATACCATGGAAAATCTGTTAAGGGAAAAAAACAAACCTCAACAAACACATTCCATAAGCAAATTAAAATATTCAATATGATCCCTTCTTCTTACAACTGAATCTAGCAGTGCCACAATTTTAGATCTGAGAAAGCGTTTAAGGATTCATAATGGCAGAAAAAGCTCCACACAACCTGAGTCTGGATGCACCATATTCTAGGGTGGACCCTTACTCAAATTGTAAACACAATTCACCTCCAGGACAAAGATCTCATTGCACATGGATGTGGACTAATGTGAAAAACTGAAAGCAGATGAACTTCAGAGTGCTAATGAGCATGTTAACTCATTAGTCCAAAATAACTAGAAATTAGAATCCCACTCTGAAAATAAATTAATCTAGCCACTGAGCCCTACAGTAGTTACTCAAATGCTTCCCTCATACAAATGCAGCAATTACAAACAGCATAAAGGAGGGATACATTTTTTCCAAATATTCCATCAATAATAAGCATTTATTAAAAAAATAAAGAGGGGGAAAAGTTGTTTAATCTTCCCCAAAATCCCCACCCCAACATGCTTATAATAGTTTTTTCTTTTCTCCAATAAAGACCTAAAGACTGCATTTTTGAAAGATGTAATACTGTAAAAATTTAAATTATGCTTCCTGATAGATAACTTTAGTACTATTAAAACTAAAATGCAGAAGAACTGGGAGAGCTCCAGGTTACACCATGTGCAAGGCAAGAATTAATTCTGGGACTTGAGGTGACATTGCAGAGAACTTTACAAAAAGCAAAGTTAAAATCCAAGTCTCTGTGAAGCCAAGAAAAGTCTCCCACTGGCCTTCATGAGCTTTAAACTGGGAACAAATTTACCTGCTGCTCTTGTTTAATACACACACATCAGCTGACTGCAAAGACATTAATTTTTAAAGCACAGGAGGTGAGAATCAGGCATTGAGCTACACAAACCAAATGATTTGTTCAATAGCATAATTTGCAATGATAAAGTATCAATATTCTTACTATTCTTACATAGGCATAATACTTCTCAAATACAGATAAATATGGATTCAACTACAAGATTAATTTCGTTTTTTAAAATCCAAAAAAAGCTTATATATATGATAGATATAAGCATTTACAAATTGAAAATTAAATTAAAAAGGAGAAAAAATTCAAAATATCTAAGTCATATGTGGCAAGGCATAGCATGGCCAAGAAGCCATGGGGACTTCAGTTAATGCCTAACTTGGAACACAGCAGCCCTCCCACCACCATGAGGCACTTGCCACTTGCACTAATTCTACAATAATAATAATATATTCCAGGTTATTTTTGACAGTCAGCACCTATCTAATTTGCATTAATTTGGTAAGACAGTGAGGCTACATAACCCATCACAAGCACTACCAATGTCCTACCCACTCAACACAAAACCAGCAAAAACCAACTCTAAGTCCGAATTTCTCATTATCAAACTCTGACAAACTCCAAAGCAATTTGTTTTAGAACAGAAACAAGAAGAAGTATTGCAGTATAAGCATTTAGTATACAAGTATTGCAATAAAAATTTACTCTGGCATTCTAAGAGCAAATCAGATCAAATTGTGACTTTACAACAAGCAAAGAATTAAAGCAGTTGTAATAGGCCATTCTGACAGAACAGATAATTCTGCCCAGAACAACTCGATTAGTGGTTAGGAATGTCCAGTGAGACAAGTACAAACATTACCCCATTACCCTGGCATGTCAGCCAGCTGATTAAAATTAAATAGGACAACATCATTATCCAAACAAAATTCTGTATAAGTGCATTTTCCCTGACTGGATTAGTTCACCTTTCTGTTAAAACACTAGACTTTGATTCTGCAAACCTTTTTTGTTCCATTCCTCAGCTGAGGTTTCAGTGTCTTTACTTCCACCTGCCTGCACGTCTCCTGAGGACTGTTTTATCAGATTCTTTACTCTCATCTTCTTCTGAAGGAGCTCCTGCTGCTTATCCACAAGCTCCTGGATCTGCATCTCCACTGCTTGCAGCTCATTCTCAATGGACACCAGCACCTCCTCCAGCACTGCAGGGAGAGACAAGGGGAAGGCACAATAGAGACCACAGCCATGAGCTGATGCCACTTCTAATTGTGTTATTTGTACTCCAGCCAGCGATCAAGCTGTTAAGAAAGGCATTATTTACATGTGAGAAGCAACATTAACCCCAGCAAGTTAAACTCCTCTGGAGTTGTAAACAGGGCCATTAGCAACAAGCCCTGTTCATGCACCAAGGTCTCCCTCCGCCACAGAACAAGAGGATGTACTGAGCAGCAGGGTTTGGGTAGAGGGAAAATGTTTTATCCATGCTTCACATGTGAAAGAAGTGAAGCAAATGCTCCCCAAAAGCTTGGGTCACACAAGTGACTCTTTGGCAGGAATTGCCTCTTTCCATCCCAATATGATGTGTGTGTGAATTGCAGATTGTGTTCTAGAATCCAGTCCCTGGCGTCTAAAAGAATAATTAACACACACACCTGCATGCCAAGCATGTACTCCAGAGCCAGGCCAGAAAAGCATCAGAAGGAATTACTTCCTCCCCCACATCCAGAAAACCCAAGAGATTTTGGCCCATCCAGAGCAGATATGGTAATATGGTTATAGAAATGAAAATGTGTGATAGGGAAAAAATATCTTCATTTCAAGTAGCACAAAATGGTGATAAGTGTCTTCCTAAATGCCCACTGCTACTCAGCAGAAAACAGTAAAGAGTATCTTAAAATATGAAGCACATTTTTAAAATTTTGAAAACCAAGTAATTTCTTTGACAATCTTGATTTTCATCCTACAATAGCTTGGGTTGGAAGGGACCTTAAAGCTCATCTCATGCCAACTCCCCTGCCACTGGAGCAGGTTGCTCAGAGCCCCATCCAACCATGCCTTGAACACTTCCAGGGATGGGGCATTTTGGTTTAGGTGACATAAAAAGCTATCCAGCAAAAGAATTTTTTCTTCAAATCTTAAGCATAGTAGCACAGATCCCACAAGCTCTTTTACGCATACATTAAATTAATGTAAATAACATCAGGTGATTTTGTCTTGTTAGCGAAGAGGCAGCAAAATATCCATATGGAATATAAATCATGGATTACCTGCAACAGCTGTCATCTTTGGAGATTCAAGAATGTTATCTTTAGGAGACCTTATTTAACCAAGCAACTGTCACTGAAAAGAAAATGAAATAAATACATTTTAAAATATATATTATAAGTAAACCTTCTCAACTTAGAACAAATTTTCTGCAGGAGATTCTTCATTACCAGAGCTGTTGATGTAACAATTTAGGCACTGGTTAATTTAATTTGCTCACTAGATGACAACTGCTTTTTCCCTCCTGCAAAATGGATAAACACAAACTCACAACTAATTCCCAAGACCACAGCTCACCAGGCTTCTAAATGAATCCAAGTGAAGTTCAACCAAGTCATACATTCCCTGCAAGAGGAATGCTCTAAGGCAGACCACTCATTCACCAAGTGCTCATGGCCATTTTTGATCTCCTCAAAGCTTATTTTACAGAAAAGTCCGGACACATTATATTGTGCCCCTTAGAAAGGCAGCCACCATAACACCTACAGGATCTGTTAGGAGGAAGCGAAAATGCTGTTTGGTTTAGAGAAGGGGATCAATTTTGAATAATCATCAGGGAAATGAACATGGAATTGAATTTATTGGTCATCATTTGAACAACAGTTTTTGTCACATTGCACCTTAATAACACCAAACTCAAGAAATTGATATTTTCTGTTATTGCATCCTGAACTACTTCTTATATGGATGGAAGCAAAGTCCAACGAAAAATGAAAAGGAATAAATTCAACATTACAATAAATACTGGGGGGGAAAAATTCCTCACTACCAGCTAATTCCACCACGACAAGGATCTTCCCACTCCTATAAATGGAAGGGGAAATACATATTAACAACGATGTGTGAACAAAACACTTCCGCATCACCCAGGGCCGGACCCAGACACCTCTTAATCACCTCCAGGGGCGGCGACTCCACCAGCTCCTGGGCAACCTGCTCCAGTGTGGGAATATTTACAGGCGTACAGTGTGAACACTATACAAATACATACAGTGAGCGTATACAGTGCAATATTCCCTGCATCCCTCACCCTCACGCCAGCCGCGGGCACGGCGCTTGCCAGGCCTGAAGCACCTGCTCGGTGGGGCTGCGGGACCGGGCTGGAGAGCCGGATGGAGGGCAGGAAGGGAAGGCCCCGCTCGGCAGTGCAGGACGGGGCAGGATGGATGGAAGGAGGAAGGGAGTGAGGCCAACAAGGCGAGCAGGAGCAGCGCCTCGCAGCCGTGTCCTCCCGTGCGTTGGGCTCAGCCGTGGCTCGGGTCGACAGCTCCCACAACTGTCCCGAGGGCTAGTGCCAGCCGCGCCCCCGCATCCCTTACCTTTTATCATTTATCTTCCGTCCCTCATCCCCCTCGGCTCCCGCCCCGTGGCCCCGCTCCCACCTGCGCCGCGCGCGCTGGCCCCGCCCCTTCCGCTGCCCGCCCTCAGCCACGGGCGCCGCCGCTCCGCCAATCAGCGCCAGCCGCGGGCCGTGGGCGGGGCGGCGCTCCCGCGCGGCCACACAACCCGGCTGCTGATTGACGGCCGGCGCGACCAATGGGCGGGCGGCTGTCATGCGGCGGGATGCGTGCTTCCGGAAGGCATGGCCGGTGCCGGTACCGGTGCCGCTCCCGCCCGCCCCGCTCCCTGCCGGGCGGAAATTGTCCGCAGGGAAGCGGGAAGCGGGAAGCGGGAAGCTCTCCCAGCCCGGGGAGCCCTGGTATGGCCGGCCCTTGGCGGCTCGGAGCTGCCGCCTGCCCGGTGAGAGGGGCTGGCGCTGACTTAGAGAGATAAACCCCCGCAGGGCACGGCCAGGGAACAGATCTGCGCTGTTACTGCACAAATTTTCGCGTGTGTACGGTAGTTCCGTACTCTGTCCTACATACCCCTAATCCCCCTTTCTTAAAAATAATTTTTATAATTTTTGGCCGTCCCTGGAGAAAACACGAGCCAAGCGCAGCCCCAGGGCAGCAGTGCTGCAGTATGAGGATGTTTATCTGTGTACAAGCACAGATAAGGCTTGTACACAGATAAACATCCTCACAGAGACAGCCTTGTCTCCAGAGGCTCAGAGCTGATAAGGTTATTTTGAAGCAGTTTATGAAATGCTTTGTAAAGAGAGTAAGTTACTGCACAGAGCTGGCTCTCTGTGCCCTGGCCCAGAGCTCAGGGATTCAGGATCCCTGCAGGAATTATTCTAAAGCACTGTGCTGCAGCCCAGCTGGAGGCTGCTGGGATGTATGTGCTCCTTTTTGTTCGTCCTGCTCAGTTTTTATAAGCTCCATGTTTTAGAGCTGTGCACCTCATCCAGCTTTCTGCGAGCCCAAGCTCTAAAAATAAATTAATCTGTTTCTCGGTCTCAAGGATTTTAATGGTTTTAAAGTAACAGTAACTGGAGATAACTTTGCAGCTGTAGAATGAAATGACATGAGTAGTAGTTTGATGACTGTTTTGGCTGTTAGGGCTGCAGAGCAGCACACAGACTGTGTTTTGGAGGCAGTGTTCTCTGGTGATGTCAGGGTCCCTCTACTTGGCATCCCTTCCCCCCAACAGCACCACTTGTCTTGGTCTGTGTCACCTTGCTGAGCTAGGCACATTGAAAATGGGAGTTCTTCCCTTTGGCTTGGGGCTTTATAAGTCTTGCATTGCTTAATAGCACCCTGAACATGATCAGTTTACTAAATAGGGTATAGAATATCCAGGAGAAATCACCATTTCCTCTGTGCAAATGAAACCTGTAAGCAATTACGCACTGCTGTGCAGTAAAAAAAAATGTGTATCTGCCAAGTGGGTGTGTCCAGAGATCCCATGATCACAGTCTGATCCATCAGATGGCCTTTGGAATATTGTGACAATAGTCCCTTACACTGTGGCTGCAGTTCTTGAAGGTGTATATGTGTGTGATTGAAATAAATGTTGTGTGTCCAAATTCTCTTCAGTCCTTATCCTTCTGTTATCCTCAAGTAGTGTTTCTACAAAACCAGTCATGTATTCAGACATACTGCTTGACACCAGTAGTTTTATTGTGTTCAAGTCTGATGATGAGACTCATCATGGTTTCTGTTTCTCTACAAGCTGGCTGCAGAATTCCCATCACAAGACATTTTTTAGTGACAGCTTCCCCAGTTATAAAAGCTGTAACTAATTTCAAGCAGGTAAGAGAAACTTCATTTTTCTTTCAGTAAGAAATGTTCAAAGTTTATTTGTGCAGGTAATTCAGAACCCAGTGGTGAACATGCTCATGACTTTGAGCTTGTTTTCATATTAGTGTGATTGCAGTGGTGTTAGTAAGACTGACAGGCTATTTTACAATGATCAGTAATTGTGAATATATTCACACCATTCAGGCAAAGGTTAAACCAGGTCCTTACAGGACTGAAGTATGTTCAGAGTTACTGAAGCTTTATTTCACTGCTTTATTAGTGACTGACCTCTTAGAAGCACTGGAATGGTATCATAGTCTTATTCATGTTAGAATTTGGGGCAGAAACAGCAAAAAAAGGGATAGCTTTCTGGGAATTGCTTTGAGCTTTGTCTACTCCAGCAGCTGCTGATTGAGTGACATCTTTCCTGCTGGTTTGAAAAAGAAAATCAAATGCATGCATGAATTCAGATTTGTGGCTAATAGGGTGAGAAGCTGAATTTGAGAGCTCTCTGGGAGATTGTTGGAATAACACCCAACTACAGAATGCTTTCTGAAAATGCTGTATGTTCAGCAAAGACATCTGCACATTTACCTCAGCTATTTCAGTATTGCAAAATGCTGTGTAAAATATACTCTTAAAAACCCTGATAAGGAACTTTGATACTTCTAAACTGTGTTGCAAAGGAGAGACCAATTTATCCTCTGTTCTGCATAGAACTTAATCACCTTTTAATCCATAACAGCATCCCACCCCATGGCTACAAATGTCTTGAACGGCCTCAAGGGATTGTGTATTAAAAAGGAAGAAGCTTTGCTGTTTGCTGCTGTTTTAGTTATGCTTTCCTAAGGAGATATTGAAATGGAGCTAGGCTTGGAACAGGAGCTGATTACAATTTCAGCTTGGTTTCAGTTTTTGGCAGCTGAACCTGAAGACTTCTGGAAACCTTGAAAAATATATATGCAAGGGAGGCTACTAAAGCCATTAGTAAATTGGGAAACATCCCCTTTTCCCAACCACACAGAGTGGAGTAATGAATAACATGGACAAAACTAGCAGTGATGTCAATTGTTGTCACTGCCTCAGCTGAAGTTGATGATGAGACAGTAACTCAAATTTATGATCTGAACTCTTGTTCCTCTCCATTTCCCATAAGTAGATGTATTAAAAGTCTTGTTAGAGGACATGGAATTTAAAACAGGAGTGACATGTGTCCATGGAATCAATTGAAGCATATTGAAGTAACTTCATTTTTTATTAAAATTTAATTGGAAAGATAAGATGCCACCAAAATTACTGGGAAAATGTAATTTTCTTTTTTCCAGAAATATTATTAAATACTTACAGCATAACAGTCCACGTGGTAGATTCCTAAAGGATAATTTTCTTTCTCTGCTGCTCTGTAGCTCCTTCGATTCCAAGTACTGCATATTTCTTTTATTTATTTTCCTTTTATACCATAAAACTCCCCTATCACTCGCTATATTTTGTTAGGATACAAAACAGCCCACTCAGCAATTGTTTTGCATTCACACCTTGCATTTGAAAGGAGGAAAAAAAAGTTGCAGTACAAAGTGCAGCTGAGGACAGGCAATATAATCTGTCTTACTTGTGTTTCACTCTATGGAAAATAACTGGCACTATTAATGAGGTCAACTGCACTTCATCCTAAGCAAAGATGGCAGAGCTCGAGTGCTTTTAAGGGAGAGAGAAATGAAACTGGATAGATTTAAAATGTGAACACAGGAAAAGGTTAAAGATACAATAGACACATGATTTCCTATATCAGGGAGTGTCACCCTTAAGGCTTACATATCCCAGGATCATAAAGGTATAATTGTATATAAGAATATTTCAGTTCAGACATCAAAACTGAGGAGATTAGTGCCATCCCTATGTACTTTATATCTAAATTATCTTGCCTTTATCTAAAGTATGGCCACCTGGGCACGCTGCTGGCTGCTGCTCAGCTGCTGTTAATCAGCACCCCCAGGTCCCCTCCTGCCTGGGCACTGTCCAGCCACCCTGTCCCCAGCCTGCAGTGCCACCTGGGATTGCTGTGGCCAAAGTACAAGACACGGTGCTTGGTCTTGCTGAACCTCGAATCGTTGGATTCATTCCATGGATCCAGCCTGCCTGGGGCTTCTGCCGAGCCCTCCTACCCTCCAGCAGATCAACACACACCCCCAGCTTGGTGTTGTCTGTGAATTTCCTAATGGCAGACTCAATTCCCTCATCTAATTGTTGTGAACTTTAAAGGAACATGAGCTACCTGCTGAAAAAGCAGCTAAATTGCCACTGGCTATGGTTAGAGCTGTGCCAAAAGGAGGAAAGTGTGGGAATCCAGGTAGGGGGCTGTGATATATGGTGGGTGGTTTTCCACTTCAGTAATATCAATTTAGGTGAAGATGTCCTTGCTATTATCAATCTAGGTGAAGATGTCCTTGCTATTATCAATCTTGTGATCACTAATCATTATGTTTATAATTCTGTTTCTTTTTTTTTTTAGTTTTCTCACAAAGTACATATTGAAATACTGTGTGAAGTAGAGAAAATTCTCTTACAGCAAGAATTTATCCACCTGCAGCAGACTTCCTTGACTTTTCCTAAAGGAGAGAAAAATGTAGAAGCAGATGAGGGTGAGTGCTGCTAAGACCTTGAAGGTAAATCTGTGCTGGAGCATGTTTGCTGTTTGAAAAATAAATCTTTTTTTCTCTATAATTTGAGGTCTAGCAGTTTACAGTAATCAAATTTATGGGCTGCAATTAAATTATAAAATCTTGCGGGTCAGACACTTTTTTCCACAAAGTAACCAAAATCATATGTGCAGAATATTCCATCCTAACACAATCCATTAAATATTTTAATAGTTAAGTTAAAACATGAGGAAAAAAAACACGAACATTTTGTATCAAACTGAAGTAAACCTTCCAAGCAGAGGAAAATATCCCTTTTTAAAAATGAATAATTATGCCTATAATTTCTTCCTAATTAAAATGAATATTTTTAATACTATTTTAGTAATCAATTACTTTCAGCACAAGTCAAGTCTCTGCTGTTCTTTTTGCTTTTGAGGCACTTCTGTGCATCTGTAAATTTCTACATAAAAGAATATTTTTCAATTGCATACTTGAGAGAACATCCCCCAGGACACAGAGGGCTTTAATTTAGGAAAATTCTGAAGGAAGTTATTGGTAGGAGTTGGAGCTGAGATCCAAAATAGTTTTTTTCTCTAGTTCTGAGCAATGGTAAGAAAAGTTTCAGGTAATCTCTGATAGTTTTTCCTTTTTAATTTCAATTTTAACCTTTCTTTACCTATTCAGTTACCTCAAAGGTTTTATGGTTTTATTTTTATTCATATCTTATCACAAGACATAAGTAATAAAATAACTTCTGTTGGTTACATTCTCAGGGCAAAATTTCCTCTTTTTTCAGTGCTGTGGCCTGTATATGTGGAATTAACTAATGGAAAAATTTATGGATGCAATTTCATTGTCAGTGCAACTGGAGTTGTGCCAAATGTTGAACCATTTCTTGATGGCAATAATGTAAGTATACTGATTTCAAGTAAGGCTAAAGAAACCTTTTCAGCTGGTTTATGCTTCTGTTCTGACATGGATTGCCAAAGATTTAAATACTGTGTACCATCTCAAAATAAGGCAGGGTATGTTGATACTGAGATATCCAACATGATACAAGTGTATTTGATTTGTGGACTTGGCTTATTATGTTGCTCCTCAGGTGTTTATAATAGTACATATGCAGTGTTAAGCCTAACCAAAGAGAGAAAATCATCTGTATAATTAGTTAATGTGGCAGAAATTTAGAATAATTTCCATGTTGGTTCTGTACCATAGTCTTACCTTATTAATCTTGACATTTGCTCCTGGAAAGGAAGCAACTATTTCCAGTACTTTCCATCTGGGACACTGAGCTGTCACAGTGCTCATGTTCATTGATGGCAGTCAGCACCCAAATGTGGATGGTAATTCTGGAGTTCATAACTGCCATGTGCATTTCCACACCTCAGGATCATTTTGCTTCTGTGTTCAGTGCCTGCTCAGCAACAACTAAAACATCCCTGGGTTATTAACACTGATCACAAATCCAACAAATAGCCCCATACAAGCTATTACTAAAACATGATCCCAAACAAAACCAGGATGTTGTGGTATTTGGGTTAAGTGGTGCCATCTGATTATGAGGTAAAAGGCTGTGCTCTGGTGAAAGAAGGAAATGCTGAAAACATAGATCTGATGTTGAGCCATGACGTATTTCCATGCCTATGCTATAAGCTTAGATCAGGAATTAAGTTTTTGCAATGATACTTTCTTGCCTTGGCAAAAATACAAAGTGATCTCTTAAGACTGGGTGTCCCTGTAACAAACACACAGTCTGATTTGGAATTTGGCAAGCTCTGTGACTTCCCTGCCTAGGTATCAATAATAGTCCTTTAAAACCTGTGCTGTGCTCTAGAAATAATAATAACAGTAATGCTTTGTACTTTCCATGGAGCTCTGGCCACTCAGCACAGTCTCATGGTAAATAATAAAGGAACAGCTGATTGTTAAGGGGGAGGGAGTTGGGTGCCTGGTTCCATTGCTGATGTGTGAACCCCTTCAGTTTGCTGTGGGAGAGGATGGAGGACTGAAGGTGGACAAGCACATGCACACGTCACTGCCAGATGTGTTTGCAGCTGGAGATATCTGCACAGCAGCCTGGGAGCCCAGCCCTGTGTGGCACCAGGTATGTCCTGGCACAGGAGTTACACACCAGTGCTCACACCAAGGAGGGACAGGTTAACAGTGGATTGTCACTGACGGATTTTCTGAAAAACTCCTTTGCTAGGATTTTTCTCCTGAGAAGCCTCAGAAAAAAAATATAAACAATAACTATCTGAGGGCTGTGGAATGTGGTCTGGAGATGCTTTACCAACAACAGGTGCATCTTTGATTGGTCGCATGTGAATTGTTTTTAATTAATGGCCAATGGCAGCCAGCTGTGTCAGACACCAAGTCTGTCACGAGATTTTATTATTCATTCCTTTCTAGCTTTCTGGTGTCTCCTTTCTTCTATTCTGTAGTATAGTTTTAGTACATCATTTTCTTTTAATACAATATATATCATAAAATAGTAAATCAGCCTTCTGAAACATGGAGTCAAGATTCTCATGTCTTCCCTCATCCTGGGGACCCTCAAACACCACCACATTTGCTGACCCTGAGTGAGTGACACCCCACAGTGGATAATCCTGGGGGTTTGGTGGCTGAGTTCTGTGGAAGTGGCTGGAAATGAGCTGGCCAGCCCCCCGGAGTATGAACAGCAGTGAGTGTGCTCTGAGTACTCACTGCAGAGAGTGTGCTCATGGCACAGGGATGGCCTCATTACTTCAATCTTCCCAATTTTCTCTTGCAGATGAGGCTGTGGACCCAGGCTCGGCAGATGGGATGGTATGCAGCAAAGTGCATGGCAGCAGAAGCTTTAGGGGAGTCTATTGATATGGATTTCAGCTTTGAACTATTTGCTCACATTACAAAAGTTTTCAATTACAAGGTCAGTACAGTCTGATAGTTGTAAACCACTGAGTAACACATACTGCTTGCTTATATTCACTTGCTGACAGTGAGCAGGTGCATTAATATTGAAGAAGCAGGTTTCTTTCTATAGTAATTAATCCCAGCTTAGATTTTCTCATTTTGTGCTAATGTATATGGTATTTCATGGGGAAGATTTTTCAGTCCATTGTGTGTATTTGTGCTAATGTGTGTGATATTTCAAGGGGAAGATTTTTGAGTCCATTGTGTGTTTTCAAGCCAGTGATGGGGGAGGGACCCTAGGGATGCATATTTCCCTGTTTGCATCCCTTTTGAGGCTGAGAACTGTTAGCAGCAGAAATGCTAAAAGCCACTGCAGTGTTGTTATGAGAGCTTTTCCCTTCTCCTTCTGCTAGGTGGTGGTTTTGGGGAAGTACAACGCTCAGGGCCTGGGCTCAGAGCACGAGCTGATGCTGAGGTGTACCAAGGGCCACGAGTACATCAAAGTGGTGATGCAGAACAGCCGAATGATGGGAGCTGTGCTCATCGGTGAAACAGACTTGGAAGAAACCTTTGAAAACTTAATTTTAAATCAAATGGATCTTTCAGCCTATGGTGAAGATCTCCTAAATCCAGATATTGACATAGAAGATTATTTTGATTGAACAGTACCCCATTCCCATTTTGTATGAAGCTTTGAGAGCAAGTCATACATCTTAGAAAACCGTTTTCTCAGGACTGGGGATAAATGCAATCCTCAATTAAGATTTTGGGTTGATCTTGCTAAAATACTGACTGGTTACTGCCACAGGTACCAGCTAATGGTGCAATCTCTGTTGTGCTGGCTCATATGAACAGAGAACAGTTTCAGGGCACAGGCTGCTCAGAGCTCTTGCTACCTGGAATGCAGGTTGCAAATACATGGCCTTACTCCATTTTTTTTTCCCTTTTTCTTTTCCTCCATAAGTTTACTTCTGAAATAAATGTATTTTCTACTCAGTTAAGTACAGAACACAGGCTTTGCACAATGAAAGCCAGGATGAGATGTCAGTTGAGAGCAGCCTTTGAACTGTTTGTCCCTTCAGCTGTGCAGGTGTTGGGGTGGAGCTGCACTGTACTGGATAGTGCCAGCCCTGGACAGCAGTTGTTTCATCCTGGCTTTTGATTTTGTTCTACAGTTGCTGCCTGAGAGTTCTTATTTATTTTGGATCAAATTTGGGACAATTTATTGTACTCAATACAAAGCTGGCAGTACATATTGAGACTTGTCCCAGACAAATCACTTAATTTTTTTTAGGAGAATGACTGTTTTTAACTAAATTTTCAATTTTTGGTGAAGGTCTCAGCTAAAGGATGGGTGAAGGACTATAGGCTTTATTCACTGTCACAATTTTACCAGAAAAATAAAGATGAGGAGCATGTTGTTAATGATATTATTTTTATATTTGTTCTAAGTGTAAGCGAGAGGAACTAAAATGCAACCACCAGAACTTGCATTTATTAATGAAACTGAACATGCTTTTCTGATCTTTGACTGCTAAGATGTTAAAAGTAAGAAAACAAAATTGAATCTAGCAGTCAGCATATGTGCCTGAGAAGGCTTGCAGTAGCTGTTGAATGTTTCCTAGGCTGGCAGGTTGTCTTGTTTGTAAACTTCAACTGAGGTACTTCTGCCAAGCACAGAAGTCATAAATTTCTATTTGAATAACAACCCAGAGAAGTCCAATTTGAAGAGCAACAGACATATTTCAAAAGAATAAATACACATAATCACTCATAAGTACATACAGTATTTCACTCCCACGTGCCACAGTGGGTGTAGGGACACATGTCCCTACTCAGAACTGCAGAGGTGGCAATGCCCACGTGGGCTGGAACAGCCAGCCCTGGCACAGCAGCAGCTTGGAGCCAGCCGGGGCTCCAGAGGAAGGATGCTGGAGCATCCCTGTCTCCAGCTGTCTGATGTCACTCCCTGGGGCTGGTGACAGCAGTGCCCTGGCTGCAGTGGGGTCACTGGTGAAGAGAAGAGTCACCTGCACAGCAGGCAGAAGAACAGGAGGTGACAGGGTCTCCATGCTGAGCTAAGACCACCAAGTCCTGTGCTGCAAAGGAGAGAAACCTCATGAGGACTCTCAGGGGAGCAGTGGGTGGCGTCTCCCACAGGAAAGAAGCCTAGAAACCTCTGGACCTCTATCAGTCCTTTCCAGACTGCATGAACCTGCCACAGTGTTACTATATACTACACTTGCAAAAGAGTTAAAAAGGCCACATGGTCATTATAGAGATTTTGTAATCGTTGCTGTATCCTAAGATATGCGCCAATTATTTTGATAAGAAACATGCTTTCCTCTTCTATTAGCCTTCTATATTTGACACTTTTTAAAGATATTTGTTCCCTGTTCAGCGTTTATTAAATAAAAATAAAAATACCAATACTAAAGCACAAACTGAACTTACACACTGCACTGTCCATGGAGCAGCAACCATGATTAGATCCTAAATGTAGCCTGTGACACTCAGTCCGTAACTACTGGTTGGTCATGTGCACCTGCCTGAAGCCAAGGCTTCTTTGCTTTTAAGTTAGGACTACAGCTGGGCCGTTTCTGTTCCTGTGATTGATTCACCCCTGAATCTTGGACAGTCTTTGATCCAGCCTGGGCATTTTCTCTGCTTCCTTTTGAAGACTGAGATCGTTTGACCTGTAAGATTAAAGAGTGCAGTGAAAATTCTAACATTGCTTTCCTTTTCTTTTCCATGTTCCCACACAAGAGAGAAGATATTTATGAGGTTATGATATTTATGGTGTACATGCATACACACATACACACATACACATATTTATTCATATATACATGTGCTCCATCACATTCCAAACACTTCTGGATGTTGAATCTTGAAATTCTGTGGTAGGAGACTGGCAAATGCCTACAATTCGAATATTATTGATATTCTCACATTTCACTGACCATAAAAGCTAATATCAATATTTTCAACGCCTTTAAAAATGAAATAATAATGTCAAAATATTGCCAGAAACTTATCAAAATGAAAAGGGTGTGTTAGGTTAAGCATAGAGACTAGACTGGGTTTTTTCTGCATTTTTGCTTCTGACATTGTTTGGAAAGTGTGTTGTTTGCACTAGTAACTGAAATGCAATTTGAGGATAGAATTACTACAAAACATGTTTTGAGCAGATACCAAATGATTAAATTAAGCTCTAATGGAGAAGATACCTATATGGCAAATCAGAACAGATGTAAATACCTTGGAACCACTTTTGCTGTTTGTTATCCCCTCCATGGTGATGACATGTCCCTCGTTTTTCAGCAGCCGGGCTTTGGGTCCCACCCTCAGGTAGGATATTGTGGCAAAGGCTGTGAAGCTGAAATCCTCCCTGCATGGATGAAATCACTGTTACAGGGGAAGGTTGGAGATGGAGGCCAGAATATGCAGGGGGAAAAAAATCATAGAATCATTAAGGTTAGAAAAGACGTCCAAGACATCAAGTCCAACCATCAACCCAGCACTGCCACTAAACCATGTCCTCAGGTGCCACATCTGCATGTTGTATGAACAGACCCAGGAATGGTGACTCCACCACTTCCCTTCTCAATAACTCTTTCCATAAGGACAGGGACGCATTAACCCTTCTGTTAGGTGTTGCAGAGAGCAGCTTCATTCTGCTTCATCTATTCAAGTAGACAGGTGACTTAGAGCTGCTCTGATCAACACTTAATTCAGTTCATGGACCTTGACACACACAAAAACAGATGCACACTTGTCACTTGAAACACATGGGGGAAAATGAGGAAAAAAAGATGTAATAAGTCATCTGCTAACCCTCTTAGTAATATTAAAAAAGCTGTATGGAGAGATACAAAGAAAAATGAAGTCAAAATAAAGGGACTGGATATTTTAGGTATTCTTGAACTTAACAATTATAGAAGACAAAACACATAGCACATGGACAGCTTACAGAGGCAGCACTGGTGTGAGTTCCACTATGCTTTCTTAAAATTTCTGAGTCCCACCTTCCACATTAGCCAGTGTTTCCTGACTTAGACATCGTGTGCACAACCTCATTTGCTTTCCTTATCCATGGAATGTGAATGAGAGCTGTATGAACTTCAGACTTCTCCAAAATGAATCCTGCTGCAGATTTAAACATTCTACCTGAATACAGAAGACCCCAGGTTTTTTAAATTGCACGGGATGCAGGATTTCAACTATTCCTCCAACTTTTGAAAAGGAAATATAGCAATACTTGAAGGGTTTTTAGGAATACATTAAATGTATCTGAAATGAAAAGAAGACTACAGAATGTAACCATAATTTTTTACCAAAGTAACAAGAGAGCAAGGTAAAATGACTACTAAATATTAAAAAACCAAAACAAAGAAAACAAAATAGTTATCTTACATACTTCAGATACTTCTGCAGCAGTAAATGAGATTAACAAGACCGAAAACCCCCAAAATACTGCAAAATGTTTTTGGGGGTGGAGTTTGGCCATAACAGGTATTTAATGCTGCTAAACATGGATCAATCCTTAAAATTCCCTGCTCCAGACTCCCCATCCTACTTGTATTTCTGAAATTCATACAGTGATTAAACATCATCTAGAGACAATCTGAGCAAATCACCCATCCCAGGTGCTGTACAAAATAAAAAAAATAAAATTGTATATCAAGTCTGTATCATGTTATTCTGGTAAGCCAGAGATTTGATAAAAAATCAAGTATTTAAAAAAATGCATAGTGGAGGTCTAGATAGGCAGTTATTCTTTGTTACCTGCAGTAGAGGCCTGGTCATGAATGCCCAGGTGGCTACTAATCTGTTGCACTATCTTGGAAATGAAATGTGATCCTCTATCTGAGGATAATGTGGCTGGAACTCCGAATTGTGGCATTATTTCTTGTAATAATACTCTGGTCACTTCTCAAGCTTTGATAGTTCTGGTGGGGAATGCTTCTGGCCAGCTTGAAAATGTATTTGTCAATACCAATAAATACAGATACCCCCCTTTCCTTGGGAGCTCTGAAAAGTCGATTTGCCACTGCTGTCTAGGCACATGGTCTCTCCCAGTCTGACCGAGTTTCAGCCTCGGGGTGTTTTTGGGGTTAGTCTGGAGGCAAGGATCACACTGTTGGTTTACCTGAGTAATAGTGGCATATAAATTCCTGGCAACGATTCTTTCAATTAGATATGTGTTCTAGAAAGCCTGCAGAAACTACTACTTAAGAGTCAACACTTCATTTTGATGCACTCTGTAACACTGGCAGCCTTGGTCATTCTGGCAAAGGAGCCACACTTTATAAAAGCTTTTAAGGCGTTAGACTCCAGTGTGTTTTCTAGTGCTCTTCCTTCACTAGTGACCACTAGTGACCAAAAATGGGAAGGGATTACCAACTCCCTCTCAATGGTAGCCCACCCCTTGTGGTTGCATGTCTCTTTTGATTAGTATTATTATATTCTGGCTCACTTTCGAGGGAAATCTGTCCATAATTACCTCACCTTTTGCTGCTTTCCTTGCCTCTCCATCCATCAGCTCATTTAATGCAAACATTTTCTGGCTGGCTTGGTGGATAGGGAGGCAGAAGAAGGCATCTTTCAGGTTTAAAACAGTAAACTACGTTAGCTCAGGTGTTAAACAAGTTAGTAAAGTATATAGATTTGCTGCCACAGGGTATAAATTCTTTGTTATCTTATTGACAGCCCTCAATCCAGTACTATCAATTATTGGGCTGATTTCTTTCCTATCTTCTTTTGAGGGGGTACTACTTAATTCTCACTGGTTGTGTTCGTTCCTTGAGCTTGATTACCATAGGGGGACATTTTTCACCCTCCCTGGTACAGCAGAGACCCATACCCCCAAAAATACTTATTTACTTATTCTAACATCTCTTTACGAATGTCCTTCTTAATTTCAATGGCTGTTAATGTTAAGCCTGACATTTGTATATCATTTGCCTCCAGTAGTTTTGAAAAATGTTTAGCCTGGAAGATACAATAGACACATGATTTCCTATCTCAGGAAGTGTCACCCTTAAGGCTTACATATCCCGGGATCATAAAGGTGTCAATGTATATAAGAATATTTCAGTTCAGACATCAAAACTGAGGAGATCGGCACCATGCCCATGTACTTTTAATTATCTCCCCTTTATCTAGAGCAAAGTCTTACATTTTTTTTTTCATTTTCTCCTGAGCAAAGAAATCCTATATTAGATTGATCTAAAGGAGTAATAGTGATGTTTTTATAGACAGGTTCCTACTGACTATTACTTGTTTCCTGAAACCACTGACCTGTGCAGGTGAAAATACTAAGTGTAAAAATGATGCAACTTGATGGGGGGATAGAGGACACTGACCATTGCCACCTGTGATTCCATAACTTTCAGAACATCTGGAGAGCCTGAAGTAGTGCCTAAGTGACAGACCCAGATCCTCCTGGTAGGGAGGCCCAGAATTGCTCTGTTCTTCTTCCCCATATAATTCTCCTGTAATTCTTTATGGGAAATCTTCTCATGGAATTCTGTGTTATATCCTTGAGCAAAGAATGCTCTGTAACTTCCTGCAGGGGGATACAGTGTGGGTAAATGAAGGTAGAATAGAATGTAATCTTATCCCCCAAAGAGTTGCAGCTGAACCAATTACTGAAGATTAGGAACAGGCCTGATGTTAACAGGCCACACCTGTAGCCAATAAGAACAAGTGGTATAAAAGAGTGGATTGGTGTCAGGAGTCAGATGGCTGCTGCAAGAACCAAGAAGAGTCAGAGCTTAGAGGAGCTACAAGGCTCTGACAATATGGAATCCTTGTTCTATAATGGTAAGAGAACCCTGGATATACAAGACAACAACTTCCTTTGTTACAATTGGAGCACCTTCCATCCATCTTGCTCTGAGTTGCGGCATTTGGCATTATTTAAAATGATACCAGTCTGGTTTTGTGATCTTTGGCAGGGCCAGCTGTTCTTTATCACACAGAGAGGAGTAGCAATTCAAATGGTCATTCTCTCGCTGATCTGTAGTTTAGTTTCAGAGGCGCCTCATTCACCTCATCAGTTCACTTGCTCCTAATTAATTTGGTCAAGCCATCAACAAATTACATCCCTTATTAATAATTTCATAAGTGAGATTTATGGCCAGCATTGCTATCACAGCCAGGGAGATAAAAGTGAAATCTGTCTTGTATCTATGGATATTTATCTTGCCTCATGCATTTTACCAGCAGCTTTTCTTTTTTCCCAGTATTTTTTTCCTCACATTTTATAAAATTAACTCAGTATTGACAATGAAAATCATATTGCAGTAACCAGTAGAGTCTACCAATTAAAAATTAAATACTACATTAAAATACATACAAATAATGAATTGAAATAGGAAAGGAAAAGAGGCTTGAAACAGAGGCTGGATTTGAAATAATGTATTCTTATATCAGCCTCAGGAGATCTGCCAAACATGGAAGGCCTTGCACTTTAGAAGCCAGATTTGTTTTATGCACAGTAACCAAGTATTATGAAAACTGAAGTGCAATAAGAGTTTAATCACAGATCAGAATTCATAAAGTCACAGTCTTGTGTTTGGTCTCTTTCCCACTGGTGTCTCTTGGCCTGTGTGGATTTAAATGAGGTGGTGAAAAATTGGAGCTTGCCTGGGAAACCAGACCTCGCTCAGCCATGATTTAATATTGTTAATATTTTTTCAAGTGGTATTTTTTCAACATTGACCTGTGCTTTAGAGAAGATATTTGGTAATAATTTATTTTAGAACAATGTCTTAAGAATCATTGCAAGGGAGAAAGGCAGTTAGGTTAATGGATGATGATGGAATTGTAGTTTTATCTGCAAACATGAGGTGAGTGGCAACTATTGAAAACAGAAAATTTGTTAATGGCAATAAAAACACAAAAAACACAGGAGAAACTGAAGTCACAAATTTCCTGCAATTTCCAGACATCTTAGACAGCTGATCTACTTGTGTGTGCAGGGGTCATTGGTTTTTCATCGCTCACATTTGAAAGAGTAAAGGAAAGCATTGAGTATTTATTATAATTTATAGTAGTTGATATGCATACACAAACACTAGGTAACAATCTACTGCTGGGTTATACTGGCTGAAAGGATTGGCAAGGAGTTCAGTGTTTGCAGAAACATCTTTATCAGCTGAGGGGCCATGAGTGTTCCTGAGGGGAGGTAGATGCAAAGCCCAAAGCTGGGTAAGAAAACAAAGCTCTATATTCAGAGGGCTGCAGAGCAGGTGTTTGTGTATTCTGAGTTGGGAGTGAGGCGGATCTCTCTGACAAACCTCACTCAATGTTGTTTTGCCTTTAATTTCATTCTAATTTGTAAATTCCGAGTTACAAGGTATCAATAGCATTTTCATATTTGTCTAAAGCTGTGTCATATTTCTATGAGAGTTTGTTGATTTCACTCCCGCGTCACTTTCATCTGTGTAATCCTCAGTCTACTGGTGGTCATTGATGAAGACTTCTGTAGTCTTCCTTCTGTTTAAAGTTTTTCCCTCTGTCTTCAGGACATATCTGGTGCATCTTGGGTTTTTTCAGTTGGTTATGTTTTTAGGTAATTTTGCAGTTTGCATGATGTATTATAATCTGCTCTTTTGGTGTGGATGGTGCTCGCTATGTCACTGGCTTTGCTGTCTTGCTTGTTTCACCTGCATCTCTTGGTCCAATATTACTCGTTACCATTACTTGATTCAATATAACATGTAGCCTTTTGTTACCTACGGTTTAGGATTCAGACGGTGCTTGTGTTCCTCTGAGGGGGAATATGTGAGTGCTTTGAGGGGAGGCAGGTGCCCCGTGTTCCTCTGAGGGGACATAAGGGTCACGGAAGGGATGGCAAATGCCCTGTGTGTTGCTGAGAGGGCGTGGGGGTTACTGAAGGAGTGGTGCGTGCCCTGCATGTTGCTGAGGGGACACAAAGGTGATTTGAGTGGGAGGCAGGTGCCTCGGGTGTGGCTGAGTACTGTGAGGGTGGCATGTGGTGTAGCCTGCATGTAACTGAGGTGGTGGCAGATGCCGAGCGTGCTCCTGAGGGGCTGTGAGGGTGTCTGGGCGCAGGGGGATGAGGGCTGTGTTGCTGAGGGGCACCGCAGGGCGCGGTTCCCGCCCCGGGGGTTGCGTGAGCCCCTCAGCTCTCCTCAGAGCTGAGGGCGTTACTCGAAGCCGCTGTGGCCGCCTGGGGGCGCCCTCGCCCTCTCAGCTCCCCTCACGCTGAGCGCGGTTATTTGGAGCCCCTGTGGCTGCCACTCCCGGCGCGGCGTCGGGCGGGTGACGCCCCGGGCCGGGAGGCGCCCTCGGGCAGCCCCTGGCGTGAGGCAGAGGAGGAGTGGAGGTCCCTCACGCGTCTGCACAGTGTTTCGTTTTGCGGGAGGAAGCCATGAGGTAAGTCAGAGGGGAGAAAAAAAACGTCATGGGTGGGAATACTGGAATTCCCTGGCATCACCTGGAGAGCATTGAATGAAATATTTTGGTGTGAAATTGAAGAGTGTGGGAACAAAAGCTGCAGTAATCTGTGGGGATACTGTAGCGGACATCTTTTGGAAGAAAACCTTTCTTTAGGGGGGACAATTGGTTTTGGGGAGAAATCGGAGGTAATTTGGGGAGGTTGGGCAGAGAAAATTCTGTGATAGCACCTGAGGTCATTTTTAATGCACAAAAAGACCATTTTGGGGGGTAAAATGTATTTTAATATGCTAGGGACTGAAGGAATAATTTGGAAAGAAATCCTGAGGTAAACTGTGAGGACCAGAGTGAGCACTGAGGGAGAGGTGGCTCTCCAGGTGATGCTGAGGGGATCTGAGGGTCACTGAGGGAATACGAGTGTTCCTGAGGGGAGGTAGATGTAAAGCCCAGAGCTGGGTAAGGAAACAAAGCTCTATATTCAGAGGGCTGCAGAGCAGGTGTTTGTGTATTCTGAGTTGGGAGTGAGGTGAATCTCTCTGACAAACCTCACTCAATGTTGTTTTGCCTTTAATTTCATTCTAATTTGTAAATTCCGAGTTACAAGATATCAATAGCATATTCATGTTTGTCTAAAGCTGTGTCATATTTCTATGAGAGTTTGTTGATTTCACTCCCGCGTCAGTTTCGCCTGTGTAATTCTCAGTCTACTGGTGGTCATTGATGAACATTTCAGTAGAGTTCCTTCCATTTAAAGTTCCTCCCTCTATCTTCAGGACATTTCTAGTGTATCTTGGGTTTTTTTAGTCTGTTATGTTTTTAGCTGAAATTTGGGTTTGCATGATGTATTATAATTTGCTGTTTTGGTGTGGATGGTGCTCGCTATGTCACTGGCTTTGCTGTCTTGCTTGTTTCGCCTGCATCTCTTGGTCCAATATTACTCGTTACCATTACTTGATTCAATATAACATGTAGCCTTTTGTTACCTACTGTTTAGGATTCAGACGGTGCTTGTGTTCCTCTGAGGGGGAATATGTGAGTGCTTTGAGGGGAGGCAGGTGCCCCATGTTCCTCTGAGGGGTCATGATGGTCACAGAGGGGATGGTAAACGCCCTGTGTGTTGCTGAGAGGGCGTGGGGGTTACTGAAGGAGTGGCGCGTGCCCTGCATGTTGGTGAGGGGACACAAAGGTGACTTGAGGGGGAGGCAGGTGCTTCGGGTGTGGCTGAGCACCATGAGGGTGGCATGTGGTGTAGCCTGCATGTAACTGAGGCGGCGGCAGATGTGAAGGTCTCTGAGGGCAGGGGGATGCGTGTTTGCCGGGTGTTGCTGCGGGCCTGGGACAGTCCCCGATGGGGATCCGGTTGCGCCGTAAGGAATGTCCCTCCCTGAGGCTCGGGGGGGGGGGGGGGTTGAACGTGTTCCTGTTGTGCGGCCGCCGCCACCGCATCGGCACCGCGGGGCGCGGTTCCCGCGCATGCGCTGTGGCCCTGCCCCGCTGTTTCCGGCAGCCGCAGAGGCGGGAAGTCGAACGCGGGGTGTCCGCCCGCAGCGGTTCCCTCGCAGCCCGGGCCCCTCAGCCCCGAGGGCAGGAGCTCGAAGCCGCTGGGTCCGCCGCTCTCGGCGCGTGGCCGGGCGGGGAGGCGCGGGCCGGGAGTCTCCCTCGAGCTGCCCTCGGGTGGGGTAGAGGAGGAATGGAGGGCCGGCGTGCGCTGTGTTGCAGTTTCTCAGGGGTAGAGATGAGGTAACTCATAGGGGCAACAAGAGCTGCAGAGGGGACCAATGCTGGAATTTCCTGGCTTCACCTGAGTGTGGGAGAAGGAGTGAATATTTTGGGTAAAATTGAGTCGTGTGGGAACAAAAGCTGCGGTCATCTATGGAGGTCGTACAGCAGGCATTTTTTTGGCAAGAAAATTACAGGGGCTCTCTAGCGAAGCGTATGGCTTTTGGGGAAAAGTCTGAAATACTTTGGGGAGGTGGGGCAGAGAAAATTTTGTGCTAAAACCTACGGTAATTTAAATGGCTAGAAGGAACATTTTTGTATTGAAATCTCTGTTAACCTGCAATGGAATGAATCAAAGTAAAAAAGGAATTTCTATGGTATAGAACTTTTGAGGAGCAAAATCTGTTAATCTGTAGACAATATTTTGGAGGGAAAATCTGGAGAAGTGCATGGGGCAGAGAACAAACGTTTTTGAGATAAAATCTTAGGTGACGTATAGGACATGGCTAGGGGATGATCTGGAGGGAAAATCAGAGACCCTCTTTTAGGGGCGTGAAAGTGACTTTATTGTCAGAAAACCTGAGGAAACCTCGCTAAAACAGCTAGCTAAATAATGAGAGCCTTCCAGATGGGTGAATTTGGGGTAATTTAGAGAGGCAAAATGAGCATATTTGAGGGAAAGTCTGTTGTAACAGAGCATTGGGGGGCAGCATCTCTCATAGACAATCTGGGATATTTTAAAAGGGCAAGAGGTGACATTTTCAGCTGAAAGCCCCGGAGTCTTTAGAAGAGCATTCTTCTGAGCATAGTGGGAGCTGCAGAAAAAAATCTATTAGAAAAGCATTCCTAATGAGTCCTGAGATGCAAAATACGACCCCATTGCTTTCTAAACTCCTCAGAGAGGGACCTGAGTGAGGGTAATAAAATCCTCCCATCTGATACTATCACGGTATTATGCGTAAAAGATTTTATAGATGTAAGTGAAGCTTTTAAAATATTCTTCCTAACAATACAGAATTGCAAACAACAGATATTCCCATTTGCATTTCTATATGTAAACTCATATTATTTCTTAAGATAAAAACTACTCAAAAGTGTCTTAATCAGAAAGATTGGCTACATTATAAATGCACAAAAAAACCAGTGTAATATAATACCTAATCTACCAGGAACACTGATTATATTAAAGCTAAAAAAAACACCTTATCAATGCAACTTAATGTAACACAGCGATGACAAAAAGGGACGAAAATCTCATGTACTAATATATGAGAGGGAACTCATAGGTGTCAAACAATCAAGAAAGGATCATTACACACAGCGTTCCAAAAACTAGCTTGAAAAACCAAATGTTGATAATTCTGCCTACCATGTTTGAAGTTGCATGGTGGATATTGGGTGGCGGTTCCCTGCAGGCACGGGGTCTGGAGGTTCTCAGGGCTGAGCGTGTCGTCGTCCGTTGGCAGAAGCCGTGGGACGCCGAGGCAAGAGCGGCAACGTCTTCGAGATCAAGAGCGGAACGGCGAGGCAAGAGCGAGGCACAGGAGCCGAAGAGGGACGCGAGGGGCCCTCTGGGCAAAGGGCTTTTTCCAGGCCAGGGCGCCTTCAGGGTGCCGCGGCCGGCTTTGCGCTGGGCGACCTCCCTGCGTGCAGGGCTGGTCCTTGCTGTGCTTGGCCTTTTGCCTCGTGCTCCTTTGGCTGCCCGGAGAGAGGGGCGACCCTGTAAAGGAGGGTGTGAGAGCCCCTGTCTCCGCACCGCAGGGGGGAAACGGAGCTCTCCCGGCCCCCAGCCCAGCTACCCTGTAAGCAGGGCAGGGCTTTTCCCCAACCCCGGCAGCTTTCTGCCTGCTGCTGGCCCCTGGCCAGCGTGACCCCCTGTACTCGGGGCGTGTCACAGCCTGCGTCCCTGGTGCCGGTGCTGAAGCGCTTCAGCGCTCGTCGAGGCCCCTGTGGCCTCGTCTCAGTGCAGGGGCAGGTCTGACGCTTTCCTCTCCCGCTCAGCATTAGCAATGGCTCCCTAGAGTAGGTTGGCTGCACAGAGCTTGCTCCCTCTTCTGGGACTGTCTCCTCCTCCCCTGCCTCCCCCTCCCCTGTCTTCCCCCTAGCGTGTGTGAGTGAGGAAGTGTGGTTGTGCTTTAGCAACAGAGCCAGTGTAGCTTAGACTTCCCAGGAGGGAAAGAGGAGCTCTGTGCAGCCACAGGCGGGTGCCCAAAATGCACGGGTGGAGAAAGGCTCCGGCCTTGCCCCCGCTTTCTGAGGGCGGCGCGAAGCCACTTAGCGGCAGCGTGGGCAGCGTGACCCGCCTGTAGCCAGGGCCAGGGCGTGCGCCCACACTGCCGGTGGTGCTGGTGAGCTGCCAGCGTGCGGGCCCTGTACTCGGGGCCCGTGTCAGGACCTTGGCGGCACCCTTTGTCCCCAGGAGCAGCCCCACCCAGGTCCCTGTAAGCAGGGCTGGGGCGGCTCCTTTAGCCAGGCGACAGGAACTAGCGCTCCCGGGCCCTTGCCAGGGGGCAGCTTGCAGAAGTGCTGTGCCGCAGGGCACGCTCCTGCCTTTGGGGGTGCTTCGGGCTGGCGCCACACGGCTGGCGGCCTCGTACAGGAGGCTCCCGGGGCTCTGCAGACGGCCGCGTTGCCGCGCTGCGCTGCGGCCGGGCTCTGGCCTGTCCCCAAGTGGGGCGCAGGCCGGAGCCTGTGCTCCGTAGTGCTTGTTGGGGGGTGCCGGGCAGCGGGGGGCGGCCCCGTAAGCGGGGTTCTGTGCGTCCCCTGGCCTCGGCGGGCGGTTGGAGGGACCCCCTGTAATCAGGCGGGTTTCCCTGGCCCCGGTCTTTCAGAGGCGTGGGGCCAGGAGTCATGGGGCCGGGCGTGTGCCCTCCCTGTGCTCAGGGCTGGGCTGGCGGCCCCTCGGCTTTAGGCCGTGAGCTGGACTGCCTGACGGTAGAGTCAGGTTCCTGTTGCCTTGGGGGAAGGCCGAGCTCTGTGGCTCCCCGGGTGTGGACCGGCCTGTAAGCAGGCTGCGGGTCTGGGAGCCTTTGTGCTCCCTTCAGCTGGCAGCCTGTGTGGGGCGCCCGCCCCGTTAGTGGGGAGCGCCCCGCAACTGGTGGAGAGAAGGAGCCTCCATAGGCCTTGGGGACCAGAGCCGCCCTGTAAGTGGGGGCCTGTAAGTGCTCTGGAGTCCCGGGCACTTTTTAGTCCGGGCAGCGGCCTGAGCCCCCTGTAAGCAGGGGTGCAGCCTCTTGGCCGCTGCCTTGCGTGCCCAGCTTCCTTTGCCCAGAGGGCCCGGCTCCCAGCACGGCGTGGGACTGCGCCGGACGTCGCGACGGTCAGTCAAGCTGAATATGGAGGCTTTTGGGGGGCCGCGGGGGTGCTGGCGTGAGGATCTGGCTGTGGGGCTGTTGGGTGGTGGTTCCCTATGGCAGCTGGAGCTCCTCGGGCCTGATTGTGTCCTCGTTGACGTTTGCAGAAGCCGTGGGACAGGGAGGAAAGAGCGAGCCGCAGGAGCGGCCTCTTCGAGCTCAAGAGTGGATCGGCGCGGCAAGAGCCAGCATTCAGCATTGGCGGCCTCGAGCTCAGAAGCGCGGCCGCGAGGTAAGAGCAGCAGCTTGGAGCTGAAGCGTGAGGCTTTTGGGCAGCCAAAAGGATCTGTGGGCAGCCGGTTGGGGATGTCCCTGTGGGGCTGTTGGGTGGCGGTTCCCTGCAGGCACGGGGTGTGGAGGTTCTCAGGGCTGAGCGTGTCGTCATCCGTTGGCAGAAGCCGTGGGACGCCGAGGCAAGAGCGGCAGCGTCTTCGAGATCAAGAGCGGAACGGCGAGGCAAGAGCGAGGCACAGGAGCCGAAGAGGGACGCGAGGGGCCCTCTGGGCAAAGGGCTTTTTCCAGGCCAGGGCGCCTTCAGGGTGCCGCGGCCGGCTTTGCGCTGGGCGACCTCCCTGCGTGCAGGGCTGGTCCTTGCTGTGCTTGGCCTTTTGCCTCGTGCTCCTTTGGCTGCCCGGAGAGAGGGGCGACCCTGTAAAGGAGGGTGTGAGAGCCCCTGTCTCCGCACCGCAGGGGGGAAACGGAGCTCTCCCGGCCCCCAGCCCAGCTACCCTGTAAGCAGGGCAGGGCTTTTCCCCAACCCCGGCAGCTTTCTGCCTGCTGCTGGCCCCTGGCCAGCGTGACCCCCTGTACTCGGGGCGTGTCACAGCCTGCGTCCCTGGTGCCGGTGCTGAAGCGCTTCAGCGCTCGTCGAGGCCCCTGTGGCCTCGTCTCAGTGCAGGGGCAGGTCTGACGCTTTCCTCTCCCGCTCAGCATTAGCAATGGCTCCCTAGAGTAGGTTGGCTGCACAGAGCTTGCTCCCTCTTCTGGGACTGTCTCCTCCTCCCCTGCCTCCCCCTCCCCTGTCTTCCCCCTAGCGTGTGTGAGTGAGGAAGTGTGGTTGTGCTTTAGCAACAGAGCCAGTGTAGCTTAGACTTCCCAGGAGGGAAAGAGGAGCTCTGTGCAGCCACAGGCGGGTGCCCAAAATGCACGGGTGGAGAAAGGCTCCGGCCTTGCCCCCGCTTTCTGAGGGCGGCGCGAAGCCGCTTAGCGGCAGCGTGGGCAGCGTGACCCGCCTGTAGCCAGGGCCAGGGCGTGCGCCCACACTGCCGGTGGTGCTGGTGAGCTGCCAGCGTGCGGGCCCTGTACTCGGGGCCCGTGTCAGGACCTTGGCGGCACCCTTTGTCCCCAGGAGCAGCCCCACCCAGGTCCCTGTAAGCAGGGCTGGGGCGGCTCCTTTAGCCAGGCGACAGGAACTAGCGCTCCCGGGCCCTTGCCAGGGGGCAGCTTGCAGAAGTGCTGTGCCGCAGGGCACGCTCCTGCCTTTGGGGGTGCTTCGGGCTGGCGCCACACGGCTGGCGGCCTCGTACAGGAGGCTCCCGGGGCTCTGCAGACGGCCGCGTTGCCGCGCTGCGCTGCGGCCGGGCTCTGGCCTGTCCCCAAGTGGGGCGCAGGCCGGAGCCTGTGCTCCGTAGTGCTTGTTGGGGGGTGCCGGGCAGCGGGGGGCGGCCCCGTAAGCGGGGTTCTGTGCGTCCCCTGGCCTCGGCGGGCGGTTGGAGGGACCCCCTGTAATCAGGCGGGTTTCCCTGGCCCCGGTCTTTCAGAGGCGTGGGGCCAGGAGTCATGGGGCCGGGCGTGTGCCCTCCCTGTGCTCAGGGCTGGGCTGGCGGCCCCTCGGCTTTAGGCCGTGAGCTGGACTGCCTGACGGTAGAGTCAGGTTCCTGTTGCCTTGGGGGAAGGCCGAGCTCTGTGGCTCCCCGGGTGTGGACCGGCCTGTAAGCAGGCTGCGGGTCTGGGAGCCTTTGTGCTCCCTTCAGCTGGCAGCCTGTGTGGGGCGCCCGCCCCGTTAGTGGGGAGCGCCCCGCAACTGGTGGAGAGAAGGAGCCTCCATAGGCCTTGGGGACCAGAGCCGCCCTGTAAGTGGGGGCCTGTAAGTGCTCTGGAGTCCCGGGCACTTTTTAGTCCGGGCAGCGGCCTGAGCCCCCTGTAAGCAGGGGTGCAGCCTCTTGGCCGCTGCCTTGCGTGCCCAGCTTCCTTTGCCCAGAGGGCCCGGCTCCCAGCACGGCGTGGGACTGCGCCGGACGTCGCGACGGTCAGTCAAGCTGAATATGGAGGCTTTTGGGGGGCCGCGGGGGTGCTGGCGTGAGGATCTGGCTGTGGGGCTGTTGGGTGGTGGTTCCCTATGGCAGCTGGAGCTCCTCGGGCCTGATTGTGTCCTCGTTGACGTTTGCAGAAGCCGTGGGACAGGGAGGAAAGAGCGAGCCGCAGGAGCGGCCTCTTCGAGCTCAAGAGTGGATCGGTGCGGCAAGAGCCAGCCTTCCGCATTGGTTGTAAGTGTAAAAAGACCCAAATCAAGAAACACTTTTCATAAGCATTTTAAGATAGGCGATGAAGGTGTAATTTTCATATTGAGTAACTGAATCTCTTAGTGACATATGATTTTTGGTTTGCGTAATGTCAAGTATTCACGATGGCACAGAACGAATTCTTCTCAAGCTGAGTCCGGGTGCTCCATATTGTGGTGTGGACCTTGGAAAACTCAAATTATACACACAATTCACCTTGAGGCTACACCGCTCATTGCAAGTGGGGGTGAACTAATGTGAGAAATTTAAATTAGGTGGTTTTCAGATTGGTGATGATCGTGTTAACTCATTAGTCCAAAAGAAGTAGGAATGGAGATCCCATCATGAAAACAAATAAAACCAGACATTGAGCCCTACCGTTGTTACTCAAATGCGTCCGTCATACAAATGCAGCAATTACAAATTGTATAAAGGAGGGATAGAAGGTGTTCATGTATTCCATCAAGAATAAGAATGTACAAAATAAATAAAGACTGGGAAAAGTTGTTTCTTTTTCCCGAAAGTCACCGCCCGAACATTCTTATAATAGGTTTTTCTTTTCTTGAGGAAGGGCCTAAATACTGCATTTTTATAAGATCTAACTCTGTCAAAACTTAAATTATGCTTCCTGATGCATCTAGTTTAGTACCATAGAAATTAAAATGCAGGAAAACTCTGGGAGCTCCAGGTTACACCATGTGCAAGGCAAGAATTAATTGTGGGACTGGAGGTGTAATTGCTGAGAAATTTACAAAGAGCACAGTTAAAATCCAAGGCTCTGTGAAGCCAAGAGAAGTCTCTCACTGGTCTCCATGAGCTTGAAACTGGGAACAAATTTAACTGGTGCTCTTGTTCAATACACACACAGCATCTGATTGCGGAGACATTGCTTTTCAAAGCACAGGAGGTTAAAATCAGGCATGGAAGTACACAAAGCAAATTATTTATTTAATAGTATTATTTGCAATGATACAGTATCAGCGTTCTTACATATGCGTAATACTTCTCAAATACAGACGAATATGGATTCAACTACAAGAATAATTTCATTTGAAAAAAAACCACAAAATACTTTATATATATGATAGGTATAGGCGTTTACAAATTGTAAATAAATTAAAAAGGAGAAAAAAAAATCTGAATCATATGTGGGAAGGCATAACATGGCCAAGAAGCAATAGCCATTCAGGACTTCAGGTAATATCTAAGGTGAAATACAGCAGCCCTCCCACCACATGAGGCACTTGCCACTTGCACTAATTCTAAAATAAAAATGCATTCTAGGTTATTTTTGACAGTTAGCACCTATCTAATCTGCATTAATTTGGTTAACCAGTGAGGCTACGTAACTCATCACAAACACTATCAATGTCCAACCCACTCAAGCAAGAGGAAACACCAAACCTGCAAAAGCCAACTCTAAGTCCGAATTTGTCGTTATCAAATCCTGAGAAATTCCAAAGCAATTTGTTTTATAACACAAACAAGGATAAGTATTGCTATGTAAGCATTTAGTATACAATAATATTTGTATATAATGCAACAAAAATTTACTCTGGGATTCTAAGAGCAAAACAGATCAAATTGTGACTTTGCGGAAAGCAAAGGATTTAAGCATTTATAATAGGACATTCTGACAGTACAGACAATTCTGCCCAGAACAACTCAAGATTAATGTTTAGGAATGTCCAGTGAGACAAGTACAAACATTACCCCATTACCCTGGCATGTCAGCCAGATGATTAAAATTAAATGGGACAATATCATTATCCAAACAAAACTCTGTACAAGTGCATTTTCCCCTACTGGATTAGTTCACCTTTCTGTTAAAAGATTAGACTTTGATTTTGCAAACCTTTTTTTTTTCATTCCTCAGCTGAGGTTTCAGTGTCTTTACTTCCACCTGCCTCCAAGTCTCCTGAGGAATGTTTTATCAGATTCTTTACTCTCATCTTCTTTCGAAGGAGCTCCTGCTGCTTATCCACAAGCTCCTGGATCTGCATCTGCAGTGCTTGCAGCTCATTCTCAATGGACACCACACCTCCTCTAGCACTGGAGGCAGAGGCAAGGAGAAGGCACAATAGAGACCACAGCCATGAGTGATGCCGCTTTTAATTGTGTTAATGGTACTCAAGCCAAGGATCAAGCTGTTAATAGAGAGCCTTTATTTACATGTGTGAAGCAACGTTAACCCCAGTAAGTTTAACTCCTTTGGAGTTGTAAAGAGGGCCATTAGCAACAAGCTCTGTTCATGTACCGAGATCTCCCTCCTCCACAGAAGAAAAGGATGTGCTGGGCAACAGGGTTTGGATGTAGAGGGAGAATGTTTTATCCGTCCTTCACACGTGAAAGAAGTGAAGCAAATGCTCCCCAAAAGCTTGGGTCACACAAGTGACTCTTTGGCAGGAATTGCCTCCTTCCGTCCCAATATGATGTGTGTGTGAATTGCAGATTGTGTTCTAGAATCCAGTCCCTGGCGTCTAAAAGAATAATTAACACACTCACCTGCATGCCAAGCATGTACTCCAGAGCCAGGCCAGAAAAGCATCAGAAGGAATTACTTCCTCCCCCACACCCACAAAACCCAAGAGATTTTGGCCCATCCAGAGCAGATATGGTAATATAGTTATAGAAATGAAAATGTGTGATAGGGAAAAAATATCTTCATTTCAAATAGCACAAAATGGTGATAAGTGTCTTCCTAAATGCCCGCTGCTACTCAGCAGAAAACAGTAAAGAGTATCTTAAAATTTGAAGCGCATTTTAAAAATATTGTAAACCAAGTAATTTCTTTGACAATCTTGATTTTCATCCTACAATAGCTTGGGTTGGAAGGGACCTTAAAGCTCATCTCATGCCAACTCCCCTGCCACTGGAGCAGGTTGCTCAGAGCCCCATCCAACCATGCCTTGAACACTTCCAGGGATGGGGCATTTTGGTTTAGTTTCACCTAAGAAGTAAAAAGCTATCCAGTAAAAGATTTTTTTTCTTCAAATCTTAAGTATAATAGCAGAGATCCCACAAAATGTTTTATGTATAGATTATTATAAATAACAATCAGTAACATGATGTGTTTATGTCTTGTTACCTAAATGAACATATGGAATATCAGTTATGGATCATCTGCAACAGCTCTCATCTTTGGAGATTAAAGAATGTTATCTTTAGGAGATCTTATTTAGCCAAACAGCTGTCGCTAAAAAGAAAATAAATACATGTTACAATATATTTCATTTTATAAGTAAACCTTCTCAACTTTAGAACAAATTTACTGCAGGCGATTCTTCATTACCAGAGCTGTGGGTGTAACAGTTTAAGCAAAAAAACTTGATCACTGCTGTGAACCATGGTAGTTTTTCCCCTTAGTCTATTCATTCAAAGAAAATAGTTGCTTGCTATATACAGAATGCTAATAAATCCCACCTCATTGCACAACAATCTACTCTTGTTCTGGAAAATGTTTCTTACTACTCTTGAAGGTATTATCACCAGTTGTTTGTAGAAAGCAAATGATGCATTAAGACGTTGCCAGAAACAATTCTAAGGAAAGCAGGACTTAACTACTTCCATTTCTTAGATCAGCAGCAAAAGTAAACAAGAAGCTACAGACTTGTGTTGCTAAAAACACCATCTGGAAATGTGGAAACTCAGAACTAGGAACATTAATTGCTATAAACTTCCCATGTTATATGTGATAGACAACAGTATGCTCTTTCTTCTTTCTTTATATCTCAATTAAATCTACCCTCCTTCAGTTTAGACTTCGGTTTAAACTTTTGCTACATGCCTTGGTAAAAAATCTTTCTCCATCTTTATTCTAAGCCCTTTTTATGCAGTGAAAGGCCACAATAACATCTCCCCCAGAGCTTTCTTTTCTCCAGGCTGAACAGCCTCCGCACTCTTATCCTCTCTTAAGAGGAGAAGTGCTCCTCTGACTTGGCTTAACAGGGCTGTGTCCTTCTGTATTGAGAGCCCCACAGCTGGAGGCAGCTCTCAAAAGAGAGAGCAGAGGGACAGAATCACCTCCATTGTTCCTTATTTGCAGCCTAGTATACTATTGTCTTTCTGGACTGCAAACACATTGCTAGCTCATGTCCAGTGTTTTCATCCACCAGTATTCCCAAGTCCTTCTCTGCAGGGTTTCTCTCAATCATTTAATTTCCTAGACTCTAATAATATTGGGGGTTACCCCAACCCAGAGGCAGGACTTTGCACTTGGCTTGGTTGAATGCCATGAGGTTAAATAGCAAGTGAATCCTAGAGAAGCAGGTTCACTGAGGTAGCCTGAACAAAGCGTTTGGTAATAGCATTAAAAGCTTCTGTATTAAAGGTTTTACAGAAAAAAGTCAAAACCAGATAATCAAAACTTTGGCTGAATGCTTCTTACGTAAATGATTTACATAAAATATTTAATATATGTTAATAGCAGCTCTAACAAGGCTTAGAGGAATCATTAAACCACCCAGGCTTGGCAGGAGGTAGTCAGCCAGCAGTTAAAAAAACCAAACCTCTCTCACGAAAATGAAAAAAATACCTGCAGTTATAAAGACTCTACAGCTGGTTAAAATATAACCATTTTGTCAAATTAGCTGAGCCATCAAAGGAAATTGAATTTATATTCACAATCTAAATCTAGAAAGTACTCAAGAGATAAAGATGTAAATCTTCATGCATTTATGTATTAGATATGCAACCAAGTTAATGATGAAAAAATATTATGGAATACTTAGAAGAGGATGCCCAATTATCAGTCCCAAAATATTGCAGCTTCTAGCTAGTTTTGTCTTCAGAATTGATAGAGATCTTTAGTCAGGTGACATTTCCCAAAGTCTCTCAGGAAGGCTATTCCAAGCATACTGCAGAGGCATCTGGTTGATGCATTTTTCAAGGCCCTGCACATCATATTTATTTTACTTGTAATCTTTTTCCACTGATGTTGTATCCAGAGAATTCCTAAATAAATTCTTTTTGTTTAACTATTGTTTCACATGATGAATCACTGTGGGTCAGCACCAGGTGATTCAGAGGCTATGCCCTGTACAGATGCTGAAAATTGTAATCAAAAACACGAGCTGGATTGGTCCTTGGAGGGATGTTTCCATGTATACATATGAAGATCCAAAGGGCAGATGACTATTAACTAGGTAATGAAGCTCAATTAAAATTTTAGGGTAGTTTTAAGGGTGGGGTTCTTTTTTCCTAAACTTTTCTGATAAGGAGTTTTATCTTTGCCTCCTTGCTGAGGTGGGTTGTTTGCTGTTCTGTTTTTTTTTATTAACTTGGGAGGGTGGGTAGCTCAGGATGAATCAGAGTAATGCAAACTACAGTGGTCTGTATGAATTATTTGACATTTATATGAGGTGGCATGTTATGACTAGGTAACTAAGTAGGAAAAAACAGGCGGGTAAAGCTGAGAGTAAGGACTCTTGGGATGTAAAATGAGAGTTTGAATATTAATCTTTTTCTGACCATGCTCCATTCATACTGGTAGAGAAAACGTGAGACACTAATGTTGCTAACTTGAAGGTAGCAGTTGAGATGAGGCTGCTTTGCATAAAGTCTGAATAACCTGTTTTCTCCTTGTACACAAAACTGTTTGTATGTGGTTGAAGAAGCAGTTGATGTTTGCTTAAATCAGCTGAATGAGAAGGGCAAGACTGAGGGTCAAAGGAAAACCCAGTGACTTACAGAGCTGTTTGCTGTGACTGGTAAAGATGATACTTTCTGACTCTGTCAGCTGAAGTCCAGCTGTGACATTCCTGTGTTACCTCTCCACTAACCTTCCAACAGATCATTTCTCATAAATAACTATTTTAGATTGATTTTGACAGCAATCCAAGGTAGACCCACAGGTAGTTCCCACAGATGGTTTCCTGTGTCTAGGTCTCAGAGTGAAAAGGGTACAAGACTCTCCCACAACTAATTAACTCAGCACAGCAAACATTTTCCTAATTCTTTTTGTTGACGCTGCAAAAAAGTAATGGATGGATGCTGTGTACTCTGTTTCATCTGCTTAGATTCAAGAAGTTCATTGTAAAGTGCCAGTCCTCAAAGTGTTTGTTATAGTGTACTTTTGCACCCTCTGCAATATCATTCATGTGTCTGACTTTTATAATCCATCCATGGTATTGCTCCTCTGTGTAAATAGTTCTTATCAAATCCAGATATTGCACCGTCTCCTTTCACAAACTTCCAAGGCATCTGATGCTAGAGCTATGATGGCATCCGTCCTCTATCCACAAACACATGAATACCTTGCTCTCCTAATCACATACAGCTAAGCACCTTTTCAGCTCTCATTCTCACTAAGCCAACTCCTACAAGGTAGTAACTTTGAGAGCCCCTTTTCTCTTTGCTGTTGGCCTTGTTGCAGCACATCAAACACAGATGGTTTGGTATTGGGGAATGACTTGCGTAGCTAGAAATTAGGCTGGTAAGGGTGGTGTGTTGGATAGTCCTGACACAAAGTTTCAGCAGTGTAAAAACTGGGCTGCCCTATGTACCCTGGCAGTATGTCCTTTGTACACTGTGTGAAGAATGGTCAGGTACAATGGTTTGAAATCAGCTTTTAGACAGCTGTTCAAAGAGAATCTTCATGCAGCACTGGTGTTTTACCTCCTTGAAACCAGTGATGTTAGAACGCTGCTGAATTTCTTCATGGTGACTTGCATCTTGAAGTGTTTAAGATATGACTCTTAATTAGTAAATGCATTTAATAAATAATGCAGACAACCCAGCTACTTTCCTCAGTACAAAGCAGATATTTATACTCTCTTTAATAAATATCACATGGTTGGTGAACAGTGAAAAATAAAAGTTCCTGTGAAAAACAAAATAGGATTTTTTTTCCTTTTTTATATGAAACTCTAATACTGCATTTCTGGCACAATGGGATGCTGTTCAAAGAAGAAAATTAACAGCACTTCCTATCACTTTGTCGCTCAGAAATCTGCCCTTGAGCAAACTTTTTTTGTTCCCAATTTCTCAGTGTAAATGAAATCCAGAGCAACCAGCAAAAGAACAGGCAATACTGTTCTTCAGGAATGTAATATAGTTATTTTCCCATCTCTGCTGGAACTCTTTACTAGGCTTCAAACTCCAGTTTTCACATTATCCAGATTTTTTTCTTCTTTAATATTTTTACTGCCTTTTCCATTGAACTCTTTCTTATTGAGATGTTAGATTATTCTCCCTCACAGAGAGTCTCTGGTTTATGCTTCTGTTTATCTTTCTGTCCATCTAGCTATGCATTTGTGGCTATACAATATATAGAAACATAGGCCAAAGTTTTCCACTTAAGTTCTCATGTAATATATTGGATTTACATGTTTGGTTATGTAGTTTTTATTATCTTAATATAGCATGAAGAAAATGAGTGGTTTCAGGTAGAGCTTTTAGTCTGATCATTTGTAGACTCTTAATTTTTTGACTATTACTTCTGCTTCAAGATCTTTTGTCCCTAGTCATCTTGAAGAAATTTTTGAATACCTATATATTCGAAGGTCTTCACAGTTGTGTACTTATCTGTTATGATTTATATTTTCTCTTTAGTACACAACTACTTCTAAAAAAGTACATGAATGAGAAGTAAGCAAAGTCAGAGAAGGGTGAGCTTAGTACTATTTTATACCTTAACCTCACATGGGTACCTTCAGGAGTAAATATCTTTCCTCTGTGTAATCCGTGTAATTGCGCGCATTCTGACAGATGAAGTATGGGGCCAAAGTGATCATATTTTATATGCATGTTCTACAAAGATTATTATATTTCAGAAGGTTTTTTAATAACAAATCTTTATAAAACATGCAATATATCTCTTAGTGTGGAAGCATATATTGTTTTATTTATTTACCATCTGGTGGCCTGTGAACTCAGACCTGTGCAAGTCCTTTGTGACGGTGTTCACAAGGGTCTTATGTTGAAGGAAGAGATTAGGATCTGACTCCATATTTCAGGAGGCTTGATTTATTATTTTATTATGTATATTACATTAAAACTATACTAAAAGAATAGAAGAAAAGGTTTCATCTCAGAAGGCTAGCTAAGCTAAGAATAGAAAAGAAAGAATGATAACAAAGGCAGCTGTCCCAGACTCTCTGTCTGAGCCAACTGGGCTGTGATTGGTCATTAATTATAAACATCCAAGATGGGCCAATCAAAGATCCACCTGTTGAATTCCACAGCTGCAGATAACCATTGTTTACATTTTGTTCTTGAGGCCTCTCAGCTTCTCAGGAGGAAAAAATCCTAAGGAAAGGATTTTTTATAAAAAGATGTCTGCGACAGTCCTTATTCTTGAAGAAGGCTACCCGCTTTGAAATTGCTGTAAATCTGGCCATATCGAAGGAAAAGAATTGCACATGTAATTAGTTATTCTCTCAATATAGAGCTCACATGTATTAGCAGAATAATGTAAATTTTACATAATTGGTAATAATGGTAGAGGAACCTAATTTTGGCAGGTCAAAAAATGTAAATGTTTATTACATAATGTGAATCAGTAATAAAAATGTGCGAGTCTCAGGATTTCAGCTAAAACAAGTGAGAAATTGAAACAAGTTCAAATGTCAGTCTACAAGGTATAATTTCATTACTTGCAGACATTTATAAACTCAACTGCTTGCAAAATACTATATTTAATTGGAAAGTAAAGATGGAGAAGGTTCTGCATCAACATATTTTGCTCTTTTCTCTACAATTTTTAATGGGATTTTTTTTTTTTTGGTCAGTCTTAAAAACCCAAACACTGATTTTTCTTCTTTAAGAAACTGAAACCTGGACATTTTTGTCCATAAAATTCAGAAATTTGTGTATGTGTTGGCTAAAGAGTAAGCATTCTTGCCAAAATCATATGTTTGTCAAAAGAGTTTGAGGAAATTATATGCTCTTTTTATTTAACTGAAAAACGAATTTATCGATTGAAAAATCATTTATAGAAAATATTTCTTGGCTCCAATGTTAAACCAAAGACTGTGTGATTTAGGCTGTCCAGCCAAAGGAACAACCATTTATTCATCTTTCTGCTATCACACATAGTTTTAAAAGAGTTATTATTATTGAAATTTTGAATTGCTCAAAAATACCAACTTCAGGTTTTATTTTATTTTATTTTAAAGTAAATACTATAAGTAAATACTTTGCCTTTGAAAACAATGAGATTTCTGAGGATTTAGATTATGTAATTATCTGAAGTCCACAGAAGAAGCCAGTATTGGATGAAACCTGTATTTTGCATCTGTAAAAAAGCAGTGATTTCATTTAGTTCTTTAATAAACATTTAAAAGCCAACAGTAACTCAGTTTATAAAAGTACAAATATTAAATCCTGCAATTAAAAAAGAAAACCCAAAAACCTCCTTTCCCGTTTTGACCTTAAGAAACATTTCACTATGTGGGCTGGACAGGTACTTCTGATCAAATTACAATAATGGGTCAGATTTCATCTCTGCTTTGTGTTGGGAATAGGGAAGGCAATTAATATAGAGTCAGTTTGGGAATCATCCTGTATCAAACAATGTACTTTAATACAGGAGGCTGCAAAAGATAGCAGATAGTAATGATTTGTTACCAGCATACAGTTACCCTTCTGCCTCGTGTCATGAAGGCTGAATAATTCAGGTTTCCGTACCCAAGCAATAGAACTTTGTCTACTCTAGTCTTGGAAACACCTGTGCACCGACTTTGTCATGCCAATAAGGATTACAGATTAAAATGTTTAAATAATTCACCAGTTTTATGTGAAAGAGAGACAGATTCTGACAATACAAAACAAGCTAAAATAAACAGAACATAGAGGAGAACAGGAATTTCCTGTGAAAACCATTGAACACTCCAGATGTCATTGTGTAATTATAATCTGAAAAAAACCAGGGATCACTTTAGCATCCTGTAAAATAAATTGGAATCTTTCCTTTGAACATTTTACTCAGTCCCATGCTGCACAATGTGTATTTACCATCGCATTGTCAGGTTCCATTTTAAAAGCTGTACCCTTTTCAAGTGGTGTGAAACTGAAATGTAAAAGGAAATATGGTACTGTATTATGTGCAGAAGAAAAGCTTATTAGACTTCAGAAATAGTTAATAAAATCCAGTCTTGAAACAGAAAATATATTTGCAAAACAGAAATATGAGATAAGACTTTTGTCTCAATCAAGAGGGCTTTTCCAAAAAGTGTGAAATATAACAGAGGACAAAGTTACGTTTTTGTTTCATTTTTAACAACTTGGAAAAAATGCTACAGCCAAAATGTTGCCTTTAATGTTATTTTCAATATTCCATCATGATTTTTATCAGTCATCTCCCTTTTTAACAAGACCTTTTTTCTCTTTCCATGTTGGGGCCAACTTTACTACAGAGCAAAACAGATCTTCATTTCCTTTTTCATTTTTAGCATAGACAAATGGTGAGAGGAAACGTACCAGTCTGATGTGATCCCACCCTCTCCTTCTCTTTTGTAAAATGAGATATCAATAAAACACTAGATCATTTCAAGGTGTTAGTTACAGAAAATCTAGCTATCTTAGGTGCTGAACATAATAGGAAAATCACAAGCCATGTTTTAAGGAGCATGAGTTTCAACTGGTTTTATAAGGACGAGGCAAAGAAGGTGAAAATAAAACCAAATATGTTTAAAAAAAAGAAAAATATTTCAAGGAAGACTTCTTTCAGTATGGGGTAAAAAAGCTAAAACAATAAAAAAACAGGACTTTTTAATAGGTGTGGGGGAGGTACTTGTAAGCAGTTGAAAAGAATCAGAAAATGAGAAATCACGGGTTGAAAAAAGTTTAAAAGGTGAAAATAATGAAATGTAAATAAATGAAACATATATCAGAACCAGACTGGCTAAAGTAAATTGAGCAGAATTTACAAGGGAAGAAAGAAATAAAAAGAAGCAGATTTGTTTCAGAGTTAAGACCCTTCAAACAAATCTAAAATGTGTAGGAAAGTTGACCTAAGTGAAACGATGTGCATTTAAAACTGGAAACATAATTAAAAGTAAAGTGGTTGGAAATATTATTATGAACAAAAACCTGAACGCTTAAAAATTGAAAAGAACCAAAGAATAAAAATTAATACTTCTGTCCGAAGCATAAAACTCAAAGTAAATAAAATAGAATTTAATTCAGAGTACAAAAATAATATGACACAAAAAGCTGCAAGAAGTAAATGTGTTCATTTCTAAAACCTACCCCAATGGAAGACTTGACCTTCATTTTAAATATACAAATCAAAATGGGAAACCATTCTTTTACATAAGTAAAACCAAAAGCTGTCACTTTTTATGTGCAGCACTGTTATGTTTGGGTTTTCTCTTACAATTTCTAAACATAGAAGTTGGAAACACACTAAAAGCACAGATTTTTTTTTTTTTTTACGGCCATTACATTGGCAAATGCATTCCCTGAAACAAGGTAAGATAACAGTCCTTCCCTGATACCCCCTGAGAGCAGGCTCGATATCTCTGACTGTCTTGACTGACAAGTGGCTACAACTGGACACAGAAGCTTTTTCATAAAAACGCAGACTTTTTTGCATGTATTTTTATACCAAAGGACAGAATTAATAGCTTCTTCAATGAGAGGAATGATAAGAGAGAAAAATCAAGTTTCTATCAACTTTCCTGATGTCCCATGAAAGCTGGTATTAAATTTTCTTAACTGTCCAGCTAGTTGGGATCAAGTACATCTTTATTTTATGTACTGTTATGGCTGCTTGAGGTAGGAACCTGTTCTTTTTCTGTACTCACAGTGAGCTCTGAAGATCACAGATCTGATTCCTGTTGAGAAAGAATAGACATTTAACTCATCAAAGACTTAAAGATAATCTGGTACCTAGGGTTAAGTACTCTTTTTTTAACTTAAGTACTTTTCTAACTTCAGTTTGAAACCAAAAACAAAATAAAAACTGCAGTGTGAGTCTGATGAAATAAGGCTGCCAGACTAAATTTCAGATATTTATACTTATTCTGTTTTTAAAGCTCTAGATTTGCTAAGTTTTTATTCATAGTATTGCCTTGAATTTACTGCTTATATTAAGCATCTCTACAATAAATAGTTCTATTTCTTGTTCTGGTGTAATTTTCAATATATGGATTAGAACTAAGGAAAATCAACACTTCTGAAATCAAAATACCATGTCACCTTCAGTCACATTTTAAAAAAAACCTTTAAGAATACAGCATGAAGTTATTCTGGTCCGCATTTACAGTAAGTATGCATGTGAAGAAAGAGACTTTCAAGACATAAAATCTTACTAATGAGTATTATATTTCCCACTTTTGGAAGAATAATGCACCATTGTCTTTTAAAATAGAGTATTTTATTTCAAAATATTACCTGTGGTTACTATTGTATAAGCATCCCCAATGGTTTTAAAGTCACTTTTGAAACTCAATTTGATGCCAATAGCACTGAACTTGTGTTTCTTTTGAAAATTCTGAAATGTATGGAACAATGTATTTGAAAAGAAATCCCTATATAGGAAACATTCCCTAATCCAACATGGAACAGAGGATAGCTGCTCTCCATACTATAGAAATATTTTCTAATTTTGTGTAAACAAAATGGAAATGAAACTCTTCTTTATGAGTGTATCCTTAAATGTATAGTAGCATATTCAAGGCTGGCATTGAGCAACAGAGTTAGAGAAATGAATGTCACCCGATGAGTTGGCTAATGTTTTCATACCAAGAGACAACTTCTTTCCTGTCCTCTGCAGGTCAGCTGCCACAAGCACTCATGATTGAGAAAAATGGTACTGTCTCATTTTGTTGAAAAAGATAAATGTCAAGGACATCCTACACTGGGATTGCAAACCCTTCATGATTCATAGGCTAACATACAGGATCAGAGGCTTGTCACAGCAATAAGAGCACTGACACAGACCCACTCTAAGAGAAGATGATGCTTACAATGAGGAAAAGGAAGGATGGACATCTGTAAGTGTAGCCAAAGGCTACACTGCTGCAGAATCCTGGACAAAATCCTACAAACTATATTCCACAAGATATGAGCTTAGGTGTCAGGATCATTTAGCTTTTTCTTGGTTTCCTTTTTGCCATTCTCGTGTTATTTCAACATTGCCAATGCTGCTGGGCTTTGATGCAGTCAGACAAGGATTCTGTGTTGCTAAGACCCTTCACTGAAAAAGGAAGGGAATGTTTACTATGCACAGTATGCAGCCTCCTCTGCCTGAACCACAGTTTCTGAAAAACCTTTCTGAAAATTAACTTTTTCTAAAGAGGGGAAGGCAGGAGAAAAAAAAGTAAAAAAACCAATATTTGCTCTTTTGCCCATTCTTACTGTGCCAGAGAGAAGCTTTGCTGTTTCAAAAAATTAATGAGTCTCCCACTTAGAATATGTCCCCATACTTTAGCATCATTTTCCATATTGTGTTTTGTTTTCCATAGTGAGTTAAGTAATCTGTATCTAATATTATTAAGTTGTACGAAAGCTGTCTGAAGAAACATTTTCAAAGTTTTATGACAAAAGGTATTGAATTTCCAGAAAGATGATGAGCTGCTCCTTGTCACAAAACTGATGCATGATTTGGAAGCTTTAAATACAGCTATTAGTTACCTAGGGAGAATGAACAGTTATGAATACAATGTGCATTTGTCACTAATTTGACAGGGCAGTTAAAGTACAAGAAAAAAGAATACAAAGGAATCTAATGATTATGCATGTGGTTAATGATTTTTAGTATGTTTACTGAGAGAAAACATGAAATTTTTCTTCATTAAATTTGTAGATGACTCACAAAGAGAAAGGGTATTTATATTCAATTTATTTGGTAGGGTTTGGCAGCAGGGGAACTGCTGGGGTGGCTGCTGTGAGATCAGATCAGCTTAACCCAGTACAATCTTTTCTGGTGCCACGTGTGGGCTCTGGAGGAATTTGAGAAAAGAGCAGTAACCAGGACAAATAATCAGCAAATCTTGATCTGAATGTTACCAGAAAGCAGAATATTTGTGTGAACTGTTTTGTTGTTGTAAAATGGTGTAGGGACAAAGGGTGTGGCATGCATTATCCACCAGTGTCGGTGTAGTCATGATATCAGTTCAAATTTGGTGGACAATGCTGTTTATGAATGTATGATTTATCAATGGTTATCAAACCTCTGTGTGAGGTTTGTGTAGACTGTGTGGTGAATGCATATTTTAATGATAATTTTTAAATATCTTCTTCATAGAGGTGAGAGGGGGATATCTGGGGGTGCAGAATAGAAGTAACCTGAAGGAAGCTGCAGCTTGTGGGGACCTGCACTGGAGCAGCTCTGGAAGAGTTGCAACCCATGGGAAAGCCCCTTGTTGAAGAAGTTCCTGAAGGATTGTATCCTATGGGAGGGACCCCACAATGGAGCAGGGAAGGGGCAGAGGAGGAAGGAGCAGGAGACCTGGAGCATTATGAGCTGTCCACAACCCCATTCCCCTCCCTCTGCCCCACTCAAGGGCCTGGGGGACAGAGGTATGGGAATCAGGAGAATCTGAGCCTGGAAAGAAGTGGGAGTGGTGAGGTGTGTTTAGTTTTGGTTTTGTTTCTCACTAGACTACTCTATTTTCAGTTGGAAATAAACTAAATTATTCTTCCTCAGTTTTAATCTCTTGTCTGTGATGGCAGTTGGTGAGAGATCTCCCTCACTCATCACATCAGTTTTTAATCTTATATTGTTCCCTTGTCCTGCTGAGGAGCAAAAGCAACAAAGTGGCTGGGTGGGCACCTGACAGCCAGCCGAGGTCAACCCACTGCAGTACTGAACAATGAAAGGGTAGTTTCTTATCAATGTCCCTGTTCTCTGCAGAGTCTGTGCAGTTAAAAAAAAATCAATAAACCACACAAACTGGTGGGCAACTTTTAAAAAGCAGTGAGTAAGAAAAAGGTACTTAGACAGACAGATGAAGGATAACTGGTTGAAATAACTTTCTGATAAGTGAAATTTTTGGGAATATCATGGTGAATTTCTTATGTGTAAGTTGAGCATAAGGATTGGAAGGTGCAAGTGTGTAGGTCTTGTGATTTTCTATTGTCTTCCTCTGTGTGGCACTTGAGAAATAATTTTTTGATGATGATGTCCACTTCTGGTGTTTATTCAAGAGAAAAATAAGGCAATTGCATTACTTTCTGTAGGTAAGTGTGGAACAAATTTCTTAACGTACAGACATCTATAACAGGCAGAAATGTTATAGTATAGTTGCTGTAGGCTTAAATAAGACAAATTCAGACTAATATTGAGGAATTCCTTTTTAACACAGAGTAGCTAGCCATTGAAATAGCTTTCCTAATGAACCATTGAATTTTATGTCATCTGCAGTCTTTAAATAAAGGCTAGATAATTTTTCTCGCATGTCTCTAGCTCAGACGTTGCAGAGTGAATATATCACTTACTAGTTTAAAGTCCACAGCTTCTACAAGCAGGTGAAGCTACAATGACTCCTTATAGACTTGAAATCTCTGTTAATTCTTAAGCGGAATATTAAATATGAGTGATAGGTTGGAAAAGTAATTGCCAAGAACAACAAGTAAACTTAGGCACAAATTTAGTGAAGTGCTTGTAGAAGTGAAAAAGGCCAACATAGACTTGTTTTGTAAACACAAAGGTCTGCATCCAAAAAAATGTGTGGATTCAGTGCATGACTAGTGATTTCATTTTAATGCATCTTACTATGGGTTTTATCTTGTAAGACAAACTGGAAAGATTTTGGAGAAAATCAACAATTCTATGGGACAGAGCTTCTTTTTTTTATTGTAGTATTCGTATTTACTTGTGTACATTTAATGTTTGAATTGTAACATTTTAGTCAATGGGTACAAATGGCAAAGAAAGGAAAGAAAACATGGTGCAGTGCACTCATCTTTCTGTATACTTACCTCCCAAAAAATCTGGTTTAAAAGTAGGATCACTAGCATTTCATCATGTCCAGATTTTTGATATTTTCTATTTTCATTATTCAAGTTATGTTTTCTGGAGAAACAGCTCTAGAATAGAGTAAAGCTAGGAGTTTATCACAAACCATATTTCATATGTAGTCGCAGATCATTTGTTATAACTATAGCCATGTCCGTCCATTCAGGCTGAAAATTTCACTGATTTTTGGAGGTGTTTAGAGAATGCTTGAAGACAAAGAAGAAATTGCTCCTAAATTTATCCAGCTTGGAACAACTAGCATAGCATTGCTCCCTCCATTTTTCAACACAAGAAGCTGACTTTTATGCAGCTGCTGACAGCAGCAGAAGAACACAGCAAAAATAAGTTGTCTTCCATTAAACATGGAGCAAACTTACAAGAGAGCAAATAAGTGTAAGAACTGTTATGGCTGACACCATGCAAGCGTTTTTGGGTTTTTTTGCTTTCCAGTCTCTGTATTCTATCAGAGTAGCATTATGCTTTATTATATTAACAATAATGCTTTGCTCCAGAAAATAAGAGTGATTAATGATTCATTTGCCATTGTTTTCTACTTTACCATGTGGTTCTTGCTATGCTTCAATTTAAATGCAGGGTTTATTGCCAACAGCTTTGTTTTACATCCCTTAAAGATTGCTTTTGCACAGTAGGAATAGCAAGGAAAACTGCCAAAGGAAGGCCAAAGTTTTCACATAGCACTTGTGTGCACACAAAGGCTGCACATCCCAAGTCTGTCAGAGGGCAGACCAAGCTGATGAGTATAGTTCCCTTTTCTTCTAAGGACAGTGTGTCTTGTGGAAAAGAAATGTCTGAAGTTTGACATCCTGCTATGCACTTCCTCATCTGACAAATAGAAATTAGGGTACTTCCCAGTTCGTATGAGGGCTGTTCAGATTTGGGAGCCATGTGCAGCGAGAGTTATTTGGTTTGAAGTCCATTTTCCGCTCTGGTTTGATTCTTCCCCTGGCTTTAGCAGCCTACCTGGTTTAGCCAACTGTATTCTCTCCTTTTCTGGATGGCATTCACAGGCAGCTCATTTATCAGCTCCACACTGGAACAGAGTTTTCCTGGAGCAGTTCTTCTTTCTCAGAATTGAGGATGACAGCTCAAATGTTCTTAGACCCCTTGCTAAATGGATTTTGGATGGTCTCTTAAGAAGAGGCAGAGCTGGATACTGATCAGGATGTCTTGCTGTACTAAAGTAAGATGCATGGGTGTAGCAACCTTAACCTTTTTTTCATTTTCTCCTTGACTGCAGGAAAAAGCATTGTAATAAACCACAGCAATGTGGATTCAAATAGTTCAGGCAGAGTTTGGAATAATTATATGATAAGTATCCTTTGATTGTTTCTCTTCTTTTGGGGCCCGCCAATTCATTAACTAACTGACTGACTAACTAACTAACTAGCTAGCTAACTAACTAACCCACTCTCAGCTAAACTGGCACTAAACCTCCATTCCTACATCCCTTAGAATCTAGGAATTTTAACAAGCAGAGCTGATGCTTTCCTTGTGCAATAGGTGGATTGGCAGCCACTGACATGTTCCAATATTTTATCCTGCTTCTAAACAATGTTTATCCTGTAAAGCACATTTACCAAGAGTAATCCTACATCATTAAATCTTTTAGTATTCATAATTTGTATCAGCTGATTTCTATTATCTTTCACTCTTCAAAAAAAGTTAGAAATCTCTTCCACATGTGATTACCCAGACAGCTGGGTCTTGACTATGTGTGAGTCACTGGGGGAAAGTATATCACTACTTGTGAAATTTTAGAAGATACACCAGGGTTCTCATTGTGTGGTTTTATGAAATTATGATGCATTCAATTGGTTTGCTTCAAGTTATCTATTATCCAGTTCCTGTTTTACGTGAGGATAAAGAGTACTATCCAAGTACAAACCTAGACCATTTATTATAGCAAGTAATTCATCTCTATCCACAAAAACAAAAAGCTATTTTCCTAGAAATGTTGTAAAACAGATCATGCAGTTGATTTAGGAAAACTGAGCTTTGCTCATAGTAAAATATGACTGGCTGGTAAGCAGACATTTCTTTTCAGTAGCATTGATAATGAAATTTTCTTCCTGGCTCATACTTGTGGATTGAAACAAAGGGTACAAAGGTCTCAAGGCAGGGTGGTGTTCACCTTTAGAAATGTCTCCCTTCATATTTTAAAATTAAATTTATTTTCTATATATAGAGAAAAGAAATTGAAGATCCAGCGATAAACTTGTTTTTTCTGCATTTCTGGGGATTTCTGTAGTCCCTTGTTACTAACAGAATGAGACACTATAGCATTCCATGTAATTTTTTTCTTCTTATTTGGCTGGCAGTACTGTGCACTTTCAGCAGCTACATGGCTATGCTTCACTGTGTCATTTGTGTCCATGAGTTGTACATTTCCAAAGCTTAGAAGTCTGATTCAAAGAAGCTATGAAAATGCACAGGCAGCAGAAATGACAACCTACAATATCTTCTGTGGTTCCCGATGGATGACAGCCATGACTTCTGACTCCTCTCATTTTGTGTGGGTGGTCACTTGACAAGTTATCTGCAGGGATATTACTAATACACTGATACTTTTATTTGAAGTCCAAGCCTATCAGTTAGAATGAAATCATGCTGAAGAAAAAACACATTTTATGAGGGCAGTGAAAACTTTCTTTGAAATGAAACTTAGCCTCATGAAATCTGCAGCTCTGGCAAGTGTCTCCAAGTGGATGACCTATTCATCACCAGCAGTTTCTGTAGTTGGTTGAGGAAAACTATCAACAAAACACCTCATTCCCATGAGCATTAGAACATCCCTGCCAAAAATAGGCTCATTTTTATGACTGCATAACCTGCCAGCATCTAAATGTGACTATTAGCCACAACACTGTGGAGAAAAAATGCTTTGATTTTGTGAGCTGAGTACTCACAGATCCCCATTACACAATAGTCCTAATAAGAAATCCAGGTCTCATGTGGCCTGGATTTCTAGGAAGAGCTGCATGTACACTAGCTACAGAGGTGTTTTACTCCATGCAGAAGCCACCAAAACTTCTTGTGCCAGTCTACACATGGTAGAGTTTTTCTGAAAAAGCTACATATATCCTTTCATTAAAAATAAAATCAGGCATTAATAAAAGGTTTCAATATCTACTGTTCTCATCCTGTTTCTTTGATTTCTAATTTTTTTACTGGAAATAACTGGAGAAAACATTATATTTTCAAGAAAATTTCAGTATCAAATAAGCATCTTTCTACCACACAGAATTTCTAAGCAGCTATCAACCTCGGTTTGTCAATTTCACAAAATTATTACAAAGTCCCAAACCCTCCTTGAAACCTGCACATAAACCATTCTTTTTGTCCTGCAGTTCTCTGAGTTAAAGCAGCCTTTCCCACATTCCCCTGTATGTGAATTAAGCCTGAATTAAGAGTCCAAAATTGCAATGTTGAATTTCTTGAGAAGAGCTTCAGTTGATGTCCCTGTTGGATGCTTTTTCATGTTCCATTCTGTGTGGGGGCAGCATCATGTATCATGCTGTCTAACCCATTCATAATTGATTACCTCAAGCCTGTGTCCATAAAGCTGAAATATTATGCACAAGACTGTATTGAATGGGCTGGATGCACACTTATGACTACACTTGAAAATGAAATGGGTAGATGCTCTGCCCAGAATAGAGTGCTCTATACTGCCATAATGGAGTGTCAGAAAACTTTCAGGCTCTTCTGTCATTGAGAAGAATAGTTTTCATGAGGATTGACCAATCTATCTATCTCTGTACCAATCCATATTTCTGTCTTCATTAATCTATTTCACAAGAAATATGCAGTGTTTCTCCAGATGTGTTGCATAGATTAGAATCTGTTCTCTTTTCAGCAAATCTTTTGACCCAAAGCACTTTAACAATGTACAATGAAGGACTCACAATAAATTAAAATCTACATTTGTTTACAAATCTGTTAATCTCAGATAGTATTTTTCTATTTTGCTTTGAATTTGTGAGCAAACTTTTGACTGAAAGGCTAAAACTTAACCTGAATCTCATAATGCCTTAGGAGTGGAATAATTTTATTATCCTGCAGATCAGGTATTGTTACTGTTATTACATTGATCAGATTCATGGTTGTACTATTTCATTCCCATTGTAGTCATATACTGGTAGAAAATTGAATTAGTGGATCAATGACTCTTGCCTTTACAAAGACAATTTCTGTCCTGACCAGCCACAGCCTAACTAAAGAGGAAAGTGAAACTACTTATGAACCTAAATATGAAAGTTCTAAGCCAGCTTCCTTCAGAGAAAGTGTGAGCAGATATTTATGTCTCAAAGTGGTCCCAGCTTATGTGGCTTAAGATACAAGCAACCTCAGCAGTACCTGAGATCCAGGCTATGAAAAATCTATGCTTTAGCTAAGTCAGATGGCAGTGACTGTTTTTGGTGGAAAGAAAAAGTCAAGGGATTCTCTACTGCTGGTAGAGCTGGCTGAGTCTAATAACGACTGCAGGAGACCTAGGACTTTATTACTGCTAATCTGATAGAACTTTCCTTCACTCGAATGCACCTAGAATTCCTTATGCCTTCTTTAAAAGAAACTCAACATAAAATAGAATACTAAATATTAACTAGAAAAAGAATGCTCACTCTGCTATTTTGACTATCTTCAATATAAAAGTGACAAAAAGATTATTGTTATTGTTATTGTTATTGTTATTGTTATTGTTATTGTTAAAGGGTGGCAACATATTCAGACTTTATGCAGAAAAGGACAGGTAGAAGGGAGATAAATTAAATGAAATCACACAAGAAATCTCAGTCAAAGTTAGGTTTAGATCTAGTATTCCCTGATGCATAACTCTGTACTTGAACCTTAAGAAATTCTCTCCTGTCAGTTACTTGTTGCATATGCAGAACTGGTTTCAAGCTTACATTGTGTACCTGTCCTGACATTCTTGGTGCTCAGCTGTTTGGACATTTTTGCACCCTATGTCACAGCTCCACATGTGCCTTCTCTGTACAGCACCTGCTGCCAGACAATCTCATTCTCCCAAACACACTTGGGTGATAGATATAACTGCACACCATCAGGAAATGTCAACATGCATTTGAATTTTCTACTTTTAAAGAAAAAAATGCCCAATTTTTTTTTTTCCACCTCAAAAAAAAGTAATAGGAGAAAAAGATAGCTAAACCCCTCAATTAAACTAGGGAACTGCCTGCTCCTTCTGTTGGTTAAAAAAAAAAAAAATTAAAAACCCCCTACTTCAAACACATTTCCCAAGGGTTATAGGGGTAGTCAGCTCTGCAATAGGTATGTGAAATTGTATCAGTATCCATCATCTCTTAATCCCACAAAATAAATTTTAAAGTAAGGACACATTTCTCTCTTTGTCTTTATAAGGCAAGTTTCAGCTTCTTCCTCTCCTTTCCAGTGACTGTGATCTGATCTTTGTTTCTAAATCTATGACAAATTTCATTTGTGTTTCTTTCTAGTTTTTTCTTCCCTGGGGAATAGAGATCAAACACCCTCTTTCATGGGATCTTTGTGTAAGCAGAGATTTAAACTAAAAAAAAAAATTAAAAATAAAAAGCACGCATCACGGTCCCACAGTACTGGGAAGGGGCTAAAATGATCCAAAATAATCTTGCATTCTCATAGGCTTAAAAATGTTGGAGAATCAGTGTTGTCATAACATCAGCAAAGAGAGAAGTCCTATGTATGAGCAGCAATAACAACCCAACCCATTCCCAATTGCTGACAGCATCCTGCCTCCTGTGGATTGGTACCTGCGCCTCTCCAGGGGTAGTGTAGTGGCTGGGAAGGAAGTGTATCCCATGCAAATTGCACAGTTCTACCTGCACAAGAAGAATTCTCCCACTTGCTGATTTGGAGGTTTTTACAAGCTTACCAAGCATTATTCATGACAAAGATGACCATCTCTCAGGTTTTGTAACAAACCTACCTCATTGGAATAAATTCTCAATTCTGTAATCTGTTTTTATTCTTTTCTTCTTCTTCTTTTAATTTTTAATTTATTTTTATTTTCTACTTTTGATGAAAAGAGATGAAAAGTTAAAGGTGAGGAAATACCAAGTTATGCAACCTCCTACAAGCATACTCTTCCCTCCCATGAAAGAAACTGTCATGGGAAAGGATTTTTTTACAACTCAAATAATTATTTTCAATGACACCTATCAATGCGTGGAACTGTCTCCTCCATGTAGAAAGGAAGCACTTGCCAACAGAGATGAATTCTTTCTAATGCTGGTGATGATGCAGCTATATTAGTTCAAGGCTGGACTGTCAACATAAATTAGGAGCCACTGTACTGCAAGTCAAAAAGATACTGGCACTAACAGCACAGCTTGGCACAATTGTGTAATGTGAGTCAGGATGTGTAGTAACATGAAAGATTCAAAAATCAAAATCTTCATTCCTAGTGGTTGCTCAGAGTCATATCTTCAAAGAGTTAAGCTGTGTGGCACCCATTAAAGTAAACAGAGGTTTAAAGCTTAAATCTTCTATCCCACATTCAAGACTTTCCACATTGTAGCATGACTTTCTTCGTATAGAGAATGAAATATCATATTTTCCCCTTAAAACTTGAAATCAACAAAATGAGGGATAAATCCCTTTAATTTATGTGCACTATCTCACTTCCTTAGCATGATATACACATGAAAAAAAAAAAAAAAAGAGGCATTATTTTCTCACTTTTGGAGTGGTTTACTTATTTTATCTTTCAAGAAAGGCAAGTGAAGAGGAATATAAGTGAGCATCACAGTTAATGTCTCTTTTTGTTGCTGTTGCATTTTTCTAACCATTTTAACAATTGTAATAAATCTGAGTTTAGGGTGATGACTGGGGCAACAGTGATGCTACCCCACAGATGACTTCTGTCCAAAAGGCCAACTATAAGAGTGTTCATGATCTCTGAGCTTTTATAAAGAATTTTCTTTATAAAAGAATTATATCCATGTCTCCCTAAAGATCAGTACTCATTTGTCCTTTGTCAGTAAAACACTGTCTTGAGGGAACAGTAGGTATCTCCACTGAGTATGTTTATCCATACCACTGCTTCCCAGTACCTTGCCTGAAGCAAACCCTAGTTTTCTTCATTTCTAGGCACAGTCTTAAAATCTGTTACACCACATTCTGCATTTCTGAAATAGTTTGCCTGGGCAGCACTCAAAATATCATATATGTCTGTAAATGTCATGCTAGGAGTCAAATCTCAGATCTGACTTTGGACACATTTGAAGTCTTTAAAGAAATGGTTTGCCATAGCTAAGTAATTATATACTGTTAAATAAAATTAGCTATTCAGCCTTACAACTATGATGATGAAAGGTCAACAGCACACTCAATCCCCTTCAAGACAGGGAAACTTCCCGAGTTCAGCGGCAGCAAGCAAGCAGACTTAAAAACTAAAAGTGTGGCAAATTATTGTATTCACTTTGAAGACAGGATAAAGCTCTAATATTTCCCTCACAATTTTTCCAGAGATCATTAACGTGCTTTAAAATAAGAATGTGCTTTATGAATTTAATACATATTGTGAAAGTTCATGTACACATAAGATAGGCTTTTAATTGATATAGGGAATTTGAGAACTGCTTCTTCTAGGCCAAAGTTTAGATTTATTCCATCATACATCTCTCTCGGTGAAATGCTACATGACTGTGCAGATATAATAATTTCATTACTAATAAATGAGACGTGTCCATTCCCTACCCAACTCCAGCAGTCCATTCCTTTCCTGAGTGTACAGCACCTCCTCCCTCTTGCATCTATGCTTGCATTCACTTTGTCCTGAGATGAATCAGTTTGATTCACAACTTAAAAAAAAATAATTGGAATAAGAGGTGAAGGAGTTTCCTGGGCTAATGAAATGGATCTGTCCATGAGGGTCTGATGAATATGAAGTGGGCAGGAGTGAGAGTAGGAAGATAGAAAGAATCTCCTCCTCCTCCCCTTCACCAAATTGCTAGATTTGTTCAGTCGCTTCAGCACATCCCACAACAGGTGCTTCAGCTAAGAATGGTTTGAAGTGTTGCAGAGAATGAGAATTAGATCCCTGTGTCCTTTACACAGCCAATACAAAGAGGTGCAGGATGTGTACACAGTCAGAGTGTCTTCTGGAGCAGACTCCTTCTGACCTGTGTAGTACTGGCACAAGTGTTTTCTGTCCAGCACAGCAGTACAGGCTCAGCTTCTCTGCATTCAAACTGCAATTCAGAAAACAAATGTAGATAATTCAACAGCGATTTTTTTGTGTGTGTGTGAGGCTGTTTTTGCGAATTCCAGATGCTTCAACAAACTATTGAGTCCTGAAGATTGCTAATTCTGTAAGGGGTAAATGACAGATATGGAAGGATAGAAAACGGAATCTCTGAAAACAGAAGAAAAAGGCTGCATAATGAAACCTAAGAATTCTGATTCAGTTTTGTTTTTAATGATTGTTCTAAAATCATGATTTAGTCCCAACAGTGTTTCTTATACAGCTGTATGGCCATATATCTGTACACCATGGGTTGTCTAATTTTCAGCTGCCTGACAACTGTAAATGATGTAGAACCCCTAAAAGGCTGGATACTTCTGCAATTTTTGATTTGTTTGTAACATATTTTTCATAGAGAATACTGAATATTTCTAAAGCTGAAGGCAAAACCCCATGTTTCTTTCTTTGGTGGCAGTGGGGGTTTAAGGAATTTCTGCTCTCAGCCCTTCCTTCCTGTCTCCACACCACCACATCCATTGTGCCAGCACAGCTGCTTCTGCAGCTTGTAGTGAAAATGGGAACCATCTGATAAATCCTGGGGCAGCAGAGAGGAATCAAAATCAAAAGGAAGCTTATAACAATGTGTGAATTAAGATGTGTAAGAGGCTAACCTTGACTTGTGACATCTATGAGGTCTGTGGCGGCCTTGTTAAGTTGACCCTAAAGAATATGAGGTCTAAGGAAACCTTTAGAGTCTCTTATGAAAATATGTCTAAAGAACTCTTTTATTTACTTAATTCAAAACCTCTTTCTAATGACCTTACTTTTTAGCTGTTTGCTGCTTTGAAGATTCTTTATACTAAACTTACTTAAAAATAAAGCTTCTTGAGGAGTTAAGACAGACCTTTAAATGCCAACTGTTCCATCTCCTTTTTGCTCTTCTCTCAGAAAGTAAGATGAACTGTAGAAACATACATATGTTTACATATACATCTAGGTAAAGGGAATGTGTACATATAATCTTTGCAACATTTTCGAAAGCCACTCTATTTTTTTTGTGTCAGGTAAGCAGGTTGGTTTTGCTGCCTATGGGAGAGCAGAACATTCATGACAGCTTTCTTAAACACAACATCCATATAATTAAACATAGTTTTATTCAAAATATTTCATACTTTATCAAAGCTTAACATTTAATTTCTGCAGCGACCCACAGACACTGATGTCTTATCTGTCTGTTGGGCAGTTTCTCCAGAGTGCCTCAGTTCCTTCTTTTTTGATAACAAGGGGTTCTGTCACACTTAAGTCTCACATCAAATGTTGCCCATTTACAGGCATGTAATTTTGGAGCACTTCACTGTCCAGATGCTGTGCATATGGGAGGCTGGGTATCTGGTTTCCATTCCAGGGACCAGGCAGTATAATGCATATCATTTAGGTGCTTGGAGATTTTGGCTAATTTCAAGTCTGCGAATAATGGTTGGAACTATTCATATCCTTGATGGTAGGCAAATACCCAAGAGATTTACTAAAATGTTAAATCACAGTACCACAGTGATCTCCAACTCCGAGCTTTTAGTCACTAACTCATTTTTCTTCACCTCATATTCTCATACACTGAGTTTTCTGTGCTTTTAAGTAATTATTTTTCTCCTTAAACCTTCAATACATGGCAAAATTTCACTGCTATTTTACCCTGAGAGTTTTGTCTTCAGATCAAGACAGCTAAAATGAAGTAATTTTGGAAGGCTGCATTTCCTTAACATCTTTCTCCAGAACATCTCAAAATGTGCTATGAAAAATAATCAAGCTCTTCAGTACACTGTCAGAGACACTTGAATACTTGAAGGGAAATTAATTCTAGCACAGCTCAAGTCTTTCTTCCCAGCTCAGCGTTCTCCTGTCCTGATTCATTCCTCCTCTTTCCTTCTCCCCCTATGCTAACAAAACTTCAACTACCTTTGATTCATACCTCTGTTTAACAGCTATATCTTACTGCAGACTATTTCATCTAAAGGCTTGATTACAGCATACTTCACCAGCCATCAAAATCTGTTTTCCTTCTGAAGCCCTTTTTGTTTCACCCATACCCCTTTATCTTTCTGATCAACTACTATCTGTTCAATTTACACTTTGTCATTTATTGAATCAGTCTTATTTCCTCAGTATCGGTTTCCTTTTTTAATGTATTCCATTTAAATTCCACCCCCTTTCATCAATCTTTTGACATGTTTCTTAATTCTTTATTTGCAGGATTGCAAGCCTGACTCTTTCTTTGTATGTTTCCTTTTTGCTTGAATCAAAAATCTGAAAATCTACTAGACTTGCTTTGAAGGAAATTTCTTTTGCCTTTTCACACCATTCTTCTTTCAACTTCTTTCAGTTAAGAGAATATCTCACATCTTTGAATCTCAAGTGTTGGAAAACACATTCTTTTTTTTTCACCTGTTGAGGGTTGGAAAGATTCAGAAGGCATCACCAAAACCAGAAAATTACATCAGACTGAATAAAAAGAGAGAATTCCTACACCTGTTTTTTCACTGAATGTATTCTGTAATACCCTAATTTAAAGACTGTGTCATGGGACCTCTCATTGTCATTCTGTGTACTTTGCTGGATAAAAATCACTAAAGGCATGTATTGATGCTGATTTCAGAAAAGGTTGTCTGGGTTAGTCTTTTCACTCAGTTGTCAGTAATGATGAGTACAGTATAAATGGAAGACATGGTGGTTTTGTCAGAGCTGGTGAGAAATACTTAACACCTTCCTTAACAAAAGGGTTAAACAGATGCCCAAGGCACATTTACCAGCCCCTAAAAACCAGACATCTCAGTAGCTGCTTTCCTCAGAAACAATGCTGCAGGCCAGAGCCACTCCTTCAGCTGCTGCCTCTTATCAGTGTTCATTGCTACCTCCTCAACACCTTTCATCTGCCTCCTGGCAACTTTAATCATTTACTGATGATGGCAGTGAGAAACCCTGAAGTTTTTAATGTAATTATTAGTAATAATATTAGAGTCAAAGATTCTCCTATTCCACTAATTTGTCAACTGATTAATTTGCTAATTTAAGAAATAAAAATAGCTACTAATAAGATATTTAAAAATAATAATAATAAAGCATGTTAGAAAGTACTGTTTCAAAATACTGACTCAACACCTACTGCCTACTCACAAGACCCAAAAGTGTACTACTTGAATGTGGGATACTGACAGCTTGGTTTTACTTTTGATAGCATTAAAAATTTGGGGGTTTTGAAAATAAAAACCCAATATGTATGAAATCTGCTGAAGGAACACATTAATTAAGTTCTGAGCTTTAGCAGCACCATGATCATTCAGAAGTCTTGTCTTGATAGAGAATAAAAATATATTATTCTGTCCTTTTCAAACCTCCTGAGCGTAACATTTCCCCAACAGACGTGACATACGAGCGCCACCAGGTGGCAAGGCACCTAAATTACAGCTAGCATTTTGACTTCCTCCTTTTTCCTCAAACCACAGAATCTAACTAGGCATTTAGATGTTGATATTAAATTTCTGCATTTTTTTAAAATTCACATAACCGTCTTTCTGCTAACTTCTCAAAGAAGTGGTAGAAGTAGAAAGCTTTATTTAAATACTCTGCATGTCACCTGAACAGGGCACTTGAGTGTTCCATGCTGTTTAATCAAGGCAGGTATTTTCAGAGTATCTAAAATTCTTTTGCAAACACATCCTGTTTTTTCTCTGCTACTGCTATCACAATCATAACTGATTTCTCCCTAGTGTGACAAGACCACTCTTCCCATTATGGCAGAATAAGGATTCATAACTAAACTGTATCTGCTGCTTCCTGAGAATAGGGTTAAGATTGTTCAACCCTTTTTTCATGCTTATATATTTTTATTTTTTTTTTTCTCCCTATTCTCTTTCTTTTCATCACTGCATGATACTCTGTAAGGTATCAATAAAATTTTGATCCATCAAAAAAGACTAAAATCAGGCATCAAGACTGTATGTCTATCCTGTACTTCAGTGAATTTGGGAACCTCCACTGATGAGTATGGAGGTAATTATGTGGCCTTCATTTGTGTCATATTAACGGTGACTGATTGTTTTAAATTTCTGTAGCAGAAATTTAATCAGATCCCAAAATTAATATTGGTTAGAGGAACCTTATGCCTTCTGCAATAAATATATTGGAAATCTATTTTCACTTTCCACATGGATGATCTTGTTCTTAGGCCATTTCCTAAGAACAAAATTGTGTAAGACTCAATTAGGATTTTCTTTAATTTTAAGCATGACTGACTTCTGCAATGATCTCTTCCTTAAACCACTCCCCTCACCCCTCCAGATTAAATGCAGCTATAACTGATATGACACACAGACCTTTAAGTAGGTACATATGAAACATCTCTCTTCTGCCCTCTCCTTCTACTACTTTGCTCCCAAAGCTGAAGAATCCCTTGGCTTTAACAACAAATGTACATAAAATTTCTTTGCTTCAGTAGTTCTTTCATTAATATGTAAGAACCTGGATGTGACACTTTATAGTAATTACTTTTAGATTTTTTAAGTCTTCACATCTGGCGGGTTTTTTTTGACCAGTACTGCTTCTTTAGGCTGAACATATTGTGCCTTTTTAAGAGACCATCATACTAAACTGTCACAGACATCTTTTCATAAAAATCCATTCTTTAGGACTTTTCCCCTTTCTGAGAAGCTGTGGCTTCAGAAACAAAATGTAAGCAATGGTTATCTGCTGCTGTGGAATGCAACAGGTGCCTCTGTGATTGGTCTTGGGTGAATGTTTGGATTTACTGACCACTCAAAGCAGAGCTGTTCTTGCTTTCTGCCTGGACACAGAACTTTGTTATTCCTTCCTTTTGTATTCTTAGCTAGCTAGCCTTCTGACAACTTTTCTCTCTATTCCTATTAGCGTAGTAATAATGTAATATATATAATAAAATAATAAATCAAGCCTTCTGAACATGAGGTCAACATTCTCTTCTCTCTCTTCACCCTGAAAAACACTTGCAAGCCCTGTAACACTAAACCACAGCTAAAGAACTTCTGCACTTGAGCATGTTCAATCATAGTTATTATCAAATTATGAATTGAACATCTGACAGCAGACAAGACATACATTCTGGGTTTTCTCAAGCCTGAAACATTTCATGAAGCTCAGGTCATGTGCTAACTGGAGTTAGTAGGAAGGAACCAACTGAGAACTAATGGTTTAAATGAGTGGAAAGTCTTAATACTTATAAAAAGTGTTGAAGTAAAGGGCAAAAGGGCAGACATATATTCCAGGCAGAATGATCTTCAGCAGTTGGCTAAAGCAGCATTAGTCCCCTTTGTGATGCATTAAACAGAAGTAGCTATTGTACCTTAATAGTAAGATCTTCCTCACATTCATTTTAAGAGCTCTTCTGTAGCAGCAAACATTTGACCATTGAAAACTAAGGTTTATAAAAGTAAAAGCATATGTCAGTGCAGGTAACTCATCTGTAAGAAAAGAGTTCTGCACTCTGTGGACTGGGCACAGAGGGATGCATGGCAACTACCTCAAAGAGTCATGGTAGAAACCTCATGTGTTATGATGGTGGAAATTTGCTGCTGCTCTGCCACAACAGGATTATTTTGCACATGCTTGCTCTGTCTCTAATGGTGAGACATTACACACATGCTAATGCTGCCAATACATCAGTTATAAAAGAACAATCTGCTTAAATTATGCAAACTCTACCCCTACGTTCCAATACGTGCATTTTAGAGGACTTCTTTAAATGCTTCTTTATGTGCATAATTTCTATCACATGTAAAATAAGCCTGATAATTAAATATAGCTTTTTGTCAGCTAGTGCTTCTAGTTCAACTTTCCAATGATTGGAAATGATTTCAAAAGCTCTCAGGTTAAAAGTGGAAAATTATCTGAGTTTATTCTCCTGTGACAGAAGAGTTATCCATAAGGAATTTTATCAAGTTGCTAAAGTGTTTTGGTGTAACATTCTGCTTCTTTCCATTTATTTGTCATAGCTTTTCCATACTGACATGCACGAAACTGTGGTCTTGAGACACAGAGTTTCAGAGACTTGCATTTACCTCAAATAAATTCATCTAGTTCTTTGATGCTGGGACAATGTAAACAAGTTCTTCCCTTTGCTTAGTAGAGGTAGAAAAGTCATAATTTATGCCTAATTTTAAAACACTTTAGGGTAAGGAGTAGATCATGTACCAGCTTCCAGTGTATCCTGCCAGTTTACAACGCTACATCACCTCCTGTACTCACAGTAAACGGCCTTGTCCAAAAGTTTATTTTGACTGATCTTTTGTTTTCAAGCTCTTTTAGCATCTCTATTCATCTAGGTAATATCCTTTTTTCAGGTAGTCCAGATGAGGAAAAAACAGGCTGTGTTATAGTAAGTGTATTAGGATACCACAGAGAAATACCTTATCAATCTCTTTATTCATTGGTTAAAATGTAATGCCATACAGTTCTTAACAATTACTGACTGAAAAAAAATTATCTGCATAAAACAGAAGCAAAACTGAAGGAGACTAATTAAAAAAGCCATTTGCTTCAACTTTTGAAACGATTACATACAGAATAATATACATATTTACATTACAAGTATATTATATAAATATAATATATATGTAATCTTGTAACCACAATAAATATCAAGGTCTTTTTTAGGCACACAGCATAGAAAAAAATGCAGAATCTGCACAATCCTTAAGATTCTTGGAGTGACTCACTCTAACATTGTTTTCACACTGAAAAAGCAAATATTTTACACAAAATATACAGCCACAGTTTACGCAGTCCCCAGTGAACAGGGAATCTTTGATCGCCTTCCTATAAGTCTACTCCTTGATTTTCTAATACTATTGCTCTATACAGCTATTACATAAGAAAATAGTTTGCAGGTTTGTTTTTTACTCAGCTAATAGCCTAAGTAATTATCAGTGCTAATAAAATAAGTACAGCATATCTACATAAGGTATATACAGGTGTTTACACAAACACAGGTTTGGTGAACTACTACTGAGCTCACCATTAATACTTGGGAGTCAACCTGAAATTCAGCAGAAAGAAATTGATTTTCAATGATATAACCTCAGAAATATTTTATCATTTGAGCAAGACCTGGGCTTCAGAAATAGAAAGCTTTAAATTTAGAAGTTAATTTAAAAATCAAATTCTTGGCTATCCTGGCAGATGTAGGCTGCCATTGCATTTGAATCTTTCCTTCAGTGCAAATAAAAACTCAGAATTTTCTCAACCAGTACGTACTATCATGACATTTTAAAGACTGTCACTGTGGAGCACGTGAGATCGCACCCTAGCAAGTGACGCTGACCACTTCTCACAGCAGGGCCGTGATCAGTGAGAGAAGAAACTCAGCACTTTTTTTGTTCAGTGGTTACAAATCAGACTCTGGCATGTCAGGCATATCTGCCATCAGGTAGCCAATACCATAACGCCCGTTTGGAGCCGTGTCCAGAGTCGGCGAGCCAGTCTGTTTTCGATATATGTTTTTGCCGAAATTTGGAGATGGCACTTCACTTGGACTCTTCCCATGAATCAGACTTGTATTATCTCCCTCCAGATTAACAGGTTCCTTTATTATCCGACCTCTTTTGTAGGATACAGATGCCAAACTACCAGAACTGTCATCAATAAGGTTGCAACGGCGTACCATGAAGACTATTGGGACTGGCAGTATGGCCAACACCATCAAAGATATACAGACAATCATTCCCCATGTTGGATAGCTGTGGAACTCTTCTGTAGCCTGAGAAACACAACAGAAAAATGATTAATACATCTTTACCAGAAAAATAACAAAAACCTGCCGTCCTCATTGAGGTCTGCAGTTTTCAAGCAGAAAACTCCACGGCACTCACAGTGTGGGCACCACTACAGATCTCAGATTTGAAGAGCCATGGAGATGTAGGATTGCTATCTTTCAGCCAGTGAGCAGGACTAAAACACTGCTGAACAGTTTTTGAGAGCACTTCAGCAGCACACAAATGAAGATTTTCACTTCAGGCTTTCTGCTACATTTCTCTATAGCTTCCTGATCACTTAAAGGAGGTCCAGAACAGACAAGTGTGCAGTGGTTATCTGTAACTATGCCTGGAAAATTAGCCCCTGTTCCGTAGGCTAAAGGACTAGACAGGAACCATCTCAGTTACTACAGTTTGCATAAACATCAGGTAAACTGTAATGCTGGGGCACTACTACACTCCCACCTCTACTGCATCCAGGCATAAACAGCCAACAGGGTCTGCTTGCCTGACTTTGTGTGTGGAAAGGAATGGCATGTTTGGTATTCTAAGGTATCTCTCCTTCTAATTTTTGAGGGCAAGACTCAAATGTGACAAGAGCATTTTTCTGAGAATCATGTAGCTCTCTGGATAGAGGCAGGCATACTATCAATAGTAAAGCCAACCTCCTGTGTTTATCCTTTACCTGTCTTTGCTGTGACTTCCCCCCCAGCTAATTTGGGAAAGTTTCGTTAGATGACTGTCTCTGACATTTTCTCTCTGTCTGCTTTGCATAAAAAGCCTGTAGAAACAGCTGAGGGCTCATGGGCCTACAACTAGCTGAAGTCTTCAGAGTTCCCTTGACTAAAATCTCTTTTTGAAGTCAAAGCTCAGAACTGTCTTGACACTCACCGAGACAAGTTCTTATCAGAGCCAGGTTTTAATACAGCTGCTACACTGTGATATGTGTTCCCAAAGGGAAAAAATTATGACACATAAAAAACCCTGATGTGATATCTGAAATGATTTATGCAGTTATCATCTGTTTTCTGCAGTAAAATAAGACTTAATGAATGTGAACCTCTCGCATGATTATGAATTTCTTTATCATACGTTACGAAGTAAGTCACCCAGAGCATACAGGTTTGTGTCAATCAGTTATATTTTAAAGCAGAACTACTTAAAATTAAAAAACTGTTGGTTTTACATCAAAGTTACTTGAGATAAAAGCAATCATGTCATTATTTATGCTGATTTTGAATTTCTAATCGTAACTTTTTTGTCTGCTCATGTGCTTTAAATGCTTCAGATATGATCACAATGATGATGCTGATGGTATCATACATAAATACAAACGCTACATATACACATACATACTATATACATACCGTATCCTCAATCCAAGCATTGTAACCAGGAGGACTCAATCCCATTTGGACAATGCTAGCTACCAGCAAACATAACAATACAAAGGGTGAAACATACTTCCACATGTAGTAATAATACTGGCTTGGAGAAAACCCCAGCATATCCTTCAGGTCCTCCATAAATCTGTGAATGGATTAAAAAGTTATTGTTAGTGTAGACACTGAGATTTTGATCACTATAATCAATACACAGCACTCAACCTGAGGGAATCAACACACTGGAAAAAATGTACATATAGAAATAGGTGTAGTTTAAATTACTTGATGGGCTGAAAAATAGAGCTTATACTAGTAGTTCTGATCAGACGAACAAAAGGAATCCCTGCACAGTACAGTGATTCAGTAAGCTGCTTGGTGGAATGTGCTGAAGATATTTAAACTCACATTTCTTTTAGAAGATTCTTTTTTACATTTTCTTCTATTGTCTACTGGGTTGTTTACCAGCACATCTTGCAGATGTGTAACATTAATTTTGAACCCACACATGTGCTGCAGTCTAAAAGAAACCAGCTTTATGCACAAGCTATGGTTTGCATCATATAAGCTGCTGAAATAAAACTCTTCCAAGCTATAAAACTGCTACCTTTCTCCTCAAAATTTTAAGTTAAGACATGAACAAAACTCCTATTTTCGTACTCATGATGGAGTACATGGTTCCAGAGCCAGTAGAAACAGAGAATGATTTTAGAAATAATTCTTTTGGAGTGTGCACAAGCAATGATTGGTTTAACTCCCTTGTGGTCTCACTCCCTTTTGAAATGTGCATCTCAAAAAAGCTCTTATAGAAGGATGCTTTCCAATTTATTTTTTTTTACACATTTTAAGCTTCTGTCATGTAAGCTCTCAGAAAAAAAATTTAACTGCACAGCTTGAGGCATTCTATTGTTTGTTTACACTGAAAAAAACCACATCATTAAAAGGAAGCTGAATTTACAAATGGATTGTACCCTCTATAGGTAGCCTTCTCTTTCTGAGATCTCCAGTTCTTCTACCAGTTAAACATGAATCTGTTATCCTTACTTTAAAGTAGTCTTCTATTGTCTCCATCCTACTCATCCTCTTCTAAAAGTCTCCTTTAGCTCCTTAGAGCACTGATTACAGTGTGGGAGATTTTCCTTCTTGGCTACAGAAATTCACACATTGTCTCTTTTCTATAGCACCCTTTGGATGCTATGCTTTGGTTTACTACTATCTGATCAAAGATTTAATGTCTAATAATTAGACATTCATACAGAACTTTATCTACAGGGAACCCTTGGTACTATCACAGCCAATGGCAGCCTGAGGCTGTTGATACTGACATTTTTTGCAAACTGAATTGCTGGGTTTCTGCAGAAACATACATCAGAAGAAATACTAGGAATACTGCAGAGGGAATACTCGGGTGGTCATTATAAATTAGAAACTTGGCTGTTAACTTTTCACTGTATCCTGTCAGAAGCTCTTCTGAAAACATTTATTGCCTGCACTGTGAGTCATAAGCAAAGGATTACCATATTTTAGCTATGCCTAAACATCAACCTCCTCACAGGTCAGCTGCTGACTTTTGGCATATCTACTTCCATTCACAGTGGAGCTTGGACGTTACCAACCTTATAACCAGGTCATCTCTTTTGTCTTTTGGTTGCATGTGTAAAATAATCTATGTGGTGTTTTTATATCTAAATGATCAATTATAGGATTATACATGTGGTCCAAGTTGGAATTCTCCCTGAGCAAGCAAGCAGACCAACTACTACTTGCAAAGACCAGAAACAATGTCTGAAAACCATAAAATTAAATTTTCTTGTAGTTTTGTTTCATTGTGATAAATGATTGCTGATTACTCAAATCAGACAAGTGAAAAGTCAAATAAACCCCACTCATTCTATATCACACTTTTTCTTCATGCAAAGGAATTACAAACATTTTAATTACTACAACATGTTAGTACAGCATGTTCTGTTTAACCTGTGCATGGCATAAGTTATTTTTGATACAAACCCTTCTATTACTTAAGCATGTCATATACTGATCTCACTGAACACATTCTGCTGATTTTAGACATAAATTAATTCAACAAAAAATAAACAAAAATGGGATTTATGGTCATTCCTCTTCATCCATCCCCAACAGGTCACTTGACTTCATTGTCAGCTGTGCTGCTTCCAAGTAAGCTTTGACCCTGTTTTTGCTGTCATCTCCTCTCTCACAACTAATGCAAAGAGAAATTAATTGCTATAACACCCTAAATACAATTTAGTTCTTAAATTGAAACTTTTTTCTTTTCCCTGCCATTAGAGCTTGCTTTGTTTCTTTCTCAGGCTGCCTGAATACTGTCATCCTCATCTGTTGCTTACACTATGGTTATTTCTGAAATCTTCTTGATGTTTTTGTTAATACAAATTCCCTATACTTTTCTATCTGGCCTCCTTTCTAAATTTCTAATTTTGTCTCTTTTACTGCATTCTCTTGTTTTTGGACCTCTTGCAATTATTCTTTGGGTTTCAGTACACTGTTCTGATGTAGTGTATCTTGCTCCAAACCTGTTCTTAGTAACAGACTAAATTCTGGACCAGACTGTCATGTTTGCTAATTACTTGTGTTCCTGTGTAAAATGCAGATGCTTCATACACTTTAATTAAAATAGTAATAATTATTGTAAAGAATGGTGTTGATATGGACAGGGAGATACATTTCCTTCACTTACTTGTCTATTCCATAAATTTGGATGACTGCAATATTCTCCAAAATGACCACGATAAGCAGGGGCAGAGTAGCTGAATAGTCATCAAACATTGTCACAAAATAATTTCCAGAGCGCTGCACAAAGATCAGGCCAATAAAAAATGCTACCAAGCAGCAGATGACTGGAATAAAGGACAGAAATGTGAGCTATAACTACAACAAAGTTCCACACACAAGGAGGAACTAATGTATTATTTCATAAAAGTCAAGTCAGTAACATTCTACTGCTTAGGGGCTCTCAATTTTAAGAATATTAGTTATCCTACCTCTTTCCTACAAAACAGAGAATTATGAAATTAGAATTACTAGAATCTCCATATTACAGCAGTCCTGATTAAGAGATTAATCAGCAGAGATTAATCAAGTGACTATTTCTCACAAAACGTAATGTAAATGCAGAGGTAAAATAAATCAGTAGGCAAAACATCACACATCATGGTAACTGGTCACCAGCTCAACTTTTGGAATTCAGAAGCAAAAAGAACTTAGAAGTGAAAATATGGGGAAAAAATAATATGAAGAAGTTTCTATCATTCTAAAAAGACTATGATTCTAAAAAATACAAAGGCTGAATAGACTGCTCCTAGAAGATCATTAATGGCATGAAGTTCTATTAGATCTGTCCAAATGTATTTGTACATTAAACAACATTTCGGTCCCTTCTTTGGACAACCCAAAATATATTTCTGATGAATGGCTGATCCTGCATAATGGATCTCAATGTAATTTTCTCCAACTAAATTTGTCAGCAACAGGACTTAATGCTTGAGTAAGTCAACTTTCAATAAATCATGGAATCAGTTGTAGGCTGAGCATCAGTAAGACTGATTCTTACAGTTTTAAGTGCTCTTTTTTTTTCTCTCAGAGAACTTAGGCTAAGGATGCATCTAAGAAGTACAAAATTAGGTGAAATTAATCTGGGTCAAAATATAAAATATCTTTACAGAATACACCCATTGCATGAATCCAAAGCATTTGATTATTATTGATCATAGTACTTAATGTAAGACAATAAAACTGTTTCAAATACTATGGTAGAAGTCTTGAACCTTGTAGGAACTACTACTATAATGTCTTTATGGACTTTCCACCACTCATCATGAGGCATTGTTGAATGCAACATAAATTTAAGCATTTGAGTTGGTTTCTCTGAACTCGAAGAGTTGCAAATGAACTAACAATTCTGTAAAAGTTGAAAGCTTCTGTCTTGTAAGCACAAAATCTATTGCAGCTATAATCCTTCTTAAATACCACTAGTACTGCATGAAAAATAATCCAGATATTTCAATTTTTTTCAGTTCATTAACAGAACAGCACATCAAGTTGTAATCTTTTCAGTACAACTGAGTTTAAAATCATGCAACTTTAAAAAGTTACAAGAGAAAGACAGTTCTTGAATGTTTCTTTACCCTAATTAATTTTTTTGTCTAACAGAGTAACAAGGAATTACTGTAAAATGCTGCATTACTCCAGTGTAATGACTATAAATCATGGTACTTGCACACATACTAGGAAGAACAGCTAATTCTAATTGTTGTACTGGTTATTCAGCAAGAAGTTAGGACCCAATTAAAAAAAAAAAAACAACAAACAGACCAAAAAGGGCTTTAGGAACTTAGGATTTCTGAAAAATCAATGGATTCATCTTTTTTTAAGAATTTGATTTTTTTTACCTATCAAATATTACTTTTTATCTCAGTACAGTGAGGAAAGCAACTGGGGAAAAAGGCAGTTGCTCTGCTACATCAGGGGTTAACTCTCATAAAATGTATTATTATTTCTCTCATAAAGTTTATTATTTTCTTCATAGAGTTAGCCAATGTTAAAGCACCATTTTTTAAAATTTATTTTCTATCCCACCTTCTATAGGCATTGATAGGAAAGCTGAATTTGTGCACAACACATCAAATCTCTTGCTGAAGGTTTTCAGAAACCTAACTTTCACACCTTTGCTGGTGCTTTATACAAAAAATAGAAATCCCTACAAGTCAAGGCTACGTGAACATGCTACACCTCAAATAACTTAGGGCATTTAAGTAATTAAAAAAACCCCAAACTAGTAACTTAGGGCATTGAAATAATAAAAAAAAACCCCAAACAAAACAACTAGATGTCTTGTTTAAGACTTTATAAACATTTAACAGGGAAAAAATATGTTTCTCTAGAGAGTTACTGTACTGATTTTGCCATAAAAAAAATTTAATTATAAATTAAGATTTCATCTGGCCTGCTCAGGAATAATTTGTAGTAATTTGCAATGTATTTTCACTCTTCCCTTTTCCTTTGTTTCTCCAATGTGTGACACGGGATGGAATGGAAAGCATTCTGAAAGAGCCCAAAAGGACTGCCCATAGAGAAACTTGTAATAGAAATTGAATTAAAATTTAAGTTTTAGGGTGTTTATGCTACTATAACATTGAGGAAAAAAGGTTTTATTTGCAGATATTAACGTGCCTGTGCATGGAAGTACAGTCTGGAACACAGTGATTTACTGCTCTGTAAACCTTCATGTCCAAAGAAAAAAAACCAAAAAAAACATAGTGCCAAAAAAAATTTCATTTTACTGGTCTTTGGAGAAAAGAATGTTTGTGTAACTCACCAGTAAGAATTTCTTTCCTGACCTTGAAGGTATCAACAATGGGCGTGATAATGCCTTCAATGGTTCCAAACATACTTCCAAGTCCCAAATTTACTAACATGAGAAAGAACATGACTGACCAGAAGGGAGAAGCAGGGAAGTGGGTCATTGCTTCTGTAAATGCAATAAAAGCTAAACCAGTTCCTTGAACTGCCTGTCAGTGAGGAAAAGAAATTATATCATTATTCATGAATTTTTTTTGGTTTTTTGGTATTGTGACAGCCTGGCAAGTCTGACTTTGTGTTCATATGGTGTCATTGATTACCTCTTGATGGCAGAGAGGGAAATTGCTATCTAATACATAATTCTTCCAATTAATATTATTTACTGAAACATGAGAATTTCTAAGTTGATTAGAATTAACACATTTCTTTCATAGAAAGCTATGAGGTTTGAAGGCGTCTCATGGATCATCTGGTCCAGACTTTCTTGGCAAAAGCAGTCTAAACAAGATGGTCCAGCACCCTGTCCAGCTGAATCTTAAAAATGTCCCATGACGTGGAAACCACCACGTCCACTGAGAGATTAGTCTGAGGGCTGACTGCGCTCATTATGAAGAATTTTCCTCTCTTGTCCAATCAGAACTTCTTTCTCTCCTTCACTGATAATTCTGCATGACAGCTACTATATCGAACTAATACAAAATACACTCTGTATTCTCCAGGAAACATATAAAGGATCTAATTTCTATACTTTTTTTTTCAAATTTAAACAGCAGCCATAGTATAGAAATCTTAGAAGTCTAAGTCACCAATTTCATATTTTATCTTCAGATGCTGGTGCAATATATAGAAGTCAGTGTTTCAATCTGCAATTGCCTGTCTAAAGCTAGAAAACTATAATTTCTGTTACAGATTTGGTTTACTGTAAGATTTAAAAACAGGATGATACTCATTAAACAACTACCTAATAAGCAGATAATTTTTTTTTTTAGTGAAGTAGTATTTATATCTAATAATTGTATCTTAACACTAAGATAGAATGATTAGAGATAAATTATATAAATATTATTATATTAATACATATTATTATATAAATATAAATTGCAGTCTGAGACACTGAATAGGTAACACCTCTGTTTAGTCTTTGGATAAACTCTCATGCTCGGTTCTTCTGAAAAACAGAGCTTAAAAAACTTATCCTCCTGAGAAGAATGATATAATGATCAAAATATATTATAAATCAGTGAAGACTGTATTAAGACATCAAACCCAAAAGTCCTCAAGTGAGCTGGAATCAGCCATGTTTCCATCCATGTCTTTATAGGTGCACAGCTCACAGGTACACTGTACTGACACTCACTGTAGGTACATGTCACAGCTTACTTCATGGTTGCAAATATTCATCTCTTCCTAATCTCTGTATTCAAGACTGAATCTCACCTTGTCAAGTTCATCTTCAATTTGACAAGATTTCAGACCAAGAGAATCAAACTGTTTTTCTTTGACTTTCTGTATAATGTAATAAACTAAATTGTAATCTTCTGCTGTAATGCTTGAGAAATTGATATGATGTGGGATCATATCTTGGCTGAGATTGCCCATTTTCAGAAGTTTTAAAATCTTCTCTGAATTTCTGTAAAACACAATAGAACAGAGAGAACAAACTCAGTGGTCTGTGTTAATTCATAAATGAAATAAACCGTAAAAATAATTTTAAAAGAAGAAATGGATATTCATACTGGGTAACACATTTTTCATTTATGATATTGGCTTTGAAGCCCAGAACTGCAAACACCACCAAAGTTGCCAGCACAGAAGTGAAAAAATTGATGAAGGACACCAGTACAGCATCAAAATGGCAGTTGTTGTCTCTCTTGTTGTAGCTTGAAAAGGCAATGACTCCACCAAATCCAAGCCCTAAGGCAAAGAACACCTGAGTAGCAGCTTCTCTCCAGACCTTGGGCTCCAGCATTATTTCAAGCTGTTTGAAATTAGATATAATATATGTCAGCTATAAAAGGCATTTCTATTATATGAAAAAAACAACAGAATAAACACTACATCATAAAAATGCTACTACTCCACTACAACCGTATTTTCATTATGATAAAATGAAAGCTGAATGCAACCCCTGAAGCTGGCAAACTTACGGGCCAAAATTTCTACTTATTTTATATTATCTAAACATCGAGGAGAAACATGCTATACATATGTTCCAAACAACGAGACACTACTGGAGCTATCTAACTGAAACATCAGCTAGTTATACTGAGAAATAAGAGAGGGGTTTTTTTAACAATACTTTTTTATTTACAGTATGTAAATATGTACTGACTTCTGTTAGACTTAAGATGTATTTTAGATTGATCAACCCTTTTAAGAAATGCAATGAGTATGACTGAAGTTGCCTTGCTGTCACTTTTCAAATGAACAAAAAGAAGGTGAACATGAGATACACATGCTTATATGGAATTCTATTACATGCAAATAAGTAAAGCAAAACAAAATACATGAAATGAACACTTGCCACCACAAGCTGTATAGTGCCTGAGTCAAACCTCTTAAGTCAGATGCCTTGAACTTAACCCTTTGTTAAATAGGTCATGTATTACAGGAGCAACTAAGTCTTTCATCAAAAAATTTAACAGTATCGCTCACTCAGATCAACTGCATTGCTCAAAAAAACTCCACTTTTTTACAAAGCTATGAGTCATCTATCTCAAATTCTTCTAGATACCAATTCACAAAAAAGCATTAAAGAAGAACATGTCAAATTTAAACATCAGATTTGCTCAAGCTGAATCAGGGCCTCTCTTAATGCAAGTGACTTTTATTTTCTTTAAGCCCTAGGTTTATTCATAGAAATAAAACGGAAAAGCATCAGCATAGATGCCAGAATTATCAGACTGACTGTCTTACTCTGAGGAGAAAGAAATCTGCTATTGTTACAACATTTTGGATAAAATGTCTGTTTCCCATGGAGATATAACATTTATTATAGAAAAACAGCAGAAAGCTTCTTTATTCACTTATATATAGCTGAAATACAGTAAAATTGGGAAAAGGTGTTTATGAGAATAAACATATTTCTGACTTACAATTTAGATTATAATTCAATGCACAAGTGGCTACTGCAAGTAATTCTAACTCAGGCACTGTCATGCCAGAGCTTTCCCACCAGAGGGAGAGCAAGGAACACTCTTAACTGTAACAAATCTCCAATTGCTTGAAATACCAAAACCCTACTCACTTCCTATAATATATCCTTTGGTACCATCAGAAGTAGTGTGTTTTTGGATGCATGTAGCCCAAGCTTTCAAAATTAACTCTAGACTGATTTGCTATTAGGTATTGTATGTGAAATTCTGGAGTCTCTGTACTTCAGCTTCATATAATCCCACGATTTACCTGCAGTAGTTAAGTGGGCTTTTCACATACCTTTCTTTAGGTTTTCCATGAATTTTCTTATTTAGAATTTCTGCTTTGTTTAACAGCCATGCCAAACAGAGAAATCCTCCCCTTCTGCATTAGTCTTGCACTCTCACACCTGCACCAATGTGTGCCAATCCTCTCCCACTGATGGGAATTTGCTGCAATCATCTGTGCTCAAAATGTGGCCATTTGTTCAGCTAATTGGGCCAAAAAGATGCTTCTCCCTCTCACATCTATCTACCTGGATAAATTTCATGCTAGATTAGTTTAGCATTCCTTTTTAGAGCCTGGATGCCCAAATAAAGTGCTAGCACAGTGGAGTGAATGAAACAACAGGTGTGGGAGTTTGAATTTCTTCAGGTAGTCTCCTTTGAATCTACAGTCCAAATTAGTGCTCAAGTACAAAAAATTACAATGGAAATATTTTGTAAGGTTTATATTCACATATAATACATATCACATACAGGCCTCCTATCTTCACATTTACACCACAGCTTAAATTTTGATACAAAACTGGAAACTGTCAGAAGAAATTAAGAACCATTTTTCTTTTGACATCATTTAAATGAACAGTTGAAACATTTGTATAATTAAGTATAATGTAACCATAAAGTAAACACCAGCTGCAACTATTTTTAAGTATAACTGAGGAAATAGTGAATACTGAAGAGGTGTTGGTATTCAAGGGCAGTTTTTATATTTATTTTCCCTCAGTATCTAGTGGTAGTTCTCCAGCCAAAGGAAGTATTAACACTGTGGTTGAGAAACCAAATTATATCTTATAGAGGTCTGTATTTCACCTTCACTTTAGACTTTCTCTCGTTAGCAGGCATTACATTTCTCTCTTCCTCAGGTTTCTCAAATTTGCCTGAGCAGCCTCCAAGTTTCTGCACAAGCATGACTCTCTAAAGTGGTGACAGTGAGTGAAGTGGAACATGACTGCATCAATGCGAGAGACGACAAAGGTCATTTTTATAGGATGACAGTTCTCCAGACTAAAAACACCTGGAATCAAAACAACTGACAGCACCCTGTCATCTGGCATTAGCCACTATGTGCATTGATTTTGATTATGTTATTTAGCTTTCATTTTTGAAATAATAGTCCTGTTTTTCTCAGCTGTATTGTGAAGTGGACTCATTGGAAAGTCCATTTCACAAGACAATATGAAGCCCAGACTTACTCATTCCTGAGTATGGTTTTGACTATTCAAACATGCTGTTCCTATAGTATAGATGTAGTTGCAAGCATTTGAGATAGGTGTGGGTAGTATATTTAGATCTTCAAGCCAAGTGATTGATAACACTCCTTATCACCTCCATAGTTAGAAAACCTAAAGCTGTGTAAGGCATGTTCCTGGCAAAAATACTGGCAGTAAAAAAAATATGCTTAGGACTGCTGCTATCTTGGCAAGTCATAAGAAAATTGATAAGGAAAGCTGAGTGGCAAGTACTTATATTAATCACTATTAAATGCAGGTCACCTGTACTTTGGACTACTATGTAAACAGCTTTAAGTTTTTTCTAAAAAGGAGGGAAAAAACCCACTCTTTTCCAAAAGGGACAAGTTAATTATTCATGTCGTGATAAAAGTGCAAAGTAAGGCACTGACAACCCAGAATTACACATTTCAATATTAGAAAATGGCAAACTTCTTTTTTCAGTATTTAGAGCTCTCTAAACTTCCTGAATCCTCTAAACTGCACTCTCAGCTGTTTAGCTTTGTAGAGATGTATAGCTCTGGGAGCCCTCACCTAAGAAAGGTAACTCTACAGACCCTTGGAACACCTAGAGCCTTTGGACTTTAGGGCTTGGTATTGTGCCACTGAGATCAACAAAAATTTTGCAATTTAAGCAAACAGAAATACAGCCAAATGCTCTATGACAACAATAAGCTTAAATGAGAGCATTCATAAATGGTCATATTGCCACTGAAACTTCAATACCCTGCAAACAGAAATTAAGCACATACCTTAGGGGTGAACATGTGACGAATTCCATCCACTGACCCATTAAGGAGCAGTCCTCTGATCAGAAAGCATAAAAGTACCACATATGGAAAAAGGGAACTAAAATACATGATCTGAAACACAAGAAGGCAAGAAAAAAATGTAACATGACATTTAACACAGAGTTTCTTTTCAATATGTTCATTCACTGCACAGTATCCTTTGGATATTTGACTGAATTGATGATCATATGGTCTAAGAAATATGCAGAACACTTCCCCTTCCCCTTGTCTCTGCAGAAGAAGGCAAAATCACATGATTGTAAAAGAAATTAAATTCTGTACTATACAAAGGCAATACAACTGCCTGATTATTTATCACTAACCAATAAAGAACCACTGGACTTCCAGGGAAATTGAGTATTAATTCAATGAGAGGAAAACAAAGACAGAAGTAAACTGTTGCAGAAATGCTTCTCTTTACAAAAGCACTTTGACTGGGTATGGCAAAGGTACGCAGCCTGAAGAGAAACTAATTTTGTCTTCAGAAGGAAAGGACACAAGAATCAATAGAAAGTACATAACCAATGAATTCAATCACATGCTTACTGTCAAAACAACAAAAAATAGTAATCAAATCTGATATCTCATTACCCATGACTGAAAAGAAAATTTATTCTGTAAAGCTTAGTAAAATGATTCTCTAGTTAAACTTGCTACTTATTTCTTTAACTGAAATGCCCCAAGGAGGTCACAGAAATTGCCATGTCAGTGCTAAACTTTTTAATAGCAAAGAATTTTGCTATCAGGACAAATTGTTTTTCCTCTGAAAATCCCACTGAGATCAACAGATCTAGTAAATCTTTCACCAGCAAATCCAGCTGGCTGCATGCAAAGGAAAGAAGACAAGTTAACAGTACTCAGATGCAAAGGGATGGTAAATCATTAGTCAAAAGAAACAATCCAGAATCCTGGAAAGCTGCTGTGTTCATGCCAGAAGCATGCATATGTGAATGCACTGCAGTCATACGGTGAGTACACATGGAAACTCATTTCCTTAGAAACTCAAAACACTTATGAGACTTATGCTGCACAATAAAGCTGAGGTACAGTTACAAGCAACATCTATGCTGATGAGAAGCAAAATAATTCTTCTTCAGATCTGAAGTCCCACTAAATAATTACCATTTCCAATAAAACTGATAGAATTTTAATTTAATGCTTAACTACTAATATTCTTCTACTTGAGATTATACAAATGCAGGAGTGAGTGAAAGCACTTAACCTGCTCCTACAGATTTCACGAGAGTAAACAGACAGTGTGGTGAACAGGAATGTCCTGAAATGCCTCAAAATTAAACAGTGACATGCAGGTAAACAGTATACTCACTTTGCCTGAAGACTGAATGCCTTTGATCATGGCTAAGCACACCATGACCCAGGCAGCCAGCAAGCAGATAGTCATCTTCCAATTCAAACCCCCACTCTCTGACAGAGAGCTGGAAATATTCAGTGCTTCCCTGTACCAGTAATAAGTGGTTGCAGAACTTTTTTCACACTCAGGCTCCACAACTGTCAAAGAGATGTTAGCAAGTAAAGAAAGGGTTTGGGAGAGATATTTCATAACAGTGTTCTATCACTTCTCAATATTTGTAATTGTGCCATCATCATTTATTAAAAAACTAAACTCAAAAAACAGTGTTAAGACATTGTCTAAAAGAAAAAGTGACTGCTATCAGTGAAAGCTTCTGGATATGTCTTTTAAAACACCTTTTTGGGACAATGTATTCCTTGCATTATGGTTAAACCTACTCCAAGGCAGAATTTATTTCTCACTTCAGAACTAAACAGTAGGCAGGCTTAGATGAATATATTCCATTTATCACAAATAAAATTACATTATCTGCATATGATCCTATGAATTACATACTATGAAAACTACCTCTCTGCAATGAACACAAATCTGAAGACATATGGAAAATGAATAGGTGTGTTTCCTTTGATATGACACTCAAATAAACCGGGACTTAACTACCATTATAACCAATAAAATAATAGCATAATGATACCAAAGTGATGAGAAAAGGAGAAAAGGAAATAAGTGGTTCCTACACAGATATATTGAATGAAAGTTGCTATGTATATTCCAGAAGTGATTCCTTGGATCATACTGTAATTCTGTTATAGTCATGTTACCAAACAGTTTTAAGAAACTGTGTGTATCAAGAATCGTAACACATAAACAGAAAGATTTCTTCAGAGAAAATATTACTTAATAATCTTTATAAATTATTTATACCTAACAATGAACCATACATGTAAGCATGTCCTGAAAAATAGGGGGAAAATACACTCTTTTTAACCTAACCTAACACAGATGACAGATCTTCACTGAAATAACCTATTAAAAATGGTAAGATGTTAACAAATATATTAGTTTTCTTTTTTTAAACTTAGTTCAGATGGCTTCTGCTCAACTTAGGCCGACACGCTGTGTCTTAATATTTAAGAAGAACAAGAGTACATAAACAACCACTGCTGCTCAATTAATGGACAGTAGCTTGTGGAATACATTCAGTTTGACTGTGTGTCAACATTTACAAGTACTATTTCTGAATAATAACTGAAGCAAACAACTCTGGAAAAGACAGTACAAAAAGGCAGAACTTTTCAAACATCCCTGGTTGTTCCTTATTCAAGTGGTATATAAACCCACAAGAAATAATTAAAGAAAATTTAGAATCTGAAAAAAAAAGGAAAAGAATAAATAATTTGTATTTCAATAGCAGTAATAATACAAAATATCTACTGTTATAAGATAACCAAACCCAAATGACAATGAACTTTTCATGCTGTTATAGAATATGTCTGTAAGAGATTATCTCATTATAGCAAAACTCAAAGGACTGATTATCTCATTTCTATTTACAAAGAAATTTAATTTACATAGAAAACAGTGCTCTTATAGGACACTTAAAAACACATAAATAGAACACTTTTTCACACAAATATCTTCTTAAATTGTACTTTTTCTCCTTTTTGTTTGAAAACTTCAAATTTTATATACTTTAAAGATTTTTAAGAACCTTATATTAACACAGACTTACAGGTATGAGATGCATTTTTAACTAAAGGACATTGGTCCCATGGTAACGGATGCTGAAAAGACTGTGAAAAGTAAAACAGGCTCCATCCAATAATGACATTGTAGTACAGGGCCACAAAGAAGCATACCTAGTAAGAAGGAAAAAAAAAACAACCAAAAAGTTACATTTATGAAGCAAATAAAATAATGCCTGCTGAACTGCTGCATATTCCTGTACATCAGTCAATGAACTTGATTAACTAAATTTAGTTTTATTCAACTAAATCAGAAGAAGAGGAGAAGGACTTATCCCCTTAAAGTACCTGACATTTTCTAAATTTTCACTTTTCTCCATATTTATGTTACACCTATACTGTTACAGGCATTTTCCCTCTAGAAGGGTACTCTGTTCCACCGTTCCTAATTTCAAAAGAATCACAGAATACAAGCTGACTGACTTAATAGACACATATATGCCAACAGTTTAAATGGATCGATTCAAGTTCTAAGATCTTCAAAAACACTGAAAACTGACCTTGATGCTCAGCTATAAATCAATGGGCTTTCCCTGCAGCAAAACTGCAAGTCTAAATCATAACATCTGAAAGCAAACAACACAGTGCTAAAAAACTTACCACACAGCTTGCAAATCCAATCCCTCCAAGTTTGGGGCTGATGTAATTCCACACACCAATACTCCCTCGACGGATCCTCTGCCCGACAGCAAGCTCCAAGAAAAAGAGTGGAATCCCTATTATCAGTAGCAAGATTAAGTATGGCACAAGATAAGCACCTATGAGGGGAACAAAGAATAAATCAGAGTAAATGGAAGAAGAGTCAGAACTTGACAGAACACATGTGAAAATTTCTAATAGCTTCAAATTTTGATTAGTGTCCTTCACTGCAAAACTTTTTTCATCACATGCAAGAATAATTTTAGCTGAACCTTGGTCATAAGTCTTGTAAGATATCAAAAAACCAAAGACACCTAATCTATAAAGCACTGTAACATGTTTCAGGCAAGCTTTTCTGCAAGTGAGATCTTCTTGAAATGAGTTATTTGTTTGAAATATTGGACATTCAATCAAACATTTTAGAGATACAGAATCATCAGGAGCTAAATCAGCATTTCTTAGAAAACCTTAGAGCTTGACTTGTAACAGAGCAGCAAGACTGCATATAAAGGAAATATAGAAAACACTGTGTACACAACGTTTTGAGTGAGCTTCAATCATAAGAAGTTTCAGAAGATATCTCTTGATTTCTCCATTTCTCAGATGCTCAAAAAGGGGACTTCATACTGTACATAATAATGATGCTACCCAGCTAAGCAAGAAAATTGTATCAGCCTGTTGCCACAAGGCTCCAGACAGAAAACAGAAACATGAGGTGGAAGCGAAATGCAGTATTGTCGATTTGTATCTTGCAGTACTCACCAACTCTCTTCTTCAAGTCATATTTGAAAATGCAACTGTAACTTCACCTTTACATAAACATATATATAAAAAGCAATTCCTCTTTTTTAAGGTCTTATTCCCAGGAACTGATCATACACAATTCTAACTTAAGGATGCATCTCCATTTATTTCAGGAAGCCTCAATACAAGCAAATATATTCATACACTGAGCACACTGACAAGTTCCAAGCCTATCTTCCTCCTTGGTGTTTTGGCGTATTTAGTACCAGCGCTAACAAAACATGCAGGCATCAGCATAAGTAACATGGCACCTGACTTTGTGTGGCTCTTACACTGCAATATAGACCACTGTGCTGGACAACTAACTCAAAGGCCTTAGAACTTCTGCTTGAAACTGTTTTAAGGCTAAGGGAAAACCTTTGAGAGGTGCAGACTGCAGCGTGTTGAAGCAAGCTACAAAGCAAAGATCTAAAGACCTCAGAAGCTTAGATTCAGAGCTCCTAACTTGTATAATCAATGTCTTCATCCTGTGATGAAAGAGAAGCTGAGCAAAGTTCAGAAACCATTTTGGCATTTATCCTCAACTCCAGCTAAGTCCTACTTCAAGTTCCCTCATCCAGGGTCAATTTTCTAGGGCTTTTTTAGGAATCTATCAAAATGCACTGGCATTTTTGTACCCTTAGTGGGCAATTTATCTCATGCAATACAGTTTATGTTAGAAAAGCTAAACCTTCCTAGGATGTGCAGGAGGTCTCAGATGTTTGGGTAGCATTCATTCCCATTTAGGTCCCCTTGCTATCTTGCTCCTCACAAAGTACACACTAATTGGACACCCCCTTCCATTACAAAGATCCTATAAAGATATTAATTATGGATTAACTGCAGTCTTGAGTTCAAGACTAGAGGGGAAAAAGGGAGAAATAAAATCTGAGAAAAATGGGAGCCCTGACATAAGATGTTGACCACCTGGAATGAGTCCACAGGCACCAAGCTGGTCACTGGACAGCAAAACAGACCTGGGAAAGTTGAGGTTATTCAGTTCTGGAAACGAGAAGGTTCTGGAGAGACCTTACAGAACCTTATAGCAGTACTAAAGGGGACCTACAAGAGAGCTATAGGCCTTTAATAAGGTCTTGTAGTGACAGGATAAGGAGGAAGGTGCTTTAGATGAAGGAGGGTAGATTTAGATGAGATATTAGGAAGAAATTCTTTACCATAAGGTTGATTAGGCGCTGGAACAGGTTGCCCAGGGAGGTTTTGAACTCCCCATCCCCAGAACTGCTCAAGGCCAACTGGATGGGGTGTTGAGTAACCTGGGCTAGTGGAAGGTTCCTTGCCTATGGCAGGGCAGTTTGAACCAGAAGATCTTTAAGGTCCCTTCCAAACCAAACCATTCTACGATTCTATGATAAAACCACTGTTGCACCAGACAAAGAATATTGGTCTCATATACCTCACAGTCTATAGGCTATGTTATCCACGAACTCCATGATAACATGCTATGCAATGATATTGTCTGACAGTGTCTACTGAAGCATTGTTTTTACTCAGGTAGCAGCTACATTCAGTACTTTGGTGTCTCTCGCAGTTCATCTTCTATGTGCAAAGAATGCAAAGGACTTACTTGCTATTAATAAAAGAGACAGAAAAAAATAAATGTGAGGAAAGCTGTGTAACAGAGAAACAACCACATTCAAAAATGAGGGGGACTATCTGTCTTAAAAACGTATAACACAGAAACAATTAAATACCCCTGATTGACTCTCAAAATTTCTGCAACACAGAATTTACATTGCAAGTGAGAAGCTTTGGCACCACTGTCTTTAAAAAATCTGCTCATACAATTCATTGAAAGCCAACAGTACACAGGTGTTATATCATATAATGCTATTGTAAATTATACCTTAGATCTTAATTAGACAGATGTGCCACAGTTGAGCAGAGATAAACCTATACAGCTCAAAAAAATTGGGGCCTAGTGACTTACCCTGTATCCCACTGGATGACTGTACTAGAGCAGGAACTGAACCCAGCTCTTCAGTGTCCCAGTCCACAACCTTAATCACAAGGCTGCAAAGTTAAGCACACGTTTAAAGACTGGGCTGATGTGGGTGTTTTATGGTGCAGTATCAAATGTAAATTGCAAGATTTATCAGTTAGACTCTATTAAATGAGTTCAATAAATGTGGTGTTAAATCCACATTACACTAGACATGACAGCTCTGTAATTCAGTGGGTAGCCAGACAGCAGAGTTCAGCTCTATACTGCTAGCTTTGTGCAAAGCACCTGAAGTGCTGGTTCTTCGGATTATTCAAACCTCCTGAGCTTCCTTCTGATCTTGTTCTTGTCGCCAAAATGGACACAATGGAAAATTGTGCACGAGTGAGTTTCGGTACATTAGAGCTTGGATATAGCTGGATTATACAGTTGTATCACAGCTGCAAAGGGCTTCTATGCCCCACAGTCAACAGGAAACCACAGCACCTCTGGGCAAGTATTTTGCTGAAGTCTTCCCTTGAAGCTAGACATACTTTAAAGAACTCTAAGACATCCTAATTTCATCCTAAAAAAGAATCACTATGGAAACATCCCAGCATGTCTCTTGCCTGCGCATGAAAACATGGAACCTTGCAGTTATTATACTGGAAAAGGACTATTCTAATTTGAATTTGAATAATAAATTGGCCTTGAACAACATCCTACAATCAGTTGTCTGCTACATCTATCATCTAAGCTGCCTTCAGAATATTACAATTCTGTGTAGTTCAGGATCCTAAGGTCTCCATTCTACGCTTACAAAATTATTTAACTGTGAAGTCACTTCTGTTTTTGCCTGTTGTGATCTTAAACATTGGCTTCCGTATTAAAAAAAATCATCTCAATAAGAAAAAAAAACCCTAATCCTTCTTTACTAGAATGAATGACAAAGATGTAAGAGATTGCAGGAAGATTTCATGATTGTTAAAACTGTGCACTACTTTGATTTCCTTATTTTTTTTATTTAATCAAGCACCAGAATGGGATATCTGGTAAACTGTCTTTCTTGAGATTACCGTAAGGACTGCATTTGGCAATATTATTGACAGAAGCCAAATAATGACCTTGGTTTTGATTTAAGCTCTTAAAAATGCTCCAAAAATCATAAAATTATATGATTCATTAGTGATTAAAGACTTAGAAAATACTTTCAAAAGCAGTAACCCAAGGCAACATAACCATTACCACCTTGATACTACAGACAAATTTTTTTCTCCTAGCAATTCTTGCTATAACCTGAAAAACTTATTAACTTTCCACATTTGTTTCAGCTACTGCTGGACTAGATTTTAATTGTCTGGTGTCTGATTTAATTCTTATTCAATCAAGATAGTTTACTACTGTCTTGAAGAGTGATCCCAGCTCTTATCGCTTACTAGATGCTTTCTAACAGAATGCAAGCAAGAAGCTGACATTCAGATGAGGATAACCTGATTTTCAATATCAAATACTTAAATTTTTGAAGTTACAACAAGTGAGCAACAGAACACTATAAATTAACCGTATACTAAGCTTCCATAAGTAAAATTATTTACCTCTACAAAATGGAAACTGCTTCTGTCAGGAAAACTCTGATAAATGGTTTTATGTTTTATCTGTATCCTGAGATATCACAGTCTTCCTGTCACTAGTTTCAGTTTCAGAATGTTCAGGTGTGCCTGTTTACAGAACTGTGCTTAAAGGGTGAGTATCACCTTAGCCAAATCGCCTCAATGAAGAATTACACTTGCAAAATAGAAACACGACATTTTCAGTACACCAAAGTACAACTAAATTTTGAGTCTGATAATACTGAACTCAAAAAGATTATACTGTAGTTATCAGTGAACTCAAGGCACTGAATATAAATTACTGATCCAAAGCTACATAATAAAGCCTCTGAATCCATACTTGAGTGCTGGAGTACAAGGGAATTTTTGCTTTGCTCCCATTTCTCCTTCATTAGTTGTTTGCTTCCAAGAGGAAAAGTACAACTGCCATGCTTTTTCATTAGAGAACAGAACTTTAATGTCAATCTGTTGGTGTTTCAGTAAAAAATTCAGACTAATCAACTGTAAAAACTCACAATGTGACTCTATTCAAAGTCAATCTTTTCAAAACATAATGACAGCATCATCTGCTACCATTTTTCCTATTTTGCTCACAACTTTTATCTATAATTGTTTAGTTCTTTTGACTTTTTACATCACAGAGTTATTAAAAAATACTTACTTTAAAAAAAAAGAAAAGGAAAAAAAAAGAAAAATTAAGTTAATGCTCACAAAAATGCAACACAAAATCTTTGGACATGTAGTATCTTGGAGACTCCTCACTTTTCTTCAAAGTAACACTTAGTCACTTTAGCAGATAGCTAATTTATTTTGCTTTTGTTACTTCTAATTATGTACCAGTATCATTATACATCTGCTAATCCTAAAGGGAAAAGACAACCAAACAGAAGAAGCTTTAAATATTTTCTTTGTTTGAAAATAGTGAAAGGTGTGTAATGTCCTCCAGATGACAGGAGCAGCAGGAAATTGTAAATCTAGTTTTTCACTATTTATGAGCATCTTGGCAAGACTGGGTAGACTTGAGCAGTTCATTTTTAAGGCTATCAAGCACAGGAATCTGAGGCAGCTCTGAACCTATGCTATGCTAACAGAGGTTATGAAATTGTTATATAGGAGGAACAAACAAATCCTACAGTGCAGAAATGAAACTGAGCATACTCAGCTCCAGCATAAATTGTCTTTATCAAGAATCAAGAATGAGACCGCTTTTTTATCTGTTAGACTGCAGAGAGTGGCAGAGGTGCCCTAAGTGCCAGATGGAGTCTGGGCATTGTCTGCCTGGGGTAAAAGGGCCTGTGGTGAGGACAGAGAGATCCACAGTCAGTTCTCAAAACTTTACTGAACATCTTTAGCCCCTGTTTCACAGAGCCTAAAACTCCTTTGTGCCCTCCCTTTCAAAGTCAAGAAAAATAGCACCCTGGAGTGCTCTTAGCTGCTCCCAGACTCTTTTTTCCACTCGATACTTTTGACATTACAGTTACATCCCCAGAGTGGGATCCAAGTATCTCCCAGCTGTATATCAGCCTTTTTCCTCACCCCTCCCAACAAACATTTTTCTGGGAATAAGACAACAGTGAAAGTCAGCAAAGAGCTTCCCAGACTAGTTTTAACTTAGTTAACTACAAAAAAATACCAGGTAATACTCTAAATATTTATGAGCTGCTATTAATTAAAGCAATAATCACAAGAAATAAACTGAAGGAAGTTGGTTTGGTTAAAACAGATCAGACCCAGAAACAGAGATTGCAAATGTATCTACAGACATCCAAATTCTCACTGCAGCATAGTGCTGCTCAAGTAACTTTTAAAGATTGTATCACAGGTATCTCACTGAAGCAGTAGAGAGCTCTGACATTAGGAGTGCCATTATACCCTGGGCCACAGCCATAAACAAATTAGATCTCTACTGAAAATAGGGTGGGAAACACACATTTTTTTTCCCACAAAATTCTTGAATAATATATATCTATTTGGGCTAACCTTGCTGTGTCTTATCTATCTTTATTGTGCTGTTCTTGTCACAGAAGTTTAAAAAAAGACAAAAATTGAGATTATTCCACACTTAGGATTTGCTTTTTCTTTTACTGGTGGCTTTAGTGTTGTACGAAGGCTGTGAAGGAAACTAATAAGAAACTATGGTTTTTACTTCTTTTTTGGTTAAATTGGAACTGGATCTATTGGTTTACTACTTTTCAATATACTTCCTTCCCCTCACATGGTATATTTCAGATATAAGTTCCTTAAACACAGGGAAGAAAATGAAGGTCTAAACTGAAGGTAGAGACCTAGTATACACTAGGAAAGTTTACCTTATACAAAGAGACTTCAACAGGTATTTATCAGCTTTATCAGCAGAAGATTACAGAACAGTTCTGACACTAATGTTTACATGGGTTACACAAAACCACTCCAATTTGACCTAGGAAACGTATTTGAAATATTATGTGTAGCAGAAAACAGAATCATACAAAATGTGTGTAGGCTTTCTTACCATGTGCTTGAAGTTTTCACTCCCTCCCCCCATTCTTCTATGCACTTGTGACAATTATCTGTCCATCTGCACACACATACAGGCACCAGTTAACTTTACATATTTCCAAGCTTTGTGTCACCTTCTCCATCTTGCATTATGATTAACTTGAAAACCAAGTAAGCTTCAGCTCTAATGATAAATTCCTTTTCTCTGTTGCTCAGAAGGCTGCCATTTGCTAAAATGGTGCAAAATTATTGTTAAAAGCCAAATACACTCTTGTCTCAGCATGAGCAGAAAGCACTGTATCTCCACAGGCTGTGCTATGCATCCGATTTCCTGCAATCACAGCACAGGAGAAAACACTTAACTACAATCTCAAGTGACATCATAGTTACTTTTTCAAATTTGATTAATGAAGTGTCATAATCCTTGAAGATTGGCTAGTTTACTGTTTTAGGGGTTTTGTTGTGGTTTTTTTGGTTTTCTTTTCCTGAAATGTGAAATTATTGACTAAATTTATTTATATTTGACCAGAATTAAATTTACCCTTACTGACAGAGTAACTTTAAAAGCACCTGAGGCCATGAAACCAACAGCCCAAGGAACACACCAATGGATCCCTTCTATTGGTTCAAAGGAGAATCCAACTGGCTTGCAAAATTCCCGACAACATTAGACACAGACTTTCAAAGGGACACAACTTCACAAAATAAACTGCTGTAGTCCATTGTCTCTGAGACTACATCTTGACACCATACTTTAAATCAATCATTAAATTACTTTCTCTCCAGAATAAGAGAAAAAACAAAACTTAAACGATAGCAAAAAAACCCCCAACAAACTACTGATATAAAAGGATATAACTTTATCCTAAAAGCATAAATGCATGAACTTAATTTTTAGTGCTTGAACTGAGAGAAAACAAATAAAGAATGACACTTTTATCATATTCTAAGCTCATTTCTATACTCCTCAACTACATCAGTTGTATCATTCAGCTTTTAAAAAAGCAGCAGGAGTAGAATGCTATTCTTAATTTTCTGTACACATTCACTTTCTGTATCACAAAAAGTGACAGGTTTGTTTTGAATTCAGCTTAGTAATTAGCTGCAATAGAGTGTGCATTAATGTAGTATATTTGGGTATCGTATAGCATTGGATGAAATACTAATCCTGCATTCATAGAGGAAGGAAAGTTTCCAGCCTCATACTTCAAACTGCATTCAGGACCACAGATGGTCAACTAAGAAACAGCTTGATGCCATTGTTTTAAGTGAAAGGTACCTTGTTATTTACAAAAATAGTAAACTGTCTAACAGCACAAAAACAGATCAGTAAAAAAACAAAACAAAACAAAAACCCTTTCTTTTTCCCTCTCAGAGTATTCTGAAGTTCTTGCCAGAAGTAAAACATGATTAAATGGCGAGGAGTTAAAAGCAATTAGAAAGTAAAGCTGTGAAACTTAGTACCACTAAATACTAAAAGATAAATGCTGCTTTGGTCTTTAAAGTGGATGTAGCTTTAACGTCTTGATCTATTGTCAAATTACTATAAAGAACACTTAAGCACAATAATCAGGTCCAAAACAATGCAACCCTTCATAATTATGTGCTATGGGCAGCCACTGGTGTGAGCAGTAGCTAAGGTTGTATCAAGAGCCTTCTACCCTAAAATGAGTAAATGGCATCTTGGAAGGATCTGCTACTTTAACAAATGCCTCTTTCTAAATAAATAAAGAGAATGTGGGTTATTCTTCATAGGCTCTGGCAAAAACTAAAGAAAAACTTGACATGTTGGAGCAGGTTTGACTGTGGCTCTCTCTGCTAACTTTGAAATCTGAAAGGTCAGCATCATCATCTAGGTACAACCAGCTGTATCACAAAACTTACCTCCACCATTCTTCTGACACAGATAGGGGAATCGCCACACATTCCCCAATCCCACAGAAAATCCAACTTGTGCCAAAATATACTGGAGTTTGCTGTTCCAAGCAGGTCTTTCATCTTCTACATCTGAGCCTTCTTCAACATCTACATCTTTTTCTTCTGGATCCTCAACCATAAGTTCACTCTTCTTGAAGGCATCATCTGAAGAGTCCTCATTAGAGAGCAGGTCCTTAACTGACTCAATGACCTCATCATCTAGATCTCTTTTCACTACCTTGCTGTTCTTAGGCATTTGTGATTTGAAACAAACAGCAAGGAGATGATGTTCAGCTGAAACAGATGGACACTGAAGTAGACTCTCCCTCTGTTTGGGATAAAATACTGAATAAAAAGACTGAAGATGGTGCCTGATGGGTCCTTGATACCAGGGAATCAAGAGTAAGGCCTTCTGTTTCTCAACACTTGCTCTACTGAAAGTATCTGTGGAAAAAGAAATGAAAAAGGATATTATATTATTATGCAGAAGAAACTTAATTTTGAAATGGTGTCCTTTGTTTTACCCATTTTTGCATAGCTCAATGATTTGACAAGAGGACAAAACAAGAAGAAAGGGATGTTAGACCACTTTCTAATTGTAGGAAATAAGTCCACTATTTGGTCTAAAATATTTTATAAATTACATTTCATTCACTTGTTTTGTTTTAGTTCCTAAGGACTGATAGGCTAACTGCTCATACTTTGATACCATAAGAAGATTCTTCACATCAGGCATAAAAGGGTATGCACTTTACATAAAATGTAGGAGCCCAACTCCCTTGCTTCCTGACTTAATGGCTTTACTTGAATTTAAAGTATATTTTAACCAAAGTAAATTAAGTATTTCAGACCATTTCAGAAAGTCATGCAGCAACTAAAATTTTGATAGAGAGGATGCACCTACTAGTTCAAAAGCAATGGTAACTTATTTTCTTGTTACTCTCCATCCTGGAATATATAATCACAGTCATAGTTTGAAAGGAGAGATGCTCATCTCTTATAAGCTTTGATACTTTAGATATTTTTTAATTATTTCCTCTTTCTAAGAAGCTATCTGAAATATTTGAAATGCCAAATCCATTTTAAAAGCCTACTGCTTCAAATGTGTATGCACAGAAACAAAAATGCCTGTGTTTGAATATGTGTTTTTCTTAAACACAATCATTTAAAAAGACAGACTTGCTTGCAGCTGCCATACAAAAGGTAACCATAAGATTTTGAGGAGGAATGTATTTCAATAAATTCTTCACTAATCACATGGGATAAAACTAGTGTGTGCAAAGCCATCTGCACAATTAAGAGTCTTAAAAAGGATTTAGATTATGTGTTAAGCTTCATGAAAGCTCTAAAGAGGGTTTCTGTAAAGAATACACAAGAAGTCTAATCAAGAACTGCTAACTGATGAGAATCAGAAATTACTTCAGGAAAAATGAGACCTTACAGCTTTTGCTTATGGACTTGCTGCAACGTCTATGTGATCCATAGTATGAAGGCTGCATCACATCCTGACAAAATGCCATGCAGTGGAGAGCTGCAAGGTACTGCTCACTGAGAGGGCAAGCACCTCGCAGCCACTTCTGCGGCAGAGCCAAAGGAGAGCGCCAGAACAAAACCTCTGCACCACAAGTCCCAGCACCAGCCTCCCAGCCAACAAGGCAATTACTTTTTCCAATAATTCCCAAAGATTGGGAAGTTGAAGTTCACTCCAGTTGCCTACTGAACTCTTGTTGTAACCTCTTTTCACCGATTCCCCAGACTCCGGTCACTGTCTTCTCACTTTCCCTTCTGTTACTGCCTCCTCTCAGCAACTCTAGCTCTGGCAGTCAGCCCAAATTTTTAAAGCATAGTAGAACCTACTTGGCTTGTGATCTGCTTCATGTTCACTACTGTCACTGAACGGCTCAGGGTCCTATAAACCTTCCTTCTGACATGTGGTGGGACTAGCACCAGGCTTTGCTTTGACTGATACCAGTTCTTCAAAAAAAAAAAAAAAAAAGGTGTATGAGCTATACAGAGAACAGTAAAATAGGGGAAAAGTTGTTTGTTTGTACAGGAGAGAACTCCTAATACTCTATCCTGTGTATCTGGGCTAAATGAATGTCTGTGTGGGCCTCTTTTCATCTGTTCTGTCTTTTGCATTGCAGTCTTCAAAGGACTACACCCTCTTCTAGTTCATACATGATTCAGTGGCTCCGAGTTCTGACTGAGATACCCATATAGAACCAAAATGCAAACAACACATTAAGCTGAAGCATTTAAGCAATCCTAATGGAGCTCTGGGACTATAAGCCACAGCACCTGGTACTTCAAATATTACTTTTTGTCACATTTCAAACTTGTTTTTCCCTTTGTTTCACTGATGTAAATTAGAGAGCAGCTTCTCAGTTCCAGTAATTAGTAATAAGTTCAGGGATTACATTAAAATGAAACAGCTGCACATGTGAAACGACATCAGTAGTTGTCTCTAAGTCTGAAATCCTTCTCTAACTGTAATAACAAAAAGAGCTTTTCAGTCAAAAAGACACAAGCCATAGATAAGTATTTACTGAAATGTTTTAAAAGGTCATACCTGTTTTAATTATTTTAGATAGAGTAACTTGCAGAGCAGCAATATGATTTATCTGGAGCTCTCACTGATGAGTCAATTCCAACAAAAATTGCATCACTCTGTCCTGTCATGCATTAAACATTGCACTGCTACGCTTCAGGATAAGCTGGGCTTGAGATTTCTACTCCTAGCACAGTATCATAATAACTTCCCTTTCATTAACCTTCCATTAAGCAGTATGCTATCCACAGAAATATCCCTGTATAGACTGCAACATTTGCAGGGCTTGAGAAAATGCGGGAGGCATGCTCAGCAGACTGGTGCATGGTTCTAACTGGACTGCTTTCCTAACTCAATACATTATCACTGGCCAGACTGCACCAAGGATGGAGCACAGTCCTTCCGGACACACCACAAATCCAAAGCACTCTCCTACTGTCAGATTTAACAACTTTTCTCGGTACTAAAGGAGCTGGTACTAAAGCAAATAAGGAGTCCTCTCTCAAGAGATACTGCCATCAGGTACAAATGTTTGAAGTGTGAACCCAGCAGGTTTGTGCAAGGAGTCCACTGCTCCGTGATCAGCACTCCCAGAGCGCAGTCAGTGACACGCACAGAAGCTGCTCTTTGATCCAGAACAAACCTGCACAGAAGACTGGTATCAAACTACTCAGCTTGAGCCAGGTATAGACATGAATGCTCCTGTGTGAAGTCTGAATAGGGAGAAGGAGTAGAGGTACTCACCAGCACTGATTAGCTAAACACAAACCACTGAACAGGCTTTCTTTTTCCTCATCAGAGTATTGAACTTGAGCACTTCACCACATAAAATGCTATTCCATGCTCCCACATCACTTGGATACAATCCGGTACTGAAGTTCATCAGCATTAAACTAGAAAATACCACACATATTCTGTTGAACATCTTCAGTTAGTTCCAGTACTTGTTACCTTCTACACTGCCTTGTAAAGAAATACAGAACTATATGATGAGACAGGTAATTTTGTAAATCCTTAGTAAAATGGGGATTCGTTATGTCAATTTTTAAATTATACTTAGGAGAAAGTATCATTATATTAGCACTTGAAGCCCAAAATCTTGTCAGCTATTTTAAAACGTTACTATGACTTAACCAGTACCTTGGATTAAAAGTAAAATGCCTAAAATATAATTTAGCCTTATTGAAGCTGTTTGTTTGTAGGTTGTATTTTTTTTTTTTGTCTTGAATTTAGATAATGGAATTTGATCAATTGATTATGTTCTCAGCATCTCATCCTTTTCATGACTCAAACGATGTAACCTGTCAGATGAAAACACTGAAGGGAAATTTTTATTACCACCTTTATTGGAGAATATACTATTTTTCTGGAATTTTCCATGACTGAAATGAGCAAATAAGAATGACTGTCCTTTTTTTTATGTAAAATTCCATTTATAAAGAAATCTAAAATTACTCTTGAACTGACCTGACAAACGTCTGTATTGTTTGATGGAATTTAAAAGAATTGAAATTGATGAACAGTACATGGTTCAGTTAAAGGAATATTTAGAAAATTATTCTGTCACTGAAATAAGCACAATCAATAATCTGAGTTGACATAAACAAACTTTTGCAAAAACTTTACTAAAACAAACACATGAGCTAGATTTGAATTCTGTGTTACTAGCATTGTCCTTGATATGCTAATATCTATTTCTTTCACATACTGAAAGATAAAACAGTAAGTATTTTCTGACTTTTTTGATACCAAGCAAACTACAGACCCCACCTTTCTCTCTCAGAACACAGCAGGAATTTTGTTATTTTTTTCCATGAAAAAACCCAATGCACCAGCATGCACAAGTAAAGTAACCTTATTAGACCTCCACACCACTAGCAGATTAAGCAATAATAATCCTTTGCCACAGGGAATTCAGACCCAAATTAGCTCCCTGGGAGATCCAAGCTCGCTGTAGAACTTTTGTTTCAGCTTCAGGCCTGCATTCAGAAATGCTGGCACAGGGAGATAAGACTTGCAATGCCTCCACTGACAAAACTTACAAGCATTTGCAGTAAGACCCAAAGGAACGTCATTAGTCAAAGGACCAAAAGACACATTGAAAAACACGGCTGCACGTCCTTTTCTCACAATCTTTGTTGCAAGGAATACCTAGTAAGGGAGTTATTCTGGTTCTGTTCAACACTGCTGCTCCTCTTCACCATTACACTGGCAGTGAATCTTGTGCTGGGCTCCTTCCCATGCATCTCTATCAGACAGATCTGCATGCCAATCAATATAGAGATACCTACTAGAACACTGTACTTCTGGTTCTCTCAGCTGTCTAATACCAATAAACAATTAAAGTTACAGGGCTGGAGACTTTCCCAACATGTACAGAAAAAGAGGCACAAAAAAATCCCCTCACTTACAGATTAGAAAGTATAATGAGTACAGCTGCCCCACGTTCTTGGAAATTCAGCACAAACCTCTATAAAAAGCCATTTGTAAGGCAATTTCATGTTTAAAACATCCCACAATACTATTGCAACAACTGATATAACTAAGTATTAACGAACTTCTAGCAGTGTTTTCCAAATATAAATTACAACACAATAATTCTTACATCGCATTTCTTTTTAAAACCAGCACTTCCCTCTGAAAAGGAGGGCCAAAAATATTATTTTCTAACACAGTGCACTTTTTTATTTTATAATCTTATTTTTACTTCTGATGGAAACACAGTGATTTCACAAAATTACTTACATTTCATTTTTAATGTTTTACAAATAATCCTCAATACCTTTTTTTGGTTCAATGTTTACCATTGAAGGGGTCAATCAAAAGAGATCAACATTCTATTCTTCAGAGCACTGCTTTCTTCCCGGAGGAAGCAGTTACATACCAACATGCTGCTGTGAGGGAGGCAAAATGTAATAAAAAGCTGCAGCCAGTTCACATCAATATAATCTCAGTTTTGAAAGTAGATTATGCTAGTGTGGTGTACCAGTCCAGTCCCACAAGCTTGTGTCTTACATTGCTGTTCACCAAGTCTTCCCTTTGACTCCCAATGAAGAAACCAGTATGGTTAAGCAGAGGACATGGAACTAAAAGTCAGGATTGTCACCATGACACATGTTCATAAATGATTTTTATTGGTATACATGCCAAATGTTTCAGTCTGTATGAAATCACTGGAGAAGAATCATGTGCAAAAGTGCAGAAGAGGAGCCTTTTGCACCAAAAAGAAATGTACAAAATGCATCTCAAATATGAGTTGACAAGCTGGGAAGAAAAAGCATGATGGGAACAAGCAATACAGAAAATGAAAACTGAAGTTTTAGGAGCTACGGATGGCTGTAAGTCTGCAAAAAAGAAATCTATGCAGACATAGATGGGGGGGAATACCTAGTGACCATCATATCTGAGTGAAAAAGAGAGGAAGACTGCAGGAGCAAACCAGGTTTCATGGGAGTACTGTGACTGTGAAGAATGGCTATCGCTGGGGGAATCTGTGTATAGATAATTATTTCAGGAAGAGTTCCACTGTGTTACAGTACTCATTGCACAGACTGAATTACTGCTGCAATGCAGCATTGTGTTCTTTGGTGAAATAGGAATACACACCATAACCTTTTTGCCCAGTCAAGCCCATCTCTAGCTATAAACTGAAGCAACCATCATGCTGCTCTTCAGCATGAACTAAATGAGCTAGCATTTTTCCCTACCTAGTTTAATACAGCCTGTCAGTAAGATTTAGATTCAATAGGTGCTTAACTCAATTGCAATTAAAGATAATTATATTCTATACAGTTATACTTGCATTAGCATGTCTCAGAAAACATCACTGAAGAATGCAGAGAAATCTGTTACACATGCACAACACTGTTAAAAAAATAAGAGCTCTGTGGGCTATGGGAGACTTAAACACATCAGAAGAAAGTTTTTATTCTGGTGTCTACAACAGAATCATTTATATTACAGGAAAACTATTTAAAAATGCCAGACTGAATTCACACCTGCTGCACATACAGGTTACCCAGTCTTCAGTGACATTGCATGTTTCATACTGCTGGGAAATTTGTTCTCCATTCGTACAAAATACCGTTCGTGGCTTTATCCTACAACAAAACCCTGCACAGACTCAAATAGAAAAAAATTCTGGTCCAGATTAGTCTCCTTAAATTTTAGTTACAGGACAATACTTCCTACTATTATAGAACAAACACAATAAAAACAGCAAAGTTTCTTTTCCAGGTTTGTTCATTATCAATAAACTTGATCTTAACAGCTTGTATGACTGCTGCCAAATCCCTGGCCCAATAGAAACATCTAGAGACAGAATGTTACAACCTAGAGCTCTTAAATGTCAGGGTTTTTTTTCGCTGCACATAATCTCTAAAGAATTAATTTGCCTTATTGTAGTTTCTCGCTTCTGTACAGGTTTCTCAGTATTTTCTTCTCACAAATCAACCTCACTATTTCAGAGACTTACAGGATAAGCTAACTGCAACCTCCTTTTCAAATGGAGAAAGTATATCACTAATTCAGCGGTCTTTTCTTATATGTACTTCATTGAAGGAACAAATTTAGTGGTACCACTCCTTCAAGTGAAGCAATATCAGCAATTATGAAGAAATTCTACCCCTGGTTGGTCAAACTGAAAAGGTGTAACTATTGGCAACTTGAAACGAAATATCCATATTCTAAACTCATCATATAAGATACAAGAGAAACGTGAATTTATTGTACAATTTTATCACACTTCTCAGAAGTGAGAGGTTGCAAAAGTATGTTTGCTATTTCAATAAAGTATTAAAGTTACATAAGTTGCAAAATCAATTACTGAAAATTAGATATAACCAGATACATAGTTGCCCCAAGACCCTAATTCTTGACCTCTGTGCTTCAGAGTGCATTAATAAGTAAATCAAGTTGTCCTTCGGAACAATTTATTATTATTTCTTCCTCTTTTTTATATACAAGCAAAAAGCCTAACTGAACATATGCTTTAGCAGAAATCTTACTTCTCATCACATCTGATTATTTGATTTCATTGCACAAATCATGCTTTCAAGTTATGAACACTGTAAACGTCCCACTACAGTTTTCATCCCTTCTCCATTTTGGCTTAAGGTGAGCTGAATTATTAATATTGCAGTACACATTTCTGACACTTGAAATGCAAAATTATCATTTGCCAGCAGCAAGAAACTCTTTCCCCAAAGTGGGAAATAGACTACTGGCACCAAGACTCGAGGCACTGCTGTCCACAACATTATACTAACTTTTCCTTTGCTTTCTTCCATACAAACAAGGCATCCCTAGCCTTAGGAGTGAAGGATAAGAATGCAGAGCTCTGCTTCAGTGTAGGGTTATGGGAAGCTCAGTCCAGTTACTGCCATTGCCTAATGCAACTGTTCTGGCAGTTACCACTGCATTTTCACACCACTTTGTACTGTCTCACCAGGATTTGATTCTTCAGTGGAACAGCATTTGGTTGTCATTTGTCAATTATGCTTTTTTCCCCCCTGAATTACTTCAATGTGTTTCCTGAGTAATGGCAAGGTTACCTTGAATCAATTTTCAAGGACAAATGGAGTCGCCCAAGCAGCCACCTGCTGATATGTCAAAGTTATTCTGCAACTGAGATTTCAGAGATCTCTAAAGTCATGTGTAAAAGCTGCTACCATTACTATGCTGATCTATTAAAATTTGAGACTGAAAACTTCCGATATCAACAGGTATTTTGTCTTTTAAGAACATTACTAATGGAGATGAGTGAAATGGTCAGAAGAATGGAAAGTAGTTGGGAAAACAGGTAAAAATGTCCTTAATGTTGTGTACACTTCTGGTACACTATTCTAGAGAATTTCCAAAAAAAAATCTTCCCAGAAAGATTCTACCACGAATACTTCAAGTGGTAATTCCATACCACTTGAGCAGTGACTACTCCTCAACAATGTCATCTAAATAAAAGGAAGAGGTGCAATCAGTAGATTGTGTTTCTGAATAATTTGTGATTTTTTTTTCTGACTAATTCAGCATTTGAAACATTTTGTGCATAAAGGCTTTTGCAATATGGAAAAAAGACAATAGTAAGAACGACAAGACATGAAAGGTCAAAAGGAATCAGATTATGCTGTAAAACTAGTTTCAAGATACCTTGGCAGTTTCACATTCTCAGTTTCCTGTACTGGTGACACATCTGAACAGCTATGAATGGTTTGGGTTTTCATGCACAGATGAAAACCAATGAGATTTTTTGTTCTTGAGTCTGAAGTGCAGAGCTGAGCCCGAAGGGAGTGTCCAACGTGCACTGCGCGCAGTCTGTGAGTCTATGGTTATCTTAATATGGGGTGTGGGTAAAAAAAACCACTTGTATAATAGCCAAAATGAAATTAAGCAACTTTCCTAAGTATTTTTCATAGTTTCCTTTCTGAGATAATTGGAAATATACTGCTTAATAGACAGAAACTGATTATGTTGTCATCGCTTTTTAATCAAATGGAGAAAGCTGCCTGCACAATACAGCCAGCATACATTTATATGACATCAGATAACAAAATCTTTACTTCATTTACACTTTGTAGGGGGGAAACCGGGTCCATATTCTATGGTACTCCACAGTGACACACAGATGGTAACATACTATTTAGAAATTATTATACTTATCTTAGAAAACAACACTACAGCAGTGAGCTTGTTTTTTGCAGTAGCACACTGAAAATGAAATCGTTGATGATAATGCGGTCTTTAACAAGTAAAACACAGTGCAATTTACTTAAATAGATGAAATCCCACCACAACTCTCACGTGTGCCAGATCAGTATGACTGTGCAGACATATTACAATCATCTCATTTACTTCCACAACAAAAGCAAAGCCTTACGAAGAAATTCCACTTCGCTCTAACACTAGGAAAACGAGAACAAAACCGGGCAATGCAGGCATAGAAAATTAGAATGATTAATAAGCAAATCGAAGAGAAAAAGAATCACTGGGAGAACATTGTAGGTATGAATCAACCCTGTGGACATGTCGTAGTACACGGCGGGCTGCAACCATCAAAATCCCGCACAGAAAATAAATCCCAGAGGTACAAAGGTGGGGAGAAGGTCCTCATTACCATACCCACCCAAACATGGCTGACACCGGGGCGCAGCAGCCCCCGGCCGGGGGTTGCCGCCGCCCTGGCGGGGCGAGAGGCGTGGGTGGCGCGGCGCCGGGGGCTCCGGGCGGCCCCGCCGGGCGACGCCCACGCTCCGCAGCAACAATGCAGCGCGTCCGCCCGGGCACATGCCGGGGATGGACCCCGCTCCCGGGGTACCCGGCTCCCCCCGAGGCCGGGCTCGTCCGTGCGGCGAGGCGCATGCATCACCGCGGTGCTCCGAGGGGGACAGCCCGCGCTGCCCGGAACACGCGCTACACATGCATCTGAGGTTTTTTACGCAACACACGGGAGATGAATGAAATTTCTTTCACTCGGAAAAAGATATAAGTTCCTCGTCCATGCCAATAGCAATGATAATAATAATAAAACTGATTAAAACAGCCCCATACATCCTTTTAACCCACCGCCGAGCTAAAACACATGGGCGGCCTCTAACCGGCGCTCGCTATTGTTTCCCGAGGCGCCGGCTCTCTCCGCGCCAGCGAGAGGCTGGCACCAGGGTGAAAGCCCCGGGTGGGCTGGGAAGACCCCGACCCGCAGGAAGGTGGACACCGGGCGGAAAGGAACCCCCCGTACATCCTGCCCCTTCCCGCCCGGCGACACACGGAGGCGGCCACGCTCCCCCGCAGCCCCAGTCCCATGGCAGGGCTGGGAAGGCGCGGGCCGCCCCGCGCAGCCACGGTCAGCGCCGTGCCCTGCCATGCCGTGCCGTGCCCTGCCATGCCGTGCCATGTCGTGCCTTGCCCTGCCGTGCCATGCCATGCCTTACCTCCGCCCGCCGGGCGCCAGCTGCGGAAAGGGAGGGCCGAGTGCCCCCGCGGGCGAGGATGGCGAGCGGGGCCGTGCGGGCGCAGGGCTCAGCGGCGGGCAGGCGGCGGCAGCCACATGTGCCCAACCCTCACTGCGGCGGCGTTTAAAGACAGACATAAAAGCGGCGGGGGGAGAGGAAAGGGGAGGGCAGCGCCGGGCCGGGGGAGCCGCACCTCCTGACGCAGGGAGGAGCGCCCACCCACCCGCCTGCAGCAGCATCTCTGCCGGAGGCGGGCGGGCAGGAGGCAGGCGCGGCAGCCAGGGGACAGGGAGGCCGCCGCGCCAAAATCCCCGCGGCCACGCTTAGGCACGGCGGGTTCCTCGTTTTTAGCCTCATCCTCATTCCCTGCCGCCTCCGCCTCTCTGCGCCCAGACTCGTAGCGGTCCCCAGGTCCGTGTGACGCTCAGGCGGGCTGGAGCGGCCCGTCCTGGCCTTCCTCTGGTGGGGTAGCGGCACACGGGCGGGGGCGGCCTGGAGGCGGGAGCCAGGCACACAGGAGAGGGCTTCCTGGGGAACGCGTAGGTTTTCCAAAATAAGGAGTGAGTGGGAATGAGGGCTGTGGGAGCCAGGAAGGAAGAGAGGTCTGTCGGAAGCAGGGGGGCGGCCGCAGCAAGTGCAACACCTGCGGGATGGAGGCCGGCAGCGAGCGTGCGGGCTGAAGGGATGGGGAGGCGGTGAGAGGAGGGGAAGGCAGCGGCCATCCCCGTGGTGATGGGGCACAGCTCTTGTAGCCCTGATTCCTGCAGTCGCAGGAAGGTGATGTTTGGCTTCAAGGCCTCCCCGAAAGGTTCTGTCTTAAAGTGTTCACTGCCCTTCGGTCAGTTTTTTCTCTGCTTGCATTTCTCTTTTGGGGAGAAAAAAAAAAAAGGCAGATCGATCCTGCCTAGCAAGGAAGACGTAGTAAAGATGAGGAAGTGAGCTGTTCGAAGGCGCGGCTGCCGGGTGGGAGAGGCCCATTGGCTTTGCTGTGGATAGGCACGATCGAATGGAGAATGAACTGGTTTCAATTCTCGCTGTAAGAACAATTATTGCAACAGCTTCAGTTTTAACATACATAGCCTTATTACACCTCGTGAATCAAGGAGAGATTTTCCTCCAGAGTATGGAAGACAGTCTGCCTATATGATTTGTATTTCCTTCATCTTGTACTGCAAAACCTGTGATACAAACTTATTTTCATTTTGGCTTCATTATTAAAAGTAGTTAATCAGAGCATTGGGTGTCTCTTGCTATTGGTGCTAGTTCACTTAACTAATAATTTCCACAGTGTATTTCAATTATGTATAAAACTAGCCCTGTAGATAATGGATTATGTACTCACTGAATATTCTTTGCAACTCAGGAAAAATGAACTTGCTTTGAGTAAGTTTCTAACTGTGAATTAAGTTTCTTTTACACTAAGTACTAATAAAAGGAAAAATTTATGTTTTCATTTGCTCATGAGTGATACTTCTATTTAGTAAATTAACTAGTAATGTTGATCATATGACTGCATAGTTAATTGAAACAGGAAGAGGTCATTTCTGGATCCCTTTAAGTTCTGTGTGCCCTTAATGGTGAGCTTAGATCTGAGGTGGGGTGTTACACAGACACAGAGAAAGCCTCATTGCTGGTCTGACTCTCCAAGTGTCTCTGCTTGTGACTCAGGAGATCTGAGGATAGAGAGAAAAAATCTAAGTGGAAAGCAAGAAATGCCAGCAAGACAAAAATCATTATCATAAAAAGCAAAGCCCAAATGCTGATGTACAATAGTTCTACACCATCAAACCTTTAGAGAAAAAAAATGCAGGAGAGAAATGACTGGAAGAAAAGCAGTTATGCCAATTTTATTTTTCTCCTAGGTTTTGCTATATTGTCACTCGTGTAGAGTTTTAAATGCCGTGAGTTGGAAGAGGCCCACAAGGGTCCAAAGTCCTGGCTCTGCACAGGATGGCCCCTCACACACCATGTGTCTGAGAGCATTGTTTGAACACTTCTCGAGCTCTGTCAGCCTTCATGCTGGGACTGCTTCTCTGGGGAGCCTGTTCCAGTACCAAGCTGCCCACTGGGTGAAGAACCTTTTCTTAATATCCAGCCTAAACCCTGGCATAACTTCAGGCCATTCCCTCGGGTCCTGTCACTGGGCAGCACAGAGAAGAGATCAGTGCCTGCCCCTCCTCTTCCCCTCACGGGGAAGTGGTAACTGCAGTGAGGTCTCCCCTCAGTCTCCTCCAGGCTGAGCAGACCAAGTGACCTCTGCTGCTCCTCATGTGGCTTTCCCTCAAAGCCCTTCACCAACCTCATGTCCTTACCCTGGAGGCTGTTTAAGAGCTTCATGTCTTTCCTATATGGTGGCACCCAAACCTGTCCCCAGCACTCAAGGTGAGGCTGCCCCAGTGCAGAGCAGAGTGGGACAATCCCCTCCCTTTCCCAGCTGTGATGCTGTGCCTGATGTCCCCCAGGACAGGGTTGGCCCTCCTGGCTGCCAGGGCACTGCTGACTCATGTTCAGCTCACCATCAACCAGGACTTCCAGCAGGTCGTTTGCTGTGGTGCTGCTTTCCAGTAACTCATTCTGGATGGATTAATGGATTTCCTGACTGCATCACCTGGTTTTTTGTTCTGGAGACACTGAGAAAGGTGCCTGATTCCTCTCAGACTGGGGCAAATCGCGTACATTGCAAGATTGGCCCAGTCTGTCCATACATCCAAGGCTGCCCCATCCCAGGTGCAGAATCTGACACTTGGGCCTTTTGCATGCAGGTATCATTAATATTCTCAGCGCATGTAAATGACACTTTTTCACATGCTGGCTAAATGTGGAATTAGTGTTGCGTCTTACACCTTTTGAATCTGTCACTTTTGTTAATATTCTGTCTTAGTGTTAGCTCAGCACTGAATTTTACCTTAAAATATTGCACTCCAGAATATGGTAGATTATAAACTCAGTGATACCTGTAATTAACATCTATACTAGTTTGTGTAACAAACAGCCATTCCTATTTTTTCCATATTTTTCAAAAGGTTTCATGATCTAGTAATTCTAAATAATTTATGATCCTTTTTAACATTTTTTTCCATTTTATTAAATGTAACCTCTTTAGTTAAGAACTGTAGTAATCTATTCAAGAAAACAAAAATGTGCTGTTTCCAAGAGTAGCAGTAGGATTAATTAAAAAGATAGAGAGTAAAGATGTTTTATATAAGTTGCTTATTATTACTGATTTTATGATAATGAATATGTTGAGGAACTTCAGCTGAACAGAACAGAGCCACTGGCAGCCACCGTGACTTCATATTGCTGCATCATTCTGGCTGCTTGTAGTTCTCTAAGAGATGGCATCTGGTCAAGGTTCTGAAGGAGATTTTGCCTTATTGCTCAAGACACAAATTATCCCTTTGGACATAGCAAGCATAGTAAGCATGGATTTCCTGACTGCAACACCTGTTTGTTGTGTTCTGGAGACACTGAGAAAGGCACCTTCTTCTTCCAAGACTGGGGCAAATCGAGTACATTGCAAGCATTGGGCCAGTACAGAGATTAAAATAGTTCCAGGGACACTGTCATTTGAGGGTATGGCTAGTTAGGGTTTGAGACTGGTGTTTGAAGTTTAATTTTCAGTAAATTGAAAGTTTAGATATAATTAATGGAATGGTATAGTGACCATAATTTCTTTAGCAGAATAAATTAAATAAGTACCTTATTTTACTCAGAGAAGAAAGAAATAGCGTTCAAAATATTGAGATACATACAAAGTATCACATAAAGTATAAGTGTAGCCGTAAACTTACGAATTTTGGTTTAGAAAGTAATACAGAACCTACTGCTTACTAAGGAATGCTTCCACATTTTGTATTCATCTATGCAACACATCATGAGAACCTTAGAAGCTATAATCTCCTCTGAGACCCAGTGCTTACCATAAAGTCATAGCAATAAAATCATACCCAGGGGAAGTTCTTTCCAACCCCCAAAATTCACTGAGACTAGAAGAAAAAGATTATAGCAACTCAAAACTCTGCACGAGTTAAAAATAATTTCCTCTCATGATGTGCTCTATCTGAGATGATCAGTTTTCCAGAAAATTGTTAGGGACGTGTTTTTTAAATAAATTAATACTTCTATGATAGAGTGCAACAAGTAGGAACTATTATTTCAATTGCTACAATTCAGAATGCCATGTAAATAACAGAAACTAATATTAAGACAAAAGAAGAGCATTTCTTTTCAGAAATCCCCAAAAGACTTTTACAGATTTAATCAATGATAAAATATTTTCTGTGACAGCAAAGAATAAAAAGCATAGGATGTTCAATTGCAAGCCATCCATGAGAGATACTTAAATGTATTTAGGCATGTAAATGGATGTTTCTAAAGTGTGTTTGAGACCATCAAAGGAACCTCTGAAACTGTGCTAAGGCACATGGAAGATAAGGAGATTATTGGTGAAGGCCAGCATGACGTCACTAAGGGCCAATTGTGCCTGATATCACCTACCTGTAACTAGTATTCCTCCTGGAACTGTACAAAGCATTTGACACTGTCCTGCATGAATTCTGCTCTCCAAACTGGAGAGACAGATTTGGTGATGGAATACTCTGTGGATAAGGAATTGGGTGCCCAGAGCTGCAGCCAACATCTTGATGTCCAAGTGGAGACCAGTGGTGAGTGGGGCACCTCAGGGGTTGGTTTTGGTACTGACACTGCTTAAAATCTTTGCTGGTGGCATGTACAGTGGGATCAAGTGCACCCTCAGCAAGTCTGCAGATGACAGCAAGATGTGTGTTGTGATGGACATGCTGGAGGGACGGGATGCCATCCAGAGGGACCTGGACAGGTGTGACAAGTGGGCTAATGCAAACCTTGTGAAGTTCAACAAGGCCGGGTGCAAGGTCTTGCACCAGGGTCAGGGCAATCCAAAGCACAAATGCAGGCTGGGTGGAGAATGGATCAAGATGAGCCCCCGAGAAAGGACTTGGGGGTGTTTGTGGATGAGGAGAGTGGCATAAATTGGCAATGTGAGTTTGCAGCCTGGAGGGCCAACTGCATCCCAGGCTGTATCCAAAGCAGTGTGGCCAGAAGGGTGAGGAGGTGGTCCTGACCCACTCCTCAGTTCTCATGAGACCCCACCTGGAGGGCTGCATCCAGATCTGCAGTCTCCAACATGAGGAAGACTGTTCCATGTAGAGAGATGTTGGGAGACTAACAGGATGTAGGGAGAATAGCAAGTGCTCTGCTTCAGAAAATACAAGAAAAACAAGACCTCAGCCATGGGTGTCATTGCTACAGCTGTGCTAAAAAATACTTACCTTGAAAATTAAGAAGCCAGCAGTTTACTGAGTTGTTTTCTTTACATCAAAAATAGATATGTATTGCAACACAGCATTCAAAAAAGAAAATGTTTACATGGAAGTCTAATATTTTCAAATTGTCGTATATTCAGTTTTAGCACATTTTAAATTAATATAAACCATTATATATACACACACATAGACATCACATAATAGTTCAACATACAGCTGAGCTATGTATGTACTGTCCTGAATGAAGGTAAAATGATAAAAAACAAAGGAAATTTGTTCTTTTTTTTTAAACTTGGAGAGCGGTTATCTAAAAATTATTATCGCTTGTAGAAAAATGTGTCACATTTTAGATATTATATTGAGGTCTCAATTCAGAATGGCCTTCATGTTAAATTCCTGCTTAAAAGTGCACATGGTACTTAGAATTGTTCCTTAATGTTTGAGCTAGTTACATTTTTTTAAATATAAAATTTTGCTATGCTTTGGGGGTTTTTTATCATTGCATAAGGACGTGAGCCAGAATGGAATCGTGGTGTCCTCAAAATGAATTGTAAAATTCTTGGATCTAAGATAACATGAGCTGTGTTAATCTGTGCATTGCATGAAGAAAAGTGGTTTGAAGAAAAGGGGTTTAAAAAAGGTTGCAAAATGTCTCTTGTCTCATGAGATTTCAGAGCAATCCAGTTTGCCAGTATATTTTAACATATGTCCTGTGATGACAGGTTCTGGGCTTAGAAAACCCAAGCATATTTCTTAATCCTAGGACTGGCAGGGGCAAATTTAAGGCTCCGCTAATGTGTGCAATCCTGTGAGTCATCACTGCCCACAGAAACTATAGTTCTCTACTTGCAGCCTAATAACTGGGTTATTCTATAATAATATAAAATCCATGTTAGATTTTGCCCATGTCTTGCACACACACAAGTGTCACTTTTAGTTATTGATGGGCAAGGATGGAAATTACTTTTTTCTCCTGCATGGAATTTTGTTTAAAATCCGTTTACAGGGGACTGGTGTTTTCCATATGCCTCAATCTGAATCCCTTATGAATCAACCACAGCTTGACCCTTGTGTCAAAAGACACAAGCAATTCATTTTATTTTAGTACATTTCAGTCATAAAGCAATGAGGATATGTAAGCCTATAGTACATTAATAGAATTTAATTGTTGACTATCAGTTAAAGCCAGGGAGTGAGGATCAGGATGTGTCTTCATTCACAGGACTAAGAGACTGGAAGGGACAACTGGCATTAGCAAATCTAGATCTGTGATATCCTAGTTAACCTGCCTGTATAAACCTGCCCAAATTTATCATGTTCATTCTTAAAACTACTTTGGTTTCACCACTGCATCTTGCTGAAGTCTCTCTAGAACTTCTCTCCTGTGATGGTTTGAAATCTTTGAACAGTCACAGCTTATTCATCATTATTTTTTCTTGTGCCAAAAGGTTTTTAAACTGCTTTCTGTCTTTCTATTTTATGTATCATTATGTATTTTTGGAGAGTCGCTGCATTGTTCCCTCCCTTTGTTTTTGAAGAGTAAAAAACTGAGGGTTTTTAGAACAATGAAAGATGATACGAAACTAACCTCATGCATATTAGTCATACAGATCATGAAAAGATATTAGCTTGAGTCTTAAAAGGAGCAGGCATGTGATAGTTTACTCCAATATTGTGATAGAGAAGTGTTTGTCCTGAGTTAATCTGCTACATCTATGTGGAACAACAAGTAGCTCCCCTGTAGCAGGGTACAGTGCCCATGCAGCACACATTGTTTCCAGTTAAATACAGACCAGAGCAAAGGTCCACCTGCACAGAATCTGCCTTCAGCAGCTAAATGTTTGCAGAAAAGCATGAGAAACTGTGCAAGTAGGACTTCTGATATTATAGCAAATGTTTAATAAGTTTCTGACAGCATTTCCTACAATTAAAGTAAAATACTAGTTTTCTCAATAAAAAATATGAAGCTAGTATGCATGAATTATCCTTAGCAAATCCATACAGAGCTTACCAATTTTTATTTCTCTTTGACTACTTTTTCTTTCAATTTGATTGAAAAATCAGCATATGATTGAAGTCAAATAAGTAGTCTCACTGTTTATCTTAAATATATATATTTTCAGACATATTTACTATTCGTAATTTATTCATTGTCAAAAATTACTAAGGAAAGTCTTAGAAACATGTATGAGAATCTATCATGCATAGTACTTCTTGGTATTCTGGTGTGGAAATAATTTGGCTTTTTCCTCCCTTGGCTGTCTGCAGCTACACTTCCAGAAATGGAAGTTTTATTATTGAGATGCGCTCAATTTTAATCATTCATTAGCGACGCTGCCTTTGCCACCAAGAGTTGCACCACCAATTTTTCTGGAAGACTCTAGCAAGCTATCTCAATTTTTTGCATATTTTACTTCAGTACACCCTGTACTTACTCATTGCAAAAGTCCACAAACTTCTGTAATAAGTTTCCTAACTTCTTACTCTTGGCTCCTCTGAAACTAAAATGTTAGTTACAGAATTACTTAATCTCTGTGTTTATGTAGACCAAGTCAAAATCTGCAGTGGTGCCTTTAGTTTGGACTAGAAATTGCATTTGGTCTCATAATTCCTTCAAATATCAAACTAGCTCACTCATGAAATTGAGATGTTGATTTGGTTTTTTTGGTTAGGTTTGGTTTTAGGGGGTTTGGTTTGTTTGTTGGTTTTGCTGTACTAAATGCAAAAATACCTATTGGTGTATCACAATTACTTCACAGACATGATTTACCTAACACAGTGTCATCCAGCCCAACATCATTGTTCTTTAGGTTCCTCTGGGGGGATGTGATAAGTTTGGTTGTGGATACCTGTTCTTCCAGCATCTGAAAAGAAGAACCTTAGTTTAATCCAGACTCCTAATTTTGCAGCATCTGGAAAAATTTTATTTCTCGCCCAGGCATTTTACATAGATAGAGATATGAGATCCCAAGTTGTTAAATTGGTCTCATTATGACAGAAATATTTTGACATGAGTTTGAAATTCAAGCTAACTGGTTGTACACTTTGACTAAATCCATATTAATAGAATTTGTGATGAAGAAATGTTTGAAAATGACAGTGTTTGAATGACAATTTACTGCTAGGCTATGTAAAAATTCTAGTTTAAGAATAACAGGCTGTAGAAAAATAGACTTTGGATTCTAGATATTATTTTGCATCCTAAGTACTATATGAATACTAGAAAAAGACTAATTCGATTTGGGCATAAAACTTTCTCAAATTATATTTTTCTGAATATGCATTTACAAATGCTGGAAATTTTAAACTCTTATTTGCCTGAAAATAAGCACTATTTTCTGTACACAGAAATCAACATAAGCAATATTTACACTGATGATATTGTAGAACGCTTTCTTTACAGAATACTCTAATTTAGTTTCCCCTTACTCATAGACAAATGATGTATCAAGGAATTTGTGTTGTTATGGTGAGAATTTTCTTTGACCTAGACCTTGAAGTGTCATTTTAGCAATGCAGTTCAAATTTTCAAAATGAAAGACATTCAGCTATACAGGGCTTGTGACTCAAAAGCAAACCTTAAATGCACTCTTCAGAGGTGATAGTGAAATTTGTAGGGACTGAGGTGCCAGACAAGGTTTGGTGACTGTGGAGACCTTGTTAGGTTCGTTCTCTTTTCAGGGCTGTTGCTTTAGCTTGGACACTACTCTGCACCTGAGAGCAGTGTGGGGTGTTCTACTGTAGAATTGAAATCACAAACTAATGAGTAGATTGTTAGCTTAATTCTCTGTACATGTGCTTTTCGGTTCAGGCCTATGGCAGCTGGGATTGATCCTGTTCCTGGCAAAGTCACTGGCAAAATTTCCATGGTAAGTAGCAACTAGAGTTTCCCAATCCTTGACAATGTTAAAATACACTTGAACAAAAGCTTTACTCTGCTGCAGGTATGAACTAGCAAGAAGTAACTCCCCAGAGTAAGAGAAGTAGGCAGGAACGAGTGCCTCAGGGCAGACAGACACAGTACTTGTAAGTTCTGCTGCTTTGGGCACCAGACTTGCTTTAAGCCAGAAGCTCTCAGGAAGTCAGCACATGTAACCAACATTTCAAGTAGTAACTGGGAAACTTTGTCAAGGTCGAGGTCTGTATAATCATATACAGGTGAATCATATACTTCAGGTGAAGTATATGATTAAAAAGACAGAAAGCTTCCTCATATTTGCACGTTTTATTCACAAAAATAGTGTGTTCAAAGTAATGAATCTCTTGCAAAAATGTACAAAGAGACAATTAAGACTGAATGCATTACATGAAAGCACCAGTTAGAAAGCTGATTTTCCTGGTGTCTTATCTTTAAAATGCAGTGGCCCTATTTAAACATGACAAATGAGGACAAAACCCTGCAAAACAAGCCTTGTCTAGTTCGTAGGGCTGATATCATTGTTTAATCAATGAAAAGAATGGATTTTATTTTAAAAAGTGGAAATATATAATGGATTTCCGAAGGGATCCCAGTGAAAAACCATGCATGTAATATTGTTATTTAACCTGTAAAAGTAAACTGAATACAAACAATCAAACTTTAGTTCTTAATCATGGGAAATGCTTATTCATATTGGGGCAGAGAGTTACGATCATGTTTACCCAGCAGAACTGATAAATGCTGCTGAATTCAACTGGGTATTTTTCCAGCTGTTTTACAGAGGATTATGTTTTCAAAAGCTTTTCATAAATCTGTCAAAATAAGCAAAAAAGTTAATGGAGGACAGAGTGTCTTGCTAAATAAATAAGCTCATTGACACGGCAAAAGTTGGGAGGATGAGGTTGGGTACATACTTCATGGTGGCAACTTGAGTGTTGTGTAATTTTGGCAGCCAGATTCACATATGCATAAGAACTCTGGTGTTTGCTGGAGGATTAGCACAAATTGTGGATTTGGAGAAGCAGCAGCACCAAGAGTTAAGCTGAGCATGTAGTGAAAGAGTCAAGAGTGGACTATGTTGAAAAAGGTGATTTAGTGTAGCAATTAAAGTTCTTCAAGTATATGTTTATGTGTTTCCACTTTTGGGTAAGTACTCAGAGCCCAGTTTTATTCTCTTCTGTGACAATATTGGAGGAATAGAAATGCTCCAATAAAGTGGGTACGTCATTCTTTAGACCAGAAAGGAGGTCCAGAATTTAATTTTCAGCTGCCAGGTACAGGGTCCTGAACATGGCAGGGTACACCGCACCCATTCTGCAGTGCCATGCAGAAGCAAGTAGAAGGTTCACGTAGATAGCAAGTAGAAGGTTCACTTTGTGATACCAAAGAAGGCAGACACCTTCCTCACCTGTGTGCTCACCACTGGCTCATAACAAGTGTTTAATGATCAGTTAGGAGTGGGAAAATGTTCGGTTTTTATTCAATAGAAATTACATCCTCATTTTTTGAAAACAGAGAATTGTTAAAAACCAAAAATTTAAAGACAATGCTTTAAATATCTTAGATACTTTAAAACTGTTAATATTTTAGCCTAATTATTTTCTGAGCCAGTAGAATATATATTGGACAATTTGACTTTGTATTTAAAAAAGCAAATTATCTGTTGTATAATTTCATTAAGCCAGCTCTCTTGTTCATGTGGTTTGAATTTGGCTAGGGTTACAGTACAGTAAATACTTGAGGGATTGGCATTAGAAACTAAAATGGGGTCAGAGGAGGGAAAGATGGCTTCAGACATTTTAGCCTTGCATATTTAGAAAGTTTATTTAAAAAAAATACTATGAAAAAAAAAGACAAACAGATATTCTTGTTTTCGCTTTGCAGTGATTTAGCAGATTTTATGTTTAGTTTCTTTAAAATTTTCTCTCTTATATCTGAGCCAAAACACTGAAATCTCTTCTATGTCATCTCCTTTGATGTGAGAAATAGAAGGATTATAAATCACAAAATCCCTGTGAACTGAGTCTACTAAGTCTCTTGGAAAAATTGTGTAAATTAATTCGGACACACCACTGTGAAATCCAAACTGAAACAGCTTTTGTTGTAGGAAGAAAAAAAGATAGCTCTCACTACCTCACATGAGCCAAAGGAGGATAGCTATTTTGTGCAGAATGCTTGGTGGGAAGGAGTTAGCCATGGTTTATGAGTTAGCCGTAGTTTTTGTACAGATTAGCAGGTAAAGAGAAAAATAGAAGAAAAGTGTTGTTACTAAATGCTTCTGTATAAAATAAAACACCTGTGGTTCATATTCAAGTTCATGGAAAACAAATGAGCTAGTAAGCATGTAGTGTTTGAATTTAGCAAAAGGATTTTGTTTTACCATAGGGGAAGAAAGAGTATGATTCTACATTTGTGGTACTTAGATGGATAGTGCTTATATTACTCATCATTGTAGCATTTGCTTTTTTATTGCAAGTCTGGCAAAAATAAAATCAATCATCCCACAAATGATGGACTAACATGAAAACAGCTTCAAAATTTAACTCTTTTTGACCAACAGGTGTTCTTATCATATAGTACTTATAAAATTATACATATTTCTACTGGAGCTGCCATATATTCTCTTTCTGTAAGAATGCATACATAAACTGTTCACCCATGTATACACCTGTACATATGCATTTTCAGCTATATATGCATGGATATCTGTGTCTGGGGGTGTACATGCATACACGAACCTATGGATAGACCATATATTAGAGAGACAATGAGAGAAAGGGGGTAGGGGGAGGCAGAGACAGATGCATATCCATCTGTCAGGTCCACCAACTCCTGCAACTCAGCTTTGTTTGCCTGTCTAGACTGGGGCTGACAAAATGCTGTTTCTAAGCACAGAATGGGTTCACTTCAGGAATTATGTGCTGACACTCAGTGGTGACAGGAGACCAGCCAGGCCTGAAAGTGTGATCAGTGGAGAGAGTTAGTCCAAGGGTGACATCAAATCTGGAACTTTGTGTCTCCTGGACGAACACCTTTCCATCCATAACTACAGGGAGAGGCTGTGCCTCCAAAAATGGGATCAGGATCAAGAAGTGCATGGTAGAAATGCTATTTGCTTTCCATATCTGCGTGAATGAATTCTTGTGGGAATTACTTAAAGACAGGTCAAAGGAGGGTGATGGTAAAACAGCATGCAGAAAATCTACTTACTTACTAAAAATTTTTACTTATTTTATTTGATTGACATAATTCAGCAGCTAATGCCAGATTCTAGACCATATATTGGAAGACATTGTGTCTGTTGCATATAATCAAAAGAACGATATCCTGCCAGCTTCCCAGTTGTAAGCCACAAAATTTGTCTTCTGGCTACACAAATCTCAAATTTAAAATGTTGCCCTAACTTGCAAATATGCAGAAATTTTGCATCTTGTTGGACTAAGTATGACATGTAACATTTATTGTTCATTATCCAGTTATTTCTTTTCCTGAGGAGTAGAAGAAAGTAATTCTGAAAGCTATTGGGGATGAAGATCAGTGCCAAATTAAATCTGAAATAAAATCATCTGAAACAACCAGCAAAGTTGTACATTCCTCTGCCATATTTTGGTATACAGATAATAATCCTTTCCCTTAGGATATAACCCTGTTCTCCTGACAATAGATATTTGCTTCTGGCTATGATTTCTAAAATCATAAGTGAGTAAGTTACTTCAAAGTATGATTTTTATCAGTCTGAAATGAAGGTATGCTTCTGAATTATAGATATACTTTAAAACTGGTTGCTTTTCATGTTAGTGACATGTACTCAGATTCCCTAATATATGGACACAGACTGCTTTTTATCTTTTTACCTTTCTATATATGAGAAAGAATATCCTGTCTGTTTGTTTGTTTGTTTGTTTGTTTTGGGTGATATTTCATTTAGATGATAGTGTAGGGAATATTCCAACTGACCCATAGCAAAAAATATACTTTCTGTCACATCTCAGATAAAACAGTGATAACAGTAAAATGAAAATATTACTCAGCCTCTTATTTAAATGACTGAATTGTCCAATAACCTAAAAGCAGGTTGCATATATGATTTAAAACAGACACAGGTTTCTGACCATGGAAACTTCTGAACTTTCTTTTATTATTACAATCAATTTCAAAATTAATTCAGCATTCAGGGTATGAGGAGTAGGAAACATTTTAAAAGTCAGCTTGAATATACTATATTTTAGTTTTGTGTAATTCAATATTTTTCCTTCTCTCTTATTTTTAAGTTGACCACTGGGCTATGAAAGTTAAAAATATACTGCAAATACATTCTGAAAAAATGGGCAATGAGGGACTGTCTTAGAGTTACAACCCTGTGGAATGAATAAGGCAATCCACAACAGGTTGGGAAACGTTGGAAGTATAGATTAGTCAAAACAGTTTGCCTCCCTGATGATTTCCATATACTCTACAATAAAACAGTTATTACTCACATCCCAGTTTTATTCTCTTCTGTGAGTGACAATATGGAGGGAATGGAAAAGCATCAACAAAGTTGGATACATCATCCTTTAGACATATGATAACCAGAAAGGACATAACCAGGATTTAAATTTCAGCTGCCAGGTTCAAGAGCAAGGACTCTGGCAGGGTACACCCATTGTGCAGGGACAGCAAGAACAAGGTTCCCTTTGTGGTGCTAAAGAAGGTAGTCACCTTCCTCATCTGTTTACTCACCCACCACTGGCTCATAACACGTGTTTAGGGATCCCTTAAGAGGGGGCAAATTCACCAGTGCTTTGTGCTTTAGTTGGTTGGGGTTTTTTTCTGCTTTAACATCTTGTTAGGAGTATTTCATCATGTTCAAAGCTCTGGGCAGCATCACATGTTACTCTGCATGTCTTAGCTTGGCTGAAAGAGCTTTTTGTCTACATTTTTTCCCTCCCAGCTAAGGGAAATTGCTCTGGCTCCTCTTTTCTATAACTGAAAGTTTGTTTATGTTTGGCTGGTGCTGTGCATTTTGTCAGCAAGAGTAAACTGGTTTCTTTTACATCTCCATTATTAGTACAATACCAGATGGATGTGTGTTCCTCCTGTCTCATCCTCCTCTCTTTCATTCTTTTTCCTCTGCTTATTACACAATTTATTTTTCATAGATTATCTTGATGTTCAACCTCTGATGTTCAAGTCAAAATTAGTAGTTACCGCACTTTCTGCTAACTGCTTGATACTAAGTGTGTATTGAGAAATGATGCCCAAAATGTTACTAGAATAAAATTTTGCAAGTTCAGGGGGTTTATAGGAAGGGAGAGATCTGAAATCTAGAAATAAAACCAAACCATGAGAGATTTCCCTGGCAGGGTGATGATAGTACATATGAAAAACAAATCTCAGTATACAGCCCTAAAGTGGGCTACATCTAGCTCATTTACAACACACCAGTACTCACTATGAGTAACATTGCTTGGCAGTGAAGAGAAACAACTGAAGTATAACCTTAGAGGATAATTAAGAAATAACACTGTTTTTTTTCTTTTGCTTTCCTTGACATATTTTTTTTACAAGACTCTATTCAAGTTTAATTAAGTTTTGCTTTGAGGCTCTGAACCTGGAACAGTGCATTTTTATTTTACTTGTGATATAACCTTTACCTTGCAGGTAACAAAAAAAAATGAAGTCTTGGGGCTATAATCATCAGATCATAGAATGAAAGGATTATAAGTTTTATACAGGCTAAAAAATAAAACCTTTGATTTAATTAGCATTTTATGAGTTTCAGGTACCTGTGAAGTATCAAATTAATAGGGTTTTATTCTATTCTTATTAGGTGTTAGAAGAATATTAAGTGAGAAAATGTAACTCGTTCACTTTAAGAGCTCTTCAAACAAGGAAGATGTTGGAAAGTGATTAAAACACAGACTCTGAAAGCTTCACCAGCTTTAACAGTTTAAACTAATATAAGCCAAAGGTTTGGGGGTGTTAACCTGAATAAGATGAATAAAAATTCTACATCAAACAAAACACCCTTTTAAACTGAAATATCTTGTCTTCAAAGTTACTTTTATATCTCTGATATGAGCACTATAATTTCTAATCTTTCCTTGCAATGTAGGAATACAAAGCCTATACTACTGCTCATTATCCAATCGTGTGAGAGATGCAATTGAAGCAAGTGAACTAATCAGTCAAAGGTAGATGAAGTTGCAGCTTTGAAAGATCACAAAGCATGAAAAATTAGTAATGAAGCACACATTCTCTTGTATATTTAACAGGCAAATCATTCTCATTTATACTACATATGCATGTCAGGCATTTTAAAGACAGTATCAAAATTGTAATCGAATTTTGATCATTAAATATGTTAAACATTTCTAAAGTTTTATTTTCTGCAGTTTTTTTTTTTTTTTTGAGTCACAACAATATTATCTTCCCTCATTGTTCCAACAAGCAAATATGAGTTTCCAACACTCAGAGAGACTTATCTCAATCTAGGTATGAGAATCAGAGATCAAGGTTTCACTGTCCAAGGCACAACATGTTCTAAATTCCTGTTCTGAAAATGCAAATAAGGAAGTATTTCGCTGTACATGGTCAGAAACTCAAACTAATGTTATAGTTTTTCTATTATGGGTATTATAAGTGGCCTTTTCATGTAATTTCTGGAAAAATATCCCATTAGCATCCTATTGCTAAAATGAAAAACATGAACAGATATTGATCATGCCAAAAATAAAAAGCCAAACTACAAAATGGTCACTTGAAGGGGTGCGGGAATGTCAAAATCAACATCAATTTCAGAGAGCAGGTAAAAATTGTTAAGAGAAACTAATTAGCACAATCCACGCATAGACAGTGTTACTTCTTCTATGTAATTTTGATTTCATGCTAAAAGCTCTTGGTCTGAGACAGAAGTTTTGTCAGAAACAATGACACTAACTTAGATTTGTGCCCTTGTGCTCTGTTGCTCATGAACTTAGCTTCAGATCCACCATCCAACTTTTCTTTCAGTGCAGCAGCTTGCTACAGCTTCCTTTGTGAGGGGAAGGTAGAGATTGTGGAACAAGGTAAGGGCTTGGAAAAAATTGCAAGCTCACACAAACAGAAGAATCCTTCGATATTTCAGTGTTTTATCTGGTCAGCTACAGAGATTTCAGAATCTTGCTGACAGGTTAAAGAGGCCTGTTTTGATGTGAATACATGACTGCAGGCTGTTTTTAACTGTTAAAACTATTCCACAGTTGAATGCAGATAAATATTCATCTGTAACTTACACATTATTTCCTCTGTGAAGATCAGCAATTATGCTGGTGCTGACTTTGTTTAAAAGTTAAAGTCATCATTTCAATCTCATTTGGCTTCCTTATGTGACTGCGAAAACTTACTCTGACCTGAACATTACAATAAAGTTAGAGTAAGACACATTTTGAGTAAGGGTTTATTATTGTTTTGATCAAACATCAAGATGTGATAATAAGCACCTTTTAATTCAGATTTCTTCAGAGTAGTCCATGGCCCTTGACTTTCTCCTTTACTCAACCATGAGGCACTATACACTCTGCTGCATGTTGTTTGCTTGGTCAGGGAGCCCTGGGCAGCTGGGAGAACAGAACCATAGCTCCAAACACCTCCTTGACCTCTTTCAGGATGCTGCTGATCAGATTCATCTGCACCACAGGGCTGCAAAAGCACTGAATCTTGCAGAGTCCAGGACAATATCCTCATCAGCATCTGAAGAAGGCTAACCCATATTTCCCCTTCTTTGTTCAGAGCCATTACTACAATGGGCAGTCAACACAATCCACGAATTTGCTCAGCTGCCCTGTTATCCTTTTATCAAAGTGCTTTTCAGTTCGTAGCTTCCTCTCCAATTTGCTGCAATGGCAGCATGTGCATAAAGTGGGAATGGAAATTTGGAGACACGTGGTGAGGAAAGGACAATGGTAAAGCAGTGTGCTGTTCTACAGCATAAAGCAGCATGAGCACAAATTGCAGGACATTTTATAAAATGGCAGCAGATGTTTATCTTGACTACACAGACTAAGGTGGGTTTTTCCCCTAGCCATATAAAATCAGTATTAAACAACAGAATGCGACATCAGATTGTACAAATTAATATGACCTTCTACACAGAGTTGAAGAAAAAGGACTGTCTTTCAAAGTGTTTAAGCAAAGAGAAGATGGATTATTTTAATAACAGTATCATGCAGGTTCTTGTCCTGTTAAAATATTTTTATTACTACTAATTACTTATGTTCTAAGGGGAAAACAATGGTTTCTCTGTTCATTCTTAGTCTATTTCACAGCCAGAGTGCACATGAGCCAGCTTGTATTTCTTAAACCAAGTAAGTGCAAGCTGTAGTCTTGATGATAATTAAGGTGTAAGACAGACTGAAGATTCAACTAGTTCTATATGGTTTTCTCTGTAAGAAATTTTTCCTAGGACTTTTTAAATTTTTTATTTATACATTTCACATTGTCTTAATAACAAATTCATATTTTTACAAATTGTATGTATTTTCCAATAGGCTCATAAGGCTAGATCTAGATATACTTGACTTTTTCCACAAGGATGTAAGAATTTCTGAAATCAGTTTTATTTGGTTAAAGTGACAATAGAAATTCCATTTTGAAACTAGATGTGCAGATTTCAATTGGAGAAAATCCAAATTAGGGGCTTTAACATTCCTATCTTTCTGCCGTCTGTGTTCTTGAAGGTCAGACCTTGATCCCTCAGTGTTTTTTATTGAATGTCAGTGATTTCTCAGTGACACCACCTCTGGCTGGTCCCTAGAAGCACAATCTGGCGAGGCTGAAGTCTGTCTGTCCTGGCTGCCCACTGCACTCTCTTTAGTGTCTATGTGAGACTGAGCAGCTCTTGCTGTTGCCGTTTCCCCTCTGTAGTTTCCACAGGAAAGATGCAACATCCCTCCAGACATCCCACTTGATCTCATCTTGTCAACTATAAATAAGGCCTCTTCAAACCAAGACAGACAAGCCAGTGTTTTGCATTATTATTAATTATTTTTACTTATTTATTTATTATCATTATTGTTGTCTGTATTTGCCAGTTATTTTTACCTTGTTACCACTTAAAAGAAATATTGGTCTCATTGTGCTAAACACTGTATGAACATAACTGATGAGATAGTCTGTGTCCCTAAAAGCTTTCAGTCTGAATGACAGGACATAAATAGCAGATGAAACAATCAAATCAACTGGACAAAACTTAAGGAAAACATGCTCAAAAAACCCCCTACAATCCCCAGTTTAATGCATTCTGCATCACAGCCACAATTTTCCCATCTGTTTCTGACTGATAACAGGCTGAGACATGCCATTTCCCCTGTTACTGCTTAATTTAGTAAAACATTATGTTAAAAAGATGCCTCTCTGAGGGATATTGGTGAAAGGAATACAAATGAATACAAAGCTTTAGAGGTTTTGGCCTCCCACTCATTCCAAAGGAAAAGAAATGCAGTAAGGATAAAGGTGATTCTTTGCTGCCCTATAATGACAACACAACTAGTGGTTCAAATAGCAGGCAAGTCAGAGAAGCAGGTACTCCTCAGTCTTTCAGCCTTTCTGAGTGTAATCCCACCAAAGTCAAGAGCTGAACGGGATAGGATTCAGCCATAAGAGGTTGAAAATTAGTTTCAATTCAGGAAACAGATGTAAATAAACCAAATCAAAGTGTAAAGAAGGAAGAGGTTTCTTTTTCATTTATCTTTTCAGAGGAAGGAAAAAATGTTTTAAATGGTACCATCTAGCAAAAGTAAATCTGAACAACTTTTGCTTAAAATAGCAAAATGCATCATATATTTGAAACCTTTTACCTGTCTTTTAATAAATACCCATAGTTTTTTCATCAGTGAAAGCCACCAACTTATGTCCATTATAATTATGATTCACAGTAATTTGTTGTCTTAAAGAATTTTGACAAAATTTGCAAAGGAAAGAAAGCTAACAGAAAAATTAAGGGCAATATTTTTATATTTATTCACCTTTGAAAAAAGATTAATTTTGATATGGTAACGACATCTAGACAATTTTCCTTTTAAGATAAATCTTAAATTTTAGATTTATATTCCAATGTAAAGGCTGGGATGTAGAGAATTTATTTGAGTCTTGTTTAGCTTCATAAGCAATATTTAAAGGTTCAGTTTTATTTATCAAACTGATTCTTCATTGATTTTTTTTCTTTTGCCATGCAGCTTATTGATTTATTTCTTTCTACTGAAAATTGTCTGTCAGCTGTTCGATTTGGCCACATGACTTTTCAAAAACTTAATTAACTTAAGTTAATTAAAAAAACTTAACTCCATCCTGGGTTATGGGTGTGAGATCTTCTGGCAGAGGCAGAGGCACACACACATCTGGGGCAACTGCTGTTTGCTAAGTGAGCTGTGCCCAAGCCCAAGAGCGCTGTGTCCCTCTGCTGCCACTGAAATTCTTCCCTTCCCTCAAACAGTCATGTAAAGATGAATCAAGGTCCTCTGTCTTACATTGTAATCATGATAGTTATAATATATCGCACAATAATTTACAATCGTTTTGGCACAATAATTTATCTGCATCTCAGAGGACTAGGTTGCTTTTGTGGTTCTCTCATAGGTAAGAAGAAAAATGTAATCCCATCTAGTAATGAATTTTATAGCAAACAAGTTTTCTGGCTGCATTTTGATGTGTCTTCACTTTTTCTTTTCTTTCTTTTCTTTCTTTTCTCTCACCTGATCAATACTCTTCGATTTGCCAGTCAGGCCATCTCGTACTTGGCTGCTAATTTAGAAACTTCCGGAAACAGAATTCTTCACCTTCAGTTTTCTATTTAACACATTCCAAGCCTCACTTCTCAGGTAACATGAAAGATAATTTCCTTCTCATCATAGGAAAAAAGAAAACTTCTAGCTATTTTCAAAATTATTCTGAAAGGATGGAAGCTTTCTGCAATTTCTTTCTGACAGCATTTCTTTCTTTTTGTTGGTTTGAGGGTTTTTTCCGTTATTTTTTTCTCAGAAGTCCCAAAACTGAATAAAATTCAAGCTATTGAGACACAGAAATTTTGAAGATTAATTTGATGTCTTATATTTCTTTAGTATCCTTTAACTAATCTTGGTAATTAAAGGATGCTAAATAAATATAAGACACAAGTTACCCAATAATATACTGAATAGCATAAACTACACCCACAGGAGACCTATGAAGAAATTATGCTCCTTGCTTCATTTAATTTTTTTTTTTTTTGCTTTTAAATATAGGCAGGGTGAAGACACATGATGTGTGTAATTTATAAATAATTACAATTTTCAGGGCTAATTTTTTTCAAGATTTTGCTCCCAATACCAGAAAAACAGGATAGAAATCATAAGGTGAATAAATGCCAGAACTTCTGACCAAAAAATCGCTGCTAAAATGCCATGAGAAAAGAAATAATAAAAGATGCAGAAGGGATAGAAGGAAAGGAAAATCAGAAACTGAAGAAGTGAGCTAAAACACTAAGAGAATAAAAGAATGGTACAAGAACAAACTTGCCTGTAATTTCTTCTCAGTCTTGGCTTACAAAGCTTACTTTTAAATACTATTCCAAACATAATGATTTAAATATATCAGATTATGGTCTCCACAGATAATAAGATTGCCATATAACATTTCACACATCAACTCTTAATTTCCAAGTCAGTATAGATCTTCTAGTTTAAAATGATTCACCGATCTTAAAAGATCTTAAGTAGAGATTCAACATACAATTAAACAAGCATACAATTAAATTCTGGTCCCTGTTTTCTTCTACATATGCTATTACCCTCTCCCTATGTTTTAGTAGATTTGAGTGTTACTCAATTTATTTTATTTTGTTGGTAAAATATATAGGTACATATCTATTGCTTTTTCCTGTATGCGTTTTCTTGAGGAATAAGAGAAATTGCATTTTTATGGGAAATTCATGAATTGGTAAACATTTTCCTTTATGGTTGTGCTGTCTTTTTGTGCTATATGCTTATATGCAACTTGCTTATTGTTATACAGAATTCAGAAGTAATTGAATTCTGTAAAACACATCATATACTTTAAGGACAACAAGAGGAGAATATTTAGCTATACAGTTTATCCAAAGTGTAAGTAAAAGGATCTCTGATGAGTAGTTTTAAATATATCACATTTTCAAGGTAAAAAATGTGAATCTTTATTTGGTATTAGATTATTTTGTAAAACCTTACTGAAATCTTTATTTCTGCTTATAATCATAACTCTTTTGAATTTTATGGCATTATCATATAAAGGAAATTACTTCCTTTTCACAGAAATATATACTAAAGCCTACAAAAAGGCCTTAGTGTGAGGCAAAAATTATAGCAGTGACCAGTAGCAATACTTCAGTCTCTTGTCAGCTTGTAGCTGATAAAATATTAATTTTTATGTCTGTCAGAGAATTGAGATTACTGATCTACCACACTTGTCAGCCATTATCAACTACTGAATATTTCATTAAAATTATGTAGCAAATCAGTGCACTTAGGTGTTGTTGTGGGTTTTTTAGGCATTGCATATCAATACATCAATACTCCTAAAGAGGCCAAGAAGTTCCACACTAGGACATGTGCAACCCACAGCATTCTGCCACTTAACACTAAACCACGGATATGGGTGCACTGCTCAGACAGCTGCTTTTGAATTGCCACAAAAGACAATCTGACATATTACAGAAAACTGGAATTGATGGCAGTCTACTTTAAGATGTCAGACTGTAATCTGCTGTGGTCATTAAACTGAAAGAAACTAGGTTTAGGTTCTTTAGTGAAGGTGGTGAGGCTCTGGAACAGGTTGCCCAGAGATATTTTGAATGTCCCAGCAGAGGAAGCATTCAAGGCCAGGTTGGATGGGGCTTTGAGCAACCTGGTCTAGTGTTAGTTGTCCCTGCCCACAGCAAGGGGCTTCAGAGCTGATAGTATTTAAGGTCCCTTCAAACTTAAACCATTCTGTGGCTCTACAGAAGCAGCTGAGCAGCCCCAGAACCTGGTTGGTCCCTAACAGGAGCAAAAAGAGGCAGGTTAACCCCATAGCTTCCACCATGGGAGACAAAGACCAGAAGTGGGGAGGATGTCTGGGGCTGCCACATTCTTCTGTGGAAATGTATATTTCCTGTGTCCTTTCCCCCTTCATTTGTGGCTACTATTGCAGGAATGTTACTTACTCTTCTGTTACCTACTCTCTCAAGTGTAATTAAGGAACTGCAACAATACTTCCACTAAGTACTTCAGGAATAGGGTTAACATTAAACTTGATTCTTGGGAACTGAAAGCTGTAAGAAATTACAGTTTCTGTGACCTGAAGACCTTGATATTTTAATTACAATCCTTCTAATTTCTGCTTTCATTCTGACCATAACACGAGTCACATGCCTCTCTGATAATTCAGTCTCTGCTAGCTCTATTCTGCTTCTCTGCACACTGTGATTTCTGTGTACTTACTTATGTCATGCCAGTGATTTCATACACTAACTGAATTGCTTATTGAATGGAGACATCTTTTTTTCCTGTTGTTTTCCCCTTCACTCAGGCCTACAAACTTCGCAAGAAAAAGAAACGCTGCTGTGTTCCGTGAACCCCACAGATGGTGCACATGGTGGTCTCTGAAATGATATTCAAGTACAATTGGGTTCTTGAAGAATATTTCTCAATCAGGAAATATCTTTCAGATTAGATATTATGTTGCTGAGATTTTTGAATTATACTTGTGATAGCCTCATTTCTAAAAGTGACTGGGCTTCTGTAATTCTAGAATTCAGAAGAGTATATATCCACTGAAAACCTACACATGATGTCCACTGTATGTGACTTTGCTCCTAAACTGAACAAACTGAAGATTGTCCATACCTATAGAGTTTTATCTGTTAGTACTTCTATATCTCTCCTCCACAGAAAGCCAGCATTTCAGCCATAATGAATGGCTCGTACACACATGATTTTGTCTTTGTATTCATCATTCTCTTTACAATGGAGACTGGAGCTGAGGTGTTTTAATGCTGTCCTATATGCATAGTTATACACAGATGATGGATAGATAGATAGATAGATAGATAGATAGATACATACATACATACGTACATCGATAGATGCATCGATAAATACATCGATAGAAACATAGATAGATAGAGCAAAACAAACAAAAAAAACCCCTTTTGTTGAGTCAAGTGTTTCTCACCTGTAGAAAAATTACCAATGCACAAATTCAAATCTTCATTTACTGTATATATATTTGCATGTTGTCATTTCCTGAAGAAAGACTTTTCTATCAGTTAATGAGCCATCAGTCCTTTAAAAAATAATTCCCTTCTCTGTAAAATTATGAATAATTGCATTCATATAAATATGGTTTCACAATTTTTCATAATTATGATAACTCATTATATTAAAATATTGAAGTGAATAATAAATTTTCTGTATCACAAAGGAGACATAATTTGAAATTGCACACAGAAAATGATTTCAGGCCCAGATTCATCACAGTGCTTCAATTACTTCTTACCATACGAAATCATGGGAAGGAGTGGTGTGTAATAGTGCATATGGAGTTGGATTTCCCTTTTGTTCTCTTCTTGTAGTATTAGATGAAGGTAAATCATATACTACAAATCACCATTTTAATCCTATTTTTTATAAAAATGACTAGACTTTGTAGAAAATTTAAGTGCTGTCCAAAATCCCATACAAATTTTCCAGCTTTTCTGCTACAGAATGTTTTAAAAAGATGACCCATGTGTGCTGAAAGGACCAAAAAACCTGAAAAGCAGAGATTGAAATAAAAAAATAGAAGAAGAACTTTAAAATTAATTGTAATTTTTTTGGGCTAGTTATTTGTTCGCAAACATTTGTGGCTTTTTTTAATGATTTTTGCAATTAAAATATTTCTGTTTATGGGAATAAAAGCAATCCTGATTCATAACTGTTTGGACTGATATGCAGAAAAAAATACATATATATGCAATATACACTATGGTCTCATATGTTTTTAATATATCTATATTGTCACAAGTGTTGTGTTTATTTTCAGATTTGCTTTTAGTTGTCAGACAAGTTCATTCCAAGATGTAACTTCCATCACCTTCCTGTCATAAAAACCCTGACCCCAACAGAGCTTTCAGGAGCATGTCCCTCCACTGTAGAACTAAAAAGAATTAAGAATTGTTAGGATTTGCATAGTTGTTTTGTATGGCTGACAAAAAAAGGCCAGGAATGCCATTCACTGTACCCCATATGACCCAAATAAATTGAAAAAAAATCCATAAAACAATTACATTGAAAATATTTAGGGGAAAAAAACCAATGAAAAAAAGCCCGAGATGAAGATAGTAAATATATCTCTTCAGTTGGAAAGAAATCTGTAATTTCATCTTTAAACTTGTATAAGAATGTAAATTTTCAAGGAATGAAATAAATTTAATGGTCACTATACAGAAGCCGAACAGGAACATGACTAGGATCTGTCTCACCACTATCCTTTAAAGGTCATCTTGACCTCATACAAATTTATCTTTTTTATTCTTCACCCTAATCAAGTTCTCACAGATTTCACAGATCCATAAGTTCATACAAATGGTGTCATCTCTGTATCGCACACTTACTGCAGTTCTGAGACAGAGGTGTTTATGTGCCATGACAACACTTGGTTTTGATTTAGTAATGCCTTAGCCTGATTAGGACACATAAAATACTTATCTGCAACAGTTTTATCTGTGAGATTTTAATTACATTACATTCATATCTAGGCCAACTTTGCTCAATATTCACATGGAGATGTCATTTTAATTTCATATTACATACAAGTGTATTGAGTATTTTGAATGAGAACAGAATACACATTTTCATCATTCACTCACAAAATGTTTATTCCTTTATTATGTCTGCATGACTCATGCTGAATTGTATATTATCCCTCAGTGAGTTCTATAGCAACCCTTTAGCACCTTGCAGAAAGAAGCAATTTAAAGATGCATAAAATATTTTGAAATGTCTGCAGTTCTTATTTTCTTAATGTTTGTACCAAAATGTACAAGCTATGAAGTACAGTGACCTGGCAAGAGCCAGGCCAGAACTCACTCTAGTTATACATGTTAATAGTTCTTTTGGTGCTTGCAGGGCTCTGTCCATGCCTGTATGTATGCAAGTAGATACACATAACTGTAAAAACTGCCAGGCTGTTCTGTTTGCCCTCTACATGTTTAAAGATCACCTAGGTTTTTCTTTACTCAGCAAGCTGGAATTGATTCATATGCATTTCAGTTTAGTTAGTGTGGAAGAATGCAGAAAACCTAATTACTTTTCCAAGAAGTCATTTGAACAGAGATTCATGAAATGAAATTAAATACCTTCATCCAGGTATTTCTTGGAAAGGTTTTTAGAACCACCAGGAAACTTTTTGTGTAGATCAACTAAAATTTGTGATGAAGGCCTGGCACACATGAGGCTGCTTGGTTAACCTGTTTTAGAAGGAATGCCACTGCATTCCTACAGGCATTTTATTCACTTTTAGTTAAACTTTGGAAAAGGCAAGCTAAAGGCTGTTGGTTACATGGTATCATGCTAGGGAGGGGGGAAGATGATCTTAAGTGGTGTTTGGTTTGTTTTTTTGATTTTCCATTGCTGATTTGTAGTCCTATTCAATATTGCTGGGGAGCAGTATTTATATAATTTTCTCTGACTTTGTTACTCTTTTTCGGGAAATGTCCTAAATACAATATTCATGTGTCACTCACTTTCTATAGCAAATGCCTGCTAACTGACTTCTCAGAAGTATTTACACAGATCTGTAGCCTAACATGTGGATTAAATGCACAAAAGATAATTGTGATTAATTACAATACATTCTTGCTGCATGAAGATACATGTTCAGGTAAATTTGCCTGCCAAAATAATTGAATGTTTCTTCTTTTATGAATTTCTAATTGAACATAATTTTCAGCATCTTAATATGGCTACAGTCCTTGTAAAGTTGCAGGTATACTTGTACATATAACACAGGAAAAGGAACTATTTTTAAACTATCTCAACATTATGGTATAAATTTTATTACATTGCTTGATGTCAAGTGGCAAGAAGCTGAACTTTTTACATCCATAAATACTCTGAGTACCTTAAAAAAATCTTGCAGATAAATCTCTTTCATCCTGCTTCCTCTTATAAAAATTATACCTATGCAAATGCTAAGAGAATTAAATGTAGAAAAAAACCTGATCATCTTGTTGCAAACTTCAAAAATAATCTGTGTTTTGTTGAGCTGTCAGATAAGAGCACCCAGCTTTCAGGGACAGAAATGTTTTCTATTATACTGACAGTCCATTAGCAATCTCCATTCTATCACACTCTTTCTTTTTTTCCTCTGCTCAGAAACATGATACAAATGTTATTGTCTCAAGCTGTGTTTGTGACACAAGCTGCGGCAGAAAAAAAAAGTTAGTTGTTTTAATTTTTGGAGGGAGGAGGGGATGTCTTTAACAAAAACGTTAGAATTGATCCATGAGCCATCACGTTTTAAACAGATTTTTCAGCACACAATTTATTTCATTTGGGAAGCTGTTATAAAAAAAGCAGAAAAAGCTTGGGTTTGGGTGGGGTTTTTTTGTTTGTTTGGTGTTTTTTTTGGTTTGGTTTGTTTTTTGCTGTAGCAAATGCAGATTTGAATGTTACAGTACAGCTCTCATTTCCACTCCAGACATCACTGTATTCTGATGTGCTGCGCAGGTATAAAATTATAAAGTCAAGAATATACTCTGAGTGCCTTTCCATTTACGTTACTTTACTTTACTTCCCTCAGATTCAATGGCTGGCCTGCTACTGAACTCGTAGTCTGAAAAACTCACATACATTAGGTGAGAAAATGTAAACCCTGTGAAGGTGACTAAAACCAGAAATCTTGCTCAACTGGACACTCCCTTTTTACTCTAAAGAAGCTTTTGTTGGTGGTGGAACCTCTAGCCACTTGGGATCTCATTTGCCACAAGAGAAGCACATGGTAACTATACCTACCTTATAGCTGAGCAGTGAAGAAGTTACAGCACTTTCTTGGGAAGGAGAAGCCTGGCTTGCAGATATCACAGAATCTACAGGTCAAGCTTCATGTTCCCCCCAGCAGATGACTGGTAGCCCATTAAATATCTTTACTATGGATGCTGTGGGGCACTCCTTCTGAACTTAATGCACTGCACAGCTTAAGAGTTGAGGGTGATGTTCCCCAACTGAGTGACAAGAGCAAGTTTCCTAGGAAATTCTCAACTGAAAAGCCATCCTAATTCCCAGACCTTTCATTAATCATCTGTACAATAGTCACACAGGGAAAATCTCCCAAGAAGCAAAGTGAATATCCTGCCACTGTGTTCACCTGCTGCACAGGTTTGCTGGCAGCAGGGCCTCAGCCACAGAGTCTCAACCCGAGACCAGACACACTTAGAGTGGTCCTCTGTGCTGTTAGTTTGAGATATGTAAGGACATGATGCAGTCATGTAAAAGCAGGCACGTCCAGAACTTTGTAGTAGAAATTATTGAACTATTTTTTTTACAGATGGCTTTCTCAAATTTTGTGGTTCTCTGTATGGCATTCTTTAGTAAATACACTTAATGTCATTTAGATGACTCCTATTTTCAATAGAGCTATTTAATGTCAAAAGTGTTTGCATCTTTCAATAATATGATGAACTAAGAACACATTTGCAGCATATGTGGTGAATTATGCTATCACGTGTGTTTACAATAGCTCTCTCTCTTTAGGGGACATCTGTAAATCAAAGGTGCTTATTACTTCTTTCAGCCATTTGGGTTCATAAGTTGGACATAAACTGTTTGTTCCCTTTTGAGTATTTTGAGCTGATTCCAGCCATTTCTGTCATGCTGGACTCTTATTTTTTTCCTCATTTCCCCTGCAACACAATGAGTTAAACATTTCCAGAGAGTGTGTTCACAGAAAACTCTAATTCTTTAGCAGATTTTTTTTAAAGTGCTCTCCTAAGGTCATCTTAATAATTCTTCATCCACAGTGTGGATATTCACATGATGTTCAACATTCCTCTGAGAGACCACAATTTAATCTCTCTCATTTGTTCCTCTGTGCCATTTTAAAATATTTATCTTGAATAGTCATACAGGAAGGTTGAAAATATGTGATACTTTAGCAATCTTGGAGAACAAATAACAAAAACAGTTATACTCTTTGAAACTGCATTTGAAAGACAGAGAACTAAAACTTTTCCATCAGTATCTTACATTTTAATCCATGACCATGAAACTATTTTCCTGGAGAAAAGGAAAAGGGGCAGACACTGATCTCTGTGGTGGCAATAACAGGACTTGAGGGAAGTTGTGTCACGGGACGTTTAGGCTGAATAGTAGAAAAAGGTTCTTTACCCAGAGGGTGGTTGGAACAGACTCCCTGGGAAATGGTCACAGCACCAGCCTCACAGAGTTCAAAAAGAGTTTGGACTATGCTCGCAGGCACTGGTGTGATGCTTGGGGATAGTGTGTGCAGGGCTGGGAGTTGGCCTTGATGATCCTTGTGGGTCCCTTCCAATTCAGCTGATTCTGTGATTCTGTAATTCTTATTGAAAAGAAATGTGGAAGTGTTTTTATGTTCTCACTAATCTTCACAGATTAATAACTCTGTCTACATTCTGCTGATGCACTTATCATCCAGTGAAGCAGCCCAGCAAGAGGGACCAAGAGCAGGTCACAGTTCCTCAGTCTAGAAGAATCCCTGTGGTTGTAGCATAGAGAAAAAAGTGGTTTTATACTATAGATAGCAGATAGGCTTCTTCTGCAACTGGTGATCAGTTACTGTATTTTTTAAAAAGTGAAGACATAACCAAATCATTAAAATAGAACTCATGATAAACATATGCAGAGAGTTTTTGTTTTCAAATCCAAACTCACATCTTCTTGAATATTTTACACTGCCTCTTTTAAGAGGAGATTTGCAATTAGTAAAAATTAAATCCAATTGAATCAAAAGATTTGTTTTTAATACTTAGCTAATATAAACTCTTTCTGTCAAGTCTCCTTATACAGCCTGAGCGGCTCAGACATAACCACAAAAAATCCCTTTTGGAGACTAATTTATAATCTGGTCTGGTGTGTGCATATGCATCTGTCAAAGGATATTTGTCACCTGATTACCAGGTTTCAGCAACAGACTAAGAGTCATGTTTTCAGTTCTGTCTTGAAAGCTTCAGACATATTTCTATGTCAATATTATTGCCATAAACTTTGTAAAATGTGAAGAAAAAAAAAAGATGCAGAACAAAAACCAAAAATCATTTATGCAACTGAGTTGTCTCAAGGCTTCTCAATAATGAGGGCAGAAGAATTTTATCACTACAGAAATGAGGGACTAAGATGAGGATGCATATGCCATGATAAGGAGAGGAAACATGGGAGGACAGGAAAAGGAGTAGGCATTGATATACTGTCCTTTGAAGCATGGGAATTTTGGACTGGATGACTACAGAAAATCCCCCTTCTCTGGTCTGGCAGGTTTCTTCAGCAATTTTCCATCCCACTTCCTCCTTTCATAGCTTACACAACAAGTAAAGTAGAAGTAAAGATTGTTTTCTGACAGTTAAATATTGATCACTTAAAAAAAAAAAGTCAAATCCCAAAGGTTTTATCAGAAAATAAGTTAGTAAATCTGCATTCTGAATTATTCCCAGGATAAAGAATATCTTTTGGTCCTGTCCCAGTCCCACTGAACTCAAATAGCAAAATTTCCATCAGATTAATGGAAAATAGTTCCAGAGTCTATTTAATGAGACAAGTGTGCTGTACTGAAATTATGAATTTTGAACCAGGATGAATTTTCAAATGTAACATCAAAAATTAGTTCTGCTATTGCAGATTGTAAGGTTATATGAACACTCAGAAAGCTTATAATTGGGGGCTATTGAAAAATATTTGAAAAAGATAATTTAATGACCATGTAATTTTACTCAGATGCTCCGGAGAAAAGAAATGAGTCAGCGTTGTAGTTGTTAAGAGACACAGGAAGTATCAGATATACAGTATATATGGTGTACAATAAATGTTACTCTATTTTATCTCAGTAATAAGATTAGATAATATTAAAAAAAAGCCTTCAGAGAGCTCTTTAGCAATAGAGAAAGGTCATTTTCACTTTGAGCAATATGGAGAAAACAGAGACCCACTGCTTTTTAACCTTTTGGGGTTTTTTTGGTTTTTTTTTTTTTTTCCCCCCAGAACCTGGTGAAAAATCACCACATGCAGGCTCTCTATGAAACAATTTTCTAACAAAACAGCTGCCTTTGCCTCACTTTAACCAAGATACTGATCTGGGCCTTGTAACACCAAAGGTTTTATACAGCCAGTGGAAACCCCAAATCTGGAGCTTATTTTACCTTACACTTCCCTACCAACAACTGTGTCTGAGAAATCACATTCCAAAATATGAGTGCGATATATTTTTTAAAACATGTTTTAAATTTTGGGAAATCCAATTATTTTTGAAAACAGGCTTGGGGTTGTAAAACTTGTGTTAGCCAAGCAAAGATAATGATTCTCTGATTAACAGGAAAAGATGAGTATCTTACAGACATGTAATATCATCTTCTTATTGAGAAGACATTTTTGACCCTCAAGAGAGAGGAACGTAGAAGTAAGTGCATGTGCACCCCTCCTTCATTTCGCTGGGGAAGAGAGGTGAGGGGAAGGGGAGGAGACAGTTCTTTTTCTCTCCCTTCTCTTGAAGCAAGCAGTTCTTTTGTCTTCCTCATCCTTAAAAAAAATTCATGCCTTCTAACAAAGTGCACAGACTTACACAAAAATGTCTCAGCAGTCTCATGCCTATAGGTTGCTGCTGATGTATGCTGAAAGCAACAGTTAAAGGAAGCACCTATTTTTTTATATCCAAAACCTCAGCTATTAACTGACTCTGCTTGAGTCAACAAAGGATTTATTCCTCGGGGCCATTGGGATTTAGAGGACACAAGCAAAATCTGGTGGAATCTCCAGTTCACAAGGGACTTAAGTTTAACTCTAAAATTTAAATTCTTGTTGCTCAAGTTTGAATTTAAGGGAAAAAAGGTCTTGTACTGCCTGGGTAAAGGATTTCTTCAGTATCTCTGTCTTTTTCCTTTAAACATTCATAGGCAAGCCTAATTTTTCTTCTATAACTAGAAATAGCAAAAGTAATTATGAGTCTGATCTAGGTCTGCCAGCAAGCCTGGTCTAAATGAGGCTTTCATACAGCGATATTAGGATTTTTGACTCTTTTATCTTTGGTCTTGCCCTTGGCAGTTGAAATGCTGCCAAATGGACCCTGACAAGGCTTCATGGCCCCTCTGTGCTCATACGCTCAGGTCTCTGTGAAACTGTGCCGTAATTAAATCTGTCTCCATCAACAGTCAGAAGAGATTTTCTTTGGCTGTGGGGCAGGATGAAACATTTCTGGCTTCTAGTCTGTTTTTATAATGATCACAGGTTGAAATTAGAAGTCTCAAAGATTTCCCTTTCTCCTGCTTACAGAGAATCTTAAATTCACCAGAAAATGAAACAGAAGATAGAAAATTTTGATCAAAATTAATACAAAAGCACCAAATAAAAGGAATGTGCAGAAAAGGTGAAATCTTAATTTCTGTTAGAGTTTAAAGCAAAATACATAGCTGTCACAATTGAACTAATTTTTGTTAAAATACTACAAGTGAAAATGCAATTAACAAATCTGTACATTTGCAAAGTGTGGGTTTTTTTTTATCACCCATGCTAGAGAAATTTTTTCTTGAGATGAACAGCTGAACAAAATATCCAGTTAATGCCAACAGGTGTCTATAATCTGAGCAATCAATAACTATTTTCTGCTGTAACTAAATGGCAGTCTCATGTAGTAGGATGTCATATACACTCATTTTCCTCTATCAAAAATCACATTTTTCTCTGCCTTTTCTTCTTTATTTCTTTTTTCCCCCTCTTTCTTGCACACAATTTTCTAATTGGTAGTACTCCTAGGGTAGTTTTACTTGAATTATGACTAATGTTTTGTTTGTGTTCACACTCTCAGATTGCTATCAGTCTGCAACTCTTAATAGTTTATTTTCCTGAATGGAGTTTTGCAAAAAAAGGTAATTCTACACTTTTACTTTATTCTTATACTGTAAGATGGTTTGGGGTTTTTTTTGTTTGTTTGTTTGGGTTTTTTTGGTTTTTTGGGTTTTTTGGGTGTTTTTTGTTGCTTTAACTTTGAACATAAAAACTTTTAGAACTACAGTGAACTCATTACTTTGGGACAGAGCAAATATCCATCACAGATCTCAAAATTAGGATTTTGTGTAGTCGGGGTAGAAAATATTTAACTCACTTTTCCCATGGACTTTTATTAAGGAGATAACACGATCATTTGAAAATCTTCGCCACTGCCACTGCTTGTCATCTCCAGGCTGCACTGGTATAAAGCACCATATCTCTGGTTGTAGCTGGGATCAGGACAGAGCTCCAGCTAGGTGAGATGGGACAGGCATTTCCTCAATTAGCTGAGCCACTACATTTACCTCTAATACATCCATCAGGTCCCAATCACCTCCCATTCCCTATTCAAGATGCTGCATTGCTCAGCTTTCTAACAACTTCAAGAATGTGTCAACACTTTGCCTCCAGCAACAGTATTTCCAGATTTGCAGCACATTTTATGATTCCAGAAGGAAGTAAACCTGTATTTGGAGACAATTTTTGGGGGATGATGGATGGTAGGGAGCGGGGTTGTCTTATAATGAATAAATATTATCCTTCCTCTCCATTTAATAAGGAATAATTTTATAATTATGACCTTGTCTTGCTCATAGGGTCAGGGCTTGCAATTCTGTTCTTTCCAATTCAGATTATAAAGGTAGTTCCCCAGTTTCTCAGGCTACATACATAACTGGTTTTGAGAAGGATACTGTTCATAAGATACTGAGATGGAAGAAATACAGGCTTATGTCCTCATTTGAAATCATTACACCAAGATTTAAACTTGGGACTCCTGTTGTGTAGTTTGTGGCTTTTACTACATGTCTATGGTCTGTAGGTTGTGAGCATATATGTAAATCTATATTTCTCCATCATATACAGAGAGGATCTAGGTAAATCAGTGACTGTACCTTCCCCTATGATCTATCTCAATAAGAAGGAATACAGTTAACTACAGTAAGCACAAAATAACAGCCACTTGGACAAATTATTCTCTATAACTGCTCAAAGGAATGGGACTTCCACAGCATATTCACATAACTGATGAAGGGGTAGATGCCCCCTCACCAAGTTTGCTGACAACTCACAAAGCTGGGAGGAGTGGCCAATACTGCCCTTCAGATACCCCAACCATTGAGAAGGGCCCCACCAGGCTAGAAAGATGGACAGCAAAGAACCCTCTAGAATTCAACAAAGGCAAATACAGCATCTTGCACCTGGGAAGGTATAATCTCATAAGCCAGCACAGGCTGGGCTGACCTGCTGGAAAGCTGCTCTGCAGAGGAGGACCTGGAGGTCCTGGTGGACAGCAAACCCTCCGTGAGCCAGTAGTGCCCTGGGGGCCAATGGTATTCTGGAATGCATTAGGAAGAGCACTGCCAGCAGGTGAAGGGATGTGATCCTGCCCCTCTACTCAGCCTTAGTGAGGCTCATCTGGAGTGCTATGTCCAGGTCTGGGCTCCTCAGGACAAGAAAGGCACAGAGTTCCTGGAGCAGGTCCAGCAGAGGGCCATGAAGGTGATATAGGGAATGAATGGAGCTTCTCTCTTATGAGAAAAGGCCTTTGGGCCTGTTCAGCCACAACAGGTGACTGAGAGGACACCTCATCAATCTATTCAGGTGTCTGAAGGGATCTGTCAGAGGATGTTTCCAGGCTCTGCTCAGTGGTGCCAAGCAATAGGACAAGAGACAATGGGCAGAAACAGATTCACAGAAAGTTCCACCTGAATATGAGGAAGAACTTCTTTACTGTGCATGTGACTGAGCACTGGAACAGATTGTCCAGAGATGTTCTGGAGTCTCCCTCACTGGACAACAGTCTGATCACAATCCTGTGCCATGTGCTGTAGGATAACCCTGCTCGGGCAGGGAGGTTGGACCAGATGACCCACTGTGTTCCTTTCCAGCCTTACACATTCTGTGATTCTGTGAAATTATTTGAAATTATTTGAATGGAAAATTTGGGTTGTGCAGATACAGAATAAAAATAACATTGTTCCTTTCCTGGAGTCTCAGCTATTTCTTTAACTGGGTTATAAAAGTTGCATTCCAGGGGCTCTGGAAAGTATTTCACTCACTTCTTTATCAAAAGAGCATCTTGATAGAGAAATGGAATGACTTGCATGAAATAAAACATGAAAGATCACAAAAAACTTGGGCTTCTGAATGTAAAGTTCATAATGTGTGGTTTGTTATGGACAGTGTATTTTCTTTCTACATTTTGTTGCCTTTTTATTGGAAGCTTGCTGTGTGAATTGTAAGTATAATGGAGAGAAATAGTTTTCACGTGTCCTGGCGTGCAGCAGGAATGATTAAAAGTACTCAACTTTGACCAACAGAGTTTCTGTATTTTGGAGAGCAATTATTTTAATTGGTGATTGAAAATAAGAATTTGTTTGTTTTCCAAATCCAGGCCTATGGCATAATTCAGAGACTCTGCAACTATTTAACAATTTCCCACATTTGTCTTGAAGTGAAAAAGTCCTTTTTAAACATTCTTGCCCCCAGGTAAGTGTACATATCCTGTGTAGTTCAGCTACAGAAAGAATACAGGCGATGTTTTCACACATGAAAGGAGATGACTGTAACATTTCAGTGTGAATAGTCCTCTACTCTTCCTGCTGTCACATACCCAATCTTACCTCTAGCCACTGGTCAGAAGTGCAGGCTCAAATCTATACTGACATTTCAATCCAGGCATTTTGAAAAGACAGGCTATAAGGAGTTATTTTATGCCAATTATTAGATGTGATTAATTATGGTGAGGTGTTCAGCTGTTTTGATAAGCATTTCTTGAAAAGCAGTTTTACATTCAGATCATGCTCTCATTTCTTGAAATGAGAACAGAACTCAAAGTATAGTTAATATTCACTCCCTCTAAAGAAAAAGAATAAATACTCCTGGTACCTGTATTTTTCCACAGGTTTCCAACATTCTGGAATCTATGTTTGGTCTCCTAATTGAAACTGCATAAACCCAGCTGCCAGCAGCCCCTATCCCTAATCTAGGTTAAACCCTTTTGCCCTCCACAAGGAGAACCAGATCTTCTGGGACCCCCATACCAGAAGTCACCTGCTGGGATGTCTTTGAGTGTCACTAGATTTGCTAAAAGTTGTGAACCTGAAGATAGTTTGGATAAAGTGTTTCAAGGGAGTCCGTACTAGCAAATGAAATCTGCTTTATTTATTTATTTATTTATAGAAAATATGTAACCAACTCAAACAGTAAACATAAATATTTACTGATATATCAGATGTTGGATTTTACTTATGTCCTTATGCCTTTTTGTGGAACACAAGAAAGTAAATCTGAAAACCAGATTTTTATCCAACAATACTCACTGTAATTTTCATGGTGCTGACAGAAGCTCATCTCAAAAATGGGTCTTGTATTTCTGCCAACACACAGCATGCTTGACCTGCAAAGCTCTTGCTATTCCAGAGCTAAGCCTCCACTGAGAGAACTCTGACAGTCATGCAGACCATGGCAATGTGGATCTGTAGCCAGTTAACAGGAAAGTAACATCAAGAAATTATTTGTGATTTGTGACATGGAGCAGTTCTCCAGATAAGCTAGCAGAGAGGCACAACTTAGTGTTCCCCAACTTATAACACCAGTGCCTGGCGTTCAGCTGGCTGCAACTTTGAAGTGAATACTTGAAAAATATGATTTGATGATGAAACCAAAATGAGATACCTTCACAGCATGAATAAATACATTTAAAGCGGGACACTAAATTTTGATTAGTTGGTTACCCCTTCCTTTTAGCCAAAAAAGTCAGTTGTATTTGGTGCAGTTCCTAAGCAAGTACATCACGTTAAGAAGGAAAATATTTTATTTTTGACTGGCACTGGTACAGTTCTTGGGAGAGCATGTGCTCATGACATCAGCTGAAGCAATTCAAGGCGAGGCCATCTCAGCCTATGGTGTGTGGGGCTGGCCAGTGAGGGTGAGGGCCCCAGTGTGTGACACCAGCCAGAGCAGCCAGAGCTGCCTCTGAAAGGCAGCGCTGCACAGATCGGTTTGGACAGCTGGAGAGCTTCCCCCTGCCTCGCAGTAATATTGATTGGTAATTCTGGTGGAAAAGAGGACAAGTACAAAATAACCAACCCTAAGAGCAGAAGTTCTAATTAATTTTTTCGGTGTCCTTCCAAGAATTATTTATTTTAAAAAAAAAAATCAACCAGACATACTTATCTAACATTAGAAACATTAGCTTGGGTTTTGTTTGTTTTGTTTTTTCTTTTTGACTACTATACCATAATGTAAGAAAAAAGAATGACCAAAACATTTAACAGAGAAATTATAATATATTTATATTTAATTTTTATTTATCTTATATATTTCTATGGGTTTTTTTGTTTATATTTATATTTTTAAATTAAAGAATGAAGTAGAATGTATAAAGATGTAAGGTTTATTAGTTTTTCAATGTCTTTTTATCCTCAGGCACTGAAATAATGATACCGAACAATGCTGAGAAACCGTGCTCATAGGCTTCAAATCAATTATTATTGATATTATATTATTCAGATATAATATTGAATAAATGTGCGTAGCCCACTGTGCATGCCATACATCTGCAGCTTGGCACAATGGCATGCTCCAGTCATATCCCAGAAACTCAAAATGATCAATTCCATTTTCATTCATCTTAAAGAGGTAGGTCTCTAGAAGCATTATGTAAGCAGAAAGTTTAAAATCTTGAAGTAGAATAATGTTATAGCAGAAAATTCTATGCATTATATTTTTTATGAGGCATCATTTGCAATATAAGTCAGGGTAGTCACACAAGCTGGACATTTTTTCCATGTTGCATGTTTCAGTGTTTTGATTTTTTCCCATGATAACTGAATTTTTAAATTTGTTTTTAAAAGTTATCAGTCCTTGTTCAAAATATTTTAGATGTTTGAGTAAATTATTTATTATTTATAAATAATTTAAAATTTAATTTCATATAATTTAATTAGTTTTTTAAATACAAAAGTAAGATTGCCAAACATCAGCAGAAATTATATTTCTTTTCTGCTCATAACTTTATGCTTGCAGCAAAAATTTACTCATTAAGTTACAAAACAGAATAATATGTTTTGCTTGCAGCAAAAATTTACTCATTAAGTTACAAAACAGAAATAATAATAATATTATTTCTGCCATGTATATAGTTGACAGATATACTTAACCCTACACCTCTGCAGTTCTTGTGAGTATATGCCACTAAGTATATATTACAGTATTTAATTATGGACTGTGTTCAAATAGCAAAAGAAGAAAAATCTCTTGGATATCTGATGGATAAGGCACTTTAAATAAATTTCTCTGAAGCATTTTATTGGAGCAACTTTAGTTTTTGTATTCATCAGAGTCATATTTCTACTAGTAACAGCTTCTTTTTAGACTTATGTATATTTAATTTTAAAATGGGAATATTCCCTGAGGAAATGCCTTTTTTTGACAGAAATATCTTTTGCAAGAACAGAATTAAATGCAAATCCTAGAAACCTATGGTATCTGACCATTACACTGTACAAGTATTCAACAACTTGACTCAGTCCTCAATGGGATTTTTCCATTAGATGTAGTAGAGGACCTAAGCCGGCAGATCTGAGATGCCTAAGCCAAAAAAATTTCCTTTATACTGCCCACTCAATGGTGTCTAAACCTGAAAGCTGTTAAGATCAGTTGGTTTCTCCCTGATTGATTGTAATGTTCTCTAAACTCTTAAAATTCTGCTCCAGTGAATCCCCAGGGCTTCCCCAGCCCCAGGAGATCCTTATCTCCCTCCTAAACCTGATGCAGATGTGAAAAAAAAGGCATTTGTCTCCCAGGCTTCTGTAGGGTCTGACACAGGCTGACACAGCCTCACAAAAATGTTGTGGCTGCTGTCCTTCCCTTGCAGCTGAGGGGAAGTGCAGTGGCCACAGACATTCCAACGTTCACCAGGAAAGAGACACTCTGGACCAAGTTCTCTTCTTTGCCTGAGGGACTCAAACTGACAAAACCTACCTCCCAGGAGGGTCATGTAAGAACTAAGCTGTAGGGAACAGAAGCAAAGCAAGCATGTGAAGAGGTGCTCTTGGAATATTCTCACTGCATTTTACTGCCAAGGGTTAAAAACAGAAGGCAGATGAGTTTATGGGTTCTTCATCCGAGCAAAGCAAGTGTGTGTCATGTTTGATTTAGAGTACAGAAAAAACCTTTGGAGAACAAACCCACAAAATCCTCCAGCACATCAGCTTATGGCACCAAATCCCTCTTTCACTTATGAATTTCAGTGCTAACACAGGACGGGGACAGTGAAGTGGGATCTAACCACATACATTAATCATTGCTCACTGAATGTATGGCCTTGCTGCCTTATAAGGAAACTTTATGGCTTTAAACCTCTCTTAGTAAGGAGAACTTTGGACCCAAGCAGGCCACATTTTCTAAAAGATATGTAAAATACCACCTCTCCATCTTTCTTCCTTATCTTTTTTTCCCTACCACTCTCTCCCCTTCTCTTTCTTTTAATGAACAGTAAACCCCACAGCCATCTAAAAGACTGAATAGAATTTTCTGCCGCCATTTATATGTACTCACCTGGACCTTCTGAAAATAAATTATTCTTGTGGAGCCACTGTTCTTCAGCAAACCTCTATTTCAAATGTATTGCTCCTCAGTGTGCTGTGCAGACTTGTCCTTCACCAGTGTCTTTTCCTTTCTGGATCATATTCTGAAATAGCTTATTCTCCTCTTCATCTTTATTGGAAGCCTGAGTGTCTCACTCAGAACTTAATTTCCACCAGGATAAAAATGCCTAAAACATAATTAAACATGCATATTTTTAGCTATTAAACACAGTTCTTCATTAACTGCAGAGATTCAAGAAGTGGAAAGAACCTGGCTTAATGCTTCAAAGCATGAAAGTAATTAGAAAAAAAAAAACCAGAACATTATTTCACATCAAAGCTAAATATTTGTGATATGAAAAGACTTGCATTACTTTATAAATTAGATAGCTTTCTCATGAGGCTTGCTTTTTGGGTCCAATCATTACTGGAAATCACTTGTAAGAGAAATTCGGTTGCTGCACATCCAGCCAGTTGCACTGAAAAGGATGGTTAGGGTGAAATGAGATATCAGGTTGAAACTGAATTATTATGGCTTTTACTCCCCTCCACACTCACTCAATGCCATCATATTATGCAGTTTAATTCTGAGAATCTTCATATAACTCATCTCAGTGTTACTCTCTGATTGCTTGCAGAGCAGCAAAGAGGGAACCTATAATGCTTTGGTTTTAAAATACCGTCACCACTTTCTGAACATCTTCCCTGCTAGATGGTATCACATGATTGGGAAATTCATCAAAGGAGGAAAAGAGAATATGGTTATCGTAAGTCCAATAGTTATAAAAGTTCTGCACAGTTTAGCACCAGGAGGCTGCATTAATTCCACTGGTACCAAATTACAGTGGATAGCAACAGGTGCAGATATATATATATATATATATGTATAGCCATATGAATGAGCATACAGGGATATGAATATATAAATACCTATTCCATACAAAGAAATTTAACAAAAAGGATTGCAACAAATGTACTTGCTTTACATGACAGGTAGTTTCTTCCTGCATTTCTGTTTCTGTAACTTCATATCCTTAAATAGTCTCATCACTGACGTCCACATAGACGAAATTTTGGTCAACACTCAAATTTATAGTTGAATCTTGACTTTTGGCTTGCCTAGTGTAAGTGGCATTGTGTACCTTTGGGTTGTTGTTTCCCTGAAAAATGATGTTCATAATGAATGAAGAAAAATCAAAAATATTTGTAGAGTCTACTGCTAGGCAGAATGATGTCATTAAGTCTTTTATCATTTAGCCTAGTTTATTGGAAACCCTACAGGTAAGGGAATATTATAAAATAATTTACCTGAGCATTCCGTGACATGTGTTCTGAAAATATTTCTCATAGCTTAAAAATTTTAAACTGTAGCAGATCTGGTCCAAACAACCTAACATAACTGTGATTTGTATTTATATAGGCAAAGTACAAGTCAGTAGACTTTGAGAAAATAATCATAATTGCTGATACTTAGGACCAACTTATGCCAAATTTTTGGAGGGGCTTAAGAACTAGATTTATGGTAAAGTATAAGTTAAAAAAAATTTAAAACTAGAAAAGGACTTTACACCCAGAGTTCTAATTCCATTTCAGACTTTCTACATCTCTAGATACACAAGATTCAGTATCAAAACCCCTTGATTTTGTTCTAAATTCTACAAATTATTCCAAATGTGTGTAATGTAAGAAATTGCCAAAATGGATAAAAAACAATTAATTTCCTTAACCTGTTCTAATAACATTTCCATGTCCTCTAAAGCTCTTTAATGCTTTTCAGAGATGCAGCAGAGTTCATAGGCTGAGAAGAGGCAGCCAGAGCAGTTCAAACCCCTGGACTTCAACAAGGCATTTGGCACTATTTGCCATGGCCTCCTCCTATACAAGCTGGCAAGATACTGAGTGGGCAGGTGGTTAGTGGGATGCACTGCAAGCCGGCTCACAGGCTGGAATCAGAGGGTGCTCATTGATGCTTTTTTGCTCAGGCTGGCTGCCTGTCACACACAGGTCCCACAGGGATCAATACTTGCCCCCACCCCATCCAACATCTCCATAAATTATCTGGATAGTAAGTTTGGAAGCACCCTCACTAAGTTAGCTGATGGCACGTGTAGAGTATTTATTGCTCCAGGAAGTTAAATTTCTTATTGTAAGTGTTCAATAGAGTACTTTTTGTGCTGTTTTTTATGTCCAGCTACTTCTTTAGCTACTTCCATCACTCCCAAGTCGTAAAGTTGCTACCCGCATTTAGTCAGCACTACTTTTCAGATTTTGATGTTGCATAAAATCTGCTCAGTGGTGGTGGAGAAAGGGAGGAACAAAGAAAGCAGTTGTGTTGTATTTTTTCACCAAAAAACCCGTTTTTTATGGTTTTGTAGTAGGTCTTAATATTTTATCTCAGTCAGAAATTCTGGAGCCAATTTTCCTGTGTAATTTTGTATGAGAATCGGATTCTTTGGTGTCTACTTAGGAGTGTATGTAGAGTTTGGAGAAACTTTCCTCTGTGAAAGTTGTGTATTTTCAGAAAAGTTCAATTTCTATTAATATTAATGTTTTGAAGCTTCTGTTTCACTTTCAAATTTGGTACTTTCAAATGGCTTCAAAAGAAGGGAACATGCCTCCATAAGAACTCACACATTAAGTATGACTGTCTAGAACTTTTTTTCTTAAGGAAGGGATTTCTGAAATCCCTTTGGAGTAACAGTAGAAGAAACATAGAAATACTTTTTTATAAATATTATTTTCATTGTTAAATATATCATTATTATAAAGCAGTTACTTTTTAAAAAACATAGTTTATCCATAAATGTTGCCAGAAGTCAAACTCAAGTCTTCAGAAAGGTGTTATGTGTGATTAGAAATCAGGACTGCAAAAGATGCTGTTTTATTTATGGATGACCTGAAGAGTTCACCTAGTGAGAGCCACTTCTCGCCATGTAAGAGCTGCAAATTGTATCTGAAAGTAGTATTTCTGATTGAAATTGGCACTTCTGAGCCTCCTGTTGACTAACTTCTGTTTTCTTAAGCAGCAGCTTTATTTCAGCTGAAAATATCCTCAGCAGACATGCTTTCAAGTTCTGTACTTCATGCTGCTCTAACGTTACAGGAGGAATCTCAAACACTTATCGCAGACACAGCCACCAAGCTATGGAAGTGCCTTGACTTTTTCCCTGCCATTTTTGCAGTTGCTGTGCTGAAAGAGCAGTCAGTGTAGTAACTGAAAATTTCTGCTTTCTTCTCAGTCAGTGTCTCTTACGATTCTTTTGATTACCTGCTCTTTTACTACTGGCTTGTGACCACTGGCCTTTCCAAAGCCAGCCCCACTATTTTATCTTATGACACCATTCTGATACATTTCTACAGTTTCTGAGAAGTGTTTTAAGATACAGCAGCAGCCAAGCTACCATTGAACTATTCATCTTTGGACTAAGGATCATGTCTTCCTGCGGTTACAAAGCACGAACTCATGAAGTCAAATCCAATATTCTTCTCGGGATGAAAAGGCAATTGATAGTATATGTTGTTGGATATACTTCCACTCCTTGCAGAAAAATATCTGCATTCACATATAATTTTTTCTGCTTTCTTTATGCAACGAAGTAACATTGTAAACATTTTTTTGTATTTTGAACATACTCAGAGAAATCTCTGCATCTTTCAGAGAGAATAGTTTTATTTAAAATAAGGCGTTCTGAAAGTGCTGGTTTAAGAAAGCTTTCATTAGGAAAAGGAAATTTTGCCACTATATTTTTTTTTTAGTAATTGATTCAAAATACTTTTGTAATTAGTATAATGAATAATACTTTCTTCTATATTTTTCCTGTAAATATGGGGGGAAATACGTGATAAAAAGAATATGCAAATTCTACCACAAACTGAATTCACTGATTTAAAGTGTAATCTGTTCAGTTGTGCTGCTGGAAGTGATTACCCTGATACATAAGGTAGCAGAGAATAAGGCATACATCTTCATCTGCTCTGCTCTGGCTTACAGAAGTGGATGTGTTTGGTGCTCTGCTCCCTGCTGCAGCTGATGGGGACAGAGTAGGGGACAGCCTCAGGAGGGGAGCAGGAAGTGTGCTGGTCCCAGATTCCATGTCCTGTCCTCTGCTGGGTCTGCTCTAAGCACAGGCATGTGCAGCAAACCACAGCACAGCTGCCAACACCTCAGGAACTCCAGCATGCAGACAATGATATCTGACCTGTTTCCTGCGCTGCAGCCATGGGGCAAGAGCTCAGGCTGAGCACAGGGGTGAGCACCAGCGAGCTAGCTTGTAATGAAAACAGCTTGTTATGAAAACAGATTTTTCTCTTGATTTTGCAGAATTTCCTCTAATAGTTACAAGCATATCTTTCCACATGTCCCTTTTTCTGAGACATCAGTGTACATCAATGTGGCAGGGACAAATTGTCCCCTTTTCTAGACATTTTAGTTTGGTTGGCAGCCTGTTGGTCCATCACCTCCATGTTGGTGGTTGCCATACGTTATTGCAAACTTCATGTATTTTCTACTTTTTAAGTTTTTTCTCCAACACTTTATGATACGTTGAAAATTTAAACTTTTTTTTTTTTTAATCATGTGAGCATCAAGTCAGACAAATGATATTTTCAGGCCTCACTCATGATTTCATATGCTTGGAGACAGCACAATTAACCTCTCTTGCCACCTACCCACTTCCTGATCAGCTGCATCAGCAGAACAAGGGAGACAGAGGTGTAATGCTCCCATTATCTCCCAGACCCAGCGTTATCTGCCTTGCAGGACCAAAGTGAGGTTCAACTTCTTTTCCTGGTGTCAAGTGAGTACAGATTTCCTAAAATGGAGGCTACCTTTAAAATATGAGCAGAGGCAGAGAATGCATTTTAGTCAGAGATTCTTCAAATTATTGAGCATTACTGCCTTCTTATCTTTACAGGAATAGCTCCTGCTTCAGAAACTAAACAAGTCTATAACTTTTCCTCAGACTCATTCTACAGATAAAAAATAGCCAAGTTAACAGCAACTCAAATTTTGTTACTCAAAACTGTAACCCCTCACAGTAAAGTCTTGAAACACTGTGCAGGAAGGTGAAATGGCCAAAGCTCAGTGGCTATTTTTTACCTTAAATAACACTATCAGAATGTGCTTTCTTTCCCTTGGGAGACAATGCTTCTGAATCCTTTCCTAAAGGTTGTTACCTCTGTCCTGTCAAAGATGAAACAGAGGTTGTTCCTGCCTTCCAAAATCCTGCTGTAGATGGTGATAATTCAGTGGTTTGAACATTTAGACTGGCTTGCCTGAGGGCTGTCTTATAACCTACCAATCCTCCAGCTGCGTCTGGGCCCTGCCCGCCACACATGGAGTTTCCAAGTGTGTGCAAGAGGGCAAACTTCACCTCCACCTTTGGAATAGCAATGCTCTGTAACAAAATGACACAATATTCGGGGTGCACAGGCAGGAGACAAGGGAAGGCTGTTGCACCTACTTATTTGCTTCCACCTACTGCGGTGTCTTATTCCAGAAGTATGCACCACGTCTGTGTATTCAAACACATAAAGAACTGCTGCTGCTCTTCTCCTCCTTTCAGTCATAAAGAGAAAATACAAAATTAGCCATTCAAGGTGGTCAAACCTCTTCAGCTGAAAACGAGAATGTTTATTCTTTTTATCCTTCTCTTCCTGTATTTGAATTCTGTTGCACTAGCTTGTATGTCCTTAACTCTGAGTCTGACATTATTTCTTCCCTTCCTTTTCAGATGCCATTCTGTCATAGCAAGAGGGAAAGCAAAGAAGAGAAAGGAGAAAGTTGCTTCTTTGGTGCAAAAAAACCCCAGAGCCATGATCTCACCGCTTTTCTCTGTACCATTTTTGCAGAGCTCCATTTCCTGGTCCTGTCTCCACCATATCCAAATTCAAGTGCCCGAAAGTCCTTCCTGTGCTGGATAACTGTGTAAATGCACCCCAAAATGTCCTTGTATGGTGTCCCACATGATCCATGAGAGTTAACCAGTTAACTTCTTAACTGACTGGGTTGAGCCAGGTTAATGTACCAGACATCCCTGGTGAATTGTGGTCAAGGTTAGAGAAAAGCAACAATGTGAGCTTTGGTCATGGGGATGGATGCACCTTGTAAGTTCTCAGTTCAACAAATGATAGCAAGAAGGATTTTCCAGACCCATAGCTTTGGTTTCCTATACTGCTTATGCTTACTATTTTTCCTGATATTGACTTTTGCTATAGATTCTATCTGTTTAAAATTTGGATTATCATGTTAACCTGAGAGTACTCAGACACTCCTGTAAGTTTGGTTATTGCTTGATCTGTCCAAAAGAACACCACTTTTCCTTTACTTGCAACTATAATCATTGTCAAATATTAAATGATTTCCTGAACCATTGTGTAACAACATCCTATAACGTGTTTGTCAGTGGATATATTTAGCTGGTATGGCCATTGTATTTTAACAAATAAATTACATATCCTATTTCTTTTAAACTGAAAATATTTGAATTTAAATTAAGCCTTATCAAGCTACTACATGTAGAGATATGAAGAGGCTCCTAAAATACCTTTTAAAAACATGCAGAAACTGCAGTAATAGGAGAATGGCATTCATTCTTTGAAGAATAGGAGTAGCATCAGCTAGTAAAGCTATGAGCCTCCTATTTGAACTTCAAAAATCAATCAAATGTTTGTTTTGGTCTTCTAAATAATTTGGAAATAAATTTGTAGATGTTGATGTACATGAAAGTTGATGTTAGGTATTTTCATAATTTTGTTTTTAGTTTTACATCTCAGGATTTGTCTCCATCAAATGGCAAAATTTCTGGATTTTTCCTTGTTTTGAATCTACTGAAGATATGTAACACTACTGAAATCAAAAGTAGAACTTTTCCCCAACTAAATTAAGTCCGTGATTCCCCACTCAACTATTTATGTCCTTACCTTTTATGTTCTTAGTTAAGCATAAATTTTTATCCTCATCTCTTAAACATGAAGAAATTTCTTGTTGACCTCTGATCTGATGGTGTGTAGAATCCAGGACTGTGGCAGGACTGTGTGTGTATATCACACTCTGTGTGACACAGAGAAAAATGTCCATGCAGACATGATTCAAATGTGTTTTACAAACACATTGGGGGTTTATCGGAACTTCTGGGAGAAATTCAGCTTATTATTCAATATTTAAGGAACCTTGAGGATCTAAAATTTTTCAGTAGATATCCAGAGATAAATGAAACATTCAGTTTTAATGTCTAAGCAGTTTGTGGGAGAAAAATCTTGTTCACTGTTATCAGATTTTTCCATCGGTCATTTATGAATGTCAGAATCCAGAGGCCTCACTGCACAGGTAAGTCATCTATTCAGGTTCAACAAAATGTAGCAGACATCAATCTTGTTTTAGTGCATAGGACAGGTATAGTGCAAATACATTGCCAAGTGATATCTAGCAAAGCTTCAATTCTTTAAGGTGCCTTTAATGGCAAAGAATCAACTGCACTGTGGCGAGTCATCCATGTAAATAGAAATCATGCAGGAATCTTAAATCTCTGCATTACAAAGCACAGAAGAAAAATGGTCCTGTTTGGGAAAATTACTTGAAGTTAGAGCAAAATCTTATAGATACTTCTCTGTTAAACATGAAGCCTAGGTTGAATGTGGCCTCATTTATTTCAGTGGAGTTGACCTTCTCATCCTGGAGTTTCAATGTGTTTCTGTAGCTGCTGATGCAAGAAAACCATTGGGAGATGCTGTTAGTCAGCTGCCCTTAAGGCTGGTTTATAATTACTGAAGACAATTACAAGATATGTCAAACTATTATATGATGTTATCTGAACAGGTTAAAACTCATTAGAAACCACATAAAATATTTTTTCATTAATGCCATGAAACAGTCTGGTACCTCATTTTTGTGTCATAGGCAAATTTCTCTGCTTTTAGGAACACACCCTCCCCTGTACAGTATTGGCCTGCAATAATGGCCAAATAGATTAAGTATAAATTCAAAATCATTAGATTTGGGTTATAATTCCTTTCCCTGCCATTAAGGTGTAGGTTAAGAAACAAACTTTCATAGGGATGGTCTCAGTCTTTTGCTTCTTCACTCCGTGTTCAAACCTGCTTGCTCTTGCTGCCACGTTGCTTGCTGCACTCTGCCAGCTGCACTTTCTTGCATAATGTACCCATGGCCTGGGTCTCTGTGTGTGATCTTACAGACATAATTTACACTCTCAGAAATACAGTTGATAGTCATCAGAGAGTGCAGGGAAATTTATTTTTGTTTTGTGTATTTACAATTTGTCTGCAAGTTTGGTCTTAGTGGATGACTATTGAGTGCCTGGCGGGGCTGAACTTCCAGCACAGCTCAATAAACTGTCCTGTTGAGTTAGTTGCTGGCTGATGACTTTTCTCACATTTGGAAACTCTACTTCACACAGATTTCACAGATGTTTTCTTTCATTTTGCACAAAGTAAAAGTTTGTAGGTTAAACACGTTTATTTATTTTTTCTACGGAACCGCATGCTTAAGTGCATTTAAATGTCAAAAGGCAAAATAAAGGTTTTAGGAAAAAAAAATTAAAAATAGATGTCTCCCTTTCCTAAGCATAAGAATTTGAAAAATAATTAAAACCCAGTCATGCCATGAATTACAGTAAAGAAGCTGAAGGTACAGAGCTAAGAAAGATAATATTAACACAACTTTGATTTGGGAAATATTTGTGCTAATGTACCACTTGGCACACTCAAGTAAGCGAGGTAAAAAGCACCTGAGGGAGCTTATAGGACTCCATTAGCTCTACAAGTCTTAGACCTGGGATTGTGGCAATAAGCAGGTTTTAACAATAAAATTTCAGCAGGATTCCAGTTCCTATGTTTCTAAGTTGAGTACTTGTTTATCTTCACCTTGTATTAGATAAGTAGAAAGCAAAAAAAAAAAAGGTGCTTGCAATGTCTATCTTAAAAATGGCAGAGTTGAGCTGCAGCTTTCTATTTCCTTCATGAAAATGGAGGATAACAAGATAAGGGCAGGAAAGTAATTGTTTGTATGATGGTCTTTCTGGGATCATGTGTTTTTCTGGCTGTGGAGAAAAAAAAAATCTGTTTAAAAATTAAGAAGAAACATCCAGACAACTTCAAAAATAGTGTCAAAGCTTTTCTGACTTGAACCAAATCTGGCCACTGTTTATGGAATAATTTTAATAGGGTTATGAAAGAATATGATAGAAAGAAGTATATATGAAAGAATTTCCCAATTTTTCAGTGTTCATACTTCCAGAGGAGTTCTCATGACACAGCTGTTGTCTAGAAATTTTCTGTAAACTTAATTAGCTATGAAAATCTTTTAAAATTGCATTTTAGACAGCTAGCTGACCCAGTTCCCCCAGACTTGAGGTGAACTTGTAAAAAGATTTAATAATTTCTATGAAACATAAGGTCACAAGTCTGACTTAGATTGTGAAAAGGCAAGAGTTCAGTTTTTCAGATCTGTGCCTAGGTTTGTTAAACATCCAGATGATCTCTTTCACCAGAATACTCTCTCAGCAATATCTCAGGGGTACTGAAATTAATAATCTCTACTGAAAAAGTTCTTTAAAGGTGCTTTAACAGGACAAAGCAAAAATAAACAGCCAGACAGTTAAAAACCTAGACATTTCAAACAGGAACCATAACATTATCTCAGCATTTTCTCCAGTGTACTATATCTGGCAGTAAATATTTCAGAAGAAGTATTTTATTTTCTGTACCTTCATTTAACTGCTTGTTTTTCTGTGCCTGATGCTAACAAAAATGTCTACAATAATTTACCCAAACAGAACAGCAGTAAAATACATTTGGTAGCAATACCTTGTTAACATAAACAGAAATGCTATCCAAACTTGTGCCTTTTTAGAATTACTATTGATGGTATAAGCTTTGTGCAAATCTGTGGATGAAGCTGTCTGGCCTTTGTCTGGATTTAACTGGATTGAAAAAAAGAGCTGAACACCTTTCTCCCTGCAAGAGAGGAGAAGCACTGATTATTGCTGACATTATTATATCTGACAGGAGCAGATACAGCTTGCTGGATTTTAGGCAGCTTCATTTCAATTTTATAAATTACTTTATTGTGATCCTTGCATGTGAATTTTGACTTTTACCATTGGATAACCTGACCCAAGTTGCCTTTTGGGCAACAGTGAAACTTCTATCTATTATAGTAGTGCCCAGTGACTCCCAACAAAGACCACTAAACAAATATACAGAGTTAAAAAGAAAGCCACATATCCAAAAGACATCACATTTCAAGCAAATAAGTCATGTGAAGACAAAGAGGAAGTGTTCTTTTTCCATTTGGGGGCTTTGGAACAATAAGAGATGAAAAGATTTGCCAACAGTGACCTAGTGTGTCAATGGCAGAAAAAACCTCAAACCCAGAATTTCTGAGTCTCTGTCTATTGTCCTAAGTGCAGCACTTCAAACCTGCTTTCAATAGGTTTCTGAATTTCTGAATCAAGATTCACTGGTCTCAAATAACTTTTTTAGTTTGGTTTAGTTTTTTAAGCTTTTTTGAATGTCTCCTTTCAATTTGCAATTATCATAATCCTCACAATAGTTCATGCTATATATACATAACCCATTAAGTATATTACATGATGTATTTTATAGGAAATATTGTCTCATCTCAAAATGACCATGAACAAATAATCATCTTGTGAAGGCAACAAAGGGAATACATATCTTCAGTTTATTAGAGATCTCTTGTCTCTAAAAATAAAAAAAAAGCTGGAGAAAGAAAGCGTTGTGATTCCAGGTTTGGCCTTGCTCACACTATTTTCCATCTTGAGGAATGCTACTAAATGTGATGGAGTAAGATGTGTGTGAACTTGGGTGAAGAAGAGAAAAACCTGGCCTTTCTCTTACTGAAAATTTCCTCTTTGGCCTTTAGGGCTGTATAGGACACAATGAAATGCATGCAATGCAAATGAGCCAAGTACAGCATAATGTGAAAAATATTTTTTTATATATTCGTGATGCACTTAATATGTTTTGGTGGGAAAGGAAGTTGAAAAGGATGTAAATAAATATGGATAAATACTCCAGTGTTTCTTTTCTTGTTTGCAGAGTCATGCCAACTTACTAAATATGTTTGTTCTTAGATTTTTGCATTTGTGATTATTATTTCTGTAAAACATAATAAGTATGTGCAGAAAAAATATCACCACTTGGAGGTTTTCGGCTAGTGCACTGAAGAAAGAATCACTGAGAAATCTATGATCTTTAGCAGTGACATGACACAGCACTTTGTAAAGAGAATACCAGTGACTCTGTTACTTGCTTTTAAGTAATTAATTTTAGTTTCTCTAAAATATAACTACTTTCTAATATATTAATTAGACCCTTAGCTATTGTAAATTTCACAGGATATTTAACTTACCAGGGCTATGTTGAGGATTTGAAAATTATTAGTGCACACAGCTATCTTTCAGAAGTAATGAAAAAGAATAGTTTCCTTTCTGGTAAAGGAAAATATTCTGGCTATTTCAGGCTGCTGCCATGCAGTCATCACCAGTGTGATGAGTGTGGGAATCACACAATGCAGAGGTGCAGGGCAGCAGATGGAGGTGTGCTAACAGTCTGACTCTTCAGTGCAATGCCTTAGGAGCAGGAGACCTGCAGGCAGAGCCCTGCAGTGATGGTGTGAGGGCGTGTGGGCACAGGTGGGCAGGCAGGGACAGGCAGATACATCCTTGCCTGAGTCCCCATCTGTCATTCCTTCCCCAGACCTTTAGCATCTGTCACCACTCTCAAACATATTTACCAGAGGAAGTTCTGAAAGGTTTGACAATCTTAATGCTCTTGCTAGAGTAATGAACATGGATGACTGACTAGCAGTCCCCTCGAGGAAGGGCTGCGATGTAAACACACCCTGCATTAGAAACATAAGGCTTGATCCAGACAAGAAATGGCCACAATGACTAAGCGCAAGAAAAGCTACAACTAGGCTTGTTTAGGACTAGCAAAATGCTAGGAAAATTTAAACTAGGAAAATTTAAACTTTACTTCTTGTTGTTTTTACTTCCTGCAGTGAATGTAGGGATATAACCAAATATATTTATTCCATTCCTCTGAGCTTGTTGATGATTTATATGTACCTGTGTCTGAACTAGTAAAGGAAGTAAGATGTTGTCACAGAAATATTAAAAGTGTATCTAATCCACTCAAACATATGAACTATCACTCGGCTAGTGACTGATAAATGGAACTATTTATAAATAAGAGCATGATGGATGTGACATGAGAAGAGGTACCAGCCCAGGGATATTGGAGGTGAGGTACTGAAGGTTGTACCAGTCATGCTGATCAAATAATTAAATCTGAAATTTGTTCAGACTCAAGAACCATTGAGAACTTCTTCCTTCACATTCTGCTTTCTATTTTTTCCCCTGAAACTGTAGCTATTAAATGAAGCAATGCATTACTAAGGTGTGCTGGAGACTTTGAAGAACCACAACTAATTTAAGTGTAGCCTTTTAAATAGAGGAGTGTTGCCATTGATAGTCAGGCTAGAATGATGTTGTCCAGAATCAGACACTCATTCTCAATTCATGGTGTTTATAAATAACATCGTGCCTAAGAATCATGTGTTGTACTAGACTTCAATACTTAATGCCAACATGTGCAATCTCTATTAAAATAGGACAGAGAGCCAGATAGTAAACTTGTGACTTTTGCAGTACTGGGAAAGTGTGGAATTACAGGCAGGGATCTATGTGGTACTAGGTAGGCTGTCTAGGGAAGTGGCTGAGTCACCAACCCTAGAATTATATAAAACACATGTAGATGTTGCACTTGGGGATATGGTTTAGTGGTGGACTTGGCAGTGCTTGGTTAATGATGAGACTCAGTGATCTGAAGGTTTTTTCCAATATAAACAATTCAATTACACTGTGATTCTAAGTCTCAAAAATGTGCAAACCACTGGCATTTATTTCATAGAGTGAAGAGGTTGGGGGTGCACCATCCAGACATTTGGCACAACATTATATTCTTTATTCTACACTCAACAAAAAAAAGGAGACTTCCCTCACTACACTTCTCTCACTTCCCATGGACATCATAAAATGCCTAATATCAGCAATCTGTTCCTCCAAAGCTGTCATGACTTTTACCTGCCCTGGGAAGCCCTTTAAGTTTGCCCTACACTTCACAATCTCTGGTCACATCAGAATGGAATTGCATTTGCGTAAATGTATACTAATTTTTCAGTTACTTCCCAATAATTTAAGATTTTGACTGCTAGCGTATAAGAACACTGATTTTTATTCACAAAAATATTTTAGGTGGTCATTTTTGGAGCCACAAATTCCAGTAAGTTTCAGGGGGCAAAAAATCATGTCTTTTCACAATGTTTAAATGCTTTATCTGGTTGATCAGGAAATATTGACATTAAATCTTTAGAAACTCTTTATTTAATTCAACATAAAACAAATTAAATTTTGTTTAAAATATTTCACGCTGGGAAAAATTGAACTGTAAACATGTACTGTTCCCATCACTATGTGATGGGAATCTAGCTGGGGAGATTATTTTAGAAATATGAAATACATAGATCTGATATTCTAATCACCTTATTGTCATAAGGAATAAAGGCCATGAGTTGTGTGATCAAAGCATTATACAAGACTGCCTGCATTTGTATTTAGCATAATTGAGGCTTAAGAATGTTCTTTAAAGAAACAAAGGTCGCCTTTTATTTTGAAACATCATTAGATCACTGGGATCATATGTCAATGTCGCCACATCTGTTAAAGCAAAAGGGGTATTATTTACTGTACTCCTCTTGGAATTCTAGATCTTTTTATAAGAATGGAGAATGGGAGCTTGGCTAGTGATTCTTGAAAGATCTAGCAAGCTTGACTTATTAAAAAAAAAGCTGTTCTCATTTTCTCATCTTACTTCTCTCCTTTGTATTTTAATGCTAGGTATTCCTTTTTTGGGTTGGATTTTTTTTTTGTGATTTTTTTTTTTTTTTGTTAGTTTTGTTTATTTTTTGGGAGGGAGGATTTTTTGTTTGTTTTGGTTTTGGGTTTTTTTCTGTTAGTGCATAATAGTTTTCCTACTATTAGTATTCATATAATAAAAAGTGGTTTCAAATTTTCATTACAAAGAGTCATCCTAGAAAAATTATCTCTTTGATCTGTCCTGTTCTTTTGAGTTGGGATGCTCAAATTCTTGGATGTCATACCTGAAATCATCCAACAGGTTCTACACCAAACTAGTATTTAAAATATGTAAACCTCTTCACCTCTTCTCCATGACTTTTATGCTGAAGTAGCTCTAACTACAGTGTTTTGGGAGCTTCCCATTCAGAACACACACATGACATTCACAGAACTGACATTGATTACATTAGCTTTGGAAAAGTACCAAACACAAATTACAAATGTCCTGTGGGAACTGCAGATTCTGTTCCCTCAGGAACTGAGCAGTATGAGCAATATAATTGCAAACCAAATAACTACAATTTCTATTTCTTTCAGAACATGAAAACAAAATAACCAGGTGGCACTCACACCACTGTTTTTCTAGGGCTGCCTAGCCTTGTAGACAGGCATATAGTTAATTTGTGCCTAACTTTTCCAAAAATTTTCTCAGAGCTTCATTGTCCAAGCAGTTTTAAAGTGCCTGCTACCTTCCTCCATGTCAGCTAGCTTGTACCTGTATCCCTATGAAAATTCAAGTCTAAACAGAGCAGTTTAGGATTTATTCAGAGCCACCTGAACTCTTCTTATGCCCCCAGGAGAATTCTGCAAACATTAGTCACAGTGAACACCACGACTATTTATTTGATGCGATGTTGACACTGATCCCATTACCTTATATTATCTAATGTTATAAAAACTGGAGAACCAATTACAGAGATAGACAACGTGTGAAATTTCAGTCTCATTATCCTCAAAAGGTTTAAATCATTTTCAAATTTCAAGTCATGAGACACTGAGAGTGCACTGAGAGTAAGATTCAGTGCTCTTTTACTGAAGATTAACCATTGTGCACCCAGGCATATAACAAGATGGGGCAGATATTAAGAAAACCAGAGGGATTCTAATTGTAGGATAGAATTTAGAACACACTATGTACAGAGAGGATGAACAAAAGTTCAAATCCCTGCAATGCATATATATTTTACACTGAACAAGTATATATAAAGTATATATATTTTACATTGGCCCAACAAACCAACCAACAAACAAGCAAGCAAACTAGAGAATCCAAACCCAAAATAGGTAACCAAAACAAACAAAAAATTAAATAAGTGGCTACTTTATTGCAGGAGTATTTTTTTGACCCATCAGAGCCTTGGATCAGTACCTCACAGAGCTGCATGGCTACAAGTGCCAGTGCCCAGCCAGGTCTTGAAGGCAGTGAGACCACTCTGCAGCAGAAGAGTGCTTTTTAGCCAAAGGAAAGAGGCTGTGCAACCACAGTCTCTGTTTTCTCTCTTTACTTTGTATAGAGCATTTATGCAGTTATGATTTCTACCTGCTCACTTGTACTAATAATTCCTTTAAGGACATCTCTTCATTTTAGTGACATAGCTTCTTAATTAGCTGAATTGGATCCACTCATTAGCTTACAGAGCTTTAACACAGCTACTGAGAGTTGTTCCCCAAGCCATTCCTTTGAAGCACAGTCTTTCAAAATAATTTTCTCTGTTATACAGTACCATGTGGCCACTAGCTTCAGACTTATTCAATATGTTTTTAAGTGTGAATTATGTATAAGGTGTGTATTTATGGCATTCTGCAAATCTTATTTTTGTCTATCTATCACCTGCATTATTCTTAAGCTCCCTGTGTCCTCTAGTGGCTACCTATCACAACTACATAAATTGGCAAATACTTTTTTCCATTTTTGTATCTGAAAATATTAACAAGAATAATTAGCTTTCCATCCAATAAATTTTATTCCTTTTTTACTAAATTTTACATTAAAAGTGATGTTTTATAGTTATTCCTCATAAGCATCAGCAGTATATGTGGCAGTACTGACAATTTTATATGTAATTTTCTTGCACACACACCTTTGTCTATTGTCTAGTTATCTGTGTGCTTGCTGGATATTTTAGCACCAATTATGAATCTTTAATGGTTATACAGGTCTTATCATGTATTGTGCAGCATTTATTTACATACAGAATATATGTACACACAAACATTCTTCTCTCACTTGGGCATGCCAAGCTTTTCCTTAGGACTCTAGAAGTCACTTCAGCCCATCCGAAGACAATATTTGTGTACAAACTACAGTACATTTATAAAGAATTTGTATTTCAGCCTACTGTGAAAAGCCAATATCTGGGCACATAATTCACAAACATTCTAGAATAAAGATACATTAGGGATAAATGCAAACTTCACATGTGACTTTATTTGGGAATTTCTGAATTCTTGAATATATATTATCAAAGTGGAATCCAGTTCATTTACTCTTCACCATTTTAAGTTGTAAAAGCTGTAAGTTACGGCAAGTAGGCTCCCACTTGAGCCAGCAGAATAATGGTACTTCTAAGAGGATGTCATTCTATAACATTTACCTAGGAAAAAGGATTAATTGCTGCTCTACAGGAGTACCTTGCACTTCACATGCACTAGAATATTTGTCCAGCTTTACATGGCTGCACTTAGCCAGGTAATCTCATCCTCAATACCCTTTTGAAACGAGGGACATGATTGATTATTTTAAGTGTAACAAACCAGTGAGACATGAATAGGTATTTATTAGATTTGGATGTAATTTACTGTGCTAGAATAGTGAAGAACCCTCCCATGTGGACTGAATAGAAGTATTTGTACATTTGCAGAAGCTGCTTCACACTGACTGAAGAATTGTATGCTTCCCAAAATGTAACTCTTGAAGGGAAGGAGGCATTCCTTTGAATTTTATGTTCTCAAAGTAGAAAAATCAGCCTGTGTCTAGCACTTGAAGTGGAATTATTTTCATTCTAAATAAAAAGAAGATACCAAATTTATAAGGGTCAGAAAATCGATTACTGAAAGGGAAGTTTTAGAGAAAAAATAAAAAAATGCTACCACATATGCTTGCAATACTACACTTTCCTCAGTTCTCAAGATGTTTCAGGTCACCTCATTGATCAGATGATAAAAAATGTTTTATGGTTTCAAGACCACTCCACTCTGAACCACTAAATCCATTTGATTAAATTATTGGTAAGAGACACTGAGTAAAAAAAAAAAGATGTCAGCAACAACACTCCTTGGAAAAGACCTGAGGACTCCATTATTTATAAGACTAAGGGAAATTTCGTGAGATTAAATTACATAACAGATAAGGACAAAACAGAGAAAGACTGGAAGGAAAAGTAAAGGCCTAAGGAACCAACATTTAGTAAATTTTTTTATTGACCAAATCTGATAAAGGGCTCCTTCAATTTCAAAGTGCAATGTATTACATAGTACTATTTACATCACTTTGAACAAGTTGGTCCAGGCATTCAAGAAACTAATATTGAGCTAATCAGGAAGATTTGTTAACCAGCTAATGAATAACATAGTACTTCAAACTTTAACACCCAAAAATTGTGTATCATACTACCATAACCATAGGCATGAGCAAAACTCAAACATATTAAAGCACAAATGTTAATCTTATCACAACTACAACAAGTAAAGACTAATCCCAATTGTAGTGGAGGTAATTTCAGAGACTGTCATAAGAATGGATCAGAGAATTAATCCACCACAGCAATGCTCAGGAGAGTTCATGATTCATTTGCCCAAATATTAGTCTTCCCGGCTTTTTTAGATAGCCAGTGAGTGCAATCAGAAAAATCTGGGAAAGGAAAAAGAGTGAGATAAAAACAGCAAAGAAAGTGTTCAAACTCACTCATGAGTGAGCCAAACTAACAGCTAACTGGGCTCCTATGAATAACAATGCAGAGGATATAAAGGAGAATGATCACAATGTCTAAAGACACAAGCTGAATTTTCTGCTTCAGTACAGACCTGCTGTGTGACGTCCAGAAAGTGACTTGGGTCCACATTTCCAGAAGTATCTTGAAAGCTATTTCAGGGGACACATAATTCAGTGTTGTTAAAGGTTTCACTACCCTATGAATCCAAATATGGTTGAATTAAATGACCCTAAAGGTCTTTCCCAAACGAAATGATTCTATGATTCTTGGTCTTAGCTCTTGAATGGGGACAATAGTTCTTTGCCATCTGACAAGAATGTATCAGTGATAGTATATTGAGGATCATGAGACAGTCATGATCTGTGCTAGTGAGGATTAGGTGAGTATGAAAAAGAAACATTTTCATTATTGAACTGCCTCACTTCATAGCCTGAATATTTTTACTACATACATCTATAGGAAGCTAGACACATGGAGGAGGTAAAATAGGCCATGCTTTTAATTGTCTGAGTAAAAATGCACTGATTTCATATTCAACATCACAATTTTGGATATTATTAAAAATCCTTCTTCCTGCCTTCTGCCTACCTTCAGGGTATCTGTAGAGTGAACAATCAATTCTTTTTGCCTTTATTTATGTGATTTTGTTCTGATATTGAAAGCGATGCTTTTTGTGAAAGAAAATTTTCTCATAGATGTGGGAAAGGAGATTTCTTTGTTTTGTCTTGTTTGATTTAGTACACTCATGGGTAGGTTGTGTACAAACAGAGGACAAAAGAGGTCTTTTGGTGCAGAGATTTTACACACTTCTTTAACCACTTCCTGGCCTTGAAATGCTGTTTGCTTTCAGAAGCCTGGTCAATTGCTTCATTTTACAGGCTTTGGACAACAGAATTTCTGATAGGGTTTGAATATATGACAGATTGTTGGTAAACAGCGCTTGATCTTTCTTCTAATTAAAATTGATGGAAATATTATAAAAATTTGTAGAGCACATCAAAACCAAATGGCACTGGATTGATTTTTAATCCCGGTAAAAATACCAGCCTTTTGTGGGTTTTTTTGCTTAGAAGCAATCTTACCTGTGTGGTTAGGAGGCTGATAGTAATTTTGATTAAGGTAAGAGCATTGTTTCCAAACTATGTGTTTAAATGTTCTTCACATCCCTAGGCAAGCACATAGAAAGGGATGTAAAGAAAAATCATGCCAGTTTTGGAACTTATATTGCATCTTAATAAGAACATACTTTTAAAATATATGGAATAGTGCCTTTCTGTATGGTATGATCAGTTTACTTGCCAGAAAGCAAATACATCAGTAATGTTTACTGGGGAATATTAGCTAGCGTATTATTTAAATTATCTGAACTAAGCTGATTGTTCACAAGAAAATTTGACATTTTTGCACGGAAATGTTCCAGAACTGACTTAATCAAAACAGATTCTGCTTTTGTATGTGTTTAACTGAGGGATTAACTTACAAGTAAATGTTGAAAAAAATATTTACAAATTTTCATTGATTGTTATGAATTATGCATCCTGAAATGTATATGAGTATGTTTCAGGTTAAAATGTATATTTATTATATTGTTTTTTTAAAACAATTGTCAAATTATAATATAGATTAAAATAGGTACAAATACAATAAAACAGATATATAAATGTTTTCTATACTTAGAAGTGATTTTTTAATAATGCCAAGGGTTTGTAGAAACAGGGAGGAATTCAGAACTGATGATCAAAACTAGACAAGAGCAGATGTCATTGGACAACTTCCCATTATTTTCTGTTCTGCTTTGTCAAGAAACAGCAACTGCCCTCTGCATTTTTGTCGTCATTGGCTGGTCCTCACAACCCTGCGTGGTTTTCAGAAGAGGTCACAGAAAATATGTGTCACATTGCTCCAGCTCAGGTGGTGATATCAGGTGGTCCTATGCAAACTGGTCCCTTGATATTAAGATGCATGAATGCTCACATGGGCTGGTCTCACTAAACACATCGTATTTCAGTGTCTTGCTCATTCCACTTATCCTGTAAAGTACTGGAACTGCTCTGGAAACAAATAATACAAACCTGTGGAGACATTGCTCGCAATTACAAGTGGAAAATGCACTGTATGCTCTTTATATACTGCACTGTGTACTCTTTATATACTGCCACTTTCCATTGTCATCATTGATTTGCACAGCATGGATTTATGCCAAGATGCTTCTTAAACCACTTCTAAATTTCCCTGTGATATTGATCAGGCACAACTCCTGTTCTACTTAGAACATTCTTAATTTAGAACTGCCTACATGACTGACAGCTAACAAGTAAAAACGAAGGCTTACAAGTGACCAGAGACAAAACAATGAATATTGTTAAAACTTTGGCATTTGTAAGCCATATCTTGAAGGAAAATATGTTTTGTACTTCTTTTTCTAAAGTCTATTTAGTAACAAAAGTTACGTTCTTCAAGACATTTTTTTTTATTTCTTACAATTTTTTTTATTTCTTATTCACTGTATGTTGAATCCCTTGGGACATCACACAACCATTTCTTTAGATTGCAATTTGTGCATGGACATGGGAACTGAGTATTATTTTTGTTTAGTTCCTTTTCCACTGTGTGGCATTGCATCTTCCACAGCATTTTATCTGCAACAAAAATCAAATAAAAACACAAAAACTCTAGAAACTTCAAGATGGACCAAATTCTGAGAATATTTATTTATTCCTTTGTTCCTTTTAATTGGCCAAAATTCTCCCCTCTGAGATCTTTGGCAATATCCTTTTTCCAACTCATTTTAGTAGTAATTGATCTGTCTTCAACAGGTAGGTCAAACTTGGAGGACAAAGCAAACACTATGCAGTGTTCAAATAATTATCAGCTAGCTTTTCCCAATAACCTATTTCAATACCAGTAAACCAAAAGCAATTTGAACTATGAAAAAGATTGGAGAATGGAATTCTTCTCATATAAAAAATTCCAGGAAATTCTCATTCTGAATCCTGATGAATCTTCAGAAATACTTGAATTGTTTCATTTGATGAAAATCTTCCATATTTTAGCTCAGAGATGCTAAAAAACAACATGTCATTTTCATGTTTTAAAGGGTCAGTTCAAGATCTACTGCTTCTAAATTTTGAAAATTAGATAACTTGGCAAAAGTTGTCCTTTCTCTGTATAGATATTCCATTTCAACAGCTCCATGGTTTTAGTTTAAATAGTCACCATCTTTAAGCAGTTCACTAAATATCACCAAGAATATATAAAATGCTATTAGTTGTGGGATCTCAGCCTCTCAGAACTGGGGTGCAGGGTGACCAAGACCACCCCTGGGGGGCTCGGGAGTCCTGGAATGTTGCCAGAAATGTCTGGTGGCTGGACTTTGATCCCACATGGGAGATGACATCAGTATGAGGATAGGAGGATTTCACCGGGGTGAATGGTGAAGGGATAAGTTAATTGGAGTGTGAGATACAGGGTTTAAGATCCCTGTACAGGGGGGTCTAGAGAAGTAAGATGGAGGAATTGGGGCGTGCCCTTTTCCTTCTTCTTCTTCTTCTTGGCCTCCATCTTCTGTGGTGATGTTGGCACTTTGGGATTGGTTCTTACTGAATGTACACTTGTCAATAAGGGTGAAAGGTATTGGAGAAAAATGATAAATATTGTATACGTAACTCCGAGTATAAAGATAAGTGGCCGCCCCAGGGGCTCTCAGTGTGTGCCCATGGCTGACTGCTGAGCAGAACTCTGTCAGGCCCAGAGAAAATCTTTTAGATAAGCATTTAATAAACACCGAGACCGAGAAAAGATCTGAAGTCCCTTCTCGTCCTTTGGAGCGCGGGCGGCCCAAGGCCACCTCGGGCCTTCCCAGACCATCTAAACAGCAGAAAATCCGCCAATTAATGGACTTTGTGTTTTTGTCTTTCTCCTGGCAGATGCCAATGATTCCAGTAGCTGGGTAGGTGGTGAGTCTGTGCTCCTACAACACCCCAATAAAACTGCAGTCAAGAACACCAGCACATAGTCTAGCTGCGCCATTGACATAATGGGGTCACCACTAATCACTTGAGAAATCATGAATGCAATGCATGGATTTTCAAAGAACAGATTTTAAAAATACATTGCAAATGCATTTGTAATCTTGAGACTAGACCTATGTGCTTTGTGAGTTATCTGGAATCATCAATTATCTTCAGTACTCATTAAAATAATGTAACTCTGCCCTGGAAGAAGTCATATTAAGGGACTCGCTGTTGATCCATAGAAGCATATTAAACCATATTAAGCTGTTAAACTGTAGTGTTTGTAATTAAAAGCTCATAATACAGAATAAATTTCAAAGGTGGATAACGGATCACTGGTCAAAAACATTCCTAACTACTTCCAATATAATTGGCATCATCCAAATGTTTTAAAGGTCTTTTTTAAAGAAGTAAACAAATTACCTGCTGCCAGGCCACAGGAAATATTTTGAATAATACCTAAGTATGTATATTGAAAGTGCTAATTTGCAAGCTCATTTTAGGCCTCAAGCACTATTTCTGAGAGTCTTAGTGCAAAACCTATTCAAATTTTCTCACAGGAGGAGCTTTATTTTGACCTCATAACATCTCTGCTTGGTTCACGTCAGCCTTGAGACCTAAGCAGATCAAGTGTTTTATGGACTCTAGCACTGTAAAAATACCAGGACTCCCATTAACTTTTTCAGCTGCAGGAATTATTTCAGCTTTCAGTGACCAGAACCCTCTGTTCCTGCATGAAATGAGAAGTTCTTCAAGAGCTTAATGACCCATATAGCAGAAAGGAATCTGCCAACCCGCATCAGATAATAGCAGCAGATCTCAAAAAACTAATCTTTTACTAAATGAGATTTTTAAAAATAAGTTCTGATTGATATACACATTTCTGGTGAATGCAGTATTTTTAGAGGTCATATTCTGTGGGGGTTTTCCCTCACATCATGCTGCATGGCATTCAGCATGTTCCACACAGATTCGTGCTCAGTCAGACTCTTATTCCTGTATTCAGAAATAAAATCATAAATTCTGTTGTTCCATTGATTGCGAACCTGTTAATAAATATTCATAGCACTTGATATATGCATATTGATAAGAGTGTGGATGGAGAGTACAATCCTTGATCTTTTATTGATATTCAGGCTTCTACAAAGATTACTTGCAAGCAGCAGCACTCTAATCAATTTGCCAAACATGACCCAAGACACCTCATAGCCATTGCACTCATAGGAAAATTGTAATGCCAAAGAGAAGGATAAATTAAGCAACCAAATCACATACACAGCACAGGCAGGCACAAGATGATTTGCCCAGCTGGAGCCAGGAGAGCCAGGAATCACTTTAGCTCCACCTGATCTGTCCTGAAATACTAAATCCTACTTATCACACTTGCTTTTAATAAGCAGAACACAATATAATAAGAAGAAGAAACCAAAAATTCTGGACCTACTGTGACACAAACTTATGTAAACCACAGAATTTGGCCAGGACATGTTTTGCCATTGGCTGGGGGAATGAACAGCTCATATTTACCCTAGATTATGCATTTTTGCTGAGACTGATAAAATACACCTTCAACAGTAAGTGAAATGGGCAAGCTCATCATAAAGAGTCTGACTAGAGAGACTGTAGCAGGAAACGTATGCAGAGGAGAAATCCTAGGCCACTAAAAGGTTTCATTACAAAGAAATTAAAGAATTAAACCCTCCAACTCATTTTCCTTGCTATAGCCATCCTAAAAAGAAAATTCAAAAGCTTTCACAGTGAATGATGATGTAACCATTATTATACTTCAGCAGCACTTAATAAAGGTTGAGATCAAGTGTAATTACAGTTGATATAAAATAAATTTAACTTCAATTTTTCAATCAATTTTTCTAGCACAAATAGCTGACTCCAGGATGCATTATTCCAGACAGTTTAAATCTTTCAAAATATAAAACCATTATATAAAACAGGTATGGTTCCATCATTAGAAATCAACATTTGATAAAGAAATTTGATTATACAGAAGGACTAAAAATAATTTATTTGTGCTGTACTCTGCCTGAATAGCAGCAGGCTTTGGAGAACCATATGAACCTTTTGAAAACACTGTCACTGGAACTGTAACTTTTGAAATTATGGAATAGGAAAGTGGCCAGGCTGGTATTAATTCAGTACAGATTGCCTTCCACATAACACTGGGAGAACTACTCAAGCTATTGCAGTTGTTATATGTAGAAACATAAATGACTGAGGAAGTTCCAGAGTGGAATAGTTACTAGAGACAACGGCTATGTAGGTATTTATTGTGGTTTGCTGTTGTTCAAATTGAAGAGACATGTTCCTTAGATTAGGTCTCTGCTAAAATACAAGTTCAAACAATAAAGTAAATCATTAATTGGTATATTTTGTCTGCCATGATACCAGTAAGTCCTACTATCAATTGCACAGGGGACAACTGCTGTCACCTGCTAACAGACATAGCTCAGCATCTAATGCTTCCTCCCACACCTGCAGACACCCAGGACAGAAGGACTTCCTGGGTAATCCCTCAACAAGAAATAAAGCTGTCCCTTCCACTGCTGATGCCACATTCCTGAATTGGAAAGGTGTATTTTTTTTGGAGGGGAGAAATTGGAAATATATTTCTATGCACTGCCATTTACTATATTGAACCATGCTGAATTCCTCAAATTAGGTTTTTCTCATGTTCTAGTATTCCGGGTGAACATGTAAAATAGTCAGCTTCAATCAAATGGCAATGCAGTTTACAGTGAGAACTATTAGACATGTTTTAATTAATTGCACAAACAAACTTTACGTTATCAACAGTTCCACATAATTTATTTACATATTTCTTTTTTCATTATTATTAGCTCCAATATTGCCATCTGCATTACAAATACCAGAATTTGAAAACCCACATACTGAAAAAATGTGCAAAGCCAAGCTATGCATAAACATTATTTTGAATAAGTGAGCAATAGAGTAAAAAATCCAGAACCTCGTGTACAATCCTTCATGACTATTATTTACAGTGATTTCAACAAAAATAAGAATTTATTTTCCTGGAAACCTGTGCAAAGTGACATGATAGTCTAAGAAGCAGATTTCAAGCAAAGCACAACTCACTGTGATGGGCTTAAAGACACAGCCATAACTGTCTTGGAAGTGAAGAACAAAAACTGGTTTTAAGTGGCTGTGCTTCTCTGAAGAAAATTTTTATTTCTTTATTTCCAATATGAAAGACAATGGTACCTAAGTCCCATGCCTATTTAGGAACTGCTTTGATCTATAAGATGCAAAATAAAAAGATAGCTGATTTTGCTTATTTCCAGTGAAAACCAATTTTCACCCACAGTATTTAGATACTGTGATAGTAGATGGTTTCATGGAAGTTGGAAATGACACACATTATTGTTCTTTCATCATCTAACAAATTGTCAGGTACATGCCTAGGCAGTAGCAGGGAGAAAGAAGGAAGAAGTTTCCTAGTTGTAGCACCTGGGCTTCACTCTTTGCTGTGCAAATTCATATTTGTAGTGCTTAACAAATTAATCAGTAGCACAGTTCTCTGCTTCAGCCTTCACACAGTCTAAAACAGATCTCTCAAATAGGGTGACAATAAACAAAATATGAAGGGAAAATGGTGCCAAAATGATAATAAGAATATATAGTTACAATGCAATTTTTCAGAAATAAAAGTGTTATTCCCTTAAAAAGTAGGAATTTCATATAAACACAGAGTCTTCAGTTTAGTCTTGATAGGTAACAGCTTTTTAATTATACTTTGATATTTCAATATTGTAGCCATACTGTACCTATCTGTGCCTTCAAGTTTCAATATTCTGGACCAGGCTTTTCTTTATGTCTTCAACATATACTAAGTATTTAAAAACATCTATGCTAATAAATACAGTGGTTCAAATCTTTTCTGCATAAAACTGCAAGTATTTGGTCATTGAAAACTTTCATGCAGTGATATGGAAAGATTTTCTGTGGTATTGAGAATTCATTTGAGCCAGGACTTTAGATAAATATGTCTTGCTATCAACAAATTTGTATGTGGAAATCACACCATGACAGGATCACATTTTTCATGCACACACAATTCTGTTTCACTTTACAAGAAAGTTGGAGGCTTATTTCCACGTACTGTAACCAGCAGTCATTTGATTTCCACAACACTCCAAGGACTCCCATGGCCGATGTAAAAGTAAAAATAGATTGAATGCCAAGTTTTATACAAGAAAGATATGTCAATGGCTAGTTCTTGACTGAAGAAATTGTAAGACAGTTCATTTGTACTGTTACTTATTTTCCTTTTATTTTTACGAGACTTCCACTTACGCAACTTATTCCAGAAAAATATCTTTGCAGCACCATTATGGAAAGGATGGAAATAACAGAATTATAAAGGGGTCTTCTTCTTCTTCTTCTTCTTCTTCTTCTTCCTCTTCTTCATCTTTCCTATATTCAGAGAAAGAAAAAGAAATATTTTCATACATTTAGGCAACAGTAATTACATATGAGATGTAAACAGAACTTTCTCAATTGAACAATCTGAACCACTGACAAGGAAATCAGTGAACAATTACAGTTCAAGTTTACGGATTTTTTTTCTGTTTGCCAAGAATTATGAACACATGTGCAGATCCTACAGGGAGACAGAAATGTATTTCTCAATAAATTAAAGATTCCGTGCTGTCCTCCCTCTTTGCGAGTGGCCACTTTCTCCTCTGGATTACAACCATTTGTGCATAGATATGGAAGGTAGCAGTGCTTTCATTACTTCCAGCCCACCTGTTTTCTCCCAGAATTACTGCCTTGGATGGTTCCTATGCCTTTAGTTTGGAACTGACACTTAACACAGCCAATGCACTCTGCCCTTTAAGAGCACATCTATTGTTACGTGACCCAAAACTTACTTTTCTTAGGAAAAAAAAAAATAAAAAAATTGATAGATTCTATAGGAAAAAGGAAGATCCATATGGAAAGGCCATACTGTTATTCATCCAACATAAATCCTCACCTAAAGGATCTATCATCTCATCAAATGCAGGTCAAATGCAGTCTGGTAAATGATATAAAGAAAATATGAATAGAGCTGATTTATTTCTCAGCGATTCATCTACAAGGTGAATATAAGTACATCAAGAGAATTGATGTACTTAGAGAAAGAAGCAAATCAATTGCATAAATTATAACAATATCTAAATTGTAGATATAGTAATATGTTTTCTCCTGTTTTGATAATCACGCTGCATAATGATGGAAAACATACTCCAGAGGAAAAAAAAAATCCTTACAACCATGCAGCTCAATCCAATACTGCCACCTTGTGAAAAAATATCCATTATGTCTTCTGTCGATTACACAGAGCCATACAACCAAAAAAGGGTTTGGGTTGGAAGGGACATTAGGGACCCTCTACTTCCAACACCCCTGCCATGGGCAGGATCACCGGCCACTAGACCAGGTTGCTTAAAGCTGCTTCCATCCTGGATTTGAACACTTCCAGGGATGGGGCATTTTCATTCTGCAATCATTTAAAACAAAAGAATAATTCTATTTATACAGAGAAAAAAACACCAAAGAAATTTTTTTTCTCAAATAAAAGCCACAAGCTAAAAGCCAAAAGCAGAGCCTGATGGGAAGGGGGGCAGGGGAAGGGAAGGATTGTTTTTTTAATTAAGAACTTCTAAAAAAAATTTAAAGCTGCTAAATAAGAGAAAGAAAACAGATTTCTTGCCAAGAAAATTCCACTGAAGATATTTAAATAGCACTTCTGTATTTGGTTTTTATCTCTTATTTTCATTTTTTTGTTTTCAATTTCGAATCACAGCTGAAAGTATATTCAGTTCATTATGAAAAAAATAAAGTATTCTTATAAATCACAATGGAACTTCATTCCTCCAGATAATATTTTATAAATTTTAAGAGTATTTTCAGATACATTGAACAAAAAATTAACAGCAGCAGCAGGAGCATCAAGATGTTGTGTAGTCTCCTTTGCCTCTGTTACACTGTAAACACACATTTTTGTTCTGTTTTGGTTTCGGTCTTTTTTATTTTAAACTGCTAAAGACATTTGGAAGCAGTATGTATTTTGGAAGTTTTATATGGAAGATTTATGTAGCCTGGCATACACTTGTTCTTCTATTCTCAGTGCACTTACTCAATAGTAAGAGTACCAGCTGAAACAAAGAGATGACAAATGTGAAGCTTCTGCAGTCAAAATTTGTGTTGCATTAACAACTTATTTTACATAGAAAACACATTACATGTGTATAAAATTTCATTTTTAGAAGAAAATATTCAGCAAACACAAGCTTAGCCTGCCCTGTCAAGATCCTCAATGCCTGGATTATTAAACTTCTTCTGCTGGATTTCAGCACAAAGAGAGCTGCAGTACGTTTCTCTAACAGCTCTGCAGTGGAGAGGAGTCGACAATGGGGTCAACGATGCACCTTGTAAAACAATAGACTGGATGAGGCAACAGTCTTTTCAATTTCCCTGGAGAAGTTTCACTACCTTTGAGAGTCATTGAACTTTTTCTTGGTTTTCAAAAACAGTGGCATGATGCATTTTTTTTTAGGAAAAAACTCCTGAAGAGTTATATATTCAACATGAAAACTGGAATCTGCAATAGCTCTCTTGTGTTGCCTATGTGGTTTCAAAGATTTATTCTGAGAAATTTTAATAATACTTCAGTTCATCTTAAAACATTTACCTAAAAATTAAAAATATTATCCTTATAAATTAACTTACATTTTATATTGCATTGTTTCTACACAAGAAAATCTTTACCAGGATTGAATATTTCCATCCTACCTTACAGAGAATGGTCAATCAATGATATATTTCTTCCTGAAGTCCAGCATAACCGCATCCTTAGAACAGAGAAGTTTTCTTATGTTGGTTAGCCCTGACTTTCTGGATGCAGACAACAGGTTTTAGAAATTTTCTGCTCATTTTTATGCACTTCCTGTCATTCCATGCCATGCAATTGTTTTCCCTTCATTTCCAAATTCGTGAAATGAAGAATTTTAGCTACAGCACAGCTCTGCTCACTCTACAGTTTTGGAATCAGTGCTAACACTGGTGATGGGGATCTCAGCAGCCACAAGCAGCTACACTCAGGGTTGATGTGAGGGCTCAGAGAGCCGCCGAACCTGCAGCTGTAGGGACACTGGCAATCCAAAGGGCATTGCAAGGGCATCGGGGCATGGGCCACGGCTGATAAACCCACACCTTTCCATTTGTGTAACCCGTGGCAGTGAGGATGTCTGCACAGTCCCAAATGTCACTGTGATCAGGGTGAGGGTTAGGGTTAGGATTAGTGTTGAGTGAGTCAAAGAGCCTCCAGCTCCAGGAGCACAAGGGCTGGAAATGGCATGCCAAGGCAACCCCAGCATGGCCCCAACATTGCTGCTCCTGCTTCTCTCTAAAATCAAGCACCCATGGGTGTTGGAATCCATAAAATTAGTGAGTTTTGAGAAAGTTGTGAAAAAGGTAGGCCCCAAAAGACAGTAAGGACAGTGAAATGCCAAGGCAGCAGAAAAAGTTTTCTAAGCTGTAGCGCAGACGGGAGAAATAGAACAATAAGGCTCTGTGATTTGCCTTTCTAAGTTGCAAAAAGTATATTTTAAGTACACATTTAGAAAGTTAAATATGAATGGGGCTCTGTGCTTTGTCTTTTATAAATGAGGCATTGTATTAGAGAAAAAACTGCTATTGTTTTAACCACAGCTACGTGTACTTCAGGTGATTGGATAGAACTACTGTCAATATGCTTTTGCTCTGTGTAATTGGATTAAACTTGGACCGAGACTGCCTTATGTTATGCTGTAATGTTAAGTTTCCTTAGCATTCTGTTTGATCAGTGAGCTGTTAGCATCTTTCCTCTCCATTGTCATAACAATGTAATGGGACTGATGCCAGAAAAATAAAAGCTCAAGACGCTGATTTCAGGCGTCCCGTCCCCTTCGTGGCTGTATATAAACTGCCGGCGAAGCAATGGGGACTGGGACTTTAGGGTTAGTCTGAGGGTTAGGACAGTGTTCAGGGTGAGGATTAGGGCTGAGTGAGTAAGAGATCCTACAGCTCCAGGAACAATATGGCTGTACCAGGAATGGCAAGGTGGTCCTAGAAGGGCCTCAGCATTGCTGCTCCTGCTTCTTCCCAAACTTGACCACTCATATGGACCGGGTTATATTGTAAGGGGTAGTGCTGGGGTTAAATTTAGGGTTATATTTACAATTAGGGCAAGGGTAAGAGTTAGTGTTAAGTTTTGCCTTAGGGTGGAGTAAGTAGTGATTTGATAATTCTTAATTTCATTTGATGAAATTAAATCTTTCTATGATTTCTATGAAATGTCTCTTTTATTTGCAAATTTTTTTTGCTAAGATAGGATATATATTTTATTCAGTCTGTGCACAGTATAACTCCACTACAAAAGAAGCATTAAATGTGCATTCAATCAGTGAATAAAGAGTTGATCACGTTGAAAAGTTCACCAGTGATATGATTATATAAAAGGATGGATTTCAAATGGATACATTTCCATTTTTTAATATTTATTATCATGCTTATCCATACCACTGGTGATAAAAAGGTAATCAGTTGCTCTTGAAGCAAATATTTTTGAAGCAAATATTGAACACTCCTAAAATGTTTAGAGAGGTAGTCAGCTTATTCTAAGAAAGCAGATGGGAAAACCCCTACAATTTTTGGCAGATCCTTCCCATTGCCCCCAAAATGTACATTTTCTATGTAAAACTTAAATTTATCTTTTAGCTTTTAAGTTTTGTTATACCTGTTTTTGCATCTTGCTATTTCTCATCAGACTCAGGGTTAGATATGCTCCCTATAAACACACAAAAATGTTATTATCTATACCCTGCCTGATCTGTGTAACTTTTCCTAGTCTGAATTCTATTTAGTCTTTAATTCTCCAACTGGACATTTTCTCCAGCTTTTAATAACCAGCGAGGGACTTTTACACAGGCAGTGGTAGGACAAAGGGGACAGGTTTTAAGTTAGAAGAGGGCAGATTCAGATTAGCTGCTACAAAGAAAATCTTTACACCACAGAGGGTGATGAGGCTTGAAAAGAGGTTGCCCAGAGAAGCTGTGGGTGCCCCATCCCTGTGTTCAAGGCCAGGCTGGATGGGGTGTCGCAGACATCTTCTTGTGAAAATCCTTTTCTTGAGATTTTTTCTTCCTGAGAAGCTGTGAGGCCTCAGGAACAAAACTAAAGCAATGGCTGTCTGCTGCTGTGGAATGCAACAGGTGCATCTGTGATTGGTCTCATATGGTTGTTTGCAATTAATGGCCAATCACAGTCAGCTGGCTCGGACAGAGAGTCTGAGGCAGCTGCCTTTGTTTCATTCTTTTCTATTCTATTCTTAGCTTACCTAGCCTTCTGAGATGAAACTTTTCCTTCTATTCTTTTTAGTATAGTTCTAATGTAATATATATAATGAAATAATAAATCAAGCCTTCTGAACATGGAGTCAACATTCTCGTGTCTTCCCTCACCTGAAAACCCCTGTGAACACCGTCATAGATGGGGCAATGAGCAACCTGGTCTAGCGGAAGTTGTCCCTGCCCATGGCAGGTCATTTGGAAAAAATTATGTCAAAAGTTCCGACTAACCCAAATCATTCTATGATTATGAATTAGTATTTACCTTTCTCTCACACTTTTTTTTTTTTTTAATTCCTACTATTTGCTCCCTACCTGTAGCCCTGGCAGGCCCATGCTGAGGCAAAGGTTCCCCTGCACCTGTGAGGCCGTGCCAGGCTGGCCATGCCACAGTCCTGTGCCCCATGGTGGCCCCGGTGCCAGCCAGCCCTTCTGAGCCATGCCCCAGCCCCAACATGGGAAGACAGAAGGGATGCCTGGTGTGTTTTCATAAACCACCTTTACTGTGGCTTTAGTATGCTTTTATTTATATTTTTTCCTGCTTAATTGCCTCTTGCAATTTATTGTGAACACTAAATTCCAGTCTATGACTTCAAAAAAACCCCAAGCACAAACTGAAAACAAAAGCAAAATAAAAATACCATCAAAAAACCAACAACAGTAACAACGAATCCCAAAAACAAACAAACAACCCCCAAAATCCAATATTAAAGAAAAAAAAAAAAAAAACAACAACCAAAAACCAAAACCACGAACAAGGTGCTGCGGGGTTCTTCGCCCTACGCTGGGGGGCGCTGCCTAACGCCCCCAGAACGCGAAACGGCAGCTCCTGGCGAAGTCTGGCTCCTCTCGCTGCCCGTCCGAGCCGCTGTTTCCCGTTGCCGTGGTGACGCTCCCGCGGTAGCAGCGCGGCGCGGAGCTCTCGTCCTCCTCGTGGAGCTCCCCACCGTCCGCTGCTGGCGGATGCGGAATTTCTGGGCGGAGGGGCGGCCGGTCTCCAGAGGCGGCCAGAAAGGCGGAGGCTCCGTGAGGAGCTTGGCCGAACGACAGGTGAGTGGGTACATGAAGTAGACGGGGGGGACCGGAGGACTGCGGGCGCTCTGAGCGCTGAACTACAACTCCCAGCATGCAAAGGGGCGGAGCTGCTGGCCTCTGAGGAAGCGGCGGTGGGCGGTGCTGCCCTCCGGGCGCGGTGCCTTTCGGGAGATGTAGTTTTCTCTCAGCCGCTGTCTGGTGTTCGGTTTCCCGGCAGGAATGCGCTCCGTGTGCCCGGTGTCCCGCTGCAGGAGCCGAGCTCGCTGCCGTTCCCCTCATTGCAGGGGGCAACGAGTTGCGAAAGGAGGGAGGAGGGCCGGTTCCCCCTGCTTGCATCCATCCACAAGTTTTTACCTCTATGGGTTACATAATTTCTCACCATTTCTCTCCCATCATCTCTCATAATTTCTGTGTATCATTAAAACTTTCTATATTCTTAGCCTTATTTTGAGGACTCTGTTTATTTTGGTTCATACTGTATTTGAAAGATATTACTTTTTTTTTTTGTGTAGCTTTCAAAACAGATAAGACCCTGTGGGAAGTAGAATGTCGGAGGATATTGAAGGAATTGAAAGAGAAGTGGAAATTGAATTAGGCAGAATCAGTGTTTCCTCGTTTGGAACAGATGATCCCGAGCCTGACACAGAGGGATCAGAGGAAGCCTTGAGTGACAGTGAGCCAGTAAGTATTTAGTGAGGGTTCAGTGGGCTAAAACTGCTCCCTTGGATGAGTGAGCATCTCCCCAACACACCCAGCCTGAGGCTGTGATCTAAACAGTAGTCTCGGTAGTATTGCTTCATGAAAAATGTAGCAGGACAATAAGAGAGGTGGATATCAGCATTCTGCTTGAGAAGATCACACCTGGAGATTTTGTTTTAGAGTCCTCTGAAGCTGGAGGATTTGATGAGGCAGATTAAATCTGGATGAATATGATTCTTCACTGCAATCTGTATTTTAATCTCACAAGAGACTGGTTTAGGAGGTTCCTTCTAAGGTTTTCAGATACTAAGTGCATATAAATAGGTTCTTCAAGTCCTCTTTCTTGGATGACTTCTTTTTTTTTGGGAAGTGGCTTTCCTCTGAATTAAAATAAGTTATTTGGATTTTAATCTTGCAGATTCGTAGAGCATAGGGATTTGTTTGTAGGATATTAGGATGGATAATATTGATCATAAATCATGTTTCACATGATGTAGACAAAGGCATCAGTGATAAGTGTGTAAGCACTCACATACTGAACATCAGCAATATCTACCACAATTTGCACATCTGAGTGAAGGCAGACCATTTTCCCAAAATATTGACATTAAAGGCAGTCTTTTGAATAGAAAGTTTCTATGTAATAAAGAATACTGAAGCATTGGTTCTACGTGCATACTTTAAACATAAGTAAATTTAAAGTTTATTTATCCTGAAAAGAAAAAGATCCTGTACTTCACAGGTATTTGCTAATTTTTATCTTATCCTCCTTCTTTAATTTCTTGGTCCAACACAGTTTTAAACACAATAATTTATTGAAATGTGCTTCTGGAGAGAGTGCAAGATACAATACTAAAATTTAAATACATTAGAATGTAATTAAAATTGGAATTATGAATTGTTCAGTGGGTGGTAAGAAAATGAGAAGAGTATAGGAATTTGGAAACATTTTGGTGGAAATTGCTGCTAAATCTCCATCAACATCAATGCTTTATAGGTGAAGCCAAAACAAGTCTTTATTGTCTTATTTCAAGTATTTACCTCTTTTCAAGCCTGTGAGACAAAAATGTAGAACAAATGTCAAAGGTTGTGTTTTTCTAGGTTTCAGGCAACCTACCAGAATCAGTTCTTGCCTATTTGAACTTTATCAAGAGCAGCAATCAAGATGCTGAGAAGTTTATACTGCAGGACTTAGGGGATGAGCAAAGCAGAAGTAAGCATTAATCACAGTTAAAATGTTTGTACACCTCATATTGCCAGTGGACATTAGACTAACAAGCATCCATAAAATAATGCAAACTTTTAAGTAGAACAAGCAGTGAAACCTATTCCATCAGCTTCTGAATGCATGATGAAAATCTCTAGGAATAAAGCCATGCAGTGCTATCTTCTTGAATTAACATCTGAGCAGAAATTAAACTTTTTAAAAAACTTGTTTAATGTTAAAGAAGGCAAGTTGCAAGGTTAATCTCTGAGACAGAGCCCAGGCCAGACTCTTCATGAAAGTGTAAAATGAAGTCAGTGGGAGCTGAAATGCAGGGTTCAGATACAATTGACTCCCACAGGATATGTTTAAAGTCTACCTTGAGATGCCCAAGCTTGCATTGGATGAAATGACCATTAATTGGCAAAAAATATATTGCTGTCAGCTGTGAAACCAAGCTGTGACTGAAACCAAGCTCTCAGTTTATGTGTCACTGTCTGTTCCATTAGTGCAATAGGCTTGGTGACCAGAAGTTCAACATTGACTACAAATTTTGAAATCTGAGGAACATCTCTATTTATTCTTTTTTTATAATGCAATCTTACTCTTTTTAATTGTTCTTTGTCAGCTTTTGACCTATCTGATACAAGTGCTGCTGTATTTTTCTGCACAGAAGATGTTCTGCTGTGTTTTCATGATGTGGAATTTTCTTTCATATTTGCTATCACTGTATTCTCACAGTATCGTTGTGTCTGTTTCTGTTACACACATTTCCTGCTTTTAATGCAGATAAATGATTCCCATACATATTTAAGTACAACTGGGGGAGAAGGAAAGGAAAAAAAACCCACTTTCTTTTAGTTTAAACATAGTGAGTAGATAAACAGTGTAGACCAAAACTGAGCATTTGTAAGGGATTTTCTCTCTGTGGACTAAATTTTTTTTTTATTTTTTTCTTTAGATTACATTTATGAAGTAGTTTCTTGCCATCCTTCTGAATTGAAGGAAGATAAAAAACAATTTAATGAAAAGGTATTTTTAACTTATACACTACTTATAGGGAATAAAATTCTGTTAAATAGTCTAGATAACTTGCCTTAGTGGCCTGCTAAGGAGATCTATAAATGTGTCAGGTTTTTTTTCTGTAAGATTATCCATAAGGTACTAAGATGAGTTTCTATATACAATTCTTTAGAATTAGGACATCAACTGTAATACACCATGTCTATAAGCTTTCAGATTTGAATTAAATTATCTGAAATATTGAGCATGAAAATAAAAAAATAAACAAAACTGAATAGTCTTTTATTGATAGTTATTTGGAGAATATTTTCTTAATATTATGATAGCACTTTTAAGCTTCTCTAATCTTATTTTTTATGATGATCAGAAAGATGTGCTACTATTAACCTTGCTCCTAATATATTCCATTGTTTTGTAGAAAATATAAACATAGCAATCTCTGTACCTTTCAAAGACAATTCAAGAGTTATGAACATGAGTGCTTCTATATTTTCATAGGATTTGACTGAATAACTCACTGAAGTTTTCTTAGAAAAATATAAAACTGTATTTAATTTATTCACTTTTAATTTGCTGCCTGGCTTTTATTAGTGAGCACTCTTGCAAACATGATTTTTTGTTCTCAGAAGACTATTGTTTAAAACAGCACAATTACTTCATGTGACTTCAGCTGCATTACAAATATTAATATAGGCCCAAAGCATGTGATGAACAGATGATAAATGAGCAGGAATAGATTACTTGCCAGTAAAGAACAATGAAATAAATATAGCAATCCTTCTGCCCATAGTATTATTTTGAAATAGTCTTCTTAAAAATTTGCTCTGTAACTAGTTCTTCCCCAGTGTGCATAACAGTATTCATGCATATTTCTTGGTTTCCCAGAAAGTAAAATAAATCTCAAATGCAAGACATTCATTTTTCCAAATCAAAATATTAAATATATTTTAGAAACATATAGAAATATTATGTAATTTGATAACTACTACAATATTTGTTACTCTAGGAAATAATATTTTGACTGATGTGTTAGCATTATTCAATGTGTAAGGATTCCAGTCAGTAGTAAGTTTTACCTTGTTGTACAACAAGGTAAAACTTACTACTGACTGGAATCCTTACACATCCTTATTCTGGAAGATTTTTATTATGTTCTGCTTTTAAATTTTTTTCTTGTTTTTTAATAAAAATTTTAAACTATATTAGATACCACTTGAAGTTGAAAATAAAGACTTGCAGCTTGCTACAACACCTGATTATAGTCAGTCCATCAGTGATGAAGCAGTCCCTGATGACCACTTACTTACAGGTAAGCAAGCACATTATTAATTTGGTTGGGTTGATCTTTAACATATCACTGTTTCCTGCTTTTCTGTTGTCATAAGTGTCATAGCAGTTTTAAAAGCATTTCACATTGCAGTATACAGCAGGGCTTGATACTTGATGGATTTGACATAAACAAACACTTTTGCCTTCATCTCATTTCAAGGTCACAAAATCACCATAGAAATTAGTGTCAAAAAATATCACTCAAAAATGAAAGGTGCTCAGAGGCACTAAGCAGGTTCTGTGGCTTTGGCCACAGATTTTTGTTGTTGTTTTGGTTTTTGGATTTTGGTGGGGTTTTTTTGGTTTTTTTTTTTTTGTGGTCACATTGGCTGAGAATGTTCCTTTGCCATGGCCTTTGGATGAGTTGTGCTGCAGCATATCAGTGCTAAAGCACTAAAAGCCACAGGAGACATCCTCTGCAATCCTGAATTGTACATTTTTAGAATAAGCATAGTAGTTGCAGAGTCAGTAAGTGTGGAACTTACTGAATAATAATAAGACATCTCTGATGGAAAGGACTTGTACTGCAGTTCTGATTTCCTATATATATTATATAATACATATAGGAAATCAGATATATTTTGCTGGCTATATAATCATAGGATCTTTTTCTTGTCAAATACCTTAAGACTGTTTAATGTTCCCCAGTGCTTATTAGGAAATTAAATAAAATGTTTTCTTGGTTGATTAATAGCTGATCTTGAAATGAGAATAAGTCTTGCCCATTGTGAAATAGAAGAACAGTGTAGACGAGCACTTGAGCTTGAAGATGAGAAGATGAAAAAGTGGAAAGCTGAGAGAGAATCACGGGAAAAACAGAATGAAGAGGAACATGCAAGAAGGGTGAAGCATCTGGAGCAATTTGAGGCTGAAAGAATAAAGTTAGATCTTCTTCATAAGGTAATGAATGATATTAAGCCAATCTGTTCCAGTCTAGACTATCTGAATTCTGGCTCTAATGTGAAAAAGGGGCTACTATCTCAAACTGCATCACTGTCCTAAACCCTATCTACTTGTGCTGCAAGTGAGTCATTAAATGCATTTAAGAGCAGTCCATTGGCTTTTATGTGCTTACTGTTTTAATCAATAGTGAAAGAATTTACTATGCTACATTTTAAATTATTCCTTAAGCTTTGCCCTTACAAAGCTTTAATATTATGAAATCAGCCAAAGTACTGGAAATGAGAGTTGTGCTGAAATTAATCACAAATGAAAAATGGTCACTGTGCCCTAATAGAAAGTACTTAGCTAGTTTGGACCTCCCACCCAAATTTCACATTTCGATGTTAAAATCTTAATGGAAGTAATCAGAACCAAAATTATTCAGTTCAGCAATGCTGGTACTGTTCTTCACTAGGTAAAGATCTTGGAGAGGAAACTGGCAGCTGTTTGGGTCAGTACCTAGATGCTGACTTTCTGAAGGTATGCATCTCTCAGTGCTTGACCAAATCTGCATTACTGATGCAAGTGTCCTGTTGTTTCTTTTGATCCACACATGGCTCAGTTTCTCATTTAAATTCAGGCATTCACAAAATTGGATTGTTGGAAAGTCAAGAAGATGGGTGAGATTGGAGAGTGTTTTGTGTCATTCTGGGTTTTGTACAGTATTCATTTAAGCTAATTTGTTTTGCAGAAACGCCAGGCTGCAATAGAAGATGAGTTACAAAAAGGGGAGGAAGCTTGGAGAGACAAAATGAGGCGACATGAGGTAAGGTTGTACAGTGAGCTTTTGTCAAATGACTGTGAGGTTACTGTTAAATATTTGAGAATAAGTGTTATCATGGAGTGCTTAATATGCTAGATTCTGTTTGTGAATGATAAATATGTGCCAATACCTGTCCCATTTTAAAAGTGCAAATCTATCCTAATTATTTTGGCCTAGGAATTGATCATGAAGATACAGTTGCAAATGGAGGAGGAAAGAAAGGCCTTGGAAGAACAGAAAGCAAAAGAAAGACAACTGGCTGAACAACAGAATATAGCAGCTATGAAAATCCAAGCTAGATTTAGAGCGTTTTTAGTCCGTAAAAAATATGCTCCCATTTTAAAACAATGGAAATATGAAATGAGAAAGAAGCAGAAAATACTAGAGGAAATAGAGCAAGAAATGAAAGAAAGAGAGGAAAAACTTAACGGGCAAATGCAAGAAAACAGGTTAAAGAGAGAAGAGAAAAGAAAGAGGCAAGAAGAACTTGAAAGAAAACAATATTTGAAACAGGTGAGGAGGCATGAGGAATATGAGAAAAAGAAAGAAAGCCTGAGATTGGAAAGAGAAAAACAAGTGCAAATAAGAAAAGAAGAACAAAGAAAATTAGAACAAAAAAGAGCAGAAGTTGTGATGTGTGAAAATGTAGAAAATAACATAGACATAAAAAAGGATAATAATACAGAAAATATGAAAATAATTAGAGAAGAGAAGGAGAAACTAAATAAACAAGTAGAGGAACCAAAAGAAAAGCGTGCTGAAATGATGGATGAAACAAAAAATTGGATGATTCCAGCAGAAAGAAATTTGACACCAAGCGTGCTAGGCTCTGAGAAGGAACACCCTTCTCAAGTGAATAATGAGAACTTATACATTAATTCAGTAACACAAGTAGAAGAAAATTACTCACAAACAAGTTATCTTGATAAAGTTTCAAATGGCCATATTTCAAAGGATGAATCTCTTAACTTTGGTGCTAATGTCATGGCAGAAACTAAGGCAAACTGCATATGCAGCAGCCCTCCAAATGTCCAGCCAAATGCAAATAACAGAGAAAATAAAGATCGATTTTCTCATGAAACTATGAAGAAAACTTTATTTCTGATGGAAAATGCTATTGAAGAAGTCAGAGACACCTGGGACAGTAGTCAAGATGTGGCAGATTCTTCTAGTAAAGTAACTTTTCCTGATGATATTGAAAAGAAGAGACTAAACTGGATGAACAGGTGCAAATCTTGGTCTAAAATATATGAAGAAAACCAAAAAAAGCAAACAACTATAAGAAAACGACTAAGGAAAAGTTCATTCAGCAAGATGCCTCCACTAAGTACAGACAAGATAATTCACAGTGGCCCTTGGAGTACTTTGCAACAGGTAACTGGTAATATGAAAGTTTGAGAATGAAATGGGAGACATACTTCCACTTCTTTTCTTATCTTCTCTTTTGGTATGTTGGCAGAATGCTTTATTGTTGAGCAGGAAATAGACATTGTGACAGCTCCTGTGCCCAGGTGCAGAGTAAGTGCAATGACAATGACTTTTAAATTCCAGTGAGTGCTGTGGAACAGACTGATATGGCATTAGTCTTCAGATGATTGATAATATTACCCCTTTAAAAGGCAAGATCTCTTACATTCTGCTAAATTAACAAAGTTTTGCCTTTGTGTAAAGGCCCACATTTCAGTTCCTGTTCCCTTCAGAGTTTTAAGAGCAATAGTCTCTTCTAGAAACAAGATTTTACTGATCAGCTTATAGATAGTGTTTTGCCATAAAGGACATCTCCTGGTTCCCAGGACTTACTTTTCTTACCCCTTATTAACTTTTTGCGTGCTTGCTCTGTGCTCTCATCTTGATTTCCATTCTGAGATGGCCTTTACACACTTCTAGTCTGAATAATTTTTGTCTGTTCTACACTCATGATTTATGATACTGTGACTATTGTTTTCATGCTTGCCTCTCCCATTGGACAGATCAAACCTATCATTGCTACTCTTTTCTATATGAAAAGATTAACATAAGTTGCTTGCATTTTATAAAGCGTTAGTGGTTTGTAATTTTGTTTTCTTTTTCATCCTAAAGAAAATTACCATAATATGATGTTGTGCAACGAATATTCAATATACAAAACATTATTTTTATTTATCAATAAATGCATGTAGGTCACAATGCTTACACTCGAAGATTTGCCAGCTTGTAGCCTCTCAACCTTATCTGAGTGTTCAAACCTTCAAGTTTTGACTCTGAGGCGCTGTGGACTGGTTGCACTGGAAGGACTAAGTAGCTGCAAAGATCTGAAGTATATCAATGTGGAGGTACCAAGCATATTTGATTCTTTGTTATAACATGGGGAGAACTGCCAGTTTTGCTCCTTAGTTGATTGTTCAGTAGTCCAACTGAATATGTAGCTTTTAACCTTAAGAGCATAGGTATAGCAACAAAATACTCCCAAATGTGAACAAAATTATACAAGCAGATTCACAGTGCAAATAATTCAACCTATACTAAGAAAATAGCAGGCTATGCTTAGCATTGGCATAGATCTTTGTTTCCTCAGTCTCTGATTGATGAGTGGGCAGATGCGGCTCACCATAGCATGTGCTCAGCTTGAGCAAGAATAGGGAGAAGGAAGAATCCTTTGCAACATACACCTTGAATATTAATTAAAATTAGTAACATATATGCTCAAGGAATAGTACGTATAGTGAGTTATACCGGAGGCCTAATGTTAGATGTTCACTCCTGTGCAGTGCTTTACATGCCTTGTTTAATGACTAAAGAGAACTTTTTCTCTGTAATGCATCTTTGTTCAAGAACTTGGCAGTTTACATGAAACAGCTTTGTTCATATTTTTAATTTCATGTGTTTAACAATGCCATTTTCCAGATGAAAAGACCAAGCACAGCAAATAGTGAAAGAAAAATCTGAGGAAGCCTTATTAAAATGGCCTGGGGAAGGGGATGTTTAAAAAGCAGGATCCCTTGGAGGAATAATATTAGCTTAGAACAGTGTTAATGTTTGTGACCAAAGTACCTCTAAATGCAGACTTTTGCTATTAGTAAATAGGATTTCAGCAAAATTACATTTGTCTTCATTAGCATCTGGTAAATATGATGTTTCTGTGCAGTTTTTAGTTCATTCTCTGAGGGTTTCGGGAGGTAGGAAATTGTGTATGGAAAAATTGTGTATGCTCTGTTCTTAACTTCTTTTTTGTGCTCTTTTTGTTTCAACTTTGGGGATTTTCAGAGCCAGAATGAAGTTCAAGATACCTTCTTGTTCTGTTTCAGCAAAAGTTCATTTCTAGGACTCATCTTTTTTTTTTCTCCAATGGAAAAATTAAGATGCCCTTACTCCTAGCTAACAGTTTAGGATAAAAATAAGCAATAAAGGCAATATACTATATTTTACTCAGTTCTCTACTTCACTTCAGATACTGTTTAATATTCTCATTTTCTTTTATTGCAGGACAACAACATTCAGGTAATTGACTGTGCAAATCTGGAAAATCTCTGTATTCTCATTCTGAATAAGAACCGTCTTTCATCAGTTTGTGGCTTAGATGGATGCAAAAATCTCCAAAATCTTGAACTTTCCTACAATAGAATCACTCGAATTGGTAAGAAAATTATTCCAATTTGTATAACAATATTTATGAAGTTTATATTCAGAATTTTTCACCCCTTGAATTTAGAGCCAGTCAACTGCAGGTCTATATATATATAGGTCTATATATATATATATATATGACAATATAACTATTGTCAGCCAAAGAGAATTAAAATCTTTCTGAAAGGGCCACTAACATTGTCTGCACTGAGTCAGCTGGAATATGAGAGTAGGCTGTGTTCAGCTTATCTATAGACATAATGAAAGCAAAGCCTAGCTGTGCAACTGCAGGGAACTCCAGTGTGTTCCTGACTGACACACAGTAAGTAGTTATATAGAAATTGTGTTGCCTGTCTTGAGTCTGCTGGACAACAGAAAAATAATTAAAAACAATTATTAAGCTCATAGACTAAGCAAATTCACATAAGATTTGTAATTAAGTAGCTCCACTGTTAAATAACACTATGAACATGGATAATACTATTGTATTGTGTAATACAATAATAATACATTGTTCCATGATGAACAGCAAGGGTGTAGCAAACAGAAAATGGGAAAGCTTAAAAAAATCTGTATATGTAGAAACTTTGATGAAGATATAAATATTTTTGTTAATATGTGTAAATGTTAGTACTCATGAAGAAAATTTTTAATACCTGAGAATAAAAGTCCTGGGAAATCAATGTTTACTGTAAAAACGTATCAGTAGTCTAATGAAGAAAAATAAATAAAACGGTTAAAAGTTTCATCTGTATTTTTGTGGCAAATAGTGCTTGATAAGATTCTTATTCATATTGATCTTATTTGATAAAAATGTCTGCAAAATTACTGTAAGAATGGCATCATTTTAGTGGATGACACTTAAGGATGTGGCATCTGTGTGGAGTGTGGCAACATCATACAGGCCAAGTGGACTAAAATTCTCCAGTACTTTCTCTTTTGTGCAGTGTACTGCTACAATTACTGAGTCTCTAATGAATTGAAGTGGGTAAATAAATGTTCACAAAAGTCATCTTCAAATGTGAGTTTTTTTTCCTCTCCAGAATTGCTTTGAGGATTTTATGTTAAAACAGATGCATAATACAGGATGTATTTCATATTGAGTAGTTGCACAGAAAGCGTAGAAATGGATTTGTGAGTACAGATAGTTAGCATATCACTCCCATCTGTAAATCTTGCAGGATGTCCCTTAGCAATTCTGGAAGCTCCAGTACTGTGTAGTAAAGCTTATTTACGTTCGTAATATTTACGTTTTAATGACTTATTGCAAGAACTTTCTGGCATATTATAATTTCTCTTTTTATTCTTTTCTCCTGTCATTGAAATATAGTATCAATAGGGGAAAAATTAGAGTTTCCAAAAACCCCTTAAAATAGCAGTAAGAGAATTAGTCTCAATTAGGCTTTTTCCCTTAGGAATACATGATCACAAATTACGTAATTGTGACAGTAACACACCAAAGTTGAGTGCGTATGCTTGTATTTTGAGGATGAATGCTTTATTTAAAAATTTTCATGCACAAAAAGTAGCATTTTGACTCCAGTTTTCAAATAGGCTTCTGTAGGGTGTCTGTACTGCCATAGAGTGCTGGGTAAAACCCTGGCAGCTCGAGAAATAGCAATGCATAACTATGGATGGTCATAAATGCTGCTTTCAATATACACAGAGAGGAATTTCTTTTTCATCAGACACCTTTTTAATTTAGGTTTTGTTGTTTGAGGATTTTATTTTGGTTTTTTTTTCATTTTTATGTTCACTCTCAGCTTTCCCTCTGTTGTCAATTGTCTTTGTCACACGTAGAAGTGACTTCAGAACTGCATCAGTAGCTGAGTCCCTAGCTTGCAGACTTCAGCTGCACTTTGCAAAATGCTGAGAACTTCCATAAAGGTTCTCCTTGAATCTTGCTGAAACCATGTATTTGTCAACTGAATGCTTTTCCTATGGCTGCTATAACTTTTGTTTGTTGCACTGTATGTAAAACATACAATGTCTTCTGGAAATGTGCAGAAGACTTTCATGCTTATATTTGATTTTGCAAGTGGTCAGAAGAACCAGTAAAATACCATTTGTTTGTATTACATTATTCTCTCTTGTGTATTTTCTGTGATAATTCCAGAATATTCTGAATGACATTCAGGTGAGGAAGAGTAAAAAAAGGTGCTTTGTGCAGCATGCAAAGAAGGAAACTTCCAGATTCTGTTTTACCTTCTTGCCTTTTCTTATTGTGTGTGCAGTCTCTCTTCTTGGTCCCACTCCAGGCTCATAGAGTGCTTTTAAAGTTTCCAGTGCTGCTAAACTGAACTTAAACTAATTTAAGCTTAAGGATAACTTAAGCTGCTCTTTAGAGGAAGTCTTGGGAGCAAACACACGAAAACGCTAAAGTGTTTCTGAGACCACTAGATGGTGCTGATTCCTTTTTTATTTTCATCCAAGCACGAAAGAAAAACACAGATGCGGATCTTGCAGACCGGGTATTATGTCATGGACATGTTTGAAACTTTTCAGAATAATTAAAGATTTGTATATTTATTTGCTAAAGCACACTTTTGAAGCCACACTATAGGACATGTGTGTTATATTTAAGATGATACCACTTTAATGTCAGATAATTGCATTCTTTTCACTAAATGTTTTCCATTTTTAAAATAAAATTATTGGAACATCTATATTGGGAATTTTTAAAAATTTACTGTTTTTTTGGTATTTAATTCTTTGCTTCAGTTTTCTCCTTATCATTAGTTTTCATTTTTAAGTCCTCTTCTGTAATCTCAATACTCTGTGGTGCAAACTGATATCTGGTTTCTAATTTTTTGTGAAATAAAATATATAATCATAGTTTGTTTTTTTGTTGGTTTTTTTTTCCAGAGGACAGTCACAAAGAGATTCACTACTGTGAATCCAGCTAATTCAGATTCCTTTGGGGAACTTGTGAAATTTTGGGTGAGATAAAGATGCAACACAGTGTTCCCTCAAATAACCCTAAATTAACTAAATTATCAAAGAATACATGAAACAGATGTAAAATCAGAAATTCCTTATTTTAGATATGGTTTGTGAAGGGTATCGCTTCAAAGGCATTTTTACTACAGAGATACAGAAAAGCTGCTTGGACCTGCAGCAAGTTAGATGGATCAGTGCCATTGCATGCGTAAGCCTGTGGGAAGACAATGTAATTTTTGCTGTTGTAAGGATAATTTTAGTTACATTTTGTGAGAGAAACAGATGCTCATCAGAATTCCTTTGCATTTCTTTGTGTGTAGAGATAGCATGCTCTTTAATGTAGATGGCAGAGGTAAATTTCTTGAGTGGAATGGCTACAGTAGCATAACTTTATTCTTAAAGGCACTAAATTTTATTTATAAATTTTGTTGTTAAATTTGATATTGGCCTAGGTCTTAGTACAGCTTTTTCTAACCTTGCTAATAAACTTTAAAAATGAAATAATAAAAACTAACTTTTAAACATAGGGTTTTCATTCTAATGGATGATTTTAAGAGGGCTGTTAGCATTTCACAGAGTTCAGAGCAGCTGTAAAGTGGTTAAAGCATAGTAAGTACAGTTTATCACTAAGAGAATGTTCTCTCCCAATGGAAGTACCACAGAGATTATGAACTGTTATTATTGCTTGATTAACAGGATCAGAGATTTGTGAACCATATGTGCTGTATATGTGATTGGGTCAAAATACAGTAATTAGTTTTAAACCCTATAAAGAAGTAGTATTAATTATTATGTCAGAGAATGTGCAGAAAATTCAGAGTTTTCTTAATACTTGAATGACAAAAGATTTTTATTTCATCATGTCTTAAATCTTGAACTTTCAGGTGGTCTAGAGTCACTGAAAAATCTTCAACAATTAATTGTGGACCATAATCAGTTGATCAGCACAAAAGGTCTTTGTGAGGCACCTACTCTCATTCATCTAGACTGCTCTTACAATTACCTTGCACAAGTTGAAGGCATTGAGAATTGTGGCCTACTTCAAGTTCTGAAGTTGCAAGGCAATAATCTCCAGGAGGTAAAAGCTTTGAATTTAGTGGCTCTTGTGCATATGTCTTTGCTAACAGTCATATTCTTCAGCATTTCTGAGTGGGTGCTCTTTGATTGGTGTGGGATGTTTCATGCTCCTAGGTAAGATTTTTTTTCTCCTTATCAGAGGGTGATTTTTCAAAGATACAAATGACTAGCAGTCATTGTTTTCTTACTCCCAAATCCTTGAAACATTGGACTCTCAGTGATTATGGTTCCCCCATCATTTATAGCGTTTGTTTTTTTTCTAGTTATGGTTCTGATTTTGTTTATAATGTAAGAAAATATTATTATTTCTTATAGGTCTTGTTATAATAGGAAGATAACTATATCAGGCCGGTAATAATGATATAATTGTCATTACATATAAGTAATTGCTCCTTACTCTTACTTGTATATAATGATAATATCATTATCACCCTGATGATAATCATACTTATTTAATGTATGTTGATTCTCCGAAACTTGAAATTTGTGCTGTAGCATTTAAAATAGCAAAGTTGTTTGCTAAACATATGCTTCATCATATTTACTCACAGATATTCTCCTATGAATTCAAGAGATGAAAAGCATTGTCAATAAGCAGCAAATAACTAACTAAATAAATAAAATTAATAAAATAGTACGGTTGTGACTCTTGGGCTCTTGAATTTCTTTTTCTTCTTTAATTTTTTATATTAACTGTTCAGGTGTGATAGAGGACATTAAAAAGTATTTGCCACCTGATATATAGAGATTATGTGTGACAACTGGTACATACATAATAAGGAAATGATACATATATCCAAAATGTCAGTTTTTCTTGTATTTAGTAATGATTTATGAAAAGCATCTGGTAAGCATTCCATTGTTGTTTCTCTAATTTATACTAGTCTTAAATAACCATCTCATTTCTATTTAGGTTCCAAGACTGGAAAATCATGTTCTCTTAAGAGAACTATATTTGGATGACAATAGCATTTCTTCTATGAGAATGCTTTCTTTATATTGGTTGCCTCTATTGCAGATTCTTTTGCTGTCTCAAAATAGGTAAGTGAGAAACATTCTTCCACTTACAGAACTGATCCAGAGGAATTTACTAACATAACACTTGTCTGAAAAGTATAATTCTCAGTATGGGTGAAATTTCACCATCTTTTTGGGATATTCTTTAAAAATAAAAATATGTGGTTGGCATGTAATTACATTGGCTACCTCTATCTAAAAAAATTTGAAACAGCATTAACTATGTAATTTTTTTTCTCTTGGATATTATGTGAAAATAATTCTTGAGCATTGTGGCATTATTAAAACCATGGTGGGTTTCTTTCTTTCTTTAGCAATTGTTGCTAGAGTATGTCTGTCAAACTTTATATTTCACAGCTAGCTTATTCAAAACAGACTTTGAAGGCTAAGTTAAGGGCAAGTACTAGAGTTAAAAAGGCCAAATAAAAATGTTTTTTATTTTACATACATATGTTAATACCCTCCAAAATAAGTATATTTGCTTTAATTTTTCACTCTTATGGTTCTGCTTAAAAGGTATAAAATAAAGAATCAAGACAAGCAGCATAAAACTGGTTCATGCCCTCAAGTACTCTGTAATTAGTTTTCTGTTTGTTTTCTAAGATAATCTATTCATCTTTAGAAGTTGAATAACCAGATATCCTGGATTTAAAATCTTATTTTCCCCACCCCCACTTTTTCTCTATTTAAATTCTGCTAAAAAAGATATACAAGATTTATTACAGTTTGCAATATGTTAATAGGAAAATTAATTTTTAAATAATATCCATTTTTTTTCTATACTGTGATAATTTTGTTCTGGATAAGACTGATCTCAGCTTAACAAACAGAGTACTACATACCATATATAGAAATACACTCTCAACTATTTACTTCACTCTCCTGTTAGTGAATAGATGTTTTTAAAGGGTGATTCATCTGCCATTTTTAGCTGTTTGCTTTGAGACTAATCATAGCCTAAAAGTGCCCGTTCATCTTCATTGACTGTTAAAAAAATCAAAATGACCGCTTCATGTGTAGGTGTCTACATCTGAACAGAAATGTTACATCCTATGTAACATTTAGTTCAGCACAGCCAGTTGTGTCTGGGAGCCTGTGGGAAAAAGGATGTATAAGACTGAGTCTTGTTATTAGAAGCAATGTCCTTCATGGAAATTGAATATTATTTAAGTATATACAACCTATATTTTTATATAACTTTTCCGATTGTTTTCATAACATCTCTAATGAAGTACTATTCATTGAGACTCTTGGATGTAAATAAAATATCTACAGACTCTAATCTTCATGTTCCTGATCAGGCTTCTCGGGTTTGGGATTTTTTTGTTCCCTTATTAATTCTTCTAGAGTTTGGAGAAAGTGCTTCCTGCCTGTGATTAAGCAAGAGCATTATATGATAAGCATTAGGTTTTGAGTCATGCTGCTCGATTTAATTCTTGTTTTTTGCTATCTTTTTTCCTTGTCCTGTTTAGCTTCTTTGTGGATAATGTGGCCCTATATTGTAGTTTCCTCTTCTTCCTCCAGTGTAGCTATTCTGTGTGTAATAAAGTGTTTGCAAAACTCCTTGAAGTTCTCACGTGCTTGATAGGGACTTGCAAGTTTCAGGGATAGCTCAAATGCAGCCTCTGGCTTTAGGTTGTGCTGGACTGACCATGTAGATTACCTTAAGTCATTTGCCTATCCCATCATGGAGTTTTTTAAATTCGTTGTAGTATGCTTGCTCTGGTTTTCTAGTAGCCAAGCAGAGATGCAGTGTTTGATCTGCTGAGTTCCTTTTGCTCAGCTGTGAGACAGGACATATTTTTGCATCCAGAGACTGGATGTGCTGAAAATAAGTATACATCTTGGCCTCAAACAATTCCCCTTCTTTCCCTGATCTATCTATAGCTTATGTAAAATCTTTGTGACAAACAGGACAAGATAGCCTTAAATCCATATTAAAAGCCTCAAAATTCCTGGCATTTCAGTAGCCTGCTCTGTTACACTCACTTTATGTACACTTATAAGCAGCTCCATATGTGTGTGCTATAGCATAAGTAACTTGATGTTCTATAGAAACAGTGAATGTAATGGAGTAAGCTGTTGAAAGAAAAGCTGTTTCTTTACTTTTATCCTACAGCCAGTGCAATTTTGTGAATTTTTTCCAAGTGTGCACTGAGTGCCACTTCCTCTTTACTGATTGCAGGAAGCCAATATAATGATAATGCTATGAATCTGTATTCTTTCTGAAAGTGAAGTACTGTGAAAAGAAAATTCTTACACTAATTTACAGGACATTTTTATTCCCGAGATGCTTTGTCTGAATCATAAACCAGGAATTGTCAAAGGTAAAGCTCCAAAAATTATTTGTTTTAAATTGTTTTAAACCTACAGTCTAACAAGAAACTAAAACAGGTAATGAATAACTCCTTCAAATAGAAAAAAGACAGCTATTTCACGACTGCTGCTTTTATTGAGTGTTTTATTGTGGCTTTTATATACAAACCATATTCTTGATCAATGCACAATTGACCAAAGACAATGATGAATATCCTCTTGACTTGGTTTCTGCAGAGCTGGGACGATGAAGATCCATGCTCTATTTTATAGCAGCTAAGGACACAACTGTCAAGTTAGTTTAAAAAAGGGACATATTCTTTTTTATTCTGTTGTGGATAAAGATTTAGGTATAGGAAAAAACAGACTTCACCTTGTGTAAAATTAATAAATTTTTAATATGTGTTCAGAGTGCATGTGGCATTTATATTTACATGTAATCCCATTAATTTATGCAACCTACTAGTTAATGTCTTTTTCATTTAAAATTTTACAGTGAGATGCTAACCATGCTGTTCTGGTACCATTTTTGTTCTACTTCCAAGTAGACAAAATTCCTCCTAACGTTTCTATTTTAATGTAGTATTAATAAGACAAAATCTTTTTTTTTTTTTTTTTTTTTTTTTTTTTTTTTTTTTTTTTTTTTGCTATCACTTGCTTTTCACTAAGATAACCTAAGGGAGATAGATAAAAATTTAATGTTTACAAAAATGCAGTCATCTGCAAAGGTTCCTTTTTATTTTGGGAAAATGGTTTGGCCCAAATCAAATTTGTTGTGAGCATGTTGCTCCCATGTTTTTGCAGCTAGATGCATATTACTCCTAAAAAGCTTATATTAGAAATGCTAAAAAGTTAGCTTTTAGCATGCATTGTTCTCTCAATTTAAATATATATGGTATCTGTGTTTTTAACTGAATTTCTCAGATATGAGTTCCTTGCACGTTCCTTGTTTTGAAAATTTGTCCACTTTTCCAGAATTATCATAACAAATCTAAATGTCATTGGATGTTGAAATAAGTCATTCATGAAAAAAGCTATACCGGTATATAGTGGTTTTCTCCATCCTATCCTTACCGCTCTAGATTTTGTAAAATAATTTTCAGTAATCCTTTGCTGGTGCTAAGTTTCTTTCTAAGTATGTGGCATCATGGATAATGTACTTGAAGTACTGTCTGCTAGAATATTCAAGAAGCTAAGTGGCTACCTGACAGATTTCCTATATTCTGTATATTTGCTGCTTATAAATATGGTGATTATTGCAAACTGAACTGCCTTTATTTTAAGGAATGAAAAAGAAATCTGGTCTTTACCTGAAGATCTAGATTATGATAAATTTATTTTAGTTATTTTGCCTTGCTTCCTGCTAACCGCTTATTAACATCAATGCTAATTTTTCTGGGGAAAAGCAGTTGCAGAGCAGGATTTAGACCATCTTGAGCAGTAACTGCTATTCATCTTCAGAAACACAGTCTTTATTTTCTATGATGCATTCTTGCAACTATTCTTAAACCTTGTTTTCTGATATAGCCACATAAACTACGTAAACTCTATCTCTGGCTGTTCTGCTAGTGCCTTAAATGGTAACAGAAAAAGGAAGCTATAGCTTGCTTTTTTGTGAATATCTTTTACTTTTGTGTCTTCTTTGTAATTTATATCTCTCTTATGCCCAGGGCTAATGTGACAAGGTCAAGTAGTATTAAGTTTTCAGTAATGTCCTTTGTCTTTCTGGTTTGAATTTTCTTAGGAAAAAAATTAACAAAGAATGTCGGTAAAGGGAAAGCTATAGAATGACGGAGAAATGTTTTAACTCTCATAATGCCAACAGCAGGCAAGGACAGTCCAGTAGACAATTTCTAATTCACCACAGCATATGCTGATAGAGATCCAGAGAACTCATTATAAATAAAAGCCCTGCATATTCTTTTGTCCCTTATGCGTTTGTTTTCTGAATATATTAATCTATGACTATTAATGAATTTTTGGTTTTTGCAGCCATACTATTAGCCAGTAACATCTATGATTATATTTGCTACGAATATTAAATATACATATGTATACTTATACAAATATAAATGTACTTATGTAATATGATGAGAAACTAAAGTGCTGAAATTTGTATTACTGTATATCGGATCTACTTATAAGGCTTCATGCTTTATAGAGTCAATACTTGTAATTGTTGTTTGATTCCATGGAAAGCTTCCATACCATGAAGGAAATAGAACTAAGTAGGGTTAGAACCAGGACAACTTACAATGTAGTTCGAGAAATAAATGGAAGTACAGTGAGTTGTCTTTGCATCTGTTGCATCTGTTTCTCTGAATTTACTCTTAAAATGTTATGCTGTCGTATAAAAATACTTCTCAAATGAATGTGGAAACTAGTTTGTTTTTTTTTTTCCATTTTAAATTTGGTTGTATTTTCAATGAGATTAAATAATTTATAAACAACATTTAGTTAATAATTAGTGCACCAGAGTAAAATTCAGCTCTGCCTTCCAGTTGTAAAGCCTGTGCTGGAAACACAGTGTAGTTGTATCTTTCAGCAACAAAGACACATTTTTGTCCCTCAGTAATTTTGAGTACATTTCATTTTTTGTAGGGTCATATTTTAAAAAAAACATTCCGATTTATACCTTTTAAAGGCACTACACTCTCAGAAAATGCTACTTTCAGTGAAAATTGGCAGTCAAAAACTGACCACATGTAGTGCCATTTCTGTTACCATTCTCCTGTTATGCTAGGGCCTTGCCATGACAGGGATGAAACATGTCACCTAAACATGTATTTCTTTAAAAAATGTATAGCTGGTGTACCATGTACTTAAGCATTCTAGTTGTAGTTGATAACTGGTATTCTTTGCATCTTGATTTTTACCTTTTCCTGCCTCTTTCATATTCAACATAAACTAAGATAAACTTTAATCTGAAAGTTAATATTTGGCAATAGCCTGGCAGCTGAACAAACCATACAACATTCATTCTTGCATCTTGGAAGTTTGTAAGCAAAGAAATAGCACTGAGCCTTAATCCTTTAGTGGTAGCTATAGCACACATCTTACAGTCCCAATCCCTTTGTATAGATGAATGTCAGATCAATTTCTTTACTCTTCAATGCTGCAAACAAGAATTTTGTCTTGTCTGTAGAACTGCAGTCTGCAACCTGCAGTACTGCTTGGCTGCATTATTGCACAAGAGAAGCTCTGATAATACAAGAAGAGCAATTCCATAACCAATTCCATAATTGTCTCAGTAATCAGCACCTATTTGACACAATCTGACAAGTAGTAAGACAGAGGAAGCACTAAAAATATATTACAGGATAGTGCAGCCTTGACCTGTTGAAAAAGACATCCATAGCAACAGTTATGCTAGTTTTAGGATCAAAGAAGAAATGTGCTGATTGGAGGAGAGAAACAACTTGATAAGGAGTTTGAGCAATGAGGAAAGAGGAAAGAAGCCAAGCATTTTTTTTTCCTCCAGAATCAGGACCTTCTATTAGTACCATTCTAGTTATAGTGCCTAAAGATAAGCCAGCTGACTTGTGTAAATTTTATAAGACTTCAGATATTCAGCACTAAATGCAGGGAACAGAATGAAATATTTATCAGATGAAAAAACCATTTATGAGAAAGTATTAAAAACTGAGGTGCTGAGAAAACTAAGAAATATTTTTGGTTTAAAATTTCAGTAGTTAGTCCTAGCACCTTGGATAGGTAAATGGGCATTTTCTTACATAAATAAGTAAATTGTCATACCTGCAAAAGATTCTGGTGCCTTTCTGCTTATGAACTGCTGTTTAAATTAAATTTTTAAAATATCTTTTCTGTTTTGTTCTTAGATTAACTGACCTTGTGCCTTTAAATTCATTTGTATTTTTGGAAAAGCTAGATATCAAAAATAACTGCTTGTCGGGTAAGTTGTCTTAAAAAAAAAGAAACCAAATCAAATAAGAACTTCTTAGTTGAATTATAAACTGATTTGAATGTGATTGTCCTATGTATTTATAAGGCACATTTATGTGTAAAATATACAAATATTTTCCAAACATGAATGTTATAGATAATAATTAAAACTATGCTGTATAGATAGCAGTCTTGCTTTTAGGACTGCATGATGTTGGTACATTTTACATTCATGTAAGAATTTATGGGAAATAAGATGATTCTGCATTCAGACATATTTCGGTTTCTTTCTGCTATACTACAGATCTTAAAGATGTCCATACATGGTTTAGTGGCTGCAACAAACTAAAGGAGCTGTCGTTGAGTGGGAATCCTCTTCTCCAAGAAAAGAACTGGAGGTAAGAAAAATACTTTTTTTGCTAAATCAAAAAATCAAAATCAGACAACAGATAGTTGTATGTACCTTAGTTAAATAGTAGAAGCACTCCCACATATTGTCTGAAGAGTCTCAATGCTGTGACAGGTTCACATTGCACATAGCTAGTGAAGGAGTAGTGTCTGTTAGAAGAAAAAGTCAGGATGAGTGTTTGATTTTTCCTTAGTAGTTGAAAATTCACCTTTTTTATGCTTCTCCAAATTCCTTATCTCTACATCAAAAAATTTATAGCCCTTATAATTACGAAAGAGATGTAAAAGTAATGCTGTCATTTGCTATTCAGTATTGCCTGGAATCATGATCCAAAAAGTTAAAGAACTAGTCCTAGAGACTATGATATGTCTCTATATAAAAAATGAGTAAGGTGGAAAAGAAACCTGACATACAAAATGATATGCAGTTGCCATGATTCCTGAAATGAGTAGTTATACAGCTTCATAAGCCATAGGAGTAAAATTGCAAATTAATAGGTTTTTTGTATAATTTTTTTGCATATTAGACATAGTACTTGAGGTGTGTCCTCACTAGTGCCAAGTACAGGGGCATGATCACTGCCCTGGTCCTGCTGGCCACACTAAAACCTAAAAAATCAAAACCTCCCTTACAGTCACATATTCCATTTGAAGATTTTTGTACAAATTTAGGATTACTAATTAAAAGAAAAACTCAACTATTTCAAACTTTTAGTTAGAAGTGTTTGAGTGCTTTAAAAGATAGCTGTGCTAGTACATTCTTGGTTGGTTTGTTTAATTTTTTAATGAACAGACTTATTTGCACCCTATGGTTCCTGCCAGTAATTTCATTCATAAAATTCTGTGACTGTGACAATGTTTTAAATTTCCATTTCTATTGTTTGAATTCCCACTCTTACAAACCTAAGCGTTATTTCACTTGTAACCTAGAGGGAAAAGCTCTCTGAATTTCAATTTAGCTATGAGAACTGACACTTTTGGTTGCTTAAACCAAAGACCTTTTATGATTAGACAAGAGATTAATTTGTCTAAAGGATTTAAAGTAGGGGATACTATGAAATATGGATTTGCTGAATACAGCATTGACTGTAACTTCAGACAACATGTTCCAGTGAACTTTACATAACCCCTTGATACCAACAAAGGAATTAGTTGTAAAATTTCCCAATTGCTTTCAAACTTTCATGTCCAGCCAGTGATAACACCAACAAAAGTGAAGTAGTAAGAAATCTCTTTCTGAAAATTAAACCCTGAGATCAGTCTGAGCACTCCCAGGGGAATATGTTTCAATGCTGTAATGATTAATAGAGCCTCTTAAGTGACAGAATATTCACCAGGAAGTTTTCACTAAATGAAATATTGACTCAGCCCTTCACCAGGAGAAACCCAGATGGAAAAATGAGTGTTGAGATCCCGCAGCTCTAAGAGACAAAGCTTCCTTCACTGATGAACTTTGATATGTCACTGTTTTGGTGTATTGCTATTCAACATCAGCTTTGGTAATTTCTCTCTGTGTTCAGGAACTGTTGATCTAATTCCATAATTTTATTCCAGACGTACTTGAGATGGTCTTAGCCTTCATTAATGGGCAGAGAAGGAGAAGGAAAGTTTTCTATTAGCAAAAACTGATATTCTATTCTGTTATTTGGAATATGATAACTTTCTCTGTTTTTAAACTTAGATTTTCTGTGATTTTAAACTTAGTGTATGTTGTCTGAGCTCAGTAGTAATCCTTTACCTTCACAGGGAATAGTCAGGGAGTTCCAAAATTTTGAAAACAATACTATCTTTTTCAGTTAGAGAGGATTTACAGCCTACAATTAGTATTCTTTCAAGAGTTCGTGTTACTTAAAACTGTGTTAAGGAAAATATTGAGTGTTGATATAATTTTACAGTCTTCAAACTTTCAACAGCTTTGGTCTGGTACAAGAAATATGTGGAACAAGATTGCAGTACCAGCTTACATCTCTTGGTAACATAAACAAAACCTCACTGATGATACATTATTAATTTTTAAGTTTCTCATACATATTTTTTGTTACATCAGTGGCCACAGCTGTCATTTTTCTAGCAAGGAAATTTCATCTTTGCTCTCTTTCCTTTCCCTGACCCAAATACAGTTGTTTTTTTTTTCCTGTCAGGCGTACCGAATAGCATGTCAGTACATGTATATGTGAATGATAAAGGGAGTAGAATTAGTAAGGTTTAGTATTTTGTGCAGTTTTAAAATTTAAGTCCTGCGATGTGTCAACAAAATCAGACTGTATCCTATGATTTAGGTTGCTGTGTTGCCAACTAATCAAATTAATTGCAGGTACCTATACACAAATGTGTCAGATTTTCCCATTAAGGTTTGTGTAGGTAAAATTTTAGCTCTAGTGATTTGATATTGGTGCCATTGACTTTCTTGGTGTCAGTATTTCAGCAGTGTTCATTGTACCAATGAAGTATTAAGAAGTCTTGCTATGTTCTGTGTTTTATTCTTTATATTATTCTTTAGTTTAAATTCTTAGATAATTCTTAGAAAATAGATAACATATGAAATAAGGACAAATACATGCAAACATTTAGAGGACTGTCTTCATGTTCTGTATTTGTTATATGACTTTTATCAACAAAATGGGCGTTTTAGCATAAGGATTTTTTCAAAAATCTAATTAATATTTTTTCCTAAGGTCTTCCATGTTGGAGGTCCTTCCTAGTTTACAGTTGCTTGATGGTGAAATTTTAACCCATCATACTTTACCCACAACTGAAAAAGTCAAAGCATCAGAATTGGGAGCTTTTCTGGAACTTTGTCAAGCTCAAATTGAAGAAAATACTCAACTGAAACAAAAGGCTGCTGAATTGGAGTACGTATTTATGTGAATATAAATTGCATTCAGAAACATTTCTTTACATATTGTTACTGAAGTTCTTGTTGGTGTATGAATTTTACTTAGGGTTTTTTGCCAGTAAATGTATTGGGATAAGAAAGAGATTAGAATCATTGACTTTAAAGCAAAATTTGTTTTAAACTTTAGAGCAAAATTTGTTTTAGACAGATATTAAATTATGAAGGCCTTGAGTTTTGTTTCTCTAAATTTGAGAAAACAGGTGGATCAAAGCCTGCAGTTAGTAGTAGTTGAATGAATTCATACATGCAACATAGTACAGTGCTGTGCAGGAATTGTAGCTTAAATCCTGAAAGCTGAATAATCATATTAACATGATTTCCAAATTTAACTTAATCAAGTCTAATTTGGCTGTTGGTACAATATGCTCTATTTTTATTTCTGTATTTGTTTTCCATGTGTATGTTATTCACGTTATTTATTTGCAATTATTTAGAAATAATTTTTGCTTTAATAAATTTTTATTTAATAAATAATGTTCTAATTTTTTGCAATATCTAAATATCTCAAACTTCTCATTTCTATACTTGGTAATATTGCATGGTTTGTTCCTTTCATAGCTCCTTTTCATTTGCTAGAAGGTTCACAAAATCCTTATAGTCCTTTGAATATTCAACTTACGTTTTAATTTTTGGAAAAGTAGTTTTCTTGATTCTGCCAGGTACTGAACATTAGCCCAGAGCAGGTGAAGCACGTGCTGTTTTACATTGTTTTGTTTTAAACCTTGCCCTGCATACTTTGGTGGCTCAGGAAAAGTATGCACATTTTTTTCAGAATCTGGCTATTTTGTGTTTGCATGTAAGCCTGTATATTCATGGTATGTTGTTATTAGCTAACAGTTTATTACATTGTGGTATTAGTGCAGCTTTAACTAAGCTGCAATAAAATCTTCATAGCTCAGAATCAGATTAACTTGAAAAGAGGTTTGTATTAAAAATTAGATTGAAATTAGTTGGGAGAAATTATATAGTGCATTTTTCTATGACAGATGTAATGTGTAAGTGACTCCTAAGAGTCATATGTTTCTCCATTAAACCATTGAGATATGTCTCCTCCACTTCTGTGATTTTTGGCTTTGGGCTTGTAGGTGGGAAGCTGATATTTCCTAATCTATTTACCATCCTGAAATGGTGTTCTCTCCTTCCTTTTTTATAAAAGAAAATAAAGCTCTCCTTTTCTGAGACTGAGAAAATTTTTCCATGTCTGATATTTAGACATTTAATCATTATCCTTTTGCAGAAAAAAAAAAGTTTATAATTAGGATATGACTTGTGAGCAAACTGGAGTAAAATCTAAGGACCTAAGTTTCATATACATTTCTGCAGAATGGTACAAAATGAGAGGGGAAAATGATATTCCTAAAATTTAATTTTTTTAATTCTACATGCATGAACATAAGAAAAATAAGAAACATGTTGGTTGTCAAGCTAAGACCATCCATTAATTATGAATAGTATGTGGCTCACGCTTCTTTGTGGAAGCTGACTTGTACTTCTAACATCTTTTATCAAAGGCTGGGAGCAGGAGATGGAGTGTGCGCTTACTGTACTTGCAGACCACAAGTCTCCAAAGGCAATTGTTGAGGGCAGGGCTACCAGTCAGACACAGGCAAGGTGGGAGGACCGGTCACCAGGAACCTTGTAAATTCAACAAGGACAAGTGCATAGTGCTTTACCTAGGAAGGAGGCAAAGAAGGGAGGCCTTCTGCCAACTCCCAGGCTACTTGCTGAGTGGAAGAAAGAAGGCATTGACTCTGTCCAAGCACTGTTCAGCAAAACATCAGTGTTTTATCAATACAGTTTTGGTCACAAATCTAAACAACAGCATTATATGGGCAACTGTAATGGGAATTAATTCATTCCAGCCAGAGACAGTGCAATTTGGCATAAGGAAAAGCCTTTTCAGGGTGGGACAGTGTTGGATTGCAATAGGCTGCCCAGAGTGGTTGTGCAGTCTTGTTCTTGGAGATTTCAAAGACCTGACTGGATGAAAACCTGTGCAGCCTCGTCTACTTTGAGAGCTAACTCAGCTTTGAAGTAGAAGATTGAACCAGAGACCTGAACTGGAGGTTCCTTCAATTGAGAATTTTTCTATTATTCTATGTAAATTTTCAAAGAGAAGTGTGTCTGAAAGAACCTGCAGATGTCTGAGAAGAACAGTAGTGGAAAGAGGTGATTATGTAAACATCTCTTCTTTCCTGAATGTATGGTTTGGGTGGAGGGAGGGCAGGGAGTGCAGAGGAGGCAGGGCTGTGGATTTTTTAAGCTTTTGAGAATTCATTTGTGATCTTGTAAATCCCTAAATGCGACATGATTGAAGCATCTTGCATCAAATTTGGTCTTAAAATTAATTTCTTGTGTGTTAAAGCCATCTATCTTTTATTTTGACTGAAGTAAAATTTATGGATGACTTGAAAACCATTGCAAACTGCAGCTCATAAAAGGAACTCTAAACAACTTGTTTGTATATAAGCCGTAGCAGCATAGCTATTATATGTACATATTGCAATACTTTGACTGAATTAATGTGACATTGCTAAACAGCAGGCCAACAACAGAGCAAACTTCTGTCTGTTTCACATCTTGCTAAGTTATGAGCCCCTGTAGGTGCGACCTCAAGTATGTAAGCTGCCAGAAGTAATCATGGCTTGCTTCCCTAATCTGTTTCATACACCAGTGCTGCCCAGTTTAATTCTCTGTGCTGTTTCTTCCCAAAACTTCTCTGTTGCTGCCATGTTTAAGAATAAAACTGACTTTAAAATTTAATTTCTCTATTACACCATATTTTTTCTGTCACATAACCTTTAGACAACTTGTAATAAGTAATCATGTACAAAAATACGATACCTCTGCTGCAGCAATTTGTTTTTGGCCATCAGATGTGCAGTTGTCTGGCTAGTGGAACTTGAACTTTAAAAATACTCTATGTATTTTACAGTGAAAATGACAGAAATTGCATAAATGGTGTTGTCAACAGTGACCTGTTTCATGTTTGTAGGGAACTTTGGTAAACTGCAGTTGAAAATCAGTAATGATGCTTGTAGAAGTTTCCCTGAAGACATTAGATTTTACCCCACACTATTACAAACAAAAGCTCACATAAATTGAGGTGTACTATTTGAATATTCCATGTATTATAATTCTGAAAGTCACAGTAGGGGAAAACATGATATTAAGCAAGGTTTTAACTAGCATACACTAGCATAAGAAGGGGTAGAATATTAATTATGATTTAACTACAAGGGCCAGGAGAAAACTGCCATTCCTGATCAGAACTGGCTTCTTTTTCCCAAGCCTGTAATTTTTGCCTCTGAGAGATTTGTTCTGCTGACTTTTCCAGATTTACTGTCTCACTCTGAGCAATTATACTGTTTGAATAAGCAGGCAGACAGTGCAAGTGTGATTGCAAGAGAAAATTCTATACATATGTGTTAGCTCTACAAGCAAGCCTCTGCTACCACTTTAAATTTCATAAATAGCAACGCTTCGTCTGATTTAAACTTCACTGGAAGGCCTTTAGCATAAATAATTTGTCCTTTTCTGTACCTGTTAAGTCAGCCTGTGCATGGATCCTTATGCATCCTAGGTGCAACCAGTGAGGCTTATTCTTTCCCTTCTGTCCTCCTCCATTGCCCGACACTGCCTGGGAATTGAGCAGGTTTTGGTGTAAATTAACCAGGATAGTGATGGATAGTCTTTATGAACTGGTATGAGAATTGAAGTTGTAACAGTCCTTAATAAATGCCTGTCTTAAACTTCCAAATAGATTAAAATCTGATTCTAATGCTATTTTCTTTCCTCAAAGTCATGCAAAATGCTAGCACAAATAGAGAGGTATCTGGTAAAAAAAAATAAAAATAGCTAGAAGTAGTTTTTTGCTCTTCGTGGGGTTTTTTTTGTGAAAATAATATCTTGGACTTTAGTATCAGGGCCGCTAGTTTAGCACATTTGTACAGAACTGCAAGATTCAACCCTTGCTCTTCTGGCTTATTGCCCCTTTCTCCCACTGCAAAAGCAGTGGTTATGCTTTGTGGTTATGCTAAAATTTGCATATGGCAGAAATCACTTTCACTTGTTATGATCGAAATAAAGCCTGGCAGCAACTGAACATGAAGGAATGTGCTGGTCAAAACTGAAAGCCATAAAAATTTTGCTGTTGCAGGGCTACCATATTTATCTGTATTTCATTGCATACTAAGCAGCCAGACACTACGGATACTGGTGCTTCCATAGGATAATTCCATTTCTTGTTTTATCTGGACGACAATTTATGCTTAAAACCTTGGTCAGATCTTAACCAAGAAGCAATTCCAGGTTAAGTGTGATCCATAACAGTGAAAAAGGTCTGAAAGGGAAACAATGAACTTACATTAATTGAAAAGGAAATGTTGTGGTATCTGAAGTCTTAATGTTGTCATATTTTTTACTTTGTCTTCCTTTCTTTCCTTTTTTTTACCATTAAGATATAAAGCAGTCCTGAATATTTTCCATTGCAGCAGCTTCCTTTCTGTGGTTTGAATAAGCAAACTTCAGGAACACTTCTGTACTATCAAGAGTGCAGCGCAGTTGAGACACAGAGAAAGTTGCAGTGTGTTGATAGGATGTTGGTATATCCCTGTTGACTGGAGGGAACCACCAAGCTGGCTGCCACCAAGGTGGTGCTCAGGCCCCATCGTGACCTTTGGTGTCTGTGCATCGGAGCTTTACCTTAGCAGGAGAACCTCAAACACACCAAAACACTTCACTGCACATCAGCCTCTGAGATATCACTCCAGCTTCCTTTGTAGTTTCTTCAAACTTAAACCAATATGACTGAAAAAGCTAAACTGAAAAGCTACTGATACAGAGGGTGGCCTAAAAATCCTGCAAAACCAAAGTATAGTTGTGGATTGCCAGGGAAGGTGTGGGAGAGCGTACATGCCCACAGAGACAAGATGGTATTTTGCCCTCACTGCTTGGAAAAAATGCCCAAAAAGCAGCCTCTAAAAAAAACTAACACATGATCCCTGGTGACCATAAAATCATTCCCTGCCTGAATTTTCACTTCCTCAATCCCTCTATTTCTGCTTGACATATTCATAGCCACTGGAAGGATGAAACAGCTGCTTGAGACCCTACCCCTATACTTGTCAAAGGAGAGGATTCACTGTTAGAGTGCTTTGTTTTTCTTTCTTTCTTTCTTTTTTTTTTTTTTTTGACAACGAAGGATACTCACGATGCAGTTTTCAGAGGAATTTTTTTTGCTCAATATATAAAACATTCTAGGGTTTCCTGCAATATTTTAATTTTTAAAAACAAATAAACCAACAAAATAAAGCAAATGAAAGGAAAAAGAAAAAGAGGTGAGAATGGATTTTTCCATTTTTCCTTTTTTTTTGGTCTTCTCAACATATTATGTAGAAATTTGGTAATGATCTTGTGCCAGACTTTTTTTTTTAAATACTTTAACTAATGTAATATATTTAACTAAAGAATTTAATTCATGCTTTGACTATTTTCTTTTAAAGTAATCTTCATTCTTACTAGGTAGCATGTTAGATCCTTAAACAAATTTATGGATTGATTTAAATATTTTTAGGACTTGTATATGTGAAATTAACAGGAGCAGGAATAATATTTTGTAGTGGACAATCAAGTGTACACAGTGAGTTGTGTGCTTAAGCTGTGTGGGTCAATTTACCCTTTCAGATTTTGTCCACTAGCACTGAAGTTGCACTAGCAGTGGAAGAGTTGGAATCCTTTTTACTCTTATAGGGTCTGATTGATTATGTTCTTAAAAACTTCACTTATGTTCTTAGTTGAACTTCACTGAGGATATAATTAGAATAGCAAAAAGTCCCCAGAACTTTATAAAAATTTCACCTTTCCAGAATGATGAACAGGAAGGAAATTTCTGTTATTTTAACTCTAATTTTAGGGCTTAATTTTTCCAGACTAACAAGAAAATTGATCTTGTTTCTATTTTTCTATTGGATTGCTATCCTAGAATTGACTTTGTACTCTTCTGAAATTAACACCAGATTACAGATCTCTGCATCTATCTACACTATTAAAGAAAAATGTTTTCATGATCCTGGAAGTACCTGTTACCTAATAAAATGAACAAACACCATCCTAAGTACAGACAGCCATCTGAATCTGAAACAAGTAGTTCATATTTGCTCTTACTTATCCTCATCATTTAGACAGTGTAACACAAAGAACTTATGAGAGCCAGACTTCTTAGATTACTGTTGCTTTAGTCTAGCACGTTGCCTTATATTGATAAAAAGATCTGTACTTTAAAGTTTGTCTTCTTGAATTTTCTTTAGACATTGCAGTTTCTTGATTTGAATCTAAGTTTGGCGTTTCTTGCTTTAGTTCTTATTTAAATTTTAAAATTACTGTTATTTTTATATGAGTTTTTATAGTTGCCAGGTAGGAGTGGATTGTTAAGGCAAAATTGCCTCAAACCTTTCAAAAATTTGGGCTTCACATGCTCAAACGGTGCCCCACTAACCACACAGAAAGTTAATAGTGAAATGCATGGTGCAATGGCTATTTTAAAAAGACTGAACACTTTCTCTTTTAGGAAACTCTAAGTAAAATAAGAAATATGTATGATTATAGTTTAAATATGTCCAAAATAAGATAAAATCTGTTAAGATTTGTAATTACTGAAACTGGATTTCCAATTGCAGTAATTGCTATTTGCTGTAAGAGTATGGAAACATGTAAGAATACTTGAAAATACAAGCTATTTTAGAAATAATAGAGGGGTTTTTTTTTAAAGCATTCTAACAGACATGTAAAATTTTTTTTTCTTTTTTTTTTTTTCAGAATTACCGCTTCTGTTGAATCTGTGCTGGAACAATGCTGGTATTTCAATCAGTTGATGAAGCTTAGTATTAAACATCGATATGTACATGAGTATGGTGAACTAAACATTAATGACAGAGATGGACCAGAAGCACTTCAAAATCATTTAAAGCAAACATCCACTGGCTGCCTAGAGGAGAATAACCTCTTTATCATGGGTGTGACAGAAAATAAACAGGTCTTGTTGGATCCTTCCAAAAGATTGAATACTACTGGTGATATTCAGGCCACATTCATTAACTCCTCCATACCTGTGCATCAGAAGGAAAATAGAGGAGATCAGAGAGTGAAGCAGAAGAGCACTGAATCTTGTATTAATTATAGTGGGGAGAGCAAAGGCAACAATAACATGTCAGATCGACTCACATTGCAACAGTCAGTGATAGTAGCAAGTGATATGGGAAGAAATCTCCAGCACTTTGGGAATGGTACAGAGAGGTAAGACAGATGTCAGGTTGCTTTCAAATTGATTATGTAGATAGACAATAGAAGTGAGGATTTTTTGTTTAAAACAGAGACACAGAACTTGTAAGATAATATTTTAAGCTTATTAGACAATAAAGAGTTATAGTCACGTGTTGCACACTAGACTTCCATATTAACAACTAAGAATCTTTTGTGGTATTCTCCCAGTTGGTATATTAGGATATAGATATTTATATAACCTCAATATACCTCAAATAACATTAAGACACCAGTTCAATGACACATACAGAGTTAGGAATGCAAATGACAAATGTTTTGCAGAAACTTTGGAGGAGATTAAGTAGAAACTAATGTAAGGTTTTTTGCCAAAATTGTTCATTAGACATTCAAGATAAATTTGCGTAAACTTTACAGTCAGTACCATTTAGAAGGCAAGAAGAAAAATTGCTTAAATCTACCATCCTAATCCCTTGATTTTGGCCAGTCTTCTGCCGTTGTGATGACTGAAGAGCTAATGGCCTGCCCTGATTTTGGTACTTCTCCAACATGCCTTAACCTGCTTGTTAAAAGTAGAGGCAGGGGTGAGAGGCCAGTTCAACTTGTTATGTGTCCCTAGATTTTCTCCTGCATGAAACAGACTGGTTTGTTACCTCTTTGGAATGTGTTTGCTGCTGATTTGTGTTGTTCTGGATGTACAGACAAGGGAAACAGAAGCTGGGTTTCTGTTCGAGAATTGAGTTAAAATTTCATAAAAATTCAGTTTCAAAAGCAGGTATCTTGAGAACAGTATGAAAAGCAAGCATGGCAGGTGTGCTTCTTTGAGCTGTTTAGGCTTATGGTAAAGAGGAAACTGCTTAGTAGGTACTTAAGACAAATAATTCGTCATAAAATTTATGATTAAGGAAGACTATGCAATTCATTATCACCTCTCAGCAAGCTGAAAGCAGGAATACATTAGTCCATTGCATGATATGAGTACTTCAAAAAATTTTTGAAATAGTTCATTTAGTTTTTTGTTAACATTTTGAATAAATTCCATAAGTGGTTTTTGGAGAGTTCTCTTCAAAACAGAATGCAAACCATTTTTTGTATTTGTCTTGACCTCTGAAGCATGATGATTTTTTTTTTTTCTAACTAGTAGTCCTCTATTTAAATAGTTGCACTAAACAAGGAAAGGAATTATGTAAAGATTGGAAATTTAGTTGTCTTTTCTTTAATACACTATCCAATTGAAATGAGTATGTTGTGGAGAGAAGAATTCCAGAATAGTAAAGATAGTAAAGTCATAATTCAGGGCTGACATTATACTTTTTCTCCAACGGTATGAATTAGTTGAACATATATTTAGAAACTAGAATCACTGAACAGATCTAAATAGTCTGTACTTAGTTCTTGTTAAAAAATGAGCAAATTAGAAAATTTACACATATAACCAGTGGTCAGAGATCTTAATGGGTAAAAGCAGGCAAAAGATGAAATGGCACTTTCTCTGTTTTTCCTGTCTGCTCCATTGAAAATACCTGCCTCATTCAGTTTGCAGTATTTATTCCTCTTTCATGCTTGGTGTTTGTGTTTTGGGTTTTTTTGCTTGGTTGGTTTGGTTTTGGGGGTTTTTTGGGGGATTTTTCTTTTTTTTTTGTATGTTCAGTGGAAATAAGGAGACCCCTCCAATATTTTATTCAGTCATTGTCACACCACTTTCGCTTCTAATTCTTCCTTTGAGGACTCTTCCTCTACTGTGAGTATTCATGGAATAGAGCCCAGTGGAGATTAGTCCTTAGATAATTGGATTCAGACATTATGTGATGTGAATATCTTCCAGTGAGCATATATTTCACATCTTGATTGTAATTTCTTGTTTAGTTGCACAACTTTTCATTTGTCTCAAAGCACAGTGCTATGTTTTATGGTTGAAGTTTGGCAGATATGATAATCCAGTTGTGTTGGTGAGGCTATGTGAGTTATAAATGTATTTATTTCTCCATGAGCCTGCATATGGAAGCATCCTCGATCCAGTCCTTCTGGCAGCAATACCATGCTCAGAGGAAAAATGACTGCAATAAAACAGAGAATCATCAGTTTGTAGAAGCTTTGAGACAGAAACATGAAGCTGCCACAGTAATCCAGGTTGGTTTATGGTATTTTCTTTTTTTTTAAGTTTAATAATAAAAAAAGAAATCTTTCTGCTTTTGCATCATTTTCAGCTTCTATCTGTTCTTGCTTATTATCCTATTGTTTCATAATTAAATATTTTTGCTTTATTTAAGCAGCATAACCTTGGTGTTTCTAAAACAGATACTTCTTTACAAAAAGCTTTAAAGAAACATATTTTCCCTTTATAGAAAAATATTTTCCCTTTTTTCACCAAATATTTCCCTGAATTATTTTTACTTGATATAATTCTTAATATTATGCTTAAGAGATACTGTGCCCATGTTCTTACTGGGGCTTGTGTATGCTATGAAACTGGTGGGTGCTGTGTAACCCGTGTTGTGTCTGTTATCTATGTGACTAAATAATCTTCCTGTCTCTTCTATCCTACCTATCCATTTCTTTCCTTCTCTTCCCAACTCCAAAACCCAGGATTGCTTTATCCATATTGTCCTTGGGAGCAGAACATGGCCTGGGCTGTTCTGTGGTAGATACTGAGGTAATAACAGTTAAACAGAATGGGTAACTATGGGCAAGGGTTGAAGTCCACACCTTGACTCTGTTTAGTTTGGTAACCAGAATTTGCTTGCTGAGTTGACAAGGTTCATGGGGTTATTTCCTACATTTTGAAACAAGTCAACTCAGTCAATTTCATATTTCAAGTTAACTTGGAAACATTCCATAGAGTAGGTCTTATATACAAATTCCAAAAGTGACAAAGTGATTTAGAAGCAAAAATTCAAAAATTTGCTATTGGAGTATAATGTGTAGCTAGCATATTAACAGTTGATTCCATAAACTTACTTAATCCATTTTTGAACTTACTTATGTATTTGACCTCTACTATATTTAAAGTGGTGCATTTTAACAAATCTGTATAGTGATTAGTATGTGCTTCCTTTCATTTGTTTCAAGCATGGTAATTCCCAAAGAGAGTATGAAAATAAAAGTGATCTATTATTTATCTTCTGTGCATATTACAGATTCTTAGATCTCTCATACATGCATCCTTACATCTACCTTTTGTAAATAAAATTTTCATCTGTTTAGTCTCTTTTCACATTTCTTTGTAGTTCTCTTTTTCCTTTTTGTTCCGCTCTGAACCTTTGCCACGATATGTTACAATCTTTTTTAAAGAAGCAACAAGAACTGAATTCCATAGGCAGATATAGAATGAATTTGTACAGTAAGAAATTTTTTATTTTGTTTCTTAAAAACTACTACATGTAATTTTTCTTTGATCATAACTGAACACTGACTTGATGCTTTCATAGATCTCTGTTAGCAGCTACCTCACAATTTAGCTTTCTGCATATATCATTAGGATTGCTTTTCTCCTTTGAATCTGTGAAAGATAATTGCCTTTGTTGAATTAAATATATTTGTCATTTGATCACTCAGTAATATCAGGAAATTTTATCTAGATGCTTAAAAAGGTCTGTAGAAAAATAACAACAATGAAATTATAAGACAGCAATTCTAAATTTTAATTTTTATATTTAAATTTTATAATTATCAGGAAATATGTGTGTAAAATAGTAAAATTTTCGATAATGTATGGGGTCAAACAGACTTTTTCTAAAAATTAATAATCTATATTTTAAACCAGATTATGAGATTTACCCCTCCTATTTTAGTGCCTTCCTTGCAGAGCCATTAAAAGTGTACAACACCACTTCTTTTATGACAGTGAGAATATTTTGCGTTTTAAACACTTGGGGCATCTTGAATTCTAATAATGTCAAATACTGATTTTGGGGGAAGTGGCCATCTTGTATGCAGCTTTCTTAATTCCATATATCTCATTGTGATTTCTGAAGTGTTTTTGCTGGACATGATGCTATGCTTGTCATGTGTTCCTAATACCCTTCCAAGTTTTCTAGCACTTTAATTCCTAATGTGCTCCTTTTTCTTAGAGATGATTATGCTTAGTGGTAATATTTTTTTTAAGTAAAGATCTTAGACAGTTAAGAGAGAGAGTAAGTGACCTGGGTCAATTATATGAGATGTCTCCAAGAATTGCTACTTGTAAACCATAGGACATTTAGTACATCTGTATTTTTATTCTCAGTAATTTGATTGTTGGCACTCAGGTTTTTCTTGTGTAGGCTTTCCTTTCAGTTTTTAATAGTCCCTGAAGGAATTGTCATATAATTAATTAGTTGACCCAGGTTTGTAGTTAAGGGAGTTGCAGGATTCCTTTCTGCTTACTTGTGGAGAGCCTCTTGAGTACTCTAAGCTTTAGACATATGCTGGCATTTAATTTGTCTTGTAGTTTTAAATGTCACATAAAGTTCAAAAAACATATCATTGAGCTATTAAACAAAGGCCCAAGATGTTTTATCTTCCTAATGGGATAACATAGAGAAACTGGATTTGGGTTTGATCTATGGCTATGTATAACATGCTCTAAATTTTTTGTTTAGGCATTTTGGAAGGGATGTCTTTTGCGAAAGAAACTGGCCAGTGCTCTTGCAGATGTTAAAAGTGATGATTTGGAAGATGAATATGAAGAAATTAATGTGGATGCTTTCACGTTTTCTGAAGTAAGCACAATAGTTAGCATAAAGCCTTCACTATTATTCTTAAGTAATCATGTAGGTGTTGGAAATAAAAAATATGGAAAGCACTACCAAGGCTAGAATTAACACATTGCATGTCCAGAAATAAAGAAGCATTTCTTATTTATAGCTGATTTAAATTTATTTGTGTTGGATTAACTGCTTCCTGCTCTTTGAGATGCTCTGGTACTTACTTTGCTATTAATGTCACACCCACTGTAGAATGCCTTATATTTTTACAGCTGAAGGGCAATCAAATGAGAATAGGAAACAGTTCCTTTTGTTCCAAAATGTTTATCTTTTTAGTACTTCATAACAAATTATAATTTCAGTAATATTTTAATATGTATTTTGTTCATTTTCATGATAGAATGAGATCAATTTAGAAAATAACTGCAACACTGAATGTCAGTTATAATCCAGTAAAAAGAATAAATCCCCAAAGCAAAAGGTGATACAGGGTTATTATCTTGTGTGTAGTGCTAAAAAGATCAGAGGTTTAAATACAGTAATAAATTAATGAATGGTTAAGTCAGAAAAAAAACCAAAAAACCAAACCACACATTAGCAGCTCTGTTATGCCAAATAACCAGAAATTATTACTAGTTATTTTTACAAGTTATGTAGAGCTAGAAATGCACTTTGAGTTTCAGAAGGATTGAAATTGGATGAGAAGCTTCCATTCTAAAAAATAAAAGTGGGCTCCACAGGAATTTGAGGAATAACATAACATTCAAAACTGAATTTAGCTATACTCAGGTAAAAAGTAAAAAATGTCTATGGGATCAATACTGCCGTTCAGTAAACAAGATGAAGAATCTTTAAAGAAATATTTTCTTTATAGCCTCAAAAGACAATCTATATGGGAAGTTCTAGAGACAGAGTATGCATATTATTTAGTTAGGCAGCTGTTGATGAGTCAACTGTGTACTTGTCTGGAGAACTGCTTTCTCTCATTGCTCACATTCATTGGCTACCTTTTTTTTTTACTGGTTTCAGGTAAAGCAAAGAAAGCAAACAGCAATGTGGCCTTTTGAGACCTAAGAGGATATAACTAAGGTTTTTTTCATGAACCCTTGTCTCTGAATGTGCTTATTCAGGTGGTGTGTCTTTGCAAGAGCCATTTATCAATATTCCACTGTAATGTTGCAGAGGAGATTGATGCAATAGCCCTGCTACTGGCAGGACTAGGTCCCATTTATAATTAGATGTTTGTATGGATCATGGAGTCATGAAATCAAGTATGCTGTTGGTTGGTGCAGTGCAGTTTACAGTTGATCAATCTTTGGTCATCTGATACCAGGAGGCTTCTTTTACCAACTCCTCCCAATAGAAAATAGCTGGGCTTTCTATGAAATTATTGCCAATGAGTTCATGACTTAGGGTAATTTTATTTTTTTCTTCCCCTTTTTAGCAACTATTTTAAGGTACGTTTTCAGAATTACTGCTTCATTTAAGAGCATGCAGAAGGTTTGAGGCAGAAGTTCCAAGAATCATTTGGTAGACGGGAAACGTGTGTGTGTAAACATAGAGATCTGGCTTAAATTTTAGGATTTTTTTATTTTAATTTGAAATACATATACAAAACAGTTTCATTAGTTGATGTTCTCTGATCCCTGGCTTCTTTCTAAAATAATAAAAAGCAGAATGTTGAAGGTTTTATTTCTTCACACAGGAAGGAAGTATCTGTTCTTATATTATGGGAGGAAAATATCCTGGTTTGAATTACTCAGCCAGTAGGCCAGAGTTTTACACGCAGTAATTCAGTTGAGCCATTCCTGTTTCTCTCTGTCTGGCCCAAATAACCCTGCCATGTTTGGTTTTGGGGTTTTTTAATGGCTTAACTGAAAACTACACTGACAATTCCATCGTTCTGTCAACAAGACAATTACATTTGGGCAGGTATTCCTGAGGCCAGGGAGAAAAGGAAGGGATGGAGAAGGCAGGAGAAAGAAGCCCAGCTGATTTCAGAGAGATTTGTACTGTATCACCCTCTGCTGTTGCCACACCTTTTTTCCCCCCAAATGATTTTTGAGTTTATCAGTAATTAAAGAAAACATGGATTTAGGGAAAAATTCTCAGGAAGTGTTTACATTGAGGTGATGACAGGTGAACCATGAGCTGACATTTGAATTTGCACAGCAGGCTCAAAGGCTGAACTGTGGACTGATGTCAAATACGTTATTCAAGCCCTTAGCTTCTTGTGATGAAAATTATGACATCTGTTTTCTACAGAGCAGTGTATATGATAAATTTACAGTGTATGTGTATGTGAAGTATATTTTTTTTCAGTGAATGAATATTTCAATGTTCAACATTGATGACTGTAACTAGAATTACACCCTGCAATATTTATCCTATTTTTTCTTTCTTTTTTTTATTTTTTTTCCCAAATGTATATATTTTCTGTGCTGGAAAGTTGATTTTGAGAAATGTGTGGCATAACTATACTAGGCATATAGTATAGGCATCTGCTCTGTCTATCCCAGACTAGTTACTCAGTACTAGGTTGTCTGTTTCCATGTGTCTGTAGCTGTTTCATTGTCTGCAGTTGGGTAATACCAAATCATGTGGACTTCCTACTTCTGGAGAAACAAGCAGCAGAAACTTGGAACAGTCTATACTTCCTATTCCTTCCTTTCTGGTCTCAGTGTTTTGTAGCAAAGTGCTGAAACTGAGCCAAGTAATGACACATGGTATCAGTGGCTATCTGTTGTGTCTCAAACAAGTGTGTGGGGAGGAGTACAGAATGCTGGGCTAAGAGATCCCATATGCTACGGTTTGAAGGAAGAGAAAAATATTTGGATACCATTTTGTACTGCAGATTTCAGTGTTGTATAGGGTGAGTGAAATGAGAGAGAAGAGCAGAAAAAGCTTTCCTTATTGGAAACTGTTACAAATGTCTTGTCTAAAAGCTTTTTGAATAGTTCACTATTTTGTGTTGTGGTGGCTTTGCTTTTTCTTATACTGTTATGTAGGTTTCAGTCACTATGATTTTATTCAGTATTATTTAACATTCTACAAAATCACTACTGTGAAAGCACCTTTCTAAACCATTTGTAAATATCACAGTGTAATAGGTCATTAGGCATCAGTCTTCACAAAAAAATTGTGTAATATCTTCATTATAAGCTCAGTGTACCCAGTGTTCCATGGAAGGTGAGATTGTGAAGCAGCATGGGGGAAACCCTAGTCTTTGACAAAGGTCTTCACTTCATTTATGCTCATTGAATAATAGTAGATTTTTACTACAAGTTAAACACCACATCACATGAAAAATGCATTGCATGTGATTGGGCTAGAGGAATGGGCTTTATCTTTCTAACAATATAATGAATACTAGTCATTTCACCTGAACCATTGCTGATACCTTCTTGTATTCATATCAGCTCCCAGCCATTGCCAAGGCCATTCAGAGGCAAGTGATGGCAGTAGTGTTTTGTGTCTGTTTGAGTGTGCGATGTCAAACAGGCTGTCCCAGATGACATGAATGATCTGGCCAGCAGATGTTTTACAAAGTATGAGCCTGGTATTTAGTGATATCTTCACGTCTTTCATGTGGACTTTGGAGAATTCCTGCCTACATGCTCCAGAAGGCTGATCTTAAGGCAACCTTTCATCAGCAGTCCATCCTTGTAGCAAACGATCTACAAGACAGAGCTCACTTTAGCTCTGGTGGATGAAATCTGACAGCACATTTGCTTGACACAGCTCTTACTTCTGCACCATCTAAATATGGTTGTTTTCTTGATGTAAATATGATATGAGCCAAATGAAAAATGTCTAAACATGCCAAGGTGTCATAAAGCTGAATAAATTAAATATGATGAGTTTTTGGACAATTCTTTACCCTGAGCAGGGACCAATGAATAAATTACCGTTTTCTACACTGAATAAATGTATGGACGTATCTTATTCTCATCAAGAGAAATATTAATTTTGATGATTACATGGCACACCAAGTAAGTACTCTATTTTAAAAACTTCATTTTTAATTTAATTTAAATCATTTTAGTTATATTTTGTCAAAAAGAAAGTCACTTTATAAGTTGCAACCAAGTTTTAAAGAAATCCATTACTGCTCTGTTTATCAAAGGAGATAACACTCTTGCCCTGAGACAGTGTTATTCTTTTTCTGAGGTTGTTTTTGTAGATTTTTTTTAAATTCCAGCCTTTTTGTCAGCTTCTGAAATTATTGTTCAGGAGTTTCCTTCTTGGTTTTTATTTTTTTGCATATCCATGCTCAGGGACATAGCCATTCTTAATTTTTTGCTTACCTTCCACAGCAGGTAGGTAGCAATTTTATTTTTCTTTCTTCTCAATTTTTCTTTTCTGAGGGGTGAGAATAATAAGAACTAGCTCATGTGTGCTAACTCTTAATAAGGAAACAGTAATTAGAAAAAAAGTTTCCTCATGTCTCCCATCTTTAATTTTCTTATCACATGTCCAAACTAGACCCATATGATGTGTTTTGTTTGCTTTTCTGATAATCCTTCATAATGTGGTTTGTCTCAGCCTGGGAGCTTACGATTGTGAGCTTGTGACAGTGATAGCTGTTTTCTGGCTAGTTCCAGGAAATAAGTGTAGCCCATGGATTGGAAGGTCCCCATAACACTTCTGGTATCTTGACACTTCTATGTATGTCTAGCTCCTGTCATTGCTTATGAATGTCAGATCAGCATCCAGCTTTTCTGTATTGTATGCTGCAAAGAATATGATCTTTTTTTCATCAAATTTCACCTAAATTACAGCTTTACAGGAAAGCAGAAAAGTGTCTGTTGAAAACTTCATTAAATCTATACTCTTCTTTTAAAAAGGAGGAAAAAACCTCTCTGCTAAGCAATATATTGGAGGATCAACCTTTTTTCTTGAGTGTTTATCAATAATCTCTTGCTATGCCCCTCTTGCTTCAGTGGCTGTGTTAGTGGGTTGCATGCCATTCATAGAGTGTGGCATCTGCAGATGCATACAACTTCCACCTTTTTCAGCAGTGCTGCTTATCTCATTTTCTAGTTGCCTCAGACAGTCTGGGAATAGGAGTAGGTTGTTGCAGTCAGTACCTGAAAAAATAAACACAACCCCAGCTACTAAAGCCCGTTGCTAACACTCTCAGCTTCACAGCTCATGCAGGATGTGCTCTGGTTGCTTTCTCACCTTCCACCATGAGATCTCAGTTCTTCCTATCACCTGAAATGCTGTTAAGTTTTAAATTTATCTTCATCACTTGTCTCTTTTCAGTTCTTGTTTAAATAGACAGATTCAAACAAATACTTCCCAAAAGATAGCCTACTAGTGATGCATGGCACTACAGATTTGGAACCTACAGGTAGCAAATTGTGTTTAGTATTTTTCTAAATTACATTTAGCTTCTCTGACATACCAAAGGATAGCAATATCATTAATTCCTAATCTTATATCTCTAAAGGCAAAGTCAAGCATCAAAATTGAATAAGCAAAGCAAGCAATGGAAAAATGTAAGTGGAAAAAAAAAAGCTTTAGTTCTTTGAAATTTCTATTCACTACTGTAGTCTCAAAGGAAATTTGTTCTAAGCCAAAAGTATCATTATAAGTGGAATCAATAACACAGTCATAAGTTTTTCTCAATGAGTACATCTCCATCTGGAGTCTCTTGAAAGCTGAGCTAAGGATCTCTAATCATTGAATACGTCTTCCCTAAATTCTTTAATTTTTGTGTAGTATTGAAACTGACGTTTTGGTAGTTATAGGTTGTGTTTAAAATATCTGGTTAAATGTCTAATATTTAGTATGTCCACATACATTGATTTCCATTGAAAAAGATTTTTTAGTAGTCCCTATTTACAAATTTCAAGAGCTAACCTATTTGATCTGTCTATGTTCTGTGATAAGAAGCTATTGATTCAGTGAATATTGTTATTGAGTAAAATTGCAGCTCTTATATGGGGGACCTAAGAGGAACGTGAGGTGTCAGCCTCTGTGATCCTCTGCACTTCAATCTCTGCATGTCTCATTGCCTGGAGCTTGAAATCCTTTGGGTTTAGAAGAAAACAGATGTTATCTGATTGCAGCACAGCTTAACTCCCCTGAACATATGCAAGTCCGAGGGAACAGATAGGATGCATCCTAGGGGGTTGAACAAACTGCCTGGTATCGTTTGGAGGTTACTCTCTATCATCTTTGAGAGATCACAGCAACTGGGGAGGTTACTGGTGACTGGAAAAGGGCAGACGTTGCACCCATCTTCAGAAAATTGAAGAGGAAGATCCAGGGAACTAGAAGCCACCAACATTATCTCCCTTTCTGGGAATGCTTGGAGTAAAGAGATTCGGAAGCCATTTCTAAAGCCATGAGAGAAGGTGATTGTGAGAATCTAGCATGGGTTTACCAAGGACTCGCCATCTTCATTGTTTTCTGTCACAAGGTGAATGGGTATTATGAATTATTATGAATAAGAAGTGTGCAGTGCATATTGCACGCCTTTATTTGAGCAAGGCTGTTAACTACCTCCCAGAGTCTTATTCCCTAAATTTATTGAGATGTGGGCTGGAAAAGTAGACAGTAAGGTCATTGACAAATTGACTGGACTACCAGGCTCAAATAGTTGCATTTTGTGGTGCAAAATTGCACAGCCATAATTACTGGTGGACAGTAATTAATGGAGCCATCATGGATAGTAGGGGGACCAAAACAGTAAAAATTTGAATCAGCTACCTGTCTGATGGAACAGAATGCAATCTCAGGTGTGCAGGTGACACTGCATTGAGGGCAGTGGTTGGCATGGTGGAGGATCAGGGTGTTCTTCAGAGCAGCCTGCCCAGGCTAGATAGACAGGCTGAGCAGAGCCTCATAATGTTCAACAAGAGCAAGTGCAAAGTGCGATATATGGGCAATACTGCTGGCTAGGGTCTGACTTTCTAGGAAGCAGTCTTACAGAAAAGGATGTGTAGTCATAATGGAGTTTCCATGTAATGCTTTTGTTTCTAACAGTGTATACAAAGAATGGTAAAAAACCCCAAACACCTCATATGCTATAATACAGTCTTAATTTAACTAAAAACTATTTAAGTTTATGTCTAGTTTGTCCTGGAATAGTGAGCTAAGGAATTCTAAATGCTAAATACTGTCCTACTACTCACTGTAGTATTTTTTTGGCATGAAAAATACTTAAAAACTTTTTTTTAATATAGAAATAGGAGCAGCTTTGATCATTTAATGAACCAGGAAAACATCCCAAAGAATCAGCTTCTTTCTAAACAGTATCATTACATGTCCCAAAAGATTGAAGGCATTGAGAATACAGACATAAATGAACAAATTTCAACTTGCAGATTCATTTATGGATAATTTATTTCAAATAGAAGAGACAGTGCTAGAGACATATAAGGAAGACAATGTAAGTGAAGCTGAGAGATGATTTAGGTGTACCTCTTGAGAAGTAAGGATTTGGTAGTGTAATTAGAGGTTGGTTAACATAAATTGCAAAAAAATCTCTGTTTATAACTCAGCCCTTCTTTCCTCTTTAGTTTCCAAAACCTTTTTTTTTTTGTTCTTGTTTCTGAAATAGGGACTTTTGAGCAAAAAGGAAAAGTTGTCTTGAAATTGAATCTAATCTTTCATGTGACCTGAACTTTGAAACATGTTAAAGGTCAAATGACTATAAACTTTTGACTAGTCTATTTTTTATTACCCTGTGCTTCTGCATGACTTCCCTTCTTTAGACAAAACTGCAAGCTGAAGCACAGCTTTCTTTTCTATTTTGTTTTAGTATTCATTATCTAAGCTGGATAAAACATTTTGGGTTATGTTCCTTCAAAATTCTTTGAATGCCCAGTATTTAAGGGGTAGGGTTGAGGGGTTCCTTGGCTGTTTTGGTTTTTTAAGTCTTTAGCTCATTGCCCCTTGCAAGTTTTGTTTCTTTGTTTTTCATGGAAGTAGGAAAACTTCAGAAAAGGTTTATAGAGACATAGCAGCAAAAATCTGTGTAATGTGCCAGAGTCAGAGAGGAGAAGTCCATTTTAATGGGATAAACAATATCTGGGGTCTTAGACCCATTTTGGGGAGTGGATTGAAGGTTCCAGGACCTTGATATTTATTGAGATGGGTGGAAGTTTATATCTCAAAAGATTTTTAAAGCATACATTTCTGGTGCTTACTTGAATCATGTCTAACCTCTGAAGTTGAGGTTACCATTTACCCATCTGTATTTTTTATTCCTGTATTCAAAGAAAGGACACAGAGCTTCCTTTGAATGCTGTCAGGAGTAAGATAAAAAATGCATTTTTAGAAAAGTTTAAAGTCACCTAGGTCGTGAATGACTGGTGTGAAATACAGTAAGATTCCTGGTTTTGGAGAGTTAATTATGTATGTAGACATTTAGCCTTTTATTTGAATGAAAACTTTCATGGTCCTTGAAATTTTCATTGTTCATTTACTTTTCCACAATAAATTCTTCTCATTTTATTTGTATTTGTGTTAACACATTGGTACATGTATTAAATGTAAGTATATATATTTATATATAAATATATGCATTAGAATTTTAGAGAATAGCTAGTTTTCCAAGCTTATTAAACAATTACATTTGGGGAAGACATTCTACAATAAAATTTTCTTTAATGTTTTTGTTAACAGTATTTTTATTTTGATTTTTCCAGTAATTATCAATTTATCCTTAGAAATGGACAACTCCTCATTTTCCTACAAGAATGTACTCTAATAATTAACCAGTTTTTGTAAGTCTATAAGACCTCTTGAGGTCAATTAATCCTTGCAATGTTTCTCTGGAATTCATGTGATACTCACTACTTTTTTTGGCTTGAAACTTTGTTTGGTTTTAGCAGTCATAAGAATGCAGCTGTACCCAGATTTCTTTTCTAATGTATATATATTGTCCAATATAAAAACAGGGTTGAAAAAGAAGCATTGCCAAAGGTTAAAATAACCTTTATTAGGGTGCTAACCTATTTATCTTCAGCACATAAAATATGTAAAAAATACTGGGAGGCAAACTAAGAGAAAAGGAATGTTTTTCCTACTGCTTGAAGTTCAGATATATGTTTACTGTAAAATGTGTATCCTCTAAGCTACCTAATTAAAAAAATTCTATAATTTTTTATAATGTTGTTAAGTGCATTTACATGTAGATTTAAAATGGTAGCGTTCAGACTGAATTTTTGTAGTACTGCAAGTAGAATAATATTGCAGCTAATTGAAGATTCAGCTGAGAAAGTTCGTATCTGACGTTTTCTTAGCTTTGGAAGTTATTTATAAAGTCTTGATCTGAGCTGATTATCAACTTCCTAACATTGAGCTAAGCTTTACACATGAACTTGAGTTTCACAGAAAAACTAGTCCATAGAGTAATCTGATTCCTCAAAGGAATGGATGAAAGAAAAGGCTAAATACACAAATGTATTCAGATCTTTAATTTCAAAGGAAGTTTTCAATCACAGTCTATCAACAATATACAAAAGAGCATAGAAAAGTGATCTGGTTCTTCTGTTTCAGCTATAAGAGCTAAAAATTCATAATTTCTTAAGAAATTTGTTAAAACTTATTTAGGATTTAAGAGAAGAATTTACCAGCAAATACTCTGGCCTTGGCAGAAAAAGGTTGAGTTTAAAAAGAAATGAAATACGTTTTCCTGGACTAGCATGATATTTAAATGAAGTATCCTACAAAGTGAAATATGTTTGCCAGGAACCAAGAGGGAAAGTTACAGCTTTCTGCCAGATGAAAGACAGTTCAGTGGCTGGCTGTGAGTACCTAGAGGGTTAACCTTCAGCATAAGATCCCTCAGCCTCACCGCTCCCCCTCCCACTCTGAGCAAGTATTTAACCTAGAGGATGTTTACCATCAGGAAAAGTTGTTCTTCATGTGGAATGTATTGCCCCAAAATAATTTTTGTAAGTTTATTTAAAAGAGTCATAGAAGGATGTTGAAAGTTTTGCCTTTCATTTGTCTTTGCTTTTACCTTTTTTATTGTCTTTCAGTGAACCAGACTTTAACTGCACTATTTAAATATACTCACTAAAAACCAGAAGTTGGGGACATCACCAGCCTGAAGAACTTTATTCAAATGTGTATTCTATAGAGAAGAACTTAATGGAAAGATTCATTCTGATTCATTTATTGGTTTACTCTAATTACATTGTATTCTTATTGAAAACAAATTTGAATGTGAAGAGGGCAGATACTTTGTAACATCTGGTTGAAAAAGGGTCATTCCTCCCAAGGATGATGCTAATGGCCCACCTCACATAGGGGAGCAGAAGTACAGAAAAACATATTGGATAAAGCCAGGCAGATGAACTGGAAAGCAGAGTGAATCTTTTCTCAAAGCAGAGGATTCTGCACACTATTTCTATGAAATTCTAATGTGGAAATACTGTTTCTGCTAGAGGATTCTTTTTCTTTTTCCCTTGCCATTCTTCCTGTTCGGTTATAATGATCAGGAGCCAGTCATTACTCTTAGTTCATGGGATGTTTTGGATGCTAGCTTGCTTCTGCTTGTCTACATTTTTGTGTAATTTACTTGTTTTTATCTTAAAATACCATATAATTAAAAGCACCACATAAATATCAATTTTGTTTTTCTGACTAAACCATCACTGTCCTGAAAACAGTGAATGAATCAATAAGGAGATGAAAGAAGAAAGGAAAGAGGTATAAAGAGTTAGTTTTCCCTGATTTTCAAAGATAGTTTCACTGTTTTCTTACATGGTGATTCTGAGGTCTGCCACGCTTGGAAACCTGGGATAGCTTCAGCTCCCATGGTGTCCAACATGATGTCCTTTTGAAGTTAATCTACACCACTTCAGCAGTTGCATCCTATGAGTCATATACATGATTTGCATTCTTTCTTAGGTTGATATAGAGATGACATGGCAAACATGCTGACCAGATAGTTACACTTGTCATTAGAAAATAGGTAACTGCTTTAGGGTGAGGAATATTTGCCTAGATGTTAGCAGAAAGTCCTTAAACCACCAGTTTTCAAGGTCTAAAACAATGTACTAAAGGAAGAATTGTCCTCATCATGTCAAACTTTTTTCATTCTTTCCTTAAGCAGCTGCTGCTGAACTCTTCTGGAAGCAGAGTAGTGATGTAGGTGGATATTTGCTCTGACTAGAACAGAGTTGTTAGATGTCAAATACTGGCCTTTCTTTTCAGCCTGTATTGTTAATGCCTTTTTGCATCCTCTGCTTCAAACCATAGTGCAGTTTCAGGAATTGGTTTGGTTTCTATTATGCTCTTGTGATCCTCCTTGATCTCAGAAAGATGAAAGGCAATGTGTGATGGCATTATTCACAGTTTGGACAGTTACTTGTGGAAGTGCTTCAAAGCCTGAGTGTAAGTTTGACACTGTCCTGAGAACTGTTTTTGTTCATGGTGTGAATATGACTCAGAACAGTCCTAATTACGTGTACAGTCATGATGTATTATAAAAGATTACTTAGCTCCAGAATGTAATCCAGAGCATATAAAAAATGCCTTGGATTAGATTTTGTAAATAACGTTTGCACTAAAACTTGACTTTTCGGCAGCTCACTCAGACCCAATTAAAGTTAGCAGAACCATTCTCACTCACTTTGTTCGTTGTAGGATTGAATTCTGTTTCTGAGACTACAGAAGTTCAATGCTTGATGTAAATAGTCATTGCATTTTGCAAAGGAAACAATTGAGTAAATACTGGAAAAATGAAGGAGGAACAAAATTAAGAGGCTATATAGAATATGCCATGAAAAAAAATCCCTAAACCTCCAGAGTTTGGTAATGAGCTGCACAATGAAAGGAGGAAACCTGGAATGGTAGTGTCTCAAAGGATAAAAACTGCATTTTGAATCAGGATAAAAAGTTATTGATCCTGATGGATAAGTGGAAATAGCTAATAATATTAAAGTTTCATTATTAAATTAAAATTCAGAGAGAAAATCCTAACGCCAAATAGATTCACACCTCCTTCTTCCTGAAGAGTAGTATCATGCACAATTGGATTGTGTTTAAAAATTTGTTTCAAATAGGTTAACAAAAAAAAAAAAAAAAAAAAAAGCTCTATGTACGTTTTGTATGTTGTATGTTTATGAAACTTGAAACCTAAAGTAATTAATACAGACCTTTTTGAAACAATCCTGGAAATAAAGTATAGGGGATACAAAAGCATAAAAGATATCTTCAGGTGAACTAATATGTGTTAAATAAACTGTGTATGATTTACACATATGAGTAAAGCCACATTGTATACTGCATATTCAGGAAATTACTTAATTTGGCTTTAGAAATAAATACAAGTATAGCACACCTATAGCTGTTTGTATAGACCATACAGTCAAAACCTGACATTTTATTTGCTATGTAATTCATCTCAGATTGTTGTTTTTTAATCTTAGTGAATAATATCTGTACAAACAGATCTAGTTTTAAGCCTTAGGTGTTGGTAAATCTGTCATAAACTTTTCATTAGGACTGTTTAGGGAAGTTGTGGGCAACTGTTTCTTGAGCTTAGTGCTGTGAAAATGTCCAGGCAAAACATAGTGAAAGTGTTTGAAAATCCATTGTGTTTATTTTTGTGGACAAAACAAACATCAGTGTGGTATATTTTTATGATATGCTGTACATTTATAGGACTAAAAGATGTAAATGGTAAATAAGCTGTCTCTTTTTTATTGTTGTGCATATTTATACCTTTGATTCATACTTTTATCTTTTTACTGATCTTTCTTTTCAACACTTAGGACACTGAATTGCATTTTCTAGGCTACAAAAGAAATAAAACCACTAGTAGTACTAAATTAATAAATGGCAAACACTGGGCTAGGAAAATATTAGTGAGACAAGTTTCAATATAAATACTAAGAGTTTAATTGGGTTGTGGTACAACTATAAAGCAAAAGGATTTAATCAATGTACTGCTAAGTGATTCTTGTTCCAAAAAATTGGCTACATCTTTGGAGTGTTACTTCTGTTTTGTTTTGTTGTTTTTTTTTTTACAAAATATTTCATCAGAGAAGTAAAAATTCAACTAGCCAGCATGGAGTCTTGGCCTGAAATTTGAAATTAGAGCTTGGATAATATTCACTGCTACTGGAAGACCTTTAAGTACTCAGGTCAATAATGGACACATCACTGTGCACACAGATTAGGTTGATGGACATTTAAATTGTGCAAGAAATGGAAATCTACCTCTCTCCAACCTGTATTGATTCTTTTGCAAATAAAGGAGGAAGAAAAATTTCCAAAGTTTGCTATTTTCATATACCTGTATATACCAGCACTGTTGACTGGATTGTAGGCCCAGTCTTGAAAAATAAGTGAAAAATTCTCATCTGAAGAATTAAAAAAAAAAAATTATTTGCATAGTGCAATTGACAAGTAAATTTGAAGAGGACCAGGAGGAATAATATATATTTTCAGTGGAAGTTTTCAATCAGATGTTGTACCTTTTTCATAGCTTTTCTTTTTGACCATTTTGCTGGAATTGTTGTGGCTTTGTCTCTGCTGAGATATGAACTTGTCAGTCTTCTATGTTCAAATAGTACCAATGTCACATATTTAATTTATCACCTCTGGGATTTGATTTACTACAGTCTGTTTTCTGGTATTTTTATTTTTTTTAATGAAAATTGTGTGAATCAACCACTCAGTTGTTATCAGCGTAAGTGTAATCACATCACTGAGGAGAGATAAATTAGTGGGTTGTAGATAACTGTTAAATTTAAAGAATGTGATACATTTTATTTGTTGCATGCCTCTGCAGTTTATTTATATAGATTTCTTAAGATACACAACTTCCCAAGAGAGGAGGTATATTAAAATGGATAATGTTATGTATTTATCATTAATTGAAATGTTAAAGAGTGGAAGAGTGCTTATCTGTTAGTAATGAGGGCATAGAATTTTTCCAGATTTATTAAATAAAGGAATGAAACCCAAAACACACTGTAATCAAATAACAGGGAATTCCAGATGCAGGGAATCAATCAGATGCAGGAATTCATCCCTTTTAACACATGAAAATAAAATCAAACATTATTTTTCAAATCTTGGTCAGAATGGAAACAAAAAGAGTGGTCTTAGAGCCACTAAATCATGTGACCAGTACCTGAACTAACCCTTCAAAATACCTGGAATATGATTCTTTGGCCTCCCAGAATTTCAAAGGCCTTGGAAGATCTTGTTCACCAATCTAAAGCTGTACAAAGTTTCCACAAACTACACAAAGTAAGGTATCCAAACTTAGGATCATTTCTCAGGGTCAGAAATCAGTAAAATCTGAAATTTTTTATGAATGGGAGAAAGATAGTCCAGTTTTATAAGTAGATATTTCCAAAAGAATGAACCCCAGGCTCTTTGCTGTTGAAGTAAGAAGAACCTGAATGACTGAGCCCTGTAAGTCAAGCCAAATTCTTCAGTGGTATTTGCTTACTGTGTGGGAGTGATGTGATTCTCTAACTTATCAGAATATATTGAAAAGACATCATAAAAAACCTCAAGGACCTATAAGAAAACCAAGTCACATACAGGTTGGGTTTGAAAAAAAGTCTAGAGTTTATTTTTATGAAAGAAAACTGAATTATACCTTAAAGTGCTAAGAACACCAGTTAGCAACTAATTCTGTCACCCTTCTTTATTCCACCAATTATTTCAGTTTCCCATTTAATCTATTACATCAGAAATAAAACTACATAATTGAAGCATATAGCATTATATAGCATTTACTTTTTAACCCCAAATTTCAATGCAAATTACTCACCACTTCAGTTCAACAAAAACAAGTTTGACAGAATCAGGCAACTACATCCAGGACATAAAATAGTCAGAAACAGCACACAAAGCTTTTCATATTTCTTATGCCTTTAAGTATCCTAGGTCTGTATTTTTTCAAAGTTTGGCAGTCTTTTATAATAACTTGGGTTTACTAAAAAAGTTGGCAAAAAATTACAGTAATTTGAGAAAGAGGGGTTGCATCTTATGCAAAACCAAAACCCAAAAAGGACCTCCACAATCTACAAATACTGTTGATTTGTTTAAAATAAAACAGTACAGCACAGCATCTCCGAAGGTGCTTTTAGTCTCATTGCTCTGCAGGTGGCAGTTCTGATGTACAACTTGAAAAGATGTACAAAGTATGTAAGGCAATTTAAAAGAGACTTTGCAAGAGTTATCAAAACTATACTGATTTTATCAATGCACTATTTGACTTTGCTCATTCATGCAGGCTGCATTAGAGAAGGAATGGCTAACTCTAGATTCCACCCGTTTCCCTTCAAAAACACTCCTGCTCTCAAACCAGCTGCACTGGCCAAAGGTAACATGTCACAGAAACAACTTAGTCTTCAGTCTTTATTCATTCTTTAAGGAAATGCTATTCTGAGGTGATTAATATGACAATTTAGTGACTTAAAAACACAATTACTTTTAGAAGTCTCAGACTTCCTCCTCATCTCCAGATGCAATTTTTCTTTTGGGTTTTCTTTCATTTGGTTATTTTTTTCTTTATTTTGGATTTATTTCAACATTTTACTTCACAGTAGCACAAAAAAAGATGATATGCTTCATCTGCACATTTGGCAATGGATTAAAAATTGCTCGTTGACAAACTACTTTAAAAATACTAAGATCTGCATTATATGACAACAGCTGAATGTTTTCAGAACAGCTAAAGGTCATCGAACTGTAATGTCTGCTAGATAAACTCTGAAATTTTGGCTTTTTGTTTTTGTAGAGCTTTGTATTCTTATAACAAGCATAGTATTACTAATGTTTTGTTTCCTACAATTAAGAGAAAAGAGTCTTAAAAATATGCAATTTATTGTATTTGGGGATATATGTAACTAAAGTCCCCTTTTTGTCCTATTCAGTTAGTTGAAAGTAAGGTCTGTAATGGACATATCAACATTAAGAATCTTTTTAGTTATAGTGATAAACTCTGCAAGCCCTGGTGCAGGTTTTCCTGCACATTTTAAACTCAAACTTATGGGGACAATCAGCTGCATTCCTTTTCTTTCTCTTAGAAGTTTTCTAGGCCTTCAGATTCCAGTGAACATTCAAATAGTTTGCCATTAGCACCACAAGAAGTTTGGCAGTGTGCTAACAGACCACATCCATACTCAGCAGAAAAATACCATTTTCATAGCAGGTAAGTTAAATTATATTGTTTTAAACTGTATTTAGTTCATTTGGATTTGACAAAAATAAAAAGGAGAATAAGAAGCTATTTTGTGATGCTTTTGCTCCTTTTGGTGAATGTGATATTACTGGAGTTAAAATGTATTTATTTTCTAAAACCAAATGTATTAAATCCGGTTGTTATTTTTCATTGAATACTATAATTAGGAATATAAGAATATATATGCGTAGTTTTATTTATTTAGGTTTGACTATAAATCATAAAACTTCTATTTCTTCTTATATGTTATGAAATAGATGTTGAAATAGAGATCTTTAAGACTAGATAAAGATTAAAAGGGATTTCTTAAACAGCTGCATTCTGTGAAAGGACTGAAATATGCTTCAAGTAATTGAAATGTAAACATTTCAAATTGATGGCAGACTTTTATTACTCTCAAAGATAAAACCTTCATGGAGTATTAAAAAGGATTTTTTTGGTATCATTTCCAAGCTTCAAAAGTGCCTTTAAAAGGCACAAACAAGTTGCAGAATAAAAAAGGATGCAAAATAGTGTAATCCCAGACGCTTTCATATTTACTTACCTTTCAGTACAGCTCTCATACTTTGTTTCCAGGGCAGGGAAGGAAACAATGTCACAGCTTCCTAACTGTAAAGGAAAAAAGGAGTTTTTATTTGTGTCAGAAAAAGAAGAGAAAATATCAGAAGAATGGTATGTTAAGCTCTTTTATTTACACAGTGACTTCCAAGAATAGGTATTGTATAGTTGGCTGTTGTTGCTTACTTTCTTTAAGTTCCACTTTTGAAGAATCTCTGTTTTCTACCAAAGTAAAAATTGTTGTAATTATTTTTGTGTCTAGGAAACGATCTTAATAAGTTGCAATAATGTAATGTTAAGATAGGAATTGCAGGTATCTCTGTAACTCAGTACTGTGGATCAGTACTGCACAGCAGTATTCTTTTTGAAAAGTGTATTATACAATAATATGCAGCTGGTGTAATATAATACATGTGAAATATTTAGTAAGCTATTTTCTTCCCTTAGGGGTTTTAAGGATATTTCTACTGCACAGTTAATGCTGAAGAGGGCCCATAAAATGCAACCTAAAAAATACAGTAATAAAAGTTTAGGTAAGTCAACAGTTAAAATAATGGTTATATTGATGTAATTTTTTCATTCTTAAAATAGTATTTCTCTGTTAAAAACTTTGCTTGTACAACATTAAACATTAATTTGAATAAAGATGGAGTGTGATTCAGTAAAAACAACTCAGTTTAAATCAGCATATTTAGATTTGAAAAACTATTCTACTGGATTTTGAAGTTCAATATTTGACAGCTATGGTAAGCAGAAATTTTATTTCTTCCTGTTCATGTATCTCGTCTTCTAGATGTGGAATTTGTATTTCTGCATTTTGTGTTTTGTATATTTTCTTCTTCAGAAAATCTTAGGTTAAAAATTTTTACTTATACAAGAACTATTTATGGAAACAACAGTTTGATATATTTGAAAGTACATAATTAAATATTTTAAATTATGTATTTAGTGTAGAAATAGATAAAGCTTATTCAGCTTCTCATCCAATTGTGTTCTGGTTCTTCTCAGGTACTTCTAATGTCAATGAACCTTTCTTAGAGGTTGTTACTATGAGATGCTAATAGAAATGTTGCTGGAATATATTAATAAACATATTAGTCAAATATTGATAGTACATGAAATATTTAAGAGCCTAGGTGACAATAGGGCCTAACACTAAATGGTCTTTAGAAAATGCACCCTTATTCACTTATATTTTGTATCACAAGCAACACCCTTCTGCATAACTTTGCAAAACTCTTCTGTATTAAGTGTTGAAAATATTGAAAGATGTTTTGCTCTTTGAAGGGAAAAAAACCCAGCCTACAAATATATCTAGGCAATATTTTTTTCCGTAATTTTTTTATGCTTTAAATATCATAACTATGACTAAGACTAAATAGGATAAAAATTATCTATAATTTAAAAAAATAATAAAAGGGATAGGTGAAAAAAGACATATAATCTGCAAATCATGCTTTGTGGAAATGAGAGTATATGGATAAGAAGTTAAAGTTAATATTTTGAAATCTTCATAGCTTTCCATGGTGCCCTACCATCTTACCTTATTAAAAAAAAGTAATAAGTGTTTGATGTGCAGCTGAGGTTTTATATATATATTCCATTTTTTGGCCTCTCTATAATTTTTCAATGAGTAAAACTTATTAGGTTATATCTTCTTTTCTGCATATGCTGTCTGTCTTATGTTAGTAATTAATCCAGTCAGTGATGTTGGATTGAGCATATCAAATTTGCTGTCCTATTTTTGTTGTAGTTCTAATGGATTTCATGGGTATGTTTATGTTCACTTTGTTCAGATTATTCAACATGATGTATGGGTGTTGAGCTTTTTAATGTAGTGCTTGGAATATTCTCAAAGTACATTGCTAGTTTTAAAAAAATTGGAGAAACCTTTTGCCTAATGTTTTTATAGTTTCAAATTTTCTCCTCTTGACACATAGAATTTTTTTGTCTTGCTGGCTATTACATCAAGCACAAAAATAACCTGTGTATATAATTTGCCTGTATGATTTTCTTTGTCAGTCATTAAAATCACAGTGTTTTTTTCAGATGAACAGAAAGCATAGTTTCCAGTATCAACAAATGTGGCTGAAAATATTTCACTCCATCCCTTTTCAGTAAAAAGGTTATCAAGCTGACTATTCTTTCTCATACAGCACACTGACAGTTGACTGGTTCCTTCCTTGGTCTGTAAGGAAATTATTAATGGAAATTGATAATGGAAATTATCAATCAAAACAAGTATTTCCATTTTTAATTGATCTTAAAGCTATGATCTTATACTAAAAAAAAAATTATCCTGATCAAATATTGTCCATGTGAGAAGAATCTCTACATATATAATTATGTTTTCCATCAGGTACATTCTCTGAAAGAGGTGAGAGTAAATCAGGATCTTTTTGAGGGTCTGGTGGAAGAGAGGGACTTTTCAGCCTTTAAATTAGAGTGGATACACCTTATCCTGAGGCTAGCCAGCTCCAGATCAGGAAACTGTAACCAGACCCATTAGGCTGCCAGTATCTTTCCTACTTCTCTGTGTGGTACAGCTCATGCTAGGTTGCTTTTAGCAATTTCAGTGTAACTGGGGAGAGACAGTTCACACTCTGAAGCAATTGTTTTGAGTGTAACCCCACTGAAGCAGGAATTACAAAAGATATTTGACTACTTCCAATATTCAAATGCAGATTGAAATTCATCTGAATAAGTAGATGTCAACATTGTCTTTTAATGTTCCCATAGAAGATACCATCCTACTGCCTTCATTTCCCCTGGAATGAAGTTCATTTATCTTGTACTTAGTGATATGCATATGGAGAGTTGTAGGATTTCGTTTTAGCAATACTATTTCTGTTCTTTCTTTTGAATTTCCAGGTCTTCAGTGTTATAGTTACAACTGTTTCCTTTTTAGCTTTCTAATTGAAAGTAGCTGAAGTATCCTTACTACAAGAAAATAATTTTTTGTGATAAACATTCATACCCACTAGAAAGTAGGCAACCAGCAGGCACTTAGAAATGGGAATTATAAGGTATAAAGAAGCAATTTTTGATGTTATACCTACTTACACATCTGACTTAGAAGTAAAACTTCAAGCTTTGAGAAAATGCAAAGCAACAGCAACTCTAAAGAATCTACATACAAATAAATTAAAAGCTCTTCACATTTAACCTGTAGCTTTTATATTGAGATTGCACTATAATCTCAAACATCTTTTGTATGCTATTGATCATTGAGTGTAAAGATCTCATTACTTGCAGGTAATGATAAGGTAATGATGCATCCTCTTGGAACAAACTAGCTGTCAGAGTATGTTGTCTGGTTCCATATGCTGTCAAAGTCCTTTGTCTTAGACCTGAGATTCACAAATGCAAAGTGTTAAACCAGCTTGCATTATCAGAGAGATATACAGTTGCTTTTTAATATTTTCACGACATCTGCTGGGTTGGAACCTGGACTGGACAGCCTTGAACATCTTTCATCCTTAATCTATTCAGGTGTGGAAATTTATTCCCTTTTATTTTCCTTATAAAACAGTTGTCTTCTACTAGTGCAACAGTGATGGTATCCATTTGATAATTATAGAAGTCCACATCTGAGTTAGTCATCTGCATTGTTTCATGGAAAGAAATTTCCTCTTAAAACATGATTCCAAAACAGACTATTTGAGTCTCACTGTAAAAACACTTATAGTTTTGCACTGCCTAGGCTCAAAGGCTAGACTGAATTGCTGAAGTACAAAGTTAAACTCTAGATATGTAGAAGTAACCAAGGAGTATCTTACCTCATATGTCTGGCCGCATATCTTCTCAGAAAAGTAAAAAGTATGGCAAATGGTAGCAAGTGCACTGAATTTGTATTGTATTGCAAGGGAGAGAGAGCTTAAAGTAGCATAGCCTTATGATAGGGAGTGATTCAGGCAAGGTTTATATTGCAGCTGACCAGTCTCACCAGCTAATGGCCTTAAGGCCTGTATGCCCTAACCCACTGATGTTATGTATGCTAGTTTATGTTGTTGAAGAAAGTTATAGCCTGCATTTTACTGATATGAAATGTATGCTGTGTCTGCTTCAACTGTTTTTACTATACATTAAGATAATACAAAAAGTGTGGGCAAGAAACCAGAAAATTTGAAGCCAAGTAAAACTGGAATAATGTCAGAAATATTCCTGTTAACCTGGGTGCATAATATTCTATAGAAATTCTAATTCAAAATCTAAATACTGCAGACATTATTGCACCTCACAGTGCTTAAGTGGCTGTGGCTCATAACAATCTTAGCCTCCTAAAGATGTCTTGGCACAATAGTACTACATTTCTTGCTTAACTTGGAATTTCCCTCATCCTGTGGATTTTATATTAGCCTCTCTGTTAACTTCTTTTTCTTCTGAGATGGCTGAAAGCTTGCCTCTCCTACACTGGTGTATTACTCCTTGCTTAACCTTTTCCTCTCCAGAAAAAGTTCTCTTATCAGTGGATCAGGCCCAGACAGCATGAATTTAGAAAAAGCAGGTCCTGCTTTGGCCAGCCTAATCTCATTTTATGACCAGGTGACTCACCTGCTGGATGAGGAAAAGGTTGTGGATGTTTTTCACCTGGACTTCAGTAAAGCCTTTGATACTGCCTCCCAGAGCATTCTCCTGGAGAAGCTGGCTTGGACAGGTGCACTCTTTGCTGGGTTAAAAACTGTCTGGATGGCCAGGCCCACAGAGCAGTAGTGAATGGTGCACCATCCAGCTGGCAGCTGGTCACTAGTGGGGTTCCCCAGAGCTCAGTATTGGGGCTGGACCTCTTCAATCTTAATCGATGATCATTGGTGGGGGGGGGGGGGGGGGGTGTGCAGAATCAAAGATAGCCTCAGTAAATTTGCTTAGATGACACTAAATTTATCTGCTGGAGGGCAGAAAGGCTCTGCAGAGGGATCTGGACATGCTGGATTGATGGGCCAAGACCAGTTGGATGAGGTTCTACAAGCGTGCTGAAGTGCTGAGTCCTGCACTTGGATCACAACAACTCCAGGCAGCGCTGCAGGTTTAGGAAACAGTGACTGGAGAGCAGCCCAAAGGAAAAGGACCTGGGGATACTCATTGACAGCAGCTGAACGTGAGCCAGCTGTGCCCAGGTGGCTGAGAAGGCCAATGGCATCCTGGCCTGGATCAGCAATGGTGTAGCCAGCAGGACAGGGCAGGGATTGTGTCCCTGTACTTGGCACTGATGAGGCCACACCTTGAGTCCTGTGTCTGGTTCTGGGCCCTTCACTGCAAGAAGGACATTGAGGTGCTGGAGAATGCCCAGAGAAGGGCAACAAGGCTGGGGAAGGGTCTGGAGCACAAGTCCTGTGAGGAGTGGCTGAGGGAGCTGGGGTTGTTTAGCCTGGAGGAGAGGAACCTTAGGGGAGGCCTTACTGCTCTGCACAACGGCCTGAAAGGAGGCTGTGGCCAGGTGAGGGTTGGACTCTTCTCCCAGGCAGCCAGCATCAGAACAGCAGGAAGAGGCCTCAAGCAGTGCCGAGGGAGGTTCAGGTTGGAGATCAGGAAGAATTTTTTTCACTGGAAGTGTAGTTAAGCATTGGAATAGGCTGCCCAGGGAGATGGTAGAGTCACCATCCCTGAAAGTGTTCAGGAAATGACTGGATATGGTGCTTAGTGCTGTGCTTTACTTGGCATGGTGATGTTTGGTCAAACGTACTTATGATCTTTGAGATCTTTTCCAACCTTAATGGTTCTAGGATTCTATGGTAATACTTGTTGCCACATAGGTAGGAAAAAAAATTTTTAAAAGGTAAAAAGCAGCTGAAGTGAACCTTGATCACTAGAACCAGAACACAATGATAAAGATATTTCATAGATGTCAGCATATATTTTTCATTTGAGTTTATAATTTTAAACAGCAATTCAATACTAGTTAAAAATGAAATAAAAACTAGTAAAAAACTCAACCCACTTTCCTCAAATACACAACCCCAAAACAGATAATTCGTCTTAACAGTCAGAATGAAATTTGTGGCATATTATTGTTCCTTATGACACGTTACATGAAAGACTATTGATCTACATTTTCTTAGTAACTGAAAAAAAGCTACTTTTGTTGTGATTGTCAGTTCTGCATAGAAGTATCTTCTGAGGACTCCAACCATGGATGAGTTTGAGTTCTAATTGCCAGGCCATTATGGAACAAAATCTGGTCTTTCTTCCAAATGAATTTAAAGTATAGATAAGCATCTGTTGCTGTGTACAGTTGTACAGTTGTCTTATCATCTTTTTAAAGTTGTCACATTATGTTTTCCTAATTGCAGGTATTGCACAACAAAAATTAATGGCAAATATTTTAATTTTTCAGTTTCATGTATTAACAAGAAGCTTAGGAATGTAGTGCCAGATCAGGCAGTAACTACTCCTTCCATATTATCTCCATAACATATCTTGTGTTTGTCCAGCTTAACTTTGCTATTTGGAGGCAGCCAAGGAATGTACATTAAATTACCTCTCTGGTTTCCAGATTGAGAGCACAGATCATCATCTGATAAGCCGCATTTAAATGAGTATGCCTGAATCCAGGAAGATATTTCTATGATTTTAAACTATTGGACTCTTTCACAGCTCTCTGTGTGAAATCTAAAACATTTGATTGCTCATCATCAAAGCATACATGCAGTTCATTTCCCTAGCTCACTCAGAGACTGAAAAGCACTAGTATTATGAGGTAATCTATGTAATATTGCTTACATTTGGGACTAGATAAAGAAAAAGACTAATTTTTAATAACAGAAGAGCTGTAGGCAATGGTTGAGGTGATCCAGGTATGTACAAATTCAAGTAGTTGGCACTGTGTTAAATCCATGTAGATTCTTTAAGTTATTTTGCAAAGATTCAAAGATAAATCTTCTGATGGAAATCTCTTAGAAGAACAATTTCCATTATTTGCCCTTCTTCCCAGTTCACGGAAGACTTTGCTGTTGATATCTTTGTGCACAAATAAAAGTTTGATAAATTGAACTTGGGAGTAATTACTCTGAGTGACTTTACCAAAAATCTTTACTATAGTTTAACTTTGGACTTAGTGTTTTCATAGAATTGGGTGGGAGGTTGGTAAGGAAAGATGATATTTTTAAAACATTTTGGAGCAATGCCAATAAACCCACATAGGAAAAATTATTATATTTCAGGAATTATTTTAACTTAATCAAAATTAGTTTGGAAATTTTCAATTGCATTTGTCTTAAGAAGTTTTATATGATTTTGTCAATTTGTGTTTGTTCTTTTATTGAAGAAAGACACTGGTTTTTGTAACTAGCATAAAGCTGGAAAAAGTTAGAAATCTTTTTTGTCAATGCTGTAGGCTAGATGTTGGAAAACTTACAATTATGAAAAATTGTATTTGTACATTTTTATCTGTGTGCAGGATGTGGATGGCCATGTATCTTAGAGCTATACATCAGACAATAATAATTCATGCTTAAAATATTTTTTATAACTTCTATTATCTAAAATTTCAAGAAGTTTAGTGTAATACAGTTTCAAGGTATTTTAGTCACAAGTCTTACTGTGATTCACTATCCCAAAAATTTGCTATCCTGATGAACACCAGTCTGATACAATTTTTTTTTTAGCTGGAAGGCTACTTTATCCATTTATACAGAGTGAAAGGATCTACAAACCTGGCAATACAGTTTGTAAATGAACTTATTCTGTTATCAGAATCATTCTAATAATCACCTTTGAAACTAATGGAGCTAATCATTATTTATTTTGCTTCTTGGATAGTTTCGTTGAATTTAGCTAGTGAAAATGAGTTAAAATTTCTCTAAATATAACATCCTCTGGGTAATCTGAATGCTATAATCGTCCTACAATCATATGAGAGAGGCTCTTAGCCAATTTGAGATAACAAATTGTAAGGCATCACTGATTCTGCTTTGTGAAGAAGGCATGGCCTAATTTACTCCCTCCCCCCATACCACCATGCTTTCATCAGTCAGGTTTGCTGCTTTGTGAGAGGTTAACACCATTAAGAACATTCTGTCAACCACGTGCTGCTGCAGTGTGGGCTGACCAAGAACTCTGTAACATCTTGACGTGTTTTGCCAATGCATTATCTCTTAGAGCACCACACCCCATTAGAGATCTTCTCCAGGCTTGTAATTGATCTTCCCATTCTCTGGGAAAAAGCTGGGCTCTTAGGATCGCTTTATGTACCATTAGTTTGTAATTGAAGTGTCTACTACAGCTGTAGATGGCTAGTCAAAACCACATTTACAAATTGTTGTTAAAATTCATAAGAAGTTGCTCACCATCTTAACAGGATATTCTGGTCATTCAGAAATAAGAAAACCAACAAGAAAGATATTTACTTTGCTGCAGTACTGTTATGGTCTTACAAATTCTTTCACTAAACACTAATGACATAAGTAAGGGACTCAAAATGAAGCCCGAGACGTAACTAGTAATTTCAATGTATTATGTCTGAATGCTCTTTGAGTCTTTCCATAACCTGTTTTTCTGCTTTGTCTGCTCTGGCAGTGTCTCACATATTCATTTTTGCTACATGCAAATTCTTTGAGAAAATTTAGATTGCCATTTCTACTTTCTTGATAAGCTCCATTGGTTTTTTTCTCCTCGTTACTAATTTCTACCCTTTTCGAGCAGTTTTTAGTCATTTTTCTAGACAAGCTTCTTCTGCCTCATTGTTTCTCATATTCCCGAGAGTGGATCTATCTTTTTTGTGTTGTTGTGTTGTGTTGTGCTACTGTGTTGTTTTTAAACATATTTCTTTTATCTTTTCTTTGGCATTCTGTTAATCATATTACCTTGCTCCACGGCATACCTACAGAGCTCTTTATACTTTGCTCATCATTGTGTGTCTGCTTTTGTTTCTACATTCTTTTCAATCCCTATTTTTTTTAGTATTATCACTGGTTTATTCTGCATTGTGCCCACAATTTTCACATTGCTACTGATGCACTGTTTCCCTTAAACTCTGACTTTCCTCTTGTGCCTAGCAAAAAATTCTTCCTGCACATTGTAAATGACATGTGAAAATAATTTCTCCCAACTTGTGTGGTTTTGCATCGGTGTAGCTTTTGTTAATTAAACTTTTTTTTTGCCAGTCTAGGAACATGTCTTACACAGATTTATATACAATTATCTGCTCATCTTTACCTCTTTGCAAACTTTTGAAAGTAGCAGTTAAGAAACAATCAAAATTTCATACTTCAGCATGTAGACTTCTGGGGTATTTTTTAATTTCAATTTTTTAATTTCAATTAGTATGGAAGATGGAGGAAGACTAGGATGTTATCTAAAAGCCTAGCCTCAAAAAATAAGCTGGCCCCTGTTAACATTTTTTAGGTGTAAATGTCTTAATTTAGATTGCTGAATAATTCTGACCCAAAGCTTTTAGAAATACTGCTTGATATGTACCCTGTTAATATTTCTCCTTTAATTTCAAGCTTAAAATCCAGATTTTTAAAAAATACTTTCTGCAAATACATGCTTCAATTTATTTTTAACTTGTAGATGAGTGAGCTGAAAGATCAACAGTGTTAAAATTGCAAAACAATGACTTTGATTCTCAGTTGCATGTGTATTTATATGGCTTTATTTTAGAAAGTGTAATCCTTTGTGAATATAAAACCTTCTTTTAAAAGTATTTTCATTTATTAAGTGGCTAAAAGGTGAAAAACTGCTTGAAGGAATGAATGAGCCTGGTCTGACCTTTGATTTTAACTTGTTCTTGTCATCTAGACCCAGCTGTGCGACTGGCGTTGTTCAAAAACAATGAAAATAAACATCTCTCTGTGAAACCACCAGGGAAGACACAGCCTATAAGTGCTGGAGACTTTGAAGGTATGACCAAGTATTTCATTTTATGCATATAAGCATATATGTTCTGCAATGTCTTTTAAACTGGATTACTCAAAATATAAAACAATATGTACAAATAGAAAAAGGCAGAAGTTTAAGGAACTTGTCTGTTCCTCAAGTCACAGCAGTGAAACATTTCAATTTAAATTCATTGCAGAGAGCAAGAGGTGCTCCTAGAGCTTAATTTATAGGGAGGTGGAGCTTAACTTATTTATTTATTGTTTTATTATTAAATCTTCATCATGAAAATGTCAAAGCATGTCAGAGAGATATGAAATACAAAGTACTAGAATAAAACTTCATAAATGAAATATCACTTCAAATTCTTCATTAAATTGCTACATTTTACGAAGCTAGACATTAATTCCTAAAAAATCCTTAGCATGTTTTTTGGAAAGTACTTTCATAAATATTCCCCAGAAATTCACCATTTGACAGAAGACAAGGAAAGAACATTAATCATGTAAATATTAAATTCTTTTTCATAAATATTTAAATACTGATATAGCTTTTTTACTGTTGAAATTCATGTTAAAACACTCCTTGGTTTCTGTACAATTAAAGTAAGTCCAAGTCTATTTAAAATGCCCTTGTTGTAAAAAGGCAATCATCTCCAGAAACATTTTTATATTGTTTTGATTCTTTTTGCAACTAAATGGTGTACTCAGAAAGTTCTTGCCTCTATCTTTTTCTCTTTTCCAAAGACATAGCCATATGCTATCTGATCTATTCCTAGTTTCACAAAGTAAAACTACAAATTATACTGTATTAACATTCACTGTATGAGGATAAAAGTTAGAAGATGTCTGAGAGAGGTGTAAAATAAATCTGAGTCTACATGAATTGCAATTCGATCAATTAACTCAGCTGTATGAAAGCCTACATTTGCCTCATGAGTCCATGCTCAAATTTGTTCAGAAACAATTCTTGGTAAATTCTGAAGAGGAAATATTTTTGCACTATTATTTGCCTTGGACCCAAGCATGAATCTACCTTGACTATAGAAAGTCTGTGTGTACTGCACCTGACTGAGCATTTCCCAGTATCTCATATATGTTTCTGTGGCATATGCTTGTACACATCAGAATGTGTCATATGCTGAAGAAACAGGACAGGCAGGCTGCCTGTGAAAAAGTGAATGTCCAATAGAAACAACTGTAGGAATGCTCTAAACCATGTCAGAGTTAAGCCTGAATACAAGTTTAGTACCCTAAAGTCAGTGTAGGTTTAGGCTAGCTTTCCTGCCACCAGTTTATTTGTTCCTGCCTGAAAACATTTCCCTTTGTTTTGAAAAGCCGATGTACGCATTCTAAATATTACTGAAGTTACTTTTTGAATTGATGGAGAGAAGGTACCAAGGCAGATTGGATATCAAAAGGCAAGCGTAGTGGTGGTGCTCTTAATTATCTCTAGCAGGCTAATAGACAGAATCTTTTTTTCACTACTCATTGCTGCTCACATGTAGTCTGCTGAGCTTTCAAGACAAGGAATACTTTTCTGCTTGACCAGTATAGAAATTTGTCCTTCTACCAGAGGCATTGCTACTTCAGGCATTATGTCCAGAAAATTCTAGGTTGAAAGAGCATTTATTTATATGTATGTGAGGTATCATCAGACAGAACTAGGAGTTTCTAAATTTAGAATTAGTAGCACTTTGCACCTGCATAGTAACTTCACAGTGTTATCAGAGATGTCTTCTCTTGTTTCCCATTTCCCCTCTTACCTTTTAAGTGTTTCTTCCTCTTTTGCCAGCAATAGATCTCTTTGGGTCTGTTCAGTCATTGGAGTTCTTTCTGTAACAAGAAGGTGGAATGTTTTCACTCTATATCCATAAATCTTGTAGTCATTGTATTTGAATTCAATAGAACCCAGACCTGTCCTTTATGTGGTGGAAGTAAACTTCCTCCATTCAAGGCCTTTTACTTTCACAGACTTGTAGTGGGTAGAAAATTTGAACTCCAAACCATCTTCTTTATAAACAATTAAATAAAAAAAGCACATTCTATATATTCCTTCTTTATTTCTTTAAATTGGGAAATGGAAGGGAGAAGTCAACATCAACAGAAAAACAGCAAGTACACACGTGTTATCTGTTAAATAACAGAATCACTACTTTTGAAAGGGGATGCCCTAGGAAGTAAAACAATTAGAACAGTTTTAGATTTTAAAACTGGAACACATCATGGTAATGAATATTTAAGAAGAAATCTAGTTAAAATGAATGATGAATGTTTTTTGTCTTCATTGTGGTTTTGTGTGTAAGACTACAAAGAAAACAAAAACTAATAGAAGCATAAGAGATATAAAAATAGTGAGAAGAAATGAGGTTAATATCTGATGATTTTTTTTCCCTGAGATTTTGTTCTGTCATAATTTTCCTTCTTATTTTCCTGCTACAAAAGTTTTGATAAGCTGATATGCACTATGCTGTTAACAAATTTTGAAAACTTGTCCATAACCTTAATCCCGTAGGATAATGCACACATCTCTAAGTTGACATACATATTGTTGGAAAACATATTTTCAAAACTGGATTTATTTATTCATAAATATTCAAAACTTATTAATAAATTTTTATTAAATTTTGGATGAGTCATCCTGCTTTTCTCACTTATGTTAGACAAATACCCACCAGGGACCATTATTTCACATCTGAATCACAGCAGCACACAGAATTTAGTCAGAAATAAGCCCCTTTGTAATACAAACACCATGCCAACAGCATGAGGAGATACTATTCTCACAGAGAAGAGCTTGCCATTTAAAAATACAAGCAGTGTGTGAAGGAAGAAACCATGGGAATGCAATTCAGTGCATTACTGTATGTGTCAATAAATCTGTCAATATATCTGTGTCTCTGTGTGTCAGTGTATTTACATACAGTTCGTGTGTCTGTACTCACACAAATATATAAGCATATGCCAGGAGTATAAATAGATAAAATAATTCAATAAATGTAGTACTTATGACTTTTTATTTGTATATTTTCAAAGGAAAGTAAATTATGAACAATTCCTGTCTAGTGTAATTACTAGCATCAACATGCATTTTTTAATCCTTATACTTTCTGTTAGATGCAGTTTCAGTTTCTTTAAAATTAATTTAATGCATGTGGTCATTGTACTGTAGATATATTAAAACTATTAGTTTAATAAAAATATATTTGAATATTTTCTGTGACATTAACTTGAGTAGGTTGTAAAGTGAACCATAGAATATGCAGGTATAAATATGTATTTACTGTTTCTCATAACAAATTATACCCTGATCAAAAACCTGAAGAAAGATGAAAGCCTGACTTGAAGTACTCCTGATGATTTGTTGGACATTTCCTGGGACTGTGTATATTACCCTGCTCTCTTTGGTGAGATAAGGTTTTGCTTCCCTCATGGTTGTTGAGTTTCATTTAGTGTCAGGTAGCTGACAAACAAAATATGCCTTCTAATGAATATTCTGGTTCAATGAATGTTCTTGAGATATTTTTGTGGTTTGTAGATGGTGACATTTCAAAGGTCTCAAAATTTTGGAAACTTTATAAGGCACATAGATAATTGTCATAATTTCATATTTTGCATCAAAGCATATTTTTTAGAAAGCTTTATGACTACTTGTCCACTTCTTGTCTGGAGGCTATTTCAGTTGTTAATTTAATGTAAAATAGTCTTGACTGTTTTGGGTAAAGTACATCAAGAACTGAAGGAAAAATCTATCCTTGACTCCTCTTGGGAAGTTCCAATTAGTCCTGGCTGACCATGTAACAGAGCATCTCTGCCATCTGTGGGTCTGTAATTACAGGATCTGTAATTTCATTTGCATAGAGGAAGGATATTTTTCTAGCCAACAGTGTGAATACTTAGTCCCAGTACAGCAGCTGAGAACTGAAGAATGAGCCCTAAGGCCAAGCACATTTTTTTTGCTACAAGCTTTGCAAACCATGTGTGTCTTTTTGGGTCCTCTTTAATCCAGTTTCCTCAATGGTTTTGGTGGGTTATCCAAATAATTTTTGTTCAGTGGATTGGGAAGCTGAATTTCAATCTGTAAAGCAAGCTGGAAGAATGCAGGAGATCAGATGAAAATCCATTCAAACTATCCAAGTATTATTTGGATATGATTTACTTTATTTCACAGGTTGTGCTCTAATTTCATAGATTGTGCTGTATTTAATTTTGTAGGTTAGGTGAATTATTGGCATATATACTATATTTTTTTTAGTCATATCCATATCCATCAGTAACACATCTATACCATACACTTCAAAGTGAAAACAGTGCAATGTGACTTCACCCAAAAACGTGAACAATGATTTATGCCTGGAGGTTTAAGTATATAAAAAAATGCACTGGGCTGTGTTGACAAGATATGTTTGCTGTAGTTTGGGAACCTGTAGTTCTACTTGGCAGGACTGTATTTCCTGTCATTTTATGCTCATGGTGACCAAGGAAAATGCAGTGGATATAGTGTTAAGACTGATTTCACCAATACAAATTTGATAATGAATAGATTATGCTTTCTCAAGTGACTTTTAATTATGCCAATATTTATTTATTTCTTTAGAAACTGTCAGTTGAAATAACATTTATTTTTCAAGAATAAGAAGTAAAGTGAGCTTGTGATTATGTCATAAGATTTGAAGATAAATATCACGGAAACCACTTAGTCATCTGTTTTCCAGCTTTATAATAGCTCCTAATTATGAAACTCCTTATAGTCTCAAGTGGAAATATTGCAAAACATTCTTATAGATTATTATTACTAGTGATAATTGAAAGTGCAAATGTGAGACTTTGGAAAGTTGGAATTTAAGGTTGGCTAATTGTGAGAGATCATTAAAACATTGTTGCACTTGATCAACATAGTTTCTTAGATTTTCTATATTATAAGATATGAATACATTTTTAAAAAACTATGTGTGACATTTAATAGAATTGGTATTGAATCAAATCACTGATGCTTGACAAATCACATCTACACGACAGTTAAGAGAAGGTACTGAGCCTGGAATGCTAGTATTCATCTTTATATGGGCTTTAAATGTTCTGGTTTTTGTTATTTAAGAGCATGTAAAAAGACGTTGAACTGTAAGTGAAAATTTGTGTTAGTTGTTTTCATCTTTTAGAAATCAACTCTTTTTAATTGAGAAATATTAATGGCATCAGTTCCCAGGAATCACAGTGTTTGTAAACATATGTTTCTAAAGAAAGTTGTCTTTTATTGATCTGTTGTCTCAAAAGGATTAATAACCACATTTGAAATCTGGGCTTGCTGCAATTCTGAGTTGAATTGCCATGTTTACAGTAAACTGTAACTGTTACATATCTCCCAGGCTCTAAATCTGTATGCCACATAAAGGAAGCCATTTCTAATCCATACAGCACTGACAAAAATGACAAAATAATGCATTTTCAGAGAATGTAAGATCTGTTCTGAAATGTAATGAAAATGTGTTACAGAAACTTGCAGTGCAGAAGGGATTGTATCTTTTCAATTCATAATTCTATGGCTTTGTTTCTTATTACTTAGTTTGAGCTCACACAACAGAACTCTTGCATTGAAATATTTTCTCATTTTAAGGAATTAATGGCTCTCCACCAGCCCTTCAACATGTAAAATGAGTAGGTTACTTGTGTCCAGTACATCCAAAAAGAGCCAGGATAAAATAAACATAAGGAGTTGGATATCTTGGAAAAAATCTGTCATGGGTTTGGGTTAATCATCTCCAGAAGAAATTCAACTTGATGCCTGAAATGTAAGACTTCTTGGAGAAAGCAGTGAAGCCTGAGGCAGTGTTGATCTGAAGGAGTGCTCTCCATGGGTCAGAGCTGCTCTGCTGGCAGAGTGCAAACCCAGTTCACAACAGCGGTACGCTGAAAACTTGTAAAGGACTGCAGGGGCCTTACCGTGCACGCACTCAAGCTTCAGTTACATACTTCTACTGGTCCAGTTTCTTATTATAAAATAAAACTGAAAAATAAAATCTGTGCCTAATTTTCTAGCCTCCTGTCTGTCAATGACAGTGTAGGATTTTTTCAGTACTCATGGAATGAAGCAATCCTGAAATTATGTTTAAAAATAAATATGTAAAACATAATTTATGTGGGTTTGTGCAGTGCACTTCAGTGTCTGAGTATTTATAAATGATCTAGACATATGAAAGTTTTATTAATATTCTTGCTTTTCACTTTCAATTACCAAAAAAAAAAAAAACAAACCCAAAAAAACCCACCAAAACTGCTCACACTTTATTTGTCTGAAGTTCCTGGATAGGAGGTACTTGCCATAGATACATACCAGCTAATATTATAAATTCTTATTGTGGTTCTAGTCTTCAGAGTTCCTGTATTCGTATATTCAATGTTTCTGACCACATATTTCACCTGCTTGTGTACTTTCTCTTTGTTCCTGACTCTGCTTTCTGGCAGACTATTGTAATTTGTGGTAGCATAAGGATTTTGTTAGAGTATCAGATATGAATGCAGTCTCTAACCTAGAGAGCGTGTTTGTTTGTTCCAATAAACCTCCAAAACTAGGATTTTGTACAATGTATAGGTGGTTACCTGTGCTTTCATAACATATTAATTTACTAGTTTTTATCAACCTAAAAGAAACTGCACCTAAAATAAAGGAAAAAAAATCTTACTCTTCTTTTGCTAATAGCCACCCAGTGATGAATACAGTAGGAGATGGATTTCACCCAAAATATCATCAGAGGTGGAGAACTACTTCTTCTTCTTGTTTAATAAGATTATATAATAGTTCAGATAGTTTTATTTGCATCTCCTTCAATTTTGCCTTTCTTTTTTCTCTTCTTCTTGATATTTTATGTCCAAAATTTTTGTAGTGTGACATCTGCATCTCAGCCAGTGTAAATTTATACAGGTTGATTCCGCACTCAGATCCACAGCTTTTAGTACTGCATAAGGCAATTGTTTTAGATGAATAGATCCCTGAGTACCAAAGCATTTCAAATCCTTTTTCATTTGACCATTCAGTGACCTGATAACTATTTCCTGTCCCTAAGTAAGGTCATGACCCAGGTCTTAGAGTGCAAAAGACAGATAATTTTAGCAACAAGTTAAATCCAAATGGATTTGGTTGGAGGGGGTAAGGGAGAATAGGTTTGGTTAATTTCCTTTAAAATAAAGTGTTACAAAAATTGTATTTAGCATGTCCTGTTAAAAGTAATTATTGAATTTGTTGCTGTCATGTTTGGATGCCTGGGGACTGCAGTCAATATTGCGGTGGTTTGTTTATTTGCTTTGCTTTCACTGGACAGTACACAACAAATTTTTTTACACTTCAAAAAACAATTGCTAATGAAGAGGTCATTAAAAGTGCATATTCAGATATATTCAAAGAGCTTTCCAAAATGTTTGTTTCAAACACTAAAATCATATTACTATGCAACTGGTTTTTAAACATAGGCCACGGACTCTGTCTGTAAAAGTGTCACGAATGTTCCATTGCACAAATATTCCTCTTGCAAAAGAATTTCCATTTGGTATGATGAGATGAATAAGGAATACAATGTAGCCTTAGAAATATTTTATAGGTCCAAATTTTGCTTCAATTGGAATCTATAGCACATTTTAAATCACAGTTAAAGGAATGTTTCCTGTAGCTATAGATTTTAATAATTGCATTATTCTAAGCACTTTCAGAGGTGAAATAAAGGAAAGCCTTCACACCAGAGCTTTTAATTAATTTGAAAATATAATTTATTAAAATTTTCTTTAAAGAAATTTCTTTTTTTCCTACTCTGTAATGGGAACTATGGTGTTGTGTAGAATTAGTATTATTAATGAGGTCGGAAATCTACAGCACTCCAAAGAGGCCATTTTCACAAGTTTAATATTAAACACGCATTGAATTATCTTTCTGTTTTTATAACTAATAATGTTGTTTTTCAGATACATTTTTCAAGCAAAATATCAAAACAACACTCTAAAATTGAAATAGAGGAATTTAAAATTTTATGCTGTTCAATACTAACTCTTATAGCAAAGTTCTATAGCTTTTATAGATTTCATATAATACAGAATTGAATGTGCTGTGGACCTACCTAATTTTACAAGGAATTCCAAGTAACTCAAGTATTTTAATGAAAATGTACAATCATGCAGTGAATACCGATGTAACTTTTATGTTGTGTTATTTCTGTAACATAAATTTTCCTACTTCATAACTTTGCAGTTCAATTCTTATCAAAACATATTAGCAATTTCTGGAAATTCATAGGTTTGTGCTAGTTTGATGTATTCACTGCAGATATTTTATCTGGCTTGTGAGTATAAAAAAGGTAGAAGTACTGAATTTTGCAGTTACATATTTTTTTTCATAGTGATAAGAAAGGCTGCATTTCAAGACAGTATTTTTGAATACAATTTTGTTTACATGACATTCTAGAATTTTTCTCTCTTTTCAGGTTTATTGTCAGGTTCCCAATCCAACATGGTTGGATTGTAACTTCATAAATTAGCACATTTATAGAATGTTGTAGATAATGAGTCCGGACAATGAGATAAAGAAATCCAAGTACCCAGACAAAAGATCTTCACTTTCATAGTCATCATTAAACAAGTTCATTATGAATAACTGTATTTTTCAATGGTTTCTAATTGCACATTGGGCATCAGGCTTACTAAGACCCTGACTGTGGAAAGGTATTTCTCTAAAACACATGCATGCTTTTATTTTCTGATAAGCAGCAAGCTCAGCAGTTTTCACTTTATGAAGAGACCAGTGATATCTCTTATGAAAGATAGAATGCGACTTTTAAAAAGGAAAAATTTAAACTCTACTGCGTATTTTTAAGTTAAATTTACTGAGTATTTGCTTTAGTACCTGATGTATATTTTGTAATTGAGAAATTAGCAGTGAATGTAAAAAGAAAGGAAACTATGTGCCAGTAAGCCAGAAAGTTCTGATTTAACCTACCAATGACCTGGCTTTGTTTGTTCAGATGACAGTTCTAAAAGTGTGCAGAGAATATTCCCTTTTAATACAGTTATTTGCCGCAAGCCGTGACCTCAGTGCCTGTCGGGGAGCAGGTCTGAATTGGCCCTTTCTCTGATATCGTGACATTGCTTCTGTTGCCTCGATTGTGACCTCTGATTGCATGATACCCCTGAGAGTTCAATTTAATAAGCGTGACTCCTGACTCTTAGCCAGGTCTGCCTTCTTAGGTTTTGTCAGACTCTACTTGTAGTCTGGTCTACATATGCTAAAACACTGCATAGGCTGCCATCATACTGTGTGAGTTGTGTGCACTGAATTCAAAATTCTCTTTCAAACGTCTCTCATTTATTGCAAATGCAAATGTTTATAAAGTCTTTCTTGGAATAAATTTTAGAGGTTGTTTCTTTCACATGTATGGCTGCTTGGGATTTTTGGGTTTTATATCTTTGTACAGATAGTTACTAACTCTTTCACTAAATTACTAAGCATGTGTGTTATCCATGCATCATACTAATTTCTTTCTTCAAAATTTTGTTTCCCCTATGAGAGTGTTCTATATTTTTATGACTTCCCATAAAATATGTTTGTTCAATATAGAAATATTAGGGGCAAATCTCTTTTTCTCATTATGTAATTAGTACAGTCTCACAACAAGGCAGTACTAATGAGTGCTCAGAGCACTGTAAGGTGTAGTGACCCAGGAGAAGTCAGGTGAAAGCTGAAGAATCTGTTTGGAATCCAGGAGAAGGTGAGTAGAATTAAAACATTTTAAATACCATTGAAAATAAATTATCTTGGGTTTAGTGACAATTTTGCTATATCATTGCATTTTTTTCTCCTGTTTTCCTCCTCTTCTAGCCAGAATGCTGAAGAAGAGTCTGTTCTGAGACCTGGATGCCTTGAGGGTGATGATGCTATTCAGATATTTCTCCAATTTTAGTGTCCCTTGGTGCATTTACTGAACCAGAATATGGAGAAGTTTAAAGATTGAAAGAAAATTACAAGAACTGTGGTAGAAGTTACAGACAAGTTTCTGTATTTACTTACATGCATTTTCTCTATTCTCATTGCAGATATGCACCCATTATCCTAGCCTCTGTATTGGTACCCATAACTTAGTGCTTCTAAAAAAAAATATCATTTCAGAAGAGCAGAAAAATCTTGCTGAACAAAATAATGCTTTTTACTTTTGTAGTTACATTAAAATTTTTCTGTAAATATTACCATTTAATACTTCTGTATTTCTTCAAGTACTTTAAAGAATTCTGTTAACCTTTTCAATGAGGTTAATTTTTATTAAAATTGTTTATTTTGTATGAAAACTATATCAAGATCTTTCTTATAAAACAAGTTCTATATAAGGCAGAAAATGTGTATTTTCTTCTTCCACTCAAATTTGACAATGAAATTCTATTCCTTCTGCATGACAGTGACTGTTTACAGTGAAGTAAAATCAGGTAAAATCTCGGTTTGGCCAGGTTTTTGGGTTTGGTTTTTTTGTTGTTGTTGTTGGTTTTTTTTTTATGGGTACACAAATTCTCATGTAAGATTATGTAATTTTTATAACTCAATTTAGTCTCTAAGGTTTTAAAAGTCATAATATAATAATCTCTTTCCTTCTTCTGGAGTAAATAGTGTAAGATTAGCTACTGAATTTCCTTAATCTTAAGTGAGAGTTTGCCTACCTAATTGAAATTTATGGGATTTCACTCCCTCTCTGGATCAGAGCTTAATGCTCTGTAAATTCCTGTGCTGTTGGCAGGAGATTAGATCATCAGCTGCAAACAAGCAAAGTTACAAGCAAACAACTATTTTAACCTGTTGGTAGACAACTGGTAAAACAAATTACACTTTAAAATTAATTAGTTATGGCTGTCTCAAAAGCTATTGCAAATATAAACAGAATGCAGATGAGGCAAATCCACCTTTTTGGAATCATCATCGTATTTAGGTTGTGACCTCCTTTTCAAACAAATTTTATATATATGTATATAGAAATACATATTTAAAGACAGTGAGTAGGAGGAGAGTTTAGATGGCAAGTAGCAAGTAGGTAGCAAGTTTAGATGAAAAGTTTAGTAAAAAGAAACTAAATTAAACACACCTACAATAAGCATAAACTGTTTAAACTCTAGATTAGGGACAGTTAAATTATGTTCACAAATAGAACTGGGGGATTTGTGTTCGTCTTCCCACTAAAAAGGAATTTGAATAAAGTTCTAAATAAAATTCTGTAAAAGAACAGGAGGATTCAGATCTAATTTATTCCTTTTTCAACTGATTTGTTCATGCAGTAGGTAAATCATTCAAACCTTCTCTGCATGGATAGAGAAAACCTGTGCCATTGTAACTATAACTGATCCAAAATCAATATGTCAGTTCCATACCTGGGGATATGTGTTGATTTCTCTATAATTATACACAGTGTTTTGATTCTTGTTTGTTTTCATGTGTTTTCCAGCTGAAAATTGCAGTTTAATTAATGAAGAAATCTATATAAATACTAAGCTCTATGTGACATATGTATTGACAATTAACCTAGGGCAACTCATAGGCAAATTGTGGTTTTCTTTTGCTTTTTTTTCCTGACCTTCTTTACAAATTGAAGGGTTTTGTTTTTTGGGTTTTTTTCATAGATCTACAAGACACTGGAATTTCATATTGTTTATTGTCTTCCATGACGTATCAACCAGTTAAATATAACTCAATAAGAAGAATTAGTACTTTTATGTCTGTATTTATTTATAGACACTCATAAGTCTAATGTTTATGGTTGTTTTTAAGCTGGATATAAATATATAAGAATTACACACAATTAGGGATTAACTAATTTTAGATGTAGAGTCTTAAGAAAAAGAAAAGCCTCTGAGTCTGAGACTTTTTTCCACTTAATTCCATGAACATTAAATCAAGTCTTGTTTATACAATGTTTGGCATAATGATAGGTCTGATCTTCAATATTACCTCTTGGTTTTGCTATGAAGTAAACTAAACAGCAGCCTTGCACTCAGTGTAGACTTTGTGTGTGTATTTGACAATGGAGAGTAGTTCTGCTGTTACACATTACTGTGCTGACAGAGCTGTGAATTGTTGTCACACTATGTTCATCAAATACCAATAGGTATTTCAAGTCTGCATCAGAAATTGAGCCAGAAATAGTTCTGCTCAAACAAAACAAAACTCTTTTAAATAGAAAAATATGTCATATTTTAATCCATCAGATATATATTAAGTATAGGGTATAGATAGAATGGATAATCAATCCAGAGGCTTTCATAACTAAGCAACATATTAACATTAGTACAATAATTGATGAGCATGAGTTCTCAAAACAAGTTCTTCTATTATTCAGATAATTTTCTAGGAAAAATATGTATTCTCAATAGTTAATATAATAAAGACTTTTTTCAAATGAAAATTCTGAAGCTGTGACATGAAATTACATGTTTTAATTATTCATAGAATGTATGAGACAATTATTAATATCATGTAAGTCAGCTTTACTGCCTAAATTCATGCTGTTCCAGAGTAATGACAGTTCTTTTGTTCCTTTTAATACTTAGCATATGTATCTTCGTGTCACATAGTAGCCTCCAGTTTTTATTTTGAACAAAAGTTTTGTTGGATTTGAATTTTTCAGTTCCTTTCTTTTACTTTTAATATCTTCACTACAAACAAAACCTACCCTAATGGTTGTCACACTCAATAAAATTGATTGTATTGTGTAGGTTTTGCCCTCTCTGTAGTGAACAACATAGTAGTTAGACCTCCTGCACTCTTACAAAATGTTCCTTTGTACTTGTTATTTTGAGAATTCCTTTGGAAGATCTTATGTCTTAAATAATTTTACTTGGTTTATTGAATTTAGAGAAAGATACTTCTCTGGTTTGGACTACATACAAAGTGGTATCTCTTCTTGCTTGGAAATACGGTTTCATCACTGAGCAACAAAACACTTTTGTTGAAGTTTTTGATTGCTTCTGTCACTTAATTTTAAGAAGTGGGAATGGATAGAAATAGGATCTATCAAAATATTCTGTGAAAAAGGGGATTTTATGTTATACATTTCTTATTTTTCTCCTCAACAGTAAAAATTCCTCTATTCAGTAGAGAACATCCATCATTTGGGGGTTTGTTAGTTCCCAGAGTTTATGAAAAAAAATAGAGATAGGGTGTGTATTAGGCAGATTTGAAACTTCAGACAAGAAACTATGTGAGAGTGTAGGCACCAAGGATAAACAAAATAGGCTCAATCTACCTCCATCTTAGTTATACCTTACATTTACTCATGGGTAACTAAGCATTGAAAGGCTGAACATGCTATTTCAAAATAGTTTTTACTCCTCTTGATTTCTTCAGTTCCTCAAGAGCCTTGACTATCCAGACAACTCTTGGTAACTCTTGGCTGTGCTCCAGACTCACTTCTCAGCAGAGCTGTTGATGAAATTTGCCTGTGCAGAGTGGCTGAAGCGGGTGCTGTATAGGCTACACAACGCTGTGTTCATAGAAGACTACACAAAAGAATAATGTGCAAGTGTGGTATAGCACTGTCAAGTCTTTCATGTTCTTTTTGAATTTGTAAATGCCTGAGTGGATCCTGAAGCATGCTGATTACAGGTAGTAGTTTACATCAGGAACTCTTCTCTTTCTCTGCATGTGGATGGCACATCACCTCTGTAGCTTCTTAATTTTTGGTTTTGGCAGGGATGTTTTTGGGGTTTTTTTAAGAACCAGCTTAGATTTTCAAACATAAAGCAATTCCATATTCAAACAGTCATAAATTAGCAAAAAAATTTGAAATGAAGAGTGGCTTGTAAGGCAACTTCCTGTACATACCAGGTGAAATAGTTTTCTAAGTTTATTCCACAATGCAGAAAAGTGACATAGATCTTAGGAAATATCACAATGTGAAATTGCTGTTTGTTACAAAGAAAATTACAGAAGATAAATAAGAAATTGTATTTAATGTAAATAGAGTACAGAAAGTGATAACAACCCATAAAAATTGCAAGAGTTGATCAGATTGGAAGGAACAATGTTTAATGATGTCTTGATGTCAGTGCTAGGAAAATGAGCCTTATGAAGCAATTCAAATGGAAACATGGAATAAAAACCATTTTACATGAAGATGTGAGCATTTTAGTATAGAGTGGTTGTTTGCATTGTATTTGTTAAGTAATCAGGAGATCCTGGAAGAAGTTCTTTGATATTACTGGAATATGAATAGAGAGAGAGAAATAACTTCAAAATTATGTGTTTTAAAGGTATGCCACTGAGGATGAAATAAGACTTAGATTTGCCTCAATGTGGGAAAAAGAAAATGTTGAGTTTAAACTGTAAGCTAGAGACAGATAAATAGTAGTGGTGTATTCTATAGGGGCAGGAAGATGTAGCAAAACAGAAAATAATGGGAAAGTACAAGTATGAAATCCTGTTTTCCTTGCATTCAGAAGCTGAAATTTGTACTTTTTCAGTGATGTAGGAATCTCAGCTAAAAGATTCTGCTTTTGCCTAATCTAATAATAAGACATCAAAGAGAGAATACAGAAAGCACAGTCTGAAATATGATAACTGCTAAAATAGCATTAACTTGTCGGGGAAGACATTAGAGAAGAAAAGGAGGTTTTTAGATCAAATAGTAATACAGTAAGCCTTATTTTTAGTTTGAAAAAAATGCAAAATACCTGGTAAAAAGAGATAAAGGGCTAAGGTTTTAGGGAAAAAACCTCTTTTTAATTTTTTTCCTGTCAGTAGCTGCTTTTATAATCTTTGAAAGACATTCTCTTGTATATTGATAAGCACTCCCATTTTCAAAACTCTCCTTATTGATTGATAATTGATAAAGTATTTGATAAAGCATTTTTAGGCATTAAAAATTATGTAGCTAATAACCTGAGGTAGTATTCTTGTGATACAGTTCTATTTCATATTTTATTCAGCTATGAACTCACTCAGACACTTCTACAAATATTTTCATTTCATTCATTCTGGTCCTAGAGATGGAAGCTGATATAGTCAGAAGTCACTCAGATGAAAAAATATCTTCTAAAAGTCCATAGTATATCAAAAGAAAATGTTTTTAAGGTAGAAATGTATATACCCTATTATCTGAAAATTCCAGCCCTGAGCTGTAGATAAACATCTGGGGATGCTATAGGTTTCAGTAAGAACTCTGTACCAATTTCTGCCACACGATGTTGCCGACTGTCTGGGAGTCACATATGTATTTCTACCATAAATGTACTCACAGAATGCCTGTAAGCATGATAAAGACCACTCTAATTACCACTCTTTTTCCAAAGCAATTTGGGGCCTGTTGTGATTGCTGTGTCATGGATGGCAGTATTCAGGGACTCCTGACAAAGTGCACTTCTGAGAAATGTTTTAAGTTCTCTGTGGAAAAAAAAAATTCCAATCATTTCTCATGCATTCTAGTATACGAGTGAGTTTTGGGGGTGAAGGGCAGTGGGGGTTGTAATTTTTTAATGATTGTTGTTTTCCTGTCTGTTTCCAAATACTTCACTTTTTTACCTTAATAACAGGAACAACTCATGTCATTCTTACTTTCTGTTCTGTGTGTATTTTACAGACTGTGTCAGAAATAAGGCTTTTTTGTTGTTATAACATGAAAAAATGAGATTAAAAAGTTGGATTTTAGATTTGGGATTTCAAGGTAATTTATAAATTTGTAATACACACATTATATAACTGTATAGAAGACAGTAGAAATTATAAATCCTCAGAGGGTAGATAATTTTAATACTCAATAATTTCTTTTTTTTTAGATTTTGTGCATTCATACACATACACATATGCCCTCAAATTATATATTTCTGACCAGTAATTTATGCCACAATACTGACAGAGAAGAAAAATGTAATATATTAATAGCATAGACAATAATTTCATACACAAGTTGAACTACTTAATTCCTTTATTAAGAACACCAATTCCAGAATACATATTGAGAAAATTAACTCTGGTCACAGATTTTTTTAAGGGTGGAAAACTTAGAATGCTTAAGAATTTCCAAGCCCTTCTTTCACATTGTAGATCTTAGGTTTCTTAGTCTTTTATTTGTATTGTATTCCCTATAGAGCAAGGTTTGAAGTGATTTAAATCACCTTCTAAACACAAGATTTGAAAGATTCAATACAGTGCAAGCTTCTCCATATATTTATCAAGAAGCATGATGTATTAAAGTTCAGCCTTGTATCTTCCCATCATCAACAAATAGATTTGGAAAAAAAAAATCCTGTGTTGAATCAGGTTCTTTAGCATCCCTTTCATTATGAATCGATGAAGAGTGGAATAACTGTAATTTATAATTTATAACAACAAGGATTGGTGTTTTCCAGGCACAGAACTTGAGTTCTCCCTGAATGCCGCCACTGTGTAACCATCCTCCTTCCTTTTGTGTGCTGGCTTGTTAACAACACTTGTCCTACCACAGGGGAACGTGGGTTTCAAGTACCCCTTATCCTGATGAGATTTGAATCTCCAGATTCTATATGCCAAGCTGTTTCCTTGGCTGTGTTTCAGTCCTCTTAACAGTGACAGCTACAGCTGAGGACACAAGATCCATATATCTTGGAGGAAAGAAAGAAAACTGACTCCGTGTAAAATTTAGGGCGCTTCACCTGAAGTACTTCACAGATTCTTTGCCCTTCTCCTTTAGTTCACTGAATGGATTACCTGGAGATAGTATAATTTAAAGCACATAATAGCATCCATTTTTTTAAACTGAATGTGAGTTGTCTTGTCTCGCAGCACACCCAGCGAACAGATTTGACTGATGAAGGATTACATTTTTCTTGATATCAAAGTTCCGGTTCTTACAGGTTTGCATGTGGATTTGGTGACCCAGAAAAGAATTTGTTACTGTCCTGTAATATGCAGTTCCAAAGATATTTCAGATGCCAGGGCTTTTCTAAGTTCTCCCTTTTTAGATGCTCAGATTTTGTAGGAAATTGCCAGTAGGTGGCCCTGACTGCTGCATTGTATCTAGCCTAAATGTACAGTATCTGTGTGGATAATTATTTGGCAACACCTAAAAATCATTACTGTATTAATGCCAAGTGTAAGACAATTCCAATCTTAAATTATTAACATGTGTGTCATGTTAAAAAAAAAAGGTCAAAAAGATTGAAGTCTTAGAGCGATAATCTAATGAGGGTATGATACTTTAAATACTTCTGAAATTAATTTGGGTTTTGATGCCTTCTTTGATGTATTTCTATTTTCTTTGATAGTCTTAGAGTTGTCTGCATTTAACAATTAAAGATTATGGGTCTGATCCATTTCAAAGATGCAGAAAGCTTACAGCTCTTTGGAACTTTTATGAGTGTTAATACTTCTACAAAATCAGGTCCAGGTTTTTTAAAAAACACATAGTCCTAATTTAAGAAAGCTACCAAGCAAATGCATGTTAATGATACTGGTACACCAGATTCTTGAACACATGATGTTCATAAGTGGAATAAAAAAGTGATAATGCAGTGTTTTAATTCATAACATAGATTTATCTTTTGTTAAGAATTAAAAAGCTAGATACTACTTTTAAAAAGCAAGGATATGAAAGAAAATAGAATACAGTTTTCTGCAACATTATAAACAAATTATTGAAGATCATCTGCCCATTTGAGAAAAAAGCCACTATTAACACTAATACAAGAAAGAATATTCTGTCTAATAGCGTATAAAATTTTAAGAAAGAAAACTCTTGTTTGTACTTTTACCTTGATGACATTTTTGTTTCAGTTATGTTTCAATAATCAGCATGAAAAACTAAAAATATATTAAAATAAAAATTTATTAAATAAAAACTGTTCTGTTTCAAACATAATTAAATCAAAAAATGAAACTGCAATTAAGGAAAATTATTAAAAATAATTTTGGAAAGTAGATTACCAAGTTAGAAGTATTTATATTTTTGTAAGCTTTATTATAGCTTATTGTATGTTCACCTTCTTTCAACCATTGCTGACACACAGACTCAGACATGAACTTGTAATATGGGTTTATCCCCTACATTGATTTCCCTTTTAATAGGGAAAAATATAAAAACAATTTAGTGAATGTTAATAATACAAATCATGTTAATTTGTAAAAAATCATATAAGACATATTTATCCTTAGAAAGATAGGAACACTGGGCCAACTTTTCTGTAAATACAGATAAGAAAAAAATTAAATATATTTTCTTGGGAGATTATTCCGCATTGGAGAACAAATGTAGAAGGTTTAATCTCCAAATGAAGTGCTCCTAGGAGGTCACTCACAATGTGTCTTGTTTATATATATCAGCATCTGTCTTCAAATGAAGAGCTATAATGATACCAGTGGACTTGAAACCTATAAATTTTCAAAATGGAAAGGTTAGATGACTGTACTCCTGAACCAGAAAGGCAGTATCGTAAATTTAGAAAATATAAATAGTCCCCACTTTAATAAAGGAAGCTGATGAACAGTGTAATTATCAGTGTTTTAATATTTGGCACTGATTAAGTAATTCACTGCTTGACTTTTTTAGTCAGCCCTCACACGCTCATTTCCATAGATACAGTGACTGTCCATCCAAGATTTTCATTTTCTGTCTTTCTAAAGTGCTAAATGGGAGTTCTTTACATTAACTAAGGATAAATTCTTCTGCCTAAGTTCTAGTCTGTGAGTGACTAGCAAGACGTATGTAACTTTATATTCTGGACCAGGACCTTGCCTTGAATACATTCAGCCTAAGGAATGGATTTGGTTTGAATAGAGACTCCCTATACTAAGACAAATAAACAAAAATCATTTGTATTTCAGACTATGAAATAAGCAGCTTTGATACTTTAACTTAGCACTAGAATTTGAAAGCAATGAGCTGATGGCAAAGCTAGGTAAAATGCCAATGAGGCAAAACCTGCATATTTTGCAGTTTATCCAAAGTAAATGATAAACTTTAAATTTTAATTTAAATTTTAAAAATACTACATGTAATGTACCAAAGGTGAATTGTTGAATGTCCTATAACTTCAGTTTATGATGTCAAAACATGAGTGAAAACTTGGCACTTCTGATATCGCCGTCCCCACCCCTGCCATCCCTTTGGAGTTACTGAAAGTTAAATCATCCATAGTGAGCAAATGGACCTGATGTTAAGTCGTCTCTGCTGGTTCAAGAGTTCCTGCTAAAAACCTTCTAGTAGCTGCCATATTGACCTATCAGTGAGCAAAGAAGAATCTTTGAAAGAAAAAAAAGGAATAATTGGCAAAAGGATGATAACTCAGTGTTGTCTGAAATGACATCAAAGAGAAAAAAACCAAATATTTGTACCAACTAGAAAAGGAAAAAGTTTTGAAATGTCTCATAAAAGCCCTGACTTGAAGGTGCTAAAAAGATTTAACCTAGAAAGTTTATGTATGAGGATAGAAAATAAAAAATTATTCTAATCCATGAATGTTGTCGTGCAACAATGATGGCTCCTCTGTGCTCTCTTCCAATTCTGGCAGCCTCTTCCTGGTGCTCCTTATCATGTCTGTTATTCAGCAGAATGATCTGAAGGATCAGCAGAAAAACTGAAGGATCTCCAGAATTGGACATTTTGGTTTTTTTCCCCATAATGCCACTGTTTTATTCTCTATCTTTAGATGCCATTTGTGATCCAAAAGTACGTAGTAATTTCTGAAAAATCATATCATAGTTGCAATTGCTTTGGAATCCAAATCAGAAATTGCCATTGAAATGTCTTAAACATCGTAATAGACCACATCAGTAGAAGACAGATGAGAGTAATGAGATCGCCATGTGTCGACTCTTGCATATAATGGTGATTTGTTTTTTTAACCTTACAGATTGCTAAGTAGAATTGTAAGTATAAATTATTGCATATTTTAATTATGGATATACCACAATAAGCAACATTCATGGCAGCTGTGACAAGCAATATATGTATAATATATACTTCTATATTAATTTCATAACAAAGGATAGCTTCATTTCCCAATAAAATAAATTTATTCAGAAGGCTGATATTACATCCCAAAAGAGAAAACAAACCATAAAATTAAAACTAATATAAAAGTATTTCATAAATATATCTGAAGAGATTTTAAATAGTTGGACTCTGCATGAAAATGAAGTAATTGCCTTTTTTCTTTTCCAAGAAGTCATAGGTTCCAAGTTTATCTAGGAAATCTTAAAGAAAATGTATTTTAAAATAATGGTGAAAGACAGGAGTATGTCTCTTCCTCCCCAGGTAAAAAAATTTCTCAGCTGGATGCTACTTTAGATGAGAAATTACAGAGAAAAGACTTCACATACCAATGGCTCCATGAACAGCTTTTGGATTATGAAGCACCCAGTTCCAGAAATACAAAGTGGTGAGGTCATCGCCTTTAAATTAGATTTTTTATTTATTTTGTTTATTTTAAATGTGTCTTGTAAAGTGAAACCTAAGTAAATGGTTCTAAAACAAACATGGCTTTGCAGCTAGCAGACAGTACACCATATTTCCGGGTCCCAAATATGGCACCCTTTAGAACTGGCTTAATAGTCATTGTATAGATACTTCTTCCACATTGAAATTGAAATTATAAAATGTTTAGAATCTTATCATAAATAACTACTTAGATTTACTTTAGCAATGCAGTGGGTTTTAGAGTGAAAAGAGTGTAGAAAAAAGTGCTTATTCATCATATATTTTATAATGCTATTGATATATATTATGGTTTTATGTAATTAAATCAACTGTAACATTAGCTACATTGTTAGATTTGATTAAGGAAGTAAAAAAATCCTTTTTTTTTTAGGTTAAGAGTGTGTATTTATATTTTGTCTTCAAAACATAAACCCAGCATTTACGTTTTTATACTACACTGTACTAAAATGTTGTAAACATGTTCCTTCTGTGTTCAGTTTTGGTTATTAAACAGGTAAAATGTCAATACAATTAAGGAAAAGGTTCATATTGCCTAAACATGAAGACGTAGTAAGTGTATTTTGGTCATTAATTCAATATAAGGCATTAGTTGTCTTAATGAAGTCATTAGTAGACACAATGCCAAGCATCTCTAAGAAAACCAAACAAAGTGTCTGTAGGCAAGCAATGGGTTTAGTATATTAATTTTATCATTATTTTCATAAAAAATATATTTGCAATTAAATGGGCTGCAAATTGTTCTGTCTTGTGCAGAAAAATATGCCACATATCCTGCTTGTATCAGTGATTGTAGAAACTATATGAAAAACATGTTCCTTAGGAAATATTTGCAGAAATATTTCTCTTTTAGTCGTGATCCATAATAGAGAAATACTCAAAGTGTTTGTTTAAGATCATTTCCATGACTTTTAAATTGAATGAAAACTGTGGAATACAACAGGTAATAATGTTTGAAAGTAAGACACAGAAATTTATAAAACAATTTCCTTAAATATTATTGTGCTACCTCTGCAGGTGTATGCTATGCTCTAGTATTAATACTGACTTTTTTAAGGATCATGATATCATCTTTTAATGTGCCAAAAGTCCAACTGATGTCCATTCAAACTTCATTGGTAGACAATGTAGAACAGCTTATATATTTTTTCAGCTGAAAAAAATTTCATTCCTACAAAAAGGAATATGAAAACTGACTTTTCTACAATTTATGTCAACACATATAAAAAGTCATGCTGGTTAGAATAGTTTGACTTGATATTCTATCATTTGAATAAACATATGTTAATTATTTGTTAAATCAAGTACAAAAAATTAATAGTAATTGATCTGATACTTTATCAGTTAATATTAATTTCCCTGGTATATCTTAATATCAAAATTATTTGAAATATTAAGCAAAACTGTTTCCTGAAAAGGATCTGTGCAGGTATTTTAGTGAGCCCAGTACAATGGGAGTTACTGAAATTTCTATTCTACATTTTTCCCAGCTGTCGTTTTTTGCCCGAGTTAGATCCTGCGATATGCGACAACAGACAAGTACAGCTTGTGGTAAGAATTTGTTTCTTTGTGGGATTTTGCAGAATTCAAGTATTTTCAATCCTTACCTGGTGTAAAAACAGGATAATTTTTTTGTTAACATAATTCAGTAGTGTTATCTCTGTTTGGCAATCAAGTCATCCCCTGATGGAGATCAGAAGAAAATATTTTAGCAAAAAACCCCATGTAGGTGCTTTGGGTTCTAGCATCATGATCTGACACTGAGTTTGTTTTTAAGACATCAAATGCTACTGTGTGCTTTTTAAAGCTTCTAAATCTGCATTTTCAAAAAAGTTGAAAAAAATTAAATATGGTCCAGTACCAACTACATTATTTACTGAAAATGTGTGTGCTTGTAAATTAAACAACTTTGAATATTCTCAAATTCTGTATATAACATACCTAAATCATTCTAATACGCTTTCAATTTCATTTATTGAAATACAGTAAGTTGGAATTGTATATTAATATGTTGACATTATTGCAAACATTCCATGAAGTCAGACTTACTCCTACAATTTCTTTTTTTATATTTCTTTACCTCTTAAAATGCCTCCTTCTCTTTTCATGATTCACTCTTTTTGCAGCATTTAAAAAATTGGATTTTCTGAAACAGGTAGTCATGTAAGTTGGCGGGAGGGGAAAGATGAGCAATTTAACAGTTTGAAGATTTACAAAATTGAAAGACCGTGTTAGAGATACCCAAAAGTTCCTTTAATAGCAAGCAGTTGTGATGCCTCCAGGCCAATGCATACTCTCTATTTCTATATATATAGACTTTACATTTTAATGCCATATTAGCAATATTCTTATGGATAAAATTTTGTGCAGTGTAAAAAATGGGGCAACATTTTAGAAGCTAGGCAGAATTAGTATTTCATACTCATATACATGATGTAAAATATTGCATAAAAAGTATTTCCCAGTTAGATTATGTGTCATATGCCTCATTTTGTTCTCTGATCAATCTTGCCCCTATCTAGTCTCTTCCTTCTTTATCTTCACAACCTATGCAATTTGCATGTTTTGGAAATGATTCTATAACCTCCCATAAAATTCACCTTTGAAAAGAATGATTTTAAGCCTTACATGTTACTATTACTGTTTTCTTTAAGACAGATTTTGTCAAGTATTTTTCTCTGGCAAATGTGTCCAATTCTTCAGTTCTTCTAAAATTTAAAGGGCTGAAACTGTGAACAAACTGACTGTTGTAGGGTTTTATTGGTGGAGTCTAAAGCAGTAATTTGAGCAAATCATAATTTAATAATGTTATCTAAATTACATATGATATAATTATTGGTTGTCATAAGTGCACATAGGTAGATTGTGTATTATTTACACTAAGCAGTTCTCTCCACAAAACACTGCTGCAATCCCACAGTAGTATTATGTGGTGTGCCCACATAACTGGCAAAGTTATGGAATTGTCACAGCCTGTGCCACATAATAACATAACTGTTCCACATGAATGAAATACAGAGAAAAATGCAATAGAGGGTTCAAGAAATAGAAAATAGAATAAAATGTATCTCTAATGCAGAAAGCAGTACTATACAGGCAGTGAAATAATGGTGTGGTTTGTACACACAGATGGCTGGAGAATTTTGGTTTTAAAATTTATATGAGTTCTCTTAAAGGTTGAAATGTGAACGTGCTCCTACTGTTTTGGCACAGTAGTTTACTTGAAAAGTATGAAATCATGATAAAAATCAAGTTAAAAGCTGCAATCATTATTTTAAAAAATATTCTTGTAAACTGAAAAAAAATGGAAAATATGTATTAAAAGCAAAGAGAGAGGGAGGAGGCATTAGGAGAGGAAAGCATTCCTGGGCATTTCCAGTAGTTTATTCTTATGCCATATGATTGAAACAATGAAGTTTTCTGATGTGCTAGACAATCCCTGCTTGTTGTGTGTTCCATAAGCCTGCATTCTAAAAGTTTCATATAGTTTTCTAAATGATATTTGTGGACATTCCAGTAAATTGAGACTTTCTTTTTCATGGATACAAAATTGCATTTCAGTGGTTACATATAAACAATGAAGTCTTCTCACTGGGGATTATTGCTTTGTAGTAACCTGCTGTAAATCTAAGACCTTATTATGTTAATCTTAGTAATTTTGATGATTTTTCTCATTAGTAATACCATTGAAGTGCTTAGGAAGGCATGTTTACAGTTAAAATTATTTTAAATGAATATGATTTTGTGGAATAGCCAGTAGGATAGACTTCCTGATTCTTCTTGTGTGAAGTTTAAGTTACCTACATGGTTAACCCCTTCACTATTGACCAGTATCTTCAATCATTTATATGTAACTTGAATTCAAAAGCACCTTTTATCTCTGAAGGTGACAGAACATCTTGATAATTTTACCTAGAAATAGACAAATGTACAGATGCAAAGCTGTGTTCAAGGCAAAGATTCCTCCTGATCGATACTAATTTTCAATTAATTAATGAGAAAGGTTTGTGGTAGTAAAAAATGGCAGCAAGTCTGAAGAGTTAACTATGGTGATCACTAGAGATGGAAGTCTAATACTGCAGTCTGAAAAAAACTGTGCCAGTATCTTAAATTTCTTCCAAAATCTGGTTCTAAATCATAAGCAAAAAAGGGAAGATTTTATTAGCTTCAGAGGACTTTCAATCAGCTTCTTTAAAAGGCCAAATTCAGGTTTCTCCAGTGATTAATACAACCTTAACTATTAGTCTGACTGTAATTGGGTGAAAACACATTTATTTGAAATAAAATAACAAATACTTTACATGAGAGATAAGATAGACATAGTAAAATCTAGCATAAAATCCTGAATATCATTGTCTACAAGATGATGAAGCCTTAGTTTCTGTGATGGTAGGGATTGGAAATAATACAGTGGAAATGTTATGGGTATAAAATTTGTGCCTTCATGGCTACAAATCTTTGGGAATTGGAACATTAAAAAGACTTTTGTAGTGTGTTCAAACAGGTTAGATAGAAATAAGGATGACCATTTCCATTGGTTTGAATCTCTTTGAGCATCACAATCATTGCATTATTTCTACTAATGAAAAACTAAAAGTTTTCAGTTTAAAGATTTTGAACATAGGAAGCTCTCACAAGCTTAAAACAACTGCAAATATTAAGATCAATAAAATAGAAACAATTGGCAGGATAAAACTTTTTTTTTCAAAGTTGCTTGGCACTCCTGTGGAAGAGAAAATAAAATATTGATGTTAACAGCAATAATAAAGACTAGCTGTGCAAAGCAAAACTTTAAATTCCTCGTCATTAAACATATAAAAGGTAAGCATCAGAAAGCAAGGGATAAACTTTCTGTGTGGACACGAAGGGAATGCAATCACTAAGGAAGAGTGTAAAATCTCTGTATCTTTAGAGGTTTTGGTTTGAAAGTGCTTGGATTTTTTAATGAATTTTACATTAAACAGTGACTGAGTAAAGACAAGGAAATGAAACAGGTCTCCATTTCATCTGAGTTCTCTAAGTTAGACTCGACTACAAAGCCTGTCTGCATTGGTGCAGTGCTGCTTTTGGTACAGTGAGGTAGTTTGAACAGGAAGTCTGGAAATCGTCTCCTCCAGAATGGCCTGCAACTTCACAGTAACAGCACTTTGCTGAGAAAAAGGGAGCTGAGGGCTTTATGCCCCTGAGGAAGGAGTTGAGACCCAGTCTCTCGATACCTGGTTGAGCAGTCTTGCTACTACAATGTTAGGCAAAAGTTTCACGACATTACCACTAGCAGTCTTTTCCTTTCCTGCAGTTTGTTTGGTAGTTTGTTTTTAAAAAAGAAATACCCAGTTAGACACGTAGTTCTGAAAGACACCTAGCTCTACAGCCCAGAGAGAGGAAAGACTGAATCTGCTCTTCTGGACTTCACTTCTGAGGGTCCAAAGTCCAGAGGAGTAAATCCTTATGTTCAGTACTTCCAGCCGGCTGACTCAGGATTGCTGGGAATTTTGTAGACTGCTCATCAGAAGTGTCTGATCTTTCCCCATCATTGTTACTGGCCCTCAGTATCTTTTTATTGTTAGAGGCTGCTTTTGTTGCTGAATAGCTTTTAGTTTCATTCTTCAGTAAATGTGAAGTTGTTTCTGCAAAAATAACAATCTGCAATTTGCGGTGGGAGGTATCTTCCCGGTCGGTTTTTAAACTTTGCCCTACATGTTCCCAAAGCAGCAATGCTGAAATGAAACACGATTTTCATTTTTCTTTTGTCATATTTGTGTGCAGGTAACATGCCTCATGTCAAAACATACCACCACTGGATGTCAGAAGTTTATAATTAATATAATTCTCTTGCCTAAAGTATAATTAAAATGCTGTCTGATGGTTATGGTTAATTAGCAAAAACCTTAAAAGATTAAATTACTCACTGGGCCCATGACTGATTGAAGTGATACGTGTCCTGGATAAAGCATAAATATTGCAGGAAATAATCCAATATGACATCTCTGGCATTCAACTATAACTTAAATTATAGACTGGTCAGTAAATGATCTTAAGCTGTTTAAGGTTTCATCAGCCCTCTGCGAGATTGATTTTCTTCAAAATTACTGTACTAAAATGTTTTCTTTTGTTGTTGCATTGACTCAGATCACAAACCACAATTTTAAGATCGGCTCTTATTTACAAAAATGCTTTGACATAGTGCATTTGTTCAGCCTAGGCAACAAAAAAGGATTGTGGTATCATTTTGAAGAAGGTTGTTTGACAGACCCTGTTTGTTTATTTGGAGTAATGTGAGCTACATTCAGAAAATGTTATATTTTGTTTCATGATTGTGTACATTCTCTCCCACTGCTTCCAGGCAAGCTCTGTAAGCAGAGAAGACATGGATTTAGACCTTGTTTCCATGGCCAGTGGAAGTGCTTTGACTGAGAACAGAGAAAAAAATAAGCTGCCACACAGACACTCAGCAAGATCCTCAAGTAAGTTATGGTTCTTTTCAATATCAGTATTAAAGATCACTTTAAAATGCTAAGTAGAACTGAGCATGCTTGGAATCCTTAACAGCACATGCTGCTTATCTTTCTGTTTCTTTTTTGTCTAAAGCCTTTTCATACATTTACTGCAGTTCAGTTTAAAAACTGTGATGTCAATAGACTTTCCTCTTGTGATTTTAATGGGAAGTCCCCTGTGATGTATCGTAGGTCTTCTCATGGCTGAGTCTTGAGAAGATTTTCTTTTCATTTAAGTATGAAAAAGATTTGGTTTTAATCTTCCTCTTATTTTATTTCCAAAAGAGCTTTGAAAATGCATGTTTTGTTACCTGAGCACCAGAACACATATCACAAATCAAGGCAGAGATTTCTGTCATGTTGATTACCAGTCATGCAGTAGTTTATGATCCCACTGAACTTATTATACCTCAGTATTAGAGGAGCCTTTTAAAGCGTTGTATTTTTACCATTCTAATACCATAGAAGGTAACAAATGACTCTCTATATAGAAAAAAAAATCTCGAATGTCATAAAATTATAGAATTTTAAGTTTCATGCCTTATTTTGTGTAATATAACTGAAGAAATTTTAATATATTTCTGATAATATGACATACTCTATTTTTCTATTTGTGTACAATGTTTTTTTCAAATAAATAAAAACCCAAACCTCCCAAAAGCACATTATGGAAAATTTAAGCTGTATTAACGAACTTTGGCAAAATTATCAAAATTCCTAAAACTTTTTAAGTAGTGAAGTTTCTTGAAATATTGTCAAAATAGTAATCAGGTACTTAATATAATTTATATATATAAATTGCTGGATTTACTTTGTGATCATGTTTTCATATATGCTGAATTTCCACTTTCAATTAAAAAATTAAAATTCAAGAAAACCATGTAAAAATACTTGAAATCTCTATTTTTCTGACATACTTTGTAAAGGCTTTAGAATGAAGATTTATTTACATTACTTCACCACAAGCAAAAAATATAGTGACTCAATATGTTTGTGCTTATTGATTTGTTTTACATTCCTAAAATTAGATTACATAAAATTTATCATCATAGTCTAAGTTAATTGTACCAATGGAAAAAAATCGTAATTCTATCTTTGTGCCGGCCATCTTAGAAAAGAACAAATTGTGTCCTTAGTTTTCTTGTTTCTCTCCATTGGCTAGTGATGAAGCCACACCATTTAAATTAGATGAGATTCCTAACTGCTAAGATCCTGAATTTAGGTGAGATAACTCTAAACTACTGATGTCAATGACAAGATGATCATTGTATTAATGTATCCAGAATAGAATGTGTCTGTATCTTGAATACTTGAGTTAAATAGTATACACTGCATTCATATTAGTGTATAACTGTTGTTTAGGCTGTAACCTGTATTGTAACTCCATCCAAAAATAAATTAACATGAACTCTTGCCTGTGTGAATCTTGGAGAATGAGTTTTTCTTAGGAAAATAAAAAAGTGCCATTGCATTATACCTTCAAGAAGGAGAGATTAGGAAGGGAGCAGGAAAGAACAACCAACTGGCAGAGTTGTAAATGTGAGGGAGCAGGGGTGGAGAGACAGAGAGTTTTCAATGTCTGCTAATATAGGTATGCTTTCAAAAGATGCATCTACTGTGCCATACCTACATATACATTCTTATTTCAATAATCCAGGAACGAAGGAAATAAAAGCCCAGATGTTATGTCTCTTTAAATATGTTTCTGCATATGTGTCTTTATAAATATTAGCACCACGGACTTAAGAAATTAAACAGTGATGATACATTCAATTGTATCACTTCTGATATATAAAATCACATATTAGTCACCTTTTTACATTTCATATGCAGTATAGAAACATGTTTATTACATTATTTCTCTTTGCCAGAGTCTGTTGCTTTTCAATTATCAGAATAAATCATTAGCCCCATGATATCTTTAATCTGAAAATGTTATAAATTTGCCTTTGCTCAGAATACATTTGTTATAGAATGCTTTCTTATTCTATAGTGTCTCTTGGTTTTGCCTTCTGAAATAGTAAATGAAGTTGCCTAGGAACTGTTTCAGTGATTTAGTAGGTGTGTTCCCTTTGAGTTAACCTGAAGTTGTATTAGATTGTTATAAAGATGCTGTGTCCTTAGAGGTCCTGTCATTTCAATAAATTCTTAAATCAAGTTCTTGTACCATTTTTCAGAAGATCTCAACTTCAATGATTTGACAAGCTTTATTAATAAAATATTATTGAGTTCATTTTCCAACATCCATAGTTGTGGCTGTTCCTCAGAATTCAATTATTGTTAGGAATCAAGAGCTGTTATTTGGGATATATATATCCTTATATATAACTTGTAATTTAGAAATTGTATCAATAAATTGTTGAGATCTTACAGACTGAAAAGTAAAGTCTAGAAATACAAAATAATGGATTCATAAATATATTTACTAAAAAATCGTGCTCAAATTCATGTGATACAGAAATAAAATACCTTTTCTATATATATAGGGAAATGTATGGATTATCATGTCTTTGTTAAGACAAAACATACTACACTTCAAAATTATTATCTTTTAATTTACAGGGGATTTTAGAAAGGCCAAGTCAAGATTTTAAGAAATATTTTGTGAACTTCCCAACTTTTATGTTCTTTCTATAGATTTTTTTTCCAATAGCAGGTTCTTTGAATTCTGAATTAAACTATTTTAGGTTTTTTAAAAGCCAAATTTCCTATTTTTTCTGAAAAATTTGGATGGGATAGATTAATCCTAAACTAATTTAATTCTGTTCCTTGACCAAGCTAAATTAATTAAGTAATAAAAGGAATGCTTTTAACATAGAATATCTCAGTTTAAGGAAAGCATTTGCTTACTTAAAAGTATTTGATTTGCTTCCCTGTTACATGTTCAAAGGGAAAACTAACTGTTCATTAAATTGACCAAATGTTTAAAAAAAAATGTATAACCTAAAGAAAGAGTAGCCATTGTTCAGCTGGAGTAAATAGTTATCTGTCTAATTTAGGACTTTGCTTCTGTTAATGGCCAGTATGTTATGACCTAAGAACATACTTATATTATGTTCCAGAAGGAATATAATATTCCTTCACAGTTATTGCTTTATGCTCCCTAGTAACTATTTTTTCTTTTCTATTTCTTGAGGTTATTTTTTGGGGCGGGGCTGGTTGGGGGGCAGGGGGTCTGAGCATTCTTTGCAATTTTTATTACCTCCATAAACATTGGTGTGAATTTCTGGTTATATTTTTTGTCTTAATTCTTTCCTGAATACTAGTACTTTAGTCAGCATGAAGTTGCAAGATAGGCATAGAAATATTTTGCAAGATTTAGAGGATAAGCATTTTCTGTACCTATCTAGAGAGTATGAGTTTTTTGCATATCCTAATATCTAATTTGTGAGTAGGCTGTGACAGTCAACTACCTTCTATCATCCTAATCTGTTTATGACCAACCAGTGTTGGACATATAGATGAGTCTCCTACATATTTTACATTGTCTGTCATCATAATTTTGTGAGTTTTTTTTCCTCTGCAAATTTAAACTTCATTTGCCTTATATTTGCCTTGGAAGCTGCAATTTCCTGACCAAAATTTGAAAGTGAAATGTAATGGGAGCTGTGCCTCTAACTTTTATTTGAAATACTGCCCAGAATTCTTAATTCTTCTCTTCCCTGAATTTGAGCTTTTCAGGAAGCCTCTGATATCAGTAAAACTGCTTTCCAGGAAAACAAATTAAATAAATTAAAACCTGAACCTTGTAATTCGTTTATTACCCTTAATTCATGTATATTTCCACTAAAAAACATTTATCAGTTCTAGTTCTCCAGTAAATTCACACTTTATATTCTGCTACTCAGTGAAAATAAATTAATGTCCTTTAATTATACCTTTCTTACAGTGAAGTCTTCCAACTCAGAAAAGAACACAGTAGCTTTTATTTCACTTCCTTTTTAAATCTTGCTCAATCCTTTTTGCTCTTGACAGAGCCCACACCTTGATTTTTTTTGCCTCCCTTTCTTTCATGAGATTGTTAGAAACCCTTCAACTTTGTTACAAGCAGTGTATGATACAGCTTCACATTAGAAAATTCCTGCTTTCCTTCCCTTTCTTTCCGATCCTTTCTTCCCCGCATCACTATTGTCTATATATTCTAGTTCAAGGACTGCTGTCTTTCATTTAGGATTTGTAAACTCTGTGTAATAAGCATCTCATTTTTAAGCACTCTATGAATTTACTCATATTTTACCAAGGGGTTTCTTGTGCATATTTCTTTCATACATACGTATTTTTCTCTGTATTGGTTGACTGTCAAACAACATATACCTAATCTTTTTGAACAGCCTACACAATGACATCTTAAAAGATGCTGCTTAATTGACTTTGAGGTTGCATATTAAAAAATTACCTAAATGCAGATTTTAAAGGCATGTAGAACTTGCTTTCATTAAATTTAAGAGGCTAGGGAGAAAAAATAATGCAAGAGCTCATGTAATTTCGTCATCTGTGCTTCCAATTACAAAAATAATTCAAGAACAGATACACAGAGGCCTAGTCTAAATTTTAAGTCCTTAATTTTACCAGCCTTATACTCTTCTACTAGGGTTTGGGGGTCCTTCAGTGTGGATTTTTTTTTAAAGAGAAACTAGCTTAAAAAAAAAATCCTGTTCGAGATATTGGCTTATAGTTCACTTAGATATCCATTTAGAACCATGGAACCATTAGATCAACAATAAGTATTTCTGTCCTATGATTTGAGTAAATAACAGTTTTATGTTTCCTTTGCTGTGGGACGTTTTTAAGTAGATTCAAAAATATTCTCAAGTCAGTTCACTGAAAGGCCCAGTAGTTTATGTTTGGTTACTTCATGAGATTGTTGCACTGGATGGTAAAGATGTGTCTGTAAGATCTTCTCTTCAAGGCACTCTTACATTCCTTGCTTTTTCCTTCTAATTTGTCTCTTTTTCATTGCTGTTTTTTCCACAACTGTGCTCTATAATCCTTTCTTTTCCTATGAATGGTTCTTCTTTCTCTCCTTCAATTTATTGCAGCCCAAGCTTTCTCTCCCATACACTCTTCTTTCCCACATATGCCATCAAGTCTTCTGTTTGTTTCTACAGATCCCGGTCTGATTACTTTTTTCCCCTCTCACTCTCTGTTTCGTTTTGAATCCAAATTATGCCTGACAATATTCCTCACATTCATCTTCTTCTAGTTTAGACTTCCTCCAAATATGGCCTGGATTAGTGTACTGTTTAGGCAAATCTTAAGTCCAGTCTCTTAATGTACTTATTCTTTGTGTTCTTTCTCATTATTACCTGTATTTTTACTTCTTTTAATTATGTTAATTATGAGAGTTAGGAACCATCTAACGTCCCATAATCCATCTTCTTTATTCCTACAGTTTCCCTTTGCCAATTTACAGTTTTCTTCTTCTCCATGTTTTTCTCCCTGCTCTGTGTCAGTCTCTTTGTCAAGTCATTTTAGTCTCTTGTGCCAGCTCTGCCAGAGCATTATTTACCAAGTTAGCTTTAGCTCTCTCACCTTGATTCTGAATCAGTCTCATTTCTCTCTCAGATTTTCGTTGCAGCCCTTTGCCTCTTCCCTCAGTCTTCTTCCTGCAGGAGTTTTGATTCTTACCCTCTCCGTGGTTCCTGCAGCTATTTTCCACAGGCAGCATGAAATGAGCAGGCTTTTAAATTCCCTGACTTAGCACCATTATGTTTAAGAACAGCCTTGCTTAGGTCTGTGTAATATCATGGTAAAGCATGTTTCCATACTGACTGGTATTTTAGTGAAAATAGACCAAAAGATCAAGAATTCCTTCTCTGATCATGGAAAAACTTCAATTCATATATACTTGATCCAAATTTGGACATATCCTAAAAGGAAGGCACTGTTATTTGGTAGATTTCAGATCTGTCTGCAAAGGGCAGCCTAAATATTTTATGTATTCTCTTAGAAGTGACCAACCTTTTGGAAAATTTTGGGCAGACACACAGTTTCATCCTAAATGGTCAAAACTGGGGAAATAGATAAGGAGCTGAAACACAAAATAAATATTGAGCTTTAATAAACAGCGGTGCTGAAAGTCTTTCATGTAATTAGAGAAGAGTTGTATTTTATGGGAATGTATTTGAAGCACTATGTTTATTATGTTTATTTTAATTGTGTGGTGTGGTAATTAATAAATGTTTATAATATATTCTTGTACATTGTTATCTCTTTCAACTCTATGTGACTGAGTCACATTTTGGAGTTCAGATTATTCAAGTATGTAATTGTCAGCATGATCTAGTTAGAAGAGCATCAATCTTTGATAAGCGAAGAAAATTAAGTTCATTGTTTCTATAAAATTTTAGAACCAGTCTCTAGTCCTACCAGCATGAAGTCATGAAGATTTATAAACAAAATTTACCATTTACTTAAAAAAACAAAATCATGAGTATGGTCTTTTTAAAAATCTCCATACAAAAAGGAGAAATATCTTTACATATCATGCGGTATTTCGTATAAATGGATGCACAGATTTGTCAATGCTATTTCAATTTTATCTTAAAATTAAAAAATATAGTGTCAAATTGCATCACAATAACTATGCAAGCAATAAAGCTAAAAAAAAAATCCAACTTTAAGATAGCCATAAGTAACATTATTTTAAAGTTAAACCTTTCTGATGTTTTATCATTTACCTTTTTCACAGACCTGCTGAACCTACCTTCTTTCCAGAGCTTAAATTGATGTAAATGCTTTGCTGCTATGGATTCGTTCTGGTCACTTTCATTAAAATGTTGAGGGTTTTTTTCTCCATGCCTTCTTATGCTGTATTTGCTTTTAAGTAATACAATATGGTAAGGACTTTGGAATAAATTATATCTCCAGACATACAATGTTAGGTGGATCGATAAATGTCCTATGACGTTTACTATGCATCATAAAATTTCTATCATAACCCTTTTAACAAAGCTTTTCTTCTTGGACACCAAGAATTTCATTCAAAGCATTTTACATATTGCATTACTTATCAAAACAGTGGATATGTAAACCTTGACATTTGTTAAAAGACCCAGGCTTTAACAAAAAAAAGACCAGAACAAATTGATAGCAGAAAACAGATTAAACAACCAAAAAGTTACTGCCTGGAAATAGAAGCATGTGACATTATCCCAAGACAAGCTTTCAGCACATACTCAGAGTAGGTTTTTGCTATATGCAGGCATCTAAATGTCTCTCAGACTTTACTGGAGCTTCATATATTAAGTTGTTACCAGTAAATGAATGTACAGTAAATAAGTGTTAGATCCTGTCTTCCAAAGCCTGCTTTAGTGTAGCAGAAATTAAATTGTTTTTCTTGGCTAAGATTTGTTCCCACATCAGTTGGTATTAGAATAACCATTATACTTACACAAATTATACTTAATATACTTGTCAAGTTGTATTTAATTCTAGTACAAGTAATGGTAATAATAATAATAATAATAATAATAATAATAATAATAATAATAATAGTAGTAGTACTGTATATAGTAAACCAAATGTAATTGTTCTAATTTAAATTTAGTAAACATGTTAGTTTATATTTAATATATACACCTAATTCTATTTAGTAAAGATACTAAATATAGTATCTTGAGATGCTGTGAATCTTTCTGTTGTTGCCTTTGGGCAAGGCCCACTACAAATACACTTAAAGAACATAACAGGAACTAAAAGTATTGTGATTATGCTTACAGTTATTAATAAATCATAAATACACATATCAATGTGTTTATTTATGCATATTAATGAAATATATACCTCTTTATAGCAAAATATGACTATGTCATATATGTCACCTTGATTTTACCAATTAAGAAATTATGATAGCAGTAATGTGATACATTCACATGCTAGTGTTCTCTTAGTTAACTCATAAGCACAACCATTCATTTGCAAGATACATTGCAGTTTGGGGGAAAATGGAGACATTGCAAATCCAAGCATGCTGTAAAACTGTTCACAGTATTAGTAATGCTGTAAGAGAAATATATAAGGTCCTTCAATGAAACTCCCAATCAATAAATACAAGAGAAAAAAATATAATAAGGATTCATTTTGAAATGTTTTTGAGGGTTTTCAGAAAGCTAGGTTTGTTTTCTGGTTTGTGACTTTTTTTTTAACAAGACTGTTTTTGAGGACTATTTCTAGATTCAGTCTATCAATTCAAAGTGCCACTGTCATCCCTTACCAGACTCTTTTGTCTTCTCTCAGTCTCTTCATCTTGACAAAATTCTAACCATTTCCTAATGGAGGTGTCTTTATTGAATATTTCTGAAGAAAAAAAAATTGCCTGTTTGTAAATCAGAATCAGAAAATCTTTTGTAAACACAGGTATTGACAACGAAGTTAGTGAGTTGTATTTTTTTTGCTTATATGCAATTTTTATTTTACTTCTTGCAAAATTCTATCTCAATGCTCACTTTACACCTAAGTGCAAAGCTGCTCTTACTTGAGCACATGTGAAATACTCCGACCTAGATTTTCACTGGAATAGCAAAAGCCATGAAGTAAGTGTAATAATTTGTGGGCATATACATTATCAATCAGGTAAGTCCCATATTTGCAACACATTCCATTCATTATTGGATTATCATTATTGGATTAGATATTAGGAAAAATGTTTTAACCAAAGAGGTGGTCAAGCATTAGAACAGGCTTACCAGAGAAGTGGTGGATTCACCATCCCTGAAAATGTTCAAAAAACATGTGGATATGATGCTTAGAGACATGGTTTAGTGGGGACTTTGCAGTGCTGGGTTAATGGTTGGACTCCATGATCTTGGAGGTCCTTTCCAGCCTTCATGAAGTTATGATTCTATTCTTATTTTTCATTAATCTTTCTGTTTGGTCTTGCATTAAACTCTAGGAGAAAGAACTGCAGCAAAACCCTTTCTCATATTTGACTAAAACCTTCATTATACCTTTGCTTTAGGACACAATTTTTCAATCATAAATAATATTTAACCACTAGCAGCTACAATAACCACGAGTGTAACATCTGAGAAATAGCTGTGATCTGAATAGGAGTAAGCAAACTGCATTATGCTGGTGTGATTTATCTGTCCTTGAGAACTCTTCTTCAGGGAATAGTCTTTTGGTACTGTACTCCATACCAGCTCTGTCTTTCATCACTCCACCACTGATAACTGGAATAGCAGCATTGATAATATTACTCCTCTCGTAGTAGATATTTAGTAGATATCAAAAATGATTTACCAGAAGTGCAAACATGATTATGGTCATTTCAAAGATGGAAAGATGGGACAGACAAAGGGAATGATTTACAGTGATTTACATTACAGTGATATTTCATTCCAAATTAGTTGATCTTTCTCTACAATGGCTTTATTTTCTTTGGCTGAATAGTGCTGAGAACTGTGTAAAGGGAGGAAAGAAAGAATACAGAGTTAGTCTGTGCTTAAACAGGTCACAACTGTATAATAAAATTTAAAGCAGATGCTAGGAAGTCTAACAAGAGCAGATTTAAAATAAAAAGAGACCCATGACTATCAGACTTTAGGACAGCCTCTGATGTACTAAACCTGCATACAGCAGGACTTTGGGATTTTTTAATGGAGCAATAATACATATTTCATACTCATGTAAGGACGATATATTCCTTCCAATGCATTGTATATAATTACAGGTGGAGAGGCAAAAACTTTACATGTACAGATTACTGAAATCCATCATGAAAATACGATTTAGCAGTGCCCATGTGTTCATAAACAAGTGAGGTTGTTGGTCCAGAAATAATCCAGATCAGGCAATTGGGATTAGGTTGACTCTCTTCCTATATTGACTCTATCACTACTAGACTACTTCTCAAATTCATTATTGATAGGCTCTTTCTAGCATCTGTTTTTATTCTCTTTTAAAAATAATGTGATAAAATTTTTTTTTGTCAAAATATACCAAAAAACCTGTATGTCTTCTTTACCGATATTGTGGATACCATGTTGAAGATGCGTGCATAGAAAAAACATAAGTTATCCCCAGTTTTGTTTTCCACTTTAAATGTGCAGTAGCAATTTCCTTTTCAGTTTTATTTTAACAAAAACTTCCAGTCTTAATTATTTTTGTTGTTTAACAATGTTTTCAATTTCATAAAATATTTCTTGAAATTAAAGACATGGAATTTAAAAAATATTATTACCATGTTAGATTTATTTTGAAGTTTCATTAATTAACCACTTAATTTACTAATTTGAGGGTTTCAGTCTTCAGTGAATATGCTATGGTTCCCAGGCAAAATAATTAATGGAAAGTTTACTGTTTGATTAAATATTTTCTTTGCTCTTTAACAAAAACCTTTCTGTACTAGCCCTTCTGCTACCATTTGAGATGTTAAACAAAATAATCCAAAGGGAAGGAAACTGGAAATGTTGTAAAGGCAAAATATCAGAATTTTAAATTTTTAGGAGATACATCTAGAGTAAATTATATATTTTAAGAAAAAAAAATAATTGGCTACATCTGCAGAGCCACAAGAAGATGAATGGAGATAATGTTAAAAATACTTGAAAGCTCTTGGTTGCCAAAAGAGAGAACTGTTTATTAAGATACATTTACAATAATTTAAGAATTCATAAGAAAGGGAACTGTAGGCTCGGAAAAACCTCCTGACATTTAGATCTAGAAGCCAACAGGAAATCATCTATGAGAAAACAAAGGAACTTTTACTCTTTGAAATTTATAGCTATGTTTTATAGATTGGTACATAAAATGATGTTCTACTTTTTTGTCCCTATGTATTGTGAGAAATTTAATTTTTCTATTGAGCAGTCCTAAAAACTTAAAATATCAAAAATACTGAAACTATGTAGGTAATAATATTTTCCTTTGGTAAGTCGCAAAAGTTGTTCATAAAATATGCATTTGATAAGCTAGCATGTTAATTTTATATACATATATATATATATACATATATGTACACACACACTCACAGGCATGAACTGCTGTATTGTGAACATTATATCATTCTCTTGTGAAGTTTGGGTTGTCTTCCACAGACGTTTTCCTTCTTACACATGCCAAAGAAAGATATTATCAGGTGTAAAATGTTCATTTATTTTAAATAAATATTATACCTTTCGTCATGCCTACTGGTTATTTTATTTAAATAATTGTCTGAAGAGTTTTTAGAAACTATTGTCTAAATTACTCAAGCATCTGTGCGAATGACAATGAAAGTGATTGTTTCACATATTCCTATGTGTTCCTAAATTTTTCTGTGGCATCATCCAGCATTTAAGTATTCCTGAGCTTTGAAAAAAGAAAACTTTTTTTTTTAATTTGATCTAACATAACCACAAAAATTTGTTAATTAGATATATCTTCTGAACTAGTTCTTCATACACTTGAAGGTTGAGTTTCTATGTCAAAAGCATTGAGTATCTCTGTAAGTGTTTAAGTTCAAAATGGACAGATAATGACACTTCTAAAAATATTATAATGTTGATTAGTAATTTTACTGTCTTTTTGGATCAGTTAATTTTTTTAAAGTACTGCCTTATTAAACTACTTGTGTTACTTTTACATGGCGAGTGATACATAACTGTAAAAATTGTGTGCTTTCTAATTAGACCTAGAAATATTACTGTCTTGAAAAGAACGTGGTACAGTGCAATTTAGGGCGTTTTGGTTGGTTGTTTTTTAATTTCATGTCTGTTTTGTTGTTTAGAAAAGAATATTTCTACTCCAGAAAAATCATGTTTGGGTCCATCTCATGCAGAACGGATATCATTTCGAGACCATCCAGTGCAGCTAAGTGGAGGATGGGGAGCAGGCAAAAAAAGGCAAAAGCTTAAAAATATTAGCTGAATATTGGTAATAACTAGTTGATTTAATCAAACACAGTCAGCATATGGAGATCTGTTTCTTTTTAAGCCTTTGAATATCAGTTGTTGGATTTTCATTTATTACCAATAAACCAGTTTGAGTTAACTACTTTTGACTTATTTTATTATACATGGTTACGGTGGTTGGGGTTTTGTGGGATTGTCAAAGTATTTTATACCTGTCAGTAAGTTATCATAGTTTGTGTTTTCAATTGCTTATATGTTCATGTGGTATAGAATGCAGAACTGATGAACTCTACAAGGTTTGTTGTACAGTGACTAAGTTTAGGCTTGCGTATAAGAACTGGATGAGAAGTCCAAGTGTAATAAAGGTTCATGTTCATGTGATATATGTCACGTATTGAAACACTGGATTATCATTTTCTCACAAAATAAAATGCATGCTTGCAAAGTGTGAGGTATAACAGGTGGCAATGCCATTCTTAGAGAAGCCTGTTCAGAAAATTTTACTGAACCAGTATACAAATGATGAGCATGCACTTTCCTTTTATTGGGAAGATGAGTAGTCCTTCATCTAGATCTTTCATCATAAGTTATGTTATAATATGTTAAAGCAACCTGTTGTGGTTTTATACTTTCAAATACTTCTGTTTCCTAGAGGATTGATTAAAAAAATAAACGGTTCTCGTTTTATACTTGGATAATGTAAAATCAGATCTATATGTTACTGTTAACCCAACTTAATTTTTTCACATAGACAGGCTCCTTCAGACCCATGTGTAAATGTTTTGTGGTGCAAGTAAATCTAGAGAAAAAGAAATACTGTTTCTACTGTTCATGGGTATCTAACTCATTACTTCTAGTCAATGCTTTGTCCATCAGCATACAGGACAGAAAATGTTCCTTGATTTCAAAGCCTAACATTATTTTCATATTTTCCACTCTGAGGGTATAAGTTGTTAATTGGATCTTTTAAAAGGCTGACTTTGGTATTTCCTTTTCTGATTTTGTAAGCCACAACCCCCTGTAGATGGAGAAAGAGGTAGAGAGAGTAATGGGGCTTGAAACTTCAGTCAGTAAAGAACATAAATTCTTACATTGTGGCTGGTTTTAAAATGTACTTAAATTAACATGGAATGTTATTTTGTAAAGTGTTTTCTATGCTAACATACTTTTCTAACTATGGATTAAAGGCATTTATCTTCATTTTTGTGAATACTTGCCTTCATTTTCAGATAAAAAGATGGCCTATCTCATGGAAAACCTCCAGTAAATAATTTTGCTTGTTTGAACCACTGTCACAATTTTATTATCACTTGAATAGTCAGTGCAGCCTATTTCAGAAAAGATTTCTTTGCCTTTCTGGGGAATTATGGTCAGGTTGCTTAACCTGACTATAGAAATCCTATGGTTGTCAACAGGGTATAAAATGTCAGTAGATGTTTATCTCACCTGTTTAATTTTCCAAATGTATGTAGTGTTCAGCTTGATTTCAGGATCTGCAATATAATGACTTTTAAATGTCACCAACAAATACTGGAGCTTTTGCGATTTTGCTTTTAACATCAAGGTTATAAATTTTTTAGGAAAAACTTTGTCATTTCAAAATGTCTGCCCCTACACCTGGCAGACTATGTAGCCACTATTACAGGTATTAACTGGAAATCAAAATACAAAATCAAGAGTTTCATAGCTTAACACTTCTTACAGATTGTCCCCTCTATTTGTCTAGAGAAACCATAACATATGCACATCACCAAAGCTGTAAATAAGGGATATTTAATATTTTATGCTTCTTTCTAAATCTCTATCATCTATATCTGTATCTACATTCATATCCAAAAAAAGTATCTGCTGTATAAAAATTATCATACCTCATCTGTTTGTTTTCATGGTGTTTCTGAATGAGAAATACCTCCCAGCCTAAATAAAATGTTTTGGCAACATTTTTTAAGGCCTTTTATTTTGCAAAGATAAATGGTAGCTTTTTAATATACAGTTTACTAAATTATAAATTGGAGTGACAATATTCACTGACAAGCCTTTTCATGACCTTACAATGTATAATAAGGTGAGGTCTTACTGTATCCAACACATTTTTCTCAGAATTGTAGTGTTCAAAGTACAGTATGTCTGACGAAATACAGAAAAACCTGCAAGGTGCAACTTCTGTTCAAGCTAGCAGAAAGACCTTTATTGCATTCAGGGATAAGGTGAAGCAACCAACACCACCATGCCTTGGTGTTCACCATCACATCTTGGAGTGTGTAAGGTCAGAGGTAGCACAGATGATACACGTGGTGGATATTTATGACACGAATTTTTCAAGCCCTACTCTGCAAGCAGTTTTATGGGTGTTTTTGTGTCTTTGGGGGATTTTCTTTTAGTCCTTTCTTTTTCATTTCGGGTTTTTTTTCCTTTTTTCCCCCACTTTTCTTCATGTCCCCCACACCTACCCCTGATGCAGTAATTCCCATTTAGGACAAGAACAGATTCTTAAAAGTGTCTCTGTCAGTCTGTTCTGATGTTGAAGTGACAGTGAGTCAGTGACAGTCCAGCAAAATTTACATTACAGAATCATGAAACTGCATCCCTGGATGCGCTGCTGCCTTTGCTGCGCTTCAGGCTTCTTCCAAGCTCGCTAGCCTCATCTCCTCCACCCTTTTATCTGTTCCCTGAAGATCTTTGAAGATCCTTGAAGATCCTAAAGATTCTCCTTTAAGGAGGAGGGACTTCGTGTGAATGAGCTCGTTTAAAAGATCTCCCTTGTATGTACGAAGCTTGAGACTCGGAAATGTAGGAAAGCATTCATTTGAAAGAGAGAAGAAACGACAAGGTGCATTTTTGTGTTGAACCCTTAATGGGTGTTACTCGCCAAAGCAAAGTGAAGAGCTTTCTGCGAGCTCTCCTGAACAGATCCCTGAACTGTCTTTCCCTGCGCAACTTCCCTGAAGATGAGCTCAGGAGTTCTTTAAACCCTCGATTGTTTCAACCGGGCATCAGGAAAGACACCTGCAGCAACAGGAAAAAAAAAAAAAAAAAAAAAAAAAAAAAAAGCTTCCCAAAAGGCATAGCCTGCATCTTAACGAGGTGCTAATGTCAGATCACCACGCCTGAATGACAATAGTCTCTAAGGAAATGGAAATGTTTCTCGCTGAATAAAGGGCAGGTTAACCTTCTTCAAACACAGTACCCGTGCTGACCCAAAAGATAATTGCTCAAAGGCAATTAAGGCATTTCGTGTTTTAACAGATATACAAATAGCCAATGTACAGCACTGACATGGTTTTGGTGCAGGGTGAGTTAGTGTTACATTTTGACTAAGTAAATCGTTATCTTTAATTATTAATAATCCTATTATTCGCGCACATGCATTCATTAAAGGTGTGTCCACTGTACACAGTGTTTACGTTTTTAAAAACCTTGCCACAGGCGGCATCCAAATCTGGCCTCGGACACATGGCTTCAAAACTGTGTTTTGCTCTTCCATTACAATCGTTAAAAGCACTATGAGGAATATACTGGATTAATATCTCTTTGATTTTAATTTCGGATTCTCATGATAACAAAAATGTATGTTTATGAAGGGACAGTCTTTCGGTGATACATACTGAAATTCCTTTTATTAGCACTCATGTAAGCCAGACTAATATTGTGGGATACTGTGCAATCTTAATATGCTTTTCTTTTGTCAGAAAAACACATATGAAAAGTAGCTATTACCACATGGCCCCAAAAAACCAGGAATAAAACTCTTGATTATATTATAAAATATTGAGTTGCCTGATGTTACATCTGAGTCCCAAGCAGTTTGTACTTAGCTGTAGTAGCTGAAGAAAAAAAACAAAACAGCCAAACAAACCAATTCTCAGCAGCTGGGGGTTTTAATGATTTGTTTATTTTTTTCTACAGTCATAAGTGAAAAATTAACTTATTTTTTATAGCAGTTGTGAAATAGTTGTGTTTGAATATTAATCTGTGTCAGTCGCTGCAGGTTTTAGAGCCTGTGTGAGAAATATATATCTATAGGTTCATATACACTTTCATACCTACTTTTGCATATACTTTCATATATCTGTGTCTATATAGATATGAGATTGGCATGTCAACTGGTCACGGATGCAGGTGTGGTTAAATAGGAATGGGACACCTCTCTTCTCACACAAAGTCAGAAAAATATGCCAAGTGTAGGGGAGGAGGCAGGCGTGGCCTGCAAGTAACAGTATACGTAAAGTAGGATTGGGTCTTGTGGGCATGTGGACAACTGCTCTCCTGGTTTTCAAGGCAGATGATGGACAAGAGAATGCTGACCTCATGTCCTTGGCTACATCCTGAAGGCACTTTCTGGTGCCAAGTTGTGCTGAAGGTTTGTTTGCAATAAAATACCCTTTGGAGAGATGTTCATGAGGTTCCATGACGTCAAATGAACAGAGACTGGATTTCTGAAGAGATTTCTGGAAATATTGACTAACTTCGCCAGGCTGACCAGCCTTACAAGGACTGGGAGTTGAAATTAATGACACTATGAGCTACACTGTTATTTACAGGTCATTTAGACAAGTGAATTGTTCTCTATGGTCACTTTCTCCATTATTTTGGTGACAGATGCAGACATAACAGCTTAGTACTAACTAGCTGCCAAAGACTAGCATTTGTTCCTCCCCTGGTCTTCATTCCAATGTTAAATACATTTGTTTAGAGTTAGTAACCTTTTCTTAATTTCATAGTTTATTGATTACTACTTATTTAGCACTTTTTTTTCCTTAAATAAGCCAAATACCTAGGAAGATATAGAAGTACTTCTGACTGAGATGCAATTGATAGCTCTTTAGCAATAAAGCAGGTAAGAGCATTTTATGTGGGTAACAAAAAATGCCGATTCACAAAGTTAAGTGATAAAACCCATGTTTGTAAGAACATAACTAAGAATCAGGTTCTCTTTATTCCTAACTTACTCATTTGTTAAATTACGCTTATGCAAAGAAACCGGAGATTAGCATTTTTTTTTTTTTTTACGAGGCACTACTTCAATCCTGAATGCAAATAAGCACCACCAAATAGTTGTGCCACAGCCAAGGTGTTTCACATATATCCTGAGATGGAAGACAGCTTTTTAGGAGAGAGTTCTATAACTAGTTGAATTCTAACACAGCATAAATGCCTCTGTTTCAAATCGGCACCATTTTCTAGGCTTGTGAGCCGTGATCTGAAAAAAAAAAAAAGAAAAAAAAAAAAAAAAGGAAAGTACACAAATAAAATGTGCTGTATATTCCTGCTGTATTCCGATCAGGAGATGAGAGCTGTCCCGTCCAAATAGGGTGGGTTTTGTCACCATTTCCGGGTGGGGAAGGTTCGAGAGGTTATTCATAGCAAGAACACAGGTCAGCCGTAGGCTTGGCTCGTTTGTCTGATACCTTGCTGTTCGTGCCATTGAATACACTTCTCCAGCAGTTTTTCTTTAAACGGTGGTGTCCCGTACATGAGAAAAGAAGGATTGTTGCGGGATTAGGAAAGCACGCTGGGAGATAAAACATCGGCCTCGCAGTCTCTAGAAGCGGCAGTTTCTGGCGACTTTTCTCTCGCCTGGCAGTTTTTGTTCCAGTTTGCGGGTTCTGCGAGAGGCGCGGCTGCGCGCCCCGCTCCGGAGCGACACCGCGGGGCTGGGCCAGGACACCGGCACGGGTCCGGTTCCCGTTCCGCCAGCCTCCGCTTCATCTCCAGACCCATGCATTTCTATGCGACATTTGGCCGAAAATAATTTTTTTAAAAGCACCAAACAAACAAAGCAAAAACAACAGCAAAGAGCTGCATTTTACACAGCCCCTTCACGTTTGTGCCGTTTGCGTTCGTATTTAATTTCAGGTAGTGACTCGGGAAGTTGTTGCCTTTCGTGTAATGTGCAGTCTGGCCGTGTGCCGGGTTAAGCTCAGAGCCTCGGGCAGGCGATGTGGGAAGGACTTGTCCCTGCTCAGGAGAAATGCGCTGGCTGTGGTGGCGAATGGTCCAAGTGGGGGGGACCTGCTCTCACCTGGTGGGCACCTCTTGCCCTGCCAACAGGAGGCGAGGCAGAGATTCAAGCTTACGCAGTTTCGCTCTACCTGATTTCTTGATGACATTAAACATTTTGTGCCTTGCCACAGCACAAATGCAAACAGAAATAAGAGAATTTCCTGCTGGGTCATGTCATCTCGCTGCCCATCGCTGTCTGATACAGTCTAAAAAGAGGCAGCACGCAAACGGACTAGGAAAAATGTCTCTCATGGTGACTGACGTATGCTGGGTATGGGTTTTGTCAGGAAAAGTGAAATATTTCGAGTCAATTTGTAATACAGTGGATTAATTTGGATTGCCCAGGGCAGAAACAAACAGAAGACTGTCTCTAACCAAAGGCTGGGGGCTGGCTTTATTGGCCAATATCAATATTTGTGTGGAAAGCTTAAAATATGATGTTTTTGCAAGAGCTGAAGTTTTAAAAGTGGGGGGGAGACGGGGGGGAAGGAGGAGAAGGAGGCCCATGGATGAAATATTAGCAGCATATCGGTTAACCACTAAGCTCTTTTTTGTATCCATCTAGCCGTTTCTGGTAAGAAGGGCAGAGAGTCTAAAGGCTCGGGGATAGATGCTCCTTAGTGCAGGCTAGCGTTTCAAAAGATACAGGCAGCTCTCAGCAAATGAAAAAATAAAGCTGAGAGTGTACAGAGGTGGTGCTGAAAGACCGGAATAAAATTTCTCTGTGGCTTTCAGCATCGCTGAATTATACATTTTTAATCGCATCTAGCACACATCGCATTGGAGGAAAAAAAAATGCAAAAAAAAGCAAGGGTTCTTTCAAACGAGGTAGCCTTGAAAACCGGCAGTCCTTGTCAAAGCAGCTCAATGCATCCATTTGTTAGTACCTCCAACTTGAACAGGGATCTATTTCTTAGACCCTGCCCCTTCTGTCTCACACCTTCCTTTACCTTCGTGCTTAGAAACCACAATGTCGACGCATATTTCATGGCTTAGAAGAAATCAATTCATCTGAGATGACAAGGCAGCCCCCCACACATTCTCCAGGCCTCTCGATGCATTCAGAGCCTCGGATCGCTCCGGTAATGTAGCCCTTCTATTTTCGGAATTGTCGCAGTACCAAGCTGCCGTCAGGGAAGGCTGGGTAACTTGCAAAGGACCTGCTTTCCTTTTTGTCTGCTCCTTGCATAGGTGCGCTAATGCTCAGTGCCCTACAGCCCGGCGTGGGTTCGCGACGGGAGAGCGAAAGGGGTGATTTAGAATTGCTCACTACAAACTCGCTCTCAGCTCCTTTGGGGGACGGCCCGCTCCTTGGGAATAGATTCCAGGGGTAAGGGTGGGAGGAGAAGCAAATGTTCACCCGTAAAAACGCAATAACGTGCTTTTTCACGTCTAGATTTTTCTTCTAAGGCGTCTGCTTCCGTGATGTGAAGAACGGGGTTTGTCTTTTGCCTTGGCACTATGTCTATAATTTGTTGGAAAGTTGGCAGAGGGGGAAGGGGCCAGGATTTGGCTTCTGAAGAGCCGCTCGGGCTGCTGGAGCGCGGCTCGGCCGGAGCTGCCAGCAGCTTTGTCCCCCGGTAAGGGCGGGGGACAGCCACCTCCCCGGGCTGGGACAGAGCAACTCTGTGCTTGCCTCACCTAACATCCCCAGCCACATCCTACTCCAAGTGCGGCGGCGGGGGAGAGCGGAGGGGAATAAATACGTGTGTCGGACCAGAGAAGCATCTTTAGGAGCAAATCTCTTCTTTATGGTGGTGCCAAACTGCACACCGGGCTTTGAGTCCCACGACCCAACTTTCAAATCCTTTCTAAACTTGATAAAGGGCTACAATAGCAGTCCGATGAAGCATAGATTAAATTCGTGTAGGGTTTGTTTTTATAACACATATGTAAGTAGGATTCATTATAATTTGAACTAGATCAAGATAAGAGATTAATGCTTTTATAGAGCATCTCTGCTGAGATTTCCTATGGGGCTAAGATTAAATCAACACACTAAATATTATCTCATTCCATTTTGCGTTAAAAAAAAAAAAAGAATAAAGTTTAAGAAACGTCACTACCTGTTGCAAGAAGAAAATTGTCGAGGTGTGTCCAGCCCTGACAGCAATCAGCAATCCTGCTTCCCTAACGGGGTAACTTTCCTATTCACCAAATTTCTTGCCTGTCCCCTGAATATGCCTTTGAAGCACGTGTAGTCTTTATTTTGTCTGTGCAGGTGTCACACGGGGTATGTCCCTAGCAGCTGAGCGGGGTGTCTCCCTGCTGTCAGAGCCAAGCTGCAGGAACCGTGAAATGCTTGCTGTCCTTACGTTCGGGCTGCTCTCTGGACTGGACCTGGAAACGCCTGAGCCTCGAGCCTGGCTGGGAAAGTGGGAAAGGCTCCAGGCTCGGGCCCAGGCTAGTGAGAGGTGGCACCACGTTCCCTATGCGAGGCGAGCGGGGCTCAATAGACCCGTGTGCTGCCCTCGCAGAATTTAGTTACCGAGTAGAAGTGCAGCCGATTTGCTCCTACACTTTCACTGATGTCTGATCCTACAGATCCCAGGTTTCTGGTAAAGTCACTCCAAACAGTGTCAATTAAACATTTCCTCTCCGAACGGAAAATCTTAAAGCTATGGACGTACACCAGAACGGATTTGTGTTTGCTCAGGTGAACAAAACCTGCTTGTTAGGAAGAAAGTTCGTTAAAGGGGGCTTGGATTGGGACCTTTTGCAGCCTGGCTGCGGAAATCCGAAACACAATCTTCATTTTCAGGGATTAAAATAAAAATAGTGATGCTTCACATACACCGCCCCAAAAGGAAAAAAACAAGCACCAAAAAAAACCCACAAAACAACCACCCCAAAACCCCAAAAAAATTACAAAACAAACAAACAAACAAAATGATGAAATCTAACAATCCCCCAAACTCAACTTCTTTCAGTGCTCTTTGAGAAGCAATGCACTTCTTCTTGCTGGCAATAAGAATATTTCACATGATTCTTCTCACAAACAGGATGTCTGGAAAATTATTACTCAGCCAAGCTAGGTTTTGGATTGTAACTTGCAATTCGCTGCATTCCACAGGGAGAGAGATATGGAGCGAGTAGCAGAGTGTCTTTTTACACCTTTTTTTTTTTTGCTTGTGCACACCAGTGGCAGGACAAAGTGGCAGAGACCGAGAGGCTAATTTCTCAGAGGGTATCTCGGGAGCCTACGCCCATCTCATACAATAAAATCTCCGTGTCTAAACATGAAATGAGCTCCTAGGTAAAGCCTCAGCAAAGAAAACAGAAGGCTTGTGGAAATGCTGAACCATTTGAGCACCTGTTTTTCAAGACAGACAGTTCTCTTCGTGTTTCACACACCCCGTCCCCCCCCCTCTATTCTATTGAGGTGCTTGATCCCATTCAGGAAAACATCAACACTTCCCTTCTTCCCCTATAACCATCCCTAAGCCGCCCCTCACTGCGGGGCCAGCCCTCCCGCGGGAACACCCAGCCCTTATCTTCCAAGCTTCACTGTCCATTTTCCCGGACACCTGGAGTGTGCGTATGTGGAAGGAATTGAATAATACCCCCGAAATTCGTTTAGCTGAGTCGCAGGTAGCGCGAATTTCTTGCCGTTCAATCCTTACATAAATGTCGTGCTTTAACTCTTCTGGAGGGAAGAGAAGTGTTGGTGTAAAAAAATTAAAAAATAAAAATCTTCTTTCTTTCTTCATCCATAGTTAAAAACCGATATTAGAAATGGGGAGGGGGGACGGGAGGGGATGGGGATTCCTGGAGATTTGAAAGGGAGATCATCACCCGTGTTGCTGCCGTTCTCACTTTATTTAAACAAACGCAGGGGTGTGAGGAGATGCCTTCAGCACGCAGTAGCTCTGCTGTTTCGGCTGGAAGCTGCCATCGCGAGCAGCAGCGGCTGCGGACCCAGAAACGGAGGTCCGAACCCCAGTCATGCATTTCTTTCCCCGAATTCTTTGGCTGTTCGGCAGCGAGACGTTGGAAATGTATGCGGGATCCTCGTCCTGCGCTGGGTCTGTAACTTGTGCCGTCAGGAAGGGAAGGGATTCCAGGACGGCGGGGCTGAGGCAGCCTGCATCCCCCGGGGGAGCGCAGCGGCACCGCAGGGTCCCGCGCTGTGCGCGCCCGGCTCGTCCGGGGACAGGCTGCCCCCAAGGAGCTGCAGGGCCGAGCTCCTTCACACCGCCTCTGGCCACGAAACGTCTCTCCATCACACATAACACCCTCTCACAGAAGGTTTGGGAGATACTCCATCTCTGGAAACACAGCGGCACATCTGCATGCAGCTCTTAATAACGGGGCTGCCTGGCGGAGGGAGTAGGTCCCTGAAGAAAGATGCTTTTGAAAGCTGTCTCACCTCAGCATAGAATTTGTTTTCCCTTTGCCGCCTTCTCCCCCGGGATCTGTCCAACCCCTCTCAAATGGTTTTAGCCCGCTGAAGTCAGCTTTCTGTTTTCAAGCTCTTAAGGAGAACGAATGCCATACGTGGCGCCAATTCTCCCCTAGGTTACATCTCTCCTTCCCTTTGAAGTCCGCTGGGTTGCACAGAGGTAAATGAGAGTCGAATTTGGTCCCTGAAGCTATCGGTGATGTGGAATCACTCTGATATTTATTTATTTATTTATTTATTTATTTATTGTTTCCTGTTGAGGAAGGACGGATTTTAAGACCCGGTTAGAGCTGGTATCGCGCTCTATATTTAATACTCAGATATAGCAAATATATATATTCTTATATATAAATGTCGGCGCTAATCTCGGCGGGGAGAGCTTCGCAAAGACGGGGCGATGAAGGAGAGGAGTCCCCGCTGCGGGGAAGATGCTGCAGGAGGGTGGTGTTTTCTCAGAGGAGCGGGGGTGAAGAGCACAGAGGACACCGCAGCCCGTCCCCATCTCGGTCCCCAGGCGAGGACAGCGCTTCCACGGGCCCGCGGGTCAGCCGCCGCCGCCGGGAGGGCCCGATCCTGCCGGGAGGGAAGGGGTGGAAGGGGTGCCAGGGTGCGGAGCAGCTCGGTGGGAGCGGGGGCTCCGCGCCGCCAGCGGGACCCGCGCATCCCCGCGGAGGGACCCGCGCTCCCTCCAGCCTAGTGAGAGCCCTGCTGCTGCTGCTTGCAGCTCCTGGGGGTTTGCGTTCGTAGGAGATGCTCCTTGTCCTCGGCTTTCCTGGAGTTTAATAGCTGTCTTTAAAGAGGGACATTTATTGGCATAAAAGTCGATTGCAGTCTGCAAAAACTTTGCATGTGTCTTTCATTTAAAAGACATCTACAGCTCCATTTTTTTCCCTCTCCCTCTCTCTGTCTTTCTTCCCCCCCTGCTCCCCCCCTCTCCCCTTTTTTTTTCCCCTTCCCCAAGGCATTTAGTCCTTTTTAGGCACAGTGATAAACACGCTGCCGAAGTGCCAGCGCACGGAGATGCGGGGGCAGGGAGAGGATCCGGAGGGTCCGGAGCAGGCGTTGTTCCAGAAGGTGCAAGGAGGAAACGTGTCGTTTTTCATGAGAAATCTGGGTACGGGAGCAGCCCTCGGAGCGGCCCTGGGGCGGGCTGCAGCCTCTGTCCCGGGGCAGTCAGCGAGCCGGCCCAGCACCTGGCCGCTCGTCCTCCCGCCGCTCCAATCCCTCTTCTCCCGGGTCTCACGGGAACCGCTTCCCCTTCTCCCTCCCCGCCAAAGCGACATCCCCACGCCACAAAAACCCCCGTCCCACCCCAAGACCCCGAGCACCACCGCTGCGCTCTGTCGCGACAGGGCTCCGCGCCCCGCAGCCCCAGCCCGGTGGCGGCGGCAGGTAACGCTGGGAGCTGGGACGGAGGCGTGGGGGCAGCAGCCCGGCCCTCACAGATGACAGGGAAGGGCAGATGGTGCCCACAGCTGCTCGACAGTGGTGGCTGAAGAAAACACCCCCCTACCCTTTTCTCCGGGAAAATACCAGGTTAGAGACCAGCTGAAGAAGCAAGGGAAGCTGCCTGCCGGGAGATACGCTGGACCCGAATTGGCCTTCCCTTCACCTTTGACTGGGTTCACAGGAAAGGTCTCTAAGCTGCTCCGCAGCCCCGGCCGGCCAGTGCTGCCCCGGCGCTTCAGCCGCTCATTAAAGCCTCCCTGCTTCTCCCTCCCCGCCCCAGCGGGGGAAGGGCCCTCCGAACTGGGTTCTGAAACAGCCTCCGTAGAAAAGACAAGCGCGGGCCCACCATGCTGAAATCCTCCTCTGGAGTGATTGTAATCTCGGGTTTACTTTACTTCACAGAATGCTCCTTTCCCGAGGAAGCACGGAGGATCTTTTCCGTAATTCGTGCCTCTTCGAAATAGTCCGCTATCTCTCTCGCCTGTGTTTTAAATCTTATCAATGTGCGAAAAGACCAAGGAATTCAACACTTCGAAGCTCACACATCGGGTGGAAACCACCCGCTTTCCCAATATCCATAGGAATGCATGCATATATGGCTCATTTCGTTTTCTTTTTATTACCTAAGACTTGAATAAATACTTTCATTTAGAAACAGTATTGTTTTTTAATGATAACATTTCAGGAGATTTAAAATAAAGGTCGGTTTTAACCACTTTTCACAGACGCATACACACCTCCAACCCCAAACACACACACAGAGACAGACAGATCTGTTTCATAGCAGACAAATTCTCTTTTAGGCCAGTTTTCTGTTGTGAGAGAGTTCTAGCTTTAAGTTTCTCTAGTTTACATTTCCTCTACACAAACAACTGCCTACAACATTTCTTTCTGTTTAACTCTAGGACAAAACTTCTGAGCTGTTTAATAAAGAAGGAACACCGGTTCTTAATTTTACAGCTTCAGAGAACAGGACTACAGCTACCGACGTATCAGTCAAAGCGATTAAAGAAGATCCTTTACTTAAGGGTATGTGCCCCTGAAATTACCTCGCTCTAAGCCTCTCAGAGAGCTGGGAGGAGAGGGAGGGAAGCGAGGGATTACTCTTTCCAGGATCCCTGGAGAAATGAGAATAGGTTGCCGAGGGGAAATGTCCTTTTTATTTGTCCTCCCTCCCCTCCCTCCCTCCCTCCCTTTCGCCCCTCACCCTCCCCGAATGCTTGTGTGTGTGTCTGTCTGAAACAGATCTGTCTGTGGAAAATGGGCCTGGAACTCCCTCCTGTGTTGGGATTAGGTCTTGGGGACCTGGGGTGGAGTTAGACTGCTTGCTTATTTTCATATTCATTAGAAATGGGAGGTTGCACAAGAAGTCGTGCTGCGCTTCAAGATATAAGAGCAACTTCGGGTTCCCCTTTCAAGACAAGACAAATCAAAGGCTCAGAGGCAAAAGAGCTCTCTAAGCGCTGAACGCCTCTTCCTCCCTCCCTCCTTCCTTCCCTCCCATCCACTCACTCTCCCTCCCTTGCTCACAGTCCAGTCTCTGTCTAGGGAAGAGGCTCTCAAGCAGCCTTAGATGATTATGGATTTTCTGAGCGAGAAGTTTGCCCTGAAGAGCCAGCCGAGCAAGAACAGTGACTTTTATATGGGAGCAGGAGGCAGTTTGGAGCACGTTATGGAAACTTTGGACAATGAGTCCTTTTATAGCAAAACGTCAGGCAGCAAATGCGTACAGGCCTTCAACCCTCTGCAAAGAGCTGAGCATCATGTGAGGCTGGAGAGGACATCGCCCTGCCAGGACACGAACGGTGAGTCGTCATCCCAGAGTTATTCCCCCTCCTGCAGATGTACGGGGGAGGGCAGGGATTCTCCCGCCCAGGGAGACCAAAGGCAGCTGTGCAGCCCTCGGATGTGGGCAGGCGAGGGCTGTCAGGTCGTGGTGAAATAACAGTAACAGTAACAATACTGCTGTTATAATAGAACTATCTCTACTAAAAAGAAAAAAAAAAATTCGGGGAGAAGGCAAAGGGCTGCTTTGAAGAGCTCTTTTCCTTTCGGTGCAGCTTTTCAGCTGCTGCCTTCACCCCCGGCCCCGGCCCGGGTCTCCCGGCTGGCCGAGAGCGGAGCTCCCCCTCCGGGCTCGCCGGCGCAGCCCGCCCGTGGCCGGGGCAGCCGCCCGGGGGCGGACGGGCCGGCGGGTCCCGGAGGGGCTGCAGGACACGGCCGGGTCCCGGAGGGGCTGCAGGACACGGCCGGGTCCCGGAGGGTGCTGCAGGACACGGCCGGGTCCCGGAGGGGCTGCAGGACACGGCCGGGTCCCGGAGGGTGCTGCAGGACACGGCCGGGTCCCGGAGGGGCTGCAGGACACGGCCGGGTCCCGGAGGGGGCTGCGGGACACGGCCGGGTCCCGGCACTTTCCGGCACACCTTGGGCACCCCCTCTGGTCTCCCTCCGGCCCTCCCCGGCACTCCCGGCCCCGCTGCGAGCCGCGGCGCTTTCCCCCAGCAAAGTCCCGGGAAAAGCATCGCCGGCGTCGGAGGGAGCCCGGACACGGCCGGCTCTGCGGTGCCGGTCCGGGCAGGGAACGGGAGGCAGCCTGGTCATCTCTGCTGCCCTCAAATACCGTCCTGCGTCGGCAGCGGGGCTCGCTGCAGCGTTACCAATCGATATGGGACGGTGATTTTCCCGAAAACCCCGTCGGTCCCCGAAAACCCCGAACAATAGTGTTGAACATTTTATCAAGTATTAAATTTTTCTAGCTTATAAGCAAGGAGAATGAGGAATATTTTATTTTTAAAGCATTTAAAATCTTCTTCATTATTTTCTTCATATTATAGCGATTTTCATCCAACGTGATGAAAATCGCTATAGAAAAAAAATTTAAAAACTAATTTCCTAGAAAAATTGGAAAACATGGGTAAGATCAGCTGCAGTAAGACTAACAATATGATATGCTTTTCGACTTCATATAGTCATTGAAGTATATATTTTTGTAACTTTTTTGAGAAAGTTCTTTTATTTTTACGAAAAAAATGGTGAGACATTGATAGATTTCTTCAAGTGTAATTTAAAAAACAAAAACCTATAGGAAATTGATTTATACATTGAAGTTTTTCTTAATTACCTAATTTATTGTGTACCTCGAGGGCTTTGGGGCATTTCCTATCTATGTATGTGTTGATGGTAAGTATCTGAAAATTGTGTTTCATTGCAATCAGCTCGAATTGAAAGAAAAGAAATTACTGAGAACGTGAGACAATCTGAAAGCACGCTTATTATGTTACATAGCATCGTTGTTATTTTTAATTTCTACAGAGTTTGAATCTTTTTTTCCACCTTTTTCTTAGAAAAAAAATTTTGTTTGAATTCTTTAACTTATCTCATTACTTTTCCAGTGATGTGTGATAAGTAAAAATATTGAAAAGTAGGAAATGTTTTCATTTCTTATTAAGAAGCTACTGTGGAATATTTCTTATCTCTACCACTCAAGTTTTACATAAATTCAAATAGTTCCTCTGATCCTTTCACAAATTATATGAAACTATCTCTTTTAATGAGTTAACATTTTGCAGAAATGCCCTGTATTTTGTAACCATAACAAACCTCATTGGAAATAATTCCACTTCACAAATGCAAAAAAAGGCATATGGAATTTATTGAATTTTAAAAGCGAATTTAATTTTTGGTTTCATTTGCTTCCTAATTTGTCAGTTTACAACTATTAAGCTTACTTCACTGTTAGTTTGTATTTTCATAGAAATAGAGGTTTTTTTACATTTGCTTCCAAATTTAAAGGCACATTTGTCAATAGCTTTGTGTCTCTATTATGAAAATCTGTTTTGGGCTAAGATTCCTTATCTGTACAACTCTAGCTGAGGCTGATTTCATGCATTGTTAACTACTTTAGCAGCAGTAGTGGTAGGGTGAAAATATCCAAGTCTCTTGCACCAGTCTCCTTACTCTGTAAGTTTCCAGATGATATTTTCAGATATCATTCTCAGTTAAAATTTAACATGACTTAGCACTTTTATTCTATCTGTAGTTAATATTACAAATTCCTCTTCAACGATCTCATAAAGAAATAACAGTGCCACGATGGAATCTGGTTCCTTGTGAAACTGTTTTATATGAACTCCTGAATCTAAACACCTCTCCTTCCCCCTTGATCCTTTATTAACCAGCTGTTAACCCACCTTGCATGCAGTGAACTACGGGATTACTAAAGTGGAAGGACAGCCTCTTCACACAGAGCTGAGCAGGCCCATGGACAATTGCAACAATCTCAGGATGTCTCCAGTGAAAGGGCTGCAGGAGAAGGGGGACCTGGACGAACTTGGTGATAAGTGTGACAGCAATGTCTCCAGCAGTAAGAAGAGGAGACACAGAACAACTTTCACCAGTTTGCAGCTGGAGGAACTGGAGAAAGTATTCCAGAAAACTCACTACCCCGATGTCTATGTGAGAGAACAGCTAGCTCTGAGAACAGAGCTCACTGAGGCCAGAGTCCAGGTAGGACCATGTTTCAGCCTTCCTATGACAGATTGTGCATTGTAGGAATGAGTAAATTACACTCTCGGGGATTGTACAAAACCCTATAAAGCTAAAGTAAACAGCTCGTTTTGCCTCATTTCTTTATGGACACGAGCTGTTAGGCTGTAGTGCTAAAATAACTTGTTATTTTTTTAAATAGCTTGTGTTGCAGTTCTGAACACTTGTTTAAAGGACGAGAAAACAACATCAATAGTAAAACTGTCTTGATCTCTTGTAGAATTCCAGGCAGTGAAAACATAAGTTGTTATGTGTAAAGATCCCACTAAAGACTTGTTGCATGTAGTTCAGACTGATGACAGTGCAGAACTCACATGCAGAGGATTCTGTGTGTATCATGGCATGAAAATCACAGTCTAAAAAGTAACCAAATTCCTTGTTTCTATCCAAAGACTGTGCAGTGAAACTGTGCATACATAAATGTATATAATTATCTATTTATATATCTATATACTTTACATAGGGGTGTGTGTGTGTGAGTTTTGTGCCTGTATAAAACAAGAACATAATCAATTCTTCTTGTCTGTATGGAATGATCTTAGAAATCACAAAATTAGGAGGTACAATTTCTGGTTTTTAAATTTCCATAACTTATTAATAATGTTACTCTAGTTTTTGTAACAAAACATACTGGTGATCGCTTAGTACATTATTTGAATATTGTAACTGCGTACTAATGTGATTCATTCAGTATGTGCTCATAGAGCAATCTCAATAATATTTATGACTTTTGATGTGCAATGGTGAGAAAAAATGCTAAATATCCAGGAAATACATCCTTTCCCTTGTTTAGAGGTCTTCTGTTAGAAAAGGGTGGGAGCCACATTTTGCAAGCTTATCTTCATTTTAGATATCTTTCCTGTTCTGGTAATAATCATTATTTCAATTTAGAGAATAACAGTTCTGTTGATTCTTACAGACTGGGATTAATTTTTTTAATTTAGTGACTTGAATATGATAACAACTTCACAACTTGTAATTAAACGCATACTCACACATGCATGTAGAGAAATAGACAGCAGTGCACATGCATGCAAAGTGAAATGAAATCAGAAACACTTTCAGAAAAAGTCAGCTAATTAATTTTATAAAGAAGTGTTCTTTTCATGTCTATTCAAGCAGGCATCACATTTGCTGTTGTCATCAGAAAATAGAGTCCAAAACTGTGTGTTCAGTTACATCGATGTGATATCAGCAATGCCAATGGAATTTGGTTCAGTGGCTTTTAACTCTTTAGGCTCTGCACAATTCCTTTCCTGAATTTGGTACAGCTTTCCAAGTATCACTTTGATTCACTGGGATTTAGTCTTGACTTAAAAAAAAGAAGGTAGCATAATGTTAAAACACCATTCTAACAAGTGTATAATTCTGGAATACGAAGAACTACTACAAGAACAAATTAATAGTGAGAATAAGGAGGGGAAAATTGAACTAAAGTGTGTCATCTGACTTTTTTATCACATTTTTTTCCTAAGATTTAGAGGCTTCACATGGTAAAAGTATTAAAAAGAAGATAGTAAATGAAAAATGTATGTCTATATCAGACTCTCACAGTGTATTTATTTCTATTTTATTTAAACATGTTCTTACCTTTCTTAAAAGATAACTGATCTTTGCATTCTTATATGGTTAATATGGAAGGACATGTTGATCATTTCTGTCCAGAGTAGCAAGAGTATTCCATCACAAGATTAAGCAATTTGCAAGGCCTTACGTCATTAAAGGCAAGCATCTGGCAATTCAAGGATAACAAGCAGCAGATTTCTACATTGCTTTGTGGAGGCAAATGGTTACTCTATCTCTGCCAAGAGTAAGTTTCTAGTAAAGTGGTGTAAACAGAAACATTTTGGGGGATTGTCAAAGAAAAAAAAAAGTGCTTTTTCTCATTTACTTCTATGAATTCAAGCAAATTGTTTGATTTAGCGTAGCAGAGTGATCAGCTGGATACCTTACCCACAGTTCCCTTCACCACCATTTCATCAACATCCAATTTAATATTTGTCCTGCACACATGCAGAGAGAACCAACCTGAACCTAATTTATCTAAGTTGTTCTCTTTCCTGCTGCATGTCAGTCCAGTAATTGGTACCCATTTTAAGAAGATTGTCAAGGTCTTTATTCAAGGAAAGAACTTCATGACTAAATTTCCTTATCGCGTCCTTGATGCCTCTGTGGAGACAGGAGGTTTTTTTTGCCTTCCCTTTTCTTTTTGCTGAAGCTCAGGCATCATAAATAACACATATTTACCACCAAGGCTCCTAAAAATATATACTCAGGAGTTATATGCATGAGCTTTGCTTTGATTGCTGAATCTTTTAAAAGATTTGCATTTGCCACAAGTTCTTAGGAATCAAAATGAGTAAAATTATGCCCTGGTTGCTTAAGAGTAGTATCAAATGACAGTTGAGTTCCCCAAAGATCAATGCAAGAATGGAATCATAAACCAAACAGTTTTGTTTTAAATATCCCACAATATGGAATCAGAAAATGTCCCTCAAAACACAGGAAGTATCTATAAATAAAGCATCATTCATGTATGTATATATCAAAATTAATTAATGGTCAATTTAGCTGGATGACTAACCAACGCCATTGTTTCCTTTAAAATAATAATGATTCAGTTAAAAGTGTGTTAAAGTTAAAAAAGTCTCAGTGAGCTTGCTTACCCAGAACAATAATGACTAGTTGGATATTATTCTTATACAGTGTTACTTTTCTTAGCAATCCCCTTTATTCATCAGGATAGCCTAACCAGTCCAAAATAAACTGTCTGAAAGACAAGAATAAATTATTAAGACTATGGGACAATGACAGTTATCAGTAACAGAAAGAAATTGTCATATAATGGGTTTTTGATATAGTACTTGACAGAACAAATATTACAGAACAGGCCAAGGAGTATAAACAAATTTAAGCATAAAATCTAAATTATTCTATAGTTGAAAGTGCAATTCTTTTGTCTTCCATTATAAGTAACAGATATCACCTAACACCAAAGTGGAAAAAAATTCACAATAGTTCAAAAACTGTCTGTGACATGGTGACTATTATTTTCCTGGCCTTTTAGCCTTCCTTATAGGAACTTTTCCTGCTGTGCAGACTACTTTCCTTGTGCCAATTTTTCCTGCCTTTTTATTTCTGCACTTGATAAAGGTCATGGACACCTCTAGGAGGCAGATTATGGATAGTTATAGCAAGTCAGTGGGCATGGGAATTTAAGGGAACGTTTCTTTACTTGCTACAGACTGATCTTTCTCAGGTTGTCTTTGTTTTTGTTTGTTTGCTTTGTTTGTTGGTTTGTTTTGAGGAATATAAATGAAACAATATGTATATTTAAAATAGCCAGCCATAAGTTAAGCAGGTGTGACATTTACAAGACTGAAACAGTGAAAAATTAATTTCCAGGTGGAGAACTTATCTTTTTTAGATAAACAGAAATTTTCAAAGCCTCTGTCCAAAATCTCTTATTTTCCTAAAACCCTTTGCTCAGTATATAATTTAGTTTACCCTGATGACTCTTTCCTTATATACTCTAGGTTTGGTTCCAGAATCGAAGAGCAAAATGGAGAAAAAGAGAACGCTATGGTCAGATCCAGCAAGCCAAGAGCCACTTTGCTGCCACCTATGACATATCTGTTCTTCCAAGGACTGACAGCTACCCTCAGGTATGGTAAAGATCAAGCAGTACTTTGGTTCTACATTTGGCAGCTGTCCTAACTACTCTGGTTTTGTATACTTTGCTAAGATGAAGTATAAACTATCTGATCTCTAGACAGCTTCCTTTTGATGTGTCAAACATGGACCATGTCCTTATAGACCTCAACAGCCCATTAAATAGAACAAGTGTCCTACTAGCATGAAATTATTATATAGTCATACGGAATCAGAACTGAATATATATCACTGGGAGAGAGAGGCAGAGGGACAGGACAAATCTCTCATACCATTGGAGTTGGTTGAATTTGGGGTTTTTTGTCTTTTTCAGTTCCCTGTTAGTAAATAATAAGGTATACTGCATAATGAAGTAATAATCTTCTGTCTCAGTTCTCCACTCCTTTGATTTACTCTTTGCCTCACTCTGCTTTTGTTTGTCTCCTCGCTTGTTTTAGCACATTGAATATCTATTTTAGAGCCATTTTTTTTTCATGTCTCTGGCTACACATTGCTTTTACCACATAATTAATTAAAAAAAGCCCCATGCAAAGCAAAAAACTCTTGCATGGCTCCCTTCCACTACTGGTGTTTTGGTGCTGTTCAGCTTCATTAGGTAGCGGGGTCTCTGCCAACCTTAAAAAAAAAATACTCATATTCTATGTGAGCTTGCTTTGGTCATGCTCTAAATTGGCTGAATGAGGAGTTCCTCAGGGTTGGGGCAGAGTGGCTGGAAATTGACTCAGCAGAGAAGGGCCTGGGGGTGGTGGTTGTCAGCAGCTGAACGTGAGCCAGCTGTGCCCACATGGCCAAGAAGGCCAATGGCATCCTGGCCTGGATCAGCAATGGTGTGGCCAGCAGGATGTGGGCAGGGATTGTGTCCCTGTACTTGGCACTGATGAGGTTGCACTTCAAATCCTGCGTCCTGTTCTGGGCCCTCACTATGAGAATGACATTGAGAGGCTGGAGAATGTTCAAAGAAGAGCAATGGAGCTGGGGAGAGGTCTGGAGCACAAGTCTTGTGAGGAGCAGCTGAGGGAGTTGGGCTTTTTTGCCTGGAGAAAAGGAGTTGCAGGGGAGACCTTATCACTCTCTACAACTGCATGAAATGAGATTGTAGCAAGATGGGCCTTGGTCTCCTCTCCCAGAGAACAAGTGACAGGTTAAGAGGAAATAAGCTGAGCTGGGGGAGGTTTGGGTCAGACATCAGCAAGAATTTTTTCACTGAAATGGTGGTAAGCGCTGGAGTGGTGGAGTCACCATCCCTGGAAGTATTCAAGAATTGACTGGAAATGACAATTAGTGCTATGCTTTAGTTGGCATGGCAGTGTTTGCTGAAGTGTTGGACCTGATGATCTTGGAGGTCTTTTCCAACCTTAGTGATTCTATCATTCTATGAATGTGATTAGCTATGAACCACGGGTCTTTGGCTCATGTGCCATCTACTCAGTTTCATGTGCTTTACCTCTGAAGAGGTTACATATTACTAGGCTTGGTGCCTGGGCCAGAGCTGCCCTGTGCTCCAGCAGCTCAGAACATGGACACAACCATTTCAGCTGTTGTGGCACTTGTAAGTCATCTGGTTTTATTTTAACATGTAGCAGGGCAATAACCCAAATTACATTAGCAACCACTGCATGACTCTATGTTTAGGTAAGTGGACACAATCTTCGGTAGCCCCGGGTAGACTCACAAAGCTATAGATTTGCATTGACTCACAGATCTCATTTAAGGTGGTCAACTCTCCTTTCAAGGTCTTTCTGACTTACCTATAGCATCACAGCAAGTGATACAATGAACAGTGCTGAAGCTTTGGGATTTCTAGACTAAAATTGTGTCTGCCAGCTTATTTTGTATTTTTAGTAGGATTCCATCTACATCTAAAATGATTGTCCTAAAATTAATGTTTTTCAACAATCCCACATTTTTAAACTATATGATAATATGATCTATAAAATTCTAACCCAATAAAAGATCTATTCTGTACTTTCAGATTGTTAAAAAGATTAATTCTCTGCATTTCTGTTTATATTTTTTGTCAAAAAAATCTGCTAGGCAGATGACACAACTAAGCTTAAGCCTGACAAATATTTCCATCACTAATTAATAAATTCTTAAAAACAGAAGATTGAAATGCAGATGCTTGTTCCATCATCTTAAATCAAGCATCTCTAGTGTGTAGAAATACAAAACGTGAATATTCACAAGCACAAATGCCACATGCTCACCTACATGCACAGACTAACAGAGTGCAGGTAAATAGAGAGGCACAAAAGTGTAATTGGTCTGGTCACCTGCATGAGAATGCTGCCTGGTGCTGTTCTGCTGTTCTTGCTGTTCAAGAAGAAGGAGCTGAAGGAAGGTGTGAGCGCACTTTGGCTGTTTCAGCTGAAGGCTTGCATGCCTAGCTTGGCTACGTGTTAAAAACAAGGTAGTCCTCTCCTCAGAGAAAAATTTGGCTACTTTTCTGTATATGAGTAGGTATCCAGGCAATTACCACAGAGCATTTAATAAAAATTCATAGTCTTGCTAACCACGTGGTAGTTCTTAGTTTTCACATTCTGAAATCCTGTTCTTCAGTAAAACCACATCTCTATGATACATATAACATTTCCAGTGAGAGTGACTGAGGCAATGAAAATCTGTTTTAAAAACATGACTACTGACATAATTGCATTCAAATCTTTTGAACTAGATGTCCATTATTAAGCGCTTCACTTATGGAAAATAAATATACAGCTCCTGACTTGCAATAAATTCATCAATCTCACAACTCAGGCAGAAAAGGTATATGAAATGGTTTCATTTTAATGCTATAAATTGATTTCCCCCAAAAAATCCTTTATTTCATTGTAGTTAATGTAAGAGAAGAAAACAAATATCCTTTTTCCCTTTACTTTTGTTCCCATATCACCACCACCACAGGCACTCTTGTGACAATGAAATAAGCAAATATTAGACAAGCTTTGCCATACTTTTAAATAAATAAATTTTAAATGTACTTTTAAATAAGTTTTTTTTTTTCTTGTGGATTGTGGAACACAGATCACTAGAGTTTGTTTAAGAAACAACATGGAGAAAAGCAGACTCCCTGTTGCTGGAAGAAAATATAGGTTGAATGTTGAAAAAGGGTGAAATCAAGCTGAGAAGTTTACAGCTTTATGGCAGAAAGAGCAGGAACAAATATGAATTTCTGGTGTGCATTATAAGGATTTGCAGCCCGTGGATTTTTCTGGTTTGAGTCCAGCCATGGATATGTTGAGAAAACACATTCCAGCAGGAGCTTCAGTCTCTTGCAGTCGACAGAGGGTGTTGTGGAGACTTCTGCTTAGTCTCTTCACCAATTATTTTCATCAAATGGAAATTAAGAACATCATGCTGCTATGCATTGTGTGACTTCATAAACCTGAAACGTTTCTCTTGTAAGAAAATGAATCTTTCAACTCATTTCAGACAGAAGCTTGGCTCTGAATAAGAAAAGGGTTGAGGTTGGAAGTGACCTCTGAAGGTGATCTGGTCCAACACCTTTGTCTATAATCCAGTCTACTTTTGCTGTTAAATCCATGTCTTTATTTTCACAATAATAACAATTTAGATATTTTTTGGTAGATCATAATTCGTTGCTTTGCTCTTTCAGTCTAATTTCAATTATTTTTACAGTATTTTGACTTTAGATTTTTTGTTTGTTTGGTTGGTTTTTTTAATTGCTTGTCTGAGAAATTGAATATCTCCTGAATTGAACCTTCCAAGAAATTGAATATCTCCTAAACTGGCCAAATTCTGCCTACATATATCTTCCATTAATAATACTATCAAAACCTGGGTTACAGAGAAGGGCCGTTTGTACAATATTCTAGAAAAATCATCTGTTATTTAGATTTTGTTTTTCAAAGCTCTAACAACATTATGCTGAAAATTAGATTTTTCTAGGAAAATTTTATGGACAGTGATTTTCTTTAATTTTAGTAAAAGTTTTCAGTTTCACTACTTTCAGTGTTTGAACTTCAATGTTTTAGTGCAGATACAACACATTGTGTTCTAAGTCATCTTAAGTGCACTCAGGAAAACACATATCCTAGACATTTTTAGCTTAACTAGCAATATCCTATTGCTATGAAAGTGAAGATGGAACATCATAAAAGCAGTGGGGAAATGAATGCAGATTCCCTTCATGGGGAAGTTCACTTCACCAGAGTGAATGTTAGTAAACAGGCCTTACTTAATTTTGTCCCTTAAATACAGCGTAGAGTGTTATTAAATATGTCTCAGGATATCTGAGACACTGTTGAATTGTTGAGGAACAGGATTTAAAAGAAGGATCCGGCCTTCATTTTAGGCAGCCATGGTCAGATAAGTATTAGACATTTGTGTTTAGGAAACTTGACCAAAGGAACTTCTATGCCAGACATGGGTTCCCTTTACAGCTGTCAAAAACTCTGATCAATTAAAATTTTTATTCCTAAAATGTTAGGTGTAAAATAGGTAAGATGATCTGCCAACATTTTTTTTTATTTTGGTACCTGGTTCAGCTGCAGTCATTTGTAGTTATCTACACAGATGTATAAATATGTTGGAAGAGGAACAATAAAAAAGCCTCTTTAGCTTTGTTCTTCTCTTACCTTATTGGTCTTCATTTGACTCCCTCTGCCACCCTATGTTAGTGGGAAGGCTCCTGTTACAAAGGTATTTGATCTCATCAGATTTGATGATTACCTATGAGAACTAAAAAGAAAACCTGAGACAAAATTTCATTTTACCCCTCCTCCTCTATTTACACACACAAGAGCCTATTCTATTATCACAGCTATCCCTGTGTGAATCAAATTTATAAAGATGTTATCTTTATAAGTGCATCAGTATGTAAATGAACATTAACTTGAGGCATTGAAAAGCAGATAAAAAAGGTGAACATTTTCTCCCGTCTAGGCTCTTTCCTTTCTTTGCATTTTTCCTCCTTACTTGTTCTTTGAATCATGTTAATTTGTTGTAATTTTTCTTCTAAGTCCGTTTAAAAGGATTAATTTTGTCACACCTCTCTACTTTCCTTGTTAATACCACATGTAAAATGTTTGGGTATTTTTTAAATTTTCTTGAAAATGCAGGCAAGGCTTGGATAGGATAGAATTTAATTTTTTGTTTCAGTTGAAAAAGACCAATCTAGTGCAGGTCTAGGGAATCCTAAGACAATAAAAGCTTTTCAGAAGTATGGGAACAGGAATGATATAGAAGGTCTAAAAAGAAAGGAAACTGTTGAAATCTCATAAATAGAAGGAAGAGGCTGAAATTTACATTCCATCCACCATAATGATAAATCAAATGAATATGTTGAACAGCATGGCATCACGTGATGTGTTGGCAGTCAAAGAGTGTAGAAGTGGTATCAGCATACATGTGTTAAGTACTAAGTCCTTGGATCATCATTATCGTTTGCTCTAGCCTTGGTACATATGGCTAATCCTCATTAGCAATAATCAAAGTTACATGCTCCAATTAAATGTTCATATGGAATGTATTAACCGCCACATGTTATATGACTTAAAATTTCTTTTAACTGTAGCAGACACATAAATGACAGTTAATCACAATAGTTCATTAAGGCTATGGGGACACTGATTGAGCATGAGTAGATGTGGCAGACATCTCTGAGCTGGCTTCAAAGAGGTTTCATCACTCACTCATGCTGTCTGGCTGTAGCAGCGTGGGGCTGGGGCTGAGCCACCACCTGCGTGGTGTGTGTCTCACTGCATGTGTGCTCACTGCTGTGGCTGATCTTCCAACAAGAGGGGAGTGACACTTCCAATTTTTCTGGGTGGTGTCTGTTCCACACGAAGTAGCTTATGCACCACACTTTTATTTTTTCTGGGTAATAAACCACCACTGTATGTGGTCCTCTTCATAGTCTCAACATTCAGTTTGCTGCTCTGTGGGTTTTCTTTTGGTGAAACATGTATTTCTTTAAGTGTGAGTGACTTTACTGGGGCTTAATTACTTGGCAAATTCTTCTTTTTTTCCCCTAAGATACACAAAATTTTTAATAGTATTTTTCAAAATGTGAAATATTGTATTTAACTGTATCATTGAGTTGAAATATAATTAATCCATAGAATAAGTGGCCTCAAGATTGCAGTAGGGAGAATTTACAGTTTACAAAACATCCCATACAGGAATCAAAGCTTGATGACTTTTCAAATCCTACATTGTTTTGAAGCTTAGCAAACTTAAGTGTGGAATCTAATGGTCAGAGTTTTATTTTGTTCACCATGTGTAAGCCAAATGTGGACTGAAGGGGTCTATCACATACTTTAAATCTGTATCATTAAGCCTCTCACTATCATGTGCTAATTAGCATTTTATTTGTATCTGCAAATTGTGTCCTGCATCTCTCTCATACGTGAGCCCAATACAGTACAGGTGATCTTCACATGTGCACTTGTCCATCAGCTCCTACAAAATAGTCACAAATTAAACACCGAGAAGTTCTCTGTCTAGATATAAAAGTAAAAATACAATGAGAGTGGTGAAGCATTGGGACAAATTGCCCGTAGAAATTAATGAATCCCTGCAGCTGCAGAGACTCAAAACATGGCTGGATGGGGTTTGAGTAATCTTATCTCAATTTGAGAGTAGCTGCAAGCAAGGGTTTAGAAAAATCCCAGAGGCTCTTTTTTGGTTTAAATTATTCTGAGAATCTACAAATTTAGGAAGTACAGGCAAATTTCTACCTGTATTTTGGATGCTCTAAAGAGGCACCCAGAAAAAAAAAAAAGTGGAAATTTACAGACCAAATTAATTGTGGTGATGGACTAGGGATGACCAACAGATACAAGCTGTGAACTAGTAGTTTTGAGCAGTTTAACGTCTATTACATTTAATCTCCTGAAAGTAGCTTCTTGTGCTAGCACAGATTTGATATTTTTGGTAGTGTAAGGAGAGTAGTGACAAAAATTTAGCAAATCAGTCTGACATTCACACGTTTTCTATAATTACATAAATTCTTAACTCTTCATTTAGTGCAACTCTTGTTTTCCACAGAGGAAATGTGTAGTTTCTAATTACTAGAGTAATTATAATAACATTCAGCACGTATAACGTTTATTATGTAATACAATAATAACATCTCTTGATATCTAGAGATCTTAAAAGAAATTAGAATTTTGTTTCCAATGTGAAGCACTAAAAGGTGTGCACTCAAACAGAGATGGTCTCTAGTCTGGATAGGCAGGCGACTGAAATAACACGAGTCAAGAATTTGGTGAAGGGAGAGCCAAATCTCCCATTTGGTTCTCCCAAAGGCTAGGGCAGTGATAGCAAAACTCCCAGAAAAATTTGATATTTGAGTTTATGTGGTTTCTCCAGGGACTGCATAAAAAGGCTGAAGCTCAGGGAGCTTGAAAGTTTATCAGAAAAAAAGCAGTGACACCAAGTGGGATGACCAATTACCTCAGCTCTTTTTCCTCTGCAGTGTCTAACAGAAGGTCATGTGCCTAGGAAATTATATCATAACCATGTTAACAACTATAACTCTGCAGTTATGGTCTTGTCACAGCTATGAAATCCTACTTCTTTTTCGATCAGGAAGGGTGTGTGTGCATGTGTATGTGTGTATAAAACATACAGTAGGTAAATATATTGAAGGGCTCTGGTAATTTCATGGTAACCGCAAGAGCAAAGCTCAAGTTGTTTGTGATGTTAACAGAAACCAGAGATGTGCTGTATGTATGGCCTCATTCACAGTCTCTGAATTGCCTTTTATATAGTTCATGGATCACACAAGATTTTAAGAGGAAAAATATTTTCTTTAAATTCATGTACATAGTGTCGCTTTTCCTTCTAACATACCAGAAGAAGCTCTGATCATTTTGACTTATTGTGAAACATTACTGTATTTATTTTGAATACAGGAATACCTTCTGTGCCTAAATTTCACTACAAGATATTTATGTTGTAAATCCTTGTAAAGAAATGAACATTTAATACCAAATGTGAAGTCACTCAATCAACTAAAATGAATATAAAATTGATATAACTGAAAACATTGTTTTGGAAGGCATAACTGCCTCATGAGAGAAGATGTGAAGCTCCCCTAGAATCTTGTGGCATTCCTGAAGTTAAGTTTAATAATTTGAATTCCTTTCTCTAAGGAAGAAATCTAGTGTGCTCCTTTAAAAGTTTTAGAAATTAATAGCTTGTTCACATATTTCTTGAAAAAGACATTGGCACATTTTAGGATTTGCAGCTGAATTCTGTTCTCATTTACACCTGTGAACCTGAATTGAAAGAGATTTGCCTGGACTAAAAATATCAGGGAAATTGGTGGTACTAAACTTAGCTTACTGCACACCAAACTACTCAAAGTATGGAAAGAAAGAGTGATTTTGTGATTCCTCCAGACCACATTGGTTATTGGGCACTTTCTAACTGAGCCTCTGAACCTTTTGAAGATTTCCCATCATGACTCTATTAAAGGCAAACTTGTTCATGTTTGTATTTAAACTTTTTTTTTAAAATTCCTCCCCTAATTATATCTATGCTGCCTGGGTAGCATTTGGCACAGCATTTCTTTGAAAGAAATTTCAGTAAGTCAGATAAATAAGACTTTGTTGCATGTAAGTTAGCTTTGGAGATTATGAGCTCCTTCAGAAATAGCTCATGTATTAGACACTGCATAGGTTAACTAGTTTCTCCCTGGGGAAATTTGTCTGATTATAAGTCAAAACTGGCTCAGGTAGGTTAATGAAGGAGTAATAAGGCAGCTGGGAATTATGTCAAACTGTAGGGCGTCTCCCATGGGCTGATGTTTGAGTCTTCTGAAAAGTGATTATGAGAGGTGGTAACTGGAAAGTTCTGAAACTTCTTTTAGATTTCCTCATATAGACGTCAGGAGGTCCACAAGAAGGAAAATTCTTCCATATTCTTCCTCAGTGACCTTACTTCCTCCATTACCTCCCAGCAGATCACCTAAAATATGCAGGAGCAGAAGCCTGATGTGTGCCCAGCTGTGTGGGTGTGTGTGAAAAGGCACATCCATGAGTGCGTGTGGAACTATAACTGCATGCATGCACGTCTGAGTAAACAAGCTGAGCCGACCCAGAGTTTGGGGAGATGAGTTGCTGCCATGATTTTTCCCCAGGCTTTCAGAGGAAACCAAAATGGAGCATTTACTGGATTATGTTTTTGCTGCTGGAATTCCCAAGGAGTCCAGATTAGTTTGTCAGTTCCTGATGACCTTGCTAATATAACTGTTTTAAATAAGACTATTTCGTCCTTCCTATCTGCACTAGATCTCAGCTAGAGGAGTTCAGTGAACCATAATTTATCGCTTTAGCTTGTTGGTGGTTTGGTATGTGCTGTTGCAAAGTGATAGGACAATGGGAGAAAACACAACTCATCAGCCTTAGAAACATGTTTTCATTCTGTGTGTGCATATGTGTGTGTCTGTCATAATTCATTACTTCCTCTGACCTCTACTTTGACAGAAAAAAATCACTCAGCTAGAGAGATAACCTTTATATCTTAAAGTCAAAATTCCTTTGTCTGTGGATTTGGAATGTGAATGTAGAATTAAGTTTGAAGTGGGAATTCACTTTTCAGTGCTAACTGAAGAGTAATTGAGTTACTCCAACACATCACAGAGAACAAAGACACGTGGGCTCAATCACAGTGCATCAGGGCAAGGATACACTGAACAGACAACAGATTTTTAGAGTGAAGACAAATTTAGCAAAGGAAAACAAATAGGAAAGGATATAGTTACTGGCTGACAAGATCTGTATTGTGAATGGGGGCTAAAATGTCTTGCCTGATGTTATTTATACATTAAAAAAATCAGCATTCAGGAGAGGTATATAGGTAAAAGTGGAGAAGACATACAAAGTTGTAAATTGTATAATGTCATGTGTAAATGAGGAATGACCGAGGAAGATCGAGTATGTCAGAAATTATACCATATGCAAGTAGTACTTATAGAGAGAGAGCAGAGTTTGGAGAAACAGAAGGCCAGTTGCTGAGTGTGAAGCTTGATCAAATCAAAGTGAATAGAGCAGGAATGAAAGACCATGCAGTCTGAGATAACAATAAGAGCTGACTCATGTTAAAAATCTTTCTGCCTGTCCATCTAGTAACAAACAAGTGAAAAATACCTATCCATAAATACCATCTATGCATAGATGGTAGAAGGCCTGAGACTCAGAATGGAGCTTTAAGCAACTGCCAAGTATAGAAAGGATTATACATCAAGGCTTGAATACATGGTTGCTCCAGGCATTGATGGTAACCGCAAAGTTTGTGTCCTTGTCTGTCATACAATGTTTTCCAGGGATGCACAATGCACCTTGTTAAGGCTGAATGCTGAAACAGATATGCCCTTAAAGTATATTCTCACATGAAAAGTCATGAAAAGAAATTTTGTATCAAATCTATCTTTGAAACAAATTTAAAAAAAGGTCTTGAATGCATTATCAGTAATTTCTGTGTTTTAGGGTTTCATTTGTTTTAAAGTAATTACGCAAGGCTTCTCATTATTAAATTTTTTGAATACTTGTTGAGCTTTATCGCTTGAGAAATCCAAATTGGTTTGTTTTGTTCACCCTTTTCTGACTATTACAATGGGAATTCTAATGAGAAGAAGCATTTATGTTGAAAATATCTATGATCTTGTACACTCTTTTGACAAGTGTTTTCTGATGTCATTTGTGTGTTTCCATTAATTTTATTGACTGGCTGGGCTGATGGCATCCTGAGGTTCAACACTAGACACATACATGGAGCCACAGGACAAATGGATGACAAAATAAGGAACATGACTCATCAGCCCTTGCTCTTAAGTGAGCGATCTCATATTTTGTCTGATGTGATCTCTTCACACTACTTTCTGACATGATTGCAGAGTACTTGTTAAATACTTGTTACTTGTTTCAGAGGGGAACTAATTATATGTGAAGTAAAGCAAACCAAGCATTGCAGAAAACAAAAGATGAACTATCTGAGTTTTAATTGTGTTCATTTTATATGTTCCAGATTCAGAACAATCTGTGGGCAGGGAACGCGGCCAGTGGTTCTGTGGTTACCTCCTGCATGCTGCCACGAGATACATCCTCCTGTATGACACCTTACTCCCATTCACCCCGGACAGATTCTGGCTACACAGGCTTTTCAAACCACCAGAATCAATTTAGCCACATGCCCCTCAATAATTTTTTCACTGACTCGTTGCTTTCTGGGGCAACCAATGGACATGCTTTTGAAACCAAACCAGAGTTTGAAAGGAGGTCCTCCAGTATTGCAGTTCTACGGATGAAAGCCAAAGAGCATGCTGCCAATATTTCTTGGGCCATGTAATATAGCAGTACCCTCTCTCAATTTTTTTTTTAAAGCAAACTAAAACCATTTTTATTTCCCATATTTAAAGGGAACAACAATAAGCTGCTGTGTGTGGAATGCTAGAAATCACAATATACACGATGTCTGCTTTAAGAAATGCAATATAATATTTAACAATAAACCAAGAATAAACCAAATAGATTTACCATGCATCAAGCTCAACAAGCTCTCTTTGTTTTGCTTTTTATATATGTTTTGTTGTACCAGTTGATGAAATATGATTATAGAACATGAAAAAAAATAAAACTACTAAGCAAATGTGTCTACTCCATGGTTTTTAGCAGTCCTGTATAAAAAATTCATGCTTTACAAATGAATACTTCATAAAGGAACAACTTAGTAAAGGAAAATAAATTTATTATATTGAACCCATGATGTAAATCTCTAAGCACACCATGCAAAGAGGGAAATATATGACCACTCATGTTGTAGGTAGAATTTGTAGACTGAGTTCTCTCAGCACTGTGCTGCTGCTCTAAGCCAGCTCTGCTGTTTTGCTAAATGCATGCTGAGCTTGTTGAATTTATATCAATGAACAACTAATGTAAAAAGAATATAAGGTACTACTTTATCTTATGGACCTGAGTGTATTTCTATTAAAGATAGTGAGATATTTTTTGGTCACATATAACGCTAAAAGTAGGATCACAGTGCTTAACAGAGTTTTAAAAGATAAGCACAGACTGTGTGTCAACTAGTAAATTTAAATTAAATCTTAAAGGTTATAGATAGGGTGTCATGAAGCTTGGGTGACTAATAGACAGCATGGAATAGTACTCCTACACTTTTAACAGAATTCAGATTAGGGAAAAACAACAAACAACACAACACTGGGGTCTTATTTCCAGTACAGTCCATTTACTGGGTTTTGCTACTCTATGGACAAATTGGAACAAAAAAGTCCAACAAGGCTCATCAGTTTCAGTTTGGATCTGATCCTAAGATGATAGAGTAATGTAATTTTAGTTTTAATTACATTTTGTTGAAACTTTGCTTATATGCTTTCCAGAGTGTAAGACTAATTTGCTACTTTTAAAGTATATGGGAAAAATCTTTTTGACTGCAATGGCAGCAGGACTTGGCTCTCAGCTCCCAGCCTATCACAAAGGAATTAAAATGTCAGCAGACTTTCTGACATTTCTGGTGGAAAAAAAATAGAGGAGAAGAAAAATACTTTACATCTGGAGAATTGATATCTGCTTTGATTTACTTCTCCTCCCTTTCCCCTGTCACATTCCAAGCTCCTTCAGATGAGTGAAATGTCAGCCCCTTTGAAAGCAACAGTCAGTCTCTCAGGTTCATAAAGGCAAAGTAAATTAATTGAAATAAAGAAGGACTTGCATGGCTGTGATTAGAACAGGATACAACTCTCGGGGCACCCCCTGCTCATTCTTGCCTTTCTCTCTGGCCATTAGTTAGGAACAGAGGGTGCATGGGGGAAGACGGGAAGATCAGGAAGCAGATTTCACCACAGCAACTGCAGAACTACCAGTCCTCACAAAAACAAACACACAGGAATCCCCAGATTTTCTCTTCTCCCACTCATGGGGGCTAAACTTGAAACAAAAATAGGAGATGGACTCATTCTGTAGTCTTTCAAGAATAAACAAACTTGACTTTGAAACCATCAGGATCAACTAAAAATGGGATTTTTACAGCAGAGTCTTACACAGCTGAAAGGAAGGTTGTCCTATTTTCCACTAGTAATAAACTCAGATTTTAACACATACATATACTCCAATTTGTGGTTTCCTGATTCGATTCTCCTTCTAAAAATTAGCTTCTACTTTGACCCGAGGAGCTGGAAAAGAGTATTCTGGCTAGAAGTTATCTTTTCCATTTTTTATGGTCTGTTTACAGAGCAGTAAACTAGAATTATGTTTTAAAGAAAAAAAAAAAAGAATTTTATTGGTACAGGTAGAAGTATTCATTTTCTATAGACACTTTTGCAACATGCAGAAGGATGAAAGTGCTGGAAATACAATGGAGTTTTCAGCAAACTGTTTTCAAGTTTTTTTTGTTGTTTTTTTTTTTTTTTTCCTTTGGTTAAATTTTATTCAGTTTCCACAAAATTTCTTTTAAGGTATAATATTTAGAGCATGCCAAAGTGATTTCCAGAACTTTTTGTTAGGGTTTCATTCATGGACAAAGAAGGAAAAGTTTAGCTGGCAATCTCTGATCCATTTTTGTTGTTGCCTCTTTCAAGTTACTTATTTATTTTCATAGCAGAATTTGCTATTGTTTTCTTCTGAAATCCCCCCAAAATAATTTGTACAAGTTTTTTTTAATGTCAGGAGTAAAATGCAACAATTCCTAGGAATTCATTGCAATTGCAGATTTATTACAGAATTAATATCCTTTTTCAAAATATTACAACAATTTTAGGTGCTTTTTGCTTCCAAAATCAAAGGAGAAAATAAAAGACCATGTCATCTTCCTGCTGATTTTAATTAAGTGGAAGGGATGCAATTCTAATTAATTCTTCACCCTCAAATCTAGCAATGGAAATTTTTTGTTCCTTGTTGCTAGCATAACTTTATACATTAAATAAATAGGTATTCAACCCCTCATTAAACCTGAGGTGTGATAAGTTGCAGGCCTGCATTAAGCTTGTCATGCTCTTGCATCAGCCTCGTCTCGAAGAATGAATGATAGCCTGTTGGTCGCAGCGTTTCATTTAGCTAATGAAAAAGTATCTTCGTGTTAGATGTCAAGTACTACAACAGGGTCACATTCTGCCAGTTTTATTTAGTAGGGCTTTACTCTGTGAGTAGTGGCATTGATGGGAGTGGGACTACTCACATAGGCCAAATTGTGAATCACTTGTAAATGTTTATTCACAATGGCCCCATTCATGCAAAAAAAAAGCCTCTCAGCACAACATGAGTAATCGGTTCATAATCAGGCCCAGCTTAAGGTACTACTCAGCTCTACTAAGGATGGCAGGATCTGGCCCATGCTGGCTGAAGGCCAGACTCAGATTTTTAACCAAGATGAGTAGCTCCTTATGCCACAAATAGTGCAAAGAGACCCAACAGGGCTATTTGTAGTGTTCTCTTTTTCGAAGAAAATTCTAGGAAAGAGACATTTCAATATACGCAAATAATTTAAGTTTCTATGAAAGGGATATGATTTTATTTTCTACTGGATTATACTCCCACATTTGACAGGATTTGTGTCCTTGTGCTTTGATTTTATCACTTAATGATTTCTTGAGCAACGAATCTTTTCACTGCTTCTTGAACATGTGGAAAACGCACTAAAAACAAAAGGAGGTGATTTACATAGCCTTCCTGCCAGGCATGCTAAGTAATGTTTGAGATATGTGATCATCATGCTATGCTGAGAAGTAAATTTATAGAACTTTTGGGAAAAGAGTGTCTATCCTGTTAAAAGAGAAAGTGATATGTTGTTCTAATTATTGATGCTCTGTGTTTTCTCCTGTGATTGATTCATCAACATTTTGAAAATCTTAAGCCAATGTTTTAAAAAATTTCTGAACAAATGTAAATTTACTTATGAAATGTAAATTTATTTATATTATGATTGTTTCAGACTTGTAAGTGATGGGCAACACTGCATTTAGCAGCTAAAGATAGCCTTCTTATGATCAAGATGGTCAGAAAAGTTTGTCAAAAATTCAACCTACAGTTTAATAGTGTTGCATACCACCGGAACATATCAATGAAAGCATCTTCTGTTGCTGAGAATAAGTTTGAATGAGCTATATTTCTCATTCACTTCTTTACTGTCATAATATTTTGTACAAAAAGTGTTGAAAAAATCCAGTTCAATATGTTAAAGGCATTTTATTTTGACTTTGAACTTTATGGTAAGGCCCTGAAGTATAAAATTTAACAAATATAACCTAAATTGTGCATTTACTGAGGTAGTTTAGCAGAATAGAAGTAATTTTTTTTTTGCAAACAATAAAATATTACAGGCTTTTTTCCCAAAATTACAAAGGCTGTTTTGTTGATAAATTTCTACATATCTCTGCTATTTCAAAATCAGAGTTAAGTCAGGTGATCGGAGTTAGAATCCATTAAAACCAGGTATTTTTCTTAGTTTCAAAATATTTTCAGGGGAAGCTCTTTCTGTAAGAAGTATTTCTTCCCCGTAGTGGTTTAAGCCCAGCCAGCAGCCAAGCCCCACGCAGCTGCTCGCTCACTCCCACGCCAGAGACTGGGGAGAGAACCAGAAGGGTGAAAGCTGGAAAACTCGTGGGTTGAGATGAAGACAGTTTAATAGGGAAAGCAAATGCCATGCACACAAGCAAAGCAAAACAAGGAAATAATTCACTTTTTTCCACCATGAGCAGCCAGGTGTTCAGCCATCTCTGGGAGAGCAGGGCCCCACCACAGTAACAGTGACTTCAGAAGACAAAGGCCGTCATTGCAAATGTCCCCCCTTCTTGCCCCCACTTTAGATACTGCCCTTGAAGCCACATTGTAGGGCACATCCCTTTGGTCTGTTGGGGTTACCTCCCAAGCTGCCAGGCACCCCAACCTCCATGGCAAGGTAGCAGTAGGAAAAGCAGCAAAGGCCTTGGCTCCATGTAAGCACTGTTCAGTAGTAACAAAGCCATCTCTGTGTTATCAACTCTTCAGCACAAATCCAAAACACAGAGCTACAGCAGCCACAGCGAGGAAAGTTAACTCTACCCCAGCCAAAACCCAACACATTCCCACAGCACTTTCCTATCTAAATAATTCCTCACTCATTCCCAGAATGCATGCATCTTATTCTCCTGCAGCGATCTTTTTAGATTTGGCTGGCATTAGCATGATGAAGTAGTGTGCAGTGAATGGGGGTATGATGGCTGGGGACAGAATAATCTTCTGAGAGGAGCGTCAGAGAACAATGTAAGTAAGGGGGATAGCTAAACCCAGTGAAAACCTCCCTTCCCTCTTTGCCTAAACCACTCCTCCTGAAGCTCACCAGGACCTGGCAACATAAGGCTCATTCTACTGCCACCTTTCCAGTATGGGTTTAAGGAGGAATATTAAGAATCAAGAATAAGTCTTGAAGATGTAGGGTTGGTAGGTGTATGACTGGCATTGGCAATAAATACATACTGTGAAATCAAGAGTAGTTTTATGAAGAAACATCTCTAATCATGAATTTCAAGATTTTTTTTCTCTGCATTTTTGAAGCAACAGGAGGACAGAACATTAAAACAAAAGCACAGTGATGATTCAAACAGTGATTCCACAAAATTCCTGAAGCACAGCTATTCTCCTTTGCACCACACGCTCACGAAAACTGGTATGGCTGTGGCATGCAAATGAAGGAATATATCACAACACTACCACATAAAACAGATTTGAGATATTGTCTTATTCCTGCCAGTTGTATTTGATCTGTTTAAATAACAGTACAAAAATGACATAGTTCCTCATCAAATCTTTTCAAACAGCCAAACAAGACATATAATATAAGAAAAAAAAAGACAAAACCAAGTAGGAAAATCTTCAAAATCTATTGTTGCCTCAAAGGGGTTTGTGAGCCTTTATACTTGTGAGGTTTCACATTCAACAGCTCAACTTCAGCTTGACTCATACTGCCCAACTTCATAACAGTGATTATTCCCACAGGAATAACTAGCGCACTAGACTAATAAATACATCAATGTATAGGAAATAATACCGGTTAAAGTAATTGATGTTAGCATGGAAAACATAATTTCAAAATTGTAGGTTATGGGATCAGGTCAAAAATAATTTCTGACGGGCTTATAGAGTGGAACTTGATGGTTCACAAGATGCTGTTGCAGGAGTGCTTTTCTATGCCCTAGTTCTAACTATAGCAACCCTCCATAATCTAATAGCTGTCTGCTTCATCTCTCAGCAGCTGTGTTCTGCATTCTCTAATTATGAAAACAATTATGAAAATTGAAATAGGCTTGATTCTTCCTGCCTTGTACTACTGTGAGAAAATCCATTTATGTGTATAGTGACTGCAATTTACTTTAGTCTCACTATCATTACAGTGAAACAAAGTCTTCTGCTTTAATTTAGTAATTGCAAAAAGCGTGATTTTTGATACTATTACTGTTCTGTGAGTGAACATTTTATTGTTATGGAGAGGAATGACTGAGTTGTGTATAATCTTTTTTTCATTAAAACCCAAAACCTTAATTTGCTTGGTTTTGGTTGAATACAGTCTGATTATAATTAACAAACTTCTTTTAGGTGGGATAAAGCCCTAGTTAACACTTTCATAATATTTTTGTCCATCAAAGAAGAAAAGGATATCATTAAAATGAAGCCTTGTCAAGCAGCATGTTCAAAGACAGACAGAAGTAGCTGAATCTTTGTAAGACTCTATTTACTCAGGTGTGTTTACTGAAATGATTTTGGTTTAATCATTAAAAATGGAAAACAGCTGAGATCTTTAATGGAAAATAACAATATACAACATGTTAATTGTATTTTTCTTTCAAAGTGATATTGGAGAAACAACTGTTCTTCTAGTGTACTAAAAATGATTTTCCTCATTACTTGTTATAAACATTTTAGTGTATAATGAAATACATATTTATATATGGAAAAACCTGTATGATATTACTTAAACACGTAGGGTAAATAAAATACTAAATTATTTTGGAGGTCTGTTAGAAAAAGGTCTGGGATAGAGATCAGTTAGTGAGTATTATTTAGCAAATGCTTAAGTAGTATATACAATGAGCAAAGAGGAAAATACACTCATTGGCGGGCAGTTTATTGAATATTTAGAGCCAGAAAAATCAGTGTTGGCAAGGAGGAATGAAATTTTCTTTACTCAAAAATCCCCTTATGATCAAATCCCAATTGAAGTTAACAGGAATCTTGCCAGTGATCTCACTTGGGAGTAGGATGTGATCCCTAATAAACACTTAATAAATTTACTATGATAAATTGAATTGTCCTGGAACAACGTTACTCAGTTTATATGACTTTTTTTGATAAGGTAGTCCATTCAGCTATTTTTAAAGTACAAATATTATTAAATCAGTGGTTTACATCCAATTTACTACAATGGTTTCCACATTTGTGTCTGATTTTTTTTGCAGTATTAGAGAGACCAGGATAGACTGAGCAATGCTTTTTGTTTTTAGGGAGTTGTGTATTAAGAGGACTGTTTTAGTGTGAAAACAGTTCTATGCATATGCTAAATCATTAGTGCAGAAGCATTAATCCTTGTATAAACAAATTTGACTAATTCTCTTCTGGAATTTGGGCAAATAATGTAACTGAGATAAACAGGGCTGCTTACATGTCCACATTTATCTACACTTTCTATTTATACTGTTAAATGCTTAAAACAACACTGGCCCATAAATTTGCCTTTTTGTTCTCATTCTTTTGGCAGTGTTTCCTACATGCTGCACTTTTAGAGTGCAGTTTGGTCTCATCTCAAATAAATAAGAGCCGTGGAAGGAAAAAACTGCAGCTACAAAGTAGTTCTAACCCATTAAATGCAGATGGCCCACAGGGGGTTTAATCATAAGAGAGAGAGCACACATCATGCTGAAATATAGAGCTGTTTTCTATCACTTGTTACCATTTGAATGTCTGTCCCAGGAAAGTGAATTCAATATATCTTCCTGGCCATCAGTTGCCCTCTGAATACTCCTTCTCTCTCTGATGTAGCTAGATTTCCCTTTAGAACATACAGAGATGAATGAGCTCTTACCACACGTAGAAGTGAAAGAAAACATTTCTTTCTGCACCAGAACAGATGAGATTCATCATTAAGAGAATGGATTTGACCTTGTCAAGTGGACCAAAGCAATTTATAAACAAACTCCTACAGGGGAGGCTACTTTTGGCCAAGTACTATATTAGCAGTGTTTTACTTATGCCCGCTGCTACCTTACAATAACTTCATAAACAGGCTGACTTCCTGAAATATAGAGTGCTGAGAGATATCACAGATGGACCTAGAAACACTGGGATAGCATAGGGTTACTTCCCTCCCTAGAGGCTGAATAGAAATATGTCCACCCACCTTGCTTTCTCATTCTTGGTAAAAGTTGCTAATCACTATCCAAATTAATCTTCATTTCCAGTTTAGATATGTATCAAAGAACATATTTATACTTGAATTTGCCATTGTTATATTGTTGTTCATATAAGCAGCAGGGTGATAGTGCCCAATAGCAAACTGAATGGCATCTACCTACCAGAACACTAGCAGAATAACAAAAGCAATTCAGTGTGGGTCTATTTTATTTCCAGCATCAGAAAAGGAATGTAAAGAGTCAATAGTTAGCTACAAAGTTATTTAGATCAGACGATACTCCTACTAAATATCCATAACGTTTCTTCCTTTAATAGGATATTTAAACTCCAGGTAGGAATTTTATCTCTCCTCCTCCAAAAGTGTAGCGGTAACAAAAGTGCTCAAATCTTTTTGTTCTGTCCAATGACCATAAGAAAGGAAGATAAAATGCGGACATTCAGTGGCTCAAATATAACTCTGCTGTATGGAAAGAGAATATTCTGCACCAGTCCAAGGGGATGGTTGCATGATGAAGTCTCACTAGATATGTAAACTACATGTACAATTAAAAGAAAAAAGTTTTTCTATGACTTCTGGGACTTACATCCCCATCTATATCAATCTTACCCATGCCAGCAGAGCTGATAGTCTTATAATCTCCTCTATGTTTGCAAAAAGAATCACAGAACATTTGCAGAAGGGGACTGACCAGAATATTCAGTTTTCTTTGACTCACTTTTCCTGTGGCATGTATCCAAACAGAGATGCAGTTGCAGATGCAGTTACTTCCTTCAAAGACTACAGAAATATGCCTGTATAAGTGATAATTTTTTTATTTTATTCTTTGTTGATATTGCCTTAGAATAATAGTTAGGGTTGATGACAGTGAGAAGGAGCTCTTTTCATATTAGAAATTTAATAGACTATAGGTGGAGGCCTTCAAGCCATGAAGTTTCCAAAAACTTCCAGGAGTCTCCATCATTAAGTGAGCCTTATGTGAATAGCCAAGAACTCGATACATATTTTAGCTCAGGAGAAATCTGTGCTGTCCAAGTCTTGTCTGCTTCATTGTAGAAGCTCTTTATTGTTCAAAACCCAAGACCACAGTCTTGTTCCATTGCCAGGAGATAACAATTATGACCCTCTTGAGGTCAGAACAATGAAAAGAATTTCCCAAATCCTTAAAAGGCATTATGTTGCATATATTCATAGCTGCATAGCAGATTTATGCCTAATTTTCCTGTAGGCCAAGTTCCCAAGGTCTTCTGCTGTTAGATTGAGAAAAGAGAAAAGGCCACTTGCTTGCTTCTTATAGCAATTATTCACTATTCATGCTCCTCTGTGTGTGTGTGTTTGTGAGGTGCTCCTAAGTCAAAGATGGAGATGAGGCACACAGTTCTGATATTAGCTTCCTACTTTTATAATCACTTCTCCACTCTGATTTACAGAAGCATAAGGAAGGATCTTGGGCCCTGTACCCAGCACACTTATAGTGAAAAATATACGATTTACAGAAAAAAAGGGAAAGATTATAGCAAAGAATCAGCGACAGAGTCCTACTGTATAACTCTATCTTGACTCACATTTTTATAAACATGCATTTGTTTACACTCTCTAAGAGGAAGATCAAAGTTCACAGAGAATTTTTATTACCCTGGGAAGAAATTTATCTCTTTTTAAAAGAAGAAAACATGGTTTATTATCTGCCTTAAATGAAACAAAAACAAATCTGTCCCTCTCTTCACTTCAGCACCAGACAGTAAGCATCCAAAATAGGTGACACTTAGTGAAAGGTCTCAAAATTTCTCCAAAAACAAATTCATCCTGAAATCAACCCTCACAGTTTTGATCGGCCTGAAAATTCATTAGGATGTTTACAAAGAGGATATTTGGCTGTTGAATTTGGTTCTGTGGACTAATGGGGTAATCGCATTTCTATTGTCCTTTAGTTTTATTGATTCTGCTGTGAACCACAGCCCAGGATAACAAGGGCTATTTGCTATTTATTCTATGTGTCAGTATTCAGATGGGGGTCCTTGGGAAGCTGTCAGAGGCAAGAATTCTATAAACTGCAATAGCTTGCTACAGAAGACATTTTATTTATTTTAACTTCTCCACCTCCATTCCTTTCTGGCATCCAATATGCATATTTAAAGTGTTGCTGCTATTTTCCAGTTTGACTTTAGAGCTCTTTGTTTTTATATAAAATAGTTCTGTTGCATTCCTCTAGTATGTCAAAGCAAAATCAAGCTTGTTTTAACTTTTCAGGGCTTTATAAATTTCTGCTTTTCTTTTTTTAATATGTGCTCTGGCTCTCGACTGTTGTCTCTGTTTCATGGATGTTAGCAAGTTGTTGCATGACAACTGGAATGCTCCTTTCACATAGCCCTGATATAGTATAAGAGCTCTCCCATGCAATGATTTGTTTAACTCAAAAATGAGTTCTTTAAGTTGTTGTCCTTGGTTTTGTATGATGTTATGGATTCGTACAAAAGTTATCTAGTGTAATTTATTTTCCTGAATGTTCCGCTTGTGACGTCTCAAAGCAGAAGCTGTCCATAATTTTATGCAGAATGATTGGCAAAAAAACCTCTGTAAAATTATTTTTGTAGGTCAACAGATTTATGACTTCTTCTGCTTCCTCACTTTTAGTTCAAATTCAGAAGAAAACTTGCATATTCACTTCCCATTCGATATTCTCCATCTATTCAACTACCTGACTGTCATAAACTAGTCTTTTTTAAAGCTGTGTTGATTCAATTTTCTCAGCTACATCCTTCTTTTCATTGGTCTACACCAATTTCAGCCTGCAGCCTTGATATGGTTTTCATGTATTGAGAAATATTTTTTTACACTTAAGTGTGTGCTTTTTTTGTTGTTACTGATGCTGTGTAGTATGGGATTCATACTCAAAGACTTCTTCCACTTCTTGTAGTGTTTACCACAGAAGTGCTGTCAGCATCTAGCTTTTACTAATACCAAACTCTAGTCACAAATATATTGGTAGTGGGAAAATCATGGTAGAAGGAAATTAAGCACAGGTTATCTATTTTCCCCTGTGAATCCTGGAGGAGAAGAAATTGACACCTCTCTGGATCTGATTAGTTATTTTTCTATCAGCTGCCCTTCTGCAAAGTTCAGGAGGCATGGGGAAAAATACTTGATTGCATCATTATTGCAGAAGTATCTCCTGAGAAGATTCTCTGTATACAGCCTTGACAGACAAACATATGAAGCAAAATATTATATGCTAAATATGGTGGAAAGGGAAGAGTTATACGAAATATATATTGTCAGATGACTAAGGTTTTTTGGTTTTGAGTATGTTATTCAAGCAGAACAGATTGCTTTTGCACATCACAGAACACAACAGATTTTCTGTTAGCTTTAGCAGTCATGACGTATCATTTTAACTTTTCTTTGAATTTTAAGTAAAGTTCCCAGTTATCACACTTCTTCTGACTTATTCCACAGATACATAGTCTGTGTTGTCCTCTCACCTTTCTAAATAAATAATACAAATAAGATTTTCCAAGATGGAATTAGAAACCATCCTATCTGTACTTGACCTGTTTTTATTCCTTCTCCCTTGATAATTTGCCCAATGAGTTTTACTTTGCTTGGATCACAGGAGGTAAGAAGTGGCTTTCTGTCTCTTGGCACAGGACTTAAACTGAAGCAGAGAAACCTTTCTTTAATATTGAAAAACCTCATGAGGAGGCATGACAAAGCCATCATTTAACTCAAGGCCATCAAAGGCAATTTTCCTCAGTGAAGTATTACAAAACTCCAAAATTTTTGTTCCAATGAATGCTTGAAGAATCTGGCAAATATTGGTGGAACATGATGGGGACTTAAGACAAGAGTCTGCTTGCTAGATCATAAAAATAATTCTCATTCATGTTTGCTCTCCTTTTACCCTTCCATGGTGGTTTCTTAAGCTTCAGTAGAAGTTAATAAAATGGCATGTTTCCCTAATATATCTGACAGCTTATTGCAAGGATATTTGGATAAAAATTATTATAATTTTTCAAGTAGAAGATGAAGCTAAGCCTGCTGTCATGAAAAGCAGAGGTTAGTGATAATTCTACCTGTGAGAGAGGATTTGCAATGCAGAAATGACCCTGCATGTCCCAAAAAGCCTGTTTTCCATATATGCATTACACAGGATTTAATATTTATTAACATATTTATGTCAATAAATATGTTAATATATACAAAATATTTACAAAACAGTGTTACCATGATTAAGGATATCCAGACTGCATCTTCATGTTAGACTATTCAAAGACAACATGACACAGTACCTTGTTGATATATTCCAAATATACAGGTACATATTTTAACTGTCATGAAGTGTTTTTGTTTGAATTTCTCTGTGTATATTTCAAACAGTAAGTCAAATTCTCTGCAGAAAGGTTTATGAAGGATATTAAAATGCAGAAATTGAAACTATGTGGCTTTTCCAAATAGGTGGTATTTACAGTGAACTGTTGTTCAGACAAAACCACATGAATCAGAAACATTTACAAAGTGGGACTTGTATTCAATTTCAGAGACTAATTTTCATTTTTGGCTTTGTCTTCCATGAAATATGGTTTCTATTTCTCAGATTCTGAAGAGGCCTCAGATCAGTCGTCCAAGTAGTTGCAAGTTCTGGGTGGAAGCAGCGACTCATTGGTAGTTGAAACTTGCTTTGATGAGAACACTTGGTGCATGTTATTAGCAAAGACAAAATCTCAATGTCATAGTGCTGATTCTCCAACTTGAGTACCAGCCATTGGATTTTGATTTTGGCCCCTTGTCATGTTAAAAGCTGTGTTGTGTGTAGACATGCAGTGGCTGGCAGTGGGGGGCTGCAGAGGACACCTCTGTGGGAGGAGGGCAGCGTCTCCCTTGCGCCAAACCCTTTGCACAACACAGCTGAGCCCAGCAGTGAAACTGGTGGTGCCTCTGAGAAAACACTTGGGAAAAGGCCAAATTCCTGAACAGAGAGAGGAGGATGAGGTAACAAAAGACTGAAGAACGATTGAGGGAACACCACAATCAGAGGAAGAGGAGAAAGAGGGTATGGGTGTGGAGATTCTCTGGGCACCAGAGCAGCTATCCATTGCAATCTGAGCAATGAGCTGGGCTGAGATACTGCAGGAGCTGAAACTCCAGCAGAGAATCCATGCTGGACCAGGGTGAGGTGTGATAGGGAAGGAGCAGAAGAGAGGAATTATTACAGATTGACCCTCATCTCCTCATCTGTCTTGTTCCACTGTTGGGGCGTGTAGAGGAGTTGGGAGTGAAGGAGCAAAGCTGAGCCTGGGAAACTGGGGAGTTTAATGTTTGCCTTTACTTCTCACTGTCCTAATCTATTTTAACTTTAAAATTAGTAAAATTTACTCAATTAGGCAAAGTTTTAACTTTAAATTATTCTTCCCCAAGCTGGGCTAGTTTTGCCTGGCACAGTAATTGGAAAGCGATCTACCTGTCTTTATCTCCATGTGAAAGCTTTTAATTCTAGTTTCTCCTCACTTCTTGCTGTGATGGGGAGTCACTGAGCATCTGGGTGGGAATTTGGCCCTTAGACAATGGCAACACACTACAAAAATCAAATTGTTTCTGGGTCCAAAGAAATTTGGTCCAAGACATGTTGCGCAGTCATCAAACTGAAGACTCAGTTTTCAAGGGATTAAAAGTCTTCCACTGCCCATGACAAATCTGTTTCACTTTTCAGTCTTTCCCAGTATGAAACTTTTTTTTTATTGTTTCTCAAAAAAAGTTAATCAGTCCCAGTTAGAAAAAAATGCTCCCCAATTTCATCAGATAGTTTACTCTTTCATTATTACTTTGATGACCGCATCTAACATCCATTTATGCTGTGTTGGATGGAAAACAAGTTTCACAAGTCTGAGTCAGAGTCTGAAGAAAAGGTCTTTCTTATTTTGTGTTTAATGTCACATCTTTGAGAGATCATCTCCAGTTTTACTCTTTCACCTTTGTTTACAAAACACCGGAAACCATTGAAAGCAATGATGAGTATTTATATTGCAGAAGACTCATATAGTGAGGAATTGAACTAGTCCAAAAATTTACAGGGGTGAGAATACTGCAGAACCAGGTCTTTGCTGAGTAAATGGCACTACTTTAAATATCACATTAGTCATAAATAGAAGTATAGTATTATCTCAGGAGCAGTTGAAAAAAAATATATACAAGTAAATATTAAAAGTAGCAAAAAACACACTGTAAAAACATATCAACTGTACAAGAGGGAGTGTTAAGAACAATTCCTTTCATGGAATATTTTCTGCCCTATTTCTACCTGCTAAACATTTTCTGTGTATCCTAACTCCTTGTGTATGAGAACAGATGTAAAGGATGTTTCCCTGATGCATTAACAAGTGCAAAGGGGTAAAAGGTGAGTTGTATAATATCTTCTAACTCCTGTCCACAGAGATGTGCCAATGTAGCATCTTCTGCAGGAAATGAGTGTGGCAAGATAAGGAAGCAGCAATATTCTACATTGATAAAAAGAATATTTCTGCACAGGGAACTTTCATATTAATGGAAAGTGACCGTCTCCTCAGACACTAAACACAGATATTAAAGAAAACTCCTAACCAAAATTTTTCTCATCACTGGCGATACAGGAAGCCTAGGAAAGTTGGCCTTGCTTATCTGAAGTTAGTTTTATGAAAACAGTAGTTTTATTGAAGCCTTACCATGGATTTACTAAATAGAAGGTATCTTTCTGGCTAGAAGTCATGAGAAGGAAAGGTGGTTGCAGGAGTGACTACTAGTACCAATTAAGGTGTCCCTAGGTTTGCAGTGGTTTTCTGCAGCCCATCCCAAGATGATTATGGGCACTAAGGCAATAAGGTGAACTATGTGCTGTCTCTGTCTGAGTGCTCAGTCATTTTCCAGGTTGGAACTCATTGCTCTCAACCTGTACCAGGTGTAAGAGCAAGTCCTTTGCTGTTCATTCCACATGAATCTGCCTTCTCTGGATCTCTCTTTTGTAGTCCTCCCTCTCTGTTTTGTGGACCCACACACAGAGATTGTGCCTTCTCATGAGAAGCTAGAAAGGAAATAAGAAGACAGCTCTGCACATATATAACATATCCCACAAAAGTTATGAGAGTTAGGTGTTTAAAGCTCCTAAGGGTCTTTATGTTCTGGTGTTGAGCAAGTTCTCTTCCCCTATCTATAAAGAGACCGGAAATCCCTCTGGAGAGGTCATCTGTGATGTTCATTATCTCTGAAATGCAACTATTTTAACTATTTTATAAATCAGGTTCAAACAATTTGGAGTACACAAATGTATGTAAACCTCTGAGGGCAAGTATGTGGAAAGGTTCCTCCCCCTTCCTACTTCCTTCTCCCTCCCCACAAACAAGGCTTGCAGATGTTTTCTTCTGCTCTTTATTCCTTTGTTCCTGTTTGGCTGTGACCCTTACTCCCAACTGATTCTTTTTTGTCAAACTCTGTTTTTTCCTGAGCCTTTGATCCTGTGCTTTGACTCTTGCAATAATGCACATGACATTATTATGTTGTTAGATTCATTTTATGATTTCTTACCTCTCAGAGTCCCCTCAAGCAGTAGCATACACTTGTTTTGTCAGTGTCTCACAGCAAAAGAGGGGGTCTTACAAAAACTACGGCCTCACCTACTGACAGGTGAAATACAGCCTTTCATATGTAGACTGAATATCTAAGATTATGCGCTATAGCTGTACATTTGATCATCCAGGCTATCTTTGTTTACATATTCCCAGTTTCCTGGCTAGGGCAAACTAGTCAAAGGTTTAAAAACGTGCTAGCAGAACCAAGTATAGAAGACACATAGCTGACAAGTGGCTGGGGTTCCAGCACCGGGTCAGGAACAACAGATAATTTGTTCTCAGAAAGAAATGTTGCCTTATGCCAAAATTGAAGATACCCTTAAGGCTTCTGATGACTTTTCCTCTGTTTTCTTTGCTCAGACATCTCAGTTTGATCAAGAAAGGTGGGAGAAAGAGGATCTTTGTGTGTTTCTAGGAAAATAAATGTACTTACACAGATAAAGTTATGGTTGTAGTTGAGAACCTGTCATATACTAGATGATATATGCTGTGAGAAAATCATAAACCAGGAATCCAGATCAACAAATCTAGACATTGCTAGCAAACTAGAAAGGTTTTTCTCCCTGAAACTGTGATTCAGATACATATATTGAGTGGCATATACGTGTAAGAATAATTATAGAAGGTATAGCTTTAGAAAATTTACAAGTTTGTCTTTTCATACACCTCCTTTCAGCTGCTGCAGTGATTTACAGCAATCTTCCCATGCCTGGCCTTTGAAGTAAGGTGGCTTTCCAGTCAACACAAAGCTGATCAAGGAGGCTGTCTCTCTTTTGCAACAACAGTGGAGGAAGTTATTTAAGGTTACTACTGTCAGCTCCACAGAGATCTTCAGACTATTTTAATTTATGTCATAGGCAGGCAGGCCCCAAGCTGTGCTCAGATGATCAGAAGCAGCAGTAATAACTTCAACATTTTTTCTCAAGTCTATGTGTTAAATACAACTCAACTGGAACAGAGGGAATCTTTGCATTTCTAATTTGATTGTGTGAAAACAATAATCTATGTGAAGAGAGGTAAGGGAAATGATACAGATTTAGACAGTAAATAATTGCCCAAGGATTTATTTTTGTGCTTTTTTTTTCTTAAATAAGTATTTATTTAGAGGCAAAAATCTAGTTAATGTGTAATAAAACCCCTAAGAAAAGACCAGTAAAGAAAGTTAAGGATAAAGGAAAGAAGGGGACAAGAGTTTTTTGATTCTATTCATCTTCATAAAATACCTTCTCATGAAACAACCACCAAAATGTAAAAGCAACACTAAAAGGAAAAAGAAGTCCCACAGGATCAAGTTCATATAAAGAAACATATCTCTGGCAGACAGTAAATCAAAATTGCCCAACCTGGTTCACTCCAAGATTAGTTGTCTACAAAGTTGGCTGGAATTAAGGGAAATGCTGGAGAGATCTGTAGTTTCAGAGTTCACACTGATGCATCCAGCTGAGTCTCAGACAATTCTGTTTCTGTCTTTCTGACCCATAACCAAGACAAGGGACATGCCCAGCTGTCAGTGCCAGGAAAGATATCGAGTGCTTCATTCTCTAGTGATTATCTCAGTGTAATTTCATATTTATGTTTCTCAGATATAGGCAACAGAAGACACAGTAGTACTTGTAGAGCTGCTGGCAGAAGTAATGGATTTATATGCAGACATACATATCTACATATATATATATATATATATAAGTATATTAAAAATATATATTGGACAAGATAAAAAAACCAAACAACCAAAAACCTCAGTACTGGTAAACTGGCTGAATGCTGGCAGTCCTGGGTAGGATTACAGGAAGGATTTTTCTGGGTAACAAATTCAAGAGGCATGTATACTGAAATCATGATGTTGAACCATTTCCATACTATAGGACAAACGCACATGTTTCTGTTAAGCTTTAAATCCTAAGGTAGCCAAGATATGGATATAGCTCAGCACTTCTTCAAAATTTAGAAATATTCTGAAACTTGATGTAGAAAGTGACAGAAAGCAATTGGAGACGAGAGATTAGAGCTGAATATCTGTAAGTAAACTTCATGAAAATGCAGGCAAATTCTGGCTTGTCATTACCTTTTCTTTCAAGAAGAAATTGTCTAAGCACTTATATAGGTTAGTGCCAGATATTAAGTAGGCCACAGATTTATTCTACTGCACCCTAGGAAAAAATTTTAAAATTCTTAAATTCAGGAATATGGAATAGAATATCCCTGACGGTTTTAATGCTCCTTAATGTAGATAGGTTTTAAGGTGCATACAGAACAGAGAAGATTAAATCCTGAAATTAAAGTAAAACCTCCCCCAAATCCCAATATATTTATTTTTTCCTGTGTCATGTCTGCTATTCTATATGCTTAAATTGTTTTCCACAGGCCAAATGCAAAAGGTTTTGCATTTCTCCTCTACGATTTGTTGTCAAGTCCTGAAATTAATTGTCATGTTATTACTTGCAGATTTATAGCTCAATCAGCTTTGTAGTAGCCTCTTCTTTTATGGGTGTTCTTTCTTTGAACATTATAAAATATCTGTTATCTCTTTCCCTTTTTTTTTTGGTTGGAACATTTTTCAAAGCTCACTAACTCTGAGACCAAGAGAACATGGATTGCGTTTCACTGCTTAACTTAGATGATGCACAAACAACTTGGCAAGATCCTCTACTGAAATGATTTTTCAAGGTATTGCCACACATTTAGTGCTCAGCAGTGAAACAGCTATCATTATTTGAGGTGCTTTTGTTCAGAGATAACAGCTGGGGAAGAGGCATGCTAGGCCTGTCTCTCAGAGAGTTTTCTCCTCAAGCTCTATAGTTTGTTGATATAATAAATCCAGCTTTCTGAGCTCTTGGATAAAAAGCACCATGATAACACAACACAAAATATTTATTTGATGTGGAGTTAGTGGATTACTTTAAACTTAACTGATCATTCAAAAAAACAAAAAGAAGATTTTTTTCTAATTTCTTTCCCCTTTACAGGTACCTGTTCAGGTTACTTTTTGATGTCTGGCTCGCACCAGCAGTGTAAAGCGCACCAACTTTGCCCGTGTGGATGCAGGAAACACTATCCCATACTTATTCTGTGATAAGATCACAATAAGGTAAATGCCACATAATTAAGCCACATTCTAGATTTTTTTCCTAACTTACTTTTGTGACTTTGTCATAAATATTGTCATTTTTGTAATTAGTCTTATCTAGATAGAAGATTTTGTTCAGACACTTCCTGTGTGACAACAAGCATATTTATAAGTATCCTGGAATTATGCCTGAGCACTTAGGGTTAGATTTTGAAGTCCAGACTTCTTGGTCTGAGCTTTAACAGACTCAAGTCATTTGCTAGAGACCAGAAAATTCTTGTAACACTTCTTTGTCTCTAATTTACACTTTTTCTGAATTATTAAAAAAAAAACTTATATTTTTCTCTTTAAGACTGCCATCCATGATTTTCCTATTTTGGAGAGAGCACTTGAGGCCCAGTAGGTAAGTTTAAAACATCAAGGTGCATTGACAATCTAACTTCCAAATGGAGTGCTTATGAAATTGTCACCTTTGTGAGCAGAGGTGAAATAAAGCTCATCCACTACTGAACTAAACTTGAAATTCCATCCCTAGAAAAACAATCTGTAGCTTACACTTCCCTTGACTTGTGTCTGGTAGACCCATTAAGCTTCCCACTAGTTATTAGATACTAAAGAAACTTGAGTGATTTCTCTTTTTTTTTTCCTTAAATTTATTTTTAATTATGCTATCATCACAATTATCCCAAATTAATGAAAATTATATTTTTGAAAATTATATTTTTCAATTCTATATTGTTAATTGATCAGACTTTTTAGTTACTATTTTTTTTTTTCTTTCTCACTATTAATGTAAACCTAGGTTAGAAAGAGAGAAGGAAATACAGATAAATTTTTGCCTTTTTCTTGCTATGAAGCACGAGGCATGAAATGCATTGTTCATTGTAGAATGCTTCTAGGTTGATTTTAATATCCAATAACTTCAGTGGACAGAATTTGTCTCCTCACACTGACAGTATGAATTTGGTGCCACACATACATATATACATATACAAATACACACACATATATATGCACATTTCAAACTTCACAAAGGTGAAGGGATAATTTTGTGAATTGCCATTTTAGATACAAACAAAAACTGTAGCTCCCAATCAGCATAAAGCAGGAGTTGATAAAAGTGAACCAGTTGCAGACACCAGTCTGGACACACTTAGTTTTCTTGTAGAGCAGCAGATGGAAAGAACTGAGAATATATATTTTTCATGAAATATCTGAATCCAGGATTTAATCAGAGAGATGGTCTTGTATATTAAAGAAAAACAGTTTATATGTTAGCAGAGAATGTTATCTTTGGAAGAGTTAAGAACAATAAGTTTGAGCAAAGAAAAATATTTTGTACCAAAGATGACACCTGAAACAGAGCCCCTGTATGACCTGTGGTGTATATGAAATGGTGTTATTCCAGCATGAATCTCTGCTTTCACTACAGCATAAGTGAGCATTGGTGTTTCTGATCTTTGGCATGTTCTGGAAGATGGGAGAAACCACAACATTCATCCCAGGAATGCACTGTTGGTGACACACCGATGCTCCAGATCCAGCCAAGCCACTTCATGAAAGGCAAAGGGCTGTGCCAGTCAGGCTGCATTCTGAATTCTTGCTGTATCTGAGCAGGGAGTGATGGATGAGCTGTGTGCAAGAAATGGCATAAACACCTCTTTAAAAACCACAGCTGCACTTACATCAGTCCTAAAAGGCAAACCAAGGGGGGAAAAATCATGAAAAACCGAAGAAAAATTGATTCATTTATATTTACAGAGGAAACACTTAATTTTCAAGCACATATAGAATACTAAGGTAAAGTACAAAGTAGTTGGCATCCCTCTTTATTTTTGCAATATTGCTGAAGTATTTCAATGTCTCTTTCTCATTATTCCTTATTCCTGTTGTGAATGTAGTTTTATTTGGATTTCCATGGAGCAGTGAAACTGGGATCAGGTTTTTTTCTTCTTAGAGAAGAAGAATGCTCTTGTAGTAAAGGTTTTACACTCTAAGAGCTCAATCTTACAATTGGTAATACACAGACAAAGACATGTAGCTGCTGAGGATAGTAACACAATCTCAAATATCATGTTTTTTTAAGTGACACCCATAAAATTTCATTGCCTCAAGCATAATTGCAAGTTGCAGCCATCATTATTCCACACTTTCTATTTCACTAGCTAGAAATACAAATGTTTTTAACAAAACAAATAGCAACTAGGATAATTTTCTCACAGATGTGATGGATTCTTGAATGCACTATTAAAAGCTGCTATACCTCTTGAAAGCTGCTATATACAGGTTTTGGACCTCATCTCAGTAGGTGAGTTTCTATTGCCTGATTTTTGCAATCATGCTAATCAACAGAGGTGATATCTGGCTTTAAGATATACACATCTGTCTATCAAAAGAAGAAATTAAAGAAGTGGCAATTCCAGAGTTTAATTCATTAATATATTCATATGTTTTTCTAAATATTTGGAAGCATCATTTTGAAAACTATGAGACAAAATAAAAAAAAATCTTGTGACATTTTTAAAATTTGTCTAATGGTTCTTGTCAATGAGTTGGTGGCAGAGAATAAGATACACTTTTAATATACATTTCTAATTGCCCAAGATACTTGGACAATCAAACAACAAAGTAATAACATAGAAATTCCCTCATAATGTTCCTGTATTATTAATATATTGATCCCTGGGATTGGATTGCTGTAGAAAAGCTCATGCACTGCTGCCTCTGGATCAAAGCAGGTTTCTGACAACACGACTGACTTCCTCTGGGCTGCTGCTGCCTGCTCTAGGCTAAAGAAATCAATAATGATTCTGAGTTATTTTTTCCATTAAACAATCCTGCAACTATAGTGCCTTCCCACTGATTATCATCAGAATCCCATTCAAAGCTGCAGGAAACCCAAGGAGAAAGATTAAGTATCTCAGAGGAGAATGCTGAAGGATGGATGTAATGTCCATTTAACTTTCTTTTCAGGATTTTCATATCTGATTGTTTCTTGGGAACAGTTGGCCCACCTGTGCCTCACACATTGAGAGGGCAATAAAGATAATTAGTAACTATTATCATGTTTTTCTTCTTTCTATCACTCTTTATTGAGTTATTTTTACACACTCTGGTATTTATATAGGTGCAACTAAAGAAAAATGGGTTGCCTTAATGCTCATACAGTCAATGTTGTGAATATCTCACACTTATAACGCTTATTTTTAGTAAAAAACTTACCTAAAGTTGTCTTATTTTGCAGATGAAATATAGCTATTGGATGACTTTCTTCTGTGGAACATTTTTTTTTACTTAGTTTAAATTCTTTGCTTTTTAACCCTCTTGTTTCTGTACCAGGAACTGAGGTACACCCACCCACACCCAAACATACATGCATTCCACAAAGAGGCTTTCATTTTATGTGCAGAAACATCCATCTCACCAGTTGTGGAAGGGAAGGGAACTCTCTCAGGAGTTCATTCCAAATGCAATGTCAAGTTTACAATAAACAGAATAATTGCACTGTTTACAGGGTTTATTTTATTACTATCCTTGTGATTGCTGTAATTGTAAATAAATCTGCTCCTTGCCACAAATTTATTTTGTTTTTCAGAAAGAAGGACAGATTTGCTTCCTTTGTCTGCAATTATAATAATGAACAATATATATTTGTATTTAGTTTTCTTTAGCCAGTGTAAGCCAGACAGCCAGGCAGCTGTTGATCTTAAAGGATTATCACAGAACGAGTTCACTTAGCTTTAGATAGTAATTTATCATTTGTGGCAAAATCCTGATTGTGTTTTTAAAACAGTTGCATTTTTTTAAATGGCAACTCCAAAGTATAAACAATATCTGAAAAATGATAAACTCTTGCATGAGAAAGAGCACTGATTCATGGTGTTCACATCTGAACATTCAGTGAAGCTGTCAAGATAACCTCATACTCACATCAGCCATGCAGCAATTGAACACAAAAGACCAAAATGTGCTGCCAAGAAAGCAAATTGTCTCCTGTAACTTCTGATTGCCTTGACTTAGAGAGATTGGTTTTGCATCATCTCTTCCCCCCAAAACTGGAGGGAAGATTAAGGCTGTGTAGTCCAAAACTGAAGGATCTCCCCAGGACCCTTGATGGCTTTTGGATATCAGAAATGTAATATTATTTTTTAAAGAGTCTGATTCACATTTGACTTAACCTGTATGTAAATGGACCACTAATGTAGGCAGACATACAATCTACCAAATTAACTGACATACCCTGTTCGTTTTGTGGTCAGTTCTTTAGGTAGTAGTTGCTCAGGAGGGATTTATTGCTCCATAGCATCAGCAAAACACCCAAAGATGCCATGTCATGGCAGCGATATGTCCAAGCTGAAAAATAAATTTAAAAAAAAAAAGGATAGGGAAGATTGCATTAGTTTCAAGATGCAGACAGATGCATCTTATCTCAATTTATGTAAAGATTAGAGATCCTGAGTTTCTTTCCCCAGAGGAAATTTTTTACTTGAAAAGTTAATAGAGATCACATGCTCATTTTAATTAAACTCCTGATTTAAATTTAAAACTCTTCAAAGATTTTCTGTCATTAATATTTTTTAATTTGGGCCAAAATTATTTTATTGTGATGTTTTTACTTAATCAGTCCATAAGAAACTAGAATCTTGCTGGAAGCTAGTTGGACGTGATATTAAGAATTTTAAAATGGTATATTTCTAGTCATAAAATGGATATGAGTGTAAAAAGTCAGAAAAAGTCAAAAAAGGTAGCTAGATATTTTATATTTTAAATGGAAATTACTAAATATACAGGATACTATTATTGTTTTTAATAATTGATTTCTCTTGTGCACAGAAAATGTGAGCCATGTTCTTTTTCTGCCACATGTACATATTCATCAATCCATGTGTCTCAAGGAGTTATAAGTATTTGTCACCACTTTCTTCTGAAAAATCTTTACAAACAATTTAGTTTTTCACTGTTAGATAATGGGTAAACCCTGTGGCATTTTACTAGCATGCAACACAGGACATCATTAGCAGAGGAAAAGAGTCAGCAATAAAATCAACTGGACATTAAGCTCATTCACAAAACTTAAGTCCCTGTTGAGTGCAGTGTTAAACATGCTTGATTATTTCATTCACTAGCACAGCCATTGATGGGGTCCCAGATCCCTAGTTAAGTTTTTATAAGGCTTTTCACTAGAGAACTTCACTAGAGAACATAATTGTTATTTCCACATACCTACATTCAATTTTCAGGGATTACTTTTAAGTGTGAATTCTTAGGTATTTCTTCCAGCTGCCTCCTGTCAAGCCATAATCCCAAATACTGAGTTCAGTCCCTGCAGGGTAAGCACTTGATCCTAGGGTCAAAGGTCCTTTAGCTCTTGACTAATGCACCTCATTAGAAGAGGAAAGCAGAATGTCTCCAGTAATTCAAATGTCATGAGAAGTAACAGAACTATGTATTTTTAATTGTGTTAAACAGGATTGTTTTATTTTAGACACAATAAAAAAAAAAAAAGAAAGCTGAAGGTTTCCCATTTGTAACCACTGGAAACACTGTTTAATTTGTTGTGCATCCATGTGTGGCGCAGTGTGTGCAACTAAACTGGAAGGAAATTAATTACCAGTTCAATCTTGTGCAGTAACCTTTTCTTGTTGTGGTAGGAGACTGGTCATAAATTCATAACTATTCATTACTCAAAAATGAACATATCAGTTAAATGAAATGCTGCTTTTCTTAGTACTTTACATAAAGTAAAGTAGATATGTTAGGTAATGGTTTTATCCTGTGCTGAAAAAATAATCACCTCATAAAAAGCAGGTTTTGATTAAACAATGAAACTGAAACTTAAGTTCACGTGAATCCTTAAGCAAATGCAAGCTACTGCATTTTCTACATAAGCTTTTCTATGGGTTCACTGTAGTTACAATATATTCCTTTTGCTTTGGAAGTTGAATGTAGTTGTTTGCATTTTAATGTTTATATTTTGAATGCTTTTTTACTTTAACTTGAAATTAGCAATTCTAGCTGGTTTTCACTCTTGAATTCTGAAGGAGTGTTGCAAGGTAATTATGTAAGCCAACTTCTTTGTAAAATTTGAACTGCAGTTATTCAATTAAAGAGCTGCATTCACTGCAGTAAAACTACTTATGCCTTTGCATTCAAACAAGTTAAAATAAAGAAATGACAGTTATAGTTTTACACCAACTACTTTTTTTTAAAAAGCAAAACATTTTGTATATTCATTGAATGGAGATACAGAGCAGGAATTCCTGATGTCACCAAAGCCTAAAGCATTTTTACAATGATTTCAAAATGAATTGTCCCTAAGGTTTGTTTCATCAGGCCTCTGCCTGACAAGCATTTTGGGACTGTATGTAGGATTTTCTCACAGTTCCAAACATTTTCTGGAATACAGGTAAGGTATGTGATTTTAATAATTAGAGGAAAAAATAGCACAGGAGTAGATGTGATGACATGATCTCTGGTTTTATATAATGATTAAAAGTGGATTTCTCATGATATTTTGATTTGATTTTTTTGCAACATGTTAGGTTGGTTAGCGTTATGAATAATACATGTATTGTTTTACCTTCTCCTAAGTTTAAAAGACTACACAAATAGATTTTTTTAATTCCATCTGGAGACAGAGAAACTACACAGTGAATTATCTTTGATTTTTTTTTCTGTTTGTTAACAAAAACTCACCAAATGAGACCCCATCTCCTCCAAAAATCTCTTTCCTAAACAGAATATGTGCTGTCTAATCAGGTATTTTCCCTACCTACATCTCTTTCAGCTAGCACCCCTGTTGAAAAATGTTTTTGGTTATGGTGCAATTTTAAGCTGAAATCCAGGTGTTTAAGCTGTACAACATTTTATTTCAGTCTTTTTTTCAGCCCGTACAGCTATGATTTTCTATCCAAGTTCAAACCCCAGCTCATAAACTGTGTGTACTCTGACTATTTTCTGCTAAAACCACTTGGCTCACACCGTTCACTTCTCTTAAGCAATCTTCCACTTGTGTCTTTCTGCTAGCAACTTCTTTAAATGAAAATCAGTAACAGCTTTCCAGATCAGGGAGGCTAAATCATCCTGTAACAATAACATGGTTTAATTTAGGCTCTAGCAGCGAGAGCAGAGTTACTGGACAAACTCATGTTTGTCTCACCAGTACATATTATTTCAAAGTGTCATTTACTACAGCTGTAAACTCTAGCCTTCTGGTTTGTAAAAGTTGTATTAAACTCATCCTGCTCATTGAAGAAAAACAGTTACATCTGAGGTAGCTTTCACTACTGAATTGTTTTGTGCATTTATTTTCCTGCTGGCTGTTGTTAGCTGCTATGATTCCCTCGATAAATCAGTAAAACAGCCTTGTTGGCTCTTGGCCCTCTCTTAACTCTCTTACCTATCCTAGCCTTGCATTTAGCTGCACACACTAATCTACACATAAAAAATCTCAAAGCTGCTAGGAGAGGAAATTTTCTCAAAGGGTTTTATTGATGCTTATTTATTAAAGCTAGAGATGTATATTTGGAGAGATTTACCTATGTACATTTAATAGGTCCCTTTCTAAATCATAGAATCATAGAAAGGTTTGGGTGGGAAAGGAACTTAAAGATCACACAGTTACAACCCCTCTGACACAGGGGTACACCTTCCACCACATCAGTTTGCTCAAATGTTCCACACAACTACTTGCTTCCTCAGGATTTAGTAATGTTATGTCTCTAAATAAAGATAATAGAAATTTTTACCCTTCATTTCACTGGGCTTGCCATCAAATTCATTCTGCTGCTGGTCCTGCTCCTTAACTGTAGCACTGGTGAGAAGCTGACAGCTGACCATGTAAAGCAAAAAGCTCAAAGGGCCACTTGAGGGCTGACAGTGCTTTTCTGTGTCTTCCATGGTGCTGGCAGGTCAACTCTGTTCATGATGAGTAAGTGTTTCCCTTGTCTGTTCCTCAAGAAGCACCAAAGATTTCCTGTAGGGATGATATTCTGTTCTGTTCAGGCTGCTCATGCAGCAAAAAGAAAGTATCCTTCTATGGAGGCTACAGATGTGAAAGCAGAGGACAAATTGCCAGAGAAATAGATTGGAAACATACTTAGGTTAACAGAATACTTTCCCTCCCTCAAAGATGTTGAAAGGCATACATCTCTACCTCATTTTCATTATTGTATTGATAATGGGTTTATAGAAACAATGATTAAGAAGCTAAAATCTCAATATTAGTGCAAAAGCTATATATTTCATATTGCTACTGTTCTGCATCTGCAGGCTTCCTCTTATGTGTCCTACCTTATGAACAATATGTATGCTTTTGATTTAGGAACCAATAACATTTTAAACTCTGACACTAAAGCAAGCAAAAAAAAAAAAAAAGGAAAAAGGGGAAAAGAAAGAAGGGGAGAAATGATTGAATTACATAGAACACTTTTTTTTCCCTTTTAAAATGCAGTAAAAGATTCAATAGTTGAAATTGCTCAGGGGTGATCATATTTCCTTCAGAAGGTGCTCTGTATTGGGGCCAGTGTATGTATCAAATACTGCTGATAGTTCAGCAGATTTTTTTTTTTATTTTATTGAAAGTCACAGAAAAGAGTTGCAATAAAACTTGCATTAACAGCCAGAGCTGAAACTGAGGCTGTCTATTGATTTATGCACTTTCCTTTGGTTTTGATCTTTTCAAGAGCGTGACTTGCCACATTATGTACTCCTCTGGGATTTTCTCCCTCACCACTCATTACTATACTTTCACTGTCAATCTGATCATGCAGTTTCATATGATTCAGTTAAAAGAAAATAATCTACCAGCAGTCAGCTGTGCATGATTTTGGCTAGGGCTCTGATTCAAAGTGCAGTCAGATGAATGAGAGAACACTGGTTGTTTTTAATGGGCTCTGTATCGAGCTATGAGTGCCTTTTTAGGGCACATCATTTTAGCTTATTCTGTATCTGTAATTATTCTTTTGAAATGCCCTTCATCTCTACCCAAAGCTAGTCCCAACAAATAAAATGAAAAAAACCTGGAATTTATCTATTGTTTAGGATGTACAAGAGGATTTTTCCCCTTAATTTTAAGGAATATTATTTCTTAGGAACTACCTTATTCCAGAAACTGCAACATATGGAGGGTTCTTCAAGTACAATCCATAGTTCCTATTCGCATTTGAGACTCTGTGCAAGTTTTTACATTTTCACATTTGCCTCCTGAAAATAACTTGGGATAAGAATAATTTTTCAAATGTTATTAATAGATAAAACGTAATCCAAGGATAAATACTTCCAGACTGCAGCTACTGTATGTATCTAGGCTAGACACACATATCTCAGTGTTTTGTTTTTTCAGTCTGACTAATTGTCTTTGTCTTTAATGACTCTCTTTCAAATGTCTGCTTTATGTTTCACAAATACTTAATCATCATGCTTTTCTTCATCTGTGTATTGATAGAGTTTAAATGTGTACATATGAAGCAAAATGACATTAGCTGAGGAAGTTGGGCAGAAATCTGGGGTTTTTTTCTGTCATTCAAATAAAATATTTTCTCCTACCTAAAACAAACAAAACAAATCATGTCTTAGTTCCTTTGCTGTAAATGCATGAATAAAATTGTGTGGAAATGTGAATCGTTATTAGAGCATGCATAAAATCCACTTAATAAGTACCCACAGGAGAAAACATCACTGCTCAGGACCCCATCCTGGCCTGTATGAATTGTACCAAGAAGACCAGTAAGCCTACTCATGCATGTATGCGCTGCACACATGTTTAAAGCTAGGAAAATAGTGTCTCATAGATGGAAGCTCTTTTACTCTAATGAAACACCTTTGAGTACGATATAATGTCAATGGAACAGCATGTGGCTTTGCTACATATAAAAGCAATTATGGAAGTAATATTACAGGCTGGCTTGCCTTTTTCCTTTGGTTTTAGGGCTTCAGATTCCCTACGAGCTGAGTCAGAATGATAGCACTTTCCTTCTTGTCATCATCTCACAATAAAACTTTCTATTCTTTTAATTGCTCAGAAGCTCTTCAGATATACCATTTGTACTTATATTACAGCCATATACATTAGCTAATATTTTGCAATTTACTCTGGGCTGTTTTGTTTCGTAGTTTAGAAATTTTAGACAGTCTGAGATAGTTTAAATAACAGTGATTAGGTTTCTAGTAATTTATTGACTTTTCCCACATTATGTGTCTTGAAACTAGGGTATAGCACATGTCTAGATTTCAGAGAAATCCAAAAATGTAGTGTCAGGTGATATATACAGAGAGTATGTTATGTTGACCATATTGGCCACTGATAACCTGCTCCATCTGTCTTGCCTCTGACATGTTAGCTCGACAGGGTAGAGATGAGGCAGCCTCTAAAAACAGAAGTCATTATGAGAAGAAACAGCAGCCCAGTAGCAATCAGGTATTTTGCTGAAAAGTTCAAAAGATCATATTTGTTTTTTTTTTCTTTTTTTACCTGCTTTAATGTCCATAATCATGGCAAACATGGTATTTCCTTAGTGAGTTATAGAGGATGACTCAATCTTTCTAAGCTTCAGCAGCGCAGTGTTGTTGGTTAAGGATCTTGAAGCCCAGTTGGGCTTGTCTCTTCCCTCTGTTTTTGTAGCTCAGGACTTGAACCCTGATAAACTCTGGCACAGTTATGCTTCAACACTTCATACCTAGCCTCCTCATATGTCTTTAGGGTGAGCTCTTCTGTAACTAATAAATGTTTGTTTCCCTTCCTTTTCCTTTTAAACAACTTTGAATATGTCAAGCTCATTAATAAAAAAAGTCTGATTTGTATGCCATGCATTATGTAATTTGTTATATTATTCTGTATGTAAGTTACATGCTCACATGCACATGTATGAATAATAGTTAAGGATTAATATAATTTTTTACCCTCATACATAGAAAGAATTAATTTATAAAATGTTTTGTGATGTAGATGATATATATGTCTTTGTACATGGCATACTACACTGCCTAAGAAAATACAAGCTTTTTATTAACAGAAAAATCTGTTAAAAATACTTACAAAAATGCATTTTTCTTCTAGTGCTCTAACAGAGATGGAAACACAGTCCAAACCCATTTTTTTATTTGAAATTTTCATATTGGTAGTTCACATCATGCTTTTTGGCTACTGACTAGATGAAGTGAGAATTTGAAACAGCAGAGTAACTGTTTGAATACTTCAGAACTTAGCATAAAAATCCAGGGTGGGGGGAAGGGGAAAAGGTTGAAAGAAAAATTAAATATGTTATACATGCCAACTGTTGACCACTTACTCATATCATGCTGGGTTTTTAAGTGGTTCTCTCTTTTGGTTACACAATAAACCCACTCCATGTGTAAAAGGAATATAACCTCCTATTTAATGGAGAAAAGTCCCCTGTGAATAGCAAATTTTACCTCTTCTCAGACCTACTTTAAAATTTTTACTTCCTTCTTCAAATGATATTGAATTTTAATACAATAATTGGTGGCCTGTGACACTTTTACTGAGCTGAATACAATTCCAGCTCTGCTATTGTGCTTTTGAAGCTCTCCTAGAGCATCCTGTGGAAAGAGCAGGAAGATTTGTGCTAGTGGCTTCTATTTATTCAGATGTATTTGGTTTAGTTCCTCATCCTTCTGGTTTGAAAGCTAGCACTAGCGAAGCTTTCTGGAAAATTATTGTAAGCTCCTAAACCCCATAATTACAGCCCTACAATATCCCTATCTGTGGGAAATACCCAGAACAGCTACTGTAAAGTAGTCATTACAATGCCACTTTTCTATCAGAAACGTGACAATTCAGTTGCTAGTAGGTAGTTCTGTTCACAGCCAAGGTCCCTGGCATAGCCCCTCCCAAAGATCTGGGGATGCTCAGGGAGTCCCCAGAAGAAAAATGTAAGAGGTTCAAGAACACAGACCAAACAGTGCTTCTCACACTCAAAGAGAAAATGTAGTAATTTCCCAGCTTTAGTCAGTCATCTTTGCCACTTTTACCTGTGGTCTCACGAAGACCTCAATAAGATCTTAATAATGGTGCAAGTATTGTGTAACAGCTTTTACTGGCCCCCTGTGCTGTATTCTTTCTTACAATGAGCCCTGTTTGCTTAGGGACTGCCTACCCATGAATGTTAATCATTTGTGATCACATAACACCATCCCCCAAAATATGTGACTAAAACTAAACTACAGATGGTGCCCACAAAGGTTAACCTTAGCCTGCGGTGCCAAATCCCCTCAGAATCCCTCCACAGTCAATGGGAAAAGGAAATGTCTCCTTTAACACAGTATTCCTCAATCCGTGCTCTGGGAAGCAGTAGTGATCTGGAAGACATCTGATGGTAGTTCATGAAAATGTTGGAAACGTTTAACCTTCCCCCACAGAAAACACCTCCAAACTATATACAGAAATTCCTATGTATGCACACAAGCAAACAATCAATTTGGGAGATTTTAAAAGTAATAAACAAAGCTTGAAAGGGCATTTGGCTGTAAATGGAAACCATTATGACAACACTTCATAACAGTACTTTGATTTTTTTTTTTAAGGTTGGGTAGACTTTCAATTTGAAAAAGAAAAGAACTGAAGCTAATTTTTGAGGGTTTTTTTCCCAGATGACTACACAAAATTATTCAGGAAATACACTTGACTTGGGAAGGACTTGTTTTTTCTAAAAGTCTTTATATTTTGAAATATCAAAATATGAAAAATGATGTCCATGGGGTAGTACATCCAGCATGGTACATTCCATCATCATTTCTTGAAGGTTCATCCATTGGATATTAGCATTATATGATATCTTTCCGAAGTATGGATTAAGAAGGTAATAAACCCCAAAAGAATTAAACAAATTAACTTTTAACTGAGTGATATTAGTCTTTTTTTGTGTAATAAACCTAATGATGTTAGTTTTCAATGAAAAGAATCAAAAGCATCACTGAAGTCAGTCTTATGCTATGTCACATGAAATTATTCTAAACTCCAGCTTGTAAAAATATAATCTAGTAAGTGAATGTTTTCACTTTTTAATTTAACTAAAGATCTTGTTAATTACAACAGCTTTATGATTGCTTGTATCAAGTAGAATTAATTCCCATGTGGACAGCAGCATGAGCATTTCTCTCTAACAGATCGGCTTCTCATGCTTTTAATTCCTTTGAGAAATCTTAGATTTTTTGTACATGAAACAAAGAAGGAACCATTGTGAGGGACTTTCTTAGTGCAATCCTCTTCTGTTGTGACCTGCGTGAGGGAACAAGTCTGATGTTGTATTCAGTGAGGAGACTAAGTTAAAAACCCCACACCCTTTTATTCCGTCCCTTTGGGGGTTCATCATATTTTTAAATTTTATAATTATGTGCTTTTACTATTTTTTGCTCAGGTTTTTACTCTGACAGTAAATTATGGTAATTTATACCATGATAAACCATAAATCCCATAGTAATTAGGAGTTTGTTCCAAACAACCTGTGATTGGGTTCTGATCCCATTCCAAAAGTTTCTCCTTGGGACATTTGTTTCTCTTCATTTAAACTATGCCAATTCATCTCATGAAGTGTATTGCTTACATGTCTCAAGAGATCTCCCACCATAAACTTTCTGAATGTTTATACTTTCAGGGAAAAAAAATAGTTGTAAGACAATCTATATTTGAACAAAATAGGATATAATATGGCTTGGCATCTCCAAATGTCTAGATTTTCTCAAAGATGGGCAAAGTTTTTAAGTAATAGACTAAACACCAATTCTAAGGAGCAGAGAACTGGTGGCATAATAAACTGATACAATTTTTTCATTCTAATTTTAAGGAACCGTCTGACCACAACTTTAGCCTAGAAATAAATTAACAATTGTAGCATACAAATAATTTAATCAAATGATACATAGGATCAAATGATACAAATCACATCCCAGGATGCCTGATTTTGCAGATCACTCACGATTTGGAGTATTCTGTGGCTGTTTGCTGGAGAGCAAGTTCAGAAAGGGCATTTCAGGGGAATTCTAAGGAGCAAGTGAGGTCAAAGACTTCATGACTGAATTTGTCCCACCATGGAGAGCTGCTGTTAGCTGAGGACTGCACCAGAACGAGGAGTTGTAAACACATGCTCACTGCCTATGGGTAACTGCAGAAAATGAGACACAAAGAACAGATTTGTGAAGTCCTGTTGTGAAGCCACCTCCATTCAGAGGTGATTGAATGCCTAATTTCTACCTAGCTTGCAAGTAAGAGTCCCTGATATTTTTTTTTTTGCCTATCCAAAACAAGATAATCTTGGAAGTGGTGAAAAGGTAATCCTTTCAGAAAAGAATATGGAAAGCAAAATTACATTTTTGGAAAAAACTTCCCAAAATTAAATGATTATGAGTATATATCTATACTGCAACAGAAATGCATATGGAAATGCATATGCATATACAACTATCTGAAAGCTTGCAGGAGAATTAAAATGCCATCTGGCAAATAATGACTGTTACAAGAACAAGCTCTCAGTGATTCTATATAGTCCATAAATGGAATGGCTAGGATTGGGTAAGTTTTGGTTTTGTTCAGTCAAAACATTTTATTTGAATTTGTCTTGCATGTTCCATCACAAGATACAAAGTTTCAACATGGAGATCATGTTGAAAAATAAGAAAATAAAAGGTCCTGAAAAAAGGACCATATTTTGACAAAACAATTTTTATATTTTGCATGGGTTTGATATGTATTTTCTACAAAATTAACACAACTCTGTGAAACATTTTTATTCCAAAGATGCATTTTTTCAAATGTGAAAAGATTTAATCAATCCTTAACTTATGACTTTTCAGATAGAAATATTACTTTCCTCAAGGATTTTATACTTAATAATAACAGAGCAATAATTATCCTTAGAAAAAAATACGTGCTAAATAAGAATTCGCTTCCAAACACACAGAACATGACTGCTGGGCAAGTGAGCCACTGTGGAATAAAAGGGTATATTAGAGAAATGAGATGAAGAGATTTTATAGATTCACCCGTATGACAGAGTGAAGCACTATGTAGAATTATGTGATTTAGTTCCCAATGAGAAGCAGGGATATGAAAAAATGTTTCTTTGAAAAATTCCCAACTGGTTCTACAATGAAGTCAAACAGTTCACTTATCATAATGCTATCATAGTACCCCCTTTAAAATAAAGATTAATGGCAACATGTTGCATTTTTTTCTTAAAGATAAAGATTTCCATTTAATAAGCTTACTGTGAATTACACCCTCAATGCAACCATTTTCCCCATCTCTTGTAAAAATATCCATCCTTATTGGCTTTTAGTTGTAATCCAGGCAATGTCTCTCTTGCATGCTGCGTGCATTTTTCACAAACATGTCAACATAACACTCCTCGAGAAGGACATTGTTTACTTTGGATAAACCTGCCTCATGGAGGATAAAACCATTCTTTGTGAACACTTATGAAGGACAAGAGTGTGTATGCTATTTATGAAATGTTTCATTATGCAGTATGTGGTTTCCATTATATAAATAATTCTTTCCCCCTCATCTACTTCTCTGTGGGAATATTGAATAAATAATTAAAGGAGAAAAAAGAGTAGGAAGAAATAAGTATAAACAACTTGAAAGATGATTCATAAGTTGAGTTATGTTAATTGTATTTCCTACTGAGACATCAAAGTACATTTGGTAACATGAAATATATGCACCTTTCCAAGATTTTATATTTTGGCTTTCTTAAGGGTGCTGATAATTATCCACAATAACTTCATGGAAAATATCTCCAAAAGCTTTTTTTAGTGTTTATTTTCCTAGAGCAAGACACCACTTATAATCTCATTTTTTATAGGGTTAGTTCTTTGCTTTTTGTTATAGTGAAACACACTGCCTAGTCCACGGTCAGAGTATAGAAGTTCTTATCACAGTCACATAACTTTCCTTCTTATTGCCTTTAAGAAACTCATCAGCCACAAAAGAGGGAGAAAACCACCCTAAACCCTAAAAAAGCCCCCACAACACTGGCAGAGCACCAATAAAAATGACTGCATTTTGGCTACCCTCTTTGAGAATTAATATACACCAAAATAATTTGGGTTCATTTATATTCCAGTAATATCTGGAGACCTTGTTTGGAGATTCAGGGTAATATTTTCTAAAGTGAGTAACTAAGGCAGCAGCTACAGCATAAAATAGCAAAGGCAACAGTTTCACAGTTTAGTTCCATAAGTCCAAATTTCAGACACATGAAGCCTATCTCAATTTTGTTGCCCTGGCTGAGTTTGGTTGTCCGTGTTTCTGCTGCTGGTTTTTTGCAGAACTTCCCCACCATTTACAACACAGAGGTGATTAAGCTCACAGTAACACACCAGGAGACATGACATAGAATTTCTGCCACATATATGTCCTGGTGGGCCTGCTCTAGAAGAAAGTTCTTACAAAATAAGAGCACTCCTATCAAATCTGGATAGACCAGAACCAAAACTCAGAAAGCAACATCTTCCTGCAGCTTCCTACAATAGAAAAAGAGGGAAAAGTTAGGAAATTGGCTATTATGCATAAACCAGACATTATCTTATTGTATTTTCTGGAAAAAGTTGAATGACAGATATTGCTGAAAAATCATTGAAAGGATGGAATAATACACTTTCTAATTTTTTGACACTTCCCTAGAATAGGGAATGAACTTGGACGGCATTTGCTGCAGCTGGCTGGAAAAGAATCACAGAAATATTCTGAGGTTTTAACTGTAGGATATTTTATTCTCTTGTTCTACCTGAAAAGTCATCAAAAGAGAATTTCCAAAGTAAGGACGGGGAGAGAAAGCCAGTAAACACCCATCTGAGTTGTAGCAGATCCATTAGCGTTCATGGTCTAACACTATGTGGTTCAGGGCAATGAATATGTCTGCTGTGTGGCAAGGAGCTCTCCAAAAACCAGTTAATGAATATTTAATGAGGGTGAAATAGTTTCAATGGGAGTACTTTAAAGACCGAACAACTCGCTAAGCCAGGGTGAAGTAATATGCTAGGGAAGAGGGAAAGGTTTCACATCAAAGTCATCACTCAGGCTGTGTTTTTCTCTAGAATATTAAGTTTCAAAAAATGCATAAACCTGGCTCTTCAGGAAAATTTCTCAAACCTCGAGGACTACTGGCTATTCTAAGATCTCATTCATACTTTCTGGCTTCCATCTAAATTTACAAGTGACATTGCTGAGAAATGTATTATAAGCAGTGGTTTCTCTAAGAAAAGCTCTTAGTTGGCTAAACTGTGGAATTCCTACTTAGAACTTCTGTTGGCAAGAGCGTTGCTTTAAAGATGGAGGAATTTGTTTTAATAGAATTTGGCAAAGGTAGTTATTTTCTCAGTGAATAACATAATACTGGTATCATCAACACCAATTTTAGACACACACATAAATAATAGTCTATCTTCTCCTAGCTGAAAATGGTGGGCTTCAAAATAATTGGGCATACCGTAATGTATTTTGTTTTTCATCATATTTCAGGATATATTTGATTGTTTCCCCCACTGATGATGTTTAAACAGCAATTTCTCTATTTGAATAAGGCAGTTTGAAATCAGGCCACAAGTAACAGATTGCTTTGCTTAAACTGCTTTTACTTCCTTGGTCTTATCTTGTTTTATGTTTCATGTGCATCAGCAGGATGCACAAGAGATGCTTTATACTATATGCATTTGGAATGGCTGCTGTGGAGGGATTACCAGCCCAGCTCTGGCATAAAGCTCCCTTTAGAATTTGTTGACTACAGCACTGTATCCCAAACCTACTGGCAATGACTAGGAAACCAAATTTGTTAAATCTTGCTATAGGGCCTTCTAGTTAGTTCAATGGAAACTTTAGATAGCTTTCACCAAATTTCCTCTTCCTTCCCCAGTCCCCTCATCTCAGATCTTCACCTAATTATTGTTTATTTTTATTGCATAGCATTCTATTGTTAAAACAAGATATATTATCAAAATATTATGAAAATTTTTAACCTGTTTTCTTTACTTGGGCCTTATTTCCTTTTGTATTTGGCTTGATTAAAATCCATTTTTTTTTAGCTATAAGGTTCTTGCTGCGTGGTGGTTCCTGTGCCTGCCACCAGAAGTCTCTTCCTGTGTGAAAAACCTGAAAACTAAGAGCTGAACTTACTTACTTTTCCTGACTGCTCTTTCAAGCTCAAGTTCTCCTTTCAGTGCCAGGGAAGCTTTATTAAGTTTGTGTAGACTATTAGTGATGTTAATACTATAGCTTGGAACAATTGCTCTTAGCATCCAACAGCAAGTAGATGATCAGATTTTATAAATAAAAAGGTATAATCTCTTTTCTATAAATTTATCTTACACCTTATATATGGTAAATGAAGTGGTAGTTACTATCAGTAATACAAAAGTAAAGGAACAAATTATCCCATGTCAAGCATATCCATGTTTTCTTTCTTTGTTTTTTTCCCTATGGTAGACTTAGGCAAAGTCTAATGGCTGCCAAAATAATCAGAAAAAATTAATGTGCCAAGTACAGTGGATCAGTAAAAGTTTTAGATGGAGGGAAGCCAAAATATTTTTCAAGGAAAATACTGGGGCTGAAAGTTTGGGGTGAGCTCATAAAGAACCATCCTCTGTCAGGCTAGGAGACAATCTTATTTAAATTCCTCCTGCTTTTAATGTCAATACTTGGCAAAATTCCATTAGTCAGATAAAGGTACCACAATTTCAAAACACTGTAAACTATATATGTTACCTGATAGCATGCCTCATTTGACTCCCCTTTCCACATCCACTCCAAAAAGAATTACACAGAATTTTATGGAGAGACAAGTTGGACTATTTTGGCAGTCCTTCAAAACATAAATTAGGTTTGAACAAAAAATACATGTAAGGAAACGATTTGGTTATGCGTTCTTATTCCAGAATTACTGTATTTTGTCCTATATTATTTAGTTTCTCTTGCCTCTGGGGAAGTATTTTCCATCCATGAAAAACTAACTTCTGGTGTTGTTCATGCACATAATCCTGTTGTTTTCCCATAACCTTTAAAGGATGCTGGTCACTTTACAGCTTATTGTACATTTCACCTTGAGTTCTGCAGATCCTTGAAAAACCAATATAGAACTTCTGTAGCCAGTTGCATTTCTGCCAGTAAGGGCACCCTGAATAAAGGGTAGGCTATGACGTTATGCATCCTAAATAGGGAATGAGAATGGCTTGAAAGAGAGGACCCAGAGTTAATGAAGCAATTTTTTTTTTCTGGGTTGCGATCATGACAATTACATCAGTTCTTTCTACCCAAAAGCAGAACAGACCTGAGATTTATTTGTTTTGAAGCAAGTGATATTTTTCACCAAATTAAAAACACTACTTGAGTGAATATTTATAAGAATTCTGCAAAGGATTTTCATTGCCACAGCACAATTATTAAATTATACAAAAGCCTTGAATACTACTTACAGATTTGACCAGTCTCCAATTTTACCAACAGAAGAATGAAAACAAAAGTAGAATCATCCAACAGAGCAATATACTGATGAATAGTAAATATACCTAGGGCACTGCCAGACTGATCTTAAAGAAGTATGTACGACATATGTGGTCAGGAAATAAATTGCATTTGTCATCCACCTTTGCTTGCCTCATTCATCCATCTCTGCCTAGACTACCTTAAGCATTCCAAACACTGTGTTACATCAAAGTCTCTGTCCAAAACAAAAAGAAGAGAAGGAGTAGTAAGAAAACAATTAGTTTTCCCCTTGGCTGGTACAACGTTAATCTTTCCCTACAAACTATTGACAACTGTTGCTGGTCAGATTTGAAATGTGCAGCAGCAAATAATGATCTTAGTGTCTAGACTGACAATTCATAGAGCACTTGACCTAAAAAGTTATTGACCAGTTTCTTGAAATTTTGTTTTTTAAACTCATTTTTCTGTTAACCAGGTGAAGAAATCAGACAGAATAAACTAGATCTGGCAGTGGCTTGATAGGTTATCTAATTCATCCCCCTTTGTAGGTTTCTAAAACTTTTCCCTTTTATAGTTGTGTATTATTATTATTATTTATTACTTTTATAGTACTGTTAGTCTCCATGGACTAAATATTTCTAAAAATATTACATGGACCAGGATAAAAAGCTGCAAACCAACATGGGTTCTGGAAAACCTCAGATCATTGATTCTTAGCTTTCTCTCTTTCTATTTGCTCTTTAACACTAAGTTCACTTTCTTATCAGGTATTTATTGTGTTGGAAAAAAATCTCCCATCCTTTGCCTTGCCTTACCTCCCCTCACCTTCCCTTGTATTTACTTGTCCCCTTTCTTCATATCTGAATAATGATATAAAAGTGTCACAGGATTCGTAAATATCTCCCAAATTCTATCATCAGACCAAAGTTTCAGTGATCCAAAACCTCTGGAGATGAGGAAGGACTTGATCTGAGACCCTACATTAAAAGTAGAAGATCTTGATCATTATGTGTGTAATTGGCTTAGGTTAAGAGATGTAATGAATTAACAGAATCATCCTGTCCAAGTTTTGAAGAAAGTGAAAACAAAGAACATAACTACAATGGGAGGAATGAGGAAATACATCAAGTGACTTCGCCATCACATCCTCCCATGTCTGCAAAACTAGGAGGAATACATAAAACAGCAGCTTATGCAGGAAACTGAGGAGCAGAAATAGTTTAATAGGATTGTTAAGAGGAATAGATGGACATTTAAATTATTTGCTAAACTTGCAACAACTGACATTTAGGAAGAGTGAAGACTTTATGCAAAACTTCTTTTGAAGATGACAGAATAAATATCAAGTAGTCATAGCACAAAGTGTAATCTTTACAGAAGACATATTCCCTTGCCAATTCACTGCCTTTCCCACCTTCTCCTTCTCTCTTTAGCTTGCTTCCTGTGTCCTGCTCACATGGTGACTTTTTTTACATGCTTTCTTCTTGTCCTTCCAAGGCAGAAGTGACTTGGGATGGGGAGTGCAAGTGCCTTGTGCCCTCTCTGTGGTGTCTCAAGAAGTTAAATACACACATGGAGCCTACCATGGATACCCCAGCACTGAGGTCTGTGCTCTGATACTTAAAGACAAAAAATTAAGAGAAGAGCTCTGGACCTCACCAAAGAAGTGAAAACAATTTAATTCCAAAACTAGCCTAAAATACTACATTAGATGAATCATTAAATGTAGAGAACCATTAAATCACGAATCACTGCAGCTAAAATACCAAGCAATGACAGATTTCAGCATTCTTCAGTAAGACAAACTTAAACTCAGAATTGTTAAGCACTTTGCACAGGAAGGCAGGGTAGGGACTCGACAATGAACAGAGATGCTGTTATCAAATTAGCATAACAATCATATCACAAAACCTCAAGTAGTGCTTTTGTGCAGTTCAAACCAAGAAATAAATGGTGAACATCTTAACCAAAAAAACCCCATCAGTAATTCATAACCACCCCTTAAAACAATTTAGAATAATGCTGTGAGAATGCTTTTATGGACAATCTGAAAATTTAAATTAGCCATTTGAGTAGCTAATTTGCCCAGTTTACAAAGGCAAATCACCTATCTGAGACCACGGGATTTTTTGCCACATTAGGCCTCAGTAAAACTTGTGAAGACAGAGCCCATAATGTTGCTATTAGCATAAAATATCCCTTGGATTTTTTACAAGCTATACCCAGAATTTATAAAAAAATGGACTCCATGTGCTGTTATTTGTGGTGCTGAAGACACAGCAGTGGGTTAAAAGACATGTTTTCAATAAAGCTCCGTCTCCTGCTATGAGGCTTTAACATCTCCTGCTATGAGGCTGGAGGATGTTCAGGCTGTATCCCACTGAGAACTTCCACGTGGACCTAGAATCCCTCTGGGGAGACTTCTAATTTTGCCTGAAGCTAATTAGAATTCATGTTTGCTTAGCGAATTGAGGACAGTGATAGCTACTCACACTCTAATTGCAGTTAAGCCTAATGGACAGCTCAGGATAGGTAGGTACCCAAAGTATCTACCTAGCAAATATTTTGAGGTTTTTCTCCATTTCACGTTTACCACTGAGCACTCAGCAGGTGCTCCCACTTTGGAAAGGAAGTGCTAATGCCTTAAATAGCCTTCTTATTCTGACTAGAATGCATCTAATTGATGTCTCACCTCTGGGAAAACAAAGACAGCAAATTCAGGTTAATGATCCTGAATATTGGGAGACATGGCTAAGTCCATTAACCCAGCCAAGACCAAAACACTGACACCTACAATAATATAAGGAGAAATTGCAAGATTCCTTAGAAATACCATCATACTTCAAAAGTAGTCTCCAAATGGTGTCAGAAAGAAATTAAAAATAATGTTTGGAATTACTCTTCTCATGTTTAAAGGGTATTTAAATAAAACTAATGTATTTTGTAGAATAAGCCTGAGTAAAAAACAATGTTAAGGCCAGAGAACTGAGGCGAAAAAAAAAAATAAAATTCTTGTTCCTCTCTCTGCTTCCAGTGAAGAATTACACATTTTCAATACTGAGTTGAGGGTGGTGGATTCTCAGCACAGACTGAGAAACCCACATTACCTAACTGTAGCTGGCCACATTTCAGGCCCTGGGGTAGATCTGGAGTAGGCATTCTTGTCTCTTATCATCTGAAGAATGAAAAAGGATTTCACAGCAGGATTTATCAGCTTGTTTCAAATACCGCCCCTGTGATGAAATGTTTCACAGTTTGGATGTGATTGTTTCTCTCTACTGATTACAAAAGTCTGGACAACTCTTTCAGTTGCGGTCTTTCACTTGCTATTTATTTCTCATCTATTATGGTGTTTCTTAAGGAAATCTGGTATGCAATTAATGATATGAGGGTATAAAGAGAACTGATATTCAAGACACAGCTGTAAAGATAAATATTAGCTGTGGAAACATGGTTCACTGTAGTATCGATGGGCATTTATATTTATACCAGATAGAAGCTGTGCCAGGGTGATGTACAGCACAATTCAGAGCCTCAAAAATTTGTTGGTCTCCATGATAAAAATACATCTTAATGCTTCTGTAAGGTAGAAGTCTATTATTCAGAAATATTATTTGCATTTAGTAGCTTATTTCCTTACAATGGGTTTCAAGAGTTACTAATTCATTACAGTCTAGAACCTACAAACAGATGAAAAGTAAAAGGCATAAAATCATATTTATTAGCTATGCTGAATTACCCCTTAAAAATAAATTTACAGTTTTTGCAGAGACAGGTGTTCAACATTGCATTACTAAATGGTTTGGTTCTCAGAAAGATTTACTGATTTATGTGGTTCAAGGTTAAAAAAATCAGCAAGCAGTAATCAAGATTCCATAATAAAAAGGTAATGGACCAAGGCTGACCTTTGTGCCATGTGCTAAGGAAACAACTCTGCCACATTTATATCCAGTAAAACCACAAAAAAGTTGTTAGAAACATGCTTTTTGATTATGTGAAAAAGGAAATTGCAGGTAACCTCAAAAGAAGGTAAACTGAAATTTCAAAGACATTCACTCTCCTGGCTTTTTCTCTCTTAGTAAAGTCAGGTATTGTCCATAAAGAACAGACTATTTGCTGTGTCAATTCCGGACAAGATTATGACATATTGCAATATACTGTTCATGAACTGAATCTCAGTTGCTTTCAGTGTTTGGGAAGTGGACAGTGTAATGAAAATAGTACTTCAACTTAGGGAAGAAATGAGGTTCTGCGATCTCACTTCCTTCCACAATCCCTCCTTAAAATATGATGATTTTGTGAATGACAACCCTATTGCTCCACATTCACAAAGTCATCTGTATTGCCAATGCTTTGGCTGCAGAGGCATTATCACATCCTTCCAGGTGAGGCATGGAGTGGTTATTTTTTTTTAAGTTTTTTTTTGGGTGGGTTTTTTTGTTTTGTTTTTCTCATTTTACAGATTATATTGTTTAAACTCATTTGGATGAAAAGGAGTTCACAAATACATCATAATATTGTCCATATTATTTGTACCTGCTGTAATATAGCTTTATGAAAAAAGGCAATTTAAAGATAACCAAGAAAAAAATCCTGCCATGACCTCTTCATTTATGCTTTGATTATACTCAATAAATACTCATAGTTTCACTTAAATCCAACTTGTTTGTCATCTTTGTCATGTTTGTCATCTAAAAGACTCAAAGATATCCAATAGAATCCAGAAGGAACAAAACAGTGATTAAGGACAATCCATGATAATCAACATTTTTTCTTACAGCACAGTTGGATACCAACATAAAAAACTGGTTCATATTCATGTTTTCATTTAGAATGTACATCAGTCTTTGGCCTTGTTGATGCAACACCTTGTGCACAAATGTCCACTCAAATGCAAAACCCCATTATATTTACATACACACTGGGTTGTATTACTCAGCCCACAGGGATGTAATTGTGATGACAAAGAAATAGTGATTGATGATTTTAAGTCTTGATATGGTAACTTACATGATTTCATATGAGTTGGTATTTAACATTAAAATGATGTTGAGCACTTTGATACCAAGGCAAATAAAATCACAAAAGTGCTCTTGGGTAAAAATATAAGATACAAAGAAATGGCCTCCTGAGTGGTGAATTAGTAAAAAAAAAAAAAAAAAAAAAAAAAAAATTAAGAGCAAAATGTTACTTTGTATAAAATAGAAAGAGATTTTTCCAGAGTTTTCTTACAAAATGAACAAAAATCAAATGCAAGCAAAACTACTCCAACCTCCCATCTCTCTCCAAAAGTTCCAAATTTTCAAATGAAAACTGATATTTTGACTTAGAAACAATTTGTTGTATGTCCTAAGAACTTTTTGAAATTCCAGAAAAGAAAAAAGACAAAGCAACAGGCTTACAGCTTAAAGTGTTTCCCATCCCTGTTTTAGTCGTCCTAGTTAGTCAGTTCCACGGTACATCCATAAACATTCCAAGATCCCCAGAAACTCACCTTTCACAAACAGATTTCTTATTTATTGAACATCCAAAGTCTTCTGCTGAATCTGGATCACATCTGAAAATATCTTCATTATCAATTTGATGCTGTAACCCTGCAAAATTATTTTTTAATCTTCATTTATTCAGTGAGAAGGGAGAATTTGAGCCAAAAACTCAATGTATTTTAGTTAAAAAAAAGTTACATAGACTAGATAGAATGATGATCTGGGATTTTTTTTGCGCTTCATCTGTCTTGTTAGGAGTGATAAAACTATCTTATTGATAGCATATTATTGATTGTTTCTTCCAAATATAACCTTGCATATCTTACAAATCTGGCGATTTATCTATTATGTCAAATGCTGTACAGTACCTTGAATAGGTGTTATTATACAAATTGACCTTGTAATAAATCATATAGTTCATTGACTACTTCAGTGCATAAAGATAATCCCAGGAGGTGGATTAGATAGACAGCTCTAACAGTGAGTGGATGTGTGGAGCACTGGTGTCTATGGGATCTGCTGGGTGCTGAGCAGAGAGTGTTGAGGTCTCAGTTTTTGGCTGGTGGGGTGGGACAGTTTAATTTGTGGAAATTTCTCTGAGGCTTTTTCCTACAAAAACTGATACTGATTATTTCACCCGTTTGTTGATCACTTCCAGTGACCATCCTCTCCATTCCACCCAATTACTCTGCAAAGCATTACACTGCTGCCTCAAGTGGAGAGAAATCTTTCATTGAATAAATCTATCCTAGTGCAAATGCTGTCCCTCTGAAAGTGAAATCGTAGCTGCTCTCAAATCAGTGTTAAGTCTTTCATTTCATGGCCCTCACAGAAGCTGAATTTCCCCCTGCAGACTACAGAGACTAGTTGTTCCTCCTTCTGTCTGGGACAACATGATCTGTAACTGTAGGCAAGTTAGAGTCTTCTTTTTCTCACTTACCAGGCAAATGCAAGCATAGCATATATTATGCATGCATTATACATTTCCTTTCTTATTGTCAGCTTGCATGCACATTGACAACACAGTCCTAACTCATCATAGAATTTTAAGCACATGTTTAAACTTAAGCCACAGTGAAGCCTGTTCTCAAACACTTTACTGAACGAACATCTCTAAACACATCATCATGGCTATTTTTTCTTTACAGCTTGGCACATGCTATGTTGGAGAGGGCCAAATTTCAACTGTACTATTACATTTTCCTCCTTTTGGAGCAAAATTATTTTCCTTAGGACTTAATGTGCAGATGAACTAAGACTGTATTTCCAGGCAAAAGTAATTCGAATTTTAAGGTAATTGGATTTGCAGAATTCGGCTTGCTATGAAAATCTGGACCACTGGATAGGATGGTAATATTTAGAGGAATTTGTAATCCAGTTTTGCTTCTGCCATTCATCTAAACTCAGTAAAACACAGGACTGACAGTGGATGTATTTGGGAAGGAAATAAGAAAGTTAATATTGCAACAGCGTGATTGCTATCTGTCTTATATCGACACTCCTATTTATGTTCCTAGGTGTAGTTTAACTGAATTCATCCCAAAAGAGGGAATAAGAGAATCTGTTTACAGATGTCATCTGTTGTTGAACTGCTATTGCAGAATAGCCATTCTAGTCCATTTTGTTTTGCATAAAAGACAGTCTCAGTTTTTATATACTGGAATAAAACTGGTTTTGTTTCATATTTGCTTTGCTGATTTCCTTTTCTGTGCAGAGGGATGTTATCTATGTGAATCTACAACACTGAAGTCTTCAATGCTTCAGAAAAGTTTGAGACTAGGAAATCTGTGTGTCTTTTATCCTCTGAATATGATTAATGATTCTTTGTGTTTTGCAAGACATTATTAAAAACAGAAGCCTATGACTTCATTGTCTCTGACAACGACTTTGAACATGGGGTCAGCTATTCCACTTTTACATTTCTTTGCAAGATTAAAAGAAAGTAAAAACTATTGCATTGGGGGGGGGGGGAACTTTACACAGATTTAACAAAGCAGAATACACACACGTTTTCAATATGCTTCTTCCAATGAAAATTCACCTCATTCATACGATACTGCTGGTAAGCAAACACTAGTGACAGGCAAATCTAGCCATCAGGAAAACATACTGGGCTCAGGATTATCTCAAGTACCACATGCTAGAATTGTTGAAAATGTTAAAGGAAGAGTTCAGAGTTTGATAGAGAAAATTACAAGTAACAGATATAATTTTTTGGTTCCATTCATGGACATTCAGTGATGAACAAGAAAGTTAAGCAGAACTGAAACAAACTGGGCAACAGCAAGAATTCATTTGAAAATATTAGTGAGCAATTACATGTCTGCACTTTTTTATTTTTATGTAAAATACACTACTTTCACAAGCTGAATGTGCTATACCTTTATAAAGTTTATATGCAGTACTGCATAAAGTGCTGGAAATGCTAGGTCTCCCTTTAATATCTAAACAGGAAATTATTCTCTCTTTTTAAGCTATTCTGTTCATCTGTGATGCATTATTTTATTGAATTTCTGCAATGTAAGGGTTATTTTTTTTTCCTGATGTCTTCACCTTTCATGAACGTCAACAACATTCCCACTGTACTAAAAGCCTAAAAGGGGAACTGAAAACCTCACAGAAATTAATGGTAAAATTCAAAATTATTTCAGCAACATTGAGGTTTTGCTCAGTTGAGCTGAGAATATGGTTGCAATAAAACCACTATTGCTTTGACCATTGAGAGAGGAATGAATGTTATCTAACACTGGCAGTTTTCTGCCTTCAGAACACTCATGTAGAGAAGTCACTAGAAAATCATGGTGCTTTTCCAGCTGGTTATGCTTTTCACTGTCTTTAACTTCATTGTAAATTTTGTCTGTGGAATGAACCTTGCTGCAACTGGCTTGAATAAATATGAGACTCTATTACTCAGTTATAAATTTATCTTGCATATTATCAAGGCCCCTTCTTTGAGGTCTGCTTTGACCTTTCAGGGTTTCATTTGCCTTCAATGGTATTGTAAACAGAGAGCAATGTAAAATAAATTTTATTCAAGATATGGTGAATGAAGGGGTGGAAAAATCAGTAAAGATGGCATTGAAGATTATTCTATTCAGATGCTGTCTGCCTTAATCAAAAGATTTTTCTGATGAGATTTATCAGAAATATAAAATGTCTCCTGTAATGTGATCTGCTTTTTTAATTTTTACCCATTTAACAATTTTAAAATCACATCTCCCCACCACTGGTTGCTCAAGAACCAGTTAGAAATCATTATTATGCAGTTCACTGAAGCACAAGAATTTTTTCAGAGATAAGTCTTGAAAATGAATCAAAACTATGCAGAATAATAGGATCCCTTTCCTTTCTGTGCATTAGAATAAGAAAGAATTGACTACTAGTTGGAAGGGTAATTTTACCAGCTGGACTTTTGGAAAATGGAAGTATAGTTCTCAAATTTGTAGAAATTTTGGCCTGCCTGATTCAAGGTTAAAAGACAAACATTTAAAGAAAAGAATTTCACTGCAATTAATTTCACACTGGAATGTGCACCATGGATCTTAATATTACCCCCACCAGCCTGTAAACTTCTCTACAACTTTAGCTCAGAATTGATCCACTGCACTGCAATAAAATTAATGGTAGGTAGATTTAGTAAATTCTGTTACATTTTCCTAACAATACAGAAAAATCTGAAAAATACCACTCACAAAAATATTTTTCCCTGATGTGTATTTTATTAAATAGGAGACATGCACATGTTTTCACAAAGAATAAGCACAAGGAGGTATTCTAATTACCAAATAAAGGTAAAAACCAACAGCAGCTTTTAAACTGTTGTTCTACTGATACTTTTATTTGTGTAAATAACAAGTTTTCTAGTATAAGCAATGGTTTTATTATTAGTCAGAAATATGCAGCAGCCAATGTTGTATTGGGATGCTCTGATACATGAAGATACGTCTTTCATACACACAACTTTTGTATAATATGTAAAATAGATAAAACACGTATACATGAACGTAAAAGATCATTTTATTGAAAGTGCAATATAACTGTGTTACTGTTATCCTCTGATGCATTCTCCATTTTCTTATCAATAGTATAAATCTGAAGAGGTCCATTACTTCATACAGTAATAGAGTTTGTCTAGTTTTAGTTTAACCAAGAGCAGGCTCCTGTCCATTCTTCCTGGTTTCCCTTCATAATCAGTTTCAGAGTATTACTGTTCTAATGTTACATACACCTCACTGGTTACCAGGCCACAACCTGACCTTAAATTTGTATGAAAAATTAAGTGGAAGGCAGACGATTGAGCTGTGGTTTCTTTCAGTTTCATATCATTGCCCTTGCATCTGGCAGGGAGGAAAAAAAAAGGCAAAAAAAAGGCAGCTGCCTGATACCAAAATGTCACTTTTAAGTTTTACACTGAAAAAGCACTAAGCAGGGCTTACTCAGAGTCATTTTTCAGCCAATTCTTCTTCCTGGAAATGTGATGATGTGAAGACAGACAGAGCTGAGGGAAGAAACAGTCCAAAAGCCATCTCCCTCACTCTATTATTACGAATCACCCCTGTTATAGAAGGAAAACTACACATACTCAGCATGCTTCAAAGAAGGAAAATTATGTGACAAAGCCACGAAGTTAAATTAAACAGATCTGATCTACACAACCAATTTAATGGCTGCATATTTTTCCATTTAATTAAAAAATAGCTTAAGACCTTTGTTACAGTATGTGACATCAACTTAATATAGTAAATCAGAATGCAATTAAGTAGCACATCTGTCCAAGAGAGCTTCATAGCTTGAGTTTGGTTGATTAAGTTAATTTAATTAAGATTTTTCTGTAGGGCTAAGGTAAATCTAGCTTATAAATACCAAGCACTTTGAATTAAAGTTCGTACAATATTTCAAACCCATTGTCTTAAACCCCATTACTTTAGGATTTTAAAATATTTGTGTACCAGAAAGTACATTTACTCATACTCATACTGGCATGTGTAGAATTAAACAACATGTGACTTTAAAAATGAGACTTCTCAATTCTCAGTTCATATTTTTCTTTCTCTTTTGTAATAAGCAAATTTTACACATCAGAAAGGAATGCAGCAGACTTATTAAATAACACATTTCTTTTAAGCCCTCAATGAGGCAGATGATCTGTCAAATAAGTCATTTGGTCTTTATAAAAATGTGGACAATTAGCAGCAGACAAAATATTCACTGCTGCATTGCTGATGCATTAAAAATTCCTTTGAAATTTACGTAGAAGCATGCAGGAGACTACCTATTTCAGCCCAAAGCCACTTTGCAAGAGTAATAGAAATGTTCTCCTATGAGCATTTAAAGAGAATTTTACTAGCAAAACAACAGCAAAGTGAAAGAGGTTTAGAATGTTGACAATAGATATGGGAACATGATTTACCTAGAAAACTTAATCAGAAAAACAGGAATGGATTCTCCATTCCATTATCATCTTTGAGAGAAGGTAGCACCCTTAGTGTCTCTCTTGCTCCTTTCTTGGGCATGGACTGCAGGCTAAAGAGGAAAAAAGAAACAAGAAGGGTTTTCTTTAATACACACAAATCACCAAAATATATTGTGGCCTCCTAAAAGAGAGTGTGTTGGTGGCTGTGCACCAGCGCTGCTAACTTCTCTACCTGAGTTAATAATATAAAGCACCACACTAATTAGCAGATTAAAACCAGAACTTGTAAGGTAGGATTTGCCTGACCTATTTGAGACTACACCTCTACTTTATGATAGAATTAATTTGCCCTAGCTGTTCCTGCCTGTCCTCACTGATTTGCATAATGAAATACATCTCAGTCAGATGAATTAAATTCCCAGAAGAACGGCTTAATACAGCTTTTGAGAGGACAGCAGATAATATGGCAGCAGCTCTTTTCATGTTATTTTTATTAAGGGCTCAGCCCAAATTATAGTTTACACTGGAAAATTTGAAGAAAAAAAACTTTTTCAAGGTTTGTTCTCCATGGTTTTCTACCATTCCAATAAATTAACTTCAGTGAGGTCAACTCAGTCTTCAGAGGGTGATAAAGCAATTAGGTCCATTTTCTCCTAGTGACTGCTCTCGAGATTCTAAGGACTCTGGACAAATATATTTTTGTTAAAATGTCAGCACTCTTCTCTTCAACTCTGATGCAAGACTTCACAATACACTATTCTGATCTTTCCCTCCTTACCCCCTCAAGCAAAATTAGGATGCATCTACTCAACAGTTGACTAGTTAGTTTTAAAATAGCTGGGCTGGGAAGACAAGGTGTGAGGTAACAGCTGTAAAGATACACAACTGTTTGCATACGGGTTCTGTGCAGAATGTAGAGCACTACTCTGACCCCGATAGATTGAAGGATTTACTGTCTCTGGGTGTGCTACAAGTCTCCAGGCCTTTCCTAGTAAAATTTTAGTAGGATCTTTTTTTTTTTTTCTCCCTAGCTATTATCTAGTTCATCGACTTCTGAAACACTGCTGACCTTCACACTTTCTCACATATCAGCTTGTACGACATTTAACTGATCAGACTGAAAACAATATTGATGCTGTGCTCTACAGATTCATGGGCCAGCACTGACTGTGACCTCAGTTATCATCCATAGTCAGGTCACAGTGCAGAATCAGCGATTTTCCTTTTTTTGTTCTTGTGTTCACTCAGGCAACAACATTGTCCTATGACCTATTTTAGCTTGTAATGCAAAAACAGTCAAGATGAGTCAAAGTGAAAAGACTAAAGCAACAAAACTTCTTGTTTCAATAAACATCCACATTCCTTTCCAATGTATGTGTTACTGAAATTTGAAGAATAGAAAAGTAGATAAAATGTGGCTTTGATTAAAGCCAATATTTGTTAGGGTTTTATAGCTTGGTTATGAAGGACCTACATAATCAATAAGTTCCAGAGCATTGGTTAGTTATTAAATTCATTCAGATGAAAAAAAAAGCCAGGAATATTAATCATGACTTTGGAAGAATTTTTTTTTTTTAGAAAATCAATTTTTAACATTATGGATTTGGTTTGTGGTGATGTTCTTGTTAATGAGAGATTCAAATTAATTTCAGCTGATGCCAGGGAAAGAACATGTTCAGCATTGTTGAGTCATACATATGTGAGGAATATCACTGCTGTTTTATTAGACTGTGAAATTATTACTCCCTCTTACAGAATAATAAAAAATGTATTATGGAAAGGGTCTTTATGCAATTTCTAGCTATAAATGATAGATATGTTTTGTACTCGAGGCAGTAATATTTTCTCTAAATGCATACCATATAGCACTTCGATTTGAAATGAGGGAATAGCCTACCCAAACTCAAAACCATATGCTATGGATAATGCCCTGTGGAATTTGCAAACAGACTTTTAGTATAATTATTGCTACTTAACAGCATTATGGAGGAGAATGAAGCAATGGATGACAGGATTCTAGGTACTTTAATCCAATTTAGATATAGAATTCTAATTATTGATTGTTTTTTGATCTAATGTGAAAATAAAGGTTGGTCAGAGAAGAGAGAGGTTAGAATTATTTCAATTTATCAAACCATTTCTCAAGAAAGAGTTGCAATATTGCTTAATTAAAAAAAAAAAAAGAAAAAGAATTTAGTTTCACTTGGGGAAATAAACCTGTGGAAACACAATTTAAAGAAGATTTTATTATCCTCAGTATACTCAAGATCCTGTATTACAAAGAAAATGGAGTGAACTTTTGGCAATTATAAAGTGCTAAATTTTGTATTTCTGTTAGTGTAAAGGAATAGATTAAATATTGTATATTTTAATAATCAGGATATACAAATTTCTAAACTTACAGTATTATTTCTAAAATTTTGCTGGGAAGATATGGAAAACAGAAAAATGTTTTAACATTTTTTTAGTTTCACTGAAATTAAAATTTAATAAAACATATGTACTTAATGAATGATCCCTTGTATATCAAAACTACTCATTAGCTTTATTGCACTCAGATATTACATGATAAGGAAAATTGCTCTAGAAAAATTTCTTAATTAATGCAAAGTTTTTATCTTCAGAGATCATAGAAAAGCTAGTTTAACATTTTTATAAAATTTTTATACAATTTCTGCTTTAAATAAAATTTTAGGGATTAAATGAACAAATCTCACAGAAATGTTCATGTCCTTCTGCTCTATTTATTAAGATTTTTACTTCATATCTTTGCTTTCCTTCATTTAGTTATAGTTAGAACCCCCCACTGCTGAGGTACAGAGGCAGAGATGCTAAAAATGAAAATTGGAATAACCTCAAGCACCGACTGGGGCTTTGTGTCATGTGGACCTGTTCTCTGAAAGGTTAGATGATTATATATATATATATATATATATATATATATATATATATATATATATATATATAAAAGCTGAAAATATCCATAATAAGCCAGCCTGTGTTCTTCTTTCTATGACCTGAATTACCTCAATGGGAAATTTTTTGTGAACAGGAGGTTGTGTCAAGATATATTAAAAAGCAAAAAACCAAAAAAACCCCAACCAACCAACTAACCAACCAACCAACCAACCAACCAACCAAAAAAAAGTCAAAAACCAAAATGTTAATCTCAGTGGAAAATGCCTTATTTTCAATTTGGTGACTAAATATGACAAATGTAAATTAAGGATGTAGGTTTGAAATGACTCATTTTCTTCCCTAACATTTACTTAACTACACAGTCTGAAACACATTGATATCTGGATACCATTCAGTTCTTATTACAGTTAATTTTGGTTTTTAATTTAGATTAAGTAATAGTTTCTTACTAAGAGTTCCAAGATTTCCTTGAAAAACACAATCCACACCCAGAAATCCTTTTAAAAGACCTTTGTTACTATCCAGAAACACTGAGGGCCAAACCCTAAATAATTTATACAGCTATTAAGATTGAACAGCAAAAACAAAAAAAAAAAATGTTTAGTGGATGAAGGACAATAGATGTAAGAACATCCAATAAACTGAAGCAAATACAATACACAGCAAAAAGGGAACCATGAAAGTTCATGGTTCATTTTGAAAAGAACTTAATAAATTTAATTATTTTCCTGACCCTGTGGACATGTGGTCATTTTACATGTAATCCCTTTCTCCTACAATTCCATTTGATAACAGTATTGGAGATCCATTCAGACCACTAAACAGCTCACCTTTTTCTTTCATTCTTCTTTTTTAATTTTTTTTCCTTTTCTCCAAGAACCATAAGTAGAAGGGTTGCTTTCTCCTTCTTTTTTTTTTTTTTCTGCAGACTTTTTTTTCCTGGAAAGCCACTTCTGAAAGTTAAACCAAAACAAAAGTTTTGTGGATGCCTGTATATTATTAAAATTTGGTTAGAAAAAAATTTAATGATCTACTCAGACTTAAATTTGAGGCTTAGCTTAATGGACTGAAACGTTTCTTTAAAAATACTTAATTAGAAGATTAATTAAAACAAAGCTTCCTTCCCACCAGATTAAATCATATATCTGCATAGTCTGGATATCCTGGGAACTATTTGTGTACTAGTTAGCAGTGACTGACAGGACTACCCAGTGTGTCAATGTGCCTCTTGTTTTGGTTTATCAGATAACTGGTGAAATGTAACACTGATGGTGTCAGATTCCTATTTACAATATTGTTGGATAAACAAAAACTGCGTAGGGTTGTTTGGGATTTCTCACTCATTTGAATTCTTAAATTGTCCTTTCTTGTAATGTTCCTGTTTCTAATTAACAGCATTTAAGAGGGGCTTAACTTGCTTTTGCCTTACTGAACAAACCATGTCCAGTTTCACATGCAAGAAGAGCTTTCTACTGTTATAATTTATGCCACAGAAAAACACAAATAAAAACATGCAATGATATTTTTTCTTTACTTCCAGGCTTAGGTTGGCCACCTCGATAGAAATTATTTGTACATGAAAACAATTTTATACTGTGCAGAATGAAGTTTATACTGTGTGGAAAGATGTTTTTGGTAGCATAGAATAATTCAAAGGCTTCTTCTCAATAACTCAAATAGCTATACTGACTGAAAATTCCAGCAGATATTGGGAATTCTCAGTGTTGACTCTACACGACTAGGAGGGTTTAAAAATCAGTTCATTTTACTAATGAACTTAGTTCACCCTACATTGGATAAAAGCAAAACAAGTAACCCAAACAAACCTGACCTTAGATTAGCTACTCCAGATATCCAGCTGCAGTAGATAATAAGAAACATGAAGTCTCAGAGAACTTCCATCTCAGAAATGTCTTTCCAAGCTCTTATTATTTAGGCACCAGCTTGTGACATGGTCTTCATTATTTATATTTTATTATGTCATTATTAAAATATAATATTTAGTATGTCCAATATAGTACTAAACTTGTACTTCTGTCAGAATAAGCAATTAATCTCCAAATTTACTCATGCACAAAATTATTTTTCGAGAGATCACTTAAGTTTACAGAGGAGTAAGTTTCGAGAGTACTGAAATTTACTGATGTTATCAGACTTCTCTCTGTTGTTTTGTCAGTTCCTGAATTTCCATCAATTATCCTGCACTAAAAATACAATGAAAAGCCTTAATTAATGCAGAAATGAAATCTGACATATATAATATCTTCTATTTTGAATTACTGAAAATTTACTTCCATGAAAAATAAATAGGTTAAATAAATTGTTATTAAACGAATACTTTAAATTATATTTATCCAACAATAATGAAGTACGTACAAGCTATAGAAAAGTAAAGTGTTTTCCATTCAAATCAACACTCTGGTGACCTAAAAAAAAATTCTACAATTTCCATTCATTTGCATTATCTTCTCCTGAAATCTGAATCTGAATATAATTAAAGTATGACTCTAGAATGTAATGCAGAGTGACATGATTTATAAAGCAATCCCTCTGTATTGTAAATGCTGCAATAGTTAACATGCTGATGAATAAAATAAAGAAAGAGGACTACTGCTGACCTGTTGCACACAGAAGGGTGGAGTTAGGATTATTTTTTTGAGGACCTTACAGTTACATTTTTCTTATGAGTCAAGCCATTGGCTGGCATTCATCTGAAATTTCATGTGTCCCAAAGTGGTGGTGACATCTCCTTTTGTGATGTAGGAGAAACAATGGGTTGCCTTTCTCCTTATCCTTTCATGGAACATCTTAGAGGACTCAGTTCAAAGTACTTGGATAATACCTGGGACATCAGCTTGAATATTTCATGATAGAATGAGTCTTTCATGAATCTCTCATGATAGAGACTGTGCCCTCAGCTAGCTCATTGTGTTTCTTCACTTTGCAAATTTTCTCGTTTTGGAAAAATGCTATTTCAGTAAAGCAATATACGTTATAATGGAAATCTTTTGCTATACTTGGGAGAAGTATCAGGCTCAGATAGATGCACTAATACCATTCACGCGTTATTTTATTTTATCTTACTTGCATGACCATCAAGTATGAGTAACTGTTGTGGGTCATCACTGTTAGGCAGACAAGCTCCATAAAGCCACTTGCTCATGTTCCCCACAGTGCGGAGAGATTTGGAAGGGCAGAAGGAGAACATTCATTGATTGAGACAAAGACAGTTTAATAGATAAAGCAAAAGCTGCATTCAAAAGTAAAACAAAATAAGGAATTCACCAACCACTTCATCAACAGGGACATGTTCAGTCACCTCCAGGAAAACAAGGTTTCATCATGCCTAATGCTTTCCTGGGAAAACAAATGCCATAATTCTTTCATTCCCTCCTCTTTCTCTCGGCTTTTATTGCTAGGCATAACATCACATGGATTGAATATCCCTATGGTCAGCTGTCCTGGCTGTGTCCCATCCCTTGTGCACATCCAGCCTCCTCAGTGGTGGGGTGGTGTGAGGGGCTGGCAAGGCCTTAATGCTGTGTGAGCACTGCTCAGCAGTGCCTGACACAGTGATGTGCTGTCAACTCTGTCTGCAAAAAATCCAGAACGTACACTATGTGTGCTGCCATGAAGAAAATTAACTCTCTCCCAGACATAACTGGTACAATAACAAAACGGCATTACATGAGATAGTTCTCTGGGCAAAAGAACTAAAAATTCTTGCAAAGTTAGGATAAAAACCAGAAAAACTTCCAGAGGTCTGTGAAGCATTCTCTAAAATACTTCAAAACTAAACTTTAATCCACATCAGGCAGAAGCAGACCCAGTGTACCAAACAGTGACGACAACATAAGTTAATATGCTCCTCATGCAACATAAATTATGCAACATAATCCAAAGATTAAAGTATTCTCTGCTGTCCTCTATTAAATTATAGGAGCTTGGGAAGAAAAAGCAAATAAAGCATGACTTCAAAAGAGAAGCTGATGTCCAAGAGAGGAAAAAATAATTTTCTAAATATGTAGGAAGGAAATTTTGGGCACATTAAGTCAGTCATACCATTTACTCACCTACCAACATATCCCTTCACATAGTACAGATTTGATCTATTTTAGTTTCTCCTTCTTTGTATGAGTTATCTAAATAAACTGAAAACTGATTTGCTGAGGGATAAGAGGTACTCAAAAGTGTTGATAACTTTCTGAATGGCCTAAGGCAGAGTGGGGAAGCAATTTTCAAAAGTGAGAATTATGTCCATGTTATTAATGTAGTCAATATTTATATGGATTAACTGAGCAGGAAGAAAGGAAAAAGAAAAGTTCTCTTACAAATCAGAAAATTGCAAAATTTCCATGAGAGAACATGAATGAAATTGATTCACTCATGTTCTGGAAATCCTGCACTAGCTGAGATGAACAATCATAGTGACATAACACACTAACTGAATTCTTTTATGTTCTGAAAACTCAAATCCCTGATTTGTGAATTTAGTTTCAAAATTTCATTTTCTAAGTGCTAACTCCTTGAGATTTCCTGTAATATCAAATGAAATTATAAAAAGAGCAGAATAGAAAGAACTGTGCTAATTATTTCTATCTATCACATCTGCAGTATTATTGTTTACTTTGTGATGCTTTTGGTGAGACAAATATTAGACAAGTCTAGGAATCTGAGTGACTGTAAAGCCTGAAAACAGGACCAATTATTGGTGATAGGCTCTCCATAGCTTATATATGTAAAACTAAGCTGGTTTGCAGTGAAACTCATTACTTCACACTTTGCAGAAAAAGATATGGTTTATAAAAAAACTAATCTGGTTTCATATTCAAGAAAAATTATTACAACAGGAAATTGTGAATAGGAGTTAGTAGTAACTTTTTTCGTGTAATTTCATTCTCAAGCTGCCAATCAGCTACAATGTATGTCTTTCCATGCTCAAGGAGCTGTCTTTTTAATACTCTCTACACATCAATAGCAATGGTATGGCAAATTTTACAGAAAAATTATGATGCTCCCAATTTTATTTAGGTTCTAACAACCAAGTTTTTTATTACTTAACGACCTCAGAAGACAGAGGTTGGGGGGGACTTTAGTTATTTGCAATGCTTAATATCACATCTTTGCTACATATCCATGGAACAATAGCTAACATAAGGATTGGAGACTCCTTAGTGCTAATGTAAATTTAATTAATATGAGGATCCTTCTCACTTTGGAATCATGTATTGTTTATAGTGGGTTCTTATCATATCAGCTCCAGGATCCCAAGACCTGAAGCAGCAATGGCTACTTCATGTTTACAGATCAGCTAGATTTAAGACTGATGGGATCTTGGTTTTTCAGTGAAGTGCACCGGTTCACCCATTGATTTCAATGAGCAGAAGAGCAAGGCCCAAGATCAGGATTCAGATTTCCTTCCACTTTTAACTGTTAATTTGCCATATCAAACAGATTGCATATATGGACATGAGACTTAGTAGCAGCGGACCCTTTGAAGCACACAAGATGATTGTTAATGGGTTGAAGGCTCCCCATGTCTGTCTTCTAGCCATTAAAATCTGCAATTACAAGAAAGATCTTGATCTCTGGAAACCATGCCTTGTTAAATTTCCTTAGCAGACAAGATGGTACTGTGTAGCATTACATGTGTTTGCTGTTAGCCACATCCTTGCTGTAAGTTACCACAGTGAAGCCAAGGTAATAAGATGTGACAAATGGCAGCATGGCAAGTCATTTTGTGGAGTTTCCTTTGGAATATAAAAACTAAGGAGAGAATTACACTGACTTTCACCATCCATTTGTTCATGAATGTAGTGAACAATGATTAACTTGAATTTGAGCTGCACTGATTTACAAAGAGGCAAGGGAAGATCCCAGGGAACAGCAAGAAATCTGATAGGGACAAATGGCAAAGCAAGGCAGAGTGAGATGCTGCCGAATGCATACACATCTTGGGTAATTTATTTGGATAAAATTACTTAGAAATAGACTTTAAAAACTTTTTTTTTAATCAAACCCTAATTTTTCTCTTTAGGCCCATGAAACTCTAGGATAGGGTAGCAGTTGCCTATGAGGTAAGATTTTGCTGTTGGGCATGTGCAAAGCCAAGAGCAATAGCATGACTCTTTTGCTTTGCAGTTTTGACCTTGAAAAAGAAGATTGACAAAGTAAGAAATTTCAAACCTCCTACATTTTTTCCAGCATAGACACAGTGTAGGCTTTTTTGTTTTGATTTTTTGATGACCTTAGATTTTATTAACTGCCATTTAAATTGCTATTACTCCAAAGGGTTTTTGAACAAAAAGAGGAGGCTGGAGGAAATTATAATTTTCTTCTGTAAGACAGGAAAATACACAGCACTTTTTAATGATAGAAAGTTAGAAACATTTCAAAAGGCCTTTCACAGCTGTTTGCCTTCCCATAGATTATAGAACTACCAGAAATAGCTGCAGGCAAAAATGACTTCAGTGATTATTGGAAGCATGGACAAAATGTTAAAAGCCACATAGAATTCAGTTATATTCTGTTGTTTAGATACAGCAATATAAAACAAGCAAACTGGCAATTATTTGGGGAAGATTTTTTAACCTTGTTTTTTAAAGAAAAAATGAAAACATTTTGCTAAATTTATTTTCTACTTCTGTTGTATAAAGTAGGTTTGGATTTTGTAAAAACATGTGATGGGAGAGATAAAGCTTAATAGATAAATATGAATTTTCTTTGGACATCATATTATGGAAATATAATTTTTAAAAAAATATTGAGATCTGACTAACAACTCCAGACAGAGGAAGTGACTGTTCCACCTTGTTCAACTAATTGCTGGGTTACTGACCCTGGCCATTCACTCACTTTCTTCTCTCTCCTCCTTCTTCCTTCTAAGATTGCCTTCATCTTATTCAGTTCTGGCAAGTCTGGGGCACAAAAAATTGTGCTCAAACTAATAAACCTGTTGACTGTGGAACTGAGACCAGACTAGGGGCACAAACCATTTTACAGTGATCAGTGAGAACTAGAACAACATTTCTGACTCTGTGATCTTTGCACAAAACTTTATGTCTTTATGTCCCACTTAGACATAATCCTTAGACATTCACCCTCTGAATACTGACCTGTTTCACCTATTGTCCTACAGGGTTAGAAAGATTTGTAGCCTACAGCTAGTCTTACGTGTTCTCCTACTTTTTTTTGACTTTTTACATACATTTCATTTTCTCAGTTGCTAAAATAGCTCTGAAAAGTAAGAACCTCATTGAGTGTTCTATCTTTTGCTCTTCTCAAGAGTTTCTGGTTAAGAACAATTTCCATTGGCTAGGGCATGCATGAGTCTTTAAAACGTGAACAAAATGTCACCATAAAGAGCATGGTGGAATGTATGAGATGGGCATCTTCTGTGCTTATGGATTTGCCATGGTCGGTGCATCCTGCACATTGAAGGGATTTGGAATAGCCAGGAAAATTAAGCTATTCATAGTTGCAAGAGGATACAGGCAGAGGAATGTGCTTTTTTACAGCCCTTTTGAAAGGCATCAGATTCGACCATCTATTTTTCTGTCTCCTGTTCTACGAATGAAAAGTACTCCTATTGTGTAGTTAAATTTATTAAACATTCTACAGTCATCCTGAATATCTGAGTAGAATCTGTAAAGAAAGTGATTTTTCTTTGCTGAATTAGCTTAATTTTGGTAGACTAGATGGTTAAGTTGGAATAAGGGATTAAGAGCCCCAAACAACCTGATTCTGCCTTACTCTTCACTATTTTGATAGTTATAAATATTAATTTATGAAACTAATTTAATAATTTTTTCATAGAGCCACTTGCTGTTAATCAAAAATTTACCTTCAAATATTAATTCAAGAAAATTATTACAGCTAGTGTCATATGGGATTTTTCAAAACATTTTGGTTGAATTTAAATTTTTTTTTATTTAAATCCCAGCTAATTTGTTCTGTGTTTAATTTAGGTGCGTGAGAATTATTTTTAAATACCTCACCTGATTCATTTACCAACCTACTTGCACCAGGTTCATCTCCATAGGACATACATACTTTACAAGTCACTGTGTGTTAGAAATCAAAGAAATGTAGAAGGAAATAAAGATGCATTTTAGTCAGTAGCTACGTAGCTGTCATTTCATTTCACATATATATAAGGCATTTTAGATAGCACATTGAAATGTATTTTCTAGACAATTATTTCCAGTCTAAGTAACCATAGGGAAGCAGAAAACTATTTAAAAAATGAAAATAAGATGGTTTATATCACCTGCATAACTTGTTTTGTTCTCTGCCTTCAGGCTTCAAAACCCGCTTCCCATATTTTTTCCTTTCTTTAAAAATAATGTACATCAGCTTAATTTATCCCAGGTCCCAACAGAAGGATCAGATTTTAAGCATTTAATGCTGTGGTTTCAAATCCAATTTTACAGTGTTCATCGTTTCTGAAGTGGCAGAATCCAAAGTGAGCTTTAAAAAAAAAAAAAAGAAAGAAAAAGAAGCAAAAAAAAAAAAAAAGATCAAGCTGTTTAGGGCATGCACTTTTTTTAAGGTAAAGTTTTACTACAAATCTATAACACGAAGAATGTTTCTAAAGGTGTTAGTTAGGAATATTTCCAGTTTTAGGAACTGTTTCTTATTGAAAAGGAGAAAAATTTTGAAGGGCAGCTTTCTGTGTTTATGCAATTTTTTGTGTACTTCTCATGTGTCTGACTGAAACCAGTGCATAGGAGGATAGTACTTCAGGTTTTAAGGAAAAAAATCCAAATCTTCTTCGATACACAATTATTCCTTTGCTGCTGAATGTAACAATGCAGAAGCTGGTATAATATGATTCTTCCTTCTCAAGGGATGGTCTGAGCAGTTTTGGCTTGACACTGTTGTAGGATACAGGATAATCCGTTTTATTTGCTGCCTTTATGACATGTGCCTGGGGACAACCCCTGCCATCTGCACTTGAGTTCACTTCCTTGCTGGTGAAGTCTACCATCATTAGGAGGTTGCTCTCTGAATTTCCACTATCTGTAGGGTGCAAGCCCTACAGCAAAGATCCCAAGCAGAGTAAAGAATACCCTTAAGGATTCATTGGGCAAAAATTTACAACACTGCTTTGGGCAGGCAACATTTGCTTTGTAAATCTTTCCATGCTCCTCAGTGAGTGGCAAGTGCTATTCACAGGGTGAATTCTACTGATTTCAGAAGTGAGTCTCTTACTGAAAACCAATGTTTGTCTACAGGACAGAGAACTGCAGTGAGCAATAATTTGGTTCTGTGTCAACACAGAGCTTACAATTGATGGACACCAAAAGGGAACTTGCTGAGAAAAACTTTCTGACAAAAAGGCTTTCACAAGAGTAGTAAACGACTCCCAAATACCAGACAGTGATCATCAAATATCTGCATGAAAACAGAAAATATACATTAGTGTTGGATATCTTTTTTCCCTTCCCAGAAAATCCTGTTCTCCTTCCCTTGAGGTATTTTCTTCCATGGAAATTTGTTGCTGATTATAACCTAAATATAAAGCTAATGGATAAGATAGGAATTGTGAAGTGAAATTAGCAATACAGACTTGCTTAAGGCACAAAATTGTCTGTTGGAGGAATTTTGGGTGCAGTATCTCAGCTGGGTATAAATCAGCAGTGGTGGTGCCACTGAGGCTTCAGGCATAACAGTGAAGCAGCAGCTTTGGGATCATTGTAAAATTACATGAGTTGACAGTCAGCTTCTCAGAGGCTGTGACAAAAGACTGTATGGATAACCTGATTTTGATGTTGGAAAGAAGAAAAAGATTTAGCGGATACAGAAGGTGAAATACCTTTTTCCCCATGAATGGACTCCTACAGGTCATGGTTCAGACACATTAGTGAGGTAATATGACAAAGCCTATACTGATAGTGCTTCTAGGGATGTTTGTACAAAGTTTGTCATCTGGATGTCATAGACAGCCCCAGACAGCCTTTATTTTAAAGTGGGGGGAAAAACATTACATCATCCACTTTGACATAGCAACCCCTTCTAGAGCATTTTAAAACAAGAGGGGAAAAGGATCTGTTTTTTAAATTGAATTATATCTATTGTTTACATGAAGCTTCTTTTTATATGCTCTTCTCTTCTATATTGACTTTTCTTTGTAAGGTATGTGGAATGTTAAAATTCATTCCTTTTTAAATGAAGTGTAGCCAAAAATAGCCTGGACACATGATACTGAAGCTGCTCTTGTGCTACCCATTTAAGTTATGTATCAAGTCTAAATTTAATCAAGGCCACATTTTATTTATATATTTCATGCATTAAACTCATTTAAACATTTAGTCAGATTTCATTAGGGGAAATACTACCGCACACATCATGCAGTAGTAAAGCTAATGTGCTTCAGGAATTTGAAAGGATTTAGAGATCAGAGGGTCTGATTTCAAAATTTCTTTTTCTTTTTCTGCTTAGTGCTTGGAGCAGGTCTGTATGCTGCACATAGTTTGTTTCCTAGGACACTAATACAGTCAGCATGGTCTGTACAAATGTGTAAACACAGACATTCTCTGTAATCAGTGCATTTGGTGTCTTAAGGCAAGATTATGTTTTTTTAGGAAATGCAATTTATGTTCAAGATTAAATTTCTCCTCCAGACTGATAATGTCTTGAAGTTGAATGAGATCATAAATTTTGTGTCCTGACTTCTTGTTCTCCATCTTAGATCTTCATTCCCTTTCTTAGTGTTTTAGAAAAGGGGCACTGGAAGAAATGCATCTATAATGATTAACCTTCACAAAAATAGTCTGCAAGGATTGATAATGTGTAAAAATCTAAAATTATGGAAAACTGCAATAAATACCTCTCCTAATCAACTTCCAAGTTTCATTTTTATTCCATCCAAGATTAAAAAATTCCCCAACCACAGAAAAGATCCCACACATAAGAAAAAATGTACCACAGCCTTAACTGAATTTAACTGCTGTGGTTTGTCAGGTCTCTTTTGGTCAGACTCTCTCTGATGCTTTTTCATCCCACTGTCCACAAAGTTGAAGAAACTTCATGCTGTATCTTTATTGAAACTCAGATAGAGAAAATTATATTTTTCTGATTCACAAGACAGTTTCATTTATCTTTGCTGGAAAAAAGAAACAAAAGAGAAAATAAAGAAAAATATTAAAAAGGTAAATAACACATACATGCATCATGTGCATTTTTTTCAGCAAAGCAATTGGACTTTATTTTAGTGTGGGTTTTTTTCCCTCCTGGTGCAATTTCACCACAGTCCTCAAGAACGGAAATTTGTCATTCGTGTATGCATTGAATCTTACAGTGCTGAAAAGCCAGTACATGGCAAAGTTTTAGTGACCCAGGGCATATTTGAACTTGTGATCAAGAGATGAAAGGCTTTATATTCAATTTCCAGCCCCATGACTCATCCAGTTCCCGAGCATAATTCTGGTTTGGGAAAGAAGTTTTTGAATTATGAGTGTGCAAAGAGCTTTCTGACAGAATTGCAATTTAAAAACAGAATGGCCTGATTTACAGACATGCTGAACCCTCAGGGTCGCGCTGAGTTAAGGCTATGCAACAGTCAGAAAACAGACCTTACTTAGCACCTGTCTTCAAAAAACTCCACAAAGTAAATATATTGCTGTAGGATCTAGGTGTGGTGATCTCAGAAGCAGATACAAGGCGAGGCTTGGAAAGAAATGAGTTGTATAGCATCTTTCTTTCTCTCCTCAGCCTGTGAAGAAACCACTACAAAGGAGCTTTTGAAGACTGGACTTGTGGTGTGTCCTGAAGGACTCATGAGACAAGGAGCTCTGCCTTCTGTCAGTAGAGACCACATCTCTGATCTCTAGTCCTATCCCTTTTCTCTTCCATGTCTTTCAAGGAAAATAATATTTCTCTCCCTTTTAACAGAATCTCTTATTGTGGAAAGATATTTTCCCCAAGATCAAGTACTTAGTTTCTCTGACAGAAAGTTTCTTTGCAATGTGGAATCAGAAGAGAGGGTGCTAGTGCTGCACAAAACAAATTAAACCTATCCTCTTATGTAGGTTACTCCTGCTCACTTCTCAAGCCAAATATCTCAGTGTCCCCCATGTCAGGCAAGCCAGCTCACCCTCAGAGGCAGCAGCTTCTCCAAGAGGATAGTTTCAGGCATTCATACTAATGCTTAGATCTGCTTCATGTTATTCAATGTACTTAGCAGTATAAAAACAGTTTGTGTGAGCTATGTACCATAGTTAATGCAAAGCCCATGCTCATGCACAGCCAACAAAAGCAATGTAATTGTTCTTGTAAGTCTTAGATAACCTCTTAGCAGTTGAATTCCCCTGTGAATACACAGTCATACCAACCATTATTCCTCACAGAAGAATTTTTGGAATGTGGTAGCTAAGTTAAAAATAATTTTCACAACAGTATTCAGGAGAGATGTTGCCAAGACAAAGAAATCATGAGATCAGAGAAGCAGCAAAATAACTTGAGGGATCTAACCAGAATCTTTATCAGCTCCTCACCTTTTGCATCTTAAGCACCTTAAGCACTGTTTATTGTGCTTTTATGTACCCTGCTAAAATTAAAAATAAATTGTTCCTGATTTAACTGAAGTAAAATAAGCTTCATTATAACACAGATTAATGAGCAGAGGCATTGGAACCACTACAGCAAGCTGTAGTGGAAATTCTTTGCTGCTATTACTGGGCTTGCTTTTTGAAAGTGGATGTTTAATTAAACTTTAGTATAGCCTAAAAAAGATGTATAATTCAGTCAATTAAAATTACCAACAGAAAAGATATCTATAGTAGGTTTGCAGTTGTGCCTCTCCCTCACTGCCACTGAATGACACAATATGATCATATTGATTTCACAAAATTCATTTCTCTTGTTAAACAAAAGACAGCACAGTTTCCTATAAAGAACTGGAACTATCATTATATGAATAATAAATTAGATAGATACAATTTTTCAATAAAAGTCGTCAACAGAAGACTTACTAAAGCACCTTGAAAATAGAAGACTCTGAAAATAAAAATAAGCATTTGAAAATTTTCTGGCTAGTCTCATCTGAAGAAGATTACATCTATAGGTCAAATTACCAGGGAAAGCAGAAAGAAGGACTTTTTTTTTGCCAGAGATTCAGATTTCTGCAGAGGTTTAAGTTGCTAGTAATTCCAATTGCTGGAATTGAGTATGCTCCTTTTTCCAGATAGAACCCAAATATAATTGCTAGGTTTACAACAGTTTTAGACAAAACTATTATTCTTTCCCCTGGTCTTTGGAGGAGAAAGCAGCTATTTTTCAGTTTGATCTGTGCTCTCTTTTACTACCAAAAGTGGAAACCATAAAATATCTTGGGCTGACACTGGTCATATTTTTACTTTCAATCGAATCCCAAAGAACATGAGTTTCTTGTGGATATGTATTTTATATAAAACAGTTTACACAACTTGAATGCATTTTGAATTAAAAAACTCAGATATAGGCATAATAAATAATTTTTAAAGCTGGAGTGTTCCTTTCCTCCACTTGGTGTCACCATAAGGCAACAACACCGGGCTTGGAAATCTCAGTGAAAGGTTTATCGGATCAGAGATTCTGTATTTATTCCAGAAGGATGCAATGGAATAATCATATTTGCCAGTTAACCACTGAAGAAAGCCCCACGTAGCCCTAAAGGTCCTCAGATGGATGCCTGTGTACCAGTGAATATCAGAACAGACCAGAATGGGCTTAGCAAATAAAACCCCAACCAAAATGAACAAAAAGCCCAACAGCCTGTTTCTAAGAAATTATGTAAGTGGATTTTAAGATTTTTTTCTGGTGGTCCTGAAAGAAATAAAATGAAAGAATCTCTCTGAAACACTGAAGTCTTCATTGAAGTATTTTATTTGGGAACAGAGGATGAGTTTCAAAAATTGCTAGAACAGTTGCTGTAGGGAAGAGCATTTTACCTGACTCATTTTACCTAATTCAAAGTCATAATTAATCACAATTTAACCTACATAGTATCAAACTTTCCATTAAAATATATACACCCAAGGTGAGAGCCATCTGTCATGGAGCAAAATTTTCAGGAGTACTAGGTGACTCATGGACAGAATTTACAGCATTGCTCCTTTCACCTGGAACAGTTACAGCTGGATCTAATTGTCACCTAAACAGCCTGTGGCTATATCCCAGAGGCATAAAAAAAGAAAAAAAAGGCAGCCAATAATAATCTATTTTATTTTTTAAAGAATGTACTTTTCACAAACTGTATTCTTAGGAAAAAATTAAAAACCAATTCCTGCCTCCCCACCATTTCTGAAGTATTTACTTAATTAGTTTTTATTCTTATTCTTTTCTTCTGCTTTTTTTAATTTCCCCCCACACAATAATGCCTAATGGCATAATCAGAAGTCTAGACACTAGTTGGTTCTATTAGGGTTTTTTTTGTTGTTGCTGTTATTCTGGATCCTATCAATAATTTCTCCAGTGTTTGATATGAAAAAAACTGAGAATTTTGGAAACTTTGTCTACATTCAAATCCTGGCTAGACTGTAATTACAAAACACAAAGAAAATGTTTGTGGTTTGATTCTTTGCTGAGAAATTTTGGTTAAATTATAAAATTCAGAAAGAGAAAAAAAAATAATGGAAACATAAGCCTGGCCCTTCCATCCCACAGTCTCAATCATTTGTTTGGCTGTTTATATTCCAGGTGAATAAACTGTAAAAATTAGGGCTACAAAACTAAAATGTATTTGAACACTCCAGACATGTACAGATAAACTGATAGTAAAGTAGACAACATTCATTTGCTAGTTACCAACCTTTGAATGCAAATGGAACACTTTCAGTGCAACTTAATACTTCCTTCCAGGACTGATGAATCCTTCCTCTATGGGGGCCAGGTAGAATGTATTATTTATTGGAACAGGAGTAAATATTTTGTAAAAGCTGTTGGATTTTCACCTTGATGTGACCAAACCAGACTTGGAAAAAAGAGAAGGGAAAAAAAAAAAGGATAAAAAAGGTAAAGAAAGAAAAAAGGTTACGCTGGAAATGCTAGTAGCACCCAGTGGGTCAGGATTACTACCTGGAATATCTCAGACTGAATATCTGCTTGGAAATTGGTCCCCATCCTCTCCAACGACCCCAAAAAAGATGACAGCCTGCTCTGTAGGGGTTTTGTATATATACTGAGGCTTTCAGAAGCTGTTGTGGTTATCTGTCTTAGGGGGTGGCCAAGCAGAAGTTCTGGTCTTGAGCATCAGTAACATGGTGCAGAAAATATTCCACCTTCCTGGTGAAATCTTTGGCTTTAGGGCTGAGAATTTCTTCATTAGTTATTTTCTGGAATGCATACAATTTTTCTTATTTTAATTAAAACTATAAGTTAGCTCTTTTTTTTTCTCTCTCTACTAAGGAAGAGCAAGTGTTGCCAGCTTGAGGTGATCCTTATAATTTCTTTGAAAGGATCCTAACCCTCTGCATGTACTTAACTCACAGGAGGGTATCAGATTACTCTGCTAAACAGACATTATAGTCAGGATTGACCAAGATCAAGGGAAACACAATCAGCACAAACTGTACTTGAACAGTTCCTCTGAAAATAACCCAGCTTGATTTTGGTGGGATTTGAGATCCAAATACTTTAGATTAAATGCACTGTTAGGGGTATAATCAGCTAGACTTTCAGCTTAGAAGGCAGATCACTGCTGGAAATTTGTAAGCATTAGGACTTACAAAGCTACGAGTCTGATGTTTCAGTTATTTGAAAATCCAGTGACCTTAAAAATACCATGCAATCCATACTAATGACAAGGAAATGGGAACACAAAGCTACAAATAGCCCTAGACTTAAAAGGGGTTATGAGAATTTTTCTAACGGGAAGCCTGACCATGAATTTTATGTAAATGATGCTCAATGTAGCAAAAAAAGAGTAAAATTTAGGTTGCTATAGAGCAATACATTGGCATTACCAGGCTACTTGTTCAAAAAATAAAATAAACCACTTGTTTTTTTATTTTTTAAGTTATTCTGATGCTTTTTCCTCCAACAAAAGTATGTATACTGCTACTAGAAAAGAAATAAATACAGGATGCTAGTCACATCTGAAGTTTTGTTAGACTTCAGTGAGAACTTGCTCTTCAGAGGAAGGGGATAGAAGCAGTAAGGAAACTTCCCAGTCAGAGCATTCACGAGATTCTCTGTCAGTCACACTCCCAGCACCAGAGATTTTCACTGCTGGGACCGAAGCCCCTCCACAGCTCCAGTGAAACCAGAGGTGCCTCGCACACCCCACTCACAGTCAGACCAGGTCTCCTGAGCAGTTTAACCCCAGGTTTCCCATAGCAAAGTCTGAGATGTCTCATTCCATAAAGCCATTTATTCAGAGTGCAGTAACACAAAAACAGCCTGGGCTGGTGCCTCCAAGGAGGAACCCCCAACAAAGCAACCCCTGGGCTTTTATACCTTCACAGTCTACCCAGGCAAAAGTCTTGCTCTTTTCCCTGAGTTCTCAGCTCCTGCTGTGTCTCCCAGTGTCCATCCACCTGGCTGGCACCATCCTCTTCATGCCCTTTGTTAACCAAAGTGTGAGAACTCACAGATTCCTGTCTGGGGCTCCCACCCAGAGCTCATCTGCATGTCAATCTACAGCTTGCAAATAGGTTCACCACTGCTCCAGCCAGATGCATTCCTCAATAATCCTCCCTTTGAGTAGCGACCATATATACTAAATATATATATTTAGTATATTTTTTTATATATATATACTAAATATATAAATATATACACTAAATTATATAAATGCATATATACATTGAGCTAATATACTAAAAGGAAGGAAACAAACGTTCAAGGCCTTTATCCCTTGCCCTTTATATATAATGCTTTTTGTAAGTAACAAATGCACTGATTTAGGCTAACAGGTGTATTGTACAAAAAAAATCTCCATCAGCCCTCAGCTTCATATAGACACCAATGCATGTGCTCTGTGAAAACAGCTTTGCATCAGTCTGGAATATTTTAATCTTAATATCTCTGAGCAAAAGCCTAAAACTGCTTTTTGAAAGACTATTCAGGTTCCGCCTTGAAATCTTCTGCCAGTTTGCAAGAGCAAATAAGACTACTAAGCATTCTTGATATAACAGAAAACTCTACCTTCTAGTAGTCAGTTGTTGAAGAATTTAGGTTGTTTAATATACCATATATAAATTTGTTTGAAAACAAACATAGCAAGTTTTGCTGCTAGAGCAGAAACATCTTAAGTTTCATAGTAGACAATGAAGCTTAAGGTTTACTATATCCTGCAAATTCCTTGGTGCCAAAATCAGAAGGCAATATCACACATCAGAGTAACATGATCTTTTTGGTAGTAACCAGATGTACTTATCAGTAATTATGTCTGATGCTTGGAAGTGGACAGAGTTTATGAAATGGTCAGACATTTTATACAAGTGTAGTCAATGGGAACGTTTCTTGGCATTTCTGTGAAGATATCTTGTGAGTTATCTGGCCCTTGTCCAAGTGCCGAACTGTTCCACAGGATTCTTGCCTTTGGCAAAGGCAACAGCTGTGCTCATTCTCTCAACAGCAGAATTTCTGAACAGGAGAGAGATGCAATTTCTTCTTCCTCGTCTAGTTAATGAAAGTATGAACTTCAGGTAAAGACTTATGGCTCACTGCCCTAGGTAAAAGAAGTCTGTCTGCATCTTATTCTGGCTTCTCATCCTATGGCTGTCTGATCACAAGAGTCAAGGGAGTCCCCTCTGAAGATGCAAGCTCAGTGTTGCTAAATTTTGTAACCCTAGCTCCCTGACTTTGGGTAGTGATCTTTGCTTGATCATAGTCGGACAGTATGATGTAGTCACAGAAAATCTTCTGCTTCCTGGTCATGTAACAGTGATAAGAGGATGTCCAGCCACAGGTGAGCAAATGTGCTAGCTGTTCCACTGCTGCTTTTCACTTCCCTTGCTCTTCCTTGTAAGCCATAGTTCCTTGTGGTCACATAGAGGCATATGTGATACAGTAATTTATTTTCTGAGCACCACTTGCAGCATTTTTGTTTCCACCCTCAGAAGTTTTTTCCTCTGCCTCATGAAAGCAGTTGTTTCCACCTTGTCCTGAGCATACATGTCTTTTATCTTTTTCACCATAACCTTTCACTGCTCTTCAAGGCTAACCATATTGCAAAGACAGTTAATATTCTGATCGATAAGCCTCAAAGAAAGATGGCTATAATGCTTTGGAGCCAAGCAACTCCAAGGTTTTGTCTTCAGTGTAACAGTTGCCAAAATTTAGATGGTGTGGATAGCTAAGGAAATTAGTATCAGGTGTTTGGGGCCTTTTAACAGAATAATGTAGATGTGACCTTCATAGGCCTGCCAAACCACATATCTTCAGCAAGTTTCCTTCATGTGAACCATTTCAAAAATACTTTCAGATAAAATACAATGAAAACAATTGCCTGTGATATAAAAGGCTCCAAGAGAGGTCATATCCCAAATATTTGTACCATGCTGTTAGGCTGAAAGCATACTGGTCAAAGAGTTTTCAATCAGAAAATGAAAACTTTGTTTAGCTATAAATTTCTTAGTAGCTGTTTGCCACATGATTGGAAAGAGATAAAAGCACACTCAATGAGGGGTAACAGAACACCTTGTTCAGCTGTTCACCCACTCCTCTTTTTCTCTAGTGTTTTTGATTTTGCAAGATATTTATGTCCATGGGTCAGTGTTTTGCTTAGCTGAAACCTTTAATTATAATGACAACACACTTCACAATGAAAAGTCCTGCAAAGCAAAGTAGTTTCATGTACTATCTGGACTCCGGCTCTGAACTCCACAGTTTCTTTCCATGATTATTACTTAGTTATTACATTTACAATCACTGTCATCATGAGAGCAAGAGGAAAATAATAATTTTATATGCATATGAGTAGACACAAAGTGCTAGAAGTCTAGGCAGCTTTTACAGCTAAGTAAAAACTCAGAGCTGCTCTGATAAAACAAAAGGGCTCCTCATGCTTGGAAAACTATCCAGACTACTTTGAGTTACTGCCTGTAAAATGCATACTCCAATTAAAGGCCGCTATTTTTAATGCTGGCACATAAGTGTTGGCTCCTAGAGGAGCTGATGCCCTCCTAGGTGCAGAGCCTGCTGGCACACCCTGGCAGGCCGTGCCCACCGGTGTGACCAGGCCTGTCACTGCGGGGCTGGGCATGGCAAGGCAAGGCCGGGCTGTGCTCGCCATCTAGCGAGTCGCCAAGAGAGGGTTCACACAGACTGTGCTCTAAAAAATTATAAACCTTTCAAACGCATCTAAGGAAATCCTCTCTTTTCTGCAGAAAAGGAAAGCTTGTTTATGGAAAGTTAACCCTTATTTTTATTTCTGCCAATAAAAATCTCCTAATGCCTTAAAGTTACTGAATATAGTGATCAATTGACACAGTTCAATTTCAGCAAAGACTTAGCAGACTGCTATTATACATATAATCATGTATTACAAAAATTAAAAGTACTTTTTCAAAGACTAATTATGTCCTCCTAAAGAGTTATCTCTTTTGAAGAGAACAAGAAGAGTGGATTTTATTTTCAGAAAAGCCACTGCTGCTGTATCTGACCTGATCTAATAATCTATTTACATGAAAGTAACAAAGTAGATTAAAATGTCCTGTATGTTCAATGCGATCACTGCTCACTTTCACTATGGCAACATAAGCTCCAATTTTCCTGTGTAATGTGTGCTATTCCTGTTCGCTGTACTGTGTGCTATCTGCAAGATGGTATCTAAATCCACCTCTCTGCTTTTCCTCTCCTATTATCTGGGTAGCTCTTATGACATTTCCCTTTCTAAGTTCTCTGAATCTTTCTCTTACTCTTGTATGTATGCCATCTTCCATGTCACCATCACCACTCCTTGAAAATCTATACCAGTTAAAACAACATCCCTTTGGGAACTCTCTCAAATAAGGAATCAATTATTTGAAACAGAGCAATGCCAATCAGCCTTGAGACCGCCCAATTCAAATGACTGCTGCACTCAGTATTATCTCTCAAAAAGCCTGTATTATTTTCAAAAGTAGGCAGTATTCTAAATGTAAAAAAAGTCCCCCAAACCAAAATAAACCAACCCAACAGAAACAAACAAAGAAACCAGACAGGGAAAAATACAGTCTCATATTCCTTTTATTTTTTTGTTTATTTTGCTTTCATTTGGAATTTTGTTTGTTTCATTTTTTGTGTGAGAAATTATTTAGGACAATCACAAATCTTTTTAAAACACACACCAGTGGTGAGCCTTGCTGTTGACAGTGCTTCATTTGAAGCATTACAAATGAGAAGGGTTTATAGAAAACATTTCATGATATAAATCTAGGAGTACCTGACAAACAAACATAGCCTGATTGTCACGGACGCAGCATGCAGAGGTCTCTAACTTACGTGATAGGATTTGGACAAATGCTTCCAGAATAATTTTCAAGTCCCTCTATTAGTGCAAAAGGTAAAACACAGAAGATTTTCTTAGTGGAGCTTTTAATTTAAAACAAATGAACTTGAGGGATCACATTTGTACTGAAAGCTTAGTTCCAGAATTTCCTTGGCTTTGGAAGCACTCTTTCCACTGAAGATAGACTTTGATCCTCTCAGGGATCTGGCTGTACCTTGACAGTCACAGTTGGTCTGGGTGTCCATGTCCATGAAGGAACCAAGTGTTAGGACAGGAGCTCAGCTCTTGACATTCATGTTCTTATTATAGGCAAACTCCCTACAATTTCTACACCTTTATAGAAAAGGAATTATCCTAATGTATGAGGTGCAAAAAACAATGCAGCCTTTTTCTAGAGAATTTCTCAAAGCCATATTGTTGATAAAATGAAATTTCTAGCTTCTACTATATGCATAATGACCTTCAAACAATAAATTCATGTTTACCATGGAATATAATCTGTATGTGGGTCATACAGAATTATTATATGACTGAATTTTCTGTAAATATATTCTTATACACCTGTAGAAAATTTTGGCTATTTGTCTTTTTCTCTGAATATCTGAAGACATTTTTAGACCTCTGGTTGTATCAGATTGTATCAGCTGTGCTGTTTAATCTTGTAAGTTGCGAAAAAAATGCCAAAAAACTTTATACAAAATTTGGAGCATCTTATTTTAGTTAGCATTTCTTTTGTGTCCTTGAAAGTGGGCTAGTAAATGTAATGTTATCAGAGTTCTGTAAGGGTAATGGCTTCATAATACCAGGCCATATAGTTATAAGTAAAGGAAATTGAGGAATTTCTCTTTGAGACCTGCACAAACAAAGCGTGGCTTGGCTGCACTTAGAGCCAATTTAGCAGCTCTAACTCTCAGAGAATCACACAGAGAGAGCTAAGTAAAGGTGTTGTTGGACTTTTAATGTACTTTCACCAGACCTAAATGCATTCTCTCACACATTCTTTTAATGTGACTAGATATTGATTCACTGGTTCATTGATACCTATTCTCTTAAAACTATCTGTGCTTACAACTTTCCCCTTTTTTTAACCTCTTCTGGTCATATATTATACTTACCAGGTCTCGTACCTCTTGAAGCTTTAAGGACTTATGTATGTTATTATAGCAATACAAAAAGGAGAAAGGATCTTCCTATTAAAGCCAGATACAAATCTAAGAGTGATAAAAAACCAGACAAGTTAATTAAAATATTTAGAACAGTTTCCCAAAATTTAGAGTCTGAGATCAGATTCTCAATCCTGATCACTGAAACTAATCTAAATCTATCAACACAAAACTAAAGACTGCAATAAACAGTCATTACGGTGTCCTGGGCAATTTTAGTGTGGCTTGCCTAATTTTTCTTTTAGTTTCTCTTGTACAGTCTGATGAAGTCAATAAAATGAGGTGAGATTATACTTTGCCCTTGATGAGATGTACACATTTTTCCATTAGGGTCAAATATGTCCTCTCATATAACATTATATGGAAGCTGCGTATACATAGGAATAGTACAGTACAGTAGGAGTGAGTCTGAGATGTATTTAATCTCAGATGTTTCAGATTAGCTCTAAATTAGCCCTAGATCAGTAGACAATAAAGTTATTAATAATTGAAGCCCATTAGATATGGTATTAAAGGGTATTTAATTTAATATGTAAGGAATCCACTGATCACATTGAGAACTCTTCAGGACATGAGCCAAAGGCACATAAGGCAGCAAAATCCAGGAGATTCCCTGTCCCAAAACAGTCATCTTAACAAGAATGCTAATATCCTCAGAAATATCCCAAGATGCTCCAGTTTAGTTTATATTATGAGTGTATAAGGAATGTGTCCTGATTTCATAACTACTTGCAATGGCAAATGCTGATACTGGTATGTAGTGTTAGCCTTTGCCTAACTTTTTAATAGAAGATTCTTGATTTCCATGCTACAGTGTGCAGGTGATGAAAATAACATTCCCAGAAAGACTGAGTGGGACACAAACAATAAAATTGTAATGCAAATTAGGGAAGAAATAAAGTTCTGCAGCAAAGAGGGAATTCTGCAAGTGCTGCTCAAACATTAAATTTTTTTAGGCATATTGTCATTGTATACATTCGAAAAATACATGACTTGTGTTTTTAACTAGAACAGATTCATTGCAATCCTTAATAAAATCTTCTATGTCAACCAGGTGCAGTAAACAGGACCTAAGGATCTCATTTGGAAGAATACTTTTTGAATCTACTCAATAATGTAAGATTTTGGGTTCTATTTAAATTTTTACAAAGTTTTAAATAAGCAGAAAAACCTAGACTTCAATAAGATTTACATCTTCATTTTTAAAATGTTCAGTTCTAAGACTTCATTTCTTATTTTGAAGCATGTGAATGCTAATTTTCTTTTTCCCTTTTCAACGGTGTTTTTGTAGCTTTTCCTTCAAACCCACACATGGCATCTCTACATTCTCTATTAGAGCACATAGAACACTGTAGTTTAGAGTATCTGTATCAGATCAGCAGCCTTTTTATCAGAGGATTAAATTCTTTAAAGGAAATGCAGAAAAGATCTCTGCATTTTGCATCTGTTATTCAATTGGCAAGCTGTATAGGAATGTTTCACCTGCTGCCTTGAAAACAGGCTGCTTTTTCTCTGGTACACCCAGCAGCAAGTTGAGGAAATATCATGCTGACAGAGCTTGAGGGAAGAAGTAAATGAGCATTGCTCTCAAATTCATCTTTGGCAGCAGAGCAAGAAGCTATAATCTAATGGCATCTTGTGTGAGTTTACAAGATGCTATTCTTAGGGATCATTCTCCTGTTATAAAACACATATAATAAGTAAAAATTTTAGGGAAAAAACTCACTAATTTTATGCTTAACTCTTATAGTTTCTCTGACAAAATATTTTTTCCTTAGTTTTTCTCCTTTTGGAAACATATTTAGAACTCATGCCTGTCATACATGATTTTTGTGAAAGGCATAGCTCCGCCATAACTTAAAATAAAGCCACATGCACAACCTGTAAAATGGAAAAAAAACTTTATTTATTTATTTATTTATTTATTTATTTATTTATTAAATTTTGCCCTTAGACAAACAATTATACACATTATAATTAGTGCTGAAAATTTTGCAATAACCTGACACCAGAAAGTGTGTTGGCTCCTAGCCCTAGAGCACAAAACATTCCTTATCTGTGGTAATCTTATTTTTCATGGTAATTTGCATAGAATGCAAACAGAGTGCTGCACAAATGTACTTGTATAAAGTTTTTCACTGGCAAAGTGGAGAAAATTAATTCAAAAACTTTTTTCGGACATGTTAATTCTTATTTAAAATACTTTTAAAATATTGAAATTTGTACTGGTAACATTGGTATGTAATGTTTCAATATATGTGAAAGGATGTGGTGACACAATAATTTGTGGATTCATGCCTTTAACTTCTCTTTGTCTAAGGCTGGGAATAGAAATGACATAGATTAGCAAAATGATTCTGAGAGCTTTCACCTTGTTTTTGTTGCTAAGGTAACCATTTCCTTGGCATCAATGCATCCAGCAGGTCTGTCTTACCTTTCTGTGAGCCCAAACAGAGGCAGCATTGTGAAATGGCATGAGGGGGGCAAAAAACCACAGAGATAAATAATGAGGGAAAGATCAACAAAAGTAGCTGAAAGTTAATACAGGGGTATTGCCTAATTGAATTGAATTAAACCTTGTTTCTGTGTGGGTCACCTATAGTGCTCTGTGTACAGGTAAGTATTTAAGGCTCCAGCAAGTGTACAGCTAAAAGCCAAAGAAGAACAGAAATCTCCACACAAGAAAGCCCCATATCCTCACCCCTACCTGGGCCACTGCCCCCTCCCTCTGAAAAAGAAAAAAAAAAATAGAGGGAAAGGTGAAAAGGTGAAAGATGTGGTCTAGGTACAATATCTGAGGGTAGAGATGTTATTGTGCTTCCACACTTCTATCAGTCTCAAAATGGTAGACTTATTTTCAATAGAATAATTTCTTCGACTTCTCCCATCAGATAATTTACCTGATACTCTGTCAGATGGGGTATTCCATGAGATTGTAGTAATTATGCGTATTTATTATCATAAATCAACATTTTTTTTGCTTTCACGCAGATTATTTTATTCTTCCTTTATTTCGCTATGAGTGTCAGAAAACCATGTAGAGAGAATGAGACAGATAAGTAACTCTTCTATCCACTCTTCCTGGCTGAATGAACAATGCCTCAGCTGTTTCCTTTTCCAGCACTTTTCCTTGCAAATAACTTAAACTCTGCTACAAATGAAGTGAGCGTCAAGCAGGATACACCAAACACCACATTTGGCAGAAAGCTGGGTGACACATGAAAACCTGTCAAATAAGTTATATTAGCAAACTGAAGGAAACCCCAAGTGGCAAAATGGTTGACTCTGAAATACAGTAGTGGCATGCAATCTCTTAAGAAAAAAAAAAGGAAAAATCTCTAAGACAGCTGTATGAATCTAGGCAAGAGAAATAGCAAAAACATCATTGTCACCTTACAAACTTACATTCAGCCAACCATGTCTGAAGGCTGATAATAGTCTCTGCACAGCTTCATACTCAAAAGTCAGGCACAAAACTCTGCTATTAGAGCTAGGAGTATTTGAACCTTAAATTGAATGTCTCAAATGATTATTGGTGTGGAAGTGTGAAGACGCTGAAGTGGGCGCCTTCAGAAAGTGAAGTAAGGAGAGACATTCCCAATTCACTGAGAAGTTTTAAGCTACTTCTGTTCATAAAATATGCACATTTTTCTGTAAATTTCAAGGTTAGACCTCGTGTTTATGAACACATACGGGTAGATGTGGACTCACTTACCTGGGGACTGTCCATAGCTGCAAGAGGGAGGCTGCTCCAGAGGGAAGCTGAGCAGGGAGCAGCAGGGCTGTCAGTAATCCCCATCACCAGAGCACAGGGGAGCGCAGCAGGGCAGTGGAGGCAGCCAGCTCCATTGACACCTCATCAGAGAGAGGCATCTGCAAGAACCTCAGAAAAAGCTTCAAGATCAGTTCAGGAAAGACAAATGGAAATTCAACAGCAGATGACAAGACTGGATCCAGTTACACTGGCAATGCACCTCAGGCCAGCCCAGCCCTGAGTGTTGATAGACCTCCTGTCCCAAAGAAAATGTGGAGTTTTGAGATTCCTCCATGCAGAGAGCTGAACAACTGTGCGCTTTTAGGGCTCTGACAGGCATTTACTGTAGAATGACTTGGAAAGTTTCTATTAATTCTGCTAGAATGGGTGGATAAAAAAAGAGTGTTTTGGATATTATTGGAAAATACATCAGAGCTAACCATGATATATGACTTCATTAGAAGAGTTTAATTACACATAATCATCTTAGTGTAGGCTCATAAAAAACTTTGTGGTTTGCCTTCACAGAAGGAGGATACAAAGGGACTTTGGGGATTTTTGTTCCATATGCAAACCTAAGAGAAACAGCAAAGTCATCACTGTGACTGAGGAGAACAGAAGCCACAGCAACATTAAGTATTCTCTCACAAACCTCTGTGCTCCAGAGTACCACACCATACAAGAATGAGGTCCAGCCTACTGCAAAGCAAGGATGGATAAGTAAGGCTGGGGAAAATAATAAAAGTCCTTTAAAAGTCATAGTAATACAATAATTTCTAGAAATGAAATAATATATTTTGAAATTTTATTACTGATTTACCTAGAACTTGGACCACAAAATAATTCAACTGTTAAAAAAATATTAAATTGACTAAAATTAGACACCTATCCAAGTTGATACCACCCTTGGCACTGTCAATGGAACAGTGTTTGAAGTGATGATAATGACGTCTTAAGCACTTAGTCTGTCTTAAAACACCCAGATATCTACTCTGGAATGTTTAAACAAAAATTCCCAGTTCTCAAGTCAAGTAAAGTTAAAAGTGACTGCCATATCTCAGTCTTCACATTGGGACTTATTTCTTCACACATTTTGGCCCTTTTTTTGATAAGTTTTTTGTTTGTTTGTTTTTGGGGTTTTTTCAGCAAAAACTCACAAAATAGACAAAAAATAAAGCTTTAAACTTGTGCATTTGGCCATATTTTGACTAAGGATCTGTTTTGGCTTTTTATCTACAGCAATTTCCTATTGATTCTAAATTCCTGAAGAAGGTGCTTATTTCTCTTCTCTTTCACTTGTGGGCTTTGTCCAAAGCAAACTTACATCATCACTTTATATTCTGGATTTTTGTGAAGAGATAACGTGAGGATTTTCTCACACCTTGCATAAATTCATACACAGAGAAAAATTCTGGGGCTGTAAGATTTCTGTAGTCTTACTCCTCAGTAAGCAAAAAAACCTTAACCTGAGAAAAATCATCTGTATGGAAGAAAGAAACTCCCTAGTCACACAGCAGATCTCTAACATTCATTTGTTGAGAATTATGAAAAACTCAGAGAATATATCTAAAATTTAGAGGCTCCATTTCCAGAGAAAACTCACTTTATTTCCTATTTCTTCAATGCTATAGCAATTCAGATAAGAGTATTTAATTGTCTTCTGTTTATCAACAATCAGCTTATATTTCTGCAGTTATTAGTACCAGTGTGTTGTGCAGTTTTTAAGTCATAGATAGACAATGTAGCACTTATCTTCTGAACAGAAGTTTTTATATAAAAATTAAACATGTGCAAGGCAGTGATTTCTTTACCTGTCACATGAGAATGGGAATAGGCTTAATGAGAAACAAAAGGCTTGCTGTTGAAGACATTGTAGGCTGTTGCTTCCAACACAAAAAGTCCTGGTATCTCTTTCATGCCACCAACTCTCAGTAGCTCAGAACAGAGATCTTTTTTCATATTGGTGGATTTACTCAGATTTTGCTCTTTATTCCAAAGTACTTCTATTATCTTGGAAAGCCTGCAAGGTTTAGCTGAGGGACTCGGTTGAAGAGAATGAATTTTAAATCACAGAAATGAAAAAATAGCAACCCTCAGATAACTAAGCATTTGATCTTTAATTTGCAGTTCTGTTGAGCTGCTTGAAATGTCATCGGAGTCACATAGAACAGAATTGTGATGTTCTGAATGAAAAAGGAAAAAATATTATCATCACTTGCATATCCATTCCCACACCTTTCACTTCAAAATGTAGGATTGTCTGTCTTGGCCAATATATGGTGTCTATGAAAATAAAAGATTTCTATTCCATTCCTTTCATACATATATTGAACATAGTAATCTGCCCAGGTTAGGTTGACTATTTAGAAATTTGTCCTAATTTTACAGAGAAAATCTCAGATACTGAACTAAACAATATGAAAATATTTTATGACTCCCAAAGCATTTTCCAATTTTTGCGTACTTTGATTTCTTCCTTTCCCTCATTCCTTATTTAAACAGGAAAGACAGACAAAGAAAATAGAAATAAAATCCAAGTAATGGTCATAAGAAGTTCAAAAAGTTGCAAATGATAATTTATTTGATAAAATTCTGAGTCTTTTGAAGATAATTTGGATATAGAAAAAAGAATTTTAAAATGACCTTTATGAAGAATACTGGCTTTTTCAAATCAAATGGAACATTTTTGCAGCTGACAGCAGGAAATCTGATAGCTCAATTTTGGTAGCTAAAATATTGGAAGTATGAATCTTTTTGAAACTGATATGTATTTCTGAACATATATAACTCAAACTTCCAGTTACTGCAAAGGAGTTTCAGATCACGATGTGTTCCAAAACAAATCTTATTAAAAAAAATATGTGCAATCTCTAGATATCTATCTTGTTACTCTTTCCTGCTGCTCTTTGCTGCCCTGAAGTGAAACAGAAACATAAACTAGTCATGATGGCCACAAACTGAAGGAGAATAAATCTATTTCTTTCTGTTTGAGTTGCCTCCTGGATTCTGCTTGATGAAAACCAGAGACATCAGCCTGAGAATAGAGCAAAGATGCTGCCGCAGTTTGCAGGATTATTCAAGGCATTTCTAAAACTGCTGTTTTAAAAGCTGAACATAAGACAGAACTTCATTAATGGCTATGAAATGGCAGTTTGAGGGAGAATCTTACACTCTCTCTGAAGTGCCACTGCTGCAGAAGATGCTGAGCTACATGGACCATAGCCTTGTGGTCTGTGACCCTCAGCTACAAACCCTTTGCTCATGAGAAGACAGTAAACATGTCTCAAAAAGTATTAAAAACTAAATCTGTAGCTACAGCACTTTTTGGGGGAAAAAAATCTTTCTATAATCTTCCTTTGTTCATATGAGTGTCTCCTTGGTAGGTTTCTTACTCACATAAAGAGAAAAACATAAAGAAAAACTCTACCACATGACTGCATGAAAAAGAATAATATGTCTTGAGTTGGCTGCGTGTTAAGTTCTTATTTGTCTTGGTTTTTATACATTGCATTGAAGTGCATTTTTCAAGGACTTTTTATGGAGGCAGAAAGTTATTGCTCTCTTCAGACATGAATATATGTTAGGAAATTTTGCTTTGAGGGGAGGCATGTTCATGGTGAAGGCTTGACCACAACTACAAGGAGCTCAAAACTGAAGAAAGAGGGTGGGGAAAAAAAAGAAGAAGAAAAAAGCTAATTAAAAAAATGTTGTGTGGTAACCACATCACTGAGTTATAAAACAGAAAATTTGATGGGAAAACAAGTTTGAACATACAGTGAGTCCCCCTTTTGCAAAAGGGTGATCCAAGTGGGATGAAAAATTAGTAATCTAAACTATACCTTACTATAAAAAAAGATTGAGGCTTTAAATAAGCTGTTGTCTTAGTCATCAATTAAATAATAACCACTAAGTAAACTAGTTGGCATCTTTGTTAAATAGGAATTTAATTATAAAACTTGAATCTTGGCAATGCTCTTGAAAAGACAGTTTAAACTGTAATCAGAAGTATGTTCTTATCCTTCTCACTTACTAATAACACCTCTCTTGTTGAAGGAATTTCTTTTTCTTAATTAATCTGCAAATTTGACCTTTTATCCATTTTTGTATGCACTTGAGAGAAGTATGTTCAAAGCAGTTTTAACCTTTGTATATTACCAATATATACCAATTTGTATATTACCAATTACCAAGTCAAGTAAAGTTCTAGTACATTACTGGATTTCTAACAGGAGAGACAATAAAGAAAAATGGGAGTTTTTTTTAATTACTCTTTGGGTCTTTCTATGTGTATGTGGAAATATTTTTGGTAATATTTCTCTGAACGCTAAGAAAAATCTTCGTGGAATGACCATTCTTCTGTAGAATGCATAGAGTAATAGAACTATCACAGCCTTGATAGCCATTATCTTCCTTCTCTACCATATTTTTGTGTCATTTGTTATTTCTTCAATTTTGTTGCAGTATATTAGACTACATTTTGTATTTATTCAATAAAATAACAGGCAACACGCTGATATACACTGGAGTATATAAACAATATAACCACAATTAACAATATAATGAATTTTAAAAATTTTCATATTATATAGCATAATTTCAATTTTTTAAATTTTACTTTCATTACTTGTAGTTTTTAGTGATAAATAAATAAAATTATTAGAAAAGCAAAAATACAAACTGATGGTGCTTTTTCTTGAAAGATATTCTGCCAACGATAGTAAAGTTCAGCTGCGTCAAAATTCCAGAGTTTCTATGATACAACAGTACTGTGTGATTCATCCATGTTTGTAGATCAACATCCAAATAGAAGAAAGCATTTCTACCAGAGAAAGGCATCAATGCAAAAGGTGGCTTCAAATCAAGTGCAGATTGTATCCATAGCAGAGATTCTCACCTTCTTGTCTTTCAATCTTCTTACACCAACAAATTTCTACAGTCTAAAACAGAGGGAATTTTCTCTTTCAATAAGTGAGAATAAGGGGGATGCAGGGAGGTGTAATTGCCAGCCCCAAGAGGGTGTCACAGCCTCTGCAGTCAAAGTTTCTGTCTGAGTTTACCCTGTGTCTCAGGCACCTGTGCAGCAGGAGATGAGCCTGAAGGCCAGGCTGTGTCTGCAGAACCTGTTATCTCTGCTCTGAATCCCTCACTTCTCTGTAGTCAGAAACTGCAGCATCTCCCATGGCACAGAGTGGCTTTTATCTCTGTCCAGAAATTGTGCAGGTTACTCAGCTTTGCAGAACTTTGAAGCATGGATACCGTTATTCTCAGAAAATACAGCAAATTTTGATTTTTCAGAAGTAAACATGGCTAGAAATAATTTTATTTATTTAAGCCCTCTGAAGCTTTCTAATACTCTCTTAGACACTCCTGATTGAGGAGTTTGTGGTTCAGAATGAAATGTCAAGAAAATAGCTTGAGGAGATTAAGTTTATTCTTGTCATTCAAAAACCCTTCTCAAAATTTTTTTCCATTTGACCAAGTTTCATTGAACAGTTTTGGCTGAAGTAGTACAAGAACTGCAGCTTTCCCTTTTTAAAAAAATATACTTAAAATATTCTCCCAGCATCCAAGAAACTCTTAGAACCCTGTTCACTCTTTATTTTATGGAGTAAGTCTGCACATTTCTTTTCTTGAGCAAACTCCCTAGCTACCACAGTAAAAAGGTGTTCTGGCCTCTACTGTTAACCATGTCCCACTTAGTTTAAATACAGATTAAGGACTGGAATCTGTATGCTTCAATAAACTTGGTAATTGAAGAGTTTACTTTAAAATCTCCAGACATGAGAATTTTGTGCGCAGTTATTTCTTGCCTCTAAAGTGCAACCACTCTTGGGACAAGTCAGGATTGTCCTATTTCTATAGTCAGTATCTCAGAATAAATTAAAAATCTTTATGTGACAAAAGATACAGTTCAAAATTTCATCAAGTAGTAGAAGTGGCATTTCTCCAAAAGCTTTGTTGTTTTTCCTTCCTCCCCTTGCTCCCTTCACTCTTCTCCTCTTATATCTAAATTGTTAAGCAGAAAAATTGAGTTTGATGGGTGAAAAAAAAATCATTTAATTGCAAGATCAGTTTACAGATCTTTAGACCTGTTTTTAAATTATGAAATCAAGATTGGAAATCCATGTTGATAAATATTCCACAAACACAAAAATACATATAGTTTTCCCAAATCAAGTTGTCTGTTAGGTTGTGAAAGAAAGACTATGCAAGCAAGAGAAAATTTTCTCTATATATCTCTTTATTTGCATAAAATAGGAAATTAAAACATGGTTTTGATTACTGACACACATAAAACACAGTGTACACATAAAACATACTGTACATCAGCATCTTTTCCCCTCAATGACTGGCTTATGAAAATCAGAATGGGAAAGGTAAAATCAGAAGGGAAAAGGTGAAACCAGCACAGTTCCCCAAGATCTGCATCCTCAAAGCACAAACTCTCTGAGACTCAAAGGATGCAGGTCTCAGAACATCTTTGATATTCCTGGGCCTTTGAAGTGTTGGGAAGTGATGACCAGGGGGCCATTCCGCATCGATGAGCAGTGGCTTTTACCTGAATTGGACTCCAGACAGGCAACTTACTTCTTTCTCATAGTTTTCTGAAAACTTACACTTTGCAATGTTTAATGTATGATCTATAGCTTGAGATGTTGAAAGTCTGTCAAAGATAATTTTTATTTCAAATCCAAATACTTCGTCTACTATAGACCTCTTATGTAATGAGATAATTTACTGTTTCTCTTTCAGTTTTATACTGTGCGTTTTTATCACATTTTCTATTTCTCTGCACAGACAACCTGACTTTTTGTCCCCATTAATTCGGAATCCATATGTCTGAAGATGTGTCCATGGATAAATATTTCACAAAGTTGTAGTTTTAACTGGTATAAATACTGAGGACAGCTCTTTCCTTCTATTTTACTTCGTAACACAAAACAACAGATAACTGATTGTATTAGGTCTGAAACTACATTTTTTTGAGCTTTGCTTTGAGGTTTTGGGGTTTTTTTGTAATTTCTTTCTTTACTTCCTAATGCTTAGTCCGATAAACAAACTTTGCCAGTCAATGTAAAATTCTGTTTTATAAATGTCAAACATTTCCCCTTCTTTTCCTCCTAAAGTATCATTATAAAAATGCTATTGTTCAGACACTTACTTGAAAGTAAAAAATAAGACAGTAGCTTTTGAAACTACTATTTAAAGTGTAAGCACTTTAAATAGGTGTTTTTAAATATTCTATCCAGTTTTTAAAGTATTTTTAGAATCATTTTTTCAAACATTAATTATCTTAATGTACTTTAAAGTTCAATTTACCAGTACAGAATTTCTATATAAGAATCTTCAAATTTGGATTGATTGACTTTAAAAGTGACATTTACTATAACACATGCAATATAAATATGTATATAGCATTTCAGAATTTTATGAAACTACTCAGGTACACTTTTTCATCTTAATCCTATTATTACTGAAAGTAATTAAAAAAATATGAAACTAGGTTTCATCACTCCTCTGTAATTAAATGATTTAGAGGTGTTTACAAATGTAAGGGTTTTTTTGAAGCATTCCTATAAAAACCTTTTTGAACAGCTTATGACCCAAAGAAGGAGAAGTTGATTTTTGCTTAGAGACTACATAACTATAATACAAGTTTTGTAAATTTTCCCAGAAGAGAAAGAAAAAACAGATGTTTTCAGAGCCATCCCTAAGGACTCTGATGCAAAGGAAAACTTCCTTTCCCAAATACATTAGCACACAGTTGCATTCACATAACACATATTGACTCCGGTGTTATTTCAACAGTTTGTTTATTTTTAGCTCATTTCTGCCACCATAATTATGAGCAAAAATACGCTTACATTTTTAATAGAGTACAAAAAACCAAGAAAGAAGTGTTAAGATCTATTGAAGTGGTTTGATGTTAAGTGACATCAAAACTATAGCAAAAAGAATGAAAAGGCAGACTTTAGGGACATAAGGGACTGATTAGCTCAGTCAATATATTTAAATTTATATATTTCATTTAAGAGAATAGAGAGCTGAGCTGATTGCATTGGATAATGTGGTCATCAGAGGAAAATATGGAAAATATATTAATCTATGTAAGAAAAATATCCTAGTATCATTATCTGGGACCTAAGAGTAGGGAAATTAAATTCGGAAATACATGTATGTTTGTATGAACATGTATCAGGAATGTTTTTACTACTAAATATGTTAGGAGAGGAAGAAGTGAATCCTATATTTCCTGGCATTTCAGCTTTAAATCAAAGTTGTCTGGAATGAAGATAAACACTACACTTTCACTCTGGCTGAAATTCTACCATGCCAAAACCAAAAAAACCCATACATGATTTAAAGTTCCTGAATGAACTTTATGAATGCTTCTGGTATGCAATCCCAGATTTCTGTCTGGTCTTCCTTTGGAAAGGAAAAGTCATTTGTTTAGAGATCTTTCACTGCAGGTTTTGAAATACTCATTTTCTTTCTCTAAGTGAACAAAATTTGTTGTTATATTTTTACCTGTAGCTTTAGTCTGCATGCCAGTAAACTATTGAAGCATAGAAATACCAATAGTCTTTCCATAAAAGTCAGTTACAAGTCATTCTTATTCTTTACTAGTTTTGGAACTCTATTGCACGAAAATTTTCAATAACTGGGAAAAAATATGCCATGTTATTTGGCACGGATGTAATTTTATAATTTATGCATTAAATAAAAAAGGCACATCTCTTAAAAAGGTTGTTATAATGAAGACTCAGTTATAATCTGGTAGCAATCATTTATAATTTCAATTCATAAACCTGTTGGTTGGTGGAATGAGTTTTGAAAGCAACCAAGAGTCTGACGTTTGTTGAGGGCAATGGACACATACTTGAGGAAATACCCCAGGACTGAATATTCTATTCAGCTGCCAAGATTTGTCCAATTAAGAAGCTAACTATCGACACTGATAAATTCTGTAGTGTTTTTCTAATTTCTAAAGATTTTCTGGATATTTATTCTTTCTAGAATAAAATACCATTAGTAAGTTTTTCATTAAAATTTTTAGGCTAATTTTCATGGAAACTTATAATTTGGGCTCTTGCCTTACAAACTTCTTAAAGAATATCACACAAATAATTTCTGGAACAAATAAGTTACAAATAAACTATGAGTTGAAAGAAAATTAAATTCTGATTCATGGCACTCTTCCAAAGCTGTGAAAAGCTTACTGATTGCAATCTAAGAAATTAGTTGGAGAAAAAGGTTAGTTTTCAATATGCTATTTTTTCATGTGTTTTATTCAATGACCTTTGAAGGTCTCTGAAAATCTGATGTTACCCTTACTGGGGAAGGTCAAAGATTACATACTGTAAAGTGAGTGTGACATCCAAGATCATCACATTTTTCATGGCTTGGTACTTTATGTTATGGCTGAGACCTAACATAAAACTTCTCTGCTCTTTTTTCAAACTTGTCTGTAACTTATTGACTGTTAGTGCCATCACTAAGCCGGCAGCAATGTTGTTTGTTAGTTATTCTAAGGTTATAGTCCCACATTTAAATGATTTACCCAACATTTTGAATCTCATTTGGTTACTTAGTCTCAGTACTTTATGCTTTCATATTGCTAATATTTCCTAGTTCCCTTTGCTGTTTCCTGTTCCCAGTTCTGCTTCACATTCTCTTTATCATTGCTTGCAAACCTAATTAAAGTGTTCTTTATCTGTTTCCCCAGACAATTAAAGAGAATGCTAAGTAATGCAGAGTTTGTTGCACTCTTCTTGCATACCTTATTGCAGATCTCAGGTCTAGTAGCTCATAAAATATAGGTATTTTCAACTTTTCTCTTTGTTCCTCTTTGAGTGTTTTGGTTTTCAGGTAAGTGCTTTTACATGCAAGTGAATATGATTAATTATACTGGTAAAGGTGTTTGACAAATTATCAAATGTCATGGTAAAATCTGGAGTAAGGAAACAAATAGTTCTGCCATCAGTTAATTTACAAGCAGGTAAGGGAAAGTATTTGTTTTACCATTACTTAATTCATAAGTAAGCACTTTAATGAATACTCTAAAAAAATAATATTTGGATTGTCATTGCTAAAATAGATTAGATTTCCACAACCCAAGCTTGCTGTTTTCTTTTGCACTTTACTACTGAACTACTGAACAGTCTTTGTTGGACATATAAGAGCAATTTCTTGCATTGTATATATTCAAAGTCCTCAAACATGCCTTAAAAAAATAGAAGGCTTAGAGAATTGATGATGAATGTTTTCCTCCAGCAGATTATTTCACACAATTGTTCATAGCAAGAGCATCAGGAATCAGAGAATCATAGAAATAAATGCAGACAAAAAAAGCCATAATGCAAATTCAGCTTCTTCAAGAAGAACGTGTATTTAAAATTGCTTTAGTATAATATCTAAGTTGTCACAGTCACCTGTTTTTTCAAATACTTATTTTTTCAGCAGGAGACAATAAGTATTAATTACTTTGGCCATGAAAATTGTTCTACTTTGTACAAGAAAAGATTTAAAATGCTGTCTGACTGTGGCACTAGGTGGAGCTATCTCTTTGAAATGAGTTTAACTCTGTTGGCAATTCAACTTTTCTTCCATGCGTATTGCACTGCAAATTAACATATAAGTGGGAAAGAAATAAAAAGGGAAAAAGAATAAAGAAAAAAAATCAAAAGATGAAGCTAAGGAAGTAATAGAATTATTTAAATCATTATGAAAATGAGTCCAGAATAATTTCAAATTAAAATATTCTTTTAACACACTGAAAGCTTTTTCCACGGTGGTAATTTTTATTAAATACTACTGAGAACTTAAGGTCTGAAGAAGCTTTGGTAATCCAAATAAAATGAGATTAGTTAACAGCTAGTTGTTTTGTTACAACTTCTGCAGTAGCAGTACATAAAACAGCTATCATTCCTCTGCTCACCATAGGGGTAAAACAACTAGATTTCTTTCAGTTCATATTTTGACACATGTGCTTCTATCCTGAAGCTACTGCTCCTTGGAATTTAACAACTGAGTATCTAACCCCTTCTCCTTGCACTCAGTTGAAGATATGTCTTTTTCACAACATTTGATGTGTAAACACATAACCAAAATCTGCTTCCAATTAGAACCAAAATCTGTGAGTATTTTTGGATGGGACTTTTTTTGCAAGAAGTTATTAAATTGCGTTAATCAAAAATAATTAAGAAGAATTCTTTGGAAAAAGTTCAAAAGAAGTTTTGTGGATTATGGAGCCTTGGAAGAAATGACTTTTAGTGAGACTCATGCAAAATTTCAAAATTTTCCATGGGATGTTTCAGTTTTATAACATATTGTTAGAAGCATAATAACAGAAATAAAAAAGCTGGCCAAGAAACAAAAAAGAAAGGACGCATAGTAAGATTAGCTGTCCCATGGATTACACAACTCCTTTTTTTTTTCTTTTTTGAGCTTCCAAAATAGGCTTTCCACAAGCTGTGCCAGATGTCTTTCTCCAGTACCACATCACCACTTTTTAAATCCATTAAATAGGAAGACTATTCTTGGCTAACATTGAGTGCGGAGGTCTTTTTCAAAACAAAGAGAAAAGATAAGGAAATCTGCAGCTCATTTCTTTACATTCTAGCAGATTTCCAAAGTTTCCAGTGTGTGGCTAGACTGTCAAACACTAAGGTGTTCCATGTAGTGAAATGTCCTGATTTTCATGCAGAACGTTTGTCCTTTTTGAAATGTCTAAATAGGTGTCCTGTGCATCTTCCCCATACTGTGCTATTTTCAAATCAGCACAACTTCCCCATCTCATTAATCCATTTTGCATTGGAAAGCATTTTGTTATGACTCTGCATTTCATTTTCCATCCATGTGGTTACTGCATAAGTAAAATGAAGTACTTGAAAGGACTTTTTCATCCACCCATAACCAAAAAAATTGCACATGAGCCAGCAATATACAGTTGCAGCCCAAAAAGCCTACCATACCTCAGGCTGCATAAAAGCTCAGGCTGCATAAAAGGCAGTGTGGCCAGGGACGGAGATGATTTTTCTCTTCTCTGCTTTCATGAGATATCGCCTGGACTACTGCGTCCAGATACAGTACAACAAAATATGGACCTGCTGGAGCTGGTGCAGAAGAGTGACACATAGAAGATCAGATCTCTGCTGTGAAGAAAAGCTTAGAGAGCTTGGGTTGCTCAGCCTGGAGAAGTTTCTGGCACCTTATCTGGCCTTTGAATATGTAAAAGACGGTTCATATAAATAAGATGGAAAAAAAGTTTTTTATCCGGGTTTGTTGGAACAGGGTGAGGGCCAAACAGTGATAAACTGAAATAGTGTAAATTTAGATTTGATATAGGGAAGAGATTCTTTACTGTGAAAGTGATGAGACACTGAAACAGGTTGCCCAAGGAAGTTGGGGATGCTCCATTACTGGAAATGGTCAATGTCAGTCTTGGGGACAGGGATGACAGGGTTGAACTGGATGATCTTTAAAGGTCCCTTCCAACCCAACCATTCTATGATTCTGTTATTCTAAGTACCTCAGTTTGTAATTTAGTTACAAAGGCAATCCATCATGGTCATATGATGCCTCTTGGTCAATACAACAGGGTTATTAGACATTTAAACCAGTGCTGCTCAGGGAAAGATGAAGGTGAATTAGTGGGTTTGGTGAACATGCCTCAAAAGTCCATTTAATCCATGTTAATGTATTTCCACAATGTGTAAACTTCTAAAAGCAGGACAAAACAAAGTTTAATTTATCTGAACAGCATAGATTTTAGCTGAAGATTATTGTAAAAACCAGACTAATAGTAGTTTTTCTTCTATTCACTATAGTAAAAATTATGAATCTTTCCTTTAATAAAACTTTTATACAATTCTGACTTCTATAGACAGAAGAAAATAAACATTAATAGTAATAACAATAACAATGCCAAAAACAGCAGACATTTGTGGCCTGCCTAATAAATATCTAACAATTATATATATGCTCTAGGCTTGTGAAAAAGCTCAAAGACAACAGATGGTAAAATTTTCAATGCTGCCCTTCATAATGCAATGTTCTAGCCAATGATTAAGGAATCTAATTTCCTATGTTTCAGAGTAAAACAAAATATGCTAAAATATTTATAAAATAAAAAACTCCATAGAGTTTTATGGAGCCTGTTTTGAACATTCAGAGCCTTCATTGCTATGGAAATGATGAAATTGCTTCTAGAATACAGTATTGCCTTCTCTGCCATATGCTAGTATGAGACAGAGGAAGGATCTCCATTTTGCTTCCAAATACAAAATGGCTAGTCATGTTACTTGGAAAAATCAGAGCAAATTCTAAGTAAATGCTGAAATTCATTAATAATGCGCAGGGAGAGGGAAATTTAATAACCTAAAGAACAAATTTTAATTTCACAAAAATTACCGCCTGACTTCTGTGTTTCACATATAGTCTGTTTTATTTGAATACTCATGAATAGAAATTACTAAACAACTTTGTAAACTTAAGATCAAAAACTGTTCACATCCTTGATGGTTCTACTGAAGGCATAATGCATGCTGCTGACACAGTCCTACATATATAAACTGATTGCATTTATTTGCATTTGTCTGGGTTGTTAAAGATTATTTGAAACTACAGTAAAAATTGATTTTAGGGACTGTTCTATGTGCTTCTGTTTCAGGAGAGATCTTGATTTTTTGTTAGCACTCGTTAGTAGATTCTTGGAAAGTAGCCTATTGCAAGTTGAAAGGGAAAAAAAGAAAAACAGGGAAGCTCAACTTTACTGGAAGCACAAAGATGAAAGCAGTCTTCTGTTTTGCAAATACACAGTATTTTCTGAGAGCAATGAATAGCTCTCTGAGAAAACATTTTTGAGAGTGCAAAAAGGTTTATCTTTTTTTTATTATTGCTATGACATTAACACAGCAAGATTTAAACACTGGAAGTAGGTTAACAGGATTAACATTTAGTTTTAGGTGATTAACAGCCTATTTGCAGAGCAGTCTTATTTCTGGTATGTGAGAAAAAATGAAAGTATAATGAAGTCATGCATGAAACTGTTTCTCCTTGAGGAACTGATTTTTCATTAACCATTTAAATAGTAAGTGATGATTAAAATATGGTGCAATTCACTCAAAATTCCCATTTATTTGGTTCAATTAGATTTATATTCAGAAATTAAATTGGTTGCAGAGATCAGCATGGTTATCCCAGTGTCTGGCACCAGATAAAAATCTGAGTACTGGTGAGATTTCTTTGGTTCGAATTCAAAACTGAAATGAATGAGTGCTACTTGCCAAACTTTGTTACAAGAACCATAAATCAGTCTTGTAGTGAAAGTCTGTTCAGAGTAATTGCTAGGATTTTTGTGTAATCAATACAGATTTACACATGTAAAATATAATACCTTATGTGTAAGTAAAATACAAAATGGGAACACGAGATGAAGTAATGTAACTGTTATTAACTTTAAATGGGATAGAGAGGTACAGCATACATTGAAGGGAGCAAAGGAGAAACAGCATGAAAATAATTAGCACTATTTTAAAATAGGTGATTTTTTCCCTGACACATTTCTATGAATTTTCTTTCCTGCAGTGCTTATGCCATTTATTTCCTTACAGATCTCTTACAAAGCATACCATAGCAATATGAAAGAATTCCCAGTGGTGCACTGAAACTTTTAGTTTTGTACTTTCCTTACTATCTTGAATGAAACAGAATTTGAATTATTTTCCTCATACAATTTTAAAAAATGCAGTTTTTAAAATGTCAACATAATTGTTTTTAGATTATCTGTATCTTCTTTGGGTTTTAATATAAACTTTTGTCTGCACTTTTTTTTTTACAATTTAGTGAGAGATACTGCTCTTTTCTTAGAAAAAAGAATTAGTCTGCTAAGTAGGTCCCAAAAAATCATATCCCATTTTTTTTCAAGAACGGCATTTTAATTGTCTTGAATATCTGTGAATGTCTAGAGCTATAAATGAACAAAAGCCAGATACAACTGTCAGATGCTCATTGTTCCAGCACTTAAAACTGTTTTTGCTTTGCTTCCCAGACTTTTTTTTAAAAGAGCTCTACCTGTACAAAGAGCAGCAATTACTGGTCTTTTCATCCCAGTACTGATGATGTCTGCTTCCCAGACACAAAACTAGCTTTACAAATAAGAAAATAGAAGATTGAAGCTGATTGAAATGGTTGAAATAAGTGATTTTTGACTGAAGCTGATCAAAATTTTATTACATTTTTTAAAATTTTATGTAAATCCATGATGGAGCAGGCAAATTGCAGGTGAGGGACCTCCATAACTAACATATTTTCAAATAATGATCCAGATGGGTTCATTATAGGCTAGTTAGGCATTACCTGGAGCAAGTTTCACAGTGGCCACTAGTTATTTCTGTCAATTTACAGAAAGGGGAAAGTCCAGGAGATTAAAAAAGTAAAGAAAGAATGGGATGGATGTGCCAAATTTTGGCAGCTCTTCTAAGCAGACAGGTGTAATGCAGGAGATGTCTGCTCTGAGTGTGAGAACAGTTGATGTTACCTGTGTTTATTGTCTATCACAAAACAGAAAATTTGTAGATAGTAGGAAATATTTAGAAAGTCTAACCTGGTATGCCTTGTATCAGTATAATACATAAAGTTTTGATTTTTGTCTTCTGGTTATGCCCAAGATGTCCTTCTTTTTGCCAGTATGACATTTATGTACAAGAATGGAACACCCTTTATCAATCTTTTTTATCCCTTCATGTGTGCAAGGACATGTACCCTCAGCAGCCTAGTGAGTAAGCCCACAAACCCATCCCTCACCATATTTTCTTGACTTTAAATCATTTTCTGATCACACCATTATTCCTTGGTGTCTTGTCAGAATGTAGGATTTTTATTGAACCTTGACTTTCCTTAACTGTTGTTTCCATAACTTTCTGTCCTGCTCCATAGGAGGCCTTTCCATCACTAACCAGAAGAAAAGGATTATGCCATATGTCATTGTGACACAAACCTATTTTAAGTGGCCCACTGTGAGATTTGCCTTTTTCACCATGCTATGACATGTACAAGTTCAAAACTGTTATCAGGCAATCCCTGCTCCAAGACACACCCTTAACAGCACAACTTAGTAACTATGTTTTGAACACCATCTAAGTGTGTTTTTTAACACTACTTTCCAGTGATTTCCCATTTTTGCAGGCTTCTTTTAGTAAGTTCACATTTTTATGGTAGCTTCTAAATACTTACTGGAGTCTGAATATTTAAAGAATCCTAAGGCAAACTAGCTTGTCAAAGAAGGAAATCGGATTGGTTTGATGCGATTTCTTCTTTAAAATCCATTTTGACTGTTTCCTATACAATTAAACTCTAGATATTAGTCTATAATATGTTTATTATTTGTTCTTGTATTGTCAGAAAAATATAGGTTTTTCATTCCAATGCTATTCACTATCTTTCAAGGGTAGATATGTTAGGATAGCTTGCAACCTAAGCTGTACCTAAATAAAACATTGAATTTTTTTGAGTATCTTGAGTGGTACCTGATTTTCTTGTTGTTTGCCTTGCAAGTTTTCAGTATCTAAATTTAGGCAGCCTTGTAGAGTTCCTACCGACTGGAAAAAGGGAAATTAACACCCATTTTTACAAAGAGTAAAAAAAAGAGCCAGGGAAGTCCAGACCAGTGAGTCTCACCTCTTTACCCAGCAAGATCATGAATCAGATCCTCCTGAAAACTGGGCTAAGGCACATAGAAAATAAAGAAGTTGTTGGTGACAGCCCCCATGGCTCCATTAAGGGGAAATGATACCTGACAAAACTGGTGACATTTTATGATGGGGTTACAGCATTGGTAGATAAGGGAAAAGCAACAGATTTCCTTTACCTGGACTTGTGCTGGGCACCTGACATTGTCTCACACAACATCCTTGTCTCTAAGCTGATTTTGATGGGTGAATCCCTTTGTGGATAAAAAATTGTCTGGATGGTCACAGACATAGTTTCTGGCTACATGTTGAAGTGGAGACCAGTCATGAGTGGTGTTCAGAACTAATCAAGGAACATTTACAACAAAAAGCAAATTATTTGGAAGAGAAAGATAAGAATTTACTTCCAGGAAATAGTTCTGCAGGGTTACTGTGGCTTTGTAAATGTTAGAGATGTTTAAGTCCCAATAACTTCAAAGAGGGGCAGAATAAATTCATGGCAGAAAAACTCAGTGAGGACTACTGAACTGATAGAGAGCTGCAGATGACCAGAAGCTCTGAACTGAAAATGGTCACAGATCAGACAGAAGTATCACTTACTCGTGCTCTGTGCTGATCCTTTTTCTGAGCCATCTCCTTTGTTTGCCATTAAAGACAAAGAACTTTGGCTAGCAGGATGGATGTTCATCTCAACGTGACTTTCCTGTTTTTCTTGGCTTAAATACTTCTTTGTGTTCAGCACTTAATTTTTTGGTAGCTGTATAAACTCTGTTAAACATGTTGGATCTCAATCTAAATCAGATCTAAGCCCAGGACTAGAATTAGATTTTCATTTTGGGAGGCAGTTAACAATTTTTTTCTACATTGTGTTTGAATTCTATCTTAATATATCTGACATATAACTGAATAGCATAATTTCAATAAAGATCTAAAAACAAGATGGGAGAAATAAGGTCATAATTTAAAAAATAGCTTCATTAAAGAAAAGGTTTAATTAATTTTCCAATTATCCTTACCTTTTAAACATTCAGTGCTTCAAATCTGAAGAAAGTAAAAACTATCTTGTTTATCTTAAAATCTAAACTAGTGCTTGGAGAAATACTTTTTTGGGGAGAATTATTTTTCTAATAACTCTTCTTTTTCAGTATTGAAGAAGCAGATATTCAGTATTTCATTCAGGTCCTTACTGTTTCCAGTTTAATTGACTTTACCTAATGTACTACATGAAGTATAGCAGAAAAAATGTGAGTAGCATTAGGAGTATTCTTAAAGCTACTCATCATTATCTATAATTTAGAGACATTATGAGTTGATAGTTGAAAATTAACATGTTTGTTGTAATGTGTCACTGTTTATAGCCCAGATTTACAGCTCTGTCTAGCATGCTATAGAAATCAGAACAAAATATAGTCATTGATTTCCCAGAGGTCACAAAATGTGCTCATTAGTGAGTATTTTCAGGATATAAGCTAAAGTATTGAAAAGAAGAAAATAAAGTATATCCTTGCCTAAAGAAAAAGCTTTGCTCTTACAATGACCTCTGGATACAGTGCAAACACTGTGTAAGTGGGTATGTATGTCCCTACAACATTGTTTTGGACAGACTGCAGCTTGTGCCTACTCCTGTGCTTGTGTTGAACTCCAAGCATGTCCATGTGGCTTTGCATCTGCATACAAACCTCTTCTAGAACTCTTTTCTGCTTGTTGCAGATCAAATCCAGATGTTTATTCCTTACACTAAATGTGCAAAACTATTTATTTTAACACGTAGCATATTCATTAAAAGCTCAAAAAGAAAATAATGTAAAATATTCTTCAATTCAAACCATGGTAATAAGTAGGTTCACTCAATCATGAAATGGTCATTTAGAGCCCTGCCTAAAAGGAGATATTGCTTCTCTTGTAGCCACTTGTAGCTAATGTAATAAGCAATCTACTCCTTTTCTACTAGAATGAAGATTGAATATAACTAACATTACAGAACTTTTTAGAAAAGTCCGTCAGATATGTACTGCAGTTTAACATGAGAAACAAGCATAGCATGATTTAAGGAAAAGTTTGTATCCGTCACTCTCAATTTATGCATTAATTTAAAAGCCATGTTTATAGTGTACTGAGAATCTTGCTTGAGCAAAGTCTACAGGGTGCTACTCATGTTAAAAAGCAAAAATTATTCAAATAAATAAGATCAAAAATATTTGACTTTATGACTTCATATTTGCTTTCATGATTCCCTTCTTCATATGCAAGCCATGCACATGCAGAATGTTTGGCAAATTCATACATTGAGTGCATTTATTTTTCATAGAATTGTAGTATCATAAAAGTTTAAGTTTGAAAGTATTTCTCAATGTCAGCTGGTCCAACACTCCTGCAATGCAGAGACATCAGCTACATCAGGCTACTTAGAGCCACATCCAACTTTAACCTGAATGTTTTCTACCACTTCTTTGAGTAACTTGTTCAAGTGCCTCACCATCACCACTGTAAAATTTTTTTTCTTTATATCTTGTCTGAATTTACCCTTTTTCCTTTTAAAACCATGATTGTTCTTGTCCTCTTATTATATGCCCTTGCAAAAAGTCTCTGTCCAAAAGTCACAGTTCTTGTAGGCTCCCTTGATGTAGAGAGCCACAGTTATGTCGCTGCAAAGTCTCTACTTCAGGCTCAGCAATCTTGATTGTATCAGCCTATCCTCAGAGGATGGGTGCTCCATCTCTCTGAACATTCTGGTTGCCTCCTCTAGACTCACTCCAACAGGTCCATGTCCTTCCTTTGCTGGAGACTCCAGAGCTGGATGTAGTACTGCAGGTGGGGTCTCACAAGAAAGAAGAGGGGTAGAATCCCCTCCCTTGCCCTGCTGCCTACACTGCTTTTGATGCAGCCCAATATACAACTGGTTTTTGGGCTGCAAGTTCTCAATGTTAGGTCAGTCTCTCCTCCACCATTACCTCCAAGGCCTTCATTGCAGGGCTGATCTTAACTCATTCATTCCCCAGCCTATAGTGATGCTGAAGGTTACTCTGACCCAGGTGCAGCACTTGGCCTCATTAAATCTCATGGGGTTCCCATGGGCCCACCTCTCAAGCTTGTTCAGGTTCATTTGGATGTAATCCTGTTCCTCAGATGTGTCAGTGGCATGACTCAGCTTGGTGTCATGTACAAACTTGCTGAAGGTGCAATCAATCCCACTAGATGGGGTTAATGAAGATATTGAGCTGCTGGTCCCCATACTGGCCCTTGAAGAGCATCACTTGTCACTAATCTCCAGCTGGACCTTGAGGTGTTCACCACTACCCTTTGGATGTGACCATTCAAGTAATGGAACCACAAAATCTGACACAGTTTCAAACTTTGACTATTAAGAGGATAGTAATTATTTAATTATTCCCTCCTTAAACAACACACGCAAGCCTGAGCCCTGCAAGAAGTAATCACTCGTATACTTCATAATTCTGACCTTTTCCTAACACTTTTTAATGCCCTCTTCCCTTGGTTGCCTTTGATAGTACTATTGAAATGTGTAACTAATATTCAGAAATCTGATACTAAGAATACTCTTGAAAAGCAAAAATATTAATGCTTTCTATCATGCATCATAAATCCTACTTCATCTCTATCTTATTTGGAAGCCGCATGAGAAGTTTTGAAAAGAAAATAAGTGGCAAAAGAAAACTTGATTAGGATAAAGAAAGTTTCATTAAGTTAAACTTCAGTATGGGCACAGTTTATATGACTTGATAGCTTCTTCCAGGTACACCTGAGATTTATAACATGCTTTATTAAAAGAGCAGAAGTAGGTGTGATTCCCTCCTCAGGAACTGACTCTTAATATTACTGTTACATTTGTCACAGTTCAAGTTTTTTGATGCAACGGGAATATAAAAAGGAGACAGGCATAAACTTGGTCTTAAATTATTGAGTCTTGAGCACTAATGAATTCTTACTTGACTCATGCAGGATGTTAGCTGCAGACATACAGAAGTGTAAACATTTTCTAAATAGCAGCCCAGCTCAGTTTTACTGCTTATTGGAGATGATAGGCAAATATTGAAGCTGTCATAGTTCATAATTCCTAAAACAAAATAAAAAAAGCAGAAGTAAAATGGTTTACATATACACTGACTGACACTCATCACCCCCTCTCCAAATTTAATATTTTGGAGTCATTTTGTGGTTGCTAAGTCAAATGTATTTAGTTCTTATTGACATTGATGGTTTTATTGCAACCTTATAATTTTGTCCTCTATTTTATTTCTCAGTAGCTTGTTTCAGACAAAGATTATCTTTTTATTTGAAGTCACTCATGGCCACCTCTCCTATTTAACCTTTTTCTCTCTGTGCTAACAGCAGAAGTGAGAGAAAAACTGAATATACTAAAGAAAGTAAGCACACTAATTTGAAAGAAGGGTCTGGGATGAAGTGAGATGGTTCAAGAAGCTCACTCAATAATTTTCTGCTGATCAAGCAAGTGGGTGATAGTAGGACCCCAATCTTTGTTTCTGCTTAAATGTAGTACAGGAGCAGTAGCAATGATAATATGACAATCATGCTAGCAGTACTTGCCACTGCATTGTATATGCTAGTGTACATGATTTAAGAATCACATATGGAAGAAAAGGAATTCATCAAATGTTATTCCCTTAACACCAGTTGATAATCTAGATACAATTCAGTTCTGATTAGATTTTGTTGGAGACAAAATTCACAGAATGCAAATAAAGATGTGTGCACAGCGAGAATTTAGCCTGATCTCCTACACAGTATAGGCTATAAGGTTTTTTCCTCAGTTCTTGTTTTGAGTTAGAGCGTACCTTCTGAAGAACACACTATTTCAAGAAAAATATTTACAACATTGGAAAACCTATCATAATCCATATTAAATTGTTTAAAAGGTAAAAATTATTCTCGTATTCATGCTTTGGGTCATGTTTAAAACTATTTGGCTTTCGTTTTCTGTTTCTGTTTAGTTTTCTGCATAAAATTGTTTGCTATTGAAGAATGCAAAATTTCTAAAAGAGAGATTAGTAGGGAAAAATATAATTTTATGAATTCACTTGCAGGTTTATCCATGTAAGATCACAATATCATTTTTCTCTTCAGCATTTTCTTACTCCATACAGCATGAGCTAAACATAAAAAGCAAACTTGTAGTTCTTCTTACAGGCAATATACCAACTTGAGAAGCAAAAATTCTTTTGTACATCTTTTTTATTCACTTAAAAGTAAAATAAGTTTTCAGCTAACTCTTTGGGTAACCTATCACAAAACAATAAATCTTCCAGAAAATGATTAGATGATAATGTCATTCTGTAAGCATCTTAATTTGAGGTTTTATGTCAAGAGTGGAAACTACTGTATCAAAAATTCTTCAAGAACTCTTCTGTGAAGCTTCTGTATGCTGAATTTCCCTAAAGTAATCCCAGATGAAACCCCCATTCCTAACAACAGTGGATTTTAGAGAAAGCATGATGTGGTCGTTTTGAGAATAGTATTGACCTATTTCATAACTACTTTAGTTTTTGTTAAATGTTCTAACAGATGCAGTATCTGTCAAGAGTACTCCATTTAAAATTTATAATGCTGAATATATCCAGTTGTACCAATATGGTCATATTTAGACATACATGATTTGATTTAATACTATTTAATTCATAAAATTAAGCATGCCTTTAGTTTATTAAAATGATTCCATTTATACTATTTTATTTCAGTATTAAGTGTTTTACGTCAGTTATTTAACAAAAAAAGGAAGTAAAAAAATCAAATAAGAAAATTTTAGGTTTCAGGCTAGAATTCACATGAGTTTAATTGTAATTATCAATAATGAATCACTACTCAAAACTTTTGGAAAAGCTGTATAACAAATTTTAAAAAGATTGTTCTGAGTATTAAGATCTCAGGAATTTAAGTGTTAACTCAAATTCTTTAAAGACATCCTGAACGCTTGTTCAGGTCTCAGAACACCAAAGTTATTTAGCATTTTGACAGCAATTTTAATGGATGTAAGAAAAAGCTGTCAATTTATGACTCATCTCAAACAATATTAGCTCTGTATTTTAAACTTAAAAATATTTGTTGAACAAGAGAAAACACAAGATTTAGGAAGAGAAAAGATTAAAGTTCTTTTACTAAGAGAATACACATGAACTCATATTACCCAAGAGGTAGACACTGCTACATGCTTCCAAAGCCAGTAAAAGCAAAACAATCACTCCCAAAATAGATAAAAAATAGATGAGATGGAGGAAATATTATGTCATAACTCAAAATATTGTGATTGACTCGTGTGAGGAAAATTCACTAGACAGGCATCTTAGAGATTTCTCAATGTCACCAGAAGCACCAGCTCTCCAAATCCAGAATATCTTCCAGAGCAATACACAGTCTCCAATGGCCAGGAGGATGGTGGGAACAGGAGCGAACAGTGGGCCCTGAGGTATGGAATTAATTACCAACAGAATAAACAAACCAAATTAAACAGCGAATAAGTTACCTTCTCGACCATCTGCTGCCATCATCCTCAAACAGCAAATGAATTCAGGAATAAAATACTTGGCAAAAAACCAGCCTGTCGATGCAACAGATGAATATTGCTAGTACACCTATGTAATTGCTGCAGGACACGATTTGCCAGGTACTGATTTGTGTCTTGTTTTGTTTATGGCTTTTCCTTTTACTTAAAAAGCAATAAAGAAAAAAATCAACTGTAATTTTACAGCTATTAGGTATCAACCTCTTAAAATGAGGCAACGAAGCATTCCAGCTGCTCCACCTATTGTAAGATTAGTAATACACATGCTCATGGCTGACGTTTAAAGCTGGAGGCTTCTAGATATTGGTATAGTGAAAACCTGCAGTTATAGGCAATAAATAATTTCAAGTATTTTCTTTCCCTATTATTTTTAAAGCATTGTAACTGATACAGAAACCTGGACACTGTGAAGTTAAAATTAAAGGGGATACAAAAGCTGAAAATAAAGTCAGTACCCAAGAGAAAGTTACTGTTATGTATAGGTCTCTCTTATGGTTTGGCAACTAAAGATCTTGGTTAGCAGAGGTTTTGTCTTCTCTTGATTTTGCATCCTCTTCCAGCACTCAGGGTCAAGGCTGTGTTCAACTACTGTCCTGTTCTGAACTTTTCCAAAGAATTTTATATCTACTATCCTGGTTTCTGTGAGAATTCCAAAATATTACATAAATTTGCTGCAGAAGTCATTCTTCAAAGCACAATTAGAAACAAAGTAAAAATGTATAAAATTTGCTTATTTTTGGCAAGAAAAAGAAAAATAATGAGTTGAAGCTAAATATTATTCAAAAAAACCCAGTGAATATTACAGACCATTCTTTTAGATAACTGGTTTTACAAAACTTTATATAACTCTCCTACCCAAAAATCACTCCTCCCCCTCTTATTTCTGCAATTTGAAAAGGAAAATATCTAATTCATCACCATGACATTAGATTCATCATCACATTTTCTATTAAATATTCTATTAAATATTCACTCTTTTTTTGCTACATTGCACGGATAATTATAAAGTCATTACTGAATCAGCAACGCCTAAATGTAGAGCAAAATTGTTGAAACAACACAGCTATACATCCATAAAATGATGGTAGATTTTTTCAGTTCAAATAAACATTTAAGAATGATAACAGAACTCTCCAAATGGACGCCACTGCAAACGTAAGAAGTATTTTGTCTAAACTGGAAAGAAAGCTCCTGTCTTCCCCTCTCCTCTTCCTGAAGGATTAAATATTCAGATTCCTCAGAGCCCATACTGGCTCACATCTTCATTCCAAGGCTATGATTTATCACATTTTCATGACATTAATTTTTACAGTTATTTAGATAACATAATAATCTTGGTGTGATGAATATTCTATTGTGAAGAAATCTTAGCACCAATTAGATCTGTGATAAAAATTAAAATTTATTTTTAAGTAAGAACAATGAAGGGATAAGTTTGCATTTCCAGCCTCATTGCCCAAATTTTAATTTTGGTACAGTGGAGAATTGGATCCAGTGGAGCAAGGAAAACAAGATGAAATCAAAAGGCATGATATGAAAATACTATAATACGAATGGCTATAGCAAGTTAAAAGACAGATATTGAACAGTGAAGAATTTAATACTGATCTTTTGAATTCTACTACAGTGAATTGGTCTTGCTATAATTTCTGTTACTGTAATGAGTTACCTCATCACTGCTTCTTACTTTCTAAGTGTTGCTACTTTCTAAAATATTCAGAGAAAATATGAAGACACATGCTCTAAAAGAAAGAAAATCTTGGGAAAAGGAAAAGTAAAAAAAAAAGTCTATTCTAGAGACTTTTCTTCCATTTTTAGAAGTATTTATAAATAAGGTGCACAGTAACACCATGTATATAGGCCATAATAATAAATACATGCTCATTTATTGTCTCTCTTACTTGGAAATGTTTGTTCTACCATGTGGGAGAGTGTTGAGCCATCAAAGTGGAACATTCTAGTTAGATTTTTATCAATATGCTTCAGCGCCATAGTTTCTCCACGGAGACTGAATATTTTAGGAATGTGGGGAAAGGCAGAAGTAAATTGACTTTTTATGAGGACAGTAAACTGATATTTAAGAGGGGGAGCTTAGGAAACTATTTTCCCTCCTCACCTTTTCCTCATTGTGACATATAACCATTCTGACACTTAATGTAGTGCTTGTCCAAAGCAATTCAACTTCAACAGCATTGCAGAAAAATACCAGTGTGAACTGGAAAATCATTTGCTGTGAATAATTGGAAACTAGTTAGCACTTGTTTAAAAATATAATTTCCTATATTTCCATTGACATTAGTTTTACTCCTATTAGGCTTTATTGAAAATATGAAAAAGCATTGAAAATATGAAAATAGCTTTCTAGTTTTCATGCTATTTTCATTCCCATCATTGACCTGATGAATTGGTCTCATTTCATGGCTTGCTTTTCTTATCAATAGTTAAATTTCTTTTACAAATATTGGTCAAATGTATGTGTGCTAACATAAGCCTGGATTTGCTTGTGATTCCAGTGGGAGTAGGCTCTAAGAGATAAAGGAGATTTTGTCCCTTACGTACTAAGAACATACTCTGTTTTTTAAGCAGCAGATGTTTTTTCCAGTGTGTGAGACAGTAAACTGTCTCTTGATATATATTTTCTTGCAGTTTGCCAGGTCAGAGCCAAGAATTTTGAGTGGAGAGAATTTTATTACAATGGTAGCTACTGAAGGGAGATTGCATTTGACCAAGTTAGTCATTCTGGTTACACTTCTGAAATTAAGGTGGACATTTGCCATTTTGGGGTCAATAAAACTCTATAAGAAACAATGACTCAGTTGCTCATAGAAAAAAAAAAGAAATTGAGATAAAACAGCCAAACTCATATTACAGCGTAAAGTAGTATTTTGTACATTAATTTTAAAAAGCATTTTAGCCTGTTAGTGGCAGGTCTTTTATGTCAAATATCCCTTTTACCAGATTTTCTCCAACTGATGTTTCTCCAAAGTATCTTGTAAATGAAACACAAGGGCATTCTGGGGATAAGAAAACCAATCCATAATTATTTTTTTGATGAACTTTACACTGTGTGAATTTTTTCTTTTTCTCTGGAGGAAACCAAGGAGCAGATAATGTTTCAGATTGTATTGGGTTTGTGTGGCAAGGTTGAGGTTGGGGTTGGGGTTGGGGCTGGGGGGAGAGCAGGCCTTCTGTGAGAAGCCTCCCCTGTGTCTGATGGAGACAATGCCAGCTGACTCTAAGACAGAACCAACACTGGTCAAGGCCAAGCACATCAGTGGTACCAGTAGTGTCCCTAAGATGACATGGGAAGGAAATAAAAATTGCTGGGCAGAGGAGGGAGCTGCTGGGAAGAGGAGGGAGGATATGTAAGGAAAAACCCTGCAGACACCAGGGTCAGGGAAGAAGGAGGGGGAGGAGGTGCTCCTGGTACCAGGGCAGATTCCTCTGCAGCCCATGGTGAAGGCCATGGTGAAGCAACTGTGTCCCTGCTGCCCATGGAGGTCAATGATGCAGCAGATGTGCACCGACAGTCTTCAGGGGGCCCTACACTGGAGCAAGAGGATACATCCAAAAAAGGCTGTGACCCTGTGGGAAAGCCCACATCAGAGCAGGTTCCTACCAGACCTTGCAGGCCCATGGAAAGTACAGCCCATGCTGGAGCAGGGTGGCTGGTGGGACTTGTGAACCCGTGGGGGATCTGTGCTGGAGCAGTGTGTGTCTGAAGCACTGCAGCCCATGGGAAAGACCTGTGCTGGAGCAGCTTGTGAAAAACTGTCTTCCAGAGGAGGGACCCATGCTGGAACAGGGAAACAGTATGAAGAGAAAGGTGTGGCAGGCAATGTGTAATGAACTGATCTCAACTCCCACTCTCCATCCCCCTGCACCACAGGAGGGGAGGAGGTAGAGAAATTGAGAATGAAGTTGAGCCTGGAAAGAAGGGAGGGATAAGAGGGAGGTGTTTGAAGGTTTGGTTATATTACTTATTACCCTGCTCAGATTTGATTGGTAATAAATAAATTTTAATTCCCTGAGCTGAGTCTGCTTTGCATGTGATGATAACGGGTGAGTGATGTCCCTCTGTCCTTTACCTTGGGCCAATAGCTTTTGGTTGCATTTTCTCTTCTATTCCCTGCTTAGGAAGTGAGGGATCCAACAGCTTTGGTGGGCACCTGACATCCAGATGGGGTCAACCCACCACAAAGATCAAGTGCAGAAGTGGTTGGAAGGACATGTACGAGCCTAAGAGGTGTTGAATGTTACTTCTTTGTGCTAAAATTATTTAATAAACAAGAAAAAAATGGTAATATATTTGTGTTACTGCTGTCAGAAAAGACTGATATTTTATAGCCATTCTTTTATAACATTTTCTTCTCAGAAGCATATAAATTCCATTTTAATCATGACCATAAATGCATATTCATATATTTATAAACAATCATAATTCTATATTTAGATATATGCAAAAAAGGAAAAAGACAATTTAAAATCTCCATCTCATGTCTCCTCTGAGTTATAGTTCTTTCTCTTATATAAGCATACATCTGTAGGGAATGAATTCAATTTTCATTGCCACTGATTATTTAAAGCTTAGTTATGGGCAAAAATGTTTGCAACACCTACATTGCTTTCAGGTATTTTAAGAGACAAAAGTTTTCTTATTTCAGTTGAGTCTGTAATGTTATTAATGAGACAATCCTTAATTGCAAAATACATTGCATACAAATGTTGGATGAACCTGTGATGCTTCTTTGAACTGATATGTTCTATTAAGAAACTATTGATTTTGGACTTGATAATTCACCCAGAAAAATTGAGAGAAACAATAGGACTGAAAAACATTTAATTTTTTAATAACTCTAAAATAATACTTTTGTATCAAAGCAGTTTTTGTTTCAAATATCAGTGTAATGGTCCTGCTGTACTATTTATGGCTCGACAATTGTTATTTCACTCACATACCTAGAAAAATCTATTCTTGTTTATGCCATAATTGCCTTCTAGTTATTGAACAGCTTTTCCTCAGTATGTGAACATTAAATAAGCATAAAATCTTTGCTCACAATTTACAGAGAATGTTTGGATAAAAGACTGCAATTTAGCATTAACTAAAGAAAATCGGCAGATATGCAAGTGTTTCTTTCCATGTGACTTTATGCTTGTTGATGGTGGGTGGCACATGGATTTACTTCCTAAGTTTAATCTTTCAGATGTTATGACTTATTGCTTGTATTTTGGTGCATTTGTTCTTTTTATTTTGCAAAGATAATTTTACATACCTACAAGTTTTACAATCCAGGTAATTAAATATATTATCTTTAGAATATAGAATATTTTATATTTTATTTAGATATATTTTATTTTATATTTATAATATAATAAAAATATATTTAGAATGCAGAAAAGTGAAAATTTGAGCTAATTCACAAAGTTGCAAGGAAGAAGAAATATTCAAATAGAGTACTGAAATTTCCATGTAGACCTGTAGCCAGGGACACAGTCAAAAAAAAAAAACCCCTTCATTAGGGTGATAAGTTTGTTCTATGAGATGAAACCAGAATGAAAAATACACATCCCTTTCAGCAAAGTGAACTCACAGCAAAGATTATAACCAAGATAAATTTCATTCCACCCAAAAGACCAATAAAATGTATGTTTTCAAGGAGTTCTTTTTAGAACTCTTTTATAGAAATAGAACTGTTAAAATTCCATGGAAAATTATGCTTTTACAGACTAACTCTTTACTTGGGAACTATGCATTAACAAACTCTCCAAAAGACGACAAATATACGCAAGTGAGTAGGAGAAAAACTAGACTTGGCTATATGCTTATTCAAAATGTTAAATCTATTGTCAACAAATGTATTTCAACATGATCACTGGAAAAGTATTGTCACTGAGAAAACAAATACTTTTCAGAGTTCAGTTACAGCTATTTTTAGCAGCCAGTTCATATTTTTATGAGCACTCATCAAGTACTTGTTTGCCAGTAATCATGTAACACTTCAGGACTGAATGAACAGCAGTGTTGCAACATACAAGCAGGCCTTCATTTCCAAATTCCTGTCTTAATACCTTTCTGAGATCACCTTATTTGCCTTGTTTTCGATCCTCAGAGTACAGGCTGTGGTGATCCTGGCTGGCAGAGCCCTGTGCCTGGAGGAGGGAGCGATGCAGAGCACAGACAGCTTGAGCCACGGCAGGCAGTGCCGTGCCACACAGACCGTGTGCAGCACTGTGCCGTGGGACAAGCTCAACCAGCTCACCAAAAAAGGACAGCCCCCAAAGCAGCTTCTCCTCAGCACTAGTGATTGTACCTCTCCCTTGATCTTGCCTTTATATAACAGTGCATCATGAAGTTCTTTTGGGGACATCTTTTATGTTTGACTGCACAGACTTTCCTCGTAAGAAAATAGTTTGAAAGACCAAAATGAGAGAGTTCCTGCTATGAAGGGGGTCTGCATGGCTTGCTGCCTCTGGGTCAGAGTCCTATTTGATGTTACACTACTTGGGGCCCCCAGCTATAAGGGGAAATAAGATTATCCATGCTGTTCTCTTCCAGCATTAAATTTAATGAAAAGTCTTTTCAATAAGACTTTAGATGGTATAAGTGCCTTTTTTTACATGGATCACAATGGATCAGCACCTCCTGGGAAAAAACAGGCCCACCTAGACTTTTTTCTTATAGGGTTTCAAAATGTGAATGCCTGTAGGCTGTCCTTTGTCTTTTCCTGCAAAATTTTGAAAGACCTGGGTCAGTAGAAGATTTTCTGATCAGAGTCCAGGCGAGCAATCTTGGGCTTATTTGGTTTGTAATGATGTCCTGGCAAAGCAGAGCTATTCTTATGCCAGCAATAAAGATTATTGTTTTCATTAAAATTTCTAACTAATTGTTTTTTCTCTTATAAAACATTTTCAAAGTCAAAGCTGAACCTGTGCTTGGCATGGGTTATATTCACAAAATAAATAACTGGATAGCTTATCTCACATTCATTACATAAACCCTGTTCCAGGCCTACTTAAAACTGTCATAACCACCTGTTATAAAGTGCTTGCACAAATTGATAAACAAACCACAGTGGCCTGGTTTCATCCCACCAAACTCCTGGAATCCCACCGATACTGCTAATTTAAAATTTTGCCAATTTTGACTCCCTTTATAATCAGTGGAGAGAGAACTGAGAGAAAAAGACATCTCTGGCGGATTTTCTGCTGTTTAGATGGTCTGGGAAGGCCCGAGGTGGCCTTGGGCCGCCCGCGCTCCAAAGGACGAGAAGGGACTTCAGATCTTTTCTCGGTCTCGGTGTTTATTAGTTGCTTATCTAAAAGATTTTCTCTTGGCCTGACAGAGTTCTGCTCAGCAGTCAGCCATGGGCACACACTGAGAGCCCCCGGGGCCGTCACCTATCTTTATACTCGGAGTTACGTATACAATATTTATCATTTTTCTCCAATACCCTCTACCCTTATTAACCAGTGCACTTTTAGTAAGGTCCAATCCCAAAGTGCCAACATCACCACAGAAGATGGAGGCCAAGAGGAAGAAGAAGAAGGAGAAGGGCACGCCCCAATTCCTCCATCTTACTTCTCTAGACCCCCCTGTACAGAAATCTTAAACCCTGTATCTCACACTCCAATTAACTTATCCCTTCACCATTCACCCCAGTGAAATCCTCCCGTCCTCATACTGATGTCATCTCCCATGTGGGATCAAAGTCCAGCCACCAGACATTTCTGGCAACATTCCAGGACTCCCGAGCCCCCCAGGGGTGGTCTTGGTCACCCTGCACCCCAGTTCTGAGAGACTGAGATCCCACACATCTCTTCAGAGCAAAAGACACAGCTTAGGTGGAACAAGACAAAGGTAGTGAGACTAGGAGTTGCATTCACACCCAGGATGTAGTTACAGTAGCATGAACGGGCAGATTTCCCTACAGTACCAGAAATGCCTATGGAACTTGGTACCTACAGGATTCAAAACTATAATCAGATGAAGTATTTCTAGAGTCCATTGGCTAAATTTGTTGCTGTAAAAAAGACTGTCTCCTCCAAGTGGGAGAACCAGTGTTTAGAGAGCTCTGAGAAGTGAGAAGGCCAGAGATGTCTTGAATAGAGAGGCCAGTCCCACATCTCCACCATTCTGGACAGTGCCATAACTGTCAGCTGTCAGATGTAGAAGGATTGTATATTCAACTATGATTGATAAAGTAGTTGCGTTACATATTATTTCTGTTTCGTGTAAAAAAGTAGAATGGAAAAGATGGAGAGAAATGTGAATGGGTGGATAGGTGGAATGTTTTAATGAAGAAAGGACTGCATTTCAGAACCTGTTCTTAAAAATTGGTTATAAAAATTGATAGATCAAACTGGAAAGTTTGAAAATCTCTCCTTACTGATATCCTTCTGATAAATGAGAATTCAGGTGTTCTTGGGCACCACCAAAAGTTGTTTTCAGCAGCTTTGGTGATTAATTTAACTATCAACTTGTCTATCTGAAGGTTAAACTTGTCCTTCATGTGGAATCAAAGGGAACAGGAGATGAATAACCACGTATGCTGCATGTTGCACTGCACACCAATGATTTCAGCATTTAATATTCTCTTTCCATACACGTAGCTGATATTTAGACTTTTCAAATTAAATAGGTACCAGATTGTAAAATTTTTTTTGCTGTGAAAATTTTAGCAAATGGAAATTTTTTTCTAAATATATTTATCCAGGGAATTCTCATAGGAAATAAAAATACTCTGTTTTTGTTCACACCAACACATTTCCTCTTCCAGACCATAATCATTAGGAAGCTAGCACGACATACGTGACAACTGGGACTGACTCGTCCATCCCTAAGATGGAATTTGTCTGCATAATGTTGTGGTAAATGCTCCTGAATTAGATATATATGTAGAAATTGGTGCTGCCCAAGCCGTTCATGAACAGGAAAAGGCTAATCATTTTAACTAAAATATTCCTACAGCTGAAGATGTAATTTAATTTTCAGGTTGCTATTTAATTACTGTTGCAAACAATTAAGGAAATTCATCTGAAGGATACCATGTGTAAGTCTATTATAGTGGATGGAAAGCATTGCATGTATAGCTGACTTTTTAAAGGTATTGGGAACCTGAAATTTCACTGGAGTGAGTGTACATCCTGAATTTATTCAGTTTCAGATTGTGTAAACAAATTTACAACTTCTAGATGAATATATGTTGATGTTAAAAACCTTTTATTTTCCAGATAAATTTTAGCTTTGTTCAGGGTCTTGTCACATTTGACTTTTAATTTGACTTCAGAAATTTCTAAGGGAAAAAGAGGGCCAAATTTGTTAATTAATAAAGTACCCCTATTTCTTTGGAGGTGGAAGAAATTTTGTGGAAAATGAGTCTGAGGTGGCTTAGCAAAAATATGAATTGCATCAATTGTACATTTCCTCTGGATATGTCGTTACTAATGTGTTTGTTTAGCTGATAGTAGAGCAAAACTTTTTAATACTGATGTCTAGAGATGATCCCTGCTCCATAATATATCCAATATTTTGCTGGACTTTCATGCAATGGCTTCAATAATAGGACAAGAATTTTCAGACAATAGCACAATATACTTCATCCATCCAGTTTACCTTATCTTGTCAATTCAGAATTATTTTTGTGGAAGGCACACCTGGATTTCAATGTAAACAATTTTTCATAGCATTCTGAGACTGTAAAAAGGAAATCTTTGAAGTACACGAAAAGGGAGGAAAATATTTCCCTTGAGAGGTTACTTCTAGAAAGGAAAACATGTCAGGAAGTCTTGTCTCCAGTCAGAGGCTTTGCCATAATTAATTTTAAGGAAATATCTAGATATTCCTGATGCCATTAAACCTCAGAGTTGTTCTCTATGAACCTCAAAGGATAGGAAGGACAAATCCTACCAGAAAAACAGCATTGCAGCTGAGGCTATTGACATTTTGACACACAGTGCTTGTGAGGGACTTAGTACAGCTGCTGAAATACCTGATTTCTGAAATTTCTGCAGATCTGAGTGTTGCAGTGCATTCTGGCTTATTTTTTATGACACCATGGATATATGTAGCAAATTATTCATACAGAGGCAGCATTCTATTTTTTTTACCCTTTTCATTTTAAAATGTTTTCCTCGCTTGCTGTGCATCATGGGTGCTGTAGGCTTATATATTAGGTCACTGTAGCAATTCTGTCAGTATCCAAAGACAATTAAATTCAAATTGTTTTGGACTTTGGTCTTTACAAGCTTGCTCTTTATCTACATCTGCTAGAAATTGCTTTTAACTGTTCTGCTGAGCCATTCTTCCTATCAAGTAAACACCTGAAAGGGTTTACTTAAAATAGTCAATAAAAGCAATTGACCTTTTTGCCTGTCTTTAACTGTAATACTTACCTCTTTTTTTGAAAAGACAAAACTTTGATTGCTTAACTTTATTGAATTCTATTTGCTATTGGGGAGACTTAAATCATTTATTTCCTCTTACAGTCTGTTATTTTTCATGTGGACAAACAAAGGAGAATGAATTTCTAGTCTTAATATAGAAGTGATCTCAAGCAAGATTGTCTATCCAACTGTAGCTACCCAACTCTATATTCTATGAATGAGTAAATAAATAAGTATGGTGAATAGACATTAACAGATATGCCAGATATCTGTATGGCGTGCCAACTATTGAAGTGTTTAACTCACTTGATTAGAACTTGAAATTCAGAACATTTTGAATTTGAGTACCCTAGTCACTGACAAAAAGTTAGTGTCCTATAATTTCAAAAGGAAACAGCTTCACAGTGGGGAGACTTCCTCATTGAGATACATTGAATTTTTCAGATACATTTTTTTATTCATACCTACTTCTAGTAAAAAAAAAAATTATATTTCAATTTAATGGGGAAAAAACCCTATAAGGCAACAAGCACTCCAATTCCCTTGTGGCACCTCAGCCACTAGTGAGTGACAATTACATGCTTTCTTATATTTTACTGTTGTATAGTCAATCATCCAGCAGCTTGATACAGATCTCTAGGATCACTCAGATGTCTTTAAATTACTGACATTCAGAAATTAATATAAGTTGAACCTTAGTTAATGTCCAGATGAATAATTTGACCAGATCGTAAAAATAGAGTGATTATGATAGCTTAATTCCAGTGATCTGATATCATACACCCAAGTCTAAGTCCTTATCTTCAAAAACAGTTCAGATACTTCAGATCTGACCATGGAAGAGGAGGCAGGGAATCCTTTTGAAGAGAAGAAACTAGAATGCTTTTTCTTTGTGCATTCTCTGTGATTCTACTGACCCACCAAGGGAGCAGGGGGATTGACAAGCATGGCGTTGTTAGACCCTGATTTGGCTTCTTTCTGAAATTAAATTTCTAGAAAAGCTTGAACAGCCCTTACACTGGAATGACAGGAAGGAAAGGTTAGGCATCTGCCTCCTTGCTGAGTACCTTCTCCCTGGGTCTGTCCTGGTGCAGTGCTAAACACCTGCTCACAGCTTGCCCCTGACAAAGTGTCTTGGTCCATTAAAGGCACTTTTGCAGAGCAGAATCTGATGGAAGAGCACTTGAGCTGCAACATAAAAGCTACAAATGGCTATTTCAGAAGTTTGGAACTAACTCTTAAGCCTTACTCTGTTCCACCAGTAGGTAGAACAGAGTTTTCTTCAGATTTGGGAATAGTATATCAGCATACTTTTTCCTATCTGTCAGATCTTTAAAATTTCATTTAGAAGCATAATCAGAAGAGAAAATGGTTCTATTTTCCTTGCAATTAACTGTGATGAGAGGTAAAAAAAAAAAAAAAAATTGTGAGCTAACTAGCCATAGACTGCAGATTTCTACAAGACTTACTTCAAAACCTTCGAGTCTGGTATATATTCATGCATAGGTAAATTTCTGAATTAGATTTCGAATAAGTTAATATTGTATTCCTTATCTTTATAAGTATATAAAAATCCCTGAATTAAGAACTTAAATTGCCAAATGTGTAGGAAATGTTTGGTAGCAATAATACAGTGGAAAATTGTTCAGATCTGATGACTGAAATAATGATAAATGGAAATTGATTGTCAAAAGTAACCAAAACAGAGAAGAAAGTTTATTTCAGTTTATTTCTGAAAGTTTATTTCAGATCCAAGAGAGATCTCCGCGGCTGAAGTCACTCTACATTTGAGAATCCATATACAGCAAAAATGTTAATTTCATTAATATTATTTAGCTCCTAAATCAAATTTCAATTAAGATGTAATACTTGCATAACTCAAACCAACTAAATTTTAGGAATCCTGAAGTTAATATGGTACCTTACCAAAAGAAGCAATATATCTCAAACTAGAAAGTACATTAATGCTATATATTTGCTATTATTTTTAATTTAAATGATTTGGTTTATAATATTTTTATCTCAGAGAACAATTGCAAAGATGCATGCTGCACTGAAGATTACATAGATAGCCAGATAACTGAGTTTTGCTATTGGACAAGACATCTGTAAAATTATATCAGTAGATTCTGAAAGCTATAAAGCAGTGTCCATGTGAGTACCCACTAATCTGCATGCTATCTACACACACTTCAGTTCTTCACCACTGTACAGATGTCACACAATCACAGAACCAAGAAATTATTTGGGATGGAAAAGATCTTCAAGACCATTGATTGCAACCTTTGACCAAGCGCCACCATAACAACTGGACCACAGCATAAGATGTCACATCCTTTTGTTTCCTGAACACCTCCAGGGATGGTGATTCCACCACCTCCCTGGGCATTCCATTCCCATATTTAATAGCTCTTGCCAAGAAAAATTCCCCTTGATATCCAATATGAATTTCTCTTGGTGCAGTTTGACACCATTTCCTCTTGTCCTGTTGCTTGTTGCCTGGGAGAAGAGATCAACTCCCACTTTGCTACAACCCCTTTTCAGGTAATTGTAGAGAGTGTTAATGTCACCCTGAGCCTCCTTTTCTCCAGGATAAACAATCCCAGCTCATTTAGCTCTCCTCATAGGACTTTTTCTCCAGGCCCTTCACCAGCTCCATTGCCCCACCCTGGACTTTCCAACCCCTCAATGTCTTTCTGTAATGAGGGGCCCAGAACTGGACACAGGACTCAAATTGTGTGTTTTTTCCCTTGTGATGAATACAGGGAAAAAATGGTCCAGCTGGTCCAGCTGGCCATAGTATTTCTGATGCAGGTCAGGATGCCATTGGCCTTCCTGGCCACCTGTGCACACACTGGATCGAGTGCATCTGGCTGTTAACCAGCACCTCCAGGTCCTTTTCTGATAAGTCATTTTCTCACCACTCTTTCCCCAGCCTGTAGTGCTACAGGAGGTTGTTGTGACTAATGTGTAGGACTCAACTTTTGGCCTTGTTGAATGTCATACAATTGGCCTCAGCCCATTGACCCAGCTGGCCAGGTCCCTCTTCAGAGCCTTCCTGCCTTCCAGCAGGTCAGCCCTTCCAGCCAACTAAGTGTCACCTGCAGACCTCCGGAGAGTGCAATTGATCCCCGCTTCCAGATCATTAATAAAGATATTAAATAGGACTGGACCCATTACAGAGCCCTGGGGAACACCACTGTTGACTGCCCACCAGCTGGATGTGTCACCATTCACCATCAGTCTCTAGGTCCTGTCCATCCAGCTGATTTCAACACAATGAAGAGTGCATCTGTCCAAGCCATGGACTGCCAGCTTTTCTAGGAACATGGAATATGAGTTGTGTCGGAACATTATTTATAAAGCAATTTTAACCAGGGCACTGCTGCAATTTTGTACGAACTTATAATTTGTAATTTTTCCCACTCTGTGAGTGGGATAAGATTCTCTAAGTAAATGCAGTGTGGTAGCTGTTGAAATGCTGCATTTTAGCACGTCAATTAATATTAGTTTGTAAAAAGATACCCTAATCTTGAATCTTAAGGGATATCATTAAGGGACATCATTACTTGAAGGCTACAGAGAAAGGAAACAAAAAGCTTTACAATTGTGTGTAAAAATAGAGAATGTTAATGATTTAAGGTCTAATTCTCAGTGCTAATGAATAAAAGACATTAAAGTAATCTGTGGACTTTAATCATATTCACTTGCTCACAGATGTTATAGTAAAGACTGCATTGATAACAGGCTAACACTGAACAGATTTTTGTTATTAAAAATTATTTTCCCTGTTGAGTTGAAATATAATATTTATTATTTTATATTTATTTTCTTTTTAAGGTACTTATGAATAAAGCAATTTATGTGAAAAATTCAGTTTACCTCAATGAGGAAGACTCAGCACATTAATGCTGTCTTCTTTTTACATGATAGGACATTAACATTTTGTCAGTGACTAAGATGAACATGTATCAGAGATTTCTCAGAGGACCTTCATAATCATGTAAAGATTTGGCCACATCTGACTTCTAATACAGGAGTGTGTGCTGGCTTTCAGGATGACCACCAAAACTAGAGTGAGAAACTATGAAAATTTTCTCAGGTTCTTTACTTTTTTAATATCATACTAACACTCTTATTTCCTCTCTCTTTTTTTTTTAAAATATTTTTTCTTAGAAGTAAATAACTACTGCTGCTGAAAATTCTTGCAAAAATACAAGCCCAGATAAATTTAGAAAATCTTTAGGAAAATAAAAATAGAGTCTTAAAGTAGAAAATTTATGGCAACTTATTCTTTTAGTGTCTTTCCCAGTATCACCTACAGTAATGTAAAGGCAAAGTGTGGGCAGTGTATCAAGCTTTCCTCTTACCCTCACTTTATTTTTTGATTCTTCTATAAAATCTCCTATCATGAAGTAGACAAACACTACTACTTGTTAGGCTCAAAATTTTCTTTAAATCTGGAGATTGGCATATTCATGCTTCTTAAATAATTGTGCAGTTTTGACAAGTAGTTTAAAATGCATGTCAATCAAAAACAAGATTTTTTTTTTCTCAGCTACTTCCACTGTGGACATATGGCATGGGGTACTTGTCATAAGGCTGCACCTACTGGTGTTATCTCCTAAGTAACAGAGCCATAGAACATAGCTTTCAAAATACTGTGAGCTTTCCTTGTTTCCTTTTTTGGACTTGATGATCAGACAGCTGTCACGCTGTATATTTTACTCAGATTAATTATACCTAAAATTTGGATAATAATGTACTAAAGAGAAGGCCCTGACTTTATTAAAAAGAAAGAAGCTTCGCTTGTAACTTCAGCAGACTACCTCGAAATTTCATGTTTAATGTTTTGTGAATATCAATTTGGCTTCAGAACACAATCATGCTGTACCTCTACTGAGAGCACAGTAATGAAAGAGTTTCCTAAAAAGCTTATAATCTAAAGCTGTCCATTATACAAGTACCTTGCCAAAAAAAGGTCAGTTTTAATGAACATGAAACTTCTCATACGTATACCTTGGTTTGCAATGATGTCTATAGAATAAAACAACAAGAACAACAAAATATAAAAGACTATGCACCACTAGTATGTATTGGGGACTAAACCCTTTTTGTCAGAAATAAATTTTAATTGATTTAATAGGTCGTTCCCATTTCTACAAAAACTCAGACTTCTTGTTTTGACTTAAAGAAATGCAGGATTTTCAGGAAGGCAGATGATAACATCTGCCCTTTGCAAGGAGTCAATACATATTTTTCATTGAGAGAAGAAGGAAAAGAACCAAGATGAGTGCAAAGTTATTTATTTCTTTGGCTTCAGAACTGTTGTCAGGACTGAGAGTATAAAGAGGTAGTCAAAGTTCTGTAGCTACTGTGAGATACATACATTTTTGCCTATCATTTCAAGGCCCTTATCTTGTAAGTGCAACTTGGTCTAGTTATAACACTGTTTTCATTTGTATTGGAAAGCTGGGAGGACAGTGGGCTACCTAGCTCAGGGATACATGAAAAGGAAGCTGTTCTTCTCTGTATTTTCATTTTGTTGCCAAATGCAGCTAAACCAGAACAGATACTTTACCTAATTAGATATATTTAAAGAAATTATTTTCTTTATTAAAGGCTTTAGAGCTAAGCACATAATTAGAGTATGCTGTAGCTAAGCTCCAGTGAGTTATAGATCAGTTTGCCTATAGCTAAGAGAACTAAAAGTGTTAATTTCTATATTTTTACCTGCTTATTTTTGTCTTTTTTTCTACAGTCAAGTCAGGATTTATTTTCATGTGTAGAGATTTAAGTAGAGAGTCTGAGAAAATAAAGAATTTCTTTGTTGAGTCAATTTAATTTAATTGAATTCTAATCAGAGTTGTCTATCTGAAGGGCCAGATTCTCAGCTGAACAAATTGAACTCATAATAAATGGGTGTCCTTTGACATCAGATAATATTCTGGGTGCTAGGAAATTCTTAGGTTAGCTAAATTCTCTTTCATGGGTTATGGGCAACTGCAAAATTATTTTCTGCTATTACATTACTGATTACAGCAGAGGCACAAAAGAAAGGACTCTATCATGTGATCTTGAAGTATTAGAAGTCCTAGGTAACATAAAAAAGATAAAATATAAGTAACATTTAATGAAAAGCATCCACTTCATACTTAATATAGAAGTATTCCTGGAAGCATGGGTCTGATACAAGGTCTTCCAAGGTGGAACCATCAGATTATAAAGTCAAATTTACTCTGCACTTTCTCTCTGATCCAGTATATCTTTCATTCTTATCTGCCTGGGGACTTGTTCAAAAGAGACATGCAGATTTCTTACACTTCAGCAGACTATTGTCTGAGTAGGACATGAAGATTGATGGTGGAATGCATTTGAGAGCTTTTAGGAATAGGATGGGACTGAATCTGGGAGTCCAGCCTACTCAGTGGGTGCACTAAGTGGTGTGTCATTCTGCATGAGAAACTAGGGAAAGACTTCTCTTTGTCTGTGGGCTAAAACGGACCTATTTTAGATTTGTGTATGAAGAGCATGGTCCTGCTGTGTTCTATGGCCTCTGGAAATGCTTAATGGATTGAGCTTTTGGGGTGATTCAGACTTCACGCCTCCAAGTTTCTCAATCTAACCTGGGCTCAGACATGATCTAAGTGCTGAGTTGCTTAAGCTTGCCAAGCATAGGACAGTTCTGGGCACGTGCAGTGACTTAATAGGTACTGAAGAGATTTAACATCAAATGTTGCAGGGCTTACAGAGATTAGGTGTCTCCAGCTCAGAAAGTGAGTCAGGACTTTGCAATTACAATTTCCCCTCTGCAGCTTATTCTTTATTCTAGTACCTAAATCTTGTACTTTAATCTGCCTTGAATGCCTTCCATATCTGAAATAAAGCAAACAATGTCTATCACTATGAATTTAGCAGGGTTCTTTGTTTCTGGTTGTTAACTGCAGAACCATATTTCTTTAGAGAATAAAACTTAGAAACACATGAAATGCTCATCTGTGATCAAAAACCCATAAGTCACATTTCTGTACTTAAGACTCTCCTGTTCTAGGACACAAATATGCATCCATTGCATGTAAGTAGAGAAAAGTCTGAGAAAAGGTCAATGTTCAGGCACCTTTGAATAACTGTGCTCCTGTGGCTAGAACAAAGTTTAAACAGATGTTGTGTTTTTCTCAGCACACAGGTTCCTAAATTGTCCTAGATCAACAATATGTTGACTAAACTGATTGCATCATATGAGCAGTTCACTTTGGATTACGTGCTTTAAACTACATTCATTTGCATCCAGTAACATTTGTGATTTTTACAGTTAATGATATAATATTTTAAAACTTGCTAACTCTTCTTGGAATCTTTTTGTCACAGTGTTAGTTACCTTAGGATCATTCAGATAAACTTTTTTTCCATCCATCCACTGGGAAGGGAAAATGAAGAGTTGAGAAATCAAAAGGATCTGAAAGTAGATAAATGGACATTTTTTTTTTTAAATGTATTTATTTTTGCTTCCTTTTTATTTTTAAAAGACCTTTATCACAGTCCCTGAGCCACAGGCTATTGAAATTTCTAGCACAAAGATTCACCTGGTGCTGAATAATCGCATACAACTTGGGTTTGATCTCTTCAATGTGAAGCTTTTAAGTCAGGCTGCTGAGATCATTGCCTTTTGTGCTGACCAATACCGTGTCCTTGTACTTCTCTGCAAGTCTGCATTCATCTGCTGCCTCTGGTCTTGCCTTATATTCAATTCTAAACTTTTTTCAGGCAGTGACTGTGTCGTGTGCTTCTAATTTATATATATATTTATATGTATACATATATATATCTATATATCTGTTCAAACTGAATTCTTAGTATTACTGTGGTGCAAATACCAATCAGTAGTCATGTAAAATCATGTATATTTATTTAATAGAATTTTTGCAAGAATAAAAAAGTATGTTTCTATTATGGCACTTAAAAATGATAGCGCTGTATTTAAAGAGAATTCCAATTATTAATATTTTAAATAAAGTAAAATAATCTATTTTAACATTCAGCCTTGTGAGAGTTTGAAGAAAAGGGGTTTCTTTTGCATAAGAACCTCTCAAAATTGAGGCAGTCAAAACCAGAAATCCTTTCCGTACTACGTGATTCTGAAAAGTGAGTACAATTAAGAAAAGCAAAGAACCCAATATTTAATAATTTCTGTTTCTTATATAGTAAAGTTTCAAAGGACTATTTTTCTTCAACATATGCCACATGCCCTTCATTCTGCCTCTTCCAGATATCATGTAGCCACTTACTCAGTACAATCTATATGCTAGAGAAATGCATTTTCTCTCCTTGTTTCTGGAAAAATCAAATTTATAGTTAGAGCCTAAAAGCACTACAAATATATGTAAATGCTAATTGTGGCAGATCAGATTAGAATATGCCTAGTGTTACTGTCTTTGTAAAATAAGATTTGCTTTAATCTTTAGGTAATGCAAATTATTAATTTATGTACTACAGGAGGCTGAGAAGAATTCCTTCTGTTCAAATCATCTGCTATTCAGAGATTTCTCATCAGGTTATAGACACTCCAGCAAATGCATCTGGAATTTAGTACCCCAAAGGTTAATTATGCCTGCAAAAAAACTCAACACAGAAGTTATTAAATACTGTCTGCAGAAATTCTGGTGCATGTCTTCTATGTACATGACTATATATCTGCATTAAATGGAATTACAGCCAGCAGAATCTCTTCTAAGCAACTTGCTTTTGTTGGAATAATTAATAACATAAATACTCCAGCATTCGCGTTATTGTTACACTAAAGACTCTACTGGGATATATAAAGGCACTAAAGGTAAAGTGGATAAGCCAATTTACTGTAATTTTCTCTTTCACATGTTGCATATTAGCTCTTTAAAAGGCTGTGGGTTTACAATTTGCATAAAGACCTAAACCTGCGATCTGAATGCGAGATGTAAACTCAAGCTGAGAATAAGGGAAAGCTGGCTTGTATTAATGCAAAATACTGCAACATTACAGAAATTTGTTGCAAAACTTTTTATTTTGGCTACCTGTGTCATACTTTCTCTCTTATTGTTGTAATTTTCTCTAAGAGAATGGCACTCAGGTGTGAGGGTGTGGGTGACCTTTCTGTTCTCATGGGTGTTTGTACGACTATACATTTCCTACTTACTATGACTCCCAAAACCAAACCATTCATTGCCTGAAAACTAGAAGCTCCATAACTTTTATCTGTGTGCAGAGATGGGTCCAGAAGATGTCAGCTGGCACTAGATATTATTAATATATGCTTGTTATTCAAATGAGAAATAACAAAAAATTAAATTGAATACCATGACATTTCATCACATAGTTGTACTAAGGAAACAATGGCACAAAAAAGTCTTCACTGTAAAACCAGTTAAATAAGTTCTAGAAGAATATCCTAGTAGAGTCATCAGGTGTATTAGTCCTTTTCTTTGCAGCTACACAGTTTATTGAAAAAGGGAGGCTTGGCTGGGGTTTCTGTATCCTGACACTCACAAAAAGTGAAGGTTTTTATTGGTAGTTAGAAGAAGTGACATAAGGTGTTCGTTGGATAGGAAAAGATAAGACAAAATGAAAGGAAAATGATGCAAAAAAATAAAGCAACAACGATTTTGCTTTTTTTAAATATTTTGTCCTAACAGTTTCATTCCATCCTCATATATTCCATCATTCCATCATCTATTATTCTTTCTTACTTTTTAATTTCTTTTTATTTTTAATACCATTTAATTACATATTAGTTTAGCTACTGGTTTTAATTTCTGTCTTACAGTTCTTTAGACATGTCATTAATTATTTATTTGTAAGTCAAAGCCATTTTGAGTCAGGTGCTTTATAATTTCACATGGTAAGAAGTAGACTTTTGAGTTTTGTATGTCTACATATAACAATGATTGAGGTAAAATGGATACTGTGTATACTAAATTAGAAGCAAAGGAAATTCAAATAGCATGGCATTCATAACCTGTGGCTTCAGACATTTAAAAGGCAGATAATATCTTCTAGGCTTTCTTGGTTGTCAGTGATACTTTAGATAGCAAAGAGAACTTTGCATGTTGCTGCTTGGAAATGGCACTTCTTGGTTGGCATTAGCAGGCAAAATTCTTTTGCATTACCTCTAGCCAGCAGATAAGGAACTCTTCAAATCAGCGAAGGGGATTTTTTCTTGCTTATGGTTCACTCATTATTTTATACAGTGCTGGTGTGCATACAGGATCACTGCTAAATATATTTGATGACTAAATAGCACATTGCAATCCTTGCAATTCATGTCACTGCAAAACATCACTTTAGTAATATAAGCATAGCAAAAAAGCCTTTTAAAAGTACAATGAGATAATAAACAGCACCAATCCTCCTTGTTTGTACTGCAGAATTCAGTGCTTATTACTCTTCTGTGTAAAACACTAGGAAAACAGTCATTTCCAGGCTTCATAAAAGCAATGCAAATATCAGCAGGTGTATTAGTGCTATTACCATGGCTGTAAAAAGCTTATTTGAGCAAAATGTTCAGGAAGAAACTCTTATTACTTGGCAATGCTGCTGGACCACAATCTTTATACAAAAGCTGGAGTCACTAGCTGAAACCATAACTGCCTTAAAGCAAGTATGTAAACACAAGAGTTCTTAAAAGCTTGGTAAAACAGCCTAAACAGGAGCAGGCATCTTCTGCTCATCAGTTACAATGGAAGTAACAAACCCATGCTGGGCAAAGTGGATTTCTTCTGATAAAAACTACCCCATCGAGCTTCTTGGAGACACAAATAAAGGTGTCTCTGGATTAAAATCCATTTCAAAAGAAGACATTTCATAACCTGAAACAGGACTGGAAATGGAAGGGGTCAATCAGGTTCATCAGATAGGTATTGCTACCAGTCTGAATTATTGATTGTCAAACCTATTATTCCTTTTGTAATCGATGATAACTAGTCTGCAGATAAAATTTTTCACTGTCTGTATTTATTTAGCTGCAACTGGCTATAGTTGAGTAACTCAGACTTGTGTAATTCCGCTGGTGATACGTAAGAAGTTCAGACAGAACCGAAAGAGAATATAGTGAGAATTGTGAGATAATTTTTTTTACTTGTTTGTTTTATTTCCTTGAGAAAGATTACCACCGTAATTAGTGGGCTGAAGTGAAGGAAAGAAGAAAAAAAAAGGAAAAGAAAAAATTAAATTAATATTCACTAAACATGTACAAATTCTAAAATATCTGGATAAAAATATGAAGATACCCCTGTGCTGAAAAATGGAGAAATATATAACACTAATTATACCAACAAGCATATTGGCCATAACTCATAGAGGAGTAAACAACACGGAGAATACATAAGACACTGAACACAGACCTTTCCTTTCTGATGGTATAAATAAATGTTCACTTGGTATAAACAATGAATATTTTTTTGGCTTTAATGTTTTGACCATTTTTTTAAGATTAAAAGAAATAAAGAAAATCATGTTTAATGCAAATTGTAAAGTCTTGAACTTTTTTATTTGTTCTTGAATAAGAGACGTACGGAATGAACTACTCCTGACTCAATCCTATTCCAAAGACAAAGAATGGTCAAAGTTGTTAATGTGACTGAGAGCTGAACTACCTTTTATCTTCTGTTTAAATGTATTGGAATGGCATAATAAATTATAACACTCCTAATACTGTGCAATTAATCTTCAGAAAGACAGCAGTGACTGTAAAATAGAGTAAAAACTGATTAAGAAAAAAACATCTAAAATCAATTTATGCTTAAATTGTTTTTCATTTACATTGAATATGGAGAATGAACCTTGAGCCAAAACTTCGGTATTACTGAGTACAAGTAAAAGGAAATCAGCTGCCAAGAAAAAACTAAAATAAATGAATCATCATGAAAATTCCAAGTTTATACTTTGCTTTTGGAAAATAAAAAGGCAACTGAAGGTAATACAGAAATCTGATAAACCACACCAAAAAAACCCCACTAAAAACTCTACCACAAAACACTCTGAACTTGCAAACTGGAAATGTATCTGTGAACATTAGAGATGATTCACTGTGTTTTGTATTTTTCTAATAAAATAAAAAGTTAGATTACAGTTCACAGAGCAGGACAATTAAAGCAAGTCAATGCCCACTTCCAGCCACAGATTTCTCCTCTGCTGCAGTAAAAAGATGTGGTGTCAGCTATAATTAAATCAATAATTAGGCAGCTGCAAATTATGATGGAAAACCTGGAAAACTTCATAAGTTAACCCCTACAAGCGTCTCAAAGTTGTTAGTTACTTGATGGCTTCAAGCATTTTAATCCATGAGACTTGACCATGAATTTTACAAGACCAAGTAATTTTGGAATGGTTGAACTAATAGAGTATTTTACAGAAATCATTTTCAAGGTCTTCAACTTCTCTGAGTAATGGATTTTAAACTCCAGCCTGAGATCTTGAAAATGGATTTTACTTTTCTTTTTTTTTTTTCTTCCTTCAAATAGCCAACAAACAAAAAGATTTCTTGAGTTGTAACCTGAAAACCAATGCTTCTAAATTATTAGAACCACCAGAAAAACCTTCTACCTAGTGAGAGGTAACATTTAAAGGTAAATGCAAATGGCGCAGAACATTGAATTATTTTTGTCATCAGCAAACATTGGAACTTGCAGAACGACAGATCCTTGTCCTCCCTTAGGAGTTAAGTAGAACATCCTAAGGTCAAAGTTGCTATAAATGACATGATTAAGATGTTGCTACATCTTGACCCGCTATACACCAAATTCTTCAAAATACCAGGAGATAATTTTGACATACAATTGCCTACAAGAGCTTTTCAAGCAGTTAAATGTGGTTAGAAGCCATTTTCTATCATTAAAGCATCCACACTTCTGAGTTCTGTTAGAATTTGAAAAATAAAACTCATATGAAATGACAGAATCTAAAAGGATGTTTTGGAACCTCAGCCAAACTTTTACTCAAATTTAATGTTATGAGGAGCTGACACATATCTGTACTGGTTTCATCTGACTTTAAGCTGGAATTATATTTTTATGCAGTCTAATGTGCTTTCTTTACTGATAAATCATTCATTTTCTAAAATACCTAATGCAGAGCTCTGGGACCAGAAAAGAAAAAGAAAAAGGGCACATATAGGACATTTCTATAAGAAGTTGGCTCAAAATGTAAGGCTTGAATCTAATCTGAAGCATAAACAGGGTTTTGGTATGTTTTTCAGGGATTAGGGATTTTTTTAAAGTATTTTGGCTGAGTCTGGCTCATATCTACATCCCCTCAGTGTTCAGAACAGAAGTTAAAAAGACAGATTTCAGGTAGGAAACATATGTATAGAGGAAAATTAGGGAAACAAACATTTCCTCTATTGACAGTAAAGACTGACTTTTTCTACTCAGAAACAGCTGAGGTCATATTGAGGCAGCTAAAGAAATATGAGTAGTATCAGTCATTTCCCTAACTGTTAAATGTAAGATTTAAACAAAACAAAACAAAACAAAAAATTAATGAAAATTAGGTTGGAGAAATTGATGAAGCTTTTTAGAGAACTGAACAAAAGCTTCTCCTCAGATAGGCAGGCAGAATATAAGTTCTAGTGGCCAGGGGCAATGAAGAACTCATATAATTTTGGCTTACTATAAAAATGAACCAATTCAAAACAATTCTGTTTCCTTTATCACAGTAAAACAATCTTTGATGAAAAGTGGAAGAAATATATGTAATACATATAAGATCATATATATGCATACATAAATTTCTATTTATATTTTACATGATGATTTCATAAGAAAACATTGAGCTGCATGAAAAACTGGTTTGAAAAGGAGTATTTTGATAGCAAAAAATTTATTTTTAAAGTTCATGATGAAATTAGAGTCTCTTATCTGATGATGACCACAGAAATTTGTCTTGGACCAGTATCATTATTGTTAACAAATTTTGACAGATTTTCAACAGTCAGTATGGGATGTGTTGCAAGCAAATCAAAGAACAAAAATTCAGCAATTCAGAAGCACTGTCCAACTTTAAAAATACTAAATAAAATAGGAAATGAGAATGATGAGGTGTCAAGGAAAAAAAAAGACTGTGGGAAATTTGAAAACTGTCATTCAGGGGAAAGACAAGGAAAGGCCCACAGAGGACTGAAAGAGCTGATGCTAAAACAATTTTTACTTGGTCCAGAGGTCCAGCTAACTTACCATTTTGCATTTACCACTAGCCAATAAAAACTGCTTGCGAAAGACTATATGAAAGGAAGTAAGATGGACTGACTCCTTCCTAGTATATTCTTTGAAAATATACCAAGCCTGAAATTACAGATTTGGGGTAAGTGCTAAAAAGAATCTGTTAACAGAGTTCAGGGAAGTTTCAATTCACTATCAGGAGATATTTCTGTAGCAGTAGCTTAGAAAAATACTTATGAGAGATGATAGTTGAACTTCAATATTTGTTCAGGAGATGACACTTGAATTAAAAAAAGGTGAATGAAGCCCTAAGGGGAATTAAATGAGAATTCATATTTCTCTTGGGAACACATCAAAATAGTTTTTTAGGACAAGTTTTGAAGAGAATTATTTTTTCATACAATAAAAAAGAACTGTCTTCTCCCTGTTATTCAGCATATCTCTGTGCATTTTATTGCTTTCTTTCACTTACTATCTCAATAAAATCTCTCATTTTTTTCTCTGTGCTGGTCTTACAGACTCTCAGATGTAGGACCAGACACAGTATGTTTCTCCTGCATCGTTTGCCTTCTTGCTAATAACTGAATCTTTATCTATTAAATTAGAAATCATTTGTGTAAAGGAAGTCAGCTAAATAAAGTTACATTAATCACATTACAATTATATCATAGATGTTACCTAAGGCATGACTAAAAATATGCAATATATAAGCTGAAATTATTAAAGCTTCATGTAGAACTTTTCTTGAGCAATTTACACACAGCCAGACACCAGAGGTACAAACTTCTCAATCTTGTCTCAAATCATACAAGGGGCCTGAGAATACTCAAAGAGTTGGCTGATGTCAATGCAAGGCCTTTCTCAGTGATTTTTGAATAGGAATCTGGAAATCATTCGGAATGTCCTGGAAATCTGGAAAAGTTCCAGCTGACTGAATGCAGGCTAGTGTTGCCTAAATTTTGAAGAAGAGCAAGGATTACCCTTGAAACTACAGGCTTGTCAGTGTCACTGCAGCACACAGCTGGATAATCAAATGATCACTCGTGTGATGGGTGAGGAACTCATGAGTTGGGCACAAAGGGTTGCAGCAAATGGGGTGACATCAGACTGACAACCTGTCACTGGTGGGGTTCCACAGGGCTCTATCTCATGCTCTGTGCTCTTCAACCTCTTCATAAATGACTTGGACAAAGGACTTGTAGGATTACCAAGTAAATTTGCTTATGAAACTAAATTTTGAGGAGCTGTTGACTCCTTCAAAGGCAGAGAGAACCTGCAGAGAGACTGCAACAAATTAGGGAGATGAAAAATGACCAACTGTATGAAATTCAACAAGAGAAAGTGTGGGATTCTGCATCTGGGATGAGGTAATCTTGGATGTATGGACCGACTGGGGAATGAGATGCTGGAAGGCAGAGCTGTGGAAAGGGACCTGGGGTACTATTTGATGGAAAATTGAACCTGAGTCAGCAGTGCCCTGGCAGCCAGGAAGGCCATCGGTGTCCTGGGGGGCATCAGGAGCATCACTGCCAGCTGGGCCAGGGAGGGGATTTTCCTGCTCCTGCCTGAGCTGGGGCAGTCTCACCTTGATTGCTGAGGGCCGTTTTGGGTGCCACAATATAAAACAGACATTAAACTATTTGAGCGTGTCCAAAGGAGGGCCACGAGAATGGTGAAGGGCCTTGAGGGGAAGCCACATGAGGAGTAGCTGACATCACTTGGTCTGTTCAGCCTGGAGGAGACTGAGGGGAGACCTCACTGCAGTTACAACTTCCTCATGAGAGGAAGAGGAGGGGCAGGCACTGATCTCTTCTCTGTGCTGCCCAAAGACTGGACCTGCAGGAACAGTATGACGTAGTGTCAGGGGAAGTTTAGGTTGGACATCAGGAAAGTTTCTTCACCCAGAGGATGGTCGTGCACTGAAACAGCCTCCCCAGGGAAGTTGTCACAGCACCAAGCCTGACAGTTTGGATAAATTTCTCAGGCACATGGTGTGATTCTTACAGGTGTCCTGTGCAGCATCAGGAGTTGGATTTCAATGATCCTTGTGGGTCTCTGAACTCAGCAGACTCTAGGAATTAAAAAAAAAAAAAAAAAAGAACTTAACAACTTAACATTTTATTTAGAGAAGATTAGCTGTCCTTTACAATTCCATAAAAAATGTTGTGGAATAGTAGCTTACTTTATCTCTCATTACTTCTATAAAAGTTTTGTCTTCCTCCCATAATTATGGAAAATCTGATGCCAGAAAAAATGAACTAAACCCCACCTTGACATTTATACATTGATGCTAATCAAGGCTAATCAGGGTTGTCCCTGTAGCACATAGCAACATAACAGTTTTTTCTAAACAGAAGTACACCCTGAAGGTCTTAATGCACTCTTTTAGAGGCACTGACATGTCGAGCTTCAACTAGTTATTCTTTTATGAGTTTGATTTTCACAAACTGAAATTTTATAACTGCATAAACTCCATGTTTACTTTAACTGATCTTCACAGAATCAGATAATCACAGAATATTCTGAGTTGGAAAGGACAGAAAAGGATGATCCAGTCTGATTCTCATTTTCGCTACTTTTCCTTTGCTTTCCCAACAAGAATAAGAATTTTGTTTGATTGTATCATTCATGAAGTAGTTTCACTGGTGCAAACTGCTTCTTGACGTATTTCCTTTTTCTTCCATGTCTATTTAATTTTCATGTTTACCAGTCCTTAGCCAACTGACAAGTAATAAGGATTAATCCTTTGCCAGACATGTTACATAAGCAACCTTTTGCATATGATGAATGTTTCTTCAAAAAAGCGATATCTGTCATGAATCTTAATGTTGATCTTATGGTGACACACACCAGAAGTTCCACCTGGAGGTGAGGTACAACTTCTTCACTGTGCAGGTCACCATGCACTGGAAGAGATTGCCCAGAGAGATTGTGGAGTCTCCCTCACTGGAAATATTAAAGATGATTCTGGATGCAATCCTGTGCCATGTACTCTGTGATGGCCCTCCTTGGGCAGGAAGGTTGGATCAGATGACCCACTGTGGCCCTTTCCTTACAACCTTACACTTACTGGGATTCTGGGGTTCTGTGACATAAATTAGTACAGGAATATGCTTGCTTTTCTGAAGCATGGCTTCAGACTTATTTATGCTATTCTTTCTATAGAGCCAGATTCAAATGTAAAGTATGAGGAAAGTGCTTCATGATACTGCATGGAAAGTAAGGCTACAGTTCCGTGCCTACTATAAACATTACCTACTCAAATTCACTATGATATACCCTGATCCAATGTGTTAGATACTGATGCTGAGGAGTAGAGGAATTGAAGTGCTTTTAGAAATGTATATATTTGATTTTAAAGAGTGCTTTCATTTCACAAAATACTTTAAAGAATTTACAACTAATTTTTTTCTTTTTAATAACAAGTACATATATTTACATTGATTACCTACAGTAGTTTTGTATATAGCCTAAATTTATTCTATAAATATTTTTTCACTGAGATGATTGCAATATAAGTGTAAATGAAACAGCCTCAGTTGGTTTCAGAGAAATCTGGAAAGGCTCACACTCTGCTCTGTATTGAGAACTCAGACATCACTTTCCATGGAACTTATGACAAGGTCGTGGAAAATTTTAGCTATATTTTGGCTGCTGCATCAAGGGAAAAGATTACCATTGCCAAAATCAATTCTTTACCTCCACTATCTGCACTATTCTGCCTGTTATCTGTTTTCTCTCCCCATTGTTCTGGTTGGCAAGGGAAGTACAGGTCATTCTGCAGTGGCACCTGAACACAGCTGCACAGGCTGCTCCTTGTAGTGACGAGCTAATTACGCAATAGTGAGAAATCTAAACTCACATTTCCTGGTGAGCTGAAAGGTATCACGTTCAGCAGAAGGGGAGCTAACTCAAAGGGGTAATAGAATCCTTCACATTCATATCCCTTTGTAAAAGGAACTGTTGCATAAGTCGTGTATAAGGCAAAATTTGTTGAGGTCTGATTATTGAGCAAGCTGACACAATGGGAGGAAAAATGTTTTAATGGATACAAAAAGTATTCTGATCAAATGAAATACAAGCCCCATCAATAATGGCTTGAACGGCACTGTTTTACTGCCTGCACCAAATGTGTCTGTTTTTTGAAGACGGCTTAGGTAAAGGTGAAATACACCGTTCATGCATTTAATGATATATTTTTCCATGCATGACTTGGTATACATTATAACAGTGGACTGAAAGCATAGTCATAATGATCTGAGGAATATTTGTTATAATCTTATAGCTAGATAATTTGAATTTGTTTTCCTAGCAGTCGGTTTCTATGGATAAGAAAAGCAGAAAATAATTTCTCCAAATTGGAATTGATGAAATGTCTTTCTCTAAGCCACGTATACAAGTTATTACTGATTAAATAATAGATTAAAATAATAAGGGTGAATTATTTTCTCACTACTTTTTGTATTTTTCCATGGGTTCACTAATATTTTATAGACAGACTGAGTTATATGTTTCACTCTTGAGTATTATTATCATTCTGCTTAATTAAGCTGTCAACTGGCTAAAGAAATACACCAAAAAATCTTATAAAAAAGTCTAAAGCATTTAATATGTAAAACATTCAACTGAAAGATCACATTTCAGAAAAAAAAATCCTCACAAGAATCATATTAAGAGTTTTGTAAGGTAAGTTTTGCAATTTAGCAAAATCAGGTAGATTAAATAGAAGTGTGTAGGTTCTTGTGCAGCTAATTGGTTACAATGGTTTTTGTTTGACATTCTCCAAATCAAATCTGGATTCATTTTTCCTTTGCCATAAGGTAAAAATATAGATTTGGCTGAGGTTCTTTATGTCTTTTCCAAGCTGTATGTATATTACAGCTGCAAAACTATTTGTTTATCTGTCAGATGTCTTCATTCATATTTACAGCTTGTTTCAGAAGGAAACCTCCTTGGGATTTTGATTTGTCCAGATATTTCTTGTACATTTTTTAATATTTCTTGCCAGCTTAGTTTTGCCATGTCAGTAAGACATAGCACTTACAGAGGTAAAGAGAAAGCTTATTTCCTTCTAAGTCCAGAGCAGATTGTTATGAGAAACTCTTGATATTTTCCAGGCATACAAGTTTCAGAAGTAATATAAAGAAAATAGCATCAAGAAAAGCTCTTTTGTGCTTAACTACTCCAATAACGTAAGTGGGCAATTGGTTTGAAGATCCAGGTCCATCATGAAATGAATGGTATCCATCTATATCAGAATCAAAACTGGTGTCCTTATCTTGGTCATTGCCCCTGCTTGTGGATGCTAGAGAGAGGGCAGACAGGAAGGTGACATAGGTAGGCTTTAAGCCTCAGAGTGAGAATGCTCTGATATGCAGCATGCTCTCAGAGATTATGCAAAAAAAAAAAAACCAAGTCTTACTTTTCTTTTTCTTTCTCACATTATCTTTACATATATTTTATGAAAAATATAATTCCTTTTCTTTTTTTACAGTTACTTTGTGTTTCTCCCACACAGCCTTGCTTCACATATTCCTTTGTCTTCAGGAGAAAATAGCATGCAGTCCCACAAAATGTCTGGTTAGGATGAGCATTCAGCTCTTAAAAGTATTGCTTCACACACTTCCCCATGGAGCATAAAATTTTTCAGTCACTGTGGATCACAGTCTATCTCTTAGGAAAACTTCATCTTACAGAGGTGGCTAGGAATTCTCTTCCAGGTTTTGTCACCTAAAATTAGCTCACCAATATGAGCTAATTGATGTCTAATTTACCTTAAAGTTAATAGAACTCCAGGGCCTGGTGCAGTTGCCTAGGCATAGGCATTCAATATTGTCTGAGGTGCACTAGAGTCTGAAGTTCCACCTGTTCCCTGAAGAAGATCCCTCTTTAGATCTTGTGACTTGCCAGTGTTGTCCTCCTCAAAGGAAGCAACATCCTAGGATGTCTGAGATGGCATTAAAGCTGGAAGACTGGGTTCAGGCCACACAATCCACATCCTAAACATTACAGTCACTCTAGTCTCAAAAAAATTTAGGTAACTAATCCCTAAGTATTCGCTGGGCTCTGAATTAATTTGTTCTGTAATTTCTGTTCAGATCTTCATTAATGGAAGCTTAGGCATATGAGTATGCATGAGAACATCTACATTAACATGTCTTCATTTCAAACTGATTCCCATCCTGATTATTTGTCAAATACAAACTTTGAGACCTTACTCTGCCTCCCATTTTTCTTTTAAAAGTTTAAATTAAAACTTCTAGAAACCAATATGTGATTTCAGTATGGGGTAGAATTACAAAACCCATTTGCGTGCCAGGAGGCAATTTTAGTAGGTGTGACACATTGCCTCAGAAAGACACATCTCACTTACCTTCAGTTTAACCTGTTCTTCTTAGGAGCTGAGAAAATGTGTCTCTCTCCAGGCAGCTAAAAAGCATTCTTTGGCTCACAAAGAAATCATTAGCTTGCAGTTCCTCAGCTGTTTTTATCTTGTTGTGAGAAGAGAGGAATCAGGTCATTCCATGGGACATAAAGCAATTAGGAATAGAGGATTGGAGGGATCACTTCCTGAAATTCTTCCAATGTGGTTATGTAGCCAAAATTTTTAAGTTTTTAACAGCTTTTTAAAATAATATACAACTGCAACAGGATTTTTTCAATAGATGTTTTGAAATTAAATCTCCTATAGCTGAATCAAAGCACTTAAAAATTTAGATTTAAGTCTCTCTCATTTAAAAGAATTTTTACCTCTTCAAATTCTTACCCATTGTGGCTAAGTGATGCAAAGTAATGAGCAAAATTAATAGAAATTAATGTTAGTATTTCAATCATAAGAAAAAAATAATCTTTAAAGACAAAAATCCTTAAGAGAAAAAGTGTAATCCTTAAATTTGCAGAATACTTAAAAGTGCACAAGGGCTCATTGATCAAGCACTGAAGCTTGATTAGGTGAACATTTGAATTTGCAAAGCATCCAGGCAGACTGTGAAACATTTAGAGATCATGTAGTGGTGTTTTATTTCAGGTCATGTCTCAGACTCTTACAATGATGTGGAATAGTTTGAGAGAAATCTTTTTCTGTCTTGCAGAGATAATTTTTGCAAGGCTGGAATTGGAGATAAAATAGAGTTAAGGGGCATCCTGAACAGACACTAATTGATCATTGAGTTAATTGGAAGTGTTGAAGCTATTTTAAATGATAGAAAAACTAATCAAGATTTATTAACAAATCCATTTGAGAGAGCTCTGGAAAGTAGGATAATCTGATTTGATAATTTATTGGAGAGGAAGACTATTACTCACTAAAAGTTCTTATTTGTGTTCCTCATTTCAATTATTGCCGGTTTGTAGAAGTTCTGTGGTGTGTCAAGCTCCACTGCTTAATCTGGACAATGTAATTCTCAAATTAATTTTCGATTAACAATTTTAATCTAAGTCTGTCAATAGAGAACAGGAATGTTAGGCTATTCATATTTATAAAACTTCTCTTATCCTCTCATTATTGCTAATGATGTATAACATTTTAATATTCACACATACAGGATTAGTGAAAAGATAATCACAAAAGCTGTTCCAGGAATACTCTCAAAAGACTGCTGCTTCCAGGCCTTTTTCAAAAGGCATTGCTGGCATGGGTGACTCTAACCTATTAGTTCCTGTTCCTTCCATCTGGAGAGAAGTGGCTATTTCTTTATCATAGCACACTGTGTTGATCGTTATATATTAAAGAGAATTAAAAAATATAGCCATTCAACATTATTCTATTGTCTATCTCTACTATTACTATTTTTTTTCAATATGGTTTACTTGTTCAGTTGCATTATACAACTTGCTCCTGGAAACTCTTTAGACTTCAAGCAGCTTTTCTCCTTCTGCTTTTGTAAGAAGCTTATAAGTTTCAGTTAGGCTTCAGGGCTCACTTAAAAACCACAGGTATTTGGATAATCCTGTAGCTACTATCTCAGGAGTCACAGACAAACATCAACAAGTGAATTGAAGGATCAGCTATGTGATTCTACTTTACTCAGTGAGAAGTTCCTCATTGGAACTAGATAGTTCTATATAATAAAAATTTATATCTTCAATATTTCAACATCCAAAATAGGTATTTCAAATCATGTCCAAAGATAAGGGTGAGACTGAACGTACAAAAGTGAAAAATTTGGAAGGCTTTTTCTGGTGTTTTATTCTGGCTTTCATGATCTTCCACACCAATTCAGTGCTTTCTATATTATTAAATCTATTTTAAATATATGATTACTTGAAATAGTAGTTATCAACCATATTAAGAAATTAATCTTGTCACTACCATGGTGCTGCGACTGATTTTCAGGCAGAGAAGGCAGTCTTTTCAGGGAGATTCTCAGGAGCTGTAGACAGACAATCTGCACACTTTCTAAATGGTGATATTATTATTACTACTATTAATACTATTTTAGTAATCTCTGTACACTACTGAGCCTGAGGTGTGTTCATACAGGATAAGCTCGGTCTCAACATATGCATTAAGCATGGCCTAACTTCATCCACTTCTTCAGGATTTATTTTTTGATGCTTTGAAATTTTTCCTTCTTTTCTGCCTTATCAGATTGACTTGCAAACTGTGAACATGACTGCAAGGCTCTTACATAAACTTTCTTGGCAGCTCCTAACAAAATCCCTTTGTGCGAATGTTTATCTTCTTGGAGATGGCATGCACAAGCCATGAATTATAGAATTGTTTTTATTTTTTGCATAGCCCTGTGATTTTGGTTGGTTATTTTTTTTTCTTTTTTGCTGTTTATAGTTTTCTTCAAGAACTGCAGAACTGCAGAAATTCTTTTTGTAGTCAAGTTAAATCATTAAAAAATAGAGTTACAGCCAGAAAGTTTGACTTTGGAAGCATCAAGAGGTGACAGTCAAGATTATATCACACTGAAGCTACTTAGCCTTAGCACTGATTTACAGAAGATGCAGACTGAACTTTTAAGTTGGAGAGCTAAGGAATGGTTTTGCAAATGTCAAATGCTGCAGCACACACACACACACCGTGTTTATGTCTTTTATTCAATTAAAATATGTTCAGTAGCTAGAAACCTTGAAAGCGAGACTTGGGATATGACAAGTTGAGGAGAAAGGACGAAAAAACATGTTCAATGGGATATGTGGAGGGCAAAGTGAAACTAGCAGATTAATTCATCAAGAAAATGACAGAGAGAGCTGCCAAAACACAAGTGAAAACAAGGCTGGAGGAATCAGTCAGGGATGAAAGATACGGGGAGGGTAATTTTTGATTAGGATTATTAATAAGAGATTTCTTCTGGATTTTGAAACATATTATTATCTGTCTAAATTTAGATTAATCTGATCTTTTTCTCTCAATTAGAATTATTCAAAAAATACAGCTGCAAAAAGCAGGATGCATAAATTTGAGGAATGTTTTCTTGCAACAAGACCATGTATCTCATAATGGGGCATATCTTCAATTTACACTAACAGAAATTAGAAATATTCTTTCAAGTGCTGAGGAGACAATATCTGATGCCTACTATTCTGAAGCTCTCTTAATAAATATTATGGTATTCCATGTTCTAGATTTTAATATGATTCTAATATATCATACATATTTTTTCAGTATTAAAAAAATGTAATTGAATATCATTGTAGAGATAGCCACATAAATCAAATAATCAAGAGAGATGAAAGCCTAAGTAATACTAACTCTTGCTCATAAGTTCTCTTATTGTAAATAAAGTTATGAGTAATAGTTTAGACAAATTAAATTCCTGAGCATTATAATAAGATGAATTTACAGCTCCAAAATTATGGCTTCTCTTTCCAGCATTTAATTTGTGGAAATCTCTTTAGTCATTATATATGCACATACAATGTACATAGAGTTCTTGAATAACAGCATCTCTGTCTTGGAGAATAAATGTTTGATAATCTTGTTTAAAAATGAGTTGCAGAAGGTAATGAAAAAAGAAATGTGCAAATAAACCAATTGATTGTTGTAAAAACTAAGATAGCCCACTGATTTCTGATTTTCAGCCTGCATGATGGTCTTTGTACAATCTGATTCTGGATGTTAGTAAACCAAGGTTTACTAGATTAATATTTTAGTCATCAAAAAATGTTTGGATTAACCTTGAGGTTTTTAACAAGGAAGTTTTTAAAAGTTTTTACAAATAAGATTTCTGGAAGTCTAATTTTGAACAGTCTGAACTTCATGAAACATTTTTTTTAATATGTAAGTACAGAAAAGACAGTGTTATAATTTAAGTCAAGTCAGCCAAGTTAAGCAAGTTCTGAGATCTTAAGCATGTGAGTAGTCCTGACAGATAATAATTAATTCACTACTAAATTTGCTTTGATACACTACATCTATCTGTGGTGAATTTTAAATAGAAATGGAAAAGGAAAAACGAAGAGACTGGACATAGATTTCAGATTATGATTTTGCCAGTTTGTACACTTCAGAGAGAGACACTGAAGCTGTAACAAGGATGGTAATCACAAGATGAGTGGTTGTAGAATTATTCTAGGTGGCCCAAGAACACAACGAGTACCTGAATAAGAAGAACAGTGGCATATCCATACTATCACAAGTTCAAGTGGTTTTTGATACATTTTCTAAACTGGCAGAAATATTTGAGGCCTAAAAATGAGAAACTAAAATAATGTGAGACAGGCCATAAGTAAATTTTCTGTTTAACTTGATTTGAAAATTAAAAGACGAGGCATTTCCTTAATTCCCAAATTAAAATTCTATTTTTCACATATTCCTGTCTCAATATGTTGAATAAATACTTATGTTCAGCTGAACCAATATTTTGTCTGAAAGACTACCAAACTTTTTTTAGCCAGCCCTAGTTTGGAAATGTCAGACAAAATGACTGATGTGTATCAAAACAGCTTTATTTAAGCCTCATCTCTTTACTGCTTGGTTTCTACTCAGTCTATTGCACCACATAGCAAATTATCTTATGGCTGTGTGTGTCTGGGGCTTGACGTTTTGCACTCCTTCTGCTGCAGTGTGAGTACAACAGGATGGCAGCAGGTTCCCTGAAGACTTCAGGAGAGAATATGATGTGGAGAAGTAGCTTCAGAGCTACTAAGCAACTCAGCACTGACCAGTCTAGGTCACTTTTTGCACTTGTCTAAGACGTTGTCATCTTGGATATTACTTTTTAGGAGGCGCTGAGTGTTCCTTTTAAGAACATCATTTTCTCGACAGTATATACAGATGCATATATCAATGCCTCTACATGCGCAGGAGTTTTCCTCAATTTTTGAGGGATAGAAAAAATGGTAAAAGTTTACTTTTTCAGACATGAAATAGTGCAAGTTTTATCTATAGTCGCTTCCATGTTCCTATTTTGTCACAGGTAGGAAAGCTGCAAATACCTTGACATCATTGTGCACTCTGTGCCGAATGCTTCATTAGCTTATGCACTCATCCTTTGAAGGGTCAAATGTTTGTGGCATCAATTTCCTGTCCTTATAGTAGGAAGTAGGTGAACTTCCTTTTCCTGGTGGTTTCCTGTAAAAGTGTTACACCAGAGTAGGCAGCTGGTCTGGCTTTTACAAATTGAAGACATGAAACTCTGCAGCTGTCTGGCCTGCCCAAGCTGCAAACTATCCCCACATCCAGTGTCTGTGATCTTTGTGAAGTCTCCAGTTGAACGTTTGGTTTCTCGAAACTCATAAGATGACAAAATGGTGTATTATCTGTAGCTCAGACTTATCCACACACGTGCTCTTCACAGGCCTGAGAGTGTTTGGCAAAATCATATGGTTTAATCATCCTATTTTTTTATTCTGTTGTTCATTAGGAGGACAATAAGTACTAATTTCAAAATCTCTACTAAAAAAAGCTCTTTGGTTGACTTGAAAGTATTACCCAATAGCACATGCTACTTGACTCCATGGCAATAAGAACACAAGAAAAATGTAATATCATCCCATACTTCAGTACTGAAACAAATTTATTTTACTGCTTTCAAGAGTAAGTAAAAAAATTCTTAACTTTCTGCTGATCATTTCAAGGAGACTTAATTGAAGACAGATTATCCACATTGAGGGAGTACAGTAATCTAAGCATGGTCAATCTTCGCTTCTCAAAGGGTATTGCAAAATATCTAGAATTCTGGTGATTTTTTAAAGAAAATAATCACACTTCTCAGAATGGCAAGCACTCTTTTACCTGCATATATTACTATCTTAATTCATTTTTCCCAGTGCTTTAAATGAGTTCTCGAAATATTATAATTTTAAATGATCCAAATTTGGTGCTAATAGTTTCTCACACCAGGATGAAAAAATGCTCTGTCGGAACAATTTAGTGTATCGTTGCATTTGAAACACGTCAGTGGAATTATCAGCTACACCCATGGCAAAATAAAATGTCCCCATCTCATCTTTTTATCCCCAGTAAAGGGGCAACCACATGTTCTCAGAAAGGAAGATCCTGTTAGGAGCTCCCTTTTTAAGTCCTTTGAGGTCTCTAGCAAGACACCTTTAGGAAAGGTCATATATCTCAATAAGTTTATCAAATTTAACCAAGAGGGATGTTTAAATAAATTATAGACACTGTCAGTTTTTTAGGAATAGAAGAAAAAAAATTTAAAAGTAATGCATATGATAAGGTTCCTAAATTCAAAGCTTTGGAAATCGTGTCTATCATACTTGAAAATCAGTGAGTGTGCACAAGGTATAGTTTACAGGTTTTTTTCCTTAAAATCTTAGAAATCCCATTTTTTTTTCTTTCAGAAAATGTTGGAATTGTGCTGCACAGTAAGCACTTATTTTAAACCCTTACTATAGAACTAAAATGTCACAAAAGGCTAGGTAGGAGGAAATTATGTAAGCTGATAACTGAATTCATTTGAGAATTATGTAGTGCTGTGAAGTAAGTCTAATTGACACTATGTTCATAGTCACAGAAGAACTGTAGGTAGAAGAAACATCTACTGAACTAAATTCTCATAAGGGTAAGGCTGAGAATGCAAGCACAGTGGTGATTCCGAATCATATTATTCAAGTATGTTAGAATTACAGTGTCTATCCTTTGGCAATGTCGGAAAAGTAGAAAATGAAACAGTTGACACAGTCTCAAAGTAATCTTAAAGTCATTGAAATGAAAATCCATCAGTTTCCATTTTTCACAGAGTATATAAATTAATAATAACCTAAGAGATGTGTTTGTTTTAAAAGTTTGACTTTACCATATCACCTCCTTTTTTTCTTTAGCTGCTATGATTTGTCCCTACCAGTGAGTGATGCCACTGCTCTGGGAAATGGCACTAGAAGAATTAGCTGCTATAAGAGATCAAAGGGCCTCATAGGAGCCATACCAAGAACACCTGTCTGTTACTGAGGCCCTTTTAGAACTTAATGGGGATAGGAATGTGGTCTTTTTTCATCTTGAAAAATATGTGAAAATTACATAAAATCTGCTTTAGATGACTTAAAAAGTTGTAAACAGCAGAAGCACAGCAAGCATTGAGGTGTGCCAAGGCTGCAAGCTCTAATGATATAAATCCCTTCGTTACAGACAATATTTTTGTTGCATTGTAGATAAAGTTCATAAGCTTTGTTTGAGAAAGGCAACCTGAAGTCATGACTTTTGATTTCCTAACATTTTAGTCCTGATAGTCCTGGGGCCTTCTAAGGCACAAAGTGGCAAGGCTTACAGGCCTCTCCATGGTGTTCTTCTTTGGCTACTTCACGAATTCTGTTCGCACATAATAATCTCTATTTGAGGAAAACACTAGTCAAAATAAAAAGTAACTTCCCTGCAGAATACTGCTGACAGGTTGGTTTTTTTTCATTGCATAGAATGTTTTTGAGAAATATGTAATAACTCAGAGACAAATCATTTCAGGCAGGTAAATCACGTTAATTGAATTCCACCTTATATTTGTCAACATCTGTATAACTTGTGTTATCTCTAGACTTCATAGTAAACAAGTTCACTTGAACTCTTTACAATGCCTAATTTAATGTGGTTTAGATTGGATTTATTGTACCTGAAGACTGCTTTCAAGGGCATTTGTTTTAGTCTGGCATGATGTGCTTTTCACCCTGGAGTAATTTGGAAGGAGTCTCCTACTACAGAGCTACAGAGAATGTTAACAATGGAGTTATTTTAGAAAAAAAAAAAATGTTTGAACTTATTTGTGGTCCTTAATGTAAACCAAAACCAGTTACCTCCCAACAAAAATATTTATTGCAGCCTCTTAGATTTAAGTGATATTGCTTGATAATTTTTTTTTCTGAACATAAACTTAGTTCAATGACAACAATAAAAACTGGGAGGTGGTTCAAAATATCTCTAAAGCATTTGCATTTCAGAAGCAAGGTAGGATTTTTTTTTTATCAGAAGCTTTTAAGAGACACAAATCCATCCATAATGACACAAAGGGCAGGGAAAAGATTGTGGGGTTTTTTTTTTTAGCAAGCTGGACTTTTTATTTCCAAGTATTTCAGTAGTCCAGTTTCTATCACAATAAAAATCCTTCTTTCTTGAATTTGGAAGATCTTGGATGGAGTTTGAGTGCTACACTACACAGGAAATTGCTTTGTTGATTCTCCTTAAAAGTCTGGCTAGCACCTTCATGGCCCATCACATTAGAGTAAATGATAAAGGTCAGTAAATAAGATTACAAGACTACAAGACTCATTATCCTCATGACAATGAGGATTCTAAAGTATACAATTCCTTTCCTTTCTTGAATTTACCTTCAGTTCATGTAGTGGTAGTTTTGCAAATTTCAGATGACCAGTCTTCATGAAAATGTGTCTCTGGTAATATAAGATATATGAAGAAACTGACTCTATAAAGGACTCAAAGCAGTGACCATACATGCCATAAAAGAGTATGCAAGAATTTCTGGTCTGTTATGTATCACTTCTCAAAAGTCCTTTAGATATATAAAAATTCTTCTTCCCTCCATTCTGGGAAAAATACAGCTGACATGGTTTTGTCCAAATACCAGCTTTATTGGGAAGTTTAATGCTGGAAATGTATAAGAAATGTGGATCATATGTGGGGCTGAACCATATCTTCTTGCTGTAAAAATAAGTACCTGAAGTCAGCTTCATATCAAGATTTCCATATTAAACTTCCTGTCATCTTACAAACTTAATATAGTCATGTAAAATTTCTATTTGGAAATGCATCCAAAATGCTGATTTGCTGTAAAAGAATATCTTATCTCCCAGCAGATTTTTTTACAGGCTCATTGGTTTCATTGTTTGGTACTGCATATAGAATGTATTTCAGTACTGGATCAAAGACTTGTCTCACTTTGGAACAACTAAAATTATGACCTGAATTTAAGATTGAAAAATGAATATCAATCAAAAAAGTGTAGTGTTTATATGTAGAGAAAATATTTCTATGATTAGCTAATTGTAAAATTTAAGTGAATATGGATGTCAGGAACCAAACAGGATAGTCCAATTTGTTAAATTTTATGCTTCTTAATTTGAAATGCTTTTTAAGTGGCCACTTATTTAAAAACAACAATCAAACAAGAAAATAAGTAAAACTTTTATTAAGAACATAATACTAATTTAAAATGAATTGGAGAAAATGTATTCTGTTTTACTGGCTTATTTTATCAACTCTATCACTTAAAAATCACAGTAGGTCAGAAAAAAATTATGTATCAAACCCTTAAAAAGTTCCCTGCTTCTGAAAGGTGAATTTTTGTTTTGCAGTTATGCATTTTCAATGGCATAATAATATGCAAAAAATCAAAATTAAACCAGGATATTTTGAAAAAAATTCTCAGGAAAATGCAATGCCAAAAAGGAAGGTATCAATGTTAAATTTGCCTCTGTCATTTTATGAAGAAAACAGTTTTTGAAGCCAAAACACCTTGAGATTATAAAGTAAAAAACAAGGATTAAAATGTTTATCAGTTACTGTTCTGAAATGAAACAGGTGGACAAGATCCAAAATGGAAAATAATACTGAAATAACTTTGTATTTATGAAATTGGGATGTTATTCCTTAATCCTCTTAGACATTTATCCCTAAATTATATCTGCATCTTAGAGTTGTAGTTAATGTGCCATAAAAAATTTTCCTGGGAACAAATACAAAGATATAATAAATATGTGGTGCTGAATTAGAACAGGTGAATCAGAACACTTTGAGAAAGAGAAAGGACAATTTTCTGACAGGACTTTAGGGGCGCTAAGTAATTCAAAAATATATTAAATTACACATAAGAAAATAGCATTGGAGTCAAATGCATCATCAGTGAAATAATATTTTTCTGATTTGATTCTCTCAGTAAGAATGAAGAGATGGAAAGGAGATAAAATTTCATTATTTTCAAAAACCAGCCACTGGTTCTCCTTTTGTCACTTGCAACTCCTCTAATTTTTTATTCAAAATGCACCCTTGGTTTAAATCTTCATCTCCAAATAAAATAAAAGTTCATTCCTCCATGCTTAAACTTTTCAACTTTCATTGACTGTATTCATTTCGTATAAGAGCTTCCATTTTACTAAGTAAGATGAAATAGGAATTAAAAATAGCCCTAGAATCTATGTAATTTTGGTTAACTCTTTTCGAATTTATATAGCTTGCATTAGGTCAAGTAGCAACTTGCTTAATCCCCAGACAGAACAGTTTGGTAATTGAAGAGAACCTCATATCTAATCCAACATTTTGTTCGACCTTCAAGAACACTACAGATGTTCCTCTAGGACATCATGCAAACATTATTTTACTCATTTGGCTCTCTCTTTTACAGAGCTTCATATGAGATCACGTTTTCTCTTAAAGATTCCATTGATCTTATTTCCCTATATTTTTTTACAATTCAGTTTGCCATCATGATCTGCTTACCTTTGGCTCTTCCCAAGACAGTGAGGACTGGGCAGGAGGAATGACTAGAGTTGACTTTGTTGTATATATATTTTATATCAAAGTGAATATAGACACAGTCTAAAAGTTCTGATGTTGGAAGTACCATAAAACTGAAAGCAAACTTTGTATGAACTATTTCCATCTGCAGTTTAGAAAAGCGAGAATGAAGTCAGATGAAACACTTTGGAAAAGTTATAAAGACTCAGAGCCTTGTAATTGAGCAAACCAGATTGCCATGAGAACATTAGTTCAGACTGATATGGGCTTTTAGTTTAGCAAAAGACACTCTAGTCATACTCAGTGTTATTTAGAGATATTATATGAAGCAAGAGGGTTCATGATGGTATGGTTCATTCAGATATGCCACTGAGCAATTTCAATATGATTTTGCAGATAGTTAATACTCACATTAGAGTGTTTGCAGGGTGAAAATTATACTTTAATATCCAAAGTGCCTAAAGCCCAAACCTAAATGACATCTAGGTTATACAGACTATCCGATCATTGCAAATTTTTTAAAGACCAGCACAAACCAGCAAAACAAATCATATCCTGCCTTATTTTCATCACTTGCTCTGTGATTTGATTTGTATATGAAAGTAAATTGTTATATTTTCATTACCAGTTTTCTGTTCTAGAAGTATTTTTTTTCTGGACAGCGTAATATCAATTTAAGAAACCCTGCCAAATCATCAAATATTAGGACAAAAGAGTCAATTGCCTTTGAAAGTTGCACAATTAGATCTGGCAACAAAATGTTCTGAATACTTATGCAACCCTCCTTTCCTGGCTTCTTTTGTGCCTATAGAGGTAAATAAGGGACAGGCATGTTATCTATAAAAGAGTAAAAAGGCTAGAGCAGATAAAATTACCCCTGTTGCCTGACTTGCAGATTGAGACTTATTGTAAGCCAACCTTTGGAAAGTTTCCCATCTAACTTAACAGTTTTGGTGTCAGGCACAAATCATTGATAAAAAATTGTTACTCTGTGAGAATAATCACTTCTGTAATTGACAAAGGGTTGGTTTTTTTAACATGCTGCTTACATTTGTCTGCTTTAATTTTTCATCAAGATGACCTATGTCAGCTGAAGAAAACCAATATTCACGCTTAAGAAAGTGTGTGTGCATCTGTAATTCCTTAGCCATGACCTGTAGCTTTTAAAATATGAGAATAAAGGAATAAATAGGTGTTAACGCATTCCTCTGCGATTTAAATGGAACTTTGATATTTTAATTAAATTAATCAATTCTTTGTAGTCAGAATTTGTTGAGCCAATGATGCAAGGTGTCGCTATTTCACACCCTTCCATTCTGAAATGTCATTGACTATATTTTCATTAGCATATAGTATATTTATCATAAATTTGTGAAGCATATTTGCTGCTGAGAACCTGATGTGATACTGTTATCTAAGAGTTTAATCTCATTATTGGTATTGAATGTCCATGAGGGATTGGAGTGCATTTATCTGTTGAGTATTACCCCCAAATAATCAAGTCAGTGCAGTCTGGGAATCCTTCATGAAGCAAATCACATCAGCAAGTGGGAAAAGTTGGAATGTTCCCTTCAAAATCTCACTTCTCTCCAAATGAGCATGCTTAGGCAGAGAAGCATGTTAACTTTATAACACTCATGGTAAATTAATAATCATGGATCATTCCACCAGGATGGATTCAACACTTCTCATTTAACTTTTAAACAAGATAGCTTAGAAAAACTGAATCTATAGGGAGGAAGTAAGAAGATGAGTAATACAGGTAGAGAAATATATGAATAGACAACTGCTTTTTGGGTTTTTGCATTTCTTTACTGTTAAAACAGATAAAATTAAATGCTTATACTTGTTCATGAATCATTTCTCCAAAAGAAACTTTTGATCATTTACCTTCAAATTTTTGTAAACTACCAGAAATAAATATGACAATAGAATGCCACCAGAAATAATCTGGTAGAAAATAGCAACTGACCTTTCCAATCAAGGTTTTTGATATTTTACTTGCCAAATTATTATTCACTAAGACTACTGATGGTTGAGATAATCCTTATGCATGTTTTCACTACTACTACAGACTGCAAACTTGATGAAAAGTTTTTGCTTCCACCCCCAGATTTTTAAAAAAGAGAAGAGCAATGTTTCTGAGTCTAAAGACCAGGTGTTTAATCTGATTTACCTCCACACCTGCTCACCTTAGTACTGCTCTGCAGTCTTTCCTTGTTTGCATGAAAACCATATAACCCAAAGCTATATCATAGCATCTCTTCAGGAAACTACAATACTTAGCTTATTTAACCTCATGAAGGAAGCAAGCTTCCTTTTTCCAGGAATCTGTTTTTGTTTGTCTATTCCAACCTCAAGTTGTTTGACAACTCTTTTCCTCCCTTGTTTGCTCCAAAGAGAGTTTTAAAATACCAAACATTACTTAGATTTGAAACTCTACTCCACTGTGGTGGTTTGATATTGGTTGACCACCAGGTGCCCACCAAGCCACTCTGTGGTACCCCTATTCAGCAGGACAGGACAAAAACAAAATAAAATAGAAAAAACCCCTCACAGTTCAAGATGAGAATAGTTTAATAAATCAAAAGCAAACACTTTGTTCAGAAACAAAGGAAAAAATTATTCTCTACTTCACATCTGCAGGTAATGTCCAGCCAACTCCTGGGAAAAAGAGCTTTAGAACACATGGCTGTTGCTTCAGAAAACATCATAATAATGAGTGCACACAAATATTCCTGATGAATGAGACAGCTTTAAGAGTCCTACAATTTAGTTAATGAAACTTCACAATATTTTATTTTTTTGTTGCAGTTTGAAGACAAAAAAATTTGCAACATGCAGTTTCTTTTATTTATTCCCTCTACTTTATGGGAAAGCAGTAATCTAAAATAGGAACAAGAACTGAAATAGTTTCTGTGGGTTTCTTAAATTTCTTTTAGATGGCAAGTGAAGATGAGCCTGAAACTAACATTAGTTGGAAAACTAGTCATTAATAAATGGGCTAGATGACCTCAAAAATGTTCCTTACCAGACATATTACCAAATTTATGCTAAATAGCCAAATAACTGAAGAAACACATGCTAGACCTAATGAAGGAATCATGCATGTTTCTCTAAGACCACACTGGTCTGCCAAAGCCATTCCAAAATATAATAGGGTGAAACCAACATGAAATGCCTGTTTGCCACACCTAATTGGAACTTTAGCTACTGTAGAAGAAAATCATCCTATTGTTTCATCTTCCATGCGTTGGTGAGAAGGTGGGAGGTGAGGGAGAGCGGGCGTTTGAGCTTAGTTCTGTCAAAAGAGTGTGATTTGGTTGTGCAGCAAATATATGCATTCTATTTACATAATGATTTCCTACAGAGTGACTGCTCAAGTCAACTCTAGCACCTGTAGAAGTTATGAAGGCAAGATGTAGGTAGTAGTGCGTCAAAATCTGGGTAAATTTGATAACTGCTACCGCCAAGATTTTTTGATACACTGACAAAACATTGCATTTGTTACACCTAAGGCTGCACTTTTTTTCACAGAAAAGTATGCAGCATGACACAGTGAGCAGAATCTGAGCTGAAATTGTAATAATGGTAAAGTTAGGAGTAAATGTGAAAGATGTTGCTCCCTGTTGAGGCTACTTCTGTTTCAGTACAACAAAATCCTTTAGGATTGTTCTCTGACACTGAGGTCACCTTGAACACTTTCACCCACACTCATATGTTTCAATTCAGTCATCCTTGCAAAAGGTCATGGTCTTGTTCTAGTTCACAATTCATTCATTTGGGAAAGAGTTAACTGATTAGGGCCAAGTAGATGATAGCTGAACAATTTTATGTTATAGAAAAAATGTGACAGTTTTCCATTAAAAATGTCACTCCCATAAAGGAAAATGTATGGAGACAATATGTTTCAAACCCAAAAATGTTAGGGAAACACACACTGAAGTAAGCTTGCATCCATACTTTCTGCAGTTACATCTATCTAGAGAAGAACACAATTTGCTGATGTGAAAATTATTTTCCAGTCACTAAGACAGAACTGTAAGATCATTTTATTTCTGAACAACTGTCCACATACTGTTTGAGCCACTTAAATCGTACTTTTATAGTCAGATAAGGCTCCTTCCTCAGGCTGCTCAGGGTCTGATACTGACGATTTTGGCCCAAACCCTATCTCGGTTGAGCAGTCTTATAAGCAGAATTTCCAGAAATTGCTACATGTGCTAGGAAGCCCCAATGAAGTAAAGACAATCCAAATCAATATATTATCTTTGCTTCAGGAAAAAAAAGGAAGAGAAAACACTACATGAGACTCAGGAAGGAAGTATTGCTGTCTACTTGTAAACTTGCTGATCATACCCATCATCAGTGATATTTGAAGTCAATAATTTTTTCCAGTTGGTTTAGACAAATGTATGTTTGTTATAAAGAAAAAAAAACACACTAAGGCTGGTAGATTGAATTAACAGGTTGCCTGTTTCATCATAAATCTTGCTGTTTATTCATTTAGAATGATCTCACAGTCAAAAGAGTTTATTCAATTATAAGCAATTTAATTGTATTAGAGTCTTTATTTATTTATTTTTGTTAATATAAGTCTAAAAGTAATTGTGACTCTTTTCATGTTTTCTTCCAGGTCCCCAAGAGCTTGGATCAGACCTGGGGTATTGCACAAGTAAATAAATTATTTCCCTTCTTGTACCGAAAGGAAATCTACAACTGGAAAAACTAATTGAAACCTACTTCCTTTAAACCTAATTCAATTCAGAGAATTGGATTTTTTAAAAGTACAAACAGAGTTAGGACTTTTCAAATACATGAAATTGTTTCTCTTTCCTTGCTATTTCGACAGCAATAGAGAACACCTAAATTCTCATTTCAATAGAGTAGCCTTGTTAAGTATCCAGACTAAAGTGTCAACATACATGAAGAATATACTTAATATTATAAAAAAAGAAGGCGAAATATTCTAGAGTATACCCCCCCAAAAAAGTGACTAATTTGCTTTCATGTGAAACACAAAGAAATAGAAAGAAGAATTATCTATAAGAAATATTATCTGAAAATAATAATCTTAATTTTATCAATCTTCATCAGTCTCAGAAAGGTTTTCTCTGAAAATATACTCTGGTCTTAGAAATGTTTCAGATTTCTTGAGTAAGCTAGCTTCTCAAAGGAATACTCTTTAGGTCTGACCTCATGAATATTGAGTCTTTTGGGTGAAATCAGTTTTCCTCTGCTGATGAATTCATAAACATTTTACCTCATACACAAGTAATTAAGACAATTAGTGTCATGTTTATGATCTAATAGACCAGAGGTAATGCAAGAAGCTAGTATGAATAATGAAAGAACAAACTAATAATCTAATGATGACATTCTTTACCTATATCACCATGATACTGAACATCTCAAAAGCTGTCTCACTGACAGATTTGCCATGGCCCATCTTGTTTCTTTCACCATTCTACTGGAAGCTACATCCTAAGGAAAGTGAGTAAGTATGGATCCATGTTTGGTTAATCCAGACAGAACAACGAGGCAGATTGACAAAAGGACTCCAGCTTTCAGACAGTCAATGTCTCATTTTTAACAGCAAATATTTCATCAGTGGAAAATATATGGACCTGAGGTAGCACAGTGCTGTTGAGAGTACAAGATCCTTATTTGATCACTAGTCATTGTTTCCATTGATTCACTACTGGCAAATTCATGTATCAGTCCATTGCTCTTTCAGTCAAAAGAAAACCACTGTCATTCAGAGCAAAGTCTGATCTGGAGACTCCATCACAGCATATGTCTGTAGACTTTTTTAATTAATACCTTTAGACAGTATGGCACAAATGTATGACATACATACAGTTGCAGAAAATACAGCAATTTTGCTAATCAAGCCCTTGAGGAAAATGTTCTATAGTCTGCGTGTAAGACTGCTGATGTGGAATGTTTTCAATAGTATTTTATATTATTGTAGCCAGCTGTAAAGCATGCAGCCTTTTAGAGAGGACCATCATGTCCCTTTTACTATTTAAACTGCTCAAGCAAAAGGAAGGAAGTGAAAAGATGGAAGAGTGTCACTGATGAAATGAACATTCCCTGAAAGGATCCTTTCTGTAATAAATTCACAAGTATGCTCACTGTACAGACCAGCGTATATTTTCAAGTCAGAAAACCAAAGTTGATATGAGGAATTCAATGAGTTTTAGTGTGCGAAAGTAGATAACTAGTGCTGTACTTTCCCAGAAGATATTTTTAAAATATTGTCTACCTTAATGCTGTTTTGTTTTTCCTAAGAAATTTTAATATGAGGGAATAAATAATGGAGAAAGCATATATAGTTCTACAGGGCTGTAGCTTCTGCAATTATGAGTAAAAGTACCCTCTACTTTTATAAGCATAATTAAAAAATAAAAAAAAGAAGTCCTAAGTGGGAAGGTGAAAACTCAGAGCTAGAAAGAAAGCTATTCAACTTTTATTAGGAGTTTCAAAATAAAAAAAAGTTTATTAAAATAATCCTAGCCTCTATGAAATTTCTCAGGTTTTCAGCAACCACAGTAATTTAATCAATACTACTGAGAAAAATAAGTGGAGTTTATTCAATACATGCTGCCCATGTAATTAGAAAAGGTTAATCAATTTTACTACATAGTAAGGCAGACAGAACAAGGTATTTGGACGAAAGCAGATCTTTATAACTTCAAAAAACTGCCTATTAGGGAAACTTAGAGATTCCAAATTTATAAAATTAACTTTTTGCTAAAAATACTATCCCACAATGTGCAAATGGAACAAGTTTTCCAAACGATTTTGTATGGAGTATGCGTTCTGTTACTCTAACCACTTTTTTTTTATAATCACCTGCTATTTTCTCATGAAAAGTTTTTCTACTATTATTTTTTTCATTTACTACTCAAGTTTAGTAACTGACACTTCAAATAAATAAATAAATAAATAATTCTATTTATACCGTGCGTGATTGAAAAAATATCATCAGCTCTAGCAGTGAGGACCTTGTGCGAATTCATTATACCTGGATGAAAAATTGCACAGAAGGCAATTTTTTTGAAAGTAATTGAGATCTATTATAATAAAGTAGGAAAAATATTCTAGAATTATTCTAGAATTTTATAAAAAACCTATACATATTATAAAGCTTGACGTGCTCCCTAAACGTATCTCTCTAAATCACAAGCCACATCTGGAGAATAAAACGCATATGGATCATATTATTCTTCACTTAAACTTATTAAAAAATATTTCTAATTATGCTGGTTTAAAAAGAGAGAAATTTAAAAAATAAAATATCAAAAGAAAGACAATAAAAAAGTTTTTTATTGGTAAAATCCTCATGGTATATTACATGCAATAATTGCTTCTGGTAAGATTAGACAAGTTGTTTTGATTGCTGAAATTCCACTGCAATAAATTCAATTCAAAATCATATGATTTTTTTCTTGGGAAGGGCAATGTCTATATTCTAGCATCGAAATACTTAGGTATTAAATAAATATTTTACCACCTAAATTATAGAACTACATCCTAACTAGAAATTGGTACAGTGTTCTGAGCAATACCAAACAAAAGCTCTAGACAACTGATTTATGTCTTAGGCAAAGATAAAGTATTGAAGCTTTTCCTGTCTAATTTTATAGTAACTCAAATGTACAGCTTTTTTTTTTTTTTTTTAATAAGGTGAAACCAAGCTTCTAGAGCAGATTAATCTATTTTGCCTTAAGGAAAAACAATAAATATTCAATGAAAATTCAAAACTTTGGTATTTTGACTCATGTCTATCTTTTGGTAAAGACCCCTTCCACACAAATTTTCTTTTGGTCTTCTGGTTTTGAGATTCATAATGGCTTAGATCACTAATAAATTGATGTTGAAGACAGCCCAGGCTGTGAAAGGAAACCTTTCCTTACAAGTCATATTCATTAAAAAATATACATGCCAAAGAAGTGGGAGTAGGAAATGGTTAAATTAAAGTAATACCCTTTTTCTTTTTTTTTTTAATGGACAAAGTAACAGCTGGCTACAACAGCTGCCAGAGTTCTGGTTTTTGGACAGATGTGTTTTCCATGCAATTTTTAGTTCACAAAGACCAGATGCTTCCCGTGATTGCTTGAAACATTTTCTCCACGTACACTCTTCTGTGATTTGCTTTGAGCTAAGGCTATAGTTCTGAATTTTCATTGTGTTTATAAAGTTGCAAGGCAAGACAAAAGATATTAGGTTCAAAATGGGATTCACTTTGACATCACACTGCTACTTTTGATGTATTTTCAATTAGACTCAAAGGTAAAATTATCACACATGGCACTGTACTTGCATGTATATAATGTGTACATACATAGATAAGGTAAAGATATAAAAATCAATATTTCATGTAAACACTTATTAAAATTTAGACATTAATTTGCTTTAAAAAGGTCCAAGGTTCCTGGTTTCAGTCATGTTGAGGAAAATTTGAGTATATCTATTTGCTCACACGAAGGTTGGACTACTTCCTAGAATTGTACTGGAAAACTGGAAAAGAAAACAAACTACAGGATTGAGTTCTAAAATTTTCTGGACCTAATCTTGATCTTACGAAATGCTGAGCATGCTGTCACTGATCCAAGAAAATAATTAGGCCCAGCAATTACAACAACTGTTTAGCCTCAAGGATGAGAGAGATGTCTCCTTGGATTCAGCTGGACAGTTCCAATGTTTTGCTCTGAGTCCAAAAGTAGTTGCTCTGCTGGAAAGAGTTCAGAGCACCCAGCATATTGTTAGATAGACACTTAAATGAACCACAGACTGATCTTGTCCTCATGTTTAGGGCTTTGCAACTTGCTATTTTTCAGCAGAGGCTGAAGTGATGACAGACAATTAAAGAGGGGTAATTGCAATGAACTCTCATATTTCATATGTGATGGGACATAAGGAGAAGCTGGGTTCCCAAAGTTTGTTGCCAGGGCCCTGGTATAGAGCTAGTTAAGACAAAAAATGTCAGACCACACCCTTCTCAGTGAGAACAGCACATCCATATAAAATTATTTTGGCTGTGCTGAAAGAAGAATTAAGCACACTCTTTTGCCTACATAGCAAAGGAAATAAAGATTAAACAATTTAATCTTTATGATTTTATGTGTATGTTTTATTCAATTACTCATTCTGTTCAAGAAATTTATAGCATGTATGTTCTCAACTATTAATAATGTCTTATCTCTCTGGTCAAGGAGTAGAATAAGAATGACAGAGAATAATTATAATACATCAGATTTTAAATATTTAATGGCCATACCTGATGAAGAATACCTGATTCACACTGTTTTCAGAGAAAGACTTTTACACTACTAAAGTAATGGAGGCAATTAATCTTTGTATGGAAAAAATGTATAAGCTTCTTAGCTTGTCCTTAAGCTATTTTTATTTCTACTGCTTTCATGTTCTTTGTCAATTATTAAATGTATTGTAATATACATGCCTGAATTGTATCCCTGTGACTGATGTATTGCATACTAATTATTTATTTCCTGTTGTCTCCTAGAGGCAACTGTTTATGTGTTTTGTGCCTTGTACTGTCTTCATAGCTTGAAGGAATGGTGTGTCTTATATTTTTAGTCAATTTTTTTGCGTTTCTTGGGGTCTCAGGAATGCTATCCAATGTCTATTTAGTCAAGTCTGCTGATGCTGATTGGGGACAGAATCAGACAGAGTGCAAAAAAGCAGATTCCTAGCAATAGTCATGAAAAAAATTCTGGCTTCCCCCATAGCAGCTTAATTCTGGCCTTAAAAAATTAAAAATTAATTAAAATTCTGAAAGTCTATATTTTAAAGCTCCTCAAAAATTATGTTCTACTTCCAATTCTCTTGCTGCTTTTCATTGCATTAACTCAAACTTACAGTGCTTGGAGATATAAAAACTCTTTTTGATATATAAAACCACTTTTTGGTTCTTCTTTTTTTTTTAATTTTGACGTGAAAGCATGTCAGTGTGTTAGGAATGTACTGAGGAACAAAGGATTTATGATCTTTGAATTTGCCTCTGTGACCTTTGAAAAGAGACTTGTTATGCATAATAAGGTCTCCTGGTTAACCTTCTCTATCATTATATCCAACAGTTCTTGTGACACCTCATTTGGATAGTTCCTGGGAATTTCTTTCACATCTGTCTTCATTGATATCTGCTTTTCTTTCAAAATTAGTCTCAGGATCATTCCTTGAGCTCCTATTAGAAGTCTTGAGTTCAACTGAACATTTTTCATGTGGTTCTCCAGACAATGTTGTATCATAGCTAATACTTCATACATTGAAAGAACAAGGTAGAAAGTACTTCAGTTACTTTTGCAGAAAGTGCCATTTTTCATAAAAATTCACAAGGCCAAATTAGAAAATAAATAAAAAAAGAGGAAATACTCCTGCTTAAATAATTAGTATAAGGTTAATATTTTTAAGATAACCTTGTGTCAAGTATTCAGTGTTTCAAAAGCACAATTCTTTCCCCTCAGTTCCCCTCCTGGTTAGACTGTACTGCATAATGAGACAGATTTAAACTCTCTAGAGACACTGGTTCGTATAAAAGAATTTAATAAGGAGATAGCCATGTTATAAGAAGCACCAAATCAATAAAAAATTTAAATATATGTTTGGGTTTTTTTTGGTTTTGTTTTCTTTTTTTATGTTTTGTTATGTTTTATTTTGTTTTAATTTTCTTTTTTTGTGGTTTACTTGTTTTCTTTAAGAAAACCTTTTAATTAATTTCTATTAATTCATTTTTATATTGCACATATTTATCCTGGATTTATACATCTAAGAATGCAAGTATAGTGAAAACATTGTTTAATCATAATGGCACCTTGATAGGAGTACAGAACCAAAAAATTGTTTAGGGATCCATTCAAATTTAAGAAAGTGGAATTTAATTTTCAAGTAGTTAAGTAAAGCAATCTAATTACTTTTTCATATCTGACTAATGACAATAATAAATAGTGGAAGACTGGCAACTCTAGGAACCATAAGCATTGGTCAGATACTAACATCCAAATAATGGGAGCAAAGGTAAGTTCACAAATTTTTATTAGAAATTACTGCAGTTTTAACATGATTTTCTAAAATAAAAAAGTACTTTTATTATGTAAATGTTCTGTTCTTATATGCTTCTTTTTGTAAACAGAACCAGCACCAGAAAATGGAGAAATCTGTGCGCATTTAGAGGAATGAAGGAGGTACAAATCATATCATTAGTGCTTTTACTTTTAATGAAGGGTCAGTGGTAATTTGAGAATTGCTATAGGGGTTATAGACATTTCATTAGCTTCAGTCAGCACTATTTCCATGGTACAAACTAGGTGATTCTGCAAATATCTCCTTCCACCATTCAAGTTTTCCTTTTCACTTTCCTATATCCTTCCTTGATTGCCTTTTTCTTTTCTAGTTTTCTTCCTCCCTTTATCTTTTAGTGATTAACTGAGAAGAGTTTATTAGACAAGATTAGTTAAATATATTTTGTCTTAAGATGTCTGACTGTTCTCTGTATTTGAATTGCAACATGCAATTCAACTCTATGTTCTTACAGCACACATTGATGGATTTTACAAGCCCTAAAGAGCATTGAACCAGTAGGTTAATGCTCCCACAAACACAGAACATTAGATTACCATTTCAAAAAGCATTACCTACCATTTGGTGTGCTCAGACAGCCATGTGCACATAAATTGGTAACTAGTATTTGACTCAATTTATGTGAAGTAATCAAAACTTGCTCATTCAATCCATTTCCTGGCAACTACAATGACTCATTAGTAAATGGTCTGCCTGTAAGCACTCCAAAAGCATGGCTTCTTCCCAAAATTGTTTTCATTACCTGGGTTATCTTTAAACTTCAAAAGGTATTTCATAAAATACTAAGAAATGGAGTCAGGTTTATTAAGTTAATCATATGATAGCACACTTTTATGGATGCATAGTTCAGGGGGACAAATGGATGACTCAATTTATGCAATCTCAGAGAAAAAAAGGGTGGTTCATGCAATGTTCTTCCATAAATCTAGAAACCTCTTTCTCTGATAGAATATACATGTAATAAAATTGTTCTTTGCTACACTTCCACCTGAAGAGGAGTGATAGACATTGATCAGGACACTGATCCCCAGTAGGTTAAAAACTCTGATAAACTTCACTGTCTTAGGAAAAATTGTTCCTAAGTGTCAGAGAATTTTATTCTCTGACACTTCATCCTTCGCCACGACAAGCTTAAACACTGAAAGCAGAATTTATTTGCTCTGTATACTTAGATTGAATTAGAACAATGCTCAGTGCATATTTCTGTGGTGTGCGGTTACTGTGGAAAATTGGAGGGATTGCAAATAATTAAAGGAAGAAGCCATCAATTATGTAAGGTATATGCTTTAAGATGGCCTATTCAAACACTCCTGAACTGAAATTTCCCAAATTTTTATCAGAATAATATATCAAATCTAGATTTTTTACATTTATATAAATTTGACTATATCTATAACTAGTCTATAACTATAAACAGTCTGTAATACACATAAAATTTATAACATTTATATGTACCATCCAAAGCTTCTCATTTGCTTTGTTTTTTTCTTATTTTTCAGGGTAAGAAAGAAAGAGGAAATCTACTCTCTTGCCCTAGGTTCTATTAAGAACCTTGTGTTGCCTACTGAGAGGGAGTGCTGCTCCTTGATGGGCTTGGAATGGTGCTCTGGCATTGACTGGGAGAGTACATGTGGCCCTGGGCCAAGCACTGGCAGGAACTGTGCACTCAGACAACAGTGGGTTATTTGCACTGTGTTAAGAGTTTGATGTCAGTCAGTGCTACTGAGGCATACAGTTACCTGTGTGCAAGTGTTTAAGGCGCTTTCCTGGCCCTAATCATCTTACTAGGCACCCATAATCAACACAGTCAGATATTGGTGTCTGTTTATTTGCTTGCTTGTTTGTATGTTTTGCTTTCAGATACCAGCAGAGCAACAAATTCTAGACCATTTCAACCTGGCCTTAAACAGAAGATGATGCACTTACACACAGAAAGACTATAGGAGAGAAAGAATAATTCATGACATTGCATGCTTGTGTTTGGGCTTAGAAGGTTTTTAATAATTCCCCAGTTCATCAGACCTTCTGTGAGACTACCAAATCACTTGGCTTCTCTGTGTTTCTGTTCCACACCTGCAAAGCTGTACTTTCCATTCCTCCCAGGAGTCCTGTTAAAATTATAAGGCTGGCTGACTTTCTGACAATTGCAACTCTGTCACAGTGCACAAATAAATAGGCAGTGATTGTTCCTAGCTCTGATTGTTAGAACAAATTTAGTCTATAACTGTCTTGATTATTCTGGAGTTCAGCAGTTATTGCCATAGCAACCTGTTTTAATAACTTCCAAAGTGCAGAAAATACACTAGAATTAGGTTAATTCTGTGGTTAGGCACTGTACATAATGCCACTATCTGGATCCCCATAGAGACTACAAGTAATGCACATTCTAAACAGGAGCTTAATCAACAGATCAAAGCATCCTACTTACTAATGAATGAAGATTTCTTCATCTTTTTCTACAAAATGCTTTTATTATCTGAAACTTTTATTTAAAAGGAGATTATTCATTTTGAACTATGATATCTTAGTGAAAGCAGTACTGTGTACAGGAACTTTTGGCATTAACTGTCCTCTCTGTGGAAAATATTATGTTCCTGGATTGAAAATTAGGTTATTCTTTTTCTACACCTTTATGTCCCACCAAATACCAGAGCACTGCAAGAACATGTTCTTTCTGACAATGCTTTAAAAATTTTGCTCATTTACAAAAGGTTAAATTCTTCCATTTCAGCTTTGCTTTCTTTTTACTGGAGTAGACTTTCTGATAACTGTTTTTTTTTAAAGCCTTCATATTTTTATTTTGGATCACTGATATTTAAGTCACAAATAGTAATATATTTGTCACAAATAAGTAATAAGTCACAAATAAGTAATAATTCACAAATAAGTAATATATTGGGAAGACTTACTTTGATGATTACCTACCATGAGAAATAGATAAAAAATCTCATTTGTTTTCAGTAGATGTCTTTTAAGAATAAGGCAGTAAGACATTTGTAATATAGCACAGTTATTGATTTTCATGTGAGTTCCATCAAGGTGATTTTACAAGGAAGTAAATATTGCTATGCAGGCCTCCTGAGAGTTGTTGCTTTCAATTCAAAAGTTTGTAGACTATTTTGATTTTTGAACTTTGATGTTTGAACACCAACTGGGAAGAGAAATAGCAGTGTGGGGAGGAAACCCAGAACACAGAGTATGAAATACTGAGTTCAATAAAATACAGATATTGAATTATTGAATTATTTTTCAGTAGTAACAGTAACATGTTTAAATGTTAATATTCACCCATCAGAAATACAAACACATATACTGAGTACAAATGTTTACTGCAGTCACTGGTGTTACTTGAATTGCTTTAACAATATGCAAAACTTTCCAAGAGCAGTCCAGCTGCTGAGGAGAGGGACACCTCTGTACCTGTGTTCTGGCTCATCACAGTGTTTAAATGACACCAAGTACTCAAAGGACAAACTTTGATTTTTGAATCCATGCCCAGGAGGCCAGGTATGCTAGAGAAAGCTAAGACATAAAAGCAGTCATTTTTACACTGACTGCTTCCTACAAAGAAGTGTATCTTCTCTTTTCTTAAATTTGGGCTGAGTTTGCTACTTCAAGGTGTAATTATGAAATCATATTTTTTCTTCTAGTGAGCTTAATCAACATTTGCATGAAAATCCAAGCTTGACAAGCCAGAACAATGCAAAAATTTCCTAAGTTAGTGCACCACCCACTGAGAATATTGTTGTATATCTGAATCAGACATGAGTCAACATCTAACAATTATTTAGAAGGGGATAAGTTAGCATAATGCAAAACAAAGTTCTTTATTTTCAGTAACTACAGAATTAAAAACAATATTTTAGATAATAATTTCCTTTTCACTTTCTTGTGTGACCCCAAGGACCAAGGGATGCAGTGCAATTTTTGTTTGTTCTTAATTTCTATCATCAAGCTTGGATGAGCCAACACAATTCCCATCATCAGTCAACAATGACCTTGAGGTTTTGTTGCCTCACCCATAGACCTAGGCAGGTGTAGACTAGAATGTTTGTTCTTACCTTTAAAAACACTTCAGGAGGTGATATTGGGCAATTACTGTGACTGTGGCCTGTCCACTGAACTTCTAATCTGCCACCTATCATGAGTAAAGAAGAAATACTTCTGTTTCTTCTTTAATTCAGCTCTAACAGTCAGTTTTGGTGCTTTCATAAATGTTTTTTGAAAATGTGTTTGGATCAAGATTTGATTCAGAACAGCTCCTGAAAAAAACAGGAATAGGAAATGAAAGTGTTGATGTGTATTCATAGAATTCAAAGGCTTTTAAATCCTTTCCTACTTTTCATTCTTTCCAAGTACAGGCAGGAAGGTAAGTGCTTCAAACAACCTTCCCTCTCCTCTGAAGGTGATAAAAAGTTCATATTCATGCTGAGTTGTACCTGTGTTGTTGCAGCTTTGAGCTGAATGTTATCTTATTGTTCCCCACAGATTAGGGAACATCCCAATATAACTCTAATATTAATAAACGTCTGTTGCCATGACATTTTATCTTTGGCTATGGTATCAAAGATAAAATTAAAAATTAAAAAATTAGGACTTATATAGATGTAAAAATCTATGCTTTCAAAACTAATTTTGATGCAGGTTGTCTGATATAGCTCTTTGCTTATTTTCTTAGATCCACATATTCTATACTCGAGAATTGTCGACTTGCAAAGTGAGAATATATTAAAATATTTTATATACTTCTTTTTGAAATAAGTTTTTTTCTAACACTAGAAATATTTAGGTTATTGCTATGCAGACAAAAACCCAGAAGTAATGATCACTGGACAGGAGATTAATTCATATGCAAGTAATAGTCTCAAATCCTAAGAAAAATTTGATGAACAAAATCAAGGTAATACATCAAGTAATTAAAGGACAGACAAGTATGACTTTTTTTTTATTTTAAAATTAGACGGAACAACAGTTGAAAGAGACCAAAGAAAGGGGAAGTGAAAATTATCAGTTTGTTTGGTAGAAGGTTAGAAACAAAGAAAAGTATTTTGCAAAATAAACAGATGAAAGTTGATCAGTGATGCATGCTTCAGGAAATAGGAAGACCAAATAAAACAAGAATAGGAAAGAGGCACCAAAGTCGTCAGAACAGGAGACAGCCAAGGTAGCTTGTTTTACTAAATATATCAGTACTGAAGAGACTAGAATGTGTAATGCATATGTAAAATGCATATAAAAATTTGCAAAAAAATGCAATATAAGCATGCAAATACATATATTCCATATACAAATATGTGAGACATGCTTAAAAGCTGCAAAAAGGCCACAAAAAGCTATTAAATATTTTCTAAGAGAAAACAAAAAGCAAGATTTATCTCAAAATTTTTAAGGGAGGAATCCAATTTTGGAAAGCTGTCCTACAAAATTCTCTAGCAGAATGAGAGACAGGGAGAAAACAGTTGATTTTAAGAAGAAGCTTGGTATGACATGACCATATGTCATGGTACTCTGACATGACAGCATGCTAGGCACAATGACCTCTTGTAGCTCTCTGAGATTCTGACCTCCTAATGCTGCTAAGCAACATATTCTGGCATGATTATGATTCATGGTCACTTTGAATTTGAATGGTCCATTGCCAGACATAACCTCAAGATTCAGTAAACATATTTTGTATGAATGTCACCCATTTAATACATATAATTCAGCAAAACTGTTGAAAGGAAGTAATAATGAAAGCAGAATACAAAGGTCTTAATACACAATTAAAGCCTCTGTATATGCTATTTCTACAGCATAATACTAATATAAAAATATATATAAAATGGACATGTTTAAAGTCCTAAGTACCTGCCATATGCATTATATGCAGAAAAAAAATAGCAAAGGACAATATAGTCCCATATAAGTCTTAATTGTTCTGGTCATCTTGAAGGCAATTTGGCTCAAGCAAGGTCATGTCCTCGTCTGAAGGTAGTACCACTATCTGGCATTAGAGAGAACTGAAAAAAACCCCAGTCCCTGAAGTTTCTTCCCAAGAGTAAATGCTATTTTTAATTGGTGAAAAATAGAGCATACTAATTCCATCAAATCCGTGAATGAATTACATATGTGACTGTGTTCACTCGATTAGGCTATTGCTTATGAAGACAATTTTGGGAATGGAAATTTATAAAAAATCATCTAAGGAAATTCTGTCAGGACAGCACTATATACAGAGCAATATCTAGAGGAATTATAGTCTCCTACCCTTGGAAATTTTTTTATGTCAGTTTTAAAAAATTCATAAAAAGCTGAAGAGCTTCAAAACCCCCCAACTTTTTCTTAACAACAGCAATAACAAAAAAAATAGTATTCCTCCATCAGAAATTGCTAAGAATTGAAAAATTATCTGTTCCACTATATGTAATTAAAGTAAATACTGGAGACTGTGATTCAGGACTTTTTGGTAAGGGAAGAAAAATAAGATTTCTTTCCTTTAAATAGAAAAAGTAATGAACATAGGTTAAATTTAAAAAAATCCATCGAGAAAAAAAATCAAATCAAAACAATATCAAATAAAATCAAAACATAACAAAACAAAACCTTGTTAACAAAACATCAAATAAATATAAAATTCTTCCTGAAACACAAGAAGACACTATTTTACTATGAGGTTAATTAAAACTGGCACAAGTTGTCCAGAGGTGATGTAGAAATTCCCTTCTTACAGATATTCAAAAGCTTTTTGAATGTGGTCAAGGGAACCTATTCTAGGCAGCCCTTTAGCAGGAGGGTTGGACAAGATAATATCAAGAAGTACCTGCCAGCCTTAACAATGTTGTCATTATTGTGTCTGTAATAACTCTGTACAGTTTCCTCAGATATCCAGATTGATATTTGATTGTCTAAATCTGTTGTTTAAAGAGTAGCATGAGGATAAAGTTTGAAATTTTCAGCATACTTTTGGTTAAATTCAGAATAAGTCCTATTTTTCCCTTACTAATACTATGCAAAAAGACCATATGAGCAAAAGTTTTATCCTTTATGTCAGTGATATTGGAAAAAAACCCATACCAACAAAAAATGAGGAGAGACAATGTAAGTCAATTAAAAATACTTCTAGAAGTATAATACAATAGCATAGAACAAGCCATAGTGTCAGCTTATTTCTTCCTTGAACTAATTTGAGGTGCTCTGTTTTCTGGTTTCTGAGCAACTCAGTCTCTAAGCTGGCTGCTTAAGTTAATGTGCAAATGGCTATTCATGCTTCAGTGATTCTATATCAGCTTTTACTGAACGTTGTTTTCAGAACTATTTTTACTATGTTTGCTGATTGATTAATATTTCACTTCTTAGCAGCAATTGAAAGAAATCTTGAGATGATAAAACAAATTAAACAGTAAGCCTTCACCATACTTGGATTGCTGCCCAAGACTTATATAAGTCAAACAAAAGATCAACATATGTGGCAAACTTTATCATCAAGATAAGTGAGCGTGTTGTGGAAAAAACTTTATTTTAAGTAAATGACAAGATTTTTATTCATAAGCACAAAATCCCAATAACAGTGAAAGAAGATTTTTTAAGAGTAACATCTGTAAAATCAATCATAGATTCAGAAGAAGTTCTGCATTTATAACAGTGTACAGGCTTGCTTTCCTTAACAAACCCAGAAGTTCATAAGAATATGCTTCAAAAGTACTGCTTGCTGCACTGACTGATCTTCACAATAGTAAGCCCCTGAATTTCCAAGTGTTGGGTCTCTGGATCCAAATTTAAAGGCAATGCTTGCTTTGGTGAACAATAGGTGGACCGTATCAAACACAAACAGGCAAGTCTGCTTCCATTCACAAGGCTTTGGGTGGCTCACTTCATTAAAATATGCAATTATATTGCATCATTTAAAATGCAGAGCAGGATGTAGCTCTAATTTGAATAGGGTAAGGAGGGAAGGGTATTGTGGGTAGAGCTCATTATGTGATTAGTAGCATTCAGTCATTCTGGGCAGTTGCCCCGAAGGGAAAGAAGAAAATCTACTAACTGCTTGGAGGTTTTGTCCCCCAGTAAATCACAACATAAGCATCAATTCTTACTAAAAAATGCTCAACTGACTAAACTAGTACCTACACAGACAAAAAAAGGTACACGTATGCTATAAAACCCACATATAGATAAAGGCAAGATCACTTGAGCTATATATTGACATAGATTATGTCCATGCATAATATACACATGTATAAATTTAGAAGCAAGCATATAAAAGACCACAGATGAAGATATATATATATATGATTTTGAATTACTGTTTCTCTCATACCTGCATTAACAAAAGTCTCTTTAGAGGAAGAAAATATATCTTTTCCTCAAAAATAAGAATGGTGAAATGTCCATAGAACCAATGGACAGTTCAGGTTCAGACCACTGGCAATAATGCATCAGCTTATTTGTCACACTGATATTCATACTAACTGTATTATTACTGATATTCTGAACCTTATCCATCTCTGAAATGATGGACTAAACTGTTCTCTGTGAGGATGAGTATATCAAAGCAGTAATTATTATACAAATCATTCTAGAGTCATCCTTCAAATGAGAAAGACATTGATAAATTGGTTTATAGAAACATTTTACTTTTTTAATTCACAGGAAGGAAAGAAGAGCTAATACCAAGAAAATATCTGTGGAGTGAGTCTTCCGCTCTTTGAAGGATGTGATTGAACTTTTTTTAACTAAATCAATAAAAATTTATAGTTTGGACACAGTTTAAATACTCACAGTTGAAACTAACATCCTGAAAATTCCTGTTATACTGACACTGAGCCCTGGAGGAAGCTCAAGTCTTTAGAAGATGCAGATTTTTATCTGAAAATTTCTCAGGATCCTGAAGTTTTGCTTCTCTAAGTGCCCAGAAATGGTCTGGTTTTTTTAGAGTTCAAGAGATAGTGCAAATTTCCCATTAATACCTCAAAAGTATCCCAGTCTGGACTGCTCCTTACCTTTGGAGCTCTGCTCCTGCTGAAACCTAGCCACCATAAAGAAACATGGAAGAATCATTAGGCCAGAAACAAAGAAAGGAAAATAGAGACAGAAGTTCTCACATACAGATGAGAAAATGATAACTTGCAATTCTGGTAGAAACCTAGTTTCAGTGACATTGAAGTGTAGGGCAAGTCAAAGCAGGAATCAGAAACTGACCTCATACATTCTAACACTGTGCTACAGAGTCCCCCTATTTGACTGAATGCCTTCCAAGGCTGAAGGCACATTTTCACCCCCAGTATTCCATACTAACTAGCTCAGATGAAGACTTTGGGCACCGTATCTACGTGCTTAACTTTCCCTGAGTCCAGTATAAAGATTTGGTGTGAAGTTTCAGGCTCATCTTCAGGGACAGACATAAGGAAGCAGGCATTTTGGTGCATCCTGGAATTTCTACAGGGATTTCCACAGGGATTGAGACCTTTTGGATCTAATTAATAAGGAAAAGCACCATTTATATACTGTGCTTAGCATGACAGACAGGCTATGAGGCACAACTCAAACGTCCATATTTATGCAAATGATCTGAGACACATCTTGACCTGCTATCCAAACTGTCTTAATTTTTTTTGTTGTCATCTTTAAAATAAAACAATTAGACAGAATAAAGAAACTGTGCCTATTCCTCTGATGATTTACTATCATTACATTTAAAAGAAATATATTACTGGACTATATCTTAAATACATATTTATACATTTAGCTCATGACGCAAGCTGACTTTACAAAATCTTAACAGTTATCTAAACTTTCCTCTGCATTTTTGTTGCTGTTTCTTCCCCTTCTCCCTCAAATGCAGACAAAACATCATATTAGGAAACTCTATTTGCACTGTTTGGAGCATAAGCATAATAAACTAAATGACAACTGAAGAAACAATGCCTTTAGATTTGTAATTAATCACAAATAAATTAATTACACACCTAACATATATTAAAATGGATACAGTAAATTAAATTTGTGTTGATTGTTCAATCTTCAGATATATACTACATGATACGTAACTCATTGGATTCACTTTTCTGTCATCTTTCCCAGTTTTTTACATAAAGTTAGGATGTGATTGCTATTCTTGTATATATGATTCAAAGGGCAGGAACTACGCATTTATAAACTATAAAAAGAAATTTGATTTGAATTCCATTTCTTCCCTAATCTTTCCTAATTTTCTACCTTCCATTAGGTTTGCCACAGAACATCAAGTGTTTCAGACAGCTATCTGCAATAGCCTATTTCCAATATCATCCTTATAAAGGAAAATCAAATCCGAGTATATCCAAGTGCTTCTATTACTTGCCCTGAAAGATTCTAACATAATATCCAAAACAAAAGCCTTTTTATAACACTTTGCCCTAAAACGAAGTTGAGTCCATGATTTTCTGATTCAAAAACTGAAATACACAGTTATATGTACCATTGAAAATTGTTAGTGAATTTTAATACTAGAAAACCCATAAATAATTTAACTAATTATGGACTTGGTTCATTTTGACTAGCCCATTTCTTTCAATAGTTATTGAAATATTCTGGGCACATCTTGGACAGCACTGGTCCAGACAACTTGAAATTGAATCTCTGCAGAAATAATGCTGCTGAAATTCCAAGGGTGGAATTTTTTATTGTATTTGTAATGTTTGTGTTATAAAGACTGGAACGATCCACATTCGAGAATGAAAAATAACACCTTTGGTCCTTGAGGTGAAATTCATGTTTTCAATGGACACAGTTTAAATGAAGGGCAATATTTCTAGAGATGGAAAATCTCTATAGGCCATGGAGTAGATTATTTATGATGGTTGGCATTAACAGATTACATCTTTGGTGCCTATCTGCCCCAGAGAAAGTGTTCAGCACAACTGAATGAAAATATGGGATAAAAAAAAGTTGTAGAAAGCCATTTCATTAAAAAATATCTATGTAATAAAGACAAGCTGTAAAATCAATAGTGTTAAAGAGAATTAAGGATTTCCCTAATAATAATTATTTTAAACCTTCTAGCATTCCTTACTGGAGTTCTATTTTTAATACCTATTAAAGAAACTAAGCTGGAAAAAAGTAAATAACCATTTTAAGCAGAGGCTCTGACTGAGGGACGGATACATAAACAGAATCTATATAAACATGGAAGAGGAGCTCAGCTGATATAACCCAGGGTGGTTTTACCAATTCAGGAGATTTCAATTAACTGCTGTTTAAGTTCTAGCAGAGGGAGTTTATTCCACAGAATATGGTCTCAGCTTTGTGTTTTAGAAGTCAAACATGCTCTCTTGCTCAACAGGTTTCAAACAAGACTTGACTGAAGATCCTTCTAGGGTGATTTATTCTGTTTAGTACTAAGAAAACTGAATGACCCCAGTTCTAGGATAAGTAATAAGTTGTGGTTTCATAAACTCTTAAATTAAGAGAGGTATAAAGGACCCTTATGAATCCTACTGCTTGACCTCTTGTTTAGCAAATACCAGAGAGCTATATCAACTGAAATACACTGAAGTGCAACCTTCATTGCCCTGTATTTAAATGCCTGAGATGCCTGAGATTCTGGTGTTCCTGAATACTGCAGTTGCCAAGAGTAAAAGCAGATAGTCTGAAGATACAAAACACAGCCACTCAGGATCTTTTCCCTCTTCCACTGTAGCTCATCAGAATTGCATATGTTCTGCTGTAAGCCTGGCTCTCTTGGGCAAAGGAAAAGGCATAATTCTTTTGTTTACCTCCCCAGGGTCTTTATTAACACACATACTTGGGAAACATTATGTTATTAGTTGATTAGTAATGCAGGAATAATTTCCAACATGAACTTGAATTTCACATATGCCAACGATGAGCTTTCATTATTCGCTCCTTATGGTCTTGTCTTTTCAGACAGTTACTTGACAGTAGTAATGCTTTCCTTTTGAGAAATACTGACAATTTGTTTTGAAAACCTTTCCTGTAAGGAGATACTGTGCAGGGAATCAGCACAGCAGTGCATTATGGAAGTAGAGATCATCCCACTGATTTCCGAGGCTGCAGATGGGCTGAGCATATACTGCTGCCTTCCTGGCCACAACCTGATTGAGCAGCCAGCATGAATATATTCTCTAATGCCTGAGATAATCTTCACATTACATTTATGCCAAGGTGAAAGGAGTGACCAGTGCAAATCCAGAGAGCACTGACCAACACAAAGCTGTTGCCAGCTGCTGTTTCAGCTCTGGAGGACATACGTATCTTGACTAAATTAGTGCAGTATTTTCTTAAACAGGCCTGAACAGCTCAGACAGAGTTTTGAGAGCAGAGCACTTGAAAAGGTGAGCTTTCCTCCTTCTCTGTACCAGAGACTATGTTTAAGTATTCCTTAACCATAAATAAGACCTCAGCTGTTTATTTATATATGATTTCTGCCTGAGAGAGTAAACAATCATGGAGTCAAGCCACACAAGAAACCAGATCCTACTTCTGAAACATTTACCTTCAGAGGCAAAGAAAAAAGGGATATGTTGAAAAATTACAGTCAGACAAAAAATATCACATGATTAAAATCCAGACCAAGTAACTTCTGCAGTCTTCTCTATCTGCAACAACCCCCTTATTCTATAGTGTGCTAATTTATATCAGGCTGGTTTTAGTTCTCTGTGTTTAATGGAATAGCTCCTAATTGATCCCTACAGAGAAACTACTGCCTCCATGGTACAGGTTTTCATTCCTAGGGGAAAATCCAATTACTCTGAGTAATTTTTGGTTACTCTGTTTATCATCTGTCATCATTCTATGAGTTATTAAATCTGAATTTTTCAATTATTTGCAAAGATTTATTTCAGTATGGTCATATACTTTCAGCCTATTAACTATTTTTGAGAACAATGAGGAATTTATCTGTTCTTAAAATCCCATAGTAGTACGAAAAAAGCCTTTTGAGGCAAGTTACAAACATAGTATGTGATTGACATTTCCCTTTAAATGATGTGCAGCTCTACTGAGATGACTGTAGTGGTTCTTTGTTTTCCTATTGCAGACCCACAACCTTCACTTCAGTGAGGATTCTGTTGGAGGCTAGGGCAGTGTTAAATGTAGGACTATCCATTTTGAGGACACAACAGATATCTAATCCTATATTTTTTGCAAGTGAAAATATAATCCTATATTTTTTTCATGCTTTTGATTAACTATTTGCAATATCTTCACTTCTGTGGATAAAATAACTTGATATGGGTTGTTTTGAAAAGTGCTGTAAGATTTGTAGCTTTCAAAACCAGTCTTATTTCCATTTTTTATAATTAGACATTTACAATTTTGCAATTAAAATGCATTAGGTACTCAGGAATTTTGCATGGGGTATACAAAACTGAATTTATGAATAATCCTTCATGGCCAGCCTATGAGATAAAGAGATGTGATTTCTTTCTTAGGCACATTACTTGTGTTAACTGTTCTTCCTATCTGTCTTGTACCATTTAAAATTCATCTTTCCATTCTCTGTTGACCACTTAGCATCTGATCATTTGATCATGTTTATGAGGTCTCTAGGACATAGCTCAATAATTCAGAATTTTGAAGAGTGATTGTGATTTTGGATTTCTCAGTTATCAGGTGTTCCAATTCCAGCAAGGGGTCCAGATTTTTAGAATGCATCCTCCAAAAATGAGTCTTCTTAAGGGTACCTCAACTCTTGAAATTCCCAAAACAGCCACTACAGTCCAGAAATATTTGATGAATTTCATTTCTTCATAATTTTTAAAACACAAGCCAGAGAGAGAAAAAAATGTTAATTCATTTAAATCATAGACAAGAGTAATTTAAACTCATTATTATTAAATGTTATCACTGAAAACTTTAGCAAGATATTTCAATCATTTTAACCAATACCCTTTTTCCTTTTTTTAGCCTTTGCTTCTGTAGAGTTTCATGCACTTGAATCATTTAACACAAAAAACCTCCATGTCCTTGTTCCTAATGGGACTTTCCAAATTATAAATCTACCTCTCCATTTGCAGGTACTAATAAGACAGATGTCAGAACTTCATCAAAATTGTATTGTGTACATTGTGGGCACACACAAAATGCTATTTAATGCCTGCTCTCACTGCCTTCATGGTTATGTTTTCTGCACACAAAATTATTAATGTTGTCTGCCCCATAGTAATCATTTATGTTTTTTGGAGCTATCTGATAAAGCTGAGAACTGCTATCAAATTCCACATAAAGATGTTAATTATTTGTTTTCTTCAAGATTTATTCCTAAATTTGTGGAAGGCTACCCTGTTTTCATTATACTATCTGTTGTCCATCTGCTCACATTTAAACTGGTGACTTGTAGAATTATTTTTCATGAGAAAGGTAATAAAATACATCAGGCAAAATTACCACTTTTTAAAGATAGATTTCTGTGTTTTCTTTATTACACAAATCAGAATTTCCATACACAACTACTGATTCTTTGAATCATTATGCAGAATGTAACTTGCACTATAGCATTTCTCAAAGGTGCTACTTCACTACTTCATCACAGCCTCATTTTGTGCATAACACCTAGGGATAGGATAAAATAACTCAGAACAGAAAGGCCTTTTGAGCCCCAGAGGTTCTGCTCCACAGAGGAGGAACATAAGACTATACAAAGAATGCTGGAAGGCACTTCAAGGTATTGCTTAATCATTCTTCCTTTCCCCTCTCAAGCAATTGTGTCTGGGGCTAGCTTGAAAGTTGTCTAGTATTAAAAATTTCAATGAGTAATGTAAATCTCTCCTGCTGCAATTTAAGCTCTTCAATTTTTTCTATTGATCATGAACATAGAGAAAGGGATTCTTCCCTTCCTCTTTGAGGCAGTTTTTATGTACTTGAATGCCATTACCCTGTTTCTGTTCTGTCTTTGTTTGCAGACTCTAAGAACCCAAGAAGTCCTGTCCTTTCTAAAAAGTCATGGTTTTTAAACCCTCAGCCATTCTTGACTATTCTTTCCACTTTTTCCACTTTTTCCATTATACTTGAAGTAGAAAGGTTACAGCACAGAAATTACAAATGATATATTACATACGACAGTGAAAATATATTATACGAATGCCTTAAGTATTTAATGCTTTTTTCACTAATGCATGAAAGTGATCATTTACATGCAACATGTAAATTTAAAGAGAAAAAACTATTTTTACAGGCTATTAGCATCCTTCCCAAATTACTTTTGCTCTGGACTACCACTTAAATGCTGACTACCCGTCTGCATTACCACCTAAATGGAGACCACTTGTCTGTACTAAGTATAGCTTGGTTTCCATGTGTTTATATGTAAATTTGCTCCCAATAAGTAAGTAATTTATTTTAATAATAAAATAAGTTCTCATTAAATAAATATCAGCCAGTATACCTCCTGGACTAATGCCTGTGTAAGGTTGATTCATTGCAAATATTATTCTATCTTGAACCATTTATAGTACTTCTGGATGTGATCATCCAGCTAATTATGGACCCATCACTAAACAATTTATTTAGACTATTCTTACCATTAGAAGATTTTTAGGTGTCAGTTTGGGGTAGTTTTTTTTGTTTTTGTTTGGTTGATTTTTATGTCAATATCTTTGTAAGAATTCTTTGCAAGAATTTAGATATAGTTCTGCTACTCTTTGTCCACTGGCCACAGAAGATGCCATGCAACAGCTACTCAGCAACAAGATGGGCCAAACCAGTGCAGGCTCTTATTTTGCCTATATTTTTTGAGGATTTTACAGTTTGATAATTTTTCAGTATTTTTCCATGCTCAGCTTACAGTTTTCTTCTCCTCCCTTTTTCCACTTTTTAAAGGGAGGGAAGTATTTAAAGTCTAAAACCTCTAAAAGTGTTGATCACTCCTTTGCTCCTCAAAAAATATAATTCTTGACTCTGAGCTTGCTTCAGACATAATTCTGATATTAATTTTATCTGGGTTCTTGATCATAAAGAATTCTGCAACCTTTTTTATTTTTTCCTGTTCTGGGAAACAAAATTCTGGGGGACAATTTTATCCTTTTGATTTGTCCTTAATGGCATTAGTCAGACACATAAAACTCTTTGACCTCCTCAGCATTATCTTTGCAGCATTATTTCCCCATTACCTCTTTACTGATTTTTTCCTTCTGTTTGTATTATTTTATATTTGTCTTCACTGTTTGAGACATGAAAAACTTGTGATTCAGCTTTTCATTTTGATCAAATTGATCTCATCCTAAACTCCTATCTTCTCCTCAAATTTGCAATATATGGTAGTGATAATTCATGCTACTAATGTATAAAATATTGTAAAATCCAAACCATGTCTTTTGACCATCCTGGTTGGGAGCAGCTGTCTTATTCATATACAACTAGTTCCAGGACACAGGTTAAGATAAATATCGATGCTTTAACACAAGAATAGAGGCTTCCAGGACGATAATCGTTTGTTTCCTGAGTTGTTGGGTCTACCTGAAAGAGATTATCGCCCTGTCGATTACATCCGTTGAGATAACCAATGGTGCCATCCTGATAGATGTTAATACACGGCTTCTCCAGAGTCAATTGACACCATCAAGACACCTGGATGGGGTCTTTGTTCAGCTCTGCACATGGAAAGCAACAGCAATGCATGTGAAGAGACACAAAGAAAATTTGGTCTTCTTTGCCTCGGGCAGAATAAACTGTATAAAACCTTGCTGCGTGAAGCCGCGAGCATGAGCTGGGGAGACTCTGACACTCGGGAGGTCAGATCTGTGTTCACCCGACACCGACACTGGGCTCGACGCTGACTCTTTGGCTGTGGTGGTTTCGAAGACCGAACTTCGGTCTTGCAGACAAATTAATAAATCTTTGCTAAATTTTCTTATAAGTTTGGCTCACGATTTGATCATTTATAACATATTTAAATATCACTTGTCTGGAATAAAATTTTACATCGATTTTATGAAGCTTTATTGAACATAATTAAGGTCCATTTTGAGAATCAAACATTCTGAGTTGGAGACTAAAAATCTGTGGAAATTCTATGATCTTAACGTCAAACTAAAGATAGCTAACAGATTTCTGAATGGAACATGAATGCAGGTTCATCCATAGTAACAAATCTCTTTTACGAGTTTTCTTGAATTTTTTCTTTTGATCGGAGAAAAAGTGTTTAGCAATTGAGACAATGCCAAAGAAAACTCACTGCATATCTTAATGTTGAGAGAGATGATTACTATTTGCAATTTACTATTAACTAGAAGACATCATTTGTGTGATGTCTTTTAATTAATTTCATGGAGTGAATAAAAGAAAAATCTGTATGTTTAATATGCTTTCTGAAGTTCAAGAATGCCTGGATAATCCTCAGAAAATGACATTACAATTTAAGCAGCTAATTCTGAGGGTACTTTAAAATTGAAAAAAATTTGAGAAGCATGTATTATTGTATTCAGTATGTTATGTATATCCACTTTTCTTCAGTTTCAACGTAGGAATTTTCATTAGGATTTCATTTTCTCTTCTCATCCTATATTAGTCATTTCAGGTATTGAGTTGACACTTATAATTGTATGATAAAGCTGATACTACAATCTAGTTTCTAATCTTAAAAGTGAATAAGTAACCAAGCATGCTATTAAAACCTTCATTATAGGGGAATAGCTCTTTAAAACAAACAACAGTAGTATCACAGTACTAAAATGATGATAATGTCCCGTCAGGAACAGTGTGCACGGTGTTGATAACTATCCCACAGGAAGGAAGTTACCTCAGAGAAGGCAGCATGTAATGAAACACAATGAGACATCCCAGGAGCCTGATTTGACTTTCCAAGAGTTGGGACGAAGTTTTCAGAAAGCAGAATAATTATTCAAAGTTATATAAATGTTGTGAATGGCTTGTACATTTTTTTTATTCATTCATTCTAGTAAGAACAGAATACTTGTCATATTAGTGAAGTGTAAGGTGGGAGTGAGGTCCCAGATGATCCTATTAGCAAAATTCAGAATTTGCTATATGAGCCAGATAGAAAAACAGAAGCTAGAGATCTGTCTAAAAAGATGACTAACACAGAGCATGCTGCAGCTTAGTAGGGATAATTACTGTAAAGCATATATGCTAATATAAAATATTTTTGTTCACAAATAAGTTTTAATGCATGATGTGGGTAAACTCTTCTTGTGAGGTTTCAATTCAGTATTGTCAGCCACAGGCACTCAAGTTATTTTAGTACCACACCTTGTGCCCACCCCACCCAAAAGATGAGATTTGGAACAGAGCACAAGTCAGGGTTAATGAGTTTGTTTAGTTTTGTGCCCCACTGGGAATGCTTATCTTGCAATTAATATTCAGTCTGGAAGGCTAGAAACTTTTTTGATTATAAATGAAGGCTGAGGTTTCTTAGCAAATAATCTCTTTTCGGCAGCTCAAATTTCAAGCAATAAAACAAATGAAACCAAGCCCAACAAACAAAACTCCACCTACTATGTGATTGATAAGAAAAAATAAAACCTCATACAAAAACTTTTCAATTCAACTATTGATTCCATATAGGAAAAAATATTAAAAACATTTGGGTCTTGCAGATTTCACCAAGTATATGCAGCAAAGATGGTGTTTGCCTTTTCTCTGAAAGCACAAGGCATGGCACAAAAAGGAAGCCACAATTTTGAAAATTCACACAGAAAACAGGTATCTGTGTAAGGATTTTGGTACCTGTTTTATCTCCTTCAGAAGAATATGTCAGTGTCCTATGCACTTCTGACAACCCAGGAGAATTGCACTACATACAGGACCACAAAGAGGGAATAATTGTATTTAGGACAACCCTGTCTGTCTGTTGTCTTTCAAGAATCCCATTCTGAATCTTTTAACTCTTTTGTAAATTATATATAAGTTGGCTACTCAGCCATAAGTTATAACTTTTATTAAGTGTGCTGATTTTGGCTGGGGTAGAGTTAATTTTCTTCACAGTAGCTTGTATGGTGCTTGTTTTGGGATTGTGACCAAAACAGTGTTGATGTCACAGGGATGTTTTAGCTATTGCTGAGGAGTACTCACAGAGAGTCAAGGCTTTTTCTGCCCCTCACACTGCCCCACCAGTGAGGGGGCTGGGGATGCACAAGGAGCTGGAAGAGGACACAGCTGAGGTTGCTGACCCCAGATGACCAAAAGGATATTCCTTACCACATGATGATGTGCTCAAAAAAAAAAAAAAAATGCACAACATCATATAGTATGGAATATCTGGTGGGGGAAATATGGAGGGGACATAAGGTCAATGGCGTTTGTCTTCCCAAGTAATGGCTGTGTGTGTTGGAACCCTGCTTTCCCAGAGATGGCTGAACAACTGTATGACCATGGGAAGCAGTAAATTAATTCCTTTGTCTTGCACACAGCTTTTGTTTTCCATAGGATGTTTTTATCTTAAACCTAAATTTTTCATACTTTACCCTGCCAATTCTTTCTCCCGTTTCAGTTGTGGGGAATGAGTGAGGGTCTTGACTGTCTGCTGGGGGTTAATCCTTAAAAAAGAATGCAGCCATTCAGCTTCATATGCAGAAATACTCAGGTCTATCTTAGAGACTGTAGAATATTTGGGAAGTCCAGAGGGGAATATGACCTGTAGTGAAAGACAGGGAGAATAACCCCATATATGGGTTTAGATGTCCCTGCATAGGGTATCTAAAACATCACTAAAATAGTATATTTAAAGCAGTAGAGTCACTTCCTGTGAATTTTGAATCTGGTACATTTTAAGTAAACAAATATTTTAGTACGATAAAAACCTGAGAATATAATGTGAATGTAGCTGAAAAACAATCTCATTGCCTACACCATCTGCACTGCACCTACATAAATACCAACATCAGAAGCAGTAACATTAGTTTTGTTGTATTTTAGTACACTCACTTGCTGTTAGCATACTCTGCTTCTAAGGCAAGTGTAATTTATAGTCAGAAAAATCTTTTAAACAGGAGATTGTATAAAGTTTATTTGATTTTTGCCCCATGTCCACTGAGATGGTAATACAAATAGGGTTGAACAAGGCAATACCCAGAACGACCTGGTCTGATTGCTACAGGACCATATCACATTCAGAAATCCCTCCCAGCCTTGAGCTCTGTGATTATAACAGTACAGATTAATTCAGAACAATACTAAATTCTTTTGTCCTAATGGCAATTAATCTTATGTTCAGCATAAAAGCAAATGAAGAATTAAGTCAATCAGCCACTCTAACATAAGTGTGTAGCCACGTACAGGAGCATCCAGGTCATAATACACCTGTTCTATTATGTTTTTGAAAGCTCTTCTCTCTTGCTCATACTATTACACATACTAAATTGATTCTATGACTGTCTTAACCTGCTGTCCTGATCTCTGGCTGCATGAGCCATTTCCAGGGTGCTGAGCTTTTGACAGTGTTGCAGCAGAAATAGCATAATGTAGAAATATTTGCCTTGCCTAAAGAAGGGGCAGAAGAAGAAAAAGTCCCAGTGCCTAACTCGTGTGTTGTGTGGGCCACCAGAGGTCTGTGGATTGAATTGTACTGTAGCTCCAGAACAGACATAGCTGCCCCTTCTCTGTTAGCCTGCACAGTCCCACACTTCCTAAACATCAAGCAAACCACCACTGTTGAACTGGAATTTAATAAACCTGTTTTTGTTTCAGCCCTCACTCATTTTTAGAGCAAAGTTGTAAGTGAAAAGAGCCCTTGTGTGATTTGTGGCATGCATTATTTTTAATTTGCTTTACCTGTAGAGGCATATATGCTAACATCTAATAGATAGCTTGATGATTCACCTTTGCTGCTGAGGGCAAAATGATTTCTTGCTCAACTGAAGTAAAAATAGCTTGCTCTTTAAAACTTTTTGTGCCCTGGAAGAGCTGTGCTCTTACAGAAATTCTGACATTGTAAGAAATGATCATGCCTGTGATCAAAAAAGCCCCAGAAATGTAGAAGCATCTAACACAGCTGATGTATTAAAGATGAGTGAAGGCAAAACTCTACCTGTTATGGCAATTTTTGCCATTGTTGTAATGAGATGTAGTCTGCAAGGAATAGGAGCAAAAGCAGTTAACAGAATTTTCAAATTTTTCTTCTGATGAAAGATCAAACTGACCCATTCTTGAGTCCAGGACCTGAATGGTTAATTTAGAAGAAAGGTGTATCAAGATAGAAGTAACTTGATCAACTGAATGCTCCAGAGACAATGGCAGCTGATCTGAACTGTTTTTTTCAGTAAAGAATTCTGCAAGCTATATAGATTCTAACTCACTGAAGATTACACAAGATGAGCAGTCAACATTTTCTGTTCCTAAATTGCAAGCCTGCCAGGAGGAAACTAGAAATGGCTGCTATTTGTTGGAGTTTTTTCAGGGGGATGGGAGGGGGCAGGAAGCAGTGTGTGTGGTATTTGTGGTTTTGTGTCCTCGTGTTCTTCTCAACACTTGCTGCTCTTTAAATTTTTCTTCAGCATTATTCAAGGAGTGAATATATAAACCAGGCATTAGCAGGTTTATACCCATATTCTGTTCAGATTTTTCATAGCTTTTAAATATTTTCCAAGGTTATGCACATTTGTGCAGAGCTGAAATGCTTTGTAAGATACTGCACTCTGTCAAAAGAGAGAAGCTAGCAGGGACTAATATCATCTTTGTGCCATTCTTGTTGGCAATTTAAAAGGAATCTAGATACAGTGGTGACTGAACGCTAAGCCTCCACAAAATTACAAATTTATGCTGAAGTTTATAGTTAAGCATGTATTATGTTGACACATTCTCTTCATTTATTCATTATTTTAGAGATTAATTCTTTGCAAACTTTACTTTTTGTTTCATTCCAAATAATACAACACTTTTTATTATTTGTTGTTTATTATCTTCAACATAGTTTTGAGGAAGTATGACTTGTCTTCATCTTACAAGATTACCACAAAAATAAAAAGGCAATTATGTAAAATACTTTAGTCTACCCTGTCTCTTTTCAAACAGTGTGTATGTCACTCACAAAGTACATTTAGCTCTCTTGGATTCAAAAAATATTCTTCCAATTTAAGCCTGAACATCAAAATTCCTTCTTCAAATATGCAATGCTCTCATTGTCCAAAGTTTAGTTATACAATTATATTGTTACTGTATTGACAACATAAAACTGCATAATTGATTAAATGTGTTTTCATGCAGCAAACTTTGGGGTTTTGCAAATTAATAGGAAGTTTAGCTTAGCTAATATAAAGTTTGGGATTCCACTAAAGAGTTCCACACAAACTGAAATCATATGTACAACAGGAAAGAGGGCAAGAGAAATAAATTACTCTGCATGATATAAATATCAAGAGCTTATAGTAAACAGATGCTTAAAAGGAAAAATAAAGCACGTTAGGCCCAAGGAACTACAAATCACATTCCATGGTTTTTTAAGACCAGGCATCAAACAACAGCAGTAAACTGGCTTTGTCTTTATTTCTAGACACAGCATGACAAAATTGTCCCAAGTATCTTCGTAACTGAGCAAACATTCAATAACTGTCTGTGTTTTTCTGTAGCAGTGATCTTTCTGGCATATTCTTTACAATTCTCCCTGACTTCTGTATTCTGCTTAAGCATCACAAAGAGAAAGTAAGCAACATTCACATTCATTTCAACAAATGAGCTTAGATATGAACAAGGGAGGACTAGGATTTCATATCTTTTGTTGCATTGCAAAGAAAAATATAATTACTTTGGTTCATTCTTTTCTATCTGTAGTTGTGTAGTTTCAGAAGCTCTTTGAAGAGAGTTGTACTTTTCTTAAAATTATGAAGTAGTAAGGATACTTGGACTTACCTAAAATTACATAGAGGTATGTAAGCATATGCATTTTTGTGTGTCAAGCTGCAAGCAGATAACTTCTTATTGAGCAATTTAACATATTTAAGAAGAGAATTTCAGAGATCTTTTGTATGGCCATAGTGGGAACTTCTGTAGATCGGCATTTTTAGCACAAGCTTATAAAAAAAGTTTTTTCTTTCTCTTAAACCAATCTTGGAACTGTTTCATAAAGTTCACTGCTATAAACTGTCAGAGTAACTGAGAATAATGGTACGAAACTAAGAAAAAGTAAATTAAGGCTGAGCATCACAACAAATGAATGGTGAGGAAATAACTGGAAGTGCCAGTTGGAGAGGATAAACCACTTTCATTTGAGTGATTTAGAACTTGGAAATTCATTTCCATGAAAAATCCAGCTCCTGGAAAAGAATGACCCAGATGAGTATTGGTTTCTTAGAGTCCTTTCTAAGCTGATTGTGTGGTTCACATGGTAGACTATCATTCTATCAATTTACTTCTTACTGCTTCCTTATGATAATGTAGTTGATATTATATAATGTAACAGATTCATCTCTGCAGCATTTTCATAGAACTGCTCAGGCAGACAGTTTTTAATAGAGCCATAATTTTAGCTGAAGAGAAACCTGATGTAAGCATTGCTCAAAGGGTAAAAGGAATCTGCTAATTATTTATGCAGACTTTGATATTGTCTTGATATAATATAACAGAGAATATTTATACTGAACTATATCACTGTAATAAATAAGAATATTACTTAAGTTGCATTAAACATTTCCCTACTTTTAATTTTAAAATGGTAATATTGCATATGGATTCTTTTTATTAAAACAATCTGTAATGAAAGTTAGTATCCCAAATATCTGCACACAAATCAGGGAATACTCAGAATTTTTTTTTATTATTAAGACATTTCAAACTCACACTGAGAATCCAATACTTTGGAACAGCATAGAGCTTCTAGGATTCTGCTTTGAGTATGTTTTGGAGGATAACAAATACATTGTCTGAAGATTTCATAAGTAATCTTTTCACTGTCAAAAAAAGGTACACAGATGAAAGGATGCACTGAAAATTCATGGTGAAACAATTCCTTTTCCAGAGTAGCTGAGATGTATTACAGAAAGCTGGTGTTTAAGAGACAGGACTCTGCATTGCAGGTTCATCTCAGGAACTTCACTTTCCTCAGTTAGATCTCAAAGCTCGACATAATCATATGCAATTCTTAAATAAGATCACCATGTTTTCCTCTCTCCTGGTGCACCAGTATTTGAAAGTCTAGCCAATGGAAACTGCCAGGTAAATCCGTGTAACTGAGAAAAGAGCCGTGGTATCCTACAGCTGCTTTTCTAAACTATAAACAATTCAAAGAAACAATACCAAAAAAAAAAGACTGAAAAGGAGGATGAAGAGCATGTGAACTGGCTTGTTAGATGTGTTTGTAATATTCAAATTTTGTTTTCTTCTCCAAGAAAATGTCAGATTGATAATCACAGATATAATTAATGCTATATTTTCTCATGTTCTTTAAGCTTTTATCTGTAAAATTTTACTTTGTATAATCAATCTGTATTACATTACTTTCCAAAAAGTATTATCCAACAGCAGAGAAGAATTCTATTTTCAGAACCTGAACAATCAAAGTTTATGCAAACTCACAGATCTCATTTGGTGTATCTAGAACTTTGGAAAGTTACAGAAAGAGAGAAGTTATTTTCTAAAAGTATTCTCTTCACATGACAAAAACAAGGATGAAGAAGCCATCACAGAATCACAGAATATTCTGAATTCGAAGGGACCCACAAGGATCATCAAGTCCAGCTCTTAAATGAAGGATCTATAAAGAGGCCAAGCCCACAACTCTGGTGTCATTAGCACCAGGCTCTGACCAACTGAGTTACTCTCAGGGTCATGACTGTGACTTTGAAAGCTTTTGGACTCACTGACAATCAGAAATACCAAATTCTCTCAGTTAAAATAGATTTGATAAGTAATTTCTTCAATTACCAGTAACAGATGCTTGGTATGTTGGAGTGAAATAAAGTACATTCTCATTTGCATACTTCTGTGGAATTTAAAAATTCAGAATCAATAGACTTCTCTCATGATTTCTAGGTGCTCTCTGATATATTTTTCCACACTCTTTCATGCTATGGCTTGATAACAGTACTTAAAAATGATGAAGAAATAGTTGCTTGAAAGGCTAAGCCTTATTTACTTTAATTTTAAAGCCCTTGACTCATCTTCCACAGAACATCTTCTGAATTAGAGGATTACTAATGGTTTAGTTACAGTTTTTCATCTATGGCCGACCTCTTCCATATTACTTTAATTTCTCAGATATTATTCTGCAATTATTTTAGATTTACTGATTAACCCTTATGATATGGATATTGATACATGTACAGCAATTTTCCAGGATCAGACTGCACCTGGATTTAGCAAAGCACGAAGATACCTGAAATGTTCATACCTATTTTCATTTTTAAATTCAGTGAAAAAATAGTAGCAATAACTGCAGTTCGGACAGTTGACACAGAAATTAGTTTTTTCATTAAACTGTCCATTAGCACAGTTCTTTCATTAGATATCTGTTGGAGAAATCTGCACAAATGAAAATGAATTAGTAATAAAATTTAAAAGTAGAACTCAAAATGTCTCTTTATTAATTTTACTTCAATAATGCAATATTTGAGTAGTAAACAATGTTAAACAGCTAACCATTTTTCTAACCTCATTCATCTTTTGATGACTGGAAATTAAAATGAAGGTTTGTCTTTTGAAATATTCATCAGATAAACAATGCAATACTGAACAGGAAGCTAAGAATTAGAATCAGTGGAGTGTAACTATCTTTGTAACCCTTTACTAATGTAGTTCCTAAGCATTTTTATTTAGCATAAAGTGTGTATTAGCCACATTTTCAATGCTTTAGAGCCTCAATTACCCTCCTATACCTCCATGAAAAATATTTTGCATGATGGCCCCCTATTTACTTGTGAGTCCTTGGCAGTGAAGTGTGAGAACATCACGACAAGAATAAACTGCATATTTCAGCCTTACCACAATTTCTGAGTTTTTTTAATAGGCTTATTCCAGGAGAAAAATGTCTTACTGCCATGTGAATGCTTTCACAGTGAGATTCTCTGAAATGCCCTCAAACTGATCGGGTAAAGAATAATGACATTTTTCTCAGAACACTTGTGCCTCATTCCAAGGTGGATAAAGCATTCACAGAGCCAGTGAGACCAGTAGGAAGCAGAGGAAAAACTCAGCAGGGATCACTTCAGGTAATTTTGCATAAGCTTTCACATTTGTCCTTCAGAGTGCATCGGTTTCTCTGTACTTTCCAGAACTTTATTGATGCTTTCTGAAAGCTGCAAGTTAAGAGGAGATCAGACATTTTTCAGGACATAAGCTTGGATTCTAGGCCTTGCTTGACCTGTTACTGTTGATTTTCGGAAATAGGTATAATATGAGGGTCTAATTATACAGTACATGGTCTACCAACGAAGCACCTGTGTTAGCTCCAGAGCCAGCCATTGCTTTGGATGGAATTATCTTTACCCCTCAGTTTGTGTGATGTGACCACTCAAAAGGTTTCCTACTGTTGGTAGGAAAAGATATGACTGTTTTTCTATAGAAAATAACACAAGTTAAGCTACATCACATAATTAGAAAAAGAAATCAAGAACTGAGTGAGAAAACATTAAAGACTTGAAAAGATTCACCCCCAAATTCCTTCCTTCTTTCTTCCCCTCCCTCTACAGCTACTGTGTGTTTGTCCCTTTTGCAGTTAATCTTTTAACTGCTTCTGATATTTTTTGCATCTTCTTTTTGAAGGCTTCTCTCAAGGTAGAGAATCCTTTCCCTGCTACGCCTCTTAGTTGTTTCTGTCTGCACTGCAGAACTTGCTTCTGGCTTAGTACCTTCACTTGTTCTCAGGGTATTTTTTCCCTGTCTCCAGGAGACTCTGCTGTGCCCACCCACAGCAGGAACACACAGCCTGGCAGCCCTTCTTCCCACCACCCAGCCACACCTTCTTAAACAAAGTGTACAGGAAACGACACACACACAATGGACCAAGAACAAACAGATTTAAAATTTCTACCATCTTTCACATAGCTCACACCCTCCTTTTACCTTAATTGCTGGATTTGGGCCTGGGCCAGTCTGGGGTGGATTTTAAAGAACATGAAATATATAACATGAACTTGGAGGATTCTTTGTTTCCTATCCACGTAGGGATTTAGGTAACAGATTTAGGCAAATTATAGTATGACTGGTTGGATTAGTACCATACAATTAATAGTTTATAAAGTTTCAGCCACTGCAGTTTATCCCTTATTGCTTCCAAGTCTACACCAAGGAAAGTAGATCAATATTTACCCCTTTAAAAAAAGTTTAAAAGATATATTTTTGTCTGCTGAATCTTATCACTTCATTTCAACTGAAAAGTAAATAAAATTATACTCAAGAATACTTGACTGGTCTCCAAAATGTTTGAAGATAGTTTGTGAGGCTGGTTGTTTTGCTTCAGACTTTGCTTTGGAGGCTTTTAAGATCATATTTCAAAAGCTAAGAATATTTAAATAAAAAAATGGGCATTTTCCCAAATGCAAGAGACACCTACTTGCTTCCGATTAGAATAGATTTTTGGCAACTGCTAACACTTGTTAGGCTTGTTACCTACAGGTGATACTGCATTGCTCAGCTCACATTTTCAGGTCAATTAAATTGCCCCACAGAAAAAAAACCCCAAAAAACAAACAAAAAAACAAAGCAAAAAAAACCCCAAAAAACCAAACAACCCCCAAAAAACCAAAAAAACCAAAAAAAAAACCCCTGGTGATTTTCTACCGGAAACCAAATGTAATACATAATTAAAACTCTTGGGAACATTTTCTGGAAGAAAACTTTGTTGAAACAGGATTATATCAGAGCTGAAAAACCTACAGTTATACATCTGATCCAGTCAGGTTCTGAATAAGAAAAGTCTAGGTTTGAAACTCATCCGGAAAGCAAAAAAGTGATGCTTGGTCTCAGTATTTTTGCATATAAAGCAAATTCCAAATTGCCAAAAGGTTTATACAGATAAGAAAAAGAAACAAGAAAACAATGATTTTTTTATCGTTACGGTATGAAATCAGAAAAAAAGAAAATTAAACTTTGAAAGCTGTTCACAAACTAAATCACTAGTTATTGCAGGGTATTTTTGTATGGATGGGCTAATCTTTGTATGCTGCAGATCAGTAATTGAAATTACAGAAAGGAAATAAATTATAGTTTTAAAAATTTTATTACATTCCATGCTTAGATTTACATTATATCTAAGCATGTCTTTATATATTTATAATTAAAAAAATATTGCCTGCTTTAGTTTCAATTTGTGTGCCTGGGACCTTCCATTAATATTCAGTTAATGTCTGAAATTAATGGATAAATTTATAAAGTGATATAAAGGTGAAAGGCTTCTTTCTTATTTTCCATAATAAAGGCTTCTTTCTTATTTTCCATTTTTCTTTAGTTTAAAGGTATTTTTTAATTATGGTGAAATATAATTGCTTGTTCCAAAACTAGTGTTCTCATGGAAAACTATGTTCATATGGCTTGAGCTGAACAGAGTGGAATAATTTTACTGCTTTAGCTTTCTTGGAAGCACTGGAGATTCTGGAGATTAAGTATTGTTTCTGTTATATTCCATTCCTTTCACTGTGAACAAATAATTCCATTTCTTTCTGCAGTTTGGCACATTTGAAGCATTTAAAATTGTATTCAACTTTCCCATCTTGTCTAGTTGTCTTGGAAACTATCACAGGAAGGAACCAGAGCTGATTTTTTATATCTATTTTACTTTTCAAAATTCTCTAGTTTAGCTATCAAGTGAATTACTGAGCACTACTAAAATATTAAAAGAAAATACTTACTGGCAGGCAAAAACTGAGGGTCTTTTGTAAGTTGAAAATTAAAAAAAACCCTCCAGTCCAAAGGAAGAAATAAAGACTCAAAACTTGGATGCATTAAGTTTTGTCAATGGGTTTGTATTAGTACTTCTGATTTTTTTATTTTTAGGACAGTTTAATTAGTAATGCAAATTAGTTAAAATAAATTAAATTCCCATATATAAAACTAAGGAATCTTTAAAATCAACTTTTCATTAAGAACTACACTTCTGAAAAGTTTGGTCAGTCTGGTGTTTTTGTTTAACATACGTGTTTTCTAATTTAAAAAGCAGAAATGTTCAAGTTCTTAGGAAGAAAGTTAATATATTGTTTATTTCCATGCTTTATGTTTATAATTGCGAAGTGGGATAACAGAAATTGTAAAATTATGTACAATTTGACATTTTGCTATCCATTATAAGATCTCACTCTCTTCACTGTCATCACCAAGTCTGCCAAGTTTATTAGCATAAAAGAATAGATAATTATACACATTAGGTGTTTAATTGTGCTAAATGCTACAGCTAGTAGCAAACTGTGACTAACATCACCCAAATAAATGTTTCTGCAGAAGATATTGCAATTTAAAAAAAAAAAAATTGTTGCATGTACTTTTTAAGTGTCAGGCTCCTGAACACAAGAAGGAAAATAAGGATTGATGATGAAGCTGAATGGCACCAACAAAAGTATGTTCATTCAAAGTCTGCCCAGCCTGAACCTTTTAGAAGAAGTGACTGATGTGTATTATGGCTGCTCTCTGAAGAGAGAGAGGAATAAATAGTTCTTGAGCCCTGTCAGTATTCCTGTGTGTAGAGGACTTAAAACTCTTTTCACAGTGACATGGCACTTAGGTTAAGCGGTCACAGCTTCTGTTCTTTTTATAAATTTCAGCATTAAATTAATTTTGAATCTTTTAAATTCAGTGTGAGTTTGGGACCCACTGTGTTCAGCATATCACCTCAGTTATACACTCCATCTATGCAATTTGTAATGAAATCTAACAGGTAAAACCCCAGTAAAGTTGCCAGTGAGTAATATAAGTGAACATACATGTTCACATATAAGTGAACATATATCTGATCTGAAAGATGACTGCAATATTAAATTTATGAATCAGAAAGCATGTTTTCATAAATATGATTATGTTCACACACATAAATTCATGAAAATCAATGCAATTACTAGCACATGAACATCTTCCATGTCTGGCTGTCTCTTCCTTTATACAAAGGATAATATTACTGATTCTAGTATTGTCCAGATTCATGCAAAATATTTAAGCAACAATGATCTAAGCACATTTTCACTTCCCCTTCTCAGATGAAGAAATATGCTTGCCTGTAATTCATAGATTTTTTTTGGAAAGGGCATTTGATCAAACCCCTGAAGAGTCCCCTTCCTGATATCCGGGATATGAATAAGTCAGTCCATGGCAGAGGAGAGCAGAGCATGGAAGTAAAAGCTGTAAGAACAAGTCCTTCAGACGACTAGAGGTGGATCAAAGAACAAATAAGAAATGAAGAACAGCAGTTTCATATTGTGAGAGAAAACATCCAAGTACCTAGAAATAGTGTGCTAGTACCAAACTAGTCCAGTGGCCATGGAGGTCATTCTGTACCACCCCAAGTGATTGCCAGGGATGGGAGTGAGGGACTCTCCCTTCAGAGGAGAAGGGTGCTCCTTCTGTGGGCAGAAAACGTGGTGGGGAAGAGCTAGTCACATTTTCATGGACTTCCCACGTATGTAATTTCTTTGTCTTATGCTTATTGTTATTACTACTGTAGCTGTTACTGTTCATTTGCTTATCTCATTGTTATTTCCAGTAAATTCTTCTTATCTAAGCCTGTGATCGTACCCTTTTGTGCTTTCAATTGAAGGTGCAGAGGGAGCAAGCAGTGGCATGATTTTAGCAGGGTTACTAAATTGGAGAATACCATTCCTAAACCGTGACATATTTAATAAAATCCATCAGGACAGTCTTGATAAAGGAGTTGGTCTTAACCTTTGCTAAGTTGAAACTTATAGATGTAACAAATATATGACACCAGCAAACAATTCCCTTTGTACACTGTGATCAAGACTTATAATATCAGATTCATCTGTAGTGTTTTTCAATATATTTGCATTGTGCTAACACGAGCAGGCTCATACAAGCTCTTGAAAGAGAGAAGAGTTCGAACACACTCCAGGAATGGAGCATAAGTGAGATGTGACCTGACAGTACGGGTAATTGGCTTTAAGAGAATTGTAAGATTTGTTCACATAAGAGCAGAAAATAAGAAAAGAGGAAAGCTGTGCTCTTCTGTTGAAAAATAAGGAGATTTTAAGATCTATCTATCCTGTCTATTCTTCTATCATGTATTTTTAAATTGACTCTTCATGAAAGAAAGACGCTTGGTACTCTGACTCAGCGCACAGTATTATATCCACCAGCAGGTAATAGTTTTTTCATCTCACAGTTTTATTACACTCTGATTGTTAGAATGATTTATTGTTTCCATTTGTGTCACTTTTCTTGTAAGAAAAATAAATCATAGGCTGACCAATTCTGTGACACAAAGAACTGTGAGTGAGTATGGGCCATCTATGCTACTCAATTTTCCACACTGGCTTTTAGACACTAACTTTTTCTAAGCATGTTACTTATAATAAGTAGTAGAAATATTGATTAGACATCAGCCCGAGTAGTACACATTGGTTTTAAAAACCTAATAAAGACAAAAAGTTGGAAAAGAAACATGGATCTTCTAGCAGCATTCCTGAGAGTGCAAGTTGAAGATCTCATTTAAAAAAAATCAAATAAAAATCTGATAAAAATGAAGGTACTTTTGAAGGCCAGTTTAAAACCCCATATCTATCAGATAAGGATCAACCACAGAATGCTGAGATTGGAAGCAGCCTCTGGAGGATGCCTGGTCCAACCTCCCTGCTCAAGCTGTGCTTCTTATAGACAACTGCTCAGGCATTTGAATGTCTCCAAGGAGGGAGTTTCCACAACCACCCTGAGCAGCCTGTGCCGGTATACCATCAACCTCACAGTAAAAAAGTGTTTTGTGATGTTCAGACAGAACACTCTGTCTTTCAATTTGTGCCCATTGCCTCTGCTCCTGTTAGTGGGCACCACTGAAAAGAGCCTGACTTGGTCTCCTTTGCACGCTCCCCTCAGGAATTTGTACACATAGATGAGATTTCTCAAAGCCTTCTCTTTTCCAGGCTGAACAGTCCCAGATCTCTTAGCCTTTCCACACAGGAAGGGTGTATTGCTTCCCTAATATTTTTAGTAGCTTTTCACAGGACTCTTACTAGTGAAGCCATGTCTCTTTTACTGGGGACTCCAGAATAGGACACAGTATTACAGGTATGGCCTCAACAGTACTGAAATAAGGGAGAAGGATCACCTCCTCAGACTTGCTGACAATGCTTCCCCTAATTCAGCCTGGAATACCACTAGCCTTTTTGCATTCCTGGCTCTACTATAACTGCAGAGTCCTTTTCCATTCCCATGTCTTGCTTTCCAACGGGATGCCCCCAGCATCTGCTGGTGCACAGTATTTTTCCTCCCCAGACGAAGGGCTTTGCACCTTGTTGAACATAATGAGGCTCCTTTCAGCCCATTTCTCCAGCTTGTCAAGGTGCCTTTGAATGGTAGCACAGTCTTCTGGTGTATCAGCTGCCCTGCTCAGTCTTGTGTCACTTGCTCAGTTGCCAGGAGCACTCTCAGTCCCACCATTCAGGCCACCAAAAAGGAACTGCACAGGACCAGACCATGCATTGCTCGTTGGTGCACACTGCTAGCTACTGGCCTCTAGCTAGACTTTGTATTACTCATCACCACCCCCTGGATGTAGTCATTCAGCTAGTTTTAAGTCCATATCACTGCCTGTGCATTTAGCCCGTACTTCATCAACCCCTCTGTGAGGATCTTCTGAAAGACAGTGTTGAAAACCTTACTGAAGACAAGGGAGATAATATCCTTTGCTTTCCCTTCATCTATCAAGGGATTAATTTTATTATAGGAAGTAATCAAGTTGGTCAAATATGATATAAGAATATTTCTTAATACATCCATCAAAAGTGTATTTTAAGTTTTAGTGCTTAGTTCACATCTCAGAAGCTAAAAACATTAAAATAAGAACGAAAAAGAGTATGCCTCATAAACTTTAATGATACAATTAAGCACCACCACTACATAAACCAAGAAAAATCTTTTTTCATCTTAATTACAGGAATTGAGATTCAAAACTTTATTAAGAAAACACTGTGATAGGAACCTGGTTCTGATAAATATAAAGCAGAGTTTTCCAATTTGTGAGTTCTGGTCCATTCATTGGTAACCTCAAGTCATAATATGTCAAGTATTTAAGGTGTGGAATTTCTTTCCTTGCTTTCTTAATTCTCCAGAAATGGTTTGCTGATTCGTCCCCAGTGCTAAGTAAGAAACATTCTTAAGCTTGGATGATACTGCTTAATATGATTGTTCATTGCTGTTCTCTGTGCTTTTATGTCTACACTTAAAGCCAATCTTATTTATTTTCCCCTAGACATAATTTCAGGCTTGAGCAGTGCTTTGATCAATAGTACTGTCATCTGCAGCACTATAAGTTCAAAGTATAAATTCAGTAATGGAGAAATGCAGTTTTTGGGGCAAGATTGGAGACAATGAGATATAAGTGGAGAAAGGAAGATGAGTGCAAAACAAAACAAAAATCTCAGTGCTGTACTCACTGTTTTTGTACTACACTGCTATTTTCTTTTAGTTATTCATAAAGTATGGCAGGCCATCAGTCCAGTAATTAGTTGTTGGATTTAACTTTTGATGGAGTAATACTCATGAACATCTGATTTCAGTTGTCTAAAAGATTCTACATATGAAGTAGTGCTTTGTTTATACTCATTCTAGGTGGTGATGTATGTATTGGGTTTTGTCACATAGCATGCACGTACTTTTGGAGAATGAGTCAGTTCTTGCAATTGCCCCAAATTCTGTGTTTTGCTCTTTCTGTTCCTTCTTGCACACTCTGTTATTGTAACCATTGCTTTTTCAATGTACTCTTTGTTCCCTTTGTCATAGCCAGTTCAGGAAAGTAATGATCAGGATGACTTCTCTTTAGGAGGGGTGCTTTCATTTCTCAAAACATTTATAAAGGTAGTAACTGTAGATGTCAGACTCCAGTTAACAACATATATTCCATATTTTTACATTTTTGTATTTTAAGTAATATTTTTTTTTTCCAGACACATTCTGCTTGTCTTCATTACTGTACTTTGCACAGTTTTATTTAAGAGGAAGAATGGGGAAAACAATCTTGCTGAGAGCTTTCAAGAAAGCAGGAAATCAAGCCTGTGCTGTCCAGCCTGAAGACCCTAGCAACTTGTGACACTTTAACAGATGAACTCTATGATCTTAAAGGTCTTTGATTCTATGATTCTATACTTATATTTTCCACTTATTAAATAAAAGAAATCTGAAGACTTTGTCTTTATGGTGAACCTTTTATAACATCAATTCCTAAATAGTGTTATAACAAACACATATATAGTGTTACTGTGTATTACAGTTCTTGTTAGATTATCAAAGCAGCACTACTCCACTAATTTGAAAAGAGGTGAAGCATACATGGTACAGCCCTTCCCTACACTGACAAACCATCTCAGCCATTTCATCCAGTCAAAACAAAATATTCTTTGCTTGATTCTTCTTGCTATCCACAAGCAAATCTTATCAGAGTAGAGCATGCTGCATTCCCTGAAACAGTGAAGCAATGTTAGTCTTCTCTAGCATATTTCAGCTCACCTTGTAATTTAGAGAGTTCATTTAATATCCTTTCATTACATGTCTGAGGAGCTGAGGTCAGCAGTATTCTTTAAAATTGCATAGCCGCCTTGCAATATATGGTGACCAATAAAGTCAACACCAGTAAAAATATTTAACATTTTGTCAACTCTTACTTTCATATTTTACAACTCAATATCATTTTTTCAGCTGTTAATTTAATATTTTTGCCCATTTGAGAAGTTTTAAAATTGGCCACAATTTATTGCAGACATCTGTTTCTGTTTATCTGCAAATAATGAAAACCTTCTCTACCTATATCCAGCAAAGGGAGCTTATAGTGTACTATTTTTTTTCATTTTGACTGATGAAGTCAAGTAAAATTACTTTCTTTACCTCAATCAAGTGTTTCAGGTATTTCTAGTAATATTATATTATAATAATCCACCTTAAAGAAATTCAGAATGAAAAATCAATGAAAGATCAATAGCCACGGCATGGTAGGATAAAATAAGCTCCAAATGCTGTTGAAAAGTTCAATGTGATGAGGTCTGGAGGCAACAAAATGGAAAAGTAGCTATTAACAAGATAAATTCTACATATGAGACGGGGATATAAAAAAAAAAAAGCCAAAAAAATATCTAAGACATAAAAAATCAGTAGCATCTTATTAGATTGTAAATTAAAGTTTAGGGGTTTTTTGGCCATTTAACTTCTTTCACGCAGAACTGAATTTTTTTTTCACTTTTGTTTTCCCCCCCATAAAATGAGACTTCACATTTCTTACCTTTTGGAACTATTATGGTTTTCTTTCTCTTAAGTTTATGTTGGTCAGAGCTGCAGCTCACAAACTTCTATGGACTCAGATTTTGAAGTTTGGGCTGACATATTCTACCTGTCTGCATATATGTTCTTAAGACGTAAGAAAAGGGAAAGTTCAACCAAATTGCATTATCCTTTGCCACAGGCTAAAAGGATACACATAGTCAGATAGTGTGGCTCTGATGACATGCAATAACTTGAACATTATTCCTACTGAATTAAAAACAAAATTTTACTTGATAGATCTGGAAACTCCTGTAGCTACTCTTAGCTACTTAGACACCATTTAAAGAATTTTCTTGGAATACTAGCTGAGCTTTTTGCTACTTGTACTCTAAGCATGCAAAGGCTTAGCATGAGTTTGCAAATTTTCATACAGTAAGTGGAAAAGCGTTTTAGAAAAAATTTTTAAGAAATAAGCACACAAAGCATGGCTATACAGGTTAGCACATTTCATCTAGGATTACTAAATCACTAAAAATGCCTTAGATCCAGCACTGTGTTCAAGAGTGGTAGAGGTATTTGAGATATCTCTGTTCTTGGATACCTCAGGCTGAAAGTTCGTCTTTGAGAACATAGTCCTTTTTTACTCTCTTTGAAAAATGACACTGATCATTCCCTCTTTTTTGTCAAGGCACCTCAGCACACTGTCTCAAGGCATGGTGTATTGAAGTAGTGGGACATACAAATTCAGCATGTATTTGTCTTATGAATGTTTGTGGCAGAAAAAAAATAATGCTACATAGAATGATCACAGACTTCCTAGGATATCACCAGCAGAAAAAAACATAGAGCCTGATGGTTAAACTTCTTGAAAAAGGTAGAGATATTTAAAATACCTCAGCCCGAGGAATATGTTGAACGTAGCCGGTGGATACCTTCAGCACTAGTGTTTATCCTCCAGTCCCCTACAGATGCTCCAATGTTATTACATAAAACATAATATCCTCTGGCTAATGTGGATAATCTAAGCCATTTTTTTCCCCTTATGCAGTCTAAAACATACTGTATAAGGCCTAAAAGAATCTGTGATTAGGAAACATGCAAGCAGCTTGGGACCAGTAATTGAACACTCAGCTGTGGATCACAAAGCTCCTTTTGATTTGCATAGTTCTCTGTTCTAGTTTTCACCAAACAATGACCTATTTAAATAAGGGGAAAACATTAGGGCAATAGTGTATTTAATATGCTAATCATAAAAGATACTACAAAGGCCTTTCATTAACAGATGCACCACCCAGCACTACCTACCTCATGACTAGTTTACAAGCATCTTGTTCCAGAAACAAGCAACTCTTTCTGATTTAAGTGTCAATCAAGCAACATTAGCATATGGTCTTCTTTCATACTTAGATAATTCTGCCAACAGTCTCATGGACACTAGAAATTATTATTTTGGAGAAAATTCCTCTTTAGTTCTCAATTTGAATAACTTCCACAGCATATCAGCCTATTCCAGTTTCTGGTATTAGTTTGACTTCCTGCATAGCAATCATATAGAGCTGTACCAGTTTTTCTGCATGACTAATGCTCTCAAGCGAGCAGAGAGAGAGAGACAGCCACACCAACAACACGCCCACTACCTTTTTGCATAATATGTACTTTACACTCACCAATCTGTTCACATACAGGGATTCTTCATAAGTCATTGTAACCAAGAATTTTAAAGAGATAACGTAAGGAAAATGACTGGCAGTAAAAAAAACCAAACAAGCTGGAAAAAATACCATTAACCAAATGTACTGAGACCAAATTACTTCTGTTCAGAGCTGTTCAAATATTTATTCAAAAAAGGTGTAGACACTTTTCATGTTCACGCAGTTCTGCAGTTGCTGACTGTACCAGTTTTAAGAGCCCTCAACTTCTGTTCCATAAACCAATATATTCCATTCCATGTAATTTAGGATGAACTGGTTTTTTTCCATGTAATTTTAATGATATATGTCACATGATACATAATATACCAAAACTTATGTAGATTGTATAAATATATATGCATAATATATTTAGATACTTTTTTTTAATAAATTGAATAAGTACTCAGCCTTCATGAAGCTCATCAGAACACATTCTCTGTAATTACGCACCATGACAGAGAAATTGCATTCACCAGTTATAGACACCCTTCTTTGGAGCAGGAGTTGTGCTATGACTTGGAGAGATTTGTATGACTGACGAGTTGCTCTGCACAACAGGACAAGGGATTGGCAATGCTCTGATTCCAGCTACTCATGAGCACTCAAGTTACAGCATATGGCTCTGCAAAGAGAAGTCATAGGGTCACAAAAGTTTTCTGGGAATCTTACAACTTCTTTGGACTTTCTTCTTTAGCTCCAACTATTTTAATTTTATCATTAAAGGAGAGCATCAGAGGGAACCTGTTTAGTGGTATAATTAAATGTATATGGAGTTAATCCATGTTTAATTTGAGCAATTTACTCTTCATCTCATTGTCTTTCCTGGAATACCAGAAAGATACCTTTACCCAGCCACCACACTGCCATTGTGCACCTTGCTTCATGTTCAGCAAATTCAACCACAGAACAACAAAATATTTTTAATTTATCTCAAGCTGAGGAATTTTAATCTTCATTAGAAATATTTCTTTATTTCAGCCAGCCTGAACTGCAGTATGTACATGGGAAATTGTTGAGGACAGTATGAAAAAAATAAAATATTGCTGTGATCGAACATCTACTGTAGTTGTCTGTCTGTGGTCTGATTTTTAGACAGGAGGGAGCAAGCTGTGTCCAGAGTGCTAGGGACCATTAAAACTCAAGCCCAAGGCACATCCAGTCGTGGGAGAACATAAATCTGTGCTTCAGCCAGGTGAGGTCAGCTTTCATTTGCTGCCTGCTCTGCGCTGGGTGCAATTGAGGTTACCCCTCTGGATGTGCAGATTGCATGTGATTGGGAAACTGCTAAGAGACATATTGTTTGAAAGTCAGAGCAGGAAACTTACTGAGAGGGGTGACTGAGGTCTCTCTATTTAAGTGCCTATTCCCTTCTGAGCTTTTGTGATGAACAGAGATAACCATCTGTGCTCAATTGCTTGTTATGGTTTTGTAACATCAGCATCTGCTGATAAAGAAAATAAGGGAATGTGTGCCTGCAATAGCTGAAGCCTCATTTACCACATCAGAATTCATTTTCTAATTGTTCAGTTTTATTTTAGTCAGACTACAGATGTTGTCACTCCTTCTGCCATCAGAAATAATATAGACTAAGACATCCTTAGAATGGCATCTTTGTTAGATTTTTGTGCTTGGTTTTTTTTTCTTCAATATATCCTGGGTCTTTATAAATAAATAAAAAGTCTATATTTTTTTTCTTACTTATCTCAAAGAAATGAAAAGAAAACTGTTGTCTAAAAAGATGTTTTTCTGTGTAACCACATCTTCTCAATCTAAAATTATAGTTTTAGACAAGGGAGAGATGAAAGTGAAATCTCTTGGAAGATCACAGAACATATGTTTCTTTTGTGCCAGCTGTAAAATATTAGTTCAGAATGTCTGCCTGTATGCTACTGAGAATTCTTGACAAATTTTAATATTGCAGCACATGATGTATTAAGCCATAAAAAATCAGCCTCACTCAAGTATGGCTCACAATCACGCATGTGCACTAAACACAGCGTGCACCATTTTGATAAAGTGTAGCTATTGGATACAAAGTGCTGTATTTCAGACTAAAAATCCCTGTCAGGTTTGCAGCGAACCCAGTGGAAAATTTAACAGAATACGGTAGGATATGTTCTGAGTGCCTTGAAGTATCTTCAACTGGGGGAGTCCTTTGCCACTGAAACTGCAGCAGAGCCCTTGCATGGCTGGGGAGAGTCAGCCTGGGTCTCCTGGCCTTGCTGGCTGGGGCTCATGTCCAGCTGTGTCACACTGGAGATGGCTACATGGAGAGGGATTCAGTTGTCTCTGTGCTGTTCTTCCAGGGCCACAGTGACTGAAACGTTATGGAAAAAGGCCTGAACTGGCTTGTGTAGGCTTGTTAGCTAGAGACCCACATGGCAGCATCTATATTTTTTCAGAGCCCAATCAGTCATCAAAGTGCTGTACCCACACTTGTGCAATGCTGTCTGTAAGCATCTGTACCCCTGTGAGCAGCCTACATGGAACAGTGAGTCTGGAACTGAATAAACCGTCAATGGGTTACTGATTTATTTAATGAGAATTTTAAAAGGAAATAGGAATACATTTTACATCAATGATAATCTCACTCTCTCTCCAGTGAAGTTACCTCCCATCAGGATTTTTTTGGAAAAAAACCCCATAAGCTAAAGAATAAATTTAATAACTTCAAAAATCTAATGACTTCAGTGGAAAGACCAGAGACTAGTCCTTAATTATATATTAACTATAAAATTAATTAAATGCTTCAGAGATTTTGGAGAGGTTATTTTCCACAAAGCTTGAAGATGTGGTGAAATAGACATGGCACCAATGAAGCAAAAGATAAATGTCAGAAGAATATCTTTGTAAAGGCATCAGCAAAGGAAGCAACTGAAGTAGAAACCTAAAGTTTGATTTCATAAGAGGATTAGTGTAAACAAGAAAAATATAGGATAATTTGGAGTATAACAAGAAAATCCCTTTTTTATATTATGGCAGAGCAGAGCCCTCTGACACTAATGAAAATGAATATTTCAAAAAAATAGTTTGTATAGTGTTGGAAATGAAAATGCATTGAGTTTTCTGTCTCAAAACAGCATTTACAGGGAAAACTTCAAGTAAAAGGAGTGAATATATTAGGTAATTTCAGCAGACTTTTCACCTCCAGATCTCTGTTTCTAATTACAAGCAAAAAATAATTACCATATTAAAACTGAAATAAATGAATAAATTTACTTTTCTTAGTCCACTTGTTCCAGGTGAACAATTTTCCACATCACACATAGTATTTAGAGAGGATCAAACTGACTTGTTCCTGGATTACTTTTTTACTCAAGAAATTTTTTCTCTAGGACAGGTTGTATGCTACCTCTATAAATAGAACTCTTCACTTACGAGTTATCATTAAATATGATCTACAAAAAAAGAAAATTGAAAAGACTGGAGGATTGCAATGAAAGTCCAAAAGGAATAGGACTCAATGCATTTCAGTTTAGCGCAAGGTAAAGGCTTATAGACAAGAGCGAAATTGGTTTCAGGAGCATCTGTAAAAACAGTAGGATAGCTGAAATTAAGGACAAAGAAGATCATGGACACCTTAAGGAAATTTTCTTCTTTCAAAAATGCCACAGAAAAAGTAACTTCCAATGCAATGATATACAAAGTTGCGGTAGTTTGGAACATTATAACGGTTTCCATCTTTTATATACTCCTTTTGGTCTTACCTGGTCTTAGTTTAACTTATGAAGAGTTCTTCCTTCTGCCGCAATTTAAGGTATAACAATGAGTGTAACAAAAAAAAACCCCTAAACCAAGCTGTTGCATTCCTGCTTGCATATGCATATACTGTCAAAAAAAATTGTTCAACTGAAACATTTCACTGACTAAAGCAACAGGGGAAAACTGTGTGCCACCTTTTAACTCCTTTTATGACAGCACTTTTTATATTTTAACCCCACGTATCCTTACGTTAAAAGTTCCATGTAGCATGTCCAAAGAAGGGCAATGATGCAGGTGAATGGTCTGGAGCACAAGTCTCATGAAGAGCAGCTGAAGGGGTGTGGCTGTTCAGCCTGGAGAAAAGGAGGCTGAGGGGAGACCTCATTGCTCTCTACAGCCGCCTGAAAGGGGGCTGCAGCCAAGTGGGGTTGGTCTCTGCTCCCAGGTCACCAGCGACAGGACAAACTGGAAACTGGCTCAAGGTGTGCAAGGGAAAGCTTAAATTGGACATTTAGAAGCATCTTTTCACTGAAACAGTGGTCAGACATTGAAATAAGCTGCCCTTGCAAATAGGGGAATCATCACCCCTGTAAGTGTTCAAAAGGCGTGTGGACGTGGCACTTGGGAATATTGTTTAGCAGTGGACATTGTGGTGCTGGGTTAATGACTGGACACCTCAGTGATCTTAGAGCTCTTTTTCAAGCTTCATGATTCTATGATTCTATGTTTTAGCTTCATATATCACTTTAATCCCTGGAAAAAATTGATGTTATAAAAGATGGCTGCATACTTAGAAGTTACATATCTTATTTTAATGTAAGGTAACACCTAAAGAAATATATTTAAATTGGAGTAAGTAGGGAGTTAAGCTATAAAACCTCCAAAAATTTAAACTAATGTGAAAGGATAGTCCTGGAATATAAACAGGAATTTGATAAGGAGTAAATTAAACAAAATCAAAAGAACATCAGAGAATTCTCAATGCAACTGGAAGAGCATTGAGGAATAATAGTTTTGACCAAAATATACAGAATTTTCAGATACAATTCAAGAATCTTTAGCTATGGGTATTTACAAGATGCCACAATAAGTCTTTCCCCCACACACAATATTTTTCTTGATAAATCACCCCTAGATTATATATCTTCAATAAATATTTTCATAGTACATATGATTGCTGGCTTAGATCAAATAATCCTTTTACGTCTTGTGCTAAACAAATACTTCATTTGTCCCTGAAACCAGGTTTCTGGTGAAAGCATGTGACTCTGCATTTATTTCAGCATGTATGTGTTCTTCTTACACCAGCACTGGACTGGCATTCCTTGTCAGGTCTGAACCTCTGCAGCAAGGGGCAGCTGCAGTGCTGTGCTCTGTGTCCTCTCTGAAGCACAACCGAGCTCCACCGAGGCACAGTGAGACTGCAATGAGCACAGCTGAGACCAGCCCTGCACACAACACACCCAGGCAAGGTCAAACCTCTGCTTTCATTGTGAGGCAGAGACAACTGAAAAAGTTTTTACTGATTTTCTGCACAGAAGAAGCCATACCAAGAAGTGAATGTCAGAATTCTGACAAGACCTTCAGCTACAGCCTAAGAATAATTAGTGTACATCCCAACATCTGCAGGAGTTCAAGCTACTTACTTGATATGATGTTTTATTTAAAGCAGGGAATAGCAAGCATTAGAAACAGGTACCCAGCTGCAGAACCATTATAAGCTGAATCATTTATCCAGGGGATAACAGTGCCACAGCCACTCAACCACATTTAAAGGACTTGCAAAGACCACCCACAAACACACATAGTCATAGAAACGTTTGTAGAGAAAATGGGGAAGAGATTATTAATATAGAGAAAAGTTTCAAATGGATAGTGAGAAGGCTTCAAAATCAAAATAACAAATTTTTTTAAGAGTTGTGGTTTAGATCCATCCTGAAATTAAGATTTCTTGTCTCTGATGAGGGCTAGGGTGCAAGTACTAAAATACAACACATGAAGAAAATGACACTAAAAAAATTAGTCTGAGATTGTGGTCCAAGTTTGAAAATTAAGGGCTTAGTGTGAATAGAGAAATGCTAATACTCACCTCTGTTTCTCATTCTATACAATTAATCATTTCTTATAAGCAGCTCCATAAAACAGTTGGGAAATAAGAGATTCTGAGATACAAGGAGCCTGTTGGTTCTTCAAGTTCGAGCATGGGCTGTTGAATTTGTGTCAGCACATGAACATGTACACTTGGCTGAAAATTTGTAATATCTTAAAATATGTTTTCTGAGGATACTTTAGATATCTGAGAAGTGGCATAAGACAGAGTGCAGTGACCTTCTGTATTATTTACCGTAACCTAAACTCTAAACCTGACTTTAATTTGGGCTTATGAGCTATTTTAAATTATCCAGCAGCCTTAGAAAGGTTGAGAAATACTTTACTTCATAGCACCCTGAAAAATTCCTGCTTATTCTTTTGCCTTCCCCCAGCTTCCTTTTAAAAACATTTGTAGAATTTACAGATTTTATTTTGTTCCAAGAAATAGGAATCTGAGTATTGACCAAAAAAAGGCCAATAATTTATTGTGAATCACAGTTATTATAACTGTCTTCTTCCTTTTAGTAATTTGGTAATTAATTTTAATTAAATTTATTAATGAAATTGTAAGATAATATTTCTCAAATAGTTTTTACAATCCTTACTGTTCAAAAACTTTGAATGTGATTCTGCAGAATCACTCATTTATACCATGAATTACCATTCCTATTCTGAAATTTGTGGTTTTTATTGTTTTGAATAGAAAACTGCTTAAGAAAAAAAAACTGGTATATACATTTATATCTAAATTTCTTAAACTTTCAGACTTAACTATGACTTGTATGACAATATCTAGTCATGAGTGTTAAGGCTAAAATCTATAGGCAAAAGTGGGTTTCTTACAGCTTTTTATGAATACAAGTGCATAGTTTTACCAAAAGTAACCAAAATATTACTGGAGGAACTCTGAATTAAGCTTCTTTTAATTGTTACTACAGCTAGGGCAGTAAAGACAACTTTTGGATTTGTAACGTTTCAGTAAGGATTTACAAATTTCAAATTTATATTAGGATGAGGCTGAAAAAATATTTTCCCTGAGGCAAATGGTAGAAACTAATAATTCCTGCTTCACTGTATTTTTCTTTCCAAATATTTAATTTTTTTTTTATGAGAAGCTAAAAGAGTACAAAATTTTTTTTATAAAGTTCGACATTTTGTTTTCAAAGTTTGGTTAAAATTATTTTAACCATCAGTAGGAGTACAAATGTCTCTAAGGTGAAGAAATATATGTAGTTATTATATAGCATTATCTTACTGCTTTAGCTAGTAAAACATACATGTTCTAGACATTGATGAGGAAATTTTATTCTGGAGATGATAACATGGTTAAATTCAAAGGAAAACTGCTTCAAATACACTTCAACACGGGCAGATCTGAAAATTAAGCATGGGCTTACACGACATTTTAAGCAGGGCCTGAGATTTTTAAATGGTGCTTGCCCTAGTCTTTGTCTTTTGAATTTCCTCAGAAATATGACTTGCCCACAAAAAATATTTTTGTAGAGCATTGATACCTATCATCAACAACTACAAAGTAAAATATACTTGCAAATGAAAATGATGAAAGCAAAATTGTACTCTCCTATATGATTTGTCTTGGGATATGCTTATAGGATTCTGGAATTCAGGCTTCTATCACACTACTTTTTGGCAAGGCTGAGGAACAATATGGATATTAAGAGTATTATTTTTAAGTATGCTTTTCCACCCCTGTTCTTTTCAGTAATAGCTACAGGCTCAGATAAAGACCTGTGTTTATGCCCAAAGGTGTGTGGTACTATGATACTGGGTTCCACAACATCTAAAAGTTTGACAGACATATAAAGGATTGAGATAATAAATATCCAAATCCTGAGATATGTGCAGGGAAAACACACTGGCATAAGCCGGTTGTTGAAGTAAGAACTTGGGGTTTTACGGTTGTTACAGTGCCAAATGGATAATAAAGGCCCTCTGCAGATGAAAAAACCCCCAGGTCCCTCTCTGGAGTATGCCACTCCTAACTACCTTGGCTCTGCAAAGTTAGAGTTAGGTGCATTGCTTTCATATGCAATAGGAATATAAAAGCCTTTGGATAAGGCATCTTAGAAAATGCTATACTATTAAACTATAACAGCTGGTGCCTTCCTCTCATTTTATCTATGACATATTTCCTTGCAATTAGCAATGTTTCAAAAAACCCCAAAAACCGAATAACAAAACCCCAATATAGTACAGCTATTGTGGCATCATATTTTGATGGGAAAATCACACATAAATCAGATTGGTGTCATCATTCCCAATGTGGATACTCACCATAATTCAGTACTGTAATCTGCTAATCTAAATATTGAATTGTGCCTTTTGTTTGGTCTAAAATCCATATTTGAAATAATCAGTTACCTAGCCAGTGTACTGCTCTGATGTAGGGTGTACATGAAAGAATCCCAAACTCATTCTGTGTGCAGTGATCTTCAGAGATAATTTATGGTAAATGTCAACTGCTACTTCAGGATGAAATAAGATTTGAGAGCATGCAGTACATTCCACTTTATTTGTCTCAAGACGTTGATTTTATGGCAATCTTTCTTTACATTAATCTTTCTTGTCTACATTATTTGCCAGTACATTGGTTTTTCTGGTTTAAAGAGAAGACATGGATGACAGAGCTAAAACAGAATTGCAACTTCTTCCTCAAAATTCTACAGCAGCCATTATGTTCACTAACCTAAACCTGAAAAATCCATGTGAAGACTGAAAATATATTTGCATCTGCCAGTAATCTTTACTGAATAATTGTTCTCTTTTTTGTTTCCACAATCAGAGAGCAAGCTTTAATATTGTGCAACATATATGATCATTGTGCAACAAATTTAATTTTTTTTCAGTCTGGAACATCAAGTAATTAAATATTTGTATCAGAGTTATAATTTAAGGTGAGAAGTGGAGATATGCCCACCAAAGATTGCTGAAGAGATTGTACAAATTAAGCAATAGGGACTTCTGGATGGGGGTTCCACTTTACAGTGAATATTGCAAGTGTTTGGAAAAGAACCAAGAAAGATGTTTAGTCTGTGTCTGCTTTGAATGCAAGTTTTAGTTCAACAAGAATGCTTTGAAACAGTTTTTGATTGGATGAGACAGAAAAGAGAACACATAATTAGTGGAACAAGCATATAATTTATGGAAGACAGTGAGAACCTATGAGGAAGCAGCATGTAAAAAATGAGATATCCAGTAGCAAAAGGGATCAGGGAGTGATGAAGTTTTGCCAGATATAGTAGCAGGTAAAGCTAATTATTTTTAAATAGTCAGCAAATCTATATGCTAAGAAAATAATGAGTAATCTACACACCTGAGGTTTTAGTTTAGCAGTCCTCTGTAACACACTTAATCGATGTTAATCTTATTTTCTTAGTCAAATGCCTCAGGCTTTCACTTAATCCAAAATTCCAGTTAATCTAAGAGACCACAAAGATAGCATCAGGGTGGGAAAAGCTTGGCAGGGATCTAGTTAAACATGATATGAGCTGCATACATTAATGAGTCAGCAGCAAGCTTACCAGCTAGATAAAACATGTAATACTGACAGGTAGAAATGGAAAATGAGTCGTGGATGTCTGTGTTAGTACATTATCACAAATTCGTGATTTAGCTCAGAAATGGCTAAATCAATTTGTAAATCAGAGGAATACAGTAGCTTCCTTGAAATTTTTATAGACTAAGAGACGTGTTAGAAAACACCCTCATCACACACACCCAATCACAGCCCCCCATTTAAAAGTTTTGATGTACATATATGGCATATTGTAATTAACTGAAAGAATAAAAAGATAGGAAAAAATTCAGAACAGTTGCCTAGAGAAAGGCTGAAGGAAGATGGGAGAGAAAGTAAATTGTCTTCTGCATAGAGGCCATGGTGAAGTAGTATCTGAAAATGAGTGACAGAAGAGAAATAGAGGAGCAATTAGTTTTGCAGTACAACCTCAACGTGATAGTAAAAAGACTGCATTACATACTGCTGTAAGAAATATATAAAATCTATGAAATAAAAGCATATGAAGTAAAAACTTCAGTATAAATATCAGTATATATATACATAGCATTAAAACTTCAGTATATAACTATTATCTTTTTCATAATCAACCCCTTGAAATTTTTCTAGTTGGTTTGGATTGATAGGTTTGGACCAGAAGCATCTAATGGAGTGAAACCTGTGAGTGTCATCTTTTCCTCTTTCCTCATTACTCCTCCTGCCTGAACATCTTAGATGATGTGGACCTACATTTTCCACTGCAAAACAGCATCTCTAGGCTAGAAGAACTCCTTTGTGGATAATGTCAAAGCAGGATTTCTAGTAAAATTATTTTGGATAAATCATCCCATCTGTAACCTGGAAGTCTATCTAAACCTTCAAAAAAAGATGGGATTTTACCTGTAACTTCACAACAATCAACCCTTGAGATTCAGCAGAAGCTGTTTGGCAAGTAGGGATAAAGAGGTAAAAGACAGAGTCATCATTTCTCGGTCTTTGTAACCACCTTGAAAAGGTAATTAAGGATGTTGCTGTGTTTATAGTGCTTCTGTAAATGAGATGTGTGACAGCTGCTGTTATTCTGCTGTTCCTCCTGACTTGGTGAGGAAAAGTGACTTGGTCTAGCATGTAAATATAAATGCTGTGAGGTGTGAGACATGCAGAAGGGGAGTTGGGGAATTTATTTGTTTTTAACCAACATAATGGCAGACAACATTCCTTCAAATTGTAGCTGTTCTGAACATGAGGAAGAAATTTCGGGTTGAGCATTTAAATTCCTACTTTTACGTGTGATCTTTTTTCTGTAGGAAAAATGGCAGGGGTTTGCTAGACCCAGTTTTCCTTGGCAGTGAGGATGGCTGCAGCAAAAGTGCACCATGACTGTGACTACTGGCCCTGGTTGGAAGGAAGTCAAGCAGTGACGTTGTTGTGGCTGTGTGGGAGAGTTGCCTGGCTCTCCCACACAGAGCTGAGCTTTCAGAGAATAACCTTGGAGACCTGCCAAGTAGAGAGCCTTTTCCTCATGCTGACTGCAGATAGCACTGGCACAGAGAAGCAGGGCTGGACATCTGCCAGAGCAGGGGGTGCCAAAGGGTGCCGGCTCACAGAGTCTTTTTCTTAAAGCACAGCCCTTGCCTCATCCTGAAAGTCTGTCCTTTGGTGATGAAAATGTCATCACTGTCACTAGACACTCACCAGAGCTCCCGTTGGGTGACACACACCAGGATTTGCTGGAAGCTGTGGCCAGGAAGAAGCGTTGGAGGATAGTCTGTCAAGTATTTTATCGATCTCAGCTTCAGAAAGCCATGCGAAAGAAGAATCATAATTTTTACCATTTCCTACCAGGATTCCTGTGTTAGAATAAAAGCACACGTTTACATAACATTAACAGGTACATACTTAGTACTAACAGTACTAACAGAATATCTAGATCATGGTACTCTGTCAGAAACACTGATTCATCTAAACCTTGTGTCAACACACTGAGTGAACTGGCTGGCTCACAGCCTTCAGACAGGGGGCCTTTATTGCAAACTCAGATTTCCTCAGGTCCCATTTTATCTGGCAGTGGCAGTCTGCTCACCAAAGTTCTGACCCAGTGGTGTGAAGCTCTTCAAGTAGCAAAACGCTCTTTTCTCTCCTAGCGTAGCCTGTTTGGAAATGTGGAACCCTCTGCTCCCAAGGTCATCTATCTGTATCTAAAATTTCTTTCTCTTCATAATAGGTAGGAACAGAAAAACGAAGAGGAATTATGAAAGAAATACTTCGGAAAATGAGACTGGGGACTTCACAGCGGTTCCAGTAAAAGGTGAGGTTACCTGGGGCTTGGTTGGGTTGGAGAGGTTAAGATGACTTCCTTGAGCAAGGTAAGAAGAGAATCACTTATTTCAGTATTCATCCATATCATCTTCAGGACCACTGCACAGATTAAAATTTTTTGGTTGTTGCTATAGGAGGAATAAAACTCATTTTCATACCCCGTGTGTTAGAATATTGCCCCTCACAAGATTCCAGACATTGGTCATTTCCACACCTTTGTGGACTTAGTTGGTGTCATTTATCTTGATGGGCGACACAGCATTGGATAAAGTTAAGCAATTAATTTTGAAAAACATTTTTCAGATTATATGTTTCACTTCATCAGCTCCAATACAATAATCCATTATTTTTTCTCTTGTATATAATGCCACAGGAATCCTCTCTTGCCTAGACAAGTGGTTGCATTTGCATAACTGAAGTCTGAAAATGAGGCCTCTTGAGAGTTTTAGAAGAATATGATGCAAAGTAGCATCATATGCAATATGTAAAATCATATTTTTCAGTATTTTGGATATTAATTTCAGATACAATAATTTCTCATAATAATTGGCACTTAGATAAAGTCCTCTTTTTAATAATTCTTATAACCCATCATGCATATAAACAGTTCCAGGAAGTTCTATCAGATCTTCTAAGAAAAGTTTATTATCTGAAGTGCTTCAATGATCTTCTGCTTTAGGTAAATTAAATTCAAATTCGAAATTATTTTTATCACATCCCAGAGTCACAATTTAACTCCTATTAAACTAATTAACTAAGAATGAAAATCAGACTTTTAGATAAAAGTCACCTTTATTTTAACTGAAATGAACAAAAATATTTAAGAATTAAGATTATTATATAATCTTTGTTTTAGGAATAATGTACTGATAATGAAAAGTGTTCTGTTTGATTGCGAAAGAAAATGGAAATTAATTATTCAAGAAACATAAAATCTTTCAAAAGTTTTTTTAAAGTATATTTCTTTGCTGGATTTTCTTTGCTAATGCTTGATTTCTTCTGCAATTTCAACTACAAGTATAGAATGTAATATTTCTCAGAGGAAACCCTAACCCTAACTAGGAAATGGTCAGAATACTGATTTTGAAAACAATCTGTTTTATGAATACTACAAACACAGATCACTAAAACTTTAGATCAGATTGCTTTTAACACTACCCAGGCTACCTCAGTCATCCAGAAGGCAAAAGGCTCAGCAAGAGAGACAAACTTAGTGCATGGAACTTCCACTGCCCTGAACACAGCTTTTTTTTCTAGTTAAAGTTTCCCACAAACAGTAAAATCTACATCTATTATGTCCATATGCTACAACTAAGCAAGGTGCAAAGTCCTAGCAAAAACCATAAGCATGAAAGGATGCCACCATTATTTTTATGACTTTTTGTATGACATACTGGCATCAGTTAACATTCTTTGTATCAAGTTACATTTCATTTCTGAAAGCATTTTTTGAAACACATGTATTTACACTTATATTCATGTCTTATGACATGGAAGAAGAAAGGATTCATAAGGAGAGTTAGAAGGATGGTTACTTAGAAACACCACCAAATCTTTTTTTCAAGAGGCCTTTTGATGTTCTTTGTGTGATGGTAGAAAATTATTTCAGTCAGCTGAAAGTTTCCACTCTTTCTCTTCTTTGCAGAAGGAAACCATGGGGTTTTCAGGGTGCACATTTACTACTGCACTTATCTTGTGCAGGATATAAGAGCCTTAGGTTATCTAGTCACTTCCATTTGCAATATTGCAACACTGTATTTGTCCCTTACCACAGACATATTAGTCCACTGTGGTGTGCAAGACTTCCTGGATTTGACACTTAGTCTTCTGGGAGAATATCTCAAAAATTTTAATGCCTCACTGAACAAAGTACTCATGAGCTGGTGCACAAAGGCATTGAGTGATAGCAAGTCTGTTCTTCCCAGACGAATAAATGGATTTGGATCATTGCTGCTTATGTCTCAGGCACTCCCAGCTCTGAATATGTAGATAAAAAGCTTGCATCCTCTGGGAAATAGCTCTTTGAGTCTGATTTGTATTTAGAATTAGTATGTTAATTGATTAAAGGTTAATCTCCATGAAAACTAAGAGTTGGAGGAGCACCGACAGGCAGAACACAGAAATGTAACTTTGAACAGGAGATTTACTCAGCAATGCCAAATAAAATTTACCAGCAGGAGATAGGAGTAACTACCTTTGAAACAGAAGTCAGCTCATGCAGAAGAGGTTTTCCAGCCTGAAGGAGGGTTCCCAGCAGCACAACAGCTAGCAGTGATCCTCTGTTTGCACACATAATTCTATGTTAGTTTCAATTTTTAATTTTTGCAAATGCTTTATATGGAATACCTATTTTGCAAATTATAAAAAAATTTTACAGAGGATTGTGTCAAATTCATCTGACAAAAAGTATCTTTTTGTAACTGTTCAGCAAGAAAATACTGCAGTGTAATTATAGATGCAGTTTTGAGACATGAATAATCTCCCTCATGCCTCAGCACAGGAAAACAAATCATGATCCTGAAGCATCTGGCAGGCATGAACAGTCATAAGAGAGTGCTGATGTGCTTTACACACGTGAAGGAAAACTAGATGCTTTGAAGGAAAGTGAGGTGTATAAACATAACATAACATGTCCTAGACAGCTAAATATGGCCATTTCACAATGACTGGTATCAAGAAACTGCTGACTGATTGCAACCCTAGCCCATATAATCAGAAAATGCTGGAAGAAAATCAGACATTGTGGAGAGGAGAGGGATTTTTGGTATATATGATTACCTTGGAAGGTAATTTAATTAAAAAAAAAGGGAGAATTTTTGATTAAAAGAAACAATAGAATATATTAGAAGCTTCATACATTAACCAAATCTCTGAAGGGTGATAATTAAATAATTCTTAGAAACAGTATTAGCAAGCTAGACTTTCATCTTCCATTACAGTTCACCTCTTTGAACGACAGAGATGATGGAAACTGCAGTATATGCTTTATATCTCATTAAGGAAAAAGAAGACTCATGTCTTGTTTTGCTACAAGATTAAGGCCATGATTTAATATATTGCTTATCTTGTATAATACTCTCCTGTGCATTGTTTTACATTCAAATTTGTTAGTATATACAGGTCAAAGAGAATTGTGTTTCACAACATATTTTATTTATATATATGTATATAAACTGTTCAAAAATACAGTTGCAACAAAACCATCTTCAAATATTCTTAGACATTGTTGCAGTATCATTTTAGTCAAGTTCCCAAAGCACTATTCTACATGCAGTGTAAAAAAAGGAAATTTTTCCTTTTTCAAGGCATGGAAAAGATGCATCAGGTAGGGTGAAAAGCTGTTTAGATCAGGACAAAAGGAAGATTAGTCATGTCAAGAGACAATGCCTTCTGAGTCTACGTTCTTGCCTCACCTTGGCTGATGAATAAAGGCAGGTCAGGTTGCTGAAGGGAGATAGAACACGTTCAGTTGTGACATTCACACCTTTCACTGGCAGCAGCCCTGGGAGCTGCCCTCTCTGAGCCACCTCCAGGGTAACCACAGTGTGCTCTCCTGGGAAGGGCCCCCCTGCCAGGGATGGCCAGTGACCGGAACATGGTTGCTCTGAACCAGTGGAAATCACCCTGAAGATCTTTCTGGGATGCAGTACAGGTAGCCACACTTTCACTGGCTCTACAGATTTCATGATAATTAGGAATGGAGCTCATAAATCAGGACTGTTCTTTATACATTGAAATCCTAAAGTGAGAATGTAGTGTAGGCACTACATAATGCCTAGCTGTCCATTTGAGTTTGGGGTTCAAATGGGGATGGGGTATAGACAGCACACACAGTAAATCTGTAAGAACAAGATCGGGCAGTGTTCCCTGATTATGCTCTTTTTATCCCAGGGCTGACATTGTAACCCCTATGTCCTTAAAGACAGGACCATAGACACCCTAAGAAAGACTTGAATAATATATAAAGATAAAACCAAAAACAGAAACTGAGAATTCTAGTTAAAATTTCAGCTCCCTGGGAATTTCTGGATTAGACTATATTAAAGAAAGTATTAGCTCAAAATTTTCTATTTCACTTTCACTTGAGAAAGCTTGGGGTTTTTTTACTGTGCTCTGGAGGGAATTATTGGGCTACATTTTCACTGGGGAGAGGAATTGCAGACAAACCCAGATGTCCTTCTATAAAGATTAAAAGTAAAATTTTTGTCCTATAATCAGTGATGCAAGGTTGAAAGTCTAGTACGACTTTGAAACAAATGGCAAGTTCCAGGGGTTTCAAAAAGTATTTTTAGAAGAAACATATGCTAATCAAGATATGCCCCACATAGTTCAAACAGCATGATTCACAAGGGAACTTCATTAGCCTCAGAGATGAATAGTGCTACAACTCTTGGGAGATCCAATAAAAGACGTGATTTAAAAAAAAAAAAAAAACCAAACCTGCATTCTCCTAGTTAATCCCCATGGACTTCCAAGAGGATTGGTGTTTTTTTCTCTTCTTCCATTACTATTTTACTGTCACACAGAATGTAGATTGCCATCTCAGAAGAAAACTGCATTACTTTCCATTCTGCCTGGAATGGACAGACAGATCATTAATGCTGTATAATAACAGGTTGAGCATGTCCTGTCTTCAGCAAAACTGACAGGTGAGCAACTCATCATCCAAAGGGGGCTGGACAGGTAGGGTCAAAAAATGCCCCCAAACCATAAACCCAGCAGACTTACTAGAATAAAAGTAGTCACTAATTTGTAGGTAATTTAGAATACTATGCCTTGATAAAACAATGTCTGCTATTTCTGAACTGTGATAAATAGAGAAAAATGAAAATATAGAATATTAAGATTAATTTTTCTCATAATCCATTGTAAAAAGAGCAATCTTTGCCAATTTATGTGTTGCAACATCTATTGTATTCTTTTTAACACACAATTATGAATGAGATTTTAAAATATTATTTCTGCTAGTTTTTCTTTCTGTATATGAAGCTATTTTTTGGAAATGAAAATGAAATGGAAAGCAACAACAGGCAGAAAAATTTCAGCATTGTGCCAGACTTTGTACATCCTGTGAAATTCTTTTTGAACAGAGAAGCCAAAGGGCAAAGCGGCTGCTGACATCTCGTTGGCTTCATTTAAATCCTAAATCAGCCTCTCCTCTGTGACAGGAACAAATTCTGAGATACCAGAACAAATTCACTCCTGGAAAAGTTTCACAGAAGAGCCTCGGGGCTCTTGTGATATTTCATTCCTGCACCTGAGCTGTGAGTTCACACATGAAAGCTATTCAGGAATGACTGGGAGTAGGATGAAGTCACTGTGTCTTCACTGTCAGGTCTGAAGTGAAACTGACTGACTGTCCGTAACCCATTTACCTTCCACACCTCACTAAGGCCAGGCTGGAGAGTATTAACAACTTCTGGCTTTCTCGAGCACACCCCTGGGCCATAGCAGAGAGATTTGATCTGAAGGCTCTTGTTGGAGTGAGAGGCCAGAGGAGCTGGTCCCTGGCTGCTTGCTGGGCTTTGGGCCAGGATCCCCCAGTGAAGGAATGCTACAGCTGAAATCAGTTTGGCTTCTGGCTGCAAGAAATTAGCATCCCTGCACAGACCATTAGTCTCATTAATCCCATTCTCCTCAGCACTAACTGAAGAATTTCTCTATTCTTGGACATTGAGGTAGCTTTTGGGTGTTTCTGTTAGAGAATTAGCAAGGCCTTTCCCTTTAAAATAATTAGTAATAATTAGTAGGACCTACAAAGGCTTTTAAGTTTCTGCATGGCTGCTTTTTAAAATGTATGTGGACATTTTTCCATGAAAACAGTTTGCAGCTGGAACCTAAACTGAAACCTTTTTGCTAATGGCAGGCATTTTTCCTGTGGTTGTTCTCCAGTGCTCTGTGATTTTAATCTTTCCATCTATAACCAGCTTCTATTAAATCTTGAAATTAGAGGTGGACAGCCATACTCCTCCTTTTTACTCTCTTTGTTTTTCTGGAAATCATAAGATTGCAGAATAGAACTTGTACATTTTGCTTACTAAGTGTAGAAAATGGTAAGTTACACTCTCCGTTCCTCTTTACCTGAGAGTTATTGTGCAGTGTTACATGTAGGTTTTCTTGTTCAGTGACTCCAGACACCTCCTCTCTAACACACATTTTGACTGTCTTCCATTTCAACTGGCATTCTATTTCAACTGGCCTTAGCATGTCTAGTTCCTACTGATTTTCATCTTTGACCATGTTGGCAGCTCCTGAGTACCATTTAACACTAGTGTGGAACTTTGAAGGGCTTCAATATTAACTATTAATAATAAATATTACATGTTAGACCTACAACTAAATGGGCTTTGCAATAGTTAAATGTACAAACACACTAAGTATTCTCATCCTTTAACCTGGTTATTTCACTTAGAGATAATTTTGGTACAGCACATTACTAATAAAATATCTCTTGAAAGAACAGTTACTAAAAGTGTTGCCTTGTGTTTGTATGAATTTACTATGGCTGTGCACATGAACTGCAATTTTAGGACATAGAACAGCTAAGTATTGGAATGAGCAAAGTTGAAAATGTGTCCCTTGGAGACCCAGGCCAGGGCATGAAGAGGCAGGTGTAACACAGCACACAACAAAGCAAGGTGCTGACAACTTTGGCTCTAACCCATCAAAGCACTTAAGCACATGTTTAATTTTAAGCACATGAGTAATTTTATCAACTTTAATAGGGCTACTCGTGGTTTAAGTACTGTTATAGATGATTCTACTACTAAAAGTGTAGAACTAAGAGAAGACAATTATTGCATTGAAACTTCAAAAGAACTTTTAAGGACAATAAAGCTTATAGGTGAAATGCAACTCATTGCAGGATGTTAGAGCTCTATGGCTTGAAGAACCTTATCCAAGAATCAGATTGTTTAGAAGAGCTAGAATTTGTAATCAGAAAACATCCTAAACCACACATACTTCTCAAAATGCAATTAATGAACACAAGCTAGTCCACAGCGTATAACTTCTAACCATCCATGTTGTAGGGTTTGAAAAAATTTTAAAACAGAGTAGAAAACAGTAATTTTATTGATTTTCCTTTAGGTGGCATTAAACTTTTTATCACTGTACTATTTTCCTTAATATTGCTGTGTGACTGAAGATTTGTTTGGAAAATTTTGGGTTAAAAGAATGTTGAGAAGTTAGCCCCATGAGGCGCTGATAACAGCAGCTGCTGCTCTGTTTACTTGTGCGTTGAAATAAAGGATGGAGTTTCCTGCTGTAGCTTATGTAAAGTCCAACCATTGTTAATCAAAGGAAGCTCCTTTCCCTGATATCTGGATTGAGATCTGATTGAAATATTCCTGAGAGTTACTAAGGTTGGACAGAGTTTTAAGGACAGTAATTTTTGGCAGATTTCCTCAAGGGCTCCTGAAAAATATTAATCTTCAAAGACGAGAGTTTGCAAAGGCTGGAGAGCTCCCAGCTCACTCAGAGTGCTGCAGGTCCCCAGCTCTGAGCAGCTCCCCTGAGCCCATCAGCTTACAGCTCATACAGGAAAGCCAGAAAGCACCAAGGGGGTTGCACCCGGGCTGCTTTGTCCCATGGAAAAGGCCACATACACCAACACCTCATCAATATTAACAATTCATCATAACAACAACAACAATTTATGAATATTTTAAGAAATATACATATACAATATATATTATACATTATATGTATTGTATATTAATATATAATTTACACTAACTTTTCTAGAAGAGGAAGTATTGACTGTTTTTCTCCATATTTGTACAGACAATAAGTATCTTGTAACCCAACATCAGGAAATTGCATGCACTACTTCTCACTCTTTTATACATGAATGTCACAGGAAGGGCAAAACAATGCCAGAGTGGTCTGAATTTAATCTACTGACTTTCCAGGAATTCTTCAGCTGTAATAGAGCTGAAAACACAATTCTAAACCAGGATTTTATTCTTTTTGTTTTAGTTACTGCAGCCAGAACTTACATTTATAATGTTAAAATGATAACTCAAGAAAAGTAGAATCGCATGATGCTGTTCTTGAGACTGCATACCAGTACCACAAAACACTTACTTTCATATATAAGAAATATTCTATGCAAACAGCATAAATATTCATATCAAACTGTAAAGTTAGGGTGATGTTTAACGTCACTTAAACTTTATTGTGAAATAGTGAACTGTATGGGTGATTTTTAGGTATATATCAAGAAAAATAACTGTCAGACTATGAATTCACTTGGCCAACAATTGAAATCATTATTGAACCATTTAAATGCATATTGCCAATCCTGTTTTATTTTAAATAACTTGCTAAAATTAATTTCATTTGGAAGCCCATTTTTCTTGAGATATAGATTTCTCATTTCTTCAGCTTTCTCTTCTTTTTTGCAGTTTTCTCTTTTCTCTTAATATATTCACATTCATGACACTTTCATTTAATATATTCCTCTCCCTTTCAACTGTTTCAACTTCAGACAACGTAGTAAAACAGCAGAATACAACACCAAGGACTGGTGATACACTGTGTTTATTGACACACAATGAAGAGCTTTATCGTCAACTTTTTTTTTTAATTTAAAAAGAGACTAATAAACATATATATGCATATGTGTGTGTGTGTGTGTGTGTGTGTGTGTGTGTGTGTGTGTGTGTGTGTATGTGTGTGTGTATATATATATATGTATTTTTAAACAACATTCCTATGACTGGCTTGTAGAACATGTAAAAAAACTCAGACTTGCCAGGTAAATGAGCTGAACAGAGGCTGCAATTGACAGAAGTGTGGGGACTCCATAGGTAGAAAAGGGTTCAGTCTCTGAGGAGACAATACACACATAAACCCATCATCTTTTCTTACTAAAGAATTTTAAACTTTCTTCTGTTTTCCTTGCCTTGGTTTTCTGCCCATGGTACCTCATACAATGATTCTAGATTAGTTATGTATTTATTTTTAAGTCTGTATTTGTTTTTATTCCTGAGATATAATCAAACAAGGTCCAGACCCAAATTTGTATCCTCTCTATATAGTAAATTTTCATTATATCATTAAAGGTCTTCCTAATTTACAAATTTAAAGCTAAAAAATATTTTTAAAGCTTTAGAAAGCTAATAGAAGCAATATTTTTTGTTGTTGTTGTTGCTTCTTTCCTTGTTTGGTTTTCCTGGGGTATTTTCTTTTTCCTCACTGGAAAATATCTCTAATAAGGAACATGCTCAAACACATATTAAAATCAGAATGTATTTCAACTTCTCATTGAGAGAAAAAGAAAAATTATGCAGATTTTTCTGTTTTCACCTGAATTACATAACTTTGATGTTTTCAGCACTCATCTTTGCAGCTCTATCCTGCTAAAACTGGGAGCTTCTTAAGGGATATGCTCTCTCTCAGCCTGTGCTTCCTAGCTGTGCCTGTCTGGTGAGTCAGCATGTACCTGATTATGTATAGATGGCTGCAAACTGCTTGGAAATGTAGGATCTGTGTCATGCAAATTCATGGTCCTTGCTTCTTAGAGGTTTGTGTATTGAAACTGGAGGCAGCCGGGTATGTAAGCACATAGTAGTTGGCCTAAACAGTATTTCAGGGCCTAACCTGCATCAGCTTAACTCTCTAAATATCTTTTAGGATCTGGGCTTTGAAGACTTCAAATTTGTTTTGCTTCCTTACTTTCTTAAGAATCTCAGTTGCGTACTACTGTGAGATCAAGTTTTCTGTCCTTCCAAGCAATAAATACTTTTAATAGAGTAACTTACTAGAGGATTTAGATTATTTTCTACCTTTCTAAAATTCTAATAATAAATACAGCTTTTGAGTGATTTATGTGTGCCATGTTGGCCTTTTGCTTCTAGAGAAGTGAACTTAAAACTCTGGTTGGCCTCATTAGATGCTAGAACTAATGTGCATGTACAGCAGGCCAAAGGGAAGGTGCCTCCACAATATCTATCCCAAAGCATGTATTCTCTGCCTATTGGCACGACAATAAATGTCCTGCAAATTATGGGGCACTACATATGAAATAAACTTCTATATATTTGCCTGCATTTTTGTTGCTACATTTTTATATTTATATTTCTTTATTGAGTTATTGTATAATATTGTATAATATACTATGGGTAAAGATTTTCATTTAAAATTGCCATGAGAATGAATTGATTGTTTTTATCTGTTGCTTAGACAAACTTTCCTTAAAAGGTGCAAGAAGCACTTACGTTTCCTCCATATGCTGTTTCCATGATGATTCATTTAATCAGAAGGCATCATTATCCCTGCAAGATAAAAATGTAAGGAAGGCAGGCCTCTTCCTATTCCAGATAAGATATATGCAGAATCCCAGCAATATGAGAAGATCATAATGCCTGGGAAAAAGCTTCAGGGCAAAAGAAAAATGGGTGGAGAGAGGAGGGAGCAAAGAACTGAGCTTGGTTTTGGTTTGGGTTTTTTAAAACTACTTCATTTAATTCTACCACAGAGGCAAATGATGACTGAAAAGTCTTGCCAAAAATCTATGGCTGTCTAAACACTGTTGAGATCAATGCTGAAAGTGAGCACTTTTGAATCCCAACAGGGCCTTTCCAAAGAAGAAAAGAACGTTGTGCAACTTTGGACCAGATACCTTTTGAAGGGAGCTACTACATGGCCAGAAAAACAATTTGAAGCCTATTACAGAAAAAGAGAGCAATCGTTTGTGAGAATATGAAAGTACTGGCAATAATTAAAAAACCCTCAGAAAAGAAAAGAGAAAATAGTCCTTTAAAAAAGCAAGAAGGAAATTTACATATATTAATAAAATATGTACAAATATCAGAAATCTGCTGGTCAGTTTAGAGAATGTAGGTAGTAATCCAATTTGTACCCTGATACTTGAGAAACGGGAATAAGAAAATGATTTTACAATTTGTCCATTATCGTTAGGTCAACTTAACCTGGAAACAATTTCTTTTGGCAGAAAAGAATGAACCAATATTTTATTGAGAGCTCTGGAGAGAATTGGGTTCTGATTAATAAGAAACTGAGATACTCAACAAGTAGCAAAGGCTTTGGATCTAGTTATGATTTTAATTACACCAATATGAATAAGACTAATCTTTCTAATGCATTTTCCAGAAAGAAAGTCACATCACAAACAAGTCATCTAACCTTCAAGATTTACCTGTAAGAAGTCAACAGTGAACAGTAAATTACTTACACTTACAAATTATACTACTTAGAAGAATCACTATGGAATTTATAATAAAGAATGAAGACAGTTCATTATTTCCAAAGGGCAGCAGAGAAACTGAATTTCCTAGCAAGGAAAAATTAAAAAAAGGAGTAGATACTACTTGCACTGTTTCCATGCTCACATAATATATTTCTCATGGTTACCTTGATTATGACATGTTAACTTTCATAAATAATATAATTATATCTGATGTAAATGTGATAGAATCAAAATTAAGATGGTGTTTGTTTTACTCTTTTTTTCTTCTTTTTTTTTTTTTTTTAATTGGAAAGTTCCAAAACAGCCTGAAGTGGCTCAGGATGATTTTCTAGGTAATATAGCCAAACTCTATAGATAGCACAGCTAGAGATCTCACAACTCTATTAAAAAGAGGGAAATTTTCACTGTTATTAAACATGGCCTGTGAGTTAGTTTGGGAAATATGAAGTGTAGAGGGAATTGTAGGGTTTTGAGCGATTTATCATCAAAAGGAGACTGCAGCTTCATAATACATGAGACACACATAGCTCTTCCTTCATTGTTTTGAACTCTGAAAAAGTCTGGATGTCACAACTTTATGACGTGTTGCCAATGCCTTTTTTATTTTCCCCCAGCCTCACCAGTTATTTTCTTCACATTTGTTTTTTTTTTCTGTGAGATCTTGTATCCTGGCCATATTGCCAAAGGCTACTAGACTGTAACATGCCCTGCATAAGAATTTCAAAGCATTGTACTCCATAGGAGAACATGAAAGAGTCCTTCATGTTCTTTGGAATAATAAACGAAAACAAAGGAAAAGATCATGCTCTTCTCTCCCATGCTACTTTGAACACATGCTCAAAATGCTTACAAAATGAAATACTGCTACCCAAAACAGCCACAACAAAGAACTGTAGAGGAACATTGACAGAAGAGATGCAGAAGCATTAGTTTATCAATTTTCTCCATTTTCCATGAGCTTCGAAGTCCAGCCCCTGTGACCACATTACTCAACAAATAATTTCAAGGAGAAAGTTTACAGATTTCATTGGATACATTCATAAAACGGAAGTGAAAGTAGTAAATGCAAATAATGTATTTATGTTCATAGTAACTTGAAGTACATTCTCATTTTTAATTGCTGTTCAATCCACAAAAGCATTTTCAGCATGTGCTTACTTGATTACTGTATTAAAGTTTTAAAATTAATGGTCTCATTGGGGGTTTTTAACATTGACTTCAAAGGGGAACAGATTAGGATTTATCCAGATTTGGCTAGTGGTGCTGCTTGTTATTAAAACCCTTCTTTCATGTTGCATAAAAGTTTGCCAGATTTTAACCATTTAGGCAGAAATTCCGTGTGCTTCATAGCTGCCTCAGGCTGAATTCTTCTGGAAAAATCCAAACAAAACTATTTAGCTCTTTTCAAGAGTGAGGCCTGACTTGGCAAGAAGACTGGGACAGGTAAGCCAGGGAATGTGAGTGAGACTGGGAATGTATGGAAGTGAAAACTCAGACTGGCAGTGGCCAAAGTAATCTTGAGCTATATAGAAAAGCTGAGAGAGAGAATCAAGAAATTGATGTTCTTAAAAAAGCACAAGCCTGGGGAGCTGTAGATCAAATATAATGGACAGGACAATATGACTGGTACAAGAAACCACAAGTGGAAAAGATGCAGAACTGGGAAAGAGAGAAGCTGGGACATAAGGATGGATTATAATGCTGGAATAGCCTGTGCTTTCACAGCAGCACCTTCTCTGGAGCTTGGAGCAGAGCCCTGAGCTCCATAAGCTCATAGTTCATTTCTCTTGTGGGCAAATGGCCACAAAAGACACTAGCAAAATTTCTCATTCCCCTCTATGATTTGATATTTGAAGATATTTCATTAGCTTTGGTAAGCTTAAGACCTGTTTTTTATTCCATTGGTTAAAATAAAGCATTTAAATATTTCAACTTGAGTGACCCATACACGGATCCATAGGAAACCACATCACAAAACTCATTTCCCTCAATTTCTTCTTCAAAAAATTTTCTCTGTCCTCCTGACTCCTTTGATAAAAAGAACATTATTTTGCCTGTGAAATATCAGATTCAGTGGCAGATATTGGAAACTGTTCCCTCTTGACCATGCAATTACTGCTGTCACCTAAACTTTTCCTGGTGAGGAATAGGAATTGTATACTAATCAGAGACCAACAGTAAAAAACAATAAAAGAGACTTTTTTCAAACCAAGCAGGAAAACTCAGGAAAATTACAGAGAACTGAAATTTCAGAGAGCAGCCCAGATTACTCTTAGAAGTTCTGACAAGACTGAAGAAATCATGTATTATTTATTTGCTCTCAACTTGCATGCCTTCTTCCCTATCATAGAGGGTGAGGGAGACCTCAGAGAAAAGCAGAATGAGAAAGAGGAACACCAGCAAGGAGCTAGGACCATAAACCACTATTAAAGATCAGAGAACAGATGTCACTAAGATAATGGAAAGAGAAAATACCTAGGGACCAGCAGGGAGAGGTCATTTACTGCATGACTGACTGGCAGACAGCCAGGAGGACCTGTCTTTAGGGACGCAGTGGACAAATAAGTGTGCCTTTTTTAGTTGATATTCTTTTTCTAATTCTTTTTAACCGCATTGTAATGCCTAGTCCAAAATTAGCTACAGATTTGATAAGGCTGCTTTGATAGATTTGATTTGGTTAGATTTCTTTTTTTCCACTTTCAAAACTTTGGATTTCTCACCATAAGAAAATTATCTAAGCCACTGGCTGAAAGATAAGAAAATCTGGGGTTCTAACATGATGGTAAAATAGATGTTTCAGGGGAAATTAGTGACCTTGCATTCCTTGATTCCTAGACAGACAGAGATTCTGTAGGTGGAAGCTTGACATCTGTCTTTCTGACAAACTGGACCATCCTGTGTAATCCCTGTGCCGTGCATCACATGTGGTAGCAGTGCTGAAGCTGCATTCCTTCCCTCCCCCCCCAGATGGACCATTTTTGCTCCTGACAACCTAATGTCTGAGACTCACTGAAATGTAAATTAAATCACGGGAGGTCGGGATTTTGAACATGTACCTTGTATCATTGACTTTGTATCACTGAGGGCTGTACATTACTTATGAGTTATGAGTCAATGCTGAACTCATGTTTAACGTGCCATACTAATAGAAATATTTGACCTTAAACTCCTTCTGCTTCAGCTTCCCCTCTTCCAAGAGTGACTTAAAGAAGAAATTTGTAATTTTTTGTGAATCTTATGTGTCTTTGATTCCATGGATGATTCCCACAATGAAAGGAAGGGGAATTAATAGGTTTTGTAATTTCTGCATAGTGTGCAATGCATAGAGCAGGCAGCTAGAGAGGGAAGACTAGAGAATAATAGCAAAAACAGGGGTACATTATGTGGTAAGAACTTTACCATAAAGGAAGGTCCTGCTGAAAAATATTATGTTAATGTGATTGATGCCTGCATATTATAATGGAAGAAGTCAAAGAAAGTGAATTCATTTTGTGATAGGAAGCTAACCCTGGTACACTTAATTTTTTAGTAAAATGACATAGTTTGAAGGGCTATTCTTGAATAGCTTATTTTAAAATAAAAATTATGCCTCCATAATCCCCATGCAGATATAACAAATATATGAAAAAATTGGAAAATATTTTAATTTACCAAATGTTAACCATTGAAGAAATATATTTTATCTTACTTGAAAATTCATAAATTTTCTTTCATATACAGTATCTGCATACTGATAAAATGGAAAGACAGCATTGTATTTTTTTCCATATAAATGTTATAAATTATCATTTAACATAGCTTTGATGCTAAAAGTGGAAAAAGTAATTTTACTATTAAAAAAAGGAAGTTTTAGCTTTGAAATGCTGGGTTTCTGTACAAGTAATTGTTTGCTACTTTATACAATCCCAGAAATCTTCAAAAGGTGTTGCTCTATTTGCCATTTACTGTGTTGTCTGGATTAGATGAATGAAAATCTTCCTGAAAGAAGGCAGAGTTAAAAACAGCTGGTCCCACCAATAACTATTACTGAGGATATTTTCATTCAACTTAATGGGAATGGGCAGAGAATAATGAAAAGAAGGCTCCTCTAGAACTACATGTTCCCTTTAAAAATTCCAATTCTCTCACTGGCTGAATGACTAAATGATCCCAGCCAACTCCATTTTCTTCTTCTGCCTAGCTTTACCTAGGAAATAGTCATACTAACCTGTTCCATACAGTATTGTAAGGTCTCAAGATGAAAGCCATTAGAAGAGCTATGCTTTCCTAAAAGCTGTCACTGAAATGGTCAGATGTAATTAAAATGCTGCTGCATGTTATGAAATTCAGACATTTACACTTTTACTTTTTTTTTCCTTTATTAATCCTCCCCAGTACACACCCACACATTATTTTTGTGTGTCTAAAACCATGCTTATGAATCTATCCCACATTCCTGTGGGTCCAATATGGGTCCCAGTGTGTACCTGCAAAAAGATCTCAGCCCTCTCAGCAGGCACTTGAACGTGGATTTTCTGTTCAGCTAGCATATAAGAAGGGAAATTTTCAGAACATATCCCTAGTCACTGCTTAATAGACCCAAGTCATGGTCACAAGTGTCAATGGCTCTGACGTAGGTACCTTTCTCTCTTGCTTTTGATTCGAAAATGTTTCAAGATGTGATTCTGTGTTGATAACAAATGCCATGAGCCCCTATTATACTTGAAAGCAATGGCAGATTCTATGTCATTCGTTGCCACAGCAGGAAACTCCTGACCATGCCCCAGATAATGCATCATAAGGCAGAAAATTTAAAGTAAATCCTACTCGCTCTTCCTACCTCAGTACTCACAGCTCCTTTTCAGTATAGAACTAAAGAGAACTACAAATGTAGTGGAGAGGCTGTTGCATAACCTCTGTGCTCTTGGCAAAACCTCTGCTATTGTGTTTGAAAAACAAAAGTTGGTAAACACCGAGAATTTTTGTGCAGGAGAGACTTCTGCATAAGGAAGCAACACCCGGCTGTAAATCTGAGCGTTGTCTTATTCCACATGCAATCAATACTCAGGGGTCAGCTTACCTGGGCTCCCTGATCAGCCATGGAGCAAGTACAAGTCTCCACAGATGGAGAAATACCAGCTTGAGCTCTGAAAGGAAACTAGACCAGACAGTGATATTCCTCCTTGGCACTGCCAGGCACATTACACAGTTTTTCACCCTCCTGTGAGCCGAGAGAGAGCCCTTTTCTCCCTTCCTCTCCCAATCCTAGTGATGGCATGAGAGTATGGAGGGAATTTCAGTACTGGTGCGCCTTTATTTCTACTCATTTCTTTTTGGTACAAAATCCATTCTCAAAGAGTTCAAAGGAGACCTGCTCTGTTGGATGCCTGGATTGCAACAGATTTTGCAATGTAAAACTTTGCACAGTACTTTCTTATAAAAAAATTTCCTTCTGTAAGTTGAGGTTGATATATCTAAAGTGAGTAGCAGCTGAGGAGATTAGGCAGATTTTAAGATTGAGTATTTTTCAGTATCGTAACTTTTTTTCTTCTCACCCTTGTAAAATGTTGTTTTCTTAGAAATCTGCATTGCCATAACTAGTTTTGGATAGTTATTCCCAGATCAGTTTTCTCTCTAGCACTTTCATCCTTTGATGTATTTATAAAATACCTTATGCTCCTTAATTCTTTCCTCTGACAGAAATAGTTTGCTACAAATTACTTCACTGTCAATGTTCCTGCAAAATTTTACACTTCTAAGTCACATGCAAATTTTCTGAGATTTATTTAAAAAAAACAACAACCTAGCAGCCTATGCAAAGAGAAGGAGCTCATTATTAAAACAACAAAAAAAAAAGTGTTTGGGGGAAGATACCAGAATTTTCCATTTTTAGTAAAAAGTCCATAGCATGGGCCTGCAAATTACACAGTTTCATAAATTACTTGCTCTGGACTACTTGCATCTTAAACTGGGAGAGCATTATGTTGCATCCTGTATAAACACATGATACTTTCACATAGAATAGCAGAGAAATTGCTTCTTGGTGTTTGTAGCATCATATAGCATTTCATCATTACCATATTAGCTGCATCAGACTTGAAATTTCTTGAAGATTCAATATAATCTTTGCTGAAATGTCAGTCCTGCCTATTTTAGAACTAAGTGTACCAAGTTCCCTGCCAGTTACATGAAGTTAAATCATGTTTCCACACTGACAACCCCTGAGCAAACCTTTCATTTTTTTCAATATCTCATGGCTTTGCAGGCTTCATGGTACAGTTTCTAAGTACATCTAGGCTTTGGTAGACTATCAAAGCAGCAATCCCAGTTCTTCTTTTGGTCTTTACTTCTCTTTTCCCAAGAATATTGTATCATTTGCCAAGTTGGGTAAGGAAAAGTGCATTTAAATAGTGAGAAAAGTCATAAAAATCTGTATAAGATAGCTATTCTGTAAGTAATAAATTGAGCTTAAATTGCAGATGTTCTTCTGCTTTCACATGTAATTTGCTTCTCAGCATGGGTGTGTATGTTCAGAGATCCACAGTTCTGCAGGAAAGCAGGCTGTTTTCAATAGAGTTTATTTAATAAAAGGCTATTTGAAAAATTACTTTCCAGAGGGTGCTATCAAAAAAGCACACTTGTACCAATAATCTAACAATTTTGTTGTATAGTAAATTATCCAATTTCCATTACAACTGATGGAGTGCAGCAATTAGAGGGTGTCTCATATGGGATGATATGAATTTTATTAGCTGTTATCTTTGCTGAAACTAAAGCAGAAAAATTCACAGGAGCATTCTTACTTATTGTGACCTCACACCTTAAATGAGATCCTTCATCTTACTTTTGTCAATCCGAGTAAACACAATTATACTGAACTTTCTGAGACTGAACTGTCATTGTATTGAGTCCTTCATGTGTTAAAACCTGAACAATCCATAATGAATTGCAGTTCAGTGCACCTGAACCTGCCATTCCAATGAAGCTCTGTAGAAAATTTAAAGATGGATAAGCTCTGGTAACACCTGTTTTTTGAGGTCAAAAAAGTTATACTTTTATGGAAAAGCTTTTGTTTGCTTGTGCTTCACTTTGACTCTTTAAACTAAATGCTCTTTTCTTCCAATGCAGATATTAGAAGTATCAGTAGATAAGACAAAGAAAGTGAGATCAGATATTGGTGCTAAATGAGTTGCAGTTAAGTAACTGCTGGTGAAATAATTCTCACAAAATGCTTTGCAAACCATGAGTGAGGAATACCATGAAGGAGGGAATATTTCTATTAAAATAAATTGAGAGATCAATCCTTAATCTTTTCCTTGTCCTGGCTAACATGCATTGTCCACAGACCCATCAAGCGTCTTAAAGCATGATTTTGGGGTTATTAAAATTTCATGCTTTGGTGACTAGAGATAATCAAACACCCCAGATTTCTCATCCTATATTACTTTTTCAAATATTTTACCATATCCAGGTATTAGGGCAGATATATCTTTTACATTTTCTGATCTATCACTTTTCTTATTCAGGGATAAGTTTTCAAATGCTATTCTTCTGAGAAATACCTTAGGTCTTTTCCAGCCATGACCAGTGTGTGATGTAGAGAGAGCTGAAAGGAAGAAGGGACAGAAAGATGTTTTTCCTACAGTTTTCTGAGGTGAGGTCATCTGAAGGATCCACTGTATATAAACCTCTGGAAACATTATGAAAAAGATGAAGAACTCATTTTCCCTTGCCGGCAAAAGGTTTCTTTTTTCCTGTGCAAACGCAAGACAGCAGATCAATACTTTGTGACATAAAAGGTAGATGTCAATATAAAAGTGATATAAAAAGGTAGATGTCAATACTGTGACAACATGTTCCCATGTTTTTGACATTTGTTCCAAGTGCATGTAATGTACCTCTTATTCCATAACCTTACTAACAACTTCTGAGGATTTACTAAGCTGTGTAACTGGAAGTTCAAGTCAAACATCATTGCACCATTTCTGTTTGTGTGCTTCATGACTTAAAGTGAATGCATAAAGGAAAAAATGCAAAGTCCTCTTTGCAGCTACAGTTTTACAGAAATAAGTTAAAGCAACTTCACCATGATTTCAAGAAAGAAAGTTTTTAACCCTAATAAAATAAAACCAAGCAGCAGAGCTGTCCCAAACCTAAACAGAAATAGTGAATGGAGAATTAAAAATTAAAGTTGCACTAGTTTGAAAATTTACAATTAATTGTAAAAAAGGATGAGGTGTACAGCTAAAAGCTAAAGTGGAAGATAGAATTAATAGCTTTTGGCTTTGGTATTTGCTTTCTCTATCTTTTGCACTGGTTCAGAAAAGAGGCAGAAATTGCTTCCCTTCTCTTATTTCATATGGTAAATTATTTTCCCTTTGCATTCATCCATTCCCCCATCTTCTTTTTGTCTGTTTTAAAGTGAATACTCCCACTCTCTGAGCTCTGTGTAGTATCACACTTCCGTAAGAGGAAGCAGAAAAGATTTACTGTGTGCCAGGACTTGGACTTTCCAGTTCCCTAGGACCTTTTTTCTTCTGTTCTTCTCTTAAAATGCTCCGTGATGAGCATTTCTGTGGGACAGAATGACAAAAACTGGATAGGAGGGAATGCCTTAACACTAGTAGCATGATAGATTCATGCCTAGCTCTATTAATTCCCTGGCTCTGCCAGAAAATTCACAGATTTGAGTGACTCAATCATCCTGAAAGTAGTTTCTTGTATGTGAGAAGACACTATTTCTTTGTCTGCACAGACAGTCATTGCACAGGCAGGTAAATCTCTACGTGGCTTGACATGAGTGATGCACTGCGGAGGTGTAGGCAATATTTCTTTCAACTGCCAGAAGAGAAAGTAGCAGAGAATTCACAGATTGCTTCTTTTGTGTTGATGAAACTTTCAGTTAGGCCCTGTCTATGAACAAGTCTGGGGACGTAAAAGATCCAAACAGACAGAAATGCCCTATGTTCTTGGAAACAATGGTGCTTTATTATAAGGAAAACATTTCAGAGTGGTGTCTCAGTCCTCCTTCATCTCTTCATTATTTTGCTTACAAGGGGTTTTTTGAGCAGCTGTAAATTTTAAGGACATAAGATTTTAAGGACTTAAGGTTTTAAGACATAAGGACCATTTGGTTTGATCTTTGCCTAACATAGACCATAAAATTTCACCAATAATTCCTGTAGTGGAACATTACATCTTCCCTTAAATTGTAAGTGAATACTGTCAAGCCCAATAACTTGTGGTTTACTAGAGCATAAAAACACCCTGTCTCAATTTAAGGAATTCTGGAGATGATGAATTTCCTTCTTCCTTGGCAATGTACGATTACTGTCACTGCAAACCATTTGTTTCTAATTATTGTTCTGAACCAGAACCAAATACAGGGCTGCCATATGATACTGGTGAGTATGGCCTGAGAGTTTGTCACACCCACAATGAGGAACAGAATATTCTGCTTTCTATCTCTGCATATGTCCTTTGTCTGCTGGCCTTTTGTAACTATGTTATATGGGTTTTATGCTGTGGTTGGCTCCAGTTCAACCCTTACTTTACTTTTACCCTGTTTAATGCTAAACCACACTTAAATTTATTCCTTTCTCAGGCCTCACAAAAGTGGTCCCAGATCACAGAAAAGAGAAGGCAGGAATTATCTGGTATGTTATGCGATGTAATAGGCAGTGCACTGTGTGATGATGGTCCTTTTTACTCATAGAAGATGATGTGTTATGAGAAAAACCATGGTAGCTCAAGGCAGCTATCTGCTCGTGAGCCAAGCATCTGCCAAACATAAACTTACTGACTTCTGCGTGAAGTACACTGGGACTTCAACTTCCAGGCACAAATGGTCATTTCTGAGCCTGCCTGACTGAATCAGGGGATCAAAGAGCAGCACTGTCCCAACATGGTGGATTCCAGAAATATTAGCGTTGCAACAGTGAAACTTCAAATTGAAAAAGATACATCCAATTGCAACAGTCACAGCAAGTCCATTCCCCATGTGTCTGTTTCCACACTCCTGATTCTTAAGGAAAGGAACAAATCCCCTAACCTCTCCCACCATGAAATGAAATCCTACAGATAGGGTTCCTTTATTCTCTTTATGAGTTGGCGATTTTCCATTTTCATCGTTAATCTATCTGTAATTGTCAAAATCATGTACTTGCCTCAGAAATAGATGTTTGAAAGTATAGCTACAAAGTCTATCTCAACAGTGTAGTAGCTGCATTAACAAATCAATGTGTCTAAATCTGTGTGTACTGATGAGAGTCAAAATAGTATTTTGGGAGAGTCAAAGTCTAAACAGAAGAAAAACCAAATGTTAATTAACAAATCACATCTTGAAAAAAATGGTAAGATTATTACTTAACAACATAAAAAAATTGGTCAGTATACAGTGTAAAAACCCCTATATTGTGTTTAAAAAAGAAAATTGAAGTAAATTAGCTAATGGTATTAAGTTGTGGAAAATGAACAGGGAATCAAAATTAACTGTTGTGCTTCTATGGAGAAATATCTAGATATTAATATACTCTTAAAAAACAGGTGAAAATATTCTTTCCTTCTTTTAGTCCACTGAGTTTGCTTATAGCACAAATGTGAACTACTGCATCACTCTTTCAATATATGAAGGAGTGCAACACTTACTGAGGAATTTACAGCAATGAAACAGTTACTCAAGCACAGGACTTGGCCTTTCTCTAAATGCCTATGTTGCATAGCTCAAATATTGACTTAACTATAAACACGCTCAGCCTGTAATTTTAGACATCAAAACCAAATATATGAAATATGCCTTGGAAAAGAATACTGAAGGCAGCAATAGTACATAAGTGACTACTCTGTACAGAAAGGAATAATAGTATTTTTAAAGAACACTTGAGCTAAAATTCATTTCTATAATTTTGCTTTTTCAGAAAAAAGAGAAATGAAAAACAACTCAAGGTCTGCTCGCTAATGCTAAGTCCTTCCCAAACAGAGGGGGAACCGAATTTTTTGCATAGTAAAATAATGATCCAGATGGCAAAAACAACCCACCCTGAAAATAGTAGATGTTAAGATGCAGGCTATGTTTCTTGAGGTCATCATCAGTAACAGTTTCATAACAACTCTTACAAGCTCTCAGCTGTGAGGACACCAAAACAGTTTAGTGAACTTTGGCCAAACTGCATTGCTAATCTATTATTCTAGAAATGTGTGACTACAGTACAGTCCTGGGTTTATGATTGACCTGGCCCTGTTTGACATGAAAACACCAGAAAAGAAATAGCAGTTTATTTTTTTTCATAGAACTCCTCTGCTTTCAGAATTCATTATTACATAAATATAGATAATGAGATAATGTTGGAAATATTTTAATGAAGACATTCCTATGTTACATAAAACCATCTTCTGATTCACATAACTTTTTTCATACATAAAGAAAAGCAAAAGTTAGGGCAATTTGCTATATACAAACTACTAATAAGGTTAATCACCTTGGTGAACTGAGATTTAAGTAGCAACCTCCTTCTTCAAGATAGTATGTGCATCTATTTTGTGACCATTTGAGCAAATTAAAATATGAAGCTATTTAATCTACAGTTTAAAAAATGCATGAACTCAGAACCAAGAACTTGAAATATAGCTGTTCTGAAGCAAAATAAGAATTGACATAACATAAAAAAGCATGATATTTGATACTGGAAGACATTATTAATAAAATCTGATCTGGCCACTGAATAACTAAAACATTTGCAGATATGAACAAAACGAAACATGTGGAGCTGAAAATACATAAGATAGGCAATTATTTAATGTAATTTATGGAGAAAAATCAAATCAGAATGGGAAAAATGGACAAATAAGCCTTACGTTCATGCAATCAGTGGCAATTTGCAAAAGAACTAAAATTACCATGTGTATTTTTCTGGCACTATAGTCTAACACAAAAGGAGTCCCCATTACTTCTAGGTCATGAATGACAAAAGCTCTCTAAATCAGAAGGTCCCTCTCTGTGTCTAGCAAAACTCCTGAATACAGAGAGAAAGGTATTAACAACTACTTCCTTATAGTAAACAACTTCCTAAGTAAGTCTCTCCCCCTATAATCTGTGACAGAGTTGCTGGCAGGTATTATTCCTAGGAATGCACTGGTGAAGGGCTCAGTTACTTTTGGATCTTGTATACTCCAACTTTTTGCATTGTGGAACAGCTTTACATTGTGGAACAATCATAGCAAGTGACTGCATGACTTTTTCCATAGTTAATATTTGATTTATCCAGCCTCAATACTTGGGATTACATTGTATTTATAGATTAAACTGAACTTCTTGTATCAGCTAATACCACTTTATTTTATTTTAAGTGCATCCTACCAAGACAATCACTGTGTTGTTCTTGACAAAATAATTCCCCTGTACCCAGAATTAGTATCTCCTGGAAAATGGGTGTTGGGGAATGAATTGAACATCATGAGTTTTCAAATATTTTAAAATTTCAACCAGCAAGCTAGTAGAGCAAAACATGCATATAGTCATTGCAGTAAAACGCTGCATTTGCATGGACAAAGATTACATTTTCCCACTCTTATGTGGATTCAGCTGACAAGAACAGCAAATTCCAAATTCTTGCTGTAAATATTTTTGAAAATTTAATTATATGGTTTGTTTTTAACAAAAAATTGATGCAAATCCCCTTAAATTCCAGATGAATCATAGAAAACTGACTTGAATACTAGTTGGATTTTTTTTAACCTTGAAAAATATACACAGCAAAAAATGTAAGCATATAATTCATAATTCAAAAAAGCAATACACTACCCAGACATAAGTAGCTAGAGGTTCTTGTGAAGGTTTCTTGAACTAAATCTGGAGGTTTGTAAAACATATGCACAGCTCCCATTAAAATTAGTGACTGGATTCCAGTTGGACTTGATCTGCCAGCAATGCAAGGCAGCTACAAATCTAATGTCAGAAAATCACTCTGTAATCATCTGTCTGAAATGTTATATTTGATGTAAGGCATATTAACTATATATTAGATTCTGTTATGTATTAAGAGGAAAATCTTGATGTTTGTACTTTAAACATTGGCAGTCCTCTCTTTGGAAGATAACAACTTCAGTCATGGACAGTTTTGTTTGAGATTTTGACATAGTATAATATATTCTGTGTTGCTTATTAAATTTTAAAGAAAAACAAACAAACATCAATAGCAAACTCCAGAATGAGACTATTACATTTTACAAAATACTATATCACAAAGGCAGTATAATCTAACCCTTATACTCATTTCAAATCCTTTCAGGAAAAATTGATGGGTTTAATATATGGAAAGATCATTCTATTATAGACATCGAAAATTTAGTAGTATTTGTTTTGAACTGTGTTTATGTTGTCAGATAGAGCCCTGAGAAAGATAGCAAGTAGCAATTTATTTTTGGAAGTTATAAAGGGCAAAATAGTGTAGATGTCTTTTAAATGACATAGTAAAATACCCAGAAGGATAAATAGCACAACTGTAGGAAAAGAAAAATACTCTGTGTGTAATAATTTTGAGCATGCCACTTTTGGAAAAATACAGTCATTTACGTTCAAGGTAATTAAACTGGTGAGATAGGAAGAGATAGTCTAAGGTAAGTGTAGAAAAAAAGTCCTTTGTATTAGAGATTTCTGTTCTAAAATGCATGTTTGACTTGCACTGTAAATGAAAATGCTTGTCATTACCAAAGATCTTTTTTTTTTTTTTGTACAAAACCAGAGTTTCATGGGATGAAAATTGAAATTAATAAACTTTGGATTTTTTGTTGGTTTTTGTTTGTTTGTTTGTTTGTTTGTTTGTTTGTTTTTAGCAGAATGAACAGTCTCAATAATACAAAAAATTTAACAAGGAATGCTCAGATAGGATTAAAGAAAATATATACCACACTGTGTTGCACTGATCTTGGTTAGACACTAGCTGCCCAAAGTTTCTCTATCCCTTCTCTCCTCAGCTGAGCTGGGGAGAGAAAACACAGCCAAAGGCTCTTGGCTTGGAAGAAGGACAAGAAGAGCTTTCTGTTGTGGACCAAACAGAGTCAACTCATGGAAATTAATTTAATTTATTAAGTAAAATATTAATCACATCCTAGTAGGGTAATCAGAAGTAAAACCTAAACCTTAAAACACCTGCCTCCCACCCTCCCTTGTTCCCAGGCCCAACATCACTCCTGATTTGGCTCTGCCTCCTGCCCCAGCAGTGCAAGGGGTCAGGGAATGGGGCTTGCAGACAGATCATCACACGTTGTTTCTGCTTGTCCTTACTTCTCTCATTCTTCCCCTGCTTCAGCATGGGGTCTCTCCCATGGGAAGACTCCTCTACATTGGAGACTTCTCCAGTTTGGTCACAACCTTCCACAGGCTGCAGTCACTCAGAAACAGCCTGCTGCAGCCTGGGTCCCAAATGGGTCCCAAGTCCCACCAGCACAGGGCCTCAGGTCCTGCCAGGGGCCTGGTCCAGACAGCCCAGGGAGACACTTCCTTCTCTGGAGGCATCCACTTACTCTCTAGTGAGGTCCTGCACGGGCTGCAGGGGAGGATCTGCTCCACCATGGACCCTCCCACGGGCTGCAGGGGAATCTGTGCTCCAGCACATGGAGCACCTTCTCCCCTTTTCTCCCCTGACCTTGGCATCTGCAGGGCTGTTTCTCTCAGGTATTCTCATTCCTCTCTCCAGCTGCTGTTGCCTGGCAGTTTTTTTCCCCCTTCTTAAATGTTATCCCAGAGGCCTTGGGAGCCACGTCTTGTAGCAATCCTGGAAACAGTTGGAATAGGCTTTGTTGAACATGGTGGAAGCTTCTTGCAGTTTGTCACTGAAGCCACCCTTGTACTCCCATCACTGCCAAAGTTTTGCAAAGCAAACTTAATGCAATCACACAAAATTATTCAAATTACTATTTGCTTAACACTAGATATAGCGGTACTTTGCTGGATTAGATGCATGGTTCTGAATCCTTCTCCAAAGTAAAGATCAGGCAATCAGAAATAGAAATTACATGACATTGAAATACTGATTTGTTAAATTTCATTTACTTATATTCTTAAACAGTTGGAAATATGCAGAAAATAATGATTCTGAACATGCAGAGGAATGTAAAACCTATCTTAGCAGTCTAAAGTTGCAAGTTGAAGCTTTAAACTGTGAATTTCAATGTATCTTATGATTGAATCTGTTAGTAATATGTATGTATGTATATATGTGTGTATGTACGTATAGAACACATATCAGTCAGTAGAACAACTGCTGAATGCACAATCTGAATGCAAATATATAGTCTAAGAATTTGAAGTGATAAAAGCTCTTAGGGAGCCCTCACTTCTGCAGGAAAAGAAAGAAAATAATTTTCTAATTATACAGTAATTTTTATGAACATAAATGGATAGTAAATACTGAAGATTTCGACATGACCAAATGATAATTATGTTTTATATTTGAAATAGTCATCAAGGAACTGAAGCAGGTAATTAAATTGACTCATCTGCTTTCATCAAATTTGTAAAAGTACATAATAAAGTCAGTCAGAAACAGGAATTTGGGGTATACACTGTTCCCTGGAAATTGCTGAAATTATATTGTTTATAAATATATGTGAGACAATTCATGTATGCAGAATCCAGAGAACTTTGTGTTAGGCAAGTCCATTCATTTCAGCAATGCTAGCCTTGATGACAGTTGTTGAAGGTCTCTGCCTAGGTTTATATGATGAACTAGCCTATGCCACCCAAACCAGTCATACTGCAGGCAGAGTCTGGCACCTTTCACCACAATATTCCTCTAATGCTAGAAAAGCAGGAATGCTGTGACCAGGGCAGACAAACGAGGCACAGCAGAGTGGTGTGTGTGTGTGCGGAAGGACATTTCTTTGAAGAAGAAGCATTCCACTGACTGTGTGGAGAGACTTGAAGTCCACATAACCCAGCAAATGGGCCCCCTTCTGTAAGCATCTGCACAGGCCAAGGGCACCGCCTGTCCCTAAAGGCTCTGCTCAGGCTGGAAGGGCTGCACCGCCTACCTGGTGGTGGCCTGCCCTCAGATGGAGCTGCTGAAAGGCAAGGCTGCCTTGCAGATCTCAGACTCTAGGAAGAAGACCCTTCTGCTGGGCTGGAGACTGGCAGCAGACCTGCCTGCAAAAGCTGTGCCCAGGCTGGGGGACTGTGCTTTCATCAGTGATACAGCCTGGAGTGCTCTGGGTATCAATGAAGGATTACAGAGCTCTGGGAATGGTGGTAATCTGGAGTACAGGCACTTTTCTCCTCCATTCTCCCAAGGGTGTGAAAGGGACAGCCAAATGTAGTGAACCAACAGTGCTAGAGGACTGGTGCCACAGCCAGGGCTCAGCCACTTATACCACGGCACCAGCTTTGAGAAAACTGGGCTGCTGAGGGCTGATGGGAACACTTGTCAGAGAAGTGGAAGATCACCTTTGGTCGTAGGCTTGTCAAGCTGGTGAAGAGGGCTTTAAACTAAAGTTGTGGCAGGAGAGGAACCTCAACCCACCCCATCCACACCAGTTTGATGCCAGTGCCAGCAAGAGATGCCCAGAGCTTGGAAAAGGATCACAGGTTGGGCAGGAGAGCAGCACAAAGGAATTTCTGCCTCTTCAGTCAGAAAATAGTCTTCATCTAGAGCTCAACTTATATGCCCGTATGCAAGTGCATGTAGTGTGGGAAATAAGAGTAGCTAGAGATGTGTGCTATGACCTTATTGGCATCACAAAGATGTGATGGGATGGCTCTTATGGCTGGAACATTGGAATGGAATGATACAGGCTCTTTAGGAAAGTCTGGCAAGGGAAACAAGGAGGAGATGTCGTGCTCTATGTCAGTGACCAGCTAGAATTCATAGAGCTCTGTTTGCCCTCGGACAGATGAGAAGCTGACCAAGAGACACCAAGCTCTGATGCAGTGCACATGCTGGAGAGAAGGAATGACATCCAGAGGAGCCGTGACAGACTGGAGGGCTGGGCCCATGTGAATCCCATCAAGCTGAACAAGGCCAAGTGTGCATGGTCCTGCATCCAAGCTGGGTCAATCCCATGCACAAATACAGGCTGGGCAAAGAATAGATCAAGACTAGCCATGGAAAGAAGGACTGGGTGGGAGTGGTGGATGAGAAGCTCAAATTGACCTGGCAATGTGCAATCACAGCCCAGAAAGCCAACCACATCCTGGGCTGCATCACAAAGAGGTGACCAGCAGGAAAAGGGAGGGGATTTTTCTCCTTTGCTCTTGTGAGATCCCACTTAGTGTGCTGCATCCAGCTCAGGGCTGAAGACAGGCTGAGTTGGGGCTGCTCATCTTGGGGAAGAGAGGGCTCTGGGGAGACCCTATAGCACCTTCCAGAACCTTATGGGAGCCTGCAGAGAACTGCAGAGGCACTTTTTACCAGGGCATGGAGTGACAGGATAAGGAGGTATGCATTCAAACTGTAAGAAGGTAGGTTTCCATTAGATATTAGGAAGAAGTTCTTTACTGTGATAGTGGTGAGACACTAGAATAGGCTGCCCAGAGAATCTGTGGATACCCCATCCCTGGAAATGTTCAAGGCCAAGCTGGATGCAACCTTTGTGCTACCTGGTGCAATGAAAGGCAGCCCTACTCATGGCAGAGTGTTAAACAGGATGATCTATAATGTCCCTTCCAACCCAAACAATGTCATGATTCTATGAAATAACCACCCTTCTGATTTTTGTTTCATTTTACTTTGAAATTTCACATTTCAGCTTCCTGGGTAGAATTTGTCCCTCCTCTTATGCAGAATTTACTTGATCTGCCTTTTGTCAGTATTACATAGTCCATATAAAATTTTATAAAATAAAACCAAATTTGAAGATGGATATGCCAACTGGCTTAATGGAATGCCAGGAAATTATCCAAAGATTTTTATTGTGTATTTTAAATTGTGGGAATTTTAAACTAAAATAAAATATTAGCTGTGACAAAGGAGGAAGTAAGGAGCATAAAGGTTCATAAAGAATACTTTTAGCATCCTAAAACCAGGTCAAACAAATATATAGAAAGTGTAGAAGCAGATAAACTGCAAAGAGTGCACACAGTCTTTAATCATCTTGAACATTCTAAATTCTGAAAGAAAAAAAGTTTATTTGAGATATCAAAGTACAAACTTCAAATAAATGCTTCAAAACACTGGATTTTTAATATTGTTTTATTTTTTTAAGAAATACTCTCTCTCAACCTATTTTAACTATTTTCTTCTTAAAACACAGTGATACTCTTAAGACATAAAAGTTGCAGGGAAGGCACAATCAGCCACCAAGTGTGGATAAAGATCAGTTGAGAGAATCTGCACAAGTTCCTATGGGCAAAATAAATCTGGTAGAGTATGAGTGGAAATTAATTTTTTGCCCCAGGGGTCTTGTACTAGCCTGCACAGCTGTGTATATTACTCTGTTTCAATTCTCTATCCTCTAAGTAATTATATATATAAAAAAATGACTCAATAGAAATTGTAGCTATTGGTAACTAAACTCATAAGAACTCATAGAATACATTAGTCTACTCTCAGCATTCAGAGCTCTGGGCTTAACTACTTTTAAGAGTGATACCACAGAGGTCAACAGATGCAGAGTTGCGTTAATAAATTATTACAAAGATAAGATAATATATTTCATACATCACGTTTCCATCAGGAGCTGATGAGTCTAAATATTACAAATTATTATTGAAGCATTCAAATAAAATTGCTTGAAAAAAATACAATACAAAATATATTAAGGCAACTAGCATGCTTTGCTGAAAGAGAAACTATTTATAATAGCCAGGATTAGGAAAAAACCCCACAACAAATAAACCACAAAAATTTTCTTTTTCTCTTTTTTTTTTTTCCTCTGCATTAAATATGTGCTCATCAGCAGTCCTAGCACTTTGGCCATTTTAGAAAACACATGGTTGACAGACAGGAGAAGAAAATTAAAGAAAAAGAAAGCAGTGTATCTGAAAGAATTTTACATTTACACCTTCTAGGTACTGTCCATTTTCTTACTTTGCAGGCTGTCAATTCCATGATTGCTTTGAATTTTGCAGAACTGAACTTTATTCAGAAATATTGTAATTATTTCTCCATTCAATTCTTTTAACCGAAAGTATTAAACAGATTGATCTGCAAAATATGAACATGACAACCCAGAAATTATGCACGTGGTCTCCATTAGCATAGCCTCTAGCAGAGAGTTAGAAATCTTATTTGGTAACTGAGACAATAAAATTCTACAGCTTTGTTTTGGACTTACAGCAATATGCTGGAGAAGGGTTTGAGATAAACTACTATATCTTAAAGGAAAAAAATTGATTTAACCACATAGATTTAAAATTCTCATGTTTTGCATTCCTTTTTTTTTTATTTTACCTGGAGCCCAATATTTTATTAACTATATAAAGGGGATCAGTTTTAGTTGTATCCCAAAGTCCCCACTGAGGAAGCAGGATTTACAGGCTCCTGCACCAAAACAGCACAAGATGGGATTTGAAAACCTACTTGCTATATGAAAATAGTTGCTAGCTAGCTATTGGGAAACAATGTCTAGCCAGAGACTAAAATGTCTGGCTCCTACCTGTTGCTTCTGCTATGCTTTTTTTGGTAGTCATGATTTCAGGAGGCTTAAGACACTGGATCCAACCGGTGAGATAGGCAGGAGAAAGCCTTGCTGAAAATGCCCCTAGGGTTAGGTGTGAGCCTGGGATTTCAGCGTCTCGCATAAGCAGGACATAAGCAGTCCTGACATGCCTGCTGGCAGGAACTCTGTGGACTTAAACATCACTGGGGCAACTACAGGGTAACAAGAGATAAGTGGGGGGTTTAAGACTCTTAAAAGCAGATAAAAGCTGCTGAAAGAGAATCAAAATTAAAAACCCATATGTGGAAGGTAATTTTTAAAATGGGACTTAGGAGTTTTTAAAAATATCATCCTGATATTATATATAAACTAAATTTAAAAATACAGCATAAATGCAAATATATTTCTTCTGTTCTACATTATCATAAAAACTATTTTTTAACAGATTAAATGCTCAATTATAAAATCTTTTACAGCAACTTCATAGCAAGGAACTCCATCTGTATAAAGCTAATGTAACAGAGCAGAAAATCAAGCTCTTGGTCTAGTTTTCTCTAGTCTCTACTTTACGTTCCTAAAAAGTTAGGGAGATGCGAGGAACAGACCCAAAGACCAAAGAATACGAAATTTCCAAACTTTTGGTCCAAGAAAGTCAGAATGCTCCCATTTCACCAAGTATCAACATTACAAAGTCGAAACAGTCTGTCTTGATGTAGCAAAGTCAACAACTTTGCACCTTTTACCAGTTAACCCATTCTAGCACATAGCATTCTAGCACAAGTACACTATTAAGGACATAAATAGACACCCTTTACTTTGCTAAAGCAGTGCCACAGCTTTAATACCTTGAAGAGCTTAACTTTCAAGACAACAGGTTTACTAATTCTTATAAATATCCTCCAAAATAAAATTTTAAAAAATGCGTAACTGCTTTCAACTATGTTGACAACAGCACCATTTCCCCTGCAGTTATTTCAGAGTCCTGACTGTGTGTAGAGCTGATTCCAGTGTCAGAGTCTGTATCATTTATGTCCAGATTAGTCAGTCTATGAACAAAGTCAGGAACAGCAATGCTGTTACTGGAGACGCCACTGCCCTTGGATGGCTCTTCATTTGATTGAAGCCTAGTTTCAATGTTGTCCTTAACATGTAGTAAATTAAATTCTTCTGTAAGAAGTTCATATTCTTTTTCCTTCTTTTGAAGCAGTGAGTCCCTGTATGTAAGTTCTTTCTGAATGCAGCTCAGGTATGAGTTGATTCTCAGACCATCTTTCATACTTTTTTCCAGCTCGTATTTTACACTTTCCAAATCTGAGCTTTCCAGTTCAGCATTAGCTGCTTCTTCCGTGCGAACAGACTCTCCGTTTTTTTCCATGCATATACCATGTACTTCTCTTTCAATTTCAGCACACAGGTTCTCTATTAATTGTTTGTGGTGTTTCAGTCTCTCTTCAACCTGTAAAATTCCCTCACTTTTGCTCAAATAGTCATGCATCTCTTTTTGATCATCTGGCCTACTCCCCTGCTGCTCAGTCTCACTTGTATTGATCATTAAATACGAGTCCTGCACATAATTTTCTCCATCATTTGCCACACGATCTAGATGGAATTTTGCTTCACATTTTTCAATTTCCATGTCTAGTTCCTTCATTCTAAGGACTTGCTGATGAATGGTATGATCTTGAGAAATGATCAGATGAATCAGTGTCTCCATATTATCTCTCTCTTGCTGAACACTGTCCTGCTTAAGCTTGGCCAGTTTCCGGAAAGTCTTCCTCACAATTTTCTTTTGCTTGTCTATTGGCAACATCTTCATGTAGTTTGCTGGACTGAGGTCCCACTGCTTTTCTACATTTTGTACTACCTTGGCTTCAGCTGTCTTCCACAATGGAAATGAGAGGAAAGCATCTGACTTCACCAATACAAAATGCAAATTAGCCTGCTCTTCCCCCCAGGCCTTCCAGAGTCTCAGAATCTTTGTCAAGGGAGGCAGTACTCGCTCCGAGCCTCTCCATTTTTCTACAATGCAGTAATCACTAGGTTTTCCAAAAAGGACCTTTTTCTCCCCAAATGTTGTCTGATGTTCCTCAAGCAGTGCTTGAATCACCTCCGAGCAAGTTGTGCGCTTTGTCAGGCCACATACAATCTTCTCCTCCTGGCAAACCCAAACCACAATCTCTCTTTCATTTGATGCCATGTCCTTGCTGGGAGATCTGGAAAGCAAGAAGAGACCAAGTATAAATTACATATCAATGGCAGAGACAGTATGAATAACTACTATAATTTTGATATGACTAACACACTGAAAAACTCCTGTATTGTTGTACAAGGCAACATACTTGCTTAAATTGCATGAAGAAATGTCTTTGGATTAAGTAATAGCTTTAATTGACTACTGCTTTAATATTATTACTAGTCCAGCTGAATGAGAATCTTGCAAAATGTCTTTTATCAAATATTGGTTTTGTATACCTAGTAAGAGTGCATTAAAGTTTGGCAATCTGCATTACACTTTCAGACTGACCTAGGAGAGCACAGCTTTCGGATCTTCATATTTGCTCTCATTACAAAGACTGCCCAGACATTTCTAAGCTACTAGAAATGACTTCTGAAGGGAAGAATGCATTGAACATAGATGGACTGAGGAAAGATGACTGAATACCACCAATGAATCTGACAACAGGATAAATCTATAGCTCTTCTGCCACACTTGCACCTAAACAAGCATAAAAACAATCGTTTTCCTTTTTTTTCTCTAATAAGTCAAGAAATTTGTTGCTCTTCCTGAAGTATCAAATAGTCTGAATTCCAGTGAGTTGTGAGAGAATATCAGCTGCAAAAGAATACATACATGGGTCTGCATTTTATTTTGTTATTTGAAATTATGCAGAAATGTAAGAAAAGGAAACAAGTTATTTTATTTAGTTGTTTATTTACTTGTTTGTTTATGAATTACAATGAATGTGCTATTAACCTGGTACTTCCTTATACATTGAGATATCCAACTCCAGGTGTCTGAGATCCCATTATGGTTTCTGTAGCTCCAGTGCCTAGACAGCAATTCAGTCGACCAAAGGCTGAAGTTCACTCCACAGCTAATTCTCCAGTTTGCCCCCATCTGGTCTTGGACTGCTGTGGGCCTGTGTTGGCAGAGTTGCCTGGATATTCCTGACCTCAAGACTCCACTTGAATAGTTTTTTCTTGCCCAGACCTGATGATTTCACCTCTTGCACAAAATGATAAACCAGTAAATTCCCTGAGGAAAACATGTCTTTGGATTTTCTAGAATGCCTTGCAGTTAATTTGAATGAATGAGGTTTCACCTAGTCTGACAGAGAAAGCTTGAAAAGGAAAATAACTATTCAGACCATATTTAAAGGGTGTAATAGAGCATGTTTCCATCTAGGACTACTTATCACAGAACTTTTTTTAGTCTTCTGAATTGTAGTAAGCATGGAGTTTTATTTGGCTTAATTACAGCTACACCCTATGATTAGTAAAGCAATCCAGCTTGTTCGTTTTTCCTAATTATTACACAACATGACAGACACACTGCAATCCAATAAATTGAACTCAGCTCTAGGTGCCACTCTGACCAGGAGGCAAAAATCCTTAAAAGAAAGGAAACTGCAAATGAATACTAATAAAACTGACAACTGTAAGTTTATTAGTATTATTGCACAGGAGAGCTCTGTCCAAGTACATTGCTTCAGGTCTTGGAACATTCTCTGAAAATGTGTGTTTTGGTAGATGACTCTGAGTAATAGCATCATTTTCCCTCTCCAATAGCTCCCCCTCACAGACCAGCATTTTACAATAATTATTTTTTGAAACTGGCGCTCAAAAAGTTAATAATGTTTTCATAAACTACTTCTCAAGATAAGAAAGCACATATCACAGACACAGAAAATGGCAAAGTGGCACTAAGAAAGAGTAATATTCAAGTTTAAGAGGGGAGGAAGGAATGGAGAATGATATTAGATTAAACAGCATTACAGTGAAGTATGTCACACACTAAAAAATCAATATCTCTAAAGCCTCTGAGATTTACAATCTGCAGGATGCTGTATTTTTTTCTGTTAACAGATTGGCAGCTAAGCAAAATTCAGGTAAATAGCCAGTTGCAATGTAAGTCAGCTGTGACTAAAAATAACTCATTATTTGCTTTACACTACAGATATGAAAAGGAAAAAAGCAACAAATAATTTATTATGCATAAAATTATGCAAAATGAATCATGAAAACTACAGTGCCTCAAACCATGTTCACTACTGATGCCTAAATAATTGATTTACAAATTCAACTGTATTACCAGTCATTGAATTTAAATTTATAGAAGTACTGCAAATAAAAAGAGGCATAAAAATATAAAAAATACCATACTGGGGACTCTGAGGCAGTAAATTCAGTCTGTATTTTTCCTGATTTCTTTTGCAATTAGGAAATACATTTCAGGAAATGAATGTTGTCTCTCCTAGCATTCTTCTGAGTCTCTTATGCAATTTGTTTTCAAATCAAAACTATTCCTATTTTTTTCTTGTTTTTGTTTGATTGGCATTTTTTCTCCTACTCAGTATTTTCAGTATGTAACTGATTATGTGGCTTAAGCAGAAGCCTACTGTCTCTTCTGGCTCCTTTAAAGTTTCCTTATGAAGCCAGTTTCTCTCTGTGCTATTAGCAAATATTCAGATATATCTGCAGACCCCCTACACATCCCATCATTACTGTACTGATAAATTCTTCCACTATACTTTCTTATCCGGAATTCCCACAGAGTTCAGCAGGAGTTAAACAAACTTCTGATGGAAACACTGTATTTTGTAAAGCAATCTCTACAGGATCCCTGAAAACAATATGGATGTAGAAATAAGATCTTTAAATTACTGTTTTCAACACTTTTCTAGCTGTTTATCACCCCCTGTAATTTTTTCAGTTTGCATGCCCAGAGTTTGCATTCAGCTTTCTTGGAGAAGGATTGTTCTTTATTCTGCCTATAAAATGTAACTTAGTTGCACAATTGGATAATGTATGCACATGCAGGTACACAAAGAAACCAAGCAGCTTATACATGAAAATAACTGCTTACAAATATATAAGTATATAATATATATATACCTACATCTTTTAATTATATGGTCATATTTTACAGAAAAGGAGAGAAGAAATTAAAAGAATTTCGAATTTCTGAACATTTCTGTAATTCTTGGATCAAAGCAACATGGTAAAGTAAAAATTATTTCCTTAATTCTTCTATGTGTTTGTCTCAATAGATATTATCCTAATTTTTTTTCAGTCACTCAATTTTTGATCTTCACTTCTATGCAAAAATAGTTAGCCAGACATTTATAATCTTACATTGCCATGGAATTCTAATATATTCTAAAATATCAAAAGTGGTTCTTTATTATCTTCCACTAAAAATGGTAAACTGGAACATTACCATGGACCTTTCAAGTAAAATGCATCGTATAATTCTTTCTTCATAGTTAATTCAGGTAGTTTCAAACAAAAATGAAATGTTGTGTCAGTTACAGAATACCAATCACTAAAAGCTTGCTTTCAGGATGCAAGAAGATGCCAGTACTAGGAAATATCTTTTGTTAAACTGCACATTCCTCATAGAAAGTGAAGAGCAGATTCTGCATTTATGAAGTGGAATTCATCTGAAAGTTAATATTTCAGTATAAATTCAACATCAAAATTCCACTTCATTAAGAGAAGAGAGAAGACTTCCAAGAATCCCTACTGCCTAGCCTATCTTTGATCACTGGGGATGATCATCAGAGGAAGCTATTTCTCTCTTTCATTAACTACAAGAGACTTATGTGGCCACCTTCAATCAAATAGCTCACTTTCAGGTAGTTGAAATCAGGTGAGATTAACCCAATCAGATTCATTCAGGTGAGATCAATTCAGATTCTGGTTTATCTGAGAGAAATGTAACAAAAATGGTTACAGTAGCAGTTGATTTAGTACAGACTACTAAATGTGGGACCTACACATCATAATTTCACAACTTAGTTTAGACCTTCACTGTTCAATTTATACAGTAATATATAAGAAAATCCATTAATTCACTTCAATAATAAGAAAGAGATCTTGAATAAATTGTGGTCATTGACAGGATTTTTTTTTTTTTTCTGAGATTCAATACTAAAAGGTTTAATCTTCAGGAACAAGATCTGCTTTTAAACAGTCATTGAAACAGAGAGGCGACCTTCTCATATTTACAGGTTCCTTGAATTTCCTGTCTTGCAGTTGTAAAGGACACAAAAGAACTAGCATTTTTAATAACCTAGCAGTTAATAGGAATGTAACAGCCAAAGTGTTTTTCCAGTTTAAATGTTTGGGTTTCCTGAGGACCACAATAACAATTTCTTCAAAACTAGCTAGGCAACTTAAATTTTTTCAAAAATATAATGCTGCAGTAAACAGGCTTTGTAGCTTTCAGCTCTGTTTTGAAGTCTGTTTCTTTGAATTGATCACTGAAACGTTCTGCTTATACATCTAAGATTATAAAATCTTGATGATAACAACAAGATGCAAGTCTATACTTTTTTTTTTACAAAGCCACTAATTACTGAGGACCAGATGGGAATTTAAACTTAATAATGGACAAAACTACATTTCCCATGTTTTTGTTTGCTTGGTTTGATTACTATTTTCATGCCTTCTGCTCCTTGTTTCTCTTCAAGATGACCCAAAACCCCATCTCAAATCATGCTCTAGACCTCACACAGTCTTAATTACACCAGCACAACCTGAGTGTTGTGTGTCAGATATATAATTTGTTAATTTATTCTTCAGGCCTAGGGGAAGGTAATACATTCCAGCAACGTATAGACAAAACAAAAACATTTACTTATGTCACACAAAGTCAAAATATGAGATAGCTTCAATGCTGGAAGGGGCACTTTTGATATTCACTGACTTTAGGGTATGTCTGGCCCAAAAATATACATATCAAACATAATTGATTGCCTTCCTGAAACAGTCTTCCTAAATATGTAATATATCAGTTTTAAAACTAATCATACCAATCAAATAAAGGGAACCCCCTACTTTTTATAATTTTTATAATAAAAGATGCTTCTTTTTCTAGTCAAATTTCTGCAAACATTCTATTGGAACTAGATCACTTCCATATCATACGGTTAGCAACTTAATGCAGTGTTTCTGAAATATAATGGAGACTAAAAGAATACTTTCCCTTTGTTGAAAAAACAGCATAGATAACCTTGACTCCCTTCACTGCAATGAATTATTTCTAGACTTCCCCACCCTAAAAAAAATTAATTCCTTTTTCAATATTACCATATTTCTTGACACACGTTCTGTGAAAATAGATCAAACTGATTAACTGATTTTAAAATACTTTGGAAACCAATTCAAACATGAGATTATGCTTATGACCAAAAATTTTACTAGTTGTCTCCTCCCAGTCATTGAAATAATTTAAATGGAATAAATGTCAGTTGGTGAAAATAGATCACTCACCAAGCAATATATTAACCTTTTCCTTGAAAATGCATAGAACTTCTAATAATTTATAAATTTTCCATCAAAGAGCTCATGCTAGAAAGTAATTTGTGTAAAATATCTTAGTCATTTTTTTCGCTGATTTTTTGGGAAAATCATGTTTTATTGTATGACAGCCTAAGCCCTCTCAAACAGCACATACAGTCTAGTCTGCAACAAATCAGATGATAATTGTGTTTTATAACTGACAGACTGCTGAGGTGGGGTCCTCAGCTGACCAGAGTATGTAGGTATGCTGCTGCCCTGACCTTCCCAGAGTAAGATCAAAATGCTTCTAAACCTTAAGCAAACCCTACATTATGCCAAGATTCCACCAAGAACAATTCACTTTCTTCAATGGAGAAGACAAAAAAGCTCTAAGAGACAATCTTGCTGCTTCCTACTGTGTCCTTGCAGTGGAGCCCTTGCCAATATATTCAGGATCTGCCATCTAGGTGCTTTCCTGGAGTCCACTAAAAATGTAGCACTTTCAGGGAGACCCAGGCAGGGTTCTGCAGGGCTCCCCGTGTTGTTCAGCAGCCCCTCTGTTCTTCCCTGAGCCGCACGCTCCCAGCTCCTCACCAAGAGGTTCAGTGGTGCGTCTCCCACTTGCCAGGCTGCACAGGGGGGAACAACCTCCCAGCCAGGCCTGCTCAGTGCCTGAGCCACCTGCTCTCCTTTGAGAATGTTGTGACACAATGGCACGTCTCATCCTGGGAAAACAAGACACACTAGGTATTTAATAACCTAGTGTTTTCAAGGAGCTGGTCTTTGAGCATGCTGCTGGGGCATACACATATGCCTATTGGGAAGCATGTGTCTGTGCTATGTATGGTCTCTGTTCAACATCCACAGATGCTTCTTCCATGGGAAGGGCTCAGAGAAAACTTGCCTTGTTCTCCTGCAATTGCTAAAAACCTTGTTATCTCAGTGCCAAGATTATTAATCTCTGTTATCTCTTAGATCTGAGCTATAATTATCATCAAAGATAAGGTATCAATCAAAAATGTGATGGTTCTTAATTATATATCTACTTGCTGGAAATAATAAGCCAATATTCCAATATTACCTACTTGACACAAACGGCCTATATTTGTAGCATAGGGCACATGCTACATGTAATTTGAGAGCTTCTGATACCAGTGACTCCTACATGTCAGGGTATATAAGGGCAAACTTCAGCCACAGAATCACAGAATATCTCAAATTGAAAGAGACTCAAAGGGATCATCGACTCCAACACCCTGCTCCTCACAGAACTACCTAAGATTAAACCATGTAACTAAGAGCATCATCCAGAAGCTCCTTGAGCTCTGACAGGCTTGGTGCCATGAACAAATCCTTGGAGAGACTGTTTTCGTACCCAACCCCACCCTCAGTGAAGAAACTTTTCCTAACGTCTAATGATTTTGTGGAAATGGTGTGGTAATGCTCTTTCTACCAAACCTCTGACCTAATATTAAGTTAATACCAAATATGAAGTCAAAGCATAGAAATTACATACATTATCAATACCATTTAGATAACACTGCTTTTATTGTTTTTATTTGATTGCTTCTATTGTTTCTTTTTCAAAATTTCAGCATGTTACCACATATATGTGTGTGTGTATATATGAGTATATGAGATAATAGATGAGCATTATGAGAGAAAAGATCAAAACATACTTTGGCTTTTTGTGATTTTTATCTGTGAAATTTGCAAAAGTGTAAAGCTGTTGGGGCTGTGTTGCAGCTCTTGTGTGGAAGAAACTAACTTAATTTGATCCAAAGAGATTTTTGGAGGTGAGTTTAAACATTAAAGGTACAGAGAATACACAGTCCATATGAAAGCTAGGGTCAGAAGTATGTCAACCTTTCAGGAATAAATGGCTCATGTTGGAAGTCCATATTATGTTTATTCAGACTATCTACATTTAAAACACCTTTTCTCTTAACTTTCTGTCCCCTTCTGTAAAGTTATTCAAAAGGCAATAAAGGCCAAATCTTATACTGGGTATGCCTCCTGCCTAAGTACATTATACACTTCTGAGTTTCCTCAGGGCAGCAATGAGGAAGTAGCTGCTCTCTCACTACCCACTGAAGCTGAAATTACTCCAAAGCCTTAGGGATTCATATGAGCCTATTAACCAACTGCATTACCATTCCTCTTCAAAGGTCCCTAAAAACAATATTAATGGAGGCCGAGTTAATATCCATGTCATTTAGGACACAGAAATTCCATACATGACGTGTCAGAAAATTGCTGCTTCTTCCCTTTTGCATCGTATGAAAGTCAGGGAAAAGGTCACCTGAAGGGTATCATGGCAAGACAGAACTGGTTCGTTAACTGTGAGAATAAAGCTCTCAATACAGATAATCAGTGTAGTCCCAACACTGCAGGAAGACTTGGAAAGGTCACCACAGAACTTCTGAAAACAAAGTAATTAGTAGTTATAGAGAGAAATAAACTTCTCTCTGCCATCTGCTTCTGTATCCATTTAATCTTGATCTATGATAAAACTTCCACCTTTACAGAAATGTACATAGGCATTTACTAAAAATAACAGAAAATTAGGCATCTTGTGAGCCAGTGATATTTTTCAAACATACACATATACATGGTAGTTTGGATGCTCTAACTGAAATATTTCAGATATTTGAAAAATAAAAAAAAATAAAGAAAGACTATTTTTATAACTAGCTTGTTATAACACTTTTTTTTCCTCGTATAAATTTAATGTTCATTTTTCTGTTCTTTTTTAAAGGCATAGATTTTTAATTCAGCAAAAGACACATACTGTCTGGAAGGTTCTATGAAGCATTTTAATTAGCAACAGCTGTTGCAAATTATGTCCAATATGAATTAAAATTTATTCATATAAATTTATGTAAAATGTACTTAAAACTACAAGTAGATCCTTCATCTCTTCTGCAGAGAAATGCCATCACCTTAGCTACTGTACAAAATTGCATAACATTACAATTCAGCAATGATCTGTGGTTGAAACTCCTGTTCACCTAAACACTTTATACTACGTTGATGGTCTATGTCAAATTTCAGTGGAATAACTTTGAATTGCAATGGGATAGCATTACTTACTTTTATAGAATGAAAAGATGAAAGGTATGACAGTTTAAAGAAAATAATTCTGATAATTATTTTACTGCAAATAACTCATTCACACCAGACTGCTGCTGACTTGAGATGTCAGACTTTGGTAAAAATCCCATGGGAAATCATGTGCTTCATTTTAATAACTGTACTGCTTGGAAACAGGTGTCTGTCTGAACAAGGACCACCTGTTAACAAAAATAAAAAAAGGAAAAAAGCCCTGACAGTACTTTAAACAGATAAAAAGGAAAATAAACAGCCAAGAAGAAGGACCAGCAAGGGCTGACAGCAATAATTCTATCATCTGCTAAGTGGATGGATAGCAGAGTTTGTACTACATCGAAAATAAGCCAAGAAATTGCACTAACTCAGGATACTGCACTAACAGAAGACAGAAGTAAGAGACACTATAAGAGGAATTATACACCTTGTCACTAGATAAGAGCGGTAGTTATGATGGATTAACCTGAACACTCCCCTGCTGCTCTTTTGAATAATGACAGGACTCTGTGTCTTTGCTACAATGGCCAATATTATTTTGCAAAACCTCATTTGCAAGGGCTGAGTGCAGATGTTCAGCAAAGCTGACCAAAATTTTACTAGGTCTTCCCCTTCACTTACTAGCTCTGCCCCATACCATGTTTACACTTCCAATCACAGGCAAGTGCAAAGGCTGCAGTGGAGACTGCATTTGCCCTTGCCCTTTCCTCCTGTCTTACCTCTGAAATTTTCCTCTGCCCCTAAGGGTGCACATTCTCTATAAATTACACCTGCTTTAAATCTGCCTTCCTGTCAGACTAATCATCATTTCTCCATTGTATAGTCAAAGTCATAAGGCTGGTGAGTGGATATTAGTCAAAAAAATGTTTGGAATTCCAACAAGCGTGGTGTGTGCACAAAATGTCATGACAGGTAACACATTTATCATACCAGGCCTGTATTTGGAGTAGCCTAACATAGTGGAGGGGGTGGTTTGAGAAAAGAAGAAGAGAACTAGCCGTCCACCAAAATATTTTCCAAGATGAGTAACAGTAACATCAACAATTTACTTTACTGGGAAAACATGCTTTGATGTGTCTGGTTCAACTGCTACCGAGGAAGCAGCTGTTATGCAGGAATGGAAGATCCAGGAAAAACTCCAGAGCCAAAAAAACCACTGACATATTTAGTGATAGTTATTCTTTAGATCATGATGAGGGGGATGGGAAAACAGGCATTTTCAAATTCCTCAGTGTTAATGAGCAACATGAGAAGTTTAGAAATATCAATACTGTAAATACTACATTTTAATTTTGAGCAGTGGGTAGTTCTCACTAGTGAACACATGAAAATGCCACTGGTACTTTTCATCTACCACAAGAACTTTGCTAAAACACATTCTTTTAAATTGCTCCTGTATTTAATTTAAGCGCCTATGCACATTTAAGCACTGGCTACACTATATAAACTTCATGGAGCTCCTATTAATAATGTACAGAATGTGTTTAAAACTCCATTAATTTCAGTAGTATAGAGGAAGCAGAATAATTTACAGCTTATTTGGAATGCAGGTTTCTAAACGATAGAGTTGCTGTTAAGTTAATAGAAATTTGTGTTATCTAACTTCTCCCATTAGATTTTGTCTAACAGCCTTTTAGAAGCACCCTGGTTGTTTATGAGCTTTTGAGATCAAAGAAGTGAGGGGAATTCCAAGCATTGAGAGTATGAAGGGGTTTTTTGTTTGGTTTGGTTTTTGGTTGGGTTTGATTTTTTTTTTCTTTTGTTTTTTTGTGGTTCCATGAAATTCAGTTCAGGTTTTGTTGAAAGGCAAAAGTGTACTGCTTCCCTCCCCTGCCTTTGTTGACATTTTTCTCAGTGAAGAAACAAACACAAAATATTCAGAGGTTGGGGATGAGCTGCCAAAACATGAACAAAGCATACTATATGTAGACAGATGATAACAAGGCAAGTTAAATAATGGAATGAGATACAGACAAGGAAATAATAAGACTTCATGCTATTTTTCCAATACTCCCTGATCTGAAGCAGGCTGGGATGGTTACCTTCTTATGAATCCTTATATCCTGTGCATGTTTTGCACCTCTTCTCTGCTTCTGGTGGCATTCATTGTTATTGAGAAGAGCACTTGTCTCACATGGTGAGACAAGTGCTCTTCTCATTCATAATGAATGCAATGTCCTTGGTTTATTTTTGCCAATCGTCAGGTTAAACTCAGGTTTGGGCAACAAAGTAAGAAAAATACTCATTTGGGTTCTATGGTGTCAAGCATAGAAGAGCAGCAATGCAAAGGGAATGGCAGAGAATGGCCAGGAGCCTGGAAAGGGGGCTTAGGATTGTTCTTTGTGCTACAGCAAGCCTTTAGAGCTCTTCAACAACTTCATCAATCATTACCCTTTCCTAACTTCTTAGAATCTAATGATTTGTCAACACAGCTTTTTTGTATATCACAAGAACCAGTAAAGTATCTCTCTACAGCTTACTAGGAGGAAGAAAGACGGGATGGCCTTTAATATTCTCCTATATGTACCACAAACAATTTTACAGAATGAACCACCCCACTCTGAAACTACATTGCATGATCTTTCTCATTTCATTTGCTTTCAATAAAAAATTTTGAAAAACATCACTTCAAAGGATGTTCTATCAAGACTTAATTTACAATAAATTCTTTCTTTTCTTTCTTCTTTTAAATTTCTGCCTCAAACTTTCTGAAAAACAATTCAGTGACAAATGTGTTCCATTACTTACAGTATTTGAAGAGCTGAAAGGAAAAAAAGATGAGATAATGAAGTGGACTCTTACATAAATGTTCATTCTAAAGAGCTAAATTGAGTACTAGATAAATAATTATGCTAACGAGAAGAGTGGACATAATTTTTTATAAAAGAAACCTGAAGCGTTTTTGCTGTCCATTGTCAGACTGAGAGATTTGCGCAGCTCATGCTTTCAAGTAATTTTCTAAAATTGCCTATCAATGAATGCTTCAATATGTAGTTAGTCAGGCACAGGCTGATAGGGTCTCTGAAATATAACCACATCGTTTCTAAAGAAGCTACTGAACAAATGAAATAAATTGTTAACCTCATCAAATGTGCTCTTCCCAAGCAATGGATATGCAAAAAGAGGGCATAGGAGATTGCAAAACTAGCTCTAGCCAGCTGAGCAATACAGGTAGGAAAGGCAAAAAGGGATGAATTGCTATCTGGAAGCAAGTTTAAAGCTGGATCATAATGATTACCAAGAGTAATGAAAAATTTATTAAATTAATGCAAAGAAGAAAGGTGTAGACAAGAGAGACTTAGAGAGAATGGTGTCTAGTAGCCCCTCCACCCCGTCCCAATTTTAAGCTCTAAGAAGATGAAGGAAGATGACTGCAGAGGAAGGACATTCCATGTGATTCAGATAAAAAGCTATGCGAATCCTAAAATATTTGAACAATTGTGACTTAAGCGTAAAACCTGTTCTATGACAGACATAATGGGTTCAGATAATGTGTTTCCACCTGGGTCCATATGAAGAGGCTCATAACCATGTCAGTTGTCCATCACAACCCTCCCACTGGAGCTGAGTTTCTTGTCTGATCTCCAATGAGTCATGATGAATTAAGCCATAAAGATAAAAGCTTTGTTAAACCATGTAAGATAGCCATCCAAATGTGAGTGAACAGTTTAGGAAGAAACTTCAAAAATTTAATGCAGCTGAAAAGGTGCTAGCTTCTGGCGAGAGAACTGTGAAGACCAGGGAGAGCAGATGCAGGCCCAAAATCTGCAGTGGGCACAGTAAAGCTAAGCACAGCTCCATGACTGTGACCAAAGACCAAGGCAGGCCCGAGAAATAATGGTGCCAGTCTTGTGAGACATCTGTGGCAGCACAGTGATTATCCAAGCAGGCTGTGACACCAGAAAGACACTGCAAACTACTTGTTGTCTTTAGTTCACAGAAAGTCACACTGAGTCAACATTCAAATTAATCCTGTGTTTCTTCAGTTCACATATCCAAATGTCTTTGCAGGTGGGGATCCTGTCAACATATGAGCAACTCAGATGGCTTCACAGCTCAGGGAGGATAAAAAGGCCTTTGAACAAGGTACTTCATAAGCTGAGTGGTTACCACAGTGACAGGTGGATGAAGGCATGCTTCCCTCTGCCATGTGAACAGCTGTCATGTTGGGAGAAATACACATTTTTAGCTTTCTTTTGTGACACATGCACATTCTGTTTGTCACTTCTGACAGGCTGGTGTGTACTCAGGTTTGTAATATGTAGATGCATAAATACACAATCTACAGAAGTGGCTATTTTTACATGTATTGATTATATATACAATAATTTGGGATTTATAATATATTTTATTGTATGCATGTGACAGTACATGAGCTATACATATGCATTCTGTGATCACATCTAACACAAGCTGTCATAAATTCATTTTTATGCTGAATATATGCCTACCAGGCACAAATGCCTAAGCACAAAGAAATATGTTTAGCATGCATCCAAGGACTGAAAAATTTAAGATACTGCTACTTAAGTTCAACAAAAATTAATTTGATTCAGTGTATCCATATAAAGATTCATTCTCTGCTACACTGGTCACTTGCCTCACTTAAATCCATATAAGAGACAGTACTCAGTTTTGTCAAGACACAGAAGATACTGAGACATTGCAGACACCAAATATTATAACTTTCAAGTATCTCCTTTGCTGCTGAAATTCATAATGCTCACTTGGACCCCTTGATTTCCACAGAAAGTACTACAAAAGAGTTGAACTCCTAACAATGGGGTTTGCTGACACCAGCAAGTTCATCAGGAACTGACCTAAAGCAGTCAGAAACATGAACAAAAGGGCAGGACTTAGATGCTGTTAGATCATGTCCATATGTTCGCTGCATAAAAAACCAGAAATATTAATTAGTACAGCAACCCAAAACCTGATTCCCTTCTCTCCCTGAAACTTTCAACACTAATCCTTGTCCTTGTGCGCCTTTCTGCTGGCTTACTTAAGCCAGCAGAAAAATGAAGCAGTTTAAAGATGAAATACTGAGAGAATTTCCATTCAGAATAACTTCACAGGACTTTCCTGAATAAGGCATAATGAGGGAATCACAAACTGCATGGTGTTCAAGACCAGTGTAAGACATGATAGAAGAACAGGGGGCTGAGGAATGTTACCAGTCAGAATTAACAAATTCAAAGTTCTTAAAAATTGTCTTAGGTGACTGGAATTTCATTTAGGCAACTAGTCCTTATTACTTGAATTTGTTCAATATGTGCATATTTTTTATTTGTATCTTTTCTCCTAGGTATGCTACAACCCTTTTAGAGGACACTTTTCAAAATTCAAACTTTTGATATATGTCCTTTATCATCTTGTATTTAATTGCTCTTCAGGCTGACATTACAGAATTTATCTCCACATACTCTGGTAGGGAAAGAACTCCCTTTTACAAACCAAAGCTATCCACTCATTCAAGTTCTCACTCTAACTGAATTGATATCCACAGACGTGCAAAGCAAGATATCCATAAACTTCCTTTGCTCAGCCCTTATGTAACAAGAGTTTACAGGACACTGAATTAGCAAACAATGAGCACACAGTGAATAACCAGTTCTGTAAACTGTGGTTTATATGTCTTGCCCAAAACTAGGTAGGAATTTTGTGGCAGGGTCAGGGAAGACATCCATGCTATTAGGATCGTTCTCCCTTAATCATACGTATCTAACTATAATTCACCTCTCCGCTCATGTTTCCCTTTTTAATTTCTAAAATGAGTGGTGCAAAAGATGGTTAATAACCTGCTCTACAAATCTGAGCATGCTCCATGAAAAGTGATTGGGTGGTGCTCATATCATCTACCTTAAGCTATTTAAAAATGTAGATGTGCAAAGATAGTTTTCTGACCTTCCTCTGTAATCAGTGGCATAAAATAGGCACCTCCAAAAGGGTGACTAATCCCATACTGACAGCCTGTCTAAGACTAAATGAATTGCCCTCCAGAAGTGTTTAGATGTATCCATTAACTACAAAGAGTACTTAGATGACAAGATACCTAAATTTTCAGTAGGCTTAAGTAGAGTAAGATGGAGCTTGACATTTGTGTTTCACTGTGTACTTGAATCTCAGGAGCAGTGTGAGTGTCAGCAAAAGTACTGTGACCATCCACAACTGCAGTTCCAAAAATAACTTAGATCTTTGTCAGACACCTGTAGGGACTTCCATGGGTAAACAAACACTATTAGTTATCTAGCTAATCCTTAAAGTACCAGGAGTCTGGGAAAGTGCAGTAAAGTCAATACCAATCCTAGACGGTCATTAGAAAACTGAATTTGTGCAGGGCTTTTCAGTAAAGCAGGATGTTAGCAACAAAGTGGCCTCAAGAGATACAGGCAATAATCAAGTTAAAAAAATATATATACCCAGTGCCTTAGCAATCAGTCCAGAGGAAGTCTGTCAACAGCTAATGTCCAAGCGAAACAGCAGTTCAGAACATCAGTTTACCAACCAAAACACCAGCGACTGAACAAGATCAGCACAAGATCCCACATTTATAAATATCACTAAACCCCTCTTTGATCAGTGAGCAAAATCTGGTAACTTCCTGTGGCAGACGAGGTATACTTTAGGTCATCAAAACAGCGTCCTAACTGTTGCTCTGAAAAATGCTGTAGCTTTAAAGTGCTTTCACAGTGGAAAACACCCTCTGTAGAAAGAATTCCTTTGAATTGAAGGAGGTTGGGGAAAGCAAAGTAAGATGTTCTACATGGATGATGGAATCTATTAACACAAAGCAAATTGCATGTTCAAGACCCAAGGGCAGACTCTCTTAAAAATTAGTAGTCTTCACTCAACTGCATTATTCCAGTGAGGTCATACACCCTTACAAGCTAAAGGAAGGTAAGCACATTTATACCTGACCAAAAAAAAATGTCTGTTAGAATATTAAATTTTCATGAACCTGATTTTGTCCTTGAACATGAAAATATTATGCTTTTGCATATTTATTTTAAGCTTCAATATTTTTGTGTTATTAAAAGGAGGAAAAAATAAAATCTTCTGCTTTTCAATAGAGATGATTCTATTTACCATTATGATGGAAAATTTGTAACTCGGAACTCTTTACATCAATGAAAGAGAGCAAATAGGGGTGAAGAATAAAGAAAGCAACTTAATCAGATTCATGATTTTGACCCTAGATATAAAGAAATTATGTATTATATCCACAGCAAACACTGTCTCTATAAATACGTTTTTCTCCTATGATTATTCTGCACCTTACTAATTAATGTGGAAAAAAGTCATAAAAAAGCAACCACAACCCAGAAAAACAGAGGTTTACATCACCTCCAAGATTACAACACGGCCTGGCTTCTTCTAATGCTGGTGCTCAAAAATGCATGTCTAGGAACCATCTAAACTACAATTTAAATGTCTCAAACTGACATAGGAAAAAATGCACTCAGGCATACAGGAGTGGGAATGAAACAAGAAAGTTGGTGAAAGAGAAACATATCTTCAAATAAAGGGTATAAACAAAGTGCATGAGAGATGTACCAAACATGCACTAATTTTTTTTCTTTCCAGTTTGATGTCTTTTGCTCATTAACACATTATATGACATATTATTACATACAATTACATGACAATTTATTATCATTACCATCAAGAACCTCCCTTTCTGTTTGGTTTTTTTTTTAGTTTCTGCAGGTAATTTTCTCTTCTTTTGTTCACTTCACAAAACCACCTCAAAATACATTAAGATGCTCATGGAATTTCTTTATTTACTTCTTTCTAATTCTGGGACATTAAAAACCTCCTTACAAGATATTTTTAACATTATGGAAAAATTTAAACCATTGAAAAATTCCTCAGAAAAATCACATAAAATCAAACCTAAACAATCCACAGTGTATTCTCCCTTTCCTGCATGGCATCTATGTTTAGTGGACTGCAAAAGGACTAGAATAAAAGAACTCACAGATCTAATTCTTACTTCTCCCACTAACTGGCTTTCACAGTCTGCACTTCTACACATTTTACACTGTCTAGTCATGTCCTACTTATTTTCCCGAGGCATGTAAATATTAACACCAAAATTACTGCTAAGGAAAACTATGTAAGCTTATCGGGTGTTTGAGGTCACAAATAATTGGTATCGTTATCACTATTGCAACACCTGCACCGTAAGTGTATTTCTGGCTAGGTTAAACCAGGAAAAGGCAATGTGGTTAATCGCAGAGCCTATTTGAATCAAGTTCCAGAAACGTGCTCAAAAAAGTATTCTTTTGGACAAGGCTTCCTGAAACTCTCTTATCTGTTTTGTCCTGTGTGATACCTGAGGAATTGCTAGCATGGAAACACTGTACAGAAGACAGAAAGTCATCATCTCAAGAGTATCACAACATGTAAGGGAAACAAGAGAAGTGACAGTAATAGCCCAGTTACCTAAGCACACAACTGGGTCCCAGCATGTCCAACATTCAGTGTCAGGCTTTACCTCATGCGCGGTCTTAACATTTTTATATTGCATCATCCTTTCTGCCACTATTAATAAGGATTTACCATAATACTAAATATAGAAGCTGGATGGTCTAATTAAGGCTTGTACAGCATATGAGATGTTAATGTTTCCAAATAATAGTGTTTCAGACCAGAGTTTTAAACTGTCATTATTACTCATATAAAACAAACAAAAAACTTTTTTTCTGAGCATAGGTAAATCAGGAGGTACTACTCTGTGATTATCACTGACTTTCATTAAAGTTAATATAATTTTAAAAAATCCCAACTCTGAGAATTTGTTTCTGTCTACTGAATTAATTACATATTTAGCAATATGTCTTTCTTCATGCACATAGTTTTTCAACAGTAAAACAGGAAATGACCACTGACCAGCTAGATTTTTCCTATTTTTAATCTTTCACTAAAAAAAAAATGGGATTTTTGTCTGAAATGTATCTCTCAGCCTGACTCTACACTATATCAGTGTGTCAGATTAGCTTCAATTTAACTAAAGTCATGCTCTTAGATGGTGTAGTATTACACTTCTATTACTCGTTTTATTTACTCCTTCAGGATGAAATTGCTGCCTGCCCTCCTGGAATAGTAGATAATTAACTCTTTAGAAATAAGGTTAGTGTTTTGCTAGACGAAAAGCTCTTCCTGAAAGTGAAGTGAACAAATATGTACAAAGATTATTAGAAAATGTGTGCAACCATTTTGACCCCGAGACATAGCTTCCAAGGAGAACCAGAAAATAAATTATAATGTATGAAATTTGGCTCAAAAAAGAACAACTTCTAGAACTAGTTGATAGCTCCTTAATACATCTCATACTCAGGGAAAAGTTAAAAAATTAGGTAAAAAAGAATGCATTCTACCATTACAAAACAAGCACCATCTTTTCAATCTAAAAATTTAACACAGGTAGCACCACTGATTCCAAAACTTTTATCTACCCTCTCCAACATACGTACCAAAAACCTTGTAGTCTTGTATCAAAAAGCACCTTTATAGCTTCATATAGACTTTTATCCAGGTATGCTCATCCAAGAGAAGTATTAGACATCTCACATGATCCCATGAGACTCACAGTGTGGGTCATACACAGTTCATTCAGACAAGCAGCTGATCTCCAAGAGCTTAACCAGTCCAAACCTCAATGGTGAGCATTTTCAGTTTTACTTCATCAAGGTTTAAAATGTACAGCGGCGTACTCAACCGTAGGTAGAGCAGAAGAGATGTTCAGAGCAATACACAAATCACCGGGCTAACTAGATGCAATGAGAAACTACTGGAGGGAGGGAGGGAGAAAGGGAGGGATCATGGAAATGCTAAGTCAGTATCAGATAGGTGAAGTCTCTAATCTAATTCACTACCCTGTACTGCAATATATAGACTGAGAGAATAATTGAATGTGTCTCTCACTGGGGAGGGGCCTCTGACTGTCAGGACAGGAAGAACTCCCTCTTCTATCCATAACATTGGATGGAAATACATGGTCTTTCTTTCCACCTCTGAACCAGAGATGAGCTGATTAAAGAAAAGCAGAATTAAAGAGTAGGCAAGGTAAGTCTTTCCCTCCTACAGAGAAATACCAACTTCTGTGGCAGTGAGTAAAAGTGGAAAACGGTGAAAATAGTAAACAATAAAAGGTAGAAAAAAATACAGGAAGGAAAAGCAAAACCAGTAAACACATTTAAATATTAATAGATTTGTAACACAATTGTTTAATCATGAAACGCTACACCAGGTTCAGAATGGTTGCACGCCAACAGAGCGTACAAACTTTTCTAGTAAACGTAGGACCAGCATGAAGTACACTGGCAAAATGTATTTCTCAAGGTGTTGAACATAACAGGACAGCCCTACAGCATCAAGATGGATCATGTGTACCCTCTCCTTTTCAGGATCCCAACTACAACACAAATGAAACAATAGACATTCAACAATTTTGTCTGAGGCTTATGTGCAAAACCCAAGGAAGTGGTTGCAATGAAAGAAATGGCAATGAGGTCAGTTTTTGCACTATGGCATAGATCCTTGAAGTATTTAAATAAACCTAAAGACCCATTTTCAAAAGTGATCAAATCTAGCACCAAGAGCAGAGAAGTCTTAATCCTACTGAAAATCAGAGCAGTATAAATTCCTGTTCTGCTTAGGAACCAGGAAATTGAATACAATGTGAAACCTTGGTATCTAAACACTGCAAGTATCTGTGTTCTGTATTTCTCATAATTGGATAGGGAGCTGTTTTGTCTCTGTGCAGAGAAATGTGCTAGATCAATTCTAGACCTTATGAGCAAAGAACTCAGTGCCTTTTCTCTTCCTCCACCTTCAGCTAAGTGTTTCCTGCCCTCACTGCACTTCTGAAGTGTGATGTGAGCCAAGCATTCCTCTCACTCTCAAAGTAAGCATCTTTAAGAGATCTGCATAAAAATAAATCTCCTTGAGTTTATTCATGCTGCAGAGCCTTAGTCCTGCAGGAAACTTTCATTTTTCCTTTGTTTCCTTAGAGGGGACAACCTGTCCCTGCTGTGCACATTTGAGTTTTTAAGTGGGTGGGGTGTCTTGGAAGTATTGTTCTCCGGGGGACATAGTGACAAGCACATACACATTCTGGGGACTGTGATTACTTCTGGTCGTCACAGAAGGACAAAGAATATTGTAAAAACTACTTATAGTTCTTGAAAAAGATATCAAAATATCACTATTGTCTTTCTTGCCAAGAAACATACGCTGGAGTCACAATCCTAGAGGTCACTCCCCTGAAATCAAACAAGGGCTGAAGTGATCTACTGGCTACATGGGCTTTGTGCTGTCTCTGTATTAGTGACATTTCAGAAGCCCAAGAGAGTAATACTGACTGAAGATCTTTCAAATGCTAACAGTAGTTCAGCACAGGCCTTGTCTTTCTGAGGTTTAATCTCAGTTTCTTTCTCTAAAGACTGGTGGCATAATGGACAACATCCCTCGCCTCTTGCTCAGACAAAGACTCAGTTAGCGTAACCTCTTTGTTTAAACTCTAAGGTCTTAGGGGCAGAGACTGACAATTTACAATCTGGATGTGAAGAGCCTACTATTAAACAGGGACCTGATCTGGAACCTCTGGGCAATGCTGCAAGACAAGCACTAATTACAGTGGTGTCATCTTGTTATCTGAGCAAATGACTGTAACGCCTTCATTTCCCTTCTGGCTCTCCTTCCACCCACCTCTGTTACCTCAACTTAGCTTTATGTCCTCATGTAAACAGAGATTTTATTCCTCATTTGCTTATCTTAAAACTTTCAGGAGTTATATTTGCATGTAGCAAATGGTCATTAAGAACTTCCAGAGAAAAAGCAAAAAGCCGAGTTTCCCAGAAATGTGAATGAGCACTGGCCCTATTTTACAAAACTGCAGCAGCATCACAAAGATATACATTTGTGTATGTCCCTTTTTGGTCCCTCTTTATAGGTAGTTAGACAAAGTAGTGAGCCACAAGTTCTGACTCTCCAACTACTGGTCTAAATACAGTCAAAGATTTTAAGCTCCCTTCTCAAGGTTTCAAATGAGTTCACCAAGATACAATTAAAATAAGAAACAATTATTACATAGCTCTTCAGTCATACTGCAAAATCACTTTACTAACTGCATAAACAAAGTTTCATTCTCAAAAGTATCAAAGCTAATATTAAACATGCAGAAATTTAAATATCTGAATAGATAACGACACATCTTAAGAAGTATGTAGTTTGCTTTGTTCTTGGCCCCCTCCCCCTACACTCCTCTGGTCACACAGGCCCCTTCTTATTGCCAGAAAGCCTCTCAGCCATTAGAGGTATTTATTTATTTCTGGGGATGTGAGGATAAAATGAACAGAAAGTCCTAGATGAACCAGTAAAGGTTCTTTTGGTATTTTAATTTTTATTGCCTATTTGAAGCTTTGGATTATGACTTTTCCTGAGGAATAAAATGTCACATCAGCAAACATAATGAGATTGATGCAATTAGTGTGAAGATATTGTAAATACCCAAAAGAGAAACAATTTCACCGTTGAACACAGTGGAACTGTGCTTTGTGATTTAATCCTTATTCACGTAAGTGATTACAGAAACAAAACTTCCACTTTAAGACTAATAAATTTCCAGCTCTATGGGAAAGCAATTTCATAGAAAAGTTCATGTTCACCTTTCTAGATCTTCTACACAAAAAATGGCTACATGAGAATTATATCAAAGTTTTACTGTTTTCAGGCACATTACCAAAATATGCCGTTTAATCAGTAAACTACAATATTAATAATTCTAAAATAGTATGCAATTTTTAAACATTGACTATTACAGTCTTTCTAATTTATATTCAATACACTAACTTAATATTTTTACACAATCCCAGCAAATACAAGCCCCCCCCCAATAATTTTCAATATATCAAATGTGAAAACCAAAAGCCAAACATGGAAATGGGACGTTTTTACAAGACTATTTAGAGTTCAATTATATTCCCCATAGAAAAGTTCATCCTTTGCATTCCTTTAAATACGAACTAAATCTTGGTGAAGAGCACTAGGCAAAATGGGGATGAGATTACAAGTGATTTTTAGAGTTTCTCATTGAGGCAATGTAGCAGCTTGTATTCCAATCTGCTACAAGGCAAAATTCCAGTGACCTGTTTCTGTTCAGCTTTAGCTAGATGGGCTCAGCCACTGTACATTCCATAAAGGTCTAAGCAAATTCACTCCTGAAAAATCTAGTACCACCCTAGCACCTAGCATGATTACATAACCTTCCTTTTCCTTTTTGCAGCCCGCGTGTGGGGCATGTGGAAGCATGTACGGCGCAAGGGGCAAAGTCCCCATAAAGAAACTTCGCAGTGGCAGACCAAAGGACCACAGCAGTCCCTCTGAAGAATTTTCTCAGCAAAATAAAAAATAAAAATATATATATACAGTACAAGCCTGTCCTGGACTAAAGGCTAAACAAAACAAAACAAAACAAAACAAACCCCAAACAAACAAACAAAGAAAAATCATCCCCCCCGCCTCCCCACGCTGAGAGCTCGATGCTCTCCTACCTCCCAGGCTGACAGCCAGCGGACAAGGTAAGGCACGGGTTTGATCCGAAGGGATTGCAGGCTGCCGGTCAACCTCCCAGGGCAGCGGGGCCACGGCCCGGAGCGCGGCCCTGCCGTGAGAAACCCTGGAGCTCTGTCCCGGGGCGGGGGAAGAGCTCCGGGCTGCCGCGGGCCGCGGCCGTGGGGCTGCAGCCGGTTCCCCCGGCCCGGGCCAGCCGCACCTTCCCAGCGCGGGCACCGCCGCTGCTCGCCCCGGAGCAGCCGGGGAGGCTCCACGTCCGGAAGAGCGACCTCCCGCTCACGGAAAATACTGCCCACGAGTGAAGAGAGCCAGAGCGAACAGGGGCACGGCAGGTCCGGGGGAAGGGGGCCGGGGAAAAGTCCCTTCCCTCGGCCCGCTCCCCTCCGCTCCCCCGGCCGCTCGCAGGTGAGCCCCGGAGTTCAGCTGCGCGGTCCGGATAACACATCCTGCCCCCAGAACCAAACAAAAAGTGTAAAAATGAATTCATCCCATAGCGCCCTACCTTGTCCTCCGCATACCCACGCACTTTACCTGTTTTTATGCCGGGTTTTTAATAAATTCCTTCCAAAAGGAGCCATGATCCCAGCGGCATAACATCAGCGATCCCCAAAGAATTCGAGGGTGTTCCCTTCTCCCCTATTTTTTTGCCTGAGCGCCTTCCAGCTTGTTAATAGTCACCGAGCGTAGCGATGAGCTGGAAGTTGTGCAATTTACTGCTAACTTTGAACTCCAGCTTGTTGCTGCTGCTGCACCTTTGGAGTCCTGCCCAACTGCGAACTTGAAGGAGGTGTTTAGAAGCAGGAAAAAGAAAGGGGGGGGGGGGGGGGGGAATACGCACTTGCTCCTGTGATGTGGAGTTATGCACAGAACTTGCTAAACTTTCAGCCTTGTCACCCTCAGGGCAGCAGGTAGCAAATGGGAAAGAGGGGGCTTTGCTCCCGTGTGGAACTCCGTAAAGGCGCACACACACACACACACACACACGCACACACGCACACACACGCACACGCACAAAAGCACTGAAAACTTTCCCCGGGAGGCTCCAGCCACTTCAGGTCAAGTCGCTCAGCTCAAACGCACGTTAATGAAGGGCAAGCTGCAGTTGCCACACCAGTTCCCAGTGCATAATAACCTGCCTTCTCGGTACCTCAGTACTTCTTCACAAGGTGTTGAACGAGTACGGCGAAGATGAAGGGAAAAAGACCGCTGTGGCCCCTCTGCTCTCCCGGGACTTTTAAGTAAACGAGCTATTTGCATGGCAGCCTTTACAGATTAAATGCACCTTCGAAAATGTGGCCTAGCAGAGAACAAGTGAGGCAGCAACACGAAAGACTGGATTCGTACTAAGCTGTTCCACGACCTTTTTTGTTATTATTTTAAACTGGCTTTGCCAGAAGGGAAGTGAACACACACCATGGTTCCTGTTCACAGCAACCCTCTGGGAATGAGAGATTTGGAGCGGAGCTTCAGAAGGAAAAATCTTTTATTCTCCCCCCACCGCCCACCACTTTGGAGCAGAGCAGGGCAAAGAGGAGCCATTGTGCCCAAAAGGCTGATGCCAGCGGGTGGAGATCCCGGGGCAGCTGGGAAGCCCTGTGCACAGTCCTAGCACACCGTAGCCCTCTCCTTTCTGTAGCAATTTAACAGGTACATATTAGATGTAAGTAATTCCTTTTTCTTTTTTTTTTCCTCTGACAGGGCAGATTCTTTGTGTGACTGCCCAAAGGTACAGCACAATAGGGAATTGTTTTATCAACCAGAGGCAATGATTAAATAGGAGCCTACCAGAGTAAGGGCTTATCTGAAAAAAGTATTTTTCTAAATTTCCCCCTTCCTCCCTTGTTCAAGAATTCAATTTTGCTGAAGAAAACAAAGCAAAGGCCCGTTTCATGGTTTACCTATTACTGGCAGCTCTAGGAATACCCCACATATTTTCAGTTCAGTCCCACGCCTCTGAATCCTCTGAACTGTAACTACAAAGGGAGGGACCGGAGCCTCTTAAAAGCCTTGTTTGTGTATTCATTCAAATAAGACAAAAAATAGGGAACCTGAATAAAATAACTTTCAGCTTTCTTATCGTGCTGCCAGAGTAGGCTTGAAATAGTCTGATTTCAGTATTATGAACATAAGCACACATTAAGTCCATAGAAGTCTTTCTTTTTGCTTTGAATCAGGTTATATATGGCACAAAGAGGGAATTTTCCTATATCCAAAGGACTGGGAAATTTTTTCAGTACCTAAGAGATGTTTAAGGCCTATTTGGCATAAAAAACAAATCAGTGTAGAACTTCTAGAGAATAATTAGTGTTCAAGTAATTATTTCTATTGGGAAGTTAAAATGAAATAGCTTTATCTACAAAATAATATTCACTTTTAATTATGAAAATAAATGGGAACTCAAAGATATTTGTAGCTGGTTTTATTACTTATGAAGAGTCATCTCACAATTTTAATTTATTCCAAAAATTAAAATACCATGCAAATTGTTCCTCTTCCTCTAGCAAATGCAAAATCAATTTCAACCAAATATATGCAATGTGGGTCCCTCTACACAAGTAAATCAAAATGTTTGTTACATTCATGTAGTTATGCAAAGAATTGTAGAAAGGACTCCAGCATAATAAGTAGACATTTTCCCCACAACTGAGGGAAAAAGAGGCCTTTCAGTCTATGCACTTTCAAAATTAGGCTGGCCAAAACCAGGAAAAAAGTATATGAGTGTATGATAAGTGTATTACAGACTAATAAAGAAGAGAATCTTAAGAATGAGGAACATAGCCCTTTCCTGAAAAACAAGAGCAAAGGATGTTTAGTACACCATGAAGGAGTAACTACATGCACTTTCTTCCAATATTCAATTAATTGTAGAACGCAAAGAGAAATAACATAGGGGGCAAAAAGACCTACTTAGTTTATAGAAAAACATACAAAACCACATGAAAATGCATGGATATTTCTCTTATTAAAAGAAGGGACTTGAATTTCCATTCCCCAGCACCTAGGCTAGTTTCTGGATAGAGTAGAAATAGTAGCAAAACTTTGCAGAAAGACAGGTTAATTTTGTAGGCAGTGTTGACACAACAGTTCAGTTAGCTTGTCCTTAACCTTCCAAAGTGCCTCAAATTATCTGTATCTGTATGTACACGTCCTCAGTTTTCTTTAAACTGCAGCTCTGATCTTCCAGGAATATTGTACTAACATTCCAGACCAGGGCCCTGGCACTTCCCAGCATGCCACGTTGAATAAAAAGCCACAACCACTCAAATTTTGGGTATGATCACCTTCTAATCATACTTTCTGCATGCAAAGAGCTAAAAGGTGACTAGCTGGTAACATCACATTTTTTACCTGCAAGCTCACCAAATTGTTCTCTGTCACAGTATTTTCCCTCTAGGAGAAGTAATTAATGAATTTCAGGCAGTCTGTTACGCAGGATCATTTTTTGAAAAAAATACATATATATGAATCTTGAGATCTTCAGAAAGACATGCCAACAATTCATTCTTGTATTTAAAGTGGAAGGAAAGGGAATTATAAGCACTAGTGTATTACCTGCCATCTTCTGAAGCAAGTCACTCGAGTATTTTATTCTTCTCTGCGAAAATACTGCTGTACACAAGTGCTTTAAAACCCACCTTTAATTCAGATTTAGAACCCAGCTTTAACCATACCAATCCATGGGTATAGTTTCAAATTAACTTCTTAAAGGCAATGAGGAATGGGAGTTCTAGTGCTCCCTCTTGCCCTGTCTCACCTCTCTTACCCACCACTCAGCTCCAGTGTTTATCTTAAACAGTCTCCAGGATCTCATCTGATCTCCTTGTAAGCTGATGCAATCTATGCAAATTGGAACCCAGCAAAAAAAATTTGTTTATTTTGCTTTGGCTGATGGCTGAGATGAGTTGACTTACCTCAGGATCTGAAAAGTTCACTCAGGCAGTGTGATTTCCAAAGCTGATTCAAGGTAGGAATACTAAGACAAAAATGGGATGAATCAAAGGAGAACTTGGAAATAGGGGGAAGAAGGTAGACTTCCTTTGGCTGAGTGGTAATGTAGCTTGGCAGCTTAGCCTGTTCTAAGAGTGGGTTCACAAGAAACGACTTCATCTCATCTAATGGCTCGCTGTCTTTAAAAGTGAGGAGTTCTTACTACTTTTTCCAGCTACAGACTCCTGACCCTTTCCTTGTGCCAAATCAGGTTTTCAACAGGCTTTGTGCTCACACCATTCGGCTTTTTAAATGGATGGAAAAGGGACTTGACACAGGAAGCGAATAAACAGCTTTTTGTGGGCTAGGTAGTTAAATTGGCTTTTTGAGGTATCAGACAGTTGGCAGATCTGGTATGTGAGGAGAGAAACAGGACGATGAGGCCAAGAATGTGGGAGGAGAGATGTGGGAGGAAGATGTCTTGTCTGAGCAGCCCCGAGCGGCTGGATTGGCTCAGCCACATTGTGAAACTTCATTCTGGCTGCAGCAGTGAGCAATGGAGACAGAAAAAGGTACCTTAGGAATAGGGCAATTGCCCATTCCTTGCTCCATGCATAGGGTGATTTGGGTACCTTCCTCATTTTAAACCTCATAAATATTGTGCCTGCTTGAGTCAGCCAAATGTATGAATGAAAGACACTAGACCAGATGGTCCAGTAATGTAAGAGGGAAAGGTCAATATTTGGATTACAATCCACTGAAACTCAGAAAAGTTGGTGATCAGTATTCAGAGAGGTTTAATATTTGCCCTGCTCAATTTACTTGAGAAGATTTCCATAAGGAACTCAAGAGGACTAGTGGCTGATAATAAAATAGCAGATGAGAGTCATGTTGATGAGTGTGGAGCAATTTACTCAGAAGGAAATCTAAACAAACCTTTAAATTAACTCTCACATCTTGGAAATGTAATTTATTTGGAACAACTCATTAAAAGCCTTATGTTAATGTTCTATACTGTTAAAAGCAAAACTAAACCAAAACAAACAAAAAAGAGAGAGTTAACAATTAATGAGAAAGGAATGCAGAATGAGTTGGAAAAGGTTGTTATGCCACTGTAAACTTTCACTCTGAGTCTACATTTTGAATAACAGAGCCCATCTGAAGGAGGACATTGAGCACATGGCAGGAGGAGTCTTGACATACAGAATAGTTTCATATGTGAAAGTACAGAGATAAGACTCTTGGCTCAGAGGGAATGGGAATATCTGATTAATTTAAAAGAGCTCTATGATAATCGTCATCATGAAGAAAATAAACATGAAACAATTATTTCTCACGGTGTAAATATAAGGACCTGCTGAAAGAAACAATCATAAAGCAGAGTTAAAATAAATACACATAAAAAGATTGTACTTTTAAGTAAATGACTTGAAGATAGAAGTGCTATCTGACTACAAATAATGACAGAACTGCCATTTGACTGCAAATTTTGGAAAGGAAGAAAGTAGGAATAGTTAAAAAGAGAGATTAGCAAAACCATGGATCTTATGACCAAGAGAAATCAGAAAAATTGCTGTATTCTGTGTCTTTATCACCTCAGTCCAGCTGTATCTCAAACCTCTTTTTTTTTTCCCTTCCTTTTCCTACAGCTCACTAGCTACTGGCATGGCCTAAAGTGCAGTAAACCTCACAGGTTACTTCTGATTTGCAGCTTGGGTCCACATGAAGCATCACCTTGGCTGCTCTGCCCTCTTGGCTGCTCTGTCCTCTTGTAGAGGACTTCCATGTAAAGGTTTTCCTGTACTTTAATAAAACAGTGAACAAAACAGTCAACTTGATCCCCTGAAAGCAGGTTTTCATCCAATGTTGCAGATACAGAACTAGTTTTTTATATTCCACAAGCCCTAAGTACTCCTAAGCACAGGCAAGGAGAAAACCCTGAGATAAGATGGAGTCAAGTTCTTTGTCTGCACAGTCTCAGTGGGCCCATTATTTATCCAGCCCCATCTCTCCCTGTGTTCATTAGGTGCTGGGACAATGTCCTGTGACTGGATTTACCATTTTTCTATTTCCAAAACTCTCCTCCCTTATGTATTCCTACTCTTTCTGTAGTGGTATAAATTTTTTGTCAGTTAGGTACTTGAAGTGTCTGCAATAAAAGGCTGAAGGAAATTAAGTGAGCAGAATATCCTTCTGTCTGTAATGGGATTTGTTAAATATAATGGTCAAAATAAGCTTTCAGCTCTAAATCTTTGAATTGCTGATTACCTGATGCTAGGAGTAAAAAAGCCTACCTGATATTTGCCTTGCTTTTGCACTCTTCTCTAAACATCAAACACTCTTCTCTGCTAATGCCCACCTGTCTGAGACAGGACATGATGCCAGCAAGGTACTTGAGATGATCTCCTACAGCAGCTTTTCTGTTAAAGTTTGGATGTAACGTGAAAATTAACATGAAATTATTTTTCCTTTTGTCCTTTTTCCAGCTCTCCAGCAGATCCTTTTTTCCTGACTGTCATTTTGATAAAAGTGTGCTAAGACACATTAACTAAATTCTCAGCTCCTACAGATTTGCATGTTTATCTTGGAAACAGCAGTCAGGGTTAAATGATTTACCTATTACCGTATTTTACTTATTTGTTTTTTAATCCTCCTGTGAAGTACATTATACTATTACTTGTCATAATAGTTTTTGCTGCATGTTGCAATAGTATTTTGTGGCTGAATTCTTTGGTTCTAACTGCCTGCCTTCTGGCATCTAAGTCAAATAGAGCAGTTTATAGGAACTTCTGTGTTCCAAGCTGCTGGGTCAGCAATGCTTGGTGACCAAGATTTGGTTTTATCACCAAACCTAAAACTGATCTGAGTACACTTCCAACAGCCCTAGCTCAAACTGCATCCATTGAGAAAGACACATTGAAAACATACTGGCTACATCATAGAAACTTTCTATGCCTGGAAAGTTTTAGAAGTTGAAGAGACACAAAATATTTTTCTTTTTTTCAGAATTGTGACAAAAAATACTTTCCTGATACAAATATTGTGCAGGGTTTTTAATATCGTTAATCAAGCTTTTTCCATAATAAAAAAATATTTTTCTTTCAAAAGACGTATACTAAATTTGCATAATGTGCTATAACCTACTGAAAAAAAAGCCACTTATGCTACATCCAAAGATAATCAGTGTGAGTTCCTGCAGCACTAGAGGAAATATGATCACAGGATTTGTAGATAAGCAAGCTTTAAGAAGGACTAGGACCCCCTATCAACCAGACAGCCTCCAAGATAACGAGCCTTCACAATCCGTGTATAGAATTTACTTCTCTTCTTGAAAGATATATTTTTAAATTGCTTCTTATCATTGTCACTGGAATTAAAGATAAACTGTTGGCACACTCATGGTCAGATATGATTCCTTAAATACACACATATACAGAGGGAACATTCTTCTTGCGGCTGTGTTGCAGAAGTTTTTGTTCAATTGAGCTGGATCCATTGAGTCATTATTTAACTTTGGGTCATTATTTAATCTTTCACAAGAGGAACTAATTTTTAGATCATTTAAGTAGATTTTACAGTATTTAGAGGAACTGACCTTTTCAATTGAAAATGATTTTCAGAAAAAAACAAGCCTCTGAGTGTGCTCATCTGTTAAAAGAGAACATCTTTTAGAGGCAAACATCTGAAACAAATGTCCCCTGGAGGTGTACACTATTCCAGTCATTACAGAGGGAGTACTCATGTTCTTGTTTAATGCCAGTCCCTGGGATCCTGTCAGTACCTGCACCCATTAAGCCTATCACTTTGCAACTTTACACCAAAATCCTTGATAATGTTTTCCTGTGTAAGCTTCCAGCATGCCTGTTCTCGTCTTCCTGCACAGAGAGACAGAGATCTCCCCGTGTCGTCTCTCAGATGGGCCAGACACACATTAACACACCAGCCCCCTTCCTTTGCTAGCTTCAAGCCATGCATGCACAATACTCAAACCCTACTGAAATGGTAGAATTAATCCATCCCTCCAGCCTGTTTTTTAGATTTTTGTTTCTGTTTTTTGCTCTAATTTTTTCTCATCTAGGAGAGTGTGGAAACATCACTGAAAATTCCACAGTGGCAAAATGCTGCTGTTTCCTAATCTTATACTGCCTCTATAACAGTTCATTAATTACTTTTAAAGGTGATAAGGGCATAATGAAGAATAAGGAATCTTCTAATACACAACATATGATAAATTCTAGGCTGAAGCAGCTTCTAAATCTAGCTCTCACTCCATTTCTAATAATAAAATCCCAAAACCAGCATGATGTAATAATCTCAAATCTGCACATGATGTAATACCTGGAGACAATTAAATTCATATTTTTGTGTGCTTTAGGTGAAGCTTTTTCATTGAAACCAGAGGGGGGTTTGCCTGATCAAGGTCTTCTTGCACAAATGAACAACTGCAAATGTGCTAGGAAAACCTGATATCTGGGGCAGTGAATCACAAATGGTTTGTCACTCTTAGAAGTAAATAAAAGAAAAACCAACCAAAATTTCTTGAGATGGTTTTTTAATTCCTATCCAAATGAATTTCTTACTTTTTTCTAACCAGAAAACAGGTTTATTGCACAGAATATTAATATAAGAATAAACGTGTTGTAAACTTCAGAATGAAACAATTAAAAACAAATTGAGACACAGAAATGAAAAAAAAGCAACCAAAAAAAACCACAAAAAAAAACCAAAACAAAAAAAACCAAAAACAACCAAAAAGTAAATTGTGCTTACTCTTCAGACAGGGAAAATATTTTATATAGCATTTTTGAGCATCTTTGTCTATTTCAAGTCCAATGATACAATCAAAACTGAGTCCTTCCGAAATATGCTCTTTCACAGATTTAACTTTTAGGTCTCTAATGAAAGTTTTAGGTGGATTTCACATGCCTGAATATTTCTGACACAGATTCTAGAGCTGGCATTTCAGACCAACTATAATCAGCAATATTTTCAAAGGGCAGAAAACCATGTGGGCTGCATGTTTGCATCTCACAAACCAACACAAGGCAGGAGAATGAGATGGTTTACACAGCAGAGGCACACATGCCAAGGCATATGTCTTCTCTTGAAGATATTCTCCTGTGTTGGACTGGGGTATAATGCCTCATAATGAAGGATGCTTGCTCCTGTGCCTCTTGGTCAAGTACGTGTTTTTTCACTGCTAAATTGTTAATTATGACTTCAGCAAGATTATTCCCTGAGGCCCAGGCACCTAAACTCTAGAGAATAAAAGGAATGTACTGCACTGGCTTCTTCTCTGTTCTGCTAGCTGATGGTATCCTCATTCCTGAAGCAGTATAAAGGAAACAGTTATTTAGTAAAAGGCATAAAGACTTTTGACTTGGTATTGACTCAGTCCAAATCTACAAAGTTGTTTAGCTAATTACCTCCCACTGATTTTAATATGTATGGATACTAGGACTTACTATGTGTGCTAAAAGATGTAGCACTGGATAGAAGCCAGTCCCTGACTGTGACTGTGGCTCATTGTGCAGGCTTGTGTGGTGGCTTCCAGGCCTTACTCCAAAAGGACCTCGTTGGTTGGGAGCATAAACCGATGACTAGAACAACTATAAAATCAGCTATATAATCACAAAGATTATGATCTGGCAAGAAACTGCTGCTATTGAATGTTATATGCAAAAGGGAATATTCTGCATAGCAAATTTGGATGATGCCTAGCAGTAAAGTGTTGTGGAAGGGGGAAATGGAATGGTTGCTATGCATGACAGAGAAATGTCGTGTTCTCCTCTTGCCTCAATTGCTCTTGCCTCAATTGCTCAAAACACACAGAGTCTCACCCTGGTGCCAGGGTTGTAGGCTGTCTTGTTAATGATGCTGGTGCCTGCACACGATAAGAATTTCAAAACACAACTGTCCTATCACACGAAAATATAGTGACCAGGATCACCCAGCACAAGCTATCAGATGAAATCAGAATTATATCAAAACTAGATGTTATAAACAAATGTGTAAATAATAGCCAATTCTTTATCTCTGGTGTGCTGGTGTTTGCTGGGATAGGGCTAATTTTCCTCGCAGAAAGAATTTTCTTCACACGCTGTTATGGGGCTATTTTGAACTTGTGTTTAACAGGGTTGATAATACAGACACTACTGAGCAGGCTTACATAGAACCAAGGCCTTTTCTGCTTTCTGTACTGCCATGTTAGGGAGGAAGTTGGGGGTGCATGGGAGGCTGGGAGGAGACACAGCCAGGAGGTTAATTAATCAAAGGGTTATTCCAGATCATATATTAAGGTATATGAAGTGGGGGGAAGGAGGGGGACATTTGGAGTGATGGTCTTTGTCTTCTCAAGTCACTGTTATATGTGATGGGGCCCTGCTCTCCGGAGAATGGCTGAACACGTGCCTGCCCATGGGAACAGTGAATTAATTTCTTGTTTTTCTTTGCTTGCATGTGTGGTGTTTGCTTTCCCTATTATTATTGTCTTTATCTCAATCCATGAGTTTCCCAGCATTTTCTTTTCTGATTCTCTCCCCAGTCCAAACTCCCCAAATGAGGAGTGACTGAAGGGCTGGATGAGGCTTGGCTGCTGGCTGGGTTTAAAACATGACACCAGATTCCTGAGAAACTTTGTTGAGTGGTAAACTCTCTCAGTGTTGTCCTGTACTTAACACACCTCAAGTAATGTGTTTATTTTTGGGCCCCTCACTACCAAAAGACATTGAGGTGCTGCAGCATGTTGAGAGAAGGGCAACAAAGCTGGTGAAGGGTCTGGAGCACAAGTCTTACGAGAAGCAGCTGAGGGAGCTGAGGCTATTTAGCCTTGAGAAAATGAGACTCATTGCTCTCTACAACCACCCAAAAGGAGGTTGTAGGCAGGTGAGTGCCAGCCTCCTCTCTCAGGTAACAAGAATCAGGGTGAGAGGAAACTGCTTGAAGTTGTGCCATGGAAGGTTTAGGCTGGCTATTAGCAAAAATTTCTTCATGGGAAGTGTTGTCAAGCATCGACACATGTTACCCAGGGAAGTGATGGAGTCACCATCCCTAGGGGTGTTTAAAAGATGTGTGGATATGGGACATGGCTTAGTGGCTGACATAGCAGTGCCAAGCTGATATTTGGACTGGATGTTGTCTTGACTTCTTTTCCAACCTAAAAGATTCCAGGATTCCAATAAGAGTTGAGCCTCTGAAGTGAGGCATTGTTGTGGTGGGCAGCCCCCTTCTGAAGCTTTAGACTGTAGGGAGTTACTGCTCTCTGATGGATCTGTGTAAGCCTGCCAGAGGCCATATGCCATATCTGCTTATTTTTTCAACTCCTTCTCACCTTCTAAATCCCCTTAGGTACATACAGGTGGTCTCTAACATTATTCTTTCTGCATCAAGACTTCAGCTGGCTATTCGCACAGCAAAGGGGTCTCATTTATGTAAATAAACCTTTTTCTTTCTGTGATATTCACTGAAATAGGGTCAGAGATATTCTCTTCCCACATTTTACCTTACTCCTAAAGGTATAGCCATACAGAGAGAGACCATTTTAGCTACATGAACACAAAGGTACCATTTACTTCTTAACCCTAACAGTGGATGTCAAGCTGTCTCATCAGTTATGATGAATACAGCTGGACCACTTGTTCATCCAAGGGAGACTGGTGACAATGAGGAGAAAAGCTGGAAGAAACTGAAGTGTCTGCACTAAGAATTTATTCCTGATTTTGAAAAATTTTAGTTTTACCTAAATCAACAATATGAAATGCTACAGGGTACCTTCAGGTCAGTATAATTATCTACAATTACCGCTTGTAATCTTTGATTGCTAAATATTTTCAGTTGAAGCCCAAAGTATTCCATAGGTATCTCGACTAAAATCAAGAGTTGGAAGTCAGGCCTCACTGTTTCAATCAACAATCCATGTTCCCCTTCGTATGGGTACATGCAATTTGCAGATACAGACAAGCTTAAGTTTTAGCATTTGAGTCATGCTGCTCATCTTCTTAAAATTAGGCGTGTATGGAGGTGTTTTCAGGATTGGGGCTACATCATCGAGTGATTAGAAAACAGTCCCCTCTGGGTCTCAATTAAACATGGCTCCAGCAGCACAAATCAATGCACTGGGATAGTGATTTGAAGCTGAGATCATGTCTACAGCACAAGGCATGGCTGACATCAGCGTGCTAATCTGGGGTGTGAGCGTTCTGTGCTCACTGAATCCCTCTGCTTACCTGCAGTTACAACAGTGCAACTGTTCTCTTGCCAGTGTAGCATATTTCTGCTGGGAGCGGGGCAGGGCAGAGAGGGAGACAGGAGTGAGTGCACCACGGCTTGATGCCATTATGATATGGATGGTGATCACAGATGTGGAACTGCTGTCAGGACTTACACCCAGGAGGATGCACTGCTCTGGATGGCTTTGATAAGGGATAAACACTGCAGCTCTTCAGCATTGCCTGAGATAAGCCTTAACAGTACAATCTAGGCTGCTGTGGGCTGACACAGATGACAAACTTTCCTTTCTAGAGCAGTCTATATTTATAAGCTGCATTCCAGTTTAGACATGGCTATAGTTAATTCATGTTTATGAAGCACTGAAATTGAAAGGTGTTATGCAAATGCAAAATATTCTTCAGATGCAAAGCCTCTTTTTATTTTTCAGAAAGGGTGCTTTCTTTGTTTGTCAGTGATGTTTTTGCTTATGTTGTAAATGATTGGTTGCCTGTGTTTGCTGTTGTAACATGTATTCTTATTACCACTTTGTTTGTCTTTATTGGGATGTCTGCTTTTCAATCTCCAAGGAATTTTTTAAATACTATGCATGCAAATTTCAGTTCACAGATGTGCAAATTACATAAACGCTTTCCATCCCTCTTAGGTAAAAAAGCTGGAAGTTGCAGAAGTGGTATATACTTGGTATGTGCGTGCTGGCACAGTCCTGAAACCACAGTTCTTTGAATCCATATTTTGTTTCTGACTATCACTCCTAAATCCAGAACAATTAGGTTTAACGATTTCTAAATTACTTACTCATAGATGGTCAAGCAAAAAACTTTGTATATTAAGAATTAATTTAAAACTGGTGCTTTGGCCCTGCTTAATGAAATTTTCTGAAGAAGAAAATTAACCAACAAACTGAAAAAGGAAAAAACACTTCTAAGTGATTCTTTGTAGTTTCTTGTGTTGCAGTGGAACAACTGTGGAAGGATATCCATGACTCTTTGAGGCTAACTTTATTAAAAAAAAAAAAATTATAAAAAAGAGAATAAAAAGGAAAGGCTACTGGTGGTTAGGAAATCTCTTAAGGACTCATGGGGAAGAGCTCTTATCTGATCAAGTTGAAGGTCTCCTCATATTCTCAGTGATTTACAGTACTAATAATATATTGCCTCTTTACTGTGCACAGAGGAAATATTCCTCAGTATTTTTAATTCAAAATCCCTTAATGGCTGTGTGATTTTAAATAAATACTTAAAACTAAATTCTCTTTTGGGTACAAGGGAAAAGCACAATTCTTTAAGAAATTTGTAAAGGAGGCAGGAGAGATGATTTCAAAAGTTTCAGAGTGTGGAGTGCAATTCCTATTTATATGGCATAATTGAACCAGTGTAACATAACAGTGCATATTTATGTCTTTGGTTACCATGTTCCACGGAATGCTGAAGAATAATTGCTGACAAAAACAGAATATCATGGGACAAAGAGAGTCGACCCTCTGAAATCAATTTAATTTTAGTCTTTCAGGAATTGTCAGTAGTCATTGTTATCAGTCCAACAGTAACAGTATTAAGACAATAATTTTGCAACTTTTAACGATTTCATCAATTTAACACAAAATTTCAAAGCATGATCAGTCTGATGAACAGTGGATTACATGAATATTCAATACTCAACTAAGTTATATCAGGCTTTTCACCCATATCTCTGTATATATTATACCCTGGAACCTAAATTAAAATATTCATAGCTCACTGAAGAGAAATGAAAAATTGATTAACTTAGGTATTTGGGGAAAATGTGTAATCAGAGAAATGAGAAAGATTCAGTCTAGCCTGGGAATGGATTGCTGAGAAGTGAGAGTAAGGAGGAGGTGCCCGAAGCATAACTCCCATGACACACTGTGGTGGCACTACTAACTGCACTATTTGCTTTCTCATATAAAAGGATTTCAGTAAAAGGGGAAAAAATAAAAGGAAATGGAGATTTGGAGTAGGAGTTAAGATTGTTTTCTTATGGCCTTTTTTTATCCAAACCTACTTCTATAAAACAATTTCCAAATAGTTATAGATATGTGTGTCCTAAAATTTTGGATTTTCAGTTGTTTTAACTGTTGGTGTGTTGATGCAAACATGTTGTGTTTACTTTATAGTAATGTAAATATAGAATCTATTTTTTTCATGAGAAGGGTTAAGAGGATTCCAAAGTTCTGGAAATGTAACGGTGGTGCTATAATGGGAAAAAAAATAAAAAGAGAAATGATACTTCAGATTATTCTGTTGAAATGCTACTTTTAAGCTTTCTGTGATTTGAGGATCGTGATTCCCCAGGGTAGTGAGATGGTGTTGCTGTTTTGAACTCCAAAGCATCAAAAAAAAACTCTGCCATACATGCATACCTCATATGGAGAAGTTGCACAGAATGACACTTTCACAGTTTTAGACCCCAGAACTTTAAAGCACAAAGGATGAGCTCATTGGACACCCAGGAAGTTTCAATAGATTTGTGGCTCCTTAAAATGTGGCAGAAATTTGTTGCGTATTAAGAAATTCTTCTGATTCAGACAATAATGTAGTTGCTGCTGTGTTTGGGTTCCTTTCTGTATCAGTAAGCTCTTTGGTACTATTCAGTCAACTTCTCAAGGATTCCTTAAAGTGCACAACCTCAAAAATCTAAAACATTGAGTCCTTGAATGACTAAAGGAGATTAGCTTTGAAGTAGAGAGGATGCTCAAAATGATCTAATGTGTAAAGCACCATCTGCCTTTTATTTTTGAATTCTTTTCTGATATCCTTTGCAGCAGAGGTGAGCTCCAGGACTTTCAACAGTTGAATACACCATCAAGTTTTGAGCATCACTGTGCTGACCAAACTCAATAAACCCCCTTGGCTTATTTTTAACCTCAGGAAAAGAGATGCTGAGAATTCACAATGCCTGGGAAATTCTGCTGCAGTGTCTGACTACATTCATGATTTAAATGTGCTTTGAATTCCCTTGCCTGTCTGTCCTGCTGCTTTGCTTGAGCTTGTCCCTTAACCTGACATGATAGAAATTAATTTGAGTTATCAGTTTTCTGCCCAGCATGTTAACCTAAACTGCTGATGGCCAAACTGTTGTAGGGGTAAAGCAGGTTAATCACCATATCTAAAATCAAATTTAAGATTTTGAGTATCTTTAGCCAGTTTGCTACATGAAACATTTTCTGGATGAACACCCCCAGAATTATTCCTCGTGGAGTTTTCATCCTTCTATAACTACTGCTAGGTTTAGCTGAAAAAAAAATTAAAAAAAATTAAAAAATTCTGAGACATAAATATATTAAATGGCAAGATTGAGCATATTGTATTTTCTTAAATTCATTTTGTGTTTATTTCTATTCCAAAGACATAAGACTGATAACTGCAATACTGAGAGTTCCTTATTATAATTCCCAGTACCTTGTACTGCAGGAACATTAGCAGAATTGTTCTCTCCTGTTTGGTGATTACAGCTTTTGTGTTCAGTGTTATCCATATGCTATGATGGTAGTTTTATGACAAAGTAAATAGAGGTTTATGTATCTGTTCTTCCATGAATCTGCCATTTACCTGATTGTTTTGTTATCTCCAGTGCCTCACAGTTGTGAATTGACCTGATTTATAGGCCTGGACAGGCCGTCTCAATCACATGCTGAGAGCAAGTAAAGATAAACTGAGCTTCCGAAATGGACTTGCACTGATGAATAGTTATAAATATTTCCTTTTGCTAAGAATGTTTAAAAATAAAAGGGAGAGAGAAACAGATTTGCAAAGAGGTTGGCTTTTTTTCCTTATAGCAGCTTCTCTTCTGCATTGGGGGAAATGTGATATGAAGATGACTTGAAGTTGAGGTGATTTAGGAAATTAACTGTTGAAAGGGTTAAAATTCCTATTATGAAGCAGTACAAGGTACAGATGTAGGAAACAGGTAGAAAAAGTAAGTAAAGGAGTATCTGAGAAACAGATGACAGCTGAGTTCTACTGAAAAAAAAAAAAAATTATCCAAGCTCAGTTGAGCCTGATCCAGGGAACTTGAAGATAATACATCAGGAACATAAAACATGGTAAGAAAGTAAAGAAGATTTTCAACACTGAAGTTTCTGCCTTGTCAGTTTCCAAGAAAAAGAAAATGGGAGCAGACAAATGGCAAAAAAATATGGTTCAAAACATACCATATATTTGTCCCTTTCATATTACCTCTGGGGAAAAGAAAAAAAAAAGAAAACAAAAAAGGCAGCAATTAGTTGATCGCAGATTTTAATGGCAGGAAAAATGGCAATTAGTCTCTTCCTGAGGAAAAAAAATATCAGTCCTTTAAATTCCAGTTACATAAGAATATGGGTAATTAGACTACTGAAGAACTCTGTGACAGAAAGTGGGCACTAGAAAATATCTATGAAATATGATTCTCATTCATAGAGCTTTCTGAACTGTTGAACACCCACAGAGCAAAATTAGCTGCAGATTGGTTTTTCTATATCATGGAAATAATAGAAAATAGGACTAGAGGGAAGTGCAAGTGTCTACCTCATGTAACCTGGATTTCCAGGCATATGAATGAGAGCTGAAACTTTCTGGTAGACTAGCACAGCCCATAAAATGTGATAAACGTGTTTGGGGGAATTTGGGTTTTTGTTTATTTTTATTTTCTCTCCCAGTAGTACAGAAGGATGTGTTCCCAACTGTATGCAAAAATCCGTGTTCTTAAAACATCTAATACCACTGCAGTGCACTCTATTTCATTTCTCTGTGTATTTATTTCAGCATAAACCAATGCAGCATTTGAATTGAAATTCTGTTACACAGCAAAAAGTTGTTTCAGGGAGGAAAGAATTCAGTTAATTAAACTTTTCTCACCAGGTGTTCCTTATGGCAGGATTTCGAAAATTTTGTGTGTTTCTTCGACACCTATTCAATCACAGAGGGTATGGGAGGAAAACAGCACCCATCTCTGCTCTTTGCATTTTAGAGGAACATTTCTGCAGTGAGGGGAGCATCCACGACAGAAGAATCTGCTCGCAGCGTGTGTTCCTGCTAAGTGTGACACGAGTATCTGTCCTTAAATGTATTCAGAGAGACAGAAATGTTCTGCATTGTATCTCTATCTGTATTCAACATATGGAGCATTTGTCTGTATCTGAGTAGAGAAAAACAACAACAAAAAAAGCCCCTCACAACGAAAGCAGTAGCGCGATGGAGGCTGACGCCAGTCTTGGGCTTTGCGTTTTTATACTCACACGTTGGAGGTTACCCTGCCCTCACCTTCGGGTCATTTTTCCGGGCTTTACGGCTCAGGAGCCGTGAGCAGAGAGCCCGGAGGAGATGCGGGCTCCCGGACAGCCGCGGAGGGCAGGCAGGCGGTGCCGAGACCGGGACGGGGACCCCGCGCCCCGCCGGGGGCACAGCGCGCCCGTCCCGCCGCCGCCCCGGGTCCCGGCGCGTCCTGCGCCCCCCGACCTCGCGGTGCCGGCACGGAGCCTGCTCCTGATAGGCGCTGAGGAAGGAAACCTAGTGGAAAAATCAGCAGGGAAAAGTACATCCCGAGAGAGATGTGTCTCTGAGGAACGCTCGCTCTCTTGAAACTGCAGCGGGAGGCTGTGGCAAGCGCTCTTCAGAAGTAATAGGGAGTCTTGCCTGGTCGGGTCTCAATTTTTTGCGCATCTATGAAGCACTCTATCAAGTGGCTTTTCCTGTTATCTTTCTCCATCTCTCACACATTCAGACTTCCCTTTTTGTTTCTTCCCCTCTTTTTCCTGCTACCCGTGCCCGATGCAACGCTCCTACCCACGGCCAGGGTTATATCCCTGCCGTGCCCCATGTCAGGCATTCCTGCCCATCCCCGGTTTAACATCCCTGCCGTCACCGGTGCGCGGTTCTTTCCCTTGCTGTAGGGAAAGGTTTATAGAGATGAAAGAAAAAGGGCGTCAACCGCACGAGGACGGCGGCGCGGCCGCTCCCCACGCCTGGCCCCGCGCCGGGGGACGGGGCACCTGCGGAAACTTTTTTTAGAAATAATAATGACAATAATAAAAAATCCCGGGAGAGCTCCCTTTCGGGAGAAGACGTGGCGGGTGCCGTGGGTGCGGGGGCTCGCTGCGCGCCCCGCGGGGCTCCGAGTGCGTCAGGCGGCGAGTGGCGTCAGCGGGCGCGGAGCGGCGGGGAGGGGGCAGCGGGACGGGGGGAACAGGGAGGGAGCGAGGGAGGGAGCGAGGGAGGGAGGGAGGGAGCGAGGGAGGGAGGGAGCTTCGTCAGGAGGCGATGGCGGTACCGCCGTGACATCACCCCGCGGCTTATATAGTTGGGGAAGGGTCTGGGTCCCCCGTCTGGTGCCTGCAGCCGCCCGTCAGCACGCGTGCGGAGGGCGAGGAGCGGCGGGGCTCTGTCTGTCTCTGTCTCTCTGTCTCTGTCTCTGTCTCTCTCTCCGTCTCTCCCTAGAATTTATGGACTTTACTTTCTAGAGGGCGGCGCGGCAAGGATGAGAGTGCAGCTGGTGTGCGTGGTGCTGCTGGCCCTGGCCTCCTGCAGCCTCTGCTCGGGTAAGTGCCCGCTCCGCCCGGCCCGAGCGCTCGGCGCGGAGCCGCGGCCGTGAGCGGGACCGGCAGCCGGGAGGCGAAGGAAGGCGCTTCTGTCCGCCCGCTGCCCCCGGAGCCGCCTCTGATAACGGGCTCTGGCCAGCATCACTGCTCTTTTACACCGCTCCTCTAACTTTCTCCAATTCCTCCTCGCAGCATCCATACCACGGCAATTAGTGTAGACTAGTCATTGGAAGTACAAATCCGTGCAGACCATCTGCTTGGCTGCGCTGTGTTTCATTGAATGTCATGTATTTCCAAATGAAGATACAAATTGTTATTTCTGCAGCTCATGAATAGCTGCTGTAATCCAAATCAACATGAATATGTATGCCCTTCAGTTGCTTTTTAGAAAGAGAAATGCAATTTTATTATCTGGAGAAAAAGTTGCTAACAACAAATCTGAAATTATTACCAAAAAAACCCCGCTGAAGTACAGGCAGATCACACAGTAAGAAGGTTGATGTAAATGCATCTCTTCTCCAAGAGCAACTGCTTTAAAAAGATCAAAAGGAGGACAATATATTAAAATGCATTTCTTGCTTCTTTGAAAAATGACACATCTTAAGCATCTGCCATTTATGTCTAAAGTTTATGACCAAATAGCTATGGTGATAGTTAAACAGGTGTACGCACGTATATATGCAGCAGAATAGCCTGCAAAATCCAGTCTTAACTAACTTGAAAATTGATTTTTAACTCCACTAAATTACGGGGTAAATTTACAGGTAACTTTATTTTTCAACTTTAGTGTTCAGAGGGACTCAGAATTCCTAATTCTCACTCTAGATGGAAGTTTACAGTTTGTATTCCCCTGCAGAAGAAAAATGTAAACCATATGATACCTGTATTTTATTACAGTTTAAATATAATTGTTCTGTATATCATAGAGAATGCATGATCTCAGTGACAAAGCTTAACTTTTTTTTTCTCCCCATATATTTCTAAGGTTTTTAGACAAGTTCCTCACTAGTATTTTCAGTGAAGCAGTTTCAAATTCAACTCGTTAAAGAGCCTTAATGAAAGACTACTAAAGTAAAAATAAATTAAGTGGGAACTAAAACGGGTTCATAAAAAATGCCCCAGAAGCCAAACTGTGTGGGGAACTGACACAATGGTTTATTTGCTTGAAAATTTTAAATTATTTGCAAATGAAAAACGACACAGAGAAGCTTGTGTGATGGGGCTCAAATAATCTGTAACTAATATGGAGAGTTATACTATTAAAAAAATTAACTTTTTTGAAAATGTTTGCCCTCAGGTGTTAGTATGTACCTGTAGAATGTAATTATTCCTTTAAAATGTGAATATATGAGTAGAAACTATTTTTCTTGTCAGTGGAGTTAAGAATACATCAAACTGTGTGAATTTCTGATTTTAACAATAATGTGTAACCAGGCTTTTTATACATTGCTCTCTGTGAGTCTGTTCTTTTTATGCTTTTGCTCCTCATCCATCTCTTTTTTTTTGACTCTGGAATTACATGAACATGTTTCCTTTTCTCCCTCCAAGCCTTGCTTTATTCTTCACTCAAGGAATCTTGACTCCTAAATAATGTCCTCTAGATTTCTTTTTTTCCAATCCAAATGCTTCTTAATACCTTCCTTCCCATCTTTTATGCCTGCAGCTATCTTTCAGATGATGTGTGGAAGCTACCTTCCATCCTTTAGAGAAACAAAGGTGCTCACCAGGCACAAGTCCTTTTATTGTTCTCAGCTGGTGTGATCCAGGACCCCACAAATTATGATGCTGTCATTGTGTGTGCTCATCTGCTCACAGGAGATGCTATCATTGATAGAAATTCAGCTGAGATGATCGTGTGCTGCTAGCAGAACCTTGGCTAATGGTAAAGCTGGCAAAACTGGCTGCTATTCCTGCTGAAGGGGCTGAAAGGCATTAGGTTGGAGATCAGTGGCTAGAGACTTGCTGACTGGTCTACAACTAGTCCTATTTAATGTGAAAATCTTAAACATTGAATAAGACTAGTTGTAGATCAGTATTACAGCAAGTCACTTAAATGCAATTGCTTTGATGCTAAAAATAATGAATGAATCTATTGTCTTGGTAATGCAAAGGTGAGCAGGAGCATCCCTACAGAGGAAGGGGATATGTGGGACACATGGAAGTTTTTGATGACCTAAATAATAGGAATAAGAAGCAGTGCAACAATAGAAAATGCAGTGGCTTAGGAAGTAATAGAAATTCCTGTTAGAAGATCCTTTTTAAGAAAAGCACAACTGTTGGAAATCTGAGGAATAAAATACTATCTTGTTATCTAACCTGGTTTTTGAGGTTTTTCAGCCACAAAAGACAAGCAAAGCCAAAAGACATGTAAGACAGCTGCCCTCTGTAGCTGATGGTAAGCATAAAGGTGATTAAGTATTGAGGTTGCTGAACCAAACTGTGCTATGCTGTTCTCTCTTGAGAACACCTCAGGGACAGAAGAGGGCTGCTCTGGTGAGTTTGGGAATACAAGGCTTTTGCAAGGAAGGAGAATAGGTGAGAGTCCAATAAATCTGGGAACAGCCTTTCAATGAAGCATTTATGGGATTTCCAGAGTGATGGTTTTTGACCAAAAGGACACAGTGATTTTGCACTTGTTTGCTAATCTTGTAAGGACGCACGAAAACACTAAGCTTGGAAGGGCAATGATTCCTCTCAATAAATACATGATGAGTAAATATTGCAAATAGAAAGGTATTATTTATAGTGTAGGAATTTATTTGCAAACCATGGATACATTTCTAATTAGAAATAAATTAGACTTGAAATCAGAAGCAACTGAGTAAGCACTGATATTTAGGAGAGCTTCCTAAAGAAGAAACAAAGTGATAGTAAATGTGATATTTATTGCAATTGAATATGACTGATTTTTAAGAACATTGTCATGAGTGCCTTCTGTTCTGATAGAAACCTGTGGCACATTAGCACATTCTTGTGGTCCCTTACAGTCTCATGTTCTGTGAAAGGCAGTGACACGGCATGGTGATGATCCCTGAAATGAAGGCATGGGCAGAATCTATCCCCATATTCAGTGGTAGGGACTTACTTGCCAACAGCATTGATTATTGAAAGTGAGATATTACCTATATGAATATGGTATATATTTTGGTTGAGTATGGTTTGAAATATTAGTGCATTGTTTGGTTTTGGACTGTTGGTATTCCAGGAAAGGTAAAAGCTATGTGGAACTGTATTTCACCTAAAGGCTTAACTGATTCCTTACATTTTTTCTCTTTGAGCTGTGATTGCTGCAACCAAGGCACCAGATCTTCGTTGTGATCCTCATCTTCATCTTGTGATGCTGTGTATAGAAATGTGTCTGTTTTTTGTGTCTGTGAAAGTTTTTTCTCTTTCCACAGCAATTTTTACCCTATTTATCAACTCGTAAGTTTTGCAAGTCTACTGAGCTATCGAAGGTCGATTAAATCAGTAAAGAAAATCCATAGACTTCCAGTCAGAATACTTTCTTTTTGTATATACATTATCAAACCTTCTATCATAAACTGGTCAAGCTCAGTTCCTTCATATCAGTAAAAATATCATTAATTTAATTAAGTATTCTTAATTAATAATACAGAATGTTGATTATTAATCAAGTAATCAAACTGCAATTTACATAAATAATTACTGCTTAAATAAATCTTATTTGAAAAAATACTCACTTTTTTTTAGAAGTAAGTAAATGTTACCAATATTTATTATGAAAATAATGAAGACTATTGCAGGTTTTTAATACTGAAGGAATTGCAGTTTAATGAGCCTTTCTGCTATGAAGCTGAGATTAATGAACAATTCCATTCAGTTCAATAAGCTTGATCATGCTTTAAAAATGTGTTGAGTATTTATATTTATATAATGTTGCTGTTAAATGAAGACTCGTGACAGTCCCTCTAGGTCACTGATATTTCTGTTTGTTGTTTATTTTTAAAAACCATTTAAATATCTAAGTTCTGTATACTGAATTGAAATGTCCATGATTTATGATCAAATAATAAACATATGTTTCTGGTTTATTCCCAGATTCAGAAGAGGAAATGAAAGCATTAGAAGCAGATTTATTGACCAATATGTACACATCAAAGGTAATTATTTTTCTTCCTTTACCTGACAGGGAGGGAGCAAATGAATTCTCATTACAAACCCAAAAGTCTTTGCACAAAGTAATAACCTATGGTCTAGACATAAAAGTTCAGTGTTAAGTTTTACTTTGGTGCAAGATTTTCTCCAGTTCAAAGGGAATATAAAGGTGTTGATGTGACACACTAAACATGTTCCTCAGCTGTAACACTGGTACTTTCATTAAACTGTCAAAACTGTGTTATGTACAGAGATGTAAATTTATGTGAGGAAATGTGTTTCCAATAAGATTATGCCCGATGAAAGCTAAATTAACCTTGAGTCAAATCTGTAAGTGCTATTTTTATGCAGAACCCTTCCTATATGCATATAAAATTAGGACAATCATAAAGCAAAACCAGTTAATACATATGCCAATTTTGGTTTAGGATTTTGATCATAGTGCCAGTACAGGAACATGGGGGCATGACTGTGAAAATACTGACTTTGTAAATGGCATTTCCTTGACAGGTTTCCAGACTGTGAATAATGTTTATGTTATTTAATATGAATATATAAAAATTCAGTGAAAACCTCATATTGACAGGGTGAAGCAGATAGTGTTGCATGTATGTATTGGACAGGCTGATAGACATTTTCTCAACACAATTAATTTCCATAAATGATCTAAGAAACATATGTGTCTGATATATCTTCAACAACATATAAAGAACAAACTCTGAAACTAATGCTATGGGTTTAAGGTGAATATTTCAATTTGTTATTCCAATAAAGTTTAAGTCGTTATTTAAATGTAATGGAAAATAAAATGGGAAATGAAAAATTTCTCCTCCAAAAATGAAATTTACATAAGCCAATGACTAGTTGAAGGTTAAAGACAAAACCTGCCAGGATGACTTCTGCATATATTGCATTTAAGTATATGTGGCCTTTTTCACAGGATTATTTGATAGACTAGAAGTATAAAGCCAGAAAATGCATTTTATTTCACTGGTCTGGCAGTTCTTAGATCTCAGTGTTCTTTACTGGCATGAAAGTTAACCTTAGATTACAAATAAACCTGTTGGCCACTCACTTTTCCAAGGTTCAGAAAGATTTAATAGCTTCTCCTTTTCTGAAACGTATTTAAGTGTAAGAGGCCGACAAAAATAGATTTTTTGCTCTGTGGCAAAGCATATGATGCCCTGGAATAAAACCCTGCAGCTATTGGTATTTCTGCTACTGAGTTTAGTGGATCTGTGAACATGATTTCTATCTTTTCCTCCCTCTCACCACAGAGCACAAGCTCAGGTGACTCCAAATGCACAAATATATTGCACCAGTTAATAGTGTCACAATGTTTGCCATAATACTCTTACGTTTTTTGATGTTCTGTAGCTTGCTGTTGAGCTCCCTCAGGGTATTTACCACAGTCAACTGACACTTGAAGTTGACAGAAGCAGTAGATTCATGTTGGAGACATTGCTTTCCTTGCTTTAATTCTGCATTATACTGCCATTAATCACCATCTAAAGTTCATTAGTTGAATTTAGGTTGTCTCTTGACATCAAAGCAAGACGTAGTAGAAACACTAAAAACTGTGTATCAAGTCTTCTACAAGAGTAATATCACAATCCCATTAATTACTGAAATTACTTTTTTTCTGTTGTCTATTGCCAGATTTTAACCCTTGTTACAACAAATTATGGTTCTGGTGTGATAGACAAATTTGAAGACAGTATGTGTAATACCTGTCTTGTGTGGTACCTGAGATCTGGTTCAAATTGAGGGCAATTACTGCTCAATTGCACAGACTGTATTTGACACTTACTTGGTAATCAGCAAAGGAAATCCTAACAATTTAAACAGCATTAAGATGGGAAAATAATTACTGTTTATGAAAGCTGAGATCTAAAAGTGCAGCAAAATGGATTATCACTTGTGGGTTTAGTATTTGATAGAACAAAAATCTACCTAAGTAGCCACTTGTGGACTATAGTATCAAGACTACAACCAGGGCTTAAACATACCTTTTGCAATATTCAGTAGTCTATCCAGTATTATGGGAAGAATTGCCTTATGCCTTTTATTTCACAGACTGTTGTCCAGTGCCTGCTGCCCCTTTTCAAGTTGTTCTTAAAGTCACCTATATGCTGAATCACTCTCCATCCTTAAATAATTAGTTTGTGCTTATTGCAATCTGTCTTCAACACTTAATACAGTTTGTCACCCTTCCTTGCTATTACATCTGAACCAAGATACAAGGATCAAACAAATGCTTATAATGCTCTGTCTTTTTCCTAAGATAAAATCCATAAAGCCATTGGGAAGGTCAGGTAAAAGAACAAAACCTGACTTGTCAAAATATGTGGACAGATATCTCCTGTCTCTCTTTTGTTTTAAATAAAAAAGCTCTATTCATACCAAAGAGATAACTGTTTCTAGCTTCCTAAATGCTTGCTGGAAACCACTAGTTGCACGAAGAATCTTTTTTGAACTCAAAAAGATTGACATTATGTTATTTAGAGGGGAAGGAAAAAAGTGAAATGAAAGTATTCCTTGGAGAATATATCGGAATTATTGGACGCACTGAGTTTTCATTGTTGTTGGATGTCTATTTATGAGTGCATTTTCCCAGAGAGTTTAGCCTCCTTGTCTGAGGAGCTGTCTAGAAGTAAGAGGAACCTACAGCTATCTAGGAGTTAGTGACTTCCTGACTCAGTCATTGCATAAAAATTAAATAGGTTTACAGGCATTAATATGCACCATGGAATAACTTCTTCTTTAACAGAATTCATATATATCTGATCAAGTATATTATTTCTATGGTTACAATCTGAACAAAATTCAACTGCTATCATGAAAAAGAACCATAGAGATCCTACACTAACTAGGGATTTTTACTTTGTAATGAATTTGCTTTTTATCTGCTTTTACTAGATAAAGACAAGAATGTAAAAAGCAGGTATAATTTTCCCTAATGAAAAATAGTATTTGGGATGTATGGATGGATTTTAACAAAAGAAGTATCTTAGGCAAACTATCAGGGGTATCATTCAACCAGATATGGAAATAAAATACCATATAAATTGTAACTTGGAAATCTCTTTTGTCTTGCATAGGACAAGCCTCTTGTCAAAGAAGGAAATACACTTATTTCAGTTTCTTAGATGATCCTAAATTCTCTTTCAAGATCTATGAAGTGGGAGAAATTATATATCTGATTCTTATTTACAAGCATGTTCAACAGTGGAAATACATACATCATATTCACTTCAGTATTCATATACTTTTTAAATTCTAGTTCATACTTCAATTTCCTTTCTTTCTTCAGATTATTCCCAGATATTTGTCAAGTTACTCTTAAAAAAATTTGTTCTACCTTGGCAGATAAGGGTTCCTTGTTTTATTGTGTGGGTGTTTTCCAAACCATGTGTTGAGCTACTGTACTTGATATTGCTTAGATGTGTGTAGAAAATACATATGAATATATAATATATCAAATTTATCCCATATTATAAATTAATCTGAAAATTTGGATTATCATCATCTTAGACTGTTTTTTTACATATACCTTTAGGATAACAGCCTCAGTTATTTTCCATAACCCAGAAAAGCAAAGTGGTCTGATTTTAATGCTTGGTGTGATAGTGGAGCAGAAAAATAACATGACTGCCTTGTTTGGTGACTGGACATGACCTGGAAAACTCCACATTCAATTAAAATAACCCAAAATTCACTCTGACTGAATTGTTAATGGTAGCAGTAGGTCAGAAGCAGTATCCAAGTAAAAATACTTTTTTTGAGGTGATATATTCATGGCATTAATAGGAATGAGACTCCTTTAACAAATGAAATATTAATTAGAAGCTTGAAGACAGCACTGCAAATTCGCTTTCTCCTCATCTTATAAGTAGGAGCTAAGACAATTTTCACCTAAACAAATCTGCTACATAAGTACTTTACTAATACACAGAGGAAAGTTCCTTTATACATAGATGTGCAGAATGACATCAAGTAGTAACTTTAGATCAAAAAGATTCTATAAATTATGCAAGAAGGTATGAAAAATTACCCTATCCTTTACTCTTCTGTTTCTATCCACTGGAATATTTTTGATTCTCAACTCAGAAATCTCACTGGCTCACACAGCACTGCCTCTAGATTCTATGCTCCATTGCGATTTAGCTGCTGCAGTGCTGGCTCACATTTCTTTTGCATACCCAGGAGAGAGCAGTGAACTGGAGAAGCCTTCTCATTTGTCATGGAAAGCTCCATATTTTTATATATCAAAAATATATTCAAAAAGCTCCATATTTTTATATTTCAAAAATATATTAAAACAGACCAAAAAGCATTTTGAAATTGCCTTGGGTATTTGATCTTTTCCCTAGTTTAACTTCTGTTGATAAAATTAGATAATTCTGCAAAGAGAATAATTTTATCTTGAAACTGTCACATCTTTTTAAGAAATTTGATAGACTAACTAGGGTACTTCAATGAGAAAACAGATGAGCTCAAAGTAAAGAGTGCAGTACCAATTACAAGCTTCCAAATAAGATTTCAGATTTGATTTCTTAGCCTCAAAACAAAATAATCTTTCTTTTGTTTAATGTTGTCAGGAATCTGAGAATGCACAGCAGTTTTATTAAAAGGCTAAATCATTCTTATTTTGATGGGCACATATTTATCAGATCTATGTTGGAGTAATGATCATGGACAAAAGAAAACTTTTTGTAACTAATGCTAAAAGTGATGCCCAATTTTCTTGTTTCTTCCTCATTTCTCTGAACTTTCTTTTCCCTCAAAAAATAGTCAAGTGTGATGAATATATATAAATCTTGCATGCAAGGCCCCTTTGTTAGAAAGGATCCCTAAAGAAACAGGTTCTGTGATTACCTGATGTTCAGCCAAGTGAACACTGCATCCACACTCAATCGGTGCTACAAGTACGTGTGAAAGGCTATGCCTGTGTTAGTGTCATACCTGTATTTAACTTCATGCTTACAGGAAAAGAAGCAACTACATTTCAGTTCATAGGTAAGGTCTAATCCTAATGTGCATAGCAAGTAAAAATTCTTGCAAGGAATAACTAGGAATTTGCTATGTGGCTTTTGGTTGGAGATTGCTGTGTCACCAGTTCTAGTTGAAGGAAACTCAATTCTATACTCAGCACTGAAAGGAATACAGTGCAGAAGAAATAATTAGTAGTGGGAGAATGAAGAAAATGGTAAAATAATGAAAAGCAGTAAATGAAATAGGAATTAAGTTTTAAATTTACATTTTTGCTATTGATAATCAAAATGGAAGACTGCTGCTGCAACTGCTTGGAAAACACAATACCAGTAGAAAAGTAAAAATCATGCTTATCAGCATTTCTTTAAAATGGTTTAAGAGCTCATACATAATGCAATATACTGGAAAAAGAAAAATTTGAGACAAACCATGGTGAAATTTCCTTTCTTCTATCTTTCTATAACAGGTTCATGATGGGCCACATAAATAGAATTGGTCTCAGTTTTTCAGTCCAGTTACCAAATCAGGAGTACTTTGTTTTCACAGCTATGTTTTGTCTTTGCTCCATCTCCCTAAGCCTATAGATCTTCAATTGACATCTCCCAGGCTCTTCACTTTCCAGCATCCAAAACTCCTGGGGCTTACAGATTCTGTAACTTCAGACCCAGACTCATCAGACAGCTTGTCCTGAAGCAGGGACTCCATTCCTTTTCTCAGGGAATTTTGGGATGACTGGTATTTGTGCTGAACTAGGGAGGAGTGTCTAGTTAACCACAGGCATCCAGCTTGGATTCCTGAGCTGGGAATTTATCCAGTGGGTTTGATTCATTATCCTTATTTACACCTGTGAATTTATATTATATTAATTTCCATCTGTGTTTTTGTTTGCACCTGTGCAGAATGACTATGAAATGCTGCCATTCTGGTTTGGTAGCAGTTGAGCTTTTTCATCATTTATATCTACCTGGGGGGCAAGGCTGCAAGGAAGCAGACTTGGCGTGTGTAATAAATGAGCTGTCCTAAGTTCTGCGCTCTAATTATTGTCTAAAAGTTGACCAGATGAAAAGCACTTCAGAAACATAAACTTGTTTCTAACAAAACGTTTGAATGTAGCACATGGATACAAAAAACCCAAAATACATTAAATGGTGGGTGTTTTTATTTTCAGATTAACAGAGCAAAACTTCCTTACTGGAAGGTGACCCTGCTAAATGTCTGCAATCTTGTCAACAACATAAACAACCAAATGGGGGAAACAGTGGAGGTAGATGAGGAGGATCTGGTTCCAGGAAGACAGTTCCCTGCTGCTCTGGATGGCTTCAGCTTGGAAGCAATGCTGACAGTATATCAACTCCAAAAAGTTTGCCACAGCAGAGCCTTTCAGCACTGGGAGGTAACACAAACCATCACAAATGCATATTTCTACTGCTATAAAACTCTCAGGCGCTGTTTGTAGTGATGTTGTAAAATCCATGTCCATGTGACCTCCATCACATTGTCTGAGCTTTTCTTCCTATTTTTATATTCTCTAGTACCTCTAATATGCCTCCTTCAGTATGAGAAGTGAATTAGTGCAGTTTCTGATGACCTGAGTGTATGTTTCTTATGAAAACCCATGGATAAATGAGAACTTTTCTTAACTATGTACTTTCTCCACTCTTTGTAGCCATTTCAGGTAACCGAACAAACATATGAAAGTAATCACTACGCCAGAAAACATAATTAATATCTGCCTAACAGACATGAGGTTATTATAGATCTATTGAAGCATAAATAAATGTACCCAGTGTTTCTGTTTGCAGACCCTAAGGCAAAATGAATTCAAAATGCAGGGATACATGCCCATGTGTACATACCATTTTACTAGGTACTCTGGTTTTCTTATCATTGCTAGGAAACTGGCAACAAGGTAACTCCTGCTTTTGGTTTCCCTACACCTAAAGAGGGCCCTGAAAGTTGACATTGTGATTGTATGAAGATTGCTGCTCTTAAACAGTGATTGTTTATAGTCCATTTCTGATATTTAGTTTAGTACAATGATTACAGTGACTACACAGAAGCACACTAGGCACAATCCACTTGCATTGTTAGATATTACACTAAAAGCTGCTTTGTGTAGTGAAAAAAGATAACTCAGTGTCACTACCCACTTTCCAGTAAAGCAAATTTCTTCATCTATCTCAGGTTCATGTACAGTCTAGATGAATCCAGATATTTTTTGGTTGATTTTGGTTTTGTTTGTTAGTTTGTTTGTTTGGGGTTTTGTTTGTTTTGTTTTGCTTTGCCCTCATAACTCTTTATATTCCCAATCCTCATGTTAGCTGGGGTGGTCCATGCAAAGGACTGCAACCTCTTTGAGAACCAGAGTTTTCTGAAGATGCTCTTCTTCAGTGCATTTATTGCTGGAAAGGAACTACCCTAGAACCAAATATGCAATAACCCATATGTCTTAGTCACAGTTCCCTGCTTTGCAGGAAATTGTAGAATAAAATATTTCTCAACAGATGGAACCAGCAAGCAGTGCATGTAGGTGTTTAACCTAAACATGTGATAACAAAGTGATAGAAAACTTTCAGTCTGTTTGAGTTTTGGTCTAAGTAGGATAAACCAGCTTTCCTCTCTAGTCAAAACCAGTTATCTAATCTGTTGAAGTGGAATTTAAAAATCACTTCTGTAGGGCTTAGCTCATCTTTAGCCTGATTTTAGTTTTGTGTCTTGAGTTTTATATATTTTTTTAATTAATGCTGCAGCTACAGATTTTATTGGTGGCAATAAAATATGTTAATATTTTATTAAAATTTGGAGGAGATTATAATCTTCATTACCAAAAAAAAAGTAGATAACAGTGTGTCTCTTCTTGCATCCTACAGTTACTACAGCAAGATGCTTTTGATCTGGAGAACTCAAGCCAAGAAAAAGAAATCATGAAGAGAAAAAATCCCTATATTCTGAAACGGCAGCTACATGTGAACAAAGCTAGAAGACCATACATACTCAAGAGAAGTTCATATTACTGATGCAGCAGAAGAAAACAATGTATATTTAGTTCATAGGTAACTGTGCATTATGGTTATCTTATCTAAATCTAAAATCATACTTGTGTGAAAATATACTCTGGAAAATCAAGATGATAACATAGCTGTGTCTTTTTTGCAATTGCTGTTTCTTGATTGTGGATTTTTCCTACTTGAGATAATTGGACTAATACATTTGCAAATAAAACTAGTTTTTAAGCATGATGTATTGTACAAAACTGAGATTTCAACATGCTTTCAAACAATCTTGTAGTCTTTTCCAGTTTTATAAAGCACACCAACATAACACCAAGTAAATTGATATTGTCCATAAATCCTACTGAGAACCTTACAGCTTCTTAATGCAACACCTCAAACATGTAAATGTTCCCAAAATTCTAGAATAATATAGTAGTAAGAAGTGCCACAGTATTTTATGTTTTGACTAGTTTAATTTATTAGGAATAGGTCTAAGGAAGACAAGGATAAACTATTAAATGGCAGTTTCAAAATGAATATTTTAAATAGCTTGCTTTTAAGTGAATTTTGAATTTTTGATTTCTAATCTATGAATGCCCAGGAAAAGCAAAAAACAAGAAGAAATTTGGTGAAGTGTTTGAAAGATTAATTGAAAATAGAGTGTCTTAAAATTACTATTGAAAGGCATTTCCTTTCCCTCCTTCTACAAATTTGTATAAAACAGGAAGTTTCAGAGTTGAAAACAGTCTTGGAAGTTAACAGAGAGGGAGGGTCACAGCATGGGAAAAAATGTTTTCAAGCCATGAGGAATCAACTGTTGCCTGAAAGTTACACATTTTCCAGTTCCGTGTTTGTGATGTGTGCACGAGATTTGGGATCTCGATGATTCTGGGTTCCAGTTTGCAGGAAAAGTCTGAATGGACTGGGGCCACAACAACCATGAAAATTGAGGGGTAGTCCAAGACCTGTGAAGCCTGGATGCTCAGACCAGAAGGCAAAAGTGGGACAGACATTGTTTTTGAAAACGTACCTGTTTCCTGTTTGATGTATTTCCTCAAAGCAATTCTCCTCCAACAAATAAACACACCATCACTCCCCCTCCCCCCCCCCAAAAAAAAAATCTAACAAAAAATGCCCTCAAACAACCTAGAACCCAACAGAAAACCAAAACACTTGGAGAATTTTCAAATCCTCTCACAAGTTTGTTGCACTTTGTTTCATGGGGAGGGATGGAGTTTTTAAAGCAAAATGTATTTTAACTATATTAAAGCTAATTATATTTCCTTTTCTCACTGCAAATATTATTAATCAGTTTATTCATTCAATAACCCTTAAATGCATGCACTGACAAGAAATACCTGAGCATAAACTAATTATTGCAATAATCATTATGACTCAAATACAGCAAAGCAATTAAGGACATTCAGTCTCAATGTTTTAAGTGCTTAATGTGCTTAAGGGCTTTGCTTAAATAAGTAAATTCACACCCCTTGCTTTTTTTACAAAACACATTGAATTAGACTGGAGACCCAGCATGCTCTCAAGTGGTTAAGAAATGCCTTCTTTCCAACAAACCTGTAAAATCCCTAGTCCTATTATGGATATTTGCATTATAAAATGTCTTTTGCTCTGATATAACAGAGCAGAGCAGTTTGTTCCAAAATTCACTGCTTGTAGAACCTGAGGGAAAAAAAAGAAACTTCAGATCACTTTTTCATGGGAAAACCAGAAAAATAAGACCAAAAAAGAGGTCATTTTATTTCTCTTATGTTAAGTTTAACAATATTAAAGCTAAATAAAATAGGGTAAGGTAATGTGGTTGTCATCTGATAGAGAACGTGATTTTTTCAGAAACAAACACCCTTCCATGTCTCATTTTTGAGGTAATTTAGACAGTCATGGTAATGGTATATGACCTCAAATGATGAGACTCCCTGTTCCATCCCCATCTAGTGTTCCACACTACCTTGTGACCATGTATTTGCTCTTTGCAGTGCAGAACTAACAGATTAGTCAGACTGGCTGGAAATGGCATTAAATAACCCATTTCCTTTCAGTAGGCTGTGAATCCGCACACAGACAGCTACTTTGTGTCCCTGGTGGAGACAGTTTAAAGTATGGCTGGAAAGTACTGCTTGTCAGTTGTCCCTAGCCTCTGATGGTGGTGTCAGAGGAATGTCATTCAGTGTGATAGCCTGAACTAGATGAGGAAACAAAAACTGTAATTGCAATATGGTCAGTTAAGTTAAAAAAGCCAGTGCTGGCTTTTCAATTTATTAGTCATTCATGAAAAGCAAGCATAGCAGTATTAAAATAGTAGAAAACACAAACCATAGAATTAAGCCAGGTGCTCAGAGCTGTTAAAGGAAATATTGAAGTCTGGGAGACTTCCTTGCTTGAAATCTCTTCTCTCTTCTAACTGTTGCTACCTCCTGATGGCCTCACTGCTGTGGAATGGCAGCCTTTCTTTAGCCTTCATTTTTGGATGACGGCAGAAATATTATAGGCTTAGGGTTATTTGTCTCTATTTTGCACATTCTTTCAGTGAGATCCTCAGGGTACCTGCCTCACCCATAACTGTGCATTGCCTGCAATATCCATGCTGCTATATTTGCAGCAGGAATGAGTGCTGGCTGAAATTCAGGTCAGAGAAAGGTATCACAATATGTGAACTTACTAATTCAGAAGCTTAGACAGTTACCCTTCCCTTCCCTTCCCTTCCCTTCCCTTCCCTTCCCTTCCCTTCCCCATTTAAAAATACTATTTTGAAGACCATTAATTTAGACTGCTACCTTTTCTTAAACAACTCCCTTTGATAAGGGCAATTTTGTTTTATAAAAGCAATTATTGAGAGATGTTCTGTCTTTTTCTATGTCTTCAGAGGACCACATTTTTCTTATAAATTACATGACTGACTTTTAAATTAAGTTCATAGATTAATAATTATACCAATTATTCAGAAACTTCATACTTAACTATTGCTTAGTCTCCTAAAATATTGGATATAGTCATATAGTTATTGCAGAAACCTCTCAGTACTTTCTAATGAAGAATTAAATGGAACTGAGATTTACTTTGATTTTATATATTTTTAAGTTATCATCCATAATATTTCAAATGCCCTATACAGAAAAAGTAAAACACAGATATATGAATAATTTTATAATCTCTGAAGCACATATTTGTTACTTTGTCTTTAAAATAAACATTGTAATATAATAGTTGCTGTTATCAATTAACAGGTTAAAGGCAATGCTGATAAAAAAAGTCTTTAGTTCTTACATCTTGGTTGTGGTATAAGTTTTAATATTTTCTGTATTTTCTATTAGAAATTAAAATTTTGTTTTATGTTTTAGGTAAGGGTTTAATGGATGTGCTGTAAACCACAGAATGAAATGTGAATGAAATATTGACTTTTCAGATTAAGAGAGATTTAATTTTGAAATGTATGACATTGGCTATGTCTCATACCTGACTCTTAGTGAACACAAAACGTAGAAAAAAATGGTCTTGAACTTTATTCTTTTCCCCTAAGGTTAGTTATCAATTTGCACTGTAGAGTTTCCAATTGAAGATACAAGCTACCACTACAATAATTTCATGTTCAAGGGCAGAAAGAAGAGCAGTTTTTTCTTAAATTTCCTAAGGTTCCAGATTGATCATTGATGTCCTCCATATTCGAAATCCTGGTCTGACTGCACGCAGTGAGAAAACAAGAGTTTCATATAATCTGCAAAATAAACTGTGCTGACTTCTGTGGTATAACAAGTCAGCACCTGGATCTCACTCCCCATGAAGCAAAATAAAGTGGAAGAGAGGGGCTGACTTCTGCAAGGAACCTGGAGAATGAGATTTTAATTGCTGCCAAATGCAAGCATTCAGAATTAGAGAGTGAGGCTGCAAAACCCTGAAAATAGATAGATAGATAGATAGATAGATAGATAGATAGATAGATAGATAGAGTAAATATCCCTGACCCTAATGAAGTAATAAATACATGTCAAATGATTTTTGTTTCTTTCCATTTACCAGATTTCCAGAGAGCATTAGAATCGTGTATCTAAGCTTTGTAAAAAAGAAGAGCTTAAACATATTTGCTTGTTAATATTAATTTTTACTGAAACTTTACATTCTCATCCAGCCTCTTGAATCCAGTGGGTGTCATATTACAGCACGCACAAAAGCACAATATTCATGATCAGATTTCAAAATCATCCAAATCCAGGATACTTGGATGGGTCTGCCAGACCAGTCAATCAGACAGTGGAATAAAAGAGCCGTGTGGTACCTCATTAGCAGGCAAGCTTTGTCTGCCTGAATGATTCCTCCGAGGTAGCAATATGGGGAAATGACATGGGAGCCACCCAGTAATTTTTGGAGGCTGTCAGCTATTAAGAAACAAAGCCTTCAGGAACTCTTGGTTGCCCAATGGTCACTTGCTTTTTCCAAGCAGACGAGAGTGTACAGCTCATATCTCAGGAATTGCATCCCATTCCATTGTACAGAAGGAAAAGAGGGACTATACAAAACTGGACTTGAATTACCAGGGAATAGCATTTTTCTGTTTGAGCTCCTAATGGGTTAAGTACCAGTCTGTTTTGTCACAGAAGTTACAGTGCACTGTTCTATTTTGCTTTTGCAAATCAGTTGTAGGAAGCTTTTGCAGGATATATTTCTTTTATGGATAGATTAAGGGCTACTCAGGTGGTCTATACATTACTTTTTAAATGACTGGCAGCAACATGAAGACCTCATCCAGGTGAAGTATCCCAGCTGTTTAATAAATGCTTAGCATTATTAAGAGTGGATTTGTACACCAGTGAAACTAATAGACTGGAAACATCCTAAATGACAATCTTGAAATCATTATTGTAGCTTTTTTGGACTAATGATTTAAAAATCCAAGCTGTATAACAGATTTTGTAATGTAGTATTCTAGAATTTAAGATTATTTTATCTCGTATAGGCATTTATCTCAAGGTCTACAAAATGTAGGAAGGAAAGAAAGAAAGAAAGAAAGAAAGAAAGAAAGAAAGAAAGAAAGAAAGAAAGAAAGAAAGAAAGAAAGAAAGAAAGAGAAAGAAAGAACCTAATATGTGCTATATTGTGCAATATGAAATATGACCTGGGAATAATTTTATCTGGAATGAATGGCATTGTTCCTCCAATTTTCTTTTTCAAATCTATTGTTTATATGTATTTAAAAACAACTCTTCCTATAATCTAATATTTTAAAAACTTTAGAAATAGTTTACTCAATAGCTCTTTCATGAAGGAAATCTCTTGATTATTTTTGTGTACTACCAAATCCTTAAAGTAGTTGTATAATCATATACTGTAGAAGTTGTGGTGTTTTGGTATCTTATTTCATGATCTTTACAATAAAGAGCTGTTTGGAAAAGACAACTTGCCTTTTGTTCTGCGTAAAAAGGATCAAAAAAAATAACATCACATATAGCAAAGTTACATGAGTATATACCCACAAATGAAGGGTTTATTCAAATCATTCTGAATTTTGCTGCATTTAAAGTATAATTTTGAGGAATATGTAATTGCAGAATACTATGGTACCATGTTATTATAGTATTCTACATCTGCTTGTTCCAAAAATAGACAATAACACAAATTTCTAAAGTATTGTTTTTAATATGCAAAGGCACTGAAGTGCTGAAGCTGCAGCTGTTTTGAAGATGAAATCCTTGGCAAATACTTCTGTTCTCCTCAAAGTTCATTTGCTGATGGCAGATTTTTCAAATTTTTTTTTTTTTTGATAGTGAAGTTAAGAGTTACTCTTAGAACGAGGGAATTGTGAAAGTTAAAATTTGGTTTTTTTTATAAAAATCCCATGCCCCTCAGCTTTACCTCTGTGGTTTCAGGTTCCTGTGTTAGTGTTGAACTGAAAGGAGCTGTAAGGGAACAGACAAATGGGATGCAAAATAAGGATAGGTAAGAGACTTAATGAAAAAAGGTGCAAAGATGTTAACTGGATATTCCTTCTGTCCGGCTCCAACTAAAGATTGCCAGAGCTGGCTGAGGCATGGGTTTTATGTATATGTAGGGAGGAAAATGGGGAAGGAAAAGTCAGGGAAAAAGAGCAAAGGGAATATAATACTGAGTTGTGTTTTGCTTTTGTAGTGTTGGTTAAGAACTAAAGTGTAGATAGCTTAGTATAAACTAAGATGCAGAATATTCTGAAAAAAGGAGGTGAGTTCCCATCAGTGTATGGGAAGGGCAATCATCTGGCTGGCATTCCCAGCACTTCCCTTGAATCAAGAAAAACAGATTTGAGCTGAGATGTTTCAAATTGAAAGTTTTTAAGGTGAAACTGGAACAACTGAAGAAAGCTGATCAAGAAAAGGAGGGAGGGCATGGCAAGGGTCAAGACATACACAAATCAGAGTCAGTTGGATCATTCAGTAAGCCTGGACTGTCAGTACAAGACAGAAATACAGATTGCTGTTCATAGCTTGGGACAATCAACACCAATCTGTACAGGTTTGAGAAACCTTGCTGTTTGAACCCATGTCTCAAGCAAGTTAATACTGTTTCATCCCACTGGTCTCAGAATTAGGAAACATCCCATTGTGCAGACAATAGGACCACCTTTTTAGGGAGATGAAAAAAGAACCAAGGAAAGCCTAGAGCCAAAGTGAAGGCCTTATCATAAAGCAGGAGCTCATTTCAGTCTTGAAAGGTAATAAGAAACCTACATTTGTAGGTAGCTTTTTTAGATTGTTTTCCTGGATAAAAGTTCAGAGAGAAACTCCAGAAATTTATATTCTCAGAAAGAAAGTAATCTGGAACTGGTCTTAAAAAAATTAGATTTCCTTCATGTGTCAATCATAGCTGTGGCAAATCAAACATTCTATTTCAATGCATGGTACACTAACCTGGACCTGAAATCCAGGTTTCTGTGAAATGGATGGATGTAGATTATAAGTAAGATCTCTTCTGAACATTCAGCAAGGCAGAAGGCATAAGAAGTAATGCTGTGCTAAAAGATTTTTGATGCCTTATTAGCAGCTTTCAGTAGTGTGTGAAGAAACATAATGTACTATTTGCAACACTTTCCAAGGCATATCTTGATGTGAAAGGAACTGACGTGTACTGTGATAAGTCTTTATTTAGATAGAGAGAGTGTTAAAATATCTGTAGCACGGTGCTTAAAAACCTGATTTCTGTTCACTTAAACACTTCAGTGCTTTTCTGCTAGGAGTGCATCTGCTTCTTTGGCAACAGGTGTGTATAAGAAAGGATTGCTCAAATTCACCATTATAGACAGTCCTTGAGATTAATAATATATAAAGCTAAATGCTATTTAAACAGTCTAGCTTTGTGCAACCAGTTGAAATAGTTTGGGTAAACAGAGAAAAAGTCAAGTAAATGGACAGTAATTCTGCTGCTTATATATAGGAACATATATACACAGGAATAAACTCCTTACTGTGAGGGTGGGGAGACACAGGAACAGATGACCCAGAGAAGCTGTGTGTGCCCCATCCTTGTAAGGATTCAAGACCAGGCTGGATGGGGCTCTGAGCATTGGGGTCTAAAGGAAGGTGTCCCTGTCCATGGCAGGAGCAGTTGCAACTAGATAATCTTTAAGGCCCCTTCCAACCCAAACCATTTTATGATATTCATTCATTTGATACACACAAGGAAACATTTTATATGGAGAAACTGCTCTCTTGCCTTATCTCTCTTAGAATGCATCTCGTCAAAAGAAGAGCTTTGCAGGGGTGTTACTTGATATTCATGGCCAGAAAAATGAATGTTTATGCTTGTTTTGAGTAAAAAAATGACTAAAAAATGTTACTGTTTTATAATTCTTTGTTGTGTTATCAGATCTGACCAAAACAATGACCCATAGCTCATTTGGTCTGGTTTGGGTGTGAGCTGCACAACTGTATGCCTGATGGTCACCGTCCAACATTCAGAAAATTAATTCTGTGTCCTGTACAGTTACACTGGTCCTGAACTGAACACACACAATTTGAAGTGAGAGAAGAGGAAATTATTTGGTGATGGAGAAGCTTCAGTCTTCTATGGAAGCAGAAGACATATTATAACCCTCAGATATTGCAAAATATGATAGGAGGGAAGCCTTCTGTAAGCTGGAAATGATGGTTGGGAAAATAGCATTAGAAACTCAAATAAATGATCACTGTTTGGTCACTACTACATGAAGAAAACCAGAACAGAGAGAAGGATGCCATGTTTTTTCCTACGTAACATTTGGGATGGCAATCACAATTTTCCTTCCAATAAGTTTTGTGATTACTGTTGATTTTTTGATCAGATTTTATACACTATCAATAGAAAATTTGGGATTTGATTTAGTTCTGGAACTGGGGACTGAAATTTTATAATATACTGTTTATGAGATGTGTACTCCTCCTTTAAATCTTTAACATAAAAAAAGGGGCCAGTGATGAGGCGGAGAATAGCCTGGAGAGAAGGAGAAGACAAGAAAGAAAGAAAGTGAAGAGACAGACTGTCAGAGTAGTGCCCTTTTTCTTCTTTTACAGCAACTTTGTAAGCAGCACTAAGTAAGTCTTAGACCTTATTGTTGCAAGACACAGCTTGACCTGTTGTAAAGCAGGGAATCTATTTTTCTCTAGTTACTAATAGGTCTGCATGTCTGGTTTATACTTTGTCAATTAAGACTGCCTTTAGAACATTGTACTTTCTGCATGCTGCTATTTACTCAAACAATTTCAAGTGTTCCAGTTACAAATCAAGGCAGCGCATAAACTGTAAATTCCCACTTGAAAAATTTTCTTCTTTTTTTTTTTTTATTAAATTCCCTGCTTTAACAAGGTTTTAGGCCTCATTTCAGATGTAAATAAAGCTATGAGTTAATTAAAAAAAAAAATCTGTGGCCCAAGCTGTGAGGAACACTTGATTTTAAAAGAAAAAACTCATGTATTTTCCCTTCATCTTCTTTTTGGGTGGGGTAGATTAGTTTCTACAGTAGACTTGAGGAGAGGAGTGGCAATAGAAGAAGTGTCGTAGAGAATGCTACAAGTTCAGCCATACCATGGCACATAGCAGACAATTTGTAATCCAAAGTAAGGGGACCAAATGAATAGCTCTTGCTCATAATCAGTACTCTTATGGGTTTCTGCATTATTGGTGAGCACACAGATGAGGAGGCAGCAGTTAACACAGCAAAGAATAATTTGGCAGAGTATGGATGACAGACCTGGGAATTTGGGCTGCTTCATGTTTGGTATCAAGGGGTAGAATAACTGTTTTAATTACATTTAGCTTCTGAGACTTTGACTTTCACATGAACAGATGATAATTAGAAAACAATCCTGCTTCAGGCTTGAAGCCTGTTTTTCAAATCCACACGGCTTAGGGTGGAGTGTCAGGACTTGTGTTGAACATCATATTCCCAGGGGCCTCAAGCTCAGCCTCTGGAACTTAAGGATTAGCAAATTGAACCCTTTTGCTCATGAGTGAATATCAAGGCACTGCCTGGAGAGACACAGTGAATAAAGCACAGACAACAGCATTATATTTTGCCTTTTAAGTTTTTCCTTTGTTAAATCCAGTAACAGAGCCTCTATTCAGTTCAGATGCTGAAATAACAGTTTCTCAATGGAAGAAAACATTTCTCTATTCTCAGAAGCAAATAAAAAATTGTTAATGAGGAGACCTTTAGCAATTATTTTTTTTGCTTGTAAGTGCTTATATGTCTACATATACAGATTCTAATACAATACCACAATACTTGGAGAAGAAGTGTAAGAGTATTAATTACCTAGAATAAATCTTGAAACATCACAGCTCACATCACTCCCTGCCACCAATATCCATGGCACCTGCATGGCAAAATCATTCATACCCTGTAAGGACTTCAAAATCTAGAGTTTCTACAGAGTTACTCAGTTGGAGGAGGCAGCAGGAATGCTGATGTGGCTTTATGCACACGCCTGTCTGTTAGCTGAAGCAGTGGTTTCAGTATCAGTGGGAGTCTTCTTGTGTTGAAGCCCAGGACAATCTTTAAGCCAAAGTTAAATCTTCCTTGACGTGATGTCAAAGTGTGTGGAACATTCAAGAGTTGCTTCACGATACCTTACTAAGGTTTAAATATTTGCTTTGGAGTGCCCAGGGCCTTGCACTTAACCCTCCAGAAAGGTGCACTGGTATTGCAGGTTTAGAGAGCAAAATACAATCAGCAAATTCTTCTAAGAAAAAAATGGATGAAAAGAGTGTGGTGAGGAATCACTGCTGAAGTGGAATGGAAAAACATTACAAGACTTGATTAAAACATAATAACTGTGTATAACGATCTCTCCTACTCCATCTATTGAAAATAAAGGAGTCTAGCAACTTAAATAATAAAGAAGAGACTAGAAGAAAAGTCACATTCCTCCTATGGACAGAAATCTGGATGGGGTTAGGTATAACTTAAAAAAAATTAGGACTTTGTTTCTGTAAAATCTGTATAGTCTCATAGGGATTCAATGTGTTCTTTTTACCTGATGATGACTTTTCCCTTTCTTTTTAGGCTTTGAAAGGAAAAAGTCTTCAGGAGTTGGGGTTTTTTTTTGCAATACACCACCATCTGGTGGAAGTAAAGAGAAAGACAAAGATTAGGAAAGTTAACCTGTCTTCATAATTGAGAGGCTTTAGTTTGCTAGTACTAATTGTCTTCAATGCGCTCTTGAGGATTTAGGGCACCAAATCACTTTAAACCATGTAATTTTCACATTTCTCTATTCAATTTATTTGCTTCAATTATTTATTTTTAAGGGCCCTGTGGATATTCTTAAAACTAAATACAGACTTCAGTATTTCTTAATATATCTGATCTGTAATTCAAGACAGAATATTCCATATGGTGACATAAAATGCTTCAAAGTATTTTTCTAAATATCAAGCAAGATTTATCATATAAGCTATAAACTACTGCTGTATATTTTAGGTATTGGTAAAATTTAATTTGTTCTCTTTCAAAAAAATTGTTAGCATGATTACCTTCTTTGTTCTATTAGGGCCTTTTTCCCCCACAAATTTTTGATTAAAATGTTAGGGGAAAAATTCTAATCTTATTTTCTATGCACTTTGGGATCTAAATTTCATTTTATACTGCAATGAAAATTCACAGGTTAGCAGAGTTCACAATATATGCTGATAATATCTGTGTTCTTTCTGTGGTCACCATGTTCCTTCTGTGATGTCACTAATAAGTGTTGTTAAATATTGTGGGCACAACAAGATTGGAAGTAAAATACATATCTAGAAAAATATAAGCATAAAAAAGCACCAAACAACAATGTTGATAGTTGTTTTACATTAGAATTAAATATTCTGCTCTAGAAATGTTTGCCAGGATCTTCAGTGTCTCCCCTATTTCTTTTTGTTTTGCCACCTGCTAGGCTCACAACCTAAATACTCAGGCATCCCAAATTTCCACTGGGCAGTTATTTGGGGAATTGAGGTATGCTACCTGCCACCAGATGTTGGGGAATTTGCAGCAGAAGGACCTAAGCAGACTTAAAGACAGGTGTCTTACACAGTCTTGGCCACCAGCAAGTCAGCAAAAGCTTTCCAGGGAATTAAATCTTGCAGAGCTCAGTGACACGATCACAGCCAAGGGTCAGCCTGTCTGCCAGTTTCTGCTGCAGTTTTGGCAAGATCAGACAGTCCACAGGAGTGTGCCAGGCCAGAAAACTGCCATTTTTTAAAAATAGGAAAATGTTTTCCTATCATATTTTAATCAGCCCTAATAGCACACTGTGCACACAGCAGTGGCACTGGCATTGTAACAGCTGCCTTTCATGTACTTGTGTCCAGGTTTAAAGCAAATTTGGGGAAGAATCCCCCAAAGGAGCTCCGGTGGGAAAAGCAGATCCAATTGACCCCTCCCCCCAACTGGTCCGGGAGGGAAAAAAATACCTCCTTGGAGAAAGGTGGAAAAAACCTGTTTATTAAACAATAAAACCAAAACAATATCAAACAATGAAACCCCTTGCCACTCCAAAAGAGATGACAAACTGAGAAAATCCCGGGTTGCAGCTCAGCTCACTCAGTCTCTGGTGAGTCCCTCCGGTGCTGGAATTGTCGCAGGCCAGGCCTGGTGGGCCACAGCTGCAGCTGCCGGTGGTCTCCTGGGTGTTCAGTCCAGAGCAGGTTTCAAGAGGTCCAAAGAAAAAGGGAAAAAAACAGTCCAGGGAACTTCTTTGCCTCAACTAGCTAAAACTAACTAAAAAGCAAAAGAAGAGCTTTCTGTCCCGCTGTCTGTCCATCCACAGACAACACAGTCAGGAGCAGGAATGTGGGGAAGCGCAGTGTCTGAAAACAAACTGCGCACTTCTTCTCTCCCCCCCTTCACTCGCTGGAACACTCTTAAAGGTACAAAACCTATTATTCAACATAAACAGAATGAGACGATTGGGGATAAAAGCATCATGTAGTCAACCCAGGACAACTTGATAGAAGGATTCTCTCTGATCTCTAGAAAGCTAGAGGGAATGCAGCTGGCAGGGGAAGATCTCTGATGGTGCAGAGCTGCTGAACCCTTCCAGCATGCCAGGGAGAAAGAGATCTCAACAGTAATATCAGGAAAATGTTGAATGTGGCATATGCTGTCAGTGATTGCCACGTGGTGGGAGAGGATCTCTTTGTCTTGCCTGCTGTTTCCAGTTAGGTTGTGATGAGGATGACACAATGCATAGCTGCACCCAGTGCTTGCAGATACCTGGCTGCTGCCCTTTGCATGAATAGGGCTAAACATGGTTCAATATCCACAGCTCTTCTCCTACCTGAGACATTCTGGATGGAGTCAGATATAACTAAAAAAGTTGGGACTGTGTTTCTGTAAAACCATTATTTTGTACAGATTATAAGTGGAAATTTTTAAGAATTTATTTTTTTTGTAATTTCAATCTAATTTTGAAGCACACAACTAGAATAATTTAATTGTACTGTATCAAATAGATAGCCCTTTTGTATTGCAATTAACCATGTGGGACAAGGACTCCAATTTTCTGGGAACAGAAGTTCATGTTTAAGCCATATTGCTGGAGAAAAAATGGGAAACCTAGGTCCAGAGGAAAGTGAAGTTAAAATTACTCAGAAGAACATACAATTTTAATGCCACAGGTATTTATGAACACAAGATGAGATCTATCATACTTATAGTAATTTTGAATGGCTTTTTTATAATTGATATTGCCAGTTTTGTAAGGAGCTGTTCATTCATTTTCAATCACTTGATGATGAGTGTCACAAATTAATTATGTCTTGAAACACGAATCCATTCTTGATATTTTTAAGCAGGGTAGATTTTATTTTTGTTTTCTACCTGTGTTAACTTTTAGGGAGTGAAAATAGCATCAGTGTTTAAAGGAGGGGCTTTTTTAACAAATATTGTACATTTTAACAAGTCCTTCTCTTTTCTTTCTAAAACTATTGTAACATGGCTGTATTACATTGCTCCATTACCTTAAGCTCTGTTACACCAGAGAAATACTTTCTGTCTCTAAGAGATTCCTGTGGCCCACAATACTTCTAAAATTATCACCTGGCTTTTTCAGCTCTCTCCATTTGGTGTGGTTTAACATTGGTAGGCAGGTAAGCACCAAACAGCCCTCATTCAGTCCCCACTGAGGTTGGATGGGGGAACAAAAAAAGAACATTAAAACAAAAAAAAAAAAAAACCCAAAAAAAACCCAAAAAAACCCAAACCAAAACAAAAACAAAAAAACCCCAAACAACCCCCCCCAAAAACCCCAAAAAACAAAAAACAAACAAGCAAAAAAATAAAAAAGAACCAACAAAAAACCCTGAGTGTCTAACCATTAATTAACAAAAAATAATAAACGAAGGATAAATGGAAGAAGAGAGAAAGAAAACAAAACAAGTGATGCAAAGGCAATCACTCCCTGCTTCCCTCAGATAGACCAATGTCAAACCAATTCCTCTTTTCCCTTTTCTTTTGGCTGACCATGGTGCTATATGGCATGGAATATCTCTTTGGTTAGTTTGGGTTTTCTGCCTTTCCTTCTTTACACCTTCACACCTCCAACCTAATCAGACTTGTGATAGAGTGAGAAGCAGAGGTGGTCTTGGGCTGTGCAGACACTGTTCATCAATGCCTGTGACATCAGTGTGTCATCAGTATTGTTTTGATCACAAATATAAACTGTAGCACTGATTAGGCTGTTATGAGAAAAGTTAACTCTATCCTAGTCAGGCCATTAGTGTTGGATATGACTGATACTCCCCAAAATTCTGTACTATGTGCAGCATCAAAAGCAGTTTCATACACAGCCTTCACCACAATAAAAATTTTTTAGAGAAAAGACATGACACCTTCCATTCTGTACTTCGCCTGAAGGGAGTGCACAATTAGTCTACAAACTCCTTTATCACTGCTACAAAGCTGATTTCCTTTGTCTTATTTTAAAGCAAAGATTTAATTTTCCCCTGCTTAAGGTCACAAAATTAGTAAACACACCTAGCAGTCCATGAGTTTTATTGAAAATAAAACCCTACAAACACCAGCACGATGCCCCAGATTCTGGGTGGCTCAGACAAAGGCATGTAACAGGGAACTTTCAGAAATTTGGCTTTAGATGTGAGACTGGAAAAGATCAGTGGTTTTTCATGAGTAGTGTGAATGTACTGAGTGAGAAGAGTGACTGCAGAGTTTTCCTGACCCAGCCTAGATCACCCTGCTCTTGACATGCTCAGGATTTCATCGTCTATATGTGGACCCTTGCTGCTCCTAAATGGAGCTCCACCTCTTTCTCCTCTCTTTTCTGCTTCATATGCTGGCAGGGAATGAAGTCTTCAGAGGCAGAAAATGTGCCTAGTGGGGTCAGACCCCCAGGCTGAAAATCATGAGTAAGAAGACTTTATTATCTCCTATATCCTTAAAAGAGACAGAGAGATAAGAACATATTTTTTACATTTCTTTGTAGGGAAGCATGTGATTCTGGAGACTGTTACTGCCTCATGCTAAAGAAATCCAGTTGTTCCTTTATAAATGACTGTTTGCCTGCATTAATAAAACTATACACTAAAGCAAGAACAGTTGGCCTCCGGCATACAAATTTTTTGATATTTATTGATATAGGTATATAAAAACACAAAGAATGTTTGTTCAAATCCACATGGCTGGTACAAAATGATGGGAGATTAGGTTGTTTTAATCAACAGGGTAGAAATAAGTGCCACTGAGCAGAAGACAAAGATATGTTCAGATAACTTCACAGAAAAACCTGATGGCCAGTAGGTGGTACCCTTATTCCAGATAACAAACAGAGCAGGGGGGCGGGGGGGAGGGGATAAAACCAAATAGCTGATATTTTGCTCATTTTTGTGAATATTTTCCACCCCTATTAGCCACTTAAAATGCCATCATACACTCTGTAAAGATCACTGGGCATGCCTAATGAGAGTTTGGGCAAGGTACCTGTACATAAACTGTGAAAGGGTCAGATTCTGTCATCAATGGTCTTGTATTGCTGGAATTAGACACTGCAGTTTTCCACACAGAATACTTTCACCACATTGTAATCAAGCTCTTATGAATTTATGAACTTGATATTCACAATTAGTACATAAACCTCTGACCTGCAGGTTATAATAATGCTAAAATATGTCTTAAACTTTTTGTTTAGTTTGTGAGAACATTGCAACTTTTTTTTTTTTTTCCTGAAGCAAGTTTGTTTACCAGTTTAAGCAATTCTTAGACCATGGAAGGATGTTATGAACAAAATTATCTTCCTAAATAACATAGGAAATATTTCTTTATTTAAAGGTCTATCAAGCTGGAAGAAGTTTCCCAGGGAAGTAGTCAGGTCACCACCTGTGCAGGTATTTAAGGTGTGTAGGTGCAGCATTTAGGAACATGCTCTTTTTCTTTTTTAAAGTATAGACACAACCATCTTCAGTTTGAAATATCAGCCTGAATATCCTTTGGGGAGGAGGTGTGGGAGGAAATTGAGCTCACAGACAAAGCTGTAGGATACATGTCTCTCCATCAGTGCACTTAACACTGAAAGTCTTGTCTGAGCATTTTGATCATCCTCTTTCCATTACATCCTCCTGTGACAGGAGTACCCTGAGAGGTGCCACCTCTCTTTGGCGCTTAACCCAGCATGCAATGAACTGCCCTCTGGAGACCCCCTGTCTCTGTCCTGACCATAGGTGCACCTACACTGATTACATTAAACCACATAACTCTGTCTTTGGTTGCTCCAACACTGATTTCTATTACTGATTTTTATTTTGAGAAATATTTGGCCACCAGTTGTCACTTTAGAAGGCTTTATCATCTAAGATCCCTTACCCTATTGATTAATTCTGGATTTCAGATGTCTCCAATACCAAATAATACCTAACAATGCCTGAAATGGTACTGAACATCAATACACCTGAAGATAACCATTGCAAACGATTACAACACTTACTATCTCTTATTCCCAGTTACACAACTACACCCAAGTTGAATTTATTTGAAGATGATGAAATGTTACCTTTCCTTTTTTCTACTACCTTCTCTTAATTTTCTTAACTTTTAATTTAAACCAGAAGCATTGCAAATATTAGATATTGGGAGTTCAAAAACCTCTGAAATGTTTACACTAATATGAAACAGATATATAAGAAGTCTTAATTTAAAAAAGGGAAAGTAGGCTCATAACACCCAAAGACACCAGCTTCAATAGAAAATGTCTTCTGGCTCAAACTTAACTTTAGGCCTTTAATGATGCTCAAAACTCAGAATTCACTCTTGACACTGAAAATTTGCAATTAATACTAGTAGAGATTTGGCATCTCCAAATCTAACTTCATTATTTTCTATTCTAGCACTAAACCAAACCAAACACCAAAACAGATTAAAAAAAAAAAAAACCCAGGAAATATATTTTTTTCTGAATTTTTGGCTTTTTAAAGTGACAGCTCTGGGAAAATTATTCATGTGAGCACAAATTTTATTGGTCCTCATTCTTCATCTCTATTTTCTCTATGCCCTCCTGTATCTCCCTCCAATATCCATCCAATATTGGTCTATGCTAAGACACTCTGACATCTCTGTCTCTTTTTACCTCCCAATGGGCTTGGCTGCACTAGAAGTCTTTTTTTCCACCCTTGTAATTTCTTTTTTAAATACTTTACTAAAGGTCATAAGTGTCCAACCCTGTATAAAATGGAAAGGAATTGATGTAGTTTTATCCTTTCCAGCCTTAGAATTCCTCTCTCATACTATAACAAAATTTTTTCAATATCATTATTTCAAAAGCTGAAAGCTCCTTTTCATCTTGCAAACAAAAAAATAACAAATGGTTTTGTTATTTTACAAAACCATGCAACTCCAAATGCCCTTTGCAATCTTAAAAAAAAAATAAAAATCAGTGATTGTGGAAATTACGTTAGAAAATTATACAAGAAAATTCAAATAGAATTCTGTTTTTTATCCCTCGGTTTAAAACTATGCCAAAAAACCACTGCTCTTTTTTTATTCCCACAACATTCCTTCCACAGTGCCCTGAATTTGCATGCTCTTGCAGTGAAACTTGTTTACTGGCAATGAAGTCTGCCTCCACAGTTGTCTCCTGATTGAACCCTTCGGTGCCTTGGGTGCAGGAGGAGCCTTCACACAGCAGTGGGAACTGTGAGAGATGCTGAAGGCAGACATCTGAACACTGGGATAACTCTGAGGTCCTCCGGTAGTAGCAGTGCCTGTTCCCTACCACCTCATGCCTTTTATTGACATTTATCAATGATATGCCATGCCCATTTAATTACATTTGTGCTGTTATCATGTATTGAAAATATGCAGAAGCTTAGGAATTTTGGAAAAGAATTGACAGACATATCAGCTCTAATCTGGAGACTTTTTTAATGCAACCAGAAGATTATTCCTAGGTTTTCTGGTTTTAGCTTTCTTATAATTTCTTTATTATTCATTACGCTTCTGGTTTATATTCAGTTGCCTTTAACAGTCTGCTGGCAACAACATTCACCTCTGGCTACAAAGACTTAAAATACATCTCTGTTATTCAAAGTCTTATTTATGGATTTTAAGCAGAAGTAAAATCAGTATGACTTTACAGTGTTGAAAATCTTTATATATATTACAATACTTAGCAAAAATGTAAAAGGAATTATTAATTAAATTTCAGAGAATTTATTTACAGGAATTCATTTTTAAGTTAGATAATCTAATAGGCAATGATTATATTTAGAGGGCTTGTCTTGTGGCCATGAGATTATATTTTACACAAAATTAAGCCAAAGAACTAATTTCAGAACAACATATTTGCAGCCAAACAATGAGAACACATTGAGGTCTGGGCCCAGCTTGTAGCTTTGAAATAATTTTAATTTATGGTCTTGGTAACTCAGTATTTTTCTGCTTTATTTCATCTTCTTGGATTAATTAATTTTTATTTCTCTCCCTTAATTTTTCCTTTCAAAGTCTTCAGATCTGAGACAATAAGAAGATTATTGTATGTGCTAATACAGACACTAAAGAAAAGGGTTTAGAAATATCTCTGTGTCTGCACACAGCTGCTCAGTCATTAACTACACAGTGTCTTCTTTCCATCTAACTGAATTGTGTTAGCTGCAGTCCCTCAACTATGCCAGTACAGATGCAAATATGGCCCAATAGTGACTGAACTAACATCTCAGTTTTCATTTCCTTCTTGATTGTAATTCATATTATATTTCTCTATTTGATTCACTATATGATTCACTGGAGCATAGTGAATCATAAACCCCTATTTTCAGTGCAGGGGATATAATGGTGAATAAATTTTAATTAAATTCTGTGGAACTTTGAACACAATTTCTTTAAAAACTTCTATACCTATAGTGCTTGGTTTTCATGGCAATCGACTCAAAATGCCTTCACTAAGACCAGCTGAATGATCAGAAATAATTTCTAAGTTAGGATGTGATCAAATTTGTTGAAATGAAGATGTGCAATCGTTTTGATTTCAGTGGTCTTTGGATTTTTTGGCATATTTTTAGTTACCATATATTTTGGGAAGGGAGCACTAGAAACATCCGAGTCATGCTTTGCTTTGGTACCAGCTGTCCACTTCTTTCATCTGATTCCTTTTCAGTTACTATGGAATTTCTATCTCGAGCCTCAAGAAATAGTTTTAGCTAAGACAATTTCCCTGCTTTTTCTGACTAGATGGTATCCAGGGTGCCACTCTGGACTCTCACTGCCAAATCATGGTTGGGCATTCCCAAAGAAAGCGTAGCAGAGCTCAGAAATTTAGTCCCACTTCTTGTTGTATCTTTTCTTTGGTAGTAGTAAAACAGAAGAAAAAAAAAAAAGAAACTAAATTTACCAGATGTATTTTTTTTTTTCTTACAAATAGGACCCATCCAGTCTAAAAATAAGATTAAAATTAAAAAAAAAAAAACCACCTCAAAAAGAAGCTATTAGGATGTCCTTATCTGAATTCCAGTACAGTTGAAAAAGGAAAAAAAAAGCCAAACACAAAATATCACCTTGGGTTCATAATGGAAAATGATTGCTTAGACACTAGAGAAAACTAAAAAAAGCAGCTGAATTAGCATTTAGGAACACATATTAGCTCTGTTCTGAGGTGCTATATGGGAAAAAAAATCTGTTTTTCAACAAAAGATATTAAAAAGGAACAATTTTTCTGAAGGCTAGAAACATTTTTTTCTGTTTCTTTGTGTCTCTCACATTTTTGTCTGAAAACTGCAGTGAACTGAAGAAAACAGTAAGAGCAGAAATAATTCCTGATTTTTAAATTTTATGTCGTTAAAGACTGAAACCTGCAAACTGAGTCTACTAATGCCATTGCAGTGAAGACACTGAAGCTACTGCGAATGCAGTATTTTAGAACAGTGGGACAAGCAGGAGAACCTCCCACAAGAGTTCTAGTACATGTACACCCCATTTATGAAACTATTAATTTTATCCTTTGGAATTTACACTGTTTTGGAAGAAAGATACTTTTCTGTAGCTCATACTGAGGTAAGGAAAGAGGAAAGAGGCCCTCTGTTCCGAGTTCCTGAGATTCAAAAGTTCAAATTCTTGTGAAATGTGCTGTAGCACTCCCTTTTGTGAGGGAGAAGGAACCTTAAACTGCTGACTTCTTACTTAAAGTTTAATTAAAGATCCTTTTGCCCTTAAAAGATTTTTGAGTCTATTTTAATAATCTTGGTCTATTTAATTACTGTGTTAAATTGAAGAAGAGAAATCAAAGAAGGAAAAAACCCAACCAAACTTTTGCTTTTTCATTAGTATTGAAAGTGCTTATTCACAGCAGTGTAATTCAGATAAGCATCTGGCTCACAAACTATGCTGGCACAGACAAGGGTTTGTTTTCTTTTTTCAGAACTAGGAATTTTTCCAAGATGTCCTGACTACTGGGAGCAGAACGTCTGACCAAAGTATGCTCACCAGATGGTAGATGTTTCCATGTGGGTAAATATTAAAAAAGTTCTAAATCTATGCAAACTGTGAAGCAAGGGTGGGAAAAGTTTGGTGTTGTTTTTCAGTTTTAGCTGCCTGTGCAACTCATAAACACAAGAGAAAAAAAACCCCTCAAAACACAAAACAAAGCTAATTTGAGTGGAAAAAAACTATAAATATCTTGTATATCTTGTAATTTTTACTGTATATGAGCTATCTTTAATGACTAATGACTAATTTCAGAAACTTTAGGGTTGACATCTTTCATTCGTTTTATTTCCTTAACATCTTTATTACTTTGCTATTAGAAAAACCAAAAAAACAGCAACCAAAAAAAAACCTCTTGCTGCTCTAAAATGTATTTGCTCCACTAAAAATGTCAAGCAAAATAGTTTTTATAGGGAAGGATATGTGGGACAAATAAACCCCAAAAAGTCTGTTTTTAAGGGCCAGCTGAAGGTTTAATGCAACCAGCTGCTTGCCTGCTGGGCAGGAGCAGAGGGCAGCGTGGGGCAGTGCTTCTGGCACGCCAGGTCCTCATGCTCTCGGAATGGCTAAAATGCTAACAGCAAAGCCACTGCATTGAGCACTTCTGGCTGCACTGTGGGTGTGGAACTGGAAGCAAAGCGAGGAGAGGGGAATACCACAAGAGCTGGCTGGTGCTAGGGTTTAAGCAGCTCCAGCCGTCGGCTGGCTGGACACGAGGCACAGGCCTGTGGTGCAATAAGGCATGCCCAAGCAGTCCTCTAGGTGATGTAGCATGCCAGGTTTGGCTCCAGCACCCAGTCTCAGCAGGAGCACAGACCTCTCTAACTTAAACAGCTGCAAAAACGTTTGCTGGGTTAGTAATTTGTCCCAGATTTAAAACCAAATAGACAGCTAGAGGGTACATTTGACACCGCACGGTGTAGCTCAAGGAGAAAGCAAGCTGGCTTACATGGAAAAAAGATTTATAGCTGATGTGGAATAGCAAAGAAGTGCAAAGTTATTAGAAAATTTCTAACTAAGTGCAGTGAAATTCAGATTCCATATCCACAGAGACACAGGAAACAGAAGAAATGTCACAGTCAAAAGGCAGGGCAGCAGAAGCAAATGTTCTTTACCTTTCCTTTTAGTGAACTTTAAATAGCTCAGTCAGCTTCTAAATCTCTCTCATGCTCCCCTCTCTACCAGAAACCTATTGCTTACAATGCCTTTCCATTTATTTGTGTTTTCACTGCATGAGTGTGTGCCTTCAATGAGCAAGTGAGTAGTGAAATGGGGATGTGAAGGTGATGACAGAAATAGGTGATGCAGAAATGCAACCATTTTCACTCTTGAAGAAAGGTATATCTATGAAGATAAATAAATAAAAGCAAATATTATCCAAAAATTATCAAAACAATGAGAAACATTAACCAGAATTTTACAATATTTTTGCTTTAGGAAAGCAAGATGAATGCTCAATCTTTAATAAGCATAAATAGATAAATGTTGATTAACTAATTGCATACAATCCTAGTGGGGATCTGGCCATAAAGCAGAACTAAAGAAATGCAATGCCTTGCTGCTGGCAGAAGAAAGGAAAGTTTGGGAAAGGGAATTTTTCCAATCATATGGTCTTAAATGGGAAATTTTTTCTCACAGGGTCCTGAAACAAACATATTCTATGTTTCTTTAGAGCAGATAAATGCTTAAATATACTTTTATGGCTTAGATACCTTTTATCAAATATGATATTAGGAAAACAGTTTATTTCAGTTTCATACCAGATTAAACATATGACTCCTATTCCCTTGATCTATAATTTTTATGCTAAAGCCATTGAAAAAACCAAATATATTTCTTCAGTTTAAAACAGAAAAAAACGAGCTTTCAGGTAAACCAAAACAATAAATGTAATCAATAATTTGTGGACAGGGTAAATATATTAATTATAATCAATACTCAAGAAAAGAAGCATCTGTTTACAAAACAACTTGGCAAGTGATATAACCCAAGAGATTATATGCTATGGAATTGGCTTCCGATCAGAAGAAAGAGTGACTAACGATATAAAAGTTATTATCCAAATTATCTCTGAAACAGTGGTTTCTCTCCTAAGCCAGAACATTTAAAGTCTTTGGTACAGAAGAGAGTAGATGTGGGGGATTGCAATATTTTTATTAATGAATTTATGTTGTATGCACATGCCGCACTTACTTACCTAAAATGCCTTACTTGACTTCTTTATTTGTTTGTTTTTCTGTGAGGAGCAGTTATCACAAATATGCTTGAGTAAACTTATTTTCTACTTTGAATAAATATATTGCATATCAAACTGTGATATGCAATATGTTGAACGAAACAAAATCTTGCACAACAGAAAAGAAAGAAAGAAAGCCTTACAAATACACTGATCAAATATGATCAAATGAAATGCAATTGAAAAATTCCAAAAAAACCCCAGAAAATAAGGAGATTTAGTGACAACAAGAAAATGGTCTGGGAGGAAATTAGATGCAGTGCAAATGACCAAAACATGCCAAAAGTAACCTCACAACTGTTGTAAAAGCATGGGAAAAAGTCAAGGAGGAAGACACATCTTGGAGGGGAAGATATCAGGGACATGGCATGGATACTTAAAAAAAGATTAAAATAAAAATAGATAAAAAAATCCTTCCCAAAGTCAAAGCCATCAAAAGGCATGGCATGCCATCAAGTGCAGGGACATGCACCAAAGCTTGCCAAAACTCATCCTCATTAAAATCCTGCAAACAGAAAAGAAGGACTTACAAACACCGTGGAAAAGAGATACCACCAATGGAAAAGCAATTCAAGGAAAAAAAAAAATTTGGGAAATTGCAATTTAGTGACTACAAGAAAATGGACAGGGATTACATCAGGTGCAGTGCAAAAAATCAAAACTTGCCAAAAGTAACCTCACAACTGTTGCAAAAACAGCAGAAAGCACCAAAAATATCTTCACCAAAGTGAAACCCATCATGGACATGGACTTTTGAAAAAATTTGTTGGCCGTGTTGTGTCATTTTTTCACCAAATTTTAAGAATTTCTGTATAAACTAAAACTACAACTACCCCTTTCCAAAAGAATACTGAGTGTATGGATGGGAGTGAGTTGATGTATTGGGAAGGAGGATATGTTGTTGATTTTAATATACAATTTTGAGTGAGAGAAGAGAGGAAACATAGGGAAGAAATTGTATCTTTGAAAGGTATCAGAAAACCACTAGAGAGAAGACCTGTTTGGGATTTATTTTTTCCTTTTTTCCTGCCTTCAAAGTTGTTATTCAGCTCTTTGGAAGAGAGGAACCTGGCTCATTTTGCAAATGCAAAGCCAGGCTGCTGCCAGGAACCATTTGCAGGAGTGATTAACAAAAACTGTTTGCTTTATGGGATTTCCATGGAGGTAAAATGGTATGCATATAATTTTGGCACAATCAGATAATGCACTGTTAGAGTTAGATGGCAAAAAAAAAGAAAAAGAATTAGTAGGTCTCTTTTAAAAGGGTGTCTCATTAGAGCATGCTTATTGTCTTAGCAGATGTGGCATTTAAATGTAGTGAGCAATGGCCAAAAGCAGGAAGTAATCCTGAGAAATAAATGGCAGTACCCATCCCAGTTTCCTGAATGGAGGTGAAAGTGGTTTGGCAATATTCACACAAGATGATGTTCATTTACGCAGTATTTTTATAATGAAATTAAAGAGAGAAGAAAGGAGTGGCTGTGTGTGCTGGTGAAAATGTAACATGAAAATAGAATAGATTCTAAAGTTGCAAATGAACTGAACCCAGGTGGCACGAGCGCACTGCAAGAAACATTCAGCAGCAGCAAAGCCTGGTGTAAGGGTTTAACTTACACCTTTAGATCTCTGCTCTTAGTGTAATGCATGATGTACTAAAAAAAAAAAAAAAGCCAGAATACTTTAAATTTTTGCTTCAGAATTCAGTCTGGCCAAAGTAAAACCAACATTAATGGGTAAATAGCAATAAAGAAGGAAGGCAGCTATTTAACATTCTGAACAGAGGAAATGAACATCAGCTTTTGATGTTCAGCTTTACTTGTTAAATGTGAAATTCTTACCAAAGCCCAGCCAAGGGCTGACAAAGGGTTTAATCAGCAATATATTCCTACTTAAAGTACTTTCAAGTTCTAAATGGAATTTTAAGAACCTTTTTACAACTATCAGAGCAAAGTGGAATTTTATTTGAGAACAGTATTAGGTAGCATGACAGTTGAAAAACATCTATAAATGTGGCTGAAAAATAGTCTAATATCTGCCCAGCTGCCAATTCAATTTCATGGCAATTTAACAGCAGACTACTATTATGGATATGGTATTGAAATGATTCTGTCTCTGTATTTAATTTTATTGTTAAACTAACATGCAATAAATAATTCTTTGGACTGAGGTGGAGATATATATTCCTTTTTTTAAAGCTCAAAAAATTATTCTCATTGCAAGATAGTATTTATGAGGAAGACACTGAACATCCCTTCTGGGAAGAATGGTGTTGCTGATAGGAAATTACCCATAAAAGTTAGTATAAATCATGTAGTTTTATCTGGATTTATATGTATTATATGTATTCATACAAAAATAGATCTGTATCTCTAATTATCTAGGAGATGAATGTGCAGGACAAACCTCTTGCATGGCCTCCCATCATCATGAAGGACTGGAGCAGAAGGAATCAGATCTTAGACAAGTGTTGTACAGACTCTGGACATGGTCCCATTTCTCTTCTTTTATAGCAAAAACAGCAATGTAAACTTCCTTTACATGACTGACTGTTCTGCCAAAGGGATAGAGTATGTATACCTAAGTGACACAGTATGTATTTGCTGTGGCAAAACTAGTAAAAGAGGCAAGATATTGGAAAATGCCATCTGAAGATACCAAAATATACCTATATGGAGAATATCTTCATTTCAGTCTACCAGGATAGCTAAAACTAAAATAAAGATGATAAGACAAATATTTCTGTATGTGTATATATGTATATAATTATTTTGCAAAACCACCCTTTCAGTTTTCTATGATATATAGGTCAACACAGTTTTGATTAAAGGGAGTATAAATATAATAATTTTTGTCTTCAAGGACTAAGGATTGAAAAACAAAAATTAAGTCCCTTATTTTGCTTTATCTGAAAAGCTGATGGAGTGGTGGAGATGCTCCAATTAATTTGTCTTTGTATGTAGCATATGACATAAAAATCATCTGTTTTCATTATGATACATCAGTATTTTCCACTTGTTTTTACAAAATGTTATACTTTACCATTTGAGGGTATGACACTGCTAGAGCTCATGACACATGATCTGCATTGCAACTCATAATTTAACACTTATTTAAATGCAGTCTAACAGAACTGCAAATTTAACTAGACAGCAGTAAGAAATATTTCCATCAGATTCTCTGAAATGCTTCACAATGAAAGCTGATGTCATCTGCAGTTTTTAAGACAGTTAGATATTGGGTTTGTTACTTTAATAACTTTCCAGAATGAAATCTTCTCTAAGGTGTCATAGTTTGCTCTTTATTTAACTTGTAGCAATTCAATAATCAACAAGTTTCCAATGTCCTTTTATAAAAGCAAAAACATTAGTGTCTTACATAGGAGAATGCTGACCAGACAGTAAAACAGAGCACCATATCAGATTGATCTAAAAAATATTACATTTGTATAGAATCTTAGTGAATTACCCATATCATAGTAGTTATCTTAAATATTCTAAAACTGGTTGTCCTGAAAATTGCCATGTCCTGGATTTGTTTATTCTCCAGTAAGGGCTCATTTCTTCTTTTAATTTGAAGTGAAAAATATTTTACTTCCCAAGAATTTCCCATGTTATACAATCAGCAATCCCAAAAGGTGTTAGTAGGAACAATACATGTAGGTAAGTTCAGAACAGATGCATCACAGTCCAGACCACAGTGCAATATTTTCAGTATTTGTGGAAAGTCTCAATCTTATTTCAGTGCCTGGTAATGTTATGAGGATTATTCAGGTGAGAAACACCCAGAAGACAACTCAGCCACTACAGCTTCATGAGAGGGAAGTCCAGGTTAACAAACCTGATTTCCCTTTATGACAAGGTAGCCCATCTAGTTCATCAAGGGAAGGTGGTCGATGTGATCTTGGATTTCAGCTAAGTTTTTGATAGTGTCTCTCACAGGATTCTTCTGGAAAATTATCCAACACACAGCTGGATAAACACATCATGTGATGTGATGTGATGTGATGTGATGGGATAGCAACTGGCTCACAAAGAGCTATAGTGAAAGGGGTGGCATTGGACTCGGGTCCTGTCATTACTGGGGTTCCACAGGGCTCCATTCTCGACCTTGTGTTCTTCAACATCTTCAGAAATGACTCAAAATGCAGGACTAGAAGGGATACTAAGTGAGTTTGCAGATGATACAGAACTGGGAGGATCTGTCAACTCCCAGAAAGGCCCTGCAGAGAGGCCTCAAAAAGTTAGAGAGGTGGGCAGTGACTGACCATATGGGGTTCAACAAGGGCAAGTGCCGGATTCTGCACCTGGGATGGGGCAGCCCTGGATGTGTGCACAGACTGGGGAATGGGATGCTGGAAAGCAGAGCTGTGGAAAGGGACCTGGGATTTTCAGTTGATAGCAAGTTGATCACGAGTCAGCAGCGCCCTGGCAGCCAGGAGGGCCAGCCCTGCCCTGGGGGGCATCAGGCACAGCATCACCAGACAGGCAAGGGAGTGGGTCTCACTCTGCTCTGCACTGGGGTGGCCTCACCTCGAGTGCTGGGGACAGTTTTGGGTGCCACAAAAAGATATTTTATGGCTTCTTTTTTCTTTTTCTTTCCCTTCCAGAATCTGGTAACCATTTTTTTTGTGAATATGATGGATAAGATATGTGTTCAGTGACGGAGAAGCTGGATGCCCTACAGTGAGTGCTCAAAACATTAGCTTTTATAACTGAATTCTAGGATATCCTGGAATAAATGTATTAATTATTTCTTCAAAGCCAGGTCAAATTCGACAGTAAGAATGGTTCATGCCTCTCATTCTTAGCACTTACCAGTATTCACAGCCAAGGAAAGCTTTCTCTGAGGACATTTTTGGGTGTGATCCCCTAACAGTGGTAAAAACCAGATGAGAGATCTTGCTGCTAAGCCATTGTGCCAAAGATGAGATCCATTACAAGTGTTTTTTTTTGAAAAGGAAAGCAGTTTTGTTCAGCTTGTAATTAAAAAATACCATTTAGATTGCTTAGGCTTATGTTGAGAACATTTAATCTGTACTAGCCATTCACATTGTCTGTGGTTTTGATTACAAGAGTATTTGAGATCTTGGGATTGAGTGTATTTTCTAATTTAGAAAATTGCTTCAGACATATTGCATTTCTGAATAAAAGTAAAGGTTCCTGCTTAACCTAGTAATGTTTGTTTTGGCCCTAATAGTTAGAGATCAAGGAAAGTTAATGAATTACATGTTAATGATCAAGTGGATACAGAGGAGAGCTACAAAAATGATTGAAGGTCTGGAGAACTTCTGCTACGAGTAAAGGCTCAGAGTTGGGGTTGTTCAGTTGCAGAACAGAAGGCTCTGTGGAGACCTTATAGCACCTAAAGAGACCTTACAAGAGAGCTGGAAAAGGACGTTTTACCAGGGCATGTAGTGGCAGGACAAGGAGAAATGGCTTGAAGCTGAAAGTAGGTTTAGAATAGATATTGGGAAGAAATTCTTTATTGTGGTAACAACAAGGCACTGGAACAGGTTGTCCAGAGGAGTTGTGAATGCCTCATCCCTGGAGGTGTTCAATACTGGTCTGGATGTGGCTCTGTGCCACCTGATCCAGTGGAAGAAATCTCTGTCCATGGCAGGGGGTTGGAACTAGATGATCTTTAAGGTCCTTTTAAACACAAACCATTCTGTGATTCTATAGAAGACTGACAGCTTATTTAAAATAAAATGGGATTGACTAATCACTAATTGCCAGCTAATTATTTTTGAAATGTGGAATATCAATATTAAAAAGTAAGTCCTTCATAAATATTTATAATAATTTAAAATTAGTAGGTATTTCCCTTTTTTTTAAAGAGAGCTTTAATTTTCCTTTTCAAGTTGAACACGTAGGACACTTTTTATTTATTTTATTGAAGATACGTATGTAAAAAACCAGAGATTTAGGTATATATTAAGGAACAAAGAAGCAAAGACTTTCTCTGGGGAAAAGATCTTTTTCTGAATTAGATAGAAGCATATATCAGAAGATTTATTTGACAATATACCTTACCTCTGTATTGGGTGATTTGCCAAAGCTAGACTCCAGATTTATGAACCAGGAAAATCAATTGCATTGATGTTTTGTGTAGATTTTAAAAATAATTTATCCTTCTGAAATAGCCATGTTAGGTTTGTATGTACTCATCCAGTAGCTAGTTCAGTCTTTGTCAGTGCAAGCATTCTTGAAATTTAATTCTTGCCTTCTAGGTTTAACTAAACCTCCTAAATGCAATCAGATGATAAGCACAGTTTTCATGAGACTGACAATAGAATGTTCATCTCTGTCACACTTGTAACTCATATATTTCTTAGTGTGTCTACTGAGACAATCTAGGGAATTTCTTAGAGGAAAAAAACCCCATAGATTCTCTTAATCTAAATCTATGGATATAGTGTAAATCATATGCTATACAGCTTCCCTGTGTGATGCACTGGAAGCCCAGAGCTAACACTGAAGTCATATGGACTGGAGAAACCTTTCTGCTTATTGTCTAAAGCCAGGCAAAATATATTTATAGGAAATAACCAGAGGCAGTGGGAAGATGTCTACAATACTAATACAATCAGAATTAGAAAACTTAAAAAAAACCCCAAACACCCAAAACCCTCCTAATTAAGAAACATATTAATTTCTCATTGTATTAGGATTCTTAATTTTGTTTCTCTTCTGTTGACTACAGATCATCCAGGACAGACTGGAGATTACATTCACACCCATCTGATTAACCCAGCACATTTTGCATTTGTATCATGCATGGGCAGGTAGATATGGAAGGTATGACAACCCTTGGAAACCATGCTGTAGTATTCAGCTATCTGCACATTTCTCAGAGGGAGTTCTCCATATTGTGAAGGAACAAAATATGTTGAAGCTGAGATCTGTTGAGATGCCTCTCTAGGAGACAAGTGCTGCTCTTGAGGTACCTGGGTTTGATACTGACATTGGTAGTCAAGCAGAAGGCTTGCTTGGTGTGAGGCAATTTGAACAAGTAAGGAGAATAAATTGGTCCCTTAGGTAATATAGAATCCAAGTAGTGCTCATTTCAGTGAAAGGAGCCAGGAAAAAGAACAAAGGATATTTGTTGAGACAGAAAAACAGATGCAATTATCTATTTTTTACATAATTGTCATGTCAGATTTATAAATTTATACATTCCCTTTTGACAAGAAGTTGCAATGACTAGCCACATTATTTTCTTACAGTGCTCAGAAGTAAACTGCCAGTTTCAGGACAGATCTTGTCACAACTGCCTGGAAAAGAAACACATTACCAACTACAGTACAAACGCATACTACCATAGGATTTAAAATTTTTATGTGCATAAGGTGCAATCCAATTTCTTTTCACAACATAATGGTATAATGGTCATAGATTTAAACCTTTTGGCAGTTATAAGACAGATTTTTTTTGTTCTGTATAGTCCACAAGATCTCTCTTACAGAGAAATAATAATAAAAAAGGGTTTAAAGATCTCAAGAGAGGTTTGAGAACCTTTTGTTTTCTATAAAATTCGAAATTTTCAACAAATAAAATGTTTGTATATTGCCTGACCAAACTGGTAAAAAATAAATTGCTTTACTTGTTTTGTGATTTCCCCAGATATTCTGTGTCTCTAGTGAAGAGCTGAAGTGTTTGTTTTTCTGGGGAGTGGCACCAGTTGTGACCCAGTTGATTGTATGCACTCTGTACCTTCTCAGGTGGCCTCGCTTTATTGATTTGGTGTTTGAGAAGTCCAAACGCTAATGCTCCTAATGATCAGCCATTCTTTTTGACTTTTAGTGACAAGTATTCTCATGCAGTTAATATCAAACAGAACTTTGTGCTCTACATCTGTTATTTCAAAATTCCCATTTTTGAACTCCCCTAGTCTCAAGTAAGTTGTACATTGTCTTCCTTTTTTACTGCCTACAATCTTTTCACCTACTTCCAGGGCCCCGTGATGTAAAATGTCATTTTGCCGATCTTCAGTTCCAGTGACAACTTTAATTTTACTGATTTTAATGGGCTTTTCAAATACAATCCCATAGAAGTCTCCAGTAGAAGGAGCCTTGCCCCAGAAGTACTCATCAATGCTGCTGTAAGCCTTGCTTGCCTCATAGTTCTCAAATACATTCATATTGGTGTGCAAGTTTGCAGGTGGGTTGTCAGGGATATCAAAGGACTCCTCCTCAAAATCATCATCCTTTAACTTATTTTCAGCTCCTTTGTAAGATGAGTAGTATCCCATGTGCTGGAAGAGAGATGGCTTAAAACGTATCACTTCCTTTTGAGCTAACAGCCCACGAAAGTGGATGAGCAACCAATCGCAAGGCATTTCTTGGTAAAACATCAATAGAAAATGGGCCAGGCGTGGTAGGTCATGGGAATGGTAAAGCTTTCCAATGTACCCCAGCTTGGAGAATTCCAACGTCACCCAGTAGGATCCTTCTCGTGAGGTAATTACTTTCTTAACAGCAGTCAAAAAATTCTTTGAGCAGCGAACATCATCTTCCAGCATCACATAATAGTCAGAAAGATTAGCACAAAAGTTTAGAAGGAAAGCATAATCTACATTTTGTTTTGATCGGAACTTCACACGGTCCTCGGGGTCATTGTAATTTCTCTTAAGGCCATCCAGTACAGGATAGTAATCCTCAGGGACGTGAATAACTATTAATCTGCCCGCAATTATGTGATGTGCAAATTTCTGTGAAATATCCTGGACCATCCCTTCACACCACGCTGAGTCAAAATCTGCCAGCTGTACTACCACTGCAATTTCTTTGAGTTCCTCATAGCTTGACTGCTCAAATATGGACTTGATGGTCTCAAGCAAGTAGTTTCCTTTTCTCCGTTTTACAGAGGATAGTCCAATTGTAAGATACCCTGTACAAAAGACAGTTCAAACAAAAACTGAGAATCTGATATTGGAAGCAATTTTATCACAAAGATATTCTCCAGAGTTGTGTTTATATTAAATAAACCTTGTGAACGGTGAAGACTGAGAAATTTGGTATGTGAGTTTATTGAGCTGCATGCGACAAAGGACCTTTATTGCCTTTTCATTAGGAGGTGTGATATTGTGAGCAAATGGACATATGGAGACTAGTGTGTTAAACATTCACTTGTTTACTGCCAGGAGTAGCACACTGGGGACAAATGCCAAATCAGTGTATATGTTTATGCCTTGTAGACAAAACCACACATACAATGATAAGGCTGTAAATCTGCCAAAAGAAAGGGGATTGTGAGGGGATTATTCACACCATATTTGGAAAGCAAGGAACTACCAGATGCAGCACTTTTATCATTTTAGCCCTCTAAAAGTCTAGTTACATCTCTGCATAACTTTACAGTTTTATGAATTTTGCATGGATAGTAATTTCTCAGTGTGTTCATTTTTAGGTGAATTTGTCTAGTTTTTCCTTGCTAGTAGTTTTTCTTCTAACCCTCTTTCAGGACTCATCAAGCATTTAAAAGGAAACACTCTTCAATTTAGATATTATTTTAAAGTAGAAGAGAACTTCTCTCCTTGCTTGTACAAATATTTTTTTAATGCTGTTACATTCTTTCTAGACAGAGATATATCTTATAAAACATGAAGTTTCATTTCTGCTGTTTTGTAGTCACTGTCATTGTATTCCTACCAGCATTCCAAATTAGGATTTTTTTCAGATGTTTGCTAATATATCTCTATTTTTGTAGCTTCTCATGTAAAAATTGTTAAGACTGTGTAATTGACAATGTGTACCTAAGTATTGAACCTACTCCAAATTTCTTAAAATATAGTCATTTATAAAAGACTGCTTTGATAGTGATTCAGGGTTTCCCTTGAGGCTTAAGTCTGCTCAAAATGAAGTGGTACAGTGAAGCACAACCCCCAGAAGTAATTTACACTGCATACAGAGACATTAGATTTTTCAAATTTAATCTGAACAGACTTTATAGCTTTCTGCAACTCACGTATTATTTTATTTTACCTTCTGGACTTGGACTTCAGGGTTTTGTTTATGTATGTGAAATGGTTGATTTGGAACCCAAAGGACACCTAGGTATGGCCATATTTCACTTTTAGAGGAAAGTCTTGAACCATGTGTGAAGAATAACTAAATAGTCCATCTGCAGGTGGCTGTGAGAAGAATCCTCCTTTACTGTCCTGATAAGAGCACAGTTCTCCTTTTTAGCACAGCTAAAGGAGCAAGGAGGTCCATTTGCAGCTACTGGGCTGGCAGGATAGTGGACCTGAGGGGTGCATCTGTGTTATGCCAAGCATACTTAAGATTGGATTTACCAGTTATACAGAGATTGACAGTGTGCTCTCAGAGAGTGGTTGCAGAACACCACCAGCATGTGCCTTGCTTCTGCTTCCTAAATCATCTTCCTCTTGCCTGGGAGGAGATCCTTGGAATTATGCTCCCAAAGACCATCCAAGGGCTGCCTGCAGGACATCTACAAGTCAGGCAGAAGGTAATCAGGCTGCTAGGTCTGGACTAGAGGCCGCGCAAGAATGGCCACTAACTCTCTTGGGACTGTCACTGCTTAACTCAGCCCCTGTTGCATGGAAATACCACAGGGATTATATGGATTTCACACCTTTTTAAATTGCCTCATTTTGCAATATTCAAATTGCAGTTACTTACTTTTCCTTGGCAAAGGTGTGCCAGCTAGGTAGCGATAGGAAATGTTTATAGATCCTGAGAAATTAGACAAATCTTTAAAACTGTGAACATAACGCTCTGGGTTGAGCTGGTGCGTGGCTGTCTCTCTGATTAATTGCTTGTCCCCTTCCTATTAGCAGGAAAACACAAATAACAAAAAAAGGGAGAGAGAGAGAGAAATACATTTGTGAATGTCAGTTAGAGAGGAAACATGGACAGGCAGGTTTCCAAGAATAACATTTTTCAGTTTCAGCTTTCAGGAAAGCATGTAGATGTCACCTCATTTAAAACAAAAACAAACAAGCAAACAAAACCCCCCCAAACCAACAGGCATTATTGAATACCATACATTTTGACTACAGAAAATCTACCATAAACCTTCAGATTACAGTAAAAGAAAAAGAAAAAAAATATTTTGCATAAAACTCTGGAAGGGTAGCAAATATTAAATTATTGGCCAAAAAATGTTGTGGTATTCAAAAGAGGGATAAGAAAATATCACTCAGCAACAGATAGGATAACTTTCACAGATGTAAAAACACAGAAGATTTTAAAAAAATGTTTCTAGTGATTAAAAAATATACCAAAACTGCTGCAAAGGAAAGAAATCTAGATCCTGGCATCTGGCTCATTTTGACATTTTTCTGAGAAGCTTTGACTCAGGTTTGCATGTGATCATGCAGACAGTAAAAGTTTCTCTGAATTCGGAGAACATTTTTGATGGCATAGTCAAAATGTACATTTATCACCACACCTCCTCTTCATTCCTCCTTCTTCAGTCCTCTTCCAAGAGGCTTCCCTAGTGATAGTAAAGGCACAGAAGGGAAAGAGTGGCTTCATCAGTAGTGCCCTACCCATAATGTCACTTGGGCCTCAGGGAAAGTCTGCTCCTCAGTCCTTAAGAAAAGAGAAAACATCTAACAGCTCATGAAGACTGTATTTAAAAGTAGGAATGCTTATTTAATTTATCTGGCTTGATTTTAGTCTGATGACAGGCACATGAATGAATGAGTTTGTTTCTTCTGATGTATGCAATATGTTAATGCACTAAAACTTTGGGATCTGTCATTAAATGGGAGCATTGTGCAGTAATAGTACTGCTGCTAACTGAAACAACCACAGGAACTGTAAACAGTGCTCATATTTAATGGCATAAATATTAAAAAATGTGTCAAAGCTATATTTTATAGCACAAATAAATCTTTCTGTCAACTGATCCTACATTCATTTATAGTTCACTGTTTTTTCTTGCATAGAAGTAGTAAAAAAATCCACTTCTGAGCTTAGTTAAGATCTTTGGCAGACATCCAGGGGCATTTACCTGCACTGTTATGCTCTCTTGATCTTCAGTGTCTCTTAAGTAATTTCTCTCAAGTGCTTATGTACCACTTTGCATTTGGTCATAAATTATGAGAGGAAGTTTGATGATCAAGTTCAAGATTAAAATGTAACTTAATGATCTTGAAAGAAAATACACCAAAACTTGAGGAGATTTTCCATTAAAAATATCAGGTGGAAAAGAAAAAAGGCTGGTCCAAAAACTTTCTTTTTTCAAAACCTTTCTTTAGTATCCGAGAAGCAAACAAAACACTGTGTTATGGGTTCCAGAATGGAGCACCAAAATTCTTTGTTTCGTAAGGTCTTGGAATGGAAACTTATTCTGCTGGCTGAGGTTTTGCTACATAAAATTTTTAGAAATAGACAATGTCAGAAGAAAATGTTTTGATTTTAACAAGCAAAATATCTAAACTGACCACAAATATTTTCCTTTTTTTCCCCCTCTTTAATAAATGGCTTTTGTGGCTAACATTTCTTTTTAATAGCTGCTCTTTCATTCTTTTGTTGAATGATGTGCAAAACAGAAATCTGGATTTTTGCAAAAGATTAAAATCTGTTTCTTCTATCTCTGACTATGTAGAGGTCAGTGAAGCAGAGGAACTTGATTAACTCTTTCTGGTTTTCTTCTCTAGCTTTTTCTAGAATGGTTTTGGCTTTCTTCTGTTAACTAAACTCTAACTTGCATTCCACTGTTTGCTGGGAGATTCATGTGGGTGCCATAGGATGAATGGAAGTTCTCCACCCTTTATGAGGATGCCCTGCTCTGCCAAGGATGCTGTGTCAATTACAGCAGTGTAATTCTTTGCATATTGCCCAAAACAGTGATTAGTATTCATAGAAGAGCACAGAACACATGCTTCACTCACAATACACTTACAACTCTGAGTAGGTAGAAGACTCCCTTGTGAATTTTGTGATATCTGGTATATTTTAGCTTATTATGTCTTCAAAATGCTTGATCAAATGCAGTTCATACATTGCAGATGAAACACCTTAAACTGCTTTTCTAATACACATGTATCAGCACTGCATACTGCATGCCCTCCACGCAATGAACTTCAGTTATTTTGCCACATGGGCCCTTACTTTCCATTTCTGCAGCAAATGCCCTGCAGAAAACAGTGAAGGGATTCTCTGGATACGTACGACCCTTTGAGGAAAACCAGAAAGTTTCTCTTCTCCCTTCTTAAGGTTTACCAAAATGAATGTCGTTTTAATACTCTAAACCTTTGAAAAAGACGCTTGTGTCACATCTGGTGCCAGAGACACCCGCACCACGAGCCCTTGCACAGCCTGCTGCCTGAGACTGGGATGGGGGAACTCTGGGTCAGTTTTCTTCCCTCTAACAGCTACCCTCATCCAGCAGGAGATTGGCTGCAATTTAGGGCTCTGAGGACTTTCAGATTTTCATTCCCTGAGGGAAACTGGTTAGCCTGCTGTGCTCAAAAGCTTTTCCCAAGTCTATTTCTCTTCACCACAAACAGTGAAATTGCTCATCTTTTACCTCAGCAGAGAAAACACACCAGACAGGGTGTGTTTGGAGCTGTCAGACAGGGTCAGGAAGTTTGAGAATAAAACTAAATAAATAAGTTGAAAAGTCAACATCCTAACACACTTGAAAAACACTTGATGGACCATAAAGGTATCAAGAGACCTGGAAGAACTCTCAGGAGACTTGGCAAGAGACTTGGCTGAGAGCTGCATGAATGCAAACATGCCAGAACTGTGATGAGAGAAGCAATGAAAGAGAGTGAATTTATAAAAGGTGGCGGGGAGGGGAAAAGAGAAATTAAGAAAAAGACATGGAGCCATCTGGGGAGCTGGCAAATAGGCAGGAAGATTTCAAAAACAAGCCAAGAGGAACACCATTAGCAGTGATAATAAAAACACTTTCAGAAACATCTGGGGGACTTTGAAGCAATTAGTGAACAGAGAAGAAACATTAGGGAAAATGCCAATAAGAAGAAAAAGTGATAAGTCAGGTCAAATTTAATCATAACCGAGAAAAGTTAAATAAATAAAAAAGTGAAAAACCTTTGTGGTACACAAAGAAATATGTCTGTAATGGAGTAACATGCTACAAGAACGGGCTATCTTTTCAATGGCCTAAAAAAGTACTAGCATAATATTAATATTGTAAATATTTACAGTACTGTTATAACTAATTTTATAATTATAATATTTTAAATTAAAATAATGATGACTGTATATATGGTTCTGATAAACAACATAAGGATTTTACTGCTTGTGTATTACAAGTTTTGATATACTATCATGTTTCTTTTCAGATGCAAATGAGATCAGAATTCACCCTTCAAAATATTGGAAAATCCATACTGTCCCCATTCAATTCAAGATAAAGACAGCACTATCTAGTCATATCACAATATAACAAATTCTGTTTAGCCATTTTACTACTTGCAAGATTCAGTTTTAAACCACTATGACTTTTTACTGGGCCCAGTCCAATCTCCAAAGAACTGGAAATTCAATCCATTAATTGAGTCTCCAGGGCTCACTTGGCATTCAGCACTGAAACACCCCTAGGTTACACATGAACCGTAGAGTTGTGCTATGTTGCCAGTAGCTTATTTGTTGAAATTCCTACATAAATATTTCCACAATTTTTTCCAAAATCATAAACTCACATTAGGTTCCATTTGTCTAATTTTTAATGCTGTAGTACTGAACCCATCAGACTAAAATCTGAGTTACAAAAGGTAGGAAACACACAAAATAAACTCACTAAAATGAAATTATTTATGCAAGGAGCCTAAAGTAGATAAAATCGGTGTAAATTTTCTTTTATAATTTTATTTCTATAATAGCATTTAATGCAGTGTTCAGAGGTGAGATTTGCAGTGTATACAAAACATGTTGAAAAACAGCTCACACAAATAGTTCAAATGTAGTTTATCGTCAACAATTTACTGTTTTACTCGGGGTGTTTTACTGTTTTGTTGTTTCAGGATCACTTCTTTGCAACTTACCAAAACATAACTATCCTCAATGTACAAGTTCATGAAGAGCAAGCAAACAACAAGGATTCCTAAGAACGACACTGCTGATCGTTTCCGCAAGCATCTCATTTTATCAAAATATTTCAAGTTGTGTCTCGTGAAGAACTGCATACGGTAGTGTCACCTATGAATAAAACCACAGTATTACAAGAATGGTTCACCTGATATGCATGACAACAACTAAACTTACCTTCAGATGTATCAAATCCCTTCAAACATACATAGATTGCACTTTCAGGCAGAATTAACTTCATTTAAGCATTGTCATGTTAAGGTTTAATATGCAATCTTAACCATAAACTAAGCTTCCTTTTTTTTTTTTTTTTTTTTTTTTTGGTGTCAATAAAGAAAAAACGTGCACCCACTGTCATACCCATTTTAAAGTGGGCTTATGATGGATGTCACTGTGGCAGGAGTGCATCAACAATTTAGTTTGCTATGCTTAACTGTCAGATCCCAGCTTGGTGGCTGGAGATGATGCTGTGCTTTGTTCCCCCATGTACCTGTGTCTTCTCCCAAGGACAGGCCAGGTCAACAGGCAAGGAGGAAATTATTGCCTGACTCAGTGTTGTTACCAATAGAAGAATTCTGTATGCTAAATACAGGTAAGGCACAAATAAGATACCTTCCCTGAAGAGAAAAAGTACTCACAAGACTGTACAATATCAATTAGAGTTTTCCGTCAAAGTACAGACACCCAAGGTTAAGTGGAAGTACTATTTCCATCTTCAGAAGAATGGTGGGTCTCCAGCCCAACCAGACACACCTAAGCAGAGTATTGGGAAATCCTTACCAACCTGATTAGATAAATCAAATAAGGGTGACACAGAGATCATGAAGCCCCTCAATATTTCTGGTCAAGATCAAGAAGGAGGACTGTCTGTCATATTCTAATGTTGCATATTCATTTTAGTAATTTTACTCTGGAGAACAAGATGAACTCTGTTCTTGTCCACCAAATTAGTGTTACACAGTAACACTAACCTGTGTAGGACTGTATGTGTTTGAACAAGATTTGGCCCTAAATTAAAAATCTCACTGCCCAAAGTCTGAGGGATTATGAACAAAACAGCTGACTATAGACTTATTACTTATGTATTAAGTTCTTACTCATATTTTAATTATTTTCCACAGCAATTCATCATTTTTCAATTGAATTTAATGTATAGAAGTTATATACAAACAAAGACTTTAAAGCTAGTCTATGTGAAGTAGTAAAAAATATGATACATGCAATGGTTAAACCCTGCACCTAAATACCTTCATTTTTAAAAATATTGACCATCTACAATGATACAAATTAGGACATATTAGGAGTTCCATAAATGATTTGTCATGTCACACAGAAAATTTTCTGTCCTAATAATAAAAAATCTACCAAGCACAAAATCCAATGCATATTTCTTTTGCCAAACTGAATAACCACATTTAACAGTATAAAATTTGAGTCCATTATACTCCAGAGAAGCAGGAGGTAAATATATCAAATATTTGTAATGCAATTAGTAATTGCAAGGAATCTATAGATTTGAAATGAACTGCAGTAAATGGACACTGGTTGTACACAGAATGCTTTTATATTCACTATGCTGAGAGTAAAACCAATTTACAGGTTGCATGAAGAAAAAAAAGGAATCAGTAACAATATACATTTTTGTCTGTCTTTATTTAGGGTGAGCTGAATTAAAATACCTTGATTATTCTGAAGCTGAAAACCCCAGTGTAGATATTTTTTAAAGTTACATCAAAGATTTTGTTTTTCCTAATATCTAAGCACATTGAAAGTAAACCTCAGGAAGGAGGTGCTAAGGACATGAATCTCTAAACACCAAGCCTCCCTGTACCCCTACAACTCCCTGTGACAACACAGTTATTGCTAGTTGTCTGTGGATACAGCAGGCTGTTGCGGAAATGAAAGGTTGCCCCTGTTTCAGAAAATACTGTGTTACACATACAATTTGGGTTTCACTTTTATTTCACTCTTTTTTTTTGTTGTTGTTCCCTTCTCCCCTGCCCCCTCCCTTCTTCTCACAGTACAATGACTGATTTTCAAACCACTTCACTCTTTTAAAAACCAGTCAGAGGATCACTGGATGGTTTAAATACTGACACTTCTCATATTAGTGGCATTAACTATTCTGACTATTGAAAATGCAATTAGTCTGGGTTAGAGTCCTTGCAGTTGCTGTCAACATATTACATTTCCCTTGGGTTTAAAAAACCAAAACAAAACAAACCAAAAACCAACAAAACTTGGAAATAAATACATAAATGTGTTTTTTTCAGTCACAGGATGAATATATGTGACATATTTGCTGTCTGGACTGTGGTGCTACACAGGTCCCCCATCTTTGCCCTGAGCCACCTGTCTGAAGTCCCCAAGGGTGAGGAAGGGGCTCAGAACCATACTTTCTGGTCATGCTGTATGATATCATTCCTACGTTGGGTTAGGAATAAATATAGAGGGAATTCCATAGGTGAGGCTGGAGGAACTGTCATGACCAGGACTGATGTACGGAGAGAGGAGGGCACAGTGTAGTCAGCGCCCAGAGGAGACTCCCATTGCTAGCGCTGGTGGCACACGACGCCTTTACATCTCTGTTTGCACGTGGAAACATCTGGAAGCACAACATCGTGCCGGGGGCTCTTTGCTCATCCGATCCGATCTCTTGACAGGTCCATGCCAGGTAAAGGCAGGGAGGGCGGGTCCCGTCACGGAGGAGGCGGTGGCACCGCTGGTGACAACAGCAGGTGGCAGCGCAGGCTCGCCCGTGCCAGCCCAGCCGCTGTTGCCGCTATGCCCAGCCCGAGCTGGGCTGGAGGCGCTGCTTGACATCCTTACACCGTAAGCCCTTGGCTAAGAACGAGCCCAGCATCGTCCATATGTCCTCACATCTTCCTCTGGCATCTCTGTATCCAGTCTGTGCATTCCATTTTTTCCTTTTTATTTTTTTTTTTTTCAGGTTATGTCATTCACTTTTTCAAAAACAGTCTCAGAATTTCCTGCAGTGAGACCTCTGATTTTCTTTAAGACCATTTGAGCAGAACATTCACCATTACTAAAAATCTTTGATATTGAAAAAAAGGTTCCAATTCATAATTCAATTCTGAAGGTGCAGCTTTGCTTGAAGATTTTATGCCTTCATTATTCATGCATAATTAAGTAGCTATCAGAATGGTATAAATGCCGTTTGTTTCATAAAGCTGGCATGAAGCAGTTAAAATTATTAATAAACATGCATAAATTATAAATCTTTTCCATTCTAGATGAGATGTGTGGCTTTTCTCAGTCTCTAGAGAGGGAACTTGTAAGATCACAGACCTCTATGCACATGTATGAGCTGCTATCAGACACATATGTGCAGTTTTACATGGTAATGTAAAATTGTAACTCCTTTGACTTTTTAAAACAACACACAGTGAAGAGGTGGTGAGCCAAAAAATGCAATTACATACTTTTACAGCGAGTAGATGCTGTTCTTTATAGGATCTACAAAGGTGTGAAATCTGTGTAAAATGTCAAGAATTGTTTTTCACATGACACTGCAAAGTTTTCTCGTGCAGAATTTGCGACACTCAGAAGAATTTTAACTTTTTTTTAAAAAAAAGTAATCCCAAATGACCATCAAGAAAGACTGTTTTTAATAAGGCAAGTCCTTGAAACCAAAAATGGAAATGAAAATATTTAAATTTATGTCTATTAAAATTTTAAAACAAATTTTGGTTTGGATTTCAATATGGCTATTCCCAAGAGAAAAAAAATTACATAAAGCAAGGAGTTATTTTCCTTTATTTTCCTTTTTTCAGAGAAAAAGACTTTTTGCCATTCATAGAATGATTTCTCTAATTCATGTACACTCACTCTGGTAAACAATTTTATATTTGATCCATTCTAATTCTTCATCACTTTCTGATAATACTAAGGATTTGTGCTTTGTCCTGCTTTTAGAGATTATCACTTAATTTCCTTACATATTTCCTCCATAAACAGATACACAAAAAGGCTCTGTGGTGTTACTTTACCCTTAAGGTTACCTGCACATGTTAAGGACTTAGCCTTACCCTTAACCAGTACAGTTAATTTGTTTGTATCTACAGCTGTACAGGCCTGGAGCAACAAGGTCATCTTCCTATTATATTCTGGTCTGCTTCAGTGTTGTGCCCCAGCAGCTAAAAAAATAGTTGCTTATTTAGAGAGGCACTGGTGGCTGTGAGAAATGGCAACTGAATTATTTTAATATTTTAATATTTTAAAATGAGACAGGTAGATTTACCTGCCACTGTAGAGTCCATATTCCAGGAGGTGGAGCTGATCCACTGCCACATTTATTATATGAGATAATACAAAAATATCTTTCGATTATTAAAACCCTTGTGAATCTTATTGTAATTCCTGATTTGACAGAGACACTCAGAAGCAGGCACTTTATTCCTCAGCTTTGTGATATACCATTCTATCACTTACTGAACTTCTTTACTTGCAGTTCTCAATGTGTTTTTCATTTTTTCTTTTTGGAAGGCTGCACACAATACCTCAAGAATTACATTCAGTTATCTTTATAAAGTCACAAAGGAAACACTTCTAAAAAAAACGAAAGGGAAAAGCCCCAAAACAAATCAGATTTTTTACATGGTTATTATTAAATTTTGCATGCACCATGATTTTCTTATGCAAGAATAACAAAAATGAACCCTAAATTGTGATGTAGAATTGAGCTACAGAGGGTAGTGTACTAGAGCATTGTAATGGATAGGTTATTCCATAGGGCTCAGATAGACTCCTAGGCACATCCACTGCCTTACTGAAAGCCTGAATGTACACATAAAATGTTTAAGGCTGACAGGCAGGATGTTCGCTGCCACTGGCAGCAGGGGAATAAAAACTAGTTTGAAGGAAAGTTAAGTTTAACTCAGAATGAGGCTAACAAATCCAGAGGAGTTCAGGTTTTAAACTAATCATAAGTAGATTGTGTGGCTACACATGCTTAAATAAATGGTTTAAAGATGATTATATCGTCTGAATTCTGAGTTCTAGATACAGGAGGTTAAAAAGTGGAGATATATTAGTAGGCAGATTACTCAAAAGTGGCACTGAAGAAAGGATGGGCTAAAGAAGTAGGTTTTAGAAGAGAATTTGAAAGGTATAATTATCCTTGATCCACAGAAAGTGAAACAGTATTTCAAACACTAATGTAGCATATAGATATATACAGACCCCAACAGTTTTGGAAAAGGGATCAGAGTTTGGGAGGAAACAGATAATTCAGCTGAGGCAAGTTACTGAACAATGAAAAAAAGCAAAGAGCTTAAATTCAAAGCAGGTGTTGGTGGATGAAGTGTCTTTCCAGTCTGACAGCTTCAGAGTGATATAAAATGGAGTCAAAAACTCTGGCTGTAACATTCTGAGCAAAATGTAATGCATTTCTTCTGGCATGGAATAATCAAGTCTAATCAAGGGGAAGAGATGACTAAGAAGTATGAAGTTGCATTGACTTATGTGGTAAAGCACTATCTAATCCATCATTGGATGGATGGCTGTATACCACTGGATTTATTTTACCAAGTAGTTGTAGTGTAAAATATGAGTTTTAGAAAAACAATATAGACAGTGAGTTAATGGCATGTGGAAAAAGCCTGGAAGATAAGAAAAACATAACAAAGAAACCTGAAATAACCCTGAATTTCTGCTCCACAGAGACAAAGCAGAGATTCAACTAAAACAGCATTGGTATGAAGAGAGAAGGAACAGGTAACTGTGACATCCAGGGAGAGTGAGAGTAGAAGCTTTTAGAGATACAGGAGTGGGGTATATGTCTGCATCAGAAATACAGGGAGAAATGCTGTACATTGAAAATAGCACTGGGCATAATTCAGAGAAGAAGATTTTTAGAAAGGTGAGGATAGACATTGTTACACATATAGCCAATAGATTTTATCCATTGACTCATCAATTAATGAAAGGAGTACATGGATGCAAGTATTGATAGATTCAACAGAAGAAAAAACTTTAATGAATAGCTCTCACACAGTACATTTGTACAGTATGAGAGTACTGGGATTATGAGAAGCTACAGGCTAGCAGATAAACTAAATTCCTTGAGTTTATTAGGGACCAGCAAGAATAAACTAGAGGGATACTATCTTCACACCCTCCTCCTCGTGTGAAGATACTTCAGCTCTAGGTCCCTCACCAAAGCACAGACTCTAGGAGCTAATGTCTCAGCAACACTTCCTCCTGTGTTAACTTATACCTCAATGTCCCACAGCCTTCAAAGTTTAGAGCTGAGAGCTTGTAAAGTGCCACGGACAACCCTGTTTTAATAGAATTGCACTGAGACAGAGACAAACATCTTTTGGGGATAAAAAAAGAACAGAAATGTTTGACCAAAGCCGACTAATCTTGATGGAAAGCGTTTCACCTGATGAAAAGAGATTCTGATGAAATCAGTTCATGGTTTTCTCATCAGCACACTGTAGCCTCACATAATAGAGATGTGAGTGCTTTTCAGAGAACTGCAAAATCACAGAATGGTTGATGCTGAAAGGACTTTTAGAAGTCACGTGTTCCACTCTCCTTGTCTGTGCAGTGACACCTGGAACCAGATGCCCTCAGCAGTGTGCAGACAGCTTCTGAATATAGGCAAGGAGTGAGATCCACACATTCTCTGGAATTGTGCCAGTGCTCATGATGTTCAGAGGGAACTTCCTGTCTTTCAGTTTGTGCCCATTATCTCTGTCCTGTCACTGCTGGCTCTGTTTTCTGTTATCTATTCAGGTATTCACATACAGTGTAAGGTTCCCTCTGAGCCTCATCTTCTCCAGACTTAGCTGTCCCAGCTGTCTCAATCTTTTCCTACAGCAAAGATGCTCCAGTCCCTTAAACATCCTTGGGGCCCTTCCTTGGACTCTGTTTGGCATGTCCATGTCTCTCCTTTAGTGAGAAGCCTGGAACTGGGTACAACACTCTAGGAGTGGCCTCACCAGAGCCAAGTGCAGCACAACCCTTGACCTGCTGGCAGTGCTTTGTCTGAGGAGCCCAGGATACCTTTTACCTTTGTGCGAGTCAGGGCAGGCAGGATGCAGGAACAAACATAAAACTCTTAACAAAATGCACAGAGTACATTTACTTTTGTTATTCCACCATCTGGGGATCCTCAAAACAGGACCCAGGCAAACAAACAGAGCTGCAGGCACTGTAGAGCTTGGTCCATGCTAGAGGGTCACTGATCCTGCTGGTTTTGCCTGTGTGTTAGGGGTTTGCACAGGCATAGCTTACCACTGTGCTTGATCTTTCTTGCAGCAGAGAATAAATCTCCAGAATGTTTGACAGGGTGTCTCTAAGCCTATCACAGGCCTATACTATCTAAACACAGATGTTCTGCTTGTCAAACACACAAGGCTAAGCAGCAATTAATATGATATATGTGTTTTTTGACACCCCAGCTGTAAGTCACTTGAGTAGGTGTTTACAATACTCCTTGCCAATTTTCTGTTATTTCCCCACAGTCTTTGCTGCAAGGGCACATTACTGGCTCTTCTTCAAATTCATGTCAGCTGCAGCTGCCAGGTCCTCTTCTGCTAAGCTGCTTTCTAGCTGGGTGGTGCCCAGCATATATTGGTGCAAGGGGTTGTTATTGGTGCAGGAGTTTGAACTTTTCCTTGCTGACACTTGAAGTTTCTGACAGCCCAATTCTCCAGCATGTCAAGGTCCTTTTCGATTGTAGCACAACTCTGTGGCATATCAGCCACTCCTCCCAGTTTTGTGTCACCTACAATCATTTAGTTATTTGTAAACATGTTGTGGAGAAAAACCCCTCAATTAAAAAACCCAAAGAGCCTCCATGCATTTGCATATATTTGTGACTAATTTCAACCTATCATTTAATGTAACCTTAACCCTAAAGGGGGACCTAGGCACTGAATGGTGACAATAATTCTCCATCCTTTTCTGTCTTCACAGTGTTTGTGGCTTGTAAGAAGGCAGCACCAGAGATGAACAGCCCTGAGAGATTTTATCTGATTAGGAATGTGTGTCATTTTTTGTGATAAGTATTCACTTCGGAGGAGATACCCTTGGTGCTCGATATAATGGACCTATGTCAAATATTGAAAGATGTTTTTACCTGGCATCCTTACATACTGCTTCACAGACCTCACATTGTGATATAAGTTTGGGGGACACTGCCAAGATCAAAAAGTAATTTAAGTGATTTTTTTATATGGTAATTTCTAAATATTTTTATTACTTTTTTTTAATTAATTGCATGGTTGTGTCCTTTAACATCTGCTTAGACTAGGTTTGACTTTTTCAGAAGAGGAAAAAAGTCCATTTAGAAAGTTGGCTAACTTTTAAGGGGCAACTGTCCAACTCATGAGATTCTACCATATTATTGGATATTTGCACAAAAGCCATTTATCTGTGAAGGTCATGGTGCCCCTGGGAAGTAATGTAAAATAGATTAGAAAATTAAATGCCAGAAAATTTTTCTTCACTGGCCATACTACTAATTTGTTTCTAAGACAAAAGTTTAATTAGGACTTTCCAATGAGCACCAACTTCCTGGTCAATAAAATAACTCATTTTATATAAAAGGCTTAGAAAACTATGGATAGGTATGTGACGAACAATTCTTCAGTAAATTTTGATGAATAACCATATATAAGATGAAACAAATTATTTACAAAATGTATAATTGTCTTTTAATGTTTTGTGTCTTCATCTATTGTCACATCCAAAACATATTTTTTTATAGTTTATTTTCAACAGAAGCAATCTAGTGTGTGGACAAAATACATCCAAAATTTTTCATCTTCTGCTTTGATTCTGCAGTCAGAGTAACTAGCAGAAACCCAACTTAGATCGCTGAAACTGTTCATTAGTTCAAAACCCAGTAGTCTTGATTGCATTAGTTTGATTTTTAACAAGAAAGAACTAAAATTATTTTTGCTGTTGAGTGGATTGTGTTATTTATGGAATAGTCTGGCCTTGATCAATTACATTATTTCATGTTGACTCTGTAAGGAAGGAAGATTGTGGTATTTTCAGGGTCCCCCATGGCAGGAAGGAAATGATTAATCTGATTCCATGTTCTTAGAAGGCTAATTTATTATTTTATGTTATCATATTATATTAAAGAATGCTATACTAAAACCATACTAAAGAATAAAGAAAAGATACTTTCAGAAGGCTTAACAAGATACTAATGAAAAATTTGTGACTTGCCAGAGTCCCAACACAGCTGGACTGTGATTGGTCATTAAGTAAAAACAACTCACATGAAACCAATCAAACAACCACCTGTTGGATAAACAATCTCCAAACCACATCCCAAAGCAGCAAAACAGTGGAGAAGCAAATGAGATAATATTGTTTTTCCTTTTTCTCTGAGGCTTCCCTGCTTCCAAGGAGAAGAAATCCTGGCAAAGGGATTTTTCCAGAAAATATGACAGTGACAGAAGATGGTTTTAGCGGTACCTAAAATCTGCGATGTTATCTTGTAGTCTAAGGCAATTTGATCATGGAAGCTAAGCAAAATCTGTAGTGGGAGGGGGAAATATCTCTGTTACCATTATCAGCACTGCTTTTGCCTTCTGAGTTAATATTAGTTTAGAGACCTTGTGAATTTATCCTTCAAAGAAAAGAGGCAGACCAGGTGCACTAGCAGCTTCCAATTGCAATGATGATGAATTCAACTTTAATCATCAGATTTCCCACAGACTTCATAAAAGTGGCTCTAGGCAGAGTGAAAAGAGCCTTTGGATGAATAGCTTCATGCCAAGTTAACAGGCATTTCAGATCCATGGAGCTGAGTAGCATGGGATCCCTGCAAGCATGCCGACTTATCTAAAGCTGCTTTCAGTGAGCATGGCCATGCTACCCTTTATCTCTGTGACCTGTCAAGTAAAACTAGTTCCGTTTGAGAAGGGAACATCTCTCCAAATCCTGTGCCTGTGGAAATCTCGGCTATTCAGTAAGAAGCTGAAGCCTGATTTCATTGAACTGATGCACCATTATTCAAAGGAATGGTGGAGAAGGAGAGGGTGTTACTACCTCTGTCTTGCAGCAGATTAGTTTCCCATTTTTCTAGGAGACGTTTAATTCATTTTACTTCTAGCTTCAATTTATGCTTTAGTAGCATTGTGTTTGGTGGTATCTGTTAGGTTGTGCCAGGGATAATTTCGTAACCTAATTAAAAAACTTTCTCTCTTTCCTTTCTTGAAAACAAAACAAAGCAAAACAGAAGAAAAAAAATCAACAAAATAGCTGGATGATATAGTCAACCTGTCAGGTGAGCCAAATAGGTTTTTTATCCTTACATGTCAAACCTGATGATTAATAAAGGCTTAAATTACTTTTCCTGCTATTCTATATTTCAGTTATGATAAATAAACTCAAGCCATGGCAATAAAATACTGTTAGTTACTGAGGTTTCTATTACGAAAAAATATTTTTGAATTCCTTATGTTTCCAAATAATTTGTTAAATAATCAAAGCCTAGTAGTGGAGGCTGAATAAATATTTAACAAAAATATTTGATGCTTTTTTCTTGAATGTTTTAAGGTAAACTTCCAATCCACTCTTCCTCTGAAGAAGCTATTAAATATTTTCCCACACTAGTGACTGAAGACCCTTTCATGTGTCTTAAACCATATCAATATATAAAAATAAGATTAATAAATAAACTAGTTATTTCAATTAAATTCAATACATGGACAGGAAGGGATTTCTCACTATATGGTCAAAAATAACATCAATAAATCTAAATGTGCACTTTCAACATCTGTTTTATTTCATTTTTACAATGCCAGCAGCTACAGTGTCATTTGGAAAGAAAAGAAAATTTTTGTTTGAAGAAAAGAAAGTACTATAAAAGAGTTTCTCACTAAAAGAAATTACATTTCTTTGCAAGTGAAGTTCAAACAAGACCAACTGATAAGTTAAACTTTTATTTGGACCTGTGTACTAGGAGCAAAGTGTACCATTTTCACTGAGAAGAAAAGCAACCAGAATATCCACAGTATCTTAAATAAAATAAAATAAAATATAAAGGAACAGAAATAAAATCTCCATGGCCAGTTAAAAAATAGCTTCCTTTTTATTCTATATTTTACATCACTTCTTAGATTTGCCCTTTGTAGGCACAGTAGCTCTCTTGTTTTTGAATAGCTCCTGAAATGCAGAAATTAGTTCAATGGTGAGTCTTATGTAAGGATGTGTTCCACTTTGCTCAAACTGGTTCCTTTAGAACACCAACCTTGCAATATCCTTCTGAATCACCTTTTGGAGAGGCTTCTCACCACCAGTGAGAGCTCAGGGAAAACAGAGAGCTCAGGGAAAACAAAAGTCAAACTCAGCATTGGCAAGAAACACTGTTGTAAACGCTCATAAAATCTCAGTACCCTATGTTTTTCTAATGAATTGCAATGTAAATAGATTTAGTGAGCCTCAAGGAAAAGAGACATGGCATCTTTTCAAATAAGGCTTTCAGGAATGACTACAACAGAAGAACATATAATAACCTTATTGACAGATGCACAATGATCCTGCGGTGATACTTTCAGGCCACTGCTCCGCTACTGATTGTTGGGTGATATGTCTGTTGGATGTATGCCCCATTGTTTGAGAGCTCATTGGACTAGTGCTTCATTGTTTTTTTAAAATGACATTTGCTTGGCCAAACACATACACCTAAGCTAGTCACACTTCATCTCTGTTTGTAGCCAACGAAGAAAAGTATTTCTAAACTGTGATGCATCTCACTAAAAGATTATTTTCTAAAATACATCAGATGAGTTGTGCCCCCAAAATGCCCATTTCTATTCACTGGCAACAAAAACAGTCTGAGATGTCATATTCAGTTATAGATGCACAAAGGGAGGAATACCTTTCATGTTCCCTTAGAAATTTCTTTTGCTTCCTTTTTAAGCACAGCACATAATCAATAAGCCAAAGTATCTCCAAAACATGAAACTACAGCACAGACTAGCATCTATCCTCAGAAATGTCTTAATTCTGCAATAACACAAGGCCACATTCTCCATCATCCCCATCTACGGCACTACAGCTGGCACATCTTGTCTGCCGCAGACTGCTACAAGTTTCCCTCCAGTAAAAATCTCGAGTGTCGTTGTCTATCCCAAGATAGTTCCCTTTGTGTATTTCACAAACCAGTTCTCTGACTGCAGGTATCAGACTCTGCAGCTTCCCCCCATGGCTTTACCCAGAACATGGTTTTGCTGCTTCTAGAGTTTCCATTGACTAGGTTAATCACAGTACAGCACACAGTACACAGACTATTCGCTGTATGACTATTGGCTGTATGCTATTGGGTATTAGGTACCTGATAGCTTTATTGCAGATATATGAACGTTGAAAGAGATACCCATTGAAGGGCTTAACAACCACAGTGGACCCATGCCCTTAATTTGTGTTAATGGAGGAACTTATTTGAGGTGGAATGGCAGGACAGTAAGTCAGAGAGCTGTTTCATTTCAGTGCATTATGGGGTATTCAGCCCACGTAGTGGGTCTGGCTGAGATGGAGTTCATCTTCCCTCAGCAGCCCTCACGGTGCTGTTCTTTGCATTGCTAGCTAGAAAGGTGCTGATAACACACCAGCGTTTTTTGGCTACTGCTGAGCAGCACTGGCACAGCACCAAGGCTGTCTCTCAACATTCACTAGGATGGGGGTGGGCAAAATCCTGGGAAAGGACACAACTAGGCCAGCTGACCCAAACTGATCAAAGGGATATTCTGTACCATGTGATGTCAGCTCAGATATAAAAGGTAAGGGAAGGAGGAAGAAGGGGAACATTCATTATTTACAATGTTTGCCTTCTAGAACAAGTGATATGTTCCTGCACGCTGAAGCCCTGCTTTCTGGCTGCAAGCTGTGTGAGAATATGCTTTTTAATGGAAGCTCTAGAGACCATGGATGCATCCTCATCAACTGCAGGCACAATGTCCTTGGGAAAGAAATTATTCTCAGTATTGCTGATGATCAATATTTTTCAACTGTAAATATTTAGCAACTAAGTTTTATGACAGGATCTTCTGTGTGTGGATTAGGGAAGTGGGACTAAACATATCTGCAAATGCAGCCAAGCAAGCACAGAGTGACTTGCTGGTTTGTATATTGGAAATATGTGACTCAGACATTTAACTATAGTAAATTAGAGGAAAATGACTGAATTGACTGCAAGTGCAAAATCAGGCAGATATTTTGCTTCTTTTGTTTCAAGTTTACAGTTGTTAATTTTATATGAATCCTTAATGCAGATAATAAGCACAGGAAGAAAAATGAAGGGGGAAAGCCAAATATTCTGGCTTAGTTGCCAATCTTTGATTAAAATAAATATAGTAGTAAGAGAGGCTCATGTACTAGAAAGTTTTTAGAATTCTTTGCTGGCAAAATTTCTGCATCTTGGTGCTTGGGGTATTTTTAATGCTTCACCATGACTTTTGGAAGTAGACACTTCAAGAAGAGCTGTGAAGTTACATGGAAAATTATGTGATTGCTTCCCACTCTTCCTGGTGACTTCCAGAGCATGACGCCAAAAGCCAGAATGCAGCTATGTTTTCAGGTGCCATCAGCTCTCAGTATGACATAGTATCTAATAGCTACTCAGGACGTATGCAGTGTATTTTTTAAACTTGGGCTTAGGAGGAGAAGTAGAAGAATTTCAATATTATTAAAATTTTTATGCCAGTGAATGCTTAAGCTCTAATGACCATTGAGACTGTACTATAAAAGTGATGCAGACTGTATTCTGCATCACTTTTAACACATCTGGACTGTAGATATCAGCCTAGGCTTTTAATGTTCTTTTGACCTCTGACTGTACAAATCCTATAACATCAACATGATATAACCTTGTAACATCATTAGGTGAAATAACATCTTTCTGTGATTCCCCTGAGCTATGTCAATACATTACTTTAACACGATAGTTTAAAAGTTGGTTTGTTGCCTAAAAGAAGGGTATTCCAGCAAGTTTGTGTGCAGTAAAGCGCCTAGATTGTTTTTTTAGTCTATCTACAGAAAAGAAGATGATCAGAAATAAATTGCATATTATACATTACCTGATTTTTTCTGTTTATTTTGCACGAATATTTCATGTTCTGTAGCTCAGTAAGTACACAGTGATTTTCTACTGCTTGTTTCTGTTAAACTACATAACAATGCAGTTCGTGTTTTTATACTGGCTTAGAGTGGGCAATGACTTGTAAAGAAGTGCAAAAATATAAAATATTTCAATAATTAGATTAAATTACTGCCATGGGAAGGCACACCTTTCACTAGACCAGGCTACTCAGAGTTCCATCCAACCTGGCCTTGAACATTTCCAGGGATGAGGCATCCAAAGCTTCTCTGGCAACCTGTTTCAGTGCCTCCCCACCCTCACAGTAAATAATTTCTTCCTAATATCTAATCTAAACCTGCCCTATTTCAGTTTGAGTCCATTTCCCCTAGTTCTGTCACTACATGTTCTCTCTTTAGAAGATTATTTGTAGGCTTTTCTAAGTTTATGTGAGTTAAAAATATGGAAACACACATGGATGAGGTAATATATAATTAATTCAGCAAAAATATTGATAAAACATCAACTAGCAGATCACTTAGGCTGATTATTTGGCAGTTACTCTCTTCCATGTAGTCAAGTTGAAATACATTATTCTACTTCCATAAGTGGATAAAAGAGAGAAAAAAATTACTCTTTGCTGGAGAAAACTATATTTTTCAAAGAGTTTACACTTTTTAAAATTACTTTATTAAACAGACAATTCTTTCAGAGATTTTTACCTGACCTCTTTTTGCTTTGAAATCTGTATATGTTGTCTTGTAAGCCTCCTGTTTGAACAGTACTTTATAAATGACTCCATATTTTTATAGGAGACAATGACAAAAATTATAACCTAAGAAATGCTTAAGAATTTGAAACATTGTGGAAAATGAAGAGAAAATCTGCAGGTGATATGTGAGCTCAGTTTTCAGTTTGATGAAGTTCTATTGTATATATAAGCTGCAATTATGTCTCCCTTTACAAAAAGACTTCTACATTCCTACAATGAATAACTGTTGATTTTGAATGAAAAGCAGAACATCTTTATTAGTGCATATGATTTCAACCAAGAAAACTGTCTCATGGGAGTTATTTTTCTATCATACTATAACTGATATTTTAGTCCAGAAATATTAGAATTAAAATAGGCTTTATCCTTCTCTGCTATCTTACAGTGTAGCTTAAAATTTTGATAGCTGTGAATCAGGGATTTGATCTTACTATTTCAAAGGCAAGATCTAGACCACAAAGTAAATGATAAGAAATAAAGGGAGAAAAAAACATGAAATAGATCTAAGATGGAGGGAAGCATAAAATGTGCTTTGATTAACTGAAAGGTTAATTACTGAAAGACTTCCTCCACATAACATACTGTTAATTAGAAAGTCTGAGCAATGTGTGGTTTAATTTAACACTATGCAAAAGGCCAATATGGCATAGTAAACTTCTTGATTCTTCTTGTGTTTGTGAAACATATAACTTGGTGTTTCATTCTACTCTAGACTAAAAGAAAGCTGCTTTTCCTTTTTTCTTTATTTTAATAGATGAAAGACAAGGTTAAAAAAATGAGACTTTGGTAGGGATGACACCAATTATATACCATGGATTAGTGTTCTTACCCACCACTGTCACCTTAGGTCTGATCTGTTAAGCACATTGGACACAGAACAGAACTGTTTTGTACAACAGGGTTTCTGGTCATCTCAAGAGGAATATTAGGGTTTCTTCCAGAAAGCAGCAAATCTTGAAACTCACATGTCCTTTTCTAACATTTTGAGAAAGGTCTTCTCATAAGAATGGAAAGTATACTGCTAAAAGTGTTCCACAACAATGGAACTTCCAGCAGAGTGCTAGACTGTCCTGCTTATGTCTCACCAAAAGCTCCTCACTCCTTATGACTTTTGGAAATACTCTAAGCAAACCATCAGCAGCACACATGTGAAGGTAGTGACATTAAGCAAAATGTATGGGGAGCCCAGAAACGTCATCAAATTTGGCATCTCCTGGTTGTGCCTCTGAGACTGAAGGATTGTCGAATTCCTGATTTACAAGGAACGATAGAAATGGACAGAATGGACACAATATTGGATAGTAAATTTGAGGGAGTCTAGGACAGAGATCACGAGATTTGAGTACCCGTTGGTGGATATATACATTTAACAAGGAAATTTGTGGGAAAATTTTTTATAGGATAATCAAAAAGACAGTCTGGGATTACTAATGTAGTACCAGGCCTAGATAAGGCATAAACCCAAGAATTAATCATTGTGTCACTGTCTCCCACACTTTGTGCTGTGAAGGCAGTACCTTGAAGCCGGTTGATAGTACTGTGAGCAGAAACAGCAACACTTTCAACCGTTAGAAAAGAATTCAGCCTCTGGTTTTAGTCACCTAAGCATTAGTCATATAATCCATGCTGCTTACAAAGGTACTCATTATAAAGTAATCAAATGTATGCTGGCATAGCTGTTTCAGTAAGGTGCTCTAAATAGGTAAACTCTTTCCATTTACTCCACTTTTTCAAGAGTAAAGTTGACTCCTGTCATAAGATATTGCTGTAGATTTTGAGAAGTCTAGAAATGTAGAGCCATTTTCTCCAAATTTTGAAGGAGAGTGGTAGAATCCCATCACAGTAGTAAGTAAAGGAGAAATAACAAATGCATGACAAGCAGCATGAGTCAAGTAGGAGGAAAAATTCTTCCTAGTGCTATACAATTAATTTTCAAGGATGTAAAAATCCACATTGTCACAGACTAATAATTAGATACAGCTTATTGTCATTCAAGGACTTTTAACATTACCTGCTCTTGTGTAATAACTTTTATTGTTCATTGCAGAGTCAGGATACCCATTTCCATTTATGCTGCTTTATGGATAATTCATTAAAATCCACCCAGCACAGGCTAATATTAATTTAAAAAAAAATTGGCCGCCTCTTCAGACTTAGAATTATTTCTATTTAACTAACACATGTTAATAGTAGTTAAATGAAGAAGAAATAAACCAAGAATTACAAGCAGTGTAACAAGGAAGATAAAACATCTCTCAAGCAAAGAAAAGGTCCACTCAATCCTCCATGTTTGGGACAGAAATTTTGATAGCTTTTAGTTTAATGTAAGCAAGCCCCGAACACATAGGTTAAAAAGAGTATTGGAAAGGAAGAGGGAGTGATCACTTCCCATCAATTCCCAAATAACAGGGCCTAGTCAAAAACTAGAGGTCTCTCAACAGCTCCTGTAACACTCATTGTACCCACCATGGCAACTACCTCGTTAAGCACCTTTTCCCTATAGTGGCACAAGTTTACAAAGGAAGGTATAATTTTCTTTCTCCATACTTCTGTCCTTTGTTTTTGCTCCATGTGATCTGCAGGAGAGTGTCATAATTGGAAAAATCAAAGCAAATGGCATACTGGCAATCAGGTCTGCTTTTGACAACAAAAGTACTGAAGCATGTATAAAATTCTTAAATAAACTTGCAGCATTGAATAAAAAATCAAACCCTTTTTCTGGTCTGAAAAAACACACATATTTTAATCTGAACTGACATAATACCTTTTACAGTGCATCATTTCTGTTTGAGTTAAAAAAGAGAAATAGTTTAGACTGAGAAAGATTTGCCAACAAGACAAACCTACAGTCACAGACATCTAATTCTCTAAGCTTTTGTGATTAATATTTTATGGCCCTCACTGATCTGCCCAGTCTTGAGGAAAAATGTGGCACAGCTAAAGAATTTATCTGTATCAAACAGGAGGTAAAATGCAAAGTACAATAGAGATGTCATAGTAAAGTATTGAGTTTGCTCAGTGTTAGCTGAAACACTGCATGGAGTGCTTTATTTGAGGAACAACATTAGCATACACAAGTATGATGGCATACCCACTAAGAGAAAAATATGATAAATGCTACTTTAAGCGGTTTTTTTAACTCTACCTAAGCATTTTATTTTATACAGTCATTCTATAAAGTTACAACTATACCCTTTGCTGCAGATTTCTGTAAGAAGTATTTAAAATTTAGCCTATCAACATTTTTGATTTATCAGCATTAGAAACAATATAAAAAGGAAGTTATTCTTTTTCTGCATTCACTGATGAATCTCAATAAGACATCAAGTACCACCCACTGTAATAAAGACATTTGAGGAGACCACACAATTCAAATAATTTTTTTAGTGAGTCAGTTTGCCTTAGTGAAATGTGAAATAGTGAAATGTGAGAACAGAAGGACTGTACTGTTCTTTGTAATAACTTTATCAGTTATGCTGAGGTGTAGCAGGAATAACACATTTGGCTATAGCAAAGAGGAAACAATGAATTTACATAGATAAAGATACTGGCTATAATTCAATTAATGCCTGCCAGTTACAAAAGGCTGTCCATGAATCACCATTTGATGATAATGTAGTGATGCATGAGGTTTAAAGACTGGCTGAAAAATCCCTAGGTTAAGTTCCTTGTTTGTCCTGCCTAGACTGTGCTGTGTGACTCAGGTCAGGAGGACACAGCTATGTAATTTGCAAGCAATCCAGAGTAAATGTTGGTGCAACTCCTTGTGAGACTAAAATAAGCTATGAAAATGAGGCTCTGGTTTGTGATACACTTCTCTGTACTGTGTCAGCTACATAAGAGAAGTGACCAGTTTCATCATCATCCCTTCTAATCATAGGATGTTGGTGTGATATTGAGCAGTTCCTGAAAATTGAAAAGTCCAGAGGCACTAATTCTCCAGGAAGCTTATCCTTATATACAGCCCTTGCAATAGTGGCTGTTTTAAGGAGTCACAGCATTTCTACTTCCAAGACAGAAGTGCTGCTTGAGGGGGTAGTCAATGGAGTTCACACAGGTCAATTCCTACCTGGAATCGGGCTATAAACAACACTAGAAAAGGTCATCTCTGGCTTTGTCTAGCCAAAACTTGAAAATCTCCAAGGACATTTCACAACCTTCTTGGGACCCTGTTGCAGTGCTGCCCTGCCCTTCCAGTAGATTTTTCTTGCCCAGGTGTCTAATATGGAACTCTCAGGATGTAACCTCTGACATTGGTAGGGAAATAAAGCTGCAGTTCCACTACCTAGTATTAAATGTGAAAATTAAAGATGAAAAAAAGTCATAAAAGCACTTACAACATTTCATTTGTGCCACCAGATGCAGGAACTGAAAACTTCAGTGCAAAGTCATCTCACAACAGCTCATAAGAAAGACATGAGAACTCTCCTAGCAGAATACCTTACCATTTGGAGATCCAAGTGAGAAACTGAAAGACAAGAAATGAAAATACATTTTTCAAATCTCACCAACTTTATTAGGAACAGCTATGGTAATTACTACCAGAGTAGATCAATGGGAAAGTTATTCCATTATCTATACAAAAATTAAAATGCAGATGATATTCAGTCATCTGTATTTCAGAATCTGACAGTTAATATTACCAATTTTTAAGTAAACCCACATCCTCATAGCAAACCCTCAACAGTAGTTCAAAATTCATACCCAGGAAGAAATCAGAAGTGCAAAAGGGAAGATAGAAGGAAGGCAAATCACAGCTTGAAGTGTGTTATCTCTTAAAATGCCTTATCTGAATGAATATAGCCAGCTGAAAATCTGCCTATGAATCTCCAATGAACCAGTAATGTTTTCATCAAAAGTAAATCAGATTGCCCTAATTCTGAAAGCATTACTGAACAACTGTAAGAAGGGGAGAGTGCTACTATAAGTGGCATATTAGGAATATGAGAACATATTTCTGATTGTTCCAGCAGCGTTTCTACAAACTGCAGAAGAAAATGCTTTTAAAAGGATATCTAGGGAAGGGAAGGGAAGGGAAGGGAAGGGAAGGGAAGGGAAGGGAAGGGAAGGGAAGGGAAGGGAAGGGAAGGACATTGATTCAGGAGACAACAGATCTAGCTACAGGTGAGTAAAGAACACAGTACCTTTGGCAAACTGTTAATCCCTTAACCTTGGACAATGTTACTAACATACATCTTCCTACTCATTAAGACCACTCTAATTCTGCTGCTAAAATGAAATGAAACAAAAAGTTTTTATCCTGTGCTGAAATGAGAAATTACAGTCTCACTTATAATTTTAGTTTTATAACTTCCCTGTGTTAGAATGAAAACAGCATAGGGATGCAGTACCAAGATAAATGATTCAGCTTGTCCTTTGCCATTAAATGCTTAGTGATGTTACCTGTTAAATACAAAATTTGAGTAGACAGATAGATTGCTTCTGTGATTCCTACACATACTAAAGCACACCATGGTCTTCAAACAAAATGAAACCTGAGTAGATAGGATAAAACTCCCTTTATAAATAGCCAAGAAAATTGCTGAAATTATTAATTCTTTTATTACTGTAGACATAAATGATGGTCAATGGTGTATTTGCTTAGACTGTGAGGAATTCAACACAGCTATAAAAAGAGAGCTGTTAAAATAGAGATGATGATGATGATGATGATAATAATAATAATAATAATGCTACAACAAAGAGAGCATGTTAAACTGCCAAAAGAAAAAAAAATATCAGAGCATAATTTTGAAGAGCAGAACTCATGTCTAAATGGTATGCATCCTCAGGCTTCCAACGATGAAAATCATCTCAGCACTAAGCATTGTCGGTAGTAAAGATTCTTACAGTGTCAGCTAGTAATAGCCTCATGTCTGGCTGTTTATCATGAGGCTGTGCATGTGCACACTGGAAAAAAAAAGGGGAAAAAAGCTCAAAAAAATCCAAATCTAGAGAAGCCTCATCCTAATCACTAAAAAATATTTAATATATAATTTGGTTTTAATGTTTGACATTTTTATATTGTATTGCTTCCATTATATGTCAGTAATATTCTCCTCAGATAATAACAATTCTAGCTCCTGCTCATGTCTTAGAAAGTAGTGATTTCTTACTGAAGAGTTTCTGCTTGGGACAGAGGAGTAGGAACAACACAAACCAAACTGGTCAAACAGTGAATAGACAAAAATCATTCTGCCTCTTCCTTTTTTTTTTTTTTTTTTTAATTGAGAAGGCTGAAAGAATAATCCCTGGTTTATGCAAATTGCCACAGGTCTACTGAAATTGAAATCACCTTTTTATGCCCTCTCAGAAATTTTTCTTCAGTTTGTTTCTCTCCCCCAGAATTATTTTTCATATCAATAGACAAAGAAAAGGAAGGTAAACCATGAAAGCTGTTTCTTAATTTCTCTCCAGTTAGAGATCAAAAGCTGCTGCTGATTCTTTTTTTGATGTGTATAAGCTACTGAAAATAGTTACTCAGAATCATGCCTGGAAATTATTTTAAAATATTTTTTCATATGGCTTCAATTTTCCTATGTTGCATATCCATCATATATTGTTCCTATATTTCTTTGTGCTAAGGGCAGGATTTTATGATTGACATATTATGGCACTCTAGAACAGTACTGGAAGGGAAGTCACACCAATGTTCTTTCTAACCTATCAAATAATCATAAAGGAGATTTTTCTCTTTCTAGTAGTCCTCATGGACGATAGGCAAGCCCGTCCCTGTGCCACCTTCTTCCAGTCCTTCTTCTTTAATCCCTTGAAACTATCAAAAGGCTGTTTGCATGGCACACATCTCCTTTTGTCGTGTGCCAGGAGCGACTGCTGGCAGCTGCTCTGAAGGCCACTGATGGAACCTGCACCATTCCCAGAGCGAAGCTGTGCTGGATGTGAGTGGCACTGTGCCAAGCCAGCCCGTGTTTGTACAGGCATCACTGCCCTTGTGCCCAGTGGGAACCTTGAGGGCTGCCTAAGGATTTAAGGCAGAAAACAGGGGATGGAAAAGGGCTGTTTTTACATAGACTCATCTCTTCTAGCAAAGGCAGTTTCTGATGTGTAAAGAAGGGGATATTTTCCAAAGGGATCAACTAAAACTGTTAGAGGAATTTATATAAGCTTTCCTGAAAATGTTAAATTCAATTTGCCTGGTGAATTCTATGAATCTGTGTAAGTCCAGGAAAATAGAATAAAGAAGTAAAAATACATGCTATTTTATATATTTTCTTCTTTAAATTTAGAAGCTGATATCAGATTTTTTTTCACAGCAATAGAGAAGTTTTCATGTCTGCAAGATGGGCTAGAAAATTTAAAGCCTTACCTGAATGTTTAGAGAACTGATTTAACACAAACTTCAATTCTCCTGATCCTCACAACTGGTCCATGTCATAATTTTAGGTACTATTCCTCTTGCATCTGTGAATAAATAAATGCTTGCTAACACATCTATGTAAAAGACTTAGAAGTAGAATTTAAGAAAATATTAAAAGCTACACTTGGAGTTTTTAAAAACTTTACTTTTATCTTCCATTTTCATTTAAATATAACTTGTATTACCTGTCTGCATTACCACTCTATGGTTTTATACTGCAAAAGAAGTGTACTTTTCTTCCTAAACAGTCAGTGCCTGTCAGAAGCCATTTAATCTTTTCAATCATCTATGCTACTCATTTAGTGAGATTAATTTCTAGTAATTGTTGCATCCTGCAATCAAATAGTAAAGAAGATTTTAATATATGTGTTCAAACCAAACCACTCTGTTTTTCTTTCTCCGTTTCAGCAGAAATACAAACAAGATTATCTATCTGTCTGTCTGTCTATCTATCTATCTATCTATCTATCTATCTATCTATCTCTCTGTCTATCTTTCTATCTAATCATTCAGTAGCTATGTTTATAGAACAAGCTGCTCTTACTTATTTACTGGGGAGGGAGAAATGATTGCTTCCTGAAGACTGGCAATGTTATTCCAGTGTTAGTCTTGTGTAAATGTCAGAAGCACCTTCCTGGGAAGTGAGGTGTCTGAGAAAATCAGAAAGCACTACAAACCCAATTTTTTTTTTTTTTTTTTCCTTCAAAGTCAATAGGTAGAGCCAAGTGAAGAGCCGTAGTGTTCTGCAGTGCCATGCTTCTACACATGTTTAAGCAACTCACATCTCGACATATTGTGCTGGGAAAAGGTCTACGTGACCAGAAACACCATGTAAAAATAGGTTGGTCCTACATGATATTTTTAATTCTCACTCACCTCATGAATGTATTGCTTTCCCCTAATTTTAAAATGATTTAAAATGGAACTGCATAAAAAGTACAAATATAACAATACTACACAATTGCAATTAGCAATTATTAAACAGCCAATGAGATATAACAATTTTTTTATGCATACTGTAAAAAGGGAAAACTTCATAAACATAGTCCACAGTAATGGAAGGCTACCATCGAATGGATAAATATAACATCTGACTCTTTTGATTTTTGTTTGTTTCCTAAACATCTGTACATACAGAAAGGCACAGCAGAGGGAAGGAAGAGGGAAAGAACATTTAAAGTTCATAGATGTACTCAGGTTTTACTTAATTCCACTTATGCTGGGATCCATTTACACTGGGACAACTAATAATGCTCCACTAAGGCTGGGAGTAGAACAGAAACAAAACCAAGAATTTATATTTCACAGTTTTGAATTCATGGTAAGCAAAGTGCAAAAATAAGCCTTTGGATGCTAGCTTACCACCATAAAATATAAAAGCAAATTTATATCAAGCATGGAAAAAGTATACGCTCTGCACATAATTATGAGTTTTTAAAATGTTTAATGTCAGAGTGGAACAGCTTCATATTCTTCCATTACAAAGTTGCATAGTATAGTATTACAGTATCTATTCAGATATGGTAGTAATTAATTTTAAAAACAATTCAATATGAAAGAACATATTACAAGACAATTCAGATACTTCTCAGTACTTATTATATCGGAAGAGAAATTAATTTAGTGTTACTGAATATCTGAAATGGTTTTTCACAATTTCACATTTTACAGTGTAACTTTAAAGTTGTAATATTTTCCATTTGGTTCTTAAAAGCTCTCAGTCACATCAATTAAAGTAGTAAACATTTACATTGACAAAATGTCACTGAAAATTCTTTTATTGAATGATAGTACTTAAAGTTCAGCTTCCTTTGTGTATAAATTATTTTTATGTTTTATTTTCATAGTCCTTATAAAAATAAAAATGAAGATAATTTTGTGAGAATGAAGACAGGCAGATTAAATTTAGAAGTACTATTGACAGAATAGGAGAGTTTTCATGTGTGTTAGAATTTTAGAGCTATTGATATAGCTAAATTGTAGCATTATAAAAAAAATTTAATTTGATGATTTACTTAGTGATATATTTGTGGTATAATTATGATATACAGTTTAAATAGACAAAAAGCTTTTCAGTACTAATGCATAAAGACTTTTGAACTGAACTTCTAGAAATTGAAAATGTTCTTTCAATTTATTGACTTTAGTAGATTGAAAGAAACCTATAACCATGTGAGGACATGCTAAGAATAAAGTACAACTCACATAAAAGATTAATGACTTGCTTTTTAATATTTTATCATCTCTAGAAAATGTGTTGAAAGCTTACAGGTTGTAATTTTCATTGAAAGAGAGCAAAAAAAAAGTTTATAATAGTTTTAAAGCAATCTTGGTTTTCAGAATCTCATAAAAGAGTGTTTCTTATAATCTTTTGACATTTTTGACTAAAATTCTTTCACATATAAACACTAGGTGCTCAAGAAAATGACCAATGCATCATTTTTACATTATCACTTCAGAAGAAAAGTGAAGCAGCTTGGTAAGGAATATTTTATTTGTATTCTCTTATGCGGCTTTCTGTTAAACTCTTGCAGTAGGAATATATTCAAAACTAAGTATTTTTGTGTTGCCTGAAGCAGCTGGACATTTAATGCATCCCTTGACAAAAGAGTATATTGTGCAAAATATAAATTTTTACTGTCTACTGATGAGCCACTTTTGAACAGTTGGTTAGGCTTCAGATAAAAGTTCTTGTCATTTATCTATTTGTAGGCAGTTCATTTCACTTTTAAAGACTTCTTCTCACTGTACAGTCCCCAGACAGTAGCACAAAGATTTAGCTCAAAGGTAGCTATGACTGGATCTCTTATACAGGACACCATCTTTGAGACATTTGCACCAAAACCTTTCCTTAATTCTTTTTTCAAAGTCAAAACTTAGAGCCAAGTGAACAACTATAGTGTTCTGCAGGGCCATACATCTACAAACATTTAAACAACTGACACCTGACATGCATCTTTCCACCATGCTCCCTTCCTCACCACCTTGGCTATTCCCTCTCCAGGAAAGCTTTGGAAAAGTGGTCTTTGCTCATTTTCTAGATCCCCATGGAATATCAGACACTTAGAACAGCACTGACATTCTCTCAGTGAATTTCTCCTCCCAGGCTCTTCATATAAGAGAGAAGATGGAGGGGCATCCCTGTCCCCAGCAAGGAGACCTGCTGAGGGATACTGCTCTGCAAAATCTCACTTCATTGAGAGGACTGGTTCTTTGAGAGGCTGTGCACCGGGCACATCCCACATTGCCAGCTTGCTCTGTGAGATGGGCTTGCGGCCCGTGTTCCATGGTGAGTTGTTCATTCCTGTTCTCATGCTGCAAAGCTGCTCTCCTAGCACAGCAATGGTGGAAGGGCTTGGAGGCCAAAGCACAGTATATACTGTGCAGAACAGGAAAGAAGGAGAAAAGCAGGGAAGATGAGGAGCTGGCAAAAGCCACACACGCTGAACGGCCTGTGGGAGTTGAACAACATGCGTCCACAGAGGGCAGTGACTTAGATTTGTTGGTCTCTACAGGCACAGATTGGGGTTCTCCTTTCACCTCCAGTTTGGGCTTCTCACTACAACAAAGGCATTGAGGTGGAAGAGCACGTCCATCAAAGGACAATGATGCTGGCAAAGGGTCTGTAGCACAAGTCTGATGAGGAGGTGCTGATGGAGCTGAGGTTGTTTAGCCTGGAGAAAATAGGCTCAGGAGAGATATTATCGCTCTACAACGGCCTGAAAGGAGAGTGTAACCAGGTGGGTGCCAGTCTCTTCTTCCAAGTAATAAGAAGCAGAAAAAGAGGAAAGAGTATCAGGTTGCTCCAGGGGAGATTTTGATTGAGTATTAAGAAACATTGAGTCTAAGAAACATTAGTGTTATCTTTTCTCTGGGAAAAATACTTGGCAGCCCTGTATCTCTTACCTTTCTCTTTTCCAAAAGATATGTTAATGAAGGAAACTATACCTGCGGACACAAATTACCATGCATACATACACACCAGCAGGCCAGGAGCACAGATTCCACATTTCCTTTATGGAAAGTTCAGTATGGTCTTTTCTTGTCTTCAGAGCCCTGCACATCCAACACCTCACACTGCCCTGCACCAGCACACAGCAAGAAGAAAGCACACTGGGGAGTCTGCCTTCAAGCATTAGCAAAATTAAAATGTTACCATCTTCATGAACTTTCTGTCTCTCTCTCTCAGCCCAGGAAAAGTCTCTCTCCTATCTAAACTCCTTAGGGTGGAGAACCCTGGCACACCAGGCATCATCCTGAGTCACCTTTATTCCTTTGTGAACCCAGCAGCTCTGAGAGGAAACAGAGTTCACTCAGTAGCAGATCACAGTCTGCTGACACATAGTCTTTTTAGTGGGCCTAGCAACTGAATCAAGAAAGAGAGTCCAGGAGTTTGGACATTTCTGACTCATGTCCAAAAAGACACAACAAATAGGTGTCTGGTATCTACAGATGCTACAGATGTAATGGATGATAAATCTCAAGATGTTAGGCAGCATGGCCCTTCCTTGTCTCTGGGTGGTGTCCTCTTTAGTGCTCAGCGGATAGATGGGAGGGTCTGGAGTTACAGCACTGGAACCTCAGAGCTGTGTCCAATAGAGATATTGTGTAAACACTCTCTTGAGTTGGGGCACTGTACCCTACAGCTGCATGCTGGAACCCAGGGGACAGAAGACTCCTCTGTAAAATGAGAGAGATTATTAACTTGATCTTTATACCTTCAGGCACATCATGCACTGCAATGAATAGAAAAGATCTATTCTTAATGTGCTCCAGACACATAAATGAGAATGATAGGATGCCACTTGGGACTGGCAGGTTACCTCTGTCCCTCAGGAACAGTGCCTGAGCATCAGGCAGGACAAGAGCTGGTGGGATCTGAAGGAACAGGCACACACCAGCCAGGTCCTGCTGTGCAGAGCCATGAACCCGGAGATTAAAAAGCCACATGCAGCCAAGCAGGCATAGGACAGAGAAGAAAACAGACAAGAAGGCCCAGGGCAGAGAAGAAAACAGTTTCTGAGCTCTTTCTACATAATGGGCACCAAATCCTCACCTTCTCATAAAAAAGCCTCTCTTATTGTCCCAGGCAGGACAGTGGTAGGGAAGCTTTTATTCCTGAGACTCCTATCACTGCCTAGTGGACATGATTACTGAGGTCATTGCTGCAGAGACCAACACAAAGGCTCTCAATCCAGTGCCATTGCTGTCTCAATGTCAAAAAAACCATGACCACAATTAAAGCTGAAAAGGATTTCAAGCCTGCAGGCTCATTAGAAATAGTGTCACTAGGACAAACAGCAGAGCCAACTGCTGCTCCAGAAATGCCTTCAGATTAGTCCTTCTGACATCACTGATACATAAGTGCATCATGAATGTCATTAAAGTCAGGCAGACTCCTGAATAAAGGCTATTAACATGCACGAGAGCTGGCAAGCATTGCTCTGTGTTTCATATTCTGATTCATCCTGCAGTTCACAGAATATTTGTGCTAAACTGTCTTTTCAATGGAAATATGTGCTTCATACTAGAGTTAGAAAAAATAATTATTGTGGTATCCAAAATTAAGTATATCAATATAAAACTTTTTGTGGGTGTTTCAAATTTCTGAATACACCTTTAACAATGGAATCAATAGTTTAGTTAGTGATCTAATAGCTAACACAGACATTTCCAAATAGCAAATATGTTAATACTCCAGGTACAATTATTTTTCCTACCTTTATTGCCTTTATTTTCTTTCTTACTTTAAGACACAAATAGGACTGAAGTAATTTCTCAAGTTTGGGAACATGTCTGGTACCAACAGTCAGTATTTGCTCCATTTATACAGACAACAGGCAAGTAAGCCGGAGCTCGACCCACTGCCTTTATTGCCTTTCTTGTCAAGATGTGGGGAGCCAGTAGACGTGGTATGCTGTTATTTATGGCCTACAAATACGTAGGGAAGTCTCCTATGGGTCTCAGAGGCCCAGAGAGCTGGTATTCCTGTGTGTCAGCATCCAGCTGGATCCTGTGGCTAGGACTGGATACCACAATGCAGACCTGTGTTATGAAGACTTTTGATTAAAATATTATTTCGGACTGCTTTCAAACTTAATTTCAGACAAAGCAGGAAAATCCATTAATCCTGATATACATGATTTGGACATGGTTTATATTGTACTGATTAATATTAGGTCAGATATTATAGTGCTAATTTATACCAATTTCTTAAGCAGATGACACAATAATATATTATCATTGCAGATATTTCACTTAATGAGGATCATGTAGAGTCTTGCAGTTCCCAAATGACTCTCAGTGAACAGCATAATGACCTTACAGTTTTCCACTAATTTCTAAGTATGAATATTTATATATTTAGAAAGTCAAATGCTAAATGCTTACTGCTTGAAGATAGATCTCACTACCATTGTGAGATAACTTTACAATTGCATTACTAAATTCAGAAAAATAATGAAAGCAATGCTATGATTGATGGAAATTGTAAGTTAAAAGTTATTTGTTAGGTAAAGATCACTGAATTATATATATTTTTTTATAAGTCCTTTTATGTGCATCACAGAGCTTCATGTTAAGGGTCTACAGTGGACTATTATCCATTTTAGTTGAATATTTAAAGCTGAGAGATAAATAATTGATGGAAAAAGATGTTAATCTAATCAAAAATTTGGTAGTATTAACAGTAAAAAATTGAAGGCTTCTTGATGAGTTTCTTTAAGGAAAAAGAGATGTTATTTCTAGATATAAACTGAAAATCTCTCATGTGTTTACATTAAATAAAATATATATGAATCTTAAGCCTGGGTATTTTTATTAGATAGGCATTCTTAAATAACAAGACAGCAAACTCAGAGCTGATACCTGTCTTGGGAAAACTGGGTTCAACAGTTGTTGCCTACAAATAATCCGTGTCAGCTGGGTCAAGACACTTTACCCTGCTCCCCAGTTCCAGGGTAACCGAGGTTTTAAAGGAATCCTTTGGGTTGTTGACCTAATGCTTTACAACCATACAGCAGGCATGATATCCAAAAGAATCCACAAACAGCTTCACATTCTCTGTGTGTCAGAAAGCACTTCTCCTATCTTAGAAAACTTAGATTTATAGGGCAGAATGGGAATATAAACTTCACAGAATGGCAATATAAACTTCCTTAAGAGGAAGTGGGGGGAGATCAAAGGCACTGGTCAGCATGCTACAGCTCTGGATGGATTTATTTATTCTCAGATACTACCAGCTGCACCTCAAATTACAGATGCAACTAACTTAAACAAATAAAGCTGCCAGATATAACTGTAAGGAGAAAAATCCTCCTTCACCTACCACCACCTTTAAAGCTTGAGCTTTTTGTCTCTGTAAAATCCTTTTTTTGGAAAGTTATGTTGCTCAGGGGTCAGGACTCTGCAAGCAATCAGAAGCTCTAAGCCTCACAGGGGAAATATTTGTGGAATTTGAAGGGTCATGGCAGTTAGAAGGCATGCAGGCTCGTATCGTAACCTTTAGGCCTTCAACACCATTTCTGAGCATAACATTGCCCTCAACAGTAGTTAGGTGCCAACATTTTGTGAAATGAAACCCTTAAGACCCCTTATGAAGCAGACCAAAACATTGAATTTTCAAGTTTATAGAAATTTCTATTTAGAGAAAAAGAAAGAATCACTATTCCTTAGAGTTGCTGGGGGACTTATTAGGTCATGGTCAAACTAACATGCAATAGGATGACTAGGTGGGTTTTTTAAAGCAAACCCAAGAGTTTTTCTTTTTAACTTTCACTTTGTTTAAAGAGATTTTTAGTTTTTAGTTTATTTTAAAATTTATTCTGGTGCAGTTAAATATGTACATATGCATTAAATTATGCATATACATATGCATTATATATGAGTTATGTATATGCATATACACTTATTAGAAAACAGGAGACAGAATCCAAGATAAAAAGCCCTTGTTTTTCAGTGCTTTCACAGTTATTCTTTAATTAAAAATATTCTGTGTTGGATGTTTCACAAATTTTTAGTGAAAGGGTTTCAGAATGCAGTCCATTATAACTACTATGTCAGAAAAATTGAGTAAATTATCCATAATTCAAAGCCATAGTACATAATTGTCCAAATTTCTTATGAAGAATGCTGAAATAGACTGTGATTTTTTCAGTCATTTTAGAGACTATCAGACTCCTCTGTACACTTTATCTTTCCTATGGAATACTAATATAATTCAACAAAAAGCATCCAAATAAAAAGTTTTGTGAAATCTCAGAGAGAAATTACCAATACAGGAGAAGAATCTTACATAATTCAAAACTGCCACCATCCGTAATTAAGATACCAGAGCATTGCACTTAATAATCTAGTTGTAAAAAATATCAATATGGCTCACAGAAACATTTACTGTATTTATGACACGATAATACAAAAACAAATTCTGCTAAGATGTGCACAGGGACAGTGTTTTAATCTGTTTGTGCTGGTATTGTTTCCCTGGGATATTCTAGCTAGCCTATTGAATCCAGGCATAGAATTGCAAACTAAGTTTTCTTATTGGGAAAGATATTTCTTTTTTCCCTCTAGGTAGTGCCATTGTTGTGTTTACCTAATACATTGGCTGTGTTTCCTATCTAATTTCTACATGACAAGAAGTTTTGGAGTCATGTACTGATCTAGTATTTCCTGATGAATCTGTCCTTTTCCCCTTCATTCCCACCACTAAATTCTGATAACCTCTTGCCTGTATGAAAGTTGTTTTGAAAGACAGAAACCAAGAATGCCTGTCTCTGTCAGTGTCTTATGGGCTGGGAGGAATTCAGCTCCATAGAGCTGAATTGTGGAAGAAGGATTTGTTTCTACCTCCTCTGCACACAGAGACCTTGAGACAACAAACTTTTCTGCTCAGTGAACCCACACCATGTCTCCATGGTCTGTCAAGAGTCTAGCTCCACATGGGAACATTCAGTGATTTTGGCAGGAATTCTTGAAGGAATATGGGTGAGAAAGGGTAAAAAAACCTATTTAATGTTATATAAACTTCACTAAATCTGAGCAGACTCTCACAAGAGACAATAAAATCACGGCTTCTAGAAGGAAAGTCATTTGATAAATCATAACATTTTTCCAATTATACAGAGGAAAGTTTGTGATAATAATCTGTAACAGAAAACACTTGACACGTTAAATATAAGTGCATGATTTTTTAAATGTGATGAAATTTAGATGTGATTTACAGTTATGAAAACAAGCTTTATCTAGCTTTGAGTCACAAGATTATTATATTCCATGTAGCAGTGGGCCATAAATATATATATATGTATATGTATGTATGTATATATAGCAGTTCCCTTTTAGAAACGTATTATGCTTTTGTTCACAAAAACCTATATTAAAAATATATGTTGTAGCACTTCCATCTTTATCAGTATTATTCATTCTATATAGCAATAGCTGTAAAAGAATTAGGGAGATTTATCCTTAGAAAATTTTAAAATGTGACAAAAATACATTTTACTAAAACACTTGTAAATGAAAAGAATGCTTGAAATTAAAAGTGGAATACAACATTAGTATGTGCAACAATTCTGACATGATCAATGACTTCAACTCAACAGTCCCTGCTCAGGTAAAGAATGAAAGCTCACATACAGTGTAACAGTTAGCTACATTTCAAGCTGAGAAGTACTGGACAAATGATGATAAGAAAAAAGGCTCTGAAATTCTAAGCCATCAGAATTCAAATGCCAGAAGCAAGTTAAACAAGTTCCTTCCTTACTGAAGGAAATAGCTGACATATAAAAGAAATAGGAATGCTACAGCACTCTAGAGATAAAAGAGGAAAAGCAAATAAAAGGAGTTTGGTTCTGATTTGATTCTCAGCCTCTAAAGGATAGCTAATAGACCCATAGGCAAGTAAATAGTCCAATTTCTTAATATTATGAACAAAATTGCATTAAGGGTCAGTACTAGTGCTGAAAGCCAAGCAGTCAAATATTAGGAAATACCTCAACTGTCTCTTCACTCTCTTTACAACTTTGTGTTCACCCTCAGCCTGGCCCCTGGGATAGAACTCATAAAATAGCAATAAAGGCACAAGTTATTTTGTTTCCATTTATCCTGAAGAAACAGTGAGTCATTCTTTAATTCCATAATTGTTGAACAAGATGCCAGCATGTTCTGCTGCAGATAGGAAGACTAAGTACTTCCCACGAGGAAAAATGAACATGATCTCCTAAAGTATACTGCACATTAGTTTCAGTCATGAAACAAGAGCATGCTATAGAATTACTGAAGTGGTGTGATTGCTCCATCTGCTCAGTCCTTGCTTCTGTTGTGATAGTGCCACATTTGAGTACTTTGCAAGTCTTACCAAGAGTTAGGGTAGGACCACAATTTAATTTAATTTTGTTAAAAAAAGAAAAAAAACACATTTATTAGTTAGAAATGCTGTTTAACCATATAACTTTAAGTAGAAATAGCAACCAAAAACCTCAAAGGAGTCTCTAGGACTTTAGCCCAGACCACTCACTTCCTGAATCATTAAACATAGTATGGTTTAGTTTTAACTCTACACTAATTCATAACAAACTACATGAAGATAATCAACACCCTTCATTTAATTCTTGATGCTGAGCACATACAATTGCTGATAGATGCAAATTATTGAGTTACCTTCATATTTTTTCTTAGTTTTGAAACAGCGTAACATTAGATGAACACTGAAAAGAAAAAAGAAAATCCGGCAATTTTTCAAGTGATGTAGTAAGTGGTTTAGAGATATCTCAGTCTTGAAAATTGTGTTCAACTTATTTTTATCATTCTGAAGGTACTTGGAACATACTATAAATTCAACTGAAATAATAGCCATGTTTTTCATCTCTACAGCCCCATGTAATTGACCATTAAAATCCCATCACATCGGAAGATAGGTGTTTCAATGTTACTTCAAAAAGTATTGAGCATCCAGAGTGAAGAAATAAAAAATATTAGGTTTTACATCTATAGTCACATCTCAGTGTCTGCAAACCTACTAATGCTAGCATTACTGTCACAAGCTGATATTAAGGCCATATTAGAGCTAATGAGCAGCACCATGGCTTCTCATGGAAGCAGGACACAAAAAGTATTCATCACTTTGGTTTGGTATGGTTTAGTATGACACTTCATGCTGTGCTTTCCCCAAATGCCACTGTAAAATGCAATTCTTCTAAAAGTTACCATTTTGTCTTTGATAGCCACTCAGGAGAACAAGCACCAGTGACTACTAATCAATGGTTAACAATGGTTGTCTCTGATTACTTATGTGGCACAGCTTAAAACACTAAACCTCCAACTACACTGCCAGAGATGGTACAGTCAGGCTCAAGCATGCCAAGTATCACAATCATACTTTTGTCTATTCACCTTTTTGATTTGGCCTAAATATAGTGTGAACTCACAGTTTTGCTGCTGGTAAGAGAGGTCTTGGGAGATTTTCCTTAATTTAATTTGTAACCAGCTTTTAATTACTGACTCATGTAAGGAGAAACAAAGGCATAAGCTGTCTTAACTCCCCTTCTTCTTGCCCCGCATTGCGCTCAGTCCCTTCAAACTCCTCTGACCCTGCCATTTGTGCCCAGTACAAGCCTTTAAAAGTCTCTGCTGTGTACTGGGCTGCAGCTGCCTTTACTTAGGCCTGTTCCAGGCAGTGATCCTGAAAGAATACTGGAGCTGGCATTAAGGTCCTGACAGTTTTTCTTCACTCTGAAGTGGTCTGGAGCTCAGAACACAAGGCAGTACGGACCAACACTGAACTGATAAAGAGAAGATATTCTTGTGGAGTCAGTTGGTCTCAGCAAGGAAAGTTGAAGTCCCATGGGCAGAAAAAAACCAGCCTAAATTTTCTTCACTATTTTTTCCCCTGCATTTCCCAGGAATACTATCTTGTGAGCAAACCATATACATTTTAGACAACCCACCATTTTCTAGAAATCACTCAGGGAAAGACAATAATTATGAACCATTATTAAAGGTGAAAGTTTTGTCTGGAAAACATATGTTTGATTCTGACTCCACTAAAGGCAGTTTTCCAAAATGCAAAATAGTAAATGCTATTTAGAAATCCAAAACCGAGGATGCATGTTAAGTGCTTATTCTTGAGCAGTGTAGAGTAATTTTCAGATTTGAGGAGATAAAATATTGTCCAATTTTTATGTATTTGTTTTGTGCTAGGCTGCTTGACAGAAAAAATAACTTGGTTGTTGAGGTTTTTTCAGCTGGTGTGAAAGAGATGCTAATGTAATCTTCTCACAGGTGCAACTTTAGTGAAAACTTAGACAGTTGAATTAAAATGTAAGTAAAAACATTGCTATTTGTATTTTTTAATTTAATGCTAAATACTTTCCTTTTTTTCATTTAGTACCTAATGTCACACAGGGATTTTTATCCCTATAGTTACTGCAGTTATGTAAATGAATAAATCAAATTTTATTCTCTATTCACCGCAGTCACATATATTAAATGCAAGAAATTAATGTACTAGCATTTTCCATCATGATTGTTTGGAAAATTGGAAAATCTTTATCTCAAATAACCCTAAAAGTCCCTCCACTTATTAGTGGATAAATTCTATGAGACATTTGTTCACAAAAACACCCATGAAAATGTGGAACAGATGCAAGGGGACTAATGAATTTAATGACAAGATGACCCTGACTATAGCAAAAGATTCAAGTACTACCAAACCCCTGATCTTAAACTCCTTTAATAATGGGAATGTAACTTCAGACTCGAATCCCATCTTCTTGTTGATTCAAGTCTACTTCTAGAGATACAAGATGATACAAATAAAAATCTTGGGAGCTTAGCTGGAACCAATATTTAAATGTTCTTTTTGAAAAATGCAGCAGAATAAACAGCTCAGTGTATTCTTAAAATGTGTTGATAATAATTTTTTAAGGGAATAAGGAAGCAACACGAAGGACAAAAAGAAATAGAAATAAGAATGAAACTAGCACAAGAAATTAATGCATACAATAAGCACAGCTGGGTTATAAATTACAAAAAGGTAAGGTTTAAAACAAATTTTTCATATGAAGCTCTTTAAGATTGAGATGGACCAGTTTAGATCAGTAGTTGTAAGGCTTGTCAAGTGCAATATACTGAATTCACTGACATGGGAAATTCTTTGTAATTTAACATTTCCGTTCAGTGAGTAAAGCCAATTATAACAAGATAATATCAGCTAAATTGGTTTTCTTCTGATTTAAAAATGGATGACTATAAGAACCTGAAGACTGGAAGTTCTTTTTATGAAAGGACTTAGTAAGAAAAAGGGTTGAAAAGGAAAATAATACACTTTGAAAAGCTGACCTCAGTAAGTCAAATATTTAATTTCTCTTAGGAAAAAATTATGCAGCAAAAAGGGAATACAGTAAGCTGACACTCACTAAAAAGTTTTATGACTACAAAAGCTAATGAATTCAGCCCACAGACAAGAGTAAACCATAAGATGAAGTATATTTGACTGTTTCAGTAGTAATTTGATGGCACTGAAATCAAAAAGGTCACTCACAAAATAGAAGTAATCATATATTACTGAAGAGAAGTATGAAGATATAGGGCAAGTAGTCATGTAAGGATAAAGTCAGAAAGGTTAAGGAGAGAAAAGAGCTGCAGTTCTCTGAGAACATTAAAACCATAGAGGTTAGAGATGATAATAGAATACATGCTAAGAAGAAGAGAAAAATAAAGTCTAGTTCTATTGCCTATCAAGGAGGAAGAGCATTCAAGCAGACTATTCTGAAGAGCAAAAAAATTACAGGAACATTTTTCCCATTATTTTCTACAGAAAATGTCATTACCAGATACTCAACAAATGCACAAATTAAAAAAAAAAAAAGAGAGATAGAGAAACATAATTGAAAGAATAGAAATAATTAAAAAAATAGAACAGATTTAATCCAATTCCAATCAATTATTTTAAGATAAGGATCCTATTTTACCCATAAATCCTGGAGAAAAAAAAGACTCAAATTATCTTTGAATTTTTATTCTAAGGCTTTATGGAGATTAGGAAGATCCTTGAAAAAAAGAAAACACTGAGATGAGGTAAAGAAAAGACAATATCTCTCAGTAAAGAGAGGAAAAGCAGCACCTGTACAATTATAGCTAAAACAATCTAGTTCTGATTTTTGAGAATATACTAGGAAAAGAGTTTAGACATTATTTATATATTTACTTATGTGATAATAAAACTCTAAATATGGAATATATATTTCTTTATAAATGTAGATTTTGGGAAAATTTAATTCCCAACTTTGTGAGGATAGCTATCTTTATAGGTAGAAAAGGAATAACAAGTGTTGCAATCCATTGACTTTACATAATCTTGTAATATTGTCTTTTTGTAAGCAAACAGTTAAGAAATAATAGCTTGATAATAACCCCCTAAAAAAACATTTTCTTGAAGAGCACCTGTCAGTGTTTTGAGCTTAATTATAAATATGGCATTACTGGAGTCTTGTCTGGCTACCTGGATTCCCTAGTAGATTTTTTTTTTTGTGTCCTTTAATTTCTGATAATTGAGGAAATCTAGTAGACTTTTTGTGTCAGCAAGTTAAGCACATATTCTATTTGTAAAAAAAGGAAATCTTTTTTTCCCATCTGAAAAAACCATTCAGAAGGAATCCATATCTTAATTTTTCCTATGATTCATAGAGGAAAAAAAGAGCAATAATTTTGTTGCATAAAAAAAATTCTTGACACTTTTAATACTATATTATATAGGACTCAACACACACTTGGTTTGAAGATCAAATAATCATTTGGTCTTGGTTAGTTCTTACTACTAACATTCAGAATGATCTGTATTCTTATTTATATAATTTCTAATTGCTCTAGAATGAGAATTTCTTTTGAACAGTCGTGGGAATTGAGTTGATAAATGTACTAATCTGAAGAGTCCAAAATTTTTATCTTGTTGCTCAGTCTTCAGCCTCTTCAGATTTGCCACTAAAATTGTCAGTTATGCTCTGTGTATCTGTCCATGGGGGAGGCAGCTGTGACTGACAAGAACTGAATATTGGACTGCATGGGGCTATTTATAAACTGCTGATGTTCTAATACTGCTGAACATTGACAGGCAGCCTTGGACAAATGGCATCAGACATAATTGTCATGGTCCTGAGCAATGCAATGCCAAATGATTCCATAAAGTTGTGTGTGTCACAATATTAAAGAATGCTTTCTATTCCTGAATACTGACATATTTAACCCTGCTGTTATGTGCTGTGATTTAATCTCAAAAGAAATCAATGGTTTTGTTATGTATCAAAACACAGTTGCTATGGAGAGACTTCCTGCTACCCCAGAAAATTATGTGAGGTTGTATGGAATAACCTCCATGTCCTAGCCATGCCCCCTCTGGGTTACTGAAAATAATTTAAAGACAAGTTCTGGACAGAAACAGGACATACAGTAACAGAAATGAGACAATAAAATCACTTCAGACAGAATCCATATCCAAACACTTGACTCCTTTGTCACAGCTGACATTCTTGACTGTCTGTCCAGAGACGAGGCTCCTTGTGTGTTTGTTTCCTTTGTTCTTTTATTTATTATTTCTTCTAGGCTATATATGTTGCATTGTTTATTACAGCTTTCCAGACTGATTAGGAAAGATGGAAAATTATTCAATACACTTTAAACTATAATCTGACAATAAGAAATTTCAGGAAATCTTTCTGGATTAAAAAATAATACTTTTAATACTTGCTGTAGCAAGTAATAAAATATATTACTTGCAACAGCTGTTACATTTCTTGTTTTGTCAATATGTTCTAAGTTCTCCTAAAGAAATACCTCTGTCAAGGTTTTGGATCTCACATACTGCTGACTACTTTAGCTTCCAGCCTGCTTGGGTTTGGTTTGCTCCAGACCTACATGCCGATGGAACTGCACTTCCATGGAGCTGGTAGGTCAAATCAGGCCCACCTGGTAAGTTTAGACACTTACATGATCAGGTCATCAATAAAATAAAAGAGATCAGTGCTTTGTATTTAGGCAACTGTTATCTGCCTGCATTCTGTTTTAGCAATTTAAATCCTTTCCTCAGTTTTGAACATTAATCCTTATCTGTGCAATCCTTATCTGTCTAACTGGGTTATTTTTCTCTGAATTAATGGAAAAACTAAATTGTTGTGCTGCAAATGTACCCTGTTGCATATTGTGAGACCACTGGGAGGATTTTTTAATCTTTTGCTATAGAAGAATTATCACAGATAATTCTGAATTATTCTATGCATAATGGGAGAAAGTCTTGTGAGTTCATTTAATTAACTGTAACATGGGTAAGAAGATGAGAATGTGTTACAGAAAGCCTAAACCTTTTCAACCTCTCTTTTGAAAGATTAGCAATCACATCTCCATGTGAGAAAAACAATTCAGGGCGAGACAAACCCTGAAGAGCTCTTGAATACCTAAAAAGACAGGAAATCAATAAGGCCCGTAATTATAGGCATGTAGATTTAATGAAGTGTAAAACTTTGGTGTTACAAGAAATTAAAACTCCATTAATGTCCATGGATAATGAAGAACAGAAAATTATTAAGAAAAAAATACAATCTTTTATTTTCTCATACACTTAATTCAGATTTATTTTAATGTAAGAAATAGCTGAAGGAGACTTAAAACAGCAATTTAATGTGAATGTAGGACTTATTATGAAGCAAACCTAAGCACTTTTTAATACTTCCCAAACGAATACAGGATTTTAAACTAGCAACAGGCTTCACTGAAAAATCTTGCAATTTAATATGAAATGTATTACAAGCAGGTTAATCGGGTTCATTTCATGAAAGGGTATTCTAAATTAGCTAAACATTTCTTATTTTTTTCTTGACAAAATAAAAGGTGTGAAGTTACTGCCATTGAGCTTGATTCTGAGATGTAGAAGAATCTGACTAATAGCAATGGGAAGTGGGAAGCTGGTAGTTTACACATGGATCACAGAGAATTCTCAAAAGCATTTGTTGTCCATGGAGAATGGATCAGACAGCTTTGACAAATATTTGCAGTACAATGAATGTCGTTCTTATCTTACTCTATGATTACTGCTGGATAAATCTTCCATTTATTAAAGATCTTTTCTGTTTTCATACAAACCCAGCTTCAGAGAGAGATAATATTATTTCTTGTGATACTGTAACACATATGTTTCCCTTTTACTGCACTAAAATTTTGCTAATTAATTTAGTTGGATGGATGTTAACACATTATGGAGTGAAAGCTACTGATTTTGAATAGAATATTAGTCACAAATTTATTTATCCATGCATCTCCTCTATACATAAAATCAGTCTGCATGCACAATGATACTAAATATTGTAGAATTTAATTAGATAAAGCACACCTGATACATTGAATTAGTTACAGACCTTAGATTATCTAACTACTATCTAAGAAGCAGAATGGCACAATCAAAAGACATACACATTTAGCTATCAATTTAAGCAAATTGCAATGCTAGGGAAGCATTAGAATTTTTATCTAGGTAGAAAAAATAAGCTCTTAGAAAAAAGAATATGAAAACCCTCAGTATTTAAGTAATAGGTTCTAGAGGGTCTGCATAACCTTCACATAGGAATGTCACCTCTAAATAGTTAATCTATGTCCTCAATTTTGATTCAGGACACTTTTCTCAATTATCATTCCCCCATGTGCTGAGAAACGCCCTCCTGGTGATGACTGCTGTCCATGTCTTTCTCAGTAACTGCTTGCTAACCCCTTGGCAAAAGAAACTTATTTGCCCATTGGCGGCTTGATTTTCTGTAAGGCTTTAAAATAAAGCAAAAGAAAGCATCACTTGGGCACCTATTTTCCTTTACACATGGGAAAAAGGCAGAGAGAGAGGTAAAAATAACAATGAGCTGAATCTGATCTAAAGCCGGGCTGGAACATGTGTTTGATGGTCTTCCAAGTATATTGAGAAGATGGCAACTAAACACTGTAATTATAAAGATCAATGTTCTTAGAATACCTTTTTAGTTACATGCCATATTTTTTTGACATTTTAAATGCCTAAAATAATTTAAATGCAAAACCAGAAATCACAACCAACAATAACATGTTTGAGGATATATAGAGAGAAATCATTCTTCTTCCACCACCTCTTGATCAATATCTTTGGTGGGGTTTAAAATTACTTGATTCTGACAGAATCCTGAGGGATAAGAGAGATGGGAGAGAAGCCACGCCACAGGAATGAACCACTGCTGATCAGAACAAATATCTATTCATGTGACAAACTTAACTTTTTTTCTTTTCCCAGAAACACAGGCTTTATGGATGGAAATTGCCTAACCAAAGGGATGTAAACTCTAAAGTTATACATTGTGCAATTCCTATCAGATTTAAAATAGAAATAGTGTTTTTCTTGTTTAGTTGGAAAATTCACAATAAACATCAGTCTGCTACTTTTCTGAAGCTTTTTCCTCCAGAGATAGCACTGGATGACTCTATATTCTATACTATGGTATATAATACAATTTATATTGATTTCATAGTGTAGAAATACCAGAAGAAATTTTTTCGTTGTAGCTGCTATTGTTGTTATATCTCGTCATTCTCAATATACAATCTGTGGCAAACTGCAGCTCAAGAAAAATTTGAATTAGCAGACTCAGACAGCAACTGCCTATTATCTAGAAACAACAAAAAAATAGACTTTATATTTAGCTATTTGAAAAACTTAATAAATGAAACAATTTATTCCCAGAATTTTGCTGGAGAAAGGGGGCACTTGTCATATGTTAGATAATCTGTCATTATGCATTTCATTCAGAAATTATAGGTAATTTTATGGAATGTAATTTGATTAAAAAAATTAAGGATTTAGAACAATCAATTATATTGTTATTTAGATAGACATATAAAATAAAAATAGAGCTGTGTCTGATTAACAACAAAGGTATTGGATGAATATAAACAAACTATCTAGCATATAACATATAAAGGTATCTGTCAAAAAGTGTCTGACTGTGAACACATCTTGACCAGTCTTTTCTCTCTGACAGACAGGGAAAGTTCTGACAAGTCCATCAATAGTTATTTTTCTGCAGGAAAAATGAAACCATTTCAAATCTCAGCTTATTTTTTCACATTCATATTATTTATCCTAATATTCCTGGCTTTAATTTTTTTTTCCAAGAAGCGTGAAAACTAAATATCCCTATTCATTTTCCAAAAAAAAGAGGCTTTTCCTTCTATTTCTCTCATCCTCATGGGTATTATAATTACAAAGTATACCAGGGAAGTTGTTCTAGCTATTTATCTGCCATTAATAAAATACAATTCTATTAAAGAACACAAAAGTATAGAGCAAGTCAGTTTGGAAACCAAGACAGTTTTGGAAGAACAAACACAAGGGTTCATAGATCTTCTCTGCCAGAAGTTTTGTATGTTTTCTTTCTCCTTTATTTTGTCTTCATTGTGTTTGAGACATTTGCTTCCATGTGGGGTCATGAAGAAGCACATTCATTTCCTAGCAAATACAGATTAATTTTAATTGATTTAAAAGCACTTATTAGCCTTCAGTTATTTTGGTTGACTCCTATGTAAATATTTTATTGCTGTTTTCCTTTTTAATATACTAATCATAAAAAGAGAACTTGTTTTTTGTTCCTAGGCTGCCTGTGAGCTTCATCATTACATCTTTCCCAATCCCACCATTTTTACAGCTGTTCAAGTTTTGCTATGTATTGTCCTGGGTGCATGGTACTGGCACTGGAAGCTGTGGGGGCCTTTGTGAGGAGAAAGCTGAGAAGGTGAAAACTGAGAAAGCTGAGCTCCTCAGGGAAATGTATTCAAGTTTTTATGTAGAAATAACAATAAAAAATTGTAGGGTCTGTTTGGAGATAGACTCTAAATATATAGTAATTTTCCCATTGATATTCAGAAGTCCATAGGATAGTCTTATAGTCCATAGTCTATTATTTTTTGAAATAACTATCTGCTAATATATTTGCACCAAATTGTTCTGTGATTCTAATGGGGAGAAAGATGTGAAGTCCAGTTCAACAGCATGCTTTGCTTGCACACAGCAACATAAATAGGTCAGACAGTGGAAATTTTAATTTAATATATTCCCAGACATTGAGGTCAAGGGAAGTTTTATCTGAAAAAGGCGAATGGGATTATGTTCTTAAAAGAATTTTTTTATATGGGTTTTCAAATGATGAAGCTTAATAGGTGATCCATAATAAATTTTCATTGTAAAGCATACAATTCTAAATAGGATTTTCTTTTCTATCAGAGTTTAGTCTGTAGTTTACTACCTGTCAAATTCTGACTGCTTCTGAAATGCCATGCTGTTAACTTGCCTTTCCCCAGATACAAAATATGCTAATCTTGACCTATTCCTAGTTAACTTTAATAGTTTCTTCCCATTACTCAGTTTTACCTTTTTCTTATAATTCCTGTACAATTGCACACTGCCCTATTGCAACATTAAAAATTAAGTAATCAAATATATTTCCACATCTGCATTAAGAAAAATTTCTCATTGTTTCTTTTTCTTGATGATAACATATCCTAATCTTCCTTTTTTTTTTCTTCATTAAAAGTAAAATCAGATGAAAAAAAAAAAGAGGCTTCTCACCTGTGAGATTATCATTACCATCAGTGAGAAAACTGGAAGTTAATTACTCATTAAGAAAAATTTCTCATTGTTTCTTTTTCTTGATGATAACATATCCTAATCTTCCTTTTTTTTTTCTTCATTAAAAGTAAAATCAGATGAAAAAAAATAAGAGGCTTCTCACCTGTGAGATTATCATTACCATCAGTGAGAAAACTGGAAGTTAATTACTCAACCAGTGGCAACATTTCATGACATCCCTGGAAGTGGATGACAGCTTTCTCTCCACAGTTTTTTGGATACAACTCATGATCAACCAGACTTCCCATTTTTTTACTAGGAAACCCACAGGGTACAGACAAAAACATAAAAAAAGTAATCTGAATACCTTCAGACATCAAGTAAAGAAATAAACTAAGTAAGTCAATGTGCTCATTTCAGACTTTTCTAATATTATTACCCTAAGATTATACAAGTGAATTTTAATGGGGTTCTTTCTGCCATTGTGAATATTGTACTTCAGTAAATGTTACCTTTATTTTTACAGACTACCATAAAACAATTGAACAGAAAATTGCAACAGTCACAGAAGAATCTGATTGATAGTTATTTCAAAACACACCTCTAAGGCACATTCTTTCTTTTATAACCCTTCCTATATTAATGCTACCACCAGTTCATTGCTAATGTACTACCACCAGAAAAAAAATCTGTCCCCTGAGTAAAACAGGCAGAGTTGTAGCAGGTAATGACTATTCATGCTTTTTTACCATTGCATTGTATAGCAGATCCAGGATGGCTTTAAGAATAAATAAGCAAATTTATTCCTGCACATACTGACTTAGTATCAGTACAGCCCAGGTGGGACTGAACACGAAACCAAGCATATAAATTGAAGTCAGAGATTTGACTCATTACGACTGAACTGGAAACCATAAGCAAGTTAGTAAAGGTAGAGGTCTTCATTTAACACAAATTTCCCATGAAGGCAGCTGATATTGCTTTTAATCCAACCATTTGGTAACATGAAAAAAAAGTTTTCTATAAATGCAAATAAAATAGGATATAGTTATTATTTTCAAATAGTAAACTTCAAGACAGCAAGAATGAAAACATGACATTCTTTACACTGTATTAAAGCAACCTTTTACCAAAGAATACACAAGATATGTTTCAGGCAGCAGATCAGCTTGGTGTGAGAGTAGGAAAAGGGCTCTCCTGTTCAATAACTTTGAATCCTCTCCTCTCAATTTAAACACTCTCTGACAACATTCAGTAAAACCTTTGTTCAATTTTACTAGCAAAATATCATCATATATGTATATATTTAGTAAATTATTATTAAATGATTTATCAATATGTTATTTTTTATAATCAGAGTAGTATATATTTGTATCATTCTTTTATAGGACTCGCAGTAAAATGAGCTTCTTAAAGTTTGTATTAAAAATATACAAAATTCTTCCTGCTTTTAATCTATTTACCAATGTTACTTTATCAATCTGTATCAGAATTTATTCAGAATTCTTTAAGTAGTAAATTTTCCAAGGAGCAGACAAACAATGACCAGCTTGATTTATTTTTTAAAAAGTCATCATAAAAGATCCATTCCCTCTTCTGTGCATATACTGCACTGCCAGAATGGCTAATGGGAATTATTCATGTTCATACCAAGAAGAATATTCCCTAAAGCATTTTAGCCTTCTTTTATGGAAGTACATAAAAAAGACTTGACTCTTAAAACCTTTTTTAAAAAGATGACTCTTTGAACCTTCCCAGAGATAGCATACTCACACTAATAACCTACTAGCATGCCAAAAAAAAAAAAAAAAAGCACAGATAAATGAAAAAAAAATATCTATTGAATAGTTACATAATTGTCACTGAACGGCAATGCTAGGTACCTGGAGCTAACTGTAGATTTTGCCATTCATTTTGTGTGTTGTTATTAAATTTTTAAAATAATCATTGCTATAAAAATTTCAAACACAGAGGAGCTGTAACTTCCTATTGAGATTTTTAGTCATGTCTCAGAATACACATTACTCTTTGAATAAAAGACCATTTTAATATAAAGAAAAAAGTATATTTTAGGCATTGTACTTTTTTTTTAACTTTTACAGGTAGTTGCATTTCCCTTCATTTTATAGCAGTGCCCCATGGCTTCAGGTGTAGTGAAGGAAAAAGGATTTTCTGGAAAGTTTGTAGGTAGATATTTTGATCATGATAAAGTGTCTTGTTTAAAAACTGTTGCTTTTTAGTTTGAATGGTAACCATCTCCAATTTCAGAAAAAATTTATATACAGATATTTTAGACCACTTAAAAAAATTATTATGGAGTTGTTTTCATTCATGAAATTTATTGCAAATTTGTTATAAAAGCTTACTAAAATCAAGTCATGCTTAATTCTAAAACCTTGTTCAGCACTAATTTTTTTTCTTTTTATTCAAATCCTGGCTAACTAAATCATTCCTAAAATACCTCAGCTGAACAAACTTAGTAGAATTAATCAGCAGTTAATAGATTTTATCAAGATTGGGTAAAATTCATTCAAATATTGGTTACATATATTACATACTTTCATAACCATTTTGTGATCCCAGACTATATTTTTCTTTTCCCAGCAGTCTTCAGTTGTCAGCCTCTTTTCACTATTCCACTAACAATGGAAGTCCAGTATAGGAAAACCAGAGTACTTTTGGATCTTCTCTGGCCACATAAAGGAAAAAGAATTTTTATTCCACTTAAAATAGAATGTAAAATTAACTGTCTCATGACACATCATTTCCTGTGGCAGCCAGGTTTCCAATTACGATATAGATAGGTGTCATAAAAATAAGTTATATCTCATCTAACAGAAAAAAAAAAAGATGTCTAATCATAGGCAAAAATTATATTTGGAGGCCTAAAATATTTATTACAGTATTGATCAAACTTCTTCATAACTTGAAGTTTTCTGGTGTAAGAAAAATGTACTGAGTTTAGCTCCTAGTCCACTTGCTTAAATTAAGTGCAGGAAAATGCCCTTAGGGAGTGCTTGGGCTTCCTAGAATGCAGAGGGATCTCTCTGGGGCTGTAAAGATGATATTGAAAATTTTTCATGACATGTCAGTTCTAGTTGTTTCTGGAACAAATGCCAGAGGTGAAGAAAGGCAAGGTCTCAGTAGCCCTTCAGCTGGTATAAATTAGAAACCATCTCAGCACTGAAGAGTTTGGAAAAGTCAGAAAAGTTGAAAGTTATCTTTACTGCTATCTCTGACTTTGTGTTTATTTAAGTGGCGCCAAGAAAGTCTTTAGCATCGAGAAAAGGTTGGGGCATAACTTCAGAGGTTACTTAATACTTTTATTAATTAGTAAGGTTAAGCATTTCTGTCCTGGCCATAGCACTTTGTGTTAGAAATCATTAATGCTATCAAGTACCGACCTTTACTGTGAGAGTTAAACTGCAGTCTAATTGTTTGGTGTTTTCTGATCCCAGAGACTGGACAAAAATGTTAAGATTTTGCTACATGTCCTATCCATCTTCTACATGAAAATAATGAAATTCTAGTCCACAATAATTATATATATATATGCACATATGATATTATTAAAATAAAATTTGTGTTTGTGCTGCACCACGTAATCCCTTCACCCACTCAAAAATTCTGCTCAGCATTTCATGTACAATAATAAAACATCCCATAGCTGTCTGCTATAGTTTCCAAAGTCCTTTAGGAATACTGTCAGAGGGCATTACCATTTGATTGATGTTGCTAGAAAAACATTGCTCCTTTTTGACAGCGTTTAATGATTCAGGTCACTAGCCTGTGCCATACTCAGTAGCTTTATCAAGTACACAAAACCTTGCTTCAAAGAGAGTATAAAAATGTAGGCTTTTTCCTTTGAAGGAAAATATGAATCCATCTCATGCACTTCTTTTTCATACCTGCACAGGCCTATATCGAAACAAAATAAACCTACAATAATCAATTCAAAACTGTTTTTTTTTCTATTTGTACTCCTAAATGTTCTATGAAAGAAACAAGAAAATAATACACTCACGGGCATATGAAGAAGACATCATAAAAAAGAAGAATTCACTACAAATCTTGTATGAATTAATTTTTACTGAGGTTCTACAGCTGAACACATAGAGCTATATTATTAAGAGAAAATGCCATTATAATGAGTGGAGAGTTATAAAGGTATTTCTTACAATTATTAGAAAATCAACACCACCTAATTGCAAAATTAGCTATTTCTTTCTCTCTTAAATAGTAAAACATAAGTATCTTGCTTTCTAAAAAATATTATTTCATAATTGAAATTACTGTCTTTTGCTTTCTTACATTTTGAAGAATTAACTAGTTTAAAACAATTCTGAGGCAGGTCTTTCCAAGAAATACCTGATTTTGCACTTCTGAAAGATTAAAGAACTGTGTTTTTGTATGCAAATGGTGTTAAAAGAGTTAAGTGAAAGGCAATTCATTTTTTTTCTCTTGAATTTTAAGGATAATTGATTCTGCCATATGACAGATTACATTTTTTAGTGTCACAGAATACAGACTTAGACAACACTGAGTGCTTTTGTCATAACTCAATCAGCTCCCATATGATCTAAATCAGTATCAAAAATAACTAAGCTACATGTATTTACATCTGCTAAAGATCACATCTTTTTACTCACCAGGATGTCTGTCCTGATTTCTAAGCACAGCTGCCTTTACCTCAGGTAAAGGAATTCCATACAAATTCACATATTTTAAAAAAAGTCTACTCCAAAAAGCTCATGACACTGAGATTTTTCTTACAGATGAAGATGTCTGTGGATATATTCACATGGGAATGAGAGATCAGCTCCTTTGTACATTAGCTAAATACTGCCAACTGATAGTCACTCAATAATCTTTCCATCTGCCATGCTATTGGAGTTTTGCTCTTCTATAGGTTCTGCACTGTGTTTGCATCCAGGAAGACATTGCAGATAACCTAGAGCACCTAAAATGACACAGGGTGCCTTCTTGAAGGGAAGTTGTCCACATGATATTCAACATAATCAGTGATGGTTAAGGAGCACTTCAGCCAGCAACAGTTCAGCAGTTCAGTTCAGTAAAAATCAATTTATGAGATTCCAGAGTATTTCAATTTGGTGCCATCTTTGACCCTTTGAGAAATATGAATTATGCTTATGTGGCTAAAAGATTCAATGTTAAACCTACAGATTCTCATCTTTTTGAAATGAAGAGTTAATTGAAGCCCAAGAGCATGTCTCACAGTGCTTACAATGACAACAGATGCCTCTGGGAAATTCAGTCCTGTGTTTGAGTGGCTGATCAGCTAAACAGCTTTTGAGATTCTGCTTGCAACACTGACAATATTGACTAGATAAGTAGATACCCATTTGTGTCCTAATCTGTGTGCTAAATCCTACCCTGAGTGATGATAGTAATTTAACCATCATTTTTTCAAAACATTTTTGACTGCTTTAAAATATTTTTATTCTGGATAATAGGCAAACTCCATAGCCATTCACAGCTCTCTGACTATTGCACTTTTTTTTTGTGAGGGACATGATCTCTAAACATGTATGGAACCTCAGCTAATCTGCGCTGGCAGTACTCTGCTTATTTTCAACCTCAGGTCTTAACTGAAGGCCAGGGATACCTGAGTAGGCAGTTCATGTGTTCTTTTTCATGTGACAATAAGAAAATATTTTGAATACCCAGAAAAACAGCTTTTTCCATGGTTCAAAACAGAAACATCTGTGCAAAAAGGGATGTGAGGCATAAAGATCTCTTAAAGATATGTTTTAGAAAGTGTGCCATTGGGGTGCAGCAAGCTACCATCCCTCTGTGCTGCAGGATCACTGCATTCAGTGTTTCTCCTAAAGAGGTGTTCATCTTTCTACAGCTGAGCTATGGCTTGGTAGATGCAAATAACTAGCAAACACAAAGTCAAATATTCTTGTTAACCTGCTTCATTTAAATAAGCGGGCTGGGGTTTGGTCATGTGGAAGACCAACACAAAACTGTATTCAGAATAACCCATCTGTTTGCAAATGCAGGTAATCCATTTATCTGTTGTAAAAAAGCATGAGTGTGGGCAGTCTTTCATCTTCATAATTATGATCTTTACAACTATTGAAGAAATATTGCAAGAGGCAACTCAAAGGTCAGATAACATGAAATGAAAATTTTTCTCACAGGAATTTTTCTGACTAAGCCAAGTTTCACTAAAAAATAGTGTTTCATTAAACTCCAGAACATTTTGTCTAAACCTTCTGCTGAATTTAAGGCAGCATTTTGAGATTTTGTGTAGGCTATGTACAGAACTCTCTCAGAGTAGGGAATACTGGAGGATGTCTGTTAATAACACAGGGGATTTTATATCCAACACAAAAGTGAGCACCTTCAACACACCACAGCTGGTGTGTGCAAATAACATTCTTACAGTCAACTGGCTAACAGCAGCAGTTTCTGGGGTGAAATGGAATTAGTCAAAATGGTCTAAGAAAATTCCAACTTCGGAAATCTAGAAGAAAAAAAATTGTAAGTAGCTCTAACCCACTTTATGCATCCCCAAGCACTTCCTATATATCAAACCCCATGTTTTTCAGCTGACATAAATGCAATAAAGAATAGTTTGAAACTTAACCAGAAATGCATGTTTGTCTTTAAAAAAAGGGAAGAAAATACCAAATGTCCTTTTTTTAATATCATTAGAAGCATCCCCCTTTTATTCAACCAACAACGTACCTGAAGACAACATAGTGCATAGATATAAAGGCCCAGTTGTCAAAAGCAAAATAAAGTTTATATTGGCAATCTTGTATGCATTAACAATTGTTGACACAAATTACAGCATTTAAATATGTAACTGGATGACTGAACCTGAAAATTAAGTATCTCAACAGTTGCAACGAATACAATCATCTGCTTTGCAATTATGTGACCATCCTGTTGAAATGACTGCAGGTGCAAAATTGAAGCCTGGGTTATGTCTCCTTTTAAAGCACGGTTCTTAATGTGATTTGCCTTTTAATATGCATTTGCAGCATGTATTGTAATTGTTTCTCTAGAGCTCATATCTATGATTTGAATATATAATATCCATAGCACAAATTGTGTATTACAGCTCCAGAATATCAATTGTAGCTTAAAATGCCTATTGATTGGAAAGCAGTAATTTGCGTGCGACATGCAGAAGCCACTGAAGTGTTTTGGCATTATTTTTGCATTATAAAGTTCAGTCATTTGTATTATATATCATGTGTACTAAAGTTAACTTTAATGAATATCACAGAAAAACAGGAAAGTGCATCCTAAAATTCTTTTCCAGATCTAGCATTTTTAAAAAATAGTTTCCCTTCTTCCTAAGTGTTTTCAACTTTCCATCCACAATCTATTACGTTTTTATAAACTACATCTTTACCAAGCTGCATTTAAACCATGTGATGTCACAGTAGTGTAAACTTCTTACCAGTTTCCTGACTACCAGAGCCTAAGTTTTTTGTTAATAAACAGAATATCTGACAGTACTATGATTAATAGGACAGGTAAAAATAAATCAGTTCTAGTGGAAAGAATATGTGTCTATTTGGGCAAAGAGTGCTGCAAGTGTAATGATTGAGGTTTTGTTGCAGATGAATAAAGGAAGCAGAATATTTCTCAGGTTTGCACTGAGGATTGGCCTTTTGTTTGTAAGAAACAGTTGCTTTTGACATCTGTAATGTGCCTTTTCAAGAACTATCATGGCACTATCAGGTCTACTTACAATTTAACTATCAAAGAATTAATTTCCTAGACATAAAGTTTAGTTTCAGTGGGTAAATATTAAGAGTCTGCTTGAAAAATCAAACTTCAGTTACAATGAAAAAAAAATCAATGAAGAATATTATGGGGAAAAAAACCCCAAACACTATGATAAACCAAATAGGAAGACAATTCTTTAATGAATGACAAATTAAAATTTTTATTTTAGCTTCACAGCTATATTGATGGAAAAATCTTAATCCAATATAAAGCAGCGTGGATTAGGTATGCAAATGTGTATTTCCATTACATTTATGGCCATGTCTGCTACACCACTGCAGAGCAAAAATAACTTTATAATCTATTAGTATATTTATAAGACTTAAAAAATACTGAGTGTCTCTGGCTATTTAATAACATAAGAGCCTTAAGGTTAACTTTTAAAAAACAGTTTTGTAGACAGAAATTCATTAAAAATTTTTAATTGCCACTCTGGATAATTTCTAGAGTATTTATTTGTGTCATTATTGTCTAAATAATTTGAAAATATCTATGCTTCTTCAGCAATCTAAATTATGTAGAATTTAAAGTACTGTTTGCCAAATACAACCAAAATGTAACCAAAACCTATAATTGCTTATTTGGAGAAATATCAGTGAAGAGTTCAGAGTGTAAACTCAGTATACAAATCATGAATAAACAGTAAAAAAGTAGGAAAAATATCAAGGGAGGGAGGGAAGTTGTTTGAGATAAAATGGAAAAACGGTGGCTTTTCAAATACTGAAAATTATTTGAAATCAAATTATCAGCATATGCAGACTTTAAGTAGATGTATCATGTGAAAACAGGGGCCCCTTCAATATCAGATGTCACAGCATGAATTCTGGGTGTCTGGTCACTGAATTCTGATACTCCGTATTTTCATTCAAATATCTCTAAGGTTGATGTTATCTTTTTCTGCCAACACTACATGCAGCTATAACTGCTGAAGACCCTGAGACACACCAAGCACCCTGCAGAACAAGTAAGTACTGAGTTTTATTAAAGTTTGGTTCACTTTTTATCACACTTTGTTGCTGTCAGGGATCATTGAGACCACAAACAGCCGACAAACAAAGAAATCTATTTCTTGCACAGCCTCCAGGATGTGGTTGAAGTTCAGTGCAGCACTGGTCACTAAGGACCAGCCTGTGTCTTACAAATGCACATCCAGTGACCTGTGTCTCACAGCTGAGAGCAGGAACAGGCTGGAGTCAAAGCTCAGTTCTGTGTTGCATTTCTCTCTGAAGACAGGCTCACAAGGGAAGTCAGAAAGGGACAATACCCTTACAAAACCTCTCATGTGTTAATTTTTTTTTTCAATTTTCAATTCAGTGAGAGTTGAAAATTTCTCCTAGTTGCCCAGAAATGCATTTTCAACAGATGTGTTAGAACCCAGTTCATTTTATTGGAGAGAAAAAAGAGGAAGTGGATGTTGACTCAATTGTCTTTTACAATGAAAGAGCTGACGAGGCCAAATGAGCTTTTTTCATTGCTGTACTTTTTAATATTTAGTGACATAGTGACATTTATTTATAGCTACCTGTTTAATCATTACTTTCTGGGGTTTTTAGTACTGATAAAACAGTACATGATTATATAAGGCATGTATGATCATTACTTAAACAAAAGCCAAAAGAAAGATTAGGGCATTGATATGGTCATTATATTTTTATATATGCATACATATACAAAATTTGCTTCTGAAAAAAAATGAAAATATAAAATAAATAATGAAATAAAAAATGAAAATAAAAAATATGAAAATAAAAAATATAGGTTTTATACCCCACCTCCCCTCGACCCCATGAACTTTTGTGTTCAGTGACTCCTTTTAAGAATCAAGTTTCAGTTAGGTCTCAGTAATTATCATTTTCTTTTCTTGCTTAATCTTGAAAATCAAAAATCAGGTAAAAAATGGACAGAATAGTTTAAAGTGGGTCAACAAGTGTGTTGCTATGGGAAACTGAAATACTAAAAAGTCTCTCTATTTTTACTGCTTGAGAAAAATATAAGTTGGTTTTTGTGTGCCTCCCATGAGGCTTCTCCTGAAGTGACATACCTTAAATTACATTTTATTTTTCGAGACAAGATGCCTGACAGGGGATATAAATATATGTCATTTAACAGTATAGAAAAAAGTGTTTACAAAATGAGGCACTGCTGTTTGAAAAATAGTAATTTTTAAACCCAGTTCAGTTACTACTAGCTATAAATGAAAAGTACACTGTTTATTTGGCTCCTCTATTAAAAAGATTTATCTATCTTTTACATAATGGCTTCTAGAAATATGAGTTTTACAAGGTGAATTACCTTAAATCAGGACAACCTTCTTTATGGGCAGTGGAAGTCGAATACAAAAGCCATTTTTATTTACTTCCTTTTTCTTTCCACACACCCTGCCCAGAACATGGTGGAGAAAGGGAGAAAGGATAATTGCAAGAGTAATTATATCAATAAGTTTGATAGTTTAGAACACTGTTTTTAAAGAATTGGTTCGTAGAGCTTATACCGTACGTGTCAACACTTTATAAAAGTGAAAGTGTCGGGTTTTGTTATTTATCTACTTTGCCATTTTTCCAATTTTTGAGGCTTACAAAGGAATTTAAATTTAGTTTTAAATTACTAACAATTTTATGGATGTATGTGTTTGATGTTCTTATACACTTTATAAACGTCAGTAGAAAACTGTCAATTGATCTATTAAGCCTCAGAGAAGTTATATGCTTACAAATATGCTTTAGATATATTCTCGGTTTTGATGCTTTCTGAAGTAGTTTCTTGCTAGAACATGAATACTTTGAGTTTAGACTTTTATAGACAGATGTCTGTCTGCATTGACCTGCCTTCAGGCATGTTAGTACAACCTTTTGCCTGGAAGGCAGTCATATTGACTACTGCTGCTGGGAACAGCAAAGTAGGAACTTTCATATCGTTCATGGACAAGCCGTTCTGGTCATGTGCCTGAAGGCTTAAGCTGTCTGCAAAGTGCCTCTGTATTAACTTCTCTGGGAAGCTTTTTCAGAGTCAAATTACATTTCCTTGTATGTAGCTTCAGAGTTCTCCCCAGCAGGTCTGAATTGATCCTTCATGGTAGAAAGTTTGACTGACTGCTTCCCAAGAATAGTAAAACTTTAAGATTCTCTTAAAATTTAATGAGAAAACACTAAATACAAGTTTTCAGGGAATTAATCAGAGTGCAGCCACTGAGTACATGTAGTACATAGTGTTCCAAGGTGCTTGTCAAGACAATACATTCGGGTCACTGCCTTGTCTTCCTACTTGTGCTATGTGTCCTTAGAGAAGAATCAGCAAGTCACTTTGGGAGTATACATTTGTATTTTGAATGATCCATCGGATTGCAATGAAATACTAACCTTGCTTTCCTTGCCTTCCTCCTCCCCTCCTTTGCTGCCATCCACCATGAATTTCAGCATTTATGCACCAGACTTTACAGACCCCAGAGGGTTACAGCCTTATGAAGAAGAACTAGGGTCATAACTCTCTTTTTTTTCTTTTTTAAATAGTTTTTTTTTATTATTATTATGGGGAAAAAATAATTATGATATTTCCCATGAAGAAAGAAATTATTTGATGTATATGCAGCCCTGCTGTTTTTCAGGCACATGGATAAGGAAAAATTATGTGAACCATCATGCTGGACTTTTGCTTTAATTAGGGTTTATGAATTCAATGAAAGCAGATAAGAGGTGTTGAAAACTTAGAAATTTCCTGTCAAACACAGAAGAAATGTATTATTCTGCTTCTCTGCATTTCAGCTGCATTAATGAAAGCAGTAATAGTTGCCGACCCCATGCCATTTTGCCATGTAGTCATGATTCATCCTTTCACAAAAGAAAATCAGAAAACTGCTGAGTATTAGAAATATTAATGGTTGTTAGAAAAGTGTAATAAAGGTCTCTTCTTTCAAAGCATTGCCAGGCTTTTATGTCATTATTCATGAGTGCCTAGCGCATTCAGAGGAGAGTAGCTCTGATATCCAAGGAAGCAATGATGAGCAGCAGGAAAAAAAAGGGTGCAAGAAAAGGAATTTTTCATATGACTCAAAGAATAGGACTGCAATATATGAGTTGTAAAATAGTGAAAATTAATTATTTTTCATGAATATTAGGAGTAGCACATCATTTGGAAAGAGAGATAGGTCAAACCTCTAGTTTAAATATCTGAGGGTGAGGGATTGGAACAGGAAAGAAAAGTAGAAATAGATCAGAAAATAACAGACTAGCATTTGGTAAGAAGCAAAGTAACATAAAGGCATTCTTATATTTTGAGCTATCTTGATGGTACTTACTATTTAGGCTCACAATAATATCACATTATTTCACGCCATATTTAACAGTGTTTTAGAAGGATATTACAACAGAAGACATGAGCATCAATAATTCATGCATAAGAGAAAAAGTTAAAAAGGGGTGTTTCATGATTTATTAACTAGACAACTGTTGAACTGTGTTTGTTTAATTACTTCATAAATCACCAAATATGTTCCAAAAATCACAGTCCCCATTCACTACTGTGAAATAGCTGGGAAATTATGTTGAAATGAGCACCTAATTGTGTGTTAGTGATTACTTCCCTTCCTTATTCTATCAGATGAGACATAGTTTCTATTATAAATAATTTTAGATTAAAAAGTAAAAAAAAATCAATCAAACAAGCCCTAAAAATTAATAAGAAGAAAAAATAACACATTTTCTTTCAACCTTCATTTCCTAAAAATATATAGGACTAAAAGTCACACTTAGTTACATTAAATAACCATTCTTGCATTTTTTCATTTAGTTCTTAATCTAAACTCATTTAAAGTAATCCATGTATTTAGGTATTTGTATCATTTTGATTGTTATAAGGTCAAACTGATAATATGAAGAATATGTAAAGACCATAATCTAGAGTGAAATTTTTCTGATTAATAAGAATTATCTTTGTTATATTTTATTTAAAAAAATAAAACCCATTTTGTAATTACAAACAATAAAATATTCCCTTAGCATACTGTCAAAGGACAAGGCTATTACAAATATGCATAATGCTAAAGTTGGAACATTTTGTCAAATTCATATTTATACAAGGAAGAAAAGTTCTTGCATGTCTTTCAAAAGGATACTTTCCAGCTAGATAATACTGAATGTGAAAAAAATATATATGAAAGACATGGGAATATTTTAATAAACATTATGTAAAACCATCTAATGTTATTAGTGTGAATGTTTAGATGTATTTTCCTCATTCATCTTTCATTCTTTTTTTAAGCCTGTTTTGTCCAACACAATTAACTGATAGTTTATCAGAAAGTAAAGTTTAAAGGTGGAGGCACAAATTTGTAAACAAGTAATCTGTTAGGCAGTCTCTAGGGGTAAAACTAGATATGGAACTTTGCTGGCTATCAGAAAACTTTATTGTCAGTACAGAGTGCAACATATGCATTGTGTAATGTGTTACTTAATGAAATCACCCGTTTATTAGTCAAGGAAGGAATTACAATCCAGAACATTCTGTAATGGGTTCATGTACACAACTATATGGCTTCCTGTCCTGTCTAGTTCAAGAATGCCCAAATGTAAGGGACAAATGCTGAAGCCATCTTCACTAGTAAACATTTTCAATAGAAGCAGGAAATTTAGATTTAATGCTGAAAAACCTTGATTTAAAAAATTTAAGCTCCAATCAAGAAATACAGATCTTTAGAGAATGACACAAATCTACTAAAAGCACTTCGGTTCCTTTTTTGGGGGTTTCTCCTTGGAGACACCAGCCCAGGCTGGTTTTGTGTTACTGTACTCTGAATAAATGAATGAGACATCTCAGACTTTGCTATGGGAAACCTGGGGTTAAACTGCTCAGGAGACCTGGTCTGACTGTGAGTGGGGTGTGTGAGGCACCTCTGGTTTCACTGGAGCTGTGGAGGGGCTTCGGTCCCAGCAGTGAAAGCCTCTGGTGCTGGGAGTGTGACTGACAGAGAATCTCATGAATGCTCTGACTGGGAAGTTTCCTTAACACTTTAAATATATGTTGGAATCTTCTATTTCATGACTTTATGTTTAAATAATGAAGGTGTATCAGTTAAGTTGTACATCTATTTCCACAACCATCAAGGGTTTTTTTTATTTTTCAAGGCTCTTCATTTTGCTCTCAGTGATCCTTTTTACTCACAGAATAATTCATAGTGTGTACCAAACTGTTTTGCTGATGGAATGGCTGACCAGTTCTATCTGTATTTGCTTTCATTTTATAATATTTTGTCTCATTTGCTTTTAACCTTTTTTTTTTCTTTTGTAATGGTGGTTTTTTTACCCATATAGCAGTGTAAGTGGTGGTAATCTGTATACATAGACTCTAGGCTGAGAATAATTTCTTATCACAAAGGTCACTGCATGGTAGAAGGTGCTGTGGCACTGTTTACAGGAATTTCACTGCTGTTTAGAATCAGAATTATGTCTATTTGCTGTTTGAAACTAAAACCACTGCATTATTAATACCAGTATATGCCACATATTGATGTCCAAATGGGACTTTTCTGGTTATATATTACATGTCCTCTCAAAGTTGTCACATTGATGATGTACTACATAACACTAATAGCTGCTACTCCAATGATGTATACCAAGTGCCATCACTCCAGCTAAATATTTCATCATAGCAACAGAATTTGTGCTAAAATACTTCAACAGCATGGCTGTAAATACAATATACATGAACAGACCAATAATTCTGAAATGTTCTAGAGAATTATTTATCCTATATATGCAAGAGTGTGTGTGTGTGCATAAGCATGCGCTACTGTAATAAGATAGTTTTCTGGTTTTAGGATATGCACATTGTTCTTATTTATTAAAGCCTGATGCCAAATTTAATACCTTTAACATAGCCAAAATCTCTAACCATATTCTTGCTCTGAATTTTATTGATCATATGTTTCTATGACTGTGGAAAACCAGCTTTCCATACCTGGAGTCTCACTCTAATACCATAGGTTATCAAGTATCAGTCTTGCACTAAATTAGTTCCCCTTTCTTAATTATTTCACTTATCTTCCCTTTTGTATTTCCAATTACTCTTTTCCTTTAGCTCTTTTCAACTCCACCAACTTTCAAAATTAAGTTCCATTATTCAGACCTATCCCCAGTATTTAACGACCTGCCAAGTAAATAGTGGTTTCAACCCAAAAGAAAATGAGCAAGTGCCAAAAATCATTAAAAAACCCCACCCCCAAACTAAGACAATGTAGAAAATCCCGCCATAACTAAAAAACCAGAACCAGAAGAAATTAGCTAAAACATTATCACAATCCACACTTTTATTTCCCTAGCTCGAGTCATGGCCTGACAACAAGAAGTGCAGCAATTAAAGTCAAATCATTCCTCCACTGTTGTCTGGAATAAAACACAAACTTTTCCAAACATTGTTAAAATGATAATATAGAAACAAGTCTTTAAATGAAAGTTTTGAGGTGCACAATATGCAGTGATATTTCAAGACTTTTATAAGGTTAGGTAATTTCCCCCCAGGTTCTGCTCCATTGGAAGCCCCTCCCACCCTGGTCCTTTAGCTGCACACTTCATTGTGTGTATGATGAGTGGTGCAAAACAAATTGCCTTGCTAGACTCAAGGCGAGACTGAACAGGATTTAAGTATGTATTGGTAAGAGTTTGGTAAACTATGGAGAAGGCAGGAAAAGTACTATAATTTATAACTATATATTAGCAGTCTACAAAGTTAAAAGCATATGAAAAATGTATAAAACCAAAAAAATCTCTAGGCATCACCTTCACAATTACATTAAGTGATCTTTTGGAAATGCTACTACTTTCTTCCTAGGATTCTTCCTTAAAAATATGGGAAGCAAAACAGAAGCAGAATGAAGTTTATATGTAGCGACTATTCCCAGGATAATTCAGGCATGAGTGCCTCACAAAGTCCCTAATCCAATCTACTGCTGAAAGAAGGGTCAGCTCTGAGGTCACATCAGGCTGCTTAGGGCTGTAGCCAGCTGGGTGTTGACTGCTCACCTCTCTGTGGAATCTTTTTCCTTGTTAGACAGGGAGAGTTTCTCTTCACACTTGGTAAGAGCAACCCTCAATTCTTTTATACCCATTGTCTCTAGTCCTCCCACCATGCATGTGGGAGCTCTTTTTCCTCATACACCCTCATGGAGAACCACTGTTAAATTCTTTCAAAACCATTTGTTCTCCAGAAAAAAACAACCGCAGTCCCTCAGCTTAGGGTGTCCCAACTCTCAGGTCAGGTGCCCCAACTGCTGGATAGTTTTGGTGGCTTCACTGAACTCATTCAGTGTGTCAATATCTTTCTTGTAATGAGGAGGCCTGAAATCTGGACAATATTATTATTATTATTATTGTTATTGTTATTATTATTATTATATCAAATAATACCTATTAAAAGAGGATAATTAAGGCAGTCTCGGATGTCGTTGGTCTTTTCTGCTATCAGGACACACATCTGGCTCATATGCAGCTTTCTGTCTGCCACAAGCCCCAGGGACTTTTCAGCAGAGTTTCACCCCATCCAGTTCTTTTGTCTGCCACTGGAAGCTGTTATTCCTTCCCAAGCAGAGGATTTGCCATTTTTCGCTTCTTTTACTCTACCACACAAGCTCTCAAGCAGTTTGCCATCTGTCCTACAAAGGTGCTCCACACATCCAACCTGCTCCTTCTTTCTGAAAACGTCTTTATATTAGATGGTATCAAGCTCAGGAGGAGCTCAGGTTCTGTCGGAGCTGTGCCCTCCCTTCTGCTATTTCAGAGCGAGAGTTTTCTACTCCTGTTCAATGTTCTGGCCTCCCTTTCCCTGAGGGAAAAACTGGAGGAATGCTCTTCAATTAAATAATTAGCTAGTCTAGCTTTTGTCACTCTTAACTACACACCCTGCCAAATCATATTGAACTTACTTCGTTGTTTTGCACTGTTTATTTTTTTTACACTTTTAAAGACTTCAGAGCTATGAAGTCTTCCTTAGATCTTTTTCATTTATCATTTTTCTCTGTTTCAAAAAACTTGCTTCAGTATTCTTAAAATTTTTAAATATAGTTGTTTTTCTATTTACTAAGTGATGAGTTCTCATTTCTTATAGATAATGACATTGTAGCATTTAAAGTGTCAGTAGTGTTATAGTGTATAGTCTTTTTAACCCTGAAAATTGTCTGCAGGATAATAAATTTCCACTATAATCATGTTTTCTTATTAGGTTGTTAGTAATAAATAGTACTCAAAGATATTTAAATTTTCCAAATTGTTGCCATCTACTGTAGATAATTACTGTAGACAGAACAGAACAGATTACTGAGAGTTGCAAATCCTATTCTGTCCTATAATAATTTTTTATGATTTAGATATGTATAAATATAATTCTATTGGTTTCACTGAGGTAAGATGCTTTGCAGTGCTTTCTACACATTTTTTTAACTTCAAGTTTTTAATGTTTTTTTTTCAGTATTTCAAAATACTAAACTAAAATGTAAAGCATTTTTTGGTTTATCCTTTCTTGCATTGAATATTTTATCAAGAATGCTGTAAAATATTAAGCTTTCTGTTCTTATTACTTTTAAAATTCTTCAATTTTTTTACTCCTGCTCACAAATCAGACCAGCATCTGAAAGCATTATTTCAAAGTTTATATCTGTATAATTCCTGTTTCTGGAATTGCAGTTTCTGTGACTTGAAGATTTGTAATTTTTTTCTTTGGGAAATTCATTCATTTTTGATAGTCACTCTTCTTTATATTGAGATTCCTACAAATTTCCCAAATAATTAGTATTTAATTCTGTCTTCCTTTTCTTCACCAAAAATATGGTGAAGATTTTATATGGGTATAAAATATTTCCTTTTGAGATATCTTACTGGTCTCTCATTTTGGATCTCTTTTTTATTTTCACATTCCTCAAGACATGACTGATTCTATAAACATGTAGCTTGCAATTCATTTTACAGACAGGAAGCTGTAGAATTGTATCCTCAAATAATCCAGCTCTTCATTTTCATGGTCTCTGGTGTCTCTTTTCAGTATACGCCTGAACATGTCCCATAAGGTATCAGCAACATCTGAAATCTCCACTGTAGCCTTCTAAACCCTTACTTTCGGCTTACTATTCCTTTCTGTATTTTAGCTTTCACAAAGGTTCTGAGTTTTGCCTGTAGCTCATCTGTTTGCCTTACCTCTCTGTCACAGAGAGTTTTTTAACACCCTCCTAAGGCAGTGGTCTGAACATAAACTTTCCCTGAGGTTCATCTTGTTCCTGATATTACTCTAATGTCAGAAACTAGTAAATGCATGATTAAACTGCTTGATAGCAACAAATATCTTACCTCATTTAGGATTGCAGATGAGCTCTAAGTTTATGAAACACATTTCTCTCTACAGCCATAACTTTATATATGCTTAATTATTCTCCTTATTCTTCCTTTCATTATGTTATAACAACACTCATTAATTATAATTTGCTTTATATGGAACCACTTTTTCAGTCACCAGCAGTAATATGAGGCATATTACTTCACTGAATTTATTTGTTGCGGCTCTTCAGAAAATACTTCGTATTTCAACTTCTTTTCACAAAATATCCTACATTTCATTTTCTGTTCTTCCAGAAGGAGCATTTAAGATCTCTATTTTACCATTTTCTTCTTATCCTTTGATAAAGAATTTCTTCCCTGATATTGTCAAAACCAATAACTGCTGGTAATAGGGTATCATTTATCACGAAGCCTAGTCCTATTTCATGCCTGACAGTCCTTTCTCTCCTATAAAACAATGTGCATTCACTAACTCAAAAGATTCAAATCCCAGGTATCTTGTGAGGGTGTGATGTGTATGCAATGCTTCAAAAGCAAATGGCAGGGTCACAGTTCTATTTATGCTCTAAATATTCCATGTTCCCGTTCCCTGACATTTTTCTATGTCTTCTAATTCTAGCCACCTGTTTACTTTTGAGTTCAAAGTTGAGCTTTTTAGAAGGCTTGCAGAACTTGTGATATTTAAGGAAAGGAATAAACTTCTTGCTATGATGTGATTGTCATTCACACCAGAACAGATACTTGGTATCTGACCATTTTTCTGCCAGAGATATTTGGCTTTCTACATTGGAATGATTATTGCTGGATGCAAGGAATTTCTATCTCTTAAAATAATGTTTAAGAAAATGCTCAGCACAGAGCTAATTCACAGTCACAGGCCAGGAGACAGGCTGTTGATGCAGGCTGGCAAACACCTGAAATATAATAGCTGCATCTCAAGCCCCTTGGTCACTGCAGAACCTCAGCCACTTTAGGCTGAGTGTGCACATTTCTTGAAGACTATAAACTGTAAGATTTCAGTTAGCTTTTAGTCTGATTCCTGACTGAAATGTCAGAAAAAGATACATTTTAGTAATGCTACTGAAATACCTGAGAATGATAAATGAGGCAATCTTTGATGATATTTCCTGATTTTGAAGGCAAAACATCTCTAAGCTGAATATACATTTGCCTCAAAAAGTTAGAACATTACTTTTAAATTATAGGTAAATTTATTCTTGATAATAAGGAAATCATAAACTCAAAAATATGCATCATTTAGGTTAGCAGGGAAAAAATGCCTGAATGCATAACCAGAGTAATAGGATAAATATAAGTATAATGGGTACACATAAACATGCAAACCAAATAAAAGAAAAACATAGGCTTTTGTTTTGTGGCTATGAAATAATATTTTGACAAAATACATAAAAGCTGGATCCCTAAAAATTTATGGGGCTTGCTGGGATTCATCCAAGAATCCCCAAAATCTAGCTGTTGTCATCACAAAGCTGCTCTTAATCATTTTTGAGTGGTCTTGGGAACCAGAAGAGGTCCCAGCTGACTGGAAGCTGGCGAATGTTGTCTTAATTTTAATGAAGGGCAAGAAGGAGTACCTCAGAAATGACAGGCTTGCGAGTCTCATTTCAGTGCCTATAGTATGAGTCTCAGTAAAATATGTATTGTATAAGTGGCCTTGCTCCAATCCTAGTTATTCTAAATGGGCTGCAGCTGAGGAGGAGGAGGAGGAGGAGGAGGAGGAGGAGGAGGAGAAGGAGAAGGCTGTGCTGTGAAGAACTGCCCCCAAGAAATATCACCGAGAAGGTATGGGACTTTAGAAATATGATTGTGACAGTACGGGACTCTGGAACTATGATAACAGCAATATGATCACAAGTGCCCAGCAAAATTATGCTTAAGATCGTTCTGGGAGGTATTTAAAACACTTGGAGGACAATGCAGTCATCGGTCACAGCCAGCACAGCTCCATGAGGGGGAAGTCCTGTGTGTCAAACCTGGTTTCTTCCTGTGACAGGGTATCCTAGGCTGCTGGTCTAGGAAAGTCAATAGATGTAATCCTTTTGGAACTTGAGCAAAGATTTTGATAGTGCCTCTCACAGTATCCTTCAGGATAAAATGTCCAATGCCCAGCTGGATAACCAGGTTACGTGATGGGTGAGCAGCTGGCTCATAGGTCAGACACAATTATAGTGTAGGGGATGTCACCTGGTTACCACCTGGGCACTAGTGGGGTTCCAGAGAGGTCCATCCTCAGCTCTGTGTACTTTAACATCTTCATTAACACCTGAATGTGGGACTCAAAGGAATATGAACTAAGTTTGCTAACAGCACTGAACTGGGAGGAGCTGTCAACTCCCTCAAGGGCAGAGAGGCCCTGCAGAGAGACTTCAGTGACTTAGAGAAGCTGGCAGTCACCCACCATGTGTACTTTAATGAAAGCAAGTGCCAGATACTGCCCCTGGAATGGGGCAATTCTTGTTGTATGCATAAACTGGGGAATGAGAGGCTGGAGAGCAACACTGTTGAAAGAGACTTGGGGGTCCTGGTATATGTCAAGTTGAACATGTTTCAGCAGTGCCCTGGCAGCCTGGAAGGCAAGCCCTGTCCTGGAGTGCATCAGGCCCAGCATCACCAGCTGGGAAAGGGAGGGGATTGTCCCACTCTGCTCTGCACTGGGGTGACCTCATCTTGAGTGCTGCAGGCAATTTTGGGAGCCACAATGTAACCAAGACTATTAGAGAGTGTCCAAAGGTGAGCCATGAGGATGATGAAGGGTCTGGAGGGGAAGCCACAAGAGGAGCAGCTAAGACACACGGTTTGTTCAGCCTGGAGAATACTGAGGGTAGAACTTACTGTGGTCTTCAATATCCTCACAAAGCAGGCACATATCTCTTCACTCGTGTGACGGGTGACAGGACTCAAGGGAGAGCCATGACATTGTGTCAGGGGAGGTTTAGAACAGATACTAGAAAAAGATTTCTCACCCAGACGGTGGTTGGACACTGGAACAGGCTCCACAGAGAAGTGGTCACAGCACCAGCCCTGAATGAGCTCAGGAAATATTTGGACAATGCTCTCAGGCACATGGTGTAACTCTTGGGGTGTCCTGTGCAGGGCCAAGAGTTGGACTTGATGATCCTGATGCTCTTCCAACTCAGAGTATTTTTCTATGCTTCTATTGAGGCCTTATCTCTCACCTCTTACAAATTTATATTTTGAATTAGTAAATTCTAAATCATGACTTTACACAGAAAGTATTAAAGGATGTGCAGGAACACTGAACAGAATCTGGGAAAGGGAGCTAATGAAGTAAACATTGTCACTCTGTGCTGGTTTGACTGGAAAATGGGAATTCTGGGATGCTGTAGTCAAACCAATGGGTGCTCAGATTTTAATACTGGCACCTGGTGTAGCCACTGAAGTTTGGACACACCTGTGAGAACACACAGGGGTTAAAGCAGACCTGCGCCCCTGGGAGCTCTCTTGGGACTTCGGAGTCGAAGAGGTTGGATCTCCCCTCCCATCCAGCTGCTGCTGCTGGGCAGGGGAGGGGCAGCCATGCGGTAGGCCTGGGCCTGGACAGAGATGGGGGATGAGGAGGCCCTTGAGGATGGAAGAGCACCAAGAGGAGAAGGGGGAAGTGCAGCGAGAAGGTGCCCAGCAGGGCAGCGTGGGAGTTCCAGAGTTCTGGGACAAGCAGGGACTGAAACTTTTAACCCTTTTCTTGCATGATTGAAACCTTGCAAATGCTGATCCTCCTGGAGCTGAATGAGGAGAGAGATAAGAGATGAGATAAGAAGGGATGGGCCACGAGGGAATTGCAGAAGACTCTTGAGTGGGGGGAGAGATGACAGAGTGGCCTTTTGGCTGGACTTTCCTTGTGTGGCCATCGACTGAACCATTTTTTTTTTCCTGTGACACAGAGACTGCATTTAGGGGGAGGCAGTGCCTCAGAACCAGGAGGGTTCAGTGTGGGTACCCCTCGGCCCCAGGGGGTGCAAAAATTTGGGGGGGACAGATGTCCTGAAAGACAGACTGTGCCTTTTGGAGTGAGACAAGGCATCCTTGAAAGACAGCCCTAAAAGCAGCTCTGGTCCATGCACGGTGGTGAGAGCACTGGGCATGGGAAGAAGGTGTCACGATGGCAAAAGGATTTTCTGGGCGGTGCTGAGTGACATGGGAGAACACGTGGTTTCAGTGTGTTTCCAGGGGAAGCCTATGGTGCAAGAAGGACTCCTCTCCTCTTGATGAACTGAAGACTGGGTATTCTAAAGGGTGGTGCTGGACTGAGAGTTGGTGATTTGGGGGAATGTATTGCATTGGGAAATTTGGTGGGGGGGAGGAGGAAAATGCTTTTGTAAGGTTTTAATTTTCCTTGTAGTTTTTTTCTTGTAGTTTAGTTAATAAAGTTTTCTTTATTTCTAAGCAGGAGCCTGCTTTGCTTATTCCTGGTCCCATCTCACAGCAGACACCAGGGAGAGTGTATTCTCATGGGGGCACTGCCATTGTGCCAGGGTCAAACCATGACACACTCATACAACAGAAATAATTGTGAATATATAATTCTGCAATGAGTGAAAGAAATATTTCTTTTGTGCAATATTGGGAAGGGATACCAGCATTACTCTATGACAGGAGTTCCACATAGGTATGGCTTGAAAAATAAATGCAGCCTATTCAATAAGAGACAGAAAAAACATACATCAGGAATTAAAAAATGAGATTCAGAAATTCAAGAAATTTTTAATAATAGTAAAAGTATAACTTTATAATCACTGAGAAAGTAGGTGATTTCAAGTTAATGGAGTATTTTTAATTTAATAAGCCTAAGGCAACATTTTTCTTTATGCAGGGAAAGTTGAAGGAAGTCTTTGAATTTGGCATTCAGGGGGAATTCAGAAGCAGTATCTATCAGAACAAAGAAGAAACCAGCTAAAAAACTGATTATATTTTTAGTAAAAATATAGGAGCTGATTCATTAGGATTCATTAGGAGCTGATACAGAGTGCCATTTGATGATATAATCACAGCTAATTATAAGCTTCAGGGGATGATCCTAAAACTGTTATGTTAGATTTTTACATTTTCTGGTTTTAGTGGTTTTTAGCATTTGAGGTATACATTACATTGAAATTCATCATGGTGCATCCAATTAGAAATTATTTGCATGAAAAAATAATTTTCATTTATATTTTTTGTCTGACTTAATGTGAATTTAAATCATTAAGATAAAAAATTGGCATTACATTCTAGTCTTTAGAAATGGATTCACTTAAGTTATTAACAAGTATGTTAAAGCAGGTCATAATGAATAAAAATCTAACAGAAGAATGTATTTAGGTTAATAATAACATCACTCCACTCAGCACCTTATTAAGATGTGACCTCATTAGAGAAGTTGACAATTTATTTGAAACCATTCCCCTTATAAACTGCAAAGCAGAAGAGAATCTTCATAAGAAAATCAGAAACGGATATTAGCTGTTCTTTGCAATCATGTTGTAGATCCCCACAGACAAGTAGTTAATTATGGACAATCAGATGAGAAACATATGCTTTTTAGTACATGTTTTTTCATATATTTAGTATTTTATATAAATAAGGTGTTATATTCACAGTGAAAAATATTAATAGTCAATATATAAATACATCTATTTATAAATAATTACACAATATTTATGCAAATAGTAATATGACTATATTTGTATGTGCATGCAAATACAAATTTATTATTTTGTTTATATGAATACGTGAATATTTATTTATGTAAATATAAATATATTTCATATTATTAGCCTCAGAGTACTCTTATAAGTCTAACTATTTCTTTTCAAAAATGGGTCGATGCACATGGAAGCTATACAAATTCACATCGAAAAATTGTAAGAAAATGGACTGATGAAGACATATAGGCCAAGTCCTAGAAAATAACTTGCATCATGGAAGAATCCTTCTTTTCTTACTAACTCAGAACATAGACAGGATGCCCTCCAAGGGAGAACTCTGAGCAGAAAATATTTCAATGATAACACAAAAAAATGAATAGCAAATCCTCTTGGGATAAATTGTTATATGTTGTTCTATCTATACGTGTGAATCAGAAATTCTGTCCTCGGATCTATTTTTCTGTATCTGGTTCCAATTAATCTGCTTCCTTGGATGAATGGTGACTATGATATCTCTTATTGCTTTGCTTTCCTTATAATCATTCATATTTTGATTGCTGTAGGAGTAAGTTAAAAAAATTAGCTTGGCCTACTTTTGGTCTCTAAAAATTTAAAAATATTTTCAATGGCAGGATATAAAACATTAATAGGTACAACCTAACAGCTAAGTGCTTCTCCTATAGTCAATAATCTATCTCAAACATCTCCTAGGAATGCCAAAAAAATTACCCACTTTTCTTCAATGTTCCTTGGAATTGTTGCCTTATTCCATCTGAAAGATTAAATGCCTCTAGTTATTTAAGCATTGTTGCCCTCAGCATGGAGGGCAGATTCAATAAACAATTACCTTGCACTGTAGCAGCTCTGACAAAGAACCCTTCCAGTCATCAAAAGAAAGTTAACACAAAGAGGCACCTGCCACTATAAACAGAGAGACAGGGGAAGATGTGTCCTTTTCTTCCCCATTCATCCAGAGCTCTGAGTAAATAATTTCCACAACTGAAATGTTCTGTGCCCATTTTCTTCCATTTTACTCCCCAACTGCCAGCAATCAAACAAAACTCAGCATTTCCTAGGGCTTGGAGGACACACGCTGAAGGCATGTGAACACTCATCCCACTCTGTTTCTACTGACACACACTCTGCCTTAACAGCTGCGTACCACTCCACAGGGAAATTTTTATACTAGTGACAGACTGAAGAAATCACAGTCTCATAGACTTTCAAGATGTTTTCACTTTTTTGTTGATGACCTAATATCTGCTGCCTTCCCCCTCTTCCTTCTGCTCTGTGGCAGACTGGACAGGGCTTGGGAGAGTTCTGAGGGGCTGAAAAACTTGTATATCAGGACTGTTTGTCTCCCCTAGATTCTATTTTCTTCACTATCCATGACATGACTGCATGACAAAATTGTTAGGGCTTGGATCTCCTCTTAGGGTCCAGTTTTTCTGTTAGCTCGCAGCCACCACAAAGTCTCTGTTCCTGTGTATCTTGGCTTCTGAGTGATTCCAAAGTCTAAAGCTTAGGGGTCACCTGCAAGGTATTTACATCCAGTAATCACACTAGAAATTTATGCAAGACCTGATGGTTTTGATATGGGGAAGTGGAAAAAAATTCTGCATCTGATATATTGAAGAGGAGATTATGGACTATAAAAAAAATCCATATAATCAATCTGAATGAAAGAATATCTTTGTTTAAAATCTTTGTTTAAAATATTTAAGTCAATTGAATATTGCAGAAAAAAAGGACTACTGATCACTAAGAAAGCATCCAATTTGACAAAAAAGCCCTGACAAGGAATGGAGGAAAATATTCGCAAGGAATTGGAAAAAAATCCTGGTATGGGACTTGCTGCCACATATCCTATTTCAAGCAGGGTAAATAAAAAGGACTGTGTTAGAGCACAACAAGACAAATAGTTATTAAGAATTCAATATCACACACAAACTATGTACTGGTCACACATTTCATATACAATGAAGGGAGTTACCTTAGTAAATGTAATGGCACCTGTAAAAGGGAGAGATGTCACAGGCTTGAGACAGTAATGAGAGAAAATGTTTGCATGCAAATTACCTAATCTGAATGAAATTGTGTTTCAATGCTATTCTGACAGTACTGCTGTTCCTATTGTTCTATCCTTCCTTTCTTGAATCTTCTTAGAAATAAGAAAAGAATTGATAATTGGAAGGGTAAAGTGCATCTTGTACTCTGCCATCAAATCAGCTTATAAGTGCTTGTTTCTAAGTGAAAACTTCTATTAAATTCCATCAGAGACATATGAAATTATTTATCTTATTAGCAATTTTAATGCAGTTTAAAATATTTAAATGCATATTTGATTTGAAATACTGACATGTCAAAAGGATAGGGAGTTGACAGACTTCACATTCAGATGGACCAGACACCAGTAACTATAATTTTTTTCCTTATTAAGAGAATATCTTTGCATTTTACTTAGCTTTTTGCATTCCATTATAAAGAAATAAAGAAGCTAAAGTTGTGCCTGTCTTCATATACATTTGATTTCTAAACATTGAGTTTAATATTTCTGCAAATGGTACTTCACCTCTTCAGAAGAGGTGAAGAGTATTTCCTGTATTTGCTTTCTGTGCAGTTGTTTCTTAAATCTAATATAAGAACACAGGAAAAGCATTTTCTTTATTCCATCAGATATGAGATGTCATTCTCCCATATTTAAAGGAATTAGTGCCAGGTGTTGTACAGGCTCTAAACACTAGAGAAAACAAGGCCTATCCATTAAGTCTCTTGTTTGTGTGGTGCCATAGCAGCAGGGTATGGTAAGCTTTTCTCTTTGCAGAAGATAACAACAGTACTGTGGAATGCAAGTATTAAGGCCAAGAAGATATTAAACTGACATTTTAGTACCTCCAGATTTTCTCCCCAAGCTCAGTATGGAAATCCCGTGAATTAGCTTAATAAAAAGGTGGAAAAAAGGAAATAACCTTGCTGGAATTACTGTAGGGAATGAAAAGAATTTTAAGAGACCAACAAGTTATAAGGAGGAAAGGAAATTACGAAGTCTGTAATTTAGAAATTGTGAGATAGCTTTCATTTAACCTTTCAGAAGAAAAAAACACCCCAAGAACAACAAAACAACAACAACAACAAAAAAAACACCCCAACATAAAACTGCATTAATTGCAGTTCTTAAAGGACTGTGTCCAAAAAGAAAAAAGTGAACAAGATTCTGATGATTTAACTCTTCTACCATCTTAAGATGATAGAACGTGAAGTTAAATAAGTGAATTAAATGATTCCACCAAATAGGGAATATTAATAAGAAACCCACCATCTTCACTTGTTACTAGCCAGCTATGAATAGGAGTTCTATTACATAGGACAACTTGTAAGTATAAGGCAGAGTCATCTCAACTCTAAATATCCAAAATGTCAAACCAGAAATCTAAACACTAATCAGTGGTTAAAGATGCCACTTCACCACCTTGCCCTGGAAATTGAGAAGATTTTCTTCCTGCCTTCCTGTCTGCATGGGTGTGATGAAGGACTTCTGATGCATGAGAAGTTATGTTTTAGCATTTTTGGCCTGTAGTAAGAGTCAATGAATGTGCTTTTGATTTCCAAAGCTAATTATCATTGGCTTACACAAAACATCAACAAAATGATGTTCATATTCTTGTGTCATCCAATTACTAAGACATGAGAAAAAAACATATTCATATTAATTCTACTAAATTATTTATAAGATCAGGGCCAAACACCTTCTGTAGTAGCATATAGGTGGAACAAAGCAAATTTTTACATCTTTATCTTTTTACCCTGTTTAAGTAGTGTATAAATGCAATATGTAGGAAAAACGTCATAGAAATAAAAAGTTAGAGCTGACTTGTGGAACACTTCAAGGAAGTTGCCTATTTTGTTTTTTAGTAGTATGTACAATTAGTTGTATATTTTCATTTCAGCTTTTATGTTCGTTTTTCTGCTTTTGCACAGATTCGAATTCCATTGGTAGATACAGAAAAAGACAGATGTGGGAGTTATTTCAGTATTTATGGAATAGGGCTTAAGCAGAAATCCTCTCCAGGAAGGTGGTAGAAATCTACTTTGAGATTCATCAAGTTGCATAGTGCTGAAAGACATCAGACAACTGGAAAAAAATTGGTCTTAATGGGACATTATAAGGCAAAATAAAGAAGTAAAAAGATACCTCAAAAAATTTTGTCATGCTGGCTGACTGAAAAATTTTAAGGCAAATTTTTGAGCAGTGACCTAATTTTGGATTACTGAGTTTTGTAGAAGACAAAGAAGACAAACTTAAGAAGACAAACTTAAGAAGACAGACTTAAATTCCTGTTTCTTGATTATTGTTTTGATAATGGTGTGGGTAACTCTTGAAGACCTAAGGGGCCATTTCTCTTCTCAGCACCCTGGAAAATGTAGACTTGTGCTAGGTCTTGTGATACAGCCATGAGGACTGAATGAATCAAGGTACAAGTATGAAAAGTTATTCTACAATAATGTTTAGATTTTGTTATTTCACTGCTCAGGTGTTTACAAGTACTTTTCTTCTGATGTCCCACTAGAAAAAATAAAGAAGGAAACCAAAGCAAATATAAACCCAAACCAAAAATACACTCGCCCAACAACAACAAAAAAATCACAATAAATACTCAGCATGAGTTAGGAGGATTATATCACATTTTTCCTCTCATAAGAATTTGTGAGAGAAAAATTAATGATAAGCTGGCATGTTCCAATGATCTTTGTTATCTTATGATTTCTTTCTACTACAACATTTGGTCGTAGTAAATTAATTTAACAGAGAATAAAGAAGAAATTTTACAAAGATCACTAGATTTTAATTTTTGTGGAAGAAAAATAAAAAGCTATTTTAGGTTTATTGTAGTACCTGAAAATGAAAAACATACATGGAGAATCCATGCTGTTCACAGAAATCTATTGCAACACAGAAAATGACATTTATACAATTGATCAACATGGCTACAAGGTATGCTCCAATGCAGGAGCTGCTGATCACTGGGGTAGCGTCTAACAGCGTGCATGTGGAAGAGATGCTTTATATCAGGCCACTTACTCATTCCTCTCCATGCTGCTGAACCAGTGCCTTTTTTCTCTACATAAACTCAGTTCTGACTCTTCCTTAAGAAACTCTAGATCTACCTGTCCTTTCAGCACAGATTTCCCTTGAGGTCTCTTGTGGGCTTCCACCACAGAGCCCTGGAACATCCTTCCCTTTGAATCAGATTAAAGGAAACATAAACCAACTGAATAACTTCACATTTAGCAACAAAAATGCATAAACCAAGAAAGAATTTTAAAATGTTTGTGATACCGGGATTTTTGCCCTGTATCATATAATTTGGCCTGGAAATGTGAAAAGTCCAAAGTAATAAAGTGTTACAGAATTGCCAACATAGGAGCCCTTTCTAGGCATTACCTAAGATCTAAGTTGTAGACTAAATCTAGGAACATTTGTGCTGACAGTATGCTGTAACTCTTGGTCCAAAATTTTTGATAGCATGCAGTCAGATACCCTTCCAGTTAAGAAACTACCATTTATTTTAATGATAGAGTTTCCAACAGCATCTATTCTTCATCACAATGGACTCAAATGACTTATCTTCTGGAGATAGAACAAAGGTCACAGAATCTCGTTTTTTCCATACATAACACAATTCTATTTGCCCTTATTGAAATTAATATACTTAAACCCTTTATATATATTGTTTAGAAAGTTATTGGTATTATAACAAAGAGATGTTAACACTTAGATTTGACACCATAAAAATTTTCTGTATTACAATATATATGATACTACTAATTTTCTATATTCTATTCTATTTTATTATTACTAAAATAAATTATTATAAAATACAATGCCTGCTTCCAAAACTATTTCTATTGCCAATATAACTACAAGGATTTTCTTATAAAAACAATGTTCTTCATTTATTTTTAGAGATAAAAGAGGTAATATCTTAATATTATTTTATTCTACAAACAAGTACACACAATAAGATTTGCATAAAGTAAAGTAATTGAGCACATTCTTCAACTACTCACTGAATCTGGGGAGAACAGATGCTGCTTACTCCCAGAGGTGTGCAGAAAAAAGGGGAAGAATACATTATACACTCAAATATGACCCTCTTATTATTACAATTTATTATGTCAGACTGAAATTGCTTCTTTTCATTTTTATGAGAAAAAACCGTGCACAAACAGTAAAAATTATTAGGAATTAGAATTTCACTCTGATTTAATGTTTACATGACTTTGGATGTGGTGTTTTTGTGAGGGTTTTAGGTGTTGGGTGTTTTGTTTGGTTGTTTTTTTCAGTTATTCAAACTATTTCTTATGCCAATAAAAGCAGCTACAGTAAATGATCTTTCTCACTAATTGGTTGAGAGGGTTCCATGTGAATTTAAGCCCCACAGGTAAATGGATGAATGAGACTTAACTGCATTTATCTTTAGATGTCTATCCAGTGAGCCTTTTTAAAAGGTTGTACTTTTTTTCAGGCTTTCACATGTATGTAACAATATAATTTTAGAGTCTAGGGATATCTTCAGACTGCGTATTTCTTATTCCAGGCACGCATGGCACTCGATCAACTGCCTACTTTCAAAAAAATAACAAAACTGCAGTGGAAAAGGTTTCAATCTTGCCTTGTCACAGAAAAGACAGGTATTAGAGGACAATGTTGTCATTCTGATGAAATTTCATCATAAATGAAAGTCCACAGTACATAAATCTTCGTAGTATGGAAAATCAGATATCATTACTCTATTAATTCACATAGACATTATATATTTTTTACACATAGTTTCTGTAATTACATTAATATAGAAGATGACCAAATCCTCACTATTAGCACTACAAGAATGGGTTGCTACGGTATAAATTAGCCACAGTTTCACAATAAACTTCCAACATTATGCCAAATGAATTTGATTATCCAAACAGTGGAGCAAGTAGATGCAAACAAGCTCAACTGAAGACTAAGTGGTGTGAAATCAGTGATCCAGGTAATGGATATGTATTTTATGTGTGCCCAGTTGTTTACAGCCCATGGTAAGCAAGTCCATATGCATATTCCTGGCATCTCGTTATTTAAATTTCTAACTTATTTTAAAGTCACTTCCCCCATTCAGAAATGTGTTCCAAGAAAGTTCTTATTGAACTGCTCAAAACATCAAGGGTAGTTCTCAAAGAACAGCTTAAAACAAGGTAATAATTTTACCTGTGGTTTGAAATCCCAGGGTCAGAAATCAGACAACGACAAAATAATGTATTATAATGAAACATCTCTCTCCTGGGAAAGTGTAACACATTCTTGCTTTCAATATTCTACTCATAATTCAAAAGCTTTAAGTCACAAGGTATCATTATCATCTTGCTCCAGAAAAGAAAATTAGCAGCAGTTAAAACATACAATGTTAGACCTTGATTCCATTCACACATCTGAAGAATTCTTCTGCCTAGTTATAACCTATAATGTTTGAGCTTTATGTTCCAATATATATCTGAAAATCTCACTTAATGCTCTCCATAAAAATAATACAAATAACCCTAGCAGAAGAACTCTACTCCTTTGTGAACTTAAGTCCAGTTGGCAACTATCAAAAAGCACTTAAAATTGGGAAAAAACACAACTTAGAAATATCTTTACCAGTATATTAACCCACAACCTTGGCAGTTCTATAGATATTCAGCTGATGGATCACTAAGCCTCTCTTTCAGTTTAGTTCTAATTACCCTCTCTTCTGGCAATCGATTTCAAGGGATTACATTATAACAATAACATTAAAAATAGCTCACTTGTGCCACATGTCTCTTATGATATGTGCAGCATATGCTATTCAGAAGGTAGAGCAATACATGACAGTATGAAGCCATGACTTTGGCACTGAATTTACTGAAACTTTCCATACACTTCAGACTAAAAAGCATCTCCAGACTATATTAAACAACGCCCCCAAAAAAACCACAAAAAAACAATCAAAAACCCCAAACAAGCAAACAAGAACCTAAATCAAACAAATACTAGCAGAAAAATAAATTTCAAAGAAATCCTAATTTTTCTGATATTTAAAGTCATCAAAACTCCTTTTTTTACTGCACCCTTCCAGAATAGAAATGCTAACCTTGAAGTAAGGAATAAACTCCAAAATGAGAAACTAATAACTAACCTGTAGCAGAGGAGAATTAAAAAAAAAAAAAAAAAGCCTAATGCATTTGATTGTAGAAGGAAAGAAAGGTGGAGAGAACCACAGTGCTAAAAGTTTACGTGGCAGTTATTCCACAGTCTGAGTTATTTTTCTGCATAAACAAGATTTATGTAATTAAATTCTCTGCGTGAAAAAGAGATGTAACTTCCCCACGGATTACTGAACTCCAGACTGAATATTCATGAAATATAAGGGTTTTTTTTCTGAAGAGTAGTTCTACTTTTTACCACAGAATGACACAAATATTACACTGAGAAATATAGTCAAATGAGGTATTGGTAATATACATTTCTCCACAGTATGTAATATACCTATTTCTCCTACACCTTTTCTCAAAATCTTGTTCTGTAAGTGTAGTCCTGATGTGCCATATTTCTTTGTGGCAAATTCAGACTACTGATATAATATATTTAAGGGCAAGAAAATAGTTGATGTTGTACAGACAGAAACTGAGGAAGAGGAAGACACATTTCAGTTTGCTGACCCTCTGGTTCAGCATGGCAATCAGAATTTGCCTCTTACACCCAGCACAAGGCAGATCAGTAATATGGTTGAAAACCTTAATATTTAGTTGACTAAATATTACTCCCCTTAATGTTTGTAATTCTCATTATCATCTTACAACTTTGAGATTTCAGTATTTGATCAGTAATATAATTATTTTCTACTCCTGGAATTACTACATCTCTGCCAAAATAAATTAAGCTTAATCAGCTTAATTATTATCAGCTTAATCTGCTGCAACCTGAAACAACAAAATCTGGAGTATAAAGCACCATAAATATAGACATGTAATAGATCAGGTAGTGTGCAGTATTAAACATGATTTTTTTAAAAGGGTGTTTTTCTAACTATTGTTCCTTTGTATTTATCTTGATATCTAGTAGTCACTGTTAAGTCAGAATTGAAACAACTTGCTTTGGACTGCTTAAGTTTTGCCCTTTGGGGAAGCTATTAGTATATGACATCAGATTACATGAAGGATGGCAGTCAGAGAAGAACTTAGGAATCTCAAACATATGTAGTTACCTAAAACCTGCAGATGAAGAGGTTTAGTAGGATCAAGCAAACTTAATTTGTTCATTAATTTATTTCCTTAAATTCAGAGAAGTGTCAAAAACAGGAAAGAAGAAAATGTGTCACTTAGAGGAGACCAGTCCTGTACAAAAGCCAAAGTCAAAATGCCATAACTGTGGTCTTAATTTGAGATGCCTCCTTCATGAAAATGCTGTGGAGACTGTCGCAGACATCTTTTATGAAAAATCCTTTCCTTATGATTTTTCCTCCTGAGAATCTGAGAGGCCTCAGGAACAGAATGTAAACAATGGTTATCTGCAGCTGTGGAATGCAACAGGTGCATCTGTGATTGGCCCATCTTGGATGTTTGTGATTAATGGCCAATCACAGCCCAGCTGGCTCAGACAGAGAGCCCGAGCCACAAACCTTTGTTATCATTCTTTCCTATTCTATTCTTAGCTTAGCTAGCCTTCTGATGAAACCTTTTCTGCTATTCTTTTAGTACAGTTTTAATGTAATATATATTATAAAATAATAAATCAATCCTTCTGAAACATGGAGTCAGATCATCGTCTCTTCCCTCATCCAAGAACCCCTGTGAACACTGTCACAGGAGACATGGGATGTATTGTCTGCTTTCGCACATGTTTATTGTATGATTTTTTTCTTTACTAGGATTTAAGATTGCAGAGGGAAAGATGATTTATTTGCCTTTTCCTGCCACTTGATCTGTGGCCTTCCTGGGCCACAGAGGCAGAGTGCAGGCAGATATGACTGAGTGGCCTGGTGGTGACCTGGGAAACTATACCACTGAGGGGCTGAGGGGCTCCTGAGAAGCTTAAGGAGAGATCTATGTGTCCTGCAAGTTTGAAAAACTGTTTGCAGGCACCTGGAAAGGATCATGCCAAACTTTTCACAATTTACACAACCATTGAAAATATTCTGGTCCAAGGAAGAAATCTGGGTTAAAGGGTGCTCATTTCAAAAGCACAGTAGGCGGATGACAACAGAGTACAGAAGGCTGGCTTTCGATTCAATGTTTCCTCTCCTTTAACAAAAAATATCTTGACATAACTTGTAGCCTGACAGAACCTAATTTCAAAGGTGCACCACACTTCTGGGGTGTGTAGGGTGCTCACTTCACACGAACCTCCCCCTCTGCTTTCTCCCTCTCTCATGTCCCTTCTAAAGGTTACACATTTATAGTAAAATTGGTCTACTGTGGAAGGAGTACCTGGGGAAGCAGTAGGCCTAGATTTAAGCCCTCCTCTATCAAAACATTTTCACATCCAAATCTATGTTTTGTTTTTACAAAGAAAAGTCTGAAAAGTATGCAAAACACATAGTTTGATTTTTCATGCAATAGCTGTGCCACTGGTAATTTTCAGGAAATGGAGAAAATGATGCAACTAATTCAAAAGCTCACCCCAGAGCCATACAAAAATATTGACACAGACATGTCCATTATGCACCAGAGAACAAAGTATATTAGAGACTGAACTTGGAGAGAAGTTCCTGAATTCCAGTACCTGCTTATGCATTTTATTAATTAATTACTTGGGATAAAGAAAGTAAAAAACTTTTATATTACACATGTAACACTATAATCAGACAATGCTCCCATACTTCTTCCCTAATTTCTAGAGGTCATTGAGAATAAAAAATTATATGTCTTGGATACTTGGTAAATTTTCATAGTAATCCATTATTCAAAGGTTTCACATGACTTAACAGAACATCTATACCTTTTCTTCCAAGAAAGCTTGCTTTTGAGTATGAGTTTTACAGCTGCCTCTCAATACTAGTGCAAATTGCAGTCTTCAAGACAGGAATACTGTACTCTCCTCAGGAGTCATACTTACTTACATGTCAACAAATTTTGATGGGGGAAGTCTCAATAAGAACTATACCATGATATCTTCTAACAGCTCAGAGAGGAAAATGATTCCTGCTTGCAGAAACACCCATAAACATTTCCTTTATGAGCTTAGGAAGATTTGGATACATCAACAGAAGTTCTGCTGCATGACTCCTCCCCTGCTTCCTAAAATTTCTATATGAAAGAATTTCCTCAGAATTCTTTGTCAGAAATATTTCCTGCTATAATTGTACTAGTGTAATTTGTGTTATTAGTGAAATAGCTGACAGTGTTTTCAATAATCAACTGGTAAGCTGTATTATATATAATTGTGAAAGAGTTCAAACAGAGCAGACACAAAAGACACTATACTTCTTTAGAAAATATGAGGATGAACGAACCTCAGAGAATCAAACTCTAAGGCAAATTTAATACAATCTATAATTATTTCAGAAAATAGTTTTATTTATTAAGGCTTCACCTACAAAATGTGGTTTATATATTACTTATATCCAGAAGCATAATAAAATACCATCTCTATCCTGAGAGGTTCCAAACTCTGCTATTTAGGATAATAAAAGACCATACATTAAACAAACTATTATTTTGATGATCAGGAAAGTGTATTTTGCAGTGTAATTAATAATCTGTAAAAAGGATTTCATTTTAAACCCTGTGATTAGAGCCTCTTTAGAAATACCTTTTTCCTCCACAGTTCCCTACATTCTGTTAATTGTATCTATCTGAATTGCTCTCTGCAATTTTCCTGCTTATCAGAAAAGATGCGTAATGCATTGTGATTAGCCCATTGGATGGATATTTATGATTTGCATTTTATGAAAGAGATTCATGCTGTTCTAAACAGTTCTTCCTTTATTATATTTTCAGAGTATTCTAATAACAAGAGACACTGTGTATTTATTCTTGTCAGTGAATAAATGCATCGCATTGCTACGTGAAATGTGATAGAGTGGGTAGCCTTAAGCAGAGGTATTTAAACCAGCCAAAACTGGATCAAAAATACACAAGCAAAGGCCTAACAAAAATCTGCAAGATGGATAGGTTCATATAGGCCGCTGAAGATCACCCAGAGGGAAAAGACACTTTCTATTCAGCCTTGTATGTAGAACTTTACCATTAAATGTACATAAGAAGCTTCCTTTCACTTTCTGAAAAAATAATATTCCCTTGCTTCTTTCAATCAACAGATATAAGCAATGTGTTTTTTTCCCCATATGACTTATCTATTTTTTTAACTACATAATTATTAAATGCATTAATTTTATTTCCACCCCAGATTTCCCAAAAGTTTTGTTCTTCCTATGCAGCCTTCTCTTCAGACTTAAAAAAAGGAGTGGCACAGCAGTGAAGTTTCAGGACAACTCACCTGGCAAGAATATATACTACATTTGCACTGAGCAAAAAATAAGATGTGCTGCATGGCATTTCCAAAAAATTATTCAATTATTATATATTCATTGTGTATTTCATCATATATCAACTATATTAAAGTATATGATACCAACATTTTATGGCAGAACTGGAAGCCACTTGTGAATTGCACTGATTTCCCCCTTTTCCTTCAGATATTTAATTTTTACTTTAAATTTATACAATGTTGTGAAGAAATAATGACTGTTATGGGGGGGAGGGGTGAATTGGTTATCACATACTCCAGAAGTGAGATATGTTTGCCATCAGCCACCTTGCAGTATGCCAGAGTACAATGAGCATGACACCTGTGAAAATGTTTCATACTACATAACAATCCAAGGAATGTCTACAAAACCAACAAACTGAAAAAATACTTCCAAGTTAGTCAGCATTGAAAACTGCAAATTAATAATTAAGGCTAGGAAATAAGAGGACAAGCAATTTAGTGGGTGAGATGCAATGGTATACTCTGAATCAGCTGAAGAAGACCTGTTAGAATCCGTAAGGTGACTTCTGCTCAGAGAGTGCCATTGCCCAAAAATACAGTGTTTATACCTACCATGCATCCAAAGTTCACCCTGGATGAAGGTGATGAGCAAGGCAGACCTTCTGCCAGGGGTGGCTACACATATTTGCTGTACAAGACACTTCCTGGGAAAAGAGGGGAGCTTGAATATGATTCTATGGAAAATTAGGACATGACTAGAGAGTGCACCCATTCAAATGAGTTCATGAGTTCTCTAATATAAACCATGCCCCGGCTTTTGGAATCACCCTGTCTGGTAAAAGCAGTAGTTCTTGTTTCTGATTTGAGTTGATATGAAGCTTTGAACACAACTATCAGCTTGAAAGGTAACCTAAAAAAAATGACTGGAAACAAAAAGAAAAAATAAGTAAGATCCTTGAAAAAGTACTCCTGACCCTCTGCAATATAAAATTTGAGCAGTTACAAAAGCTTCCATTGGTAGATTTCAATTTACCATCTGAGCACTGGATTAACTAATTCTGAATTGTTCCAATATTGCAAGGTCTGTATTTTTTTTTCTTTTTTTCTTCAATTTACTAGATTTTGATATATCTGTGCAACAGGGCAAAACCAAAATGCAAATGCTCACTGATACTCATAGCCCAAGCATCAGAATTAGGTAAGCACTAGAAATGCTTTGTGGTCAGGAATCAGCTGCTTTGTTTAGGTGGGATTTGTTTTGTTTTGCATTTAAGTTGAATACAAGAGTTTTCATTATCATTTTAAAAATTCAAAGAAAAAGTAAATGGAAAATCCTCCTCCCACAGGAACATTCTGAAAACTCTTAAGAAACTGGGTTCATGCAGAGTCAGGAATACGGGGGTCATCAAGAAAAGTTTAGATGTTAGACATCTGCTTCCATGCTGTAGCAGCCACGAGTTTTATTGGCAATTTCCTTGTTTGTTTTATAACGTAAGGATGAAAAATAGAAACATTGATAGGAGTTAAACTAAATAAGGTCCATATTTTGCAGGGTTTTTTTCCCCCAGACTTTTTAGCCTTTTTTTTTTAATTGCTATCAGGCTATTACTCACATTCCCAAAACCCATTTTCCTTGTCAACCCTAAAGTTATCTTCCCAAAAGGAACCAGAGGGAAAAATGCCATTGTAAAGTATTTCATTTCCAAGTTGACGAGCAAGTAAAATGGCAGCAGCCAAAGTGCAGATGACACTTTGCTGCAAACAATGAATTTGTTTTCCAATTTATTTCTCAAATTTTCCTCCAGAGATTCTCACCTGAATTTCCTTACTCCTCTCTAGCTCAGGAATAAATGTAATGTCAGGAAATCTATTTCAGAAATCTTAATCCCAGCAGATATAAATATATATATATATTTGAAGGTTCCTTTTCAATCACATTGCTAGGGCAAAAAAGTAAACATGCTGCTGGATTGCTGTGTGAATTGCTTGATGTCCTCTTACAATAAATCAAGAATTAAAGCTACAAAATTATTACAAGGTGATATTTATACGTTTTGGTCCCTAAATTTCACTACCAGAACAGTACTCTTTGGCATAGGAGGTGTATGATTTTGACACAAGGTAAGTTGAACACTGAAAAAAAGGTGAAATGTTTGATTTTTTTTTCCAATTGGTGATGAAACAATACTGGAAATACAGAATATTACTGTTCATCTACAATTTTTTGGGATCCTGTGAGCAGCTGTGTTGCTTAGGGCACTTAAAATATTTGTGCATTGCAAAACCCTGGAATTAAGTGTCTCCTTGGTTTTAAGTATTGATGCAGTAAAAGGTAAGACTCAGTTCTCTCAATTTCAATGACTTTAGGATAAAAAATATAGAGGAGTTTCAGAAAAAAACAGTATGAAGAGTGGAAGACTCTGGAATCATCTTGCTATAGAAATCGTATAACTTTGGAGCATTATAAACATACCAAAGTTTGCTTATTATATAATACAGTGGAAATCCAGCTGGTGGAAATTTGATCAAAAGTGAGGCTCTGTGATTTAGAAATAATTTCCTGGCACACTGTGATAACAGAATAAGAGGCACCTGTCACACCTGACAACACATTTCTGGTTTTTTTTATCTGAAGCATCTCTATAAACACACACTTCTAAAACATTTATAGTTTTCTTAATACACCAGATACATGGTTTTGGTTTTCTGTTGCATCAAAAATGCAGAAGAAGAGGACTTCCTGAAGAGAAATACATATCATCTAGACTAAATCCATTTAGCAAAATGATGATGGGCAGTGATTGGAGTATATGCTATTTATTCAAGCATAGCAATAACTCTCTGGAAGGAGAAAAATAGGAGTAAAAATTTGATATGCTGCGATATATTTGATATATAAGGGCAAAATAAAAAAAAAAGTTTACCACAGATTTTAAATCTCCTGATGTTGGAAAACACTACTTCTTCACTGCCTTTGTAGTGAAAGGCAAACCACATGGGAAATCCTTACTATGTAAATAATTTGGAAATCACTCTAAACATGCAGTAGCATAGGTGACCTTTCAAAACATGAGTTTATTCACAAACATATGAAATAAGATCACCGATTAAGTGAAAATAAGCTATCTGAATAATATTTAAGTTGTATGTGTGGATTTATATACAAAAAGTGCCCATGCACATATATTCCAGGTTGAGTTCTGTGTAGATTAATTTTGTCTGTGTAAAAAAGTCCACAGTATGATGACAACGTTTTAGGAATAAATAGTTATTTGTGGAGGGAGGGAATGTAAGAGAATAGTGCAGAAGGCAATCTCACCACTGAGGAGTTGCAGCTGTGCTAATCACCAAAGATTAAGAACAGGCCTGACCTTAATTGGCCACAGCTGTGTCCAGTCAGAAGCTGAGTGCTATAAAAGAGTGGGTTAGGGAGTTGAGAAGAGAGTTGGTGTTTGTTGGCTGTGCTGTGAAGAAGGAGTCAGTGCTGTGAAGAAGGAGTCAGTGCTGTGAGGAGCTGCCCATGACAAGGTATGGGACTTTTGCAATAAGGTGACAACAGTTATTGTGGCAGTCATGGAAAGAAGAAGCAAAGGGAGAAGAGTAGAAGGAGTGAGGGCAGATAAAAAGGGAAAATATTTCATTGTCTTAGTGAGTCTTGAATTCTTTCTCTCAAAAAAAAAAAAAAAAAAAATCAGCAGCCTCGCTACAATTTTCAAGGAATGAACTTTTTTCTAGAAACAGAGAAGCTCAGCCACACAAAAGCAGTAATGCATTTCCAGTGGTTACGCACTTGGAAAAGAATTGTCAGAATGAGCAAAAAAAAAAAAAAAAAACTTAGGGAAGGCAGTTTCAGGACAAAGAATGTACAAAGATAGCAAACAAAGGTTAAAAAGTGAAACTAAGAAGGAAGCACTAAGACAAAACCCAACGACAATGATTCACTATTTTTTCTCTAAACTTTCCTTGCTTGAGTTACTACACTTCAGATGACTGAAGCCACTGTTTTCAGATCTATGTAAAAACTACATGCTCTCATAAATAAAAAGGCATAAACCTGATGCTATAAATATAAATTCACTATTGCGTAAATTCTATCAGATGGACTAAAACACTCAACTTACTTAAGCCACAGAATATCTATAAATGAGGAGAAAAAATTGTCTTCCTCCACAGGAAATATTGAAAAATATTTACTTGAAACATATGAATGCAAAATTAAACAGTTTGATAGATGAAATAATCAGAACATTAAGGTGATTTAGTCTTTAAGAATTAGAAGGTCTCATATTCCCTCTAGAGAGAATATAATTAAAGTCATGTCTGAAGATCTGTTCTTGAATGACAAACTAATGTGTCCATACAGGCCAAGTTATCCATTGCCCTCTTCTGCAGATTCTATCATGATCATGCAGTAAGTGGCCAAAGAATAACCTTTGTTAATTTAGTAGCTAGGACACACATTCCTTTCTAAATTTAGCTGTTAATTACATCCTGTTAAGAAGAGTAGGATTTTATATCACCACTTTTAGGTTATTGCAACAAACAATTAAGTTAGACCTTTGATCTCTTATGTGAACCTGAAATCAGTGATAGAAGCACTGAAGTACACTTTACAACAGGGCAGAAAAATCAGATTAGTTCTGATGAAAGCTGATAATCAGTTGTCATTTTGTTCCCTTCAAATAATAAGGCTCAATCATTTAATATATAAAAGCTATATAGTTTGGGATAATTTGGGGATAGCCACACATGGAAGAATTCAGAGCTGATTCAAGTGGCATTGGTCATGGGCTACAGATCAAACAGAGGTTTAAAGAATTTTAAATGTAGCTAGGTTTGATTTAATTGAAAAGAAGCAGGATCAAGACAGTAAACTGTTATCAGCATCTCAGATAAAGTCATGGAGGAGCTTGACTTTGTCAGCTTAAGTATTTAGCCTCTGCTCAACAAAAAAAATATGTGCCAAGAGGATAGTGAACATTAGTTTATTGCCTGAAACAGCAGCAGTTTTAATTGATTGATTGACAAATGAACAGAAAAAAAAAAGTAAACGAAAACACTGCAAGAATGGGCAGTTTTGTAATTGGAAATTGTAAAGGTCACTGAACATGGCTTATTGCTATCTGTTTGAATGGAATAATTGCTTTGTGGAAATCCTGATGTGGAGCCTGGATATGGGCAATATTGACTTTCATAAAATAGGGATGGTTTTACTAATACTTTGAGTATGAGTGGACATAGCAAATATGGAGTCATGCTGATTCTGTAAAAGTGTCAAAACCTTTATACACCATTACTAATGTGCACTTTTGATTCAGCCTGAGATTATGCAAAATATTTCTGGGGGATATTGTTAATCTGGGTAACAAGAAATTAAAAAGAAAAAATAGGAGATTAGGAATGAATATTAATTTAATTGAAAAATTACATTTTTACAAATAAAATAGGCATTTATTGGTACAGCCTGACCAATTTATATGCATTCTAATATGGAGTCACTAACTAAATCAGGAAACAAGGGAAGGGCTACAGATGTTGTTTATCTGGACTTTTGTAAACTCTTTGACACAGTCCTCCATATCATCCTTCACTCTAAATTGAAGAAAGATGGATTCAAATGGTGGACTCTTATGTGAATCAGGAACTGGTTGGATAGTCACATACAGAGAGTGTAGTGGTAAACAGCAGAGAGTCCCAGTGGGTGGCAGTAACAAGTGGTGTCCCTCCAGGGTCCATACTGGGATATCAATCTTTATTAATGACATAGGCAAAGGGATTGAGAGCACCCTCACCAAATTTGCAGATTTGAGAGCACCAAACTGAGTTGGTGCTGTTGACACACCTGAAGAATGGGATGCCATCCAGAGGAACCCGGACAAAGACAAGAAGGGAGTCAATGGGAACTTTATGCAGTCTAACAAGACCAAGCAGAAGGCCCTGTACTTGAGTCAGGGTGCTGGAGATGAGAGGCTGGACATGACCCAGCAATGGCACTCACAGCCCAGAGAGCCAAAGATGTCCTGGGCTGCATCCAGAGCAGCGTGGGCAGCAGGGGAGGGAGGGGATTCTGCCCCTCTGCTCCTGTGGGACCCCACCTGCAGGGCTGCATCAGCTCTGGGATCCCAGCACAGGAAGGACATGGAGCTGTTGGAGTGGATCCAGAGGAGGACATCAAGATGATTAGAGGGATGGAGCACCTCTACTACCAGGAGAGGCTGAGAGAATTAGGACTGCTCAATCTGGAAAAGAGAAGGCATTGATGTGAACTAACTAGAGCCTTCCAGAACCTGAAGGGACCCTATAGGATTATGGAGAGAAACAATTTACAAGAGCATAGCAAGGATAAGAGGGAATGGTTTCAAACTGAAAGAGTAAGTTTAGATAAGATATTAGGAGAAACTCTTTACTGTGAGGCACTGGAATTGGTTACCTAGAGGAGTTGTGTATGTTTCATCTGTGGAAGTGTTCAAGTCTGTGTTGGATGAGGTTTTAAACAACCTGAAATACTGGAAAGTGTCCCTGGCCATTGCAGAGAGGTAGGAACTGGATCATCTTTAAGGACCCTTTCCAACTCAAACTACTCTATGATTATATGATTTATTATATAAAAATGAAAAAAAAAAAGGTGACTTTCATAAATTCGTAACGTAAAATCCCCCATTCAGTGCTTCTGATATTAGCAATATACTATAAATATCCAAAACACCACTGTTTAGATCATTATTGCCCCAAACCTGACATCAATAGATGAAATTATTTTCATTGGGAAGACATTCAAGTTCTTCAATCTCCTCCTTAAGTAGAGATATGATTCTCCACTATATTTTGGTATGAGTGTATATACAGACATATATGTAAGCATAAAAAAAACTCTTTAGGAGTTAGGAAAAACCCCTTCTTTTTGGGGTTAATCTTCAGCTAAAGACATAGCTTTTTTTCAGGTCTTTCTTTTTTTCCTGATATTTAGAACATTTGTTTCAATCCATAGCCTAAGAGCAGATGATAGATTACATAGCAGATGGTAGATATTCTTTATGCTTACACATTTCTCAAGAAAGAAATCTATCCTTTTTCCCCCAAACAACATATTTTTGATAATTATGTGATGTAGTAGTTTAAATTTAACCTAGTTTTTATTTGTTTGAAAACTTTCAATGAAGCTTCTTTCCACTGATTCAAATTTTATTATTCTGTTCTGACTCTGTCATCTTATATGACAGTGAAATCACCACATCCTATTAGAGTAGTTTGAAAAATGATTCAATATGCAATTTAAAATGCTGACTATTCATTGCAAATTGAGAAACCATGTCAGAGAAAACCACTGTTTGAATAAGAACAGTGTATGAAAACCAAATAAAATCTTTTCAGTCACAATTCTGGTAGTCTGTCCCTTTATCTTTTGTAACTTTAACAGAAGCTAAACTAAGCTTTCACAACAGAAAGTTGCTATGAATTATCTTTAGCTTGCCTCTTGAGGGATAATTATTTTATATCACTTGTGTGTCAAAGATGGAAGATTTCAAATCAATCCTGAAATTGGTTGTTCCTTCTAATGAAGTAACATTTGCAGGGTTCATTACCCTGTTACACATTTCTGCTAAACCATACTGAAGGTTTAAAAGAACAGGCCAACAAGTAATTTGTTTTTGTACTATATGAAATGCTTTCTGTCATTTTAATACATTGCAATGTTTTTCTTTTTCTCCGCTGTCCTACAGCTAGTTTTGACTTCACAGGAGTGGAAGAGAAAGAAGCTTTCTGAAAATAAGTTTTCTATCAAAAAAATTGAGAATCATTTTACCAAACACTTCACAGAGTAGATATTTACCTTGGCCCTGGTGCTCCAAATTCTTTTAGTGTTATTGGGGAAGATGGCACAAAAATCGCTTTTAACGGAGTGCCTATTTTTTCCACTTTAGATTTAAAGGGAGTTCAGATGTTCAGTAGTCTGTTCAGCACATAGATAAACAATGCCATGGAGGTCAATGCCATGCCATCTCAAGTACACCACTTTGCCCTCCTCCAGAAGACCCCAGGTTCAGCATCCAATATTTCAGGCAGGTCCAGATAACTTAGGGTAACTCGTGTTTTTGTGCTGTCACAATTTCATAATTTGTGCTGTGATCCAATAAAGCAGCTCAAAGCAGCTCCACGTACGGGTACCTGGAGTGGGATGCAGTTCAAGATTATCAGCTCTCAATGTAGATTTACTGTGTGCATGTGAGCTCTTTTGTAGGCACCATTTGTTATAGTCAGAGGTGATCCATGGCATTATATGATTCCCACAGAGGAAGCTAGTGCCTTTTGAGGTACCCCGAGATATTCTAAGGTATCTGAGAGGTCTGCAAAGGGCTGCAAGCTAGGATAAATTCTTCTTTTGTGTTCCTCTGGATAGGCAGGTAAAGGCCAGCTCCTCAGAGACAGCTCAGGATATCTCAGGTATTCTTGGGTGCCCAACTGATTTGTACTTAGGAAAAGCAATGCATCTTTCCAGAGAATCTGCTCAGTCTGTTTTAGACACCTGGTGTCTTCTCACCTGAATAATTTCCTAAGCTTAACTGAATGAGGGTTTATAATTTTGTCTAAACACAACTCTATATTGACATTTGAAATTATCTAGTATTTCTTGTCCAAGGCTACACATAATATTATAATTCACAACCACCCTCTAAAAAACTTCAACGTAAAGATTTTATTTTTGTGAGATATTAAAACTTGTTTTCTGAATTGTGAAGGTGAAAGTCATTGTAAGAGTCCCTTACTAATTTTATGCTGGTAATTTAATCTATTTTATCATTTTTCTCTAATACTAATTTTACTATTGAACAGTCATATGAAACTTTTATGTTTATTTTTAAGTCATACTCTTATTTGTCTGGAAAATAATTGATGCATATACTTGTCAATAGCCTACTTTTCCAACCCTGTAATATTCCCTTTTCTCTCTCCTTCAGTCTCTCAGAGGTCCTTTTAGTTTTCACATTTTGCCAGTGTTCTTCCCCACTGTGAAATATTGCAGAATTTGGACTGTTTTAATGAGCTACCTACCATATTAAACAGCTGTAACTGTTTAATACCTCACTATACTGTGGGGATATTACTTAAATTTAAGTATGTGAAAGTGTAAGAGTGACCTCAAATAGCTATTTCTATTTTTATTTCTTAACTTCAGATTTTATGGTCTTTGATATATTTTCAGCTGAGTACTGTTTCACTCAATTGAACATACTCCTTAGACACTGAGTTTACTCCCATCACCCTCCTTTTACACTTAATTAACTTGATTAAATATTTATACTGCTGTCACAGCCTATGTCCCTATCAAGATTGAGGTCCTGTTCTGTTAACTGCTAGGTACAGTACAAACACAGAAGTCCATCATATTAGTTACTTATGAAAAATATTGTTAGCTTTCTATGAAGAATTACTTGCTATAGGAAATATTATTCATTTTTTTATTAGAAAATAACCTTCCTTAATATAAAGTACTATATTTGAAGGAAACATTATATAGTATTTTTACACTTAAGGATTAAGATGGCTGTCTGATTATAGCAGCAGTAATATCTTGCCTAAATTATAATTATGAATATTATCATTGTGTTCAATCAACATGACCATCGGTACTTACTGCAAGGTATGCATAAATGAGAAATACAAATAGCTTTATAGCAAGTAGCAATTCATATGCATTGTTAGTGGCAAAATAGACCATAAAGCAGACGTTTGCATTCACAGGAAGGAAGAGTAAATATGGAGCTCATACATTAGTTTCTAAAGAAGCTCATACATTATGTATCTCACATCTCTCAGAAGCAAAGCAGCGAAAAAATAAGTTATCTAAGAACACACACAAGAGAAAATTCTAATCCTTATGCCTATTCCACTACATATACTAAGCCCGTATTATTTATGACTAAGTTACTGAGATGGCAAACCAAATGAAAAAGTTCATAGCAGGGACTGGTAGGGCAGGATAATAGTGTAAGCATGGCAAAATTCCCAGTTCTACCAAATTAACAGAAACAGCAATAATCTTGATACAATCCAAATTTAAGGTTGCACAGTTTTTATTTAGATTTGCAAGAAAATGAGAAAGAGAGTACCTGACAGTTATTTAAGTAGTAATTACAGATCCTATAATATTTCAGAAAATAAATATGCTAGTGTGTTCAGAGAACTCAATTCTCAGTTTATATGAGATGCCAAAGAATTATGACTACTCTGACCATCACCTTGTAAGGAGCACATGCTCATAAAACCACTTGGTATCACAAATTTTGGTCACAAATCTCCTCAGATATTTATACTCTGAGTTGCCTCAGATCCAGGAACTTATTGCCACTTGGAAATGTGTTTGTAAATTCTGCCTATACACCTAGGTGCACTCAATCCATAAGGTATACTCTTCCTATTTAAAAACAACACCAGTGCACATCCTAAGCCCATCTGAGACAGAATGGGTTTAGGAACTGTAATGGAATATGCTTAAGCCTTAAACATGACTAATATATCTTGAGCAGAATTAACAGATTGGGATCCTATAAAGGTTAGATGAGTGTGACCAATTAACAATCATCGATAGAATTATGAGATTACATGATATGTCTCTACTACAAGGTTTCTAAAGATAGATAGGATAATAATTATTTCAATGATCTCCTCAAATGGAAAAAGAGTAATAAATAGGGCTACAGAATAGAATTTAAAAGGGAAGGATAAGTTTTTGTGTATGTGAATATACCATCAAACAGTATGAAACCAGTGTAAAACAGCAGCACACAGTATTTTTGGCATCAGTCACAAATTGGTAGCTTTCAGCATTTACCTCTGTTTAGTAAGTAAATAGCTACTATATCTGTTGGAAAGTAGCATGAGGACCAGAGCTATTAAGACTTCCAAGCTGAGATACGTTTATAAAATCATGTATCCCCAGTGTAGTGACAAGGTTAAATAAATATGTGCTCCCTTAGCTATTCTGAGATCTGGATAAAACTAAATACCTCATTCAAGATGATAAGTAAATAGATTACTTTTGAAATTGTCTGTATTTAATGAATTCCCTGTTTAAGGTAAAACAAAACACAATTAATATAAATCAATCTTCAAGTGAAGAGCTTAAATATCATGTTACTTTTGGGAGAAACAAAAAGCATTGCTAGCTACAAAATTCTGCTTTGCAAATATTTCTCCATGTCCCGATTTTTATGTTTTTTAAAAGTAAAATATTCACCATACAAAACTGAACTAAAACTATAACAATAGTCAATTTGTAAAATGTTCAGAAGGGCTTTGAGGCATAAGAGACAAAACGTCTTCCACTGTCAGTGTTGGACGGATTTGAAAGACCAACTCTTCATCTTCAGATATTAGGAAAAATTTTTTTTCTTTTAATATTGCTGAAGCTTGTCACTTGGAAAAGGGAGAATTCCCCATTCAGCCTCCTATCTGAACATGCATATGTCTGGCAAAACAGAGAAGGACTGTTTAATTTCTGAATGGGTTAGAAATGCTTTTTACAGACAGGGATGTCTATCAGGATGATATAGCACCTGTTTTCTTTCTCAACTGCTAGGCCTTCAGTCTATCTGTTTTTGCGCTAGATACAAAGAGAAATTTGCAGCTGAAGGACGTCTTTGGCATTTGCTTGAGATTTTCTGATAGCCTTGCTCCTCTAGTATCCAACTTTACTAATCCAAACTGACAGATCAGTCAAGTCACAGAAGTGTGTGGTCAAGTCGCTCTGGCCCGCAGCGAGCTGAGGCCATGCAGCAGCTCTGTGTAACCTGCCTGCCACCCTCCTCACTGAGGTGGGATACCTTGCTGGGCCTGAATATGAGGCTCAGCAGTTCCTGCCCTTTGGGTAGACACCATCTACCTAAATTTATCCAAGGTTTTTCCATTCACTTTCCCACAGACTCCTCCCAAAAAAACCAGATGCATTATGGTCCAGGTAGGTGGGGATCTGTCTGTCCAGGGGCATCCAGAAGTTCCTTTTTTAAATGGCGTTCTGCCACTAGTGGAGACCACCAGTACAGGGCCCAGTGCTGTTCCATATCTTAAGAAATCATTTGGAATGGGATTTAATGTATCTTGATGAAGTTCGCTAATGTCAGTAGACTGTGCAGGGCAGTGGGCACTCAGAAAGAGAGTCACTCAGCACTAAGATGTGAATAGTCTAGAAGAGCAGGCTAACAAGACCCTTATGAAGTTCAACAAGGAGAAATGTAAGGTCTTGTACCTGAAAAACATAATCCAGGAATAGAGCATCACCTACCCACCTGGGAAACAGCTCTATGGAAAGGGACCTGGGGTGCTGGTGGACAAGCTCAGTGGGAGAGAGCAGCGCTGCTGCAGCACAGAAAGCCAGCAACATGCTGGGCTGCATCAAGAAAGGCATCACCAGCAGAGATCATCACATCCCCATCAGGTCAGATGATCCCACTCCATTCAGTGCTTGCCAGGTGACATCTGCAATAGTGTGTTCAGGTTTTGGTTCCTGCTATTCAGTATAATTGCGGTCATGCCAGAAGGGATCCAGATAAAGTCCACAAAGATGATCTGGGAAGCCTGCTATGGAAGGAAAGGCTGAGAGGAACAGCATTAGCTCAGCCTTGAGAAAAGAAGGCTGATCGCTATGTTCCAGTATTTAAAGGGTGTCTACCAAAAAGAAGGAGACTCCCTTTTTAGAAGGAATCACATAGGAAAGATGATGGAAAATGGGTACAAGTTACTCCTGAGGAGATTATGATTTTTCACAATGAGGACAATCAGATATTGAAATAATGTCCCCAGGAAAGTAGTGGATTTCTCAACATTGGACACTTTTAATCTAGAGAAGGTGCTGGGTCATCTTGTCTAGACTGTGCTTTTTTCTAAGAAAGTGAACCACATGATCCTTGAAACCTGTTATTCAATGAATCTATGATTCTATTAACAATTATTTGGATAGTCCCAGTAAAAAAGAAGCAGGAATGGTAGGGGGGTGCATGATACCAGATAAATATATATATATATGTAGTATGTATCAATATGTAAATATATGAATATGTATGGCATATATGGTATATATGCTCTCTTTTATCCAAAGATATTAAAGGTGAAACAACAAATGGAATGGCTACTGTTGCCAGACTATAAAATTTTATTGCTAAATTTTACTTAATTTTTTGAATTACAAATAAATAATCTAAATAGTTTCCTCAAATATTCTGAAGTACTTTCTGGTCTAAGTTATATATCAATAATGCATTGCAGTTTAATTTTCAATATTTGTGCACAACCCAGAGCAGATTGCTCCCAGATTTCAGCTTTTCTTTCATTGTAATTCTACTCTAGCTGATTTTAGAACTCTGTGCACATTAAAATTTTGGGTTTATATTAAAGATGTTTTTAGATTCACTGCAGTAAATTGACACTTCTTAATTCCTAATGTGATTTTCAATTTGCAGAGAGTCCCTCTGGAATGAGGAGAGGGGATAGAGCAAATCATCTAATTTTAGAAGTTTCCCCATCAAGAGTAGAGAAGAAAGAATAAGAGACACTCTACGTATAATAAAAACATTATAATATGATTTACAAATTATATAATACCCAAGAAACTGACATGGTTAAATAAAAAGATTTTTATTTCACATTATTTCCTCTTTATCTAAGGTGGTATGTGTTGTCTATGTATTTTGTTGGCCATTCAACAGTAGTAGTGAATTTTCACCATTGATTTGATTCAGCTAACTCCAGTTCTAAGAAGACACCACAATAATATCTAAATTGAGAATATATTTCCATTGTGCAGTGACTTTTACTGTTCTTGCTTCTGTCTCAGAAAATGGCAGTACATTTCATTATCCAAGTACATTAATTATATTTATTTCAGAATCAGCGTATTTGTTGTCCTGACTACACAAAATATTTATGACAAAAAAAAGTATTGATTGATATATATGTAGCTGTCAAATGTAAACCCTTCAAGCCATTCAATTTCAGTGACAACCCTAATATCTCTTTTTCTCTAATGCCTTATCAGCCCATACTCAGATAAGAATCTGCAGTACACGAAGATCTGCAGCATTCAAGAAAGAGTCTACAATTATCTTTTTATAAACATCACCTGCTCCAGACAGGCAAAAAACACTTTCCTTCTGCCCAGGAAAGTGGTACAATCACCATTCCTGGAAGAGGTCAAAAGGTGTGCAGATTTGGCACTTGAGGATGTGGGTTTGTGGTGAGAACAGTGATTCTGGGTTAATGGTTGGACTTGCTGATCTTAGACATCTTTTACAACCTTAACTATTCTTTGCTTCTGTGAGTCTATGATTTGTAACTATGACTCACAATCACTTAGCAAAAGAAAACAAATACCTTAATTTTTTTGCTGAACCTTTTACTGTCCTGGCAGACCACGGAAACTTACATTCCTAAAGAATTCAACTGCAGATTTTATCAGACACAACTGAGTAACAAGATCCAATTTTACCTTGTTTAGACTGCTGTGATGAAAAGAATGGAGAATTTACTCATGAGACTTCACTGAAAGAACTACACAACAGAATATGATTTCTTTTTAAGACACATAACTGTTCTGTACAAAAATTATCCTACTTCATGTTTGCATACAAGATCAGATTAGACATGCCTCAGTATTTATAAATTCACCAGTGTTAAGGGAATTCATTCTTGTTAGGATCAGCAAAGTCAAGCTAGACAAACAGATTCTGTGGACTGAGTCCCCGAGGAACTCTCTCCAGCCAGCATGAGAAACCTATCAGCAATTATCAAAGATGTTGTCAAGGAAATATAAACTGGGCCTTCTGGAGTGATCATGAGATGCATTTGGACATGATAGATAAATAAATGACTATGCACTTTTTACATCACGGTTTTATGCATTTTAAAATAATATTCAGAGTATTAGTATTTTACATTTATGGAGATAATTGGGCAGAAGATGTCAATTGTGCTACATTGCTACAGTACTACTTGGAAAAATTTGCATTAAAATTTCATATCCACTATTTTTAAATGTAAAAAGTATATTTTAACAATAAAATGTAAAATAAAAGTCTCCTATGTCTTAAAAAAAAAAACTTTACAAAATTAATATATTTTGAGGTAAGACAATCCTAATTTTCATTTTTTTAGAGTCAAAAAATTTCCTTTCTCAAAAACATAAATAAGAATGTGTAATATAAGTTTACATGCTTTCTTTCAACATTAGAGTGACAAGTGTTTGTCTGATCATCAATTTTAAAAAATGTAAAATTAAGTCACTTTTAGAAAAACACTGACATGGAAGAATAAAGATCGCTATGACCTTCCTGGTCTTTTAGCAATGGAATGCTGATGTGCATTATTTAAAATCATATAATCTGGGAAGTATTTCAAAGGCTTCCTGTAAAATATGCTTCAGAAGAATCATATACTCCAGTATTGACTGAATATACAATTATGGATAAAAAAAGAATTTAAATCAAATGTTTTCATATGATGTAATATTTGAAGGGACCTTTTGGCTCATTGAACCCTGCTGCCTACTAAGAAATCTACAATGTTCAACTGCTACTAGACATTTTTCAAGCTGTTTTGTTTTGCTAAGGGGTTTGTTCAGCCTTTTCCCTTAACACCGAGTTGTTCTTTCTAAATATGCTTTCTGTGCTGCTTATGAAAACAAACATTGCTTACAACTGTACTTGCAAATGCTTGTGCTGTTCTGTTAATTCACTTTTTTGCCAACTTGCCCTTTATTTCAATCCAAGCAATGATGCCTTAATATCTTTACAGAGAGGGACTACCAAACTTCTTATCCCCTGGTTTTGGGCAAAATGATGTCCTGTTTTGAGCGTACACAAATGATTAGGACTCATGTTTGCAGAGCTGTGAGGTTGTGAAAAATGGAGAAGGGCAGATTCTTTTAGCACAGGCTGAATACACACCTCAGCTACACTTCAGGTTTAGTTTGAGAAAAAAACCAAACCAAAACTCTATATAAAACTTTAAATTTTTGAACTATTTGGAGGAGTCAAAATTATTCCCACAATATGTGTACCTTAAAACCTGTGTTCAACAAAAGACTATGGAATTCCAACATTATTACTGTAGAGTACTCCATCAAGTACACCATGATTGTTCTCAGTTCTTCCTACAAGGCCCAAATAAATGCACATTGTAACCACAGAAAAGGCAGACTGTTGCTGAAATAGTTTTTGATGATATGCACATGCACAGGGGTAGAACACAGCTTTGAAGTTTATATTTAATGCTTTTATACACGCTAACCAAAGTCAAGATTTACTACTGTTCGTTCAGAACCACAGTATATTTTTGATAAAGAATTAGAGTACAATTGAATTCTGTGATTTTTAGGTATCATAAAAACAAACAATGGTCCTCTCCTTTGTCATTCGACAAGTAAAACCCAGAAACATCACAAGGTAATTGTCAATTTAGTACAGTAACATTTGAGGAGCACGGTGGAAAAAGAATACAGCCCTGTTTTCAACAATTGCATTTTACACAAGCTTTTTAAAAACATTCTGAGAGATCATTGTTTCTATTGTTCTACAAGCAATGTTGAGAAACTAAAAAAATTTTTTCTTCTTAAGATTGAATTGATTTCTTGTCCATTAAATAGGGTATGACTATAGTTTTTTGTAATAAAATTTTATTTATAAAGTATGATCTATCAAACTAAAATATTCCAGTAAAGCAAAATAATTTTTATTATATAGTATTGGGTTATATTTTTTTTAATTCACATACCAAACAGGAATGTTAAAAATCATTACTTTCAGTATTGTCAAGATACAGCTGGATTCTAATACTTCTTAGAGTTGGATTATAAGATTTCAAATATTTGACATGATTTAGGTTTGAAGTTAATGTGAATTTCAGAATCTCAGAGAAGTTATCCTACCAAACAGAGATATGTATTAAATAAAAAGTTATAGGAAGCACTACTGTATGAATATTTTTACCTTAAGATTTGGGAGAGAACTCTTCCATTTTGGAAATGGCAGGTCAGAAAGATACATCAATCCCATTTCAAGTGACAGATATGTACAGCTGTCTTAAAATGCTCTTGAAAGCAGATCTTAAACTCTCTAAAGTAAAATCAATAAATTTGTGATTGCATCAGGGAAATGGTTCTTTTCAAAATAATCTTGCCTTTCTGATCAGATTTTTTTACCCATAATAAAAGCACTAAAGATAAATCAACCTGCCATGTTATCTATCTCTCTTTGACACCTTAGAGCCTTAGAATCTCCACTAGCAGAAACTGGACCAAGCAGACACACTCTGGGCAGCTTGAGAGATGAAGCAAAAAGGAGCACGGCCATCACTCCTGCTACATTTGTACTACTTTTATAGTAAAGGACATCACTGGAAACTAGACCTGTATAAAAAAATTGCCTTTCTACTTTGATTTTCCTTCCTTAATATGTGTGTGAAGTGTATTAGACTATGGAGGAGATGATTTTCTCTCTTGAATGTGTTTGCACAGTGAGCAGAGTCATTACGGGTAAAGAGCACCAGCATCTCTGTTACACTGAATACCTCTGAAGAAACAAAAGAATATCTAATGATGTAACTTAAAGTTTTTAGTGCTTCAGATAGCCATATTAATTAGGTCTAATACATTAGGTATCTGGGTTGCTTATAAAGCAGATCATTCCCCCAGAAGCATTTTAATTTATTCTCTTTGTGAATAACTTGTTCAGGAACCAGGAAGGAATTATGCTTCTGACATAATGGATTAATAAGACAGTATTAAAACAACAGAGGAAATTAGGTACAAAGGTTAGTAACCAAGGATGAAACAAATTTTTAAAAATACATAACCCATTTCTCTGAATTTCTACTGTATTTAATAAAATTTCACTGAATCCCTGACTCCCTGTGGTGAACTAGTGTTTTCTTGAATACTGCAGGAGCAGGAGACTTTTTGTTGAACAAAGATAAACTTTACATATAATTTATGCAAAAATATATGTATCCATGCATATTTACTGAAGTGTAAGAATTGCTTTAGGAATTGGTGATCCTTCTGGATAAGGCTATGTTTGGCTGTTTGTTGGTAGGTCTGTACAAGTGCACACACAAAAGGAATAATTTGTAGAAAAAAAAAAAGATTAATTCAATTTTGATGAATATCCAGGAGATGAAAACTTTGTTCAAGTTTAATGCATATATTTTCAGCCTGGAAATTATTGGTCCCTACTAAGTGTCTTTTACACAGGTTAATTTCTTCATTTACTGGAAAAGAAAATAGAGCATGGGAAAAGTATTAGGGAAAAAAACTAAATACCACAGCTTTTGATTAGAGATTGTTTTGAGGGCTGTTTATGAATAACATACTGTTTACATCCAACATGAATGATGGAAAGACCTCAAGGTACTTGGAGACATTAGACTTTTTCTGCAGCTGGGAAGGAGTTCACCCATTTTAGTTCTGTGGAAAAAAATGTATGTAAACAAAAGTGTTGGATATAGTTTGCAACATTCTCTGAACCAGGCAGCTCTGCCTGGTTTTTGTTTTGTTTTTTCCAGATGCTGGAGTATAGGATGAGTAGTCATGCAATAATGAGAGAACTGACAAATATCTCTTTTTGGTTCTGTTCTAAAAGAGCTATAGACAAAATATCTGTGGTTCACTCTACAATTGGAAAGGAAGATTGATTTCTATTTAGTATTGAAAAAAAATCTGCTGGTTTCTAGTTCCCATGAGGTTTTGCAATACAGTGACAGTTAATTTTCATTAATTCTAACAAAATATTTCATCCCTAGCTTATCATCATACTTTAATAATCAGAAATAATTAAAATTACTTTTACATTAAAACTTTCATAAATACATAGAAACCTGTTAATCGATTCATAGTGAGATAAATGAGGACAGAAAGTCTCTTTTTGTTCTGCATAGCAAAGAACGAAACTCATTTGGAGTCTATCATGGGACTCGGCTCTATCAAAACACAAGAAATAAATTATAACAGTAGAGGAATGCAAATTCTACAGCTACAAGTCTGTGCTGTAATTTTTAATCATGTGTGTGAGACTGCTGCACTGCTCATAACAAATATTCTCACACAGTCTTATGCCCATGTACTCATCCTGTTTACAATGTTTCTTTCCCTCCTGTGATTAAAAAAAAAATCATTATCAGTTTGTTTCAATCCTATTTCATTTTCTGAAGTTTGTAAAATCAGTTTAAAACCATTGATACAAATCAATGAGTCAAGTGTATTTGGTGAGGGGTGGAGAGGAAGAGTGTTGCAGTGTTTCAGTAACTCCCAGTGGGTTTCTCAGTCATCTGAATGACTGAGGTTTTCTGGTAGTAATAAACCAGCAACATGGTCTGCTAGTTAAGACAGCAGTCACACTGAAGTGGAGCTCTGCTTTCTTAGTATTATCAGAATTGAAGGTGCTCTTCACTCTGTGGTCCCTGGAGGACTCAGGCAAGAACTCAGAGGTCATAGATGATTTTCAGAGGCACAGAAGACAAAGAAATGGCAATGAAAACAAGGACTAAGAGGTTGCATTTCTATTTTTGCCTTGGGAATAAGTGCTCCCTCTGTATCTGATTGATCTTTTTAGAGTAAAGGGAAAGTCTCTGCATCACCACCACATCAGTTGCATAAGGCTTTCACCAAAACTCTGGTGACACATACCTTGGTGCATTCCCCTCACACAAGTTCAAGCAACAAATCAGATCAGTTAAATATATATATATATATATAATCTCTCCAGCATTTAACCATTTTGGAAGTATGATTTAAAACATTTTCCATTAAGTTGGTCATTCAAATATTTTTTTTTTCCACCACTGATTTTTGTTGGGGGGTTTAATTTGTGTTTTATAAAGAAAATTACCTCATAATCTATTTGCTAACAAGTATTAGGTAAATCTTAAATTCATAAATGTCACACAACTGAAGTAAAAGTTTGAAAACCTGGGCTGGGTGTGTCCTTTAGAAAATTGCCAACCTTCTGGACATTCAGCAAAGCAAGTAACCAAAAGTAATTTAGCTGGAATTTCAGAGACAGACTTTAATCCTTAATTCTCTATTTTGTGATGTAATATGGCCAAAGAGTAACACCATTTTTTGTTGCAGAGAACCTTATTTTTGTGTTTCTCAGAATATTTCTCAGACATTTTTTTAGTCCTTAAAATATCCACATAAATCAAGAGTATTATCTCCACTTTATTCAAAAAACATCAGTAGGGCACACACCAAGTTTAGTCAACTACCAAGTGATATAATGGATTTCTGGACTGATGAGAACTAGAATGAAAACCCAAGCTCTCCTGAATAAGGCCTAGTGGAAGTTGGTGTTGGCACCCATGAAAGACATAATTGATTTAATTAATAAAGAACAGCGTATTTCTATATCATTTTTAGTACAAAATGGGTCTGTAAATATGACACTCAGAAAATCAGTTTACGAAATTGTCAGGACAAATAACTATGCTATTTTTCTGTTTCAAAAGACAGAATGAAGATTCCTTCTTCCTCTATTCACCCCACCAAAGTCTTCATTAATGTGGATACTACACAGAATAGTGAGGTAAGAAAGCTGTGGTCTCTTTTGATCCATTCAGTTAACTCTTTTCTTTGATTACATGAAAAGATTTAGAAACACATCCGCAGAAAATTTTAAGGCAAAACCCAATTATATTCTCATCCAAGGTATCATTTATTCCAACAATATCAGTTGTGCTTTTACTACAGCAGGTCACATGTTCATGCCTTGAATGTTTGTTTGTGTTTGGGTTTCACTTTTCCATGTTCATTTTAGACTTAATGAATTCATTAAGGCATATCTTTCAGATTTCAAAGTATTAAAAAAAATTTGTGGTACTGTAAAGTTCTTTTAAGTAATAATTATTGTGCTAGTTTTATTTGTCAGCTATCTATTTTGTTTTAAAAGGAAAACAATGTGATGTTATAGAAGCCATTACCATTTGAAATGTCAGTTCTGAGGGATTAAGCCTCCATGGCAGAAATTCACACTCTGCTTTTTGTCAGGTATTAGATGAATACATCCATGTTTGCAAAACAGCCAATTTCTATTTTTTGTTACCTAGTAGCAGAAGAAAAATTTATTTTAAAGTGTTTGTATTGAGTTAGACAAAAAGCAACTGTTACTCTACATGTATTTGTAGATGGCAAAAGAGCATAAAGCACCATTAAGCATTTCTGAGCCATTCTTTTTTCTTGTATGCTGTTTGTGACAATAAAAATTATGGAAACCAAAACAGATAATGAAGTGATCCACAGTCAGCAGAGGAGAAGAAGAATAGAAAAAATTCCTACATTCAAACTAAATTCTTGTTTAAATAGCTTCATTAGTAATATGAAATTCAATAACCCAACTCTTAAATTGAGGTTAAATCAATGGAAATGTGTTATCTAATGAGATACTGGCTACATAAGCATAATAGGTTCATTTCTAGATCTCTCTTTCAAAGACAACTTCTAACTGATATATCTGAAATTAATTTTCTTGCAAAATGACAATCTAAACTAAAAGTTCCTTAGAAGTATATCCTTATTATCCACATAATCTATAATATTTGTGCTAGGATATCCTACAGCCCCTAAACATTTAATTATTACACTAAAAAAAATGTTTGCAGGACTCAGTCAGAAATATAACAAAAATACACTACTTACAACTCTAGTAAGAAAGCAAACTATACTACTAAATGGAAAATTCATTGATGCAAGAACTTCAACTTGCAGTCAATACCCTGTATACAATTTATTTCACTGCATTTAATCTGTGAAAAAGGTCAGAGAAAGATGTTCTTGAACTTCTCTGCTATATAGAAAAATGCCTTCTACAGAAAAAAACCCAAAAAACCAACAATCCTGTGCTGAAGTTGATTTCCAATGGAAGCAGAATTCTGTTTTATTTTCATCTTGTGCTAATAAGGAGATGAAATCTTCCCATTCAAATAGAGTTTATGGCCTCTAATTCATATTTCAACATTAATTGAATACATATTCTGCTTTCATTTGGATGACAATGAATCTAATGTTCAGGAGTCAGAAAAGAACTCAGTTCTCTATTATTTTCAAAAAATGGAAACGCATTAATATATTTTTTACCTCATGGTTTAGTCATATCTCAGTTCTTAAACCTTCAAAATAAAAAAAGTTCATATTCATTGGGACACTGAAAAATTATACTCTTGCTCACAAAATTTTCAGCTTCATATAATTTTAAGAGTCACTCTGGATGGTAGAAGATCAGATTTCCCTTCACTATTTGCAATGTGTTACAAATGTCTAAAAGTTCAGTCTGGTTGTAAAATGTGATAAAAGTGAGTTTTGAAAGGTTTGAGTTTTCCTGAAACAGGTTTTTCAATCACTAGTGAATTAGAGAGGAGTTTAAAGTTCTGTTATCAAATCAGTGCAGCTGAATACTACTAGTTATGATACAAAGGTTAGGGTTTAAGAAAGCAAAGATTTTCATCTTACCTGATGAATGGAAAAAAAAAAGTCCCTTTGGTACATAATGTGAATCTAGTATAAACTTTATAAAATGCACAAAATTTATAAAATTAGTATTAAATACTTTATTTCATCTCTGTCTCAAGATATTCTAATGTAATATTAAATTTTGCCACTATCCTGTGAAATTATTTCTGGTTATTTAATCTAGACAAAATTTGACACTTGTTTTAAAAATATTTTGCTTTGTCACTGCTTAGGATAGGACATTGTGTAGGACTAGGAGACTAAACTGGTCAGAATAGCAGTAATATAAACAAGATATTAAACGAAAAATATTATAGCTATATTATAAAAACCTTATGTATATTCTAGATTAAAAAAATAGTTTTACCTTTTCCGATTATAAAAATTTCCTGCAAGTAACTGATTCCCACTAAATGTTAGAATAAAAATATATATAGGTAGAGGGATGATTTTTTTTCTTGAATCTATTTGGCACTCCCCATCTTTCAAAATATTCTTTTCTCACACATACAACTACACAACTAATCTTCTCATCCTGAACTCCGGTACAATATGCTAACTTAACTGCCAAGGTCTACCATATGCTTAAAATATCCACAAATTCTACGTTAAGCTTTCTATTTTTCAGTTTGTGCCTGCATATGCAATCTGTAATATTACTATAATTAAAACTGGCAAGAAGTTTTCAACTGCTGTTTTAGACTTCAAGCTTTGCAATCACTGCAGGAAAAAACCCAAATCCTGTGGACCTGGACATCCAGTCTTTATTGACTCTTTATAGTTATTGGACTAAAACTTCAGTATATAGCAAATAATAGTACTGTAAAAAGTATTTATAGTGCTTAAAGGCGGTGTAAAATATTTCTGTGGGTTCAAAACCATGCCATAGAAATTTCCTGATCCCTTGAGCAGCAGCTATACAAATATATCTTTCCTTTAGAAAGTTAAAAGAAGTAACCCTGTCCTTAGCTGAACATGGTGTCTTCGAGCAGTGCACTGCCATGTCACATGCTAAGCATTAAGTTCACTGTTTTGATCAGAATCTTAGGTTTGCTGCTGGGAATCTGGTTTCCTGTACTGATTTTATGGTGCTGCTGCATTTCCACTATTCCTTATCAGCTTTTTAATCTACTACAAAACCAAATTTATTAATTAAAAATTATTTTTAAATTTAATAATTTCTCAATTTGTAAGTATTATTGTATCCACCCGGCCTTATATCAAGTAAAAATCTGTAATCCACTTTGCAATGGCTCAGCTGGATGAGATCCAAGGATTAGTCTAGTGCAGTGCAGATGAATAAACTTTAATTTTACAGAGAAATTTTTTTACTAAACTGAGATGTAGCATATGGAGCACCAGCAGCCTCATGTCTGTCAAGCTGTTGGAGACTACACCAAGAGCAATGGGTGGTGGCACCTTCAAACTCCAGAATACATTTTAAGCAGAGGCCACCTAGGTAGTAAACACCAGAGGATCTGCCAGTCAGGCTGACCCTGCCTAATCAAAATACTACATACCATAGAAACAGATAAAGCTCCCGTAGGGCATGTTAAAGTTATGCTGGGTAAAAAGGTTTGGTAAAAGGGATTATTCCTGCCTCAGGCAAAGGTAAACCCATCCATAGGATTACTTTTACTCGAGGACTTGGGTGCACTTTGTGGTAAATACAGGAAATGAGGAAGTCCAAGGTGTGCCTCAATGGGTTTTGATTTTGGGTGAAAATAGGCAATGAATTAAACTGTAATTAATAGCTATAGTTAATAACTACTCCACACTGTATATTACTGCTTCTGTGATGGCTCTAGGTCCATCACCTCATCGCATTGATCTTAACCTCAAGGGTTCTGGGGGTCTGAGCCTGACTTTCATTTGACAATCACACTCTCACTAACGAAGAATGAGCCGTCATAAAACTGAAGTGCAGCAGTACTGAAGTTGGAACTGACTCAAATGTGCAGCATGCAACTCCTCACTCCATCTCTCCTCCCTGAAAGACTATATTATCATCCACAACTATTACTGTATTTTACTTTCAGTAATTAAAGTTTGGTTATCTTAACATAGAAGTTTTACTTTGATTCTCCTCCCCATTTCACTGGGGCGGGGAGCAGAGAGAAAGGGGGTTTGAGTGAGAGGCTCTGTGGTGTTTAATTTCCAAAGGATTTAAACCACAACAACAAAACAAATTAATTGAGAATAAAATTAAAGAGTATATAATCTGAAAACCACATAATCTTGAAGCTATTACTCTAATCTACTGGTTTTTACTTTCAACACTAGTAAATTGCACTGCAGGAAGATGCGAGTTCAGTCTTCTTGCAACATTGCAGGAAAGCAGGATGAGAACCAGCTGAACCCCAAAACCAAATCACCACGTTGGGATGGCTGTATCTTGCCTGTTGTAATGGAAACCTTGTGATAGAAATTATTACCCAGCACCAAGAAAAGCACATGGCTTTTGCTTAGTTTATAGCATAATATAATGAGTCCAGCGGAGACATGTCAAATTTCTCTTAGCCTGCAAAACCATAATGTAACGAAGCATTAAATAATAAAAAATAATAATAAATAATCAGATGGAGCAGATATCATTTAAAATTTTCAATCAAAATATTAAAACCTGAGCCCTAGTAGTGTAAAACACAGGAAGAGGATCCACATGTGATTCTGTCTTATTTTACATATTCTTTGATAGATGGAACATAGAGGGGATATTAGAAATTCATCCAGAACACTGTAACTTGTAACAGGATGAGTGCAAACTGTTTATCTAGTGCACTGGGAAACTGCTAACACATGAGATTAAAAATGGTATCTGTAATTGCAGGTCAGACAGAATCCTCAATGAAAATTCTACAAGGATAAAAAACCCAGGAAATTACATACAAAGCACACTGACAACCACATGTATGACAGTCTTTGCTTTGCTTCTTTATGTAAATCTGTGTGTAAATGTGTCTGACTAAAGAAAACAACTCAGCACCTCATATACAATTTTCCACTATCTGTGAAGCACCTGTAGTCCACACGCTGCAAGATGACAAACATTGGAATAATTTGAAGACCTGATCATGAGACAGAACAGAAGGAATAGAGACAAGTAAGACTAAGTAGGAAATAAAATGGTAAAGGGCAAAGTTAATGGAGAAGGAGTAAAGAGAAGGGAAGATATTGGTCAAGAAGTGCAAATGAAAAGAAATAAGCTTAGAATAACCACAGATTAGTAGGAATACTTAGCAGGAAAAATTTGTTTTCAGAACAGATGAAAAACTTTTTCATAGATGTGCATCTTTTTTTTTCCTAAGCCATCTCCACATGAAGTGGACACTTGTGACATCACTGCTAGCCATGAGGCAGATGGAAGCTTTAGGAACCCCACCAGCCAATTTGCATGTGCCAATTGTGCATCTGGCTTCTGCCAGTCAACATACAATGAGATTCTTCTGCCTTTCAGAACCTCTGCATTCTGTAATTTCTTTTAACAGAACTTGAAATGTTCTTATCTAAACTTTGGCTTTCTCTATCATGCTAGGTAAAAAGTTCAAAATTATGAGGCGGTGGGGAAGAGAGTGCGCATTTGTCATAAAAAGAAGCCAAGTAATACTTGTTCTCTTTGAGGAAGGAGATGAATTACAAATAGATTATTTGGAGTACCTTAGACATCTATTAAATGTTTTTCATTGTTTGTAGCTGAATACTGAATTTTCAAAGTTAAGACAATGTAAGGTTGAAATTAAAAGTATGTAGATATGACTGAGGGAAGTGAGATTCATGAATGAATAACTGATTGATTTCAGAAAGGAGTATGCAAGTCTGTGCCTCTGGGCATGTTAAATTGAATTTACCTACACTTCTACTTTACACAGTTGGAAATTCACATTTGCACAAAAGTAGGCATTACATAGGCAATATTTTCAGGTGACCAAATTATTTTTGTAAACCTGAAGCTATATTGCAATGATACATGTGATGAGATTGGAATATTTTATACCTCATAAATTCTATCAAATCTTGCTGCTGCAAAAGTCGACAGTGCAGTGCTTCAGAAATACATATCCATATTACAAAAGTTGGTCATTACTGAGCCACCAGAATGCTTTCACATCTGCAATCTGGCACTGAACTGGAAAGCAACATCAACGACACTCTTTCAAGACTGCCTGAATTACCTCACTAATCTTTACCAAAACCACTACACAAGTTTTCATGGCCATAACATCTCTATAAAACATACAATAGTCTATATGATGTTATAGTCTCATTAATGCTTAAATCAATTTGCTTTAAAGAAACTAAATGATATTTACCAGTCAGTCCTTTTCTTTTTTATTGTTTTCTGCATATTAACGTATTTTTGTAATCACAAAGAAAACCACAAAGTTTTAGCAAATGTAAACAAAATGAGAAAAAGGTAGGCGAACCGTGAATTTAAGAAGAATTTGTATATTTGTAGTCAGTCAGTGTACAAGACAAAAGTTTGGCTCACACAGTGCTGCTGAGAGCACAAGTACTAAATGAAGCAAATGTCTGTCAAGTTTCTTGGCTCTGAGTGACAGTTCTGTATCAGTGAATCTAAAATTATATTGATTTTAAGTAATGAGTAGCACTTCCAGGCTGCATATGGATGCATCCCTGATGAAACCTAGACACAGGGAAAGCCAAGCCATGAAAGAAACACCAGGTGTGTTTGTCATTCCCCTGTTCTAAATGGTCAGGGAAAGGGGATCACCTACTGCATGTTGACACTGATCCATCTAGCCAATATTAATTCCTAATCTCTAAGCCCACAAAATCAATGTGCTTTATACAGCTGCAGGAGGCAAACCATAGAGCTTGAAGCAGTGTACCTTTGATAGACACTGGCCTGAAATTCTACCAGTCTAAAGTATTACAGAATGACAGAATGGCTAAGGTAACCCACCACACTGGGTTGTCTGGTCCCATTTCAATTTTTCATGCTCAATAATTTTTATTATATTTCTAGTTTGTTTAGCCTGAGCAAAAAGTAACACTGGTACTGATGGGTCCTCAAAAGATTAAGGACCACAAAACCACATAAGAATTCAGGTTGGAAGAGATACCTGGATGTTCAACCACCCTGTTTATGCAGAGCTATTTGAAACTGATTTCTCAGGATCATGTCCAAATGGCATTTGAATATCTCCAAGAAGGGAGGTTCACAAATGCTCTGGGAAGTACCAGTCACTTCCGCAGTAAAAAGGGTCTCCTGATGTTCAGAGGGAACCTCCCATATTTTGATTTGTGCTTGTTGCCTGTGGTCCTGTCACTGGACACCACTGAATAAAAGACCTTTTCTCTATTCTCTTTATACCTTTCCTTCTGGTACTTATATATACTGATGAGATCACCCCAAGCCTTCTCTTTCCCAAGCTGAACAGTCTCAGCTCTTCAGTCTTTCCTCACAGGAGAGATGTTCCATTACATTAATCACCCTTGTGGCCCCCCCATCAGACTCTGTCCAGTATGTTCATGTCTCTCATATCTGATAGCTCAGAACTGGACTCAGTATTTCAGGCATGGCCTTACCGGTGCCTGAGAATCCCCTCATAGCACTTCCTGCTGTGGCTATGCCAGTGGGTAAACATTCTAATCATGATTTTGCAATCTATTTAATATCTTGGAGAAATACTTGCAGCATTTTGTTAATACTGTGAAACGAGTGGAATAGACAATTATTTTTAAAAATCCTGAAAAACCCAAAAAACACTTACACATGTGTTGCTGGTGACTCACTGAAATATGTGAATTTAAAGCTGTTCATTTCAGTTTATGCCCTTAATCCAATGGACTTTCATTGAGGAAGGTAGAAATATTCAGTAGACTTACAAAAACAAGCAATGGTTTGGGTTGAAAGGACCCTTTGAAGATCACTTAGTCCAAACCTCCTGTCACAGGAAGAGACATCATTCAATAGAGCAGATTGCCCAGAGAAGTTCCAGAGAAATTCTGGATGCTCCAGTCCTAAAAGCATTCAGAATCAGGTTGGATTGTGCTTTGATCAATCTCTTCCAGTGTTTTACCACAGTTAAAGTAAAGAACTTCCTTATGTTCTGTCTAAATCTATTCTCTCTCCATTTACAAATGTTGCCCCATGTTTCATCACTACAGAGTTTGCTGAAAATTCTTGCTATCCTTCTCATAAGATCTCCTTATGTACTGAAAGGCTGCAATGAGTTCTCCCCAAAGTCTTATTTTCTCGAGGTTCAATAACCCCAGCACTCCCAGCCTCTCTTCATACAAGAAGTGGTCTAGCCCTTCAGTCATCTTCTGTACCCATTCAAACAGGTCCATATCTTTCCATGTTCTGGGCACCCCAGAGCTGGATGCAGCACTCCAGGCAGGATTCTCATAAGAGCAAAGTAGAGGGAGAAAAAAACCAAAATAACATCCCTTGACCTACCTGCCATACTTCTTTTTATGCAGGATGCAATTGGTTTTCTAGGCTGGAAATAAACTTTTAGTCAATACAAAACCTATACAGAAATCAACAGGGAATTTAAAAAGTCAGTTTGAACTCTGTAATTCTCAAGAATCGGAGTTTCTATACTGACAAATTTTGCCCACAGCAGCACAAAGATATAGATATTAAGGAAACACATACATTGGCTTTGGTCAGAGAAGCATTAGTCAGAGGGAAAAAGTGGTTTCATATTGCAGAAAGAGGATGTTGCTTTTTGTAGTCTATAACTTCAAAAAAGGTGAAATCAGGTGAAGCAAAAAGAATTTTTTTTCCCCTCATAACCCAGTACCAATTTGTTTGTACCTAAAAACCTGACTACAGAGAAATATGACCACTTTAGAAAGCATTCCCATTAGTATATCCTCAGCCAATTTCTCTCTGAAGAGACCAATATATTTTAGGACATCTTTACACTTAGCTAGAACTTAGAGGTTTTTCTCTGACAATAGTAGCTTAAGGAAATGTGTGAGAACTAATGGTCATTCCTAATGTGTGCCAAAGGCTCTTCCCTGTCCCAGTCTGACTAGTGTAACCACACTTTACTCAGGGAAAGACACCAAATCAGATATCTTCAAACTGTCTTAGTTTATTTTGTCCTTCATAGAATAATTTTACTAATTTATTTTAAGATTTAAAGAGTATTGAAGTAGGCCTATAGGCAAGGAAAACAGACCAACATAGGAGAACATACACCAAATAAACTACTAAAAGTATCTTTTTGTGATTTAAGCAAAGACTTTAAAAGTGATATCAAAACATTGAAAAATGAGGAAGAGTAGTATGTTCTCTGAGTAACATTTCTTATAGTACCTAAGGTCAAAGTCAGGCAGTCTGTTTTAGTCAGAAAATTTAGGTATCAGACCACATAAAACATAGGTGGTTAGTGAGCAATAATGCTTACCTATCTTAGATGCCCTGTCTATATCAGCTAAGTGTCTTTGAGTGATTATTACGGAAGGCTGTCTACAAACACTACCCATGGGGCAGTCTGTGTTTTGCATGGCTGTCCTAGCTCCCAGTTACCCAGGTCCAAGTAACTATGGTAGTACACAGTGAACACAGTCTTTCCTCCAGTGGGGAATGAAGGATGCAGAGGTAGAGGGATGCAGAGGTAGAGGGATGCAGAGGTCTCTCATCCCAAAGTGGACAGAGGACATGGCCATGATGTGCACACAAACCTATGCTGTGCACCAGGCAATGCATCTGTAATGCAGTATGTTCTTTGGAACATAATTGCCCTAGTTCTGCAGCCAACTCTGAATTTTCTGTGTTTTTTGTACTAAGCAGCCTCTGGATAAAACTCAAAAATAATCCAGAATTTGTCATTAATCACAGTACTACAGCTGTAAAGCTACTTGACTTCCTACATAACCAGCATACCTAAATTCATGTACTGCTGTGGTTGCACAGTATCCCAGATGCAGCTGGCTGGGTGAGAAGAGGTTTGTGTCTGCTGGTGAGTGCTTGTGATATGATCCCATAAATGCAACTGCAGAGATTTCAGCTCCTCCAGACTGAAGTTTGCCTGGAACTCAGGTGTTTAACATGTGATTTAATTTCAAGATTCCTGTCATCATGTTTGAGCAAAAGAACACAACTGCTTAAAAAGCTTTAACTTCAAATGCATACTGTCCCTGGGATGTACTATAGAGCACATTATATATGACAAAGAAAAAAGAAAGATTTATTCATTCAGGAATGCCTAATTAAAAAAAAAGAATCCAAGACATTAAAAGTAATGCACTTTCTAGTGCAACCAAATAACTGAAAATAAGTAAGGTTGTGCCAAGAAGAGGATTGATTCCAGTACAAATGCATGGAGTTTTAGTCTCTGAATCCCTCTGGAGAAATGGAGCATGTGGAACCTAGTCAATTGGCTCCTCTTATCAGTATGATTAAGTATGGTTGTTCATATAAAGGATGACACAGTTGTCTGTCACAATTCTTGGTGACTCTTGAATTTCTGAAACTCTTAGCAAAGTCACTGTAGCTATTTCTTTTAGTGTAGCTCTTCTGGAGCTCTGAGAATCTACTGCAATGCCAGTGTGAAACACTGGAAGGCTCAGAAAAAATTTCACTGCAGGTGTGCAAGAAACAGAGCCCTCCTTTCTGTGTCTGTCACAGGAAGGAAGTTAACAAGTCTTATGAGGATTTTGGTCTGTTTATTCCGTTCTCTACTTCTAACAGAAGCAACTTAGAAGTCTCTATCAGATATTAGGGAGAAATAATTACCCAGCTGGGAATGACAGACTTAAGTTTTAGAATTTTTTGGCTAAACCAAACATAGAAATTCACCTTTTTAAAGAATCACAGCCTTCAGAAGTTTTATTGCTCTGGAATGATTTCAATGAATTACTAGTTCTTCTGAGAATCTGTAGAAGAGGATTTGATACATACCCTACTTCAATGTCTTACTAAATCATACTCCCACAAGCTAAATTAGTACATAGGAAAGACTAACTGTAAAAATTCAAAAGATATACTACAGCACAGATGAAATGTTTAGCATGCATCTGGACATGCTTTATGGGCTGTGTCCCCATAACACAATGTCCATGAAATGTGATGCTTCTATGGTTCATCCTACATGGCTGTTCTAAAACCTACAAATTTCCAGTTGCTTCCTAGCACCCCTGTGGAAGAGAGCAGGTCTATTTTCCTGTGACATCCTCAACTGATAAAAGTGGTCAGACCTTTAGTAACACAGTGTTAATGTCCATACATTTAAAAAAACCTAGTGTTTTCTTGAGAAAATAGGCCTACTCTTCCCCACAGAAGAACTTTGAATGTAGTAGCAGACACCAAAAGTAAACATCTGGGGGGCAATTCTGTAGTGCAAATTAAAGCAGTTCAGATTAAGCCATCTCTTAGTCCCCATGCTCTGTGTTGAGGAAAACCAAAAGACAGTGAGAAAACAGCTCTCCTGGCATGCTAGAGACGGTGTTTGATTCTGTCAAGTTGGCATGAGTCAGTACTTGCTTGTCCTGCAGGGAGAAGAATGGCTTATTTTTTACAAGCATAAGGAGAGATAAAAAGAAATCTTAGTACAAATCACTTAAGTAGTTAATTAATTAAGGGACACAAACCCATAGGAAATCAAGCACTCTTTCCAGGGATCATTAATGTACTTAGCTGTTGCTGTTGTTTTTTTTTCCTCCCCATGGTTCTATGAGAATTAAAAGATGAAATAATGAAGCAAAATGCTTTAATTCCTACTGTTCTTTACACATTGGTTACAGCAACCATGAGAACTGTGGCATTAAATAGAGTTCTTGATACTTTTGGAGCTATGCTAATATTGAGATATGCTTTCAGAGATGAATAAAATTTAGGCAATCTCCTAAATAGTCTAATGTTATTACTTTGAGAAGGAATCTTCTTAGATATTTTTAATAGTACATAATGGGTTTTTCTTAAGGTTCAAAATTAAAACAAACTAGACCCTACACATTATAGGAACTGGATTTGTAAACAAAATGAGGACTTGGAAGTAAACCATTCTCTTCAGAAGTGATGCAGCGTTTCTAAAGCATTTAGATAAAAACTGAAAACTGCATTTTGCTAATACAGTAATTCATGGCAAGTTTTAATCTCATGTACAGATGGTTTTGTTAAGTTAAACTTTACTTTCTTGAGATGTTGCTAAACCTCCTTTCACTTTACCATGTGATTGAAACTGACCTTCTAGAAACTAGCTCAAAATAAAATGCTACTTTTTCCTAGATCAAAAAGCATCCACAGATATTGAAAAAAAAAAAAAAACCACAAAAAACCCCAAGCCTATTAAAATCTTCCACCACTGAAAATCATGACCTCTTTGTGCTATTATTTTCTGTCTAGTTACTGAAAGATAAGATGGAGATGTCTGTTCTGCCTTATAACAGAAAACAAGAGTAACTGAGAGAATGACTTCCACACACCCCTTGTCATTGCTACAGACCATTAGCAATACTATAAATAGCATGATCAAATCCCAAATTGCAGATTCAGTCATAAAAGTGTCTACATTTCATGCTGATTCAGAGAAGCAGCAGCACTAACTGCAATCATCAAGGAATGTGACATCTCCACAGTATTTTCTACAGCTCACTGGACTGGTGACAGGACGATTGTTAAAAATTAATGGGGACCATCAGATGTGGTTAAGTACAGCTTGGCAACTATGAAAGCTGCACTTCTCATTTGAAACTGATAATGTAATATTATTCTATGAGGATAGATTGTAATAGATTATGTTTTATTCAGGTAACACTCTTCTGAATCTTTGAAATTTTGAACACATTATTTTGTTAAATTGTTAAATTTATAGGGAATAGGAAGAGAGAAGATATTTTACATTGTTTTCTTTCTTGAAAGTACTCTTCACCTTCTGTTTTTGCATTATAATCCTTTACTTCTCAATTAGTTAACATTCTAAGAAATTCAAGATCCTAAAATACAAGGTTTATTAAAAGATTGATTGTGGTAGTTAAGAAAAGATTCAAAGCTGTATCCAGTAATTCCCAGATACATGTCTGGATTTAAAAGCCATGACACAAGTTTGTTTGAAATCTTAATATTTTGCATGCCTGTATTTTTAAATTGCAACAAAGTATTTCAACCAAAATCATGGGCCCAACGAGGGATTATTAAATACATTGTGTTGGTGTTTTTTGCATCAGAGCAGAGTAAATTGTTACACTGTTCAGAAGATTCTTAAGAATTCCTGCTTAGAAACTGAACCAAAAAGGATGGACTGACAACTGAAAGGATAAACTTGTGACCATTTGTTCTGAAATTATTAGATTCTAGACACCTGATGTTGCTGTCAAAAATTAGACTAGACAAGTGACATTTTTTTGTCTATGCTCAATACTGTGAATGTCTGAGGAGTCCTAATGTTAGTACAGGAAACCGAAGACTTTCAGCAGAAAAAACTTGTGTGCTCTTACTTTTAGGAAGAGGGGAAAAAAAAAATTATCAAGTTGTAATACTTCAAAAATGTGCAGTGCATGTGAGAAATAGCTAGAGTCTCCAATTATTTTGACAGAAAGTAAGCAAATGATCAGGGAGAGGAGTTATAAATTCTAAGCATGGGAGACAATGCTTGAATGAATGTAAGAAGTGGAACATGCTCCCCCTGTTGCTAGCCATAGATGTGCATTTCCCAAACCTTTACATTTCTTGCAAATACCAGTGGACAAGACCACCAGCAAATACCTGTAGAACCTCAAAGTCTTACACCAAGTGCTCTGGTCAACACTCTGCCACTGCAGAGATGAAGTCCAGAGTCCATCTATTGCAGAAATGAGTAACTGTGACTCCTACGTGCCGCAAATAACAAGTATAGTTATTTGTTCATTTATTATTTATGTTATTTGTGGAATTGAATGCTACTCAAATCTAGGAGACCTTAATTAGTCAATATTTAAAAATCAGAAAGTTCAACAAATAATTGAAAGTATTTGAGTAAGTTGTCTATATGGAGTGAATTGTCCCCTCCAGAGAGTAATTCAGCTCATATATCTGAAATAAATATCTTAAAGATGAGATAGATTTGTTTTTGGAGATGCCTCTTTCTCTCCACGGATTAGAAAAAGAAACTTCCTGGATAAAATTGGCCAACACTGTTATCACTAAACCATGTAGGATTGACTCAATGCATTCACAATGTCACACTTGTGTGGAAATACAAAAATTATGGAAACAAAAAGCACCATACTATATGTAAGCAAAAGATCAAGACTAAAGTTGCACAACTACTTTAAAATCTGAGTTGCAAGTCCTTGATCGTAATCATATTTTAGCACAATCTTTATTAGGTATCAGAGCATTCACTAGTCTTAATTTAAGACTCAAAACAAAAATGAAAAGGAAAAAGTTGTGTCTGTAGTGTGTGACAAACGTGTGATGTACATTACTGCTCCTTTCATCATCCAGACAGGTGTCCTATTGGAGGATAGCCAAGGTGTGCTCTCCACATCTGTCCATCTGGATTTCTTTCCAAAGGAAAACAATGACTTGGAAGAAGAGATGCAAATCTGCATCTCACTTTTTCCTCTTCAGAAATACTCTGTGTAATCTCTGTTGCCTTTGAATTTAGTAAGAGAAAAACCTAAAAGAAAAAAAATCTCCTCATCACTACCTAGATGAAAAGGATTTTTTTTTTCTTTTTTTATCTTGGGTAGTGGAATATAAGGATAAAAATCTAAGTGAACAAAATAGACTTTCAGGTCTCAACTGGCACACTTACACGTAAAGGACCTCACTGATGAACAAGGAGGATGGCTGCAGCACAAGGTTTTAAGACAATTTTTATAATTTGGAAGATCCTAGAGGAGTGTCCTTGTACTCTATCTTAGACCAAAATTCATACTCCGAAGCTTGGAGTATGAAAGAACACCTCTGTCTCCTGTACTTATTGAAAATGGATAGAAAAAGAATGTGCTATTTCAATACTACTTTAATTTGTATTTTTCTAGGGATAATATTGCTTTCCCAGTTATAGAGGGAGAAGGATTCTTTTCAATTTGTATTTTTACTACTAGAGGTGTGGATACTTTTTGAGAAATTGATGTTATTATCATATTTCTGCTTATCTGGCGCCTTTATTATCTCTAAGAAGTACTAAATGCATTGAATGTTTGCAAAAAACCCCAAAAACTCCTTTTGTCAATTTTTCTCAAAATTACCTGACAAGAGAAGAGAGTATCTTGTGTAGGAGGAATGACTCAAATCTCCATTGTAAGGGCTATTACCTGATGTCATTGTCAAAATGTTCGAGTTGACTCATTCACAGAGAATCAGACAAACAAAATGGCCTATGCAAACAATCAAGCAACCTCATGCTAATTCTTCTTTTAATACAGCAGGCCATTGACATAATATGGACTTTAGGGAGTAAAACCAAGTAGAAGACTAGAGGGACTCTTTTCCAAAGAGTCATGGTCAATCTGCTAGGCAGTCCTTGGGCTAGCATTACCACAGTTATCTTTATTATTTTTAAGGGAAAAAAAAAATCTACCATTTTTTTTCTAATAAATTTAGATTCTGATTAAAAAGAAGAAAAAAAGTTCTATTTTTTCCATAAAATGGTGTAGCAGAAATTATTTCTCTTCCTTTTGAAAGGTTAAGCTAAAGAAGAAAGTCTCATTTCCTAAAAGAAGCTGATTGCTATCTGTTTGGATTATCATATCATTAAGTTTCCTTGGCTTGCTTAGTTCCATGATTACTATCTAATAAAACAATGTGCATTGATACATAAAAGAACATACTTATTAAAAACAGTCTTTGAATGCTTTGGTTCAGAACGTTGTGAGCGTGTAACAAAACAGCCTTGCATCTATGTTATATGTATCACACTTTATTTTAGCAGGAATAACTGATAATTTGTTTATATTTCATACTAAACTGAGTAGGAACAGAAATATTGGGAGATCTGATATTAAGCCTGGTAATGATGCATTGCTAAATGACGTGGACCTGTGCAATGGGTAGGTATGTAGCTGAGGGACAGATGAAAACACTTTTTCTTTAAATTAAAAAGCATTAAAAGCATAGCTGCAAGATTAGCATAAGATAAATTCAAGTTTGATAATCATCTAAGTTATAAGGGCAGAGTAATAAAATGCTAAATACTCCTCTCCCTTATAGGCCAGGGTCATCTCACCTAGGAAAATTTGCAAGTAAAAAGACAAGAAAGAACAATAAAGGCTTCACCTTAACAAAAATATGTTCTTCTAACACCATCCATATTATAGACATGTCATTTAATAAAAGCCTGGGATTGTTTGTCACATTATTATCCAGAGCTGAATTAACAATGGTAAGTACCAGGAACAGCACAGACAGGACTGAACTAGTAAAGAGCACAGAAGTGTAATACAGCTGAGAAGCCCTACTGTCTTAAGTGGTGTTTGAGATGAAAATAGCTATTATTCTTCTGACAGTGACTACAGCAGAGATAGTCATAGCTAAATTGAATGACAATACATCTCAATTTTGCAAGCACTTGTAATACTCACTACATATGTCATTATTTTAAACTTTGTATTGTAGAATCATGGATTGTATAATCATGGATTACTGAAATAGAGTTCTTAAGTGACCTAGTGAATTCTAATCACTATAAAGTAACTGTCATCAAGCTTTTAAATTAACTGGAACCTGCTATTTATTATTTCCTATTAGGTACACTATTTGACTAGTTAAACTGGTTATTGGATTCTTCATACAGTAGCCCCTGAACTCCTCCAGTCAATTAAATTCTTTATTGAATCTGATTTGTCAGTGTCAGTGTCACTTCTAATCTCTTAAATCCACATTGGTTCAGAAGCTTTAAAATGTACTTATTCAGTTGCAAAACTAGGAAGTTAGACAGGCAGAATCCTTCCCCTCTCCCTCCTCTCTCTGTGCAAGCCATGAACCTGCCAACAGTACAAAAGATATAAACACTTGTATATACACTCTTATGTAGCTGCAGAATGAGCTGCTTTTAAGATGAGCTACAGAGCATGAACAGGAACAACATATAAGCAAAAAACTCTATTGGGTGTTTTGATACCAGCATGTTGTATATTGAACACTTTTATCTTTGACTCAATTTCTTATCCCTTTAGATTACAGAAATTAGCAGAACAAAGTAACTATAGCTAATTCCAGAACTGGAAACTTTAAAATCTTGGCAATACTCTTCACAGGTTTTGATTGATATCTGCAAAAGTATTCCAGAGCATTTTTACACCTGTTACAAAATTAAATTCCCTGATTCTAAAATCTCCCTGATTCTCTGTTCATCAACAAAAACTAGCTTTCAAAGGAAAAACACAGGTGGTGAAGGAAAAGAAAGGAAAAATACAAGTATTAAATAACAGATCTGCACGATGTTCTTGTCAGCCTAGTAACTCTTTAGTTCACCTGAAGAGCAGCACAAACATGCAGGCTATTTATTTCCATATTGCAAAGTACAGTTTGCCTGACACAGACTTCTTTTTCCTTTAAAACCATTCTCTTTCTAAAGGACCTCCTTTTTGCCAGTAAAAAAAAATCTGCTTTTTACATATTATAGGCATATAAGGGGAGGAATTCCCCTCCCAGGTTAGGCGCATCACCTTTATTCTGAAAGAGAAGGCAAAGCACGCCAGGCTCTTACCAGACACAGGGAAAACAATCGCTTCGGCTGGCTCCAGCGGCGCCGGGTGCGAGCAGGCAGCCGGAGCGATCCCTGGGCCTCACACAGCAGCGAGACAATTGGCACTGGCGGAGGAGCCGTAAACATCCATCACGGCGGGCTGGGGCTGGGCTGGGCTGGGCTGGGCTGGGAGCGGCGGGCGCTGCCCCGGCCGGCCGGGCTGGGCTGGGCGCTCCGGGCGGGATGATGTCAGGCACAGCCCCGGGCGGGCGCTCATTGGCTTCCCTCACCTGCGCCGGCCCTTAACCCTAAACTGCCGGCCGCCCACTGAAAGAAAGGTGTCTAATCCGTGCATACATACGCACAGGTGGGGGCTTTCTGGCTTTCCTCCTTTTTTTTTCCTCCCTTTTTTTTTTCACCTTTCATTTATTCTCTTATTTTTTACCTCACCCCCCCCCCCCCCCCCTTCTTCTTCTCCTCCTTTTTCTCCTTTTTTTTTTTTTTTTTTTTTTTTCCCCAGGAGGAAATGAGACTGCACAAGAAGCTCCTGCTTTGGGGACCAGGTGCTTGTTGTGGTTTAGCTGTTGAATGCAGCAATTAAGCAAATTCTAAAAAACTAATTTGCCTAAATTATTAAACAAGACCCTCAGGTAACTGGGTTTGCGTCGTCTGTTTGCTAAATGGCAGTAATCATCAAAATATTGTACAGAAAAGGTATTAAAGGAAAGGTTAATGCATGCAGCACCTGGAGAACTCATATTTTTAATGATTTTGCGTTGCATCCTCTTCAGGCATGAGGTTAATAAAAGTACATGGTGGAAAAAGGGTGTAAACTCAAGAGTATTTCACTATTGCAATGTTAGGTTGATTCTTGTGTCTTTTTAGGTATTTAAAACCCTGGGAAAAGGGTGTAAACTCAAGAATATTTCACTATTGCAATGTTAGGTTGATTCTTGTGTCCTTTTAGGAATTTAAAATGAACAGAAAAAAGTATAGGGATGTACAAACGTACATGAAGAGTCATTCCTTGAATGCTAATTAGGAGCCCAGATATTCTGTAGTAAATGAGGCATGAAACACATTGCCCAATGTATGATGTCCTAAATATAGTGGCACTAAGTATTTAGCTATGTTACAGGCAATATCATAAATCATGAGAACTCTAAAATGAGTCCAAATCAGTGCTTAAATAATTGCTTTTTCCATAAATGAGTATTTTGATCTCTCATCTTTAAGTGGCAAAAAATCCTTTTGCTCTATAGAAAAATGAAAAAAAAAACCTGACCTACCACATATTGTATTTGTATCTTTTGTTCTATGTCAACTTTTTTTAATCTTGGGAAACTAATACTTTCTTGAAATGGGTAGGAACCCGATCCCAAATGTATTTACAGTAAGTGATATAACACACCAGTCTATTTTTGGTCTGCTATCCCTCAAAAAAAGAAAATATTGTTGCTCAGTTTTTTCTCTGGGGGGAAAAACAAGACCAAAGAACCAACAACACCAAAAAAACCCAGGAAAAATGAAATATAATCAAACACAATCTAACTTAATCTAAAAGATATGTAAGGTAAGATTTCTAGAATAAACTTGATAAAGAGCTCTGTCATTTTCTTGTGGCTCTTTCACAAGTTTTAGAGACTCAGGAGATTAAATTCTGGGGACTTAATAACACCAGTTTTGTGTGGGGATCTGGAGGTTAATCTATTAGTCAAAACACTCTTTAGTCCAAAATTAAAGCCTTTGTTCACTTATTTCTGCTCAGAAAACATAGTTCAGATGGAAATAACTATAAAACGGATTCACTGCTATGCAAAGTGAAAAAACTGAATTTCAGGTCAGAAAAGACTAATTTGGACAATGGGAATGTTGGCTTTGCTTATGTATGGTTAATGATAAAGGTAAGACGTAGTATCATGAGTCATAAGGAAAAGAACTATTGATGAGATAAATTAGGCTTAAATGTATCATATACAAAAGTTATATTCTCCTGAATATTTAATGGTACCTATAGTCTAGACCAAACTGACGCATTGTTGCGAAAATGTTACTACACTGGTTGATTCAGCATGAAAAATACCTGGATTTCCCATATCTAGTTAATCTTAAAATGATGAATTAAAGTTCTATGCATTTTTTATTCTTGTGTAGAGTACACTTTATACCTTTAAAGAATGTATCACTCACAGACTACCTGCTAGACCATTTTAATGGGAGAGTGCCATACTTTTACAAAGTTCTCAGTGTTCACAAAGTTTGTTATTCTCCAGTGATAATAGAGAACCTATGCTTTATAAACTAAGCAGTAACTTAGAAAATTTACTTAATGTAGTATCAATGCAAATTTGAAATATTGGTGTAGAATACTTTTTTAGTAAATGACCTGCAAAATTTGACATTTTCTTTACAAAAATCTTTTTTTTCTACAGTAATATATAATTAGTGAATATCTTGAAATTGACCTATTTATGAATTTATTGATAAATTATCAATTTTTTCCATGCTTCTTGTTTCAGAAATTGTCTATTACCCATATTTTTAAAACCATGGAAGAATTCAGAGATCCAGGCTGAACAAAGTTAAGAGTTGTAGATAGCAGAGCAGTTCCATGATCCTCGTCAAGTCACACAGCATTTTACACCCTGCAATGTGCTGTCACACATGGGTTATAAACAGTTTGAAATACAAATAATGAAAATATATGATAGTATTCAAATTACACCCTTTAAATATGCAATAGTAGCAAGTCACTTCAGGAAAAAAAGAATAATCTGGAAGGCCATTTCTTTAAAAGAAAAATCTCTTCAGTGAAGTAAACATAGGTTACAAGAACTCAAAGCAGACTGTGTGTGAAACCCAGGAACACAGAATTCATACACTCCTATCACTGTGCCATGAGTTCCATATCTGAAAATATTGGCTTGTCCCACCTGGCACAGACAATAAAGGTACCGTTGGCAGTGTTATTTCTTGGCATTTTTTAGTTTCAGGTTCAAATCACACAGAAAAAGAAAGAAAAGAACAAGAAAATGAAAGAGAAGTGACTAATTATTTTCAATAACTATCTGTTTTTCTTTCTATAACCTAATATTAATTGATGAATGAATAATGTTGAAAAATCTAACTAGAGGGGATATTTTAGTCCTCGAGCAAAGTGAAACTCAGGTTTATTAGTATACATTTCCCATGAGCTGAAATCATTATTGCATTTAATTGCTTGACAATTATTTCTGTCACATCAATTTAATGGTTAAACCAATTATTTATATTACAAAACATATTTTTGCACCAAATTCTAATTGAAAAACACAAATGGTTTTTCAGTGTTGCTTAACCTATACATTATTAATATTGCAAGGGCTAGGTTTAAAGATTTTTGGGGAAATTAGAACTCAGTCAGGTGATGAGTTTTTAGAGATTGATTATGTAAGCTCAAAATTACAGCTCTCATAACCCTGTACATGAAATGAATATCAAGTCAGGTAGACCTGATGACTATTATAAACATTTTTTCCTCCTGCATTCAGACAACAAGAGCTACCAGCTCTTAGGAGATTTTTATCCACAAGATGGCAGCTCTGTTTGCGTGGTCACTCCTTTTAGCAATGTTCAACTTGAAAATCATAACATGGTATTTTTTTTTTTAGTTTTATAGCAGAGATGATTTTCTATCAGTGTAGGAATTTTAAAAACATCCCCAAACATGCACAATGGATATACATTGATTAACCCAAATATTGAGGTAAAATTTGATAGGAAGAACATTCAACAGTGCAATATTTAGTTTAGAGTTTTTAAAAAAATCTCCATTAAGACCCATATGTTTTTCATGCTTTAATTTCCAGGCCATCAAACCCAGCGTAACCTTTAACAGATTAAATTTAAAGAGTATAAAAGTTTTTACTGATAGAAAAGGAAATTCTTGTTTGCCTGAAGGAAACATAGGCTAATAGGTTTCCTCTCTAGGTAATGATCTATTTTAGTTTGCTTTATACCTAAACTCATCAAGAATACTTATTTATGTTACTAAAATCTAATAGATATCTTTATTTCTATGTTAAGAAATGCTGAGGATGGATCAACCACAGACAGTTAATAACCATGTGTGCCTTGTGAAATGGAGAAAGTACAGAAAACCACCAATAACAGGGTCTAGCTCTTTCCAAGAGGTTCACTCAGAGCTGAAATGGTTCACAAGAATAGATGTGAAAGAATTTTCTCCATCAATGAAACCCAGTAAATTAAAATGAAGCTTTACTGAAACAATACATAATTTAACATGGAAACAGTTTTCCCCTGGAATAACCATTTCAAAGGAAATTTGGCCTAGCTTCCTGTCTGCATGCAGTCTATGATGGCACTTCTGGAGTGGAATCACTGATCCCTCAGACAGGAGTAAGGAATTCTGTTTCCTAAAATTTATCATTGACCAAGACCCTTTACACATATAATTATAAATCAGTGCACAGGAGCTTACAGGCTTGTAGAAAATGCAGAATTGATTGATTTAGCTTCCATCTTAATGAAAAAGAGATGAACTCTTTTTAAGTAGTTGGGGCAGCAGTACGTGTGTGAATGGTTGTGATGGATCACCTAATGGGCAGTAACTTGTTAACAAGGCAGCAAGGCCAAGATTCATGGCTTAAAGGCTCTTACCTGCTCTCAGTGTTTTACACAATGGAGAAAACACAACTCTGAGATGTGAAATTCCAGAGGACAAGATCATATTTGGCAACTTAGCTCACATCAGCATTGCCTAGGTTGAGGTGAGCAGCAGAAGAGAAGCAGATTAAAAGGGTCTAAGGAGAAAAGGTGATCTGATAGAAGGATAAGGCCATTGGAGATAGTTTAGACTGCTGTGAAGGTAAGGCAAGCTGCCCAATGCACAATATGAACCTGAACTCAGTTATGTCAGAGCAGATGATTCAGTACAAATTACAATCCCAGAAGGAGTGGTTCATATGGCCAACTGTAACAGCACACTACTCGTCAGAGTGTTGTCACAACAGAAGTGCTGGTCTTTCATCAGAGAATGTCAAAATACATTTATGTCACAAAGTTACATGTTCATTCCATAAACTCAACTGCAAAAAGTGTCAGGAGAAAAGACTCAACTCTTCTGTACATGCATATGTGGAGGCGATGCCCTATGTCAGCATAAGTCGGCTGTTATTTTGGGTCTACTGTGAGGGTCTAATTTAATTCACTTCTAAAAAAACCCAAACCCAAACAATTTTATATGGATTAGAATGATGCAATAAAGCTACCTGGGCCAAGTACTGGCAGCATTTTCAATAAGAAAACATGAATGTGAATTTTGAATTTTTACACTGAATAGATAAATTTTCAGAAAAAAGCTACTGAAATGTGGAAATATTTTCTACTTCTCTGATGATCACATCACTGCAGTACTTCAGCTGGTCACAAGGTGGTCACAAGCATCTCCTTGTTAAATGGCTACAATTTTTCTCCAACTGGAACTTTCAGAGAAACATTTTACAAATCTGATTCTAGAGCTGAATGGTATTTATACAAAACCTCTGACAAATTTTCAGATCTCAGACCTATTGAATCTCTGGGAAAAAAATTGTAAGACAAAACTGATAAGAACACAGTTGCATAAATTTTCTACATAAAATAGGATAATTTTGTAAACCACCCACTCAGCACCTAGTTTCCATAATTGCTTTGGAAATGTTTTGAATATTAATCTATTATATTTTGATAATCAATTACTTCATTATTGATGCCTAGATAAGGCATTTAATGTTTCAAAATTGAAATATTATTTGGTAAGGGCAAACAGTAGAATAGAAACTCATAATGACTTCACACATAAGAATATAACCTGAGTTAAAAAACACAAACTTCACAGATTTTTTTTTTAATTTAAATTTCCCTTTTGATAACATTATCTGTGAGTGTAACCCCAAATAGAAAGATCAAAAGCACTGCTGGAAGCTGTGATTGCTTTGTAATATAGTTTACCTAAATTAAGGGTCACAGAGGTAAAAGAATGAGTACAACTTCCTGAAAATCGTGGTTTGAATTCTAATGTTCATTTCAACATCTTGACCTGTAAGATAGTTGACCATTTTGGAGCAGAATTTTCAGACACTACTGTAGCGAGGGAAGCTCTGTCAACATTTAAATCAGCAGAAAAAGGCAATTTTTGTAGATCCAAGTCTGAAATGCTGGTCTTTGAGAACACCTCTCGTGATCACTACAAAATACGATACAGGCATCCACTTCTTGAAGTTTTTCAGCATTGGGCATGCCAAATTCCAATTTGCAAGGGATACTAAAGGTACTCGATATTAATGACAATCTACAAAAGACATAAATTATGTCATAAATTCATCACATGAGATAATAATTTACTAGCTGTACAACCCTTTCTCCTTTACACTGGGATTCAGCTTGTTCTTGAGTTTCATTCTCACATGACAACTTTTTCAGCTGTTCAGTTGAAAGCTTATCAAAGAGGAAATTATTCAGAATAAATATGTCAGTGTTTGGTGTTTTACCAGGAGATTTTGAACCAGTATGAAATGAAGAGCTTGTTTCTGCAGCTAGCATGACAGTGTACAAAACCATGTCACACTAAAAAGGCAGAGGTGAATGATTGAGGTACAGTGTTCTGCTGACTGACCAAACAACCTTTCGGATATGCTAAATGTTAAGATAAATTTGAACTGACAAATAACTACATCTTTGTTATTTATACACAAAAAAGGTTATTTTCAAAAGCATTTATAGCAATATCTAATACAGTCATTATATTATTAAAATAAGCATACTGCAAATACAGAAAAAAAAATTTAAAGAGGATACTAAGCAAGTTATTCATCTTCAGTGTTGATTTTTAAGGGAATACTAAATACAAGATGCAGACCTTGAGGACATTAACATATGAAGTGATTTAGTCTTGAAGACATTATCTTCGTCCTGACATTGGTTTGAGAAACAGAAGTGAAAAGGACAGCTTGTTGTCAGAGGTCTCTGCTGGTGACTGGTGAGATGCATTTAAAAATTGCTGTTATATTCATATTAATATACAAAGTTATATATGGTGTATATGGCATGTCATACAATGCATTTAGGCATATTTTAAAGTAGCGTTTCTGAAGGCAGTAAAAGAAAATTAAAAAAAAATAATAATACAAGTTTTCAGTACTGCTTAATATAACTAATTCTAGGGGACAGTAGTAATGATAGGAGAAGAAAAATATTTTTGAACTAAAATATGGTAGACTTAGATTGCATGTAAGGAAGTAATTCTTTGCTATGATTGTGGTGAGACACTGAAGCACATTGCCCTGAGATGCTGTGGATGCCCAGTCACTGGAAGTATTCAAAGTCAGCTTGGATAGTTTGATCAATGTGACCTGTTGAAAGTTGTCCCTGCTCATGGCTAGGTGATCTCTGAAGTCCCTTCCAATCCCAAACATTCTGTGATTCTATTATTTTGACAAAATCATAATTATCTGCCATCACAGGAAGTGTCTTGAATGTTACAACACTGAGGTGCAATTAGAATTATTATTCAGTAAAGCACACATACAGTTTCCTGTAGATTGAAAAGCACATACAAGATACAATACTAACCACTACTTTATTAAGCACAGTCTATTAAAATGATAACATCTTAGGTTTCAGAACAGCTTTAGTAATTAAAGCTGGTCAAACCATTCTGCACAAAATAGCTGAATTTTGGGAGGAATGTTCAATTAGCCTGCTAGATTAAATCTTTCTTGGTTTAAATCTGTCTGCATGATTTAAAATGCAAAATCTCTGCTATATATGGAGTTCAGTTTTAAATTAACACTCACAAGTTCAGGTATCTACACGTGGGTTAGGTATCTAATCTCACTTTATAATCATGCAGAGCAAATCAATGCAAACATTGGAGCCTAGAAATAATTTCATTTTGCTTTAAAATAGGTATCTTTGGACAGATACAGTTGCCTAAATAAACAACAGTTGTTCTAAATAATGTTTAATATATTTTGAGATGGCCAAGGGTATCTGAAGGATCAACATGCTGCAGTACTTCAGCTGGTCCCAAGGTGGTCACAAGCAACCTAGCCCGCATCAGCTAATTCAGCTACTACATGCCAGTGTAGCTGAATTCTCCTTTCTGAAAAGTGGAGGGTAGACACAGGAGTTAGAGGAAACCTGCAGCCTCCTCATCCAAGGTCTCCAGGCCAGGCAACTAAACAGCACTTTGCAAAAATCCAAAAACCAGTTTTGCAAAGAATGTATGTTTTACTTGTTTTCCCTTTTGGTGTGTACTTAAAAAAATTTAACTGTGAGGTAAAATAAACCCAGTTATTGTAATTCTATGGAGTGTGAGCATAAATTACATATATATCTTACACTTTTAGGTGAAACACAGGAAGAATGGTGACCAATATTATGTTTTATTGTCTCAATATTACCTAAAATACACCAAGGAAGGAAAACCAAATGTATATGGCTATTTTCATCAGCAGGATTGTGAGAATACATGTGCTCTCTGAGGTAGGACTTCTCCATAATGTGTTTGCTTTTGAGTTGTGAGGCTGAGATTTTAACAGCTTTATTTTTGTGATTTTTTTTTCTGAAGAAGACATTAGGATATCTAGAGCAGAGTGTTTGTGCAGAATCATTCTGCACAAAACTGAAATTCAATGTTCTCAAAAGAAAAATCTGAGCAATACGAACATGAAAACACAGGAGTTGCATCCTATCTTTTATACCTTTGCTGTAAGTTTTTTCTCTTGTTTTTTATTTCTGAAGGTCACATCAAGGAATTATATTTGTACACTAGCACCTGTTAGCACAATATCTCACTGCATTTGCAAATTTGTAACACTTTCTTTGGTTAAATGAAATCCACTGCTTCTACATTAATTCTGTTGTGTTTCTCTTGCTTGTAATTAATTTCAGGAAGTAGATTTTTTTGTTTGTTTGTGTCTAGTGAATTGACCCTGTCTGTATGCCAGGCCCCCAACAAGACCATTCTATTACTCCCCTCCAGAAACTGACAGGGGAGAAAAAATATAACAAATGGCTCATGGGTCAAGGTAAGGACGGGGAGAGATCACTCACCAATTGCTGTCGTTGGCAAAACAGACTCAGCTAGGGGATATTAATTGAATTTATCACTAACAAAATCAGAGCAGGGTAATGAGAAGTAAAATAAATCTTAAAAACACCTTCCCCCAACCTGTTCCTCCTTCTTGGGCTCTACCTCCTCTCCCAGCAGCACAGGGAGACAGGGAATGGGGGTCATGGTCAGTTCATCACAGGTTGTTTTTGCTACTGCTCAGGCAGCGGAGACCTTCCCCTGCTTCAGCGTGGAATCTCTCCTGTGAGAGACATGAACAGTCTAAGTCCATCCCAAGGGAAACAGTTCTTCACAAACTGCTGCCATGCGTTCATTACCCAGGGGGTCACAAGTCCTACCAGGAAATCTGCTCCATTGTGGAGACCTGCTCCTCTCTCCAGAGGGCTGCAGGTCCTTGGCAGAAGCCTGTTCCAGCATGGGTTTCAGAGCCTCCCTTCATGCATTCAGCTGCTCTGGCGTGGGTGTCCCCCATGGGCTGCAGGTGGGTCTCTGCCCTGCCATGGACATCCATGGGCTGCAGGGGCACGGCTGCTTCACCACGGCAGCGATGACCACGGTGGAATATCAGCTCTGCCACCTGGAGCACCTCCTCCCCCTCCTTCTCCTTGGTGTCTGCAGAGCTGGTCCTCTCACGTATTCTCATCTGCTCTTCTCTGGCCACAGTTATATCTGAGTAATAGATTTTTTTTTTTGCCTTCCTAAATCTGTCATCACATTCCCATCATTGTTGATTGTCCCAGCCGTGGCCAGCAGCAGGTCCATCTTGGAGCCACTGAGGCTCTGCATGATGTGGAGGAAGGTTCTGGCAGCTTCTCGGAGAAGCCATCCCTTCAGCTCCCTCAGCCACTACCCAAACCTGGCCACACAAAGCCAATAAACTCTGTAAAGCATATCTTTCTTAGTTATAAACATTTTTTACTGCCCCCTCTATATACTGCTGGGTCAGTGAATCTTCCACTTTCAGAGGACATGATAACTATGTAACAATGACAAGTTTTCTTCCTATTTAGAGTGCATGACAGAGGAGTTGCTTGAAATGATGCCAAAACAGACCACTATTTGACTGTGCTGACTTCATGGGTAGAGGCTTTCCCCCACCAGCTCTGCTAAACCAAAACAAAGACTCATGTTTTCCACACTAACCTTGTTTTAATCTAAAAAATTCCCAAAATTTATTCGAAAGTATACCTTTTGATATAACCTTGCTTTGGATTCAATTAATAATTACTCCCTTTTTTGATTATTTTCTGCCTTACTTTAAGTTACAAAATTATATAAATATTATCTATTCTGAGTTTTCTTATTGAAGTTAATGACTCATATATTCCACTTCATCTGCTTAATAAAGTTGGAATCCTATTTTATCTTTTCTTTTCTGAAATTAATAATCTGTATGACCTTTGCAACCTTTCTTTGACTTAATATTAAATCTTCATATCTATTTTTGCTTTCTGTGTCTTGAATTGATGAATCCAGTTTTGTTCCATTCAATAAAATTGTTTCCTTTATTCAGTTGATCTTAATTTTTATTTAGATGAGAGAATCCTTTATTGCAATTTCCTTGCCATAATTTCTCCATTTCCATGAAAGGTATAAAAAAATAACAAATCAAGAAATATTATTTTAAACAATTAATCTATTGCTTTACTACAGAGTTTCTTTCACCTCTGTATCCTCTTCCCATCCCATATATGTTTTTTTAGTTTTTACCCATTTTATGTTTTATTTGAATTTTTAAAATTTTGTTTCTGTTTTGTCTCAGTAAGGTGCACTCTGAGCCTCTTGCAGCACAGCTTTCCTCCCACATGCTCTCTCTGCAAAATCAAATTTGCAGTGTGGCTGTAATTCATCCCTGTGGCAAAAGGTAGGAACAAAGTCCATGAATTGTCTAAGTCCAACGACAGCCTTTAAATAGACTGTATATTATCACTGTGCATACAAATGAGACATGTAAATGGAGTTTCCCCTGTCAATTTGTTTGCCAATGTTAGATATGTACACCCCAAAAGTAGCTCCTTGGGGAAAAAAAAAAACCCACAATGAAAACCAGCAATCCTAACATAAACCAATCAAACCATGACTTTTATAGACTTTCAAAGGTGATATAAATGATATCTCTTATAAAAAAATTAATTTTCACATTATCAGTATTCTTATTGACAAGATGGATGTTTGAGGGTTTTTTCCCTTTATGTATTCAATTGTCTTGAAATTATTAACATGAACTGAACTCGACAGCTGAAATAAATGTCCTTTGTGAACTCACCAAAAACTAAAGGTGAGTTCTAAGTCTGTTTTGTAGGCTAGTTGAAATGTTTATTTACTTCATATTCAAAACTCCAAGATGTCATTTCAGACCTTTGGTCAACCTCCATGCTTAGGACCTTTTCATCAGTCATTATTTCTGTTGCCATGTGATCCCTAAGCTGTGATTGAAGTTTGCATTTTTAAAATCACATTTTACATAAAAATAATTTTAAAACTACATTACCTAGATGTTTCCTAAATAGGAAAGAATCAGAGAATCACAGACTAATAGGATCACAAATGAGTAAGGTTGGAAAGGGCCACAGTGGATCATCTAGTCCAACCTCAAAAATAGCAAGTAATACATGAGAATCATGGAATCATATAATACACTAATCATCGATGTCCATCTCCTGACCCTGTACAGAGTGGCCACAAGAATCACACCATGCACTTGAGAGGATTCTCCAGATGTTCAAACGCTGTCAGGGCTTGTGCTGTGACCACTTCCCTGGGGAGCCTGTTCCTATGCCCAACCACCGTCTGGGTGAAGAACTTTTTTCTAATATCCACCCTAAACACAACTTCACGCCATTCTCTCAGTCCCTGTCACTGGTCACCACAAGGAAGAGATCAGTGCCTGCCCCTCTTCCCCTCACAAGGAAATTTAGGCTGTGATGAAGTCTCCCCTCAGATTCCTCCAGGCTGAACAGACCAAGTGACCTCAGACACTCTTCATGTGGCTTTCCTTCTAGACCCTTCATCCTCGTCACAGCTCTTTAGAAGTTCTCTAATGCCTTAACATCATTTTTGCACTGTGGTACCCTAAATTGCACACAGGACTCAAGGTGAAGCTGTACCAGTGCACAGCAGAGTGGGATGCTGGTGAAAAAAAGTTAGAAAGAAAGTCTACCAATTGAAGGCCTGCTTCTAAATCTATAAAACTAGTATAAAATACACTAGTGTATTAATATAGAAATTCTCAACCTTTTTATTTAGCTTTACCTCAATGTGATAGGGAACACATAATCTATAACAAAATGTTAGTTATTGCCTTCAAGTTAGGTGAGGCTGAATCTCCAGCAGATTTAAACTAGTGTAGCTTTTATTTGTTGAAATTCAGTTGTGTCTTTGTAGATTAAATGGGGCTGTGCCAACATTTCATTTGAAACTTTCACTGTGTACCAAAGCATCTCTTATGAGTGAAATGTCTCTGTAGGTTAATTTGGGGTCATTTAGAAGAAATTTAAAGGAAGATATTTCTAAATTTTTAATCACAAAAAATATGTTAATGAAATGATCTTGTTCATTAGGAAAAGTTCTTTGGGATGTTATCTGGGAGGAATGGTAACTACTTTTAATTATAACACCCTGTCTAGTCTGAATAATTTAACCACAGAGCATTTTGTGTTACAATGAGTCATTGCTGCAGCCTATGATCCTTCATTCTCAAGCAGCTCTTTTAGACCCCTCACTCTCATTCTCCTTCTGTTTGCATTATTCAACACCTTGGAGCACTAGTTAAAAACACTCATAAAGAGGCAATGATTGTGCTTCAAAAGCTTAAAAAGAAAGGAGTTCTTCTTGGTATTTCTTATTTTCCATTGTGAAACACTGTTTTGTACTTGGAACTAACCTTGCTTTGTATTTAAAGAACTGTTCATCAAGATTATTGTGTTCAAGGATGATATTTTTTGTGCACAGTAACTTTCCATGATGAATAATTTCTTTCAGCTGCCTTCAAGAACCCTACTCACAGACATGTGTGGGATCTCAGTCTCTCAGAACTGGGGTGCAGGGTGAACAAGACCCCCCCTGGGGGGCTCGGGAGTCCTGGAATGCTGCCAGAGATGTCTGGTGGCTGGACTTTGATCCCACATGGGAGATGACATCAGTATGAGGACGGGAGGATTTCACTGGGGTGAATGGTGAAGGGACAAGTTAATTGGAGTGTGAGATACAGGGCTTAAGATTTCTGTACAGGGGGGTCTAGAGAAGTAAGATGGAGGAATTGGGGCGTGCCCTTCTCCTTCTTCTTCTTCCTCTAGACCTCCATCTTCTGTGGTGATGTTGGCACTCCGGGATTGGACCTTACTAGGGGAACACTGGTTAATAAGGGTAGAGGGTATTGGAGAAAAATGATAAATATGGTATACGTAACTCCGGGTACAAAGATAGGTGACCGCCCCAGGGGCTTTCAGTGTGTGCCCATGGCTGACTGCTGAGCAGAACTCTGTCAGGCCAAGAGAAAATCTTTTAGATAAGCAATTAATAAACACCAAGACCAAGAACAAATCTGAAGCTTCCTCTCGTCCTTTCGAACCCGGGGGCCCAAGGCCATCTTTGGGCTTTTCCCCAGACCATCTGAACAGCCCAGAAATCCCACAACTGGCGTTCGCTGTGCGGGCTATCTCCCACCAAACCTTTCGGGGGGGGGGAAAGCCCTGAAGAGCTGAAGAGCCAAGAGAACAGCACTGATAACTCCAGAGGAGGGAAGCCTGAAGAAAGAAAGAAGAAAAAGAAAAAACTGGCCGGGAGAAGCTGCAAAAATCAGCAGTCACTGAGAAATCCCATCTCTCAGCTTCTGCTGAAGACAGCTCGTAGCAGAGCGGCCTGGACTGGGACCAGAAAGGCGCCTCTGATCCATCCCTCGTAATCTGCTGGACGGAGAACAAGGGCCTCCAGACCACGCTGGCGACAGATTCGGTAAGAAGGCCAAAATAATATTATGGGGGCAACACTCTCCCAAGAACAACGGGAAATCTTATCCACCTTACAAAGTGTAGCAGAATTATATACAGAAGGGATCCCAAAGAAAGAATTAAAACAGCTGTTATTATGGGCAAGGCTCAATTACCCACTTGCAGAGACATATCTTTTGTTCGAAGTCGGGTTTTGGCAAGAGATTAATAGGCATTTATATATTTTAGCAACAAAAAAAGATGAGACAGCGTTAAAGCTACTCTCGCCGGCAAGAATCATGTTACAAGGTATTGCAGTCCAGTCTAAAAAACTGGAAAAGCAGCGAGAAGCTGCGGTACCCTCAGAGGAGGGGGCGGAGCGGCAGAGCTCCGGAAAAAAAATTGCTCTGGCTTTGAAAGGCCAGGGGGAAAGGGCTCTCGAAAAAAGAGAGCGGGAAAAAATATTAAAACCCCCGATCAAAAAATGCAACAAACCCCAAGGGCGTCCTGAAACTCCAGAGAGTGTGGAGGAGTCAGGAGCAGAAGGGGGGGAGCAGGAAGATAAGGGATCGGGGGGGGGGCCTGCTCGCGGCGAAAGCGGCGACGCGGCGGCGGCGGCGGGCGCGAGCAGCGCCGGTGAGGATGAGGACACGCCCGCGGAGGGCGAAACTCGCAAAAACCGGGGGATAGACTCACATACCAGCGCGGGGGCGGCGAGCGCGCAAGGCGGGCTGAGGGAAAACGCGCAGCCCCGGAGGGCCGCCGCGGCGGGACGCAGGAGGCGCGCGGGTGTGACGTCAAAGCCGGTGCGACGATCAGCTCGAATCGCGGGTAGAGCCGGGGTGCCGGCGGGGGAGGCGAACACAACATCAGAGGAGGAGGGGTCGGATTCTGGGACAGACCGAGGGGCGGGAACCTCGGAGGTGAAACAGGGGGGAGACGATGATGACGTCAGCTTGGGGGACACCGGAAGTAGCTCAGAGAGCACGCACGCGCAGAGAGTAAGACGCGGGCGGGCCCGAGCCCGGTCCCCTGTGACGTCGCGGGTGAGGAGGGGCCGTGTTAGGGATTCTACGTCCCGCGGCTCCACACCGTCTCCAGATCTGGTGCCTTTAGTCTCGAGCCTCGGAGTTTCAGTTCCTTCCCCTCACGGGAGACGCCGAGCCGGAAGAGGAAGTAGGGTAGTCGAGATTGCACCGTCATCCGAGCCAGGGGGGCCGGTGACAGCGCCACCTAGTGGCAGGAGGGCAGAAGTGCACGACATGCCGGGTCGGCTCGGCGGAGCCACAGCGCCATCTCGTGGCGAGACTGCAACAATGCAGCAATTTTTTCCAACAATATATAAAAAGAAAAGCACCTCGAAGAAAACAATGTTAACACGACAAAGGGATTATCCATCCACTTCGGGATTTCATGAAGATGATGAAAGCTCAGATGAAGAACAGCTACAAGGGGAAGATGTCATAAGGATCACAGCATCGGAAGGTGTCCCAACATGGATGCTATCAGCAGCAGAAGCAGCAAAAAGCTTCTTGCATTCATTCGATGCAGTAAAGAAGAAATATCAACAGGATCCTCGAGTTTCCTTTTCGGATTTAGGAGCAAGGCCAAAAACCTCAAGGCAAAAAATGAGACACTATGAATCACCGATGACATCTACAACACCATTATTCATGCAAATCCCAATGGAATCTGATGAAGAGGGGTTTCAAGAGCCGGTGAAGACAATGGATTGGAGGCAAATCAGAAAAGCATTGGAAAAGGAAAAGCATTTATTCCCGGGATCAGGGGATTTGACAATGCCAGTGACATATGATGCCCAGGGACAGAATCCAAGGTGGGAAAGGATGGGTCATGAGACACTCAAAGACCTAGGGAAGGCAGCTCAGACTTTTGGGCTGAACTCACAATACTTCAAACAGCTATTAAGAGGGACATTCTCTATGTATGATCTCACACCATATGACATTCGAAGTATTGTGGCAATGATCCTCACTGACACACAGAGTCTTGTCTGGGAAAAAAGGTGGAGAAAATATCTTGCTGAGTTGCGGAACAGATACCAAGGTGGGCCGAATGCGAACCTCACAGAAGGGCAATTAGCAGGGGATCCTCCAGATGACAATCCAGGGGAACAAGCAGCGCGGCTTCCACGGAGAGTGTTAAGCGACATCAAAGAAGCAGCGCGATTGGCAATCATGCAAATTACGCCGACAGGAGCTCCGGATGTCCCGTTCTCTTGCATCAGGCAAGGTCCCACAGAGCCATTCATGTCATTCATCGACCGACTCACGCAAGCCGTGGATCGACAGGTGACAACAGAAGAAGTGAAGAGGCCTCTCTTGGAGAATTTAGCTTTCGGCAATGCCAACCCGGATTGTCAACGGGTGATTAGCACCATGCCAGGACGGCCATCCTTGGCAGAGATGGTGGAGGCATGCAGCAAGGTGGGGACGCCTCAGCACGTCGCAGCGATTGTAAAGGATGAACTAAAAGAGGAATGGGAGAAACAGCTAAAGGGACGCTCAGAAGGGCAATCAGAGGACAAGACATTGGAGAAGATGTTCGAAAAATTACTTCATCAACAGGACGAAAATATCAACAAAGTTCTTGCGGCAATGCAGAAAAGAAACAGACCCCAAGGAGGACAGTGTTACGGATGTGGGGAATCTGGGCACATGAAAAGGAATTGCCCACGGACACATATACCAACGCCAGTCCAGAGAGCGGAAAGACCAATTTGCGCACGGTGCGGAAGAGGAAGACACTCCGTGAAAGAATGTTATTCCCGGACAGATGTGGAAGGAAATCCGTTGCCGCATCCGGGAAACGGGAAATTGAGCGCGGGAAATCCCCGGCGCGCTCCGACACAAATACTGGCGGTGTCACAAGAACAGACAGGGCAGTCATCAGTGAGCGACAAGCAGATGCCCTCAGCAAAACCCTCAGTCGATTCCACAGTGACCCAGACCTCCTCCCACCAGGGGCACAGTGTGCATTGGCAGCTTCAAAACTAGTATGCTTTCTAGATGAAAGTCATGCGGAGATACCAACAGGTATCCGCGGGGACTCATACAAGAAACAAGATTTTTTGATAGTTGGGCAAGATAAGTGCAGTATTCTTGGGCTCATTGTCTATCCAACAGTTGTCTCAGCAGACAAAAATACAGAGTTAACAGTTTTGGCAAGAGCGCTTCGTCCACCATTGACTGTACCAGAAAATACTGTGGTTGCGAGAGCCTTCGCACTGCCGCCACATGCAGTTGGAGAGGTCATGTCAATCTTCGACGAAGAAGGTCTCCCTATGAAAGAGCATGTTGAAGTACATACAACATGGGTGAAGCACATAGGTCGAGACCGACCCACGCTCACGTGCCAATTGACATGTGGGGACAGGACAATATCGATCAGAGGTATGCTCGACACAGGGGCGGATGTAACAGTAATATCGTACATCTTTTGGCCACGCAATTGGAGTTTGGTCGCGCCATTGGGCTCTCTCTCAGGCATCGGGGGAGCATCTCTGTGTCTGCAAAGTGAGAATTCCGTCGTTGTCACGGGGCCAGGAGATAAGACGGCGATCATTCGTCCTTTTGTCGTCCAAAAGCCGATCACAGTCTGGGGTCGGGACCTTTTGGCACAATGGGGCGCGAAGATCGAAATGGATTTTTAATAGGGGTCACTGCAGCACTCGCCACACTGAAGCTGACATGGAAAACAGATGATCCAGTTTGGGTGGATCAGTGGCCCCTTGAGCGGAAAAAATTGAGTGCTTTGAAAGACCTGGTCCAAGAACAATTGCAGAAGGGACACATCAAGCCAACAGACAGCCCTTGGAATTCTCCGGTGTTTGTCATCAAGAAAAAGTTGTCGGGCAAATGGAGGTTGTTACACGACCTCAGGAAGATCAACGAAGTCATAGAAGACATGGGGCCACTTCAGTTGGGACTTCCATCTGTCTCAATGATTCCCAGAGGTTGGCAGCTTGTGGTCATTGACCTCAAGGATTGCTTTTTCAGTATCCCACTCCATCCAGAGGATGCTCCGAGATTTGCCTTTTCAGTCCCGAGTATCAACAGGGAAACGCCTCTGCAGCGGTACCATTGGGTCTGCCTTCCACAAGGCCTGAAAAATTCTCCGACGATCTGTCAATGGTACGTGGCGCGAGCTTTGGCACCAGCACGAAAGAAATTTCCGAAGGCGAAGATCATTCATTACATGGATGATTTGCTCATCGCAGCATCAACACGACAGGAGCTGCAAGAAGCTCGTGACTGTGTGATCGCAGAGGTGCAAAAGGCAGGTCTGGAAATCAGCATTTCAAAGATTCAAGAGGTTGCACCTTGGAAATATCTAGGGTGGAAAATCTCAGAGAAAACAATAAAGCCTCAAAAGGTGGAGATCAGCACAAAGGTCAACAATTTGCATGATTTGCAACAGCTTTTGGGAGAAATCAACTGGATGAGACCAGTTTTGGGAATCACAAATAGTGACATTCCAGCACTGCTTGATCTCTTGAGAGGAGACACAGACATTCGTTCTCCCAGGACACTCACACCAGAAGCAAGAAAAGAGTTGGAGAAAATCTCGGATGCGATACAGAAAAGGCAGGCACATCGATTTGTTCCATCGTTGCCTTTTCAGTTGGCAGTGCTGGGGAAGAAAACGCAGTTCCATGGTTTGATCTTCCAATGGGATGAATCACAAAAGGACTCTTTGATAATCATAGAGTGGATTTTCCTACCGCACAGGCCCGCGAAAACGATTCTCACAGATCTGGAGATGGCAGCACAAATCATCATAAAGGCGAGAACAAGGCTGCTGACAATGGCAGGAAGAGAATTCTCAGTCATCAGGTTACCTCTGAAACGAGACTACTTCGATTGGGCAATGCAACAATCGAAAGACCTGTTAATCGCATTGTTAGCGTTCCCAGGAGCTTGCACAATCCACTTTCCCCAACACAGAATACTGCAATCGCAAATATGCTATAGAGCAAAACCACAGATAAGTGAAGAACCTTTGGACGGGATCACCGTGTTCACGGATGGCTCGGGGAAGACACACAAGTCAGTGATCACGTGGAGAGACTCAACGACAGGGGATTGGGAATCAGACGTGAGGATGGTTCAGGGCTCTCCACAAATTGTGGAGTTGGCAGCCGTTGTCCGAGCATTTCAGTTGTTCAAACAGCCTCTCAATCTGGTGACAGATTCCGCATATGTTGCGGGTGTGGTCAAGAGATTGGAGGGTTCGCTCTTGAAAGAAGTCAGTAATGAGCTTTTATACTCATACCTGACAAGCTTGAAAACACTGCTAGAGAGCAGGGAAAGGGAGTATTTTATCACACACATTAGAGCGCACACAACACTTCCAGGGTTTTTAGCGGAAGGGAATGCTCGGGCGGACAGGTTGACAATGCCCATTTTGCAAACGCTGCCGGACATTTTTGAGCAGGCAAGGTTAAGTCATGCGTTCTTTCATCAGAATGCGCAAGCACTGATGGAGTCCTTTCGTCTCACAAAGAGTCAGGCGAGGGAGATCATTAGTGCTTGTCCAGACTGTCAGCTTGTGCAGCCACCTTCTTCTACCGGGGCCATCAATCCGCGGGGGCTGCAAAGTCTTCAGTTGTGGCAAGCTGATGTCACAAAATACCCATCTTTTGGGAAGCTCAAAAATGTTCACGTTTCTGTAGATACATTCTCAGGTGCAGTCTTTGCTTCAGCACATGCTGGGGAAACAGCAGACCATGCTTGCCGACACTTTCTGCAGGCATTTGCAGCATTAGGTGTGCCTCAGGAGATAAAAACAGATAATGGTCCAACATACACAGGCAGGGTGCTTGACAGATTCCTGAAAAGATGGGGTGTCAGACACACTTTTGGTATTCCGCATTCACCCACAGGTCAGGCAATCATTGAGAGAACACATCACACCCTAAAATCCCTTCTGGACAGACAGAGAAGGGGTGAGCCAGAGGCAACACCTCACATGAAATTAAATAAGGCATTGTATGTGCTGAATTTCCTAAATAGCTCATCCTCGGAACCTGATCCACCGATCGTGAGACATTTTCTAAACAACACACAGGCAAAGCTAAGGGAAAATCCTTTAGTTTTGATCAGGAACCCAGAGACCGGACAAATAGAGGGTCCTTTCAGACTAATCACTTGGGGAAAGGGTTTTGCTTGTATCTCCACAGATCGAGGTCTGAAGTGGGTGTCAGCGCGGCACGTGAAACCATTCCGAACGCGAGAACACGAGAATGCTGATCCAAGAAGCAGAGAGACGAGTACTCAGACAGAAGTTGAGACTCGGGCTGCGAAAAACGACCCAGAAGAGAAATGAAAAGAAACTAAGGACTTTGGGGGGTTTTCACATAAAAGCAAAAAAAAGGGTGTCTTTTGGTGCAAACAGAAGGGGGAGATGTGGGATCTCAGTCTCTCAGAACTGGGGTGCAGGGTGAACAAGACCCCCCCTGGGGGGCTCGGGAGTCCTGGAATGCTGCCAGAGATGTCTGGTGGCTGGACTTTGATCCCACATGGGAGATGACATCAGTATGAGGACGGGAGGATTTCACTGGGGTGAATGGTGAAGGGACAAGTTAATTGGAGTGTGAGATACAGGGCTTAAGATTTCTGTACAGGGGGGTCTAGAGAAGTAAGATGGAGGAATTGGGGCGTGCCCTTCTCCTTCTTCTTCTTCCTCTAGACCTCCATCTTCTGTGGTGATGTTGGCACTCCGGGATTGGACCTTACTAGGGGAACACTGGTTAATAAGGGTAGAGGGTATTGGAGAAAAATGATAAATATGGTATACGTAACTCCGGGTACAAAGATAGGTGACCGCCCCAGGGGCTTTCAGTGTGTGCCCATGGCTGACTGCTGAGCAGAACTCTGTCAGGCCAAGAGAAAATCTTTTAGATAAGCAATTAATAAACACCAAGACCAAGAACAAATCTGAAGCTTCCTCTCGTCCTTTCGAACCCGGGGGCCCAAGGCCATCTTTGGGCTTTTCCCCAGACCATCTGAACAGCCCAGAAATCCCACAGACATGCAGGAGAACAGCAATTCACTGTGATGGTCAGGAGTGAGCACTGCTGATACCAAGAGAGGAAACATGTTCCAGTATCCTTTAAAATGAAAAATATCTTCCTTGCAGTCCCCTGCTGGTTAAGCAGAATGACTGTTAACTCAAAAATGACTACATGCAGATGAGGAGGGATATTATGGCTTAGATAGGATCTCTCAGTAAAGAGATGAAAATGCCATCATTTTTTAATAAATAATCTGAAATATTTAAAGTCAGATTGTTAGGTGGTTTGTTTTGGTTTTTTGGTTTTTTAAATTCCTTTAGCCAAATTTCAGCAGCTTCTTTCTCATTCAGAATGATAATAATCTGCATGATAGAAAACAGAAATCCAAAAATTCATTTCCTCTAAAAAGTCTCTTAGAATATATATATTATTTTCCACTAAATGTAATTTTCTACAGTGTGTCTTTCAGATTGACAGTACTGAGGGACAGCTACTGAGAGGAAACATGCATTTTCCATTGTAAAACTAGATTTTAGACCTAGTTAGAACATATTTCTTACAGATATGTCAAGTCCTCCTTGGCTTGTTATCCTCCTTGTAGCTGCAGGGATGGCAAATGTTGAAAATTCATAATGTTCTTTCTTTACACAAACAAAACCCAAGAAAATAGTTTTTCTAAAAAAAAGAGGTCATTTCTACTTACACAGTTAAAAGAAAAATAAAAATTTCCATCTGGGTGTTTAGTTCTCAAATGGAAAAGAGCAAAATGCATCCTAGAGAAGTCATTATAAGAGACTATCCAAAAATAATTAATAAGAAGATGTGTAGAAACTGTCATATGTACATATGATGAAAAATAAATTAATAGAGGTTTACATTGCTTTCATTGTTTTCCACAATGAGTGCTGTTCAATTCTATTTGACCTTAATTAGTGTAATTGATAGTAGTTTTAGAGCTGCATGCCATTTTAATAATGTAGTTACAGCTTTCATGACAGAAGAAAAATGAAATAGCAGCTCGGAGTTATCTATTAAGAGTGAGAGAGCAGAAAGGTAAAAGGAAAGACTCCTCTTCCAAGACTCCAGGGCTTTTATGGCGTTAGTAATGAATGCCTAATGTATTCTAAGAGGAGCACACTGATCCCCAAGGATGTAATGAAGGGCAGTAGGAGGTAGGATCAATATGAGTTAGAAATTTTATATCATTAGGAAATCACATGGCTACAAGAGTACACAGATAGACCAGTAAAAATGCCAAAGCTTGAATACAAACCATGTATATACATGCATGTATGAATAGGATTACCTGGGCCTGTGTATTTGGGGCTCAGACTGTGTCAGAGAGAGTGCTTAAAAGTTTTTTTGGGAAAACAGGCAGTGTTACATCTGGTCACAAGGTTAGAGAGAACAACAGGACAATCAAAAATTACTTTGGGATGGATTTGAAATAAGACCAGGGTATAATGAAAAAAAAAAAGACAATGAATGAGAGCAAAACATTCTAAATGAGTAGGTGCATTCATTAGCTTCAAGTGGCAATGTTTTTCTTGAAGGTTTCTCCTATCACTGTTAATGACACTCAGTTTCTGAAGCTTGGAGGCTTTACAAGGAAAGAAAACTTGTTCTACTCTCTCTTTCTCACAGATATGGTTAAAAAAAGCAGCATAAACCAAAATAAACTTCTACCAGTGGTACTCAGTGCATATTATACTGCAAGCATGTCCAGCTAACTGCCAATTATATCTAAATCTGTATTCTACTAAATTCCTCTCTGGCACTACAGTTTGACACAGTACTTTTGTAAAAGTTACAGGGTGTGATGAATTCATTCACAGAGGCTTACTATATTTTTTGTTCTAACAATTATTTTTATTTCTTTAAAATAAAAATAAAAACATGAACATAGAGTTAAAAAATATGGCAAAAGATGGCTGAATGGAAAATGAAAGAATCTGGGGACATATACTAGTTTGTAACTGTACATGTAACTAGCAAAGAACTTAGTTGACTTTAGGAAGACCAGCTTTATCATGAAAATAAATAACAAAACATAGCTCTTATAACTTCAGCAGAATTGTACCTATTTCAAAGACCAAGCAAAAACGTCTGAAGTGAGGTACTGACTACATTATTCATAAAATATTTTTGAAGTTTCTGTCGTGATGGCATTTATATACAAACACACTTAAGAGTATGCAACTCTTACAGACATGTGAACACCCAGATGTAAGAAATAAAAATTTTTCTAAAGATTTGTAAAATAAATTCTCATCCAGCTTTTTTTCTAGTCTTGCAGAATGATTGTTTATTTTCTTTTTCCCTTGTGTTTTTGCTGTCCTGTATTCTTAAACAACAAAATGGACTTTGATAATAGGGATTTTAAAACTTTCATTACCTAGGAAAAGTGAAAAACATTCACCCTGTTGTTAACTCTGTTGTTGTTCCAGCTAAGAGTATATTGTGGCTACATGATGGACAAAGTTCTTTTTTTGAATCAATCAGTCCAAAGAAGGACACACTTTCTTTTTCTGTGTATATCGTTATGACATGTTTTAATATTGGAATTAATACTTAAGGGTCAATTAGATCCAGAAAACAATGAACTCAAGGTTAGACACAGGATTCTGCCTTTGATATGAAAAAATATGCACAACAATTGCTTTTGTTATATAGTTACATCAAATTGGTGCAATATTAGATGACTTTTCCAAAAATTTTAACTATGCATATTTAGTCTTGCACTACTTAATTACTAAACATGCAAACATTATTTGCTTTCTATATCTTCTTCTCCTCTGCTTTAACTCAAGAGTCCTTTAGCTGTAGCCACCATGTGCTTCAGAAAGTTAAATCTTTCAATAAAAGGGCAATGTACAAGAGAACCAGAGGTGATATTTGAAATCAGGTCACAGCTCTGATTTGGGACAGCACCTTGATTTCAATATGGTTTTCCCTTCACAATTATATAAATCATGAAAAATAACTAGCATTTTTGATTCCTCCTTTGTCTTATACACTGCTTACTCAGTCCAAGTACAAATTAAAATTTCAGAGATTTACCTAAAATTTATTTTCTGAGTTCCTTATAGGTATTCAAATCTACTTATTAATCAGTGAAAAGCATAGCATTCGCTCTCTGAAAAAATGGAAACCTCTTTTTTTGATTCAAAGCCTCATTTTGGTCTAGATGATTTAATTTACTGGGGGAATTGTAGCAACATCAGTATCATCCTCCAATCAATAAAACCAAAACCACCACAAATCCCAGAGCATTTTTATCTATATAATACTTAACCATCATCTGTAAATGTTTCTCTGAATGAGACAGTGTGAGTTTCCTGGTGGATAGTTATGCTGTTATGTTCTTGACTACTCTGTGTACTGAATCATAAATTGAACTGTGCAACAAAATCTGCTTGGCATGAGCAGGTTTGTAAACTCACCTGCAAACTCCCTAAATTACTCTACTTTCTCCTTCTGGTTAAGGATGGAATTACCTTGTAGGGACTTGAAAATATGATTGTGGCAAGGTATTTGCTATTTTATCCTGAAATAATCATGAACCACTTTAGACATGTAAATCCTGGACTTAAGCTACTTTGGGTTTTCAGAACATCTTGGTGACTGAATTAACTAAAGCTTAAAAACACAAGATTTTTAGCTTGTGAGTATAAAATAGGTCGATTCATATTTCATGTTTCATATATGAGGACATTTATTACAATAGTGGTATTCTTTTCACAGCACCTCATATGTTGCAAGCTGGGGTTGTCTGAGACTGACTTATCATCTTACATGGCAACATGAACAGGATTTTAGCTTGTCATTGAGAAAGTGAAAGGTATGTAAAGAATTTGAATTTTTTGGGGTTTTTTTTGTTTGTTTATTTGTTTTAATCGGATGACTACAGTAATAATCACGGAATATTTTTTTCTCTGAAAGGTCACATGAAGTATTTGTTTGCACAGTACATCAAGTGGCTGTTGCTGGAAATGTATTTCAGCCTTTCCTGGTAATATATGAGGATAAAGACTCTCAGGTATATAATACTGCATTCTTAACTTAGCCTTCTTAAGCAGTAATTACATCAGAAGATTGGGGTGAACAAGAAGCAGAGTAAGCAAATAATCCATTTCTAAGATAAATATTTCATAAAACTTGTCTTAAAAAAAAAAGCTAAAATAAACCCTTTGACATAGATTAAAATCAAAGTTTTCCATTTTCAATCTTCAATTTCAATTTACTGAACAAACAGTTTGGACATCTTTCTTTCTTTTTTACTTTCTGGCCTGACTCCATTTTTATCAAATGTTAAGTGATTTGTAAAAACCTCTTATATTTACATAGTAATAAAGAAATGACATTTTTTTCCATCTTACATGTAAAAAACTGCTAACTTTATGTCTTAGGTTGCAAATGCAAGATATTGCCGAGGGTACATATTCTTCCACCACTTTCATCTGTTAGAGGTGGGGCTGTTATCTTCTGTTAATAGGCCACTTGTTAAAATCAGGTGGGGCAGTTTACTTTATCTCTTCCACAACTCATCCTCCCTCTGAGAAATATCTCCTGTTAATGGGCCCTTGAGTCCTGCTGCATGACTGATAAAATTACATCATCCCGTTGTGGCATGCTCTGCCCAGGGGGAGGAGCCAAGCATTCCTAACTGGATATAATCTGAGATTTGGAACACCACAGGCAGCCTTTTCCCACTGGATTCCCAGAGGAAGATAAGGCCCATCTGCACCACCACTGGACCTTCAGAGGAAAACTACACACTTCTACAGATCACTGCTTCAGCACAACCACATCTGCCACTCCAGGAGGACTGCAGCCACCATTCAGCACTCTGACCCACAGGGTCAGAGTATTCTGACAGGTCGTATTCTGACTCTGTCAGTGTTGTTTTGTATTACTGCATTTTTAAAAATTATTTTTCCTAATAAAGAACTGCTATTCCTACTCCCATATCTTTGCCTGAGAGACCCTTAATTTCAAAATTATAATAATTTGGAGGGAGGGGTTTACATTTTCAAGAGACACGCTTGCCTTACTTAGTAGACAACTATCTTTTCAAACCAAGACACTTTACTATACTATATATCTATATATCTATATGTCTGTATAGATATACATCACTGACTTTATTATTGAGGATAAGAAATTGACAACTGCTTCACACTAGGAATCTAAATATAATGATCATATTTGGCCAAAGAAAAACCCAGTTTCTTCTAATAAAAGAAAAAGGGAAGCAGAAAATTTTAGTCTGTAGGTGATATTTTATGATACAAGTTATAACACCAGTAAACAAGAAGTTAGGAGTTGCTGGTGCTTGGCCAAGTGTAAAAGTATTGCCTTCAAAAATAAAAAAAAATCCACGCCCAATTATTTTGTCTGGTACACACAATATTAGCCATCTGAATAACACATTTTCCCAGAAACAGATATTTGGATCCACCCAATGATTCAACATGTTTAAAAATTCTCTCATTATCTCTTTTAACTGAACAATTGAGAGAAGGAGTTATAGAAACTCACTGCTGTTGAAAACCTCTTCATCCTGGTTGTTAGATAAAGATTCTACATTTGGAACTGGGCATGTTGAGAGATGTAGTTAGCAGCATAGACCAATATGTGTATTTTTACATACTTTTATATGTATTTTATATATATAGAGAGAGTTATATCTATATCTTCCTTGCCTCTCTTTCCATCAGTATTTTACTTTCTTTACAGGCTCTTCCATATGAAACCAGATGAACAAACTTTTGCAAGTCTGAATACAGCATGTTCCTAAATTTCTTTTATTCATTACATTTTTGACATCTACGCTTTAAATGAAGAACTGAGGGAAAGATGTTTATTTTTGGGGTTTTTTTGTAGACAACATATATTGTCTATGTTGGGTATATTTCATTATTTCATAGTATTCTAAGTCCCATTTTTTAATTATTTTTTGAACAGCAAGTTGTCACATATTGATGTAAAGACTGGCCCTGCTTCAGCAGCAGGGTGGGACCAAGTGGCCTCCAGAGGTCCTGTCCAAACTCAACAATTCTGCATGATTCAGTGAAATCAGTGCACAGTTACAATTTTAGCTTAGCAAACATTTGAGCCATTTAGCTGCTTGGAGTAAGGGACTGTATCTTTCTATTGTCAGCTCAGTCACTGCACAGTTAAGCTTTTTTACACTTCTGTGTATATACCATCTGGAGTGGTGACTCTCTGCTTTTGAAGTTGTTGGTTTACTCCAAAAATGCTGTGTCTGTCAAGTCATCCTCTGAGGATTCTTCATGTGAAATATTAAACAAGCCAGGTCCAAACTGCTGCATTGTGGTGGTAAGAAGCAATCCACTTCTCAGCATTGTCTGCATTTTGTGTAGCTGTTTCTTTTAACCCTTTCATATAGCAAACCAGTCTTCCCCTTCTTAAAGAACATGTTTTTTGCAAAACATCAAGATTCCATTTTGGTAGTTCTGATTTCCTCTGATTTTAATCATAAATCATTAAACATTCCTCTCCTTTTTCTCCAGTAAGCATATTTCTAGAAGAAATGTGATAGGGCACATGTCGTGAAAAAGACATGGTATGTGTGTGTACATTAGCAACAGCATTTTTCCTGGTGACCAGTGTATAGAAATATTAGGCCCTGTGTTTGTAACAGCTTTGTTTTCAAGTACCTTATAGGCATGAGCATCAGAAAAAGTACCTCCTTGATTTCTGAGACTTACACTGACTACTGCTAAAAACTGTTGTGGGGAGCAGTAAATCACCTAGTTGGTATCATAATCAGAGTTCTTTGAAAGATAAAAAGTACCTTTACCCCCCTTTCTATGAAAAAGCTCCCGCTGGTGATTTTACAAGAGGAATTTGTTTTGGGCATGTTTTTTTTCAGAGTTTGTCAGGGAGGTGGAGGGGTGGGGAGTTTCTTCTTTAATTTCCTTTTAGTTTTTCTCTCTTCTATACACTTGCAGTTTCTCTCAGGAAATGGAGTCTGTTCAATCCAGATTATCAGAGTTTAAACTAAATTGCCACATAAATCTTCTAAAACACTCTTCTGCTTCTTTTCACATCACTATGATGACAGCTAGTCATCCTTCTAAGGAACTTACATATTCTTCATGCTCTAGATCTCCTTGTCTAAATATGTTAGGGATAGATGGATGCTTTTCCCTAACTTTTCTTCAGTTTGAACCTGCTTGGTCCTCCCTTGTGGAATTGAAAAGCTGGCATCATTTGTTAGATCCTCCATGCTTTCTTTTGGCTGGATGTTAGTAGAGAGTGAATTAGGTGCTGTATTGAATTCATGAAACAGGTTTTACTTTTGATTCCAAGCAGGCAGAAAAACATCACAAAGCCATTGCATTCCTAGTAAATTGAAGAAAGAAGATAGGGAAATGGTATCTTCTAAGCAAAAAGACTTGGCAAAAACTAAACATTTCTGGAATTTATTAAAAAAACCCTTAAAAATAATAGAGTTTGGTTTTATAAATTATGCTGTTTACTACATAAATAAATAAACCATCATAGAAACAACATTTCACTTGTTTGAAGTTCAGACAATTCAAAGACCCTTGCACAGTATTATTTCAGTAGTCTTTGGTAGATTCTTTGTAATATGACCCTAAGCTACATGACTGCAGTCTTATTATAGCTTTGGCATCTTCAGATCCAATGTCTTAGTTGTTGCCTTCTCAGATGAAGTTTTTCAATCAGTTTAGTTTCCAGACTTGCCTCTCTCCTAGTTACTGCTGCATACTTGCCCATGCCCCATCATATAGGCTGACTCTATAAATCAGCCTCAGTCTCCCTGTTGAGAAGAGAAAACTCTCCTAAATTTCAGAACTTATGTTCATATTCAAAATACTAATTTCTTCTCTTAATTTAGAGACATGGCAAAAGTGGGCTTCTCTTAAAAAAAACCAAAAACCCCAAAAACTTGACAAAAGAGGACAAATATTTCCATACACACAGTTGAAGCAAGAAGAGATCCCACAACTGATGGATTACCTAGAAATTCAATATTAAATGCAAAAACCTATGTTAATTCTATATTAAGTATGCACCATTAAATCTCAAAGTCAACCAGTTCAAAGGTTAAGAGTTTCACACATCAATAGCATTAACAGAATATATTTAATAGAAAATTGAATAAAAAAAATGAAGCATGCAGAATAGAATCTCCAACAGAGAATATATGGAACATGTGGCATAATAAGGTAGAGAAATCAAATAGAAAAGTAACTATATGAAAGAGCAATTATATTGCTTTGAAACAATAAAATAAAATTTTTTAAATGTACTAAACTGTTGAAGTTAAAGAAAAAACATCAACTAAAATCAAATTAGTATTATCAAAAAATTCTGCAAGTAATTTCTTTTCATTCTCTAGCAATGGGAATATGTGACCACATATACATCATTCTTATGGACTCTTCAGATTCTTCAGAAACATTGTACTTAAAAGAATGGCTTCAGGATACAAAGGTAATTATCGTAACAGCTGAAAACTTTAGTTTTCAGTGTTGATCATAAAGTTCAGAAAATGTAGCAATCTCAAAGCTGAAACCTTCTTTGTATTTTCTGCTTTATATTTAAAATCCTACAATTTAAATGCACTCATAGTTTACATATAACTATGTTTATATATTAGTTTTAATATTGTGACACTGTGACTGCTTTTATAATAGAGAACATATGTCTGATATTTCTCCAGTAGGCAGTAGAATTGCAATATGTGATGCCCCAATTTGTTTAAGTCTCTAAGTATATTTAGATTAAGTAATTAAAGCTAGCACTTGGCTATTGGTAAGGTTTTCATGAATTCAGGCCATTTTGGTAAGAAATGTTTGACGTATGCTGTATGTTAAAGTAGTAACATTAATGGGACTATAATGCAAACAGAAATCAAACATCACTGAATCGATACAATAAAGATTTTGCGACCCTCACATTTATTTGTTGCATCACAGATGCCATAAATAGTTTCTTAATCTATATGCAAATTAGATTATTTCATACTAGGAAACTGCATTAAACAACTGCTGGAGTGTCTTTAAAACAGCATTTGGGTGCCTGTAAAAAAAGATGGCTTTTGTACATGAGTTATGAACCACAAGACAAAACTTTCTCTTTCCCTTTAGTTTGGTTTAAACTTTTGCATGGTATTCTATATAACTATAGATTTTAGGTCCTCTGAATGTTCTTAATGAACCAGTGCTTGCCTCTGTGTTTCAAGACTCACAGATCTGAATTATCTGCTGCCATGCCTAAGCATCTACCTTTGGAAACACATGAATGCTTTTGCAAGATCAGTGACACCACTACTGTACTTCACTGGTATTTCAGAAATTGTTTTTATAGTGATTAATAGACTTTTACACCTGTAGAAGCACACAACAAGCAACAAATTGTAATCCATCCTTTCTACTGTGAAGCAAACTGTCCCTCGCTACTGCATGCGTTTCCTCCAGCTTGCTTTTCAAGATAGACTCATCAGTAATGACCAGGCCAATCTCTTTAACTTTCCTTATGTATAATACAAATATCACCTTCTGGGCTCCTACCACAAAGGTGCTAAAAGGAAGTCAAATCTTTAACTGCTCACTAGTCCTCCTGTGGTTTTCCACTGCATATCTGAATCCAGCCATGAGGAGCTGCTGAAAAATATAGACTGCATTGCATTAGTTGTACTACAAAGTTCAAGTCTTGATTCTTTGTTTTTCAGCACATAAAAGAGGATAAATTTTGTCAGTTACTACTGAGCAGATGTAATCTAACCCTCCCCTGTCTGAGTGGTGATTTCAGGTAGACTTCTCCCCTTGACAGGCATTTCTGCTACTTACAGATAAATCTGATGTACTGAGCTTCTGAAGATTGAGTACTTTCCTCCTGCTATGGGAGCCTCTTTGGGCCTGCTGAACATCTATGGGTCACATCCAAATGAATGTGTTTGCTCTTAAACTATTTGAACCATGCCCCCATACAGACTGTCCTGTCAGTGTTAGGCTGGAGATTCAGGGTAACATTTTTAAAGGACAAAATATTTATGTATCAGTTGCATTCAGTCATTCACAGAGAAACCTTAACAGAAAAGAACTGTGTTTGTTAGAACTATAAACCAAACAGGATAGATTGTAAGAAAAAAAAGGTACAGCAGTGTTTTTTCAAATTTCCGAAGGTAAACAGGTCTGAAATTTTTAAGCACAGTTGGTTAAACATTGTGCATGGACAGACAATCTACTTATATTACAGAGTGTGTTAACTACTGAGTACTTAAAAACAGAGAGACAAACCACAAATAAATACCCCTGAAGCAAACTCTTCTATGTCTAAAAGAGGACTGAAAAAAAACCAAACAAAAAATCCCCCAAAAAATACACAACAAAAAAATTATTCTTAAGATCTGTCATGACAGCAACATGAATTCTAATTTGAGATCTGATTTTCCTATTTGCGTGTATGCATTTGAAAGAAAGCATCAGAGGAAACAGGCATACCTGTCTGAGTTATAATTTAATTTGCCAGTTATTTCTAATCACTTCTTTCTTGATAGGTAAAAATTGTCATTGAGAACCTGCACATGTACTAACCTGATCTGATTGTTAGTCAGCACTGACAGTTTGCCTGCACAAATACAGCTGGAAGTTGACCTGTATTACTTCTGCAATACCACCAACATGCCACATACCAGAAACTCTTCTATAGCTATATTTTAGACAGTAACATTTCAAAAGACAATGAAACAGCAAAACAACAAAAGATGAACTTAGAACTGGTTACTTAACTTCACATGTAAATATTTTAACAAGATTTCTATTCAAACACAATGACGTTTTCCATATATAGATTAAGGCTTTATTTTAACTTCTGACAGAGAAAGTATCAAGATATCATCATGCACCTATACAGAATACCCCTAGCCTTGGATTACACCTGTGGCCAAGGAAAGATGCAAAACTGATAGATGAGTCTGACAAAGCTAGCCTAGCTTATTGAAAATAACCCATCTGAACATAAATTTAGAAATATGTAGAAACAGAGTGATATAAAACTTTTACAATAGATGTTTTCAGTAAATGGTGCATTTTTGGAGCCATACATTTCCATTCTACAGTTCATTTTCATTTTTGTCTCCAATACATCTAAGGGCTGTCTGCCTGAGTTGTATATTTTATTCTACTATTTCTTCCTCCAATCACAAAGATATGTAGAATATAAAGTATATTGAATATTAGGGATATAAAGCTTTCAAGATTTCAGCTTCCGTTATAAATTACAAAGATAAAAAAACATAAATGTAAGTTTAAGTTCTATAGAGTTGAGAGAAATATATTCTCTTTTGAATAATCCCTGCCCTAAGGAGGGCATAGACTACCTAGATATTATTTTCGTTTTTTGGTATAGATAAAGGAAATAAAAAAACTTCCTTATATACATCTTAAATTACAAATTGCATGATCTCATTTAAAATATTATATTCAATGATTTTAAATTACTTTTATTGTAAATGGAAATAATCCTACATGTTTTGAATGTATCTTTTATACACTTGTATTGAATAGAATATATAAAGAAATAAATAGCTACATATACCTAGTGGTATACCAGAAGAGCAGGGCAGTACAGAACATGCAAAATGTTGTTACCCTTACATCAACAGTAGCATGGTATGTGTTCTGTGTCCACCAAAATTGGTGAATTTATGAATCAAGAGTAACCAGAGAGCTGCATTACAAAATCTCAAATCTAACAATGGTCTTGGAATGGTCACTGGTTATTTTTATAGTTATTTTGTGAAGCATAAATAACTAGAAGGCTTCAAAGAGCCCAGATGAACTCCCTCTACCTTTTCCAACCCTTTCCTGTCATATCGTAGTCTAAGAATCATTCCAGTCTACGCTGTTATATTGACAACTATTTCTAGTCACTGCAAAAACTATATAACCGTGCACCTTAATAATATATTCCATATTTGGGGACCAGCAATGTAAACAACATATATCCACAATTATTATCTAAAGTCCTTCCACTGCATTGTTCTTCTCTCCATAGTATTTTCTTCAATTAATATAAAATACTATAATTAAATTTATTGAATTTTTCTACCAATCCACATTTGTGAAAATGGATACAAGGAGAAAAAGATTGTCTTACATCTGAATGACAACTTCAAATACTATTAGATCTATTATATTTTTGAATAAAAATCATTGGTAGACATTGTAGGCATATTCCAGGTGAAATTTGCTTTCATTATATACAGATAGAAGTACCAGAAAAGTGGTCAAACAGGATAAAAGGCAGGACTTCAATTACATTTCAAGGCAAACTATGTTCATGAATATCAGTATCTGCCTTTCATGAAAAGATTATGTCATTAAAAATTGCTGGAGAGCAAACCCCCAACACAAAAAACAGATGAGAGATGTCCAGCACTCTGACAACTTCCTCAAGGGAACAGATATTAAAATGAATCCTAAGTCATACTATTAATTACTTTGTAATTTCAGTAAGTGATTCATGGTATGATTTGATCTTCACAAATTCCTTAGAGCAAAAATTATGACTTTGTTCAGTTCCAGGAAGTAAATGATTTTGCTATTGAAAAATAAATTGCTTCAATTAAGAACAATTTCCAAGACTGAGTTCCTCAGCACAGACTTTCAATTGTTCTTATTTAGCTCCTTTTTCTTTTATACCTGACTTAATATATTGACCTAAAAATTCAGATTTATTTTTTCATTTGAATGCAATTTCTTCTGCTTTTTTAATGACAGAAGATTGTCTCCTGCTCTGTACAATAACTTTTTAAGTAACTATACTAAACTACTTAGTTTAGTAAAATGGCAGGAATGTAAAAAAATTAAAGTTATTTATAAATACACATGTAATAGAATAGAATTAGAATAGAATTCAGATTAAGATTGATTCCACAGCATTAACCCTCCATTTATGATCAATCATAAAGGCCATTTATAAAAAATATTTCATTCTTTAATGTTTTGATCTTGTGAACATTACTGGGAATATTTTCATTTTAATATCCAAACACCCTGAGAATATTAAATTTGGTTTCCATTCCCAGCATGTGTGTGAAACCCTCTTGTATTTATAATGCTATTGGAGATATTTGTAGATATGTTGTCTTTAAAGGTAGCTACTTTGTAATGTAGTTATTGATGCATACAGGAATTTCTTAGAGCTTGTTTGTCATAGGTAAAATGAAGACTATTTCGTAGGATGGGAATACTTATACATACTTACGCCCTTTTCTCTTTGGCTTTCATTTGTTAAAAAAGTGATATTTTGATGGATTTTTTTTCTTTTTTTGTTATGCACAATTATTTATACAATTAGTAAGCAAAACCAAAGATGTATATGTCATGCAACATAGAAACATGGTCATATTCACAAATATATTTTCATCTTTCTTACATGTTTTGGGTTTTTTTCACCAATATCTGATTTCCATTGTTTGCAGCACTTATTCCTAGGAGCAAAAATCAAAACATTTTGTGTTTATAGTACCACCCATTATTCACAATTTGTATGCAATCAAATAATTAGCTGCAAATTCAGAAATTGACACCAGCTACAGGAGAACTCAACAAAACATGTCATGTGTAGAAGACAGCTGCTTTAGTGTATGTGAGTCAGAAATGTGTCACTGGATCCTTAGTTCTGCACCTTTCCCTCTGACTTGTTTCTTTACTTACTCATTTAAGATGCTCAATGTTTTTGAAACAATTTTATACAATGAAGCATTTCTTTTCATTTCATCAGCTTTCTTACTAAAAATAAACAAACATTGCCTCTTCATATTCTCCAAATAAATTTGACTTTTTAATGAAAACAAAACCTTGTGAGCATCAAGAGGTGATTTCATGATAAGAGGTGTTTGGTGGAAATACCAACTGAAACTATTCCACATCCTTCTTGTAATGAGGACAGAAGGTGGGATTACTCATTTTAAAACCTGAATCAGTTTGCTGTTCCCACTCACCAAATGACTCCGCCAGCAGCTGCTGCCAACAAATTGTGGCTGGTTAAGGAGCCACAGGCAGTACGGATGGAACAGCAAACACCAGTGGTGGGGAATGGAAAGAAAAAGTGGGAGCATCTTAAACCAGGATTACTGGATCCTTTGGACCAAGAAATTACAGCAGACAACATTTGATATCGTGAACAGTACAACAAATATTTGGGGCGCAAGAGAGGGAAAAAAGCTACTAAGGTTTTCCATGAATACTTTGATATAAACATAGAGTTTGGAAATGCCTGAGTCAGCCCTGTTTTCTGTATGTGATGAAGCCAGATAAGTAACCGCACTTTTCCACTGGAGTTCACGGTTCGTAAAGCTGTCACCGCTGACACTTGCCTGATAGCACTGGGGAAATGACCGCTCACAGCACAACAAGAATGCAGATTGAATTGCTTTGACTATGGGTGTCTTGGGACGTTGCTAAACATTTTATCCAGGAACCAAGTCCTGTCAGTTCTTAAAACAACTGGAAAAACTGCCCTGTGATACAGATCCTACTCTCCACATCTTTTAGACTACTAATCTCAATTCCATTTAACAAAAACAATGGCATCCAAACCGACAGCTCTACTTGCTGAAAGTATTCTTAAATTAATTTGCATTATGCATAATTCAGTGTTGGAAAAGACAAAACTTGATTCTAGAATTAGTTGAATTAATGTGCAGAAAATAATGAAGAAATAATGAACTTCATATCTAATTTTAGCTTTAGCTTGAATGACCTTTTGCACGTAAAGACTTCTTTGGAAATTTTAGAACAAGTTAAACCAAGTTAGAAGGACTCACACTGTTCCCTAAAATATAAGCATTTAGTGTTTGCATGTTGTTAGCCCAAAATTGGAGGAAGGTTTCTGAAAATGTAAGTATGCACTGGAAATTAAATCTTCTGGTTCTCCATAAAGTTAAAAATTCAGTCAGAATATTTTTATTGTGATTTCCTGTACAGAATATCCACAGAGTAGATGTCTGAGAGACTGAAATGTTATGGTTCATGGCTTAAACATTGGTGTGAAGGACTTTTGAAATCTTTATAAAAAGCTGTGACCACTGAAGCCCACCTGTGCTTAAAGATGCCTCCTGAGTGAAACTTTGGACTGTGAGTTAAGACACCTAAGGGAACTTAAGGTAAAGGTGACACTATTCAATCACTTCAGGTCTAAGAAAAAACAAACAAGGCTGAGGGAGAAAAATGTATCCACAAGAAAGCCAAACCCAGCAGCTGCTCTGGAAATCTGGTCTGGCTGAGTTCAGAGTGGGGGAGGCCATAGCCCACAGGCTCATCTGCTGAGGCCAGGTTTGCACACTCTCCCACCAGCCCAGGCGGGAAGAGGAGAATTTTGGATGTGTGTCGTAACCACTGGTGAGAGGCAGTGAGCACTCATCCTCCCTCGCACAAACCGGATGAGCTGTATACCTCCCCAGCCCAGGAAGGCCACATCCACGGGACAGTCACATGAGGGGCGGCAGAGGCGGTGTCATAACCCCTCAGGGACCCACCAAAGTGCCTCCAGATTCCAGAGACCTTGCAGCACAGGACTGTGCATGATACAAAGTGAAAAACCAGAACTGCTTCAGAAGTCTGCTGCAGCAGACTGTGTCAAACTTGCTTCCCCTCAGGAAAGCTATCTGGGCATTCCCACCTGGCTAATTAATATGTATATTAATCCATTGGCCTCGGTGGGTTTTTGCCAAGAAGACCAGACGGAGAGGATTAACAGGACATCACTGGGATCCTCTGAATGGTGATATTTTCCTTAGTCTGTCCTGTCACTATTTTTCTTTCCCCTCATCTCTTTTCTATTTCTTTCTCTTCCCCAGCCCCCCCCATCCCCTGCCCCATCTCTCATTTTTTAAAGTTTTAGTTTTCTTTTTTAACTTCCAAAGAAATGCAAGGAAAAATCATCACTTCTAAATCTCACTGCAAATGACTATACTATAGAGTCGAAGCTGCAAAAAATAATTTTAAAATATTCTTTTTGGATAGAGGATCAAAGCGAAATATCTACCAGAATTAGAACTGAAATGGGTTTGAATTCTGTAGTCCCTCCACAAAACTACTTATTTGACTTTGATTATATTAAAATGAAAAGTATGCAACTCACTTTCATATGATCTAATTGAATAAATTATAAATAAAGGAAAGTAAAAGGGAAAAAAAATAACAGTGTCTCAAGTAAATATGCACGTCTGTGGTGATGGTGTATTCCTCTGATGCAAAATTCATTCATCACTTCACCCTTCATACATGTACACTCACCCAGTTAAATTTATTCATTATTTAAAATTATAAATATAATGTATACATTATATGGGGTGGTTATTGGAATAACTCTAACTATATACTTTTTAAACCTCCTTTTTGTGTAAAATTTATGATGTACAATTGTAAAATGTGTACAATTCAATGTTATATATACAAACAGTTCATGTTTCCAGTGCATACATATCGTAATACGCTGAAATATACCTTATTTTTATTACCTTATATATTACCTGCATATACATAACTGTATAATATATATTACCTGTACGTATAATACTATAATTTATTTAAATATATATCTTATACAATCATAGAATGGTTTGAGTTGGTAGGGACGGCAAAAAGCATCTAGTTCTAGCCCTCTGACATATGCAGGGATGGCATTCACTACACCAGGTTGCTCAGAATTCCATCCAGTTTGACCTGAATACTTCCAGGGATGAGCATCCACAACTTCTCTGGGCAACCTTTTCCAGTGCCTCACCAACCTCACAGTAAAGAATTTCTTCCCAATATTCAATCTAAAATTACTCTCTTTCAGTTGGAAGCTATTCCCCCTTGTCCTGTCAGCACATACCCTTCAGCTGTTGGAAGGTAACCATTAGGTCACCCAGAATCCTTCTCTTTTCCAGGCTGAACAATCCCAAACCTCTCAGGTTTTCCTCATAGGAGAAGTGCTCCGTCCCTCTAATTATCTTGGTGTCCTCTGGACTGTGTGGACTGTCTCCAGCAGGTCCCTGTCCTTCCTGTGCTGGGATCCCAGAGCTGATGCAGCCCTGCAGGTGGGGTCCCACAGGAGCAGAGGGGCAGAATCCCCTCCCTCCCCTGCTGCCCACACTGCTTTGGATGCAGCCCAGGACACCTTTGGCTCTCTGGGCTGGGAGTGCCATGGCTGGGTCATGTCCAGCCTCTCATCCACCTGCATCCCCAAGTCCTTCTCAGCAGGGCTGCTGTCCATCTGTCCATCCCCCGGTTTGGATTTGTAATGGCAGTTGCCCTGACCCAGGTGTAGCTCATTGCACTTGCTCTTATTAAATCTCAAAAGATTCCCATGGACACATTTTTCAAGCCTGTCCAGGTGTTTGGATGGTATCCAGTCCTTCAGGTGTGCCTACATCACTCAGCTTTGTGTCATCTACAAACTTGTTGACGATGCACTCAGTCCCTTCATCTATGTAATCAATAAAGATATTAAATAATACTGGTGTGTAGGTATATATATACACACACAAAAAAATAAGAAAACAAAACCAAAACCAAACCCTCAATAAAATAAAGAAATTATACAGTTCATTGAGAAGACACTGACATATAGGTATCACTAGTACTTTCCAAAAGTGAGAAATTGCTCAATATTATGCTCAAAGAGTTACATGTCATTTCAATGAGTAGCTTAAAAAAACAATTCTTACAATTTTTCTCAAACAATCCACTACCCAGTCAAATGTAGCAATGTGCAGAATGGTGTAATACACAAAACTAAATGTCATATTTTTTTTGGATTTTCATATACCAGTTTTATTCTGATTAAATAATACAACTTCTTAAAGTAGAAGCTTCCATTTTTATTATTTTTAATTAGTTCATGCAGAAAGATGAAAAAATTAGATTATACTCACAAAATGTTATTTATTTCATAACAATTTTTTTTCTAATGAAGAAAAATGAAAGGGGAAATGATTGGTAATGTAATTGGACTTTGCATTTATATTTCACATAATATAATGTGTGAAATATTACCAGAGTACCTGAAAGGAAGATAAGCAGACAAGTGCAGAAAAGTGCCAATTCAGGTCTATATTTGAAAGACTTTTTGATATCTCAATAGTATAAAATGCAGTAAAAATGTATATGAAAAAGAAATCATTAGTATTCCAGATTATGAATAGATGTATTTGACTGTGGGAACCTGAATAAAAGTTATAGGCCATTTGAAACCCACTTGATTTTGAATCAAAGTCAGATCAGTGGTGCCATGATATGCTATTTAAGAACGGAGTAACTAACCTGAAGAGTAGAAGTTTTAAAGTGTTTTCATGTAGTTTTGAAAAAAGATAAATGTTTGCTTCAGATTTGGATCTATTACTAAAAATAAGATACTTCTATCACCTGCTGTTATGATAGAGCTAGGATTGTCATACCTGCCATACGCAGTCATTTATCAAACACTACATTATGTATGAGAACAGGTGATTGCTTCAGTGTTCCTGAGAATACATGGAAACATGGAAAAATGCATGGAGAAGCCTTTGAATAGTGATCTAATTCTGGGTAGTATGAAATGAATTAAAATACGAACAACATAAAAGTACATGATTTTTCATGTTTTAATTCAGTACTGTATAAACCTCTATATGTATAATATGTAAAAGAAATTGGACAACAGGATCTGTTTCCTTGAATATGAAGAGTTTATTCTGAGTAGAGTTTGAGAATTTAGGGAGGTAAAAGAAGATTAATCATTTTGATTCTGTGTATACAAAATGGGAAGACAAAGTCAGGGCAAGACAAAGATATAATGACACAAAAGAAAGAAAAAAACCTTCAGATTTTCCTCACAGATGATGTTATATGACTTGAAATATGTAAAGTAGGAGGTTCTCATAGAATAAAAATCATTGTGAGCGTGAAAAAAAAAATATTGTGAAAGTTAGGGTTTCTGATAAAGAATTTCAACAAATTCTTCCAGGACTGGGACATTAGCATCACAGGGAGAGGTGGAAATGAGAGCTGAAAGGACATGGGAAATTGGCCCTTCAATCATATCTGAAAGGAATTATAAATGTCTTTTTTGAATGTGATATCAGAATGCCAAACTGACTGTCCAGGGCTACTTAACATGTTAAAAAGGAATAAGTAATCTAAAAGAACGTATGGATTATCTGGCACAGTATAATGTATTCAGGTGGTTATGTCATGGAGGTCAGGCGCAGGCACTGATAGTGAGATTTTTAAATCACATTAAGGGAAGCATCCTTTATTTCTTGCTAATATATTTTAAATGTTAATTTAATATTTGAAAATACATTATATACAGCATAGCCACAGAATTTAAGTGTATTATTTTGATAAAGTACAGCTAAAATAAAGATTATTCTATTCTATTAAGTCAAGTTGGTAAGAATTTTTATATGGTATCTATGATTATATCTAGCAACTCACTTCAAAGTTACAATTGCCAAAAAGAAAAGTTATTAATTTCTTGTGAGCTAGGTCTAAAGAACATTAATCCTACTTGGAAGTTATCACCAGGGAAAATTTAAGAAATTTATGTTCAGGTCATGATCAATATCCTTGATTTAACTAACAGAGACAAACTCTGGCTCCCCAGAGTCTTCTTCTTTGCCAAGGAACTTAACCTAGAAAAAAAGACAAACCTTACTCTCTCATTTTTTACAATTATAACACTATTAAAAAGAAGTTTTAAATGAGAAGCTAATAACCAAGGGAAACAAGTAATTGTACCTAATGACTTAAAAATCCCAAGGTAAAGGTAATAAGAGTCACAGTTCTTAACTGTGGACTGAATATACATGTAAATGTTGACATGCATAAAGAAATTATTTGGAAGACCTGAGAAGTAACTGAGAAATTATCATTAAAGTCAGGTTCAGTAGCTCTTCCTCTCTGAGGATTTGTTTATTGGGACAGTTTTCTTTAATGAAATTAGGGTTGATATGATCTGAATTTTTGTTACAGTTAAATTTAATCATCAGCTGAGGAGGAACTTTTAATGTTTAGCAGACCATTTTCATTTGTGCTTCCTAACACCTATCTATAAAATATTTCTTCACCTTTTTTTTACTGTGTACTATATTATTCTCTTGCTGTATGTTTTTGTAAAGAAGACAGGAAATGAAGGCTACTTTTAATAATTAGAGAGAAGCATGTTCAGACTTAGAATACTACAAAAATATACTCCTTTATGCAAAGCTAAAATACTGTGGACTTAAGTGAGGTTAGAATTGTCCCTGTTTGAAAAAATTCATGTGTCATGAGAAAATAAATACTAATAGGGGTGGCACAAATTGCATTGCTAAATGCAACTACAGACATGAACACATCTCAATAGTGAATAATAGATGCACATAGAACCCCATTTATTTCTACAACTTCAAAACAACTATGGAATAGTATGAATTCATACAAAAGAGGTTGGAAAAAATCAAAAACACACATGCACACATCCTCTTTAATTCATGTTCCTTCCAACAATGTCACATTTGCCACAAATTATGTAGCCATAATATACAGGTAATTTTCCTTCACTCCATCGGACAACATGTGCAACATACCCTTACCCTCCTGTCAGGAGGTATAAACTTAAATATCTCCATTAATCAAAATTGTTGTCAAATTTAATATTGTTGATCAGGTTCACTCTGCAGTACTGTCAGCTGTAAGTAATGAGAAAATTTTGGTTTCTCACTTGTAAATTAGTCCCTGGGTCTTCTAGTGTTTATGATCATCTTGTTTATGATAATTCAAAAACTTCAGTACTTCAAGAGCAAAAGCATTATACAGAAGTGGATAGTATTTGTACAAAATCTTTATGATAGTACTAATGTCCATCATGTCATTTCTATTCACCTTTTTCACGAACAGGTATCCAAAAAATTGTGAAGAATCTTTTAGGTATGCTATATGTTACATCAGATGGTTTAAGTAGATACTGTTAAGGAAGAAGCTGCAAATACAACAGCATCTTGTCTTCCACTCACTGAATGTCACCTATGATCTCTGAGTTGAACCAAAATCTATCAAGTGCCATTAAAGTATAGTACATGTGGCTCTAGACTGAAACATACTGCACTCTAGTAAAGCACAGCTCCTGCCAAGCAATTGGGACTTTCTTCAAGACACTGTCATTACTTGTCTTACCACCCTTCTTCATTGTCTTGACAAAATTGGAATGTAACTGATGGGAGTACCAGTGAGTCCAAACATTTTTGTTCAATCCCTTTCAGCTGATGACCAGTCTACTTATGGAACTCAGTGCAATAGTCTTGATTGTAGGGCTACATAAACAGACTGCTTTGGGTCTTGTTCTCACTAAACTGACTATGGGTTGGGTAGCAATGCTTGGCTCTTAAAGTGTTCCATGTTCCCCTTTCCAATAGATTAGAGTGTAGATTCAGGCAATTGCTTATCTACCACCAGACACCTTTGCTCTGTGATTCTCCTTTGAATTCATCTCCAATATGTATGTGGCAAAACAAGGAGGAAGAGAGGAAAAATAAATGGAAAGTTGTGTCAGCAGAGATGCGAACTAGTCTGAGTGATGCCATTTTTTAGACTGAGGTGTCTTGATCTATGGATGCATTGCTGAGAGTGAGTGTTTGGTTGAGGGCAATGGTTTCTATAACTATAATAGAAAAGAGAATTTTATTAAAAGAACATTGAATTAAACCATTGGATGGATAGAAGGGATTGAGAGGGTCTTTATTATTTACTTATACCCACTTACATATCCATTACTATTACTGGCTTTAGCTAAAAATTTTCCTTTTCTATCTCATGCTAGCTTTGTAAAATTTCTGCAAGTCTCATGGACAGCAAAAGATCTAGAAAATAAATTTTTTGAATGGGCATTAATCATATACATTTATATTTTTTATGAATTCTTTAGCAGTCTGACATATAACTTAGCTAGATGAGGCCATGCAACTCAATAATTGTTGTGTCACCTAGTCATTTCAAAAAGGAGTAAACACTTAATATGAGATCAATGCTTAGTGAGTAGTTCTCTGAATTATTTTAGGCAGACAAAACAGACATTTTCGTTGCAATCTAGGACTTCTTCATCCTTCTTAATCCTGCCAGCATTACTGTAATTTGTTTTATAGTAAGAAGCCAACCTCTTGAAAAAAACTTCCAGGAATGCATTAATTTCAAGAATTATAGTCAGTAGTACTGTGTGTTAGAGGCATATCAATATTACAATAGCCTAGAGATGGATGAGAATTTGATTGGCATCAGTAATGAGAATTAGGGAATTGGAAAGTATACAACAGATTAGATAATAAGGAGGGAAAAACAACTACTTAGGGAATCTACCTATTAGCTAAGAAGGGCTTTGATGCAAAATCAAAACAATCACAGCAAACTTGCATGTTTCCTGTTATAATGTTCATTTAATCACTCAGCCCACAGCCAGTGAGACCTCAGGCACACTGGGCTTGATTCTGAAGTGTGAGTGCTTTGCTCACACATAGCGGCCAAACACAGTCACTTCTGGAAGATGCCTGCAGCAGCCTGGGAATAAGTTGCACAGAAATCTCTGTCTGTATCCATAATCATAGCAGCATGACTATGGATTATTGGCTCTTACTGACCAGAAATATAGAGTTAATCACATCAGACCCGTTATTCTATGTAGCAGAATGATAAAGAACTCTACCAAGTGTTATCCAAATCACTAGAAATTCTCCAAATCACTCTCTTCAGTATATTTGCTTATTAACCTATATTAACAGGCAGCTGTTATACAGGATGGATTGGCAAAATAACACAGAATTAGCACTTTATAAAAAATGTTCATCACAACGAGAATTAATACACACATTAAAATGTATTAGTAGTTCACATCATCCACACATTAATGTAGTGCTTCCTCCCTGTATTATTTGGATTATTCCTTCTGGCATTTTGCATTGTCAAGCGGTATGTTCTATGCCCAGAACACTGTTGTTAATTTTAGTAATCTACATAGATATCTGAAGAGCCCGTACTGAAAATTACTCCCTGGAGAAGATAGTGTTTATCAGTGATGATGAAAGATGTGACAACACTATATATTTCACTGGTTTGGCAATAAGCATAGTATAGAATTTGCATACCAATGATTTTTTATATTTGCTTATTTTTCATGCAGGGCTTGTATTATCAAATTAATACATGCATTGGAATTGGCTTTTTTCCTAAGTTTTCTTCTAGGGTTTCAGCAATTTTAAATGAATGTTTTTATACAACATCCTTGTTATTACCTCACTGAACTGTGCATATATATACATACATATATATATATATATATATATATATATATATATATATACACACACACACATATATATATATATATATATATATATATATATATATATATATATATATATATAATAATCATAATTCCCCCCGAAGGACATTAAAAAATATTACAACATAAATTTAAATTGAAAAAACCTTCTAACTTGACTCTATAATTATTGATTTTATATGAGGGTGTCTACTGACTGTAAATTTATTGAATCACATAGGTAGAAAGCAAAATACTTCATTTTGGTAATTTAAAATGTAATTACAAGGAAAAAGATTAATTTCTATTGGACATTGATTTATAGGCACTTGCAAACTTAAAGTCTTGAAATATATTTTGGGATTAGAGAACTTTATAATCTATACATTTCAGGACATATTCATCGTTACAAGTAGCCTTTTTTGAATGACCATGAAATTTGAAGTCAACAGCACATTCATTAACTCACTGTTTTGCCCATCAAGACAGCTAAAATTTATTTCATTATAGCTTCCAAAAATATTGAAATGCCTAAATATAGTGATGTATTAATTTTGATAAGAAAAAGTATTAAAATCTCTTTAAGTTAAGGTGTATTTTTGGAAGTACATTCTGACCTAATTTATGAGGTGCTCTTCTAGAGAGTTGTACACTTTTCCAGTTGAAATAGAGATCTTCTAAATCTGGCAGTAAGTATGTGCTAGTACCTTGAACAGTTAGCATCTGGCCAAAGAAGAGTAAACCAAGAACTGGAATAAATAGTCATTTTAAAATTCCTTGGTGACCTTTCAGGGAATCTATGCTTTTTAATATAATCCTAGGTATATGACCTGGAAAAGGTATTAAACAATGATGTATATATGATGATATTAAAATTATTTAGAAAGGTTAAAGTTGACAGCAAAGAATTGCAGAAGTGGTTTATGATACTAAGTAACTGAACCATAAAATGACAGAAGAAATTCAGTGTAATCACTGTTAAGAAAAAATATGGGAAAAAGTTTTTTTGTGCATATATTTGAAAATGGGTCCTAAACTAATCTCTTAGAAAAAGCATTAAGGTTATTAAGGTTAATGTTATGAAAACAGCTCCTAGCAGCAATCAAAATTGTGACAAGAAAAAAGTATACAATAAAATTATAAAGCATTGCTGCAATGTTTCACAATTGTGTAATTCCTATGTATCTTGAATGCTGAATATCTTTCAGGTCTCCCTAACTAATAGAAAAAAGTATGAGTAAAAAGGAAGTATGAAAAGTATTGTGTATGAAGAGATATTAAATCAATTGGGATTCTGGAAAAAGATTATTGAGAAGAATATAAGATTGCAGCTGAGAAAGATAAGTGTTATTCATCATTTCCCACAATATTAAACTAAAAAATAATCAAAAGAAGTATTCAAGAACTAGTCTTGAACTAACTGAAATTTGTTTTCGTTTTTTTTTTACTCAATGTGTAAATGACTTGTGAAACTTATTGGCAACATGCTGTGCCAATATAACTGCTGCTGCAGTTATTAAGTGATATCAAACAGAAGGATGTAGAGACAAATTCCAGTTCAGAAGGTACTAAACTACAGGATGTCAGTAGCTGTGAGGTTAAACTGAGTGAAGCATTAATTTATTCTTGCATCCACAATTGATCACTGTCTAACACAAGATCTTGAAGTAGAAGTCTTTTATCTTGCCCATTATCGTCACTTTTATGATCATTTCACAGTCTGATCAGTTTCTTGAAGTAAGAAAGTTAAGTATTTGACTTGTGCATTTTTTATATGGTCCTGTGCATGAGTAAAATTAATGAACTGAAGCCCAGTAAATTTAGATGGCTCTATCTGCAGACATGCAAAGAACTTGTATCTTGTTTTGGCTATTATTAATTAGATGAAAATCCTAAATAGTCATAGTGCTATAGACAGTGATAAATAGAGATAAGAATGAAAGACAAGGCCACATAAATGATTAGAAAAATCTTTCCCTTTAGTAACAATCTGAGTACAAAAACTTGATTTTCTTAATATGTGCCATTCAAAAATTGCATATATTGTTGTGGTAAGTACTGTATTCTGATTTACTTTTTAAGAACATCACAAAGCTGAACACATTGAGCTAGGAGAAATTCAAGTTTGTAGAAGTGGCAGATTTTTTTTCTTCCTAAAACTTGCAGAAGAATGACAAAGTACAGCTTCAGAGTTTCCTGTGATTCTATTCAAAGAATTCCTGCATGTTTGAAAGGTTTCAGCCTGTGCAGCTGAGAAAGATAAACTAGTATAGACTCAGATATTCTGTAAGAAAATGGAGAAGTAAAAGACCTACAAGATTGCTATGGCCTTTATTCCATCAGTGCAGAATTGTTGTCTGATGTGTACTTCAGGCATTGGACTAGTTTGCCTTGAAAGACTGAGCAATAAGTTGATGTACTGCTTATTACAGCGAATACTATTTTATGGTTTAAAATGGATATATATTTTAAAACCATTACCCGAATTTACAGTACCATTTCAGTCACATTTCTCTTGGAAACCCCTCCTTGCATGTTCATCAGAACCATACAGATTGCTATTCTGGAGGAAAAGAACAGCAACAGATATTAAAAAAAGAAAACAATTAAATTTTTCCTATATCTTTATATACTTCTCAACTCTTACCCTTTTATGAGGAGTTTTAACACGTTATATTCCTTTTCACTCCTTGTGCATAAGGGATTATGAAATTGAATTTTAAGTTAAGATCTCTTAGTATTTATCTTACTGTTATTAAATCTGGTTGAAGAGGTACAGGAGTATAATATTTTGCTTTTTTGTTTTAAGCTAAAGAAAAAAAAATGATGCTTGTGTTATTAAATTTATATGTGCCAATCTGATTGTGATATCTTCACCAGATTGATGAACACTAACTGGTTCTAGCCTATTGCACCTTGCTCTCCTTCACATGCTGATCTGATAAGAGAAAGTAGGCTTCATGTATAATAAAGTCAATCTTTTGTGGGCCTCTTTTCCTATAAACAGCCCAAGACAGAATTTAATTTTAAAAAATCAATCATCCAGAATAATAGAAGCTCCTGATTCCCAAGGACCTGATCTAGATGAGACAAATCAATAAACCAGTATTTCCTCCAGCAGCATGGAAGACAATAATAGTCACGGTGCTTTCATAAGCAGTGTGTTCAGTGAACAGATCTTTCATATGATTTCTGGGTTTGACATCAGATCTGTAAAGTTAAATTTTATCAAAGGTTGTAGTTTAAAGAATTTTGTGGATTTTCAAATTATTTATTATTTTCACATCTTCCTTTGTAACATGAATATGAAAATTTCCCTCAATAGAAATATGTTAAACTTCATTTGGGTTTAACACATTTACTGCAGATTTCCTTTGGTACATATGGATTTTGAGATGCAGCCAGTGCCTCAGACAAGAAAAGTACTTTTCAAAATACCTTAAGTCTGCTGTAAGAGGATATCTGTGTTTCAGTTTGCATAGAGCAGCAATAGAGCAAAGTACTTTTTACAGTGGCATATACTCATAGATCAATTATTTTCCAATATATTATAGAATAGCTATACATACAACAATTCAGAATTGTTACACATACAACAATTTGGAACAGTTTTATAATGGAACTTCAAATAAAAAAATGCTCTGAACTACTGTCCTTGAAAGATCAAAGGGGGTCACAGAATAATATATTTTGAAGACAACTGTATGGTTGTAAGCCATGCAAAAGATAGCACTGAATTGAGATATATGTACATAATAGATGAATTCAATGATCTTGGAGGTTTTTTCCAATCTTAATGATTTTATGATTACTTCCAATCCTTATGATTATTGAACATTAATTCTGGCATTCCCAATAGCCCATGAGATCTGGATAAATTTTTTTCTGGATCTAAATTCCTTGTTAAGAGACAGTGTAAGTATTGTGCTTTTTATTTATTTTCTCTCTTCAACACATCCATAGGCTGTCACCTAGAGATGTACATTGCACTGTGCTGTTTGCATTAACAGTGTCTTCAAGAGTTAATAATTAATGGGTTCAGGCACAAACATTTTCTGCAGTTTTCACCTCATTCCAAGACTGTTCAGTTTTCTGCCAATTTTAAAAATTCAGACACCAAAAAAAAAATCAATGATGCTGAATACAGTAATGCATATTTAGAAAGATATATGGAATAAATAAATTTGTTCTTCAATGGCTTGTGAAAAATCCAGATTTTATTTACTTATTGGAGTCTTTACTTATTCCACACCTAAAAATTCAACATACAAATTCTGGGCATGCAGAATTCTTCAGAGAATTCTTAAAATGCTATATAGCTTGCACAGCATATCTTTGTCTATACAAATCCTGATTTTCAGATCAAACAGAAGGGAGAAAATTTTTTAAGCTGCCTTTATTGCCATGCCAAAACCCTCATCTCCAAGGCCTTGTATAAAGCTGAACTTGTCAATTTGTAATTAAATCTTATAGGATACAGCAGTGATACTCGTCAAAGAAAAGGCCTTTTATAGTCTGCAATCTTATGTTCAACTAACAGGATGACACAAAAGTCACATTTCACAGAAGTTTTATGTCTGTTATTTCATGCTGGAATAATGCTGCATAAACTAATTAGCCAGTATAATAGTGTCAGGGTATACTCAGAGAAAAAAATGGATCTGGCAAAATACCTCTGACTTTCTAATATTTATAATGACCTGTGTATTACTGAGACAATATTCTTACACTTGAAGGGTTAGTCTTTTGCAGTGCTAAGAAATAAATCTTATTTAGTCTAAGGCACTCAAAATCTCTCAGTCTAAGGCACTTAGATCATACATAATTAATGTAGGATGGTGTAGCTACCATTTCACAAATCACTTTTTTTTTTTTACAGTTTGAAACAATGGCCACAGTTCTGGAAAAACCAAAGCTGGAAAAAAGCTAGTAAAATTAAAGACAAATATCATTACAACATAGGTCCTTCAGTTAATTCATCCACTGAAGTAGATAGAATGCAATAAATGAGATAACACAATAAGTTTTTCAAGGAGTTGAATTAAAGCAGCAATGCACTGAGGGTAGCAAGAAGGTTTTTCATATCTGTGAATTCTTGGCATGTATTTTTTGCTGTTTTTTTTTTTTCTGTTGTTGTTTGGGGTTTTGTTTTTTGATTTTTGGTTTTTTTAGGGTTTTGGGGGGCTTTTTTGTGAGTTTTTTTGGTTTGATTTGGTTAATTTGATTTTTGGTGGGGGGTTTAGGGGTTTTTTGGGGTTGTGTTTATTGGTTTCTCTTTTGTCTTTTTGTTTGAAAGACAACCCATTAAGGAATATCACAGAAAAAGGCAGGAAGATGGAAAAGAAAGAAGATTGAAAGAGTAATGAAGGATTTGAAGGCAGGTGAATTTACTGCTTTAAATTTATCACAGAGTTCTAACTCCCAGAAAACTTCTTTCTTCAGATTCTTGTAGATTTGCAGGTAGTTAAGATATGTATAAACTTTTAGAGGCATGATGAATGTTTGTAAAGCACATCTGTCTTTCAAATAAATGAATGAAGATGATACTGGATTCTCAGAAAACCACCAATCCCTGCAAGATCTACTAAAATGAAGTCATAATATTGGTATAGTTTCACAATAGCAAGTGAGTTTCAAAAATTGGAAAACTAAATAAATGTGTAGGAAACTGTCACATGTAAATATTTTTCCTGTGACTACATGACTTTTCCAGGGAGTTACAAAGCTCTTCATATTGCTGCATCCGTGTAAGCAATCTCAGTATCTGTAAGGATGAATGGAAAAAACATTCACACAGATCCTGACCAGCAGCTCCTCTTTTGTAGTCAGTGTGGAGAACATTTTCAGTCCAAATCTGTATATCATTTGGATATTTATATTGTTGCTCTCTTATCCTGACAAGAAATTTAGACTTTTATCAAAATACCAACATATTTATATGACAATTTCTGCTACTAGAAAGCAGTGGCAACTTTACCCTTTTTAGATATTTGATACTGCTTTAAAAGGATGACTATTCCAGATTCACATTTAAAAAGCCTGTATTTTTATGCATTCAGAAAGGACAGCCAGGTATATTAATTAATGTCAAAAAGATTTACAGTAGGATTTAAATGTTCTTTTCAGCAGAGGCCAACAAAACAAGTTGTAAAAAAGAAAAAAAAAATTATAGCAGTTTTTAACTATAGAATTATGAGTTATGGAGTAAGTATTTTACTTCATTCAGCAGGAGGTTAATATCTTCATGTCTTTCTTCCTTTCTTTAAAAAGAAAATCAGGCTTAAAGAAATTAGAAAATTGAAATATTACTGTGAAATTACCAGATAGCCCATCTTTCTGATAGCTTATGGAGCACAAGAAGAAAATTGAAATTAGTCAGTGAAACATTAATTTCTACAACTAGGACTAAAATTTTAATTTCCAAATCTACTGCTGATGTTCTAAAGTGCTCAGAAAATCATGTATATGTTTTAGCTTAAGTAGTAATGTAGTTAGGACAGATTAACTCCTTGTGCCTAGTTTGCTTTACTTTTTATGCATTACATGAAAATTAACACAGCTGGGATAAGAAAATTAAAAAAAAAAAAACAAAAAACCAAACCATCAATGAAAGAGAGAAGCATTGAAATAATATCTGTGATATTTAGGTGACATGTCCCAGATTAAAAATGGAAGTAAAAATGTTAGCCAAAAATGTTTTCATCTTCAAAGGAAAAACATTATGAATTACTGTGTATAGATTTTTTAGTATTCAGGAAGTTTATCATCTTTAGCAATGCTCAAAAGCCAACTAAGACAGAATGTTTAATATCTCTAAAGGAGAAAAAATGTCGGCTTTTCATGAGATGCAATTTCCTGTTCATGCCTGACTTGCAAATCTCTAAGTAACTGGACATGTTTCAGTTTTGTGTTCTTGAGAAAGAGTTATGAATTTAACAATTTAAAAATAATTATGTCTCTATAAATGCTTTTAAATTGGTCGCCAGTACTTATTAGATGGAAACACAAGGTTGAAGTTCCTAGTTTAACTTACAGATTTTTCATTTAAATACTGTGAATTCTAAATTATTGATTTAATAATCTATCTTTCATTAGGCCTTAATAAGTACTGATATATAAAAAAATTATAATTTAACTGTGGAAGTGATGGGGAAGGAATTCTAAATCCATGCAGTTTAAGGTTTTTCCTTTGGTCTACAGTATACTGTTATTTTAAAGTGGAAAGAAACTACTTCCATTTGGTTTGTGCTTCATCCCAGTATAGAACATGAACTTCTCGACTGAAAAAAACCAATCAATTTCTGGATATATTTTGCAGCTATAAAGACTGCAATAAAAAATCATAATAAAAAACCCCAAACAAACAAACAAAAAAACCCCAGATATAACAATCTTATAATATATTTTACTTTTCCTTTATTGCATTAATTTCTTATCATGTATAGGGAAATGGAAGCATAATAAAGCATTTTCTAATACCCCCACTAGGAGAAGAAACGTAATTTCCAACAAAAATTATATTTTGAGTAAATGTAACCTTTATCCATTGAAAGCATGCTGATTGACTTTTAGGAAAAAAATGCATTATTTCCAAATTAAATGATTATTCATTTGCAGGGATCAGGACTTCAGGAGGTTTTTAGAACAGACTTAGGCTTGAATAAGACTACACCAAAAGGAGTAGATTTATCTCTGCAGCTCTGTAGCACATCCCCCTGACCCCAGAAAGAGGACCCAGTGACAAAGCAAGAAATTGAGTCTATCTTTAATTGCTACAAAAAGGTTTGCTAGTGGATACCAAAAAATTCATTAAGAATCTTGACGGAATAATTACTGGCTATTCAGTGGCTACATCAGAGATAGAATTAAACTACCCATTGAATGACTTTTATCTATCTACATGGTATTAAATAAAGATCAGCTTTTCCAGAATAATATTAGAAAAGATAATCCGGTGTAAAGTCTCCTGAATAGCTGAAGATTTGAGACACGAAGTTCTTGATAGAAACAGCCTGTCTGAATCAAACATGTTCCACCCAGGAACATGGTTCTGATGACCCCCGAATATGACCTACTCCCAGTGGAAAACAATTTAATGCTCTACTGCACACAGAACAGTGTATATGAATACTGGGGAGCTGGGGAGAACCCAAACAGATTAATTACTGACAGGTACATTTGAATGTGACTGCTTCTTAGGCACTTGTCTGCAGCCAGGCAAGATTGTTTCACCTCAGTCAGAGAAACATGGCAGGCTCTGCAAGCTCTCATTAGGCAAACGGCCTCCATTGTCCATTAGAGGGAAAATCCCCCTATTATTTAAGGAAATGTGACAGCAGTGGAGCTGAAGTTTTGGCAGGAAATTCATCAGTGCATTACAAAGCTTTTTGCCTTCTACAACTTTCACCAGCCTCTTTCCACTCTTTTATCTGACAGCTCAAATGCCTCAGGGTTGTGGTCATGGCAAAGGTCAAGAACATAACAGCGGGACTGTAAAAAAGAGATTCTTTCAGGGGGAGAAGCTGCCATACACAAGCAAGGTAATTGAGCACAAGACAATGAGATGAAAGCTCACATCTCAAAAAAATATCTAATTAGTTACCGTTACTTCTGAAAAACCATTAAGAATCTTAAAAAATTATTTAGAACTCTTACATACTCTCTGAAACCTAATGCAAGTAAGGAATATGAAATTATCCATTATAACATAAATATTGGAAAGCCTCCTATGTTGGGAACAATTGCAAACATGCATAAATAATAAGTAGTCCTTTTTTAGAAAAAAACCCATGACAGTTGCAAACTATTAATTTAAAATATAATAAAATAATGTATTGCTTATACCAAGATGACTTAATTCGTATACAAATGTGTGTTTTACTGAAGACTAATTTACTTCAGCAAGATGCTTAATTAAATAAGAACCTGAAAATGTGTATTTCTGTTATTAAAAAAATTTGCAATGTTATAGTGGTCGAGTTTAAAGCTAAGAAGTTTGCTATGTCTTTAATTACTTATCATCAGTGGTAGCAATGAGGTGAATTTGAATTATCTGTCACAATGCCCAGTTGTACGCTTATCAGGTCAAGGAACAGGTTGACTATCTGATTAAAAAAGCCACAAAGAAAAAACAGAATCTTAACTTCCTATTCCATCAAACAATAATTTTTAAACATACACATATTCAGTGTGTGCAAGGAATAAAGGAATTTAACAAGAATGAAATAGTTTTTGTATGTACATTCATTCAGATATGAATTTGACAATGGACCAAAGTGTCCATTGTCAGTACTTGGTTCCTATTAATATGCACACATCACATTAAAACATACTTGAAAGTAACTCACCCAGTAAAAATTCTTAGGCTCAAACACCAATGGTTTTAAGTATAGGTGTAGTTATACCAACATCTTTCATTCTCCAGATTGTATAATAAAATGCATTATTCAAACAAGAATGGACTGACCTCAGAGAGATAAATAGTCTTTATTTTTAAACTGGTTTTATAAGATTCATTTTTCCAACTAATCCCCACACATATAGATACCTACAAAATATGCTGCTGGATGAGATAAATAACATCACATTTAGAGACCTGAGATTCTTCTGATCTTCATTTATAGATTTCATACAGGTGTTCTAGTCTGGATGAGATGTTTAAATTGGGAAGCTTGGATGAAAAATGATGTATGTTTTTTTTGAACATACATCTGTGTTGTTCTCTATTGTTATGACTGGTATTAAGGAGACCATCTAAGGAAGTATATTTCATTATTCCATCTTTATCTAGTCTACATTCAGAACACAGTAATAATAATATTAATAATAATAATAATAATAATAATAATAATAATAATAATAATAATAATAAAAAAAATATTAACAATTATTTTAAAGTTTGAAATATTGTCATAAACTATGTCAGGCAAAAATAGCTGATTTTGCAGAAAGAAACTGAATTAATTTATCTTGAAATATATTAGCAAGAATTGGTTTCTACTGCACTGTCTGCAAAATATGTTATCTTAATTTTATATGTAATACTTCAATATCTGTACAATCTAAATGAAACTCTTGGAAAACAGCAGAGTGACCATTACTGTTAGAATTTGCTGAAAAAATGCTTATCAAATATTTAGTTGCCTTAGACTTTACAATCAGCAATGGCACTATGCAGATTGATTAGGCCTATCTAGTTGTAAAAGTTATAACAAATGCTTGTTGCTTTCAGTGCATTTATCTCATCTGCAATATCTTATGATAATTATTTCACCTCTTTAATTTTTTTTCTGGAGCTGATTCTTTCTATGAAATACTTGAATAAAACACAATTGTATACATGTTCTGAAATTCCAGGAAATGTATTTCAGATATTTCAATATTCTAAAATTAAAAAATTCATGATGTACCTTGCTGGCCCTTGAGTTTCATTAATCTATTTTCACAGTGTACATTTTATGCTGAGTAGACTAAAATGAGTTTAAAGAAGGAAAAATTATAAATATTTATATTTGTTAGCATTTGTACATATAATACAGAAATTTATAAATCCCTTAAAAAGATTTTATTTTGCCATATGTGTCACGTAACACACCTTCTTACATTATATAAGTGAGATCGCTAGTTTTATGCCAAGAAATATTTTGGGAGTATTTCACACTAATAAAAGCAGGATATTTTCCTGCAGATATTGTATATTACGTGCATTTCTGTATCTGTGAATTGCTCAACCTCTGTTTTTCTATCTACCTTTATGTTTGTGTATGTAGAAACATATGTATGTAACTAAATTCAACAGGATGTGCAAAAAGCAAGGGAGCACTATTCCTCTCCTTTTCCTGTCATCATTACCATGGCTCAGAATGGCACACAGTCTCCTGATGTGCAGTCTATGCACACTCACTCCACTCACTGAAGGTGCTATTACCAGCTTTGGAGATGCCTGAAGCTGATTTCTTTGGGCACCACTACATACTTATGTGGGTTAAGCTAATAGGCCCTAAATCACTCTTTTATGTGGTCAACGGAGAGCAGATGGCCTACAGTATCACTGAGTCAAGAATTTGAATATTTCCCCTTAAATCTTGGGTTACCAGAAGACAAGAAAACAATAGAGAAGACATTTTTTTTCAAAGGTAATCAGCACAATGGAAACAATGGCAAGCAAAAAAATTAGAATCAAGAAGGGTTGTCTTGGAAAGAGAACATGAAGGAAAAGGCAGCAGAGAGGAGGGCTGGCAGGGAACCTGATCCCCTGACTACCTCCAGCATGAATGCAAGGAGAACTGGTCTTCCCATCTCGAAGATAACAATTTCTGATATATTAGTGATGCAATGAACTTCTAACATATCCACCAACAGAAAAGGTAAAATTATAAAAATAACAAAAGAAATGCCTGTAAACCTCCTCAGTCCCAGTGAAGGGAAAATACACCTAAACCTCTTAAACTTAATTTCTATTTGAGCGGTCGTATGCGAGAGAGAAGCATTTACAGTTTGTAGAGCAGTGTAATTTCAAGGACAGAAAGTGTTTATTTTAATAAAATAAAACAAACATAGTCTAATTATTTACAATATTAAGCTTTCATGACTAATGCTGAAAGCATGGCTAACTGTAATGCATACTCTAAAAAAGGATTAATTCAAACTTAAAATTCATGTAGGAAATATTATTTAGATCAAAATTAGGACTTAAAGAATAAATCATCATTAAAGTGACAACAAATTATATTATATAGTGAGGTAATTCTCCAGTGTTTTTAACATGTCCAATAATACGCTGCAATAAAAAATAAGAGTCAATTATAAGAAGAGCTACTATTTGTAGTGAAACCTTGACCCTATTTGAAGATGTTTTAGTACAATTTTTAGAAAAAATTAAAGATGACACAGTCATAAAATACATAAGCTCTGGCAATTTGTTGGAGGAGCCACAATTTTTTATAATTGTCAAATCTTTATTTATATTTGTGGCAATACCATCAATCATAAAGATTCAGCTTGGTATATTTACACATGAATAGGACCTGTTATCACAATTATTTTCCATTTTCTGCTAGCTTTTAAAAAGTAATTTTGGATAAGCATTGTAAGAAACATGTATAACAATACATAAATCAAGATGAAATCTAATTTTGATGCATTTAAGGTATTGCAGGAAGTCACATAACTCTCTGCCTAACAGGACCTCATTCCTCAACTAGGAATAAGATTTTATCTATTTCTCAAAAATAAAAACCTAATTTTATATTTGGAAAACATAGATAAAAGCTAAAACTGGAACAAGCATATCCCTGAAAATAAAGTTCTAGGGTAAAAAGGAACTGAACTAGATTCTGTGTTGTTGGGAAAATATGGTAGCAAGAAGTACTTTATTTGGGGAAAAAAAGCCAATGGGCTGGATTAAATTTTTTTCATGCATAAATATGGGAGATGCCAAGGACGTCAGGGTAATTAAACTTCACAGACTAATAATCCATGGCTGCATGTTGGTGAACATTCTTGTTATGATACACGAGGTATCTATCTGCAAGAGGATGTGAAACTTAATCAACTAAAGAGCTGCCGATATTTTGGTTTCAAAGGTCTGAATCTTACCAAAAAGCATACTAGAAGGTTGTGATAACAGATGAAGTTTAAGCTTTATGATGATGTGTCTCAGGGAAAAAGAACAACAGCACAAATTTGTGCACATTAAGAAATGTTACTGTTCTCTATCTTTCATACTGTTATATCTTGTAAATTCTTGATAGTGCTAAAAGAGTTCAGAAAGAGGTCTTGAGGGTATGAAGACGCATAACTAGATTTCTCACTTACATGAATTCTAATATAAATTTAAAGCATCTCAATTTCAAAGTTCAAAAAATAAATGAGGCTATTTCAAGAAAACAAATCAAAAAGCAGCCAAGAGGTAAAATGCATAACTTTTACTCTCTCTCAGGCACTATATTCTGCCGTTACATTATGAGAAATATATTTTGTCTTCAGATAAAGTTATAAAGTCAACTTATTGTCACATCACTTTTTTATTCTTACACATCTGAATAAAAGTTTGAGAAGAACGACTAAAGAGTAGTATTTCTCATACAAGAAATATAGGCCTTCCTCCCCTGATTTCATTGTTAAAATTTAAAAGACGTAAAGCAGAACAATATACTGTCATTTTTACAAAAATCATCATTCAAAGATAGATTGGTCTAGTCAGACTAAGCAAATTACAAGAAACCTGATAGTCTTAAAATGGCAAGAGAAATTACTTCTGAAGATCTCAAAGCGGGTGATCAGGCTAACTATACTTATCACAGTTCTTTCTTGAACTATCTGTAAGAAAATGCATCCTTTTCTTTGATGCAATGCTTTAACAATCAAATAACTAAAAAATATTTTTTCTTGACTATTTTTAATAATAAGAATTTATTAAAGCCATCAATAACTCCCCAGTGTTTCATTAATATCAGTGACCTCACAGGAAGTTGTAACTCATAGTAACACACTCCAACATTCATGATTATGCAGTGATCTTATTTAATATTATGCAAAAGAGAGGTTAGATAGGGTCTCCCTAAAGGTTTAAAACACAATTCTGATACTGTGTCTATTTTCACAAGTAGTGGGATGATTACAAGTGAATTAGCAGGTCAAAGCAGAGAAGACCCTACAGCTAAATTGTGTTACATGGCATTATAGTTAATTTGACCACCAGGACTAAGTGCAATCCACGCTGAGGTTGCACAAGGCCAGCATCTCCCTCTGGGCTGGGGGAAGAGGAGGGAACACGTGGCAGGCAATAGGGCAGGTTCTGGCACCCTGGCTTGCCCAGCCAGGAACAGGGCATCCCTCCCACAGGCGCTGGGGCTGCTCCATGGACAGGGTGAGGATCTGACCTGGTGAGGGGAACCAGTGTCTCACAAAACCCTGAAGCAACTTAATTTTCTCCAAATGATGGACTCAGGCTGGAGCTGGGTCAGGACATCAGCCCACAGGCTGGACTCATATGAGACACTTTTTCTCACATATGAAACACTTTCTCACAACTACAGGAAAAACTACACTTGAACCTTTGGTAAGCCAAACAGAGAGAAGCCGGCAAAGAAAGAAGCAATGAAAAAGAATACAAAAAACCCCGTAAAGGGATTCAGTAACAAGATACAGTAGCCAAAGAAAAGGCAAGGACAGAAATTACATCAAGACAAGAAAAAATCTCTGTGGACAGCAAAGGAATGGGCTGTAAAACCAGAGGGCTGGTGACTGACAAATTAGTTTTGGCTTCATATAGAGCATTTCAAATATGATGATGTTTCTCAGTGGTTAGAAAGCTTTATTTTCACGTGAGTGCTTTGTAAACACTGATGTAAGCCACACAATCCCAGTATTTCAGATGCTCCGGTCTGCACTACATGAAAAACCAGTGTTCTGCTGGAGTGAGTTTTCCAGTTAATTTTACTCTGAAAGTAATCTTGCTTTGACTTGGCAGACGCAACCCAACACAATAAATGAGGAAGTTCAGAAGGGTTGTTTCAGAATTGCATTACTGCTCCAAACCAAAATGCTAATAAGGATTGATCTTCTGTCAAATATAAGTGTGGGGAAAGCTAGAACAAGTGCTAGACAAACATCCTCATCAACATGACTTTTCCCTGCTTTTCTGTTGTAGGGCTGTCCCTAGAGAAACTGGGGACTCTGATCATCTTCTAAGAGCATGGAACTTCCATGCTGTGTTCCAGTAGTAGCAACAGATACTGGCTCAAACTCATGAATCTTGGAGAGCACAAACAAAGAATATTCAAAATCAGGAGACCTTAATGTCTTATCAGATACCATAGAACTAGATCATTTCAGTTCAGAATGAGATGAATATAAAGGGACATAGATTATCTCAAATATATTAAAGAAGTGATTAACCAGATAGGAATGTTGCAAAATTGAGACCAAAAAATGCAGTAACTTTAAAAAAAAAATCTTATCCACTATCCACACAATGAAATATATTTCCTATTCTTCCTATTCTTTTGCTACTATTCAGTTTTATGTCAGCAGCATATTTATTTATGAATTCGCATTATAAGTAGCATACATATTAGGAAAAATTACTGTTTCTCTTTCCCTACCTTTTCTTTCCACTTTCTGTTAACAGAGCAAGACATCTACCAGGATAGTAATTTTAAAAAATAGCAGATCTTTTTTTAAAAAAAAAACAGAACCACAGATCTATAAACCTAGCACTTATAGAACTACAGACAGGGGGGGTTTAGTGATTCAGTATGAAAAAGGCCCACTTCTGTATGCTTTATATAATTTCAGAAAAATATGTAATTAGCTGAATGTGAGACACTTTCTTTTCCCTGAAAAACATTTAGGCAGTTATCTAAGGAAGTACAGACATACCACTCCTTGACAGTAAATGAAATTTTCTGACCTCAAGAAAACAGGCCCACAAGCAGATATATATATATATTTATTAAAAATTAGGAGAAATCTTATAAATGATAAAGACAGTGTGGCTTTTTGAATGCCATTCCATAGTTCCATCAGAGAAATTACATCTTGAAAATTCATACATTGGCTATTTAAATTTTTGAGGTTACTTTACTTCAGTTTCTCTCTGAAAACTTTCTCTTCTGCTCCTCTGCCCAATAGTTAAGTATATGTGGGGAGACAGTTGTTGAAAATGGAAAATTGGTGAGAAGAAAGAAAATTAGGCTAGTTTTAGAATTTTTTGTGCTGAAATACCATCCTTGCATCTGGGAGAAGCTAAAAATACTCAGTGTAGAAAATTTCACATATATGTGTTTGCTTTAGGTTGTTTTCTGTCTGCTGAAAATAAATGGAAGTCTCTCAAATCAGATAACAGGATGCTCTTAGAGACTTAAAAGCATTTTTCCCATAGACTTGGCCCTCCTTGTAAGGGAGGAAGAGAGATGAGAAATTTGGAGATTGTAAAGTACAGCCATGTGAAGGATTGTGCTTGTGTCAGACCTTTTTTTTAACATGGGGTTGGACAGAGCGCTTGCACTTTTGGCCCCTGCTAAGTTTGAGTTAACTTAGCAGTGCATGTGTCCCCATTCTGCCAGTGTAGTGATGGAATAAACCTACTTTTTACACTTCAGGTGTGGATTTTGCTCTTCTTTGTTACGTGCAGATATTTGGTTCACACTGTATATTTTGTTGCAAAGATTGTGGCTTTTTCGAATTGGATTACACAATAATCGGCATTCCACTTTACGTACATTTGAAAAATATTTTGCAATGAAAAATGTTTTCAACATGTGAAATAATACACAGGTGATTGTCTAAATGATTTTTAGAAGACAACAGAATCAGGCACAATGATATATATTTCCTAATCAGAAATAGAAAGAAGATGGCTTTTTATCACTGTCTCCATTATCCCTCATTATTTCTAATGATCTCCTCTTTTATTAGTTGTGAAGTCTAACAGAAAATTGATGTAATTTAAAAATGTAATATTGATCAAAGATGGATCCACAGGTGCCTTACTTCACCACCAATAGGTGTAAAAATCTATTTTTACTTGGAACACGTTTGCAAAACTTGGTGCTCTGAAGGGAACAATAGTAGTGCTCTGTGCTTTCTGATGCATCTCTGAGAATCTTTAGAAAGTCTTATAATTGTAATTTCAGTTAATTACTTCTTGAAAAACTCTTTTTGTATTACTTAAATTAAGTAATAACAATATTCCTAGTTTAAATGTTAGAAAAATTTTACCATACCATGGTAAAATTCGAAACAAAATATTATTTTTCTGAATTTAAAAAAAATTTTCTTTATTGCCTAGCTGAAAAATGCAGGGAATTTTTATAATAGAGGGATCATATGCAGGTATATGTTTTACCTGTCTATTTGCAGTACTATCTTTTCTGTTCAGATTTCCAATCGCCAAAAAAGATATAATTTAAAAAATCCTACTGAGCAAATAATTTTAGCCAGTTGCATGAGGGAGGGGGAGTGAAAAATGGCAATAACAATAATACTTGTGTAGCTACCAAGAAAGATTGTAAATTAAGTAAAAAATGTTCATCTTGAAATATATCTATTTAGAGACAGTACAAACATTCTGATTCTAAGTATTTTACTTTTTCTATTAATAGACTAGACATCTGTCCTTATATTTGGAATGATTTTTCATGTTAAATTTATTTTAATATTTAAAGCACATTAGTTATATTTAGATAAAAAATAAATAAACAAAAATATAATCTTTTTTCTGTTCTTCTCCAAAACTGCCAGCAAATTGATAGATGGAAGCAGAACTAGCCACAGAAATTCAAGAAAAACAACTGCAGAACAGTTTGAAATAATTTTATGAGATATTCACTTTTTTGAGAATGACTTTTGCCTAAGGAAATGCCTGCTTTTCAGCCTGGGGTTAACTACCACTTTAGACAGACTCTTGTGCTTAATGTTTCTCATTAATTAACTCCAGGCATACCCTGTGGGAATATTAGGTTCCTAGACTCTCATTAGTCAACAGAGCAAGGATAGAGTATTTGGTCTATCTTCAAACTGTTTTGAAAAGGAGGCTACTTCTCTTCAGAGCAAGATTATTGCCTGCCTACAAAGAACACCTGCTTTCTAACAGAGCATACAGTTCCCTAATGTCCAACTTTTGAAACCTAAAATGGAATATAGCTTCCTTTATACACCTGAAAATTGAGAAAATTTAACATTTTCGTATTGAATTGCCTGTACTTTTCAGAAACATCAAAAATCTTTTCCCACTCATCAAATTTATTCTGCAATATTAGTGTATACAAAAAAGATTTATGAACATCCAATCCTAGTCAAACATACTTGTAGGGTTTCAGCCATGCTGATGGAATATACAGATTTGTCTATATTACAGACAATTTTTCAAAATCCTCAAAAATTATCGAAACAAGAATTACAGGTATTAACAACAATATGTGCAGGTAATTCAGAGATGACGGCAGTATTTCTGTACATCACTGGCACATTTTCTTATAAACCGTTAATATTCTAAATTACTTACAGACTCATTTTGTTAGTTTATTCCTGTATAAGAAGCTTTTTGTATTCTGCATTCAAATCCCAGATGGAATGGAAGAAATTCTTAAATCTCAAAGTTTACTGGACATGAAGAGAAAATAGCGCATCTCACACAACCAACTAAAATGATGTGGATGTATTTATGCACGTAGACACAGATGATTAAATATAATTATCTCTCTAGACATCAGCTTCATCTCACATAGTTCCAACATTTTAATTGGAATTAAGACACATGAGACTGTGCTTTATTGATTCATTAACAACTGCATCAAGAGTACTGTCAAGCATAAGGCTAAAGTTTGCATACTTCTAGCCTCCTGAGAGATTTATTATTCAATCACTTCTAAAAAACCCAGTGTAGGTCATTATTACAATATGGCATAGAATTATTGCATATATCTTAGAGAAATGGCACATAGCAACAACTTTGGAAAGTCTTCCAATTGCTGAAAACAATTCTCAGGGTGGAAGATGGCAAGTGATAGAAAAATTCAGGTGACCAGACTCTCGGAGACACAGAGCTGGCAGCCCCCAGGTTTTAACAGGCTTAGATGGTGAGGGTTAAAAACCACATGGCCTTCTCTAGAGCTCTGCCTGGGATTTGGTAAAGATCTACCGCTAAATAACTGTGGACTTTTGGACTCTGCCATTATTTCAGTTATCCCCTGCTGTCTAAAATGTTTACGTCTCCCTGTGTTCTCATTTAACACTGCCCTATTTACTTATTACTCCCTTTTGCATTGAAAAAGCCCATGGTTATCAGACAACCTCAATGAAGCAGATGCTTTCACCTATAACTATTTTACAGTCTTTTTTACTGAATTCAAGATTACCCGTCTGCCCTTTTGACTTCCACCTATTACAAAAATGATCAACACAAAGCCACAAAAAGAAAATAATTTTTTGTTCAGCAGAGGAGACAGTTGCTTCTGTCTCTTCACGAACAACTAATGACCCCGTGATCATCCACCCACTTATTGCTCTCATTTTACTACCTCTCCAAAGTCCATTATTGCTTGCTCAGTACTCATACCCAACAGACATATAGTCTGTTAGGCTTTCAATCTGTTATGCAAACACTGACATTTATCATTGGCTAACTTACTTGAAAAACAAAGAAAGCACCATTTTTCTCTATTTCTGTAGATGCTTTCTTATATCCCATTAATGAGCTAATTCCTTCTGGATGCCTAAGGAGCAGACTTAACAATTTCAGTTTTCTGCCTAGAGCTCCTTTGTGCCTTTTTCCCTCCACATGTGTCAACCATAGGCTCACTTAATGAACCCCTTCTTTACCTTATCTCATCCAGACTTTGTATTGCCTTTCTGAATCCAAGACTTCTGCTTGAAATTTCCTTCACTTTTTGAAATGCTTTTATCTAATACTTTCTCAAATTGCCTTACACTTCATTTTTTTTCTTTCCAACAGGAAAGATGTTTAGAGAATACCACATATAATCCATGAATTAATGCAACAAAATACACTTTGCAGAAGAGGTACTTTGATTTAGTTACCTTTCAGTAGACTATTGTCTGTTTTGTTAATGCTGTCTTTTTTACTGTACTGATTTTACAGGAAAACCATTTCCCTCATTGATTTGACAAATCAGTCTTGAAGCAATGCTTTTAATTACTCTGTTTGAAAGAAAAAACCTGAAGTGTCTTTATGCTATAACACTGTAGAAGCAACATGATGAACGATAGTAAAAAAAAAGTAAAATCACTGAAACACTGTATAACTGTATAGCTGACATGAAAGTAATTTTGTATTAGGAATTGCAAAATGTCCCTGAGTAAGGCATTCTGAAATTCATATCTTAAGTTATTGCAGAATGATTTCTCTTGTTCAAATGCCCCAGTTTCATATCTTTGCTTAGGAAGAGCTCCAGGGCTTGCTTTGTTTTACTTCTTTTTAACATCAACAGCTGCCATAAGAATGATAGTTCAGCTAACCATGTTCACTCATTTCTAGGTCTAGGAGAAGGAAAGGATATTTATACATCTGGATTCTTTCTGTTATTTCTTCCAATCTTGGTTTTATTCATTCCATCAGACCTCTGTTAATCAAACACAACATCCATCTGCATAGCATACTGAAATTCTCTTTCTATGGCACCCCACATATAAAAAAGTAGGATACCATGGGTACATCTTACTTGTTGCAGAATAAGAATGGCAGCCAACCTATATTCACTTAGCTCATGTGAAGTGAAAGTCAGAAATAATCCTAAATCCTGCAGCTAACTGTAGAGTTTTTCTTCTCAAATTCCTTAGCTGAAAAAATATAATAAATAATATTTTCCTCCTTAACATTAAAAATTTATGAACACCAAAAGATTATAAAATATTTGTTAACAAAAAATTGATAGAGTCAAATGTAATATTTTCGATACTGTTCTAAGGACCTTAAATTATTACAGATATTCATGTTGAGCTGGACATAGGACATCCAGAGAAGTTTTTTATTTTATCAGTAATAACCTATGGATTTCACATCAGGCAAGCATTTAAGATGTTTCTAGATATGTCCATACAGTCAAGGATATTGCACTCAGTGTCTCATGGATCAGATGTCATAGTCACACATGGTTGAGAACACAAGTGTTCCTACAGAATTGGAGCTTAAGAAAAAAAAAAAACCCATAAAGTTTAAGAAAAAAATTGGTTTTCATTTATTATTTTTGAGGCAAAGGAATAAAACTAAGGAAACGCTCTGATCACTCTTATGTGTACAAATATTCCTGAGCATGCACAATTAAATATTCTTATCAATAAGACATGTTACTCAAGTCACTGAGTGCACTATATTCAGCAGTACTGCAGTCAATAGTCATAGATATGATTCAGAGTTATTGCCTAAAATTTTGACAAAATTGTGAACTAAAGAGACATCAAGATAAAATTAATGTGCTGTTTTGTTAATATTACTTATTTCCCTACTAAAATTATGCCAGCCATTACTTGATCAACTACTCTAGCTTTCTAAATTGTGTTGCACACTGTTTATTATAAATAGCATAGATTTTTTTATATACCTCTTTAAATTTTCTATAATTCCATTTCCAAATGAAAACTGCAAACCTCTCTCTGCTTTGAAACTTGAATATGCTTTCAAATCAAAGTTAGGAGTCATAGTAATGCAAAACTCAGATTTGACATTTTCATACTACAAGACGTGTATTTGTTAAAGCTTTCCTTGCCCTGTCACAGGTCAATACCAAGGAACTTCTAAAAACTATCAGTTTTAATGCCAAGAAATGGTCTCTTCATATTCAGGAAAATATAAAGTTATAGAACCAAAATTCCATATTCTATTTGCATATTCAATCAGGAATTTGAGTCATAATCTTCTTAAGAACAACAGTCACTATGTAATCTGATTAGCTTCTGTTTGTTTGTTGGGTTGTTGGGGTTTTTCTTAAGTTTTCGTTTTTTGGATTTGGAAGAATACTCTGATCTTTTTTCCCAAATAATCCATGAAAAAACAATCACAGCAATGAAAGATGCAGTAACAATCCATTTGGCTAATCCTTCCACAATCCTGGCATTGTTAATAAAATTCATCAATTGCTTGTCTAAGATACCAACTGGGTAGTAATAATAAAAGTTCAGCATTTGGTCTGAGTGCTGTATTACCACATCAGCATAATGATTCTTGATAGTCATGACAGAAAATGTGAATCACTAGAATAAAGGAAATCCTATAATTAAATTTCCATTTGCCTAAATACGAGAATAATTTAAATATCTCTGTGTGTGTGTGTATGTATGTATATATAACACACAGCCATGTTGCTCAATAAGTTCAATAAGCATAGTATTTATAAGTAAGATGAGGTTATTTCAAAGAATGGAACTTACAGTTTCCATTTCACCTGTTGTGACACTTCACATTACACTTCGAAGAGATAAGGAAAAATTACTAATTTTCACACATATGCCAGTAGAATTTAAATGGTTAGCATTGAAATTTTTATTCAGTTTTTCTCTTTTGTCAGAATTATATTCAATTGGGATAAAAGAGTCAGGTTAAATTAGAATAAACCATTTTTTCCCTCCCTATCCAAGAAGGTCTAAGTCTTAATATTACTCTATATCCTTTGACATATGCCCTAGTCAGAAGCACTGCTTCTTAAGAATCTGACGCACTAAGGTTTTGTAAGGTAGATATAAGTGGTGAAAGCAGAAGAAACACCTCACAATATAAGCATTTATGTAAGGATTTTATTAAATCTTAAAAATACGAGAGTTACTGTGCTCTACGTCACCTCAGAAGCCTTACCAATGGTTTGGAGTTTTTTCTGGAGAGGAATAAATTGTTTTAAGCTGACTGTGGCATAGTTGCTAATATCTGTACTGCAGCTGCAGCACAGTTTTGAGGCAGAAATGTCAATGGGCTTTATGCAGATATGCAGATATGTATGTGCATGTACACATATCCATAGATATCTTGGTATATGTACATATGTTTCAGTATAGACATATAGAGACATGTATAGGGTGTTGGTTTTGTTTTATGGATTTTGAAGTCTTCAGGTGTTTTGGTGTGTGGCTGTTCAGTTTGGGTCTTTTTTGAGGGTGGGGGGGAAGTTGTGGGGTTTTTGTATTGTTAATTGGCTTCTTTTTCAAATAAGTGAAATTGTGTACATAGTGTTCTAGAGCTGCATTTAGTGACTTTAATGAGTTTATCAGACTTACTGGGTGATACAATGAAAAAAAGGATCTTAAGATTTTTTTCTGAAATGTAAGAGAGGGTGCTATGATAAGACAGTCACAGTCAGGACAATGTGACTGTTATAAAAAAAATTGATAATAAAGGTTTGGTCTTCATTTTCTGTTCTCTCAGCTTACTAAATGGATACCAATAAGAATAGGGACCAATGAAGTGGGAGGCAATACTCCAATGTTAATGATGCCATAATTTGCAAATACAGGATAGAGGATTTATGCTGGTTTCATTTTGCTTGTAAGTGCATCTGATTGACCCCAAAATATATGGTTGTCAGATACCTAATGGTCACCAGAGACTTGACAACCTGAATTGCTTAGGTCTAATGAAGATAAATAGCATTCTAGATACAAATGCATACTACATACCGAAGGGAAAATGACACGGATGTTGTTGCTAGGCAACTCATCTCCCCATGTACAACACACATTCCTATGATTTTACTGTATATGTAGCCAGAAAAAGATGGGGATGGAGGGCAGGGGATACACTAGTATCCTCTTTCACTGAATTACTACTGCATAGTAACATATCAGATTAAAAAAAAAAATATTCACTAGTTTTACTGTGTTTTTAAATATAAGACACTAATTCCTTTTTATGGCTTTTGTATATAAAACAGGATAAGAAAACACCTACACTGCTCATCAGTTTTAAAAAGTTATATTGTACATTTTTAATTGAATAATGATGCTCTCTTTAGCAATTTATGTTGGTAGCAATTTACTTGATACAGTGCCAATGATTTTCTGTAGCTGGATGAAATTGTATTTTGTCCCAGTTCAAACAGTAAGGATAAAGGATTCAGCTTTATCACCATTTATTCTGTATGCAGCCAATTTATGACAGATTTTTGTTTTCTGTTTTATCCTCTTTCTCCTCTTATAGAATACGTCTTTGATTGTTCTTGTTACACGGAGGTTTTCTGAGTGCTATACAAGCACTGCATAAGCTTCATAATTGAGATTTATTTCCAAAAAAAGCAAAATTGAATTACCATTAAGAGAAGTGTATAAAGCTAAATGATATTCTAGCAAAGCTCAGAAACCCATCCCATGACAATCATTTCCCTAAGAACCTGCTCTCTAAGATTTTCTTGGTTGCACTTCATCGCCGATTAATGCAGAAGTAGAATGAAGATTGTTTACAGTAAAAGCAATTGTCATTTTGCATTCCATTCCACTTTGATTCTTTGTTTTAGAAACCACTTTAATGTACTTTGTTCCTGCATTTTCACATAGCTACTTGGTGACAAGAATAAAGCTATAGAAAGACATCAGCACACTTACTATAGTGTAACAAATACAGTGAATTTAAAATTAGTTCAGCAGTGTACTTGATAAAAAGCTGCATGTTCTTTGATACTGGCCCTGACTGTCTTCTAGAGAGTCTTCTATGGCAACTATAATAAATATTCAACATTTTTAAGATGCCAGAGGAATGTTTCTTATTTTTACATAAACCAGACTCAGACGCAGTTTTCCTCACAGCTAATGCTGAGATAGGTAATTGGGAAAATCCTAATTTAGTAGCCTCCAGATCAAGCCATGATACCACCCACATGCAGTTATATTTTCAAGAATCTTAAACCTAAAACTGAAATCAAGCATTCAAAGAATTATTATTTTTTGATTCATTTTTAAACACTGTTTGTCATCATTTAGGTCACTGAACAATAAAAATTTTACGATCACTTTAAAAGTAAAATACTGATTGAAGTTTGATTTAATGCTGTATCCAACACTGAACAGGAGAATGTGTAGAACCTCCTGTAACTTAAGTCTCAAGGCTATACATTGTGATATGGCTCTCTAAAATAACTAAGTTTTTTTTCCACTTTTAATATGAAAAATATAACGTCCTCTATGTTTTTTTCTAAGATTTTTGTTTCCGCTTTTGCATCTGGCTTGGAACTGTGTTTAATATTGTAACTATAACTTCTTGTGCTACATTTTGCTGCAATGTGATGCTGCACAATGCCCGTTATAGCATGCTTTATGGCAGTGCTGTAGTGGTCAGATAAGTAGAATAAACTATACTTGTAGGTCCCTCTCATCTGGAACTATTCAAATAGCACACATATTGCATTGAAATGCCATAAAAATGTTGATCAACTTAAGCCATAGCTTCTGCATCAGAACTAAAGAAAAATATGTGGAAAACATGGCGTATTGCATTGACTCTTCCATGCTGCAAGCTGTATGTAACTCTTTCCTTTCTCTGCTGCTTTTAAATGGAATTCTTACTGCCCTGCTTAGGAATTACCCAGGGCTGAAAATGGAAATGATATTTTTTTAGTTGTCCTATTCCATTCTTCTGAAAAATACATATTGGCTTTGGACACTAAACTCAGATTGAGTCAGGTATACAATATCTGTCACAAAGAAGACTCAGAGGGTCAATTTTTTTCTTAGTAAGTGCATTTAAGAGAGTTAAGGCAATGGACGTGGAGTTGGTTCCCCCTATGCCATTGAAGGCAGGAAATTTATGCCTCTTTACTTTGGTGGAGCAGGGCCTTTTAGAAGGCATGAGTTCTTTTGCTTTACTCAATTATACACACTGGAAAGGAATACAGTTTGATAGGATTTTCTGTTGCCATTTGGTGAGGACAACATAAGGAATACTTAGTGCTTTGCAAATATCTCAGTTTTCATACCAGAGAGTATGTCTCAATGTAGCAGAAATGCAAGATGGGCAAAGCTGAAGAGCAAAGAGGTTCACACACTTTTATCCAGCAAAGATTACTTTCAACTGTAAAAAAATGTCCCATTATCCTGGACTTAGTCCTAGTATTAAGTGGTCACTGGATGCAAACAGAATAACCTACAAGGAATGCCTTTCCTCAAAATATTCAGTGTTATTAATTTCTTCAAAAATTCCTTAGCCTTTTGATTTTATCCTTATAACATATGCTGATGAAATTTGTTGAAGATTATGCACAGTGGGATGCAGGCTTCATCATATGATAATCTTTTATTTCTAATGTTCATTTATAATCAATGAGATTATTTAAAGTTAAAATTCACAATATTATTACTGGAACCACTAGGTTCCAGAACTGGGTACCACTAAGATAAAAGATCAGGGACTTTGAACGATGCTGTATTATTAAGTAATTCAAGAATTTACCAATAGCTCTATCTGCTTTCTTTTGCTGGCTAACTTAACAACAACACAGGAATTAGGAAGAGATACTTAGAAGTGAAGTGATTAGAGTGTCTTTTAAATGTTTTCATGCTTAATTAAATATATCAAGAATATTCAGATATTAAAGGAATAGTCATATATAATTATGCTTTTAATATTGACATGAACTATAGCACATCAATACAATGGAATTTATACACTGAAGAATGGCACAGAAGAAAGAATGCAGAAAACCTGAAACTTCTGTATCTTTGAATTTAGAACTAGGCTTTGTGGTTTTAGGCAGATTTCAGCTGTACCTTCAGAAAAAGTTTATTCTTTCTGTAGTAGGAAATAGCAAGAGGAATTATACAGGAGTAAGATATTTTTAACATTTTTATTGGTGAGGCAAGTATGTGACATAGTTATGTTAAACAATGTAACAGAACTGTGGAGAAAAGACTTTATGAAAAACCGCTTCATTTCTGTGCCCATGTAGGATAAAGGCCCTCTGGAGGCTACAGACTTACAGGCAACAAAAGATTTGACACATACAAATTCATAACAAGGTAGATATATATAGTCAAAAGTAGAACTTTAAGAAAATATTTCCCATATAAAAGATTTTCATAAAAACTAGGTTTAATTTATTGTATTGGTACTGTGGTGAAGCAATGTAATTCATAATTAAATTTTTTTAAAATATTTTTTTCTTTTGTCTTCTGCCTAACATGTAATTTGCTAAAAGTTATCTTATAAAGTAGCTATAAATATTCCAAAATAAAGAAATAGATCATCAGGATGTTAATTATATTATTACCACTGCACTATTATTTAATTCTTTAATTTTAAAAAATTTAAAATATCAGGTGTTTTTCAGAAATTGTCAAGAAAATAATATGGTTGGTATCATAAAGGGGCTTGGACTGTTAGGCATATAAATAATTTTATAATAATTTTTAATAAAACAGGTTTTAGAACATCTGTAAGGTCTTAACAGATATTTATCCACTGAAGTTTTTAACAATTTTCTTGTAGAAAGTTGAAATGGAAAGTTTATCTTATACCCTATACTAATTCCCTTTTCTGTAAACATACTCTCTCACCTCCATGCAATGAAATGACACGTTTTCTCTTTAAGTCTTCCAAGAACTATTTCTAGGAAGAAAAAATTAAAGTGAAAAAATCTCTTGGACTGTATTTTAAGAGGGATCAGTGTTTCTGACAAGGGAAAACATGCTTTCTAAATATACTGCTTTAATGCTCCAAAACAGTCCAACTGGAACTACGACAAAATAAAATAAAACTGTGCCTTGTAGCACAGTTCCACATTGGCAATTGCAATTGCCTAATTATTGACAAAAAAATTCATTTTAGAGTCAGGCACATGAACCAATTAGGACACAAAAGAAGTCAAGCCATTCCATGAATTTTACTGAAAAGAGAATTCAGATCAACAAGTACGACAATAATTTGCTATTCAGTTACAACCAAAGATATATAGATGCTGATGTCATTAACACTGCAGTGTGTAGTGTATCCTAAATTATTCAGCAAGTTTGAAGAATGATTTTGAGTCTGGGGAGAAAGCCTTGGTCTCACACTATATATCCTAAGTTCAAATATTTGAAACTACCTTCCTTTGTTTAGACTCTGCTTGTTTGTATGTTTGTTTGTTTTAATTGGAAGAGAAGGCTTAATCTCAAGTTATTCATAAAACTTCTACTTGAAAAAAATGTGACCTCCCCTCTCTACTGGTTTGCTGTTTCTTAGTGGGGGCTATGTAGCCTTAAATATTATATGAACTGCCTCATTGGAGGATTCAAAAACATCACTTTGAGCACAAGACCCAGTCTTCAACAACTACAAGGAAATAAAACATATGGAGGGTCTTCAGCTGCATTCTTTGTGGGAAAATCTATATTGCCAAGGGGATGTTTGTAACTTGATGATCATAGAGTAAAATAAGCAAGCTAAATATTCGTTTAGTTTACTCAATATTTCTTCTGCCTGTGTTAATAGAATTTGTTTTCCCTTCATCAAAGCTTACGTGGCAGAAATCCTTCACTGAGGCATGCTGTACAGATAAATTCTACAGTTTATGTCTGTATAATATAAAAACAATCTATTTGGCATCTATTGTTGAATCCCATCATGTAATTGTCCACATTTTCCTTAAAATTTTTCCAAGATTAAGGTTTCCTGCTTTGTTGAGGGTGTAGAAATCTGTGTTGTCAGAGAGATTTCCAGTAAGCAAGCTTAGACATATTAGAACTCTTCCAGCTGCCCAGTAATCACAGAGTCTTGAGCATAGAAAAACCCAGGAATTTTCTTTTCCTCCATTGTGACCACTGAACATAATGTCTTCCTGATGCAATTGGCTGGACTAGGCAGGATTTCTGTGGCTGAGACTCCAACCTTTTTCACTGCAGGCTTATTACTAGTTAAAGAATGATGAGAATGAATTTTGTCGGTCACTAAGAGATCCTATATATACAATTAATGAACTGGTCAGTAATTAATATTGAAACTTTCAGCCATAGGAGATATTGCGGAGTTAAGAATAATCTGAAACATATAGCTTATGTGTTTGCAATAACTATGTAAAAGTAATTACAATAATTCAGATATTCTCACAGAATCTATTCCAGCTTTAATAAACCTTAAGTTTGTTTTGCTCCATGTTTTTAATGCTTGAATTTAAAGTACCGCTTGATGGCAAAACATTATGCAAATACTGTTGTGCAATATGCACTACAACTTTATTTGTCTAAAATTGACATTGCTACATCTTTCAAATGACAATTCATCATACTGACATTTCATAAAACATTAACAATTCAAAAACTACTCTATGGCTCACAAGTGAAATGCATGCTCGACTGACGACTTTGTAAGAGATGCAAAGGCCTATTCTTCGCTGTGATCATAATGAGAAATAGAAAAAGGTTGTGTCATCAGTTACTAATTGAATCAGCCACAAAATTTATTCTTACAGCTCTTGTTAAAAATATCACCTTAAGAATTCTGTAAAATTCTGCTTGGTTTATAAAAAATGTTTTTTTCTATTATATTCTATGTCTGTTTGTATACAGCATTCCAAATGTCATTTGTTGGTACTGCTTCTCTGATATTTTATTAATTTTAACCTGTATGTATTTAATTCTGTCATATTTTGTAAATACAGTATACCAAAACAAGTTAAAAGAAAATGAAATGTTTGCACTAAAGGCAAAATTTTAGTTGTCTTTAAATCAATATTTATGGACTTGCTTAGTGTGATACCAGTTTAGACCACATAGAGACTTTTGAGAAATAAATAAATAACACGATAATGGCTATATAAAACTTGATTTTCAACTTATTTCCCTTCCCCTTTCAAATCTAGTTAAAAACCTTCTCAATCAGCTCTGCAGCACACGGGCTAGAATACTTTTGTCCTTCCTGGACAGATGAAGCCCATCCAACTCTAGCAGGCCTAGTGCTGTTAAAAATTGCCCCATGATCAAAGAAACCAAAATTTCACTGGTGACACCAGCCCTTAAGTCACTTACTGATAACGTGGGTTTGTCACTTCTAACCTGGACAACCAGCAGTGGGTAATGATCAGAGGGATGAATCAGTTCAGGGAGTGTCCTGGTAAGATCTCATACCCCAAGAGGGCAAGCACTGCTCGATCAGCTCCTTTAAATCACCTCAAAGTGACCCTCTGACCATCCCCTGATCACCTGAATAGCTAGCAAGAGGTGGATATGAAATAATTTTCACAAATATATAAAAACTCTAACAGTCCCCATGGAATCAAGCCATTTTCAATGATGAAAGAAAACATTCTGAAAATTTTCTGCATTCAAGTATAGGGAAATGGCATGAAAGCTAAAGGTGATTTTTAAGAAGGAGCAACTTTAACTATTGCAAATGTTTTAATAATGAAGACCCATGGCCACAACAATAGCAACAGCTGGTATACGTGGCATAAAAACATTGCAGAAGTGTGGGTCTGATAACTTAGAGCAAATGAGTACTAACAAAATTTGTTAGGTAGCTGTCTTTTAAATTGTCATATCTTCTTAAGAAAATTATGATTTGGATTTCCATGGTTATTGTCTATCATTGATAAGAATAAAGATGGGAGAAAGCATAAAATATATTGGATATGTAAAATCAGAGTTGATCTTATCAACATAAAGAACATTTAATTTCATTAATGTGTTCAAAGAACATCCTTATTGACAGGCCAAAAATACACAATTGCATATATTGCTCTTTCCACTGTTTTTCTAGTTATTCAATGGAAAGGAAGATATTAATAGCGCATGATTGTGAATTGTTCAATGCAATAATGACATCTGCTAAGAATCCAGTTGCAGTATCTCAGTACCTTAGGATTCCTGAACAATCTCTTTGCAAGTTTTGTTACTAACTAAATCTCATTGTGTACTAAAGAAATGATTTATGGACCTAATTGCTAATGCATAAAGCCACATCTTTTTTCATTTACTTCAATGAGTAATAGATGTTTGTACTTTGGGTTTTGACATTGTATGGAAAGATTAGCAGAAGTGTTGACTTTCGCAAATCATGTCTATTAAGCTTTAACTTAAAGAACCAACTGTATTATGTCTACTGCAACAAGTCCATCCTGAGCTCTGTTTATGTGGGCTTTTTTGGAAAGTAATCTAGATACTAACTTCAAAAGAAATATAATCACATATCCATGTCTTTTTTTGCAAGTTTTTATTGCTTGTGCTAATTTAAGTCCAATCTGTTCTAAAGATATTATCTGTGGACCTAACTAACAATACATTTAAGCAGTTTCAGAATTTATATTTTAAACATTGATCATTTATAACAGGGCAATTTTGAAATATTTACAAAGGGTTCTCCCACAAGCCCCACAAAAGCAGCAACAGAGATAGACAATCCCATTGTTTGTGCTTTCCCAGTATACAAAATTAATTAGGTAACTGAACACTGGTTTTCTGTGCATTCAAAGGGTTTATGTGGTGTAGAATCTAGGAATTGCCTTTCACAGAATTATAGAAACAGTTTTCAACTGAATTTGAATCTATGTTTTATTTAATTACTTTGAAATTTAATCAGTAAAGAAAGCAAATTGTTCCAATTGAAAGTTCCTACTTTTATTCAGAATTAGGAGTTTCCAATTGAATTTTGTATAAAATATTAAACACAATCACAGCCATGACAATTCCATTACTTATGGAAATGTAACATTTACTTGGATAGCTGTAGCACAGCAGAGAATTCAAGAGAATCTCAGGAAATGCTGAGTTGGATTGGACCCACAAGGATCAGTAAATCCAACTCCAGGAGTCCAGGAGTGGGTTCCAGTGCCTGAAAAACCTCTCTCTGGGTGAAAAGACATTTTCTAATATCCTCCATAAACCTCCCATGACATAACTTCAGGCAGATTGATCATGATACTTTCCGTTAACCTGTTCTTGGAAATTACAAAATATTATCCAAGTTAGATTGAAAATAGGAACAAAAACATTTCCTTAATTACTTCAGTAGAATTAAGTGCTTCTCTAGTCTGATGTTTTTATTGACTCTTATTCTAGCCTATATTAATTTTCTTCTGCATTGTTAATGCTTCATTTAGGTATATTATATTTTAAATAAATCTTCAGACAAAGACAGAAAAAGAAAATATGAAACCACAGCCCAAACTGGATATTTAGGGTAGTTTCTCCCCTGTTCTATATCTGTTATATCAGTTACCAAACCTGAAATCAGGGCATAGAGAGAATTCTGAGGAATAGCGAGAATTCTGAGGAAGAATATCATGCTGACAGCAGAATCTGGAAAATCCATCACTTCTAAGTGTCCCAAACTTTGTTGCATTGCTAGGATTTTTTTTTAAAACTTGATTTTTTCTCAAAAACTCCAGCATAGCAGCCTGAAATAAGTTTTGAAGAAAATTCAACTCTGTAACATTGCAGCTTAAGTATCATCAAAATTATTGACAGCTTCAAGTAATTTTCTCCAGATAGTTTTCTTGGAATCAATTTCATTTTTCCAAGGGGCTACAAGAGCAATAATTATTGAACTGAAAAATGAGGAGGAAAATGTGAGATCAGTCAGTTTAAGATGTGAAACACTCATATTTCCTATGGTGGAAGAGAAAATTTAAGCCAAGTTTTCCCCATGCTACATGCCTAAGTTTTAAGGAAGATGACGATGGCAATGATTGCATTTCTAGCCATTCTTCTATTTTTCTTTTCTTTTATTGTTTTACTTTGGATATTCCACTAAATCTACAGGAAATCAGGGGAAAAAATAAACCTAGATATATTTATTTTACTGTCTTTTAATCAAAAGCAAAATTTTCCACTCTTTTTTTTGATGTAAACTCAAGAGAGGATTTAGAAATAAAATAAAAAATGTAGAAGTTCAACTCAAAGGAAATGCTGAAACACAGCTCTTGTATTCTTTAAAAAAATTTTATTTCACTCTTACGCACATCAAAATACAAACTTATAATCTGAGTGCATGTAGATATTTTCACACTGTTTTAAACTCAGATTCTGTAAAGTATCATGTATCCTTTGCGTAACACCCCTGTTTGTAAACCCTATAAAAATCTTAACTTTCGTTTCCCACATTTAACTGGAATGAGTAATTTACTAAGAAAAAGGTTCTTCAGATACATAAAATCTGTTGCTAGTGCACGTAAAGTATTATATGTCCCATATCATATGACTCTCATAAAAAAAAAATAAAGAAAAAAAGAAGAACCCTTATAAAATTCCTTTTGCAAAAGCAGGGGTGTATATTATGTATTATGACCATGAAACATCTTTACAGAAGTCATCAACAGAGGCAGAGCCTTTCATGGATGTATGGCAATACAGAGGTTTTTTTCCAAAAAATTATAACTTGAAGTGAAAGTAAATAAATTACTGGTGTTTCCTAGAAATACAGTACATGTTGAAAGATAGTTAGTTTACTGTGACAAAGAACCTTCCATTACTTTGTTTAGTATGATAACCACAGTGGTTTTGAAGATGTATTCCTATAAAATATTTCAGATTCTTCCTCTAACCTATTTTAGGTTCATCTTGGCCAATATACTAGTAAGACTAGAAAACAGCAGACCAAAAAACCATAACTTGAGTAAACTGTCTGGATCCGACATATTTAGGACATACTGAAAAAAAGTATTTGAAAATTGAATCTATAGTCTGACAAGAACCATCAAAAGTCACTTTTAGTATTCTTCATTTGGTTTAGATATTTTGTATTTCCTGACCTGTAATATGTTCTTCATTTTCAGATGAAGTTTTAAAGAAAGCATATAGGAGAATAGAAAAAAATCAAAATAATATAAACTAGTACTTTTGCTTATTATGGCTAATAAGAGATGCTTTTTGTGCTTAAGTGAATAGAATCACCTTTCATCCCATAAATGTATTCACTGACTACCACTGCATCACTGATTATTTATCTATGGCACAACAACTGTGACAATCCAGTTTTCTAACTGAAGACATGAGAATTGGATGGCTACTTCTTCTTCATCATCAAAAGCGGTCTTTTTAGGTTCTCCCAAATAAACACATCCATTCCAAATTTTTTTGCCTCTTAGTGAAGGCCCTTTATTAAAGCATTAGAGTCTTCTAATACTCAAAAATGGAAAACTGACATGTTTTTATTTATTTAGTATGCCTTGTTAAAGATTTTGTAAGCCTTATGACAAGACCCCCCCTTTAAGCTTCTGAGTTTTTAATCATTAAGTTGACCCCTCACACAAAAGACAAGACATTCATAGACCATATTTAAAAAGAATCAGAACACTCACTTTCAAAAGAGAGAAAATGAATAAAATAAGTAAAAGAATCCATATGCAAATAAAAAAGTGCTACTCATTATCCTAATATAACATAAATGATTAAATTATAAGAGGCATAAATATGTAAAAAGATATAAAAATAGAAATAAATGTGGATATCTTTCCAAACCCAGTGAAACATTAGTATTCATCCTAATTTAAAGCTGTGCTACCAGAAAGTTATTTAAAACTATGCTGAATTTCAGCAGCAGTCCGAGAAATTGAAGGAATTTAGAATGAGCTGTTAAAACTTGAAAATCAACTATTAGATGGCCGTTTCCTCACTGACATGCAGAAGACAATGCAATAGGAACAAGGAGACAGAACAAAAATTTCAATTAAATATCAAAAAAAAAAAAAAGACTAGATGTGGCACTCAGTGTCATGGGTTAGTTGATGAGATTTTAGGTCGTAAGTCGGACTTTATGGTCTCAAAGGTCTTTTCCAACCTTTCATGCTGTGATTCTGTAAAGAAAAACCTTTTACACCATGAGTGATTAAACATGGACCAGCCTCTTCAGAGATGGAGTGAAATCTTGCCCAAAAAACCTCAAAGTTCAGCCCAATAAGACAGAGGGAAATCTGGCTCTAGCTCTGAATTCAGCCCTTCTCTGGGCAAAAGGTTGGCCTAGATGATCCTCCAAATAGAACAGCAAGATGTATCTGCCTGCCATAGTGTTTTTACGCTTCAAGACCTAAAATGGTGAGGTTAATCCTATATCAGTAATATTTTTTGTTCAAAATGTAAAGCTATTGTCTGTTTCAGAAAACCTGAGTTTAATCAAATTGCACCCAACCTAAAAGAAATCCAAAGAAAGCCAAAACTCATGCATTTGTCAGACAGATTAAAAAAGATAACTTGTTGCAATGATTTATTGATGTTGTTTTTGGGGATAACAAAACTGGAATCAAAAAGGTGGGCTCAGAAGAACAAATAAACACTATGAAAACACCAAATTCTCAGAAGGAGAAAAAAAAGTTTATTAAGATTTTATGAACTTCAAAAGAGATTATATGAGGTTCAGAAACTGTAAGCCCATGTGCATTTGACTTTGATCATATACTAGATTCTGCTCAAATGTATTTGCTTGTATCTGCATCAAATCATAACAAAGTGCAGTGCACATCAAGCAGATTTTGACCTTTAGTTCACCTGCCCCTGCTATGCAGCAAAGTGCTTTTGCAGCAGCTTGCAGATCCAGATTATTTTCAAAGATTTCAGCAATGCTTCATGTACTGAAGAAAGAGATAGACAGTCATGTGGGTATAGGATGCAAAAGGCCTACAGTCTTAAAAATTTGTTGTAAAAATTAGAACCCTAAAGACTGCATTAATTATTCATTCATTTCCCCATCCAGAACCAAGCATGATCTCAGGGATGAAAACTGTAGTACAAAAATTTAAAAATATCTTTCAAATGCGAAAAATCTGTGTGCATTTAAGAACTTAAGGCAACTTTAAAATCACAAAATCTAGTGTGATTCAAGGTTTTAAATGCAGTGCTGAAATAGAGATGCTAATTTCAGCTTGCAAGTGACCTCTTGCTAACATGCATCAGAGTTTGGTTATGGCCCTGGATCACAGCACGTTGTACCCGGACACCTTATATAATCACATCACTCTTGAATTTATCAGCTCTTCCTCCCTGTCAAGTTCTAAGCAGTTTGCTTTATTTTTTTTCAGTATTTTCTCAAAAGCATTTAGGGGAGTGGAAAGTTAAAAAATAGCTTTGATTTGTCATTTCTTTTTTTAGTGAACAATGAAACAAATTGAACTATTTTCCCAGGGATTTGTGTTGTTTCTACCTACGACGCATCTGCTTTGTGGCGTCTTCAGTTTACCACTTTGCTTCTCGCCTACCTTGTGTGTATTTCTGGTTCTTTCTATGCCTTTTTCCCACCTATCACCTTGGCAGGAGTGAACAGGAATTGCCAGGGTTCAAGTCAACCCAAGTCATCCTAGCACTGAGAAAGAATAAATAACTCCTGAGCTCCTGAAGAAGTTTTCTTTTCAATATGGTGTATATTTTTTCTTTCTACTCACCTGTGAATTTTAAAAACTCAGAACCATATATTTGCTTTAAGCTCTGTAGTTCTGTGTCAAATTTTGTTTAAACTGACCAGCAGTTAAAGGGTTATTAGAGAAAAGGGAAAGACAGATGGATAAGTGATTGCACAAACTCTTCTTAATGAAATTGGACTAAAAAGGAGAAGAGAAGGTAAAAACCTTTTCATTTTATGGACATTCAAAATTGTATCTTCAGCACTCAAACTCCAAGATACTTTGTAAAATATCTTTTTAAGTTATCTTTGAATAAGAAATACTCCCTTTCAAGGCATATAAGACAGTCCCAGGGGACAGAATTCAGTTTTATGAGTTTCTGTTGTCTGCGAAATACAAGCATGGTTTGTCTGCAATTGCTCTGAGAGTAGGGTCCTTTTAAATCTTTTCAAAGTAAAAAAGGAGAAGATGTGGAAAATTAATATTATTTTTAAAATATTTTTTTATAAATGTGGAATTGGTTTTGACTTACAGTTTTGGGTTTTGAGGGTTAAAATTCAGTATTTTTTCCTGCAAATTTGAACTGAAGAAAGAAAATAAGTAAAATTAGGTAATGAACTCAATACCAATTCAATACTAAAGATACTAAACCTGATAAATGATAAATGTCCAATTTGGATGCAAAGTAAGCAATTTTCTTATACAGAAATTCCCAGTAAAACTTGTAAATTAACATAAATTTAAGTCATCACTTTTAGAGTCCTTTTCCTCTTTGGAATCAGGTAATGTTCACTTCCAACACTGCCCTTCTCCATTTTTTTGGAGTTAATATTTGAATTAGAGTACTCCCATAAATTCATGGAGTTTGCAGTTATACCTACTAACGAAGGATGGATTGTCTTAAGGTCTGAAGGTGAAGACATATAGAGGACCTTCAGGCTATAATTTAATGGAACTGCTATTCCCATTCCAAAATGTGACTCAGCTGAACTGAGTTATTTCTCTGGAAAAGGGGAATTCTACATATCTTTGTCCAATACAGAGGAAATTCTTCAATTACTACAGATCTCCAGTTTAAGATTCATAAATGTCATGGATATACCAAGAAGCTTATTAGCAGCTGTATAGGACTAACATGAAACTAAATTCTACCAGAGACAAAGCACATTGTTGAAGACATTTATTAATTTGAATTTCCATGAAGACACCTGCACTACCCAAAAGCAATAAAAAAGTTATTGAATGCTATAGCTAGTTTGACTAAAATCCTATCTAAAAAAAAGTTTTGTCTTACTTGTCTACTGTTTTTATAAATTGAATATGAAAATGTCCTAGACAGAAGGAGAAAAATCTTCCAGATTAATTGCAGGCACCTGCACTTTTAGGTCAAGCTCTGGAGAATATAGGCATCTTATTTTGTAATAGTTTCTTTTCAATCATATCTAGCCAAATACTGCCGCAACTTCAAAGAGAAAGAAAATCATATGTTAATTTATTCCATCGCAGACATACTGGACAGAGGTTTCAGACTCTAGAGATTCTTCCTGGTGATGAAGCTGTCAAAACCTTGCTAGAGTTTCTTCACTCCTAAAGGAATGATGATGTCTCTGATAAAATCAAAACATATTTGTACTGTAAAAACTTTGCTAAGGCAGAAGAAAGGCTTGGTCTTTTTTCAAATTTTCACCTCATCATTCTTTGTGAAGAGGTATGCAATTATTTGTTTGAATATTTATTAGGCCCCAAAATAATTGAAAGAAATTCCAAATTGGATATGAAAAAAAATCCAGCTTTGAAAACTTGGAAATGGCAAAGTAGGTCTGTCAATCACTGTCTTCAAGTTCGTTAAAAATACAGTACAAAAGTCAACAGTGGCTGCTTTTCATCTAAGATAAAATTTTTCCAGCACCTATCTGACTCTGAACATCCAACTAAAGAATTAACTCAATACCAGAACTATTTCTTAGCTTTTATTTGACTTAGAAAATCTGGGAAGCAGCACAACTCTGTGATAACTCTGGCCAAAGAGAAAAAAAAGAAAGAAACACCCCAAAATCCTGACTAACTACAAGACATAAAAAACTCAAATCAAAAGAACAATAAAAAAAACCAAAACCTGATTCATTGGTCATGCCTCTGACAACAAAAAGACATGAACTCTCTATTTTGCACAGCAAGCTATGGTTTTGTACATGCACACGTCACATAACTACTCTTATTCTGTTTAGAAATTAGAATGCAACCAATATTTAGATATAAATATCATAGGTTTGCTGGCATCTTTTTCAGGCTGTAAAAGGTCATTGACATTAGTAATAGTACAACATGTACATGTAAAAAGTGTATGTAACAATGCAAAAACCTTTTTCTACTGTTTTTTTTCCAATGCTGATTCTAATTTGCTTCCTTTTTTACTGTGCTGCCCCTAAACCATTGGTTAATATTCCCTATAATTACAAATACTGTGTCCTTCACCTTTTTGAATGCACCAAAGGAAAACCAAAACTCTATAATCAAACCTAAATATATAGGTGTATAAAGAAAATTTGTAAAGCTTAAGCAACCTTGTTAGGCGCATGTCATTAAAATGCTAATCTAAAAGAAATAGTGAAGTTAGGATTAAATGAAGTTGCTTAAAGCATGAATTATGCAGTTTGTCAAAGTCACTGTAATGTTAAGAATTTTGCAGGAGTCAGTTTGAATTATTAATAGTATATACTTGACTTCAGCAGTTGTCCAGGGAAATAGTGGTTTTGGTCTGAATGATTCTGACTGTAATTTATGGGTTTCAGAAGCAGGCTGTCCTCAGCATATTCTGAAGTTACTGACTTATACATCTAGGAGGGTATTCAAAAACCTCAAAGGCAGTGTATATGTTCTATGGCTGTTGTTGATCTACTAGAAATAGCAGGGATATTAAAAAAATATCTTCAGTAATGGCATTCAAATTCTGTCTATTCTTTTCATTAAAAATCCATATATGTAAATCAGAAGAGTTACAAAAACTGATAAAAGTAAAATGTCAGGTTTGCACGTTTTTTCACAGACAGTCCTTTGGAAGAATGAGAATTTCAAAGATGATAAATGATGAATATTATGAATACGGGGCTGTATGATGAATTTCCATATGAAAATTAATTTCCTGGATGATAGTTACTGTAAATGAGTAGCATAAACTGTACATTTTCAGAAATATGACTTCAAGGTGTGCATGGAATTAGGAAGGAGTTTTATGCACATTTGGAGTAACAGGATAGTGTATGGTGTTTATGCCTTTCTCAAGAGGCAACGACAAAATTTTAACTTACAGGAAAGAATCTCCAAAATAGCAAATGAAAAAAAAGACATTGAGGACTTGAGGCCAGACAAAATAGGGTCTCACACGCAAGTTATGTCACAGACAGTACCTTCCCTGGTTGAAAACTTATATTGCTTTATCATCTACACTTTCTCAACAATGTTGCTATCTCAAATGAAATGCTTTTTGAAAAATACTACATTAGTAAATGTAGTAATTAACACCCATCTACTCAGAAAAAGAACAAATTCTGCGATACTAACTTAATTTCAGAACTGATAATGTCATTGAAGTGAACTGTAAGAGGTTTACACTCTTAAGTCTTATCACCAGCCCACTGTTGGAAAACTGTTGACTAGAAGTCTGAAAGTGAAGATGGGATATAGATGACTCATGAAGAAATCGAAAATACAACTGCGTGCTAATCAGTCAGCCAAAGAAACAACCAAACAGACAGTAATGCAGCAAAAAATACTGCAGTTAAACTTCTAAAATGAACTTTCAAATATTTCCCTGTTAAAATTAAAATTATTTGGATGGAGAGGTTTTTTTTATTTTTAATCAAAATATCAGGGAACTGAATCATTTGTGATCACACTGAGCTGTCTTTCAATCACTTCTTTCTTTGGGTGCAAGGATGTTTTCCTGTTACTAACTCATGTAACACGAGATTCTTAGTTGCATTCCAAAGCTGCTTAATGTCCAGCAGTATTTACGTATTTATATCTTATTCCTTAAGGCTACTGGGTGATGGGGCTCCTTTTCATTCAGACTGAATAGAACAGATGGTGAAACACTTAGATTTATTTTATTTTGGCTTTTAAATGACCTCAGTATAATAGCAGTTAGTTTACTAGGAAGTGAATTTCTGATGCATTAGAATTAATTGCTAGATATACGTATTTCTGTTCTCAAAAGATAAAATTTTCAGTAGTTTTTTTTCTTTTAAGTAAAAATTATGAGGATTACAGCTATTTAAATTAATGGGAGTGATTCAGAAAAAGGCACTAATACTAATGTATTCTGTTGCCTGAAGCATGGCTCCACATTATGAAACGATTGACCAAAGTTCCAGCTTAATGCATTCTTGCTCCTCTCAGTCTCTATTATGAGCCCCTGCTCCCTGTCTGAGAAGCACTTGCCTCCATAGGTTTTTTTCAGTCTGCCTTTTAGTTGTGTACTTCCTTATAAAACCCTAGAAAAGTGACATCCCACAGATAATACTAGCTTGTTTCTCCAGGGAAAAAGAAAGGACCCAGACCAGACATACTGAACCCCAAGTACTCTTAATTTATTGTTTTCCCACACAAGGATGCTTGCTCTTTGCCTCTCAACAATGTTATCTAGCCAGGAAAACAAATAAGGAGGCTGAAAGGAAGGGAAAAAAAAAACAAAACCAAAACTTTGCAAAAATACTAGACATATTTATGATTGTAATGTGGAGACAGGATCAAGTGGAGGTGAAGGAGATAGAAGGTTTTGTGTTCCTTCCTAAAATCAGTTCCAAGATTATTTCTGCATTTTTTGTTAGACACCACAAGAATAAAAATCGAAACAAAAAATTGGTTTCTAAGTGAATGAATATTGTATCAGTAATTTCAGAGTGACCTTATTTTCACAAAATGATAATTTCAGGGTTTGATGACTTTTAATTTGAGAATAGTAGAGTCCCTTCCCACCAGATCTTCAAGCATAAAATCTTATTTTTTACCTCTATTAAGAATAGCTAAAGCAGATATTGGCACCAAACCTGTCACCACAACACTGAAACACAAAGTTTTAACTGAAATATAAAATATGCTGCATCTGTCTGTTGAGATTCTCATCAGATTAAAGTGGCTTCAGTAGTTTTTGGCTTGATTATTGGGATGTTCACTATTTTAAAAATAATGTTTGAATTGACTTAATATATATTAATATCCCATCAAAGTAATGAAAATTACAGAATAGCTTATGTTACCTTATAGAAGCAGCAGAATTAAACACTGCCTTGTCTTACTGGTTTTTCAGGTAGACAGTGAGTTGAAAAAAGTCATCTTAATTAAAGACAGATCTGAAATACACAAGAACAAAAGAAACAAAGTGCCAGTACTTTCAATTTGTATTGGTGAGTATTTCTGAGATAGGACACTATTAAAAAATAACAATTTGTGGAAGATTGACAGAATCACAATGGGAAGAACACATTTTTCTTTCTTAATGCTGTAAATAATATCATTATTTCCTCCTTTTTTGACTGAAGAAGTGGCAAACCCCTCCCAGCTACTAACACATATTACTTCACTTTAGGGCAGACTGAAATTAGATATGTTTCTTTGGTAAACAGGACAGGACGCAGAGAGAAAAGCATTTCCCTCTTGGATAGAATTAATTAAGTATCCAAGTTATAGATATGCAGACATTTCTCTGGGGAGATTTATGTTGATCTCCAAGTCACATGAAAGACAAAAGTTCTCTGCCTTAGTTCAGAGAATGCAGTTGCTCATATTTGCTCATGTCTGAAAGCTTAAGAACTCCTAGGAAAAATGCAAATGCTTAAACTGTATCATAACAGTAAGGTTACCTCATAGGGCCATGTTCCTGTGTTTAAGAGAGTCTTCTGATTAAGCAGCATGCAGAAAGCCCTACTTCTTGATTCTTAGTAAAAATGTGTGCATATAGTGTGCCCCTCTCTCTGTCACAAACAGGAAGGTAGACATACATCATTTGAGAATTTATATCATTCATGGAGAAAGAACAGTGAAGAAAATCATTATGTACTGTAATGTCTCTTGCTGGTTTGTGTTAGGGAAATGCTGAGAGACAAATAGAACTCAATATTTATAAATAATTCCTCAATACTTATTGTTATTTTATTTTATGGTAGATATTCTAAGACATTCCAGGCAGAATTGGACTGTATGCTGCTAGGTATTCGATAGATTTATGACAAAGTGCCTTCCCTGTTGAAATTTACAATCTAATTATAAGAGAAAATAGATGGGTACACTGTCCTGAAACAAGTAAATTGTGGTTACACAACTATGGATCTTGTTTTATTATGCCTCATGTCATAATAGGTTTCATATTTTTTCTCAACTACATGTCTTAAAAGAAATAAAGTTGTAATTACTCTGGCACAAAGTTACTATTTAAGAGAAAGGACAGAAAATTAATGTGCTGCTTATTGTTTTGATTTGTTCTGCTTTAGTGTCAAATTTAATAAAAAAAGAAGTAATGAATTCAGAAAGGTAAAGGAAAACATAGGAAAAGGAGGGATTCCTTGAATGAATATATGATTGAAAATCAAAGGGTATGCTAAGAAAAAGAAATGTTCCAGGAATTTCTACTGGGAGAAGAAAAGACACATAGAAGTTCATTTTGGGTCAAAAATAGATCTAATTTTGCTTTACTTTATGAAATTATCAAAATTCAACAGCCTTCTTCATACACCACTTCAGCATGGATTGCTCATCAGTCACTGTCTTAAAAACTATAAACCCAAATCCAAAATAATCTCTTATTTTTAATAAAAGATGCAAAAGTTTATTCTTAATAAAACACAAATCATAGACTAGCTAAATTATAATTATTATCATGTTAGCTATTCTTGCTTGCAACCTGCATAATCAATTGAAAATTTCAGGCAAACTCACATAAAGTAAAGGTTTTCTGATGCAGGGCAGCATTCCTATATAGAATATAGAGCTTTGGAACTAGAAGAACACCTTTTAAAATGAACTGTTTTATGGTTTCATATGATAGTTATTGACCTTGGGAATAAAAAAGGCAGAAAAAATATGAGTGTACCACCAGAAAATAAGGGGTTGACTGTGTATAAAAATCCTTATTATTAAAGGATTTCTGTAATAATTCATTGACTTCCTTTTCTCTCATAATTTTGGAGTAATATTTTTGTTGGTGGTGTATTTTTGGGGTTTTTTTTCAACATGTAGGCTACTTTCTAGTTTACAATGTACAGTGGAATTTATGTTTGCAGTTCACATATGTTTTGCAAGAGAGAAATCATTCCTTAGTATCCTTAACAATATAGTCAGTACAAACATGGAAAGGCAAATGGAATATAGCACATCAAACACAACTTCTTTGAAATAGAGAAAAGAAGACAAGTACTGAATTAAAATGGACTTACAGATCAATCAAAGCTTTATGAGTATAATTTTATACAACAATGTATATTGACAACTTGCAAAAATATTCAAGACACCCAAAATGGAAGTGGAATAAGAAAAGGGTTTGCTACAAAGAAAGAATAATAGATTCTTAGTAAAATAATATGTATTTTAAAAAATCATATTATTTAGAAAACTATATGTAAATTATCTAGATAAAAGAAAAAAAGATACTTTATTATTCTAGGAAATTATCACAGATATATTTGCTCTTACATGAAATTCTATATTCTCACCAGCCTCTTTCATATGGTTTGTTCTTTCTATGGTATTTTAGTTGTCCTCTAAAAGTTTTAATCTAAATATATAATTTGCTTTCAATTTCATTGAATTGAAGAGTGATTGCAATTGAAAACAGGAAAAATGGTCTTCTTCCTTTTCAATATGTTATTAGGCTTTGTGATGATAATAAAAAAGACATAGAACTGTCAGTTTCAATGAGATTTTTACTTAGATTTCAGGATACAATGATCCAGTGATGATGTTTAACTGAAGAACTACCCATATAGACTGTTCTGTAGTAGTATTATTTCTACATTATAAAGTTTTCAAAATATTTCCAGATAATTTTTCATTTAAAAAATGTATTCTATTATGATTCTTCTAATTAAAAAATATTCAGAACCCTCCTTCTGCGTCATAAGAATTTTCTTCTGTGACAGAAGATTTTTCTTTCTATTTTTTTTAAGAAGTATTAAAGACACAGCTCAGCCTGTGTTCTACACCACTATGGGTAACATTCAGAGAATGTCAGCTGGGACATCTAAATTTGCCCACAGGAAAAAAAAATGGGAAAGGTACTAATGAGCTTTACTAAAATGACCAATATGCAACCAATGTACAAGACCGATCCTACAATAAAAGAGGAATGTGAAGAGTACCATTTTTTTTTTCCCAAACAGTAACAAAATAAACAATATTTTTTGTGCTGGATAAAGCACTGAATAATCATTTTATTTTACTGAATAACTAATTATTCAACCTGGACCAGAACTGGATTCTCAGCAAATGAAAATGCAAAATTACTTATTACATTCTTTGAACAACTGTGTGACATGCATTTTTATAAACCAGATCATTAGAGGAATATAGTTTTAGACATGTAGATTAATCTTATATTAACAATGTTTTTTTAAATGTTTATAAAACTACTTGAGAATTTGGAAAGGCTAGCAATGGAGAATATTAAATTTAAAATGGATTAGCTTTTAGTAACTACAAATGAGACTGTTTGCAGACAATTAGGTACTCTGAACTACAGGGGAAAGTGTATGAACCAAAGATGGGAGACTCACAGTCCTCACTAGGATGAAAACTTTTAAAACTCACTGCTTAATCTAAAGCATCCGTGTTAATGTATACAAAACAATAATTGGATCTTCTAATGCAAAGACAATGAAAACAGCAACATAGACAAAGGTAATCCATCTTCCAAACTATATAATTATGAAGAATGTCAGTGCTTGAGGTTTGAATTTATCAGTGATTTCACTTTGTCTCTCATTCATTTCCAAATAATGCAGAGAACCTGTTTACTGAGAAAATTATTGAAGTAAGTGAAATGAAAACTGTATTCCAGCTAGTTTGCAATAGGAAGCACATACCACTGTAGTTTTTCCAAACTTAAAAAGCACTCAGGTTTATAATTCAATCATTCTCCTTGATGATTGGAAAATGAGATATGCAATATTCTGGTTTATACTTTTTCCCTATATGCTAAGCAATCCCCTGCTCTACGAATTCAGAGATTCATAATTCTTTTATTATTCATAACTATTCAGAGGTCCAGATCTATAAATCACAGCATGTTGATCCATCACCATATGGCTCCATCTAGACTTGCATTGCCTCCCTTGTTGGCAGCACTGCACCATTGCCTTTCTGGCGTTCCACTGAGAACTTTCAGAAGGTGCAGGGGAAATTGTCTCCTTAATATAAAACTGATTGCAGAATAAAGATGATATAAAACCAGCCGAAAAATTTTTGACAAGAGTTTCAGAAAGAGGTTAAATGGTCCATAGAACTAAAGCAGAATTGCAGTGCTACTTGCATCACAGAAAATTTTGAGCCAGTTCTCTCTTCTGTTATCCTTCATCTTACCTTTCTGACTTCTATTTTCCACTAGGCTAATGAGTGCTGTGTGCGTTCTAAGGTGTTTGGGATGTACTCATTAGAGTAAGATTTCCCAAAATATTAAAATCTTTTGAAAACCTTTCAATCTGAAATCTCTCCACTCTGTCACCTTTCCCAGTCAGAAAGAAAGCTGGACAGGAGATCATCATGATTGCTTTGCCTGCCAAGCAAAGTGTAGATTAGTGTTTTAGTTCATACCAGGAGTGAGGTATTGCATTAGTTATACCCACTTAGTGTACATTGGTTCAAATTTCAGATGTAGACTTGAAGACTGGATTATGAGTTTGGTTTTGATAATGCAGAACCAGATTATGTTTTCTAAGAGCACAGCTAATGATGCCAAAACTCTCATGTAGTTAAGAGGAGCAAACAAAATGCAATAAACTAAAACCACACAACATGTATGTAGTAATGACCTCACCTCCATCTCCCAAACAGCCATGTTATTGGGCTGAAGTAGACCACCTTGCAAGTACTTTGATGAGAAAGAATAATTTCAGACTGAATTTTAATTAAAAAACTGTCCTGGTCGAAGTGATATTTTGGAATGATTTATGGCAAAAGCAGTATTTCCCTTCAGTTAAAAATAGATTTTCATAACATATATAATATACTGGAATATAAAGAGAAGCATTATTTTACACCTTATTATTTTAAGATGATCAGAGACACAAATTCTCAGTTCACATATTGGATGGTTTCAAGATGTGGAATAAATTATCGAATTATGCCAAACAGCATAGATATAACTCTCAGTTTTACTTTATCTACAATACAAGGCACTTACAAATTTTAAAATAAGGATGACCATATGAGCATGATTGGTTTTTTAACCAATCAGGGTTTAATTTCTTCAGTAATCTATATTTTGCACAGGCAGCTACTCAGCAAAGGGAAAGGAAGTTAATTAACAAGAATTGTTCCCAAAGCTCCACAGATATAATTAATAATGTAGGTATACACAGACACAAATTATGAAGAGGAATACTGAATTGTCTAATATGAAAAATGAGGGGGAAAACCCGTCGGTAACAGTAGTTTTGGCAGAGACCATCCTACTTTGTAAAGGAAGCTTTTAATACTTTTGCACCCAGGAGAAAACATACAATGCTCTGTTTAGGTTTTGGAAAGTTATTCTCACACGCACACAATTCAAAGAATGGCACTTAGAATAAGGTAATGGTTTGAACAATAGCTTCTAAGTCTTTGCATGGGGTAAACTACAGGATAGTAATTTAACCTTCAATAGTTATTGATCTGTGTCTAGCGCTTGTCCACACACAGAATTCTACTCTCCCTCGTCATTTAAGTGTTGTATTAGGTAAAGATGGATGAGGCTTTTCATTTGAGATCTGGACACTGCTTACTCTTTGAATCACTTCCTATTCCTGGTAAGAAATCTGAAACAATAGGTCACTCAATATATTCCTTATGGGGTACTTGGGGTTTTTTTTCACTTCTGTAACAATTATGCCAGAAGTATTACTTTACTTTGAAAAGCACAAAGTGTTTTAAATGAACAGTCTTAGGTAAGTGGGTTTGCTAGTCTCCTGTGAGCTAAGGCGTAAGCAGTGCTGATTCCAAATCAACCTTTCAAACAACAGCAGGAAAACATTAGCAGGTGCGTGTATGTGAACACATCGCAGCCAAGGCAGAGTAGCTCATGTGGTGCTATTGCTCCTGAAATGATAAAGCACTGGAGTGATGCTCCATTATAAGCATCAGACTAAGATGTAACCTCAATCATCTGAGCAGCTACTCAATCCAAAAGACATAAAACATTCCTGGTGCAAAATGCAAGCTATTCTGGAAAATGTAGGGGTGTTGTTCTTATTGAGCATCAAAATTGGCAGCATATTAAGTAGTACTAGTTTTTAAAATTCTTTCTTATTTCAAATTGCAAGGAGAGTAATTTAAAATGTGTGATACTTACTGGTAACTGCCCATGAAGGTTGAATTAGAGAATTGGAATAGAACGTGTCGCCAGAAAGGGGCCAACCATTGATATATTTGCTGACATCATATGAAAGATCTGTAGCTTGAAATCTGGAGGTGAAAGAAAAGCCACTTATACAGGAAATGAATATATAAGAGACATGACAGCAATCTCTTCAGGAGAACCATGCCATTAAGGTAACATAAGTGATCTTGTAGAGTAACAGATGGATGAGAGGAGAGATGGCTTTAGCTGTAGGTATATGAGAAGAAAGACATGAAACTGCTGAGGCTCCAGCCTGCTCAGTTTTAATGTCTATATTTTGGACAAAAGGGGAGAAAAATTAGAATAAAGAAAACTACAGTAAGATTTCAAGGAAGTAAAAATTGTCCCTTGTCAATAGGAAACAGCAACCAAGTAAAATCAGAGCTAGACATGAGGAATCTGTGGGTCAGAAATCTTGGAAAAAATCATAACTTCATCCATTCTATGCATCTTATATAGAAACTGCCTCTATTGAGATATTGCCAAAGTTATTTAACTTAACCTGCACAACTGAGATGGCATACAAAAATTAAAAGTAAGCATTTTTAATTGAGATCATGACATTTTAAAAAGTGAAGGAATTTTAAAAGTATGAAATGCAATTTAAATTCTTAATGTTCAAACTTTTAAAATTGATTTCTGATATAAAAGAAAGAAAATTTGCTAGACAAAGAAAAAAATCTCTAAGTATATAACAAGAGCGGTGGGTGAAGCATAAGACAATTTTATATTCAGCCTGTGATAAGTAATTTCATATTCATGGACCAAAGCTAAAAAATTATATATTGTTGAAGTAACGCTGTACTCAAGCCACACCAGAGGTGTTCAAGGTTTATTGGAAAATATCAGAGTGGAAGGTTTAACTATTTTACTGGATATTATGGATGACTTGTATCAAATAAAGGGCATTCAGATGAAATATAAGTATATTTCCATCAAGAGTTAGGAGAAAAAATGTCTTGCCTACAAATAATAATGTTACTAAAAAAACCCTAGACACAATAAAGACAAATCTACACAAATAAGTTATATTGCTACCACATCTATTGAAAAACAAGAATCACCTAGAACTAGCTTTTCCACACAGGTGATGTACACTCTAAGAGTTTACAATTTCTGTTTAGCTTACACTAAATGAGTACCTCCTTTCAGGTTATGTGGTTTATCCCTTAAGCACAACAACAGCATTCTTATTACAAGTTTGACACATCTCCAGTGGTAGGACCTGAGGGAATGGCAAGAATCTCTGCCAGGAGAGGTTTAGGTTAGATATCAGCATAAATCAAATCAGAAAATGGTTCTTCACCCACAGGGTGGCTGGACACTGGCACAGGGTCCACAGAGAATTGGTCACTGCCCCAACGTGGAAGAGTTGAAGAAGTGTTTGGACAATGCTGTCAGGCACAGGGTGTAACCCTTGGGGTGTCCTGTGCAGGGCCAGGAGCCGGACTCAATTATCCTTGTGGGTCCCTTCTAACGCAGGATATTCTATAAGTTATTCAATGTAACAAATATCGCAGGGCCTAAAAGAGGGCCTTGCTGAACAGGTTTAGAAATACCATATTGTAGGGAAGATGTCAAGGTCATCAAAACACAGCTCAGGATCAGAAGGAACCTATTCCTTGTACTGAGTCTTTTTTATTTGCAGAAATGAAAATACTTTGACATAAAACAATTTCTCAAATATACCCAGGCAGAATGAGGACTTAGTTTTCAAATATGGTAGAAAATTATACATGTGGTAGCATTATATTTATGGTCATGTACAATATACATAAACAACATGAGTACAATGTGGTTGAAACCCAAGCTGGTCACACCCAAAGAGGACTCAGACCTTGGTGGCATGTAAATCATGGCATATCACACTGCATTAGAGTTTGATGAAATAATCTAGACATAATAAAGACATTATATATTGCCTTATATGGTTGCCAGATCAGAGCACAGGAATAGGAATTTCTTGAATGCGGCAAATAATTTCTAAATTTTATTAACTTCTTAAATCACATGTATTTATCTGAGTTAGATATTGTTTTGACCTCCCACAGTAATAGTATTATAGGCTGCTGTGCTATTATTCTATTTTATTTTTAACAACTTAACCCCACAGGAATAAAGGAAGCTTCGTTAGGATAAAATTGCAGTGAAAACATAGATTTTATTGATCAAAATATCTCAAGATACTTTTTTTCTTTAATAATGAGGAGTAGAAGAATATTATATCCTCTCTTGTATGTTGTTTTTGAATAAGACAGCACAGGAGATTTTTCTTTCAATTTGAGTGGTGAGAAAAATTCTATAGAGAAACCAGAACACAGTTCTAGGCATATTTGGAGGAGAAAAAGAGAGAGATATGTAGTGAGATCACAAATCATTGTCATTGACTGGCATAGCCAGGTATTGATGCAACACTAGTTCTATGGAATGAAAGCATTTGAAAAATAGAAGAAAATGAACAATTTTACCAATAGAGATAACAGGGAAGGAAAGGTCAGAATTGGAAAAAAAAAAGAAAGTCAGAAACTATGTCAAAGAAATGGATCTATAGGAAAGTTGGGTGATCGACAATGCTAAAAGAGGTAGAAATAAAAAATAGCAAGTATGAAATAGAGCTGAAAGAAAAGTAGGTGTTTATTTTGTTTCAGCACTTCAGTTCACCTTAAGACATTTAGCATTCTACTGCAATGTAATGCATGACAGCAACAATAAAATAAAATGTCATTGACCCACATCAATTGACATAATCCAGTACAGCTGTTCTGTTAGCAATGCAACCACTATGGTTCATACCTGTGTAGGGGGACTAAACAATGAAAGGAGAAAGCTTCAGCCTGCCTGTCACAATTTTAAAAATATGAATTTCTACCCTGCCTTCCTTACTTTCCCCACCTTCCCTCTCAGAGAAATTATGTTCCAAGATTTTATTAGGTCTCATCAGGTAATCCAAATACAATGAAATAGAGGGGAAAAAGATAGACAATATGTGTTTTAATTGCGTACCATATTTTGTCAGGTATTTATAAATCTGCTTTTTCTGTTAATCCTTTTCTGACCATAAAGCTTATTCAAATACATTTATAGAAGGACCATGGCTGTACTTAATGCAAAAGATGGCTTCATCAAAGTGTAATATGCACTCTGCTGCCCACTGCAACCTAGATGATTGAAAAGAACAAAAACTTGAATGGACTAGAACTAAGAAAGATTTTGTACTACAGACATGTTCATAAGAACATGTTATCCTTATTTCTCTTGATCAAGTTGCAAATAGATCACATGTATTTCTAAAATTTTGTAGACTGTCCTTTCAGATGTTTACATCTTGGATGTGAGACCTTATTTAAAGATAACTGTTCACATATGCCCCTATAGCAGTATTCTGTTGGTATTCTCAGTGGATCTTTCATTTTTCTCTTTTTATTTCTATTGTATAGTATTCTAAAGCTATTGTGATAAGAGCATTTTTCAACACAAAAATGAACTCACATCAGAAGAAAGAAACTGGGAAAAAAAGCCAAAGAGCAACAGGAAGAGCAGTAGGCAATCCAATCCCACACACAGAAAAATGTTCAAATTATTTTTGCAAATAAATTCATATTCTTGGCCATACAGTGAAGTCTTTGATATATCTTAAAACTTAATTTTCAAAATTTAAGAGCAGCTCTTTGGTTTTTTGTTTGGTTTTATTTTTCATTTCTATTGAAAAAAACAAATACAAAATTCACAGCTATAGTCTCATTTCTTTAAGTTGGCTTCATTTTGAAAAGAAAAAGAAAATTACCTCATTAATAAATGGAAGGACTTTGAAATTTTTTAGCCTTCCAATAAAAGTGCCACAAGCTGAAGTTAAGGGATTTTCTTATTTGCAAACTTTTCATACTGAAGTGCAAAATACATTAGTAATAAAAAGGTATCATAAGAACAGCAAATTCTTTCTTTTCAAATATCCTTGACTACAAGACGTTAGTGTAAGGGAGATTAATTTACTGCATTTAAATTATTCACATTATTTTCACTGAATGGATTGGATTTAATCTAAGAGAAAAGAAAACTTTCAGTATGATAGTGAAATAAAAGAGCAATACATATTGGAAGTACAGTGTTAAAACTGAAGACTTATAATAATACTTGATAAAGTACAGTCATGATGGATTTTCTGAGGTATTAAATAATTTCCTTTTCGTCCATCAGATCAAGATATGGATGCTCATAGATTTGAAATATGATGGTTAAGACCCAAGGTGAAGCTCAAAAACTATGTCCAATTTGAAGAAATTGAAAATAAAATAAAATTAAGTTGAAAACTATAAGTTAAGCTACTATTGATTTAATCAAAGCTTATTTATTCCCAGTAGGGAGTAAGGCAGAAGACGAACTGATTGAAATTTCAAGTATTTTCATGTAAATGATTATGCAAATTAGTTGTAGCCCTCTGGTCCCTGAAAAGTTGCCAGTGTGGCTTTTTGTATGATGGAGGCTGTAATCCATTGATCTATGCAACAGGAGAAGACCACAGTTTGAGCGAAAGCCAGAAAGAGCAATTTAAGGAATTAAAACCAAACAAATTAGAGAAACAACAGCATCAGAAATGTCCTCTAGGTAGGCATATTTTTTCTTTCATTTCCTCATTATGCTCCTTAGTTGTTTCTGAAGCACTCAAGTGATACTAGAGTTAGGTATTAGCTCTTCATTCTGTTTAGTTCTTTGTATACTGACAGAAGTTTCTTATAAAGAAATTAGTCAGATTTTATTATCACATTGAAGTATTTTGGCAAGACTAACAGCATACATTTGGCTCTTCCTCCACCACAGTTGTGCTTTTTCTTAATCCTGAATAGAAAGTTGTTCCCGTGCTATTGTCAGTTGCGCCAATTGCATTCCTGCCCTTTATTTACCTTTATTAAAAAAAAAAAAACTAAAAAGAAAATGTGCATATATTTTTGCTTCCTTCTTTCTGTTATGCTTATAAAACACATCATAAATCGATGAAAAGGATTTCTTGTTGCAGTTTATCTCACCTCAGCCTACTTCCTCCCTTGTCCATGTGCACGAAGGCACATGCTCCCTCACACGCCCATTTCCCAGCCAATTAGTCATGAGGAAGAAGAAGAAACTGAACCACAGCAGAAGACAGGGCAAGGATGGAAATGTGAAGCCAGAATGAGTAACTGGAAAGGTAACAACCACAAGAACATGCACACAAGTTATGTCACCGATCCTGCTACCTGAAGATACCCCTGCCTCTGAGACTCACCACTGACAAAGCAAACGGTCATAAAAGGTTCATTGTCTGTTCATGAATTTCTGTGTGCTGGGCATGAAACAGAGACTTTGCTTTTGTGGTTATGGCAGTTACTATGTGTGGTCCCCCTGGATGATTTGGCCTGAACTTGCTGGTTGTACTTTTATGTCAATAGAAGGATACAGATAGCAATTTTCTGAGTCTTTGCCTCGTTAGATTTGGACTTTCTATGACCAGAGTATGATCCCTGGAAACAACTTCATCAACAGATTGGTTTAATTGCCTTCTCTTTGGAAGGAGACAGCCTCTACTAGGTCTTGAACCTTCAAATGCAGAAGGGCATGGCTGAAGCCTTCTGATATAATTGTTTTATACAATTTTGCACAGCTTTATTTTAAATAGGAGTCTTTGAGGATCTTTTAATTGTAGAGAAAAAAAATGACTAGGTGAAGTTTTTAATCCCTCACTAGCTATGAATTAATGAATGATCAGTTGGAGAGGACACCTTACAGATTTCCTCCTTGATGAAGTATTTGAGAGATATTGATGATACCATCCAAATATGGAAGGCATATCTCCTCTCATTACTCATCTCTTTTCTTCTCCGTGCTTTCCTGGTGTGGGGGTGGTGTTGACAAGCTCCAAATTTCAGTGATAAACCCACTCCAGGATACCCATGATTGCATAAAGCACAGTTTTTGAAAGGCTTCCCAGAAAGAATGCAAAACAGCTGAGTTCTGTTACTTTGCCCCAGAATCAAGGGAGATGATGACACCTTTCTCAGCAAGACAGAGACATTTTCATCCCCAATATCAACTTGTTTAGGGGAGATATTATACTCCAGCAACACTGATGATAGAACAGATGATGATAGAACATATTGTGACATTTATTTGCATGTCACATGGCTGTAAAACATGGTTTTGATTGCCTGAGTGCAAAGTGACTTCACATAACAGATCAGACACCAGCATTTTCAGTATTTTCTAATTATGGGTGCCAGATGTTTCTTGCACAGTCTCTGGTGAAATTTTCTATTCAGACCAGAAGTTTAAGGATCCAGTTTTCTCAGGAGCTATATGGTCAGATATCCACATAATCTGCAAGGACTCAGGGCGCCTAGAATAGCACTCCATTCAGTGTGCTTTCAAAACAAGAAATAATCTGAGTGTTAAGGAGATTAAATAGGATGAAAGTAATGTAGCTGTACCTCAATGCCTTTGGATTTTTTTCCTTTTGATAAAGATTGATGAACAACATGTTCCATTTCCTTGGAGTCCTGTGACATCACAGTGGAATGTCTTTTTGAAAACATCAAAAAGGGAGATCAGGAACAAACAATCTTTTCAAGAAGGGGCAACTGAACATAGGGCATGTAAAGACAAAAAAGAATACTGAGACAAGAGGAAGATGGGATCGATGAGGAAAGAACAAGAGGAGTTACTAAGGAAATTGAGTGCAACAGCAAATATAAAAATGTATGAGACGTGTTTTATATCACATAAGATGTACTCCGAAGTGTGTGCTGAGATCCTAATTTGCTCAAAACTTTCTGTCAGCACACATGAGCTAGTGCATTCTGGAAAATTGTACCCAATCATTGATCCATTTTTTTTCCCTCATTAAAGAAACTCCTGATTATCTCTCACCCTCTGTTTTCAGTCAGGGGAATCTGCTCACCTGCACAAAGCCCAACCACAACCCAGAAAGTGGACATGAAAATGGATCCACTAAAAAAGCACATTACTCTGGAAATGCATTGACACCAGGCACTGCTAGAAATTTTTCATATCAGGAAAATATTTACTTAGAAGTAAATGGTATATAGCAAAATATAGAAAAAGTCAAATGGCACATTTTTTTACACATGATATTAATTGGGATAACTGGTCTTTTAAAATCTAAATGGATAAATACATTTATGAAATATTGGCAACTTTACTTTCTAACACAAATAATTAAGATGCCCTAAAATTGATCTGACTTACACTTGTGGCAACTGATGCTCATTCACTCTTGAGACCAAGGATGCTTATCTTAAGTCTGAGCTAAAGTGCTAGATGAGGAATATATTCAAGCAATGCTTAGAAATTGAGTTAGTAACACTAGCTGAGATAGAACTCATAGCATACAATTAGTAAGTGCAATTTTCAACAGTTTGATTTGTTATGAACACTAAATTTGCATAACTTCAAAAAAAGTCTTGCCTTGAAAGAAAGTATTTTAAAAACAACTTATATAGTAGTCTTTCCTTTTGGTGACACAAGCAGATGAACTAAAAGTTATTTAAAGTGCACAAGGCAGTCTAAACATCATGTTTAAAGTACAGAAAAACCCCACCTTGCAGTGAGTAATAGTAATTACCCAGTAGGTATGAATCACATTAAGAAAGTAATTGATTATTTTTGTTTTATGTCAAGTGTTGTTTTCTGGTTTGGTTTTTTTTGTTGTTTTTTTGGGTTTTTGTCAGCTGGTGTCAATTATTTATTCACAGTGGAGAAACTAAAATTTATGCATGACTTGAAAAGATCTGTGGTTTTTCTAGATGAAAAATAAATTATAGTTTTCTTTTACATAAGTAGAGAAAATTTCACTTTTTTCTGCATTACTTCATATGTTAATACTTCATACTTTAAAAAATATTCTTTAACTGAAACAATAGTTTTCCCATTACTTATGTATCTTATATAATGAAATTGGGCAGAGATCCTTTAACGTCCAGTTGTAATAGTGGTGGAAAAAAGGTTGGGGAATAAAATTTAAAGATATTCTTATGAAATCTAGTTCAAATACAAACATTCTAAGGCATATAGATATCCAATGAAAGAACAACAGTTTTTTTCTACATCATAGGAGCAGTGAATGAATTGGGGTGTCGGGAAAATTAAAGATCATCTACTTCCAATCCTTCTGTGGACAGGGATGCCACCCACCAGACCAGGTTGCTCAGAGCCCCATCCAACCTGGTCTTGAGCACTTCCAGTGATGTGGCACCCACACCTTCTCTGGGCAATTTGTTTAACTACCTCATCAACCTCACAGTCAAGAATTTCTTCCTAATATAAAATCTAAGCCTACTTTCTTTCAATTTGAAGCCATTTCTGCTTGTCCTGTCACTACATACCCTTGAAAAAGTCTGTCTCCACCTTTCTTGTAGGTTTCCTTTAGGTAGTTGAAGACTGCCAACTAGATGACCTTGAAGTCTTTTCTTTTCCAGGCTGAACAACCCAAATTCTCACAGCCTGTTGTCATAGGAGAGGCGCTCCATCCCTCTGAACACCTTCACAATCTCCTTCTTGACCTGCTTTAACAGACTCATGTCTTTCTCCTGCTGAGGATGAATACCCCAAACAGGCTCTCACGAGGGCAGAGTAGAGGGGCAGAATCCCCTCTCAACCTGCGGGCCACTCTTTTGCTACAGCCCAGGATGTGCCTGGCTTCCTGGGCTGTGAGCACACGCTGTTGGCTTTTGTTCAGCTGTTCATCTACCAGAACAGCCAAGTCCTTCTCTACAGGGCTGCTCTGAGTGAATTTTCCCATTCTGTGTGCATGTCAGGTATTGCCCAGAAGCAGGTGAAACATCTTGTAATTGGACTTGTTAAACTTCATGAGACTCTCATGAAGTAGCTGCCTTTGTTTCCCTGTTCATCTAACCTAGCTTGCTTTTCTCATTTGTGGTTGATCTGTAAATTAGGGTTAGAGCATCTCCATTTTGATTATACAATAGTGGTGAAAACCCCTGTTTGGATTTTTTTTTTAAAGGAGTAAAAGAAAGGTTAAATGTATCAAACTTCAAATACATCTGGTTTTCTTTTTGAGATTTGATCTGACCATTTTTCAGTTCATCTCATGTTGGGCTTCCACTATGTATTTAAGAAAACAATGCATTAATCTTTCTTTTCAGAATGGTCACAATAAAGCTAAGGAGATTAGATTATAAATGAAGAAAGAGAGGAAAAAATTGCCATTGCCTGGCAAAATCTTTTTATTTTCCTGAGAAAAACCTTGCAAATTCATTTTCTTGCCAGCTTGAATGATTTTTTTATGCCCATGTCCAGATCTTGTTTTTGAAGGCCTGGGAAAGACAGATGAGTTCACAAAATACTAAGGTACACAGGAGACAGTGCTGGGTGCTCAAGCCTGTCTGATCTCTACCCATGAGATTGACTATGATGCAATGCCTTAAAAAGAATTTATTGCTGCGCACTGTAACATTCTATGTATTTAAAAGAAAAAGGAGAATAAACCAGAACATTTTGCTATCTGAATATCTGAAAAAAGTCTGATATTTTAAACAGTCTTTGGAATGAAAGTACATGTAAAAATTTAAATAAAATGATACCTTCAGTTTGTTAAATTGCCCTTCACTCGTTCACTAAGTTTATCTGTGAGAACACTCAGAGATTTATCTCAGAAATACAATGATATTTTATTTACATGTTTATTAAATATGTACTTTCTCAAAGATATTTCTCCATAAATTCATAGAGAAGCAGATAGCCTACCGTGTAATTTAACCCCCTCAACATACAAGGTTGACAAGGTTATTTATCTTTCCATGAAAAAAAAAAAATATTAGTCTTTGTGTAGCGTTGCCACCATTTGTGGTGAATGATTTCAAATATGACCTAAAAAATATCAGAGACAGAAAAATGAAAGATTATGCAAAGTTAGGAGGATATATGATGCAATGCAGCTGGTTGTCAGAGGGCTCAGTATGCACAGTCCATCTCACCTGCACTATTCGTTTTGGAATAAGATTATCCCTGCAAAGAATGCACTGCAATGTTATATAAAAGGAGTATTAACATTTTAGGGATGCATGTGATTTAAGTGTTTTGGACTGTGATAATACATTTAAAACTGTGCAATATCCAGGCTAGTCTGTGGCATTCTAAAATCCTCAGTGATACAGTACTGGTGTCAAACAGATCTGAGTAACTCACAGAAATTCTAAATATCATCTATTCTGCAGAAGTCTGCAAGACCTAGATAGACAATATCCATTATGTTTCAGCCATTCGTTTTTGACAGAGTAGTTCTACAACAGAACATGAATTTATTCATTCCAGAAAGTAGAAATAACAAAGTATAAAAATGGAAAGTCAAATTATTTTTCCATATGTTCAAGTAGAGATATCTTTAAAGGAAACATTGGTGCTGACCCAAGGAATATGAATAAGCATTCCCTTTTCCAACAGGAACTTGGAATGCAAGACTTATTTAAAGTCCATTTTATATACTTTAAAATTTTAAAGATCAATAAATTTTTTTAACCTAAATTAATAGTTTTAAAAAAGTTTAATATCGAATTTAATGTTTAGAAGAATCTTTTTCCTTAAATTTTGGCTAGGTATATATATTGACATTCTAAAATATTCAAAGGGAAAGATCCTTTAGTTTTAGATTCTCTTTGTGTGTCCTGATTTTGTCAAAATCAGACATTAACAGACAACAGTCATACCGTGAAAGGGATGGAAAGTAAAAACTATCACCTGCAACACTGACAGTGACTAGATATCTTCTAAAACATCTATTTTTAACCCTTTTTTCCAGGAACTTAGTGAGTTTTCTATTTTAACTCTTCTTAAATACAGAGGCATGGATGAGGATAGCCAATGTCCCAAGTATTGATTTAGTTATGTGCTGTATATTAGGAATCTACTTGTATGAAGCCCATTCAAAAACTTTTAAAAATGTACTTAATGTATGGACTGATATAAAATACAGTCAACATAGACAAGTTATACTGAAAGATACTGCATGAGTTGCTTATGAAGGACCACTTGTCGAGTCTAGAAATTGTTATGCTAAAGTCAAGGTCAGAAACTGTAATCTGGTTTGACAAAGGAGTATGTTTTATATGTATACCTAAAAGCATGAAACAAGACTTAATTTGGTTCTTTCTTTCAAAAAGTATAGATAGATGTATATATGCTTGGGGGAGAAAAAAAATACACTAGATTGGCAGAAAAGTGTGAAATGTATTTCTGTGGTTTTTTAGAGGACTCCATACTTTCCAAAAAGTATGTGAGCTGTGCAAACAGACTTCCTACTGTAGAAGAAAAGTGTATCTGATATCATCTGACATGTGGGATATATGTACAAAGAGGACCCATGGTGAGATGTGTGTCAGAAAAGAATTTATCATGAATTAGTTGGTTTTAACAGAATAAGACTTTACTGTTTTAAATCAAATGCAGATAGATGGAGTGTTTTTCCTCTTATGTTTTCATGTATTTTATAAATAGATCATCTTACGCATATTTTGATATCATAAGTGCTCTTACATATCTGTAAACTTAATTTGGCTCAAGTTAAAAGTCAATTACAGCCTAATAAAAATTGTTGACAATGTCTACTGGGGCATTTTTTCTAGTGGAAGGTGTCCCTGCCCATGGAAGGTAGGTTGGTCTCAATAATTTGGGAGATCCTTTTCAACCCAGATCACTTTGTGCTGCTTTATATGGACTCTGCATAAGTATCACTGCATATCTAGAATGTTTTCTAATCTTCTCACTATACAGAAATGTTGTGAAGAGGAGAGAATGAGATTGTTTTGGCCTACTATACCTATGTTTAGATATTATCATACAGTTGCTGACTTGATAACCTCAGGGAAAATGCTGCCTTAGGTGTTGATTTTGGAAAGATTTTTGAGAATTCCATGTCTGTAAGGAATTTGGTATTTTCTTCTAAATGAGTAGCCATTTTTCCTATAATAAGATTTCTGCCCTTTAGTTTAAATATCCTTTTTATCTCCTCAAATCTTGTTTTCAGATATCAAAACTCCATCCTGTTGTTGTATACAGAGTAGCCATGATTCAAGACAAGACAAGAAAATGAAAAATTCCAATAGACCCACTCAGAAGTAAATTGGAGATATTAATCAAAAACAGGCTTTTGGAAACAAGTAGGGCCAACATAAATTGTGCAGACAAGATCTGTTTGAACAGAGTGCTTACAATATTGAGAACATGAGTTAATTTGAAATTAGTTTAATTGAAATATTTTTTTTCTGGAGGCTAGAAGATAAAAAAAAAATACAGTAAAGAGGGAGCCTAGTCTTCTGCTCTTTGTTTAACAAAAACAAACTCTCCTTGTTTCTTCACTGCATTCTATGTAAATTTTTATGAAAATAGGTAACCATATATTTTTTTCAGATTAAAATGGCAGTAATGCAAATTATGTGCATTTGTGCATTATTTTAATGCACTGTGTTTGTGAATTATTTTTATTTAATTTGTTAATGCCCGCACACTAAAAAACTGGCATTGAGAAATAATTATCTCCACAGAAAAGTGGATTAACTGAAAAATTTGCCTTATTTTTGCTGTAGTAATATTCTCAAAAAGGATTAAGTGGAGTAGCATTAGATAAATTGCAACATGAGAAGTTTATTAAAATGACAGATGCTTAATTAATGTAGGAAGTCAATATTTGCACCATCTATAAAGGAAAGTAACAGCATTTATAAAAAAAATTCATTGTAATGATTGTGTTCTGTATACTAATTGTGCATCTAATTATCTTACAGTAACATATTGTTGTTACTACTTACAGGGATATCTTTATGTAAAAGTTGTAAAAATAATTTAAACTCTGTAAAATAATTTAAATATAATTATCTACTTTTGAAAAGTTCAATTGCCTTGAATACCAGTTTTGACAAGAATAGAATTTTTGACATAGTTCTACCATCATTCAAGCAAGGATTATGGTATGTTCTTTTCTTTAATGATTTTGTCCCCCACTCTGGTCAACCTAGAAAATCTCTCCAATAATTTAATTATTTTTGGCACAAGATTTGTCCTAAATACATTCTCCTAACATCTTTATTCTATCTAAGATATAGCTCTGATGGGAAGAGTTGTAAGCTTTGAGCTACAATATTCTACTCTATCTTCCTGTGTCTTGAGACCAACAAATTGGAAATGATTGCTAAAATCAAGCCATGTAATTAGACAGCATAACATCTAATATACTCCTTTTGTCAGCTGGCCAGAAAGAGAATTTCAGTAAATGATACATTACACCGTGAAAAAACTCTTTCAAACAAGCCTGTTAATGATGATAAATAAAGAACTTGTGCAAAACCAAGCAATTAATCCTTTGGAAGCTTTCCATTGAAGTTGCTATTAAGGCATCAAGCAATGCAAGCACATTACATAAACAAATCCTTTGGGAATATTCCACTTTAGGTTAGTGCATTTTCTTGCAAACCCATCTGTAGTTAACTTATTCTATAGAATTTCTTATTCACTAAAATATTGTCTTTATTTTAATAAAGCAACAATCAACAGCCATTCATAGTGGGAAGAATCAGTTAAAAAATACATCACAAGATGTAAGAATTTTAAACGTTCAGAGACATTGCATTTTATTTTCAGAGAAACAATATTGATTTATTTACTTGTGAAGCATGGGTATTTTTTACTTTTCTACAGGGATGGAGCAGATTGCAATATTCTGGCATTAATAATGCATTGGAAATAAAGAGGAATGGTAAGCAAAAATTTATTCTGCAGCTTGTAAAAAATGTGAGGTGTCAAAAGGTTATGGAAAAATCCTCCCAGTAAACACTATTTCAAATTACAATCTTGTAAAGCAGTTTCTCAGCATGCAGGCAACTAAGTAGATCAATGTCTCAGTACATGAGAGGATGGTGTACATTGGTTCTCAGTAAATTTTTTTTTCATAGGTAGGTCCACCAAATTATTCCCTGTTCATATTATGATCTCTGGCTAGAAGCATAAAAGAAAGTAAAGAATGGTTTAGCAATTTTCTACTTTGTAAACACAGAACTGTTCAGATTCCCTATTATTATTAGATATGTGGAAAATCATTTGGATGTTTGGTTTTAGTATAAATCCCATAAAATAACAAAAAAATAACAAATGTGATTATCACAATGATGTATGGAGGATTTTTGTTATGTCTAGCATAAAAGAGATATGGATATCAAACAGATAAGCGTGGGGTTTTTTGGTTTTGGTTTTGTTTTTTTTTTTGATTTTTTTTGTTTGTTTTTTTTTTTTTTTAACAAAATAGACTGTCAGATTATTCTAACAAATGCAATTTTAAGTTAAAATCTAAACACTTTTTCAGGTATGGGTTGTATCAGAAGCCTGTCATTGACTGCTTGCAGTTTAAGGCTATTTTCTTCATTTACAAGATACCTTTCAAATAAAGAGAAATGCTAAACCTGGTGTTTTTCCAAATTAAATAAAGAACGGTAAGAATGCAATAGATAAATTGATCGGTTCTATTATATTGCAGCAGGAGTTGTAGCAAAACCATAATAAAAGTACTTTGAAGAGGACAATGGTCATGACCATTGGGGATTTCCTCATATCTGTAAAGACTGATAATGGAGAATACGGACATTGAATACTTATTTTTCTCCAAAGAATGCAATTGTGTAGCAGAAAAAAATAACAGTGAAAATTCCTGAAAACACTGACTCAAAAAATCATCATATTGTAGATTGGTTGAAGTTGAAAGACATCTCTGGAGATCATTTAGTCTAACCCCCCTGGCTCAAACATGGCCATCCAGAGCCAGTTTTCCAGGACCTTGTCCAGGCAGCTTTTGACAAGAAGAATAAGACTCCACTGTGGTCAGCCTTTGCCAGAGTTCAGTTACCCTCACGGTAAAATTTTCCTGATATTCATGGTGAACCTCAAGTGTTTTTGTTTGTCTTTTGCCTCCTGCCTTCTCACTCTGTCTTCTTTGAATTCTTTTAAATATTCAGTGGAAATTTGAATATGAATCAGCAGAACCATCCCATCCAGGAAGGCCACACCAGGTCCTGGGGTCCATCAGGCACAGCATTGCCAGCCAGGCGAGGGAGGGGATTGTCTACTCTGCTCTGTGCTGGGACAGCCTCACCTCGAGTGCTGGGGGAAGTTTTGGGCACCACAATATGAGAAAAATATTAAAGTATTCTAGAGCATGCAACAGAGGGCAAAAAAGATGGTGAAGGGCCTAGAGGGGAAGATGTATGAGAAGTGTCTGAGGTCACTTGGTCTGTTCAGCCTGGAGAAAAGGAGACTGAGGGGAGACCTCATTGCAGTCTGAGACTTTCTCAAGAGTGGAAGAGAAGGCACTGATCTCTTTTCTCTGGTGATCAGACTGGAAGGAATGGCCTGAAGTTATGTCAAGGAAGGTATAGGTTGGATATTAGGAAAGATTCTTCACTCAGGTTTGATTGGAATAGGCTCCCCAGGGAAGTGGTTCCATTATTCACAGAGTTCAAAAAATGTTTGGACAATGCTCCCTGGTACACGGTGTGACTCTTGGGGATGGTACTGTGCAGAGCTGGGAGCAAGACTTAACGGTCCTTGTGGGTCCCATCAGCTTATTCTGTGATTCTGGGATTTAGACACTTCAGGCTAAGATCTCTCTTGAACCTTCTCTTCTCCAGATCAAATCATTCCATCTTCTTAAGCCTCATCTCATAGGAGAGATGCTCCAGTCCCTTAATCATCTTTGTGACTTTCTTGCTTCACTTTATCAGTCTCTTTTGTACTGGGGAATTCAATACTGGATACAGTACTCCAGATATCTCTTCAGATCCAGTGCTTAGTACAGTGGATGGATCCCCTCTCTCAACCTGCTTGCAGGACTCCCAAAAATATTATGCAGTCCAAGCTAATGTTAGCCTCCCTTGTGGAAAGTAAGTATTACTGGCTTCTGACAAATTTGGTGACACTAGGATTTATGGGTCATCTTCTTCCTCTTTTTAGTTCTAAAATGTAAGATATTTCTGGCTATTTTAGCACTGCTTTCTATTAGTCTCCTGTGGTGACTGAGATGCTGCTATATAGTAAGATGTGGGTCAACTAAGTGCAATTGTGAAATACATGACCTCTGTCTGCCTAAATGGAAACCATTATTAGGTAGCTGTTATTTTCTGTAAATATTATTCATTTAGTGTATCTGGACTAGAAGAAGGAAAGACACTAAGTGGAGAATATCATAATGTATTCACTCAATGAAATATCTGTTAATACACATTTAATTATCCAAATGATTAATAAAGTCAATATTTATTCTCTTTGTTTTTATTAAGAGACTGATCTTTCTGACACATCTCTTACAGAGACTGATACATACAAAATTAAATTCCTAGCACACTAAAATTGTAAATAATATTAAACCATTTTTAACCAGGGAGTTGTACTGTTGTGCTTAAATCTCTCTTAATATATTAAGCTAGTTTGCATTTAAGAAAAATGGCTTAAATAGAACAAAAGCAAAAAAAAAGACACCTCATCATGTTCTGTACTACATAGCCACAAGCATAAAATCTGAGTGCCTGCTGAATGTACTGTGAAAAAAATATACCATGTTTCAAAAGGGGGATGAGTGTGTGCAGAATCTACTGGGAAAGATATATACTATGCTGTGTCAAGGTGGGGGGGATGGAAAGAGTGGAAATAAAAGTGTTTAAATTTGAAGGGGAGAAATATTTTTGCTCTGACTCTAAATTCAGTAAATTTTATTGATAAGAGGAGGCTGAGGGAAATGCAAAGTAAAAATAAGTGTGGAAGAAAAGCTATGTCATCCTTTTCTTTTATTTTTCTTTTTTGGTGCATGGAGTAATGACTAGCCTTTCTACCCTCTTTCCACAGTAAATGCAGAAATGTACTTAGTAGCCATCATGCTTATGTACAAGACTATTTTAACCATTCTTTTTTCTGCTAAAAAGTAATATTTTTCTTCACAGACTATCCGCAGATTTATTGGGAGTATTTTCTTTCTCAAACAAGTGTTTTTACACCTGGTTAAATGACAAATGTATTCTCCCAATACAAGTGCCTCAGCTGAGAAAGAACTACAGACTGGAAAGTTTTACCCTCAGTGGAGATTGATTTAGACACTCTGTCTTTCAAGTTTTTATTATGTCTGTGAGATAAGTAGTCATCTTGGGCTATTGTGAGGAATTCCATGTTTGGGGCTCAAAAAAAGAGCAGCCAGTCAGTTTTCATATATCAGAAATAACCTAGAGGGGTTGACTCATTTTGGCAAGGATGATCTGCTGGGGATTGCAACAGGAATTCAATCTGCTTGGCAGAAATAAGAGACATGGTTTACCTTTTGGGCCACATGTCACAACATTTATCACTTTGAAAATAATAAAAAAAAGTTTTACTGTGATTATTGCACATCCTCACTCATTATTATAAACTCTGAAAAACTATGATAAACCTAGGATGACTGAATGGTGTTTCCAAAAATAAGTTCCCAATTTTTAAAATTGTCTCAGGAAGGGGAAAAAGATGCTCATCTTTATGCTGACTTGTGATAAGTCTTAGAAGACTTGCGTTTTCTGATTATATAGAATAGTAAAGACATGGATTTTTTCTTTAAATAGGAGTACACTATCCTTCTCTGATCCCAGCTCACCACCATTTTGACTTGTCCTTTTTTTCTTGAAGCATAAACAAAAAAGAGGCTTTTGAAAGGAAAAAAGAAACTCCTCGTAATCACGCAGGCATTTTCTACTTTCTATTTCTACTGGGGAAGTGATTTAACATTTGATTCTCTGGACCTTTGATGTACATTTTACATAAGACATTAGTGTATATGAATGCGTTTTACCTCTAAATTTGCATTTTCTACAAGCAAACAGTCTATATTTGTAGAGATAATGGTCTACATACAATACATACCAACAAAATCTGGGTGAAAATGTGCTTTTTACTTTACAGGGTGCAATCAGTTAAGATACTTCTAATCTCTCTGGATGAATTTTCTAAGAATGTCCATGATTCCTTTTCATTGTCATTTTATTGAAGTATTTCTTTGAATGCATGAGGGTATTCATTTAATTTAATTTTTCCAAGCTTACACTCAAAATATAATAATTACCTTTTCATTCCAATGTATAACCTTGAGGATAAGTTTACAATTGTACATGCTTCCAGAAATTCTGTCTGGTGGAGGCTGAACTAATTTACATTGTTTGTCTCAGTTGAGTGAAATCAGTGTCAATTTTAATGTTACTTTTACGTCAGGGAGGAGATGCTAGCCCTATCTGAGAATTTTCCTACTAATACAGTTATGAAAATCAAGGATCTTCTAAGAGCAAACTATCATTTAGACTTATGATTTCTTCAGGAATTCAGATAATTATGTGAAGACAAACATACTAGACATCATGAGAATAAAATACACAGAAAATTACAATTAAATACACTGAGAATCTATAAGAAAGATCTTATATATCCCTTAGTTCTTCACTTCAATGCTTCCTAAATGTATGATGTTAAAATGCAAGTATGAGGCTGAAAGGATATGTGGAAGTGTATCTTTAGATAATTTTGAGTGTAATCTGGATTTCACAGAAAACCAGCCTCTAAAAATAAATTGTATTCATTTTGTTTTTCTTTCTTCTTTACTTGATCTACTCAACATTTTTCTTAGTGAGATCCAGAGCTTGCAGATTGCAGTGCAATTAGCACAGAAAACAATGCATAGTGTTAAATTGCTATCTGGGCAATTCTTCATATACAGATTCATTTACTTCTGAAGCCACAAATTTTGTCCTAGCTGAAACCCATACAGAAGACAATTTCTTGCAAATAGCAGGTGCTTTTTTTGGTCTTTTGTTATTTTTTTGACATTTCACTAAACACACTCGTAGCTTAAAAAGAAATTATACTTTTTTTGATTACTGGATAATAAATTTTTCATTTATTTCATTGACAAAAGGCTTTTCACTACTAAAATGCTTTTATTAATTACATGTCTGTATATAACCAGATGCATCTTATTTTTCTATCATGTTTTTGCCTTTATCTTCTAGTTATTAACTTCTTCTAGTGAACTATTTGTACATTAATTTTTCAAAGTATTTTGTTTCACAATCAGAAGCATTTTATAGGGCTGTTTTTGTGTGGAGATTCCTTCCCTGTTACATGAAAGGACAAAATGCACACTAATGGGTGTTTGGATTGTTTAGGCATTTTCAGTCTCAATGGTATGTTAAAAGAAAGGAGAAAAAGAAAAAAAACAAAGGTAAAATTTCTAGTTCATGAGAAATTGTACAATCTCTCTTGACTGAAGAGGAAATTAAGGAGTTCCTGCCCTTCTGCAGTGCTTAGAGAAACTCATAGGTTTCTACCAGAGATTTCACTTAAAAAATTATGTATTTTCAGTAATTCTATTAGCTATGTGTGTGAGAGAGATTATTTGGATGAAAAAAGAGCAGTAATAGGACTAAAGCATTGTTCCAAACTTGTGCCATGCTTAACCTTTTTGAGACAGTCCATCTACTGTGCAAAGTCCATGATACCTCAACTTAAATTCTTTTTCAGTTTTGTTGCTTTTGGAGAATAAAAATTAAATGAAATTAAACCCCAATATCTAGTGGCGTACTTGTACTTTCTGTTTTCTGTTTTCAAACATGCTCACGGCTTACCATGCTCTAATGCTGTATATGAAGTTAAGAAATTATTAAATTCCCCATGTATATCATCTAGTCCAAATATTTGTGCATTTAAGTTGTGCCTCATCTTGCAAATAACTCTAGACTTTGTGGTCTGACAAACTCTCTAAGTGGGGAAAGACTTCAAATCCATGCACAGATTCCAGATGGAAAGGCCTGGGGGCTTTTATTGTCCTTCAGTAACCATTCCTGAAAGCCGAGGGACCTTGGCCATGACTGAATGCAGGATTCAGGACTGAAAAACAACTGGATGGCAGATTACCTCTATTTTAAGAAATTACACCACCAATTACATTTTCTCTTTCCAGGGCTCATTAAGTTGGAAAAGGTAAGTCACAGTGGTGTCACTATGGGTGGAGTTGTATCTACACCCAAATCATACAATTACTGCCATTTGATAAGAGAGTAGGAACAATATCAGTACTTTGTGACTAATTCTGGTATCATTTGGAGTTCTTCATTAAACATTTAATTTGTAAACTCTGCTGTAGAAGTAGCCTTCCAATTAATCTAGAATGGGGCTTGATGCACATAAAAAATATTTATCTTGAATCATATTTTTGTTGCTCTAATTATTCCATTTATATGAGTTAGATAACTAGATTATATCCAAATTTACAAGCACATATTATATTTGTAATATGGGCAGATATAAAAGAATATAAAATATTACATCTTTGAACAAATTTTCACCAAAAATATCTAATTAATCATGTATATATGAATGAAAATTTGCCATGGTTCCATTATGAAAATATGTCTTTGTTACATTCTTTTACTGTCACATGGATAGAAGTTGGTATTTCAATTTTAATTTTATTTTTAAAATAATTCTGAAGTCAATGATAACTCTACTATTCCTTTTTACTAAGCCTGCAGAAATATTTTTTGCATTTGTGTTGATATTGCATTTATGCTTCAAGATACTCTGAAATAAAGTTAGAATATGAATGTATCAAGTAAAGATTTCACATTGTAGCTTTAACTATAGAGCAAATCTTTGACACATATGGTAATTTTCTAAACATTATTTAGTACTATAATAATGCATTCTTATATCTAAGCAAGTTGTCAGTGTGGGCTGAATGGCTTTCATCCAATCTGGCAAATATATGTGATGTTGACGCTCTATACTTTTACAATGTTCCCCCCTTCTTTCATGTACTAACAGTTACAGAGACTATAAAGTTATTTTGTATAAAAAAATTACATTTTTAAAAATAGATTGGTATTGTTTGTGCCTGTGTTAAGCTTATTATAAAGTAACCCTTAGCCCCAGAACAGATAATTGAAAAGATAATAAATGCACTAAATTGTGACTAAAGCATGTGAGAAATTTTGAGTGAATTAATTTATAAATGTTGTACACTACCCATCCTGCCATTAACTGCAACCCATGATGTTCATTATATAGTTAGGAATAAAAGAATAGGAAAGCACTTATAAACCTCTTGATATAACATATCTTATTAAACAAATACCTTATCAGAATATAAAAACATACATAATATCTTTTCATAGATATTTATTTAAATTGGAGAAAATTACATACATATATGGGAAGAGTGGCTTTTAAGAAGGGTTTATCAAGTGAATGATGCTATTATTCAGACTGTTTAACGGAAAGAGAATCCTGAAAACTTCATAGGCTTTATTCATGCTGTGCAAATTTTTGGTATTTCTGTTTTGGCAGTCAAATAGAATTTAAAGGAAGAGTAGATTAACCCAAAATCTAGAAGACAACAATATTTTACAAGTATGTCTTTTATTTAAATATCAAGCAAAAAAAAGGTGATTCATTGTTTGGGAAGAGAAATTTTAGTACTTGTTAATATAAAACTTAAAGTACTCTCTCTTTTTCTGTTTTGCAGGGGATGTAAATCTTCAAGCTGAATTTAAACGTATTACACTGGGGTTTTTTGGCTTAGAAGTAATTTTTCAATTGATAAAGCATTTTTTAAACAGCCTTATAAAAATTGAATTGGCAAGGCTCAGATTAATAATCTTATCTTTTAGATAATTGTATCAAAGTCCTTAGATTTCTCAAGCCTCTGATTTTAAGTAGAGTGAGATGATGTGCTAAAGAAGAAATACATTTTTCTGTACATCACCTTTTTCTTCAATTAGATGACTTTTGCTGAATTATTTGTGACTGATCTTCAAACATTAGCCAGTTTTAATGAGCACAAATTGGGTATTTTTTTCTTGTTATTCCCTGCTGTCAAGCTTGAAAAATTTGTACTTAAGTGCTAAAAGAGTATTTCAGATATTTTCAAGTGCTATATAAATACTTGTGTTCTAAATGGACTATTCTGCACTACTTGATAACATCTGGAAATAAATAAGGTCTTTAGGGAAATGAAAGGTGGGAAAAGAAGCTTCAAAGAAATATATATATAAAATATAGAGATACGAAAATACTGGTGTATGGATAAATTTTTATAGATCGATCCTGAATTTGTGCAGCTGATGCGCCCTTTTTTGCATTGATCAAGTTTAATTTTATATTTTTTTACATCAAGTTTTAAAATCTTCTTTGATAATGGATGATGCTTTAAAATCAATAATCATGGAGGCAATGGAAGTCTTTATGAATATGTTTTCAGTTTACAGCTGGAGCCCCTGTACTAATATCTCCAGAATTCACCAACAGTCTCACTAACAAAGTTCAGTAGCCTGCAGACCCTCACCTGGTTTTGATGGCTATTTTCCATCTTCTCATACAACTCAATATACTGTGCTAAAGCCTTTAGAAGCTGTTTAATGTTTTAAGGTAAGGAGGATTTTAACCTAGTGATGGTGGGAGAGGAAGAAAGTTGAGAACAGCGCTGTGCGAGAGAGGCAGACAGGATTGCTGAGCAGAGGGTCTGGAATGATGTGAATGGAAGGGAATGAAAAATCAACCAGAGATCAGGAGGGGTCACCTGCAGCATTTGCATGCAAACAAGCCACCATTACAGAAAAAGTGCCAACTAGATTGCCTCTGGGAAATCAACAGATTGAGGTGTCTCTCTCAAATGCATAAACTTTACCCCCAACTAAAATCTAATTCAACCACACCTGGAGCATGCTACACAAAGTCTAAACTGGATTAATTTTAAACATTCAACATAAAATACAAAGAGAAGCTATCAGAGGTTTTCTTATATTATTTAGCAGACCACCCTCAGTCATGAGTAAACATGTAAAATTAATTCATATTGCAGAACAAATACATATTAAAGACTTAAAATTGTTCAAAGCACTAAACCTGCCTTTAATGACATTAAAAAAATTTGAAAAATATGTCTTCTGTCCCTACTAGACAATACTATTCCTTTAACAAAAATTATAATTATCACTTGACTACAGAAACTTTATAAATTTAGCTTTTTTTTCCTACAGACTGTACTTATTTGTAGATCTTATATGAATATACAGCCATTGAATTATAGCTGACCTTATTTGTGAGAGTGTAAGAATCTGAAATAAGCTTCTCCTTTTCAGTGTGTAATCCAATCATTTTACTTTTGCTGATTTCTAAGCTCATACAAGTTTAAAAGTTTTGGAATTTTTGAAGTTATTCCTCAATTTAGAGCACTGTATTTAGTCTGTTAAAATATTAAATTGTGTTCTCTGTTAAAGCTGGCTGCGGTTGAAGCCTTAGTAAATGGTCTTCTTTCAAGTGAAGAAGGGAGAAGAAAGAAAGAGTGCTCTAAATTGTAAGGTAATGGAGCATAAAATGTTCATTATTTAGTACTCTGAATGATAAAAGATTAGTCATAATAATTCCATATTTTTATATTGTCCTACAACTTCAGAAAGACAAACTCTTTATAATACACTCTTAAATATTATTTGAAAATGGGCTTTCACTTAAACAAGTCTCATATAGTGCCTTTTGAAAATCAGATATCTTCAGCAAATTGAATATCAGCATTATTCTTTTTGGTAATGCACACAACTACATGAAAGCAGAAACAATAAATACTGTTTCATCTTAAAACAATGGAATAAAAACTTTTCCTTTGAAAATTAGCATAAGTTTTAGTGAAAGAGGCATTATTTTAAAGTAATTATTATATATAATTGAGAAATGCATAATTTTTTGCTCTCTTAATAGCTGAAAGCACAGTAATTTCTCCCTTCATCAAATATTTGCTTTTATTTACAATGTCAGTCTATTTATCATGGAAAAACCTTGATGCTTTTTGTATGCTTTATGACTAAGAATTATCAGATTCAGACTCGGATTATTTCAGAAGAAATAATTAACTTGGTTAGCAACTTTTAACTAAATTACCAATTAATAACTTCATTAACTGGGTTAATCTTTCAATTTCTGTGGGACAAGATTGAATTAGAAGTGCAAAAATAACAGTAAAAAAAAAAAAAAGAAATCAAAAAGAAACAAATACTTTAGGTTTCCCATCCCAAAGTTTCTGTACCTCACTGGTAATTAGGAATAGAGAACTAGTAAATGCCATGCTTATTTTTTTTCCTAAATGCATGGGACACATCTTCAATTTACAACAGAACTTGCTCATTTGTTTTTAAGACTTTATGACTGGCCTGACAGCCAAGCAAGGCAATTTTCCTTGCTTCTCCAAGCAGCCACATGAAGAACTGTTGCACCATAGGCTCCAGGGCTCTAACTCTACAACACAAATCTCATTCACAGAAAACCCATTGGTAAGAAGGAGGTAGAAAATAACATAATTAAAATTAAACATAGAGATATTTATATAACCATAGAATGGTCTGGGTTCCAATACTGGAACTTTCATCTAGTTCCAAAGCCCTTGCCATGGACAGAGGTGCCACCCACTAGAGCAGGTTGCTCAAGGCCCATCCAGCCTGGCCTTGAACACTTCCCACTTCCAGGAATGGGTCAAGTTCTCTGGACGTGTTACTAGTATAAGAATATTGTAGTTGGGTATGTTTTGCTGGCATAACCCACACTGGTAAGAACCCTTTGGAAGTGGATGATGTGTCAAGCAGAATTTGCGATGGTTCTAGATCTGTTCAATATTTTTATAAAATACTTGTATAATGTAATAAGAAATATCCTATTTATAGGCAATTTAAAACAATGAAGCATGTTCTAGGGCATGCAAGGAGACAAAATAGTTTTCAAAAATGTTATAGGCCAATAAGGGAAAAAAACCCATCGCCTTCTTTGTAACTGAGATTAATAGAAAAAGAGCTAATATGTGGATTAAAAAGTTTTAAAATGTGAGATTGTTCTTATTTCAAAAAAACCCACTCAAAGTAGGTCTTCTCTTTAAAACTGTAACAGAGAGGTACAATAGTTGGCAGACAAAATCTTCATGTAATAGAATGATTCACTGGTGATTAAACGTACGTTCTCCTTCATAGTTTGATGGTCCTAGCCAGATCTCCAACAGTTACTAGTTAGTAACCAGTACAACACATCTGAAAATTGCCACCTTTATCTTAAAGACAATTTGTTAATCCCAATGTACCAAGCTCAGCCAGTCGTTACACTTTGGTCAGTGTACAGGTATTCAGGGTTCTGGAGCTCACATTTTCACACTTTTTTACTCTGTTTTGGTGGTGGTTTGGTTTGGTTAGTTGGGTTTCTTTGTATTTCTTCCTGATATGCAAGTTTTATTCCATGCTCTAATCAAAATTAAATTTCTGCCAGGTCACTTGGAAGCCCCATTTTCATGTCACTTTACTAAGCCTTATTGTTTAAAATAAAAGATGACATTTCTAAATCAAGTTCATTGATTTCAAAAGAAAATTTCTCCCAGCAAGGAAAGTAGACTGAAAATCCTATGTACATATTAGTACAAAAACTCTGAAAAACCTAATGCTGCTTTTCTGCTGGAGTTCTAACTAGTAGTATGACATTTATTAATTAAAACTCACTACTTAAGTGAGAATATTTGTTTGTTTTATCAACTATTGAAAATAAATGCAGATCTTAATGATCTATTTATTTTAATAAAATCTTTTTGTCCTTTTCACAGCTAGGTATAAATACACTTCAGAAATTAGAACAATTGAGGAAGAACTTTGGCAAATTGAAATGAGAAAGCATAATATAAAAAAAATAAATTTTAAAGATCAAATTAGATATAGCAATACTTTACTGAATAAGTAATTTCCATTCAAATTAAAATATTAATGAGAACTTTCCCAGGGACAAACTTTCAAGAATTTTGAAATAATTGTAGACAAGGTGTGATAATGATGATAGTGTGGTGGTGATCTTTGCTGTTATTATTTAGACAAACATGCATCTACAGATATGCATCTGAATTTCTTATTTACTTGCACAATTGATTATTGATTAATATCTCTTACACTTCCCAGATTCCTTCACAATTAATATCTCTTCCACTTTCCAGATTCCATTTTCATTGATATGTCTTGATAAAATAGAAATAATCATGAAGGCAACTGATAGAAATAATAAAATTATAAAACCATTTTTTTTTTTAGATCTTCAGTAAGTATTCAAGTCAACAAAACAGTAGTGCAGTATTGTCTGAGGCAGAAAATTCTAGTAATGTATATGTTTAGTGACTCAGTGAATATTTGCTATTTTGCACTAGTAGCTCATTTCCATAGCACATGAATAGATGCAATAATTACTAGGAAAAAAATGAAATACATTATTACATTTTTGTTGCTGTTGTTAAAAAATCATGATTAAACAATAGTCATGTTATAAAACCCTGAAAATGTAGGCTGTTCTTAATATATTAGAATGGCTGGAACTTCAGGAAAGCCAAAGGCTGCTTAATCTAGCATTGAAACAAAATATATTCATTTGACGGAGTTGAGGAAAATATCGTCAAAAAACCCAATAAAAACCCAACAAAAACCATCCAAACAATGAAACAATCCAAAAAACCAAACAAACCCCCTCACAAAAAATGAATTGGTGGTGCATTCCAGTGTTAAATATGTTTAGTCCTAATGGTTGTTGCAAAACAAGCAATTCTCACATCTTTCCCATTCCTCTTCCTCCCCACTCCTGCCATAGTGTTGCCTCCTTAATTCTGTCATTAGAGTGATGCCTCTGAGATCTGAGTATGCAGGAAATTTTTATTTGTTTTTCCCCCTATGGTATGATCTAGGCCTACTAGGTAGAACTAATTTGTGAAGGGATAAGATGTGCACATTATGGAGCAACAGAGCTAGAAGTTATATTCAGCTGAGAATAGAAAAGGAAGTAAGGAAAAGAGACTGATATGTTGAGATTTCCTCAGTTATATCACCAGTATGCAATCAGGTAATTTTGGGGGGTCTTATCTGTGTGTATATATATAAAAATATATATGCATGGCTTGATTTTATGCTTGATATTAATAGAAATTGTACATGACATCAAAGAGGGAAAATAAGCATTTTAAAGCAATTAGTAGTTATTACTTTTAGAGATATTTAATCTATGATGGTTGTCTGTGATAAAGAGAATAGAAAAACAAGAGAACTTCCAAAAGTATTTATCCTTTCTAAGAGATTTTGTTTCTTTCTTGAGGAATAAAAAAATAATCTTTTATTCTTGTATGTTCTGAAAACCCTCCAATGCACCACCAGGAAAGCTCTCATCTCCTCAGTAGGCTAAAAGGACCTTATTATTACAAGTTGTCTTTTTTATAAGAGGAGCTTTAACTTCTTAATTTCTTCCTTATTCCTACAGTTCCACACAATTTTGGAATTGTTTTGGAAAGAGAAAGCTCCCAAGAGTTCCAGTTTGTTTTACAGAATCTGAGAGCACAAAGCCAACAGTAAGACCCACAGAATAATAAAACTAAAAAGTGACAAAGATATTAAAAGCCAGAACTGGACACCAAATTTATGACAGTTATGAAAATTCAAACTGAAGAGAGAATATTTCTTGCTCAGACTAGGAAGCTGAAAAAATTGCCATTAGACAAGTATGCTGGCACTTGTTCTACCATATTCAGAGTTTGGTAAACTTAGCCTGATTTAGGTCAAAGCCTTTCCAATATATCAGAAATTATGCAGTTGCAATTTACCCATTACATTTCACCCTTTCTTTGCAACTTCCATCACAGTATCAGCAATTAACCTAATTGTACAACCACTGCCAATTCTCATTCATATGTAATAGTTACAGGTCAGGAAGGTCAGGCTTTTTCTACATAGTCATAGAAATTAATAAATCTATGCTATTCCCTTCATTTCTGAATTATCACAATCTACTTTCTAGATCTTTGTGTGTTTTCTCTTTTGCATAGATGCTGTTGTCTCCTCTTGGAGAGACATTAGCTTTTTGTTATTATCTGTAATAAAAATACATGTACCCACTAAGAAATACACACTTAACTCCAAATTTTATGATCACTTAGTCATTTATTTCTTTCATCCTTAAGAATGCTTCTGTTACTGTCTTTATCTACTGTCAACTTGTTCCATGTTACTTATCGCTTCACTCCAGCAGACCAAGATATGCCATTCAAGGGTGTAGTCCTCTTGCAAGGAGTGTTCTTGCTCAGGACATAAGCATGGCCATATAACTCCAGGTATCATAGAGGAAAAAAAAATCTTGCAGATTTTTACTTATGTAAGATAGCATTTTTACTTTAAAAGATAGCATTTTTAAAAGACAGCATTTTTAAAAAATTACTTTGCCATATGATGACACACAGCATATCAAAAAATCAACTGAGAGTGAACTGAATATTCAATTACTTTTTCAATTTAAAAAAAGTTATAAAGAGAGCTCCTGTAGACAGGCAACTGTTTTACAGAGTATTACTGTTCTTTGCAAGAAAAGTATTATACATATTTTTCTCTGCTCATTGAATGCATTTTCCTGCCACTATATAACTCAGCTTAATTTCTCAATGTCAAATCATTGCTGATCCTGCATTCCTTGCCAGCTTTCAAAGCAGACTATTTGTTTTGCAGAAGCTGTGTACAATATTTTACTGATAGGGCAGGTTTGTTATTCTTTCTACAAAATTAAAAAAATTAAAATATTTTTTAAAGTGATAATGCAACACCTCTTAATGCAACATCTGTTAAATAGAAAAGTATCTTTTGGTAACATTTCCCTTTCTCACTGACACATTTTAAGAACACAATTCTTCACTTCCTAGTCTCTTGTATCTAGTGACCATTACTCCAAGAAATTTGTGTCCTTCTACTAATTTATAAGTGAATGTGTGGTAAAGTTCACATTTATTGGTTGTTTTGTATGTGATAAAATGTCTAAAACTTACTCTGAGTTCTTACAGCCAAAGAACCATGTTTAGAGATAAGAGATTTTGGGGTAATTTCCCTTCCCTAAATAATTCTTACAATGCAATTCTTTAATAAAAAACCCTAGTAAACAGTTAATAAAAATCAAATCTGCAAAACACAGAAATAAAAGTATTTAAGACAATCAAATTGGCTTTTGGCTTGTTTGTCTCCTTGAATAGTAAGTAAACAACCTAAGAACTAAAAATAACCAAATTAGCATCACTAATGCTTCAAGATTTGAAATATGAGATTAGATCCTGATCTCAGAATTTCCATGTGTTCTCATGCAAATTTTTCATAGCACTTCCATAATTTCTCATCACTAACAATTATTTTATTATAAAGTTGCAGATTTTTTTTTAAATAGCAGATATCGTCAAAAGTAGTATAAAAGAGTTTACATTTGCATAGGGAGTTTTAGGTAGGGGATTGCATCTGCACCTAAATTGCGTTCAGTAGTTGTAGCAAATTCTCTGCAAACTCTATACCTGTTTGCAGATGGAAGAATATTGCATCAGGAGATCAACCCTTACAAATTACAATAGTTTGTGATGCTCACCTGCATTTTAATCAGATATAAAAGATTTACTCCTGAAATACATCAAGAAACCCTATTTTCACTTCCTCAAATACATCAGAGAGTTTACAGTCATCAAGGAAAATATCTTGCGCATTTTTACATTCTCTATCTTCCTCTCTTAGGTATACAGTATTACATGCATGTAGGTGTCAATGATTTTATTAGCAAATATATATGATCTAATCAAAATAGAAAACAAGAAGTGGTTTCATATGTCAAATCCCCCTTGTTAAGGATTTGACTTCTGAGTTCAACAAAAAAAGATGAATTTATGGTTACATTAGAAACATTTTATTTTCTGCAAAATGCATTGCAATGTAATACCATCAGACAGATAAAGCAGACCATGTGTAGTCAGACATTAGGAACACTATGTGGTTTGAAGGTATAGAGAGTAAAGACTTGTCATGTTTCTTCTTGTGACCAGAGAAAGCATAAATTGCAATTGGTTTTGTCAGGTACAAGGACTGAACTGCAAAATACATCATCTGAATAATTTTATCTCACGTTCTTGACAAATAAGCATCAAACAGATATTGCTAAAATAGTCTTATACTGACAAATATTTAAAGAAAATTGTTTTCTCTATTGAATTATAAATTTTTTAACTAATAAAAAGTAGTAAGTCAAATGTCAGTGAAATTCAATGAACTAAACAAATTGTGTACTTTGCAGTAATAAACAAAATGGAATATTCTGTGTAATAAATGAAAGCATATTGCTAATAGTGATATTTAATTCAAGCATTGAAGAAAAAACTTTCATCAATATTAAGAAGGTATTTTCTAACAATGTTGTCTGAAGAATGAGCTACTAATAATAGAAATGAAGTTTTTTTTGAGAAGTAATACAGAGTAAAAACTTGTTGCCATCACCTCATTGAAAAATTACCTGTATTGGTGGCCACAGGCATTAGAGGTGGAATCATTGATGATACCCATTAATCCTAAATGTACACTTGGTTCCTAAGTTATCCTTACCTTTTCTTAATCTAGCAAATTATTTTCCACATATTAACTTGTTTTATTTTTCTGGACCATAAATGTAATGACATAAAAGTCTTATTAGCTTCTGGGCTCAGTTCTGACAGGAGTTTTTAACATGTACTTCAAAAAAGATTTAAAAGTATAGTGCAATAATTTATTTACAGTAGTCTGGATGGGAAAACTAGCATCATCGTATTAGATCTGTTGTTAGAATTTCCTAATAGTTTGATACAGTAGGAAAAGTATTTTTCTCTAGAGACTTTTCCCCACTATCAATTTATTGACAATAATATTAACGTACAATTAGTCCTTTTGTTACTCTAGGTTTAGTATGTCATTATGATGATTTTTACCCTGCTTATGAGGTTCAGACAAGAACTTGTTTGGTTATATTCCCTAAAATTCCAAGTAAAAACTCTCTTTCCAGACACGCAATAGAATTATAGAGTGTTTTTTTTGTTGGAAGGGACCTTATGAGACCTTCTAGCAAACCTACCTGCCATGGGCAGAGACATCTTTCACTAGATCACATTGCTTGAAGTTCCTCCATCTTGACCTTGACCACTTCCAGGGATGGGGCATCTACAACTCCTCTGGGCAATCTGCTTCAGTGTCCCACAACCCTCATTATAAAAAATTTTTTCAGTATGTCCAATGTAAACCTACACTCTTTCAATGAAAAGTCATTGCCTCTTGTCCTTTCTGTGCAAGAGCTGGTTAAAAGCCTTTCTCCATCTTTCTTATAACTGTTCCTCTATATATATTAAAAGACCGTGGTAAGATGCCCCTTAAGTCTTTTCTTCTACAGACTGAACAACTGCAACTCTCTCAGCCTGTCTTCACAGGTCAGATGTTCCTGACCTGCATTATTTTTGTGGCCCTCTTCTGCACATTCTCTAAAAGATCCATGTCCTTCCCAAATACAAGAGAAAGGCCTTCTTTTATAAGCAATATTCCCTGGAATATGTTGCACGTAACTAGCCCTGAAAGCATGTCTTAGTGCTCTCATCAGAAGCAAAAATGGTGATTCGTAAATTATTCATAACCTCCTTTCTCCTTGAGGCAATATCTGACCCACAAATATGTAAGGGATGAAAAATGTCTCTCTTAGAGATAAAAGAAATGCTGATTTATATAGCACTCATTTAATTCCCCTTGATTTAAATTAATGTTTTAAGTGAGCATTTTACATATTATGTTTAATGTAAAGGACTGATTAAATAGATATGCTTTCTGTACTCTGTCTAGTAAAATAGCAAAATAGGTAATCTTGATGACACTGCTTTTACTGAATCTTATTTCACAAGACATTCAGCATCACGTAAATGACCAAGACTTGACAAGTCAGCTTTGTTTCCTGTGTGCTTAATTAACTCTTTCCATTCCACTTGATTACTTCAGTTACGCTTGGACAGTTTTTTTTGTTTTCTGTGTTAGAAGAAGAAAAAAGAAAAACACTAAAATCCCCAAACAAACAAAAACATAACAGATAATTGCATTTGTCTAATATGTACACTACAGTTTTTATACCCTATTTCAGTCGCCCTCATGTCACATCTTGATTTGAAACCTGAAATTTTGTGTTAATGATACCAAGTTACATAGAAGACAATATGATTGCAATTCCACTTCCTTATTTCCTTCATGTAGGTGTTTTATTTTAACTTATAACTTAGAAACTACCATGAGAAATTTTAAAAAAGCAATAAATTTTGAGAGTGCAAAGAACCCTTTACAGTATGGATGTCATTTATGTTAATGCATAATATTAATAACAATGTTTACTAAATACTGAGGTTTCTGTTTTCTCATAGTGATTTACTTTAACATTATATATTTAGCATTAAATATTTCACTTACCTTTTAACCTTGCCAGATCTAGTAGCTATCTGAAGAGCCTGACGCTAAGTTTTAAGGTCACACAATGAAATCCAAGCTATGGCTGCTTCACTTAAAATAATCTGTAGAGAAAAAAGAAATCCATGTAAATAATTAAGAATATTTTTTCTTCGTTTTTCTTTTTTACACAGTGGTTCACTTTACAAAATCATCCTATTGTGTACAAAATAGCTAAACTTTTTTAGGATAACATCCCTTACCTGTCATGGGTTGGTCCACACATTGTGTAATTCTTGAGGATAAAAACTTTCCAGAGATAAATGAATATTCTAGGGACAGAACCACAGAATTTGCATTCCTTACATGTGGTGACTGTTCTGGGAGAATTCATACACATAGTCTCATAGACCCAGTGGAGCACTGACATTTCCATATGCAAAAGTGCAAGGCAAAATTCGAATGAGCCTTTTTTCTAACTAGAATAGAGAAGAACAACAGTTTCTCATCTGTGTGATGAAGTATTTCAGTGGTGTAGTAGAAAAACACTTGCACACAGTCCATTTAGAATGACAGAATTAAGATTCTGAATATGAATAGTTTGGGGTTGGAAGAGACCTTCAAAAACCTTCTGGTTATTTCTTGGCAAATTGCCAAATTATAGTTTGCTTTTAGAAATAGAAATGACATTTGAGATGGGTTTTGTGGACAAAAAATGCTTCTGCTGTATTATAGGGAAGGACTTGGATTGTGGAGTCACAAAGTAGTCACGGAAAGTTATGAATTAAGCTGCCCTTAAGCGCTTCTCATCTCTCAGTAGTAGCCTGTCCACTAAAACAAGATTGCTTAAGTTAAATATGTTGTGCAAGTATACCATAATTTTCTCTTTAATAAATGTTTTCTGAATTGCAGGGCTTGGAAACTATGTGTATTGAAAGGGGGGGGCACAATGCACAAAAAAATTCATTCCATAAGATGGCGTACAATTCAGGCAGAAATGCATTTATTTTCTATGAGAAAATTCAGCAAAATAAATTAGCTAAAATATTGTATTTCAGACTGCTACCCCCAGTGATGGGATACAACTAGTTTTAGTTTTTCTCTTGGGAATTCTTTATGCTGGAAAACTTTAATTTAGCTATAAAAGTGTTCTTCTAAATGTATAACAAAATTATTTTCATAAATATAATTTTTAGAGGAAATATCCCTTTATATTGCTCTTAGATATGTCTTTTTTTGAGATGAAAATTCACCATCCAAGCAATGAAAAAAATCTAAAATAAACAGAAACTAAAATATAGATAAGTGATACAACAAAATTGATGGAAGGTTTTATTACTATAATCAATGTATCCTATTCTCTGTGACAGAGTGCTCTAGGTTGGTATTTAAAGTCTAGTTAAGATTTTTGTTATGCATAACAAGAGAAACCTGTAAGGAAAATGTCTCAAAGCTTGTAAAAGACAAGTAAGAGATAATTGATAAATTCAGAGTTTCTCAGGTACAGAGAATGATCGCCAGGTAACATGAGAAACACTATTAGGAAGCCAATCATGATGTTGGGGTTTTGTGGTTTTTTTGGTTAAAGCACAGAAAAGAAAAGGGAAGTGGTCAAAGTGAAGACAAATTCAAAACAAAAACAGTATGGGAGTCTCCCAAAGAAACAGCCTCTACCTGTACCAGTACTAATTCAAGTTTATCTATAAACGAAAAATTTCCCCTCCGAAACAAGAGATTATATTCAAGTTCAAGATTTTTGAGCAAAACAAAACTATGATCTTTTTCAGGATGAAGCTGCATTAAAACCAGAACTCTCCTTATTCTTCAAACATCTCTCTCTGTAGGTACGTCTATACAAAAAATAGCAACACGCCAACTTAAGTAAAGTGTCTCTGTCACTTGAACTTCTCAAGCTTTGAGGGATATAAACAGCTGCACATACTTTCTTATAGCGGTGTGCTGATTTTAGCATGAAACTTCCAGTGAAAGGATTTAAGCTTTTTTTGTTAAGAGACTTAAGAAAACATACGTTTAAAAATTCACATTATACACAATACTTATTAAATTTCCAAAAATAAAAAAGGCACACAGTAAAATCTTGAAGTAACTTGAAAGTTATAACCAACAAACAAACTAAAAATCACTGAAACCTGCCTTACCACTTTCTTTGTAGTGGAATATTGTGAGGGAAGTATTAGTACATATAAAGTAAGAAAATACATTGAAGAAAAGTCTTTGAAAATATTAGACCAACTCTATCTACTGGCTGTAATAATTTCTATGAGTCTAAGGAAAGAAAATATAAATTGGAATGAAAAAAATCATATATGTGAAATACAGACTGATAAATTGACATGAAAAATCTTTCTTTCTACAAAATAGATAGGAAAAAGGGTTTATAGAAATAGGTTTATTCTGACTATGGAGAAACATATAAATTTAGAAAATACATGATATAGCACCTATTAGGTCAAGTACTCTTGCAAGAGATGTACAGTACTGGTAACTTAACCGACACTGCAGAGAAGCTAATGCTAATATAGGTGTTCTTTGTTTAGCAACATCTGTCCTTCAATCACATATGAAAGAAATTCTAGTTATCCAATACTGAATTATCACCAAAGAAAAGAATTTTTGATACTAAAAGAGCACTCAGAAATAGACAAAAACTAAAGTAGAAAGCAGGGATTGTTCATGGCAATGTGTGCCCAGAACAAGAGGGTTTTTTGTTGCTGTCACTGAACCACTGCTCATCTGGAGACATGATTGCCAGCCACCTGGTTCAGAAATATAGAGACATATGGTACAGTTATTAATACTGACCCAAAGTTATTCCAGTGAGCATATTCCAAGTTTGAAAAAAACAAACCCTGATAAATATTCATTTAAATTTGTAAATAAATGTATTCTATTATAAATTCTATTCTATAAACACACATGCTTCCAGTGCCAAATCCAAACCTCCTAAATGCTCGGAGTTCACAATAGTTTTGGGATATCCAATAAAATCAAATCTAGAGGAGAGCAGTAAAATAAAAATATAACAACATGCTGATCAGCATTCAAATACAAAATGTGGCTGAGATTTGAATTAGCATAGCTGCTTTGCAAATACAGCTATAAATCTTATTGTGGTCTTAAGCAACAAGCCAAAATTAATGAATGAATGTATTAGAAACAAAATGGTAGAAATTGCAATCCTGCTAATCAGAAAAGGAAAACCCAGAACTAAATAACAGTTATAAAAACAGCTCAGATTTCTCATACTTATTCCATTTACAGATCTCATTCCATATTTTCCATTCAATGTGCATTTTTCCAATATGAGTTTCCCCAAACAAACCATTTTATTGAAATGCTTGTACAATTTTCAGCTGTGCTTAAATTATACAGTTAACTATTCTAATAAAGTTACAGGCAGAATTATGCATCAAAGGTGGGAAAATAAATAAATGGGATTGGTCTTGGGCAGGGCTCATAAAGTACCAGTAGGATTATGAGCCATATGCAGGTATTAAGTTCTTTCTTTTCAGGTATTTGATTTTGGTCCAAATGAAATGAAGAATGTTCCTCTCAAACTTCCCATGATGAAAAATATCTTAGGTTTTTCCAGTTGCTCTTTCTTGGAGATTTTTTGCCCAAATCAACAGATTTTCCAGGTTAAAGTGTATAGCTCCGCATCAAGAACCAATAAAATTGTTATCATTCTTCCTTCTACATACATTGGTGCCAGCTCAAGTTGCAGAAGCAGGTGCTCCAATACAAACATGTGATGGGAGGGTGTGGAACAGTGTCATACTCTCCTCAGTGGTGCCCAGCAGCAGGACAAGAAGCATTAGACACAAACTGAATTCCATTTAAGTATGAGAAGTGACTTAACTGTAAGAATGGTCAAACACTGGACCAGGTTACTGAGAGAGCTTAGCCTGTGGTGCGTCTATCCCTGGAGATATTGGAAACCTGTTGTTTGAAGCCCTGAAGAACCTGTTCTCACTAACTCTGATATGAGCAGTGGGACTGGACTAGAAGATGCCCAGAGATCAGTGCCATTCCCTGCTGCTCTGTGATTTAATGGAACAGAAATAGAAGTCCTATAACATGGTCAATGCACCCAAACTGTGGCCTTTGTAGTCCTGAGGGTTATGCTAGGAGGCAGTTATTGCACACCATGACCAGGATTCCATTGCCTACAGGGAGGGTCCTCAATTTCTGGCAAGGCATCCAGTGGCCCAGGAAGAGCGGCCTGTCGAAATGTTTTCCTGAATTTAAGTACTCTGCAAATCATTTTGGGTGAAACTCTTCAAAGACGAAACCCAACCAAATCAAACCACATCCTAAACTGCTACACTTGAGTTTGAACTTCAGTTAATGAAGTTGATATGTTGTTTTGCAGATAGCAAATATGTAGGAATAAAGACAGACCATTATTTTCACAAAAATAACCAAACTGAAAAATATTGTAAAAAATGCAAACCACTTTTCCTCCAACCATCTGCACTGCCCTTTAAAGAGTACTTTAATATTTAGTAAAATGTATTCCATAATATAGATCAATGAAGTGGTTTGATTTATGCTATCGTGCTTGTCTCAAGAGCCAAAACAAATGTCCTGCATAAGAGTTTCTCAAGTACATTAACATGTAATCAACAGACAACCTGTTTTAAAAAGAAACGGCATATTAACCTTTTATATTCAGTACAAAAATTGTAAATCATGCACATGAGTTTATGTAAATGTGTGTGCTCATATATAACCAGTATTTTTGGGGGTAATGTTTGTGGAAGAAATACATCATCTTGTAGGAGATAATTTTGTTTTCAAACTAGACAGCTGAAACATATCAAGGCCCTATAATCCTAAATTATACCTTTTTTAATAGCCAAACTGCATGTAAACTGACTAGCAATGCAGAGTTCCATATTTTACTTTTACTCTTCTCTTTTTAATCTGTCCTGCTACTCCTTTTCTTATTAGCATAACTGCTTAACTTTACATATTTCAGCAAAAGATAACTTAGTGTAATAAGCCTATTACAGGCTCATTAATGTCAGGCCTCTAAGGAAAGATGCGTATCACTTGTCTTTTATCATTCTCCTTTCAGTTTCTTTCTTATTCTTCCTCAAAACTCTCCTGTTAGGGTGAGAGACTGAATGAGCACTTTATTCATTTGCTGCCTGTCCACTGACCCTTACCATCTTACTCTTTAGACTCTTGCTTTCCCAACTCTGTTACAGGTCAGCTTTATCTTCTATCCTTCACTTATCTTGGAGATATTCTTTTGTTTCATGAAAAGTTTTTATTCATGATATTTAACCTCTGTTAAATATTTCAAATCAACCCATACCTTCCCCATTGTGAAAGTTATGTCACTTTTGTTGCTGCAACTGTCATAAGATTTTGAGCATCAGCCCTCTCCTACATGATGTTCTCTCTGATCCTGAGAGAATGCATTCAGTTTTCATGCAAACAAAAATTGGCAAAAATCCTCCTTTGAATTCTTTACAAACTATGCTCTTCCTATCACACTGTAGCCCAAATAATCTTGCGGATAGATGTTTGTGCATCAAAACACCAACCTGTCTATTCTTCACATGGATTATGCCAAGTGTATGAGAATGTCAACATGGTTCAGAAAAATAAGAGGTCTCTGAAACCCCCAAATAAAAGTTCTGTAGTTATAACATATTAGAGTGCCTAAATGACGCTTATATCTTTATATCTTATTTCTTTTATATGCAAAAATATGGCCCTAATTTAAGTTTGGAGCTCAGTGCCATTTTTTTATTTCATTGTATTTCTATTTCTGAGGCTGCCTAGATGATTCACAATGTTAAAGCTTTCCTAATGGGTCCCAGAGAGCAAGGCTGATAAAGGTATACATTTATCAAAAATTCTACTTAAGCCACCTGCATGTTCATCAGAGATGACAATACATTTCTAGTAGGGGCTCTCAGGAATTCTGGATGCTCATTAAATGCACTACTGAATGACAATTGTATAATAAAAGAAAAAGGTCACCTCTTTGTTAATTGGTTTTCTGTGTTGCATTACAAATGTTTACATATCTTTCACCACATTAAGAGCCAGTCAGCAAAAGTAAAACATTTATCTGGATCCACACTGTTGATTAGCTAGAGAAAGGTATTGATGACTACCTCGTGTTAAAATATCATATAAAGATGCAAATCAGAACAGGAAACAAAAACTATGCACATAGAAAATATTTTCTTTTGGTATATATTAAGTGTTTTGAAACTTTAAAAATTTACCTTGGAAGAACGTATGATAATCTTTTAGTGAAAAGGAATACTAAATTTATTAAAGAAATAATAAAATAGGGTTTAGCATATTTAGGAACAAATCACCCACAACAGTAAAGGAATGAATTTGATAATAAATAAGAATCCTTCAATGCATTAGTGTTCCAACATTTACCATACAACATAACCTGTTTTGTAAGCAGATCCTCACCAACAAAATATGAGATCTTACATTCTAAAACTCTGATAACACTGTAATGATCTTTGAATTGGGCATAAGTTTCAAAAAAGTTCTTACATTATGACTCTTCACTGCAACAGAAAAACAAAACCAAGATCCTTTCCTTGCCAAGGGCTTGCTGAAAAAAGACAATCCTGATGGCTGGCAATATAGTGTGAGTTTCCTGGTTTTAAATTATTTGCATTTTATACAGTGAACATTATTAACATATTACTGTTATACTCACTGTTAACTTCAATACTTTAATTTTTGCTTTGATGCCAGTACATTTAACACAAAGAGACCTATATGACCAGACCAAAAAAGATACTTAAAGGTACCAGCAGAGGAGTATAAACAAAGCATCTCACAAACAGTGTTAGTTTAGTCAGCTAAATCAGGCTTCCTTTGTGCCCTACAATTGCTGAGGAACTGAGTTTAGTCAATCAAAGTCAATAAGCTTTGTTGCAATTGCATATTCAGAGTGTCAGATATCTTTTCATAAGATCTACAATTAGTGATGGTGTTTTTAAACATTTCATGGTCCTATCCCTAAATGCAGCACAGACCAAGGCAAGGAAAACAGCAGAGAAATAACTACAATAACCTGACACATGTTTGAATACATTACATTCAAGTGTTGCACTAGTACAACACTTTTTGCATCAAAATAATTTGACTATTATTAAATCCTGGGAAACACCTTGAGTTAGATGCTTCAGGTTTTTTCATCTCTGATTTATTATCTCTCCAAGGTCCAAATCCTCTTTTCCAAGAGTTAGATAAAAGCTTAATATTAGCAATACACTATTAATATATAAAAAGGACCTACATACTTAAAGAACAGAAAAAAGGAAAAAGAGGAAAACAAAATTCCATGAAGAAGTACTTAGGGCATCAAAACTATAAATATTCAGTAAGGTGTTCTTTTCCCCTCACTGAGTTAGTTGAGTAGATCTAGTCATATAAAGATCTTCATATAAAGAATTTTAAATATTCTTAGAAGAAAGTCAGTCATGCATACTTGACAAGCTGCTTGTCATCCAACAACAAGTAAACAGGATGCTTTATGCATAAACATTGGCATATAATGAAAATACATTGCTGAAATAGCATGCTGAAAAATTTCCATTATCCTAGAAATCTATATTGCAGTGTAATGAAACAAATAAACAAAACCTTAAGCAATTGTTTTTGTAAACATCAATTACAGATCACAGACTATTTAACAAAACAATAACTAAAAAGGGAAGACATTCACTGTGCTACACAGGCTGTGAGATGTGAAATTAGAGAAAATGGGACATGACGAAAAACAATGACACCAAAACAAAACCAGACTTGGTGACATTTCTGGGAAAACAAAAAAGAATATCAAGTTGACAAAAGACAGAGGGTTTGTATCTTAATTCTTAGATGAGCTGCAGTAATTATTTCAATACTAACAAAATTTTCATTACGTGGCACATTTGTTTGCTCATGTCTTCATGTCATAAATTATATGAGAGGCAAAATTTTCTGTTAATTAGAAATACAAACAAATCTGAAAGTCTTTGGAAGAACATTCAATTTCATGCTCTGAATTCTATCACAAGTCTTCCTAGTGTTGCTACAAATTATATACTAGACAAGGATAAATTCTTGTCTGTCAAATCGTCATAGATATGTAAGGTAAACCTTAATTTTACAGGGCTTTTCTTTCAAAATCAAGACCTAGCTCCATTGCATATTTCAGTTTTTCATGTTGATGGAAACATTTCACATTGTAAACTACTCCAAGAATAAGTAAGGCAGAAAAAATAATAAAATAAAAAATTACGTTCTTCAACATATTTACATATGTAGGGGTAGTTAAGCGACAAAATATAAAACAATTACAGGTTTTATCAAAGTTCAATTTTATACATTCATCTTAAAATTTTATATGTAAAAAAATATACATATAAAAACAAAATATAAAGAGATTTGTGTTTGAAAATATAGAGGAAACAAGCAAAAAAAAATTTTCATCAAATTCTTGTTATCTATATGCAACTTCTATCTGACAAATGTCCTTATAATGGAATTTTTTTTTTGCCATGTTTAGAATAATTTCAAAGCTGTGAAGTTTCATAAAACCAAAGTTACTGACAGTAACAGTAAGTGACCTTTTATGGATATTTCTCTTTTGTATGTTTATTTTCTAGATGCTGGGTCTCTTTGGTGTTTTAACGAAAGTCAGTCATGGATTCACTCTGAAGAAAGTGAGTCATATCATATCTGAAGCTTGAATGAGTTGATCTTTAAAGACTTGGTAAAATCCATATCAAAATTTCAGTAGTTCTCACAGTTCATTAAACCCTGGATTTCTGTAAAAAATCTTAACACTCCTAAATTGAGGGTATGCAAGTTATTAATAAAACTAAAACCAGAAACACAGTTCCAAAGTTTTGAAAATTTGCATCAGGAAAGAATTTTCTTCTGGTTGGGCTCACATGTTCACTCATCAACACGTGCCACACCAGGATCTGGAGATAAAAAAAATAAACAGTGCACCCTGCAGATTCCCAAAAGCATTTAAAAATAGACACAAATACACAAGCACTCCCCTTATTACAGAATTGCCTAAAATGCAGTCTTAAACTGTCTTAGATGTCGTGAACATTGTTTTTGATGCATGAAACTACTGAAACAACAGTCCATATGTACTAGAATGATTTAGAAAAATCACAGCAGTGCTGGGAATGATTTTGGGATTATTTGAGCATCTGTGTTCTCAGAGTACACTCTGTGGTGAAAAAACAAAATAAAAAGAAAATAAGAATTTTGATTCATCATCTACTTTGTTTCTCAGTGACTTGGGGAATGGAGTGGTGGTCAGTCACCCCTCCAACTGACAGATTTTGAACCCCCCATCATTCAGTGATTGACACCAGTCACAAAAGTGAAATCTTCAAGAAAAGAAAATTGGTCTATTTCCTGAAAATCGGGGGGGGGGGGGGGGGGGGGAACGCAACACCCAACAAACCCTACTTTAATGTGTCTTCATCGTAGATCCCTCAGCACTTTGTCATGTAGACACCACGGAACAATGATAGCAAGGAAAGCTTAATGAAGAAGCTAAAAGAAATAATTTAGTTTCTTTTCCTATACTTTTTCTCTGTAGAACTTCATTGGGTGTAACTTATGAAGTCTGAAGGGTACCAAGAAAGTCTGTGTACATATTGCCACAGAATTACTGAAAATCACCAATGAAAAAATAAGTAAACCAGAGTGTATTTGGGTTTTATTTTATTTACTTAACCTCTCTTCCACATTATTCAAAAATTTCTGCAAGAAGCTGAGCAATTCTTTGGACTCTTAATGCTGGTAAAAGTACTCAAGTCACAAAAATCAAACCCCAGTGTCTTTCACAGATTCATCAGGATTTATAGAGGAAGATCTCCAGGACATTAAAAGAGAACAAAGCACACAAACTGTTGAAATACATTAAAAACCAAAAATGTTTTAAGTCAGTGTCACAAGATTTGCCCATCAGCTCCTTAGTCATCAGACTGGAAAATTGAAAAAGGCAGGCTCTGATAAGAGCTATATCTGAGGACAAAATTTTAATTAAACTATGCTTTTGAGCTTTAAATTTTAAAATACCCTTCCTATGTTTTGTATTTTAAAATTCTGTACACAGATGTGATGAAAATCAGATTTTTGGGTTACCTTCTCAACAATGACAAAGGCAAGGATTTGCCAACACCAAAACTAACACTGTAGCAAATACTAAGTGACTACACTTTACATTTAGGAAAAAAGAGACAGAGATTGACTTTGTAGCAATCCCAGACAATCCCATTTTGGTGCAAAAGGGATTTACTGAAACAGGAAAGGTAGCATAACTGTATTTGTAGGACTTTCATGAATATGTTTTGCAATATTTCAAGTTATTTTTAAATTGATAACTATCTTTGTCAGCTCTGGAGAAAAAAAAAAACCCCTACAAGTACCAGTAAGACAAGACTCAAGCCTACCAGACTGTGTAACACCACTCACAAAAAGACAGATACACTCACAAATACAAATTGATACTTCCATGGAATTATGGCCTGGCTCTTAGTGCCTGACAACCTTGCAACTGAATGAATTTCTAATACCAGACACTATTCTGAGACTTTCCTTTTAGCTCATATCAAATCCCTGTTAGACTTGATTCCAAAAAAGTTTGAAATGCCAGCAAAGCCTGCAGACTTTAATGACACTTGGAATAACAAGCCTGATTTAATATCACTTTAAGTTTCTACCATCTATGAGAAAACTCTTAAAATTATTTTCAGTGATTGCTAGTATTTTGCTTAGGGGGTTATAAGAAGCACTGGGCATTTAGGGGATTTTGAGAAGTATAATATTAGCAACTGAATCAGCTTTTGATGTTTTCCTTTAAGTAGATTAGGTACATTTTCCATTTAGTTTGTGGATTTAAGGGTCAGAAAACTAAAACTCAGTTAAGAGATCATATTGAGTGAAAATTGAGAAGAGTTACATTTTAGGCAAGTAATTCTCTCTTCAATACAATGAAAATATAAAGCCTATAAAGGCAACCAGTACTAATATATTACACAGTCTGACCAGCTTGGATTTTACAAAACCTTGTAAAGGGAAATATTAAAACATCTACTTGCCTTTATAAAAAGTTTTACATCTACAATAAAAGTCTCCAGAACGAAAGAGATTTAAATCTATCAGAAATTTCTGAAGCTGAATTGTATAAAGCCCTCTTTGCTCTTGTCCTAGGAAACCTTTTTTTATCAAATAGAAGAAAAATTGAGTAAATTTATTGCTTGTTTGTTCGTGGCTTTTTAATTTTGATTTTCAGAGAAGCAGGAGCAAGTGCATTACCTTCCCAAAAGAAAAGCTTGTCTTTTTTTGGTTTTTTTTGTTTTTTTTTTTGTTTTGTTTTGTTTTGTTTTTTGGGTTTTTTTTTGGTTTTTTGGGTTTTTTTTTTTTTGTAAAGCTTTGTGTTTAAAATAAAGCTGTCGTGATGTGCAAGGCTTGTGTAATGTGTAAGGCGAGTTACAGCATGTACAGAGACAGCACTTTCTGTCTGCAAAGCAAGTCTTTTGTTTTCCTCAAGCCTCTTCCTGTCAGATAAAAGATCTATTATATTTCCAAAGGTCTTGAGTGGAGGAAGGTGAACTTGGTGTTGTTTTTCAAAGTCTTAATCCTGAGGTAAATTGATCTTCATTAGAACAGACACCTGTATTTCCTTTGAGCTTACTGTGGATGTTTTTCTCAATTCAAGGATACACAGCTGCTGAGGTAGCTAACATCCAATCAGACAAGATATCAGTGGTTACAGAGTGCTGGATGAGACAAAGAGAAAAAGTGGTTTACTGGAAAAGAGTGATATCAGTTCATCTAATGCTCTTGCACAGCCCATGGAATTCCTACTTGTGGTAAATACTTCCTTTGGAGAGTCAAGCCATTGAAATTAAAATTTTCACTGAGAGTAATCTATTTTAAAAAACTCAAAATCCTTATAAATTACTATTTTTCATGTGCAACCTAATTATAAATGATGATGAGAGTAAAAATGAAAGAAGTAACTTACCTGAAGCAGAGATATGCGTGCTATTTCTGGCTGCATGTAATCACTTCAGAATTGGGTTAGATGTTCATTTGTTTGGAGTGAATTGATAAAAAGAGAAAGAGGCAACTAGATGTGTTATTTAGCTTTTAACTTTCAGCATAATTTCTGGACTACAATGGTTCCTGGTGTCACTCTAAGCAGAAACATATTTGCTTGTTTCAGCTTTGGGCTTCTACCACTCCTTTAAAAAGTTATGTATATGCAATGCTGTAGAATAATCATCAGCCATTAAGTATGACAACTAAAATATCTTTTATATCTGGTGTATTGAATACATGCTACAGTTCAAAAAAGACAGTTTATCTTCCTCAGTGAAAAAAATCTACATAAAATAACCTATTAATTATTTTTGTGTACTATGATCTACAGACCCATAAGCACAGCAAGGAACATGTGATTGAACACTTCAGGTGCAGAATTCTATATAGGATAAGAAAAAATGTGAGATGATTTGTAGGGCTTAAGAGTGAGTGAAGTGCGAAATGATAGACAAGATGCCTCCAGCACTAAAAAGCCCTCTGAATGCTTTCAATAATTAGTAATTACAAACAGAAACATGTAAGTATTTGCTAGCCTGCAACAGAATATATTTCTTCAGAATAACTTCATTCCAGCTGAAAGACAAAAACTGACTGCTAGATTACAATCAATAATTTCTTGCCTATTAGGGATCCCGTCCAACTTGTGTTAAGTTCATGAGATGCAATGAATATTATTTTAAAATCACTATTTATGGACTCACCACTGGCCAAGCCCATCAGTGATAGTGGCAGTGTCTCAGTGATAACAGATTTTAGAAAGGGTTAAAAAATCCTAAGGCATTAGCAAGCAGAGATGTGAGTAAGAACATGTCAGAGACACACCCTGCAGACACCAAGGTGGGTGAAGGAGGGGCAGAATGTGCCAGAGGAGCTGGAGCAGGGATTCCCCTGCAGCCCTGAAGACTGTGGAGGTGCAGCTGTGCCCCAGGAACCTTTGGCAGTATCTTCTGTCACCTCCCCAGCAGAGGAGGGGAGGGACAGATTTGGTGAGCACCTGATGTCCAGTCATGGTCAACCATGAAGTTACTTTCTTCACCAGTGACATGATTATTGCACAGAGTGTGTCTGTCCAGACTGCAAAAAAATTGCAAAAAACTCTGCAAAGTGCTGCGGAGTATTCAAACACATGTATAAGAGGCATCAAAAATTGAATATATATATGTATATACATTTTTTTACTATTCAAGTCCAGTTTCAAGGAACTCAGTCAAGGCGGTGTATCAGGAGCAATTTCATGCTATCTTTAAATACCTCTCTAGAGAACATAAATTTCCCAATAGGGAGCTCCCAATCTGGCATATAAAGTTATGATAAAGCATCAAGCTGGAGCAAACTACAAATACTGCAAATAAAAGTTTTTATAGCCAATAGAAGGCCATTTTCTTCAGAACAATTAAGTAAGGCTGAGCTAAATTCTCTACGATGGGAATTTTTTTTAGATCAAGATTTTGTTAGATAATTCAAAAGCAGTATGAAACATGTCACAATAATAGGGTCTTTGTCTCATTATGCAAGAAATGACGTTACATGATCAGCATGAAGTTTTATGACTCCATGAAGCCACTGAGAAAAGAAAAATAAAATTCTAAAAATAGACTAAGATTAATCAATTCAGCATTAAAAAATGCAGACTCCATGGTAATTTTTTTACTATCTCATCTTTACCATAATCCTTACCTTCTTTTTTTTTTTTTTTTATGATGTATTTTTAAAAATAATTAATTAGAAAATATGTAGATATACGTCTGTTTGCATTGGGTGAACCTTCTAGTAAATGAAAACAGGAAAATCTGGTGATGGGAATTACGCTAAATGCAACCAAAACTGTTCTATCAGGACCTAAGCAATGTACGTACAGGATCTTTTCAGTTGGAAGGGGCCCTAAACAATCATCATGTCCCACCCTAAAGTGAGTGGCCTGTACAGGGATTATACCCATAACCCTGCTGTTTCCAGCACCATGCTGTAATCAACTGAGCTAATTTCAGGGATTTAGTTCTGTAGTGGTTTATCATAAAAATAATTATTTTTTCTAGCCAATTAGAGAAAAAAATTCCCAAAATCTTGACTTTCATATGATTTAGTTTTATATGTAGTAGGAGAGGTGACTTAAAATACAAGCCTACTGAAGAAACTGTCCAATGCAGTTCTGAAAAATACTCCCTTCTATATGTTAAATTCTAGTTTGTTCTCATCAGTGCCCTTTCAGCTCCAATTATTTTATAGGAGAGCAGGGAAAACAGAAAGAAAAAATGGTGTTAACCATACTAGTATTTTATTTTGCAGCCTTTAGGTGGAAGTGGAAAAAAGCATTGCATGCTATCTGTACTCCTTATCTTTTAGAAGAGGCGAATTTTTACAGCTGTGCTAAAAGGAATGAAAAAGTTCTACGTTCTATAAACATTTTGCTAGTCATTTTACAGCTGTTAGGCGTTAATTTAATAAACTCTTTTTTTTTTCACAAAAATGGAAATGCTCATAAACAAAAACTCACTGAGGAGTTGCTAGATAATACTGAATTTATTTAAATTTTGTTTACATTTAGAAAAGTGTTCCACCCAGTCAGCAACTTTCACCACTGCTTATATTTAGATATAAACCCAACATATAAGGGTAGCTTTGGAGCCTCTTTGACTGTTATTTCTTTAAAACAAAAAGCCTCTTCCCTCAAGTTCCATAGCAGAACAATCCGCCTTACTTCAGCTAAGATTTTGACACGTCAATTTCTACACACCCACCTTTTTTCTGCCATTTTTACTGCTGTCCACCATATAGATAAACCCACTCTGGGAATACCTCAATCAGTCTCTGCCTGAATTCTAAGTTTCCTTCAGAAGTTTCATTTTCTCTCATTTCTCAAACTTCTTCTAAAAACAAAATTAATAACCATGGAACAATAGTAATATCATCCTATAGATAGACCCTAAACACTACAGAAAATTTAGTTGTATATATAATAAATGCCAGAAATATTTAATATCACTTTATACAAGCACAGTATGTAACAATAGAATTTCATTCAGATTTTACTGCTGTTTAACTATATATCAAATGCATAATTAGATGAGACATTTTTCATCCCATTTGATGTTAGAAATATGTATTTTCACTTGGTAGAAATCAAGACTGTCCTCTCCCACTATATCTCAGAAGTAGATATAAGCTAGTAATTATTAGCATTAATATAACTGTATAGATATACCTATAATTTTTATTAGTATAATTTTACCCTCCAGGCAACACTAAAAAACATAATTTCAAATTTAGCTTAAAGGCACTAATCTAATTTATTTTCAGGCATATGTTCATTAATAGAATGATCTGGAATTAAGCCTTCACACATTTCAAGTGCATATTGAATAATTAAAATCAATATTTAATTGCTGCTTATGATATGTGGGAAAAATCACGGTTTGCACCTATGTTTTTTTTCTCACTTTTAGCAACACTTGCATGTCTAGAATGCAAATCTAGTTACAAGTTCTACTTTGTTTTCCTCTCTGCTATCCCTTTTTCTTCATGTATATATAGAGAGAAAATATCGAAAATGTTTGTAAAGCAATCATTGGATAAATAATGGTTGTTCATCTCATGCTGGCAGATCTTCAGTCAGATGAAATACTATTCATATAATTGCATTGAGACTCCAGCCAAGAAGTTCTGAAAGTCCTGGTTATGGGGGAAAATTAAATTATATCTCCTGGGAATAACTGCTTCAGAGGAAAACAGGCAAATGGGACTGAAGATGAAACTATTTCATCTGAAATAAAATAAACAAACACACAAATCCCAAACACCAAGGAAAAAAACCCAGACAAAACCCAACAATCACAACAGATCATGCATCTGAATTCTAAGGTGCTATGAAGCCACAGTTGGAGCTTTAAAGAAGCTTCCTCTTAATCTCCTAATAGGATTTAGTGGCCACCGTCAATTCCAAATGGAAAGATGCATATCCAAGAAAAGATTATGTCTGAAGAAGCTTGGAAGCCTCCCTCAGGATCTACAGGACTTTCACTGATGTGATCCTTTCAAAACAGAGAAAGCTGATAACTGGACAGGCTTACTTGGGTAACACCAAAATTCATTTCCTTGAAATGACAACTAACATAATTATATAATTGTTTTTAATGAAACTTTTAGATATAGTTCTGATTATCTTCCCATAATGCTGGCATTCCATGAGCTCCAAAACTGAAATATTCCCTAGACTGTATCTGTGTGAACAGAGGTAAGAATGTGAAATCTTTTCCCCCCGCTATTTGTCAAAGATTCTAAATAATTTTGTTTTCTGAAAGCAATTCTAACTATGGAATATTTTACTGACATTAGAGATTTGTCTAGAGAGGATTAAAAAAAAAATTATAGGAGGTCATTGCATTATTCGGTTAAGCAGCTGAAAAAAATTCAGGCACCTCACATTAACACTTAATTTGCATGAAAATTCAGGGTACTTTGGAATCCCAGCCTGACAGTTGGTCCGCTGCCAAAGCACATACTTCTGTTTACCTCTTCTTTTTCATTTAAAAATGTCTGCCAGTATAAGAAAAACATTGAATGTTTGAAACCAGGACTAATTGCAGAAAGCATAACTCTGTCTAAAGTCCCTACCAGAAACATCAGAAACCAGTTCTGCCTCTTGCAAGAGTGACAACAGTGTTGTATTATTAATTGATATCTTTATTTCTTTAGAATATCTGACAACAAAAGTGATATTTGCAATTTAACAATAGCAAGTCATATTAATAACACTAGTGGATTAATAGTGATTTGTCATTGGATTTGATAAAGGAAGGTACATTTAATTTAAGCTTTAAAAAAAGCATTTTTCTAGGGCAGAGATATAATCTTGCAATTTTTTTTCCACTTAAAGGGAATCTATACTAAAATCTCGAATACTTACTTTATTAAAATGAGTTAATTAATAGAAGACATTTATACTGATTAGATAAAGCCAGAATTTGTTTATCTTTCATAAGTTTTCACTTAGCTTTTGCTACAGAATATTAGACATGAATAACTGATCATTCAAATTCTTTCATCCCATAAGAAATCTGAAATTATTGCACCTCTCTCTTCAAAAGTTAGGGATGAAACTAGTATTATTAGAATAATTTTATCAATATTAAAAACAATGATAACATATTAATAATAAAACCAAATAATAACAAATTTTGCAGTCTGACTCCTTTAAATTTAAAGAATACATTTTGCATTTCTACGTAAAATAACCCAGACTTTTTGAAAATACTTCAATGAGTAAAAATCTCACAATTTCATTTATTAAGACATGGTTAAAAGAGACTCCTGGTATTCAAACCAAACATGTCCAATAAAATATATTGATTTTTGGCAATACAATCCTTCTGAGAAGTAGTATTTAGGTTTTACAAGTTCAAAGAAAGAAGAAACAATAAATTCTTATGTAGCTATACTTCATGCCTTGTACATGCCAGCAAATTGTGTTAAAAATAGGAAGTGTTTGCCCATGATCATTTTATTAAGAGGAGCTATTATTTACTAATCTATAGTGCAGGAAAAGCTATCTACTGCTTTCAATTTTAGTAATGCCTGACTAAAACCAGGTGAAACTGGCAATGAGATTGCCTTGCCTTCCTCTCTGTGGAATGGAATGACTCGTGCCTCTGTGGAAACAGCAGTCCTCATGGCACACCGGGCAGGGGAATGCCCTGAGAGAAAACCTGACTCATGGAAAAACTAGCCACTCCGCAAATGGCTTCTTTCAATCTACCAATTTACAGCAAATAGCCAAAAGGATGGAAAGTTTTTGGATTTTAGGGTCAGAAGTACATTTTTCATTGGGTTTCCTACCCCCCAAATCATAGATAACTTTGCATTTCTCAAGACTGCAATGCTCTTTGAAATTAGAATTAAGACACTGAGTTTCTGATAAACAAATATTGTCTGAATAACTCATGTATCTGTTTTTAATTTAATTTAAAAAATGCTTTTACTCTGATATTAATTCTAAACTTATCTGGCATTATTCAATTTTCTCTCCACTTTTTGGCTTGTCAGCTGAGCATTTCTATATATGTTTGTTGATTAACTAAATGTTTGACATGAAATCTAAATTGGACCATCTACTTTCTTCCTTTTCCCACTATTGGAATAAAAGTTATAGACTTCAAATTAAAAAGAAATCCATAGCAAACAAAGAGGTTCCACTGAAGTTTTTTATATCTCCACCAAGGTTCTTCTTCATTGTTTTTTAGGCTAAGTTTAAGCCTGATAATTTGTAAAGCAAAGTTGCTATTGAAAACTAAACTATTTTTAGGGTAGAGGTAAATAAAAATAAGGTTCATTGTTTTATTTATAACTGAATTTAAGAAGTACAGGGTGAAATTAATTTATTCAGTTAACACACCAATCAATAGAAAAACTTTCGTTTCATAGAAAATAGTAAATTTCTTTCATAAAAGACAATATTGGAATAAATACTCTGAGCACTGGATTTTGAAGAAAAGCTCTACAATGTGTTTAAATGTTACAATTTGTTTAAGAGAAGTGGCACAATGCCACTTCTCTTCTGCATCAGTAAGTAAAAAAGCATTTGTACACACAGTGATGGCAGGCTGAGAAGTGAAAGAATAGAAACAAGTAGTGAAAAAAAAATCAAGACCAAAATTACAAAAAATATAGACCAGAAATAGAGTGAGAAAAGCCTCACTTCAAGTACATAAGAAAGAAAAAAATCATGTTTTGTAATCACCATAAAGTGCACATAAATTACGCTTGTGACATGTTTTTAAAAATAAATTACTTGAAAGTGAGAATTCAAGTATAAGGCCAGGCCATTGGTACACATCGCTCACAGTTTGTCGTCTTGCTCTCCTCAGACAGGTAGCAACTGATCTTACCAAGTTATTGTTAGATATATTAAGACAAAATATAAAAAACATACTTGTATAAATGGAAGATGTTCAATTTTCAAAAATGAAATTAATTCAGAGGCAGTAAATGTCTTTTGATGAAGCTCTCCTGTGTTTGTGAGGGCATTGCCAAAAGCAACAATGCACTCCCTTATTGCTGAGTTCAGCCTCCTCCTTCTCGAGATGTCCTCAACTGCAATACAGTTGACTTTTGCACAGAACAAGATTTCCTTTACTTTATGACTTGGTCATCCCCTCACTAATCCTCTTTCTCTCTAATCTCTCTCCTCACCATCTTTCTTTACCTTCAGAATTAGGCAAAAAATCCAGAGGTTTTGTCTTGATCCCTTTCTTCTCACCTTTATTTTACAAATACATGAACTACTATGACAGCATAACAATTTTTTTGCTATACAAACCAATCCCTGGTTGAGCTGCTTTTCCTTGTACAGACTGGCCATCAGCTCCACTTCCAATGAGTCCAGTGAAACTCTACCCATTGCCTCCTACTTTTTCATGGCCACTTAAATGGACAAAACACCTAACTGATAATTAATCCTAATTATGAACTGATAATATTAATTTTATATTGCTTGCAATGAATAGTCATGAGTGACATATTTTCATTCTACGTCTTTCTCTGAAATTATCATTTTCATGTAACAGATTTGGTAATTTTTTTTCAATATCTTCTGCTCAATATTTTTTTTACCTACACACAAATGCAACAATGAAACAGAGGTGTCTGAAAAAAATCCTTTGAATTTCTAATAGATGATTGAAAAAAAGTATTTAGAATAAAATTAAATTTCAAGCCAATGCTTACTGATCCAAAAAAATCTAATTATGCACAAGATTTTCTTTCTGCTTTTTAAATTGAAGCTTTTCAATGTACAAATGAAACCATGCATAAGGTAGGCCAATAACTAGATAACATTGATATGGGTATGATAGACCAAAAAAATTAAATAAAAAATCACAGAATTCCGCAGTCTGAAAAAAATTCTTGCCTCAACTTTGGGAAGAAACTTCATATTGCACTTCCTGCTTAAACGCAATTATTCCTCACTTATATTTCGCCACTGAAAACAAGGGAATAAATTTGAAAATATCTCCCATATAAGTGAATATTTTACTTGAAAAATCTTTTTGAACTATCCCTAAAAAATTTCCTATGGGGAAAAAGTGAAGAGATTCCATTAATCAAATTTGTTTTCTTTGGTTATGGGCTTCCTAAGCAGAAAATGAATGTGCTTCTGTGAAAACTGGATATGCTCTGGCTAAATCTACAGAAAATAATTCAGAATTTAGTTGTAAAAGTTTTAATTAATTTATTTTATTTTAAAATATTATTTTTTCCAGCTAGGCCCAGTTCTTAATTCTAAATTACCTATCACTAGCTTAAGATAGCTTTGTCAGTCATTGCTTTATAAGAAAATTCCTCTCTTTTTTTTGGTATGACTTCTCAAGGGTAATAGTTTATATAAAACTTTTTTAAAAAAACTCTTGGCTATCTTTTACTGCAGTACACTTTCTAAACCTTTATCTTTTCTGTGGCTCTTCTGAACACCCTCAAATTTTTAATCTTCTTTTTGAATTCTGGGTGCCAGAGCTAGACAAAGAAATACACCTGAAATTCTATAAATACCAAGTGCAACTCCTGGTTTTGGCCATATTCTTCACTGGGAATCCAATGTTATACATGTAATGAAGTCCTTTTGTAGTCTGTTGCTTATCTCACATGGTCTAAGTTTTCCCACAGTCACTGCTTCCCAAGATGAAGATGTCTGCATTTTGTGCATCCTTAGATTTCTTAATTTCTACACCAGTCAGTTGACACCAGGATGCAGTGATACACTTGTTGCCTGTATTAATTCTGTCTGCTTGGCAATTCAGATAACTGTCATGTTTAATTGCCTACACCTATCCCAGTCTTCATCCCACATTCACATTTCGTCAGTGACACTTCTGTGTTCCTTATAAACAAAGAGATAAAAACTAGATTAATACCACAAAAGCTATAGAAATAATATAGAAACACATCTGCCAGCTACTACCCAGAAAAACATTTTAAAATGTATCAGATGGTCTCCAAATTGTGGGTTAAATATGATTTTGCTTTTTCGATGATTTACCATGTGAATTCCAGTGTCACAAAGCAGCTTAAATAAATTTCTATAGTCAAAATGGTAGCAAGGTTTTATTAATAAATAAATGAAAGTTGATGAAACTATAATTCTCAGATTTGTATTAATCAGAATGAACTATTTTAAACATCTGTTCATTGTTCCCTCTTCTTTAACCTGCTAATATTTGCTTGTTCACATAAGTATATTACTCAACTTTGATATCAAGCATGTTATTTCTCTCCCTCTTTAAAAAGTTAGTTTATTTTTGCTCTATTTCTGTTGATTTTCTCTGCTATTCTACAATTTATGGACACTAACACAGGAAGACTTGGGAGTCTCAAACTCTTGGGTATGGTCTATTTCTATTCACAGTCTTATCTAAATGTTTTAACCCAGTGTCACTTAACATACAAGATTTTGCTGTGTATAATGAAAAAGAGCATGAAATGTGAACATTTGTACACAGGTGAGATTTTATACACATAGGAATCATCTTGCCTTTTTTACACTATTGAAAAGAATATATATTAAACCCTAATACACATACATAAATATCAGAAATATCACCCACAGAGTATTATTTAAAAGCAGACCTAGAAACTGAAATATGAGCACACTCCATTAACAAAGTATCATAGCGGCTCAGCTACCTTAAAAGCATATTGGCAGCATCTAGAACATAGGATCCTGAGTTATGAACAGATATTTTCACAAATCTATTAACACCAGCAGTGCTCCAATTTTAAGTGACAAACATATAGTTAGTGACAGATCTGTCATTTATGTCATTTAAACTCAAGTTGGTTTTCTGCATTCCCAATATGTTTATTTTAAAAATTTCAGGGATTTGGACTTATTCCTTATATATTGTACTAAGGAAGGAGTGCTGAATAGAATTTATCAAGTCCTACTACAGTTGATTACCACAGCCATTTTAAAAGTCAGTCAGTCTATTTTTCACATATAAGAGAGAATTATTAGCACTAGTCTAGTTCACATGTTCCACTCTGCTTGGCTGTACTACAAAAGGTAGCCTCTGAACACCAATCACTTCAAAATTATCTCATGTTTAATAACACAAAATGAAAAGTAGCTATTTTTTTCAAATATCTTTTCATATAGTATATAAACCCCTGTATTTTATTAGAATTTTTATGCAGACTGAATTATGTGCATGTTGCCTCAGGTCCTTAGACAGAAAAACTATCTAAGGTGCAACTCGTCACCTACCACAAATGTTGTACAATAATATAAAGAAGATTAAAAATAATGTGCAATTTGAACATTTTTTCATTGTTTGCAAAAAGTATTTGCATATATTGATATTCATACTTATTTATTCAGTGCATATGCCTCTTCTCCTGCAGTATCATCCAGTCTTGTGTTGAGGAAACTTTCCTGTCTGACCATCCAGAAGCCACCCTGGCAGACTCCCTCGCACCACCTGAAGTAGGACCAAAGTCCCTTTGCAAAGGGCTGCTACAGTGAGACAATGGGTGCCTCCTCACCTGGCTCCCTACACATAACACATTCACACAGATGAAATATGGGAAAGCACACAAGAAAGATTTAGATTATTGTTTATCTCTCTGGATTTTTATCCTGCAAAGAACTAGTGTAGAAAAGTCAATAGTTCACAGGACTTAAATCTCAAAACCTATTGCAAAAGAGCAATAATTTCAGGGTTTTTTTACAGCTTGTAATGGCAAGTAAGGAAGTCTCTGAAGGTTTCATTATCTAAATTTGTGCCTGGTTTGTGAGAAAAACCAATACATGATTAAATACAAACAATTGAATAATTACTCTTCAGCTTCTTCAAAGAATAAAGAGAATCCCCTACAGTGACACTGTTTTGATTTGTTTACAATGCTTCAACATCAGGCACAGATGTGAATCACAAGGAAATCTGAGACAAGAAAATTGTGACATTTGAGCACAAAGCAGGAGTAACAAGCAAGTAGTAAACTAAAGATGTAGTTTGGTTTGTTTCTAAATCTTCAGAAGTCGTTTTATTTCCTCATGCGGTTCTGGAAAGAATGGGAGGAAACTGCGCACTAATGCAGGAGAAAATATCTCCTTTATATCATGTAATTTCCAAATGAAGCTTGTTAGACCCACTAAACTAATTTAAATAAAATCAAATTCAATCAAAAATCTAAATATCAATCACAGTCTCAACTCTAAGACTGCTGAGAAGGCTGGCTGGATTTTCCTAGGACAAACAGATTCTTGCATGTTTTGTAAACCTTGATGAAATAAAAAGAAATTCTGTTGAAGGTGTGTTTGGGGCTACAGTTATTTTGTAAGTAAATGCAGAGATATAATTCTGATGGGGGTTTGTACATGTCTTTGTTTTGAATTTTTATTGAGTTGTTTTAGGCTTTCTTCTGCAGATCAATTTCTCGTTAAATATATTGTTTTGCCTCTTCACAAAAATGTCCTAATCTTCTCCCCCTTGTTTGTATAATGACTTTGTTTCTAACATCCCTAATTGTTTTCTTAATGATCTCTGGAGGTAAAAGTTATGTGTTCAAAAGCCACATCTGGAATAAAAAGCAGCAGAAGGAAAGAAGGAAAGCAGCTATTTGAAACTCCAGCACTTGTATTTGTACGTGACAGTACGGTTATGTGCAAAAGAAGTCTGCACTCATACGAGTGCTACAGAAGTTCATTTCAATCACATTTAGTTTATTCATTCTGTTTCAGTCTGAAGGAACAAATTCATTCTGATCATTTCATCTATGGCTGAGAAAATTGAACTCTAACAGATTGCAGTCCCAGAAGAAATTGCTTGGTGTTAGAGCTGCAAGTAATTGTTAAACTCCCACGTGCCTCAGGGGCGAAGGCATGTCCTTGATTAGAAAAACAAGTAGGGGGAGAGAGGGGATGGGGGAAAGTGTGCTTGTAGCTACTGAGTATGATGGCATTATGTATGAAACACTCTGGACATAAGTTAAACTAAACAAACTAATAAACTGATAAACTAAATATAACTAAGTTATACTTTCTGCTTTTAACTAGAATAATATTTTATATTTAAAGTAAAAATTAATATGAAGAGGTAGGTTTTTTTTCCTATTTAAAGGTATCTTTATCCATTTAAAAGATGAAAAATTAGCTGTTAGTAAGCAGATAAACACACAGTGCTAAGATACCCCTCATTCATTCTTGTTCTCATTAAGTTATGTACTTCTGGCAGCTCAGCATTGAAGACATGTTTAGTTACTCTATCTAAAAACATATATTGCGGAAAATCCAACCCATGGCAACAAGAATATTTTCATTGTGAAGAACATGAGTATTGAAACTTATGTGAAGGTGAATATTTTTCATCTTTCTGATTATATTCCAAGTAAGACTCGTTTACACACCAACCATCCTGAATGACAGAAGAGTTGCAAAGGCCCAAGTTACTTCCAGACTAAAGATTTGCATGCACCTTTCTTTGGATTCAAAATCCTAGATATGTATATACTGTGACAACAGTGTTTATTAGCTATTTTCTTAAAAGGTATTTCATTTTCATATTGAAATTTGGGAACAGTGCAATTATACTAGATACCTAGAAATCTTCACTACTATTGAACAGAAGGATTATATAGCATAAATACTCTTGAATTTTCAGATTTTGAGAAGGTAGGTGAAGGACATGAGTAGAAGGAGAAGTAAATTTATGCGTGAGATTCCCTAGTTAGAAGCTTACAAAGCTTCAAATAATAACAGGTGAAGCTTCTCACACAAATAAGGAAGATTCTTTTTTACCCTAGATCTCTAAATCTTGGGAGCATTGAGAAACTGATGTCTGTAGTTCTCAGAGGAAACTCAGGTTTTGTTTCAGGAAACACAGAATATTTATTCCTAATTTTTCCTGTAAGAATTAGAGCTTCTGATGCAAACTTGTTTGGGGCAGTTAACTATCATATTCCTCCAAGCAGCAGGAATTTGGAGCTATGGGATTTTCAAGCTTGATACAGGGCCTATGTTTTCCTTAATATCTAATAGGCAGGGGAGTCCTTTTGCATCAGGAAAGCCTCATTTCTTTTCTTGCATTCAAGGACAGACTGTTTTTCAAGCCACAGTTAGAGGACAGAAGTGTACGCACACAAGAATCAAAGAATTCCATTCTCAGAGGAAGTCTTCACAGATTCATGCAGATATAAGATATTTATATTTTATTCTTTCCCTAGCCTGCTCAGATCATGACTCACATTCAGAAAAGTGACTCTATTTCATCCTTCCCTATAACCTGGTGGAAAGAATATTTTCCAGCAGAGCTAAAATGAATGGACTGAACCTCCAGAAGTCCATTAAAAGCCAAAAGCCTAGACATCCCCTACCAAGACTGCCAATTAATTTATAAAAATGTGAAAAAAACCCACACTCATTCTTTTTTTTACATTTCCTCATATAAAGAATTTTCTGAGTCAGTTCAGTTACTTGAAATATCTTGCTCTTATCGGCTAATTCTATGTAGCTCCCTCCCTCCTTCCCTCCTTCCCTCCTTCCTTCCTTCCCTCCTTCCCTCCTTCCCTCCTTCCTTCCTTCCCTCCTTCCTTCCCTCCTTCCCTCCTTCTGTCCTTCCATCCGTCCTTCCTTCCTTCCTTCCTTCCTTCCTTCCTTCCTTCCTTCCTTCCCTTATTTTTTATTCCCAGAATGTTCATTATAGCTTTTAATTGAGAGGCACAGATGCAGATTCCTGTTAGGTAAAGGAAAGTAAAAGTTTCCCCTAATTGAAACCTATGGTGCTGAACTATTGAATATATGGGAAACACCACATTTTTCTCTTATAGTTTTGCAAATTGTTATTTCTTTAGATATTTCAATCAGGGATATTAAGGTAATCACATATCATTAAGGTAACCATTAATAACTTAGATAAACTACTATTAAAAATTTCCCTCACTAATTTCTTAGCATGAAGGCCACACTTTAAAAAGTTTTCACTTTAGATATCCTAAAATATCTGATGCCTTTTTCAGGAGAAAACTGTTAGCAAGTCAAGCATCACATAAGCAGTATCTAATACATCCTAAAAGTATAGACTGGGGCTGCATTGATCCATTTTAGCATAGCAGAAAGGACTGATCTAAAAACTTTAATTATAGGTACTGCAGTAAGGAAATCAATAGCATCCTCATTTGCAAATAGCTGAAAGTATTCAAAGGTTTTTCAGTATTCTTGAGATTAAGCACAGTACACCTATTTCCAGATTTATTTCTAGCATTAACTCTCTTTTACAGAGATAAGGAAATGAGCACCACAGGTGAGAAGTATAATTTGTTTATTGTATTAGTTTTCTCCAAATCTACCAACAATGTAAAACAAGTGGAAATTAAGTAAAGTAAATCAATTAGTAAACAAGCAAACCCAACCTCTTTCTAACCATTATGCTGTTGGTAAACTAATGAAAAATATGTTAAGTTACCAATAAACCACTTGGGTTCATTAAGGCAAGAAGAAGAACATTTGAAGTCACATCATGAGGACACTGAAAACTAACCTCTTGCATTAGCATTCCAAACAAACCTTAATGCATTTTTATTACCTTCTCTACAGTTTGGAAATATTAATTGTGTTATAAAATTACTTCAGAAATGCCATTTGTTCTCCCAGGTATAAGTCCAAGATAAAATCTGTAAATTTACGTTCTTGAGAATAATTGTGGTTTCCGTTTGTATAATTACATTATGTCTGCAGCCTTTGAAATGCCAGCCAGAATATCTACATAAACACTGACAGCCTATGCCTTGATATGTTGATAACTAGATGTATCTATATTGCTAAAATCCAATGAAATTTTAAGTTTCTGATTTAAAAAGTTAATAGAGTGAGTGCACTTACTATTTGATTTTTTGGGTATTTAACAATAACACAAGTAAAAAATGAAGAGCGCTTTGAATATTATTATTTCAACCACAAACCTAATTTACAAAATTTTTTTCAGAATTATTTTACTATATTTTCAGTATCTGCTTATACACAACCACATTTCTGAAATCCATGAAAATTATAGTAGTATGATAGTAGTAAAGAAGTTCTCTAAATTTTTAATTCCTAATCCAGAATTTTGCATCTGATGATCTTCCTTGGAATTTTCTCAAATATTGAAGATCTTCAGTCTGCTACCCATGACAAACAAAAATGCAGTTCATTTTTACAAGATTTAACACATCAGATATAGTATTATTTTCAATAGTACTTGTGAAGAACTAATACTTAGTAAAATAATCCAGCTAACATTCATGGCAAAAATGTTTAGAAAGCAATTTTCACTAAACATGGAACTTTAAATGTATCAAATAATTTAATAAATATTTATATAAAGGAATTATCTTATTTTTCTGCTTAACTGCAATGACTCCTACTCTATTTCAGTACATATTGAAATGTGAATGAATTTCTGCTTTCATTGTAAGGTTTGAGTTGTACTGTTATTACAGATTTATGTTGATATAACTCAGAAAATATTATTCCAATGAGACTTTTCTTAAATAATTATTCTAGAACTTGATCTTCATTTGATACAATAATGTGTTAATGTATTATCAGGAAAGAGAAGACTATTTCTATTTAACTGAAGAAAAAAACCCTACATCATTATATCAGATCAACAGCAATCATATACAATTCTACACAATGCCTTTATATCAAAAATAAAAACTCAGTTACCACCAGTCAAGAAAATATAAAAATGACTTTTCAAACTTCCCTTATTCAAAGTTTCAAAATAGTTTGAAAAGTTTCAAATATACTACAGTATAGAAATAGAGAGACTTCACAAAAAAAGGAGATTGAAATTGCTGTTCAATTTGTCCAGGATGCAGAAATCCTACAGGTAGATTCTCAAGGGCTTTCTAGATTATCTAGGCAGCAAAAATTGGTTCAACTTCTATCCAAATATGCAGCAAAAGTATTTCTAAACTTTCTCCTATTCTTATGCAAAATATATATCAAGACAAAATGCCATCGTGTTGTGAACCACTTCTATATTGTTTTGCAGAATGTTTTTTTGATATTAATATTTGTTTGAATCTGCACGCAGATTCAATATTTTAATATTTGTTTGATACTTCATCTCTTTGCTCTATAATGTACTCTAGGACCTATATGCCATTTATATCACTCACATATAGTACTACTTCCTTTGTATTTCATTTACACCGATCTTATATAGTATTGCAGCTTTTTTAAATACTGTGAAAAACTGTTTTTTAGTTTGATATGCTCTTAAACAAATGTCAGTAATATAGAGCTAATTCTTTCAGCAAGACTAGCAAGGAAAATTATTTATTCATAAGGTATCGCACAAAATTCATTAGCACAGCTGTTACCGCCTGCACAAAGAATTCCAAATGAACATGATGGGTTATAAATTTAAATTAAAATTGATTATTAATGCAAATCTTAATGACTGCAGAAACAGGACTGTGTAAAGTCATGACATTGTGTACAGTTTTCCTCTCTCATGAGTTATTTTAAAATATGGATATTTTAAATCATGGATAGTGCCAAACTGCGTCTATGGAGGAATGTGAGAAATGAGCCCAGACTCACACATACCATTAGTGGCAAAAGCAACTGCTTACTGAACTCACCTGTTGGTGAATATTTCCTGCCAGGAGGAGCAGCCTTGTTTAGCACTCTTTCCAGGGCACTTTTGGAACATGTGAATTATGTTTCTCTGCTTTCATTTTCATTGGCAGTTTAGCTAATGCCTTTAATGCTGTTAATCTATTTACTTAAATGCTTAATATCTCAAATAATCTGTCCATTTCCAAAAGAAATAAACATACTGTGAGACTCAGGTAATGTGTTATTCTGCTTAAAGGTGTTTTGTTATACGGATATATACTTTTCAATCTGTATTACAAAATGTGGTTGGTTAAATTAGCTTTATAAAAACATAGTTAAAATTCACATATTCAGCTGAAACACTACTGGAATACTAAATCTTGTCTCTAATTAGAGCATCCTTTGATACACTTATTAATTACATATTACATTTCAAACACTTCCAGAGATTAGAGAGAGGAGAAAAAAGTACATTGTAAGAATAGAGGCTGCAGTTTGAATCCATGGATTTTATATCATTTCTCTTATTTTGTTACTGAGGCTGTTATACTTGCCAATCACGCAGATACTGAGTTCTACTTAAATATTGCTTTATGATCTGTAAACCTACATTTAATTTTTACAATTAGGATCTAGGTCATGATTTTGAAGCCACATATGAATGTTCAAAGCAAGGGGTTTAATCTGTCTCAGTTATAGCTATAAGATCATGTTCGTACTCAGGAAGAACTTTATTGTGGCTAGTTTCAAGGAAAGCATACACTGCAGGCTCAAATGATCAAGACATTGCCTTGACCTTGCAGCTAAATGCCACAAAATTATTTCTCTTTTGAATATATACTTGTGATGGACAGTACTTAGTTACATAGCAGACTGGAACAACTCAAATTCAGGAAATGAATACAAAAAATAAATTTGAAATTAAAAAAAAAATTAAAAGCAAGTTCTTTTTGCAAACTAACCAGGAATTTTGATAAATATGGGACAACTGGGCAGGATGTATGAAAAGTCAGATATAAAGTGGAACAAGCATAGGAAGAAATGAGATAAAGAGGGGAGTGGCATATATGTGGAAAAGTAGGGGGAGGGAAACAATGAGTGTATTATTGGGATAGAATGGCAGTAGTAAGGATGTGAAGAAGTATAAAATAATTTCTTATAAATGAGTAAAAGCTGCATGACTATGTAAAAATATTCTATAGCTCTAAAAATGGGAGGTAAGCATAAGCAATTGGCAGATTTTGTCACTTGCAAATTACATGAGTCATGTCAGAAAAGTGTTGATGAGAAATCTATCGTGCACAAGAATGCAATTCTTCGTAAATCACATGTTTTACAAGAATAAAGATTAGGATCAGGTCCACTTTTAAAGTAGATTTGGACTTATATATATATATATAAATATATATATATATATATATATATATATATATATATATATAAATATATATATATATACATATATAAAATAAGAGCAAACCCAGAATTCATCTTGAGATACAGAAGCTCTATGCTGACTACAAAGAGGGCGGAAAATTAAAACAAGAAAATACATAGTCATTTGTAAATCTTCTACATTTCCTGGATGAAATTTCTGTGTTCTTCACATCTAAAATATTTTGGTATTGCAAGATTTTGAGAAGTTACAATTCTCTTAATAAATATTTTCAGTCATTTGGCACCTTGTCATCCATGAGTCTTATGTACATTTTTAATGCAAACTGCATCTCTAATCTAAGGGATAATTTCTTAAATTCTTAAGCCTACATTTCTATGTTATAAGACATTTGATTAGACTACTTTGTCTTCTTCTTTGTCAAAATAGACAAGAATTTGGATTAACAATAAATGTACAAACCCACAACTTTTCAATTTAAGCAACTACCCTGTGAGTAATGGCCATGTGTATGTACATGTTTAAAATTAATCTTAAATTTTAGCCCTCACAAAGCTAAGGATTGAAGGCAAACAACATCAACAATATAGAGAAATAAAATAACCAAGAGACATTAATTGAAATTATTAATTTACCAGTGAATTATGATTAAATAATAATGTCATTTAATATGGAAGGAAATTTAACAGCACAATTTTTAATTTAAGTCTTGAAGCAAAAGATAAGGAGCAGTGAACAGAAGCCTGGTAAAATGTTAGAAGGAACGCTAATAAGAGAAGAATAATGTTTGCATAGGAAAGTTCACTAATGAACCTTTATAAGTTAAAAATGATGAATTAATAGTGACAGATAAGTAGTTGTAGATAGGTTACTGACAAAAGAAGAAAATGAAATTAGGGAAAAAAAAGCAAAGGAAGATCATTTTATATGAGATGGTCCACATCTTGTGCATGATTTGCTACTAAAAAAATAACTGAGTTTGGCTAATAGTGGTGTTTGAAAAATAAATAGACCCAGAATATTAAAAGGACATCAGTGTGTTGGAAAAATGTTCTTCCCATGCATGTAATCAAAACTGCTCCCTCCTGATAGAGAGTAAAGTAAGTCCTGAGCACCTAATGCCTATGGCAAACATCTGAAATATAATCATCAAAACCAGGAATCTTAGCTTGCTTTTAAAACCTTATTATAAAATTAAACTCTTAGTCTTCACTACAACATTTTAAAGAGAAAAATCTACTTCAACTGAAATGATTGGGTGGGAAAACAAGGGGTTAGTTTAAAATTATTACTAATTAATATATCTCAGGACATATTAATAGATTTTAGATTGACTGAATACACTTGCCTCTTTTTAAAAGCCTTCACTAGGTTATATTTTCAGTATTTGATATCTTCCTTCACTATTTTTAATCTACTTTCTTTCCATCTTTTGAATTACATATAACTTTATGGTCCTTTATAGACCTATGTTTAGACTTGGAACCACCTCCCAGAGATTGCAAGTATTTCCAATCTGCTCCCAGGTCTGCTGGAAATATAGCTTTCCTCAGATGCATTTTATCCTTGTGATCTTGTTGGACTTCAGTAGTAAATTTCAAAAATCAGCTTATAGTTTTCCATCTTATGCTTTTAGGCTGCTCGTGGAAACTAACAGTTTACATCATATATTGTATAAACTTTTGGTATCTCTCTTTCTTATGACTGGCTGAGAAACAAAATTTTCCAAATTTTGACATAAGTTTTTATCCACCATTTCTGTGCAAATAAACAAAGTGGATAATTTTTTGTGGGAAAGGAAAATAAAAATAACAATTCCTGTAATGTTGTACTGAACAGACTTATTTCTTCTGGATGAATGCAAGTTCAACATGTCTCTCATCTTATTAAGAGAGAAACTCAGTTGCTGTAAAGCCATCTACCTTTCATGCTGCAAAGGTATCTACTTCTTCTTTTTGATCTTATTTTCTTTATGTTATCAAATATTCCAAAGGTAATAGAAAAGCTAAAAAAAAATTCACAAATCTTTTTTATTTTGGATTGGAATATCACAAAAATGAACAAAGGTGAACTCATTCCAAAAATTGGAAGAGGGAGGACGGAAACAGAGAGAGAAGTATTTTTGTCTAGAACCCCTACAGACAAAAAAAGCTTCCTTGTCATCATCTGCATGCAGACATGACAAGACATTCAGTCTCAGTTAGCTTCCACAACTTCTACAATTATTTCTTTTATTAAAACAACTTTTTTAAAATGAAAGGATGTATATGCACTGACTTGACATTTTTCTATTTTGCTTAATAGTTCTCAACCGTACCTCTTACAAAAATCATGTATAAAATAACATAAAAGTAGTTAAAATTTATCTAAATTTTGATTACCACAACAGCTCTACTTGACTAAATTTTCATCTAAAACTTGCAAACAGAAAATCTTATGCAGTATAGTAAGTAGAGAATAAGAAATTATAAATAGAAGATCACAGTCAAAATATTCATTTATCTTCTTACACACTGTAGGGAAATAATCTTTGATATCCCCAAAAGTAGTAGCCTTTCAGTTTACAAAGAATGATTCCTTTTTCATAAATAAAAAGCTAATTTCTAATTGCTTAGACATATATTTACATATACCTAAACAAAATAAAAAACAAAGGAATTCTGTGCAATTACTCAGGTAGGTTAATCTATTTGAAATTATATCAGGAATAGGCAAAATCAGTAAAACATTGCTGGAAAATAGACTATACTTAGGATTCAGATCATCTCCTCTTTGAAAAGTTCTTTTTAGCATGTCCTGGATTTTTTTTTTCTGTTTATATTTCTTTTTCATATATATTACTATTGGAAAAAGACACAAAGTAGTAGAAATCACTGATTTTATAAAACATGCTTTTACAAAAACCACCAAATACAGCTACAATTGCAAGACTATGCTTATTACAATAGACTAGTGGAATGGAGGAGGTAGTTAAGTAGAAAGAAAAAAAATCTTTCACTTCATGAGTTACTTACCTCAGAGGTTGAGTTTTTTCAACGATGATGTGAAAAAATAAATCTTGAATAATAAGAACTCATTAATACACTTCCAAGAGTGATTTTTTTCAGAGCATGTATTGCCTCCATTTTCAGTCTTTAATCCATCATTTTGCAGAATACCATGGCGTACATATTTTTATACGATACTAGTTATGACTTTAGTTGCTAGTCATACTAATATTCTACCTTGTATATTCTTCATCTGTTGCTAAATCAAACCATAGATCAAACTCTTTCTCTTCACACTAGTCCTCTGCACCTTTGCAGCCACACTTATAAACATACCCAACAAGTCCTACTTCCGTGTTGATAAAATATTAATTGTGATAAAATTATCATGAGGGCACATCTGTAGCTCTTCTCAGTGAGAGGTGATCATCACTTGAAAATAGGGTACCTGCAGTGCCATTGACAACTGTAATCAGAAAATAAATTGTTCTTTTTCCTTTTATTTCCTTTTTTTCACTTCAAAGCATGTGTAATGAATTGAGTCATGACTGACTCATGCATTCTCTCTGAAAATAAATTCATTGGTAAATGAAAACAACTATAGGGACAGAAACAGAAGCTACAGGATCTGTTGACAAAACCAGTATTTTATCTGGAGCTCATCTTAAGATGCCAAATGCCTTAACTGAAAGGCATCAGAGTAGTACAGAATCATAGCATCGTTAAGAATTATAGAAATGTAATGACATCTAAGATCACATCAACCATCACAACCATTATCATAGCACTTTCCTGCTCACCATTAGACCATGTTCTCAAGTGACACATCCAGATGGTTTTTTGACATTTCTAGGGAGGAAAATTCTACCCTTCTCTGGACAGCCCGTTTCAGTGCTCAATAACACTTTTAGTGAAGAAGTGAGGTCTTCACTAAACCTCCTCTTCTTCAGGCTGACCAGCCCCAGCTTTCTCAGCCTGTCTTCATAAGGGACTTGCTCTAGTCTGCTGATCAACTTCTTGGTCCTTCTCTGGACTTGCTCCAAAAGTTTCATGTCCTTACTATCCTGGGAACACCAGAACTGTATGCAGTACTGCAGGTGGGGTCTCACAAGAGCAGAGTAGAGAGGTAAAATCATCTCCTTCGACTTGCTGGCCACTCTGCTTTTGGCACAGCCCAGGATTCTGCTGGCTTTCTGGGCTGTGAGCACACACAGATAGCTCATTGAGTGTTTCATCAACCATCGCCCTCAAGTCTTTCTCTGCAGGGCAGCTTTCAATCACTTCTCCACTCAGCCTGTGGTGGGCCTGAGATTGCCATGACCCACTTGTAGGACATGGCACTTGACCTTGTTGAGCTTCATGAGGTTCACATGGGCCCACATCTTAAGCCAGACAAGGTCCCCCTGGATGGCATCTCTTCCCTGTAGTGCGTCAACTGCACCATATGGCTCGGTGATGTCAGTGAACTTGCTGAAGGTGTGCTTCATCCCATCGCCCATGTTGCCAACAAAGATGTTGGACAATACTGGCCCCAGTACTGACCCCTGAGGGGCTCCACTGGTCACTGCTCTCCACGTGGGCAATGAGCCATTGACCACCGCTCTTTGTGTGTGACCATCCAGCCAGTTCTTTATCCACTGAGTGGTCCATCCATCAAATCCATGTCTTATTTACACTTTTGAATTCAGTAATATGCAGTAAAAATTTGCAAAGTGTAATGCAATATTTCAGTAGAAGGTTCAATTCTCTTCTTCCCCAAGACATACCATTAAATAAATTATTTCTTATTTTATACCTCTGTGGTTTTGCTTAACTCCATGGTATTCTTGTCACAGGAGTTAATGAACTCGTGAAAAAGCAAGACTGGTACATTCATATCACATCATTCCTGACAAAGACCTTTGTTGCAAATAATCCTATATATTCATGCACCTTATACACATACACAGTACATATGAACTCCTTCTTCAGCTATATCCTATGGAATTTCTCTTATTTTCCACACCACTAGTTATTTATCTTAGAGAATAGATATGGCTCTCGTAGTTTTTGTATTTTTATGCCTATTCAAAGATGTCAGAACTGTTGGGGCTGACATATTTATGTGTTTGCTTTGGCGGTTTTAACAGTGAAATTATTTATTGTTTATGTTTATAAAAAATATACAGTAAAGATTTATAAAATCTAATGCAATATTTAGCTAGTTTTTTAGAATGTTGATCCACAAAGGCCTGCATCTGAAACTCTGATAATCATTATACCAAATGTTAGCTTTTGTTTTTCAAGGTATTTAATTCTTTTTAAATTAGTAATTTAAGTGAGCATATAATGTTTAGCTACAAATTCTAAAAAAACACTAGTAATTTAGTCTGTCCACTTGCCTTCAAATGGTATTAACTATGTGCACTAAAAGTGTTTGACCAATTGAGTAGCTCAATTCTTGTGGATGGAAACATATAAGTGTTAAAATAATTGTCGTGAAGAAAGACAAGGTCTTTATAGATCATATGCCATAGAATCACAGGATAGTTTTGGTTGGAAGGAGCCTTTAAAGATCATCTATTCCACTCCCTCTGCAATGCACAGGGACATCTTCAACTAGATTAAGTTGCTCAGAGCCCTGACCAACCTGACTTTGAATGTTTCCAGAGATGGTACATCTACCATCTCTCTGGGCAATCTGTGCCAGTGTTTCACCACCCTCTCTGTAAAAAATTTCTTCCTTATATCTAGTCTTAGTCTACGCTCTGTTAGTTTGAAACCATTATCCCTTTTCCTGTCATTACAGGGTCTTTTTCTTATCAGCCTCCTTCAAGTACTGAAAGGCTGCATTAAGGTCAACCCAAGTCTTTTCTTCTGCAAGTTGAACAACCCCAAATTTTTCAGCCTTTCCTTGAGGCACATATGTTTCATCCCTCTTGTCATCCTCACGACCCCCTTTTGGACCTGCTCCAACAGACCCATGTCTTTCCTGCATTGAGGACGCCGGGGCTGCATGTAGTGACCCAGATGGGGTCTCACAAGGCCAGAGTAGAGAGGCAAAATCCCCTCCCTCAAATTGATCATGCCTCTATGGATGCAGCTCAGCATACAGTTGGCTTTCTGGGCTGTGAGTGCACTTTGGCAGGTCATGTTCAATTTTATATCCTTCTCAGTGGGAGTACTCTCCATCCTTTCATCCCCAAATCTACGTTTAAATTCAGAGTTGCGCTGAACCACGTTCAGCACCTGCATGTCACCTGAAATTTACAATTAGAAATGTTAGGATCAAGAAAATAAATTTACTGTCTCAAGAAGATTATTCCAAACTGAGGGACTGGTATTTGAAAATATCTGAACTTCTGAACCTGAAGCAATTAAAAAATAAGAATAGATGATGACTGGATTTGTCTAGCATGGTGTTTTAGGATGTTTGACAATGCACTGAAAAATTGGATCACTGGTTTACAAATTTAGGGAGAAAATTTGAGATTTTTTTGTACTGAAGTTTATTATGTTAATTCCAACATTTAAATCAGAAACATATAATGTACACAGAATGTACATCTTCATCAATATCAAAGCAGGTAATAAATTCATATTCTTGGAAGGAACATTTTCAGACAACATATTCATTGGTTTAACAGCCTTTGATATTCTTGAAATCTTTTTAATTCTACTGTATATCTGACAGTAATACCCATGTATTGATCCTGGTGCTCAAAGCACAAGAATTGCTGTTTTAATATAGACATTTTAAGATAGTATTACTTTTACACCAAGTAAGAATTCTCAGTTTTGAAAAGCTTTCTCTGACATTTGAATTCATACGTTCTCTGAAGATCCTCAGAATTTTTATGTTTGTATTGATGAATTAAGTCTCTAGAGGAGATACAATTTGTTTTGCAATTAATCTTGTTCTGTTAAAACTGTATCTGCATTAAATTAATGGCAATTCTTATATAAATCATAGTAGGTAAGTACCTTTTCAACTACTATCACTGCAAAATGGAATTATACAATTGATTTTTCAATCTGACAGATTAGTAGAACACAGTTCAAACAAACTCTAATTGAGGCCAAGAATGGAATGAATCTATTCAAGCATCAAGAGTAAAACAAAATACTGATTTAGTTTAACAGCAAATTAACAAGCTAGGGGACCTGTCTGCGGATCACATTTCATATAAGATTAATTCCTGGTGCCCCAGAATGGATTGAAACATGCAATTATAATAATTAGCAACAATTTTGCCCCCTACTAGGACTCAAGGGTGGGAAAGTTACTTTATGAAATGATTACTCTCAAGAGAACCTATCAAAATAAATTCAAGGAGGAGGAAGCACACAAAGCTGCTCACTGCAGAAATCCAGGGCTCTCTGCCACTTGACTGACAATGCATACAAATGATATCTGCTCATGCCACTACACAGTGTTTATTACAAACCACTGCCGCACTCAGAATTTGTGAAACAGACAGGATGAATCAAGAAAACAAATTTCTACTACATTTAAAGCTAAAAATATCTAGGTATAATTTTTAATAGATATAGATATTTAAAAATATCTAGGTATAATTTTAATAGAGATATTCTAAATATAATCCAGATAGGCAACTATGCTACATTATCAAAATATAAAAGACACAGAAAAACTCACAAAAATTTGGTGGAACTGGATAAAATTCCTATTTCCTTGGAAATTATTAGGAATTTCCTTCTGATTCATAAGCTTGGTGTTTCATCTTTGCCTAGCAACCTCTACTCTAATGTCTTTTTTTCACATTAGAAGCCAAAGAATATATTCTTGCCAAAGGTACTATTTTGGAAAAAAAAAGTCAAAATAAGTAATCAGATTAATGTAATATTTTTTTCTAATTTACATCTAAATGTGTGTGTGTGTGTTCAGTGCTGTCAGATAGAGAAGAGAAAAGAAAAAAATTATTTACTTCAGGAGGGAAGAAAGCGAGGCAGGACAGGAAATGAAGTTGCAAATACAAATGTTTCTAATCTTCCACTGCAAGAAAATTAACTTGTTGTCTTTTTACACCTACAATTGCATTGAAATATTTTATTTGGTTTAATGTTTTGAGGTTTCTTACATGTAAGTGAATATGAAGATAATTTTGAAAATATTCAGAGGCAAAAAATCCACTTGGTTAAGGTATTTTCAAGCTTTATGTCATTATATCAGAAAAATGCAGTATGGGCCGATATAACATGACATGAAAAGTGTGCTAGTATCTCCCAATGCAACTGATTTAACATTTTTTCAATGCATAAAATAGAAAGATATTAGAAAGACATTTATTAAACAGTAATAAAATGAGATAGTAGTTAATATCCAATTTACTGATTTAGGATTTTTCTATTTTTAAAAAATATTTGCAGATGACGAACATTTCACTCTAAATCAGCTGAACAGTTGCATGTGGAAAGCATTTACAATGTGGAATTGAACTAACAAACATATTCTTGAGTATCACCTATTATTACTGAAAGCCTAGATGTTTTATTGTAAAGACTGGGAAAGCAAGTGTTGGGTGCAATAATATTGAAAAGAGCAAATGCAGAGAAGAAGATAGACCAAACTCAAACCAACTTCACCATCTGATATTGAAAATTAAATGGATCCATGCTCTATGTACAGTGCTCCATAAAATAAATTTTCCAAATGAAAGTTTCTGAACAGAAATAAGAGTAAAATTGAAGCTTTTCCATAAGCACACTAGGAGAAAATTAAAAGTATTTTAGGGAGAAGTGGAGGGCTGGATGGGGGTGGATGGGGATGGTGGAAAGGGGAGCAAGGAAGGTGAGAGAATGATGTTTTTAATGTTGGTGCTGTTAGTGAAATACAGATCTGCATTATTTGTGTTTCATGTCTCTCAACCAAAGCATCTTCATTGGAATAGTGAGAATTTTTTATGTCTAAGTGTGGTCCTCACAGAAAGTTGTACCTTTCTCTTACATAACAGAGGAGAAACACTGTTAAAATAACTGACACTTACAGTTTGTGCATTTACTACCTCTCCTATCATACATATTACTCATCTTCCCCCAAAAAAACATTATAACATAGTTCTTAATACTCTCAGAATTGGCACAGTATTGTACCAATTGAGTATTTAAGGAAAGAAATTCATCACATTGAGACAACAAGTGTCAAAACAAACTAGAAACAGTGCATTTTTTTCTCTGGAGTACCAAAAGAATATGATTTCTTAAATCTTATCTGTCCTTCACCAACAGGCTTGAAAGCCTCTAAGGTCCAAAACAGATCTAGAGTTGAATCCAACTTTCAGTGAAATAAATGGCAAAACTCCTATCAAGACTGGGCAAGTCACTTAGAACTCCTAAATAAAAGATCCCAAAATCATAAAAAATACATTTCACACAAGATTCTTGACAACTGCCAGAGAAAAAGGTCTTATGGGTTTTTTGGTCTGCTGAGTTCTATCTCAAAATTGTACAGAATTTTTTCTTTTTATTTCCACAATTTTTTATATTTTCCAGTTATTTCATGAAAGTAGAATAAAAAATGGTGCACATCAGAATTTGTTCTTGATGTTATTGTCTTTCAGCATTTTTATGATCCTAGAGGATACAAGACTGGTGCAGAAGTGCAGTATTAAAGTCATATTTAGACTGCGTTTTTTGATTGTACTTATGTTATTTGACATATTTTTAAATCTTGTAAAAGAATGAATGATGCATCACTGAAGTTCAGTTTGGATTAGTTTTTCTTCTATTCATAAATACTGCATTTATATGTGGTTTTCCTCCTCACAGGCAATCAGGAAGTAAGAATCAAAATTATATTATCATAACAAGGGGAAAAACTGGAAATCATGCCTCAAAGGTGTTAAAAGCATAATAAGAAAAATAATACTTATATCTCATATTTTCTAACATAAAGATGACTTAAATTTATAACTCTTCAACATTTTCTGATGGAATGTCTCAAAAATTATGTCAGTGAACAAGCATAGAGGCAAGCATCAACAGTAACTCAAAATACCTCCAGCAAGATTTCCCACTTACAGAGAATTTTTATTTTCAAAACATAGAATGTAATCTTAATATTAAATCAACAACTCATGCAATGACTCAGCTTTTGCTCACAGGCTTCTGAACTTTGGAAGCTTTTAAAAAATATTTCTAAGCCACAAAAGCTTTCTGGAAACTTAATTCACACTTCTTAAAAGGTCATTATCTAAGGATACAATCAAAAATAAAAATACATAATACTTTCTGTACACAAATCTCTAGATCCTTGTATCAGGCTGGATTTTACTCTTGACTTGCTACTCATTTGTTTGGTAGATAAAAAATAAAAATAAAAAAATTATAGAAGTAACTGAAGGAAATTTATCCAAAAGGTTGATAAGTGATGAAGTAACTTACATTGATAGATTGTATATATGTATGAAACATCTATAACAATTACTTGACTGAAATACACAGGGGCAGATTTTTGGGTTTTTTTCTTCACTTTATCCAGTGGTTTGATTTTGATTTGTTTGGTTTTTTGTTTGTTTTATTTTACCACCTGAAGGATCATGAAGAGGCTTATAGTCAATGTACCCATAAAAACTACCACCACAAAATCTGCATATCTGAATGATATGTGTCTTTTTGTTTGCCCATGACAGAAATACGAATTAAAAATTCTAACAAGTCTTTTTTACATAAACCTTGTAGAAAGTAGGCTGTGTAATGTTTATACCCTCACTATAGCATGCTGTGGTCCTAAGGCAACTTAATGTGGATTCAATACTCCAAATAACCATATAAATGATTTTTTAATGTACATCAGAGCAACTCTTTTTAAGTGCAAAAGGATAATTTCATTCCAGCTGAGAGGAGTGCCTCATTAGTGTGATTACAGTGGACCATGATTAACAAATCTTGGCAGAAAAGAAACATCCTATTATTATTTTGTCACTACACGGTACTGTGTAATGACTATTGAAAAATTCATTCTTTGATGTGAAGTTTTCTTTTTTTTACCTTTCCTTTAAGCAAATATACTTAATGTTTCCTTTGACTTCTTAATGAAAGGTTAAGAATAAGGTAGCTATGTAGAGTTGAGATGAAAGTCATGCCTACTCACTGTTATACAGATCATAAGTGTAGATATCTCATTTCTGTCTCCTCTTAGGGAGTTAGACTCCATGCACAATAATGTAAAATCAATTTTTCCCACATCTTGCAAAGTTATTTGGTACTTTAAAACTGTATACTCACTTTATACTTTTCTTTTTTACCTAATTAGAAAAAAAAATCCAAGGTACTGTGTTTCAATGTAGATGAATATAGTAAATTCATTGACATTAAAAAAAAAAAAAGGCAGATGAATGCCATGTATCACATATTTACCATCAGTATCCTTGCTGTATTCAATAAAGAGACAACCCTAGAAATATAGGAAAAAATAAACTGTGCTTCATAGCTTTTTTCTCCGCATTATTTTTCTGTTTCATTTTAAATATGAGGGAAAAGAAGTGCTGCAACTAAAACAAGGCCAGTTAAAGAGAAAAAGACAACGTGCAACCTTTTTGATAACATTAACTTGTTATTTAGTTTATATTCATATTAGCCAAAGATCAAAGTAATTATAAAGTCCCTTAACCAAACTACAGAAGATACTTCAGAAAAAACTTGTCAAGGCAAAGAGCACAGCTAGTGTACACCACTTAAGTACTTTTGAAATAAATATTCAAGAAGCAATAACATTTTAATTAGAACTAACAGTCATATTTACACTCACTTCAGAAAAATAACAACAAAAAAAAAGTCTGAAAGTGGTGCCTTAAATTCAAGTTTTGTATATCTCAAGAACCAAAACAGAAACTTTGTCATTAAGTTAGTCAATATCTAAATGAAGTTGTTGCTAATAAAATTAATTGCCTTTCTTGCAGACAAACTTTAATGCACCAGGGAAGGTCTTAAAAATGTAGAGCTTTTTCTGCTCTATGCAAAATATTGGTGAGCTCTCTGATGAGCAGCTCCTCATGCCACTAAAATAATCTTTTCAGAAAATAATTTTATTAAGCTATGCCGGGTTAAAAATAAGTTTTGTTGCCATGCTGAGGGTCCCAAATTGAAATACATGACTTATGCAAACTGACTGAAAGCATACAGTTCCAAGATTCAATTCAAGAAACATGAGGATGGGAAGCTGCAAGTCCTCAAAAGGTTGATACTTGAGGGATGGCCAGAGGCAAAGAAAGAAGCTTCATGCTTAATTCATCATTGCTGGTCTGTTTGTGATTAACTGATGGTTGTTGGCAGTTATGAAGGAAAAGAAAAACAGTGATTTAAAGCTTCAGGAGGAAAGGAAAATAAAAAGTAACTTTCATGAAGGACATTAAAGTATTGAATTATTTAATAAGTAAATTCATTAAAAGTGAAGGACTTTTTCTTCACTATAAACAGAGCAAATAAACAAATTGATGTTATAATTTGTTAGTATTCAAACAGTCTGGTGTATTGACTGAAACAGTCCAGAGAACCTTTATATTCTCAGCAAGTACTAGAATAACCTTGGTGGAACAGCACTGACTATTTTTATATCTTAAGGAAAAAAAAAAGTGTAACACTTGGTGGGACAGTATACAGAGATCCTTGATCTAAGAGCTACAAAGATGTTGTATTGACATTGTACTGCACAGTAGAAAGCAATATTATTTTTTTTTATCACCTATAAGAATATTCTTGTACAAAACATTTCACAAAGGAAGAGAAAAAATCTTGGAAAATTCCAAGCTGATTTTGCAGTAGGTAAAATTTAAAAACTAAAGACACAAAGATAGGTTAGGAGGAAGATATAAAAGGAATACTGAAAATTACATGGGACATCAGAATTAATAAGTAATCTGTCAAGGATCATGCTCATATTAAAAATACATCTGAGCATAATCAATACACCCATCTATATGCTATAGGGTGAAGTTATTTCCAAATGAAAAAAGGTACCTGGTACAAGACAGACAAGTATGTAAAATAATTACTAAGCTGCCATGTCCAAATTTGTACTTTCTTGTCCTGTCTTCTCAGCTATAGCAGCCACGTGATCAGTGGTTATGATGGGTATTCTGGCAACAATGTCTATTAAAGTCAAAGCAATTTACTGTGCAAATGATGATTAGCAGCAGTGGTGAGCTGCTTTGAATTCTTGGAATTCCTTGATTCATTTCTAGAGATGGAATAGGGAGCATAAATGCATTTAAATTGAGAGCTCCTTTTACTAGCAGCAGTGACAGCCATTTCTCCCATCAGACTACTATTCCTTAGCCTAAGAAAGGAAAATAGCTAATTCTTTTTTTCATTGTTCTTTCACTGTTATCTCAGTGATGAACAAAGCTTATGTCAGGACTTTTAAGTTATGTGTCAAGAGGTGTCTGTAAATGGCTGCTCATTTGGTAGTAGAAGCTCAAAAGATTTTTGATTCTAATGCAATTTCCAGGATGTATGTCATCCATTTTCCTGTAACAACTTTAATGTCTCTGAATCCTTTAAAAGTGCTGCATATTAAACATTTGTCCTCGTAAGCTCCACCATGATTTTTTAAATTAACTTCAATAAAGCCAAAATTATATTTACAGTCTTCCAAGAAATAGACTGATAATTCTTGCCGAAGATTCTCACATTTACAAAGTCACATATCAGCTGCACTGCTATGAAATGAGTCAAACACAAGGTTAAGAATAATGCTTTCTTCATTACAGATTAATCATTGAATAATCACCCTTAATTGGCATTGAATTAACTTTTCCTTCCAGTTTGTAATAGCTCTGAACTTATTAATTTCAAATACTGTTCTTTGGTCTCACTCAGGACTTTTATAATGGGTTCAGCTGGCCCAGATAATGCTTGTGACAACAGTGATATCAAACAAAACTCCTTTCTAAAAAGTGTAGTTGATGTCCCTAATCTTAGTAAGAAGAAAAAACCCAAAGCAGAATGCTGATATTTTTAGAGTTTTCTCTTTCTGTTGGAAATATTACTAGAAACCATTTGAGTGTGTGATTCTAAGTCATATCAAGGTTGCTTAACTGAAATTAATTAGAAGTACCAATTGCAAAATAAAAGCACAGAATTTTGCTGTCCTTTGCTATTTGTTGCAAGACTCTTTCAGAAAATATTTTAGCAGTAAAACCAAAACAAAATAAAAATTCACCAGCTACATAGGCAGGTATTGTAGAATGTAGCTAAAGTCAGACCTTCAGTTAAATTTAATAAAAATATAGACTGATTTTCAGTAAGGCAGACCGTTTATGTGCTTTCACAGAAGATAGAAGCATTTCTTGGTACACAAGAGAACACTTTCTTCCAAAGACCTTCTTCATCTTTTTTTCATGAATTTAAAAATATAGAATATAAACTTTGATAGAAAATTAATTTCACCAAAAATGTATTTGGAAGATCACTCACATTCTGGAATTGTACACACATGCATAAAGTTATGCCTTCATTGTTTAAAAATAGAAAAGAATACCCTGTTACCGAAACAGTGACCCAGACAGTGGAACTGATTTCTTGACTGACTTATTTTCAAGAGATGGCCAGAATATTGTTTGATGGCCATAGATTGTTTTGCTACTACTTTTTGTATTATTTTATTAATTTTTAATTTAAAATATTGTAAAATTATTCATGAAAAAAGAAAGTCTAAATTATTTTTTAAATACCAGCTAATATTTGGGAAGGTAACACATACTTTTATTTAACCAGAATTAAGGAAAGAAGAAAATAAGCAAAAATCCACTTATGATTATTTGGAACACTTTCCTAAAAGCAAATTATAATGCAGTTCTGCTTGACTGAATGGGCACTGTAATGTACTCAGACAATAAGCCAATATAAACAGCTGGGGATCCTGACTTTATTCCCCCTTTAAAACTTTCTGATATTTATTTTATTTCTTGAGATATATATATAACTCTATAAAAAATATCTTCTTAATATTCCAAATCTGCTAAAGAGACCGTGGTTCCAAATGACAGATTATCTCTTTAAGGTAAATACAATTATCATAAAGTGTTGTATAAACACAATAACCTGCCAATGCCTGGTTTGTTTTTTACAAAATGAAACAATTTTGTGAACCTTTTTCTTCTCGAATTCTAAGTATAAAAGACATTCGATATATTTATAATTTAGGAAATTACAATCTACTTCAAAATTTCCTTTAAAACTATCAACTTTCTTTGAAAATTAAAGCTGTCTCAGTAGTGAGCTGTTTATAGCATTTCTCTTCTTCAGAACTGTCAGAAAGGCTCTGATTTCTCTCCTAAGTACAGGTAAACAGGGAAAGTACAGCAGCATCATGCACTCTCCTCTGCAAGAAAAAAGGAGAAGAGATGTTTATTGTAACCTATTGCAGCAGCAGTATGGAAACAAAAAGAAAGAAGCCCTGCTAGAGTCCTTGGTTTTCTTTCTGATCCCTGTCAATTTGTGGCTTTGATCTGCAACAAACAGCTATTCTGTGAATTGTAGAGGAATAAAAGATGAGAAGATCTCCACTTCTACCTAAAGTATGCTTTGGAGAAATAGATTGTTTTGGTTTTTTTTCCTTCGTGTCCCTTTCTCTGAAGCACTTTGGAGATTTCCTACAATGTGAGGCTAGAAAATAAAAGAAGTATGCCAATATTTATTTGAGAATTCTTATAAAGACCCTTATTTTTAATTAAGAAATTTTAAAAATCACTGTGTTCCTCTTAAACTGCCTATTACAGTACACCTAAAATAGTTAATATCTATCAGTATATGCATATGTATTACTGCTGTCCATTAAATAAAAAAAGCCATGTTAAACCAAACTCCAAATTTCATTTTCATTTCAGGAAAAATTGAATCAAACAAATAAATAAATAAAATAAAAGAGTTGGTTCAGTTTCTACAAAAATATAAGTCGTGATTTATAAAGATATTTTCAAGAGCTTATGGTACAGAATTCAACAAATGTGAAGATATGTTTTATAGTAGAGTTCAAAAATCTCTGCAAGATTTGTGCCTATCCTTCCATGTATGGAGAAAGTGACAAACACAGGAAGATCTCAAGGGCTCTTGGAGATCTCCAGGCTGCAGACCAAAAGATTATTTGTCTGAGGTCTGTGATAAGAGGCCAAAGGTACCAAAACAACTGAGTTCTGGAGCCAGAGGAAGGTTGTAGTTATAAAAATCATATAAGTAAATAGAAACCTGCATTCTCAGAACTGATGTAAAATATCTTTAGGTCCTATCTTAGGCAAAGTCCCTGTTCCTTCAGGGATGCTTTTTGAATCCATAACGAATAAATCCATACCATGCTTTCCAGCAAGGCACATGAAGTTTGCCTAACATTAATGCGTTCACAGGACTGTTCTCTGGGGGGAAGAAGCTTCAATAAGGTAAATGCAGCTACCTGCCCACAACAGAAAGTTTAAAAGATACCCTTGAACCCTCAGCCAAATACCAAGTCTGAAACATTTTGTCCCATCATCACTGAGAACTGCTTTTCCACTCCATTTCATGCCAGGCTGTCTAGCTGTGAAACCATTACATGTTGCTTCTGCACCTGCCCACAAACAGGGCTCACTTTGAGAATAGCACATTTAATATAAGACCTGAACTTCCACTCAGAAGCTATGAATAGAGGAGAAACTAATTTTAGGGAAAGTTCTGACCAAAAAAATATATTACTCTATAAACCCACCACCTATACTCTCAGTTAATTAAAAAATATATAATTGTCATACAGACTGCTTGCTGTTATATAATTTAGGCTCTTAATAAGGCCTTTCTGTTTTATGAAAGAAATTTCCTTTTCTTCTCAACCTGAGAAATAGAACCACGATAGGACCATGCTTCATATAAACAGCAACTATGCATCATACTTGTTAGGGAAATATTTATTAACAATGAATACACATAAGGGTAAAAAATAAGAGGGGTGTGGGAGAAATGGCATCTTGCAGATGACTGTGAATTAACTAAGATTTAGAGTAATACTTTTTACCCATGCAAATTCTACTGCTATTTTCGATTAATTAATGTAATTGATAACAGTTATAAAGATATCTGGCATTTTAATCATGCAGATATGTCTTTTGCTGTCAGAAGAGAAAATTAAAACAGCTAGAAGCCTTTTATTTGCAGAGTTAGCTGGAGAGGAAATTTAAAAGAGCAGATAATAAATGAGTAATACATTCAATTTAAGAGATCACAGATACAGGTCACAAGGTTAGAGGACTCAGAGAGGGACCATGACCCTAAAACTGTGTTTCTTTCCAGATGTGAGTGCAAACATAAACTAATGGGCTTTGTAGATCATAATGCTACAATTAATAGAAAGATTTACAATTTATTTAATGTCATTATCATGAAAGAACAGTTAAAATACCAAAGCAACCACTGTACAAGTTACACTTCTCATAGGGATTTTTTTTCATTTAACTTCATATGCAGAGATTCCATTTTTTAAAGAAATTTAGTATATTGTTATATAATTAATACACCAGGTTCTTCAAAAAAAGAAAGCAATTTTAAATTAAGTGGAATATGAGTCATGTTAAAAAGTCAAGAAGCTCTGATCACAAGTGGAAATGGAAAATTTCAAATGCAGAGTGAGACCTGAACTGGGCATTTTCCTCTGACCATTTACAAAATCCAACAGTAGGGAATAATTTTGTCCCTGCTGAAAGAGTGATGCCCTTAACCATCCCTTTCTTTAGGGAGACATCAAAGAAACACTGAAAAATTAAGAGATGAGTACTCTAAAGGAGTCACTAAAATCTTGGATTTCCATAATATATGTGCCTAGGTCTTTTGGGTATTCTAGTTCAAAGACAGAAGACAGACAAATGTTCCTCAATACTTTACCAATTATTTTGTGATGGCCTTGACAAAGAAGCCCTTTTGCTGTTTGTGGATATTTTTCCTACTCACAGTAGATGAAATAGGCAAAGCACTAATCTCATTCTTGTATGACATAATTCCAATTCATTGTTTTCTTTCTGAGGATATCTATCATAAATCCATTCATCTTCTGCATTGTCTATTACTTTTTCAATTAATAAAACTAAAATGGTGTGGTATATAGAACTAATAGAGCAGTCACCTGGCTTAGGTGCCAGGTTGCAGAATTTTAGGTCGTTCCTTAGCAACAGAGGGGGCTAACAAGTAGAAAGAAAAATCTGGGTAAATTTCCACTGTGGCTTTTCTTTTTCAGAAAGATACTGAAACCTAAAGATGTCTTGATGCTTAAATCAAACAGAAAATCATGCGCTGCCTTTTCTGAAGGAATCCCATTTTCCTCAGGCTGTTCTGGCTCAAAACCAGTGAGAAATACTGTGTGGATATCACACAGACTAACAGAAGGTTAGCCAAGACTTGTGGAAAAATTTAATTATGAATGGACATATGTGGCCATCAGCAAGTATCACACACCCCAGCCAGCATCCAAACTGGTAAAATAAGCTGAAAAATTCAAAATAAATGGAAGGAAAAAAAATTTTTCTTTTTTTTTTTCCCACTTCAGAGGTCACAGACATGAGTCACAGAAGAGTACACAAAGAATTACCTTGCCAAATAAAATGTCTCTCTGTTTCTCCTAGAGACACCCTGAAACTGAAACACCCAGTTTTCCGAAATCAGCATTTCTGAAATCGTTATTTTGCTCTATGAATCATATGATAGTTACAAAGGAAAAAAAATATGTTGTTTTTCAATAGGAACTGAGAAAGGAAACACTTGAGGGTCTCATTCATCAGGTTGACTTTCTTAATATGCTTGAGGAAGTGATATGTGTGTTCTGTTGTACAGCGTCTCCGTATGTGCTTCCCAGATATATTTAACATTTCAGTGAGAAATCAACTAGCTTTTTACTAAAATAAGACATACTGAATCTATGCTACCACCAATAGACATCTTTCTGGAGATAATTTAAACCCAACATGCACAAAAACCATCAGTAGCAAATTTCCATCTACCTGCACACAAGAGACTGATTAGCTACTTATTGCTTTGTAACTGCAGAGCCCTCAGTCAGCCATAGAATCTTGGTGCTGGAGAAGAGCATTTGAAAACTTAATTGTGGTGCTGTACTATCATACTGCTGACAGTGAGATTTTGTTACTTTTAGGGCTTTTATTTCATTGAAATATACATATACATCTGTTACAGGGCTCGCAAGGGTTTTCAGGGTGAAGAGAGAGGCGAGAATGTTGGCCTCATGTTCAGAAGGCTTGATTTATTATTTTATGCTGTATATTACATCATTACTATGCTAATAGGAATAGAGAGAAAAGTTCTCAGAAGCTTGCTAAGCTAAGAATAGAAAAGGAAATGAATAAACAAAGATCTGTGTCTCAGCACAGAGTGAGACCCAGCTCTGCCGTGAGTGGTCAGTAAATCCAAACATTCACCCAAGACCAATCATGGACGCACCTGTTGCATTCCACAGCAGCAGATAACCATTGTTTACATTTTGTTACTGAGGCCACAGCTTCTCAGAAGGGGGAAAAATCCTAAAGAAAGGATTTTTCACAGAAGATGTCTGTGACATGCGTCTTTGTTGCATGTTGTACTGAGAGCCAACATTTATTACAACTCCATATTGCTATGTTGAATTTAGAAGGGTTTGAGTTCTTTTTTAAAACATTGCTTCTTTTATCAATGAAACTTGAAAGAGAGAATGAAATCAGGTAGCATCTGCATATCTGATTTTAATAACAAGAAATTTTTGTAATAAATGGGACAGAAATAAAAGTAATTTTTATCCTTCTATAACTTATCAAAACTTATAAAACAATAACTCAGGTAGAAATACAAACACACACGCAAACACACACAAAAATTAAAACAAAAAAACCCAAAAACAAAATCAAAAAACAAGCAAAATAAAACCCCAGAAAACAAGACAAGCTATCATTTTCTTAAATCTGGTACACAAATATACTCCTATTGAAAACAAATCAAATCTATAGGAAGACCTTGAATGCACCTTGTAAACACTGCAATAAATATTCACATTATCATTTAAGTAAAAATCTCAGATTGAGTGAATCCTTTTGGAAATATTGTTTAGAAACAGCATTTCAGTTGAAATGGTAGTGTTCTTATGAGGTTTGGTGCTGACTTAGCAGATATGTCTTTTTGAACAAATGCTCTATGTGTGTGTAAGCACAAATAGAGTCATCTTTGTGTTCTCTTAAGTTTAGAATCCAGCAAATCAGCCATAGTTGAAAAAAAAAAAAGAAGATAGCTGAGATTAAATATCTTTAAAAAAGGGATTTTCTTTAAAATCTAGAATTTTTAGACAATCAGATTGAAATAGAAGAAAAAAAGTAAAAAAGCCAACACCCAGCATCCGTTTATTTTGACTTCATTTCTAGTTAAAAAGCATGGAGGGGGGAAAAAGTGAACAGAATATTACTGGAAGACAACAGTAAAGAATAAATTACAGGAGTGATGTTTTCAGAAAATATTTAATTCTATGACCCAAAATATTATTTTTTAATCTTTAAAATCAGCAAATTTAAGAAATTCTTTCTTAATTACTTTTCTTCATTTTTCTAAGGTAGATTAAATAAAATTTTCCCCATTTATAATGTAATTTTAATTCCTAGTTGTATCTAATACTCTCTCCCTTTGAACTTTTTTAGTTTGAGTAAGCACAGTGGTCAATTCATCAAGGTAAAACAACTACAATGTGGGGAAAATGTTATCCTTTATTTAAGGATATTTCTTCCTTGTAGTGATAGATGGGCTTGTAAGAGTCAACACACTTCAAAGAGTGTATTACCAGAGCTGCAAATGAGAGATTGTGTGGTATTATTTACTTTGTGTGGAGGCATAGGCAATTCTCAAACAGATATTGAAAAACTTTCATAAGTGCCAGAGAGGAGACACTCAATGTCTTTTGAAATTCAGGATCCTAAAAAATATACTAGATAACGGATGTTTAATAAAGATATAATTCCAGCAATATTAAAATGAAATGTTAATAATGAATTTTGTATAAAAAAACTATGCTGCGAAACCATTAACTGTTCAAAGTAGCTTTAGTAGTTACAGATTTCTTTTCATTTTAGACTGCTAGTGTGAGTGATTGTTGTGCATAGATACAGTACTTGCTTTCACCTGCTGCGACCTGAATGCAGGATGCTGAAGTAAAGTGTCTGGCAAGCATCAAGACCTTTCCTGCAGTTTTAACCAGCTTTGGACTCTCTAGGGAGGTTTTTCTAAGCCCTCTAAAGCAAGCTGATGTACACACAGAAAGTACTTTTGTTTGTTTTATGCTATCAAGTATCAAAGTGTCTACAGTGTGTTCCCTCTTGTAGAATGTTTGCTGAACTTTGATTACAAAGCCACATTTTAGGATATCAGGCAAGGAAGCCATTCAAGGATATCAGCCAAATTTCACATCTCACTAGTGGATGGTATAAACATAAAAACCCCTGTAACATTGAAGAGGCTCATATTTAATTCAATGATTCACTTTGGGATTCAAAAAGTCAGGAAAACATGAGCAAATTACCAAAAACAAATTGGACCTTCCCCCAGGCATCCTTAAATTATTCATTAATCTTTTTAGTAAAAATAGTTAAACATATTTTAATCCATTTAGAAGCTATTTCATGTATTTTTGCTCTTAATGTAAAATACATTAGATAAAATTTCTGCTGGTGTAAGCAGAGATATTTAGAATTGACATTCAATTCCTAGATAAATAAAGGATTCTTTTGGTACTACTCAAGCCAATATAAGAAAACACATTTTTTTAATGTTAGAACATGCATAAATTTCTATGCCAAAATTAAAATCAGTTACAAATAATTGGGAAAAAATAGAAAGGGAGAACTAAGCAAGGATATATTGAACAAAAATATATCATGTTATAGGTAACAGAGTGGAATATTAGGCAGGTAGAAAATGCTATCAGGAAGAAAATCTCTCCAGAAGGAGCACGAACCAATCAGTAGTGGCCACTCATGCAGTAGCAGATACCCAGAGTGGAAAACAGCAAGATAAACTGCCACTGTATATCAAAGATACAGCATATGCAGTGTTTAAGCTAAGATGAATTATCATCTGTCCCTGAAAGGGAAGAAGAAATATTGTATTTAGTTGTTAGAAAACTCTGGGAATTCAATAATACAAGCTGTATGTGTTGCTTAAGTGCCATGTATTCAGTTTTATAAACAGTAATGACAAAATTTTACTGACCTACTGTTGTGGGAAATGGCTGGATTCCTATTTTGCAATGAGATTTTTAAGTATACAAAAAAAATTACTTTCTTTGGTTTATAAATATGTTCTATACATAGAGAGAAAAATTGCAATAGAAAAGTAGAATAAAAAACCCACCTGATACCAAAAAAATGGTAAGATTATATGTTTTACCTTGCTTAGGACTTCAATCCACAAACACAAAAAAAGTGCATTGTACTCAAACATAAATTCCTCATTTATTTGCAGGTCAAAAGAGATTATTTGTTCTTCCTATAGTTTCTCTTCTTTTTTTCCTTTCCTAAGCCTTGATTTATATCAGTCTAGCTTTAGTTAAATAGAGATGCTATAATGCAAAAATCTTTCACATCTGGTGCTTTAACATGTTTTCCACCCTTTCAGGTCAGGTTTATCAATATATCCTTTTTCCATTAATTGTTCTTTCCTATTTTTTACTCTATGGTGATAGACTCCTGTAATAACTGCTGTAATAACTGCAGAGTCCTAAATCCAGGAAATCAATGAAAAATGTTCATAAGGGCAATTTCTGAAACATAAAGCTTAGCATGTGTTTTCCTGGCTTTGTTGGTTTGGTTGTTGTTTTTAAACAGAGCCATTTATACAGAACAAGACTGGCAGGAAATAAATCATGACAGAAATAGTGTTAAACCTCACTGGACACTGTTAGTCTATGTGAAAATAAGTAGGTGGTATGTGTCAAGTTAAAAAAAATTATCCAGACAGAGTAAAACTCCAGGGCAATCTGCTTTTAACCACTAGAAAAAATAGAGTGAAGGAAATAAAGTGTTACCTGTTCCTGATCCTTATTTAATTTTTTAAAGATTATGTAGAGTCTCATTCACCCCTTTAATATTACTATAATTACTTATTTGTGTAAATAACTTTATATTTTTCTCTTTTTTTCCACATCAAAACAATAATGTATTTACACACCATCTATAGCAATATTTTCCACAGCATGATAATTAAGTTGTCCTTCAAAATGAAAAATCCTAGCTACAGTCAAACCTTGGAAGCAGTCTCTTTCTGAAAACTTTTCACTCCAAGAATCTCCTTGTCCAAATATGAAATATTCTCAGCTGATTCGTATATCCATAAAATTTTCTATACATGGGATAAGTTTTCAATTCTAAAACAATTACATTCTGATATCAGTTCAATATGTTTTAGCTACAAAAAGGTAGGTTCTATTATTCTGCCAGAATAGAGGCATTTTTCTAAGAAATGAATATAAGTAATCTACCACCTGTTGTACTATAAGACAACAGCATGGTCCTATTCTCTATTCTGTTTTACATATACCAAGTGTCATTCCATTCTTCATAAGTTCTTTTATTCCTCTAAAGTTCAATAATTCCTGTGATGGAATTTTCTACTAAGGAAAAAAAAACCTTAGAGAATGCTGAAATTATTTTTCCATTTTTATTTTTTGCGGTCATAAGGAAAAATAAATCATTACTTCTTAAACACATTAAAATATTTGGTAAAAAAAAAAGCATCAGTATTTCACAAAACAGTACCAGTGAAAGAAAAAGTGCTACTTATAAAACACAATTACTGAAAGGCTTATTCTTAATCAATTTAGATACTAAGTATAGGTAAAAGCAGAAGACAGAGCTAGCCCAAGATGGCTCTGCAGCACAGGGTATACCTATTCCCTAAGCAGAGATTTATCTCTGAAAGTTTCCTTGCAGAAGGTTTGCAGGTTGCTACTGCAAAAGTTTGTCTAATATGTGAACAGCAGTACCAAACTTTTCTGTGGAAATTGATTCCTTTAAACCTCAAATTACTTAAATTATATTTGAATACAAATCTTTGAAGGAAGGAAAAAAAGAAGACTTTCCTCCCACATTTGTACTGATAAACTGTTCTCTGGCTTCACAGCAAATTATATGGCCTGTTCATATGATCCCTATTGAGCATTTGCTCTGACAGCTCATCTGGGCTCAGTGTGATCGCAGAATCAGAAAGCCACAGAATGGGTTGGGTTGGAAGGGGCCTTTAAAGATCATCTAGCCCAGCCTCACCTCTGTGGGAGGGGATACATTCCATTGGATCAAGGTGCTCAAAGTCTCACCCAACTGGGTCTTTGCAAAACCCGTTCCAGTGCCCTATTACCCTCATCATAAAAAATGTCTTCCTTATGTCCACTTTAACTCTACCCTCTTTCAATTTAAAACCATGTCCCCTTTTCCTATCACTACAAGCTTTGGTTAATAACCTTTCTCCATCTTCCTTATAAGTCATCTTTATGTATTGGAAGGCCACAATAAGATTCACCCAGAGCCTTTTCTACTGCAGACTAAGCAACCCCAACTCTCAGCTTTTCTCCATAGGAATGGTGCTCCATCCTACTGTTTTCATAGAACTCATCTGTATTCCCTTTAACCAGTCCATATCTTTGTCATACTGGGAAACCCAGAGTAGGATGCAGTATTCCAGATGGAGTTTCACATGAGCAGAGGAGAATAAACTCCTTCGACCTGCAAGCCACACTTCTTTTGAAGGGCTGAAAGAGCACAGTGCTGGCTCACACCCATTTTTCTTCCATTTTTACTCTTCAATCCTTATCTGCAGGGCTGTTCTCAATCAATTCATCCCCCAGATTACATAGAAATTGATAATTGCCCTGACCCAGGTGCAGAATCTTGCACTTGGCTTTGTTGAACTTTATGAGGTTTGCATGGAATGTAAGTGTTGAATGCCCAAGTTTGTGACTTAAAGCTATGGAGGAGATATTGAAATTGCTGAGACAGGTTGGATTAAGGGCGGACAGTCAAGCAGGATGCAGGTGTCTTCTCCAAACATAGCCCTGAGAGTGGTGGTTTCTACCACTTTTCTCTGAATGCCTCAAAGGAAATTGTTTGAGAAAGCCTTACCTGGAAACTACACAAATGATGTTTTAACTTTTGAATACTGCTTGATATGTCATCCAAATGAAGGATGAGTGCACATCATATAACTTCAGGCACTTAGTCATGTACTCTAAAGATCTTAGCAGATACCTTCTCTACTCAATAGAGAAGGCTTTCACTGCCTTCATGACTATTACAAGCAGAAGCATCTTTCAGATCACTGGTTATAGAACAAGGTAAGATTAGTCCTCTGAAATCTAATTTTCCAAGATGTGACTGTTAGAAATTTTTTCTTTCCCTCAATTATAGATTATTGAACAGAGGTGGTGAAAGACAAGTTTTATTTAATATTAATTACTCAATTAAAAAGTAAGGACTGATAGAAAAAAGGTGAAGGAAGAAAGAAAGGAAGAAAAAACAGTTAACACAGAACACATTCTGCTGAGGAGAATATTTTTTTCCTTAATTGGACAAAAGCTAAAACTTACCAAGTGTTCTCATATTCAGAGGCTGATGCTTGTAAATGTAAAAAGCAAAAGGTCAGTTGATCACTTAGAGAGATGAATAGTAAAGCATTTTTCTACATACTTTCTGACAATTATGGTTCTTTAAAAGACCATCAACAGCATGAGCATGAGTATATTCAAAAGTCTCAATTTCATACATTCTATCATATAGTAAATTACAACTTAGACATTTGCCTATAGATGAATTACATTGTGCAATGTGAGATGAAGTCCCAGTTCTGCTCTGAGTATTAGACATAAAGTATATATTTCTGAGGGTCCTTTTACTGAAGGCCTGTTCAATAAGGATTTTCCTTAAGTGGTACAGGGCCACCATGCAGCCTCATACATTACAAAGCATGTCCATCTTTGCACCAGGAGCCCTTGGAAAAGTCTGCAAGCAGCACACAGAGAAAAAAAATCCTACTGCCTGCACAATAGCTGTTTGCATGCTGTTATAGTTATTCCTGCTCTGAATTTATACCCATCTCTGTATTTATACCCATTTATACCCACAGAGTCCATCAAACATTTGCCATGAATCACATCCACCAAGTACAGGAAAGGACCAGTTCCACAGCTGCAACTTCCTATCCACCTGTTTAAAACAATGAATTTTTCTTATTGTTTCAGTGAAATAAATTTTGGACACTACCACATGTTGTATCTTACAATTGCAAGCAGGAGTCTGGTCATACTCACAGCAAGAGGACTCCCCCTCACTCAAATAAAATTAACTCCAAGAACTGAGTATCATCTGAGGCAAAGTACAGGAAAACTCCCATGATGAGACCTCCAAGGTGTCCTTTTCACCAGCATTGTCAGCTGATAGTTCTAAGTATCTAAATTTTGAATACTATAAATATTCAAGGTAGCTTCTTTCCCCCACCTATTTACAAGATTCCTGAAATGGCAATTTTAGAAGATTCCCTAAAGAAGTGATTGTCTGGAAGTTTTGGCTGAATCTTTTGAGACAGATAATCCAATATTTTCAATTTTTTGTAGACGTTCATTGAAATCAATAACACACATTATAATATAGATTATTAAGGGTCTAATACAGAGTTCATGTCCCCTAACTACTCTGTGGTGTAATTTCTGCTTACCATGGCTGAGATAATTACAAAGATAGCTCCTAAATTACTTTGTCAATTTGCCTGCAACAGATTTTTACTTAAATGATACACTTTAGTGCTGTAGACACATAACATTGACCAGGGTAATGAGGGAAGATTTCTTATTTTGCTTGAAAAAAATTATCCATCTTACAATAGAGCTGTGTCTGGATTCTTTGAAGTTTATAATTATTTTCATCTCATAGTTTCTTTGGGTTTTCTCCCTTTTAAGAGAAATTCTGATAATGTTAGAGCTTAAGTATAAAAGTATCAACTGGTTATTACTTTGAATATGATCAGCTTTCTCTCCTCTTATTCTTCACAAACAGACTTATTTATCTTCCTATTACCAGTTGTCATGTTTTTTTTTCCATTTTGGAGCAGATAAAAATTTACCAGTCTGCCTGCTACAGACACACACATTTTGGTGCTTGTGAGTTTGCGCATTTGACTGTGAAAATGTGCATAAGTGAAATCAGTTTTGCTTTAAAATAAAAAAAAAACAAAACACCTCTCCATCTTTCAAGATCTTTCACTGAGATTTTCTACAATGTTTCAGTTTTTGTCCCTACATAGCTGTCTACACACCCATTTCTAACCAAATTGGTTTCTCTTGTCATCCTCTTTCGCAGCCTCTCTTTGCTTACAGTCTCACATTGTTCTTTACTATATTTACCATGGAGAGGAGAGTGAGTTCCAGGTATCAGTTCCAGGAGAGTCATTTCAAGGTATCTGCATTTTAAATCCTGTAATAACTGTTAAATTCCTAAATTTTACAGTAAGTCTGAATCTATTCTTAGATCAAAAAGTATAATTCCATATATTTATAGGGTTATCAGCCAATCGTCCTTGATCATCCTACCATCAAGCTCATTAATTGCCACTCATATTCAAATTTTCAAAGAAGAATCAGTCAGAAGAAGGAGAGATAGGTGTAAAAACAAAGACATATGAACACAGAAATTTTTAGATAACAGAAACTTTAGTATTCTCATTAGTAAATCAAATTACTTTTGGTCTCTTAAGCAGTGTTGAGTGTCACTATCCTGTCAAAGCCAAAAATAACACAATGGAAAGTAGGGAATTTTGTGGTATTATAGTTTGCAGGAGGAGATATAAAGAAGGTAAGATAATGCAGGTATGAGGTGAAGCATGATTTTGATAAATGCTTTTAGAAGCCCACCAAATTACACAAACTGAACATTCCTGCTCTGAATTTATCCCCATCTCTGGATTTATACCCATCTGTAAATCCTTAGTAATAACCAAAAAGAACCACAGATGCACTTTTTGAAAATAATTTTTCAAGGAATCATAAAAACATTTAGAATGTTTTAAGTTGGAAGAGACCTTAAAAATCATGTAATTTTCCCTACCTTACTGTGGACCGTGAAACCTTCCACTAAACCAGGCTGCTCAGAGCCCCATCCATCCTGGCCTTGAACATGTCCAGGGATAGGGCATCCAAAACTTCTCTGGGAAACCTGTTCCGGTGTCTTACTATAAAGAATATAACTTTAGCATGATTTTTTTTTCTCAAGGATTTAGAATCTAGTCCTAAGTCACTCGCTAGAAGCAGATATTTTCTCTTACAATAAAAGATATTTTGACTTCCTAATTATATTTTCTGATGTAGGTTAACAAGTCAGCAACATAATAGTCATAGTATAATTCATTTTAATGATGTTACTGATTTAGGATTATCAAAAACAAATAAAATCTGTAGCTCAGATATTTCTCCAATGTGCTCATTCCTGTTCCTCTGCTTATTTATCTCTTCTGAAGTGTCCAGTCTCTTTTTTACCTACATCTGTCACTACCATTTCTGTACAAACAAGGTTTAATGTGGATAAGAGAAAATATCCCTCACAGGTATCTTATCTATCTTGGTTACTTCTCCAGGTCTGATTTAAAATATTAAATTGTTCAAGAAGGTTTCTGGTGCCTGCAACATTTTTAATTATGGTATTAATACCAATTGCTTTATTTTTTTTAATAATGTAGTGAAAAATTATTACACAGCAATTTTTTCATATTTAAAAAATTATGAAACTTATTGCTAGAATTTTATTTGCTCTTAAGTGTTCCTTTTTGGAAAACCCCTTTCCCACTCACATTTTCTTAAAAAATGAAAGATCAGCTATTGCCAGGGAGAACTGGTGGATATGCAACCTGTACAATCATTTCCAGCATGAATTGCATTCAGGTACAGGAAAGCAACAAACTGTAGCAGAAACATCTTACATCTCTAGCAAATACTGATAGTTCTATTGACTTTCTAATGATAAATACTAGTATCTGGCCCAAATTAATACTCTGCTTCATGCATTCTTTTTATGCAGTATTCCAAGAAGAACAATCAATGATAGCTATTTCTTCAGAAGTTAAAATGCAGCAGAAAAGGAACTAGGAAAGCATTATTGACTGTATTTCTTTAGTAGTGTACCAGTTTCAAAGATGTATGGTTAGTTTGTGTGGGAAATGGAAGCACTTTACAAGTCTTATATGTGGCCTTATCCCTCATTCTGGCCTGAGCTCCGTGACTGGAGAAGATTTAATTTTGCTTTGCTCCTCACATTTCAGTGCTAAGGAAGGCCAGGCTTTGGTTCTAACAGGATGTTCAACCTTTGCCCAGGCACCAAGTTGTAGAAGCGAGCGGGAGACAACCCATCCTCTGATCAGCATCGAACTCCGATTTATTCATCCACCATGCACATTTTATAACAGTGTTAATTCAGTTCATACATATTGCAAAACCCGAGCTCATCATTGGTTACCGATTACAGATCAACCCCTCCTTTTGTTTTCAATACCTGTGGTTTGTTATTGAGACCAAGACTTGTTTGTCTCATCCTGTTATGAACGGTTCTCAAGGCCTCCATGTTTGTCACTCTGCTTTCCCATAACTATCCAAGGACAAAATATTTACTTGTTATTAAAAAACAACCTCAGAACTTCTGCTGTTTACAGAAATGTGCCTGAGAATTTTGTTGTTTACAGGAACAGGCTTGAGAATTGCTGCTTACAGCTGCCTTTTACTTTTCCATCAGCTGTATATGATTATGGCATGTCTGAACAAAACTCTCCAACACCGAGTGCAGAGCCCAGTGCCTGTGCATTTCCTCACCAGTATTAGCTTCAGGGGGCAATGAGGACCAAGCTGAAGAGTCAGAAGGTCAGAGCCTGGAGCCTGGGCCCTTATATAGCTCAGTTGGGTATGGCGGGACTCCGAGCAGAAGAGAAAAAGTGGAAGAGAGCAGAAGTTTGCAAGTTCAGAACATTTAAGATATCTTAAATGAGATTGTGTGAAATTCACCTAAAAGAATAAAAGAAGGGATCTTTACTACTGTTTTTTTGTTTGAGGACTGCATATAATAGGTGCCAATATAAACAAACAAATTTTAAGGCTAAAGAAAATAAAGTCTGGATGCTTTTTTATCTTACCAAAAGAAATTATTAATAAATAAAGCAATGAAGAAATGAAAAGAAATCAGTGTGTTATGTCAAATGCAATTACAAAGTTGATTTTTTAACCACAAAAGCCTCAATGTAATATGAAAAAGAAAATCGAAAAAGGTATTATGACTTCTTTGTTTTGCTATTATAGAAATAAAGTATTCCTCTGTCTGATAATCTTTCTCTTTAACAGGAGTACACCTTGGCATTCTATGGCAGAATAGAATTTTCTTTGGTAAAGCAAATATTAAGAAGTATGTAATTTAAATGAGAAATTACAGCGAATTCTAACATAACATACAATAACTTCACTGATTTTCAGTTATTAAAAAAAAAATCTTGAACTTCAGTTATTGCAAATCTGGGGCAGTCATGTTTGCTGGTTTTAAAATTAAATTCACACTCCCAAATTTCCCCTGGCAGAACCAATATTTAGAATAATCTTTTTGAGTGTCAGGAAAACTATGAAATTCTGGGTTTGGAGGATTCTCTTCAGCACTTTTAGTTGGAGAGTTCGTGTTAACATATTCCAGACACTTCAAAGCTTGAAACTTAAATTTTCTTTTCAGCACTTTTCTACTGCCAGAGTATATTAGAAAGAGATAACATCACAGAGTAATACTGCAAAATCTACACATTAATGTGGGGTCTATTAAGAAAAATGTGAAAGGATTGGGTTTTTTTCAGATGTTTATTTCAGCAGATCTACATCATATTATTTTCTATTCACAAAGGGAATTAGGGAATTACATATTTTGAAAATGACAAAATAATATATTACTGAATTAAAAAATAATTTAATTAGTAAACAAGAAGTGGTATCATTCTTTAGATACAATAACACTGGAAAAATCTTACAGTGAAAGAACCATGTATCTGTTTCAGAGAACTCAACACAAACATATCTCAATGAAATTTGTTAAATTTTTTGTTTAAATTAGTTGCAACAATGAAGTAAGAAGTACTAATAACAGGAGATAAAATAAAAAAAATCTCAAAACATATAATTGAATCACTTGCTGAGAAAATGAATGCAAATACATTAGAAAGTCCTTTAATTACTTCCTGTTATGATTATTCTTTATGCTAATTTTCTCCATTCTTAGTATCAAGAGAAAACCTGAAAAAAAAAGACTACTTTAGATACATGACAGTAATCTAGATTCAAACAACTTGTCATTCAAGCAATATATTAAAGAAACACAAATTTAACCTGCATTTTCTTGTATAGAGCAAAAGCTTTTACCTGTCAGTTCAGTTAGTCTCAAAAAGTTCTCAAAAGACACCAAGTCATCATTCTTCTCTGAAGTCATAATGATATTTCTCAAGATCTTCAAAATATATCAGAAATATTTGCTGTATGCATCCATGTAAACTGCAAATTGTTTAAATCTTTTAAAAAGGATTCAGTCCTGTACTTGGATATAATCTTAATAGGAAGCAATTTCAGATAAGAAATCACACTTTAGAAAGCCACGTTGAAGAACTATAGCTCTTTCTGGAAATTAACACCTTGTTTTTGACCAACACTTCTTTGTTGAAGTTATCACCTCCAATTTATATTATCTATAAAAACTTTTCTTACCTTAACAGCTAAATATTTTGAAATCAAAGTAATTCTGCAGATTGAAACTTCATCTCTTAGAGGAGTAGTGGTTGCACAGTCACACCAAACAACCTAATGCATTTGTCATATTGAGTCACTGAAATAAGCTGTCTTCACTGAATCTTGACCATGCTAATTTTGACTAAATTTTCAAGTCTGACTTTTAAGTTTCTGAAATTTTACACCCATAATCATTGGACTAAATCACCTTCACTAAATAGGCAATTTTCTGCATTGAGAACTTGTGCAATAATGGTTAAAAATCAAAATGATAAAGAAGAAATTAAAATCAATCATGCAAAAGGCAGTAAGCTGTCTCAGACCCTTTCAGCTCTTGCAAATGAATCATATATGCCAGTATAAGCACACACTTCTCCTGGTAGTTTTTGTTTGGAAGAAATACAGGAAATATATTACCATTTTGAAGAAAAAAAAAAACAAACCAAAAAACGAACTGATTTTATACTCTTTTTGCCCCAAAAAACTCTCATTTTCTTTCACTGGCATAAGTTTTGTCACTGCTGTTTGTCGAAGCATGTGCACACACTTGCCACAAAATAATTTTAGCATTCCCTTATCCATCTATGTTACCTTTTAAATTAATAGAACCACAAAATCCCCTTAAAACACAGATGTTTTGTTCCTTGCTCTTTCCATTAGTTTTTTGAGTGACAATAAATTTAGAACAAACATAGGATTTTTCTTTCCTTTGAACCTGAGTCACTTTATTCTCAATGCCAATGTTCACAGTTCTGTGTGAATCCTGGAAATACTAAGGAAAGTTCCTAACTTATAAGGGTTAGAATATCCTTTTTATGGTTTGGATTACAGACACATCAACTCAAAGGCAATGAAGGAGTCTTTTTACCATAATCAAGATCTTAATTTTATTCATGTGTAGAAGCAAACAGTTACTTCATTTTTCAGATATTGTTACAGAAAAAGAGAATGTTTCCCATTAACACACTGTCTAAAATTCCATGTAAAGATGCATTCACAATTTCATCTTTCCTGAGAAGCACTGGAAAAATGTCAATTTTTTGACATTTTTCATACATTTGTGAGTCAATCGCAAGTTTGAGATGGGCATTTTCATCCTACTACCTCTTTTTTTCTTCATGTAATCTTGCCAATAGGTAAAATATAGGTGTAATTTAGGTTTTAGCAAAGCACAGAAAATAAGATATTGAAGAAAATAAATTAAATAAAATATCTGATAAGCAATTGTAACCATTTCAATGGTTTGTTGGAGGAAATGTCACTCTCTTAATTCTTTCTTCTATTTCAGAATCTTTTTTGATTTACAGAGGAATAATTTCCATGTCCCTCCGGCAAATCTCAAAAAAAGTTTCTTGTGCTTGTGACTTTCCAGCTGAAAAACTGCTCTGCTCCTTTCAGCAATCTCCCACCTATTCCAATTTTGCAGACTTTCTTCATGTTCTGTATGTTTCACATAATACTCCAGAAGTTCTCCTGAATTCAGTGTTGTGTATTCGCAGGGAAGAAGAACTTTCTCCCCTATGAAAAATTGCTCCTGTTTAAACTGGAATCAGTGACAATACCACAGTCAGGAACATTCCTCTCTGCTATTTGGCTACATCCTTTTAACCAAAAAAGCACGTATACAAGAAACTGAATGAGCAAGCTAGGCAGTTAGACCATCTGTTAGCATCACAGAATAATTGATCACATGCCATTTTGCTTTCTCTAATTAAGTATTTACATTTTGGGACATTGAATGAGCAGAAATAATTCAAAACACTTCAAACCTTAAGTGCTACTATCATTGTCAGTCTGCTAAGTAAGGACAGAGCCCTTATGTAAAATTCCATGTTGTAGGCTTGGCTACAGACTTAACTGAAGCATAAAAATGCAACAGATCTGTGTAACACTGGTAGAATTATTGTTGGCTGAAGGAATGCTATAATTCTGCTTTTACTTTGATCAGGCCCTGGATTCATTGTTGACTCTCATAGTGTAACATGCAGTTAATTAATGAAAACTAAATGTGTGGATCATGTTAGCACTTAAAAGCTCTGGAGGAATCTAAAGGTTATCTATTACCAAAACCAATTGGTTTACTGACACACTGTCCCTTAAAATCTTAGGAATTGCTTAAAATAATGAAATTCTACTATAGAAGCAACTAGGAAAAATGCTGTGCAAATAATATCAATTTAGGCATAGTGTTAATGTTGGATTCTTATTTTCTCAAAAATCTCAGTATGATAATAAAAAACTATTGTGAAATGAGAAGCAAATAAGAATTTAAATTCATATGATTGAAGTGTATCCAAATGTATAGAGGTCATTTGGGGAAGAAAATCTCTACTAATTTTTATAGATACTAGCAGCACAGCAGTACAATAAGCATGAAAAAATGTAGTAATCTGATACATTTCTAACAATAGAGTTTAAAAGCTGCTCTGCCATGGATATAACTTTAACTGGAAAGTATTTTTTTTCCCTCTGTACAAGTTGAAATACTACACAGAAATATTTTATCATGCTAAGGATAAAAAAACCGCAAATAACCAAGGATCATTTTTGTTAAGCGTGAAAATTATCCACCCCTATCTTTATGGGCTGATACATAAGTATATTAATGAATTTAAACAAGCAACTTGGAAATGTGCTCTCTAGAAGAGAGACTGCTAGAATTTGACTGGAATGTGATCTGCCTAAGAACTAGCTGCTAAAGGTGTGTAATCAGCCCATAAATCCCCAACTGTACTCTTGTCAGTTGCTGCCATGGAGAGAGACACTCATTGGCGTGACGCTTGCTATTTGGGGACTGTCCGAGGGAAAACCTCATTGTACATGTGCACATTTTTAGTACTGAGAGGATTTTGGCTCTCCTCTTACCCGGAGTGCCTGAATAACTCAGAAAGGATTCCTGTGTCTGAGCACCTAGCAACAAGACAGGTGGGCATTAAAGAACAAAGATCTGCCAAACTCCACAGTGATACTCTTTGCACTGGCACCTAATTTAGTATCTGCTTACATATTTGCTTTGAAAACACTGAAGATTTTGGTAGGAATTTGGATAAAAATAACTAAAAGGAAGATGGGATATTGATGAATTAGGCTAAGTAAAAATTATTTCATTGCTTGATAAAGCAAGCGGTAATAAAGACTGAAAATTCTACATAAGTATTGTATACTACACATAATACATTCTATTTGTATAGGTAAACATTTATGACAAGATAATAAAATTACCTGTGCTTGAATAAATGTTCTACATTGTTTTGTTTTGGTTTTTTTTTTCCTTCTTAAATAGAGTATTAAATGTGAAGATATTTTCAGAAAAAGGCAACATCACGCCCCTAAAATTGAACAATTATATTTTCTACTGTCAGAAAATGTATCAATGATCTTCTACAGTTCTGATTTTTTACACATAATTTTTCAGCTGTTTACCAGAATAAGATATTACTTTTAGGACATGTCTAACATTGTCAAAGGAAGTCGTTAGAGAAATTTTTTATTTAGCTAAAAATGTAACCATTTTGTATGTGATATGGGCTGATCATAATTCATCATTTCTTGCAAGAAAGTCAACATCTTTTCAAATAGTTGCTTTCCCTACTTAGTGACACTTTAATATTATTCTATGTATATTCTAAGTCAAGGCAAACTATCACTGTTCTGAAAAAATAATTTTGAGAAAGCTGTCTATTATCTATCAGCTTATGCAGGGAATGAATATAAATCACACAGTCAGTGATTCTCAAAGATCAAGCTTCTTCAGACTCCAAAAATATATCAAGCCAAGAATGACAGCCAAGAAAAGGTGACAGACATTTACAGGTGAGTAAGGAGAACATAAAAAAATTTAAACATAAATGGAAAGCATACAAGAAGTGAAACCAGGGCCTGGTCACCAGAATGAATATAAAAGGCACTTGTCCAAAAATGAAAGGGATAGTGTAAGGAAAGAAAAAGTCCACCTGGACTTGTGAAGCTGCTGAGGTACATGCAGGGAAAGCGGGACTCCTCCAAATGTATCATCAGCAAAAGGAAGATGAGGAAAAATGAAGGCCCACGATCATCCCTGCTGGTTAGAGAAGAAGAACTGGTGACAAAGAACATGGGAAATGTTGAAGTATCCTATGCCTTTTTCACTTTTGTCCTTGCTGGTTATATATGCTTTCAGTGATTACTGGCCAATAATAGAGACAAAGGTTTTTTACTTCTTCATTAATGATATGGATGATTTTTAAAAACCGTGCAGAGTGTCAAGAATGCAGGAGATGGGTGCACTGCCTTACGAAGGGACCACAGAGGGACCTCAAAGCTGGGAGAAATGTGCACATTGGATCATGAAGTTCCACAAAGGAAAATACCTATGACCTGTGACCAGGGAAGAACAACATCAAGCTCTAATACACACTGGTGGTCAGCTGGCTAAGAATCAGCTTTTCAGAGAAGGTCTTGGAGGTACTGGTGAAAAAGCTGACCATGAAATACCAATGTGGCCTTGCAGCAAAGAAGTCCAAGAGCACCCTGGAATGCATTATTAAGAGTACTGCCACCAGGTTAGGTGATCCTTTCCCCCTTCGCAGCCCTGAAGAGACACACCTGGAGCACTCTGTTCTGGATTCCCCAGTCCAGGAGAGAAGTGGACCTACTAGAGCAAGCACATCAACATACCAGAAAGATAACTAAGATAATTAAGGCATTGAAGAATCTTTCATATAAAGAGAGTCTGAGGCCTGGGTCTTTTCAGCTTGGAGAAGAGAGGCCACCTTATCCATCCATGTTCAAGAGAGCTGTGAAGAAAGCAGAGCCAGGCTCTTTTTTGGTGTTTTTTTAGTGACTGGACAAGAGGCAAATACAAGAAATTCCTCTAAAACATAATAAAGATATTTTCACTATGAGGGTGATCAAACACAGAAAATTTGTCATTTATTTTGTGGCATCCCCATCCCTAGAGATGGTCAAAACCCAACAGGACACAGACCTCCTTAACCTACACTAGCTGGCCGTGCTTTGAGCATGTGAGTTGGAGCAGATGATCTGCAGATATCTGGAGCAGATATGTGCAGATATCCTTGCTAACCTCAGTCATTCTGCAGTTCTGCAACATTGTTTTTTGTGTTTATACTCTTTTAAAAATGTACACATGCTCAAATAATTTTATTACATAGACTCACAGGTTTATAGATTAATTTAGGGAGGAAGGATACACAAATGCCATTTGACTTAACCTCCCCAGTCAGAGCAGGGATATTATATGGCTAAACTAAAGTGAATGTGCCACCAGTTCTTCAAAAGGGTCTGGAAGAAAACACAGTGATTTATCAAGGTGCCCATTTCCCTCATGTACTCCCTCATATCATTAGTTAGAATGTGTTGTGAAACATTATGTGGCTGATTCAGTTTTATAAAAAGCACAATACTTCATACAAGTATGAAGCTTCAAAATTGTTGGCTTCCTGGATAGAGATACTCTTAAGAAAAAGAGTGGTTCTGCTAGTTCTTGTCCAGCATCACTTTAGCTCATTCCAAATAAGTATGTAGGATGATAAAGATAAGAAATTTTGTTTACTCTGTCCTTTAAGTCATTGAGTTATAAGAAACTACTAAACTGAACAGATAAAAGAATGAAAACATATTTGATATTTGAAAAAAAAGTTTCTGAAATATTTTACTTCTTCCAGAAAAGGTCTCATCCAAAATACAGTGATATTTAACTAAAGGAATGGGTATCAAGAGCCTTGGTACCTTTTAACAATATATAATATAAAATATTTATAAAATAAAGTTAGATATTTTTTTCATTTTTACATCTTAAATAAAAAGCAAATTTTACAATATGGCTTTAAAACCACAATCTTGCCATGGATTGATAGTATTTAGTATTTTTCATATATTACTCTTTGATTGGCCATTATAAAGATTTCGGTCAAAGCAAGGCTGGAAGATTGCTGCATCTCAAAGCTCAGCATGAATTCAATTGTAGATTATTTCACATAGCTGTAGCTTACTGAAGTAATTTTGCCAAAGATTGCTTGAAATAACATATAGGATTGTCTTCTGCTTTATTTCAAGCACTGTTTTTCTCCCATGTATATGGACAGCCTAAGAAGTATAAATTGCTCCTGACAAATGGAATAGCTTTGTCTTTTTTCTCTGTGTTATTCACCTTGTTTTTGTTCTTTCTCTATAGCCCCAGAGCTTTATGCCCTGCTGAGTGCCTGAAGCTGATAAGTTGCCTCAAGAAAGCAAAACAATTAAGCCCCAAATCAAGTAATGAATTTTCTGTCAGTCACTGTTTGATACTGTGGGTGACACCTGCCTGACACCATCAGCTCTGGTTGACATGGATTTCATGTTAACATGAATCTCTTGAGTCAATGATTAGATATAAAGCCATGAGTCCATCAACTCCTACGCACAAAAGTATTTTTTCTGCTTCAGCATGATTGTTAGCATGTCTATGCTGATGACTTGGGAAGAGAAGTTGTCATTCACTGCACTAAATTATTACTAGAAAGCCAGATCCTGTATTCTGATAGCTTTTGAGGAAAATGGTAACAGTTCAAGACATTACTTAGACCTGAACACAGTAAAACTAAGTATTCATCATCTCCAAAGTCTTTTTTGGTGAAAAAATTCTACCCTTTTGTATAGGGAATAATTCTAGGGAATTTCATCATATGAAATATGTTTCCATTTAATTTTCTGGCAAAAACACTTCTCACATTTGCCTAAATGAGCAGCATGAATTTCCTCATGGACAAATTTTTGTTTGTTTTACATTTCTGACCTGCTAAGTTATGTCATATCAAATTATGGCAAATTACAGGATGTCACATCATGTTACATAGTTTACATTAAAAGTCAATTCAACTTGACACAGTATGACCAAGTAATGCAATATATCAGTTTTATAAGCACATTCATTAAGTAATGAGATAACATTTCAGCACACAAACCAGGGCACCTATTTAGTATTAAATATTCATCATCTGCTTCCACAGCAGCGTGTGGAGCAATTGGATCTACTGAAAGGAGATATTTTTGTGCTTTCTCCGCTAATTGATTAAACAGTACTGTGCGAGCATTCTGTCCATATTGTAAAAACTAATTTCATTAAAACACTCACTCTACATGTCAACACTCTGGGAACAGTACATATTCCATTTGATAAATTATGTGTTATTGAAACATAGAACATGAGTTTTAAGCAGCACTGGTCTTCATTAAAACTATGAGTGAAGCTGGTATTTCAGTAATCAAACTTCTGTTATACCTTAAATACTAGTGCAAGACTGTGGTATGACCAAAATGTTTTCAGGGCTAAAAACTTAAAATAAATTTTCTCAGTAAAGATATGCCAGTCAATTGTAGTAGAAATCTGTATAAAATATCTGGCAGGAGTGACCAGACTACTTGTCCCTGTCTCCATACAGCAAACACTAAGCAAGATGCTGGTCACATTTGCATTACCTCACCACTCATGTTCTCAGGATTCACCTGGACTGCAAGGGCCCAGTAACAACACTGCATCATTAAGGAGGTGCAATATATGTTTACATTAAGATTGCCATGTGAAACACAGGTACTTTTAACTTGGTTTAGTAACAGGGAGGAATTTGAGCTGTGATGTGGGACTCCATATGAATTTGAATGGTAACCTACTCAGTTTCTGGAGAGTGACCAAATCTCTGTGCTACTAACATGGAATTTCTCCTGGTTGCACTGTACTACATTAAAAAGAGAAGTTGTTCCTGCCCATGAACCACTCAACAGGAGAAACCCTTACAAAGGTCAAAGGGCTTTTAATCACTGCCCCTTTAAGCATCTGCTATAGTGAAAGGAAAAGAGTGAAGAACAGACAGAATGCTAATAAAGCAGACTATTTTCAAAGCCATTATCCCACAAGATTCTCCAATTAGATGGCTTAAATGGAAAGGAAAAATATTTCTGAAAGGCACTATTTCTTTGATATTTTCAGTTTAGCTAGCCATATAGCCATCTGTACATCCCTTTTTGCCATATTGATAAGAGAAGAAATGTCAGGAGAAAATTTTGAGAGACAGAAGGCTGCCTAACCCAGCATCTTAGACAGGATGTTGGTGGCTGAATTATGAATCAATGAAGAAATGGGGATATATGGAGGAGAAAGGAAAACAGACAAATGTTACATGAAATAGACCAGTTAGAATTTCAGCAATTTTGGACTAAAAGGTATAGATGCTTCTATATGTAAGAAATTATTTCATCCTATCCTTTGCAAAAAATGGCTTCTAGGCAAAATACAATTTTTTTTATCCAGAAAATTATTTTTGGATCTTATTCTTGACTCCCAAAAATGTACGTTGAAATATATTTCCACTTTTCAGAAAAATCATTATGTAGGCAAATAAGTATAATTTGTGTTTTACAAAATAGTCTATTTAAGCTATTTTTTAAACCATACCAGAAATCTCTGAAAAGTAAAAGTCTTTTAACAGTCTATTATATAACACAGTTATCTCTCAATCTAAGAATACTAATCAGAACACAGCTAACCAGTCTTTTAATTGCTAAGTAGAGCACCTTTTGTTTCAGATAGGTTGTTTAAAGTTTATATGTGAAGTTTACAGAAAAAAAGAGGTTTTTATAGTTTTAAATGTAAGATTGTTGTTGATCTTGAAACTAATTTTCATAAGAAATTAAAATGTTCCATTTGCATTTCAAAGTCACAAGATATTATTTTTCATTATCGTTCTTATCTATCTATCTATCCATCTGTCTATCTATCTATCTATCACAAGCATGCACACAAAAAATCCTTGCCATCTAACATTAGGAGCAAGTCTATTTTGGTCACCCATTTTTGTTTGTTTCCTTTTTGAATAAGAATGGAGTTTTAGTTTAAGTAAAAAGGCAGAGAACACAAATTAACAGCTCATAAAAGTTGCATCATCCTTTGTCATAAATACTGAAAATAATGCACTTGAAAATAAAGTTAGAGACGTACTGAACACACCAATTCTGTATGGTAAATTTGTAATATGTTCTCTAAAAAGTGTAACAATTTTTTTGGATTAATAGTTCAATGACAAGGAATACAATTTGAGGTTGTTACATTACTTCAATTTGGCACGATGTACTGGTAAATTTCAGCAATTATGCTTTTCCATTTCTTTGCCAAACAGATTTTCACTTTACGATGAAGTGATGTTTTATATTGCATATAACCAAATCTAAATTAAAAACAAAAAAAAAAAAAACAAACAACAAAAAAATTTACACAACTAAAAATTAAATCCTTTTCAAGGCTTTTCAAACATCTGCATGAGCCCTTGTGTATGTTTTACTTGGGTAAGATGGGTTTCATTTGAAGCTGAGAATTTTGACATGCAGTACTGGCACTGAACTAAGGGTGCTTACTTGCAGATCTTATATCTGTGCCTGGGAATGGGCTGTGCATTCTGGAGATTCTGCTACACCATTTGACAGTACTGGAAAATCTAACTCCTCGTTACAGAGCAGGTAAAGAATCTACAGGAAATCTCAAACAGGAATCTCTGGTTACGGAACAAACCTAGCATAAAGAAGATCCAGTGCTATTGAACATCTTTTTGGGACACTCACAAGAAAAGATTCACTCCCTCAGTTAAGTATGTCTGAGACTGGAAAGTTTCAAGCTATTAAAAATAAATAGATTGCCCTTATGTGTTCATAAAAATACTGGATTGGAAAAGATAACCTACAGATTTTGTTCAGGAGAATAGTCAGTTACCTGCATGGAATTGTGGATTAAGTTTTTGAGCATTTTTTAAAATTTTTCCTGAGTTTGAGTCCTGACTGGGTTTGTCTACTGATTTAGCAATACAGAATTTCTTTTTCATATTAATTTCTAGAAAGAGTTAGTAAGTTTCATCTGCATGTACTTACAAGACTGCTGCTGCATACAGAGACCAAGTATTTCTCCAAAATGACCTGGAAGTCTGCCATTCATACACTATTAGAGATACTGTTTGCAGTACTTTTATTTTGAATAAATGCACCACATCCAGTAAGTGATCTTTATTGTCTCAAGATGTAATTGCTTGATCTTTATGGTTCAATCCATACACCCTGGCATTTTTCTCTACCAAGATCATTATGAAACAATGCACTATAGTGAATGTTGCCATGTGTTCAGTATTTCTGCTCACATGTTTTTCTGAGATTTCTATCCATTTCTTCTTCTGCACTCCTTCATTTCATATGTAGAGATACTTTCAGTATGGAATTTGAACTCTTTCTGTTAATGTAAATATTTATCAATATTTACACAAAATCAGTGTGAGAAAATATGTCAGTGTTATGTTTATATATGCAGGTAATTTCAGTTTTAGGTAAGAATTTTTCTTTCATTTCTCTTTTTTTAAAAATTGTTTAAAATTTTTCTTCAATAATAATAAACTTAATGAAGCAACTAAGAGAATTACATATATTTATATATGATAAAGTTCTGCTTGATATCTTCATAGTGGTGAATGGTGCTACATCAGGCTGGCAGATGGTCACTAGAGAGGTTTCACATGGCTCAGTTTAGGGTCAGTCCTGTTTAATGTCTTTATCATTACCCCTCAGACTCCCTTATTGCAAAGCAGCCAAAGCCAAAGTCCTTATCTGCTGCTCACAATACATTCCCCTCAGCCCTTTCATCCATGTCCTCTAGAGGCATTGAAGGACTCTCATTCCTTAAATCACAGGGCCTAGAGCTGCACACAGCGCTCACAGTGAGGCTGCACTGAGTGCAGTGAGACAATCACCTCTTTCTCTCAGCTGTCATGCAGTGTTTGGTGGACCCTAGAATGCATTGTGTCCTCTGGGCTGTGAAGGACCACTGCTGATGCGTGTAGAACCTGCTGCTGAGCAGCATCCTCACGTCCCTTCCTGCAGGGCTGCTGTCCAGCCACTCCTCTTGCAATTTATACTAGAGCCAGGCAATACTCTGCCCCAGGTGCAGAATTACAGAATTGGGCATTTTAGACTTGTTAATATTCATGCCAATATTTATAGCTGAGTGCTCTAATCTCTCTAGATTCTTTCTCAAGGCCAAGTCCTCAGCATCTCCCTGCTTGGTATCATCAGAAAATTTGCTAATAGTATATTAAACTTCTGCTTGCATATTGTTGAAAAATATATCAAATAGAACCATCACTAGAACTGAACCCTTAGAAACACTGCTGGTGATCACTTGTGACATCATATTTCTGCAGTGTACCTAGGAATCATTAGCATAGGACAAAAGAAAGGGAACAAACAGCTTGATTTTCTGATTAAAATCATAGTTCTTAATGTCTTAATTTTTAAAATTTATTTAGGAAAATGAATTAAATAATGTGGCCTGGGGTCCTCAAAACAATTTGAGATGTATATATAAAGAAAGAAAATTTTATAGTCTTTTTAAGCAATGTATTATTTTATTTCATTGAGGGAAGCGCAAAGTCGTGCATCTGGGGAAGAGCAACCCATGCAACAATATATGCCAGGAGACACACAGCAGGAAAGAAGCTTGCTAGAAAAATACCAGGGGTCTTGATGGACACTGAATTGATCAGGAGCCAGTAATGGTGCCTTTGCCGTGAAGGAGGTTTCCAGCTTGCATGAGGCAAAGCACTGTCAGTACATGGAGATAGGTACTGCCTGTGCTCTACCCAGCACTGATGAGACCACATCTGGAATACTGTGTCCAGTTCCAGGCTCCCCAGTACAAGAGACACTGACAAGTTGGAGCCAGTTCAGTGTAGATCTGCAAAGATAATGAAAGGGCTGGACCATTTCTTCTGTGAGAAAATTCTGACAAAAATGGGACTGTTCAGCTTGGAGTAGAGAAGCCTCAAGGCAGATTTTACTAATGTGCACAAATGCTCAGAGAGATAGTGCAAGTAAGATGGAGCCAGGGTCTTTTCAGTGGTGTCTACCAACAGGACCAGAGGCAATGGGCACAAGTTAAAGCACAGAAGGTATCCTCTGAGCACTGGGAGTCACTTCCTTACTGTGAGTGTGACATGAGCACTCACACAATGCTGACATAGAGTCTCTGTCCTTGGAGGTATTCAGAAGCTGACAGAACATGATGGTGGAATTCAGTTTCAGGTCACCCCAGAGAGGCTGGACCAGTTTACCTCCAAAAGTCCCTTCTCACCTCACTCATTTCTGATTCTGTGATTCTGTTTTATTGTATTAGGAATTCCACGCAAGACCTTTGGTCTAGATGCCTGAAAAGAAAGAAGTTCCTGATCAAGCTGAAGATTAAGATGCAGCAACACACACTGTACAAACTTGGAAACTCTTAAAGCATTGCCCATTTTAAGATGCACACGTAGGTTTAGCTTAGTGTGCCTAGTCCCTTCAATCTCCAGCATTTTGGAAGCCACAAACAAAGAAGAAAAAAACAAAAAAAACCCAACAGACCAAATAACCAACCAAATCCCCAGACTTTGAAGTTCTCACAGAGGGCTGACAGATCCAAATTACAAAAAACAAGCAAAGAAGTTTTTAGAAAAACTTACTTAAAAAAACCAACACAAGAAACAAAACCAAAACAAACAAAACAAACCAACAAGAACAAAAACAGCAAAAACCAAGAACAAACTACTTTGCTATCAAGTATGGAGTGAAGTACTTTTATAAAACTGATCAGATCTGGGGTTTGCTCCACTAGATCAGGTAAACTGTACAGATCTTTACAACTCTTAAAGATCCTTATTGACTCAGCAGTTTGACTAATATTGCAGCAGGTGTTTTGGTGGCAAGGGAAGTATCAGAACTCTAGGTGATTTCACCCTGCCTGTCTGGCTGCCAGTCTGCTTTTCCCCAGAGAGGAACACACCAGAGAAATAAGTTCTTTTCTGAAAGTGAGTTTTTCCTCATTTTTCCTCCCCTGACACTTTTTGACAGGAGGTAGGGTGTAGCAGCATGTGGCTACAAAGATGAGATCGTGTCCAGGGAGGCCACAGCCTATGGCAGGAGAAACAGATGAGATGAGTTTCTTCATTGTTTAGCACAGGAGCCCATTTTATTGCAGGGGAGACATGCAAAGAGTGAAAGGCACTTTTAAGGTGAGGTTAAATGTCATGGCTGTTGTAATTTAACAGTTTACTGCTGAAAAAAAATAGGGAATTCCTCCTTCCACCTCATTACTCTGACAGCCTCAGTCTCCCTGGTATTTTGATACTGTGATTCAGGTCTCAGATTCATCAGATCCTTATGATTCACATTACTAAACTATTGAAAAACTATCCCATTTTTTCCACAAAGCTAGTTTTTTTATCAGACTTATTCTTGCTGGCTGGAGGGCAGAGCTTCAAGTCAAAGCCATTCCAGGAGAAGAAAGGCCTAGCATGATATTTCTTTTGGTGTTGGCAAGATGCTGAAGTGGCTGCTGTTGCATCATACTGAAGCACAAACTCATAATAGTGCAATAAGCAATAGTAAAGCATACCATATGATGAGTAACATAGATTTTACCATAGGAGGGTGGGAATCAACTGCTGAGTGTGAAAGGCCATTTATGGGAGTAATATTTCAGTAATTTCAAAGTGCTAAAAATCATCCCTAAATTCCAGAGACTGTGCTGCATTATTCACAACAGTTTATTAACGTCCTTGAGAATACAGAACACAGAAAAGAGAACAAAATATTTTTCCTAGTGTCTTAATATATTTTGTGAATCTGTTTTTTCTTATTGTTGTTTGGTTGTTTATTTGGTTTTTTAATTTTCTCCATTTTATCTATTCTCTATTCTTTATGACTTTGCAAGCAGAGAATAGATGAGATATGAACGCCTTTCATTCCTACACTGTATATGAGCAAACAGGTAGGGAAAGCCTATTGGTCCCTCTATTTCTTCAAAAATAGTAGTTATAAAAAGTAAAACCTCTTAAATTTGACTTTCTCTAACTTTTTCCATATAATATCAGAAAAGTTCAACCCGAAAAATGAAAGTTGATGAAATAGGATTAGAGGAAATACTGGAGAAAGGAGGTAAATCTTCACCAAAGATAGTTAGCAACTCCTCCTTTTTGTTTTTGTTTCAGACAAAATGAAACGCTTTTTGTTTCACACAAAAATTTTCATGCTTACCAATTTTTTTTAAAGTTAATTGCTGCTCCAAAATAGTCAAAGAATATTAAAAGTGTTTCAATATAAATTTTTGTGATGACAACACACCTCAGAAGTGTCCTTCAAACTATCCATATGAAATACACAGTTCACTCACTTCAAATAATGAAAGTTTTGGGCATCAAAGACAATAAGAAGTAATCAAGGAACTCTTCACAGTTTTTTGAAATATAATTTTTTCATGTGCCTTAACTTCTGATTAAGTAGTTTTCAAAATTTGAGAAGCTATGGACTCTTGAAAAGTTTTGCCAGTCTTCAGCAGCAGCTGGAAAAGCAAAGCATAAGCAGTTTTATGTTCAAACAAATCATGTACCTTTCAAAGCCTTACTAACAGACACAATTTAAGATAGAAACTTATTGCTAGTGCATGTTAAGGGTCAGCTGGAATACTTAAACATAAGGAATCTGATTTCACTGTCATTTGTTCCATTGCCTTCAATGTAGTGACTTCCAGAAGTGTAAGAAAGAGGAAAACAGGATATTAAAAGACACTCTAGAACAAGATCTATCACTATAATCTCTTCAGTAATGTTATTTATCTCTCTATGTCATACAGTAATTGTAATGACAGAATAAGGTTAGAAAAGCAATATTGAATTCCCCCGAACAAACCAAATTTTAATTGCACCTGAAAATACATACTGCAGAAAATTCTGCATATTTATTGACAAGAAGAAGAGACCAGTGCAGGATATTTTAGAATAACTTCTCTGCTCAGCAATGCATAAAAGAAAGAAAAAGTGCAAGAAAAGATTAAAGATATTCTTACTTTTTTAGTCATATTTACTTTCTACTGCATAGCAAGGTGGAACAAGATTCAAATTTACAGTAAAAAGTTTATTTTAAATTACCTTTGAAACATATAGGTTTTCTTGCTCTAACATTTGGGTTTTCCAGAAATGTAATAGGGGTAGCTATTACAGATTTTCAAATGTGTTTCATAGCATTTCATTGGTGCAGAGTGGGTGAGGCACACAAACAGAAAACCCCAAATCTTTGCAAGTGTTTCAAAACAAAATGCTTTACTTAAAATATGTTAAACTAAGGTAATGATTGAACAAGAGAATTAGTGTACACTTTAAAATTAACTTTATAATGCATAATCTGAAAGATATTACCTGTGAATCAAAATTAATTCATTTAATCACATACTTTTCAATATTTTTGTGAGGCATGTGCCTTTCAACAGGAATACCAGCTGCTTTATACTTTGTCTATTAGGACAATATAAGTCATTAAAATTGTGTTATTATTTGATCTGAATTCTCTCAAGAGGTGGAGACAAAGTAAATAAGGAGAAGTGAATTCTGGTGCCTGTTTATATTTTTTAAAATTTATTAGGATATGAACACATATATCTACTCAGTCAAATATTAATGTTTACTAAAATTTCATATATTTTGCATAACTAAAATAATGGGCTAAAAGATACAACACAAAATTTGCGTGAGGCTTTGGACTTGCCCCTGTAGCTAGGCAAGGTAACCCACAATTTAAGGAGCTGGATCACACTTTGAGAGCATGCTGAGGCATTTCAATCAAAATAAGGCAACTTGTCAAATGTGAACTAGCTTTGCATCTTATTTCTACCACGGTTTCTTGAATTTCTTTACAATAATCAAACATGATTTTCAGGGAAAACCATCTTTTCACTCTTGTTCACTCAAAATTATGAAATTATGTGTGTGAAAACACAGATTTTCTGTAGGTCATTAGGCTACTTAAATCTTAGCAGAATTAACATATAATTGAATATGTCCTCTAGTTAATGGTCTGTGTAAATGATACATATGAAACAAAATAATTGATTTAATTAATACTTGAACAGCAGCAAATCAGTCCTGAAACCTAGAAAGACATAAAAAGGGAAGAAATAAATCAGGTCATAGCACATCCTAATCTTGGAAATACCCAGGTTTTGCCTGAGAACATTCATTTTGTCATTATCCATGCCCTTAGGTCTTTCTTCTTCTAAGCACTTTTCCCACAAGTTACCTGCTAGAGTTCAAAGAACAGATGATTTTAAATAACCATTAGTTACTTTTTTCCAAAACATGTTCATAGAAATATTATTTTTATCCATTACATAGAATTATGTGTTATCACAAACATAGTGCCAAATCTAGAATAAGTAAGAAGGAAGAAGAATGACACAAATAAGAAGCTGCCTTTTTTGTATCAATTCAGGGTAATATTTTTACCTTCTAGAGGCTCACTCTGGGAGAAGAGCAAATTCTTAACTCAGATGTTAAATAAACACGAGGGAAAACCAGAAGCATTGCATAAAACAGTCAAATTTTTTCCTTTTGTTTTTATGATTTGTGTGGAACACAGTAGAACAGGGAGTAGAACCTATGGTATCAAGGAATGAATAGAGTCAACATATAAGCTGACTTCAGCAAAATTTGGCACAGGAGATAACCAGTGTTGGCTAAGGATTGCTGAAGAATGTAAATAAAATAGGTTTATTTGTTACATTGCTGCAAATTCTTATGCATAACTTTTTTTCTTTTTTTTTATGAACTTAATGTAGGAAAGAAGAAAGAACAGTAAAGTAAAGGTGGAACAGGAATACCAGTGGAACCAGGACAGGCAGAAAACTACAAAGTATAAATTTAACACCATAACAATTTTTGCTTCAGCTTTCTTCCCAGACTATTTTCATCCATTTATGCTATTCCACATTTTGTAACACAGTTCTTTACAAAAATAGTCTAAAAGGATATCAGAAGGCAGTAGAAATATCCACCTGAGAACACCATAATGTGTGGATACATCAGAATTGTCTAGCAGGAGAATGGGGGAGAGCTATTACTGCACATCATGATAGAAAAAAGGAAAATAAAATGCAAAGGTAAAAATGAAACATAAAGCTATTAATCTTCATTTTTTTTCTATTCTTTATTATCACCCTCCCATTTAAATCTAGTTTTAGTGTGTTTCGTCTTGCTTTAGAGAAAAGATCAACATACTTTTGTGTTGCTCTTGGTTACTCCCCAGTCACATATATCAGAAACAATTATATTTAAAAAGCTAGTAGTTAAAGTAGCTAAACATTTAAACATATATTTGAACCCAAAGAAGACCAAATGGAATGTGATCTGGAAAAGCTAGTTTTTCATATGAACAATATATAATAAGAAGAGCCTGTATTACCCTCTAGGTTGTGACATTTGTTAGTGATTACACAAAATGCTGAAATATCCATGGATATCCAGAAGCGTGTTATGATGCCTCTGTATGTATAAGTGAAAAGTTTGAGAGACTGGGGAAAAGACAGCTATTGCACACACTTCCTTTAAAAAATATCTTGATGATGGTAGGACCCTCTAGGGAGAGCTTAATGGAAGCGTCTTTGCCTGAGTCTTTCTGAGGTCCATAGGAAAGGAAGTGTTTTAAGAGAGTTCATTGGAAATGCAATAGAATCAATCTCTCCACTTTTTTCTTCAGCCTTTCCAAGGCACTAGGAGAAAGGAACTTTGAGGTGTTACATACAGAAGCAACATGTACTACTGTAATTTTTAGCAATGCCTTGAACATACTATATTCCTTAAACAGAGGAAGATAAACATACTGAAAATGATCTTGTCACACATTTACTTCTTTTAACCAATACAGGCTTTTGATACCCCCTTCATACCCCAGCTTTGTATTTATCTCTATCTTATTGCTTTCTGTCAGCAGCATGTTCAAAAATATGACAAACATCTATCTTGTGACTAAAAATCCAGTTCAGCATATCCACTGCACTATCAAGTACACCAGAGACAAGCTCATACATCATTTACTCTTGGTAGCATGACAGCAGCCCAGCCAGTGCACTGGACAAGAAGCTACAGATAAGCATTTTTATTTTCTCAGGGCTTAACTCCTGCTTAGCCCTGCACCTGCCAATTTGTGCTTAAGTCTCAGAGTTTGCACTCAGGTAGAGTGCCAACTTGGAAATGAAACAAGGCCAGGACTTTAACTTAAACGTGGCAGTGCTTTTTCCATCTCTGCAGCAACTCCCGCGCTTGGAAGAGTTCAAAAATGTCTAGCTGCTTCTGCAATTTAGAGATCTTTCATTTTTAGGTCAGGCTGCCTCACAAGCTACAGACATGCAGTAAGCAATTCAGATTAAGAGGAACAGGCTGTAATTCATATAAACACAGAAGTTTAAAAGGCAAGAAATTCTTTACAGATTTTATTTTTAAATCTCCAGTTATGGTATATAATCCTTATGCTTTTCTAAGAAGCTCCTGGAGTGTGGCAGTACAGATGCAACAACAGACTTCTGTCACATATCTGTCAGAGATTTTCAGAATGAAATATTGTAACTCCCCATGTGAAAGGTTGGAACATTATAGTAAACAAGCAAATGTCTAACTCCAGAATTAATCTGCAGTACTTTAAGGGTAGTTCTGCATATATCCAGGTTGGAAAATATTTTTGCAAAATTAATACTCATTTATAACAAATTTAAAATCAGACATATGATTTTGCTATTTTTTATTTATTGTTTCAGAAAACAACATTCTCTGGACAATCAGCATAAACTTGTGGCAATATTATATGCAGCACAATGGATTTTTGCTTTTTTGTTTAAAGGCTAGGGATTGGTTTTGCTTGAGGGGATTGCTGACAAAGCACTTGGCAGCAGGTACGACACATCTACAGTAAGTAGATCAGAGTATTTTACCTGCAAACATGCTGCAATAAAGTGCCATCATTCAATCAATACAGACTACTTAGTTAACATTTTTCTTAATGTATCTGGATTACCAGTTCATTAGATCATTACCTGATAAATAGTGTGGGTAATGAATCGCGAGAGTAACTACATACCTTCAGGAAGAACCTGCCCGATAACAATAATCCATTAGGAAAACTGGCAGTATCCTCTGATCTATTGCCCGCAAAGCTATGACTTGATGGAGAGTTTCATTCCCTCTGCTCAGCACTCCAGAAGAAAATCAGCACAATTTAAATATTTCTCAGGATGTGACAGCTCTCTAGATCCCTGGCTGCTTTCTTTTCCCAGGGGTTGACAATCTGGTGTTCCAGTGTGCATAGAGCAGTGAAGATGAATTGAAAAAGCTTGAGATAAATTAGGGATGGCTAAGTTAAAATTGTCTCTGCTCCCGAGTCTCTCATCTGCAGTCTGCAAGCCTATTTTGCTGTGAAAAAGCTAGATGGCAGGCTGCCTCAGTGAGTTCTTCTTAAGCGACAGGGAGCATTTTCAATGAAGAAAAATTCTCCCATTATCTAAGCTAATGTGACTGCAGCTAAATCTAGTCTTAAAAGTGTCTACTAGCATGAAATTCATTCTCACTGCTGCTTCCTTTCAAGCCACAGGTTAAAAAAGAGAAAGGAAGAGAAAAAAAACCAAACAAAAAATCCCCACAATAAACCATAAAAGCACCACCCTAGATTTTTCTATATGAAAAAAAACCCCTCAAACTTTTAAAAGTTGATAAATGGCAACACATTTCATAACTATGCCCAAAAATCGAAGTGTTGGGAATTATCACCATTTCCAAAAGTTTATCTGTTTGCACTCAGTTCATTTTTCCAGTATCCTTTCTATTTTGTTTTTAATAGATATCATGTTGTTGCAATTGTCTTAATTTTCAATGTTCTAAGAAAGGAAAGAGCAGTATTTTCCCCTTGTTGGCAAAAAATGAAGGGACAGCTAAAATTCTGAACAATCACCATGTTTAACCTTAGTAGTTAATCCTGGATAATCCTCCAAAAAAAAAAGTGATTGATATTTTGCCATGCATCTAAAAAACATTGTGTAGCATTTTTTTAATTATGAGCCACTTCTCACCCTATTTCACAAAAAGAGATAGAATAAAGTTTTCTGAATATCACTTTAGTGCCAAAGCTATTTGATAAAGTAACTAATATCTGCTGTTACGTAAAAAGTTTTTACATTGAAAACACTAGGGCAGGAGTTTTTCATTGAACATATCAAATGAAGATTTTTATCCTCTAAAACACTGGATACAACTAATAAAAAAAGATTTAATTTCAAAGAGTCATGCTCCCTAGTAAGCAGAAATTTCTGCAAATCCTCCCTGTAGCTTCAACTGATCTAGTTTGCTGAAGTCCTAGATAACTGCCAGGAATGACTTTCTCACACTTGATTTCTCAATATCATGGAAATTCGGCCCCCCACCCTAAGCTATAAATAAACAGAGATGCACCTGAATACATATGAATACAGCCTTAGTGTCAGAGCATTTTGAGAATGATAAATAAATATATTGCCAAGAAAAAGATATAAACCCTGCTTTCATCAAACAGGCATGAAGAGACTCTAAATCCATAGGACGTGACTACAGAGGCCTCATCTTTTCCCCACGCCCTGGGGCAAAACATTCACTCACATTAACAGAACTCTACCAGGTGGAGTGAAAAGGCATGATCAACATTTACAAATTTCCTTGGGGCTTAAGTTACTAAAGCCACAGCCCCACAGAACCTATATGTTTTACACTGAAGGCATTCTGCCCAGCCTATTTTTTTTTTTTTTTTTTGAAGAGAAGCTCCTTTGGCCTGTTCCTAATAACCACCCCTTGAAGCACATGCAAGTACTTGACCAGATGCAATTGTTCAGTACATTCAGTGCACCTAAATATACCCCAAAGTAACATATAATCCAAAGGGATTAAGAATTTCCCCATGCTGCCTTGCTCTAAGATTATTTAGGGCGTTGTAACACTCACACTTCTAAGTGATAGTGGCTGTGTTACAGTTCCTGTCATTAATATTTTTACATTTTCCACATAAACAGATAATAATACCACAAGTCACAGAATCATAGAATGGATTTGGTTGGAAGAGACCTTCAAGATCCTCTAGTCCAAACCCCTCAACTCTAGCTGGCCCTGTTTGAGCAGGGAATTTTGTCTACATGACCTCCAGAAATCCCTTCCACCCTCAACAATTCTGCAATTTTCACTGCTGTTTAGGAACCACCAAAATCCTCAGTTCACAGTTCCAGTGATGTTCTGTTTAAATGTTTCCTAATTTTGTTAGCCTTTATTTTTCAAAACATCTTCCCTTAATTATTTTAGATTGTTAGATTCCTCTTTTTCCTGCTCATAAAATTACAGCATCTGCTGCTGAAACTAATAAAACTGCTGAGACCTCATTGTGCAGCAGCCCAGCCTTAAATTTCCCAATTTCTCATCACAATAAAGAAAAAGCTGAAAGCCACCTGCTAGCCTTAAAGACAGTGCTGGTTTGTGTGCTATTTATTAATTTTAGAATGAGAATCACTCATATCTCCCTGATCTCAGCATCTACTGCTTCAGCCAGAGCCATCAGTGCCAATCTGCTGCGTTTCTTGGAGCCTCAGCAACTTGGGTCAAACAGCAATACCAGTGTCTCAAGTTTCTATTCATAAAAATCTACTATCTTGAACAAATTAAAAATATATAATAATTGTAATTCACTATTTCTAGTGGTATTGTTATTTTAGAAGGTATGATTCATTCATATTCACTGGTTTGAATAATTAACATTGGCATGTCAGCTTCTAGGAGGTTTCTGATGAATTTTGGGGGGTGACATGGAAGGAAATAGAAAACCAATTTACCAGCAAAACATAGTAATCCAAAACACCTCAGTAAAATTCTGACCTTTGACTACATATTCTTCTCAGCTTCCTTTTTTTTAGCATCAGATGAAGAAAGGGAGAATGTAACAGTTGGTTTTTTCCAAGAAAAAAAGGTTTAATAATCCTTGAAGATGTTTAGGGATTTGGTCCAGACACCCAGCAAAGCATACTCACTTGGTTTGCAGAGTATTAGAGCAAGACCTAGATTCACAAGAATTTCTCAGACATTTCCAGGACAAAAATTTATAGGGGTAGGTTTATTATTTGGTTTATTATTTTGGCTTGGTTTAGTTTTGATGGGGTTTATTTTTGTTTGCTCGTTTGTTGTTTGGGTTTTTTCCTTTCCAAATTATCTACTGGAAGCTATCTAGTTTAATAAATTTTTGGAATCAATCAGAGAGACCCAGATGGACGCAGAGGTGACACTGTTGGCTTAGCATGCTAGATATTTTTGGTGTCCTGTAATCCAGGACACAAAAAAAAATCTTATGAAAACTTGTTTCAATACCTCAAAAGACAGCAACATCCAAATGAGCAGTGGGTGAAAAAGGTGATAGTGGAGTGGTACATATTGTAACACTGTGACATGTTCACACAGAATCACAGAATTTCTAGGTTGGAAGAGACCTTTAAGATCATCGAGTCCAACCCATGTTCTAACACCTCAACTAGATCATGGCACCAAGTGCCACATCCAGTCTTTTTTTTAAACACATCAAGGGATGGCGACTCCACCACTTCCCTGGGCAGATGATTCCGGTATTTGACCACTCTTTCTGTGAAAAACTTCCTCCTTAATTCTAGCCTGTATCTCCCTGGCACAGCTTGAGACTGTGTCCTCTTCCCTGGGTAACAGAAGCTGTAATTGCTATAAGAGTACTTTGACCTGGGTGCCTCAAAACTTTAGGAAAGTTGATTTCTATAAACCACATTTATACATTGCGCATATTTAATTTTTAAACACAGTTCACAAGGCTGATTTCTATAGAATATTAAAACCACTTCTATATAATAGGACACACTAAAAATATATATATTTGGCTAAATCTTCAGAATGAATAGTCTCCTGCAACTGGCGATTCTTACTAAGTAAAGGAACTCATTTACTTAAATGTTTATATTACCTATTTCTCTGTCATTCTTCACTGCAGACAAAATACTGGATCATAAATTTAGAAAATATTCTCCTTGCTTTACCCTGCCTGTCTTGAATTAGATTTTCATAGCAGAGAAAAACTTCTAATGGGGAACTCCAGCGGGATTAAAGATATGCAATTCAAAGATGAAAACTTCAGTGACAGAAAGTGAGACTTTGCTACTGTATATTGTATTTTGCATACATATGTAATAACTGAAAAAAACTGCAATGTGGATGCATATAGGCAGTTAACCTCTTGAAGTCTCTCTTTCATTATTGTTAAATGAACCCTGGCTTAGTTTTAGATGTGTCATATATTTCTTTACTGTTTGTTCTTGGAATACCTGTGGTCAGTGTTTGCATGGTTTTGGGCCATAGCTTGCTGCTATTTTTTCTCTTTTAGATTAATAGAGGAATATGCCTGGATGAAAATAAATCACATATAAAAATATTTTGCCTAATCTTAAGAGTTAATAGTTGAAAGTGTTGTATTCTGAGTGCACCTTAATGCCCTTCTCCCAGTGGTTTTCATACAGTAACCACTTATTATAGAGGAAATGACATTCCAGACAGAAGTATGTAAATTTGAAGAGAAAATTGAGACCTAGATGTGCTTTTTGGGTTACACTTACCAAATTCTGTGGGAGAATTTACTCAAGCCTCTCCTCAAAATTGTCTTCCATGTGGTTCCCAGAAGAAATAAATTTCCCTTAGTGAGGGAAAGAAGGATGAAAATAGATGACCTTAACATGCTGACACTTATTCTCCTTTTTGATTACTGTAAACTTCCTTTTTTCTTTCCTTCCTCGTTGTGCATTTTAAAGACAAAAGAAAGAAAATAAATAATAACATGCAGAAACATGTAGTGTTAAACAGTAAGGAGACATATGTGTTTCTAAAATTTCAATATTCGATGAAAGATTCTTCAAATTTCCTGGAATCAATCTTTTAGCTAAATATTTTCTCCCTACAGCCCTTATTTGCATTATAGTGAATGGGGTCTTACTTTGAATTCATACATCAACTTTCATCTCAAAAACTCAGGGCAAGTTTATTAGTTCTCTCTTGAAACCCACAGAACTTGTGTTAATGCAGCTCAAAGTCTCAGCAGTTCTGTGTGAACAGAGACCAAAAGATAAAGGTACTAGAGAAAAATAAAACAAAACAAAAGCCCTATTACATAATTCCAGACAAATGGGGGAGGGCATTTAGACACTACTATAATGTAATTAAACAGTTAACAACAAAAAAAAGTCTAAAAAAATAAGATGGAAAAAACCCCATAATATAAACACCATGTACCCTGTGGGAGTACAGTGCAGAATTCAGAGCACGTTCAAGCATGTCCAAACCTTTTAGTTTGTTCAGAAAGCTTTTTCCTTAGCTCTGGGGTACTGTTGAGTGGTTTTACAGTGATAAAGCTAGATAAACCTTCCCTGAACATCCTGATTACCAATAAATAAATAAATAATAAAAATATATAATGATAATAAAGATTAAAAGGACCGTAGACTGCTACTTGTTTTATTGAAATGGAATAATTGTTTTTAGTCTTTAGATTACCTTATGAAAAAGGTAATATTTTTACTCCTTATGTGTAAGGAGTTAAAACAAGGTGTAAGGAGTGAAAACAAGGCATAAGGAGTAAAACCCCCTCATTTTACCTTGTTTTATCATTTCATATTCATAATCACAAGCAGATTGTTTAAGGATTATGTAGGGAAAATAATGGGAGAGTTCACATCTTTTTTCCAGTACTCTCATCAAAACAGAAGAATGAAAAAACGATTATATATTATACATAAAAATAGATTATTTCAGGCTTTTACTGAAAACTTCAAGGCATTATTCTTCATGTTTTGTCTAATATGTATAACATAGATATGACTCCTAAAAACTAAGAAAAAGTAGAGTCTATCTTGATTAAAAGCTCTCATTTTGAATTTATAGCAAATTTGTAGAAAATAGCAATCCTTTGACATAAGAAACCCTCTTTCTCTAATGAAAATATTGGACCGGTGAAGAGATATCCTTGGATGTATCCATTGCTGAGAACTGCCTAATAATTCTTTCATGGACAAGAATTCAGGATATAAAACTTAATTTCTAATATAAATTATCTCCTGCTATACACATTTTTCAGTAGATTACATTATAAAAAGGAAATTGAATGAAGGTGGCTGTATTTCAAAAGAAATCTTTCCAAATAAACCATGTCTGCTATCATTGAACACAGTTCTCCATGTTCTGTGTTCCTGGATTTGATTCTGAAACATGTTTCAGATACTTGCACTTCATATGCAAAGTGCCAGGCAGAGTTTAAACAGAACACATGTGAATTCTAAATAGACCTATAATTTAAGACAAATCAGAAAAAATGAAAAAAAAATCAAAACAAGCTTCATTTCAGTTTCCTTGTCTTTGACTTCATTAGAAAAACACCTTTATAGAGTCACAAAAGCACAGCTTTCTATGCACTTGTCATGCCAAAAAGAAATTATCATTTGTTCCAGTAACGGATATGGAGGTGTCTTAGTAAATCTTATTTAATGCACTAATGCCTTCTCATATTGGAGAGCTCTATGAGCACAACCAACTCTGTTGCACAAAATTCCAGTGATAGATATGTTCCAAGCATGAAGAATACATGCATGTTTGGAAAATGAAATAAATTTTGAATGCAATGAATTTTTTTAATCAAATGAAAACAAAAATTAAAAAACCAAAACATCAAATAACTCTTTTATATGACCCTATAGATAAAAGCAATCAACTATAGAATATATGTAAATGGTATGTTGCACAAGAATTTCAGACCAAAGAAATCAATAAAAAGACCCAAAAGCAAAAAACCCTCAAGAAAGCAAAGCCATTGAAATTGACTATATGGGACCCAATTCTCGCTTTTCAAAATTTGCACTAAAATAACATTTTTGGTTACTAGGAGATCAATTTAGGCTTCAAAGAAGGTTCAAACTTCTATTGTACAAAATGGAGGTTTTAGTCTGAAATCTGATAAATGTGATTCGTAAAATTGTCTCTATGTTGGAATAGCAGCCAGCTGGAACTCAGACTTTGACTCCTGGACTGTGCTTTTTTTAGTACAATCGCACAGAGTTTTTGATAAGGGAATACCAAACTCACCGGAAAAAACCAACCAAACAAAAAGTTTTCCTTAAAATGAGTTTGTCTGTTTCAAGATATTTTTGAAAAAATGGAATCCCATTGCATGTGATTCAACATGATGCATGCAGTGGGCAGCACAAAATTTTTCTTTGAAAGAAATTAAATATAATCTGATTCCTTTTTCTTTCCCCTAAGAATTGTAACATGCAATGAGACCTAACATGGGCCTCAGAAAAACTGGGCAGACCTAAAGTAAATCTTAGTGATTTATGTCTTGTTGCCAATTCATAGCAAAGTCCTTTCTTGTGGTGACAGGCTATGTCTTTTAAATGAATGAGGTGGTCAAATCCTTTAATGCTTGCCTAAAGTATTTAGGATTTCTATCAGTAAGAATTTAGGCAGGCCTGTTGTACATATTTATGCAGGAAATTAGTTTGATCAGTCCAGTTGTATTTTATGGATTTTAGAAAGCAGCCGATTAATTACTTGCGGGTCAGTCTCCCTCTGAGACTGGCACGTCTCTGCTTAAACAGCTGCTAAGGCTTTCGTTTACTCATCCTGATGGCTGATGGTGTGACTACTGTTGCTCTCAAATCCTTTTCATTTTGATGCATTGTTTTGCATAAAAAACAGACCTCTCACCATCATAGTACCACCAAAAAGTCTCCCAGATGTCTAATTCAGGCATGTTTTAATTGTTCTGCTGTAGTATGTCATCATCTGAAAAGGGCAGTAGTTGGACAACTCAGTCTCAAAAAGCCTCCTGTATACTGAACTGCAGATTTGTTGTACTGGTTACTATTTTGTGGACACTGATGCACTCTCCAAAGAATTTAGTGAGTGCACTTAAAATAATTTACAAACATATCTTTACCTCACTATAAAAAGAGTTCATTGGTCAGAAGCTCCCTCCTTCTTTGGGAGGTAAAATGAAAAATTTCTACATAATCATTGATTTTCAACCTTCATTGTAATTAATTCTCCCACAAATGCCAGCTTGACTATATAACTTTTTCCCCTGTACCAAGTACATTTTTATGTACTAAATTTAGCCTTAATGGAATTCTCTATGAAAAATTTGGGGGTACATGAGAGGAGAATAACAACAAAATATATACACACTCCAATGAAACATGAAAATATATTTATTTAAATCCAGCATACAGCAGAGCTTATTTTACTCTCACAGTGTCTTTTCTACTGTGAAATAAATTAATGTGGCAGTTTCCTTCTCAGTGGTGAAAACAATATTGGTTCTTTCATAGTTTGCATATGTAAAAAGGAACTAATTCCTCACACAAAGATTTTTGTTTGTACTTGCACAGATTTTTTAAAATACTTCCCTACCATAACTACTCCACAGGCCTTATTGCTCACTGCCCTGCCCTTCCCCACCCTACAGGTTTATTACTGGGCTATTTTTAGAATCATGGTCTTGACATTTTTTTAGAAAATAGCTTCTTATAAACAAATTGTTTTTTAAGCAAGCAGCTGTACATGGTGTGACAGCAACTTCTCTTTAGAAGCATGTTCGTGCTTGCTGTTGTCTGTGGGGCACACAGATGATTAGAATAGGACAAAGGTCTTCCTGGTAGATATGCTACCTTTCAAGGGCTTTTTCCAAAGCCCAGGGTGTGGATTATGAAGCAGTGCCGGAGACTATGGTCTCTTACAAACTCCAGCACACAGCATTCTCAGACCCCAGCATCCAAAGGTCCAGACAAGCTGCAGGCTTAGCAGTGTGCTCACTTTCACATTTCCCAAAGTACATCTCCTCTGGGGTCCAACTTCCAGCCAAACAGCTTTCACCTTTCTGAATCAAACATAACGCTAACATCCATCAACAGTGTAGAAAGCAAAACTGAATAAAGGTTCTTTGTATGTTTTGTTTTTTCCCTTCAGCACCCATCTTCTGTGTCCTGGAGGCTGCTGCTTTATTTAGCACTAAGCTAGTAGCAACAACATTACAGGTAAACCTATTCTTTCATGTCTGTTTTCTCTTTCTTTCTTTCTTTCTTCCTGGCACCTCCTTTTCCCCGTCTTGCTCCTCTGGACAATTTCTAGTGTAATTTGGAATGCCTGCACAGAATGCATAAATGAAAACAACTAATATTAAGCAACATTATCTGAAGATATCCAACCATTCCCTTTGAAACAAAAAAGAAATTATCCTTTCTTTTCAGCTCTGGAGTACCTTCTTATCAGGATTATTAAAAAAAAAAGAAACAAAAAACCAAAACAACCCCAATAGAACCTAAGCTTTTAATGCTACATTTGTTATGATAGTCTGTTTTAAATATTTAAGAGCAAATGTACTGTATTTACCATAAATTCAGTGAAGTTACATGTGTGATTATATTCATTTTATTAGCTTTCATTATTCTGAAACCTTTCATGCAGTACATTTTCATACAATAAGACACAGCAAGTTATATTCTTGATGCATTTAATAGCTTAGATTATTACTATTTCAAAGCAACTTCCCCCCTCCCCCATTTAGTTACAGTTAATGTAGCATGCTTTGTGTGGGAGATCTTCTTTTCTCACCTGAGTGCTAATGTATCTGATAAATCAAATGTCATTAAAGCTGCTAATCATATTCCAGCCCACATGATCTTAACCAAATCTATTCACTTAATGACACATTCCAGATAATATCAGGAGATTATGTCCCCAAAATAAATATAAATGTAAAAAATTTAAACCAAACACTTTTTATAGGTAGATTCAAGCATGTCTTAGTGTTCTTGAATGCTTTGCAATTGAGTTCTTTGGGCAGTAAAGGACTAAAATAAGTATATGACATTGAATAATCTATTTTTTTTTTTACTTACATGCAAATGTATCTAACTGATCATATGTATTCACAAACAAAAAGAATTCTACTGATTTCCCCATTCCACATTCTTGCTTAAAAATATCTACATATTCAGATTTTTTAAATGAGATAATATTAATTTGAAAATGTTTCTTGTTGCTCACATACTTTTCATCAGAAGGAAATCCATGCAGTGGTACCTTGGAGTTGACATCTAAATCAGAGAAAGCGCATTGAGATTGAAATGGAAAATACAGTACTCCATGTAATTAACCATTTTTGGGTGGTTCATTTCAACATGAAACAGTGGACAACAGAATTTACACCAATGACCAATGAGATTTCTTTAGTTCTTCCTTTTTGCTTTACTAAAATTTACTCCTACTCATTTACTCAGGAAAAATTTCTAGGGGTAAGAAGGGAGCATATATTTTTGGCTGTAATTTATGCCACAAAATATTTGACATTCCATTACCAACACATACATATAAGTCATTAAATTTAGAAATGCATCTTTTGAAGAAAAAATATGAAATAAATTTTCAGCTGGTACTGAATTTCAATTTTCTTTTTCTCAGTCCATATGCTACCTTTTACTATGACTCAGAAAATTACTATTACAATGTATTTAAGCTGTGATACACACTGTACTGAATTTGATTAACAGCAATTAGAAATATTTGCAGTAGATTATAGTCAGTATATGGCTTTCAGTATAATAAAAAAAAGGGGCATTGTTTTATGAAAGTAGTTTAGTTAGGTGTGCACTATTGAAAAATATTCAAAAAACATATTGCAAGTTTGGAACACTACATTTCCCTTGTATTGCACATCACAGAAATTATACCAGTGTATTATCCAAACTTAGAATTTACTATGCTGGGAGTACCTTATTTAAAAGTATAAAATAATTCTAAAATAAGAAAATAGTTACCTGACTGATCCATGTCAGATTCTACTCTTTTTATCTCATCAGGCTTGCCTTGGAGCTGTGCAGCAAGGTCAATTTCTGAAAGACTGTATCCTCACCTAATGTATAAGTCCTTTTGAAAATATTGTTAGATAATGCATTTGGAATTACTTTAAGATTATTTTATCTTGTGCAACATCCAACCAGATCATCGTCTATAGCAAAGCACAGATGTTTATTTAAATTCTTTTTCCCACTATGATGTCAGATGCACTGAGGACACTTTTGACAGCTCCTAAAACTGGTATAAAAATTTTCGTTCAAAAACATGTCTTCCAGAATTTCCAGATTCAAAAAGTATTTCACGGCTATCTGACACTTCCGGATAGAGATCTTGCCTGTGGCTAATTTCTTGGATAGTTAAACATTCCTAATTAATTATCCGCAAAAGAATGTGTACATAGAATGAAAATGAATCATTTAACTTTGTTACTATTTCTGTGCCCTCTGGAAGCCCAAACCCATGAAGGCAGAAGTAGAAAAGAAAGATTCCATCCACCCACTCAAGTTGCAGATGACACTGGGCATACCATGACCATAAGAACAACTTTGGTACTTGCATCGTTTGCTGAGATTTCTGAGGCTGACAATTTTTTTTCATATGTAATCTGCTTTGTAAAATTTTTTGCAATATTTGACATTTTGATTTAAATCTGTGAACCCACATGCACGTCCTTTCCCTCAAACCCACTTCTGAATGTAAAAATAATGGAATTCACAGTAGCAGCAAAAAAAAAATACTTCAAGCTGATCTTTTTGTTAAACCTAAACCATTAGATATTTTTATGGAGCAGTCTTAAGAAAGAGGGGAAGAAAAAGGAGTTTCATGCAAAAAGATGCAACTTGATGATCATACAATCATCGAGGCAAAGTTACTCAGTTTGAGGATGGTTCCTGATCACAAAAAGTGATGACAAAGAGTGAGAAATTATATGGGTGGGAAGAAGAGAACAGGTGATCCTGAGTAGAGCAGTGAATAGATACCCAGCCAGACTTCACAGGAGGTTGAAAAGACTTCTCTCTCCTCTTGGACACCCAGAGGTACCTGCATGGCATTTCCTGCAACCACAAAAATCAGTGAAGGTTGCTGTATGAAAAACAAGACTGAAGGAAAAGAGCAGTATTAGAAATGCACAGGCTCAGAAGGACTTATGAGTTACTTGTTACATCTACATCTATTTTAGTAATTCCCCACCTGTGTAGCTCTAACTGAAGTTAGAAGGTAACAGAAGTAAAACTATTTACACCAGCACTTGTACACATTTCACTTGGGATATCGCTCATACTTCTGCTTGAAAATGTAAACAATGTATATAGCATGGTGAATAAAAACAAGAGATTATTTTAGGACTCAATAATCATGTGGCAACACACACTGTAATGAATTATTTGTTCTCTTTTTTCCATTTTTCCTCTCAACACACATGATCCATTACTCTGACATTTTTATTTCATATTAATTTCCTCTTCTAATTATTTCTCATAGCTTCCTCAGCTCTATTATATCTTCTATAACAAGAAGACTGATGTTAAATAAAAGTTGGATCCAATTAATCACAAACTGTACACCACAAATTATTTTATACTCACTCTGAGATGGGGAAGATAATGTGCTTCAGGTAGTGTTTGGCAAGACTTTGGCATTATAAAATCCTCTATTTACAAGCAGGCTCCCTATTGCTGTCAACAGGAAATTATTGTTGGTAGAGTAATTTTGTTTTAGAAATGTCACCCATAACTATGCACTTTCTATTGGGAGCTGTCCTGGTGTGACTTTATGATGCTGATCTGTGTCCCCATTTGTCTGTTTAGCCTAGAATTCAGTTTTGCAGCTTTAGAACTAGATCTGAGAGTGAAGGGGAGGGAGAAGAGAAGCAGTGGAATGTCTGAGGTAGCTGTATTTAAAAACATAAGAGTTCATCTCTTGGTGCGTGTTGTCTGCAGCCCAGACAGCGCAAGAGTGCTAGCCTTTGCTTTTAGTAAATTTTTTAATCTAGCTGAGGCAGAGAAGTTCCCCAGGTGGTGGCTTTTCTTTTTCTTGGAACTCATTGGCCCTACTCTGGACTTAAAACCCAGAAAAACACCAGCAGCTCACACCTGTGGGTGCACCTGGATGTGGCATTTTCCAGCGGAGGAGGGACTGACAAAGAGACTGAGTGAGCTGGGCTACACCCCATGAAAAGGACTCTCTGAATTTGTCTTTTCTTCAGAACAAATAGAAGTTCCATTGTTTAATTTTACTCTTTTTTAAAATTCTTGTGAGTACTTTGCTTGTTAAATAAACAGTTTTTTCCACTTTTCTGCAAGGAAATATTTTCCTGAACCGGCTGGGGGAGAGGCCCCTTGAATCTTCTTTCTGGAGGGACCCCTTTGGAAGTTTCCTCCCAAATTTGCCCTAAACCAGGACAGGAGCAAAAAGAAATAAAGGTTTAGCACAAGTTTTGTTGAATTATTCAACAGTTGCTACAAAGCATGTCAGTTAAGCTCAGTGCTCCTTAGTAGCTCTGACCATTTCTGGTTTATTATTATACTGCTCCATTCTTGCAATATATGCATAAGAAGAAAATAAATAATAGTAATGAAAGAAAATAACAGCAAGTAACTACTCATTTTTTATTTTCTTTAGCTCCTCTCAGCACTAAACCAAGCTACACATATACCTGTATGTATATGACAAACCTTGTATTTGTCAAAGCTCTGAAATTATGCCAGGGCATGCATCCACATCTGTATAACACTAAGATACTAAAGGCAGCTGTGAAATGCAAGTTTTTGAAATGCATTTCAAAATAAGATGTTCAGGTGTCATGGAAATTCAAGACTTGGACATGGAAATATTTAGGTTGATGATTGAATTAACATATACAAGGAGCTCTAGGAACATCGAGAAATTATATAAACTGAACATATTTAGTACTATATAATAAATATAAAAAAGCTGATTCAAGTGTAAAGCTGATTCAACATTTTTCCACCTGATTGCAAAAAGATATTATATAATACATATATATTGTTTCTAGGGGATTGCATATTCCCATGCAGCAGCGATAAAGTGGGAGAAAACCAAGGAGATAGAATGTTCCTGCCCAGTAGTCACTTTATCATATTGCAATTCCACAATGTTGCCTATACAACAGACCTTTCAGCTAGCCAAGGTAAAATCAATATCATATATTCTGTTTATTTCCATGAAGTGAGCTACCATTTATCAGAGACTGGAAGATCAGCTGCTAGAACAGTAAGCACACTTTAAAGGCTTGTATTTGTAGGCTATCACTGGAATTAGCCAAGGTTTTGAGATACTACCTGTTTCTCACAAGGACTTTACGCTTTCATTTCCTCCTCCGTTAACAATTAAAATTGGCATATGGGGAAGGGAAAGGGAGTAGGGAATAGTTGTGGCATTCAGTGGCTGGCATCTCACATGCCACACATGATTTTTCATGTAGGCAGGAAAGTTTTAATCCTGCCTGGTGCTCTGCAAGGAAAAACTGACCAGAGCTCTGGAGATTTCAGCCAAGGGGAAGGAACATCAGTCTTGGGGGAATACTATTACACTGAATGATGTCTTGTACAGAGAAAAACCTGAGAGGGTAGCCACAAAAGCCCACTTGGAGGGTGCGAAACTATTTAGGCTATAATATACCACTAAAAATAATTTGTTTGTACTACTTAAACTCTGGGGAAATCTGGCTCAGCAATAAAGCCCAGCTGTTGCTATTCAATATATTTTGATTTTGGACTTCTTGCAGTTCAGATAATGTTGAAGAAATGCAGTTGGGAGCTGCTCTGATCAGCAATAATTTGTACCTGGGGTGATGTAAAAGTGAGTTGAGCTGCTACAATTTTTTCTTTCCATTTATAATATCATTTGTATACTTTCATAAGCAAAAAGTTATCAACACTACTCCCAAACAGGGAAAGTTGGTATGAGAGTTTCTTTCCTGTTCTCCAGCTGGCTGTACAAGATAGCTACATAAAGAACTTGGTCTGACACAAGGCATTCTACCTCTAAATAAACTCCACAGTGAGTAATTTGAAAAGTCACAATGGAATAAACATAAAGAGTTTTACATATTTATTTCTAATATCTTGCATTATTGATTTCCCGTGTTTTGCTGACACCAACAACTGCGACTAAAATCTCTGTCTAGTAGCATGAAGACATAATATGGTACTCCACAAGCCAGTGTTTTATGTTAATTTCAGTGTTAATATTTCTAAGTATTTCAGATTTTGCCAGCTGGAAGAGCAAGGCCAGAGGAGATATAAAAGAGATATAACTAATTAAGAAGACTATAATTTAGTTAAATTGGTGAGTCAGGAATAAAAGAGTTGTTCATCCAATTCTCCCTCTAGAAGCTTCTACAGGATAGATCTTAGCAAAACTAGAACAGTTATTAAATAACAGTGCCACTTAGGCATAGGACAGATTAATCAACGGACAGATTCAACAAGTTTTGTCCTAATTAAAAAAGATTATGCTTCCTTCTAACAACAAAGATTTTCTCAAGCCAGAACTAAAAAATTTATTATTCTGCTATGGATTTTCACAGAAGAATATTATAAGAGCCTTGTGCAGTCTTGGAATTACGTAAATTATATGAAGTCACAGAAGTTTAATTAACTGCCATTTTATTAATCAGAATTCATCATCAATATCTGTATCAGACTGACAAAAATCAGAAATACTTCTGGTGAATCTAGACTGTGGACTTGCAAAGAGAAAAGCAAAACAGACACAAACACATAAGACATAAAAGATCCTCAACATTATGCAGTAATTTTCACTAATCAATCAATCTGTCCAGACTTCACCCCCAAGGGTCACAGAAGAGAGAGTGAAAAACAGCCAGCTTACCTAAAGGAAGCAAATAGATTCTGCCCACCACAGGCAAAAGCCTCTGTATTCAGAAAGACTGAATGATGGGGTGAACTGGGAACGAAAGACGTGGTTATTCTGTGTAGCATTTGTTTTGTAACAGGTGAGGAGTACATTAAAATTGTTTATCTATAGAATTACTCATGTCATTGTTTGAAGAACTGATGTCCACTTGATGTCCAATTCAGGGGAGTTAAACCCTTACAAAAGTAGAGTATTTCTAGTGTAAGACCACTCAGCAGAGGATAAAGAATAAACCTCTGAAAGGGGTTTTGTATTTTAGATATTTAGTGACTTATTTATTTGATAAGTTTATCAAAACTAATTTCACTTTTAAGTAAGAACCATAGGGATTTTTCTTGGATTTTTTGTTTGTTTGCTTTTATTTTGTTTACTTTTGCTTTTTTCCCCAGTAATATGCTCTCTTTTTAAAATTTAATTCTATAAATAAGTCATTTTGAGAGAAAATAAAGAAAGTAAAACTTGCTTTTCTTTTACATTTATATAAAATATAAATCATTACTTAAAGATTAATATGTTAAATTTACTAGCCCATATTTTACTTTTTGGATATTTAGAAGGAAAGGAAAGGAAAGGAAAGGAAAGGAAAGGAAAGGAAAGGAAAGGAAAGGAAAGGCATTATTGAAATAGTTTTGTCATGTGAGATGACTAATTTCATTTTGATTCAGCAGCCTCGATTTTGCCTGATAGCAAATTCTTTCCAGACCCATCCTCAAATCCTTTACCCACTTCAGTTTCTTTTCTCTGTAAAGACAGCCAGCCTGCCAGCTATTACATCAATGGCCTATTAATGTGTTTTTGGTAAAAAAACCTCATTTCTTCAAGGGTGCATTTGTTGTCCCAAAACTTTGAAATTAATCTGGGTAAACTGGCTAAAGTTTAAAGTACAACCTGGCTCAAGATGAAGTTTCTGCAACACCTGCTGCTACGGCGTCTGTCACCTCTAGAAGTATGTGTTCTGCCAACTTTTTCAGGTGTGTGGTGTGGTAATCTATTTTTTGTTTTGCCAACAGATATAATACAGGCTATACAGAATAGCACACTAATGTAAGAGAAATCACAGGCAAAAATAAAAAGCTGTGTCCTTTCTGAGCCCTGAGATACAGGTACAGAATAAATACATATTTTGAGTTATGATCCTCTATAGTATCTCAAAAACAGATCTTGTCACTTTTCTGTTGGCACGTTTCCTCTGCATGAATTGACTTGTAACAACTTGTTTGATCCCTGCTGCTCCCTACCTTAGTGTAGGAGTCTGACATGCTTTCCAACTACAAGGAATCAGTTTAAAATAATAGTATCAAAACCTAATATTATGTTCAGGTAACATGTTGAAGGAGATGTAGTAGTTTAATCTGGGCTTTTTAAGTTATCTGCGTGCAGAGTTTCCATTTTCACCACATCTTTCTGTAGACTGTCATTTGGGGTTTTTTCTCTGGTTGGTTGGTTTGGTTTGTTGTTGTGTTAATTAAAAGCTGCCAAAAAATATAGGGCTGTAAAACACATTGATGTATCGGTAACATTTTTCCTTTTCAAAGTATCTCCTCTGTAGTCCAGAATTTCTATCTCACCAGAATAATCACATCCCTGAAATGTTAAACTTGGCATGATTTTTTCCTGGTCTAATACTTATTCATCATGAGTATGGCCTACTTTTTTGCACATATGTTAATAACTTTTGAACTAAGATGCAAAAAGCAGTGTATAAGAGACGGAAATGACAGACAACAAAAGAGTAGCATAACATTTCTCAGATACTTAGGGAAAAATTCGAGAACAGAGCCCAGCTGGAGATAAACCCAGCAAGAAATATTAGAGATAAGAAAAAAAAGGCTCTTGCAGCTGAACTAATTGCAAAAGGGAGTTCAGGGAAAAGGTGGTTCGCTGATGGGTAGGGGAACTAACAAGTGCGAGATGGCATGGGGCGGGCTAAAGAACTCAATGCCTTTATATCTTGATCTTCATAGGCATTGCCTGTTTTCACACCTCTGTGTGTAACAGCTTAGTCTGAGGAGTGAGACAGCTATCATCTGGGAGTAACACCTTAGAAGTACCTAGAGAAACTGGATATTTTTAAATTCACCAGCTTGAACAGCAGGAACATTTCATCAACTATTTCGGCGTGAAAGTGCTGAAAGGGTTGGTGGATTGTGATTGTAATGTGCCTGTATGTCTTCAGTGAAAAAGAGTGACAGCTGGAGGAGGGATCCATGACTGGGAAAAAATCTTCATGTTATTCCCTTCATTAAGACATGCCAGAAGGAGTGCCTCAATAACTGTGGGTTGCACAAGCTCTTCTTTCTCCTTGGAGGAGAGCATGTCACTTTGGAATACATATCCAGGCACGTGCAGGAGAGGGAGTAATGAGGAGTATTCAACATAGATTTAACAATGACAAATTATGTTGGATGAACTGATAGTTTTTTCAGCAAGACTGGCTATGTGGATAAAGCAGAGAGCTGGAACATCTATATTTTGACCTCTCCTGGTCTTCTGTCACTATGTGTCACAATATTCTCTTTTGACAGATAAGAAAATATGGCTTTGAAATAATTAGCCTGTTGGAGTGAGTCCAAAGAAATTAAAAAAAATTAACCTTTCTTAAAGACTCTGTTAAAAATCTTAGTATAAAACATCCAGTATTCTTTTATAGAACAATATTTTTCTGGAAAACTTTAAAAAAAAATTGAAATCTGATATGGGCTTTCATTTTTATCAGTGTTATTTTGCCAACATGATAATTACATTAGCATTCTTTTTACTTGCAAATTCTAAGGTCATTAATGGCAAAGTATAAGGTCACATTGTATGTCTAGTGGCATAAAGTCACACATTAATCCTCCTAATTAATTTACATACCGATCGAATAAAGGCTTTTGTAGCCCCAGTCTAAATGTTACTGTACAAGTAGTCTTTAAGCTGTGAAATTATACTGCTTCTATTGAAAAGGAACCTAAATAAAGCTGTCAGCAGTGATTAACAAGAAACAAGATTACGTGACTTTAATTAGACTGTAATTTGAAAATAAATTTAATTGCAATTAATTTTTATAAAGATGTAGTTTCTTTTACAAATTTCCAAAATGTCATCTTCATTAAAGTTCATCTTACAGGTAAAAGAAATTTTCATGATTAGGAAAGAATTCATTACAGATTTGATAAAAAAATCTGAAGTATTCAGATTATATTTTCAGTCCATTTAAAATTCCTTATCTTTATACTGCATTATTTTTTGAAGAACAGAATTGCTGTTAGAAAGATTCCCATTGGGTGCTGATTTGTGCATCTTTCTTATTTCATGCAAAGGGGAAGGAAAAAAATGCACACTCTTAAAGAAAAGAAGCACCATTAACTCAGGGAATGGCAACATCTGAAAGAACATGTGGACTAAGTGCTCCAAAAAACGCTCTGGCATTAAGACATTTCTGCTGTTTTTCCTCTGCTTTCCATTGTATTTGGAGAAATAGCATTTTGTGCCATCTTTGTAAACAGGATTGCATTAAAAAAACACCATGTTTACTTTCGTCTCCTAGTGGAAAAAATCTATAACTCCCCAAATGTGGTAAAATGCTGAAGAGAGAATGGAACATTGCATTCTGATCAGTTTGATTTGCCTGCTAAGTGAAGGGAAGAAGCAGCATGGTATCTGAGACAGGGACAGATTGTATGTTTAAACTGCTCATACTGCATAAAGGTGTCTCTGCAAGCAGAATGTACAACTCTTGCTGAAGGGACGAGGGATCATGCAACACAAGGAGGAAACAATCACCACCAACAGGGTTGAGAGTTGCTCTTGGAAAACTTCTGAAATTATCATTACTGCTCTGTACAAAAGAAGCCAGAAAATAACTGTAAGTAGATTGTTATGCATGATCACAAATTACTAGTTTCATGGAGGCAAAATTCCAATTTCTATGGGATCCATATGTGTTAGCTTTCTGTAGAAAATAATTAAGAGAAAAGAGTAGAAGGAATATGCAAAGACTGTCACTGTGTTATATATAAATGTAACTGAACATGAGCCAGCCGTGTATGCAGAAGTTAGTGGAATCACTGACCTGTATCAGAATAGTGTGTCCAGCAGGACTAGGAAAATTATTTTCTCCCTGTACTCAGCACTGGTGAGGCAACACCTCAAATCCTGTGTTCAGTTTTGGGCCCCTCACTTCAATAAAGACACTGAGTTGATGGAGACAGTCCAGCAAAGGGCAACAATGCTGGTGAAGCATCTGAAGCACAAGTCTTATACAGAGTTAATGAAAGAGGACCTTATCCCTCTCTACAACTACCTGAAAGGAGGTTGTAGCCAGTGGAGTTTGTCTCTTTCCTAATTATAAGACAAGAGGAAATAGCTTCAAATTGTTCGAGGGGAGGTTTAAATTGGATATGAGGAAAAAATTCTTCACCAAAAGAGTTATCAAGCACTGGAACAGGCTCACCAGGGAAGCAGAGGAATCAGCATCCCCGGAGGTAGATGAGGCACTTAGAGGCATGCTTGAGCGTCGCAATAGAGCGACAAAGACACTGCATGACAGATGCGACACTTTCAAAGTGGCAAAAAGCCTCTGCTTCAATGTTACAGCCTATTTTTATACAGTTTTCAAAATTATCATGTTTAATTCTACTTGGTTAGTAACTTTTTTGCCACTCAATGCATTGGTTAGAAGGTGCTTGGGTGATTCTCATGGATTCTCATGGATAGAATCTTCTTCACAGATGTGAACTGATTTTTTTTTTTTCTTTAGAAGAATAGATTTTTGTACAAACTGATTCTCATTTTTATAATTCTTTTCTCATGGGAATTTAACAGGTTAGCTTAGCCAAAATTGCAAGAGCTGAATTATGTCTTACAAGGCCTTTCTATTCTAAGGTTTTACCTATATGCAACAGTTGAGTGATGAGCTAGGCAATGCTAGGTTTACTATTGAACTCCATTATCTTAAATAACTTTTCCAATCTAATTGATTCTACATAAAGTTCTGATTCTATCTTAAACCATAATGGCAATGTTTTGGTGTTTAATGCTTTTACCAGTACAGTTATGACATGTCTGCCAAGGGCACCACTGACTAAGGAGTTTTGGTGTATTAACTTCCCAGAGTTTTGGGAACTCTTTGTTAAACAAATACCAGGACATAGTTGTTAATAACATAAGATTTTTGTAAACCTCAAAAAACAACTTCAAAATTGATTGACAGTGGAATTAAGTATTTCAAATTTGCCTATTACTCATTTTCAGAACATATCACTGAGTAAGACCTTAATACTGTCTTAAATGAGATCAAAGACAAAATTACCATGAAGTAAATAGATGTTGGGTGTACTTGGGAGCCTATAGAGTGAACTGAACTGGGAGATTGCCTATTATGTTTTTAGTTGAAGGCAAAAGATATGACAGATCTATCAGCATTGCATGCTCCTCTTCTAGGCCTTCAGTGTAGCAGTCACTCCACCACCCAACTACAATTTGAAAAGAGGCATCAAAAAAAAAAAGAAAAAAGAAGAAACCATCAGGTTGTAAGTAGTCACTAAAAATAACAAACTCCTGGGAAGTAACAGTATTTCTGCTTTGAAAAAAAATGGCAGTAGGAGTCTGACAATCTGTTCTGTGTATCTTCACTGACATAGGAATCATCAGCAAACCACTTGATTCTGGTTGCTACACAGTCATAGACACCATTATTAAAATTGATTTAATTCATCATGTGCAATTAATCCTACATTTTAAATTGGTAGAATGCTTTCAAATAATTGAATAAACAACAGTAAAAGAAAACCAAGCATAATTTAAACTTTTACCTTACCATGAACATCTGTCAGCTTCAGAAACAGCAATGATAAGCATATTAATTTATATTATAGGAGATTGATAAATGTATTGCCAGGACATTCCAGAAAAAAATTGAGATATATTACATGTCTCTGACTTGTTTTTTTTCCAAACATTTAAATACCTAAGCCATTCCATATTTACTGTAGAATGCTGTCAACTATGTCCAAAAACGCCTTCTACTCCCTATGACAGTAACTATGACAGCACACTTGTTCAACAGCATAAGCAGTATGGTGTAGCAATGTAACGTAGACTTGAATGGGCAGAGGGATGACCTGTACCATACCCCATCCAAGAGATGGAAATGCTAGCCATTTTTAACTTCAAAATTACATCTGTTTACTAGATTGTATCTTTATTACTAAGGTGGATGAATGCAAACATCTCCTTGCAATTAACATCCAATTTTATTAGCAACTTAGAATATTTTGCTCACATGATATTTTAGTACATTATGCCAGTCTCAAATATATCCTGTTTGTTCTGTTTCTCTGAGAGAGTAGGGTTTTTGTTTTCCCATGAACTTCCAATGGTCCAGCTTTTCCTTCACTATTAGAAAGCATTATTAACCATAAGGATTCTAGTAGTTTCCCTAATGTTCTGCAGTGTCTAACTTTAAACATGGTTTTCTCAGAAATTATTTGCTACAAAACACATTATGATCATACAAGTCTGAGGCCCTTACAGGTACCGCATAAATCACAATGGAAGTCACAAAAGTATGGACTAAGAAAGTACTATGACTTAGAAAAACAATGTAAAATGATACATGTAGAATAAATTCTTCAAAATGAGAGAGTCATTATTTGCATTCTGGAAGAATGATCATAATCCCTAGACAAATTTAAACTTTAGCAATTCCCTATTGCCTAAAAATTTTTCTGATGGGAAAACACAGAAGATTACTAATATGAAATGAACATATAGTACTTTTTTCAAATAAATAACCCACAGAATTTAAATATTTAATTACAACTTCATTTGGACTGGATGAGCAATAATAGCAAAATAAAAAAGGAAAAATAATTTACATTGGCCACAGCAAGAAGTTGGACATCTGACAAAAGTATCTTGCCAAAGAAAAGTTAGATTCATCCACAACAAATATGGAGAACAGGTTATAAAGTAACAAATTATCAGACCTCTGGTTTTCCAGCATCTATCTTTAACTTTATTTTGATGTAAAGTCAGTGTTTAATCTGTAATTTACCTGAATAAATTATATTTTCTCAAAGCAACAAATCTGGTGTTAAACTCAGTGAGAACAAACAACTCAACGCTTCTTAAAAACTGTGAGCTTACCTTAAAAGAGATACTGAAAAAATGAACTATCAAGAAGTTATGAGTAGTCTCAATAACATGAATCACCATATGATTTCTTTCTAACTGCAGGACACAGTTTTCCAAATTTTCCTAATTCCAGTATGCTGCTTCTATGTTGCTGAAATATAGATTCATAAATTATGAAGTGCTCTCCATTTGTTGTCCACACTTATATTTCTTTTCTTCATTGACCACCTAATTCCTATAAAGCACTTGCCTCTGGCATGATCAAATTTATTTTCAACCTTTGAAAAAAAGTCACAACCTCTTCGGAATCAAATAAAAAACTTATATGTAGCCTCTGCTGTGTCTGTCAACACTACGGACTGGTAATGAGGAAATCTCACTGTATTATAATAACTTCCAATATTTTGTGGAGCTCAAAGGTCAATAGTCATGTCATTCTTAAAACGTTGGTATTTATGATTTTTCCATTACTTCAATGGACGACCACTGAAAAATGAACAGTACCAGAGGATGCTATGTTGTCCCACTTAACAAGTTCAGGAAGGAGACATGACCTTCATCTTTTAGAATTCGAACGCACTGAAGAAGAGCTATTACTATAAAATTGTGTTCTCATCTAACTAAGTCAAAAACAATTCTACTGATTGTAAAACATCATCTCTGCATTTTAAATAATATATGTAAATTTAAAATCAATTAATGTATTAGCCATGTAACTCAATGTACTGATGAGCAACCAGAGGCAAAATCAGAATAAGACAAAATAAGATTATTTATCTTAGGGTTATAGATGACAGGTCTCTATCTATAGAAACACAATCTGTACAGCTCTTTTTTTCAAAGTAGTGAATTTGTTTTTATAGCAGGAAAAAAAACTCTCATACCTGTTCTGAGAGTTCTAAGTCCCTGCTGGAAATACATCTGTACTTCACTGAAAGGCTTTCTTTGTTCTACATTCTTTCACAGTACCATATCTTGAAGTCTCATACTGCAGAGTGAATTTTGAACACTTACATCTTTCTCTGCATTTTTTAAAGGGTAATGTTCACTCAATAGCACAACACCAGAAGTACATAATTATAAAGGGTGAAAGAAGCTGCATTCAAATTACCCATGAGTCTAAATGCTTGGCTCTGTATAATTACTTTCAAATTATTTCTGTCAAACACACGTTATAGTTGAGTTAGTAATTTATATTTTAAAAAGAAAATTAAGAAAATCAAGGAAGAACTTATTCAGAATTTTTAATAAGCACAGCTTATTCTTTAACAAAAGGTATCAGGTTTTTAAGCAACTTATTACTCAGCCAGTTATGTTCAGTGGATAGTCCAAGAAGCACATTAACACATTAGAGACTACAATTCCAGCTTTCAGTATGGAAAATATAATAATCTATCATAGATATATTATAAAATAGAAGCACGTTTCTGTGTGAAACATTTGCATATTTTAAATAAATTTTTCCTTTTTCTGAATTGGTACCTTTTACTCTTCTCACACCCTTCAGTGAGTGGGTTCACTTGGAACCATAATATTGTGATATATACCACATTGTCTTTCAGGTAGTTGATGTGTTCATGTTTTGGACAGGAGGCAAAAGAAAATAAAAAAACCTTCCATCGTATTCACTGAATTTGTATTTATGATCACCAAGACCATCTATTCTGTGAACTTCAAATCTATTTGCAAGGAAAGAGGCAACTGCACATTTGCAAAGAGGAACAGCAGGGCATCTTCAAGGGCTCAGCTGGATTGTCTTTTCCTGATATATCAACCTTTAAAAAAATCTGTATATATAGAAACCAAAATAAAACCATTTAGAATTTAGAACACACCACATGATTTCTTTCTAGTTGTAAACCACATTTTACAGAAAAATTAAAACCTTCTGAACTGCTGAAGTGTTCAAATATTTATTGGTCCATTTCTCATCTTGTTGTTGTAGTTAAAATTCTACATCTACAGTCAAAGATTTCTTGAGACTTAAGACACATCCTTCACTACTAAGTCAGTTGAACTTGGCAGATGCTCCTGAGAAGGCTAATGAAATGCTCAAAGAGTTGTAATGTCAGAGCATTTCAGATAAAAAGTGTTTGTCTCCGATACTACTTTAAATGTGTACTTCATACAGTGAGGAAACACTTCAGATTTTTTATTTATATAAAGCTTCCTTTTCCAAATCTCTTAAAATACAGAGATCGCCTTTAACATCATCTGTGGTGGGTTGGAAAGCAAAGTGGCCTAACTTAAATCTTATCATTGACCAGAGAATCCATTGGATTATATCATGCTAAAACAAAAAGGAAAAAAACCTGTGTGGAACACTGGTAGGTTTTGGGTGGGTTTGAGCAGTACCGGTGTTTCAGCTGTGTGCTGGCTGTACAGGGGGTCTGGGGCAGGTTTCTGGGGCAGGCCAGAGTTCACAGCTACACTCTCTGTCCCTATTAGCTTTCTTCCTTGGAGTATCCTCCTACAGACATTAGGATGTTCACCTTATATGACATGCAATATTCTTTATGTCCATAGTGAAATCCTTCGGCCAGGATTTTGAGATACTCTAAATCTGAGGTTGTTGACTGAACTGGAAATAGAGTTCATAAAATGAAATGTTGTTTAATGCCACTGACGTTGTTTTAAAGGTTAAATTACATAAATGCAAAGTCTGCCAGTGCTTTCCCAGTGCATGTTTTCCTTACTTCATATGAGTGAACTCCATACAGCAAAATTTCCTAAGAATCCAGATTTATTTGAATGAAAGTGCACACTGCCAAACAAATATGAAACAATCACCACATTTGGTGCTGAGTGGCTAGACTAGAGTAGGTAAGCAAACCAAGTATCTGTAACCTCCTTTTCTGATCCCTAGGAGATAATAGCATTAGTGTGTAGCACAGGATTGTCACAGGAGTGACAGGGAAAAGCATCTTGGGCTGTGATGTGTGTCAGAAACTCAACTGATGCAATCTGTAGTATTATTAAGAAAATATTTATGAGCAGGAATGCTTTTCTCTAGGAAGAATCAGAAAAAAAAAACAACTCTTTTATAACTAGGTATATTTCAATGCAATTATAGCATATTCCATGATGGAAAAAATTACACAAAATCACAAGTGCCATAAAAATGTTACCTAACATTATATAAATCTCCTTTAAAAATGTGTGGGTTTATTCCACTAAAGAAAGATTTTTTTTGAGCTGATAAGAATATTGTTGTGATCTGTTTTCCGGGAGAATTTTTCTGTAATTAATTAAAATGAAGAAATACATTCTAAACTGCAGTGTCTTCAGGGAGCCATGTGGGTGCTGGAATTCACAAACTTAATATTCTCTGAAGAAATAAAGCATACAGTACAGATATTAATATGGTTGATATGTAGTTCTTAAATATAGAACAACTTTTTGATTCTGAGTAAGCACCCACTTGATTTGAGTACATCACATTAAAATTACTGTGAAGCAAAAGTGCTATGAATTCACAATTTAACAAAAATATTATTAAAAAATTCACATTGTAAGGAAACCATTTGATTTCTTCTGCAAAATTCCTAAACACCAGTCAGCTTACACCAAACTCCTCAGAATGTGCTTTCAGGCTGAAGGTACTGTTTATTAATTGGCAAAAAATACTAAATACATTTATCTCAATTCTTCAGAACTACATGTTTTAGCAATAATTTGGTTGTTAAGTTATAGTGACATATCCTTCCTGGGGGAAAGGGAAACCAGCAGGAGATTGGACGTAACTGCAACAAAAATTCATTTTTTTCAGCTTCAGTGGAACTTAGTTTTGGATGGCATGACTATTTAGTGCTAACTGGTTAGAGTATGAAAGTTATAATATAAATTCTGACACTTTTAAATGGAAAAAAGACAGCATTGTAATTAAGACTCACAATAATGGTGTGGTGAGGTGTGAAAAATAGGAGGCTTATTCAGCACCGAGATAAATTATTGTAAATCTGTAGTAGGTGTATGTCAAAGATGAATTCAAAGTGCACCGCAGAAGATTTTTTATTACTTCTAAAATGCATGATGCTGCAAGTTTTTCTGCTGACTGCTGTGTTCAGGAATTAGGTTGGGGATAAGGGATACTAACTAAACTGTAACTGAAAGTCTTCAATGTGTATTATCCATATGAATACTATAAAACCAGAGTGTTGAAGAGAGAAAAATTTGTTTCACTGCATCATTCCTTTCACTTTGTTGTATAGCAATATTTAAATTCTCAATCCCTATTAAGTGAAAAAATCAGAATAAAAAGAAACAAAACCCCTCAAACACTAATACACTAACACTAACATTTTTATTAATAGAAAGAATTTAGACAAAGTCTATAGAACATATATTTTTGGAAAAAAGTAATTCTTCTAGAAACTGGGAATTTGCTTTCCTCTTCATATAACTATTTCAAGTAGCATTCAAAAGTGAAGGAAAATAATTTGAATCTAGAAAAAAATCTTGTAATGCATCTTAGCCAAAATAATAGTCTAAGGGAGGTATCTGAATATGTGATTCCCAACACAAAACTTTGTGTTTAAGTCAGTAAATACATAATCTAAAACCACATTCCTTGCAGAACTATCAGAAAGGACTTGAATGTCATAGCCATTCGCATGGAACTTGAATGATTGGAATATTCAAATGTGGACACTTTGTTGCAACTCATCAAATTGAGTGCAATTTACTAGCTGGATTAAGCGCAGCAATTCTAGAGAGGTTTATCATTGTAAAAGAAAGACAAAAACGTAACCCAAAAGTTTCTGTCATAATGATCAGTAAATAACCATCTTGGTGAACTGAAGTAATTACTTTCATAAATCAGAGCCCTTATTTTGCTTTGAAATAAGAATCTCCTTGCCGGAGCTCCTAACAGTGTAGTTGCTGTCTTGTAAAATGTTTCTTCTTAATCTCTTTAGAAAATTATTTATACTTTCTGCTCACAGCCAGAGAGGAAATGCACTAAGACTCAATTGGATATGTATTTAACTTAATAAATTAATAAAAAATATTAACTGCTACTAAATTGGGAGTTTAAGTTTTGAAACTATAGAGATGACTACAGAAAAGAAATCTCTGCTTTGCAGCCTACTGGGAATTCAAACCTGTGGTCTACTTTGTGACATGAACATAGTCACCAAATATGTGAAATAAATTTTCTCTAAACTAAATTTGCTTAATAATCAGTTTTCTTTCTGTGTATTTTAAATATGGGAGGGTCTGGGGAAGAAAGAACAAAGTCTAAACAATCAAGTTGAGGAAAAAAAGAGGTTTTTTTAAGACTTCCAACTATTTAATTTCAGAATTATTCCTGACTTTTGTTTGCTTAGTATTCTTTAAAACAGTAAATTATAAAGACATTAAGAAAATGGGATGAAATAAACTGTAAAACCAAGAAATTGAAAAGTTTTATGAAAAGTAATGCAGATTTTATCTTTTTCAAAAAGAACATTCCATTTCTTACTCTGTAATGAATAAATAAAATTGGTCTACCAATTCAGGATAATGCTCCTCTTATCATCTTATAAAACCTTCTAGATTTGAGTGAATTATCTATGGAAGCTAGCCTGGGAATACATTTTGAAAGGAAATGTTGACATGCATCTGCATCAGTACCACACGTGAGAAACTTTTATGCTTCTTTCCTTGTTTAACCATTAGAAAGAAAAAATGAAGACAAAAATTAGGTCTAACTCCTCAGCTTAGCATTAGAAAATTGCTTTCAAGTATCCTCATATGAAAGATAGATTTTACTGAATCAGAGGCTGTGATGAATTTTTCCTGTAGATTATGGAAGAAAAACAGAAGTCATTTGGCTAAGGTTAGGATATATCAACCAGTAGAAAAAAAAGATTTTGTTTATTAAGGAAGACAGCAGGACTTTCTGACAATATGGTATATGCTGATAATCTGACAGAATGGAATTTAATAATTTAAATAATTTATAAGCCGTAGTTACCTTATATGCTACCAACATAAGAAAGTGATTCCAAATGACTGCAGACTAGAGCATGGACAATGACATAAAAGGCAGACACAGAGGGGGTTGCACACATTCAAAAATGCTGGACTTTTTGTTGTTATACAAAATGCTGGACTGTTTGCTGTTATACAACTGTGATGTCTTGTTCTTATGTCTGGGGCTGTTTGATGAAACAGAACTACAGGAACTATTTTAATTAAAACTTATCTGACCACTGTTATCAGTTCCACAGACAAATTACCTGTTCATCTACTGTACTGTGGATAGATCTTGAATTCTTTTATTTTGTTAACAAATACAGCGGTGATAGCCTTCATGTTTACTTATAAAACCTTTGACCTGAATGTAGAACAAACCCATAGTGTGCTACATTTACCTAAGGTTTGAAAGTGAAGGAGGATTTAGTGCCATTTGCAGCTACCCATTATGACATTAACCCCCTTCCAACCCTGTGTCACCTCAGTTGTGGAGAGCCATCAGCCTCATCCCCTGAGGAAGAAACAGCAGGCACACCTGCTGAGTACAAGACAGTGCAGTTGTCTGAGACATAACGCTGATTTGATCAGACAGTCATGAATGGAAGCTGTGAGCCATGTGAACTTTCGGTATTGTAAATGCAGTTTTATATTATTCAGTGTACATGGAGAATTATCTTCATACTTTCCTTATTCTGCACCTTTTCTTTTGAAAAATGTAAGGAAGAAATAGAACCGTTTTATAAACTTAACACTGGAAAAATGAAAGAATTTGATTTTATGAGATCTCACACTGAAAGCCCATGACATAGTTTCTGTGGGATCAAAGTGTCAGGAGTTGAATCCTTTCTTCTGAAACCATACAAGATCTTTTTTTCTAATACTATGAATGCTAATAGGATCCAAAATACTGTTGAAATAAGCTCTCATGAAAGGAATCTCTGTTCAGAAGCAGAAGAGGTTACCAGAGGTAAGAGATATTTTGGAAGTGAACAAAATGTTCTTTTTATGGCTCTTCTGTCATTGTTAATGTTTTTCCAGTCTTCTAGAAATAATGAATAGCTACCATAAAGGATGAGGGAAATGTAAAAATCCTGAGAGGTATGTCAGAGTCATTTATACAAGAATCAAGCTGATGATTTTGATGGAGGTAGCAACTGATTAGAAGCTTTTGTTACAGTTTAAAAAGATCTCTATCTGGGATTTGGTTGGGTTTTATTAGAAGAACCTCAGCAAGTATCAGTGCGACAAAATGAAGAATAATGAGTTCTCTGTTCTGTGGAAAAGTCTCTTTTACTGAAATATGTATCATTGTCCATAAATATGAAGATCATGTACCCCCATTTGAATTAACATAAAATTAACTTTTTCTTCTTTTTTTTTTTTTTCCTGACAACTTAGATTATTACAAAATATTTCTTTTTAATTTTTGGTAATTTTTTCAAGGAAAAGCTGGATAGGAAGAAAAGAGTATGCAGATCAGGTGAAGGGGAAGCAGAATATTTTTTGGTATTTTGTAAAATTTTCCCCAGCTGAGTAATTATCTGAACTTATGGTAGCTTTGTTGCTTTGTTTGTTTTCTCTTTCCAGACAGATTGTCACACTTTTATAAATATAAGGGGAAGTAGGTAACCGGTATATCTGGGAACCATGAAGTACAGAATTTTTTGTATGAAACAGCTTTTCCCATTTCATATTCATAAAAGTTCAGGATATGATAGTGATAAGCCTATACTTGCAGAACTTAAGTAGTGGACTGCACTGAATATACATAACAATGGGATAATTCACAGCATGTTTAATAAAGCTTTTCCTTCCTACAGCTATTGAGTCAAACTGTGAAAGTTTGAAAAGTAGTGCTTAAAATCAATTGCTCACAATTTTTTGTGGTGGAATATTTTCTGAGAAACTGGTTTTCATCAATAGAAATTACAAGAATAATTTCAATGTTCTTGATTAGAAGTACATTAATAGGGTAAAAATGATCAGACTCGTGAACAGACTACAGACACTGCATAGGAGAATACTGGAATATAAATGTTCTCGTGTTCTACTCTTAGTTTAGCAGAACTATTACAAGGTTCTCATTAAAAACTAATATTAAAATTGAAATTTGCAAACTCAGTGTTACACAAATCTCACTGTCTGGTACTCACCTTTAAAAGTGAAAAAGGACAGAGCACTCAGCTGGTGCAAATTGCCATTCACTTTCAGTCACTCCTGCCATTGGTATATGAAGTGTTCATCTATATTTTGCATCTCACATTTTTATATCAATGGAGTTTTAGAATCCAATAGCTTTTTGCCAACATTACAATATCCTTCTGTTTTATATAGAGTTATAGCTGAGATTTCAGTGAGGAGCTTCCCTTTGTTGCTGCTCCTGGTAAAACAATATCCTAGAATATCATCCAAAATGCACTAATGCCGCTAAGTGATGTAGACAGACTTTGACTGAAATCCTTACTGTACTTGATGAAGTTTGATGAAGTATGATGAAATATGTGATGTAAAACACAGCATCTTTTAAGAGTACTGGATATTTTGCTTTTTTCTGGACTGTATTTATGGTTAGTTTTTGACTGCTTCACGTATTTAGTTCAAGTGATTCAAGACCCCACAAGCTCAGACTCAGTTTACAGGGAGATAGGAAGATGGGAGAGCTTGGGTGAGCTGTATTTGCGTTAATATGCATCAACTCTTAAGTCATCCTTTTGAGTCATCCCCAAAATATTCAAGTATATTTTATACCAGTGTCCCTTAATTTAATTTTAACATTAAAATTATTTTTTTTCCATTGATGAACATGGGAAATGAATCAAATGTATTGCATTTGGTTGTTCAGAAGTTAAATACCATCCATCCATTAAGACGAGACCTCATCTCATACTGACATCTCAAATCCTCGGAACTCCTCTTTGCAGTATCTACTATTCACTGGGAGAACCTCATGTAATATAAATAGCATCACCCAACATGATGTCAGTGAGGAGATGCACAAGAAGCTGGGAGGGAGCATGGTCAAAGGGATATTCCATATCATAATATGGCATGCTCAGTGCATAAACTGGGAGAGTTGGCCAGGAAGAGATGATCATTCCATCTGTAAGTGGCCAGCCAGCAGTGGTATTGTGCATAATTTTTTCCTCTGGCATTTTATTCCTCTTTCTCTTTTTCATTACTATTCTTTCACAATTCAATGTTTTCCAGCTTTTCTTGACTAAACCTAACCTGTTTTAACATTGGAAATGGTTATAGGAAAGGTTTTAGCAGTGGCTTAGAGTGTTATGTTTTCCATTCCAATTTCTAGGCTCTTTTTTCACAAGAGTTGTTTTTTGAGATAAGTCATAGAGTTTTTTATGACTGATTTTTACTCCTATCTTTTAAAGACTAATAATTCATACAAGGTAGCCTTTGTTTTCCAAAGGTGCTACCTACATTTTATAAACTTAACTCTAGTTGTCGGCGCATCATTAGCCATTTGTTTTGTTGTTTAATGGTGCGGACTTCCCCAAACAAATATATAGACTGCTTGTTGAAGTTGGTATTTATCATAACCATTTGTTTGGAATAGTAAAACAAATCAACCAAATAAAATCTTCTCAGTTACATCACAGGAAAAAAAAAATGCACAAAGAAAATCCCAATCAAAAAAAGTTCTACTGTGTTTGGAAACAATCTGCACTCGAGAAATTAATTTGATTTTGTCTTAATCTGTGACATATGAAATATTGTTATGGCTATCTTAATGGGGATAGAAAATATGCTAGCCTCTATAAAAATGAAGGAGGCTAGGAATTTCTAGGAGCTAAATATTTTAAAAATAGTTTTGTTTGAAGTATCTCACTTTTTTCTCAGCCTAATTAAGTGAGATGAATCATTTATCATCATTGATTGTATCAACATTGCTTTCAAAATGATGGAATACCAGTACTAGAAAGCTTGGGGAACATGTATCATCATTTCACCATTCTGATTGAGCATTAAAAAGTGAACAAGAGAATATATCAGAAATTAAAGCTTAGATTTCCGAGGTCTTTACTCATACACAAGGGGAATTAGTCTCTATTTTATTCTACAAGGTCACACAACTTTCTTACATATAGAATGTGTGTTGTTGTGAAATACCTGTGTAATTTTAACCGTAGGAGATTAGAAATAAGATGATAGTTGAGTTAATGTGTTGATACCAGTATAATATTCTGTCGTGGTTTGACCGGAAATGGGACATCTTGGATATGTTGTTTTTGCTGTGGTTACCAATGGGTGGTCGGATTTTAAGATGAGCACCTGGTTTGTCCAGTGGGGTATTGGATCCGCCTCTTGAGACTACAAACCCAAGGAGTTAAAAGCAGGGCTCCTTTCCTTCAGAGCCCTCTTGGGATTTCCGGCGGGAAGGAGTTGGGTCTCTCTTCCCCGGCCCAGTTTCTGGCTGGGCTGGGGGAGGGGAGAGCCACGTGGCCCATCTACGGTAGGTCAGACTCGGTGGAAGGGTGGGGGAGCATCGAGCAACCTGTTTCCCCCCTCCCCCCCCCGCCTTTTGGAGACGGAGAGAATGCAGCCTGTGCTTGAACTGTTGTCTTGAAACTTGATATCATGTGCCGGGAGAGCTTTTAACCCTTGTGGATAATGAGAACTTCACGGAACATTACCTTTCCTAGGAAAGGGATAAGAGTGGAAGATGAAGGAGGAAATAGGCCAGTAAGGGGGTCTGGCAAAGAGAAAGAGAGATGTTGAAGGAATGGAGGAAGATGGAGTGGCAATTTTTGCTGGACTCTTTTGTTGTATATCCATGGACTGTTTCCTGGTGATACAGAGGCTGCATTGTGAGGGGAAGCGGAGGCTCGGAATCAAGAGAGTTTGGTGTCGAGACCCCTCAGCCCCAGGGGGTATAGAAGAAATGGGGGGGGACAAAGGTCCCAGAGATGAGACTGTGCTCTGCTTGGAACAAGACGAGGCATCCTTAAAAAGGTCCACTCTGAAAACAGGCCTCTGCCCCATCCCATGCCTGGTGGTGAGAGCACCTTGGCATGGGAAGAAGATGTCACGAGATAGCAGGACTCCGGGCGGTGCTAATTGTGACAAGAAGTCCGTGGCACAAGGAAGGACTCCATCTACTCTTCATGAGCTGAAGATTTGATTTTTCTAAAGGGTGGTGCCAGACCGAGTGGGGATAATTTTGGGAAATGAAATGTACTGGGGATCTGGGAGGAGGAGGAGGGGGAAGTGTTTCTGTGTAGTTTTCATTCTCCTTGTGTTTCTTTTTTTCCCTTTGTAGTTTAGTTTTTTTTGTAGTTTAGTTAATAAAGTTTTTTTTCCTTTTTCCTTAAGCAGGAGCCTGCTTTGCTTATTTCCGGGTACCACCTCACAGTGGATGCCAGGGAGAGGGAATTTTCATGGGGGCATTGGCATTGTGCCAGTGTCTAAACCATAACACATTCCAACTACTTAGAGTACAATATTTAATGAGCATAACAGAAAAATATCTCATGAGTTATCTTTTATTGTACTGCCAAGTTCAAGATATCATTCATATCAGCCTTGGAGTTCACTACAAATAGAAATCAAATTCTTCCAGTACCAGTGGAGTTTGTGGTCTCATGCAAGAGGATATTTTTTCTTCACCATTATAGAGTTAAATAATGTGGTTTTCCTTCTTGCTGAGGTTGTTGAGGGGAACACTGTGTCCATGGCACCTGTCAGTACTGACTTCAGGATCTTCATTAAAACAGATGAGAAAATTTGGAAATAATATTCTAATATCTCTCAATTATCATGCTTGTACAGCTGTTTAAAAAACCACATATTAATTTTCTTGTCCCCTATTTAAATTTGAAGTTGTAAAAAACACATCATGAGTTGGAAATCACGCTTCCTACTAGTGAATATTATATAATCTGCAAAAAAACTTTAATTCAGGTGATTCTGGGATTAAAGGGTTAAAAATGGGATACTAGTGAGGAGAAATAGGTTTTTTAGAATTCTTTTCACTCCAGATGACTTTGCAGGTGGGAAATGCTAAGAATATGCAGTCTGGAATATTTCTCATTGTTTTCTTTCTGACTTGAGAAATGAAATTTCTGTAAAAGATAATAGAATGCTGCAAAAGAAGTAAAAAGCACTCTCCATGGGACTAGGCCTCCTGGTATGAGAGGAGGGGAAGAGAGATTAGAAACTCAGGGGCTGTAAAATCACAGCCTTGCAAAGGAATGTGCATGTGCCAGGCCAAATGTAATATCCAAGCAGGGAATGGGCCTGTAAAGTTTGGGTTAAGTTAGTAGTGTAATGTGCCTGTCTGCCAGTGAAGCAGTGGAATAAATATTTTATTTATTTCCCCATAGCTGTGGTTTGTGGCAGTCTTGCTGTTACCTGCATATATCATCTCACATGGGTGTTGCTTCATATTTCAGGAAGCTCCAGCTCAAAAATAAGTATTTTATTTAAAAATGGTTGGAGTTTGGGTTAGTTTGTTAGATTTTTGGGTTTTTTTTTTTGGGGGGGGGGGATTGGGTTTGGTTTATTTTCTACAAGGTAAGGCTTTTCTATTTTGAAATTAAGACTTGTTTGGAGCATAGTTTGTCATAAAATAGACTAAGAAAATCGTCAATACCTTTTTGTATTGTATTTGCTCTGTTTGTGTCACAGCTGCACACTGCTTTATGCCTCTGCAGGAAGCTTCATGTAGAGGCAGTGCTTGAAAGGTTAATGGGAGTTACTGAATTGCTAATCTATTCTTTAAACCACTGATTAGCATTGAAATTGATTCCCAGCTCCTGGTGGCTGAAATGACATTAATCTAGTCTCTCCTATTAAAAACGTTACACCTTTCCTATGTTACCAGGTGATAACACATCATTAATTTGATAGCTTCCATTGTTCTGTCCTTCATTGGAACACCTATAAATGTGAGCAATGAGCAAAAATTTAATGTATTCATTCAGAAAGAAAAAAAAAAAATTTCACCAAGTACATTTGAAATGTGAAGGACAAGTATTTTTTGTAACTGTCAAGTATCCAAACATGTGGGTACAGGTATTAAGTTGTGGTCAGATAGATACAACATTATTATAGTTACAGAACTTGCAAATGCAGTCTTACTGTGACCATATTGAAAGGTGAGTGGACAGTACCCAATTTTCAACTACCATTGTGCTATCTCTATATGGCATTCAAATTGCAAAAAAAAAAAAAGGTAATTTCCTGTTTTATTCATAAGAACAAACAAGTTGCCCGAATCCACAATGAAAACATTGTACATCAAAGAATATGTACTCTTCAAAGCTCCTTTCAGTTTCCAAACACCAAGCACAACCTTGCCTTTACACAATTGGATTAGATTCACACAGGATGACATATCTTTTGGCTGCGTAAAGTCCTGTGGCTTAGCTGTCTTGTCCAGAATCCTACTTTCATTATTAAATGAAATGGATTTTAAAGCCACAATCTATTCAGCAAGATGGGTTTGGGTTTTTTTCTGCCAATCCTAATTGGTATCAAAAGTAAAAACCTTTCATAACAATTTATGCATTAATCTATAGCCTCATTTTTAAGCTGTACAAAATGATCTGTCCTTGATGGAAAGATAGGTGATAAACAACATGTTGCCTCTTTGCAAATATTCACACCTGGCTTATGAACTTCCTGGCGTAAGCTTTTAATCAAAATTATCACAGAATGCTGAACAAATTAACTTCACACTATCTTGAAAACAAATCTGCTCTAGGGCTTCTTCACTCTAGTGAGCCAGCTGAAAAAAACATGATGGTCTCAGTGATGTCACTGACAGTGTATTTTAAATATCTAATTCAAGCACTTTGCTTTATGTGACAGACATATGTTCACCTTGAAAATAAAATAAGAAAGCAATAGAATTGCCGTTTTTGTAAACAGTATTAATTTATGACAGTACTTATGACACATTTAACGTCAAAAAATGAGAAGTTATAAAATATCAGAATTTCAAACCAAGCAAATTAAAACAAAATAATAAAAGCATTCATAGGACTCGTCTGCAAGTTATGAAATGCAGATGAAATTTGCACAAAAACCAGAAAGAAAATGAGCTGCTGGGTCAAGAGAGCTCTAGAAATCTCTCAATAACAGAAGTATTTTATTTAAAATAAGAAAAATATCTCACAATTAATAGTGTTGAACCATTGTATTGAAAAAGAAAACTATGAGATTTTAAAACACTTAGGGAGGGTCAGGACTAAGCAAAATCTGTATTTTAGAATGTGACATAACATAAATTTCATCAAAGGAACAAAACAAGAAAGTTATTAAATTTCTATTAACTTTCTTATTAATTCTTATCCTAGGAAGGTCCTGTTGTTCAGAAAAAAAAGATATACAAGTGTAATTCATTTGAGAATTAGAAAACCCAAAAGAAGGACGTACCAAGATAGTTTGAATTTTGAAGGATAGGGCAAAAATGTCCATAAAGGCATTAAGACTGCAGGTCACTACAAAGTGTGCACATTTTCATTAACCATCATTCTGCATTCTACAAAAAGAAAACTTTCCACAGATTATGGTGAAAATATGTATGCACAGAGTGAAGAATACATACAAATTGACGGAGAGGCAAACAGGGAAAGATGAATCTGAGAGATTAATCTGTACATATTAGTATCATCTTTTTTATAGACTAAAATTTTTCTTCTGTCATATTTAGGATGAAGAAGAAAAAGTACAAAATAATGTCTGTAGATACCTTAGTTATTTTTATCATTAAAAGAAAAAAAAAATAGCCCAAGATAGTTAGGGAACTGTTCTGTGCTTAGCATTGTCATTTTGTATTGAATGAAGGGGCAAATAAAAATTCAGAAGGGAAAAAAATGCTTTGAAAAATGTGTACTAATATAGAAAATTGTCCTGGTGAGAAATGCATAATTAGTGAAGCAGGGCCAGGTTACCCATCTGTCTAGTCCAGTTATTTGTCTCCATCAAGAGCCTGTGCCAGCTTTATTAGGAGATTGTGAGAAAAATATCCTGGAAAATGCTTATAAGAGGTCTCTCCTAAAGAAGGCTTCCATTCATTTAAAGGTCACTAGCTTTTAGAACAAGTAGAATTCATATTGATTCCAAATATTTTTGTAATATCTGTTTAGTTGGGCACTGTGTTTTTAAGTACTTTGGATAATGTCTATCTGTGCATGTATTACCAATCCCTTTGTGAAGTCAGCTTTCAAAGATATTTAGGAATATACCAATGAAAAGTGTTTATTTCATAAGCAAGTTCTGGTGCTTACCCAATTAAGTATTTATTATTTTCTTTTGACAGCAATCTTTCAATTTAGTTGGTATTCTCTTCAACTTGAGATAAAAGAATGCAATCTAGCTCTTGATGACAGAACTGTAATTTACCATGTAGTTTTTCAAAATAATTCCTACTATTTTCAGTCCTGGTATTGGCTTTAAGTTTGAGGTTTGTTTTGGTTTGGTTTGGTTTTTTTCTCCCAAATGGCTCTGCATATTCAGAACACACTTCCTGAACTTCTTCAGTTATTTCATTTCTGAAAAACTTTTCATGTGAAAATAAACATACTGGCAGAAAAAACCCTTAAATTTCACAGCCAGACCATACTAAGTCACATTCCCCAACCAAATTGATATAAATTCTGATTCAAGTAGGAAATACAGGACTCCATCCCTATAAAATACTTACATTAAAAAAATTAAAATGATACAAAAATCAAAGTGAATAAATGTTCAAAAATAAAAAAATCAAAACTGTATGTTAAAACTTCCTAAGATTAAATACAAGAGAACTCCAAGTTTACCCAAAACTCTGCTAATGCTATAGAACAGAAAACTCAAATTCTTAAGATGGGAGAGATAAATGTGATCAATGAATGTGAACAATAAGATAACTGAATGTAATATGGTAGAAATATACTGTTTTGATAATAAATTTTAATCATGCAAACTTAATAGTAAATCCAGAGACAATTTTTTGAGCCATACAATGAAAAAATGCACGGTCTTAGCAATTTAGATTTCTAATTTCTGATACAAGATTTTTGAGATACCTCTGATAGAGTTTTTTACTGTTTTTTCCTGCATTTCTATTTCTATGGGATAAAGATATATAAACAATCAGACAGACGAAGAGATAAAATTTCTTAGCAGATGGTGGCTGAGATGTCAGATAAAGCAATGACCTGGTTCTAAACAGCAGAGGAAGAGATGATAGCTCAGGGGGCTTCTTTTAAGAGAATTAAAACTAGGCAGATGGTGTCCATTCTCACCCAGAGCTGAGGTGTTGCAGTAATATTATGTCATCACAAATTTATAGCTGAAACAGTACTTATGCACTTTTTCTACTCCTTTAGTGATTCTGTGAAGTGCAGAATAAAATAAATTCAATGTCTCTGGTCGTATTACCTTTTGCTCTGAATATTTGATACTAGAAGTATCAGATATTGTTACTTTCTAATCTTCATTTTTGCAGTAAGTATTAAAATTCATCCAGATTTGTTATAATCATAGACTATACTGAGTCATAAATGACCCACAAGGATCATTGAGTCCAACTCCTGGCCCTGCACAGGACACCCCAAGTCACACCCTGTGGCTGAGAGTGCTGTCCAAACACTTCTTGAACTCTGTCAAATTTGGTGCTGAGACCACAGCCCTGGGGAGCCTGTTCCAGTGCCCAAACACCACCTGGATAAAAAAACTGTTTCCTAATATTTAATCTAAACCTCCCTCAACTCAGCTTCATGCCCTTTCTTTGAGTTCTGTCACTGGTCATGAGAATGAAGAGATCGCTGTCTGCCCCTCGTCTTCGCCTCACAATGAAGTTGCATATTGCAGTCAGATCTCCCCTCAGTGTCCTCCAGGCTGGACAGACCAAGTGACCTCAGACGCTCTTTGTACAGCTTCTCCTCAAGGCCCTTCACCATGTTCGTTGCCTTCCTTTGGACATTCTCTAATAGTTGAATATCTCTTTCATATTGTGGCATCCAAAACAGCCCCAGCACTCGAAGTGAGGCTGCCCCAGTGCAGAGCAGAGGGGACAATCCCCTCCCTTGCCTGGCTGGTGATGCTGTGCCTGATTCTCCCAGGACACCCCAGGTTGGCCCTCCTGACTGCCAGGACACTGCTGATTCATATTCAACTTTCTGTCCACCAGGATACCCAGGTCCCTCTCCACATTTCTGCTCTTCAGCCTCTTGGTCCCTACATTAGACTGCTTAGTGAAAGATATAGAACTTATAGAGAGAAAAAAAAAAATAATCTATTAGACCAAATCAGATCTTTAACTGAACATGATTGCGATTTTTTTTTTGGCACACACATTTTCTAAAATTATATTGTTTAGTTGTTATTGAATAGGAACTATGTAAACCAAGCACTGGTATTGAAACACAATTTAAAGAGTTAGAACAAGCATATGAAAACTTTCCTTTGTACTCTTAGATGGAAATTTATCATCTGTTTTGGTAGTTTTATGTCCTCAAGTTCATACTCACAAAGTTCAGCCTCAGCTCCCTTTAAAAAACTTCACATGTTCGGATTTGCTAGATAGACTCTTTAATGCTGCTAGTCTAGCCTATACATGTAACTCCACCATATTCTAGACTTCTGATCAATAGCAGCCTCAATATACAAATAGATGCAGTTGCAGCAATAAATTATTCAAACTCTTCCATAAGCAGAAAGGTTGTTTACTGTCGCAGACATCTTTTCATGAAAAATCCTTTCCTTAGGATTTTTCCTCCTGAGAAGCCGAGAGGCCTCAGGACCAAACTGTAAACAATGGTTATCTGCAGCTGTGGAATGCAACAGGTTCATCTGTGATTGGTATCATGTGGTTGTTTGTAATTAATGGCCAATCACAGCCCAGCTGGCTCGGGCTCTCTGTCCGAGCCACAAACCTTTGTGATGATTCCTTTCTATTCTTAGCTTAGCTAGCCTTCTGATGAAACCTTTTCCTCTATTATTTTAGTATTGTTTTAAGTAATATATATGATAAAATACTAAATCAAGTCTTCTGAAACATGGAGTCAACATTCTCGTCTCTTCCCTCATCCAGGAACACCTGTGAACACCATCACAGTTTACTATCAAAACCTTATAAAATTTTACAAAATACATGGTTCCTTGCTTTTGTTTCAGATATTAGTGTTAGTAATGGGATTTTGGTTAACTTTTTGTTTGTTATGAATGGCTCAAGACATCATTAACTTTAATGGAACAAAGAATTAAAAATAAAGAAGGCTTTTTCCCTGTGTAAGCAGATTTCATAATATGGATATGATGGCAGCTCTGAGCGATAAATGTCACAAATTTAATGATTTATTTAAGCTCTACGTAGTAATTATAAAAAAAAAAAAGCATATATGTGGTAGTGAAATGTATCAATGTGGTAGCAAGATCCTACTTTTTTCTCCTTTTTTATCCTGGCCTTGGCATTTCATTTAAAACATTATTATTTACTTAGTATTACCTGCATAAATGAGCAATGAAATCTCTGGTGTTGCGACAGCTTTGAACAGAATCTAAATTAGTTCACACTTGGAACAAGATATGGAATATACTGTGAAGATTCTTGAGCTTGTCAAAAGGAGATGGAACATATTTCAAACTCCAAACTCAGTGTCATTATGCTTTCATTATAAACATAGACTGCTTTGTGTACTCAGACACTCCCATAGCTCACATCCTTTTTTGTTTGGTTTTGCTTTTGGTGTTGATAGTGCAGTAACAGGGCCAGTCAATAGCAATCTGGAGAGCCTGCCAAGGTCATCCACTTAAGAATAGATGAAAGTGTTAAGAACATCCTAATTCCCATAAAAATGGATTTGAAATTGTGGTCTGTATCCCTATTGACAACTACCCATGAGCATGTCCAGAAGCGGTATTTTCCGCATCCAAGGAAGCTTTGAAAGAAAAGAAACAGAGGCATGAGTGCTGTAATGTTCTGTATTAGAAATCTCAATGCATATAGGCAAGTCTTTCCTAGACCATGATATAAATATAAAAGAAAAGAAAGAAGTAGGCTCTGAGCATTCCATACTGCCTACTGAGTGTTCAGTCATATAAGGAATATTTTTATTTCTGTCATAACTCAACATCTGCCACAAAGTCTGATGTTGCATAAATGCACGGTGGATGGCATTACCTGCTAAGCAGTGATTGCCATAGCAGCATAAAATACAAGGTAATTCTTAATCTTGTATTAAATAAAAGCAGTGTTAACACAAGTATCTTTAGCAATAAAAGCTAAATTGTTTAACCACTTTATTGATCAAAATAATTGTATTTGTGTAATATAAGACATGTAACTCCATGTTTTTTCTCAATAAAATAAATAACCTGATTGTTTACTGGACTGGTTCAGAGATTGTCAAAGAGTACAGCTGTTGAGAGAGAAATAAAATAGATTTTCTACCTAGGGGCTGTTTCGTTATTCCAGACAACACTTTGTATTGATCCCTCTCCATTTATTTCTAATTTTGTTGTCCCTGATTGAGCAGAGCTCTAAATCTTGTGATGGCTTACACGCTGTTAGGATGCAGTATGGTATCATGAAGTCCAAGGTAGCAGTGTTCTCATTTTAAGTTGCAATTTAGTCTGATTTGCAACAAATTAGGCTTTCTAAAGTAGCACTTTAGTGCAGAGAGACAATTTGCTTCATATGTTTTCCATAGCACACATAGAAATTCCTTGGAACTCAGTGAATATTTTTTGTTAGTTTTGCAAGATTCCTGGGAATTAACTATTTTTTTATTAGCATTTCATATCTAAATTTCTCACTTTTTATAGCAATAGAACAACTATTTCACATCACTTCATCATTTTAGTAAGTCACAGAGAACAGAGAAGGTCTAAGTACCAGGTTTTTCAGGCTTTTCTGGATTTTAAATATATACTCAATTGTTTTACCAGAACGCTTTTGCTTCCTACTTTTGTACATCACAGCATCATTGCCTTACAAAAAGTCTTCCATGGAGAAGTTGGCTCCTGATCAGTAAAGACAAACTGGTAAAAATCAAATTGCATTATAATTCTATGCAGTACTTTATTCATATATCCAAAAATAATTAAAAAAGAATATATTACTAATTTAAAGAACTGTACTTTTCCTTTAATGTCATCAGTTTTACACCCTTTCTTGGCAAAGCACATTCCTAATGTACTCATGCAATATATTTGGCTACATAAGTGAAAAAGAAAATGCAAGCATTTGTTAATGCTTGCCATGAATTTTTAAAAGGAGAAAAGCTTAGGAAGGAAAAAAAATCATGTAAAGTATATAATTTCCAATCTAATAAACCTCACTCATTTTATTGCAGATGACACAGATGATCATCCTGGGACTAAAAGTCTGCTAGCTAGCATTTTATTAAGCTAGTTGGCTTCTTTGAACATTTCATCCAAATTGAAAGAAATACATGCTTCTCAGGGGGGTACAAAGACCAGCAAAAAAACACTCTCAAAGAACTGTGTGAGCTATTTAAAACAAATTTTATAGTAATATATTTACACTGTTCCATACATCTTCTTAAAGGCTTTTTCTTTAGGGAGATGTATTATAAAGAAAAGGGAAGTAAATTTAGAATTTTGGATTATTTTAGCTAGTTTTTTAATTGTAAAAATCTATATTTTCATGCTTCTAACTTTATTTGGCAATCATGGTCTCAATTTTTTCAATCAAAGAAAGATAATGCCAGAAGAAGGTATTCTCTTACTAGATAAAAGTTTATAAAAGTCTAGACAATTAACAGGTTTTCTCTTCTCCATCTGTTGGCATAGTTTAGTCGTGGATGAATAAATAAATTTCTTTTGCTAAAGAGAGGTCACATTATAAAAAAAAAAATCTAGCTTTATGTACTCTTATCGTTACGCTGGTAAGAAATGTAAATATTTTTCAATTTTAACTGACCAGATGGTAAGACTCTGAACTGTATATTTGGATATTTTTTTATGCAACCCAGTTAGTTATGCTTAGAAGAAAAAGATTTCTGATATCTTGGGTGGAACTGGGTAGGGGGAAATTTACTTTCCTAGCTGTCCCTATTTTACCACACTTCTGCTGAAAGATTAGATAGGGAGCTAATTCAGTTCTGCCCATCCATGCCCATCCATGTCCATGGAATATGAAGTGTCACAGCTCAAAAGGAGCTGCCTAATGTGGTCTGAACCCAGTTTATGTGTAGCCTGTCTGTTAACACTGCTCTTTCATACATGGTTAGCCACAGTGAAAGGAGATTTTTTTAAAAAAAAACTTTACTCTGACCTTAAATGGAATCTATCTCTTACCTTAAAACAAAAACATAGTAATAACCTGAGCTCATTCAAATTGATAAAAATTAAAGCCCAAAAATTATTATAATGAAGCGCTCCGTTAAGCTTTAATTTTGGCAATATATTGTAGGCTGAAATCACTAAAGCTTTATTTGAAGAGGGATATAATTTCAGGTATGAAGTTCTCATCTTTACACAATGATGTCTCTGTTAACGCCTTAAAGATATGTTTGACTCTTTTCTAAATTATGTCTAAAATAGAAAAAAACCCAGTATTTGTTGGTGAGAATATTTCTATATTTTATCGTAACTTTGAAGGCCATTCAGCACAATGCAAGCACAATATATTCTGAAAAAAAGCTATGAACTGTAGAGAGTCACAACTAAGAGAGAGGAGCGAAACTCACTCAGTCGGGGAGGTTTGCCGCTGTGATTAACAATTAGCATCACATAATCCTAATCTTCTGGTGGAGTAGAAAAAATAATGTAAAGGAAACTAAACAATTATGAAAAATGCCAGCATTTCAAAGCTGTGAGTGAAGAGATGCTCTTGGGTCAGAAGAGATTTTTCTACAAATTTGATTTTGTTGGTCTTAATGGAGCCATGGTGTTTCACCTCTTCCCCAAAACTAGTGAGTTTAACCCAAACTCTTTAACAAATATTTTGCACCTTTTGGACTCACTTCAGCTTAAGCTTTGGTTTGTACACTGACTATCAAGCTCAGCTATTTCATTGAATATAGGTTTCATAAAAGAAAACAATAATGTGATATTGAAGAGACGGCTATCGGAGAAATAGGATGGTCAGCCTAGAAGTTGCAGGATGTCACTTAAACAAGAAAAAACAATTTGGTATCAGCAGACAAGAAGCAGAAAATTATTAAGAAATATATCTTTTTTCCTTTTCAATTTTCTATTCTTTCTGTATTTCTCTTTTCTTCATTTGCCATTCTTAATTGTCATTTGTATCTCTGTATTTCATACTTATGTGTAGCTAAGGAAAGGAAGTCCATCTTTGTCATATTTTGAAAACTACCAGCACTGATGTCTTCTTGTGGAATTCATGGCTCATGACAACCATGCAAAGCTGCAGCTGGACATATGTTCTATAAAAACGTCTATTATCTATGAAATACTGCATTGTACCACCTGTTTCCAGGTTACTCTGCAGTTATTAATGCAGAGTAAAGTTACCTTGGGGAAGGTGAGTAATGTTTCTTAACTTTGCTCTTTATAGTTTGTAAAATATTTGAACCCTATTTGCACAGACTAAAGGTAGTAGGAATTTTGCCATAAGAGTTAATGGGACAAGCTTTCACTCCACCACAGTACACTTCCAGCATAAATGTTTCCTCTTTCTTCTGGTGAAATGATCTCCCCACATTTAATTTCTTACCAGGTTCATAAAGGTTAAATATTTCTTTTGTTTGTTTCCTTTTCCTTCCTAACTTCATTTTTCCATGCAAATATATGCAACACACAAGTACATAAAGTCTATGAATCTTTTCCTTACTTTTCTAAATTGTCTGATTTTGGCGATTGCTATCATGCATATAATTTCACAGCAAATAACTAAACCTGGTTTTGTTTCATTTTCCCCACTTCCTTTGAAAACAACCAGGTGTTTAAGTCTGTGCTTAGTATATAGTACAGCAAAATTTTGGTGTGTAAAGGGCAATGAAACCAAACACAGACCTAGGCCAGTGTAACTCTGTAAGAGACTGAAAGAAGTTAGACTCTTTTCCTCAATGGAATTGACACATATATATATCATATTGCCTTTTTTTAAAATTTCTTTACTTTTTTCCATAAGGAATTAACCTGAAAAAATTAGACACATCTAAAAATCTTAGAAATGAAAGACAAATACCATTTTCTTCTTTGCGTGTATTACCTGGAATGTACTGTCCCTTAAATCTTCTCTGATCAGGGTGAAAATGGAACAAAATTGTCAAAATCTTCCTCCCTCCCAGTAGAGAAGTTAAAATGTAGAGGCAATTTATGATCTTTGTTTATAAGACTATGCAGATTTTTAACCTAGGGAAAAGAGCATCACAGATAGAACATTTAAAATTTACACTGGTAAAACTTCGTTAACAATAATGTGCCAACTTATAAAGAGTGAGACTAATCATAGAAATGAAATAATTTACAAAGGAATTTATGAATTTTCTGTCACTGCAGTTCTTGAGAGAAATTAAATGTTATTTGAAAGAACATAGTCATTTTTTGTAGAGAACACAGCCTTATATAATTTTTTCTTCAATTGGAATTCCTTGTCACATTATGCAATAGGTCAAACCAAATTATCATACAAAAGTTCTGTTTTATTTCTAAATCTGGGAAAGATGCCACAAATAAAATTATTCTACCAATAAACTATTACATTCCTTAGGAATTTACATTCCACTAAATCCTGAAAATGTAAAATAAGCAGACTATTTAACTTTCAAAAAACCCAGATACACTTCAGCTCTCTCCTTTTCAGAAATACTAACAGAAGCATCCTATATACATACTGTTTGCGTAAATATGCATCCATTTTGTACTTTTTATCATATAGACATTTATATTAAATAATAATAATTTGTCTTCATTTTCCTTTCTTTTTAGTGAAAAAATTCCTACTGCTCTCTGAGAGTGTTTCCTCATGGAAGAGCACTAATTTAATAGAGTAAAAATTCACTTCTATTCAGCTGTCCTAAATGTTACAATTTTGATTATAGATCCTCACCTCTTTTCTCTGCTCTGTGTAGTTTTCAGCCACAGATTCCTTGGAAAATTTGTTAGAAGTTTTAATTCATTATCATAAAGGGATTTTTAAAAGAAAATAATTCAAATATGAAACATTTTAAATGGCTTGTGATATGACAGTGAAAATTTTGAAGAAAACTGCCATGTTACTTCTATCTCCATGCGCACCTCATTGAAAAATTGAGAAGTAAAAAGTTAATAGGCCAAAAAGAAGTTATTGAATGTGATGAGTTCTGTGACCAGTATCCATATATCTTGACCATGCCATTTTTGTCCATTGTATAAAAAGATGGATAAACTTGCTGCATTCCTCCAAGTGCAAATAGGTGATGTAAGAGCATAGGACTATTAAAGGGCAGACCAAAGGAGAGAAGGGGGTTGCTTTCATGTTTTACCAAATGAATATAACCTTGCTATGAATGATGAGACAACACTCTTATTAATCAAATTCAGCTGCTCTTGAATTCAGTGTCCTATTGACCATTTCTGTGTTTCACTTACAAGTGCAACTGTCTTTTAAATGAGAAATGATTGTAAACATAAATCGGCACACCTTCAGTAGCATTCATCAAAGAATATGATGAATACCCAAGAAATTTCAGCACTTAGTGTATTCTTTATTATTGATAAGAAGGCGATGCTCACTCCATGGAGAAATAATATACATAGAGCTGGAATTTATGGAATATTAAATTCTAAATCCAAATAAGTTTCCTAATGTTAAACTTTTCTCAAAAGACTACGAAGAAATCCCAAGATTATTGAATGTGTCAGGTTTTTCAGAGATAAAATACTGATTTTATTAAAATGAAATATTTATAGTGATTTTTTTTTGTGGCCTATATTTAAACTGCTTTACTGCTGTTTGCTTCATAATTAGGGGGGATTGCTCCCATAAGGGTATTTCTATGCCCTGTATCAGTAACTTGTTCAGTAATATGACTAGAATCTGGGTCAAATTTTAAATAAAATGAATTCTTTTAAAGACTTTCAAATAACTGTAGCTGAATTAGGCATGTAAGGGCTATTAGATATTGCATAAACTTTCATAGTCAATAGGGCCAAAACTCTGCTCCAGTATCAAACTTTGTATATGTGGATTTCATTTTATGGGTCCTTGTATTATCCTATTCTTTTAGTCTACTACTATTTGAGTAAAAGAGGAGAGAGTATGCTTGACAAGAATTTAGGAACTATTTATAAGAAATATTGATATCTTGAATTATATCTCAATTACATAACACCTCTGAAATCTATAAATATAACCAGTGGATTATATTTATAGATTTTTCTATTGTAAGTTTGGTACCATATGTTTTTCTACTGTAAGTCTACTGTAATATTGCTTAAATATGTATGGAAGCTGATCCTAAATCATGGCATTTGAGAAAATATCCACTTAAAGTTCTGTAAACAGGTTATGATAGTTTTTTATATATATATATATATATATATATATATATATATATATATATATATATATATATACAACCACAAGCAGAGGTACATATCTAAATCTATGCATGTATCTGAATTTTTTGTTGGAAGAACTGTATATCCCTCAGAAAACTTTATTTTATTGAAAGCTTTCCTCCCTCTACTGACACGGCAAAGCAAAAGAGAAACATCATTTGGTTGTATCCTCAGGGGTTGTTATCTATTTAAGGCTGCCTAGCATAGAAAAATTCCTGAGTAAGCATGGCAAAATATATTGGTTTTAATCTCCCAGACATCTCTAAAGCTATATAAAAGGATTATTATTTTATAAGCTTCTTTTAATACTGTATCAATATTGATCTTATCATGTAATTATAGAAGATTCCCCTACCCTGTTTTCCTGGGATGGAATGGAACTGCTTCACAATTATATTTAAGCAGTTTAAAATTTGTTTCACCGGAACTGAATGTGCCAGAATAAACCATGAGTTCAGATTTTTTCCCGCTCTAAGCTTTTCATGTCCTCCAACCATAGTCACAATGAAAATCCATTTTATTTTCTGTAAGTGTAAAGTAAGGACCAGGGTCAATAAAATTGCTTTCCAACATAGTCACAGACATGGATAAAAACAGGCAAAAGGTTTTGAATGATTATATTTGCATTTAATAACCATTTGGCAGCCTGGCTAACTCTCTGATGGCTAGCACATGGATAACGTCAGAACTCCTCTTCCCGAATGGGAAACTGGTTTAGTTGAGGTGATCTTCTAGCTTTCCAAGTCCAAGGCCATGACATACATTTGAAATGCAGTCAAACCTGCATCTTCTTTCTGGAAATCTGCCATCCTGTTCTGATCTGTTACCAAAAGCTATCATACTCCTCCTGCTGCTGGATTGTAACATTTTACAATAGTATTCTGCACAACCATGGGCTGGAATTCACATCCTAGGTGGATAAGAAAAAATGTTATATTATATGTTAATCTTATATTATATGATATATGGTGTGAAAAACCAGAGTAAGAGTATGAAGAGTAAAATGGGAGGGGCAAGGGGGGGACGGTTGAGACATTTCTTGTTTTCCAGAGTTTTGCTGGAAGACAAAAATGTCAGAAATATCAGCCTTCAAAGACAAAAATAGGAGGAAAAAGATCTAAAGGAAAAAAACACGTCTTCAAAATTTGGCCCCTTATGAAGCATAGATATCAATGCTCCAGGACTATACAGACTGTTTTATGGATTTCACTAGAATTAAGAAGTGCTCCTCACAGCTTCAGAAAACCCTGAAACTTCCTGTGTACAAAACACACACAAACACAGAACTCAGCAAAAATCTATCAAAAATAAGCATTATATTGTGATATCTGATAAGGTTTATATCTGCAACTACAATAAAGAAATGCTTGCTAAATAGGTATTAAACATCATAAAAATATAGCTCTACACAAATAAGTGAGAGTATTGTGAGCTGTTCATGTTGATCTCTTCAAAGTGGTAAAATATTATTTTACATTGTCATGTGCTTATCTTAGGTGAAAGAAGAAACCAAAATAAATCACACAGCAATTTTGTTCAGAAAATAATTTAGTTTAGTTTAATTTAGTTTAAAATAAATCTACAGATAATTTTTGCAATACACTTTATGTTCTTCTGTTATCTCACATTAATGGAGAAGATACTGAATATACAGTAATTGCAGTCATGGAAATGTCAGACTTTTCAGGTTTTGATTACTGATAGCAAAAGAGGTTTTTCCCCCTTGCAAATAATAATTTCCATGCATATTGCAGCAGAAACAAATGTCACATATTTGTTGAGAGAGTAATTTTGGCCCATTCTTTGCTCGGTTTTTGTACATTCAATTGATTTCTATAATAAATGTTCCATCATTCTACTAGGTTTCAAGTATGTGCTGTACATTTATATGTCAAGGTAATTTTTAACTCATGTTGTCAAGTCAATGTACTGGTCCTATATTAATACATATTTTCAGTTAGATTAATTTCAAAAGAAAATGAAGGCATTTCATTCTTCAATACAAATTATCAGAATTTTAAATTCTAAGAGAGACATTGCCTCCCAAATGCTGGTAGCACTTCAATGATTTCCATTATTAAAGTTATTAAATATTTTAACAGCCCTAAGTAAAAGCATTCAAACTAGGAAATTATTAAAGTAAAATTATTTGTACAACTTACCACCCGTGGATTCTTTGTGCAAGCACATTTAAAGTAAAGCTATGATTATACAATCTGTTAATTATATTGAATTTATTTTTCTTTTTTGGCTCTATATATGGTAATATATAGGGCATTGGCCAGTAGCTAGGAACTCATATGGTTAGTTCCACAAAAATTAGGAGAAATGTAAACTCAGACTTCATATAAGTACCTGAAAGGACATAAAATACTCTTAAACGTAGGGTCCATCCCTCAGTTATAGCTATAATCTTCTATGAAGAGATGAAAAATGTTATATGTGAAGTAAACAAATGTAGAAAACTTACTGGAAACATCAATTAAAATATCTATGATTATTAACTAAAAGTACCCCTGATTATTGTTTAAATTCCAATTGTAAAATTGCTATAAACAAGTATTAATAAAGCACAGAAAGTCAGGGGGAGAAAAAGAAATTTATGCAGTATTAAAAAACAATGCGGGTTTCTTCAAGTGAAAAATTAGTCAAAATCACAACATGTTTCATGATCCAAACATTTCCTTTCTACCTTCTTTAGGTTTCTTGAGTGTGGAAAAAATCAGATCTAGCATCAAACTCAAGACACATTTGTGAAAATCAGTTTGCAGCTGTTACCTAGGTGAAGGAGGAACACATTCTAGGATAGGACTGCAATTTGCAGGTCTTTGTCATTACTCAGGAAATAGGCAGTTCACTTGGTTAGGGAGCCTACTGAGGACATTTTCATTTGTCATGAGCAACTCTGTATAGAACTAAATTACAGAAACTTGTCTGATGTGCTGATGTGCAGAAGAAAGTTATGAATCACTGTAGTTCATTTTCAGTCCCAAGCTTGAGCAGATGAGATGCTGAAGACTGGAGATAGATGTCTTTTGGAAATGTCAATTTCATAAACTGTTGTTCTCAAGCTAATGTTTTTCTTTAATTGGAAAAAACCTACATTTATGATTCTTACTAATCTTTGTTTCATTGCAAAATTACTATAATATCCCTCTATACCCCTCTGCCTCATTTTCTGTTATTTGCTTTAAACATATTCTAGATGTTGCATACACTTATTTGTCTGCAATATATTTTACTTCTGATTGAGTCTAGGTGCTTAAGAAATGAATTCTTAGGAAAGGTGTCTGTTTAAGAGCAGAGTGAAAAGCCCCTTCCAGCATATGCAAAAACCTCAAAAGAGAAGGGCGACTTTCAAAGGTAATCTTTTATGCAGTCTCTAAATCTCAGCCTCCTTGTATATTTATCTGCAGGTTAGGATTAATGAAAAGCAGTTTGAACAGCAGGATTCGCCTGACATAATTCATTTGGGATTTTTTTGGTCGATGATGAAAATGTGTGCATAGAAGCATACTGGAACTGCCTATGAAGTACTACCTTACTCCTAAGCCTTCAAAGGATGTTTTTTCAAATATTGATCTTCCATTCCTGTGGTTGTGCAAAAAAAGGTGATTTCAAATTATTTTTCAATATATTTAAAATATAAAATAGTGGGTCAATTTTTTCCTTCCAGAAAGCTTTAAAGAAAGTAACAGCTATTGTTATATGCTGTCCCTTTACAGAAGTAAAACATCTGCAGGCTTTGCTGCTTTTGTTTTTTCTGTATGAATTAGAGTTCACAAATTGAATCCTACACTATTCAGATAGGAACAAAGACACAGGCAATCCACTGTTAGCCATCTCTCAAATGTTAGTCCTTTAAAAATGGGAATTTCTTCTCTAATTAGTCATCTTAGTCTATTTTCATGGATAGTTTATATTGTATGGTCACAGAAATTCTGCCTAGCTCTAGACATCAAGTTCACAAACAGCAGAACTAATGAATCCTTCATTTCTATAGATCTACAGTCTTCTACTAATAGTCTTTGCTAATTTACCACTACCTAGAGCTGGTAGGGAAGATATCTCTGAGATTACACCATTTTAGCATTCAGTGGGGACCATTTATAAGAAAACCAGCGTAATGAGTTAGCAGGAAAGGAATGAAGAATAAAATAAATACAGGAAATGACTGTACCGATCTATGATTTACCCATTCCTTAAACGCTGTGTGCAGTTCTGGTTCCTTTATTTCAAAAAGGCTAAAATGGCACTCAAAAAGACCTAGATGGCATTACTGCAAATGATGAAAGGTGTGAAAAGGCTTCTGACAATCAAAAAAGTAAGCTAGAATTCTTTAGATTATCAAAGACAGAGCACCAGACATCCATTCTAACTTAGATTATTTTTGTCATTCTAGAATATGATAAAGAATAAATCCCAATGGGGGTAATAGCTTCAATGTTTCTTCTTTCCCCAAGATGACTATTTTTCCTGGACTATGTAAAGCCTTCAAAGCTTTAAAGTATTTTATTTTACTGCACTTACTTTTCACACATCAGTGAAATTTTGGCTGAAACTTGTGTAAGCATACTTGATACAACTCACAGATGGACAGATGTATGGCAGTGTTTAAATGAGACAGGACAGTTAGAGGTCTTTCTACTTCAACTACAATCTACTCTTGAAATAATAAAAATGTTGAAAAGCCAATGTCACCCTGGTGAGCCTAGGGAGGGAAGAGATGTTTAGAAACTGACAAATTCCATGTCTACAACAGCACTGTAGATTATCATGCTTCTATAATGAGTAAATATTTTAAAATTCTCTGCATGTATTTCTTTTCTTACATCTCTAAAGTCAGCAATTTAGTTTGTGTAAGAAGGATGAGAGAATTAGGTTAACTTCAGAATTATTTCCTGCTGGTTAGATTAACTTAATTCATTTCAGACAGCGTGCTTTAGATGCTGATTTTCTTGCCTGACTAGGAATGTGTGTTCAGTGATTTAAAGACACAGCTAGGTAAATCTAGTTTTTATCTTACCTCATCAACAACTACTCTATTCTCAGGCTTCTTTATGTAAAATCTCTTGACTCCAGTACTCTTCCCTTGAGGCAGTGTGTCAGTTTCCTTTTCTTGGAAACATTTATTCTCTAAAAAAATGAAGTCTCCTGTTTCAGTTTCCAAAATATTCACATCCCTATTTCTTTCACATTTTTCTGTTTTCTAAGGTTTTTCATGTCCCTTTTATTCAAGCTATTTAAGCTTCTTATCTCATCATGTGGTGTTCAATCTTTCATTGTTAAGAGGTGGTAGTGAACCTACAATTCTGGGTACGTCTGCAGCGACTTTGGGGGATAGGGATGTGCCAAGTTTTTTGTCCCTTTGAATGACTCATATTTCCCAAAGCTCTTATAAAACCTTCAGGTATCTCATCTCTCTCACTGCCTCTAATTAAGGGCTATAAACACTTAATATGTAAGAATACATTAGTAATGAAAAGAAATGTAAAATCTGCTCTTTAAGATCTGTAGAATTGTAAAAATATTCTCTATGGGAAAAAAATATCATATTATAGTTTTAAAACATCCATACAGCCTTTCTTGTATCAACACCTTAATGCCTTCTTTGTGTCACTCTTTAAAGAATGATCATTGTTAGGGCAAGCAGCCCCTGAGCCTGTAGACAGGAACCATTACCCTTGTAATCCAGGAGGAAGTAGTTACCTCCTGAGCCACCTATACACTCACAAACATCAGGGATCAGATGGAATTCAGTGAGGGTACCAAATGAGCTGGAGGAATAGCTCACCAAGCCACCCTCTATCACTTATCATCAGTCCTGATTAACTGGGGAAGTCCCAGATGACTGGAGGCTGGCCAATGTGACATCCATCCACCAGGAGGGTCACAGGGGGGATCTGGAGAACTATAGGCCTGCCAGCCTGACTCCAGGGCCGAGGAACATTATGAACAGATCATCTTGAGAGCAACTGCACTGCAAGTGCAGAACAAACAAGGCATAAGGCCCAGCCAGCATGGGTTTAGGAAAGGCAGGTCCTGCTTGATCAACCTATTCTCCTGTGACCAGGTGACCCACCTGGTGGATGAGGAAAAGCCTGTGGATGTTGCCTTCCAGGACAGTGAAGCCTTTGACAGATTATCCCACAGAATTCTCCTAGAAAAGCTGGCAGCCCATGGCTTGGAAAGGTGAAACCCTTACTGGATTAAAGCTGACAGGATGACTAAGCCCAGAGAGTGGCAGTGAATTGTTGTGCATCCAGTGCATGATCACTGGTGGGATTCCTGAAGGCTCAGTATTTGGGTCAGCCCTCTTTAATATATATGTTGCTGATCTGCCCCTTACTCCTCCTTACCAGAGAGGAGGCTAGGTGTGCACAAGGAGCTAGGAGGGGACACAGTTGGAGCAGGTGGCCCCAACAGACCAAAGAGGTATTCCAGACCGTGGGACGTCATGCTCAGCATATAAAGTGGGGGAAAGAACAAAGAAAGGCATACAATAGGAGTGATGACATTTGTCTTCCCAAGAAACAGTTAGGTGTGTTGGGGCCCTGCTCTCCTGGACATGGCTGAACACATGCCTGTCCATGGCAAGAGATGAAGGAATTCCTTGTCTTGCTTTACTTACATGTGTAATAACTTGTCTTTATCTCAACCCAGGCTTTTTCCATCCTTTAACCCTTCTGGTTCTCCCCTTGATCATGGGTAAGAGGTTGTGTGAGGTTTGGTTGCTGGCTGGTGCTAAACCACAACACAATGAGTCATCGTGCTCTTTTTTATAATTCATTGAATTACATTGACAATATAGTATGCAATTTTTTGACCTTCACCCTGGTTGAAACATTATACTGATGACAAGATAACTTTTGCTCTTTAACCAGGACTTATCAAAATTAAGCAAATTTCAAATCTAAATAATGTACAAAAGGAAATAGTTTGGCAATGTGACCATGAAAAGAGAGGTAGAGATCTTCTCCTGCATTTACTGTAAAATTCATAATCAGTCTTTCAAAATACAACATAGTCTGACAATACTATTTCTAGAACTAGCATTAAATTTTGCATTAAAGTTACCTCTAGAGGGAGAACAAAAACTGTAATTCTTCCTATCTGGGATTAAATCTTTAGTCAAATAACTCCCTCCCACAGGTACACTAGGAAAATGCATATAAACATGCATAGCATTTACTCATCTTAAGTCTTAGTAATTTTTCCCCCCTTCCTAAACACATTTCAAAATAAATTAATCTTGTCAATAAAACAGGTGAGATTGTATTTATGCTATCACAGTGAGAAGTGTTAAGCAGAAAAAACAATCATGTTCTTGTTTCTTACGCTTTTTGGGTAATTTAACACCCACTAAATAAAACGAAGTTAAAACAAAAAATAACTAAGAACAAACTGTGGATTCCATTTTTGCAGGTTAATGCTTCTTGCTAGGAAAAGTAATAGATTTTAAGTGCTAGTAAATTGAAAAAGAGGATTTATTCTTCACTGACTGATGGAAACAAGTATTGGATGAGACATTAAATGAAAGGCCTTACCAGATCCTTTGATTTATCATTCATTGAAGAAACATAGTTTGTTATTCTTCTGATGCAAACTGCTGAGAGGTGATTTAAATTAGTCTGGTTTATAATCTCCAAAATGCAATTCAGCATGCATTTAAGGAGTAATTACAAGTCCCTTTGTTAAACTTATATCTGGTTACTTAACAACTGGGGTTATTTAAGCACATTCAGACAAAACACAACAAACAGAATTGATTTTCTCCTTGAATTTTCAAATCTAAATGAATACAATTTTCTTCCGTGCAGGTTTTTGGGTTTTTGGGTTTTTTTTGTAAGAGAAATGTACATAATCTGCACCTCATTGTACACAGAATATCAGTGGACAACCAGGGAGGCACTCCACACACTGCATGTCACTCAACAAAACATATTTTACATTTTTTTTTGAGTAATATATTCATCAGCAAAGAAAGAAAGTCATGTCAATGAAGAAAAGTAATTGAAACTCTTATTTTTAGGGCCTTGAGCAGAGCACGTCTCTGCAGCTTTTACCCACGTGGGCTATGGCTGTGCTCAAGGCCAGCTTTGCTCACAGCGCAGCGGAGCCGCCATGGATCGGACCGCTGGGAGAAATCCCAGTGAGGAAGCTGAGTTGGGCACCTTTGTCCTGTGCCTCGGGCACCCAGCACTTTGCCCTGGCTGGGGCTGTGTTTCAGGCATGCCAAGCCCATCCCTGTCCCTGGCCTGGCTGATCTGAGCTGGCCTGACTTTGGATGCTGTGTGCTGCAGCTGTGCTCGCATCCCGCTCACACCAGGCTGTGCCTGACCTTGGCTGTCCCTGCCAGCTCTGCTTCTCCTCAGGTACTGGCTGGCTAATCGCGTGCTTGAACACTGTATGGTCATTAAAAATGGAGTCTCTGCCTACAAGAAAACATAATTAAATCACCCAGTCAGCTATTACTTTGCTAATGATGATCTGAGTTGGAGTAAATTTATATCTCCAGTCTTATTATTTTCAGTTATGATATGACTCCAATGACACTTAAATTGATAATTGTAGATACAAAGAATTTATTTCCCAATGCTGTGCGAGTAGGCAAACCCTAAGAAAAAAGACGCTTTTTGGAGATGTACAACTAATTTCTCCACCAAAAACAAAGTTTAAAAACAAGTTCCTAAACCAATGCGTAAACTTCTAAAATGGTTAACTTAGCCAGGATTGCACTGCAAACAGCATATTAGTTAATGCAGAGATAAGAACTTTCACAATTTACATTAAAAAAAAATCAGTGAAAATTCAATGGGATTTTATTCTGAAAATACAAACAACAATTCTTTAATTTTTTTTGTTCCATTTATGTGACTTTCAAGATCTAAATTCTGTTTTTTTTTCCTAGTGTTGAAATCAGTGACATGATTTAGAGAGCAATATTAAGCAAGTACTTCCATAAGAAGTGATACCAATTCAGTCCAATCTCTTAAGAATTTATTTAGAGTCCCAGATGAAAAGATAGCTTTCTTTAAACTTTCATTTTCAAGAAGACATTTAATACTGGAAAGTTATCCCAGGATGGCTTAACCCTTGTTAGAAACCCTCTCATACCTACATGATGCTCTAAGTGAATACCTAGATCTAGACCAGCTGTTGATTGAACTCCTTAATTTGATTGTATCAAAACAGGTAATTGACCTCCTAAATTAAATCAATAAGCAATTAAGATCTTTTTCAGTGATGTACCCAACAAGAAATCTATATCAAAGGGCAGGCATATGAAAATCAATCTGAGTTCCTTTCTTAGCTACTTAATCCTCCTGAATCTAGTTGACATGCAGATTCAAATTTTAAACTGCCTAAATTTCCCAAAAATGCATTATTGGGTAATTATTATACTAATGCATTTGCAGTGGCATACTATGTTTTTGACAACTGTAATTATTTTTCTTCCCTTTGCAATTTTATAAAAATATTGAAATTTAGAGAAGAAAACATCATTGCTCTTTATAACTTACACCAGAATAAATATGGAAACTCCAGATTGCTTTTTTCCCCTTCTTTTTTAATCCTTTCTTAAACAATATAAAAGTTTTGAAATTTATTGAAGACATTTTATTTTGAGGACACACCCACACCCCCATTTTTCATCTAACAAACCTCAATATCTTACAATGTAAAGTATTAGACTACCAAGTTCTTTATACTTTTACTGTCTTTTTATAAAGCAGAATACACACTTCTGTCTCCTTAAAAAAAATTGCACTCTTAAATCTAATATGTACTAACAGCTTTATTTGGAAAATTTTTTATGTCTTAAGAAACTATGTTCTTACTGCAGATAATTACTGCAAATCCCTCTTTTTGATTGACCATAATCAGAGCAAATTATTAAAGTTGCACATAGGAATTCAGTAATGAGTGTCTGATGGGAATTAGTGATTTTGAAAACCTTTTGAAATCTCCAACATTGAGTTGTTTTAGGTAGAAGTTTCAAGGATCCATTCTAAGCATGAACAGTTTTGTATTTCAATATGTTCTTGGTAGTCTAGAAATATTCTACTTAAATGAAAGCAATTTATTCTTTTTTTGCTTCATTTTGAGTAGGCAAATGACGATAATTTCAAACACTAGTTTGAATTTCTTACAAAAAACTTAAGTACACATATAAAAAAACTTAGGTAGGCCAAACTTGAATGTTTTTCTTGACTACAGATTTCAATACTAAGTTAAACATTTCGGTGAATCAAAAATGAATTTTTTTCAAAACTTTAACATAAGTATGAACTTTTGCAGAAAATATTGCATCATAAACCAAAAATTGACATGGTGCACCTGTGTTGATTTTCAGCTCCTCCAATTTTAATTGAAATTATATGCCTCCAAATCCTCTGAAAGATCAGGTCATAATAGGGGATGACACTGTTTCTACCGGATAATACTGCATAAAATACTTAACAGAAAGGTATTTTTCAGAGGCCAAGATTGGGACAAACACTGTTTAACTTGTTTTCTGGCAGCATGGACTGTGTGTTTGAGTACACCCTCAGCAAACTGTTGATGACACCAAGCTGTATGCTGCAGTTGACACATTGGAGGGAAGGGAACACATCCAGAGGGACCGTCACAGCCTTGAGATCTGGACCTGGAAGAACCTCAGGGGTTCCAACAAGGCCAAGTGCAAGGTCTAGCAAGTGGTTTGAGGAAACCTGAAGCACAAATGCAGGCTGGGAAAACAATGGATTGAGAGTAGCCCCGCCAAGAAGGACTTGGTGGTGTCAGCTGACAAGTTCAATGTGGCATGGCCCAGAAAGCCAATTGCATCCTGTGCTGCACAAAAAGCAGACAGCAGGTGCTTTCGGAGGCGGCTCCCTACCCCTACTCCGATCTCATGAGATCTCACCTGGAGTACTGTGTCCAGCTCTGGGATTTGGAGCATAAGAAAAATATGGACCTGCTGGAGTGAGTCCCGAGAATGGCCATGAAGATAATCAGGGGGCTGGAGCACTTCTCCCCTGAAGCAGAACTGTGAGAGCTGGCATTGCTCTGACCGGAGAAGTGGAGGCTCTGGGAAAACGTTATAGCACCTTCTGGCACATTCTGGTACATAAAGGGGACTTACAAGAGGGCTGGAGAGGGGCTTTTTACGAGTCCATGTAGTGACAGGACAAGGGGAAATGCCTCTGGACTTCAAGACAGCAGGTTTAGATTCGATATGAGGAAGAAATCCTTTACTGTGAGGGTAAGGAGTCACTGGAACAGGTTGTCCAGAGAAGTTATGGATGGCACAGCCCTGGCAGTGTTCAAGGCCAGGTTGGATGGGACTCTGAGCAACGTGTGTAATGTGTCTCTACCCATGGCAAGGGGTTAGGACTAGATGATCTTTAAGGTCTCTCCCAATCATTCTATGAATCTAGAAGATGATGTTTTTTAAAAAATATAAGATTATTTTAAAGCATACCAGAATATCTTCTTATAGTAATGTGCATTTTTTCTCAAATTATTTTAGAGTGAAATTTGAGAGAAGGAAGGCAAATTCCCTCGCTGAGGAAGGTATGTATAGTCATATCACTGGTCAGATATACAAACACCAGCAGTTTTCAGGAAAATCTACCAAATGACCACTGATATAGCTTTGTGCTTGAACAATTTGGCAGAGTAAAAAATCAAACACTGTGACCTTTTCGTCATTTCTGAATTGAAGATAATTTCTGCTGAATATGGCTGAAAAAATTAATGTACAAAATTGTAGAGTATAGGTATCTGATCTCATTTCATCATTATGGTACAAGTAGTGAATCGCATGAAGATTACACTTTGATTTTAATTTAAATGGATTTCACTGGTAAATTGGATTTTGTCATGCTTCATAAGAATATATTTCGTAAAGCAAGCTGAATTGCCTACCTTTACAAATTGATATGGATCAGAAGAGAAACTTCATTTCATGCAACCTTTGAAATACCCATAAACAAATGTAAAATTTACTCTTGCAAGTCATCTGTGGCTCTAATGCAGTAAAAATTATTTTTATCTAACCAGATGCAAAAGTTTGCTTTATATTTATCATATTTGTTTTATCTTCATCTCCAACAACAAGCAGTACCTTAAATATAATATTTGTGTATTTTCAAAAATATTAGTATTAATTTCTTCGTTCTAACCATTATAAATTTGCCTCAATTTCCTGTTTTATTCCTATGTCTCATTCAAGCTAATCTTTTCCAAGTAATTTGAAATACTTCTTCACTCATGACATACCAAGTGTGAATTTTTTACAAAACATAACTCTGCTTTTCTGAAAATTTCAATAAAGCAGAATATGCTTGTTTCATTCTACTTTTCCCATAGGATTCTATGTACGATTTTTCGCATGGCTTCACTCATGCCATAAAACGAATGTTATATGGCATGCCAGTAAACATTCTAAAATTATAAAGCATTTTAATTGCATGTACATTAAACATGAATGTTTTATTGAAGAAGTATTAAACTAGGTAGACACAGGTATCTAATATTCCATATACAAAACAGAAACCCCTAAAAATGGAAAGCATTTAAGTTATTGTAGAACTAAACTGGTAAAAACTGTTTTCATGCTGTAGTTAGAAAACAATACATAAAGAATTCTTCTATTTGCTTAAATTAGTAGTTTCTTATAACCTAGAGAAGTATTGTTTGTATTTATCTATAATATTAATGTATTTTAGTATATTTTATTCTATTATACTACTTTTGGTTTGACTATATGAATATTTCAGGGTATTAACAGTACATTAGCATATCTACTTGTAAATCATCTACTGACAAAAATATCATAATACTCCCACATATATTAGCCTGAAACTATATATCCAGAAAGTATCTAACAAAATTACGTTTCAAAATGCCTAAACTGCAGCGTTTTCAAGGTATACTTAAAAAAACCCCAAAACACAAAAATCAGCTATTATAGGTAGTTACTCCTATTGCTAAGTAAAAATCTTACTCAAAATCATTTGATATACTAAAAGTATTACCTGTTACACATTAAATGATGTACCTTAAAAGGTAGCTATAGTGCCAGCTAGTCTCTAAATATCGTGTCCTGTAATGTGGCATTATAAGGGTATCTGCAAGGAGCAGTCTGATGAAGGCAAAGATCAGTTCCACACAGAGACCAGATCTCACTCTTGTCAAGGATCACACACAGAACCAGGGTAGAGGTTGGGGTCAGCTCTGGATTTGGTGATCCACAAAGCTTCCAAGTTCAGGAGGACTGGGTCGAGGTCATTCTAAAAGCTATGTGTGCCCGGGTGATTATACCTACACATTTTTCAATGTGCTTTTCCATAACAGCTAGCCATATTCTAATCCAAAGTTGCTTTTCTCTCCCACCACACTGAATGACCAAAGCATTTTAGAAAGATCGACTTGTACAAACAGTCAAACATATAATAAATTTTTGCTCATAAACTTAAGGTACATTTTTCTGATACCATGCCCTTCCTGCACTAATAATGGTCTTGTAGCATTGTTATGGAGTCAAGGCAGTGTATATTAAGTGAATAAATTTTTATAAATATCTGTAAGTTTTGTCTTATTATATCTCTTTCCAAGGGGATTAAAGTTAATATTTCCCTTGTCTTAAAGAGAAAAATGAAAACGCATTCTTCTTTCAGAGAACACACAGAGATAAGTTTGTGGTCAACAAAAATATTGTGAGTGCTGTTGCCTAGCAACCTTCATGTGAGGAGAATTATATTCCTGAGCACAATTTACACTGTAATATATGATTGTAGGATACCTATAAAATGTTTAAAGCTATAACATTGTTTCTGTAAAACGAACACTGCATTCTATACTATATAGGATGTCAATTTTAATTCTTACTAAGAGTATTATTTGTTCACCAAAAAAAATACAAGCTATATAAATACTAATTAATGGGAAAAAATGTAAAGATTCACATCATTAGTCACTAGGGAAAACACACTCAAGCCCATAATTAACACTGAGTTCTTATTCCAAGATCTATGCCATGGTGTTTGGGGATTTTTTAAGTAATGATAAATGTTGCTATCTTAAAGAAAGAGATTATTTTGTTAAAGTGCATCATAGTGCGGCAAAAAGCTTATATGTATATTTTTCAGTAATATTAAGGCTACTTATCGGATGAATTTTCCCTCTTACCCAGCTTTATGCATTCACAGGGTGGCTCCATTAGAGTGTTAACTGCACTCGCTCTATGTTTCATCTTCTACTCCATTTCAGATAAAAAATAATTAGGATAAAAATCGTCAATATTTTGAAGAATTTTGGTATAGGAGGTGGCAAAAAAGTTGATTTTGTCCCCAAGTATAATCAACACATAGAGATTAGCAAAGCAAATTTAACACTGCAAATAATGTCTATTCAGCATAAAGAAAATATTCAAGCAATGCTTCTTGATAAAACAAAATCTGATGATAACCAGTGAGAACAAAGTACCAGAAAACAAATTTCAGAGCATTAAAATTTAAGGGACATAATCTCAGCTGTCTGACCAGTTTAGGATTGACCATTCTAGAAGTGCCAGACCCACCAAGAAGAACTAGAGCAGGATTCAATGGCTAGCTCTTCCCCAGAAGCTTAAGGATTTGGGGTAGTTATTTCTTTTCAATCTCTAGGTTTCTCTACAAATTCCTAAAGAATTTAGGGTCTTAGATGACACCGCACACAGGTGATAAGAGCAGGAGGAAACTTATGTTTTAATAGTATGTATAGATATTGCCTGTTTCTTAAATTTTGAAAATCCACCACAGTCAAGAGTTAAATTTAGCTTTAGACACAGCTGGAGGTCTATTCCATCTCACTGAATTTTTTCTGCACTGAAAAGCAAAAAGGTAAATTTATGCAGATATTATAAGATATGTAGAAGATATGTAGATTTAATTTTCTAAATTATTTTATTTTTTTAATTCAGGTGGAAATTTGCTTTTGTTTTTAGATGGGATTTTTGAGTGGTCTTTGCCTTTTTAAGAAAGGAAAATAAACTAAATAGGTCATGTCACCACATAGTGAAATTGGAGAAAGAAAAACATTCACTGCATCTCCCTGCTGTCCTTTGAGATAAAACATGCATAGGAAATTCTCTCAATTTTCCAATACACAAGTTCAGTTTCAGAAGCTTGCTCATCGTCAGGGAAGAGCTGTTCCCAATGACTGTAAATAACCCTTCCCTCTTGTCAGTTCTGCTGCTGCAGTAACACTGCCAGAAGATATCGGCCTCAAGGTATCTGCGGTACAGAACCAGGGAAATTTTTCACTGTGAATAATGTATTTTGGCAGATGCTTGATCTTATCTTTTAAAAGTAAAGCTGAAAGTAGACTTCCACAGAGTTCAGACATTTCATCTTTTTGAAAAGCTCCCTTTGACAAAGTAATAGATAGCTGGATATCCTGTGTCTCTTTTTCTCTTACTGCATCAAGATATTAAGCTGTAGAACTGTGATGAGCATGCCATTCCTTTAAAAAATCACAGAAAAATGTTTCAAAATATCTATTAAAATAGGCTATCTACAAAGGTTACCTCCTTATATGTCAGATCTCAGCTAGGCATTCCATCAGGTTCTGTTCTTTATTTTGCAGCTTAAGAATCCCACTGGAACTTGAATTTGAGAGCAAGACCTGAATAAATTCAGTATTCAGTAGGTAGAAGACTGAAAAAGGGTCACTGGAATTTGAGTACTTTCAACATACAATCTCATGATCTCTCCATTAGTGGAAAGAGCAATCACAGGAAAACACACCTGAAGTAAAACAAAATGAGAAAAATAGAGACAGTACCCAAGGGAAAAAAAAAAAAGAGATATTATCTGTATAAATATGTATGTGAACTGCATGTGGAAAGAAGAATGAAAGCAGAGAAGTGAAGAAATGCAACCAAAGATATTGGAGAGAGAAGAGATTAAAAGGAAAAATAGCTAGAGACCATTTAAATTGGAAAAAAAAGAAACAATTTTCTTAAACATGGAAACAAAAAGAGATCCAAGAAACTAATATACACTTAACAGAAACAAAATTAATAAAAAATAAATAAATAGAGATGACAAATAATTTATAATTAGACATGCTTAGGAAAAAGAAGACAGAAGAAATTATGTGAATAATAAAAGACAGCACAAAAAAATTAAATAAAAATCAGAGTAGTGGAATAATTTTTATTAAAATATAGATTAGTAACAAGTTGAGGTTATTATTTTAGGGTTTTTTCTGCATAAGGACACCTAAAATTTTCAGTTGTGTAGCTTACATAGCCTATTGCTCTAAAAATTAGCAATTTTTTAAAAAAACATCCCAATAATGGATGGCATTTTCAGTATAAGTTTTTTTTTTTTTTTTAATTGGGTCAAGTAGTAGGAAAAGATTTGAGAAAGTGGAGAAAGAAAACCCCATAACGCTTCTGAGATCCATTTTAGATCTTGCAAATAAAATGAGGAAAATATATGTCTAATCATTTTGTTTACATGCTTCAACTTTTTGAATATTTACTTTAAGTACAATCTTGTCTTTTTCTTATTTCTGCTCCTTTCTTCTGTAAATTATGCAGTGAAATATTTTTTTGTAGTCAATATAATTTCTCACTGATGCAGTTTCTAAAAGCAGATATTAGTCTTCTTTAAGAGGACTCACATCTAGGTTAAGAATCGAAAATTTAGGTGTCCATATTTTAGCTGTGTTTGAATCACTCTTTAGCCTCATGTTGCAGTAGGAGCATTTATAAGTAGATATTTCAACAAAACCCAATGAAGGGCTTATTAGTAATCATGCCACTATTCTTCCAAGTAACAGTGGCCCACGCTAAGGCCATGACTTCCCAAAAATGTCTAAACATCTGCAGCTGGTGGGGAGGAAGGAAGGAAATTCCTCTTTTGTTTGGCTTGCATTCAGAGCTTTGCTTCATCTCTTAAATTGTGTTTATTGCAACCCCCAAGTTTTCAGCTTTTCTCCTTCTGATCCTCCCCTCCATCCCGCTGAGGCAGAAGTGGGGAGTGTCTGGGTGGTTGCATAAGTGCTGGCTGGGGTCAACCCACCCCAATAAAAACTGAATAGAGCCCTTTGTTTATCTAAAAGCACCTACACAAAGGTATACCAGTGCTTCATATAATATTCTTTACTTTCAGGAGTCATACTGGACTTTCTGTATAGAAACTGTTTCCTTATTCAGTTTTGAAACAGTTAATTCAAGAACTCCAAAGTCTCAGTGGATTATCTGAAGGTTGTAATTTTTCCCTATTTCACTTTTTACCATCGCTAGTGCACTTCTTCCTCTTGAATATTTAGCTTCCCAACCGCTTTATAGTGCTGAACAGCAAAAATCAAGTTACACAAAACACATCACATTTATTTTTACACAGTCTTAATGCTGTTATTGCATGATCTGATCACTGAAAATTGTGTATAGGCTGGACAAAAGCATAAGTCTCGTGGGCAGAAAGGAATGCCTAATTCAGCATTTATTTATATCAGCAAATGATTGCTTCCCCCACAAGCATTGAACACCTAACTTGATTATGAATCCAGCATTTGACAGCCTGCATGATCTGTGAGTCAATAGGTGCAGCAGTACTTTCTGGATAGATTAAATCTTGAAGTGGAGTGGGCGGGGGGAGAAACTGTGAAGGAAAAGATAATTTAATGAAACTAAGAAGTAAAATCACAGCCACTGAAATACACTTAATTAAATATTTCTAACTGTTAAAGTATATGTGGGGCATAAAATTACTAACGCTGGAAAATTGAACTGACTTCTAGGAAGGTTAGGGTAAGAAATTTTGTTCTCAATTGCTTTAGTCAATTATTCTATTCATTGATGCAAATCAGCCAACTCTAGGATTGCAATGACATAAATGAGGGCAAGTAGATTCAGATATTCAGAGAATGACCTTTCTTTAAAGGAAAACTTATTTTTGATTTATTTTTTTTAGTACAAACTTAAACCTAGAGAAAGAAATAATTTAATTAATATAGGAAAACTGAAGTGGATGAAAAAAGAAAATCTTATGACCATTTAGTCTACTTTGAATATTATATATGATAATTACATAATAGACACATAAAATTTTAAATTAAATCTATTACTTGGATATATATTATACATAGAAAGCCTCATGTACATATATATAATCAACATTTTTATACTTTTTATACACACAAATGTAAGGCATTTTTATTGGAAAAACAATTGATAAATAGCTATTTTTCTCCTCAAATTAAGCATTACTTTTTTTTTTTTTTTGAAAAGGAGAAATATCAAATGCTTTAAAATCAATGTTTTTTAGATAAAACAGATCATCAATGTGCATTTTATGATAGAAAACTAGCTTGGTGGAAGTGTTTAAAACTTAGGAATGTACCCTTTTTACCAAGTCTAAACAAGTGAAATGTGTCCTTAATATCTAGCCCCCTGAAAGAAGGAATTTTTCTTGAATTCAAACAATAAGGCTAAAATTTTATTCCTCATTCCTTCCTTTTTCCATTAAAAATTCTGGAGGGGAGACATGGCAGATTTTTAAAACTATATGAAGTAAAAATTCAGTTCATTAAAATACAACAGTAGGGCATTTGCTGAGTATCAGAAGTATTTTTCCATCCCAATGAGCCAAAGTAGAACTTGCACTGTGGAGCTAATCATTAAGAATTCTAATCATCTTAAATTCTTCACTCCATGGGTGCTGATCTGATGGGTCCATAATTCAATACATAAGAATGGGACTACATTAGAATTTAAAAAGAACAGTCTTCATGGTCACAGAGGGCCAGTTTTAGGCCTTCATGAATAATACATAGACAGGGAACAGAAGAGATTTCACTCAGCATTCTAACCTGAACAATTATAGAAGAGTTTTGGAATAAAATTAGTTTCTTTGATTCTATTCAGCTTTAAAGCTTTCACAATCAGCACATTCTAAATTTACTACCAATGTAGAAATAAGCTATAAGTACTGAATAACTTATTTTCACCAAATGACATTGGTTCCATACAATGTTGTATTACTTCAATTTAATTAAATTAACTAAAGATATATTTATTATTTTTATTATTATTATAGCCACCAAATGAAAAGCTATAGCTTATAATTATTATTATAGCCACAAAAGGAAACTGGTTATGCAAATTATTAGTTCTGCAAAACACTGCTCTTGTCCCTGGAAACTGATTCTGTAGTACCTTGTTATTTCTCCTTGCCCCTTGAATTTCAATGAAACTTATATTTTCCATGCTTGACCAGATCGAGAAAGTTGGGATTCTTAAAAGAATCCCAACTTAACTTAAACGAATCCCAACTGGTGTAATAAGAAGATTCTTCTTATTACAACAGTTCTCTCTATAAATGTAAATTACAAAATCCTATCGAGATACAGCTCTAAATTATAAAATCCTATCGAGAATTTAGAGAAAGCAATGTTGGTCTCATCTAGAAAGGAAGAACAAGGAGAGAGAGAGAGCACAAAAAAACCCACAGAGACAGCAGTATGTGAACAACTCATAAAATGTGGTCCTGGCCTTTAAGGAAAGCCATGGCAGTGGAAACTTCTGAAACTACTCTGATACCATGTCTATCCATCATCATTCACCTTTTAAAGGGGTCCATGAAATTATTATGAGAAAAATTACCAATGTATTCATTAATCCAAGCATTCCCTTTACTTTGGAACTTGATCAAAACAGCGATTTTAATAATGTTTTATCTCTTCTCCTAAAGCTCTTTTAGCTTCTAAAATATATACAAAATTTAGTAATCTATTTTTTTAAATAGCAACAACATTTAAATTAAGTAATTCCTTTCATGAATGATTAAGGAATGAAAAAGGAATAAGAAAAATAAAAAGGAAGAAACATAGAAGTGTCAGTATCAGTTCCAGTGCATGATAATTCATTCCCTCCAGAGAAAGAAACCTATTTCCAAAGCTAATATGTGTCAACATATCTCTAGAACTTTCTATCCAATAACAAATACCTCAGAAAAATCATGTTGGTCCTGTGGCTTTTTTTTTGTCATTTCTCTCTGCTATCTTAGTGCCTACTTCCATCTTTTTCATTGGATAAAGTGCTTGCATTTCCATTTACTCTTTGATTTTGTTATACTTTTCAGGTCTGTGCACACCTCTGTAAAAAACCTCCTGTCACCAGTGAGAAATATGTCTGAGAGAGAGACCCAACATTTTGTAAAGAAATAAGGTGTTTTTTTTTTTTTTTTTAATATAGTGCATCACTATAATATTTTCTATTGCTTTCAGACCAATGGGACATTATATACATCATATGTTAAATGCCTTATTCTATATTAAAATCATACATTAAAAGGATATAATAATAAAAGTGATATTGAATATAATCTTTGTCTTGAGATTGCCTATACTGTTGATTTTAATTAAAATTGCCTCAATTTTTTTCCTTTTATTTGCAATACTTGTTCCATTCACCCTTTGGGCTGTCTGAATTTTATTTCTTTTTGATATGAAACATTTTAGGAACAAGCAAATGAGTTCAGGAAAGAATAGAATGGTTCATTGTTCACATCAAGTAAGGTTGCTGGTAAGCATCTTGATATCCCTCTGGAACAAAACTGATAAAATAGAGAATGTAGTTTAGGAGCACTTTCTAATTGAAAGTAATAGAAAAATGGTTAGTTATGGAAGTGATAATGTGATTAAAAGTTTAGAATTTACAAGTACATCGTTTTTTGTTCTAAAGAAAATTTTTCTGTGGAAGTAAAGATGTGAATGTGAAATGTACTAAATACCTCCTTGATTATCTCATTCAAAAGACAGGTAGTGTTAATCTGCTTTAGCTTCATCACTTTGAGTGAAGGGAAGAGGCTTCCATACAAGAATTTAATGCTCTTTAAATGCGCATCATTAATTAGCAGAACTATCCTAAATGTAGAATAGACTTGCCCTAAAAGACAGAATGATCAAGAACATTGAAAGTTGCACTGGGATTAATTTAAATAGAAGATTTCAGGAAATCTGCTGCTGAGAGGTACTTTGCCAGCTCATGTCATTTTACTGACTACTTAGGAAAGGGCAGTCTCAGCACTAATAAAACAACTTTTCAGCAATGAAAAACACTTGCTTTGAGCAAAGATAGGTCATAGAAGAGCAATTGTTCAGAGAAATGTGCATTAAGGCATTAAGGATTCCAGATAAAGTAAAGGGTGAACCAACTGAGAGCTAAATTCTTTATTAGCATTTTTATTTTAATATTTTTACTATTGACTTTTAATAGGCAAAAAAAAATTAGACAAAAATAATTTGGTTTATTGGAGGCAAGAACAGTTCAAAGAAAACAACTATGTCAACAGAGGTATGAGGGACCAGCATCTGAAAAAAGAGGAGTGAATCCTGGAAAAAAATTCTAAATGGCATTTTGTAAGTGTAATTGAAACAATTAAACATGTGTACATCCAAATGATAATAAAGAGCACTGCCTTGAATAAAGTAGCAAATAATTAATAATGATATTTCAAAGGAAAGGTTGGAAAACAAAAGAAGATTCTTTTTTATTCCCATTTGCTTTCCAGTAGCTTCTTATAGACAGCACAGAAAGATTTTTGTATATTCAATACTCTCATTAACTATTTTCATATTTAATACTGTTTTGTTAAGGAATCTAGAAACATGAAAGGATGTTGCTGAAATTTCCAATGTACTAGTTAAGACATACTTAAAAAGGCATTTCCTATTTGGGATGCATGTACAAAACAGGGCTTTAATATTTCCTACATCTTTTCTCATTAATTCTGGGCCAATTGGGAAGGGGAAGTGGGGAAGGAACTTTTTTCCTATAAATGTATTTCCATATTTCTGATCAGGTATGGCCTTTTCTGCACTCCTGCTGCTAGTTCAGTCTAGCGCTGCAGCACTGCCTTTCTCCCATTTCCCTCCCATGTGCTCCCACCCCAACCTGGTCCAACAAGGCCAGAGCAGGGGTGGGAATGCAGTGTCCAGGGGTCACTACTCACTCCTGGGGCTCCCCGTGCTGGCAGCAGTCCTGCCTCTCCTTTGGCCAAGCACAGAAGCCAGACTTGGAGGCAATGCTTACTGGGGGTGGCCAGTAAGGGAGGGCAAGGGAGGCGGTTCCATCTCAGAAGAACGGGAGGCCGTCATGGTGTTACAGAATCTGCTGCCTGCTGTAGCCTCCTCCATGGGCAGAGAATCTGGAATGTCACAGACATCTTTTGTGAAAAATCCTTTCTTTAGGATTTTTCCCTTTTCTGGGAAGCTGAGGCCCTAGAAGGAGAATGTAAACAATGGAACAATGGTTATCTGCTGCTGTGAAATGCAACAGGTGCACCTGTGATTGGCCCATGTTGGTGTTTACAATTAAGGGCCAATCAGAGACCAAGCTCTCAGGGACAGAATCAGAGAAAGCTCCTTTGTTGATTCATTCCTTTTCTATTCTTAGTTTAGCAAGCTTCTGAACTTTTCTCTCTATTCCTATTAGCATAGTCATAATGTAACATATATCATAAATTAATAAATCCAGCCTTCTGATCATGAAGTCAAGATTCTCATCTATCTCTTCACTCCTGCAACCCTTGCAAGCCTAGCAACACTGGAAGAAAAGGATGCTTATAAGAATACAGAAATCACAGTCCTCAGCCATAATCAAGCCAAATCCAAATTTTGATTTCTTCTTAAAACAGTTTAAATTACTGCAGTTCTTTGTATTGTAATACTGTTTAATTTATTTTAAGATAAACAAAACTTTAAAACTGGCATAAAATGAATCCATGGGTTAAGAGCTAGCAATTTTGAGTCATTATTTTCCATAAAGATTTATAAAGATGGATAAAATTAAAGTCTGAGTAATAACTGTATTGGTATCCACAACTGTTAAGTCCTATTAAACTGTAGGAGAATTATTTATGAGTTTTCAGAGAGACTGCATACAAAAAGGACTAAGATATTAATTGAAATAACTAGAAATGAGGTTTTTTTCATTATTAGTCTAACAATCTTGGAAAGAATACAAGTATGTTAAGAGTAAAAACTATGTAAAAAGATAAAGCTGTGAGACAATTCACATGCACTGAAGTAAAAAAGCCTCTTGCTCTTACCAGGTAACAGCCATCAAAGTATTCCATCCTGCAACTAAATCATCATAAGAAATGTGAACACAATGAAAGCAAAAAATAATCTTTGCAGCTAGTAATAAAGATTTATAACTTTCTTACTAATTTATGTCTCTGTCCAAAATTTTGCAGAATTTTATTTATTACAGGGAAATTTTATTTATTCAATCACTGTGAACAGTGATGCGACTGTCTTGGTTCTGGCCAGACAGAAGAGACTTGGTTCTGTTAATTTTTGCAGTATCCAGTAGAAGGTATAGCCAGGACCCAGAGATTATTCCATACCACCTCATGTCATTTGCTGGGGATGGGAGGGGAGCAAGGAAGGAGGGATCTCTTCCAGGGAGAAGGGGTTCCTTCTGGTTGAGGTAGCATGGCTGAGGTTGGGTGGGTCAGGCTCTGTGGTGAGCATCTTGCGTGTGAAACTGAAAGAGCTGGTGTATCAAGGACCACTTCCTGCATTCCTATGGCTCTAGCTCATTTGAATTTTTAATTTACAAGAACATGACTGACTTTCATCCTAATTAAATTCTCATTCCAATGCAGAAATTGGAGAAGAGGAATACATAAAAAATATAGCAGTGCAGTTAATCCTTCACCTAAGTAAATAGTTAAACACCTGATTATGTAAGGAAGCCCAATTAACATCAGTAGAGCTACCCAGCTCCTTAAAGTTAATGCCTGTTTACTAACTTTGGTGGACTGTGACCTTAAAAAAGTAATTTTTATGCTCACATCTTTTTTCTATACACAGACAAATGATAAATTTTGTGAGTTAACCGATAAATCTTGAGACTCAAAATGCTTTTCTTGAAATTTTATGAGCATCAAGAACAAGGTGGTGTCATCCATCACAGAGATAGTGTCCCTAACAAAGTTATTTTTTTAATGCTTTGAGACATGCTGTTGTAAGGAATGTAAGGAGTGTCACAGGCCTAACAGCCTCTCAGAAGAATTCATGATAAGACACGATAAGTTTCGTACTGAAGTAGATATCATCAGACTATCCGACACAGCTCCAGTGAAGCTATGAAGCCATGTAGTTTTACCCCAAAGAAGAAACGGATTGTGAAACTCTTCCACATGCCAAACATAATTTTGGATTAAAATTCTGTCAATGTCTAATAGAATACTTAATTTCAGGTACAAATGAATATATTTTTTTTATCCTAACAATGAGTACATACTTTTGTATTCAGGACAGTTTACTTATATGCCTAATATCTATTTTGCATTGTAGAATAAAACTGTACTACCCAAAGTAGCAATGTAGGTAAGAACCTTTTATAATGCACAACAGTTTGCACATTTAGTAAAATCTGATATCTGAAAATCATTAGGAACATAATTCAAAGAGGCACTGGGTTTCTATCTATTTCCACTAACTAATGCCATTTGATTTGTCAATCTTTTGGAAAGCCAACACAAAGTAAATTATTTCAATATCTATTTACTTTTTAGGGAAATATTCCCACTGTTGATCAATTGAAAATGCAGTATTGCCTTAATAGGAAGCATAGCAAGTTATTGACTAATATCCCTAGGCTTGCCCAAAGAAAACTGAATACTGATTTTAAGGACAAACTATAAAGTCTGAGAAATCTTTTCTTTTCTTTTCTTTTCTTTTCTTTTCTTTTCTTTTCTTTTCTTTTCTTTTCTTTTCTTTTCTTTTCTTTTCTTTTCTTTTTTCTTTTCTTTTTTCTTTTCTTCTCTTCTCTTCTCTTTTCTTTTCTTCTCTTTTCTTCTCTTTTTCTCTTTTTCTTTTTCTTTTTCTTTTTCCTTCTGTTTAATTTTGATTCTTTCTTTTTCCCATATAATTTAATTCAGTACTTCAGGATGATGTCCATTCTGCAAACTTCATTTAAATCCTGTTGCTGTTCATGTGATTACATAGTGGCATTAATAACTACAAACCAAGAGAAGTAAAAAGATAAGAAATATATTTCTTGATTTCTTATCTGTGTTTCAAATCACAATTATTCCCTTTTTCTTTCATCACTAAAACACTCAGCAATAGAAAACAGAAAATTTATCCTGGCAACCAAACTGAGGACATGACAGACAATGGATTTGCAAGATTCCACACTTGAATACTTTTCTTTTCCCACCTTCACTCCCATTAAACCTTTACCATATATCAACACTATCATCAAAATTATATATTTGCATGACATTATGCTTGTAATATAGGAGGCTGAACAAATCCTTAAAAAACCTCCAACCGATAAAAACCCCACAAAGCCTCATACTTCTAGTGACTTATGACAAAGATTAGGAATTGAAACCAAGTGCTTTACAAGATTGCATTATCTGTATTCCAATTGAACAAGCAAAAGCCATAAAATGGCTCACAATAAATTTCTGTTACAAAAGACCAAGGTAAATCAGCAACTCTCCAAAGTATCTCACAGCTGCAGAATAGAAATCCTAGTTACCAAAAGCAAATGAAAGGCAGAAGACCAATAAATATCATGAACAAGCCAGCATCTAGTGCTTAGATAGTGATACTCATCCCCTAGGGATTTTAGCACAGACATTAATTATGTCTTCAGCAGAGCACTGTGCCATTTACTAAAGCAGACCTCATTTCACACCGATAACTAAAATCTCACTTAAAGAATGGTAAGTGATGAGCTAAATTCTGTTCTGAATTCCCTGGGTCCCTACTATCAAACACTGTGCCAGCAAGCATCAGACATGAAGGTCTGATGCTATGCAAGCATGGAAAATTATGACCAATATCAACTTAGTGGGCTATAATTCCATTAATGATATACATAGTGACCTGAAATTCTAGAGCTCTGACTATATTACTAGATCTTGCAACAGAACAGAAAGAAATCTTGACATATAAAGAAAATAAAAAATAGAAAATGAAAGAAATATACATGAAACAGAGGTGATTTAGTATTCAAAAAAGGACACTCTTGGCTTCAACAGAATCAGTATGAAGATCATAAAAATGTTACAATACATTTTTCATTTGATATTGGACTCAGTCATATCCTAACAATTCATTGAAGTCATAATTATTCTTTACAGAAATGGATCCACAACGTCTTCTGTATTGCAGCCCTGAAAAATTGAAATTATCACTCATATGCAAGTGTACATTGGATGCAAAAGGCCTAAAAGGAATTCATTAAGTCCCCTCTGGCTCTGTCGAATGTCTCTATATCCAGACTAGGAATTTATCATCTATTGCTCCCTCTCAAAATGCCATATGCATGGGAAAGAAAGCAAAGGAAAGGGCATCAAGACACACACAAAAAATATTTTTCTCAGATAAGTATCCTGATACATGGTGTTAGATAAAGATAGAACATTCACAGAAGTGTAGCCTCAGTCATGGAAACAGAAATTTTAAAATTGAAGGGAGACACTGGTATCTGAAATCTGCATTAATTACTTTACCTTTTTCAATATTCTGCATTTTGTGGCCATTTTTTTTCTGTATTTTCTTACAGATTGCTAAAGCAGTAATCATGAAAAATTGTCACTAGCAAATGAAATTTCAAAAAGCTAAAAAAATCAAAGGTAATTCTGTTTACTACTATCTTTCAAGGACTCTATAACAGTTTTGACAGTCATCGCAGCAAATGTGAAATGTCATAAACCTGTTATCATAACAAAGATTTTCTCAGCAATTGAAAATAGTATCAACTCTGTACAAGCATGACAATATTTTGTAACAAATTATTCGAGCCCCATTCATTATGACTGATAGTCGTGAAAGGATGTACACCTGGACTGCAAGATTTGCTTTGGATCATATTTCACCTGTGGCTAACACAGATTCTCTAACCTCCGGCCAAAAAGGTTGACAATGTTGGATTTTAATGAGGGAGAGGAGAAGAGAAAAAGAGCAGAAAGCAGTAAGAGAGAAGGAAATAGTTGTTTTGAACATTTAAATGCTTTTCTTCTCTGCTGTTAGAGGAACCATGACAAATTAGCTCAGAACATAGCTGCTCTTTTTGTTTCTTACAGAAATACAAAAAGGCTGTAAATATTTTTGAAGATCTGTACATGACAACTGCAACAGGATTAGGGCAGAACTGCTGAAAACCCCTTTGTGATTTTAAAGATAAATTTGAAGATAAAAATTTTTTTTCCTTTTCAAGACTCAGTGAAATTTCACTGTCAATTGTCTCAGGAGATGGGGAAGAGTCAGATAACTTCATTACATAAGTCAAGGAAACACTCAAATGCCAATGAAATGTAAACATACTAATTAAATAAACTGCAACAGTATTGCAAAGAGTATATTAAAATATTGGCTAGTAATTGACTGGCACTTTTTTATACAACATCTAAACACCACATAGTTTCACAAAAATTGTTCTGCGTTTGAAATAAATGAAAGGTTTTGGAAGAAAAATCATATATAATAAACTGATCAGAGAAACTGGGGCACAGGTTCTTATCTTCATCTTGACCATAACTATGACATTTTAATCAAAATGCAATAATCATATTTTCTCCACACTTATACTCTTTGTACCTTAGTACTAGAAATAAAAGCTAGTGTTCTGCCATGTTCAAGAAAAACAATAAAATTTTTGAGAGGAGCAGTCCTGAGAAGCAGTTTTTTCTCATAATTTCCAAAAAATGACCCTGAATTCAAGCCATTTTTTCACTTTTGAACAAGTTTACCTTGCTCTGCTATAACATCATTTTATTTTCACAGCTCTGCATCTCTGTCAAAGACATTGGGGAGATGTGCTAATTCCTGCATGTTCTATCCTGATTTATGCAATTCCAGTGCAAGTTCCATACTGCAGTGCATCAAAACGTTTATGAATGGTACCAAGCTATTTCACTCCTTATCTGAACACAACCAATCATCAGCTATAAACTTTATTCATCAATACAGCAAGACATTGACAAGTGATGTCTGTACACAGCAATAGCTTTGGTTTTATTGTCATTTAGCAACTTCATCCCTTTTCAATCCATAGTATATTAATTTTAGCTCCTTTAGAAGTTCATCAAGTAACTTTATGTTTACACATGCATGCAGTACACCACTAGTATAAGCTATATTATACTTTCTCGTGTTTCAAGAAAAACTTATTCATAAACTGATCATAATTTTAGCTTCACAGTAATTACATCTATTACAGGTCAATGTGACTAATGACATGTTGATCTAACAATTCAGATCTTTGATTACTGCTTCTGTAGACATATCTGAGTTACCCTAGGCACTAATGATAGCTTATCTATGATGATATAAGGATTAGTGTGGGCTGAAAATTCAACCTAGGCACTAGAACATTTTGTTTGTATTTAGTTCTGTTCAGAGCTGGCTACACAAATTAACTGCCTGCTTTCTAGTTTAAAATAAATCTCATGGCTAATTATACTACAATCTACATTTGAATTGCAGGGTGAAGGAATGTTTCAGCCCAAACAAATGCTTTTAGGTGAAGAAGTAGCAATTCTTACCTGTTTGCTCTTGTGAAAAGAATCAGCACAAATGCTGTGCTTTAGCACAGACTTCACATACAACTTGTGCTACAGGTATCATAGATTTATTTAACAGAATTTAGGAGAAATATTTTATCCCATGTGATAAAATGCTTCAGATAAAAAAAAACAAGCAAACAAACAAACAAACAAAAAAGACAACAAACCAAACCAAAAAGAAAACAAAAAAAAACAACCAAGAAAAAAAAAGAAGCCAAAAAACCCCAAAAGAAATGAAACAAAAATGTAGATCAGGTATATAAATAAGTAATGTCAGCGATTTCACAATCAAGTAGTGAATATTTTAATATTGAAATATTTTATCCAAAGATAAGACTCTATATAAAGTAAACAATGAAAATATAAATTGCTTGATCAAAATTTTCCATTCAAAACTCATTTACTATATAACTATTCTGCTAGATCCCTGCATCAGTGCAACAGGATTTTTCTATGCTCTTTTAGGATAACAGCAAGAAATAGAGAATTAGTTGCCCTTATGATCAAATCTTCACAGTACACATCTGAGGTCCTTGCTGGATCAACTGAGAACTCTTTTGATGTGGCAAATAATTGGACTCCATCAGTTTCATTTGTTGGTGGTCCCTTCTAGAGAAAATTTGCCTCTCTTAACACAGCAAAAAGATGTCAGATTGATATACAGTAGTTTAAACTTAAGCATTCAACAAGACATAACCATGTGGTGTTTACCTCTCTTCCCTTTCCCCCATTCAATAAATACCTAGTACCTGATGTACAGAGTTCAAATATGAACTCTATTAACATAAGAACACAGATTACTCTACTTGAGTCCTTAGATTTGAATTCATCTCTTCAGGGAAAATGCTCCCTATGTCATTGTACTCCAGGAGAGAGCAAGAGGTGGCATGAACATGGTCATGACTGTCATAGTCATGGTGATTCAATTCCAGCAGAAAATTTCCAAACCCATGAAAAACTTTTCACAGTCTGTTCAATTAATAGCTGGTTTTTTGTGTCTAAAAGAGGAAAAAAAAGTAGGAAATTCTAAATCATTTCAGAGAGAAATAGATGGTTTTTGTGTTGCAGACATTATATCTAGTAATGACTTTGAATGCAAAAATTTGATTTGCAAAGTAGAGGAAATGAAGGTATTTTACATAAAACTTTATATGTAAAGAGTTTTTATTCCCACTGGAATGAAATGGCTAAGGGAAAAAAAGGATTAAGTCTACATAATGATCTTTGGAAAACACAATGCAAGATTGATTTTCTAATTTTTTCTTTAAAATACATTTTCTATTTTGTTCACATTGTACTAAAACTATAAATTTTTTGGTTCATATGCTTGAAATATTTAAATACTACCCTAGTACAGAGGCAATTTTGGTCTGAATTGTATGAATATGGCTGAATGAAGAAAAGAAGGCAATTAATGGGATTTGTATGGGAATAATTTATATATTTATGTATTTTTATATATATATATATATATATATATATATATATATATATATACACTGATAGAATAAGATGTGTGAGATGTGGCCTTTTTCTGTAAACTTCATGTGTAAAAATCAAGAGGAAAGAGAACAATGATACTTTTTGTCCATACACAATTACATGCTATCTGAAGAAAGTTTAAAGGATTAAATAGCAGGACTCCACCTAAAATACCTCTGCATTAAAATCTAAATTCTAAATTTTATCAGAAAATTTAGGATTTTTAGTCCTACAAAGTATGTTTGAGTCTGAAGCAAAGCTGAACCAGGGCCAAATACAAAGAGCTGAAACTGAGGCATCTTTGCACCAAAAATCTTCCCTTACTATGTAATTCTGAGTGATGTTATCAGAACTCACGTGCTGGAGAGATAGCTGCTACCACAACTAATTCGAAATGAACTTTTCTTTAGTAGAAGTCTTACATGGACAACATTATTAGCGATATCCTCACACTCTGTGTACAGATAGAAACTCAAAACTAATTCTTCTCTCCACAGATTGTGTTACAAATTTTCCACAGTTGTTCCACATCTTTTGGACACGACATTAGCAGAGACTACAACAATGTGAGTAGTTGCCAATCATATTGATACTTTTTGCAAGTTAAAATGCAAATTTGGAGGAAGCAATAACTCTGGGGTCAACTGTAACCTTATCCTGGGCTCAACAGCCAGTTTCAGGCATAAACTGATTAGGAAACTGATCCAGGCAGCCAGCACACTCATGATCACTCCCAAGGCTTCTCTTTATATACAGTCTCAACAATGAATTTGATATCAAATGAAGAGAAGAATCTGAGGAATTTGCTAACTAAGATTACATTTAAATAGAGAACACCTAGTATTTAAAATAAAATTTATGTACCTAAGCTTCTAAACATTCAAATTAAAAATACAGTGCTGCTTATTTTGAGCATAACAGTGAAGTCTATATACAGAGTTCAGTGTTGGTGTGCAGGTATCTAAAATCATGAGAAAAATGAAATGAATCCTGATAAAGACTTTACAAGCAAAAAACTATAAATGTGTAATAGATGTTAGGAAACTACTCTTTAAGTCTGGGGACTTTTAGACACCAAGAATTTAAGAGCAAAACAAAAATTTACTGTTGTGAGAGCTGTATGAATAAAATCCCATACTCTTTCTACAAAATTCAGTAATGTACCAGAATCACGCAAAAACTGATGGCTCTAGACCTGTGCATGGATTCTGTAGCTTAAAACCACATTCAGGCTCTGAGGTAAGAAAAATATTAATTCACAATATAAACATTAAGATAGAAACAATATAGATTTTTCAAACCTCTATGGAAATAAAATGTTATATATAATTGCCTATATATAGAGAGTGATAATTTTCTCCTGCATTATGAAATATATAAAAAAAATTAGTTACATACTTATCTAGTAAAAAGGTTTTATTCACCTCACAAAGGAACAAATATTATTCACCTAAAATATTTTCAAAACATATTACTTGGAATATACATTCTCAGAACAATACCAATTTGACTAATCATTTCACTCCACTGATGGTTAAAGACCTTAGTACCATGATTTCTTTGACGTGAATTTAAATAACACAGTCTTCTGAGCTCATTTAGAAAAGAGTAAATGTTATTGTCAAAATAAGAGAAGAGCCAGTTCTATTATTTCTGCTCCACCAGGCTTTACGAAAGTGACACAGGTTCATATTTCTATTTCATGAATTTCATTTCCCCTTATATCGATCATTATACCAATAATCTTGTTGATTAAGGAAAGTGGATACGCACAAAGCTGTATTCCCAGTTCTCTGTTAGTAGGATATATCCAATTCAAGGTCATCTGGCAAAATAAAAGGGATAAGAAGAGGTCATATGGGAAGCAGAAAAGGCCTTCCAATATGAAGCTTCTCCTGGGGTTCCTCTTTTCTGCAGCGAGAGAATTGGAATTGAAATAGCATCCAATCACAACAAGAAATACCCTGGCACTTTTTCCTCCATACAATATTACCTTCTATAGACACTCAATTTTTCTATTGATCTTTGTTTCATGGCACAGCTGGGACCGATGTTTAACCAGGTACAATTGTTATGTATGCCCTGGTTGTCTTAAATGTGATTATAGTTTAATATATATTGTATATTAAAATTAATATTTTTTCTTATTATCTATTTTATATTTGTAATATGGAACAACAACTTAGAAGTCTACAGATAGAATGGTGAAGGAGAAGATGGGAGCACTGTGAGAATCTGAAACTATAAAGCAAGGCAGAAGGAAGACTGTGGGCAGACAGGATGTCTTAGAGACTAAAAGCATTTCTTTCCTTGGGTTAACCATAACAACGACTCACAAAGCCACAGCAATAGGACCACTTGAAATTCCTAGCCAAGGATTATCAGCTGCCCCAGAACAGTGCCAGGATGTGGAGGTGACAGCTTTCAAGTAGAAAAACAGATTGAAAACAGAAATTGAAATCTTTTAGCAATACAAAAGTTTTTATATCCAAAGAACAATATACATATTGATGTTTCAATGCATTCATTTCCAGATAAAAAAAATGTGCTAGACAATCTGATTACTTGTCTTGTCATGGGAATAAAAACATATTGGCCAAAGAAAAGAAATAAAGGATATGATAAAATATGGATGGGGGTTTGGGGGGACAGTCAGGTGAGGTGGGGGTGGTTCCTCTGCATATTTAGACTCATAAATAACATCTCCACCTTCAAAACTTTGAAAGGAATATTGTATTTGAACATCAATAAAGCATGTCATTTCCACTGTCCCTAGATGGATGCCACATCCATGACTTAGACATTTTAGTCTATAATTATTCAAAAGTATTCCTAAATGTGGTATGAAGGGAATAATGTTGGGGAGTGTTTTTCCAAACAACTTAGTTTTCATTTTTTGCAAGCAGCCACACTTTGCTACAAGTAAAACACTTCTCAAAGCTCTCATAGGAAAAGAGGGAAGCTGATAATAATTTTCAGGTGCCCAGTCCAATTCAATTTGAGTAAAGAGTGAAACTCAGGCTACCTATGTACTAAGTTTTTCTTTTACTTAATAAGGAACAGGACACACAATAACGTTTCACATGTCCTAATTGTCATACCAATTGTTTTGAAATTTTTCCTGATTGATATGAGCTCAACTAATATAAAAGTCTTTACTGATTAAAATGCAATTGAAACTAGAATAGCTCCATGAATAGTTTTGATGACAAACTTACTGAACTATCACCTGAAAACTAACCAAATGAGATAATAATCTATAAAATATATTTCTCAAAATATTGTGATTTCTTCCTTTACATTGAAACAGACATTTTTGTTTAGCAATGTGGATGTCATTTTAGCTATTGATTTATTCATTATTACATGAGAAATTATGACTCCAAGTCTTTTGTAAATTTACGATGCTGCAGTACCTCTGTGAAGTGAGCAAACAGTATTTGACATTCATTTGTCAATTGTGCCCATTGGTGGTCTCACATGGTGTTGTCTTTCTCATCTTGTCTGCCTCACTTCCTGGTTTATTTTCCTCTTTTTAAAACCTGAGTTCCAATTCATTGACTGCATGCATGCACTAAGGCCAGTAGTATATTATGTCAGTACAAACAAAAGCTGACTGCCTGAGATTTCATTTTAGGAGAGAGAAATAAAAATGTAAAACCAGCAGTTCTCTTACATGTTGATTAGTATTTGTTATTTATAATACTACTCACCCACATAAATAATGCATACACTAATGACCATGTGGACTGATCTAAAAAATCTACGATAAATACATGACATTTTGATCTACCTTACTATCAGGCACATGGGAAAGTAAGCTGTCATTGTCCACATGTATATGCAGAAATGTAATACAATAGCATAAAATATGATTAATACCTCTAAAATATGAACTGTGAAAACCAAAAATAAGTATGGTAATTACATTTTAAAAGTTTATTATTGTGAGATTATCTGAGTGAGACTGGAAAGGAAGATAATTTGTAATGTGATTTTATTTGAATCACAGAATCAGAAAATCATAGAATCCCAGGTTGGAAGAGACATCAAGAATCATCTGGTACAGCCTTTCTTGGCAAAAGCACAATCTAGAAAAGGGGGCCTAGCATCCTGTCCAGACACTCTTAAAAGTGTCCCATATTGGGAATCCACTTCTTCCCTGGGCAGATTATTCCAACTGATGATTGTTCTCATTGCGCAAAATTTTCCTTTTCTGTCCGGTCAGAATCTCTCCATGAGTTAATTGCACCTATTCTCCCTCTTCTTTTCCATGTGACTTCTCAGAAACATGGAGTCTCCATCTTCTTGGAGTCTCCATCTAAAGAGTCTCCATCTTTAGCCTTCCTCTAAATACTGCAAAATGAAGGTCTAGCCTCAGTCTTCTTTTCTCAAGGTTGAACAAACCCAGTTAACCCAGTTCTCTTAGCCTTTCCTCACATGGCAGGCTTCCCAGCCCCCTGATCATATCTATGGCCCTTCTCTAGACTTTCTCTGGCATGTCCACAGTTATTTTGAATAGCAGGGACCAAAAAATAAGAGGGTTTGTCAGGTGTGGACTAAGAGCACTGAATAGAGTGGGATAATAACTTTATCACTGCTGGTGATGCCCTTGTTGATGTAGCATTCTGCTGGCTTTCTGTGCTGCAGGAGCTTGTCCACCAGCACCCCCAGAGCCCCATTTGGGTAAATCCCAGCCTGTTTGCACTCTTGGGTTAGGTTTCCCAGGCTTGAGACTTTACACTTGGTCCTTCATGATGAGCTTTCTGCCTATCCAGGTCTTTATGCAGAGTAGTTCTCCCTTCTGAAGTGTCCACTTCCCCATTCACTTGGCAACATCAGTAAACTTTATCAGGGTACACTCAATCCTGCTGTACAGATCACTTCTGAAGATATTAAACAGCATTAGGCCCAATATCAATCCCTGGAGGATGCCAAGTGTGACAGGATGCCACTTCAAAAAGGGGATATTTATCACCAACCTCTGGAATATTTTAGATTAGTTCTATGACTCTGACTTGTAGAACATTAAAAATTTCTGCAGTATTTGTTGTTTGACAACAGGAAAGATTAGGAACAGGAAACTATAGGTTACCTTTAATTGCAAGAGAAATGCTGCTCAGTCAGAGTCATTTTCAAAGAGAAACAAATAGCAAGGATTAAGGTTACAACCCAGGTAATTACTGTGCTTACAATTAAGGTAGCAGTTAGATTATTTGACCTGTATCTTGTACATACTTTTATTATGCAGCAAACTGAATTATGCTGTGCATCTGGAATGGAGTGTTACAGGATTATTTACATTATAAGGTCTTGTCCTATTGAGAAGTTATTAAAGAATCTCTCAGACTTTCCTTTTGAAAGATAAATGGACCAGTCCATCTTTGATAAAGAGTAGCTAGGATTGAAATATGTATGACAAGCCATTACGTATAAAGTGCAGATAAATTTCTTTCCAATTGCATGACAGTGCAGTCACTAAACAGAATATAAATTCCATACTAAGCTTCTTTAAGCAGCATTTAAAAGTTATACAAATATTTGTGAAACTATACTGTATAAGAAGTTTCATATTTCATTATGCCAAGCCTATAGATTCCTGAGAGAAATTTTTTTATCCTTCAACTTATAATCAAAGCTACTGCAACTTATTTTAAATTTTTGTTGAGTTTTGTTTTGTTTTGTTTCTTTGTCTATCTTCAGCATTTTACTGCTCAAAGGGAGGAGTATTTAAATTACATGTGATCATAGCTGCCTTCAAGAAAACATTTACAGGTGAGTCAGATTTCTGGTTGTTCGGGAAACATTTTTTAGAGTCACCTGTGAAGAGAAAATGAATAGCACTGTGTTACAAATAAAAGTAATCTAAACTAAATTAAAAATAAAAATTTATAGATGTGCCTTTTGTGGTTTTTAAGGTTTATGTGTTTGGCATCACTGAAGTATCCATTCATCACCTCAGAAATTGTGCATGGGAGCCTAAGTATATTCCATCACAAAAAATCATAACAAATCATAGCAAACAGCAACAAAAGGGCCAATAATTTAGTAAAATGGCAGATTTCTAGTAGCAATTTTGATTCTTCTATCTAACCAGGATATTTTGACATTTCAGTCTCTTTAAATAACGCTCTAATAACAATTTTAATAAGAATATGTGAAGCTTGATTACAATTTCTAGTAGAATTACAGTTTTGAAACTATCAGTATCAGACAATGCGATTAGCCTCTGGAAAAAAAAAATAATGGAAAGATTTGTTTCTAACTGCTATCTATTCTAAAATTGTCTTTCAAAATTAATGTATATTTCAGAACTGTTGCACCACCAGGGATGTCAATATGTCTAAGCAACAACATATTCCTACTGCACATTTTATAGCGTTAAGATACCATTCAAATATTGGTTAATAATGGTTTTGATGGGACTTGGACAGGTTAGAATCAGAAAGTAATATTTTGGTGCACAGTATAACATTAACAGTGACTATTGTGGACAACTTATTCCTCAGTATTAGTACTGGATCAGCATGCTGGAAGACTGGTGTTATGAAATCACTAAAAAAACAGCATGTGCCGCATGTCCCAATCAGATGGGACGTGATTTAATGGTGGACTTGGCACTGTTAGTTTGGATGGAATGATCTGAGAGGTTTTTCCCAGCCTGAACGATTGTAGGTTTCTGTGTGACAGCAGAGCTCTAAGTTACATTGACTCATTTAATTGACTCATTTTCCAGCTTATCTTATAACATACATATAAGAAACGTGTATTACATTCAAATGAAAAAACCTTAATTAATTTAAAAATCTTCCCTTTAAGAATTGTTCTTTCCACATTTTTCAGTATGTTACTAATGATTTTCTGTAGGACAGGGGCCTGCCTAGAATTCATTGTCTGTGATTTTTCAGTCAACTTCACAGACTAAGCAGTTTTCAATAGTTCCACAGTTACTGAGACCTCATTGAGGCCACATTTACTTCATCATATAAACCTTTACGTACCAGGGAGAGGAGGAAATGGATACCTCTGACAGATAATAATTCTGCTGCCATATAATTGTCCCCTTGGAAAGTTTATTCAATAAAACAAACTTATTTGACATGAAATCAGGGAACCTGAGCTATCAGTGAAATGTGAAATAGTGCTATCAAGGTGAGCTATTGGCAGATATTATTTCCTACTGTGATAGAAGCTGCAACACACATGGACTTTAAATGGACTTCAGATGCTATTTTATGTATAGTTTATTTTCATTTTAAAAGGATAGTGCAAAATGAGGAGTAAATTAGAAGTGGCCATTTTCATGGCTAAGTAAACAAATAAGAGAAGTGCTGCATTTTAAATCTGTTTGGGAGCTTTTATCAGTAGAAAGATATGTGCAGATTGATTTTGAATAACATTATTTTCAAACTTGTGTTTTTTCCTGAAAAAAACCCAAACAACCTAAAGAGCTTTACCTGACAAGTCTTAATTCAATCCAAGGATCTCTGTTTCCTTAGTAACCACTCATAGTATCACTAGCATTCAAGAGAGAGCAGCAGGTGCACGAAGCCATAAAAATGAAAAATCCTATTTTGCCAATGACTTATTGAAATATTAGATTGAAGTATTTAATACTGGCTTCCAACTGATTTCAGTGACTTCTAAGTACAATCTCCTATCAATCTTTTAAAAAGTTATACACTACTGACAGTCAATTTTATCCTTTTTTTCTTTGACATTTCTCATTCTTATGTTACAGGATAGTGTACTTCTAGTTATTCTTGTAGTTTGATACAATTGCATGCTCCAGAGTCAAGTGCGTACTACTAATGTTGTTCTAATCTTCATGATCTTTTTTGTGTTATCCTTTTGAGACTTATAGATTGAAACATGAAAGTATATAGTGCTGTAGAAACTGAGGAGACACCATTTACATGGGCTTTACAAAGCAAAACAAACTTTACAGATGAAAGAAAAATATGTAATTGTAGTGAATTAAAAATGGAAATCTGTGAGAACTTTCTATATTTCAACGGTAGCCTTTCAACATGTTTTATCTCATATTTATATTACAACTACTTTTCATAGGAGAAATTTGCTTTACTTAATAACATCCACTAAAACAAAGCCAGTTTACATTAAAAGAATATTTTAAAAAAATAGCGTTGCTCGTCTGGGTTGACTGGGTGAATACAAAAGAATCAAGTTCATCTACTCCTTCTGACTCTGTTTGAGGGATGAATTTGCCCCAGACATAAAGACATGATCTGAATTAGAAAAGGCATTTAAGCAGGCATGACATCTCTCTGGCTTTGAATTCTTAAATGCCATAGTCATCTTGAAACTTTTACCTTCTATCCCCACTTTTTCTCACAAGATCTTTTCAACAAAAAGGTTCTGTGCTCAGCACAAGAACTAATTGCAGTGGTGAGATGCTGAAGTGTAGGTCTGCTTCCGTGATGTGTCTAAACTTGTATTTTCAGTCCCTAGTAGTGCAGAGTCCATTTAGCACATAAAGGATGGCTTAGTAACAGTCAGTCATACATGTTGTAAACCTTTTATAGTTTTTTAAATCATGACTTCTTAATATCCTGTCACTTTTGGTAACCCTGACAAACTGACTAGATAAAAAATGATAAAAGAATAAACAAAGGAAGTGGAGAAGTAGCAGAAAAGACAAAAAAAAAAAAAAAAACTTCATTAAAATAAAAAAATTTAAAAATAAGAGAAAAAAGAACATTTGTCCAAATAAAACCAGGTATCAAGGCCATCAAAAGATGTTGGTATCTTTTTCGGGTCTGCATATGTCCTAATTAAATATTTCCTTAGTGCCAATTCAAAATCTCAGCTTTTATCCGTCACTAAATTCTTGACATTACAATTTCCCTGTAGCCCACAATTCTCTCTTTGAAAGTCCTTGCAAGCATTTAGTTCTCAGCATGAGAAGATCCAAGCATCCTGTTCAAGCCTGTGACAATTCAGCATTATTCTTAGCCCTCATAGGGAAAGCCCTCCCTATATCTCTGGGCAGCCACATTCACACAATGGCTCAGGATATGTAATTATCCAGTTCAGTTCCTCCACTTGACCTGAGAGGAATTAAACCCATATTAACCACAGTAACTGATGTATCACTGTGTTAGACACACTCACTCTGGCTTGCTGAAACCATTATTATTATTATTAATAAGAAAATAATTACACATTAATTAAGCCAAAGTTTGAGAATAGGAACTGTTTTTCAGCCACTTGTGGGAACATTCATATGAGAAGGAAAATCCATTTTCTGTTCCAAAAACTGCTGTAGTATTTTAAGTAATTATTCCATTCTGGTAGAAGCTGGAATTGTAAATGATCTGTTCCTCTGTAGATGTTCCAGTCACCAGCTCTGCTCCAACTAATTTCTTCACTAGTGAAGAAATAAAGAGGAAGAAAAAAATTCAGGTGAAGATAATTAAATGTGTTCACTAGCTATATATTATCTAATTAGAATGCTAAGAAGACTAGAAAAATTACAGATTTGGGGTTTTATTTAGTTGAATGAGAGGTAGTTCTGTGGTAGTTTTTTTTCCCCTGCTTTTTAAATTATTATTCAGGGACTTTGAAGCTTCCAAAAGGAACAATGAATTATCACATGAAGAGATAAACTACAAAGGTGGAGTATCAATAGTGACTATTAAAAATTATATGCCATCATATGCAGGCCTCACACTTAATAGAGTTCATGACAAAAATAAAACAATTTTTTCATGCATATGCATTTACATAAACCACAGTCTATTGATTTCTAAATTTAGTAACCGTGATCTCAATTTTTTTTAATAGAGTTATTTATTCACAATAAAAAATTCAAAACAACTGAGACAGTATCTCAGCTTCTGCTTTATGACTAAATAAAATATAGAACACAATACAATTTTCAGGACAGACCAAGCCCCAAGAGAACAGGTTCTAGCATTACTGGACCTCAACAAAGAGCTGTATGTAACTTTCCAGGAGATAAAGGCAAATAGCAGAGACCTCGACCTAATAATTCATTCTGTCCAGAGGAGAAAAGAAAAACCCAACAAATGGAGAAATAGTTCAGTATCTAAGAAATAGAATATAAATAACAACTCCTATTTTCCTTTCATGCAACAAGTCCACTTCAGATAAACTTATTCATATATAACTGTTTTAAATAACTCCTCATTTACAGTTACATATACTTTTAGCTATGATTTAAATAGCAGTCAGTTATTAAAAACAACATCAGGGTCTTAAGGAACCAGATATTTAAGGCAATTACTTATGAAATCTTCTGAAAAGGAAAACATCATTACTATCTCATTTATTTATTTAAGGGGTTTTTGTTTGTTTGATTGTTTTAATTTGAGAATTCTGGGGTTTTGATGTTGTTGTTTGTTTTTGCATTGCCCTTGATATTGAGAACAGAAGTGACTGACTAAGGTTAAAAGTTTCACAATTTATTTATATTGTTTTAGGAACAGTCTTCCTGAGAAGTCAGAGAGAGAAAAGTTTCCAGCTTCTTTTTCTCTTTACTCATAACATAGCTAAAGTGAATTATGGAGTTTTTATACAGTGAAAAAATACTTAAAATCCAACAGCTGCTACATAGGTAGCCATTTATTTTGATGGTGATGGTGAATAATAACAAGTAAATTAAGTAAGTTAATTTTCCATAATTTAAATGTAAAATTTATGATAAGAATTGATTGATTACTTAATTCTATCTCTTGAGATCAGAGTTTTGGAACTTGTTGGCTGAAGGAAAAGCAAAAGACTGTAGTGAAAAGAGAAATGGCTGATCTGTTTGAGAATTCAATTCGTTTGTAATTACTGGGACATTATATTCACGTTTTAGTGGAAAGAATATTTATAAACTGTTCTCATACAATGAGATATTTGGGATTAATATTCAGGTCTACCTCCTGGCCCCATGGTGCTGTGTATGATGAAAATATATGTATGTATGGCTCATGTCATTTAAGTGCAATCAATGAAAAAGTAAAACTGTATGGGTCCTCCTCCCTAAAGTTTTTTGTTTTTTCAAACACAATTTTTCCATGAATTCAACAAACTGATTTGGATGACAATGAGATAGAAGAGTCTATTTGCATCAGTCAGCCTAGAAAGAACAGCTCAGTCACAGTCTGAAGAAAAATGGCAAAGACACAATAAAATACAGGTTATTTTGCAGGCTACAAAGAGATCCAAGCTTTTCCTTCAATAATATGTCATGATCTTTGCATGCTCACTCGTATTTCACATAGGGTCATTACTCTTGATCTGCTAATTTTGTCCAAAGCTCCATGAAACACTGTGAAATAGAACTTCTCAGTTGTGCTCATTCCTTTAATATTTCTGAACAAAGGAGCAATTTACACAAACTGATTTTTTCCTGAATTTAGCTAAATAAATTATGGAATAATAAAATAACTTTGATAACATTCAAAGGTTTCAAATATATGATTACTGTATTTTTTATTGTTTTTCCAACTAATTTTTATCCCTATATTATCTGTTAGCCTTGATTACTTACAGGTAATAATTGACAATCTAATCAAAAGGATGCTTTTAATCTTTACATATTAGTTAGAACATTGGGTTAATATTTGTACTTACCTTAAAAAATTTCAAATGCTATACAAGTAAATCTACTAGTTCTAACCATACCGTTCAGATGCTCATTAGCCTTTTGGAAAATGGAAAATGAATCTCTAACAAATAATTTATTAAGATTATTTAAGATACTTTAACAAACAAAAAAAAAAACCCCAACAAGATTGGATGGAAAATGTTTACTTTAGCAGTAAAAACTGTAGGAACCAAATTTGTTCACAGTGTAGAATAAAGGAAAAACACATAAATTAATTAAGTTTATCTGCTGGCTTGGATGTGTATCAAAGTGCAGTAATTACTATAATTTGCATTAAAAAAGCTCCAACAATCTTCTTTGATATTAGACACCTAAAAGAAAGGATAATTTCATTACGTATGCTTTGCAATATCACAGGGGGGAAAAACCAACCGCTTGAAAGAACTAAGCCTCTAAGTTGGTTATAGACACTCCCAAATAGTTTCTGGCTCCTGTTACTGAAATACTGTCATTAGTTAAGACTAACTTGAAAAAGATCATAGCCTCTTCTTTGATTTTTAATTAACCCAAACATCCCTTTCCAGGAAACCTGTAAGAACCTGGGAGAAGTGGGGGGTTACAGATACTTCAATGAGGCTAATAAAACTAGAAAATATCCTTAAAAACAAAATTGAACAAAGCCACAAATAAACAAAACCCCACCATCACCTATCACTAGAGCATTGAGCAACACAGACACATAGTACTTCTATGACAGCTAATAATACATTGTTATAGTTCAAAGATTTCTGCATCACCTGAAAAAAGTGGTAGACTAGTCTTTTATAGCATTTTAAATGCATTTGTACTAGAAAACCACAAAAACAACAAATAAAAGCCCCAGTCAAACAAACAAAAAGCCCCAACCAACCAACTACAGACACTTGATTCTATTTCCCATCTAGTCATGTTTTTGTAATTATCTCTGTCATATTATATGATCTATGTCCAGTCTAACAAGGAATCTGGCAAATCTTCAACACAAAATAGTTCTAAAAATTACTAATCCAGACATATGCATTTGAATTATTGACATTAAATCTTAATCATTGCACAGTCATTCCCTGCATATTACTGCTTATTAAACTAATTTTGGACTGACTTACATCCACTGTTCCATTAAAAGGTAATTCAGCCCTCCAGAATAAAAGGCAAAAAGGCATTACCTAGCTAATTTTTTATGTCTAATGTTCTTGAGATTTCTAAATGCCTTTAGCTAGGAAGGTTCAGATGCGCTGAATCTAAGACTTTCTACTGAAGTTTCTGGAGCTGCTAAAGCTCTGCTTCAGCTCCAGACCCACCTCCTCACATATAGCCCCTGTGGCTGCATTTCAGTTAATCAGGAATGAAAGGTGTGTCCTGGGTGTTTCCTGCTGCTCAAACACTGAGTAGTTGGCTGCAAACTTCCAGAGGAGTTTGCACAGCATAAAATGAATCCATTCTCATTGTGCAAGCTGTTTTATCTGCTTACAGACACATGTAATGTCCAGAGATTCCCAGATGCCTAAGACATTGCTATTCTGAGCATGCACAGACATTGCTTAGTGTTCACAGTGTTGCACCTGTTTCTTCTATAAATCCAGTTAAAATGAATAGAATAGTTATTCATCAACCAGAGTAGCTTGAGGCAATCTGGTGTGTTCTGAACAGATGTAGAAGATCAGGTTTCCTGTTAAAACAGACCACAAGGGTTTTTAGAGGTAGCAGATGAGGGCTCAATTATTTTCCTTGCTTGAAATGATACAGGCTTCCTGCTCTTCTCTAGTAACTCTCTTAGCACTCCAAAATAATGTGCTCTGCAAGAGGATATTGCTAGGAGCAGGGATTGGCAGTAAAAATTTCAGACTTTTCTTACACAAATAAAGATGAAGAGAACCAAAACCATCATGTAAATTACCACAGCTCTCCCTCCTAGTGTTCAGGATACTTACCCAGGCTGTTCTTGTACCTAAGCCAAGTAGTATTTCAGTTTCTATATTAACTAGCAATCGTTCACAAAAACAAAACAGAAATTGAAGAAGAATACTAGCAGAATAATTTTGGTTTTTTTTCTCATGCTATATACCTTCTCTTAATAGCTTCTCTCTTATTCTTTCTTTCCCTTTTAAAAACAATTTTGTGAATAAGTATACAAATAAAATATATTCAGCTATCTCTATGTTAACCTAGTAGTCATAATCCTTATGGATAAAAGATGAAGGTTTATATCAGTTTTAAAAAATGTAGTGGGAAAATTGCATGTTATGTAATTGCAGTATCCCCTGAACTGTGATGTAAGAACAAAGTCCATACTTCATCTCTCTGGTTGTCATTCGATAGTGGAAGGCAAAAACTACTTTCTGGGTAGTGATGAATATTGGATTTATGAATTCTGAGTAGAAACAAATGCTTTAGTTTAGGAAAAAACAGGTTGTCTCTGCAGGTCCTCTCTGAAAAGAACTGTGCACTCCTATTTTATGCAGCAACAGAAGAACTTTGAAAAGTACACTAATTTTTGAAGAATTATTTAAGGTCTTGTTGCACAAAGAACATTACAGGAGTTAAAGGCTTTAGAATGTCTGCAGATCACGCATTTATTTGGTGCCCTTCTTAATTACCTTGTTTGAAAAGAGGTAAAATCGCGCTGTTAGTTTTTCATGAGGTATGCAGAAGTCTGCAAAAACCAGTGTTTGAAATGAGAATATTTGAAATACTTTGTTGGCATGACAATTAGTACAATTATTTGGTGATCATATTAATAATAGGAATCAAATGTTTAGAAAGAGATTCTTTGAATTCTAAACCATTCATGATAGTTTGTGAAAGCTTAAATGCATAATTTAGCTCTCTATAATTTAAGATAAAAGGTTTAATTTCCTATTCATACAAAAATACATATGAAAGTTAAAGGAAAAACTTTATTGCTTCAATTTTTACGAGTTCTACAAAAACTGCTTTCAGTAGTGTGTTCAATCTTTCAACATTTGCCTTTACATACCAAAAGTGAAGATATCAACTCTAAAGTTTATAGAGGTTTCAGAACCCACAGGAAGTATTTGGTGAACAGAGGTTTCAGACATGCTGAACTTTTTGGCCCTTGTTGGCTTAGACAAGTTGAAATGTGAGTCTGCTGAAGAAGAGTAAACATGGAAAGTTCTTTAGGCCTTTTAGTGCTGAGCAGTGACTCACACTGCCTGAGTTCTCCAATCAGAAATCAATGTTTATTTCTATAAGCCCACAGTCTGTGGACATCTGCATCTTTTGAGTGCCTGTTTTAGCTGGCAAGATGTAGAAACACAAAATCACAGAATGGTTAAGGTTGGATGGGAGCACTGGGGGGGTTGTCTGATCCAACCTCCCAGCTGAAGCATGGTCTTCCTAGAGCATGTGGCTCTAGAAAATTCATCCTGATAATTACCACATCATGTTACCTCTCTGGTGTATGTACATACAAAAAATTACAACATTAGCTCCTATTAAAGTTAGTACAAGTGAAGAGAGCAGGAGTTTTTGGAAGTGTGGTTTAAGATGTCTAGTGACAGGTACTGAAAAATGGCATTACATTTGCTTCCACAGTGTTGTATATTTATATAAACTAGGTCTTCTTGCTTATGTTTCAATTTCATAAGTGCAGCTAATTTGGCATGCATCTATAGGTTTCACTTTAATTAGAATTTTCATATACATGGCTTAACATTTCTGTACCGGTATATAAGCGTCTCAATATTAGCTTTGATTTTTTCCTCATTATTATTCTCAAAAGCCAACCTGCTTTCAAGATCCTGTAATATAAGACCCTTTGAAGTTGTGTACCATGTGATATCTTGTTATCCTGCCCAGTGAGTGATGCTGCATTCATCTTTCTACTGCAGCTTTTCTTTAATGCTCAGTAGAAGACCTCACATAGACAGGGGGTCAGGCCTGTACAAGTGAAAAAAAAACACACAACTTTTCACAGCCATGGGTTATGAATTTAGATTGTGGGGGTTGGACTTGATATTTTCTATTTCAAATGGGTTGCAATTGATATTTTTTGTTCAGACTTGCCTTTTTTCCTAAACATGAGGATACAGAACCCAAATTCATTATTTGACCTGAACAAAAGGCTGTCCAGGAATGGATGATTAACACACAAGTTAACTTCTACAGTAAAACTGGACTCATAAGGTGAGAAAAACCCCAAACTCCAGTCCCAAAACAAAACAAAGAAAAATTGCTTCTAAGATCACCGCAATCTGTAAATACCTTCTAGATTAATATTGCTCTCTTTGTAGTTTTTTAGGCTGTTCAGTGACTTATAATCTAAATTTCAGCAGCAGAGCAGCTGTTGACAAGATTACACATGCAAATACATAATAAATTTTCTTTTATTATACTGTTGTAGTTATTTTATCTTTAAAAATCCTTGATTAAATTATAATTTAGGTTTATTTTTCTTAAGATTATGATATTCATCCAGATATTCACTTTTCATCATACTCGCTTCTTTTTTTTTTAATAATATTGTAAGAACATCTGCTCTTAACAGTCAAAGATATAAAAACACATGATATTTCTCAGTGTGCTGATTTAGTTTGAGATTGGAGAGAAAAGTCAGTGCTAATTTTAACATACATTTATAGAGTGATAAACTTTTGTGGCTAGCAAACATCAATGCAATAGTGAAGAGATCTAAAAAACTGACTCTGTAATCTATAGCACCTGAAAGCTTGTAACAACTTTTCTAATTACTGCCACTGATAGATCTTTTTTCTTGCACTTTTCAACTATCAGTTAGAGCCTCTGCTTCTTCCTGGAAAAAGTTCCAGTGACACTTGTGTAGGAGAGCTTATTTCTAGTGTTCACAGTTTAGATGGATAAGGAAAATGTTTCATAGGCTTAAACTCACCTTTCTGGACCACTGCCACACTTTATGCAGAGAATTTCACTATTTACCAAAACAGCCACTTGAATACGTGCAATTCCTGTAACAATGAATTACTTCATAAATTAGTCAAAATGCCATTTTTCATATGTACCACGTGAAATGAACAAGACAAGACAATTATAAAAGAAATTTTTTTTGCTCAATTGTGCTCACTGAACTGCAAGTTAGCGTAGCTGTGAAAACTGCCCCTAAGTCATTCCCGTGGTTTTGGATCACAGATGCTACCCTGCCATTACCTCTAATGCCAAATTGTCAAAGCGCAGTCCAAATTGGTGTCTTCAATACATGAAGGTGAAGGACTCTTCTGTGTTACACTCTGTCATGGATAATATAAATATTATGTCCAGCCCTTGGCTAATCAGCATGAGCTATAGGCTGGTATACATAAATCTTATGGGAAAAATGTAATCTGTGAAGAAAAAATTTTGTTTAAAGTCTGAAAGATTTTGATTTATGTTGATCCACTGAAAAAAAATCACACTATACTATTAATTTTGTGTCCATTACAATTGTAGGTTCTTACAAGAAGAATACTGCAAACAAACTTTTCTGAAATATCTGTATTTTATCCCATATTACTAATATATTACTATTCTGTTCAAGTAATTAATTTGGCAGTCAGATATACTATTTTTTTCAGAAATGGGATATATCAAAATCCTTAAGGACTTACAAATTAATTTTGATAACAGAAGAACAAAAGTAACTCTAATTACAAGCAGTAAAAATGGCATTATACAGGAGTTCAGAGCTTGTGTTCCTTTAGTTGACTTTGAGTTTTTTCTAGAACCTGATTTCTGTAGGGATTTCTGTCTCTGATTTTAAATTAAAAAGTAATTAAAATGCTTATCTAGTATCTGTACATTATTTGGAGTTTAGAGAATACAAAATACAAAAGATAAAACTGAAATTATAGAAATTACAAAGGGCTGCATGCTGCAGCACTGAGTGTAGCTAACAACTGAGTCAGACACATCTTCAGGAACTCTGTTATTAAAGTAGGTGACACTTTCTCACAGAGCTCTGTGCACCTGCATTTGCTGTTGGGAGCCTTGAAACCTCTCAATTCAGACTCTTTGTGTTTAATTAATGCTGCATGTTCTAGCGCTAATTTTATTAACAGGCTGTTGCTGGATGAATATCTCCCCATCACTAATTTAAATTCATGAAAGCTAGCTCAACCTTGTAATTTCTAAGACCTTCCAAGAGCACATTATTTTTCCTGCAGTTTTTCCAGTCTTACAAGAGAGCAGTCTCTTTCAGTGATGGTTTAGACCAATAACATGAAGTCATTGTCAGTAAATGAATGAAGTCCCCCGGCAGAGGCACAGCTTAAAGTGTGAAAAATAAAGATAAACTTTAAAAAATAAATATGTCCCTAGGTGACAGGTAACTCCCCCCCCTTTTTACCCCACAGTATAAATTAGCTGTATGTGAGATGATTTTACCATGCATATAATTACAGCTTTCCTGCACTTAGAAATTACAGGCTTTTCCCTACACTGAATCACAGAATCACAGAATCAGTTGATTTGGAAGGGACCCACAGGATCATCAAGTCCAACTTTGAGGTGTGCATAGGACTCTCCAAGAATAACTCAGTATGCCTGAGAATATTGTTCAAACACTTCTTGAACTCTGTCAGGGTTGGTGCTGTAACCACTTTCCTGGGGAGCCTGTCCCAGTGCCCAACCACCCTCTGAGTGAAACACCTTTCCCCAATTTCCAACCTAAACCTCCCTGACACGGCTTCAGGCCATTGCCTCAGGTCCTGTCCCTGGTCACCACAGAGAAGAGACCAGTGTCATCCCTTCCTGTCCCCTTCCACTCTCAGTGTAAACACGTCTTACGAAAGTTGGAGCTATCTAACACAACACGAATGTTTTGCCCTTTTGGGTCACTCCAATTCTAGGTAACTTACTAACAAATAAATCAAAAATTAGAGCTTCCTATTTTGACAAAGATATCAAAATTCACTATGAAAAGTCCTTCAAAAATAGAGGAAGTTTCAGGAAAAACATTTTATATTCTTATCTAGCCTCTACAATTCTGAGAAGGGGACAAAGAGATAGCCTGGAGACATTGTTTTGAACAATGAGGATACTTTTATTCACTGTTATCTTGTTTCTCTTCTAAATGCCTTTGTGCATCTCTAATTGGAATTCACTGAAATGAAAGTTATCTAATGTCTCTGGAACAAGTCTGTGATGAGAAACCAGAAGAAATTAAGGGTTTATTAAATTACCATTATCATTGCTAATTTGAAAAAAAAATTATAGTTTTTTTAATCTTTTATTGCAAAACTATTGCATAAAAGTTTGTTTTCTAATTTTATTGCTAATAAGAATCAAACTATTTAAAAAAAAAAAATCAGTCTTCATTCTACTCTTAATGTAAGCAAAGTCTATATAAACAAGACACTCATCATGCTCAAACCATCAGCAAAACACACAGGGAAGTGTAAAAGTACCTTTTGTATTTATGTAAAATTAACACACTGAATGGAGGATTATACATCTTTCATAGTTTGTTCTGCAATTTGGTCCTTCTGAGAGAGTGGAAACTCTTTTACTCCATCTTTTTTTATATTTTGATGGTGATATTAAATGTGAAGGGAAGGTTCTGAAGAGTGATTTTCTCCTCCCTCAATTTGAACTGCAAAGTGTCAGTGTTCACATCAATAAAGGGATGATAGCAACTTGGGTACACCCTGAAGGCAAAATTGTTTAAAGTGCTTCTTAAGAATTCTTTCTGTATAAAGTGGAATTTATGTTCTTATACTGATGGTGCAATAGGGTAGCAAGTATATTAGAGAAATACCATTAAAGCTTTTTCACTGGAAAGGAAGATGAAGAAAGCTGGATCCTCTTTAATTGCAGTGATGCTTTACACTGTCTTTTCTGCCTTATGGAAATACTATCTTTAGAATGAATTAGTTCTATTTTCCACTCTGCTGGTTACTGAACTTTTTGCTTAATAGATAGAAGAGTGTGGAGAGATGCTGTTCCCGACATTATTGTACATGCTTTTTCAGACGCAGACTCTTGAAAAAAACAAAACAAATGAAGAGAATTTGGTTTTGTCCTCTAGTACACCATTAGAGCAGCAGTAAGGAATTATTCTTTTGAATAGCCCATGAATTCACACCAAGAAGGAATAATGAGTTTATCTAAATAGGTAAAAAGTTTATAGAAGCACATGGAAGACTGAATTTTAATCTTTTATATCCCAGCTAGCTAAACCATAGTAGCTTCTTTTACCTTTTTTTTTGTTCTCATTCCTCTTTTTTTTTTCCATTTTTTTTTAATTGTAGTAATCTGCACCTATAACTGCAACTATGAAAAAGGTGATTTTTTTCCTCTACCACTGCATGGTAAGACTTAATATAGAGTATTTATTCTCATAAGTTATCAGAGATAAATTTGCATCTTTATCTGGAGCTCTGAAATTAGCAGTTGGGGAAAGCATAATGCATTTACCCCATAGGTCTGCCACATAATTCAAATAATCTTAAGAACAGAAAGTCCTATTTACAGGAATTTTCCTACTCCTTATCAATACAAATAGCAATATAAAATTTCTCACTTTTCAGTGAACTTGAGGTATGTTTTTCTTCAAATCCAGTTGAATGTTGATTTACATGAAGCGCTGATAATTCCTGTTTTATAAGTGGTTCACATCTATTTTAAAGTATTTCAGGGAAAAAAGACATTTCAAAAGTGAATCAACAGCCAAATGTGGGATAAAGTATGAAATTCTACATTTCCAATTAACTTCATCTACATGATTTAGAGTCACCTTTATAAAAATAAAATAATTCTGCGTAGTACAGCCAAAATTGCAAAATTAAATATTCTAAAGCAACATGAGAAAAAGTGTACCAATAATGAAACATTTTCATGAAATGAAGATCTTTGGGAAGTAAGGCTTAGTTGATAAAACTCCAGTAAACCCTACAGAACCTGACAAGGTACATGTCCTTGACCCTACCCAAACTGCAATTGCTCCAAGAAGCAGAAATAAGACCCATGGTTACAACATCTAATGAGGGGAGCCCAAGACCCACAAAACAATTTATAGGTTTGATGGTATGTAGACAAAGGGACGTGCTAATTCACCACCTGCTGTTAGGTTATTGCTGCTATTTACCAAATATATGTATTCAGTTTTAATATTCAATATTATTTGATGGAAAAATTAATTATTAATATATAATGAATCAAAAACACTTCCTGGCTCTCACTCCTGGTTACTCTTTAAAAGAAACTCACCTCTTGTAAAATATTTCTCATTAATATTGACTACCAAGAAAATGAAAACAACTGTATAGTTTGTAATGAGTTTTGAGAAAATGCATTTATTCTGATGTCATTGAGGTAATATGTTGAATACCCAAATACTGCACCTAAACTGACAAGAGAGAAGAAAAAAGGATAGGAAGACGTATTACTATTTGTGATATAAAGTGATGTGCACCATGGGATCTGCAGCGCTTTGACTGCCCTGCTCAGTAAATCTGTGACAGAGATAAAAAAGAATCTCCCTACTCCATACAGAGGGTTTGATTTACCTAATTATGACCCTTTTATATTTTATCTTTCCCTACCTTATTATATCTTACTCCCATTATCCCTACATATTTAAGGCACCTGACTATCATGAGGGGTACAAAAATAGTTCTCATCATTGCCCCATAATAATTGCAACCTGGACAGAGTCAAAAGAGGTAAAATAATTTTCCATATCCTCTACACATCAGGAGACCATGTGGTCTTTAGGTATTTTCATGATTTTGGCTTGAGGAAAAGCATGACAGTTTGTGTAGAAGCTTAATACAGAACAGGGATCCTTGGATGCTAAACCAGAAAAATCATAAGAAAATAACTGTGCAGAAGCCAATTTTCAAACAACGGATAAGACAGCACAGTAAGGATTTTTGGTGGACCCAAACATGATAGTGTGAGTATTCTTTGTCAATTGGTGCTCATTACCAGAAAATGAAAGCTTTCATTCCTAGTGAGGCAACTGGCACCCCACAGTCTATCAATGTTTAAAGGAGGATCTTCAAAAGCATCCAAAGGAAATTAGGAATCACAAATGTCTATTTTATTTTAGAAAAATAGCCTTTTTTGAAGTGATGTCCCATTGGAATACCTGTGGTTGAACTTCTGTTTCTTTTATAGTGTTGCAGTTCATAACTTTGATCTTCTCTGAAGACTTTAAAAAGACACAAAAAAAAGAGGAATCAGAAATTTATTTTCTGATTATTTTTACCTCCCATTATAAAACTATTATGTATCCTTCACAGCACTGGGGGGGTTTTATGGCACTTGTAATGAGATATCCCATTGCCAAAAGCCATAGATCAGAGGCTTGCAGTGAGAGATCTAATCATATCTTTCTTCTCATCTTCTTGTTATGCTGTATTATAAATTCCAACAGTTTCAGACTCTTCTGCTCTCCTCCAGCCAGCTTCAGGCAATATATTTGAATCTGATTTCTTTGTTTTTCCTCTGAGAATATTTTGTGCCACAACTGACAAAAAAATATGATTTAGCCTGCATTCTTTGCAATTTTTTACATTCCCTAGATGAAGTTCTATATGAATATTTTCTGTGGTAGAAAATTTTCTGAACTAAAAAGTTGTATTTGATATCAGGGTTCAGAGTTGAGGCTATAATTAGGTCAGTACTTTATCAGTCTCTAACAGAAATACATATTCATCTGAAACTATAGTTATGTAAAAGAATCCAAAATTTCTTGTCTGCTAACAATTGAGTACCACTGAAGATGAAGAAAAGTTTTAGACCAGATGCTCAGATTCTATGAATATGTGTTCTCTATCACAATACTTTCCTAATCTAAACTCTGTGTTTGGAAAGTCACAGCATTCAAATTGAGATTCTGATTTTTTTTTTTTTTTATTTCAAACAATATATTATTATACTGCTACTAGAAAATGCAGAATCCAAAGAATTATAATGAAAGAATAGCATAAGAATTCATCCTCACTATTTCCAGCACTCAAAAAAAAAAAAAAAGAAAACAATGTCCCTAACCCCTAATTATACAGTAAGTACTGTCAGTCACAAAAACCTAAGACAACAAAATACCAACTGAGGTCCAAACTCCCCTTACAAAAGTATGACCAGAACACTGAAATGACCAAGAAAGTTCCATCTTGGTTCTTCCATTTCTGAAAATTGTCTTTATTGAGAAGCTGTCATTAACTAATTAGCATTTTTGAGTCAATGACAAAGCTGCATGAGAAGAAATCATGAATTTTGTTTTGCCTTACACAGCATAAGCTGTATGACATTTGCATGGCACAAGCCTAGCATAGCAATAGGAAAAGATGAATTTTGTATTAAAAAATCCTTTTTTTCTTCAAAGGAAAACTTCACTATCCTTTCAAATGTTTATATTGGGAACAATTGTATTATTTTAGTAATAAGTCAATCCTTTTGATTTTTCTGGTAATGAAAGAGGCAGGAAGAGTTTCTGTTCAGAGTCTAGAAATCTTAATAGAGAATTTAGATATGAGGAAAATCTTTTTTCCATATGTGCTAGATTACAGTATTCACTAAGAGCCTGAAGCACTAATTTCCTTTTATTATTTTTCATAAATACTTAAGATCTTATAATTATGAATTTGAAGATATTCTGCTGAAGCAAAAAAATTTCAATCAGGACTACCCACTTATGTAGAATTAAGGGCATTACACAGATGTCTTTGCTCAAGTACTGTTCGTTTAAACTTTTTGCTTTCCAGAGTGAAAACTTCCACTTTGTTTCTTTACAAGACAGTTCTTTTTGAACAATTTCTCCCAGGTGAACATGATGAAACCAACAAGACAATAAAAGAAGCAGTAAATTTAAAATATTGCAATTACTATGAAAGTTTCCAAATTCCTAAATATTCTTCTAGGACCTAATAAAATCAAATGTGCATAATTTTATATTATGGTTGCCGTGTTTCTGTTGATAGCTACCAAAGTCCTTAGGCAGCATCTTTTTTGGATTACAGTATTGGTCCCCTCACGAAATACTGACATAAGGGACAAGGAAAGTGATGACACAAGTGGTTTCTGAAAGGTGTAGGATGATAAAAGCCACATTTACTTTTGGACCTGCAAACCTATGTATTTGGTAAAAATATCTGTTAAATCATCTAATATGAAGGTGTTCAGTAACATTAAAGTGAGGTGCAGGAAAAGCAAAAAAAGATGATACTGTGAAGTATATTTAGCTCTATAGAGTCAATATTTTATACATTCCAGGATCTTTCAGATCTTTTCCATATTTTTAATAAGATCCCCATTGTAATATTTTTTCTGTTAATTAGCATAATAATTCATATTCTGGCATTATAATAAAACTTTTAAAAACCCAAAAAAATCACAAAAATAAAATCATTTTTATGGATTACATAATGTCATCTACCTTCAGAATTTTACCACAAACAAATACAGAAATTTTAATTCTACATAATTTTCTATGTAAACTTTTTAAAAGATAAACCTTTAAAGTGAATGTGGTAAATCTAACTGAATATTATATAAAAATATCTAATCAAGAAGCAATATTTTAAAATTATTTTTTCCAGTTGACATTAAAAGTCCTTGTAATTTTGTTATTTGTTGGATAAAATTAATGTAATTTCAAAATTAACGTAAATTCAACATTAATTAAAACACACTTTATGTTTTACATACATACAAAAACATACTCAAAATTACGGTACAAAAGGATGTGCTAAAAAATTTACAACATAGTATATTAAAATAAAAGAAGAAAAACATTAGAAAGTGTGCTCTGGATTAGATCAGTTTCTCAATCTAATTCATTTTTATGGAAGTGACCAGAATGACATTTGGAAATTTGCCACTCAAACAAAACAAAAGCAAGCCTTCAGCTTACAAGAACTCAATTCACAGTGTGAATTGATCAGAAAGAATTTACACAAGTGGCACAAAATTCAGCTGTATGAGATCTGGAATGCCAAACTAAACCAGCAATAAGAAATATTAAAATGAGATACATTAATGAAGTATGTTTTCTTGCTTGGGTTTAGGAATACCAGGTTGGGTTTAGGCATAGATATTCATGGATGCATAATTGATGCCTAATTCCTGCGCAACTTGGAGATACATCTCTAGAAGCCAGCCTTAGAGGTACTTCAGTACATTTTTGGCCATTTAAGAATTTTGATATGTAGTTTTCAGGTCTTTAAGTGTTCTCTTAGGTATGACCCTCAGTGATGTTCTTATTGATATTTACATGAAAGCTTACCACTTTTTGTTCAGATTTGCCTATGAATTGCAGTAATTCATAAAGACAATTTAGTAAAGCAGCATTTCAAGCTCCCAAAGTATTATGGTATTGCAGTTTAACACCACTATCAGCTGCTTTATCTAGCTCATATATCAGCTGATTCTGCCAATACTAAATAAAGTTTGAAACTATAGACCTGCTAAATGAATGCAGACAGACATAATTGTTCTGTCTACATGCAGAGAACTTACCCACACCGCCAAAATTTCACAGAACAGTCTCACCACAAGAGCAGTTTTGCTGAAGATGATGCAATTTTGCTTGTAGCAAAGAAACTACTAGTACTTAAATGATCATAAACAAGAAAAGCAGGTAACTGCCTGTTCAGAGTTCAGCTGGGGTATAGTTAATTGTCTTCACAGTGGCTGTTAAAAGGCTGTTTTGGACTTGTGCTGAGCACAGGGTTGAATACAGAGATAGCACACTGGGGAGGAAGTTAGGCGTTCATGGGAGGCTGGGATGAGACACCGCTGGGGCAGATGACCCTAACTGACCAAAGAGATATTCCCAACCATCTGACATCATGCCTGGTATATAAAGGGGGAGGAAGAAGGCGGAACGGGGAGGTGTTTGGAGTGATGGCCTTCATATTGCCAAGTCATCATTACATGTGACTGGGCCCTGTTCTCCTGGAGATGGCTGAACACCTGCCTGCCCTTGGGAAGCAGTGAACTAATTCCCTGTTTTGCTTTGCTTGTGTGCATGGCTTTTCCTTTCCTTACTAAACTGCCTTTATCTCAATCTACATGTTTTCTAGCCTTTTTCCCTCTGATTCACTCCCCAGTCCTGGTGGTGAGAGAAGGGGGAAGAAAGCAGCTATTTGGTGCTTGGGTACCAGCTGGGTTTAAACCACACCACTTCCATAGCTTTCCTTTATGTAAAATGATTCTTGTCATTCTGATGTATTTCTAAGTATCTCATATATTGCATATTTCAAAGTACCTTCTAATAGAAAAAAAAATTAATAATTTCTTCCATTATACACCTTTATCCCAGAAAAATGTGCTCTGCCTCCAAAAAAAAACAATAACAAACTGTGGAAAATGAATGTAAAATAGATTAATGTATGCCACATGCAATTCAAGATCGTTTGGTAGACAAGAGTATGCACTGCTTATATTTCAGATATGCACTCACAGTAAACGCTTCCTTTGGTAACAAAGTTTTGTCCTTGCAAAAGCCACAATTATTATTGGTGCTAGTACTTAGCTCATCATAAAAAGAGGCAGGTTTCTAAGCAATACCAGCCTAATCACTATCTACAACACCATTAAATTTTCAATGGAGCCCTGACCTACTGTACCACAGATTTTTTTCCTGGTTACATCCTTTTGAAAAAACGTAACCACTGTTTATTCACTACAGGTGAAATGAATATTTATTCATAAACTTCATTCCTTTTTCCATAGGTGAATTGTGGGAATGAAGTCCACGAGTTGCATATTTTCAAAATATAAGAGGAAATTAGTAGTTATTGTTCTTCTAAGGAAATATTACTCTTGCAAAAAGGAAAACAAATACACAAACAAGTGAGGATTTAAGCTCTTTTGCCTTACTAAATTTTGAATGCCATACAGTGACTGTGAATCCCCCTTTATTTCTTTCCTTCAATTTAAGCACCTTGGTCTCCATATTCATTTTTAAGAAAGGCCAAGGCCTTTAATCCTCATCTATGTCTATCATAACAAACCAGTAAAATATCATTGTCCCTTTTCAGCATCATCGAGAGCTGAATTTAGATGTAAAGCTGAGTTCCCAATGAAAATTTTCATAATCAGTCAACAGAGAGAGAAGCTGTTAGGACAGATAATGATAGAGATATATATTGTGATAAATAGTTACTTTGCTTTTCTCCCCTTGTAAATATGTGATTGTGGAGGGCAGTCACTCGGTTCAGAGTATCTGGCATGAGGAAGATAATGTTTGTACTGAACTGTGCTGCATAAAGCTGTGACACACTGCGAAATGCAAGATTGATGGCCTATGTTCTTTGCCAAAGATAATATCAGAGAAAAATACCACTGAACAGAGGAATAAAGTTCATTATTTTAGAATCAAAACCGAGTAAAAAAACTTGAAATTTTTTTCAAAAACACATACTGAATTTTAAGTAGTTTCCACTATTTGATCTCCTCAAAACAGTCTTATTCAGGTTGAAATAGAGACAATGTATAAGATAACAGAGGTGCATTACACATTAGAACTCCCATAATGCTGTTAGAAGTTCGGCAATTCTTTTTTGTTTCTTCTCAGCACTCCATCCTAAAATCACCTTAAAAAGAACAGCTTAAAACCCTGACTATTTAACAACAGAATCAAAGAACAGTTCCTTAACCCTAACTTAACACAAAAACAAAAAAACACATCACCATTACTAGGAAAAAAAAGCCCAAAAGCAAAAATGAAACCATTTAAAAACTGAAATAATTTTTTAAAATTGACTTCCTTCCTTGTTTCATGTTGTAAATAACTTTTGAATCTCAATATTTTTTGTAGATGTGTTAATTTTTGTAGAAATTTGACCTGAACAGCCACCATCTTACTTTAAAGGAGGGTAAGCAAAATGACACAACTTTATATGTACTTTCTGTCCAAGAAACAGTAGTATCTTCTATGTAACCAGCAATTACTATATTTCAAAATCTCTATTTAAGGCTGAATTGAAGGCTGAACTACAATCTACAACGCAATTTGCCTTTCCTCTTCTCACCTGCCTAAAGCAGGAAGAGCAAATAGAAAAAAAGCACAAAATCACAGTTTGGCAGGAAAGGTCATCAATCTTTCAATACTCCCAGTACCTGCATGCTTATAACCTTTTACTTCTGTGTTTAGTTACTCATGGTACCTGACATTTGTGGGCTCAATTATCAATATCTGAACAACTTTCATATTCCATATTCTATGGAGTGAATAATACCTTGTTTCATCTAGAACTATTTGAATAACAAGCATCAAAATTAGGCATATCAGAGAATATTTTCGCTTCACTAAATCTAGCACCAGCTTTCATCATCACTGAGTCAATAACATTTTATAGCTGAAGAATGCTTCTGGCTTCACAGATAAATTATTTCAGCCAAATTCACTCACCCTAATTTCTGTACCAGGATAGCAAAACAGTGCTAAATAAGATGTACAATACTATATTGAATTAATATACTGAGAATGCTTTCAGAACTGCACAGTTCTAGAAATGAGCAATTCACTCTTTTGGAAGAATTAAGCGAGTCTAGTAGTCTACTTACAGTTTCAGGCGTTACTATAACCTACATTGTCCCCAAAAATAGGGAACAGTTCTGAAAAATTATGCATAAAGTTGGAACGATGTAAATGTTATGCAATGAGTCCAAAATAATCAAATATGACAGTTGTCATATGATGTTGCAATAGGCGACAGAAACCACCAGAAGCACAAAAAATCTCAATGCCACAGAATCAATGGAGTGGTTCAGAGGTGCTCAGAGGCACAAAATCTAAATGTCTTTACATGACTAAATAAATTAACTTCTTTTTTTCTTCTTTAAACCACTTTCACTCTCACTATCACTTTATAAAGAACGTAAAATTTTTTTCCTATTTTTTTCTGAAATATGTGAATTTAAAACCATCACTGGGCTTATTTATATATTACAAAATCTCTGGGAAGTCATTAACAGACTCAAGAACGGACAGTTAGACAGAAGTGTCAACCCCTGGCTTTGTGCCTATTCATCATTTCACACAAAGAAATAAAGAAATAAATCTAGCTTTCTACTGTCCTCACTTTATGTTCTTAAGCACAGGAAATGTTCTCCATTTTTGCTAGTTTGGTAATAGATCTAAAAGTAGATGTAATTCTGTGCAATTTGCTGCAACACACACATACATTGTTCATAATAATTTTTTTTCAGATTTAACCTCTACCATGGTGCATAGTCGTGTACCTCCAGAGAAGGTTACTGAAAGATGTTGCAGACATCTTTTCATGAAAATCCTTCCCTTAGGATTTTTTCCTCCTGAGAAGCTGAGAGGCCTCAGGAACAAAATGTAAACAATGGTTATCTGCAGCTGTGGAATGCAACAGGGAGATCTGTGATTGGCCCATCTTGGATGTTTATAATTAATGACCAATCACAGCCCAGCTGGTTCAGACTCTCTGTGTGAGCCACAAACCTTTGTGATTCATTCCTTTCTATTCTTAGCTTAGCTAGCCTTCTGAGATGAAGCCTTTTCATCTATTCTTTTAGTATAGTTTAATGTAATATATATCATAAAATAATAAATCAAGCCTTCTGAAATATGGAGTCAGATCCTCATCTCTTCCTTCAACATAAGACTCCTGTGAACACCGTCACAGAAAGGTTATTTGCAGGGCTGTAATTTTACTAATTTTGAAAATGTAAACAGATTCAGCATGTTACCACCCTAAACATCCCTTCAATGTCAAAACAACTGTTGTTGCTCTGACATCTACTATGAGCACTCTGACCATAAACTTTTTTTCCTGAATGTGTTGGGTGTCAAACGACTAGGAATCAGCAAATTAGATATTCACACTTTCCTCCTACAAAGCAGAAATACTTCCCAGAAGCATCATACTTAGCCTGGCATAACGATTACTCTTCAATTTGAATCAAAAGATTTAGCCACAGAGTAATGCTATTTTTCAGGAAAACCAGATATATGAGAGGAAATTAGCAGGAATAATTTCAAAATGTTTCTACAGATGGAAATCCTGCTTTAATCGCCAACAAAAATGGCGTCAACAAGATATACTTACCAATGAGGTACTGGAGCAAGATTAGAAAAAAACCAAAGATTTAAGAAAATTATCTTTGAAGAGCAAGAGTCAGTATGCCCACAAACTTATTAAATGTTATCATATAGCAGCATCAGAAAAAAATCTTGTCTCTTTGGATTTGAGAATGTTTCTCCAAGATGTCTCAGAAAACTCCACAGACCTCAGTCTTGTACATCTTCCCCACAGGAGCACAGCTAAAGAATGTTGACTCACCTTTCGCTGCTTGGACTCACTAAAAAAGTGATGGCAGCCTCTTGCCAAATGGAGCCATGGATGAGAATAGCTAGCAATAACTTTTCTTTATTTATTTTATTTATTTGATATGTACATGTAAATAGATTTCACAGATGAAAACCCAGCTTGTTAAAACCATGTATTCAGTAACATTTGTGGACAATCTCTGTAAAATATAGCAGGCTTTTATTTTAAATTAAATTATCGAAGCTGAAATGAACTCAACAAATTAATGGAATTTTAATCCATTGTGACTTTTTGTTCAGAACATTACGTCTGAGCAGCTCTGGTCGTGTTGTGCTGTAGACAGCCAGAACTACAATGTACATTGAGAAGACAAATTTTCATTCTGCCCTCATCTAGAATGGACTTGACAGCAATTTAGGAAAAGCAGCAGAGCTTTGAACATTATAATGAGAAAGGAAGATCATTTGTGTAATATTTGTAACGTTGAGCACTACCACTGGGCTCTCACCATCAACATAATTTCTGCACTTTGTAATGAATTGTTGCCACCACTGCTCTTTGAGCCATATTTAAGGTAAAGTTACTGTGAAAATTTTGCCCTTTCAGATCTTCAGATTTTAATTTCTGAGGTTTATTTTTTGATGACATTCCTTCCAAAGCTGTAAGCTAATAGACCATAACAAATCAAAATATCACATATACTGAAAATATAGCAAATGAAAAATGGGCACAAAGCACAGCTAGTTCTAACTTCACAAGTACTGAAAGTCAATCAGCCATCCCTGGATGTACAGAACATGTTATTTTATTTCCTTTTTCACAAATTCTCTCTCAAGACCAAGTAGCCCCAGATTCCCAATAAGATGCTAAATAATTATTTCTAGACTCATTTGACAAAATTCACTGGTAGTGATATATATATTTTGCCTCCTCACTTCTACTGTAAATTTGATTTGTTTGAAAGTATGATTGTATCAAAAGTTATAAAACCCAGCATATGAGAAAAAACCCTGCTGAAACAGATCACAAAATGATCTGTAGCTTTTTTAGGATAAGTTAAACTTCTAGTCTAATTTCTTATGCAAAAAAAAAAAAAAATAAGGCTGTCATTGATATTTTAGCAGCATAAATATGATGGTTTTATCCTTAAATTTTCATGCACAGTGTGTATTCACATTTCTCATAAATTTTGATTGTTTTAGAACTTTTCCTATTATGCTTAATAGATAGTTATCCTGTTTTGCTTAAATTTTTCAGCTAACACTATTCTCCTAATTCTATTCAAATAGTAATCTAGTTTGGATAAATTTTCTTTACATTATAACTTTATCTATTAAAACTCATACATTTTGACCAATTCTTACAAGGATTCAACAGAATAAAAAACAAACATACAAACCAGACACAAAAGAGAAATATTCCATAATATATTCTGTATGAAAAGCTTGTAATAATTTCTGGATCCCCCAATTATTCATCAGATAAAATGGACAGCCATTGTGTTCTTTTCCAGCTACTCTGATCCACTTCATATATATAAAACTACCCTTCATGCACTACAATAGTGCATAAAGATGGAAGATTTTTTGTTTAAGATGCATTTATACTCCAAAGTACCACACTTGATGTATGTCCAGCAATATTGCAGCATTTAGGTATGCTGGTTGTTTGGAAACAATCAATACTTAGATGGGATAAGTGCAATTTTTTCTGTATTTACTGATATAATCACAATCAAAATCAAAATATACACTACTCCAAAGTAGCCCATCAGCTGAACATTTGAATGCAGAGGATTAATGGTTAAATTTCACACAAATAATGTTGTTGTCTTGACACTTGTGTTCTTTCATAAGATGAATTTGTCTCTTTAAATATAAAGTTGCCTGTTTCAGCTCTACCCTTTAAGAGAATAACAGAGGGAAATAAAAACACTGTAGGTACTACCTGGATGGGAAAGTCTTAGCAAATGTCCTTGGCAACTGAATTCCAACAAGCATTCTGGAGACAGGCTAATGAACATTAGAAGTATTCAAAGGACTTGTCTGTAACTATATGAAAAGTCATCCAGCTTGTTTACATTCTTAAAGATATATATTAATCATATATGCTGGCAGAATTTTTAGTAAATCATAATTAACCTTTTTCTTTGATCATTCTGTGATAGATGCCCAATTAATTGTGTTGTTTTATTTTCTTTACATAACTTTGAATTTGATCCCAGAAGAAGAATGTGACCAATCATTCATACGGGCATGTGAAAATCCACCTCCCTTATTTCTTCTTAAAAGATTTTTGAGACTATTTGACAATATTATTTAAAGTCTTCGAGGAGTTTCAACAACTAGAGAATTAATACACAGACACGAAAACTTAGAATTCTTCATAAATATGCTCTATAAAATGACAAGAAGTGAAATTGACTTATCTTTCTGCTAAATAATATAAAGTGTATGGAAATTAAAGAATTTCTGGCTGAATTTTTTAATTATGTCTGAGCAAACAGACCAACTAAAAATTTTGTCTGAGTGAAACCAAAGAGAATTTGCTGTTAACATCAAGGAAGCCAGAATATAACACTTTATCCTTATGTTCTGGTTTTCTATCTGCATGAGGAGGCTAAAAGCACTCTATTTCCCATTCCATTTGGCTGTTTGAATTGCTTGTTCTTCAGCATAAAAGTAGTATCTCACTACACACATCAGAATGTACTGATCTTCAACAAAGCTTCTAGTGTTACCCTTATGGATGCAGTTCACAGTATAAAAAGACATAGATAAGTGGAATATATTTTAGTTAACTTCAAAAAGACCGTTCTTTGAATTTATTTACTAGTACGCATTGATAGTAACAATATATATTTTTGCCTGAAGAAAAAGACATCAAATATAATGTGTTGTATACTTCTTATGCGTCTGCCCTGATCCAAAGCCCCTTTTATATTAATAAATATATGATAGGCCTTCATATTTAAAGAGATTTCTGAAACAAAAAGGAGACCCTATTTGTTCCATGAACATTCAAGAATATTTATGGAACTAGATTTATAAAATAGATTTGACCTGAATTGAATTTATTGCAAATCTAAGAGAGTAAAATATTGAGAAATAAGAAAGAAAAAAACAAACAAACAAAAAAAACCCCACTAAAAAATACCTTCCTCCTACCCCTCTCTTCTTCCCAAGATCAACTTAGTTCCCAACATCTCTACCTTGTTCTAGAGTAGGACAGGGAATGGGGGTTGCAGACAAGCCATATTATCTTGTCTCTGTTGCACCTCCTCTTCATGCTCTTTCCCTGTTCCAGCATGAGGTCCCCTCCCCCAGGACACAGTCCTTTATTCTAAAACGGATCCTCCCCATGGGCTGCAGCCCTTCACAAGCTGCTCCACTGGCTCCTTTCCATGGAGTTCAGGGAAGTTACCCACTTCAGCCTGAGACCTACAGAGGGCTGCCAGGGCTGCCAGCAACCCTGCTCCAGCATGAGATCCTTCCCCTTCACAGCCTTCCAGGAGCCCTCTCCTGCATGGACTGTCCATGCAGTCACAGCTTCCTTCAGGGCAGATGGATCTGCTCCAGTGTGGAACTGTCCCCAGGCCGCAGATGGATCCCAGTTCCCCTGTGGATCTCCGTGGGCTGCAGGGGCACGGCTGCCTCACCATGGCCTGCACCAGAGGCTGCAGGGCACTCTCTGCTCCGGGGCCTGAAGCACATCTCATCCTTCTTCCACCCCTACTTTGCTGTCAGCAGAGCTCTTCTTCTTACATGTTCACAGTCCTCTCTTCAGCTGTGGTATTCTCTCTGAACAGAGACAGCTGTGAGAGAAGCAGAGAAAAGAATGATCATCAAAAGAATGATCATCAGAACTATTTCATTTGCTGCTCCTGCGTTTGTGTCCATGTGGAATGTGTTCTGGAGATTGTTTACCCAAGGTGATTGCTTGTTTGGATTCTGATGATGGTGTTTTGGATTCATTGACCAATTGGATCCACATGTGTGTGTTGGGACTCTCGGGTAGAGAGTCATGGGTTTTCTAGTTAGTTACTGATAGTTCTTGTTAGTGTAATATTCTGTAATATGGGATAATATAGTATAATAAAGTAATTGATTAGCCTTCTGATATCATGGAGTTCTTTGCATCATTCTTTCCAGATGTTGGGCATCATAGCACCATTACTCCAGCTGCTGTTCCCAACAGTCTTTTCTCCTCAAATCTGTTGTCCTGGAGGCACTACTGCCCTTATTAATGAGCTCAGCCTTGGCCCACAGAGAGTCTGTCTTGGAGTCTGCTGCAAATGGCTCTATCAGATATGGGGGGAGTTTCTGGCATTTTTTTCATCTCTCCAAGCCACACTTGGAGTCCCTCTGACTACCCAAAACCTTGTCACAATAGATATTAGTCTTAAAAAAATTGCATTATTAACATTTTAGAAAGCCAAGATAACACAATTGAGGAAAAAAATGATGATTTCTGTATGGTAAATGACATTTTATTTTTGCAGTTATTTTTGAGCACTTCCTTTCTCCTTCTAAATTAAAATATAGATTATGATAGCAATATTTCATGGCTAATGTCAATGGAATTGCAGACAATTTTAAAATAGTATTAAGAGCAGAAATTTTTGACCAACAATGGCTCATACATATTTTGCTTCATCTGAGGTAGACAGACATGCTATTATAATTCTGCTTTTTTTTTCTGTCCTTTTTTTTATTGTACATTCCATATTGTTGCTTATTTCATACTCCTGTTACAGTCTAATTGATGATGTCTATCAAACTGGAAATCTTTTGTTCTTTCTCTGTGTCTCACTTTAGCTTTTGTTGCCAGATTTTCCAGAAATTATGTGTTATTGCTGTATAGATGCCTTTCAAATAATGGACTAGATTAAATGATCTGTGAAGTCCCTTCCATCCAGTGCATTGTAGTTTTAGGTTTAGAAAAAAATCAATCATGGTAACAGCTGTATGAGGTTTGTGCCTGTGATAGCTGGTCTGTGTCAAGCACTCTGGCAGTCTTCAGGCTCAGAGAGTATTAGGAGAGTGAACACAGGTGTAATTGGACTTGGATTTAACATGTTGTAAACATGCTTTATTGACACAGCATGAGATTTCTGTTCCCGTGATAGACAGATATGCAGAAATACTTTGAAAAACTCTAGAAAAGGAAATGTATATAAAAGATGAGAAAGATGATCACTCTAGTAAAGATTTGTCACTTAAACCAGTCATTTAACACCTTCCCTACCCATTTAACACCTTCCCTACCCAGTAAAAAGAAATAGTCACTTCCACACTGTGAATCTCCTGAGTGTAAAGCAGATCTGTGAAAAAAATAAAAAAAAGAAAAAGGATGAAGTCAAAACCTTTACAGAAACAGGCTTTAGTTTAATTAATTGAGATCTAGATGTCCACACTGAAATCACCAAGAGGTAGATCCAGTGAATCTCATGATAGATAAATATCAAAGCATGTCACTTCAAGTCTCAAAATTTAGCATAAAGTCCATGTTGGCTGGAGCATGTGAATTTCAGTGCCTAGAATAAAAGACTAATTTTGAACTAGTGTAATTTGGGAAAATTGTAATATGATTCTCCTTTCTTTTTCTATATTACGTATTGAAACCATACATGTGACAAAAACAAACTGTAACTAAGATCATGGCATGTCCTTAACTCATTAATAACTGCTGTCCTGACTGAATATTTAAGTTGGAAAGGAATGTTCTTTGTGAATGACTAAATGCCTTTTCAATTTCTGAGCATTGTAGGGAAAAAAACAAAACAAATGAACCCATAGACAGCATTCTAATGTGTAGTTAATTAAAATAGACCTAGACACTTGGTGCAATGCAGTATTTTACAGCAACATTGTTTCACTTTTCAAATGTCTTCCTTACACGTCCAGAACCACAAAATAAAGTGACCTCCTCTGAATTACTCAGGCAAGTAAGCAGTTTCAAAACAAGAATACAAATTCTGGCTCATTTTTGCACCTTTGAAAGGGAAATTATAGCAAGAGTGATGTCTATGGATTTTTAAGCACAATTCAAAATATCCACTTTTGAGAATTTTGCCAATGTGTAGAATGATGAGGTATTCATATGTTGGGCTTAAAATGTGTTCTAGATATCTATTGAAATGCAATAAAGACTGTGCAATAGAGAGAGTCAGGATGAGAACAAAACTGAATATATTTTCTGCAGAGAAATAACCTTTCTTTCACACAGATACTTTCTTATTAGCTGCTACCTCTGACCCTTATCCTTTAAAAATCACCTCCTGTGAGCAATGCATATAACAAGTCTTATGCTGAAATTACTTCAGAATGTCTACAAGCATGCCGGGAAGGATATTACTGACTGTAGCTGCAGAATTTATATTTAATAAGCAAACAATAAACATGACATTAAATTTCTAAAATTAAAAAGACTAGAAGCCATCCATGAAATTGTCAATTATCTGACTCTCCCTGCAGTGCTGAAAGGATAAAGCAAAGGTTCAAATCACACTTTGCTCTGCATCAATCTCCAATTTATACATTCCCTCTAGCTCAGCCCCTTTAACCTCTCAAAACCAGTTCTCCCTATGCTCATTATCTTTAAAAATAAAATTTGATCTATATACTTAACCCAATTGTAAGTTCATCTCAAATATGCATTTTAGATCAGGTTCCCAACATCTATTATTCTCTTTAAGGAATGTTTTCTAGTATTGTGGAAAATGGTAAGATCAAGGCTACCTAAAATATAAGTATTGCTGTTTACTTTCTCAGACTGATTCTTTTATTCTTATCTGAGTTTATCACTGCTGAAAAGCATGAATATCTGGAGTAAAGATACAGATATCAAGATACTCACCTTTCTTTCCTTCCCTTGAGTAATAATTATCTCCATACAACTATTACATATCTGCTTCAGCCTAGAAAAAACACTTTGACTAATTAAGAAGCTAGAATTGGAGAGATTTTTAGAATTGGTTTTAGAAAACCTCTAATATTTCAGCATTCAACAATTTTTATTTTTTTTAAGGAGGGGCAGTTGTAGTCAAAATTTGTCAATTCAAGATTGAATTTTGCTGTAAAAAATATATCATTCATGAAACAAAAAGTCTCTGAAACCAAGCTGGAATTTCTCACCAAAATAGGAGGAAAAAAAGGTGACATGGTACACATGGATTATATTTTAACCACATTGTCTCCATTCTTCTTCATTTCTTGATAAATGACCATATCCCAAAGCAAATTCCATAGGTCCAACAAAATAGCTGTTTTTCCTGAACTTTTGCAAGTATTTCCTACTTCTGTTTAAAGAGTCCTCACAGTAAGGGAATGTTGAAACATGTAAATCACGCCTTGAAAATGCCATCGTGCTGCTGTTTTGCTGATATCATGTGTTTACTGTACCAGAGTTAAACATGATTTTTTTGTTTGTAAAGGATTCATTACAGAAGTCTTTTAGAGAGTATCTACAAGTCTTTAAAAATGAATAGCACAATCTCAGAGGAATGTGTCTACCTAAGGTTAGATGGAAAAAGGCTAATTATCAATATTAAAAAGACTAATTATCATCCTGAATCACCATTTAGCCATCATTATACAAGAAGAGAAATATGACTCATCAAAAAATAAAAAAAAAGATCCTTGTGAGAAAAGTCTAAATGTGCTTTGATAGAGTCCTTAGAGATTTACTAGCAGTTGCATTGTAAACAAATTTAATTTTCAAGTTTCTTCTCTAAATGTTTGTATAAGGAATGTATGGACAGAGATGAATAGATATTAAATTATGTCAGTGACATTCCATGTTCATTTCCCCTTGCAGAGGAAGACCAGAGGAAATCAAAGCATATGTTAAACGCAAAAAGCTTCACAAGAGCCTTGAGAGAAATTACATGAGTTTGATACAAATTATTTGATCTGCATTAAGTTGCAAGCATGTATAAACATAATGTGTGTGGGGTTTTTTTCCTATGGAGAATGATATAAATTACTTGAAATTTGGGTACCTGTGTGTATAAACATACATAATATACACAGCATGACAGCTATTCACAGTTGATTCAAAATTTCTAGCTCATCCAAAACTCTTAAGAGAGGCTAGAAGCTTCAAGTCATTTACAATATCATCTACAATACTTCAATCAAGCAAATTGTAAAGTTCACATTTTTTTTTCCAGCAAGAATTTAATTTGTTTTCAATTTTCTTATTTTTCTGTGTTAGTTATTCACTATCTCTTACTTTTAGCATGTTAAATTTTATGTCAAAATGCTGAAATTGGATCAATTTACTCCTTCTAGCTACTGTCTCTGGGGCTGGCGTGAGGGAGTGATGTCCTGCTCCCTGACAGAAATTAAGCATGGTTGAATAGAATAAGCTCCTGGACTGAGGCTTTGAATGAGAGAAAGCAGTAAGAAGCCTGCGGTGCAAAATGAACAGCAAACAGAGTTTCTCAGGACTGTTGAAAGGCTCACTTGTCGGGAACTCCTGTTTCTCATGACAAACACCCCAGGCTGTGCCTCCAGTAGCAGCCAGCATGGCCCAATAACTGCAGACCTGTGGAGAAAACTGGTGCTAAGGACATGGTGACCGCAGGATATATACTTCACCAGGATTTACTCCAGCTTAAATTTAGTGTGGTTCATGGGATGAAAGTACCTTAGCAATGGGAGAATATGCTTCTGAAATGCATTTTCCAATTTATTATTATTAAAGCAAAAAACCCACATCTAACCAGTTCGTATGCTTGCTGAGACCACTCTGTGAATAAACCAAAGCATAATAAATAGTGGCACTGGAGAGAGCTGCTCTAAAAATGTAGTCCTGATCCAAATTAAAATGACAATGTAGAAGAAAAATCTTTGGAGATAAATGAAAAGCAATTTTTTCTTAGAAGATAAAATGTGCGGATGTTGAAAGTTGACATGACATAGACAACTGCTGGAGAGATGGATCCATTCTGCAATAAAATGGTAGAACAGACAGATTTCAGACTTCTCTATTTCTTTTTTGTCTTCTACAAAACATCCCAGTCTTCTCTCTAGGCAGTGTCACTTCATTGTGGATTGTAAATTAAGCCACCCTAGCAGGAACTTGAGATAAGGAAAAGATTATACTGTTGTCCAAGTGTTATCTCAGACTTAGCGGAGAGGTTAACAGGCTGGAGGAGAAGATTCCACAACTGACAATGGACGCATAGAATGGAGAATTTATGGATCACAAAGAAAGACAACTCAGCAGCTGTGCTGAAATCAGCTCAGACTGGGTAAAAGGTAATTTCAGCAAGAGGAGATAGTGACTAGCTCATAGTCCACTGACTCAAGAAACCTGCCAGCTCAAAAGGAGAGAAAGGCTGGGCGTGGGACTAATTAGCATTAGAACTGAGGGTATCATTTAACCAGTAGAATAAGAGAACTTTGTAACCAGTAAGTGTTAATTCCTTTATATGCTAAAATGCATAAATAGTGAAAACTTTTCAACAACATCAGGACCCCTACCACCTACAAGCGCAGAGTGAAGGACCAACAGGAGGCCACAGAACCCATGGGTGGTGACTACCTTCTGCTTGATCTCTCTCCTCCTCTCTCCCTTTTCACCACTATTCTATTTCTATTTCCCTGTTAAATATCACCTGTATTATTGACTTCAGCATATGATCTCATTTGCACAGCAGAGGCATCTCTAACAAATGAGATCTTAACACAAGGTTCCCAAAGGTATATTTATAGGATGTTAGCAGAGTTCTTCAAAATAAAAGCTCAGAAAAATATAGAGGCCACAGGACTATAATCATCACCACAAAAGAGTAATTACTTGCCATTAAAAAATTGCAACTTTTTGACTAGGGTGAAACTGGTCTTTGGAATCAGACAGAGAAAACACATCAGATATCCAGGATATACAAAATACCATGTGTATAGCAACACCTGAATGTAAAATGAAAACATGAATTAATGAAGAGCAAGAACATTGTGTCTAAAAAAAGAAAAAGAACAAACTCAAGTAGATTCACAAGTGGGAAAAACACTCCTTCCACAAGCATCACACTCCTCCTGATGGTCCTGATGACTGCATAAAAAGAATTTAAAATTTGAAATTACGATGTGGTCTCCACATTTCTTGTTCCACTTCAGGTTCATCTGTAGTGAAGTTATCTAGTTCAGCCACAGATTAGGCTGTACCTCAAAATAACAACCTAGACTTGATTCCAGGTTAAGAAAAATTATATCATTCAAACCAGGTTTGTTTAGGATTTAGTATAAAAGTGTTAAACCAAATTCTGCAGTGAAACTTAGGTTACTGATAGCCAGATAATTCCAGCACTGTGTTTATTGTTTGAAAATTGCAGTAGGTCCTATTACATTGTGTAGACAGAAGATGCTGATCAAAGTAAATCCAGCAATGTATGGATTAGTAGCTTTTTTTCTGCTCCTCAATTGCTTCAATTTATTCTAGAACTAAAAATTTAAAATCAAGCCATGTTTAGTATTGTTTGCATCCTGCTTAAAGTACAGGTGAGAATATACTGATAGGATTGCTCTTTCAGAAGAAAAAGAGATAATCTCCTGAGTAAAACCCTGATTTTTTTTCTGATGTGTGAATCTGAAAGAGCAGAAAGCATTTTTCTTAGATGGTTAGGATCTGCACTACTGGAAAGCTGTGCCAAGATAGATGAGAGCAACCATTAGAGTGCTCTGCTCCTATAGTGTGCCTCCTCCTTTTTTTCAAGGCTTTAAGGCATCTGTTTCACTGAATATAGTAGAATAAGAATGTTTGATAAAGATCAGATGAAGACAATCATGACTGGCTTTTTTCCTTGGTTTGTTTGCTTACCGGGTTTTACTGTATGTCTTTGAAAAGGAATGGTTGGGCAGCAAAGTCAAAAAGCTGCTCATTTTTCTTTCCTGGCTGCTGTAATTCAATCAGATAGAAACTTCTGGAAAGATGGAATTTTGTTTTTTCTGCAAATGTCTGGACTTTTCAGGGTGAGTGTTCTGATGGGCATATGAAAAATGAACCAAGGGATACCACGGGCAAGCAGAGGCTGGGAAACCACTGAAAAGAGAAGGACAGAGGTGACCAGCCAAGTGCATAGGCAATAGGCAGAACAGAGATTCAGAGTGCATCAGCTGAAGTCTGATGGCACTCAGCTGTTGTCTTGTATTGTTGTAAAAGGCAAAAAGAATGGAGCAAATATTCGTCCTGAAAAGACAGAGTAGAAAAAGTAGAGACTGTGTACAAATCTCCCTACTTTCACTCTCTGGGCCAGGAGGTCTGATATTTTACAATTTAAAAATATATGTTTGTCTCAGTATTGTAAGAAAACCTTGCTTTGTAAGTTTAATGTTCTCCTGGTATTTTGCATTTACTCTCTTAAGAGAAAGCATTCTCACAATCCTAGCCAATTTCTGATGTAATTTACAAATGCTGATGAAAAAAAGATGTTCAAGGAGGAAATGATAGGAAAAAAATTGAATGAAATTTGGAAATTAGAAAAAAATGTGATGAAGAAGGGAGACAGAACATATGGCATGAGCAAACCTAAAGTACTCCAGATTGTCTTGTTCACATCTCGAAAAACTGAGAAACCTAATTTGCTCTGAAAGGCCACATTATGTCCTCACACTCCCCTGCATGCATATTAACCGTGCAATTTTAGAAAACCACTGTGTCACATTATGCCATCATGTTCATCCCACATTCACTATTAGACTGAGTACCTGGGAAGATGAGTGAGCATAATAAACATCACCTTCATTTGACATTTCACAGGGTCAGTACATTAAGACCATGGTTGAAAACTGGGCAAACAGCAATTCTTTTTCAGTTCAAGCAACATCAAACTGAAAAAGAAGTATTTTTATTATTTTTCAGTGCTCAGTTTTTGCTACATAAAATAGAAGCACAAAAATAAATATTTTTCACTTTGCATGCTGTTAAATGTACAGATACCTAGTTAGATAATACCATAAATATTTCCATAGGCAAACAACACCAAAAGTTACTCTCATGCACAAGCAATGGTAAATTATCTCAATCCTGTGATTAGAAACTAATTCACAGCCTGTACAATAAAACGTCTTTGTATGTCTTCAGCAGACATACAATTTGAATTTCCGTTTCATTTCTCAATCATACTCCTTTTTTTCCCCCTCATCCCTCAAAATAAACTCAAATAGTTAAAGTAGCCCTAAGGTGTTATACCTTGGTCGAGCTACTTGGCTGCATTTATTTTTGTCCTCTCAATATTTATAGCACTAGGCTACAGTACGTGAAGCTGGAATGTCATTATCCGAAAGCTAGTCACAAAAACACTGATAATACTTCTTAGTTTGAGTTCTAAGACATTGACTCTTATGTGTTATTGTCTGCTGTTTGCAATTGCCTCAAGATAGTGGTTATACTTCAGAGGGTCCCTGTCACAACCTTTCTCTTCCTGTTTATAATAAAGCAAAACTAAGGATGATTTTGGAATATTACAAACTTCAAAGGTAACTAAGCTGTATTGACTGAGTATAAGGAGAATGGAAGAATTCAGAATCATCACTTTCTTTTTATTGTTTTAATCTTTTCTGCCCTATTGACACAAATAAAGGGGTTCATAACAACTGCTATCTGAACTGCTGTGGTGCTCCAAGCTATGAATTAATCTTCAAAGCTGAAGCATTTTGAGTTGTATTTCCAAGAATGATAGTGTGGTATTAGTAAATCAATGGTTCCAGTTACATAAACACCCTTATATAACACTTTTTTTATTTTTGTCCAAGACAAAGGAACATGGAAAAATTTTTGTTTGTAATTTTTGTCTTATGCTTCAAGCTTCACAATCATCTGCAAATTGTGATTAAAAAAGATAGCATCAGATATTTACAGCCTTTTTAAAGTTCTAAAACTGAAATAGCTATCCTTTTATAAATAAAAATTAATGTCATGGTTCAGTACATTTTAATAACTGTTATTTATAATAAGTGCAGTATAGTATTAGGCTATTCATAATTTAGATTCATGCTTTCCTGACAGGAATGGAATTGAAATTAACAATAAAGCAACAAAACCCACTGCAGGCTGATAGGATAATTTATTGCAACTTTTTTTTAAGCAATAAATATTTTCAATTATTACTCAGATTTCATTAGTAATTAAATATATCATGATTAAATATAGAGGATAAAACAAAAAATTGAAGATCTTGTCAGCAGAGAAAAAAAAAAGATAAAGAAAGGAACTAATAAACAGAACCTAAGAAAGAAAAAAGGATTCTAAATGAATCTTCTTCAAGAAATTATAGTAAAAAAGAATAGATGACAGAAAACTAGAGAATCACAGCAATGACGGCAAAAAAATGTAGGAATGAAGATTCTGAAATAGCTCAATTTATAGGTGCATATTCCTGTGAATAAGACATTGCTGTATTTAAAAACAGGGTCAGAAACTTTGTATTGACAGTGCAAAGACTCAGGACTTTTTTGTTTTTCGGATTTCCAGAGAATCACAGATTTCTTATAAGCAGGTGACAGCTATTGACCTTATATTAGCTTTTACTCAGCATTGTTCAATTAGATGTTTGAAGATTTATTGTTAGAATACTATCTATGCATTTTTGTATATATTATATTGTAACTACAGATAATTGTTCTGTGGAGAGTGAGTTGTCTATGATCTTAGATAAAGGAAGTGATATCTAGAAGTAAAGGATTTTACTAGTGTTTGAAAATACAAAGACAGCATCATGCCAGAGACCCTAAGGGCTCTAAAAATAATTTAGCAGTAATTGCAGAAGAATAGCCTTTAGGGATGACAACAAAAACAAAGAATTATTTCTTACGTGTAAAATACCATGTACCAAAAAAAAAAAAAAGAAAAAAATCAGCTTTGTGAGTAAATAAGAAAAGAATGATAAATTAGAGCATGTCAGCAAGCTTACAAGATTAACTCCAGTTAAAATCACAAGTGAGGGGAAGGAACCTCTTCATTGCATGTCATATTCTTTCAACAATGATTTCATGACACTGTGGCCATGCTTTGGAATGAAGGTCAGCACAAGGCTAGAGAAAGGGGTAGAAGGTCAGCATATAACAGTTTTCTGTTTGTTTCTCTGTTTATTTATACATAATTAGCTGCAGTTAACTTATCCTTAAATGCTCATATCACTGTAAGTGGACTGTTAGCACCTTCTTGGCATTTTTCTTTTTTTGGGTTTAAAAAAACCCTGATTGTCTAATAATAAATGTTTGCTGTCTCTGCACATCAGTTGTGTTTCTTTGTTAAAAAAATTACAAAAATTTTCCTGGGCGTAGTGCAAGAGGAAATAAGGAGTTCTATCTCTCCAGTGGGACTGCACAAGATGGATTTGATATGTTAGGTATTTCTCTCCTTGAGTCATCTGCCTGAAAAAGACTTGCAAGAATTTTAAGCACAAGTGAAGTTTTATCTGTCCTACAGGAATGCAAAGAGAAATCAAATTGTTCCTGCTGAGACAAAAAGCATCCTGGTAATCTCTTCCATTCCCACTAGAACTTCTGTGTACAGGTGATATAAAAAAAAAAAAAGGCACCAGGTTTAGTTCTTTGTAGTTTGAACTGACCTACAATGATGCCCAGTACACCCACTTGCCTTATAAAAAAGCCTCATATGCAAAACAACTGTCCTTGTGGCTATGTCCTTATGGAACATGTGGAATTCTGCCACAATTCCCTCATTATTTAAGGCATCCTGAACTTAAAATAAAAAGCCACAAGCAACCATCAAAACCAACTACAACAAAACTCCTCCAAAACACAGAACACAAACACAAATTAATTGTGTCTTACAACTCACAGGTCAAGTTCTATGCATGTTGAAGACAGAAAACACAACCAGGGAAAAAGATGGGGCTTCAAAGCAACGGCAGTGACTAAAATCTTAGCCATCCACTGTGTTGAAATTGATTAAGTTGTTTGAAATATTCATCAGATAAATTTTAAAGACAATCCTTAGAGTGGAATCTGGAAACCTAGTTTCATGTGTGATTCCTCTAAAGGTGATTCTGCTTCACAAGTGAAGAGTAACAGACTTCAGCCAAGGTTTGGTGGATGAAAATCAGAAGTCACTGCTTGTTTAGACACTCTCTAAGACTACTTGCTGCTTTGAGCACTTTAGACAAGAAAAATGGAAAAGCATGGATTTGGAGAGGTTGATGTAATCTACTTAATATGAGCAAGGCTGTGGTGTTCCCAAGTAGTATTGGTTCATAAGCAGTGACTTAGCGGCTTCAGGAAACCATAGTTATAGAAGAAAAAATTGAGAGTTTGTGTTTAAAACTTCTGGCTATATGGCATCTGCAACTTATTTTGGGATCCTCAGTGTGCCTGCCATTGTAAACAATTTATAAAAAGGGACTGATTTAGATTTTAAAAAGGAAAAATATATAAGGAATCTATATGAAAGGATTCTATAGCTACAGAAATAAAGATTAAAAAAGAGGCATAAATGAGTTTTGCACTGAGGATAAGGCTATATGTTGTTAATTGTCTTCTTTCTGTCAGATTTAATCAGGGGCATAGTAGGGTATAAGTGGAACTGTGTGAAAGCTAATGAGAATGCATATGTAGAAATGGATCAAAGAATTTAGTAAACTTTAAATGGAAGTTAGAAGCAGATCCTATGATAAAGACTTAAAATATTTAGCCAACCACAATTAAGACTGACTGAAAATATACTTGTCCTTAACAAATACCCAAGAACTTGAATAGTAGGGAGGCAGGATTACCATTCAAGTTCAAGGACAAAGTTGTCACAACAACAAATGGATTTAAGTTGACAGTAAATAATGTTGATCAGAAGTAAGAAGGAGATTTATAATTCTAAAAGAGAAGAGCAACCTTGCACTTAAAAACAGAGGAAAAACCACAGCAGAAGTGAATTTAGCTACCCTATGAAATAGATTTAAGATTATATGACAAAATTGCATTTAGCCACTACATTCTGTTTTAGATGCTCCCTTTCAAATATTTGTACTGTATTCCTAAATAAAAAAAATCCATTTGAATATATATGTTGATTTCAAATGTGTCACACTTATAAAATATCTAGATTGCTTCCTTTTTTTTTTCTGTCAATCACTCTTTTACCCTACTTTAGACAGCAATTTTCTGATTCCATATTTTTCTAGGTTTACTGCTCAGCTCAAAAGAAGGTTTTACTGTATTTGAACTTCTGCTAATTATTCATATAGTACCTTAAAAACAGGTACTATATGAACAATTAGCAAAAGTTCTCATTAGGTATGTGTAAATGAAGCAAATATACTTGTACTATTGGTCTGATTATCTGTAAATTTATAAGAATATTTATACCAGCATTTATAAAAAATAAAAACTTGCCTCAAGATGTGTTTAGGGAAAAAGTGTCAGCTGGAATTCACCTCAATATTTTTACTGGAATTTAAAAAAAAACACTCTGCATTCAGAAGATACCTCTTGCTTTCCTCTACAAAACTAAGATACAATTTTCTTGTAAGTAGATTGTTTGGATATACACACTGATAGCTTTCCTTCGCTGAGATGTGACTGTCACACTATCAGTATGTACTCGTTTGTACTATTGGAAAATATCTGTGTGTGTTGTCCTTCCTGGTGCTCCCTCCTTGAGGGTTAGCCATAAACACAGGGCAAATCTGTTGTCCCTTCTTTTCAGCTGCTCTTAAAACACACAGCAAATTAGGTAAAACTTTGAGAGAAAGAGAGAGATGGAAGGGAGTATTGTAAATATCTTTGAAGCAATTTTCTATATGTTCACTCGCACTGTGGGTGACTGAGAAGAGGAGGAACTAACAATTACCTGGAGGAGGACCCTTAGAGTTCTTAATTAAACAGAGATTGAAGGATGACTCCCAAAGGCAGCATGATCACAGAATGCATCAGCAAGTGCATATTGCTTAGTATAAGTGTGAACTGAGCTCCAGGTGGCCTCTGCACCTGCCAAGGGTGCAATGTTCCACAGAGAAGCCACTGTCACTGCTTAAAATGGCCAAATGAGCCCTTGCAAAGAAGGGAGGTTCTCTGGCAGCAGTTTGATAGCATTCATTTGCATGTTATGATAACCAGGATGGTAATTTCTGTGAGGACACTGTCACCCCCTGAGGTCTTTCAGCCTTTACACAAGGACATTGAGAAACCTCCTGAAGCAGGTTTTCCCCTGTAAAAGGACAGTGAGAATTTATACTCTAGTGTGCAGAGAATTGTATTTACTGAGAAATCATGAGACTCAGGAGAGGCATGGCAGTCAGAAAACTCCTCTGGTAAAGCCTGGAAAAGCCCGTTAAGGGTTGCTTTTTCCTGCTGGAAATGACACAAGGGGAATTAGCCTTAAGACCCTGTATCTGATCTAAGCTTTCCTGTAGAAATCATAGCTACTGAAAATTCTTTTAATAGATAAATGGAAAGATATAAAATCTAAGGTTAGCAGAGCCTGCACTTTTGAACTAAAAGAGCCCATTGATATCGTACTGGAAAGCAGATCTTTAACTGTAGGTAAAGTCTATTAGAAGTTTCAAAAATTTCTCCTGGGGAGTAAGAATGCTGATTAATCTCTTACCTGAGGACATAAAACCACAATGACTGCTAAATTGGCTGTAACAGAAGAAAATTACAGGTTGCACATCTTTAGTTTTGAACTGGGATATTCACTGAGGCTAGGAAACATGACTTATGACAGCACCAGTATGCAACTATTTAATGTGGCAAGTAGATGTATTAAAATTTCTTCTACTATTTATGAGTGTTCTTCTCTAGAGAACAGATATGTTCTAAGACAAATTCATCCAGTATTTCACTCTGAGACAACTTTTTCTCGTGAGAAAGAGGTCTTGAGAAAGACAAAGCCAGGGTGACAGAGAGGTGGTATCTTAAATGCAACACAAAAAAAGATGGCAGAATCCTTGCCTATGATAACCATTACTCAGTCATCAGAAATTTTAAATTGAGATGTTTAATGTAAATTAATTTAACACTTAGTCCCTTGAAAGAGACTGAGATGAGAAATTTGATAGTGACTCCAAGGGAGGCAACAATTATGCACTTCACCATACCTTCAAAATATTGCCATAATTCCATCAGCCTCGTCTCCCAGATGATTCATGAAAAGACAGGCCTGAAGGTAGAGGGCCTATCTGGAAAATAATTAGTGGGTAAAATAAATAGTGTCTGTGTGGACATGAATAAGGACTGAAGCAAATCTAAAGATTTCAAGATGTCCATCAAATGTTTGTGGGATGTAGTTCATTTCAGTACATACACTAAACACGACCCTTGCCCTTGGAACTGCAATTCCTCAGAGATACCTGTGGCCACACCCATGTGCTTTTTCAGGACTGTTCTCATCGTTATGGGCCTAGCTGTGATATCCAAAGCAGCAGATCCTACATACAATTTTCTCAACCAGAATATTTATATTATAATAATTATATATATAATTACTTATATTTTCTAGTTGTTCTGGGAAAAAAATTCACACATTAAGTTATATCACAAATTTAACCAGCAGTCTTCCGCATTATGACACGCAATCCTAGATTCTGTATTATCATCAGTGAAAAGAAACAAGGTCAAAGCCTCACAGCTAACTTATTTCCCATTTGGATGATGTGCTTCTAATAATTATAATCAGGAGTAGAATCATGCCATCTTTCACTGCACAGTGAAACAGGAAGTACAATAGTGAATTAACTTTATCTCTTTCTGCAGAGCAGAATGGTTTCAGTGTCTGCACTTTGGGTGAGTCTACATTTCAGATCAACAGCATGCTTACAGTAAAAATGTCTGAATTTTTGTGACAATCTCCAGCACTGGACAATGAGAGCTGCACTGTAGCAATACTGATCATAAACCAGAAAAATACTACCTAAATACAGTTTGAATAAAAAATACCTCTTTAGAAAACAGGGAGGGAAAAAATCAGTATGAATAATTAATTTTTTTTTTTTTTAAATCATGGATGTACTTTGTCAAGGCTGAAGGCATTTGTTTACTGCTAGTGAATGTATATAGATGAAAGCAGGGAAATGAGAATATATTGACTCACAGTGGCAAGTAACAATAGCAGAACTACTCTTTTAGTAGTTGCTGTGGTGCAGTGCATTATGAAGACAACAACAGCTGTTTCTGAATGAGTGCTCATTAAAAGTATATGTGCAAACTTCCATTTTCACCCAATGGGTGCAATTGAGTGGAGAAGAACTGATACCTCCCCCAACAGCTGATATATACTTCTATCTTCCCCATAAACTGTCCATGCCTTCCCTGTCTTCAAGCATTCACAACTGCAAGAAGAAAGTTGTAAGCTTTACAAAATATTAATTCTACCATTGGAAAACTGATGCAGCCTGCTGGACTAGGGATAGAAATAAAACATTAACCTGCAATCACTGCAAAATATCCAGCAGTTTTTATTTGCACTGCTGGCATTGAGCAGACCTAGACTGAAAATGTATTCTTAACTACTGACAGCAGTTTTGACATTAACTAATTAAGAATACTTTCACATTTCTTCTAATTTGTATATGATTTGCATTGTCCACACACTCATTTTGTAAATTTCCCAGAGTATTCAGAAAGTTACTAGCTATCCAAATAGCAGACAAACATGAAACAAGTCAACTTCAGATTTTCACGCATCAATAGACAAAAAATACCTTCCTGTCTCTGCACAACATAAGGGCATACTGTGAGCAGCCCTATGTGAACAGTAAATGTCAACTGGGGGATCTTTTACTAAATAACTAAAGCCACTTTATCTGTCCAGGAAATTGCAGAGGCTATTTTGTGAGGTAAGGCATGCCCCACAGGTTCAGAAAGACAAAATGCAGGAAGGAACTTGTTGTACAAGTTCTGTGTTAGTTTGCTGGTTTTATTTTAGGGAAGCTATGATGAAGACTGAAAACTCTAAGACAAATAAAAATATAATGGAAAAAAATTGTTTGATATAGAATTTCAGAGTTGAGTCAGAATTCACTTGTTTGATTCAACATGCCAGATAAATTGAATTTAAAACAAAATACTGCATTTGCTAAAATAAATACTCATTAAAATGAATATAACTATAGATATCTACAGTGCTTAGAGAAATAAATAGAGCTCAAACTGAGGTAAACGTAGCACATTGGAAAAAGCAAGCAACTTTTACAGAACATGATAAAATGAACGCTGCACCATTTAAAACTGATTGACAGGTAATGAACTATAAAATCTATATTGAAATGGAAATGACAGAGGAAGAATAGCACAAAGCATCAAAGCAATAGTCACAGATCTGAAAGATGGGAAAATTTCTGAGACAACAGCTCACTGAAATTAAGCAAATTAAAGAATGATGAAAAATCTTTGTGTTCTGATTGAATTAACCAGTTGCTGAGAGACAGAACAGCACTGTGATTTAACAGGACTCTTAAATGGTTTCTCCTGCTTCTAGCAAATTTACTCTACAGCTGAAAATTGACACCAGTAAACCACAAAACACATTCTTTCATATCCAGCCTTTCCTTGATTGTAGCTACATATCTTTATCATGTTATCAGTTTACTATTCAAGTATCAATATGGCAAGTGCGTAATGACGCAAGCATCAGTTTATTTGGGACTTTCAATCCAGGACTAATTCATTTTGCACCTGTTTTGAATTTGTTTCAAAGCAAATCTTCCAGTCTATTTGGTAACCAAAATTCAGACAGCAATATTTGCTTGTAACATTTTCCAGGAATCCAGAATGGTTTTTTGGTTTCTTTTTCCCTAAGGGTTCCTATGGTTCCTTTCCTGAAGGAACATCACCTTTCAATATTTGTAGTTTGTATTTAGTGGACTGAAATCCAAAGCAGCAGTCTCATTAGCAGCCTCTAGATAATCTACAGAATATCTCACTTTGAAAATGTTATCCAATAAATACTGTGATAAGAGCTCATTAAAATCATGACAAATTTTGTTACTTAAAAGTGATCTGTACTCAGCTAAAAGTCTGAAGGTTACATTCCAAACCATTAATTTTATTACAACTCTCCGCATTAAATCAAACAAGGAGCCACTTGCTTGTTTGTTTGCTTGTTGTTTTTTCCCTCTAAGTAGGAAAACATAAACTTGAGAAAAGACCTACCTTCAAGAAAATCAAGGAATATATTTCAAAATTAATCAGTTCTTTAGCCATGTTCTCAAAACATCCAGTCTGCGCACAAGATTTTAATGTGAACCATTCTACATCCTAATATACTGCCTCTAGAGACAGTCCAAAAAAATAGGAATTTTCCTGAAGTCTTATCAACAATTGAAAGAATATGAAATATGATATTCTAGTTATCTAGCTATGGTATTCTATTCTAATATGATATTAGAGGACTTTGATTTCAAGATTTCAGTAACTTCGATACTATTAGCCAGAAAGTTTTATTTGGTTGGATGTTCATAATCCTTGAACTAGTTAGTCATTTAATTTTGCCTTGCATTGTGTTTGTTTAAATGGGTTTTCAAATTTTTTTTTTTTTCTTGCTTAGAAGTCATCAATAGATAACCACTATTCTTTTAGGGATGTACTATACAATTCTCAAGATTTGTCTCTGTTACAAATATGCTCAAAGATTAGCCCTTAAATTTATTGTAAATTAATAGAGAAATGTAGGTGCTCTGTATCTTCTTAGCATAGTCTAAAAGTCTCACCTAAATAGGTTCACTGACAATTTCAACTTAACAATCATCAAGATGGCTTTTTTAATCATTACCCTGGTGATTCTTTGCCTCTTATATTTTGCTATTTTCTGTTAAGGATTTTTAATGTTCTGTTCTTCAACTTCAAGAAGAAGTAAGTTTTAAATACCTAAGACCATGATATTCCTTCAAGAGGCACTCCAGATAATACCTGAAGATAACAGATTTCCAGTTTTCCTGGCCCTTTTTGCCCTGCATGGTATGTGGGTAGCATGAAAAGAAGCTGGCTACCCTCATTATTAAGCTCCTCTTCTTTATTTTTGATATCCTGAAATTGTGAAACCACTTGGCTATAATTCATCTCTGAATCAGATGTCATGGTATTTTCTTTTTTTTCTGTATGACTTAATTTTATATTTATCAACCAACTCAGTATGATTGCATTTTAAGTAATTCTCAGAGCATTTCCCCATTTCCATTCATCCTGCACACATTTAATGCTTTTAATGTTAAGCTTATGATAATTTTTCCACAAGTTTAAAGTTCAAACCAATCTCTACTGTTTAAATTATTGCAGAAAAGTAGCTATTTTGAATAATGTACTCTTCAAAAAAGAAAAAAAAATACATTTTCTTCATAATGTCTGCTTCAGTGTTAGTCATACTAAATTTCCTTTGAAGGGTATTTATTGTATTTCAACTCAGATTATAAAGAGGGGAGTACATTTTCTTGAAGAATAAGACATGACTGCAAGAATGTTGAGAAAGAGTAAAATCCGTTTTTCTGTCACTATGCAAGGGATTATCTTTTACTACCTGTGGTTTTTGCCTAGCCATTAATAGCCTGAACATACATGTGTCTAATAAACCACTGAATAAGGAGGAATGAAATGGAACAGATCTATTAAAAAGGTATACTGAAGTGTGTTCACCTCTCTAGTGCACTGAGAAAATTTAGTTTGAATTAGTTTTATTACACTGTTGTATTGGAATACTAAACACAAGACCGTAGGCAGGAAAGTAACTGAATAATGCACTGGGAAAAATTGCACATCTATATGGACAGATCTCCATCTTCAAAGCTCTCCTCAGAATAATAAATAACAGGATCTTCAGCTGCTAAAATATCCAGATAGAAACATTCCATCAATTACTGAAGAAATAAAATGGAAAAAAGGTAACTGATTCAGTAGCAATTACTGAAGAAATAAAATAATTGTTAAAAATTGTTAAAAATAAAAAAGTAACTGATTCAGTAACAATTACTGAAGAAATAAAATGGCAAAGAAGTAACTGAATAATGCGCTAGGAAAAACTGCAGAACTACATGGACAGATCTCCATCTTCAAAACTCTCCTCAGAATAATAAATAATAGAATCTTCAGCTGCTAAAATATCCAGATAGAAACATTCCATCAATTACTGAAGAAATAAAATGGTTTGTATCACCATGTGAAATGTAAATCCCTGAAGTTTCTGTGTAACAAAAACTTCACAGCTAGATACAGATCTAAGAATACTATCAAGAAATGTCAAAATTTGGAATAGCTAAAGTATTCCTTCAGTGATACAATATTTTAAGGCAGTCTGTACAATAGTTTTGTTCAGGAGTAACTTTGTCAAGGACAAAACATAGTATGTGTCTGGTTAGTATAGGAAATTTATAACACAATACTCAAGGAAATCTGAAACATTTAAACTGCTTCTAAATAAAAAAGAAAGGTATTAAACATATATACATAGCCACACAGCTAAACTATGTTTTGATTTTGTACTCTCCAATATGCAAGCTGAAATTCATCCTAAAGGAGTCAATATAAGGACATTACACTATCTAAACATTAAGTTATATAAATTTCAGAAAAAGAAAAAAAGTCGAATTGGTACAGAGGTGATAGCAAAGCGATCTAAAAAAGGTATTTTGCGCAGACTAAGTCTGAGCTAGAGTTGTGTGATATGAAACTGAACTGGGATATGCTACATGGAAATTCAGAATCTTTTTTTTTTTTAACAAGCTTTTTAAAAAGAAAAGGAACAAAATCAAGTCTTGCTTATTCATCCAACTTTAACAAAGAAACTCAGATAAAGTGTTAAGATGGCATCTAAAATGCCAATTATTTGGGCTTTTCAACCAGAAATTGACAAAGATTTTATTCAAGGAGGAAAGAAAGAAAGAAGGAAGATGAACTTCAGACTTTAATATAGGGGTAATGGAAAGGTAAAAAAAGAAGCTCTGATTTTCTATTGTTACAGCATCAGTCATTAACTGCTAGGAAATTACCTAAACAGCATCACATAGGGAGCATGAGATGCAGCAAATGTAGAGAAATAGTTCTTTCTATATTCTTAAATTTGTGTGATTTATAAATAATGGACTCTGGGATTAATATTTTCTCACAGTTAATGGCTTTGGGGCATACTCCTCTGGATTTTCATTAATTGTCAAGAAATGCTGACCTCAGAGGTCATTCTTATGAAAGTGCCGCATAATGCATATAATAGTTATGTAAATGCTGAGTATCACTGCAATAAATATTCAAATTAGGTGCTTACAGAATGATTATAGGTTATTCTTGAGCAAATGCTTTGGCTGGATGTGGGAGGTGGGCAAAGGGAGGGTGTGTGAACACTTACACTCAATGGCAGCCAAGCCTAAATGTTTTTATTCTCTGATAAGATGGATCTGGATTTAAGGTTCGGTACTGTCAAAGATAAAGGATACTGAGACTGCAAGATAAATTCCAGTTTGGAGCTCTGCCCTTTATGGTATTTGGCTGCAGTCAGAGGAATTTTGCATTGCACTGCAAAATAAATAGAATCTACTGCCAAATATTCTCAATGTGTCACAAGGGCACATGTTCAGAATTAGAGCATTCTGTCTCACTCATCCTCCTTAGATGTGGATGGCTAGTTCAGACACCTCCCTCAGGAGCATAATCATTATTGTCTCTAGTGAAAGCTATGCATCACCAAAGAGCATCCCTGAATTTTAAGCACTGAGCCTCCTTGAGTTTGCCAGTCAGACATTGATGGAGGAGGAAGTTTTCCCTCATGAATTTAGACAGCAAAGAGGTTTATATCAAGTGTGTCTACTCTGAATTCAGAGTTCTGGATTCTGTACTGTGGATAGGCACATAACTACCACAGCTGTCATTCTTTTTGAAATTATGATGTCCGCAGTGCCCACTTTTTGCACAATAATAGCCACTAAATATAGAGAGCACATGTAGGAAATCAGTGTTCATGGATCATTTCCTTCCTAAATATGAGAGGAATTCAAATTACTTTACCCTCTTCCCAAGTATCTTACCTTCTAGATTATAACATAGACAGGACTACAATTGCTGTCCACAATTCTTATGGAAGCAGGAATCCTACTTTCTGCATAGGCAAAACCCCCAAGAAACAAGTCCCTAGAATTCAAATAGCCAACTCTTCAAGCTTTTAGGTAGAACATTACTCATGAAAATAAGTGTTTGTTTATCTCATCCACAACTCAGGTTCTGTTTTAGTTTCTATGTTGGATCAAGCACTAAATAAAAAAGGAAATGCTTGGAAAGATCTTGCTATCTCAAAACCTGCATTATTTAGATGATACTTCTGTGAAGAAAAATATTGGACCTCTCTAAGATGTTGAATGTCTGCTCATAATTTATCTGAAATGCAGTGAAGTTTGAGCAACAACAACACCACTAACCTCTTTCAATGATGCACTTCTGTAAAACATTAGACACTACCAAACACCACTATTGGGTCCCTGCATAGGATTAATTACAAAACAACTGAATATCCAGTCCTTCAGGACTGGGGCGAAAATATCCAAGTCACAAAATTATTTTGATAGAGGCACTACAAACCTGTTTTATGCATCAAATAGCCCACTTTTGGATGACTTAGGGCCAGCTGTCCCAGCTGTGTGCCCTCCCATCTCCTTGTGCTACCCCAGGCTCCTCGCCAGGGGAGTGATATGAGAGGCAGAAAAGGCCTCGACTCTATGTGAGAACTGCTCAGCAATAGCTAAAACATCCCTGTGACATCAATGCCATATTTACCAAAAATCCAAAACACAGCCCCATACTAGCTACTATGAAGATTAACACTTAATCAGCCAAAATCATCATATTGTCATAGATTTCAAAATTTATCCACAGTACGCACTAAGAGGGATCAGCCTTAATTACTAGATTAATTTGCTTTGCCAAAGTGAAATAACCCAAACTTTAATTGGATCAAACAAGATCTATATTGATCTTGTTTGAGTTTCACAAAATAAAATAGGAAAACAAATGCATTTTTATTTAAACATTTTTGAATTAAAACAAGATTTCAAACTCAATGTGGTGTGTTTAATTGTTATGAATATAAATCCTTGTAACATTGCCAAAAATTAATAAACCTTATTCATTATTTTACAATTATTGTGTACTCTGCTTAAATATATAGACAGCATGAGTACAACATGCAACACACCAAAGGGGATATCTCATTACTAAAACCAACCTAGTTCTGTTTTCTTTGAAAGATAAGGTTGTCTGCAAGAGCATAGCCCATTGATTTATTTCTGTAATTGTAAATCATGTCTCACAGAGCAAGAGTCACTCCATGAAAAAAGGAGTAACAGCATTCCTCCTTTTCCTTATGACAAATAATTTTCTGCAGCACCATAATTTTAAATGGATCATTGGAAATGATGCTTGATTGTCCCTTAAAATTAACCTCTCACCAAAAAAAAAATTAGGAGAAAATAGGACTGTTTGTCTGTCCAGCTAAACAATCTTGTAATTTTTGTGAAGATAGATTACTAAATCCACAAGATTTTAACTAGACAAAAAGCCTTGAATTGCCACCAAGAAAACAGCGCATTCTCTTTAAAACACTTTTTCTTTATTCGATTTAGAGGATTGAGTCAGATCAAGTGAAGAGTATTAGGGCAAGAAGCATGGACAAGTTTTGAGAGTAGATCTTGACTAGAAGTTAGTGATATAGTCAGATATTAGAGAAGCAGGCAGACTTGAAGGGTTAGGGATTGTGTAGATTTATGAAGATGTATAGGAATCAAGTTACTGATTGCATCAAGGGGCAGGTGGGAAGGAAGGAAGATCTCTACATTCATGTTAATCCTGAGGAAGACTTAAAACTTCAAGCTCTTTGGGACAGAATAGAACAGAGCAGTCCTGGGCTTATAAATCTGTCTTATAAATACAACATTTTAATATAAATCTTTATCTCTCATTGCGTAGTCATCCATTTTGGTTTTTTTGACATGAGACAGTGTTTTTTTCTGTTGTATTAAATTTCTTCCAGTTTGGCATTTTGAATCCATTTACAAAAGGATAAAAAAGCACTAATGCTAGTACAAGAAAAGGAGAAGACACTTGCGGATGGAGGTGGAATTGCACTGGATAGTGAAAGTAGGAAGCAGCTCAGACTGATTCAGAATGTGCTACGAGTAATACTAACTAAGCTAGTTAAGCAATTTTAGCTAACTAAGCTAAAATGCTGTCTAATTTAAGACAGTAAAGTCTACCTCTGCTGGCACCTCAGTCATCAGTCTTAAAAAGCTGCCATCAAGGCTTTCATAAAACTCTCTAAGATGCTCATGCTGAGGCAGATTTTCTCTAGGGCTGAAAATAAAACTGAAACACACATTTGACTGAAATGAGAATTTTAACATTGGTTGGTGATGTCGTTTTAGACCTCAGTCAGTACCTGTGAATGCATGAAAAAGAGGGGTAGATAGACCAGACAATTCTGGTAAAATCTTGGTGCTGAACACATGCAAGGATGGTGGAACAAGACTGCCACGTAAAGAATGCATCACACAACCCCGTAGCTTTTTTACAGACTGATATCATCAACATATTTGGTATACTTAATAATTCTTTATTTTTCAAAATTCAATTTTCTGCCAAAACTGCTGGAAACAGTAATAAATATTTTACTGCATGACTCATGCTGTCATGGAACAAATTTTAATGAATTATATCTTAATGCTGCAATTCAAGCACTAAAGTTGTGATTAATAGAATTGCATTTTAACAAAGGAAAAAAAGGTCTATAAGAAAAGAAAAAAATGTTTATAATTACAGTGGCATGCTAATGATATTGCATAATCAAACATTTTCTAATAATAGAAATATATAGAAAATATGTTTTATGGAAATAGAGCTGAACCACTGACTTTTGAAAAGCTGTACTTGATACAATACACAATAACAAATGTCTTACTATTGTCACTGCAATAATAAGGGGGAACAAATATCTGCACTAAGTACATAGAAGGTCTACTTGTTAAACAAAATACAAATTTTTAGGGCATAACTGAACTACACATTAATTATTTTAAGAATATCAAATATTTAATATGTTTAAAACTTTTTGTTTGTTTGTTTTCAGCATGAAAACCAAAACCACTAAACCTGATTGTTTCCACATTTGTTTCATTCAGCCAATGAACCAAAAAAATCAATTAGTTGCACAGCCTTGTTTTGATGGTGCTTTTCTTACTTGACTAGTCTCAGGGAGAGTAAACAGCATAATGATCCAAAGAGTATTCTACTATCAAAGCCAAATAAAAGTTCTCAAACTAAACACATTAACATATACAGAGAACCCTTACTTCAGACTGATATCTTCTGAAGATAGTTATTTATGTTTATATGACTATGGGTCAACTGTAATTAATTTTCTTTTTGTCACTTCTAGATTCTTTGCAAAGTTCAAACACAAATCAAACTATGTTCCATCTGCAGCTTAGACAAATAATGTGGATTACATTTCCAGAACTTCAATCAAGTATCCACACAATTTATTTGTTGTACTGAAGAAAAATAGAGGCATAGAAGTGAGATTTGAAGTATTTTATCATTCAGATTGGAAAGACTTTTCTCAGGTGGGAAGTGTGACTTGAGATTTGTGCAAGACATCCTTGAGGATTAGTTAACTGTCACCTGAGTAGAGGTGCTTCTCTAATGAGTCCTGGTTTACTCTTTCCTTTGGGATTTGGTATCAATCCTATTGCTGTGAGGGAGTTTGGAGCAGAGTACACACACAAAGACACAGACAAAGGCACACTCTTTGAGTCCTAATTTACTTAGCCTATAAATAATTTAACACTAATTTACTTAATAGAAAAAGATAGCACTTTTAATTTTACTGATGAATCTGCAGTAATAAAATACGTTTGATAACAAATTAAAAGCAAGGAGGGCTTTTTAATCTACAGAAAGTGACAGAGATCCTGCTACAAATAAGTAGCAACATTGCTTTTACAATCATTAGAAAAATTAAGGATCAAGAACTAGACTTACTACACTAGAGTTTACCAAGTATGAGGCAGGTATTTGTATATTGCTCAAATTAGTATTCACATGAAATTATTGTAGAACAAATTTTGTATTTTAAAGAACCATAAAGGAGATCATAAAGACTTCCTTTTAAGCTTAACCACAAAGTGTGTAGCCATTTTTCTTAAGAACAAGACATGAGCAACTGCTTTAGCCTTAACAGAGGGTAACAATAACTGAAGATAATTTTTACTCCCTCCTAGAGTACAATGCTAAAACAAACCAGTGTACTTTTTTCCATACTAATAAACATAGCTCAGAATCACTGTAAAAATATGCTGAATGTGAAATGCATGTAAACAGCTACTCCATTAGTGAAGCAGGTCAAGGGCAGAACCATATTTTTCTCTAGCTGAGCTGTTCATACACAATGCCCACTCATTATTATCATATCAGTTTCTGATACCTTAAGGTCCTGACTCTGTTTCTATGCAGCTGAGCTCAATGCTTGGTGAAGAAAATCAACTTTAGGATTTTTCATAGGTATTTAGCACTAATTTTACCCATTTGACAATATTAAAGCAATACATACAACGAACACCATACTCATAGGTGGTGTAAATAAGCATCCTTTCTGTGTTGTTCTACAAAATAAAAGAACCAACAATCCTATAAGCCTAAAGTTACATTTGCTAACAAACCTCTGATTTCCTGAGAAAAAAAAAAAGGTCTTGAAACCACATGTGTATGTGTATATATAGATATACACATACATGCAAACAGACATATATTGTTTTTGCAGTACCATATGACTACTAAGGTCACCAAAAGAGTACCTATTGGTATTTTTTGGGGAAAAAAAATGATTCTCTGCTATGCTCTGTGAGAAACATCCTGTTCATGACCTTTTTTGTACATATATTAATTTGTATTTAAAAAGTGTTATTAGTTTTTGCAATTCTTACGAATATTTACATCAAATTTCACTCAGTCAGAGGGTTTTTTCATCTTTTTACTTGTCTTCTCCTTTTTACTTCTCCTCCAGTCTAAGGCAGAAATCTTGACATAACAAGGTAAATGATTTTTTGGTAACTTGACTAAAAAAACTGATGCCATACTCATTGCCTCATTTATTCAGATCCTGCAGAACTTTGAGTGCATGCCATCACCAAAATTAAAGACCACTTGCTGACTCATTCTTGAAATTATGCAGTAACTTCAGTAAAATGAATAAAAACAACACACTCTTTATTTTTTTTTCTTGAAAAATGCACATGGTGGTTGTTAGCTCCATACCATAACTTCTGCTCATAATTAACACACAGATTTTAAGTACTTTAGAATATTTAACAAAATATGTCAAAAAGAAGACTGTTGCCATCTTGCATTTTCAATTTTCCTGAAAGATTGGCATCATGAACATCAGAACACAGGGAGTTTGTTGTCAAAAACAGACTCACGCTTTTAAAGCATTGCTGAGCCCATATTTTGAGCTTCAACACAGAACATTTATCAAATCATCATGCCACACAACTTTTCCCAGCAGAAATCTTTAACACGATTAAAATTATAAATAAGCCTATAAAGAAAAAAAACAATTCAACCAAATGCATGTTTCTCTCCCAGCTGATATTTTTGCCTTGTGATCTACATTTTGCAAACATAGGTTTGTTAAACTTGCCAAGTGATGGATGAATTACTCAACATCTTTAATGCACATATGGCCAAAGAGATGAAAAATGAAGAGGCGAAAGCATTTGATTTTAAACCATGAATATTTACAACAATCACTATTTGAATGTAATGAATTTTAATTTAGAGCTTTCCACACTGAGCACAATATACTATCCTTTACCTAAGCTTATCATTCTTTTTTAAAAATGATCTTTTAAACCAATCAAAAAAGTTGATAAAAAGCTAAGATTAATGATATTATCACTCACAGTTCTTTAATTTGTTTTCTTTAAATTTGGTAAATATTCTTGCAGTTAGCATTTTTAAAATGTAATTAATGTGTACCCATTTATTTATATCAGTTGCACTGTTTAAAGGATCCTATTTTGTATACATTAAAAAGTAACGATTGAGGATAAAACGGTCACTTCATAATCACATTGTTTCTATAACAGAAGTATCCTCTATCTTATACTTCAACACAATCAATGAAAAATATTGCCAGACATCCCAAATTAATACCTTCTTTAATTTTGCCTCATTTTAAACAAAACACAGACTACATCAAGCAAATAATTCAAATGTTTGAGGAGCTTCCAAGCAGATGGGGCAGGTGAAGCTCAAGAAAAGTTACAAAGCTTCTTCTATGTTGTCACTTGGAGTTACTCACTGGACTTAGTCATCACCACATTACATTCAAAATAACTTCAGAAGAAGCCCATATTTTTCATTGTAAAGTAGAAAGATGGAAAAGGTTTCCAGATTTGTTGGGTTTGGTAATATTAAAGTTCCGGGTGTGCCAGCAGGAGCCACAAGTACTGATTTACAAATGTGCCACCAAGACTGGCAAAGACATTTGGGAGTTACCTGCTCTAGCCATGTGCAGGCTGGAAGTGGCACTTGTTTCTCCCTTCCTCTCCCTGCCTCAGCCTCCCATCCCTGCAAAGGTGCATTTTCAGTTTTAATGCTCCCTTGCTCTCCTGGCATTGCTCAGCCTGCTTTCCTCACCATCACAAAAGAGGCCCCTCTCACACCACAGCTGTGCTGACCCATCACAGCACCCAATGCACCCTTGTCTTGGCCTTGATCATATCTGTGGGACAGGTACAGCCTGTCTCAATGTCAATGGAGGTTCTTCAACATTGGCAAATAAATTAATCTGAAATTATTTTTGTGTACAATTGCTAATGACTACCAAACACACAACTAGTAACTGGCTGGAAAATTCAGGTCAGTGATTGCATTATTATTATTATTATTACTATTATTATTATTATTATTATTCGCGCTTCAAGGTAACTGGTCATGTGAAGACAGTCAACCACGCCCTCAGGTAAGAGATCAAATACAGAAAAAGGGAAGGTGCTGCCATATTGAAACAGTTTACACTTCAGCACTGTCACTAGTATGTTCTAGAAACCTTCATATATAGGAGATCTGAAAAAAGATTCATAGCATTGTACAAGTGTGTGATGTAGGAAAAGGAAAAGAATTCTCTCTGTTAAATATTGCTCTCTGCTAAATTTTAAAAGGATTTGCAGCAAACTTATGTGGTCTTTGCAAGACAGATTTTTTTTCTAGATTTCTTTTACCACAGAGCTTGGGACCTCTCCAAGATTCATTTGTGCAGTCTACCAGAGTCTACATGTCCCTTGACAAGGACTACCTTCTGTCCTTCAGTGTATTCAAAAGTTACCCTGGTGGATTAACCTTGTCTGCCTGTCAAGTGTCTCCCAAGCTTCTCTTGCATGCCTCCTCAATGGGACTAGAGACTAAAAACCCACATGTGGGTCAAGATAAAGGAAGTTTAATGTGGAAAAGCGGGGGGAGGGAGGGAAGAAAAGGCTGAAGCAAAGCAAAACCAAAGGAGATTTATTCTCTACTTCCTCTCAGGCAGCAATGTCCAGCCAGTTCCTAGGAGGTAGGTTCTCAGTATGCATGGCGTTTACTTTGGAAGACAGAGAGCATATTTATTTCCTTTGCATATCGAGTTTAGCACATAGTGATACCAAGAGGAGCTGTACTTCACTAGGAACACCTTCTGAAGTGACTTTTACTCCCTCATTATGTGCTAGTATTTCTTTTCTGTTAGGGTAGTGGGCTTCAAAATATTCCTACCTGATACTGAAGGAATTGAAAATACATCTTGTAGTAAACCCCTCAGGTTTAGCCAGGGCCCCTTGGAGAATAGAATGCTGACACAGCAGCAAAGTTTCCTGTCTCTGGGGACATCCGCCTTGTACCCTATCCCTATAGCCATGTAAGGCAATATTGTGTTAACCCTACTATTGGTCACTTATGGTCACTCTATCCTCTGGCCATTGGTCAGGATTGGATCTGGGCCAAGGGTATAAAAGTAGCATACTGTACCCCTACTAACTCGGAAGAAGAAGACCTGAGACCCTTCACGAAACCCCTCCGATAAAGCCATACACATGGAACAGCTGGCATCTTCTCCTTCTCCTCTCTCTACAGTCGCTGGAGCCTTAGGCCAAGGGAAAAAGCTACCTAGCAAGCAAAGCTGAAATCACAAGAGCTGCCTAATCACTAAGAGCTGAATATTCCCTGCTTGCTAGTGGCTGACCCGTGGCCTTGGTCTGAGAGCAAGCTGGCTTCTGGCACCCAGTCCCCTTGGGGACTGAGCTCTGGAGCTGTAGTAGCTTGCATAGGATAAGACCAAGCAAGGCTCATTTAGCATCTTGTATACCTATTCCTTTGGCAAAATGCCCTAGTGCCCTGAAGCCCCTTTTGATTTTCCTATGACTTCTTCCTTCAATCTCATCACCACCAACTTGGATAACTAATAGAGTAACAGTCAGAGGGTCACATCATGTCAGAGAGTTTCCTAACTAAGTCCCATACCAAGGCTCCAGGGAGGCAGGAAACTTTCCTGTGGATGTGTCCTGTCAGTATGCTGTGCCCCTCTGAAGGGAGTTGCCTATGATGATTGCCATTCTTTTTTGCTTTGGAAAGCAAGTTGCAACACACAGGGTTGGCTAACTCACCCTAGGCAACCTCCAAGGCAGTCTTTCTCCTACTTTACAATTTTCCTGGCTTCCAGTTTCCAGAGCCCCATATCTTTTCCATAGGGGCAGCCAGTGTGGGAAGGGAGACCAAGAGGGGATTTGTCTGCTACCCCAAGCAGGGACCTGCCTCGACTCTTCCCTGTCTCTTAGGTCCCCTCCTGCCTGTGAGCTAGAGCATAGGGGATGCTCTGCTTCCTGAGGTGCAGTGGACTGCTACCCTGCCTCAGGGTTGGTACAGAGCAGCTCCAGCAGTCAGTGCTCCTCAGATGCCCCGGTACTCCTCAACCTTTACACTTCCTCTTGAAGTTGTACCACCAGGCTGAGTAGAGCATCAACCTGCTCACACCTCACATCCTGCTTCCTTTTGATGCCAATTATAGATGTAAGAAATATAATATACCTAAGAAATAATTGTATGCTGAAGAATATACAAGAATGAACAAGAACCAACTGTTTAAGCCATACCAGAACATCAGAATTCAAATCTTCCATGGGCTTCTGTAGGAGCAGAAAGCACAGTGACTAGTTTTACTGAGAACAGTGTTATGCCACAAGGGGAACCTGACCTTCTGAAATGACCCTCTCAGTCTAGGGGAAACATCTCTGGGACATGGCATTAGGAATCATGAACAGCAAAAATCACCACCTGTGGCAGGAGCCAGCTGCTCTCTTATAGATTAAAAGCCTGATGCTAGAGAGGCTCAAAAGCACTACTTAAGAACATTTATTTCTTGAAATCTTTATATACTTTGAAAATAATAAGCCAAATTTTACCTTCCTTGTATTGTCCATAGATAAGAAAGGAAACATTGGATAAAAATAAGCAGCACAGATCAGGAATCATTTGGTCTGACTGAAGGAAGGAAGCAGGTTAAGGATTTTATGAACATGTACATTTTACACGTAATAGCTGACAAATGACTTAATTCAGACTGTTGGAGTTATTTTCCACTAATTTCTTTTCCTTGGGGAAATACTCAGTAAATGTAACACATTATTTATGGAAAAAAATTAAATTGTTTAGAGTAAAAACAGAAGTATTGCTATTTTGGTTGATTGGAAATATTCTTGCTTACAAATTCAAATAGCATTTATGCAGGGGTGACATTTGTAAACAATAGTCACTGTTCAAAATACACTGTTCAAAATAGTCACATTCAAAATACTCATTAGCACTACTGTGTGGTGTCACATATAAAGAGAATAAAAAGAATAATGACTTTTCAGCATTGTGTGGAAGAGTAACATTTTATTTACACCTCCTAAGGACATTTGAAGCTGCATATCACACAATTTAGTCAGAAATCAAAGGACACGATTTATTTTTATTTCTTAGCAAGACATTTCCTGCTCATTAGCAATAGAGCACTGAATTATTCTTAGATCATTCTTTCTGCTTATTGAAAGAGATATAAAGGTTATGTCTAACAAATTCCTCTTTAAAATGAGGACAGTAATTTAGTGGTACATAGGGATAGACATAGAAAAGACAAATAATTAGAGTTAGTGACATTGAAACCTAACTGCATGAGGCCTCTTCAGAGAAAGTGTCACTAGAGTGAGGGAGGGAAAAGAAGATGGCAATCTGCCAAGGTGAGTTTCTGCTAGGTGACAGTGTGAATTCCAAACTAGAAAAGTGCTTGTTATTTAAGCAAATTTGACAATGTATTTTTTTTCATTTTTGTCAATATGGTGTATCTTTGAGAATATAATCAAGTTAAAAAGGAATCCTTCAGTGGATATTATGGATGTGTCATTATAGGGGCCATAGCCACTCTCACTTTATTAAAAAGATTTTCCTGCTTCATAAGTTCAAAAGCTGATATAAAATATTTATATACTTTGGAAAGCAACTTGAACTTTGCTTCTTTTGAAAGTATTTTGAAAGGAAAATGTGCTTCAATTTTTTTTTTCTAACACTGAGGTTTCTAAATCTGTTAGAGTTGCCTTTTTTTCATAGTATTTTATGTCTAAAAATGTACTGGTGGGGAATGCTGCAGTAGTGAGGCTGCTACCATCTACAACTCCTTCAGAAGCAGAAAGAAATAAGTCCCAACCCAGAGAGTTCTTCCTCTCCCTTCTCAGCAGACCATGAAATGCATGGAGCTGAACAGGATCAATGTCTACAGAAAGCAGTTTTCTTGTAATAAATATTAATATTATTAAACAATTAAATAATGTTTATTCTTACTATCAAGAGATTTTAAGAAATACTGACTTCATTATGGTGTGCTTGACTGGATTAAGGCAACAGAAGGTGCAAAGCCAAAAATCCTTGTGCTCAAAAATATTTTTCTCAAAGAGATAAATTAAACTGATTGTTTGGCTTTAGATTTCCCTGGAAAATAGGGACAATTCCTACCAATTTTGTTATGTTTTTTCTTTGGTCCACTGTGCTTTCGATTTCACTGGACCTTGAAAATCTTGTGTACAGAAATAGAATTAAAAGAAAGAATCTTTTTCTATTAAAAGAAAATTTTTCACTTTTACTGTTTTTTCATGGGTTTTTTTTCTGGTTTATACATGGTGCTCAAATCAATCCTAAAATGCCTGTGACATAACAAAACAATGTATCAAATCTTTCAAAGTGACAAGGTTATGCTCATATTTACTGAAATATCAAGGGCAGTTTACAAATGAGTCAGTTTTTCTTCTTAATTCTGTAGCATAGGTAGTTATCTAATAAGATTGTAGGATTATGCTCAATCTGCATATTTCACCAATCAGCCAGCACATTTTTGTGTGTTGCTTATTTTAGTATTTGAGATCATGCATATTTTACCAATTCAGTTACATATTTCACCAATCCAATTGAATGCTGCATGGATCCACCTGCATGTGAAAATCCAGGTAGATGCAGAGCTGATTAGCCTGTAGTAATATTTTAAGGGCTTTCTTTAAGCAGTATATCAAGAGCTTTTTTTTTTTTTTTTTGGCTCAAGTATTATTTAGATACAAAATACTGTGGATTTGGGCAGTTTTTCTCATCCCAACTGCTGCAGAAGTTATCCCTACACATCCTAGGGCACTCAAGTTGGGTTGGTAGGGACCTTAAAGACCACATAATTCCAACACTTTCAGTAGCCCAGATTGCTCAGAGCCCCATCCAGCCTGGCAGGTATTCACATTTTTCCTTTGTGGATTCTCATGGGATAGACTTCTTATTTTTAACAGATGCAAACTGCCTTCTTACAAGAATAGATTGTTATGCAAGCTGATTCTCATTCTTATGATCCTTTCTCATGGGAACTTAACAGGCTAGCTGTTAATTCAGCTGAAATAGCAATAAAGCCTGATTTTACAAGGCCTTTTTTTTTATAAAGTTTTACCTATATGCAACACATATTATCTTATTACAAGTATTTCATGAATCCTGTCCTTCAACTCATAATGAAAAAATGTTAAAATAACGGGGAAAAGGCAAAATCTGCCTTGTCATTTCTATATCCAACCTTCATATTAGTGGGGCAAAAAGGTTAGAAGGTAGATACTGTTACCTTTGTACTTCCATTCTAATGACATGAAAATTCTACAAGTGAAATGTTTAACATCTGGCTAGTTAGTTCACAACATAAAAATGAGCACTGCAAACAATTACCTATGTTTCGAAAATGTATGTAAATTAGCTGATATTAGCAGATCTGAGAGCAAAAAAAGACAGTTGGATAGCTGAAATAGACAGATGATCATCTGCTGTGTCATTATAGTTTGAATTTTATGTGTAATATTTCTTCTAATGCAACTTTTTGTGACTAATTTTCTTGCAGTGAGGGTTATGAAAGGTTCTGTGATGAGAAGATTGATAAGATGGGGACACCTCTGTGAAATTTTTCATTCATACCCTAACATTGCATCTGTTCTGTATTTATAAAGAATTAATGAACTAAGTGCTACCAGCTCAATTTATCATTATTATTGCTGCTTAGAAATGGACTGTGTGTGCTCAGAAATGGCTTGAAATATTTCATCCAGCTATAGTGCAACTACAGTCAAATGTAATGAAATTAGTTCATACCTCAAGGCTGGAGATGGTTTGTTCATTTCCTGTGATGTCTGAAATTTCCCCTTTCAGACTGATGAGTGAGAGGTGTTGTAGGGCAAGGATACCTAACCTCAGCATCTTTGAAAATGCTGCAATTCCTTGTTCCTTATTTCCCACATCTCCCACTCCTAGCTCAGTATGAAGAAAGGCACAGATCCTGCATTGGTACTTGTGTCTCTTTGCTACAATGAATGTTTTGAACTGGGAATCACTGAAAGCATGAAACATAGTTTTTTAAACATTTTCACTGGGAATTGAATGAAAGAATCTTATCTTTGAAGGTGTATTTCAGTGATGATTTTCAGATAAATAGTGAGGGAAGTAAACACAGGGTAAACACAAAAATGAAGAACAGGTGATCTGCTCTGTAGCTTAATGTTGCTTTTCTAGTAAAACGTTCTGTATTTGCCCTGAAAGGGTTATTGGCCACTTTTCTTGGGGTACTAAAACTAAACAAGAATGTCTTAATATGTGTGGACCTGCCATCTGACAATATCAGTATGGGTTGATTTTATATGCCATAGTGTTTTGCATTGTGGAAATATCAGTATATATTAAACAAAATAAAATCAGTGTTTTATTAGTCATAACAGTAGTTATTTATATAAAATGCATTCAATTTCCCTAAATCATATACATAATGGCAAAAGAGAAAAAATTCAAGTCCTCATCCTTCAAGAGCTCTTTCTAGACAAAAAAGTCCTCTCCTGAAGAGTTTCTATTGTATTTTGGTCCTTAGTTCAATTACTTATCTCCCTGAATATAACTAAAATGCTGAATATTTTAGCACTGAAAGTCTTTTCCTTATTCCCTTTGATTTCTTCACTTCAGTTTTTTAGGCTTTGTTCTTTGAGTCACTGCTGACTTGCCTGTTAGGACTTCTAAAGAAAGCTGCATCTTCCCTTGGGAACACAGGTGAGTTAAATTTTCCATCTAATGCTACAGCGAAATAAATTACCTTTTACTAAGCATTTCTTGTTTTGATTTCCTTGAAACATCATGGGGAAGTCATGAGTACAATTTCTTTTGTAATGGGTCTGACCAATGCCCTTAATCAGCAGAGAAAATAGGTGGAGTAAAAAGGAGTCAGAGTCCATCAGATTGTGTTGTACTAAATATCAGTAGAGAGAATATATGTTGAGAGCCTGGCTGCAGCCTCCTGTGAGCTGTTCCTCTTTGCCCAACATCCTGTAATTTAGACCTGAGGAGCTAAATCAATTCCGCTTGTAGAAGGTCTGCTGATTGCACAAAACAGTAACATCAGTACAAAGTGAATTTTCCCTGCACTCATTAGACTGTCACTGGACTGGGTACTGCAGGATCTTGCATGTTTCAGATTAGAAAAGGAGGGGTAGAGAAGCAGGCGGCTTTTTTTGTAGCTCTTTCAGCTGACTCAGAACCTGCAACTAAGCAGAGCCCGGAGGACCAGTGCCAGCCCTTCCAGGACTTTATAAGCAGACACATCTCCTGGCTCTGCCTTGCAGCTGCTGACCCATAGTCCTCCTTACAATGACCATCTGCAGATCCCAGTGGTCTGAGGCTTTTCATCCAACACAGAAAACTGCAGAACAGAGTCATGAGCAGTGCAGAAATTATGCAGTGGTGAACTAAGCATTTAGTATCCTTCTCTGGTCAGAATTTGCCCTGTGAAGTGGGGAGAAGAAATAATTATTTTTCATTTCAGTTGTTGATTATATCCATTCTTATTTCAATTTAGACTTTGGTCTCTTAGTTTCTCTTACTATCTTTGTCTGATTTCTGGGTGTTCCTGCCAGCCTGATTTAAATTTCATGTGCAGGCTGTTTTATTGGATCATGCATTAAGTAAAGATAAACCAATAACTATGGTTTCTGTGGACCTGTAAAAATCTAGCTTTCATATCTAAACAGAAACATCTCAGTCTAAAAAGGGGCTATTGTCTGTTATGTTTGTTAAGGTTCATAAGAGATAGGAAATGCAAAAAACTTAATATAGATATTTTTGTTGTTGTTGTTTTGGGGGGTTTTTTTCCTTAGTATATGAGAGGCACATTGCTTCAGTAACCAATATTTCTCTTGGTATCATCACATTCATACTGTATCCTGGAGGATTTAAGAAAATCAGTAGTTTAAATAATTTCATTTACTGAAGGATAAACAGAAACACTGTAAATGGCATATTCATAGGAAACTGAGTTTTTTTATTCTTCTATGAATTACTACTGTTTTGTCTAGGGTTGGTTCTAATCAATAAGTCATTGTATATATCTTGAAAAATGCATTTATAAGAAGTTAAAGTGTCTCTGATTAATTATCACATTCCTCTTCATAGTGCATTATGGTTTTTACATGTTCTTGAGTCTGTCTTACAATAATTAAAGGACTTGCTCAAGAAGTTTATCTGTGGCAGTGTCTTTAAATGCCAGAGGAAAATAGTTATTAAAAAACCTTTTCCTATGTATTTTTCTGAACTTTCTCAAATGGTAGTCCTCATGTGCAAAGGCAAGATCAAAGATGAAACTAAAGGTTTCAGGTCTTGAAGATCCACTAGTAGAGTGCATTATCTGATATGGCTTCAGAGAGGAGACTACAGTGTATCCCCTTCAAGGCCTTTCTGAAATGCAAACTAATGTATTCTGAGTAGTGATGATTGGGAGATCTTGAAAACCTCACTCCTATTCTGAGCTAAAGCACTGAAATTTGGGTGCTTGTTTATCATCTGAATAAGGCATCAGAGGAAATGAGCTATTCTTCAGTTCTTGGTGTTATCAAATTCAGTCTCAAAGTTTTTGGCTAAGGTATTTCTTCTAGAAAGGTGAAATACAAAAAAAACTTCGTAAAGGGAAACCTTAGGTGAAACTTAATTAGTTATTGAGCATATAGGAGACCAGATCTTTGGAAAATATCCAGCCTTTGGAGCAGAGTTGAAGTAGGAAAATCAAAACAGATATAGCAATTCTAATAGCTGAGGAACATGAAAATCAAGGAGGTGATATTGGCATGTTATGGTAGAAAACCTGACTGCTGGTGATGCAGAGCCAGGGCAGTGGAAGTCTTAAAACTTCAATTCAACAGAGTTGCAGTCTGGGCAGCTCATTGGGACAGTGTTGTGATCTTTAGTTGCCCTTCACAGCCCTACAACCTCCGTGACTCTGCTGTTTAGTCCTCACCAAGCCCTTTCCCTAACCCAAAAGGCACATGTGCTCTTCTACACCACGTAGGGTCTCAAGGAAAGGCTAGGCATTTGCAAACATGTTGTGTTGTTGTTTGTCCACACCAGTATTATGCTTTACTAGAAAATCCTTTTCCCAGAGCAGAGATTTAGGTTGGAAGTACTAAACAGTCCCTTTGGCTTTCTGCTTAAGTAATGGCTAGGATCTGACTGGAGCATGTCAGGTTTTGTGGCTTCTAAGCTCCAGTGGTGGTAGTACTCACTTGTCTCTTTGCCTCCTTATATGTTTGTTGCAGCTTCTGATATTTCTCTTGATGAGAATGTGAAATTCTGTGCTTTATTTTGTAAACTCACTTTACTCTTCCAAATAAGCATCTTATTTTCTTTTCCAAATTACCAACTTTTTAAGATATTAGTCTGTTTAATAAATACTATGTGGCACTTCCAACTGGCTTATACAAGTGCTTAAAAACAAATTTTCTTTGTGTTGAAGTTAACTATTTATGCCTGTGGTAGGTGAGGTTGTTCCTGGAGCAGTGATAGCTGATGGTATCTTCTTCTGCTACTTCCTAAGAGCAATTAAGTTCCAGAACCTTACAAGTCAGAGCCAGAGTCAAGCTGTCTACTTGGTCACAGCTGAAAACTCAGCTAAGAATCAGAGGCACAGAACAAGTCAAACACATGCATAGATGTGCTGAGTCCTGTATGTGACATATTGCATTCACTTCTCTCTCACATTTGATAATTTTTTGTAACTATTCACGGACTTTTTTTAAACATCTTTTTCTTTACTGTATCTGCTGTGCTGTTTTATCTTTCCATTTTACTTCATTTTTGAAGTAAATGTGTTGCAATATAACAAGATCTGCAATGCAAAAATCTGGGGTTTTGGCAAGTTCTAAACCAGTCATAGACACATTGCTTAAAGATGTACCCATATGGATTTTTTTTAAGGAAGCTAAGTAAAGAATGGAAAGGAAGTACACCACAAAGTCTTAGTAAGTGTGTCTCATGGAATATTCTCCCAGTAGAAAACTGTTCGATGAAAGAAATGTTTATTAGGGAGCTGCCACTTCTTATTTTTTTCATGTAGGTTTATAAAAATTCTTGACAGTACCCTTCAGACTATTAGAAGTGGTCTTCACTTTCTGTGGGAAATTTCAAATTAGATTTATTTGTTTAATTCTTACTTGTTCCAGTGCTTAATGTTCACTTAGATTAATCCTCTATAAACTGGAAAATTTCTTGCTGGGGGCCAGCTCCATCCTGGGCTGCATGGAAAGCAGTGTGGCCAGGAGGGCAAGTGGGGGATTCTGCTCCTCTACTCTGCTATTGTGAGATCCCACCTGGAGTGCTGCATCCAGCTCTGGGATCCTCAATGCAAGAAAGATGTGGACCTTCCTGAATGAGTACAAGGAGGACCACTGAGGTGATACAGGGCTGAAGCACCTCTCTTATGAACACAAGCTGAGAGAGTTGGGTATGTTCATCCTGGAATAGAAAAGGCTTGGGGAAGACCTTATAGCCCCTTCTAGTACCTAAATAGGGCTACAAGAAAGCTGGAGAAGAAATTTTCACAGGAGCATGTGGTGACAGGATAAGGGGGAATGTCCTTCAGCTTGGATTGGATATCAGAAGAAATTCTTTACTGTGAAGGTGGTGAGGTACTGCAACAGGTTGCCCAGGGAGGTTGTGGAGTCCCTGTCCCTGGAGGTGTTTATGACCTAAGCAACCTGCTCAAGTGGATGGTGCCCATGATAGGAGGGAGGAGACCCAGGTGATCTTTAAAGTTCCTTCCAAGCAAAATCTTTCTCTGATTTATGAAATCAGTTTGTCAGTGGAGCCAGTTTGACTGGAAAATAGAACTCTCAAGAGTTCCCTTAAGAGTCAGCCTTGAAGGAATGCAGAAGTAATGTACAAGTTAGAGGATTTGTATTTTCAAAGGGATTAGTTTGGGCTGTGATTAAAGAATTAATGGGGACATTTTTAAACCATTTGACAATTACATGGGGTTCTTGGCTGCCCAGTAGGCTAAAATTGCTATCTATCTTCAGCGAGCAGGAAGATTAACACTTTTGAGAGGTTCTGATCTTGGATCTTAGAGACAAAACATTGATGGCATGACTTGTCTATTCTTTGGAATTCTGTTTGCCTTGTCTGAACATTATTGATCTTTAATAGTAGCTAGGAGAGAAAAAATGAACAGTATGAAATAAGTATACATAACTGACTTTCCATTTATATGGTCCAGACCAAATAAGAGAGTGCTGAAGAAGTACAGAAAATTAATGTGCATTCATTATAAAAAACTGTGGGATGTGGCACCTTTAAAAAAAATAGCTACATCCAATAGCAAGGTTTTGGTTTGCTTTTCTATAGACTAATTTTATTATTTAGAAAAGGCCTAATTTCATCACCCATAGTTAAAACTGTAATTATTAATTCCGTTAACCTTTTACAAGATAATTCAAAATTCTAACTGTCTTTGGGGTTACAAAACTTGCGTAGTCAATAAATTTTTTCAGTTAGTGTTGTGAATTCTAAATATTGAACAAAACATACTTTTAGTGTCTCTCTATGTATGTATTGCATCTTTCCATAAAAAGTCTATTAAAATTCTGTTTGATAATATTTCGTAATAAAAAGTCATTACTGCTCATAGGAATGTTTGTCAAAGTGCTGATCTGTACAAAGGTTTTCAAAACCAATAAGTTTGAGGTGGGTGATAGTTTCAGATAGCTTTATATATTTGGCTCATACCACTGTCTTACGACAAAATTTCGCTATACACCTCCAGATGCAAGATCTGGCGTACAGGACTCCTGAGGGCTCAGCTGAGACCCTGAGCAAACTCATTTAAGTAAGGGCAAAACCACTGCATAGAGAGAGAAGAGTGAGGAAAAAACCTGCCTGAATGCAGTTTCAGTGTTTCCATTTGGTATTTAGCTTCAAATATTGGTTCCAAAGCAGGTATTTAAATATTCCATTAGAGCACCCAACTGATGGAAATTTCACTTTAATTATTACCTACCACATAATTTGCTAAGTTTAAGTTCTTACATGCAGTTGTTTTGCAAAAGGAGCACATTAGAGGAACAATTATATAAATGATATAAAAACAAATTTCAGTTCTGTGAGAGAAAAAAGATGCTTTTGAATTTTCTTCAATTTTCCTCTTCTGCACAGAAATATTTTCTGAGGATACAGCATCTCCAACTAATATTTCTTATCATCATGTGTCTGTCTTAAAAAATAGTATTTCTTTTCAAATCTTTCCTTTTTTTGCATCCTGTACTGAGATTTGTTCAGTTTCTGACAGGCAGTGCTGGCAGAGGTTCATTATCTGCTGCCCAGAGGTTGCCCCACTGAACCATTAAGAAAAGGTTTGTCATAGTTTGATTGCTCCCTCAGGTGGGTAGAAATCTTGGGCAGTAGCTCCTGGCTCTTGTTTTCACTAACATAGCAGGGGAATCTATTATCCCTGTATGGAGCAGAACAGTGAGGTGAAAAGGCTAAATTCAAGTCTCATTTTTGATCTCCTGAGGAAAGACCATCTTCATTTTAGAGACACAGTTGTTGTAAGATACCTAATGAAAAGAAGAGTCTTTATTCTAAAGTGTATGTGGGGTATTTTGGTTTGGTTTTGCTTTGTTTAACTTTTACTGTCTTGTCTGGCATGAGCCCATCACAGAAATACAGGCTTTTTTGCTTTTTCTTTAATGGTGTGTTTGATTTGGTGAACAGTACTCCTGAATATTAACATTGTTATTTAAACTCAGTATGTCATGAATTACATTAGAGTTTTTCTGAACTGAAATAACTATGAAATGTGAATTCTGGATGATAGTCTTTCTATAGGAACATATAAAGATCAGATAGCTATATACCAATTATTTTATCTGAAAAGATATTCAAAGAGCACCTCAGGGGAGGATGAACTCAACAGCGCTTTTTTTTTAATTTGCATGACTATTCAAAACTGTCTCTAGGAGAAAGTAGTAAGCAAAATAGCTGATGAGGTATTTTTTAAGAAAATAACCAGATGTGCTGCTGATGCTTATCTGTAAATTCTTTTTAAATCAAAGACCCAAAGGGGAAAAATAAAATTTATTTATAATTTTCATAAAGATGATTTCTGTGACTGTTTCACTTAGGAAAAACATCATTTTATCAACTAGGAAATATCAAAAAGCACTAGCAAATTACTTGGAAAAGGGACAGAATAGATTCATCTAGTTGAAGGAAGTTTTGTGTCAGTGCTGGAGTTTCAGAAAGCAAATCAATGAGTAAGACCTCAGCTATGGTCCATTAACTTAGGTCTATTAAGGGAAAACTGAACAAGATCAGGTGCTGAGATATTGGACTTTAGTCTTGATTTTTAATATATTATACTAGGCAAAGCTGAATGTCTAACTGCCTGTTGCTAAGAAGCTAACATAAAATACAGGCTTGCTAATTGAAGCACTGGAGAAGATGTGTTCACTTGATTGACTCAGTGAGATCCAAAGTATTTGAAACATGTAGGAAGCAAATAATTATAGAAAACTGATAGCAAAAAAAAAAAATCAAGGATTTTCTTGATGAAGATGATCCTAGGAGTATTCATAGCATAGAGGGTTTGATAATGCCAATTTTTTCTGGAAAGATCTGTAACTAATTATTTTCTTTTAAACCAAGTCTTAGATGAACTGAATAATCAAAATTCTGGAATTTATAAAAGAAATTGTTATTTATTCTTTATCTCTGTAGCACCTTAAGCAGAATCTGTAAATATATTAACACTGTTAAAAATTTTATGGTTTAGGTTTTCTTTAGAATTTATACAAATAATAAAAGCTTTCTAATTGTAAATCAAAATAACAGCTTCTAATTATTTGAAATAAAAGAACTCTAGATATCTTTCCTATCATTTTAATTTCTAATATTTTACCTGCTTAAAATATTTTTATTATTTATTCATCACTTGTGTTTCCCTTCTGACATTCTCTGAAGTCAATTCAGTGAATTTCATAAATACTTGATTCACATCTACAAACAGTATAGGACCTACAAGATTATATTTAGTGAAATCTGAAATCTAGTTTTAAGTTTGCAGTAAGTTTGAGAAATATATAAAAGAAGAATACATTTTGGGTAAAATTTGTCCTAGCCCTGAGGTGGTGAAACATGCATACTAGAAAGGAGTTGTAAGATGATAAATTTGGGTAATGCTTAAACTTCTTTGCTCCCCTCTGTGAGGCTTCCCATACACAATTAACACATCTACAAGTGTAAGAGTGGGTCATCCTAACACTTAGAAAAATGTGCAAACATATACCAGGAGAGCATCTTGGCTGAGCAGGCTCCAGTCCAAAAGGGGCATAGACTGGAGATTCAAATGAGGACAGGCTGCACAGCAGGAACTTGGAAACATAGCTTGGGCCTGCACGGGGGGGGTCAGAAAAGCCAAAGCTCATTTAGAATTGAAGTGACAAAGAAAGTTGCAGGCAATCAAAAGATCTTCTACTGCTTCATGAACAGTAAGAGAATAAATGAACATGTGGGTTTGTGATGTCACTCAGTGATGTAGAGGATTCATTTATTTATTTCTCAAACTTACTGCAAACGTAAAACTAGATCTCATATTTCATTAAGTTAATGTAGAGACATAATTGCCTTTGCCTACATATTCACTATAGGGTCCCACAAATTTTTATGCCTAGACACAGAGTCCAAAAAGAGGACAGTAATCACTGGAGGCTGATCAAGTCAGAGATCCCTGTTACTTTTAGAATGATGTGCAGATTGATGGAATGCCTAATGAATGCAAAAACTCAAATGTTGGACTCATTTCCCAAGAATGAAAATAATGATAGAGGGAACTACTACATTATCAGCTTTGCCTTTTGTCCAGAAAAGGGTCCTGGAAATAAGAGAAGTGTGTAGTTCTTCGCAAGAAAAAGAGCTGCATCTATATGTGAATTTTCTGTTGGCACAATGTTTGTGCAGTTTTTTTGCATCTTTAAATAAGTCTTGATACCATTTATTTTAATACTCTATATTGAAATATTTAAGAATAGTGGATTTCTGATAAAAGTAGCTTTGATGCAATCATTTGCTTTAAAAAGTTGTGTCAGCTTGGAGTTTTCCACACTTTGTGTCATCACAAATGATGAGGCTGCAAACTGAATGTCAGGATATTTGTAGAATATGCCACACCATTTTTTTCTTTGTGTGTGTGGAAAAAATAATATGGGAAAGTTGTGCAAAAATTGATTTTATTTTTGCCAGTGAATAGAGAAGATACTTTAGCAGAATCTGTGGAGCTGGTTAATTTTGTCATCACTTCAGAGTCACTCACATTATTGTGAAATAGAGTCAAATATTATATTAATTGTGGAATGCAGTGTATTATATCCATTTAGAGTGGCCTATGTGTACGCCACACATAAATGTTTTAACCAATGTTTTATCTTGCCAGGAGTTTAGAGATTAGAACATGTACAAATACTGATCAACTAAGAGAAGGAAAGCTCTATCTCAGTATGAGGTGGACAAATGTACACTCTGAATTGAAAGATCTTTTAGACTCCTCCTGGATCTAGTCTCCCACTTATAGGGACAGATGTACTTTGAGAGAAAAGTCATGCACAGTAATTCAGGCTGATAACAGGTTCTATTTGAGAAAATGGAAACGATCTGCATTAGAAGCTCCTTTGAATAGACCTTAGTTGTCAGGCATTAAAGATTATATTTGCTGAGAAGTGATAACCACTGTTAATGGAAAAATATAGCTGTAATAGTTAATACAAAACTGATAACAATTTATAAGTCTTTAGTAAGTCAAGTCTTTTCCTCTGTGATCTTCCTTCATATCAATTGACTGATTGGCCAACCCTCTTTTCTTAATGTATAAATTAATAAATGAGTAGATATTGAGGCAAGACTAGAAGAATGATTTGTGCTTGCTGAACAGCAAATGTAACTTGGGTATTATACCTCATAACAGTACTTCATTTTTTTCCTCTCATAAACTGTATTTTACCTTGTTCTCTTTTTCTTTTCTGTTTTTCACATACTCTAGGTGATCAGGTTAGATTTTTTTTCCTAACCTCCTTTGATGTTTTTTAGCTTCAACTCAAATTAGTCACAATTAATCAAGTAACACAATGTGGTTATTAATGTTGGATGAGATGAGCAAGCTTCCATAGGGACTACAAAAAGGTTGGTGTGGGGGTGTGATTGAACAGATATGTTGACAGATTGTTTCTTTCATATCCATTCAGATAGCAGCTATCTTCAAAAAAGCTTAGCTAGCTGACATTTGCATACATTATGAAACTACTGTTTATTTGTTTCCCACCTTCACTCCGTTCAATCAGATGTTTAATCAGTCAGGCTCTTTGTGCATTTCCATGCCGTGTGTAACAAGCAGGTAAAAGTAAAAGGACAACTTCTGTTGTAGCAATCTCAGGAAAGAAGGCACTTCTGAAGTTATCAGCTTTCAGAAATTAAATAGGACAGCTAGATAGGCTTAACAGACTGGTACCAGTAATATAACACAACATTGTGTTATATTGCAGCTGAATGGAAGTCATTTCCAGAAATGAGAAAAACAAGTAAGTGGTAAGAGGCCAGCATGGATTTACCAGGAATAAATCAAACCTGACTAATTTGATTGCATTCTCTGAAGGGATTTCTTGGTATATGGACCTAGGGTGACCAGTGCATTCAAGAGAGCACCAATTATCTCAAAGATATGCAAAAGTCAGTATTTCATCAGTCTCAATATACATTCCTTAATCTATGTTGTTTATCTCTCTTCTCCCCGGCATTCCAGTTACTCTTAAAATTTCTACTTTTCAAGGCTTTCATGGAAAAAAAAAACATGTGTATTTACACACATGAGTATAAATTCACATGACAGTGAATAATGGGTGATTGTATTTTCTGTGTAGTTTATTGTGCTTTCTGTAATGTCAGTCATTATTCTATCTGACATGGATAGCATTTTCAGATTGATGTGTTTAAAATTAATGAGGCATTTCTCTCCTCAGAGAAGAAGTTAATAAAGAACATTTTTCCCCATGAATTAGGTAGAAGAATTAATACAAATCAGCTCAATTTTTAGAGTTTTGTGATTTTCTTCTTTCTAGCAATGCATCTTAACAGTTAGAGGCTGAGGGAGCTACAGTGACAGGAATACAAAATGTCAATTTAAAAATTATTGGAAAAGGAAAGAAAAGCCATCTTTCTTCAAGGATGAAAAAGGAAGCATTTAAGGATACACATCAGCTTTTCAGTGTAGGAAAAACAAATTTTAAAGTCATCCAACCATATATATTTTTCTTATCTTCATATGTATAGCAGTTGCTGACTGGAGAGAATCACATATGAAATGAGAACCTACAGATTCAGGAATTGCTTGAGATGAAACTTGGCATTCACCTCGAATTTTAAGTGGCTTCAAATGCAGCTCTTGTTAAACTGATCACAAGTGAAGGGGAGAAAAATTTGCAGCAGAAAAACCTTAAATAAGAAATGTATTGTTTGTAAATAGTTTTACCAGCTTACTGTTCATTATAGCAACATTTTTATGTGAAAAGGAGTCAAGGTCTTAAAATCATCTCTTTAAATATCAATCTTGGAACTGAATTGCACCCTATGATCTCCTAGTCAAGTCTATCTGTAACAGATACACTAGAAAACTATAAATTTTTGAAGTCTGCACATAACCAGAATATTTTGATGCTATGGCACCTATCATTTGTATGAATTTTTTAGTTCATTTTTCTAACAAAATTAATACCTGAATGTTATTAACTTCATTATATTTGCATTTGTGAAAATGTATGAATTTCCACCTTTTTTTGTTTTCAACTGATGACACTTTTAATGAAGAATGTCTTTTACTGTCCTAGTTTCTTGAGTTCAGTAAACTGGGGCTGTTTGCACCAGCCTAATCTGTGGGTGTTATTTGGTGTTTTGGGGAGAGTTGATCCACTTGTACAACAACATGTGGCACTATTTTTTGAGCATAGATCTTTCACTCTTAAAAAGTGCCTGAAAATTTATTTTCAGGATATAAAATGAGCTCAGGCTGGCCATGTGTAAAGCAGCTTGCTCCTACCTGCAAGCACTCCATGGGCTCATTATCTTGGAGGCAGCAGTACTGTGTTAGCTACAGCTTGAGCTCTCTGGCTAGGAGCTGGCTTAGGGCAACAGCATGCCCAACAGGTATGGCTGTATTTAACCACATGCATATTCTTGTGAATACCATTTTGGTGAAAATACTTGGTTAAGAAGAGCTCCATTCTTGTAAAATATTTCATTTGCTGTGCACATTCATATGTGGATCTATATATGTTGCAAGTATGTATTGAACTGTTCTGACGTCGTGTTTGTTTCAGTGCTTTAGGCAACAATGACGCTGCTCTGAAGTGAAAGTGGGAACTGTTTAGCCAACAGGATATTTGCATTTTACATTATGTGCACTTGTAAGGCCATGGTATAGAATGAAGTTCCAGCAGAGATGTACAGGACGTAGTTTAAGTGTTTTACACACATGGGTAACTGAGTCTTGCTGGTGATAACACAAGCTAAATTACTTCAGTTCTCATCTTCTTCCATCACCTTCCAAAGTGTCCAGAAATACTGACAAGTTATTTCACAGTTTATTGGAAAGGAACTGGAACAAATCATGCAAAAAAAAAATAAAACCATAGGATATACTTCTAGAAGAGTGTGCAACAACAATGTTCAGTATCTGTGAGGAAATGTTTGCTCTCAGCTATGGCTTTTCATTTTGATGACTTTCACCAAGTAACCCTGAGCACTGTAATCCTCTGAACTGACTTTGAAATGAAATAACATCCTAGAAGATTACCTGCTTAACTTCCATCAGGTGTCTCACTCTCACTGAATTTCTTCGTAAACTTTAGAAAGAGAATTGTTTTATAACATTGCATTCTTTTAGAGCTTCCTTTAAATTACTTGTTTTTTGAGCCCTTATGCTACCTAGAACCTACATACCCTCTCCTTTTTTCTCATCTTTCTTGTTCATTAAAACCTCTCATTCCTGTCGAAATGTCATCTCATACAGCTGCCAGCTATGCAAGCGTAAGTGCAGAAGAACTCCTGTAACTGTTGCCTATTAAATTTAAAATGAATTTAGAGAACCCTGTCATTGCTACAACATCTGGGCTGCTGCATTCCTATTTAGTTCTGCCAAACAGTTTAGAGCAACAGTGGGAGTAGAGAACACTTTTGCTAGATATGCTGTAATTTATCTTTGTTGCTCTGCATGTGTAATTATGCAAATACCACCTTTGGAAATTTCTTTCATTGATCAAGGAAGAGAATACAGGTGATATCATGTTCTCACTAAAACAAAAAAGACAATGTTGGAAGCAAGAGTAGCATTTATGATGTTAGTGTTCCTACATATTTTTAATCTTCCTAGGAATACACCAAATTAGCAAAGCATAACAGAACCAGCTGAAGGCATCTTTTACTATAAGCATAATCATGATTTTTTTCTGTCTTTTAATATTCTTTAGGTGTTTTTGCTTCAAATTAGGGCCAACTTGAAAAAGGGGGCTGTCTGCTCCAGATTTGAAATTCTTCCTGTTTAGGATCTCCTAATGCTTCTCAATAAGAAACTTAATTTAATATAGCACTAAAAATTTCACCTCCCATTAATTAATTAATGTGTTACAGAAATTATAATATTTAGCATTACTGCTCTCATCTAGAAGAGGTACCTTTATTAGTGATTCATTGGGCAACCTAAAACACTAATTTCTGGCACCTGTTAGACACCTGAGAATTTTGCATGTCTAGGTGGATTAAGTGACACCCAACTCTTCTTCAGCTACATTCTGCCTACCTTTCCTTCTGCTGCTGATGCACACACCTTTCCATCTGCTTTTCTCCTTTTCTCTTGTTAATTTCAGCTTCAGCTGACCTTTGGCTTTCCTGGCTCTGTTCCTACGTGTGCAGACAATGCTTTTGTGCTGCTGCTTTCCCCTTAAGTCACATGTGATCTCTGTGTGAGTGCAGGCAGTCGCTCTGTGTTCACCCTTGCTGGCCTTCTGCAGTGCTTGCTTGCCTTGCTGCACACTGGAAAGGACCATTCCTCTGCTCTGAGACTGTGAAAAACACTCAGGTCTGCTGCACACCTTTGCTTCCTGAGGCAGTTTACGGTGTGATGCTGAAAAGCAGGTACCTGGAGAGGCTGAAAATTGATTTTTCTGAAGCCCAGGATTATAATCCTTCTGTCAATCTTGCTCATTTCCCTTAAACTCCAGAATCAATACTGCACATCATGTTCGGAGGATATTATAATTGGAAATATCCATAACAAGGTTAAATATTGCTGAGAGCTACAGCTGTGAAAGTATTACAGATAGAGTAAACTGGTATACTAGGGAAACATTTCTTACTAAAATATTATGAATGGTGGTGTTTGGATGCACAAGAAGGAAAACTGAAAATATTGTCCCTTCATATCCACTCTTTCTGCTGTGGAGTATATTAATGAAATCATAAGGATTACTGGTTTTCCATGTGTACATTCAAAACACCCTCCTCAGATTCATATGTGATTTGTGCTATTTTCCTCTTTTGCCCTTATACTTTCTTTTTCTTGAATTTGTAGTTCCTGATTTACATTCGTTAAAATTATAATTTCTGCCATTCATTGTAAGCTTTTAATCTGGCTGCATCTTTAATCCATTATGATTTTGGTTGTTTTTTTTTTTTTTTTTGTTTGTTTTTCTAATCAAGCATGATCCCTTCTTTTGAATATCTTCTAAAAAACCTCTAAAGTGATTTTTATGTATTGGAGGATTTTTTTTCCTTTTTTCTCAGTTGACACTTAATGTGTAATGAAAGCCGCTGTTCTTAATGCTCCATGTCCTCTTCAGTAAGAAACTGGTTTGTTTGGTTTTTTTGCCCAAGTTTTTTTCTAGATTACTTGTTTCTGAAATCTCACAAATTATCTGAAGGGAGGCATTTTCTCCATTTCCTCTAAAAATAGAGAAAACAGATTTTGATGTTTTACCTCTTGCTGACTGCCAGATGTGAGAGCAATACTATAAATGCTTCACCTATAAAAAAGTTCACCCAGAACTCACATAATTTTATACACTAGAGATCTCTTCATGAGACATGGATCTGCAGAAGCCCTGGTTTTGGTTCTATTGCTCAAAGATTCACTTGTCATTGCTGTGATCATTTTCTCCTCTTAGTACAGAAAGGTCTGTGATGTAGAATGCTACGCCCAACAAAGGGAAATTTGTGATGAGAAGACCTCTCTGTCAAAGACTTAGTAGAAATTTATTCCATAACTAACCTTAACATTGGCTAACAGGGGGTAACAAATCAGTATTTATCACAGTGGAGTTACTTTTGGCAGCAGTTTTTAGGCGTTGCACATAGATGTGGCAGCACAGCGTACTTCCTGACTGCCACCCTGCAGCTGCAGAGGACAGCAGCAGCTCTGAACTGCACTAACCTTGTGACAGCGCTCCAATGCAAAATGGCATGTGCTGGGGGAGTCAGCTGGCAGAGAGCTGACACCCACAGAGCTGATGAGAGAGGTCAAGTCAGGTTTGAACTGACTCTGAATGTTACAGCAGGCTGAAGTTTTCTCCCCTGCCATATTTCACATTCTGCCTGCTCAGGCCTGGAGTTCTGATTCAAGCACAGATGTGGGCTGAAAATTGCTGCCTGGAGGAGACCTGCTTTCAGGTGGAGGCCTATTGTGTCTTCAGCGGGAACTAGTTATCCTCTGGATAAATTACCAGAATTGGTTTCAAACCACTAGTTGAGGCCTAAACTCTTTCTGAATTTTCCAAAGAAAACTCATATTTATAAGCAAACTAAAACATTTTTATGCATATTTTTCCCATTCCTCTCCCCCATTTTCTTTCTGAAATAAAATGTTACAAAATAAAAATATTTTATGTGATAAAATGTTCAGTTTCTCAATAAAATATACAGAGAATTTCATGTGCAAGCTTTTGTAATTTATACTAAATGCGAAAATTGGATATTATGAAATCAGAACACATTTGAGTGTACATTATCTCTTCCCCGTGTTTGGAATTTTAATGCTCTTCATTTTACTCTCAAATCTCAAGGTTAACACTTCAATAATCCTTCTCAGAACCCATAGAACTACTGTTACTGCTGACTTACATATTCCTCAATACCAAATCATAAAAAGAAAGAAAAATTATCTTTTTCTTTCTGATATTTGCATACTCTTTTCAGTGGTTTCCCTAGTCAGCAACAGGACAAATACTTGGGTAAAATTGCACTGAATAAACCTTGCTTCTACAAAAAGTACTATGAAAAAATTATTATTATTATAATATATGGTCTTTGCATGTAAAACAAGCTTAAGAAAAAAAGATCTACTATGTGCCTTATATTTTTTTCTCACAGTGTGGAAAGAGGTGTACTGCTTCTATGTGTTTGAAACATGTGTTTCACTTAGTCTGTCATATGTTTTATTTTTGTACCTATCTATTTAGTAAGTTTAGTAACATTAAGGGACAAAGGCCTTTTTAATATAATGTTTGACTTTTCTGTTCTATTACCCATATTCTTTCATTTTTTCAATGTAATCTGCTTTGTATAGGAAGCAACAGAAATGCAAGTTAGACTTATCATTTTAGTAATTATTCTGTGAGATTTAAGAGGAATGCTTTGAGATGAAGATTTCTTCCTTCCCCTCCATCCCCACTGCACCTTTGAAGAAGGTATGGGTTTTTTTTAATTGATTTGTACCTATGTAATTATTTTGAAAGAATTTTAACCATTAGCAAGTAACCCAAAGAGAACAGTTGTAGTGCAGACAAGGATGTTTTTCATCTGGGTATAAAATTACTTAGATTCTTTTTAAAATTAATATCGAAAAGAGTTATGAAGTAGACATCCACAATACATTTCAAGTACCTAGTCTTTTCTGCTAAAAACATAACAAATTTTTATATTCTCTTATTAATTCTTTATGCAAATGTGCCTAAAGTAAAGGTTAAAATGAGAAAATTTTGTTTGATTCTGTCAATATTTTCAGTATAGCTTCACAAGTAAATGTGTTACATTGTTGTTTTATAGGAAGACTAATGCACACGTTTTCTAGAAGAAGATTAAGAATACAGTACAAGTGAAAAGACGTGAAACTGTTGCTCACCATGGGAAACTGAAAAGCTCTTGGCATAGGATGAGCACTGCCAAGTAACAACTAAAGATCAGTGTGTCATCAGCATTATCCTCATGCTAAATTCACACCACAGCATCCTACAGGCTACTGGGAAGAACATTAACTCTATCCCAGCTGAAACTGCAGTTCTGCTACCTCAGCTAGCTTATTTGTTAACTTCCAGCCTTATAAATTGAGGCAACTGTGTGGCCAGGTATCATCACGACAGAATGGCTGGAGAATTACAGCAGCATTCCCTGATGAACTTTTCTAAATTATATGCAAATGTGCAGATTATTGAGGCCAGTTTCTTGACCTGCAGCACAGTAATAGTGCTCAAAAGATATTGGGAAGTCATTAAATTTGCACTATTCACTCTGTTATGACAGTTCTACCAGGACATATCTGTGAAAGACCATGTTTCACCACCTGAAATAGACTCCTACCTCTTAGTCTCAAAAAAATTTCCAAAGGTGGATACCAGTGCTGTGTAATTCTGGATACTTTCAGCTGTGGTCTTTGGGGAGAATTCTGCTCCATCCATTGGCAAACTTACCATTATGAAATCTGTGCAAACAAGATACTTGATAAAAACTAAGACATATTTCCATGCCTTGCCATAGTGAGTATTAATAAAAAAAGGTATTTTGAGCGTGACTTTTCAAAAGACTGTGAATCTATTAGACATGTATTCTGGCTTTTTCCACTGCGTTTCTGAAGAGGTTCAATGGCAGTCAATAATTTGGTTTTTGAGACCCCCATCTGATACCAGTCGGTCTGCAGAAATGACTGAGCTATGTACTATGGGGAGAGACAGGCCTCACTCTTATGGGACTTCTACCCGGTTTTCGAGCTCATTGTGAAGAATATGCTACAAATATAGCCTAGGTGTTAGAAATACAGATGTTAATGGTATTAATTAGCAGTATCAAGTGGTTAATCATAATTTTAAATGTTAGACCATTTTTCATTGCATTGAAGAACACTTGACAGTTTTCCCCAGTTGTAGGTTGTTCTGAAAAACTGACAGATTTGTGATCATTCTTGTTTCTAAATATTGAAGAAAATTGCAAATCTGAACCAGAAATATGCTAGGGAAATGACCTCAGGCAATATTTCATGTTCAACATTTAAAACTCATTAGAGCAGTAGAAACTCATTATGTATCTTAATATGTACATGTTTCAGCTAGAAAGATAAACAGGTGTAAATTGATCCTGAAATTCTGCATGCTTTTAACTTTAAAATGGAGGAACACACTGCACAGTACTGTTATGTCTAATATTTCAGAACTGAACTGACAGCAATTGTCAGCAAAGAACGCTTGGCTGCCATGTGATGTACACAATACCTGCTAGCAGGCTAATCTGGAATTCCAGCTTAGCAATGTACTCAAAACATGTGCTGAACTTTAAACATCACTGAAATTAATAGGTTTTAGACATGAGTTTTACCTGAAGCAAATAGCTTTTTTTCCTATGTTGAATCCTTACCTCCATAGGTGTTGTTTCATTGAATGCAAAAAAATAGCTAGGACAACAGATTCTGTAAGTATTTCTACAAACTCAAGCTCCAAACTTTGCTGGGTGGCAGATAGGATGGAGGTCGATATCAACAGTCCTTCCTGTTGACTATAGCAAATAATAATGGAATTTCAAAAATAGTCATGTGTTGGAGAGTTTTTCAAGAATGACTTAAAGAAAAGGCCATGAGACATACAATTGAGAGAAAAGTATAGGGGAAAAGTAAAGCAGTTTCTAACAGTTCTCAGCCTTCTGATTTGTATAAACAATTAGACTCTCTCAGGCATCATTCTATAAACAATGGAGTTCTCAGACTGTCTTCCCATAACAAGTAGAACACCGTCTCTGGGAAGGCCTGCCATCCTGAGAACAGATGTAGAAGTTTTGGGAACACTGGTTTCTGTTTTAGTTTCTGGTTTCTGTTTTGGTTTCTGTTTTTTAACAAACAATTGTAGGTATTCTAAAACAAAGGGAGTGGTTAGAAGTTTCTTTGTTAGCCTATCACGAATCTGGGTTACAGAATATTCATGGCGTTCGTTAGCACTGTTATTTAAGGTGATTGATTGATCAATAAAGTTGGAGTTCGATGCATTACCAGGATGGTCGTTCTCCCCTTCACTTCAATAGTCATGATTTTAGAAATTTAAAGCTGAGATTCTACAAGCACTGAAACAGGAGTTTGTAGCTTTTCCGTTCTGCAAGCATGTATGTGTTATCTGGTGCTGCTGATTCAACTCAACAGTCCTTGTTATTAAGTGCCACCACCTTAACAGGTGTTCCTATGGGATGTCAATGTTCAGGTTTTTGTTTTACTCAGCAACTTTTCATCTAAAACAAATAAAATTTCAGTCATACTAGGGATAGCTTCTTAGAAAAATCTTTGGAACTGTGGAACAGAAGTATGTATTTATTAGCTTACAGATTGCTCCAAAAGTATTGAAGGTGCCAGTGACAGGGAGAACATTGCTTGTATTATATCATTGAATAAAATTTCCCAGTCTGGAAATGGAAACAAGGGTTTCAGCAATTATCCTGAAAGCGTGGCAAATGAAGATTCCAAGAAATAAATATCTGTAAGAAACTTCATAGTAATTTCTGCTGATGTTACTTCCATTAATTCTAACATTAAGAAATACATATTTCCAAGTGTAAGGAGATGGCTGTTTAGATTTTTTTTGTTTTAAGCATTAAATCCCAAGAGGCTTTATGCTTGTTCTTTCATCATCAGCCTTAAAGATTATAATTAGCTCATTTTCTCTTGTTGTAGGTTGCTATTGTTAGGGATTCATCTTCAAATTTTCTCAATACTTTTCTTAGATTAATACCTAATTCTGCTTATATATAAATACAATTATAGTTTATCATTGACTTTTGAATCTCTTTGCATTCATTAATCTTGCACATTGTTTAAGCAATTATGTGATTTGAATATTAATAAAAGAAGCTTTCAGGGTTCACTATCTTTGTACACATATTTTGGAGGGTGTTTGTTTATGATATAAATTATACCTCAGAAGTCAAAATTTTCATTTAATTGGTATTCCTGTGCAAGGGATTAATTTTCAAGAGGAGCAATTAGATTCAACAGAAAGGCACATTTTTATAAAGGCAGAGATGGAAAACCATCACTATGGTGATGGGAGTGTGCTGTCATATGTCTCATTTTCAATGTATCTGGCACTGGCATGGGTTTGAATGGAGGTAGCTGGAGCAAGCAAGTATTTGATACTAATGACCTTCCACTTAATTGAATGGCCCCTGAGCCATCCACTGGATGTAGGGAGACCATGCTGCTAGTGCCCATCTTTGTCAAATGTGACCAAGAATGTCAGGGCAAAATACTGATGAATAGAGACTACCTATCCTTTCACACTGAGGGAAACTATCTAGGGAAGGAATTATTGCAGAAAATTCTTTTAAAGTGTCACAGAAACATGTTATAAACAGAATTAAGACAGTCTTTACTGATAGATCTTCACTTATCACCTCATTCCAGCTGAAACCTTTCAATTTCAAAGCTTTTGGAAAAACATCACAAGTTATCTGTGCTATGGTATGTTTTATCTAGTAATTACTTTTGATATTCCTACTAACAGAAAAAAATCATTACTGAAATAAATTTATTTAGCCTTTGCTTCATGTACATTCAGAGCTTATAACACACAGGTTTTGGAATTAAATGCAAGGTTGGTACTCTTGGAAATAAATTCTAATCTGTGTGAGCTATAAGATCTTCAATGATTGCACATAAATACCTGCCATTTTGGTACTTACTTGATATAACATTTCATTATACTGGAGAAATACTGAAAGTTATGAAGATTCTCAGGCCAGGATAATTGCCTGTCATGAGTTTTTATTTTGGCATTCACCCTTCACTAACAAGCCACTGTAACAGGCCATGATGTGCTGTCAAGATGATTTGACAAGCCCGGGAAGTTTCAAAGACAGTACTTTGTTGCATGAGATATTTTATTTATTTATTAGTACACTCCGATGGAATTTTTAAAATGTGCTCATTACAGTGTTTGCATAGTCCATTTGAGAGAGTGAGCACAGAAACATTGTGACATTTGTTTCCAGCAGCCTGGAGCTGGCAGCAAACAGGGAACTACTGGGAGCAAATAGCACAGGATCCATGACTGACTTCTCTTTGCTTCCTAACTCTATATTTTTAGTTTGCATAATAATGCCTCATGAACTTGATCTTTATTAGGTCATCTGTTACAATAATGCATTAAAATACTAATTATGGAGAATTTGTTTTGGTTTGAATTTTGGAATTTTTTTCAAAATTTTGCAAAAAACTAGGAGGCATCTCCTATGCATTCCTAATGATAAATCATAAATTTAAAAGTATAAATACTTTTCTTTCCTGCTGAATGTCCTTCCTGCAAGATTAAATGACAGCGACAAATACAAGTAAATATAATCCTCTATCCCTCGACAGACAGAACTAAAAAAATTCCACTTGACTTGTATTTAATTATAGATCACGATGGGAGGATAATGCAAGTTCCCATATTATTAGCCAAACAAAAATGCATTATACAGTTCCCACAATTTGTGCTGAAGCAATCTGTACCTTACTGTTGAAAGAGGAACTACTATGAATATGGAATTTTAGGAATGTATCTATACCTACCTCAGGCCTTCCCAGTCTATTGATGTAGTAGGGCAGCAGTAAGGTTCCTTATATGGACTGGGAATCTCCTAGATGAGCATAACATGATGTTATCATGTGTGAAGGAGTCTGATCCTGTCTTAAACATCAGATCTATTCTGTATCCACTAGCTTGGAAAAGATGTCCGACATCATAGAGTCCAACCTATGACCAAACATCACCTTGTCAACTAGACCATGGCACTGGGTGCCACATCCCCTCTTTTCTTAAACACCTCCAGGGACAGTGACTCTATCAGCTTCCTGGGCAGCCCCTTCCAATGCCCATCACCATTTCTATGAAGAACTTCTTCCTAATGTCCAAACAAACCTCCCCCAGCACAGTTTAAGACTCTGTCCTCTTGTCCTATTTCTGGTTGCCTGGGAGAAGAGACCAACCCTCGCCTGGCTACAGCCTCCTCTCAGTGGGCTGCAGAGAGTGACAGGGTCTTCTCTGAGCCTTCTTTCCTCTGGGCTAAACATCCCCAGCTTCTTCAGCTGTTCCTCAGAGGACTTTTATTCCAGATGGCTCAATTCGGCTACAACAGGCAGACACGATTAGGCCGATGCTGTTTCAGCAGTGGATCTGGGTGGGCATCGTGTAGAGCCACAGAATAGCTCAGGTTGGAAGGGACCCATAAGAATCACCATGAGTCTAACTTCTGCTCCTCACATGGCTACCTAAATTTGAATCATGTGACTAAAAGCATTGTTCAGGTGCTCCTTGAGCTGTGACATCATGAGTGCTGTGACCACTTTCCTGGGAGGCCTGTTCTAGTGATGGATCACCCTGTCAGTGAAGAATTTCTTGTTAGTGTGAAATCTGAGTATCCCCTGGTGCACCTTCATGTGAAGCCATATTGTGTACCCATTTAGGTTCTGGCAAGTGAAAAAGTGCAGGGATGTGTTTTAACCTATACTGTTGGCAGGACACAAGCTGAAATGGGCTGATCTCAGTATTGCAGTTACAATAGAGCTGCTCTGAGGATGACTTTGTCAGAGGTTCTGTCTTCCCCTGAAGTTTTTTTCTGAACTGTTCAGACAAAATGTCAGAAAATTATTTTCCAAGAACCTAAGTTACAATTAAGGACAAAATTCTCATCTCTAAATGTCTTTAAGCTTTGCTGTCACAATGGTAATAATAGATTGTGCTTGGAAAGGTAGGATTAGGACTTTGTATGCTACTAGTTCTGGATAATTGCATGCTGTGTTTTGAACTCATTTTAAATTCACTTCATGCCAGCATAACTGCAAAATGCAACAAAGTGGAACCAATCTGTCCTAGCTAATACCAGATCTCTAGATGTGCATCCTTGTTTTAATGCTTGTTCTAGGATTGCATCAATAGTTATTATATTTTTGTTTACCAGTGTAATAGTTTATATTAAAAGTTTCATAATCTGTTCTTGCTTTGATAGGACTCTGAAGTACGAGACAGAGGTACCTGTCAAAAGAAAAAAATTTCTTTGTAATAAAAAATAGAACCACTAGGAAAATTTCAGAAAATTGTTCATTTTCCTAGTGGCTTTGTTGCTCAATTAGAAACAAAGTCTGAAGCCATCTGAACTTTTATTTTCCCCCAGGAACTTTTTATTTCTAATGCAATATAGTATCTGTCAATACAGAATCAGATGAATTGTTGTTTCTTAGCAAATGAGACTGAAAAAAAGTCAACAAATAACTAGAACGCTTTATTTTGTTAGATATTTTTCAGATATTGTTACTTTCAATTTCCTTTCATATCTTTTATAAATAGATGTTTTTCTTTAATAACCACAGATATCAGCTACTTCTGATATTATAAATCTCCATAACAAATTTTGATAGTCATGTTCACAGTGGCACACAAATACATCAGGACATATCAATTTTAACACTGACCAAAAATCCTCTGGAAATCTCGCGAAGTTTTTTCTTTTTTTTATCCTCTTGGGTTCAGTGGAATTTTGTTCAGGCCTAATGATCTCAACTGTTTGGAAATTTCAGTTGTGCTGTAGGGAATGGGAAGGATTATAACTCCTATTCCCAATTTTTAATTCTGCTTGATTTTCTCAATTTTTAATTAGTCTTTTTAAAAGATTTTGTATCCATGATGAATTAGAACTAGTAAGGGTAATGGAAATTTCTCATTGACTGATTTTATTTGTCAATAAAAATAAAAAGAAAAAAAGCCAAAGAATTCTGTTCGACTGATAGATATCTTTGATCTCAGTAGTAGCTCAAGCAAATTAAGAAAATATGTTACCAGAAAATCAGTTCTCTTTTTTCCTTTGCATTGTCTGGTTGTACTCTGGTGAAAATACTATTAAATAATACACTATTAAATTTTGAATTGGTTCCCACTGCTCTATAGGTGATACTATACTTATAATTTCTTTAATTTTATTGTAAATTTCATTAATGAGGTCAAGGGAGAGTCTTATGTTATTGCTGAGTGTCTCTTTTTGTGAATTAATTTTGGTAGGAATCTATTAAAATAATTTTTGCTATTGCTTGTGTGAGAATTTTGCAGACTGAATTAATTAAGAAAATTGGCCTATAATTTCTGCCGTTACCTGTATCCTACCAGGTTTCAAAATTACAGAAATAATTACAGTCCTAAGAGAGTCAGGCAAGTTTTCAAATGCTGCATTATACATGCTATACTAAATGCCATGGAAGACTTGATTAAAATATTAATGCATCTCAGCTGGAAATCCTAGTGTGTCTTTTTGCTAAGTACTTTGATTATAGATGGAATTATTTTGCTTGAATTTTCAGAAACATCTGCAGTTCTGAAGGTCTGTGGGTTTGTTTTTTGCTGCTAAATTGAACCAGTTGATACCCACATAATACTGTTTTTCATAGTAAATGTCTTGTATCAATTTCATTTGTTTTTTATTCTGTATAAGCTTCAAATACTGGAAGGCAATATCTGTGGAGACATTTTAGTAGATAGTAGAGTCATGATCATCGTGGATCTCTTGCATCTCATGAGAAGTTTGCTGGTGTAATTTTCTTGCCCATTTCTTGCATTGTCAGTGTTTATATGTTATTTTATATCTGTATTTCATCTTTACCTGTTCCATTTTCAGAGATTTTGCAACACTCTCTTTGCACCCTGGCTCCTGACGAGTGCAGTCACCCACAGCCTGTCTGACAGCCTGGTGTCTCAATGCATTTCAGGGGGAAAAAGAGTAGACAAGTTGAAAACAGTTTTTACCCTCCTACCTTGTGGCAGCTTCGTGTGTCAGTGACTCAGAAAGGAGATGATGGAGCATTTAGTGGCAGTTACAGTGGGCACAGGTCAAACTCCATGCTCTGAAAGCAAGCTGGACCTTCTCTGTGTCTGTCTGGGACCCAGTCCTGCCTCATAAGTAACTGAGGTTACTGCTGAAACATGGCAACATGTAGCAAGTGATCCGAATTTCCTATTCACTGTGAACATCTATTTTTTGGGGTCACTCAAGGCAAGGATCAAATATGTCTCCAGATAATAGAGGTGAACAAAAAAAAACTTTAAAAACCCCCACAAAACAACTGACTTTAAAACTAAATACAGAGAGGAACCAAAGCAGGAGAAATTTAGAAGAGATCCTACTTCAGAAAATTTTTTCCTCAATTTACCCAATACTGCAAAGAAAAAGACTTATATGATTTATCCTTATGCTCCTGGATGGTTTGACAAGGAGAATGGATCTTTGACCCAAGTAATTTTACATTATTAGTCTTTTTGAACCACCCAAAGACCAATCTTATTTTCTTCTCTAAGAAGCAATAAGATAATATAACAATTTTTCCCCATGAATGTGATATCTTCTAGAATGGTGAGTAATCATTGTTTTTTCTGCTAATACAAAACATACATATTTGATATGACCCTATTCACATTTCCAGAGTTGATACAGATTTTTTGAGCGCTGACTAAGAACTTGGCATTTTTCTGGTATAAACTTAGCAAAATGGCTTATCTTATATTGTAATCCGTATTGAAATTTGAATATTACATTTGGATGAAACTTGCACATGGCTGAAAACCCAGGATGCTATTTTCAGCTATTTAAAAATGTTTAGGATACACTACCAGCAACGCCATCAGCTTTGTTTTCCTAGAGTGACTGCATCTGTTTCTTTTCACTAAACAAGTCCTATGGCTGGGTATTAAATATACTTAGATGTGTCAACAATATTGGATTCTTCCAGCTCTTTTAAGAATTTCTCCACTTAGTTTTGGATCCCACTTAGGTTTATGAAGCTTCTCAGATCAAGAAAACTATGAACTAAAAAAAAATAAACACCTTCTTCAAAAGTTAGATAAAAAAAGGATGCTCATCATCTTTGCCATTTTCTGATGCTTTCACTGGATGATTTCATAGGCGTTTCCTTGGTTTCAAAATCTTCTTACTAGGAGACTTTCTGGAGAATCACTTTACAGAGACTTTAAATTCTGAGAATGTGCTAAAATTGCTACATGGCATTTCTGAGTGGTAACACTTCATCTTTCAGAAAATTGTCCCATCATAAAGTTGCTTAATAATTCTCATGCACTTTTTTATTTCATAGTTTTCACATTTTCACCATTTTTTATGTTTCTTATTGCTTTTTTATTTCTTTATCAATGCTTATTAAGAAGTGGCAGATCTTCTCCCCTTTTTGCTCTTCCTCAAGCATTTTAAAATTTTTAGGTGTGCCCACAATTATTTTGTGAGTGAGAGTTTTAATACTCACACTGAACAGCTTCACCACACTCAGAGGTTTGCATTCCTGTTGGGAGATGAGCACTAAGTTGACTGTTTGCATTATAAAAAGGGAGTTACGATATATAATAAATAGAAGTAATCATATTGCATGAAATATGCTGAAGTACAGAAATGTTAAATGAAGTATTTTTAATCACTGAAAAGGAAAAGAAGTAGGATCTCTTAAACGTCAGAGATTAAGTACTAAGAAAATTAATCAGGGTGGAAAAAGACCTCACATGTTTGCAGTTCCTGTTTTGTCTAGCTAATGACTTGAGTAACCTAAATAATGCTGGCATTATCAAAATGGATTAGCAAATATTTATGCTAGCCTGATTGTTCAGCATGTCTGCACTGATGAATATAAACATCTTGTGGGAAAAGGCTGAATTTGCAAATGCTTCAACCTGCATTTTGTAACAGGACATAACTTCTTAATATTTCTGATTACCTAAGATGAATTCTAATGAGCACATTTTTACAACCTAGATCATTAGATGGACATAAAATATTCCTCCATAAGTGTTTGTGGAAAGGATTCTTAACAAATGAATTGCTAAACCTCTGAGAGCTTCTTCATTTGCATGCCTTTGTAACAAAACAACCACAGTTTGCTGGAAAATAAACAAGAAACCTAGAATTCAACCAAATGAAGAAATATTTTCTGTCTACACTTACTATTTGAGTAAAGTGCTACTTTGCATGGAATGAGAAACCTCTCTAGAACAGACTGAATTCAAAATGGAGGAAGAATTTCACCTTTCACATATCTGCTTCCCACAGAAATGTCCCTAAGGTGGTGTTATGGACCCAGATGAGGGTAAACTATAGCCTGTTGGATGGGGTAGCCACTAAAAGTTGGAAACTTGTATGATGGAAAGCTATTTTATGCACAAGTGTTTTTGCACTTGATTCAAAGCTGGATTATGAGTAAAGTTCTTCACCATCTGAAGTGAATGGTCTACATAGAAGGTTACAGAATTAATATATGAGCCAAATGTAAACAAATGATTTATGTCATGTAGGACAACTATATGAACTCAAAAATCAAGCTTTGAAAAGTTAATATTTTACTATCTATTGTCTTATGCTCCCAAACCAATCTATTGTCAGTGATAATGCAGCTTTTCATTTTCTCCCTAAAGCATTCCCAACACTGACATGTACAACATAGGGACATGGTGTTTTGCACCATTTGCAAAACACTGTAAATTAATGAAGCCATCAGCTTTGTTCGGTTCAATGGGGCAGTCCCACCATACACACACCCTAGGACTCTCAGTGCTCATCTGCTTGGGACACTTCTACTGAATCTCTGCAATATAATAGTATTAATAATAAATTAAATAATAAATTAAATTAATAATAAATTAAGTAGTTTTTCTTTCTTATATCCGTTTTCAAAATAACTATAGGTCATGATGACTGGATACATTGCTTTATACCTCCAAAATTATTCTTTTCTATGGATTGCTGTGCATTTGCGGAATTTCTAGTACGACAAAACAAAACCCCAAAAAAATATAGGTCCAGGCTTTCTTTGCTCTTCGATATTATGGAACATACAAAGAGAGAGATCTCTACAAGGTAGGTGAGAGAGTGACCAAGAGCTAGGGATGGCTGATAAGAGAAGACATAATACTGCTTAAGGTAAGGCAGGCAAAAACTGGGAAAACGAGAGGATACTAAGCAGAAGTACTGGAGAAGAAATGAGGTAATATGTTGAGCTAAAAAGCTAGATTGAGAGCCTAGCCCATAATCAGGTTAAAAATCATTATCTGTATTACAAGAGGGAGAAAGGGGAACAAAGGGAAAGACTAAGGCCAATTTGGGGGTGGCAACAAAACTATAGGAGGCTGGAATGGGGTAACCTTAGGCCAGTCAGACTAGAAAACAAAATCACACACAGAGTTCCTGGAGTATGTCTGCAGTTGAATGACACTTTTCATGCATTTTAGCCACTTGGATTGTGTCATGTACCTGATGGGATAAGATTATGAGTGTGGCCCCAAGATCAATCTGAAACTTTCAAGTAGACCCAGTAAGTAAAATGTATCAGACCTTAAAGATATGGCACTGAACTCTGCAACACAGAGATGTCCAGTATGGAACGCTGCATGGCCTAGAAGGATGGTTACTTAACAGTGTGTTTTTCTTTTCATCATTTTTATAATTAGGATATTTCTCTCACTATGTTTGAAAAAAATACAATATTTTCATTCGTTTTCCTTTTGTTTTTAACCTAAAAATCCATTCCTAATACTATCTTTTCTGTGATCAAATTTTGGTTAAGCTGTGTGTAAATTTCTTTCCAAGGTGGATGAATTCAAAATACTTCAGCTGAAATAAGAGGTATTAAAACAGTGTAATTTTGTAAAAATGTATATCAATGTATTGTCTATTGTATATCAATATTCTTACTTTAGTTGGGTCAGAGTTAAGCAGTTATAATTTTTTTTCTTTCTATCAAAAATGAGTGTTCCTACTATCACTGCTGGAAGAGGATCACATTCTAAGCATCAGAAAGCATTTTGTTGTATCTGTATAGATTTTTGTAGTCTGTGGGAATGTTACTTGTTTGCTTTAACAATAAGCATGACGTATCTAATAAATAACCTGCAAAAGTAAGTTAAGGGCTATTTTTCAGTCATTCTTTCATCTCTTAAAAACCCAATTTTTTTCAATTACTAGAACTTGAAAGATAAGAATAGTGAAGAATGATTCTATACTTCTTTTTTAAATGCTGCTGAAATCTTGAGCTATGTCTTTTTTTTTCTTTTCTGTACAGGCAGGGAACCAAGAGGAAAGAATACTTGGAAGAAGAGAGGAGATAGAGTTATAGAGTTACTTTTCACCTGTAGACATTTAGAGAAACCTCGGACTAAGAAATATCTATTAACTGTAGAAACAGCAGGTAGTGACAGCATGAGTCCATTTTTCCCCTTTAATGAGTAAGATCCCTTAGAAAAAAATTGCTTGAAGATGTTAATAAATCTCTTCTATGCAAAATCTGTCATGATGCAGTACCTTGCCTCATCAAGGAAAACTTTTTATTTTTTCCTTTCACTCATTCATTACTTATCTAGGCTTTAACCTTTCCAACATCCCCTGAGTTAGCTTACAGTACAGGCTTTTCTACAATGATTTATGCATCACATAATGAAAGATTCATAATAAGCTACACTTTTTCTCAAATAACCCCCTAAGTCATTTTGATTTGCCCTTTTTAAAATATTTTTTGCAGTAGTTGATGCCATTTTATTCACTGATTAAACAAGACTACTTTGGCAGCACGTAATTTTATTAATGCCTGTTTTAAAAGTAAGTTGAACTTGGCATATAATTATGCATAAGTAAAAAGTTGGTAAGCTTAGGAACAATGTAATCTGAATTTCATCACCACATGAATAAACTTTATTGGTATCAAGAAATAATAGCATCTTTGTAGCCATAACCCACAGACTTTCTGAGACGTGTGTGGCCAAGAATCTGGTGGCAGATGGTGCCTGAAGGCTGAAGGACTTCGGCTGCCCTGGATCCTGGGAGGTTCAGGTCTCCTTTCTGCCAGGCAGTGTATGAATGCATCTCTGCCTGCTTTCCAACTGTGAGCCTATTTCCTATATTTTGCCAGAAAATCTCATAGGTAAATTGAAGTGAAATGGAAAATCAGTCCTTTTAAACACAGACCATCTATCTAGTGCACAGCAGTTTGCTTTCAGGTTCGTACTGTTACTACATTAGGCCTGGTCAGAAAAGTTCCCCTGAAATATTTTGCTGCAGTCAGATTCTTGACCAGAAACAAAATTGATTTTGGTGAATTCACTGAGAAAAGTGGAAGAAATATGCTGAATTGAAAGGACTTATTACATATTTTTATTTATTTTTACCGTCTTTGATTATGGCTGTAACAATGAACACATGGATTCTAATTTCCATTGGAAATCACTTTTGCTTTGATTTCATTCATTAGCAGAATGCTTTTTTAATGTACTCCTCAGAAGATACAGAAAACCTTGAAATGTTGAAATTTTCTAAAATATTGGTATCTTCAATTTTTTTAATATACTCAGTAATAAAAAAACTTTTGCATTTAGAACAAAGATATTAAAAGGAAAAATCAGATGTGTGATATCTGACAATGTCTCACTGAAATGATACAGGGAAGAATCTACAGGAATAATAATTAGACAAATTATTTCAGATTGCCAATTACTGCACATAAGCACTTAAAAACAGAGGTAAACCGTAATGAGGCAATTATTTCTGAACTAATGTTTAACTGTAATTAATAATTATTTCTAGTATTTTGAGTTTCTAATTTTAAATCAATATTATATACACTGAAACTAAATATTTCCCTAATGAGAGGTGTTGTTTTTCTAATTCAACAGAAGAGACTCCTAGAAATAAAATGGGAGATAAGCTCATCTGGAGAAAAAAAAAAATTAATGGAAACAGATAGACTACAACTTTCCAAAATTGTAGTTTCTAACAAAGATTGCTGTGAATATGGAATAAAACAGGTTGAGTACATAGAAACATTTATTTTTAACTAGGAAAAAAAAAAACCATGTAAATGAGAGAAGTAGACATATCCAAGTTATGTTTTATTTCCAACTTTGTTTTTAAGTAACTACGTCAACATTGTCTTGAATAAAGGGGAACACCAGTGTCTAAGCACAACAGACAATCTTGGAGGCAGAAAATCCAGTTTATTTGTTTTTTTTAAATCTTAAACTAGTGGAGATAATTAGAAGTTTGACAATTATTGAACCACAAAATGGTTTGGATTGGAAGGGACCTTAAAGATCACCCAATTCCACCCCCACTGCCATGGGCAGACACCCATTTCAGCAGAAGATACTTTTAAAAGCCATCTTGTCTCTCTGCCAGAGGTCTGCTATCCTAGCAGTTCATGTAATCTGACCGTTCTAGTTAGAATTATGATTTCAAAGAAAGAATAGTTCTCTTTTTGTTTATCTTTTCATTTGTGAAGAAACTACCTGCAGCATCAATACTTTGAATAAAATAGTAACTTGCATTAGAAGCTAGAATTTAAGAAATTCTGTTAAACTCCTCATTGATGTATAGAATGTTAGCTAAAAATTATGATTATTACTCTAGGAGGACTATGCTGGATTATTGTAGTTATGGATTTGAAATACATTGTGGATCTTTAAGCTTTAATCAAACAGTATTGTTGTCTGCTGGTTTATTTCCTGAAAAAAAATAATGGTAGGACTGTAATCCATTTGTCTTCTATTTTCTAGAGATTTATTGTTTGCTTGGCTTTTGTTGTGGGGTTTGGTTTTTTTTGTTTGTTTGTTTGTTTTTCTTATCTGAAATATTTTTGCTGATGAATGGGAGAGATTCGATCCTATTGTATGTCTTAACTCTCTCCAGTGTAGAATCCTACTCTTAAACCTTTTAAAATATTCTATTTTGAGCCTTTCTAACAGGAATGCAGGAAAAGCAGAATTTAATCAGAGATATTTTTAAAAAATTGACAACAGAGTAAGAAAACTGAATTAAATGTCCACCTCTTAGTTAAATAGTATTTCAGGAAAAGGTTCAGTTAACGTACTTCACCATTTTTAACCTATCAAGTGAAATGGTGCTTCTGTTCTGTTGTCACTGTTATGTTGTTTCTGAGATGCATCCAAACAAGTGAGGGTAAAAGCATCTAACAGTGTCTCTGGATATCTGTGGATGCTTTGATATTTAATGTAAAAAAATTATATTATCTGTCACGTTATCTACTCTTCCTCAATAGATTCTATTTTTAATATATTGTTTAGTTGTTAGTGCCTGTCCTGGAACCCATTCTGCTTCCCTGGCAGTCAGAAAGCACGGATTCTAAGAAGCATATTCCTGGGTAATGGTAATGGTCACAGTATGATGAGGTTTAATTTGGGATTAATTTTTTTTCCTCATCCAATTTGTCATTTTTTTAGGTGGAATGGAAAGCTACTCTCTAGAGAAAAAGGTGTGTTATCATTTGAAATGAAGGAGGGAGGCATCTTGGGTCCAGTTCCTAATCAGGAATCACCATGGAAACAGGAGCTACCCCCTTGTACATTTCTTGTGAGGAAGTGAGGAAGCAAGAACCCCATGGGTATGAGGTTGTTCTCTATTGCCTATTCATGCAGATCTGTGTTAGACACTTTGTCCTTTCTTCTTTTAAATAAATTTCTTTTATGTGGTCCTTTTGCAAACATATCTAATATAGATACAAATTTGAGCTCTTTAAATTATGTTGAAAACTTGGACCTTTCATATACGCATATAAAGCAAAATCCTTAGAAAACTGCATGCTACTGCTTGTAGTTCCCTAGGCATGTCTGTCATCAACAGCCTTTGCCTCCAGAGTTAAGAACCAGACTATAAACACAAACTCAGCTCATCATCACTCTCCTGAAACAGAAAGAGAAACATAAAAAGAATTTGATGTGATTCTTCATCACACTAACATGCAGAATCAGATGAGAATATTACCCTAGTATTCTGATAATGCATTTTGCTTGAAATATGCCCTTCTGCTTTCCTCTTTCACGTTTGCACTAGAATCTTCAAATTCTCAATTTTTTTTACCTTAGTACTTGAATTAGCCTTCAGAAACTTCTTCAGATGTAATAAGATAAAGTTGAAAATTTTTTTAACCATCTAGTCTTTTGAGGGAAGTAATTAAAAAATTCATGTCATTCTAGAAACACAAATTTCTGTAGTACCAGTAAACCCACCAACTGTATTTATAATGCCATGTAACATAGGTTCTAAAATTTGGTAATTCCTATTGCAATAGGTCTAATAAGTTTTTATAACTAAATAAGTATTTGGATGAATGAGTTATTGCATAAGGAAAGTTAATCATTGAGATCCACTGCTAGGAAAGTTCTGATTCTCCTTTTCTTTGAGCCAGGAAAATGCTGCTTCAGGATGAGAATGCAACCAATAATAAAACACATTTTACATATTTGAAACTGTGCTGAACTGCCTGTAGAATCTTTAAAAGACAAGACAATGTTCTCCAAAATGTGCTCACACCTTCTATGCAGTTATTACTCATCCCTAGCCTGATAGCTATAGCATAGGTTTTACTCCAGTGGTTGATTTTATAGTGAAGATTTGTTCAGTAGATTATTTTTGTATAGAAGGAAAATTTAATCCAATGAATTACTGTTTCTTTGGAGTTTGTTTTGGGGATTTATTTTAATGTTTCTGCTGAAAATGCCTTTGGTTTGGTTGTTTGGACGCTAGCGGCAGCCTCTGTGCTAGACTGCTTGAAAAACAGCCTGTGGAAATGTATTTGAAAATGAAGTTGTTTCATTGAAGCTCTTCTTCATGTATTTTTATGTCCCTTCACATGTAAAGCTGTCAATTATTTTAATATGAATTAAAATTTTCCATGTAAGAGCATAGCTGTAGTTAAGAGTGAGCAGAGAAACTCATGAATCTACAAATAATAGAAGTTCCAGCTTAGAAAAAAAAAATCAAAGGCTTATTTAAAGCAAATATTATTTTCCTTAGTGAAATTCTAATGAAGAATAAAATATCTATATTTATTGGCCCAAATAGAGAGCTATTCATCTTATACTACAGGTCACTCACGGCAGAATTCAGTTGTTTTACATCAGTGCCAAATGCTGTTTTAAATGTCCTTGAGTGCTGACACCTCCCATTTCCAGCAGTCTTTACTGAAGGCTGTAGATTTTTTGAAGACCCTGTCTCATGGCAGTTGTACCTAGCAGAAGCTTCCAGAAAGTTGTTTTGCTGTCTTGTCAATAGAGGTAGCCTTTATTTGCCTAAATCTAAATATCAGGTGCCACTTGAGGGAGACTCAGTCATGACTGCAGGACATAACAGGACATGACATGGATTTCTAATTATGGACAGAGATTAAATCATCTTTTCTACTTTGATATATTTTTTTTCTCAATTTTGGAATTATTTTATTGGGGAAATAGTCTGCTAACTTGACTTTAGCCTAAGTATAAATATCTATTCTTAGCTTTCAGTGTATCCACTGTGGTTTTTTTCAGTAAAGGAATTGATTTCTTTATTCTTGTTTCTAACTACCTAGTGCTGTTTCTCATAAATCCTTACCTAGGAATCTGTCATGATGCAGTACTACAGAGCTCATTTGTACTTGTATTTCCATGTTTGTGTCATGAATATCATCATAACTTTTCGTCACTTGGAGGTCTTCTCTTGGTTCATGCTGATATCATCTTCCTATTCAGTCTAAGATCTGCTTCTATGTTTTCTAGAATGCTGTCATATATTTTCTTTTCATTGGCCTGCATCTGCAATTTACACCTGAACTTACCATGTACATTGACATCTACATTTGTTTATAGCTATTTCTTTTTATTTTTTCTTTTAATTAGTCTAAAGATCAGGTTTTTTCCAGCTTAATGTTTTGAAGTCAATAGCTGACCATGCATGAGCATTTACAGCCATGTCTGCAGTCCCACCCTGGGTCTCAACTCATCATCCTCTGTAGGTGCATCTCTGTGCCACATCCTGCGTCTCCCCTTCCTAAGATATCATCTGCGATACTAACACTGTATTTTTCAATATAGCATCATTATGTCAGTCATAAAACCTTTGTGGTGCTGACATATAAAGATAAGATAGCCAGAACCACCTGGCCAATTGTTAGGTAAAAAAAGATCTGTTAAAAAACCAACCTGCTTAATCAGGAAGTTCAGCTAAAGTTTAGAGAGGAAAAGTCTGTCAAACATCAGTGCTGAGGGTATAAAGCTTGCAATCTCTTTGTTAACAGTGTCAATAGTGTATTATGGGGCTGCAAGGTTATGATAGGTATATAATTAATAGTGATGAAAGAAAGCTTTTTGCAAACCTTGCCTTTCTACATATTCTGCAGGCAAATTCAATAGGGGTAACATCCAGGCTGACTCAACAGAAATCGTTCTGGTTAGTGCATTGGATAATGTAAGAGGGTGGGAACACTAGATAGTATTTATTAAAGAAGAATGACGTACTTGTGCTGGTAAAACAGCACCATCTGTTTCAGCTTGTTAAAAAAATCCTGACCCAAAATTTCATGCACTAGAAGGGATGAGTTGGAGAAAGATTTTATGGCATTTGTGAGAGGCTGGATGACTTGTAGAGGAAACTTTTCTTTTACAGTAGCACTTCAACTTCTGTTTAGCTTCTTTGTATTCCTTATCTCTAGGCTGCTAGAGGTATTACCTGTTCTTCAGGAGTAATTCAGCAGTTGCTTTAGTCTGCCTTATGTGTCTTTTCCTTTTAGGAAACAACTATGATTTTCATTGTTCAATTGCAATGCTGTAAAAGATTGTTTTAGAGTGTGAAAAAATGTTCCTTTATTCCTCACTAAATAAAGGAATTTAATTATATTCTATCTTTTGCAGAAGAGTATCCTGTTAGAAGATACTCCTTGTTGCCTTAGAACTAAAAAAAATGAATATGACCAAGAATGGTTTTCAGGAAAAAAATTATATAAGTTTTGTTTGGAAATCATAATTATCCTTTAAGGTACTTACCGGCCTTTTGTTATCCCAAGACTATAGTCTAGTGGATAAAAGTGCATTCCCAGTTAGAATTTCCCCTCTGAGGGAATCCTCTTTATTTACCCACAGTTTTGTTTTGCTGTACCATGACTTTGGTTTCTTCAGGAAGGATTCTTGGCAAGTACAATGATAACATTCTGAGAATGAGCATAATCACCCATTAATAAATTCATCATTATAGTGTATTTCCTACTTCAAGTCGACTTTGAATTTTAATCTTTAGTTCATGTGTAAATCTCAACACTCAGGCTTAGGAATTGCTGAAAGGGGAATAGATATTCAAGGAACAAAATGTCTTTTAATATAAATGAGATGTGCATGTTTCTACATTTCCTGTTCCCTGTACACCCTGGCACATACACAGACACATTTTTGAGCCCAGTTTCCATTATTTGGGTGCAAAAGGACGAAGACAGGAATGAGCCCTAATCTTTAGCCCTTTTCTTGAATAAGGTGCTGTCCAATGACTTCCTGTCTGAATATTTTACTAGGCCTAGTAAATGTCTATGTATATAAATAGACACCTACACTGGTACAAAGAAAACATGTTTCCTACAGGAAATAATTCCTAGAAAATTCACTGTCAAACAATGAAATCAGATCTCGCTGAACCTTTCTGAGGAACAGGATTATCTACAGGGTTTTGTAGACTTAAGTTTTTGGGATCGGCAGTCAAGAAAAATTTTCTCCAGGAGAAGTAATTTTAAAAGCATATTATCTTCCCCCCTACTTCCCCCCCCCCCCCTTCCCACACACCCACACAGGAGCAGCATTTAGAAACCCAGAATAAAATTCTACCAAAGATTTCAAAGGAAAACTGGTAACCTGGTAATCTTACCAGTGATTTTGAACAATTTTCCTATTGACATGTTTAAAGTATAAGGCTCTAATCAATTTTAAAACATTGAAAAGAAAATGAATGGCATACAAATGATATTAGGAAGTACTTGATGCTTCTGTGAAGCCAAATACTTCACATACATAAACATGATGGACACCATGTGAATATTACTACCAGGCAGTTTTAGTGCTGTCATTTTAAACGAGTGCAGCTTTTGTTAAGATGCCATTAATTTTTATTTAATTGATGCCTTGGCTTTAAAGATTGGGATCATTCTGTAGCCACATTATTATTCTATGCAGCAGCTTATTCCAGGCTAATTTATTTTCATGTCTGCATTCTTTGGGAATGTCAGATCTGTTTATTCAGAGCAGATAAATCTGCCAAGTGGTAAATGATAAGAAGGAGATGGTCAAGTATGTTATGTTTCTAACCCTTTGAGTTCTGTCAAAATTATTGTAAAATGTGTGATATATTTTGAAAGGAAAAGAATAATGTGTTGTTTTATTCTGTGGAACACTTATGAATTCCATATAGAATACTATTAGTCTAGAAATTGGATGTGCCAGTGTGCTAGAGAGAAATGAGTTTTTGAATATAATCTTCAGCATAAAATGAAAAATGCTATTTATCATAACATTTGGCATTTAAATAGAATTTTTTGAGACTCTAAGAATTATATTAACATCCATTAAAGGCAGCACATGACACATTCTTTGAGGTAAGCAATTCTCTCATTAAAATAAGGAAAAAAAGATAGTAGCATAAAGAGTTGGTGGTTATTCAGAACCATCAAAATCTGCCTTTCCTAGGCTTCTGGTTTCTGTGGGACCACAGTCCTTCATTCCTTGAAAAGAAATAGCATTCCAAGAAACCAAAGAAAATTTAAGATTAAGTTTGTATTGCCTTATTTCAGTAAGAAAAACATTAGGGTGTATTAGTTTACATCAGTTGTTTGTTTGTTGTGTTATTGCTGTTCTCAGATATGGAAGAAAATTCTCAATGTATTAACTCTTGTTAGGCTGGTGGGTGATGATCTTTTAAACTTATACTACTACTGATAATGAACAATTCAAAAGTAATGTTTCATTTAAAGATATTTCTTAGCATAAGAAATATCCCATTGCATTTATACATACTTTCATTTAGAAAATATATATTTAGTTAAATGTATTATTTGCTATAATTTTCTAATGGCACTTAGATGTTGCATGTAGAGATTTTGATAAATGAATTGTCTTTACTATTAAGAATTTTTTATGACAGAGGTTTAAAAATAGGAAGAGGACTGTTCATTGCAGTATCTTAAAACTCAGTCTCCCTTTGACCTCTTGAATTCTTGTGATTGACCAGGTGCCAGTTTGCCCTGTTATACAGTGCAGGTAAATGTACTGTTCAACTTACATACAGATAACTGCTGTATAAACAGTTATATGTATAACTGTTTATAAACAGATAAAAGTACCTTTATAAAGTACAGAGTTACTAACAGAAATGTGTTCATAACAGAAAGCTATTTGCTGCTATCATAAATCATGTCATATCCCAGACAGTTTTGGAATGCCATTATCTTTGGAAGATCAGTAACTAGCTGTATCTCTGTCGTTTGCCCTGCAGTTCTTACTAGTAATGAGAGTTTAAGAGCCTTCAAGACCCTCAAGGAGAGAAGTAAAATGAAGCCACTAAATTTTATATTGTTGTAAGGAACAAATCTAGATGAACTTGTAAAAGTGTCACATAAATTTGGTTCTTGCACAGAAAACGTATTTTTCAATTGACTGATGAAAAAAGAAGAAAATATTAAAGAAGTTTAAACTAGTGTTTAAAATGTTCAATAAGAAAAAAAACCCAGCTAACTATTTCTTATTCTAAGAAAAGTATTATGGGTTTGACCCCAGTATTGGCCATTCACTTAGGAGTAGGACTTCAAGATCCTTGCGGGTCCCTTCCAACTCAGAATATTCTGTGCTTCTGTGACTTAGATACACTGGATTAGAGACTAGAGCACAGAAATAAATCAAACCTTGAGCTTTTGTTTTCAAAAGGTATTGCAGAGCCCTAGGCATTATGGAATGTTTCTGCACAGCAATGTTTGATAAATATGAACTGAGAAACAGGTGTTTTTTCCTCGAGAACACCTGCAAGAGAGAATTGGAGTAGGAACTACTTAATTATCTGCCTTGCTCTTTCTCATTCATAGTCCCATGCAAGGTGGAACATTGTGCATTGGATTTTACTTTGTGAGTATTGAGATGTAGTAGTCTGTGAAGACAGAATAACTTACAATATTAGGACAAAGGTTTTTTTCTTCCTCCTAGTGATAATATGCTTCCGGCAATCCTTCTCAAAGTACACATGAATACTTTAGGTTGTCTTATGAAACTTGTAATGAATAGGAAATCAAACATCGTATTCTTTGCTAGTTCTTGTGTCTTTCTTCTACCTAACCTATTTCCCCTGGAATTTTTTTCCTTGCTTTTCTTTTTGCCCTGTTTTCATTTTTGTGTTTGGGTTTTTTTAGAGACTTTAGGAATCCTCTTTCCTTTTTCTTGTAACAAGCCGTAATACCAAAGGATTGGAGAAGTCTTCATAAGACTCATCTAGACTAGACAGGGTGACACACTTAAACACCAATTGCCTATGTCAAAATACAAACATAAGTCAATTTTTCCTCTACTTGTTCTATCTGTTCATTGCTTCCAATATTTCAGTTTTATGCTAAACCCCAAAATCTCAAAGTATGTAATTTAAAAGATCATTCTAAAGAGGGTTTTTGAGATGCTTTTCATATTTAAATAATAATGAAAAATCAGCTACCTATGTGATTTGACTGTCCCTCAAGATTCTTTAAGTGAAGCATGACAAATTTGCCTAGCATGCCATATACAAGATAGGTCTTTCAACCCTTCATGGACCATGAAGGACTAAGATGCCTTTATCTAGAATCTGCAGAAACAGAATTATCTATATCATACAAGAAAAGTATTTTTTGTCCGCTTTATTTGAACTTTTATAGAGGTGAGAAACTAAACGGATTTTAAAAATAAAAGTTTAAAAATGAGATAATCTTCTTTGTATTGTCATGCAAACTGTGATTTCTGTTGTTTTTTCTTTTAGTTCCACAAAATTATCCTGATAAAACAGAGAAACATTTTCTCCCCTTTTCATGACAGCGTCTTTTTAGTATTATTATTCTTTTTACTTATGACATTTAATAACGAAATATTATCATGGATTGTTCTGAGTTGCAAGGGACACAGAAAGTGCTAGTAGCACCAGGGTCATGGGTTCAATCCCTATGTGGGCCATTCACTTAAGAATTGATCATCCTTCTGGGTCCCTTGGAACTCAGAACAATCTGTGGATTTCTCCTTTTTTTGCAGAACTGCTGTCTACACTATTGAAATGGATTAACAATTCTCTGAGGTCAAATGAAATCTATAGAGTTTAGCCAGCTGGACTGCTTTTTCACCTTTTTTTTTAATTGTTCTGTGTAGTACATTCATTATGTCTAGTTTTTCCAACTACCAAATAAACCACCATGTCTTTCTGGGAAAATAGGAAAGATTAACTCATCCACTGGAGATTTTTCAAGTGTTTGTTTCCATAAAAGCAATTATATTTCTCCTTTTCCTATGTTAGAAAAAGTCATATCTAAAATCTCTAATCTTAACAGTAAAGGCTTGTTTGGTCTTTCTGTTGCCTAAATATTGTGCTGATCGTGGTTAGTGTTTTACTTTTGTAAAAGTGTTTTTTGTCTATGTTGGAAAGTAATATCCCTCATAAAGGTCATGACTTGAAAAGATACATGGAGTGAAGTGAGTGGCACAAAACAGTAGGTAGCAAAGCATTGTACAATTCGTTGAACAATAAGGTCAATTACTTCATATCTACTTGTAGCTCAGCACAGCTGGATGGAAAAAAATGCAATATCTGACTGGCATTCTGTAGCAGTCTAATGTAGAATAACAATAGAGTTTTAATTGCCAGTTTACCAAAAGTGTCATTCTGGGTGGGCCAGCACAGAAATAAGAAGCAAGCTGTCTGTCAGAAAAGTATTACAGAAAGAACTAAAGAGTCTTAGTAGAACAGAAAAGAAAGAAAATGGTAGACAGTGCATTCCTTGTTAAAGCAGGAGTCTGATGTCCTAGTTTTTATACACTTTTTTGTCTTAAAACTATCCGATCAGACTATTGCAGAAACTCTTTACTGTTTAAATGTTGTTAGTAGCTTTTTATAAAGGCAATTAACATCCATGAAAAGTTCCCAAGTAATCAGATGAGTTCAAAAGTTCATTTGCACTAGTTAACTTTTTTAAAATGAATGAGTACTGAGATAATATACAATTCTTCAAGTACTGCACTCCAGTGGAAAATTTGAACAGTAAAGATTAACTTCCTAAATGCATAAGAAGCATGAGTCAGTACTCTAGTAAGGAGAAAGAGCATTTAAAAGTAATAGAGGACAGTCAAGGAGGAATCTAGCATATACTGATAAATATGCAGTGGAAAGGTCATTTTATGTCCTTAAAGTCATCCAAAAACAGGATGAACTTGCTGGGAAAGCCATATATATCCTGTAACAAGCTTTGTGATTTAAAAAAGTTGACAGGAACTGTTAAAGAATTGTTTTGATGTGATCTTCCCAAATTTTATATCAAGTCCACTGCTACAGACAGCTTAGGGCTTGAATGCAAATTCAGAAAGCAAGTAATTTTAGAACTTGGAAAATATTTTTATAAGGATATTTTTGGCATTACATGAAATATATTAACTAGGATGGGTTACCTTCATTAGTTTAAAGGAAGTACTATGTTTTACTGACTTTTAGGTTTTCTTGCACACTTTAGAATATTTGGTTCAGATTTATTTTGTCCAGAAAATAGGTGATAAAATTTTTAATATTTTTCATTGTATCATTTTTTATTGTATAGGTTAAACATGTTTTTAATGCTGACTCGTAAACATAAATGCAGTGATAGGATTTGTAAAACAATTTTTCCTTTCAGTATTGTTCCTCTGTTCAGATAGTACAGGGCTGCAAAACTATAAGAAAAATCCAGATTATGAAATTTACTTTCTCTATAGTATTTCTAAGTTTCTTCAAGTTCTCTTACATCATCATCTGTGGGTTATCCTTCCACTGGAGTTTCCAGCAGTACCATATAATATGGGGGGAGGGGGGAGTTTATTGCAAGTTTAGACTCCCTGTTCCTTATAAAAAGTCATACAGCATAATTATTTTTCAGTTTTTCTGAATGTAGAAACTTCTGTCTCTTTTAATGTTGCAGGTGAAGTCCCTACATAGGAAGAAGTCGTCACCCATAACTCTGCCTAGCTCTTCCCATCACTGTCATCCAGCTGCTTCACTGTGTCTGCTGTGCAGGAAAAGCAGGAATCCCAGAAGCGGGTGGTGGGAAGGACAGACATGGAAGGTAAAACAGCAGCTGGTGGCAGAAAGCTTTTGTTAGTAATTGCTTATCCTGAATTTGAGTGGCAGCAGCGTCCACACCGCTTAAAAGGCTGGTGTTCCAGCTATTTTCACTGAGAAATCTGGCAGTCAGATTTGCAGTTTATGCCTAACCTAGAGCGAAGTTTTCTCTCAAAACAGTGAAATGTGAAGTTTCTTTACTCAGGGGGATAAATTCTATGCATCACAGGGAATTCTTTCTTGAAGCCTTTTCAAATAGAATCGGTATAGCTTCACACACTTGCTTTTTCTGAGTTAGAGGTCAGTAAAAGTCTGGTACATACGAGTTCATATGTTTCTCCTACTAGCACAGTTTTTAATTTCATATTTCTAAGCAATTAGAAATATTGCTTAGCTGCTTGTTAGCTGCTTGTTAGGTCAAGCACTAATTATAAGTTAGTTTTCCTTGATGAAGACCCACAGAGTGTGTGCCAAGGATATTAAAATCTCCTTCTTTTAGGCAGAGAGTAATCATGGTGCTGGTAATGAAGGAATTGTTTCTGATGTGAATGTAGTTATTTACACTTGGCTTTTTGAAGCATGAGAACATTCTTTTACAACAGACATTACCCATTGCTAGAAGCTTGCTGCCAGATTAAGTGAATAAATGGTCTAATCTACTGTGGCTGCACTTCTAAATTGAATAAAATAAAATTAACTTTAGTGTTGTTATCAGTGTACTTGGCTGTTGTCTATATGACAATTCCTTGGGAAAATTATGATTGACTGCTCTCAAAGCAAAAGTTTGAATACAGAGGATAATGGACACAGGAAAACAAGACAAAAGTGAACAAAATTGTGTGGTCTTGTAGTTGCTGATGTCAGCAGTAGTGGCAATGTCCGCAAGTTCTGATATTTCAGTCTTGCAGCATACATACAGATTTTGACAAGCTGCCAAGCTCTAAATTTGACTGTTTCTAGCCATGCTGGCTGTCTCAGAAAACTTTTTTTTTCTTTACTACCTGAGTAATGTTCTTTTCTTCCTTGTCACAAAAAAAGAAAACATCTCTTGCTAACCAAAATTTATGGAGCAATCATAATTAAATTCTGTTTAGTCATACCAGCAGTTCAGGGAATGTGGAATGCTAAAGATTTTCTCTATGCAGGCTATATTGACATAAACATCACAAGATAAAACCTGACAGCTACACTTTCTTCTGAGTTTCAAATCAGATTTTAGTTCATTACTTGTGGTAGGGATTATGAAGTACATAAACTTTCAATTCTAAAAATTGATTCTGTTTTTTCTTTTCCCAAATCACATAACAATAGATAAGAAAAAGTATTCCAATTTAAAATATAGCCATAATTTTCTAAACTTTTTTCCTCACATATCAGACTTTCTAAAAAGTGTAATTTTAATCCCAATTGTGTATTTCAGTTTCTTCAGAATTGGTAATAGTTGTAGAGCACTGTTAGACTCTACAGACTACTTTTCTGTATGAAATTCTAAAACGAGTTAAAAGCAATTACTGAATTACTGGGTAATCATCAATTTAAACTTCAGTATTATCTAAGATCAAAAATACCAGAAGAATTTATGTAAAAATAGTATAATAGTTAACTTGTTCTGAAGGTAAGTCAAGAAGTTCATTCATCTCTATCAAATTAATGAACAGTATTTTTAGTAATAGGAAAAGAGTGAGAAAAATCTCAAGGATTGCAATGGTCTCTTCAGGGAAAGGCATCAATGTCTCAAAATACCTCAGTGCTTTCTCACCACAGTACAGTTCTGAAGTTGTTCAATCATTTGTAGCATTTTGAGAAAGCCCACAAATTCTTTTTTTTTCAGTATTTATGTCTTTTTCTAAAACTGAGATAAGAAATTTGATCTAGCGTTTACTTAAAAATTAATTGGTTTTTCATATTGTTCATATAATTTTCATTATGTTGAGAAATTAAAAATAAGAATAACACATTACATTCTCAGATACAACCTGAGGAAAATATGTACTGCAGATTATCTTCACACGCACACAACAGTGTGCCCCCACTAAACAACCTGCTAAATAGAAGGTATTACATAATCACAGTTTAATGAAGAGTGACACTGCAGCTCTTAAATACACTCTACCTGCATCTGCTGCAAATGGTACATCATTCCAAATGTGGCCTCACTGAAACTAACTGTGGACAGAATTATTTTGTTAAACTTGGAAGAAAATATCTAAATCATGGATGTTTGAACATATGTATTTGTCTTTTATTGAATTTCAGTACAGGACTTTCAAATGTCCTTGTAGAAGTGGCTATAAGTTGTAGCTAAGCAGAGACTAGAGGATCTATTCACCTAAATGTAAATCTTTGGTGACTATTAGAGAAAAATCAACTGAAATATAATAACATGAAAAGGAAAAAAATACAATAATCTGTCTGTCCTGAAGTAAGGAAGGAGGCCTAGCATGTTGCTTCTAAATTACACAGTCAGGTTATAAAATGAAGGCATAGCCATTCCGCATTACTTTTTCATGTCCTTTTGTGAGGTAGAATGTCACTAAGTTAGATTGATGGACCCACTGGGAATCTTTCTAAAGCTTATTGCTCTCTTGCACATATACTGCTGGTGTTTTCACAGATGTATGGGAAATTATAGCACAGCAGCAGCAGTAAGTTTATGGGTGAGATCAAGGGATTCTGAACTGTGAGGGAACACTTGGCCTTTGTGAAAAACTAGCATTTGATGCTCAAATTTGTTATCTACAGCCTCTCCAAAAAGGAGTAGTCTCCATGGTCTCCTTAGAAGTATTAGTATAGCAAGTATATACAATTAATCTTCACAATGTTAGACAGCAAGGACTTTCAGTATTTTGAAAGAATCTGAGAGATTCTTTATGGATATGTAGAGTTTTTCTTTGATTTTTTTTCCTTCTGAAACACAATAAAACTGGAGAGAGATGACTACAGGAAGACCAAAGGATTTAGTAAAAAGCCTAAATGAATCTTCTCAGTCAGAGATGCAAATAATGACCTCCAATATGCTGATATCATTTTGTGAAAAATGCTCTCCTCTGGGATCCTGCAGATCCTTACAGATTTGGCAACCCAGTCTGAGGCTGACCTGAATGGAGGGCAGAACAAAACTTTAGTATTTGGAAGAGGAGGGGAAAGGCAGTAAAGGCACCTTCCCTATCAGAGTGCAGAAAAAGTGGTGCTAGCTCCATTAATCTTTGTAATGACTGCCTGCCACCTGTCCCCATAAGCTCCCTCTGGGGCATTGTAAACTGCAGTAGGCACATTGGCTGAACAGGAAATCCTTCTCTTTCTAAGTGAAAAGCCAGAAACTGGACCAGAGGGTTTGCTTCATGATCCTCAAGAAAATGAACTTGTATTAACTTTTTTGTAGTCTGTGCTTTATCATGACTTTAATGGTTTAATGATTCAATGGTCCCTCTAATTCTGTTTGCAGATAATGTAGCACTTGGCTCCACTGCAGTTTGCATTTAAAGATAAAATTTTGCACGTTACAGCTTTCACATATGATAATTTACATCCAAAAATATATTTAGACTATCTATAACTTTTTTCCTTCAACAGATTACTTATGCATGATGAAAAATAATTTTTTTACTTGATTACTAATTTTTTCCCCTCCACTTTTCATCACCTAGACCAACTTGGTTCTCTTTGAATACATGGATCAATTTTCAAAGAAAATGAAAATTAAAACGAGATAGGTGTGTTTTATAGCTGCCTTCCCTTATAAAGTAAATATATACATGTCTTCTAAAAGATTACTGCTGTTCAGCATCTCTAACATGCAGCAATCATCTTCATTAAATTTGCAAATGATCTCCTAAACAGTGACTTATAAGATGTTAATGCTGTAGTAAACACAGAAAATTGTGTAACAAACTCATAAATATGTCTAGGTATGAATTAACTGCTTGAGTTAATAAAAATAGTTTTAAGTTAGGTTTTTAGAGAGAGGAAATGCAAAATAAAGATGCAATCAACCCAAATACACTTGACTTAGATGCATAATTTTAGATGCTAGTCTCAGCAGGAGTGGCATATTCCATCTCAGTAGTCCTTCCATAAGAAGTACTTTTGATTGTGTGTGGGGGGCACTTTGTTTATTTGTTTGGGTTTTTTAAAGGTATCTAAGAAACAGGCCTTTGTTAAAATCTAAATGATTTTATATATAGTCATAAGTGTATATGTGTTCTCTTATGTGACAGGTGGCATATTTTTCTACATTCTGCTCACAATTTTTCTTCCCAAACTTTGCCATATCAATAAGAGGTCATTTTTTTTCTTTCCCTATAATATAAGGATTGTTTCTGGAGTATCTGCCTGCAATATCCAATTATTTCAGCAGAGCAAGTATTCAGTTTTTCTTCTGCTTGGACAAGGAGGAAGAGCAAGGTCTGTCAAAAAGGCAAGTGCACACAAATTGTAGCACAACCTTCAGTTGATACATCATACATAATTGTAAGTAGAAAACCCCCCAGCTGTAAACCCTATAGCAAAGGTAGTAGTCATTGGGGTGATTTTGACCCCACATGGTGAAAACTTTTCTTATCTCATTGGAGAGTTCAGCTATTCTGCATTGCAATAGTGGCACCTAACTCCTGTTAATACCATCATTGCACTGCCTCACATCTTTGGACTTTTAAGTATCTTGCTAGTCAGTATAAAAACATCTTCACTTTTAAGCAAGTCAGTGAAGGCATGTCCTTATTTGAGCAAAAACTCTACAGACAGGTTGGATCACAATCCTAAACCCCCTGATTCCCCAGCAGAAAGATTAGAAAGATTGAAACCTTTCAACCTCCTTTCCACCAACAAAAGTCCCACTCAAACCTAGGCTGCTCATTTAATGAATCCATTTGGGGGTGATGGTGGGCATTGGGGAACTTCTCTGTGCAGGATTCTGGGAATAAATATCTTGCAGTAGGAAGTTTTCCATATTCTAGGCAATAGTATCCACATCTGCCAAATATTTTTGAAAGAGAACATAAACCAAAAGAAGATCAAATTACTTGAATTGTTTCACTTATGCCTTGCAATCATTACACTTCATTAATGAATACTTCACCTCCTCTAATTTAGCCTAAAAATCCAAATTAGGCATCTTCACTCCATGTGCAGATGTTATTTTATACAATTAGGTCAAATGGAAGATTTTCTTGGACTGAGGAGCCAAGTTTTATATACCTGTGCACTTCCATATGAGATTTTGCCTTTTACTCATATGGGTCTACAATAAGATTTGCATGAGCAGAAACTCAATCTGAACATTCATTTTCTGCCATGCAGAAAACATAAATCCTGCATTAACTCTGAGAATCTGAAGAAACCAGATTTTGCACTTGCATGATGTTAATAATGTCAAGTTTTCTTCTTAATTAAGATATTCTAATTTCACCTAAGAGAAGTAAAATTCAGCAAATATTTTATGCTAATTGAGAGTCCATCAGTCTGACAAACAGCATGTCATTAATTTAAAGACAGTCAAAATGATTGCACATACCTGATATTATAATATGCAGTTACTGACATTGGTGACAAAACACGTTTCATTAGTAAGCCTTCTGTCACATGTTGGTGGCTATTCTGCCCTTAAAATAAAAAAAAATCCCTTGGTAATAGAATTCGACTTATGTTGTCAGTCAGAACAGCCAATAAATCAACTATCTTTTTGATCCTGACTCAAATTTAATTTTGTTGCCTGACTATGCAGGACACTTTATAATAAGAATAATAATAAAAATTTCCTGAGGCTCAATTTTGCATCAGCTGTAAGGTCTATGATCTCCTTTTTTTAATTCCTGCATATTAAAACATCACTTTTTGGCTTATTCAAAAGAAGCAATACATTTAAAAATCTGAAGCACCAGTTACTAAGTATTTTAGAAGTTAATTACCTCAAATATAATGCTGGCCAAAAGAGATTCCACCCCCATAGCTCATTCATATCTCGCATCTCTGTGTAATTCCACATCTTGGATGTTTAAAGTATGGGTGACATATTATTTATACTGGTTTTGCACCTGACATTTATTTGTTTCTCTTCTCTGACAAGATGAGAAAATAATGTGTCTTGCCTTGTCTCAACACATGCCACTTAGATTCTAGCTTACAAAACTGGAGAAACATGCATCTTTTTGTCATATACATGGTTCAGTGACAGTCAGTTTAGATATTTGTGGACAAGAATATACCCAATATATTGTTCAGTATGCACTGTGCTTTCTCTTTCACTCAAAGCCTTTAGAGTGTACAGGACAGACAACAAGTTCAGTAGATATTTTTATTCCTTCAGATTTCCTAGAAATGTCTTGCTTTTGGCAGTTCATGTACAAGTGGCGACAACTCTGCAAAGTATTGCCACTAGTGACTTCGCACTTCTTAGTGAGCTGGTGAGTAGCTTGACTACTGTTGAGGAGACATTTTTTATATATTTTGGCAGGAAACAGTGGAGTACATTTCAGAACAGTCAACGCAATTTAGGCGAGACTGACAGAGATTAAGGGTAAAATTCTTTTGAAGACTTCAGTAGCAGCTCAGAGAAGGGAACACAATGAGTTTAGATGATAATACAGACAAACACAACTATGCACATAGAATATGTAGGAATGCAAGAATTGGCTTCATCCATATAAGATTCAGCAAATATTGTAATTTTAAGCCTGTAAAAATCAGTGATTGTGAGTGCTAAAAGTTGGAATTGCTGCCTGTGGTATTTTTTGTCTAACTAAAGAAGACAGCACAGGGCCCAATTAACTCATGTTATCTTTAGTTAGTGTCAGGAGATCACTCAAGCAGAAATCACGTAGCTTTTGTGTAGAGGCCAGATTGCTAAACTCAAATCGGTTTTTCACCTTGTTCATTTTGCATGTCCTGGCAGGAGTACAATATTATGAGGGCTAGAAAAAGCAGTCTTGGAAATATTTGAGAGAGACACCCCCTTAAAAGTATATTTAACATTTTAATTATATATTTTTAAAGCATATTTGATTACATATTTGCAAAATGTCTCAATTGTTCTAGTTAATATGTTAAGATGTTCATTGGTGATAAATTTAATATATGCATACCATTATTATGGTGATTTAAAATGATAGTAATAATTTTGACCTAAACTGTCTAATTTCTCTTTTCATCACTAACCTGCAGGCTTGCAGAAAAATAGCCTCAGCATTCTCTGTCAATGTTTCTAAAATACTATCAATTTCTGTCAAACTACTAATGTTGATAATTTATCAACTTCCATTTCTGTGAAGCTGTGCTACAACAAAGGCCAAAACCAGCTACCATTCTTTTGGCCAAGATTCTATCATGCTGGTCTAAGCCAATTTTAGTTTAAATTTTTCCTCAAACCCAAAAGTCAATAGCTGAAATAGATTGAATCTGCAGAACAAGACCTGTCTACAAGAATTGTGGAAAGGAAAACAAAACTAGAGCCATGTTGCTCCAAATCAGAAGAGTAAAAGGGAGATTTTTCTGACTGCTTTTTGGCAGGAGAAGGAAGAAGGCCGGATGGGCTCAGTCTCACCTCCTGTCTCAATATGTGTATGTAGTCTCCAATGCAGTGATGTTCTAAACCAAATCTGTTTGGAAAAAATGCCAAATGGACATAGGCTGTTGAAGTGAGTCATTGGCAATGTCATTGTGATTGACATGGTCTATTGCAATTCACATCCTTCTATCGGTTTTCAGTCATTTTCTCAGCCATCTGGCTTGGGTTAAATTTTTAAATGTTCAAAGTTAGTCCAAGTAAGACAGTTTTCAGGTATACTGCTCTGAAGAAGAGAGAAAAAAATCTAAATGGAAGTTGGAATGCAGTCAATATTTTACATGTTTAGACTTTGAATGCAACTGAAGTTTCACATAAGATCAGAATGGTAGTATTTAACTTTACTGTATTATATTAAGCAATACAGCTTTATATGAAAGCTTAGTGTTATTTTGGAAAAAAAATCCCAAACCTTTAAATTCAATACTTCAAATACTCTTGAAGCAATAAAATTATGTATAGCTTGAAAACTAAATTAAATTTCTTCTTAGATGCTGTATAGATACTGAATTATTATTTTCTACACTAAGCATGCATTAATACAGATAAATGGAAGTTATATTCAGAAAATATCACAAAAGAAAATAATGTGATTTTTGTCTAGTAAAATTTTAAAAATACAGCCTAATTTAGAAGGCAGATCTATGTATCCTGCGCTTCCTCAAAGTAAGTTTGCTTGTTTTACCTATTTCCTAGGCAAAAAATATTTTTTGCTAATGAAATCCTTTATAAAATAAATTATCTGGATGTTCCAGTGACAATTTTATTAATATTGCTGTACACTTTTAATTAAAAGGTTAAGGTTATAAATATCTGCTTAACTGTAACAATTTGAGACAAAATTACAAGTATATCACTAATAATAATCTGGAGAACTGGGTTTTTTTATGTTCAGCTGGCCCATTTATCAGGATAATCTTAAGGAAAGTACAACAATACTTTGGTAAGAAACACAAAATAAGACATTACCTTTCCATCTAGAAGTTTTCTACTGAAACTGTGAAAAATCTCCTCAGTTTGCCCCATTTGGAATGTAAATTGTGGTGTGAACATAAATAATAAGGACCTGTATGTATCTCAGAGGAGATATCTGTCCCAGATGTACTGTGGTTATTCCGTCCTTGGGTAATAGAAGCCTAAGTTGTCTGCTGCTATGATTGTGCCTCGTAGCTGACAGGGCTTGCTCTGAAAACAGGAGCAAGCATAGGAACCAAAAGAGAAATTTTTATTTTTTTTAGAAAGTATAATAAATTTGAACCACAAATAAGATTTGGATCTTGTCGCAGATGGACACAGACAACCTTTATTTTCTCATTGCACTGAAAAGTAGTCTCTTTCCTTTTGTAGACTTTTTTTTTTTCATATCTGTCACCCATGGAAAATTGATTCATGCTCTTGAATATCCTTTCTGTAGATGCTTCTATCACACATGAGAACTAATAAGAAAAAGTAAAATAATTAGGGAAGTACATTCAAATTTGAGGCAAAATTGTGATTAAAAGCATTTTTTCAGATCTCTGAACATGGCTTGGGATATTTTCTCTCTTATTCAAATTTATGGCCCTATGGCAGAATGCTAGTCATTGTTCTCAAACACTTGAATAGATTTTTTTCCTCTAAATTAAATTATTTAGAACAAGCTAAAGAAGAAAGTAAAAATATTAATATGTGCACAAATAAATAATTTCAAATTAATAAGAAAAGTGCTAAAAATACTGCAGAAATATTACAGAAAGTTATCTGTAATTGCAAAGTTAAATGCAAAACAATAGTAGAAAGTTTAGAGAAATAAATTTTAAAGCTTTCTCCAGAGATGTGTGTACTTGTAGAATGCTAGCAAAAAAATCCTTGTTTTCTAAGCAAAGAGCCATCTGGTAGTCTGACTGGGTTTAGATTAAATTTAAGATTTTAAAACTTATAAGTGCTACTACTTGTATTCAGACCTGCTATTCTGCATAACTCATTTTACATCTGAAGAAAAAAGCACCTTTCTTTCTGTTAACCTTAGTGGAACACCTGATTTTTTCCCAACTGTTCAGTATTTAATGAAATACTTTCTAACATATGTTACCAGCTCCCTTGGGGCTGACTAGAGTGAAATGATGTTGAATGATTGGTGTTTGGGAGTATATATATATAAATATATATATGTAGGGTTTATTCTAGAACAAATTGTTTGCATCTCCAGCAAAATGAAAGCATAAAAATATTACTTAAGAAAATGCATAAGAGGAAAGAAAGAGAGAAAATTTGCACACCCAAAACCTTACCTCTGTCAAGGGGTACAAACATGGCCTCAATAAAGCACACTTCTACTTCCACAAATAGAAAAATGCTTTGTTATTAATCATTAGTAGTTCAGTCTCTCACAAAATATTGTCAGTTTTTATAGAAAAATAAAGATATTGACTGAAGTCCTTCTAAAGCTGTAAATGAACAATTTACCGGAAATTATATCAGCAATAAATATTTACTGGTTTTTTGAGTATTTTTGAGTTGCAGTAAATAATGAACAGCCTTTCATTTATATATTTTATAAGCAATGCTTATACAACACACTTCTTTGCAATTACTTCATTTTCAGTGATTCCCTGAGCCAAAGAGGTATCACACCATTTAGGAAGTCAAAGAGAGATTGTGTCCTTACTATCTGCTTGCCACATTTCAGGTCCTGTGTGCTGGAAACATCCCACCTCAAGGTATGGGTCAGGAAGGAGAGATGGCATTTGCTTCCCCCAGTCACTGTTACATGTGATAGAGCCCTGCTTTCCTGGAAATGACTGAGCATCTTCCAATGACAAGCAGTGAATGAATTCCCTTTTATTTTTTTGGTTAGTTTGTATGTATAGCTTCTGCTTTCCCTATTAAACTGTCTTTCTCTCAACCCAAGAGTTTTCAGTCTTTTCCAGTTCACTCCCTCATGCCACTGGGGGTAAATGAGTGAGTGACTGGGTGGTGCCTAGTTGTCATCTGGGGTTAAATCACAACACAGCTACGGAATACTCTTACAAAAGTAGTACCTGAGTTACAGGAAAAATCAGACTATTCCAGACATAGCAGCAGGTGAGTGAAAACATAACCAGAAGAGCAGAGCTGGACTAAGGCTGTGGAAATAGTTTCGATTTGATATTCAGGGAATATTAAAGTTATTGTATTCAGGTGTAATGAACCATCAGTGTTTCAAGGGTCAGAAATATCTTAAAGGGACATTTCAGGACACCTAAGATAGGCCTGAATCCTTCTTTGGAAATAGCTTCCTTTTTTCTTCTGCTTTTTAGGGCCATAAAAAAATAATTTAAAAACCCTCCATTTAGTTACGAAACAAAACTCTATTAGTTAGGAAACAAAATTTCCATTTAGTTAATTTAAGCTAAAGATAATAATAATTGCAAGTTGCATCCTCTAGTTGCACCTATTTATTTATAGAATAAATCTATTGATGCCAATTTTTTTGAGAGAACTTGGTGGCAAAATGACAGTGTTTGTTTGGAGGTAATTACTTTTATTAAATGATGCATTGCTTTTGAAGTCAAAAGGTTGATGATCCATCATTTTCTCGCATTTGCTTTAAATAAGAGTGCGATTGAACCTGTCCCATCAGCACATCACAGTGTGGAAGCGAAATATACTTTGGAAGTACAGTTAGCTTGATTGCATGGCACCCTTTTCAGTTAAAAAAAAGTAAAAGGATTTTTCAAATTGCATGGGTAATCTGAATGAACTAAGACTTAAAAAGCTTGGACAGCCATTTCTGTGGGACGAGGATGCAGGCTGCAGTTAAACTATGTTACTTTGAATACCTCTTTGGCTACTGGTCTGTATTCAAAGTCAGATCCACAGTATAAAAATAGGCAGATATGCTGGTTACAAGATGGCATGTAAAAATATGGGATAATTCCGTATTTTTTCACACATCTGCCAAGCAAAGAATTCAAAGAGCCATCCAGTCCAACCACTACTACAGTGGGCATCTACTTTATGGGATCCTTCATAAACTTATGAACTGCCATGATAAAACTAGAAATACTGAGTGGAAAACACTGCTGAAAAGCAAATAGAAGCCTCTGTGTTCTACTGGATAGAAATCTTGGTTTGCATCTTGAACACATTCACGATAAGTCTTTGCTTACTTGTTCTTTTGCCAGCTGTGCCCTTCAGTTTAAGTGTGCTTCGAGACAGCAGTCATATTTTCTCTCACTGTTTGCTTTTTTAGGCAAAACAAGTCTTTTTCATTTATTCTCCACTTACAAGATAGACTGTCATTCTCCTGCTGAGAGGCACTGTACAATTAGCTCAAGGACAGTGCTTCTGAGCAGCACAGGTTGATCTGCCTGGCTGGAAGTATGTGAATATTTATGTTCGTCAATGTGGGCAAAACTTTCTTAGGCTTTTCTGTATCTTGATTTGAAATAATCTTTAATGAAGATATACAGACAGAATTGCAGACCATAGGTGTGAAAGAAAGGGTGTTGAAAGGATAAATGGAACATTTGACAAAGTGTGCTGAAAGAGTGGTTTGTCACAGTATTTGCCTACTTCAAATTGGCAGTTAAAACCTTTTATTACTGGATGGAATTTTGAAATTTTCAAAGAATCAGCAATAACTTAGTTTCATGCTAATAATTTATGCAATGGGTGAAATTAAGCAAGAAGAAATATACTTCTGAAATTAATTTTACTATAAACTGAGGCTGCACTCTTATCCAAACTCTTCCTTCTGCTGGAAGGAATTACTGGAGGATTTTCAATACATAACATAGTGTTACATTTGTAAAAATATCAAAGCAAAAGCATTTAGAAACTAGAGACAATACTTTCAGGTGTCCTAAATATATTTTTATTAAAAGGGTATATAGGCCTTATATCTTGATTACAATATTTGGCGTAGAAAGGGCCCAAATATACTTTGAGCCTTCCTCTTCCCAGCCTTATTGCAGAGTGATGTCAAGCTATAAATAATTTACTATCTATTAGTCTCAGTTTCAGAAGATGTTTATAAGTCTTTTGTCTTAACATGGTTATGGTGAAGTAAATAATGAAAGAAACAATAATGAAATGTTTGAAGTTTCAGGATGGTTAATAGCACTCTGACATTCAGATTTCATGTAAAGTAGACTTTTAGATTAAAAGCAATAATTTTATTAAGCTAGACTAATCACATTTCTGGGCAGGTAGTCAAAAGCCAAGATTCCCACCTTGGAGAAATCACCTGTGCTTCCTTTTATGTTTCTTTGGCATATCTGATGCAAGAGTTCAGGAAATGTTTAATGGGATGCTCCTAAGACCTGCTTGGAAATGTTAGTCCAGTGAAGAGCCTCCTGGCCTACATGTTCTGTCACTAAAATTATATGAGACTGATCTCTGCATTTCTTTGCTAGAGTTTTACAAACATTGCCATAGATACATACCTGGTCACTTGGGGAAATTTGAAATATAACCATATAATTTCTCTTGTATCCCTAAATCACATATAGTATCTCAGAACACCCTTTTTTCTTTTCTTTTTCCATTTTTTTTTTTTTTTTAAGGATTATGGGTTAGTAATCTCTGAAGCCTTGAATTATTATACTTACATACTGTTAGGATTCCCTTTAAACAACATTTCTATAAATGTCTGTCACTTTTAATTGGGAACCATTGGTTTAATCTAGATATTCATATTTAGAAGAAGGGTGGAGTAGAAAGACAGGAAGACAGTAAGGAGTAGAAAGACAGTAGAACAGCAAGAAGTGGAAAATAAAGAGTGCAACATCCTGCTCCATTAAATGCTATTCCATTTTCACTGCTCACTCACTCAGAAGCCTGACACACAGGGTTATTCTGGTACAAATTACCATTCAGTTAGCAGAGCTTTATGACAAGATGTTCTAATAGCAGTGCATTGTCATAATGTCACTGCAAAGCTTGGAGATGGATTTGGCAGATGTGATTTCTTTTTGGAGACATATGATAATAAGAACAACCTACATTTCTTGCAGTGTAAAAAATCAAAGCATCCAAGGTCTTTAGCTGACACAGTGGCACTGCCTGAAGTACAGCATACATTTGTATACAGAGAGTAAATGGGACAAAGCTTTCTAAGATAAAACTCTGCATAAATTTGCCAAGCAAGCTAAAGTATTATTTTCTTCTTTTATATCATGCCTTAATATCTAATACAATATTAGAATTCAAAGTGTGTGGTGAACTATTTAAAGCTGTGACTGAAATTGTAATCATTGGCAAATGACTAAAGGGCTTCTTTGAGTCTACAACAACAAAATATACACAATGGCACTGGATTTACAGGCTGTGGTGGGATTGAGACTGTAGAAACAAACAGGTGCTTTTGCAGTTTCTTCAGGTTGGAAGTAGGATACTCATCTAACAAACAAGTTAACTTCCCTTTTGGCTAAAAGAAACTATTGTGTTATCAAAAGTACCTTAAGAACAAATAGAGGATTATTTCTATGAAGTAGATAGGAGGAATTCAGAGAATAGTGTTTGGAGAATTAATTTACATTAAATAGGTTTGTAAGAACAACTTAACCAGTTTTCCTGATTTGTCTGTCAATTTGCATTGGAGTTTCAAGTCTAACTAATGAAATGCTATTTTAAAATTCACACAGTTACATATTTTTTTGAGCTGTAACACAGAGCATTGGCAAAACTATAGAAATTACAACAAACCAGTATGTCAAAATCAACATGACCATAGACAACTGACTTGTGTGAAAAAGGAATTGTTAGTGAATAACTTACCTGCATTTTAAGTGTGAATTGAGTGCTATCAAATACAGTTTCTGGTTACTCTGCATAATTTAATTAGTTTTTTATCCATATTTTATTAATTTTTTTTTTGCTTCCATTACAAAGAACTGACCTTTTGTTTGGCAGACAGATCTTTGTGGACACATTCAAATAGTAAATTTGTCTGTCTGAGACAGAGAGACATTTATCATTATATTCCTGGCTCATGAATATAATATTGTGTTGCAAACTGTTCCTGTTAATTCACCTTGTAACAGTAATGACATCTGGATTTTTTAAAGGTGTAGCTTGATTGCTGTCAAGGAGACACAGGGAGATTTTAGCATTGATTAACTTTGTTCATTCTGCATCATTCTTTGGGAAGTTAAAACAAGCTTAGTTGAACTATCTGGTAAATACCTAAAAAATATCAAGAGACTTTTTAACCGTATTCCAAAATGACACTTCTGTCTGTAAAGTAAAATTTCTTGAATGATTTAACATTACTTCCTTTATTCAAAACAGATCTCGGATATTTTGAGTAAAATTTCAAGGACTTTTTGAGAGAACAACAAATATTTTCCTCACCCTAGTATAATACTGAATGCCAAAGACACAAATAAAAGTGTGTACTGAAGAACATGTCTACTGTGAAAAATTTTGCATAAAATCCTGGAGGTTTGACAAAGCTGGAAATGCAATCTTACACTGGCAATATCTCAAATAATTTTTAATCATTGTGGGGCTATTGGCCTCAGGTCTTTTGTGCTATATTTATTGTAGTGCTATACATGTTTGAGACTCGCCAGTTTCTAACCAAAAAAGAGTACATTTTTTAATATAAATTTTGCAGCTTTTAAACTTTTAAACATCAACTGGCTGAGAAATCAATGAGCTAAAGGTTATTTAAAGGGTGAAAATTCATGGGCAGTATGCACAATGCAAAAATAGATGAAAAGCTAAGCCATGAATACAAGGCCTTTGTAATGGATCATACACACATACAGAAAGAAAATATTTTGCTAAAAACTTTCTTCCTTTGTAAAAAGGTTTCTTCTACTTTTAACACAATTTCTTTAGTGGTGCTCAAAACAGGAGATAGAGGGATTTTTTTTTTGTGTTGAGAGGCCAATTACCAACTCATTTTACATCCTTAACTTATTTGAAGTCAGCTTTCTCATTAGGTTAAAAGTCTCAGTCAAATTCTACTCTTAAGCCTACAAATGTGATTTTGTGCCTGTGCTTGTTTAGGACTTTTCCTGTCTGGTTCTAGATACATTAGGAAGAGTCATTTATGAGCTCTTCATGAATAAAAGTTTTTGTTTGTGTTCTTTCTATAATTAGAAGTTTCAGTGTATAGTTTGCATACTAAATAATTCCAGTTCATCCCTAGCAGTTCTCAGAGACTTTTTGACTGGGTTTGATGAAAGTGTCCAAAGACACCTAGAGAAACATCAGCATTAATGAACAAGAACAGGTTTCCACTGACTGCATTCTATTGAACTGTGGTTTTGGTTTGACTGGGGGACACTGTTGGGAGTCAAACAGATTGAAAAATACTAAAGCAGTAGTATGCAGCAGAATCATGCTGTTTTCACAGCTGGGAATGGTCAAGTATATGCAATAGTGTCTATGTCTTTTTCTTTTTCCTATTCAGAACAATATTGAATGGAAATACCTCACCAGACAGCCAGAAGTACTCAAAGTCTGTAGCTGTATCAAAGGTGTCAGCACTGATCTGCATTCTTTGAGGCTGAAAGTCATAGAAAAGGAAAAAATACCAGAAAAGTGTCTTTTTCTGACTCATGCAATATTCTCTCTGCAATATTGTATTTCTTCTCAAGCATTCTGCTTGACTGCTGATTTGAAGTGTTGAACAAGAAGTTTATAATGCTGCCAACTTTCCTCTTGTTGAACCACCAGACAATTCACTGCAGGTTTTCTCTTGTATGGGCTTTCAGAGTAAATGGGGTTATATTCTGAAAGGACTAATATTCAGAAAGTCGGATTGTACTAGTCAGACTCTGTAGAAGGTGTTTGTGTGATCTGCAGCGCATAAGATATTCACATAAAAATGTGTTGTGCTCAGAATAGGAAGAAATTTTGGGGAATCAGAACACAAAACCAGAGAGGAATATTTTATTCTTTTAAACATCCTGCATCTGGTGAAATTTATCTAATTTGGTCAACACAATGAAAATATTTTTATTTTGTCTTTTGCTATTGTCCTTGCACAGAAGCCATAGTTCTTTCTTCTTTTAGTTTTTATGACTGAGGAACCATTTTTTATCTTCTTGAAATATTACAAATTGCCTAATTCAGCCTGGCCTCCAATATGTCTTACCTGTTTAAGCTTCTATTTGGAAAAACAAAGAAAAACTTTTCATATGCTATATTTCCAATAGGTTTGCAGTAGTAATCAAGCTGTAATCTTTCCACAAAGCAGGAACACCTATAAGCCTTTCTCAGTATATTGTGTATTTTCAAATTTGATCTCACTAAGTGAAAAAGCTCATGGGTTTAATAAATATAATGTACAACACATTTAATAACAACCAGCATTTCCATCAGTTCCCTGTGTTACAGTGTTCTATTATAAAGAATATAAAATAGAAAATGTCTCTGCATGGAAATTCAAATTATATGTTTCAGCAATAAATAATGTACCACACCAAAGAGATTTGCATAATAAATGAGTTATGTCATTTGCTTAAATCTTTACCATTAAAATAAATTTTTGGGTGCAACCTAAGTGCTTAAGTTTAGGCATTCTGAAAGCTTAAAGTATTGTCAACACAAGTTTTGGGCTTTCTTAATCTTAGACTACCCTCTGGGACAGGAGTGGATCTAGACTACATAATTTCCATCATACTTCAAAATATCACTGTTTTAATTCACAAAGTATGCAAAATACCATCAAGTATTAACTTGCTCTGTCACTTTCCTAAACTTTATTCATAGACAAAATACTTTTGTATTAAAAAAAAGAAACATCATAAACTGAAGCAAACAAAACACTTTGAGTCTTTCAAAGACATGTAAATTTGGGATTAAAAATGGTATAATAGATAAATAGATAAAAAAGATAAATTAACTTGTCCACTTTACTGGACAAGTTAATTTATCTCTACCCCTATGATAATTACTGTCTCTCTATGACAATTCTTGGTTTTATATACCTCCGTGAGACTCAAATTTTTTGTAATTATTTAAGTACTTTATTAGGAAGGTAAAATCTCCTTTAATCAAAAATACAAGTATTAATATCCAGCAGCCAAGGAAACATTATTTTTCAAAATTATTTTTAATACATTTTTATTTCAAAAATATTAAATTTAAATGTACCTCACTGATTCTGTTATGTTCTGTTATTGACTTTTAAAATATCTTTTGGTATGAAAATGAAAATTATATACTTCCAAAATCAATAAATTACACTTGATGCATTTACATTTTTGAAAATTTGCAGCAAATATTGATATGTCTTTTAGAAACTAAATGTAATTAAGTCATATTTTGCAAAGAGAAGTTAATTTTCAAACCAATTTTTCTGGTCATAGGCATTAATCTGTTCCAACTGTCAAATCAAATGAAAAAATTAAAATTTTGCTGCACATATTGTTCAACTGAAATAATTCCAACAAAGTAATGTTTCAGTGCTGACATGCAGAGAATAATGAATATTATAAGTTGAAACATATCTTATAGTTATAAGTGCCTTCTCTGTACATTGCTGATTCTGTGGCAAAAAATACAACAGCCACTGGAGAACTGATATTTCTGAAACAGAGCTGTCCTTTAAAGTATCATATTGAAATTAATTTCTAAAACTATTTCTGATGTTATATCATCAGTGTGAGGTTTGAAGGTTCAGAATAGGTCAGATAAAAAAGTAAAAGTCAGGAAATGATTCTTGACCTTTCCTGGTGGTAACAACAGGCCACAATTACCTGTTACCTGCATCACTAAAGTGTATAAATGGGCAAGACATACAGTGTCACTTCTGCCCAAGCAACATGGTAAAACAAATCAGATATTTTTATTAAGTACTTTGTTAACAACTCAATTGAAATAAAAAAGGGCTCAGTTTTTGCATTTATCTGAATTCTGATAAAGTAAAACTGGATATTTGGCTTATCTTTGAGAGTAACCAAATTCTGCTGTTTTGTTTCTCTGAAGGATTCAAATGCATCTAAATCTGTGTTGATAATGGCAATTGTCCTGTGTAAAAACTCACACTCATTCCCACAAAAATGACATTTGCATGTCTTTAAAGGAATTGCATATTAGCAATTATCACATTACTAGTTTGGTGTCCTACATCATTCTTTCAAAAGGAATCTAACTTTCAGTAAAAACAAACTAAGGAAACATGGGGGAAATAAATATTTGAATTAGTATATTGTGGAGGTAAATTGTTAGAAGGTTTTATTTTATGCTTGTATAACTGTCTACCTCCAGGAAGATAATATCTGATTTCATATTTCATACTGTCATTCCATATGTAGGTCAGCACTTTCTTGCCCTTTGGTTGGAAGACAGTCCTAATTAAAATGAAGATAAGCTGTGCTAAGACCGAATGTATTTTTCTTATCCAAACATGAGGAATTAACAAAAATAAAACCCATTAAATAACACATGGAATCTAGCCCAACTATTTCCAAGGTGCTTTTCCTTATGTTTTTACAACTGTGGTAGAACAAAGCAGAGAAGGAATGCTACCATGAAACTGGATACTGGGATTATCTGGAGTTGTATTAATATATTTAAGCCAGCATTATACTGTATATTGCAAAATAACCGGTAACAATTGCAAGCAACATTTGCACTTCATAGAATCGTAGAATGGTTTGGATTGGAAGGGCACATCAAAGATCATCTAGTTCCAATGTCCCTGCTGTGGGCAGACACATCTACTAGACTAGTTTTCTCAGAGCCCCATCCAATCTGGCCTTCTTCAAGGAATGTGGCCTCCACAAATTCCATGATTACTTTATTCTATTGCCTCACCAACATCAAATTATTTTTTTAATAATAATCTAAAGCTACTCTCAATGTGAACAAATTCCCATTTGTCTTGTTACCAAATGAGCTCTTGCCTTATTTTTCCTGTAAATTCCCTTCAAGTACTAGAAGGCCACAGTTAGGTAACTGTGATAAAGACTTATCTTGTCCATGCTGAAAAATCTCAATTCTCTGAGCGTTTCCTCATAGGGGAGGTTTTCCTTCCCTCTGATGCACTGAGTTTTCCTCCTCTAGGCCTGATCCAGCAGGTCCCTGTCCTTCCTGTGCTGGGAGCCCAGAGCTGATGCAGCCCTGCAGGTGGGGTCCCACAGGAGCAGAGGGGCAGAATCCCCTCCCTCCCCTGCTGCCCACGCTGCTTTGGATGCAGCCCAGGACACCTTTGGCTCTCTGGGCTGGGAGTGCCATGGCTGGGTCATGTCCAACCTCTCATCCACCTGCACCCCCAAGTCCTTCTCAGCAGGGCTGCTGTCCATCTGTCCATCCCCCGGCCTGCCCTGACCCAGGTGCAGCACCTTGCACTTGGTCTTGTGAAACCTCGTGATCTTTCCACAGGGTCATTCCTCAAGCCTGTCCAGGTCCCTCTGGATGGCATCCCATCTTTCAGGTGTGTCAAAGGCACCACTCAGGTTGGTGTCATCACAAACTTGATGAGGGTGTGCTCTATCCCTTTGTTTGTGTTGTTAATGAAGATATTGAATAACACTGGTCTCAGTACAGACCCCTCAAGGGACACCACTTGCCACTGAAGTCCATTGGAATTGTGAGCTGTTGACACTACCTTCTGGATGCAACCATCCAACCAATTCCTTTTCTACCTAACAGTGTATCTGTTGAATCCATCACTCTCCATTTTGGAGAGAATGATGTTGTGGGGGACCATGTCAGCAGCTTTACAGAAGTTCAGATAAATGACTTCTGTAGCTTTTCTCTTATCAACCCATGTAGTTACTCCATTGTAGAAAACTACTAGGTTGTTCAGACAGGATTTTGCCTTGGTGAAGCCATACTGGCTGTCTCAAATTACCTCCCTGTCTTCTATGTGCCTTAACATAACTTCTAGAAGGATCTGTTTTATGCATTTCTCAATAAGTGAGTTGTGATGATATTAGTTGTGGGATTGCAATGACATGTTGCAATGATATTATGTCTATGGATAATTTATAAACTGCAGCTGTTCAAGTTTTAGCTATTGCTGAGCAGTGCTGACACAATGTCAAGGCCCTTTGTGCCCCTCACATTGCCCTACCAGCGAGGAGGGTGAGGGTGCACAAGGAGCTGTGAGGGGACACAGTTAGGATAGCTGACCCCACCCACCAGAGGGATATTCCACACCGTACAAGGCTTTGTGCATCAACAAAAACTAGGGAAAGATGAAGGAAGTAGGAGGACCTTTGAATTGTCTTAGCCCAAGTCACTATAAAACCATGATGCAGTCTTTTTTTCCCTGAAGAAGGCTGAACACTGGCCTGCTATTGGGGGGTGGTAAGTGAATTCCTTACATTTTTTCTTGTGTGTGGAGATTTTGCCTTGCTATTAAACTGTCTCTGTTTCAACTCACAAGTTTTCTCAATTTTATCATTCCCATTCTTTCCTGCAATCTGAAGTGGGGCAGTGAGAGAGAGGCTGTGTGGAGCTTAGTTGCCCACTGCTGTTTAATTCACAACAACAGAGTATTGAGTCTAGGAAAATTAAAAACTGTGTGTTTGACAACACGACTTTCAGTGTTACTTGCTTTAATTTTAAAGGCCAGTTGGGTGGCATGCTTAAGAGTACTGGATAACTATCAGGTATTTTAAGCCTTAATTTGTTGAGATCAATGGATAACAATAATTGTCATTCATTTTGCTGAACTTCTAAACCAGTTTGAAATATTTCCCACTTCCAGTTATGGAAAGGCTAGTATGAGATGCAGAAGTACATATCTGATGACAACATCAGAAAATAGATACATCACTACCAAAAATGCTTATATATTTCATAAGCTGAAGTAAATGGAATATAGAGAATGCTGGAATCAGTGGACTTCTCTTAACCATTAAATAGGTTTACAAATTAGGTTCAAAGTTTTGTCTCCTTGTATTTCTTATTCTCTAAGTTTACAGAAAGCTCTGTTTTTTAAGATTTGAGTATAAGACAGACAGAAGAATGATGTGGTACACTATCTGAATTCTAAAAATATCAGAGTGGGTGTATGGTTTTGATTCATTTGTAGAAGATCTGGGTTCATCTTATATTTATTCCATTACCTTCATATACTATATTATGTTTTAAATGCACCATAAAAGAAATAAACAAGTTTTCAGAGTGTTTTTGTTTCCTTTTTGTCATCTTAACTTTCTTTTAAGACACCATATATTTATATGTAAACATAAATAAAGCAAATGCTGGAATAAATATAAATCATTGGCATTTAAAAGTGCATCTAAAAAAAGGGCGAGTAGTGACAATATCTATATAACTAAACTTGTTATCATGCTGTCAAAAGTTAGACACAATTGCAAATGGGTATACCCCAGATTTATTGGAGGCTCTTGCACAGCTGTAATCGGCCCATCTTCACTGAGCAGATTACAGGGACATGTATTATTCTAGGCTGTAGAAACAACAGCCACTTCATCAATATTGTGACTAATCTCATCCTGAATCTCAGGGTACAGATCTAAGAAACTATGGTACAGCGCAGATTCCTTCCTATTCCTTAGTATGGATGAAAAATTACAAGATTCATCTGAGCTTGTGTATTTACACCACTGGAATACAAATGGTAGTTCTCAGTGGCCTCTTATTCACTTTCGTGTTTATTAAATCCTCTGATTCTTCCTAGTTCCCTCTAGACTGGCTGTTGATTTAAGCAGTTTAATAAAGGGATGGCAAACAAAGTAGATAATAATATGTTTTAGAGTAGACACTGTTTTGCATATAGAAATTTCACTCTGCGATCAGATAGAGTTGTAAAATGATCATTCAAGGGAAAAATTCTTTATTTGGGCTGCAAAACCCAATGTTTTCAAGGCTTTTCCTTCTCATTTAATAATCACACCAATTCTGTCTTACTCACTGTCTTACTTCCATAGAAAATATACTGCAAATAATAATATAAATATTATTCAGGTAACTGGTTGTACCTTTAGGTTGTGCTGAGCTGATCAACTTTAGTAAGTGCATTAATATTTTCTCAGTATTTGTAAATTGTCATTCTTCCTCTTGTCCCTTAGAATAAAACTGGCCAGACATAAACCCCCACAATTTTGATTTCTTCTCTCTTTCTTCTGCAGTAAACATTGTTGACAGGATTGATTTTTTTTTTCCTTAATGCATTTCAAATTATTTCACCACCTATGAGTTGTATTTTATTTTTGTACTACAGCTATTTTACATTACTGACTGATAAATTTGCCTTTAAGAAATTACAAAAGAAATTTTGCACAATGTGGAAAATTTTATTTTCTTAATTCTAATTCTTATAAACATTAAAGAATTTCATTGAGAAAATATTTTAAGAGACCTTCTCACATGCTAATAATCATTGAACACTGTCAAGATTTTATATTAAGCCAGAATAGCATTTATTAAAATGGTTAATTTGCCTTGTAGTGTTTTATAGAACAATTATACTGAGCTTTCCTAGGGTTAATATCTAACATATATAATATCTCTGTGAAACAAAGTCTATGTGATCCTCACTTTAAAATTGGGGAGAATTTTAAGGATATGGGAGGACATTTTCTTAAGGTAAGTCACCCACTGTCTGAAGCAATGTCCCTTTCTCATGCAGACAGGTTGAAAGGAGTCAGGTTTAAAATTAATGAACTAACAGAGGTTTTGCAGTTCAGACTTTGAAAGGTAGAGACAAATTTTCATAACTGATGCAACAGTGTCTGCCTTCTGCAGCCTTTAAGAAGCACATTCAAGGAACCATCTATTTGCAATATCTTTTTTTAACCTTTAAGAAATAATCCCTCCCAAACAGAAAGAAATATGCAATAACACATCTTCATTTGAAAAAAATCTAGTAAGTAAAATGTCCTTGCAAGAATGATGTGAAGTCACAGTATTTAGAATCTCAAACCTTTGACACAGTGGGATTTTTTTTCATACTGAGTATTTCCAGTTCTCTTCAATGCTGTGTCTAAGTACAGTAAAAAAATATTATTTTTCTAAAGCTCCTGTTTCAATTAATGTTTTATTGAAGAGTTTGAATATACTGTACTGGGAAAATTGGATAAAATTTCATGTAAACTTCATGCCACTACTAAAGTGCCTTGGTTATTTTGGTGTGAAGTGAAAGGGAATTGACCTGGGATTCTCAGCATTTTATAGTAGATTATCATAATATGAAATAATACTTTTGTATACAAGTGTCTCACAAGAAGCTGAGATTCTTGGGTGTTTTTAGAACAATTTTAGTACAATTGCACATAAATTTCAATTTATTCTTAGAAAATAAAGGAAAGTTACATACATTTTCATGACAGCGGAGGCGTCTCTTCCTGAATATTAAGAAACTTGGTGCTTTACCAGGTACTCATCCATATTACTTTTTCATCTTCCAACATTCAAACATTAAAAAAAAAAAAAAGACGTTGCAAAGTATTTTAATATGTGAATAGCAATTGGAATTGAATTGTAGGTTAAAAATGTTAGCTGTATCTGCTAGTAAGTCAAACTTATATTTTGCTCTATTAAAATCTGCTATCTTCTTCACATTAAGTATTTTTATTTCCTTCTTTACAGGAAGATGTAGTCACTTCAATGTCCTTTAAAATACATTTCTGAGTTGTAGAAAAAGATCAACATTTTTTTTCTTAACATGGAACTCAATGTGTTTTCTCAGGCACAAATTATTGCATTTCTTGGTATTTTTACAGCAGCTTCTAAATAATTTTTTACCATAACTGCTAAGGGAGAAAAAATCTTCTCCAGGATCTGCTCTTAGGCTAAGTAGTAAAATGAAAATAAAGAAAATAAATCTGCCAAGAGTTAATACAATCCGTATTCTGCTGCCAATTATTATTGCTGATCTATTTTACAAAACTTTACTGAGATCTCTTTTCATTTTTAGCTATATAGTCAATTTGGAATTTGAAAAATTATGGAAATTTGACATGTTATTAATTTCTTGTAAACCCAGAAATACCATGGCAGTTCAGCTTTATGGGTAAATTTACTAGGGGATTTGGGCAATAACATCTAAAATGGATATCCTCAGAATCCTTGTCTGGCATGAAATAAGCCCAGTTCCTTGGGCATGTAAATTTCTCCTAGCAAAATTCTATAGATACCTATTTTTTTGCTGCAGGGTATGAACAGATAGTTGAAATTCTGACAACACTAATCTGTTTGGAAGTTCTCTCCTGTCTAAACTGCTGTGGGAGTCATAAATTATGGGTTTCTGTACTTGTCTCTGTACAGAGCCTATTCCTGAAGGCATGGTGAGCAGGAAATAAAAAGGTAAGTTTCAGTCTTTATTGTGTAGCAGCTGCCTGTAGCATTTTAATAACTATAAAATGAAAAAAATACAATAGAAGAGTTTTACACAAGACATGTTATATGTATCATTCTACTGAGACATATAGAGTGATTTCACAATAATAATAGAAAACAAGACTTCATAAATTTTCAGTTATCTCTGTGTTGTCCACCTATTCTCTCTTAAAACCCTTCTAGAAAAAGTTTTAATCCAATATCTCATATGGGAGAACATAACTCAGGGCAACCATCCCCCTGAGCTGGTATATAGGGATGGAGAGCAGAATAGCTTCTTTTGCCATCCAGGAGGAAGAGGTTGGTGACCGGCTGGGCCACTCAGATACACTCAAGTCTATGGGGCTGGGTGGGATTTATCCAAGAGTACCATGGGAGCTGGTATAAAAGTTCACCTCCAGACCACCAAGCAGGTCTCCATTGTTTATCATCAGCCCTGACTAACTGGGGAGGTCTCAGATGACTGGAGGTTAGGCAATGTAATGTCCACCCATAAGAACAGCTGGAAGGAGTATCTGGAGAACTACAGGCCTGTCAGCCTGACCTTGGTGCTTGGGAAGGTTATCAAACAGATAGTCTTGAGTGCTATCACATAACACAGAGAGAACAAGGGGATTGGGCCTAGACAGCATGGGTTTGGAAAGGCAGGTCCTGCTTCACCAGCCTGAACTTTTGTGACCAGATAACCCACCCAGTGGATGAGGAAAAGTCTGCGGGTGTTGTCTACCTGGACTTCAGCAAAGCCTTTGATGGAGTTTCCCATGCCATTCTCCTGGAGAAGCTGGCAGCCCATGTGTGGGACAGGCGCAGTCTTTGCGGGGTCAAAAACAGGCTGGATGGCCAGGTCCAGAGAGCAGTGGTGAGTGGAACTACATCCAGCTGGCAGATGATCACTGGTGTTCCCAAAGTACTGGGCCCAGGTTTGTTTGATACCTTCATTGATGAACTGAACAAAGGGATTGACTGCACTATTCCTTTATCACTAGCTGTTGTGGGTGATGGTCATTCTCTCGGGTCCAAGCTGCAATTCACAACAAAGATCAATGTAGATGGGACCTCTTTGGACTCTTCCTAGAGTTCTAGAAGCATTTGAGTAATGCTCTCAGGCACATGGTATGATTCTTGAAGTTTTCCTGTGTAGGGCCAGAAGTTGGACTGAATGATCCTTATGACACCCTTCTGGATATTCTATGATAAATCTGAACCTCACTGTTCTCTACAACTGCCTGCAAGCAGGTTGTAGCCAGGTGGGAGCTGGTCTCTTCTTTCAAGCAACCAAGAACAGGACAGGAAGACACAGCCTCAGGATGTGCCAGGGGAGGTTCAGGCTGGCCATCAGGAGGAATTTCTTCACAGGAAGTGTTGAACATTGAAATGACCTGCCAGGGAGGTTGTGGAGTCACCATCCCCGGAGTATTCAAGAAATGACTGGATAGGATACTTAGTGCTGTGGTCTAGTTGACAAGCTAGTGATTGGTCAAAGTTTGGACTCAAAGCTCTTGGAGGTCTTTTCCAACCTCAAAGATTCTGTTATTCTGTGACTCCAGATCTGTCTGTGATAAGTGCTTTAGTAGACTGGTATCAGAGTCTATTATGTAAAAAAACCCCTTGAAATAAATGAACAATCAAAAAATAATAATTTTCTTCCTAAATGTCCTCACTAGAGAGTTATATTTCAATAAAATTCTCTCTGAAACACTGGTATATAAAAAGTCTGACTTTCTTTTCCCTCGAGTTTTCTTAGAGAAAATTATTTTCTGTCCAATGTAACCTCCTTCCAGATATGTGGTCAAACATATTATGTGCAGAATACTTTTTCCAGGAGAATACAAAAGCTTTAACAATTACATTAAAATTCCAAATATGGAATTTTTCATGACCGCTAGTGTTTTTTTCTGATTTTGATTTCTCTGACTCTGTGATATTTGATTATGTCCTGTAATTCTCTGTCCATTCCTGTGACAGGCAATTCCTAAACTTTCGTTTTGAGCTATGAATTAAAGAAGAACTATGCAACAGAACTTGAACAGTATTTTCCATATAGAAGGACATATGCAAAATGGTGTGATTGCACAGAGGAAAACAGCAGATTATTAGTATTGTGCTGTAAGGTATTTTCTTTAACTTCTCAAGCAGTAACATAATGATCTGTCTGAACAAGTGGAAGACAGAAAGATCACACGAGTAATACAGAATGAGGAGTTAGTCTTATTCTCCATTGTCCTTTCTGAACTTCTCTTGCATACTGTATAAGTAATCTCTTTTCTAAGCTAAGAAGCACTTGACCACCACCCTTTTCAATATGTGGAAGCTCTTTGACCATCTCTGTCACCCTTCTTTGAACAGTTTACATTTATCTGTGCTATATTCCTTCATTAGGTGAGTGAGAACAACTGCACACAGTGTTTAAGGTGTAAGCAATTCATGGATCTGTACTGTGAAATAACAAAAGGGGGTTTTGGCTGGCCATTTTCTTTGGGAATTCATAAAAAATATATTTTTCAGTTTGCCACTAATCTTATATGATTCAGAATTTTGCCTGCACAACAGGATTAGGTAAATAACCTAGAGCATAACTGTCTGTAAATAAATGACCAGATATTGCATGGTTTCAAATGGATTAATACAAGAACCAGAATGGATACCACAGTATGATGTTACTGGGTGTGGTGGCTTGTCTGGAGACTTGCACTGCTTCACTTTATTTCCTGTTCTTGCTTGCAAGGTAGTGATATCAAAGGCTGCACAGGAAGTTCAGGAAAAAGATGAAATAATGCATTTCAGGGAAGTACTTCAGGAGAAAATATTTTTTTAGGATATGAAGATTCTGTAAGTACTTCCCTAAAGGGTTTGCAGTAATGACTCATCTGTCGTAAGTGTAGAAGTGGTGAATTTTTATTCAGCTATTACATCTTGAGTACTTCATCCCAGTGACAAACATTTTACAATTATGTTATTTTGTCATTGCAAAGAGGACTTGGAGAACAAAGTGATAGAATGTCTGGTTCTATTCTAGGCATCCAGAATGACTGATGATATGTGGAAACTTGACAGCAGTTGGTTTGTTTTGTTCTTTCTCACTTCAATAATGGCTATTTGAAACCCAACAGCATTCAAGCAATAAGCATCTCTTCAGTGCTGCTTCCTTCAAAAACATATTCTGGTAAAACGGAAAACTGAAGGTGGGAGGAGAGAAAGAGGACTCAAAATCACCTATAAGACTTAAATAATCACTTTTCACTGAAATAAAACTGTTTGCTTTACTGTCATTTATTCCTTAGATATCACAACAGATTTTTCAAGGAAGTGTAAAACAAACAAACCCAATAGAAATGAGAAAAAAAAAAAGCGCAATAAAACTCCTTTCAGAATAACTTTTAAACCTTTATATTTTACTTTTTAATTGGCTTTGGCTAAATCTTTGTTATTGCACTGGAAAAATCAGTTCTGCTAAATAAAATCTCAACTCTGTTTGGATTCCTTTACCCTGTCCCTCTTGAGGCATGGCAGCAACACACAAAAAACTGAGAGGTGTTTGGTTTTAATTAGGAAGGGTTGCACAACTTGGAATGACCTGTGCCATTGCTTTTTGACCCCTGTATCTTGGGTAACTTAAATGGATAAATTGTTGCAGAATACATAGGTGAGCTGCTTTGTTGTGTTTGTCACCAAGTGTGGAGTCCTGCAGAGGTCAATGATTTTTGTAGCACGTATCCTAGGGAAAATTTACACTAAATGTTTACACTAAATTTATACTAAAATTTCAACTGAAAGGATGAATATTGGTTAAAGTTAAGACTGTAGGGGAAAATTATTTAAGGAAAAAGGACAATTATGTGCTCCACTGAAGTATTAATTACTGAAGGAAAAATAAGCACTTATACTAACTAAATAGACATTCTTCCATTTTGAGTGACAGCTCAAATATAGCTGCAAAGCACAAAATTTTTTATCAGATACCTAGGAAATTTAGTTAAATGTGAAGATTCTTAGGTGTCTAAGACTTGAAGTTCTGTAAGTGAAATTTCTTTCAAAGCCTTGCCTACAAAAGAAGAGGAAATTATGTCTGGATGTCAGAGCTTGGTCCAGAAGAAATCTAGATAATATTTTAATTACATTAATATCTTTTCATGGAATGAATTTTCTAGCAAGAGCTTTGACAGTTAGGCGTCTAGACTAGGCTGATCTTGTCAGGGTTTATTAGTGTGAGTGTAATTCTGTGCTGATTCTGAAGAGTATCAGTGCTGGATTCTTTTCACTGTTGCTCAAAACTGTGCTGCACTGCTTTGTGCACAGACCTTCTCTTCAGTTATCCTTGTGTTGCACAGCATTCTGTATTATGAGACAGGCCCTTAGAATCTAAATTGCCTTTGAAGACAGTGGGCAAAAGCTCAGAAATTGGTCTTCTGTTGTTTACTGGCTATTTATTCTCCCAATGAAAAGAAGATTATCACCTTTTTCAGACAAGATAGCTTTTTTCACTGTACTACCAGCCTTTTTCAGAAACTTCTGTAGTGATTGAGAAGGAAACAGCAGTTTCACAAAAGGGTATCTTTGCTTATTTCATTTCGTGCTGCACAAATACTATTTTTTCTTCCCAGACCATCAATTTGACTGTTGTACTGAAAATACTGAAAAATGCAATTTATTTTTTTATTTCCCTGCTCTTTTGGGCATCTGCTTTCATTGGGCTTTTTTGGGGGGGGGGGTTGGTTTGGGGTTTTTTTTATAAAATTTAGAAAGAAATTTAATGAAATTCTGAAATAGAATATCAAGATATCAATATGTTTTCATCAATAGATGAAAAAAAACATTGGAAACATGATTGGAAGACAAGGGAATGTGTTTCTCTTCAATAGTATGAAAGTAGGGAAAGGCAAGCATTTCTTTGTTCAAAGCCAGGCTCAGTCATGAGATCTAATAGTGAATTGGTGTTTTCCAAAGGATTTAGCATAAATCTGGCTGTTTGGCCTTTCTAGCTACGTAAAAAGTTCAGGCTGCACATTTGTGATAACACTGCCACAAGTGTCTAAGTGATCAAACAAGGAGATGCCAGTATTATCTCACTGCCCAGAAAAGAAATTATCAAATGAAACCTAAAGTTTAAGATAAGAGTTTTTGTCATTCATTTAACATTTGACATTTTTTTAAAAGCTAACAGAAATTTGAGTAGTTTTTTCTCACCACTAATGGTCTATCTTATAATTCTCTTCAGGTCCATCTATGATTAGAAGGGAATTGTCCAGACACATAAAAGGAGTATTCCTTTGGGCTGCAAAGAAGTTTAAGATATCGAAAACGTATAGAAATTGAGACAGCATAAGCTCTTTGGGCAGTCTGTAGAGACACTAAAGTTAAAATGCTTTGTGGAGATGAAGAAAAATCTGTTGTAAAACAAAGAAAGATTTGGGTGAAATATGTCTTGAATAACGTTTTTTTGGCAACAAAAAAATCTTATATTTTCATTAAAATCAATTTAAGACCTATGTTTTCCCCTCTACAAACCCATTCTAGGGTAGTATCCTTTTTTTTTTTTTTTTTTAATGCAGTGGGGCTCTCAGAGAACTCCTTATATTTTACATTTCTCTCTCTAAAATAATTTTAATTTTAACTCAATTTATCAATTTCCAAGCAAGTTTTGACTATGACTTAGCATAGCATATGGTGTCTGGCAAGTAAAATACCTGCAATGGAAATGGTCCTCGGTGTTCAATATCTTTTTACGTTGTCATTCATGTAGACTCCTCACTCTCAGTATTAATCCAGAGTAGTTATGCTACTTGCTTGAGACATCAAGCTATATTTATATACTTCCTGTAGTTAATTCCTTGGGAAAAAAAAAAAGATAAAAATATGAGATGATCTGCATCAGGCTAGTAACAGTGTTTGACAAGCCAAGCATTGAAGCATGTTTAAGGAAAAGAGAACGTAAAAAAATCTTCCTTCTCAATTCTTGGTGTAATAAAACAAATTGTCTTAAGTATAAGAAATAAAAATGGTCAAGTTAAAATTTTGAATGATTCGTCTGTCTCTTTATACTTGATAAATATATGATTGCAAATCTAGTGGGACCCATGTAAGCAGTAGCAATTTTATTTTAAAATATGTTGACCTAAAATGTTTTTTCTTGTTCTGTTCATATATTATAATAAGATCTAGCAGACATTATTTTAACAAGTGTTTTCCAAAATAAATCACAGGAACACTAAGTAAGATCAGTGTTTGTAACAATTTAAATCCATTTCTGTGTTTGTAGCTTCCCCTGAAGGGGAAATATCTCAAATCTATTTGCACCTCTTTGGTTATGTTCACTTAGGAAAAAAGTCTCCAATTAAAGTTTGAAATGCTCCTATTTTTTTTCTTGACACACTTAAGAGTGTACTTATAAACCTGGTTGTATTTGATTATATGGTTAAAATAATTTATGATCCATTAAAATATTTTTAGAGGGACATGGTGCAAACATTACTCAATCTGTCTTTGAAAAGTTATTGCTGATTGTGCAGGATGCTGCCTCCTGCTTCTGTAGGATTAAGCACAAATAACACTGTACATGTGCTCATTGCTTAGAAGGTGGACTGGGGAAGATCAGCATCTTATCCATTAAGCCATCAAGGTTCTTCTTAAACAGCAGATGTGAAGCTTAAACTTGAATCACAAATGTGAAGTTCAGCAGTCTTTGGTGCAGTGCATTTTGGTATTCAGAGTTCTAAATGTCATTACACAATGACAGACTATCAAATACGTTGAATCATATCACTGAAAGCCAGGAGACAGAGCAATTTTCAACTAAGTCCAATTTATGTTTATAAATGGAAAGCTCAGTTTGAGCCCTAATTAACTGAACAGACATTGCCTGCATGAGGTTAGATTTTTATATGAGCCTGTTTATCTCTAATTATATGCTAATCAATTTGATTTCCCATTTAAACTCAGACTGGGAGGCTTCCTTGTAATAACCAATTCATATTGAAGCAACAAAACAGCTTTATATTTACCACATCAGCAGGGTTTAATTGCACATTTGGACAATGAAAATTAAGATGGATTCATTTTCAATGTCCTTGCAATGAAGCAGTATACAATGCACTTTTAGTTTGAACTGACACATTTATGGTAGAGATATTAAAGTATAACATCCAAATATTTGCTAACATATTGGCAAGCTATTTTGTCCATATTGTTTTCTAAATGATGCACTTTGGCTGTGCACTGTTATATTTTCCGCTTCTTAAAAATACTGACACTAACTCTATTACTTTGGTACGGCATAGATCAAAAGAATAAAATTAGGATAAGGTTTCTCTTTCTATAAAAAAGAGACAGTCCAAATTACATATGAGGAACACAGACACATTTCCCACTGTGAGTCCCCATAAAAGCATTGAGAAGCATACTATATTCCTAAGCCTGTGTGCAAATGCCAGGTAAAAATCAAATTCATTTGTGGGCACTGCAGGAAAAGAAATAGAGAGGTGTTAATACCTCTTTTTTGGCTCCCCCAGATACAAAACCATGATGATTTAAAGCATACTTGAATCAATGCAGTTAAAAGTTTTATTTCTTACTCATGGCTTTTAATTATGCAAACCTTTAAACAGTCTCTACCTCCATGACTGTGGATATGTCCAAGGACTTTCCTGAGTCCAGTACAAAATAAAGCTGATATCAAAATATTTGTGTGAGTTACCCTTTTAAAATGCACAAATTAATATCTTCATGAAATCTGCCTGATAGCTGATTTACTTTTGAACCCTTTGACACATACTGAAAGCATATTTGTATGAAATCTTTATCCCAGCAGAAAATATAGCAAAATGTAATAATGAAAAATCAGGTTGCTGGAAAGATAAAGTCTTGTTTTGATTTGTATAGCTAGGTTCTTTAGTTGGATGTTAATTGTTAATTTGATAAGATGTAAAAAGGAAGATTGCATTCATTGCTCTAAAATTTACTAAAACCTTGGAATTTTTGGAAACATAATAAGTGTCACTCCTAGTATAAAGAATTCCATAGAGCATTTTTGGGATACTGTGCAGTTCTTTATTGCATTCTTGAGACATATTGACTGGCATGCCAAAGCCATTCTTGTGCAATTACTGTTCAACATAGCAAGAGAAAAATACTTTTATTTATAGTATTATTTCTACAAACTAGACATTTTGAAAACACTCAAGACAGTTCGTCTTTGATCCAAGGAAATCACACTGTGAGAAAAATAAAGGTCTTGTAAGTAAATTTTGACTGTGAGGAAGTGTTTTATATTGTTCTAGGGCTGAATGTCTTTTTTAGAGCGACCCTACTTGCACTCACATTGTGACTGAACTGGTAATATGCAGACAACAAAACTTACTCCTTTTTAGGTGGAACATAGTAAAAACCCACTTCATTTACCATTTTTGCGGAAGACCACATAGAATAATTTCATCTCCTTTCAAATATTTGGCAACTTAAGCAGTTTAAATTTATAAATAACTTCTTCCTCGTATTTTCTTGAGAGGAGTCCATTAGTTTTTCAGAGGATAATTTGCTGTAATATTTCAGTCCTTTTTTCTTGGAGCAGTGGCCTTCTCTGTTACTGCTGCATGAATTGAAGCATGTCCTGCTTCAATCTCTCCACTCATTTTCAAAATAATGTATTCTAGGAAACTGGCATTATCAGGTGACTGGTATAAACAATTCTTCTATTATGAAGAAGAAAAAGTTAACAAATAAGAATTGTATCTGTGCAATTTCCAACAGGGTTGTAAGAGAACATAACAACACATCTTTTTTCAGTTGCTGATCTTGTGAAGGTTATGCCAACATGAAGAATTTCAGCTAGTAATGGCAGTATGCAGTGTTTGAATATAACATATAATTTAAAACTGGTGACCATACGTGATATGAAATGTAAATATTTATGGAGAATTTTTAAAAGTGGACAGATAATATATGGCAAAATTCAGAAATGGTCGGGTTTTTTGCTTTCTCTTTCCCAAGACTTAAATGTTATGGCTGAAGTATAAAACAGTTTCCACCACACTAGAAAAGATTTGGATAGTTAATCCCTCTGTCAAGTGAAAAAATTCAGTAGCTGGGCAACAAAACCTCCAGTTGTCTCTGTATTTGCTGAACTACCAGCCACACCGAAGTAAATTTCAAGCTAAAGATAGATCACATGTGTGCTTAGGTTTTCCCTCCAAATAAAAATTTAACAGAAGCATGGATAATTTTTATACTGTTGACCCACCTTTTCTTTATAAACTGTTGAAGGGATGTTCAGGAAGTATGAAATAGCTGCATGTTTCAGAAAAGTCAAGTTTAACAGAAATTTTCTGGAAATATTGAATGAAAAATGCAGAAAATTATAATAGTACTATCCCAGCAGTGCATAAGACAAATCATGAATGCAGTACTATGACTACGGAAATCACAGAAAAAAATTAGACCTGAATTTTCTGTCATTTGATGTTCCAAGAAAACAAATAGGCAATAAATTCCCTAAGGAGAAAATTTATTTCAGTTTTGAAGACTACTGTTTTTTTTGGAGTTTCATATCTAGATATTGAAAGTTTAGATTTAATACAGAGTCACGTAGATACATATTAATATTAGTCTATAATAATTAGAATACAGTAATCTTAGCAAGTACAACTATTGTGCAATCAGGATACATTTATTCTTGTCATTTGTCCACAGTTTTATTGTACTTCTGTATTTCTTGCTGCTGAGTTGTCTTAGCTAGTGCCACTTTCTTTGCTCATATTTCCCTTATCATTACTTGGCACAAATTACATTGACTTGTTATGTCAAATGTATTTAATGGTTGCAGTTGGTATCTCTGTATGTAAAAAAAAAAAAAAATACAGCTTGTTCATGGATACTTTAGCTACTTTACAAGGGAGTCTGCCAGTTTTGATTTGCATTAGCCCATATGGGTGCTGTCATTAAGGTTTTCCTTTCTGTGGATGTGAGCCAGCTCTCAACCAATTCCAAAGGAAAACTATGTCGCTGTACTAAGGTGGCAGTGAATTGGTGCTGCTGCAGTACAGCACCATACAGAAATGACTAAGGACCCTTTTGGTTTGGCATTCAGCCACCTAACACAAGGGACAGAGCTTTCACATGCTTTCAGATACAAGGTGAGGACAAAATCACTGTAAGGTTCAGTTGTTGAAAATTTCATCTCATTGTCTCTATTTAGTACTTTTTAAGGTGCAGCACATTAATGATACTGCAAATTTTAATTGGTTGCCCAAACTGGTCAAGATACTCATTCTTTATTTCAATTAGACAGATTTTGGCAAGTATTTTAAAATTATCCTGGTAATGTTTCACAAAATATGATGGTGATAATATTTAGCAAAATGTGCAGCAGTCATATTGCACAGTCTACTTCATCTTTTTGAAGATATAGCAACTCTGCATTACGCACTGAAAATGGAGAAATGATTTTTTAGCAGTTCATTTTAAATGGTCACTGCGGCTCCTATAAGGGACACTAAAACAAAACCCTCTTGATTCTGTCTGGGAAATAATGTCTTCAAATCTCATCAGCTTCTGTTCCTTTGCATCCACTGTTTCACTCCCAGCAGCTTCAATTCTGTTCTGTCTCAGTTGATGCAGTCATTTGGTGCTACTTCATCCTTGAACAAGTCTGCTGCATTTTATCTTCTCTGCTTGTCTGAACACATTCTTCTTCTCTATTAGTTCAGGCAGCAGTAGGAACTCAGCCATCAGGACCTTCCTTTGTGGACTCTGTTTTGCATTACATCCTCTGCTCAGCACAGGAATGGATTGTTTGACTCCTATCTTGGAAAGAAAACAGAGACCAAGCAAAACGTGTGTGATAAAAAAATCAGTTGAGCAGAACCCTGGGGAAATAGTGTGGAAAATAGGTAGGAAGAATAGAAACACCAGTCGAACAAGAAGAATGTATATGAACAGAGAACTCTGAGCAGAGCATCTATATTTTTGGTTTGATTACATTGGATGAGAAACTATCATGTGATTGCTTTGCAAGTGTATAATAGAAATAAGAAAACTGAATAGCAAGCTGTTCTTAGGTAAAATGTGTGTATATGGAAGTATTCAGCAAAGAAATGAAGATAAAAAAATCCTGTGGATGACACAAAAATCTATATCTGCCTGTCTATAAATATATCTATATATAGTGAACTGTTTCACTATGTCACGTAGAAAAAGAAATGAAGTAAACTGGATATTATAATGATACTCTTCCATTTCTTTTATGTGCATTACTCAGCTGAACAAGGACCAAGAAGCATTAAAGTTCATGTCTAAAAAGCATTTAGGACTATCTAAAAGAGCTGGGATTCCACTTTCTAAGAATAAAACATTTTATTTTAGATGAGAAAACATCTAATTCATTTTTTCTCTCTTTCTGAAAAGTACTTGAGAACATAAAGGAATAAAATAACTTGAAATAATTTTGCAGTGAAAAAAGTGTGAATGATAACAGACTAACAGAAAGAGAAAGAAAAGGATGAACGAGCAGAGTCTAAAGGAATTTAGAGTCAAAAGGAATGTTGTATGAGAGGAGTTCTTTTGTCTTTAATTGACAAAGGACATTCATAAGTGTTTTATTGTAGTTAAGTGGTAATGTGAATACTACACAACAGAAAAATAGTAAAATCGCAGGGGTTTGGTTTATACTTTTTATCACAAGTAATAAAGTGTTCAGAAAAATTGGCAAGATAATTTCCATTGTATTAACTCATATGTTGTATTTCATATTTGTCAGAATATATTATTTATGGTGAAAAATTCAAAATAATCACAGAATGGCTGAGACTGGAAATCACCTGAGCAGAAATGGATGCCACAAGCAAGGTCACCCAGAGCTGATTGTTCAGAGGAGTATCTAGATTGCTTTTGAATATCTCCATGGAAGGAGACTCCACAACTGCTCTGGGCAAGCTGTGCTAGTGCAAAACCACTTTTCCTGATTTTTAGAGAGACTTTCCAGTGTTTCATGCCCATTGCATCTTCTCATGACAATGGACACACTGAATAAAACCTGTCTGTGTCCTCTGTACTCCCTCCCTCCAGGTGTTGGCAAGCATTGAAGAGATCCCTGAGCCTTCTCTTCTCCATCCTGAGCTGTACCAGCTCTTTAAGCCCCTTATGGAGAGATGCCCTAGTCTTTGAGTCACATTCATGGTCCTTTGCTGGATTATCTCAGTATGTCCATGTCTCTGTTGTACTGTGGAGACCAGACCTGGAACTCCAAATAAGGCATAACCAGTTCTGTAGCCTTGAAACATGTTTCTCTCGTTGATGAGACAGGTTTCATTTGTTGTTCTATATTGGGAATACATTGTACCTTTCATGTTTCGTCTTTAACATCTAGAAGATGGCTCATCTCAGTATGGACACAGAACAGAGTACAGGAGCAAGATTCTTGAAGGGGCAAAAGAACTCTTAGAGAGGAAAATATAACTGTACCGTTGATCTGTTTTGATGTTGGCTTCAATCTCCTTCACCAGATTTTTTTTATACTCAGGTTGCTCACTATCAAAGACTTCTTTCTGATAAATTACCAAAAAAAAACCCTCAAAACAAAACACTTCCTGGAACCAGAGCAATCAGGTAAGTTTATGTTCACCTTCATCTTTGTTAACCTGACATATTACAGAGAAAATAGGAAAGTCAGAAAAGTCAGGATTCAGAATTTATTTTATACTTTAGCATACTTTAAGCTTTATTCGCCTTTTAATAAATAAGACACATTTTAGTAGACAGTCTGAACATATTTACAAGATGTTTTTGAAAGTAAACCTTTTTTATTTTCTAGTGATAACAATTTCATGCTGCATGTCTAGAACATTGTCTTTCAGAGAAATCCCTAAGCACTTCCTGTGAAACAGTTCCATTTAGAAAACTCATTCTGTTTACTCAGACATGGAATTGGGATATAATGAGTTTGGTATTTGAACAGTAGGAAGCAGCAATATGTTACATTTAGGAAAGAAGGGAGGAGGGGCTTTTCCCCATGAAATTTCTAAGATCATTTAAGTGGACAGAATGTAATTAATTGCTAAACTGGAATTCAACCAAAGGAGTGGATCTAACTATCTCTTTCTTGCCAAAACAAACTAAAAAGCCAAACAGAAAAACACCATGGTGTCTTTCATAGCAACTGGTGAGGATTTGAAATGTAAATCATGTTCAATTGATTTTGTGGCCAGAATTTAAAATGCTAATCTTTGATACTTGTTATTTTGGGTTTTCTTTTATTCTAAATATAATGGAAACTAGTTGCTTTCATGGCTGGAACAGCCACAAATGCAATTGATCTTGACTGCCTGAGAAATCATCTTTGTCAATAGTCATGGCTGCTATATTTCTGTCAAAAACAAAGAGAGAGAAATAAAATGACAATTTTTTGTGTTTTACAGAGAAATCACTAAATGGCCTAAAAATCTGGGCTCAATAATAAAAACAAAATATCTGTCCAAAAAACCAAATCAAACCAAACACCAAAATCAAAACCCGCAACAAAACAAAAAAAAAACCCAAACAAAACAAAACAAAAAACCAAAACAAAGAAACTCAAAACCATCAACCCTGTGCCAATCTCGATTTTGTAATCAGCTGTCAATTATTTGGTAAGTCGCTCCCTTCCTTTTTATCAGTGAATTCCTCTGATATGTTCCCAGGCTGATTATTTCTTAAAAAATAGGAACACAAAAAGAGCAACACTTTGTAGTTCTAAGCATTGCTGTTCTGACAATCTCACTGCTTTTTAGGCCGTATTAATGATTAATCCACAGCAGTATAAAATTTGTAGGTTTTACAAAATATTTTGAACATTTTGTTTATATGACCTACAACTCTTTTCCACCTGAAATTGCAATGCTTGCCTCTGTCAGAAACATAATAGAGCCTTAGTTCAAAATAATGCCTTTAAGATTTGGAAATCCAATTAAACTTCTCTTAGAATTGTCAGGGTGTGGGATAGGTAAAGCTCTTGAGAAGGAGATTAGACAGTGAATAACTATGTTGGCTATTAGCAGGAAAGGGTGAAAATACAATGAACACAGAAAATTTTTGAGTGACAAAAAATGGTAACAGTTCTTTGAAGTGATTTGAAGTACCAAAAACATCCAGGAAATATTCATTCTGTGAAAGTTAGAGTTTAAGAAAATTGTTCACCCTCATCTTCTTGAGGCTGACTAAGCGCCTGAACAGGTTCCCAAAAGAGGTTGTGAAGACTCCCTCCTTGAAAATACTTAAAAATCATATGGACTCAGTCCTAAGCAATTGTCTCTAGGTGTCCCCGCTTGAGGACTGGAGATAGAGCAGATAACCCACCGAGGTCCCTTGCAACCTCAACTAATCTGTGATTCCTAGTTCTGGTAATTCCAAGAATGACATTATTCATTTCTCTTCTGGAAAAATAAAGATTTCCTACCAGTGCACCTGTTCTTCAGCATCAGGTCACTGATAGTTATTGGTATTTCATTGACTAACAAGTGATAGAAGAGGAGGAAAATAAGGTGAAATCTTAGTGATGGCCAGTCTTTTAATAAAGACTGGGCCCATCTGAAAGTTAATCTACTAGTTTTTTATTCTGTACTTGTCAATATTCTCCTGTGATCACAACCAAATCCTCCAAATCCAGAGACACTTCAGTTTCCCAAACTGTGAAATAGTTCAAATGTCATGTTGTAATAAAGTTATCTATTCATATAATTTCAGTTCAAATTAGAAATTTTAGTTTCCATTTAGGGCTGTTTAATGTAATTTATTTGCCAACGGCAAATGCTGTAGAAGAACCAATCCTTTCTTCTGAAGCTTTTGTGCTGAAGGACTGTATTTTGTGCAATAGTTTTCAAGAATACTTTGGAGAAGTTTTACTATTGATAGAAATCCAGCATGAGTTTTGCATATAAAAGAAAATAAATAACTAACAGCAGAAGAGTAAATTGTGAATTGAAATGCTGGAGGACTAGGGGAATTAGGATATACAAGAGTAGTGGTGTATTTTATGTTGATACAAGCAATTTATGCTTTGGTGAACACATGTATTGGTTACAACAAGAGCTAGTTAAGTATGATGAACAAGGTTCAATATGTGTTTAGTTGATAATAAAACAGAAAGACAGAATTACAGAATGTGTGAGTTTAGAAGGGACTAAGAAGGTCATCTGGTCCAGCTTTGTCTGCTTGGCAGGGTCACCCAGAAGTAGTGGCCCAGAGCTGCGTCTGGATGGTTTTTGAAACAAGAAGAAAGAGCTCATACTCTCTCTGTGCAACCTGTGCCAATGCTCAGTCACCTTCACAGTGAAAAAAAGGGTTTCCTGATGTTCAGGCAGATCCTCTTTGTGTTGTGATTTAACCTGGCAGGCAGTTAGAACACCACACATCTGCTCATTCACTCCCCCACACAGTCAGACAGGGGAGAGAATTGGAAGGGAAAAAAAGTAAAATTAATGAATTAGATAAATACAGTTTAATAGGACAGAAAAGAAAAATATAATTATAATGATAAAAGAATTAGAATATTAAAAACAAATGATGCACAATGTAATTGCTCACGGGCTAGTGCCCAGCCAGTCCCTGAGTAGCAGCCCTATGAGCAACTTTTCCCTGGTGTATATAAGGAGTGTGATGCCATAAGGTATGGAATATCCTTTTGGTCATCTGGGCTCCGCTGTTACAGCGGAGTCTCCTCCCAGCACCTTCCCCTGATCCCCAGTCTACTGGTTGGTAGGGCGGGTGAGAAGCTGAAAAGTCTTTGACAGAGAGTAAGCACAGCTTTGCAGTAGCTAAAGCATTAGTGTGATATCAAGAACATTCTCATACTAAATTCAAAGCATAGCACTGTCACAGCTACTAAGAAAATTAACTCAGGTGAAACCAGGGCATTGTGTTTCAGTTTGTGTCCATTGTCCCTTGTTCTGTCACTAGGCAACACCTGACAGTCCTCAGTTCATCTTCCCTCCATTCTTTTATGCACTTGATAGGATTTCCCAAAGCCTTGAACAGTCCCATAGGAGAGATGCTTTAATGTCTTAATCATTTTTGTGGTCATTTCCTGGAATCTGTCCAGTATCTCCATGTCTCCAACAGAGCTACTGAATTAGTACATTTTTTTCTAAGTATACTAATCGTTATTCCAAGAACATTAACCCTTTACTCCTAATTGCCTGTGTCAGTGATTTTTCAAGATAATTTTGAATTAAGTAATGAAAAATCCATATGATGCTAAACCTAATGAGATTATTAAAATAGGTGGTATGAATTTATCTGCAACATGTCAACCAAATTAATATTCTTTCTGAAAGGATAACCGAAATCCTGAAAGATAGAAAGCATCAGGCAGTAAAAACATATTCCAATAGCTTTTTAGTACTATCCAAGTTACGGTGATCAAGATATTCTCTGAGCCCCCTTTTCTCTTATAGAGTATCTGGTAGCCCTCTAGGTCTTTGGGGTCCTCCAGGCTTTGTTTATACAGGCATTCTCTGTAACCTATCCTGCATGAAAGGACAGGAAATCCCTCCTAAGAGTTGTAGGTACCACAATGACTCTATCTAAAATGTAAACCCTTAAACTAATTTCTACTGAATAACATCTGAGAATGTTGATACAGTCCCCCACAGAATCCTACCACACCTTTTATAAGGCTGGGTATATAAATATGGAGACAACTTACACGAGACCTATAAATAGTTGCAATTGATGTCTTTTCCTGGTCTTAAAAATTGAGAGCCAGACACAGTTAAGGGATAAGGTATTTTTATCTCAGTATTTCAATAAGGATGCACCATTTCACCAAGGTGGAATGAGTCACAACGAACCCCCACAACAGATCGTGTATACAATTTATAGACCTTACAAATTAGCATATCTAACCAGGATGCCCCAACAGGAGGCCTGGATGAATGGTGTGATGTTGCCCCATCTGTGGAATTCCCCCCTGGGTGGGCCAAGTCTCTAGTTTACAGGATTTGTTCTAGACTACCTGGGTTTCCCAAGATAGCATAGAGTTTTCTGGCCTCCTTCTACAAGGTCTTTAGGACGCTTGGTCTCCTGGCCTAACAGAATACTGGAACTATGCTAAGTTATCAGACTTAAGGAATTACAAGTATGCATGCTAACAATACTGAAGATACATAAAAGAAAATCATCTTGGCATGACAGTAACATTTTTTTAAGGACATGTGTTTTAACAGAAGAGTTCAATGAAATATTAAGTAAGTTTTTAACAAATTGCTGCATTTCAAAGCAATTTGTCACATCTGGAAAGCAGAGGGAAGAACCAGACATTAAAATACAGAAGGCAGCAAAATGTGGACACCAAAGGTACTTCAACAAGTGTGCTTATTTGCTTAGACAGATTTGTATAACTTCTAGTAAAACTAGACTAGATTGTTTTAATTTGTTTTCAATTACCAAAGTTATCTGCCCAATTGTTCACATTTTACATTTACGGTATACCTTTTTACATTCTTCTCCTGTTAACACAACCTTTTCTTTTACCTGAAGCTGAATACTATTTCAAATTTCAGGTTGTCGTTTTGGGGGGTTTTTTGCACTAAGTAGTGCAGTTTTTATCTCTTTATTTTAGTTGCTGACAGATGGTTCCATTTAAGTCATACCCTCTGGCTGGCTTTCTAAAAGAGTTCTAACTAAAATTGTTACAAACAAAAATTCTGGTGTAAATTTCCTGGCTCTTTCTTGTGGCTGATAATGATGACACTTCCTTATACGATACAGAACACAAACTGTTTAATTTATTTAATACTTTTTTAAAAAAATGTATTTAATATTTTTTTTTTTAAATGATGCACATCTCTGAAGCCAGACATTAGGTTTTTTCCTTTCTTGGAAACTTTCAGCATTTCATATTAAGAAACAGGGAGGTTGTTCTACATACTTAACATTTTTCTAGCTTTAGATTTCTTTTTTTCTTTAAGTTCTTGGCTCATTCTGAGTCCTTAGTCAGGAGCTTGCTTGAAAATTAATCCTGGTTAAACTGCCTAAGGTAGTAATGCTGTTCTGAAAGTACTTTCTTAGACAGTGCCATATCACTGAAGAAAAGAAAGAAAAGTAACATGGTAAAATAAAATTTTGAGTCTGTATTTGGTATTATTCTCTTCAATTTTCCTGAATCTTATAGAAAAAAAATTTATAATGATGATTTTTTTTTTTAAGGAACAGTATTCACTTCTACTTACATTTCTTATCTAGGCTAGAGGTGTGTCACCATGAGTTGCTGAGGCAAAACTGCTGCACGGGTAATTTATTATTACATCATTATCTCAGATCATCAGTACTTTACTAATTGTGGGTCACTCTAAGTTATCCTGTAGCAGACATTGTATGTCTTTGAGTTTTCCAAGAGGTTTGTGATGTTAGTGGTTATAGCTGCAAACCTAGGAGCAGTCTTTGCTCAGGGATCACTCTGTCTATTGGCATTTTATTGGAAGACTGCTGTTAATGCTTAAACAAAGCTTGAGACAATGCAATGTGCTAAAACTTTCCACCTTAGTGTGGCTGTTGTCATCTGGAAAACTGTGCTTGAGCAGGGCAGTGCTTGGAAGCTGCTGTGTGGCCACGCTGGGGCTCTGGCTCATCAGTGGTGCAGGGTCTAGGAGTCAGACAACCAGACAGAGGGATGGACATGATGTATATCAAAAGAGGGAGCATGTGGGCACTTTGATAGTATTGGAAAGAGGAGAATGAATGATAAGACATGAAAATGTCCATGGAAAAATCAGAAAGAAGGTAGAAACTGAGGACTAGTAAGTACCCTAAGCACCAGCAATATTCATTCTATTTCTGTAGACAGATAGAGATATAATTGTTTTACAGAGTGCAAAGCAACTTTGAAGAAAAGATTCAGGATAAAATTACATCCCATTTTTTAATATGAGAGTTTATTGATATATCAAAAATTTTCTCCTTGCTCTGTCTTTTCTGATTGCAACTCCTTTTCTTATTCTTGGGGGATTAAGACCCTGCACTGAAAGAGTTTGCTAAAGTGATCAAAAAGGAACCTGACAATGGCTAATTTCTTCCTATCCTGACAGGGTGGATCAGCTCAACAAAAGGACTGATGAGTGCTGGAGTACCTTCAGCAAAAGGCTCAAGAAAATGCGAATGGAAAAATTATATAAGAAGGAAGGAGAATAAGCAGCAGCAAATGTTAAACTCTCAGACTGAGACATAAAATAGAATTTAATCTGGGGAAAATTGAAGAATTTTTTATAGTTCAGTGTCGCAATCCATTGACAGATACATTTATAACCAGATTTTTATTAGAATCCATGCTCTAGACCACAATAAAAAAAAAAAAAAGGAGAAAGGATTACATTACATCTTCCTTTACCTTTGATACATCTTAACCACCAAACATCTTGTAGTGTTCACTTTGTATTCATTATGGAACTAACTTAAACCACCAGTTGTAGTGATATTTATCAATTCACTCTTTTCCTGTCCCTCAATAGTAAACACATATTTCCAGAATATGAAATTTTTTTGATGCATAAGTGAGGTGGAATTCATAAATGAGAGTGCACCTACTCTGCTCTTACAACTGAATTATCGTGTTACTCCCAACAGAGGGTTCATCTGGGCTGTGCTGCAGAACAGCCCTTTAAGTGCCCAGGTCAGAAGGAAGAACCTATTTGTTATTTCTCTTAGAATAAAGCTGACACTGAAGACCCATGTAACATATCACAGGATAACGTTGATTCTTTCAGTGACTGTTCAAGAAATCATACTGATGGTTCTTCATGCTGTGTTTTTGTTGCTAATATTGGAATATTTGCATAATGTGTGTGGAGGTATTATTGGTAGCATCTTGAAGAAAACATGCTGCAGAAGGAGAGGAAGGGGAGTTAAATCTGGAGCAAAATTTTGTTATTCCATGCTAAACCTGGAAGCTGGCTTGCTTTCCATAGCAGTTGGGAGGTACTGCGACTACTTTGGCATGCTTCTCTTGGACTTCCTTTGTACAGCATGTTTTTCAACCTGTACTGGTTTGAAATGATCAAAATGGCCCTACCTCAGTGGTCCAAAGTAATTGTCAGGGTACAGAAGTCAAAAACACATTTTGGACTTCTTTCTATCATAGCTTCAGAAAAGATTAAAGGGAGCTTGTGGTGCTGCTGTGCAGTACTTGTAAAAGGTGTGCACTGATGTCTCATCTGTAATAAGAGGAAAAATACTTATGATTTTTTGAAGTGATGCCTAAATATTGTGTCTCATTGATCTACAAAAAAATTTTTGGCTGGTGGAAACATGGAAAATAAAGGGTTATTTACAAGGCAACTGTGAACATTGGGGATTGGAAGGTTTAATATAAATGCTAATTATTTTCATCTGTAAATAAAAGAGGATTAGTATACCACACACAGTCAAAATAGATGAAACAGTGGGATGCATTTAATTTAGTATCTTTTTTTATGTCAAAATATGTGAGTTTTCTTTGATTCTGGCATTTCTCACTGAGACAGAGATAATATCACATTTTGGAATCATCAGTTAATAACAGTCCTTCTCTTACTTACTTTGCACATTAATGAAAACAAAATACAAAACATATCTTGAGTGTAAAGTGTTAATATAAAATTGTCTCCTAATTGAGTTTCTCATATTGTGATCTCAGTTTTCATTTATACCTGTGGTGATTCTAACAAAATCATTCATGTTTGAATGAAAATTTAACTTATAAGAGAGGATAATAATCCCTAGATTAATATGATTTTTTTTCCCCAAAAGATGGTTGGGCATTGTAACAGGCTCCACAGGGAAGTGATCATAGCACAAAACCTGACAGAGTTAAAGAAACATTTGGCAAAACTCTCAGGAACATGATGTGATTGTTGGGGTGTCCTGCGCAGACCAGGAAGGAGCTGGATCCCATATGCCATCAAGTGCAGGGACATGCACCAAAGCTCGCCCAAACTGATCCCTGCTGAAGGCTGAAATAGAAAAGAAGGAGTTATAAACACTCTGGAATGGAGAGACCATCAAAGGAAATGCAATTGCAGGGGAAAAAATGAAAATTGTGAAATTTAGTGACTAGAAGAAAATAGGCAGGGATTACATCAGGCGCAGCGCAAAGGACCAAAATAGGCCAAAACTAAACTCTCAGATGTTGCAATAGCAGGGGAAAAAATCAAGGAGGAAGACACAACTTGTAGAAGATATGAGGGACATGGCCAAAAAAAGAAAAAATCTTCCCCAAAGTCAAAGCAATCAAAAGGCACGGCATGCCATCAAGTGCAGGGACACGCACCAAAGATTTCCAAATTGATCCCCCCATTGAAATCACAAGATTCCATTTCCCTTCACGTAAGGAAATTTCATTTCCTTTAGGAAAGGGAAATGGGATGGTGCCTAACAGAAAAGAAAGGCTTACAAACACTCTGGAAAGGAGATAGGATCAAATGAAATGCAATTGAAGGGGAAAAAAATGAAAATTGGAAAATTTAGTGACTAGAAGAAATGGACCGGGATTAGATTGGGTGCAGTGCAAAGGACCAAAACATGCCAAAACTAAACTCAAGATGTTGCAAAAGAAGGGGAAAAAGTCAAGGAGGAAGACACAACTTGGAGGGGACGATATGAGGGACATGGCATGGATACTTACAAAAAAAATTTATATCATAATAATTTTATATCAATAAATTCCGGTTTTGTTTTTTTTTTTTATCCAGAGTGTGGTTGGGCACTAGAACAGGCTCCTCTGGGAAGTCCTCATTGCACCAAGCCTGAGAGATTTCAAGAAACATTTGGAAACGCTCTCAGGCACATGGTGTGATTTTTGGAACATCCTGCGCAGGCCAGGAAGGAGTTGCACTCTGAACTTGATGGATCCCTTCCAACTCAGGATATTCTATGACTTGAAACTTCAAATTAACACAGTTTGTCAGATAAAAAGTGAAATTATGAGTTTTATTTTATCGGCAGTATAATATGACTACCAAATAAGTTCTTCCAGTGCTTAAAGCAGCAAACATTTCTTACCTCTCGAATTCATTCATTAAAAACTTGTATTTTTAGAACAAATATTAAAGATTAGATTTTTAGAAAGAATTTGTGGACTTTGAACATATTCTGAAGATTTCCTTTCCACTTCTGTGCTCAGTAAAATTTTTCCATTAACTTCGACTAGCCAGATACTGAAACAGAATAAGCTTATGTATAAAAAGTATTTGTTACTGAAATCACACTTTATATGAAATCACAATTCATATGAAAATATCTTCTCTTTTTATTATTTTTCTTACAGTAGGGGAAAAAAAGTATGAGAGAGATATCTCTATATAACAAGATTTAAAGAATAAATTATAAAGGTAGAGACATATTTACATGTGTGTCATGCATAAATTCAAAGTCCAGAGTAATGGAAGCTTTATGTCAAATAGCAGCTTTTGGTCAGTTACTTAATAGTCAATCCTTTTGAAGGAAAGAATTCTTTCTGTAAAACCCAATAGCATAATCTTAAATTATATTTCCTTAGTTTCCACTATGTCTAGTGCTGTAGTGACCCTTGCCACCAAAGAACAATTTGAAAAGCAATTAATTTCATAATATTTTTAAATTAAAATTTCAGGTTATCATTTGATTATAGTTAGAGTGGAAAGAAACTAAGGACATGGGGTTTTTAAGTCTTCATTCACTTTGCTTTTCACTTACAGGTTTGATGCTTACCCTGAGCATAGATTAATAATTAGCTCCAAGGTAGGATTTGTTCCCATAAGAAATAGTAAGGGTCATAAAAATATACCAATTTTTGCTTAGCTCCAACTAATCCAGCACTTTAGAAACACTCATCATGGAATCTATTCTTTTAAATGCTGTGTGTCAGGAAATGTATCATTATTATACATATAGCCATTAAACCTTAGCTTTCCCTTAGGGCCTGTTTCCAATACTTTATTCATGTAGAGTTTTAAGTAACTTGCTCAGCACTCGTTTCAGTGTTATAAGGAATAGATTATACTTTAGCTTACTGTTACTCATGGGATTTTTTTTTTTTTTTTGCTGAATAACAAATCTAACATATATTCCTTTTGTAATGGACACTGATAATGTATTGTTGAACTCAAACCAAGGTAGCATGAAAACACACAAATACTGTCAAGAAATGAGGAATAAGCTGAACAAAAACCAAAAGTCCCCATGCATTTATTTTTATAGAAATACATATGTATATGTGTGTGTGTGTGTGAGTGAAAGCTTACCCACAGAGGTAAATAAAGTGTGATAGCTGTTTACTATTCAGAAATAACTAATACAGTGTAGCAGTTCAGCACTAGTGGAAATAAAATGCAGCCATTTCCATATGTTTCAAAAATAAAATATATTCCCATGGAATATTCCATAGGAAAGCAGAATGCCAGATGTATCATTCAAGGACTGTGAACTAAAATGCAGCATCAAAAAAATGTAATTTCTGTAAAAACCACAATGATTAGTGCTGTGCAGCAATGACACACCTGCAAGGTTTTCATTGACCCTTCTTTCTGCACATGACCAGAAATATTTGGAATTCAAACTCCCAAGTATTTACATGGAGAAATCATTCTGAACTTTCCAGCACACTGCTCCTGTTTGCCTGTGCTCATAGCCTTCAGAAATTTACCACCTAGCATCTTCTAGAAACATACCTAACACTGGTACTTCGTTTTGTTACTAGCTATGTCTCAGTATCTACATCAAATTGTCACCTTGGCCTTTTGTCCATTCTTGCTCTTCCCTGCAAGAAGTTCTCTTTATCCTTCATTGCACAGAGAGGTTCCTTCTCTCTCCTCATCTTTCTCTTTGGCCTATATTTTCCTCTCTCCTTCCAGCTTTGGCAGACAGTAGTACATAGAATAAAGCATAATGACTCTCAAAATCTTGTCCCCTCATAGGAGAAGCCAGCAGGCAGTGTCAGTATGTTGGCCTTTTCAAAACTTTTCAGTTCCTTCTTGTTAATGTGTTTGTTAGGGAATACGTGGTTGACCTTTCTGTCTGCCTTTCTCATTTCAACAATCGCTAAATGTTTCCTGTACATAAGCTGCCTAAGAAAAGTAAAAGTTTGAGGTCCTACTGAAGGGAATTTGTGCAGATGTCTCAGTCTCTTTCTGCTTTCTTTCTTCCTTTACAAATATCTTAGAACTTAGTTCTTCATCTCTTCGGTTAGTGGTCTGTTATTTGCTAATTTCAGCTCAGATTGGCTAGACTGCCTTCATAAAAAATTAGAAAATGTTTCCCTGAGATGCCTTTATACTAGTTATCATATGCACCAAAGGTTTGACAGCACAGTACTGACTGCTTCACACTGCCAGAGAGATATACGAAAGAGCAGAGCAACTCTCCTATGAGGAAAGGCTAAGAAAATTTGGCTTGCTCAGCCTGGCAAAGTGAAGGCTTCAGGGTGACCTAATTGTGGCCTTCCAGTATACCTGAGGGGACCCTACGAGGAAGATGGAGACTATTTATAAAACCACGTAGTAAGGACAAGGGAGAACGGCTTCAGACTGAAGTAGCACAGGTTTAGATTAGTTACTGGGAAGAAGTTCTCTGCTGTGAGGTTCATGGAATAGGTTTCCTGACAAAGTTGTGGATGCCCCATCCCTGGAAGCGTGTAAAGAGAGAGCCTCAGCATGTACACACATACAAGCACCTTCTAACCAATGCATTGAGTGCCAAGAAAATCACTAACCAATTAGAATTAAACATGATGACTTGGAAAACTGGATAAAAAATAGGCTGTAACATTAAAGTGGGGTTTTTACCACTGAAACTTTGAAGTGTTATGCCCATCATTATTCGCCGCTATTGTTATAAATCTGTATCTCTGAAACACCTGAAAGAGGAATCATTTTCTGTATGGCAATCTCTAATCTTTCTGACTGTCACAGTACTTACACAAAAGAAGCTACTTTCCCCCCCGTCTCCCCCTCATTAAATGAATATAACATCTCTAAAAAATGCCCAAACATACTTGGGAAAATTATATTAGTTTTAACTTTTATGAACTTTAAATTCCTATTCTGGACAACAAATTTTCAACCAAATAATTATAATGTCAAATCTTATTTTTTTAAAAGTTCCTTCCAATTTTCCAGAGCTTGCAAAAGGAGAAGCAATGTTGGGTGGTCAGGAAAAACTCTACAGAAGTGTTTCTTGAAGGCGGAAAAGAGCACCCAATATCATAGAATTATAGAATGGACTGAGCTGGAAGAAACCTTAAAGATCGTCTCTAGTTCCAAGCCCCCTGCCATGGGCAGGGACACCTTCCACTAGACCATGTCGTTCATAGCTCCATGAACCCAGCCTTACACACTTCCCGGGGCAGGGCATTCACAATTTCTGTCCTTAGAATTAGGTTAATAATTTTAATTTTTTACTTAAAAAAAAAAAAACAAAAAAAAACCAAAGTAGAAGTAATGGAGGAGTTGAACAGCAAACTGAACTGATAGGTTTCAACAAAATTGTATCACCTGATACAATTGCCTCACCTCAGGGGGGCCAAACAGACTTGGCTACAGTGCCATCTCAAGATGATGGAAGGAGGGAGCGGCTTAGTGTGCTTAGTGAGATTGCAGACGAGGAGAATCAAAGATCAAAGTACAATTTTGAGAGTGTCAAGAGCCATGGCATTCTGGAAAGAAATACACTAATAACACAAGAAAGTATTACAGATGTACTATTCCAGGGGCCCTCTTGTCCAATTAACTCCCTAGCAGGCATACTGTGCTTGTGTATAGAGCACCAAGTGAGAGTTTGTTTTTTTTTTTTAACTACCATGAAGTGAAAATCTAAGGTATACAAGCCAAAGGGCAGCAAGCATTCACATTTTCTAACACAAAGAATTCTTAAGTAGCTGTTTTATTAAGCAGTGCTCTTGATTGATGGGCTACCTGGAATAACAGTCTATTCTCTGTCTCTGGAAATAGAAATGTTTGTTCTGCAGTTAATATGAATTCCAGCCTTCACAGCTGAAGTCTACAAGTGATGCTTGCCCAAAATAAATTGTTTCTATTCTTTTCCTGAAATCTCTCATCTCATGGTCTTGTGAAGTTTTATTATTGCCTCCTGTATTAAGAAAATATAATGGCAAAATATTGATTTTTCTATATGTACATATACCCAGCTAAACACGGAGACAAATTAAAATAATATTTCCTCATCTAAATTCTTTTTCTGCTACACTATAACATAGTCCACTACTCATCAAAATATAAAATGTAATGAGTATTTCTATTGAGTCAATGTGAAATTTTATTGAGAGATCTAAACACCCAGTCAGTAGTGACTTGAACCCTTCTAACCTACCACAAGTACAGATAACTGCATGGAAGTCAAAACTTTCATAGTCCTGGTCTTCAGCTATCCTGTCCCAGCAAAAAAATTACACATATGACCCAGAAAAAATAAACAGATAGAAATTTCCATTTTAGAAGAAGAATTATTTTTGGTAATTGATCTCATGGAAATCTTTGGCTGACATACAAAATTATTTGCAAACCATTTACACACACTACTCCATTTTTATTTGGAAAAAAAATAGAAATATGGTGATAATGGATTATTTCAAGATGTAGAATGGGGGATAGGGAAGGAACACTTAGCATAACTGCATTTAAAAAACACTTTAAAGCTATATGACATGTAAAACCCAACAATTTTATTATATTATCAGATCCATGATAGAGGGTAAAGCAAAATAATACTTGTCAGATACTTCTAACAGCCTACACTTTCTTCAAAACATTTTTTATTGTATCAGTTTTGTACAATTAACATTTCTATGGTTGTGGGGGCACCTAGTGGCAAATTAAGCATGTTTATATAGAAAGAAGCTGATCCTCAATTATCAGAAACCCAATTTATTTTCAGAGAACTATTCTTTTGCTTGAATAAAAATGTTTTTTGTGTAAGATTAAATTCAACATGAAGTCACATTAAGAAATAACAGCTGGACATAACACACTGGCAATTTCCCTGACTCCCCCTCCCTTCCCTTATCCTGTCTGATATGTGTCTATAGGAGCTGAAAAATAGACTTTGAAAATAAAATCCCTTTATATCCTGTATTCCCTGTCAGAATTCATTACTCTCTGAGCAGCTTCTCTTAGACATTTCACATGAGAAGGGTTTAATGTTTAATGCTAAACTTACTTATTTGAAGATATTTCATGCTACACTGGATTTTGATTTAGCAGAGGGATATGACAGAGCAGTGAAATCACAATACAAGCAGAACATAGCAATTCAACATATAGTAGGATCACAATGCAAATCTGATTCCTATTACTGGTCCTTATGTGTTTGTTATGATGGCACTGGGTAACCCCAGTCACCAGGAGGGAATATTTATATTGAATCCAGCCCAAGCCTGTTTCTATCTAAGTTCATTTTGTTGCCTGAATTTTTATACTCTACTGAGCAATTGCACCCTTCCTCCACGCTAGTCAAGCTAGCTCAGGAAAATATTCACATTCCTCATTAGCTTGAGAAATAAATAAAATAATCAATTACACAACCAGTTTATCCTCTCAACAGGCACAGCCAGCTGATCCAAACCAAAGTCCATGCTCCAGTCCTCCTTGTGCTGACCTAAAATCAGCTTTCTTTGAAATAGCTGTTGTCACTCCTTTCTTCCCTGAGCTACATGAACCAATTGCCTGCACCCACCTTGTCCGAGCAGTTTTCCACAGCAGCATGAGTGTTGGTCAGTCACACCACCATCTCTATCTTTTTTCCCTTGCCTCCATCTGGAGGGGACTATGCAGGGGCAGATTTCCAATTATATCAAAGCTGGGCTCAGATACCATGAGGAGATCAGGAGATCACCTGAAAAAAGAGTTTTCTCTCTTTCATCCCAAGACATGCAGCATAATATACGCCACAGGTACAAAGGTAAGGAGAAATTTTTCATTTACATTAGTTTCCTAAAAAAGATATTTCAAAATATTTCCTCATTTCAAATATCAAGAATTTTGTATGAACAGTGAATGTCTCTCTGGAGGTTTTATGGTTTGTTTAATCTATTCAAATTTTACATGCATCTTTCCAATAAGCTTCCTCAGTTGTCTTCCTTAAGGCTTTCTCTCTGATCAGTTGAGCAGATTCATCTGTGAAATTGTTTTTCCTTTTACTCATTTTTTTCCAAGGCCCATATGAAGAAAAACAGGCAAGCATTTTGGCTAAGCCTTCATTCTACAGAGCAAAGTCCCAGTGTTCCCAGGGGCACCATACAAGGATGCTTTACTTGCTCCTCACAGAATCCTTGGCACTAAGTTTTGTCCTACACTTTATTTGATGGCACATTCTGGATGCCAAAGACACTGTCATTTGATTATGATCTAGCCTTGTAATTACAGCACTAATTCACAAATGCCAGCTTTAACTTGGTTTGTTTGTATGGTTTGGGTCTCGTTGTTTAGCTTTGGGGTTTTTTTTTTTGCCTAGATATATCCAGCAGCAAGCAATATCTCCACACAATCTCCAGTGGGCTGTGCAGATCCTGAACAAAGTCTTCAAGGCTGGTAACAGGCAGTGCAGCTCCTCTCTAGAGGCTTGGAGAAGCAAAAAAAGAAGGTAGATTTTTCCAGGGGACTACAACACAGTTTTATCACACTTAGGAACAGAAAAAGCAAGGTAAGTTTACAGTCTAAATCCAAACACATATCTGTGTTTTGATCCTGTACTGGTGCCTCATGGGGCCCAGCTCCAGAAGCCAGATCCTTCCCCAAGAGTCAGCAACCACCTCCCAGCAGGCACAGAGCTCTGGCTCTGCAACCTGCTCCTCACAAGAGAGACAGAGCACTGATCCTGCTCTCCTCAACGACCTCACGTAGCTCAGTCACCAGCATCACTTTGACTAACAGCTCTTATCAGCTGGATCTCATTATCAGCTACAGAGAAAGTTCACTGAACTCATTATAGATAGCGGATAGGAATCACTTGTTCATCTTTTTGTCAGGATACAGAAATGCTGTGCAACTCTATTGCTGTATTATAAGTTTCTCTCTCTGTAAAATTGCACATTTTGACATGTCTCTTAAGCTAACAAAAATTTTTTATGTACAGAAATGGATTCTTCTGTTCAAATTATTCTATCAAAACTATCTCTCACCATTACACTGAAGCATTATAAAGTAGGAATAAAATAGCAGAGTGAACTGCCCTCTGAATCTCTGGCACATGGTCTTGCAACTTTATCTAGGACTTTTCCAGAAAAAAACTGCATTTAAGACTGCTTAAAATCACAAAGTCAGTCTTTCCAGCCCACATTAAGAGACCATAAGTGAGTAAACCTATTAACATAAACAAACACAGGAAGAGGTTAGTCAATTGGCCAACCTGATTTTCAGTGTTTACACAGCTGTAAGGCATTAATTTCCATGCATGGATGAAATAAATAAGATATGCTCAGCCAGAGAGGGACGGCCATAAATGTACAAAATACAAATATTTGTGTGAAGATTTTGCTATAGTTTAGATATATAAAGTCACCGCATTGCCTCATCTGTGACAATTAAACTGGTTTTTATTGTATCATTATTATAGTGCTGAAAAGATAGCATTACTCTCAAAGTGACCTGAAAAATACTTGCCGTACAGTTAAAACATTACATTTAACTCTTTTTCAGATTACTTGAATCAGAGACATATCCTTTCACAATAGCAACAGAAGAGGGAAGTATTATTTTTACCTATTATGATGTGCAAGTGTGAAAAATTACAGGAAATGAAAACTATAAAACAGATGAACAAACTTAGAAAATTTACTGACATACCACAGTAAGTCAAAGCTTTCCTAGAAATTGCAAGTGTATCTACAGGACCTCTATCCAGTATCACTAAAACATGTTTTGTCATTGTCATCTTTTCATCTTTATTTGTCCAGATATAGATAGCTTTTCTCTGTTTAAGTGATGTATCTCCTCTATACCCTCTTTATTGTCCTCATACAATCTTATCATTTCAATACTGAAAGCATACAAGATAAAGTTGACTTTCATCACCCAAAACTAGGATACCATGATTTTTGTAGACCACAGATAAAGAAGTCATTCTGGTAAGACTTACTTTCTGCACTGAGGAGTTATTCTGGAGCATATGAACCAGGTTCATGTCCTAAAATGCCTTCAAACAGATGATGGAACATCACTTTTCTCTCATGAATAGTCATCTGTATTTATTGTCATTCCAGAAAGTCCAGCTAAGTTCACCCATATCAGAACACAGTAAGTTCTCTCCAGGTTAGGGAATTTGACCACCTAGCACAGTATTCTGTCTCAGACAATGGCAACAGGAGATTTCAGGGAAGGATACAAGCCTGAAAACTTTCTTATGTCTGCTTTCCATCTACTTTCCCAGGACCTGCAACTACTATATTTATGATACTAGTGGGTGCACCCTTACCTAAAATCTTATTTTCCATTAGAATAACTCTTTTCTATAAGTCTGTTTGGTTTTTTTAACTGATGGTACCCTCTGCTTCTATGGCCTTCAGTAGTAGCAACTTTCAGAAGATCACTGCCTCATCTATAAAGAATTGCTTTTTTCTACCTGTTCAAATCAACCTTTTCTAGTTTAAATGCTCTTTAATTCTTTTACTGTGGTCTTAGAGAATAACACCTCCAAATTCAACTTGTTTCTCCGCCTTCTCTGAACTTCCTTTCTAAACTGCGGTCCCTGTCTTTCCTCATGGCCTTGTTTTTTTTCATATCTTACAGAACTTCAGTTTTGTCTTGATCTTCATGTATTCCTTGATGATATTCAATATCTTGCTGCCCATTTTGACTGCTGCGGCATTTTAAGACAATGATTTCTGATAACTGTCCAAAATGACCATAAGATATTTCTCCTTCATTGCAAGCATCAATTCAAAATTTGATACTGTGTCAACCTGGACGTGTTCCTTATATTGCTTACCTTAAAGCAGTTCAAAGTGAAACTCAGCTACCACATTTTGTCAAATCTTGCAGTTTTGTAACATCTTGAAGCCTTTGCCACAGACACAGCATTTGGCTGTCCTGCAAAGTATCTACTGCACTTTGTACAATAGATCTAGGGGCCTTCATTCTGCTGGGGGACTTTTACCTGCTTATGAGCTAAAAATTTATTAGGTTTTGGAATTTCTTATTAATTTAATTTCTCCTTTGAAACTATACTTAGGATTGCCATGCTCTTACCCGGCTCTACACTGATTAGGTTGGCTACTGACAAGACAACAGGAATAGGCTGACCTGAGTAGTTCTGGACCTCCACTGACATGCTCCCAGTGCAAACCACCCATTTTGTGGATCTTGGTTCTCCCCTGGACACAGGAAGGCTTCATTCCTTTAAAAAGGTCTTTCTAAGCCTGTTCACACCTTTTTTGCATAGCCTTGAGAGGCAGGCACACAGCAAGCCTTCAGATATTTGCCTCTAGCAAATTTGCCTGCTGTTCTTCCAAAGCATAAGACTGCTACCAAAGAATCATCCTGTGCTGCCAGGAGGTATACACTCCCTGAGTTCTCCTGCACTTCAAGGATTTCTTCCTTCTGTCCCTGCTGAGCAAAGCTGCTGTGCAGACTGCTTGGCTAGCTATGGTTTCATCATCACTCGGCTACTGCTTTTTATCATTGTCTGAACAAGCTTAACATTTCCCCTCAGAGGGTTCATTAACTCAGAGACAGGGGAGCCTAGTTCCAGCTATCAGTCCTTACCTGAACATCTGCCAAAAATTGATCTCAGCTTTGCCATTTAAACTAATCATCATTAAACAGTTAAGATAATTAACAGAGATATAAGTAATCTACAACCTGAAGCTGAGCTGACATTTCAGTTTCTATACCTTCCTTTCCGGGCTGAGTTAAGCAGTGCCGACAATCAGCCCAGCCCACTTTGAAATGCCTTTCAGACTAACACAATTCTCTCATGTGTCTATGTGATCTTAAAATAAATGTTGAAAGTTTCCTCCAGAGTTATGTCAACCAGGAGCCAGCCATTATTTCTGGCTTCCCTTCTCCCACCAACATAGACCTTTTCTAATCAGTTAATACCTGAAATCCATCAGGTATGGGTTCAATCCAACCTACAAGTCTGTAAGCTTGTGTGATGCATTGTCTTCTGATAGCATCCTTTCCTTCTGGCACTGCATGTGTATGGAAAAGGCCAGGATGAAAGATGCAGAAGGTGAATTTGCAAAGAGAGAGGAGTATTATTTCAGTGAAGAAGTAGTGAATGTGCACCAAGATCCCTTTGATTTGAGCACATTGTGAGAGAATAGGTGGGGTCACAGAAAACTGCTCTCAACAGTGCAACCAGGGAGTAGAAAATGAAAACTCCTAACAAAAGATGCTATCTCAAAGAAGTTTTTGTAAATGCAGACCAGTGGAAGATTACAAAACTGACACAGACATGTTCTACTAGAAGAGGATTAGCAATATCAGGTTGGCCAAAGCACATATCCACATCCAGAGGTGAAAATTCTGCAGTCAGCCATTAAAAATATGTGTATGTGTTAGACAGAGGAAGAACATGCTTCCAATTTCTTGCTTATAATCTGTTAAAAACTTAAACACCCAGATGGATAGTAAAGGGAAGTAATCTGCTACAAGAAAGTTAAGGCAAGATACTGAGATCCTTCATTGCTGACATTGAACTCCATCCCCACATGCTTTCCTAACTGCAGTACTGAGAACTACTAAAAATGATACAGTTAAACTTGCACATGTATGTAGTATCAGATTTATGCCATTGTTTGAAACATTTAAAGTCTAATGAAATTACAAAAGTCTAATTGAAAATATAAAATATATAATATATAAAATATAAAAGTCTAATTGAAATTATATAATTCATTGATGTTAAAAGAGAAACACATAACCTTAATTTGAAAGTTCCTTAGAGAAAAAAATGTGTAATCTTAAGAATATATTTCTCACTAATTCAGGTGAAGAGAGAAGCATGAAATGAGGAAAAATAAGTAGTTATTTTTTGCAGTAAACATTACATTTATGAGGAAAAAAATAAACCCACCAGGTTTAAGTTATTCTTTTTTTAACAGTAAAAATCAGATTACTTCATTTTGTTTTCAACTGATTTTGAAATTGATTGATGTCATAGGGTTTGTTTTGTTCAAATATATAATTCCATCATGAAGCAAAACTTATTAACAAAGCCTTGGATCCTGCAAAGATTTATGTACATGCTTACAGTTACAGCATTTGGCTATTCTCATTGATTTTGATAAATCTTTCCAATATCCAGGATTTTCTGTATCTACTCACAATATGTACTTCCGTGTGTGAATGTAAACTTCCTCTTCTTGCATTTTTAAATTTTCTGCCTCTCTCCAATGTTAATCTTTCCAATTCTGAAGCTGGATAAGTCTGTGCATCAATTTTTTCCTGCCCTCTAAAACATTTCCAGAAGAACAAATGTAAATCAGACAAGTAGCAGACAAACAAAAGTTCATTTCTCTAACACTGACAATGGTCCAAGAATACTGCTACCAAAACCTGTAGGATTAAACCATGCCTTTGTGAGTAAATTCAGCAGCCTAATCATTCTGTCTCAGACAAAAGCTGCAGCCTCCTTAGTTATTTATAAAACCAAACACAAAGATTTTTGTCCTGACTTCTGCAGAAAGATGTGGATCCATGGTAGTTAAATGCATTTATTATATATACCTTATAAAATCAGAAGATTTTAGTTCAAATTACTTCAAATCAATTAAGACCAGATTCCAAGAAGTGTTTGGACAATGCTCTCAGGCACATGGTGTGATTCTTGGGGTGTCCTGTGCAGGGCCAGGAGCTGGACATGATGATCTTGATGGGTCCCTTCCAACTCAGGACATTCTAGGTCTCTACATTTCTATTTTTTTTCTAATTCCTGGTCTGACATTCAAATTCCCTATTTTTTATGCATAGTACACAGAATATCTCATACAGAACAGATAAGATGGAAAAAAGATTCCCTCTTTAAATGTACAAGATCAAAATTTAAAAGTTTAAACAGCAAGAACATGGATTCTTTTTAAAGATTTCCTTAATGAAGTTCCACTTAAAGACTTTTTAACACTTCTACATTGAGAAGCCTGCTTTTGTCAAGTTTTTAAGTGGCAAGTACAAAAATACAAGTTGTTGAAAATAAACTCAGATTTCATAATACCTCTTGTATTCTTTGCTATTCAAGGTATCATCCTGTATCTTCTCTTCTCATAATGAAAACATCTTCTACATAACAATAATACTACCCTAAAGATCCACTCAAATAGTTGGATTTGTCTTCTATCTAAAGACATTTTCTTCTTTTTTATTTTCATACTAGATTTTACTTCATTCACAATGAGAGATTTCTGGCACACATTATCTTCTTTGAGAAAGAAGGGATACAATAACAGGCATTTCTGCAGTGAAAGCTTTCCTAGAAAGGGTCTGTTCACTAGCCATTTATCTTAGTAACTTTCTTTGTGGGTTACTTATAGATGGGGAGAGTCAAACAGAACCATGGATGTTACTGTAACTACCCTCAGCCACTGCAATGGATCTCACGGCAGTATCAGTTAAACTAATTTTTAATAATTGACACAGCTGCAGTGAGTTTTAGCCAAGTACAGGCTACAACATAAGGATAACTAGATGTTAATTTCCATCACCAGCCCCACATACACACTGTGGGATTTGAGAATAAACTACAGCTGAGTAAGAACGGCAAAATCCACTCCAACAAGATGAGAAGAGTCACAGCAGCAGTAGTCACAGTCATATCTGTAGTTCTCCAGAGCTTTGATTTATATATGCCTAATTATTTTCAGCAGATATTCAGGCTGAAATATAGCAAATTAAAATGAACTGACAGTTGTCTTGCTCTGTAAGTTGCCTTTTATATGCTTTGAACATGTTCTCTGACACCAGTTAGAAAGCACTACTAATGACTAAACAGGAAGACATCCAAAACAGTCAGTGTTACTTTGTCAGTATCATAGTTTGGGCACCTTGGACATAATGAAGAGGCTTAACCTCTAGGAAGTTATGATTACCATTAGTATCTGCAGGGAAGAGACAAGAGTCATAGTTCTTCATTTGCTGTATGAAAAATTGAAATGGTGTAAACACCTCACAAATAGAAATTTATTGCTTCTCTTTTTTTTTTTTTTTAATTGTATTGCAGTGACTTAGTAATATAAGAAATCATTCTGCTTCAGCATGCTGGTTTATAACTGTCTATTTTATCCGTATCAGAGTATTGTATCTGCAAAGTAATTGTAAGAGAGCAAAGTAGGAATAAAGGGCCAGAGGGGTTTTCTTTTTATTTACTTCAGCAGCATTTGACAATTCACTGGGCTGCTTTTTTATGTACTAGACCTTGCAGGCCACATCAAGACAGCTTGCAAACAGCTCATTTTTTATTTAGGCAATGTATACTCAATGACTTTAGCATCTAAAGTTTCATCTGAATTAAATTTTGTGTAATGCCAGCCTTGGTTTCTTTTCATTTGGAGTCTGGCAGAAAAGAAGTCACAGAGGGGCAAACAACAAAACCCCACATTCTTGGTTTATGTCCTTTCTCCCAGCCACATTAGAAGCAGACTATGAATTAATTACGAGTCCATATGAAGCCAATAACTTGGTGACTGAGGATTTTTACATGTTCTGATATTTTATTACAATATTATACTTTGTTATTGTATTTCCCTTGGTTTTTCTTACATTCAGACTTTCAAAGATCTATGTGCCTGTGTTTCTCAGGGTTTTTTTAAACAGATGAGTTATCTGAATGTAGTTAATTTTAGTGCTAAATATGTTCATTTGGTACACATTCAAGCAGTTGCTCTGAAAAAGCAAAATTAATAATACCAAAGGGGAATGCTGAATAGCTTATTTAGACCAAAAAATTGCTGTTCCCCTGGAGGTCCAAATGAGCTATGGGAATTAATATTTTTTTTATCTCTGGAAATGAATAGAGACCTGTGACATTAATTATGGATGTGTCTTTATGGAAAGTATGGATCAAAAGAGTATAAACAAATAATTATACAGCAAATGTATTCAATACTATCTCAGAAACAAATGTTAATCATTCTGTAACTTCACAAGGCACAGTAAATAGTTAGAAAGTTATTGTTAAAAAAGACCACAAATCATTGAATAAATGATCACAGGGCTACAATGTTTGTTACAACACAGAGAAATACTGGATACCCGTGTCCAAAAACTCAGATGCAGGTTAGGTGTTTAGTATACAAGCCTGTTTACTCAGAAGGGTCTCAACAATCTTATAAGTAACTTTCTCATGACTCACCAAAACATCTTCTAAAAGAGGTAGCAACAACATTATAAATGCTAACAAAAAGAATATTGAGTTTACATGGGATATCATCATGTCTCTGCAAAATCCAACGCTACTCAGATTCCCTGCCTTGTCAGTTCCTCCAAGGTGAACTCTGATATGGTGACTCTGCACAGAGCTTCAGCTGATAATGCTCAGCTATGTGGCCAAGGCTTAGATCTGACAAGAATACTGTTGTTAAGATGAAATAAAGCTAGTGAGCTAAAGTCACTTCAGATAACAAAATTAAAAAAGGAGCCTACTTATTGAGATAGCAAGTGGCTCAAGGATTCAGGAGGAAAAATGCTCATATGAAAGCATATAAAGCTCTTAAGCTCTGTTTCTGTTGTTATTGTGCATAGTAAAAAACTTCAAACAAAAGTGACCTAGTGAGTTGGATTACAGATAAGATCCTACCACAAGCCATGTAGGACTTCAAGACTTATAAAGCATTTGGGTTTGATGTAAGTTAAATGTAAAATCTGATATCCTGTCATTCTGAGGAGGTAAGACTACATGATTTAGAAATCCTTTTTGAGCTTAATTTCATAAATTTAAGTTCTCTCTCAAGGAAAGGATAGCTTTGATTTTTAAAGAGAATCACTAATAACATTAGAATGCCACAATGCTAAAAGCAGCATCTTGCCTAGCCTGTCAAGGACCATGCAGCAGGGGACAAAGAACAGCTTTGTGAATAGATGCCATGAAAATACAGGATTGTGCTTGATGGCAGTAAGAAAGAACATTACACTGAAAAATGCCTTAACTGTGTAAAATAAAGAGGATTTTTTAATCCAAGTTTACAATGTGTCTGTATATTACTTCTCAAAAGTCAAAAAACCATGCCAGAAGATTCAGCTCACAATAACAGCCTCTACAATGTTTAGATAGCCCCATGTGTCAGGACTGAAGGGGGCAAAATATTTCATATTTTGGCCAAAAAACCTTCCTGGCTGACATATTTGAATTTGTCAAGAACCTTTGAAAGTTCAAACGAGCCACATACAAATTCAAACTCTCAAATCTTTGAATTCAAAAAGCGACTTAGAAGTGAGCTAGAGAGAACTTCTTATGAAGGAATTTTCAGAAGTGCAGAGATGGGACAGCAAGAAACTCAGCAATTTATGAGAAAAATACTAAGATAAAAGAGTAACATCTTCAAGGGGATTTTGTCATCTTATTGCAAAGCTCCATACCTTCTTGGTGATTTCTCATGGGCACCTCCTTGCAGCACTAACTCCTTCTCTTTCACAGCACAGCCAAAAAAGTCAAACTCTTCTCAACAAACTAATCCACTCTTTTGTAGCACTCGTCTTCTTGTTGGATGCAGCTGTGGCCTATTAAGGGCAGGGCTGTTCCTAATCTTTGGCAATTAGTACACCTGCAACTTCTCAGGGGTGAGAATACCTTCTGCACTATGCTCTGAAATGCTATCCTTCTACAGGGGAGAAAAAAATAAAAGCAGAGAAAAAGACAGCAATTCAACATTAGGCTATACAAAAGGTCCTATACCTCCCCCACTGGAGAGGCAAGTGCTGGATTAACAAACTCTCTTTATTGGATGTGGTGAGTATATTTAATATTCAGTCTCCCAGCCAATTGATCTTAGCTATCTAGCTCTCTATCTTGCTGAACCACCAATAAGCAATTGCTGCAAATCTTCTTTGCGACTTGTAAAAGGTCCCAAATTGACTCAAAGTGGATGGAAAGAGAACTCTCAGCAGTCACCTGCTATAACTTGTTTTCTCACAAGCTAAGTTAACTGCATTATTTAAAAATATAAGATAAAAAAGTCATGTTGTCCACATCCTTTTTTTTCAGGTGTTGGGAAACAAACTGAGAAGAAGTTGCTGCACACACCCTGTCACTACATATCCTCCTGCAGCAGTCAAGCTTTGAAAATTGATTGATTAGCTCTTATTGATCCTTTCAGAGAGTGCTGAAAAATGTTCATGGATTATCTTCTAGATAACAGTCTAGATAGTCTAGATTTTCTAGATAATAGTTTAGTCTTAAAAGTCTTCTTACTTCAAATTACAAAGCTATGAAGGTAAAATTAAGAAACAAACAAACAAACAAACAAAAAACAGAAAAAAAAGCAACCAACCAACCAAACAAACAAACAAAAAAACCCAAAAAAACAACTAAGTCAACCCTCTTTATTTCACAGAAATCTTAAATATTTATTACAAGTTGATAAGATTTAATCACTTGGGGAATCAATAATTAATTAGTAGAAATGTTTCAGATATCTTATAAATATCAAAGGCTTTTAATAATTACTTTACAAATCCAGATCAGCAGAAATCATGAAGGCTTTAAACATTGTGGGAGGTGGAAACAAGCTAAGAAGTTGAGAACTATAAAATTATCAAAAATGAATCAAATACTTTTTGATCTTATGCTGTAGCCTTGTTATGGTGAAGATTAATACTAAAAGCATGATCCAGCATGAATCTTTTGATGCTCACTGCAACTAACAACAAAGCTTTCCCAGCTTTAATGATCCAGAACCAGACCCATACAAATGTCACAGTATTGATCATATACACTTCAAGTATCAATAATAGCTCTTCAAAGCAAGGAAGCTAGCAGTTGCCATAGGAAAGCAAACTTGCTTTTGAGTCTTACAAGAAAACATATTAATGATTTCCAAAGTACCATTTTATGTGAGCAAATTAATAAAACTCTGGATAACTAAGTTCAATTTTAAAAAACAAAAAGCCTCTCCACTCCATCCCAGGAGACTGAAAAAAACAATAATAAGCCTCACCATGTATTCTTAAAGAAAAGCCCACTGTTTCAACTTTAAAGTCAATGTTGGCCACTTCTGACTATGAAAAAAAGGCATAAAAAAAGCATTTAAATTAGACAATATTCCTGATTCCCTTGTTCTGACATCTGTCTTGTAAGCACAGTATATATATGAAGATTTTTTTAAACTCTATGCAAAAATAGAAGTTTTCCTTTTAATTCAACTACTGGATAAATGCTGTGAAATTTTCTGTTGCCATTCTTGATTTTTTTTATATTGATATTGTTCTTTATATTGATATTTTTATGTTTACGTAATGAAAAACAAAAATCCCCAAACATTGGAGCAGAAAATCTTGTCCAAAATTTAATTGTTTTATTAAAAAATTAAACTAAATGATCTTCAGGGTCCCCAACTCAAACCATTCCATATTTCCATGATAAGCATGTATAGCCCCATTACTCTCTCGCTGACAGAAGACAGAGAAAAAATTGCAAATAATCAGTTCATTGTCGAGTATGTAATTTCTTGTATAATATAAATATGAAAAAAATCCTGTGAAGCTGTAATGGCAGGAATGGATAACAGATTTATTTGCACCAGAACCAGATAACAAACAGATCCTGAAGAACCAAAGGCATTATCATCAACTACCCTCAGAAGATATTAAAATCCTATGCTCCATCCCAAGTCAAACAAAACACAAAGATCTCATTTTCCTGGTGTTTTGTGACACTTGCATTTTTTTCAGACATCCAACAGCATAAGCTATGAGGTATTCCTCAGATAAATCATACATGGTACTAAGTTCAGCTCTAAGTTCACCTTTGATCTGTGCATACTTAGCAAACCTGAAGCATCAGACATACTCAGCATGCAATAAAGAAACCCTCAGAATCTGAGTAGTACATCTATCCCAGCATATAAATACCTGCAGTCAGTAGCCAACAGGATTAAAATAGCTGGGGGAACAGAAGGGGGCTGGTAACAAGTGCAGGGAAGTGCAGAGATACAGAAATCTGGGCATTTATTCTAACCTGGACAATTCTATTTGTCACTTGATTCAGTAGCCAAAAAACCTCTTTACTATCAAAACATATCTTGCTACAAAAGCATGCAATTATATATATCATTTTGCTTGCAAGAGGAAAAGGCAAAAGCATTTTTCTCTACCACATACTGTTACACCGCAGTAGTTTCAATTTACATCTAATATTTGGAGTTTATCTACATTTCTTCATGCAAAATTTGTAAGGTGGTAATAAATGGGCATATAATTTAGACTGCATACTGTAGTCTGCCATGTTTAGTTAAGAAGTGAATGCAATTAACTATAGTATCTGGCCTAGACTCATCCTGTGTATTTAACAGGAGGAAAAAGAAGAGAAAATAGAGCTAAACCAAAGCAGCTGGATAGAAAGAAAAATCAATCCTGGTCATATTACAGGATTACATCCAGTACTACAGGATGGCTCTAACTCTGATTATTCAGGAAAGCCACAGTCTGTCGCCTACCCTAATTCACCATCAATACTAATGGAGAAAAGAGCACACTTAGAAGTTCAATTCATCAATGCATTTAAGAGGCAGGATTTGACAGTGGAGTTCTGCTGGCATCTCTCCACAGGTATTATTTCTTGATGAGAAAAGGTCACTCTGTTGTAGATCTACATCCTGGTTCACAGGAATATCTGGGTTGTCCCTACCTGATACAGCATGAACTGAATTCTTTGCCTGAGTTGTCTCTATTTCACCAAGGGGGATGTACTGTGTCCATCACCTATTCACTCGATGCTTTTGGTTTTCTTCACTCTGACTGATTTTCACTTCTATTTTCTCTCCATATGTATTTTGCAACAGGTCAAACACAAGCATCCTACTTTTTATTTCCCAATAATTCATTAATGCTAACTTTTATTTCCAGCACATTCCTTTGCCCACTGTGGATACCATGCTATGAAAATTAGAGTCTTAATCTTCCTAAACTCTCAAGCTGACATGATATAATTGCATTCTCCTCATGAGTGATTCATTCATAGAGAAAAGGCTGGCTGGACAGAATGTAATATAATTGCAATGATTGCCTGCAAGACCTCAAAAGGCAGAACCTCACAAGACCTGAGTTTTAAAACTCATAAAAGATATAGTTGAATCTCGCAGGAGAAGATCAGGCAAGGCCAGAGAGGATTGGCCACAAAAGAAATGTCTTGATTGTTATTGAAAAGTTATCTCTTGGCAAAATGAAGACAATTTCTCATTTATTAAGTTCTGAAGTGATAGTGACAGCAGAAATTTGGGTACAATGGTGACAGCCAAAAGTTGGGTACAATAATGTTTTATTTACTTCAGTACAGAGTATCAAGGGCAGAGCATAGTGAGAAAGAGCAAAACTTTGACCACTACTTAGCATCTCAAAATGATTATAACAGCAGGATTTGTTTGCAATGACCACAAATTATAAATAAAGTTATATTCTGTTTATTCTGTTTCATTTTATAGCGACTCTCTATGATTTGTTCTAGCTTTTAATCTTCTTTCAGAATAAAACCAGCTCCCAAAAGAAATGGAAGTGTATTTTTTGATTTTTGCTACCATCTTGCATAAAAAACTGTTTTGACTACCAAAAAACATGTAGAACAAGAGAAGAACTAAAGTCTGACAAAATAGCAAAGTTCTCACAAACACTGTGAAAAAATAGACAAGCAACTACAAGGGAAAAAAAGACCCAAATTCCTTTGCCTAACTCTCTCTCCTGTTCCTGAGCCACAATAAGTACTTCTTATTTTCAAAAAACTCACTGAGCTCCTCAATCTCAGAATGCATTTCCAGGAAAAACTCTTTAAAACCTCAAGTTGATCCAAAAGCTGAATACAAAAGGCAATCCACAGTACCAAGAAAGAGAAGGCACTTCCACCTTATGTAATAGGTACAGAAGTTCTGCTGCTTTCCAGGTCCCCATCCAGCTGTACCTGAGGACTTTTCCCAACACATTTTCACTGCAACTACATGGCATCTCATATGTCTGTTCCTGCCTGGGGTATGTATAAAGCAGATATTGCCAAAGGGTCAGGCAGTACATAACTCAATATGATTTGATTTATCCTGTGTATTTTTCCACCAAGATGAGTCTCCTTCAGCTACTTTGACTCCAGCATTTCCCAAATAACTTCTGTGCTTCATGCTTTGTCTCTACCTGGCCCACACCTGGCATTACAGTTTTCTTGGTTACACTTCAATTAGCAGGACAATGCTGTGGGTTTGTTTCAGAAATGAGGCTAAATTTTCATGACTCCTCAGTCCTCATAGTTTGTGGGAGGTTACACCGAGGCACCACTCCTTTCCTATCAGCCTGAACAGCCCTGCAGGGTGGCTCCACATCACCATCCTTGGATCGTACCTTGGAGAGTGACTGTCGGATGCTGAAGCCTTTTGCCCTACCTTGAGTTTTCTTTTTGTCTAATTTACACCTCACACTGTTAAGAAAACTCTTAAGACCTGGACAAAAACAACTGTCCTCGTTGATGCTCCTGAGAGGGATATAGCTGTTCTATAATTCTAAGGGAAATTCCTGGGGCCAGGTGAGTGAGGAGAAACCAGAGAGTAAAGTGTCACCTTACAGGGAAGGTACCATTTACCCTATCAGCTTCACATTTCTACAGTTAAGTTCCATTAGATAGACAAAACCTTATGCAAAATAAAGAAGTCTTGTGCATTTACCCCCAACACAGCAGAGAGGCTGAGCAGGATGCTGCCACTTCTCATGCTTCAATAACAAGCTTGTTTTTTTAAACTCTGCTAAGGTACACCTCAACAATCTGTGTGTCCTGGATTAGCCATGGTGCTGTCAATAAATAATCTGAAGAGTGAAGTTTGCACAGGAGTCATAGAGAAGTTAATTTGATTCTTTCTTAATTTTTAATATTGATCATTCCTTGGAAAAGTAAAATAAAACCAAAAAAATTTCGTATTTCTGGAGGCCTGGCTGACAATTTAGTGCCAACAACTTGTAAGACTGGGCAAGGGGGAGTTTTTTTTTTTTTAAATGGGCTGACCATTATTATTAGATTATTCAGTGGTAACTGTTTTATTGTTTTTACATCATTTTGCAAGAATAACCAGAAGGATGTGTAATCAGGAGGAAGAGTCTCTTGTGACACTTGCTTTTAATCATCCTTATAGGGCATGACTGAGCAAGTTACAATAAGCAGGCTCTCTCCTGGACAGTGCTCCTCCAGAAAGTAATTGAAAGTTAAATTGCAGATATAACTTGTGTTACTACTGAGTTATAAATGTATGCAAAGAATCATTTCTAGTTCGATGTTTTAGTAGCTGAAAAATTTCTTTCATAAGCAAGTACTGGCAAGAAGTATTGAGCAGGAAACCTGACAGAAGGCAGGTGCCTTATCTGCCAGGAAAAAAAAAAAAGAATCTAGTTTAATCTTTGTTATTTGTTTTACAAGCAGGAAAATGTTACACTGCAAAAGCCCAAGAGGGTAAACTGATCTCTTAACAGGTGCCTACTAAAGGTAGAAAACATTCATCCATGAAATCTAGATAATTTATTCATTTAAATAGCTTCCCAAGCTGATCACTCTAATATTAAACTTCCTCTTCATTTTGATGGGGAAAAAAAAAATAAAATCTCCATGCTACCATACATTTTGCTTTTTCCCCCTCTGTGTTATTTGCTCTTTGTATTTGCCTGTACCAGACAGTCTGTGTTGGTTGTTCAGTATGCTCAGCTCCCCAGCATGGTGTGCTCAACTCACAGCATAGTTTGCAGAGAGGAACACCAATTAAAAGCACATATCAAAGAATAACAAAATCACAAACTATTGAGCATTTGAGGTTAGTTTTCAGGAAGTCTTCAGTTCCTTTAAAAATAGAATATTTAAGCAAAGGCCACAATCCCTTAAAAATAGAATATTTAAGCAAAGGCCACACTTTTATCGGACTGAGATTAGCAACCTAAATTAAGGCAGCTATCTTGCCAATTCTCATCCTAAATCATAGTCCTCACTAGCTATGTATCTGATGATTTTTAGGGTAATACTAATATTACTTCATGTAATAGTTTCTTCATACACCATAATGTGCAAAAAGCTAGGCTTCTGAGTCACAGTTCTTTGAGAGAACTAAGGACATATCACCTTCTCCTCAGTATTTTCTCCTCTGATAACCTGCAGCTGCAATGGGTAATTGTGAGAGCAAGAGGGGGGTCACACTGATGATAAAGAGGACAGGTCTCTGTGGGGAAGATTTTCCATGCCTGTGCTGGACAGCTGCTGGTGCAGTGTGCTTGCAGAGTCCCAGACCAAGTTTCAAGCTGTGCACCTCGGGGGGAAGCTGATTGCAGCACCACTGCCTGCCTGCCTTGCAGGGCTCAAAAAGAGAAGCTAGTGATAGACATTGGGAAGAATAATCTGACCTACTAATGCACCTTACAGGACTCCAAATTATCTGCAAATGCAGAGGGGAATAAAGGACTTGAATACTTCTGAGAACCAGTCAATAACAGTCTCTGCTCAATACATGGCATTGATCAAAAGAACAAATGTTAGGATGCAAACAGAGTAATGTTAAAAACGATATTGAAAATGAACACCATCATAAAAATCAATGAGAGAGCTTCCTCTGAACCACTGTTCAGTGCTGACCACTTCATCAAAAAGGCATGTGGCAAAGAGTTTACAAACAGACAACAAAAATGAAGAGATGCTTGGGTAAACATTGATTATGTACTGAATTAAATGACTGGGACAGCTCAGCTTTGAGTGGTACTATTTAGGGTGCCATGAATAATACATTCACTAAATTTAACTTCCAGAGAGCTGGAAATATTCTAACAACCTGTTTCCAGTAGAAAATATGAATTTGTCAAAATAGAAGTGTTCTGTCAGAATGTACCATTTCAAAAAAACATTTCAAAGGAATAACAGCCAAGATTACTTCTTGTCAAGGGCTTTTCTCCCTTTAGTAAACTGATTTGTTTCCTCCAAGTGTGCTATCTGGGATCCCAACTTACTGTGGCAGATGTGTGTCACAGACCTCCTCAGACACAGAGCAAATGATAATTTATCTTCAAGACTCCAAGGTAAAGCCACTGTAGAGACAACCAAGAATTTCAAACCAACATTACCAGTGCTCTGGAAGCTCTAGATGCAATAACACTGGGCTCACAGAAAGGCAGAAAATCCTAAATCTCTCCAAGCTGAATCGCTCTGGATTTTACAAGTATGAGCTGACATCACAATATCCTTCATTTTGTATTTAGCATGCTCCTCTTCATAAAGGAAACCAGGAAGTACACACAGAGCATAATTCAAGGAGAACCAAAGTGCACAGGCACTGGGCCACTATCCTGAACAGTTACTCCTGAAAAGCGTTTTGGTTGAACAATGACAAAGTCATGGGGCTAATTTTTGGCAGAAGGCCTCCACTGTGCCCTTCCACATCCAAAAGTCTGCCTGTATTCATTGCAGGTCTTCCCCCATCCTTAGGAAAATGTTGCCCCACAAGTTGGACTTTGCATCACGTACTAGACATGATCAACTAGGTGGAATACCCTGTCACAGGAAAAAGCCAGGTTCAACAGGCAGGACTTCCATCTCATGAAGATATGCTCTCTGTGACCAATGACTGTGTTGTCCTCCAGGTGTATTTTCAATACTTCCCAGAATAATTTTTCCATGGTTTTACCCAGCACTGAAATGAGACTAACAGACCTGTCATTTTTGACATCCTCCCTCTTGCCCTTCTTGAAAATCAGGACAACATTTTCCAGCTTCCTGTCACCTGGGACTTTTCCAGATTCCCAAGACTGCTCAAAAATCTCAGCTCAGGGCACTGAGGATCCCTTGGTCCACCATCCATGTTGAAGACAGAGGCAAAGAATGCATTAAACACCTCTGCCTTGTCTCTGTCCCTGTTTGTAAGACAACCATCCTCATCCTGTAACATCATGATGTTATTTTTGCACTGCCTTTTGCCAATAATATATTTGCAAAAAAACCCCTCTTTTTATTATCCCCCATAGTTCTGGCCAGCTTCATCTCCAACTGAACTTTGGCCACACAGTATTTTCCCCTACAGTGGCAAACAGCATCTCTGTATTCTTCCCATGTCACCTGACCTAGGTATATACCTTCTTTAATTTCCAAATGAAATCTTTCAGGAAAGGGAATGAAATTTTGATATTTCAATGAGGATAAATTGGGCAAGCTTCGCTCCATATTCTTGCACTTCATGTCATCCCATTGGTTTTCCTTGTTTTCATGTTGTATCATGTTTGGAGTTTTTTAAAAATTTTATTTTTTCAGTCCCTCTTCTGTCTGTTTCCCTTTCTTGACAGATTTTAGGGATTTCAATGGGAATAAATTTGAAAAGTTTTGGTCCGTGTCACTGCACCCAATTTCATCTCAGTACAACTGGTTGTAGTCACTCCATTGCAAATTTTTGGGATTTTTCAATTTCAGTTTTGATTCAAGAATTTTCTTTCAGGAGAAGGACTGAAATCTTGCAATTACAATGAGGATCAACTGGGCAAGCTTCAGCCCATATTACCTTTTCAAATGGCCCTGTTAATTTAATATGTAATCTTGATTAACATCCTTTTTCTTAGGAAGTAAAAAAAGGAAAGAGGGAGTAGGATTTTAAGCATAATGGTTGTGCTCTCATCTGCCTCAAATCTTACATATCACAGTTGCATGTTTCTATCATTATTTATACTTGTAAAACACCCCAAATACAAAATGAAAGGCATTTAAAAACATCTAAAATGTTTCCCGACAGAAAAGATTAAAGGAGACTCTCAGTCTGAAACATCTCTTTTCAAAGACTTCTCAGTTTCCCTGAGAAACTTGTGGTGAGAACTGTCCAAAACAGGAGATAACAGAAAACACCTTTTGAAAAGTGTGTAGAAAGAGAGCTAAGTAGGGTTATATCACCACTCCGTTTTATGAGGAAAAAAATGCAATTTAGCAATTCTGAATGTAGGTTGTTGTAGCTCTCCCCCGAGCTGAACAGTAAGTGGCCAATAAGACCATTGTGGCCTTTTCTCTGAATGCAAAGCCTTGCACAACACGGCGGGGAGGCTTCAGCTCCGGAGGGAGCGAACCCAGCGCACGCCAAGGAAGGGAGGGCTCTGCGGGGCGTTGTTCAGACCCATTCGTGGGACTGCACCGCACCCTGGTGGCCGCAGACACAGGTAAATAATAATCGACAGACTCGGTTGGTTTTTTAAACAAATTTATATATTTACATAATGCATTGCTGTACAAGGGAGCTTTCATCAGAAAATATCTTTATTGGGGAAAAATGTCAAAATACTTCTTTTTAAACAACGTCTACAATTCCCAGGGACATTTTACTTCATTTTTATTTTACAACAAACAATGTTTTTCTTGTTCAGGTGCTAACTTGAGATAGACTTTCCTACCTTAATTAATAAACAGAATATTTAAAATATCAGTGCTGCTGAGATGCTGGGAGTCAATGGTGTTAATTTAGGCATATAGATTTGTTAAGGAATGCAGGATCTCAGACTGGAAGCTTTGCAAACTTTTGTCAAAATACAGGTGGTAGCACTGTTATTCTATTTACTAAGGAATATGATTCACCTAGATGAGATGTCTGATGTGCTTTTATAAGTATCATCTGGAAAAACATTAGCATATTTTAACACATCTAGGGTGAAATCAACAAACCACTTTTCCCTGGGCCTTCCAATTCAGCAGCAGATTATGGCTATGCATACTTAATACCAGGGCAAGTTCAACTCTGCTTCAGTGGCCCTCTGCCTCTGATTTTTAGCTCATTATCTCAGAGCTTATTTTCAACCACTATGAGTGTAAATCGGTGGGGGGGTCTGTCATGCAGTGATTATGTGGAAGTACAGAAATGCAATCAATCTTTAGGTCCTCACTACATGAAATCCTGAATATTCTCAGTTTATTTTGGCTCCTCTCTGAGGTTTTAATGACAGAGAAACCCAGGCAAGATTAAAAAATATAACAGGGAAAGTGTCTGTGATCTGGAAAACAAACAAGTATTTTTACTATTTTAGAGAATCTTAGTGTCTTTGAAGCTGTAAAAGAAAAATCTTAATTAAGTGTTTGATAACACAAACCACTTGATCCCTAAATGTTCCTCTCATTTCTGTCAAGAGCAGCTAACACCTCACAGGAACTTTAAATATCTTGTTGAGCCATATATTTAATGTGCAATGCTGAGATATTTTTTGGTATCTGTGAATTCCTGGGTTGAGCAAGCTATAACTAAAAAGAACGGTATTTGTAATTTCTCCACAGGAGGCTCCAGTGAAAAGAGTACTGAAGCTGTGATTCCACAAAAATTGAGGATCAGCCCAGTATTACCCTCATGGCCACATCCTTTTCTTCCTGCATTTCCTTGTGTTTCCCTTCAGAAGAGTCTGACACTTAGCCCAACCATCTGCTGGGATATTCACATCTTAAGATGCTAGAAAATTATTTTCTTTTAGCTTTGGTTTGTTGGGTTGCTTTTTCAGGGTGGGGAGGTGGGTTAAATGAAATAAGGAGGTGCCTTTTTCTTTATAATTCCAGTCAGAAAGGTGCTCAGATTCTATAAAAGACCTATTAAGATCATGATTTTTTAAGACCACACTAAAAAGAAAGGAAGATAGTGGAGTTAACCATATGCTGGGAACCCCAAGTCAAATAGGGCCTCTAACCACAGCCCAGCACACCCTGCAGATTTCACCCATGGGAAATTACCCTACTTTGGTCACTTACAGGATTTTCCCAAAGAGGCCAACTCTATTCCTCATTTCTACTGTCAAACAGAAAGGATGTCCATCTGAGAACTTGCTGCCCTGCTAAATAAAGGTGAGGCCCAGCAGGGAGTGTAATCACCTCTACCAAGCAGGAGCTGCTGATTTTCTCCTGTGGTAAGGGATCTATGTGGCACAAATCAGCAGGCAGCACATGCAGCCTGTGCTGCACTTATAGATCCACATAGTAACAATATTAAATACTTGCACAAATTGAATATTGAAATCCTTTTTAACGGAATGTTAAAATCAGACCATCATAATAACATTTGCCCATGCCTATTTTTGGTCTTATCAAATTTAATACTCTAATTGTGGAGACACCAGACAAACAGGAAATGTAACATTTCTATTACTTTTATGTGAAAAAAAGGGAATTAAAAGGCTTTATCGAGATATTAAAAAATAACTCGACACAACAGCCCTCTGAATTGAGATTATAAATTGCCTCAGGCAGACAACATGTGAAATGTTGCTTCAAGGCATCATGTGCTACAATTTGAAACACCAATGTCTAATCAGAGGTGGAAGGAACATTTCCAACACACCCAGTATTTGATTTTAAAAAGATGCTTCTTGTTTTGTACATTATTACTTAGCTAAACCAAATCCTCTAGGTCTTTCTATTCCTCTCAGTTAAGAACAGTGATGCATAACTGCATACATGTCTATAATCAGTACAGCATGTTCTAACTGAAATGATTAAAAACTAAATTTCAAAAGAAAATAAAAATTACACCACTATTGAAATAATCAAGTAGGGCAGAGAAACATACAACCATATTTCTCATCGAACAATAGAATTATTTCAGCTAGAAGTATCCTAGAAGGTATCTGATCCAGCCTCATGTTCTAAGCAGTCACAGAAGAAAAGGCTCCAAGGTGGTAAAATGTTTTCATTCTCACAGTTACATGTGCCACCAAGACAATAACTGGATCCTAGTGTTACAGAAATAAGTTTGAAGGGCTCTCTACAAAAACTGGTTGTGTTCTAAGAATGGCCAAAGATCAGGTAAATGCAAAAAACTGAAAAAGCATCTGAGAAAAAGGTACGAAGTCATGTATATGTAACACTTCACTGAGAGGTTTGCTTCCCCAGAAAGGAATATTAAAGTATCCTACTTATCAGTCTCTATACAACTCTTCAAATTTCAGTTTGAAATGCATTTAAATACGTATCTCAGTTAATTCTGAGTTTTCTTGTGAATTTCTTTAGTTCATAACACAGTTATGAACTGCTCCTCCATTAAAATTGCAAAATCTCAAGATCAAATTCAGAGTGAGTCCCCAAACACGTGGCAAAGCAGATAAACCATGTAGGAATCTGGCTTTTGTACCAAGAAACCACATTCTAGAATGCATTACACTATTGCTTTTTATATTAAAAGTCCTCTGAAACTGCTAAGTACAACTAATAGTATTTATTCATATTAGAAATTATGCCTTAAAAATCTATCAAATAAAATAGGGGAAGGATCTGTTTAAGAATTTTTTTCTCTATGAACTATCAGTCTATGGTGTAGAGCCGTAGTCTGTAAAAATAACTTCAAGTGCCAAAATTTTATAGTAGATTAAACATAGTGGATATAGATCTTTATATGTCACCATGCAGAGCATACTTTTAAGAATTTTTAACCAGTTTTGAAACACTATAGTGTGCTTCCTTCCTGCACCTTCTTTTTGGAATTTGCAGTTTCTTCATCTTTCTTCATCGTCTACCACATCCGAGTTGATCATTTCCTTATTTCCCTTTACAGGTTTCTTTTTCTCCTTTTTTATTCACTTCCATGTCTTCTTTATTCTGCTGTCAAAACAGATATAAAACAGAAAATTCTGAGCATAATTTCTTAGAGTAAAACTACATGCTCCTTCAGAAACATTTTAAGAAGTAAAATTTAACATGAGATAGACATTCTAATCTCAGTTTTCAGGGCAGTTGTAAAATGTATGAATGATCTTTAGGGTATCTTGCAAACATTTTGTAGCCTGAGTCCTTTCATGGCTTCAGACTTCAGCTAATTACTGCAGTTCAGTCATTGCTGAAGCATCATGAACAATCCAGCAGAGAAACAGACCAAACTTATATGGTCTCTACTGTCTTTGTCTGGTGCAAGAATCCAAAACTTGCGTTTTGTAGCACTTTGTTTTAGAGTATGCACTCTGCTTTCATATAAGTGTTATTGGTAAAAGAAACAGAAATGACAGGTTAGTTATTCAGGCAAAGGTACATGACTGTAAACAAACCTATTAACTGCTCTTTCAGCTACTCAATATTGATCAGAATCTTGCAGGTTTTGAATGAGGAAGTTTTACAAGCACTTTTACATTTTCTAGGTGGGCAGAGACATGCCATTTCTCCTAAAAAGGCTGAATTGTAACCATTTCTATCAATTACCTGAGTGGTTATTTTAAATTTAGAGAATGGTTTTGCTTGTGGATTTCTTTTCCTCCAAGCTGGTGAATTAGAAGATCCTGAAGTATATTTGCCTGTAGGAAAAACATATAAATTGTTTCCTAATTTCAGCCACAGTTTCAGGAAAGAGTCCCTTAGTCTGATATGTGAATTAAATATTGCAGTGACTGAAGTTTCAATGAATGTATCAGATGAGTCAGATATTGCCTCTGAAACACAAGCTATTACTAAAGGCAGACTCTCTAGAACTTTAAAGATAATTTGCAACATTGTTTGCAGCATAATTTGCAGCATTTCCATGAGGCTCATGTGATCTTCCAAATGAGGAGATTCTGCTATGAACATCCTTGGTTTTAACCAAGGGAATGTTCCTGGGCTAAAGACCTTCCCAAAGACATCAACAGCTTCTGTTTTATCCCTGCTTGTGAAAGCCCGATACACAAGGCTATATTATGGCTTTTTGCTAGACATTTGATTGTGCCTCAGAATATGCTGCCTAATTACAAACCATTTTCTAAAAAAATAGATTAAAAATTAATATTATTAATATCCTTTTTTAAATTCCATCTTAATGCAATAATTAAAATTATAATTTTGTAATAATCCTACAATTTTCAGTTTATGCACAATGTGTAAATGTTACCATAGTTTTCTGTTTGTGTCCAAAATCTCCTATTGGCGTCAGGCTGATTCTTTTGTTTGGAGCCTTTCTGACCATAGGACTCAGGTACTGCTGAAATAAAGGCAACAAAAATATAAATGATTGCTCTTAAAGAAAAATGCTGATTCCCATTTTTTCAAAAATGTTCTATCCTTTTTTAACCTGGAAATTTAATAAAATGTATTCTTCACATAAAGAATGTTCTCTCTATATAATCTCTACACGACCTTGTTCACATTTAATGAAAGCAAACATTCACAGAAAAAAACTATTTTTACTCAAGACAAAGCACCAATGTTGGAATTTTTTTCGGTTTATTCACCTTAAAATAGGCATTACTCTGTCTGAAGGAGGTCTTTGTTATTAGAAATTAAGACAGGGAGGCACCTCAAAATGGAGAATGAACCCAGCTTAAGAGAGATGACTGAAACTGCCAGGACAAAATCACTTTTTTGATTTCTGATTATTTAAATTATTTCCCACAAAATCTGTTGACAAAGTGACAAATGAAAAAACAAATAAGCCAGAGAAACCATGAACAGAGAAACTGAAAATTCAAATAAAGCCCAAATGATGTACTAGTTAGGGGGAGGCTATATATACATTAGCAAGATTAAAATAAAGTGAAGGGTGTAATAAATCTGAAGCAGATTGCCAGAAAGAAAGATGCAAGACAGAATCCCACCTGTAGGCTTCTTGTCAAATTAATGACATAGCATGTACCATCAAGAAGACAGTAGAGTAAGATGAAGGAAAGAACCATCCTTTATGAGCAGCAGAAAGAATAGATTTAGTCCTCTGTCCGACATAATTAATGTGAAAAAAATAATACTAATGTTAAATATAAAGATTTACACTGCATTTAAATTGATAACAGAATTGTGAATATGACCAAAACCCTTGTTTATTCAAGACAAAAAATAATCCTAAATCATGAAAATAAATAAAAATTCATAATCATGAAATCTCCAGTGAAATCCCAGTTATGGAAATATATTCTGCAAAGCAAGCAGCATATTTCCTACTGGGAAAAATAAGGTTGAACAAGAAACAATTCTTGAGACACGACTGAAATTCTACTGCAAAACATACTTCTACTATAAGTAGTTAGAATAAAATAAGAACTTAAAGGTGAATTTTTCAAGGTTTATTAAATATTTGAAGAGAATAAATCACGTGAGACATGCTGTATAAAGTGGGGATCACTCTATTTGTGCACATCACCACTTCATTGCATCCATGAATTCCTACTGTAAAGATGGCTCAAAGATTTTTTGTGAATATTCTGTCTGACAAACTATAAAGCTTTATAAATCTTCACGTTTCTGTCTATGGATATGGCTAAAATCAACTTGTGCAAATTATGCTTGATCAAATGTACTCATGCCTGTATTTAAGAATAAATAATTTATTATTCAGCTGCAGGGACCCAATTGAGACCAGCATAATATAGACAGGCATTTTAAGAATTCTGTGTATGAAGGAACCCACCTGTAGGTCCATTGAATTTTGGTTTTTGAGTGACAGTCCGGTAGACGACATAAGCTGATCGTCGAGGTTCTGGAGAATTTAAATGATTGTATCTTCCAGTGTCTCTCCCATATGGACTGGAAGAAGCAGTTTCATTGTCCTTACTTTGACCCCTTTGTTGATAACCTGGTTTTCCTTTGGGGTCTGGAGTGTGAATTCCTAAAAGGGAAAATACAACCAAAATGGTTGTCTTATTATTCAAAATTTCACAGAGTGCATGCAACTGGAGACCAAACAAGATTAAAAAAATGTTCTTTGTAGACAGACCAATCCAAGAATGGGCTGCCCATATTTGACACTAAGAACAGAAATTTACTAGATAGTGCTAAAACATCTCACAGTTTAGTAAATACAAATGAATAAGCTCATGACTTTTTCAAAATACCTTTGCCAGTTACTGCACTAGCTGAATTTCTTCGCTCCTCAGAAATCCTTTTATTTTCCTTTACTTCCTTAAAGTGGTGGTTCTTTACCAGTTCAGTGTAGTTTGTTTCTGAGGGATTAAAATAACATGTATTCACTTTTTAGAAAGCACAAAAAATGTTCATAGCCAAAAATACTGTGGTATTTTTATTTTATAATCCCCTAATTCATAATAGGTCCCTTTGGATGGCACATGGTTTCACATGTTAATTATATTAAAAGTGTCATTCCCCAGAAGGAAAGCAACAGTGTCTATATTTCCTCTAGCAGAAGAAATCTTAAAAACAACTTAAAAATTAACTCTAAATGCAAAAATCAGATCATCCTTTCTCTACACTGCATAGGTGTGGAGCTCTGGAACATCCATGGCTAAGCCCATGGAGACCAACACATGCACTTCAAAGGATGCCAGGCTGAACCATGAATGACTTCCGCCTGTAGCATCTGGATACACCCTGGACATGTGCAGTGCAGGAACATAACAAGATACTACAAATGATGGAGGTAAATTTGCAACAGCACTGGTTGCATAGGTAAGCCCACTTCAAACTACAAACTGAACTTCACAGGGAAAGTTGCATTGTAAAGTACCCACAGCACTCTTCTGGCCCTGCTACTCTTTGGGAAGATGGGGCTTTGTTCTCCCTTTTTTCCTGCTAATGTAAATAAGTACATTTAGTTCCTACCATTTCAGGCCAAAATGTGGCAGAAATGCTCCACTTCTGCTTCAGTTTATGGGGTAGTTTAAAGACCAAAATCTGCCCTTTTTTCCCCTTTTATTCTAAAACTGCCAAGAAATGACTGGATAACACTCTACTCACAATAATATTTTGTAAATGGACAAATATACTCTGTAACTCTCCCGTGAAAAGGATGAAACTTATCATTAAGGTACTTTGGTGAAGGTATTTTAATTTGCTTACATGACTAGTTTTTGATAAACATACTCTATCACAAGTGTTATGTTCTCTCCTTAACTATATTTTTACTGGTTTTATTAAGTCCTGTGTTCCGTGAGATACTACCTACAATCAAATCTGTTTTAGTTGTGCAAAGTGGAAAGTGCACAGCATTCCCCATGATCTAACATGTGCATCAAAGACTTTAGTAACTCAGGGACTCATAACTGAATCTATCAGAGGATGAAAACTGGCTGAAAGAAGCAGAATTAAACCATAACATACAACAACTGCTGTCATCTTGCAGTGAAAGAATTCACACTGTTAATGGAAATTTCACTTCAGAATGGTTTTGCACAAAATATATAATGTTCAACACACTTGCAGAGGAACAAAAGTAATCTAATCTAAAAATTTGCGAATACACAGTAATGAAGTACCTTTCACATTGGAATACTTTGATATAATTGGTTCTTTTTCCCTAGGTAGTGCCTCAAATCTGTTTCCATCAATAAATGTGCTCCTCTGTATCACAGAACCACCACCTCCTGCAGGAAAGAAGTCTCATAGTTATCAGTACTTGAGAGCACCCTGAGAAAGGTGAACAATGCAAAGAGTCTGCTTTTTAAGTGGCATGTTTTTAGCTGAAGTGAATAGAAACCAAATAGCTAATTTAATAAGGCTCACAAAAATTAGAAAAAATAGTCTGGCAAGCAGAGTTGTTAAACAGCCTGTTAAAAGCTTTAAATACATATGATTGTGAAAAGAGATTCAATTATTGAATTGTGGCTCAGTGTTAACTGTTTATAAAGAATATCCAAAAAGAAAGATACTTTTGTACATAAAGGTGACAGGAAAAGATGTAGAATGTAAGATTCATTTCTACTGTGCAATAGTTCTGGAGCTAGAAGACACACACCAGTTTGCTTCAAGCTAGAGGAAGCAGCCCTAGCATGGTATTGCACTATTTTGTATTGATAAACTAAGGGGGAAAAAGAATACTACAATTATTATTATTTTTATCATTAATAAATATTTATTAAAAAAGGATTGAATATCACTAAGTATTAAGCAAATTCAAAGAGAATGTGGCATTCTTCAATTTTATTAACATGATTCAATACTGAACTCAATTGGTCAAAACAGTGTGTCTTCAGTAAGGTCAACCAAGTTTATGCAGAGGGATCGGATCCGGTTACACAAGTTGCAGGATTACAGCTTTGCTATTTTTCTGTAGGATAACTGAAAAATACAAAGCTTTTTCATCTTAACTATGGATAGTCTCACAAAAGTAACAGTTTTTGAAAGCATTTAGACTTCAGACAGTCATAGAATCACAGTCACAGAATATTCTGAGTGGGAAGGGACTCAAGGATCACCAAGGCCATCTCTTAAATGAATGGCCCATACAGGGATCAAACACACGTCCTTGGTGTTACTAGCACCAGGCTCTAACCAATTTGTCTGCATCTCTGTGCCTGTTTTTTCATAACTCCACAGAACCCTTTCTTTCCCAAAATCTACTGTAATCTGCATAAAGGATTTTTTCCACTGCAATCCTAAAATAAGCATAATATATAATCATAAACAATGTTTATGATTTATTGTTATAATGAATGATTCAGCATGAGAAAGAGTGTCTAGAACATAAAGAACATATAATAACTCAAATGCAAAATGTGGAAGTTTATTGCATGCATATTTAGTTATTTTATTTATCACATGACATTCAGCAATGAGAAGCTGATACTACAGTATATTACCTCCACTGTCAAAGGATTTAAGGTCTGTTCTGGGAATACTCTCTATTGATACTCTCCTTTCTGAACTCTCCTTTTCTTTTCTTGTATTATTAAATCTTATAGGGATCGTGTTGCCATCACCTGGAAAGGTAACAGAAAGAATGTTTAGCTGTGTGTAAGCACAGGTAATGGCACTGACATTCTCTTCCTTCCACCCCTATGAGCCATTGATTAGTTTAGTGCAATTTCTCTTAACCTCTAATTTCATAACCTTCTTTCTCTTTTATTAATTATTTGAATCCTGTCTAGTGTAACTGATGTCTATCTTTCATGGTCTATTAGAAAATATCATAACTCATACACTAAAGAAGACTATGGCTCCAAAGTAAAGACCTAGCTATAAATTACCTCTTTATTGATGAGCTTTTCTCTACCCATGAATTATATTTATTAATCCTATCTAACAGAATTTATGGCATTTCCAGAATGCATGTCATCATAGTACCTGAAGCCTCAGAGAACTCAATTGAAAAACTGTTTTAGAGAAGCAAATCAATCTTTTTCTATTCATGCATCTAATGATAGATGACACTAAATAAAGACACTTCTTAAAAGGTATGTTCACACATCTGTCACTAATTCTGTCATCTATACACTAAATATATCTGTGTATTTGTTAGAAAGAATTTATCAAAACTATTTGAATAACAAACATTTCAAATTTAGAAATTAGAAGAGAACAGTAAATGATAGACAATAAGAACTAAGGTAAATATTTATAAATTCATATTCCTTTGACCCTAATTATGTTGGATAGTCCAGAATTCAAAACAAAATGTAACTCTTTTGTTCTTCTCTTTTACAAGATAGTCGAAGGAGGCATTTAATCTAAATTTAGTTATAGAAAAATTTGACTTAACACTACATTTTGACATCAAGACACCCAGGAGAGCCAGCAGAGGTCCAGGAGCACCTCTGGAAAAGTGGCTCATCTCACCCTTTGGTACTGCCTGGTGATTCAATAAAAAGGAGATTCATTGGAGTTCCTGTCTCTCTTTATTTTCACCAGAGAGCCTAGATGAGAAATTCAAACTATATTCCTAACCTTAGGATGGTTAAAATTAGACTACATAAATCTTTATCATGAAATTATATGAAAAATCTATGTTGTGTATGTCAGAAAAGATTGTGTTAATAGCCCATTTCTACCTTTTCCATCCACAATTGATGCAGGTCATCAGCACAAGTGTGACTATATAAATGGCAAAGAAGAATGAAGTGTTTGTGCAATTTGCTGACAAATACGTTTCTGCAATATTTTATTTTCACCTAATTTAAAAAGCAGGGAGGAAGTGCAAACTATGTAATAGCTTCTCCCTGTTACAGCAGTTTTAGAAGTGGTAAATACAATTCAAAGAAATCAAAATACTTGCCTTTCTGCAAGTTTTGCTCAGTAGTTTCCAAGGGCAATAACTCATCTTGCCACGGTGAAGACACAGTTTTTGTTGATTGGTGTTTGTAAGGGTTCTGAATCCCATAATACTCTCCTACACACGCCCCAAGATGGGAAAAAAAAGCACTAAAGTTTACTGTATTGGAAGCATTGCTTTTAGGGAAAGAATGATTAATTTCATATTTACCAGATTTATAGCATATATCCCTTATTGCTCTTTCCTCTTCAATATCTATAACAGTCTTAGGCATCCAGGTAGAAACATCTGCAGGAAATATTTGTAAAATATTACAAGATAACTATACAAAGACCTTTGATAATTCTTAATAATAAAATATGATAATGACTTTAATTTTTGTCATTTGGCTGTTTTATGTTTTGACTGCAACCTGTGCTTCTGAACTGAAAAATGATTACTTAATATTAGGTATTTTCATGTTCAATGGGATTGCAGTTAAAACATATTTCTAAAAGCAAACATTTGTTAAGTCAAAAGGATTCAAAAATACATTCAATATTCATTTTCAAAATAATCTTTCATTTCTACCCACAAGGAAATTGGATTCAATGTGTCACCAGAGAGTGCTTGTCACAAAACCTTTGCCCAAAGTTACAAAGCCCTGTAATGCCTGCTGGCAGAGCAGGTGAAGTGAGTGCTCTGGATCTCTCTCAGCTAAGGCTGTGAGGATTAGCAAAGCCCTGCTTTCTACACTGTTTAAGTGGCATACTCAGGCTGAGGCCAAGCTAGGAGGCATTAACAGGCTGGTCTACCAGCCAACCTGACGGGCAGTGGGAAAGTGAAAAATGGGTTGGGGCAGCACAGCAATTTGCTGAATGCATGCCTGAAAGCAGGTAATTCTTTCACTTTTCACTCTCCAGGAATGTGCCATTTGTTCCATTCCCATGAGTCTCTTATCCCTAAGTGAGATATGGTCAATGGTTTAACTGTACTAACATATATGTATATATAAATGTAAAAACATTCAGTTCAACTACTGGAGAGTTTCACATCAACTCTCTTTGCTAGATTTAAGAATAACTTTCTCTAAAAAATTACTGCCTACAGAGTTTGGTAAATCAGCTGAAAAATTACTTAAGTCACAATTATCTTTTGTAAAAAACTTGTGACTTCACTTTCACTGACGAGTGCATACAGCCCTTGTTCAAAAGTTTATTTCTCAGACACAAACACCCCCCAAACTTGTAATTTCATCCCAGAATTTTGAAGAGTTTCTGATGGCCATTTGAACTGGATTGCAGGCTTTAGACAATACTGCCTGCTCACATCTGGTGACTACCAGTTCCAACATTTTAAAGATCAGCTGAAAACTATCTCAAAAAACTTTTCAACAAGTCTTTTCTAAAAGTTTCATGGTTATTATAACAAGCCAGTTGTGAGGTACATTGCAAGAGCTGACAAAACCCATACAACTTGCTTATAAAAGAAAAAAACTGTTTACAGTTGTCATCCTCGTCATCATCATCTTCATCATCCTCTTCATCATCCTCTTCATCACTGAGGTTTATAATCAGTGGAGGATGAATTGGTACTAAAACATTGTCTTGATTTCTGAGTGAGTCCTGACGATGGGCTGGATGCAGAATGCCTCCTTGGACATCCTGTTTCAATGGGACATCTGCAGACAACAACATTAAACTTCTTTTGGTAGAAGGAAATGAAAGTATCACATCCAGACTGACAGCAGCAGGCATACTTCTGAAAACATTATCAAGATTAGGCATTATATATGTTGTGCGCAAGAGAGTGCCTTCCAACTCCAGAAAGTATGAAAAACACAGGTGCCAGCTCCTCTGAACGGACACAGGCACTGCTGAGTACAGACTTTTGAAATGTGGAACATTTTCATCACTGCACTATTTTAAAAAGTTGCAAACATGCTGTATCATTCCCTACAGCATCCATTTTGAAGAATTCAGCAATGCTAAGCACAGGATTGCTCATTTTAAATTTAAGACTTTTTTTTATATCAAACTAAATCTCAACTCTCATTACTAGGTAGGTACAAAATGTAGATTTTGTGAAGGAATGTAAAGTACACAAAAATAATTTACACTTAATCAGAAAGAAAATCAGAATATATATAATTTTCCTAAGGAATTTATATATTAATTTGCTAAGGAATTTATCTCCACACATAATATTTTCAGCAAAATGGCTTTAGTACTGGGATAACACATTCCAAGAGCAAGGAAATACAATGGACAAAAAAGCAAAATTATGAAAGATGGTGAGTCTACAGTTATTGTTTTAGCTGACTGATATTCAACTACCATATCCTGTGCATTATATTAAAAATAGTGAAATTTGGTATATTTTCCAGTCTAAAAGAAAGAGTGGGCATTTTTCTATTATTCCAGTTGTTTTTATTTTTGTGCATCTCTTGCTTGCCTATGAGCACCATGTATACAATGTTAAACCTATTCTCATAACATGATTGCATAAGATTTGTTGCACCTCATGTAAGAGATGTATAAGATACAACACTAACTTGATGGAGCCTTTTTCAGTGTTCAGAACAGGCTATTTTTAGCCCCATGTAGAATAAGTTAAATTAAATTTGTTTAACAAGATTTTTGAATATAAGAACAACAGAAAAAGCACACTTAGTATCAGCAATGTGGCATACACAGGCTTTGAACTTTGTACATATTTCAGTAAAAAGTAAAAGGGTTTGGTCTGTTTTCCAGCTGTGATTGTCAGACATTGCTCTGGCACAGGAGACCCTTGCCCACAGTGCTTTTGGGCACAGTCTCTGACTTGCACCACAGCCAAAAGTGTGCTGTGTAAGGGGAGCTGTGCTGAAGGCAGAATGGGCACCTGGATAAACAGCACTCCAGGTCTGATCCTTGATCCTGTGTGCTTAGTTAGGCTCCACATGCCCAGATACCACAGGCTACGTGTTCCTGGGGCAATTTCAGGAACATCAGGTTTCATGGTGACTTGCTCTCCTCACTCCTGCTTCCTGCTTTGTTGTTTGCCCTGGACTACTATCCTGTTCCAGGTCCCAGCTGTCTACCAGGATTTCTGGTATTTAAGAGCTCCTCTTAGAAATGGATGAGGAAAAAAAGGGTCTTGTAATGGTGGATTTTTCCACAAATAAGAGTGTTGCTTTATACACTATTATTGTACTTCAGTAATATTTAACCAATGTTCAAGCCCCAAATTTTTATTCAAAACAACAAACTGGAAATACATCTGCACAAACAGCTCTGTTATCTGGTGTTATCTCTACAAGGGGTGTCTCATCCATACATGTGCTCTATCAACAGATATTGGTGTCTCTCCTCATCCCACCACACACACTGCTTTTGATTTCTCTTAAATTATTACCTGCATACTAACCATTTGAATTACTAGAGAGATTTACTCTATCAGAAATTCAAGTCAAGCAACATTTTTATTCCATGTATCTCAGCAACCTATATGCGACTTCATCTTTTATATCACTAATAGGTACGAAGATTCATAATATGACAGCTAAAATCATTCATGTGGTAATCTTATTCAAATTCCTTTCTTTCCCTTAAACTTGCTAGGCTAGCAGATCATACCTGATTGATTCATCATGGTGCATTTCTTGACCTTACTATATATTACATAAGCACTGGAAGGATATTTTTGTCTATTTCATTACTCTAGTGAACAAATTGTTTAGAAAATATTTTTACTCACTGTTACTAGGTGGCAAATAAAGTCCATTTATATTGCGAGGTTTTCTGTGAAAGAAATCACAGCTTATCCTCCTACAGCCTACAGGCTCTGTCTCCCAGAAACAGGAAAACTTGCTGTAGTTTTGCTGCAGGAGAAAACAGTTTTCAGGTGTTGTAAATAGAACAACCAAAATTGAATAAATGGATTAGTACATGCTGTGTGAATTTAGGATTGAATATATGAGAGTTCACACTGCTGTAAATGTATGATCAAGATTTTGTGGGACCGCATTCTTACAGTTTACAACATTTCAAATTATCTTTTATGACTTGTCATAAGCTCTAGATAGCTCTAAAGTTACTGAGTTAAGTCAATGGTGTTCGGTGATGTAAAATTGTTTCTAGATTACAATAGGGGTAAGACAGTCTACTTAGTTTGCTGCAGACTTTTCATGAGCTGGTGGGAAGGAAAAAAAATCTCTTAAGTCATTTAACTGACGTGGCTGAGTTTACTTTTCTGTACAATGGAAAAATCAGATAAATCTCCAAACAAATGTGCTGTACAAGTGCAAATCTTGCACTTGTACTGTCTTACTATTAAAGGACATGAATCTATGGGAAAACACATGGTAAGAAACAAAACCCAGAAAAATTCCCGACAAAAACTTAAAAAAATTGGGATTTGATGTTGGCACTACTGCTATTGCACTGCTCACACCATCTTTCAACTTCAGCTGTTTTTAAAGATGAAAAAAACCTAAAAAACCTAATGGGAATAATAGATTGTTTACATGGATTTTTTTAATTATTTAATTGTAGCTTTACTCATACATATGCTCATACTGCAGCTGTCCCTCTATTGATCAATGTGGCACCAGTTAAAAAGTCTGCACAATATTGCAGAGATAGTACTTCCACAACACGAGTCATTCCAATTGTAGTCATACATAAAATTGTTGTTCCACATCTCCATCTTATCAGAGTCTGCAGTGTTTAGCACCATCTCTGATGATGCAATTCACTTCTTCTTATAACCTGAGGTATCTGTCTCAAACATTTGATAAACTTGTAATTCCAAAGAGGCAATGGCTCACGAGATTCACCCTGAATATGTAAACTCAAGGCTTATATCCTGGATGTAAATGGCATCCCACCTGAAAATTGTAAATGTCACGTTGGGTGTTATTTTAGAATGAGTTTCTGAGTAATTTTTTAAACGAAAACAAGGCCCTACTTGAAAATATTAGAATGTTTGGAAGCAGGTTTCTCCCAGTTCCAGACATTAACAGCTAAGTCTAAGAGCAGCATCTCCAAAAACTTTTGGATTGTAGTCAGTACAATTGGGCCACCCCCTGAGACACAAAGCCCATCTCCCAGGCATTAACACCTAACTCCCTGACCCTTAAAAATGGATGGAATAACCAAGAGCCCTAAAACCATCCCTGGATTTTTACCAGGTGGAATGTAAGTACTTCTTTGAATTAAAGCTATCAGCAGTCAGGCAAATCATCCTGAAAACAGTTTTCTTCCAAATGCCAAACCTTCAGACGACAATAAACTCAGTGGATAGTGTAGCTAAAACAAAAAATAGTTGAAGGAAGCATGTGGTACCTTCTCCATGTGGCTGAACTGTTGAACTGAACTGAGAGCAGTTGTTAGCCAGGATGGAATGTTACATTTTAACAGTTGCCAACTGCTCTTCCAGCTTGGGACACCAGCATGATGCTGCTACATGACCTGTCCAGCCTGAACACCTTCCTTCCTCTCTGCTGCATCCAAGTAAAATATAGAATATTATGTCGTTTCAAAAAGTCGCCCATTCTGGTACTTTTTTAATGTGAAGTGGAACAAACCAATTTAGCGAAGCTTAAATAATACCCAACTTCTTGTTGATGCAACTGTGGTCTTAAAAACAAATCTCAGATACGACAAAGGTGCCACAGCCTGCTGGGCAAAAACAGTCAGAGGGAGGAGTGAGAATATGTGTGGGAGAAAGAACCCTCGGCCACCAAGGTCAGGGAAGAAGAAGGGGGAGAAGGTGCTCCAGATGCCGGGCAGCGAGTGTCTCCTGCAGCCCGTGGTGAAGGCCATGGTGAGGCAGCTGTGACCCTGCAGCCCATGGAGATCCACGGTGCGGCAGACATGGACCTGCAGCCTGCGCAGGGTCCCACGCCAGGGCAGGTGGGTGGGAGGGCTGTGAGCCCATGAGAAGTCCGCGCTAGAGTAACTTCCTGGCAGAACCTATAGACCCAGGAGTCCATAGGTATCTACTCTCGCAGGAGCTGGCGCTGGAGAAAGCGCAGCTGCCCCCGGCCGGGCCGTGCCGGGCCGGCCGAGCGGAGGCGGGCGCTGCTGGGCCCGATGTTGGACGGGAGGCGGCCCCGCCCCGCGCAGCAGCGCCCCCGGCGGCGGCCGCGCCGGACTCCATTTCCCGTAGGGCAGCGCGGGAGGGCGCGGGCGGCCGGCCGGGGCCATGAGGCGGCGGGGAGCGGTGCAGCGCAAGGTGCCGTGTTTGTTCGTCACCGAGGTGAAGGACGAGCCCTCGGCCAAGCGGGAGCGACAGGTGGCTGTGGCAGCACCGGGACGGGAGGACGGGGGGCAGGCAGGTGGGGCTGGGCCGTGTCCGAGCGCAGGGGAAACCGCTGGGCCGCGGCTCGCAACAGCACGGACCGTGCCGGAGCCCCCAGCCACGGGCGAGTGGCCGGAAGGTCGGCTGCAGAGTTAAGGGAACCTCACGGGACAGGCTTGTGTAGGGGTCTCCCGCTGAAATGCAGGGAGGAACGCCCATCTGGGAGCCGTGCCAGCTCAGCCCCACGCTTTCCCTGGCGAGTGCGTACAGGTGTTCACCCTGATACTGTGTTTGCTTTTTCTAAGTGAAGGCCACCCCAGCATGGCCGCACGGCGAGGCTGTGGGAAACCGGCCTGCCATTACCGCCTGTGAGCCTCGTAGGAGGAAAAGTGAGGCTGTGAGGTGTGGGCAGACTGGGGCGGCACGCTCACCTGTCTAGCTGCAGACCTCCAGCTTGTGTTCCCTGATTTTAGTGGCAGCTGTGTAGTGAGATTGAATGCAACTGCGGGTGTTCTCCCCTTGGTGATTCGCTTCTGGATGAAAGAGCTGAAATGGTTGCCAAAACAACAGTAACATAATTGTTCGACTTAGAGTTAAACCATCTCAATAATGGTAACATAAGGGTACCTTCCTACACTGGTGATTATCTTCACAGAAAAACCTAACAGGGTAATAGATCTGGAACTGGCATGTGCTATTTTTGTTTGGCTGGTTTGGCTTAGGTGTTTTTTTTTGTATTTTTTTATTGTTGCTTTGATTTGTTTTTGTTGTATTTTTAAAGTTCAGGCAAGAATAAAACGTGGTTATGACTGGTAGGGAAAAAGGGGCTGGTACTGGTGGTAAAACCAATGGGAATGTTTTGTCACTATCCTGGCATTTTTAATGTAGTCTTGATATATGCTATTTGTTATGGTTACACATCTTATAATATGAAACAGTCTTGTCATGTAACATAGGTTCTCATTTTATGAATTCCACATTCTGTTTCAAGACTTCTGCAAGACAAGGACTTGCTTTGTGTTTTGCTAGCAGAGAGAGTCCAGATTAAAAGACAAAGTTAACTGGGGAGAGAAGAGGGAGGCATAATAATTATAGAGAAAAATATCTGAATCCAAACACCACTGATTGCATGTTTGCAGTGAAACTCTTAGAGAAGCTGTACAGAAGTCCTAGAAATTCATACTAGTTGGATGTTTGTTTAAGATCCACAGGTCATATATTTCTTTGCTCTTTCAAAGCAAGTGTTTAACTGACATTGCTGATGCTAAGTGTTTAATACCAGGATGCTTTTGCTACCTTGCAAAAACACACCTGCTCTGTGTATTGCACTATCATGGTGCTATTGACTTTCATCTCCAAACTGAAAGCCTGGGAAGAGCTAGTCAGGAGGAATTTCTATTGCAACCTTAGTGCAGGAAGGTGGATCTCAAAATGTTGCTGTGTTGGAGTGCAACCCTTGTAGTGTATATGCCCTGTTTAAAGGGGAAAGCAAAATCATCTTTAAATAATAATCAAAAATGGGAAAGAGGGAGAGACTTTACAAACAGATTGCCCTAGTTATTCTGTCTTAGAGTACTTTGCAAACTATCAAGTTTTGAAGGAATTATTAGAAATCAGCCCTATAATGTGTAATACCTAAAGAGCTGGATTTATAGAGGCCAACTGAAAAAGGAGCAGGAATCCCTATGAGAGCAAGGCAGTAACATAGCCTTTTGTCTTCTTTTCAGCCATTTAAAGTTTTGGCAACTGACACTATAACTGGAAAGGCATTAGAGGCAGATGTACACAATGCAGTTCCTACTGAAAAGGTGGATGGAACCTGCTGTTATGTAACAACATATAAAGGTAATAAGGAAGATCCATTTGGAGATTTCTCATGCTGACTAGAACTTGTTTTACTTAGTTTTCCCTTTTTTTGTATGATTTATTTACAGCTGTTGTGAACTCAAGTGTCATTAAGCATGTTCACCACAAAGTAATAGTTACCATAGACTTGGAACGTGTTTCTGAAGTTGTTTTAGCATTTACTCTCTAAAATATGTGAAGTATGATTTAAGTGAATATCAACGTCCAGGAACTATTTCAGTTTTTAAACTTCCTGTTAGTAAACCTTCCTTGCAAACTGGGTCATGTATAATAGAGTGTCTAATTTCCTTGGGGAATATTTATAGAAGTAGAAAGGTTGGAAGGAAATGAGAAGACTGGTTCATTGACTCACTGGGGCTCATGCCTTCACCTGCAGTTGTAAGTAAACTCTGTATTACACTAGGCAGGACTCTACATAGAAGCTAAAATAGATTTGGAAATTCACAGTGTACTTTGAATTTAGAGTGGATGGCTTTGCTTATAAAATTTCTCTAGTGGCAAATAGGAATTCCTATCTTGCCTGTTATGTAGCTGGCTTCAGTACTCTGCAGGATATGGTCACCTCAGTAAAGTGCTGGTTTTGTCTTTGGGAACTCCTAGGACAGCCCTACCTATGGGCCAGGTTGGATCGAAAACCCTCCAAACAAGGTGAAAAAAGGTTTAAGCGATTCTTGTATTCATTGGAAGATTGCAAAGGTTAGTGAAGATTTCTTTCCTTCTTTTTGACAATGTGAGGTATCCAGTTAGAAAAACAACTAGGCTAACAAATAATCAGTTATCTTGCTCCAGTTTTTTTAACATCACCCTTTACATTGAAGAGATTTAAACTGGAATAAGTAGCTAAATTTTTAATCCTAATTTTTGAACTTTTAAACTTCTTAAAGGCTAAATGCATCTTTAAACTACCCTAATGGTAAACCACTTGAGTGTGACAGATGTTGGTGTTTGTACAAAGTAACTGGGACTACTGTCTGCAACAAACAAAGTTAAAATCAATCGTATTTTGATAATTGCCTTGAAAGATGACTAAAGCAAAGTTGGTTACCAGCTTATCAAAAACAAAGTGTTGCATTTATATGTCTAGAATTTGTTTGGAATATTGAAGAGGATTTCAAGCCTGTTCCGGATACCTGGATTCCAGCAAAGGACATAGAGTTCTCTAATGGCAATCCTTTGCCTGATGAAAATGGACATATGCCAGGTACCTATGATGCAGCACAGGTAAACTGGGGAAAGGTGTGTGTGAATTTCTGAAGTGAATTGGAATTAAGTCCAGGGTTAAAAATAGTAGTTAACATATTCAGAAAAAATAAAATTGGAATGTCATTCATTTACTATCCAGAAAGGCTTTGTTTTTCTGACACATGGAAATAATTGCAGTTTGCTGTACAAACTTACAGGCCTTCAGCTGAAGGCATAATTGTCACATTTGCATTCTTCTAAGATATAACAGTTTTTACTCTTTCTCTTTGTAGTTAGCTGTAGGATTTTTTATAATGCCTGTAAAAGCTTCTAGTATGCATTTAATAACTTCAGATTCTTACTTTGGTAAAATGTGTTTTCTCATAGGTTGGGTGCCTGTGGAGAAGAACAGTAAGCAGTATTGCTGGCACTCATCTGTTGTAAATTATGAGGCTGGAGTAGCACTGGTATTGAAACACCATGCTGACCCAGGGCTTCTGGAAATCAGTCCCGTGCCATTATCAGAAATTTTAGAGCAAACATTGGAGTTGATTGGAACTAATATTAATGCAAATCCATATGGTAAGTTTATGCGGTCTGTTCTTAAATACTTTTTTCTTAAGTGGTATTTTGGAGTGAAATCAATGCATTTTCTTTGTGTTAGTTTTTTAAGGGTTTTCCAGTAGCAACCTTCTTAGAAAGGAGAGAAAGGGCTGGCTGAAGGAACTCTCACCCAGAAATACCTTAGAAAGCTGAGTTGTCATGGGACTAGTTATGTCTGTTAAACCTCAGTTACTATAAAAATGCATTGCTTTTGTCTTCCAAAAAACTGGAAAAACTGTTGTAAATATTACTGTTAAAATACTAGTAGAATTTTTTAAGTTTGTTTCTTGGAGCCTTCACTTTTTTGCATACTCTTTTGATGAATTGAAGTAGAAAACTTCATTCAGCCATTTTTTGGAGCCCCTAAAGTTAGCTTTTGGAGCTCCCACAAGTTGCAATTCTTAGATGATAAAATAGGAATTTTTTTAAGGAAATGTAATTGAGCCTAAATTTCAGTTGTGGCTTCTTCATTTAAAGAAGCTTATAAGTCTTATAATGAGAAACCAATTTCATATGAGCACAAATGAGTTCTAACTTCTGTGCTTTGCTGTTAGGATGACTTGCAAGGATGGATAGGAAAAACAGTCCTGCCCTGGTCCTAAGCACTTCCTCAGTATGTACAAGAATTGCAACAAAAAGTTCTAATAGCTGTGTTCTTAAATGAAGATTTATGTTAACAGGAAAAGGCAATGCAGTTGTTAACAGCCCAGTTTTAAGTATTCATGAGAAGATATGCCAGATTTTCAGGAACTAAGATGTTTGTGCCATTGATCATGATCTGAAGGGTGGAGGATTTAGCTGCTAGCTGTATGGTGACTGAGGTGGTGACCACAATGGAAAACAGACAACTATAAATCTGTGTCATGTTTATTTTATACAGAGGAGGAGGATGTTTTAATAAATATAAATTAAAATGTGAGAAGGGACAGCTGCATTTGGTACTTAAAAATTTAATTAACTGTTCTGTTAAAGGCAGGACAACATTGTAGCATCTAATAGGAGTTTACCTTTACAGAGTGCTTTTAAGATATCTGCAATAACAAAAGTGAGGAAACACTCTTAACTAGGAGGAAGGTATTTGTTTCTTTGAATGTAGGATTGGGAAGCAAGAAGCACCCTGTACATCTTCTGGTCCCACATGGAGCTTTTGAAATAAAGAATCCACCTGCCTTGAAGCAAAATGACATACTGTCTTGGTTTGAAAGCTGTACGGAGGGTAAAGTTGAAGGAATTGTGTGGCACTGCCATGATGGGTGTTTAATCAAGGCAAGTATGTGGATGGACATGTGGAAAGCACTGTAAGAATATAAAATGTGATGTACTGTATTCATTTTTTGTCTTTTTTTCCAAATTCTTTAATAGTGAATGTTCTTCAACAAACAAGATGACAGTACAATTAGAAAAGCCACTGAATGACAACATAACATGTTGAACTTTTTCATTCCCAACATGCTTATAAAGTAATTGAGAACATATGTTCTTGTCTCTCTGTATAGAAATCATTAAAGCTTAATTCCTCTGTTTAAAAATTAAATTCTCATAATGTTGACTAATAGAACAAGTATTATTTAATAAGAATATGATTTCTGATTAATTAGCAGGTTTATACTATTTCTGAAACTGTGGAGGACACCTTGGTTCTGGTTTGCCTTTTGCACTTTGTTGTTCATGTTACAGAGATCACTTATTAATGATTTTAAGTGTCCTGATCCAGAGGATCCTAGAAACCACAGCCACCCACACACTTCTCAAGCTGGGAATTTTGCACTATATCAAAATGGCTGAACTGATCTTCTTTCCTTTTCTTTTAGCTCCATCGCCATCATCTTGGTTTACCTTGGCCACTTGCAGAGACATACCTGAATTCTCAGCCTGTTGTAATTTCTTTTAATGGAACTAAATGTGACTATGACTTTGAACCAAAGAGTTTGTTTCACCATTTTTCAATGTTGGATGGACAAAAATTTGACAGACTCAAAGATATCAAGTTTGATGCTTGAAATTAAGTTTTTCTTTTAAGTTAATTGTTGTATGTTCTGCATTGCTCTTACTTGTGTCTACCACAGAATTCTTCATGAATACTCTTCTAGCTTGGGCAACAGCCCAGGTACTACTGTATCATTTTAAGTTTATCCTAAATGACTAAATAACAGAGTTATGACAGTCAGAGCAGAGATCTAGCTTCCAGCATGTTTCTTTTATGAAAAATCCTTGACTTTTGAACACATTCCTGGAAACTGTTAGCATTAAGTGTAGGAAGTATGTTTTCTACCACTAGCTGGTCCTAAAAGCTTTACTAATGAATGCAATCAACTGGAAAAGTTACATAGGTTGTGCTTCTACAAATGTAATTATTTTGACACTGTTGTATGTAGATTTGAGACTTAGCATAAAGCTTCTTAACAGTAAAAAGACATATTTCAGTTGGGACCAGAATTAGTCTTAAAATTTGACAATTTTTTTGAAGTTGTAACTGTTTCTTATGGGGGAAAACTTCCTGGTATCACTTAACTGTACATCTGGAGCATTATGCTATTATTTAAAAACCCAGCTACCCTATATCTTAAAGGCACTTGCACTATATTGGGACAAAAAGAGTAAATAATAGAAAATAGTTTTGTTTTGGAGAGCCTAGTAAGTAGAGGGAGACATGAGTTGGCTTAGTAATTCCCATTTACAAATGTGTCTCAATTACAAAACTTCATCACAGGCGTATTAAGTAAGATAAGGTATATAAATAATAAAGGTGAGACTGAATGATCATTTGAGTTGGCTTTATTTCATCTCTGCTATAAAAGTATACATCCAGAAATACAAAATAAACAAAATGAAAAATCAATTATGTACAAAAATACCAGGGGTTTGGCTGAGATACTACAGCTTCATTTTCAGTTCTTTGTTCTTGGAATTTTTAACATTGAGGTAAAAATAACCAGGAATGTAAGAAAAGACATGCAGCACATTCACCCTGAGTTCAGAGTTAAACATTATGGTTGCACAAGACAACAAGAACAAATTACATATTGTTACTGATCTGGGACTTAGCATACTTAGTATGCTGACAGTTTAAATGCTTACTAACTTTTAAGAGAAGCCCAAACTTTCAATTTTACCTGACACCTTATTACTCAAATTAACTGTTCTGAATTAAAATATACTATTGCACAAGAGCTGGGAGAGGTAAAACTCCCTTTTGTTTTGACTGCTGTATATAAATACTGACAATGAATTGTTGAATAATCCAATTCTGCCCTCTTAGGTATGTGCAAACTAACGTAAATTTAAGAGACTTGTATAATTCCAAGATAAACACAGACAATTTTATTTTTTGTATCAATGATGAGGATACTGAACACTACCCTAATCAACAGAAGTATTGCCTGGACTATCCTGAATGCCAAAATCTTCACAAAGTTGCTTCAATCTCTCTTCCAAGATAACATTTTTTTTAACTTCTTCTTTGTAGTTATATTTTAGATCCTCAAGTTCTTCGAAAAAGGAAGGATTATAGGTTTCTAGTTCTCTTCTCAGCTCTTTTGTCTCTTCCTATTGAAAAGAATGAAGGAGTTCTTTATCCAGAACTTTGTTAATAGTACACAACACCTTTTTTGCCTTTTTCTTGAGGGCAAAAACTTATATATGATAAGAGAATAACAATCTTGTCTAGAAGCAAAAAACTTTACCCATAAACAGTACCTTCATAAAAACAAAACAGGCTTTGTAAACAATGTTTAAAAATTGACTTTGTCATTAAATATTAATTCAGCTATTAAACAGCTTTCTAGCTAACCACAGTTTTGTTTGTTATCTTGCCTAGGATGATCCTTGCAGCTCACCTTTAATTTCTGTTTTTCGAGCTCTGAAGCCTCCAGCTGTGACTGGAGGTCATCCATTTCTTTCAGTAGTTTGTCAATTTTATCCTCCAAAGTTTTATTGTGTCCTGCAAAAATAAAGATTTTTTTTATGAAATATTAAGTAGTGAAAACCCATGGCACAAATAATCATGTTTCAATAGTTCTGCATCTCCTGAAAGATGAAACGGGTAAATAAAACCAATGGAGATCACCAAACAAGTCACCTAGGGAAAATCATACAAAGTTTACAGCCTGTTGCTCAAAATAATTGATTATGGAGATTTTTACTGAAAATTCTCTTTAAAAAGCTTGTACATGTACTCAAAAATCCAAGACCTTAATCTGCTTGAGTTTACACTACTTCAGTATTAATCTGCTTCAAATAATTCTGTAGATTTATTATTACTTTGCACACACATGTTAAGTAGCTTCAGACCCTAAATACAAGAAGATAATTATTTTAAGGTATTGAAAATTATTACCAGCTGCAGGACCTTCACTTGTAGAGGTGTGTCTTTCATTCTTACAAGTGTTCATCTGATGCATTAGTTCTGCTTTTTCTTTCTCTAATTGATTATTAGTTAATCTGGAATATAAAAAAAAATAGAATTTTTTTAATTATTAAAGCATTTTAAACCATAAAATATTTAACTAAAAATTGCAATGACCATTTCCTGATCTTATTTCATGTATATTGGCTGAGGTGTTTAGTTAGTTTAGAAGTACATTACCTTAAAAGCTGAAGCTCCTTCATGATGTTTTGCTCTGTCCCTGCAGCTTCAGGAAGATGTTTAAGATGCTCAATCTTAAAAGAAAAATTAAGGAAGTTTTAATGTTGAAAACAATATCCATGGCAGTGCAGTTCAGATAGAGTTCTCTTGAATACAAGATTAAAAAAGAATGAAAATAATACTAAGGATGTAACCAAACATTAAGCTATCAGAAAAAAATTAATTGTTCCTGTACAGTTTCTGCACCCAAAGCTCATTCTTGACAGCCTTTCCAAAGTTAGTAAAGATCATTGCTACATATTTCATGAAGGGTGAAGAAATAAATATTTAGAAATTAGATTTACAAAAAAGTTGGATACATAGCTACACCAATATACTATATTCATATGCATAAGAAATTTATATGCCTAAATAATTCAAATGCTTTAAAAATATTACTGATGTGCTTATTTGCATGTTTGTACCAGTTCATTTTGAAAAACTGTATGAAAACCCTGTGATTTGCAACGCCAACCCCCATAGGGTACACTGACTAGGGGTGGCCTGCAGTTAAGTTATAAGAGGGGGAGGGACCAGAGAGGGAGGGAGCCTCTGAAAGAGATGCCTGGTAAAGATGGAGGAGCACAACAGTGGTTTAAATATATGATTATGTACAGGTAATAAATGCAGTGACAGTTCATGAACTCGCATGAGGCTACTGGCAATTAGAGGTTTTTGTTCTGTTACCACCTAATGTGGTAAGGATTTGGGTAATTTTTTTTTACACAGGCTCTGTTTTTTGAAATGTAGTTAACTTTGATTTCATCCCTTCATCAGTACTTGAGACATGAAAGAAACTTGAAACTGTGTTGCTCCCAGAGTAATACTTCTATCTCTGTTAAATCTGCTTCTGTTATACACTTCATGTTAATAACACTGATGTTAGAAAAGGAAAACCAGGGAAAAACTAACAAAGTAATTGTTTTACAGGAATCAATTCCAAGTTCTATTTGTTGAACACATCTATTTCCTCACATAATATATATATATATGACTTCACAAATTGGAAATTTTGTATTTGATACCTTACACTGACAAGGGCCAGTACCAGGTGCCTGGGGAAGTAAATCATCTGCATATAAATAAATGAGATGAAAGCTGATGTAGGGGCAATTCTAGCACTGCACCTCTGTACTTAAAAGCCAAAACATGATGCATTTGTTGAGTTCAAAATTCATTAACTCCTCCATGTGTACAATAGCACTTGTAAGAATACTAGAGACTGCACATAAGAGGGCAGACTGGAAACAGAAATGAGGATCCTGTTTGGGATAGTGAACTCAATACGGTCCTGCCCCCCCACCAAAAATCCAAACTGGAGGGAATAGGGGAATCACTGCAGCAACCTCACTGCAGAACAAGCTGGAAAGGTTGTAAGACCTTTTGAAGCATCCATCTACAGGCTTTCATGTGATCGCTGAAACTATAGTAAAAAATCCAATAGAAGAACACAGTAGAAAAATAATAGTTGACTGCAAGTCAAGAATATATATTGATAATATATGGTAAACCTCATTAATTGGCTAAGATATGTAAATATAGCAACTATGACTAAAAAACCTAAAAAGTAAAGGATTGGAGAAAAAACAAGTATTCTGCCACTACAGACATTATAAAGACAAGCATTCTACTTTTAGAGTTATCTAGCTTAATTTTACTCACTTGTTCTTTTAGATCTTGTAAATTTTTATCAGCATTGTGTTCACGTTCTGTTGCTTCCTGAAGCAGCCGTTTAAGGTTAGCAATGCTTTGGGTTTTTTTAGCAATATCTATTTCCATTTCCTTCAACTTAGTTTCCTGCATTCTGGCAGTATTTTTATTTAGAAAGAATAAGAGCAAAAGTTAATACTTATGCAGAAACAGAGACTAAAATATCTTTAGGAGAATAAATGCTGTAAAATACACCCTAAAATATACTTGGGGCATTGGCCTTGAAATAACCACTGGCCTTATAAATACAGTTTTCTGAAATAAGCATTATGAGAAACACATCTTTAATCCTTGAATAAATAAAGGCTTTTCTAGATGTTACACTTCTGTAGTTCTCTTTTTGTGCCTACACTTTATTAAAAGGGGACAGGAATCTTTTTATGCTATTGCACATAAACCCCAAACACCTGCTGCTAAAAGTGTACATACTGGTGCAGTATATACACTAGTTGGATCTTACTTCAGTGTTATACCTTTGAAAGTGTTTTTTTAATGATTTAGTAATTTATGGAAAATGTACTGAGAAAAGGGTTAATACAGATGGAGAAGATGAAGACTCCAATGCCAAAACTATTCTGAAGTAAATTGTTTACCCTGGAGGAAGAGCAGTCTGAGGAAGATTCCATTTTGCTTTGAGCTTTACCAGGCTCCAAAAGGTTTGTGTAGAATTTGAAATGTTGTAAGGTACCTCTAGAGGTCATGCAGCCCAATCTCCCATCTGAATCCATCTGGATTTTCAGATAGCAATACAGAGTCCAACACCTTGCTACCTGCCAGAATCTTCTGAAGGGTCACTGGGATGACACCCCTTTGTCTGCCCTAAGAAACACCTACTGTTACCATGTATATGCATTGGTAGATGTGCTGGTGAGGTAGACTGCATGTTAAAGTTCTCTAAGCAGCTTCTCTAGGTTAGTAAGGTCATTATGTTATTAACTTACTTTAAATTCACGTTAAAGTAAATGCAAATAGATGGCTTTATGCACAAGAGTTGAAATAGGCAAGTACAATTAAACATGACCATGTATTTTGTAGCTATACATAACTATGTATCTCTCAACTAAATAGAACCAAGTAGAAATGTTTTTCAAAAGAGGTGAAGAACAAAAAGAATAAATGTATGAATGCTGCTGTGCTGATATGCCAGCTGTTAAGGGCCTGTGATCTTCACTGCATGCTCATATCCTCTCTGCTGTAGCCATTAGCTACTTCTGTCCTGTCCTGCAGTCGGTTTTGCCCTCCTTAGACAAAATATGGTTGTCATCTGGCCTTGCATAGAGACATTTTACCTCACTGGATAGTTCAGGGGAAGCTTACAAACAGCCAAATGGCTTTTTGAAGTCTCAGTGAAAAAATGGCTCAGCAATATGTATGTCATAGTAGCACTAGACCCTCCAAGGGATCCTGTGGGAGTGCAAGATTGGGAAGGGAGTAAAATCTTGGACATCAACAGTGATCTGACCTAAGATGAAATTAGACAAGTCTCTCTCCTGTCCAGCTGATTTTATGTCCTAACAAGTTTACTGTCAGAGGTTCTGATTTTGTAGATACATTCCATTTCTGTTTATTAAGTAATACTTTGCAACACATCAACTTACTTCACCCTGAAGTCATCCAGGAGTCCAGGACTAATATTTCTTACCAAAAATTTGCTCTCTGCCATCCTTACACAGAAGACAGGTTGTTTATTTCTATCAATAGCATAAGCATGGTATCATTTTTCTGTCCTCTTATTACATTCTCAATTCCTACCTTGTTACAATGGACTTCCAGTTTCTGCTGTCAGCTCCATCAAATTGGCTCTCAGCCAAATTTAGCTTCTTAATGGTTTCCTCCAGCTGAACATTTAATTTCCCATTTAATATCTCCAAGTTATTCTTCTCTATTCGTAGCTTCTCTACAGTGTCAGCTTCCTATTGTTCAATAAAAGAAAAGCTTTATGGAATACTTAACCTCACAGGAAGCATCTCAAACGATGGTGAGAGAGGGTCAGTGCTGATGTAGGGGAAAATTGCACCCAAGACTTCTAGCACAACTTCCAGATTTGGTCTTGGGCTGGTCCTTGGACATCTCCTCTCCACATATAGTGAAATAAAACTGTCATAGCAATATCAATGTTATATCAACCATTAAGAAAAATAAAAACCATATACTTACCATAACCAGTGCCTAACAGAAATAAAGGGATGCATTAAAATGATCATACCTTTTTCAGTTCTTTACGCAGTCTCTCATTTTCAGTAATGAGTTTTTCCATTCCTTTGGTTTTAGATTCATAACGCACATTCAGCTGGCCCTCCAGATCAAGTTTCGTTTTTTCCATTTCAGACTAAAGATCAAACAATTTGTTAAAACACATTTACATCTCTTAGTAGAAGACTTCAGATTTCCATTTTTAAAGCATAGCATAGTTACAGCTACTTAGCACAGTGAACATTTTATCACATAGTTAAATATATCCTTAAGGTACAAAGTACCTTAAACTCTGCAGTTTATTATGCTAAAATGAAGTTTTGCCTTTCTGTTCTATGTATTTCATGACTGGTATTTTCAAAACAGTTTTGTGCCAATCAGTATCAACAGGCTTACTACTCCATTTTGTTACTAACTTGCATATAAAGTGTTACCTAAATATAGTTACTAAATCTGTACCTTTAGCCTCTCATTTTCCTGCTCAAGAACAAGTAATTTCTCATTAGAAACCACAGCTGGAGTTTTTTTCATTTCTTCATTTTCTCTTTGGACTCTCTCTACAACCTTTTTCATCAAGCCAATTGTTTTTTCTAGTTCTGGGACTGTCTTTCCACTTCTACCACCCTACAGAGGGAGGAAGGAAAAAAGTAAAAGTGAGCAAATAGTTAGTCTTAACATTCTGAGATACTCCAAATCTTACTTTATCGCTTTCTTCCCATTGCAATTCACATTTATAGGAAAAAAGATGCTTTATTTTGATTTGACTTGAACCCTAGAATTTCCAGCATACTTACCTCTCCAAAACATCTAATGATTTATTAATTCCCCAAGTCAACAAATCAACTCCTTCATTTTCTACCTTACCCTAAAAGGCTGCAGTTAAGTCTCAAAATCTGCTGTACTTGTGAACTAAACTGAAACATTAGGAAAATAAATCAAAGAACTACTTAATTTATTTAGCTTTTCTTGTAGAAAAATCCCTCAATCCAACAGACCATGCAATTACTGTTGGGGGCATTGGGGAAAAATGCTGGGCTGGAAGCTTGAGGGAAGAAAAGAGGGCCCTTTTTAGCAACCCTCCTTCAGCTGAATTAAAGTGACAGAAGAACTATATATTAAAGCATAAGTAGATCTCCCTTTCCAAAGGAATAGATTCTTCTTGCAAAATGATAAATAAATAAATGTGGGTGAAAATAGGCAATTTCTCTATTTTTCTTATTTCACTACAATAATTAATGAGTTAAAAAAATCTGTTAGGGAGTCTTCAAATCCATTTATTTTCTTATCCTCTTTGTAGCAATTTCCTCAGCAATCATAATTTAAAGATGCTGCTGATTCTAGTTCTGGGGCCATAGGGCATCTCATAAGGAAAATGGGAAGGATTTTACACCCTAGACTTCTACATAAATGTATATAGCCACCAAATTTCATTATTAAAAAGTACTTATTTTTCTCGAAAATAATTGGAGGAATTAGGAGGTTTGTGTTGGTACACAGCAGAGTTAAAGAAAAACCTGTCACATCTTGCTGCCTGTGAATTGAGAAAGATTCAGAATTTGCTTTCTCCTCAGAACCTTTGCGTGAAACAGTTGTATAAACTGAATTTTCTTGTCCAAGATTACCACTGCATAAGAGAGACAGGTACACAAGCAGTCCATGCAAACCATAAGTAAAATAATGAAAAATATTTGATCTTTTCCTGGTATGCAGGAGCAGAACTCAATTCTCCTTGTATACTGAGCTACAGAGTCACTTAGGAGCTTTTATTAGTTTGGCTTTCTCTAGAAGGTCACTCAAATATTTTGATAAGTGAAAAGCAGGAGACACACTGCTGAGTACTTTTTTCCCTTTAACTTTGGAAATACAATTCCATTAAGGTAGTTGGAAGTAGCTCAGGAAAAATTTAGCTGTGTCACCTTCTGTAGCACAACAAACAAAAAGCTTCACTAACAGTAACTTATCCTTTCTACACCTGCATCAAATCATCTACATAAATACATGAATATAATTTTCATCACTATGGTTGTACCTGCTATTTATTGTGTAAATATGCTTCTGAAGGTAACTAATGCAAATGACAAAATAAGGCCATGATGGTGCAAATATTTAATAGTCATTCTAATGGTCCTGTTAACTTAATGCCATTAATTCATTATAGCATTTTATCAATAAAATAAACAAGAAAAATTCATGTTTCATTTTGGTTGATTCCAAATGATTTTGCTTCAATAATACTTAGCTGCTTTTTTTTGCACATTTTTTTCATTTACTTATGATGAAAGTGCTGTTAGAACACTCACCCCTCTAATGCTGTTCAGCTTTCGTTCAGTTTCTGCTTTCTCTTTTTTGAGAAGTTCACACATTTCTTTTAAGTCCTCTACTTGGTCCTACAAACAAACAAAAAAAAAATAATAAGCAACTTAGATCTCAAATTGAGGCGAAAAACTGGTGAACAAAATTGCAGTGGTTTTACTTGGAAAAATTTAAGAGAAAGCAATTTCCCATCTCAATGACATTTTCCATTATTTCTACTAGCTATTCAACCATCTCATCTTCTGTAAACAAGTGAAAAAATTACAGTATGTACAGAAAAAATATCCATTTCTTTTTAAGCAATTCCCTGACCAGTGTGAGGGTAAAGGGGACTTAAAAAGATGTTACCTTTAGTCTTGGCAAATCTTTATTGGCCTGCTCTAGTTGGAATCTTAGCTCAATGTTTTCAGATGACAATCTTATATTTTCCTTTTCTTGTTCTCTTCGATGCTGATCACTTGATCCTGTTCCTGATGTCTTGAGAAAAGAGGGGGAAAAATATTATTAAGTGGTAATGTACTAATTCAATACAACTGTCAGTTGTAGCTGATTAAGAAAAACAGAAAACTAGTATTTTCCACAGAAATCAAAAAAGAAAGCATTATTACCAGTTTTAAACTAATCTGCTTTGATTTTACCAACTTCTCCTGCATTTCTTAAACTTGCTTAACCTTTAAGGGAAGTTTACAGATCAGTATAAATCAGTAAACATTTTGTCAAACCAAAATTACTTCTCAAACTATTCTGTAGAAGTAAACCTCAAAGACTAAAAGATAAATAAGCTACTGAATGAAGTAGGCTGTGACACTGTACCTGGCAATAGCACCTAATTTTAAGGGCATATTCTGATAGTTTTTTAAATAGCACATCTGTCATAATCTCAAACGGATCAGAGAGCAAGCCAGGAATAGTAGTATGTAACTCTCATTGAATCTGTTAGTTCCCAAAATCTTAAGTCTTTATCCATGGAGGATAGTGATTTCAACTACACAAAGACAGCTTTGCATACTTAATAGTGCCAACTGAAATCATTGTGTTACAGTAAATTGTTATGCCTGACTAGTAAAGAGTAAAACCTTTTAATAACTTCATAATCAGTGTTTTTCATTCATTACTTTATCACTAACTATAGCAATCAAGTATTTGCTTCATTAAAGCATTTTTTTAGTGTAAATAATAACATAAGTTTCTTAAAGAATGAAAGACATCAATTAGCTCCATGTATCTTTAGGGTTATTTGTAAACTCTCTGGATCAAAATTTTAGAATCGACAGTAGCTTACTTGCAAGCTGACATGCATGCTGTCATGAAAGTAATATAGTTTGCTTTATGGACCATTTAGTGAGTACTTCAATATCCCTGCAGACCATGCATAAGAAAGCACTGCTTTATCAAGATCAAACTATTCTACTTCTACATCATTTGTACTGAAGAAATGCTAGAGGGCCACTACAGTATCAAACCTCGAGCATTTCACAAAATTCTGGGGTAGTTTCAATCCCTTCTGTACAGCTTGGGTTATTTTCCTGTTTATTTTCTGCAGTGTGTTGATTCATTTCATTATTCATATTTATTTTCTCTGCTTCACAGTCATTAGCTTGATTAGGAGGTTGCCTTGAATCAGACTGATTGCAGCTCATTTTGTCAGCATCAGGCTCCTCTACACATTCTTCTTCATCAACATTTGACTGCTTGAAGATTTCTTGCTTCCTCTCTTCTTCTTCATGTTTCTCATTAACTTTTCCATTTTCAGGCTGGGTTATATTTTCTTCTTTTTCACCAGAGTTCTCTTTACCAGCTTCAGCTATAATTTTCGTTTTCAGTCCTTCCCTAGAAATCTCTGTGTCCTCACATTTCTCAACATCGTCAGGGTGCTCTTCAGGACACCCTTCTCTGCTTACATCTGCAGCAGTCTCCTGGATTTTATTAGGCATGATGCATGCTTGCATGCCTGTGTCCTCATCTACTTCACTGCCATCAGTAACTCTATTATTAGTCTGATGTTTGATTTCAGCCCTATTTGAAACAGATTTCTTGTGAAGGATATTCAGATACTTTTGTTTACTGACAGTGATAGGAACAGACTCGGTCAGTTCAGTTTGGTCACATGTACTCTGAGTCAAGTTGAAGATAGAGTGAAGCATGAAAGAAAAGCAGAACATGGTAAAAGAAAACAGGAAATAAAGGAAACTAGAATGTACTGTTAAGTCTATTCTTGAAAGATTCAGAAAACTTAATAATGCAAAATTTGCAATGTAAGTAGCCTTGTAAAAATCAAAGGGGGACAAAACCACCTAATGCAACTGAAATGAAGATCAGTATATCCCCAAACTCTGTGCATCGTTAATTTTAAATCACTATGTAATATAAAAGTAGTCTCTCAGTAGCAGACTCATGTTTAAAAAGCTATTTTTTAATTTCTCCACATATGCTAGGATACTGAATATTTCATCTTCAACCTGTAGGACACACAAACTTTAAATTTTGGGGATTTGGGTGTTTTTTGTGTTTGGTTTGTTGTTGGTTTTTTTAAAAACCACTAGAAGTTGAGTATATCATATCCTGCTGTAGAATACTGTCATTTAAATAAAACCAGCTAAATGACATAGAATACCAAAGAGAAAACAAAATCTTTTCCTAAGTAGTATTCTATGTACTATGGTTACATAATTAACTTACCGATGGTTTCAAAAACGTCTCTCTTGAACATTGTTTCTGCAATGCATGAAGTTTTTCCTGGAGGTATTGATTTTTGAAGTGTAAATCTTCTACAACAGAGTCTCGTGGGATTGCTTGCAGTGTTCTACATCAAAAAATGAATCAAGCCAAAACAAACAGAAAAACACCCCTCAATGTAAAAGCATTGTGAAATTCTGGATTTCTACACCGGATTTTTCCGATGTTTCTAAGCTAGTTATTCTGAATCAATGTTGGCCATATTTCAACTAATCCCAATGAATGGAAGATACTTGCTTTGGCAAAAGGAATCCACTCTTTTCAGATGTACACAATTTTTATTACTGAGATACATGATCCACTGTGATAGTGGATAACTGGTTAAGCACTTCCTAACTGCACTTAGCAGTTCCATAACTTTCACCAACTCTAAACTGTAGTTAAAATTTTTCACAATAGAAGCCATATGTTTTTCATATTATTTAGCTTTTTAGAATAATGAGCCAATGCTGCATATTCTCTGAACATGCACAACTGCTGCCAAATACTTTTAAGTTTGCTCATCATGGACTCCAAGAAGAAATTTTAAAATTCTTGTTTCTTTTTTTCTTTCTTGATTTACAGTTTGCTTATTAGAGACTATCTCATTCCACATATTTTTTTACTAATTTAGATTTCTCACTTTTTATATTCTTTTAAAAAGTCTCCCACCTCAAGTGTGCAACTTCATTTTCTAACTCTAGATTCCGTTTTCTTAGTTCTTCCAATTCTCTTTCAGTTTCTGTGGCTCTTACTCCAACAACACGGTCAACAGTAACACCAGTAATTTTCAGTTTCTTCTGCAGAGCAACTTTCTCTTTTTCACTCCTGCAACATCCAGTGAATTTACATTTTAAAGTTTATTTGCTAAACTTCTCTCTTGAATAGAAAATATTTTCTGTCTTAAAGAATCACATTTGCATTTTATCTGCCAACTGAACCACACCCCCTTTTCTATTTAATAAGGTTACTGTATAGACACTAAAGCCTTACCAAAATCTCAACTCAAAGCCCAAAAACCCCAATGGACATTAAGTCAGTATCATGCACGTCATAAACCACTTGTTGTTCTTGCCTTGTTCTATGTGAAATTCAGGCAAGGCTTGCTAAGAATAAGAGCCATTTTGAAGCAGTTTCAAATCACAATTTACAAACAACTACAATCACCACCACCACATCTTTTATCACTAAGATCTTGCCATTATTTCACTGAAGTAAACATCTGCAGAGCGTATGGACATATGGTTGTTTCCTGAAAAGGCTTCCAACTCACAATCCTACAACTGTCATTACTGCAGTAACACTACAAGTATCTAGTCCTAGCAACCCGATTAAATTACACCACTGAGAAACAGCCTGTCTTGATAAAGTTGTTATTTCCTTTATGAGAATCATAGAATGCTAAACCAGGAAGCTTAATAAAGGACTTAAATTAATTTTATCTCAAGACACTTTATTCTAATAAAGGTAGTTGGCTTCCACAAGGGAAAGGATACTAGAAGAGTCAGCAGCCTGCTGCTTGAAAATTAACTAATCCTTTTAGTCTCAACAGCAATGTCAAATTCTCACCATCAATCTTATAAATGTAACAAACTGCAATAATTACTGTATGTCAAACATATCTGGATTTCTCTTATGCCATCATTTTGCAGCTGAATCAATTAAAACCAACTCACTTTGTATAAATTTCCTTCAATGTATTAAACTGCTTGGATAAAGCATCTGCTTCTTTTTCCTTTTCCCTTAGTTTGTTCCGCAATCCTTCCATTTTGATTTGCCATTTTTTACCTTCATCCCATCTAATTATTTCCTCCTTGGAGGTCTGTGAAGAACATAAATAGATTCTGTATTTACCTTTGATTTCTTCTCTTACAGCAAAACAAGCAAACACATTAGAAAACTAAGAATGATATATTCTTCATTTATCAGTTCAAACCAGGCAGCCATAGCAGGCATATTTTATTTGCCATAGTTAAGTAGCAGGTTCAGCTGGATACACTGCTGTGATTGGTGGATAAAGCTATTGCACTTGATTGCTCCTACCAAATTCTTACTTGGATTTTAATGTTCATTTTACATAAAAAGAAGTGAAGCATTTCATGAAATTAGAGGTGCTAGTGCAATGTGTCCTTTTACTTCAAATTACACATTAGATTTAAGACAAAGTAGGCTTTTTGTATGGCAATTTACAACAGATCTGTCTTCTACAACTCACCAGGGGCTTGCTTGCCCCTGCTGCAGAGCTTTTTCTTCCTACAAGAAATGGAATCTCTACTTAGCATTAATATCTCAGTAACTATAAATTATACATTGGTTAAAACCTGTGCCTATAGAATCACAAATGGCTACTGAAAAATCACAGTCAATATTCCTGTATGAAATTTTTGGTTTGGTCTGGGGTTTTCTTTGTTTATTTTTAGTTGAAATTTTTCTTTCTCTGGTAATTCCCTATGCTTAATTTTCTAGTTTTGTTCTAAACAGTTACTGCTATGAAGCAATGGAATGAAAGGAAAATCTTGGAAAACAGGAAAAATGCATGCCAAGTGTGAGAAAAATACCTCTAGACACAAAGCAACAGGTATTTAAAACATTTCAAATTAATTGAAAGCATACATGCAGTTGTAGAATAATATTTCACATCATGCATCAACAGTCTCTCATTACACAAGTATGCTATAATATTCCAGCATACTTTATAATTAGTATGAGCAGCCACTAATTAGTTACTGATGTAGTAACAAGCAAGAAATCATTAAAAAACTTATAAATTAACATAAATTAATCTGAGTGATTAACTCTAATCACTCAGAAGTTCTTGTATGTGGAGATCACAATTGTCAAGAATAATCACTTACAGAGAGACCATCCCTTTTAAGATTCACTTTTTTGCTCCTTAGTATTTTATAGTTTTACTGTTGCATTGATTTCACAAAAGCACATTTGGCAGAACTCATGTAATCAATTTCACTGCTACCTAAAAAATCTTAGTTTTCTAAGATTTTGTAGAATTAAACATCCGTTAGAAAAAGGTAGGAAAATATTAAGATACTAAATAACAAGCGCAGTAACAAAGAGCATTGGAAACATGAGAAGTGGCAGCCATGAAACTGCTTTTTTTCTGATCAAGTTTGGCTGGTAGATTTTAGAAGAAATAGTGAAAGAAAGGTGAACAACCTTGACCTCAGCTGATGAGCTCTTTCAAAGCCATGATATAAATATCACATACCTTGTCTTCTCTTAGACCCTTTTTTTCTGTTTCTTCACACTTTTTCTCAAGTTCACTTTCCAACTTTTTAATTTTTTTCTGAAGCACATCTATCAGATTTTGTTCATCGGCTTTGCTCTGAAAAATTTTAAATTTTTACAGCTTCAAGTTTAGTAACTACTGAGATTTTTCTCCAGTCAAACAATAAGTATTTTAATTCCAAATTAGTAAAATTTTTTTAAAACCTAAATGATCTTTTAAAAATTACCTTCAAATTATTAAAATATCGGAATGTAACTTTTCCCTCTGAACTGAATAATCAGCAGCAAGTAGCTGAATTTTAAACAATACATAGATGATTCTTCTGATAATCCCTTACTTTTCTTCTAAAAGGACAAATATGGAGAGCCAGGAAGAAGTCAAAATACCATTTTTCCAAGAAGCTATGGAAGTGGTCATTCAACTCCTCAGACTCTTTCAAACATATCTCAAGAAGTACATAATTTCCTTCTTTTTTATCTGAGGCAGAGAAACAAGCTAATAGCTTACACGTAACCCAGCTGATTAGGAAAAAAATAATTTTTTTTAATCAAGTGTAAGACACTTAAATATTCCATCCCCCCAAACCAGCTCATCTATACAGAAATTTGACCAAGATCAAACATAGTTTGAAAAGTCACTTCTACCTGAATGTTACTGTGTAGCCTCCTAATCCGGTTCTTCAGTTCTTCATTTTCTTTGTCTATTTCATTTTTTTCCCTCAATATTTTAGCAAGTGCTTTTTCTTTCTTCTGAAACTCTTGGTTTAACTCATCCCTTTCATCGGACAACAAAGCTTCCTTGTTTTTACTTATTTTAAGGTTCTCTGTAAGTTTTGTAATCTGATTATTCAGTTCCTCTATCTGTGTCTAGAAGGAAACAAAAAAAGTCAGCGAAGGTGCCAAATCAGGTTGAAGTCTTTTTCCCTAACTGCTGTAAAACACAACAAAGCAGTACAGTGACATTACCTAGTACTCACCGTAAGCCCCTTGGTTTCTCTGTCAACAATCTCCTGCACATTCATATATGCCTCTTTTTGTGATGCAGCAGAAATAATTTGCTGTTCAGCATTGGCAGTCATTTCTGCTCGGAGCTCTAGAAGTGCTCTACTCAAAGCCTGAAAATAATTAATTCAATTTTTTTTGGTAAGTGAAGATGCTGCTACAAAACAAGAAAAGGCAGTTACATTTTACTTTGGCATGTTATGCAGTTATATTGTATCTCCTGCTCAGCTATACAAAGAATTCTTAAGCATTATGAAAAATTTAGTCTTTAAGTGACATAGAGATTAATTTTTGTTGACTAACTTTGTGCTGGTTCTCTTTTATGGCTAACTGGCTCTTCAGCTGTTCCACCAGGTTTTTCATTGTTGCTGTGGGCGCTCTATTATTTGCTTCTTTTTGGACCTCTAGTTCAGCTTTAACATTTGCTAATTCCTTCTCCTTCTGACATAATGTGTTCCTCAGTTCATTTGCTTCTTCTTTGATTTGTTGCACATCAACTGTGTGCTTTTCTTGAAGCCTAATGAAAAAATAAGCATGAATAGGGTACAGTGTAATAATTAAGTTAGCAAACTCTAAATAAATCACAAAGGACACATTATTACTACTACTATTATTATTATTATTATTATTATTATTATTAATAATAATAATAATAATAATAATAATAGTAATAATAATAATTTTAAAAGACACTTAGATTTGAAAACAGCAAAGAAAGACTGACTCAACAAAGGCAGCCCCCATTTAATAAGAGAATTACTCATGAAGGTCAGCAAAATTACATTAGAGCGTTGTTAATTTTCATTCCTGGCCCTTACAGCTAAAGAAGCATCATATTTTTTTCCTTTTAAACATGGGCTATACTTTCATGAGTTTAAACTTGCTCAGCAGCAAACCCAAATGGATGTGTCATGGGGAGAAAAATGACAGAACACAAGCCAGCAAGTAATGCAGTAACTTAGAAACAACTTTCTTTTTCATGAAATGGCATAGAGCTAACAACTAAACAGCATTTCTCCAAGCCACAGTATTAGCCCCAGTGAAGGGCTAGAGATTAAAAATAACTCACAATTGCCAACTTTACTAACACTTTTGGGATTTTCTTTTTCAGCTAAATCCTAAAGTCAGCAAAGACATGTTTCTTTTGATAGATCAGTCCTGTAGCAGCAATACATAATTGATTTTAACCACTCCAATGTGCATTATATTAATAGTTAAAAAACTTACTGGGCTCTGATTGTCTCAAGCTCATTGATTTTCAATATAGTGATTTGTTTTTGTTTCTCCAAATCAGATGATGTTTTCTTTAATTTTCCAATAAGTGAAGCAAGAGAATTGTCCTGTTCTGCTACAGTTTGCTCTAAGTGATGAAAATATTTGCTGTTGGATAGGGACATAGAAGTCTTTTTCCCTAATTCCTGCAAAACACAACAAATGCAAATGATAAACATTTTAAGCTTTAAGCAAAAGATAAGCATTACTGATGCATTTTTAACTCATTCCTAAATATAATCAAGCATTAATAGCTATCATTTGTTTACTGAGATGTGATTTTTAGTTCACAGAGAAATGGGTCAGGCTGGTTTGAAAAGAGCTTTGTACATCTAATGATCAACAGAATACAGCAGAATAAAAGCTTCACCTTATCATAAGGTCCAGAGAGGAATTTTGAATTGAAATGGATTAGCTTAATATAACCATACACTGAAAGAGAAGAATAGGAAGCAATATATAACTTTCTCCCCCAGAATTCTCCATAAATTAGGATGATACGGAAAATGCCCATATATTCTGAGGTCGTAACTCTGTTTTTTTTACAGTTGGCTCCTAATGCCTCTCATGTGAAATCTCTCAAAAACAATGCAACAATTATAAATCAATCACCATTTTATTTTTCCTGTCACCAGTTATTAGTCACTTTTGACTGCCAAACTGTTCTTTTCAGCAACAAAGCAAAAAATATAGGAACAACTTCACAAATTCTACAAATAGATGACTCACCAAAGCAGCCGCTTTGAAGTTATTAAGGGAATTTTCAGTGTACAAATCTAACTTCTGGTGTAGAATTCTTATGTCTTCCTCATGCTTCTTTGCTATTTCCTCTTGTTCCTGGTAGTTCAAAATAAAACTCTAGTGATGTACATTATCACATAAAGTTATTAAACTGCAGTGCCTTCAAGATTTTTGTTCACTCATTGCTCAATAACGCTCTGCAGATTTTCCTCTAATTCTGCAAATTTTTAAATTCTTTTCTTCTAGCTATAATCAATGATTTTCTTTTTTCCTTTTTACACTATTGGGAGAAAAAAAATTAACTCTTGCAGTTTTAAACTAAGCAGCAAGTAGTATGGTGTAACAGCACAGAAGCTGGAGAACAAAACAGTTGGTGCTGGTCTTCACCAACTGTGACTATCAGTATGGACAGTAACATCTATACCAGGTACATTCTAAGTTTATGTACCTTGGACTATAGTGTGATCCCATGGATGGAATCCTAGCACACAGAGCACAACTGGCTCATTTTAAGACTCCATCTTCTGGGTGTTTTCCAAACAAAACCCCTTGATTTCTCCAAAAAGAAATAGCTCCATATGTTAACCAAAGTACACTAAGTGAAGATGATAAAAGTCTGCTTTGGAAATGTGCTTCTGATCTAAAACCAGTGCATGTCTGGTCTTGAAGTATCTCTTTGACAAAACATTTATGTTTTAAAATACATTTTATGGATATAAATAAAAAACAATATGAATTATGCTTAAATAATATAAAGTATGCTTAGATACACTGTTTATGCTTTAAAAAATGCTTTAGTTTAAAATACGCTTTAAGAAGAATGTTATACATAAATGTATATCTTTCTTGTACTTCCCAAATTCACTACCAGATGCAAATACTGAAAAATCCCAAAGAAATATACAAAATAGACTGAGACCACATCAGCAGAAATTTAATTTTCTTCATGTCATACTACTTTAATTCCTAGACAGACATTATATACATAGCCTCTTGAGTAAGTAAACTTACTATTCTAAAAAGCAAAAAAATTCTATATGAACTTTCCACATGTAAAGTAATTGTCTCTGTTCTGTGTGAGATCAGAAACTTTTATTTTTAGATTTCACTAGCAACGAGAAAACAAAGAATCAACTAAAACAACTTGAAAATAGAAGAAATTTCAGAAAAAAGGCTTTAACTACCTCTCTTGCTTTGGCAAGCATATATTGGTATCTTTTTAACACTTCCTCCTTTTGATTTAGTCTTGCTTGCATATTTGCAATGGTTTGCTGAGCAATTTTAATGGCATGACGGTACTCTGGGTCATCTTCTTCTTTGCTTAATTCAGACATTATTTTCTCTCCTGATGTTGCAGGTAATCGAAGTCTTAATTCATTTATAACTTTGTCTCTTGATATAACATTTTGTTCAGCTTTCCACAGAGCGGTCTCCTTTTCTTCTAATTTCTATAACAAAAGGCAATTTCTGCATTTCCAGAATTCAAACACTGCAAAAAGATCTCACTTTTCAAGAAATGTACCAGAGAAATTTGTCTAAATATACTTATAAACACAAAACACTTTGTACTGGGATCTGTCTGTATGGGATTACTATTAGATGAAAATGTCCTAGAATATCATTACTATGTCTTTATGTATTATTTGCTTGGCACATGACCCTTAAACAACTCCTTTTGTCCTACCAAATGAAGAAGCTGGTGTTTTACAAATTATTTCAGAACCACAAGCAGAGTAGCAATTTAACAACCCAAGACAAAAGTATTTTGTAGCACTTGCTAAATTTAACTATGCATAGTCAACTGAATTTTGTACAGCAAGACTAAATGTATTAATAAAACATTATAAAATTCTAAAGACTAAATGGATTAATAAAACCTACTAAATGGATTAATAAAAACATTATAAAATTCTCCTGCATGATTTTTTCCAATGGAAAAAATATTTCATTTTGCTCATGGTGTGATTATATTATTTACATTTTCCGAGTGTTAAGCATGTCTAAATGACATTTTAAAAAGAATATTTTTCATGGGAAAAAAAAGTAAAGGCATATGGAAACACAAACTTTGTCACATTAAATTATAGTTTATACATTAAATTACCTCCTCCAGTGATCTGCAGGTTGCCCTAGTTTCCAGGATTGTTTGAATATATTCCTGAATCTTTCTTAAAGCCAACTCAAGTTGTTGTGGGATTGGCAAACTAGGGTCTGGAACTGAGCCTGTAGCATCTTCAAACTGCACAGAAAAATTGATATTCATGTAATCTGACAGGTCTGAAAAACATGCCTATGTGCCTACTTTTAGTGCATGTACCTTTAAAGCTGTGCTAAGTATTTCAGTTTGTTGATGATCATACTGGTCTAACTGGCGCTGCAGTTCTACTTCTCTCTGGTCCCAAGCCATTTGCCTCTCTTCATGAAACTGTAACAAAACAGTTAGTTTATTTATTGAAGGCAATGGGAATTTCATAGAAAACTTCAACTGAAAAAGGAGTTACCAATATGTAAAACATTCAAACGAGTTATTAAAAACGATTATAAAACCAAGATATAAACACTTGTGTTAAAAAGCTATTAGAAAATCAATTAGTAAAATAAGGAATAGTATATTTTTTCAATAGCATGCAGGAATACATACCTTGTTCTGCTGTACAATTTCTTCTTCCAGGTTACTGATTGTACATTCATATTCAGAAATTATATTACGCAAATATTTCACCTCTTCTTTTTGCTTGACTAATTCTCGACTGAGTTTAAGTTCCTGCAGGTGCAGTTCCTCCATTTTCATGTGCCATACAATTACCTTGCAATGAATAACACAGAGTACATTATAATTTACCTCAGGCCAACTAGATTTGGCTTCACTCTTTGGCTTTGAGGCAGGATGGAACTTCTCAAACTAACTGGAAGACATGTGTTCTGCCTTTTTAAGCTTCTTCACTTGTCTTGAGAGAGGAGGCATGACAAGAGTATGAAACTGCAAGGGGAATGACTGATAAGTGCAGCAGCCAACTGGTGAGGCAACAGGTTTCCCTTACACTGGCAAAAGTGCATTGCAAACAATTTTCAAGTGATTCAAGTTATACCTTATGTATCTGTCCAGACTGAACAAAAAAAAGTATGCAAGAAGTTTGGTTTGTATTTTCTAAAAGAGCAAGAGAATTCAAAATCACTAAAAACTGTACGTATTCAAAAAAATGTACATGTACTAAAAATAACAGACATACTTTTGTCAAAATGCTCTAGAAAAATATTTGAAAACTGACTTAAAACTATAACATGCCCAGAGCATTACAAGGATTGCTTACATGCAGACAACTTTAGTCACAACAGATACAATCATAATATCTAACATACAGTGATCTTGAAGAGAAGTGAGAAAGCATTCTTAAGATTTCAGGGCAACATTGCTTACAGTTGCAAAATATGCTTAAGCAGAATTTAAATAAGCATAGTAACATTTCTAACCATGCTGTCTAAATTACTGCCTCTGGATTTTTTTAAAAAGACCCAGATCTGGAGTGAAGATTTCACTGCAAGCTCATGGGACAAAACTTCAAAATGCTAGTCTGTATTTAATTTATTTCATTATTTAATTAGATTGATAATTTAATTCAATTTAATATAACTGCACTTAAAGTTAGTGTCTAGTTCCTATGTGCCTTAATTTGGCACAAAACAAGATAATTAGTACATATACCTGCACTGACTTCTACAAAAAACAAAATATGATAGCTGTCATATTCTAACAGTGTATTTTGAAATGAGTAAGTTTTACATTAAAACATATATTTAGAATACAAACTGAACTGAAACTGAATTTAAATGCAGATCAGATAAGCAAAAGTATTCAAAGCTACAAAATCACAAACCTTTTGAGCTCCTCTGCTATCCTTCAATGCACTTACTAATTCTTCTAAACTTTTCAGTTTCAACTCCAGCTCTAAAGCTCTGTTTTCTGCATTTCTTCGCTCCTGCTGGGCATACTGAACTTCTTCCAAGATCTTCAGTTTGTCATTCTGTAGCTGAATCATTGTTTTAGAGAATTTTTCTTGCTGCGCTAAAGGCAGAGCACCACTAAACTGTCGCCGCAAGGATTGAACCGTCTGTTGTAGATGTTTGGCTCTATTTCTTCCTTCAAGCCGGGCAAAATACAAGGCTTGATCTCTCTCATCAAGCTTCTGCTCCAAACGTAGATTATGGATCTCCATCTTCTGTAGTTTCAACTTAAACTTCTCCAACTGGTCTACAGCAACAGATTCACTACCTTGAAGGGCTACAATATCTTGATGCAGTTTTGCAATAATTGCTTTTTCATCTGACTGTGCCTAAGAACAAAATTGATAGAAAAAATTTATTTTTCATTTTAACGCAGAACATGTTAACACAGTTTATACATAAACATAAGCAAGATATTTTTAATATATATGTGTTATATATTGCGTGTATTATTCCACAGAGAAGAGTAAGAATCAGCCTATAACAGGTTTTTAATTTTTCCATTATTGTTTCTACAGCCACACTTTAGAAGTACACCTTTTCAGATACTGATCTTAAAAATGGTCTCTTTCCAAAATACCAGAAACTGAGGAAGAAATATGTACCTACACTTAGAAAATAAGATAATGTAAAAGCTGACACAAGTGTTGGATTTAAGGTCTCAAACCGTTTTATAATGTGAAACCAAACTCCAATAAATTGTTTCAACTAATAACAAAACAAAATAGTAAACCTGCTGCAAATCTTCAATATTTACAAGTAATCTCTTGATGTGAAAAATGACCAGACTTTCCTCACCATGAGTTTTTCCTTGACCATGAGCTATTTATGATACAAGAATGAATATTATGTAAACAATATGGAAAAAGGTCAGAATCTGTAATAGCTGCACACTAGAATGGAGTAAATAGAGAAGGGAATAATTAATGTAATATGGAACTTTTGAAAGGGTATGGGCACTACAAGGACTAGCTTGCTGAGATTCTTCTGAAATACTTTTGCTGTTTTCTAATTCATTGCAAAATTACTTCATTTCTTCTCACTTCAGGGAAAAAGGAGTACAAACTGCAGTTTTAATAAAGGTTAAATTTTACCTGATAATCTAAAATTTGCATTCTAAGATATTCCACTTCTTTATCTCTGTATTGCTGGCGTGCCTCCAGAGCTTCAACTTGTGTTCGTGCTACATCAGACAGTTCTCTTAACCTTCCAGGGAAAACAAGAGAATTGTGTCACTTGAAACCAGTGAATAACCTATTATGCTTTTCTACATAGAAGATACTAAGAAAAGTTATGTTTCCTCATATCAAAACATATTTGGATTTCATTCTTTTCAGCATACTCTTCTCTACTACTTAGAGTTCTGTTTAAGAAAATTCTTCTGTGTTGCCTCTCAACTTTTTCACAGGACATTTTCTTATACACTATACAGAGGTTTGCTAGCAGTAACCTACTCCAGGAAAACAATGACATGGGTTTTTTACCTGACCTAATCATCTCTGTCCTCTATTTCTCTCCTACTTCAGGATAGAAATACTCAACATTTTATAAATGCTCAAAACATTTCATTCTCAATTCCCTTCTCTGCTTCCCCAAATCTAATAACTTACTTGCAGTGCCAAAAATCACTGCGAGTATCCCTATAGATTTTTTTTGGTTTAGGCATATAACAGGATTACATTAATTACTCAAAGACAAATGTTCATACCAACATAGCTAAAAAGCACCAATTTCTGCAAAGTTAATCTCTTCTAAGTAAATGTAAATCTTCGCACCTACTGTACCTTAATGTTTGAGATATGAGTCTTTCAAAGAAAGAACTGCTTTCCAATCAGTTCTACAAGATTTTCATATACAGAACAGGGGTTGTGGCACAGAAACAAAATCAACTTTAATAAGTGCAAAAATACTAGTGTAAGTATCTAATTGCACACTTACCCTATCTATCCCAGCCAGCACTTAATTCCTTGTTCAAATTAAAGTGAAACAAATTGCATTCTTAATAGTCAGGAATTAAATGCTTCATTTTCAATCCTAAATTTGGCATGTATATATGCTCAAAAATACAGGCATTGAAAATTGCATGTTAGTGATTCACAAGTAATGTATCATGTGAGACTAGTATGCCTGAATTTTCACATATTTCTGAACATATACTTAATTCAAAATTTATAAATGCAAGACTTACTTTGATACTTCAATCTTGAGCTCCATCTCACGCTTCTCTAGGTCCATAATTTGTCGTCTATCTGCATCACTTACTGCCTTACTTACACTCTTTGACAGTTCATCCCTTAATTCCTGTTCCACTTTCTGTGCCTCAAGATTGATTTTGGTGAGCTTAAAAAAATCAAAACCAGAAACAAACAAACAAAATGGCATCCTAAGCACATAACTGCTCAAACTCAGCAATGAAATAGCAGCACCAAAAGTATTTTTTCTTTTTCAGTCATTACAAAACACAGTTAAGATGTGATGAGGTTGTGTTCAAAACCCAGTTTCCCTTACTCTCTGCTTAAACATCTTTTTTGTTGGCAGGATTCCATGCACATAGCAATGGATACACAGTTTGGCACAAAAAAGGATTCTAAACTAAATACAATTTTCATTAGTGAATTTTTTTTCTTAAAACCATTACTGCAATAACTTGCTCCTAAACTAAAATGAAAAATAAAAACAAATTTAAAAAAAGACTTTAAACACTTTGGGAAATGAACAGTCTTATATATTTATATGCTGTCTTTTAATATTGGCATTGGTGATAACAGAGGTTATAAATGCCAAGACTGACAATAATATTGTGCTCTTTTATTCCTTCTAAAAAATCCTTTCTTAATTAAATGACATTCTTTCGAGCAGTCTGATTTTTCAAGTTGATTATCAAATACGGAGTAACCAATATTTCAATTCAAACCAAAAAGCATTAAAAGAAATAATCTTAATCTATCTTAATCCTAACACAGAGAAGTCCCAGGACATAATCAGTACATATAGTTGTGGCCCATTATTCTGATACCACTTCTTCTTAAAAAAATAACTGATTTCCTAAATAAACAAAAAGAAGTGCAGGGTATCCTCATGTATCTAGAAAACTAAAAGTAGAATGCTGAAGTTGATTTATGACTTAAAAAATGTATAGTGGACTTCTAGTTATCAGTTCTTAAACTGGTAGTACTTACAGCTTTCATTAATTACGTCCGCACAATCTTGTTATCTCTTTCTCAAACAATAAAAGCAATTATACCAGGTTAGGAAGTACTGACAACAGGAGTATATGAAACAGAAAATCTATGTCATGGAACGACAGAAATGGGGCAAAAAGGGATACAGAGGTACTAGTAATAAAGAATGGCATTAGGCATTCATCAACTCAGAATGAAGGACCTAAAGTATAAAAGTATCACAAGACAAATAATATATACAAAAGAGAATATGAAAAATGTGACACTAGGGTGCATCACCTAAAGCATTCCTTATAGAAATAAAAGAACCCATCCCATCAGAAAAGGCTTCAGCAATGCCACTGCTGAAAAGATTTATACACTTTCAGTTACTCCATCTCCCAGACTAAATCAAATCAAAACCATGTAACAAACATAACTAAAACAACAGAGAAACAGGGAGTCACCCAACAGCAATCTAAAATAGACTACACTCTAGCAAAGGACAAGGAGTGGAAATTAATACAATCTGTTTTCATTCCTATCAATTATTCTCTTTCAGCCCTTGTGCTGAAATTATAGACCAGTAATGTCACAAGAACAAATCTGTACAATTCCCATAGATAAATTTATTGTAGAAACTATAATAAAGTCTCCTGCTAGTAAAAAATAAATTTCTACAAAAAATTCAAAAACAAATAGTGCGGACAAAAAAACCTAACAAGCTTAAGACTGATAGGCCAGGAATACTGAGCTTCATCAGCTTCAATGGCATATGACTTCTATATCTGTAATATAGAAAACTTGTGGCATAGGATGTAGCCAGTCTGTAACAGAATCACAACCCTATCATTTGCACAAGTGATGTAAAGTTCTAACCTTTTTTTTGAATAATTGGTAATTATAATGAAAAAATTATAAGAAAAAGAGATCATATGGATTAGACAAAAGAAATAACAGTTTTGGAACAGACTTTTTTCTTGCAGACCACTGACAAAACTAGGAAACTATCTGTCAAGATGCTCATCATGTGTTGTATTATCAACAAAATTTTAAAATAAACTACTGACAAATTAATTAGTTCTATTTCTACCAATGACTCTCATATGCAAAATTGCAGCTCTTAAAGTCTACAAAACTATGTTTTGCATCATAAGTTTATTTATACACATTTATTGATAAAAATTGGTATTATTGATATAAATCATTTTTGAAAAGCTCAAAATTATGTTTTTAAGATGTAACAAATTAGGTTGTTAAATCTCAGCAGATTTACCTCAGCAAATTTTGTTTCCAATTCAAAATTACGGTCTTCTATTTGCTTTACAGTACTCCTTAAGTGTTCATACATTCGTTGTGAATGCTCTGCTCGCTGTCTTTCATTTAGCTCCTTCATTTCCAACATTGTGATTTTTTTAGAAATGGACAAAATCTCACTGTTGGTTATTGCTTTTGTGGCTTTGTCCATGGCATTGTCATCCCCTACAAGAAAAAATATTTAAATTAGACATACACAAACTGATTCAACTATGAAAATTATTTCCTCCATGAAACCAAACAGGAGTCTTGCTTTATCTGTGTCAAGCAAATTTTAACACAATATCTGGATGCATGGTTATCTGGCCTTACTACATGTTTGAAAAGTATGCAATTTGAATAAAATACTACTATCAATTATGAATGCATAATTGATAAATAACCATGCAACCATGGTTACTGAGACTGATAGCTATTTTTAATGTAGCCTTTCACCTTATGCTTAATACAACTGGCAAACCTTCACGAAATTTATTTTAAAATCTGTAAAAGAAACAGGGCTGAATAATAGGAATGAAATCTATAGAAAGAAACCCCACCCATTAAGAAAGAATATTTCGTTGCAAGGCATGAAACCAGCAAAATGAACTCACTTTCTTAACAAACTCTGAAACACCATGACAGACAATAAAGTTAGACCATATTAAGAAAAAAAAATTCAGGAGATGTTGTGTTAAAAGATTTTAAACCCTAGACCCAATACCCCTTGACCCAATAACCCAAGAAAGTCAAAGTGGAAGAGTTTCATTAGAAAAACACTGAACTTGCTTTTAGTCAAATGAAACTTACAAACAAAAAAATTCAGCACAAAAATGGACATCACTACTGAATGACATAAAATAGTTATGATTTTTTTTTATTTTCATTGTTTTAAGACACATCCATTTTAAAATATTTTAAAGTATTACTTTTATACAGGATATACCATTTGGTGTTTAATGTTACAATATAACTTTCATACTTGCCCAGTTTAGTCATCTGCTCCCAAGCTTGTTCTACAGTGTGAAGTTTTTCTTTTGTGATCTCCAGTTCCTTATTCAATGAAGATATCTGCGCTTTCAGGGATTCATTCTCACGCTATATGACAGAAAAGTTGCAACATAACAGCAAACTATTTCATTGTAGCAGATTTCATCTTTAGTATCTATGAAATCTTTTAGATAAACAGACTTTACTTGTGTGCGACCCCTAATCTACATATATGGCAACATAAGACTATATGTTTGTAAAGTGTATATATTTGTAAAGTGTAAAAGTATTAGTCTTTGTCCTCTGTATCCTCCTGTCACAGCTAGTGAATACTGTGAATATTTATTACCAGCAATTGAGATTCCTACAGCTGCTAGAATTAGATGAGAAAATCTTTGTTTGTCATACTGAGCACCTCATTAACAGTGGGAAAGAAATACTTCTGGAGTACTTCATCCTACAAAGAATACTTCCTCTTGCACATTAATACCTCTTTGAGACAGATCACATTTCTTTTAGTTCCTTTAGGCATTCAATATGATGGCAAATGTTGCTTTTGTAAATGTTCTTTCACTCCTCCAAGTAGAAATACAAATTTCCACATTAACCAATAAAACAAATTGGATGCTTTATATTAATTTTCACTTTTAGTTTTCTGGACACATTTTTAGTTGATATATTATTCTCTAGCTCTATGAAGTTGCTGAAATAGATAATGCAAGTTTTCATACACACAAAATTCCATAAAATAGACACAGGAGTCCTTCATTCTTTACCACCCACGAAAAGTGGGAGGTAGTAACATATTTTTGAAGCCAACTTCACAGTTCTTGAGAAGAAACTCCCTTCTACTTCAGAATAAAAGTTTCACGAGAAGAGTTAAATATTTGCAGTACTTACAATATTTTGCAAGTACATTATCAACAATCTTTGGCTTCTTTTATGGAAGTAAAATTAAAAGCTTTACACTTTTTGGAACTAAACATTTCATTCCTGGGAAAGCTGGGAAGTAGTAAGAGCACATACTTTGAGAGTAAGCTTTCAAAGTGTTTACATTCATTCTACTTTCCTTATGACCTCCAAAACTGAAGATGATAGCAAACATTCTTCCCGCCTGTCTCATTTTAGTAATTAAAGAACTAAAAGTAATTTCTGAGAGAACACATCCAAAGCTCAGTTTAAAGAGCAAACAAACAAATAAACAAAGAACCAAAAGGAAATGCTTTTCTGTCTGCCCATTTTTTCCCCTTAGGGTTAAAATGTAACACAAACATTACCTCTGTGTATTCCATGTTTGTTGTCCGTTGCACAAGTAAATTATCTTTTTGTAACATCTCCCTGTATTTAGCAGTTAATGCATTGTACTGCTTATTGGCCACTTCTAGCTCAGACAATGGCACACTACTGTCCAGCACTTTTTGCAGAGCTGCAATCTTAAAGCTAGCCATTTCCTATGAAAATAATCAACACAATAGGTTACTAAGGTCATCTAGAAATTTAAACATAAAACTACTCCATGTAAGAAGAATAATACTTAATACAGTGCTTTAGGTATTAATTAATTTTTCTAAATTACTGTTCACCTTCAAAAATCACCTGCAATAAACATTGACAAAACTTCTCTGATATTCCAACTCTGGGTAATTTTATCAACAGTCGCCTCTCCAGGCACTGTGAAAATGTATCTTGTAAAATGAATGCAGGCCCTAGAAACCTGCAAGACCAAAAGGTAAGATTTGGTTTCATACAATGATCAAAGAATCATAGAATGGTTTGGGTTGGAAGGGCACCTTGCACTAGCTCATCTAGTTCCAAACCACTCTACCATGGGCAGGGACACCTTCCACTAGACCAGCTTGTTCAGAGCCCCATCCGACCAGGCCTTGAATGCTTCCAGGGACAGGGCATTCACAATTTCTCTGGGCAACCTGTGCCAGGGCTCACCACCCTCATAGCTAAGAACTTCTTCCTAATATCTAATCTAAATCTACTCTCCTTCAGTTTGAAGCCTGTCCCCCTTGTCCTGTCACCATACACCATTGCCAAAAGTCTCTCTCCATATTTCTTGCAGGCTCCCTCCAGATACTGGAAGGCCAGATTTAGGTCACCACAGAGGCGTCCTTGTTTCCAGTCCGAATAATCCAAATTCTCTCAGCCTTTCCTCACAGCAGTCACACTGCTTTTCATGCGGCCCAGGATGTGTTTGGCTTTCCAAGCTGCAAGTACACATGGGTGGGTGATGTCCAGCCTCCCATCCACCAGCACCCCCAAGTCCTTCTCAGCAGCGCTGCTCTCCATGTGTTCATTCCCCAGCCTGGATTGGTACCAGGGGTTGCCCTGACCCAAGTGCAGCACCTTGCACTGTGAATATGAGATTCACATGGATCCACTTACTGAGCTTGTCCAGGACACAGTACTTATATAAACACAAAGAATATTTCTGCAAGATTTGTAACACCAATTAAAAGGCTTTTGGAAAATGCATTCAAGAAATTAGTAATAACTCCATTTAAAAACAAAGGGTATTTCTTTGCCAACTGTAAAAATAAAAAATGTGTGCTATTACTGCCATAAACTATACCTTGAATCGCTGCAAGTTTCCAATCTTCCCTGTAACTGCAGTCTCCATATCTGTTATTTCACCCTTTAGTTTATCATTTTCTTTTCTGAGGTGCCGCTCCATTTCAAGTAAAGTGGTACACTGCCTTGTTAGTGATTTTTCATTAACTCGTAAAACAGTTATTTTCCTATTATTTTCTGCAAGTACTTTCTTTGCTTCATCAGGATCCATCTGAAGTGCATCGAGTAAATTCTGTAAAACATTTTTTTAAAATAAGACCTTTGTACATAAGAATGGTAAAGCACAACTACATACACAAGATTTTTTGTGTATTTTTTAATCTAGGTGGAAAAATTCCATTAATTTGTCTGAAATAATTTCTTTTTGCTAATAAAATATGTACACACACTCAACATATGCTCAAACATACAGTATTCTAAGAAAATGATGAATTTTCAAAACCAGTAGCTAAGTACATTTGACTGACTAACTGGAATTTTAATTAATGCTGACACTTTCACAATTTAGAACAAGAATGGTCCTCTGCATTCACTCTCATCAGTCCTCCCATTTATACTAGAATAAAAAATTGCATTGGAACAATTTTCTAAACAAAACAGAAGTCCTGTGGCTCCAAACGAACCCTAATACTCTTCTACTTCGAAGATCAAACCTGTACTTGTAAAGTAAAAAACCACAGGATTCCTTCCATAGTAACATTTATGTGTATGTGTGACACACGTGTTTGCATGCATGTGTAAAAAGATGAATTGTTTCCTGTTTTTCTGAAACACTGATTCATATACATTAACAGTTATATATAATGACTAAACTGAAAGTAATAACCTTAATTCTTAGTGTAAACCAATGTGTTTTCCAAGGGCTTGTTTGCATGCACCTCCTCCCAGTCAAACAGCCTGGGTAACAACTGCTGTTCAGGGAGCAGTGTGGCTGTAAAGAGTGGGTGTGAACAGAATACCTGCCTTAGAAGGCATTTCCTCAAAACCGATAATGTTGAAGAGAAAGATCACCATTAACCAGGCTGAAGGGTAACCACAAAATTAGAGACTTCTTTATTTGAAGTTGTCAGCTTGAAAACTGACATTAAAAAAGCATAAAAACTTCTAACAGCAAGGGCAGAAAGGGTTATAATGCAGCACTCATAACCTAGCTCAGCTCCAGAAGCCTCTCCACTGTCCCTGTATCTTCCCTGGTGGACACCACACCGCAGCACTCCAGATAATGGTCTGGGGGTACTAAGTGGAACAATTAAGGATCCACACCTCATCAGGTGAGTGATGTGACCTCTTGGGGTGGTTTCTCCCCAGTGCATGGATTAGTAGACTACAGGAAGGCCAACAGGCACACACAACACTGGAGCACCCCCATGCATACACAGCACCCTGGGACAGGCACAAGAGGTGTGTGTACACATTTTCCCCATCTAATAAACAAGAGTAGTGTATTAAAACCTCTGTTCTATGTCCTAAAATGGTTTTGAAAATTGAAAGTAACAAAATTACTTACAGAATATGCCTTTATCTTCATAGCATCCTCTTCTTTTTGCTCTTCTAGTTTTTTCATTTCCTTTTTAATATTTTCTGATTCTTTTTGCCAGTTTTCTTTTTGACTAAAACAGTACCAAATTTTAATTTATTATAATGAAAGAGCTGATGATTTTTAAAACTGTACTTCAAAAGCAATTCCGAAATATTGCAAACTAAGGTACTTACTTTCAGAAGTAATACAATCTGAAAAGCACATGATAAATTGTAGCTGGATTACTGAAAAACAATATCCTCTGTTTAGCCTACAGCTGGTTAAATGATGAAAATAATTCTTCAGTGTCTTATTTGTTCTTCAAATGTATATTATTGATGCTTAAAGGATGTAATTTCCCACCATTGTTTTTTCAGTGAAAACCACACCCAAAACATAAAAAGATTCAGCTAATTAAGCTTCACTTAGGCCCAAACTACTCTCCTCTGTTCATTTTTATTTATATTTTTGAGAGAAAAAAAACCAACTATGATCTTTCATACATGTCTAATAAGGAAGTTCCTATAGACTATACGGCACAGTTTAGGATAGTTTAAAAAATGGTTCATCAAGGGTATTTTAGAAGTGGTATTTTCTCTCCAAAGAGGTATCTAAGTTTCTTAAATAATGGAGTAAAATGGAGGAGAATTAAAAAAAATTCTTTGAAAGTCAATTTAATGGGATGTCAAGTCAAAGAATCTCCTTCTGTAACTTCAATCTGTACCAGCTTTAGAGAAAAAACCTTGAATCATCATTTTATTCCCATTGGATATTGGAGATATGTCACCTAGTAGTAAATGAGGCAGTATATTACAGCCTTCAATAAAAACTGTCTCTTTAATGCCTAAAAAAAAGATAACATTGTCTGGGAATCTTAATTGATTCAAAGAACAAACAGAAGTTTCTGAAAAGTTAAACCCTTACTCCAGAAGCCATCTGGGTGACTGTTCATCCCAATCCAGAGAGTATCCAGCCAACACTTTGTTAATTGAAAAATCCAAATTATCATATCCATCCCTATCCTCCCAACAGATGAAAATATCTTTTAAATTTTTTTGACCGTAAGAGTAATCATATGGAATTTAGGTTCACTGAAGCATATAAAAGGAGTCCAAAAGAAAAGCAACAACAAAATCCTGACAACCTGAAATTTTCAGAGATCTCTGACTGTATTTGGACAGCAGTTTCCTTTTTTCCCTTCCCTCCTCTCCACTCCCAAAAACCTATTAGAACCCATACTTGAAAGCAAAAGAAAATGAGGCTAATAACCATCATACCAGGTTCTAGTAAGTGTAAGATATCAGATGTAGAAAGCACAATGAAATCTTCATGATAAAACATGCAAAATGAGAAGAGTACAACAGAAGATGGTTTTCTGAATCTTTATAGGACTAAAGAAAATGCATGGAGTCCATATCCAAACATGGCAGCATTTATTACATTAACCAAAGAAATCCACCACAGTAGCAAATCTTCTTTCAAGACTGTTAAATATTAAGATAATTGAACTTTCATAATTCAGAAAAGAGAGCAATACCTTTGATATTCTTTATACAGCAAGCCTTGTTGATGACGAATTACTGCAAATTTTCGCTTGTAGTCCTCCACTGCATCTTCTAATTGTTTAAGCAACTTTTCTTTGTTTTCCAGTTCCTAGTTATTATTTTCCAAATAAAAAACCATATATTATTAATGTAAGTTTTAAACATGAAACTAGCAATTTAATTAAAATGGCAGTCCTTTGTGTTTTCATGATAGATGCTTCTGCCATGAACTGTGTGAACTATGAATATGTAATATGCATTTTCTTTAGAAGCAACAGATGAAAAAATCCAATGAGCTTCAGCATTCACATTAATTGGTGTGAAAGAGAACACAAAGCCTGCACTGAAGTTTCAGCCCTCAAAGTTCAAAACACTAGCTCACAAAGAAATCTAAATGTCTAACTGGCAAGGGGCATTTTCTCGAATACTCTTCTACTTTATAAGCACACAGAATTGAAAAAATATTTTCTAATGAAAAAATTAAAAAATTATCAAAGACAGAAAAAGATAAATTAACAATAATAAAAGGTAACTTTCTTTTTTTACTCCAATTCTGAAATAGTTCTTCATTACTACATGCCTGTTTGCTATGCTTCCCATGGGAAGCACTGGAATTGGTTTCAATGCATTCATGCCTTTATTAACAATTGTCGATGTATTTTTGACAAATAACGGAATGAAAAATCATATAGTAAATGACTAGAGACCTTGGCTCTATAGGGAAAAACTGTTCAGGTAGGATTTGCACATGCAGACTCAGGTGTGGAATCCAGACAGCAGTAAGAGAGAGGTTCTCATAGAAAGAGTGTAACTGTGGAAGTAGAAGGAAGAGTGGGCAAATATTTAGATCGAAATTCAGATTTAAAACATAAAAAAATCTGAATTGCTGTCCACTTAGTTAGCCATTGCCTTTCAGGCTTACAGCACAGCACAATACTTACAGCTTTAAATTACAGAATATCCCAAAGGGTTTAGTAGATGCTAGAACACCTAAATAATTTTGGAGACATCTCTCATGTCCATACATGGCATTCTACTGGACTTGAAAGGAATTAGATATATGTTACAAATACTCTTTATTTCAAGGAATATATGAGTTACCTGTGTAAGATGTATTATATATTCATTCAGAGAATTAATTGTATTAACACTTGAAGGAGCCATTCCTTCTGGAAGATTCACTGTTTGGAAGACAATATTGGCACCTTCTGACTGATGTAGTAAGCAAATTTCATTTTTCATTTGTTCAATCTAAAGACAGGATACAAAACTCTCATAAAGTAGTAGCTCTTGCTATTAGATTAAAAAAAAATGATGAAAAATGTACTGCTACATCAGTTGTTATTAACAACCTAATAATTTCACTTAAATTCTAAAACACTCTAATACTCCTTAAAATATCCTTTAAAAAATGCTATGATTTCATAAATCAATAAATGCATAATAAATCAATCCAAATTTTCAAATTACCCCAGCAATCAGGACAACTATACATGTTATCACAGTTTTATTCCCAATTGTTTAAAACATGGTGCATTCCTACTCCTTTAGTAAGATTAAGTTATGGAAAGAATTATTGCAGTGGCTATTTGACAGTTTTTTCTAAATAAATCTTTGCCTTTTCATTTAATTTAAAAGCTCTCTGGTTTTCTAACACTATTTTAGAGGATTAGTTTGTCACCAAAGCTGTGATAAAAGGCAAATTTAAATTTAGCTTCTTGTGAGATAATATTTCATTCATCATTCCTTCCCTGGAAGAACCATTCCACAGAATAAATTGTACAACTTAAAACAAGATATAAGACTTTAAAGAACGATTCATCATTTTAATCACTGAATTTCTGTTACATATTTATAAATAAAAAATGTAAGACTCCTGGCTTTTTTGAAGAAACAGATCTGTGAGCTTTTTTGGACACAGCTTTCCCCAGAAGACAGGCATGCTTGGTGTTTAACATGATTTAATATTGCAAGGATAAAGTAACATTAAGAAGAGTTAAGATCTGAAGTTAAAAAGGAAAAATTAGTTGGTCCACTACATAAATTTCAGTAAGATTTGTACAATGACACTGTTCAATAAGCTGAATCCAGTGTCTTATAGATCATGTGGATTGTTCTAAATTATCGGAACAGCCACTTTTGAAGTTGGAAATAAATTATATCAAATAAATTATATACCTTTTCATTGGCACTTGCCAGCTGATTAGACAAACTTGTTGCTTCCTTCTGAGTCTCTTTTAGCTCCTGTCTCAATTCCTCATTTCGTCCTGTAAGCTGGTCAACCTGGGCTTTCAAGTGTACACTAGCATCAAAGATCCCCTCTGAATTCTTTGACTCCATTGCCTAATGCAGTAAACAGTTAATTAACACAGAAAAAGTGTAGAAAAGCTTTCATTTTTTCAGAGTAAACTGGAGCCCTCAAGTTTAGAGTACATGAAATCAGCAAAAAGCATAACATGTTATCCCTGTAAATCCTACTAAGCTAAATAATAATTTAGAAGGCAAGCTTACATGAACTAAGCGATCCAGACTAGGGATTATTAAGGCTGTTTCTCCTCCCTTCATACTAGAATCCTTCTGCATTTCCTTGATGGCTTGCAATATTTCTTTCATTCCTTGTTCAAGTTGTTTATTCTCTTCTGATAACTCCTTTACTGCAATAAAAGTTGTAAATCTGTCAAAAAGCACTGAAAAAATGATTTAAGGTTTCCTAGGATATTTCATCATGATTCTTGTTGATTTGAAGCATTAAAAGAATGTTCATGTTATACATGCACAGGCATAAGCAATTATGAAATGAAAATCAAGAGCTGCTAGGAATATCTGGGAGATGAAATATGTGATGACATATCAAAAAAAAAAAAAAAGCTTCATGAGACACAAGTAACTTTACTGAACTTTCCAGTCTTCAATGTTTACTTCACTTTAAACTTCTTTAGTAGCCTGACTTTTACCAGCTCAGAAACACAGCTGTGTTGGAAATGTCTGTGTGTAACAATGAAGTATCTAAGAATTGCCTGAATTCCTTCTCCAGAATAAGAAAAAAGGAGCATTTAAATTATGTGGCTGTCAAGGAGTCTCTAGACTCCTACCCCCTGTAGTTTCTCAATGAAATTCCAATTTCCAGCAAAAATGAGAGGTCTGAAAACTGAAAAAACCACAACAAACCTGTCAGGACATTCTCTGCATTCAAACAATATCGCTACTCATCCTGAACACCCAGGAGTGAGCTGCAAAAACTTGAGTAGTTTCACCAAGTCTATTTTGAAAATTCAAAAAGAATTTTAAGAATTCACATTTTCTGAGGAAAAAATTAAGCTTCTTGTCCAGAGAAATTAGAATTATTTTTATTTCTGTGTATTTAAACAGTGCACTTCAGCTAACATAGATATATATGTAAGCAGCAAGTGGCACTAATTCCCCAATACTTCCTTTCAGCCAGAAAAGCCCTACAGCTACACAAGTTGTATAATTGTTACAAGTGGGATTACTCACCCACTTAAAGACTTTACTAGTTCTGAATCAATAAGGAAAAACATGAAAGATAACATTTTAATGTATTTAGTGTGAATAAACTATGTTTCATGTACTATCACTGCTTTGGTAACACCACAAATGTATATTTACACATAGACACAAGGATATACACTAATATAAACTCAAGATTTTTTTTTACAAGTCAGATATTTGTGATCACAATTACAGAAACAGAACAACTAAATAAGCAAACTATCTATAGGTACCTGATAATGTTCCCTAGTTTTAAAACAGGCTGCAACTCACATTTAGATTGAAATTTGGCCATTACAGTCCTGTTCTTCTCCAAATCTCTCTCTCTCTCACGTAATTCAGTTGCAAGATATTCATTCTAAAGAAAAAAACACAGAATCTAATTTTAGCAGTTTAATATTTTAGTCCCAGACTTTTTCAAATTTAAAATAGGCATTCATGAAAATTTTCCCATGCACATACTGATTTCTTGCCTAAATAGGAACAGAAATGGATTCACTGGAATAGTTACATGACGTGTATCCCATATAACACTGTCCATAGCGAAATATGTACTCTTGGGTCATGCAGCAGCTGGAATAGTGGCCTGGTACAAAACAGAAGTCTGTGGGGCCTTGCAAGTTGTAGCTCTAGATATGAAAACACCAAGAGTTTCAAAATTACACTCGTGATTAACTAGTTGCCACTCTGTCTCATAGACTTAGAACCTAAATGAACTGAAAAAGTGCTTTTTTCCAAGTGATCTGAATTCTCGTGTATGCCACAAGTTTTTCCCACAGTCTTTCTGTTTTCAGCTTTATTTTTCTGTATTCAGAACTTCAGCTGGTGCTATTCCATCTGCAAGTGTGTTTCTCCATTGCACATTACATGAGCTGCTAGCAAGTATTTACAAAAAATATAGAATATTCACTTGTCTTCTAAAAAATATTACAAATTATTCATTTTGGGATTTTCTAAAAGCAGTTAACAAAAGCCTCTAGATAAGTATTTTAACAAGTATTTACAAAATAGGTGGTTTTAGTTATTGAAAGAGAAATGCAAGAAATGTTCACAAACTTGCTTAATGAACCTACTTTTGCTTCTACTTCAGCAATGTCATGTCTGTTCAAGAAATCAAACTTCCTCGTATTCTTTTCCTTCTCTTCAGTAAAGCTATCAGTCATTGACATATTATCAGCATCCAATCCTAATGCAAGCAGATGTAAAAGTAATAAATTATTAGGAAATTTTAACTGGCCTTCAACCAAAAGAATACACTCTATTTATTGTATCTGAGTTCTAGTTTTCTACCTTTCCATCTGAGCATTATGGTACCATGAGTGGAATGGAATTGAAATTTTAAGAATTTTGGAACACATGAATTATGTTGATTTACTGGAAATTTTGGGAAGATGATCCTACACCTATTGCAAAGCAAAGACAGAAGGCCCAGAGGTGCATTACAAGTCACCACAACCCAAGAAGATACTGGGCTATAAGATCAGGAAATCCAAAACCACTCACCTCTCCCTACAGATTCAATGCAACGTATTAAGCCCTCTAATTTAAACAAATGAGCAAGTATAACATAACTACATTAACTATAAACAGAATTTTTATGTTTATGTATAAGCAGAATGTTTTTGAAATGACAGTGTATATCAAAAACATCCTACCTAATGTTGCAACTCTTCTTCCTTTCTCCTGAGCCAACTTACGAATGTGTTTTTTCAGTTCAATTCTTTCCTCTTCTAGTCTTTCAATCTGCATATTATTATTCACAGATCAGTATTCCATTTTGTTCAAATGCATTTTTATTATGCAGCTTTTACACAAAAATAGAATTTATCACTTACCTCTTGCAAAAGAATCTGGTTTTCAGCTCTATATTGCTGCTGCTTCAGTGCTTTGCTGTTTCTGAATTCATTTAAATCAATCATTGTCTTTGGCTCAAGACCTACAAGAAAATAGATCACAGTCATTTATTAAGGAGGAACATTAATGTTAGTTAATGAAGTTGATTTATGTAAGAACATAACTAGAGAAGTAGAGTTAAAAAAATAATTTGTGGTTAGTTGATTGTATTCTCAACTATCTATAAAAATATATAACTATCTATACAACATAAATACACATCTTACACTCCATGTATTAAGAGCAGAAGAAAGCTTAATTTACCACAGTTACTCAAAACCCAAAATAAAGTGGCACCTAAAATTAAATTTATTTACATTTAAATTCTTTTATTTAAAAAGAAGCCTATCTGAAGTTTTCTCTGCGTGTTTCATCTAGCATTACAACTTCAGGACACTATGGTTTCCAGATGCCATATTATGAAGTTTATTAGGCAATGCATGACCGAAGAGGAATCAAAACCAAAAAATAGTAGAGAACCTACTCTCCTACTTTTTTTCACTCAAAGGAACCTGTAAGCCAAGTTCATTCATGCAGTTTGTCCAAAATAATTAAAACTACTTGGAAATATTAGCAGAACATAACCAGCTATTTCCAGTGACTTGGCACAGTAAAAAATTACCATTACAGAATCCTATTTCAATTTTTACACAGCAAATAATTGAACATGTACTGGATACAGCATACCTAAGCGCTCTCTGAGTTCTTCATTTTCATCAAGAAGGTCATTTATTTTAAGTCCAAGTTTATTGACTTCCTTAATTAATGACTCAATCTCATGTTCTCGTATTTTGACTTGCTTTCTTAAATCTTTGATTTCAGCAAGAGCTTCTTCCAAGCCATATATTCCCTGTAAAAAACCCACACAGGAACTAAGAACAAAAACAACCAATAGAAGACTCACTAAAATAGATAATGAATCTTTCTTTCATCATTACACAGACAAGAAAAAATGTTTTTCAACCTCTATCACTCTTCTGCACTATGCTTAGTGAAAATAGTTACTGAATAGAAAGCAGATCCTGTAAATCTGTCCCTGGCTACAGAGGAGCCTGCATATTTCAAAAGCGAGCCCTCCAACTACATGATCATTTGAAGAATTGTATCTTGAGCATTCAATTACTGTTCAATAGGGAAGGGAAGAACGAAGGGGAAGGGCACCAAAGTTATTTATTTAATTTTAAATTAGATCAATTAAATAAATATGGGAGAACAAAACAAACTCCTAAAAATATGATTAATACCCTCTCCACTCTGACAAACTGTTTACCAGCTCATAGTCTCTCATTCTTTTCAAAGTGTCAACAAGCTCTTTGTCTTTTTCTCTAGCATGTGCTTCTGCCAATTCTGCTGATTTCTCAGCTTCCACAGTTCTCTCTTCTAGCATTTTAAACTTTTCTTGCATATCCCCAATTTGGTTCTGCTGAGCAAGAGATGAGTGACCTGGAAAGAAAAACTGTGATGTTTATAATTCAACTAGGAATTCTTGCTATCTGCCGTTAATCAAGACAGAAACACTTCAGAAAACATTATAAAGGAGATTTTAATTTCCTTCTCTTTTTAATTACAAGACACTACATATAAGAGGTTTGGCTCTCTTCCCCCTAAAATTTCCTTCAAACAATATTTATCATAACTGAGTGCACAGAAAGGACATCAGAATTTATTTGAAATTGCAAGCTATTACTCCCTTTCAATTCTTCATGGAGCTGAGATCTTATATTTTATGCTCTAACTTTTACAGATCAGGTATAATTTTTTTACCCATAAAGCCCACTGAGGTAATCTGGAAAAAATTAAACTCTTCATGAATGTTTAATAAAAGAAAACTAAGCAAAAATATCAGAGACCTAAAAAAATTACTCAAATAATGCAATTTTTTCTTCTGTATTTCTAAAAAAATAAAGAATGTAAAGTAAATTTGTGGTTTCTGACTTTCCTGATTTTGACATTAATACAAAACAGTCATGTTACCTTTATCTTTTTGGAGATCATCTTTTAATTTCTCAATAAGGAATGCATTTTTCTCCATTTCTTTGGTATACTGTTCAACTTGCTCAGTGAGCAATCTTATCTGAGCATCTCGTTCTTGCACACCCTATGCATGCAAAAAAAAAAAAAAAGAAACTCCATGAAAGGATCCTTCTTTACTCACAGGCAAACTACCAATGAAGAACACCACATGGGAAATGAAGAAATTACATGTAGCTAATACAAAACAATTTATAGAACATTAAATATACTATACTTACAACAGAGAGTTCAGATATTATCTAGAAGTTTGATATATAAATGCAAAGCAGGAAAAATAAAAAAGAAAGTAAAAATAAAGCACTCAAACACAGAAAAATAAGCAGCATTTTAGCATAATGACTTTAAATAGAAACAATACTCTCAGAGTTTGCCAGTGTTAGAAGAAAAGTTTTGGATAATACAGGTTTCTTGGCAGCTTCCTCATAAACAATTGCCATTGGGAACGAAGAGACACAAGTTCAAGATAGCAAGGACTAACAATCCATCATACATGACACATGAATTGCACACAGCCTTTCAGCAAGCCATCTAACTTTTCAAAATTCATATCCTATCTTGTTTTGGATGAATATACATTCATAGGTACATACAGACTGTGGAAGTGACTTCTGTGTATACTACCCTATTTCTGTATTTGTACATGAACTTCAGAAACAACACAGAAATCTTAATGTTACTTTTTCTGTGACTAATAAAAAGTGCTAAAAGATAAAAAAGATACTTCAAAATTTACAGGAATTAATAATAATAAAATGTAAAATAATAATATTTTAATAATAAAACCCACAAAAATCTCAAGGTCCTTACTTTATACCAATGCTCTGAAAAACAACTTACAGAATTTCTTACAAATATAACCACATTTGAAACCTAAAAGTACAGAGCTTAGCAAAGTTGTAAAAACCTAGATACAACCCATTAGAATATGAACACACGTTGAAGGATAGCAAGCTCAGTCCATTTTGAGCAAAAACCTGAGCAGTAACTTGATTAATTTTTAAATATATGCTTAAAATACATGGTTATTTACACAAAACATTTCAAAATGCCATGCCAATAATGCCCCCTCCTTCCCCCAGGCCCCAAAACAAGCAACCTCTATAGCCATCTAATCAGCTAAAAACCAAACAACTGCTTATCAAAGTTACTTTCAGCTGCTTTCCTCTTCTGATACTTAAGGCTGGTTTGTAATTGAGAGTGTTTTTCTCTTGAGAAGATATCTGTCACCAGGTTTGGAAGATGACATAAATATATCTCACCATACTGCTCAGTTTACACGAACCCAAAATGTAACATAAATGTCATTACACATTTGCTTAAAAAACTTGAAGCAAGGCAGGAAATCATCCTGGAATCAGAGAGTATGCTTTCCATAGAGACTATTTCAGGATTCCTAATGGGCCATTATTTTGTGGGGATGGGGAGGGGTTATGTTTTTTAAGAAAGTAGAGACATTCAGAATCATGAAGAACTATGTAATTTTGCCTGAATATGAGAGATACACAAATTCAGACAATTCTGTCATACGATGAACCACAGAATTAACAAGATGAGATAAATGAGCACAAAAAATAACGTACTAGGTAAGACCATTCCTTAACTAACAAATTTAGTGGAAGCTAAAGCCATATTTTAGAAACACTACATAATAGATTAATATGAAATTAATAGAGTCAGCTACCAAGAGTTCAGATCATACACACATACATACACTTTGTACACTGCCTATTAAACTAACTTTGCAGTGCAATGAATCAACCTGTCTCTTAAATCTCAAAATTAAGTATTTTGTATTTGCAAACTATGAAAGATTAAATACATATTTAGTCAATAGCATATGTAGTTAATGGTGATTTCTATGTGTGCAATGTCTCACATGAACTGTACCTGCTGAAGGGACAGTATACTGTTTCTGTCTACATCAAGTTGGAGCATTTTCATTTTCTCTTCCAAGTTAAGTAACATTTGCTGATACTCTAGCAGTTCATCATCTTTTGAAGCTAAGATTTTCTGAAAAGAAGATAAAATACCATCAGAACACTTGAAGGAATTCCTAGAAAGGATTTTAAAAGTAGTAAAAAATACCTTCCATTCTTCAACTTTTGCGTTTACAGCTGCCATGAGTGGATCATCTTCCTCATTCTTTGCTTTCAACTGGTCTGAAAGATCCTGAACCTAGACATTCCATTTGGATGAACATCATATTACAAAAAGGTTTGGAACTAATAAATATATTATGTACAAACACACTACATCAAGGACACAAAACTTAAGAGATCTGTATTACAACAGCAAGGGAATGACTTTTGAGAACAGTGCATGACTAACATACTATACAAAAAAAATTTTGTGGTCTGCAGTAAAATTTTAAAATCTGTACCATATTCAAAGATCACATTATTTTTAAAGAGCATTACTTTAGAGGAGTGTAAGGTTTTAACTGCATAGACAGAAAGTTTTAATTTAAGCTAAAATATGAAAACAGAGTAGAAACCTAAAAAAGAATTATACTAAATGATGAGTCATTTCTTACTTGAAATTTGTATCGATCTTTCTCTTTTCTTAACTCATCCATAATAATATCAGACTGTTGCACAATTAGCTTCATTTTGCTATATTCATCAGTCATCTTCTCCATTTCTTGCACTGATTCCTCAAGGTTTTTCCTCATTTCTTGGTTTTGAATCTCCAACTTCTCATTAGCTTCAGTCAAATTCTGCAAAAATAAAGAAACAACTGCTTTTAGAAAGTGCCTGTTTTAAAACCTGAATAAGAACTGGAAAGTCTTATTCAAAATTAGCACAGAATAGAGTATTTCCTCTCTAGGTTATCAATTTCAACAAACCCACCAGCAAGTAAGACAAATCTCTCTCCCCATCAGTAACTTCATTACTTCTACCAAATTCAGAGATGCAGCGTGTATGTATGACTGAATCCTTATTATGAATTCCCTGACTCCACATGACTTTATCTGTAAATTGAAGTAGTGTCATGAAAGACACTATGGTCAGTAAAACTCCAATAGCTACTTAATGGAATGCATAGATTTTTACCTGAATTTCATCCAAATACTGGACAAGCTCAGAGCTTCTTTTGGACAGCTGTGATGTGTAATCAGATACCTCTCCTCTTCGTAATGGAATTGCTTCTTTTTGAGAATCTATTTGCCTCTGATAGTCAACCACGTCCTGACGCAATTGCTCATTCTGCACACAAAGCAATCCAAACTTAAATCCATTTCTAAGAGTTGAAGACAAAGTTGCTGCATTTCTAGCAAGCTAACACAAAGAGCTAAGACACGCAAAACCCATCCAAATTCCTACAGTCTGCTTTTAGAAGTCTTAGAAGCCTCACCTTTTTCTTTATGCGCTTTTTCTTCATATTAAAAAGGAGAAAACAAGACCAAGAGAACAAAGCATGAAAAATATTAGAAATTAGCTTTGCTTTTGGAAGACCAAATATTAATCAATATAGAGACAAAATAAAATAGGTTTTGTTATACCTTTGCAGGCATATACATATCCACACACACATATATACAGAATATATCTCTATGATATATTCTATATAAATTATATCAATCATTCTAAAATTATATCAATCATTTTTACAAATTATTATCAAGGTTTTACCCCCAGAACAATAATTAAACAAATTTACTTGGAAACAATATTTAACAAAAATGTTAAAAATTCAAAATCCAAAATCCAGACCAAGCTAATGCACAGCAGGAGTATTCAAATTGAAATGTAGAGACTTCCTGACCTCACTTAACTATGTTTCATTGGAGCAGATGTTCAACATATTACTTTGCAGTAGTACACAGGAAAATGTTCCAAAATTAAACATCACACAAAAAATTATAAATACAGAAATATAGTAGTATATTTAGAAAAAATTTGAAAACACAGTAAATCAGCAATAATTTTTGCTAACCTCTCTCCTGAATCTGATGTTTTCATTTTCAGCATCTTCAATTCGAAGAGCAAGCTACAAGACAGAAAACTTTATAAGCATCACTGACACCACAAAGAACTCCAGAAACAAAAAAATAAATGCACTGCAATCCTGTGTCATCAGCGTTTTCTTTCTTTTTTTCAGGTGCTTTTTTCAGAACATCAACTTTTCAAAATATTTGACAGAACAGCTTCTAGAGATGTCAAGCTCAAGTCCTTCATACCTGTTCATTCACTTTCTTCTCCTTTTCCAACTCTTTTTCTGTATCTGTTAACAGTCTCTCTTTTTGTTCCAATTGCTTCTCCAGTTGGTGGATCTCATCACGCAAAAATCGAGTATCACGACCACCAGCAGACTTTTGTGCCATCTTATAAGCATTAAAATAACATTATAAATACAGTAGATATTCAAAGTAGAAAGAACTAGAAAAACCAAAGCAGATACTAAGACTAAAATAAATGGGATTTTTCAAGTGTAAAAAACTCAAGTAATTCTTCACCTAAGACTGGTGCATATTCAAAAAACAATAAAAAGCATTTGCTAAAATGTAGGGCTATTTCATAACTTTACAAGACTAAATACTAGTCTAAAATAAAATAATTAAAAGACCCCACCAGAGCACTCTATGCACTAACAAAATTTTAAAACATAACGCTAATTCTATACACTAATAAAATTTTAAAACATACCTCTAATTCATTTTGAAGTTTCACCAGCTTGGTTTTAAAACTATTTTCTGTTTAAAATAGAACAGATACAGTGAATTACCCAATAAGGTAAAAAACACAATACATTAATGCAACTGACTTCAGAGCAGTTGGTATTTTGTCCAACTCTCTCAACCTTAAAAAAAGCCACAAAACAGCAAGAACAAAAACCTAAAAACATATTTAACAAATCTTTTAGGAACAGCATAAAAAAGCTGGCTTACCACATTTAGCTTGCTCCTCCCCAGCTTTTTCAACTTCTTCTAGTGCAAGTTCTACCTCTTGAGCTTTCATCTGAGAAAAGAAACATAGCAAGCAAAGAAGAAATATTTACTACTACCATAAATTAAAAGATTGTTCCATAGACCGTATGTTTAGAACATATTTATTTTGAGAAATTTATTTGCATTTTCCATTTATCTATGTTATTCCAATTCACTTCACTTCCCACTACTAAATTCCAACAGCTACACAAGAAAGTATTCTGGAGCAAGCACCCACTTGGCATATAAATTACCTTAGGAGTAAGCAGTATTTTCAGGAACAGGAGAAAAAAAGATGCTTCAATTTAAACAAAAGAAAACAAACAAACAAAAAACCCCCCAAAAACAAAAACCAAAACACCCCAAAACAAAACACAACAACCCAAACAAAAAAACAAACAAAAACACACAAAACAAAGCAAATGCATTTGCAGAATTGAAGAAAGTAAGCCTTAATACAAACCTTCAGTAGTGACTGAGTAATTTTAAAAAGGTGTATTGTCTTTTCTGGACTTTCAGTTTTTAAGTCCTTCCCATCAACCTAACGAAAGAGACAAAAGTGGTTTTACACTAATATCAATGAAATACACAAAATAAAGTTTTCATGTATGTGAAGGAGCAGAGATGACTTAGGGAAGAAGGTATGACAGAACCCTCATGTTCCCTTTTTCTCAAGCACCTTGATGATGATATCCAGCAACCTGTCCGCTAGCTCCTCTTGACGAGGCAGGGTATCTGGATCAACTTTCATGAGCTTCTTCCAATCTAAAACAGCTGCCATATTGAAGGTGGGACTTTTTTTTCCTGGAACAAAGATTAAAATAACAGTTATCAGCTATTACCAGTGCAAACCAATTTTAAGTCAAATGACTTAATGGAGGCTGGCCACTGAACACAGCAGATGATTTTAATAACTGTAACACTGATTAACATTCTGTTCATATTTTGATCTATTGCAAACTAGGAGTCTATAATAAAACCGGGTTTTCTTTAAGAATTACACCATGCAGACTCAATGAATTCTTAGAACTATCAGTGAAGATCAGGATACTGACGAAACCAGTACTTTAATTTCAATATCCTTATTTTCTTCCCCATCACTTAATGTGGTATTTTACGCCAATGAACAAACACAAAAATCATTATTTCTAATATTTAAAACACAACCAACACTTTCAGTTTCATACTGTGAACACCAACTTCTTGGCATTCTATTACACATCATTTCTTTTTGATTAGAATACTTGAATTGACATTAAAGGACATTAACCAACCTGGAAACTGAGAAAAATCAGAAAGTGATGGAAAGTTTTTTCTACTGCTTACCTACTGGATGTTGTGGGCCACAGTGATTTCTCACATACCTGAAAGTCAATTCAGTATCTGAAAAAGGCAGAAGGGATTGGAAATCTGGGATTATTCTGTTCTTTGGAGCTGTCTCTAGACTTTCTGATCAATATTTCAAAAAGTAAATTCTACCAAGTTTAGAGCAGAACATTTTTAATCTACTTACTGCCCTAAATTATTAATATAGCACAAATGGTTAAGAAAAATTAGGAAAGAAATAAAGCTAAGTAGAATAATAAATGCAATATTATTAAAAAAACTAATGACACAGCAGGGGTATGTATTTTATAGAAAAAAAATCAAGCTCAATCAATAATTTCAGCAATACTGTATGCTGCGCACAATATTTTGAGATCTGATCCATCATGCACCCTGTTCCCCCTTCAGCAGTTTAAAGACTCAACAACTGAAATCTCCTTTGTTAATTAAAGTTTGAAATTGGTATTACTTTCCAAAACTAATATGCCTAAGCATTCTGAAAGAAGAGCTTTCAGACTCAGAAATACAACTGTAAGCTTAAGGAAGGATAAAAATGATCTTCATCCTTTCTGAATATGTGAACTACTTGAAAGGTCCCCTATATTTACTATAGTTCTTCAATGTTTGCTAACCATAAAACAGGCATTACATTCAATCCATGACTTCACAAGGATGACACTTTATATGCATTATTGCTTTTCTGTTTTGTTGCAATGGAAAAGGATAATACAAAGAGAATGCTGGCACTTTGACTTGTTCAGTGAACTGAATACTACTTGATTTCAGCAACATACTTGTTTAAGGATCAGAGTTCTTAAACATATTTATTTTTTCTTAAGCAATGAGATGTAAGACTTAGAAGTTTTAAATGCTCAACAATCAAAACTATTCTGAAATCAAATACACAAACTTACTACTGTCAATCCTTTCCCACCTTCCATCTCTCATATGTCTTTTTCCCTTAACTTACAAAATAATGTCCTAAGAAAATACCAGTCCTAAAATTTTATCCAAAAGGATAAAACATAACTGGATTGTACATAAACAACTGAATCCAACTTGTTGGGAGACCAGCTACAGTAAGGTAGGGGGGCACAACCCATGCACAGAGTACGGTCCACAGTATGTACATACTGTGAGAAAATTTATTTAATTGAAAAGTTGGTTTTTTTTTCAATCTTCGCTCATCTGTTGTCATTAAGTAAAACCCGTGGTTTTAGTAAACAGATGATCCATGCGGTGAGACGCTGAACTCATGGGTCTACAAAATGTGTGAAATAGATGGGTGTGAAAAATGCATGTATTTTATGATTGGCTTTTCGCAAATATTAAAATGAATATTATATGTGTTGCATTAGAAAGTAATACTGTATTAATTCTCTTAAGTACTGTGTTAAATATAGTTTTAGGCTATAAAAATTGTTAAAACAGAAACTATGCTATGTAAGATGCTTTGTTTAACAGAAAGGGCTTGCAGCGAGATAGCAGCCACATGATACCTAAATCTTTTAGAGAAAGGGAATTTATTGCCTTCTTATCAGAAAAAACGAACTTCTTCCCACCTTGGAGGCACTGTTAGGATTAGACGGAAGAAGCTGACACTGACCAGACAGAATCCTGTATTTGAATGGAATTTATGCATCATGTATGAAGTGTATGAATATACAACGGGCTATTGTTCTTAAGGGTTAATCCTTTGTTAACAGGTGTCCATTTTCGGGCTCGTGATGCCCAAAAAAAGGTACCCGGACGTCCGTAACTCTTTGTTTTTATTGTCTCATATTGTCCCAATTCAATTTGTCCAAATTGTTATTACTCTAATTGTGTTACTATTCTATTTAATCATTTTATTACTATTAAACTTTTAAAAATTTTAAAAACAAGTGATTGGCGTTTTTCACAATGGGGATTTGGTATTAGTTACCATAAGATTTTCTGGACTTACTCAGGGAATCAAGCATACACAAAACGTTCAGATGTCGTAAAGTTCAGCAGTCTCAGATGGAAAAGGAAGATTGGAGGGTATGCTCAAGTACTACCAGAACATCAGTGCCCTGGTCTGACTGCAGGAAACCACGCAGAGGCAGCCAAGCTCACGTGGTGACACCTTACCATGACAGGGAGATCACGCACCACTGGGAAGAGCTGATCTTGTCCCACCAGGGTGCGTGTATGGGCAGCAAGCACAGAGTGCCCTGCACACGAGGGGACGGAGCATCAAGAAGCACCAGTCACACGGGAGATGCGCTCTGCTATCTCCGCATTTGTTTACATGGCGCAACCCAGTGTAAGCTACTTTTGACTTTCAAATTGCATTTACCCGGAGTAGGTCTGAGAATCACAAGATCTTAATTACAAAGCCCCAACCAAGAGAGGACCTTCGCAGGTTCCCATTCTCTCCACTTTGGCACATCTCAGAAACAGGATACAGTGACAGCCCAGGATCCCTCCAGAATGCTGCTGAGACAATTTTGTCCTCGTTTCATTCCAGCTCTGCTGAACTAACAGCCTGCTTTATTCTGCAGGCGCCTTCCCAAGGAGGCGCAGCAGAGGCAGCATCCGAGAGCAGACCGGGCGGGACGCTCCATGCCCGGGCTCAGCCTGCCCGGGACGCGCCCGCCCGGGACCCGCGGCCGGCCCGCCGCAGCGGAGCGGCCCCGCCGCCGCCCCCAGCCCGGCTGCTCTCGGGGGAGCCGCTCCGGCTGGGGGCAGCTTTTGGTCTCCTCGCCGGAGCACCCCCCGCCCCGTGGCCTCACCGCTCCCGGGGGATGACGGTGGCCGCTGCCAGGCGACGCCATCAGACTCTCCCGCGGTCGCGGATACTCGTGGGCGCAGGGAAAGTCAGCCCTTCCGTGGCACCCACAGACAAGCCCCACGGTGCCAGGCGAGCTCTCCCAGTCCCGAGGGGCAGCCAGGCGGGCAGGACGCGATCCCGCCCGAGAGCGCCGCTTCGCCGGGGCAACGGCCCCGAGCACCACCCCCGCCACCGGGCGGGCTCCCCGGGACTACAGCTCCCGGCATGCCTCTGGGCCGACAGCCCCGCTCACCTTTTTCCCGATAGCCTCTGCGGGGCGACGCGCATGCTCCGTGTGCGGCGGTGGCGGCGGAGCGCGCGGTGGGTGGCGGCTCCGGTGGCGGGGCCGCGGCTCCGGCGGTGGTGCCGGCCTCAGGTAGGGCGGGCACGGCGCTGCCGCCGCGCCCCGCGGCGGGCCTTGCCGGGCTGGGGGGAAGAAGGGAGGAAGGAGTGGGCCCGGTGTAGCTGCTGCCCGCGGTAGTTTCGGTCCGCCGGCCGTGCCTGCTGTGCCCCGTCGGTGAGCCCCCCGCGCCTGCCGGGCTGCGGTGCGGCCTCGCCCTCTGACTGCGGCGCTTGAGCGGCGAAAGGGACCGCGCCCCGGCTCTGCCGCCTCCGCCGCCCAGGCTGCCCTTGCCTTGCGTGCCTCGCCCCAGCGCTGCGGGCAGCGTGCTGGCTCCTGCCCGGCCGGCGGGAGGGCTGCGGGGCTGCCCGGGTACCGGTGCGCTTCGGGGTGGGCAGGGAACGGCGGGGGCCGGAAGGCGCGGGGAAAGCACACCTATAAATTATTTCTATCCTTTGGGTACTACTAGCCCGCATGTCTGAGTTTTGGTAGAGGTCTGACAGCTGATAAAGTTTGGGATCCTGTGTTTTAGTTAAAGGGTTATGAAGACATGTTTTCAAATAAAAAAAGAAAGCTAGTAACCATTCCAGGCGTGTTTATCTCTTTGTAATTGTTTGTTCAACAGCTGCGGAGAGCTGAAGTGGATTTGTTTTGTTTTGTTTTTAATGGTAAGAGAAAGGCGATTATAACGTTATCTTTGTACTTTTGTCCTTTTTTGGATTAATAATTGTTTTCAATTTTTTTGCTATCTCTTGATCAGTATATCCTTGATATTTAGTAGGAGACTGACAAGATGCAAGATGCCTTGCACTCCTTATAGTTATGCAGTTTGTATAGCTATGCAGTCACAGCACAACTCCAAAGGCTTCTATATCTCAGCCAGGGGGTGGTTAATTATAGTTCCATATTGGGTGCAAAAGGCAAACTGTGTAGTTAGGGAAGGGAAAGAGACTGGGTTATATTTAATGAATGGGTAATGTTACTAAAAATAAAATAAATTATGGTTAGGTGTAAAACAATGATTTCTTAGTAGCATTGACTTCTTTAGGTGTAGGAAGTGACACAGAAAATAATGGCACCTTAGCCACAAACTAAGCCTTCAGGAAATGAATCCTTCTGTGGTAGAGAAAATAATCCATTGATGCTGGAATGCTTCTGTATAGGAGGTTTTTTTTTAATCATCTTCATCATCTTAACCAGCTGTTAATGCCAGTATAGCGATTTAATGTGCTTTATTTAATACAAATCAGCATTTTTGAGTGTTCTGTTGCAGAATCAGCAGAGAACACGTTTCTACATTTACTGTTAGTGAAACCATATCTGGGTTGTAATTGTGCAGTGCAGCTACTAAAGACCATTGGTGCAGAAATTAAAGGTATTTGGATTTGAGGTGGGCATTGAAACTCCAAAAGTGAAAAAAGAGTAAAAGGAATTGAAGTATTAACCCCACACAAAATGAGAAAACATTTGAAATACAGCATGGCTTGGACCAAGTAAATCAGTATGTTTTGCATCATCTCACACGATGAACTTTGTGTAAGTGAATCTTCTTTTAGTGGGAATAGATCCTTACAGTTCTGGAGCCAAGGAATCAAGTCAGCTCCATAGTGAACAGTTTGACCTGCTCTGATAGAAGAGTTAGACATACATGTTAAATCACAGCTTTGATAACAGTGTGCCCTTGCAAAGGCCTAATAGAGAAACTGCACCATGAAAAGCCTAATGGAATGTTATTTAAAGTACATAAGAAATCTTTTACAGACCCAGCATACTAAGTAAGGACAGAGTAGCAGAGTCTAAAGGCTGTGTTTTCAGCTTATACCTCACATGTAGCTTTTGTTCATTTATTCTTTGGAGTAAACAAGCATACAGTTTGTGCTGTTGCATTTCTGGAACGATGAGAGTGGTGATAAGTCTTATTTTAGAGACATTATTTTTGCATCAGTGAGGCCACAAAAGATGTTTCATGTAGTTGCTCTAAATAGGATGGGCATTATTTTGCTCCTGTTTGAATGTAGCAAAAGCCCCCTAAAGGCTTGGCATTGAAATGTGAAATTCTATTACTGATTTAGGTTTCTGAGTTATAAAGTACAAGCTAGACCTGTGTGGTTTGTATTTCAACTGATGTGTACCAGTTGCAATATATCCACTCACAACAAATTGAAGCTAAACCGGCAGCTTCATCTTACCCATTTTAAATCGTGTTACATTTTGGTCCTTGTTTGTATCAGAGTAACCTAAAATGTCCCATTGTTAGTCCAGCTGCCTGGTTGCCCGCAAGTTCTTTCCCCGTGGGAGATTTTCATCTGGCCTGCAACACGTGTTCTGACTTTGTATCAGAACTGCCAGTGCTCTTCTAGTTAATCCTTCGGAACCATGTGAAGAGACAGCTGAAGGCCTTCCTGAGCAGTGAAGAGTATTTCTTAGTAGTCCCATGCTTCTTGATCTGGTATCAAAAACCTTGCAGAAGGTTTTCACAATAAATTTTTTCTTGTTATATTTATCCTGGTTTGGGATTTCAGCAAGATGAAAGGGAAATTCAGGCATGTTTTGTATTATTTCTCCTCTCATCTTCCCAAATACTTCTTGCTTTCTAGATCAGATTCAAGCCCAATCATTTAAATTTCAGCTGTGCATCTGAGTTTTTTCCTGTTGGAGTTGTACCTTGGAGTGGCATGAGTAGATAAAGTTTAAGGCTTTGTTGGAAAGGCAAAATAGAAACAAAATTGTGATCTCTCTCTGTCAGTAAACATTTGTAATAATCAGCACAAAATGTTCCCTTTGACTCAGAATAAAAATAAACAAAGGTTAGCAAGTAGGCAACACAAATTAGGATTTTTTTAAGTGACTGTGCTATTGGTTTGTATATATGTGCTAATATTCATCAGTTCAGCTACCAGCTCTTAGATGAATGAGTTGCTTACCTGTTTAAAAATAAAAATAACCCTAGGAGTGATTTTAACAGCTTTTCACTTTCTTCCACGTTTGATAATTTGAAAGTTTCTGTGTGAACTGTAAGTGATGTTCTAAATAGTTCAGAACCTTCAGTGATTAATAAAGTGTGTGTCTCTAGTAAATAAATCTCTAGTATTGCCTGATTATTTTTTAGTAAATTGGCATAACACATTGTTATTAATGCCTTTCAATCCATGCAAGTGCCATTACTCAGTAGAAGAAAAAAAATTAAATGTATGTCTAAGTTTGTAAAGTTTGATAGTCAGATGTGTCTAACAGACAAAAACATATTTGTTCTTGCAAGGGTCTTTTAATGTAAGGTGGCAGATAGCTAATGATGGAATGCTAAATAGCTTTTGCATGTTTTCAAGATTGCAGCTGTGTTCTTGCCAAGATAGACACTTGCCAACTTTCCCTAAATTTATGGACAGAAAATGGCTTCTGCACTCCCAAATTTCCCAGCTGAGGATACTCTTAGAACATCATTATGCATTTTTTTATTTGCAATAGAGGTTTTCTTATGCAGACTACTTCATCTTGCAACATGTGGTGTGCTAAACCGTCCATAGTGTCATGGATTTAGTAGCAATCATTGAGAAATGTGTCTTCTTACCTTCTCAAGGTGCTTTGGCTCTTTTGGTGGTTATTTGTTTTTTTGTCAATGCATTTTTTCAGTTTTGTGAAACTTTCTTACATTTTACTCTTGCCTGTTATTCTTGAAGACTGGATGAGCTATTAGAATGATCTCGAGAAGCATGAACAGGATAACTATGTACTTCATGAGCCAAATGGGCTTGAGAGTTCTGGGTCTCTTCTGTCCTTTCCATTGAGTGTCTCTGTACAAATGTGAAAACGGTGCCATGCAAAGTGCAGATTTCTGTGCCAAACAGCCTAAGAGATTTAGTCCAATGATAAGCTGTTTTGCACAGACTGAGTATTCTTTTTTTTTACAGTTGGCTCTGATGACTACTGTGCATTTTCTGACTCTTAAGGTTTACCTTGCTGTTCATTGCTTTCAGCCGTATATTCTTCATGACATGGTCAGATATTGTTGTAAATTAAAGCATCCAACAGAAGTCTTTGTAATAAAGTATGGGAAGTACATGTCTGTCCTGATTTCATCCAGTCAAATGGTAGCTCTGTGGCTGTGTACTAAACCACAAGCTGGCAGTCATACAGCCCAAGGGCTGCTTAAGGTATCTCAGGGGCAGTCTTAGAAGCTGTAAGAGTAGCAGGTAGGTGAGATGAAAAAATAACCTGAGGGTTGGTCAGTCTGTTTGCATATTTAGGACTAGGCAGTGATGTGGTTCTCCCTTGCAGCAAGACTGTTTTAGCAAAGAAGTTGTTAGGCAGCATTTTGCAGGTGTTTACCAAATACATCCATCATTGGAAGTGAAGTACTGGCACTTGCAAGACCATACTTGGCTTGATCAACATGTCAGTTGGTAAGAAGGAGAATATATCCACTCACATGAGCAGCCCAGTCATATCAAGGCTCCAGCAGCCTCTTGCACGTCTGTGATTTGCAAGGTTCTCAGTCTAATATACTCCTTACATGGATTCTTTCTTTCCAACATCAAACTGATAATAGATTAGTTGATGTGAAAGTTATTTTGGTTGCCAAGAAGCAGTTGCTGTTTTCCACTGAGTTTAAGGGCAGGCATACTTTTGCCTGGCTTACCAAGTACGGGTGATCTTTTATAAAGCTCTGGTTTAGTTTTGCATTCTCAACATGTTGATGATCATTGCAGGTTTGGAGCTTGGAGTGTGAGGGTGGACCCAGCTACAGTAGCAGATAGGAAGTAGTAGTTCTGATTGCAAGACTTGCTCAAAATCTGCATTGTTATGCTAACATAAGGGACTGCAATTTTTCTATTCCGTATTTATGCTTTAGGTCAGCAAGACCATTAAAAGTACTCTGTAATCAGACCAGGTGGAAAAAAGTAATTTTCCTAACTCTGTGTATCTTTACAGTACATTTCAGGAAAATAAGACCTTAGAATGCCAGAATGGAAGTCAGAAGTAGTAAAGTACCTGTACTGCAGTTTTGTGCTATCTACAGGTTTTATGTGGCCTTACATTTCCCATTTTTCTCTTTGTGCACACTTAGCAGAGTGCTTGAATATCGGGGCTTTACCATATTTCCATTATGCCTCTCAACTTTCAAGACCTAGTGCTTTAGCACACAACTAAAATTTGAGAGGGGTGTGGTGTGATGCTTTAAAGGTTACTAAGTTTGATACAGTTCAAGCAGTATGTTGGGTGACTTGCTGCTAAAACCAGAACAGTGCATTTTGTTGCATATATTCATTGCCTACAGTAAATTTAATAAACCTGTTCAGGATTGTCTGGAGTGTCTGTGACTCAAATACTTGCCTTGAAAGACCAAGGTATAGCCATGTATTTGCATGTAGTTGTAATTTTATCTGTGATTGAAATGTGCAAAGGTGAATTGCAATAAAAGCTTCCCGTGTTAAATGTTGATATTTTCTGGAATTCTCTGATGGTGGACTAGCCACTAAAACATGAACTTTGGATTTATCTAATATCTGAATTTATTTATGCTTAAGAGTTCCCTTTCATTCAAATGAAAACAGTATTTTCCCTACAGCTGTCATGTAGGTAAGTGGAGCTGTGTCAGGGAGCAGCATGGTCAACAATGGTGTAGAGTGTGGAGTTCTGGGTGGAAGGAATGCTAGAAGTTCAGAGCGAAATGAAAGGCTTGTGGAAGCATCAGAATCACCTGGGATTAAGGGATAGGTATAGTAGATGTTTTGACATACTTCTTCACGTGTGGAAAAGTGAAAACCTACTAAAATTTGAAAGAGCTAATAATTAAGGCTGGTTAAGCTTTCCATTTTGATAAGATGCAGTACTTAGGAATCAATTTTTGATTTTTTGCTAGTTGGGTAACAGTAGCTGTTTCTGAATAAGTGTTAAAACACCGAACAAACCCTTTTCTTAAGGGTTGAATTTCAATAAATCTTACAGTTGGTTCTGTGTGCTAGTATTACTATGTCAGTATTTAAAATAATAAAGGCTAATATGTTGGAAAATCCTGACATGTTTATTATAGGTCCTTTTCAGATATCACTGCTTTTCAGTAGAATTAGTGAACTTCAAGAAGTAGGAAGGGGGACTCTTTAGAAGCTGTTGCAAAAAAGGAATTTCAAATTCTGGCAGGGTAGAAGCATATGTTTCATATCCACCTTTGAAGGGGGATCTAAAAAAGTAATGAGTTAAAGTTCAAAAGTGTATTCCTGTAGCATGCTTTGTTTTCTTTTTTTAATAAAATTTCTCTGTCTGCCAAGAGGATCACAGACATGTTCAGTTGTAAACTTATCTTAGTGTTTTAAAGTAATTGGATCAAGCCCATGGTAGGGGGATTGGAACTAGATGATCTTTAAGGTCCCTTCCAACCCAAACCATTGTGTCATTCTATGAAAAAGGTGTCACAACATCCTTCAACATCGAGGTGTTTTTTTAATTTGTTTTTGTTAATTACAAAGGTGGTGGCAGCTTTAAAAAAAGGCTTTCTTTGTTGAAGTAACATCAATAGCCAGTGCTCCAAGTACTAAAAAAGCCCTTAACTGTGATTATGTGAGGAACACCAAATGGTTTGGTTTGATTTCTTTGAAATTGCATGTGTCCTGGTTTTCAGTTTAGCTGCACCTGCATCTTGCTGCACGTGTATTCCTTCCTGTACCTACTGCTCCTTTGCCACTAGTGGTGGTGGTGAGTGATTGAGAGCTCTCAGGTCCACCCTCCAAACTACAAACAAGGTCACCTATCTAGATCTTTGTGGCCTGTATTAAGAGTTCAAGTGTGGAGTATTAAGAGTTCAAGAAGCATTTGGACAACACTCTCAGGCACATTGTGTGATTCTTGTGGTTGTCCTCTGCAGGGCCAGAAGTTGGACTCAGTGATCCTTATGAGTCCTTTCCAGTTCAGCATGTTTTATGATAAATATGAACACAATTTTTAAAAAGCCCAGTAGACCAGAGGAAAAAAATCACCAGAATTTCAGGGTTTAGGACAATAAAGCAGACTTGGGCTTTCAAATAGCTCATCAGCTTTGATGTGTGAACTGTGATAAACATAAGGCTGCAGTCATTATGTATTCATGGATCCACATAATCTGGCTAATACTAGCTGCTCTGTGTCCTTACAGATGCTCCCCCTCTACAGTTTGGGGGGAAAATACTCTTGTTCAGTCATGTCCATTTTCTCAAAATGAAGTCAGTGTTGAGCTGTGTAGCTTTTCAGTACCATCAGTCCCAGCAGTTGGCAGTGGTCTATGCAGATTCACTAGTGATCTAAAGAAATACCTTTGACCTGTAGTTACCTTCTTACTCTTCCGAGGCAGAACAGTATTTTTGAACAACCCAATACACAGTAATTTCACCTTTTGATCAGTTCACCCATAGAATATTATGTAAACAGTCATAAAACTGCTGATCAATAATTTCTGGGGCTTAGGAGGTTAAGCAAGATGAGAGAAAATAATACAAGATAAAGTTAATTTTGGGTTTTTGCATACTGTTTTTTTAGACAGTAGTCTCATGAACAGTCCGTGACATCAGAGCAACTGGCAGAGTTGAGGAAAAAAATGACCTTTTCATGAACTTCTACAAAGAATGCTAATGAGCCTTGTGTGACCTTCAATGGTAAGTTTAACATTATTAATGTCCTTTACCTGTCCTTGAACCCCTGAATTTATGAAATTCTACAAGTTTCCAGTTTGTTCATCGAAATGTTTGAAGTTTGGTTTAGTTTTAATTTATTTTGAAATATTTTGAGAAACACCTTTAAATCCAAACCCCATAAATAATTGACACAGTATCTGCCTCGTTGCTAGCTAAGAATTTGTGTATGTTAAATTACTCAGGATTCCAGAGAACTTATTTTTCATAGTTTATCAGTTTACACCACTCTCTTGAACTGCAATAGCTGTCTGGAAAAGCTACATCACAATTTATTATCAATGCTTTTTTTCCTTTGCCCACAAGTAAAACATGAAAAGTAGCAGTGTATCTACCTTTTGTAAGGCTTTTTAAGGGTAAGGTATTTTAATGAGAGTATTTACTTTAAACACTAAACCATGTTACATGTGTGACCTGAGGAAAAACTTTTCTGTCTTACTGACTTATAGGTATGGAGTGTCACTAACTTGTAAAGTATTTGATGTATTTAAAATCAAGTTTAGTAAATAAAACTACTCAAGTTTCTCTACATATATTTCAGTTTCTGTCCATGAAACCTCCTTGAGAAGATGGCTGACGTAAGCCTGAAGGAAGCTGCACTAATAGTTGGTGTGGTGGCAGCCTGCTACTGGAACAGTCTCTTTTGTGGGTTTGTTTTTGATGATGTTTCAGCAATTTTGGACAATAAAGATTTGCATCCTTCTACTCCATTAAGAAATCTGTTTCAGAATGACTTCTGGGGCACTCCAATGTCTGAGGTAGGTGGTTTGTGAAACACTTTGAGACATTTAGGAAATTAAAAAAACCTTGCAGAGTGTTTTTACACTTCTTTTCCCTAGTGTGGTTTTAACAGAATAGCTTGGATTTGATGGAATTTGGTGGTGTTAGTTTTTGTTCAATAATATCAGAAACACGTGTAGCTTATATTCTTTCCCTTTGTTCAATAAAAGAGCTGGTAAGAAGATGAAGTGGTGCTTACAGCACACAGCTGCATGATGTTATTTCCTATGTAATTGCAATATCAAAATTGAACAACTCTGACCAATTTCTTTTCTCTTTTCAAATTAGATATTGCCATGAAAGGGCATTTATTTCTGAATGCAACCTGGAAGGAAAAATAACACTTAAACAACAAAGCTTGGGATTAGGATATTGATTCCTTTAAATTTATTTAAGTATATATATATATATATATATATATATATATATATATATATATATATATGTATGTAGATATGAATTCAGAGTTTCTGATTTGTAATCATATAGAGTGGCTGTGTATTATCTGAAAAGCTGCATTGGCATTGAAGCTCTTGATAAACATTGTTAAATGGCAATAGCTAAAGGATTTTGATACCATTTTAAAAGTCACACATGGTGTTATTGCTGAGCAAATGAATAAAAATTCTCTTCCATTCATACATTCTCTGCTTATCAAGGCATTCCACTTTATAATCTTTTAATCTTTTCTTGTGTTCATAACCTATGGGGTTAGTTCCTTGTGACATACCATTTGCTAGCTCTGTAAATAGACTCTGATACATAATTTTCATATAACCCTGTAACCAAAGCTTCCAGATGCCATTTAGTTCTGTATTCATTGCGGGTTAAAAAGGTAGGAAAAAAGCTTTTTTTTTTTTTTTTTTTTTTTGGGCGACTGATTTTCAAATCTTTGTTTTGAAGGTAGATGCCTGACAGTGGAAGGAGATTTAGGTATGGCTAGGTGTTTAGGAAGGTATTTTGGAGTGAAAGTCATTTTGTAAGTTAGTGGTGACTGATTGTTTTATTTGTTTTCTTTCAGGAGAGGAGTCATAAATCTTATCGTCCCCTTACAGTTCTAACGTTTCGCTTAAACTACTTGTTCAGCGAGTTAAATGCAGTTTCTTACCACTTTCTAAATCTGGTCTTTCATGTGGTGGTTTGCATAGTCTTCCTCAAGGTCTGTAAGCTCTTCCTGGACAGCAGGAGCAGTGTAGTTGCATCCTTGCTCTTTGCAGTGCACCCAATACATACTGAAGCGGTAGGTACAGCTGTGATGTGCTTAATTTGTTTGAACTGTGTTAATTAAACTGTAATTTCATGGTGTTTGTATCTACTTGTATATATATAACTTCAGAAAGTATGATTTTATTTGTACTTAATTTTTCCTTTGCAGTGAGTGGTGGAAGTGACAAATTTCCATGCTCAAGAGTTGTTTTATATTACATGCACCTACTGGAAAATAATTAAAGAAACATGAATTTAGTTACTAAATAATTTAGGCCTCTGCTATTCAAGTTGGCTTTTATGACTTCAGTTTACGTAGACATTTGTGTTCTGTGATGATTCATACAGTATCCTATTTTGCAAATACTATGAATGCCTCTTAATGCATTTCCAGAATCCCTTGTGGCTAATCACCATGCCTGTTCTGTCTGCTTTCTTTCATGTCAGTTGTCTGTCTCAGTGGGATTTTCTCTAGGATTGTTGTTCCTATGCTATAGCCAGCTTAGGCCCAATTCTGTTTAAACCTTCCATTTTTTATCGTATAGCATGCCAGGAGGAAGAAATACATTTCTCTCTTCTTTTCTTTGATTCTGAAGGAATTCTTCACTGCTATTTAAAAAAAAACCAAAAAGTTTTGTTTGTACAAGTTTTCTGATTATATACTTTTTAATGGCTGACCAGGCTTGCAATGTTGTGGAGGAATTGAAGTCTTGTGATCACCATTCATTAGATTTCTTGCTGCCAGAAAATCTGATAAAGCAGATGTCTGGCATTTTCTGCTGTTATTTCTGCTGCCCTTCAATTTGCTTTCCTGGATTTCAGTACACAGGTATTACAAAGCCCTGTCTCTTTCTTTTTTTAAAATAGTATTAGCTTATTTTCAGAAAACTGAAAATGTTCTAATCTTTTACTGCTTTGAAGATTATACCACTTTAGTGAGTGGAAGGAGTTTTTTTGGGTAGGGAAGAGGAGAACAGAGTCTTTTGATTTTAATAAAATGAGAGGGCTTTATGTTCTAATTTTTTGGTCCTGATTTTTTGGGTAAAGAGTTTGCATCTATCTCTTATTCACTAGTAGTACAGATCCCTTTAAGCAATAATTAAGAAACCTACATCTTTGCATTTTGAGCAAATTTTACAGGAATTGAGTTGATAAAGTTGGTTGTTATTTAAGCTACTAATATGTCCTTGCTAGAAGTTAATGGAATGTTTAAAATGAGGAAGTTTGGCACCTAAAAATTCCTGCTTGCTCCAAAGCAGGAAACCCCTGCTTTGGAGAGTTTTAAAGGAGTTTGCACCAACCCCTTTAAAAACTTGGATAAAGTATGAGTTAAAAAAATTAAAATTCGTTATTTAATTTGGTTTTCTGGTTCTTTGAAAAACCATGCTTTAAATTGCCGAATTTGGCTTTACCTCTTTGTAGTAGATGTGACAGGATCTTTGCAGCAGCGCTAGCAAGTTTCCAGTGACTTAGGTTAGTGGCTCACAGGTTAGATCAGCCAGTGTAATTTTATCACTTCAACTCCAAATTTCAGTGATTCTTTATTATGATTGAACTTTCAGATTCCGCCCCAAATAGCAAGTAGCACAGATGCTTTTAGTGCTGTGCCATCAGAATTAGTAAGAAGTACCGTGCTAATCCTACAGCCCGTTGTGTAACAGGAGCTCATTGTGTAAGGCAGAGCGTGTGTAAGGCCTGGTGTCGGCCACGTGAGGGCGCTCCAACACAAGGATCGCTACAACCTGGGGCTGGCTGCAAACACCGCCAAACGCAATTCTCGTTCAGTCCCCCTGCTGTCGTACCCCGGTACTCACTGAAGAGTTAGATAAGGGCTTGCTTCCTTCTTACCCTCACCTCTTTCAATGTGTATAAAGAACAAATGGAAGTTTCCTTACACAGAAAAGAGGAAATAATAATGAGATGTATGTTAGGACTAGGATTTTTGGATTTTTATATATTTTATAAGTATAATTGAAAGGTATTTGGTCTTAATTCCTTTAAATTAATCTCTTACTTGTTAATCACCTGTACAGGAGTTTGAAACAGCAGATACAATACATAAATATTTCAACCCTTTGCCTATCTTAAGATAAACAGTTTTTTCCTGGAAAAGTTATCAGAGCGGGATAAGTAGAAGATAATTTTCTGCTTGAGTTGAAAAGGAAGCTAGGCTCTTGCAGTGATATCTGTTTTTCTGAGGAAGGCGTTTTTAGGACATGAGTTGAATAACAGCCCCATAGATTCATCTGTCCTTATCTTTACAATTCAAGTTCAGTCTTGCTAACTGCTTTGCTACTGTTCTGGCCAGAAGTATGTAAACCACCTTTATAACTACAGGATGTCAACTAACGTCGTGAGTGCTGGAATTTTCTCTCATAAGTCACGTTTGTATCCAGAAATAGAACCTCTCTTTTGTTGGCAGTCAACTGTGGAGGCACACCAACATGCTTTATTAATGTTCTCTTTCAACTGATCTACAGATAAAGTTCTCTTTAATGTCTTAATACTAGACAATTTTGGATTCCAGACCAAGAATCTTTGAAACATCTTAAGATATTTTGGAAACAAATACTTAGATGCTCTTCAAAATATTAACACAAACTTTAGTGTCTTACCAATGGTGAAACATGCTCTCTCTGTGCGTGATTCAGTGAGTCCTTTGGTAAACATACTGTAGTCCTAAGAGAAATACTAGAGCATGATTTCAGATTCCGATTAGAATGCTTTTCTTTACACTGTGACCTTGGGTACTGAGTTACTTTCTCATTTTATGCTGTGCTGGATCAATCGTGCTTGACCAAGAATGTACTAGCAATAAAACTTTCTAGCTGGGTCCAGATAGAAAAACGTCAGTTTTCAGCATTGTCATAGTTAAATCATGAGCTATGCAGTTTCCTTAGCTAAATACGACCATCTGCCTCAGGACAACGTGCTATTTTTCAGCCACGTTACTTGTAAAAATTTGGAAGCAGTCAGAGGCACTACAGAAGAGGACAAGTGAGGAAGAATGGTGGTCCTAGAAGGTGCTGTAGGCAGCACTGCGGCTACTGCAATAGCCATGAGCATAGTGACGTGTCTTCCATAGCTGAGTGTGGGTTTCACTTCAGCATTTTTTGAAAACAGTTTTTGACATGGGAATGAGTGTATTTCTTTGGGGATTCTGAAACAACCCTTTGCCATATGCATTTTAACACTTCTCTGAATTTCATAAAATCCACTCCTCTCTGTCTCATCAAGGGAAGAGAGGTTGTGATTGAACACTGAGGCAGAAATGTTGAGTACCTCAGCCTTCTCCTTGTCCATTGTTATCAGTTTTTTCAGTACTGTTGGTGTGGGGAGGTACACCTCTGACATTCCTTTTCTGGTTAACCTACCTGTAGAAGCCTTTCTTGTTATTCTTTATGTCCCTTGCCATGTTCAGTTCCAGCTTTGCCTGGGCCTTCCACACTCCATCTCTGCACAGCTGAGCTTTGTCCCAAGTTGCCAGTCCTCGCTTCCTCTGCCTAGACATTTGCTTCTTTCACTTTAGTTTGACCAACAGTTCTCTACTCAACAACACTGACCTCTTACTTTCCTTACCCAATTTCTTGCTCCTGGGGATTGGTAACTCCTGTGTTCTATGGAATACTTCCTTGGAGATCTGCTATCTACATAATAATAAATATCTAGTAACATATAAATGGCATACCTAGATTATTAATAAAAACTCAATAAATGCTATCTTAAAATATCAAATAACAATAAATACTTAATAATAATTAAGGTTTTTCTTCTATTATTTTTCAGGTAACTGGAGTTGTGGGCAGAGCAGAGCTTTTATCATCTATTTTTTTCCTAGCTGCTTTTTTGTCATATACAAAGTCTAAAGGTCCGGATAATACCATAGGTAAATGACTGACAAATAGAGATATAATTCAGTTGCTTTACCACTGATAAAAATGCTCTTAAAACCATAATAGAGGTGAACTGGTTATTCAGCAAGTGTGTACCAAAACTCCTTCAGAGCTAAGATACCCATATAATACTACTTTCCATTATAAATTGCATTTTTTTCCCCAAGACTTAGGCATTTCTTTCATGCCTTCTTAGTTTATAGCACCTACCCTAGGATATTCTTGCACTGACTTTTATTACTGCAATTTAAGTGGAATTGTGCTGAGGTGCCTGAGATGGTCAGTCACAAGTAAACTCCAAAGTTTCAGTGCGGATAAAGGAGGCTTCCATCTTTGCCAGAGTCATATTGACATAGTGAGAAGCCATGACTCCCTATAAAGTATTCCATTTGAAAAAGTGCTCCGGTGATTTAGGAAATACTGATATATTTTGTTTTACTTATTATAAATTAGTCTTTTACCCTTCATTTATTTTATTCAGTTTAAGGGAGGCAATTTTAATATTGGTGTGTGTGTATTGTTTTCTGTAGAGTAAAAGTGGTCATCTTTCATAAGACATTACATATACTCAAAATATTTACAGAACATAGCATATTCAGATGTGAGGAGTCAAAGGCTTCACTTTTTGAAGTAATTTACTTTATTAAATGTGGTTTTTGTAAGATGGAACATTTTCAATAATATCTTCTTTATTTGCAGTGTGGACACCAATTGCAGTGACTGTATTTCTAGTAGCTGTTGCAACACTGTGTAAAGAACAAGGAATAACAGTGGTGGGGATATGCTGTGTGTATGAAGTCTTTATTGCTCAAGGGGTAAGCTGTTGAAAAATAAAGTGGATTTCTGTTATGAGACATTAAGTACTTTGAAGCATCATATTTGGCACTGATCTTTCTCAGTTAAGGTTAACTCAATAGTTCTGGTACATTTTTCAGATTTTTTGAGTCAATTAGTTTTTGGCAGTTAACAGTGAGGGAATCAAATAATTTCCAGGTTGTCCTTTATGTGCCATGCAGAGATGTTAGCAAATATACTCAGTAAGACTTGACAGGTCTTAATGGAAGCCTTTGGTTTTAGCTGACTGAGATTTGCAAATCCTAACTTGTAACAGTCTTGATTAAAGTTTGAGGTGCATGAAGATGGAGGATTATTTGGTTTTAATCCCGGTAGTAAAAATAGAGAACATATTATATACAAATTCATTTCATCATTTTCTATTGAGTAATCAAATACTTTAGAGTAGTCCTATTTGAATAACTAATATTCTTAAGGAATTTGTTGTTCTAAGAATACTGTTATCTGATATATTTCATTTTAAGCATTGATAAGCCTTTAAATTAATAGTGACTTTTCCTTAAAGAAACAAGATTCTCCTGCAATTCAATAATTCTAGACTTTTCAATAACCAAAATAAATTCAAAATTAAAATTTAGCATTCCATATTTTAAGAAGATTTTACCGTTATTTCTTAATTGCTTGCAGAAAATTTTGCCAAAAATGCGCCAATAAAAGCCAAAAGATTGTCGATCCTGGGGACACATAATCAAGGCCGAAATAGCAGAATCACATAGATGTCTTAGTAACTATTGCCTTTGCAGGTCTAGTGAATTAAAATACAATTTTCTAGCTGGATTTTTAAGGAAATCACCAGTACGTGACTGGTTTTCAGCCCACTCTTCCTTTCTTCTAGTAACTTTTGATCTGATCTTCAGTTTCACTGAAGTTTAACAAGATTGTGTAAGTCATTTGAGTAGGAAAGATAAAATGCAAACTGAGACTTTTGAAAGCACAGGTGTCATATGAACTTAGATTTTTACCCATCCTCAAAAACTTTTCAGTTTCTCTAGTTTAGCCAGCCGGTATATGTGAATCAATAAATCATCACCAGCAGAAGTCATGAAGACAAAGGGAAAAAGGTACACTGAGAAGAAATTAGCTTATGTAACAGGAAACTGTGCAAGGTTATGATGTTCATGAGGCAAGGAGGGATGACTTACTGCAGTAGTGGCATAACATAGAAAGCCAGGGCTAATCAGGAAGCAAATTGTATTTCTGTCATTCATAAGGAATTTTGTTTATAGGGCAAGTTTTCAGAGGGGCTGATAATTCTGCAAATAGTGATTTTTCTTCTTGAGAGTTCCTTTCATGGTTTTGATTCATTTGTTCAAGCCTCTGAACATGGTACAATTTTTTGATCTGTCAGCACAAAATAGCTATGGGTGTACAGGTTCAGCTGTGATAGTGTTAGCAAGAATACTTGACTAGTTTATTAGAATGTAGACCTGATTTTGGGAACTTATCATGAAGGTACTAAGCTGAATTAATTAACTGTTGGGAGTAGATGTTTACAGAAAAAACTGAGGAAAAAAGTATTAGGTAGCTCATATTTATCTGAGGAACTAATGAGTATTCTCTGTGATTATAAACCATTTTTTAATTTGCAGTACACCTTGCCAGCATTATTGGACACAGCTGTACAGATTCTTCGAGGAAAGGGCAGTATTCCTTTCTCTATGCTCCAAACACTGTTGAAGCTCATAGTCCTAATGTTCAGTACACTCCTGCTTGTAGTTGTCAGAGTCCAGGTTATCCAGTCTCAGCTTCCAGTGTTTACAAGGTAATAGTAAAGTGTTTCTTATTTACAGTTGTTTATAAATAAGATGTGACTTAATGAAGTCGGAATGAAATAGCCAAAAATATATGAACTTAAGTGTTATTCACCTGCTTCAATATTAGTATTCAGTGTCTGTACAATATTGCATTTTTTGTGAAGTTGCTAAATTATATATTTCAGCAACTGTTGAATAAAATGTTCAAAATACTGAGCTGTCTTGGCAGGCAGCCATTTAAAAAAGTTTACAGTTGATCGTTTCTCTTAATAATTCAGAAATTAAATGTCTTATTGCTTAAATATTTTTATTGTCTCTTTATTTGAACCTTATCTGATTTGAACCTTATCTTACCTTTATCCAAACCTCTTAAATTTTTCCTCTTCTACATACAGAATATATTTTACATTTTATGTATGTACTATGCAGAAACCATTGTTGTCTTCAGATAGACTGCTTGAAGATATATATGAAGGATGTTAGAACTGAAAGACTAATTTATCTTGAGCTTGAGCAATGTAGAAACACAAGAATCTAGAACTGTCCCTGGAAAGTTGAGACGAACTATTAAAAACATGAACAAGGACCACTGAACTCAACTTGAGATGTAAATCATTCTGTTTCTTCAAACTTATGTTGATTATATCCCAAAACAGTTTCATAAACATGGAGGAGGCTCTGTCCCTCTCTTCAGTGAATCACTGTGCATGGTTTCACACCTGACAAATGCAGGAAGAGTAGGATATTTTATGTCTGTAATTAGTAGTTCTAGCTATCACTCTAAAGTTTGCAACAAAGTGAATCAACATCATATCTTTCTTCATTAAAAGCTCCTTTTTCTCCTTTCTTTTGCTTTAGGTTTGATAACCCAGCCGCTGTTAGTCCATCCCCAGCGAGACAGCTGACTTTCAACTACCTCCTCCCTGTAAATGCTTGGCTTCTTCTCAATCCCTCAGAATTATGCTGCGACTGGACAATGGGAACTATTCCTCTTGTGGAGTCTTTGTTAGATGTTAGAAATATTGCCACCCTTACCTTCTTTTGCTTTCTGGGATCTTTGATGGTCTTCAGTCTCCGATACCCCGGAGATTCCTCCAAGACAGTATTGATGGTATGAATGATGCCCTGGTTTTGTCCTTTTGTTAAGAGCATGTGGCTCAGGTTGTATGGTCAGATGTGTAATCTGCTGTGAGCCAGAGATACTATGTGTATCTAGCCTTTTAGGCTAGAGTGAACACATAAGAGGAAAATTGTCTGCTGACAAAACTGCTAAATTGCAATTAAGTATGTGATTCTGTTAGAGATGAGAATAAATATGCCCCTTGTTAGGTATTTGTAAACTGTATTGCAGCCTTTCTCAGATATTCAGAGCTCAACTGGCACATGGTGGCTTTCAATAGAATTTAAATTTTTCAAGGACCAGAATGCATTTTCATCCTGCAAGCTGTCTACTTTGTTTAAATGCCAGTAGTCATGATGTGTATTTAGCAAAAGATTTGATTTTCTTTCTCATAGGTGTAAAAGAAAGGACATATTTTTGCATTTAGGAATAAGTTTCCACTTTTGTTATTGTTGTTTTTCTTCTCAAGTTGTTTTCATATTATGAAAAACTAATTTTGTCAAGCTGTAAGATCAGTTCCTGTGTCTGTTCAGTATTGTATATGATCTTAAAACTGAGATGGATTAATAGAAAAGAATATTTTGGAAGAAATGGGAAGGATCAAAGGAGCTGGTATTTTTGAAAAAAACAGTCATCAATTATTGATTCCATTGCAAATTTTTGCAAGGTGAATGATAACCTGATACCATACTTTTTTATTAGTTCAGCGATGAAGTTATGCGTACAAAAAAACTGCATGCATTTATCTTAGTCTGCTTCAGAAATAATGCATTTTTTAGTATGTTAATCAGCAAACAGAAGTTTCAGATGAGTGGTAATATTTATGCATAACCTAAGATTTAAGTAGTTCTTTGCTAAGCAGCTGACAAATTTTGATGCACTTCTAAAAGACCTAGCATTATAGGTCTGACTCATATGTTTTCTTCTTGTCTTGTCACTGGAGCAAGGCAATATATTTCCCTAGAAGACCAGTGAAATGATATCAGTGAAATGATATCTAGACCAGTGAAAATGATATCTAGTATTGCTGATGAAATTTCTTGTCTTGAATTTGGAAACTGTGTATGAAGAGAAGAAATTATTTATATAGTAAATGTGCAAGGTGACATGCTTGGAAAATAAGTGCCCGGCACTTCAAGTATGCAGAGTAGTTGCATTTTCCTCCTTATATAAGCTGAGGCATAAGTTTTTCTCTACTTCACTGTTAGCACGAAAAATGTGTGTTGGGTGTGGTTCACTTTTTTTATAGGACAGCTCCTGAATATTAAGGCTGTTTATTTCCCTGCATTTCTGTTTATTCCCTACCTGGTGAAGTTCACAAGAGGAAAGGGTTAATGGATTTTTTAGCATACGTTGGTGTAAGTCAATTAGGTTTTGTTTGAGGGTGGTATTTTTATATGTGTTTTTGTTATTTCAAGTGGGTTTTATAGGAAGGATTTTCTGAGGTCATTCACTCGGGCGTGCAAGCCTCAATGTCACCTGACACAGTATAGTCCTGGTTTAATGCAAGTTGTTTTCCTTTAATCTATACCTGTGCTGTGTATATAACTTTCAATATTATGCTGATTTTCTTCAGCATTGAAGTGCCTGGAAGCCGATTTCATATGAAATGGGAATGCAGTATTTTATATTAAATATTAATTGTTATGTGCTACAAAATGAAGCTATACGATAGGCCAAAGCCATTGATATCCCCCGAGTAATCAATGTATTCTGTATGTTGCAAGGCTCTGTTGTGGTTTTGTTTTCATGGAGCTTAATGAAATGCTGTGGATCAGCAGCTGGGCTGTGTTAATGATCCATGTGCATATTCTTGAAATATCCTTGAAATACGACACAAAATCTTACTTATAAATCAGTGTTGCATTTTTATATATGTAATCCTGGGTTGATTTTCAAAATGGATTATTTAACTGTTTTTGCATAGAAGAGGCAGTTAATGTCATGCTTAACTTTAACAGCCAGTTGTATTTAAAGTTTCTAGGAAATTCCTCTTTCTTCAAAGAAAAAATCCATTTCTGTAGATTTGTTTTTATGGGGTTTTTTGTAACTTGAAGGCCAGATATTTTGAAATAATTATTCATGTCCTTTCTGGAACCAGAGTTTGGAAATCTGCTACTTAACAGTCATTCAGGACTTAAAGCAACTGGTCATGTCCACTTTCTTTGCAACAGATGGATTTCTTTGTCTCTTAATAAACACCATTTTTGATAAGAAGTGAGTCCGCAACCTAAGAACTACAATTGTGCAGTTCTTAAGTTCATCGTAATTTCAGATATTTTGGGGTACTCTTAGCACTCTGTCCAAAAACTGCTGTTTATTCAGTGACTGACTCTGATTTTGTTATTCACATTTCTTACAGAAACGCACAACAGACTCTATTGTATTGTAAAAATTGCTGCTTTATGCCTCAAATAAGCTGATACAAATTTTTAATTGTCAGATAATGTCCAAGGTTTTACACTGTCTTGTTTCTGTATCTGGAACTCTTACTAAAATTGTTTTGAATTTAATTAATGTGTTTATTTGTGCTCTTTTTGTAGTATAGTAAAGCAAATATACTTCCAAGCCCTTAAGTAAGGAATAGAATAAATTGCAGGTTACTATTTGCTATATTCAATGTGAAACAGATCTGAATATTAAAAAAAGAAAAGACCGAATATCTACTATTTATGTCTGGTTTTATGGGAATATTTTTGTAATTTTTAACTTGTTTCTTGGGTACAGCTTGTCACTGCCAATATCTTGATTACTAATGTTGTTTGCATTTCCTTTCTAGGCTCTCTGCTTAATAGTGCTACCATTCATTCCTGCATCAAACCTGTTTTTTCCTGTTGGATTTGTAGTAGCAGAGCGAGTGTTATATGTTCCTAGCATGGGATTCTGCATTTTAGTAGCACATGGATGGAAGAAATTATCAAATAAAAGGTAAATAAATTCATACTGATAAAAGCTCTAATGGGAAAGCTTGCATAGCCATAAATATGGTTATCCTCTGTGAAAATAATTGATGAGTGTAAATCAAAACTGGTTTAACTTTATTCAAAGTTGATTACTGACTGAAGTTTATACAGTGCATGTGAGTCAGCCAGTTAAAGTTGCTGAAAATTTAATCAGCAAAAAATTAAATTTTCAGAAATGTCATGCTAGGAATAGATATCAGCCATTCAGTATTTTTTAAACAAAACAGTTCTTTGGTTAACAATTTCTCCTTAAAAATGGTGCTTTAAAAGCATATTTTGTACACACTTTTTTGTTTTCTGATATCTTTTGCATTGACTTGGACATACCTCCCACTGATGCTTTCCCTTAGCCCAGTGGTGTCCTAATTCCAGTTCAGACAAATGGAAAGGCAGAAATTTGCAGTCTGTGTTGTCTGCTATTGTTAGAGATGAGGCCTTGCAGTAAAATTTACACTAACTGGTGCTGCTGAAGCTGACAGCACTGGATAATGAGAAATTAGTGATATATTGTGGGAGTGTGGATTTCTCACAAATCCCACTACAAGGCAGTAAAAATAGAAGTGATGTGAAAGAAAGAAAGGAACCAGGAGAGGATGGCTGGGGAGAAAAATTAGGCAGCTAGTGTCATTTACTACAAAAATATTGGAAATCAGTTCTCTAAAATGAGAAAGAAAAGGTTCCTTGCTTTAGAAATATATTGAAAGAAGAATTCTTATAAGCCTGATGGGTTTACAGATTACTGTATATGACAGTTCTTATTAATCACATTGGTAGCATTTTAGAATTACTCTCTTAATTTAATAGTTTCCCTTTTTTAATATTTTTAAAACCAAACGTGGTAGACAAAACATGCATTTTGTTTATCTTAGAAGTGGATGGGGAAAAACCCTTGCAGTTTTTAGTAAACTCTTGTGAAATAGGTGGTAGAGTGAACAACTGTTCTGTAAGTCAAATGTGAGAAATAGTGGTTAAGGGTGAACACCTGTATGTCCACTCCAGAATGAGATTTTTTTTAAAACAAATAGTATTCATAATTGTGGGAATGCTATTCAATGTTTGTCATCTTTTTTATAATTAAATTAGAATCCAGAAACCAAATGATCAGCATGTTAATGTGCATGTTTTAGATCTGTTACATTTAAACTCCAGAAAAATAAACTGCACAAAAGGAAGGTTATTCCTGACAAGCTTGTCACAGAGAGTGACCTCTGCCCCAGTTTGCAGCTTTATAAATAAAATTGCTAGAAAAACACTAAAACTTTCTCCTACTTAGATATTCCAGTAGCACTAGGATTATATTTGCTTATGGAAGATTGGGTAGTCTCCACAGACCTCTCCATTAAGGTGTGTTCTGCAGTGTGGGAAAGATTTGCAATGTGTGCAGTAAAGAAAATCTGTGGAATTGTCTGATGTGAAACAAAAGTATGAGAGGATTTTTTAGTTGCATTTTTCATTTTTTAACATTTTGTTAAAAATAGTGTTTTGGAAAACCTCACTTTTTGGCATCATATGTATTGTCCTAAATTACAGATAAGTTTTAAGAGAAGTAAAATTTCTGTGAACATTCTATAAAAATTCTATTATGTTGTGTGAATTGGACTTGTTCTTATTAAGGGACTTGCACGAGCATAGCAACAAAAGCAGATAAACAAAATTAATTTTAGATTGAACATATTTCCTTTCAAACTGGACTGTGCTAATCACAAATGTGGTCCTTGGTTTGCCTTTTACCATATGATATACTTATTCTAATAAAAATTAGAATTGCTGATGTGCTTACAACAAGTCTTTGTTTGTTTTATTTAATAGTGTACTAAGAAAAATTTCTTGGGTTTGTTTGGCTGCGGTGCTGTTCACTCATGCCTTAAAAACACTGCACAGAAACTGGGATTGGGAGTCGGAGTACACTTTGTTTATGTCTGCTTTAAAGGTACCGTATTCTGTTTGGAAAGGATAATGGGAAGTTCTTGTTGCTGTTCTTAAGAAACTGCAGTGGAACATGATAAAAATTGACAAAAACTATGCCTGTTTCAGCACATTAATTTCTATATTGAGAATATTGACATCTAATTAGTTGCTTTTGGGAATGCTTTAAAGGAAGTGTGATGCACACATAGAAATTCATATGCAGAAAATAGATTGGGACAGTGTTCACAGGGGTTATGAGGGGAGAGATGAGAATATTGACTTCATGTTCAGAAGGCTTGATTTATTATTTTATGATATGTATATATTACATTATACTAAAAAGAATAGAAGGAAAGGTTTCCTCAGAAGACTAGCTAAGAATAGAAAAGAATTAATAGAAAGATCTGTGGCTTGGACAGAGAGCCCAAGCTATCTGGTCTGTGGTTGGCCATTAATTGTAAACATTCAAGATGGCCCAATCACAGATCCACCTGATGCATTCCACAGCAGCAGATAACCATTGTTTACATTTTGTTTCTGTGGCCCCAGCTTCTCAGAAGGGAAAAATCCCAAGATAAGATTTTCACAAAAAGATGTTTGCGACAACAGATGATAATTTTTCTTGTGTCAAAGCAGTTGAATTAATTCTCTTGTCTGCATGAAAGCCAGATATGTTTCAGTACACAAATCTACAAAAAGTTTGAGGCATAGAATTATTTCTTCTAAGTTCATATGGCATGATGAGGCAATTTACAAAATACCCCATAGCAGTTAAAATTAATTTTAAGATGATTGGTATTTCTAAGAGCAAATAACTAAAACAAATTGATGTTGCACAACAAGATCAATGTAATCATTCTGTATGTAGTGTTCTGTTTTTCTTTGCATGTAGAAGCTTGATGAAATCTGTCATTTGCAATACATTTTTATGTCTTAAGATATTGTTAAGAGAAACTCAATTGTTAAGTAATTTCAACTTAATACCTTATGCTTTGGTATCTTTTTCTGGGTTTAGGTGAATAAGAACAATGCAAAACTATGGAACAATGTGGGGCATGCATTAGAAAATGAAAAAAATTTTGAAAGAGCTCTGCAGTTTTTCATACAGGCGACACAAGTGCAACCAGGTAAAGCTTTAACTAATTGCCATCTCTTCACTCCTGGTATTTCAGTATACTTTAGCTTACACTAACAGCTTCTCAATGCTCTGTCATGCTTCAACTGTGTTTCAACAAACAAAGTCATATAATAAGTTAATTGATCCAGAGTTTTTGAAAATAAACTAAAAAAGTCTTCCAGAAGTGATTTCTGTCTGTAAAAAGCTGCAAATACTTTGAAAACTATTTCTTGTATGACATTCTTTATGAATTAACTTGAACTGTGATTTCTAATGGAGTATAAATATGGCTTTATTTTTTTATTCAAAACTCAGGAAGTGTGTAAGAAAATTTAAAAATCTTGATAATATTAAAATGCACATTTAATCCATTTTATATATTGTTACAAAAGAAGTTCTAGGTATTACTGAACAATCTTTCCTTTTAGAAGATTAATAAATGACCTTCAATTTATATGCCTCTATTAGAGCAAGAAATTAGATACAGGGAAGTATGATACGACCTTAAACTTCTTACAGTTTTAATTTTACAATCCTTCATTAACCAGTTCCTGGTTAAATTAGTAGCTTCATAATTAAGATGAAAACTGATAGAGTTGTTTTCTTCTTTTAGTGATGGAGATGTTTCATCAGAAACATCTGTGTTTAATTTCATGATACTAAGTGCATGGAAATATTTTAAATTTCATTCTTTCCTTTATTAAGATGATATTGGTGCCCACATGAATGTAGGAAGAACTTACAAGAACCTAAACAAAACAAAAGAAGCTGAAGAATCATATATGATTGCTAAATCATTGATGCCACAGGTAATTAGGTACTTCATCTACCACTGCAGCACAAAACCTCTATTTCTGATACAATTTTTTTTACAAATACAGGTTTTTTTCCTGTTGCTTTGTGTGGCTGTCTACTTTAAAGTTTATCAGTGTTCTTTTAAAAACTATCTATAGGCTGTAAAACTATAAAATAGGCTGTATACTCTTGGCTGTTAGAAAATGCTAACTTGGAACTCTGCTATAAATGTTTTAATTTACATTTTATAATACTGTGTTGTGTTTTGGGGTTTGGGGTTTTTTTTTCTGAAATTGTGGTTGTAAAAGAAAGCAGCAGCCAAAACCTACAGTTTCTAGTAACAATTGGTTTATTTTCACTCACCGCTAATACATTGATGATGACTGAGTTTTTGAGCCCTTCAGAGAAGGCTTAAATACAGCATTGAAGGTTGGAGAAGGTAGCCACAGCAGCAACAAAAAAAAAATTGGCCTGAATATGCTTTTATAAGCATGTGTTTTGTTACCTTTTCTATTTGTTAAATTATATTTATACCTAGGAAAGTTTACTTGTTCAAGCTGATTAGAGTAAAAGATAATAGTATTTTGAAGAATGTGTGAAGGTAATAAAAGCTGTGGTGAAAATGAAACTGGCAACAAAAATGAGCAGCCCATTGAGTAGAAGCATGGCATTTAGTAGTTTGTGAAACACTGTTTCTGTGAAACAGTGGAAAGATTCTAAATGGATAAAGTATAAACAGTACAGCAGTTGCAATGTCATAGCATTTTCATCTCTCCTCACTACTTTTCATTTTCTCTATCAGTTGGCAAATCATTGGCTGTAAAATCTTACTTACACTTTTCTTAGGCTGAAGCGTCATAAAAAGGAATTAAAATGTCTGACAATGTCAGTTTATGCTTTAGGAAATATTTTCATCTGACTGGGGAAAGTTTTGCAAGGTCTGTTTGGTTTCAAATGGCTATCTGCATGAACCAAATTAAGTAGCAGCAGAGCTTAAATGTTGTACAAGTTTTTTATTCTTTATTTCTATGAAAACATAAATAATATTCTGTTTATTTTTGATATGATTTTTCTGGGAAAAAATTACGGTTCTTTGTCATTATCAAAAGCCTACACAATACTGTCCAGTAGTGTCCTAAAATAAATGTAGCAGAGTGAAAAGGAGTTCTGTACTGATCATCTTTCATATTTCTCCTCATCTGTGTTTGGTTAAATGTTGTCTTTGACAGATTATTCCAGGGAAAAAGTATGCAGCAAGAGTTGCTCCTAACCATTTAAATGTTTATATCAATCTTGCAAACTTAATTCGAGCAAACGAATCTCGCCTCGAAGAAGCGGATCAGTTGTATCGACAAGCAATTAGTATGAGGCCGGATTTCAAGCAGGCTTACATCAGCAGGTATATTTTCTAATTTTAGAGATACATATTCTTGAGTAAACTTGTTTGTATTTGTAGTACTATGAATGCTATTTAGTTTGTACAGTTCAATTATCTTCTGAAATTGTTTCATTTCCAAGTGAGAAGATGAAGATTTGGGACAATAATCAATTATTCATTAAAAGCCTGTTCTTTTAAATTCCTCCTTCAAATGGCATATTTCCATGTAGATTCTGTATTCAAACATTGTGTAGAAAGACACTTCCATTAGATTTCTTTATGAATCTCTAACTCTAGTTTCTAACCTCATAGTTTAGTTTGAACTAAAAAGCTTTTGGTTAGTGTGAATCATGGACCTTTCTTTATACTTTCTTGTTAAAGATGGTCCAGAAAACCCAAGTTGTAACTATTTAGTTGATATTATTTCATTTTAGTTAAGAGTAATGTGGATGTGGGTATTGAGGCTTCTGTCCACTGTTTTGTTTGTTGTGATTCCCACTGGGATGTTCAAGGGTGCCTGAACTATAGCTTTGCAGTGTAATTACAGAGCCAAATCAGGCACCCTTGATCAGTTCCTTTTTTGTTCTCGTCCTGCTTATGCAATTGTTTTATACAGGTTTTTGAGATCTGAAAGCTTTAGGAATAGAATGTAAAATAGGGTCTTGTATTGTTTTGTGCTTAAAACTAAATAAAAAACCACTGTTATCTGACCTCTACTGTCTGTAGGAAGACAAACTTTAAAAAAAACCTGTCAATTCTTATATGGGTAACAAGAAAAGTATGGTTCTTCAACAGGGGAGAATTACTTTTAAAAATGAACAAACCTCTGAAAGCCAAGGAGGCTTACCTTAGAGCTCTAGAGCTAGACAGAACCAATGCAGACCTGTGGTACAACTTGGCAATTGTTTACATTGAACTGAAAGATCCAACAGAAGCCCTGAAGAATTTCAACCGAGCTCTAGAACTCAACCCAACGCATAAACTGGCGTTATTCAACTCAGCGCTGCTAATGCAGGAATCTGGTATGTTAATTGTCCTCTCTGTGCCTATTGCATGTTTGCATTTATAGCATCCACACTGTTTAACTTTTTATTAACTCTTTTGTTTTTGGAAAGGAGAAGTACATAGCATCCTTAAAAAAGAAGCTATTTATTATAGCTTTGTTATTTTTTAGTGTATGGAATTTGTGCAGAGTGTACATACACCTTAGCTGATCAGCATCTTTAATCCAAGCACTGTTTTACGATATATCTTACACATATAAAAAATAGTGTTACTGAAACATCTTCAAAATAATACCTGTATAAACTTTAAAGATAGTAGTTAGTAAAATACATTTAATACCTGGTTTGCATTTATAGTGATTGATTTAATTATTGACTCAAAAATCTAGCTTATGTCTCTGGGCTTAAATCCTGCTCTACAAATAGGAATGTTTTCATAGGTTTTTCTGTAATACTGCTAATTAGGATGAATTCAGTTGGATTTTCATGAGTTTGTTTTTTCACATGTATAGCTCTGTGGATAAGGGTGAGTCCTTAGTGAATTAAGGCTGTTGCAGAGAGTATTTGGCCGGTGAGCTGCTAAGATTTGTTTCCCTTTTGTTAAGATGCTAAACTTGCCCCTAAGAAAGATAAAACAGTTGATTGAAGCTGAAGACACTTAATAATTTTCCATCCCTTATCACATTGTAAATTAGGTAGTTCAAGACATGCCTTGTTCCTTTTCTGTAGAAGTACAAGCAGCTTCAAACAAGCAGAAGTATTAACTATTTAGCATTCACTTTTTCATACAAGAAGGTGCAATATTGTTTCAGGAGGTGAAAGAGGGCAGATTAAAGCAGCTCCCCTGTCCTTCAGTAAGTCTGTGTCTGGAATTTGTTGCTAAAATACATTCACTGTACTATTCAGTAAAATAGCACAGACCACAAGCATGTCTAGCTTGACAATCCTGGTACTGTCAGATAAAATTGTTTTACTAAATCCTTTTTAAACTTTGATGCAAATTAAAATATAGGGGTTACAGATTTTATTGTTTTGGTGTTAGAAGATATCTTAGCCTGGCTACATTAGAAGTCACCCTGTGTGTTCTCTGTCTAAACTCTTTCAATCTATCTTTAATAAAATGAGATCTTCCACTCAAAGTTTGCCTCTGTAAGAACTGATTTGTCAGAACTGATGTCTGTTCTGCATTCCATTTGCTCAACTGTGCATGAAAATAATTTCTCTTAAGCTTGTAGAGACGCCTTTTGTATCTGCTATACCAAACCTAAATATCATTCAACAGCTAATAGAGTAATGATGCTGACTTTGGCTAGAAGTCAACTGTATATAGTTTCATTCCATAAAGAAGGTAGATAACATTTGTTTTTGCTGATACACACCTATAATGAAAAATAGCATTTAAACCCTTTCACTTTTGCAGTTGCATTTTAATTTGTATAAAGACTGCATTTTACAGTCTAAAAATCCTTCAGAATAAATGTTTCGGGAAATATCTTGAGAATGAAATGCATTTTCTGTCACTTAGGTGATGCTCGACTTAGACCTGAAGCTAAGCAAAGACTGCTGCATTATGTGAAAGAAGAACCACAGGATTCAAATGGATACTTCAATTTGGGTATGCTGGCAATGGATGACAAAAAGGACATGGAAGCAGAGGCGTGGATGAAGAAAGCTATAAGGTTACAACCCAACTTCCGAAGTGCTTTGTTCAATTTGGCCCTGCTTTATTCTCAGACAGGAAAAGAGTTGATGGCTTTGCCTGTCTTGGAAGACCTACTGAGATACTACCCTGATCATACCAAAGGTCTGATTTTGAAAGGTGATATCCTTATGAACCAAAAGAAGGATATTGTTGGAGCAAAAAAGTGTTTTGAAAAAATTTTGGAACTGGATCCCAAAAATGTACAAGGAAAACATAATCTTTGTGTGGTTTATTTTGAGGAAAAGGATTTAATAAAGGCAGAAAAATGTCTGGTTGAAACACTAGCACTGGCACCTCATGAAGAGTATATTCAGCGTCATCTAAACATAGTTAGAAGTAAAATTGCATCACTTGGTGCTATGGAACAGTCATCACTTCCATCAGATGGGACTGCAGCTACAGAAGCAAAAAAAAACTCATTTCAGAATTTGAAAGAAGCAAAAAGTGAGAAGACAACCACCCAATCAACAGTTGATAATAAAGAGCACTCAAAAAACAAGAAACCAACAGAGAAAAGCAGTGTGGACAAAGAGACTCCCAAAAAATCTACAAAAGAAATCAAAGACATTGAGAAAAAGAGAGTTGCTGCATTGAAAAGACTAGAAGAAATTGAGCGTATATTAAATGGTGAATAGTCTTTACCATGTCACAAAAGAATAAGGGGAGCTATTTTTAATTATTGTTTAATTTGTGAGCCAATTGGAAAGTGTTCTCAGTGCTTTGAAAATAGAAATAATGTTGACTGTATATCACTTATCAAGCAGCAAAAGGCATTACAATGCTCTATGTGAGAAAACCACAACTTTTAAATATGATGGAGGGATGGGTGGGAATTAAAGGATAAAGGGTTGAGAAAAATCTTCATGCAGAATCCTTAATAATGAGAAAATAGCACTCATAAAAGTTATTGGTAGTCAGGGATATTAAGTAATGCTACTTTCAAAGATTCAGTGGAAGAATTGAATGGTGAATTAGTGGGATAAGCCAGACACTCCTCCTTTTCCTCAACAAATCTGTTTGTATTCTCATTATCCACATTTCAGTTTAAACATCAGCTGATATTTTTCTAGACCTGTGTTGTACAAGAAAAACAGCTTTTCTTTGCATTATTTGTTTCCAGAACTTAACAAATTCATCAAAAAGCCACTGGATGTAGTATAGGAGGATGCAACAACACACTAAAATTTTCAGTTGCATTCTAAATATGGAATGATACGTTAACTTTTAGATGGTCTTTATTTACAATGCTAATGGTTTGTACTCTTTTACCTGGTAAGAAGTCTTACGGTGCTCTTAAGATCTTTAGACTCTGCTTTTTTATTTTAAAGGAAATGTGTGGGGTTTCTTCAATTGTCAATCATCTGATTGTTTTTAAAAACTATATTATAAAGGGTGGTTTCTTCCCCAGTTCATTGAATGCTGATAAATGCACTTTGGTACAGTAACCAGTATGCTATGCAGTAGTCCATTTTGGTGACTTTGTATCAATGGCTGTGGATTGACACCTTGGTGTAGTAAATTCTTCCTTGTATGGTAATCTGGTTTTACTATTTCTGTCATTGCAACAGTATTTCTATTCTCATGACTTTTTACAACACTAATATAAGCAATGTTTGCTCAATGCAGTGTGATAATAATTAAACCACTGAATTTAGTCATGTTTAACACAAGGCAATGTAGGTAGTGTCCTTTCAAATACTAAGTTCTGTTGTTTTGATACTTTGTCTTGGGTGTGTGGTTTTTATTAAATATTTATTTTGACTACTAAAATATTCCCATTTACACTTTTTCACTAGTGCATCATTTTCATTTCTTACATGAAAGGAAAATCTTTCAAATTTCAGTATTGCTTTTATCCTTATGCAATGCATATATTTTTGTTTAAATATGCTACCAATTACCTAAACCTGATGTTTTCCTTAATTCTCAGAAAGAAAAGAAGTGTAAGAGATGAGTTCACTCATAATTTTCACTGATCATTAAATCTAACTCTTACTCTTCATGTTTTGTGTTATTTCATGATGTGGAAGTATTCCTTAACAATTCTACCATTTAAACTTAATCCTTTCTGTACCTGCTCAACTTTCTGCCTCAGGCAGTAATCCAGCAGTAAGATGTAATAATAATCTCTGTGGGAGAGATCTTAAGTGGGTAAAGGGCTTCCTTGCACAGACCTTTTATTCATTGCTTATCATTCTTAATGTTAGCACAACAATTGCTTGCATGGTAATAACTGCGGGGGGTGGGAGGGAGGAATGTGTTTTAAAAAATGTTATTTACAAGCAGCTGACAGGAACAAGTATATGGTGTGCAGCTGTTCGTCATACAAAAGAATATTTAGGTGCTGCTTTTAAAGAAGTGCTCGCAGGAATCTGTTGACCACACCTTGAAAATCACTTGTCTGTGAATAACTTAGATACTTGCGCCTAAAATAGCGAGTATGTTGTCTTTTATAGAAACATTAACTTGATATTAAGTCTTCCTCCAAATCTTTGTTTTAGAAAAGGATTAGCCATTGTTCTGGGCAAGATGAAGGAACCTTCATGTGAAAATGGCAGGAACTACATAGTATGAAAAGGTATTCTGATAGAGAATTTCAGGATTCTCCTGTCTTCTATAGGAAGAGCTCCTCTTATTGCCATTTCCCCACCATTTTTATTTGGTGTATAAATTGAAGAGGGGAGTAAAGACAGTCTCAGTCTCTGCATCTGAGTCTCTGTCGTGTCTCATCTTGACCATCCAAGTAGCTCTTTAGGTACTACCAAGAACTGTTAGATTTATTGGTGCTAAGAAGTGCCGTCAGTTTTAACTAAAATCATGAGATGGATGGAAACTGAATGTTGCTGGATGTCTTTCAAATCTGTTCTCAAGTTCTATTCCCCCTTTGTCTCTCTCAAAGAGATGTTAGTAAAAACAAGTATTTTGACTAACAAGTTGTATTTATCCTGTTAGGATGGGTCAGCCATTTTAAAATTAAGCTTTCACAAAAAAAAGGGTTCATTAAATTGAAGTGACATAGCTTGTGAAAAACTATCAAAATAGCATTTACATATAGGAAAACCATCAAGAAGAGTAATTTTGGCTTTTTCTGCTTGCAGGTAGAACAGAATAATCAACAGTATTTTTCTTCCTTCTAGTTCAACCTGTCTTTTCTCTTCCCACCATCATCATGTGCAAAATGCCATAAATATCATCCCTTTTCAGAATTCCCCAATTTCACTAGATGTACAATTAGGAATTTCTAAGAGTGGGACAGGAATGCTAAAATAATTTATAGCTCTCTATTCATACAGTGCAATTACTGAGGTTGGTGAAAAAATGGAATGGATGTCTTATATCATCTTGGCATCCATATGCAAAATTTTTCCCACTTACACATACAGGTGCAGAGTAAGCATTTGAAGTATTACACATATTTGTGCATGTGACTTGAGTACAGACGCGTGCATTTGTCAGATTATTTTTTGGATCTTTTGCAGGTGAGTATATGCATAGATAGACTTGTAAGCATATGGATTAATTGGATATGCATGCATATAATTGGGACACTCTGATACCTAGAGGTTGTGCATTTGCAGAGGGGCAACAAAAAAGTACTTTAGTTAAACTTATTCATTCACTTCCCTGAATTCCTCCCATGTCAAACTATGACAGCCTTGTAGCTCACATGCCTTTCTCAGGGGTGTGGACCTTTGGGCTAAGAATGCCGGTATCTGTGCCTTCCTGAAGTTTCTTATGGAAAGACTCAATGAAGATGAAAACAATTCAGGGAAGTTTTCAGCCCATCCCAGTCTCTTGCAAGCTTTGCATTGCACAAAAGCTCCAAGAAAGGTCCTCATTTGGGTGAGTGTACATGGCTAGGCTTTTCCTTGCAAGTTCTATAATTCACTTCTGCCTGGCACAATGTCTGGAATTGCAGCAGAACCTGCTTCACCTGCTGCTATGTAACCAAAACTGTGCTTGGACTTTGAGCCGAGGAATCCTGCTCTGCCTAGACAGAAACCTTGAGAACGGGAAGGCTGTTAGACACCTTACACCCATCCTTTTCCTCACTTCCTTCCCATACAAAAATACAACACTCTGTGTAGTGTTTCAACTATAGCAAAAGGAACCTGTCCCCCAGACCTCCAACAGAGCTTGAAAAACATAAGAAATTCCTTCTTGAAATCAAAATAACAGAGCTTAGTATGTTACAAATAATGCAATGCTACTCTTTGTTTTAAATAATCTTAGATAGATATGACATTTTTATAGTTCTGAGTAGTAGTGCAGTTGATATTCTTAGAAAAACTTTAAAACTGCTTTCTACAGTCTAGTGCCTGTGTACAAACTAGTGGTTTGGCACGTGGGTTATATGTCCCTTGCAAACAGCCAGAGGAAATCACATACAGATATCAACTAACAAAAAGCAATAATGGCAAAATCAAACCAGGGAAAGAAAAAAAAAAAAAACTAAACAAACAAATCAGAGGACTTCATGCATAATTATCTTGGTTTCAGAACAACATAATAAACTTTATCATTTTCCTGGGCTAGGAAATCACCACATTTAACCTTCTCTGGCATGGTCATAATTTAAAAGATTGCTGAAAAGATAATTGGAATTTCTGGATACCATCTACTGTCAACTAATGAATTCTGTTTAGAGTAAAATTAATATCATGTTATTACTCCGGCATAATGCAAACAACTGTTAGCTGCTACATCTTTACCAGTATAAGAAAGACACTACCAAAAAAAAAAAGGGAGTAAAAAGTCCTTGTTCAGTTTGTGTCTTCACCAGTGCTTACAGAATTTTAAATGTCTTTTGCTAAATACTCATACAGAGGCACTAACATTACAGCAAATTTAGGGGTTACCTGCTTGCGTGGGTGAGTTCAGTCTTGTGGTTATGGACAGAAACAAAGAAATTAAAAGCTTGACGGGGTGTTGCATGCACAACTACACCTTGGCCTTGAGGAAAAATGTATATATATATTTTGTGAAATTCTAGTTACTTATAGATCACTGTAGGAGGCAATTGGGTGTATTTGATACAGTTTTGGAGGCTGATACAGCTTAGATGATTTATATGAGGCTGTGAATTCTGTAACTGGTGAACGTGAAGCCTTAAAGGACTCCACATAGTACTCTGTGCATTGGAAAAAAGCATGTTGTTCAGATATCCTACCCCTATTTAGCATATATGTTTGTTCCTCACATGTAATTATCAGGCTATTGTCTTTTTAAATAGGCATGGCAAGGTATTTTTAATTACATGAGTATTCATCTGCTCACAATGAGAGTAGGTGGAGGAGGAAAATACAACAATTACAGGATGTCTTACCAAAAGTAGAAGTCATAAATCTTGTTTTTTAAAATACCATCTAGAACATGCACTCACCTTAATTTCATTTGCAGTTGTTAACCCAGCCTTACACATTAGTTGTACGTGAGCGTCATTGGAGCGCAGTCTGTGGTGCCAACTCCCCAGTACCGAGAGCTGGCAGGAGATTGTGACACCGGGAGCTGACAGATTGGGGGATTAATTGTTACCACTCCTCAGCCTCCAGCTGAATAATCAAGGTTTGCTTGTTTGTTTGAGTGCACTGCTCGTTTCATCTACAGGAATATCAGGCATTATGGATGATTACCTCCATTTGCAAGACACAGCAATTTTTCTGTTGATAAAAGTGGCTTAAAGGGAGCTTCTGAACCCCTTTTCTACCCTTTGAACAAATTTTGAACAGGTCTAGAATACTGGGTTGTCTTCAACTCTATGCATACACTTTTATCAGTTTTCCAGTATAAATAGCTACAAACAAATAAATAAAAAGAATGGAAAGGAATGTGACAGCTTAAATCTCATGAAATTCAAATACTGGGCAAAAACATAAAAGAAGCTGAATTCTGTACTACTTCTTTAGATATATTTATATGAGAGGGTTTTCATGAAGTTACAGTATGATTTGTAACACTGACTACTATTTCTACAGTTCACACTGTACTTCTGCCCCTTACTTGGATGAATGTAGCCAAAGTTTTAGTACAAATATTTAGGTTTAAATTTTCCATTCCAAGGATAATTCTTCAGATGGTTTAACAGATATTGCAAAGGAGCTAATTTGCAAAAATAAGTATAATTGAGTTTAAGGAGTTTTTTCCTTCTGATCAATATACATGAAAAATTCTGTATTTGACCAAAAAATAGATGTATTGCATGAAGATAAAAGCACCACTGACATTACAAAGATGAATAAAGATTTAAGATCTTCCAATTATCTGCAGTGGTTTATCTTGTACTAAAAAGGATCCTTCTTTCCATTGACTTCCTTTATATTGTGATTATTTAACTGACTGTAAGACCTTTTCCCCTAAATAACAGTTTTTCAAAAAATTCTGAGTATAAACATGACTGATGATCCTTCAGCTTACAAACACGACATACTGACTAGAAAAACAGAAAACCACATAAAACAGAAAGCAACTGAAATGCAAGAAAGCAAATGGGGGAGTTTAGTTTAAAAGTTAATACCAAAAAAACAAACACTGTTATCTTAGGCTGTTTTGTGTCTGAGTGTCTTAAGAGCCTTCTGGCTTATGAGGAAATAAAGCAAACTTTTAACTCATCAATTACTGACAATCTCGACTTTGGAGTCTAAAAGCTGTGTCATTTAGCTGGTTTTAGTACTTACGCTGCTCCTTCTTCAGCTCTGGATGAACCTGCATAAAGGGATTGGAGGTGAGATTGAATTTCAGTAGCAGTCTCTGTATTGTATTGTTTTTGATGTCTTTATGTTCTCTTTCCTTTGTGCTCTCGTCTTTTTTTTGTTTCTGTGGCAGTGATACTTTCTCACACTGCCAGTGTTCCAGGACAGAGGGCTGAAAAGAGGAGGTAACTGAAGGATTAAAGTCTTTATATATAACTAATAAGCATCTTCAGTGTTCTGCTCTTTGCTTTTGGTTAAATGCATATGAACTTATGTGTTTATATATGTATAGAAATTGCATATCTAAGTCTCTGCTAAAAAAGTGGCACACGATTATTTCAACATTCACTATGAAAAGTGCTCATTTTGCTTTATGATTCAAAACTTTCATTATTGTCCTTGGAACAGCAATGTAGAAAAATACCTACAGGGACTGATGACCAAGTAACTGCTTCAGGTTATTACCCATTGTGAGGCAGCTACATAAATCACACAAATGATCAGCTGAAAGCAGAGACTTACATAAATAAGCAGTACAGTTGTATAATATATAGAGCATAACACCGTGTGGCTGTTTGATTTTTGTTGTTGTGTATTGTGATGGGATTTCTTTTGCTCGTGATCTGGCAGGGTTTTGCAAAGGTGGGAGTTTCTGCTTCCAAGGGCAGCAGCTGTTCAAACTGTTGTTATCTGCTGTTCATTATCACTTCAGAGGTGAAGGCTGCTATCTTTGTACTTCTTGGTAAGTATCTCGTTAAACTGTGGAACAGAGGGCTCATTCAACAGGCTAAACTACAACACGATTTGCAGAAGATCGTGATTGTATCACTCTACGGATGAAGACAAAATTAGACAGAATTGTTCTGTGTTTCTATCCTGAATTCACCTTTTACAGAAGGTTTTCTTCATAGTCCTGGTGGCAACTTTTGTATACCTTAGGCCAGTAACTATAAATCTTAAGCAACAATCCAACCCATGTTCTCCCTGTGACAGGATAAATTGCAGTGCTCTAAATAACACCACTGTAAGATGTGGCCTCTGACCTGAGAATCTTATCATCATGGAAGAATGTGATGATCTAAACCGGGAAATAAATAAAAATGGCATTTTTCTTACATATTTGGGACTAGCAAAAAAGCATCTAGGGTCTTACAAAGCTTCTTAATTCTACTGAAATATGACAGTCTTCATGATATTGTTTGTTAACCTTCCTCCCAGCCTGTGATTTTCTTCTGAAGAATTTATGGCTTTTCTTTAACTGCTTAATTAAAAAGAAAATACTAATTTGCTTTTAAATGTTACAGTCAATTTCCATATCGAAGTTTTTTAGTTTTAATTCAAGATGGTTATGCATAGATCCTGAAGCTCATGTACATACAATAGCACCAAACAGTGAAACTGCTGTGAAGACCGTATTTGGAATATTGCAGGTACAACATGACTGGAAAGGCTGAAGTGGAATAATAAAAAATGAATAAGATTTTTGCACACAAATGTACCACCAATGAGTCAAGACATATATACTCCACAAATTACTGGATGCTTGAGTAAACCCTAGATTAATATCACTTCCTACTTGCTTTACACTGTTTCTGAGCATTTGCTTTCAGATACTGAAAGTGGGTTACATAGACTGGTTTCATTTGGTGTGGCTGTCTGAGAAGGAGCTCTGCAGCATATCCAAGGGAGCCAGGGGCTGTGGCATATGTGTGAAGAGAGGCTGAAGCAGCTCATTCATTTTTGCCTCAAGAGACAGGAATTACAGGGGTTTCTTACTGCCATCTTCAACTCTGGGACGGTATTTGCACAGAAGCAAATAATTTGAAAGATAATGAACACAAGCTGCAGCAAGGGTAGTTCTAAATAAATGCAAGAAAATAATTGTTCTCAGCATTGCCATTTGCAGATGACCCTGCTGTTCAGAGGCTTGTCACCCCCTTGGCATATTGCCTTCTTCAGGCTCCTACCAGTCATGCCCTGGTGAGGACAGCACTGTGGTTGCCAACCACTTCAGCACAGCCAGAGTGAGACAATTTGCATGGCAGATACCACTGGGGCTAACTCCTGGGGTATGTGTTAGCATTCAAAAATGTATAGAGAAAGATAGCAGCAACTAAATTAATGCAGAGGCATTGCAAAGTCATGCATTACTTATGCAAGGATTTTCCAGAGAAGAATCATGCAACTTGCAGTACAGGTGAACAGGAAGTGACACTATTTCTCTTAACAGCAGGCTGAATGACTTAAATGGATGAAAATTTTGTTGGTAAAAATAATATCTTTACAGAACACAATTAAATTTTGTTGTTCATTGCAAAATGTTGGGGTTGGTGAGGTATAAAAATGACAAGAAGCAAATAGCTACATTCATGAAAGTGAAGATCTGTAAAATGCCATGCAACTTTTGATTTAAGAGGGTACTATTGTGCAAACTCCCAAAACCTCACAGGACAAACCAAGAGAAGAATCCACCATGCACAGTTCCAAAACTTGTTCCTAAACTCTTCCCCTGACCATTTGGCAGCAGAAACAGTCAGGGATTCCATAAATCTAAATGGACTTCAGGTCTGACCTATGCCATAAAAAGTATTATTCTTAACTTCAAAATCATTAGAGAAAAAGAATAGAAATGTTTTACTTGGAGTAACACAGAACGAACAATTATCTATTGTAACCCAGCTTTGGCTATATCAATATAAATGAAAGTCTTGTCTGTAATGTTTCTGACCAGAGAAATGTTTGGGATCTTTGACTTTGCAGGTACAGACTGGGGAAAAATGCTAAGGATATGATAAGACCTGGATATTTGTATGCATACTGACCAGCCATTTTTTAGTTAGGTTAAGAACCTGCAGAAAGTAGCATTATTTGAAATTATTTTTGATAAGTATTTACAAGACTGACTGTAAAAGAAATCCAGCATATCAAAACTGGGCTTTCATGAAAAAAATAAAACAAAAGTATTTATTTAAAATTAAATGGAATTAAATGGCAGTAATCCATGTCTGGATCTGCAAAAGGCAGATTTTATGCACAGATATACTGAGACAATTCAATGGACCACAGAAAAAGGTGAAAGTAAAACACCATAAAGTTCTCAATCTATGTAAATTGAGATGCTATTTTTTGGTTGATTTAACAGATGAATAAAACACCTGATGCAATCTTCCTGAAATTGAGCTTGGGAGAAAATAATAGTCGAACTACAAATGACAAGAATTAATGAAATTTTTAGAAGATGGATAAAAGCTTTCCAACAGGGAAAGACAATTCTGCAATATCTGGTAGCAAAGTAGTTACTGGAGATATTCCAAAAATAACTTGTCACTGAAGTTATTTAATAATGTCAGTCATGACCATGGTGGAAATACAGTAAAAATACCGATTGCATTTGTTGATGCCACAAATATGTAAGCATTGTCAATATAGGGTATGGTATTGTATAAAAATCACTTCAACTGGATTAATAGAAATCAGATTAAATTCAATAATAGATAGTATAAACTGCAATAATAGATAGTATAAACTGATGCACCCTTCCCTTAAAGGGTGAATCATCACAACCTTGCTACTGGTATCCCACTTCTGTTGAAAGCTAAAATTTAGCAAAGAAATAAGGTGGAAATATACTTGGCTGTGCTACTAAACAGTAAGATTAAAATTAAAGAATTAATTTAGCCCAGAATTGATATGATAGTGTCAGAAAAGCAACTCCAATAGAAATAAAGACCCTAGTGATGCTTATCTGGAATATTTTCTTAGTTTTGATTGTCAATGTCCAAGATCAATAAATTAAAACTAAAATAATTACACAAAATCTCTGCTGGATAGATAAGTAAAGAAGGAGGAATGTCTTCTGCAAAGAGCCAGAGCTTGTTATCTGAGGGTAAACAAGTGAAAAGGGCATGTCTTTGTTAAGATATTCAGTAGGAGGGTTAAAACTGGAAGAAATATTGCCATTTAGGCTAAAAGCCAATGTTTGTACAAGAACAAAAAGGGAGAAAACAATTATAAATACACTCAAGCTGGAAATGAGGCAAAAGGCCCAGTCTACTGGAACAATATATTTTGGGACTATCTTTGAAGGAGAATGGTGGGGGGAGGAAAAAAAGTTATTTTAAGCTAAGTCTATGAACAGTTTTGAAAGTGAATTCATCAAATGCTACCTGTAATACTAAAGAAGTAAATTTTGTGATCTGGGAAGTTTATTCTAATTTTGTGCTTCCTTAAAGCACTCTAAGCTAAGAAATTAAAGCAATTTGCATCCTAGCCTCTGTTTATTTTAAAGCATATGTTTAAATTGGAGGTATTCTTGTGAAAGCAACTATGCCTATTGCAAACTGATGTAATTGACATGTGAAATCATTCTGCACAGAACAATACAGAAATAGATCACATTAAAAGGTCTTGTTTCCAGTAGTTATCATTTTAATGAAATCATAATGTAGCAGTGAAGAGTTGTCTAAACTTGCATGTTTCTTGTCTTCTGGAATTATTTTGCCATCTTATTCCTTTGTACTAAGATGCTCTTGTACTGAGATGCTCTCTCTACAGGTTAAATAAATGACCTTTTAGAGAGCCAACTCAATGATGTTAAGACAAATCCCTTGATGTACAGGTCCTACATCTGTGTGTGCCAAATTACTGCTGCAATTCATGGGGTATAGTACAAGAGGTTAACTGAAAGTTTGCAGTAGAATTCAGTTTTATCTGAATATGCAAATAATTGCTTTTTTATGTGTATTGGAGGTGGTAGTGAAAGCTTACAAAAGATTGGAGTGAATCAGTATTGTGAAGGTAGAGAAGAATATGCAGTTCTCTGCCTTCCTTTTTTTGCTTCTATGCCCTCTACCTGGTAGGCTAGTTTTCTTAAAGCCTTTATATAATGAAAGTATTTATTCTAAATAATAATAATAACAATAACAATATGATAATTATGATGAAAAGCTGGTTGTAAATTAAAAAAATTAAAATATATTATTAGTACTGGATTATATTCTTGGTTTCTAATATAATATACAATTCTGACTTTATATGAAAAGTAAATTATGGGCACATAATTGTTTCCCAGAAAGATTTTAACTAGTTAAGGTAAAAAAAAAAATTACAATGTAATAGTAGAACTTACTGTATTCTGTTATTCAAAAAATGGTTGCTGAAATAATTTGTTAAATTTCAAAACAACAGCAACAAAAAAAAAAAAAAAAAAAAACAGAAGAAGAAAAAGAGCAGTGAAAGCAAGTCTAATTTTAGAAGTCAGGAATGACAATCCCAAAGGACATAGAGAATGTATCCTTAAATATAATGCATTGTGTCTCATTTAAAATAATCTTCCTGAGCAGCAGAGGTTTAATCCAAAACCTAGGAATGTGTCCCAATACTCATCCCTTGGTGCCTTCTTGGTGCATAAAAACCTCTTTTCCAGAGTTTACTTCCCTCATTCTTAAAAGTAAATACAGCTTTATTTCAGATTCTTATCACACAAAACCAGTTAACTACACAGTTAATTTAACAATCCAAAGAGGCTTTTTTTGTGTTTACTCTGATTTACCTTTTCCCACTTTTTTCCTCCCTTAAGGATTATCTTCTTCTCATACCTGCAATCTTTTCAGCTACTCTGGGCTGCCTTCAAAACTTTTATTTCCTTGAAGATGTATGATTTCACCTATTTCTGATCAATTCTGTACATTCACATGGTGAAGGTGCTTAAATGTCTGGCATGGGGGATCTAAGGCTGAAGTGCCAGGCCTCAGTAACCCTGCCCTGCAGAGCTTTCCTGATGCACACACCTCAAGAGCACCTTCAGCTCCTGCTTGTCAAGATCTTCTGGGCTGACATTTCTGTCACTTCATGCTTGTGCGTTCCCAAGTCCTTAAAGGCACCCAGGTGCTCAGCTCTCAGCCTGCAGGAGGTGGAAACACGTGAGCTCATGTTCCAATGGACACTTACTCCCTTGGCCATTCTTAAAATGCATTAGGAAGATTCAGCTTTGCCCAAAACATAAGGAAAAGGCATTTAATATTTTTTCACCTAATTTTCTTTTAAATGTTGGGTTGTTTCTTTCTTTCTTTGGTTGATGTTGGGGTTTTTTGTTGTTTTTAGGGGGGTTGGGGTTGTTTTTTTGTGCATCTAGCAACTGTTAATACAGGTTTGCTTTGTATGCAGAAGTTTGGGGTATAAAGGTGGACTCGATTGGAGACTGGCCTCAGTCTGCAGAGGGGCTATGTTCTAAGGCAAGCTTCTCATACTCTCTGCCTGAGAATATTCCATTGAGAGAAATAGGGATTTAGTTTAGTTCTTTATCAGGACAAAAGCTGTTAGGAGTCAGGAATTCCCCTAACACTGGACCTATTCACATTGCATCTGAATTCTTGCACCATCTTTCATACTGCTTTATCTCATCTTTATTGGAAATGACAAGTTTGGGGTTGTTTCTTTTATTTAATTCTCTCCTGTTTTCACAGAGAAGATCTTGTTTGTGTGGATATTTTTTTTTCTAGCCAGAATGATCTATTTTGTAAAGAAAAGGGAAAGTAATTTTTTAAAGATCTAATTGAAAACTATAAGGATTTTGCTTTTTAAATATCTCTGAGTTCTAACCTACAACAAAGTGCTTAATTATTCTGCTTTGTACTCAGACCCCAGATTTGTCTCATACATGAAAAGTATCTTGATTAGATTTTTCCCCAATCTGGGATAAATGAGGCTAGTTATGGGAAAAAATGTTTCCTCCTCCTCCTCCTGTCACTTCTATTCCAGAGTAGTTTCTTTTGGTTTTTTGTTCTGTACTATGACTCTGGTGAAGAAAAATTGTTTTACTTTAATTTTCTTTTCAGAAAAATGTCTGTTTAAATCAATGCTTGTAAGTTATATCATAATGTAGGAGACATATTCAATTAATCTAGGAAAAAAACTGATTCAATTTGTGAAGATCTTGCATTCTTCTATAATTATAGAAAAACATATGAATCAGAGAGAGAGATGGATAGGATATGGGAAGCCATAATCACTGAACACATTTTATTAAGCTTAGCATCAATAGGAAATGTTAAAGGTAATACAAGGATAATGATAATAGGGCAAAAAAGTCTCAGGCAAGAGCAGCTCTCATTAATCTATTGAGTCAGTTTTATTTCCAAAATATAATTGGAGTGTAATTCAAAAGGAATATGTTGAAAAAACCCATGGGAGTAAGGAAGAGGGGAAATTATGCATGCATATTATATATGTATATGCAATATTTGTAGGCACCTGCATGTACTATTACATATTGGTATATAATTCTGTCTACTAAAGATTATTTATTATATAATTTTAAATGTACTTAAAAGTTTTCTGGCTGTTTTACCACATTCATACATTTTAATGAGTTTCTTAGGAGAGGCTATGCTTGCCTGTATGTTATTTTTCATAGCTTTGTATCCTTTTCTGTGTCCTTTATTTTAAGGCATAAAGCACATTTGATCAGATCCTGTGGGGTAGGAGGTTGAAATTTTCAGAAAGATTTCTATTGGCCACATGGATAATCTATTGTATGACTGAAGTAGGAGATCTAGTGTGACTGAAGAAATTTTTGCAGTGTACTCACCCCATCCTAATTGATTGTGCCCATGTCTTGTTTCCACAGTAAATGAAAGGAATGTAACACTAGGCTTAAGGTGGCAGTTTCCAATCAACTGATGCATTACAGATTCATAGCCTGCCTTTTTCTCACAATAAGGGAGTGAGAGCCAAAACAGTTTTGGTTACAGTGATGTCCTGAGTTTTTGGTTTTCATATTTTCCAGATTCTGTGCTGCAAATGGGATATAACTCTGAACTTCATATAGAGTGTTAACAAGTTCTCTTTACAGTTTAGTTAGACAAAACAATCCTTTTCCAGCCCAAGAACCAAGGACAGCATTGCAGCTTCAGGCCCAAGAAGTGTAAACAACATCGAATTGAGGAGAGCAATCTGGGAGGACGGGACTTCAACAGTGTTGTCAGCCTGCCATATCACTCAAATTAGTAAGCAAATAAACTACAAAAAATGTTGTCCTAATATTTCAGTAGATGTGTTGTGCAAGATATTACTTTGATTAAGTGGAATTTTGTATAATGAATGTGGAGTTTTCATTGTATTCCCTATTCAAATAGTATTTCCAGAAAGATTTCTTAAGTCATTATCACAGCTATTCTCACAGATGTTTTTACAATGTAAACACATTGAAAACATTCAAAATTGAAGCTTCTACTTACAATTTGGTTGCTCTTTTATTCCTCTTGATTAATTAAGTTGGAAATAATGCTATCCAAATAGAAGGACTCCTTTCATAATAGAAATTTTTTCATACATTTTCGGGTAACCTGTGTAAGTACATTGCACAGACAGATAAGTGAAATCAGATGTGGAAGAAAACTGTGTGGGATCTAGAGCAAGAGGACTTGAAAGAAAAGGAGATCCTGGGGTTAAATCTCCTCTTTCATAACTCTCACAAGCTTATAAACTGTTCTGCTCTTAAACCATAGTGTTTGTTTGGATTTTTTAATCTCTAATGAATTAAATACATGAAAAAACACATTAACTCCAAAGAAATTCGTGTGGGTTTAGTACACTCTGACTATGCAGGTACCTGAATATTAGAGTCAGCAATGAATTAATTTAACTTTGATGTAAAATCCTGTTATTAAAGATTAAATTTGTCATGAGATTTTAAAAACATAAGCAATGTGCTGGAGGGAATATAATTTTGAAAGGCTAATCACAAATACTGTAGACCTGTACTTCAGGATGGGGGATCCTTGATGACAGCAATATTTTAAAAGGAGAAGCCTTTAATAATAATATATACATTTTTCTGTGTATTAGAAGTTACATATCAGAAGTCAAACCTAACAGACTGAGAATATGAGAAATAGTTTTCAAAGTGACCTGAAAGATGAATGCTGAAAATCTGTTGGTTAATAATTTGTTGCAGTTAGCCTGTTAATAATTAATGCTGCTAATAGTAGGCATTTAACAGTATGCAAAATGTTAAACTCCTCAGAGTATCTCAATAATCCCTACGTTTATTTGACATTACTGGAGATTCAGCTTTTATTTTACATTTACATTTTACATTTATTTACATTTTACATGTAGAGGTCAGCACTCCTGCTTGCATACCAGACCATTTCTAGTAGGTCTATGAGATCTCATGCTGTTGGAATAAACTCTAGGCTTTTTTTTTTTTTTTTTGAGTGATCAGAAGAAAACAGTGAAGATGTGACCTTTGGTTTTCTTTCTTTTTGCATTTTTATATGACTAAAATAAAAATTATTATCTTTTAAGGTCAAAAATATATTAAAAATTAGTATGAAATACTGCCCTCTATGAAAATATTGGCGGAATATTTTCCAGTACACTTCTCCTTGAAATGCTGGGTAGTGAACTGAATGAAGTCCAAATTATTTATATATTCTGAGCAGAAATGAATTCCACGCACATATTGTGCATGTAACTTGCATTGAACACTTCAAAATTTGTACAAAAAATGAAGTTGTTTTGACTTTTGCTTCAATGAATTTTCAGAGATAGAACTTTTCAACTCACAATGGAACTAAGGATCAAATAATTAAATTCCAAAGAAATCTCTGTGGTGTCAGTTACCACTGGTCTTTCTTTCTTGGTGGTAGTGATGTATGTTTCTATCTCACAGGACAGATGCTATGCATGTATTCTAAAGTCAGGTTTTAAAATACTCTGTTTCAAACTCAGGACACCAACATCATTACTGGACCACTGCCATCATAAAAGAGCTGGCGGATAAACTTAGGAAAGAATAATTTAGGAAAATCAGTAAATAAAAATAAATAATCTAAATTGTAATAAATACTCCCATTTACAAGATATATTTGTATATAAATTGTTTAGTCATTACTCCCATGCTTTGGAAAATTTATTATTAAAATGGGAGTTAATAATATCAAGGGTCGTAGGAAAATCATTTATGCTATTCCTAAGAGTCGTATTTGAGTGGTTCAACAGTATAATGGGTAATAAATATTCTTAAGTAAATCATCGTTTAAAAAGGAAATTTATAGAGCTTCATTGTGTATTGCTCCAATGAACTTTTGAGGATTCAATAAATTCTGGGCAATGTTGAAACACAGCAGTCTCTTTGGGATAGGGAAAATCTGCCAGGATGTTTGGTGGATGAGCAGCAGGTTGAGAAAAGCTGCATTGCTGGAAGCAGAGTGGCCACCAATCTTGTAATGACCCGGTAATTGACCTTGTGAGCAATCTTGTAAATGACTTTGTGAATTGAGTCTTCTTAGGAGATTTGCTAGTTCTCTTAGCAGTGAGATAGCCAAGAACATAGGGGGAGAATCAGGGCCAAAATCTTCCAATTTACTGGAAAGTACTTTCAAAAAGTAAACAAATTCTGTCAAAGCAGAATCCTAGTCTTCAGGGGCATTGTATGTTTATTAGAAATATCATGTGTGAATATTTTTTGCCTTCTCTGAGAGATAGCCCTTAGTTACAAATATGAATGCTAAAGGTACTTAGACTGAAGTGTAGTTTGAAGGCACACGTGCTTCTCAGTGTACAAAGGTTCTTGGTGAAGGCACACAGATTCTCACTGCTGTGCAGTAAAACATCCATGACTGAAGTATTTTACATGATATTTGGTAATGTCCAGCCCACCTTCTGCTTGCAAATGAAAATACTTGCTGTCCTTTTAAAAGGTTCATTAGTTTGGATTACATTCTACCTTCTTCTTCTAAAGCCTGTTAGTCTGAAAAATCCCAAAAGCAGTAAGTTGAGTTACACTGAATTGGGCCATTTGCAAGATTTACCTAGTAATCAGTATTAAGTATGCTATGAATATATATACAAAAATACAGTCATGTGACCCAAATCTGGGAAAAATATTAAAAAATAAAAGAAGAAAAAAATATCAACTGTGTAGCTAGTAAGGATTAAGAAATATTTGGGAAATATTTCCATTTCAGAAGCTAGGGTTAAATAGATAAACAAATTCCTGTCTGTGAATGTAGGTAACAAACTAATGCATCACTTCTCTTGTTCTGTTTATGATGGTTTGATTTTAGTAGTCATAAGAAATTATGGCCCAGTTTCTTCTGAAATAAACCCATAATACCCTGCAATGCTATCTAAGTACTGACCCAAACACCATGGCATTTACCAGTATTTGATTATCTCTAAAAATCAATGCTATTATATTTATTTACAAGTATTTAAATGTAAAACTTTGTGTAATGCAAGCCTGATAGCTCTTTTATGTGAAAACTGGTGGTTGATGTGCAAATATAGGGAGATACTTAGGTACTCTAATTAATTATCACTAAGAAAAATATAAAGAAAGACTTTTACATTTTTTTACATTAAAATATATTTATTTCTTGGTCCAAAGAAAAATTTTGTTAGTATTACCTCCCAAAAGAATTACAAGAACACCAATGAAACAAATATAGCCAGAACATTAATATTAAGGATAATTTAATAAAACAAAACAACAAAAAAAAAGAACAATGAAGTAGAGGATTTTGTATTAAGAAAACTGGAGTCAAGAATACACAAATGCTTATTCTGATTACAGTTTTGAAAACTGAAAAACATTGAAGACTATTAGCTGTGTACAACTAAATTGAGAAACCTCCTCCATCTTTGGTGTGACCTTTGAGAAATATGAATAATTAATCTGGGTTTGCTTCCTGATTTCCAGTTTTCTCTACTGCACAATTTTTTCTCATGTGCTCTTTCAGCACTGCAATCAGTCTTTGTTAGCAAACTATAAACAATAGCAAAACAACAGAAAGGAAGAAAGAAGCCATGGTACAGTACCAAAAATAAACATTTAGTTTAATGGAGCATCTGGAACATAGTAAATTTATTGAGGCTTACTTATTAGTGATACAATGTTCATCTTAGTGCTGTTACAGAGATACTAATTTTAATTTTTCTATTAATAATTGTTAAACAAGCCTGCAGTTAGCTTTTAATGCTCAAACCTTTTAATTGCTGCACTTAGGTAAGATCTGCTATGGGTTATGAAGAAATAAACTTTGTTCTTCTCTCTTTTGTAGGAGATCAGATTAATTATTGTTCTAACATCCTGAAACTGTAATGTCTGTTGATCTCTTTGAATTGGAAAATCAGAAATTATCATAGAAGCAATAACTAAGAATTCAGGAAGTTTTTTTCTATGTTTCAATTTTATTGCATTTATTTAGATTGTTTCATTTTTTAAAATTATTTTTATGAGTAAGGTAGCTACTTTTAAGAGGTGTATGTAGCTTACTTGTCTTTGTGCTGCCTCTCTTAAGTCAGTGTTGGTGAGGAGCGTAAACTCCCTGATCTGCTCCAAGTAGTTCCAACTCCCAAACTATTTTCAGGAAATATTTGGATAGCCTGCCTTTTCTTTTCCTGTAGGCCATGTATTGGTACTAATTTGGGGGACAAAATTACCTGGTGCTTATCAGCAAAAAATCTCTTTCTGCAGCGCTTTCTGATAAGTGACTGATGAGGCAGACCTGAGAAGAAGTTGTAGCCATAGATAACATGTAGTGATGATATTTGTAAGAGAGAACCTGGCTCATACTCCACTTTTACAGGAAACACTCAGAGCATGACAGAATTTGTTTTGATTCATCTCTCAACAGATGTGAAAGTTTTGCAGATGAAGTTCTTTTCTTCTTTTGATAAATATTTATATTTTGAGTCACTTCAGGCCATGTATTTCTACCCTCCTTCAGTAGAAATTCAGAAATTATAGAACTTCTGTTTAATTCTTCAAAAGATTTTGTTATATGAATTTGAAAAATGTCCATATTTTGGCTGTTCTTATCCTATCTCAGCTTCTGGATAAAGCAACCTTTCTTTTACCTAACTATAATTTAATACTTTTTTTTTTTTCATGAGATCCTATGTCTTAGTTGAGCAAATACATGATTTTGTTTTCAGATCTTGCTTTTTCTACCAATTCTGCATGTGGTATATTTAATTTAATTCTACTTCTGTCTTAAATGTCCTGGTCTGTTTTAATTTCTAGAAGTACTTTTCAGTATCTTTAAACTTTTATTTATTTTAATGTATTTGGGTTTTGGGCTCTGAACAAACTAAGTATACCAAACATCAGAGGTCATCCATCTGGATTTCTATTCTGTTCTCTGTGTTCTGTACAGCTTTAATTCTGTGCATTTTTTCAACTTTTGCAACATATATTGGGCCTATTGATTATTATTGACTGAAGCCAATAATTTCTACTTCAAAAAGACAGTGGTTTGATAGACTTTTGAGATAAGGTGACCTTGCTGCACAGCCCATTAAATCAAACTCTGTAGTTTATATTGATGCTAAACAGAATCAGAATATAGTATTTACATTTATTACAAAGGATTTCCTAATGTTCTGTTGACAGAGTTTGTGCTCTGACTGAAATATGGATCAGAAGTTCTAACTGAAAACCCTTAAATTTATACCAATAGCAGTAATTATGCACTTCATCCACTTACTTTTTGTGATTTGTATGTACTTCAAATCTGTCTTACTGATCTAAAAAGTGCAGGTAGAGTTTAGACAACATTCTCAATGCCATGAACTGTATACCTAGTCCTGCTAGAAATCTAAATTGCCTGAGTTTTCCTGGCAGCATTTCATTGTGCTTTTAACCATGACAAATATTTTTTGCAAGACGATTATTTTTCTAGGGAAACAAATACTTCCTCTGCAAAATCTAAATTAATGATGTGAGTGCAGCAGGCATAATTTTCTGATATCAGAAGATAATGTTCAAAATAAAAATAGATGAAATAAGTTGATGAGTTCAGTGTTTCACATTCATCTGGGATGAAGGATGCAAAAAAAATTCTCAGTCAAGTACCAAACAATATTAAATATTGTGCAGATACTGGTTCAACATCCTCACTTTGATGGCATGTTCCGAGGAGTGTGTCTGTGTACAAGGGATAAAGAGGAGGAAATATCCAATTTCCTCCAGTCTTAGGGCCAGTACAGAGCCAGGTTCTTTTGATGGTTCTTTTGATAGAGCTCTGCTCTAGTGCTATGGCCAACATGAGGACATCCTCACTTCAGCTAGATTTTAACCTGTCAAAGCCTTTTCCCCTTTCACCAACAAACCTAAATTTCAGCCCTGGCAGATTTAAAACACTAAGGCCTGCAAGCTGAGGGAATAGATAGAATAGGAAAAGAAAGTCTGTATTTCTTGCATTGTGTGTCCTGTGTGAAAGTATTAGCTGAATCATGGTGATTCAGCTGGTCAGTACATTCGCTTACCATAAACCAGACCAATGCTTGCTTCTAGGAGATGCTTCAGTGTTTCACCATAAGCAATCAGTGGAAAGGGGATTAGAAACCACCTTTCACAATCAGCTCTCAATAGGGGGTCCATTAATGCAGCACATTACCAAATTGTGTCAAGACTCTTAAGTTAGTTTCAAGGAAATTTTAAAGAAAAGCAGTATTACAAAACTACCCAAATCCTCTGAATTTTAAATTCTAAAGGAATCAGAAATTTATCTGCTTCTTAGAAAGGTCATTAAAGAGTGTTTATTTTACTGAAAAATTAATTAGGCCTGAATTAAAAAAAAAAAAAAGAATAATCTGCTATATAGTTCTAATGAGAGCTACTTCCTGTAGGCCACAGAAGGTGCAGAAAACCCTCACTAACTAAGCATAAACTGGGAAAGGATGGCACTGCGGCTGCATAACAAACAATATTTCAGATTTATAATTTTGTTCACTAAAAAAATGTGGGAACCTCAGTACTTCCAGTATGTTGAGACTAAATTCTTCCAGCAGACTGTAGTGGGCTTGCACACAACGACCTCCCAGAGATGAGCAGATTGACAACAAAGCTGAGACTGCTTTGCATTACATGTTAATTATGCAGTTTGATGATCGTTCCTTATTTTTAGAAAATAAAAGATAAATTTTGCTTTTCCATGCTTTGAAATAAAAATGGAGTTTGTATTTCTGACCTTAAACACTGTACTTTACTAAATACAATGACACAATTTCCTATTTTAGAGTCCTGCATTTTATTTTTCCTTCTATTTTTTATCTATTTTACCTTACTCTTGCCTGCTGCTCTTCTCTGTAAACATTGATGACTTGATGTGTTGGAAAAAGAAGTAATCACGTGAAATATAATGGATTTAATCAAAATTGTATCTTGTTAAAAAATCTTACGCTGTAAATTAATAAGACATTTTAAAAATAGAATATGTGTTTTTCTGAACAGTATTCTGAATTCATTTAAAATGTTAGGACTGCTTATCACATAAACTCCATTCTCCTGAACACAGAGAAGATATATGACTTTTTGAGAAAAGCTGCACTCTGACACACTCATTTATTGACAAAAGAAAAATCATAGGTAGCTATGCAGATAAGAGGAAGCACAAGACTTTAAATTACCTTTTCACATTCAAGTGCTGGCTTAATGAGTATTATGAGAATAGAATAAATGGAAATAAGATGGTAGAGATGTGAGAAAATATTCTTGTCAGGATTTTCACTAATTGTTACCAAAAGGAAATAATTTGAAAATCCTTTAAAAAGCCATATCTGCTTTACTTATTATTGGTTAGTTTTTTAAGGAAAGACATTAATTTCTGTTTATGGCACGGCTAAATTCTTCTCTCTTGCACTCAGAGGTCTTTATTAAGCTTTTCAGTAAAACATGCACTTTCCTTTATAATAACAAATGTTTCTGCATGAATACATATTACAGTTCTTTTGTTTGTTTGTATGTTTTCCAGGAAAAGAAAAATTAAGACTTTGTTTCAAAAAAACAAAACTTAAGAATTAATGAAACAATATGATTCTATGAAATTAAGAATTTGTAAACTTAAAGATTCATCACTGTTTTTCATGTAGGTGTTTCTGTGAAAGATTTTAGAGGATTAGATGGATGAAGATGCACTGCCATGACTGAGTCAAAGGCAGAGTGCATTAGCCCTGCTAATGAGAGCTTTATCTCCTTCAAAATATTTGATTTTTAAATGACCTTTGCCTAAGAATTACAATTTGATCCTCTTCTTAGAAAACCTTAATGAGGTTAGGTTAAATTAAATTAATATTAAATTAAATTAATATTTAATTAAATAAATTACAATTTAATACTTGCATTAACCTGTAGTTATTTGTTGTACTGGTTTTTAATTTGGTTACTGGGTCAGTCTTTAAACAAAATTAAGTCTCTGTTTCACTCAGAAAAAAAACCAACCAAACAAAACGAAACTTAATATGACAGCCAGGTTTTTAGAGTTGTTTTAGTAGTAAGTAGTAGAACTACAATTAGTGATCAGTAGGTCAAGGCAGGTAATTCTCCTCTTCTTCTCTGCTCTTATGCATCGCTGCCTGGAGAATGTGTCCAGCTCTGGGGCCTGCAGCATAAGGAGGGCAGGGATCTGCGCAGGAAGGTGCAGAGCAGGGCCATGGAGCTGTCAGAGGGCTGGAGCACCTCTCCTGTGCAGGCAGGCTGTCCAGGTTTAGAGCAAATTTGGGGAAGAATCCCCCAAAGGAGCTCCGGTGGGAAAAGCAGATCCAATCGGCCCCTCCCCCCAACTGGTCCGGGAGGAAAAAATACCTCTTTGGAGAAAGGTGGAAAAAAACTGTTTATTAAACAGTAAAACCAAAACAATATCAAACAATGAGACCCCTTGCCACTCTGAAAGAGATGACAAGCTGAGAAAACCCCGTCCTCGGGTTGCAGCTCACTCAGTCTCTGGTGAGTCCCTCCGGTGCTGGAATTGTCGCAGGCCAGGCCTGGTGGGCCACAGCTGCAGCTGCCGGTGGTCTCCTGGGTGTTCAGTCCAGAGCAGGTTTCAAGAGGTCCAAAGAAAAGGGAAAAAAACAGTCCAGGGAACTTCTTTGCCTCAGCTAGCTAAAACTAACTAAAAAGCAAAAGAAGAGCTCTGTCCCACTGTCTGTCCGCAGACACCACAGTCAGGAGCAGCAATGTGGAGGAGTGAGTGCAGTGTCTGAAAACAAACTGCGCGTTTCTTCTCTCCCCCCTTCACTCTCTGGAACACTCTTAAAGGTGCAAAACTTATTATTCAACATAAACAGAATGAGACGATTTGGGATAAAAGCATCATATAGTCAACCCAGAACACATGCCAAGAGAGTTGGGGTTCCTCAGTCTGGAGAAGCCGTGGGTGCTTCGTTCTCTGCAGCGTTCAAGGCCAGGTTGGATGGGGCTTTGAGTAACCTGGTCTGGTGGAAGGTGTCCCTGCCCATGACAGAGGGGCTGGAAATATATTATATTCAAGGTCTTCTTCAATCCAAGCCATTCTAGGATTCAGTGAATCTCTGAGTGTTACTGTTTTTTAATGGGAAGCTGGTATGAGAAGTGGATGGTAGATCTGATATGTTTTGAACATAAGAAGCAATGTGCAGGTGAGATGTGTCAAAGCATTTAAATCTTCTAGTCTAAAGTGTATCAGACAGGTGTCATTTGAGAAGTGGTCAAAGCTTGCAGTTCACCTGAATGAGGCAAAATTTGGTGGCTAAACTTTGCTGTCCATATCTCTGTTTGAGTTTTAGAGTCAACAGTTGTCTAAATTTCATTTCAAGAAAAGTAATTTTTCCCTCAGTATTCTGTGCTAAGAAAGGACATACAACTACAAGCTGCCATGTTTGTAACCTGTCAAACCATCAAGTCACACAGACCATTCCAAGAATCATCATCCTTTGATTACATCAAATATAACACTAATTTTCTTTCACATATTTGTCTAGAAGCTGTGTTAGCATGCTGTAAACAGGAAAGGACATGTTTTTGGAGAATGGAGAATAGACTAATTGTAGAAATTGAAGCATTTCTAATGGTTTCCCCTTTAAAGAACAAATTTCTATTTATGGGATAACTGAAAAACAAGTGTAGCTCTCATGTGAAAATTAATCCAAATAATTGAGATGGTAGGATTTCTCTTTTGAAATTACATGCAGATATTCCATGGCTACATAACTTATTAAGAGGCAGTTACACAGGCAAGAGTATATATATTAATATATTTCTTAGGAGTAATAGCAGACCAACAGGCAAATTAAAAATATCTGAATTAAATGCAGGTTTTGTTATTTCCAGAAGTTAATTTAAATCTTGGCAGGATTTTTTTCTTTGATGTCCTATATATTATTGTTCTTTAAAAATGGATACTTTTGATAAACTTCCTAGAATTGTGTGATATCTTTAAAGACGCAGTTAGTGTAGTCAGTACCTTGTCCTCTGTTCTAAAAGTTAACATTGTCTTTGTTCTTTCAACACAAAACATGTCCCTATTGTCACTTCCAATTTCAATTTAAGCTGGTCAGAGAATTAAAACAGTTTGAATTCTGGGGCAAGTAAATCTTTCATGTCTAACTGCATCAAAGGGGCATCTTTACCTTATATTTCATCAACCTATGTGCAGCTTCATTCATATATCATCATTAGGTTGCAAAGGGATGCTCTTAAAATTTAGGAAACACGGAATAAATTTGCCTTCGCAATATTATGTCAATGCCCTTTTTGTACCTTGCAGTTTTAATTCTGTCTTTAGCCTTTAAGATGTGCTTACAATTAACTTTACAAATACTTCTTTACCTTTTCCATAATCATTCACTCAGGCAAAAAAAGATGGAGCTGAAACAGAAGGTGCAATAGAAGATAATTGACTGAGAATTTGTCTGGGGTGTTTGAGTTAATTCACACACATTTCATACTTTAACCATATACTTAACTCTTGTTTTAAAACATGTTCAATTTCTAAAGAGCTTAAGGCTAAGCAAGAACTAATTCAGCATATATATATATGTTTATTAAACAGTATAAATATATATATATATATTATAATTCTCTTGAGTAAAAGCTTTTCCCCTAGGGAAGTATAATCTAGTTATAGAGAAAATATTGATGTGTATATATTTGTGTGTGTATGAATGTTTGTGAACTGTGAAAATAGATACAGAAACTTTTTTAAGAACAAAGAAGGAATAATTTATATGAATCATGGCATACTGAGACTTAAACATCAACACTGATTTTACTGGAGGTTGTAAGAGATGTCCAGCAGATCATGGCTGGCCAGCTGAAAAAGGTAGCTTTATTTTTGACTGTCATGTAACCCTGAATCAGTTCTCAAAGTTTTAGTTAATTCAGTAGAAGACACTAATGATTTGAGTATGCTAGATTTGGCAAAACCAAGGAGTACTCACCAAGGCTTATGGAAGACAAAATTATGACTTGCATCTGACTGAGTACAAATACATTCAAGGTAGGACCCTCTGTTCGTGAATTAACAGGGCATACCCCAGCTGAGATCTGAAGTGGCTGGACATTCAGGTGCTGGATCATGCCAAAATGTATTGGCTTTATGTGACAAGGTTTTGATGGTGAAGGAGCTGCAAGGGTGCATCTTTGAGAAGATGTCAGAAGCTCCCACACTGGACAGAGCCAGATTCAGCCAGCTGTCCAAAGCTGATCCTGTCAGTGATGCAGGGAACACCTTCATGATAGTGTTCCAAAGAGGGAGTAAAAGCACACTGCACAACAGTAGATGAGAGAAAGAAGTAAAATGTTTGAGAGAAACAGCCCTGCAGACAGCAAGGTCACTGCGGATGGAGGAGGAGGAGGAGGTGCTCCGGGTGCCAGAGCAGAGATTCCCTGCAGCCTTCGGTGAATGCTGTGGTGAGGCAGCTGCAGCCCATGGAGATCCACTGTGGAGTAGATATTCATCCACCACACCTTTATATAGACAATCTCTCCCAGAGAGTCTTAGTTTCTCCTGTTTTTGGTTTTTTTTGGCAGCTGGCACTGTAGACAAATTTAGAGGGGAGGATTGCTGCAAGACTTGGAACTAACTCCTAAAATAAAAAAATGAATGAATACAGCATCTTTAGATATTGGTATATTTAAAGATTAAAACAATAGAAGCTGAAATACGCACTTTCCTCCTGAAGGAACATGTGAAATATGTACATTGGTGAATAACACATTTAAAGAGATATATTGTAGTGCAAAGAAAAATAGCTGCTGGCTCCCATTGGGCTGGCCAAGCAGCAAGGTCTATGCTATTGTCAGAAGGATATCCTCATTGTGGGTTCAGGGGTTCAGGACAATTAAGTAGTTAAAAAATGTCTCCCAGAGAACAGAGAAACCCTTAATAAAGACAAAAGGGAGCTGAAAGAAATTCAGACAGGACATGTATACATACATCACAGCATAGCCGAGATCACCACCAATGTGTCTGCCTTTACTGGTGAGGAAAGTGTCTGTGAGACCGATTATCCTTGAAAATTTTTACTCAGTTTTGTTACTTAACCTGGTGTCTTGCAAATGCTGTTGAGCAATGTTTCTCCACAGACATGCAGTGAAGATAAAAGACTGAAAAAATTAAAACTTACAAAGGTTCAAATTCACAATATGACAGAACTATGAAATTTAGTTCCCCACTGGTACTTCCAAAGAATTAGGAGCAAATGTAGAGATTTAGGAATTTTGAGCACTAATAACAATTGAAACTGTAATTCATCCTAAGGTATTTATTTTTTTACTTTGAAACCTCCACTGAAATGCTTCTATCTGTGCTGAACAAGATGGCCTTTGAGAAAATGGAAAAGAACAGGCATAATTATTCTTCTTTATTTATTGCTTATTAGGATTTGGTCATATTACACCTACTTTAAGTACCTCCAAATACATATATATATATATATATATGAAATTATTTTGAACAGATGACTCAATGCACATGAGAAAGTTTCATGTCTTTAACTAAGTCTGTATGAATCAGATTATAAATCAATGTTGTTTAAAACTGGATAGAAAATAAATGCATGTCACAGACACAATCTCTAAAAAACTTGCAAAAATGCAATTAAACAAGGTACAAAGGTAATTTTTACAGCAGCATGCTGGATAATGGAGGTGGACACTCCCCAGCCTTGTGGGATGGGGCCTACAGCCACGTGATAAGCTCTGAGATATGTGGTGATAGGATTGCCATAGACATGGTGGCCTGAGGGGTTACCAGGTGGAGGCTGGACAGCCCTTGTGGTGCAACCAGCCAGCTGGACAAGGCAGTGATACTGAAATGTCACAGTTCTGTTCCACCCTTGCTCAAGACGCACAGCCTTTGTCATCTTCATTTTTCTAATTTTTCCAACAATTATGATGGCAGTAACAGAACATTTGACTACAGTCTCACCCTCACTTTCCCAAAAGTGTAAATTGGAATTTGAAATCCTCAGGGGCAGAGGATGAGAATATGACCACTCACAGGCAAGTTGGTGAGCTTTCTCATCTCTCCTCCCCAAATCAAGGACAGCTCTTTGGCAATATTTGCACCTCCAACCTCATCAGACTATGCTCAGGAATACTTGTACACAGAACTATACATTTATATTTTGCAAGTTTAGTGAATTTATCACCATTATCCTAAAAGAATCTATAATATTTTGCTCCTACTATCTGTGTATCTGTGTTCATGAAAGTTCCTGTTGAACTCAACCAGACTTAAAGTGCTGAATTGGTAAACCACACTCTTTGTGAACCTGTGATCATGAATGAGAACAACCACACACTTTTTGGTGCATCTGGGACTTACTGAATGTGATTGGATTTTTGGCATTGAATGGATTATAATGTATTTCCCACCAGGCTCAATGGACTTAAGGATGTGCTGTTTGTTTAAGCACCCTCTGAAACTGTTGGTAGTTCACCAAGGGTCTTTGTTCCTAATTTTCTCACTTGTCTCAGAAAATTTGGATTACTGAAGGTTGGTCTAACTGGTAAAGACCAAGCCAAAGAAAACATTGCATACCTCAGCCTATTCCATGTTGTTTGTCACCAGGTATCCCACCCACATCAGCTGAAGGTCTGTTTTCTCTTGTCTTGCTGTACTGCTTAAGTGTCTGTAGAAGCCTTTCAAGTTGTCCATGACCCTTACCGGATTCAGCTTCTGCTGGGTATTTTCTAACACCATTTCTGCACAGCTGGGCAGTGGTTTTGTATTCCTCTTGTGTGATGTGGTCCTGCTTCCATTTCTTGTGTGTCTGCTTTTCAAGTTGGGAATTTTAAAGGTTACTTGGCTATCTATGAAGGCCTCCTGCCACCTTTGCCTGATTTCTTACTTGTCAAGATGGATCCTGTAGGAGATGATCCCTGAAAATTGCCAGCTCTCCTAGAACTCTGTTCTCTACAGGACAGTCTTCCAGAAGAGTCTTCCAAATAGACCCCTGTGCAGGACAGAAGAAGGCAAATGTTCACTGGAGTGGTTTGCTTGACAGCTTCAAGATCACAACTCTTTAGTTACTAGAAAATCTGGCCTTCCCTGCACACATGTTAATAGACAGCACTAAGCATTCTTGGTTGGTGGGAAAGAGAGATTGCAAGCTTTTATAGTCTCTCTGCCATGTTCTTTTTTTTATCCCATCTTTCAATACTGTATTCATCCCTAAAACCAGAAATGTTGAGGGAACTTTGTCTTTTATATATACACCAAACTGTGAGTAAATAAAATAAATATATGTAAACAGGTTTGAATTCACTAAATTATTCATTTACTTTAATTATTTTCCTTCTATTAGATGAGCACTAGATAATGTTTTTCAGTTTTTGTTTTTTTTTAGTCATGCTATATTCACGGGGGTCTACTTTTTGAGAGATGTGGGCATGACTTAGGCAGTTTACGATGAAATATGGATTTAGATATGTAACTGCTGGTGCTTATAACCCAGTGTCAGAGGTTGACAGAAAGAAAATACTCAGACTGATAAAATGCATACTGAAAAAGAATACAGTCAGACACAGATCCATATTGAGCATGGTTGCCATGGAAGAGCACAGATTAACATGCTATTAGCCACTGACATAATACTCAAGAACTGGGAATTAAAGGAAAAAAATGGACAGATTAGACTTCAAAATTACTTATATAATATTGTATTTCAGAAGAAAAGTGCAGATGCTAGAGATGGTAGGAGTCAATGATTGCCAGACATTGAAACATTAAGGGTGCTGTTAAATATCCACCCTAGTTAGACTCATAATGGAAAGGATTTACAGCCATGTTTCCTATATTCAGTTGGTGAGGAAAAAGAAGATTTATTCTGCACTTTTTCCTGGAAAGAAACATCAATTTAAGACATGTAAATAGCAGAACATGGCACTGTTAGAAGAAACTGCTTTTTCCATCTCTCAGCAATACTTAGAACAAGAAGTTTTCCAACTCCAAAAGGCAGAATAAGGTATGTCAGAGGCTCACTGAATAATTTCAGAAGGCCTTGAAGCTCTGTATTACATAAGAGCTATTGTTGGTGCTGTGCTGGTCTGGCAAGTGAAGATGTGCTGTTACAAACCATGATTATAACAACTTCACTTTGAAGACAGGATGTCTGGGACAGGCAGTATTGCAGACACTGGTGTTTTATTAAAACAGCTCTTGGGAGATAAATGAAACAGAACTGTGTCATATTTAATTAAGCCACTCCCCTTATGCTAGATCTTTGGGTTTGATTACAGGTGTGCTACAGTGGGCCAGCCCTGCCATTCAAACAGCAACTGCTGGTACTGGGAGACTTTCTCAGCAATATGTTTTCTTCAATAAATATGGACTTCTGTATTGTTCATGTCAAAACTGAGTTCCTGGTATAGAAAAAAAAAGACATATGTTATTTTATTAATTATGAAAAAGATTTGCCTGACAATTGTTTCTTTTTCAGTAGGTGTTCCATAAGGTAAAGGAAATATCATAAGAATGTGATGACTGCATAATCTGAGCAATATTGTTGATGTCTTGGTCCTATTGGTTGTTTTTGTTCACATTTTGCCTATTACTTGCAAAATTCATATAAGCTGTATTTCAGTTGATCACTTGGAGAGAAGAGGTCAGCTTTTGTACTGTTAGTTCTTTGTATGCTATTCTTTTCTCTTTTGCCTTAAATATATGCATATAATGCATAAACTAGAAACTCTGAAACTCCTTGGACATCTTAGACACCTCACTAGACCTTGCGCATTAGGAATGTCATGTGACATTGCCCTCCTCCCCCCCACCCCAAAACCTGTAACATGGCCACTTGAATTTGTCACTCAGTAATGTGTAGGAAAAATAATCGCAGGAAAAAAAAGCCACAGTTACGTAACTTTTCAAAGTATACTAAAGAGGAATGATTTTATAAATGTTCATTCAAACTGGTTTTGGTATGATGCTGCTCTTCTTATCTCTTCCCTTAAAGAGAAGCAGGAAGAGACTCCTGTTGCATTCATGTCAGGAAACAATGAATAGAGGAAGTCCTCAACAACAGAGGTCTATTTTAGTTCAGAAAAGTCAGCCATAACAGCGAGGTATGCGTGTATATGACACTTCAGAACATATTCCTTACTACATAATACTTTTCTTGCAGTGTATACCCTCAGGGATCATCTGTTAGAGTTTAGTTTTTAGTCAGAAATAGCTATTTTCAATTCCCATAATAACATCTTCCATCTACATGAGTTTTTCTCCTGCTTTGTAACAAGTCTTAGGGATAAATTGTACATTGTGTACCTGGAATGATCAGTATGACCAAGTAGCTACTTTGAAATGATGAATGCTGAAATTTAGTTAGCAAGATTTGCAATAAATATCTTTAAGTAGTTATTAAAAAAAACATTCCAAAGACAAATTAATCATGATACATGAAACACTTCATTGCTTCTGGATTATATTTATGGGTTTGGTAACCCTTTGAATTCATTTGGATTTCTTAGAAATATTTGTATTTTTTGTTGGGTGAACAAACAGTCTTGTTGACAGATTATGAAAGGACAAATGTACTGACAGCACAGTTTTCAGTCAATCTACATTGTCTGAGTGGTATCTAGATGATCTCTTGTCAAAGATGCTATCTCAGAATGGTTTCAAAGGATTTTAATAGTGTAAGGTTTAGATAGCATTAGCAGTAATGAACTTTTCCATACTAATTCTAGTTTACAAAAAGAGTTTACTGCCTTCCCAAGTTATCAAATCTGAAAGTTATAAACATTTATTTCTGGCAGAAAAATATGTCAGTGCTAAATATGTGCTACTAGTCATTTAGCTTCAATTTTGGAGAGTAGCTAGATCTTTAGCTAGAAATTCTACTACTTTTCAATAAATCAGGGGAACAGAAAATTCTGATCATTTCATTTGCAAGATTCCCGTCAAAGTACAAAAGGGAAAAGTCAACAAACTAAAGGATATATATGTATCTAAAATGTACACAATATTATTCCACATACAAATATATTTATGTTCAATGCCCATAATAAATTGCCTGTGTTGACTGCACATTTGCACACATATATTTAAAAATATTATATATATAATATATATATCACATACACATAATACACACACACACAGACACACACACACACACACATATATATATATAATACCTAATGGTTTCTTTGAAAATAAATAAATGCAAGGCACGAACTACAATCTTGCCTTAATTAAACTTGTTAATTTCTCCTTTTGGCTAATAATGAAGGTTTAATTTAAAACAATTGGATGTATGCAGAGCCCCAGATATTCAGTAAGCTGTAGCTCATTATGAGGCCTGGATGGTAAGGGAAATGAAAGCAATGGGCGCTTCCCCAGTGCAGCAGTTCCACAAGTAATGCCAGATTATGGGCTTCCTTCCTTTCCCTGTCTCAGGCTATTTATTTCTGCTCCTGCAAGACAGTTCAATTTCTCTATTACCTCCTGAGACACTAATCTGTTTTGTATTAACTGAGGGAAAGCCATTGCACAAGATATGAGGCAAACCATGAATATCATTGCCCTACTTGTGCCTGGTTGCCTTTTCCTGTGTGTTAGGGAGATCTACTGTCTCTAGAAATTCCATCCTTTTGTATCACCACAGATTCCAGCCCGTTCTTGCTTAACATGAGCAAGAATAAAGATTCACGAGACAACAGCTACTGTCTTTCTTTCAGAATACTGGAAAAGTGGGCTGTTATTCACAGCAATATTTCTTGTAATGTGCAGCTCAGTACCCTGCATTTCGTCATTATCTCTCTGAGCATAAATAACAGGAGCTGGGTGCTGTGCACAGCCTGCAGCAGTGGTTCTGTACCATGCTGGCACTTACCTGACAGAACACTTATGATATTTTGTGTAACACTTTTTTGGGTTTTGTTTATTTGCTGTTTTGTTTTTTCTGTAAATCTTTCCTCTCTTGTCCATATTCTGGAAAGGAGTATCTTTGGAAGGGATGTCTAACTTTTCCAACATATCGAATGCTTCTTTACCTTGGAGAGCGTAAATAAGAGAAAGGCAAGGTGATATATTAAGAGGGGTAACAGATTACTTTATAGACCTGACTGAAGAGTGTGGAAAACATACTGACAAACTGTTTTCACTGCCAGGGTTACTCTCTTGTGAGTGAGCCTGAAAGGGAGAAGTCAGATCCCTTGGAGATTCCAAAACAATAAACAAAAAGTGAAGAACGGCTTCAAAAACTATTTATTTTGTGTCTGCATGTAATTAGTGGTTCTAGATAGACATTATTTTGCTTCATCAAAGCCCTGAACCATGGCAGCACATCAGCTGTGGAAAGAAGAATTTAAATCCTGAGTTCTCATTAGGCAGGTGCAATATCTGTGGTCCCACCAAATGCCATTGATGATGCTCTCTGCTCAACAGAGATGAAGTAGAACAGGTGAAGTTGAAAGGCTGATGTGCTTTTACAGTGGAGGGGTGCATTGGAAGCTAAGGATTAGTGTCTTCGGAGCCAGTAACAGATTTTAGGGAAGAGAAACAGGGTTAGAACTGGCACTGCATCTTTTTTACACTATATATGATACCTTCTATTTGTTATTTTAGGAACAGTATTTACCTTTGATTATGACACATTGGATTCACACTCAAAACTTGGACACACCAACCTACCATAATTCAAGTGAACATAAAAAAATCCCTGATTACAGCACTTACATATGGTAACTGATCATTATTTTTTTCTGATATGTTTGATTTTAGATTGTCACACTTTCTTCCACTGAAGTTTTAAGGTTTTTTTGGTCTATCTGATTGATCAGGTCAGGAGATAGGACATTTCTACTTCTGACAGGAGATAGAAATTATAGATATAATACTCGTAGGCCTACATATTTGTTAAAGAATTAAAAATTTGTAAAAATGTAGATGTAAAAATAGTAGATGTAAATGTTCACAGTTGCACTTGAATGCATGCATGATACTTTAGCAACGGAAAAGTTCTGTGAGCTTATGCAATGAGAAAGCACTGGAAAATAACAGACCTCATGGGAATGGAAGAAAAGACCCTGGGACTTGTCTCCCATACCATCAGTAGCACTTGGCTGTGTCTGTGCACTGAGAGCATCAACAGAAGCTGTGTGTGGCAGGGCTGAAGAATCCAAGTGCCATACTTGCAAGCTATTTTGTGCCTGAAAATAGCTTATCTCTGCCAGTGCAATTCTACCTGTCAGGTGCTTTTGCAATTAGAGATGTCCCACGGTAGTGGGCATTATGATTCCTTTTAACCAGGTGTTGGAATCTGAATTCTTCATTCATGGGGATAAATAAACCACAATTCTGCTGTGGTTATAGGAAACAAAAACTACTTTCTAATGTTTTTTTTTTTAAATGCTTTTTCTTTCCCAAGGAACTTCTTTTTATTTTTTTTTTTTTAAGTTAGTAATCTGAAAGGTCTTAGCCCAGTGGTGCTTTCTTGTTTCTTTTCTTCTTCTTTGTAGATAAACATCAGCACAACCCCATCCAACCATACCTTATTCCAAAGCATTCACATTCCTATTATTCTAAAGTTCCTTTGTTTAAAAGAAGACATGATGGGGATTTCTATTCAAGTTAGGAATTATCAACTTACAGTATACTCATAAAACACAGCAAAAACTTGAACACTTCATTTTCTCCTGTGGTATTTACCCATTTTCTCCTTTGGTAAATACCACAGGAGAAAATGAAGTGTTTAAGTTTTTGGAGAAAGAATTATCTCTTCAAATATATTTTAAAATGGTGGTTTGAGCCCACATCTCGTAGTCAGCTCTGTAAGGGACAGCAACCCATGTAAAAATCTAGTGATTTCAAGGGATTGACAGACAGCATCTGCAAATAAAAAGTAAAAAACATTTTCTTTGACTAATAAATATTACAACTGTTTGCATTTCAGTTTAGGAAAACTAATAAGAAAACCAGAAAATCCTACTGAGTTTTGACAGCATACTAAGTTCACATAAATCTCAGAACATGCTGTTGTTCAGAACTTGGAATGGCCTCTGTATTTCATTTTGAGGACATAATTATACATTTTATAAGGAAAGAAAATGACTAATAGAGGAAGAAGCACTTTGAGTGATGAGTGGAAAGTGATTATTTATAATGCAGTAATTTGATATCTCTTGTTCAGCTTGAAAGATATTTTAATGTAACAAAGGTAAGATAATATTTACCAGCAGTTATTCATATGCTTGCTCCTCCCTTTACTGAAAGTAGAGTGCAAGCTATAATGAATCTTCCCTATACTTCCTTTCTCGGTGGATCTTCAAAAAACCCAGTGAAAATCAGTATAATACATGACTTGTAGACATGGCCTGTGACATTTAAGGCAGTAATTTAATTTTGAGAAGCATGTCAAGAAATAAAACTCAAAGAAAGTTTTGGCTTTTCTGTCTGTAATGCCACCAGTATTCAGAATTTCTCAGAGAAATTCAGATGGTCAGAGAGAGGGAAAGGATATTATAATTTCTATGAGGGTGGCATCCCAGGGACATCCAAGAACAGAGCTCCATTGTGCTAAATAGTATAAAAATGCAGTAGCTGACATCATGTGCCCTGACAAGGATGCCAGGAATTCCTGATCAGACCTAAGTGTTGCTCAAAGTTGTAGGGTGTGTCCTCCTGAAAGGCAGGCAGTAGGCAGTTTAAGTCCCAGAAGCGATAGTGTATCTGTGGATAGCAGGACTATCCCCAGGAAAAACCTGAACCTTGATCCATGTCTCATTAAATATTTCAACCCATTGTTGCAGCAGGGTTCAGGGCCAAAAATGGTACCAAGTTGTATGTTTTGAGAACAGAATATGAAATGTACAGTCTCGATTAGTGAAATAACATGAAGGATTTAAAAGAGGATTCAGGGAAAACTACTAAAAACACTATGAAAAGGTTTTCTCATCAAAGAGCGTGGGAACAAAGTCATTCCATGACAAAAGACTTCCCTGAGCTAAGGAGACAATTCCATTTTCTCAGGAGCCTTTCTATGATGTCCAATTCTTATGAATCACAATACCATATTCATGTAAAGTTTTCCCCCTTGTACTCTTCATTTCTAGGATAGTTAGGAGCCATTTCAGCTATGTTAAAGTAAGAAACATCTGCTGTAACAGTGTGACAGTGACACCTGGGTTGACTCTCCAAGTGAACTTTTATTAGGCATTACCTTAGCAAACATACTGTGCTTGTCAGCATTATGTAAAAAGGGAATCATCTCAGGTCTTTCTGTAATAGATCAATCCTTTGGTTTGAGAAAATTTTAAAAAAATTTCCTAAGTGAATATTCTTGCAAAAGCAACCCTATGTTTTTACAAACATTTTCAATAATAGGTAGTAAATAGGAAAAGGCATGCTGTGTGTTACCTATTTTATAAGAAACCTACTCAATCTTTCATCTCTTCATTTAAATCCTGCTAAAATAGATTAATCAATTATATTTTATGCTACAATTTTTTTAAACTGATTTAATTTTTTTCCCAGTGTATTTCATTTGGCAGATATAATTTCAGTTATATGATGGAGATGGCATATATATCTCTTGTTGATACTTTCTCAATAGCTTTTGAACTAACTGTGTAATTGCAACCAAATTTATCAGAGCAGTAGAGCTATCAAAATTATACCAGACTGTATACACTTTGTAAAAAAATGAAGTTGGGCAGAGGAGAGATTTATTTTTCTTTCCTTTTTAGGAAAGGTTTCTTAAGGAGAGCCAAAGAAGAGTTTTACTGTGCTCTGATGTGTTCTGGCACGCAAGGAAAAAAGAAATCAGTGCAGCACACCACCCTTCTTACAGTAACAGTGGAATGGGACGTGCATGGCCGGTGGTCACATGCCATAATCCAAAGCTAACAGGGAAACGCAGTGGAGGAGTTGGGGCTCCTGCAGAATGGCTCATGTGCAGAGCTGGCTACTTCTAGTGTTGGGGACAGCACTGACATGTGTGTCATAAATCACAGAGCAATAAGGCTTTGTAGGTTCAGTAACCCACTGCAGCAGGGTTCAGTTTACAAATCCTTGTCTCCTACTTGTCCCTATACTTGATAAAGTACAATATTTCCTGCAATTGCTACTACTGCTATTGCAAAAAAAAGTGAGTGTTGCAGTGTGAAGTAATATCCTGTTTTAGCTATCCCAGTTTCCCAAGTGTGCCAACTTCTCCCTTCCCCTCCCCCTTGCTCCCTTGCAGAGTGCTGTCCGTCAATCTTAACATTCCAGCAAGGGTGTCGTCTGATTGGCGAAGTTCAAAAGACACCCCTCAGTACTGGGGTCATTGGCCTAGCCAGGTGTCATTTGTCCCCTGAGCCTTTCCCTCCTCCTACCTGGTGGGTGGCACACCTACCCCTTCTCTCCCCCTTTCCCCAGGCTTAAAAAGACACTGAGACCATGTGGTCTTGGCTCTGTTGGAGCTGTCGCAACATTCAGAGGCCTGCGTGCCCAGGAATGAAACTCTGGATCAAGACCCTCCGGCAGGATCCGTCTCCTTTTTTCCTTCACCTCGCCTAAAGCCTTTCCATCAGAGGTAAAACCTGAGTTCCTGCTTGCCTGGACTTGTCCCAAAGTGCCAGCTGCAATTTCCAACCAGGCAAAGGTGTCTCTGAGGTGAAACACCACAGCTGCTGCCTCTGGTCAAGCAGCAAGGGCTAGATGAGCCCAGGCACGTTCCATCCGGGAATATTGGGATCATATTCCAATAAGTGCGCAAATAAATAGAACCCATAGACTTTCCACTGGAACCAGCATGACCAATCTATCACTGTATTTCTGAGTGGTAATGCCAGTTAAGTGCAATGTGATCTAAAGCTCTGCTGTTCCTCTAACATGTGGATCCCAGTCATTGAGTTGCTGCATTTGCATTGCTGCTGGTCATTAAAAGTGCAGGATCAATGCACATTGGAGCTAACAGGGAGTTAGCATCTATAGCTGTCAAATCCTTATGCTTAAAGAAGAAATCTTACATATCAATGATATCCACATTACTTTTTTTTCAATTTAAGTCATAATCAGCACCTTGTAACAACAGCAAGAGAAAAAAAATCTAGTAACTTTGTGTCCAGGATAAGAATTGACCCTTAACTTTTATATTTTAATTGGCTTTGTTTTTGGCTGTATAGGAATGAACAAAAAATGTTATGATCTCAGCTGTTTTTAACCAAAGGGTTTTATGCAGAAATTTATTTAAATTATTTATCTATTTTTACTAACAAGCATTTTAGAGCAAATTTCTTATCTTCAAATTTCTTATTATGTATTTTCTAGCTTATATATCTTTCTCTCTAGCCAACTTCTGATTTTATTTCTGACTTGAAATTTGTTTCAATAAATACAGAGATGCACTGCTTGTTTCTGTGATTTTTGGATGCATTGTTTTCATTAGAGGTTCTACCTATTGATCTTAACTTTTTTTTTTTTTTGGTGCAGTAAAAACATTTTCTATCTGTACTGTAAAAATATTTGCTGCAAGTTAAAACATGCAGTTTGTTCAGATGATCATTGTTGTTTCCATGGAGTTTCAAAACTCACTCATCCCATGAAAGACCAGAAAGTTATGACCAAGCAATCATACTTCTATTTAGATAAATAAAAGAAAAATTCCCTTGAAATCTCTAGGAAAAAAAAAAAAAGTCTGAATTTAGAGATTTAAAGCAGAGTCAGAAGTCAGTACTGCTCTGCTGCTCTTATTTTATTTTCAAGATCAGGTAGGAGAAATCCTGTTCTTTAATATAAAGGCATTGTCTGTAAGCATTGATAACATTATTTTCAAAAATAATTTATTTGCTGAGCTCATTTTGCAAAAAATCTCTGCTGATCTCAGTCACAATAAGATTGCACAAAGTAAATGGAAATTCTATCCCAGATTTTTCTTTTTCTTACAATGACTGTGGTTTGTCTTTGTGCATTTTCAGTTGCTATTTATATGGGGCTTTCCTTATGATATTATAGGCTTTGAATTACTAGTTACAGTCAGCGTTTCTCAAAAGTAGCTTTTTGCAAACAGGTTTATATATATCACAGGCACTTCTCTTACTAATTAAAGCATCTTCTAGTTCTTTAAACTCAAAGATAACATTTAGATTTAATTTCTATTATATAATGATCTATTGTATCCACCTGGAGATTAATGAAGAAGTGATGGCTTTCATAAATGTTGCATTTGAGATAGAACAATTTAACTAAATGGAGTCTCCTTCCATGACATTTGCATAAATTGATCGCATTAAGCTCCCAGTGGTGCTCTTCCCATCATACACAAGATCAAAGAGCTATTATGCTCTGAGTCTGTCTGCAGCTGTTAAATGCCTTCAAGGACTGTTTTCAGTCTCTCAATTTTTCAGGAGTATTTGCCATAGGGGAGCATCGGCGTCTCCACTGTGCTCGAGCTGTAATTTTCCCAAAGCAGCGCTGTGTTGGGGCGACTGCCATGTCCAGTTTCCTAGGGTTCAGCTGTGGAGCCATGTAACAAACACATAGCATGCCGTGGTGGTGAAAGCCCCACGGTCTCTTTTTCTCAGGAACCAGAGCTCCCTCGGGAGCTGCCTCCTGCTGATGCTGCTAGCACCTCCTCGCTGTGCTGCATGTGGAAATAATGACTTGGGCAGCCACGACAGAGAGGAAACAGGATGCACAGACGTGCGTGCGTGCATGTGAATGTAAGTGAGAGGGACTAAGACGAGGAAGAGGCACATGGAGGAGACTCAAGTTTAAATGTTTTTTGCTCTTTTATTTACGGCACCAGAAACTTAACTCTCAGTGCAAGGGTAGTTGTGCTTTGAAACATTGTAACTAGCATTTATGTTGTAATAAACTGGTTTTTTCTTATCCTCCCATTTCCTGTAAAGACAATTGTTCATCTTACAGGCACCAGATATTAAGTTTAGAATTTTCATAACTCATCACACAACATTAGGCTGCTTAAATCCACAAATTACAATCTCCCATAAAATCAATCACCTTGCAAATAGCTGATAACATGAAAGACTTACAGATGAATTATCAAAGAAGCAATTCACTTTTGAATGACAAAAGTAGTTAATAGAAGAAAGTACCTTAAGTGATACAAAATCTTCCTTGGTATTTCAGAATGTGTTTAATACTGCAGCCTCCGTAATTACCAAGAGTTCTCAGAGGGCTTGTTAATGACCATTCTTGAAGCAGATGCCTATTATACAAAGAAAAGCTTTCTCTGGGCAGACCTGCAAATGATGCATGATAAGATTATATAAGTTAGGACTGCTGGTTCATCCCAACATTTGCATTTTAAGTTTATTTTTTACCCAGATCTCAGGCAAACAAACTTATGTTTCTTACAGACCTGCAACAGAAACATTGAGCATAAAAATCACCTGTGAAAAGTTTTAGTCAAACATAGTGGCGGTGGCTGAGAACATATGCTCATATGCATGGCAAGCTCTAGATGATGTCTCTATGCTAGAGTGTTTCTTCCCACTCTCCTCCTCGTGCTTATGTCATGGAAGTATTTTCTTAAATGTGACTACAAGACTACAGCAGGTGTACCAGCCCCCTGCAGCACTGAGAGTCAAAACCAGCCGGCTAGGGAAAGACTGGATGTCAAGCATTGACATTGGCCAGATCCATCAGAAACGTCATGAGCTCCTTTTTTAAATCAGAACAGATTGAAAAAAGTCCTCACAAAACCTCTGTGTCAAAAAACCCCCAAACAAACAAACCCAAATCAAACCCAAGAGACTGAAACCAGCTTTGAAACTTTTCCCAAATTACTGCTAGCGCAGAACCTGGGACACACTGGTGTGTGGCACTGGTTTTATGGCACTGACAGAGGGACTGCCCAAGGGTCCCTCCTTGGAGAATGCTCCTTGAGGAAATGCTCTGAGCACCAGCACTGGAGCTGGGGGCCTGACAGCCTGGCAGCACAGGCACTGCATATATAAATTCACACTGGCAAATAAAATGTACCTGGGCCTCTAGGCCAGCTGCTCCCTTTGGGATGAGGGGTGGAAAGAGCAAGGGGTTCACACGGAGCATCCAGGGATCATATCTGAACATGAATGGCAGCCAGGACTGATCTCCAGATCAGGGTACAGTGATGGAGTAGGTCTGAAGTCAAGCCTGGAATTCAATCTGTAGATCAGGATCAGGTCCAGAAGATGCCCAGTGGGCACATAGTGATGAGGCAAGGCTCAGTAAAACCAGGGAGTCAGCCTGCATGTTGGTGCTGGGTCAACATGGTCCCCACCAGCTATGACTTCACTAAACCACCCACCAGTACTCCTCTAGCTCAGGCCCAGGTCTCTTCTGGGCCCGTGGCTGTGGGTATTGTCCCAGGTGAGGCAGCTTCAGCATTCTGGATTGTTTGAGCACAACAGAGGCCAGAAAGAGAAAACCAGCTTGCTGGGGATAGTGAGGAGAAGAACCATGGGACAGGCATCACTTTTCCTAAAACCTCATAAATTCTGGCTATTGGAAAGCTGGTTTGTTTTCTAACCAGTCGTGCCATCACATGTTGTCTTATTCTGTTCTTGCTGCAGACCAACAAGTTCCCTTATGGCTTGGCACCAGCTGAACTCGTGGCAAGTTTATAGAGATGTGCACGTCGAGGGTATCTGGTAGTTGTAGTTCACCTGCAGGCAGCCTTCATAAACCTGCAGCAGAGAACACTCTTTGTACTATGTGGAAACAACCTACCTCCACAGATCATTCTTTGCCTTGCTGGTTTATAGCATTCTGTAAGACAACAGAATAGTTTAAAATATCACCTGCCCTTCACAGTTTGCGTGACCAAGTGCAAATAGAACAGCCTGCCTGGATGCTGTAGTCAGTGTCTTTGCCTCATCTTGTAGTTTTTCCATGTGATTGTAAATAATTATGGTCATAGCATCCTTTTCCTTATGGGCTGTTGCCCCCCAAAGATGAGTATGGGCTCTGAGAAAAGGAAGACTTCTGATCTGAATCATTCCTATATGGGGTGTTTGTGTTAGGCCGTCTGCTTTCCTTTAAAGGATACTAGAAATACATTTTTCACACCTCCACTTTTAGAATACATCTGCTGCATGAAACAGTTTGTAGGGACTTTGGCTGTTGAAAGATTTAGTGCTTATTCCCAGCTCCATCTCATCTAACTGCTTTTCAGGACAAGAAGTAGCCTTTTTATTTAGTTGTATTAGACTTAAACCCTGAATTCCAGTGTACTTCTGTGTAGCCTACCTGTGGGCATGCCCAGAAAAATGACTGCATTTGCCAAACTCCTAGTAATGAGGTCAATTTGATATCAACTGGACACTTTCTTCCTTTTTTTTTCTTTTTTTGGTGTGTGGAGGAACTTCTGAGAGCTACTGTTAGATGCTAATATAAGATGCTAATGTTACATGCATCTGTTCACAGCCAAGCACAACAAAAGGTACCCACAGATGGAGTTTGCAATAAATATTATGTGCTTGAGAACTACTATAAAATCTAATAAATAGTTATCTACATTGGACACATTTCCACAAAACAGCATCTAAATTACTACTGGCATCAAAACTATTTTTTTTAACTCAGCAGAACAAATTTAGTTCTGCGTGAATGCTCAGAAGTTACCCCATTTTAGGGTTACAAAGAGAATTGTAATTGTACCCTCAAGCTGGTCAAGTACAATGATAACTGCCTTATTCCTCCTTATTTTATAGTTAAAATGTGAAAAATTAAAGAGATTAACATTGTGAATTCTTTGTATATATTTTCCTTCAGCCTCTAGAGTGAAGTTTTGGTCACATGATGAATAATAAACTAGTGTTTGATTCCTTGACACCACAAACTCATTTAACATCCCAGAATCCACTCAATATTCTAGTCTTTCAGTACCAGTTCTGTAAAATACTCTGTGTAATTCTCATGTAGATGATGACATTGGCCAATTTGCAGATAAAGCTGGTACATGAAAGCAGAACTGTTATAAATTATGGTATACATTTTGCAGTTTCTATTTCTGAAGAACCACCGTAAAGTATTTTATACCCTTCCCTATTGTGTACAGAGTAAAGCAATATATTTTGAAATTTCAGTAGTGCCTTTCTACCACTGTTGCTGCTAAAAATGCTCTTCAAGAAAAAAAAAAATTTCCTCTCCCTTCTCTGTTACTCTGATGTGTTTGAATTCAGTCTTGTTTCTGGAGATATCTCAAGTCATGTGAACATTTTTTTTTTTGCAATCATGACTGTTTTTACACTCTGACTTTATCTTTTTTTGATTAATTCATGTTCTTAGAGTATTGAATGGGCAAATATGAGAAAAAGAATATTCATCATTTTTTTTCTTTGGATTAGCACTGAAAAGTATAAAATTGTAGACCAAGACCAGACTATCAATAGAAATCTGGTATTTCAATGTACTTCCTTATCATATCTCAAGCAGTTTAATTTCTGTTGCCTAAGTTTAAGAATTACAGATTAGGGGGAAAGTCATCCCAAGTTTGTATAAGTTTTTTAAACTTTCTTTTGATATTATATCTAAAAACTAGAACTTTAATAGTTACAATTATAGAGTAGTTTATTGGAGGTGCCCTATTAGGCAATGTCTGATTCAGATGATGTGCCATTGACTTAACACTACTATACAGCAATAATAATACACTGATGATCCTAAATCAGGAACAAAATAGTTTTTAAAAAATCACAGGCAAAATCAGGTTGGAAGGCAACTCAAGAGGTCCTTCTTAAAGCAGGGTCAAACCATATTGTTGAGTGCTTTAACCAGCCTAGGCTGAAAATCTCAAAGAATGAGACTACACAACGTTCTCTGAGAAACCTGTTCCAATGTTTGACTGTCCTCATGGTAAAAAGATTTGGCCTGATACCCATATGGAGCCTTTTTTTGTTTCAAGACTTGATCAAAACCAGATTTGAGCCTTTGGATAGATGGCAGCATTAGATATAAACTATCACACTGTTATTTATTCATATGAAAGGACTTAAGTTATTACCTCAATGTAAGTAATCAAGCTGTGACAGATGTCATCAAGTTTTATTATAAAATGTGGATTTCCACTTCTTAACTGAATAACTTAGCAGAAACAGCAGTTTCCAAAAATCTGTAATGAGCTATGAGCATACCCTACAGTTCTACTGAGCACATCTGCCATAACAAACCTGCCAAAAATTCAAGAAATCAATGGATCTGTCAAGAATGGAGAACTGCTTTTTCAATCCTTTATTTATAACCAAGTAAAACATTTGACTACAGCCTCATCCCTGCTGAGATCTTCTTCTGTCACTAGAAAAAACTTGCAGCAGACCTTTAAGCCTCTGTCTGATGAAAAGGCTGTATTATGCCCTACTGATAGGCTAACAGATCAGCCCAGTGAAAAATGCTTGAGCTGAAGGACATCTCTGCTTTTTGAGAGCTATCACAGAGCAAAATGAGGAATTTTCATATGAGATACAGATTTGTTATGCCATTCAATCAAACATTTCTTTCCCACTTAACAATATGGACAGATAATGTCAAATACAGGATATTTTGCAGAACTATTGAATTTAACTTCCCTAAATCATTATGCAGCCAGAATGAAACACAAAACCAGAAACTTGAAGACTGAGTTTTCCCATATTCTGAAATACAACATTTTGGAATATCTACAATTAAAGGACAAACTAGTGTATTTGATCCAAATACAAATGTTACTTGCAGCAAAGATCGGCATTGCTAATCCCTACTTATTTTTGTCAATTCATTTAGCCTTTAAAAACATGTAGAAACATGGTCTTGTAAAAACTTGGTCTTTTTATTCTATCAAAGTAAGGATAAAACAATATGGTACAGAGCCCCCTTCAGCTATCCATAAAGAAAGATGAAATCTCTTAGTATAGCAATTTTTATTTTTACTTTTTAAATAACGAAATTATAAGAGATCTAGCTGAAGATGGAGTGAGGACATAGTTAAATAGTAAATCTAAATGACTGATATACAAATAAAATAAAATGAATGGGCAGTTGTCCAGATATTTCACAAGTTTCATATGTGACTAAGAAGTTTGGGAAAAAACCCCTCAAATATGGGATACATACCCGTATTTCCTGTTGATTGTTTTATTCTCTGTAAAAATTACTGTATAAACACATGATTGAAAGCCTTGTAAAATATTTTTATGAATGTTATTCTGAAGCTTTCATCCAAGGCAGAAAACCTCTGGTTGATGAAGCAGCAATTGTATCCAGAAAAGTTTATAAAAAGAAGAATTTATTATTCATGCCTTTTATAAGAACTACTCCAAATCATATAAGGCTTAAATAAGATTAAACTTTTTCAGGCAGAGACAGGGCTTAGATAGAATCACTTAGTATGACCAAATATTTTTTTATTTCTAACCTATGGACACAAGAAGCAATATGTGTGTATATATATATATATATATGTATATATATGTACACTTTGAGGCATGGAATGCTTTGAGTTATTGCAACAATATCTGAAGAACATGAAGAATAGCAGGTAAAACAAACAAGTTACATCTAAAGCCATGCAATGGCAAAAGTTGTTTCTGACATCTAAAACATTGTAGCACTTTCTTGACATTTCTGTTCTAGCTCAAAACAGCTGAGAATTCAAATCAGTAAAATATGACATAGAATAGTAATTTAACCTAACAATCTTAGCAAAAGAAATATTAGAATAGTCAGTTAGACCTCTGGATCTTGTAAATAATGTGTGGTTTAGTTTCATGTGAAATGTTTGATTTCGAAATTTGCATATTGAAAAAAATGAGCTTTTAAGAAGCCATCATTTTCACATTTAAATATTCTGAAAGGCTACTACATGTTATCCTTGTATTAGGTAGGACTAATGAGAAGAAAATATTCCACTTTTACCATAAGAGGAGATAAGACAAATTAAATCAGAGCAGAAAAAGAAAACTTCAGTTTCAAAACTCGTGTGTCAGATGGGGCAGATTTTGAAGTGAAGATGTGCAGGAAATAATACCTAATATGCCAGAGGTTAGACAACATGTGGTATTTGTGGTTTGAGGATGGCTGATGGATGTTGTGACACATATTTTACCAGCCTGTGCTACTCCTAATAAGAATGCAGCAAGGTTTGCTGCATGAGGTTTCCTAGTATTTACCATCAATTGGCATGCTATGCCAGAGTTCTTTTGCAGTACAATGCAAAATGTTTAGTACTTTAGACAGTTTAAGCAATGCAATGTAAGTATCTTCTGGTTTATATAAATATATATATTTATGTTCACATTGCTTTGTAATGAGATGGTGGGTGTTCATCAGTGTTTTCATTTATTTTCTATGACAGGCTATGTGTCTCTTCCAGAAGCTTGAAGTCTGACTAACCTCTTAAGAAATTCATCATAAATATGCCTTTTTTTTGTTCAGGCAGATGGATCTTTCCTAAAATCATATTAGAAAAAGTGACATTAGTTATCCTGTTGCCTGTGTAAGTGGTCCAACTTCAGGATGATCAGCTTTGGTGGATGTTCTCATGCTTGTTTTAAAGCTTGTCTACATGCAGTTAAGCACCACAGACATGACATGTATTCACTGACATGGGCTTTATACAGAAATAGGCTCCACAGTTTGGAAAATGTGTGATTTTATTTTATGGGGATTGCCAGCAAGAAAGGATACGTGTCTTTTAGCTCAGTCCTTTTCAGAATTATGGAAGAGATTAATCCACTGTTCTCTAGTCCTCCAATAGGCTGAATATTTCAGACCCTGATTTCAGCTGTCAGGACTAAAGGAAACACTTTTATTTTGGGGATTATAAAATCCTCCTGAAGGCTGGATGTTAACTTGGCAATAAAAGTTGTCACACCTTCATCAGCTAAACCATTTTGCATCTGAGAAAATGTTGATGTCTCTAAGCCTTAAAAAAATTTCTGCTGCAATAGTAGCTGAAATTACAAATTTGCCTAATCTGGGGAAGAAGGAATTGGTGTTTTGCTTAAGGTGTTGAATTTTTCATTCTGTATATTTGAGCATGGTTGCAGATGTGTTTGTTCTCAGGTATGGAACATAGTTTAACAGTCCTTTAAAGAAAGCATAGATTTCTTGCAAAAAAACAGTAAAATTTGAACCATGCCAGAGTTCTATTTACATGTAGACAAGCAACATTCAAATTAACATTTCTCAGAGCTCAGACCATCCTGCCTCGTCCTATAGAAGCCAGTGACATGTTGCTTCATTAATTTTTAAAGATTTATTATTAAAATAGCCTTCTGGAAATAAATTTTGAATTCTCTTAAAATTCTGCAGGGCTGTTCTGATTCAGGCTGGGATGGAGTTACTTTTCCCTACAGCTGCCCTCATTTTGCTATGGTGTGTATTGGTGCTGAAAAAGTGTTGATAGCACACCAGTGTTTGGCTACTGCTGAGCACCAAAGCTGTCCTTCCAAACTGTCCCCCGTTCAAAGGAAAGTAGGCTGAGGCATGGGCAAGAGTTTGTGAAGGAGCACAGACAAAACAGCTGATCCAAGCTTAGCAAAGGGATATTCCATACCACATGGCACCTGTTCAGCAATAAAAGCTGCATTTGTCTTCTGGAGTGCTAAAGCCACTTGCCAGGAAGTGGCTGGTCATGGCCTGCTGATGAGAAGTAGTGATTAAAATCACTCTGCTTACCTTTGCTTCCATGCACGACCTTTGCTCTTTTTATTTTTAAACTACTTCCATCTTGACCCACAAGTTCTTTTATTCATGTAATTTTCTGCCCCCCATGCTGCTGAGAAGGGGAGTGACAAAGTGGCTTGGTGGGCACTTGGTGTCAGCCAAGGTCAACTACCACAGGGATGAAGGAGGATCTCATATGTGCCAGCTGGAACGATCTCATCACAATCAGGATATTAGAGAAAGTGAACTAAAAAGAGGATGCTTTTCCTTTCTTTGTGCCCCTCACCCCAAACTGTCCTTTTGGAAATCACAGAAAGCAGAACCCTATATTTTTCAAGTTACCTATTAGAAAAAGCTACTTCCCAAAACGTAACCTCTTCCCCTCCCGCCCGCATAGCCCAGTCCCAGTTCAAAACACATTTTATCTTTTAGCACCTTGGTTAGATAGGATAAGTGAACTCTTCCCTCGTCTTAGATTTTCTTGGGATATCCTCTTTATCCACACCTCAGTTTTTGCAGCTCTTTAGGACTTCTACACAACTTGTGTGATTTTAAGTCCTTCAAGTCATTGCCAAGAGGAAATGTACCTATGTCATATCTCTATACAAACTTGGGGTTTAAAAGCTGGTGTAAACTATTTCTTTTATCTGGTTTTCTATTCCTATAACATAAGTTAAGGAAAAAAACTTCAGTGATTCTTAAAGCATGCTACCAGTCTTATGTAAAAATTGACCCTACTAGTCATTCTAGGATAATTTTCAACCTGAGTAGTTCAGTCAGCAACCCTTAAAGGGTGGAATCCTCTTCTGTAAAACAAATTTATGATAGATCAACTATTTGGTAACAATTATTATTCGTTACTCACCTTCAAATTGTGTAAGCACATAATTTCTCTGTTAAAATGTAGCTAGATCAATCAATGGAAATAAACCTTTTGCTCAGCTTTTTAGCTCTTCATATTAATTATCTCTTAATCACATGTTAGAAGCTCTCAAATTCACCTGCACATTTCTATTTACTTTCTCATATATAAATTTAATATTCATCATATACTCAGGATTGTGTTGTCATAAAACCAACTCTGAGAATGCTCTGGCATTCTCCTTCTCTTTGTGACCTTGGGGCTGTCAAGTTCTGCATTTTCAGAGTTGCATAATTAAAGACCTTACTAATTTATGTTAGACCTGTGAATTATCATGTTCCATGAAACATCTAACAGTGGACCAAATCTCCAAAATTCACCTTATATGTTAATCTATGCAGCAAAGTGGAAAATCACAGTGATACCAGGCTACTGCAAAGCTGTCTCATTCAGTCAGTGCTAGAGAGCTGTGCATATCTCTACAGAATTAGACCTAAAGAAACTACTTTTCTGAGAAATTACTCACCACAGACAAGGCAGAATAACACATTAGAATGACTACCCCACTTTCTCTTAGTGACAATGTATTTTTAGAATTAACTCAAAAGTCCTCATGTAGTTTTGTCCTATAGTTCTGTCTTGCAGTACTTCACCATATCCTCTAATAAACAACTTCACAAATTATTTTTGTTTTTTGCGTACTTCTCTTATCTTCTGATATCCAATATTTTAGCTGTAGAACCTGCAAAAGCCCTAAAGCTAATAAGATTGTGAATGTAAATATTAACCTTTCTGATTCAGGAGATAGATTTCTTAAATCTTCATGCAAGTCTGTATCAAAGTACTTTGTGTAGTAAGGCAGGGATGATATATTGACTAAAAATGGCTCTGTATTATAAAATACAGACATCTGTGGAGTTAGACATATGGGAAAGCACTGTACTAACAATTACATAGAGAGAAAAAGCCTGAACACTTTTCTTGATATTCTTCTGATTGTCAGTTATTTCTTTGGAAATAGTACCATTAGTACTACCAGTACTATAATACCTCTGAAACGTAGAATGCATAATTCACCCTGTCACTTTGAAAATGTGGGAACCCTTGGCAACATGGACTGTATATTTAGGAAACAAGAAAAAAAGTACTATCACTACTTTCGTCAGTATCAGCTATTAGTATAAGATCGCTATGAAAGAAAACAAATTTTCTTCTACTTCATTGTAATCTGCACATGGAAAGTTAAAACATCTTATTAGTTTTGATTCTGACATGTCCTTTCCCCTTACCTCTGAATACTGCTTCAGCTTTACATTTTCAGACGGCTTGCTCTGAAGGTACAACTTTGTCATCAGCAGTGCTAACTAACATCATCCTACTAACAAAGAAATGCTTTGATCCACAGAGATGACAACAGGCTTTACTCTTCTAGGCCATAAATTCAATAAGTTCCAAGTCTACAAGTAGTCATAAATTAGGTGCACATTTTAGTGTTTATATAGGGAAGCTATTGTGTTTAGAGAATGAGATTAAGCAGAGTGGTCACAGAAAACTGTATAGTAAATCCCATGCTCCCAGTAAAGCCCTAGATCTCTAAGACATGAAAACACTGATCTGCCCAAAGCAGGACTGTATTGAAGGTAAGAAATAATACTGCATAGTTTTTTTTTGGTAAAATGTAATGTATATAACAGTAAATTGCCCTAGTGAGCTACTCAGTAGATTCTCTCTTTAAGTTCACATTTTCATTTTACATAGTACTCAAAATTTATATATGCAAAAAGATAAACCTAACTGCTTTCTTGTAAACAGAAAGAATATGTCAATGCAGGGACATATAATTGGACATATTTAACAAAGTAGAACTGTATTTATATGCAAAGCCAACATTTTAAAATATGAGATGTTCCTATAAAATTGAGAATGCATTAAAAGAGTTAAACTTATAGTTTATATTGTCAGGATTTACTTCTTAAGAATTTGATATGAAAAAAGATATACAGGACCCCTACTCTATTAAAAAAAAAGAGAATGTATTGCAAATCTATTTATAAAACAGATTTCAGGAGCACAGAAGAACAGATGTCCCTAATTGCTTAGTTACTGCTAGTTGTCAGCTTAGATATTCTGGCCAGAAAATTTTTATAATACAGCAAAAGTAATTGCTATACTGATAGACCCAATTTAAATGACTGTTCCTAGTTTTGAACATAATCTTATTACCTGCTGGTCACGTGGAAAGTTTTTTTACAAAATCATAGATTGATTTGGATTGTTGAACTTAATTACAACTACATTATTTGACAAATGAAAAGGAATAATTTTAGAAAAATGTTAAAAAGTTAAATGGTAAATAGCCAACATGCTACTTAAGAATCTCCTACTTATATGAAGAACAGTTTTGTTGGGCTTTTTTCCTTGCCTAAAATTGTTCCTCATTCGGGATATTATCATGTTCTATCTGAGACAGAAGTGGACAATACAGCATAGAATCATAGAACATCCTGAGTTGAAAGGGATCCACAAGGATCCTCAAAGCCCAATTCCTGTCCCTGCACAGGACACCCCAAGAGTCACACCACGTGCCTGAGGCTGTTGTCTATACCCTTCTGGAACTCTGTCAGTGTTCTGCTGTGATCTCTTCCCTGGGGAGCCTGTTCCAGCACCCAAACACCCTCTGGAGGAAGAACCTTTTCCTGTTATCCAACCTAAACCAACCCTGGCACAACTTCATGCTGCTCCTGCAGGTCCTGTCACTGGGCACCACAGAGCAGAGATCAGAGCCTGCCCTCCTCTTCCCCTTACAAGGAAGCTGCAGACTGCAGTGAGGTCTCCATCAGTCTCCTCTTCTCCAGGCCATACAGACCAAGTGACCTCAGTGATTGCTCATATGGCTTCTGCTCAAGACCCTTCATTACCCTCACGTCCCTCCTTTGGAAGCTCTTTAATAGCTTAATATCTTTTTTATATTTTGGCACCCAGAACTGCCCCCAGCACTCGAGGTGAGGCTGCCCCAGTGCAGAGCAGAGGGGACAATCCCCTCCCTTGCCCAGCTGGAGATGCTGTGCCTGATTCCCCCAGGACACTCCAGGCTGGCCCTCCTGGCTGCCAGGGCACTGCTGGCTCATGTTCAACTTGCTGTCAAACACAACCCCCAGGTCCCTTCCCACAGCTCTGCTCTCCAGCCTCTGATTCTCCAGTCTGTCTGTTCATCCAAAGGTGCCCTATCCCAGGTAAGGAATCCAGCCATAGGAAAAGCCAAATGAAAGTGATACTAAACTGTGCTTATTTTCAGTTTCTCAAATAAATATGAACCACAGCAAAAAATGTAATCTTAGGTTATTTTTACCATAAGAATTTTACATTTCTTAACAACTAGAAAAAAATAGCTGCTTACAGCAACTTAGAGGGTCTGACCCTGGCTCCTAACTGGTTCCACAGTTAATTTGATCATGTTTCTGGCAACCTAACATGGTCAAGTGCAAACAGATGTTCCACAGCAGTGAGATGCAGTTCAAAACTTGGACACATCAATGTGGGTTCTGCCCAAGCTAATTAGCTGTGGTGAGGAAAAAAAAGCAGTATTTTATTAAAGACACATATTTTTAATTCTTGTGTCAAGAATTAGAAAGAATAAACTGATTGTCATAAGCAGTGAACAAGGTAAAGAGCTTTATGAGAATATGATCCATGACATTTCACTACCTGGAATAGGAAATGCTGTGGGTCATTTATGCAGCCACAGATAAATACTTTTTCTGTTAAGTGTACTTATCTGTGTTTAGGTTCTGAGCCCTCACTTAAGACAAAATTGATCTGGAGCTAAACACAAGAATCCTCCCACCAATCATTAGCTCATAAATTCATCTGTAAATCAGTTGCTGTAACTTCTTTTCATTTGCTTTTGTTTTCTAATAATTGAAGAATAAAACATTTCCAAGTGTTCATGAAAAGGATATTTTGATTGCATGAACATAATTGTTTTCCTTTTTAAATATATTTTAACTGTAAGTAACTAAGATATTTGATGTTGATGGGAGTAATTGTATGCAGCTTTACTTTAGGGTATAAACCTTGACAGGGTTTGCCCTTTACTGTCTTAGATAATCAGACCCATAAATTACAGAAATAAAAGGCTAAAAGGAAATAGCATTCTTGTAGCAATCTCTGTCATCAACCCTTTAACCATATTTGCTGTTCCTTTCACTGGATATTACAACATATCATGTTAAGCTGCACACCATCTACCTGCTTAAATCCTGTCTCCAAACCTCTAGAACTGGACTAACAACCTTATTACTGATTACTTTAAATAACATGTGGCTTTAATAGCATATGTTCATAGATGAACACTACTGGCAGAGCAGTACCAACTGTTTAAATACTGTATAGATACAGAGAAAAATGTTGGCAACTTCTGAAGGCAGTTGTCCATAACAGAAGAGTAGAGATATGAGATCAGCACTGACAAATGAGTGGTGATGTAGACATAAATGTAAAGGAGAGTTTTAAAGAGGAATTTAAAGGGAAACAAGAAATTGGTTTTGTGAGTAGTTATGGAGATCCCAGATTGGCCTTTCGGGATGAAAACTGGCACATATTGTGTTTAACACCTTCATTCATGACCTGGATGAAGGAAGACTGAACTGTTGGCAGATCTGCAGCTGGCATAAACCTGGGAGCAGTAGCTTTTGCACTAGTGGATCATGCTGCTGTCCAGGTGGACTTGGGCAGGCTGGAGAAATGGGACAGGAGAACTCCCATGAAATTCAACAAGGGCAAGGGAAAAGTCCTGCACCTTGGTGAAGGAGGAATAACCCCAGGCACCAGTACCAACTGGTACCAATGAGCTAGAAGGCAGCTCTAAAGAGAAGACATTTGGTGTCACTGTGAGCAAGAAGCAATCCAAGAGCCAGCAGTACACTCTTGCAGAAAAGAGTGTCAAAATTATCCTGACTGCATTAGAACAGGTGTTGTCATCAGGTCAAGGCAGGTGATCCCTCTACTCAGCACTGGTAAGGCCATGAATAGCTGGGTCCAGCACTGGGTTCTCCAGTACAAGAAATATGTGGACTTCACTAGAGTGCATCTGGTTCATCTTGCATGAAGATGAGTAAGGAATTGCAGCACCTGACAGCCAAGACTCCTGGGAGTGGTCAGTCTGGGGAAGAGAAAGTTCAGGGGGATCTTATCCATGTGTACAAACCTGGGAGGAGGAATGAAGAACAGAGAGTCACCAACTTCTCCCAGTTGTGCCCTCTGAAAAGGGCAATTGGCACAGATGAAAATACATGAAATTCTATCCAAAGACAAGAAAACACTTTTTGTTTCTTTTTACAGGTGGTCAGTCACTGGATCCTGTGGTCCAGAGAGGTTATGGAGCCTCCATCCTCTGAGGTGCAGAAAACTGGAGTGGTCTTGGGAAACCTGCTGTGGCTGCCCCTGCTTGAACAGGGGGACTGGACAAGATGATCTCCAGAAGTCCTTTCCAATCTCAGTCATTCAGTGATTCTGATTGTGTATGTCAAACCATCTTAGAGTTTGAGTTATTTTCAACATTGTTTCAAATTCTTTGAAAAATGTCTTCTAGCATTATGACAAGCACAAGAGAAAGTTTAAAACAGGAAAAATGTTCTGGCAGCAACTTTAATTTTCTTGTTTATACTAATCAGGATTTTGTTGTTTTTTTCCTTTTCTCTATAACTTCCAGCTTGTGAGAAAAGCTACAATTCAGTGTATTTAGAGTGCAGAAATTTATTATGATTTCCTCTGACTTTGGCATGTCTATAGAAATGCTAGAAAAAGTGATTAAAATGCATCCATTAGGACTAGATATTTCTGCTTTAAATGCTAAAGATATGTTTGTATCTTTAAATAAAGTTATTTATGGTTTCTTGTTTTGCAGGAAGGAGTTCTTCAATCTGTTCTAGAAAAATTTTGAATACATAAAACATTGATGCAAACCATGTAAGAGCTTATTTTGTGGATGTATGGTGAATTCAAAGATAGAGTTGAAAAATGAAGGCTATTCATATTTGTGTACAAATCTATGTGTATGCTTCATAACAAAAACTAAGAAACTGAATAGCACTTTTAATGCCTATAAATATTAATAAATACTTAAGATTTCATTTTGCAGCACAACAAAGTTGCATCTAGGCTAGAGATGAGAAGTTCATCTTTTCATTTAAAAGAACCACTGAGAAAGTTAAAATGTAACTCTTTAAGAAGTTAAAAAATGAAAATAAGATACTGGAGAATATATGATGATAGCAGTACTTAAAAGGTTTGTTTATGGTTTAAGCAAACTACAAATACCTGCAAGACACCAAGAAGCTGATAATTTTTACTGCTGGAATTTTAGAACATAAACAAATAATACAATTTGCAACATTTTTTGTTTTGTGTATACAAAGAAACTTGTCAGTAATTATCTATTTACAAATCTTGCAATCAATGACAGCAAACCTACAGTAATACCACTGTGAAATAATCAAAACAAGCTTCTGCCATAGACCAAAAAGATTTTTCATGCATTCCTAACATGCATTAACATGGCAACTTCTTCATAGGAGCAAAAACATATGCACATTACAAATAAATTTAGTTAACTAATATAATTCTAAATTTCTTTCTTGGTAAAATGCTGTGGAACAAAAGAGTCTGGAAGTGATGCAAAACCATACAGAAATGAAGCACAATTTTTCATGCTTTAGTTAAGTTTATTTATGTAGCTAGAATGTCACTATATAAATCATTGGTTTATGAGACACCTACTTTGATGGGTAAACAGCAGCTGAAATTCCAACTGCTTCCAAAGTTAATCAAAGTTTCAGTAGAGATTTTCCTGTGGGTATTTTCTTTCTTCTATCATCATAATCTATTTTCATGTTTCTGTAAGAACATGCAAAACATAGGGAAGATATTCAGCTATAATATCTTTCAGGAAGTAATTTTTTTATAGTTCACTGACTTGAGAGAAAAGCATAATCTAAAGGTCATATGCAAGTTAAAACATATTATATATTATTTATATATTTTAAATATATGATTTATCTAAATTTTTAGTTAGCTATCCCCTTTTTAATGCAGGAATTTCTGTTTTATTCAGCCATACCATTGTACAATAAAACTTGCTTTTCAGAAAGTCATGCCATATTTTCTAATATTTTTTAATGATGCTCAAAAAAGTACAGACTAAAGCTAGAGAGAGTATCTCAGCACCTCAGTAAGAACACATACAGATGTAAAAATATACTTTAATTAGGGTGTGGTAGCATGCATGATAAAGACATATTTTCCATGAAAGTGCACTGACAGCCTTCCAGGAGTTAGAGGGCAGAATATAATTATTGTAATTTCAAATACACATTGACATATCCTGCTTCATTACTGATATCATATGAACACATCAATTTTTTTCTACCAAACTACCTCTAAAGAATACACAAATTATTTAATTTTCCTTCAAAGCAATTTAATCCACAAATTAAATCTATGTACATCACCAAGTGTAGGTCTATAGACAACAAATGGAGGAACTTTCTAGGTAGCCAATTCTTTTTCCTGCAGTTCTGTGTTCCAAGTTCATTGGTTTAGGGACCTTTATGATTGTAGATCATCTGTGGGAACTAAGGAGCTGACAGCAGCACATCAACTAGAGTGTTGTTTTGTGGTTGTCTGAATGCTAAATTTTACCTGGAGGCTTCACAGTTTCCTTTTAGTGCAAAAAGGACACTAAAACATGTCTCAAGACTTTGATATTCTTCCCTTTTCTTCCCTCTTTGCTGCTTGTTTAGAAAAACTTACTGTCTTGTGTCTTTACTTAGCTCTAGGAGCCTGCAAGAATTCAGATGATGAATAATTACATGGGGGTGGTTTTGGATTTGGTCACCATATATGCTATAAAAAATCCTAAATCCATCAAAACCTTGAGGGACAGCTGTCTAGTCCTTTTCCTTACTCAAGGACAGAAAAAAAATATAACCAATGTCTGAAGTTTAGTACTACTACAATACAAAATACGAAGCATCCACAATGTTGTTATGTACAAAGGAAAACCTCACATCTCCTGGTCAAAGAAGACAGAAATTCGAAGTTCAAAACAAACCAGAACCCTGTCAGTTGTGGTCTTGCAAGATCACAATTTTCTTCAGCTTTGCTATTCTGTCCAGCAACTTAACAGTAGCTATCCAGGTTTCTACAAACTACACACAGCTCCTCCTGGGTATCCTGCTTTCTTTTTTTCTCAGTCTTAACTTTGGAAATCTTCCTTCATAAAGCTCCCTTGCTCCTATTGGGAGCAAAATGTCTGTTTATGTTCATGCTTCGTGCTCCCATTCTGTCCTTGGCTGCTGCTCAAGGCCTTCTCTGCACTTCTGCTATGCTCTGCCCACCTCAGGAGAAGAACAGGCTCCACTTCCCTGTTCCTTCCCAGAAGAAGTGGCACCAAAAAGCACAATCCCAGCCAGTTCTGGCAGCCTTTCTCTCTGCTGCTCAGCCACAATCTTGTTACAAAACACACCATTTGCATTTATGTGACACAGGGTTATGTCAGTTGTCACACACAGACAGGATGATTTTCATGGTGCGATCTTGTTTCAGTCAGCCTGAAAATAAGAAAGGAGAACATGAAAAATAGATTCTAATTGATATTGCTGAAGATTAATATAAAATGTTTGCACAGACAAAAAGAAATACAAACAAAAAGAAACACAGTCAAAAAGGCCAAGGTGCAGAATGAACAAGAGACATAAGGGTTAGCTTTGACTCAGAGAAGAAGCTTTGTTCCTGAGGCAGGACAGAGAACTATTATCTTGATTTGATAATGTGTTTTATGTTCTCTTCTTTTTCTTCTTCTTTTTTTTTTCTTACTTAAAAACTCAGTTGTAGTCAGCCAGTTGGTACAGATGGAGCAGCAGAGACAAAAATGGGTTTACACTGTTTCAGTAAGAGAAGAACGGCTTACAAAATAGCTGAATGAGTTGCAAATATTTTGAAGATCTAACAGAATCATCCAAATTTATCAAAAAAAAGCAAGGAACCAGTCATTGCTAGGCTGGTCCATTTAACTTCATCTCCAAAACAAGCAAACAATATGATGAAACAAAAAAGGCATATATTTTCTAAGCAAATGGATCATAATAAAAAATTAAGTAACAATCAAAATAGACTTCTTCAAATATGATTAAAAAAATAATGCTCTTCTATATGGTAGGTATCCAATTTTTATTTTTTTTTTTTTTTTGCAAGAGGGGAATTGGCAGAGATTTTGCGTCTTATCCAGTCATACTTAAAACACAGTCCCACGATGAAGGTAGGGAAATGGCAAGTGGAAGAGGCAGCTGCACAGCTCACTGGAAATATGCATCTAGAGGAAGAGTCATTCATGCTTCAGTGTCAGACAGGCAGCCAAATAAAGGAGGTTTCTGTGGGAATTTCTCCCACACCTATGAGTGCTCAGCACTTCTGTTTGTGACTTGGAGGAATGGCTGCATGCATTTTTAAGGCAAATTCAGAATTCAAGGTCATCTTGACAAATCAGAGAATTGGTCTGACAAAAACATGCTGCAATTCAATAGGATAAGTGAAAAATCTGTCTTTACAGAGAATGTTTGTCTGTGCAGATATAGCTTGAGCAGGAATACACAAATACTTTAGAGCAGAACATACAGTTATAGTAAATCAGATGCTGAAAATGATGTAAATCTCCCATATTTTTTTTTTTAGAAAAAGACAAAAGCCACCCATTAGAAATAAATCAAAATGTTTACTGTTAAATGAATGAAGTAGGTCTGTGCTATCTGGTGCTGTGTGAGAAAATTTTATAAAAAAGATCTGGATTGAATTCTTGAAAGAAAATGGTATATTTACTCCAGAGGAAAATAATAAGAAGGAAGCAGTAAAAAATTAATAGAATCAAAAGATGTTTGTTTGCTTGTTTTTCTATAAACTACAACAAGTATAAACATCGAAAATTGTCTCAAATAATAAAAATAGAGTGAGGAACAGGAAAGTTAACCTCAGGTTGTTCTTTTTCCATGGCTGCAGGTTATTGCAGAAATATTGGACAAATGTTTGGCAGAGCTGTTTTTTTTATCTGTGGAAGAAGACTTGCAGTACACAAGTACTGCAAGAAGTACACAAACTTAATTTGAAGATTGAAAGGGGAAGCAGCTCACTAAGTGCAGCCTAACACCTACTATTTGTAAGGGTTTATACACACATAGACTGTAATCTCTATTTACAAATTTGTGATAGTAGATTCTTGCTCTCAGAACCCTGATTTGAACACTTAAAGGACCTTTCAAAATAAACATGGACTAAATGGGAAACCAGTCCCATAAAAGACTATTGGACTCCAGCTAGCACTCTAGCAAATTTGATGTTTAACAAGCAGGCAATTTTATATTATTTACTTCAATTTATTTTTTTAATATCAACATTTTTTGACTGTTATAATTCCAATTGCCCATAACATAAATTATGTCCAGTTTATTAAATTTTTAAGTAGTTAACTGATAAGTCAACTGCAACTGGTCAACCAGAAAAATGAAAATATTTTGGATTTGATTCAGTCCTTTAAACTGAACATAAAATATCTAGCAACTAAAAAGGTATAAAGCAACTTTACATGAGAAAACTAATCAACATATATGAAAAAGATTTTGGAAAACAAGTTTTTTAACATTTTAAGGAGAATCAGAGTTGTATTGTTATTTGACATACATTCAGGCCTGGTTTTGCTGTCTTCCATTTATGAGTTTTAATATAATATAAATATAAATCCCTTTGTAATAGAAAATGTTTTCTGCTTAACAGTGACTCGTATTCCAACAAGCTTCATATTTTATAATCTCACTTTGAAGCCCTTCATAACCTATCAATTTGTTATTACTATTTATTTTTTAAGAAGTATTTTACTGGAGAATGTCATTAATTAAACCAATAGGGCATAAGTATCTTCCTTATTTCTAATTGCATCATACAGGTCTCTAGTGAATATCTTTTGATCTCATCTTTCCTTAAAAAGATTCAGTTCCATTCAAAAAATTCCTTCGTGTACTAATGATTAAACTAACTTCTCTAGGGTGCAATAGGAGCTGAGAAAGTGATACTTAGCACAAATTTTATAGAACAGTTTCTTGTAACAGCAGGAAAGCAATAAAAGAACATTGCGTATGAAGTAATCTATCTACCTTTCTTCTGCTTAAAAGCACACATGGGGATTGTTAAATAATAATATATTATTAGGCATTCATCATGCTGGATTCTCAATAGAGACAATTACCCTTTTGTTTCCATCAGAAAGAAAATTATTCTTTGTGGTGATGAGTCTTGTGCCTCAGTAATATTCCCACATCTGATAAAATTTTTGAATAATTCAGTTTTCAGCAGAAGTTAGGAAGAGTAGGAGTGGCTTTGGCATGAGACTACAGTAACTGATTGGGAACCAAAGATTCCCTGACCTGCTTCACTAACAGTGGTCAAAATTACCAACACTAACAGCTTTATAATATCTCACACATTACTTTTCTATTGTCTTCAATCTCTTCACCTTGTTTTTCATACAAATGTCTTCGATTAATCCCTATGTGGTATTTCTTGAAAATACAACTACTTTGGGATTTAATTTGACAGTGTTGCTGTAAACCACAGTGTCCTTCAATGAGGACAACTCAGAAACCAAAAGTAAGGCACAAATTCTTGTCACCTGCTGTCTAATACCTCAGCACCTGGAGTTATGTACAGTCCCCTTAAGTGTTGCATGGGTTTTGGCCTCGTGTGTCATGGGCAGTGACAGCCACAGAGGGGAACAGGGGCAGGGCTGCAGAGTCAGAGGAGCACAGAATCACAGAATGGTTGGAAGGGACCACAGTGGGTGATGTGCTCCAACCTCCCTGCTCGAGCAGGGCCATCTGGAGCGCACGGCACGGGATTGTTTCTAGATGGTTCTTGAATATCTCCAGTAAGGGAGACTCCACAACATCTTTAGTTGTAGATACTCAGAATCAACTCTCCATTTGCTACTTAAGAAATGACATGGCAAACCTTGGCTGAGTCTTTTCTGAGAAGTACTCTGTGTGGTTTGGCTGTGATTGTCACAAGACAGCTGTTTGGGTTTGCAGTGAAGTATTCACTGAACCAGAGAAAAATGAAGAAAAAAAAATTTAAATATTAATTCAAGCAGACTTTGGTGTCCAGTTCTTCTCCTTCCTTGCTGAATCCCGTCAGGATCTCACGCTTTCTTACATTCTCTTGTTTCATTAATGCTTGATTCTACTATCTAAAGGGGAGCAGCTTAAATGGGTGATAATGAGAAACCTGATTCCTGAACATATAATAACCATGTTTTTCGCCCAAGATGGTAGGTACAACCCAAACTTCTGAAAGTGTAGAAGATAATGTAAATTTTAGTATCTAAATCTACAGAGCAGTGAGGGAAGGGAGTAGGAAGCAGCCCTGATCAGGGTACAGGAAAGCAAAAAGCAGAGCTAGCCACTCTGAGATGATTGTAGATGGAACACAGAGCACCAGTTTTTTAATGTGATTTTTGACTACAAAAGGCTTGAGAATTGCTTGTTTGGAGATCCCTCTGTGATGTAGTGACATTTCCACCAGCGACATTTAACAGTAGAAGGAGGAGCTCTTTATCTTCCATCCCACACCATCCTGAGTTCCTTGGTGTACTTTCTGCCCTTGGGTCCATTTGGGTGCACTATAGGAATCACAAGGGAGAAGACCTACGTCCTGTCAGAATCCTGACTAGTTTATACATGAGACAGATGTCTAGCAGAAGGTGAGATACACCAAAACTGGTCATACCCAGAGGCTGAACTTTAAGTTTCCTATTTGCAAAATCTAAGTGTCCTTACTATTTTAATGCCTTAGGAATTGGGCAATAACTGAAAAGTGATTTAGAGGGTTTTGAACAGGGTGTTTACTTTTATATTTTGCCATTTACATCTTTTATGGATATGGTCTTGGGGCTACACTACAATGTGTTTTCCTTTGTTTCAGTTAATGAGACCAAACATCTCTATCTGTATGCCTGTGAAATATGTTCAAGAGGATTACCAAATGTCAACTGCTTTGAAATAGCCTGCTCATGAGTTATTTTAGTAAGTGGAATTTAATTAAATAATTTTTAAGGCAAAAATCTGATGAAAAATAGAAACATGTCTGGCTTGTCAAGGAAATATTTTGCTACTATATTTACATGGTAGAAAATTCTGAAACTTGAAAATATTTCAAAGACGTTGTTATACCAAAAAGGGACGTTTCATTTGCTCTGACATAGTTGTGTTCTGACATGTGCTGATCATACTGAATATCATTAGCAACCATAATATTTTGCATAGCTTTGATAAGAGAGACATCACTACTCCTTTAAAAAATTCCTTTTTTCCTCCTCAAAATGCTTCTGTCATAAAGTTAAAATGATACAAAAATTTCTCATCAACTTGAAATCCTGTTGGCAACAATTTTCACTTATAACAAATCAGAAACAGAATAATGTGAAATAGTTTGCTCAAATCTCTTTTTCCTTCTAGGCCTGCCTCTCACCACCGGTGGGAAAAGGGCCAGTAAAGAACTGAAGCACATCTGATCCCTGGTTTGCATAAAAGAAAAAACAGTAGAGGCTTTGGAACATCAGAACCTACAGTATTAAGTTGCTTGGTGATAGTCAGGCTCTCTCATGTTTAAATGTGGCTTAAGGGAATTTGGTTGTACTCTCTATAACTGAAACTGATGTTTCTGAAATTTCTCACACCTCCGCAAGAAGAGAAACCACTGAATAACCAAACCATTCACATAAACTATGTTATGGCCTCTCTAATTTAAAGGTAGAACTTGAAGCTGGGTCTCCCACAGTCTGAAGGAGTGGCCTTCCCACTAGTTAATGAAACTTTTTATTTTGTGTTTCTGAAACAACAAGTCATGAAAAGTGGAGAATCCAATTATCAGTTTTAATTTGTAGAAAATGCAGCTAGAACAAATGACTAAACGTAGGAGCTGCAAGAGTCCAAAAGCTTTCACAGCTATGTGCTGAGCTGCTGCAGTCCCTATAGGAATGTTACAGGCATGATCCATTCTAGCTGGACTAGTTGTCATCAGCTATCTCATCCCAGAACTGAGTAACTTCATAAAAATTTTGGCTTCAGTCAATCAGCATCTTTCAACAAATGTTATTTCACAGGAAAATTCCTGGATCAATTTTAATTATGACAGGTTACGTCTGCAAAGGTGTGATACTTGTTTTGTTGACTAAGTGAAAGAAGTCAGAATGTCTGGTAAATTTGAATTCTGCTCTGATTATCTGTAGGATAATAAATTACAGGATGTGCATGCAAGTTTGGACAAAGCTACATGACAGGCCAAGACAAAAAAGGAAGGGAGAAAAGGTGGGAGGGAGGGAAGGAGGAAGGAAGGAAGGGGTTTTTTTTCCAGGGAGAAAGAGGACGGGGCCAAAGATTTTATTTTTTATGCACTCTCCCTACAGCAAAACAGGAGGATTCTAGAAAGAGGGTTAGAAAGAGGTTAATGGGAACAAGATATTTCAGATGACAATTCAGAAACTCTCAGATGTTCTGAATTGCTCCTCTGGAATAGCTCATATCTTTCCATTAACTACAGAAAGAATGTAGCATGACTTCTCTGGAACTAACCTCTGTGTACAGTCACTCAGCACTGCTGTGCAAAGCAGTAATGCATACATTTGTACACAGTGTCTCTGACTTCTGGAACCCATCACGCATTCAAAGTGATCCAAGTTTCTATAGGAAAAGGATGGGGTTTGTTTTATATTCAATTTCTAGGCAAAAAAACCCAAAAAACAAACAAACAAAAAACCAAAATAGAAAAACCCAAACAATTTTACACAGATATTAGACTCTTCTTAAAAGTATATGGCTCTTCCAAAATATTACCAGTTTTGCTTACAGATTGCCAAAACTGCAAGTGCATTCTTAACCTGCTATAAAATCCAATGTGGGAACCATGCACACTTTTTCAGCCTCTCTGTTGGAGTTTGGTAGGGACAGTTGACCAGAAGCTAGTGGGCTGCTGTGGGAAGCTGGAAGACAAACGTCTTTCTCTGGCAACAGTTTTCCTCCTGGGTTGTGCTCATGGCTGGTGAAGTGAAGACACGGGTCCAATATTTTCACCACTGACCCAGCAAAAGGAAACTTAGATTTATCCAAAAAAAAGTCCTAATGGAAATATAACATCCTCATAGCATCACAAAACATAACATCTCTCTTTAGTCACGTTGTGGGGACAAAGTGGACATCAGTGATCCCTGCTGTTACATCCCCCTCTCAGATCAGGAAGGATGCTCCTTTGGGAGCCTGGAGGGCCTCCGCAGCACAGACTGAGAAGACTAAATGGCATTCCTACAGAATACCGCCCAGCAGACGAATCTCATCCAGGTGCTTGAGCTGGAAGCCCAGCAGCTCCCTGCCACCGGCAAGGGCAGCAGGGATGGCCCACAGAGCAGCCCCCAGCACCGTGGAGAGCAGCTACAAGTGGCAGTGCCAGCACCTGCGCAGAACTGGGCTCAGCTGACCCTTGCTCGGCTTACACTGCTGCCAGGGCTGCTGTTTATGATGGTTTCATTATTTCAGGCTGGGGCCAGGAAACATTGGCTCTGTGAGCTTCCCCAGCATATTGCCTTTGTTCCCAAATACCATGTGGTGTGGTACATGGGAAAAGTCACCATAGCACCCTTCTGTGGGGAAACAATGCGGATCCTACTTTAGGGAGTGTCTGGCATCTTATTTTTGTTCCTGGAGGTGAATGTCTTTTTGTCAGTAAAATACCTTATTTTTTTGTATATTTCTGCTATTAATGTTGCTGTTGTTATTGTGTCTTATTCCATTGCTTTGTGCTTTTAGTAAATTGTCATCTCAACTCCTTTTTTGTCCCTCCCTTACCAAAGGGGCGAGGGAAGGGGAGTGGCTTACTTGGTGTTTAATTTCCTGGTCTTAAAACCAGCACAGTGAACTCTTGAGAGCTACCCTAATCAGCACTCCAAGCAGCAGGAAATCTTCAGGCATTCTGATGTCTTTCTATGTATTATGGAAGTCCTGAGTGCAGATATTTCAGAGAAGTAATGGGGATAATGATTTTTTTTAGGTGTAGACTCCAGGCTGTTTAGTTAAAGTGTTCTTACAGTTGTGGCATTGTTCATTGGGCCACATTCTCACCTGGTGTAAAACAGATACATGCCTTAAAAATCAGTGGAACTCTGCAAAGTAATACCTAGAAAGGATGAGGTCCATCCCTTTGTAAATTCCTTCATGAAAATAATTTGCTAAAAACAAGTACCTTTTGATTCTTCCAGCTTTTACAGAAACATAACCACTTATCTTGTCTATTACTAGTATGGTTCATAGTCTTGTTGAGAGTGTGCCAAAGGAATATCCAAGCATAAGGCTGTTTGGCTCCTTTCTAACAGCTAAAGATGTGTTCCTCCTTTCTACTGCATCTCACATTCGTCCCTGTCCCTTCAAGTTTCTTTCCCACGTTGTAAAATACTGTACCTTTACTATTATATTTTAAAATTAGCCAGTGTATTGATACACCATTTCAGAACAGTTTTATTTCAAGAAGTAACAAAATCATGAGGCTGATTTGCTAAAGGCCATAGGTGTCCAAATCTTAAATTACTATCTGAAATACTCAGCAATGACCCAAACATGAAAGTAGCTAAATAGATCATCTCGCTCCCATTTTTACTTAACAATTCTCTGGGTATATTTAATGAGTTGTTTTGTGAACATATTGCATTTTCTTTATCAAGACAACTGAGTGGATAACTCCCAGTATGGGTTTTCAAAAGTTGTTTAGAAGGAATACAGAGAGGGATAACCTAGTAGAATTGCTAACATTCTTGTGCTTTGTTAAAATTTGATTCTTCTCAAATTGATTTGATGCTAATGACATCAAATCAATGTTCACCCCTCACCTCTCACCACTCTCCCATTTATATCATGGTACAAAAGAATTTGCTTCTGTGAAGCAAATGTGATTAAAATACTTACAGAGGAAGTGAGAAGTCAAAATTTAATTATTTTTCCTATTAGGGAGAAATTGTTCTCTCTGTTTTCAGGTAAACAATTTTCCTCCACTCTGTGAGCAGTCACAGGTCTGTGGTTAAAAAGAAAACATGTTTGCCAGGGAATTTAAAGAAATATTTATGGTCTTCCTCAAAGAGTTTTCTTTGTAGGTGAATAGTATAAACTAGAAGGACATAATCTTATCAATATTTCTAGTCAGAGTTTTAACTCTTACATTTCTAACTAACTACGGAGTAATTAGACAAGATTATTAACCAGATAGTCACTCTAATCAGATTAAAAGTCCTACTATTATCTTCTTTACTCTAAGAAGCCCATTAAAAAAATGAAGTAACAGCATTATCATTCTCAGTTTGACCCACCTTCGACCCAAAATTCCCCTCACTTTTTACTTCCGTTTTGATATGATTCACTGGAAATTATTTTTAACTCCTTTGAACTGTCTAATAACTGTGAATTGCATGTGTAGGCTGGTACGTGCTCCCTAATTACCATTGATAACACTTTGGTTGGTTCCTAACATCATTGTTAGGAAATATAGGATCCTTTGTCTTCTAGCTCAGCTAATCAGGCACTGTAAAGCCTCAAAATATGACATTTTTCCATATAGGGTGAGTATTCTGTTATTTTGGATAGTTTTGGTAAATATTAGTTGCACAACTGCTACATTATAACCAGTCTTTCTCAAGAGAACATCTGATAGTTGCATTAAGTATTGTTCTCCACATGATCTGAGAAACTCCAGCTGTCAGTTGTCCATCAGATTTTTTGCATACCCAGTCAATTGGGGAATAAAATACTATATGATATTTTAATGACTCGGATGCTCCGTACAAAAGCAAAGTAGGTGATTTTTTTTCTCTAACACATTTTGTCAAAGAACATACTTTAATGTGTTTTAGAAGATTAGCCATATTCATTTGGAGCTAAGCTTATTACTAAGTCAATCTTTTAAATCCTGGCTTCTATGCATCTGATAACAACACAGACATAGCCCTTCAGTGTAAACAGTGCTCCTGTTTAAAAATAAGCATCATGATGTAGGTCTTTCGTCCTCTTTTCACAGTTTCTTACCCTATTGAAAGTATATGGATTGACCTGATCTATAAATAATTTATATAACCTTCAAATTAAAACAACACAGTCATTCTTTTTGCCTCCCTTGACTTCAATACTTTAGACATAAAACATTGGATTGCATACAGAATTTGTCTGCAGCTTTTTGTAATGTATTATTCAAGAAGTCTGCCGTTAGCTACAGTATATATTGCAGTACCAGCTGCTGTTGCAACATAAATAGGGGTCTGCCACTTCTCCACTCTGTGCTCAGGAGTATATGCTGGGTTAGTTTATGTAGTGAAGAAAGCATCTGGCAACTAGCTTTGCTCAGGTCTCTTCTAGTGGAGCTGTTTTAAACTCAGAATTAACTATGTGATAGGCTCCTCAGCTGCAGTGCAAGGCCTTAACTTCTCCTGGGTATCAGACCTGCAGATCCAGCTGTCTGACTCATGTAAATGCAGAGTAGCTGTGAATGTGAGAGAGAGAGACACAATACCAGACTGAGATTGCTGCCACAGCATGAAGCTTGTCAGATTAATAAGTAGCACATAAGTAGGAATGCAGCAGACTTATTAACTCTTGCCATTAACATCATATTTATATATCCCATTTCACAAAATCAGCCAGACACAAGTGGCTTGTGCTACTCTGATTTGTACCATGGCAGCATGGTGATGCTAAAGTATGAATTCATTGACCATTTCCACTTTCTAGCTCTTGGAATGCCTTTTGTAATATGCAAAGGGCTGAAATATCACTAAGGGTTATATATTAGCACCTCTTAGGTATTGTGGCCTCCAAAGATGCATTGGCCTCATATTATTGTGACACCAAACCAACTGGAACCCCCACCGGCCTAAACAGGAGCATTGTCATCTGATAATAGCAAGATGCCTCTTTCCAAGATGTATAACTTGGCATTTTCTTATGGCAGCAGCATTTCTTATGACCAGGGTAGGATGAAAACATGCCACAGCATTACAGCGACGTGATGAGGGTCTTCAGGGTGAGAGAGAGACGAGAATCTTGGTTCATGATCAGAAGGCTGGATTTATTGATATATGATATATAATACATTATTACTATACTAAAAGGAATAAAGAGAGAAGTTGTAGAGGCTTGCTAAGCTAAGAATAAAATAGAATCTAAAACCAAGAGAGTTCTCTGTCACTGTGTTTCAGAGAGCTTGCCCTGTGATTGGCCCTTAATTGTACACATGGAACATGAGCCAATCACTATGGCACTAGGTGCACCCTATTGCATTCCACAGCAGCTGATAATCATTGTTTACATTCTCTTTCTGGGGCCTCAGCTTCCCAGAAGATGAACAAATCCCAAAGAAAGGATTTCTATGAAAAATGTCTGTGACACCACAGATATGGTGAAAAAGTGACAGTCTTGTCTCACATTTTCAAAGGGCACAAGAGAGAGTTAGAGGGGTTTATGATTCCACAGGTTCCAAATGTTTGTCAATCCAGCCAGACCAGAGAAGTTCTTTTCCCTACTCATAACATAGGAGGCATTTTTACGGTTTCCCTAAAGGGGAACTCCATAGATATCCATGGCCATGCTGGTCTTGGCATTCAGTCAGAGCAGTAGCTATGCTGCCAGAGGCTTCGTGACCTAAAGAAATAGCTTTTGTGACAGGCAGGAAGAGACAAGGGAGTGTTTGGGAACTGTGCCTGGCAGGATACATCCATAGGACAGTAAAGGCCCAACAGTTTTTTCTGTCCTCTCCCATGGCCAATTTTTATTGATGGCTGTCCTAGACATTCCACTTCCAGCAGAGAGGAGACAACTCTTATTTTATTAACTGCTCTTTGGCCCTGAGTTACTACTGTAGGTGAGTCTTTATTCCTTAGCTGCCTTGAAAGGCCAAGCAGTAGCATTGCCTTTATGTGTATTCCATAACTTCCTCTGAGGAATCTCCCTACACCATAGCCTGAAGAGGGCCTCTAGGAACATAAATCTCAAATGTTTTGAGAGAGTCCAGATGGCCCTGGTAGGAAAGGGTAGTTTTCACTGATGTATTCTCATTGCGCTGTGCCTAATGTGTGCTGGACAGTAGGAAGGCTGGCCAAAATGTAAATATTCTCTGTTGTTTTCTATTAGTTTTCCAAGAGGGCAGTCAGTCCTTGAAGTTAAAGTCAAGCATGGACTGGTTTCAGGGACAACACATTTTGTACTTTCCAAAAGGAAAATATTTTCATATTTGACAATAAAATATTTCTGCACTTCAAAACAGTGTGTCTGTTCTCTTGACTTCTAGGGAGAACTTTTAGCTGTCTGACTTCCATCTCTGCTCCCCAGTTTTGGTGGAGTGCAAAAGTCACTGGCCTGCACCTTGATCTAGGCAAGGAGGATCTCTGCTCCAGCTGGAGGAGCATTTAATATGACCCTCAAGTCTTGTACTTAGGAGAACAAATACAGGGTAGAGATAATGTGAGGCTGGGCAGCGAGCACCAAGGGACAGGAGGCAAGACAGCCCCCACAGGGTTGGGTTGGGAGGTAACTTGTAGGAAAGTATATATATAAGGTGCTTATGTTTTAGTCACTTACTCACAAACAAGAGACTTTTTTTTAATGGAAGAGAAGAGGGCACACCTGCATGGGCTGAGCCCTCTTAAAAAAAATTTAATGGCAACAGGGGGAGAGCCTCCATAGGCAAATGAGATAGAGAAGGGAAAGGAAAACCTGTGCCAGAATGAGAAATCAGAGTTGTCTTGAGGAGTGTGGAGGGTTATGGGGTGTGCATGGTGCACATGTGAGCCAGAAGCTCTAGGATTAGTGTTGAATGGTACCATACTCATGGAAGCCCCAAGAAGAACATGGTGTGAACAAGTCCATCAAAGGCTGGAGGGAGCTTGCAAGTCTGCTAAATCGCAAGGAAGGAGCAGCAGTAGAGGATGGTGGTCAAATACAGCATGTTGGACATGTAATTTGGCACTGTAAGTTAACTGCATAAACCTTATTTCAGATTTCTTTTTCTTGGTATACTTTTGGATGCTCCAGCACAAGTAACTAAATATGTCTCATGAACATTAAAATGAAGGAGGGTGCATCAGCGTTATCTCTATCTAGGATCTTTTTATTTTGTTTGGGATTAATAGCAAGGATAGTATAAAAATTTTAAGTTAAATTTGGTAGCCAAGTTTAAAATTAGAAGATGTTATTTTTAAAGCACAAGTTTAGTTAAATGTATTAATTTGATTTATCTGAAAATAAGTATTTTACTTTTGTGACACTTGTGGCATCTGTTTTTTCAGCCATGATACTTTGCAAATATTTTTAAAAATTTATGTTTGGGACAAACTTCTTCAGATTAAGGGTGAAGGTCTTTGAGGTATGATTATTTTATTGCTGGACTGTGCCAGTCTCTGCTAGTTTGTCCTGTTTGATCAAAACCAAATTTAAAAATCATGTATGGCCTCTTTAGATAAATTTTGAAAGTGCTGTTATTAACTCAGAATCAAAGTGCATTATGTTTACTGGGCAGCAGGGATGATAACTAGGCCTCTTTTCACTGAAGAGCGTTCCCAGGGTGGCGCAGAAAGCAACTTCCTAAAATTATTATATTATCTTGACCATATATCAGGAAAATGAGAAGCAGTAAGTTATTAATGATTATGATTATTTCAGTAACAACAATTGGAGCTTTCTTCACCCATGTGTAATGGAAGAAAATGTATGGGGTTTATTTCATTAATTCTATTTATAGAAAAAAATATGGTATAGGAAAGTATGCAATGATAAAGGGAAATTGGAATTAATTACAGTGCAAGCATCATTAGTGGCACCTTTACTATATTGCATTGACTGACTAACTTGCATGGCTACACTAATGCTGCATTCAATAATATTCATGTTTATCACTAAAAAATCTAAAGTGTAATTAATGAAAGAAATTATTTTTTCAGTAGAAATCAAATTATATTAGCCCCTCACCAGAAAAAGTATCTTTTTTCCTCAGACATTAACACCCTTAAAACCTGCTTGTTCAGCTTACAAGGCAGCATGCTCTTACTACTGCTCTTCAATCCTTTAGTGAAATGCACTGGGGAACTGAATGTTGTCAGCCTGGACCAGGACCTGCTTTTAAGCTCTTCGTGTAAGTAAGAATGGAATGCTCTGGGGTCAGGCAACACACTTAAATCAGCCTTTATCTCAAACTGGGCTATGTAAGAACAAACAAAAGAAGTATTTATTTACCAAATGTAAATACATGATACTGTTTCTCAAATATTCAGAACTAAAAGGAAGTAACATATAGCATTTTAGCTTTTAAGGGCCATTTCACCCTTCAGAGGTCATCTAGGAAGCTGAAAGATGCTTCACAGCCTTCATGTCTGAAGTCTATTTTGCAAACAACTTAACTTAGTCTGACTACATATGTGGAAGAAAATCCTGGATTTGCTGTTCCTACTTCTCAAATACCATAATTCTCCTGATGAGGTTTAACAGAATTAAAGTTCACTTATGAAGACACAGGAATTTTTGGCAAAGTTTCAACTTTGCTGCCACCAGAGAAGTGTCTGCTTAATCTAACCTGGAAAAGTTAATGTTTATTGGGTATGATCCAGGGCTAACTTTATTTTTCCATAGAGCAAATGAAAGATTATTTTCAAGGTGAGCTGAGCAAGTATCTAAGTCATTCATCGTAGGGTAAAAGCATTTCCTATTTCCTAAATCAATGAATTGTATGCCTTAAAATTGTCCCTGCTATTTTCTAGAAATAGCATTTTCACAACATTGTTGCAAATAAAGTATGGTGATTACACCCCTAGATTTTCACAGCAAACAGCATTAGCCTAGTTTAGACTATGCCTACTGAAGAAGAAAGTATTGTATCATACAGGCAGGTAACATTTGTAATCGTTCTGGTTAAGCAATAAAAGTTAACATAATTTGTTTAACTTAAAAGTATCAGCTTGGGTTAGAACCCTTTCTGCCTTCACAAACAATTGATCTCCACATTCATCACAGAGTGTCTCAATACTTGGCTACAACCCTGAGTTTAGCAGCTTTTGCATAAATATGTTCCACAGAAACGAGAAGTGGCAACCTATGCAAAACTCGCATCTACTTTTCCATCTGCTTTTCTTCTATTTTGTGTCTTTCCCCCTTCCTTACAAGGGCCAAGTGGATTGTGCAGAACTTGGGGAAGAAAGCAATTTGCATACACAAGTGCAAACAGAATGACGCTGGAAAGCAAGAGAGCGGCAATTCGATTATCTCTCTTAGCTAAAAGCTGAGAAAATCTCTGATCTGAGGGGATTACTCAGAACATCTTAGGAGGCTGTAAAAACCTTACCCTGATAAAAGTCACTTTGAATATATCATGTAACCTTCTTGTGTGAAAAAGTCTTTCCCTCTCCCGTTCTCCTGCTAAATTCTGGCAAGCTCCTTATAGTATCTAAAGCCACTAGGATTTCTGCAGCTTCAGGAGACAGTCTACAGAATACCAAGGAATCTACATTAGCGTCTCTGGGGTTTGGCTAGGCTTTGTGTTCCTTGTAGACTGCTCTGGGGATTGTATACACTTCATGCCAGTGTGTTAATGGATGTTTCGTGATACTATATAAATATTTTCTTATTTTTGTGTTATATTAAACATTACAGGTGGAGAGTAGGTATTTCATGTCTCAGATAGGGTGATTGTGACAGACCTTATCAGAAAGGTCAAGTTAAAATGACTCCTTACATTTTAAAGTTCACTTCCATTAAGGACACCAGAAAAATGCTGAGAATGCCACATCTACTTATTCTTTGTTTATATGCTTTGTGGCTGTGCCACTTTCTCTAAATATTCTGTTAAGAAGGCATATGTACATATTCAGAGAAATGCATATCACACTACAGGACACAGCTTTGTTCTAGCTCATTTGCTTTGTAGAGTGCCTGGTGTAGTAATTTTCAATTTAAAAAAGGCACTATGTTCTATTTCTGTAGGGCCACAAGAACAGGATTTTATAAAGGGCTATTCCCAAGGGCAAGCCTGTGGGAAAAGTTGTAATAAACTGCCTCCCACCATTGTATTGTCCAGCAGACAAAAATAAACAAATACATGTCTTCCTTTCCTTTTAAAGAAACATGTATCATTGAAATTCTTTTTTTTTAATCTCCAGGTATTATAAGTAATGTACATTAATAAAAATCATTCAAATCTTATTGCCGACAGTTGCAGGATCACCAAAAATAAGACCGGTCTCTCAGAAAAGAAATAACATAACACTCTCCCAATTCATTGTGAAAAGGTCAACAATCTTAACACCATTAAAAATCGTTTTAAGTGGCCTTCTAGTACTTCTATTACTATCACTTTTCTTTAGTAAAGCAGTTCTAATTCAAGATGACCACTTAATAGCACATCATTGAAAACTAATGGCATATTATCTCATTTACTAGAAAATCATGCAGAAGAAAAAAAACCACTGTTTTATTTTCTACAGACCACATTTGTTATATCTTCTTTTATTTATATTTTCACACTATTTTATAAAAACAACAAAAGAGCCTATAGGGCTACAAAACCTAGAAACACTTTAAGCTGCTTCTTGAGAAAGTTTGCCTGCATGGGGAGAATTTCCTAAAGGCATTAAAGCCATAGTCTATGTTGGGGAAGATAACAACAAAAAAAACATGGCTCAAAGAGAGGCAAGGATGATCCCCTCAGTCCAAACACCATTTAATTCCTGGGGAGAAAGCACAGAACAAGATATTTAGAGGATTTCAGGCACCTGGGTGCAGCATCATGCCTCCTCCATGCAAGAATTGAGAAAGAAATCTAGTCCAAGAATATGATTTAGAGGCCCAAGCCATAAACAAAGCCACGGCTTTCCTGAAAACCAGCAGGCTTGGAAGCCCTTGGCTCACTCACAGAAACCTTCTGGAGGTACTGAGCCAAGATTTGGTATCATACCCTTTTGGACCAAATTCTCTTGGGTAGCTTTTGCTCCCTTACTAGGTAATAAAAGCCATTGCTAAATAAGACAACACTAAGACTACCCAATAATTATTCATTGAAAAGAATTTTTCTATTTAAAGGAAAAACTAGTTTTTGTATTTTTTTGGGGCAATCACAGGGGACTACGCTTTATGCAAAGTTCCCTCAAGCAAAGAAAACAGCAGACAGCAGAATCCTGTCTGCAAAGTTTGTTTTTGATATAAAAATACAACCCTAAAAATAGAATCATAAACAGAAACTGTGACAGATGATGCAGACTGTGTTCTGCAATGCCAGGTTTTGGTAGGTGAGCGACAGGTTCACAGATCCTCTTTGGAATTTGGAAAAGACAGGTGTGTCCCCAGCTCAGAGCAAGCAGACATCTATTCAGGAGGACAAACTGCCAGTGACTTCACTCTGCTTTTTCCTCAGGCCTGATCTTGTTTAGCACATAATAAACTTGATAATTCTTTCCTAAATTCTTGTTTAGAACAAACTTGTCAGTTCTCCCTCTGTGATGGAGCCCAGGAAGTGCTTTGGTCCAGTAATGATTTCTCAGAATTTCTTTGGATCTTTGGACAAGGTCTGAGTCTCTCTGTTCTGTTCTGTCTTTAACAAAGCCCCAGCAAGTTCAGAGTCCTCAGCTAACTCTCCTCACCTTTACTCCATACTTCAGTGTATGGAACGTGTACCATGAGCATCCCACCATGCTGTTAGGCTCTTCAGCAATCTCAATTTTGTGCTTTCAAGGGCACAACCACAACAAAATAATACAGCTTTCAGCTGGATACTGCCTCAGCATGCATACTCACCATACTCACCATGCATACAGCTTGTGTGCTTCAAAGAGTATCACCATCTGCAGTCAGAATGTGACCCTTGCTCAGCAACTTGGCCTGGGCTCCAGGGAATGCTCCGAGGGGACATTGTCACTATTATTGGCAGTGTAGATGAAGCTAGAATCCAGTAATATGTGCTTTCAGAGAAAACTACTACTTAAAAAGCTGGACGCTGTTTCATGGTAAGTTCAGAGATCCAGTTGATATGTGTTGGGGTTAAATGAAGGCATAAGAGAGACAGTTTTATTCAGTGAAAAACATCATGTAAACTAAGGTGAATAGATACATTTGATACTTCCTTCCCAGGCATTAATGAAATGGATTTGGGCCAGCCTGTTCCCTCATTTTCAGTACCACTGATGTGACATTTAATTATATAAAACTTCTAGGGATATCTACTTCTAAGATTTAGCTCAATATGTGTGTGAATACTTGATGAGAGTTTAGAGTTTTCACAAGGTTATGAGAGAATTATTTCCATCTTGCATCCTTAAAATAATAGCCAAAATATTTTAACAGGAAGTACATTTTGCTTTTGAAATGCAGAATTGCTCAAGCAACGACTGAAATGCTGCTTACTTCATAGGCTGTGTTCATGGTGCTTCTGTATATTTCAATGCTGTTTCATGTAGTGAAAGATTATGTCAGTTTTGATTAGTGTGATGTGATTTTTTTAGTATTCAGGTAAGACCCTGCAAAGTAAACTCTTTCTGATGAAAATGATCTGATCCAGCTTGTTAGCAGGCAATGCCTGAATAAAAAGAAGAAGCTGCTTCTATTTGAGGTCGAGTTATTTTTAGCGTGCCTTCCCTTGAATTTAAGTTTATGCAGCTTCATTCACACAAGAGTTTTTATAGATTTTTCTGAGGGGGGATGGGAAAGGAAGGGTGGGAGCAGTGTAGTAGTGACTCCCTAGTTATTTGCAGGCTTTCTGACTAAGATATTTATATTCTCTATCTGTAGTGATTCCTCCAGCTTAGCACATTATGGATTCAGATAACAATATTGTTCATTTAAAAACGATCCGATTATGAAAACTGGCAAAAATTGTGGCTTTATATATATAAATACTTTTATTGTGTTGGCATACCCAATCCTTGAGTTCAGCAAGGGAGAAAGGAGTTAACAAGCTAAACATATCTAAGTGGCTACTGTTGGCTGTTCCTCACAGTATTTCAGAAATATTCCATATGGAAGGAAGCAGATTTGATAAAGTTCCTCAAGAGGGAATCAAAAAATAAGAGGATGAAAAAAGACAGAGAATCTTCTGTCATAATTAGAAGCATTTGGTCCCTCAGTTTTGACAAGTTTGCCAAGAGAAAAAGTAAGTTTCCTAGGAAGGGATGGTGGAGAGGAAAGAGAGATGACAGAAATTCTGTCAGTCTGAGATACTAGAATCAGAAAAATAAAAAAATGTGAAATCAGTGTTGGACACTAAGATTTTTGAAGAATAAATACTATTGCATGTGTTTGAGGTCTTTTTGCCTTTGTCATGTTTTTAGGGCTTTTTTGAATTTTATTTTGTATTATTTCTCCAATGAAATTATATAGATTTAACATTTATGTGTGGAGGTTGTAAATAGAGAAGTAATTCCATACATATATAAACAGTCTCCGACAGACAATTGTCATTATCGCATTAATGTCATATCTGAACTAAATTTGAATTCCATTGTAAGAGAGTTTTCTTTTATTTTGGACAGAAAGCTATGTGTATGGTCTCAGTTAGTGTCTCTGGGCATTCCCTTTTCACCTGGCCAGTCATGGTTCTTTATGTTCTTCCTCTCTGACGTGTTTCTGTCTCATACCTCTTGCAATCCATAGAAAGTATTGCAGAATCCTGCACCCAGATTTTTTATTTGCATCCCCCTGGGCTGAAGCTGCATCCCTGCAAGCATCTGAGTTGATCTTGCAGCCTGCCAGAGCAGATGGGAGTCTGTTCCTGGCTCGCCAGGTCCTCCTGTTCATTCCCAGCTGTTCTCACCCAGTCCTGCCTGGAAAGGGCCCTTGGGCTGGATCCTCACACTCTTCCACTTACTGACCCAGCTGCTCCTTTATGAGAGGAGGAAAAGCTTTCTGGGAGCCAGAAGGAGTTAAGTGGAAGCACATAAGAGAGACATGGTGTGTTTGGTGGGGATGAGCAAAGGAGGAGAGGGCAAAGGGAGATTTTGACATGTGCAGGATGTGTATGATTAAGGGCAGTAGGAGAATTGAATGAGGGTTGGGCACACCATCATTGAGAACAGCAGAGAGAATGGTCAGGGAAGGCCAGCCAGAAACTCTGAGACTCTTCTGGTATAGTTTGTGGAAGGAGCAATGCTGGGAGCTTGGGGAAAACTGTGATGCTGCCAGGAGTCCCCCCGAGCCGAGAGCTGTGCTGGCTCCCTTCCACTCTGGCTGTGCAAAGCTTTCATTTCCCCCAGCTTTCACTGAGATAAGGGAAAGCCTCAACATTAGCTGAATGGATATGTCTTTCTGTTTGAAGTCTGCTAACAGCTAAGCTGCCCTGAAATGTACTTTTGATCCTGTAAGCTTAGTGAAGGCAGAAGACAGGACAGGATTATAGAAAGGTCTTGATTTTCTCTTGATTCTTGGATGTTACCTCACTAAGTAGATTGCCAATTTGTAGATTCCCTTGTCTACAACCTATCTCACCCATAAATGTACTGCTGTTTTGGAGTACGCCCTGCCGCGGTGTTTGTTATGACTTCTAGCAGTAGGTGACCATTACATATTTTTTTATTTCAATCAAAAAACAACTTTTTGCGTGAGAAGTTTCAAACTTAAAGTGACAGTTTATTTACATGGTTATAAATACATTAAACTATGAATAGAGGGAGCAGCTCCAAATGTCTAACCTGGGCTTTATGTCAGAGTCTGCTTTTCAGAAGTTATGGAGAAGAAATCTACCTACAGTTTTCAATTATTGTATTTCATGCTCAGCAGCTAAGTGAGATTCTGAGTATCTCAAGAATGAGTCTTGTGATCAAGTTTGGCAGTTAATTTCTGGCAAATACCTTTTAACCCAGATATTGTAATTTCTGGTGTATCTACAGATAAACCATATCTATAAATTAACTGCTATTTAGCTTCAACACAAAATAAAATAATTACATCTTTTGTGAAATAATATTGCACCAGAAAATTTTGCTGACATTTTGATACTAAGAGGTTAAGTTTTTTCAAAGTATATTGACATTATTAGAGGCCAAAATAGAATTCTGCTACTTTTTTTTTCATTAGGTTAAAAACCTTATTGTATGAAACAGCTATGGTTTTAGTAAAATTTTTATTTGCAATATAATCACACTGTTTTGCTTACATGACTAGAGAAATAAAATTACCAACAAACCAAAACTACCAAGAAGACATTTTTCTTGCTCAGAAATATTCAGGTATGACAGGTATGACACCTTAGTAAGATTTTTTCTGAAGAAGCTTTGGCTTCTTTCCTTCTTCCTGGTGTCATATTTTAGGTCCATCTGCCTTTGCCCTCTCAGAGAGCCACAGCTGGTGTTGATACTGCCAATCCTACACTGTATCCTAGATTAGATTTGGAAAAAACTCATGATGAAGGGCTTGAACAGTAACTCTTTTCATTTGCATCTTATTTTGTTCTGGGCTTGTTGTGCAGACATGATGGAATACCAAACTAAATGGAGACTTATGAAAATCCTCATTGAGTGTTAGTATCTAACATCTCAGTACTCTGGCATTTCCTTCCAAATTAGTTGTTGTTTTAATATTCAAAAGAGATTAATTGTTCTTTTTGTTGAGCCTGATGATGTATGGCTGGGAAAGTCACTGGCTGTACGAGTTGTTTCTCAAGGTTCAAGAACCTGAGTCAAATTGCAGCTGTTTGCCCCCTTCTGCAAAGCAAGATGTTGTAAAGAAACATAGAAATACTACTCTGAATCTTGGTAAAATAGTAAAATTGATTAGGATATAAACTTTGGTAAGAGCTCTTCTATGGCAGTTGTCTTAGAGTGTTTTTAATAAAAAAACCTTTATATAATCTCTCTCTTTGTATATTGGTAAGTCCAGTATTTTCCACTGAAGAGACAGAACATTCACTTGTATATGAAATATATGGAATAGCTGGTATAGAAAAGATAATTTTTTAGTGATTGTTCTATGAAAAATTCACATCTCATATGCTACATATTTTCTCTTTTTGTCTTCATTGGGGATCACTCAGCCCAGACAATTTTATTCTTTCTTTCTATGTGAAATCAGTAAATAATTTAACTTAGCTCTTCCTTCTTCTTCCACATCACCTAGCATAGTATTTGTTTACAATTGTCATGTGGGTTTGTGGTTTGTAGTTTTGGTTTGGTTTTTTTTTCACTTTCCAGTAACTAATAAGGAGTGGGAATTGAGTTTCACAGAGATTAAAGTCTTTGAAAGCTTAGTATATGAATAGTTTTGAAGTGAGGCAGAACACATATTTTTGCTGAAAGAATAGAGAGTTAAACTTTTCTATGCTTTTTACACTGCCACAGGCCAGAAAGGATTGCTTTCTCCTTGGGAAAACAGAGGCAGTAACTGTAAACAACTACAGAGTATCCAGGCTCGGGTTTCTGATTCATTCACTTGTCATACACACAGCACAGCACCTTCCAACAATGCAATATAAACTCACTCTTTTAAAAGGTTGAAAGCTCTTTCTCTTCTCAGTCTCCCTAGTTAATGCACAAAATTATTTTATGTCTTGGTGCTTATGCAAAAACAAAAAAACAACCCTCAAGAGAAATAGAAAAAATAGAAATCTTATTTGAGTGTAAAGCAGATTGTGCAATGGGTCTGAGTCTTACAGTTCTTTGTCTGAAGGGTGAAGTGAAAGTATTTATGTAGTGCTTTGTATTCCAACAAATGTTCTATTAAACAGGAGGAATGTAATCACTGAGCGTACTTCATTACATAAAATTAAGGGGACAGGGACACACAGTATGAGGCAGAGAGCGACAGGTCCTAAAAACCCACTCAGTGTGGATACCCCTCCAAAAGTACACTAAACGTTGGCAAGCTTTGGACCAGACAATCTCCATGCAGCCCTTCCAACCTACATTGTCATCCTGTAGTTTTGGTCAGATACTATGATTTAAGTATAGACAAATAGACATGTACCTGTCAATTCTTCTACTTTGGGGATTGAACTGTCTCTTTTATGGGTCTGTTACTAGCTCTGGCGTTTTTTATGTGTGCACATGCCTGAAAAAACAGATATGCACTTGCTTCCCTGCTAATCTTTGAGCTTTCTTAATGTGCTATAGGGAAAAAAAATCAAGACCAAAACAATTCACATCCCCAAGTGCTCTCAGTATTTCTGCTAACAATGGAGAACTTGTCCTTTCACCCTCCCCTAAAACACTTTCCATGGGACAGTTAGCCCTGCCTTTGCTTGCCTTCGGTTCAGACCAGTCTACTGTGTCCAGCTATTGAAAGCTGGCATGGGCACAAGAATGTTTCATGGGGCTGTGCATGTTCAGATGAAATATGTACGCTGCAGTGTGTTCTGCTGCACTCGTGTGTCTGTCCTACTCAGTCAAGAGGAGATGAGCAGCTTCCCAAATAATCTGTTCTGCAACAGCAGAAAGTCCATTTGGGGAGCTGTATTCCTGGAAATACAGTGAAAAATAGGGAAGTCAGAAAGTCTTGCTCTGAATCAGACTACAATACTAAGCAACAGTCTCATTAATGTTGCTTTCTGCCAAAGCTATTTCACTTGCCTTCAGAACTGTCTGCATTAATGACTACTTCCACTTGCTAGTTATTTACATAAAGTATTGTTCTCATGTCACTGCTAGCAACCACAAGCTGCTCCTTGCTAGGTGAGATGAAAAAGCTAGATAGACCAAGCTGCAAATAAATTCAGAGAAAGCTGGGTTTAATGTGTTGCTAGGAAGGATGGAATATTCCTCCTGTAATGTCCCCAGCATGCACAAGGTCAAATACATCACCACCAGAATGCCCCTTACAAGAGACCCTCACCAATAGGTGAAGAGGATGAGCAAAGGTAGTCTGTGCTTCCCTGAATTTCATCTCATGTGTGTACTTGTTTGTCAGCCTTTCCTGGCAAAAATGGGTGAATCTGTGGGGATTAAAAAAACAACAACAACAACAAAAAAGCATAATAGCAAGATTCTTGAGGAGAAGACATAGGAAAGAAGAAGTTGTAGACCTGCTCAGTGTCTGTCGCAGGTATCACTTTTCCATAGTCTCTGGTGGACAGGCATGGTGTCTAACCCCCATGTCCAGCAGTGACGGTCACCAGGCTGTCTGCCAAGTCTGGTGTTGCCACACTGCTCCCACCTGTGCTTTGAATCAGCTTCAGGTTCCTGTGGTGGATAAGCAAATACAAATCAGTCTGAAACATTAAAACCCTCCCCTGAACTTAAGTTTCTTCCCAGAGAAAAGGAGACCATTCAAATGCATTCATACAAATTCATACAAGTACACTTTGGTGTGATTTAAATTCTGCTCAAAAGGAGCTTCTTTTGTGCTTTTGGCCTGTGGCGCAGAATTGGCTACAGATCCAGAGGTTTTGTCTGAGAATCAAACTTTATCATATGTATGTCCATTGCTAATACAAGTCAGTTGCAGACAATTCCAGTATACTTTGAATAAGTTAGAGCTCCAAAGGGTGCTATAGTGGTGCTGCAACTTGATCGTGAGTGACTCTTTATCTAAGCAAGAGAAAAACTGAATGTAAAGCCCATGTCCAAAAACAAGTTTTACTGCAGTTTGCTGTTGAAATTCAAAGCCAGCTGATCTCATTCCAGTGTGACTCAGAGAGCTCTTCATTGTTTTGATTAATCTGCCCGAAACATAAAAGCTGATGACTTAGGATGGTTGTAAAGATTGAAGCCCAAATGTTCAGAGCATTTTGACTTAATTGAACAGGTATTAGGAGACATAAATACTATATAACTTATGTAATGTGTGCTTTCTTAAGGCAGTAAAAAAAAACAAACAAACAACAATATTTTGAAAAATTCCTGTAATAATCACATGTATTATTATATCTTGGTTGAATGATTAATTCCCAGGCTAATGTGTGTTTTCCAGCTTTGTACAACCCATTGATCTAAAGGATTTTGATACTTTTCCATTTTTGGCATTTTCATTGCACCAGAAATGTGCTTGCAATGGTGACTTAGATGCAAAAATAATTCTTATCAAAGCACAGTTTGAATTAAAACAAAAACACCCAAAAACTTATTAACCCAATTTAATAGATTTTAAATCTATAGAAGACTTCTGAAGAGAGAAAGGTAATAGTCTGTTCTCCATGCTTTAGGAAAGCAAGTGACGCTATGCAGCAAGTGAGACACTAAAGGACAATATTTTAAGAATAAAGATTGCTGTTATTTGAGTAGACCCAGACAGATGATGAGCTCTTTAGCACTGGCAAGTAAAAATTACTTATTTCAGAACTGATGAAGATAACACTGACTCTATACTGGAGGAAGGATGGATTATTCTTCTAGCCTGTTTTCCTAAAATACTAAAGTAAGAAACTGAGGAATTTTAAGGCTTTACAACATAGTAGGAACTTTTGATAGAAAATTTCATTTTATATTTCTAGACATGTGGGAGAAGAGAACTTAGAGATAGTTATAAGCGGGGGGAAGAAAAGAAGGTGGTATGTCAAAACCTGAAATATCTGTGTTTTATTACTTTGATGCTTATTAATATTTGTATCTTGGTTATACTACCTACTTAATATAATGAGGTTTATCTAGACCCACCTTACCTGAGTTAGATCCACATAATATGAAATGTCTTCCAAAAATGGATGATTTTTTTAACTGAAAATGCTTTAATATTTTTTTAGGACTTTCACTTGATGAAATGTTGTCGTTTTTCATTCCTAGAGGTAGGCAGACAAGGTCAAACAAGATATGAAGACACACACAACCAAAGCGGGTTAGATTTAAGAGAAAAAGATTTCAAACTATTGTGTAGAAGGAAAAAAAAAAAAAGGAAAAAGTATGCTAGTTCCTTGGAATAAACAATGCAGATACTATGCTTGGCTGAATTCTAAATGCAACAATTTTGTAGACAGTAATCAATTTGGGATGTGGTAAAGTAAATATTCCCAGTAGATGGATAAAATGTAACTGATGTTATTTTCTAGGGCAAAAACTGAGTCTTTGTCCTCAAGGTTACTGCAGGAAGCAAAATCTGCGCATCAGTGCTTGCAGCAAACAACCCAAGTGACTCAAAAGCTTTTCTTGAACCCAGAGATGCAATGTTTCAGAAAAAGCACTTAAAAATTTATTTCCATTCCGTATCTCTTTCCAGCTGCAAAAGCCAGTAGATTTGGTTATTTTTGCCCCACTGGTGCTCTGAAGTCCTGGCTGTCATTGAGAAACTCTCAGGAAAGTATGCTTCACTTTCCAGCAAAAGTGTGCCTCAGCTAACGGGAAACTAGGCAAGAAGGGAGAGTTTAATTTTCTTGATAATTGTAAATTTAGTTTCCAGGGAATTATTTCAAAACTGGAGTTCATCCTCTGACGTTTCTTAAGGTCTTGTAGTGTGACCAAATATCAGCTTTTGTGTTGCTACACTCAGTTTGTTCTAGGGTAGCTGATTTGCCAGCCAGCTCTGTCAGCATGTTTGTGTTTATTTTTAGTAGCACACTGCAGACAGACACTTGCTATTTGCTGTGGTGTGATTTCCTCACATTTTCAGGTGTCCATTATCAGTCCTTTGCTGGATGTTGCCTCTCCCTCCAGAACTGGCAGAATGTGTGCTGAGAGAAGTCCTCAATCTTTGTAGTGCTCTATCACCTACCTCAGCTTCATTCATTAAATAGCAGCAGTTTTTAAAGTGTTTCAAGTTTTCCTGGTTGATTTGGTATTGAAACAGTGAGAAAGGCTTACCTGAGCTGTTCTGCCAGCTTTGCTCTGAGAGCAGTAACCTCAGGCAGAGGAGCTGTGGTAAATGGTGGGAAACTGTAACATACAACAACTAGAGACTTCTCTGCAGATAAGTTTTCACTAGAACCGTAGCTTTGGTTGATTTCCAAAGTGCTTAGATCCAAAACATGTTGAAACAGAAAGAATCTTGTAATGAGACTGGAAACAATTCATAAAGAAACCGTTGCAGTGGAGTTCAGCTCAGAAATGTGTTTGGTCGCTGTGAAGGCAGGTTGCTGACCTTACTGGTAGAGCAGAGAAGTATTTAAGGTCATAAAATGGTTGTCAACAGAAAAGATGTCTTGCAGTCTTCAAAGAAAAAATGCTTGTGTTCTTTTGGTGCTTCTTCCTCAGATTTTTAAATTTCCACAAAAAGTAACATCTTATCAAGTAGATGGCATGTTCTGATATTCCAAACGCTTCATTTAGTTGCCAAAATCAAATGATGCTTGCCTCTGTGTCCTGCAGTTGAACTTTGCCCTTACTAGAGCAGTGTTACCACTTTACAGAACCACACAGAAAAGTTTGAAGTGGAAATTATGTACTTTTTTTACATAATGACAGTTAATACTTTTCCGCATAGTAAAATTGCTCACATATCACTTTCAATTCAGATTAAATGGTTATTTGCAATGTAAAATGTCCATTATAAATTGACAGATTGAATTTAGGAATCCCTGTGTGAAATTTCACAGTGCAAGTGTTTCATATAACTAACTGGTAAATATGAATTAATAATTTCCTATGATCTCCTCTTCTTTTATGCTTATTCTGCCCTCTGAAGAAGTCTGAGAATTCCAGAACCTGGAAGTAATTTTGTCTAAAAAATAAATGATGTTCACACCTCCAAAACTTGACCGCTTGAGTGCTGATCTGCTGTATATGACTTATTTATTTGATGGAGTTTTTTTAATTTTTTGGGTTGCTTTCTGTCACTATTTACAGAGCTAGACAGGCTTAGCGGAATTTAAGAATTACCAGTTTTGAAAGGGCTACTTAATTTTTTTGCTGATGTACAGTTTCTCAAAGATATTTCATTTTTCATAATGTAGAAAAGTCAAGGTTTATTTTTAAGTCACTGTCATGATATTTAAATATGATATTTACAAAACCATCAGGGAATTTACCAATAATCTTGGACTGCATTCAGTCATACTGGCTTCCTGCATTATTGCTTATCTTTAAATTTTCTTTAGAAAATGTGCTTTTATTTTGCTGCTTTCATTTTTAATATTAGGCACAAGGGACCTGCTCCCCATCCCATCCCAGCCCCATCATTGCACACAAGAAGAATATATTCCTCCTATTACACAATAGCTAAATTCTTAAAGCTAAATTCTTAAAGCATTAGTCTGTGAAAGAGGCAAAATGAAATGAAGGGGTTCTCAATCCCCTGCTCACCAAGCTGGGTACATGGTCATGCTTCTCTCTCCCTTTGAATCTGGGCTGCTGTGCAAAATGTAATGCAGTACTCCTGCGACCAGGGTAGATGGAAGCCAAAGGCATGGCCTCCCACAGCCTGTGGAGCAGCCCCGCTGTTGTGGTGTCAGGAGGCAGTGGGCAGAGTTTGCCTCCAAGGACACATGCCTTTGTGTCTGACTGGTCAGAATATGCAAGCCTGGCCTGGATGGTCATAAGAAGGTGCAGAAGGTGTTGGAATGGGTCTTTGGTCTGGAAATATGTGCTGCTCCTCAGCCTTGGTCAACACAGCAAGGTTTGGTAAGGGACACAGAGTTTTGGGTAGGAAGAGCACAGAGCTTGAGTTGACCCATAGTTGGATAGGCAAGGGCTACAGGAGATGGTGGGGATGCAGCAAGATGAAACCTGGCAAAATGGCTGCAGGCTACAGTCAGTCTGAGTAACATCAACACGAGGGTCCCCAGAAGGAGAGGTCAGACTTCAGGCAGTCTGCTCAGGAAGTTTTATCAGCAGGAACCCTCTGAGAGAGGACTGCACGAAGAAGCATCTGATTAAATTGACTAGCTCTTGCTATCTTAAAATCTGATGGGCAAATATTTTTAGAGGAAAACAGGGTTGACATATTTATTCAGCATAAATTATTTGTTCCTCTGAGGAAAACTGTGGGAATTTTTGTGCTCGCAGCTGGCACGCATCCTGCTGTGCAGTGCAGTTTGCAGTCAGACTAGCAGTACCCTGGTTACAGCTGACCCCAGAAGGCTAATCTTTTGCTAAACATTTTGAAGTGTTTTCTTCCTAAATACTAACCCAATTGTTTACTGTCTACATAAAAACTGTTAATGGTAGGGCTGCTAACTGCAGCGAGGATACATGATGCTTTAATTGCAGAGTATGACTCAACAGGAGAGCACTGGAAGTCTGGGTGGGGGCTGAAGGAGGGACTGGATAATAACAGGACACAAAGGTGTGTATATGCAAGAGAGAAAACCTGAGGCTTTGCCGAGTTTCCACTTATAGTCCAAGCTGAAATACAGAAGACCAGTTATGCAACCCTGAGCCAGATTTTTGGCTCTGAATGAAATAACGTTGGTGGCCTATATGGAAATATAGATGGGTTCATTACCTGAACCCCCAGGGAACATGGGTAGGTGTGTGTGGTTCTGGCACAGACAGTCATGGAGCAGGAAGGGCGATGGTGCTCAGCTGCCAAAGGCTGGGGAGCACAGCACAGCGTGGGATGCCCAGTGAACCTTTTGATCAGTGCATGGAACTTGGCAACCCTGAGGCTTACTCTTGCCAAGGGTTGGATTTGTGAAGATATTCTGTGATATGCAGCCATTCCTTCAGGGTATATGATTGAAGTTCATGGCAGTTACCTGATTTGTTAAAAAAATTTGCTGCATTGAAGCACCACCTCCTCCTCCCCCCGCACCAGCACTCCTCAACCCACACACGTGCACACTACATTGTAGGTACATTAGGATGCCCACTTAAACTTTGCTATTTAGCACTGATTCTAGCACAAATTTCTATTTGAAATGCAGTGAGTACCCAATTATAGCACTTAATAGCATTCTTCATTCCTACAACTCTTTGTTTGATCCAAAGGTTGCAACATTTAAAATACCAGCAAGAAAACACAGTGCTTAGAAACTGAGGCAATTGGATTCCTCTGGAACAATATGAAACAAGACTTAAGAAAAAATTTCCAAGTGGTACCACCATGTCAATGAGATACTTTCTTCTAAACTTCTGGCAATGGAGTAATTACTTCTAAGAACTCATTGCTTTATTCTTGGGGGTGATATTTAAAAGATTTAGATGCTATGCCTCTGCCTTCACTGATGCTATTAATTGGTTTTGAGACACATCCTCATTTTTGTCATTTCTAAAGGTGAAGGCTGTTCTGTGTTTTGTTAATGATGACAGCACTGCTGAGAAAAAGGAAGGTCTAAAATATTTGACTTTAAGAACATGACAGATTAAATAACCTGGGGGGTCCTAATAATCATCATTCACAATGTAGGAGATGACAAGGGGAAATTTCTAAGATGACATTTTGTCACTTGTGGTAGTCACTTAAAATGACAAAAGCTATACATTCTGCTCTGCAGCTTCTTTACTCTAATTGGGCCAATTTTGCTATCATGCTATTATCCTGCAGAGCAGAACTGGTGACAAACAAAGGGGCTTTTGTGATCTCAGTAGAATATTCTTCCATGAGCTCAAGAAAATAACTTGCCAAAAGAGAATGAAAATGGTCCCCGCATTTTGTGGCTGGCCAGAAGCCCAAGGCTCATGTCTGTCTGGAAAAAGTCTCATCTGTATTTTTAGTTCCTGCTTGCTTATGGTGGAATTTTGCAGAAGGGAAGTCAAAGGAACTATAATTGCATTTGGGATTTTTCCTGTTACATGAAATTACTTACCTTGGGATATGGCATAGAAAAAAGGGGGCTAAACTTCTCTTCTGCACTCTCTGCGAGTTTGGCAGTCTGCTTTAATTTAACCATATTTTCCACTATGCACCATCACATAATAATTCCTTTTAAGTATGTAATGACATAAAAGTTGATTGTGTTAGCACATGCTTCTTTGTAGCTATTGGGAAACTTAATCCATTTTAAAAACGTTTGAACTTTGAGAGAAAAATTGTCATAAACAGCTACATGAAGAGTAGTAAGGAAGTGGTTCTATAAGCTGTTAATGTAGTGTGAAATCCTGAAACAACCCATCTTGTTAAGATGAAAACATATTATTTATTATCATTCAGAAGCTTTGGGCAAAAATGTGTTTAGTAACACACATTTGTTAACATGGAATAAAATTACACTGGAGTGTAGCATGGAGTGTATGTGGAGTGGGCATATATCCAGCTCATCTAAAATACAGTCATTTCATGGAAGTGTTAAGCTGTTAAAACATATTGCTATCAAGAAACAGTTGTTTATTATAATAAGCATTGTTTTTCTGCATGACAGAAGTAGGAAAATGTCATTATTAATGCTGCCCGTGATTTGGACAAAGATAGCCTTTGTTTCCATCTACTGAATGAGGTATTTATATTCATTGTTTTGGAGAAACTAAAATTGGAAAACTGAAGGTAAATATTTCTCTCAATCCTTTAGCACAGTTAAATCTACAGGGTTCAGATTAAGCAGCGATGCTGGTATGCAGTTAGTCAGCATTATGTAAGGCACCAAACGTTGTAAAACAGACTACCAAAAATATTATGGTGGTGTCACTTAGGCTGAAGAGCTGCACATTTTCCCAGACCTTCCCTCTTGTCCTTTACTCCATATGCTTATGCTACAATTCATAGAATCCTACATTAGTTTGGCTTGGAGAAGTCCTTTAAGGACAATCTAGAAGAGCCTCCTGAAATGAGCAGGGACACCTTCAACTAGATCAGTTTGCTCTGAGCTCTATGCAACCTGACCTTCAATGTTTCCAGGGAACCTCTCTGGAAAACCTGTTCCATTATTGCACCTTTCTTACTGTAGAAAATTGCTTCTTTATATCTCATCTGAATGAGTCCTCTCTTAGTTTAAAACCATTGCCCTTTGTCCTATTGCAATGGTTCTTACTAAAAAGTCACCATATTTCTTGTAAGTGCTCTCTAAGTACTAGAAGGCTGCCATAAGGTCTCCTCAGAGCCTTCTCTTCTCCAAGTTAAATAGTCCCAACTCTCTCACCCTTTCTTCACAGGAACATATCTCATCCCCCTAACCATTTTTTGTGTCCCTCCTCTGGACCGTCTCCACAGGTCCATTCCTCTTGTGTGCTGGGGCCCCAAGGCTGGATGCAACACTTCAGGTGGAGTGTCACCTGCAGAATGGAGCAGAGCAGAGGGCCAGAGTCACTTCCCTCAACTGGCTGGCCCTGCTTCCTGTTTATGCAGCTTGAGATTCATTTGGGACCACTCAGCTTGATGCTGTCTGTAAACATGTTGAGGGAGCACTGGATCCCATTGTCTATGGCATTGATGAAGATACTAAACACTGCTCTTCTCAATAAAGACCTTTGAAGGACACTCCTCACCACCAATTTCCATCTGGACATTGGACCAGATTATGAGTTACCAGCTCCTGATTTCAGTAGGAGTTGCTTTCTTAGCTAAGAGTGCTCAAATCTCATTTCTAGGTACCCTACTGTTACTTCTGCCTTCCTGAAATTCCAGGTCAACTTGGAGTTTTTGTTGCGCTAATGCAGCTTGCTCATGAAGTACACTCGTTTCCAACACTGCAGCTACGTGGTGCTCATGGAGCCTGAGCTGAATCGAGTGCCATCCTGCTGCTGACCCACCTGAGCCACCAGCACTGCTCATCAGGGCATGACTCCTGCTACACCAGCAGTGAGGGCTGTTTCATGGCCTTCTTCAAGCCATCAGCTCTGCACTTCTGGCTGTGTCCAGATCAGCAGCCACAACTTTCATTCATAGCCATACCCCAAATTCTGGCATCTCCAGATTCTGTTCCCCTGTGTCCCAGTCCGTTAACCTTGCTCTACTCTACTCAGTCCTGTCTCTACTTTATCCTTATTTACAAATCCCTCTGTATCTGCCTACTGCAACATCCCCTCCGTCTTCCAAGGCTCATTAATGCTCTCTGAGGCAGGCTGAAAGTCTCAGCAGGTTGACCTCTTTGTCTTTAGATGGCATATATTCATTCTCTCTCAGGAAGGGAGACGTGCCAGAGCTCCCTGAGCAGCTCTGTTTTTTTCCTCCCAAACTCATCCCATTCCAGACTTCTTAGAGAAAAGCCACAGTCAACTGCTGAAAACTTAAAGGAAGGATGTCATCCTTACCAGGAGGAGCTCCTGGTAAATGCCACTCCCTGCAAAAGAAGTGCATTATCATGAAATGTCCACATCAAGTGAAGGAGTCTGCATCAAGCAGCATATGTTCGGACAGAGAATTCTTTCAGATGATGACAGGACATAAAAACATCTTAATTGGGACTAATACAATGCAATATACTAATTATTTGACAGTGCATAATATCTTTATTTAGAACAATAAAGCATATGTATATAATGTAAATTCCAAATCTGAACTGGTATAAAAAGGGATCTGGGAAAACATCTATCTTTAAGAGGACACATATGTACATACACATCACATTTTATAAACTTTGTTGATCACCTTCAGCCAGAATGTAACTATGCAAAACTGTGCTGACATTTACATTGAAATAAATGAATTTGCCCATAATGCAACCAGCAAACGTCTGTGTCTCTATCACTAAAGAGTCTGAAGTTTCCACGTTCCATTAATTTGATAAAAAAATAACAACATGCCACCATTACTGTAGATTTAAGACAGCTGAATCAGATTTATGAATTGAAAAATGTTGGATAATTCTTAAACGTAAATCAAACTCAAAATATCAGTATTTTATGTGTACTGTTAAAATTTCAAATTAATAATTCTGTTTTGTGTACTGAACACTTTCAGCATATTATGTAGAGCAACAGAGAAAACAGAGCTGCTGCAGATGAGAATCTAAAACATGTGCAGGTTGTACACATACTCCATAGTAAAGCACATTTTATATGCTTATAAAATGACCTTGTGATGAAATAAGTACCATTAATTCATTCAAGTAAATACATCTAAAGTAGAACAGTTACTCAGTATAAGACTATCTGCTTTTTTATTCTCACAAGGCCACTAGTAATTGCATGCAAAGTTCAACTATTTCAAAGGAAACCTAAAAATGTTACATTTCTCACCAAACCACAGATATCCAAAAGCCAAATTTGGTTGACTTTTATAAGAAAAAAATAAAACACCCCTTTTCCCCCCAGTTTTATTCTAAGAGGGAGTCTGCTGATTTTCCAACTATGTTAATGTATGGGCTCTGTCTACCCAAAAAGAAGACTGAAAAACTGATCATTCTTTAGAAGTTAAATTTCTTTAGAAGTTGAGAAGCAATCATTTCTGCCACTCCATCTCCAACTGAAGAGTACATTACTCTATTTCCATTGATTTCAAAGATGTCTCACAAGTCAGTAGTCTTTCAGAATCTCACTATGTCCAAAGTAAAGATCTCCTCAGTGGGCACAGAAAGTTTCCAGTAAATTCACGATGCCACTTCAAAGTGCCATGCCACCTAGTGTATCCATGAATGTCCAGAAGTCTCCTTCTGGGTTGCAAAAGGATTGAGAACACTCAATCAGATCTCTCTTGTATTCAGATCTCTCAAAATGAGGGCAAAGAATGGGAAAACCACGTGGTCCGACAACAGTTCTGCTACTCTAGGTGTCACACGACTTTTGAACACATTCAATGAACAGTGTTTGTGATGTGAAGGTCAAAAAGTATACATGAGCTTTCTTTCTGTTCTCATATAACTCAAAATTTACCTTGCTCCATGGAAGAGATTAAAGTGTCTGACATTATTTGAAAGTGACTGGAAAGTGAACATTTTGTCATAACCAATTTTTATTTCTGTTTCAATTCATAACTGGTATTTTCAATTGAAGTATTGAAGATTAAGAAGCCTAAAATTTGAATAGGCTGCTTTTGAATATCAAAGCATAATTTGGGGCACACCAATGTGACCCAAATTAAGTGTTATTGAGTATTTGATTTTCTGGAAAGAATGTACTTAGAAAAATGAACGTTTTTTTATCAACAAAGAATATTAATAAATATAAGATTTTTGTTTTACTGAAGCTAAAGAAAAAACGCAAACCCTCAAATGCATGAGCTGGCCTCAAGAGCACATTGTATGAAGTATTTAAGGTTTTCATAGAATGTATAAGGATAATTGCTTCCATTTACTGTGGATACTTTTCCATTCAGTCAAAACCAGTACACAGTTATTCTCTGCATTACCAATAAAGTGCAAATTTCCATCAGTTACATCATGCTGACATTTCTTTTAGGGTACCTCTTAAAAAAGTTTGAAACTCAAAGTCTGAGGGCCTTGTGAGTAAAGAACTACAGAGATTCAAAGAAGACTCAGCTTTATATTGGGAATTCCATTTTTTTGAGGAATGCTCTTGCTTTTTAGAAGTGATGAGCAACCCTGGTTATCAACTGATGAGTGCTCCAGCATCTTCAGAATTAATGTGAAGTCCTGATTCTAACACTAAGCTTCTTTTGATCTAGTCTAAGAGAAGTTCCTTAGGTGATGCAAACTGCAAAGTTCTGTTATTCTTAACAGAACTATGCTAATTTATACCAGCTGAGGAGGACTTGAAGACCTTTTTCTGACAAACAGATAGTGCAAAAAAGGCCTGAGTAAAAATAAAAATCCCACATGATCAAATCTTTCAGTGAATTTGTGAGAAATTTCAACCTCATTACAGTAGAGTCAAAATTCCACGCAGTGTAGCTACTGATGATGCCACAGCATCAAGTATGGCAAGGTTCTGAGATTTTTTTCTCTTTACAAGTCTGAAAGACAGTTTTACCAATAATACACACAGACATACAGACCCACACACACACGTATATATTATATGTATGACATATTCTTTGTATGCATCGTTCTCAGAAAATTGAGCAGAAGATTAAAACTTCCACAGGGACTCCTAAAAAATTTAGTAACTATACATTTTAAGGAGAACTCCAAATTTATGCAAAACTTTAAAAGGGTTGGTGGGATTTTTTTGGTTTTTTTAATTTTTTTTTTAGGTTTTCAAGTAATTTAAACTAAAACTCTGGCTGAGCTGGTCAATATCATGACAGATGACAGTTTGTCACCTCATGTGAGCCTTTACCTTTACCCTTCTGAATTTCAACCCCTAATACAGGTAAATAATTCATACTCATTATCTGGGAAGAGATAAGATGAAAAGATGCACAACTACACTTGTAACTTTCACCATGGTATTTTTAGGATTTACTTGAAAATGCACATCTGTACATCAGTCCTGTTCATATTCCATGGATACTGTAACAGTAATAGATGCAGAAGACAGGTGGGAAACAAAGCCTTTCTCTTTTGTTTCAAAAGAATTAACTTTCAAGAGTGGAGAACGCCAAGATATTAAAGCTTACTAATCACTTAAAACACAATGCAAACATTAATTACAGCTGATGTAAGTAAAAGCTAAATACACTCTCAGGATCTTTCAGATTTTCTATGCTATACATTTACAGATAAGGTATAAATGGCATGCATCTTCAGAATTTAAAATGCATTTCATGGGTTTGTCTTTATTGTGATTGAACGCAATTCAGACTCTTTACTTTGCCTTAGCATGACTGGAAATTTCACCAGTGTTCACATACTCAGCAGCTACACTTAATTCTTCGAAGCTCCACGACGTACATTCACCTCCTGTTTACTTTGTCTTCATCCAGTATTTGGTTCTCCTGAACAGAGACCACCAACGCTGATGAATTCTTGACGCTTTCCGTGGTGGGCAACCAGCCACCTGGCAGCCGATAGAGACCACGTGTTGCTGCACTCCCTGCCTTTGACAGGCATAAACACAGCTCCTTATAAGTCTAAGTCTAGAGCACGAGCTCAGGGCATGACTTTGCTTTCAAGTTTTATATACAAAATTGAAGAGTATGTTATCTGTATCCGTTTCTGTGTTTTCTGTCAGTTCAGAGACCTTCATCTGAAGACATCAAGGTAGAGGACACAGAATTTAAATTAAGGATGCAAAGGTATTTGTGACTTGCAATGATTACACACTGTTGGAGGCATTTGAAAGATGCTTTTTTTGTTCAGGACATATTTTGTTTGCCAGAGTCAGCTGCAAGTATTAATGCAATTAAAAAACCTCAAATGTCACACAAGGTAGATATTCACATAAGATACAGTCCTGCTAAGTGCACACTCTTCTTGTCATTGTTCAATTCAGTGTTGGTTTCACAGTAACAAACACAAATTGTCCTCATTTCTGTATCATGTCTATGGAGTCATGGGCAGCAACAACAGATGCAGACTCAGTCTGTCACTCCAGAAGGAATACGAATGTGCTTAAAGCTGCTTCATTTATGAAGCGAACATGGAACTGTTACCTGCCTGAAGAGAAAAACAGAAATTTTGATTTTGCTGATTAGTTTTCCTTTCTGTATTACTAAAAAATAGATCTTTTCCCAGACATACAACATAGACATTTTTTTCTTATAATTTTGGAAATAAAAATAAAAATGCATAGGGATTTCTTTACTCAGAAGGAAAAATGTTATAAGATGTACTTTCCTGATGCAAGAACACACTTGCCTGCAAAAGCTCATTGATGTCATCTAAGGTAATAGAACCACTCTCATGTTTTACAGAATTGTTTGGGCATTTTGGTATTGGCAATCTCTGGCAGCAAACTTCCCTTTGAAGTCATCTGGACAAACCAAACTGAGTTTACATCTTTGGAAAAATGGAACAACTTGTCCAATGCAGTGACAACTTTGCTTCTCAATGAGCATATGGTAGAACAAAGCAGTTAAGGATAATGAAAAATCTCTCAAGCTGTAGATAATTCAATCATATTGAACACCTGACAGTAACTGCTACAGGATGACCTGCAGACTGAGATTGTCTGTTATACTCTGACGCTGCTCTTTCCACTCATGATGTAAAATAAAGAGCCCAGTGCTGTCTGAATTTTCCAGACTCTTACATAGATGCCATGGGTTAAATACAGCACAGTTTCTGTGGTATGCAGCTTCTTGCCAGAGAAGTGCTGCTCTGCAGAGGACAGCTGGGACTGAGAAACCTCACTCACCTTTGCTGCTCACTCTTATATACTAAAGCAAGACTGATGCATCTGATAAAGCCACACAGACTACAGAAATGTGCTGACTAAGCTACAATGATATGAAAGCTCAGCTCTACTTGGCCTGTTCTCCTACACTCACCTGCTAATTTTACCAGATTGTGTTTTTTAGTTCACGTTGCTTTGAAACAGTTGTAGTGTAACAGCTGAAGGATTCTCTGTATCAGCTCTAACACCGAAAAGGAGAAGCAGTAGCTGTGCTTTGTTCTGGAATTCTTCTAAATTTCATTTTGAAGCATTCAAGTTAAAAACCAAAGGTCAATATTAATGAAACAGGATTAATTAAATTAGCTGCTAAAGATCTTATACAATGCTAAATGCTACCTACTGATAGCAAGATTTCTTTTTTTTCCTGAAAATGGACTCTGAATCACTTCATATTGCAGCAGCTGAAAGTAGTTCAGTCTGTGGTAAAACTCTCACCATAACCAACTTACCAGTACACAAAACAGTAACAGTGTTGAGGGAGAAAAAGCAACAGCTACACTTGTAGATGTTCCTTTTCTTTTTGCTGCAACATACTGGAAAAAAAAAAAGGTACTTTATTACTACAGTAATAGCGTTCCAAGGAAATTGAATAGAAGAGTTTATAAATTAGTTAAAATTTAAAGAAGGGAACCCAAGAATTATAATTTATGTTTGATATTAGCTCTTCCTACTTGTAGATGAAAATTCCTAATTTCTCAGGGAGGAGAAAATTCTAATAGGTATCTATGCCATGTATGCCAAAACACATGCCATATATTTATGAAGACATCTGATAGAAAACGCAATCTGTTTCAAGTTCCTGCAAAGGTCCTCTCCTGCATTTAACTGTGTCACCTTTTCTTCATATAAAATATGTTTTGTATTTTCTGTGAAATTAAAAGGAAAATGTATGCTCATTTCACAGGTTTTGACACCTATGAGGATGATGTGCAGAATGAGTTATTTGTAGGAACTAATATACTTGGTGAAATAAATACACAGCCTTCCATTCTATATTCTGTATATGAAGAAAATTTTTTATTACTTTAGCAAGCTTAAACACAGAAAATTTCAGCTCCTGTGACCAAACTGCTAGATCAGAACCTTGCCTATTTGTCCCTTCACCAATGGGCAGCCCAGGCATTTCACACAGTGTGAGAACACTACAGGACATGTCCTTCTGCCACCTGCATCAGGTCTTTCCCTAAATCATTCATAGTTAAAATCTGACCAAACATCATTAAATATGAAGTTAAACAATACTCTCAAAGTGTTTTAACACAGACTTATTCTTACTTAAAATGTCCCTAAATACTTTCCTGGATTTCACAGAAATCCTTGCCCAAGTCATGTCCAAGGAACTTCAAAGACTTGAACTGTTATTTCTAAGATATTTTTGATTCTCTCAGAACTTTCTCTCTTTAAGAATCAGATAATTTAGTGTATAAGTAAGAAGAAAGCCGTGAATCATTTCAGGATGACCTTAAGAAGTTATTAGCATTTGAATGAGTTCTCATTAACTTCCCATAAATACTAAAAAAAAAAAACCCAGAAAACATAGTACCCTGAGGAAATTAAAAAAGTGAAAGAACATAAAAAATGTTATTGTAAAAGGTATTTAAAAGGATTTAGGAGTACAACCAGAAAGTTATTGCTTTCTATTTATTTCTATAACTTCAACCTAGCTTTACAACACACAGCAAATAACAACATTTACTTTATTTTGTTGGTTTTCCTATAGGTCTCAGCAATCTTTCTCACAGTGGGAATAAAGACAGATAAAATAATGCCCCCATAATAAAATACTGTATGCAGAACTATCCTCCATATCAACTTCTGTGTTTAAATCAGAAAGTCCTTTAAATGGCACACTCTAAGCACATACTTTATCTCTGCAGCAAGACCTTGTGTTTGGGGCCTTTTTGTGTTTGTCACACAGCTAAACACAAGTAGTTCTCAGAGATAAAATTACATCTGTAAGTAGAAATTTTAAGTGAAACAATATACCTTATTTCATTTTCCTCTTGATAGTCATGACACTGTGTAGTTTCATCACTTTCTGGTCTGGATTTGGGATGTATTTTCTAGGAAGAAAATGCACTAAAAATAAATATTCTAAAGCTATAAATATTCTAAGGCTTTCTTTAGTAACTATACAATTGTATGTTTCAATTTGTTTAATTTGCTTCAGATGTTCAATATCAAAGTCATCTTGCAAAATGTAGGCCAAACCTTGTCCTCTAACATACATCTACTACTGATATAAATTTTACTATTGAAGGTTTTGTATTGTAGGCAGGGGCATAAGGGCCAAAAGCAAAAAAAAAAAAAAAAAAAAAATCCTTTCTCAATATACAATAGGAGAAATGGAAAATAGGGTGAATCACACAATTTTTGTTTCCAGTTAGAGAGTGATCATGCTGATAAGATAGGATTTCCACTTTGATGGTAGAATTCAAGAATTTGACACACAGATTTACATCTGCAAGTCACAGTTAAGTGGAGATCAAAAGAGGTGTCACTTGCTTTCCAATACAGAATGGTTCTCTTATTCCTACCTTCCCACAGCTAAGAAATGTAGCATCACTATGTAAACAATTATATGTAGTATCTCTTACCTTCCAGTATAGGGCTCCCAAAATAAAGCCAATAAGGAGAGACAGCAATGATGTCAGTGCTATGCTGATCCCTTGCAGGCTGGAGCTGCTAATGAAGCCAAGTGCTTCTTCTGTAATTAAAGATACTCTCATTAGGGAAGACAGATTTATAGCAGAAAACTGTCTTCAGGGCAACACTATTAGTAAGAGCACTTTCATGCACCACCTACATAACAGCATCTTAAATAGCAGAACAGATACTTCAAAGTGCAATGTACATGAGATACACTTCACACAAAATCTTACAGCAAATTTTTGACCACAAGGATGCTCCACCCACTTCTGAAACAACAATGTTGAAAAGTACCAACACCAATTCTCTTTTTGCCATTTGTAGAGAATCATCTCTTTCCTACACTTCAAAGTTTTGGATTTCTTAATTTTTAAAGGTCTTTCTTTGAAAGACAGAGCAATTATTTGAAAAAGAATATATATCAATTCATGCATTTGCACTAGTTCCATCAGACAGCTCCCACTGCCTGCAGACACTTTGCCTTGCCACCAATCAATGACCAACACAAGAGCTCTCAGGGTAGGTTAATGTAACAGAATAAACCTGATCACTTCTAAAGCTTCCTGGAAAGGTACCGCTGACTTCAGCAAGATCAAACCCTTGCACCTTGAGGTTTAACAGTGTGTTATTTGGTTATAACCATTTCTTGATAGCTTTTAACATTTTGTATAGAAGAGCACCAATCCTATTCTTTTATGTACACAACAATTCCCCTCACTGGGAGCTGTCTGCAAGCTGAGACTAAAATTCATCCCTTCAATCATTCGGTCAGTCCCTTCATTCCCTACAAGGGCAGGATGTGGTAAGTCCAACAGAATCACCTGGGGACTCTCCTTCTGAAATGTAAAGTGAATCTCAGGAGACTGGTATTTTGTCCACCCAGGTTTGGTTCATTTCAAACTGGGTGTCCGCAGCTCGAATGGTGGGTGTATTGACAGATTACAGGAAAAGAACCAAACTGTAAGCACTGGAAAAGTGTAGGTGATTGGATACATAGAAATGAAAATGAACTGACAGCACTCAAAATTTGCGTGACTCATGCAAACAGCAAATGTCTAAGCACACACAGTATGATATTCTGGGTCAAACAACATGTGTTTAGTACATTATTAAACAGCCTCCAAGAAAATACGTTAGTTTAGAAAGAAGTGTTCTTATAATTAACTAGCAATTCATTTTCAACTCTCAGATTTTCTTGTTGACATTTTTCAAGTTTTAGACAAATATTCTTTTTATCTCTGGAATTCAGCTGTGTTTTCTAGGCTCAACGTTGTTAGAAATAACAAGAAAACATAAAGTCTATATCTTATATATTCATTATACTACATATATCTCTGTGTCTCATACACTATTTACAAAGTCTAGGTTCTGACTGCAGGGGCCTGAGTTTCACCTATATCTGGTAGATTCGGCACACTAAAAGGGAACATCAGTCAAGCAGAACTGATGCCAGCTTACCGTGAAAGAAATCTGTCTACAGAAGGGAAAGAGAGCAGACAAAGTTCTACAGAGGTGAACAACAGCTGAAAAAGAGAGGCTATTGATTAGTCTGCCTCTCTCTGCTCAGACATTAAAGCCAAGTGCAGACATTAACTGGGGAGACATAACCTTTCTACTTTCTGTCTCAGATTAGGCACAGAGGATGTTTGCTTGCAGAACTGATCTGCAAGAAAACTGGGCAAAATCAAGTGGGTGTAGCCAGCCTGAACAACCCTAGAAATGCTCTCCTGTGCTCATTTATCTAAACTGTATTCTCAGAAGAAAATTCTGGTACTGCTCTTGTGCTCTAAGCAAGTAAAAAGCAATCCTCATTTGCCTAATGCCATTCTTTTCAGTGAGAGACTGCTGAGTTTTACAGCTAAATTATGTAAATCATATGGGGATGGCTATGTTTTCTGGATTCTACCCTGCAAACTTCAGAAAAAAATTAAAAAGTGAAACAAAATTCAAACGAAAGACTCTTCAGGTCATGTAGAGCATAATGTGTTTGATAACATGTTACGGTAGAGTGTATAACCTCAAAAAGCCTCTGCTTACCTACAGTGCTGGACAGCATGTCATGGCAAGCATGCTCTTTTTTACATTAACTTCTAGAGAAATGTTCTGCATGCAGCATAATCAGTGATAATTTTTTATCTTTGTTTTTAACAGTATTTTTCAAAAACTTAATGCAATTTAAGACAGCAGAAGAGACCCCTTTACAATGAGGTATCTAAAACTGGAAAAATCTGATTTCTGAAAAGTTATTTCCAATGCAGGTGATTTCTTCATCATCTATGGCAAACTGAAAGGAATTTATAATTAGCTTTCCATGTGGGGACATGCAATCCAGGGATCGAGCCTAAATACAGTCCAATTGTGACACTCTCCTTAGTCTACCTTTTAAAAATGACAACAGATTTTCTTTTCTACAACATGACTGTGTATGAATTAATTTGAAAGTTAAGTAATCCATAACTACCTTAAAAAGCAAGCAAAACCAGAATATTTAATTTCACTTTCAAGTCCAGAAAAAATTCTCTTGAAAGATCTGGGGAGAATGAAATGAGTCATGGCAGGTTTCTTCCTGTGCCTTTTATTTATATTAAAATTTAAAACAGAACGGGCTGAAGAATTTTCAGTCTGGAGAACCTCTCAGGGACTTGTCTTAATGAAGAAAATGGAGAGAAGGAAAGAAAGCTGGCTACAGGGACTTCTTCCTCTGTTAGAAACTTTGGAGCTCTACACAGAAAGATCCTGATTCCCATCAGTTGTAAAGGCAGAGCAGGAGAAGGAATAGCAGAAACCAGGTGTACCAATAACTTTATGAGCTCTTTGGGCAATGCCAGAGGAACTGCTGACTGATCCAGCAGAGTGAAAAAAGGGAGTGGATGCAGGCCAGCATCTCTCAGAACTCTCACTCTGTATCTTGTGGAAGATGCCCTAAGGAAGTGATCTCATTTGATGCTGATTTATGTATAGTCTTCATGGACATTGGGAGGTTAAGCTCTAAACAAAATATCTTTACATTAAAAGCCACTCAGTTACACAATGAAGTTATTGAACTGCTTCCTACCTCGAACCATGTGTGATTATGATTGAAAGCACTGGCTTCTTTTTTTTTTGCCATATATGTCTCAAAGGAATTTCCAGTTTACCTCTGCTCAGTTCCAGCACAATTACCACAAGATCTTATCTGTAAAAATGCAGAGCAGCTCTCACCTGTTCATTAGGGTTTTCCATTAACTATTAAGTTGGAACAACGGAACAAAGGCACAGAAGGCAGCACCAATTGCATTAAGCCAGAGGTGAACATTTTAAAATTGTTGTGCAATTACTGAATTAAATTATGGTATTTTTTGCTTAATTAAAAAAGGAGACCTTCTTCCTAAAAGCAGTAACAGAGATCTCTGTGTTTACATGTTCTTTGAGGTACTCAGGACTAAATAATAGGGCTAAATTATTGTGAGGAAATGAGAGACAAAAATGTAAGGAAGCAACACTGAACTCTTCATGAAATTATAAAGAATTTTATGGCATTCAATTAAAGGAGAAGTTTTAGTCACAGCTAGTAAGTTCAAGCTTTGATCAGAGCAACATGAAATTCATCTGATGGCTTGAATCACCAAAAGAAGAGATTAGGACTCAAGACTTCTTATCCTGAACCTTCTTCTTTACATAGGAACCATCTCATCTACACTCTCTAGGCAATGTGTGGTATAATCATGCAGAGAAATATGAGCAAGACTGGAACTTTAACAGTTAATTGCAACTTCGGTGGATTACAGTCAGGTTACACAAAGAGGAAAGAACAAATTATGGGATGGTGGCACTAGTCTTTTCAGAATTTTATGAGAAATGAGAAAAGATCTTTCTGCTTCTGAGAAAAGATAAAGGGGAAACATGTTACAAGTCTACATTCAATATACAAGAATGAATAAACCACTATTACCATTCAAAAAACAATTAGAATAGCATAATTATTCTATTTTTCATTTGGCTGGGCTAAGACTTTTTGTGTATATTTAGTTGAGATTCTATGCTATTATTTTAGTTTAATTGTTGTGTAAGTACAATGGAGTAATGAAATATGACTCAACAAAAATAGCAAAATTAAAAATCCATAACTTAGCTAATTTATATACAATTTCTATGATATTTCACAAATTATTTTATTGGATGATGCACTTCAGGTTTGTTTAAGCTGAATATACAGTTCAAAGCCATCTGACTACACAGGCTGTATTAATAGACTCAAAATATATTAATCTGGAGGGGTTCTTTTGCAAACACTGAATACTTCTAAATGCTCTAGACACTATTAAACTGAAGAATAACTCAGCTTAAAACTGTTTAGAATTAAAGGGTTAATTTAAAAAAAATTACTGCAGCTTGTGTCTGAAGATGCTTTTTTTCAGGCTTCTTCTTTTCTCAATGTTTTCCTTTTTGAAATTTGAATTTAGTGATGCTTTTCTGAGAACAATACTGAAGCCAGGGGAATGTTATGCTGGGGAAGCTTCATAGGGGAAGTATTAAGGTTTATTCACTGTTGTTCATTCCAAGAAGGTAAGGATTAACTAAAACCAAAATTTCCTCAGCAATAAAGTCAAGACCAAACTATGATTGGCACCAAAGGCCATTTCAGGAGATAAACCAGTGATGTCAATAAAGATTCCACAGCTCCCTCCCTGCAAAAAACCTCCAAATGAGTAACTACAGAGCAACCAGTCAGCATCCAAATTAATATAATTTAATCTGATTATGAGTTCAAACTGTCCCCAGACCCTGCCAGACATGCAGTCCTCATGTCATTTCTACATAAGGCTGTTAACTGATATCCAATTTTCTAATAAATTGCTTAAGAGAATGATAATCAGTTAAAACACACCTGTACAGCATATGGCAGCCAAGCAATTAACTGCATTATTTTAATTAGGCTTTTTTCCTACTTGATTATCAGTTCCAATTATAAAACAAGATTAATAATCCCGCTTCTGCACTCTCCTCCACAGTACAGAAACAGGTGCCACACTCCACTGCACTGCCTGGCATCCCTCCTCCTGTTACTGTACTGGGTCAAACTCCTTACATCTGAACTTCTCCTGTAATCTGTCTGTTTTTTGGCTTCTTGATCCATTCCCATTGCTTCAGGCTGTGGCTGAATATTTTTCCTCTAGCAATGACAGCAAAAATTATCACATGTTCAGACCTGAGACAGAGACAGGCATGAATACTTTTACCCCTTCCTAGTGCCTCAGAGTTGGCCCTGGGCTCATCAGGTTATTTGCAGACAGCTCTATGACCTCCTGGCAAGGAATCTATGGCAGTGAGTCTTCTCTTTTCCAAAGACTCAGGCTGGCAGCCAGGAGTGGAGGGGGTTTTTTAATTCCTTCTACTCTGAGGGTTCTGGGCTGTCATGACTTAAGACCCACTCTTAATTAGAAAGCAATCAAGAAGGCCTTCAAATCTGATAGCAGCTGTGAGCCAACTACAAGGTAGCATGCATGGTGCTAAAAGCCCAGAGGGTAACTAGATTACACATTCCAAAGAGAAGGATCATGAGAAAAAACTCAGGCCTAGTAGCAATTGTGTCACCAACAGAAGCTACCATTGTGCCCACTAGCCCATTACATCAGGCTGCCCCTCTGCACATATTTCCTCAAGCACAGGGAGTACCAGTCACATACTTCATCATCACACACTCAGATAACATAGACCTTTGCGGAGTGAAAAGGGGAAATTGTAAAGAGAGCCAGATACACATTGTCATCTTGACGTGTCTGGGAAACGAGAACAAGGAAACAACAAGGTTAAACTTTGATCACCATTTCAGGAACCTCTAAGGAAAATCCCCTCTTGTTCACGTGGGAAGCTCCAGATAGTGTTCACCTTGTTGTACATGATGTCACTAAAAGCCCCTGAAACTTCACTGTTTCCTTTCACCTCAGATGCTTATGCCCTTTCTGACCTCCTGATAGGTAATGCTGAGGCTCTTACAGCAACCATTCTGGACTCTTATCAGGGAGCTGTCATGCAATAAGCGACTAAGACAGATAAGAAAGGTGATATGAGTATGCCAGAGAGAAGATTGCAACCTGCCAGAAAGGCAGTGACTTTGCCATTAACCCCAAGTGAAAGCATGCTGACTTGTAGAGGTGGCCCTACTGCAACTACACCAAACAAACACGGGGACTGGCCTCAGGGCTGGTGTAAAGCTTGTTTGGGATTGATAGTACTCTCAAAATGCAACGTACAGGTATCCTCTTTGTTCATGTGAGTACCCTCATCCGATTTAGGGTAGCTATTCTGTTCATTTGGAGCAACTTCCTTTTCTGAGAGTTAAAATGAAATGTCTGGCCAAATTTTCTGAGGCCATATGACTAGTGAGACCTCATGACAGCCAAAACGAAGAGGCCTGCCCTCTCCAAGTTGTAGATTGCTGTCACATAATTGTAACTCGATAGCATCTCTACATTTTGATTAGATAAGTTCATTGCATTTCAGTATGACAGCTGAGAAACACATGGTACACCATCAGGAACATGTAACTTCCCATTAATTTGCACAATTAATTACATTCTTTTCCTCTGAGCTCTCACAACCGGCTACCAGAACAAAATGGAGACATATATTCAATCACTTGTACTTACTGTTACTGCTAGTGCTACTGCCAATGCTGTCATTCCTAAGAGAGCTGGCAGCAACAGGAGGAAACAAAAATGTTTTTGTGACAGCGACTCTGGAATCTAAATAGAAAATGAATATGTCAGAATTATGAAACTTAAAATACAGTTCCCTCTATATTAGACGAAGGGCTACAGGACTACTCTAATGGGGCTATAGGGCTGTTTTAAAAGCTGGCTGTAAGACTCTTCATAAAGTGGATTAAGCCAAAAAAGGCAGTTTTATTAAGATGCAGAAGTGTCTACATGCTAAGCTGCTGCTGAATAGTTAATCTGGAAAAGCAGTTACTGCTTACAAGTTCTTAAGTTATGGCACTGATCTGCTTCTAGTTACTACTGATGTAACTGTACAACTGGACACACCGCCCTAATTAAAAAGCTAATATCTGTCACTGGAGAGAGTAAAAGAAAAGGTAATACAAACCCTCCATTTACTGGAAGGATAAGAAAGAGCTGCAGGAGCTTGACCTGAGCTTGTTAAAATGTTCAAATGAAATAAACATTTCCCTGTTCAGGAAAAGTGGGATGAAATTGAGGGTGACTTGAGGCTGCTGCAATTTACAGTTTGTCCTAACTTCCTCTCCTTTCAGTTGTGCAATCTTAGGCTCTTTTACCGCCTTATAAAACTAAATAGAGCATTAAGAGAAGATAGGAAGGACAATGTAAAAAAGACAATTCAGAATATATTTTGGATGAATAGAAACAGAGCAGCATAATGCAAGGTTATTTTGATTATACTGAGAAATGATGTATCTAGGAGCGATGGCACTAGAACTCGACTTCGAACGGAAACACAACCTTCAGTGTCAGTAGTTATTTTAACTTGCAGTAAAAAGGTGACATGGAGGCATGGTATCAGATCTTTAGCACCTCTGAAATCCAAGGTAAATCACACACTTTTATCTGCCTAGATTCTGTTCCCCAAAAGGAGACCCCTCTTACCATTCTCCGGTGTTCCTACTGTTGAAGGCAGAATGCAGTCATTCTTATCCAATCTGTCTGCAGACTCTTTGTAGACCTCAATGGTACTATTAAAGTGCCTAAAAAAATCCTCAGGAATGAAGTGACCTTCTTCATAGAGGTGACCATTTTCTTTTACAAAATCCTAGAGTAAAATATAGAATTCAGCTTGAAAGAAGGTCAAGGGAGATGCTCATTTCAACACCTCAACAAATGATAAAAAATAGCCAAAGATGATACAAAATCATTTATATTTTTAACCTGCAGACAACCAGATTAGCTGTATACAATCTTCATAAAACAAAGAAGCCTTCTGATCTGAGGATTTCAAATTAGCTTTGCAAATAGAAATGAATTATTAATACAGTGTTGCAAAATTGCTAAGGAATGAAAGACAGTCTCCCATCCTATACCGAAAACCAAGAGACTTTTTAAAATTCCCCTCATTAAAAAACCCCCCTTGATTTCACATTACTTTGCAAAGTTTCACAAGAGTCTTTTAATCTCAACACATGAACACAACAATCATTGGTATTATCATCAAGATGATGGGGAACAAAATACAATAGCTGGGGTACACCACTGCTTAGGCTGAGATCCCTGATAACAGACCTAAAAATAAGAGCAACTATAAACAAGGAAGCACAAGGAAGCCCAGTCGCTCTGAGGTCTAACAGACATGTTTGTGATGCCAGACTAAACAACATGATTGAGATCCATGATGATTATTAACAGTTTTCTTTTTTTTTTTTTTTTTTTTTTTTTAATGTCAGCAAGTCAAGTTTGGCCTGGGGTTACTCTGTACTCTCAAGAAGGAGGACAGTGGTAAGAAATGGTTTAAGTATGTCCTAAAGAAAACCTCCTGGTTTTGGCTCTGAAGTTATTTTATGTTTGATGCTGAAAGTACTAGACTTAAGATCGTTATTCTCTAAGGAAATCAATAGCTAGTTGTTTTGCTGAATTACAGGATATTTACTTTTTCATTCTACAAAATAAAATTCCTCTTCCCCAACCACATTCCAATTGAGTGATTTGAATCATCAGGACAAAAATAGAAAGGAAAAAAAATATATACACTGAAGTCTGGAGATAATTCAGTTTGAACTGGAAAAGTAGGGAATATCTAAATACTCACAGCAGTGCAATGCAAATACATAGCAAGCTTACAAGGTTATTCCACTCTAAAGGCGCCTGAGTGTTTTACTTATTGGATTCATTTTGGGTGTTGAAAAGCTGCAATTACAAAAACTAAGGACTTAGCTGATAAAAACAACTGTATATGGAAGATAAAATACTTGCTCTAAAGGACATGGTGTATTTTACCTGTTTTATTCAGTACGACAAAACCTTCAACTACAGAACTTATTTTTAATTAGTGATAGTCTGGTCAGATTTGGACAACAGACTAGAAAATTAATTTCTTTCCCCCTTCCCTGCCTGCACAGAAAATGAGACATCTCTTGAACAAGAATCCTTCCAGCTGCTGTCAGAATCCAGAAACACATGGAAATGGACCAATGTCCTCTGGTCTTTGCTGTGCCTTTATATAAAAAAGTTAATTAAACCATGGAAAAGCTTTTAGAGCTTCACACACTGTGATACATACTAAGAGTACATTAATAACTTCAACTTCAAATCATCTTTACATTTACATTAAGATCACAAGTAAAATATATAACTTAAGCTGGATACACAAGGAAGATTTCTGCTAGTTACAAAAAGATCAGAATGGATTAATTATCTTAAGGAAGATCACTGCATTTCTGACTTTAAATAACTGCATACAGGTCATTGTATATGCTGTAATTCCTTCTAAAAATTTGTCTTTGAAACAGGAGATAAAAATTAACCAATGTTAGTACAGTGTACTCAGGGCATTTCTAAACAAAGTAGGATTTCAGATGCACAGGAATAGAAATGAAAACAAATCTAATGAAGCCTTGGAAATTCCTAAACTATTACTGAATATTGTCCAACAGAAAGTAAAAAATAAGTATCCAGTACAAAAGCTGAAACCCTGCATAAAATTACCTTGTTTTTGTCAAAAGCAAGGCATGCCATAAGATCATTAATTATCCTTGTGAGATTATTGATGATTGAATAGTTGCTTAAAACATCCGACATATCTGGAATATCTGAAAATTTCTGGAGAAGATTATGTAGACTTATTGAAAATTCAGGCACCATCAAATGCAACCAACAGTGACTAGGCTGTCAGGGGATAAAAAGAGAAACAGATGTAAATTAAATATCAGACATTTGTAAAAACTGGGTAAACATCTCAATGTGTAAAAGTAAATTAGACTGCTTTTTTCCAATTTAAACTATCTCAAAAGTACAAATTACAATTATTCTTCTTTAATGTGACCAATTTTCCCTTCATTCCTTTTGGTAATATTTCTATTCTGACTGATACTGACATATATATTGTTGCTTGTTAAATGCCATCCCTTCATTAAATTCTCAATGAATGCCAAGTGTCAGTGTTGAGCACTTGAGCCTTGGAAGATGTTGCTATGAACCCTTGTCCATGCTTTCATTAACCTATTTGTTTTCTTTTCAATTCCTACTGCCTTAACAATTCTTTAAATATCAGTTTTCATTTATTGCTGTTACCTTAAATGACTCAGTTTACCCCAAAGATCCCTGATTTAAATTTCTTTTCAGTAGAGTTTCTATAAAAATTTTGCATGAAGTCCCTGTGTGCTTTTATCCACCTTTAAACTTTTTAGCTTTATTCTTTCTCTAGCTATTCTTTCTCTTTAGCTAATTCTTTCTCTTCAGCTTTTTCACTAAATGTCATTACTGGGAGCAGTTTCTAGATCTAAAAGCCTTTCTTCTTCCTGAATCTTTGATAACAAAAGAGTTTTGCACAGCCTGTCACTGTATACACTAACACCTATACAATTAGTTTGCAGACAAAGCTTGTACAGCTGTTCACATGACTGAAACCTGATAATTCATCTTGCTGTCTTAGAGGAAGTCATTAACTTCTTTTACTTAGATATATATAACATATATAACAGTAGTCAAATATAGGAAAAGGTCACACAGCCCAGGAAAATTCCTAACATGGCATGATCAGCAAAAATACAGGTAATGCATAAGTCAGAACTGCAATTTGTACCTGCAAATACCTTCCCAATAAAAGCTAATTTTTTAATGGCAAATGTTATGAGAATTTATTCCATATATAACAGTATTTTTCCAATATTGAAAATGTCTCCTTAAAGACTTCCAGATACAAAGATCTTGGCCCAACAAACCCAAAGTGCTCTCAGTATCACTAAACCAGTTTCCAATTGCTGTGCAGTGGACAGGCAGTGCCCACTGAATCCACCTTCAGCAACACAGACAGCAAATGTTTGGCAATGTACACACTTCAAGGCTTAATCTCATTTACTCAATTTCTTCAATAAACCTGCATACGGATTATTTTTTTAAAAAAGACCCAAATCCACAGATGTTGTTCTGCTTTGATGTGTAAACGTTTCTGCAAGAAAAAATACACTTCACATTTCTGAAGACTAATCAGACTATTAGGCTTCCAGGCTTAGAGAACCAAATGTAAATACATTGTTCAGCTCCACCTGAATTTCCACTTCTGTGTACAACTCTTTCACACAATGATAACCTGTGGCAAGTAAGTGATATAACCTTTTGCAATTATCTCAACAATGACTTCAAAAAGAAAGAAACAAAAAGCAAAATGGATAGCATTTGACTCGAGTCTGCTTCCTTTTTTTCCTTCGAGGACAGTAAGGTGAGGGGGGAGGCAGAAGCAAGTAAATCAGAGAAAGTTTGTTGAAACATATTCTGTTCAACCAGCGTATGTTGTGCCATGTCCCACTGCCCCCACGAGACAGGCAACGCATTTTCTTTCCTCTGCTTTGGGGTGGGAACACTGACACAGAACTAACTACTGTGCCTCCCTGAACTGGAAACCTTGAAAACCTTTTCCTTTGAGGTTTTGTGGGTGAGCATTATCCTCTGGCAGGGACTAGCATAAGCTTGCTGCTTCTTCTAGTGAGCATTTGGCAATTCCAGCAGGGAGTCTATTTTGTTGCTCCTGTGGTTTAGCATGCGTGTGGGAGTCTCCTCTAACTGAACTGTTCTGACCTACAAAGCTGTATTTCACAAAAGCTCTAAGTTCTCTTTTCAGTAATGTCAAGTTGTGCAATCACTTGCTATGTCAATACCTACCAAAAACATGGATAAAACTGCTCTAATTGAAAAATATTACATTATTTGCAAAGAGAAATGGAGGCTTGACTCTGATATTTTGTGTAAACTTTGACCAAGATTTACACTTTAGGGCAATTGCAAATGTGATTTCCCTTGTACTTCAGGGTAGCTCTCATTTCTACATCTCTGTAGAAGTTTAAATGTTATCTTCTCTTCTGAATTCAGCCCTTTGCTGTCATCTCTGCCTTTTAACCTTCAGGTTTGACTACACAGTTTATTCTATACAAGACTACTTTTAAAGCCACTCAGTTGCCTTGAGCTAGTGCATAATGCAACAACCCTTTTGTTTAATGGATGGGTCAGTCCGTTCCTGTTACATGCACTACACTGGCTTCCCATCTGCTTTGTGTTCACCCTGCCTTCCTACCTTTAGTCATCTACATTTGGGACTTGCTACCTTGAGTACACTTCCCACTTAATGCATGCGCTGAAGATTAAAATCTATTAAAAAAATTGCAGAGCACCATTTCAATCCCTTCAGTGTTGAGCAAAAGGCATTTACTTTAGGCCAAGTCATGGGTTTCCCAGCTTGCATGGACCAGAGTAAAGCCTACTTATCCCTTGCTGTGGTATGCATAACACAGCCTCAAATTCCCAGAGAAGAATTTAGCCAAGTGGGATCCGAATACTGCTGAGGACCTTCTCCTGTGAAGGCATGTGGCCAAGAGCTGCACCTGCCATTACCATGACTGAAAGGGCTGTGCAAAGGGAACATGGAAGTCTCAGCTCTGAACTTCTCCCTTTTTATTTCTTGGCTGCTTGCTGTAAATGTAAACTGGATCTAAATTTCTGGATATGATGCCCCAAGATGACAAAGCACTGAAAAGAATGGAAAAGAATCTGCATTCTGGCAGTCAAAACTGAACCACGGAGAGAGGCAAGAGTGAGAGCAACCAGGACTCATTGCTCATCATTGCTCAAGCAGGTTCCCTGGCCTTCTTCATCTGCCAACACCCCCAGGAGAGCAGTGGAGGGAATGGCCTCAATCCAGCACAACAGCTAATGGGCTGGAAGCTGGGGAAACAGCACTCAAGCTACAGCTGTCCTCTACAGATGTGAATGTCATCACATCAGACAGCAAGACCAGTGAATTTCAAAAAGCCCAGCAGTCAGAGGATGGTGGCAGCCAATCTTGCTTCCTTTTCCTCTAAATATTGGATATTCTAAGAAATGGAAAATTTTCTATTAGTTTTATTTATATAGGACTTAGTACCTGACTTCATAGCATTTATTCTGCAGTTTTCCTGTCTAAAGAACCAACTTTAAACTGGGTTTTCCAAAGTACCCTAAGTTTTAGTGAAAACCTCAAGCTTCCAGCAAAACTCTTAAAAACACTGTTACATCTGACATAACCCTTCATAACCTCACAATTCAGTGCCCTTCACTATCCTGCACCCTCCTTTTCCTCCTCCCATCTTCTTGTTATTCAGGATTGAATGTTGCTTCTGGCATAATTTTCCAATATCAATAGGGAATATTGCTAGATTTGCTACATTGTAGTAGGGTAGGGCACATTTTCATACGTTTATCACATACAAATTGGATTTTTACAGTGAAAACTTTGCACAGACACAAAACCAGCTTCTTAAATCCAGGAGATATTTTTCAGCTACTGATGTATTTGTACAATGATTAATTCTTAAGACAGGTGCAGTTTAACAGACAAAATCACGAGTTTCTTACTTTTCTCCTTGCCTTAAAACAATATAGCATTCAATATAATTTGTACTTTCAACTTGCTTCCTTTCCTCCTTTTTATTGCAATGTATGCAACAACCAAGTTTTCAATACGAAACTTCAAAATGTTTTTTGCTAAATTGAGGAAAAACAAAAAATATGTAACAGATTGATCAATAAAATAATACAATTTTAAAATAAAAATGTTATATAATTTTAAGATGTATAGATAATGCTTATTTGAAAGTACCGCTATGTATTAAATATGGGATTATAAAGAAAGAATAACACAAAGTATGTTTGAAATTCTACTGGTTTGTTTAGTTACTGACACCATTTGCTGAGCTTGGGGCTCTCTTTACTGGCTGCTTAGTATTTCTTATGCTCTACTGGCATTTCCACTGGCTGAAACAAGAAGGACTTCTAGAGTATGTTCCAAAGTACAATTACTGAGAACCTATTTCTTTAAGAAACTAATATTTTTCAACTGACACAATGAAATAATATTGACAAAATACTAACACAATGAAAATTTGACTTTTCACAAAAAAATAAGTTAAAAAAATTAATATGAAGAAAAAGACTTTCCTAGAATCCCTGTAATTATAAAAGTTTTAAGGGACTGGGAATAGCTTGACATTTCTATTAAATAAATACTTGGGAACCATATGAAAAGTGAAATAAACATTATTTAACTGCAACTTGCTAAGACGTAGGACTAGGTACAGAATGTTACAGCCCAGCCATTACTGGTTCCAGTGGGCTGTTTTATTGGGAATAACTCTGAAGTGGTTGTACATACCAGACTATCCATCTTCGGGACATATTTAAGGGTTATCATATAATCATTTGGGAGATTTCCAACCTAAATGATAAAAACAGATAACAAAAATGTTATTACTTACTACACAAAGTAAGACTTTATTTCCATTACTGCATTCAACAAAATCTACCAAATATCAACACAAACTTTCAGTAAATTACCAGGTGCAGGCAAAAATGTTTACTTACATGCTTACTCTCCTGTGGAACTGCTACTGACACTTATTTATTCACAAGTGAATCACCTTTCCACAGCTCTGCAATATGCCCAGATCTGATCTGATCATGGTCAGTGCTACTGCTTCCCAGCAAAGTTAAAGTCAACAATGGGTTGAGAAGAAGTGATCTGATGTTCTTCCTTGCTGCAGAAATTCCACCGCCCTTCTGTCTTTTAATGCCTTGAAGTGTTTACATGACAACTTCTACTATAGACAACAGAGGACCCAGAAGTATCTTGCCCTTTTTCCTTCAAATAACATCCAACTTCAACATCCATCTGAACCTAAATACTTTCTTGCCTTGTGCTTAGTTATGTACCAGGTCAGAAAAACAACATTAACTTTGGAGTTGTGCTTCTTAGTAATGATGAGCAATATCATTATATCATAGCAATGTCCTGGGGCAAAGGAGAGCTTCCACACACGTAAGATGCAGCTCTGCAGAAGGGGGCGAGCATGAAGTGTGCTGCAGCAAAGACAAGAAGTGGAAGAAGGGTTCCCACTGAATTATCCTATACAATCTGCCACAGATGGGTTCCAACGCCACTGTGAGACATAGCTGAACATCTGGGCAATGTGCTAGGTTGGGAGATGAACAGTCCAACAGTCACTGGACTGCCACAAATCCACAATTTTTTGAAATATTTTTTCAAAAGCATCATAATATGACAATAATACAATAAACCTATCTTCTATCAAGGAAAGTGTCAATTGATACTTCTTATCCTGGTTTGAAATCCACATAGTCAAAAACAATATGCACAGATGTAGCTCCTTTGGTGCAAAAATATTTCTACTTCAGGTTAAAGATCATTCTGTTATGGCTGCTTTTGATTCTGTTGCTATAGCAACCAGCCCAGGGATTTCTTTTCCTCCTGAGCAGTTTTTAGGAAGTAATTTGTTTGGCAAAACATAATGTTTTATTTCTTAATTAAAAGTTTGTTTCAATTAAAAATTAAACCAGTTATTTAAAAACATTATGGTTCTAGAAATGATCAAGGGCAACGCTTATATACAGACAAACACAAGTGAATTCCAGATATTTTTTAATTTATGTGGGCTAAGCTACAATTTTTCAGCTCAATGACATCTACTATTCTCCTGCAGCTTTAGAACAATTTCTGTATAAATGACCCTTAAACATTCCCTCCCATAAACCAGTTTTGTTTCTTCTTTTATTCTTGTTTTATTTTTATACCTACACATTCCCAAAGCAGAAGCACCACTAAAATTCTCTGTATTAATTTCTATTTACCTGGCATTTTGGTGAGTTGATTCAAGATGCTATAAATACTGAAAAATATTTCAACACATTTGTTCTTTCTTTAGAACATCAGATTTATTCTAAATCCTCATCCAAATTTTTTGTCTGTTATTCCTTTCTTTAAAACATCACAGCATCACAGCATATGAATAGGTATTCAATATTTTTTCTAGCTTCCTTTGCATGCCTAGAGAGGTAGGATTAGCAGCACTTTAAGCAGTACAGATGGTGAAGATGCTACTCTACGTGCAAAGTTTCCCATACTCACTCTAGAGGGACTCCACACTTAGCAATGCCAGCAAAACCACTGTTCTTTAAGAAAGGTCACTGGAAGATTAAATTTGTTCCATATAAATGCACACTACAAGAATTGACATGCATTATGTATACAATCTACTTTCCTGGCACCAGAGCCTCTCAAGCACTTTTCACGCACAGTTAAAAAAATTTAAGTGCCCAAGAGCCCTTGCACCTTCTCAATCAGAGCTGGAGCAAACAGCTCAGCCGCAGATATTTCTCTCCTTGACAGACTGTGAATCAGATAAGATATTTTTGAATTTACTACTAAAAATGAAGATCACTGGGAGGAGGGTGTCAAAGACAAAATACATGCACTGCCTCAAGACGAAAGCTGTTAAAGTTTTGTTGACTGAAGTCCACGTGTCAGATGCTGTGCTGGTAAACGATGGATCTCAGTCAAAGTGAGGGACTTACATTTGTATTGCACTTGGACTTCCCAACTCACACACAGAAAATAGGGTAAAGCCCCTGATGTAAGAGTGAAAGATATGTCTGTACTAGGTCTGCATTTTGTACACCCTTGCTTTGCTGAAATGAATCTTGAAATTTTGTTGAACACTAATCACCAAGACTGATCCAAACGCAACCACTGGATTTTCATCTGCTCAAACAATCCTGAAAGGGATGAATGGACTCTGCACACCCACTCTCTGAAGGGTGCCTGACTGCTGTGCCTTCCAACAAGGAGCAGATGACAAGGTGGCTCTGACCTGCCCAAGCAAAGGTATTTGGAAAAGAACTGTCCCTTGAAGCCACCTGAGTCCTGGAATGGCTTTTTTATTAGTTTCCCATCTCAGCTCCATGAGTGCAGTGATAAATCTGAGCGGCCACAAAACACCTGCCTGCACAACTTACCTTGGTTTAAACAGAAGTAACAGTTTTGATTATTACAGAGAATGTCAACTGATAATCTTGCAAAGCAACGTATAGAATCAAAAGCATTGATTTGCTATTAAAATTCATTAAATTTTTCTCTGATTTAGTGGCTGTGTGTGATTGCCGATATCCTAACAGGCTGAGAAGAGTTGAAGAGCAGGGAATCTAGCTCTTTAAAGAATCTTTAAATCCATATAAAACCAACAGTAAGTGCTATATTCCCACTTGTAACAAAATCTTAAACTGGGGAATGTAAGATTACTTTTGACATAGAGAGGTCTGAATATTTAATACATCACTGTTAACATTGCATAGCCCAAACATGTTTTAAAAAATGTTCATGGTCACATAGATGTGGAGATGAAAAAAGGATATAAAAGTAATTTGGGTTCCATAAACTACTCTTTCATTGCAACAGCAGACATGAGAGATGACCTATCTGCAGTCACATCCTTTGAAATGAGGCCTACTGCTCTTGAAAATTTCTTTTATTGTGATTTTAATGAAAATTATAAGGAGACAAGCACGGATATAATTTTTATACACATATAAAAGATAAAGTATGTTAATACAATAAAATTACCATTTTCCATTGTCAGTGTTTTCTTTTTTACTCTGAAGCATATGATGGGAAAAAAACATACTTTCCTTTTGGATATAATTTCTACCTTGAATTTCTCTCTATTTATTTCCCTTTTCCTGTTCTTTTCACAGAATAATAGAAGGGTTTGAGTTGGAAGGGACCTTACAGACAGTCTGGTTCCAACTCTCTACCATGGACAGGGTCATCTTCCACTACACCGGGTTGCTCAGAGCCCCATTCAACTTTGTCCTGACACTTTTCCAGGAAAGAGCCACCCACCACTTCTCTGGGCAACCTGCTCCAGTGCCTCACCACCCTCACAGTAAAGAATTTCTTGCTTACATCTAATCTAAATTTCTCCTCTTTCAGTTTAAAGCCATTCCCCATTGTCCTAGCACTACATGCCCTTGTCAAAAGTCCCTCTCTAGCTCTTTCTCACTGCTTCCCTGGCTTCTTTTCCTTCAGGAGATTCCACAGTCTATCCTTCATCTCTGCAATCCACTCTATTTCATCTGCTAATGAAGCAGTTAATGAAATCCTCATCATTTGGCTTAAGACAACATGCTAACAATTTCCGTTCACACTTTTTACAGTCGTAGTGGCAGATTATTTGCAACATAACAACTCTGGATCATTTTTTATAACCCCTTCACTCAGGAGAGTTAAATCCATTTAAAAATAAAAATCAAATGTGGCAGAGAGTGTAAAGTACATATTTACAGCAAAGATGTAATGTGAAAGCAAAGTATTTGACAGCATGTCTCCAGCAAGGAACTGGTCAGTAAATCCTGACTATTGTTTGGGTTTCCTACATTAAAAGAAGAAAATTTAAAAGAAGAAAATTGCTTTAGAGAAGTAGTTCATGGAAGAAGAGGTATTTTAGATTTTGCTAATGAACAAAACAAAAATATGTAGGTATATTCTGTACATACTGCACAGCTCAGTGAAAATTTATTTATATGTAAGGTTTTGATATTCATATTTAACAAACATATATAAAGAACTGATTTCTAATTCTCATGCAAAATCAAATGCACAATTACAGAGATGCAGTTTTCTGCTGACTTACTGTGCTGAAAAGAACAATGGGGACAGACTTTATTGACAGGTACTGCAATTACAGTTTCATAATATGGAACATTTGCTCATCAAGGAATGTGCTTTCCTCCAGACATCTTCATTACAAAAGAAGCAGGAGGTCTCATGGTAAGTAGTGCAGAATGAATGCTCTCTAAATACTTTCATTCTCTATTGGTATGAAATTATGCTCTTTTGAACTTCTCACCATAAAAAACCAAAAATGATTGTTCAATTGTTCTTTGCTTCTTAAGATCATTTTACTTAGGATATATTCTTCATATGACAAAATTACATTACCTAGATGTGAATAAATTTAATCCCACAAAGTATACAAGTCAATTTTTCTACGAAGAGATACCAACTTATGTTGACTAATGGTCAGAAACCTTATAGTTATTGAATTTCTTTCCAATCCTTTATTCTGGTGTGAGTCTAGCATGGTGCTAGTGAAAATCCAGATTCAGAGCACTGAAAACAAGTTACAGAACACATCTGTCCTCAATTTATTACTAAAAACAAAGTTGATTAGGCAAATTACCTACATTTTCAGGCACTGCACAGCATGCCTTACTAATTCTCCAATAGCTTAGGCTTAGCAGACATCTAATGTCTATATTCACTTGACTGAGGCATGTTCTCATAGCCCTGTAGTACAATAAAGTTGAGCAGAACACAGTCACAGTCACGCTCAGGAGTTTTCTACAAGTGATGTAGAAGGTTTACAGTACCAGTTTACAGCAAGCCCAGTACCAAATAAACAAAGACTGGCTAGGGAATTGTGGCACGGTTTAGCAAGCTGTAGGTGCACTGCAGTACAAGTGTGTGCGTGGGGTGGGGGAAAGCATACTGGAGAAAAAGCCAAATGAGGGACATGGATTCATACTGCAAAGAATTTCAGCATGAGATAGGAAGAGGATGGGCATCTGCTTGGAGTTCATCCAGGAGCATTTTCCCTGCAACCACAAACAGTGTAACAGATACCATGGAAATAATGAGGAGAAGCTGAGGGCAAACTCAGCATGTGTTATGACAACACAGGCAGTGTTAATAGTACCTTTGAAGATAAACCCAAGAAGCTTGCCATTGATAGTGGAAAAAAAAAAAAAGGAGGAACAGCTTGAAGGAAATAAGTAGAGGAGAATGGGTCAGAGCAGCATGTGTACAGACAGAAGAGCAAAATTACAGAAGCTGAAGCTAGAAAAAGACTTTTCATAGACTGGATTTTTATCCACCAGGAATTTGGAAGAAAAATGTACTTGCTTGTCCAGAGAACTACAAGAAAAATTTTTCTCCTGTTATGACAAGAAAAACAATGAATGTTTTAGAAGTGAACTTTGAAGGGTCTGTGAAACATCAAGAGCCAAATCAGACACCTTTGTTGAAGACCTGAATGGCTGGGGGAACATGGTGATGTAACTTTACAGTGAGGAGAAATGGTCCAGGACAGACTAACATTTTGAGGAGATGAAAGAGATCATACTCTGCCTCTGAGGAGGATTCATGCCAAACTGAAGCTAGGCTCTAGACCAGTTATGCTTGATAATTTGTGATGAGACAGGAGGAAGAGAGTCCAATATCCTCAAGTGATGGGATTTGTGCACTACCGCTGAACAGATAGTTTGCTGTACACAGAGATGGGGCTATACTCACAAATGTGGACAAAAAGGGTTAAAGAACACGACAGTCTGGCTGAGAATAAAGCTTACATCACTGTGTCCAAATGTGACAGAGTTTGTGAATAACATCATAATAACTATGAGCAACAACTGTACACATAACACTTCTGTGAAATCCGCCGGGCTACAATTTGTTCTCAGTGTGAAAGAGAAGGATATTTATTAAAGACCCTATGTTCTACAGGCACAGATTCTTTGGATGAGTGAAGAAATAAAACTCTTACTGAGAGGCCCATAGAATCTCCAGACGAAGGGAAAGACTGTGGACGTTGTCTACCTCAATTTCAGTAAAACCCTTGATACTGTCTCTCACAGCGTATTCCTGGAGAAGCTGGCAGCTCATGCTTTGGACAAGTACACCTTTCACTGGGTAAAAACTGCCTGGATGGCTGGGGCCAGAGACTGATGATGAATGGTGCCACAACAAAGTGGTGATTAGTGTTCCCCAGGGCTCATTATTGGGGTCAGCCAGTATCAGTTTATTCATTATCTTTATCTGGACAAGGAGACCAAGAGCACTCTCAGTCACTAAGCTGGGCGGCAGAGTTGATCCGCTGGAAAGTAAGAAGGCCCTGCAGGGGGAGCTGAACAGGCTCCATCAGGCAACTGGGACCAGTTATCTGAGGTCCAATAAAGCAAAGTGCAGATCACAACAACTCTACCCTGTGCTAGGGGAACAGTGGCTGCGTGGAGGAAAAGGACCTGGGGGTGCTGTTTGAGGGCTGGCTGAATATGATCCAACATGTGCCCAGGTGGCCAAGAAGGCCATTGGTATCCTGGTCTGTATCAGCAATACTGTGGCCAGCAGGACCAGGGCAGTGATTGTCTCCCTGTACAAGCACTGGTGAAGCCAGAGCTCAAGTCCTTTGTCCAGTTCTGGGCCATTCACTGCAAGAGGAACAACAGAGGAGGGCAGCAAAGCTGGGGAGGGGTCAAGAGAGTGAGTCATACGAGGAGTGGCTAAGGGATTGGGTTGAATTTTGAAGACGCACATCATCAGAATATCACTCCTTAATTCAATGTGTATATGGTGTTTCAAAAAGCAGAAATGGTACAAAATTTTTATTTCAATTTGCAAGAGTTATAGGGTCACCTGAACCATATTTTTAAGTAATATCATTTTGGAGTCCTTTTTATAGGTACTAAGGATGGTGGATAAGGATAAGGATAAGGATAAGGAAGGTTCATAGAGCATAAAAAACCCTGTACTTACTACAAAGTAGTATGATCAGTCAGTATTCTCTTTAGGCTTCTCCCTCCTCATATTCACATGCTCATGTCAGCTAACAAAGTTTTGTTTTAAAAGTACTTTAAACCTCATTATGTATTTTTAAATTTTCGTTCTCAATGTCTAGTTACCATGTTGTAGAATTTCAAAAGAGGATAATCAACATGCAATTTAGTCACATTAATTGAAACAAAGAGTTCTTATACTAAATTGATAGTACTAAACTTATTTCACCTTATCCTTTTAATTCTCAAGTGACTTCATTGAAATTATTTCTGCAAATATTAACACAGACAAAACAGGAAGACAGGCTTTCCTCAAAACAACTCATGCAACTCAAAACAGAGAGAATCTATGTTTCGCATCTGTCTGCATCTGTCTGTTATTTCTCCAACCCAAAGTATCTTTGAACTTGTTTGGAAACTTGACCTCAATTTTGCATTTGTAGGGTGATCTGAAAGATATGGGTCTAAGTCAGGAGAATGACCGCACAGCATCCTCATGGAGGAGTGTCCAAAGAAGCTCAGCCCAACCCCACTCTACTCAAGCTCCAAAGTAGCAGAAGAACAGGGTAACCTGGACAGTGTGATTATTCAAGCTGCTTGCACATTTTTTGTAATCTGTATTTATATGATTTTGAAATTTAAGTTAAAGCATTTGTTTTCAGGACACATAATTGACATAAATTTATTACTATCCCTGCACTACACAATTTCACCAGCCCTCACAGGAATTCTGCTGTTCTTGCATGCTGTCAACAGGTTTACATCAAAGCTTAATACTTTTCCAAGAGATGAAATATTATCTGGAACAAATATGCCAATACTTCAAAATTCTGCCTAAAGGGACTAATTTGAAGCACTAAACATTTAAGTAGGACTATAGAGCACACCTAGAGATTCACACTATGTGCCAATGTGTATAAAAAGGACCAAAGAAAACAAGTTAAGAACACTGCACAGGCAGTAAATGCTAGGGGTTTTAATATAAGTGTTTGACAATAATAACACTGATGTTGCAACTTTTTTCCCACAATGAAGCCACAATTTTCAGCTAGATTCAATATGCAGATGAAGATATGCTTGCTAAGAGTTCAGTATATATTATTTCTTAGAAACCTTGGTGTTATATCCTGCACTACGGCAAAATAGCATAATTATTAACTTCAGTGGAGCTAAACACCAATTGACTTCACAAGCAGATGCTGTTTTTCAGGTTAATGCAGTGGTAAATTAAGTAACAGTTAAAACTTCCTTAAGTGAATTTAGTTTTTATATGAAGCTGTGAGTCTTTCAGACTTCAACTTCTGTGTACAGCCAGCAGAGAAACATACAACATGTGTAACCCACTCACACCCAAAGACTGCAAAACCTGTTCAATTGCTATTGCGTTGATTGCTACAATGATGTCTAATACCACACTATTTTTATGTGTGCCACTTGTCTTTCATATACCTGAGGTAAAGACTCTGCTTCAGTTCAGCTCTGTTTGCTGCCAGCCTGCTCCATGCAAGTCAGTAACACAAAGACAATAATCTTTCATCTGCATGGGGAACAATCTGCTCTGAAAGAATGTTTGAGGAAATAAGGATTTTTGGCAATTGTTACTGAAGTTTGGAGTCAGGAAACTACATATGTACACACACTCCATTTTGGTCAAGGTAATCTCTTAAATTAACACTGGAATTGCTTTCACTGCAAAAAAAGATTTTGTTCAAGTGACAGATGTTGATAGATTTTCTTCTAATATTCCCCTAGTTTCAATACAGATTTACTAACTTTGCTTAGAAATGTAAGTGCCCTTAGACACTGACAATTTTTTTTAACATGAATAATGTAAAATAAAAGGTACTTACCAATTTTGCAATGTCATTCACATCATCTGTGACTGGATTCCCGCAGGAACTCTGGGCTTTGACAAGAGGATTAAGTAGGAGGAGTTGAAGACAAAAGCAAGTGATAATCCAAGTCTGTTTAGTAAAGAAGAAACAAGAAACCCCAAGTAAGCAATTGCCAAATACGAAGCAACAAGAGATTGCAGTAATGTTTTTCATATGTGCTGTCTAGAGGCAACAATACTCTTTATCCTTCATGAAGGCATACTTGTACCACTATTACAGTATCATCTTCATAGCAGGAATCCATGAAAATGCACTTAATTGATCTTTTCTGGAAGCAAATATCTTTAGAGTGTTAATGGAAAACCTAGTGTTGAGCCATTAGGTTACTTGCACAGGATCATTCTTAGCTGGGTTTTTGCGAAGTTTGCAAGGAAGAGAAAGATACAAATCTTGCAATACTCTTTATCATCAAAATACAATTGATTGTATACTTGTCATTCACTTGATAGATCTGTGGCTCTAATGTGATAAATAATAAGGAACAAAATTATACCAGAGTAGATCAAGACAAAAGGAGAAGGTTCATAATCACAGCCATTTCATTTGAATACTTAAACTGCAAGCAAACCCACAACTGGACTCTGCCCAAGTACTGTCATCTCAAGCAGCAATACAGTACATCTTCTCCAAGTGACGTGCTCTGGCCTCTCAGAAGTGCCAGCTTGGCTTTGGCACTACATTCCCCTCCTAAATCCTGCTGGAAACAGCAATGCAATGTACTGACACAGGCTTGTGAGACTCACACAGAAAAGCACCAGATAACTAGCTGCGATGCACCTGGGTGTCTCCTTGGCTACACTGCCTGAACTTCCTCGCCTTCTGTTGTTCCTTGTGCTTCGCTGGTTTCCCACAGAGCCCTGTGCCAAGTTTAAGCTGCAGATCCCTAGTTCCAGAATGTTAAAGCATTTAAGTTATGGATAATCAAAAGTTGCCTCGGGTTGTGAAGCTTCTTCTGCCAGCTGACTGAAGCTGTCAGCAAAAGCCGATGATGGTGTACATTTACGGCAAGTATGGAATTTGCCTGTGCAGGCTCCTCAGCCTCCATAAGGGCAGGACTGAGATCAGGATTTGCTTTTGCACAAAGTAAGACACAGCTCAGCCCCGTCTGTTCTGTGTGACAGGTAGAGAACTCCAGCTTCCACCCTCGCCTTCATGTGCTCTCCAGCCTTTCAATTTAAGAGCAAAGCAAATGAAACAACAGCGACACAATTCTCTAGGAAAGCAAGAGAAAAATCACAGATTAAAAAGATGTATCATTATAGTAATATAGAGGGCCTAAGAAAGAATGATAATAAAGATTGCTCAGGAATTTCATAAACTTGACAGAACAGTGCCAGGCACTTTAGCTAAAAGAGCTGTTAAATGACAAGAGTAATCTCTTTCTTGTATCTTTTATCTCTTAAATCTTGTATCTATCCTGCAAGTAAAACTGGTCGTTTGCTTTCTTAGAAAACAGCTTCTTGACATATTTAGGTAAAACCAGCATGGGCAGCTGGTAGAAAAGACAATCCAGCTTCCCCTCCTTCTGCACTGGCAGAGATGGTTTTAGTCAGTTGTTCCAGGCAGACAACTTCCATTTTTGTTTTCCTGTAGTATTTTTCAGCTTTCTGATCCACGGAACTGACACAGCTGAAATACTCTGTCAAAGATGAGGCAAGCCAGGGCTGCTGATTTCAGTGCAGCCTGCACTTGCCTTCCCCTAAACTGTGCTCTCAGACACCACAGAGAAAGAAATCAAAAGTATTCTGAGCAAAGTGCATTTACAATACGCATGTCTTTTGAGAATGTCTCTTGCTTCAACAAAACTAGTATTTAGAAATAATTTTATTTTAATATTTGTACAAATAATTACTGAGAATAATTACCAAGGTGAAGGATTGAGAATAATTAATAGTTCGTTTTACAAAATGTCTGTGTTTTAAGCTACAGAAAGCTTTGCTTTTATATATATACAAACAATTTGAGCTCTGGGGAAATGCAAAGATGCTGCTAGTTTTAGAAAGGACCTTTGAGAGCTCCTTGCAGTGTATTAGAGCTCAAAGCTGTTTAATAACTGATTTCAAGTGATCAAGAGAAACGTCTCCCTTTCCTTCACAAGCTCCAGAATCACAGAGGAAACAAAAGGTGACCTCAAGTTAACAGGCTACCTCCTCATTCACAATTTTTGGAAATAAATTGCAGTAAAAAAGGCAAGAAGTTAATGACAACTATATACTGCAACTGTATTATAACTATTATGATAACTGTACTGCTTTCAAGAACAAAATCTGAGTAGTTCAACCTTTGGAGTAAACCAGTGCATTAGCAGTTACACTGGCAGGGACTTTTCCCTGATATCTTCGTTGGAGATGGAGTTCACACCAGGAACTGACAATTTCTTTATTGGATTCCTTAGTATTGATTAGTATGTAAAGATGGAATTTTTTACTGAACTGTGTCATGGCCATAGGATGATGTTCAGCGCAACAGTCTAATAATTAAAAAAGTAAAAAAATTCTTTAACTAGAAATGTTTTTTCAGCAGATCAGCTAAGTAATATTAATAAACACTGTAGTGCACTCCAAATAAAACCAGAACTTTGATGCACCTTGTCAATTTTTGTACTTCTGAAGTTTAAAATCACTATACTTTATATAATTATGTAAATAAATAATACTTTTTCTCCGATGTAAAAATGGGTGGGATTTAAAAGCATAATAATTTTATAACTGCTATTAAAACGAAATGATTTGCAAATTTTGAGATTATTTGAGGTTTTTCTTGGTTATTTTCTCCCTGTGTCATCCAACAGGAACTAAAAAAATCTTCAAAATACTGCTAGTTTCAACACGTCTATTATACAAAATCTTTTAATTATTTGCACTTACAAAATATTTACATTACGCATGCCTTCAGGCACATTATATGTAAGGACTGTACAGATGAAAGGGTTGAACTATTTTTGTGTTATTTACTAATGACCAAACCTGCTGTTTGAGCAAAACTTGAATAGACTGAATTAAATCAAGGACAGAACAAATGGGAACCTTAAACAATAGCTTTCTAAATACAGATGCCCATTTTATACTTTACTAAGCATAAATAAAAGTTACCTACACAGCACTCATAACAGATTTCCATATTTAATTACCCCTAAGTTAACATGGGATTTTTCAAAGCTGGCCTAAGAATTTAATCACACATCATTTATTAGCATTAAATTGAAGATATATAGCAGACTGGAGGCAGACCTGTATACCAAAGTGCCTCTTCCTATTTTTGGCTCAAAACTTATTCAATTGTCTTTAGATTCTGAAATCTCTTAAGTTTGTGCAAGGGGAAAAAAATAATGATGAGACTCAAAAGTATAATAAAAAACTAAGGATTTCAAGTACACACATTTGTTTATTCTGCAAATGATTTGCACTATTGCTTGTAAGCCACAATCTAGAATTTCAGCAAACAGCATTTTAGAAGCTCAGCTAGTGATCCAATGTGTTGAAGACCACCCTTTCAGCTGTAAATCAACATCCTTTTCATTTAGTCACTTCATTTACAATCTCAACTGTTGACAAAGGCTGCTGAGTGAGTGGTTTAGCATCTCTTTCACAGTATGCTATGAAAGATATTCAATCATGTTAATGTTCAGCTAATTCCTTAAGAGGAAAGCCGCAAGGGGAATACCACATTGCTAAATAAACCATACTTTGGAAAGTCTGGACATTCCCAAATATCTAGTTTGTCCGGATAACACTTCTAATCACAAGAAGGTTGAAGACATTAAAAAAAAGTAAATAACAAACCACAAAAAAAGCATTAAGCACAGGGAGAGGCAGTAACTACACAGATGAACGGGTTCTCCAGTTTAAAATTTCTTGTATTCAAATCATATTAGCCTTGGAATTTTTCAGCCCAGTTTCCTGAGCAAATCACCCAATTAATCACAACCAAGCCACAGCTGAAGAAGGTTAGCTGACAATATGGAACAATGTTCACCCTGGGCTAGGCTTCCCAAATTTATTTTCCACTTCTATTAACATTGGAGTAGGAACATCTTTCAATATTGGCCCCTCAGACAGTGTTTACATGCTGCTTTACTGAGACACAGACAACCCTGGTTGGTCAATCATGGACGGGTAACTCAATGTTCATACTTATGCCTTGAAAAACCTTTTGTAAGAAGATATAGAGAAAATGTAAATAGCAAGAAAATATATTTCTTTGCTATTTTTTTTTAAACCACAAAGCATCCAGATGCATAGAAGCACGGTAATTCTTTCCTAGGTCTAGTTAGTTATCTAGCTGTGACAGAGATTAAATAATTAAAGTCATGGAAGAACTGTCTTAAACCAATTAAGAAATTAACTGCCAGAATAGAAATATCTTTAAATGAAAGAAGAGCATTTATACAGAATGTAATCCAATTACAATTTCCATGGTATTCAGTGACACCTTCACACCTGCAAATGGCAGTGCTGACTTAAGTACCCAACATGGCCATACCTAAATACTGCTTAGAGTACTAAACATTGCTCAAGCCCCCAAAAAAGTGAGTTAAGTGTGGAAAAAGAAGTCACCCACTTAAGACCAACTAGTTCTAGAACAATGAAGTACTTGGCAAGCACATTTGGAACGGGCAATGTCCCCTGCACATTCTCAAGTACCCAGGAAATTACTTCAGAGTAGCTGAAAGAAGCACTGCTGAATAAACCATAGTTAAGGATTAAGTCTAGTGTACACCCCTTGACCACCAAAAATGGCCCTAGTCTCACCAAATACAATACCCTATCAACTGGGGTTCTCTCTGAGGGACAGACCTGGGTTACATTTCCTACAACCAAGGTCATTCCAACTCACAGGAGGTGAGCTGGGATTCTCTGATATATCTACCTTGTAATTACCATGGAATCATACATTCATTTAGGTTGGAAAAGACCTCTTAGATCATCAAGTCCAACCATAAACCCAGCACAGCCAAATCCACCAGCGGACCACGTCCCCAAGTGCCACACCTACACTTCTAGAGCTGATTTCCTGTCTGTTATGGCTTCCTGGCTAAAAGGGGCAAACAAGGGGTACACTGGTACTCCTGACCCTAATTTTTCACAACATTTATGCATTTTACATTGTCAAGCCAATATGTAGAAAAACAGACATGTTCACTGAACAGACATCACCATGTCTGTGTGTATCCTTGTCTCACACATGCTCTTCCATCTGGGCACCCTAACTTCTGCAAAGCTCCCCAGTCAACTTGTGGGTTTTCTTGAACACCCTTTTGGCAGTCCAATGAACAAAATGCATAACTCCAGTTCAGTGAGTCACTCTGCAGTGATGAGACACCTAAAAATCTCTGGATCACACCCTCCATGCTTTGTTATGATTACAAAATCCAGATACATACTTTTCTAGTGACTGATACCACTCTTTATTTTTTTAACAATGATGTGTAGTAAGGAGTATGATGGTAAAAGTAAGCAACAGAGAGTGTCAGAGATATTTTTCTGCATTTTGATTTAAACACAGACTATAGAAATACTAATAACAACTCTTTTTCAAAGTAAGTTTTAGAATGTTTTGGACACAAAATATTTTAACATATATTTTGGTTGTTTACAAAACACAGTATATTTTCTACTCAGTTCTGCAAATAATATCTAAAATACATAACATTCTCAAGGGGTATTTCAAGGGGTTAGGGGGAAGGAAATTAGCAAGTTCATGCTACAAATATAAGCAGGGAGAGGCGCCATTGCTACCTACATTCAAATGAGTTCAACAGGCAAGCTTCTTTCATAGCTGTTTGATCTTTTTGTGGCAATACTGTATTTGCCTTTCTGTGACTTTCCCAACCCTAGAAGCTCTTCCCCCACACATTTAGACTCAGGTGTATATCCACAGGGGACTCCTAGAATGCCTTTGCACTCACTTGTGTGACCACAGGGGACTCTAGAATGACAAAAATGGGAGTTTTTGTTCTTTTGGTGGCAGAATGTTAAAGTGGAACTTGCTAGATTCTGCCAGCCATCTGTGCAGAAGCAAAGCAAATTGCTTTCGCAAAGCCAATTGCTGTATTCAGATGCTTATAGGCCAGTTCCCTTCCTAAGGTACACTCTTAATGAACTGGAAATAATTTTATTCAGGTCAATGGATAAAAGGTAGTCCCAAACCTGTTAAGTGCTAATGCAGAACTACTTTTTCTCCAATATTTTTCTTTTTCAGCTGTAAGGAGAAACCATTCTCTAGCTCTGCCAAGTTATTCACATCTATTTCCTGAATCAAACAAATTTAAGATATGTAGTCTTTACAGTGCTGAGAAAATGATGAGTCACACCATTCTTTCCCACCATCCAGACCTTGGGAAAACTGGGAAGCTGCTTAAGACTATATGCCAACTTCATTTCATATGACCTCAGGCCAACTGCTATTATCCTCTACCCCTTGCAGCTCTTCTTGACAGAAGTAGCTGGCTGCTCCAGCCAATGTGCTACTGCACACTTGGTAAGGAGCACCCAAACTCCTGCCGAGTGTAGTTTGTGGGTTTCAGCTGAAACCAAGATGGATGTGATAAGCAAGAACTGTAAAGTGATAGAGAGTTTGCTTTGCAAATCAATTCAATTCAGGTATTTTGCAATTACATTCAGTAAACTACAAAAAAGTCTTTTTAATGTGTAAATTAACATATTTATTTTCAATCTCTATAATGATACCATTGCAAAATATTTGTCTGTTCTAAAAATATAAGCTCTGGTTCTTTAAAAATCTAATCTGATCTATAATAAATGTTGTCCACTCTTTAATCTCACTTGACAATCAGGGATTCAGGCAGTTTCCATGCATCCTAAACTTGTCCTGGATGGCAGCCAGTTTGTTTAGTTCCCAAGTACTGGGAAGTGAAGTTACCAAGAGACAGATAATTATACATGAATGTTGCCTCTGGAACTCGTGTTAAAAGAGTCTGAATAAATATTTACTGATAATAATCCATCAGGTGGCATTCTAGTTCAGTGAAAGAGCCAGGAGATTTAAAGGACAGAAGTATTTCAGCTGGAAGAAAGGATAAGAATTTGAAAATTTCTATAATTTGAAAGAAATCTTCCTATAAAATCAGAATCAGAGATTATCAGGATCTCCAGAGGTCCTGCACTTAGCAGTCTTTTTAGGACGTGTACTGGCAAGAGAGATTTCCCTTTCCACTTGTAAAATTCCATAGCAAACATCCAGGATTGATACTGAAATTTTTCATCTTTCTGTCTATAGAGTGATAAAGGCCAATAATTTCTTGTCCTGTAAAAAAAGCACTGGGATCCAAATACATGCACAATCAAAATAGAAATTAGCAGACAACCAGACTTCAGTTGACTCAACAAAACCTCCCACAAACTTCAAAGAGGAAGTTGTCTTTTTTTTCCCCTACTGGGAACTTACAGAATTCTAGCATAGACCCAATGGCATTTTTAAGTAATTTAAAAGGGAAGGCAACATAAGATAAAATTATCTTTGCAGGGAGGAAAAGCTCCTCACACTATATGGAGGTGGATGATCTGTCTTCCTCAGGGAATGAAAAGACAGTCTTTTGGATAAAATACTTAATTAAACATTTTTTTCTAAAGATCTATTTCAGATCTATTTCTATCTTGCTTGTTTGCCAAATTCATGCAAAAAAAAATCCACTATATTAAATATTCTTTTGAATTATAATGAAAATATATACCAAGCAATCTTCTTTAATCTTAGACTTTTAAGCACCAGTAAAGAAAAGGAAATAAGACTTGTTATAGAAATTCTGTACTGGATCTTTAATTCTTACCATCTGCTACAAATTATATGTTGTTTGGGTTGGAAGAACTATTACATAGGCAAAATAATTTAAAATAAATAAAATAATCTAGAAAAGTGAAAACAGCTATTTTGATACTTGGCACACACCAGAACCCATGTACATGATGAAAATGTCCTCCTATATCATTCTTAGTATGAAGCAAAAAATGTTAAGTGGATTCTTAGTCTTTCATGCACAGAAACTTCGCTAGATAATAAACTGCATTAATTAATTAATTATTAATCTGAAGAATTTTCAGTTCATGCTCAAGCCTGTGGAAAGCAAACATCAGGGAAAAAAATACTTATAAAAATTAAAAAGAATTTGGGCACTTTTTTTTTCTTTCTTTTGAATTCTTTCATACTTTTTTTATATAAGCAGGGGATGATTTTCGAAATTTAAATCACAGAATTGTCAACTTGGTTTTAAACCAAAGACATTCTCAGAAAGCCACTGTTCTGTTTCTGGACTCAGAATTTTTTTGATAACATCCCTGATAGGCTGTATCTTTATAGAGATATAAATCCAGAACTAAGTTCTCTGACCTGCTTGATATGAGACCTTGTTACAAAAGGGTAATTGGTGAACACAGACTGAAACTAGATGCCAGTATAGTCGAGACTGTGTTTCAAGCTCCTACCTTAACTGTATTACATTTTTATAATTACAAGCTTAGCTGTGATTAAGAGCTGTTTGGAGCTCTTTGATATGCCAACACCAGTATAAGCTTTGACAGTGCTGACGGATGACAATTTTTCACATCAGTATTGTACTACATATTGTAAGACTCTTCATTTCCAGACTTTTTATAGTTGCTGTCTACATTAGTGGTCTACGAGAACACTCAGAATAAGGTGAGGAAATAGAGTTTGTGTTAATGATATGGTTTTTATCATGATAAAGATCATGGGATCCAGCCCCAGAAGCTTTCCTCAGTCCCTCTCTCACTGAGAAGGTCTCATGACCAACATGTGCAAATGTGGTCCTCTGCAGTCCATTCAGAATGGCTTTGGCATCATCTGCTACTCAAGGCAAATGATATTACTAACCTGAATTCCAACATACAGGGATAGGTCTATCCACTCCTCCTTGAGCATGTCAGCAGACATTCACACGATTGGTATTCTTGGAGCATAAATCTCTTCAGTAACTTTATCTGCCCCACGCCACAGCTGGTATCAGTTTTCAAAGACACTGTGGGCTTCAGGTAACCCCTGGGATACATAGGGTCCAGATTCCATTTTTTTGTATCCCACTCCTTTGATAAGATAGCTTGTATTTTTAATAGAACTGGATAAAACGAAATAGAAAGAGTGGAGTGAAGTGGGATTGGAGAGAATATTCACAAAATCATTCAGGTTGGAAAATACCTCTAAGATCAAGTCCAACTGTTAACTGAGCATTGCCACCACTAAATCATGTCTCAAAGCATCACATCTATACATCTTTAAAATACCTCCAGGCCTGATAACTCAACTACTTCCCTGGGCAGCCTGTGCCAGTGCTTGGCCACCATTTTGGTGAAGAAATTTTTCCTAATGTCGAATCTAAACTCGCCATGGCACAACTTGAGGCCATTTTCTCTAGTTCTATTGCTCTGCTTGGGAGAAGGGAACAATTCTCACCTGGCTACGAACTCTTTTCAGGTCACTGTAGAGAGCTCATCACTCTCCTGAGCTTCTTTTTCTCCAGGCAGAACAGCTGCCCAGCTCCCTCAGCTGTTTCTCTTAAGACTTGTGCTCCAGAGCCTTCACCAGCTCTGCTGCCCTTCTCTGGACATGCTCCAGCACCTCAGTGTCTTCCTTGTAGTGAGGTGTTCAGAACTGAACAGAGGATCTCAAGTGAATCTTGGGAAATTATCCCAGATCTTCTGTTCTGATGATAAAAGCCTGGTACTGTCCAGTGTAAGTGACAGTGGTTTGTAAATGACAGTGGCTTATATCAATGCATTCTCATGGAAACACTGCTCCTTTGTTTGTGCATTCATAATCCCCTCTTCCTGGTGTGTTGTCTTCATGTACTTATAAAAATCAACCCTACCATTTGAGTCTTTGTTATGCATATTAAAAAAGTCCATTTGACTTTCATTGCTTCATGACAAAAAAGCAACATAAACTCCCCCAAAATCTCATGGAAATAAACAAAATTTTCCCTCTTACCTCTTCTCAGATTACAAATTTTATTTATTTGCTTTATACAGTACCTTAGCTTCACAGACTCTCTTCTCCAGAAAGTGTAAATATAGGATTGCCCTAACTCTTACTGAGTATTGTTACAAATGTCTCAATGGGTGCAGCACCCAACCAGGTGGTTGCTTCCGAAGTGAAGACAAACAAACCAACACTAAGTCAAGCAACCTTTCAATGGGATCTCTCCTCATTAGTCAGAGCAGTTTCTCCCATTGATAAGTAACTGTTGACATAAAAAGTATACCCAATCTACTTTTCACAAAAGCTGGCTTCTTTGGATATATTCCAGACAGCAGCACCTGCATCAACTTAAAAAGGTTTGAAACAGGAAATAAAAAGTTTTCACTTTGATCCCCCAAAAGCCCCAGTTGAGAACTTTCCAAATTATGATCTAACATGTATGTTGGTGAGGAAAGTGATTTTGTATTTTTTATCTGTGGTTTAACCCCAGAAGGCAACTAAGAACTATACAGCTGCTCATTCAGTCTTCCTTCCCAGTGGGATCTGGGAGAGAATTGGAAGAATAAAAGTGAGAAAACCCATAGGCTGAGATCAAGACAGTTTAAGGGGACATAAAAAGAAGAAAATAAGAATGGCAACAATTGTAACAAAACAATAGTAATATACAAAACCAGTGATGCACAATTCAAGTGCTCCCCACCTGCTGAGCTGCCAGTTCCCGAGCAGCAGTGGCCCCCAGGCAGCTTTCCCCCATGTACATGGTGAGCATGATGCCACATGCCATGGAATATCCCTCTGGCCAGTTTGAGTCACCTGCCCTGGCCATGTCCCCTCCAGATTCCTGTGTCCCTCCAGCCTTCTCACTGGCAGGGCATGAGAAGCTGAGAAGTCTTTGACTTTGGGCAAGCTCTACTTAACAACTAAAAATCTCAGCATGTCATCAGCATTATTCTCATGCTAAATCCAAAACACAACACTATACCAGCTATTAGGAAGAAAATTACCTCCATCCCTGCTCAAATCAGGACAAAGAGATTTAAAAAAATAAAACAGTTCGCCAGGCCTGTGGTGAAAGTTTCAACACCAACTACAACACTGATGAAAGAAGGTCATTCTTCTCTACAGCTGTGTTAAATCTTGGATCTCTTGGGAAATAAATAACAGATATTTTAGGTTTCCTTCTATCATCAGTAGTGACACCTAAAATTTTAAACATAAGTAATAAAAACTGTTATTTATCCTTTCAGAATTCAAAAGATGCTTTTATAGACATTATTTTAAACCTAAATTATTACCTTGGGGCATGTACAAAGGATGAAAAGTATTTTGAACATATTGATCTCCAGTAGCATGAGGGAGTGCCATTACACAACTCAGCTGCAGAAATGGGGCAAGGTTATGGTCTTCCATAGTGAAGCCTGCGTTTCTGCTCCTTCTCACTATTTTTCATCACAAAATTTACTTTATCCCACATAATGTCTATTAATGATGTGTCATTCATGATTTAGAAACATGATTTTACAGATTAAATGCTATGTTTTTCAAGCACCTTGTACACTGTGCCATAAGAGAATGAATGAGGAAAACTCAACAAAACAGAGCTTGTTTGCCAGAAACAGTTTGAGATTGAAATAAAATACATAATCCTTTCCACATTATGTTCTGTCTGTTTCAAACAAAACATGTTGTTAGGCAATGAGGTCAGCTTCTGCTCCCATAAACCGCCCCTGTGGACATTTTAGCAATTATCCATAGTCAATTTTTACAAAAACTGCCAAAGGTTTTGGTAAATACTTTGGTAGGGGAAAAGATTAAAAGTATTTACAGGCAAGCCGCTTAAGAGTCAGCATACTAAAAAACCAAAAAAGTAAAAAATGAAACCTGCATCTCCTGTCCTTGGTATTAAATTTTCATCTTCCTTCATCAAGAGATACAAGAAAACCCTGAGGACTTTCAACATGTTGAACATCTTTGTCCCAGTAAAAATTCTGTTCTTTGTACAGAGCATTTCTTGGTACACTAGTTGACTGACCATTAGCCAGCATAATGTCTGTCAAGATATTTCCCTGGGAAATGTGTAAGTTTGAACCTTACCATTCAAAAACTTGGAGCCCATGATTCCATATTTGTCAATAACCAAACAAAGTTTCATTGAGCTGATCATAAAAACACTGCTAGGCTTCCACTTCCCCTAAAACTATACATTTCTGAAGTTTCATTAGATCTTGAGTACATACTTCTTATCAGTTTACCTGAGAAACTGAGCTGCACATACTAGTAGTGCTCCAAGAAATGCCTGTGAGATTCATATAAGTTTATCTTAGCTGTTTCCAAATAACATAGAGTAAGACAAAATCGGGTTTAAAACACTTTCTACCAGGGAAAAGCGCCTCACAAAATGCCATAACTTTTTCCAGATCCTGATTTCAACTCAGTTCCCTCATATGTCAGACAGCATTTTATTTCCTACATAATTTGAATTGCGTGTCTTCCTATACATATATAAAACCAAAGTGATCAATTTAGCTTTAAGGTAATGATCTGTAAAAGGATACATTACATTTACACTGTTATTAGAATATAAGTACATTAATAATGGATCTATGGTTTTTTGTGAAAAGAATATTTATCCAAAGCAATAGACAAGTGTATGAGATTATTCTCAAATGCCTTGAAGCCTGTGAGACTGCAGACAAATCAGGTAAGAGACACATCAAATTAAAAACTAATCTTCAAAACATTTAAGTATGCTTGCAAGACAACGTAAGCACTGGGCAGCCAATAAGCCATTTACCTCAGCAAGCTGGAATTACAAACACATTATGCCTTGTCTTAAAGTAATTACATTAGTATATTAGTAAGAAAAGTCAACTATATTTTTTTTAGGTTTTTGATCTAAACCAAAAGCATTTTCATATGCCAAAAATATTGGCACATGAAAAAAAAGTTGTTATTATTATTCTAACTGCATATTTTTACAGTAGAAAACAAGCTTAAATTCCTTTTTCAAGATGTACTAAAATGCATCATGCCATTGTTAATTCTATAAATTCTGTCTGAAATTATTTCCTGGGGCATATGTTGCTGGGTTTTTTTAAGAAAGCAGATTGTCAGAATGGCCATTTTAAGAATTTCAACACATGTGTAACATTTTTCCAGGAAAACATAAGTTTAAGGTAGCAAAAATGGGGTGAGACTGATCAAAATGCTTCCTTTAACACAAAAATCCAACAAGTACATTACTGCATCAGAAAGTCAAGCATACTTTTAATTCCTATGCACCTCTAAAAGTGGACACATTTTTAAAGTGTTTTTTCCTGCTAACACAGAAGTGCTGTACAGGAGTATCTTTTGGGGATGGTGCATGGAAACTCCACTGGTTTTCAATGGCTAGGGCTGTGCAACAAGTTTAAAATTTTGACTTCTCACCATTGATAGTCACATGGTAAAAGAACAATCTTTCAATATAAAATCTCAGCTGTCATTACTTTCCCATGTAATTGAAGTTCAGCTACAATATATCTTAAAAGTGTTTTCCTTTCTTCTAAGCTAAAGGCTGAATTGTTACAGATGGTAATTTAGGCAGATGGTTGTATATGAAACTGAGTTTATAATTAGGCCAAACCTGACTTGTACAATTAAGGCAATGAAGATTTGAAAAATAAGAAGTGTCTGATCAGTACATGATTAGTCTGGTGCCCACGGAAAACTGAAGAAACCTGGTAATTCAGATTTACAGAATGCATTGCCTATATAAAAATTTCTTCTGAGTTGCATGAATTAGAAGATGAGAAACATTTCATGCACAGAGTGTAAACTGAAATAACCATGGCATTTTACTTACTTAAGGGTATAATCCCTTTTTCTTCAGTCAAGGAGGCTAATGAGATGGTCTGAAGCCATCTAACAGCTCCCTGCTGCTGAGACCTGAGGGCTCCTCCTCTGCAGCTTCCCTCCCTCTGACATTCACCCGACCCCTAAGCAAGCCTGTAAATTCAGCCAGTGACTAGCCAATTCAGCTGAGAGACAAAAAGCAATCCCTGAGGAATGAGTGGAGGAGGAGATGAGATGTGCAAAGATGAGAAGACTAGGACTACCCCTTTCTGGATGTGACCTCTTGGGCTTGTTCTAACATATATCAAGCTGCATTTCAAGCCATATTATATCTAGTGTCAAAAAACCTTTCCAGAGTGGTAATTTTGTGTTAAGGCGGCATTGCCAGTTTTAGCCTCTTCTGTTAAATATTTATTTATTCTTATACCAAGACAGGAACAGTAATGTCCAGCAATCATTCTCTCTACTATGTTCTGCAAATCATTCAGTAGTTTCTTGCAATCAAATTTCAGTCTCTCATCATATGCAAATTGCTCCCTTATAATGCTTTTGCCTATTTTAAGATCCCTATTTCTGTTATGCTCTTTTTTTCAATGGGAAAAACCAGAACTTTTTTTGGGATGGCTGATGAACACTATCATAAAAGCACTCCACTTTCGAATTTCTCTTTCTGCTTCTACTGCATCCCAATATGCTGTCTGATTTGTTCTACTACGGTCACAATATAGGGGTTTTTCATTCATTTTCCTGACCAAGCATTGCTACAAGAACATAAATAAGAGCTTGGAAGTACCTTTCAGAAGTAATTGAAATGGCCTTTATTAATTCAGTTACAATTAGTTCAAAACATTCCTTCCAAAATACATCCCCCTTGCTCTTCAACACAACAAACTCCACTTGCCATCACGCCATCTGTTCTCCCATCTCCTCTAAACCTTTATAAAGTTCCTCAGAATCTCTTTTAGTTTCAATTAACCTGAGTAATTTATGTAGCTTGCACATGTTGTCATCAATCTGTGAACCCTATTACAAGATTGAACTATATGAGGTTACTGACAATTAGAGAACATTACCTTTTAGGTTTTTGCCATGTTACAAATTAATGACTTGTTCCTACACTTTGCTTTCTGTCCTAATTATTTTTTTTCCCCTTAAACTGTTAAGATAAGAGGGATACACTGTGGGGCTACTTAAGTTTTTTATTAGGTCTTTATTTTTTAAGAATCTAAATAAGCAATTTCCATTTTTCCTCCTTGTTCATCCATTTTGAAACACAAATATATTTCATGCATTGAATGCATTTCTTTTACAGGAACTGGGCTTTTCTATTCCTTTCATTGAACACTATTAATACAGAGTTCCCATCTGCCTTCTACCAAGCAAATTAAATACAGCAAGAGCTGCTAGCAATGCAACAATAGAGGCAAGCTGGTAAGAAAAATTCTTTTCAACTCTGGACATATTCATTAATTCGACAGACAAGAATTAAGAGTTAATGTGTTAAGAGGTAATATATATTTAAGAAAATTAAAAACCACCATGTTCACCAAATCTATGAAGTTATAATCACCTTGTCATTACCTTAAAATTAACCCAACTTACAATTTATATCCTGCCCTTATCTTTACATCTGTTCACACAAATAGTATTTTTAATATTCTGGTGGTTTGTGGGTGGGTTTAGAGTTTTTTGGTTTTTTTTGTTTAGTGGGGGTTTTCTGTTGTTTTTATTTTTTTGTTGTTATTGTTTTCTTGTTTGTTTTTGATTTTGATTGGGATTTGTATAGACTAACAACAACAAACTCCATCAAAGTGTTTCTGGTATTTCAGTGTTTCCCCACAATTCTGCTATGTGTCCAGGAAGAACAGGCACACTACTATGATATATACCAACATGCAAGTGCTCTCAGCTTACAGTTAAGAGACACAGGATAAATCCCAGCTAACTTCATCATCACAGAATTGTGACTACAGAATTAATATGAATGTCATTCACATGGTATCTTGATGTTTTTGTTTGAGTTATGCTAACTAGAGAGAACTGTAAACATCTAATCTTAAACCTGAAGCTCTCCTTGTGGCTTTCCTTAAAAAAAACACCACAGAAATTGTGGGGTAAGCATTCCAAAAAGAAGTTAAATCATTCAGCTTACACTATGGAAACACACACATAACTGGACAGAAAAAAATCTGAGAAAAAAAGCTCCCTAAGTCTGTACCATTTTGAAGAAATATAAATGCCTTTTAGATACTAATGCCCATGAAACATGACTCTTACACCAGTAACACAGTATTATGAATTTAGTTAAATAACTGAGATTAAATATTAGCTAGTCTCACAGCATCTGCAACAATACAACAAAACACAACACTTTGTAAAAACAGTTCTTTTACCTTTACTTTTGCTCATTAAAAATGGAATTGTAAATCATGTGTAGTGTGATACAGAGCTTTACATTTGCTCAAAAGTATTCATGTGAATTAGAAAGAATGGCAACTGTCAATAGTGAAATTATTCTTGTACAGGTTCAATAGCATCTTTGTTACAGATGTGCTGATAGAAAACTCATACATATATTGACACAATATAATGTGGTTTCTTGGATTATTTTTACACCTAGTTCTCAAATGCTTCCTAGGATCATTCTTATTAAAGAAGACACATTAATTTGCCTAGTCTATTATGAAATTTCTTTGGCTTCCATAATTAATCTCACAGAAAATATAACCCATTTTTGAGAAGATTAGTGTAAATATCTTCAGAGCATTTACTTTTCAATGTCTGCACTCTAAAATTCCAGTGACTAGTTATGCATTCTCATAATCGATAATTTTTAGCAAGCTTACTTGAGTGCTTCCCAGTTTTACAGGAATTGCACCATTTACTTTGAAATAAGTAATAGAGTATGTATGTTAAGAAGACGACTCCTTCATAGTGAATAAATGCAAAAAGAACATAATTGTTTGACAAATAGCACTTTGAACAGGTACTAATTCAACAGTAACTGAAATAGTGTTCTTGGATGGAATTGACTTGTTTCAATAGAAATGAACCAGATTTTAGTAGGCTAAAAGCAGATTAACTTCACATATGTCTCAGGCCATTTGCAAATGTCAACAACATTCTGTTACAGTGGGAAATGACCAACAGTACTGTAGAGAATCTGACCATTACTGGCAAATGTTTAGCTGATCTCTAAAACCTGCATGTGAGAAGAGATTTATTCTTTTTTAATGCACTGAATGAGAAGATAGAAATTCACTTCAATTATTTAAAGAACTTATTAGACCAGAACTTTTCAAAAGTAAAATGAAAGCAGTAAATCAGGTGTTTCTCACTTGGTTAGGTAACAGAGCTGAGACACACAGGGAAGGCAATACCAAATACTTCTAAAAGGATTTCCTTTGTTCTCAATAAGTATCTGACCATTAAAAGAAAAACCAAACAAAACAAAAAAAAAGCAAGAATTTCTTAATGTATTAAGAAAACTACTGACTTTACAGAGAAAAAAAAGTATTGTCACTTCTGGAAATGGCAGAGCAGTATTTCAGAGGACTCTTCCTAACTGTAATAATAGCTTGCAAGAGTTGTAAAACAAAAATCCAATATATTCCATGGAACAATGGATTCATTCTGATCCTGTCCAAAGAGACACTTTGTTTCCATAGATGATACAAAATACAGTGACAACAGGTTATTCAGAGGACTAATATTTGAAGTGGGCTCCAAAAGGTAATGGGAAATAAAAATGCCAGAAAAAATATAGAGAACATACACTGGAGATGAAGCTCAAGGTGTATGTGAGCAAACAAGATGCTGATAGACACACCTTCAGTACTGTGGATACTGGAAGTGCAGAAGTTCTGTTGGCAGAGGTGAGGACACCAACTTAAACACAGTAGATGGTGGGAAAGCTGCACAAAGAAATGAAGGTATTTTCTGTCTTGAGGGGAAGAGGTGATAAACTTGCTGACATTTTCAGATGTGGCCTTGAGCTATGAGGATAAGAAAAAAAATCCAGAAGAAAATGGATGGAGTACTATGAACACCATCCGACTTGAGATTGGAGTCGAATTTTTAAAAATAGCAAGTTTTTCATTGATTTTAGCAGCCTGAAACACTGGCTAGTATTCCACTATTAATGGAACAAACACTGAAGAAATACATCTAAACAGTTTGGAACAGACTACAATTATGGCCAGAAGTTTTAGAGAGTGCATGGCCAACCTAGGGCACATTCTTTGTCAGGGATTATAAAACAGAAGATCAAAGCACCTTCAGTGACAGTAATGAAATTTATAGTTTATAAGAAAGGTTTGCATTTCCTAGAAAATAAAGCAACATCCATTAGAATCATTTAAACTGGTGTCAAATACAGCACTGGTAGTTTTTGCTTTTAGAACAGAAATGCAATGCACACATTGCTGAAGCACAGTAACTTGAAAAAGACACCAATTATGAATACTGGAGATACATTTTTTCCCCCTCCTTTTTAAAATAACCACCAAAAAGCTCTGTTTATTCAGGAACATGTTTTTTAATCCAAACGAAAGAGGGTGCCAAGCACTGTTATACAAGCTTCCTAAATTCATTTGGCTGACTAATGCTCCTATTCCTGCATGCTTCAAAGTAGTAAAAGAAAAACAAATCTCAGGAAGAACTGACATTCAGATCTGTATCAGCTTAAAGACATAATGCATAATATTGTCTGCTTGCTATTTAATGCAGAAGACAAATTTTGCTGAGTTCACTTAATAATGAGCAAATGAAGGGTGGAAATTAGAGGGTTGGAACTTAGGACTTTTTTACAATAGACTATTAGCATGTTTAAATTTCAACCTCCCTAAATTTCTAAGCACTTCTTTTCATTTAGTGAATTATTTTGCATATATACAGCATATTATTAATTTAAATGTATCATGCCTGACTCCTTAGTGTCTTACTTCAGTTAGACCACAAAAGCCAGCACCTTGGTATCATACTCCCATTTTATACAATTATGAAATCTCTCTAAAGAGACAGGAGTTTTTTTGGACCAACATGAAATGGTGGAAGAAATTTTCCTACACACTTTAAATCCTTCACATTACAGGCACTTTATAACATCAAACATTATATAGTATTTTATATCCATATTGTACACTAATATAATATTTAAAGTTTAAATATATTATATTAATTTCTTTTAAATGAAATTTTTATATCAGTGTATTACACCACATTTTCAGAATGTGTTATATACACATCATCAAGTTCATTCTTTTGTCCTGGAACAAGTCTTACAAAAAGAGCTGCTGTATGCTTTGCACAGAGTTCATTTTGTGTTTTAAACAGAGATAGATTGCCAGGACATGCACAACTTGGTTTTACAGTCTGACTTATACTGCCAGAATAACTTTTTTCCAGAAGTAATTAAGAGGTCATGTGTTACTAAACAGACCAAAGAATCTATCCAGTAATGATGTATCATGCTGCAAACATAAAAGGAAGACATACCTTGGTCTGCTGCTACGAAGCAAGCACAAGCTCATGAGAAAAGTTACAAAACAGTGTGATTCATTTAGGAGGAAAGACACTGGAAGGTCATCAGTACAAGTCATCCTGACTACATCAAGTACAGAGATTCCAGCCATAGCAAATGCAGAATACAGGTCCACAGTAAATACACTGCATACACTTCACATATATCTAAAGCCGTATTTAGGGTGCTTCTAAAAACTTCTCAAAGTATATCTAAAGAATAGATGACAGAGCTAATTGGACTAAATTTATTGTTGGCTTTAACTGTCAGTGAACTGATGTTCCTGGAGCTGATGGCAGCAGAACAAATGAAAGGCAGAAGGCCTGCTAAATAAGACACTGGATTTATTGTCACTAAGACATTTAAGGTGATTGAAGCCAGGTTCAGTCACGTGGGATTGGCCAAGCTCCAAGAACAGATATGGCAGACAGACTGATATTTTCAGACTCTGACTTGAAAATGCTTAAATCTTTCTGAATGGAGGTTCGAGGGTGGCATGATTCACAATCTGTGAATTAGGAGTTGAGGTCTGAAATACAGTCTCCCCCACATTCTTAGCTCATGTGTAAACCACCCTCAAGATTGAACAAATAAACCTTCAACAGAACAGCTTCAACAAGATAAACTAGATAGTCAGAAGCTTCCCAGAGATTTAGGATGCTACCCAAGAAAATATGTGAATGTGTGTCTGTCTCACTCTAGTGCGCATTCTCACGTAAATTTTTCTAGATTAGCTTTTCAGTCTGGATTGAATCAAAGTTGTTCACAAACTCAGAGTTAATTGCTGTAGACCATGCATGCTTCCTTTTGTGAGAGCCCAGACTAAACCTGCATACTTTGCAGAGCATCAGTCTAAGCTGAAGAGTGTAGCCCACCACCTGGCCCAGCTCCAAGGCTGCCAGGACACAACACCTCTCTCTGACTTCCCAGCTGCCTAAAACCAGTGAGAAGCCAGTGAAGGTAGAAGAAGACTGAAATAGCCAGCTGGACTCCTAGAAGTTCTTCACTGGAACATTAACAAGTACATGTGAATGACTGTCATACAGGTGGGAGAAAGGGTGGCTCTTGTGGCTTGGGCTAAATATGATCTTGAGGGTCCTAAACTCAATTTTCTCCATTGAGTAGGTTTTGCAGCAAAAGTGAAGGAAAAAAAAAATAACCAAGTGTTCTTTAGCAACAATGAAAGTTTAGAGCTGGGAGGTAAGTGAAAGGTGACCTTTCAGAAGACCAGCTTGAGAGATCCTTCCAGGAGCACTGACCACCGTGAAGCAGCAGTTAGCTATTGGCCCTGCAGCAGAGGAGCCTGCACTCAGTCCCCCAAGCCTGCAGCACACGGTCTCACTTTTACTGTTGCTTCAAGTGGTGATGAAATAGCTCGAAGATCGGCATTTACCTCCCCACTTTGCAAAACAGTGTGCTCCACAGTATGGCTGCACAGCAGTGAGAACCATAAGGGACTTCTTCAGGCAATACCTGCAGTGATATCTTGCTGATGCTACACCTGATGCTATTTCCACCTTGCACAAAAAATTAGCTCTGCTCCACACAGCAACAATAATGGAAAAATACATATATAGCAGAAAATTCCTAATGAGATTTAAAATCATTACTGTATTAATCTACCTTATATAATTTAAACCTGGTTTAAACAGAAACAGCAACCAATCATTCACCCAGAGTTTATTAGATAAGTGTAGGAAATCAGATGACAATTATTTTCTACACTAATATGATCCAAAGTGTTCATAAATCTGACCTCCTAAACTGGCCTTTATTCAGACATACAGTAGAATTAATGTCTTCATTATCATACTATCAATGACCTCTGATACTGTACATGCTACCAGCTTTAATAAAATAAAATACTTAACACCATTTTTGTTTTCTCATACTTTCATTCACATACTAATAGATGTCTGATATTATTTACATTTGTCAATTACTAAGACCATCCAGCAAAGAAGCCTGTGTTTCATGTGCCCCCTGCAGCCAGTTATTTCAGCATCGGTAATATTTACGAAAAGTCAGCTTTGCAGGTTTACATATGACTGGGTTGGCAATACAAACATGGGCCAAACAACACAATTAAAAGAAAAGTGCTACTGCTTGCCACTCACCTTACATTCATCCATCTCCTTTTCCCACAAACACATGGAGAAAAACACAACCAACAAAAAACAAGCAGTTTTACAGTGTGTTTAAAAGGCTGACTAATCTCAGGTTTGGCACACCAAAGACCAGGGCGAGAACAAGCACTTTCGTTTTCATGTCAGCTCCCACAACACTCAAATGGAATTGCGTAGGGAGATTTTTCCTTCCTTTGCTTCTAATAAATGGGTGTTGTGTTTACATGCTGCATACTGAGCATTGCCCATCCGAAGCCAAGGGCTGCATCTTGCCAACTCTTAACTTTCGTACAATATGGTGATTACATGAGCCAGCATACCATTAAATCACATAACAAAACTTGGAGAATGGCACTGTCAGCTTGCAGAGCCGTACCTGAAGGACTGACATGCAGTGCATAAAGGGAAAAAACAGATTTCAGTGCAATGGCAAAACTGGGTCAGGAGAAGACTGGGTTACTGGCCTCACTTCAAACAACAAAGCCACGTGCTGAATAGTGCACGGAGATAAGAACTTGCAGGTGCATAATAAAAGCAGGTGAAGAAAAGAAATCAATAAAAATATCACTAAACAGTCCTTACAAAATGGTCCCCCACCCCTGAATCTTTCAAGGTCATCTGCTGTTTATTCTCCATACCACTCTTTATTCCAGGATGTTCTTTCCAGCTGCAGTACTTGCAAACTGGATTCCCTTGAACAGAGTCAAAACCAGGGGAACAGAGACCTTAGTCCATTGCCTAATATGAATAGCACAGCATCTTTCTGGCTACAGCAAATTCTCTTTTCCTATTTAATGAGCAGCAGATCTATACCTGCCATAAGCTCCAAATATCTTCCAGTTCCTAGTGTTCATTTTTTTGCAGAATGAGCAAGAAAGACTGATGATCAGAAGACACTATTTCACCTAAAATCAAGCTCACACCAAGGTATCAGGTATCTGATTTGCATTTCTGATTTAGCCTGCTGACAGGAGACTAGAAGTGCCAATTTAAGTACTAATTCTTTTTCCAGGTACCAATCCACAATAATTTCTATAGAGGCTTCCACTTTAGTGACCCAAACATACAGATAGGACAACCTAAGATGGTAATTTAACTGCCAACAATAATGCACACGATCAGAGGCAGAAAGCTCTGCTGAAATCTAAGACACTTTCAATACTGACGTTTCTAAGAGGATGTGCATCTAACTTACTGCAGGAGATCAAGTGCCTGAACCATGTATCTGTGATACCTTATCAGCCTTCAGAGCTACCCTACAGGTGACCCCTCTTTGCAACATATTTCTTAGTAACTTAATCCTATTTAGGTTGCCTTCAAATCACACAAAGAGCAAGCTAATCAGAAAACTGCTACATGTTTTTGCAAGATCATATCACACTGGCATCACTAACCCTGTTTTATTCAAATTGTAAAAGGCTGTCCAGACATCAGTGACATTTTATTTGTTGTCATATTAGCATGCAAAAGGACATAAACTCACTTCTGATAATAGTTTTAATTACTAAGTATTTAAGCCTACAAATCCTCTCATCCAAGTAATCCTTCAATAAGATTAATTCATGGAAATAGCCTCATTGAAAAAGGATTTGTATGACTGAACCCTAAATGCTTAATCACTTCTTTAAGGAAATCATTACTTATAAAGAAAAATCCAGGTGTTGGTAAGTTTAAAACAGGGAGGTTATGTGTCCATTAAAGCACGGAGTTTCATAAACATCACTTCTAGGACTGACACTGTTGGGGAATGTGCTCCTGCAGTTCCTGTGGTTTCTCAGGTTAAGACTGATTTAAATAAACGGACCAACTCAACAGGACTCTTCTTTCAGCACTTTCGTTGTGCTGATGTGTGACTCAGCTACTCCTTCAGCTGCACTACTTATATATTATCACTGTGCAACATCACCTCAAAGATCAAAATCCCTGATTTATTTTAAACAATATCCGGGCATAACCAAGTGTTTGCAAGGCTCAGCAAGTGTGTGGTTCTTGCTTTCTGTAGTATGTCTATTGCAGAATATTTTATTGTAAGAAATATTAACCTTTTCCCCAGTTTTCTGATCTTGTCCTTTCCATTATGACAGTTACCAGTCTAGACAATGACTGAAGTAGCCACAGAGAGCATGTAGATTAAGATTTACTTTATAATGTGTCGAGTGCCCTCATGTGCTAAAGCTCTCTTCCTTGTACCCACTTCACTTGCTTGCTCTCTTTGCACAGGGTCTTCATGGTATTAATGGCAAGTCTTCTTGAAGTATGTCCTGCTCTGATCCCCTTGGAATGATTAATGGTTTGGTATCACATTTGTTTGCTACTCCTTAAAATATAGGAAACAACCCCTTGGAGAACTAGGAGTCTGTCAGTGCCTCCAAAAAGCAGGAAGCATAACTGCTTGAAGGCTGACAGATGCTTCACCACCATGACAAGAAGCTATTCCACAGGCTACAGCTTGTGAGCCCCTGAGTCAAGCCAAATGGTCCTGAATGCCAAGGCTGCCTGTCTTTCCCAGTTTACTGGGAGAGATGGATTGTTCCTGCTTTGCTTTGAATTTGCAAAAGTAGTCTGTTGACTTTTATAAGTTTACAGTTCAAATGTAATAAAATGCTTCACTGCTTCCACTCATAAATCCTCGTTCGTAAACACATAAACATGACTCTCAGACTTTAAGAGACCCTTCACAATTAATAATCTATTCAGTACATTTAAATAATTGTGTATACAGGGTCTGAAACATCTTTGTTCAAGGCATCTATAGTAATCTAATGTGAATAACAGCAATGGATACACATTGCTAAAATTCAGAGCTGATAACTTAAGATAAAACCCCAGTGTACATCAGAATCAGGCAGATCGCAAAAATTAAGTCTCCAAGTTTTAAGTTCTTAAACATGGGTACGTTCTCCAGTGCTTCCGTCAGGTGAGATTTAAATATTTCAGAATGTGAGTATCTCTAATTCCTCTCATCTCTTGAAAAATTATTTAACTACCCAAAATATTTCGCTAAGATCTTTTTTTAAAATATGTTTTATGTCTTTTCCAGCAACTTCTGAAGTGTCTTCACTGGTGTGTAGGTGACCCAGCAATAGCCAAGAAACAGACGAAGGCAAAAACTATCTCGCTTCTAACGCAGCAATGTAGAAGGAGGGAAAAGCCCCCAGCGCAGAGGCAGCGGTGTGCGTGTCCATGCATTGTTCTCTCCCGGAGCAGTCCTGGCTCTCGCTGGGGTCTGCCCGGGTAGAGGGTATCGGCACCTTGCGAAGTCCAGCCTTTAACTTTCTCCCGTTAGAGTTTCCTCGAGCCACTTCTTGTTACAATTTTCCACTCATGTCTGTCCCTTGCTTCCTTCTAAAAAACGCACAGCGTAGTGACTGAAATCTCTACAGAGCCTGCAGAGATAATGGCAAGGGCCCCCGCAGCGGCACAGAGCGGCACTTCCCGGCGGGATGCGGGAGGGCGAAGGGCGAAATGCCGGGGTTCCCACAGCACCCGCCCGGCGCCGCACGCTGGAGCGGCGTGCGGGGAGACACCGGGAACCGCAGCCACTGCACTGCTGCCCCCCATTATTTCATGTTCTCGCACTCGTCAGGGAAACACAGACAACTGATTTACTACGGCAATTTTTCCCAGCGCCTTCCGAGATCTCCGAAGGCTCGGCCGCTGGTCCGGCCGTTTGCTGCAACTTTTCCACGGGCTGCGGAACGCCGAGAGCAAGACCGGGCGATATTATTTTTTTCTCCCCCTCACCTCGCTCCCCCAGCCCGTTCCCCGGGGGCAGCGGCTCCCACCCCCGGCGGGTCCCCCACGCCCGCCTCTCGGACAGCCCGGAGCCGCCGCCCCCGCGGACGCGCACTGCCCGCCCGGCGGCTGCCCCGGCCCGCGCCCCCTCCGCGCCCGCGGCCCCACTCCGCCGGGAGCCGCGGGGCAGCTCCGCCCGCGGGCAGGTGGGTACCCCGCCGCCACCGCCCGGCCGCACTCACTTGTGCCTTCTTCATAAGGAACGGCAGCGCTGCAGTCCAGCCCAGCCGGCCGTGTGCAAACTCCCTTCAGCGGAACTGTAGCTCCAGCATAATGCAGCAGCCGATAGTCCACGCATTGGGGTTGCCCACGGCGAGCCCCGCGCTGCCTCCGCCCGTCCCGCCGCCGCTCCGCGCGCCCCGCTGCGCCCCCTCCCCACGGCCTGAGCGTCCGCGCTCACTGAAGCCACCGCCGGCCCCCGGCCAGTTCTTTTATATCTCCGATCTGCCTCCAACCGCGGCGGCGGCGGCAGCCCAGGCAGGACACGCCTTTCCCCTCCCTCCCGCCCTCCCGGAGGACCGGGAGCCCAGGCAGACCCTGCGGGGCGGGGGAAACCCGAGTTAACTCGGGGCAAGTTGGAGGCAGGAACAAGCCGAGCCTGCCCCTCGCCAGCGCCGGAGGGGAGCGGGGCCGCGGGCGGGCGGGGATGCGCAGGGGGTGTGGGCATGCGGGGCGGGGGGCGCCGGGTACCGGCCCCGGGGCTGGGCGCACAGGGCTCCTCCCGGCCGGCGCCGGGGCGTCCGCCGTGCCCGGACGGGCGATCCCAGCCGATCCCCCCGCGGGGAGCGGGGCGGGGGTCGCCGGCCCTGCCCGAGGGGACTCTGGCAGCGTGCAGGGAAGCCGCACGCCGCCGCGGCATTCGAGGTCGGCCGGGCTGCGGGCGCCGAGCCCAGTCCTTGGGTTGGGTCCCCCACCCACGCTGGGGAAAAGAGGGGTGCCCCCCGGCTGAACCCGCCGGCCCGGGCCGCGGCGGGGAGGGCAGCGGGCTCGGAGGCTGGCGGCGCTCCCAGCCGGTGCCCGGCGCTCCCGGCGCAGCAGCCGCTGCAGCGGCGCGCACGGCCGAGGTGGCCGCCCTGGGCTTGTCATTGCCATTCCAGCGCTGCTTTCCCATACTCGGTGAATGCAAGTTAAGCACTGGGATAAGCATTTCAGCTGGAGCTTAGAAACTCCCGTACCTGCTCCAGACACAGAAAAAATTGTTGAGCAGTGCCTCCTAACGCTTCTTCAAAGGTGATCCTGCGGGTACTTTTTACATGCTGTTACAATTTGCATCCCGTGTAAATAATGCATTAGTGTTGGGTGTGGAAAAGCGACTTGACTTACTGCTCGGAGTCTTCTGGCCAATCCATCACAGCAGTAGCCGCAGAATTTTAGTCCTCTTTAGAGAACGCAGCTCCTAAGGTTAATACGAATTGAATTTTGGGTGTGAATTAAATTGAATGCAGAGCAGTTTATGGAACTGGTATCTCCTGAAACAGCCATAATAGGTGGAAATTTAAAGAACGTTAGAACGAAGGAAGGATAGTCTGACCCAGTCAATGGTCATTTCCTAAAGGAGATTAGAGTGTACAATAAGAGATTTCATTAGAAAGTCAGTCTAATATTCTTCTGGAATTAATGATAAGTTTTTGTAAAGACTTGATTTCTGCCAAAGTAAAGGTGAGCTGTTCAGGTACAGAAAGGTTTTGAACTCATCCCCAACTTTGCTATATATTTGGATAAACATCTAATATAATTTTTCAGATAAAAATCTGATATAATTTTGCTTCTGCATCAAATCCAGGAAAATGGGTCAAAAATTTTCTTTTGCTGCATGACAATACTGATGGATTCATTCCCTTTCTGTCAGTTTTTTTTTTTGCATTTCATGATTATTACTGAGCTGAATTTGTCAGACTTTTATATGCATGTAGAAATAGTCTCTTCCTTTAAAGCAATAGGTAAGCAGTGAAAGGGAGGAAGCCTGTAACAACAAAATAAATCAAGGACCTCAGTCACTGAAAGGGTGGTTTGTGTATCATCTAGCAGTGATCAACCAAATCACTTTCACTGTCTACACATTTAACTAAATAGAGCCAGGAAATTAAAATGTTATGGCATATTTTCTCCTTAGAACAGATGACCAGTTTAGTCTCCTGGGGAGAAGGCCTGGAAAGTGTGAAAGAGCAGTCTGTCACAGCAGTTACCAACCTTATGGAAAACGCTTCTGGTCTTTCTCTGTGTTGAACTCTATCACAGTTCACCATTAGTCATGACAGGAAAAATTTTGTGGATGCCCTGTATCCAGTTACATTATTGGTAACTGTTCAGAGTGAATAACACTTTTGGGCATAATTAAGTTTCTTTACCACCCTGGCATCGTGCACATTTTCTCTCCTTTCCCAATCCGACTACTTGAACCTGCCCTTGTGTTTAATCCCAACTATAGTGAAGTAGTGCCCTTTTCATCTCTTTCTTTTGTGTTTGTAATTTTCAAATGTATTACTGCTGACACTGTCCTCAGTTTGGTTTGGGAGGTCTTTTCTATGAAGTTCAGAATTTAATAGTTTAAATCATTAATATCTTGTGTCTGAATCCCATAGGAAAGCATGTTTTTATTAGTCTTGCCCATTTCCAACATAGTACCAACTTTTGATTTCCTAGAGGTGAGAAGTGATTAGCCATGGACTGTTAGTGCATTGACTGGTAGCTTTCCAAAGCCAACTGCAAACCACATTTAGTCTTCTACGGCCTACCTTATTTGCATTTCTAAATGCTTGGGGGTGAACACAGGCCCTGTCATAGTTTTGTGCAAACCTGTTCCTTCACAGGGAAGATATGGAAAACAGTGCTAGTTATGCCAGCTCTTCACAGGATTTAGTTCCACCCATTCAGCAGGATTGTCCTCACCAGGAATACTGTTTGACCTGTATGGAAATACCAGCAACTGAAAATTAAGCCTTTCCAGTCTAACATGAATGGAAAAACCTCACCATCTTTTCCAGCTGAGAAATGGCTGTTAAATGGCTCTTAAAATGTTTTTTTATTCTGTAATTTTATGGAATATCTGCTGTGCTTTCCACAGCTTCAGCTCTGCACTCATTCTGTTGCTAGCTTGGCTGCTGGCTGGAACAGCTGGAAATTGGGAATATGCAGGATGACATCCAGCCTCGGCCGCTGAGATTGCTGGATTAAAAACTGTTCTGTGTCAACTTGGAAAATTGAAAAAATTTCTCCTATGAAACCATTTAAGCTGTGGAGGCAAACACCAGTGTGTGAGTATTAGAAAGACAGCACACTAATCCCGGCTAATCGGTTACAGCCTGAGCATGTGGGCGCTTTGCTGGCACAGAGACCTGGCCTGTAGCATCAGCTCAGTTAAATCCCCTCTCACCAGTCTTTTTTAAGGACAGAGTACTAAGTACACACATTCCTAACCTACTTCAGACACACAGAATTGAAAAAAATTATATTTAATATGGAGGTATGTAGAGCCAAGAAACTCAAAAGATGGCCTCAAACTTCTTTAGGTTTTATTTACAGAAGTATGTGATTGTAGTGGAATGACTTTCTACAGAAAAGACAAACCTTGCAAGATTTACAGAAAATTACATTAATTTCTTTGACACTGAGGAAATACATTGGGATAACTATTTCCCTAAGAAGTCTTTTATCTTTGATACCACAAAATGTTCTAGGTGTTATTCTGTGATTGTGAACTTGTACATTCTAATTTTGGAGCACAACCAAAACCAATATTTAATATTCAGTCAAAGCCCATATTTTGAATTTTTAATTGAGCCTTATGTTCAGCAGTTACAAAGGGACTGTTAGTTTATTCTAAGCATCGTACATCTTTTCTGCTGTATACAAGTGACAGGGAACTTCTGCTGATATTCAATATCACTGGTCAGTAAGTGAACAAATGACTCAATCACTACTTACTCCACGGGGACATGCACACCCCCACAGAGCCACTTTTTATCTCATTGAGCACCATAAGAGCACAGGATTCAGGTGTATTTTTTTCATTCACACGACCTGCCTCTAAAGATTGATCTACAAGAAGTGGTTTCCATGCAACTGATTCTTCGTAATATATTAGTGCAGGCTCAGATTTTAAGGATAATTAAGTTATTATATGGTAAAATCACAGTTCATTTGGCAGAGTAGTTGGCAGACAGCTGTAAGGACTTAAAGGGCACAGTTGCCTGTCTCAAACACTGTTAGGGCCACAGGAGGACTTTTTTTTGAGATAAACAGAACGAAGCAACAGGATGGCACTGACTCCAGGCCTGGTGGAGATGAGATCCTGGTTAATGCATCCGGACAAAAATTCCCTCTGTGGCAAACTGTAAAGAGGCAACTTCTCATACACATATCACTGGCCAAACAAGGACCACCTCAAGTTATGGGACAGATGACATCACTGACCACCAACAGCCACTGAAACCCCCTGAATGTGCCTTCGTGGATGCTTGGAATTTAGACTGTAAATTAAGCCACCACAGGGAACTAGAGATAAGAAAAAGATGGGTTTATCTCGGACCAAGGGGGAGCTTAACAGGCTGGGGGAGAAGAATCTATCACTGATAATGGACGTAAAGAATGCAGAACTTACAGACCACAAGGAAAGCCAACTCAGCAGCTGTGCTGAAATCAGCTCAGACTGGGTAAAAGTTAATTTTGGCAGGGGGAGGTAGCAATCACTGACTCACAGCCCATCAACTCAAGAAACCCACTTACTCAGAAAAATAGACTGAGCACAGGACTAAACAACTGTAGAAGTGAGGGAATAATTTAACCAATAGAATGAGAGAAGTTTGTAGGCAATAAGTACTCCTTTGTTTGCTAAAACATACAAATAGTGAAGTTTTGAATGATGTCAGAACCCCCTCCACAGAGAAGCCCAGGGTGAAGAAGGACAAACAGAAACATTCATTGGATCCATGGGTCGTGACTATTTTCTGCTTGAACTGTCTCTCTCTTCTCCCACCCCATGCCTCTTTTCTGTTTCTTTCTATCTCTCTAATTTACATTCATTGATAAATCAAATCTGTGTTAGTGAATTTGGCATGTTTGTACCTTAATTCAGGCAGGGGCATATCTCACTAATCAGATCTTAACACCAGCTGAGGGAAAATGCAATATTCTGGATGAACAGAGATATCTCTGAAGGAAAAAAAATTGATTGAAATTCAATTATTTATTATAATGACAGAATTTGTAGCTCAGTGTCTCATTATGATGCTTCTCCAAAACCCATCTAAATGGAAAAAGAATCAAGCAGTACATCATAGGAGTGGAGCCAGGGAGCTTCAAACTATCAGAAATCTGTTCAAGAAGTGCCAGTGAAGGAGGCTGGAGTTCCATGATTGTGTGTGAGATTTATTTGTCCAGAAGCAGATATGGAGACAAGCAGGTAGAAAAAGCTAGAGTGTAGCCTTTTTTGTCAGTAGAAGGAAGGTGGGCTTTGTTTATTTGAGTATGATTCTGGTCTGAAATATTGATGGAGTAAAGGAATGATGGACTTTTATTGGAAGTTTAAAAGTGCTTCTGTCTAATTAGTTTAATTAGCATGCAAAGGATACTCTGTTTTACTAAGAGAAATTTTTGGCAAGGAAGACAAGCCCAAAATAGGAAGTTGCACTGATGCTGTTAAAACTCAATCAGAGCCTGTAAAAATATAGTTATAGATAGTAAAAAGTAACCATTATCTGACCTACATGGAATCTTTTTTCTACTATTCTTTCAGTATGCTACAGTTTTAGCCTCTGAAGATCTCACTGGTATGGGTGGATTCTCAGCTAAGAAAAGAAACTCGAAGAACAAAACCTGGGAAAAGCTGATGCTGCTGAAGTTTTCTGATCCTTGGCAATCCCCTTTTGGCTTCTAGTGACCCTCATGATGTTCACAGATGTTAGCAGAAATGTGAAGCTCCTTGAAACTCGTGTAAAATTTTGCAGCCACTAAAGTTCCAAGAAGATCAGAGGACAGCAGCATTTCAAAGATTTTTTTGGTCTTAACTCTCAGAGTTTTCTTCACATGTGTGCCAAGAGGGATTGGAATCTGGGATTGCACTAAAAACACTAGTCTTTTGAAGAATTACTTATGTGTGTGCTCCTGAAAGATCAGGGCATGCCTCTGTTTCCTTCTGTTGGCGGGGAGGTAACAGGGATAAATGCTGTTCATCCAACTCTGATTCTTGGCATTTAAAAGGAGACTGGAGTATACCTGAGGATGGACAGATCAGCTGTTTTCCAAGCCTCGGGTCTGTGTACACCATGCTGTGGTACTTGCTAGTGGTTATGTTCAACAGTGTTCAGCATGGCTCAGTTTGCCAGAGTACAATCAACACCATTTTCCTTTTTCTGAAATGATGGTATACCGAACCCACAAGGACGATTTGCTCTTCCTTGCAGAGTTTTTTGTGTTGGGTTTGGTTAGTTTTGGAGAGCAGTGCTCAAATCTCTGATCAGCAGATGCAGTTATTAGCCCTAACCCTGAAAACTATTCTCTTGCTGAAGTTTACCAGTCATCAGCTGAGGGGTGTCCCCAGAGATGTAGAATGAAAATAGAGCAGTTATTGTATTCTACAGACAGCAATTTCTTCAGAGCGCTGTAGTTAATGTGCCCACATCTTCCAAGGAGCATATCCAAGGAGAGTACAAAACACATTGCCTACAGCAATCACAAGGACTTATAGTTACTGTATTAAATAACCATTATTTCCCCAACATTCACATGATTTTTCACTTTCTCGGCATTTCCTTCGTTTTCCAATTTGTGAGAAAAATAAGAAAATTATGCACTTCAATCACCAAGCCAGGCAACATTGGAGGTAGGCCGGTTCAAGCTGATACATCCCCTTGAACAACTACAGTGCAACTAGATGTTTATTACAGGACAGGACAACCACTGCTTATTACATCTAAAATTCATGTTTTCTGCCTTTCATGAGATCATGCCTAATGTATAAATTATGGCTATACAAGCTCAATAAAAGGTGCTACTTTGCTTGTACAATTCTTTTTCCAAAGAAAATAACAGTTTATAATTTGTACCATAATAATGTAGCTCCTTGTTATATTCACATTTTGATTCCAGTAATTTGGAAGTGATAAATGTATGAGAAATAAATATCTCTGTTCCTAGATTTTTTGCCTACATCTCTTGATTTGCATTGGTCTGTGTCATCTTAGTTACAGTAATTATAACCCTAGGGAGTTTCACAATAAAATGGGTTCATTTGGAAACAAAATGCTGTGTAAGTGGTATTGGATGTAAATATTCACTGTTTACAGGGAAAGCTGAGACTTTCCTCTTCAATGAAAAATTGACATTTTTTTTCTTAAAATTCGTTTAGTCTGAAGGAAGGGGGAGGTACAGTATCATGTAGAGTGACCTCACAGCCATATCATGTTATCCCTTTTCTCTTTATTTTATAAATTCTGGTTGTGTTCAGACTATAGCAAGGATTAAAACATAGGTAGGAGTAGAAGGACTTCCTAGGCTTGATTCATGCCATCAAGAAGAGCTGCATCATTCAGTCTTTGATTTGAACGTTTATCCATTTTCAGCATAAAATGAGTTAACTCTTGTTCATCTATGGGAATGTTGCTTTAGAATTTGACTCATCTCATGGTTGGAAACCATCTTTTCATTTGAAGCCTAATATATTCATTGTTAATTTATACCTGTTTGTTCTTGGGCTGAAGTTCTGCTTTACTGTAAATAGCTTTTTCCTTTCTCTACTGCTTTTTGATCCTCCTCCTCAGCCTACTGACAATATATACACTAATAAATGAAACAGAGACCAAGCCTGAGCTCAAGTACTGGCATGCAATGGTCTCTGCAGCTTAACTTTTAGCATTCATTTTGGCATGTGTTCAGTCCAGCCAGCATTGTGATCTCCAGGCCTGAGCTCAGAGGAAGAGTACAAGCCAGGGCCTGTTTCGAGCACGCAGTTTCTGGGGAAGGAAGAAAGTTTTGCTGTGTGGATGCAAACCATCCTCTGCCACTCACCCTGGGGCCAGAGAATGTGTCCAGGCCCAGAGCCGTGGTTTGGACTTTCTCTTCTAGTGCAAACACTATAAATAGTATTTTCAAATTATACTGAGAAAAAAAAAAGCTGGTAAAACAGATGTTCAGGAAATACCCAACCACAGCACCTGTGCTGTAAAAGCCAACCTTAATTCTGGAATTTCCTCTGTTTTGAGGTTTGGAAATTCAATCAAAGCATTCTATTAACAAGAAGAAAGGGAAGAATGCAGAAATGACCTTATGCTGAAGGATTCTCTCCCATACTAAGGTGCTCTGCTCTTGGAGCTCACTGAAGGAATGAGGTCCTGCTGTACTGACAAGGTGTTATGGTGCGCTGAGGAATGGTCATCATCCTGCATTACTTCAAGGAAACACTTGGCTAAAGCTTCTAAAGTGCTGAAGAAGGGAGGATGGGGAGACCAGTCAGAGAATCTACATCCTTTGCAGGATAAAGAGAGAGGAAAGGTAGAAAGTTAAGGATTTTTTCCATTTACAAGGAGTCACTGTCACTCAGGTGTTTTCAGTGCTGCTCTGGAGAGACACTGTTCAAAACAGAGGTCTGGTAAGAGTGATAAGAAATGTTTGAAAATAATTTTTTGTCCAATAGTTTAAATCACACAAACTGATGGTTCAGCTTACAGCATAATGAAATACAGAACTAAACTCTTTTAGTTGGACTTTCATTTTCATTAAGATAGTAATACTAATCCATGCAAAACCCTGAGATCTGACGGGATACATCATCAAGAAATGTGAAGACGACATTTTTCTCCCACCTTTCAGTTTGAAAATAATGCAAAATGTAGAGCTATGATACATGAATTAGCCTAGATCATTTCTCAGATGGATTGCATGTGGGGTTAATGACCATATTCTATAGAAAACATGCCACCTGTGCATTGAAAGGATGATGTATTTTCCTGTAAATCTTTCTTAAGATTTTGTGTAAGAGTGGTGGTTCTCATTTAATGCATTTGTTCTGTGAAATGTACTCAATACCTTTAATAAGTAATTCGCTCATTTTAAAAAGTGGTTAATAAAAAGGAAATGGAGTTCAGTCTGTTTTCATTTATGAAGTAATATGAATTCTAAGTATTATTGTTATAAGGAAAAAATCATGTCTCAACCGTTTCCCCAGAGTTTACAGCTCTGGATGACTGTGTTAAATGACTTTCACTTTCTTTCTTTTTCTCTCATCATGCAATGCTCTCTGACAGCTGTTTTCAGAAAGGTTGTTTTCCATATTTTCTTCTGTAGTCATAGATTTAGTAAAGGGTTATTTCAGAAAGCATTAGGAAAGCATGAGGGAAAAAGAGAGGAAATGCAATGAAACTATTTTTGTTATCCACTTCATTTTAATCTTAAAATTTTCTGAAGTTATTCTTCAATTATTGTATTGCTATCAATTTCCCAAGCTGACTATTAATCATGTAAAATATACACCTTTCTATTTGAATCCAACTGCCTTTCAATATAATTTAGTTACCTTGTGTTCTTTAACTATTGTAGAATTTACAGAAGTGCACTTAGTGTACTTTTGGTGTTTAATTGTTTGTTACACATCTAACGTATATCCATTTATATTTTCTCTAGACTAATAATGTAACCTTTTTAGTGCCTTTTTACAGGAAAATCACACCACAACTTAAATAAATTCCATTTTCTATCTTTTATCACAGCTTACCCTCTTAAAAAGAGGCTGAATGAAGGCATGCTTTTTCTGTCAGACAGGAAAGGAGTTCATGTAGTGATGCAGACAGCATACTTCAGGCTGGTACTGGAAATTATATGGTTAAATCTGATGGGAGCCAGCAGCTAAAAATTTCTATCAACAAATTCTCTGCTCCTAATGTCAGCTTTTCCTCAGGAGCTTTGGCCCTGTGTGCTTGAATAGCCTTTCCTCCTCCTTATTCTCAGACTTAGCCCTAGCTGTCCCTGCTTCCCTGTATATCCATTTGTGTAGAAGGAGGAGGGTATTCTTGCCAACTTCTTGCCTCCCAGCCCTGGCACTGAAATTGGTTGCTGTTCCCTTGGCAGTGTGTGATCCTGGAGCTCTACAGCTGTATACTGCAGCTAGTGACAAACAGACAGCTTTGAGCTGCCAGCTTCAACTTCTCCAAGACATTTACTCTCCCAACACATTTCTTTTCTTTGTAAAATGAAATATTAAGTCCAATCCTGAAAGACAAAAATCACAAATAGGGAAAGCAGACTTTTTCTTCAGCATTTGGAATAAATTTTTTCAGTGGACAAAAAACTTAGTAAAGGAAATAAAGTAGGATCATTCAAGCTTTTAAATATTTCAGAGTCACTTGTAGGTGTGGAAGATGTAGATAAGGTAATTGGTCCCCCCCCATACGCCCTGCAGCAATACAGAAGTGCCAAGGTGTGAGGCTCTCCTGAGTTCTCACCTTTAAGAATGGGTGAAAAATTCTATTAATACTGTCTTAAGAAAAGTTTAATAATTTTGAACACTTGTAGAGAAGGTTTATTTTGGAGAAATAAAGACATTGAGGTGCTGGAGCAAGTCCAGAGAAGGGCAGAGATATTGATGAAAGTCTGGAGCATTTGAGTGATCTGGGGGTGTTTAGCCTGGAGAAGAGGAAGCTCAGAGACCTTATTGTTCCCTGAAAGGAGGGTACAGGGGGATGTTGATCTTTTCTCCCAGGTAGCAAGTGATAGAGCAAGAGTAAATATCCTTAAGCTGTGCCAAGGGAGGGTTAGGTTGGATATGAGAAATATTTCTGCACCAAAGCAGAAAGCAAGCACTGGAGAAGGCTGTTTGGGGAAGTGATTGAGTCAGCATCCCTGAAAGTACTTTAAAAAGGTGTGGATATGACACAGGGTGATGGTTAAGGTGTGAACATGGTGGTGCTGGAGTAATGGTATGATCTTAAAGTTCTTTTCCAACCTAAATGCTTCTATGATTCTATGGAGGGGATGACATGTTGTGCTGGTAGGAAAGAATAATAGGTGACAAGAGCTGGAGAACAATGCCATCTCTTGCTCTCCTGCCAGAAGGATAATAACCATAACTTTCTGGTGAATATTAGTGCACGAAATTCTTTACTATCTGGTTTTTACTAATAGCCAGTTTACACAGCCTCTGTAGAGTGCTGTGTAATGCACCTCTACAATGAGAAGCATTTCTGTCTCAAAATTGTCATCAATGTCTTTGTAATCTTTTGGTTGTTCTTTCTACAATAGAACCACCTGATGTGATTTGATGTGGGATGTAGTGAGTGATACAAAGGAAATAAAGTCTGAGTGTTCTCCCTAGCCTGCACAAGGTAGTGGCACATCTCTTGGCTGCTGTAAGGATCAGTATGTGTTCTAAGTTCTTCACATTATATGCTGCTTGCAGTGAATCAGGATAAATACCTAATCATAGAGTAAAGGTAAGCTAGAAATGAAATAAATTGTGTTGGAAGGAGCTGGGAATATCTTAAACTTGTCTTTTACTAGACAGTAATGCCAACAAGAAGTAGTCTTTCAAAACTTGTATGAATGTGTCCATATTTCATGTTAAGAGAGGCTGATCCTTTGCTGGTGCTGTGACATAAACTAGATCCTCAGCCTTCTAAACCCCTTCTCTCTGTGCTTTCCCTTTGTCTGGGGAGACATGACATCTGCCAGGCTTTGGATGTTTCAGACATGTTCAGGTATCCTCAAGCAGTCCTGCCTATTTCAATGATCTGAGAGGATGGAAGGGTACTAGAAACTGAAGAACTAAGAAGATGCTGGAAGCTGATCCTATCTCTTATCCAGGGTAAAATGCTATGGGCAGATTTAGAAATGGGTCTCACCTCTGTTCATTTTTTGAAAAGCCTTCAATAATCATTGGCCAAAGTACAGGATTAAAAAGGACTGTGCTCAATTCTAAATCATAATTACCAGTTCTCTTGGATTAAGGCAGTAGTGAAAAAACTGCGAAACTAAACTAAATGGTTTACAGTAAAATATATTCATCCTATTGGAAAGTTCCTTTAGCCAAATGAAGTTTTTATTTCAAGCAAATTAGGCTTGATATTGGATTTTCTTTTAAACTATTGCGAAATGCTGTCATAGTCTTTATCTTTTCCCATTTGCTTTTTAGGAGAAATCTAATTTTATAGCAAGATAGTGTTATATATTCTAGTCACTGTATGTGTGTCCATGTGTTTATTTCTAATTGCTATTTCTGTGAATGCCACAATAATAAATTAGATCTTTGGCCAGCTATTCCAACACTTTCATCTTACTCAGTGGAAATATTCTTTATTTATATACATAGTCACATGATCAGAATTTGACCTTCTGTTTAGAATTGTGTTATGCGGTATGAACAATAACAATATAATGAACTTCTGCCATTTCAATGGCTGCTGTGACATTAACAAATGATCCTGGAACACAGCAAAGATTCCTCAGCCAGATAAGATACGATAAATTTAGCTACTAGAGCACTGCTAGTGACGATGCTGAGGTTTGATTTTTAAACAGAATAGCTGTGTTAATCCAATCTCCATTGAATGTATAAAGGAAGAATTCATGATAATTAGGAAGAGACAAATGGCAGTATTCAGTTCTGGAATTCCATGCCCACATGAGCATGCAGTAAGCACTTTAGGTCTTTTGGTTTCTTACTTGGCAGAAAAGGAATTATATACAAGGGGAACTAGCATGCTGGAAGAAGGCTCCACTCTGTCTCCAGACACACAGAACTTCTACAGGATGTGTGGAAGCACGTTTATAATAATTATACAGGGAGCTGAAAGCAGCCTGGTTGCGTACTATGTCCCATTTTCATTGTACATTTTCCTTGTATTTTTGTTAAATGTTCTAATATCTTCTCTAGGGATGCTTCAAAACAGCAATTAAGCCTAGAAAAATGTGTTTTCCTTTGTATCATGAAACTCTTTAAGTTTGCCTAAATTAGAAGCTGCCACAAATGCAGTTTCTTTTCTGGGACTGGTATTCCCCTGGAAAACCTTAGCAATCTGGTAAAATGCTAGCTGAACATGAGCAACCTGGAAACGAACCTGTTCTGCTCTGTAGGGGTACACGCAGAGCTGCAACTGCCCTAAAGCTTTCAGAGCCTTGATAATGGAAGTGGAAGGTGAAGGAGAAAGATGGGTTTATTGTCTCTGATTTTCAGCCTCAAGTACAAGATTCTAATTATGGGACAGAAAAAGAAACAGGATGGACTTGGTTTTCAGGAATGGTGGTGGCAGTGGCAGTCACTAGCACATTTTCTGATGTGTGGTAGACACTGGCCTTGGCTGCTAGCTATTCAAATTAGACTGGCATCTTAAGCTCAGGTCTGCTTGTATGCTGAAGAATTGAGTTTAGGGGTTTTCCCTGGTTGTGTTGCTTAATTTGCAAATCAGAAAATTCTTCACCGTCTCCTTTTAAATTAAAGATAAAAAATTCCCTACAGCAAATGCGACCATTAGCCTGTATTGTATCAAAGTTCCAAAATTTAATAAATAGTACATAGACTGTGTTTGTTGAAACCACACTTCTGTGTCTTTGATGAATTGCTTGTACTGAATGTCTAATTATATGTCCATCTACTGCTTCTCCTTTTCATTTACCATGTAACAAATGCGTAAAGAGATAAAATGTCCTCACTAACAAATGCAAAATTAAATATTGATTTGGCATTTCCTCAGATTCTTAGTCCTTTTGCATTCTAAAAATATTTTAATAAAAGCAGGATAGCTTTGGGTTTAGGATTTCATAGGCTGGAAAATTCATACCAGAACAGCTGTAATCTCTGCATATGGTTTAAAGAAATAACTGATTCTGGAGGTTCCTTATATACTGACACTTTGTATTAATGTTTCTTGAGGGAGTAGACACAACAAAGATGCTTCACTCAGAACAAAGTTTTCCTGACTGTGTACGTATATATAACATTTTAATACAGTCAGAGTATATATCACTCACTACAAACAAAAAGTTAAAGTATATTAATTATTACATAGATATATTAGTGATTTTGAACAGTGTTGAAACAGAGAAGAATAGGAAAATTGTCACCTTAGAACAAGTGTCCCAAGGAATCAAAGCTAAACCCCATAATTTTACAAATTTTTACACAGGAAGAATTTTTACCACATCAGGTGTCAAAGAGCAAAATACGGTAACATAAATGCACCAGAAGAAATTAATTGCCTTGCACATCTTCATGAAATCTGAAATGCCTCCTGAGCACAGAAAGAGTGCTCTATTGAAAAAGCTCATTCAATTGATGTGTTCTAAACCTTGCTTGTGTGTTGATATTCATGTATTTGGGGATGAATCCCAAACTTTGATCCTGGTGTAGAAATTCTTTGAACTTCTAAAATGCAAAATACTGAAAACTGATGCTTTAAAGAATTCTATTGAGGGCTTATATTCATGTGGCCTAAATCCCAGTACCATGCTCATGCTTGTTCTAGGAAAGAGTCCTCATATGTGGAGTGTACAGCAGCTTAATGTTTGGCTGCACTTGCTCTTATATTGGGATTAGAAATCTCTTAAACAGCCAGGAAGGAAGGATGGGTATTTGTCCCTAAACTTTTCAACACCTATTAATTGGGATTAATCCTTATGTAACTACTGGTTAACTACTCTATTGCTATTCACCCTCTGTTAACAGTAGTCACAGAAGTGTTTATTGTATTAGATTGCTGAATTGGGATTACAGGTCTGTTATAAAAATAAGTTAAAAACTGGCTGTAGCCTAACTATTATTTACTCGCACTGAAATGGGAAAGAAACGGTGAAAGAAAATATTTGTTTTGACCTAAGCCCATGATACCAGACTGTCTGAGAAGGATCATATCTTCTCAGACACTCAGAAAAATAATCACCTGAACATACCAATTGTCCCTAATTAGGAAATAAAGTGTTCTCACATGAATATGCTCTTTAAATTCTGCAGTGATTACAGCATGGGAACAGAGAAAAAAAGGCAGATTCAAAAATCCTTCTCCTAGAGCATCAAATGTCTCCTTGTGAGACACTGGGAAAGAAAATAAAAGCATGATTTTAATAGCAAAAATTTTAATAGGGAGCTACTACTTTTATTCACACAGTCTTTCAAGATGCTAGGAGCTTTGAGAAACTGAGTCAAGTGGAAGATGTCCCTGTCCACAGCATGGGGTTGGAACTTGATGACCTTCAAGGTCCCTTCCAATTCAAACCATTCTAACATTCTATGATGTTGTGATTTTGAGATTCGGTGTTTTATTCATGAGGAATTTTAAACTTAATAGTACTGTTTTATGTTGTTGCCATTGAAAATTTACTTCCTTGACTTCCGTGGAAACAGGATGAGGCCAATAATATTGTCTTTGTTTTTTCTATTGATTAGGTATATAATTGTTTTGATTACCTTTTGAATGAGGTCCTAAGCATCCTTTGGATCTGCACTAGTGGCATGTTTGGAAGGGGAGACCTGGGATATCACTCTGCATTTTTTTCATCATGGCAGGAATCAGCAAAAAGACACCTGAGAAGTGAATTATAGTTAAAAAAAATAATGATTCCAAAGCTCCTCTCTGATATCCCAGAAGAAACACTTGGCAAACATTATTAAGAAAACAGTATAATTAGTGCCATATTCTAAAGTCAGGTTTGGGAGACTCCTGATTCATTTCTTGGAATTTTTGGGCTGCTGACTTGTTTCTTATGTCCAGGGAACACCAAGAGGGCTTGAAAAATATTTTAAGAAAACTTTTGTGTCAGAGGCATATGTGATTCTTTTCTAATGACTAAATCAATATACTTACTGGAATTAATGGAATCCTCAAGCTATGGTGCTCTTTGTGCCTCGGCAGAGAGCACAGCCTGGCTTTCTACTGGAAACCTAAAAAATAATATACCTGTCATCACCAGAACTAGGCTTCAACTGGCTGTTTTCATTCTCTTGATTTATGTTCCTTATGAGTTCATTCCCTCTGGCAGAGACTCAAACAGGGAAATCTGTCTCTCCTCTTTCAGGTTATATTTCTTTAAAAAACATTGCAATATTTTCCTCCTGGAATGCTGCAAAACAGCAGCCAGAATCTCAACCAGTGTAAGTTGTCCTGCTGTGTTGACTATGATAAACTTCGCTAGTTTATATTCACTGATGATCTGGTCTATGTTTTTTGACTTTCAAAATGCAGAGAGCTTCTTCAGGGACCAAAAAAGCCATGCTTGACCTTTAAAATTACTTACACACAAGCGAAACAAGAGGAGAAATGCATGTGTTTGTTCTTAATCCCTTACTGCTTTAAAATTTAAACAAGGACTGTAAAAATAGTTAAGGCCAGTGTTAAGCACTTTGGTCGGGCTAACAACATTCTCACTTTTTTCTTTTTTTCTTTTTCTGTTTTTTTTTTTTTTTTTCTGAGACCTTCTCCAATTTCATTTCAGGCCAGGTTAGATCTGTAAGTGCTAAGCTAATTGCACTGGGGTAAAGAGAAAGTAATATACCAAGAATGACATTTTGGTGTTTTCCTTGTTACTGTCTAAGTAAGGCTAAGTCAATAAAACATTAGAGCAGTTGACCAAGAAAAAAAATCACAGATAAATTGTAAGTTTTTCTAATGCTGCTTCTCAACCTGAGAAACAAAATTTCTCAACAATCATGCTGTCTTTCTCTTCCTTAGCTTTCATTCCATCAAGTCTTCCAGTTACAATTGTTTTATTATACCTCTGGCCTTTAGCATCCACCATTCTTCCCTGACAGTGGCAGTGATGTGTGTCAGACAATTTTTGTTGCCTGTTAATACAAATTGAGTTGCCTGCGTTGGAGATTTGGAGCTTTCATTTCATTATCTTGTACAGCATTTAAATTCTCCTCCTGGTTTCCAGGTCAACACTGCTTGGCCAGGATCAGGTGTGCCTTAAGTTAATTTTGCCTATGCCTTGTTTTCACAGCAGAGTCATCTCTATGCGGGGCAACTTTTGAAGTCCAAAAAGCACAGAATTTTATCACACAGTAAGTTAAGGAGAACAGGCAACACCCTTGTAGTAGTTTTAGGGCTAGGTGCCTGAAGCTAAGAGAAGCAGGGGTATAATGGCTTGCAACAGTTGGTGATTTTCCAGATATTGTCATCCTTAGAGGGGACCAAGTGTTTTTTCTTGTTCCAGTAACAGTCAGCCATAACCCTGCTGCTTGCAAGGATGATTCTGCACTTCTCTGGTCATTCTCTTTCACCCTGTCCTCCTTGTGCTGGAGTAGGGAGGTTGTGTTGTGCAAATAATGAGGACCTCCAGCAAGAGAATAAAGAACATGAAGAATGGAAGACCATGTGTTTCCTGGCCATCAGCCCTCCCTCCTTCTCTTCCCCTGCAGATGTCTGCATTGCAGCCACACCAGCCCTTTCAGCAGGGTTTTGCTTCCACCCTCCAGAAAGGCACTGTCAATGGAGTAAGTCCATTTCTCATATGAAGGCAAATTTTGCTGCTCTGAAGATGAAGGTAGAATTTGGTTTCACTTGCACAGAGGAAATTCTGAGCTATTTTTTTTACCAGCATAAGTTTTATTTAATGTGCAATTTTATGTGTTTTATGTTCAAATCAGAAGACTGTTGACAGTCCCATGTTGGAGATCGGCTTTTTGTGCTTGAACTTGTTGATTCAGGGCAGTAGTGTAGTTTTGAAGCTAATTCTTGGTCAGCCCCACTTGATGCACATTGACCTGGCTATACAGCAGCTTTTATGCACATGTACTAATTTTTATATGTGTGCAATTCATCCAGAAGCTTTTCTGCAGGAACTTTCACATGTGCTCCAACCCCTAGTGATGGTCCAAACAAACCAGGACCAGTCCTTGGAGCAGCTGTGAATCATGGATGTGTTGAAGATGTTCAGTTCAAGGCATCAGAGCAGGTCTAGTCTGAAGGATGAGCCCTGAAGCCCACATAATGTGGATGTGGGGACACCAGTAGCTTCAGTCTGCCAATGTAGTGTTTGATAAACTACATGTTAATGTACAGGTTGGCTTAAATGCCTGAAGAGAGATTTATGGGCTCTTCAGACTTTCTATGGAACTAGCCCAGAGCTAAAAGGAGGAAAACTAGATAGTCTGTGGTAGATGATGTCTATGGGAATACCTGGAGGCTTATGTTTTATAAAGTTGTTTGGTGGGAATGCATACTTTGTGCCTTCATTTCCTGGGAAGCAAAAAGCACTCCACAAAACAGAAGCTCTGTTTTTAGATGCTCTTATTTCATTCCACGTTGGGAGCTAAAACTTTGATTTGTTCTTGAACTTGCCAGTGGATATAAAAAGCTCAGAGGCATAAGACTCCATGTACCTTTGAATCTTGTTTATTGGCTGAGCTCAAAGTGATGAAAGTGACAAAATCCATGTCACAGAATATAACAGAAAATAAATTCTAAGACAAAATTTGGTTGGCTTCTGCTTGGTTCCTGAATGTCTCTGTTGCTTCACTCCTCAATACCTATATGAATAATGTCATTTTTCTATCCTTATGTATGGAATAATTATATTTATTGTTATACAAATGTATTAAACATATCCTGTGTTTGCCTGGTGCTAACAAGACCAGAAGCCTTTTTTTCCCAAACAAGCTTACACAATTCTGCAGTTTACAGTACTGCATATTTTATATTTGAGTGAGACCTTAAAGGTCATTCTAAAATATGTTTTCATTTTTCATTGTGACACATCTTAATAGCAAGTTGCATGTGTATCAAAGATGTATTCAGAAAATCTTCAACTTCCATAAAACAAATGTGAATGAAAGACTTCTATATACCCATGAAGTAAGCCACATGTTACTGAAACATATTCATGGATGGATTCATCAGCCTACAAAAAGAGTACAAAGACTCTTGGATTTGGATTGAGTCATTCCTGTATTGGGCTGAAGTTACTCTGGATGCAGTACTGCTGCATAACTCTTGTGTGGCCTTCCTGTAGAAACACTTGATGTGTGCAGAAGTGTCTCTTTCTGCTATGATGTGACAGTATGAATGTTCTTTAAGATATAAATGCAAATGACATTATCACCCCTCCCACAGTACACCCAACCTATGCTTTTGTCATTCCTGGGAACACCAGCTTTCAGCCAGTAAAGGTCCAAAAGGCTCATCAGTGAGTGCAGTAATTTCTGTAATGAACATATTCTAGCTACTCACCAGCCCAAGCTACTTTGAACAGATAATTATTCAGGAGAACCTGAGCCAGATTATTTAATTTACTGTGCTTTTTTTTTTCAAGTCTGACTGGATTCACTTTCTTCACAAACTGACACAAATCCTGAAATAGCATAAAAATGGTATATCCTTAATATGGCTCAGGTCTGCAGTTTCTATACAGGTCCTGATTATTTCCCATCCCAGCTCCTGCATAACCAGTTTTCTGTAGGATTGGGAGTTAAGGGGTATGAACAAGGACACTCCTCTTTTGGCTTCCATTTAAAACCATGTTGCTTTGTCTTCTAGCACCCTGCTAAATCCTTTCTGTTCTTATGCAGCTCTCTTCACCTGCTACTTCTCAATGGCTCAACAATAACACTTGATTTACCTCATACCCTTCTGCTGTTCCTTTATACTGATTCTTTCTGATGTATATTTTGATGTGTTCCACCTCTTGTATGATTTGTTTCTGCTTCAGTTGCACCTAATGAAGCAAAAGCCATTCCTCCTCTATTCTTTGTGTATCAGGTTAATTGTGTGTTTCATAAGGTTTCTTTCAGTAAGTACTTGCTTCTATGGTTTACTTTTCCTTTTGTCTGCCTTTGCACGAGATCAAACCTACACACGCCTGAATTAGATTTTAAAACAACTGATTTATTGTCTTTGTTTTGTTACTGTTACTCCATCCTTTCCTTGCTTCCTTGCTCTTTTTAGAGTGGTACTGCACCATTTTCTGTTGCATGCAAATTATTTTCCATTTTCATATTCTCAACCACTACCTATTATTCTTCTCTAAGGTAGTAGCCCCCCAATAATTCCCTCTACCTTTCAGATAAAATAGTGAGCCTGAGCATATTTCAATATCTTGCTGGAGAGTCTGGGAAAAAAACTGCTTTCAAATTCCCCCTTAAAGGACTCAAATAGGATATTTGAATCTATATTTTTTGTGAGGACTTCAATATAATTTCTTCTTGAAAACATGAAGGTAAAACTCAGAACATGAGTCTTGTTTCTTGAAGCTGAAAATACAAGTGACACATTCAGCTCACAGAGATGGTGAGTTCCTACTGAGCTTGAGTTTGACCATGAGTTTTTAAGTGTTTCCAATGCATACATTTGTATAAGATGAGTACCAGTACACTGGATTGGACTAAAGCCAGTAGCATGTTTCTAGCAGTTCTGAAACTTAATTCATCATAGAAATACAGAATCATTCAGGTTGAAAGGCAGATCAGAAGATCTCTAGTTCAATGTCTGTCTTCTCAGTAACCTCTTCTTAGGTACCGGAAGGAAGGAAGACTGCTATTAAGTCCGTCCTAAGTCTTCTTTTCTCCAAGGGCAACAAATACAGTAAAGAAAGCTTACAGTATTACTTCCCTGGAATACTCTCTGAACTTCCAAGAATTTGTGGCTCAGTGCCTAAATTGCTGCGTCAGGGATGATATTTCTTTTAGTTCCTCTTGATTATTTTGTCTTTTATTAGCTCTTTGAAAATTTCTGGCATAAAACTTCTTAGCTCAGCTGCATTATCTTGTCTGTTTTCACCCAGCCAATTACAAGTTTTATTTGATGATTCCTTTTTTTGTCAAAGGAAGATGGTACAGTCTATTCAGTAGCATACTGATGCTTTCTGTTTTCTTCTTAATACTTTTAAACATTGTTTAAAAACAGCTGTTAAACAGCTGTTTCCCAACAGCTGCTGAGTACTGAGCACAGAAACATCTGTATCCTTGAACTCATTCCTGTGGGGTCCATCAGCATTTTTTTGTCTTCTCTTGTCTTTGCTGAGTTTTGTCTGCCATTTTAACATCCAGTCATTATGTCTCCTGCTTTCCTTCTACACTTCATTGCTAATGCTTGTTTTCACTCTCCTTCAATAATGTAGTAGTCACATGAAATACTGTACTGCGATTTTCTAAAAGCTTAATCAGCACAATCTCAGCACACATACATGCAGACCTTCTTCCAAGTATCAAATTGATCCTACACTGGTTTTTATCTTTATTTGTCTTTAAATTGTGGGTAAATATTCACTCTTATTCTATGTCCCCAGAAAGGCTTTTGATGGAGCACCTCATTGAATGCTTTTTGGAAATTCAGGTAGACTGCAGCAGCTGTGTTATTGTTTAACCCCATGGTAACTAAGTCCCATGCAACCACTTGCTCACTTCTCGCCCTGTAGAACAGGGGGAAGAGAACTTGGAAGGGTAAAAGTGAGAAAACACATGGATTGAGATAAGAACAGCATAATGATAATGATAATGATAATGATAATGATAATGATAGTGATGATGATAATAACAATAGAAAATAACAAAGTGGAAACAAACTCCAAGAGATGCAAAGAGATGCAAATTAAAACAATTACTCACCATCAAACAACCAATGCCCATTCAGCCCCTGAGCAGCAGCTCCCTGGTCAGCCTTCCCACAGTTTTTTATGCTAAGCATGATGCCATATGGTGTGGGATATCCATCTGGTCAGCGTCGTCCATTGCCTCAGCTGTACCCCTCCCAGCTTTTTGAGTACCCCAGGCCTCCTTGCTGCTGGGGCAGTATGAGGAGAAGAAAATGCCATGATGTTGCTCAGTAATAGCTAAAAGATCCCTGAGTTATTGATACCTTTTCCAGTACAAATCCAAATATAGGCCCATACTAGCTACTATAGAGAAAATTAACTCTATCCTAGTAAGAAACAGCACAAGCTTGTTATCTCTTTCATAGAATGCCAGGAGGCTTGTAAGGTAAAGCCTCCCTTTATACAGGCAATAGTTCCTCGAGCTCTTCTGCACTATGTTGTATTTGTGTATGTGTCTGCTGATTCTGTTCATTGCTGTGTTTACCAGCAACTTCAGAGAATGACTTGTGTTGGAAGGAGCTCAGTAAGATCATCTGGTTCCAACCCCTCTGTCATGGTCACAGGCAATTTCCACTAGACCAGGTTACTCAGATCTGCATCCAGTCTGGACTGGAACACTTGCAGGCACAGGGAATCTACAATTTCTCTGGACAGTCTGTTCCAGTGCCTCACCACACTCAGTAAAAAATTTCTTCCTATCATCTAATCTAAACCTACTCTTTCTCAGGTTGAAGCTATTCCCCTCTTGCCCTCACTACATCCCCATGCAAAAAGTTTCTCTCTACCTTTCTTGTAGGCTCCCTTCAGGTATTGTTAGGCTACAATTAGGTCTTGGAAGCTTTCTCTTTTCCAGACTGAACAATCACAATTGCCTTAACCTTTCTTCATAGGAGAGGTGCTCCATCCCTCTCATCGTCTTGATGGCCTTCTCTGGGCTTGCTCTAACAAGTCAATGGTACTTCCTGTGCTGGGACCTTAGAACTGGAACCTTGCAGGTGGGGTGTCACAGGAGCAGAGGGGCAGAATCCCCTCCCTCCCCTGCTGCCCACGCTGCTCTGGATGCAGCCCAGGACAACTTTGGCTCTCTGGGCTGTGAGTGCCATTGCTGGGTCATGTCCAGCCTCTCATCCTCCTGCACCCCCAAGTCCTTCTCAGCAGGGCTGCTGTCCATCTGTCCATCCCGCAGCCTAGATTGGTACCAGGGGTTGCCCCAACCCACCTGTAGCTCATTACATTTGGTCTTGTTAGACTTCATGAGATTTCCATGGACCCATTTCTCGAGTTTGTCGAAGTCCCTCTGGATGGCATCCCATCCTTCAGGTGTGTCAAAGGCACTAGTCCAATTTGTTCAGTGAAAATGGCAAGCTTACTAATCATTAGTTCATTGGTTCTGTCATGGAATCCATTTCAAAAAATGGTATTACATCTGCTCCCTTCCAGTCTACAGGCTGGAACACTTCAGACATTTCTAATTTAAAGGTTGTACATCACATTTGCTGGCTGAACTATTTTATTCTTGAGTTCCTTGGTGAATGACACTTGGTCCTGACTGTTATAATTCTTTTTTACGTATTCTTTCCATAGCTAGCACTTAAATTTCAGTCAACTCTTCAATGAGTTCTCAGTAAAGAAGTTTTCTGTTCTGAAAGTCTCTTCATGTGCATCCACAGTAAACAAAAAAAAATAAGGTTCAATTTTGTTTGGTTTTTTTTTAATGGCCCTGTCTTCCCTCAGTACTTTTTTTATCCTTTGAATATCTGCGGGCTCTTTGGACTCTCTGACAGATTTCCTGTGCCTGATATATTTGAAAAAATATTTACTGGCTTTTTGCAATATTTTCCCCAGTGGTCTTCTGGTTTGCCTTACTCTGTTTTTATATTTAACCTGCCAAAGTTTCATCCCCTCTAGTTTCCATATTTGGACACCACTTCAAGTTTTCAAACTCGCCTTCTTGCATTTGCTAATCTTTCTTGTACTGTTGTTTAGCCATGCTGGCTTCCTTTAGCCTTTCTCAAATCTTTCATGACAGGAAGTATGCATATCCTTTTTACCTTCAGTGTAGTCTCTAAATTGTGCTCATTCTGCTGGCAGGGACTTAACTCTTCTAGTCAGCTTTTTATCTTCTTTTAGCTACCCTCTTTAGCATATTTTTAACAGGCTTCCTTACTCTTAGGTAATTCTTTTTGAAGTTGACTGCAATCATTATTTTTCTACTTTGTTTTGTTTTGTTGTTACTGCCAATGTTTTAGAGCATATTGTGGTCACTTTCATGGAGTTCTTTGTCAGTAAATCATGATGAATATAGCTCAGATGAATTAAAATAGAACATACCTCCAGAGGGTAAAAACAAAATATTTGTCCAGTTTCCTAAGTACAATTATTTTTCCTAAAAGTTTTCCTAGAATTCTTCATTTTGGACTCAAACTTCCCTTTAAGATCCAGACTAGAGACAGGCTAAACAATTCTGTGTAGTGCAATCTATTGCATCAGCATCTGTTTAAGAGCGTAAGTGGAGCATACAGGCAATTATTTTTAAAATGTTTTAGTATATCTGGTTAGGCTCTGTTGCAGAAGCATCCTGCCTATGTCTTGGCACAGTCATATGCTAATAAATGTCAGAATAGCAGAATAAAACAGGCTGCTTGGACCCTAGGGATTCACTTAACCTTCATGAGACTCTTTAAAACGCAGTTATAGCCCTTTTGTTTCACTGCATTCAATCTCACTAATATAATTTAAGCATAATTAACAGCATATGTTCAAAATACATAAAAGGAGTGTATGTATTTCAAATGGATTGATCATATCTACCTTTACCCTCACTTTATTTACCTTCTCATGTCTTCCATAACTGACTTGAAATTACCTGCTGTATTTACTCTAGTAAGCACTGTGGTATCCCTCAGAACAGCAATTTTCACCTTTGTTTCCAATGAACCAAAAAACAGTTGTGTAAGTAGTGCTGGCCACCCTTGATTAATTTTATCAGTATGGGATGAGATTCACTGGTCATTGAACATATGGTACAGAGTACACCAGCTTGTTTTCTTGCTGTTTCTTACAGAATTAATAATTCCTATTATTTTTCTTTAAAAAGTAAACTGCACAGCTTTGTCTTTTCTGTTCCAAATAAAATCCACATAGGTATGTTAATGCTTTCTTGATACTATTGGTCTAAGAAGTTTTTTCTTCTGCTGATCAAACTATACTATAAATTATGTGTATTTTTAGCACGTATTCTTCAGTCCAGTTGGGGTTCTTGCTTAAACAACCCTTTTATAGCCCCAGGAATGAACAAATGATAGAGTATTTAAGTTAAACTGTATCAGGCATCTAATTCTGAGGACTTCAAGCAGGAGCATAAGGCTGTAACGTAATTTTTAAGCTAATCTCTACTGGCATTGCCAGGATTCTATTTGTCCACTCCACCTCCCTACTGCATTTCTTGTCAGCATTGGCAGTCATCTGATTCCACAAACAACAACAAATAAATGCATAGTTTAAAATTTGGGATTTTTTATTCAAAGGAATTAATTTTATGCTGGGCTGACTTTCAGATCACCATGGAGTTAGAAAATAGTGGGAACTGGTAGGGAGCTCAGAGGAGAAAACAGTAAAAGCAGAAGTTTCTGCAGTTATGTATCCAACATATACAGACTTTGTCTTCACTGTTAGCTATAGCTTTGTGACAATGAGTATTAGTAGAGCATTTGAGATTGCTAACTGCTGTCTTCCAAGGCACCATCTATCCGTACTTAATGGCAGCCACTGCAAAGGAAAAGAACTTGAAGCAACAAAAAAGATTTGATTTGTTGCAGTGACTGGGGTAGAAAATTTTATTTGAAGTGTGGAGAGAGGAGATTTTCTTTTTAAAAGAAGATGAAAGGACTAAACAAGAGTTTTCAAAAGTACCTTGCTCTCAGTTACAGTTTTTCCTACCTGCTTTATAAAACTGTAAATATTGCCAATTTCTACATTCCCTCACAATCCTGAGGACGTCTATATTCAGTGAGACACCACAGTTATTTTCCCTGTATCTACAGTTGGCAGAAGGCATTTTAGAATAAATCTGGGTGAAGGGATTGGCACTACCATCGTTTACACTGCATGTTGTATTTTTAGGAAAGAAAAAATAAGAACATTTTCTTTCAATGAAAGGATAAGCTATGAGAAAATTGCACACCAGAAGTTGTGCAATTCAGATGATTATGAAATCTTCACATTTTTGTGCAGGATGTGATGTATTTAGCTGCCAAAGTCTGGAACTTATGCCTTTTTGTCACAGAGGAGGCTAATTCCCTATTTGCCACAGAAACTATCCCACAATGTACTTCAGAAAAGGGAGACTGTTTACTAAAATTGAAAGCTCAGAGCTGAAACATCAGACCTCTCTTATTTCTCATCATGCATTACCTTTGCAATTGCACATGACAATCCCCTGAGTATTATTTCAATTTATTGCCTATTGAATCTGTCCCTTCTCTTTTAATGTTAAAAATAAAAATTGTTAATTCTTTTATGTTCCCAGTTTCAGTGGCTGGACCAAATTTGATCAGAGCCTATTGCTGCTACAGCTACTTATCAACAACAAATCATGCTTGAGGGAAGTTTGTAAAAAAAAATCCTTCTTTCCACTTTTTCCTCACATGAAGGAGCTGTAGTGTATGTTGCCCTGCTCTTGGTGGATGATTCCTCTGTCTTTCCTGATGAATGGGGCTTCAGCTGAATGACACTCCAGTGATTGAAGAAGAAGGCATGAACTGGTTGCATTAAAAACACTGTTGGCTGTACAGTGTCTCTGGTTGAAGTGTGGAACCATTAAATAATAAACCTGTGTACAAGATCATTACCTGCTTGTTTATAGTGCGTGTATCTGGATGACTGCTTGGTTTTGGCCACTTCCACTTGTAAATATTTTGGATTGGGTCTTCTTGTGTGGTGAAGAGAGAATATAAATCTTTCATTTACTGATATTTTCCTTTCTTTGTTTTCTTTTTTCTGTATGATAAAACAGCTTGCTTTAGCCTCTTGGTTTTAGAACTGGAGATTCACGTTAGAGACCAGTTTACCATCAAGATGTCAATGGAACATGTTTCAAATATTTTCGTTAAATTAGCTTGATCGTTTCCCCCAAAGGTAGTGTAATCTTCTACAATGTTAGTTTGCAATGTAATGCCAGAAATGAAAAATATTTTAGTTTTCAGCTAAGCTATTTTCCTGGTACTTTTATGACTGAAATACAAAGTGTTAGAGGGTGCTAATAGAAGGAAATTAATGAGGAGATGCATGAAAATACTTCAAAAATCTTAACAGCATTCAATTAATTTTATTTTGGAAGCAGGACAAAATGGACAATAGAAGACAATATTTTTTTTAAATACACATGAATTCTAAATTGTAACAAACTACAATTTTCTTAAATTTCAATCAGTCTAGAAAGGGATTTTTTTTTCTTATATTGTTGCAGTAGTCCTGCTAACCTCAGAAGGAATTTATTTGCCTCATTCCTCTGAAAAGAAAGAAAGAAAGAAAGTGGCATGGGGATTACAAGGAAGCAGCTTGAGAGGAAGGGGACTGGACTGCTAGTGCATAGAGCCAGGGGCAGACCTGAGAGGTAGGAGCTTGGTAGATTGGAAGAGGGACTTCTGATATAGTTGCAAGAGAAAAAGGGCTGTAAGAGGAGGGCTTAGTCCTTGTGAAAAGTAATTTTACACCCTGCTAATTGTAAGAGCAATCTTGCTAGTGATCTGGGTTTGGTTTTTAGGTTGATGATATAGCTGGAGACCCATCTCTACTTGTGATTTCATCACAGACTGAGAGAGATGGAGAATATTGAAAATGTAATTAGCAAAAAAATGGTGCTGTGACTTTAACTAATGAGATGTAACACTTCAAAGTGTTCACTGAGGGGGTTTTTTTTCTGATTAAGGATAAAAGCTTGTTCTAAAATTTCAGTTCTGTATTCCCTAATGATAGCATAGGATTACGCTGACAATAGTTATGTTGTTTTACCTAACCATTTTTAGGATGTTGGTAATTGTATTGGCAATACAGAGTCCTGGAAACTGGTGTTAGAGAGATTTGTAATTAAAATTAGGCTGTAAAAACAGCACACTTACTCTCTGCATCTGATTTCCACATATTAGAAACTAATGCTTATTTCAATGTCAAAGCTGGTATTTATGTGTTTTTAATAAGTGCTGCTGCGCAAGTGAAGTATCTGGTTTGTAAATTCACTGATGGAAATTTGAAGACAAAATCACATATATTAATATTTTGTCATTTCCTCTGCCTTCCACACGTAATTTTTCTACAATTATAAGGATTTCTGCACAGGGGCTTTGGATTGGATGGCACCCCAGGCTGTAGTGCTGTGTGAGGCAGCTCTGAGGATAACAGCATCATTCTGGCACGATGCTCAGGGGAGTTAAATCTCTGACATACAAAGTACAGTGGCTTTCACTGGATCTTGTGTCTGTGCCTAAGTATGCTCTGATTCTCATTTGCAGCTAGCTCATGTGCCACATCAGCACACTGTCATCTGTTTTGTAAGTCAGACTATTTTTCTGTGTTCTGGACACTTGAACAGCTTGTTGAGATCTAATTGGCTCAGGGAAATGGAAACACTCATATTTGATATTTATCTTGTCTATTGTGACCAAAAAAAAGTTAATTCATGTACACTGTGAAATTCTGGGATTATTAAAACCTATATAAGTCACTGAAAATACTGGTATTTGGATTAAATTTTTGGCTCTGGAACCTCTAAGTCTAGTCTTAAGCCTGTTCAATGGATATATTCCTACTAACTTCAAGTCACTTTTGTGCCAGGTCTTTGATATACACATGAGAAAGCCCACAGAGTGACATTTCAGAATGAGTATTCAAGTTTGGCAGAATTACAAGAACATTTATTATTTGTAAATTGAACAGATACGACACTAAAAAAGAAGCACAATGCGAGTTCATCAATTTATTTTTTAAGATCATAATAATAATAATTTTAAAACCCCATATCTACCTTTATGATTAGATAGGAACAAAACCAGTCTTTTATGCGCAGATAAAAGAATTGATTTTTAACATCTTCTATCCTTAACTTTCTTTTGGAAAGGCTAGATTAAGATTCCTGATGTTGCCAGTGTAGGGAATTACTTCATTTCCTTCCTCCTAAGACAATAATGACAAAAATATTACATATAACCTTTCTATATAGGAGAGGAGAAGGAAGTTACACCTATTAGAAGTGTAATGAATAATATAATCACCCTTGGCTGTTCCACCCTGGATATGACTTCAGGGACAGAAAAGTGTAAAAGCAGTTCTGACTCTTCTTTGGTCATCTGAGAGATTAAATCAATATTTAGTTTTACCTCTGTTACCATGCTGTTCACATGGAGCCATGCATTTTGCAGCAAAACTAAGGGAAACCTTTAGGATGCATACTAGCATTTACTGTGTAGCCACCAGAGTTCTGTTGCTAGAACTGAACCATTTCATTATGAGATTTTATTTAACTCTGGCCAAGAGTATAGCAAAGCAGATTGTGCAACATTCTGTTTTTACAGTTTCTGTTTAAACATATTAAATAGATTTTTTAAAAGAACTTCATGATACAGTCATTTATTAATAACAAACAGAGAGTTATAGATCTGATTTGTTATTGACTTTTAGAAATTCTGATTACAGGAAACTTGCAAGATTAAACCTGAATATTACTATTCTAAACACTACTAGGAGTAAGCTGAGTGAGACTCAGGCCATGCCAGCTCCACTGAAGGCTTTCAGAAAATATATGTCTTGTGAATGCATATGTTTCTGCCCATTCATTCAAAGCCTGTTCTCTTTTCTTTTTTTGTGTGTTCTCTAACTTGAAGCCAGAACCATTCCTATCTCTTTCCCACACTTGATTCTCTTCCCAGTCCCAATTTGCTGGCACAGAAAACTCTACTTCTTTCTGGGTTTCTTCCAATCTACATGTCTCTTCCTTTCAACTGTCTTCTGCTTACAGTCTTTCTCTCAACTCCACATTCTACCTCATCAATCCTTCTTCAACTCCTCAGATGACTTTCCTAATCCCCACCATATCTTGTCTTGTCCCCACTGCTTTGAGAGTTGTCACTCTCCTACTTCTAGGTTCTCAATCATTCCCATCTCTGTGCTACACTCCCCCAGTTGCAGCTGTACATTTCAACCTGTCCTAGTGCCAGGCTTATCACAGAATCAATAGGGTTGGAAAAGACCCTGAAGATCATCAAGTCCAACCTTTGACTGAGTACCACCATGCCCACTAAACCACATCACAAATTCCATGTTTACTTGTTTTTTGAATACTTCCAGGGATGGTGACTCCACCACTTCCCTAGGGAGCCTGTTCCAATGCTTAAACCAGTGTTTCAGCAAAAGATTTTTTCCTAATGTGCAGCCTGGATCTTCCTTGGCGCAAGCTGAGGCTGTTTCCCTTTGTCCTGTCACTAGTTGCCTGGGAGAAGAGGCCAGCCCCCACCTTGCTATAACTTTCTTTTAGGTAGTTGTGGGACTTCCTTTCGGGCAGTTGTAGGGAGTGATAAGGTTTCCCTTAGCCTTGCTTTCTCCAGGCTCAACAAGTCCATCTCTCTCAACTGTTCCTCATAGAATTTATGTTCCAGCCCATTCACTATCTTTGTTGCCCTTCTCTAGACACCCTGGAATACCTCAGCAGTTCATAGGGCCTGCTGTCAGTTTCCATTGTTTACTCACCTACAGGTTTGCAAAAAATGTGAGTACTTCAACAAGTACTTGAGCTGGTCAGCTAACATGGTTTGATTCAACGCATAAACATATGCACAACGGTAGAAACTGAACTCAAGTGTGAGCAGGGAGCTTGTGCTAATACAGCGGCATAGAGACACCCACTCAGTCTCTCTTGTTCTGTCTCCCATTTTGTAAGGAACAGTCATATTTACAAAGGCAGAGAGGTAAGAAAGTAAATGAGTTGAAAAACCTTATTCTGCCAAATGGAATGGCACCATATAAAAAGAGAACATAATAAAAATTCCTAAATGACATGACTGTGACACAGGGAGAGTGCCCTCCTTTTAGCACATGCCAGAATTAAGATTGTTGCGAACAACAATGCTGCTGTTAGTTCCTAACAAACTATAATAAACACTTCTTACAGGTATCAGACAAGGCTGTCTAGCAGGGCTTTAAAATATTTTTGTTGGAGTTTTCTAAACTGTGATGATTGGGTTTTGTTTGTAAAAGTCAGAATAATAATTTCAGAGACTATGAATCTATGGTCTTATTGCCATATATAAATGCATGTAAAAGTAAGAAAAACACATCACAGCCTCAAAATCTTCTAATTCAGTATTTTTGTTTGTCCCCAGAAATTTGAAATCGGGAAAGAAATAATCACAGTCATATTGTGTGGGCCTTTGCGTGTGCCATTAAGAATTGCAATTTATGAATACCTTTCACTTTCTTAGTTATAGCAATCTTGATTGGTCAAATTCTTTTGTGAATCTGCTCTAAAATGCAATGGCCCTTTACAGTTTGAGTTTTTTCATTACATTCTACTAAAATGCTCTTCCTTCCTCCCCTTATCAACTTATATTTCACTTATTTCCTTAGTCCCTTACCCTCCACAAAAAATCAGCATAACTACTGTGTTCTCAAATAAACTGCACAGATTTATATCAGTTGAGGTTTTGTTTCTAAGCATTTAGACATAAATAACAACTGTGAATAATAATTCTTTTCTCTAACCATATCTTAATAAGGAAAAAATAAAAGCTCCATTAATATCTTCCTGTAAGTCTTCCTTCTATAAGCACTTTAAAAATTTGTGTTTCTCTGAACACCTGCTAGTCTGTCCATGTTTTTATTTTTTTTGACACACATTTTATTACACATGTAGTGTCACCATGTGTCTCCACACTAATAGAGGATAATTCCTTGCAGTGTGACAATTCTTCTCTGTGTGAAGCTTAGATGGTGCCAGTATTTTTACTGCCAAATCTCTCACATTTAATTTATTGAACATGGCATCTTTCAGTCATACAACACATCTCAACAAGTATGTTGTCTCTGTATGTTCTTCTCCAAAACTTACTGCAGTTATTTGCTTTTGGATGAGATTCTGATAGTTCTAATAAAGCTGGTACAATTGGCATTTTATTTCAGTAGAATTCATAGTAATATAAGATGATATTGATTTCCAGAATGTCTAATGGTCTGTTTCTTGAGATATTTTGCTCAGGTTTATACTCTTACTCATGTCTTTATACTAATCTATTATTTTCAATTGTGTTGAAACTTCTAAATTATTATAATCTATGATTTTTGTAATTTACTTTATGTATTGCTGATATTGCAGAAACATCAAAAGACTGAGAAGGGTATATTACAAAAATGAAGACAATACAGATAATAAATGTACAATTATATATTTTTATGTATTTTCTTTATAGATGCATGGAAAAATATCATATGACTACCCTTTTACTATTTTGGAGTTCTTCACCTTCTTAAAGATATCATGAGGACTGTTAAGGAAAACACTGATGGATTCTTTAAAGAATATTGGAGTGTTTTAATGAATTAAATAAATTTAAAATAATCCATTTTTTAAAGTGGACCCATAGCTAATGGAAAGATGTCTAATCAAATGTTGCATTTCTGGAAGAGCAGAAGGTGTCTTGAGACATGGCTGAATAACTTTCAGGATACTGTATGCAGAGAGAACAAAACCTTTGATGCTGAGAAGCAGCAGCTTGAATTTTATTCAATGGAGAATTTAGAATAGGCATAGAAAGATCACACTGGAAGGGAAAAATATGTTTAGAGTGTCTTGAGCAAAGTAGGTGTCAAGGTACTTTGACACCTACTTGTGAAAGAACTTCAGAGATGAAGATTTGAACAATTCTCTGTCCATTCAAGAAGAAATAAAAACTGTCCTCTCAAAGGTAGTTGAAGCCACTGTGCAGTAAAAGAACAAGATTTTTAAGAGAGTAGTAGTTTCAGTTGGACTAAATAAAATAATTTTAATACCTAAGCTGACAAAGATACTATACATAAGGCGTGATGTTACAGATACAAGAGCTCCTGTGGAATTCAATTCACCATTTTCTCCCTTTCTGACTGCACATAGAACAGCATGCCTTTTATTCATCTTCTTCTTGTCAGCTAGAGGTAAGGACTTCTGGAATTCTGGCAATGAAGGAAACAATCCTTTACTGAGGAATGAAAAACTAAAGTAATATTTGCATTCTTACATTCCCTGGAATAGTGTAAGAAAATTTTATTTGTGTTGCAAAGGTAGAATGATAGAATCAAAGGTTTGGGTTGGAAGAGGCTTAAAGAACCTCTTGTTCCAAGCCCCTGCCATGAGCAGGAAACTTCCCCTTGGATCAGGTTTCCTAGAGTGCCCTTCAACCTGGCCTTGAACGCTTTACAACTTCTCTGGGACAACCAGTTCCAGTGCCTCACCACCCTCACAGTAAAGAATTTCTTCCTAATACATAATCTAAATCTATCCTCTTTACCCTCTTTTAGGAGTTGAGGACTCCTAAAGGTATTGAAGGGTGTATGTCAGTGATTGAAAGTGTTAGGCCTCCCACGAGAGGCTGAGAAGAAAATGGTGTAAGTGGCCGTCCTGTCATCACTGGTTTTGGTTTCTGGTGATACCTAGCAAAAGGACAGGACTTGCTGTAAGCACAAAAGAGCTTAGCATTTAACAGATTAACAGAGTATTATATTTAACAGATGGTGGAAGAGAAACCATGAGCAGTAAGGAAGCTTTGGGAAAGAATATGAAGAAAAGTCTTCAGAGATGAAAAAACAGTCAAAGATTATGATTATCATCACAACCAGTGATGACAAAGATTTTCTTAGCATGCATACCTCATCCATACAAAGACCCTGAGGGCTTCCTGCCTCTTTCTTCTCACCCATTTAAATCCTTGTCTTTTATCTGCTTTTGGACACTACCGCCAAAAGTTTCTGTCAATGAAAGCAAGGAAGAAAAAGATGTCTGGCATGCCTCCTACTCAATCTCTCAGAAAGCAGAGGTAAAAATACCAATAACATAAGTTAGACTGGAAAGCATTCAACGGTATTTGGCATAATCAATCAAGTGTAAACACTGGCAAAGCTGTAACAAGGATAAATTGGCTAGAAGGGGCATTGCTGAATAACCTCAGAAGGTGAATCAGCTTCTTTACAGGGACTGACTGGGCACTATTCACCATTTATTAGTCACCATCAATGGTGGCAGATTAAAAAGGTCCAGGAGAGGACAAGGACAACCTAGAACATGAATTCTGACTTCTTTCCAGATTATGGTACTGGGAAAGGCTTTGGCTCCTTCAAACAAGAGTGAAATTCTAAAGGAGGAGCAGAGGCAGAGAATGCCTTTCTACACAGATTAGCTAAACTTGTGAGGACAGCATTAAAATAAGACTACTGGTTTCAAATAGCACCACATCATCAATGTTAACAAGGCAAATTGGTAAACAGAACTAAGAAGTAGGGGACATTTAAATACTTATAATATGGTCATAGAAGACACAAAGAGGAAAATAGTTGGATAATCTGAAAATAGTTTTATAATCCTCAGTGTTCAAGCTGCACAGTCAGTAAATTAGAAGACTTTAAGATCTTGATACACTATTTATTTTCATTACTATTTTCATAATTTGCACTTAAAGACTTTGATTTGGAAAAAGTACTTCCTGTAAAATCTTAAGTCTATGACAGTATTAGTAAACAGTCCCAGAAGCACTCTGGGACACAGGGACACAATCACCTCCTCTTTGAAATTAGTAAGGTCTTTGGCATGGTTTTGGCTTTGTGCATGGCTGCAAGTACTTTCGATAACTCTGGAGTGGTGTCAATACTAGCCACTCCAGATCTGAATCCTGTAGCAGACTGCTGTGGAATGGGAAAACCCACAGAGCATGGCCAGGATAGCAGACAGGCATCTCTTGGTGAGGGAAGTGATGAAAAGGAGGAGACTGGACACTTCAGTCACCCACTTGCATTTATGAAAAGAGGTAGAGAGAGACATGCACGAGGACAATGCTGAGGGAGGACTGTGGCTGCAATCACTGGGGTGTAATAGAACTGAGTAAACAACAACTCTGTCAAGAAACAGCTCAGTGTACCTGCATCCAGTGCCATCAGACGACACCATTGAATGTGGGTGGGCATTGACAAGATTAATTGCTGACGGCTGCCCAAGAGTACTTTGATGGCATCCCTTGTGTGTGAACAGTGAGGCTCACAGTTACGGGATGTGGCGTGCTTTGTTATCAGGAGGAAGGGCCATGCAGCCCCTGTGTCCCAGGCCCTCTCAAGTCAGGCCTGGATTTCCTCTTTGGAGCCAACAGAGAGAAGGGAGTGGTGGGGAGAGGCAGAGGGGAAGAAGCTGAAGTATTCTTCCTCTGCCAGGATATTACTGCTTTTTGTGTCCTGGCTGCCAGACCTGTTCAATGACTCATTTAGGAGGTGTCCCTGAAGAAAAGCTTGCATGCGTCATCTTTTACATCTTCCAATACCTTTTTGCCCCAGTATTAGAGAATTTACCTCTATGTGCTCACCACAACTCATTTTGCAAGGTTTCCACTGTCCTACTTATCTGGAACCCATTCTGTGGAGAAGGTGGCAAGGGAAGGGTGGTAAGCCCATGCTGGGCCTCCAGTCATCTCAGTCTGCAGGTGGTGAAGAAGGCTCATCCCTGGTGCTCTCAGACTTTCTCATATCATGCCCACTGGTCTTCATGTGAAGTGGACGGATGCGGAGAGGAAAAATTAGGATTCTTCAAAAGTTTTCAGTATAAATGAGAAGTATGTTGTTGTGTGCTGTCCCATTGCAAGTAGAAGTATAAAATCAGTTTGGGGTTTATGTCTTTGGTTTTCTAAGAACTAATATTCCTTACTTCATCTGCACTTCCACTACAAATAGATCACAGTCCTTACTCAATTCCAGAGACCAGTGCACAAGAATTAAAGAGTAGAAAATCAAGGAGCAGGAAAATATTATCAATTTTAATAAATGCCTGGACAATTGGAGTGTTTACTAGCAAAAGGAAACTTCATGTCATTGAAAATTCCCTGAGACAATTTAGAAGAACATACATCAATAATGTTTTTAAGAATGGCTGGTTTGGCCTTGGAACAGTGGACTGAATTAGAAGATACTTTGGGTTTCCTTGCCCTTCTTTCTTTGATATCTGATGTCCTACTTTAAAAAAAATGCAAAGAAAAACAAAACTTTTTTCTCTATTTTAGCATTATTTTATTTGCACAATGCAAAAAAGCACTACCAGAGAAAAGCTAAGAATACTGACTACTTCCAGAAAGACCTAATCCTTATGTGACAGCAACAGGATTATTAAATGAAAAGAGGGAAAAGGGCAATAGTATCATTTAGTATAGAAATATACAGCAAAATAAAGAGTAGAGAAATTGGGAAGCAGTTAATGTTTGCTATCAAAAATAATCAGAAGAAAGTACTATGAAACAAAGCTCTGAGTTTTGTTTGCATAACCAAAGTTGGCTGTCATGTTCAGGATTATTAAATGAGAAAAAGCTTTTTAGTGTGTAATATCAACACCCTTTTAAAACAAGTTCTTACAGAACCTTTGATAAAGAAACAAGTCAATAGGCTTGTATAAGCCTCTGGACATCTGCAATTAGCTAAACCAAAGAAGATTAAGTACCTAATGAGGGACAAAACGTTGAAAGTATTTTTATGTGTTTGAAAATGAAATCTGTGTTTATTCAATGTATGCTTTTGATGCTAGACTATTACTGTTATCATATATCTAACACTTACCCAAGAAGAAAATATTTAAACAGAACAGCATTTATTAGCCTCGGTAAATAAAATCTGGAGTAAGGAGTACATAAAGTAAAAGTAATTTTTATTTGAAAGCAACATTTTTTGAACTTCTTTGGCTTTAATAACTGAAGAAAACTGAACACTTGTAACGTGAGTTTCATGGAAGTGTATGAAACTAGAGCTTCATCTCCCTTGTTTACTACAACAATCTCTATCCTGATCTGCAGAAGCTGTGTTTTAATTTTTAACTCTTTCTTTGTTTATTTGATTCCTTTGATTATTTGATGAGAGTAAGCCTGTGATTAAAATGGGAAATATATTTTTGTGACCTGAATGAAGATGATGTAAAAAATTGATAATTTTGTGATATTAAGCAAAGATAGATCTAGTTTTTATCTGGAAAGGTCAGTCATGAACACTGTGAATCTCAGGTCTAAAACCTGGAAGGTTCTCCATTACATTTTTTGAAAATATGTCTCTATGGGACATGAGGGCATTTTTTAGCCTACAGCTAGCAGCTAACATATGGTAAGCCATATTCATTTTCTTCATAATGATGAAAAATGTATTAAAACAAGAAATATCAGAGGTGAAAAAGGACTTTTATTTATGCAGTTTATGTACATTGTAGAAAGGAGAATGTTTATATTCTAAGAAAGAACTGGATTTAAATTAAAAATATTTTCTGGATGCAAGTCTGAACAGCATTCACGAAGATGTACTTTAAATAAGACCCTCAAACATAAATATTAATGCACTAAAATAATGTGTTGTCTACTGCTCTGCCAAGAAATATTCCCACAAGGGAAAGTAGATGGTTCTTCTTCTGCTGGGAAGAAACCGAATCAGAAAATTCCAGATATGAACAATAGGAGAGACTTGAAGACAGCATAGCCTTGAAGCTCTGGTACATGCAGCTGCTGTCTCATGTCACAGTGGACACTGTAGAGCAAAGATGTTAGCTTGGAGTTCCATTCTCTACATCTTTCATGGTCTGGACTCCAGTAATCTCCCCAGATTGGGCACTTTGGCTGGATTAAGTTAGGGATCTTTAACATAAAACTTCCATGTACAAGTCTTTTGGCTGGCAAGACAAATAGTTCAGGAAAATTAGCTTCTGAAATTAGGTATTTAGGGTTAGGTATTTAAAGGTCAGCAATGTAAATATCTCCAGTTTAAGCTCTTTTAAGAAAGAACAGGCCTACAATATCAGGCTTTTTATACTTGTGAATGAGTATATATTAGGTATAATTTCAATATATTTGGTTTAAAATGCGTTGAATGAGTTTCTAATTGCAATAACTACTGAGTAGAGAGCACTGTCCTGAAGCAAAGAATTTCTGAAGTGCAAAGCCCTAGCCACTATTTTGAAGTTAAATCCAACCAAAATTTGGCACAAGGATGAGTCCAGCAAATAACCTTCCATCTCAAACTTGACAAACAAAGGAGAATGAGGCGACAAGAGTGGCCCACCTTAAAATATATTCTTGTTGAAAAGCCACTCCTGCTGATCAACATCTGCTTCCTCTGCTTTGCCACATACAGAGCAACTTTCTCTATTTAAACAATTTGATCTAAGAGAAGAACAACAGATGTTCAGTGAATTGCATTTTCTGCCTATTGGTAATTTGATTTTAAAAAGGAAATAGGAAATCGGAAATACACACTTTTGTTTAAAAGCAAAACACTGGTTTAGCCCCCACTTCATCTTTATATACAAATTCCACAGATTGGAAACCTTCTACTGCTGAAAAAAAATTAAAAACATTTGATATGTGTTTTCATGTTTTTTTGGGTTTTTTTTGTATCTGCCTTTACATTATGATATTTATGTGCAGCTACCTAAAGACCTAAGCAAACAAAAAAAAAAAAAAGAAAAAACCCAAACCCAGACCAATGCTGTCTAGAAAAGGAAATACCGACAATGATAATTAAATAATTTATGAAAAGTTTTGGTTTAGAATCAAATGAAATTAATTTCAGTACAAATCTGGAAAGTATCTATTGTTTTATAAAGTAAGATTTCCCATTCATTTTAATGGGTTTCCTCTTGCTGAATGCCTATCTCTTTATCCAATGCTTTTAGATGGAGAGAACAAATGACCTGGTCAATTTTGAAATGCATTAGTGATTGCCAGACTCTCATAACTGCAGAAAATTATATTTCTGTGCAGCTACTATGGAAAACAATTGTACATGGGAAATCAAAAGTACATGGTTGAGTTCTTATCTGAGATCATCCCATACCTACTGAGGCTAGAGACTGTCCTGAATTCATGAAGGGAGTGTAATTAAATGTAGAGAAATCACTACACAAGCAGATAATAGAACAGTTTTAAGCAATGTGCAATGACTTTCAGAAGACTGGCGACATGATGCTTTAAAAAAATCTACCTGTGCTAATAAGTAACACATTATTAAAAAGTAAGTAATTTGTTTTATAGCAAGTAAGTCTAACACTGAAAATTCTTCTTTGGTGGAAATTTGTTAAACTAAACCTAGAGACTTCATTGTAGATTTAGTTACATAAAGTTTACAGTATGTCTCAACTTGTTGTGTTTAGCGTGATTTTAATGCAGCAGATCAAACATATTTTTACAGAAAAACTAATGTGAAAACATCTCTGGTATTTGAAGAGTATAATTTGCATAGTTGTCTTACCTTTTGAACTTGTCTTTCAGTACATAGCGATCTAAGCAATGAAGGGAGTGCTATCAGTCTTCCTCATTAAAATAATGAGTTAAATACAGAAATCCACATTCTGGGTAGTAGCATGCTTTCTGTAAGGTGGGAGGCCAAATTGAAAGGCATTAATTATTTTTCAGTATGTCTAATTTTATGTTTATTATTCAGAATAAAATTTCTTTTCGTCATTGACTAAATATTAAGTGTGTTGGAAAGCTTAATAACCTTGTAGATTAAAGGCCTAATAACTTTGGAGAGGAGATAGCATATTGCACGTAGCTCAAACTTGTTATTAATTTTCCTCAACTTTTCCTTCATTCTTGTCAGAGAGTAATAGCGCTTGCTTTGCATCTCTCCAGCTGACCTTTTTCAGTGGAACCATTTAAGTGCTGCTGAAAGAAGTCTGAGGTTCTGATCTTTTCAGCTGTGGAATGGTGAGCTGGTCAAAGGCCAGCAACTCACTTTTGCACAGCCCTTTGATATTAACTTGTGCATTCCCCTCCAAATGTCTTTCTAGTCTCACATCTCCCAGCTTAGTTTTTATGGAGCCCTTTTTTGCTCTAAGCAACTGTAAGGAACATTTTCCTAGACCCTTTGATTGTATTTATATTTTCTCTCTGTACAATTTATAGGTTTTTCTCCTACATCATAGTGATTGATGGTTATCATCAATACGATGTAGAATGAGATCCAATTGCTGGCCAAAGTTTTGCATGGGATATTCTTACTTTGTCAGTCATTTTTCATTTAGTCTTGAGATGCTGGTAATTCGCCCTGCTAAGTTTTTGATGCCAGCCTCCATTGCACTGTTTCTCAACATTTTGAGAAGTAATTCTGTTTTTCTTGGCCAGTCACACACACATGTATTGCTTCTCAGAGATTTCTGAATAACCAACTAACTCTTCCACTTCTCAATTGTCCTCCAAATTTTCTTTTGCTATATTAAAAAACAGTCATTCTGGAAGATCTTGCCAGCAAGAATGCCAGAGGAGAAAAAAAAATATATAGGTGTAGAGACTATATTTAAAAAGCAGTAATGAGTTAAAGAAAATTCTGTTTATAGTTGCGCCCAATTGTGGAGTACCATAATTGGCAATTTAAAAATACTCTAAAAATTGGATAGGGTATAGGAGCAAAACAAGAAAATGTTCTGATATCAGAAAATTACTCCATACAAGAAATTCAATCTGTTCATATTATTAAAAATTAGACGAAGCAATGACTTAATAAGACTTTCCACACATGAAAGACACTGTGGTGTATTTTCCTAGGAAGAATAAGGCTCAAGATTTTAGAAGGTAGTGTAATCTTAAAATGCTTCCATCTCTTGGAGTTTTTATTGCCCAAATGGAGTGCCTTTATTAATTATACTCTGGATAAATGCCAGTTATTATACCTGTAATGGAGTTATTAATTGTGCAGTCTGCAAGACTCATTGATCTAATAAATTTGTTAATAAATTAACTAATAATTTAGTTAATTTTTGTAACCAAAGTAAACACTTCTGTAGGAAATATGATGTCAAGTCTTTATTTCTGATCACTGCATTCTTTGTGCCTCAATCATTTCCAATATGGCAAAATAGACATCGTATCAGTCATTAATTCATCAGCCATTATGTTTTTCAACACTAGCCATCAGCCATTATGTTTTCAACTTTCTTCTCTACCATGAGAAGCCATTTGATGCCTTAATTCTAAGAATATGAGCAGGCTTTCTTTTTTTCCCCAAAGTGAAGCTATGTACTAATTTCCAACAGACTCCAAAGGAAAGTCTGCATACTCTCACTCTGTGGAAACATGAGAGAGCTTATCCTCTGGAGAGAGGAATAACCTCTCTGTCATTAAGCTACCTGTGCCTCAGGGTAAGAACATTGCATATGGTAGTTCCTGAAGAGAAACTGATGTGGCAAAGTTTCAAAATTTGATGCACCTTGGAATGACTTGTTTGTCTCCTCATGTCTTTAATTTTCTAATTTCTGGAATGTTTTCAAATGCATTTTTTCACAAGCAGTAGGATGGCTACCACAATCCTATGAGTTTGGAGAGGGTATATAATATGAAAAAATATTTTTGATAAAATGAGAGAACAATATGTTTTCATGAGTCTGTACCAACTAATCTAAGGTGGCAATTTTTTTGGTAAAACAGAAAAGAAAAAGCAAGTTTCTCCTTATCTCCATTTAATCCTCATATCCCCATTTAAACCTCACAAAATCAATGTAAGAGGTGTGAGAACAAGATTTGCTCTTCAACCTCCTGTTGGTCCTATGGCGCTTCTGGTCTTAATTTTTATTTATTAATTCAAAATTTATGCTGATATCTTGAAGTGTTTCAAGATATGTAAAGATGAGGTGAAACAACCACTACTATTAAGAATAAGTATTTCACCTTGAAATCAGAATAGTGCAAAATTCCTTGATATTTTTAAAGGAAACAAAATTCCTTTTATTTTTGAGAAACACATCCTGTTTGGGTACCTAGACTATTCAATATTCATATATTGATATTGATTGATATATTTCATCTCTCTGCCTAATTTACTCCTTTTGATTTGTGAATTTTTTAAGCTAGATTATCTTACATCCTTCTTTTATGGCTAAGCAATTTCCCTCGGGTATTTTTTCCCTTTTAATTGACATAGATACTACAGATTCATGTTAAGTATATCTTTGTTTGAAAAGGTTAGTTGATATTTGCTCATAATTGTGCTTTTAGGTAAAATTAAGGCTTTCACCAAAGTCTTTTACATGATTCATTTCAATATTTTCATTAATCAATGTCCAGGACTTATTCTTTCCAATCTTCTGTAGACTTTTTTGTCTCCTTTTTTGCCTCCTGTAGACTTTTTATCTCTAAACTTATGAGCCTTGAGGTAGATTTTTTTGAGCAAAGTCTTATAGCCTAAGGGCATTATATGTTAATAATTTTGAAAACATAATTTTTTACAACTGATTTTAAAATTACACACTGATCTCACAGTTTTCAGCATCATACAATAATACATTGTTATCCCTAGTGTGAAGGGAAATTCAACAGTGTTGAGAAAGAAAAAAGCAAAGGTCTAAGTTGGAAATATTTCTGTATTTCTTGCTTCAGATTAATTTTTGGTGTTGTAAGGGCCTCTCGAATGCAAAAAGAGTTCCTAGAAAAATTCTACAAATTTTGCAGGAGTTAAGAGCTCATAGGTTTCTTTGTAAAATTTCTTTCTAGTTTGTAAAAAGGTAGGGGGCAAAGTTTATTATCTTGTTGGTTCAAGAGATGCTTATACCTCACAGTCCACAAGTTTTGTGAAAGCTCCACTTAACAGATTTGGAAATGCGTTTTATAAATATGCTTTTTCTTAATAATCTCTGTAATACTATACCAAGTGAGAAATATCTGTTCAATTGTTACTTTTTTTTCAATTTGGAGTATGATTGAGTGTTTTGTTAGCATTTGAATTTCTATTTATAGGCATGAAAGGAGAGTAAATTGTGATTTTAGCAATTGTTTCAAATCAGCAAAAGGACTTTTGAAAGCCATGTAGAATATTTTTTTCACAAAGTTAGTCAAGGCAATCCATGCCTAGCTTCTTTCATTAAGAAGCAGGAAAAGTATTTGTTATGCTCCTATGGACTATTTTAAAAATATTGTTGAAAGTGATTTCTAGTAATGTAGTGTAAAACTTCACTTGCCAAAATGCATATTGCCCAATTTTTCTTTACTTTTTAATTTAGGGTTTTTTTGCATTTAGGTAGCAATTTTGTTTTCAGATGTTAGCTCTTTAATGTTAATTGTTTGACTGTTTACAAGGATCTAAGCTTCTTTGATGATGTCAGTTTTTGAGCATTTCAAATGCAAATAGTCTAATACTGATGGCACCTCTGTGTAAGCAGCATTTTTTCTAATGCAGCAATGGGAAACCAACTGACCTTTAGATAACTGCAGCAAGGATCTTAATCTTAATGGCTGAACAGATTAGGGGTGCTCTTTAAGAGCCTCAGTTATGAATCTCAGCTGCCAAATCTCGGTCCTGTGAATGAGTCAGTAAAGAAACCACAATTCATAAATAAAAACAAATATATATATATATATATATATATATATTTTTTTTTTTTTTTTGTCAGTAAAGAATTGCCTGGATTGCACAGAATTGAAGAAAGGCTTGAGAAGAAATGACTGCTGTGTTTGGGGGCAGTTTGTCACTTTAAAAGAGGCATGCTTGTTCTGGACTGTGTGTGGAGGCAGAGAGGGAGCATAAAGATTTTCCAAAAAGACTTTGCTGCTGAGGTCCAATGAGATGGTTGTGGGAAAGACTGATACCATAACATGGTTCATCTTCCTGTCCCATCCAGGAAAACTAGCTTTCAGCCCAGTCAGTATTCAAGGGAATGGCAAATAGTTCCTCTTATCAGTCTTCATCAACTCACCCATTTTCTGGAGGGGCAGGAAAAGCACTAGCAACTGCCAAAACTTTTGGGGCATCCTGGAGACAAAATTAGCTCTCCAGGGTATAAATGCAAAAATCTCAGACTCCTTCAACCAAATTAAGAGTTGTGACTGGCAAAGTAATGAACAGTTGCTTATGATTATGGATAACAAGGTAATCTGTTTTATAGTACAGTGAATTCTCACCCCACATCTTTGTTCCACTTTAGCTTTATTAGTATTTTAAATTCAAAATTTATTTAGCTGTTTTTCTTTTTCATTTTGATCAAAGGACATTAAAATATTTCTCCTTGCCAATAGTGCCGTGTCTGCATTCCCACACATACACAGAAGTAGTGTCATCACATTCCCAACGAGCAATGCCCTTATTTACCTCTGATACCATTAGCTGCATGTCTACTGATGCATTTTTGCAAACTCCTTCAGAAAGCATTTTTCAAACCTGTGAGTTTAAATTATTTTATGCTGTGCCAGCAGTAATGCTTGTTCCATCTGCTCCAATAGGTATCCCATTATTAGCCTTAGTATGGGAGCATCTGCTGCTAACAACTGCAGCCATCAGCAAGGACAAATGTGAGGAAATTCTTCTTGCTTCTTCAGTATTAGGAACTTCATTTAAAAATTCTCAATTGTTGTGGCAATTATATCAGTTTTCATGTTAGCTCAATCTCACTCAGCAAAGAAATTGTGTATTGTACCTATTTTGACCCCAGAAGGAAAACCTAATCGCATCTAAATCCAATGCAAAGGAAGAAAAAATGCAAGTTTGATATGAAATCTACTGATGAAAAATGTATATATCTGGGCTGAATAGTGATTTTCATTTCAAAATTGACCTCATCTAAGGAAGAGTCACTTAAAGTATCATTAAAATTTTTTAAGGATTTAGGGAGTGGGAGAAGAAAAAAACTCATATCAACCAGAAATTATGTACTTTCAAGTATTATTAATTTGCCAAATTTCCTCTTCCCATTTTTCCTTTCCAGTTCAATACGAGCACATCCCCAAACTCCTCTCTATTGTTCTTTGATCTTTTTTCTGCCATTGATAATGCTTGTTTCTTCTCTTTTTTTAGTGTGCTTGCTTAAATTTAAAGTAAAATAACCAAAGGTAGATGTTTATGTTCTTTCTAAGCTACTTTTCATTAATTTTTCTCTGTACCTGTTGGCAATACTAGTGCTTTTAGATGCAGAAATATTTTTAGTTAAGATACTTTTCTCTCCTACACAACTAGATATACAAACTTTATAGAAAATTTATTGATTTTAAAAAATTATTTATTTCCAGTATCTAAATCTGCCTAACTGCTTGACTCTTACCCTGCTGTTATCAGTGCAGTTGCCTCTTGGCCTTACATAAATCTATTTGAAATATTATTTGTGTTATTCTCAAAGCTTGCTACTTTTGCCATTAGAATTCTCTTATGAATGAGTAGCATTATCATATTTTGCAGCATCGGGAATAAGCTTACCATACCTGTTTTGAATGCCTTTCAAAGTTTTGCTCCTAGTTATTAAATGAATCTTACATTTAATGAGGTTTTCCAGACCCAATACTCTGCAAGTGTTATAACTGTAGCTCTTTTTAACTCATTTTCCATGTTTCCTTATAATTGCTTCCCAAAGTTTCTCCAAAAGTTTGCTGTGCTTCACATCAAAGATTATCCAGTTTGTTAATATTATATGCTTGTGTATATCTTTAAAAATAAGTTTACAACTTTGTCAAACAAAGTGTATGTAATCCTTCCAATTTTAGGGCATTTGATTGGAACTTGGTTTTGGTAGAAATGTCTAAATGTCAATTTAGTCTAGAAAAAGGCAAAGCATACTTTGGTATTCCTGGAAATTTCCAACTTTTCATCAAGAAAGTGAATTCTTCAAAATCACCCAAATTTAAGGCATTTCATAATTCAAATGTGTGCCCATGATTGCCTCAATGATCACTTATATACACTGAGTAAAATACAGAAGGCTTGCAGCTTGGACACAAAATGAAGTTGCTTTGTCTGGGGCCTGCTTGTGCTCACTTCTTCACTGTTGGATGGTGGGCCACTGTCTTCAGAAGAAGGTCTCTGGTTGCATAATCCTTTTGACGCTTGGAGATGGTTGCCAATTTTTAACATGAAGTTGCAGAGGAAGAAAACTAAGAAACAGCTGCCAGTTTTGGAAGTTTATTAGGACAGTGTGAAGTAGTCAAGTGACCAAGGTATGCTTAAGAGAAAAGAAGGGGAAAGTACCAGAAGCAGAAAACTGGATACACAAGTGAGACAGGATCAGATCAGGAATCATGAGCTACAGGGGCAGAGATCAAAAAAACCCTAGGGGATTCTAATCTGAGATCAAAGAAGTGCTTCAAACTGCTGAGGAAACTGGGACAAGGGAAAGCATGTAGGTGTTTTATCTAGATTTGTATACTTACCCTAATGTCAGAGGTGTAGAGATTTGGTATCCTTAGAGAGCCTGTAAAGCTGTTTGCTGTAGCTATCATTTGCCCTGGAGAAACGAATTATCCCTCTTGGCTTTTCTTTTTCTTTTTCTTTTTCTTTTTCTTTTTCTTTTTCTTTTTCTTTTTCTTTTTCTTTTTCTTTTTCTTTTTCTTCTTTTCCTTTTTCTTTTTCTTTTTCTTTTTCTTTTTCTTTTTTCGTTTTCTTGTTAATCCTAGTCCAACAGTTGCAGTGCTCTAAGACTGTGTGGTCTTTGCTCTGTGAAGAGTAATAATGAAGACTGTGTTTCATAAAACCCAATGGTGGTGGCAGATGGAAGCAAGGATTCATCACCACTGTGCAAGGGTTTTTACTGTGGCAGAACCCATGAACATCTTTTTGAGAAAGCAGTATCAAAGCTGATTTGACTCAGTATGATTGTGGTAGTCCTTTATGCACAGGTTCCCAGCTAGGTGGATGCTACCCCAAGTATTGCTGCTATACTTCTCGTGGGGGAGGAAAAAATTGAAAAGGTAAAAAAATTCCAAACCACCAAACCTGGGCATTTTTGATGGACAGCCTTTTTTTACTGACAAGTTACTGAAGCAATATCCCAGAAAGTTCCAGGAGTGATGCACTGTTTTGTCTTTTCAAACAGAATTGAATGAAATTGTTTATTCATCATGTCCCCCATCTTATTTGAAAACACATATTAAAAATATAAAAGACTCAAACAAAATGTATAGTTCGTAACTATTCTATATCTTTGCAGGCAGAGCTCCCAGGAATTCCAGCATTCATTTTAGCACTTGGTATGTATGAAAGAGAAAGAAACTTGTCAGAACAGGTGACATGAGGATGAAATTCCTTAAATCTGTTTTAGCCTGTGGAGTCACCTTTTGCTTGATAGTAATCTCTCTGTGATTTAGAGAGAGGTTATAGATTGCAGCAGTTTGAGTCCTGACCCAACAACCAGGTTCTCCTTAGTTCTACCCAATAAAACTGTCTTGGTATTAAGTCCTATTTAAAAGATTTTATGCATTTTCTTCAGAAATCAAGTCACATATATCTATGGAATATTGTAAGACACAGTGTTATCTGTGTTTGTAAACTGTATCCTGAAGATGCAGAGGGGCATGTGTATAAACTCTGTGCCTTATGCTGCATGTCAGCTAGCAGGACCAGCTTAAAAAAAATTGTCACAAATATTTTGTAAGTTTTGGAACATGTAACAGGAAAAAAAAAATCTCCTTTTCAGTGAAATAGCAGCACAACTTTTTGAGAAAGAAATTAATTTTCCTCACTATTGATCTAATTGACAAAACATTTCTGCCTTGAAAAAGTTCTCTAAAAAACCAAGCAGTATTCTGCATTGTTTACTAATAATTAAGATAGCCTTTTATAAGTGAGAGGTATTTATTGGAATAGAAAAAAACTCATACATCTAATAATCCGCCTACATCAGTCCAATTGGGTAAGAAACATGTATGTTCCAGTTTAATATTTTATATTGAACCACTGACACTCTGCAGTATTGCAGAGTGCACTTTTAAGGGAACTCTTCTGGCAGTGTCTGAGAAAAGGTGGGAAAATCGTCATTTAAGAAAGATACATCATAATGCTTTGAAAATGTTTTGTTTACTACCAAACTTCTCACCATGCAGATAAGCTTGCACATTTTTATAAAACTTTTATATTCCTTTTGGTTCCTTGATAAGCTTGTAATAATATGAAAATTTGTTATAGAAGTTATAATTCCTTTCCATAATGACTGCTTTTTGTTTCTTTATGCCCCACATTACACTGCAAATATGTGTAGAAAATTTATTAAAAAATCCAAACTAACAGAAATGTACATTCTTAATATTGAAGTTTATTATATCAACATTTAAAAAACCCCAGTAGTGGAACTATTTCCAAAACAGTTCTTTTACTACAGCCAGAAATATTCCCAGTATTCAGAAACTACAGCTACATGTCTAAAGAATGCAAAAATATTTGGAAGCATATATGAAAGTGTTTGCTATAATTATCAAATTATTAAATGATCATCATTAAATATATTGAGTGCTGAGTAAATCACTTTTCAAAATTATATTGAATAGAGAATTGTATGATGTTTCAAAGATATTCCAGGAGAAATGAACCTCTTTACACATTTGTAATAAGTTTTTGGAACAAGATCAGAAGTCAAATAAAGAAGATCAGAGGTTTCCATATTTTAATTCTGTTGAGATAATTATTGTAGCATAAGATTTAGATCTCTCATGGCATTCTGTGAAGAATTCTGTATAAGTATGTTGTTCTTATATTTAAAGCGTTACTGGATGTACATGAATTTGAAAGTCTTGATATATTGCAGGGAAATAGTTGTTAAACATGCCAATATCTGAACTATTGATTGTCTAAATTGCCCAGAAGTTTAACAATCATTACCACTCCTTGTTCAAGAGAATGTATTAGTACAGAAGCACCCTGCAGACTTGGGCCTCCCTTAAATACCTTTGCCTCATTCTATAAAAAGAGTAGGCAGTAAAAATCAACTCTTTAATGATTAAATCCTTTTATTTGACAAGGTGGTCTTGCAAAATCTTTTTGATGTGTGAATGGATGGCTGCTCAGAATGAGATGCCATTAATGTATTATGAAAAATATATTGTTAGTTAATGTCTAACTCTTCCTTTAATACATAGCATGAAATATATGGAGGAAAACTGTTGATTATTGAGTGTTCAGTTTGATGTCTGCAGAAATACATCAGGTGTTAATAAAGGGAACTGTGTAGTTACTTGGACATCTAAATTTGAGTCAGTAAAAATGCTGAGAAGCTACATGTAAAGTTCATAATTAAATTCCTTTTTAATTCTAATTTTTTATTAGTATTTTTAGATGACAGTATCAGATTTATATGCTATAAATGTGCTTAAAACAATAGACTTATCCTTTGATATCCTCTTCTTGTGAAAACATTTTCCAAAGAGTGTTGAGATTATTAGTAATTTCTTCAGATAGATATTGAAATAATAAAAAATGTAAACCCAAAGTATAGCATAATTTTACTTATAAGTGGTACTTATAAGTACTCATAAGATGTAGTTTCAGTAATTAAATATCAACTGAAATGGAGAACAAGCCTTTCTCATTTATTCAGCTGTTGACACTTTAATATTTGATATTTAACTCTTTAATATTTTCTGCCTTACACTTCTTTTCCTTATACCCTCTGTGTTCAACTGTCCTTGTATCTTTTTTAGTGTTTTCCTTTGCACAGTGCAGCTTCTCAGCTGCTAATTCTTTTGCTATTCCTACAATGTCTTTTTAAATCTTACTTGTTCTTCATTATATTGAGAAATCAGGCAACATCCTATCAAGATACTTAGGACAAATATGATTTATCCTTCCTCCTTACCCATGAATATGTACTTGGTGATGTAGTCTTTAATTAGATGTTTAAATAGCTTTTTTCCATATTTTCCCATCTTCCTTCTGTGTGTAGGATGACTGATATCTTTAAAAGTGCCCAGCCAGTATTTTACTCCATTACAGTAAATGAGACTTCATTAAGGCTCATTTCTAGAAGAGAATTCAAGGTTCCGTAACTTGATTTATGTATGTGCCTAAGCCTGACATTCTAGAAATCTCCCTCAGGTGCTAAAAAATTCTGAAGCACCAGAAACCTACCACAGGGAACTCACTGCACATTACTGTGGTTTTCAGGGCTCCTGAAGAAACTAATCCTTGCTTTTATTCTGAGTGGCATATTACCTGCAGCCACTTTAACAGACACAAGTTCACCCTGCTTCTGTTCCAAAGGAAGCAAGACCAGGAGACTGCACAACAAACTGTGTCACCAAGCCTGATCAGCTCTGCTGCAAGGCAGACAGCCTCACTTATGAGGAAAGACTGAAGATTTTCACTGAAGCCTTCATTGAAGTTGTCAAGATGCGATTGGACACCATCCTAGAAAATCTCATCCGAGCTCCCTTTCCCATGAAGGGTTGGGCAGGGTGATCCTTTTAAGGTCCCCTGCTACCTGGGCTGTTCTGTGATTTTGTCATCCTTCCAAGCACTCTGCCTTTTTCCCAAGGTCACATGACTCTTGGATGGCTCAAGGCAGTTCATTTTGTGTTTGCATTTGCTGAGTAACAAGATAGCTTTTACATGCCAGCTTTATTCCGGGCTAGTATTAGCCCTGAGAGCTGACTCTGCTATGGGGTTCAGCAATTCAAACTGGCTTGGTCTGGTGTCCAAGTCCTCAGTTCCTTCTTCTTTGAAAATGTAACTCTTTTTGCCCCTCTGACTGAGAGGCAGATGGGATCCCTTCCATCATGAATCACGCTATCATCCTTTGCCTTCTATAAATATTAATTCTGGAGATGGGGAAGGATTTGTGGCACACACTTTAGTTTCAGGGTTTCTGAAGTCTTGTCCCCGCTGAATGCACTGCTTTTACATAGAGCAGTGTAAAAGTTTTTGCTCTCTATGAGTTTTTTGCGGACATTAAACACAAATTGAATTGTCTCACAGAAGCTGTAAGCAAAATATCACACACAGTAAGTAGGAGTTTGCAGAGAAACGTGTATCCTGCTAAAACCCCCTCCTAACAATACACAAACAATGTTGCTTGGCCTGTTCAGCTATTTCTGATATTTTTCTGATATCTCTATCCAATAACTTTCTGAAACTCATCCATGTACGGTATAAGAAACAAAATAATTTTTGACCCAGTGGAAGAAACACATGATTTTTAAATGAAAATAGTTCTAACATGTTTTGCACATTTTTTTTAATGAAAATATTTTAGTCTATCATGCCTTCGTAGTCTATGGAAAACACTGGGCAATTACATTATGAAATCCAAATACTAAGATGATATCTAGGAGAAAAAAAATCTTCTTATTGATTTAGGGGAATTATGGAAAGTAAGATAACATTTTACTGGAAAAGACTGTCCTCAGCTTTCAGAGCTCAACACAAGATTCTCATTTCAGGAACCACTCTACAGGTGTATTTTAAAGAATTTTAGAAGGAAAAGTATAGAAATTGTCCCAGAAAGCTTCTCTCTGCAAGATGACCTTTCAGAATGGAAAACGGTCAACCATCTTAAGTAATGCTGTGAATCACCTTCTGTTTCCACAGGACATGTTCTCATTCAGGAAGTCTGATGCTAATTACTTTGAATCAAAGAGCCGGATGAGCATATCCTTCCAGTTTGGGAGATATGCATCTGGTGGTAAGAAGGGATTCTGCTAATGCTCAGGTAACTGCTACATGGGAAAATATTACCACTTAGTCTTCTGTTTAGCAACACTTACTACTCACATATGACTCACAAATAAATGGAAAAGACAGAATGACATTTTAACCCTTTATCGTCTTTATTCACATATTTGTACAGGAAAATTTTCTGGAGTGCTGGATCTTGCAAAATAGGAAGAAAAAGCACAACACAAAAAGGAAAAACAATTGGATTTTTTGGGTACATTTGCTGGTGATTTGAAAGAAATTAGCTTGCTATGCCAAATCCAAAAAAATGTTTGTTTTGATCCACAAGATCTTGCAACTAGCCTTGAGGAATTCTACTGTGAGACGCTGGCAATGAAATCGTAGAATCACAGAATTGTTGAGGTTGGAAATGTTCTCTGGACATAATTTAGTCCAATCCCTGATGCCAAAGCAGGGTCATCTGGAGCAGGTTGCACAGGATTATATCCATCCCAGTGATTGCCCACCTCTATATTCTACCCAGTCCCTAGTGGAAATGAAGTGAAATGTATTCCTACATCACAGAATTGGCCATAGTATAGTAGTAGTATAGTAGTAGTAGATATATAGTGATAGAAACTTGAACCTTTGTGCTCAAAAAATGTAACTCATGTGCAATGTGCAGTTTTGCCAAGAGCAGGGCTTTCGTAAGTTGCTGAGTTTCTCTTAAAAACAAAGTACCTGCAGAAAAAGAGCACAATCTGTTCTCTGAATCCATGGTGGATGGAATCAAAAATTATGGGCATAAACAGCAAGAAAAAGTCTGGTTTGAGTTTGGGGAAAAATTTTTATCTCTGAGGAGAGTGAAACATTGCAGCAGCATAAAATCTGGATTCTTAAAGCTATGTAAGTAGAGGTGATGGGAAATGATCTTTGGACTCTTGGTTCTTTTCTAATTTAACTGTAGGTATGTATATGATATTCTTAGTGTGACATGGTTCCAGATTTCAAAAGTCCAGGAGAAAACCCATGAGTTTGAAAAGTAAACCACAGATTTTTAAGAAGCAATACGGTGATGACTCAACCCAACTTCAGAGTCACCCAGTGTTTTATAAACAATTATTAATTTTGGGTATTATATTTGTGTGGTCTTCATTATATTTAAATGAAGGGGTGATTTTATTGCTATTTTTATGGTTAGGCATACATGTCTGAAATATTCTATTTGAACAGAGTGAGTCTTCTTCCTGTATGTCTGTCTATTTTCAAGTCAAATCCCCCATTTTTTATTGCCTATTTGTCTGTCTCAGAGAAGGCAAATGGGAGTTTTATGAGCTTTAACTAAAGGAGCAGAAACACAGAAAACTTTCACATAGGTACCTTTGTTTCTGAGACTGTTGTTTAAATAGGCTATGAGCAAAACAAAAATGAAAGGCTTCACTTATAGACTCGTCTCACTTTGCTTTGAACATATGAAGATTCACAGAACACATAGAAAAATGCCTAAAAGGATGAGAAGATTATTTTGATGAGAGTCAAGTCAGAAGATGAATAAACCCATTCCTGAAGATCAGTCTAAAAGCTGTCTGCAATGGCCAAAATAATGTGGATAGAATTAATCAATTCAATTAACTGCAGTTCCTAGGTTGCTTTACTGTAGGAACTGAACAGTTGTACCTTTGGGCAGCAGTGATTCAGTGGAACAGAAATGTTGTCTTGTTAACTGACATCTCTCTATATTTTCTCAGCAAAACTGAGGCCAAGCATGGCACAGCTGATTTTCTGAATAAAACAGTATCACTGAACTGAATAAAAATCTCTTCTGCCTTCTGCTAATTAATTTCAGTGAGCAGATGCTTTCATTTCTTAAATATAGGCTCTTGCTCATCTTCTGAATGTTCCTGAATTCATAATACCTTCATTTAGCTTGTAAAAAGCAACTTGGAAATAAAATTAGGTTGATTCTTTCAAACAGAAAATAAGATATTTATCATAATGCTATTAGTAAAACAGTCATACAGCACTTTCTGCAATCCATTAGAAGTTGGTGTGGAGATGGTGAGAGATGAAAAACAATTAAGAGTTCATTAATGATTTTATTTTTGTCTAGAAATCTTTTACAATTACAGGTTTCCTATCACCACTCACACTGAAGGGTAAATGACAGCATCAGCATTGCTATTGTGATATTTTTAAGGGGGTTAAGTCTTTAGAAAACCAGTCAGAGGAATAATTCTAATATCTTTTTCTACAGTTTTACTATGTTATTTATCTATTGTATGCCAATTCTGAACATGTATTTAGACAATACTGATGTCCTTATATTAGTTATTCAGCTATTCTATTTTCATCACCACTGGAAACTAATGGCTTAGATATCTATATCTCACCAGATAGATCTTTTAGCAGAGCTTTGTCTCATTTAACTTCTAGTACACCTCTCCAGAACAGTGTGAAAAGAGTTCTTCTAATGTTGTCTAAGAAAACCTTTAGAAGGTGCAATTTTCCTTACTTTTTAATGCTCAAAAGACAGAAAGTTTGAAAAAAAAATCAGTAACTAAACATTTAGCAAAATGTTAGCTTAAAGATAGCCTGGTATTGTTTTTCATTTATTCCAGAATATGTATTATAATTATTTAGGAAATAATATGTCCATAACTTATATGAATTAACCCATAAATTTGGCTTATGATGCAACATTACCTGAGCATGCATTCCCAGTAGGCACACATGCACACCCCCCCATCACAAATAGCCATGTGCACACAGCCAGCCATGCACATAACAGGACCCCACAGCCCCATCCAGCTCCCCTCTCTGGCTCAGCAGGGTGGAGGTCTTCTAGTGGGAATACATACAGGGTGGATCCACCTAGATAGTCAGATAGCCAGCCGTGGGCCCTGGCTCCCAGTAGCCTCGTCTGCTGCCAGGGGGACACACGAACCCCTGAGTCTGCAGGCCCACTCCAGCTGCTGCTCCAGACACCATCTACTGTCCAGCTGATCTCACCCTCAGAGCCCCCAGACCCCATAGCCCCCCTGATAGTAGGGGCTTCTCTAGTCCCCTCCATAGCCAGGTCCTCCTGTGGTCTCACCCTTGGAAGCACACACACCTGCCTTGCTCCCAGTCCACGTCACATACTTGCAGCAAGTCCAGCTTGTCCAAGGCCCTGCTAGTCCTCACAGACCCACTTGCACACCCTCACTCACACCATGGGCACACGGCTTCTGAGCCCTCATCCCTTCCCAAGGCTTGGTGCTTGCTTTCACTCTGGTTTTTGCAGATGTTGTACCCAGGCACATGAGCCCTTTGTGCAGAACATGAACAGGCAAGTTCACTGATCACCTACTTTTTATGTACTGCCTGCTCAGTCCCTTTATTTTCTCAGGCTTCTTTCTGTTTCAAACTCCATTGATCTTTCCTATTACCTACCAAGCACAGTGCTAAACAATAATGACTTATGACCAAGGCTATTTTTCCAACAGCCGTGGTTCCACTGGGTGGGACATGTGCCAACAATTGATGAAGACAACAATTTAGTGCAAAGCTCTGGTCTGTCTGTCATTGCACCATCATGACTAGGTGCAGTAGTTGCATGAGATGAGAGGGTGCTGCCAGGATGGTGTGTCTGGTAGCCAGCATTTTCCTAAGAGAATGAACACAGCCACTCATAAACTGCATCTCCGAGATAATGTGTGATTAATTTACTCTGAATATTTTATGTTAGAAAAGTGAGGAATCTTCAAAGAAACAACTGGACCTGGAGTCTGGAAGGTTGGATACCACATACAACAGATGAAGGTGTCACCAAAGTGGTTATTTGTAACAGACATGAAAATCTTTTCTTGTGTCTTCCAACATTAATGTTCTCAAATTCTTCTGTTTCTTTAGTTGTTTTTATTTATCCACAGATGCAATGCTTTCAAGAGAGGATTCTGGTCTTAGTCATACCAAAACCAGGTGTGTATTTTCCCCAAATTTCTGGGTAAAGCTTTAACTACTGGTTCTGTTAAATTTAGTTTAATCCTAGACATTTAAACCCAACCTTGTTAACACCATCAGAGCCTGGCCACAAAAGCATAGTTATACACTTGTGAAAATGAAAGAGCAAATGAATATTAAAACTTGAAAGGCAATTATTACATGTCCTCAAGGATTATGTCACGAATAGTAAAGAGTCCACTGATACTTCATTGTATTAATAGCCTTATATTTTTTTCATGATAATTTAGAAATTAAATGTGTTGACACTTCACCTTTTATTCAGCTAATCCTACTCTGTAAAATACCATTTTGATATCCAGCCAGGCTGCCAAGCAATCTTTCATCATAACACTCATGAGCAATTTATTATTTTACCTGTGGCAGTATTGTAAAAGAACAAATTATTTTAAAAAGAGCCTTGATCTTTGTTAAGACTGTCTCAGCTTCTCTTATTAGCTTGTCAGCTGTAAATTGTGGCTGCTTAGTGTATGGCCACATCTCTCAAGCTTACATTGACTCAACATCAATCAAATATGACTATGGTTTGGTTATTATTTAGAAGAGTAACTTCCTTGCTCAGAAATTATAAAACTGGTTTCCATGCAAAACATTTATGTCAGATAGACATAGGAAAAACAATGGAGGTTTTCCTCTGGGAAACAGATAGTGATCAGATATCCACACTGATCTTTCATGAAATCTGCTGATCTTTTCTGCTGACTAGCTTTAAAATGCGCCCAAAGACCTTGACAGAAGCAAAGAGAATAATTCTTCATTCTTGTCCTCAGATGAAATCTCAGAAACACAGTCTATGCTAAGAGATGTTCAAGCATGGGTTCCCTTTTTTGTTGTAAGTGTGTATTCCCATTGTTAAGGGAGCTGATAGGAGGCAGAGGAAATTATATTACCAGTGAACTGCTTGTATGTAGGCTTCTCTGTGTCTGAGGCTTGGACATTTCAGCACAGGACTGCAGACACTATCTGGGTATACTGGCAGCATGAAAAGGAGAAACTTGTCTGAAACACAGACCATGACTGATATTGTCAGAACTCAAATGTCAAATAATCAGTTATGGAAACAGATACAGAAAAAGGAAAAAAGACTGAGAGTGTCTGATACTGCTTGCTAAAATTCACAAAAATGGGAATTTAAGACAATTTTAGGCTTCCTAACGACTGTTTGGTGATCTTGTTGTATGAGTTGTCCAATAAAAACTGTGTTTGGTCAGTAATCTGCCACCTTTTGAAAACAGCTTTTTACTACTGCTTTCTATTCTTTTGCTACTTCGAAATTCAACTATTGATCAAGCTGATATAAGCAGTCAGGGACTGAAACTGATAAGGAATAGAACACTCAAATTACAGAGCTATCAAATTGTGAGATGCAGGCAGCATCACATCTTCTAATGTCTGCAATGGCGGCTTAATTGTTTTCAGAAGCTATTTAGGATGATGTAAATCACATAAGCCTACAAAATATTGTATTATCCAATTTCATATTACCACAGCTGCTGCTAGGAGAGAGCTCAATGCTGATTTCTTTTCATTGTCCTTTCACTTTCTCATTTTATTTTCCCTTCTCCCTGTGCACATGCATGCAATCAGGTGTGATCTCTGTAACTGCTCTAGGACTGTAAATATTGCCTCTAGCATCACCTTAGTCTGTAACTGCCTGAAGACAATAATCTTCTTTCTCAGGTTCCAAAAGGCATAATTTTGAAAGGCCAGAAAAAAGGTGCTGGTAACTACATCCCACAGAGAGATTGGAAAGTAGTGTCTGAATCTTTCCTGCTTGCTGAGTTTCCAATGAAATTAACATTGGTACACCATGTTTCTAATAGTTAGGCTACTTAAAGCTTTGAATAAGTGTTTATTTTTATTTGTGTTAAGTAGATATATCTTAAATTGGAGTTATAAGAGCAATTTATAATGCTATTAATTCTTAAGTATTCTCATTGAGCTCTAGATGAATTCTAATAGTTGAAGAATAAATAAATTTATATATAGGTTTCATAGCTTGTACTACTTTATAATTACCATATGGAAGAAATAAATGGAGCATTTTGTATTTGCATTTCTCTGGTTGAATTTATTAGGCACAGGATATAGGTGGGTTTCATTGCATATGAAACAAATGGCATATGCAATAAAGATCATTGACTGGTTTGATTTACTAAAATCTGTTTTCACAGACCATGAAAATATTTAATAGTGAATATGTCACATTCAAAATCCAGATAACTATTACAATAATAATAAGGTAAGACACATACCCAAGAGGATGACAATGGCGCTAGACAGAATTTTAATTCTCATTCCTTCTACATGTTAATATTCCTCTATGTTTGTTTTATAGCACATATTTACAGCATATATTGTCATTTTATATTTTATAACAATATCAGATTAAATGAGGAATGAAAGTCACAAATAAAAAAATTAAGCTTGATTCTTGCATCTAAATTTACTTGCTATGCCAAGGTTTTTGTAGAATTGAGATAACAATATGTACAGTGGAATATATCTCACCTGTTAGTCTTTAAATCTACTCTATTTAAAATTTCTAGGCTCTAGAGTTAATGGAAAGGGATAAGCACAGTCACCTGAGCCTTATTTTTTATGCTTCTATACTGACATTTATAGAATAGAAGGAATTTGATTTTAAAATGAGCACTAGAAAATCATGGACCTGGACTGACTTCTTAGTTTTATACACCATCAAATATACTGACCCAGCTCCTAAATTCCAAATATTAATATAAATTATGCAACTATGCTCTGGTTTCTACTGTTTGGATATATAGAAAATTCTTATTTAATGAAATACTATCATTTGAAATTGCACCATTAGAACACCTGCCAAATATATCTCCAGCTATTGAATTATTTGTTATGAAAACACACATTTTGCTATGTGTATTGGTGACTATACTTTAAAAGCAAAATATAATGGCTGAATTCTTATTAAAGCATAAAATTTATTTTGAACTGGGAAAGATAGAGATATGTGTTTTGTAAATAATTATGCGTAAAACTCAAATTGTGGCATGGGAAAATTCTTTTTTCAATATAGCAGATGCCTTTCAATGTCTTCAGGGGAAGTTAAATTATTTTACTGACATCAAAAGAATGTAATTAAACACCCATGATGGCTAAACAAAATAAGAGCAGGTAGAGGCTTCTTCACATTACATGAAGGAACCATATTCTCACAAATTGTTTGGGCATTTCTGCTGCACAGCTTATATATGAAATTTGATTTAGACTAATTAAAATCTGTGGAGAAAATAGCACATACATTTATTCCAGAATCAGAAAAATTAAAATAATTAACAATTGATCTCTAAGTGTGGGCTTGCTACTTTCAGCAGCTTCCTAGTATAAAATGTGTTGTCCATCTAGTAAGAAGTGTACTGTAATTGAAAGCACAAAAAAAAACCACAGAGGAGAGCCTCATATGGCTAACCACTCCTGCTAGACAAGAGTCTACAGAAGAGAAATCAATTAGAGAAGACATTTAAGAACCAAAATTTGTTTATGTAAAATTTTAAGGCCTGGAATTTTGATTCCTCAATTAACAGTAGCTATAGTTCCCATCTTTAACTTATTTGATCTTCTAATAACCATATTTCACTGTCTTTTAATTTCTAGTTTTTCTCTAAAGTACTCTCATTCATAAATCCATTCTGTGAGTACCTAACCTGGAATGTGAGATGCAGCAATCTCTCCTTACTACCAAATATTTAAAGAAAAGAACTATGTGTAAGACAAATTATTTAAACGCCTAGCTTTTAGGTGGCTGAAGTTACTTAAGACTGGTATTGCTGAAATATGATTTGAAAACATACATCTTGTCTACAACAATTACTTGACCAGCTAGCAAGCACCACAGGTTAGTAGAGATGCCTCTTTTCCCATATTAGCCTGAACTCTTCATTGGAGAGGAATTAAAATTTCTTCTGATACATGGTAATTTCCCCAAATTATTATTCTTTGTTTTTTTATTTTTTCAAGTCTTTAAACTTCAGATATTATCCCCTTTCTAAATCTGAAAGACATCAGAGGAATGCAAAACTTTCAACATTTTCTGTTTCTGAAAATGGGCAGAAGATACTTAGGGAAAAATGGAGTGGTTGGATGAAAATTCTTTCTGCCTGTCTTCCTCTCCTCCCCTCCCAATGCATCTACTTAAATAAGCAAGGGATTTTAATTTGGCTCAGTTAAAGGGTTCTGATGATGCAAAAATTATTTTGTCATGCATTACAAATCATTTTACCTGATACTGTTTGAAGATATTCAGAATTAAACAATCAATTCCTTGGTTTTGTGGGCTTTGAAAGAAATGCAGAAATGTAGATCTGAATCTACTCTATACTAAAGACAATACACTCCACATTTCCCACAAAGAAGAGTAGTAGTTTATGTTTCTTCATGAAGTGAAGGAAAATATATAAAAGGGCAGCTGAAAAGAAGACCCATGTCATTAAACAAAAGGAAAAAACATTCACCAAGATACTTATGTCTATTTAGGAAGTGCTGAGAGTGTGCTTTTGTGCATGCTGTGATAAAACATATTTTCTTGTGTTTTTCTTATGTCATATTGTAAAAATTCAGCTATAAATTATAACATGATCCCCTTCAGTTTACTCCCAGAGTACATAGAGAAAATACATAGACTGTAGATTTTGAATAGTAAAGCCAAAGCCTGGAGAATTAATGACCACTATATTTATGTATTACAGACAAAATCCTGCAAAATTGTAGGCCAAGTCCTGCCAAAAATCTTCATCTCAGCTGTCAGACTATGTAACAGGAAAAGTTTTATGCTTCAGCTGTATGCAGCAAGTTCTGTCTGGATTATGCTAATACAGAAACACTTGCCTATCCCACTTTAATACCAGCTTCAAAATGAGATTGCTAGTGTGATTGGTTTTATGAGAGAGTCATAAGCCTACAGGCATATTCCTGATGTTGTTTATAGCAAGGAGTCACGAATTCAGACATGAAATCAAAGGAATTCTCATTAGCATGAATATTTTAAGAAGTCACTTTAAGATGTCAACATTAACACTGCATTGAAAAGGTCAGTATTATGGCAATAATTACCTTTAAGGTGTTGGCTTTAAATTTTATCAAAAGGTATGCATGTTCACACATATTTCTGATCAATGAAAAAAGACTGATTAGAAAGCCAAGCAAAAGTGACTGTTTGGGAAAGAGACAGTTGGAGTTTTTCTTTGTAAATCAATAAATCCTGAAACCAAAATTCTTTAGTAGTGCAGAGAACTGAGTCTGTACCATCTGGGCCCCCATCACGTCAGCAGAAAATATTTGTGTGTATAACATTCAGCGCAAGGGAATATTGAATGCTCAATGCCAGCCTATGGCATACAGGACATAGGAAATAGACTTCAGCCAAATTACATAAAGGTTAAAGAACTCTCCTAGGACTTGAAAACCAAGTAATTTGTATTGACAGATGACTGCTCAACTTGGGTTACCTGAACTCCTCTGACAAGGTACTGATTCAACCCTTGAGTGCTAATTTGTTACTCTATCACAGCTTGCTATTGGCAATATACACAAATTTGAGTTTTTAAATTATTGTTTCACAACTGCACATGCAATGATGATTTTATGTTATAGAGAATAGTCCATCTACTATACAAAACAAAGAACAAGGGAGAGGTTGGTAGAGGCATTCACACATTTAATGAACTTGTGTTATTTTAGGTAATCTACTCAGAATGACAAAAACTGGTCTCACATGGCTAATTCTAAAACATCATAGAGTTTCCAAGTATCCTTCTTTCTAAAAATTGAAACCTAAAGCATGGTCATAACCAACCCAATGGAATGCTGGCATTATCCTCCCTCTGAATTGCAAACAAAATTAAAAATAAATACTGCGCAGTTGTAAGTGATCTTAGTGCTGAACTGGAATCATTCAGGCTGCATGGCACTGCTGGAAGTCCACACTCCTGCTTAAAGCAGGATCAACTGTGTGATCAGACAGGGCTGCTCACATCTTCATCTAATCAGACGAGCCTTAAAGGACAGAGATTTCCTGAGCTTTCCAGGCATTCTGTTAGTTATCCTTGGTTAGTGTCACAGTGATTTTTTTGTGTACGTAAAGGTGGCATCTCAATTTTCCTTTTTTTCTCTACCATGCCCATCATTGGAGAGTCTGGGTTCATCTTGTTGATAACCTGCCCTTAGGTACTGGAAAGATGTTATTAAGTCTTCCCACAGCCTTCTTGTCTTCATGCCAGGCAAGCTCTTCTCCCAGCCTCTTCCCTCATCTGTCATTCTGCTCCAGTAAATCACATTTACAACGTGCATAGAGAATAGTAGTATAAAAGTAAAATGTATATGTAATGATTTTAAAAGATCCTATCATAAAGGCAAAAAAACATAGCTAAATCAGATAATAGTAAGAATTTAGCACGACTGACATTTGGATATTACTTTAAAGCATTTTACTAGATGCTGTCAAGCTTGATATCAGTCCATTAGGAAAATGATTCTTATCAAAACCAAAAAAATAGAATTAAACAAAAGGCCTCAGCATTTAGAGTGGAAATTAAGAAATTAACAAAAATACTTATAAGAAGTGGAAGATATGAGAAGCTAATGCTACTGAACATCAAACATAAAGTGTGGGAAACTATTGACAAAGATAAAAGGTACAAAAAGGACGTTATGTTAGAAAATATAAAGGTAAGTAATTATCTAATGTACAATAAGAAATAAAGGATTCATGCTAAGTTTTCACTCATTTTCTTAATACATCTACACTGGAAAAAAATTTGCTGATAAAACATTCAAGGGATCTGTCTGCTCAATAACTGTTGAATAACTAAACAAAATGATCTCGGTATTTACTGGCACGCCCATCCAACTTTGATTAAAGGCAAAATAGAAAGTACCTAAAACTAGACATTATTAACAAAATACTTGAATGGGCTAATCTAATAAATACCAGTCAGAACAGATTTATGAATAATGACAGTCATATATATATATATGTACTGATACTCCTCCCTATGAGCTAAAAGCATGGTTTGTAAAGATATTGATGCATTTTCTGTGGAGACTTATGATTAACTGTGGCACTATATTTTTGTAAGGTGGATTGATGCGAGAGCAATACCAAGAGCTCAGTGGCTTAAAAATTACAGACCTTAACTGCTGGCATTTCTCATGAGATCTCACATGAACTTGTTATTAGTTCAACACTTTTAACATATTTTATCAATTATGTGGTGTGAAATTACCACTGACAGAGCTATAAGCATGACAACGGTAAACATTTACAAATGAAACACTTGAAGACAAATCAATGCTATATAAGAATTTAAATCATTTAACAACCTGGATGCCATCAAAACATTTGTGTTTTGATGGCAACCAGGTTGTTAAATGATTCAAACCAAGTATGAGGTCGTGCTTCTTGATGAAAAAGGTCACATCCTAGAGGTATGAGGAGAACATAGTCACCCAATGCAGAGGCTTAAACTGATTCTGTATCACAGTGAAAGCACATACTCATGAGAAGCTGCTGGATACAAAAATCATGAAATTTGTTGCATAGAGAAGTAAGACTATTTTATATCACTCCCTTTGGCATTGTGTCACTGGAATACTGCAGCAAATTAGGGAATTACTAGTTCAAAGAGGAAGTTGAAAACTCAAAATTTCAGGAAAGGTATGACAATTCTAAGTTAATGTAGGTTTTATCTCCTATTAGAGAAGGAGAGAAAAATGACATGACAGTACAGTCTTTCCTGAAGATAATCTCTTAATGATAAACAATAAATCTCTTCGTATTCTTCATTCCAACAGCCAATCAAATATTTAAAATCAAGAATGGAATAAAATAATAAACAAATGTCAGTACTGACATAATTTGTCAATGGAAAGGTTTACCAAGTTATTTTGTAGATCTTTTCTTCACTTGAAACTTTAAACTGAGTTTGCATGTCATAGAAAGAGAGATGCTGTAGCTCATCTATAGCTTTTTGACAGGATGCAGTAACTGACTCAGGTAATCCTCACAATTTGTCATGTGAGACTGTTTAAAGACGATCAAAAAAGTCTTTCATAGCCTCAAAATCAATTCAATATGATTCAAGGTAACAGTTTCATATGGTCCATCCATTAAGGTGAAGATGTTGATCTGTGTTGTTTGTAGAAGGAGTGCACTTTACTGTTCCATTGCCAGTTAAAGTAGCTTTCTATCATGTTTTGATACTGGTTGCTAAATGCTAGAATAAGCTTACCAAACAGCAAAGCTGTTGCCTGTCAAGATATTCAGGGTGTGCCTTCTCTGTTACTGATAATACTTGCTTTATCAAGCAGGCTGATGTATGAATAGCTGACAGGGTTTTCTGGAAGTTAGATTTGGCACATGCTGACTTGATTGCACAAAATGTTGTCTTGTGGACAACTTAAGAACTATAATTTTGCTGAATGATTGAAAGAACAAATAATATCAATTTTGGTGCTTCCTCTAGGATTTTTTTTAATCAAGTATAAGAATGTTTGAGTTTTCTAGCTTGTTTGATTTTGAAAGATTATATCATCTTATAATAATTCTTTGCAACTGAAATTTCCTATTCACTAAGAGACAATTAATTTTATTTTGTAAAGTGAGTTCCTTAAAGTATTTGCTTTAAAGGTGGCTGTTGCCTACCATTGTTTTGTAATAAGATTAAGCTTCTCTTCAAGTCAGATGGTGAGTCTAAAAGCATAAAAGCAGTATTTTGTGGTTTTAGTTTAAGTGAATGTAAAAACACGTGTAAATCAAATTTGACAGGGAGTAATAGCAGATAAGTGTGAGAGTGCAAAAAATACATCTCAGAGTGGTGAGGTGGAATTTTACTAGTTAGTTTTTCTAGCAAATTTAAATAAACTAAAAACAAAAGAGGGAGCACTATTTTAGATCAGTTATAATCACCAGTGCACTCCACAGACTAAAATGACTATTACGATGTGGAATCTCTAAAATACCAAAAAAAAAAAAAACAAACCAAACCATATAGATTACACTTGTTCAATATGAATTTAAGGAGTCTTAACTATTAATCTTTGGTTATAATAAAATAATATCTTGTTGTGCTATTAATATTTTTTTGCTTCTTAATGAATAAGGTCAGAGTTAAATTTGCTTAAATTTTCTAGGACAGCCTGTATTGCATTAAATATGGTATACCAACAATACTGGAAAACAGCTAAAATATATACTTTATAGACTTAAACAGTCTTGATTTTTTTTTAGAGTTTCTTAGAGTATGCATTACCCTGCTTTGTAAAAATGAAGCTCCTGTGTATTGGATTTGCATGATCAGCTTTTGGTACTGGGAGAATACACTGGAAAAAAGGAAAAAACCCCAGAAGGGCTGGCTTCTGTGAGAATCTGGTTGAAGCTCCTCACCATGCCCAACAGAGCCAATGACATACAGCTCCCCTCCTAGCCAAGTGCCTCAGCAAGAGAGGCAGCACCTCTGGGATAACAGGTTTTCAAAGGGGTAAAACTTCTAGGAAACAGCACCTGGAGAGAGGAGTCAGACTACGTGAGAGAGAGCATCCTGCAGATACCAAAGTCAGGGAAGAAGGAGGGGTAGGTCCTCCTGCACTTCTTGTAGGAGGTACTGCAAACTGGGAGTAAGGCTAAGCCCAGGAGAAAGGGAGGAGTGAGGAGAGAGTATTATAAGATTTGGGTTTATTTCTCATTACCGTATTCTGAATGAAAAAAATTAAGTTAATTTCCACAAGGCGAAGCTGTTTTGTCCATGACAGCATTGGGTATGTGATCTCTCCCTGTACTTAAGTTGAGCCAGGAGCCTGTGGTTGAGATTTCTCTCCACCACCCCACTGAGGAGGGCAGGGATAGAGAGGCTTTGAGGGGCAGGTACTTGGTGTCCAGCTGGGGTCAACCCAACATAGGCATGCTAAGGAATCATGTGTGATTCTGCACTATTGTCAGTAAGCTGAAGTATGACAGAATTTGATTATAGAAGACAGAAATAAAATTGAGACCATCAAGAGAACTGAGATGTTAAAAATCATTTTAGAGCATAGGGATTTGTATTAAATGAGTAATATCACTAAATGAAAGCAAGATTAGTGAAATACATGTTATCTTGAAAATTACTCAATATTTATACATGACTAAGTGCTCCTAGGTGAATGTCCTGCTAATTCAGGGAATAGCAATCAAAATTTGTGACCTGAAACATGACCCTTGAAAAGGATGTTGCACAATGATATATGTATACAAAGAAACTCAATAATTTGTTATTTGCTGCTTTGTGGTTAACACGTGAACTGAATGTATGATGATAAGAATTGCTGGCATTTGACTGTATGCTTAATGTATGGATAATAGCCAGTTAAGAAGGGCTTGCTAAAACTGTGAAAGAAGGCAGTAACTACTGGAAGACTACATAATGGGACTAAAAAAGTATTTGCCTGAGGAAACAGGATGTTTTACTCTTTGCATTCCAGTTGTTTTGGGCTTTGATTACCCTTTGATTACCAATACTAGTGATATGCTTGCTGCCTCTGGTACACTCTATTTAAGAACCTCAGGCTGATCACATGGCAAGCCTTAAGAAGCATTAGACTCTGAAGCACAGTTACAAGCAGACTTGTTGGAGGTAAATTACTCACTGCCCTTTGTGATGCCTGAATGACAGTGCAGTTGCCTGAGTGCTCAGATTGGTGAGTGTATACCTGCTACATATAAATGCAGCATTATATTTGCATACTTTTGTACCTGCCCTTTTCTGGGACTTCTCAACACGTAAGTCCTCCATTCTTATGAAAGTGCTTTATTAAAAGAGTATTTTAAAAGCTGTTGTTGGCCTAGTTGCCCAAAACACATTCAATGTTGGCCTGAATTGCGTGGATGTTTATGGATGTGCATATGATGATTTTGAAATAGTTTAAAACTTACTCCATTTCAACACAAAAGAATCAATGCACTTCAAGCTAATGTGTTTAAACTCACTCCAGATATTCCTTCTATGTGTCATACTCTTTCCACACTAGAGTTGGGTAAGTATTTCTGTGTTTGTTTTCTAAAATGACAGTAGTTCTTTTGTAGACAGTGTACAAACACTTCTCTTGAAGATAAGTTTCTCCAAGATTGTAAATGTTTATTTTCTAGGCTAACTTCCTCCCTACCAAATTTGTTACAAATAAAAATGACTATCAAATACAAGGTGTTTTTTTAAGGTGGTATAATTTACTTAAGCTGAGTGGGTGAAGGTGCCTGTGCCCAGTTAAAAATTACTGTTCTGTGAACTGCTACCTACACAGTATATGACTTCACAGCAGACATTTTTTTATAATTGCTCTCATCAGAACAGCACTCGGTGTAGCATATATTAGACGTATTGGATTTTGCCAAGGAATTTTCTTACTCCTTACCAACAGTGAAGGAAAGCATTTTCATTATATTATCAATCACTTCCTCCACTTTTTGGTTTTTCAGAAATTCATAGCTCAGGAAACCTCTGATGTGTGCGACCCAATTCAGCAAATTTACTGCATAGTCTCCCAAAAGAATCATTTATATGCCTGTTTATATTAGCTTTTCATGATCCTTTTTCTGAATTCCTATGCACTTGAAAAATAATAGTAATCCAAACAATTGGAAATCTTATAGTCAACTATAACCAAAATTAAGAACCTTACCAGTAATTCAGCTTAATAAAGTGTATTGTAAATATGCTGTTCTTTTTAGGGGAGCATCATGGCTGCATCTGATATATATTTTTGTTAAACCACACTTTTGTCTCCAACTGAAGTAATATGTCACAGTTGCTAAAATGACTATAAACAGGATCTGAAGAGCTAAGTGTATAAGGTAAATTACCATGTAGTATACTTTTGACTCAACAAGCTTGGTTTATCTAAATTAATATCTTCACTCAGTTGTTTAGAACTTATCAGTTGTGGTCTTTTGCAACTTGTCTGTTTGCACTGTGTTTGCATGCAGAGAAATTTTGTTTCATCATACAAATTCTCAAAATTCATTAAACAGGGAAAAGCTATTCATTTAAGTATTTGCATACAAAATAGGAATATAAGTACCCATCCTCTTATAGGTATGAATTTTCATGAAGTTTTAAATTCAATTTTGTATTGATATGTATGTGAATCAGTGCAATGCGTATGTAGTAGTGACTAGAAACTGCCTATTTGTGGATATTACTACTGTACCTAATTAATTACAACAAATGTTGCCCTTTGTGGAACTTTGGTTTAGCTAGTTAAGTTCTGAAAAAGAAATCTTAATTTCAAAAAGAAATGGCAAAAATTAAAACCACAGCACTACATTTCACCATCTGAAATCTAGACCCTAAAATGGGGATTATAATGGGTTAATGTGGCTTCTTCCCCATTTTCTTACTTCTTCAGTTTCTGCATTCTGATTTCATGTACCCATGCCTCGAGTATTTATTTCAATGCAACTTTCACACTGGAATTTCCTTTAGCAACTCTAGCTTGAGCCCTACTAATCAAAACCATTGTACCCTGAAGATAATATACAATGGGGGCTGGCTTGAGCTTGGCTGGCTTCCTGACACTCACCTAATTGTTATGTCACTCAACATACTCCGCGGGATGAGGGAGAAAATAAGATAGAATAGGTGAAGATAAAGGTGGAGATAAAGATAAGAGGATCACTTGCCAATTATCATTCTGGACTTAAAAGACTCAGGTAAAATTAATTTTTTGGCAATTATGATTGCAGCAGGAAGGTGAGATACAAAGACCAAAACTAGACCACCCTGCTCTTTTATGTTTTACACTCTGAACAGTGCAAAGGGATGGGGAATGGGGGTTGTGACCAACCCGTAACAGTTCTTTCCTCCCTGCAGTTCCTTCATCCTCAAGCTTCTTCCCTTCTGCAGCATGAATCCTCCACAGGCTGCAGTCCTTCAGGATAAACTGTCTGCAGTGTGGGCTTCTCTCTGCAGGCCAGTGTTCCCTCAGGGCATATTCACCTGCTCCGATGTGGGGTCCTCAGCAGGCTGCAGGGAAATACCTGTTCCACCATGGCCCACTCAGCTGCCAGCAGGAAAACCTGCTCCAGCACCTGGGGCACCTCCTCCCACTCCACCTTATCACATCTTGGCATTTGCAGGACTGCTTCTCACACATCTGCTTCCTCAGTCCTCCCTGCCTGTGAGGTTTTTATTCTTTCCGAAACGTGTTTTCTCAGAAGTGCCACCAGCTTAGCTGGCAGGATCAGCTGTGCCCTGGGGAGGGTCCATTTTGGATCTGGCTGGACCCAGCCATGTGGGGCATGGGGCAGCCCCAGTTTGTCAGGTCACCTGCTGCAGCTCCCTCATTGCCAACGTCTTCACACCTACATCCAATGCAAACAGTGCACTAAAAATATTTAATGAGCACAAATAATAAATAGGGTCACTTGGCAACTTTAGAAAAATGAATATATTCAATCAGAATTATCACTCTAATATTTAATCTTTTATTTCTCTCATTATATAATCTGCACTATGTATTCATAGATTTTAATTATGTTAAATGTTATTGAAATAAGGTTTCATTTGGTGATAATAATGCAAATGGATTTGTGTTCTCTATGGGAAATATTAAATTGCCTCAGTTAAATGTGTCTGCGATAACTTCACACAGAATCCCAAAGATGCCAGAAGCAATGTAAGAAGTGATGACTAGAAACTCAATGAGGTCGACTTAATCTGTTTTCATCGAGACTATTAATTAAATGTTACTAATATTTTTGCAAAGTACAGAAATGACCTTAGGAAATTTCTGTTAATCCCTGTAGACACCATGACCTCGGTAACAACAGTCTATTTTTTCATTTTAAGAAAAAGAAATGGAGGACAGAATGGAAAGAAGTATTTGCCATTTCACCTCACAAATATTTTCTATATTCGTATCCAGTGTAACCCTTTCCATTTTTGTTTGTATGTATATGTCTAATTTAAATTATTATTTTTCTATCTGATCAGAGTAATAGCTGCACGAAAAGGTACGGTTTGTTGTCATTGCATCTTAGAGAGATATGTAGTGCACAGGAGCTGGTTTTTTTTGGTAGTATTAATAGATCTTAGTTTTTGGGAAAAAATAGCTGCTTGGCTGTGCTTATAAATACACAACGCATTATAAAATAATTATCTTTATTTGCCTTTCTCATTAGAAATAATTTTCAGAACAACTATTGATTTATTTATTAATTTAATGCTTTAAATATATTTTACTCTCTTTTTTTAGTAGTTAGCATTTGAGCCAATTTGAGTTCTTCTTAAGGTACTGAAGGGTGTGCTACAAGGCCAAAGTAGACACTGTCTGCTTTTCCTCTTCTTACCTGAAGAAATTCAGAAGTGTCAGTTTTAGCTGTAGAGGTGTACAAACTATTTAATTGGCACAGGCATTGATAAAGAAATGTAAATTATCACTGCAAATGCTATATGACTTCTCAGAAGAAATTGGAAACGATTCCCTGAAATTAGAGTTGGTTTCAATTTACACATATGAATGCAAACATTCAAAACTTTCTGAGAAGAGGGAATATATTATACCAAACATGATTTAGGCTTATATATAAGTGGGGTCCCCAGCTGGTGTTGCAAAGAATAAAGATATTAAATTATTTGAAACTGTCATCTCATTCTAGGGAGACTTTGACTAAAAGAAGGCACTGGGTCTTGTATTTGGACTGCGTCTTGTATTTTCAAGACTAAAGTGTGTACATAGAAGTTTCCAAAAACACTAACACAAAATAATCAAAGGATGAGTAAATATTCAGTATATGAAAATCCAACCTCTGCAGTGTTTCTTAGCTACAAATGAGGAAAAGACTCAATCACAAATTCAGCAGGAGAGCTTTTTCATTTATTAAACAAAGTTTGAACACTGACTATATATTAACACCAGGAAGAGAGATTGTAGAAATATCATATGTAGTTTTTGCCACTACTGCAAACTTCTTCATCACTAATATCTTCAATTATACTGTCATTTTATATAAAATTTAAAAAAATCTTTTTCTAAATTCATGTGACCCAGTTCAGCCGTAAATTCCTCTGAAATGTCATATGGCTCATGTCACACAAGTTCGACCAGGAAGCCCTTTTTCTGATTTCACAGTCAATAGAGCTATAAAGGCCACCTTATAGGTAATGTGATTTCAAACAAAATTCTTCAGAAAATCAGGACTTACTGTACTTTTTGAATACAGGATTGTGCAGCTAGTTCAGGATTTGTAGATAACTTTTTTCTCTTAAATAGGCAACACTGATAATAATGGGAACTGATATTTATTCACAGAAAGAGTATTTTTATTATCAGGCAGAAATAATTCTACAGTAGAAAATGTGCAATGAAACATTTGTTTTATCAAACGTAATAAGCATTTATTTACAAAGGTGGCAGAAACCCTACCCTGCTCTTCCTGAGAATTCTGTAGCTTACACAGGTTACAAAAATAGTGGTAAATATTAAGGTCCTCTGAGGCATGGAAATAAAGTATACAGCACCATATCACAATGAAATTCTTAATTGTTATCTGCTTCCTGGTTTGATCTTTGTGAAGACAATGATATAAGAGTGTATGAGTTTATTGCAAAGGTATTCAAAGCATTTCTGCTCAGAAGCAGGTAAAACAGCCTTGAGTATGAACAGAGGTAATAGAGATAATCGAGATAAGCTTTTTTTTTCTGTCATATTGGTCATGTTATAATGAGAAGCTAACTTGAAAACTGAGAAGAAAAAGATCATGCTTTGCTTGAAGATAGATGTAATGAACTTCAGATGCCAAAGAATGATGGGTAGGTCTTGAATACTTACAACGAAGAAAACAAGACCATTGAAATGAAGCTGAAAGGGAGGAATAATTTCTGAGGGAAAATTGCAGCAAATGTAAACATATTAGTGTCCAGACTATTGTTTAGTTCACAGTTCTTGTGTGGAGCAGGTATATTGTTTACAGAGACTAGTGAAATCGTCATCTTGATGACTAACTTTTTTTGCTGTGTTTTATAGGAACAAAAATACATGTCTGTAACCTAATGTTTGGATTGCTCTGTACTCCCACTAATGTTTTTTATGCCTTTAGTGGGAAAATAGGTGACTCTTCCTATATTATTCTCATTTTCATGAAAATACCTGTGTATTTTTGCTAAAATGAAGGGTGTGTACATATCTGGCAATTCTTGTAACTTCTACCTCTTCCTTATTTTTCTAAATCAAGACACAAGCCAACAATTTTGTTTTATCATTCACCTATTGTGCCAAATTTCCATTTATTTGCCTTATTGGTAACTATGAATAGTAAAACTATGAAAAATCAGACATGTGAAAAGACTGACACTTTAAAGATAAACCTGTATTTAAATCTGCAGCTGGGTCAGTAGTTGCACTGTTCACAGGGATCTTCATGAGAATTATTACATCTAAGATCTGAGTCTTATACTGGCCTTTCCTAGCTAACAGTTCAGATAACCCAAGTTTATTGGGGAGAGCTAGAACTACCTGGTTCCCAGAAGTTCTGGTATTCATAACTAGTATCCACAAAAAACAGATTTTAAGTATGTTTGTGTAAATACTTGCTCCTGGACTCAGAATACCCAACCTAATATCTCCAGAAAGTGCATTACCACAAACCATGTCTCATGAAATAAATTAGTGTAGCTGTGCTTCTCTCCAAAGTAAAATTTCTGACTGCCTTTGCTGTATTCAGTCTCAGCATCCATATGGAAAGCACACTGTGGGTGAACCCCATTGAAATTTTTCTCCATCTAATAAAAATAATCTTCTTAAGAAGCATCTGAAATATTTGTTAGGCAGAATTATTACTTATCTAAATATTTTCATCAGATCAGTGTATTAAGTTATTTTTATGACTGGAAGACATGCTGAAGAGATGCAGCTGGGGAAATAGGCAGGGGGTTAATATGCAACCACAGCATGTCAGAGGTGATACTTTATAGTGCACAGCTAGTAAGGGTCTGACAAGAACAAACGTAGAGACTAAAATGCTCACAGCTTTTAGTCTTCCTCCTTCTCCCTGTCACCAGAAAATCCTTATGTGCCATCACATTCTGGAAGTTGTCCCAACTCTATTAGCTGCATCTCTCTGTTCCAGTCAACACTACCCATCCTCTTTGTCCAAAAGTTTCAAAGCTTTTATTTCCTCTGCAGTATTTGGCCTGAAGGTAGTGCATTAGATTTGCAGCATGCTGAGGTTTCTCTCATGTTTCAATATGGTTGTTGCCTTTCTTCGCAGCAGCAGCCCGTGTTTATAACTGAGCAGTTCAGTTTGTTTGCCCAACTCTCTTTGCATTCCTGGGACTTACAACTCACTGCAATATTAGTTCTTGTTGCCAGGGCACTTTGTATAACACTTGACTCTATTTTAATATACACCTATTTTTGGAGCAGTGCAATGAACAGAGCTTCGCCTTAGTCGTTTATTTTGCTCAGACATTTATTTGGAAGATATTAGTTCTGTTAGGGTATCCACAGATGACAGATTTCTCCATTCATCGGTAGTAGACCAAATATGGCCAAGACCAGATGCTTGTGGCTTAAATGTGAGCACAGAAAGCCTTATAGACTGTGTGTTAGATTAGTCCCAGATAATCTGCACTGATAATACGTGTTCTCAGTTTCCTTCTTTTGCACTGTGTTCAGTTGCTTGTCTGTGAGAACAAATTGGCTGTAAGCTACTACTAGTGAGCAGAGTAGCCTGGTGCCACTCTGTGCCAGCTCTGAGCTAATATGCCTAATTAGCTAATATACACCAGTACAAAATGGTGTTGCTCTGAAGGATAAGACAAAGCTTCTAAGTCTATACTGTGCATTTGTATAACCAGTATACTAACGCTTGCCTTTGGCTGAACTGTCTGATCTCTTCTGCACATGCTGTACAGTCTTAAGTGAGGCTGCCCCAGGCTCTCTTGAGCAGAAAGTCATGAAATCTCTGGCTTCTTTAGCATGTATTACATTGGCTGACAATTACATTCTCTGTAAGCAGGCAGCCTGGGCTGGAGGCTGAGGCTGTCTTCCCCAGCTGTGTGGTTTAAGTCTGACAGACATTCCCACCAGAGGAAAAAGCAACCAAACACCAGTTAAATATACTTTTCTTTTCTATTCTCCTAGGAGTGTTTTGCGTTACCACTATTTGAACAAGGTTTGGCTTTAAATCTCAACTGAAGTAAGGTACATGACTGCAGAAAGCAAAGCAACACATAAAAATGGGAATCGTGCATATTATACGCACTGGGTGACAACACAACAGTTCCATGGAATGAATTATACCTTTGTGGAAAGACTAATTCATGTTCATTATAAAACAAAGTCAAATTACAGGTGATTGAGGCAGTATTGGGAAGTTAATCTGTATTTTCACACCATTATACAATGCATAGATTTGCTTCTTCATATTTTATACAAAAAACACAACAAAACTTTTAGAGCATTCACCACTCTTAAATTTACCTTAACCACACAGCCAGTAATTCCTGCTTCACTTTCTGTCCCCTACTTTTTCCTTATGTACTGTTTTCTCCCTATTACCTCAGATACAAACTAGTATGGTAAAATCCCTTGCTAAAAATGGAATAATTCTTATCAAGACCAGTCATTTTTCTTTTGTTCAGTCCTTGTCTCTGGTAGGCTTGGTGCATTTCTGCAACTGCAGAGATTGACTGGTATTAAAAAGTAATGCAAAAATTAATACATGAGGAATCTCTGAGGCCAGTTTTCCCCAGGAGATCAAAGGAAGTATGTGGATGGAAAAGGGTTTAGTTCATCCATAAGGGATGTATTCATCTGGTTATTTTCTGTACAGCAGTCTATCTTATACTATCTAGCTGGAAAAATAATTTTCAGGTGTAAGTAATAACTTCTGGTGTCCATATCATAGATGTGAATGAGAACAGTACCTCAAGATGACATTATCCTCAAAAAGTGATAGAACCAAAAATATTTCTAGGCACAGAAACATGCTCAGCATCATCAAACTCTTCCAACAGCTGTGCAAACAAAACAGTATTTTCTCTCTTTAGACCCACTGCTTCATTTTGCAAAATGATGCTGGATTAGTTCAATATTCCTCCTTTTCAATGAGTGCATCTAATATTGGACTTCCCTGTAGATGTCTGAAAAGCATCTACATGGAACTGAAAGGCATTCCTGAACCTAGGGAAGGAGCCTGCAGCTCTACACAGTTATTTTCTTAAATGAAACATAATTGTTAGCACAAAGCCTTCCAACATTTTTGGAATGCATATTGTCACTACATGTCTCTCTAGGGAGAGATGGGAAGATGTGCAATACCGCAAAAACAATAACCATGAAAACAAAAAACCACCATTAACCAATATAACTTTCAAATAGATTTATGCCCACCTAAACATATTCTATTTGCGTATCTGAGACAATTATTCTAAATGTAGACCAAACAGTGGCATATTCTACTATTATACTCAAAACTCCAACAAAAGTTTTGGCAGCAGATAACTCACACTTTATCCATCTCTGCATGTGGTAATAGACCCAAAGCATGTCATTTGTCAGCATAATGACAATTCCTGTATTCCCTGAATGCCTAGAGGAAAAGGTTTAACTGCAACATTGTTTCTGGCTAAGGGGCAGTCATATAAAAAGCTTGACATTTAAGCCTCTTGTTAGTTTCACAATATCTGGGAGATCTGGTACAGTGTGTTCCTGCAAAAGCCCTGCTTAAATCTGTGGACAGTTTCTTCCAAGCTATGTTCAAAACAGAGAGTGTGCATAAGTTGTTTTATTTAGGTTCTACAGCAAGGTATCAAAGGGCTGAGATAACCTGACAACTGATCATTTTAAGAAAATAGATTTAAAAGTGTGAAATCAGCTGAGCTGTGCAAACTCTGTTCAGTCCTTTCTGAATACTGCAGCACTGGAGACCAGTTGATCAGAAGAGGATACTGTGATATGCAGAAAGGAGCAGACTCCTACAGTTTGCTTTCCCTTTCCTCTTTTCTACTGTATTTCAGGGGTTACTGGTATAGAAAGTCCATAAACCTCTGACAGAGGTATGATTAAGAAGTAAAATGCAATGTGCAATGAATTACCTAGCCCTGGTGGAGCAATTTGAAATCCAAAGTAGGTCACAAGTAAATTTATTTTGTAGATTTGACCTTGTACTCAGTGGATATTTAATCCCATCACAAAACCACCGGATAGTGTTATAAATACCAATTTTGAAACAGCCCTTTTGGGACAATATCTTTATCTTGGCAACTGATTTCTGCTGAAAAGATACCAAGAGTTAGGATAAAAACTCTTCTAAAATACTATTCTCCTACATAGTGTGCACTTACATATTGATAGGTCAACAGCTGGACGTTTCAATTGTATAAATTTCTTAGATATTTGAAATCATACAGAAAATGTGACTAGAAATACAATCTGGGCTTGAAAGTTACACCTTTCAACACTACAGCTCCTTCTCAGTTTAAGTGTATTTGTTATATTTTTTTGCTTCTTCTACCTTTTTTCTTTTTTCCTTCCTCTGTTAAGGTCACGGCCCTGTCCTGCTATTGGGGTGTAGCAACAGCCAGTGAATAGCCCTTCTGTGTGAAGAGCATTGGAAAGGAGTCCACTATGAAGAGTTCACACCAAATGGAAGTACTTTTAATGAAGGATAGAATCTGTCCATTAAACTTGGTATTTATGACCAAATATTATCAAATCAAGAATTTTTAGATCTGGGGTTATTCTAATGATTAACATGTTCCATTCCTTAACCTGTGTTGTTCTTACTGAGGAGAAGAAGAAGAAAAAACAAAACAAAACAAGATCCCATGTGCTTCAAGCTGAATTAACTGTAACTGAAATTCTTGGCAACTTTAAATACAAATAGAGTCAGACAGACAATGCTTTGTACCAACAAAGCATTCCATATCCGCCTTAGTTTTCTTTTACATGTAGTTGCTTTTGTTTCTATTTTTAATAATAAAGTGTTGGAGGGTGACAGTTCGACATTGGGATGTGGTCTTTTTTTTTTCTTTTTCTTCTACAAATTAGTATAGATTGCAAATTAAGTGTGAGATTAGGCTCTTTAATACAATCCCTAGAAAAGTCAACCTCCAAATTTTATAATTCTTCAGAATTGTCCAGTTTACAACAAGAGAGTGCACATGAGATGCCTGGAGTAGGGAACTAACTAGTTAAGATTTTCAAGTTTACCGCTGAAGCCATGGAACTGATTTTAATTTACTTTATTGAAGACCAAGAAATCCCTCAATACTAGTGACAGTTGAGAAGCAGCCTGGATTTGTTGCAGGGTCATCCATCTTTTGACTAACTTAGGAGCACATGGACCATAAGGACCCATTCCAGCAATTCTCTCTGAGGAATTGGGGCCCCAAAAAACTTGAGCTCCATGAGGCTGAATAAGCTTCACCAAGAATCTAAACGGGAGAGGAAAGGAGACCCACACATACCAGGAACTTCTGTGAGAAGGAAAGAAGTTATGAGGAAGGTAGGTTAAAAAAAATAAAAGTTAGATAAGTTTATTTGACTATTCAAAGCAGTTGTGTACTTTCCATCAGATGCAGGAAATCAAGTAATGCATTTTAATGAAGAAAGAAGTGCCTTCAGTAGATAATACTGCTCGTGTATTAATAATATACTTCATGCTTTAGCTTCAGGCCTATAAATATTTTTCTTTGCTGTTACTGTTCCACTTTTCTCATCACCTATTTTCTCCATCTATTTGTTTTAATAAAAATTGAGTAAAAATTGTAATTTAGCAAGTTATTTATCTTTATAATTTAGATATCTAAAAGTTAATATAAAATTAGACGTAGGTAGTTGTTCAGGCTTTCCCTGTAGCTGGCAGATATAAACAGACACCTTCAAATAATGACTCAACCCCTTCATAACATATGTATTGGACAGATGGAATTAATTAAACCTAATTTTTTTCTTCCTCTCTCTCTTCACTGCAGAAGGAGTATGCATGAGGACTGTACACCTCTTGTCCATCTTTCAGACAGTGGAAACTAGATAAAGCTAATTCTAATTCAGCTGCATGGCTTGAATAATCCCCCATACAGTGGAGTCTGAGCTGGTTGATGCCTCCAATAGTTATTACATCCTAAATAAAAGCAATATATTTGGCAATATTTTAACTGGAGCAGAGTGAGAAATATCTCTATTTTGTCTGCTGCTGTGTAAGTATTTCACATCAGACATTATTGCTGAGAGAACTAATAAAATTATAACTCTGATCCCAATATGTTATGGGATCTTCCCATTCAAGAAGGAAATGTGATCCTAAACTGTATAATTTTTTATATATTTAGGTAATACCTACCATTTTTAATGTAAATATATTTTATGATGTAATTTAGAATTAAATGTTGAAATGGAAAGCCATTGCTTTATGCAGCCAAACATTTTTGCAGTTGAACTCTACTTGGTCCTTCTGAGAGGCTCTGGTGTCTGTTCATAAGATAAAAATGTGTATTGTGACAAAGTATTGCAGATCAGAGCTGTGGGAAAATGCACTAGATCACAAAAATGCTTATTCACCAGGTAAATGAGCCGAAAAACTGGTTTTGTATACCTTGTCTTGGAAAAGAGCTGAAAAATATCTGTTACCATAACACAGTCTGCACTTACTGCCTTTTTCTTCAAGGGTCATTAAACGTTTCAGATAATAATCGACTTAATTCAGTTTAAAACAGTTAAGAATTCTGATCTTCTAACCAATGTCAAATGGATCAAAAGAAATAAGGACAAACTCTAGACCATATGAAAATACAGTACCTCAACAGTGGTGTTCCCTCTGATGCCTATAGGTGTAAGCTCAGCAGGCATCAATAGCAATTTTTTGCTGGTCTAAAGTGGTCGCTATGATTTAAAGTGGTGATTGCTGGTTGCCTTTAGGGCAAATTCCTACAGTAACTTCTTTTGCAAGACATTACACAGGGCTGTTGGAAAAAAAAAAAGTGACGCATTTTATTGCACCATATGATATAACTAAAAGTCAGACAAGGTTGAGAGTGCATGATGGATGAAATAAAAGGTTCTGGGGTTTCTGTCTAGCAAGAGACATTACATCATATGATATTCTGCATACCTATTAAATAGGCATTTCTTGGCTTCTTTGTCTATTCCTAGGCTGTCACCTTAAGAACAGAAATTCAGTGTCATTGAACTTAATTAAAAAAAATCGTGTTTGCCTAAGACCTAAGATAATGTACAGCACTACACTTTAGCTGTACCCCTTACTGAGGAATAACTAGAGAACACCTAGTTGCCCTTCTAGATACTTCATAACCATTACCACTGTTACTAGTATTCTCAGAAACATTGTTAGTTTCATCAAGTTCTTTCAAAGCATCAGAAAATTATGGCCAAAGAGGTTTATTAAATGATACACAGAAAAATGTAATAATACACTGACAATAGGCTGCTGTACTTAAAGGACTATTTTTGGATTTTTTCTTTACCACCAGGAGAACCACAGATGTTATCTCATTGGTGGATCAAAAGTTAACCACGAGCCAGCAGCACCCTTGCAGCCAGGAGGGTCAGGGATGTCCTGGGGTGCGCTGGCAAGAGTGTGGCCAGCAGGCCGAGGGGGATGATCCTGCCCCTCTGCTCAGCCCTGGTGAGGCCACTCCTGGTGCTGTGTCCAGTTCTGGGCTCCTCAGGACAAGAGAGAAAGGGAGCTACTGGAGAGGGTCTGCAAAGGTGACCGAGGGACTGAAGAATCCCTCTTATAAGGAGAAACTGGGAGTGCTGGGCCTGTTTAGTCTGGAGACAGAAGGGTTCTTATCAATACATATAAATACTTCGAAGGCAGGTGCCAAAGAGATTGGTGCCAGACTCTTTGTGGTAGTGTTCAGTGATAGGGTGAGGAGTAATGGCCTTAAATTAAACTACCAGAAGTTCCACCTCAACATGAGGAAGAAGTTCTTTACATTGAGGGTGGCAGAGCATGGGAATAGGCTGCCCAGAAAGGTTGTGGAGTTTTCCTCCCTGGAGACAATCAAACAAAGATGGACACGTTCCTGTGTCACCTGCTCTATGTGACCTTGCCTTCCAGGGTTTTGGACTAGATGATCTCCAGAGCTGCCTTACAATTCTAACAGTTCTGTGAGTCTGTGATTCTGTATTTCTGTAAAACTACTTGATAAACCCCCACTGGATTCCATTATGTGGATACTTGGCTTTGCATTTGCTACAGACAAATTTTTGCCAGTATTAAACAAGCTAAAGAAAAGCTGAAGCTGTAACAATGACTTTCCAGTTTATCTCTATGCATAAGGTACTACAATGCCAGAACATCACAGAATTACAGAATTCTTTGGGTTAGAATAGACTTTTAAAGATCATCTACTTTCAACCCCTCTGCCACAGGCAAGACACCAGCCCAGCTTACTCAAAATCCCATCCAACCTGGCTTTAAGCACTTGCAACCATAGGGAATCCATAGCTATTTAATCTGGCAATCTGTTCCAGTGTGTCAGCAATCTCACAGTAAAAATTCTTCCTTATATCCAATTTAAGTCCAGCCCCTTTTAGTTTAAAACGATTGTCTCTTGTCCTGTCACTACATACCTTGGTAAAAGTATCTCTCCATGTTTCTAATAAGGCACCTTTATATATTTAAATAATGCAACAAGGTCTTCCCAGAGCCTTCTCCAGGAGAAACAACCTCAACTCTCTCAGCCAGTCTTCACAGGAGAGATGCTCCAGCCATTTGATTATTTTTGTGTCACTCCTCTGGAGCAACGCTAATAGAGGCCACGTGTCTCTTGTACTGCGGACCCCAGAGCTGGATGCAGCACTCCAGTGGGGTCACCAGAGTTGAGTAGAGGGGCAGAATCAACTCCCTTGACCTGCTGCCCATGCTGCTTTTGTTGCAGCCCAGAAGGCAGTTGTCTTTCTGCTCCAAGCTCCGGTTGCCAGCTCATGTACTATTTTTCAATCATCCAGTAGCCCCAAGCCCTTTGCAGGGCTGCTCTCAGCCAGGTCATCAGCCAGTGTGTACAGACTTGGGAATTGCTGCAACCCATTTGCAGGACCTTGCACTTGGCCTTGTGGAACCTCATGATGTTTGCATGGGTCCATGTCTCTGGATTGTAAAAGTCACCCTTCTCTTCCCTCAAGCATATCAACTGCACCACTCAGATTAATAGAATCTGAATCCTGGCTGAGGATGCGCCCAATCCCCCCATCTGTCATTAATAAAGACCTATTGTATTTCTAAATAAAGATTTATAGGATCTTGATGAATGCAATTCTTGAGATATAATCATGTATCAAGTCTCTGTAGAAAACCATGTCAGCTTCCATATTGTCTGTAACCATAGTGTCATGATACCCATGACATTTTGTGGACCTATTCTGGGCACAGAAAACTTAGGCAGCTGCACCACAATGGCAGTAGCCTTCTTTGGATGGAGCTCATTCCCTGTCTTACATCTGAGGTAACAAGTCACTACACAGTGGGAGAGAGCAGAAGGAAGGGTGGGATCTGCACAGTGATCTGCAGAACACATCTACTGGGTTTGGCTAGAACTCTTTTGGTGAGCCTAAGAAGGCAGAAGGAGAGCAGAAAGAGAAATATCAATCAACAGTCACTCTAATGCTTACTTTTCCATCACAGGCTTCGTTCAACTCCTTTCCTTCAAACTTCCCTACCATTCAATTTTGCCTACACTGCTGAAAAAATTTGGTACCTCCAGAGGATGAGGAAGGTAGGATCTTAGGGGGAGTTTTAAGAGCAGGGAGCATGGTTGTCACCTGCTGTTCATGGTAACTGAAGCACCCTGAAAATGCCCCTGGAGTCCTGTTACTGGGCTGCACAGTTAAGTGATGGCCGCCTCTCCAAAGGCATAAAAAAAATATGCCAACATATGCCTGGGCTCTCTTTCTAGGTATTTGCAGAGCATCTGTGGAAAGTGACTGTACATCAGAGTAGATAAATAACTTGTGATTTTTAATGCCTATTTTGGCAGCAAGTTTGAAGCTAAAAGCCTATTGTTAAAGGAGACAGAAGAAATTTGAAAGAGGCAGGAAGCAGCCAAAAGAAATCTAACGAAACTGTAATAAAAATTACTTGGGTGCTTTTTTCTCCACACTTATCAGCCAAAATTTTATTAGGCTATTTAACTATTGCTCAGGAATACTCAACACAACTCACTAGGCTGTAGTCCTATGTTTACTTTCTCTAGCCAGAAAAAAACCCAGTAAATCATGAGGGGTAAACTAATTTTCTTGGTTCCTCTCAACTGATCATATGCTTCTTTTTTGGTAAAAGTATTTTTAAGACATAGTTTCCCTTGACATATATCATCTGCTGTGAATTGAGTTGCTTTAATCTGGAAAGGAGAGAACAGGTCTAACACTCTAGTGTTAACTGTTGCAGGATAAGTTCTTTCATAGGTTCTATTGTCTCATTTACTCACTCCATTGACCTGTATTTCCCAGCCTCCACCAAACGCTCTGTGAAGGTTCTGCCTTTCTGGCCACAAGTACTCCCTGTAGCACATGACCTCGTTCTCCTCATCTCTCCGCAAGAACAGTCTATCAAGAAGTTCATCTTCTCCAGAATACCTCTGAAATGTGATTCTGTCCCTGCCTTGTAACCTTCCTCTCCCTCCTTCCCCTTTTCAAGGAGACTTAGCCAGTCCTTGAAGAAGGCTTTCCTTTGTGATTTAACCTAGCTATTACTTTTAGCAGATTTTTTTAAACATTCGCATTTAAGTTTTAATCATTAAGCACCAGAATATGAAGGTTTAGGATTGATGGTTACCCAACTTAAGGTAACTTAAAGTCTTTTACATTTCAGAAAGTGCTGACATTCCATCCTAGATCAAGGCAACTTCTCTTCCCCAGTGATACATAGTGATATTTACTCTCTCCTATCACTTGGACTCACCGACCAGCTGTAGTACTAAATATGGTGAAAGAAATGCATGGTAACAAATTCAATGTATTTGTTACTCAGGGCTTGGGCCATGGGTGTTAGTGGGGCACAGTTTGACTGTTGCTGAGGGTAATAGACTGATCTAACCAACTTTGACCAAAAGGGCCAATCAATGTGGTTTCTGTACATATCTGTGGCCACACAGACCAGTCCCTGAGACTGAAGTGACACCCTGGCCACACAGTCTGCCACAGTCCATGGTAAACTATTGAAAGATAAAATTGTATTGATGAGATTGGAGTCTTATAACTAAAGGAATCTTGTTATGACATGTCACATGCCATGAATTTGGGAAAAAATTCTACCGATTTTCCAAAGTTGCATGGACTACTTATATTTTACCCAGAATGGGGACATATAAAAATTATATATGTTTGATAACTAGCAGAAATTGCAAAGTTCTCACACCTAGGCAGATGTGAATACTTTGGTGTGAGTGGGCTGGTGCAATATATGAGCAGTCAGAGATAAGTTAGCTTTAAATCAACTATGCTAAACGAAGGGATGAATATCAAAAGAGTTTTAAAATCCACTTTTCATACTGGCATCTGATACTCAGTAAAATTCTAGATTCTACTCTAGTGGGAGTTGTGCATTTCCACATAGCTGTGACGCAGCTATCTGATTGACTTTTGCTGTTGCATCTCACAAGGAGGGAAAGATCAAATTCCTGACTTTTAGGAACAGGGGCACTCCACATTTTGCTGCAAATAGTGGAAAGGATAAAAAAAATTGTCCTTAGTAAAAAAAAAAAATACTGTCTCTGAAAGCTGTTACAAATTTTTGTGAGTGTAAATCAAAATGAATTTCCTTTTTGCATCTGAAAAGAAAGTGGAAGCTTACAAAGAAAAGAGTACAGTTGTTTCAATCATGAGCTGTAAATAACAAATAATATAGTTATAAACTCAAACAAAAAGAAAAATGTTAAAACTGCAAGTATGAAAAACTTGGTTATGAATCAAGGGATCTTATTCATCTTATTAGTTCATTTCCTTAGTATTTTGAATTCAAGATATGTATTAGCACCTTCTAAAATAAATGTAATGTAGTAGCAGCTCTGAAACTCTGATCTCTGAGGTACCAGTATTTTGCAAAGCTAAGGCAATTACTCAGTTGTACCATTTGTTTTAGTATATTTAATATCAATCATTAAAGGTACATTTTAAATTAAGTAAGTCTGGTCTCCTTACTTCAGAAATAGTCTAGTCTAGTATAGAGTAAGATTAATTTCCTTGCTCTAGTGTATGATATGGTACCGACCTTGGCTTTCTCTGATGAGCTGAAAGCATGCAAAAAACCCCCTGTAAGTACTCAGAAATCAGCTAGATGTGGATCTTTAGTTCTTGCAAGTCTCACATGATCTAGAACAGTTTTTCCCAGTTTGCAGTCAGCAATCTGCAAAGTTCACACCAGACACATGGTATGACTTGCTTTCCTCCTAAATAATAAATCACATCAAATGGCACTAAGGAATAGGGAATATACTTTCCCAATATTATTTTTCCATATAAACATGCTACCATTGCCATAGGTTGTTGTTTAACTGGAGACATATGTGATCTGCAAGTCCCATTCCCATTTAAGTATGATTTATTATGAAGTATTGTCAAACACTGGTGCCTATTTTGCAGGGTAACATGATAGAAAAGCTATAAGGGCATCCTTGTGTCAGTGTCATCAATTAAGCATTCTTTGTCTATCCTATCTCACAGATTTCATGTAGACTTTGACATTCACAAGGAATACAAAGGGGATAGCTAGCTCGCAGGAGGATTTCCTCAAGTCTCCTCAGTATGGAGGTAACGGGTCACAGTAGAACTGCTTGATTTCACTCCATTTTGTTATGTGGCTCTCTCACTAGAGACCTCCAACTCTTTCTTCATCTTCTTTTCTATGAAGTAAAAAGAAGTTTGCGTTTGAAAGTAAAACCACAGATGTCTAGAACATTAGAACAATACGTGCCTAGGATATTTTGTAAAGTATAATTTAAAATGACACCACTTTCTCTGAAACCACTTAATGGATCTGATTTAATTATTTAAAAAAAAGTGTAGCTCTATGAGAAAGCAACTAATCCATTTTAATAAGTGGACTATTAAACTGAAGATTAGCATTACTCATTTATTAGTTCTGCATTCTGTATACCACACAGAGAGTGTTACTGTGCTGTGCACAGACAGATGTTCTGTCAGCAGTTTTGGTAAAGATCATGTGTTACAGATACCATTTGATTGCACACCGCCGTTTATATTATAATCAAGCTGTGATTGAGCATATCTTTTGAAATTGAATTTATGTTCCAATCTCCTTGAGTTTCTCTGTTACCCAGAACAAGAACTACTTAAGGTGAGAAACATAGACTTCCTGGCAGAGTCTGCTTAAGCAGTGTGTGACTGGAAACTTGACTGAAATTGGCCGTCCAAACAAAGCTTTTATGGGTGTCCATTCAGAAGAGTTTGACTCAAACTCAAACAGAAGAGTTTGACTGATTTAGTTTACCCTTGCTTTATGATGATCATACAGGCACCTATGTTGTATAGCCTTGTTTAAAACTACACAAAGAGAGGGAACAAAACTAAGCCAAGAATATCTGCAAAAGAAAGAAAGCAGTTCTGGAGAAAGATATTTATGGCAACATCTTTGCACAGCATTTGTCCAAAATTTATTTTCATGAAAGCATCCTTATTTAAGTAATGGCATTACAGTGAAACATATTCAATATGAATTTGTCTGTGGAGAGGCAGATTCTATCTCAAAAACCTAATTCAATACTGCCTAATAGACAATTTACTGAGAGCTAGAGTGCTACAGTGAGACGGTTTTTAGAAAGTTAGCCATTACTAATTTTACAGTAATGGCAGAATCATTAAATTTCACCACTTTCTGGGAAAGTTTCAGAAAATGTTTGAACTAGTCAGGTTTTTTTTTACTAGATACTATAATAATTAGCATCCTATTTATTGCTTTCTCATCACATAAATTAATTTGATTGGGAGTTGATTTCATCATGTAAATATGTGAATGCCACAGGCATGTCTTTATGCATCAAACCCCTGTTTTTATGCCAATTTTTTATTCAGTCCATGATACACCACCTTATAAACCCTTCCAGGGCTATAACTTCTCAACACACAGTTCACATACATCCCTTTTTAGCTGGGGCTCTACACATCTCTGTGTCTACTCATCTGAACTCACTGCCTAGTGCTTTTTCCCACAGCTTTTTCCCACAGTCAGTTTTCCCATACGAGGTGAATTGCCTTGACTCAGCATATCCCAAGTGCCCTTATCACTGCACCATTTCCTTCTTACTGCTTAACTTAAAACATTAGCTTCCCTTCTGCCCACAGACACTAGGTTAAGTGGGCCAGCTCAGGGTACTTCTATCTTGTACAATTGTTGTATTGATTGTTGAATAAGTTGAATTCTCCAGAACAATAAACCTGAAGGGAGCTTCATATTAGTGCTGCTATAATGTCTATATAGAAAAATTGTTCCATGTTGATAAGTGCCTCACTATGATTTATATAATATTTCATTCTTTCATTTTTGTAAGTCTCCTTAAGGTACTAGAAAGTCGCAAAGAAGTCTCCCTGAAGCCGCCTTTTTTCCAAGCTGAACCTCAGCTTTCTCAGCCTGTCTTTGTAGGAGAAGGTGTCCATCCCTCTCATCGTCTTTGTGACCCTCCTCTGGACTGTCTCTAGCAGCTCCATGTCCTTCCTGTGCTGAGGACACCAAAGCTGGATGCAGCACTGCAGGTGGGGTCTCATGAGGGCAGAGTAGAAGGGCAGAATCCCCTCCCTGGCCCTGCTGGCCACTTGGCTTTTGCTGCAGCCCAGGATGTGGTTGGCCTTCTGGGATGCAAGCGCTCACTGTTGGTTCATGACCAGCCTTTTATCCATGAGAACTCCCGGGTCCTTCTCCACAGGGCTGCTCTCAGTGACTTCCTCTACCAGTCTGAACTCATGTTTGGGACTTTCCCTACCCAGATGTAGCACCTTGCACTTAGACTTTTTGAACAAGTATCTTATATATCTTATGTACCTTATGAATATATAAGATTCTCAAGGACCCACTTCTCAAGCTTGTCCGGGTCCCTCTGGGTGTCATCCCTTCCTTCTGTTGTGTCAACTGCAGAGCTCAGCTTCCTCTCATCAGCCCTGCTGAGGCTGCACTCTATTTCGCTGTCTGTCATCAATGAAGGTACTGAAGTGGAATGATCCCAAGAGAGAACCATGAGGGATGGGACTCAGCACTGGCCTCCACCTGGACATAGAGCCATTGACCACAACTCTCTGGCGGCATCCCTACAGCCAGTTCTTTATCCACTGAATAATCCATCCGTCAAATCCATGTGCCTCCAATGTGGAGACAAGGATGCCATGTGGGACTGTACTGAAGGCCTAACAGAAGATAGATGTCTTTGTCAACCACGGCCATCACTCCATCACAGAAGGCCACCAGGTTGCTCAGGCATGATTAGCCCATTGTGAAGCCATGGTGGCTGCCTTGGATCACCTGCTTGTCTTTTATGTGCCTTAGCACATCTTCTAGGAGGATCTGCTCCATGATCATCCCGGACACAGAGGTGAGGCATCTGTAGTTTCATGGTTCATCCTCTCTCCCCGTTTTAAGAAAGGGAGTGATGTTTCCCTTTTTCCAGTCAATGAGGACTTCACCTGACTGGCATGACTTTTAAAATACGATGGATAGTGGCTTGAAAACAATGCCAGCCAGTTCCCATAAGACCCTGGGTTGCATGTCATCAGGTCCCACAGACTTCATCAGTGGTTCTGAACCTCTTCTTCACTTGTAGTGGGAGGGATTCATTTGGCCTCCACCCACCCAGAGGCCTGGAGACCTTGAGAGAAGCAGTGAAGACTGAGGCAAAGAAGTCACTGAGTATCTCAGACTTCTCTATAACAGTTCACTGCCAATTCACTCTTCTGGCTTATCAGGGTAAATAGAGTCTCCTCACCCTTTCTTTACTGACTTATGTTCTTATGGAATCCTCCTTGTTATTCTTTAGGTCATTTGTCAAGCCATGTTCCAGCTTTGCTTTCTCTTTCCTGACCCCATCCCTACACATGAACCATATACCTGTACTCTCCCCAGGTCACCTGTGCCTGCTTCCACTGGCTATGCATTTGCTTCTTACTCCTCAGCTGGAGGAGCAGATCCTTGCTTAGTCAAGCCAGTGTCCAGCCTGTCTTGCTGAACTTCTTACACACAGCGATAGAGAGCTCTTGTGCTCCAAGAAAGGTGGCCTTTAGGAGCTGACAGGTCTAGTCGGTCACTCTGTACTTAATGATGCAATGTTTAATAACTCAATTCTTTTTCCTAGGAAGTGGTGGTCTGAAGAAATAGGTTTTAGGTGTTTTAGAGGCTCAAAGCATGAATATGTGCTTAAGAGGACCTCAAAAATATAAGCTTACTTTAAGTGGACTGTAAGCAAGCTGAACAACTTTGAAGGAGCATGATGAATTCTCTAACAACTAATCAGCTTATCCTTTTAGCTTTTAGGACAATAAAAATGATCAGAATAACCCATTATGTGAAACTATTAAATTCCCTGTCCTCAAAAAGGTTTTTATAATCTCTCATGCCAGATTATGACTTTATTTACTCAAAACAACTTAATTTGAGTCTGGAGATTTACTTTGGATTTACACTACTTGAAATTAAAACACTATTTACAAATGGATTGGATGAATCACTATTTTTCCTGGTATCAGGATATAATTTAATCCATTCTTCTGTAAGCTTTTAGCTTTGTTTGTAGGTAGGTTTTAGACAGAATTGACAGCATACTGGCAATTGTTTTCCTTGAAATGTTGCCCTTCTGTGGATTTATTCAGACTCCAAATAACTGAACAATAAAAAGGCATTTTTGGAGATAGTGTCTGAAACAGGCCATTCTTGTGCTTCTAAACTTTATGGAAGCACTTGAAAATGTTTTGTTGTTGTTGTTGTTGTTGTTGTTGTTGTTCATAGTGAAGATGCAAATTATGCTAATGGATAAAAAGGTTAAATGACTGGGTTTTTTTCAAGTGTTTTCAACATGCAGTTACAATAAGACTAATGTTAAACAGAACTAATTTTTTTAATAGTAAAAATTGTCACACATTATTTATCATATGTGTTCTGTCATTTGGATACTTTCTATTCCATGATACATGAATACTCACAGACACAGGTGACAATACAGAGCACTTTCCTCTCCCTGTCACATCCCATTCAAATTTTTTCTGCAGCAAAAACCTGAGGGTAAGAAGGAAGAACAGTGGAGACCACTTTTTCTGAATTTTACTCCTCACAATATTGACAGCCAGGTTTCTGTCCTCCCTGTGGTAACAACCAGCATTTTGAAAGTCACTTGTTCAGAGGTATAATTGTCTTAGGACTGTTTTAAAACCAGAAAAGGTTGGGGGTTGGAAGGAAGGTGTTCAGAGATGCAAAACACTTTGTGTAACCTTCCCTGAGGTAATCAGCCACTCAGTGAAACAGTCTGTAACACAGAGTTGCATTTTTTCTTGAATCAATTTAAAGAGTGGAAAATATAAGTTGCTTAAGAGCACTTCTGAGTTTAATATTCTTGAAATTAGAAATCTGCATCTGCTAATGAAGATGTATGAATGCTCTGGCAAGGTATAGCTGCTGGCAAAGCTACGCGGACAGCTGCACAGAGCCCTGCACACTGCACTTGCATTCCCCAGGCCAGAAGCAAGCCAGCTGTGGTTGGGAATCCAGGCATATTTCTTGCAGGAGGCATTTTAAATCAAAAGCAGTACTTTGCTAACAGGACTGTACAGCTTCTGGACTAGAGGTTTTTTGTTGTTGTTAGGTTTGGGGTTTTCACACTTGATTTTATGAGCCTGTAGTCAGATAAACTTGACTCTGCCAGGATGTGACCTTGTAGCATGGCTCAAGTTAGGCAGAAGTCCTGTGGGAAAAAGGATGTGATCATTTAACTTGAGCCTCAACTATAATCACATGGATAAAAGCCTGAATTAATGCTGTACAGGCAACATTAATATTGGCATTTTCCAACTTCTTTTAAAGAATTATGTTGCAATTTCAATGAAGTTCTTTTGTGTTTATAATTTCATACACATATATAATCAAATGGGGGTTTTAACTCTTTAATTGTGTAGTACTTAAAAGATTCCAACCTTCCTATGTCTTTATTTTTGTTGCTGCACAGCCCCATTATCATTATCAAATTTGCAGCAGCAGAGAGGGGTGGAGCTGGGCTTGTTACCTTTTATTAGCATCATTAGGATCATCCACATTAATGTATACCTTTTAAAATATCCAATAGCATTACTCTAAAAGTCTTTATCTTGGAATATATTCAATATTTTCAATACAGTCTTCCAAACACCAATGCACTGCACATGGAAGTTTTTACTTAAATAATCTGATTTCTGGAAAAAAATGTGTCATATTTCACTCTTTTCCTAGTTTAATCCAACATTTTTGCTATTAGTAATTTTGACTGATTTCTTTTACAGTAACATTAGTTTGCTCAGCACATACCATAAATATACAGAGAACATATCACGAACAGTACAGAATCCAGCTCTAGTATAGAAAATGCTATGGGTTAACCCATCAAACTGTGAAGAAAAATACTGAAAAAGTCTCTGTGTTCTAAACAAAGTAGATTTGTCTTCTGTGCTTTAAGGAGTGTCAAGCTGGCCCCTACTGACCTGTCAAAATGTGTTTGTTTCAGCAAGAAAATATACTACTGGAAAGGTCAGGTCACAGAAAATTCAACTCAAGAGTCAGTAACGAGTGAACCTAAACAGTCATCAGATCCCAGCGAGTTGTCAGGGGAAAGGTTATCAGTCAAAGCACAGGAGTACACCATTGGTTTAGAGTGCAGCTCTAACAAATGGCTTTTCCATTCCAAATGTTTTCTTAATTGTGTGGCAATAATTACTCAAGGGGATGTTAAGACTGGAAAATATGACAACAGCAATTGAAATGTACAACAGAGAATGAGAGAAGGGCATGAAAAACTTTTTCAAAGAGACATTCTTTCCTTCCTTACTAGTAAAGCAGAGCAAAGTCTCATGTTTAACTCCTTAAATGAATATATCAGATTTGCCAAGCTGTACGTAAACTAATTTCCAAGTCTGAAATTTGGTGGGCATGTTCTAATACATTTCAGTGATTTTATGTTTCCTTCTACACATTTTTTAGCCATATCTAGTTGAGATTGTATGGGGTACTTATGTGGTCTCAACAATACTCTCCAGGTGCCCAGTGCAGAACTAAGGTACAGATCTAGCTCATTTCAGCCTCACTTCTACAAGTGAAATTGCTCTATGCTTCCTGCAATCAGTGGAGAATGAATGCCCCAGTGTATGTCTGTCTGTCTCTCTCTAAGGTTTCTAAGGAGACTGAACTCCTGATCCAGGCATCTGAGTTAGGTAGGACAAATCTTGCCTTAGGCCCCTGATTTTGGGTCCCTGAATTGAACTCAACTTAGATCAAGTAGCCTACATTAGTTTATTATTAGTTTTGCACTGAAGACTCTTGCCTAAGTTATGTTGGATACTTAATATTTTAGTGGCAAAGAATTTAGACAAAACAGTGATGGAGACCCTACATAAGAGGTGAGGAAACTCAGTCAAAAGGACTGAAGGATTCAATGGAACATTTTACTTTTATGAAGACTTAAGCTCTTTGCACAATGTCAAAGCTGTAGATCAGAGGGAGGAAAATAATGAACTTTTGAGTCTCCCACCTTGTTCTTTAAGGACAACATTAGCTTTAAGCTGTGGAGAACAGAGATGAAATTCTGCAATATCAGCTTTTTTTCAGTTCTGGTAACTTTACATTTTCTGTTTTGAATGGAGCATTTTAAACAGAGTGCAAGGGCTGTGCCCATAATTCTTTCCATTAAGTTCTACTGTTAAATAAAAGATACAGTTGTTGCTAATAGGAATGAAAAGCAGTTACTGTGAAAAGCAATTACTTCATCAGTGGTAATGTAAAAAAAATTCTATCTTCACTATTTATATGAACATTCTTGAAGCATGGTACTGGTCATCCTTTATTGAAAATTCCTTGGCTTTTAATTCTGATTTATATTTATACAAATCTAAAAAGAGCTGGAGTTCCAGCTATCTACCATGCACAGTGTTGATAGGACTATTTTCTTTATATGAGGAACTGAGCTGTTAGCTGGCACTTCAAAGCTCACTGTAGTAGACTTACATGAATTGGAAGTCTTTCTTTTCCTCTTTTCTGGTGGGGCAGATTCTTCTGTGATCACACTAACAGTTCTATTGTGCCTGACACTGGCTGGAACAAACTATTTTATAGCTTACCAAAAAGAAAACATGTTTATTTGCAGAATCCTTGGTTAATGGAAAAGATAACAAGCAAGTTCCTACTTAAGATTTCTGAATGGAATAATGGCAAAAAATAAAGTTATGGTAAAAGCTTTAAGCCATCTTTTATTCTGATGGTTGATTTTTTGAACAATTATTGAAGTTTTAAGTATGTAGATTTGGTCACGTGGATGACCAAATTCTGCATCTCTTCTAGGTAATTTACTGCACTTTTCTCAATAAACTACTGAGAACTAAAGTAAAAATCATTTAAGTTTTCCACTGAAAAAATATAGGTGCAGTTGAGATAGCTTGGATTCTTCTAATCAGTTTTTCTGCAAATTTATGAATTGTAGTATCTGTAATATTTAAAGCTATTTTATGTGTTGTCCCTTGAACACAATCTCTACCTCTGTAGAATCAATTTCCTTCTTAAGAACACGAAACCACTGATTCCAAGAGTCGAAATACTCTTTCAGCTACGTAGGACTTTGAAAATGAGGAAGTTCAAATTTCCAGGAGGAATAAAGGATTAAGTGGGTGATCATTTCAAAATATCACTGTGTGTTAACCCTGCAGTCCCAAATTAGAGACAGAGCTATCTCTGTAAAAGGACATGGGCATTACAATATCTTCCTGCATTTTCAGGTACAGGATAGCCATCCAGAAACCCCAGCCTGGTGCTGACTGAACCACAGGAGGAGCTGCATTCTGCAGGCTCTCATGTTTCTACCACTGCCTGCCTGAAGTGCTTAGCCTCATGGGGGAGCCTCAGATATCACAGCATGGACTGCTTCCATGCTTTAATAATACATTACCTGATAGACTTACCCCATCATAGTCAGGCACCTTTTTCCTTTGCATGGCACGTCACTCACACTGCAAAGCAGAAGATATCTAAATTACCCACAGACATAAGATGCTTTGTTCACCTATGGGATTTAAGTGTCATGTAATTAAGACTTAGTGGTTAAACAACATTTGTCAATAATTAATTCAGACATGCAGAATTCAGAAATGATTTTGGAGTTTTACAAAAAATATTACCCAGAACAGATCTAGAAATTATCTTTTGCTTTTGCTCAGTTAGTGTCTAAGTCCATGGGAGTTTGCCTTTTTTCTTATATTTGATGAAAACATCCAATATCATAATTTCATCCACAATAAGATACCATCCAAAGAAGGCATGCATGCAAAGAATGCACTCCATGGCACTGTTTGGACTGTGTTTAGACTGTCTCCTAAGGTAAAAAAATGTCTAAATCACTGCAAGATATGTTTGAACTGACTCTTCCCTGAGGGAAGGTATGATCATTAGCAAGCAGGTGACTGAAAGAAGGAGAATTTTCTACAGTTCAAGGCATTCCTTGAGAGAACAGACAGAAGATGATGTAGGGCTATGATTCCTGACTAGAGTGGGACACATTCCTTCAGAAAGCCATAGAGACAGAAAAACCTGAAGTTTTATTGCTGTTCTTTGTGTTGGCTACCGGACAGCTGTGGTATCCCACCACTTGCTCTGTTGCCATCTCAGATATCATGCTCAGAGAATTAGCACCTTGTGTTTCTTGCAGGGGCAGCAGAAACTGTACACTGTGGGAGCTATTGGGGTGCAAAGGGTGTGGGTGCACCAAGGGGTGGTGCAGGGCTTTCCCTGCAGACACTCTTGACGTTTTGCAGCTTTCTCCTGTGTTTACTTCACATTTTACTGCACTCAGAAGGAAAGACTAGGACTGTGTGAGGAGATACAATTGTCTCCTGAAAATAACAACACCCAGCAGCAAGCCACCCACCCAACCCCCACCAGCTGCTTCTGCCTTTAACCAGCTCCAAATAACATTTCTTGCAACAGGCCTTTCCTGAGTTCACAAGTGTCTTATACTCCTGCCACTTTCTTATGAGCAAAGGGGGCAGAGTTCTCTCCAGAGAGCTCTCTGACCCAGGCATGGCCTCCTGAACTGTGTCATGATTGGAGTATGCCTAAGGCTTTCTCTTCTGCCTCCTCAATAGCACCAGTCTTTGTTGCCCTACTGGCCTGTGCTTGAATGAATCTTTTGGGTGAATGACGTATTCCTTGACATTATGTGTGCTGGTTTCACAGAGAAGGATGTTAAAATGACCTAGCCTTATTATTCACATGACAGTCACTGATAACCCCCCTGTATCTACTAAATTATATCCACTACGATTCATGACAGAGCACATTAATTACAAGCAATATGTTGGAGTTTAGAAAAGGCTTTCTCTTTCCAAACAGCAGTGCTTTAGAGGGAAATACACAAATCTCTGCTTTGCAGTTCCAACAACCAAAACTAGATAGAGAAAGAAAGAAAAAGTAATGAACACACAATGGGAATCAATAGAAAGGTCTTGTTAGAAAGAAGCAGTAATAAACTTTATTTATGTATCTTAATGTTTGAAATAAAATTATTATGCCTTGTATATCATCACATAGAGAAACTCCAGCTTTCCTTCAAAAAGTAATACTTCTCATCACAGAGTGTATAATCTTGGTCGCTGAACTGGCATGTGTGACAGATTGGAGAAAACTATTACTGACTTAAAACTACAGAAGAGTGTGTTGAGGGAGCAGGGACATGCGCTGTCCCACACCCCACCTCCGTGGAGCCTCTAGTCCAACGCAGTCACTGTCACACCTGGCACACCTGAAGCCATGCCCACACCCCACCCCTGGTACCACAGTCTAGTCCCAGAGTGGCCAGAGGAGCAGATGGCCCACCTGGGCAGAAGGTGGCCACAGGAGGCCGGAGCAGATAAAACCCATTGCCCTGATATGCACGTGGTCAAGTCCCAATTGTCCTTGCATTTTATGGCAGCTGAGTCCATGTTAGGATCTAAGGCTGTAGCTGTATCTTGCTTTTCTCTCTTTCTTTGTATTTCTTTATCTCTTTTCTGCTCATAATTTCCTTTTCTTGAAATATGGGTTATTTAAGGTTGGATGGGTAGAGTTTGCAAAGTCAATGCTCTGTGAAATGTTTCATTTTGATTATTTGTTTCAAATTTTAGCAAATTACTGATTTTCTAAAGTTTGCCAGAGAAGTTTGGTTTTTAACCTCTTGAGACCATGGTAGTGTTTCTCCCACACATCCACCTCGGAGAAAAGTACTATCCCAAGCCTTTTTAAAATAAACTCACTGGGTGAGGACTGCGACTCAACAGCATGATACAAATATGTCTGGAACTTCCTATTTAATACTCAATAGAAGTATTATTATAGTGTGAAAGACATGGAAGTTGTGTGTTTTCCTATTTTTAAAAAAGGGTAAATCTGAAAAAGACACAAACATTGCTGAATTGACACCAGAATGGTTAAGCAGGAGACTAGGAAACCTTAACTTCTACATAAAAACTCGGCCATGTGGGCTAAGCAGACCATGTGCAATTTACTAATGATTATACCACAAATCCTAAAATGGGGAAAAGGTGCATAAACACATAGCACTAAGTTTAATGATGAGATAGATAGTTCCTTTGGACAGGTCTGTGACTGGCAAAATACATTCATAGAGAAGAAACAGAAAATTGTCTATCACTGACATGACCTTTTCATGCATCAAATGTAAGAAATGTACAGTTTTCAGTAGGAATGACATGGCTAGCTCCCTAACCTGCACAAGATAAATGCCAGACAAAGTGGCTTCCTTGTGAGGGGAAGATAAGTTCATCCCGAGGTGAATTGTTTCATATAATGAACTGAGGAACTGAGTCCATATAATGATCTTACTCATTACTGACAATTTATCTATAAAGTGCGTGCTATAACTCTAGATGAATTGCATTATTATGTAACCATAAAGAGTACTATAATAAAATGGCACACATATATATTATGAAATTGAAAACAGAAGTAACTCCTGGTAAAGCTCTCCCAAGAATTTTTCTTACTACTTTCAGACAAAATGAACCAAAATGCTGCTAAATATTTGGCTATGTAAACGTGTTAGGGGTATTATTGAAGCTATGTGACACTTTCAGGTCATACTCTAAAAGTCTAATGCTTATTTCAGGTTCAAATGAAAGGATCAATGCCATGCTCATTGACATTCACAGAAGAATAAAGTCATGAACTCAGAAACTCAATGCAGTTCTGGTATTTCTTAATGAACCCTTGGTTTCCATTTACATTGGAAAATTACAAGAGATCTACCAGTGAAGCCCACTGGTGTTAGCTGAATGATCTCCTAAATGCTTTAAATAATTGCTTAATAATGGTGTGAATTTATCTAGAATGTCAGTTTCTAAGGTAACCAGATAACTGGGCTAATTCAATAAAGCATGACAGGCAATTCCAACTGCTATCACCAAAGAGAGTAAGGCTTTGTGTAAATGATAGCAAAAAAAAATCATTTGCTAAAAATCATTTGCCATCTGAAAGCTGTGAGAAACCTAAATGGCTCAATCTGTTTAGCTTTTAAATACTACCAAACAAATCAAACTAATCAAATAATGAAATTTTTTTACAATTTAAATACCCTAGCCATGAAAAACTATAGAGTTTCTCATTGGGAAAGATTTCTACCTTAAAAGATAGATTACAAGTACTTATAACTGGAAGTTAAAAGATGGTGAATTTGCAATAGAAACCATGAAGTGACTTTTGTTTTAATAGTGGTTAAACATTTTCTGTCTTCTGTCATCAAGCCAAAAGTGGATTCCTTTTTGAACATTTGGGAATCAATGGTATCTTAAGCCTTAATTTCTATGAATTAATACATGAGTCCTGCAGAGCAGACATCACTAATGACAGTACGAGGCTCCCATTTTACTTGTGGATCTCAGATGTTTTCTGACAGCAGGGCTGACAGCAGTAAGGCTCCACTGAAGATTATGGAACAGAATGATTTTTAACTAAGACTGACTCTTCTGCCCATTTTCACACTTTGCTTCTCTTTCCCTTCTCAATCCTTCCCGTTCTCCACCCTTTTTCTTACACTATGTTTTGGCTTAGTTTCTTCAGCAATTTCACTTCTGTCACAGCAATATTTTTCAGCTTGCTTCATCTCATTGCCCAGAATCTGTTCTACTCTTTTTCTTTCTTCCTCCTCAGGAGGAAGCTTTCAGCTTTCTATACCAGCTCATCCCAATGGATGTACCACATCCCACCTCTTGATGGAATCCCAGCCTTTCCATATATTAACCCACCAGTTTTCCATACACGGCTTTCTAATTTTATATTAATAAAAAAACAGGTACTGCTACTCCTATCTTCTCTTCTGATCAACCAGTCATTCCATTACTCCCTTTCATTTCTCTTACTGCCTTACAAGACTAGATGTAGTCCTCAGTCTAAACACATTTTATTACCTATTTATTTTACCTGTGAAAAAGGTTTTCCAGTCCTCATAACAGTAGTTCATAAGGATACTTGCCAGAGTACACAACCTTGTGCTTTCTGATATCCATTTGTGTACTTGTCCATACTGTTCTCTGTTTACTCAGTTCCTCTGTAGAGATAGAGCAAATGCAGACTTGTCTCATCTGCACATCCCAAGGTGGCAGAATATAAGAAATTCTTCTTTGATGGTGGAACATGAACTTTTTGAGCAGTATTGCCATCAGCCAGGAGATGTGAATATGCCTCATGAGCATGAAGATTTTAACTTTTAAAATGGAGGCATTTACTGAGATTATGCAAATTCAAGGTCTTTTTACTGAACAAAATTTAGGAGACTAGGAAGAAGAACCATGGCTTACAAAACCTTTGAAGGTGAGGAACAAAGCCATGTGTGCCTCTCCATTTCTAAGACCACTGCAGATTATGGGTAAGATTTTCTGGCACCATAAAATTGTGCCAGACATGAAAAGCTCCTAATGTGCCATTTGGATAGAGTCCAAGTACAATGCAATTCAATTATGTTCATTTTCATAATCAGGACGTATGAAGATAGGTACAAGGTTTTGCAAGTATCCCCGGTTTTGAGGGAATCCTTCCCTGGAAGGATATGACTTCTGGCATTTCTTTGCCTTCTTTGAATCAGGTGAACAGACAACAAACTGCCTCAAAGTTGCAAGATTGTTTTCGTCTAAATGCTACCACAACCATTTCTGAGATATTTTTTAATGTTTATTTTTTGAAATCTAACCCTGTGTACAAGTCATTTCCTTCTCCAACTTGGCACCATACCAAAACCACTTTCATCTCTGTTGATTCTTCCAAACTTCTTAATGACTCTGTCAGCTTCCTGTAATTGTCCCTCCAGTATAGGATTTCCTCCATCCCCTCCTACCAGCTCAGGCAATGTCCTTCTGTTTTATGCTTTAAAATACTTGGACACACCACCCAGACTAAAAGAAGAGACCAGCACATATCGAATACAGATAATTTTAAAAGCAAATAGGAAAAACAGACACCTGAACTATACTTACATTTGTTATGCTTGATCAGGATCTGTGAGCAGTCTGTTGGCTTTAAATGGTTGCTTTATGATGACGTCTCAGGAAAAGGAAAGGGAAGTATGAGAACATTGATGAGTAACTAAAAATAAGATACTGATGTAAAGAATAAAGGGACTAGTCAGACTGTGATAACTTCCATTATCACTTAGTGTTTAGGCAGCATTTTGCAAATAAGAACTCTCAAAACTGTTATGCCAGCTCTCACAGTGACAACTGAGTATCATTTTCATTATACCATGAAGATAACGAGACCAACATCTCCAATGGCATGAAGTAGTCTTAGTTCCAATCATCATGACAGTAGCAAATTTGATTCAAAAGCTAGAAGTATTTGATTAAAGCCATCCAAAGCATCTAGAGAAAAAAATTTGCAGACTCCTAATCTCCCATTCTGTCCTCTTTGTTGAGGATTTTACAGGTTTGTAGAACAGCATTGTATTTTGTATAAGGAACTGGTCGTCCTGGGCCAATGATATAGATCACAAGAATATTCCATCATGTTGGAAAACTGATGACTCTTCTAAACATTAGTATATTTGAAAAATATCTAAGAGAGTTATGTTGCCTCAGTGTGTACTCATCAAAAGAGTTACAGAAATTATTAGTTCAATGGGAAAGAGCTAGCAACAGGCACAGTGGCTTTCCTGTGTTATGTGGGGGTCCAATAATCTATAATCCTATTCAATCTTCTTGTCCAAGATTCCTGACTATTTTGCATGTGCTGACTAGTCTCCTTACCTGAGGATGACCAGTGTTCCTACAAAAGGGAAAAAACAGCCTGCTTTCCAGCAGGTCCACATCTCCTATCAATTAGCAAGTGGATTGTACTCACATGGAAGTGACTTGCTTGTGTGCAAGATCTTAAGCTTAGTGATTTCATTTCCAAAATCTCTATTAAAATGCCATCTGGCAATAAAGATGCCAAAGTATAAAGCATTTAAAACTTCCTCAGTAACATCCCTACACATACAAGAGCTTCTGTGAGAATGGCCTTTTTGGCAGCACTGAGACAGTAGGCACCTGAGCTTTGTTGTGACTCACAGACTGCGTGTTTTTCAATTTGTGTACCTTCATGGCCCGGTCATGTGGTTTTTTTCTGTAAAGCTCTCTCTGGTCAGGCCCTGCACATGCAGTGGAAGGGGCAGTTATTCTCTTTGCATTCCCATCCAGTAGCCAGGTGATTAGCAAATTCAGGTGGGTTGAGAGACTTGAATTTGCAACCAAATTCCTGCCTAAGGGGATGTAAATGTACAGGTTCAATCAGAAAGACTAGTGTTCCAGCCAGCTGGCTAGGATGTTCTAGAAAGCAGGCAACTTCTGCAATGTCCCTTGTTAATGTTCTCTCATCTCATAGTGAGTAACTGAAGAAGAGATAGAAAGTCCTGCATCCCATCAATAAAATATGTAATTGTGAACTACATCTATTCTTACCCAAGCAATTTCTGTCTTTTCTCCTACCATTGCTTTTCTTCTATGAATTAAAATGCCTCATCATATAAATAAATTGTAATATCGGGTCTCACCTGTATGCATCGAAAGACAAGGAAGGTCAGTTGTGTGAACTTGTCTAACTACAGAATATGGCAAAAAGTTAAGTAATTAAGAAGAAAAATCAGTTCATTTCACTTTTACATGTTTATGATAAGAAAATATGTGAAGTTGTTGAATGATAACCCCTGGATTCTCATTGTAGGAAAAAACAGACTATGCAACCTGAGCTTTATATCATACAGCAGATTCATATAATTTTAACTCTGAAAGAAAGAGAGAATGTTTTATGCTCTGATGATCCTCCACTGACCACCCAAATACAATTTTTTTAAAGAAGGAAAGACCATGCTCAAGAGCCTAAGTGATGAAACAGATTCTTACATAGTGCATTTTACTTGAATGTGCGTAAGTGAAATCTGCCTGGAGGATGAGAAATTCAGGTGTGAAATGGGTGCGGCTACAGTTGCAAATTTAATAAGACATGAATTTGGTTTTTCCTTCAGTGTGTAGTATTGACATGCCTGTGGCTGCAGGCACATTAGAGACTGAATATAATTGAGGTGCTGGCAGCAGACTGAAATTGTAGTATCTTACATGTTTCTTTGTAATTAATAAACTTTTGATTTTACCTTTTAAAAATGTATTGGTGAATCTCAGGTTTCTGGAAGAAAGATCAAATGTCCTATTTCATTGTATTTTGTTCCATTACAAATACTTTCCGTACCATCAGGAAACTCAGGACCTTAGTAGCATTGTAAATACTGCGACCCACTCTATCAAATAGAGTTTGCTTTCTCTCTCATGACTGGGGAAGAAATTCTGTTCTCAGCAGAGTGCTTAGATTACTTGGTCTGTTTTTAAAAATCCAGGATGTTCTGAAGCGCCTCAGTGAGTATGACCCACTGTCATGAATTACATTGAGCAGGTCAGCTGGAATTGCAGACAACAGCCCTTAACCCAGACTAAATCTTTTAATTGTACTAGCACCAAATGTCTGAGTGCTTTGCATGGAGGGACTTAAGGGTAGGTGAATGAAATGATAGAGCTATCTAAAGATGAAATCTGAATTTTCTACTCTGCTGATATAGGAAATGGAAATGCATTGTCATGGTGAGAAATTGCAACTGTGTTGAAAGGACATGGTATTTAAGTTTCCTTCTCTACATTCAGGTATTTTCTGTTGTATCTCTGTGAATTATTGCCAAATATCATCTGAATTAAAATCACCATTCCTGAATTGTCTAGGTAAAAATGAACAATATAATCAGCCTCAGCCATGAGCAGTACACTGGGTGAACCTTTCCTTAAAACTCTGATCTTCCAGTTTGCTTTTTTCCCTATCATTAGCCTGTCAAGCTTAGAACTTGTGCTTTCTGTGCGAGTACCCTTTTCACCATGCAATAGGATTTGCCTTCCTATAAATCAAAGAGCAATCAAGGATTCTATACAAAATTGAGTAAGTTGAATGAAAAAATATACCAAGTTGAACATACAGCATTGGTCAAAGATACCTTGTAACCTGCAGGGAAAAAACCCTCATTAATGGATCAGAAGAGCAAGGTTGGGATCTCTGTTCGTGCACATAAATGCAGAGAGAAACAAACATCCTCAGCAGAGTGCTGGAGACAGGCTAAACCCTACAGTCATAGTACAATTTTTAGAAGGAAAATATTTCTATTCTTCTTGTGCCTTAGTGAAGGTGAGTACAGGAGTCTCTCTTTTGTTTTAGCCATCAGCTCCCCTGAGTCAACTCCTTGAAATATGCTGATTTTTCTGACCCTCATCCCATGGGAAAATGAGTGAGGGTGCATGACCCAGAGTTGCTCATTCTACACCAGAGAGAAACTCAAGAAAGTAAGTTTGTAATGAGGAGAGAGTCTATTTTTGGTAGAGTCTAACTATTGAACTTCAACTTTGCTTAATACTTCAGGGAGCAGGTTATCCTGCTGCTGTGCCTGGTGTTTACACTCCTGGTGTATACCTGGGCTTTGTACTGCTCACGGAAGGCAGTGTTCAGCTTCAAGGTTTTTAGGCATGGGATCATCAAAGATATTGGGACCAGTACAGGTAACTGCTGCAACTGTAAAATCAGGTAAGCATACTGAATGGAAGCAGTATGTACAGTGCTGCCATGGACACTTCTATATCATAAGTACATGAGATTAAGCAAAAGTCCTCAAAAAATAATTTTAAAAATACTAATAAAGTTTATTTATCCTCCAGAAAGAGTAAATTCGCCACCCTCTTGACACAGTCCATTTACCTTTCCTTTCACTCCGTTTGTGGCTGAGTGCCTTCACAGATCCTTTAAGGAAATGAGCTTTAGGAGCAATTCTCTGTTATCATCTCTGCGTGAAACAGGGTCATTAACTTTTGTCCTAACCAGCAGACATGAAGTCAGAAAAGCACTTTTCCTCTACATACAGACTCATATATTCTTTGAATACTCAGATATCTAGATTCTGATGGCTTGCTATTTGTTAGAAACTATTGACTTGAAGAGGGATGAGAAAGAGACAAACTGAAAGCTCAAACAATGGGCAGCTCTTGGTGGTATCTCAAAAGCCTTGAAGACATTACAATAGATCCCATGATTCTTATGTAACAAATGAAATTCTCACCTTCCTGCCACTTCAGCACAATCCCTACATAAGAACACAAAAGTGTGGAAATTCCTCAGGTGATTTTACAGGGACAAGAGGGTAATGGTTACTATGAAAGAAATAGTATGAAACATTGCACTGTGCCCTTGGCCATCCTTTACAGAAAATCTGACAGGAACAGGTATCCTCAGGACTTTCTTATTTCTGTCACTTTGCTCTCTGTCAAACAGTTCCTTTTTTTTTTTTAATGTAGCATGATTCAGCCCTGTGTGGAGGCAAGAGTAAGTAATGCAGCTGATAGCAAAAACACTAATCTCCTGCCCAAACTGGGTGTGTCCCAAGCTTTGTTGCTAAACTTGCAGTTGCAGGTTTAGCAGTTGCTTGAAGGTCGCGACAGCAGGTTCTTCAAGGCAAGAACTACTTTTTATTATGTATTTATGCAGTAGATGTACTTATGACATAATGGGTCTCTATTTCTTTTGGCACCTCTAGATGCCTTTATAATATAAATCTTAGTTATAATAATAAGCTGTTTGGACAGGAGCCAAGGAATTTATCTATGGGTGGGGAGCTTAACCTATGTCCCAGCATACTGGTCCCCAAGTCTAATTGTGACCTTTAAGCTCATTCATACTGAGATGCAGCTAAAAGTCAGAATAACAAGATCATTGATAATAGCTGTGCGAGGACTCAGCACTGTGTGGTAGAGAACACACAAGAAGGCTGCATGGGTTTAGTTAGATCTGTGTTATGATAATGCAGCCTGGGTGCTGAGAGCTATGATTTCTGTCCACATACCCTGAGTTTCAGCCAAATCAGACTTCTAGGGAAAATTAACTCTTGCTGGAATTTGCTTGAATAAATTTTGGTACCGCTTCATATACAAGGCAAATTTAAAAAAAAATTATTAAACTTTGTGTGTCTCTGACAGAGATTTTGGCGTAAATGAAATACAGGGCTGTACCGAGGAGAAGTCTGGGATGCACTGGCTTTGAGATATGGCGAAGTAGGGGCAGCTCGGGGGACTTATATTTTCCATATAAGGGTTGTGAGCATTCATCTTTCTTTTCCATGAAGTCACATCTCAGTTTAAGTTAAGGCCATCTCTGTTTCAGCCTAGAATGACAGGTCATGATGCTTGGAGGATTACTAGAGGAGAATGCTCTTTGTTGCTTACTCCATCTGTTCAAACAGGAGTTAATGAGCTGTTGGTGCACTGACCTGCGTACACACCCCGCAGGTGCCTGTGGAGCAATGACAGACAGCATTGGATTTTTCCTTCCCTTGAGCTCCTCAGTGTTTTGTAGATAAGATCATGTTGCTGCTCCTGTGGCATAATGGAAAAGAAAAGGAATCCTTTCTCCTGTTTTTCTTTTTGTCAAAATTTAGCTGCGGTTTAGCCTGTTTGTTGCCACAATACTCTCTAGAACCACTGAGAGACACAATCCCTACATCAGTATTGCTAAATGAGAAAGGAGTAATTTTCTGACTCTCAGAGTGGGTAGCCCAGCCTAGCCACAGCTATGATACGTAATGTTTGGCTGCCTATGAGCCTTGAAAGGTACCCTTCTAGGACTAAAATGTAGCTATTTTCTGTGCTTTTATTTTTTTTTTATTTTTCACTACAAAGCATGTGAAAAAAAGCTGGGCATTTTTCTGGGGTCTCATCAGAATTATGTTTTCATACATGAGATCTATGTTTTCATACACGCTTGTGGACATTGCTTGCTCTAGGGTAAAGCATCAGGAATGCTGGGAGATGCAAAGCTGGAATAATGTTGGAAGACTGTTGAGGCTGCAGGGAACAGAAGCTGGTGCCATGGTGTCTAATAGTGCCTACTGGAATTGATGCCTGCATGGGCTATCCCTCTAGCCAGGCTTAGGCACTGCTTCCCAAATTGGCATAGACCAAAACAGCCTGGAAGCATGCTAGCAATTAAAAAGTGCAGATGATCACCAGGCCAGTGCTCAAGCTTGTTCCTTGTCCTTGTTTTATTTAGCAGTATGGAAAGAGCTGTAATATCCACATATCCTAGGATTAGGTTGCCTGGGGAACTGGAAACATTGGGTTTAATTCACTGGGACACTTGACAGCACACTGCTTTCATGCTACTGTGCAATATTCTTTGTCATTAAAGAGGTCAGTCTTCATATATGGGGGTGGGTTAAAATTAAGTGTTTGAGAGGCACATTGTGGCCATCAATACCCGGGGTTTTGGTAATATGCAGGGTTTTGACTTCTTGTCACTCCTTTGCTCAGACAAATGCTTTGCTCCTCTGAAGCAAGGCCATGTCTTCCATCTTATTCTCTCAATTCAGAAGCCAGCCTGTCTTTGGTGAAGCTGTACTGCTGTTTCTGTTACTTCTTACAAGTGGGAAAGTTCTTTTTTAGGCAGTAGGGAATAGAGAAGCCCTTGGCTTGCTGCCATGTGCCTTGTTTATGAAGGCTGGTATGGCGCAGAACACGGCAGCTGTGGAACAAAGAGCTGTGATCTCCCACTTTGCCAGGTCTTGCCCACGGTGTTCGCTGCTGACCCTGAACAATGATGGGTGTGGTCTCTTTTCATCTGTTGAGCACATCAGGCACTTCTGTACCTCTGTCCTGAGGGGTAACTGAGTGCAAGACCATGGAAGGATTCCGACCTCAACGGATGTTTAAAAGCTGTGCATACTCTGAGGGCTAGTATGGATGCCTACTTGAGTCAAATTGGGCTTGTCTTCCTGTTTATGCCCATATTTTTGGCCTAACAAAAATTAATTTTTTGGCCTAACTGAAATTAATTTTAAAAGCTCTTATAATTGAAGTCACATGATCCTTCTATATTTTCTTGTGATTATCAGTTTCGGATCCTCTCATTACCTAACATTTGGTCCTGGTTTGGGGCAGAGGGAGTGGTTCAAATGGTTAATACATCCTGAAGCACTTTTCTTCAGTTATATTCCTTCAAACCCTATACCGTCAAATGTGTTAGAAAGCCAAATAATTTTTTTTTTAAGGTACTCAAAAACCCCTCTAACTGAGAAACAAGCTTGACTAGAAATGAACCTTCCAAACTCACTTTTAGAATTTAAATAATGGATTATTTGAGAAACACACCAAAAAATTGCCTTTTTTGTGATAGCTGTGTTTCTGACTGCTACAACTGATTTCAAATGAAGTACTTCTTTTAAGGAGGGGAATCAAACAGATTTAACAGTCAGAAGGAGAAGATGATTGCTTATGCTTCTTTATCTTTACAATAGAAGGAGGAATAAGAACCCTGGCATACATGCCCTTCCATGCCCACATACTAGCAATGCTGCGTCGGAAGGCTGGAACTGCATATCTTTTCCATTGTTTTTAATGAACTTTAACCTACCTGGCAAACACAGGAACTTTGAACTAAAGAAAGGCAGAGGAAGAAATCGTCAAGTAAAGCCTGATCCTCCCTTTTGTTGCATCAGTAACAAAATTTCAACATCTCTGACAAGACCTGCAATTTAGCTGTGGGATTTAATACTGGAAGATTGATGTGTTTACTGTAATGGCAGTAAATTGACTATCCAGAAAGAGCTGTATATCTTTGCAGCACAGGAAGTGTCTGAGGGAGATAGCGACAAGTTACATCAAAGGGTAGATAATCAAAACAAAATGGTCACGCTAAAACCATAAGAAATAATTAGAGAAATAAATTACGAAGAAAGAGAGAAGGAAGAATGGAGGCTACTTTAAGCCTCACCCTTTTTGCTTATATTGTCCTGAAATCTTGGTCTAATATTAGAAAATTATGCGGTCTTGAGCCAAGTGAAGAGGCAGAGAGAATAAATTGTCTTGCTTTTATTGAATGAAAAGTCTCTTGTTAGTAGCAAATAATGTGGTTCAAAGAAAAAAAAAAAGAAAAAAAGAAGAAAAATATAAGGAAGAGAATATTTCAGAAACCTCTGTTACAAATTGCCTTTAATTTGAACTAGGAAATCTTCACAACTGATGGAGTAAAAATTCACTGAGATTCTTTTCTGTTACATCTGTGACATCATGCAAGATAAGATAATTGGTGACTTCAACATACAATTATTGACATGTTATTTGCAGATTGATACATATATTTCAGAAAGTGACATTTGGAGACATATAGAAAACATAGACAGAGAGATAGAAAAAAACCAGCATTTTTCTACCCCCTTTTCCTCTTTCCCCTAGATTGTATGAAATACAGAAACCTAGAGGAAAAGAATGATGCATTAAGTACATGGTGCTCAGTAGTCTTCCTAAGGCATCTGATATGTACATTCCTTGCTGTATCATATTTTCAAAGCTGCTAAAAGAAAGCTGCTTGCCACAAGAGTACCAGAAAGTGAAATATTTCTACCTATTGTGCAATCACAAGAAAGTGACCTTGGGCAGGACCTTGGAATGAACTTCCTGTGGGCAGCACGTGTGTGGGCAGCAAGCCATTGTGAATACAGAACTTATGCCTTATCTGCTGGACCAGCCCTTCTGTTATTTCATTTCTAGATCTCTTTTTCTCACTTGTCTAGTATTTTTTGGTTTTTGACTATTATGTCTTTGGGTACTATTTTCCCCTCAATTTCTGTGACTTAGACACTTCTCCCTCTACTTTCCTCTCAGATATTTTTCCTTACACATTAATAAGTACTACTTAGTGTCTTTGGCAACTGTATTAGAACTGATTGAACTTTATCAGCATTACAGAAGATTCCTTTTCTGCTGTTTGTTTTGGGATATAGGCAGTATGTACAAGATTTTGCCACTCAGTTTTTAGTGTTTAATATTGAAGGAAGGGTCTAGTTTTTTCGTCATTGCCTTCACCTTTTTGCCCAGCTCTTCTCAGTCATTTTTACTCAGTAAGGTGAGGAAGCAGACTCAGGGTCTATTGAAAATGTTCACTCTTAAAGACAAGTCCTTTCATTCTCTATATTGTGTCTAACAATTTTATTCTCACATTTCTACAAGAATATTTCACCAAAGCCAAGATGATGAGACTGTAGTAATAATCATCACCCTATCTGATAACAGGCTTCCCAGGGCCTCAGCTGGCAGTTTGACAATCCTCTGCCATAGCTGCTACACCCTGCTGATAAAACTGCTGTTGCTACAAATTGATCCTGACAAAAACAACTCCATCTCTGTTCTGAATTTTAGACTTGACCTTGGTGTGTTTGCGAGTTTAACCATCATACTGGGCACAAAATATGTAGCACAAAAGCCATATAATGAAAAAAATATCCTAACCTCTCTCTTTTACTATCTGTTTATTGTCTCTATTGCATGGTTATTTTAAACTGTTCTGTGGTATGGCTAAAAGTCAAATTTGTTTTTTAAAGCACAACAAAATTACCCACCAGTGGTTATAAGGATTGTTTACCTAGGCACAGAATCTCTGTCCTTCACCAATTTGGGATTGAGATACCCTAGCCCCTACCAATGGCAGTCTGGGGAATGGTGTTACAAGGTAAAAATTGGAGCAATGAAGGGGAAAGCAGAGGGAAAAGCTACAGATAAGCTGCCTCACTATAAAATACTGCCAAAACAGAGGGACCCTTTTTTAATTACATACACTGTGCATACAGTAAATGCTGTGTAAATACTGTATAAATACAATAGTGAGATGCATGGGAATCCTTGCAAAAAGATCTGCATGGAGATCCTTGTATGCAAACCATCAGTCCTCATCAATTTTTCAGTGTATCTATAAGCTTTACTTAACTTTTGGACTTGAGGAGAATGACAAGCAAGGACAACCCCAGAAAGGCACTTTTGGTAGCACTAAACATATTTTTAACTATGTAGATTCAAAGTATTATTGCAGAGAGGCACAAGCAACAGGGAAAACTACTTGTAATCCCCAATTCTGGGACACCTCACTGGTACTTAAATTTAGTAGCCATAAAGTTATTCAGTATGCAGATATAAGTAGGGAAGGGTGCATGTCCTTGACTCTTTCTGAAGCTCCCAGAATTTTATCACTAAGTCTCCTTCCACTGGCTCTGGCCAAGATCTCTGGTCTATCATCTGTTTTTTGGACTAATTTCTAAGATACAGGAAATATTGACGCGAATTCCTCAGAAGACAAAGTTAAACCTGGACCTCCCCCACTGTGGTTAGTCTTATTTTGTGGATTATTTCTGAAAACACCTTGTGCAATTCAAAAGAAAGGGACACATGCCTCTATATTTTGTGAGATCTGAAGCTTGTGTTTATAGGTATATTGAATTGCTCAGAACTCAAAATCAATTTAAATAGTAGTGAAGCCTGTATCTGCAGAGCTTCAAGTCAGGAGCACCTGAAAGTGCAAACAGTTGAGGCCCTCAGAATTATATGGCAGCTGAGAAGTTTTCAAAAACACAATATTGGACATAGACACTTAAATGTCATTCCATTACATGTTGTCTGGTATATAAAATTCTGTCTACTTATTCAGTCCTGATGTCAGGGATGTGCTGGCATACATATCTGGGGCTTTTAGTTCACCTAAAATCCTTACCAAAGAGTCATTAGCAATCTCCCCAGCTGCCAGCAGCCAGGCAAAAAGGCAATGGGGCATCTGAGAGAAGGCAGAGGCAGTACCTACCAGCAGATGTATAAAGAGAATTCTTTTCCTGGTGGCACTGGCAGAAAAAAAGTGTTGTGGGAATGGGAAAGAGGGTACAGTTTTTGCCTAGAGACAGGAAACAATTGTGTTATAGCAAACAGGAGAGAATATAAGCATTAATACAGTCAGGATACAGAAGAAAAGCAAGCACTGATGAAAAAGTATTTAGGAGAGTGAGAAGCAGAGGCTAACAAGAGAGAAGTGGGCAGGGAGAGCATATATATACGCATTCAGTGGAGATATGAGTGACTCAATGGAACTGCAACTGATAGAAGCAGGAGAAAAATAAGGGAAACCAGTAATTCTAGGGAAATGGAAAGAGAAGTAGCTGTGCATGGAATAGGGACCTTGAAGCTTGGGGATCTTTCCTGCCCTTTAGGAAGTGTGTCTCCAACTGCTCAGAGGGTGTTTCCAAGTCATCTGAGCATTTTTTCACTTTCCTTATCACTGCTGGAAACATCCCAAGCTTAACACCATGATGTCACAAGGAAAATCTCTTATTTACTTTGCAAAAACAACATCTTGTCTATCTCTCAGTGACAAGTTAATGGACAATTAATGGACTATCCTGGAACATTTGAACTGAAGTATTCTCATTTATAGACCATCTGCTCTCAAACAGAATCCATTCAAATGGCCTCTGTTTGGCTAGATTTCCAGGTGTGTTCTCTGGGTGTGTATTGCCCAGGCAGTTGCAGAAGGCAAAATGCAGAGTGAAGGCAAGTGGGGAGACAAGGTTGTTGTGGGTAGGTTTGTGTACAAGAACACCTGTGAGTTCTGAGGACTAGTCTGCAGCATTTCTATTTGCTGATTTATAGCTGTTGAAGCACTTTGGGTTCTTGGATCAACCAAAAAAAAGAGAAAAAGAAAAGAAAAAAAGGAACCCATATAATTAGAGTAATTCTGCTGCATGCAGAAATAAAGGTGTTTGATGGCAAAATTGAGATTAAAATCATTGTGGTTGGATACATTCAGGATAAGTCACAGCATTGCCTTAGAAGCCACATTAATCAGTTGCTTTAATCACAGCTGTTTTTCATAAATTCAGTCTGTGGATAAAGAAGGTGTGAGGGTACATCAGTGCAATTTTCTTGCAACTTTAAAGAAGAATTAAATAACACCTTTACATACCTGAGGTTTTCAGACCAATGCTACTACTTGAGAAGAGCAGAGTCATAGTCTAAACTAACTGTTTCCTTTTAAACAATGTCCAGTGTCACAGGACAAAAGATCTGTCATTTGCTGTGGGAAGCCTAAAAATAACAGCTTTTTAAGACTCAGTTCAGAAAAGGACTTTATTCTGTTAACCATTTTGACCTTTTCTTCCTGTCTTCTCCCTTGTGAGGGATGAAATCATGGGCTATGTGCCTCAAAAGGGTAATGGAAAAGCAGATTTTTCTGGTGATTTTTTAAAAGAATGTTTCCTTATATATCTGTTTGCATAAGAGCTTAAAAGAGAAGATTATATTATTATACCTGTATTTAGTCTAGGCATGTTTGTGATGCTCTTCATGTTAGTTTATCTCTCATTCCATAAATTATCAACTACCTCAAAAAAGTGGTTTCATTAGCCACTCTTCCTTTTAACTATTTTCTTACAGATAAAAGGACTTCTGATCCATTCCTTCTGTATCAGGGATCTTTTTGTGTTAATGCTTTGTTTAAACAGATGTTAAATAAAATTACAAGAATATTGTATGTCTACAAACCAGTCCTGTCAGGTCATAAGGACTGATAATTCCCACTAAAGTGAGAGGATACCTGAGGAGACTTTGAAGACACCTCTCAGATCCTCAAGCGCTTACCCATGTCCTTGGGCATCCTTCGCAACCTCCACTCATCTGGATAAATTTTACTGAGGTTAAGTTAATGGTGTACTTAAGGCTATAGCTTGAGTTGCGGTCTTCTCCTTTTTATCAGTATATGGGCACAGCTTTCTTTGATCTGCACTTATGCATCACTTTCCATCTCAAGATCTTAGATGGCTTTTCAAATGCTAATGAGTTCTACCCATTCTACCCTAGGGAAACTGAGGGGATGAGAAATTGCAAGAGATACTTAGGTTCACAAATACAGCCTACAACTAAGTTAAATACAGCCCAGTGAGATCACTTATTCCCATACCATGCAGGTAGTACAGGTATCTGTTGCATAGTCTGCTGTTAAAACATCCCTTGCCATCAAAAAGCGTCCCCAGTGAATAGAGATGTCTGGTGCTGATGTGAGGGGAATTTTGTTCTTTATGATGCGTTCCCTGGGATATGGAGCTCATAATTACTGACGAGAGGGGGTTGGTAATCTTTCAGGAGTGATGAGCCAGATGATGGTTTTCACTCTCAAATTAGTGCTTCAGTGTGACAACTGAAACCCAGCAAGATCTGGAAGAAGATGGTGCTCACAGAGGCAAGATGAGACCAGTAAGCTGTGTGAGGTTAGAGAGTCAGTTTTCAAAGACCTAAAAATACAGGAGTGCTGGAAATGTCTGCCTAACACTGGCATTGATTCGGAGTTTCCTTGAATCGCAGGGCTCAGGTCTGCTCAAGAACCTGCTCACCAAACCATACTTAAAGTGTGGTGTCCACACTCTATAAATATCCAGCTCTGGTATGAATAGTTTGAAAAATGGCCTCCAGCTGTGGAAGTACTGGACGCACTTTCAGTTAAACAAAACCCTGGTACCTGGAATGCATGGATCATGCTTCATCACAATAGTTTCAGGAAAAAATAAAGACTATGCTTAGTATTTGAAATAGTCTGAAAGAAAAATATTGACTTTCCAGTCTTTTGCTCTTTGAATTTTAGTGTTGTCCTTTAGATGTGTGATATCTAAGGAGTACTTACACTGTAAAATAGGTGATGAATGAATATGGAATGTTTGGTTTATGTAGATTTCTATGTGGGAGAAAACTTTTTTAATTTACACACTCACTTGGTTGAATCATTGGTGTTATTTGCTTTCATATATATGAGAAGGAATTGGGCAGTTCTTTTATCACTAACTTTATGTTGAAGCAGCAAAATCAAACTCATGTAAATTACTTTCACATAGTTATCTGGCGTAACTTCAATAGGCGTTAAAACTTAAATTTCACAGCCTACATTCTCAGGGATGTTTGTTCTTGTGTCTGTTCATTTAAAAAAATCCATTTTGTACACTTCAAATATTTGAATGAGAGAAAAATAATGTGTGACTGAATGCACTGTAAACAAATAAATCTCCCAGTTATCATAGAATTATAGGATGGTTTTGGTTGGAATGAACCTTAAAGATCACTTTGTTACAATACCCCTGCTATGGGGGGTATCAACTTACACTATACCAGGTAGCTCAATGTATGTCCCACCCAACTTGGCCTTGAACACTTCCAGGAATGGGGCATCTGCAGCTTCTCTGGGAAACCTGTGTCACAGTCTCACTATCTTCATGGTGAATAATTTCTTCCTAATACTTAATGTAAACCTGCCCTCTTTCAGTTTAAATCCATTACTACTTGTCCTGTTTCTACACACCTTTGTCCAAAGTCTCTCCCCAGTTCTCTCGTAGGCTGCTTTCAGGTATTGGAAGGTGCTATAAGGTCTCCTCAGAGCCTTTTATTTTTCAGCTTGAACAAACACGGTCTCTTTTCATAGGAGAGGTGCTCCAGCTCTCTGATCTTCTTGTTGGACCCCCTGTGGACTGGCTACAGCAGATCCATGTCATTCTCATGTTGAGGATCTCAGATCTGCATGCAGGTGGGGTCTCACAAGAGCAGAGTAGAAGGGCAGAATCCCCTTCCTCACCCTGCTGACCATGCTGCTTTGCAATCAGCCCAATGTATGGTTGGCTTTCTGGGCTGTGAGTTCTGGGGCAGGTCATGTCCAATTTTTCAATCAAACAGTATCCCCAGGTCCTTCTCTGCAGGGCTGCTCTCAGCCAGTTTGTCACCCAGCCTGTTCTTGTGCTTGGGATTTCCCCAACCCACATGCAGGGCCTGGCACTTGGTCATGGAAAACTCCATGAAGTTTGCACCGCCCTGTCTCTCAAGCCTGTCCAGGTCCCTCTGAATGGCATGCTTTTCTTTCTGCATGTTGATCAAACCACACACCTTGTTGTCATCTGCAAACTTGCTGAGGGCGCACTTGATTCCACTGTCCATGTCCCCTGCAGAGATGCTAAGCAGTGCCAGTCTCACTATCAACCCCTGAGGAGCCTCATTTGCCTGAGGATCCTCACTTGGACACAAAGTGGTTGACTGAAAACCTGTGAGCATGACCATCCAGGAAAATCTTTATCCACTGAGTGTCCATCTAGCAAATCCATGGCTCTCCAGTTCAGAGAGAAGGATGTCAAGCAGGACAACATCAAATGCTTCACACAAGCCCAGATAGATTAGTTGCTCTTAGATCAGTTGCTCTTTTCTCACCCACCACCACGGTAACCCTGTCATAGAAAGTCACCAAATTGGGCAAACACAACATGCATTTAGTTGGCTGTCATCAATCACCTCCTTATTTTCCATGCACCTTGGCATAGTTTCCAGGAGAATCTGCTCCATGATCTTGCTGGTCACAAAGATGAGTTTGGCCTGCCTGTAGTTATGGGAGTTTTTATTATTTCCCTTTTAGAAAATTTGCATTATATTTCCCCTTTTTCAGTCAGTAAAAGCTTCTGTGTACAGCCACTATGTCTCAAACACGACGGATAATGGCTTTACCACCTCCTCTGCCAGTTCCCTCAGGACCTGTGGATGCATCTCATCAGGTCCCATGGACTTGTGCAACTTCTAGGATGTTCTCAAACCTGATCTTCTACAGCAGGCAGGTCTTCATTCCACCACTCCCTGACTTTGTGTTATGTGACTTGGGTAGTGTGGTATAGCTCCTGAGCTTGGGGGAGCTTGGACCCTTGAATATTAACCATTTTTCTTGGGCCCTTCTTCCCTACTGGGTTTTATCCCACGGCACTCTCGCATGCAGACCCCTGAAGAGGCCAAAGTCTGATCTCCTGAAGTCCAGGGCAGTGAGCTTTCTGTGCACCCTCCTGGACCCCCTGGAGGAGCTTGAGCTCCACCATTTCATGGTCTCTGCAGCCCAGGCTGCTCTTAAGTATCACATTCCCCACCAGCCCCTCCTTGTTGGTGAGAACAAAGTCCAGTGTAGTACCTCACATCTTTTGCTCCTCTATCGCTTAGAGAAGGAAGTTCTCATCAGTACCTTCCAGGACTCTTCTGGGTTGCTTATGCCCTGCTGTGCAGTCCCTCCAACCAGTTTGGGGATGGTTGAAGTGCCCCACGGAGGACCAGGACTTGTAAATGTCTGGCTGCTTCTATCTGCTTACAGAGGGCCTCACCTGCTCAGTCTTCCTGGTCAGTCAGCCTGTAGCAGACCCTTAGTATAATGTCACCTTTGCCTGCCCCCTCTTTAATAAGCTCTCAGTCAGCTTCTCATCTACCCTCAGGCAGGGGGAGCTCCATTCACTCCACATGGCCAGTGACATAGAGGCAACATCCTCTCCTTGTCTCCCCTGCCTGTCCTTCTTAAAAAACCTGTACCCTTCTATTTCAATAATCCAGTCAAAAGAGCCACATCTACATGGTGCCAATATGATCCTAGTCCTGTAGGTCTAGGCACGCCCCTCAGTCCTCATGTTTACTCCCTACACTATGTGCATTTGCATAGAGGCATTTAATTTGAGTCCCCAATGAAGCTGACTTTCTGGCTAAAGTGGAAGGAAGTCCTTTGTGCTTCTCCTCAAATGCTCTCTTGCAGATGTGCAATTCCTCTCAAAAGTCTGGGCATCTATTGCTGACACTAGAATTATTTTCAGCCATCCTAATAAACCGAAGATTGGGTTAATAGTTCTATATTTTTGCTTAGAAATAAGTCATAAGAAGGAAAAATAACTAATATTGTAACCTACTGCCACAATAGCCTATGTTGTGCAGCACTGCAGGCTGGGAACAGAGAGGCTGGACAGCAGCCAGGCAGAAAGTGATCTGGGAGTACTGACTGACAGCAGCTGGACATGAGCCAGCAGTGTGCCCACATGGCCCAGAACACCAATGGCATCCCGGCCTGTATCAGGAATAGTGTGGCCAGCAGGATAAGGAAAGTGGCTTATCCCCTGTATTGGCACTGGTGAGGCCACACCTTGAGCGCTGTGTCCAGTTCTGGGCCCCTCAGTTTAGGAAGGATGCTGAGATGCTGGAGCATGTCCAGAGAAGAACAATAAGGCTGGTGAAGGGTGTGGAACACAAGGCCTGTGAGGAGGTGCTGAGGGAGCTGGGGTGGTTTATCCTGTAGGAGAGGAGGCTCGGGAGACACCTTACCACTCTCTACAACTCCCCAAAAGCAGGTTGTAGCCAGGGGGGAGGGTTGGTGTCTTTTCCCAGACAACCAGGGACAAGACAAAAGGACACATTCTTAAGCTGTACCAGGGGAGGTTTATTTTGAGCATTAGGAAGAAGTTCTTCCCAGACAGAGTCGTTGGTCATTGCAATGGGCTGCCCAGGGAGGTGATGGTGTCACTGTCCCTGGAGGTGTTTAAGAAAAGAGTGGATGTGGCATCAATGCCATGGTCTAGTTGCCAAGGTTGGGCTCAATGATCTCAGCAGGTTTTCCAACCTTGTTGATTCTCTGATGCTATTATTTCTATGTCTTTTATCTCCTATCACAATACAGCATTTCAATTAAACAAATACCATGGAATATAATAAACTCTGGGTTTTTTGTCCTTTTTTCCCAGTACAAGAAAGGAATAGCTGTAGTAAATAAGATGAGAACATCCTTGAAAATAATAAGTATTGCTACTCTCTCCTCCAAATCTTAAATCAATTACTTTTACACTACAGTGGGACTAAATGAAATAGAGTAGTACAGTTTCAAGTTTTAAAGCATTCACTGATTTCAAACACCTTCCTTTTAAACTATCAAAAATGAGCTTTGGTTTAGAGAACCTGAAAATGAGGGCAATCCAAATCAGTGTATACTTTTCAAATTTTTTTTCTATGTAATTTGTAACAGTTCCCTAGTTCTGCTAAGATGACTTTTTTGTATGATGAACTGTATAGGACAACAAACACTAACTCTTACCACCTTTTTAATTTCAAACCCCATTCCACAAAAATAGGAAAACAAAACACTAAAAAAGAAAAGAGCATTTCAGTATAAATTCAGCATTCCAAGTTAATCCCATGAGGAGAAAATAAATTACAAACAATCTCCAATATACTACTGCAGTGAATTATCTGAAATTTTGAACTCATTTGTATTAGAAGAGACACCACAATATGAGAGGACTCTCAGCCCTTTTTGACCTAAAATATGACACAAGTGACTCATCTGTGAGTGAAGACCAGAAATTAAAGACATGGTTTTGTGTAGAAAAATTCCGGCATTAAGCAAGCAAACAAAAAAAAAAAAAATTTGTTCTGTGGAGAGGACAGGACTATGAGAAATGTAATAGTAGAAATATTTCTTACACATTGTTCTTAATAAAGCATTATAAATCTAAACCCCAAATTTGAATTGGTTAGAAAAAAAGATTTAAAAATATATAATTTCTCCTTTTTCTTTAAGGAAATGATTTGCAACCTAAGGAGAGGGAAGCTCAATGACTTTGCTACAGCATCTTTCCCAGTGTAAGGAGGCCTTCTGGTGGTCAAAACAGTGAATACTTCTTCCAGAGAGCATTACTCATCCAAATGTATGTGACCTTCTACTCAAATTTATTAACATGGAAATTAAAACTCATCCATTGCATAGAAGGCTGTTTTAAGGATTTAAGCAGTGATTGTTTATGCCTTGACCTTTTGCTGTTACTGCATAAATTTTGTCCTTTTTCAGTCAGTGTATGGGGAACTAAGGCACTTAGCTTGAATACATAGTGCCAAAACTTTGTTTAAGTAAGAATGTAAGGGTATCACATGCTATTATCAACCATCAACCCTCTGCTTTTTATTTGAACAATTAAAAGAATTGCAATAAAACATTTTTCAGTAAACTCTTTCTTAATATCTTATTTAACCTGGATGTTGATTGTCTGAACAGTCACATTTCATATTTTTAAGATTCCCGGGCTCTTTTTTTTCCCCAGTCTTGAAAATTCCCCTTCATGAAGTACAACCAGATACTCATCATAATATATATTTTGGTATGTTTTATTTTAAATTAGGAGATTTTATGGTATTCAACCCAAAAAGTGTTTAATGCTAGAATACTTATGTTGTCCTTAAATTCAGAGATTACATTATGACAAGAGATTTCTTCAATGTCAGTGCTTCACTTAGAATAAGTACTGCCAGCTGACATGTAGAGAAAGGGGAATTTTTTGAGTCCATTGATAGTGAAAATGTCTTCCAATACATAGCAAACACTGACAATGCTGGGGGATGCAGTTGAATGAAAAAATATATTCTTGCTAGTTTTCAGTCTGGTTTGTGCTATGCCCTGAAGCATGGAGAAATTGGCACTGGTATTTCTTCTGGATTCTCAACTGAGCTCTTAAACAAAGAGCATTAGATTTGAGCAATAACCAGCAATGTCATCAGCAGCTTGTATCAGTTTTTTATGCACTGAACTACTTTACACTTCACCTTTTGAAGAAGACACTTGTCTACTTCTCAAAGAGCCCTAATCTATATTAACAGGTCTGCCACCATTAACTGGGCTCTGCCCATTGTGAGGGACGTTTTTTTGATATTCCAGAGGTAGGTCATTAAAGCCTGTTTGCAAGAGGTGATTGTGTTCCTTTCCAGAAAAATTCTCAGCCAGACAGACATGTGTGAGTTACATGAATCCTGGAAAATTCAACTTAAAGGCACAGCTGTTCTGTAGAACAACACTGGAATTTCCTAGACATTCTTCACTCTAGTGAAAAACCTTTCAGGGGGATGCTATAGTAAATTTGAAATGCTGTGTAAAAAATTTAATCTAAACTGTAAATCACCAGTAAAATGAAATCCATTTAGAAGTGTCATATGAGTACCTTTCTGGGTTTTCTTTAAGCTGGGTTTATTTGCTTTTTTTGAAAAAATTTCAATCTATCCTTCAGCATTATTAACTACAACCATGAGATGGCAGTCCACAGTCAAGTAAGAAATATTTTCCCAATATTTGAGTGAAGTTATGCGGAGAGCAACTTGCTTTCAATCTTTTTCTAGAATCCAAAGAAGAGCAACTGATTTCAAGATACTCCTCCCTTGTTTCTGGTTTTTCAGTTCTCTTTTCAGTGAGATCTGGCCTTTCTTTTTCTTCCAAACTTGAATTGAAAAATCACTGTGACTGTGCAAATATGTCCCAAGAGTGAATGGCTTTTCCCTCCAAGTTTTTCCAAAAGTTCTAGAACCTGTACTTCTATTGATAAAATATCTAAAAAGTTAAAAATCTCTTCTATTAGGGAATAATCTAGTTAAAAAACCAAACAAAAATCCAAACAAACAAACAAAAATCCAAACAAACAAACAAACAAACAAAAAAACCAACAAAAAACCCCCACCAAATCACAGACAAACAAAAGAATTGTAAAATAATCAGGTACATTGATATAGGAGAATGACAATTTTATGTTAAGCTTGCATAGAAAATCATCCATCTTTTTTCAGGTAGGAAATTGTAGTGATCATCCTCCTTGTTCACTGGGTACTCATTAAAAAAAAACCCCACAGATTTGTTAAAAGCATTGCTTTAAGGGTGGTATCAAACCTGAATACAAATTTTCTCTTAAATTTCTTTCCAGTTCTGAATCTTTCTTTGGGAGCTCTTCAGGACCAGAGCTCTTAAGAACAACTCTAAATCTTCAGTTTAGCCTGCCACTCTGCCACTAGTACTGCTCTAGTGGTACTGTCACTAGTACTTTTAAGAAAGTTGATAATGATTTAAGGAGAACTAGTGATAAATCTTACTTTTAAAACTGTGTTAAAAATTAGTTCCTGTAATGTTGGGTTTCTTGGTCATATTCCAAGGATTCCCTTTGTCCTTGTTTGTGCACTAGAGGAGAACTGGGACAGGGACTAGTTTTTGTGAGAAGAAACCAGGGATTTAACGTAATTTCTGCTTTATTGGGAAAACTCAGTGGGCATTTCTTGCCAAGCCATGAGAAGGAGTTAAAAGATGCACTGACTCACAGTGTATCTATCCCAAAGATGCTATCAGCCAGTGATAGATAGGACTGTAAAAACTGAGAATAGGAAATGCTTTGCCTTTTGATCCAGAACAAAAGATGTCCGAGATCCATTCCAGCTTCTTTTTTTTAACAATGGGGCCTGTAGCATTTTAAACATATTTGTCTTCTAGCCTTCCTGATTCCCTGGCTACACTGTCAGATCAGACAAAATTTATTAGTGTCATGAATATTTTGTTAGTTCCAGTGTTCAGAGTTCGCCTTGCCTTTAGTTTATCCTCCAATACATCTTCCTTTACAGCCAACAGCACATAACTTGGTACAAAATATCTATTGGAAAGCCAAAAGCAGCCTTCTTCAACATTATGACTTGGCTTCTGGCTGGTAGCCAAGTTGAGAAGGTTCATGAATCTCAAAAAATACAGATTATCTTAACACACATTAGAAAAGACCCTTGCTGGCCAACTCTCTGGATGGGAGATTTACCAGCTGGTAGTCAGTGGTAGTTCATTGATCCCAGCTGCCTCCTAACATACTGGCCTATTTATTCTCTATAAAACATTATATTTTTCCATTAATTTGATGGTCATGTATTTGACAGTTCCTTCTCCACAATCACCACAGGACTGTTACCCCACTGTATTGAAGATTCTTACCATGATCTTTCTGTCTGTCAGAAAATGTTTCTGATCATAAAACCTTAATGTTCCTCTCTTTGATCAGGATGGAAGTGGAAGCATGCTTCTTGCCCAGTTTAGCACTAAACCCTGTTTCCAGTGGTTGCATAAAACAGAGAAGCTGTCCACACAGCCACTAGCCTTGTTATTTAAACAAAATATCACTTACATCAAATCAGTCTTTCCTCAAAGTACTAGGGATTTTTAGATGCAGGCATGCAATGGATTCAGCTTAAGCTTATTACAATGGAGTCATCTCTCAGGTCACTGTAGAGGTTTAATAAGCTCATGGGCTCATGGAGACTACTTGCAGGCTTTTCATGTCCCATTACTTTCTCTGATATTTCTAGAACAGTCACACAAGAGTAAGTATGTTTTTGACAAAAGTCTTATTCTAGGATGTAAAGGCTTTTTGGTAATGCTGTGTGACAATGCCAGATTTTCAGCGCCTTTCCTTGTGATGTACCTGTGAATAAATTTCCAAAATAAGAAAAAACCCTTATTGTTGAGTATCTGAATACCTCCAGGGTCTGTTCACATGTGATTAATGACTGGTTCCCTCTATTTCATTGCTGTCAAGGTATGGTGGGCTTAGTAAAGAAATGGCCTTGCCCTCCCCATGAGGACAGCTATGGACACATATATGGCTCCAGTGAGGAGAGGGCAGGCCAAGAGACTCTGAAAAAAGCATCACACATATGCAAACTAAGAATAAGATTTGTAGAAGACAACCTGAAAAATTTGGGTTATTGGGTGAGATATTTTCTTCATAATCATTCATTTATGAGTATAGAGACTCCATTCCAAGGTATTTTGAGATTTTGATTTGACAATGTCTATGTACATAAAATAATGTAACTTGTAATTACACCAAGGGAAAGCTTATATTTTATTAATTTTACTAGCTAACTATAAACAAGTGGTTCCATTTTTGAACAGAAAGCTTCCACATGTAAACAATGAAAAAATTATACTATAGTCATACTGCTGCTTGAACTTAACATGTAAAATAATATGAAATTACAATCCAATCATTTATGTAGATGAGTCAAATTTCAATTTTTTAATAGTTTTTAAGGTGGCTTGTGCCATCTTAACTTGTCATTTGCTTCATTTACTTACATTTTCCTACATGAAATCTTGGGTTTATTGCATTAAGAAAGCAGCGTTTCCAAGAAACTTGATATTTCATTAGTCTGATATCCAGCCGGAAATATATCTGAATCCATATTTAGAAATTACTATAGAGGTTGTTATCAGTTACACCTGTAAGGTAGTAGGCCATAAGGACTCTCTAGAAAATTGGCAGGACTTACTTTTTGAAGCCATATTTAAAGAGTCTCTTCTCCTCTGGAGTTTCATTTTTTTTCTAACCTTTACTATCCAAACCCACTTGGGTTCTGGACATGCTGAAAAATGTTTCTTTTTCAGTGTTATCTGAGGTGCAAATGGAATTAGAAGTTAAAGCTTTTCTGTGTCTTTCACAGTAATTTTGCTACCAGGTTCTTTTCAAGAGTAAAACAAATAGTACAATGAATGATATTTAGATATTCTTACATAGGTCTCTGGTGGAATAGTGGCTCATTCATAACCTGAAATAAGTAAAATACATTGAGTAATTGAACATCCTTACACAGTCTTACTACAGCTAGGAGAAGTATTCCTGCATTCCTGTTGCATAGTGCTGCTGCCACATCTCACACAGAGACAGCTGCTGATCACTTGAGAGTTGTTGTCTTAGTGCAGCTGTGGAATGCTTCTGTGTAGAAAATGAATACTTTAGTTTGTAGGTCATGTAAAAAAGATCCATCATATATGTATGGGAAGTTTTTCCATATGGAAAATAAAAAAAATACTCTTTTGATCAGTGAAATTAGACTGCCTAATTATTAATACAAATTGATACAGGAGGATCCAACTCTGTGTGCTTTTCTCCCATCTTCTCTCAATGCAGAATGTACATATTTTTGGCATCCAGAATTATGCACCAGAAATTTGGTATTCTTGACCACTCTGATACACACAAGAAGCATACAAAAAATGAGCATCTGCCATGTATGTTGCCACAGGCAGCCTTGTTTAGGAGCTGACATTTGCAGTGATATTCCTTGCATGGCTCTAAACCTGTCCTTGCTTTTATGAACATCCAAAGTCAGCTGTCTGACCACGTTGCAAGAGGGCACTAGGCCATCTGAACAGGTGGCCACGAGCACTGACACAGAAAGATGCTCCTCACGTGTGCTTACCAAGGGCACAATTTCCTGCTGGACCATACTGAGCTCACGCACAGATAGAGGGATGTGCACTCATTAATCCAGCTCTGAGCTGTATTAAGTTTAAAAATAGCTTTTGTGACAGCATGGTGATAGTTTCTGACCCACTTAAATTTAGCAGAACAGCATATAAGCAACAGAGATTTCTGGTAAGCCTTCAGTGTTCAGCAGAATGGATCAGAGTAGTGCAGACTAATTTAGTCCAGCTAGCACAGAGATAGTCGCTAGTCTTCCAGAGCAGAGAAGGAAAAGACCAGCAAGATTTGACAGCAGCCTTGATATCCAAGAAGACAAGGGTCATCTCTGAATGAGTTTATGCCTCTCAACAAGGAACTGAGTGTATTATTAATATGAAAGATCACCCTGTAAATTTAAATATAGTTTAGATGCTTAAGGAGTAAAAATCTGCTACAAACTAAAAATATATTTCAGAAAAAATACATTCACACTAATAGAGCAGTTTCCATTCACTAAGAGGAGCAGTTTTGTACATGTTAAAATATCGCATCATAAGAGGTTAGTTCAGATGGAAATTCAAATATCATTGCTTCACATGCTGTTGTAGTCTAACCCTTAGCAGGAATGTAAATCCATGTAGCTCCATTAGAGGAAACAGAGGCACACGTGTTTGCATGCCCAGCAGCAGCAGGAGCAGGATTGTCTGTTGTGGTCTTTTTATATTGCAGCAGCTTAGATGCCAGTCCTTGCCTGTAGCCTTAGTCACAAATATTCCATGGCGGAATGGCAGGAGTGTGTGAAGGTCATTGCAAATGATGTTATGACGTGTGAACACACTCAGTCTTTTTTGCTATATTCAGTAGGCCCGGTTGTGCCAGGGGAGACCCATCCAACACGAAGTAGAGCAGGTCCACATGGACCACTGTTTCAGAGATGCAGCTGTGCCAAAGATTTCCAAAAATATTGATGTAGTTGCTTGAATGAAAAGAAGCCATTATCAGAGAAGCCATATCTGCTTGGAAAACATTTGTCCTTTTGAAATCGGGATTCTCTGGAGTTGCTTCGTGCACATGTACCACTGATCTCTTACACATTCTTAACAGAGTATGTGGCATTTCACAGATGTTTCCCACCAGAGGCATATTGACATTTCAGAGCTTGCTATAATAATAGTAAGTGATTGTGAGCTAATAACATCTCAGTTTCACTTAGCTCTTTTGCAAAGCCTATTCTTGGCTAAAGCTATTCTAAATTCAAGCCACTAGAAGGCAAACAAGCAACATCTGGTTTTCCAAGGCAGGGACTGAAACTTGTTGCAGGAGTGGAGCGCATGTATTCATTCCTGCTAGCATTGTTTCCATGATTTTCCTGTTTTCCCTCTCCCTCTCTGTATATGGGGTTTACTAATATTCTGGTACAAAAAACCTTGGAAAAACACGAATGCTACATATTTTAAAGTGCACACGTTATCATTTAAGGTGGTTTGTTTCATATAAGAGCTGAAAATGCTTAGCAGCATTCAATAAGAAGTGCTTCAGTAAGATACAACTCATCTCCATGCAGGAGTGAGGGCTAATGAAGAGGCTGTTGATGGGAGTACTTTTTAAAAAGCAAATCCTTTGCAATTGGGACCACATACACTTGCATTTTTCTGGTGTCAGTAATTCTGGAAGTAACAGCAAAAAACATACTAAGATTATGAGGGATTTTTGTGGTCAGACCTGCAATATAGAATATAGGAAATCTGTCACTTCACTAGCTGATTTCATTAGACATAGGTAAAATAGAGAAATATATTTTATAAATAGGCCCATTTGTGTTGTAAGATTGTGAGAAATCAGTATCTATTCTAAAGCCAAAAAATTGGTCCACTGCTTAACTACCTTCACTTTTTAAATTGCATCTCCCTTCTAGGCTAGATTTATTTAATATTATCTTCCATTAGAGACTGTTACACATTTGTGGGATAAATTGCAGAGCTATGTCTTCTAATCTTATTGTTACAGGAATTTATAGACTATATTCCTGTACCTTCTTCCTTTCTTCAAGCAAGTTAAATAGACTGAGCTTCTTAGGCTTCTTATTATACAAATATTTTCTAATTCTTTATCATTCTTATGGCTCTTTTAAAAGTTTTTTCATCCAGTACACAGCTAATGGAATAAGAGCAATTGTAGGAGTGCCATCAAGGGAGAGGGAAGCAGAAAAGAAAAGGTTGGCCTTGTAGGTATTTTGGTTTTCCTTTGAGTCTGTGTATATCCTTCATGAGAAATGTGCTCCAGATCACATTTTTTCATTATGAGCTGAGCTTTCTCTGGTATTTCCTGGTATTACACCAATTCTTTTCCAATGTCAGAAAGATGGAGTTTCTAAAACTTGAAGTGTGTTTGGTAGAGTTAAATGATACAAGCTGCTAACAAGCTGAGCAGCAACTGTCCACTTATCTTCATTCCCTTTGACAGAAGTAAATTTGGATAGAAATGTTAACAATCAAAACTAAGGAGAAAGCCAAGGATGTAGGCACACAAAAGAAAGGCAGCAAGAAAACAGCTGCTGTTGTTGCATATCAAATGAAAATGTAGCCAGTGGTGTGTAATTGGAAAGTCATGGCTTCTTGTTGGCCTCAGTACACCTACTTTTTGGCTGCTTGCCAGTCAACAAGTTATTTAAATTACTCAGCGACCACTAGTCCAACATCTCCATTACATACCACTTCAGAATTTTTTGTATGGCTGAAAATTTTTAGTGATTATTTTTCCAAGTCAATAGGAAAAATGTAAATGGAAGAAAGCTAGAATTCCTGTATATTCTTCCTCATGCTCTCTAGGAATATCTGTGCTGAAGAAACGAGACAACAGAAATTTTTGGAACAATAACACAGTAGGAACTCAGGCTGGCACAGTAGAGCAGTTCTGCACTTTGTTGTTCAAATTGCGTCAAAACCCTGTTCTGTTGTCATCAGGTTTTGCACCAATTAAAGTCTAAAACAAGCAAGTCTTTTCTAAAGCATTTAGTCATTCCTTTACTCTCTATGTATGGTATAAATTTTAGGCACCTCTTCTGTGCCTGACCACTATTCATGGCAGCTGTTAATGAACGAAGATTGAGTAGCAAAAATTTCTAGCCAGCCACCAGTCAGCTTCATTGATGTTAATTGCAGGAAGAAGTTGAAAACAACTTAGCAATTTGGGTAAATGAGGAGGAGAATCAATAGAGAGCATTCATAACTATAATAAGGCAAACATCATTAAAAGCTTTATCTTGATCATACTGCCTGCTTTCATTTGAGTTCTCCAAACAAACAGTCCACATATTGCATTACCAGCACATCCATCCCAGCCCTCTGGCCATTCCTGTGCTGAGCAGGGAGCTGGCGGGCACTGCTGGCTGCACCAGGGACAAGTTGGCATTCCTTAAGGAAAAAAAGCAATAGGTATCCATCATTTACTGTTTCTAACTGAAAGTGGAAAATATTTCATTAAATAGTGCAGTAGAATTATTTTTGAAACCTTTTATAAATCATAAAGATAAGTCATAGAGACCAGTGTGTCAAACACACACAGTAACACAACACTGAAAAACATTGAAGAAAAATGTTTATATAAGTAGTGCTAATTGTTTCATTCTTGCCATAGACATCCTTTATTACAGTAAGATCATCTCTCAAAAAAACCCCTGAAGCCTGTTTGCAAATGTTCTGTGGAAGCATTTTCTGTATTAATATTTCATTTATTTTTTATAAATTGCTGAAACCTTCTGAGTTAATCCATGTTTGTTAATCAATGTCCTTTTTATGAGAGTATAGCATTGCTGTCTGCTTCTAAATGTATGCAAGTAAAATCAGAGGTGGTTGTCTGAAAAGAAGTTTCCGAAGATATTTTATTAAAGAATTTCTGGAATTTATTTTAAAGTTAATGCAAAGAACAAATCAGTTCTGATTTCAGTTAAAGAAAATCACTGAATTCTCATAGGCTACTTTTTAAAATCTTATCTTCAAAGACTTTTTTTTTTTTTAAAATCCAATATCGCACACATTAATCCCATAAAAACAAGAGTGTGTGTCAATGGTCTAAGTATTTTGACATACAAGTTCTCAGGTAAAAAAAAATCGGATATAGATTACTTGCATACCTTGTTTCCTTATTGTTTTACACACATTAAATCAACAAACAACTGGTGTGTGTGCTCATTGTATGTTAACCAAAATATCAGTTGCAACAGATATGACTTCATTATGAGCATACCCATGGTTATACAAAATATATAATCAACAGCCCTCCAATTAAGAGAACTTCTAAATTGGTATTGCATACATGTATACATATCTGTGATGTATAAAAATCTTGAATACTTTAGTAACTGCCATGGTTAATTTTGACATGTTTGGTCCAATTGTATGCAGACTGTAAGGCTACCACTTTCCATACTTTAAATATTTCAATAGCTTATGTATTGTAACCATTGGGTGTTTTTCTAGGGGGGAATAGGGACTTGAGTTGTATTTTGAGTTGAATAGTCCTTGCAAACAAGTAAATCAATGAAAAGTTGTGTTGATATGTGACTCCTAACGCCAAGCATTGATTTTAAGATTATTTATTTTGTCATGAGTGTAAACCATGCATTTTCTGAATAGTAAAATCCCAAAGAAGTCATTCCTTCTATGTACAAATCAGTGGCATACAGTAGAAATATAACTACCAGAGGTTAGTTGTACTTTGATGTGCACTCTGTGCAAGTAAATAGTAACTCAACAAGCAGCAGCTTATTTGGCTGACACAGATGCCATGGTACCTTCCCTTCTTTCAGGTGCTGCCTTCCCTATGGTTGTAGCCATGGTACTGACAGGAAAGTTACCAACTGTGTGTTTCATACCTCAATTGCAGAGAGAGCAAACTGCTTTTGAGTTCAAATTGTCAGCACTCAGCCAGGGAGTGAGATGTTCTGGGTGAGACAAAAAAGTAAGATCTATTCATTTGCAGCTCAAGAGTAGATTTGTCTTTTACATGCTTGTGCTCACTCAATCTCCTTCTTCCCCCCAACCCTGATGGAATGGGGAGGACAATCAAAGCCAAACATGTATGTTGAGACAAGAAGAGTTTAACAAATGAAAATAAAGTCAAATACAATAATAATGGTAAATAATATTAATTGTAATGAAAAGGGGAAAAACAAGTGGTACACAGTGCACTTGCTCACCAGCCACTCACTGGTGTCAGAATCCCCTTCCCAAACCCAGATTGACCACATTCCCTGCTAATTCCTCCCAGTTTATACATTGGCCATGATGTGAAATATCCCCTTGGTCAGTTCAGGTCACCTGCCCAGCTACGTTCCCTCCCAATTTCTTTTGTGTACCTCCTCATTTGCAGAGCAAAAGACAAGGGAAAAAGTCCTCGACTTAGGATAAACACAGCTTAGCAAGAAACCAAACCAGCAGTGTGTTATCAACATCATTCTCATTCTGAATCCAAAACACAGCCCTGTAACAGCTACTGAGGGGAATCCACCACATCCTGGCTGAAATCAGGACAATGCTGCACCTGCCTCCAGCAGAAATAACACTGGGATGAGTGCTCTGCCCCTCTCTTTGCTGCGTGCAAGACATGAGGCTGCAGTGCAGGCTGGAGCTGGCGTGCCCTAGGAGGAGTAGGGACCAGGATGGAAGCACAGAAATTGCTCCTGAAAAAGCCTGCCTCCAGCAGTCTGTGCCAGGCAGCTAAAGGTGGAGGGATAAACTTTAACCTGCTGAGAACTGGCTGTGCCCACCACTGAGGAAGAATGGCATGAGGCTTACCAACACAAACCAGCCCCAGCCCAAAAACGGTGCTTTCTAAGTGACAAAAAAATAAATTTCTGCTGCTGCAACAAGGTTTGCTCTGGCATGCAGTGTAGCAGTCTATTCTGACCAAATAATGATATCTTTCAGTACAATCTGGGAGGCTCAGCTGTCGAAGTGAGAAAATATTGGAATTTTTTCTGTTTTCAATGTTTTCCCCTCCGTATTAACAATCTGAAGTTGCTGTTTTACAGCAAATATATTGTTGGGTTTTCAACTGACACCAATAACTATTCCTTGAGATTTCATTTGAAATAATGTTATACAGTGGAATTCCCTTTCATTCTGACAAAAGATGGAATAGAATCAAGATTTAGTAAACTCTGCTAAACTTCTGAGGGTTTTTTAACTGTTTTTTAATTAAAGAAACAGCCATAAAGTATTAAGATCACCTTCTAGCTTTTCTTTGAGATGAGTGCCAGTAATCTGTTAATTTCAGCACATAACATCACCAGAGGTATTAAAAGAAAAGTCTTTCTAAAGGTGTTTAGTGACTCATTTCCCAGTGGCGTTGTAAGAATTAATTAGCTAATGCCAGTACAGCATTATAGAAATGCTAAGTACTGTTGCTGACAGATTAAGGTTATGAGTGCCAAGTGGCAACATGAGCTCTGTTATTGAGAGTTGTCTCTCACTCTCAAAGCAGAAGAGACCCCTCTCAGGAATGACATGATAAATCACTCTTCCTGACTTTTCAGCCTTTCTCTCTCACAGAATTACTGAAGATGACACGAGTCATAATGGTGGGTTTTGTGACAGCAACCCAGCAAGGAATTTCAATATGCTAAAAGTCAATTAGGTAGAGGTTTCCTCTACCATTAACTGAATCATAGAGCAATACCCCACAGAGAGAACTGTCAAGGCCCATTTGTCTGCAGCTCAGCAACCCTGCACTATGTAATCTAGGATCAATAAACCAAAACCTGGAAGGGGCACAAGGCACAATATTACCATTTTTTCTGTGCCAGTTATTTAGAAACCTATGCATTTATGGTTCCAGCCCTCAGAAGGAGTCAATGCAAGCAGCTGTAAATGTATATTCAGCTCATTTTCCAGTAACACAAGCAGTGATCATCAATCTTAAATGACAAGTTCTAGCCATGGTTACTTAACTACACTGATTCAAGTAGCTGCTTTCCAGTGTGTTTACATCTTTATATTCTAGAGTGTATGTGCAGATCTTATTCTCTTCAATTTATATTATTTTAGCCAATAAAATCAGTAGAAGCGATGGATTGGTTTGTGAGGCAATTAAAGAGGTTAAAAAAGATATAAATAGTTGTGCACATGAGTTATAAGCAATCTCTCTCCCTTTCTCTTGTTCCAGCATACACAATGTGCTAAAATATAATTATTTGAAAACCTCCTGACTTTCGGTGGTGAAAACCCAATGAGCCTGAGCATCATGTAGAATTAAGACATGGCAAACTCATCATAGGTTACTCTCTCTTTCATCACTTTCTAAAAGCCTTAATTTTTTCATGTTTTTCATGCCTCTATCTAAATTTGCCCTTTTACCAAACACTGAAATATTATAGCATATGAGGCACATCAGCAAATATCACAGCAAAAGAGTAATCAGGTTTTAATTTTTTCTTCTCAATCTTTTTGTCTGAGAAGACCCTTGCAAAAAACTAATGCATTAACAAAACCATTGCTTAAAATTTAATTTTACAAAAATTTTCACCATATTTTACCTCTGCTAGTTCCCTGTAACAACAAAACAAAACAAAAAACAAAAGCAAAAATTAACAAAGAGAAATAAAAGCAAAACAAAAAAAAAAAACCCAGAGCTTGTTATTCCAAGTGAAAGAAAACACAGATCAGACTAAATTTTGCCTGACAAAATAAAAGTGCAGATCAGACTTTACCTCTATGATTATCGCCTAATAAGTTGTCAGAAAGGGCAACTCAGACAAGCAAACTGCATTAAAAGTACATTCATAATAAATGCTTGCATAGAAACAGGATTTTAAGGCATCATCTGTGATGAATAAAAAGGCTCTGACCAGAAAAGAAGACAGTCATTGCAAAAAGACTGACATTTTTCTGATCATTTCAGCATCAGGGCCAATTCAAATATTATTAAAAATTTATGAAAAATAGATTAATTAGTGCTTCCCTTTGGAAAATTTTTATGAAGGTAGTCCATTTCATCATTTGCCAAAAAATCCAATTCAACATTTCTTGGGTTTGTCTTACATTCCTGCCTTCTCATTATGCTAGAATAAAAACCCCTCCAGTAACCACTATTTTCTTCCTACTTGCTGTACTTACACTCTGTAATTAAATACTCTGTCATCTTGTTTTAATAAGCTAAACTCTGCATCATTATGGTCTTTCCATCTTCTTCAGTCTTTGAATTATTTCTGAGGCTCTTCATTATGCTCTGCCCTGTGCAGAACAGCCCATACAACACAGAGGAGGAAAAGTTTTCCCCTGACTGCACTAATATTTTTCTTAAAAGGGATTTATTTTACTACACAGTTCATGTTATTTTGTATGCATTGCATGGTGTTCTCTGCAGAGTTTCTACAAAGCTTCAGGAAATCATCTTCAGTGAGATGTAGTTAGAACAATTCCCTCTGGTGATTGTTTTGGTGGGCTGCAGTTAGTTAGCTCTTAACCTATGTAATGCAGTAGGCTTGATTCACCCTGTACAGCATTATTTTTTTAAGGAGAAAGACAGGTATTGCTGGCTCGAGTGTCCAGAATATGCCCAAGCAGTCTATGAGTTGGGTAAATAAATGAATTTTCATTATTTCATAGAAGTAACCTCTTCAGTGAAGAAAAGCATAGTTGTTTGACCATTTTCTATAAAATAGCATGGAATTGTGCTGATTATATTTATACTTTTCTATCAGGGGAATACCAGATTTCTTATCATAGTGCATGGGAACAATGAGGACATGCATAACAATCCATATATCTAGGGGTCATCTTACCTGACTTTTAAAAAACTGTTACAATATTAGCACTCAGAATTCTTGTCCCTAGTATGCCAAAATTTAAAATTTAGTATTTAGATCAGGGATTACCTCCACCTCAGACTAGTAAATGCAAGTTGACTACACAGTTGAATTGCTAACCTAGCATCAAATTTGAATAAACATTGCTAATACACCACGTTTCTGTGCCTCTTTTCTTTTGTCTTTGGTGTGCTTGTTCCTTCCAATGTATTTCTGCAGAAAGTAACCTAGAGAGCTGTGCTCAAGTAATGAAGTGATTCAATAATATTCATCATTACTCAGTTCCCCAAACCCAAAAATGTACAAGTGCTGTTAGTCCACTGATTATTGTGTTAGCTGCGCATATGAATGAGTGACTGACCATAAAAATACTCAGATTTACATCTTCCTAATATTGTGCTTTTTTTCCCCAAGAATTTAATACAAAATTTTTCTGCCACAATAGCATCCACTTTTGGGAAATGGTGCCTATTCCTTGACTTTTATTCAATCCCTGTGATCCTTATAGTCCTGTGTGGCATTTCCTTGGTGCCAGGTTAGATGCAACACTCTACACCCTCTTGATCTCTTCAAAAATTCTCTTCAGTCAAGGTCTCTTGTCCAAATTTCTGTTTTAAATATTGTATTCCTAGGTTGCTGTGTAGTTCAACAACTGTGTATTATGACTCCCATCTGCACATGATTCCCCTCAATTCATTCAAAGAAAGCCTTTTGTTGCCATTTTTTCCTGGAATTTGTATGGCGCACTAAACATGCTAGAATTAATTTAATTTCATGCACTAATTTGTTGAAAACTAGAGTGTTGCTAAATGAGATTACTTGGTTGTGTGCAGCACAGTGCCTGCCCACCTCTTCTCTAGCTGGAGACTGAAAGTGAGGGCCTCTGTGATTCATTACCAGGGGATGCAGGGTGAATGTTTTCAGGATGAGAGGAGGGAAACAATTTGAGGAATACTTCTGTATCACTCACAGCTAGTGTGTAGGCTGCTGCCAAATGCTGGTTATTGTCTTCCTTCCTGAAGCACTGGTGAACACTGCAGCACAATGCTATTTTCAGCTCCTTGACAAGATGATTACAATGTAAAGTCATGCTGCGTGACCAGCATGCCAGGTGTTTCTGCTCTAGCTCTGCTTTTATTACTTTGGGGATGAGAGCATGATGAAGGGAAGGATTGGAGTTACTTAGATTTTCCAACAGCAGGTCAGCTTAGATAGCTGGGCTATATTTACTCAATGCATTGGCAAAATGTGTCTGTCATTTTCTTTGTCTTACATATAAAAATTATTTGGAACAAAACTAGCCAAAATAAAATTCTGCCTGTTAGGAATTTCCAAGGCAGAGTTTGCACTTCTGGGAGGTTTAATAGTGCCAAGTTAGGTAGGCTTTCCCTGAGCAGAGCAGGTATTGAGAAGGTTGCTGTTGAGCAAACTCCCCAAACCACACAGCGTTTGTGCTTGCAGGCACACAGGGAGAGATGCAGCACAGATCCCTTTTCCTTCAAGGCCTTTAGTCTCCTGTCAAGTCTATGAAAACTAGAAAAATTACAGATGGCCTTTGTAATTCTATTTCTTACTATGCTTTCTTTTCAGTAGGAATTTGAAAGAGATCAGATAGACCAGTTCAAAATCAAATAACTGTAACAATTGATAACTAACAACTAACACGTTTTCTCCTGAATGTTTGTTTTGTATACTGCGATCAAAAGACATTACTTGGATTCTGATTTCATAGCAGCAACATTTTCCAAGGTTATCTTGCAACTAACTAAGAAATACAAAACTGTTTCAAGATATCTATTTAAAATCAACAAGACTGAAGTCTGACTGTGTTGTTGGATCCAGATATATTTTAAGATATCTGGCCTAGATTAGCAATTTCTCTTTCTGATGGAAATGGGTCAAAGAACAGTATGAATGGGGCAGCAGTAGATTCTTACAGTGACTTTTTTTTTCTAGGCTTAGGAGGTTAAATACGTGTAAGCAGTCCCAAAGGAAAGGAAGCGCAGATGATATTAGCTAAAAAGGACTTCAAAGAGTCTTTCAAAACTTATCAGTCTAAAGACGAAGTGATAAATGGCAAAATAAATGTGTGACTCCACAGAAAATAAAGATACATATAGAAAATAAATTAGTCCAAAAGCCATTTGTGATAAGGTAAAATAATATCAATCATTTTTTTTTTAAATTTGAGTCACAAATTTTGATTGCCTTTGAAAGAAATTCCAGGGAAGTTTCCTCACAATTCTTAGCTTGAAAAGTCCTGTAGGTTATCACACAAGTTAGGAAAAAGCCTTGTGTTGGTATAAGCATCAGAGGAGAAATAAGCTCTATCATTAGACTATGGCCTAATAAAACGACACCAATGACCCACTTCTTATTGACACAAAAAGCTTCTTTAGATCAATTGTGTGCATTCAAAAGAGCTCTGACAGTGACCAAACCAGACCTGCAGCCTGAAACACCTCTATCTTCTATCTAGTCTTAGGCTCAATTTAGTGTAGATTTATGATCTTCTAATCTCCTTTAACCATATGCAGCAATAAAAGTGGGAACTATCTGTGAAAGGATTGAGAGCTAAGGAGAAATTCACCAAAACTAATGGAATCTGGTTATTCACCTGTACAATCATGGAGATCATTCACCTAACAGATTTATTCTGCAGTTACTTATGGTGAAAAAGGAAAGGCAGTCTGACCTGCATGATGCCTCAATTCCCCGAGCCTCACTGAGGCAGTCACAGATATGAACAGACATTCTCAAGGTAGCAAAAATCTACAATCGCAGTAAACAAGCAAATTTTTTAAAACATCTCACATTTTCAATCAACTGTTTTCCTGTCCCAACATTTAGCTACCACTTACCATCTTGACATGTTTGTTGTCATAGGAGAAACTGTGATTTGGGGCAGCTGAAGTGTCTCTGATGAATGCCTATGTATTTGCAAAGAATGTACACAAAGCTTCATTTCCCTGAATGTGGTAGGAACAAACAGCAGAAGGTTATTTCCTTGCTCAGAAATCTAGCTTTCCATTTTCAGTAGGTACTCTACTCAACAGAAGCTCTTTGTCTTGGCTTTCTCCCTGGGCCACCCACATTGTCTATTTGTTTTATCCTAGTTTTCTCATTATTTCTAAACACATAGCTCCTATCAGTTAATGTCTCAGTCAGTGAATATCTAATAATTTCCCAGAAAGTTCTTTGTTCTTCACAAATTAGTTCATACTTCAGCTTGTCTTTGTAGGATATCTGCCTTGGTGGTTGCTTCTAATGTTTTTAGCAAATTTACTTTGTACAGGAGCTTAGCTGCTGCTTCTTGTTTAGACTGAATGGAGGGTGCCCCCATAACCAGGGGATTAATGAGGCTTGGAATTTTCTGCAGATCAAAGACAAACTTTATGGCAGCCATTAACATCTTCCAGCACTTGAACATAGCATACTTGAGAAAAAAAGAAAAGCCTGTAATGATCAAGCCCCAACATCACCTAATCATCCGTTTCTCCTCATTGCAGTATTTGCCTCAGGACATCATGTGATGCAACACTTGAGACAGAAAATTAAATGCAAAAGAGGGGAAAATCTTTTAAAAGATAACAGAAAAAAAAAGCTGAAGGACATATAGCCTAAACAAATGGACCTGAGACGAAAGGGAGAGAAACAGTAGGATTGTAGATTTCCACAGATTAACTTCAGCATCTATGGCCTCTGATTTATATGGGACAATAAATGAAAAATGATGGTTGCAACTTGCATTCTGAATTAGTTTTATGCCCAGCCTCTCTTTGACTATGATTGCCTCTTAACAGCTCCTAAACTATGGTAGTTTTGGTCTTGGTGCCCTACATTCAGTAGGAATTGGCACTGGTTTATCATTCTGTGAAATATTCCAGCAGTTCAGGAGCTGCTTATGGAGAAATTAAATCTTATCCTCTTCAAGGAAAACAGCCTCCCTCAGAGAGATACAGCAATCATTCACTTTAACCTTCTGGAGTGTTTCTATCAGAGTCTTAAGACAGACAGATATTTCCTGGTAAAATAACTGTGAACAGAATGATCTCAGCCATGGGAAAGAAATTAATAATTTTGGCACAGAAGTTTCCCTTGGTGAAAACACAAATTATATTCACCAAATACTTCTTATTTGCACAAGTATAACACCAGCAAAGACTGCAATTATGCTGCTGGACGTTCCAGTTTTCCCAGACCTTGAGCACAACGTGCACGTATCTGTACTCCACATGCATGCACAGCACTTTTGGCAGGCTGGGCTTGCCATGTTTGCTCAGACATTCTGTGCCCTGGCAGCTGTCTGTTGAGTTATGGAAGCTGGAGGTCACAGCAGGACCTGGGGCCTGAGAGCCCTAAATCCATGCATTGTGAACAGCAGGGAGTGCGGGCACAAAGCTGTTAGGTGTTTTGAGGGATGTGCAAGTGCAAGCTGTCTCTGGGTACCTCTGGAAAAAGCCCTATAGGGGCAGAAAAACAGATTGGTTTCTCTGGGATGTAATCCCAATAAATTTCATAATTTTTCAACACAGATAATACAAAAGAAATAATAATGAATGGGATCACTTATCCACTGCAACACTGACAACTTTTCTCTTTAGCAAATTAGTTTGACAATGGCCTAATGGTAAAGAGCTGTGTTCACACTAGCACTAGTTCATAAGACAAGTAAATTATTCTTCTACCAAGCAATGCATTCATGTAGTGACAAGGCTTTCAGGGAACTTCCTGTCCAAAGTGATAGGAACAGTCTAGATAAGCCTGTGAATAAAACCAGAAAGCAGGCAAATTGAATTAAATACTAGCATGCCTTAGCCAGGCACTTTTGCTTAGTTTTGTACCACTACTTTCATTTCACTTAACCAAGGTTTGGTTTTTTTTATGATTAATTGCCTCATTCACTTCATCCTTGCAAAGAATTCAAATAAATAAGGGTAAAGTAAAAGAAATAATTTCATTTTAGTCATTATGTTACAAATTCTTTCTGTTTCAGATTTAAAGACCAAATGGATAGGCAGATACCTAGATTCTAACTATTCACAGCAGGAGTGGTCCTGCTGTGGGCTTTTCTGACCCAGTTCAGTGCCAGATGTTTTGAAAATTAAAATTGCAAACTAAAGCCATCTTCAAATATTAATAAACAAGTGAAATAGCTAAATGAAAAATTAAAAATAACTTATTAGGTGAATATTTTTTTTCTATAACAGGATAAAGAATGTTCTCAATAAGTGTATTTGAGCTTTTATTATAAATAAAAATATGTCTACGTCCAGCATTTTAAAAATTTAGTGAGAAGTTTTAAATTTCTGGTTTCAGCTGTCTTAAAGAGAAATAACTTTGATGTTTTCCATAATTTAATCTTTTTGTATTATCTCACCTCCAAAGCGGGCCTATTTCAGTGCCTTGGTAATGATTTTTTGCAAGATGTCTGAAATTTCTAAGGCTCAGGAAATAAGAATTATGTGGGAAAAGCAGGAACAAGAGCATCTAAGATTGCCACCATGTGGATCCTTAAGCTTGTCGAGCCTCAGGAAATCTTTTAATGTTGGCAGGGCAATGGTTTGGCTGACTGCCTGAGCAGTAGTTGTAAGCATGCCAGAGATGCATAACTGAGGCAGGAGTCATCTGCTGGCCAGGTACATTGGTGCTCATTCGTTGACAGGTTTAGTGGTTGGATCAGAATGACAGTTTTACAGTCTCCTGTAGATGGGTGAGGACTAATAAGAAATAATCATCTTGGGATGAAGGGAAAACATGACAAAACATATCCAGGTTGTTATGTCTCACAGGCAATAGAATAGCGACTCCATGTTCCCAGCTTTATTCACAATTCCATGTGAAAACCACCCTTGTAAGCATGCATTTCCCACTGGAGGGAGAAGAGGGGAAAGGCAACACAGAGGAGGAGCGACACACTGAAGATGGGGCCTGTGTGTCAACAGTTGAAAAGAAAATGCAATTTTACTTCTGCAAAGTGTCTGAAAATCAGCAAGATCTCTTGGGCTCAGGTGGTGAGAGACGTGGAGTAAGTTTTACAGAAACTTCAGAGACCTGGTGCAATTTCTCTTTACTGATTGAACTGCTAAGGAGACTGCCCAGGAAGCAGTGCATACAAACTCATTCCCTTCTTCCAGGAAGCAATTCAACTCCCTCAAAACACCTCCATGAACAGCTATGTTTGATGGCTGGTAATTCTAAGCATTTATCATTTTAGCTGTTTCACTTTGCCTGGATTCTTTAAGTGATCACAGAGAGGATATGAATGAAACACTTTTCTTGGTCACATTTAGGGTGCTTAGAAGAGGTGGGCATTTTCTTGAGTCAATTGTTGCCTGCCCAGCTAAGCAGTTTAACTCACTCCCTGAATCCAGAAAAAAAAAAAAATTAAAATATCACATGCCTCCATCTACTGGGTTCTGCCCACCCAGAGTGCCTCTAAAGCTGGCTGCCCACCCAGAAGGGCTCTAAACCCAGCTTGGGTTGTACCTTAATGGCCTAATGCTAAGAGCATTTTCATAAAAGCCTAATTATATCTCCTCAGCAACCTCCTCATGCGTTTTGGATGACTGCTGTTGAGATGCTTTGAAGCCTCCTCTTCTCCAGTTGTTTTATCAATCTACCTTCAAAAATTACTTATTAAATGAAATACTATTTTTCAAATTTGTATCAACATGACTGACAAACTTCATCAATCCCCCATTTTTAATATGCAGTCTACACAGCATACTCCTCAGCTCAGTGTTTAATCTGATCCAGGGCCATGCACAGTGATGGGGAAAAGATGGAGAGGTCTTGTTCCCCAGTGTTCACACTAAATACCTGGAAGGAGATCACTGGATGGAATAGTTTTTTAGTCTAGTTCTCATTGTAACCGGCAAGTAGGAGCCCAGGCTGCCTACCGTCTGAAGTGTCCTTTGTCAGACTGCTGTCTGAGAAGATGGTGCAGGAATCAGACCTGACAATCGTATTTCTTACATTTATACATGAAGTGGATGTCTGACAAAGAAGTTCAGGCCAGTGGAAAATTAAAGACTGAAACTGTAGCTGTTGGAGAAACCTGACAGCAGTTTTTGCTTAATGACCCATTTCAGGCCAACCATCCTATTATGCTTCAGAATATTAAAACTGGATTGTAATTTTCCAGAGAGTATGAAGGGCATAAGTCCTGTTTTTCCAAAGGACTTTAGGCCACATGCAGCTTACCTATTTTTATCACCTCATTCAGGCATTAAGTTAATTGATATAAACATATAAAGCCCTAGAGATTCAGCTAGAATATGATGGAAGGTTCCCAACACATAGGAATTTTTAAATTTTCTTTTTGCTAACGGATGCTTTTAGGTGGCAGTCTAGGAACAAAACTTACTTTGCCAAAGTAGTGACTCAGTTATTTAGTGTCTATAAAAGTGCTTTTCTTGATGCTTGCGCTATCTATTCTCCTTCCTATAGTTTTCAGTCAAACAGAATCTGAAATTTTTGTGATTGTTGAATTATTTAATAACATACTTCTACTAAGGCTAATCTGACACTTTGAAGCAATGCAATATGAAGCTTGTCATGCATCTCAAAATCACTTCAGAAATCCTTTATTGTGGTTATCCTTTTTCCAGAAGCTTCAGGGGTGGGGAGGAATCAGGGGAGTTTGTCTCCTGTGTTTAGAGGACATAGATTGCCTTGCTCCATTGTATGTCCCTGTGGCCCTGGAGTAATACTTCTTTCTCTGAGGCGTCTGAAAGTCTTGATAGGACCAGCACTAATTGAATGGTGTAAATAGAAAAATTAGGTACAAGAGAGCCTAGAAATCTCTGTGGCTTTAAAACTCAATTTATGCATATTTAGACAATGCAGTAATCCCAGACACTGCTTAGGAGCAAATAAAACAGGATGGCACATTATAAAACCTGTATAAATCCATTTTTTTTTCCTGGGTTTTGTGCATTTTTTAGGGAATCTACTGAAAGACAAACATATTTTGGAAAAGCATGGGAGTAAATCTATCTGTAAGAACTAAGCCCAGCCACGTAACTTATGACTGTTTATTACTTATCTTCTCTCCTGAGAGCTGTTTGAAGATGAGAAAGCTGTGTCTCCTACTCTAGGGCAGGAGAACACGTTGTTGGCACTCAATAACTGGTAGCTAATAATAGTGGTAGACAATTAAGTCTTCAGCCAGGCACACATCTTCAGCCAGTAAACATTTAGCTGCCAGGTAGCAGACAGATGGCCTTACACATAACAAGAGGAAATACCTGCTCTCTGGGCCTTTTTTCTCCATTTGTTCATCAGCATGTGTCACTGCACACTGGCTTTGTTGGGAGGTACCAGACACGGACAGGCAGGGTGCGGGCTTGCCATTGGCATCATTGGCAATGGATGTCACCAGCAGGAAGGCCAGGGATTCCAAGAACCCACTGCAGCTGAAACCACTGTCAGTGTGAGGTTAAAAACGCCTGGAATGAGAAGGTTATCCCCTGAGAAAATACTTTCATGTCAGTCCTTGTTTTAAGCCACTACAAAAACCCAGGCTAGGATGTTTAATCAACAAGTTACAGAAGGCCAGTGGGGAAGAAGGTTGCAATTCCCAGTGAGATCTTTTAAGCAATCTGATGTTTTCTAACATCAGAGGAAAAATCAATTGCAAAGCTCTTTGTTGTGTTTCAGTCACATAGCTCCTGCCCTTCTCACTGGCTATGACACACACATCAGACAGAGGAACAGACACATCTGAGATGCACAAAGCAGCTGAGTGGCCAGTTGAAAAAATACGACACCCGTTAACAACAGTGCTTCGCACGGCAGAGTAAAAGCAGAAGGACTTCAAGAAAAAAAAATCTATTAATTGCTCTCCCTTTCAATTTACTCAATTTTCAATGATTTTTTAGACCTGGATAACAAACTTTCCTGGCTGGATGCGTAATATGATGGAGCAGGGTGTCCTGCATGCACCCTACTGTGTCTCCAGTTCTCCTTGAAGCAACAGACCCTACCATCCACGCATGTTAGCTGTTTTACCTCATGGGATTTATTGTGAGTAGATGTATTTCCTACCCACATTCCCCTGCCTGCATCAAATAAGTACTCAGGAAAGAGGGAGAGCCAAGCATAGGCTGCTGTAGCTGTCCAAGTAATTTTTGTAAGGTAAGAGGACCTGTCTGACATAGTTATATTACCAAGGGATCCCAGTAGAGACTGATGTCCCATGGAGTAGGCATCATAACAGTCTGGAGGAGAAGAGGGCCCTGTATTCAAGACTTATAAATGTAATTCAAAGTAATACAAGGTGGTTGGAAGAGGACAAAAAATCTTGATGTTCTGCAGGTCACGTAGGTGAGCTGCTCCACATATATTGCTGAAATGCATCAAAACGTAATTTTAAATTTTTCACAAGTTATACAGAATATCTCACTCTGCAGCTCTGTTGTGCCACACTGAAGAGAGTTTTGCTTAAGAACATGAATTCATTTTGCTGTGAACTTCAGGTCTTAACTGCAGCACAGAATAAGTCAGAAATCTAATCACAAATCTGGTTTCCAAAAATGAAGTAAACTCAAAATTTCTCAGTCAAAATCCATAAAACTTCTGGCTCACTCAAAGTTTATCACTCATTTCTTACTTTGTAAACATAAGCAGAAAGTCTTATGTCTTTGTGGAATGAGGAATAGATTTTATTTTTTAAATTTCAAGAATATTTTTACTCAGCCTAGAACATGGTGACAATCATAACAAAACTCATTAAGCTACCTCAGAAGGATGCATTTAAAATTACACCCTAACTAAAATCTCTCCAGAACAAAGTGACATTGCTAACAAGAAAAAAATCACAAGAGAAAGGTAAGATTTTCTAAAGAGCATCCTGTAGGGAGACAATAAACTCCTGCTGGTGTCAAGACCATAGGAATCATTTCAACAGAAAGAGGAAGAAGCTGCATGTTCAAGAAGTGTGCAGATGGACTCTGTATGTGTTTCTAATAGAAGTCATCTTCTGATTCTGTCCTAGCAAGCCCTCCCAAAAAAGCAATTACAATCAAAGCTTGTGTTAGAAGTGTCTCAACATCACAAGTTTCTCAGTAATAAAATCACATCACAAAAAAGAAAAAAAAAAAAAAAAGAAAGAAAAAAACCAGAAACAGATGGAAGCAGCATTTATTCTGATGTCTCCTACTCCACATTGCTGGGCCTGTCTGGTATGCCTGCAAAGTGAAACGTTGTCCAGCAGAAATTACTTCCAGGGTGCCTTAATTTCTAAATCTAAAACAGGGTTTCCTCATTGAGCAGAGACAGCTCAATCCCCAGTACCACCACAACAGTCTGCCAGCAGAGATGCAACCACCAGATGGTGGCATTTCCACTGTATAAGGTATTATGGTGACACTTGAGTTGTCATGTAATTAACGTGATTCACAGTAGTGTGTAATTTTCTGTGTAAGGGCAGCAGTGTTTTAAAAGAATCTATAACTATAAACCAGAGGACAACAGTCTTTCAGGGCAGGCTCAAATTGTTTATTCACCATTTCCACAATACCTAACAACACTAGGAAGGCAGAAATTTTGAATTAGAGAAAACTGACTCTTAGAACTAGCAATGAGAGGTAGAGGGGAGCATTTTTCTCCTGAGTTAGCTGACACAACGTGGGTCATTCCTACTCCTGAAGATAACTTCCCCTTCATCGGGAATAAGTTTGCATGCAGCATAGGAAGAACAGTTGCTTGGGATGCAAGAACTACAACTCAGGAGTGGGGACAAGGAAGAAACTCTACATACCTGCAGTTGCTCTTATTTCTTTTTCCTGAGAAGTGCATGGGTGGATGTGATCCACAAAGGGATGTGTTGCTGACAAAGAGCAGTTGGGTCTGCTCCTGCTACAGTCTTTTGGAAACTGCCACAAGCTTTCCCTTAAAAAACTAACTTAATCCAAGTAATTGCAAGCTAATTTCTTACATTGTCCTTACACAACATCAAGGGCTCAAAAACCTGTAACCAGCAATAAAAATATGAAGTAGCATTTTTCCCCTAGACATCTTTTTTTTTTTGGAGCTGAAATTCCTTTGTATTTGACATCCAGGAAACAGTAGTTCTGTCTTCCTAAATATTTACTGTCTTTTATTGTAACTCCTAAAGTGATTTTGGGAACTTAGGGCTGGAAGGCTCCTCCTGGGTCATCAGGTGCATTGATGAACAGTACCCTACTGTCAGTCTCTCAATAGCTGACAGCTCTTGCCACTACAATTTCTCTACTGGGAAACAAATACAGGATGTGCTAGTCCTCTAGTGTTTAGTAATATTTCTGTGGTTTTCATACTAAATTTGTTTGTACCCAATTTTTACTCAGTTGTTCTTGTGCTTCTGTTAATATCTGGGGTATCAATGACTCCTTCCCGATTTTTCCCTCTTAGATTATTCCAAGGGATGATACAAATCTGTCTTCATACAAAAATATAAATTTGCCATAATTTACATGAGGTAATTCCAGATCTCCAAGAACCCCTAAAGGACATTTTTATTGCTTTTTTATTGCTACCAGCCTTCCACTTATTTTCTTCACCCATGTGTTTAGTCAGGAACTTGTAATACAAGTTACAATACACTCTGCACACAGTAATATTGAAATATTTTGCAGTTTTCAGTTTCTTTTACCTCTGCCCCAACATAACTGCACTCTCAGGACTCTCTAATTCAAAAAGGGTTAAGCCAGAAAGAGTTTTACTTCCACTGCCTCACTGGTAAGGGGTGCCTTTCCACAGTTCTGCTATTGTAGTCTGCAATTGCATGAAAACCCTTTGCCAACAGAGTACAGCAGTATTCTCATATCAGCAAAGAGCTTCTTGTGTAAATACAACCTTGTTCGACATCCTGGCAACCCTGGCACAGAATGAATAGAGCAAACAACCTGCTTCCTCACCCCTGAAAATGTATCTGAGCACATTAGCTGGTGCTGTTGGGCAGCTGGAACAGACCTTTCTTGCCTGGTACTTCCTGTGTCATAAGTAGGTAATTTCAGACTCCAGGGCTGGAATGTCGCTGTGCAATCTGCAGAGTGGATTGAACAACTAGAAAAAGGCAAAACTTTTTCCCTTTCTTCATCTTGTGTAGAAGAGAAAAGTGCTCCTAAGATACTCAAGAAAATTAAAAGTTAACCTTTCTGGAGTTAATACATATATATATTGCAGAGCAGAATTTATTTTACTTTGCAAGTGTTAATACGCCCCAACATCTTGGTAGGTCGTTACTCTCTAATATTATTCCAGTTGTGCTGGGTTTAAGTCTGCACTTCAGATTATCACTTACCCTTCCTCTGTCTCTTCTCATAAACACAGGATATGCCTTCCCTACCTCAAATTATAAGGGATATCCAAGCTTTACAACAAGTGCTGAAGCCACCTGTTTGTATCTTTTATGTTTTGCCACCTGACCCAGAAAATCACTGTATATGAAAAAGGGTTTGTTTGGTATCATCCACTCCAATGAAACAGTAAAATTGTACATGAGCACAATTCAAGTCAAGGAAATAATTTCATTGCCTTTAGAGGGACAGGATTTCTTCTTAAAAGGTTTGGCTTTGGCTGTTATCTAATCTTCTCTATTTTATTATAATAAAATTAGGAACAAAATATCCATTATTTCCCTCTTTTCAACCAAATTATAGTAAGAACTGTCTCCTTCATTTTACTGCAGCCTAAGATGTAAAGTATTTAGGAAATAAGTCCTCCAAATCAGTCAGTAGATTAAAGCTCTGAGTTTTAGTTTCTTTAGAACTTTCAGAAAAATACCAACTGGCAAATGTTCCTTGGTTGAAGCAAAATCAGAGGGTCAGCTACCTCAAGGGTGCCTATGGCTCTGGTGGATCCTCTTACACCCCTCCTGGAAATCCTGAATGCTTCAAGGCCCCCCTGAATTGCCTGTACAACACATATGGCATGGGGAATAAACAGGAAGAATTAGAGACCTGTGTGTGGACCATGATCTCACTGGGATTACAGAGACTCGGTGGGATAGCCCACATGACTGGAATGTTGTCATGGATAGCTATGTACTACTTAGGAAAGACAGGCAGCAAATCAAGGTGGTAGAGCTGCTCTTTGTGTGAGGGAGGGCAGCTGGAATGTGTGGTGCTTACTTAGGGCTGGATGAAGAATGTGTGGAGAGCTTGTGGGTAAGAAATAAGGGGCTGGGTATCATGGTGATGCAGTTGTTTAGTAGAGGCCACCTGGGCAGGTAGAAAAAATCAATGAAGTCTTCTACAGGGAGCTGGATGTGGTCTAGTGATGCTCCCCAGGGGTAGTACTGGCTTCTGTCCTGTTTAACCCATTCATCAATGAAGTGGATGAAGGGCCAGAGTGTAAGTTTGCTGGCAATACAATACAAAGCTGGGAGCAGTGGCTGATATACCAGAAGGCTGTGCTGCTACTCAGAGGGATCTGGACACACTGGAGACTTGAGGGGAAGGGAACTTAATGGAGGTCAACAGAGGCAGATGCAGGGTCCGTCACCCGGGGAGAAATAACCAAAGACCCCAGCACAGGCTGGGGGGCGATCTGCTGGAAAGGAGCTCTGCAGAGAAGGACCTGGTGGACAACAAGCTGTCCATGAGCCACCAGTGCCCTTGTGGCCAAGAAGGCCAATGGAGACCTGGGGTACATTAGGAAGAGCCTTCCAGCAGGGCAAGGGAGGTGATCCTGCCCCTCTGCTCAGCCCTGGTGAGGGACATCTGAGGTGCTGTGTCCATTTCTGGGCTCCTCAGGACAAGAAAGATAAGGAACTACTGGAGAGGGGCCAGTGGAAGGCTATGATGAGGGGACTGGAGCATCTCTCTCATGAGGAGAGGCCAAGGAAGCTGAGCCTGTTTGCTCTAGAGAGGAGATGAGTGAGAGGGGATAGGGGATGCCATCAATGCCCACAAATACCTTAACAGCAGGTATCAAAAAAATGGCACCACACTCTTTTCAGTGGTTCCCAGCAACAGGACAAGGCAAAACAGTCAGAAATTAATGCACAGAAGTTCCACTTAAACTTAAGGAAGGATTACTTTACTGTGGAGATCACTGACAGAGTCTGCCCAGAGAGCCTGTAGAATTTCGTTCTCTGGTGATATTTAAAACCTGACTGGATGTGGTCCTGTGTAGCCTGCACCAGGTAAACCTGCTTTGAGGGAGAAAGAGGATTGAACTAGATGATCTCCAGGGGTCACTTCCAGCCCCAAAGATTCTGTGATAATCTATACCTTTTAAAATTGTCTTTGACATTATTAAAGTATAAAAATTCTCTTGGGATTTAGTAAGACAATCTATCTGTGATGAAAACTAGATAAAGCTCATGAAAATGAAGATTTGACTAAATTTTTAATATAAAAGAACCAGTATTCTAGAATATAATTTTATAGACACATTTACTGGCAAAAGCTAAGTAATATCTCTCAAAGACAAAAGCAAACTGTAGCCAAACCTAAAAGTCCATCTTTTCAGGTGAACCTGTACTGAGCAATCAATTAGATAAAGCTGGAAGAAAATTGGGCTTTCTTTACTGTTGAATGTGAAAGTAGAAAATCCTAGGTAATTGTGTCATTTAAGAACACAGAGGAGGTATAGCTCAAGAAATGTCACAGAATTATTCAGTAGGCATCTGGTTGGGGAGAGAGGAGCATATTTTTACAGCAGCTGGAGGATTGTGTTCAATTTGGCTATGAGAAATGAACAAACAGGTCAGTAGGCAGCAGAGAGGAAGAGATGCTTCATGACTTGGCAGAAAGATAAGGAACAGGCACACACAGATCCAAAACCCAAGCAAAATTCTGCTAACAGAAAATAGAATAAAAAATGCTTCTGGGTTTCAGCACATTACTTCCCCCCTAGATCTGCATATTTTCCATGTTAGTAAAACAAAAAGTACATTTTTTAATCTCATGCAAAATGTATGTATGTGTACACCTGCACACACATTCTTGAGAAGTGAGATCATGGAGCAGTGGTTCAAGGAAAGGTGTCCCTGAGACCCAGGGCAGCCATCACAGTTTGCAGGAGTGCAATCAGAGCTTTCCTCCCACAAAGGCAGAGCCTCAGGATCCAGGTTACAGGGAAGAGCATTACTGCTGTCTACCTATGTGAATGAAAGCTGAAGACCAGGCAGGTGGGGTGGAGCGACACCTACGTGGAAGTCTGGAAAGGTTCCAGCTGCAAGGATGAAATCCTTACCTAAGGTGATTAAACGGAGTCCCATTTACTTCAGCAGAGCTGTGACATTTTTCACTAAGGGAGGATGTGGCCCCATTTTCTTCCTTTGTGTGGTGTTCATATTCACAGTGCACAGGAAGGCAGAGATTGTGATCACATTGCACCTCATTCAAGACATAAAGACCTGTACACCTGCTTTTGCTCACTGTACACCTTCCTTTCTAGCTCATTGGGATTTCAATTGTGCGCTTTCATTTCATGCTCATGCAAGGACAAACCTGTCTCTTTAATTCTACCTATTAGCATTGTCCTCTAATCCTATCCTTAAAATAGCAGAACAAAAGTAGTAAGTAAAATCTGGTTTGCTTGAATGGGATTTTTTAAAGGCAAAACACCAATTTTTCATTAGCAAAACAGTGAGTCACCCTATCAACTGTACCCAGAATAAATAAGAACTGCATTCATTGAAGCTGAAACTGTGTGCTTTCCCTTAATAGGCAAGTGTCTCTGAGGAGAACCTTGTAGAAGAAAGTGATCCAGCCTTTTGAGATGTTTTTCCTCTCTCCTCAGCTATGAAAATAAATTAATTTTTTTTTAGTTCCTGGAAACACGAAAGGTACATAAGACACAATCAATACTCTCTGTTCTTAGTTGCTAGCAAAAAAGAGTCTCTATCACAAAAATTTTCATAATAAGATCATTCCTGCAGTCATTTCTGATATTACATAATTTATTATCCTTTTTGTTATTGACAGTATTTTTGTAATGCAGTAGTTTTACTGAGAAACACTATAGAATGAGAAGATAAAGACAATTAAAACATGAAAGCAAAATAAGAAAACAGAATATTAGCAGAGAGACAAAATCGCACACTTGATGACCTTAGTTAAATGTTATTTTCCTACAAAAGTCTCATTAACCTCGTAGATAAATGAAGACTTAAAACTTATGACCATGACAGAATTTGGCCTAAACTCTGATTAAAATAAGAAAATAAGATGCTGGAACACTGCTCTGCATCTGTTGCCTATCAGGGACCAAGGCTACCAAGCAATCACAACAGTTCTCCATAACCAGATTTGTCTGTCCTTTGCTGAAATTTTCATTAATCCATGTAGTGTATTATAAGCATTTGGGATGTTATTTAACTCAAAGTGACAAAACAAAGGCTTTATCATATAAAATTTTATTTATAGTAATTATCTACTGCATCTTTTGATATCTGCCTGTGTGCTTCAGAAAATAAAGCCCCATGAAGTTACTTACACTCTTGCAAAATTCTGGGCTTTCTCTGTTTGATGACCAGTTCACATGATTTACCTAGGATCTTGTAAGGTAATTTAAAATATCCTTCTAGGAAGCCCAGCAGCTTCTGACTATTTGTGTATGCACTTGCTGTCATAAGAAACCTTGCTGGCTGCCAGGTACTGTATCAATTCCTTGGAAGAGCAGTCAGACAGGAAAACCGAGGGCAGTCAAAAGGTTACTCTGAAAATGGGACACTTATTTGGCAAACGACTCCCTTACTCAGAACAAGACTGCCTACGAAGGCTCTGAAAATTTAGGATTCTCTTTATGGTCTGAATTATAGAACCTGGAATAGCCAGATTCTTCTAGGGCTTTTGAGAAAAGAGCCCCTCAGCACTGAAATTTCCTTCATTTATAGATAGTTAACACTCAGTGGCTAAGCACACTAATCAAACACAAACCCTGATCACACTAATTACACTAATCACACACAAACCCTGATTAGGTGTAGTAAAGCTTTAGCCATTCAGAAACTTTTACTGCTTGCATGCAGAAATGGATGCCTGTGCTGAGAAATCATAGATTTCTTTTTCAGAGCTGCAAGCTACAAATACCACAAGCACAAAGGTAAGTGCTCAGCACCTGTGAAAGCCAGACCCGTGCAGAACATCAGGCTGTATGTACACAACCAGGAACAGGAAATATGTATAGGTATGTTGGGAAATGTCAGGCTTTCTTCCTTTGTGCTGGCAACAAAATTGCTCTGAGAGCCATTTCTTCCTTCATCATCTGTGAAGTTCTCCCCAGCATTCCCTCTAATCCAGTTAGGGTTTGTGGCACAGATGACTGGGCATTCAGTGCAACAGTCAGCTCTCAATAGAAACCCAAGAAGAATCTCTTCAGACCAAGTGCTCCCACAGGCATGTATACTCAAATCCCTCTAATAGCCCTCTAAGCCTAAAGGAAATATTTCAAGTGACAGAAGGAGGGAAGCTTTCATGTTCCGCCCCTTACAGTCATCATTTGAAACCTAGAAATTACAGAGTATATTTCTCCATTTCAGAATAATTCCTACAAATGTTTCATCATAATCTAAATTTCAACAAAAGTGGACTATGGCAGAAGAACTTGGTGATGAGATTCACATTGGAATCTCCATGTTTTATTTCTAGTTCCCTGTCTCTTAACATATCTATTAGTGACATTTTGCAATATCTTACATCACTTGTGACTGCAAGCCAAGACCTGATGTGACTAACAGAAAAGGGAAATCACATATAATGACATGCAGCTAAGTATAAATACCTTACTTCAAACAAAAAAGAGGAGTGGAAAAAAGGGGGAAAGAAATTCTCTGTGGCATGTATTTTTAGACAGATTCGTGAAAAAAATCATTTTTAGTATGGTTTTGATTACTCATTTTAATCTTTCAGAGCTTCAAGTGCATTGTTACAAGCTGTCTCCACCTGTCAAATCTCTCTTCAGTGATGCAGAGGTCTATGCAGAGAGAAGAAAGAAACACCAGATTTCCCTTAAAAAGCTCTGGGCTGAAAGCTAACTATTTTTTAAACTAAGGGCCTTATAAGGGTTTTGGTTTGGTTTGGGGTTGAGATTTTTTCTGTTGGTGGGGTTTTGTTGGGTTTTTTTTTTTTGGACAGACACTGGTAATACAGATAAATTTTCTTCTATCCAGACACATAAAGAGAAATGCTGCCAGAGAAGCTTTACAGTATAGGCAAATCAGCTCTCCTGTATTTGTGTGTCCTTCTTAGCTTGTTCATGTTTGCTAAAAGCCAGCAGCCTTGCATTCATTGCTAAAATAAAATCTGCTATAAAGCAGAGGTAGCTACTGGGTCATTCCAGGCTGGAGGAAATAAATACACTAAATCTTTCTGTATATAGCTCCTGTGTATTTGACTTGGTTGTTTATTTTTTTTTCTTTAAAGGATCAATAAATTAGAAAATTAGAAATAGAAATATTTTTCCAAGCTTTATTGAATTTTCTAGTGCTGCTTACTTTCAAGCCTCCTATCCTGATACTGATTTCTGACAGCATGCATATGCAAGAGACATGTGCGCTTCTCTGCATGAGTCAGATGACAAGAGAAAGAAATTCCAGCAGTGGTGGGAACCCTGACTCCCACGCCATGCCTGTGCACTTGCTGCTGAATGCATTTGCAGATTGCTGTTATGTCTCATGGCATAACAATAAAAGCTCCAAAAGCAAAAACAATCAAACGTCCTTTGGTAAGCCATTGCTAAGAGGTGTTTTCACATTCTTTGATTAGCATCCACAATATTAGTAGAAGAAAGGCCTCTAAAAATACCTGCATGAGGTCATGCTACAGAGGTGTTTTACTTGAATCTGAAATTGGGACGCATCCAGTACCATGCACTGATGCTCCTCCCTTACTGTTTAATAATCCAAGGCTGTCACTACTGCTTACTATTAGGTATCTCCTTCCTTTTCCTTTTCCTTTTCCTTTTCCTTTTCCTTTTCCTTTTCCTTTCCCTTTCCCCTCTCTGAGGTGTCTTACAAGTCTTATATTCTGCATATCTCTTCCTGAACAGTGACTGCAAGAACTGTAAGCAGTTACTGCTGATCCATTCAGCATCTCGGTAATAACTTCTCTGCTCCAAGACTGACTATGCAAACAATTTTTCCAAGCCCATAAAACTCATTGTATTTTTTACTGAGAGCATGTATTCATTCAAAGAAAATAGTACATATATCAATAGAGAAAACAGCGTGAATATCAAAGGATGAAGTTTAGACAATTCTAACAAGAAAGAGCATCAAATCCTTTCTATTTAGATGAGGTCTTCTGGGTGATATAGTGACCCTCAACATCCAGAAAAATCTGATATTCAGCAAACATCAAGAAAAGGTTTCTAGATGATAGATTACAAGGAAAATAACAGACAGGATGTCAAATGCTGAAAAAGAAGTGATATGTATTTATTCATTATCAAGGATTTTTTGCACAAAAGTCTCTTTTCTATATCAAAATTAATATCAATTTGCCCTGACTTCCTCTATCTCAATAAATAACTTTGGAAATGCAGTAATTCCTCAGCTGCATATAAAACATTTGATAAGCAGCCTTTTTCATGCGCTGATATAAAATTTATATGTCTGAAATGCGCCTTTAACACAAGTCAGAAGTGAAGGGATCAAATAAATCTCTGGTATAATTACAAGGCTTCCAAGTGAGCTAAAGTAAGATGAATTTCACTCGAGGCTTTATATTTAGCCTGGAAACAACCAGCCCGGGCATCCTGAATCAGACAGAGCCAGCACACGTGCATGTGCTGCAGCTGCCGCCGTGATGCAGATGCTAATAATTCAGCGGCTTTGTACCCTGTGATTATGCATGTGCCGTCTAGTGGTTCAGATTAAAGAGTTAAACAAAGTGCTTCTCCCTCCCCTCCTGGCGGAAGATAATTCAAACCCATCTGATATTCACAGGCAGTTGGACAGCAGCTGAGGTTTCACCAGGAATCCCACGTATGGCCAGAAGCAACATACACCTCGGTGTTTCCGGGAGCCACAGGCAGCCAGAACAGATGGTAGAAATCATCATCCCCAGACAGTCATCAGGGGAACCTCAGGCCACATGCCTGAATTTTTCTCAATGAAGCGCATGGAAGGCCGGCATTCGATCCGCAGCTGCCGGCTCCGGGGGGCGCGGGAGGCGCGGAGCGCAGGACGGCTCTCTCGGCAGGTTAGTAACAGGTCACGCCGTGACATTCGCGGCCCGGAAATATCGCCTCTCCCAGGGGCTCAAACAAAAGCAAGGGAGAGGCTCCTCGTAATTCAAACACAGTTCAGTGCTTACAGATTACAGCACATAATCTGCTTGGCAACAGCGCAGCGCACAGAGACGCTCTGCTGTCTGACTTGCCTCTCTCTTCTAGCTGCTTCCACTAGAAATGTCAGAAGGAATTCTTGATGCAGCAAATGTCCTATGCAAATCTCGAGGGAGGAAGAGCACAGCTTCCCTGCAATTTTCAGAATGAAACCTGGAGGCAAGGCTGATGGTGACAGCTCAACTCCCTCATTCAGATGTCCCTAACCTTTTTGCTCCATTTGTGACATGCTATATGCAGCATCCTCATTGATCATCACTGCCTGTCTGAATCACCCAGTCCCTTCTGTGAGCAGTGAGACTTCCTACAACTGTCAGCCTCATTAGAGGGAAAACTTCCTTGGTGACATTTTGGAGGAAACAAGGCATTTGGAAGAAGAGTCTTAAAATATTGCATTTGACAAAGTGGATGGTTTTAAAAATCATTGCCCCAGCCCTACAGCTGCCTCCTCAGTCTCACCACAGCTCTCCTGTGCACACCCAGCCATGCAAGACAGTCTGCAGATGGAAACTCTCCAAACCCCAGGCCTGCTTTAAACCTTCTTTGCTGACAGGTCAGGACCATGGTGCTCAGCCAAGCACTCCGAATTACACCCTTGAGAGCACAGTAATATAAATATACATACGTTGTGGGCTTGTGTGTACAGAAATAAATGGGTGAGGATGTTTGTGTGCATGCATTTGTAAATACAAATAAAATTACTTCATTCCTGGAAGCTACTTCCCATTTGATTGCTTACACATTCCAAGTATAAATGGAGTTTATCAGGATCTGAAGTGGACAGATTTTGAAATTAAATAGGCTTTAAAATTTTTGTTGTGCTAAGTGAAGTATTTTACCAGACAATTTCTCTGTTGAAAAACTTACTTATCTACCTACCTTGCAGAAGAAGGTAGAAACTTCATTAGAATTAGAATTAGAATTAGAATTATTAGAAATTTCCTAATTTTAGGAAGTTCCACTGTTTCCTGCCTTGTAGAATAGACAGCCCCCACTCACACTTCTGGTATTCTTTTCCTACTGTGCTGGATACTGCATTTCCCACTCTCTTGCCTGCCTATTCATTCCTGGTCGCTCCTATGCAGATAGATGTCAGCTGGTGCTTCTCAGCTTCTGGAGAAGCTGCCTTCAGCTGCTCACTGGACTGGTGGTTAGGAAAAAAAAATCCTCAGTCCTGTCCTAAGGCTCCTTAGCATTCTTTGTGCTGTACAGGGAAACCATGAGTGTGGACTGAGCAGTGTCTGATACACTGGAACTTTCCAGTGGCCATTGCATATGACCTTCACCATTGCCTGACCAAGAAGCAGAAACCTGGATTTTCCATGTAAACACTGACCAATTGTCCAGAACATCCAGGAGCCAGGAAGACTGGCTAGGAAGAAAGAGAACTGGAGCTCTACTTGATACTGCAAACTTATTAGAGCATTCAGCAGCCTATTAAACCCTAGGAAAGGAGTCAGGAAATTGACTTAAGGCCATTCAGTCACTGACCGTCAATTTTTATTCCATCACCATGTATCTATTACCTTTCTAAAATATTTATAGTTTCACATGGAAAACATTTAAATGGAATCCTCATTTTATGAAAGGATTTCCAGAGTCATAAATATTTTGTGTTGCTCCTTTTTAAGACTTGAAGTTTTGCTTTAGAAACAGGGGGAAAAAAGCAATTACTCTTTTCAAGGGAACATTGCACCACTGACCTTTACAAGATGCAAAGATGTGCAATTATGTCCACTTTCATTCTCTGATTCAAACTGACAGCTCAGTTACTTGTCCAGCCATTTCCTGCAGGTGATGGAGGCAATATTGGTCAACAGTGTATCAATGGGAATTGAGGTATCCATGGGAATCAGCAAGGCTGTCCAGCAAATTTTACTGTATGCCACAGCCTCCCAGGCACAACAGCATAGCATGCCTTTCCTACTAATATAAGCCAAATGCTCCTAGAACAGCTCATACAAAATCAATAGCAGCAAGGCTAAAGATCTTAGCTTTGTAAATAATACCCACATGAGCTTCTGAGCCCCACAAAATGAGAAGAAAAATTGCAGTAAGGAGGCTGAGGTGTTGCATGCCAGCAGAAGCATGCTGCCACACACCATATATCAGGGTAATGGTCTGCTCCAGGCCGGTGGCATTAGCACAACATGAATCCTCGAGCAGAGTCACGACCAGCACATTCCCTTTGGCTCACTGTGGAGAACAAGAACAGGGCCTCACCAAAAATGTATGGGCTCATTTGCAGACAAAGCAGGGAGGGTATTACAGCTCCTGGCAAGGCAATGAAATATGCAAAGCTGGGAAGGAGCAAATTAGACCACAGCAGAGAGAGCAACTATCTCAGGGCAAGCTTATGCTATTTTCTTACTCTGGCACAGTAGTGCAACAAACCCTTGGGGTGTCAGGAAGAAGCAGGCTGAGAAAGGTGATGGGAGGATACTGGAGATGCAGCATTAATTCAGTGCGATCAGTCACTCAATCACTGAGTTACCGATTGCCAAACATAACCCTGCACTTTCAGAGAATACAAGCACACAGAAAAATTTAAGGAAAGCAAAGGTACCTTAAAAGCATGCATGAGAAAAGCAAATACTGAGAAAATAGTAAGGACAGAGAATGACAAACAGAAAAAGAAGCCCAGAAATAAAGGCAAATATGCACAGAACAAGCAATGCACAGAGAGAAAAGTAAAGACCTAAGTAAAAGTAGTGATTAAAAGAAAGGTTATCCCACAAATCTTTCTGCAGTTTTTTTTTAGCTTCTGAGGAAGGAATTCAGTTGAAACAATTATCTTTAGAGAAGGGAAATGATGACCTGCTTTGACTAACAGCTATACAAAATTTATAGTTGTAAATCATAGGCTTCTCTTCTTATATTGATGTCTTTCATAGCTGCTGCTGCAAAAAAAAAAAAAAAGTGAAAATGCAAATGACAAAGCATCAAAATCTATCAAGCAAGTAAAAAAACCTGGAAAGGATTCTTTTTTTTTTTATTTTAGGGAACTTTGGGTGGTGGCAACAGTGAAAATTATATAACCTTACCTTGTTATCACTATATCAAATGTGCCAGCTTTTCACATATGCAAATACTTGTGCATTACTGATGGCCTGATGTGAGAGCAGGAGTAAAACTCCATCCTTTGAAGTCTTCTCTCAAGTTAGGATTACAGGGTTACAGTCAAGATTTAGTACAGCAGTATTTCCCTTTACAGAAGGGTGCAGTTTACACCAATATTTCTTGTTGCCATTGAAATGAATTTCAGATAACATAACCCAAATGTCAAGGAAAAACAGTTTCTGTAAATTTCTAACACAGTGTCAACCTGAAGTATTAATGGTGTCTGAAGAAAAATCGTGTTGCACTTCTGAAGGACCTCCCACACACATCTGTAAGAATTTTCTGTTATGAAAAGAATACTATCTGAATATGCCCAGCAAACTTCTAAATCAGAACTCGAATTAATATCTCAAAAATACTCTTGGCAATAAAAAATACATACAGTTGCTTTGTTGCATCTTTAAAAAGTGCAACAAAGCACCAGGTAACTAGCTGTCCCATTGAACGGCTGGCTGACAGGAGATTGCTTTCCAGAAGTGTTAGGTGGTTAAACATCTCTTTCAAAATTTCCCTGGGATTATTTCTATGGACTTAGAAATTAATAAATGGGACCCCTGATTCTCCACCTCCTTACTTGGTGCTCACAGCAGATTTTAGTGTCAGAAGGAGTGGAAAAGACTTCCCTGAAACAGATGAAGACATGTGCCACTTATTAAAGGATTGCATTAGGTAAATCTTTATAGACAAACATTGGGAGGCTCGATGAGTTCAAGCAAACAAGACAATACAAAAAAGTACTAAATGTCTTTTTCTAATAAGCTAGGAACCTACCATAAATTATAGAATTACTTCAAAACAAAAGCAATCAAGCTGCCCTTCCTCTTCCCAACAATAGAGTCTTTGAGACATGAGCTATAATCAAACCCAGCTTATGTGTCATATTTTTATCAACTCAGCATAGAATCACTTCCTACTACACAACATCTTGTGCTACTGATTCTGCTGTCAAAACCATGGGCTGTGATACACCAAGGTCATGACTATTGCTCTGAGTGTGCTCTAGTGCAATGTGGCATCTCTCAGAAAAAAACAAATTACATACTTTAATTTTTTTTCTCTGAACTTGGAAGAACTCCACTGCAGCAACAAAAACAGCTCCCAGCTGTAGCCAAAATACACCTTTAGCCTCAAATTTCAGTCTTCCAGCAGCCTGAATGACACATAGCAAGGTAAGAAACATAACTTCAGTAAGGTAGAAGTGAAACAAAGATGAGGGTAATGTCCAACAGAGGTGATTAAGAATGAAATATCCTAAGTTCTTGCAGAGAGCAGAGGAATGCCACTCCAGGAGCTGTCACTGGCTCGCTCGCTCCTTCCTTCCTTCCTTCCTTCCTTCCTTCCTTCCTGATGTAAACCATTTTAGTTCAAAAATTCTAATTAGCATATGCGATACAGCAGGTGTTCTTACAAAATCATAGGCATCTGAATAAAAGCTTAAAGGCCTTGGATTATCTTTTAACACCAGAACAGAAGACTTTAATCAGGTCTGCTATGTCTGGCACATACTGAGAGTTAATTAGGTTTAGCAGTAGTAATCATAATAGCAATGCTTAGATTTTGGGGTCTGTTTTTTTCTGGGTTTTTGGTTTTTGTCTGTTTTACATCAATTGCAAGACATGAGGAGATCTCAGCTTATTCTTTCAAGGTGATTTCTGTGCTACCTTGGGGCTCTGAGGATTTATCTTCCTCTGGTGTATTCTAGTGGTTAAATTCCACACTATGTTACCGTCCCTGACTCTGCCTTCCAGATAATTTACTTAAATGCATGGCTGTATCAAATCTGGAACATGGTACCAGGTTAAAACTGAGACACAAGGCATGTACTGCCCTAAATCAACATACAAAGTGCACATTTTGCTTAGGGAAAGAAAATGTTTAAGAAGTGCCACCTACAAAAGGATATACATATGTCTCTCCAGCATGATTTCTTAGTTAACCCAAAAAACCTTCTGTTCTGAGAAGTATGTATTCTGGTTATTTATTGCCAATTGATACGTGACCCAATCCCAGAGACTTAAATCTCCTTAGTTTGAATAAGGATTGCAGAACTGTTCCCTTAGGTTGCATGTTGCTGTCCTAAAGAATCATTAAAGCTATTGATAATCTGAGGTATTAACTTAGTTTCTTGACATTTCCAGTTTGAAATGCATTTCAGCTCAAGCCAAAGAACTTCATTTTCTTTCAGTTATTATCCTTCTGTGTTGTAGAGTCACCAACTTCTCCATGAAAAAATTATTAATGCTTCAGCACAGTAGCATCAGAAGCAACCAGCCAAACAAAAGCAACAAAAAAAAAGCATACAGGCCATAAAAAAATAATGCAGGGAGGTTGAGCAGAAGGAGCTAAGCTACTTCCACACTGAGAACTGGCCTCCCAGAAGAGACATTGAGTACTTGCATGATTAGACCAATGAAAGTGATTTCTCTTTGGAATGAATTTATGACCCACTTTCAAATCCCTGAAGAAAACAGGGATTTAAAATGAGAAAGCTGAAAAGCCACAGCAGCAGCAATGCAAACGTCTGTTCTTTTTCTCAGTTTTATAATAGTGTCATGGCCCTGATGTTAAAAAAAACCCCTAACAGTGTGTCAGCGATGTGCTGGAGGCAATGAAAGTTATCAATCAGTAATATGAAGGGGATTTAAGAAGCTTAATTGAGGGCAAAATTCAATTGATTAATGGTTAGGGAAGTACTCACTGACGTGGAGGTTTCAAGGAATTACAATCTGATTAAAATTCCATTTTAGAAATGAAGGGATATAGGATGCTAATCAGTTCTAAAGCACAGATTATTAGTGCCAGCTATTTGAAACAGCTGGGACTATTGTGATGAAAACAAAATGTGACTCAATTTTTGTGAGGGGGGGATAATTTATCTGTTTTGAGAACTGGAGCACATCAGAGTAAACAACAGCTATGCACTAAGCTTGCTGATCTCTGGCTGTTATTTTACACCTGAAAACCTTTGGTTGCCTTTTGGTCAGCTTTGGTTAGAAAGGGAAAATCTGTATCTCTTCTTTCATCTACAGCACAATAGAATTCTTTATGTTCTCAGAGCCATCTCATGAAGCTCCAGAGTCTTCTGCAAAGCAATTCAGACTAGGGTGCTTTTGGAACAAATGTGGATTTAGAGACCCTGCCAGAAAAACAGGAGCCTGTAAGAATGTTTCTTTTAGACATGTTATGGTAAGATAAAATCAGTGCATATAGTCCTGAAGGATTTCCTTTTTCTCCTTTTTTTTTTCTCCTTATTATAGGATGAACATCTATTTGGGTTAGGAAGTCAAAAAATCAAGGATTTATTTTGATAAAAGTAGCTGAGATCAGCCTCATCACACTTCTTTCCCCACAAAGTGGCAATCTCATGTGATTACTTGAGAAAGAAAGATTTAAGGCAGTATTTCTCATCTGTTCCTAAATTAAGCAGACCATGACTGCACTGCAGGATTTATATCATGGTTTTAGTGGCTTCAAATTTGAGCTTTTCCAAACCACACTTGTACTGTTTCTGGAATGCACTGTCTTGTGTTTTGTGTGTTTTCTTTCAGCTCTGCTATTGACAGCATTGGTTTGTTCTGGCATGGCTTCTAGTTGTGCATACAAAGAGCTGTGACATTTCAAAAGATGTGTAAAGTCATACTCCTTTCACTGGAGCCAAACATCTGTTATCAATTGAAGCAGTGAGCACTGATCTTAATTTGGAGTTATTCTGGCAGATTAAGTCAGTTTCTAAAGAGTTATCAAGACAACATTTAGCTAGGTAAGAAACAAAGAGAATACATGAATAATTCCTAATTGTCAGTTATCTGATTTTACAGACAAGAACAGTATTTGACCATGAAGGAAAAAAATAATATACCTAAATTATTACTAAATACATACCTACAGCCTTAAACTAGACAAAAATATCTATCACTTACATTTTTAAATTGTTTTTAAAAAAAACACTTCTCTGATCTTGATGAATAGAAGTTCATTTGGGGGAGATATCATTGATACAAAGAGGCAATAAAAAAACCCAGAGAAATAAAAAACCCAAAGAAAGAAAAAAAAAATCATTTTCATTCAGCAAGGACCCCTAGCATTCAGACTTCTGTGGCCTAATTTAGGCAATTTTTCACTTCTGGAGATTACTTCATACTATGAAGCAGAGAATACCTGGGGCCAAATGAACATCTGGTACACTTGAAAAGATTGCATTTTCCTCACAGGCTTGCTGTTTTCCTGCCTCAAATAAAGAACGTGGATAACATTCTAAATAGAGCTAACAAATCACTGGGGGAAGGTCAGCAGCTCTTCAGATGTGCCTGGCTTTGTAGCTTACCTTTCCAGGTAAGGAACAGTCCTTTCATGTGAGAGACAAATTGCATTCACCCTAATGCCGCCAGAGAGCTCCCAATGGACACAGCTCCTGACTTTCATCTCTCTCTGTCAGAGATGTGCATGTGCCTGACCTGAAAGGCTTGCTGGAAGGAGAAGTACATGGTAGAGGTGTTTCAGCAGTTAGGGTGAAAGCTGGGACTTAGCAGACATCATTCAATGACACTAGATGGCAGAGCAGCTGTTTTGAATTTGTAAAAATGGCATCTTCCTGAGAGCTTTGCTGCTACTTCGTTTTCTGGCATTGCAGTTTGAAACTGTGTTAACTGAGATATCCACACTGGCTTTTGATTTAATGAGTTTCTTGGATGAAGACAGAAGTCAAAAGAATAGGAGAATCAAAATAAATTTAATCATCTAGCCTAAGGGTGACAAAAGATTAAGAAAGGGGAACAGAAAGGACACTCTATCAGCCCTTTGGCCACATCAGCTAAAACTCTGTTCCTTTGATAAAGGAGGATATAAAAGCCTGGGGTCTGAGAGAAATTATAGAATTGTGGAACTAAAAGATTTTGGACAATCCTCTGAGAGAAATGTTCAGAGCTTTGATGTCAGAAGTTTGGGATTAGAAGAGTGCTGGTTCTGGGCTTCAAGAAATAGAGAATGATTCCTCCTGCTGCCAGGGCCTGACTGGGGCATGGCCCCCCAGCTCAAGGGGACCCTTGTCTCAGAGCTCCTCACCTGGACTGCGGTGGGCGTCTCGCTGGCAGCACCTTCCCACCACCAGAACTGCCAGAGGCTGAGTTTCACCTTGTAGTTATCACTGTGCAAGATAACTGCTCCTCACACAAACCCAAATCAAGCCTAAGACATTTGCTCACCATAGCCTTTGGGAAGGTGGACATGCTGGGGCTGTTTGAACCCTCCATACCCCAGAGAAGCACAATATGTGCTAACAAGACCAATTGCTCACCCAGCATTGCTTCACCTGTCAACACAGAAGTATTACAAGTGTCTTTGTAGGGATGAAATTGTTATTGATCCTCAATGAATTTCCATGAACACCCACATTCCTTCTAAAATAATAAAATTACTCTGAAAATATGCAAAACAAAATTATGGAAAGCAATAAAACCTTTCCTGCTACATCACAAGTCTCGGCTTATAACTTATAAAGAAGGAAATGTACTATATCCTTGCTGCCATCAGACACAAGGCAGAAGCATTTGCAAGCATAAATTTTATAATCACACCTTTATATCAGAGAAGAGATAGAGATAAACTGTGAGCAAGACAGCTTTTACAACAGTATACCATGAGATGAGGTTGTCAGGGCTTTCCTTCTGATGTTTTTGGGTCAGCCAGAGCATGAGTCAGAATGCAAAGACAGCAGTTTACAGAGGACAATTGCTTTCCTTTGACTCTTGTGTGTGATAAGGGCCATCAGCCTTTCCCCTATCAAGTGCTGTTTCCAGCAGAGAATCACAGAACCATAGAATGGTCTGGGTTGGAACTGACCTTAAAGGTCACCAAGTCCCATGCCCCTGCTATGGGCAGGGATGCCTTTCACTAGAACAGTGATAGGCATGTCCAGCCTGGCCTTGAACACTGCCAGGGATGGGGCATCTGCAGCTTTTCTGGGCAATCTGTTCTAGTGTCTCACTGCCCTCTGAGCTTAAAAAAAAAATTCTTAACATCTAGTCTAATTCTCTCCCACTTTAGTTTAAAGCCATTCCCCCTAATCCTGTCACTATCTATCCATGTAAGTCTCTCTCCCTCTTTTTCATAAACCCCCTCGAAGTACTGGCAGGCTGCAGGGAGGCCACCCTGGAGGTGTAGGATATGTCCTGCTGCCAGAACAGACTGCAGGCACACATCTGTAAACACAGGTGGAAATATCATTTTGCAACTCTGCAAGCTGGACAAAGCCCACAAAGAGAGCTGAAAGAATGAAATAGCGAATTCAAAGGCATGCCAGCATGGGAGTTGCTATGGAAGCAAAAAGAAATATTTTTAGATTGTTCTTGCATCACACACTCTCCCACACAGAAACTCCCATTCCCTCAAATTACCTTTAACGAGGAGTGAAAGAGGAGTATCTCTTCACCCCATCATCCATTCTGCCTGTTCCTAAGCTGGTCGTGAGCCCATGTTGGACTTACACAGCAATCCCTTAAGAATCTCCCAGCTGGTAAAAACAGAAATGTGTATGTGGCTGCTATACAGAGAAAGCAAGCAAATTTTTGTAATTTGAAATCCATGGTGATGTCTCTGCATTCCTGTAATGAGCATTCATTTGTTTCTTTTTTCTGCAACTTCTGCAAGTGCAGCTTCTGTAATATTAGCTTATATATACAGATCTAATGTGCAAGAAACAGAAAAGGTGCCTTAGTTATGCTATACGTATTATACAGAGGACATAAACAGAGCCATGTTTCTCCATAACTGGATGATTCCCAGGGGAGTAATTAGCATTTTGGCAGAGAAGCTTGCAACTATTTCTGTATTTCTGCCAAAGAAATTTGATGGGGAGAATCCTTACTTTGGCTACTATAAAAGAACTATTGTATAATATTTTAGTGTAGCTACAAGATATACTTCAAGGTAGGTAAGGTAGCAAACTTTGCTATTATCTGTTTGCCAGTGACCTCCTCTCTCGTATTCTCTTGCCAGATGTAATGATACTTTTAAGATGAAATATGAACTGGAAAGAAAGAGAAGTGCTAAAGGATGGTCTTTCAGAAGTATTGCCCCAATCTTAAAAACCTACACTTTTAAACAAATGTATTATTAGGTTGTTATGCAATAAAATTGATTCAAAGTAGCATTAAGGAAGACATTCTTTCAGAACCAGCAGGTACATCACCCAGAGGAAAGGACTCCAACTGTATCTGCAGGCCAGTGGGCTGTGGGGCTGCACAAAGAGCTACACAGAGCTGCCATGCTGCTGCAGATAAGAATCACTTTCACAGAGCCTCTCCAGCGAGTGGCAGGATGGTGGGGAGAGAGCCCGAGACATCCGGTCCACACAAGTTCCTCTTTATAGTCACGCTAAGAAACGCTCAGAGAAACCTTCCCACAGCAGACATTGCTTCCTAAACCCAGGGCAGTGCTTCAGGAGGGTGTCACCAAGCCCCCCAGTGCAGCTGGGGGTAGGCATTCTCAAAGCCTTAAGGTTTGTTTCTACAATAGGATTCTTTAGCTGGAGAGGGGAGTAATGCTCCCCTCTTTGGCTAAATGTCATATGCAGCGAAACAAATGGGGGATCCCACTCTTGTTCCTCTCACTCTGCAGCTCTACGTCACAGCCAGCCCTTTTCCCCATCCCACGGGAGAAAAAGGAGATGCTGAAGCAGCAGAACAGGCGCCCACAATTTCTGTGCTCCTAAGAGCTCAGGAAGGCTCCTGACAGCCTTTCCATACTGACAGAAGTACTGCCCACTCTGCCAAAGGCAGTGAGATACACCAGAACAGCAGGCTGCAAATGGAGGATTTGCTCCAGCAGCAAACAGGCAGAAGCTGAAAGGAAACTCCTGGGAAAGAGGAAGGAACTCTGTGATGAGGAGAAGTGAGCTTCAGGAAGAGAGCTGCTGACAGATGTCCAGTGAAATCAATCTCATCCATTCTACTGTCAGGAGACTTCATTTGTTTATTATGGCCTCATCCTCATCATGTCAACCACTGTGCTTTATTAACAAAGTGAAATATCTTGCAGTTCTCAATAAATTACTGACTGACATTATGTTTTGGCTGCTTTTGATTTGCTATAAGGAGGGAGTTGTAATAGAAATCATTGAAAGGAGATATTACCATCCACCACATGACAGGGTAATTAATGGTACTGCTTTGACCTTTTCCAGTTAGCTCCAACCAAGAAATAGAAAAGCAGCTTCTCTCTGCAGCTCTCCTTGGACACACCTTCCCTAGAACTAACTCTATGCCTGAGAGGAAGGACATCAGTTGTGGCCTCCCTCACTGGGAGGACAAGAACAGATGAGCCACACCCATCAAAAACTGCAGCCAGGAGCAAAAGTCCATAAATCTTTCCTCTGACATGGTAGGAAGAAAAAATGCTTAGAGAGTTTGAATCCAGTGCCTCTCACACTTTCCTGCTTTGAAGCATGGTGTGCCAAGCTGGGGCTAAGATTTTTAAGTGTGAATGACTCAGTTTGAAAACAGGGTTTAAAGTTACCCATACGATACATGCTGCCTCTCCAGGGATAATTCACTGCGACATATGAGAATAGAAATTTGTGGGAAACTTTGTATGGCCTCTCCCTGCAGATTACTAAGCATGTGTTCCTCTTTCACTTTTTGTGAGTCCTGTTTTTCAATGGGCTGTTTACTGCCTCAAATTCTAAGGTTTATACCTTCCCACACTGCTTTATGAATCTTTATCATTATTTTCTCCTCCAATTCTGCCTTCAAAACAGAGTTAGGTCCCTTTTATGCAGCTCAGCAGAAGCCTGTGCCACTGGCTCAGCATGGGAAGAGGTCCCACCGAGCTGAGCCATGTCTGTAGACAATATCCAACAGACCATCTACACTCAGGGAAGGTAGAAAGTATGAAATGTTGATGGACAAAACCAATTTGTTTGTAGCAACTTAAACATCACTTGAGGCAACAGTTGTCAGTCCAAAATGAAGATGGGAATGGGCAAAGTGATTCTGGACTAGTTGGTAGGCCAGTGGGAGGAGGACAAGAAATGAAACAAAACTACAGCACACTATTCTTCAGCATGACAAAATTGGATTGATTGATGGGAACAACTGAAATCTGCAGCAGTGAGACCGATCTGGAGAACAGACAGATTCAACTAAGTGGTTTAGCACTTCCCAGTGACTGGGAAATGAGCGTTCAACAAAACAAAGGGTTTTATCAAAACTCTCAAAACATTTGCAGCAGGAAAGAACATCAGTGACTGCAGCAAGTGATGATATTTTATTCTGCAGGGACACCTGGGTTGGACAAGGGCCACTGGAGTGATTAATCAGGTGAGAAACTTAATCTACCTTCCTAGGCCATGGAAGCTGGGAACTCTGTAGTACTGCCAAGGATAGTATTGCTGGGTAAAGTGTTTGCTCAAGTCAGAAAAAGGCTGCATTGTTCTAGAAACAAAGAGCGTGTTGTCCAGCTCTCCTACTGCAGTGCTCTTCTACACCTTTCTCACAGCCACACCATGGAAGTAAAAATGGATCCTATCTGGGAGGTATTTGTCCTCTAAACAGCACAGAAAAAAAGGGGAGAATCTCCTTGAGACACAAGACATGTTTATGCCTGGGGCTGAGACCTTGCTTCATTGGCAAGGTTTTGTAGCTGGCAAGAGACAAGAAATCACTGCAGGTAAGTAAAATAGGAAATGAGCTTGGATCCACTAACCACATCACACCCATTTAGTCAGTTCCTACTGTGTTCCTCCCCTTATGCATCCAAGACAAAACCTCAGCAACAGTGCCCTGAAGGAGCATAATGTGGATGAAGCCGTGTGGTGCTACTGTGTGTGATGCAAGCACTGCAGCTCTCTGCTGCAGGACAAGGTTGCAGGGATGTGGGAGGCACACAGGGCTCTGCCTGGGCTCCACTGGCCCATGCCAACACAGGGACAACATGCACTGCAGCAATAATGGCAAGAGGGGTAGGGCAGCAAACCAAGGACTCATCTTCCTCATTGTAGCATGGGCCAATTAAATCTACTTTGGTTACACTGTTTTGAACAATGTTTTTCTTCATTGGGGCTTTCAATGCGGGTAGAACAAATAGAGATGGGATATGTATTCAACAAATAATTTTAGGAGAGTTGGATCAACTGTGCCAATGAAGGTAGAAAAGAAAGGACTTAGAAGGTAGGAGATAAGAAATGTGAATTTTCTGGCTTAAAATCATTGCCATTTTTCCTTCTTGTTTTCTGCTAGATCTCTTCCCAGTTGGCTTTGTGACAATTGCTTTCTCTGTTCACTTCATCAGTCACTGTGTAGTAGATATTATGTCAAATAAAACTGTCTGCAGTGGAGAATGCACACTCTTCTGTTTTTATTGTTGTGAGAAAGTTAGCATCAGTAATCCTTCCTTACCCAGTTTATCTGCCTCAGCGATCCTTCCTTGACTAAAGTGAAAACTCTTGTTACAAACTTCCAACTCTATTCTCTCACCTTATTATCATGATGAAAAGGACTCCATAATTGTTACAGACATTCAAAAGTAGTTCTCATTAAAAATAATCTTAGGTATTCTTAAGAGTAGGACAGTGATTAAAAAAAACTTTCCTTTGTCTTACAGGCTTTAAAAATCTCTCTTCTTCATTAGTGGTAGAAATGGTTTTCTCCCCATCATAGGTGATGGTCTCAATATTGGTTTGATGTCTATTATATGTATATTCTCAGTTAAGCCATGCCATACATATATTTTATATAATGTCAAAGTGATAAATAAGATGTTTCGGACAAGGTTAAGATGATCCACACTAGGATGGCAGAGTAGTTCTGGCATATTGACCCTAAACAGCAGTTCTGGAAAGTTTTCCTGATGGCACTGGGTTACATCAGTCATGTCTGCAACTATGGGGGAACTCCAGTCCCACCTTTGGGGCTCTCAGGACCACAAGGTCCCTGGGTGCAGTTACACATACGTGATGACCCTGGCACTCAGTCTAGCATCTAGGCAAAACCTGTGACTCCTGAGGAGGTACATGCTGCATGAACTTAAACCAGCGATCACAACATGGAGCACCAGGACTATAGTTAGTCTGAGTAACATTCATCCTCAGATCAAGACCCCGAAATGTGGGTGCCTACTTATGTGTCAAAACTCCCACCATACTCATCAGACATCTAGACAAGCAGGAGAATGATGCCCTGGGATGGACTGAGCTGCCCAGGAGTTGAGTATGTCCTATAAGTCATAGGTCCTTTCTACCAGGCTTCTGCAGATATTCAGGCGCTCTGAGCATCCTAAATGGCTTTGTGTGGGCAATTGAATTGCATCCCTAATGGCTGGTAAGCTGAATATCACTCTCAGCTCCAGTGAGACTGTGCTGATTAGATGTACCCTGATCATAAGGAGACCATAGAGGCAGGTACTTTAATCTCAGTCTGGAGCTCACCACTTAATTAACAACAAAGAATGCTGATGGCAATATCCATTTGTACATAATTACTTATTGGTCAGTACAGTCATTCAGGGAACCAGGGACTTGATGTGAAGCTTTGCCTAAACCCAGGACTCAGACATCCATACTTGCCTCTGAATCTTAAGAGTGTATCTAGGCTGCTATGCTATGTACAACCCAGAGGACAAGGATGGCATGTCCCTCCCTGTGCAACATGGGGAAATAGTAGCAAAGTGTATCAAGAGGATCTTGTCAGTGAGATCTATCAGCCACAGTTTACATGTAGGTCGGATCTATTTTCTGGACCTCTCTGCCCCCAGAACCTGCTAATGTAAAAGACAGAGAGGAGCAAGGCTAGGTCCAGCTCCCAAAGCCATCTATCACGTTACACAGCCAAGATGCTACCTCACTGATTAACTTGTTGGGCCCAGGGATGCATCACATAATCACAGACTCAGACAATGTTTTTAGTCATTATCTGGTGCTAGGCAGAACTACAGGCCTAACAGAACTACACAGCACAAGCCCTTATATTTTACCTGTACCTAAGTCAATGATTTGGGCTTGATTAAAACTTGATTTTCTGGAAAGACATCCAGAGTACATAACTTATTTAACTTATTTCTTCTCCTCAAAACCTCTTTTGAAGGTTAACTTCATACTCATGGTTTAAAAAAATGTGCTCTCTTTTCTAAGTTGAATATCTCCAGCTTGAGCTGAACATCTATTCATGTTACGTTTTTATCTAGTAAGTTCAACAGTAGTATTCCAAACAATTCTTCAATGCTGGTTCTAGTAGTTAGTAACTGAGACATCTCTTAATCTCCTTTTCTAATAAACTTTGATTTGTCCTTCCTCATCCCCACTGCAACTCAACTTTTCTAGCTCTGAGTGGCTTGTGCACCCTCTTCCAATATGGCTGGCTCATTTTTAAACTGCCATCAACTGAATTGCATCTGTTTTGACCAAGGGTTTATGAAAAGGTTAAACCATGACAGGTCTTTGATGCATCAAACATTGGGCAAAGGGTTGCACGGGTTGATCATCTAGAATAACTTGTTGGTTTCCTTTGCCTCTCTGATAGCCTTGTCCTTTCCCAGGAGTGGAGACTTCTGAGCCTGTGCCTAAGAGAGAAGAGAGGAGAAAAAAAATGAAGAGAAGCCCTCCAAAATTGGAGGGTGATGCACATGGCTCTTAAGGAAAGAGCAACAAGGGCTGGTAGTGGTGGACACTGAGGGGCTGGAGTCCAGAAGAACTTGCAACAAAACTAAGAAAATAGCTTTGTTTTAGAGCTGATTATAATTTTTAAAGCTGGTGGAACTGAATGGTTTCTGATACAGATTGCCTCCTTATTCCTCTGGTTTTAAGCTAAAGAATGAGTAGTATTACAGAGTGGAACTTCCCCAATCAACCCCCATGCTACAGCTGCTAGAGCTGATGAAGTGCATTGGATGTGCTTGATTAAGTGGCAGAACAAGCTAATGAAATTGTTGTTCACTCAGGCATGTGAAGATTTTGACTATAATCCCAGCTCTGACTGTTCTTCAGCTTCCAAAAGTAACTTAATCACAATGCATTTCAGTTTCCTCAACATATTTCCCTCCCACATTTATCTACCTTTGTAAAACCAGGACTTAAAGTTATCATATCTTTCAATAAAGAGCCCTGAACCCATTTATAATCTCTAGTCATTACTTTCATCTCTTTCCTATTCTCTCAGATGGGTAGATCAGAATTAGGGGCAATGTTTCTGCCTAATTCCTGTGGATAAATATTCATCCTATACCCAGTTTTCCTTGTGCTCTCCCACCCAAGTATAGAACAGCCCCATAATTGCCTACCCCCTGGCTACATGTCTCTAGGAATAGCTCTAGGTAGTAAATATTGTATTCACTCTGACACCCAAAATGCCACCAGCATCTTTGATATGATACTGTGGGGACAAAAATGGCAGGAATGTAAGAATCATTAGAGTGCAAGTTAAATGTTGTGCTTTCCAGAACAGACACTTCATGCAGCTGCCAAAATAACTCTGCTGAAAAGCAGACCAGCATACCAATTTTCAGATTTCCAGATCTTACACTAGTCATACCAAGGATTTGTAAATAGCATTTCACTTCTACAGCTGTATTATTATATATGCAAAATCTGAATTTAGTTCAAGCAAAGACACCTAAACTACCTTGTAAATAATTCAATCTTGTAAACCTACAGGAAGGTTACTGAGATCATAAAGGTTACTGATTTGAACTTTTGCCTATATGAGACAGAATAAACTTTTTGTGTTTTACACAACGCACAATGAACAAAGTTAATTTTCCTCAAGGGTTTAATATATCAGACTTGAGTTTCGTGTCTTACTATGTCTAAGCAAAACATCAGTTTCATGTCTCACTATGTCTACTAAAACTAACAGGGTTAGTTTTGCTAGATTCAAGCCACCAACTTGGTCTCATGCCAACATCCACAATCACACTTTGGGTCAGAACAGCTCCTAAAGTTTTGCAGCTCTCAACTTTTCATCATAAAGATACAGACAGTATTAATAGCTACTAGCAATTCCAGCATCACACTTGACTTCTGGAAGGGGATCCCCAGCAACATTCCAGAATTAATGTCTGCTGGCGACAGCCGCCTTTTAAGCACCAAGTGAGTTCCTGCAGGGAAGGGCTCACATCCAACATCTCATCTATCATGCAGAGGACAGACAGAATTAGCAATAGGATAGAGAATATATGTCAGAAAACCTTGAAATCATCATGGCATTCCATGATGGAAGAGAAGGAAGATACGGAAAGAAAAAAATCAAGCAGCTCTTGGCCTGTATGCAAACAATAATTCTGTCATTTTACATGTTTTTATTTTAAAAATGTAATGATGATTCAAAATTAGAGGAAAAATATATACATATTTTGAATGTGTTCTGCTTTTGCCTGCCGAAGTAATTCTCCTCATTCCTTTTCAAGTCTTGCATGTTTGTAATTTTACACATCTATTTATGTGTAGAGCCATCTAATGCAACATTCAAAGAATTAATCTTATCACCACTGAGGAAGCACTGGAAGATAAAATCAGGATTGCTCTTTGATCATTAAATGGCTTTAGAATTCTGCACACAAACAGATCTCTTTCTCCCTTATCAAATGTCAGAGACACAGCTATGGCTGCTTGTAAAAGATATCTTTTTTCCTGCTCACACATAATACAGACATCTTCAGATGGGACACATGCCCTTTTATTTTCAAGTCTTTAGCAACTAAATAAATTGGTTTTATTTGTAAGCAGCAGGATGGAAAGTTTTGGATTGGTTTTCTGTGGGGGAGACAAGAAAAACATCATATAGGGCAAAGCAAAATAAGGGTTTGTGTGTCATATGAAGGTTCTTGTAATCTTGGAGCACAGCTACGTAGTTGCAGGAATGTAATCTCACATCCACAGTATGTACCATGTTCAAATATGTGAGAGAAAAAAAAAAAGAGTAAAGTATAAACATAATGATTTGCAAGTAAATCCCTAAACTAACATGGAAATATTTTGGTGATGTTGATATGCATAATGAATATGCCAGTTAGGATGCATTTTAGGACATACCACACATGCTCACTCTATTTGTGTGCTCATACCAGAGTGAGGCATCTTTATGACTCACAGTGGCCTGCCCCAGACTGGGGCTGGGCCATGGTTCATGCAAGGCCAGCAGGGACAGGGGCTGAGGTGCCTGGAAGAGCAGGAGCTCAGGAGTTGTGGAGCAAAAATGGGGGCACAATCCAGGGAAGGGAGTCTCAAAGTAGAAGGCTAAAACATCATCATAACCAATGTTTTGGGTTTTTTTCTTTATTCTATTGTCAGCAGCAATTGGGATCTGATATTAATAACCTCATTAGAAATCTGGAAAATTGGCTTGGATTGAGTGGTAGAAGGTCAAGTAGAAAAGAGGGTAGAGAGACTTACAGATCACCTCTTCTGCATGAGCCCCTCTGATCCAGGTTTACTGATCACTACTGCTCCCTGCCATGAATTGGAAAATAAGAGAAAAGCTCATTTCACTGAATGAGGAAAAAAAAAACATTTTGGCTGAAGCATATATTAAAAAAAAAGATGATTTACTGTTTTTCTATAAATCTATGCTTTTCCCAAAGCCCAGCATTTTCCTCACACTCCCCCTCCCAGGCTCTCAACAGACACATTTCCCGTGTCTGTTTTTCAATGGAGTATTTCAGAACTTGGTCACAGACTCCATGATGCGCTGATAGCTGACCCAGTCCTAATGTGCCCTAACAGAATGATGCAAAAAAGCACATTGTTGGTGATTCTTTGAGGCAGCTTAAACAAACTATTAACTAACATTAACTAAATACAAGATATACTAGATACTTGATTTAAGTGGTTTTTTTTTTCCAGGAAAATTTTTTCATTAAGTGCATTTCCCTAGATAAACCAGATAAATACTGTTAAGCAGACCACTTGAGTCAATAAATTAATAAATGAGAGGAAATGCTCTGAGAGTTAATGTCTAGATATACCTTGGTATGCACATACAGATATACACACATATTGCTATTGCTTACTAAAGGCCCCCAGATATCCAAAGAGGCTGCATAACACCCTGGTAAAATTTCCTCCATTTCCTGATAATAAGAAAGTAACATCTTTTTGTTCATGGGGAAGGCCAAACACACCCACAATGTCACTAATCTGAATAAACCTGACAGAAGACAGCAGGATCTAGCTCAGCACAGAGCCCAGGAGTGGGTCATGGCATAACAGGTCATCTTAAAAGTGACACTTCCCAGTATTTGCACAGTATGTTGAGGTGCTTATTTCAAATATTTGTACAGAATTAAGTCAGTGAAATTACACTTGGGAGGAATTTAGCCTCATAACTTTTTCTGATTTCCTACAATTCTCCTAAGTATTTAGTTGCTTCCTGCTAATTATTTTTGCATTATTTTACAGCACGCTAATGTGTGCCACATGGGGCTTATGTAAAATGTTCTTTAGTCATTGTCGCTCAAAATAATTTAAGTTTCTGAATGAGATTATAGTGTAATAAAGGATCTGTTAGAGAAAAGGCTATGATTCTTGTCTTATGGGTTACTAAAGTGAAGCAAGTACTTTCCATAAAAATCTCCTTTAAAATATTTTGCTGAAGTTCAACCTATTCTGAACTTTAGCTTTGGTGAAATTAATGGAGCTTACCAGATTCATAGGAGTCTGGCCTGCATAGATCCAATTGCATATTTAAAGAAAAAAGGACATGTTCAGACCATGAGCTAAGCTTGCAAAAAACACCTTTCATTTATTTAAGTCTGACTCCAAGACTATTTTTCTGTGTCTCATATCATAAGATTTCCTATTAGTAGGCAGAATTTTATTAAGCATCTTAAATCCAGGACCCTTCCATTTTTAAACAGTTCCACACTAATAAGGAGCAGGTCTGTGAAAATATTTGTGAAAATATGTGAAAATGTAAAGATCACTGCAAAGCTCAAAAAGATCAGCTTCCATTAGGAGAAAACTGTTTGTGCCAGTTGAACATGGTACGTGGACCAGTTTTGCTATAGTACTGTGTAAGACATGAAAACAGTGTCTCAGACATTATGAGCAAGATCCATTTACTTTAGGTATCCTGAATCAGGTATAAAGTGGTCCAACATATGACTGAAGAAACATGAACAATCTCAAATTCTTTGCTTTCACCTGCATGTAGCCTTCTCAAATAACAGACATTTTTCTGAGTCATCTCCTGTGTGGATTAATACTAGAGCTTCCCAGTTTCCTTGCAAACTATTCCAAACACTGCATTTACTTATACAAGCAAACACATAAACAAAAAAAAAAAAAAAATAGTAGCTTTAGTGTCATTTTCAAACTTGGCCAGGCCAGGCCAGGCCCCGGATACCATGAAGTCAGACTAAGCCAATTCTTACTCAAGCGCTTTTGCAGCATTTCTATCTTTCTGAAAGAAGTCAAAATAGGGTCCTGCAATCGCTCCAAGTGTTGGGTAGTTTGTTTTGCTAGCCGATTCAACTAAGCTGTCAAACACTTTCTCAGAAACAAATAAAATGGGAGAGTGGAAAAAAGAAAAATATGTTCTTTACCTTGTTAACGCCATCCTTGTAAAACATATAAAAGGTATCTTAATTTTATATGGCTAGTTCTCGTTTTATGTAAGTTCTGTATTTAGTTGGAGGTCTGCCATGTTTTCCATGACCAGACCAACCATCTTTTGCTATTACAATTCAGGTTTCTTCTTTAATTTCTGTTCCAGCCAAAGTCTCACAGTCACAGTTGCAACTGCACAAGACATCTCAGTAGCTGAGCCACAGCCTGAACAGAGGCCAGCTGATCTCCTGGCTTCTTTTCCAAAGGCTGCATGGCTCTTATTCAAACATCCTCTGCATGGGTTGTCTGGAGTTGATTTATAATTTACCCCACTAGATACCAGCCCCTTGAGTATTATTTCACAGTCAGATAATTATTCCATTCAGCTTCTTTAAAATATTCTCTGCTGCTTTGAAATAGGAGAGGCTGGGGTGCCTAGTGTGTAGTCTTTAAGCTCTGTTCAGGCAGCTGAGAGAAATGACTCACAGTGCCAATGTGGATTTACTCATTAGGTCTGTTGTGCTAGTAGATGCTGTGGGGAAGCTGACAGTGACCAAATATTTCCTTTTTATCAGTGAAGTTATTTCCCTCTCATCTTGATGCAGCGCAGCTCGGGTTGTCACTGGTATGTGCTGCAATCTTATCAGATCTGCCTTCTCTTTCTTTTCTCCTTTGCTCCTGAAAAGTTATTCTACTGACTTTCTCAAAGTACATTACCAGTGCTATTTCACAACCCCATCTCTTCAATTGTCAAAGGCATACCAAATTTTGCCTCTGCATATTTTTTATCTCCTTTTGGTCTCAAAGGAGATAAAAAATATGCAGAGGCAAAATGAATAACACCCTCATGTTTTAAAAGATCTTGTCCCTCTCTGCTCTGCCCTGGTGCAGACTCACCTTGAATCTTGTGTGTAGTTTTGGGTGCCATGGCATCAGAAAGATATTAAACTATTAGAGAGCATACAAAGGAGGGCAAGGAAGCCAGTGAAGGAACTTGAGGGGAAGCTGTAGGAGGAGCAGCTGAGGTCACTTGGTCTGTTCAGCCTGGAGAAGACTGAGGGGAGACCCCTCATACAATTTTCTTTTGAGGGGCCAAGGACAGGGAGGCACTGCTCTGTTCTCTGTGGTGATCAGTGATAGGACCCAAGGCAATGACCTGAAGTTTTGTCAGGGGAGGTTTATTTAGGACGTTAGGCAAAGCCTCTTCACCACAGAGAGTGGCTGGGCACTGAACAGGCTCCCCAGGGAAGCAGTCACAGCATCAGCCTGACAGAGTTCAAGAAGTGTTTGCACAGTGCTCCCAGGCACAGGGTGTGACGCTTGGAGCTGTCCTGGGCAGGGCCAGGAGCTGGACTCAAGTATCCTTGGACTCAAGTCCAACTCACTGTATTCTGTGATTCAGTGATCTTCCTGTACAGAGCCTTCATTTTATTTTTTTATATGGCTTCCAAATCTGTCAAATAATTTACTGAGTGAGAGCCACAAACCCTCAAAATAATTGGCAAATTTAACTTTTCAAATCATGCCTTTATGTGTGTATGGAGCTGAAAAAATTTTACTGTCTTTTTCACCACTTTTTTGTCATTTGTCTAAGAGAAATGAGGAGAAAAACTTCCCAGCAAAGAATTCAAGGACTGATTTTGTCATAGCCACAAAATTAATCTTCTGCCACTGGAATTCCAAAGCAAGGGGCTTGACTTGGTGCTGCACATGAAGAGTCTGTGGTGGCCCAGACATTGTGCTGCAAATGTTACCCAGTTCTTCCGCTGCTCCTCTTGGAAACCACAAGTTTGTGTATTCAGTTCATCAAATGATAAGATGTGATTAAGTCAAATCAGTTTTGTCACAAGTAATTACTCATTAATTAGAAGTCAATGAGTAATAATAGCCCATAATCAATGCAGTTGTTTTTTCCAGGTTAGGTGAGGAATGATTCTGAAGAGGAAAATAAAACTGCTCTGAAGGTAAAGATAGAAAGATCTCAGTAGCAGTATGCCCCCTTTAGATCATGAATTTAAATTCTGTGGTTGTCTGGGGTAAGAATAGAGTTGACAAAGTGATGAAGTACTAGCTAATTACTTCAGAAAGCTGCCTGGTATTATGGTTTTAGCACATTATATAAGCAAGAGGATCATTCATATCGAAGTGAAGGGGTTTTACCATGAAGAAGGATTCAACATTCCACTTCATAAAAGTTTATCTATAACTTTGTGCAGAAATGAAAAATATCTATACTTACAATAAGTAATATGCTTGACAACAAGCCTTCTAAAAGTCAAGCAGCAACTTGCTTGACTTTTTCCTCTGGAGCAGGAGAAAAAGGCTATAGAAAATAATTTATTTTCATGAATTGTCTTTTCACCAGGATAGAGCTGATATAAGTATAGGATAGCTCTTTCGTGTTCTTAATTTCCTTTGAATGACCTCAGTGTTCCACAGTGCTTAATCAAGGGAAGCCTCTGATGTTTATGCAACTAGACCATGTTTCTTATCTCTATGGTTTACTCACTACACTCTGCTTGTAATTCATATACAAAAGTCTCTCTGTGAAAAGAAAATGTGCACAGTGTTCATATGTCTGTTTTTCCTCTTCACTCTGCTCCTATGCCAATATTACAAAGCCTGTGAGTGACAATTTCCAATTTAACTACCTGTCTTCATATGCTCAGTCAGATTATAGAGCAGAGCTCTTGAGACAGGCACTAGGGATATACATAGACATCAGCATTACAAGCTGCTGAATTATCATTCCTCAATAAACATCTCTTAGGGTCCTTGGATTGCAAGCCCATTTGGGCTTTGGAATCTTCCATGTGAGCAAAGCTATAGCTGTTTTGATTGTGCCTCTGGGCCCTATGGGATGGGCACCAGTCCATAACAACACAAGCTATTTTATGTAGACTGTTGAAACTTTCATATGTGACATGCACTTGGTCTGAGTCAATAGAATAGAGAGCTGGAAGACCTTAAAATCTTGTAAACCAAAAGTCTGAAACTATTTTTCTCTCAGTGCCTAAAGAAGAAAACTCCTGGCCTCCCTCACCCCACTTACCACATATTCATTGAAAGAGATTTACTCTAATAAGCCTGTCCATTTCTTTTAGCAACTCTTTATAATAAATGATCACTTTCATAAAATTGCAGAAAAGAGTTCTGCAATGAACTTTGAGGATACGTCTTCAGTGCTAAGTAACAGAAAGCCTGGGAGCATGCTTGAACACTGGAGCTCTGATTGTCCAAACTGTTTAATTATTTGCCCTCTTCTGCCAGTTTTCCTCAAGACAATGCTGCTATAGAAGGGGCAAGACATGAGCCAGTCCTTGTGACTGTCCCAGGATCAGTAATCAGCCCTGAGGCCAATTAGACATAGCCTGAAAGGTTATAGAGCCATCTTTTCTTCTCAAAATAGAAAATTTGTAGTAATTTGTTCTGTTTCTATATGAACCAAATCTAATCAATGAGCTTTGTGGGCTGAATGCTCCGAGGTTGTGCTGTCCAACAACTTCCAGGATTTCTGAATTTTGCTCTGCTCCCACTGACATCAACAATCCCTCATTGTCACAAATGAGCATAAATGGCTTGCTGCCACCTCTCATAAGCCTCAAATTATAGTATTCCAGGAAATTTACAGTAAAATAATCATTTGCATGACTTCTCAAGCCTTAGGATAGAAAATTTCACTGCCAAGATAGTCCTGATTGTAAGGGGCTGTAATGTCAGATCACTGCACTCTCTGCATAGACACCAACCTACAAATCTCCATGGGAACAGTCGGAAAAGCCATTCAGTAAAGTCATCTCAAAATTCTCTCTGGGCTGTGAACCTTGGAAAACCCTTGGGAATGCAGGAGGTAATCCCCAGCAGGAATTCTTGCAACGTGTTTGTTGTCTATGAAGTACAGTAGAACAAGCCCATCTTAGGTGATGATATATGGAATTAGTACTGCAAGACATCAGTGACACCAATTTCTCTGTTAGACTGCAGTACCTCTCAACATCTTCAGTAAGACTTAATGAAATTGAATGAGAGCAGAATTTGGCCTTGTAATTCTACTCCCTAAACTGAATAAAGCCCAATTATGACCAGAAATATTAATTTTGTCACCCTTATTCAAGACATCCAGCCACTAAGGGGCAAAAGGATTATTATTCATCATTAAGGCAATGTAGATAATTTTGTACAACTATTTGCCAAAGCAAATATTTTCAACCCCATGTGTGCATGTGTATGTGAGTACATGGATTTTTCCTTTCAGATTGTCTGGGTTTTCTTCTTTCTTATTTCATTTTTCCTACAGAAATTTATTTCATATTTCTTACAGAAATAAAATGGAATAACTTTGAGGAAAGTTTCACTTCTACCCTCATAACAGACAGGGGTTCTCAGAACATGCAATACCCCTACACAGGACTTGCTCCTGCACATCCAGCCTCAAGTCCTTTCTGTCCCCTGGGCCTGTGAGGCAACGAGATGAAGAGCAGTTGTTGTTAGGATAAAACCCAGCAGCAGAGAAAGATGCAGCCCCCTGTCCCCAGCCCTGTCATGAGTTCCCAGACCCCAGAAAACAGTTATTTTCATCAGGCTAATAGCCTAAGCCCCAAAACCTTTTGTCCTGTCCGTAAGCTTTGAGCAGTTCAACAGCTGCCTCCACCTCCTCTATATTTATCCACAGAAGTCTCGTGGATGTCCCGGGATGCTTCTTGGTTGGTTGTGCAACACTCAAAGCCCCTGTTGTTACAAAAGAGACTCTTTCAGTTCCTCTCAGCAGGCTGCTATGCTGTGGGCCTTCAAATCAAAAACAGACTCATCTGGGGTTCCTCTTATTCTTTTCAATGTGCCTTCTCCCTAGAGATGCCTCCCCACATTTAAATTGCCTTTCCTCTTTTGCCAGTGTTAATGTCATGCATTAGATATTTGGCACAGATGTAATACACATTTCCTCCCTCCTAACTTCAGCCTGTCTTTTGTTCCTGAATGAAAGCAGGCTTAAGAGCATCCACCCCATGTGGCCAACCTCTCTCAGCTACACCTGCTTTCACCTCATGCAAGACACAGGGAATCATGAGCAAAACATCTCCAAAAATGCCAATGTGTAGCTTAGAAAACTTCAATAAACTACCCATGAAAGTATGGCACTGCTCTGGGGTCTCTGCTCAGGTACGAGCAAAAAAGTGTACCTGACATGCAAGTGTAGAGGAATGGGGTGCCAATACTTGAAAGGATTTTTCTAGATCATATTTTTCTGGTTTTCAAACTGTTCTTTAGACTATTAAGACATTTTAGTTCTATTTTACCTTTCAGAACATGTGCAACATGATGTCCTAAGCATCTTTTAAAAGTCTCACAATTCTAGAAAGAAGGCAATTATTGTTCACAGAACATTATGTTTAAGAAGTTACTCCCCTCTTCTTGCTCCACCTGTGGGAGAAAAATGAGTAGGAGTTGTTGCAAAGTCAAGCTCAGACAAGGAGAATCTGAGGCAATAGTGGAAGCCACTGTATCATACCTCTCCATATCACTGACAATCTGGCACATGCAACACTTCCACCACATTAACCATAACTGAACACATGAGGATCATTATAGATAGATGCTGAAAATGCTGAAATATACATAAATTTCAAGAATTCTTACAAAAAAACCCCAGTGTTTTTTCTTATCCCCTACCTCCAGCAGCTTGCAAAAAACCAGATACATAATACTTGCTTTTGGTAGACTCTGCAAGTGTGTTTAGGTCTTTTCTGTTGATAGTATGGTGTTTTGCTTTGCAAATGAGATCTGTATTATTATTGTTGGCTATTACTCTTTGCCTTTGAGGAAGTTCTCACTGCCTTCATTTGTGTGAAGCAAGGCATCACTGTGTTGTTCATGGACAGCACGTAAAAATTAAGCAATTAGTACACAAATTGACAGGGTTGCCAATGTATAAGAGGAAGGAAGTATGCCTCATTTTCCAGATGGGGAGCTGAACTGTGAGAAAATTGACTTAGCCAAAGTGCAGTTGAAGCCTGATCATATTTTCCTTAAACAGTACGAAGAAAGCAGTGGTTTCATTACAGATTCATGGACAGTGCATCACAGAATCACAGAATTAACTCAATTGCAAGAGACGTTTGAGATCATCGAGTCCAACCTATGACCTAACATCACCTTATCAACTAAACCATGGCAGGCATGGAGTGCCACATCTAGCCTTCATCAGTTTGTGCAAGTGCCCCTTGCTGTATTGAGGAGATAGAAGACATGAAGGTCCCTTGGGGAATTCTAACACCAAAATCCTAACTTCTGGAGGTTAATACTACAGCAAACTGATTTCACTAAAATTATAGAGCCCCAGTGAATGCATGTGTCCACTTGAGCTGCTGGAGGGAGGGCTCAAGGGGAGCAGCTTAGTCACAGCTCAATGAGAAATCAGGCTCAGGCAGCAATGAGTCTGCAGCAGTGCTCAAGGATGTGGTAAATGATCTGCAGCAGCTGGAAACTGGAAAAAAAATAGTCTTGATACTAGATTTCAGAGAAGTGCTTTAAGGTGGAATTTTTCGCGATAAAAAAATTCAGATTTTGTGTTTTTATTTCTCATGTACCAAGAAGGACATGAGCAGCACAGCTGGTTAAACAGCTTTTCTCAATGTTTATAAGGTAACAAAAATTCATTGAGTGTGTTTGATCTTTCCTGTTAGTGTCTTTGTGTTTCTATTGAAGATATCCAAATCTTGCAAGTCTGGAGCCAAATATTATCTGTATGAAATCTTTATCCTGGTACTTTATCCTCCCTTGCAACATCATTCACATGTTAGTTGTTCTGTTGCCAAATTCTTCAAAACTCTAAGTAACATCCTTTTACTGACTCTCAGCCAAATCAAGTAACTGAATGCTTGCTCTGTTCTTTGGATTCAGGTTATAAACTGCCATACAATGCTACTGACTAAATTTATTTCAGTTCTCCCATTTCCCTTTACCCTCTCATATGGGCCAAACTTCCCCTCCTTTGCTGCTTTTCCTTACTCCTTGGGTGAATAACAACATATGTCTCAGTGAAACACAAACCCACCTGTTTTTAAACACTGTTTGTCACACCTCCTCCCCCAAACTCAGTGTCCCAAAGTCCACATGTTCTATGTAAGGTAAAATCTGGTATTGATTTTGAATAGCTGGCCACAGATCTAGGCTGCCTTTTTTTTTTTTTCAGTGGGAGGGATGGAGATCCATTATGGTTGCGATGATTTGCATTTAAAAAAAGCCTTATTAAAAAAAAATCACAAAACATTGACTAAAATTTGCCATTCCAATAGCACAGGAGTTGAAGGGAAATGGAGAACAAATCAAAGGCCATTAAAGTAAAGTGCAAGTTTTCTATCAATTAAAAGACAGTCAAGCCTTCAGAGTCCAGAACAAGCTCCATTTTTAGAAAGAAAAATTAAGGCTAATTTAATGATACTTTAGATATAAAAAGTCTCAAGACCTAAAAGAGAAGACAAACTAATTTTTCTTTTTTTCCTGAGATGGACACAAGAACAGTGGCAGTCCAACAAAACGGGGTTATTTCAGGAGACAAGTTCACCTGGGAAGAGTACCATTTACTCAGGTGTCTGTGACTCCTGCAGTTGCTATGTTAAAACCACCCCAAAAATATAATGAATTCAAGTGGTATCAGTCAGTGTGTTCTAAGAAAGGTCCATTTCTAAGATCTTCTTATAGGAAAGTATCAGCAATAGGGACCCTAAAAGGACAAACCTCTTCCTGATAATTATTTAAGGGACAAGGAAATACAAAAGCTGCAGATGAGGAGGTAAAAAGAGGAAGGAACTAATCTCAGAGCATGACAGCACAAATCTGTTGTGGAAAGGAATATACAGTCCAGTTGGGAGGTTTGCCTCTGCAGATATGCCTGAAATAAGCACCAACACTAATGCCATTACAGCTCCCCTCAGATTTAAATAGTGCAAAATGAAGCAGTTTATTTTTTTCCTCCAGAAATACTGCTACTATAGATTTGCAAACCAAAGTGGAAAGGATACTGTTGGAAAAGGTAAGAAAATAGACATTTGTAAAATATTGGCTCCATAAAAAGATACACACATATTTAGAAATCTCTTCAATTAGAGGGTGGAATTTTGGATTACATATGTTAAGGCACAGGCTGAATCTGTCAGGATTGTAAATGTATCTACACTTCATGTTCCTAAAGACCTATGCTCTACATGTGGAACACATCTCTGAGATTAGGCCTTTAAGTTTTCATTTTTGTGAGCAGAGATAATGTATGGAACTGTTAGGACATGATGAGCAGATATTTCAATCATATATTGCCTAAGTGTAAACAATTGTAAGAGGACTAAAGTGGTAACAAGCATGCCTGAGGTATGATAGACCTGAACAGACACATGAAAAAGCCACTTTGTTCAGGAAATTCATACTGAGTTTAGCATTAGTGAGCAGAATGCAGTATTGTCCAAGCTCTAACCTCCAACAGTATACAAATACACAGATTTTAATGGCATCTACAGCTTTCTAAACACACCTTGAAATATTCAGCTTCAACCATGCTGCATCCAAACTCTTTAAAAATTCTGTTTGATCCAACTCTACCCATAGACTGTTAGGGAGCTGTTTGGCCTGTATTGGCCTAAAGACTTTCATGCTTCAAAAATACAATTATTTTATGAGGAATGTGAGCTGTTTGCTCACATCTAGATAAAAACAGGCAGATGAAAGAGCAAATGATATCACATAATGTATCATGCATCATCCCCCCTGTGATTATTAGGTTTTTTCCTGTTTGCCAGTCATTCAGGTACCCTCCCTCTCTGCCTGTAATTCTGGAGGTTCACTGCATGATTTCAATGGACACATCCCATTCTGCAGATAATCTGCCAGGAGAGCACTTCAGCATTAATCACTGTGTGCTGTTAGTGGTAAGCAACATGTCATTTAGGCTATATGGTTTACTTTGTACTATCTGGTTGTCCAATGGCAATGCTGAAATAATGAATGATGAAAGTAGTTACCAAATAAAGTTTCAGAATGACTATTCCTGGTAGCTACCAAAAGAATTTCATTATTTATTTATGTTTTCCATGAGTATGCTTCTCTTTGTCCAAAAATTAAATTCAACAACCAGAAGAACAAACTTGTACTGCAGATTCTGAGAAACCGATTCAGGTCAAGAGTTCCCTAAGCTTCAAGCCCTTTTCAATAGGCAGAAATTAATTTCAACAATGACAAAGCAGATAAGTGCTGCATTTCTGCCTGGTTTGTTGGTTTTTGGGTTTTTTATTGTTTTTTCAGGGTTTGGTTTTTTTGGAGGGAGGTGTTCTTTATTGTCCTGTGGAAAAAAGCAATTAAAAATGTTAAGTAAAACTGTTGGGTTTTTTAATGAAGTTTCACGGAAAGGAAGTTTGTGAACAAAGAACTGAAAGACAGAAGCTCCTGAATTTTAAAACCAGCTCCAATAACAAATTTTTCTGTGACTGTTGGTCAATTATGTAATATGACGTACCAAGAGTGTTTGTTTGTTTCGTGCAATTAATGGGTAAAAATTAGCATGTCTGATAAAGCTGGTCTTTCATTTGTGAAAAGCCTATCATCTGTTTTCAGTTTGCTCACACTATTAAACTCATGCCTCACTCTTTTTGGGATTTCAGGGGGAGTATTTTTGTAACTGTGAAAGGAACACAGCATAGCCTTTGGAAGGTTTTGTGGTCAAAGGTGTTGTATAACCACCAGCTATTTATTATGAAATGAATGCACTCTTCTTCAAGTGAATTCCAGCATGAATATCATATGACATGACTGAGAGGAAGTTTGTTTATTCTACAGACCAAAGTAGTATTTGCCTTAATAAAATGATAACATTGTTCATTTATCTTTGAAGAATTAATCTGATATGTCTCTCAGTTAAGATTTAGGCCGGATTTTTCCACCCTGATTCACCTTGTCAACTATATTTTTATGTGAACAGGCCTACATAAAGTTCAGGTCATACTGTGTGTGAAAGAAAAGAAGGAACAGCCATGTCTCAGGGTCTATTCTGGGCAGCCCTGCATCTAGCAATGACATTGACTGGGAGTATAACTGAAATAATGTAGACAGTAACATTCTTACATTGGAAATAAGGTACTATCAGCCAAAATAAAAAACAATTTGATTTAATTAAGCTAGTATATGAGAAAGATTAGAGACAATGGCAGTTCTTCCCTTTGAAAATAAAATGTTTCAAAGTGACCTTAGCAAAAATCTATATAGAAATAGCTTGAAGAAAAGGATGGATGGATTATTCAAATAATCTTCTAAATATTTAGAAAACTAGAGTAAACAAAGAGTAGTAACTTTGGTGTCAGCCTGCACTGAGAGTGAGTTACAGCACCTTCTTCATTGCTCAAGTGTCTTTTCTGTATGGGAAAAGATCGAAATGAAACAGATTAGCATGTACAGAGTAAAATGTACTTTTCTTCACAAAAATGCATTCTAATCTTCCAATACTGCTTGTGCAAGATCTTTGTGGAATACTGTACCCATAATACTTCAATGAATGATGTTCATTCAACAAATATTGATCGTGATGTAGTCTGAGGGCAATGACCATCACAACAACAGTTGCGAAATGGCATTTCTCACTAAGTCTGGCATACAAATCACAAAGGTGTGGAACACGTGATAGTCAAAACATGTCTTTCCACCTTCCTCTGGGAGGCCATGCCCAAATCTGTGCTTGAGCCAAGACATAAGACTCGCCAGACCAGCAAGGTCTAGTTCATGGAGCAAATCCACATTTGACCTGGATCTGAAGTGTTTTTTCCAAACACAGCTTGCAAACAAACTCACTTTTTAGCACTGTTTGTTACTCAGTTGGTGATAATAATGACATGTCGTATGTGCACTTACCCTCAAAGCATCAAATTTAAATAAGATAGAAAATAAGTATATCAAAACGGAAAGGAAAGCAAAGCAATCTGGAAGAAAGCTTGCATGATCTTCAGTAGGGCTGTGTTTATTTTTGTATTTTAAAATTCATTACATAAAATTCTCAACTCTTTCTGATTCCTATGCATGTGTGCAACATGTAGCTCCAAATGCATCTCACAAAAACACCCCTCTGATAGCCTCCAGGCCAGTCCCCATGTTATTTTACTTTTTCAACTGAAAAAGTCCCCAAATAAAGCAATTATTTTTCTTTGATATTATTTTGCTGTTATTCGCTCCTCCCCACTCCCAGGAACTCCACCACAGAATAATCCTATTTTAGTCAGCATTACAGATACAGTCCAAATTTCTCTACCCTCTATTTGGAAATTGAGTGCTTACCAAAGAGTGACTAGCACACTCCTGAACACTAAATCTGCATTATTTATAATAACTTAGCAACTCTCTTTATATCAAGGAATATCTGGATGCTGCTGTAACTCCTGGCAAGATTCGTTCCAAATATTTACAGCACTACAATTCAAACTGTGGCTTATGATTTTGGTTCTGGAGGTCCCAGCTTTGGTGCTTTGCATTTTGTCTACCAGGTGGCTGCTGTGCTGTAAATCCACCTGGAAATTTATGACTATGCAGTGACACAGTCATGAATGTGGCTATAAATCTAAACCTGAATGCTGTCAGCAAGCTTCCCTTCCTTCGCTGCTGCATTTTTAATGCCTGAGCTAACTAAGATTATTCGAATTGCTTCAACCATTTAAAATATTTATGCTGCTACGGAAGTCTTAAGGTCATAAAGAAATGGCTGCTAACAGGAGCAATGTATTGCTGGAGTCAGTGTTTGTGATTCTTGACTTTTTCCTGCTACATGACTCACCCCATTCAGTTACTTGGAAGTGAACATTTTTTAAAAGGACTGGCTCCCTTACAGAAAGGACTCTCTGCTGAGGTACAGTCACTGCTAAACAGATCCAAGGTTTTGAAAGGAGGGAATGAAACAAAAAAGGAAAATATAAACACTGATTCCTGGATGATTATTTGTAGACATTGGTATTGCGCTGTATGATCTGCCAGAGAAAGTCAAGGGAAAGACAGCAAATACAAAAATGTGCATTCAAAATTCATTGAAGACCTGGCCTGGAAACTCAGTTTCTAAAATAGCCAAAACACATCTCTAAACTTAAAATTGGAAGGGCTTGTGAAGAAGCTGCTGTTTATTCTACCACACTGGCTCAGAGGGGAAAGAAGGGAAAGTTTTCCTCATGCTGCAGACCTGCATTTCTTAGTACTTCCCCTGATTTTTACCTCTGTCAAACCTAAATCTCAGAGCCTAAGAGACAGGCAGAGGCCTGTCTGTGTACAAACTCCACATCTAGGTGTCTGCATCATTTGCAGTTTGTACAGGTTTCTAATTCCAGGGAAGAAAATACCTAGAGTATTTTTTAGATGTGGATTACACTGCAGGTTAATTTATCATAACCATTTTTCTGAGGCTTTTCAGGATACTTAATCTCAATTTCCTACCTTGTCTCTCTTGCTTCAGTCCCCCCAGCTCAGTAAGCAGGGCAGGCACAGTTGCCCTGTTCTGCACCTCACTATCACTACAAATCAATTTCTAGTCAGACAGTTTGCAAAGGGATTCAAAGCCCTAAAATATTTTGGTGCCTCTAAAATATTAAAAGCATTTGAGTGGAATTCTAGAATTATTTTTTATTGATGGAAGTTTATTTTTATTGGAGAAATAGAAGTGATTTCTGATAGTATGGTGAACTTTGTTAATCAGCACACTATTTTTGAAGCAGTGGCTAAAGAGGCAAAATGCGCTGGTTTTTAATTTATTTTTCTAAATAAAAAAAATGAGATTTTTGATTCTACAATATGTAACTTACAGAGTTAAAACAGCCATAGCACAGACATTGCCCCTCAGTGTAGACAATATTTCATAATTTCAAATCTGTTTCCTACAAAATCTTTCAACGCTCAAAAATGTGGTACACTGGTGACATTTTAGATAGTCTGACATGAGGTATTTGCAACACTGCAAACTTTATTAATGTTGGCCTGTAAGGCTGGGTTTATTTTTATCTAATAATGGAAACTAGCATGGAAATATTTAAATTTTTAGAAAATATGCCTGGGTTTTTAAAGTCTGTAACATAAGAGATAGTTCACGGTATAATTTTTTCTTGGTGGCACTGCTGTTTTTAATGAATGTGTATGTGATGTAACCCATCAGGTTGCTGAATCCCAGCCTGGCTTGAAATGTTTGCACTGCTGGAACTTCAGGGACTGTATGCCCACAGGTGATCTCAGAGGGCTGATTAGCACCGTGACCCAACGTACCCACCCCTGGAAATAAAACACATTAACCAGGTCTGACTGTGCTTCCTTCCTTGCCTTGCAGAATATACAATATTTATGATTAAGCTTTGTAAATGAAAATCAGAGCAGTCTCTTTGCTCATTCGAGCTGCACAGTCTTATTCTGGGTGATTCATTCATTGAGTCAGGCAGCCATGCATGCAGTCATTCATAAGTAATGCCACGCTTCCCTTCAGCATGCAAGAATGATTTACCTCCCTGCTGCCTTTCAGTGTTTGTTCAGCAAACACACTAAGCTAGAGAGTTCCTTTTTCAGGCTTTGTTCTCATTTTAAAGAAACAGGGCTACCTAAATGCTTGTGTACAGGGGGCTGTACATGCAAGTGAGCACCTATGTCTGTAAGAAATGGTTGCAATCCATAGGATCCCTTACAAAATATTCTGTCTTTTCTTGGCATCCATGAGAAGAGGCTTGTATTTACAAGTAAGATTTCAGCTCTTTTTATACTCATGCCTTGCCACCAGTAGGCCTATAAAACAGGGCCTTTTAAACCTTCACCAGGACTCCTAGAAGCGGGCCAATAACATCCAAACCTCATACAAAGAAACCTGAGATTTTCTGCTGCAGATTTTCTGTTATCAATATTTTTTTGCTAATTTCGGCACTTAATAGAAAATAAAAACATAGGATATCAGGAAAGAAGCCAAGCCTTTGACTTGGGCATTTTTTAAGGAGTTATAAAGAATGAACATCTGACAAGCTCTGAAGATGGGCAGTGTGCTTGAGTCTCATGAATTCATAGCATAGGGGATTGATCTCATTCAACTTTATGCAAATAGAAGAGAGTTGATAGTGTAGGCTAATCATTTCAATATTCTCTCCACTTCAACAGGAGAGCTTACATGGAATGAAAGCACTATATACCACTGCCTGCATGATTCCTTAGTCTTCTGGCACTAGCTAATTTCTCTTTATAGTGAAATTACAAGGTCAATGCAAGTAAATATCAACAAATACCCAGCTCAGGGCAGGACTCCCAACTACCAAAATTCAGAGTGCAGACACACTGGGTGAAACAGAAGGATTATGCAGCATGGATGCCTCCCCCCCTTTTGGGGAGAACAAGGGACTTCTTTTTCCTCATTTCTAAATAGACTTCTGAGCTGTTGAGAAAGCTAGCCTTTGAAAATGTTGATGTTTTTTCTTTTTCATGTACCTCCAGAGGAAAAAAGTAAATGAAAGAGTTTTCTAGATGCTACATGTTCATGCCTCCCAAACATCTGGAGTATCACAATTAGAAACCTTTTGTGGACATATTATCATTAGTCACAGAAAAAGACAACTAATTTTTTCCCATTTTCTCAAGATTTCAAAGCTCCACACTGTACCCTTAAACATTAGTCATTAAATTATGTCTCAAGCTAAAGGAATTTCATGCTCTGAAATTCTTTTGAAGTTAGCAGATTATTTTGTCTGTTTTCCTTTTTTAATTTTGGTTCTTAAAAGAGGAACTTCAGTTTATCTTCCGTTATTGTTCTCTTTTCTGGCTCATCAAAGGACAACTCTATGAAAAGCTACATGTTCACATCAAAGAATAATGTTTTGAAATTCTCTGCTGTATTTTGAAATACCTGGAAACAGCAGGACTTTAAAAGTACCTATTTAATTTATTTGCCTTTCTTCTTTTTAAGGAAGAATTTCAAGGAAATCTGAATTGTTTTCTTTGAATTTTTCTTTACTTTACAATGTATGTAACATATTGCACTAACAAAAAAGCAGTAAAACTGGATGACATTTTTCTGCTGTCTTTTAAGTTCTGAAGCATTTTGATTACAAGAATTTTCACAATTTAGGACACTCTGTGGCCATTATTCCAGGTAGCAGTCTATTGCTGACCTTAACAGTTTATAAGAAAGGAAATTGCATTTGCAGACAATATAGGCATTGCCATGATATGGATTTACTGAAGTGTCTGACTGAGAATTATTTTTAAAGGAGAAGTGAATTTTTCACTAAGCTATAATTTCTATAGAGTGGTTGGCTATAGTGTAGAAAGTATTGATTGCTTCTCAAAAGAATCAAACACCCCAAAATCTGAAATACTTTGGTAATGGTACTTGGTTTCTCTGTACTTAAGAATTTTGAGTCAGATTTTGTCCAAGTAATTAAAAGAAAGATGCGTACTAAAACTGTGAATGTTTCCTTTTTAAGAAAGAATTTGGAGAATGTCATCCTGACATTGTGTTGGAAAAGCAGCCTTCCATTGCAGTCAATAAATGGACCCACCTCTCTGAAAGAGATCTCACACTCATACACAATGAAGCAAATCGAGGGACATGGTAAAACAGATGCAGATGTGGATGGGGTAGGAGGAAGATATGCCCTGTAGTGCAGCCAAGACCATGGGATTTGACTAGCCTCACTTAGACTCAAGATTTATAACCCTACATACTTTCTATAGACTTCTCTGGAGGCAGATTGCACATTCTAAGCATTAAAATCCATTATACTTTACCACTTGTCCAGGACACATAGCAAAAGCTTGCTCCACATAATTTATATGTTTAATTCCGTATTATCTCATATAGAGTGGCAAATGCCACAGTAAATGCAGTAGGTCCTTTCCTGGCCTGTGTTTTTCACCCAGCCTGGCTACTTTTCTATGTAGCTGGGTGCTGACCTACGGTTAGAGCATGGAATGTAACCTCTTCCTGATTAAACAACATTTGTGAAGAAAAATATTTACCTGAGGGGTTGATACACTGGTTTTAGATATCTACCTGATCAAAGAGACTAACGTTCTCTCTTTGCCTGAGGCAGAACAGTGGAACCACAATCAGCTCTCAGTGTCTTTCCTTATGTTACTTGACACTAACACAATTATTAACTGCTAGAGTAAAGCAGTGATAATCAGCTCTGTGGGTAAGTGTGAGGCTGGATCCTCCAGCATGGGAACAAATGGGCATGATTTCAGTCCTCATAACAAACCTCAGAACCATAAGTTACAAAGAAGCAGGAGGAGTTTTTAAATTGTATTCATTCTTCAGAATAGGACACAAGGCAAAAGAGCCTAAAGTGTGCATCAGCATCAAGAAGTGAATCCAGAGCACGATTTCACTAAATCACTGTTTGGCAGGTAATGGTCTGCCAGACAGTCTCCCTGTGGGCCAGTGCAGCCTTTTCTGCTTCATTTTTATTTCTTTTGTTCACTTTTCTGAAACCTCATCAGTGACCCCCTCCCTCTGTTCTGACCTTGTGCTCTTTGTGGTATGGTTGTCTGAGAAGTTATTTCCAAGTTAGCTGAATGCAAATCCACTTTTTTTTTACACAAGAGGGAAGAAGTCAGACATGGCTGAAATGTAACAACAGACAATAACTCCTTCCTCACAAAGGACCTGCTCTTGTTCTTTATGGGCAAATTAGACTATCTACACTAACCTCTTATGTAAAATAGAATCTCTGGTTTCCATATACTGCATAAAGGTGAGTGTTGGAAACAACAAAGTCTACAAGACACCATTCTTTTACAGGATTGAGCAGGTAAGAACTACTGGCTATAAAAACTGCTCTAACTTATTAGTTTGTCTTTGTACTTCAGCAAGTGTCCCTTTATTAATTCACTGCCTACTATCTAAATCTCAGGTTGCAAGTCTTGTGGAACAGATGTTGATTTAGGATTATTCCTCAGGACAGTGCAGAGGGCATCACATGCTCTTCAGTAGCCTGACCAGAGGAAAGAGAAGGAATAATCACCATTCTGAGTCCGCAGAATGAGCATGTTTCATATGTTAACCTCCACAGAAGCACAAACAGCCCAGTCATCAACATGCTGTTCATCAAGGCATTTCCAAATAATAACTCCTGTAAGAACCAGGATATTATGGGTTGAATAGCATTTCTGCTCTACTTTTCCCTTTCTCTTTAAATTCATTTAGGCACCTTGAAGCCACATGTAGAAGTTGCAGTGACACTCACTGGAGGAGGCTGAGCTGATTACTTTCTGCTTCATGGTCTGCTGAGACTCCAGGCACCAGGTTCTTTATGGCACTGATTGCCCTCACATTTTAGCCCATTAAGCATTGCATATCTGCTGAGCTATCCAACTTTTATTCAGAAAGCTAAAAACCTGTGCCATCATCCAGCACTCTGCAGATGTCCCAGATATTACAGCAGCACAATCACTCTACTGTTTAGAGTACTTTGTTCCTGTCTCTGTGAATTATAGGGTGTCACATCATAGCATGTGTTGCTAAAGCAGGAGGTAACCCAGCATGACGTGACATAGTGGGATACAGCCTTTGGGCTCAGGGAGAGGGGTGGGAAGGGAAATGCAACTAGATCCTTATCGAATGAAAAATCAGTGACCAAAAGTTTAGCTAAGCAGTTACTAGTTTCTAATCAGATTGTTCAAAAAAAGAATCAATTTTTTGTTGCACAGTGACCTATGAGTAAAGGAATTTGATTACATAGCTATAAAAAGTAGATTCAAAATCTTTATTTGTATTTCAGTTAGCTCATAACTTCTGATGATTCTAAAAAGGCCCCACTTAACATTAATGACCTTTGTAATTTAAAACATTCTGCAGAAGCCCTTCAGTTTCATCAGTCTGGAATAGACATGGGATGAGGTTCAAAGCCTGTATGTTTCTGTGAAAAACATATTTATGATTTCCTGTCAAGCTCATCTCTTCATACTCCTCCCAGGCTTGCAGCTCCTTGGCATCAAAAGGTTCTAAAGTCCACCAGTCTGTCCTAGGTTCAAAATTCCCTTGTCTTCAAAAAATCATTTTAGCCCTTTTATTTCTCATTCTATGTCAGATCAGAATGAAACGTTACAGTGACAAAATTCTTTGTGGAAAGGTTTTACCTCTCTCCACATAACTCTACTCAAAAGCTGTAGAAAGAATCAAATTAACAGCAAAACTACTGTTGCCATGACATATAAAATCAATTTCTTGGGAGACATTTAGAGTTTAATCACACACCAGGTTCCTGTCCCTCTTTTTGTCTCTCTACCTACACCTAAGTATACTCAGCAACAGCAATGAGGAAGAGTCTCTCAAGAGAGGGATACATTAGCCTGCAGCCTTATTGTTCTCAAGGGAGAAGTCCTTTCCCTGTCCTAGCATAATTGTTTGTAATTGCAAAACATCCTCTGACTAAATAAAAACAAGATTCCCCTTGGCAAATTCAGACAGGCCAATGGTTATTTATTGTTTACAATATCATTACACATTTGAACTCAGGCATGAACCAGAATCCTAAGGGCCAGCTTGCTCCATATAGATGAATCTAAATGTATGGTTTTAAATCTCTACATTTCTGACTAAGATTTTTATAAGTGAGTCAGTGAATTAGAGAAATGCAGACAGCAAAAAAGCACTGGAAAGCCATTCTGGGCAAAGTGCTCTTCTTTTATTAATGTGATACTTGTTCCATTGAGTGTTTCTGAGCAGTATGAACAGGGTTAGTTTCTGAACACGGTAAAAGGGAACAGAAGAAACATTTTGAATGACTGAGAAATTTTCAAAGAACAAGCAGTCTTTCACCTGCTAATTAAGAAAAAGCATTATATACTGAAACCTTACTGGATACAAATGTTTATGTTCTTATTAGGTGCAACCCTTGTTTCAGCCCTGGTTCAGCTATTTTCTGTTAAAGTCCTGAATACGAATCAGCATTCCCTTCCATGATTTATCAGGTTGCTGGTATCCAACCTTTTCTTGCAGCTGTTTGCTTGTTTCTGAAAGGTAACTTAGACAGAATAACAGCTATGTGTTGGAGTGTCCCTGCACAGTTAATGAAGACCTTTACTCCACTGTTCCAAACCTGCTGGCTCCATCAGGTGCACATCAGAAGGATTTGCTCTAGTATCCTCTCTAACTTACCCCTACATCAATAGAAAAACCTCTTCCCAAGCATTGATTACCTCCAGAACAATGAGTTTAATCACTGTATGATTTCCCTGCAATCTATATGTTTATAAAAATCAACCTAATAGACCTACAAAGTCTGTCTGTAAGGGCATTGTCTGATAACTCAGTGCATGCTAGAGATGAGAACTGAGATGGAATGGAATCAGCAACTCACTGCATCTTTGCTGAAGACGTCATACCTCTGAATATGAGAAAACACAAGCAAAAAACTCAAAGTACATCTCCCTGCTCTCTGTAGACAACTAACTCCACTCAATTTTAAAGAAATATTAATGGATATCTTCCTAGATGCATTTTAAAGAATAATAGGTAAACTCAGAAGTGCTTTATGCTTCCTGATTTAACCTCATAACTCTTGATTTGCTTTTGTGTGAAGGTAGATATTAAAGTAGTAGATATAAAATTTGTTCTTCTATATTTTCCAGTCTATTTCCCAGTTGTTATGGGAAATTTTGCTGGGTTTTGAAAATATTATTTAGCAAGATCAACTAGATGCTCCTTCTGGGTTGATTTTTCAACCTGAGCAAACAGAGGATGGATTTTAGTTTCATGGCTCTGAACACATTTCCATCCTTACTTAGACACAGTCCCTTCAGTGGTGGGGAAGGTTTCTCTCCTCCCAGCAAGCATCTGAGACACACCATGGAAAGGGGAGGGGAAAGAATAAATTTTTTTCAGATGCCCCATCTGCATGTATTGCTCACAGGCCCAGGGACATACAGCTCCCCAAATTTTGAGTCAAGGAGGGAACTTCTTGTTTCATGTTATTCTGAAATTTGAGAGGTTGAGAGGAGTAAATTAATTCACCTTTTTATGTAGCATGGTTCACCTGCTGCTGATCTAGGCATCTTTTAGATGATACATTTCTTTTTCAGCACTAGTGACATTTTGTTCACTTATATCTTCACACAATGACAAATCTGGTGGGGTGTTTTGTTCAGTTGAATTTTGAAGTATTAGATCTGACTGATGCTTTCATAGGAATGGAGAGTGCTGTGTCAGACTAGGTGAAAGTGCTGCTGAAGGAAAGCCCAATAGCCAGTTTCCTGCAAGGGCCCATCACGGATGCACAGGGGGGAAAATAAGAACAGCATAAGAATGTGTAGAGATATTAACCCACAACACTTTCCCAGCCTGCAGAATTCTACCATACAGGGGCTTGTGATTCAGAAACACTCTTTTCATGTTTAGTAGCAGCCCAAGCTCACTGGATTTTCAGTTAATTAATTAGATGTATCCAACCACTTCTTTAACGTCTCCAACATACCCACAAGTGGCAAGGAAATCTGGCAGTTCCTACTGGAGCAAAGATCATTTAATTTAACAATTAGATATTTGATTAGATAATCTTTAGCAGGTTTTTGAATTTAAAATTTGAAAAACCTCTCCATGACACTATTAATTTCATCTTGCATCACCCTCCAAATCAAGGAGAAAAATTTTCTGCCATCAAAATTCCTTACATTCCATCTTTTTTTAATAAGTAAAGAATTGTGTGTTTTCTCTGCAAAGCAGTATAGAGAAGGAAGGGCTACAATCCTTCTAGGGATTGTACACACATACCATATTTGTTGTTTTTCACATTCTCATGGCAGGATAATATAATTGGACCATTCCCCACTCTTTTCTTTTGGTCACATGCAGATTCTGAATGGACTCCTCTTGGATCACTTGGAGGAAATATTAATTTACCAGGATGTGCCCCTTTCCTCAGAGTGACAGGTTATATAGAGAGGTTATTCATCAATGTGCTTTATTTCCTGCCAACCATATGGAAAGCAAGAAGAAAAATCTGGACTTAGTGACTCCTAGGAGAATAAAAATGGAGACAGAAAGGAAAGCACATCCATTATAAGTGTTGGTTTTAAAACATATTTTTACAAGACTCTCAAAATGTAAGAAACTGAAAATTATATTCATAAACTAGGTAGTCAGGAATGTAAGCATATATGATTTCAAATAAGATATTTTGAAGACAGATTTGTGGGTTTTAAGTTTAGAATGGGCTTGATCACTTTCTGCTATTCTGCACACTACAGATGGACGGATGGGTGAGAGGAGTCCACTCCTTCTTTAAATGTAAATTTATTCAGAGTGACAACAACTGGTCCCATGCACCTGATGATCTGAAGGGTTGGCTAGTTTGGAAAAAAAAAGTGTGTGAAATTTTACAGCTGGTTTTAAACCAAACTTTACAGTATACAAAATGCCTAAAATAATTTTTTCCCCCAAAAAAGACCAACTTTATCTCAATTGTTGGTTATAGTGTTGGATCTCTGATGCCTTCACTTAAATATGTATGTCCTGCCAGTTTTAGTGATGCAGCCATTAGTGGGTTGAGGTTTCCATTTCTCAGTAGAGATTTTTGTTTTGGTAGATCAGTATTAATCTTAGTATATAGTACCAATGATGGAAAAAGACTTCTAACTATCTGTCTGGGGACTCTTTCTTGGGGGTTTAAAGGCTTGCTATAAATTTATCCCAGACAGTGTGGAAGAAACACATGGCAAAAGATAAAAAGCAGATCACATTAGTGGGTTTGAGAGGGTTATGTGAACTTCCCTCCTTCTATATTTTGACCAGATATTTTTATTTGGTTTGTTGTGAACTGTGACAGACTTGAAAAAATTTTAACTTGCCTTGGGAGAGGAGGAAAACAAAAGAGACTTTTAGACCAATCCATCAATTCTACAGCAAATGTCTTTGCATATTCTTTGCAATATTCTCGTGTATTCTGCTATTACCTTTTTAATGAAGAATGAAAGGACACATAAAAGTTTACAAATTCTGATACAAAATCAGTAAGTGTCCTCATTTTAGGACTTTTCTTTTGAGAAACTAAGAACCTGGGTAAGCAGTATACACATAATCCTGACTCTTGTAGTGAAACTACACCTCAGACAGGAGCCAAGAGTGTTTGGGTTACAAAGGAAGGAGACAAGGATCTCTAGCTTCTGGTCATCTGCGGCTTAGCGTACGTGATTCCTCTGCACTTCAGATCTTGCTCCCATGTGCCAGGAGGGCTGCTCTGTTCCTCCAAGGAAGACTGCCCCAGGAGGACACCAGAAGTGGGATCCCTTTCATGTTCCTCATGGTCCCTGTGCTGTTTCAACTTCGACTCTCCCAAGCTCCACAGATTCCCATGCATATCAGACATCAGCAACTTTGCTCTACTCAGGCACCTTGCTAGACAAGGAGTGACACCTGGTTGGGTGAGGAGACACTGTGGATGGCTGGATGCCATCTCCCCACTGCTTGAAACAGCACTGTACAGGAGCAGGGATGCAGTGGGGCTACTGGTGCTCCTCGGGGTCAGGCTGTCACAATGCCAGCCTCGTAAAATTCATTTTTTGGGTAATGTGCATATTGTAACTCATGGAACACCTGACCTAGCAAATACTGGCCACATTGCCTCTCTTCATTCTGCTTCCCAGTTATGACAAGTGAAATTCCTTGGATCCTTCTATGAAATGGATCAAATATAAGTTACCATACAAAACAAAAATGCTTCTTTCTTTGCTATAATTTTTTCATTATCAGGTCAAAATTTGTTCCTCTTTCTCACAGGATCAATACAATTCACCTGGAGAAAAATCCATAGCAAAGGAAGTACATCTTCTCAGGGCAAAGTACATGTTGGGCTTGCACACAAGGCCATTTTCATTAACAAGTGAACAAAGATCTCACTTTTCAGAGTATCCCAGCAATCAAGGGGAAAAACATTTCAGAGACAACCTGTTTCACTAACTTCACTGGGAGGTGGTGTTTGCCTGCATCTGAAAAAGATTGATGGTGGATTTGAACCTTAGATAGCAAGTAGTTTAAGTCACATCTGTTTATTTTGCACCTAGACCACTATCTTCCTATGATCTGTATCAAAGACAAGTTGTTCTTCTGTGAGCACAGTGTTTATCTTAACAGTATTGCTCAAAACAACCAAAGTTCAAGTAAGAAGACAATAAAATATATCAATTCAAATATCATTAGATGTTCAGAAAACCCAAGATATGGACATCTGTGGATGAAAACAACATTTGAGGTTAACAGCCAGAATTGTGTTTGAAATTCCTCTATTGGCTCATGCACTGGAGCAGCAGTCAGAATTTATGAAAAATAAAATAAAGGTCAAAATTACAAATGTTACAGTGGCAGTAACTCATGCTCAGTGGAAAGCTAACTAGCTATTTTAAAAGCTTTTTTTTTCTGTTCCCCATCAATATGCAAATACTAGTATTAACAGCTTTAGCAGTCCTAACAGAGCTGGAGAGCCATAATTCTTAACAGAGAGATTTTTCCAACATGAGAAATTGCCCACATTATGTTCCAAAAGCCTTATGAATAGGAACCATGAAAATCTTTGTATAGTAATCTACAAGCAGTCAAACCCCATTAATTTATTTCTTCAATGTAAGGCTCAAACTCAAAGTATTTTATATTACATGTGTTTCTGAGGGGTTATGGTATCAGTGCCACTGTGTCTGCATATGCTAAAAGCACGAAAACTACAGGGAGTCATTGACCTACTAAAAGGCATAAGAATACCTGATTTAAAGTGCTTTAAGGCTTTGAATATTTTTCAAAACCAACACCCAGATCTACCCTCAGCATGAAAGCCTAAGGCAACAAGTTGTCAATCCACATGGCAGCAGTGGGAAGAATGATTCCTAATAGCAGCCCAAAAACTGGGACACACTTTTGGAAAGTCTTTCCCCTGGGATACCATGCTAATATATCTTTATAGCACAGCTTTTTTTGGGTATCAAAGAAGGCTCTGCTGAATAAATGAAGCCACAATAACATTGCCTATGCACAAAATTCAGCTTGTTTGCCTAAATTATAAGGAATTGGGCAAGAATAGGGGCAAGATTTCTGAATTTCTCCCATGGAGAGACATGGAAGAAACTCCAGGCAAATTTCCTGAGGAATATCCTTGTTACTGAAGGATTTTCTGTTGGAGAGAGGGTGAAAATATGTACCCAGAGCTGCATCACCTACATGCTGACTTGTTTCCCTGTCTGGCCCCTGTCCAGTCTGTGTGAGAAACCTCACCACCACAGACAAACCACCCAGCAGGCATCATCCCACCTGGGAAGCTCAGTGTGGAAGGAGGCAATGAGGCCACATGCACACAGATTGAGAGACACTTCTTCAAGGCAGCCCTGTGTTGCCTGAGCAGCTTTTGAAGAGCAAAAGGACAGCCTGCACACATGCTGGGAGGGAATGGACAGCTGAGCAGCTGTGGTTTTGACAGCACCAACACACACTGTGGTACTGACAGCTGTTCACATCTACTCTCAGGACTCAAACAGCTTGACCTGGTTCCAGGTATGGTGCCAGACCTCACTCTTCACCCTCAGTGCTAAGAAGGTCCGTGCTTGTAGGTGGCTCCCACATGGGAGGATGTGCTGAGCTACCTTGCAGCATCATCTGTGTGGAAACAAAACATCATACTTCCCTGCCCTGAAATAAACCAGGCCCCACTGACCACAGATCCACTGCTAACAGCCCCACAGTGATACAAGTTTCTGTTCTCATGAGTGACAATGTTTGAGGCTTTGAGTACTTGTGAAGACAGAAACCAAACATTGTTTTATGTAGACAATAACAGATGAAATAACATGTTCAGGCTCTTAGTTTATTTTCATGTCTTTTGGAAAAAAATATTAGGAAATAATTGGAATTTCAATGCCACAATTCTAGAATGCTTTCTCCTGATTCATTCCTATGCCAGGGTTACTCTGACTGATGCTAAAAGAAATTGCATCACAGTCTCACAAGCAAATTAGCAGCCTGGTTCTTATCTCCAGAAGTTGTTTTCCGTGTCTCTTAGTTATGTTCTATCATAAAAGTAAAAATAGGCTTTTTTCACAACTGAAACCTTGGTGTACCCTCCTCTGCTACAGATGTACCTCTACAGCCTAGCAACCCGCTGTCTGGCCTGCATTTTCAGAAGGGAGAGAAAGGAATGGTCTGCCAGCAACAGCAAAACACACGGGAATGCTGGAACAGGGACAATTGTGCTAAGGGTAAAAATATTTATACTAAGTTAGTGCATTCATAGATGTACTGTAACGAGGATTTTCAAGCCAAACAGGACAATGGTCTTCTGGCCTAAAAATGCATCTTACCTTGTAATCAGCACTTGAATATTTCTTACAGTGTTCTATGAGAAATACCTGTGTTAAAGCATGAGGGAAGATAGCAATAAGTAAAATATTCTGTTTGGGAATTGAAAAACTATGCTACAATACGGTGACATTATTGCAGGGACTGGATAAATAACCCATGGCATTTCCAGAAAAACACCTTTCCAGTCATCCAGGCTCATCTTAAATTGGATGAGCACCATGTTGACAAAAGCTCAGTATAGCCCTTTGAAAATCACCCTCGAGTCAATGGCTTGCAATGAGTTGCAGACCAAACTACTGCAGTAACAATTCCCTGTACAATACTAACACAAGACAGAATTTTACAGACTTTTTTTATATGCAAGTACTTTTGATTGAAATTTACTTGGGATGTTTTGGTCATTTGAACAAGGTACTGGTTTTATAACTTATACAGCACTCTCCTTGCCACACAAGAAGATGTTTGATCATTGGCCCATGCCTAAATAACAATGTTAACCTAAAGCCCCTGTGTTCCTTTCTCTTCATGCATGATTCTTGCTCAAAGAGCTTCATGCAGAGGAGATGAAAAGAGGATTTCCAGTGGGAAAAAAACCCAAAAGCCTCCTAGAAGCAAACAAACTCAGAGTTTTTAATACCAGAGCTGTCATTATAAAATAATGAACCAAATGAAACTAGGAATATTTTACACAATTTACAGTCTTAATATTTCCAATGAGGCCAAACAGCGTTAAAGAGACATGGTCCACATATCCAGTGTTTCAGTTAACCTTCTATGAATTATTATCTCACTATTGCATATAAGGAAGATGGTCTTTATTTACATTACTTAGTTTAGCCTAAGCCATGGCTAAACATTGAATATCTGATTAAACTCTGAAAAAGTGTATGATTTACCAGATAAAGCATGGGACCAGGATCCAACAGAACTGGATTCTGCTCCTGGCTAACTCCAATGTCCAGCTCTCTCATCTGTGCCTCAGACACTCGATTGGTAATGCAAGAGAACAATTTTGTCTGAATTATACTCTTTAATACAAACCAAATCTCAGTGTTGCAACTTGCAAAATGATTAGGATGTACCTGCCTTTGCAAGTCAGAGGATGGCAATGGGACGTCTTTGTTTCTGACGTGATTAGCATTAAGTGCAAGTGCCTCTTTACTGCTCCCCTGTGCATGAATGACTAAGCCACTGAGATACCAAGAGATATAATTAGCCTCTTCTGCTATCAGCAAAGCAACATTTCCTTGTCTGCCAGTAACCTGTTCCTTGTTCCAGAAAAACACCCTCTTTCTGCAGTGCCTATAAGACCTCCTGCAGAAGCAGTGAATGTTTCAGTGTTCAAGGCATGGGGAGCTCAGAGAGGGATAGGATAATTAGATGCATTCACCTAGATGAAAATACAAAGCCAAATGAACAAACATTTTTTAGTCAAATCTTAAAAGATAACATTTGGGAACAGATTGTATTATGGTCCCATTGCCAAACAAGCAATATGAACAAGGATTATTGGAGATCACTTCATCACAACCTAAAGGTCCTTTTACACTTCTATATCTCCATCAACCAGTGATAATAGCCACAGAGTGTGCTTCCATCACTCTGTTGCAGGATGCCTGCAAACTAGTTTAGCCTGGCTTTCCTATGTACTGAGAAAAAGAGGAGCACTTCCAGGTTTAAGGAAAGGTGAAATTCAGTGCCCAGTTTTAAACATAGTGAAAGTTTTCTTCCAAAGCTGTTGTTTCATCTGTGTCAAAAATTTGTCCATCTCTTCTCTTGTTCCTCTTTCTGTACCATCTCAACTCCCTATGTTTCTTTTTATTTTCTTTCAGCCCCGTTTTCCCAATACATCTCATCCATTTTAAAGACTTCTGACTTAGTCAAACCCAGGTACCAGAGAATATCAGCAGCTTCTTACATTTTCTAATCAATACTCTTGGGTTTTTTCCTCTGTCCACTGTGTTCCACAAGTGGAGGTCCTTTAAAACATCCTACAAGCAAATTCATTATCCTACTTGAACTTCCTTTTTCTGCCTATAAAAATGCTACACTTACTGTACCCTTCATACCAATGCCAGCTTGAGTTTGCAGCAGAGAACACCACCACTAGGAAAGGCACTTCCCTCCCACCCATACAGATCACTAGTTTTCTGGTCCCCTGATACGTGCCAGCAGAAAGAGTTGTTGGCAGCACAATGAAGAGTCAGGAAGTTGACACGGGTAAAAATAACTGTATTTTGCTCTGTTAGCTCTTTTCTGCATCAATGCTTGTGGTGGGCTAAAGTAGCTGGGGAAGGGAGAGTGTACAGGGGATGCAGAAGCCGGCATAATCAACCAGAGAAAAAGACAGGACAGGACTGTCTTTTTTGGCAGTGGTACTAGTTTCTGCTGGCTTAAACTGTTTGTAATGTCATGGTATCAGGCCACTGGTCCCACATGCAAAGATGCATTACTTCAGTGTTTCCTTGTACTCTTTTGTCTCCTTCTATCTTACACTCTGCCCTTTGTTACAGTGGAATTTTGGAATGTGTTGGCTCTTGTATAGTGATTAGAAAAAGCAATAATAGTTGCATTCATAGGAGAAAATGTATACAGTAAAAGAAACGTTTCCATCAACTTAAAATTGTTTTTACCTTCTTTTTCTTTCCTTGCAAATCAAGAATTCTGACTCATGTTTTGTTTTTTGGACATACATATATCTTGGTGAAAACTGGGGGAAAATTGCCCAGGAATCGGATATGCCTGCACCAAAACCATTCCTAACACATTGCATGTGTCTGCTCAGGACTGTTGTAACATATCACTTTTGCAGAACTTTTTTCTGAATTTTGAAGGACCTTCCACCAGTTATTCTTCTGAGACAGAATATTATCCTTCTGAGAGTGTCAGGCAAGTCTTGCTGTCTTAGAGAGCCCTGTCCCTTCCCACAGGCACAGAATCCACCAGTCTGAAATGCTCCTGAAAGGGCTATAGTAAAGCAAGTTCTTTTGTCGCTTCCCCTCAGCTGCTGTCTCTCAGCTGCCTGAGGCTTTGAAGACTCAGAAGGTGAAATAGTATCTAGAAGCACTTAGACATGGCTGTGGCAAGAGAGAAAGGACTTTTCAGGCTGAAATAACAGAAGAGGATGCATGTAGATATGATGGAAATCCTGCGTAACTTGAGGCATCTCTGTTATCTTCAGTACACTCTACTCCCTTCCTTCCTGATGAAGGGAACAGAGACTCCTCAGGCCCTGTAGTCCCTTGGGAAGATTCAGAAGGCTAGAAAGTCACCTATAAAATCAGCACAGACAGGCTTATCAACAGAACTTCCTCATTCCCTGGCAAGGACGCTTGGAGAATGATCCCCTCCTCGGCTTGTATCCTTTCCTCTCTCACCTACCTTCTGCCTTTCTTGTGCACTCTCACCTCATTGCCAGGAATCACAGAAATGGCCAGCATGAGTGACACCAAGAGAAGATGGCTGGGAAGCTCTTAGAGGTGTACAGGAATCTCTTTCCTCTCTGTCTTCCGGGGAGAGGTGGACTCTTTCTTTGGTTTTGTGAAGGGTCCATGGCATTGCTGCACCCCAAATAAATCAGCATAAAGAGATCTGCCATAATGTTGCCAATTTGGTGTGTACTTTCAAGTGAAGCTTGAAATACATTCCAAAACTTATTATTAAAATGTTTAGTGTTCTCATTGGTATCTTCCACTAATTAGTGATAGTCAGTAGAAACAAACCCTTCTCCCTTTCACATTTATTTTGATGATTTTAATTGCACTCTCTTGCTTTGTTAACAACCAATTTAAAACTTCAAAGGCCAGATCTGAGCATGGACTATGCACATCTGGCTCTGTAATCAGTGCCACTACGATTTAGTGGTAACTTTTCCTGAGGTTTTCCCCTTGTTTTTCAGAAATCAACCAACTAATTTCTAATTCTTCTTGGTTTAATATCGATATCTGATCTATGTTAGAAAACTCTCAGTCTTCTGTTGTTACCTGAATGTCAGGCCAATACCTTTCCTCTCTAAGAAGAGTCACAAGCAACAGGCAGAGTACCAGGAGCACAAATAAAGACTCTGTCTCAGTTGAACCAGAGTGATAATGCAGCAAACAGAATGAGCACTCTGGCAGAAAGCTTGTCTTTGAAGGTATGTGATATCACATAAAAACTAGTTACAGAACATTAACTGATGGGTCAGAAATACTTCTTACTTCTGTTTAAATGTAGCACATTTGAAACAAAAAAGAGGGACTACCCCACAGGCAGGAAGCATTACATATATAATTACTTTTTTTTTGGCACAAGTTGTACAGACCCAAGCTTCTTACTAATATATAAAATAGGGTACACCTGTCATATTTTGAATGAACATGCAATCAGGACTTCCAAAGTTAAATACATCTGAAAAAATTGTCTCAGTTTCACATGAGAAGTTATATTTTTAGTAGGTAGTCATATAGAAGGATAGATAGTTTATGGATATGTATTGTAAGGCAGATTTCAGTTTCTGCCTTCTGCCCCAGAAGCAGCAGTAGTATTTTGGTATAAGAGCTTTTATTGAGGGTAAGAGAATCAATATTTTTAATTTAAAACATGCCCATGGTCCCTGTAGATTGATACATAAGTATATTCTTTATATGACAGATTGAAACATCTTTTGCCTTAAAGGTCACAGGAGTGAGAACTGGTGATGCTGGGCTCCAATTCTAGCTCACATCCACAATAAAATCTTGGTCAAGACAAACTCAGTCCTTTTACAGTGCCTGAATCTGGATTTTTGGTTTTTTTCCCACTCAAAACAAGGTACACTTTGAATAATTTTTCTATGGTTCCATTCTGTTCTGTTTTCTTTTCATTCTGAGGTTAATTCAGTCTGACAACACTCATTGTGAAATATGAATCCTTCCCAGGGAACACAATGAGATTCAGAGTGAAATAGTACATCAAGTTTTCAGTATATTGTCTTTGCAAAATAGGAAGTGGTTTCACAGCTTTTTAAATAATACCATGGAAAAACCATTGCTTCTCCTCCCAGACAGTAGAAGGAGGAGAAGGAACTCAAGTATCATCAGCTACAGAAATTAAATATAACCAATTGCCCAGCCTGTGACTCCCTAAATAATCAGTGGGAAAAAATGGCATCCTCCAGTCTTTGGAAAAATAACAAGAAAAAAAAGTATTGATAAACTTTTTTTTTTTATGGCAGATGACACAAGAGTGACCAGTGTTAAGAGTGGAGAGAGCATCACTCTATTTGTATGATTTCTTTGTGCCAGTGAACACAGGAGGCTGGTCCACTCCTATTGTTAAAAGCTCTGTCTGCTTTGGCAGTAGTCTGGCTTCACAACTGTCTGGCAATTTGGCACCAGTGTAAATTAAATAGGGATAAGAGTCACCAGAAACCTGGGGACCCGTGGCATGGCAGGAAGTCAGGATAGCTTGTGCAATCACACAATTTTGAAAGAGAACAAATTCATCAGGAAATGGGAAGGCTGGGATCTGAGAAGTGCCTGTGGGATCTTTTTTATTTTTTTTTTTTTATGAATTGTTATTATTATAGCTCAAGAAGTAAAGGATCACTGATCTCTTAATTCATCAAATATGCTGAATACTCTGTTTTAGTAGAAATGCTTATAGCTCAGCATTGCTTAGTATTTGCTGCCCTTTTCCTCTATTGTATCTCTCAAGTATGTTGCAATTCTTTGAAGGATAATGAAAGCTCTCTCCTGGGAAAAGGGAAGTCATGAGTGATAGAACAACTGAAATGGTACCTGAGGTTGGTTTGGCAGCAAGCACAGCTGGTGAGCTAATAAAGTCGACATTTCTTACAGATTCTTTTCATTGTGGCCATGTGATGAATGTCATTCTGTACCATCTCCAATTCTTCACAAGGGAAATAGAAGGTTGGAGTATTTTTGGAATATGCCACTGTCAGAACAGGCTCAATGTCTACTCTAAAAATCCTTAATGGAATGCAGCTTCAAAGCTTGGAACATATGACACAGTGCACCTTGATTCTTTGGCAAGAACTGATGATTAGAGGGCACAAAGAAAAGGTGCTGATTCATTAGATCAACACAGATGACAAACACTATGGTAGGGAGGGTTTTATTATCCAGATTTCAGTAGGAAGAATATTTGGGCTTTGACTCTTCTGTTCTCTCTAGAATAATGGCAGTATTGGCTCAGTTTCTATGACATTGCTAACTTTGATTAGACAGGGGACTTGAGTTTTAAATCATAGATTATTTAGCCTGGAAAAGACCTGTAAGACCTTAAGTTCAACTATTACCCCAACACTGCCAAGTCCATCACTAAACGGTGTTGCTAAGTGAGGTGTCCACATATCTTTAAATACCTCCAGGGATGGTGACTCAGCCACTTCCCTGGAGGTGCCTGTGACTATTAGGAAGACATTTTTCCTAATACCCAATTTAAACCTCTCCTTGTGCAGCCTGAGGTAATTTTCTCTCACCCTACTGCTTGTTACCTGCAAGAAGAGACTGATCCCCCACCTGGATATACCCTCCTTTCAGGTGATTGTAGAGAGAGATAAGGCATCCCCTGAACTTCCTTGTCTCCAGGTTAAACAACCTCAGCTCCCTCAGCTGTTCTTATCAGACTTGTGCTCCAGACCCTTCACAAACTCCATTTCCTACTAGCTCCATGCTCTAACACCTCTACTGGGAGGGGCACAAAACTGAACACAGTATTTGAGATGCAGCCTCAACCGAGTACAGAGGGGAGATCCCTTTCTTTGTCCTGATACAGGCCAGGATGACATTTCCTTCTTGGTCATCTGGGCACACACTGGCTAATGTTCAGCCAGCATACCCAGGTCCTTCTTGTCCAAGCAACTTTCCAGCCACTCTTCCTCCAGCCTGTTGCTCTACTGGGGTTGCTGTGACTCAAGTGCAGGACCTGTCACTTTATTTTATTGAAAGTCCCACGATTGGCCTCAGCCCATCAGTCCAGCTGTTGCATATCCTTCTGCAGAGCCCTCCTCTCCTCCAGCAGATCAACACTCCCACCCAACTTTATGTCTTCTGCTTACCAAGGATGCCCTCAATCCCCTCCTCCAGATCAGAGATAAAGGTATTAAACAAGGCTGACCCCAGCAGTGAGCCCTAGGGAGCACCACTGGTGACTGGTGGCCAACTGCATTTCCCTCCATTCACCATCACTCTCCAGGCTCAGCCATCCAGCCTGGTTTTTACCCAGCAGAGAGGGCATTTGTCCAAGACACAAGGAGTTTCTCTTGCATGGAGAATGCTTCGGGAAACTACATCAAAGGGTTTACTGAAGTCCAGACAGGTGACATCCACAGCCCTCATCCTGTTATAGAAGGACATCAGGTTTGTTAGGCAGGACCTGCCTTTCCTACGCCCATGCTCTGGTCCCGATCCTCTGGTTGTCCAGCGCATGCTGCCTGATGGCACTCAGGAATATTCTGCTCCATGAGCTTCCCCAGCACAGACTAAAAAGCCTGTAGTTCCCTGAATCCTACTTCCAGGCCTTCTTGAAGATGTGTAACACATTTTTTGGTTTCCAGTAAACTGGCACATCCCCAGTCAGCCAGGTTTGCTGAGAAATGATGCTGACTGGCTCAGTGAACACTTCCCTCAACTCCCCCAGTACCCTTGAGGAGGGTCCCATCCAGCCCCACAGAAACATGTGTGTGTAGAAGTACAGAAGATCACAGAACCACAGAATATTCTGAGCTGGAAGGGACCCACAAGGATCACCAAGTCCAGCTCTGAAGTGAGGGGCCCATATGAGGATTGAACGCACAAGCTTGGTGTTATTAACACCATGCTGTAACCAACTGAGCTAATTGGCCCCATGCATTACAGAACTTCATTCTCTTGCAGATCAGAGGGCTGGGTACCCAAAGAACAACCAGTCTTACTATTAAAGACTGAGACAAAACATACAGTAAGTGCTTCATGTGTTGTTACTCTGCTGTTCCCTGCATTCCCCACCCCCGCATTGTTTTTCCAATAAACTGAAGAGTCTTTCAGAATATCCACAAAGTGCATCAAATAGAATGGCTTGAAAGAGCAGACTGCAGCATCATAGGTTTTGCATCAGTGAGTTTCCATAGTCACAATCAGGTAGTGAAGAAAGCTTTTGTAAGCAGATCTCAATGTTCTTTGTCAACATCTCCCTTCCGGTGCTGTATGGCTTTCTAAAATACTATTTGTGCTTCATTCTGAATTCTTTTCATCACCCAAGTGAGGTTACAGATAGGTTAAAAGTGATTAATGTATCTTGCTCAAGAGTTAGCAGGACTTATATTTGTGGAATGCATGACGATCTTGGAGGAGGCAGTGACTGTTTTTGGCTGCCCCATCTCAGGCTGCCTAAAGGTGCTGGAATAGCCATGTGTGGATTGGTATCTTCAAGTGACTCAACAGCAAGACTGCAGCTCGATGCAGTGTCTACCACCCATCTGCCCCAGGTGCTGGATTTTCCTGTGCTGGAAATGTGGTTCTTTCTGTACAGGAGGGAGCTGGAATCTGCAGCAAATTGTAGGGGCATTGACTTGCTCTCTCTGTGTCCACATGAGCCAGGCCCCTCTACCACCTGCACAGTGGACAGTTTCTGTAGTGCGCTGCGTGATGCCTTAATGCTCAAACACAATCACCAGCATTATTACAGTGGCCCCTTGAACACACACAGCCTTCACCTGCCTCCATGAGGCAAGGAAATGCAAGTTTGTACTTGGAACTATTTCTTTGTACTTTGAAAGAAACTGTCTTTGTACTTGGAAGGAATCTGTCATAGCTTTCCTGTTTTGAAAAGGGTGATCCACCATACAGCCCTATCAGAACTGATAGTTTTTCAGGTACTGAAAATGAGTATGGACACTTGGTTTCCACCTAAATCCTAGTCAAGATGTCCAAGCCCTCATCTGATTTAGGCACCACATCTCCACACTCCTTGTAATGTGAAGAATGCACATATGAAAAGGACGAGGCAGTGTAAGAAAAATAATTTTTGCTGCCCAATCAAAATGGATCACATCCCATTGAGGAAATTGGTTGCCAACAAAGTAGAGCTGGGGAAAACCCTGGAAAATCAGGTTTGTTTACTCTTTTGCGAGAATAGGAGCAGTAACTGCTGCCCCTGGAAATTGCCATGCCCCAGCAGTACTAATGGCTTTCCAATGTTCTGGCATCCACAGAACATGGATTAGTCACAAGCACTACAGGCAATTTTCTGTTCCGAGGTGCTGCTCTAAACAATTGCCTATGTCTAGAGGAAAACTAGTGACAACCAGTGCCTGACATCAGTAAAGTTCTTCATTAAGAGGCAAAAAAATACTTAAAACTGTTCTGGAGGGATCTTTTGAGCCATTTGTAGTCTCTGTACGTGCAAGAGTTTATCAAAATTTCACAGGCAAAATTTTTCTTCTTGAAAAATACATTTTCAAGAAGAAAGATACAGTGTGTAAGTTCACGTGATGTTCTTCAAATCATTTTAAGCAGAGGAACACAGGGCAAATGTCTAACAACTCTAGCTCTTGGATCTGTTTTTTTTTCAGAATGAAACATTGGAATTTTTTTCAAACTGTGCTCTTGAAATTTCTTTAAATATAAATAAATTTTTAATTAGAAGAACTGAAAACCCTGCACGCAGAACTTTTTGTTTTATGGAATTTGTAGAGGCATTGCCCTTGGGCTGTGACCCAGAGAACCAGCTCTCTCTCACATCTAGAAGCAAGGCTTCCATTCTCCAAAGATCAGGATTTTCTAGAAATTTGGTGTGCTCAGAGTAGCTATGACAACTCAATTCAGGAACTGCATACCTCCTGCCTGGGGCCAACCATGTCTGTGGAAAACAGCTGAAATCGGGTTTTCAGAAATGCCAGCCATGAGTGTGAAATGCAGATGTAATCTGGACACTGAGACACGAGACAAGCAGTGCAGTGAGCAGGGGGGGTTGAGAGGTGAGATTGATTCTTTCTTATAACCAAGCCTGGGAAAAATCACGCTTTCGATATTTTTGCACAAGTTTTCTTTAAGCTTTCTTCAGGTATTTTAGTGAAGTAGTTAAATAATCAAGAATACCTAAACTGAAGGAACTCCTCCTGTTTTCAGTGATCTCAGTGGGTTGGCGGGGTTGAAAAATGAAGTTTTCTCTACAGATGTGGAATAGTTCTTGGAAATGTTGAAGTAATTTGGGTGTGCTAGACTCCAGTGTCAGACTGGGATTTACACTGAGGGCTTAAAATTATTCCACTGAATGCATAGGGCTATAGGCGACTCTTTATGTAAATATTTTTAAAAATTATTTTTCATTTTCCATAAATCATCTGGATGTTTACTTTTTTAATTAAAATGAATATAAGACATTCATTTTTGTTGAACACATTAAGAATGAAACATAAACTGGTTTTTTCAGGGGAGCAGAAGGAAATGGCAAAAAATAGAGATTTTTTTTTCTTTCAGTAATAAAGTATACAAACCCCAAAGTCTATTGTGAATGCTCCAGATGGACAAATTTCTTTTTGCTATCCTGTACACAAACTCTAAGAGCTACTGATAACAAGTGCTAACTTTGTTATAACATACTTTAAATCTATAACATGCTATAATTCTCTAATAAACTAAGAAAACAGCATATGTTCTTTCCTCACCTGCCAAACAGATGGCAAGGAGTGTAAATTCATTTATTTGACTTTCTTTTTTTTTTTTTTTTTACTTTCTTTTTGCTTTGGGCATCTTAAATTTAAATAATCAGACTCAAAGTACTAACTTCAATCTAAACCAGGCATCTTTTGGAGAAAGGAAGGATCCTTTTTCAAAGGAAAAAAAGCTCTGGTAAACAGTAAGCAATTAGCCACAACATGCTACTAGGGGCTGTTTAATTGGGGCTGCCATACTAAATTAACCAGATACATGTCCTTGAAAGGACTAGTACAGCAGAACTACTTACAGATGTTTTTGATTATTCTATATTAAACCATGTGCTTTTTCTTTGATTTTTTAATTTGTTTTTCCACTCCAAGAAAATTAGAATGCAAATCAAACTAGACCAGTCCTTCTTTTTTCCTAAATGATGGGTCTTGAATGATTGAATATTAACTGCAAATTCTCTCTGGTCTACTCTCTGTGGGTGGATTCATGAGACAGAAGTAACTTACAGTTCTTGTCTGTCCTTAATGACTGCCTAATCAAGTTAATCTGCCCTAGTTTCAGACTTTAAAGAGCAATTATGACTTCTTAGCTCTGTGTGTCCCATAGATGTGGGGAGCATCTGGGGAGCTGTAAGGAGTTCATGAAGTAGTAGGGCAATGTGTTTGGTTTCACTTCCAGATAGAGTACTTCAAGTACTGAGAAGCTCTTTCCCAGCACTGAGCTAGAGGGATTTTGATTCCTAGTTAGAACTTCTCCTTGGACAGTCTTGCAATCTTATCTCTGAGTTTCCTTGCTTTAAATTTTTGGGTTTTGTGTAGCTATCATTATCAGGAAGTTATCATCTCATGAATTCCTGAAGACCACATGAACTCTATTTGCAGGCTAACAATAAATTGTCTGTCCCTGAGGGTAGTCCGTAATTAGGCAGTATATGTTTGCACTAAGGATAGATTTAATGCACAAAACCAGACATAGATAATAAAGGAAATTATATTATTTGAATAAGTCATCAATGAGATGAGCTCAAATCTTATTATTTATTTGGAAAGAAAAAACTCTCATTTTTAACTTCATTAACAGTGATGCAGCTGGTACCTAGAAAAGCTCCTGCAGCCTTATATGAGGTACCAAGGTCCCTGAGCTTATGTCCCAAACTCTATCCCAGTGGATAGATGTTTTGAGTCATCCTCTGGGACACCACACTATCTCCATGCATCACCATCATTCGTGTAGTTTAAGGCTATGCACCTGAAATTTGGATATTCCAACCCAAATTTTCTGTTTAATATTCATAATTCCCAGCATAGTCCTTGAAAACAGAGCAAGAGGGTCACTGGCTGGGAGCACTGTGTGCAGCACAGAATCTGAAGTGTATGGGGTCAACATTTGAAAGAAGCCAGCTGGGATGTGACTCTAACTCTGATATGAGCACTCTGCAGGTGAACCCTGGACTCTTAGTTCACTCCAGTCCAATTCTGTACATTGTCTGATGGCTAGCAAATACAAAACCTCCAGGCTAAACAAAGTCTAAAACTTTATATGAAAATAAATTACACCTTAATCCACAGTTCCTCAAATCAAGAAATGATCAGGTAAAGTTGGTACAGACTGCTAACCTACGAGCTCTTAGAGGAGTGCTAAATTAGGAGTTTATTTGCCATTCTCATCCAGTCAATGGTGAAAGTCTGGGACTTCCAGCACAGAGCAGGAAATCACTGAGAGTGGAGATCTACATAAACACAGGACAGGGGTGAGATAGGTCTGGCATGGGGCACAACCTGGACCCAGCAGAATCTATCATCAGAGGGCTGTGAAAACTTATCTAATACGACTCAAATTATCAGACTACCATAAGCTGTAAAACGTATTATTTAAAAAGTTAATTAAGTTATACGGGATCCAAAAGAATGTAGCACATAAGAAATAAAATATTTTAATTATTTATTTAATATTTTGCTTCTTATGACTCCAGAAATACATAGTTCTAATCTCTAGAAGGAAAATATTTATACTTTCCATTTTTAATTAACACTTGCTCCAGAGTCCTCTATTTCACAAAGATGGTAAACAGTGTTGGTCAGTGATTTTTATTGTTAAGATAAATGATCAGTATATATACTATCTGACAACCAGAATATAATGATGAAGAGATCAGATTAATTCCTCTAGAATTATAAAGGTTGTGTTTCCCATTATTTAGTCCCATTCTGGTGCAATATCTCAGCACTTTAACCATACATTGTCAGCCTAGGGTTTTGGATGACTTAACACATAGCTTCCTAGATCCTGTGGGCTTAAGTTTATCCCACGTTATTTTAATGTAGGTTTGTGAACTCTCATTTCCTTTGAGGATTTTATAGAAATAGAATTATTACCCAAATTTATTAAAAATATTAGAATCTGCAGAATAGGTGAGGTGGTTGTCCTGAAGCCTATAAACAACTCCTACAAAACAGGAAGCCATTAACTGTCATGAACATATATAATTGTGGATATATTGCACGGGATATTTATAAGATCTTTTCTGTTGGAGATAAGGGGTTTGGAAGCTGGTTTTCATTGTGGAAATACTGACAGCAGCTGTATTCTTTTCTCTTTTTAAGGCCTTCTTTAAAAAAATAGACAGAGGGAAAAACCTATGCTTTAGGGTAAGTGGTGAGCTTGCAGTTTTAGAGAAGCCCACAAAATGGAAGGGGCCTCATACAAGTTATAAGTGTGTGCAAGCTTAATTGCCTTTACAGTTCCGAGATTCACAGCTAAGGCATGGCTTGTCCCTGGCTCTCCTGACCTTCACTTTTGGGAAAACAGATAAATCAATGCCAGTGCATGAAACACTGGGGATGAAACACAAGCAGTCATTGAAGAGACCTGGGAGGTTTATGACTTGAAGGTGGTTGGAATTTAACCTAAAGGTGAGTTAGTCACTGCAGTGCCACAAGGTTAAAGATTCTTACTAATCTGCTATGGTCAAAACACTGGCATCTGTATCCACTGCACTAATTTAACTTTCTGAATGGCCAGAAGGCAGTTAGCACTTTCCTCTGAGCTATAGCAGAAGCTTGAAGATGGCTATTCACAACCATTATCATATCATGGAAGATTACTGTTGGAACAGTACCTCTACAAGCTTGAATTTGTCATCTGTTCCCTTACAAGGGATCCCCGAGTAATGCAAAAAAGAAATAGAATATCAAAACTAGACTCAATTTCAAAGAAGAGAATTGGGAAGCTTAAAACAAGAGAGAATTTTTTTAAATGTATCTGAAGTTAAAGAAAATCCAGAGGAAAAGTCAAGCCAAAGAAAAGATCATGTAGATCAATGAAAAGAAATATGAGACCTTCATAGACAGCCAGAAGATCATCAGGCACTGCTGACCTCCTGGCACATTCTGGGGTTGAGATAACTTGTCCTTTTCTTCATTAAATTTCTATTAAGGCATTGTCAGGCTCCAGAATTTTATTAAGCATTTCTAAATTTAAGAAAGCAATCAAACTAAAAAATATATAAATAAAAAGAAATAACAGCCTCATGACCCCTGGAAATTTAGTGCCTGCGTCCTGATTCTCTGAGCAGACAACGTGCTCCTGTTTCGAAGGATGTCTGTGCTACTTGTTTACAGCAGACCTCTGTTGCATTTAATGCCATGTTTCAGGGAACTTCTGGTATCTTGGAAGAGAGTGAAGAATTTGCAGTCTTGCACATATTTGGTATCCATGCTGGCTGGGTGAAGGAGAAGACAGGAGAAGAAAACCTGAGTATTCTAGGTTTGCAGTATCTGCAGATAGGACTTAGGAAAGGAGTGATGAAACACATGGTAGCATTCAGTTCCTGTTCTGCTCATAAGACTGTCATTACAGGATCTGAACTGTAAACCTATCTGGAACCAGAATGTCATTTTTCTAGGTCAGGCAGGAACCTTGCTTTTCTTTGTAGCATGTCTGCCTTATAAATTATCTAATGGAAGGTTGGGTGGTTGCATCCAGAGGGTAGTGGTCAGTTGTTCACAGTCCCAATGGACATCAGTGACAAATGGTGCTCCTCAGGGGTCTGTACTGGGACCAGTGTCATTCAAGATCTTCATTAAGGACATAGACTAAGGGACAGAGAGCACCCTTAGCAAGTCTGTGACAACACCAAGCTGAGTGGTGTGACTGACACACCTGAAGGATGGGATGCCATTCAGAGGGACCTGGACAGGCTCAAGAAATGGGTCCATGGAATCTCATAAGGTTTAATAAGACTGAGTGCAAGGTGCTGCACCTGGGGCAGCCCCCGGTATCAATCCAGGCTGAGGGATGGACAGATGGACAGCAGCCCTGCTGAGAAGGACTTGGGGGTGCAGGTGGATGAGAGGCTGGACATGACCCAGCAATGGCACTCACAGCCCAGAGAGCCAAAGGTGTCCTGGGCTGCATCCAGAGCAGCGTGGGCAGCAGGGGAGGGAGGGGATTCTGCCCCTCTGCTCCTGTGGGACCCCACCTGCAGGGCTGCATCAGCTCTGGGCTCCCAGCACAGGAAGGACAGGGACCTGCTGGAGACAGTCCTGAGGTGGGACCCTGAATTGATCAGAGGGATGAAAAACATCTCTTAGGAGGAAAGGCTGAGAGAATTAGGATTGTTCAGCCTGAAAAAGAGAAGACTTTAGATTGACCTAAGACCCCTTCAGGGCCTGAAGGGAGCCTAGAAGAAAGATAAAGAGGGGCTATTTTCAAGTGTATTTAGTGACAGGACATGGGGGAATGGCTTCAAACTGGAAAACAGTAAATTTAGATTAACTATAAGAAAGAAATTTTTTATTGTGAGGGTGGTGAGGCACTGGAACAGGTCGTCCAGAGAAGTTGTGGATGCCCAGTCCTTGGAAGTATTCAAGATCAGGCTGGATGCATGTCTGAGCAACCTAGTCTAGGTGAAAGGTGTTCCTGTCCATGTCAGGGTAGTTGGAATTATATTATCTTTGAGGCTCCTTGCTACTCACATCATTTATTATTCTATGATTCTGAAAATGTTATTCAATCCTGTCAACTAGACAAAGTGATCTGAGAGAAAACATCTTTCCTGATCAGAAACCGATACATCTACTTTTGAGGCACCTTTTCTTGTCTCTACTCCTTCCCATTACTCTTTTAACAGTGGGTCTAAGCTTCAAGTGGCTTGAATTTTAAATAATGTGGCAAAACTCTGGCAAATCCACCCTTGTGGCAGCTCCTTTTCCCAAATTTGGCTGCATTTTAAGACTGACCAAATCCATTTTAGATATTGCCACTTGATTTGCTTAGTAGTTTAGAAAAAAATGTAGCAAAATTATGAAGAAACTCCAGGTTTGCATACCCAAGCTATGTACAATCCATCCCCAAATAAAGACAAAGATATCGTTTCTGTAGTCACTGCTCCCAAGAAGGAAGGAGGAGCTGAGAGTAAACAGATGCTGCTCCCATTGACCCTCATTTTTGGCACAGAGGAACCACACATCAGGAATTCTCCTCAACAGGGTGTAAAAGAAACATGAGTTTTCAACTTGAGTCTTCCTGTCCTAGTAAACATTCACAGAAGCTGCTGGTAAAATCTGTGCCTCCTCGTGTTTCGATGATGGTCCACAGAGAATGAAGCAACCTTCTCCAGCAGCTCAAGTGTTGTGCATCTTTGTACAGCACAGGGCCATTTAGGATTTACTTGCCGTAATCATCCAGAGCAACAAAGCTTTCCAGTGGATGAGGCAGGAGGGAAACTAAAAATAGGAAGGAGATGGGAAGAGACAAGCTATGAGGTTCCTTCCAGTTCCTCAAAGGGAAAAAATTGACAGCATCTAGATATAATTGCCACTTTAATTTCTGTAGGTTTTATTGGCATAAGCCCAGTGAAGGAAGACAGAACCTTAAATTTGTCCTCCTTTCAATAAAAGTAAGGTTTTCTGGAAGTATATATGTATATTGCTAAAATGAGACATGGAGACAAACTTAGGGTTCCAGTTTTCCAACATGATTGTAAAGAATTTTGGACTGGGTTGACATTGCACACCAAGGAACTTGTCACTACCAAACAACACAGCTATTAAATTAGAATTAAACTGTGAAGCATATTGGCTTCTTTCAAGTTCCACCATTATTTAATAATCCCAAGAATTAAGGGCCTTTTTCCAAGTTGTATTAAGTCAACCAGAGTGTCACCTATTTTCAGGTCACTTTAGAACTGGTTTTATTGAATGTTGCTGTAAAACACACCCTGGTAGGACACTTCAGAACTAAAAGCACAAGGCTCTGTATCCATAACGCAAGGAAAATTTGACTACAGGCCAGTAACAATAGGCAATTTTTACTCATACCTGTGCTGACTGACTGCCAAATCCGATTACCTGGCAGTGGCTTACATTTTCAGGTTATGCACACACTATTAAAATGTATGAATGACTCTTTAAAAGCAAGGCACAGCATTTCTTATTCCTAATTTATTTTCATTACTGTCTGAAATGTCACTATTTTTTATAACATACCTGTATATTTCGGTTGTAGGAAAGTACACCCAGAAATACCATTCCTGGAGAACACGTTACTGCTGTATATAGTCATAATTTATAGGATTTCTCAATGGTCTACATTTCAGAACAGGGATTTTGGCACTGAATAGCCTGTGTAAGCACCCAACACTGACTCTTAGCTTTCTTATGCTTCACCACCATTTCAGCTTCATTTGTCTTGTAGCTGGGAGATCCTCAGCATAGATGGACTGTGTAGTTCATGTCAGACACACACCCCTGAGGTAGTTGTGGCAAAGCCAATGAATGCACATGAGCAGGTTGATGTGAACACTTTCTTAAGGTGAAACAGCCTGTGGATCCAAACTGCCGTCATTGGACAGGTAAATTCTGCCATCCTCCATGTTCTCCCTCTGGTGCTCAAAGTGTGCTAAGGATCTGCTATTAGGTGCTGTCATAGGGATAGGTACATTACTCTATATGTAATAGAACAGTGGTGGCAACAAATCCACATCTCTTTTTTTAAAAAAGCCTTCTAATCTGTTCAAAATAACAAAGCAAACTATTTGGCCCACACAACCAGATGATTAACCAGCAGCATTTGTTGTTCAATATTTCAAAAACCTTCACGTCTTCCAATCTATTTTCCCCAGAATCTCCAGCTGAAATTGCTTCTTATGCCCCTATTTAACAAGTGACTAACATACTGGTGGCCAGGGATAGATGTGATCAAGTACAGATTTCAGTGTCTTCTGCAATGACCAATGTCTTCATACCCTGGCCTCCACTGCCACATGTAACATTCAAGAAGAAAAAATCTTTCTTGCGGAATACAGCATGTCTTCCATGTGGCAAGCCAAGTGGTGCTACTTTTTTTTTAACGAAATGTTCCATGCATGTTTGTCTGTTCCACAAAGAACACTTCTCCATGCCTTCTCCAAAGGACATTGTCATCCAATTTGTGATGTCTTATGCTGCCCTGACAGCTCTTTGGGAGAAGCCAGAGACACAACTGTGGGATAGCCTGGGTACTGCTGGAGGTGGACCACTGCTGAAGTGAGATTGATCAGAAAGGAACAATTAAGGTAAAAACCATGATGTTTTGTGATGGAATAAGATTTCCTACCACTGATTGGGCTGTGATGTAACTTCAGTTTAATTAACAGCTATCTCTCCTCAAGAAGATCATTTAGAGTCTCAGTGTTGTGCTCATGGTCACTGGCTAATACTGAAGAACAGGGGGTTAATTTTTTTATGTGAGTGATTCAGACTTACCCCTGTGCTTACAGAACAACTGACTACGCAGTTAGATTAGGCTCTGTTCAGTTTGTCATCCTTTGTTACTGTTTTTATTGTTCCGGGGAAAGCATCACAGACGTGGGAGAGCTTTGCTGCGCAGTGGGATGAGAGCTCTCTTCAAAGAGAGGAACTTGGTAGGAGACAGATTTGAGGTGGTGTGGGGAAATTAGTCACTCTGTTGTCTGGAACACTTCTGTTAACTGAGATTTTACAGATCTTGCTGCACAGAGCATGGAAAGTTTCTTGGTCTCTCTCAAGAGGCAATGTAGCAGGAGAGCAATGATGTTTGAGATAGTTTTCATGCAAACACCAAGAATTCGCCCTTTCCCCTTACTCATTTGCACATTGCCCAACTTTTCTCCATTCTATTAATTCCTCTACAGTCCAAAATTACTCCCTCTACTAAAAAGTCTTACCAGTGATGATCTCTTCTTATCTCTATGTTTCATATTCTGCTTCTGTATTTCTCTTTCCAGTCCCTCCAAATTTTGACTTCCAGCAGGGATGCTCCCTGGATAGGCTGTCAGACTGCTCACAACCCACAGAGCTGGAACACTGGGTAGGGCAAGGTACAAAGAATATCTGGACCAAGCCTGAAACATTAAGGGAAGAAGAGAGGGGTCCCCCAAGCCATCAAGTTGTCACCCACACACCTGAAAAAGGTCTGCAGGGATGGGCAGGTAGGGGTACTAAAGGTATTTTTTCTGGTCAGTTCAGAAAAGCAAGGCTTTTAATTATCCAGCTCCACAGATACAGATTGAAAAGCAAAGCCCTAATCTCCATTTCTTCCATGTCAGAGGAGGTCCTCACCACTCATTTGGCATCTTACTCCATCTTTTTCCTTGAACATGCAGTTGCATTATTCAGGTTAGGACAGTATTACATGCTTTAATGTGCTATGTGGGGCTCAGCTAGTTAAAAATCCGGAAGCACAAAACTATGTAGTATGAGTCTCTACCAAGAGAAGATCATTGAGCATCCCACAGACGCACCATTACTGCCAAATCCCTCAGTTACCCTCATGCTGGCTTGCTTTTTTGTGTCATCCTTAAGCAGACATTTATTGTGTAATACATCACTACCACATCTGAGCACCATCTCTCTTCTGGTAAAAGGGGAGGAAACTGGAGGATTTTTAAGTCAACCATTATTGTCTGTTCTAATAATACCCTTCAGATTATTTCTGTGACCCAAGGAACTTCACAAATATTGTTGAAAAGGTCATCTCTGTATCTTTCATTTCAGGTTCTTTCACCTGATGCTGCATTCTTATTTTATTTGATTTCAGTAATTGTAATTTTCTCTCTACCTGTCACCAGTCCTTTTTTCTGCTTTTACTGTTGACTGACAAGCTTACAAAGCTCACAAGAAAAGAAATTAATATCAGTCACTGGAAGTCCAGTCCCCCACATTTTCCCTTTTGGCTTTTTCTTTAGCCTTTTATTTTTGGATTTGGTTTGGCGTTTTGGTTGGTTGGTTGGTTTTGTGTTTGGTTACTTTGGGGTTTTTTTGTTGTTGTTTTTAACTTTTTTCATTCAGTGCTTAGGTGGCAAATGTGAAGAACAAGTGCTTTAAAGAGCAGTAATAGAATCATGACTTTCTGTGTTCCTATATGTTTTAATCCTCTTGCATTCTGTGTGAGGATTGCTTTTCTTCTCTTTGGTCAACTTTGATCCCTATGACCTTAACATGACTTGGATAAAACCTGTTCATTTAAGTATCATCCAATTACAGAGGACCTGGTTATAATACAGAGCTTATGTTCAGCTACTGAAAGTTCCTCATGGGTCTTTTTCTTCTAGTCTGTTTTTTTAGATCATCATCCCATGTATTACCCATATTGTTACCTTGCAAATTTTTGTTGTGGTTACTTGTGTTTGATTTTGGTTAAATCAAATCCATTTTTCATTCAGGAGTTAATAGTTTCAGTTGCTCACCTTAAACAACACTTCAGATTTCTCAAGGTACTTGTTATGATTTCAGTATAAATCAGCTTTTTATTACAGTCAAGAGAGATGATTCAATTTCCTTGCTGATATACTGAATTCTTGTTATAGCAGGAAACAAACATTTTCTTGGTAAGCTAAATTCATTTTTTATGGTGATGAATGACTCACTGAACAATTGTTCTTGAATATGGCTGCAGCCATTTTTGAATACTATTTTTCTAAGAGAGGAAGACAGTGTTTAGTTTTTTTTGGTTTATGGTACAGGCTAGCTTATCTATGAGTATTATTAACATTTTATATCCTCTAGAAGAGAACTATGACACCTATACTAATATCACAGGATCTTATTTTATTTCCCATGACAACTAGCAGGACATCGTGATCTCTTACTAGGCAGATAAAGCATATTTGTTCCAAATTTACTAGTTCACAAAAGAAAGAATAATACCCATACTCCATTAACTCTGTCTTAATTACCTTGTATATACAACAGGTCTTTTCCCTCTAAGGGAATGTAAGCAAATCCTTACTGTGAACAATTGTGAATGACAAGAGCTGTCTTGGACTGAAACTTCTCTACAGTGTCTTCAGTATCAAAGTCTTTTCTCAGAGGCTAAACATTTGGAGAAGGGTTTAGATTTACATTTTTTTATGGAGCAGATTTCCATTCTGACATTTTCTGTGCCAAGACTTGGCTCTCAGAGGAGTCATCCATGTCCCTAAAATGTAAAGCTAATAGCACAGATGCTGACAGATCCTGATTTGTCCCACTACTCTCCTTATACTCTTCCTTATGCATGTGCCAACATGTGCTAAGCCTGAACAGAGGGGGGAAAAAGATTCTGCAGCCTAAAAAGATTATACTTGAGAGGTCCTTTCCATGGAAAACACATGCATCGCTATATGATCTATACACCACAAGTGTTTCCATAACTATTTGTAGGATCAGAGCTGTAGAGTCTGGCCATGAAGTTTCAAGAGCACCTGTCAATTTGAAATTACTCAGTTTTACATTGTTCCTCTCCAGATCTCTTGAATAGAGCTGAGAGGCACACAGTCAGACATGACTTCAAGCAGCTGGGCTGAAATAGCCCAGAGGTGAAGTTTCAAAACTCTCCAGTTGCCACCATGTATCTAACACAAATGTGACTCAGGTGGAACTTGCCATGTCTCCAAATTTGAAGAATGATGAGCAGTTTTTATTTTAATAGACAGTTTTTAAAACACCAAATACCATTCACTGAAGGAAGTGGCAAGAGGATAGCAACCATGACATCAGGACATCAGAGAGAGAAAGGGAAATTTGAACTGTTTGAACCCAGGACAGAAGAACAAGACTGAAGTCTGAGACAGAATGAGGAGGAAGTTAAAAAGGGGACCTAAAAGTAAGGAGATAGAGTTATTCACAGTATGGAGAGAGAAAGGGGAGAAAGGGGCAGCAGAAGTGGGATTTAGACTGGAAATCAGTGGACAAAAAGGCCTTTGTCAACAGGCTTGTCCTCTGCTCCAAAGCCTAAAAGGGCATCTTTCCCCTGTTGATGCAGAAACATAGTTCTTAAGCAAAAATTTCATCCCTATTGAAGTTAATTTTCAGAGAAAACTGCGAACTTCATACCTTGACCGCCTGATACCATTTATTCTATTCATTCCAGAGGCTCTGGTTCCACATCCATTGGCATCAAGTTCCATGGGACAATGGCGTCTGAAGGGAAGCTGAGCAGGTTTGCAATGGGCATTATAGATGTTATCTCCCATCATGGCTCAGTAGACTTTCACATCATTGACTTGTGCAGCAAACACTTCTGTGTGTGTAGATGTGACTCGCCCCTGCAATTACAGTACATGTGGAAGTGTCTGTGCCATTTTACCAGTTTATCCCAACCTTCTTCTCTGTATCATTCTCAAGCCCGTCCCCTCTGTCACAGTTTCCAAATCTGAGAATGGGCAAATTCTTATTCTTGAGCTAAAGGAATGACACAAGCACACTGCAAGAGAAAACCAACATGCCACTGTCGTAGCAATATCAGACATCTCAAAAATAGCTAACAACTCAATTCTAAAAACAGTATGCAAGTCTTTGCCTTATTCAGAGTTTTATCTTGTGTGATTGTATGTCAAAATTGGCAAGGATAATCTTTGTGTGGGAGTATTGTGGGGGTTTTGAATTAAATCATATGAATTCCTTTTTTTTTTCTTTTCACATTATTTTTATTTTCCAGAAGAGTAAGTGGAGAGACAGTCAAGCTGGATGGAAAAGGTGTTACTGACTCATAAGGATGAGAAACAGCCAGCCTTAAGAAGGCATTCTGGATTTATGCTTGCTGATTCATAACTTCCTACATACACATGGGGAAAAAAGAGTGGATTTTGCCCTGAGCTATATTCTGCAGGAAACCCGCCTTCCCTTCACTAAGTGAGAAAATAGTTTCAAAACTGTAGGACTTAACTTCAACTCCCAGAAGATGTTCCCTTGAAAAATGTTTAGAATAAAGAACTGAAAACATTATCTCCAACCACCAAGTCCTATTTTCTCTGCTTTCACTAAGAAATTCAAAACTAGTTAAAGCTCAAAATTTCCCATTAAAATATCAGGTAAACCAAATGTACCAATCAAACAAATAGAGCAGAAGAGAGTTGCATAAAGAAGGCATTAAAGGGTTTGTGGAGAAATGCTTTTCCTTTTTCATGCAAATGCTACTAGATCAATATGTCCCAAGCAATTAAATAATATAAGAATATAAACCAAAGCAAGAATAATAAGAAGATAGCAATTAAATAAGTTGTTGCAAATAGTGTTTCATTTCAAAGGGACTTAAAACTCTACTTATATTCAAGCAGTTTATTGATTACTTGTGTTTTGTAAAAGGACCCAATTCACAGAGAATCCAGGTTAAAGTTTTGCTTGTAACAACTTTTTATGTCACTGTTTTACCAAGGAGCCCAAAAGAATCTGCCTGTCTCCATAGAATTGGGTGACAGAATTAACTGGCATAGTGAGCAGGGTCTTTGGCTTAGAATGTTGACTGATTCCCCTGCTAAATGGTATCTGTTGCAAAAGGGTTTTATGGAAAATGCTTGGCAAGATCCTAAGTGAGATGAGGAGTGACGAAGAGCAATAAGCCACAATCTTAAAGCCTTAGTGAATGAATTAAGTAATTAGAATGATATGTGTAAAATAAAAACAGAAGAGAGGAAGGGATGTCCTGCCTGTTAGCTGCAATGTCGAAAATTGAAAACTAAGGGGCTGAAAGGTTAAAAGAAGAAATTCAAAAAGGAAAGAGTAAATTTTCAACCAATGATTGAGAGCTAAAGATAAATTAAAGGCTGGCAGTTTTGGTTTTTTTTTTAATACAACCTTTTACCAAAAAGTCTGGTAAAAGGTTGCATTAAAAAAAAAAAAAAAAAAAAAAAAAAAAAAAAAAAAAAAAAAAAAAAAAAAACTCCACCAAATAAAATTAATGCCACAGGATATAAAGAAAGCAAGAAAACACCGAGAGAAACTGAATTACTGAAGGTAGCAATCTAGACCTCTTAAAAATCTGCACAGATATGTATGATACCAACTGACATGGAGATATTTGGCTAGATGGGCTAATAAGGAAGCCAGTAAAGTCAGTGACTCTGTACCAAACCTGATTAAACAAGAAATCATTACTGATGGCACATTTGGAAATGAACGAGAGAGATGGAGTACCACTGAAGTTCATTATTTTAATACAAATGCTCTGTGAAAAATACAAAGAAGCTGGGGAATCAATCAATGGTTGTACCAGCTGTGATGCAAGAGGGCAGAAAGAGCATCTCTTTGGTGACAGAGGCAAAAGATTTAGACCTAGGTCTTGCAAATTTCCTCAGCCTCCAAGAAGATGCTATTCAAGTGTTATTGACTGTACCCATTAGATGGGTAAGAGCAAGACTGGGGTGAGGAGGGCATCTTGCCTAGGCAGGGCCTGGACAAATTGCAGGGAGAATGTTACAAGTGGCTGTCCTAGCACTGCACTGAGCCATAACCAAATGTAATGAACCTAGTCCTTGGGTTCTATTTCTGCTACCTCCCCCCAAAGCGAGATCTGCTGGAAAAGGGAATGTGAGGATAGGAAAATTAGTTTTTATACATCTATATCATGAAATACCTCTGGAAATCCCCTTTCTCAAAGTGCTCCCGCAAACTATTTTGCAAATGCAAGAAACAAAGCCCTGACACTTAAGACTCTGAGTGGTGCCAGGTCTTTATCATTTTGGCCTGACTCAGAAGTTGTGTTCCATAAGACCAATGAACTAATACCATCAAATAAAACAAGATTGTTAGAGCTACCAACCTAACTGAGAAAAAGCACCTGTCTAGATTAGGGGTGCCCTAGCAACTTACTTCATGTTTATAAATGGCAGGACAAGAGAGAAAGGCCTCAAGATGCCTCAAGAATCCTTCAGACTGGATAGCAAGAAAAATTCTTCACTGGAAGCCTTGTTAAGCACTCAAACAGGCTGCCCGAAGAAGTGACTATCTCTGGAGCTCTCTAAAAATGCGTAGACATTGTGCTTGGGGATATGGTTTCATGGTGGACATCTCAACTTGTCAGTGTCAGGTTAATGGTTGGATCTCATGATCTAAATGGTTGGACTTCATGATTTTCCAGCCTATATGATTCCATGAATACAAGTACAGAAGATTTTTTTGTCAAATTCTGGTTTTAATTGCATCTATGTAAATCAGTTATTCACAATCTCTGCCTGCAAGCTAACTGAATCAGGTCATGATTGGCCTGTGGGAACTTATTATTTATTGCTGTGAAGCCTGCTACAAGTTCTGCTGGTGCCTTTGAAGTCCCCAAGGGACTGCATTTTTCTCATGGAGTCTGATAGAGGCTTGGCTCCCATCACCATTTCTATGAGTAATCTTTTCCCATATGTGGTTACTCTTGGAGCAGCTAGAACAGAAATGATTTAACTGCCTTGAATGGCTTCATGAATGAAGACAGGGAAAAGGATCTGCAATACCACTTCTGTTCCGCAATTTCTCAGAACAGCATTGTCCTTTACAAAGGAGGAAGGAGGAAGGTCAGAGGCAAAATGCAAGTTACAGATCAGGTTTGCAAGTTGCCACAATATCTGGGATTGGTCAAAGATGAAGTTTTCTTTCAGGCACCTCTAGCTAAGGAATAATCATGTTTACTTTCAACACCCCAATGTCAACAAAGTAATTTTGATGTTTAGTGATTAGCTTGAAAGATGTACAGTGTGCCAACAAAACATTTGAAGTGAACACAGTCTGTTTCAAAAATAGACATGCATCAATAGTGCCAGATTTCATTAAGAACACAATTCCTTTATTATGTTAGGAAAAGCATGGTAGTTTCATTTGTAATAAAAGAAAGACTCCCTTAGAGTTTAAAGCTTAATGTATTAGTGTTTATATTACTCCTAAGGAATTGATATTTAGGTCTTTTTCTTGGCTTTATCATAGTTGCTAGGTAACAGAGATGCCTGTGACATGATAATCTTTAGGGATCAAGATGGAAAAAAAATGTATCCAACAAAGTATGTGTGAATGATTGCCTTGTTCTCAGCTCCACTCTAGGAAAAAGAGGAGCTGGAAGAACACACTTTCAACTGTTCTTGGAAGAATGCTGTCAAGGCTATGAAGAATTCTTCCTGGTCCCCTCTACTAAAGTTTTAACATCAGTGGAAGCCATTGAAAGGATCAAATTCTTTTCTCATATTCCTTCAAAGTAACTGAAAGCAGCACAAAGGCAAATGACCACCCATTTGTCCCTCTGTAGTAAGCCCTGGGCTCATGTTCCCCGGTTGTTTTAGCTTTTTTCCAGTCTCAATGGCCTTGTCCCTCTTGCCCGCAGCAGTTTCTGAAGTTCCTCCTCTCCTTTGACCGTGGGGAAGAAGAAAGCCCCAAGTCAGAGGTCAGGTGGCGTGGCTGCATTTGTGCTCCCTGGTATCCAGCTGACAGTTTAGCTTTCAGATTTACAGGTGAGGCAGGCAGCACGGGGATGCTCTTTTCCCACTGTGCTCTGGTGACCTGTCAGTCACCCATCTAAGCTGAGGAAACAGTGCTAGAAGCAGGTTTTAATATCATCAAGCACAAGCCATTAGCCTTAACTAGACAAGAAGAACAGCCTTCAGGGACCCATTGTTATCTCTAAAGGAGACAGAGGAAATGAAAATGCAGCATGTCTCTGTGGGGCCTGTAGAGATCTGAGTTCATTTCTTTTAGTGCCTTAGGAAAGGAAAACAAGGATGGATTTCAGCTTTTAGTGCTTTGCTACTAAGACTAATGGCTTCTAGCGCTCCTAACAACTATATTATTCTTGTAACAATAAGAATTATTATCTAATAGTTTTTGCATTGTTCTCCCCTCCTGCTTGAAGCTCTGGTGTATCTGTCACATGCTTGGTAGAAACAAGGATAATGTATGGTTTACTTGACAAATTTCAAATTTCAGCTGGCCAAGAGCAAATGTCTTTCTCAGGTAAGGGGGTAAACACAGCATTTGGAGGGCTATCCTACTTGTGTTGATTCTGAATTAGGTTGTTCCTGCCCCTTTTTCACATGGTTTTCAAGGGTTTTCACGAAGGCAAACTGATTTCAGCAGACATTTCACCACTTAATTTGGAAAGAGACATCAGCAAAATGATCAGACTAAGGCCATCTCTGAACAGTTTCTTGAAAATACTGAAATGTGGATTCCATCATGTCCTTGTAACAGATTACAAAAGTCAAGTGTATCACTTTTGTTCCACAGAAATAGCAGCGCAACTGCAAGAGTTACATTACAGTAACAAAGATTATTCTAATTCAGGTAAAAAGAATGGTATCATTATTATTTTAAAACATCCCTCTAGTGAGGATGTATGTGAGGATAAATGCCCATTCCTTTATTACAGTAAACAAAAGAAATGGGGAGAGGGGGCTGAAGACAAATATTTTTGAATTTATACAAATTTTGCAAAAAACCTTGGCTAAATATATATTCTTCTCCTCTAGATCCCCAAAAGTTTTGCTGAAAACACAAAACCGGCTGTGCACATGTGATTTGCAGGAACTTCAGTCAAGGCACTGCTGGGGAGATATCTCCAATGCTGGACGGCATTCCCCACGTGCCTAGGGAATTAAGTGGATGTAGGGCTGCCTCTGCCAAGGTTGCTCGAGGCAGACCTGTGGGTACCAAAATACCTTCAGAGTTCAAAATCCAAGGGCTTGCCCTGTAATTTTAAATGCTAATCCAAGTCACTTGACCTCCTGACAGCAAGATGGCAATTTGGGGTTTCATAAACTTTTATCTACATTCTAACCAGTCACAGGGTAACCACCGAATGTGGATCTTTGTTTTGTATCTAATAAGTACTGCTGGAGTCTTGGGAGGATTTGAATAAATTTAAATAGGTTCTCAAAAAGTTTGAAGTCAAGAAAACTAGGGATATATCTTTATTGCTTCCAAATAATGCTAAAAATATACAAAATTTTTCCAGTTCATAAAATATTATTACAGGGCTTTAATTTCTTCCTAGATTAATATAAAAGGAGATTCAGTTTAAAATTTCCTATGTGCAATGTTTTATACTTTACCATTAGAAAAGATGGAGCAGATTCTTTGTATGTGATTTATAATATATTTTTATGCATGTATGGCCCAACCAGATATACTAATAAATACACAGCATGAATCACACATGCACGAGCCACTACTTCTTTCCAGTCATAAATATATATTCCCTTTGGGACTACAATTTACTGTCTCCAAACAAAATTTTGTTCTGCATTTGAAAATGCAAATTTTCTGCACATAATCAGAATGACAGGGAGTGAAATCCTGAATGATTTAACAAACTACATAGAGCCATTCAATCTTATTCTCCAGTGTAGACCACAAATGTTATCAAATGAAGGTGACAGAAATCATAACTCAAGTTCTTTATGCTTGGCTTGTGGAGAATGATTGTTCAAAGTGGAAAGTCAAAGACATTTGGCTTTTGGCAGAATCAAGAACATGGAAAGGACTTTGTTTGTTATGCCCATTATGATATTGAGAAATATATGCTATCTCCACAATTGCATCTGGTGATTCAACAAGAGCTGAAATGAACAATAAGGATGTCATTTTGCATTATCTAGATCTGCAGGAAATGTCACATTTAAGGGTCTGGGTGTTTTCTAAGTATAGAATTGGAGAAGGTATACTCCTGTAACACATTTCAAGGGATGACTTACTACATTTCTCTTGTTTCAATGATGATTTCCCATTTATATCTACATTATATTTGAGCTGTACAGCCACTGTAATTTATTAATTTTATAAATGTGTACATTTATCTATGTATCTGCCCAGATATAAAAATATATCTTTCTATCTAGAAGTGTTTCTCTGTGCACAGATACATAGCCACAGCATTTACAGGATGGCAAACGTCTGTCTTGAGGCAGGCTGAACCATACAAATTTTCTCAAACATTTAGATTAAACATCAGAAACCTTGTAGTCTGGAATCTATGGGAACATTCAGTATTTCAAGCTTGTGAGAAGTCGTGGTGACAGCAGATTACCAAATTTTTCCCTTCCAATTTTTTACTTTACTTTTCATTTGAATTGATTTACCAAAAATATTCAGCACTTTGTAACAATAGGTGTAACAGGTTGGTTTTATTGTTATTAAAAATTTTTCACACTATCTAGTGCAAATACAAACAGTGGCACTAAATCTAGATTGGCCTTCTTATATCTTACCCTCATTTTTGGAGGGGACTAGGCATTTCTTAGGAAGTTGTTAAACAATTCTATATTTTTCAGTGTTATAGGAGACCAGTAATGCTGGCTGATAGCATCATTCTAAGGGCTGCTGAACCAAGCTATTCAAACTTCCATTCACAGTGGTTGATATCAAAAATGCAATGTTTCAGCTCTATTTGTAATAATTAGTAAACTTTCTGCAATCTTTTTCCTTGGTCTAAATATTGTTTTCAAATTTTGCACTTTCATAAGCATTTAATACTGGTCCTCATTTTTCTTCCAGGCAATTGAGAACAACAGTGATAAATTTGCTTTAAGATTTGCTCTTAAAATCTTACACCTCTTTTCCTTGGGTTTAGAAGAGTCCCAGTGTAGGCTAGGTTGCCATACTGGAGTTAAATAGGAGCCTGAGGAAAAAAAAGCAATTTTATAGAAAGCAGTGTTTTCTGAAGTAGCACAGGGGTGAGTTCAACCAGAAGAGCTCCCTTAGACTCACTTGGTCCCTGCATTGCAGATTAGTGAAGCATAGCAGGCATGGTAGGTGCTATACCCTAACATGTGGTAGCATTTTACCATGATTTGAAGGACTAGATTATTTCCTGAACTGATCAGAAAATGCTTTTGTTATCCCCTGAGGTGCTTTTGTGCAACCATAAGCTACCCTCCTCAAGGAGGAGGCACGTTCCCACCTTCAGCTCTGTGTGCGGTTCTGTAGATTCGCGTGTTCTCTGCAACGCACGAAGGGCATGAAACTGTTGGGGTCCAGAGACAAAGGTGATCAGAGGGCTGGAGCACCTCCCCTGTGCTGACAGGCTGAGGAAGTCAGGGCTGTTCAGCCTGGACAGGAGAAGTTTGAGTGGAGACCTCATGGCAAATTCCAGTGTCTGAAGGAGCCTGCAGGGAAGCCTGAGAGGGACTCTCATCAGGAACTGCAGTCATGGGACAAGGAGTAATGGGTACAAACTGAAAGAGGGGAAATTTAGGCTACATATTAGGAAGAAATTCTTTACTGAGGAGATGCTATGATACTGGAAAAGGTTGCCCAGGGAGGTTGTGGATAACCCAACCCTGGCAGTGTTTAAGGCCTGGTTGGATAAGGCCTTGTATCTCTGCCCATGGCAAGGGGACTCTGAGTAGATTATCTTTAAGGTTCCTCCCAACCCTTAACTTTCTATGTTTCTATGACCTAGATGGAAGAGATTTTCCTCCTCAAAAAAAATGTTCATGCTATTGTTCTTCTGTCATTAGTGACAGACCTCTCAATTTGACTACTCAAGTACCAACAGGTCAGCATTCATATGTGATACTGGGCAAAATAAAATTCAGTGAGAAACCAGAGGAGTTTTCATGTTCCTAAGTGGGGAATTATTTTAAGCATTCTGGAAAGTGCTTTCACCTTTTCCTTTTCATTTGCTCTAACTGATTTTGTGACTTTCGTTCTCCTAATGATGACCAGAGGCAAAAGCAGTCGACAGAAGATTCTCATGTCAGGCAGAGCAGGTCCTACTGATCACAGAAGAGAGATATAATTAAAGCCTTATCACTATAATGGTGCTGCTATTTGTGACACAGGAGAGATTCTTCAACACAGAAAGATTTGTACAGTCCATTTGTCTAAGTTCAATACTCAAATGTGCATCTGTAGGCAATTTTCACAGCAAGTGTTGATGTCAATTGAAATATGAATGCACCAATCAATAAACTAGCAAAGTCTTGTTGCCAACAGAGACAAATTTCCAGCTTGAAGGAAGAGAAAAATTATAAATTCTAGGTTATCTGATCCTGAAATTATTTTTATAACTTGCCTGTGATGTTGTAACTTAGGTTATCATTTTCTGATGAAGAATGAGATAGTTCCCACTCTCTCAAGTGTGAGCTTCAAATGAATTCTTGAATTTAAGTAATCCTGCAACTAGTTTTAAGTCTTCTTTGAATTTTACAGGTTTACTACAGTAATGTGTTTGACACTGGTTTTAGCCAGCAAGTTCAGAACCTGAAATAGTCAAAAGTTTCTGGTTTGGAGTCGTGGCTTTTGGAGTTTGACTTGCTCAACTTATAAAACTTGCATATTAAGTCTGTTTAATACATTGTTCTAGTTACCATGACTACATCTAATAAATGTTTGTATACCTCAGCAGTGTCTACATCCAGTTAAAACCGCTTTACTGACATTTGCTTCCTGCTGCATTTGGCACAATAAACTGAAGTCAGGAACAATTATGATTTTAAAGGAAACAGATATTCCATGTTCACACTTTTGAACCTGTTTTTTCAAAATCCCAGGTGGTTAGAGTAGCACATACACAGTTAGAGTATCCACAATTATTTCAGTCATTTGTGGAGCAGCTGGTGGGAGGGCTGATGGCTGATTTGTGCCCACAAAAGCATGCTCAGGCGAGATTCAGTATCCGGCTTGGTAGTGTTAATTGTGCTAAAGTACAGATTCCTGTCAACCTGGAGCACAAAAGGTTTTATAAGTTCTACTTCACATCTAATTATTTTTCCTGGAAATAGCACAAGTAATGGATACAAATTGAGACTGACTCTAAGGAAAGTCTTCTTTGCAAGAAAGGCAGTGAAGTACTAGAGAAAGGCTGCCCACAGGAATGTGGGCTCTTCATCCCTGGTGGTTTTCAGGAGTTAGCTAAACAGTCATGGCTGACCTGATCTGGTGGTGGCAACACACAACCACAATGGGAAAGAATACACATGGACCATCAAATCCTCTTCAAAGCAACATTTTAAAGACTTTTTCGTTTTCAAACTTAAGACAGTCTATTGTATGCATTGGATACTCTAAGTTTAATATTCCAGTACTCTCACATATGCCTGTATCCATGCACATAAGTATGTGTACACATATTAAAATTGCCTGTAGAAATACAACCTGTACTTTTAAGAACACTGGCTATGCATGTATTTTCATTCAAACCTCTGCAGACACGTAGGTCCCAAAACAGGACTTCTAAATATCCGCTTGACGTATGTGTGTGTATTAATTTGGCTCAAATTGTGGTTGTGGCCTCCTCTGGGGTTTGCGAGATGAGTCAGGGAAGGGAGGATTGCGAAACACAGAGTGCAGCTGTCAGCAGCAGCTCAGGTCCTCCAGGGTGGAGGCATGAGCATAACCAGCTGCTGCACACATTTTAGCTGGTCCTTCCTCTCCTGCCCAGAAGGAACTAAACATCTGCTGGCTCAGGCGATGGCACAGAGTTAAGATAAGATAAAAGTGTGACACATTTTCTAGGGTTTTGAGAGGTACTGATGCTATCTTTCTCTTGAAATGTAAGACCTTTAAGTTTTAATGTTAGATGCATTGGATATATTTACTAGCACTGGATTCCAAGCCTCCCTCCATGAGGGTAGGATGGTTTTGACAAGAAGAGTAGATTGTGAGTAGTAAGGAATGCCCAAAAAGGAGCAGCTCATTTAAGCAGCATCAATAAAGCTTTGAGTATCTGGAATGCCATGAGAAGGGGAGTAAGCCTCTGTGGAACAAGACAAATCTTCCATTAAGTGAATTTTGCTGAGCTGGGTTGATGCCAATTTGTAGAGCACATTTTGATGGGAAGAAATCAACATTTTAAATGAAGAGTTGGTTTTGCTGAAAGTTTTCAGGTACTACAATGCCACTTGCGGATAAATTAACCTTTGGACCACTTGTTCTTTGGTCAAAATCAAATACTTCTGAAAGTTTGATAAAGTCTACTTTAGGAAGCACAAAGAACAGACAGAATTCTGCTTTCAGAATTTCTACTTTCAGAAATATTTACTAGTCTCAAAAGATAGTTTTTATAAAATTTACAGTAAAAGAAACAATAACACTTAGCACACTCATGAGCCACCATATTTATGGCCACTGTGCCTGCTTAAGGACAAGTTTTGGACTTTTCTTATGCAGAACTCTTCCAGCTGCCAAGTAAACAGAAGTGCAATGCAGCATAAATTTTTTCAAAAAATTTCTAGCATTTATTCTTGTACCTAAACTGTAACACTGGACAGAAATATATTGTAAATACATTTGTAAAATTCAGAATTTACTTCCATTGTTCTAAATACTATTTGTTCCCATCCTAATTCCTTCCTCACAAATCCTTCTGTTTCCTGTGCTCTACTCTCAGCCAAGACATCCCTTGCAAAAGTGAAGCTTGGCCTCTCTGGTGCACACCAAATCACACACCTTTTTGTTCACCTCTCCCTGATCCCTGTTACGTCTGGCTCACTGCCCAGAGCCTGCTCTTTCCCAGAGCTCGGTTTTCCAATACATCTCACCTACCTCAGCTGGTTTTTGGCAGGAGGGGGACAGTGGGAACAGACAGCTGGCAAATAGCAGCTCCCAGCAGATGCACAGCGCAGGGAAGGAAGGAAATTCTGTAGCAAATGGTGCAGATGGAGCCTGACCTTATTGTGTTCACATGGCCCTGTCATTCAATGAAAAAATCCTTCCCTTAGTCCTGAGCAGCTCTTTCTGTGGTTGCTGTAGACCCAAGGCCAGTCAACATCTCATTGCACAGCTGAACACTAAAATTTGCTTTCTTAAATGTAAGGCTTGCCACAGGTTTAGTATGTCATGAGAAAAAATAACTTCTGCATGTGTGAAGAAGCCACTCTTAGAAACAGTAAAATAATGTGAAATTGCTAAGATTTACTTTAACAAGTTAGGTAGGAAAGCATTTCTGATGAAAATGCCTGAACATCTCTTTTTTGTTTGTTTTGGTTGTTTCATTAACGCTAATTGTTAGTTTTTTAATTAGCACTAATTTTTTAATTGCACTAATTTTTAATTAACCTTATTGCCACAGATGCTGACAAGCAAGGCACACAAGAGTACACAACAAATTGTGATAGCAAGTAAAAAACCATCCAAAATCTATCTTTAAAAAACATGTTGCATCTTCACAAAATTTCCTTTAGGACAATTTATTAAATTATATCTTCTATTCAGTCTCAGCCTACAACTTCCTGTTTACTTGGAATTGTAATGTGTGATTTATTTCAAGTCTTGGGTTTGTTTTCTTTTCTATTTCTTTTTTTCCAAATTATTTCAATTACTTGTAAAAGCTGATACAGAAGTTCATTCCAAGACTGAAGTTAATGAAGGCAGCAGATCTTGATTCCTTACAAAATTAGAAAGCTGTGACCATGGAAACAAAAAGAGAAGTAAAACCTGAGATTCTGTTTTTCTTCTCTGCTGTATGATGTGATGAGAAATAATCAGTTTAGTGATATCTGAGGACAAATATTTTGTTGTAGCAATTCCAAGACATGAGGTGCCAGGAAACTAGCATCAGACAAGCTCCAAAAGATGACACACACTGAAAAGTAACACCTGCCACTTCCCCAGCTTATGCGTCTTGGAGTGCAGCCTTCCAGCAAGCAGCCCTAAGCCATCTATCTGTAGGTTTGTAACTATTGCTTCAGCAGAAAACCCAAAATTGGTTTCTGTACTGGCTCATGGAAATATGTCATGATAGTTCTTTATGCCGCAAGTTAATGCATTGCCACAACTTGTTAATGTTGCTATTGTCCCAAGCTAGGTTTGGGACTTCATCTCCCTCACACAGCTACTTACATGTTATTTAGTGAGATCTAGAAGGTGTCAGCACATTTTGTGATGATATGTCAGCAAGCCTGACCTGGGCTGGCTTTTTTTCACCAACTATGTTTTTATGTTCACAGATTCTTTCATTTTCTATTGAGAACTATGGGCACATACTAGTTTCCTGTCTCTAAAGAACATTATATTTATAGTACATATTTTTTAAAAAATTGTTTAAAGAAACATCATCTTAACAGGATAACTCCTCTCCCTCACTTCCCTCCAACATGACTCTCAAAAGCCTTGTAGCGTTTCTTACTCTTTATTTGGAAACATCGGCCTCTCATCCTTCTACTTTTCCCCAGAGAACACAGACTTTCTTTCCCTACTCTTTTTTTAATAGGTTGGTTTTCTGTACTGCTTCTGGAGCAGTCTCCTGTCTCTGTTGCCACAGATAGAAGTCAGCTTCCTCATCTTTAAACCCATGAAAGTTTATATCTATTTGGTAAAGTTGGAGGAATGGTTTAACAGATGAAGTCACAGCCATAAAAGATGAGTCACACAGAGGTAAAATACAGCCCCCACCACCCCCCTATATACCCATGCACACTGGTCATGAACAGAGCAGTTACTAAAAATTAAGCCTCATCACCTACTCCAGGTATGGCTTTGCTCTCCAAACTTTCAGTTCTTCCGAGCTGGGATGGCAGAAACAAACAGCCCAAACATGATATTGATCAGTAACTCAGACTCCACAAGACAACAACACAGCTACTGGTTTTCTCTCTATTTTTTTTAGCTAGTCCACCCAGTCCACCCATTCATTCCCTTCCTCCTTCCATCAGCTGCCTTGGTACCTGCTATAAAAGCAACTCTGCCTGTTTCAAATACAGAGCCTATTTATCCAGTTCTACTCTATGAATGCCACTCCAGCAATTTTTTGAAGCCTGACTGACTCTACCTCAGAATAACCAGAACAACTTGATGATGAAGTAGAAGTCCAGCAAATGGTCAGCACAAGAACAGCAGTAATGTCTTCTCAGGTTTAAAAATCAATTTTTTAGCTTGAGCTAACTTGGAAAAATGCCTGTACTTCATCCTAGTCTAAAAAAAATCCCTAAAGCTGAATCTAGAACTGACAAGACAACAGAAATATCTTCTAAGAACGCAGGAAAAATCTCTGTCCATTCCATGTCAGTGATTAATTTCCTTTGCATAGACTTCAATATATGTCATCCCCCCACTCCCCAAAAAAAGAGACAAATTCTTGTTTTGTAGCAAGAACATACTTTGCTAAAAATGACCCATAATCATACCTTTTTCATTCTTAAAGAGTTCACCTTTTAGATATCTTCGGGATATCTTCTACATGAAGTCCTTTAATAGAAATTACCCAAACACTTCTTCACACTATTTGAACATATTTAATTTCTATCCTTGGAGGGTCATTACCTTGCAGTGTCAGTGATATTTGGAGGGGGCTAAACAGCACACCTCCCTAAGTGGAAGCACCACTGTATGTTAGGGTACTGCAAGGCTCCCCTTGGGCTAATTAACCCTGATTCAGAGCACAACAGTGTGCTAATAGCTGTGCTGCTGATGGGGTGCCCAAGTAAGCCATACAGAGCTAGCTTATGAACCTGTGCTCTCTAGACAAATCTGTAGCATAATTTTTCACTCACACTCCAAAGAAAACTTTTTAGAAGTCTAGGATTGTGAAGTCCTTGGCTTTCCTTTAAAATTCTTTCTGACAATTCCTCCAGTTAGTCATATATCTTCATATTTAATAGCTACAATTAATTCATAATTTATCCTGTTCTTTAACTGTGATCTATAGGACTAGTTTAGCTTTTCCTGGATAGTATGGTTACTCCAGTCAATACTTTCCTCATTATTCTGTAAAAGCAACTCACATGGTAAAATAAAGAGTAACTTCTGCACAGTATTGAAACATCTTTCTTTTGAAAGAGTTGTTAAAGTATTTAAACTTGTTTCTTTGCCTGAGGACAAGAAGTCTTTCTGGTAAAAGAGCTTTATTTCTCCTAGTTTATTTTTTTTTCAGCTTGCTTCTGGTAACACCTCATTTTTTTTCTTTTCTTTCCTTCTTCCTATGGAGGAAAAAAATCCTATATCTACCCCTTTATTTTCCCTTATATGGTGAAAATTGCTGTAATGGTTTAGCAATGTCTTCACAAACAAAGACATTGCCACCTTTTGGAACCTTGATAGTCTCTTTCAGATGTTTCCTGTTTTCCTATCATAAAAATGACTTGATGTGTTTTTGATTCCTGTGCAGTCTTGTTTTCTGTTAGCACCACCTGGTTTACAGCTACACCACCATGTCATTCCTGAAGTGACAGTCTGCTTGGGCTGACTGGTGGGGCTGAAGTACAAACAGACCACACACACAGAGTACCAAAGGGTAAATACACTGCAAACTTAACTCTGACTACTCAGGAAAGTCCAGCCAGAGCACAATTTTTGCCTTTTTTTCTTTTTTAAAATCTTGTTAGCTTTTTAAAATTCATCACGAATTATTAATCCTTTTCTTCCCCAGTTGCTTGAAATGGGTCTTCTCTAACTTCTTGTCCTGGACAATTTTGCTGCTTTTAAAGTTCTCTTTCATCTATATTCCCCCACCCTTGAACAAAATTAACAGTGTTAAGTTAGAGGTTAACAGTATTAAGTTAGAGATTTGCTTAGCCATGATTATCTGCTTGGTCTTGGTTTATTGGGATACTCTTGATCAAAGTCCATATTTTAGCTTTCCTGATGACTTCACTAATATCCCACTATCTATCTAACTGTTTAGCAACAAGTCATCATGTTATCAGCTTGAATGACAGTTATTTCCTAGTTTCATAAGTTTTTTATGATGGGACTCTGTCTTTCAGTTTTCAGTCTGCTGTTTTTCCACATTTTCTTTGCCACTTATAAAAACATTGTCTGGATGAAGCTGTTTCTTTGGCAGACAAAGAATAGAGCATTACAGTGTAAGAAGTGATGTGCTTTGGTTATTCAAAAGTCAACCAAGCCCAATTTACCAATCATCACAATGCATAGCAAAAGTTGTTTAAGAATAGCAGAAGCATATGCAATTAATTAAGTGATCTTTCCCAAGGTATCCAGCCTGCTTCTGACAGTCAGCTTATGGATTTCCTGAGCCAGAGGTTCCATCTAGTAGACAAGACTCTTCTGCAAGGATTTGTCTGATTCTTTTTGGAATTCTTGCAAGCGTTCGTCTTTCAGAGTATCCTGTGGCAATGAGTTCCACTATGCATGCATGTGTTGTCTAGAAACAACATGGTGTGGGAAAAATTCCTTTTTGTGTGTGTTTTAAACCCAATCACTTAACTGGGTATCCTCTCATTTCCAAATTGCTACACATTTTGAATTATAGTTCCAAGTTTTTCTTCCCTTTGCCATGTATGATATTTGAACTTTGTCCATAAGCCCCAGCTCCTTTTTAAACTCAAACCCTCATCCATTTAATCTCCCTTTACCTGGGAGAAGGTGAATAACCATTTCTAAAAGGCATCCAGGAACACTTCAAGTAAACCTACAGAATCTTTGATTTGAGGACCAATGCTCAGGTTCCAAACACTACCTCTCAGCTGTAAGACACATAGCGATGCCCTGCATCACTCTCCAGCCACCTCTATGGCTCACTTTTAGACTTCTTACAAGCTCAAAAGAGTGGGGTTGCTTTTCAGCTTACCCTGCCAGAGGAGACTTGCAGCTTTAAGCTGTGAATCAGAACCTTAGCAAAAATTCAATGCACCTCAACAAGGCAAGGTCCTCCAGATACAGGACATTGGAGAGTAAGCAGCCAAGCAAACACTTACATGGTACTCAGCCATCCTCTACTGCCACATTGCTAAAGAAAAACGTGCAATTACTCTAGCAAGCAGTTTTACATGATATGTAGGCAGACTGTCTGTGCTACACTTTAACCGCCTCTAGCTATAAATAACATTATTAGGAAAGCACATTGCCTTAGAAGGAGAGAACAGAGATAATCACCTTTCTAACTGTCTAGAAACATATTTAGATTTCATGTTTAAGATTAAAAATAGACTCAACAAATGTATTCAGTTTTTGACACTGGGTTAAGCTTCTTAGCCAAATGATACAATTGACACAATAATGCCAAGAGTTTATGACAAATTTTAAAACCCATTAAAATGTTAGTCAAAAATCTGAAACCTTAAAAGGCTTTTTAATTAAAAGGTGAATATTAGGGCCATGACACATTTGTCCCAAGAGATAAAACACAGGTGGCTGACATGGCTACTCCCCTGTTGTATACATGTACCAGTCTCTCAATCACAGCCCTGAGCCTCAGACAGCTCAACTACCACAGATTTCAGCCTGGGTTTCCATCCAATACTGAGAATAGTTTATGTACAATGTCAGCCTGCAAATTGTGTCTGACTTTAAGGGGAACATTCCGCATGAGTCCCTGCCACATATAGGGGTATCATGTCCCTTCAGTGCCCAAGTATCAGATGGTGGGGTTACTTGGTATGTGCTGCACTGTCGTCTTTCTGAAGCCAAATAGAGAGGCAGTGGCTGCAGCCTAACTCTCACATCTTTCTTGCTCTCACACCTTCAATTCTTCCTTCTTAACATGGTAGAAAGAAAAACCCTGAGCCCTGTGGCTCTGTTTTTGCACCACTGGGCCACTTCACCCTGTTCAAGCACCACTGGCCCATGGACATGCTGGCCTGCTGGAAAGGCCAAGTGTCTCCCCTGGCAGAGCCTAACCTGGAAAGCCTGACAGCCATTTGGTCATCAAGCATTTCCCCAGGAAGCTGTGCAACCACACAGCATGCAGCTCCCTATGGATAGACACTGTGGCGTACATTCTGACCCAAGAAACTGGATATAGCTTTGTGGTAAGCTAAATGACAAGTGTTCACTGAATCTTCATTAACCCAGCCACTCTCCCCTCTTGCAGTGTGTGGATGTTGATGCCACAGCCTTCATCAGTATTGTTAGGATGCACAGAAAGCTTGTGGCATATGCCATTGAGGGCATTATAGCCCTTTATGTTGTTTCTGTTTGGCCCATCAAAGCTCCAAGTAGCCTCAGAAACAGCAGCATTGCTTCAAAGCCTGTCAGCCAAAACCAGGAGCAGGTGGTCAGGTGGAATTTGGCCAGGCAGATATGCATACCTCTGTGGAAAAACTTCATTGGCCAGAGTTATTGAACTAGTGAACTACCTATAAAACTAGGTCAACTAGGTTGGACTTCCACTTTCTGTTTGTAGAAATGCAAAATAAACAAATGCACACACTGAGCCCTATCACTTTAGGAAATTACAAACCAAGGATGCAACTGGGCTCTAGCCTACACAGGGTATTCATTCACACATGATACCTGTATTGAACACTCCTTGCTATAAATTTGCTTGTTTTCTTGACAGAAGGTTAATCCCACACCCAGGCACTCCCTGTATGTTCTCAGCAAAGTTGTAAAACAAGCTCTCTGAGTCAGGAGTTACACACTGAGGGTAAATACACCCAAAGCAATACATCCTACAAGGATATCTGGTGTAGGACTTCATTGGCATGCTCTTGTGTAAGTGCCAAATCCAAGTGAGATTGCAATGTGGGATACTTTTATAATCTATAAGGAGAATAAAAAAGGTATAACAATCTTTAAATTATCTTCATAAATTGATTCCTCTGAAATCAAATATTTACACTTTCTGTTGATTATCACACACTTATCTTTGCCAGTTCACCTACTCAGACCAACTGGTTCTTGATTTTTGTGCCTTTCTAAACTTCATGGTAGCTGACCCATTATGCTTATCTCAATTATTTCAAAGAAAGAATGTCCACAAACAGAGATGTGTCTAAACAGAAACACTGAAGACATAAAGCACCACCTTTATGTTAATGACTATTTCACATATCTACAATACTAACTGAGTCGTTGAGAACACAAGTAACATCCAAGTTAAAAACAAACAGCTTCATTACAAGCTGAGCGGTAAACAGACAGCTGGCTTTTAAAGGATATTCTACTTCCTGCTCCTTTCTACATACGTAATGTTTATCTTAAATTTCTGTGGGCTTAGGCAAACTGGACAGCTCTACAAACTTCTGATTAGATTGTTTAACTTTCTGGTGAGTGAGCAGTACAAATCTCTCTTTGTGACAAAACCCAGAAGTTAAACATCTTGTAGACTCCTGCCATAGACATTTGGCACCTTAATTTGTACTGTAGCAGCCCAAGGTCCTGGTGTGATGGTGAAGAAAGAATCGTCATCCTTACTTACACACAACATTCAGCCAGTGGATAACATTTGCTATGTTGAATTTTTGTTCATATGAGCCTCAAAATATCTAGTTTGCAATTACTAAACAAGGAGACTGGAAGTTTCATAGCAAGACTTTTCTTTAGTTAAACCAATTTCTCTCCAGATGATGAGATCATTTTGACAAAACACAGTACTGCTAAAGCAAGGTGGGATACACAGTGGTTTTTAGCCTGAGCATTTCTAATAGTATTTTTAAATTAGTTTTAGTTGCTATTCAATTCTATGAATATTTCTGACCTAATCTCCTTTCTCATTTGTTGTGTGATCCAACACTCATCAAAACAGATGAGGACCTTTACACTAATTTCAGTGGGAACTAAAGTGATCCCTAAAGATCAATTAGAAGATCATTGTTTAGTTATGTGTGAAGTTCTTCTGGGATGGATTTTACAACTATTTTGTTGAAGCCATCCAGAAAGTGGAGATTTGTTTCCTGTAATTCATAGCCCCATTAGGCAATGCAATAGAATGCATTATGAGTGCTAATGTGAGCACCAACATCCAGACAAATATCTTGTTTATTCAATGACATCAGGGTTCTTGAAAATAACACCGAATAAATTCTTAATGATAAGTACCTAAAATAAGTGTCACTGAGGCACACTGGATCAGAGCAGAAAGCAAGCACGGTATCATATTCTGAGATCTTTAGAGCAGTGTTTAATTATTATACCTGAAGAGAGTTCTTTCCTTTAAAGGTGACATTTACATAGATCATAAAATAAAGTCACCCAAATAGAGTAGATGTGGGGAAGACTGTGCAGGGAAAAGATTGTCTCATTTTTTTGTACTGCCTCCCAGCATAGGAAGTTAAAAATATTCCAACAGCTGGATAATCCACCTTTGTCTAGAACCAACTACCACCACTTCTCATGTTTTTTGGTGAATCAGCAATAGTATCTAATTAGTATTTTGAAGAAATATTGTTAGGCTATGTGGGGAAAAATGAAGAAGTCAAATAAGGCACAGCATATGTTCATCATGCCAGTCTACTCAGATATCTTTACTTGATAGCTGTCTTTCAGGATGAATGAAAGGTGGGAAAATTATTGGAGGAGTGTCACTGGGAAACTATTAATTCAACAAAGACAAAATGGGGAGTGTTGAAAGGGGAACTTCTGGCTAGAGGATGACTAACAAAGGAGTTTCTAAAAGATCAGTCAGGCCCTTCTAAAAGGGCCTATCTTCTTTAATACTGTCATCAGAGAATTTGGCACAGAAATAGAAATGAGCTATTGAAAGCTAGTGACAATACTTATTTGAATGTATTTGTCATTACAGTGAGGGAACAGGCTTTTTAAAGGAAGAGCTGGACAACTTTGAGGGTGAGAGTATTAGAAATGGCATAAAATTCAATATTATTTTTGCAAAGTATTTCAATTACTAATGAGATTTTCTTAAACACGCTACTTGGAAATAAATGAGACCGAGAAATAACTGAGAGCACCAGTTGCTCACAGGATGATTATGATCCATCAATGTGATATGGCTCTGAAGAAGGCAATCCCCATAAATCTTTTTTTCCAAGAGAGATAAGAAACCATTAATGTCTTTGTACTTGTGAAACCTCCTCTGTATGTAGTTCTGACTGCTTTGTGTTCAAGAAAGTTAAATCCAAGCTGAAAGAAATGTAGTGAACAAAGTAGTGACAAGCAACTGAAACAAAACAAGTACTGTGACAATTTTACTGAACCTTAGGGGTTAAACAGAGAAAAGAGAGAAAAGTATTAGAGCTAGACAATGTCGGGATGATTAAGATCAAGTGCAAATCAGCCATGGGTGAACATAGACTAGAAATTAGGAAAAATTTTGTAACCATGAGAATGTTATGACCTGGAACAGCTTTTTCATAGAAGTGTGGAGCCATGCTTTTGCAGTGGATCTTCAAGAGTCTATAAAAAAGAGAATATAATGTGGCCACCTGAGGTAGCAGAGATTTACACTTCCTTGCTAAAGTTTTATATACATTGATTTCACTCTTCCCTTCACTTAAAATCTCCTGAAGTGAATTTGATGAGTAGTTAGGGGAATCTGGGTCATTCATGGGCCCAGCTGTAGATTTACCACCAGCCCTTGAGGCTGATGACTTATTATAGCAAGTTCAAAAACAGATTAGCAATCAGACTGTGAGCCAGAGGTAGGATGAATGTAACTTTTGCTGGAATATTTTTGTTTGCTGCAACACCATAGAGAATGAACTGCATTGAACAGATGGAACAAATTCTTTTTTCATATTTACCTTCATGAACATAGCCCATTACATGGACTGATGCACAAGTATTTTCAAAGGAGAGAAGCAGGGTAATTCATACTCTCAATTTATTCCTGCTAACAGATGAACATCAGTTATTTTCCATTAATATGAAAAAATGCTTACAAAGGTAGAAACTGTAGTGATAATCGTATTTTTTGAATAAACTCTTCTTGGTATCACCAATACTTCAGACCTACAATTTTGCTGGGGTTCTGTGTGGTTTACCTGTAAAAGCAAAACATCTCACAGGTTGTTGGAAGGATTCAGATACCAGCAGTAATTTTTGTACATTTTGCATTCATTAGCAGTCTTCTCTTTTGCTGACCTTTATGTCATGTGCCATTCATAGTATTGTGTGAAGTATTATTACCTTTGTTTTACCCAAAGACTATATGAGTTACTGAAAACAAAAAGGACATAAATACTGTGAAGAGATCACAAGCAAGGTCTCCCAAGTCCTGGAACAGCATTTCAGCCAGTGAATAAACCTTCACTTTCATCCTAGAAAACTTCAGCTGAGGCTACCAGGGGTTCCTGCATGTAAATACCGATGAGATTCATGCCTGGAATAGAAAGTGCACCTGAAATGACAAACAAAAGGCCATCAGTACTTCCTACAACATAGACGAGATGTATCTACATAAGGACTCTTGGCACTGAAGCCTGTTAATTTTGGTTTTCTGAATAAAGGCTTGTGCTGTTGTACAAAAAAAAGTATTCTGTTTCTGTTGTAAAAGGGACTATATAACAAAGGACCCAGGCAAATACACAAGAGAGATTAAAAAAGGAAACCTCTTAGGCACTATGTGTTTCAGATCTTTATCAGCAATTTAACTTCTTTGTGGCAAGGAGCTGTTTTTTATAGACCTCACGTTCCTTTCTGATAATTGATTTGGGCTGTGTTGATTTATAGAGTGAACGGTCTGCCTATGTTTTTGAGTTATCTGCTTTGCTACTTGCCCTGAAGAAATCACCAATAAGTATTTCCATTGAGATACTCTCTGCCATCTCCCAAGCTTTGGCTTAAGTCCTTTGTTCAGGCTTAAGCACCTATTAGAAATATGGGATAAGGTTGCACTCAAGCTCCTTTTAGGGACATGAGTCTGTAAGATGTCTGAATGACCAGGACCAGCTGCTAGAGTTACACACCTCTGACAGGGAATCTAAACAGCCCACTTACTGAGCCAGTCATTTAAAGTTAATTATTAAGAAACAATGAAATTATTGTAGTAGTCAACCTGTCCCTTATAGGAGAGCTTTGCAAAGTGACCGTCATGAAGCCATTGCAATCCTGGTCCCTTGCCAAACAGTGGCATCACTGACAGAACTGAAGGATCTTCTTGTGGATGGGATTTAAAATCTCTAGTGCTGAGACATACTCCAGATCTTCTAGAGAGGAAATGTAAGCCATTACAGAAGGCTGGATGCCTATATCTCCAGATTTTCAGAACAAAGGGGCCAACACTGTTTTCTGAAAGCCTTTATGATACCAGAGTATATTTATGAGCATGAGAGTCTCACAAGGAACTTAGATCATAGAACAGCTACTGCTAGTCTCAGATGAGACTTCTGAGGCCATTTTCTCCAGTGAGCTATCTGTGAAAAAGCACAAGCATATAACTCTAACCACCAGGAAAATTTCAGGTTAAAGAGGTAAGGACATACCAACAGCATTTTTTCTACCAACAGGACTTTCTATCAAGATTTTAAGTTAACCTCCTCAGAGGAACTTTGTGCCAGAGAAGTTTTAATCCTAAAGAAGAAACAAAGATTTTGGTCCAGGCATTGCATTAGCTGTAATGTCCAATATCAAAAAATAAGCATAAATTGTCAGCTTTGTCCAAAGAAAAAGTGCAAACACAAAAGGTCTCTGGAGGATGTTCCTCTGGATATGCACTGTGTTAGATTTTGGACCTTGCTGACTTCAGACAGACGCATGTAACTGATACCAAATCTTCACCACATGCATGTAAATGGCTTTGTTTTATATGCATTATCGTCAGTTAACCCACCTCAGGTGACTTAAGTATTGAAGGTGCAAGTGGAGCTAAAGTGGTGGACAACTTCTGGCTATCCAAAAAGCCTCTTGGCTTAACTTGAACTGGGCCCATGGGTACTGGGGATGTCGCAGTATCGGTTTCTCCTGGACACTGTGGTGACATTCATTGTGAATACACAAACCTGATAAGAAGGCATAAAGAAATCACACTTAGAGGAACTTCCTTTTCACCTTGGTCACACTACACTTTTGAGAAAAACTCAAAGCAGCAACCAGTTTTGAGAAGCATCTTTGCCATTCTTGGCACCTGTGTTATCTGCCAGCTGCCCGTAGAGATCCAAGGTGATTTCACATCACCTTCTTTATAGCCTCACTTCCTGAGGAACCTGAGCTTCTCTATCATCCTGTCTTTCCATTTATATTTCAGTTTGCTTGTCATTTGCCTCCTACCCTAGTAGCTTTTAAATCTGACAACTGCTCACAACCACGTCAAGCAAAAAGGGAGAATTTCCAATGAAATACAAGTTCCTACAAATCTCGTGAAAGCCATCAGGTGGGTAGAGGAAAGCTACTAATACAAATTGGAGAATGGAGATCCAGAGGAAAGTTTCAGTATGAGAGCCCCAAGACCTTCTGCCTGGACGATCACCTTGCATGTGTCTGCTTTCTGCTCAATGTGCAGATGCATCACAGAATCTGCAGTGCTGTGCTACCTCAGCCCATAGTTAATGGACAGGGGCCTGAAATGAGGTGAAGAAAAAATAGGAAGATGGAGGAAATGGATTAATGTGAGGATGTGAAGCAGACATGAGGGAACTGGGGAAGTCTTACAGACTTTTGACAGAAACTGCGATTACCATGGGAAGGTCAGATGAAACTCCATAGGAAGCTGGACTTCCTTGTTCTGCTTTTCATGAAACAGGATATGGGGCATACTTAGAACTGAACTCACTCAAAGTACAGTAACAAAAATGCAGACTTTCAAAGTAAGGCCAAGCTATACTTTCATTACTATCTTCATTCCAGATTAGGCCAAATTTGACAACAGATGTAGCTGCCCCTGTGGAGTAACCATACGCGAAATGAAAGGGACACGCAGCTAAGCTTCCAATAAAGGACCTTGCTTAGTGGCTCCACTGCTGGAAACTGAGTATCTGAGCTTAAACTAAGGAAATGTTGGCTGCATCAAGTACTGAATGTGGGTTACTTTCAAGCATAAGACTCCTGTCAAAGATCAACAGATGTCTCAAGAGTCACATACTTCAACTCCCTTTTTGTTGCCAGCATCTGATCCACTAATCATTCATGCTGCATGTATGCCCACTCCCTCCAGGCTCCCTTCTGAAGCAAAATGACTAGTTTCTTGGAGAGGAAGTCTGGACACAGTTAACAGAATAGCTTGCTCCAGGCTCCACTCCAGACAGAAAAAAATGGACTCGAACTGCAGCAAGTTTAACTCCCTCAGTCCATGACAGTTGTCTGATCTTAGTCCAATAGGCCTTGTGTCCTCAAATTCCCTACACACTATCCTGGGATGGCATAAGCAGGCAATACATGCTTTGAATTAGTAAATCACAACTGCTTAATAATTAGCTTGCATAGTAATATGGGGCGAGCAGAGACCTGGGCCAAATACTACCCCAAATCTGGCCATGCTGACCTAAAGAGGGTAGTTACTTCTGAGCCATGTGGACAGGAGCTGTCTTGCACCACCTGGTCTGGGTCAGAGATTAGCCTTGGGGCAGCTGCTCTGGTAGCACAGTCATGGCCCATGAGAAGGCCAGGGCAGAGGCCAGAGCTCTCAACACAAGGACTTTGCTTCCAGGCTTACAGCTGGAATTTGAACTATTCACACTGATAGGTGCCACCCCTCACCATCAGCTCTTACCCGGGAGACTAGCGTGGCCCCTCTAGCCTTTTTCCTCAGAAGCCAGTTAAAATATTCTCTCAAAATAGATAATGAGGTAGTAATTTTATTTTCCTAGTTGCTTAAGGAGAGTGTTAGAAGAGTTAATCCAGGGATCAAAGGTCTTTGTTAGCAGAGAGTCTTTTGAATCCCATGTGTGCTAGTCACAGAAATAACAGTGAAAGTGTACAGACCTGGAAATGACAGCCAGAATGAAAACCAAATCTGCCACAACCTTCTAATGGCACTTAGCGTCTTTTAAATGTTTGGGTCAAGTATGATTTTGCTGGTTTATGTAGTCTGTTGTGAGATTTAGCCAGCTGTTGTAGCTTTTCATGCGAGTAAAACTTTCCAAAAGGGCCTTAAACTCTAGTGACTGAATACAGTTATTTGTATGTCAACTGCAGCTTCTATTTATAGGATGATGAAAATATCCCCCAATCAGTAACTCTCTAAGAGACAGGCATTTCATAAAAATAGATTATAGAATACAAAGAAAGATGAAGGCATGTTTTAGGTTAATAAAAACACTCATATTCCAAACTCTCCTCATAACCCATATATTTAAGACATTGGCAAATTCAGATAGTAAACCCATTCAGACACAAACACACCAACTTTACATAGGATAAGGAATTTGGCTATTCAGGAAAAAGGAGTATTAATATATCCTACAGTGAATTAACCCAATAATAAATGGAGAGGTTTAATGACTCAAAATTACGTTAACTGTTTTCTGTGATACCCAGTAGAGCTTGCATGAAGGCACTTACCAGAGGTGAATGTGCTTTTAAAGGGTGTTAATTTAAGACCTGAATTGTTTGAAGATTGACTTGAAAGAATTTCGAAGGACGTAGCTTAATTAAAAATATTCCAAACTTTGCATTCCTGGCAAAACCTTTTGACCTCCCACGACATTTAATGCTCGAATGTGAGGGGTTGACTGACTGCTACTCACTTCACTAAAGGCACTCGGGATCCTTCCCCCCCATGCCACAACCATCATTAATTGTTGATAGGTGCTCATTACACTGACCTAAAGCCAGAACCAGAGAAGCAGCAGGTCAGGAAGTGCAGGCACCCAACCGCAGCACCGGGGCTACCTTTCCTGGCTATGCATCAAACGCGGCTCATCCTTCCAAAAAGCCCCAAGAACAGAGAGTACACTGGAAGCTCTGCTCGCTGCAGCCATGCACAGCCTGGCATTCCCAGCGGCAGAAGGATCAGATGGAGCTGCCATCCATAGCAGGCTGGAGAGGAGGCCTTGGAGAGGCTGCTCCGAGGCCTCTGGTGACGAATGGCCTGCTGTCACCCGTGCCGAGGGGCCTCTGCCGCGCAGCCCGTTTGTATTCAGTCAACACTTGGCTTTTATAGGCCTGTGGAGCCAAAGATTGCTAGACTTTTGAACCCCAGGCTAACTTCTGTCTGGCTACAGCCTCATTTTCTGGAGCCAAAATCTTTTTTAACAACTACACAATAACAAGTAATTAGGGTAAAGTCTGCTAATCTTCTCCTTTGGGCCTGGAGGTTGTGTATTCAAAACCCGTTGAAGGTAGAATTACTGCCATCAAAGCCGGAGGTTACTTTGTGAAAGGGGTTGAACTTCAGGTCAAGGAAATGTTAACTGGACAAAGAGAGATCAGGCAGATAGTGTTAAAATTAAAACTGCCCTACTGAGATAATGCAGAATTGACTGCTTTCGCTCTGAAAACTAGCTGAATGAACAATGTGAAGGGAAGGCTAGAGCAGTCCTTTCAAAAGGTGAAAACATAGCAAATAAAGGATTTATTGACTTTCTTTCATTTGGGAATTTATTTGTAGTCTCTTTATTCAGTAAGACAAAGTAAAATATCTTTTATTATTTTATGTTGCATTGTGCTTGGGCCACCCTGTTTCCTAAATCTGTTTGATTTACTAAATTGAATAAGTTCTTATTATTAAATTGAATATTTCTTATATAGCTTCTCTCTCCCCTCTAAAAGCCCCATGCAAAAATTCATTAGAAATTGAAAGGTTTCTGCTTTTGACTTATGAATCCTGGGAACAAATGGAACTTGCTGGGCAATAGGAAGGATAAACAAGCACAGACACACACATATGAGGAGAAAACATGCTCCAGAAGAGAGTGGTGTCCATGAAGTGCCCTGGATAGGGTACAAGGGTAGATTTTGTGTCTCTGGTACTTGTATATAATGTAGGTCAGGGAGAGACTCCAGTTTTTCAAGGGCTTAAAGCCCAACCACTTAAAATCTTCAAACATTCAAAATAAAATCACAGATTTTGCCTGGAAATTCGTCACAGAGCAGGACAGCCCTCATTCCACCACATGGAGTCATTCCAAAATTAAATCCACACACTGCTGTCAAGGGTAACAAATACATGGCTGTCCCCTCACCAGTATCAAAGCTGACAGCTCCAACAGGACCAGAAGCATTTTGCTCTCCCCCAGTGCTGTGAGGAGGCTTTTCCCTGCTGCTGCCAGTGGATTCTCAGTCCATGTGTGGGAGTGGAAGGGCAGAAATGTTGAAGCCAGCTATTTCCCATGCCAGGTTCTACTGGGGTCTGTCACAGCACCACTGCTAGCTCCGTAATTTTGGGAAATGGATGGAAATGCTTCAGCTGACACAGGCAAGGGGCATCTTTGGAAATGTGATGGCAATTACCACAGCAGTAGAATTAACTTACAGGTCAATTCTCAGGGCATGATGTATTTAATGGTGTTGCAATTGCCAGCTGGATTAAGCCAAGCACAGGAAAGTGGACACAGCTTTTTCTTCCAAGCAGAACTATCAGAAGAATTCTCTTGTGGGACTACTTCAAACCTGAAGGCTCCCAGAGCAACTGGTACAGCTACCATCACGGGAAGAAAAAGTGTTTTGCAGAAGACCAGTGGTAGCAAAAATAATCCTCATCTCTGAGGTGGGACACTTCAATACATGGGGAAAGACATCTCCAGCCCCACATTTTGCTCCCAAGGAGGTGGCATTCTAGAGCTCTCCCCTGAGCAGTGGGCAGAAGGAAAGTTTCCAGCCTCTCCAGGAAAAAAGCAATAGCCAGTGTTGCTTGGTGCCCATTTTATCGGCATTTTACAGGAGTCTTAGAAGCACCAGGTTACCATTACCTTCATGAAAATACAAACTTTCTCCATACATGAGTTATAAGACACAGGCTCATCAACATTAGCTTTCTTTCACAATGTATAGGTTTTGCATGTATTTTCCTTTTCTTATATCAGAACAAAATAAATTAGTGGTAATGACTAATCATGGCACAAAGCTTTTTTTCTTTGAAGCGTTCTTCTACTTTCTGGAGACAGAAAATGACAAGTGCATTTTTATGTTAATTATGGCCATGTGAATTACCCCAGATAAATGGCACAACATCAGTGCTAAAATGCATCAAAGTGAAGTCTGACTTTTTTTCTAAAACATAGCACAGGAGCAGAACAAGAGGCATTGGAATATATCTCTTCAAGTTTCAGGTTAGAAATAATTATTCTCTGCTGCACTAGCAACAGTACCAAAACTAGTTAAATGTTGCCTGGTTTAAAAGCTTCACAGATTAAATTAATCAGTGTAGCTCTACCATGAAGCAATCCTGCATTTGTGCAAATATAAAAAAAAGGTCTTTAGCTGGATATTTCTCAGACTAAAGTGCAAGTCTGTTTCCTAATGCAAATACCTCCATCCACACTGTTTTCTGTTTCAACTCTGTGAAATGAAGTTTTGTGGCCACTATTGAAAGCTACCCAGCAAAATACTAGTGCTTCCATTAGGACAGCTTTTTGTTTTAGGATAAAATACATAGAAACATTGTTTCACAAAATTCTGTTCCAAATGGGAAGTAAAAGCAGACAGAAAATGATGCTGCAGAATAAAAACCTGGCAACCTTCTGTGAGGAACTTGTAGATTTGCACCCTGTTGGATAGCTGGCAAGCTGGTTTGGGAATCTTCCTGGCTTCTTTCCTTTAGGAAAGAAATCAAGTGTGTGAGTCAGGTGCACACTCTGGTACCATTCCTTTTTAATTCTAAAAGATTTTTTCCATGAACCCAACAGAAGCAGACATCAGGAAGCACTTTCCTTCCACACACACCCCCCAGTCTCTTCCAATTCTATGCTCAGACATTGAGGCTGTGGTTGAGTTTTGTAGCTAAGCCAATCACAGCTCAAATGAATGCCAAACAATTCAGTTCTATCCATTATTGCCATTAACTGCATCCTCCTCTTCCCGACATTGCTCTGTGTCTGATGCTTTTCTGACCTCATGGTTTGCTGTGCCAGGGCCAGATCACCAGAAGAAATATTGATATATTTCACAGAGCTTTGCAGACAAGCAAGTGCTTAAAGGAAAAGAAGAAACAAGAGTACATGAATGAAAACAAAAAGGAGAAAGCAAATAGACTGCCTTTTCAGAGGCAGCTGGTCATCTGATTGCTTGGCCTAGCCTCAGACTGTGCACTCCACCCTGACTGTCTGCCCCATCTCAGTGTGATGACCATGACTCTTTCCCTTCTAGGCTGGTGACTTTTTCCTTTTCTGTACAAACAACAGCTTGCCCATCATACTCTTGTTTTTGCATGCACAGACCAAGTATTTTAGTAGTGCTCAAGCTTTGTGTCATGCACTCCTTGCCTTGGGCCATAACCCACATCTGCTTCCTACCATCGCTGTATGAAAGAGCATTTATTAAATTCTCTGGTACTGAGCCTGAAAGAAACAAACCCATTGTCTTTATCCAGGTCTGTGATTATCAACAGTTTACTGATTTGCCTGGCAAAAATTGAGACTTCTAGGTAGACACACAAGACACCAAACCAACCAGAAGCTTCTCCAGAGAATGAATCAATCTTCGGCCTCACTGTAGGTAGAAGGTGCAAGGAACAGAATCATCTGACATTCACTTTGAAATAATACAGGTTCATTTCTATGTTTCTTGACTAACAGTAACTCACATTTACAGGAATACATTAGAAAGTCAATTTTTCTTTTTTTCCCTAAAGTAATGGCACTCACATGCACAGCTCCCAGACCTGATTCATTGCTGCATTACTTCATCTTTATTTCAGGAACTCCATTTGTAGTGCAGCAACTCATGAACCATGAGTCCTGTCTGTGATGCTCTCAAAAGCAAAAGTGTAGGATGGTCTTTTAAGTGGCTCATGATACAGGATTCCATTGCCCCAGTTCCCTGTTTGATTCTCTTCTGTGGAACCAACTCACAAGGTTGTGAGGGCTCTGCACCTCCCAAAAAACCTGCTGCTTCTTCCCTTATAATGAGCCAGAGCAAAAGAGCATTTACCTCCTCAGTTAATTCAGAAATCTCTAATAATGTGAGAAATTCACCTGCCCAAGAATCCCCAGCTTCTTCAATCATTAGTGGATATTATCAATTATTATGCAGCCAATGGTGTGCAGTGTGTTTTCACATGCCCCAGCATTTGATTTTGCCAATGGTTAAACACTTGAGTAACTTTGTTAACCAGGATTAGCTCACTCAAGTCTGCTGTAAGACCCAGCAATCCAAGGATGTAGACCAGTAATTATGGAATATAGCAACATGCCCTTCGTATAAGTCAACTTGCACACTGCACCTGGCTGTGCAGGACTCAGGGAAAAAGGAAATTTTCTTTTGACCTCAGATAACTATTATGTTTATTATTAACATCACAATAATATCCCATAGCTATAACCAGTTTATATTAGCCAAGGCACTGTATAAGATACCAGATTGATTAAATCCCTGCCAAATGAGCTTACATACACTTTGAAACACACATACCTACAAAAAAAAAAAAAAAAGAGGAAACATATTAATTTTATTTCACCATAATTGCAGAGTCTTTTAAAACCTTAATACTGTAATAACAAACACCTCTTGAGTGTGATCTCTGGTACTCTTGTGTAAAGCCATAGGAATGTCATTCATTTACATCTCAACATAGAAGTTGAAATATTATTACTGGCATAAAACGAAAACACCATTACAAGAATATTATTAAGGTTGTAGTGTCAAGCAATTTGAATTTTACAGAAGAATGTATAGACCTAGCTGCCACTTGAGACACTTCAACACATACAAAATTTAACTGACAATGAGCCCCAGAAACAACTACATTTTCTCATCCCTTGCCTTTCCAGCAACATCACCAAGGTGCTCTGCTTTCTGTCAGTTGATATGTGTTTTCTTCTCTGCCTAACACCAGAATTGTTCTTAGTTGACTGGCCCCATTAATATTTTGTTCAGGGAAAACGGGGATGTAAGGACTATTTATACTGCACAGTGCAGGGATGCTGGAGGCAGATGTGATTGGTACTGCTCAGGTACACAAGTACAGTACATGTCTCCAATCGAACCTACCAATTTTGGGGCAGACTTACTGCACAATCCTGCACCTCACAGACACAGCATCACAAATCCCATCCCTCCTCAGAGTGTGCTATGCTGTCCTGCTTGGCAGGCCTGGCAACCCAGCACCAAGGGCAGGCTCAGCTAAACTTTATCACTGCTAACTTATAAAGAAAGTTGCTCACAAAGATTGAGTTTCTTGGCATGTTCAAACCACTGTCTTCCAACAGCTCAAATCTTGGGCAAGAGGAGCTATTCAGGGGAGCAAGCACCAGGCACATCTCAACACACCCTGACAGATTTAGAGTTCCTTCCTTCAGGCACAGAAAGCTGAGGACGTTCAAGGAAACAGTAACAGATTTTGTTACATAGACAAAAAACAAGGGATTTTCTTCAGAAAAGGAGGGCCAAGTCTTTTAGGATGACATATTCAGAGGGATAATAATTTCTTTTCATCTTTTTAGACTAGCCTGAGGCATTTATATTCAAGTCCAAACAAGGTCTAGCAAAGCTGTAAACCTCTGAGAAGTTTTTTTCAAGAAGAATTGGTGCACATTAATAATAGGCATTTTCTACTCTCTGCTCTGAGAGCAATTTGCAAATATAAAAGATATTTTCTTCACATACAGTAGCCTGCAAAATTTCACTGAATCAAAAAACTTAAGTGAAGGACTGTAAAGGTGTGTGAAAGCCTAATTTGCTGTACCTGATTTGTATTTAAGAAACCAGACACGTTTAGTCTTTATTTACAGCAAAAACATCCTGTGCAGAATCCAAGTGTTACTCAATTCCTAATGCTTAATAGAATATCAGCTCAGTGCTGGGCTGAATTTCAGACTAGATGAGAGGTGCCGTGCCATGTTTCTTCACAAAGAGCCAGGCTAGCCTAGAAACCTCTCAAATAAATTCATTTGGTCAAAATACTGACACAGAAAATGCAATTCAGACCACTGATAACACAGGAAATCCTAATCAATCAAGCAATAGTTGAAATCTCATTGGTTATGATTTTATTTATTTAATGCGAGTAGGTCCCCCAGACACTAAAATTCTCTTTTTTTATAAATAAGGAAAAAAGTTCTCTCTCACCACATTGAGATATCTTGACTTTCTAGCTCTATATCCATAACATTACTGTATGCAGGGAAAAAAGGAACCAAGAATCCCACTTACAACCTTAATGGTCACCAAACAGAGAGAGATAATGTCTTCAAGGGGTTCAAAAGTGTTACGAACACCAGTCTGTGGAACCGTAGTCTCCACTGTTACACTGACTCACATCATTTGGTTGTCCAATGTACCTACTAAACAACTAACATGATTTCACAAATACTGAATACTAGTGCTTCCAGTCTGGTTTTGGTTGGATGTCATTTCCCAAAAACTGCCACCTTCAAACCATAAAGAACTTTCACCTTGTTTGAACTGTCAGCTAGCAACGTTTTTCAGATGGCTTCATTTGCAGATGGGAATTCATTTCCTTCAGAGTTGAGGTCAGCAAGAAAAAAAAGATGAAAAAACAGATTTCTGTAATGCCCCAAAACATGATTTTAACAGAAAAACAGAAAATTAAACAGAAAAATTTATTAAAATAAAAGTCTGGAAGTTAAGCAAGGACTTTTGGGAAGATGGAAGGTCTTGGGACAACTCTGCAAAACACTTGTGTCCCTGGCAAAATGAGCAAAGCGCTTCACAATGGTCTCCACATTATGGTAAACAGACCTCCCATGTAGCATCATTTTTTGTGCTGGTATCTACAGTGCTAGAACAGCGTAGGGACTGGAGAGTGCCAGCTTTTTCCTGCACATCCTGTGTCCTGGGGATCGCAGCTGTGAAGGAGAGCAGGGAGCGCTTTCTGTTGCATCTCTCAAATACAGTCCTGAATGCAACATCTGTCATTAAGAAGTATTTCTTAGGCAGATTCCATACCCCCCTTTCCCATCTGATAATCATCTCCTTGTGTTTGTGGTAAGTCAACATCCTTCATCGTTGCCTTATGAGGAAAAGCTATGGCTGCGAGCACTGCAAAATTCCCTCAGCACTTGCAGATCCCTAGGATAACAAACAACAGAAAGCATCTAACAGGATTTTTTCCTTTCCTTACAGAGACAAGCACTTTGCTCAAAAGAAGGCAGCTCCCATACCAGCCTTCTGTCTGTACTATCTGCTAAGTTCCAGCACATGCTTATCTCTCAAATTTGGCAATGAAAAAAGGAGACATATGATGTTGCACTCTCCATTTCTGGCTGTTGCAAGGGCAGGGAAGGGCAGAGTTTGTATAACCCAAGTCATCACACGCCATGAAAAACCACTGATGGGGAGCCCTTATTTCCTTTTGGCTATGAGGTGTTTGGAGCAAACTCAGAGACCTCTCTTGAATGCAGCATCTCACTGATGTCCCAGAGTGTCCCATACGTACTGCTGCACACTGGAGGGGGCTGGCCCCATGCTTGTGCTCCTGGGGTAACTGAGCAATGCTGAGCACGCACACCCAGGGTCTAGGGGGGCACAGAATTGAGCTCAGCAATTTGTTCCACCGTCTTCACTCAAGCAAAGCTTTCAGTGATTTATAGCAGCATGCAGAGAGGGCTTAAGCTGTAGCTTTGTTTAAACGTTCATATACAATTGTTTTTCCTGGAGCTCTAAATAAAGTGTCATCATGCTTCTCAACAGGGAAAAATTTTTGGATAAGCTTTTCAGAGAAGCTGAAGACATGTTATCCAGACACAATTATTAAACCTGGCTTCAGTTTTGATGGCAGAGCTGCCTTTGTTGGACACATTTTCTGTCTTCCCCACTTTCCTCACCACTCCCCTCTCTTCAAATGGGGAGTCGGTGCCCTCTGACATTGGATAGGCCCAAAGGAAATGCTGCTTCCTCATGACTGCCTTCTCTGTTAACAGCAGCTACAGAGAGAAGCCAGGGAAGCCATGTGGGGCCAAACCTACACAGAGACAGGGCACAGAGATGAGAAATAATGCCATCTGCTAGGAAGTGGCAAGAGGACAGAAGTAGCATTTTCTTACTTTTTCCTCTAAATATACCTTTCTTATAGCTCACTATAACTGACTGAGTCCATAAAACTCATTTTGGTTTTCACTGTGAAAACAAAGAGGAGCAGGCAGGCTTAAAGCTGGCAGAAAGATGAGCTGATACAGGAAATATGAGGAAAACAGTGAGAGAATAACAGAGAAAGAGAGGGTAAGAATACAAAGGAAAAGTTGGAACTATGAAGCTTAGAAAAGGACCTGTAGAAAATTAGAAGGCATAGGAGGAAGAGCAGCATTAAAAAAAAAAAAAAAAACACAGGAAGGAATATGGGGAAAATTATGGCTACTACAGCAAAAAACAGAGAGAGTTAAGACTTTTTCAAAGGAGGCATAAAGCACTGTGAAAGGGTGTGAATGGGAAAGAGGAAATGCAAGAAGGGGAATCAACACAATGTTACATGTTGCTGTTGCATAGAAAATGAAAAGCAAAGCGTGTGTACGCAAACACAAATGGAAACCTTGACCTTACCAGAGCAAATAGGACAGGGTGCCACAGGACACAATTTCATCCTTTGTATTAAAGGTAGATGGGTCATGTGAGAAAGCTCTGATCATTCCTAAGAGAACAGTTTTCCTTCCTAGAATCTCCACAGCTTTGAAGCATTTCCTTACCTCACATTACTACGTTATAATATGAAGAGGCAGGCTGTGATTTTGTTAGCTGCAAAGGGCAGACATTTCTCCTCTTTCCTCCTCTACACACCAGGCCTGTCCCTACAGGCACAAAGGATTTATTCTTCCCTTCACAAATTACTTTACCAGCTGAGGAACTGTAATAGCTGCCAAACCCCTCAGAAGTCTGAGACCTCTGCCCCATCCCAGCAAGGACTGAAATGAAACAGGGGACAGAGGAAGTGAATAATTTTGAAACAAGTGCTGGGGAGGGGATAGATGGAGTAACCACGACACGCACTGCAGAAGCAAGCAGAACCCAGGCTGAGAAAAGCTGGCAAGTGCTGATGTAGGATGAGCCATTCCCTGCACCATGCTTGGACAGTTTTTTGGGAACCTCTGTTACAAGGGTGAATGTTGTGGGTTAGAGCTCTCATCACTTTTCTTCCTAACCCCTTGTAATTCAGAGCCAGCCTATGACTGCCAACACTCCCAGCAAAATCAGACATTGAACCAGGTTTTGGGTTGGCTCCACTTGTAATTTGGGGTTGCCTGTGACCAAAGTTGCTGTCACACAGTCTGGTTCAAGTTCAGCCAAGGGTCTGAAACAGCCTTGCTTTGGGCCTCACTCAAGGAAAAATCTGGAACAAGTTTTCAGCCTGACTGCTCTGTGTGTGTGAGCAAAGCTCCTCTGTGCTTGCTTGTCGCAAAAAATGATGAATTGCAGAAGTACCCATTTGGTGTTAGTCATTCTGTGCAGCAGGAAGGAAGCAGGAAGCCCTTGTGAGCATTAACTTTTCAAAGCAGTTTGCAGAAAAAGCCAAAGCTCTCCTCCCCTGGGCTGCACAGCCACATACTGATCTTTAGCTCCTCACCTCAAGGGGCAGCCAGCCACAGCTAACACTGGCAGCTCCTTCAGCGGAAGCATTTGCCCGGTGCAAACAGCTGAGGCATTTGGTGCCAGCCCTTTCCCTGTGCAAGGCGTGCTCGAAGCAGGGAGGGAAGAGGAGCCCTACACTTGCCAAACGGGAGAGGTCTGATTGCACTCAACAGGTTCAGTTCACGCTGTGACCCTGCCCGGCTTCCTGCTATTCAGATGTGTTACTTCCCCTTTGTGGTAATGGCCTGTGGCAGCCGGCCAGAAAACACTATTAATTTCAGAAGTGGCCTGACAACAAACCCATAGCGAAACGAGAGGAAGTGGCAGGGAGGCCATCTGTTAACTTCAGCAGAACAGTAGGGACATAGCTATGTAGGTTCTACAAGGAAAGCAGATTAATAATCCACAAAGAGGAAACTGGCTAAAATTATCCACAGACCATATTAAAAAAAAAAAAAAACACCAAAAAAACCAAACAAGGGAGTCACTTGAGCTGCAGCTGGACAGGAAATTGCTAGAGCTGCTTGCAAATCTCCACTTTGAACAGAACAGCATAGGGAATGCCAAGAGCGGAAACCGTTCAAAACTGGATTAGCACAAGCCAAGTTTAACTGCAACCCACTTCTACTTTCACAGTTTATGCACTCAATCTAGGCCACTGCATGAGACACTGACTCACTTTTTTCCCATGTTTTGTTTGCATTTCATTTCACACACTTGCAGTTTCTAAAATTACTTCAAATGTGCTTTGGCTGCCAGGACTGCCAGGAGTTCTGCAGTACCTCAGCCGACAGCCCCAGCCCCTCGCTGTGGTGCTGCACACAGATTTTGGCACCACCCTGCCTCGGGCCAGTTATCATCAGGAAGGATGTTAATGAATATAAGTTGCAGCAGGAAGTTTTGCAATTGCTGTAATCCCCCTTTTTCCTTCTGCAGAGACAGAACTGCTCGAAGGGTCCAAAGAGGAAATGAGGTGACAAAGGGTATATATAGACTTTTCCTCCTTGCCTTCACTAAGTTGCAAGGTGGCTGAATGGCAGCAGAAAAATCATTTACAGGCTGCAGACTGTTGATGAATCTCTGTGAAATGAGTTCCTGCCAGACAGCTAAGCAGAGCATGAACCCATCTCCTGGCATCTGTAATAGAGTGACCAGAATTCACAAACAAAGCCAGAAAACAGCACCTCCTTACTCTAAGTAATAATGAGGAAAAATAATTTGGCCCAGAGTCAGGTGCATCCCTAGTATAGCAAAGAGATGCTGGAGTATTTTGTAATTAACCTACAGGCCTTCAAAAGCATTCTCTTCACCAAAGCAAGATGAGAATCTAGCACATTCACTGTTTATTCATTTAGGCACCAGTGGACCAAAGGGGAAATCAAGGTTTTATTGTCTTAGGGGGATGCACAAAAGCTGTTGAGAGCAATTATTGCCTTTAAACATAACCATATGGGTATGTGCAATTAACCACAACTACACAGAGGGGAAAGGGGGAATAAACCAGCCAGCTTCTCCATAGCCAAAAATAGTTATTTATTTATTAATAATTTAAGGTTTTACATTCTTATAATAAATTCCATCTTAAAACTTTTACACTGTAGATTAGACTCTCCCTTATTGGCAACCATGTGCAGGGTCACTGTGCGTACACACAGGTACAAATGCTCGCACATACTTCCAGTTTTATACAAAAAAAAAGACGCAAAATATTGCATTTGAGGTGAAGCTCCCTGAAGAATTTGTACAGAGGTAATGCACTGTTTAGCACATCTGAAAGTTTTAAAAAGTCATCAAAAATCTTTCGCATTCAAAGACAAACCTCCTCCCAGATGATCTATTTACAAAAGGTAAGGCAAAAATTAATTTAATTTAAATATATATATGTGTATATATATATATATCATATGGAACCTACATCAAAAGCATGTGGAAAAAAAATCACCACAAGGAAAATAAAGATATATGAAAGAAGAGACTCTACTTCCTCACAAAACCTGATCTGCAAACTTCTTACCATTGCCATTTCTCCCTCATGGAAAGCTTGCTTCAATGAAATTCAGCATGCTGCAAATATATTCTTTGCAATTAAAACAAACAAACAAAGCAAAATTTATGAAAAGAACAAAAACACAGGCGTCCCTTGGATTGATTTCTTGAGTACATGTGAATTAATTAAAAAAAAAAAGCAAATAAATTTAAGGTTAAATATTTACATTGATCAAGTAAAATACTACCAAGCTCCTAGCAAACAAGTACTCCAAATACACTAAGCTGAACTCTCTTTCTTTGGCTCCTCTAAATTAAAACAAACGAACAAACAAAAATAACCAGTCTTCACTGAAGACAGAGATGTGTGTCACAGATCTGAGAGCAGAGGGCAGGAGGACAGTCCCAGCCCTAGAGAACACGTGCCCAGCCTGTCCAGCCTCACCCCAGCACACGGCAAGTCCTCGGACCGGCTGCTGCCCAAGCAGGGATGGACACGCTGCCCACCTGCTGCCCGGGGGCATAGCGGCGCTGCCCCACGTCCCCTCCCTTCCAAGAGCCGATGCCACACTGGGTAACCTTTCGTTGCCTGCGCTGGCAGCTGCCTGTTAACAGCAGAGGCCAGAAAAAGAGAAAGCTGCATTTCTTTATCACTGCCAAAGAGAAACCATTGAGGAGTGATCCCATGAAATGGACGGGAGAAGGGAGGTGGTGGGAGCTCACGTGGACTGCAAGGAATCCACCTGGAAGACGTTCTGGTTGGAAGGGGTGGTGAAGTACAGCTGCTGGTTCGGCACTCGGTTGTCACAGGGGCTGCTCAGTCCCAGAGTCCGCTCAAAGTCCAGCAGCTGACCCATGAAGTTGAAGTTGGGTGAAATGTTGGACTTTTTCATCTTGACAATATCATAGGCATCATTCATGGACAAGTTCAGCTTCTGCATGAGGTAGGCCACCGTCACTGTGACCGAGCGGCTGATCCCTGCTAGGCAATGCACCAGGACGCCGCAGTTCTTCCCCCGTGCTTCATCTGTACAAACAGGCAGAGAAGGACACGTAAGACAGAGGGTTGGTAACTGATCTCTCAACACAAACGAGATTAGTATCAAGTAGGAAGAAAGTACAGTTCTGATCCCAGTGGCCAGCAGTGCAACTCAAGAGTTAACTTTAGCGGCTTAAAACCAGGACACGAGAGGAATCCACTCCCCCTACTACCCAAGTCCAAGAGCTGAGAAAACTAAAAATGAGACAAAGGGAGCAGGACACGCTGCATGACACTGTTTTAAAAGCCAGGTTTAAAAGACAGGCTTTTTGCCTGGAGATTTGCCTTTAAATTCTTACAGTCCCCTTGCCCCAGCATGGAAATCCTGCAATATGTCACTGAAAGGCTTCATACAGACCAGCAGACTGCAAAGGTCTATTAAATTATTCTCCAACTGTTGTGCAGCTAACAATGGAGGTATTCAGGCATTTTAAAAGAATGAGGGAAGTCACAGGGGACAGCCCATTAGGAGGAACAGGATGTCAACATTGGTTGAAAATGGGTTCCTTTGTAATAGGAAATGCATTACAATGCCTGGAGATTAGTTTCTTTGTGGCTTCTAGCCCACATTTCTTCCTGCTAGGCTCAGATTACCTACATTCTCCACTATTACCGGTATCATTCAACCGGATTACAGCACAGCTTCTCAACAGATAATGCAATGCCCACCCCACCGCACCCCGATGGGGCAATTTGAGTCCTCCCCAAAACGAAGGAGAGTGCAGATTTTCACCAGAACTCCTTGGGCCCAAGGGTACAGATTTCCATCTGAGGGCTGGCTGACAGAGGCACAGAGCCCGAGAGGTATATCATTATTACCACGAGATTTAAATTAAACTCGGGCAATATATTTGCCAGGAATACCGCTTATTCATAACTTGCATTTAAAAGCTAAAGTTAGATTCCCAGATCGTTTCTTTTTATTATACTGCTCTTCAGTAACCTCAAGGAAAAAGGAAAAAAAAAAAAAAAAACCAAAAGCAAACAACCCCGAAACCAACATCAACAAAGAAAACGATCAAATAAGCTATCGACCCTAGACTCATCTGCCCCCCACCCGCCACGAAATGGTTTAAGAGCCCCCAACATGCGCAGGGCTCAGTCCCCAGCTCCAACACAAATGACTCAAGGAGGAATTCCACAGCCAGACAAATTAGGTATGCCTGTGCAACCCTGCAAAGGTCGCTTACAATTCACCGGGACTCCTCAATAACCCCCCCCAAACAGTCCCCGACAGCCCCTCAACTTAAGCCGGCTTTAAAATCAGAGAACGGGGCATGCTCCAGAGACGGCCATAAATGCTGCTACAGCTTCTCGCCCGAAATTCACGAATTCTTCAAGATATAACGAATTCTGCCTCTTGACATGTAGATGTTAGCAAGTAACCGGGTCTTACCTATAAATGAGATGGCCTCAGGAAAGAACTGAGACAGATTTTGGCTCCAGTGGTCAGAGATCGGGATCTGTTTGTACTTGAATTCACCGGCGTTTTCGAAGAGATTAGGGAGGTTAGGAGTAACATTCAAGATGTATTTAATGCCGAACTCTTCTAAAACATCCAAATTAGTGGAGTCCTTGGCACAGCCTAAGTAGAGGTAGGGTAAAATCTCCACCGGAAAGGAAGGCTGGTTGTTGGAAAGAGGGCTGCCATCGGAGTCGGTGGCACTATTGGGGTCTCTGTCAATGTCAGATTCAATGTCGGATGATGAATCGGAGCTGATTCGGAGGCCTCCCAAGCCCAGGACTGGCAAAGGAGGAGAGCTGCTGCTACACGAACTGTCTAGGTTAGTTTCACAGTGCAAGGCGAACTCGGCCTGGAACTTGCTAAAACCACCTGGAGAGAAAAGCAAAGAGGAGAAAATGCAACCTGATATAAGATGGCACGTCGACTTACTTCCCTGGTACAGCCCTGCCTGCAAAGGAGCGTCTGCTTTGCACCCTCTCGAGCTCCGGGAAAAAGAAGAAAAAGCATGTCACACTCTCCACGCAGCCAGACTAACTTAAAGGAAGGGTTAAGAAAATCGTCCCCTGCGGTGGAGGGCTCAGCACATCCAAGATTAAAGCTCTGTACCGCTTTGCCCTGCGGGGACCGCTGGAGAGGTATCTCGGCGGCAATTCCTTCTGCCAGGCTCATGCCGGAATCCCCGTTAGCCCTGTCCTCCCCACGCTGCCATAGTGATTTCAGACAGCAAGGTTTCTTTAAACAATGCGAGGATAAGGATAGGGGGACGGGAGGGGGGGGAGAGGTGTGGAGCAGGGGGGAAAGCCCCTTTCCCAGGTCGGTGCTCTGCTGGCGCATCAATCCGCTGCCCGGGGAACGCTGCAGACCGCGTCCCCCCTCGCTCTCACCCGGGCAGAGATCTCTCCCCCAAACCTTGGCGGCCCTTCTCACCTTCTAGATAAAATGCCTTGCAGCCTTCATCTTTGAGGCGCTTGAGGAGCAGCCCCAGCACGGACTCGCCGCCCGTGTTCTCGTTCCAGTCGCGGCTGTGCTCGTCGTACAGTACTACGGTGTCGGTGCCGCACCGGCGGGCGAAGCGCTCCCGGTCCTCCTCGCTGCTGGCGACGAGGGAGCGCAGGGGCAGGTTGCCCTTCTGCAGGCGCCGCAGCATGATGCCGGGGATGGCCACATTGATGGCCGACTCGATGTGGGACGACTCGTACAACTCCTGCGGCCGACAGTCCATCAGCAATAGCCGGTCGTTGCCCATCTCCAGCTGCTCGTTCAGCCACGCCACGGATTTACTAATCGCCATTTCCGACGCGAAAGGGACGGGTCTGAACGTATCTAGCATGAGGAAGGACGGGGGGAGCGGAGCGTGCTCTGGAAGCGCCCCTCTCTCTCACAGAGGCATGCGGCTGGCTGGGCGGGCGGGCTGCACCCCTCTAACTCCGCACAACTTATCTCCCTCCGCCCCAGGAAAATGAATCACGCAGCTCCCCCCGCACCGCTTCCCCCGCGCCGGGCGGCGGTGCAGTCACGGGGCGGGAGAAGCAGCCCCGGCCCCGGCGTGTGTGCGAGTGTGAGAGCGTGTGTGTGTGTGCCTGCGTGCGCGCAGCCAGCCTGCCCCGTCTCCTCTTTTTTCTGTCAATGAATCCCTGAATGAACCCGCCTAATCGCCGCTGCAGCCCGAGCCCTTGGGCTTTTCCTCCGCCGCGAGTGAATGAAATCCAATTAACGCGCCGCCGAGCGGGGCTCCCCGGCTCAGCATGGAAGCGCTGCTGCGGCGGTGCCCCTTGCCTCGCGTTCCCCTCCTTGGCTGGGCTGTGCTACCCCCGGGCCGCCCGCAGCGCCCCTGGGCCGCAGCCCCGGCAGCCGGCGGCTCCTCAATGGGCAGCGGCGCGGCTCCGCTCAATGGATACATTCTCCGCCGCAGCCAATGGGGGCGCGCGGAAGGGGCTGTTGCCGCGGCGACGGGCCGGCTGGAACAGGTTGTGTTGATGAATCGTTAATGAGTTTGTCATTCACAAAAACGGAAAGGAATTTCCGCTCCGGATAAGCCGAGTGCAAACAAGCGGCAGCCGCGGCGCGGCAGGCGGGGGCGGCGGGGGCAGGTGAGGGGGCGCGGCCCGGCGCTTCCCCCCTTCCCTCCGCCGGCACCAGCCGCGGGGCGGCCGTCGCTGCCGGCGGAACTAATGGCACTTTTTCTTTCCTCTCCCTCCCTTCTCCATATTTTCACTCCCTAAGACATACCCCGCGGGGGTCGGCCGTGTTCCCCCCAGTTCCCCCGAGCTGATCGTGGCCCGGCTTTTCATTAGGGCGTTCTGCGAATCCCATTTTTAGGGAGGCGGGTAGGCTCTGTCCTCGGCTGATCCCTACGGGGGTGAAGAGTAAACCCCGAGCTAATCTCTTCCTACGCGGCCCGGCTTTATTCGCTGCACGCAGCGCAGCCGGGGAGCCGGCCCCGCCGCAGGGACAGCCCGCGGGCGCTCCTGCTGCAGCCCGGCCGGGTCACCCCGCAAACGTGAGCAGGGAAAGCGGCCCGGCCGGGTCACCCCGCAAACGTGAGCAGGGAAAGCGGCCCGGCCGGCTCCTCCAGGTAGCCCGTGACTGAACGGCGCTGGCCCGGCCGCGGCTGAGTGCGCCGCAGCGAGGAGCCCGCAGGCAGCCGCGGGGCTCGGGGGGCGCCGGCGGGGCGTGGTGCGGGCCCTCGCACCTGGCAGCGCCCGCCCCGGCCGCCGCACCGGCTCCTCCTGCGGGCGCGGCCCCGCCGCCGCCGCCGCCGTGCTGCGCTTCCCCCGGGCCGGGCGGGGGGCGGAAGGGCGCCGCGGCCCCGCCGCACCGGGAGGCGCTGGGCAGGGCCGGGCTGCGGTGCCCGTCGGAGCGGCGCCGGCGAGCAGGGGACGGGGGCGACCGGGGGCCAGGGGCTGAGCCGGGAGCGGTGGCTCCAAGGTGCGGGTTAGCAAATGGTTAAGAGAAAAGCAAGGGGCGACAATAAATCAGGAGAAGGCTGGCCTAAATGCTAATCCTGCCACCGACATCTGCTTTGAAGTAAAATTGTCCAGGAGAGGCTAATCTCTCTTCCACTACTACTGCCCTTCAGGGCTCGCTGTTTTTAACCCCGGCTGAAGGAGGTTCTTTAGGTAGTGAGTGGCTGGAGAGTGTGACCCTGGGAACAGATAGTTGCATGGGCAGTGCTGTGTGTTCCACAAAGAAAATACCCGTGATGTTAATTAAGGCTGGCACCTCAGTCGCTGCAGTTTCCAGCAAGGCTGACACCCAGATGGCATTAACGATGTCCTCCCCAGCAGGGATTTTGAGAGGATCCCTTCTTTCTACCGCTTTTTCAGAAGCTTAAAAGTGGGACTGAAATATTACACAAATCTTGCCTCGCCCCCTTAGTCATGAGATTTCCTTGAACTGATGTTCAACTCACTGGGCACACCACACACCCTGTCCCATGGCTCAGCAAGGGCAACTTGTCCAGCTCACCTTGCCCACTATGGACCTCTCTTGTGAAAGACTTTCCACCCTGTTCTTACCAGGTGCTTCATTTGCTGCTCTGATATGTTCAGAGTATACTGTTTAAATGTCCAGAGCAGTGGCAGAGCAAACTAGAAAGCAGAAGCCTTTGGTTTTATTTATTTAAGCATTTTTTTGGGTGGGATACCTGTGGAAATACTATGAATGTTCAAGGGTAAGTGTATGAAGGCATTAAGATGTTAGCTGAAGCATACTCCAGAGAGTTGTATTTCCAAAGTGGAGCTGGAGACAAACTTGTGGTGGTGGTAGCTATAGCCTGCTCATTGCATGGCAGGATTCTGAGGGTTGCATTTGGTAATCTGGACCCAGGCAGGAGATTTTGCTCTGCAGCAGAGTTAAACTGGTCAAATACAAACAGCACCCATTGAATTTGTAGTTATACCTCCCTCAGCACACACCAGCTGAAGAACTCTAAAGGAGAACGAGAAGCTATGTGCTGCCTTGTTGTCTTTCTGTTTGCATGGATGTATGCACTGCCTTTTCCTCTTTCTGTCTGAACCACTCTGTCCTGTCAGCCACTGAGGGATGCTGGAGCAGATTCAGTTAACCATGCTACCATCTGATGCTTTGTCAGAGACCAGATGTACAACCCAGGCTTCATCAAGAGACCAATTATCCTTCAACTTCCAGAAGTTTTTGTAGTACCTGAGAGTGAGAAGGGCCAATTCCTGTCAGCCATGACCCCTTCATTCACCCAGCCTCTAGCAGTTAGGTTTTCAACTCTGAAATGTTTATTTTTGGATGGGGAGGGACATGTGTTTATTTTTTTATTTTTGTTTATTCACTTCCTTGTCTGCAAATAAGACTTCTTCAGTCCAGCTCTAAGCTTATTAGTAACAAACAGCCTATTTTGCTGGCTTTTGGACCACTTTGCTCATTTGTAGCATGTGTAGAGGTCCCAATAGATCTCCATGAGTGCTTATGACCTGAGCTTCTCTTGGCCAGACATGTCAGACAAGAGCATTGCATGAATGACAATGATTAAAATTTAGTTTTGTTTTGCCCAATTCCTTCATATCTCTCCCTGTAATGGAAGCCTTGGCCCTGAATTAGACAGACAGGCTATCTACATAGTGTAATGGGAGAGAGAAGTACCAAAAAGGCAGGTATCTATGACATTTTGAAACCAGGCCAACTGGGTCACTCTGAGACACTCCACAGTCTGGAATACTAAGGCAGCAGTGTAGAGGCATCCTCAGAAGACAAGGAATTGATGAAGTTTCTTCTTGCATTAGACATCAGGGATGAGATTTTTTTATATATATATAGGTGCTTTCTTCCTCTAAAGATTTAGCTTCATGCCTCTCTTCTACTTAATTGAAGCAGAATTTTATGGGAGTCTGTCTTTCTATGAGAAGATGAGGCATAAAATACATAGGAAGGGGTTTTCTGCTTCTTTGTTCGCTCCTTTCCCATGTTGCATCAATCAATATTTACGAGAGCAGGGACTCCAGCCTTCATTTTCCATGTCCCACTGATGATCTGAACCAAAATAGCAGAGACACCTTCTGAATCTGCAGTGTTAACTTCAGGCAAGCAAAGAACACTCTGGGAGTGCCTGCTGGAGAAGGCCAAGGAGCATAACACATGCTGGCATCGGGATTTGGGTGAGATGCCACTTCAACTCAACTCTGGAAGTGCAAGAGCTTGGAAAATGTAGTCAAGACAGGTTTCTCCACTGGCAGGTCATACTTAGGTATGAATTTTGAGGATCATGACTATCAGCTTTGACTGAACCAGCAAATGCCTGTGATTCAGCTAAAAAGTCATTCAGCTTTAGATGCTGGAAGTTAGAGGTTCACATTTTAACCTACTTATTTCCTCTCATTTATCACTTTCAGAAGTTCTTCAGAGAGGACAAACTGCACTCTCGAACCGCTCAGTTCCCTTTGCTGTCTCTAAATTGTGCCTGGTGGAACTTGTAATTGTTTTAGGTGGAACATAAAAGCCTGTACTTTTACATGCTTACCTTGCAGTCTGTGATTCTCACCTTCAGGTTTACCTCTGAGTCCTTTATACAGCTCCTTTTAGTTTCAGTAAAAGTGAAAAATCAATGTAGGTCTGTGTTGGTTTCTGTGAATGATCTGTTTGAAAATAGAAATACACAAATCATCCCAGACCAAATTGTCTATAAAGTGGAATACCATTGGTGTAAGAGTGGTTAGTGCAAGGTGTCACAAAGGGGGAACAAAAGTGTCCTATAAAACATTTTATTTATGTAAAGTACAAACAATTTATGGAAATGACATTTAACTGGTTATTCAATGTCCAATTATTCACATCTAAAATAATCCCTGAAGTTGGAGAAATAAAACACTTGAATGACTCCATTTAGGAAATCCTTTTGACTCAAGTGCTTTCCTTGAAACAGCAAATAGCTGGATGACTTCAAGCACACATTTAATTGTGCCTTGTAATAAAGTAATGTAATTAGTAATTACTTAGGAATGATGCTTTAAAATACTTAACAGCTACCACAAACATGCATTTTTTTAGGAGGACTCCTTGTGGTATAAACAAGGCTCCCTTCTGAATGCAGCTCCTGAGTTCTCCAAATTGTTCCTTATGGTTTGCAAAGGTGAGCAGTTCTGTTTGACAGCAGATCACTGCTGGCTGTTGGATTCTCTTCTTAGAGGATAAAACTAAGCTTGTAGAGGGCAGTGCAAGGCACACATTTAGCAAGACTTGCAGTGTATTGGCCAAGCACAGAGGCAAGTGCTGTAATATTTTTTCTTCTTTTTTCCCTTCCCACCACATGCTGCCATTGCTAGTGACACTTTTGGTGGCACTGACCTGTGTATCACTTCACAGTGATTTACAGTCTTCTGGCAACAGAAACATAGCACAGGTGGGCAGCTGTCTGTTAAAAATAATAAACATGAAGAGAACAGAAGGCTACGTGTCTGCACACTTTTTTATAATTACATGCTAATTTGATAGCTTTCAAATTAAAAATGGACTGTATAACAGTGGCAAAACCCAGAAGACTAAATTATAAAAGCAGACTAAATTATAATTTAGCAGACTAAATTATAAAAGTTGGACTGTGTGTGTGATTGCATGAAAATACAGATACACCATTATATTTGGTGGCAGTGATTAATAAATTTGCTTACTGGTTGGAATGTAGATTTATATGGTTTTGTTACCTTAGCTAAGGAATCGAGCAATTCCTACTTAAAACTCCTGATCCATGGTACAGAAATACCATGCTATTTGTATACAGACAGCAATGTGCTTGTATTATTTCTTTGCCAATACCAAAGAGTTCAGTAGTGTCCAGAGAGTGTTTTGTTGTGCAGGCTGGTGTTTCTCTCTGCTGTTGTCTGCTGTTCAGTGGCAGCCTCTATCACACTGTACTGGGCACGTACATCACACCAGATGAGGCTGCTGAGAAAATGCTATAATCTCTTTAAAATGCTGCCCATTTTGATTGAAGGGCTAGCTAGGCACTAACGTGTGGGTTTACCTGGGGAGGCATAGTGCTGTCACCAAAGGATGTTCCTTCAATAGCACTGTCCCATTTTTATCTTGTTCAGTCATCCTGCCAGGAAGCAAACCTGACAGCATCAAGGAAGCATGGAAAGCAGCTCTCTCTTCCCAATGCTAAAGATTTCTTTTCTGTGTTTGCAAAATCCCCTGCTACCAAATCTCTCTGTTCTGACCATGGGAATAAACCCTGCCCCTGGGATGACTGAAGGCTTGTTCTAGACCATGAAAAGAGTAAACAAGGGCTGCGTTTGCACAGTGCAGGATAAATCAGCTGTGCAGAGAGCAGAGCAGGGACAGCAAATTATGTAAGAAAAAGATTTTCATCCTGGGACAGGCATATTCAGGAAAAGAAATGCTATGCAGCTATCTTATATTTTGTTTCCAAAGAGAGGCAATTAGTAGTTCAACCAAGGCATGAACAATTCAATTTCCGCTGTCTGTTTTCTATACGGCCACTGAAATGTGTCCTGGGGACCCCGTGGAGCTGAGCACAGTTTGGCTCCAGGATGTCACAGGGGGAGACACATGGACAATTATGCATCCTGACACCTGCAAACTTCCATTTAGCACTTCTACTTTACTCTTCACAGATGAAAAGTCCCTCATGGGGACTTCTCCTGGGCCAGGCAGGACCTGCACCAAACCAGATTCATACACTGACAGAGGCAGGAGTTTCCTTATTACTGAGCCTGGAGCTTTCCCTTGTGACCTGCTGCTGTCAGAAAAGGCTGGTAAAAGCTTGCTGAGGGGGAAGTACCAAACTGATGGCTAGACCCAGGCATTAAAATGTCCTACTATGTTTCAAAAAAACAAAGGACTCAAGTCACAGGCTGAATTTGAAGTGCCCATAGTGCTGTCTTCCAGGAGGTGGAATGTGATATAAGTCACACAAACCTTTCTGGTTTAGTTTGCTACAATTTGCACATGCATTCCCCCAAAACAAACAAACAAACAGACAAACCAGAATATGAAAACAAAGTTGCGAAACTCCAGTGTCAGTCAGTCACTACAACTCCTACATCTCACAGATCAGATAGGTTATTTCATTTGGAAGTTTAAGTGACTTTAGTTGATAGGAGAGGGAAACAAGTAGAAGGAACTTTATGTAAATAGAACAGGTGGGGAAAGGGTGATGCCCTAAATGTGGAGCAGTATTACAAATGTTTGGGGCAATGTTGGGTTGTTTACATTACTAGAAAAGTATATATTGAGGGAACAGAGTCCTTTTGAAAGGCATACATCTCAAGGGAAGCCATAAATGGGTGTGGTAGTTCTTTGGTTCAGTATTTAAGAGCTTTGCAGTATAAAATATACCTCAAAGGCTGGGTGTGTACTCTGAGCAATCTCTGCAAATGTTGGCAAGACAGTTACTGTTGTCAAGTTTATTCTGGCTTTAGTATGCTTAGGTATTTATGAGGACTTAAAAGCAAAAGTGTCACATCCAAATACCAGGTCATCACTGGGTATGTCAGAGCACAGTGACATGATGATTACAGTACTGTTCATGGTCACAGTTTTTGTCATTTATTTGGAACATTGGTGTCACCAACATCCACAAAGGTAAATTATATTAAAATACTGCTTTCTCTGAGTAATTTTGTAGCAGAACTGTAAAGTATAAACCATTTTTGCAAAGTTTCCTATTCTGGCTAAATTGTGTGCACAGATCTCTGTTCAAGGGCTTGCAAGACACTTGTAGAGATACCTTAAAGCCCTGTGCTCCCCAGTGGTACACTGGAGCCTCTCTGCTCCTCTTAGAGTTTTTTTTTGGGTTTTTTTCTGGTAATCATTGTATATATTGGTTGGTAATTTTCTTTTTGCTTCTAGTCCCAGTTTGCAGCAATCTGCTTCATTTCATGCGGCAGTCCCATCAGATCAGAGAAGTTAAGCACTTCTGGATCACAGTAAAATTTTAATGGGAAAAAGAAAAGTGCAGGAAGCAGCATTCAGTAGTTACCTGCTCCCTTTCTAGTCTGCAGCAGATTAGTGCTTTATCACAGGGTTATGATGAGCTGCATGGAGCCATGCATGCATGCACTTTTCTTCAGATAAGAAGGTTTATGGCTAGCTGTGAAAACTGGGTTCATAAAGGTGAATGTTACACAGCAAGGAGGCTAAAACTAAGTGGGTTGTAGGTGCAATTACTTCTGTATAATATTTCAACAAGGAGAATCCTGCAGACCATGGCCAGATGCATGTAATCCCAGCCTTGCCCTTGTATGGGGCTCAGGCAAGTCTTTGGCGAGTAGACGCTGCCTGCAGTACTCCCATTTTTGGCTGCTTCCTCTGCGATTGGCGGGCAGGATCCTGAAGATATGGAGGGGTTTGTGTTTTCTTCCCTGAGTGAAGTGTAACTTTATTTAATCAGGGAAATCACATTAGGATTATGGTATGGATGATGTATTCTGGATAGTTAGGTCTTCAATACGTAGTTGAACACTCAGTGAGTCAGCCCTGCAATTTTTGGTGGAGTAGGTCTATTCCGGTGTGTGGGTGTTTGCAGAACAATTACGTAAGTGTCAGGGTAACGAGGAACTTTTGACATTTCTGGCAGCTTAACTGAGTTCTTTTCAGTCAAAAATACACTAATTGTTGTTCTCTTGCATTAAACACACATCATTGCCTTAACTGGATTTGGGAGGCTTTTTTTTAAGCATCAGTTGTCAGGGCAAGGCACTAGAGCAGTTTCATCCTTGAGAAAAGAGGAGATTTTTCACTGCTAGAGTGAGACAAACATTTATGAGAACAATTTAAATCATGTAAGAGGGTGCAAAAGTTGATATGCCATATGCCTGGAATTTACTATGGTAAAGCTAATTACTGCCACTGAATGCAAGGGCTCATCAGCATTTTCATTACACCCACCCTCAACACCTTGTCTTTTCTTTTTTTTTTTTTTTTTTTTTTAATTTTTTGAGTTTTAGTTTGCCAGGATTTTTCGCCTATATAATTTTTCCAAAGGAGAATGATGATGCAGCCTCCAAACTGACCCTTGAAATATGTGCTATATTCAAGGTGAGTAGGTTCAGTACCCCACTGATGAATGGTGTATGCAGAAAGGCAACTGCTTTTCTACATGTATTGCAGAGGGAAAGAAGAACTGGTTTGTCTGACAAGATCAATATAGCAAAGTCAGTCAGACCAGGTCAGCATCCAAATGACACTTTCAGAAAGGATTTCTCTCTGGAGATTAAATATGAAATAAGCAAAAACTGGTAAAGGTTTTCTTTCTCGTTTAATCCAAACTGTGCCTTTGGTACAAAACCTGTAGTCCAACTAGTCAATGGGATTTTATTTTTTCTAATCTGGTTAAATATGAAATATTTCAAATTATCATAATCTTGATATACTGTCTCTTCTTCTGCATGGAACAATTAATGAGCCAGATCACAGCTCTGAATGGTGCTGAGCATCCGGCTGACATGCCTGAACAACTAACAAAACAGCATTTGTGAGTGGATTTTGGAGAGCCAGCTAATGTCTGCAGGATGTTTTTAATTTTAAAAAGTGTATTTCCTGAAGTCAGTCAGGGAGAGGGACTCTGTTGCATGCTGTGTACAGCATGGTTCAGAGTGAGAACAGCCTACCAGCTTTGTTGGTTGGTGCTTGTCCACGCTCAGTGTATTGGCTGTGTTAGCAAGTCCTTCCTGAGGCTAGAGGTATGTAAGGTGAGGATTCCACCAGTGACAGTATGTGGTGAGGAATAACCAAAGAATCTGAGTTCTTTGGGCTCAAATCAATACAGTTTAGGCCAGGATTTTTTCTAATTAGTGAGCACAACTTCAGCTTGGACATTCTGTCTTAATGATGGATACATTATGTGAGGGTAATAATTGGATACAGGGGAGTGTGTGTGTTCAGAGGGTGTGTTGTTTATTCCTTCTCTTTGAAATAGCAGAATCAAAGTGTGAATCTGAAGTTGCTGCAACCCCATTTGCTTCCCCAAAACAGAAAATTCTGCAGGTCTGCAGCATGAACTGATTGCTTTATATTGCTTGTAGTCTGCTAGACTGAAGGGATTCATTGTTCTGGTGTGTGCAGGAGGAATTGCTTGAATCCAATGAGCAAAAACAAAGGAACTCTCAGTGCCTCATATTTCTTCCCCAGGATTTATGCAAAGAGGAACGAAGTCTTCTGCATTGAGATTTCGAGATGAGAGTGCTCTTCACTTTAGTTCAGTGCCTTCAAGTGCCACCCCTGTTGATTCATGTAGTTACTCAGAGAAAACTGGAGGCAAATAAGCATGAGTTCTTGCATTCAAAGGGCTTTCTACATTTAGTCATAAAATTAATCTCTTTTGGATTCAGAAACAGATGAATTATTTTAAAACAATTGCTTGCATGCCTTTAAATATATCAACAACTCCTGACGCTTCTGCTATTACATGTGGACAAGAACTGTTAGAAACAGGTAGGGAGAGGTCACCTACCCACATCACTCAGCTTAGAGCACCTCAGAAATGTACCACAGGGATTTTCTTTGAACCATTTTGTTAGCTGGATTTTTTTATTTACTGAAAACATACAGAGGTAAATGTGCAGTACTTCATTATTAGTTGGTAAAGCTAAGAGATTCATTGTTATTGGAAAATACTGATTACTACCTCTTAATCATCCCTCTCTATTGAGGACATACCACCACATCATTTTGAAGCCATTTATCTCTTCTGAGTAAGACCATCAGTGGTGTTACTGCTGATTTTCAAGCTAGGTTTAGCTGACATAGCAAGACAAAAGCAATGCCTGGAGTAGGACCTATGGTGTGTGTTGATTGTCTTTTTGCTCTTAAAAGCAAAGCCTATATTGATTTTGCAACCGAGACCCTGAAAAAAATATATTGCCTATTACTTTAGAAGATAAATGAGGCCAAAATGGCAGAGAAATTAACCATGGACTTTTTATTCTCAGGGTTTGGAATTGATCAGTCGTTCTGATTGCCCATTAAGCCGGGTTCAGCACATTGCCTTTGGAAAGAAGGGGTAGATGAACTTCTGACCACAGAGACAGTACAGATGAGACAGGAAAAACAAGCCAGAAGGGTCAGGTCCAGGTGATTGGCAGGTTGAGGCCCAACCAGGCATTGCAAGTAAGGCAAAGATGACCCCAAACCACCCCTATGCCAACAGCTGCCCTGTAGACTGCCCTGTAGACAGGTTCAGCCCAATGTCCCTTGTCTCCTTGCCTCCCAAATTCTCACCTGACCTTCATACTCAGGTCTCCAAAAATGTGAGACTGCCACTGTTCAGTATGGATTGAAAAGTTTGCCTGTGAGCAATTCCCAGGCATCTGAGGTGTGTCCTGCATGGCCTGTTGTGAGGCACAGTGATGGGAGGGTTACGTGTCCTGGCAAGCCGGCCGGGAGCAGCACTTGCTGAGACTGCTCTTGCCTAAGGCCACCCCTTAGAGCAGGAATATGTTTGGGAGTAGTCAGGAGACTTTCAGCTCACTTGGGTGGTGTGGCTGAGGACAAGGAGGAAGGAGCAAGGTCCAGACAAAATGTGGCTGCCAAACTTGAGAGAACAGCTCCCCATGAAAAGTGCTGACTCTGCTCTCTCTGAGAACAGGTTGCTCATCAGGTGTGAGCTCTTCCTCTCTTGGAGAGAAAGTGCCTTAGCTGAAATATTCTTAGATAGAGACTGTTTTCTACAGCTCTGTAATTTTCCCAGCCAGGCCATTTGTTGGAACTCAAGGTGTCTGGTTTTATTTCTGCTGCTGGGTGAGAGGGCACCCCATGCTTCTTCGTGGGCATGGTCATTTAGAGGAAGTAAGAAATGCTTCTTGAGAAGTGGCAGAGGGGACTTTTTTCTGACTCCTTTCCTGCCCTCAGGTCAAAATAAGAGTTTCTAGGAAACAATTTATTATTGTCAATTTTGGGGTTTTTAGAAGACACAGCAGTTCTAGGAGCTCACAGTCACTGTATACTTGGAAGAGAGAAGATGGGTGTGTCAGATAGGTGTTTCAGAAAATGGATATATTTCATTCATTCAAAATGAATTTCTAAGATTGGTATGTCAGAGATTTCCTGCAAGGATTTCCTCAGCACAAGGTGCATGTTTTTCTGAAATTTCACATATGTTGTCAGGACCTTCATAAGAACATGTGGGCTATACTTGCTATGAAGTGTCCCTTGGACAAGGGTGAATTTTACCTTCCAAAAATCAACTTCAGCTGAAGCAACTCAAAGACCATGTCAAAAAAAAAAAGAATTTTGCCCAGCTGTCAGTGACATTTGTGAATGATGGAAAACTATCCATATGGCTAAACAGACTATCTGCACTCCCCCACAAGTAGTCACTTAGAGGATGGAAGTAATATTCAGCCTGATCATCTGGTTTGCAACAGGATATTTATCTCAAGCTTTCAGGGATGTCATTATTACTGGGGGAGGAGGGGAATGGGCAGTAAGACAGGATCTGTAATAGATTATCAATGTTGGGAAGTGAATAAGCTGGAGGGAAGGAAACCTGCCTGAACCCCATCATTCACCAGCCCTGCTTTTGCCCAGAAAGAGGGGCTGTAGGCCCATGATAATACCAGGGGAAGGAGGAAATTTTCCCACGGTGATCAGTTAAGAGTTCAAGGAGATTAAGTGGGGTCAGAAAAATGGTAGGATCCTGAAAGGGAGGGGTACCACATTTAGTGTGTCTGAAGAGAGGACTGGTTAAGACAGGGAATAGGGACGAGTCTGTAAAACAGTTCCTGTGAGCACATCCTTGAAAGCTAATCCAGCTGCCCTGCAGGGAGGCTGGCAGTGCCAGAGGCTGAATCTCAGCTCAGGGCCTCTGGTGCAGTTGAGCAAATGACACAGTTGTGACTGATACTGGCACAGAGTACGACAGCCTCTGGTTGTGGTCCACTGGTTGTGGCTGCCCAAAAACCACCTAATTTAAACTCCACTTCTGAACTAAGGAGCATGAAAATTTCAAAGCTTTTTGCTTCCAGTGGAGGCTTCCAGGGGTAGTATTAATAGCTTTGGTGAACTGTGCTCCATTGATTTAAAGCACCTGTGCTTCTGAAAGTCAGGGTTTTATCAATTTTTTATCACTTACACAGGAAGCAGCGCTGGGCTTAATGCTATTTATCCAGCTGGACATATTGACTTTGACTTAGGAGATCAAAGCATTTTGGTTAGGGATTGTGTAACATCTTCCTATAAGAACTGTCAGGGGTAAATTTACCAAAGCCTGAAACTTTGATTGATGATGGTTTTGCATGAGTGTTCAGCGTCAGGAAGCACACAATAAACCCTTTCTCTTAATGGAGGTACAGGCTCTGGCCTCTTTAAACATATGTATTTTGAAACACATTTCATCAGCTCCTTGAACATACCAGTACACAAAACCCTGGAGGTGCACTTGAAGGTGAGCGGTCCCTCAGCTCCAAGGAGGTGACCCAAGATCCTTTAGGATGCAGCTTTGTATAGACCAAACCTGGAGCCAGTAAGGAGAGTAAGTTATTTGTTTTTTCTTTTTTTGTTTATTTTCTTGCCCTTTGCTATTGTAATAGCAACATTTTCCACTAGGAAAGAGGTTGGAAAGTGCTCCCTCAGGAGCTCAGAAGTTCAGTCCTGTGCTCCCATGGGTCCTCCTTGGCAGATAGATCCAGCCTCTCCTTGAGGCTACATGGAAGAGACTTGACTTGTCCCAGTTGAAGGTGACACTTATCACCTGCTGTGATCCAGCTTTCCCCAACTATTTCTATCTGAGCGGTACTAAATACACTTGTTAAACACTTTGACATCTTATATCACCAATTACTGAGGATTTTTTTTAGCATACTCTAACTTTTAAAGGCAGGACACTGTCCCCCTTCACTAGGGTAATGAGGAGAAACTGCAGAGAGAGGACCTCAGCAGGGGATTTTAACTTAGGGGTGCTAGCTGTCCCCTAACAGGGAATACCCTCTGCTGCTGGCTGTAAAGGGGAGCATGAACAGTGATCTCCCACCTCTGCCTCACATGAAGCCATGCTAAATATCTGTCCCAGCCTAAATGAACATGAAACAACAGTGGTCCCACACTACGAGAAGTGTTGTCAGCATGGATGTACTCTTTCAATAGTTGTCCTTAATACAGTAGTAGGGGGCATATACAGAATTAAAATAGATGAAATATGACAGATGGCTGCTTGAGTTTTTCTCTCAACATAAAATTAAAGCCCTATAAATAATGTAGAATTATACTGGCCTTATTGCTCTCTACCAGTGGGATTCAAACCCATGCAGAGCTTTGATCAGTCTGAAAATTATTGCTGATGCACAAGACAGTGTTACTCCTTTTTTCCTCTAGGTGCTCAGAGTGCAGATTGGGCCCCAAAGATGGGCCAGCCCTGCCATGGCCCAGCACATCCTCTGCTGTGCCCTGCAGCTCTGCTCCAGGGCTGGGCGTGAGCGTGGCTGTCAGAGCCCTGCTGGCTGGCACTTACCCGTGATCCAGGCACCTGCAGGCAGCTTGCTCCTGAGCAGCAAGGCTTTTTGAGTGATGGAGAAGTTTTTGTGTGGTGGTAAAGCTGCTGCTGCCACAGTTTTGTGTGATAGTCACAGCCTTTGTCCTGAGCATGCCACAGCCTGTGAGCAGCTGACCTGTGCCATTGCAGTGCTCAGGGCTCTCCTGTCTTGCAGAAGGAAATGTTCTCTGGGCTTTTCCTTTATTTTCCTTTTTGTTTTTAGCTACAAACAAACACTAAATATTTTAAGTGTGGATCTCATGGCTCAAGGACTCAGGATGATTAAAAGCAGGAGACCTACAGAGACATCCAGAAATTATTGTTTTTAACAAGACAGGAACTTTGTCTGAAAACAGGATGACCTGCTGCAAAAGACGCCGACAAATCCCTGTAGAGCTTTAGAAAAAACAAGCAGGCGCCTGAGTGTGCTTTAAAAAAAAAAAAAATCCTGCCTAGTAATAAAAAGGGATGTGAGGGTAAACAGGAAAAGAGCACTCCACACTGCAAGCAGTCCAGAGGAGGAGAGGCTGGGAAGAGCACTGATCTGAAAACCTGATATGGAAACTAAAGGGAAAGATTCCTTACTATTCCTCAGGACAAATTCCTTGAAAAAGCCTTGATGCAGCTTTAGTGGCAGCTGCCCACTGGTTCCTGTGTGCCTTTGTTGTGGTACTACAGAGGGTGTGGGAGGGTAGCACAGGCACCACAGGTTTTGTTGGCTGGATTCCGTGGCTGTAAAGAAGTTTCAATTCTGAATTGCCTGAAATAGAGGCTTAAGAGACAATTCTACTGCATAACTGTGTTTCCTGAGAATGAAGTGACTGCAGTTCTGCACACCTGTGCAGTTATGCTGCAGTACAACTCACTTTTCTAATTTTAGTGTGAATCTCATGACATATGTTGTTTTCTGCCAACCCCTAGCTCCTCATGTTTTGCAGTTTCATGAGAATCTCACTTTCCATGAATCTGAATCCAGTCTTTCTAGCCTTCATGCCTAAGAAAGAAAATCTTGAAATCAAAGGCAGCGTAGCATAACATGTAAAACAAAACCCCTGTTATTGCTGTGTTTTGGATGGTGATTTTTAAAATCAACTTCTACTTTGAGAAATTAGTATATTGATATTTGGGCTCGATCACATTACCTCTTCTGCTTTTTGGTAGAATTTTCAGACTCAAGTGCTCAGCAGGTTTTCCATTGGAACAGGCACACTGTTAGTCAGCAGGTTTTCCATTGGAACACACACACCTCTAGCGATAAAAGGGATGAGATAGGTACAGTAGCAGGTACAGGCCCAGGTACACCAGAATCGTAGGATTGGGTTGGAATCAACCTTAAGTATAATCGAGTTATATCTATTATTATAATATAATCCTTGCCATGGGCAGAGATGCCACCCACTAGATTAGGTTGCCCAGGGTGCCATCCAACTTGGCCAGCTTGCAGGGATGGCAACCTGTTCCAGTGCATCATCACCCATTGAGTAAGGAATTTCTTCCTCATATCTTGTTTAAATCTCTCCTCTTTTAGTTTAAAGCTGTTTCCCCTGGTCCTCTTACTATCTGTCTATATATTCACTCTCCCTCTTTTTTATATAAGCCCCTGTAAGTGCTGGATGGCCACAATGGATGCCAAAATTCTTTGCAACAAGTTTCTGCTGCTCCAAAGTCAAACACTTCCCCAGAACTGAAATAACACCTTAGTGGCCAAAGGGGCATTCAGGGGATGTAAAATGCACTGACAGTAAAAGATTCATCCCCTCAAATGTAGGCCCCAGTACCCACCAAAATGCAGGTGAGGGGTTTGGGCTGATGCCCAAGGTTTAGCACATCCCAACTGAGGCTGTCAGGATGGAAGTCACTCCTCTCTGAGCACCAGGGAGTTGACATGGTCAGCTCTGCCACAGCAGCCGTGCTCCGACCATCGCTGAAAGGGCACAGCTTTTCTCTTTCATTGGGTCCTGTGGAAAATACAGCAGCTCAGACAAATGCTTGTGACCTTACAGGCACTGATGGGAGCCACAGAGAGGCCTTTGGATCACCTCCCGTGGATGCAGCCCTAAATCCCTGGGGATGAATATCGGGTCCTCTGGCCCTCCTTTGTCTCCCTGTGGGTGTGTACCAGCCCTGGCCTGGGAGTGCCTCCGTGTTCCTCTGTACAAGGCTGTTTTCCAGAGAGTGGCAGGGAGCAGGGAAGCAACACTTGTTTGTGAGCTTTTCTGATAATGGAAAATACATTAGTCTCCACCCTGTTCTGGGTATTGCTTGGAGGCAGACAAAGAACAGCTTCTCCTTGCCCTGGAGGAGAACAGGTGCTGGAAGAGCTCAGCACAGGGGTTGCCCTGAAGCTGGGCATCAGACTGGGGGCCACTCTGCAGCGGGTCACAGGGGTGACAGCTATCCCTGCACTTCCTCATCCCCGATGCCAAACACCTCCTGCTCTGGAGCTGTTTGGTTTCAATTTGCAGTCAGTTCACCAGCAGCATTTGGTTTTGCACCGGCTTTCTCAGGCAGCCCAGTACCTTGGGCAGGGGGTTTTATCCACTCACTTTTTTATTATATAAAGGAATTGAGTTTTTTTTTTTCTTTGCTTTAGTATAAATGACAGGGGCTTTGCAATTCTTAATGTGTGTGGCTGCCCATAGATCAAACACTTACCTGTAACCTGCACCCTCCAGCACTGCACTGCTTGAGACTGAGTTACATAGTAGAAACTATGATCAGAGAAGTTTCCAATTTCCAAGAAATGAAATTAAAGCCAAACAAATTTTTATCTCCTCAAAATGAATAGAAATACCAGCTGCTTAGTCCGCTGATTACTTCATTATTTGATACTCATATGCATGCTCACAGGAGCACAGCTATAGCAGCATGCTTCACTTTGCCTCTCTAACTTCCAAATTCACAATGAATACAGAGTACAAAAACCTACTGGCAAGGTGTAGATAAGCATGTCTGTGTAAGAATTTTGAGAATTTTATTTTTATACGATGTTCTTGTCCTCCTCAGACAAGCAAAGACATGATATCATTTGTATTGGCCTAAGAAAAAATAATTCTAAGTCAACATGCCAACATGGTGCCAGCTTGATTCACAAATCTTTGTAAAATTAGTGCGCAAGAAACTGAACTACATCATTGGGTAAAAAAAGTTTATTCCTTCTCCACAAGTAAAAGATACTTAAACTCTGCCCAAACTTAGTATGATGTCCCAGGTTCCAAATTCAACTCACAAATTGCCAAGAGAGCACAGCAGAAGCAGCATCACTGAAGATCTAACACGGTAAAAGATCTCTCATTTCTGTTAAAAAATGGTGAGTTCAGGGCAGCTACTTATCTTTCTGCAATTTTTTTTTCCATAGCTCTGTCCTAAGTCAGACCTACTGACTTCTGTTGTGCTACCGGCCCGGTACCGGTCACTTTTTATTTGAAAAGTGGATGTTATGAGCTCTTTTTTCTAGTGTTTACATCTGAGGACATTTTAACTCTTGCAAATGAGTGGTTCATCTCAGCCTCTTGGAAGGGAGTCTTTGAAGACTGATGCCATTAGTGCAGGATAATTTTTAGGCTATTCACTCTTTATTGGGCTATGAAGTAATTGGCTATTTTGGTGCTGCCCAGCAGGGTTTCTGGCTTGGCCCAGTGCTGCTCCCTCAATGGCTGCCATGCCTGCACCCCACCACAAATGCTTGGAAGAACAGACTTTCTTCACTGACAAAAAAAGCCATTCAAACCTTTTCCTATAGAGAAAGCTGACTGCTTTGGGTAGAGAAAACACAGCCTCATTGCAATACCACCCCTCCCCAGGGGACAGTGCCTTTGCAAAGCCAGCCAGGCAGCAGGAAGGTGGTGCTGGTCACAGAGAGGAGCAGCCCAAGGCAGGCTCGGGGCAGGGGACAGTGGTGGCCCCCACGGTGACACCCGAGCTCTCTGTGGCATCCTGGGGAGAAGACAGCGAGGAAGAGAGCAGCGGGGAGGCAGTCTGTGATTGAGGTGTGGAGGAAAAGGGGCATTTGGGCAATAGGAGAAGGCTGGCAGGGAGCTCTGGGGACCATCCAGCCCAAGTCCCCTGCTCAGAGCAGGATGCCCAGAGCCAGATTCTGCACCTTTAGCTCTGAGTCTTGGAAGCCTTGAAGGGGAAGTTTGGCATAGCACAGCTTATGCCAGACTCGTGCTGAGAGGTTCTGAGCTATGTGGGATGATGCTCTAAAAGATCATTTCAATGTTCTTTTTTCTCTGTATTCCAATCAGTCACATATTACTTTTTTCTTCTTGCTCCAGATATTGTTTTGCATCATCCTTGCCATATGGAAGAAAGGAATGGTGCTGTTCTGATCTGCTGCCATAAAAATAGGAAATGTTTCATAAAAATATGAAATGTGTGATCTTCAGGGTAGATTAAAACTGGGAATTCCAACTTAAAGGGGGTTTTCAACATGTTGAATTTTATCTTTCTTTTAATCTAACAAGCTATAGTAGTGTCAAGTTTTCCTAAAGATTAGAAATCTCATCAGAAATGGATTTGTATATGTTTTATTAGTCTTTATAAAAACTGCTTCAAATTAAGACATTAACTGATAATTTCCTTTTATTATTTCAGATATTTCAATTTATAAAACTCAAATTTGATTTTTTTGGCCATCTAGATGCTGAAAATATTCAGTGAGGAAAGATTCTCAGAGACAGCATTACTGCTCCCTCTGAAATCCTCCTGGACTTCTGGGAACAGAACATGACAAGAAAATGAGTGCTTTTAGCAAATCCAACACTGAAGGATGCTATTTAGCACAAGGAGTTAAGAAATAAACACTGTGCAGATGGGAGCTGCAGGCAAGCATCTCTGCAGTGACACCTATCATCTATGCTATGGTTTAGTGGTGAGCGCTGGTTTTGGTTTAATGGTTGGGCTCAATAATTTTGGAGGTCTTTTCCAGCTTCAGTGATTCTATGATCAGCTGCACCTGAGCTGTGAGCATGGTGATGGAGGAGCCAGTGCAAGGGCTATGATGCTGTCTGTTTGCCTAACATTATAAAATGGCACGTGGATTTCCTTTGCGACTCCTGGGAATGGGAATAATGCAGGTTATACCTAATTTCCACAGAGGGCTTAGATATCCTGTCCCACCTTCCCAGTACTCTGGTTTCTGAAGAAATGGGATGGCTGTGGTGGCAGTGAGCCAGTGGTCCCTAGGCAGGTTCTCTACTCCAGCTAATAAATCCTTTGGGAACTGGGCCGGCAGCACAACCTAGTGAGCTGGCACTTCAATGGCCTGAAGAAGAGCTGGCCTATGGTTCATACTCCAATGGAGTCACACTGGAGACTGCCTGAGTCTCTCTTTTCTGTCTCAGGAGGTGACGCTCTCATGTCCCAGCCAGCTCTGTGTGAGCTGATGGGTTTGGGCTGGTCCCCATGGGAACACAGCCACCCTACTTCTGGCTGTGTTGTGCTTCCTACAAGCCAGGAATCCTGGCTGCTTTACAACATCATCCTGAGGGCACTGTTTGTCCCCCACACAGCTCAGCAGCCTGGACACTGGGATGGAAACAGATTTGAGACCAGCTGTCATCATTATACCCCTGTAAGAATTAGACAAATTTGTTATTCTTAGGGGGGCACTTAGAGTACAGGGGAGATTGGACTTTGCATAACTGCATTGACATGCTGTGGCTGGTACTGTGGCAGCAGCCAACTCCCACCTGGGAATGGACTCTTACTCTTCCCATCTTCATTTCTTGATCAGACAGAAACAAAGATGCAAAGAAAAATATAAAATTATTTATTAGGGTATGTTATACCAGTGTTTAAAAACGATGCAGCAAAAACTACAAATAGCATAGAACTTTATCCCCATGTATTTTGGATAAGATTTTATGGTAGCACAGGAACAGTTTCTTAGGGATTTGACATAGAAAGTGCATCTTATGACCTTTCCAGGTATGAAATTGAGAATATTTTCAAGGTTTGTTGGCAGTGCAAATGGCAACTTACTGTGGACTAGATGAAGTGATGCTGCCACAAGTGGGAAGCGACAGATGAGGAGGCAACAACAGCTCTCAGGGTGCAGACAGAGACACTCCATGGCAGCACAGGACAGATGTAGTTGTTCAGTCCAAAATTGCTGGTAAGAGTCACCACTGAGTGAGATAAAGCTGAACTGATTACTGAGTGTCTAGTCCTTTTCTCATAGTCTGAATCTGTACATCATAGCACCAGGTTAAATCGTATCTGTTAGGAATGAACACAAATTAGGTACAGAGCTCAGAAGTGCAGATAACTGGGGAATCATATGTTAATGAGATAAAAATTGTATTCTTCCTCCCAAATACAAGTGGACTATTTAAAGAGGAGAATTTTCCTTGGGGGAAAGACCATTTCTGAGAGTTTTTTCCATTGTTTTTCAGCATCATTTCAGCCCAGACAAGGAAGCCAAGCTACCAGGAACAGGGCAATATCACCTGTGAGTGATGCAAAAGCAGCTGAAGAAGAAGACAATCAGGGAGTAGTTGCTGTGGCATTTTGGGAGGCTGTTGAGCTAGCTCCTGAAAACAACTGGCAATGTTCAACTGGAGTTGAGAGCTGCTGCATGAGGGACAGGAAACTGGGGTAGATTCTCTTTCTCAAAAATGATCCTCTGGTAAAGGAAGACCAATAACTGAGGAGAAAAGAAATATAAGGACAAGTGAAGAAAATTGTTAGTAAGGGACAGAAAATGCCAGGCCTTTCCATGGTCCACTGACTCCCTTGCCAAGCAGCTTTGTCCTGCTGCAGGAGGATAATCCTGGACAGAGAACAGCCAGCCATGGAAGGCATTTCAAGAGCAGGGTATATATGATGCTAGTACTTCATCTCCAGACCTTGGTGGAGGAAAAGAAGCAGAGAGAGTCTTGATGGGTAGAAGCAGGCATAGATGGGATGTTCTTTCATCATACTTTTTTGTGGTGTAGCACCTGGGCTGAACACATTTGTTTGTATTGCACTGCATGCTGTGTGAGTGCTTAGCAGACATAGGTATGTGAAAACAAGGTATTCATCAGGAGATCAGGAGCAGAATGACCTAAATATGATCACAAATAAGATTTAGTATTGCACTGCAGCACAGTATCTCCCACACTGAAGCAAAGAAGGGGTTTGAACGTGTGGGCTGCTGGCTTCAGGCACTGTGGCAAGGACCTACACACCAATGTTTTATAAAACATCCTAACGAGTGTCTGTGAATAGCCCTGGGGTGCAGCAAGGGCTGGTTGGCTCTCCAACACATTGCATTGGAATTTAGGGAGTGAGGGACCTGAATTGGGCTTGGACCAACTAGCAGCAGTTCAAACCTTGTCAATTGTGCCAGGCTGCACACCTGAGCAGACTTAGCTTTAGCAAAGTACTGCACTGGGGCTACCACAGCCTGGACAGCCTTTGCTGGTGGGACTTTCTGGAGAGAGTGGAAAAGTACTGAGCTGGACAAGCAGGGCAAGCAAGGAGGAGACATTGAAGACTATTCTGTAAAGAACCCAACTATGGCAAAGTGCCTGGAAACAAGCTTCCTGAGAGCAAACGGTTGCACATGAAATGCTGTGCTGTGATAGGGAGTCGATGATTATTGACTTTGCAGGTGAATGACCAAAGTGCCAGCATGAGAAAATGAGCTCTTGGTTTGCCATAGAGGTATTTGTTAAGCTTTCATGTGTTGAGCAACAGGAATGCAAGACCTCTTTCAGTGTGGAGACAAGAGGCATCAGAGAAGTAGGAGTACTCATCTGAATTAAAAATCAACTTTTGCCATACTGGTGTTCCTGGCAGGTTACACCTGCTTCCCACCCCATGCCTTGCTGCCACTCTGTCTGGAGCAACGTGCTCTTAACAATAGCTGGTGGCTGGAAGGTACAGCGTGTGCTGCGTGGTCATTTCCCCTTCCTCCCACCCTGATTGTTATTGCAGCAGTCGGGAGCAAGAAGGGCTCTTTAACACCATTAAGCTGCGAGAAACCATGACAGTGAGGACCTGACTTCATGCAATATGAAGGAAAATATTTAAATAGAGAAGATGCCTTCCTGTAAGTACTTTGTACTGTAAAGTGTATGTATACACACAAACACTCACATGCACATGCATCCGGGAGGAGCTGTGTGTCCAGGGGGGGAAATCCGGCCTGCACCACTCAGTGAACAAATTCCCACTGCCCCTGGCGCAGCAAGGCTTCATTCCCACTGCCCCTGGCGCAGCAAGGCTTCATTCCCATGTCCCTGGCAGAGCAAGGCTTCATTCCCACTGCCCCTGGCACAGCAAGGCTTCATTCCCATGTCCCTGGCACAGCAAGGCTTCATTCCCCTGCCCCTGGCAGAGCAAGGCTTCATTCCCATGTCCCTGGCACAGCAAGGCTTCATTCCCCTGCCCCTGGCAGAGCAAGGCTTCATTCCCATGTCCCTGGCACAGCAAGGCTTCATTCCCACTGCCCCTGGCGCAGCAAGGCTTCATTCCCACTGCCCCTGGCACAGCAAGGCTTCATTCCCCCTGCCCCTGGCAGAGCAAAGCTTCATTCCCATGTCCCTGGCACAGCAAAGCTTCATTCCCACTGCCCCTGGCAGAGCAAAGCTTCATTCCCACTGCCCCTGGCAGAGCAAAGCTTCAGCATCTCTCTGTGCATGGGGTGCAGCTCCCTTGTGCCAGCAGCGCTCAGGCACGCACACTGTGAGCACCTTACTCAGTCCCTGCAGGACTGGGGATGGCCCCTGGGCCATGCTGGCAGGGCTCTGGAGCACACTGAGGGCCTGTCCTCCAGGCAAGGCCACTCTGCACGCCCTGCTGGCACAGCTGCCTGCCTCACACCTGGGCTGGGGCAGTTCTGCCTGCCCACAGGCCACGGGAGCTCTGCCGGGAGTGACCCTGCCCACCTCAAGGGGCTGGTGGGGGTCTTTGGTTGCCTGCTTGGTTTTGGCTTGGGGACTCTCTCTTTGGGATTTTTTTCCCCTCATAGTCTGTGTTTTAACATGTGTTTGGATTAATCTAAAAGTTGGTGAAGTGCCTTCATTTGGTCTGTTCCCAAAATAGGTAGAACAGTTTTTGAGGGTCAATTAGAAAGGCCAACAAGCCTTTGGATAATCCTGACACTAAATTAATTGATTTCATCTAGCTTATTTTACCCTTGAGTCTGCCTTTGGGGAGGCAGAAATGCAAGAAACTACAACCTACAACTGACTTTAGTGGTTACTGTCTTGAAAACTACTATTTTAAGGTTGATTATAATTCTGTTCCAGTGAATTTTCTTCAACTGTTTTGAATTTGTGCAGCTCTAAGCATATTTCAGTGATAATATAGATGGAAATTTAAGATACCAGCATAATGAATATAAATCTGGATTTCCTTAGGTACTATTTGGAGAGTCAGTAAAAGCAATTTAGGGCACCAAGGTTTGAAGAACCGCTTTAGTATGTTCAGCTACAGTGTGCCAAAACTTAAGTGGCTATTTTCACCTCAATCCCTGCATGCAGTGAGCCAGCCACCTGATTTTAGCAACAGAAAATGAGTGTTCATAACTATCATTTTCTAATAGCTGGATTCTCATTTTTTTGGCCTTCTCTTGCAGCACAGGTATCACTAACCAGCATCACCATGAGTGACCAGCACTTAGCTGCCACCTTCATCCTGACTGCCCACTCCAGCTCTTGGAGTGTGGAATTAGGGGGCTCCCAGAATCAGAGCTGTGATTCCTGCAGGAAAGCATTATGTGTCCGTGTCTGGGACCAGATCTGGGGCAGTATGCCAAGCTCTTTTGTGAATTTGGCCTAAACTGTAATTACCATGACTGATGGCTGCCCGCTGCTGAAAATCTGCTGCAGTGTTACGGGTGCTGAGCATTTGGACAATCCCAAAATAAAGGCCAGCCAGTCAGTGCAATGCTGCCTTGGTTTGAGGGTGACATGAAGGACAGCAGGACAGGGGCCAGAACTGCTTGTAAAGGAAAGCAAAAATGTGTTCAGAGTAAGAGGCACTCTTTGTTCAAGATTTCAAATATCTGGTGAAACCGAGCCAAAACAGGAATATTACTGGAAAATGTCAAGCATACCTATTTTTGTGTAACAAGTGTAAAGTACCAAATCACTTCCACAATAATGGAACCTCCTTTTAAGACCAGCATGTCCTCAGTTTCTGTGGAAGAGCTTTGAACCAAGAACCTTCCAGTTGCACTGGACAAACACTTCCATGTGGAGCTGTGTTCCTTGGCCATGCTCTGCATTTCACCAGGAACATTGCTGGGAACTTTGCAAGCTGATGAAGAAGAAAAAATGCAGAACTGCTTTGGAGCTCTTAGTGAGTAAAATTCATTATAATTTAATGATTTTTTTCCATTCATTTTAAAGATGTGCATGAACTACTTCAGAATGTAATTATCATCTGGTTTTTATTTTTTTTTCATATTCTATACACTGTCCCCTTGGCACACCCTATATAGGGAAGTTTGTACTGGATAACACATGAAGGACTGTGGTAACCATGCTATAAAGATGAAATTGCAGACATTGCCACAGTACCTACAAATTATATTCTATCAAATTTACCTTCAAACAGTAATGTCAGCTGCCCCCAAGCGTGTCTGGATGACCCCACATGTGTTAGCCATACACTGCAATGACACACATGTGTTCCCACACAGCCCATCCTGCACTGGCAGCACAGGTTTCTTTGTTCAGAGTCATATTGTGCATGTGTTTGTTATTCATGTTTCTGCTCCCCCAGCTTTCCTTTGATGTAAATTTAATACAACTTTTTTTCTTTTTTTTCCCCTCCATCATTATTTGAAACAGAAACTCTGGGACAATAGCATCAAATATTGGATATATAGAAAAACATTAGGCACTGTGTTATACTTTTTCTGCAAGTCTAAGCCATAATAAAAAATACATATTTCTCAAAAGAAAACTAATAGGCTTGACATTTTTCCAGAAGCTACAGACCTAGAGTTTGAGTCAGGCTGTGATGCCACGGCACTGAAGCAGCCACAGTCTACTGCAGAGCCCTTGTGTTGGGGGTGCCAGGAGGAGACTGATTGCCTACAACACTGTTAGGGACATTTTATTTGAAGTGAGCTCTGCTTTTAAGTCCCTTGCAAATCCTATACTGTGCCATACACAGTTTTGGAAAAAGAGTGGAAACTTCACTTATGTGAAGGTTGAGAAAGATGCTTAGCCTTAAGCTTTGCATTCCTCTTTAAATTTTTCTGAGCAACACTTTCACCCATGATTAGCTTTCAGAGTGTATGAAGATCATGCTACTCTGTGCTTAACCTTTAAACGAAATTTCTGTGATCACTGGCCCTGGTTCCCAAAGCGACTGTGAGAAATGAACAGGACAGATGGTAGCAGCCTTCCCCAGTGGATGCTACAGAATATTTCTGTAATGATTTAAAGCCATGCTAAACAATAGCTTGTTCACATTCAAATGCAGAGCATCCCAAGATGCTTCATGAGACAGGGGAGAGAGCTGAAATTGCTTTTTTGGTGATGCTGGGCACAATTAAAGGCTTATGTCTGAACCTTACATCTATCAAACTGCTGTACAACGAGGGAAACAGCTCCCTAAGTAGCTTTTAACAAAACACTAAATATACTATCATAACAATAAAACCTAACTATCCAGCTGCTGGTGAATTATGTACATGTGGTACTGTGTCCATCATGTCTCCTCTCCCCCCTTTAATCCATCCCTTCCTGCTACTGGAAAATAGCAAAGGTCCTCCAAGGAGCAGCTGAAAAGTTTAATAAAAATAAGTCAGAGCTGCTTAATCTGTTTTTGTGATCTGGCTGCACTTTTTCTGAAAACCATGATTGTTCTTTTGGCAAAGTTCAGCAAAGTGAGAGCTTTTAGCGTGGCCCCAAAAGAGGGGAGAAAAAAGCCAGTTGCTGTCTTCTCTTTTGACATGGCAAATCAAGGCAAATGTGTGAAGGTATTAGAGCCCCACTGCAGAGCAGGAAGAGGAAAACAAATGACACCACGCCATATGCCCCTAATCCCAATTAAAATGCATTCAAACTCATTTCTCTTCTTCTCAGCTTACCTTTTCCACACCAGTGAACACGCATGTTTGACAACAGAGTGTGGGAATTTCTAGTTCACTGAGCAGGTTTCCTTTCTCTTTGCTCCTGCATCTACCTGAGGCTGCAGCTCCAAACCCTCACTATGTGCTTTAAAGCAAGCCCTGTCCCCCCTCACCACACAGCCAGGCATGCACACATTGCCAGGGACTCCAAGGCAGCAAATCAAGAAGCAGCAGACCCAGCTCGAAGTTAAACATTGCCAGTGGCCAAGCTGGGCTTTGTAGGAAATCAAATCTTTTAGGCTCCCTGATGATGCTGTGCTTAGCTCAGCACTTTTCCCAGATATGGAGGTTCCTGTGCTTGAGCAGTACAGCAGGAGAAGCATTGAGAAGGTGAGCAGGATCTTCTGCCTTCAACAGGCATGGAGAAGCAGGCACAGCAGCCAAGGAGAGACCTTCTCAGTACCACTGCTGAAGAAGGGGGCAGGGGGAAAATGCTGCAGGGTGCTTAGAAGATTGGAAAAGACTTTGGAGTTAGTGGGGATGTGAGTACATGAGAGGAAGGCAGCATGAGCTACTCATTAGAGGCTGAATGGATAGAGATGGGGAGAGAATGTTAGTGTGGCGAATCACTCTGCAAGCACTAAAATTATTTTGAAAAATGGAAAAGGATGCATTTGCCATTATAAAATCAAATAGGAAGAGCAACAAATAAACATGGTCTATGATTCATAAAACCATTGTTAAATAGATAGCTGAATCTTTTTCTTGGGCAGGAAAACAGGCAACTTCAGCTTTTTGTCATTTCTACTTTTCACAAGGTCCTTCCTTGTCCTCTTCATCTTCCCATTGACATAAAAGCTATTGACTGGACCTATAAGCACAGCATTGCTTTTCTTTGTCTTTTGATTTAAACTCTGTTGCTTTCTTCCTTGTAGGGTATCTCAGATCTCAGTGAGAATTCAAAGCACTTCCTTATAACTTTGCAGTCTCCAGGTTTTGGGTTTTACATCCCCCTCCTTGCCAGGCTTTTCAGAGCACCATCCCACTGCTTCCTACACAGAGTACAGCTGCCAGGCTGATGATACAGATGCAGAGATAAAATTCTATTCTCAAAAGTTGGCTTAGTAAAACGACTTAAGCATACAGTTCCAGATTGTTTTCTCTGTATGTATTTTCTTTATGCTTTTAGATTCATGGCATTGATCTTTGCCTCTTGAACAGGTAAAGAAATCAACAACACAAGCAGGGTGTTAACCTCCATGCTTGTTCATGCCACAGGGAAAGTGAGCAGCTGGGGAAAATACTAAGCAAGTGCCTCAATAGCTGTTTAGTACAACAAGAGGCTGCTCTGCAAAGTGCAAAGAAACAGGACCTAATGGTCCAGAGCCACTTCTTCCCTTTGCCCCAAGCCTGGATTCTGCCAACACTAGGATCTCCTCAGTCCTTCTCCAGACTTCTCAGTGCCTTGTCCAGTCCCAAGCCCCTCTGTGTTTCTGAGATCTTTCATCTCCTTACCCCAGTCTCATCTCCAGGCTGAGCTAGTCTGGGTCCCACTGTAGCTGCATTTGGTCTTGCCTGGCTCATTCACTGTGACAGCTTTCAGTGAGCTGCCTGCCTTTGTGCTCAGAAGAAATGTCTCCTGCACCAGTTATGCATCTTTATGTTTTCTGATGCCAGAAAGGGTCCAGCAAAGGTCTAAAGGGGGAGGTCATGTATTATTTTATTCCTTCAAAAGGCAGAGAACTTCTAGAAAAATTCATCCTGAAAAGGATGCCTAGCATGGAAAATTTAATTCAAATTTTGCAAAACGTGTGCAAACAGCCTCTTGCAAGAAAAAATGCAGGAAAAGATGGCTATTTGTGGCACACCGAGTCTGTGATTGAATTATATGAGCTTTTGTCCACTGCTTTCCTAACCAGGAATAGGAGCTCCCAAATGAGTTAAGTGATTCTCTATGTCAAGCCATATTAGTGCTGTATGAACTGTAATATTTATTTAAAATCCTCTTACAGACAATGTCTTGATTCAAACTGGATTCCATAGCTGTTGCAAACAAGGTCATTATTATACAGCTTGTTATACCATGACAGCTGGCAGAAGTGAGCTTGGTAATTCACATGCAACTTTGAAAATGTGGCTACACTTCTGTCACCCACCAGAACTTCTTAATGGCTGCTTGGACAGACCTCTATTGAACAGGATTGGTCCTGATGCTTCCTGAGGCCAATGGAAAGAAACACCTGAAGATGAGGTAGGTTTCTCTGGCATATGCTGAGGTTATGCCCATGGTCACTTTTTGCTGTGTGACTGTGAGGATCATGCTGGCTCTGTCATGTGAGCTAAGCATGAGAGAAATCTGCAAGAAGGCACAACATTTTGAGGTTGCCTCATGATATTCAGGGTTTGACAGGCCCATTGTTTATACAGCATTAATACCAAATTGATGCTTTTGGGAAACTCCACCCATGAGCGATGTAGAAAATTTCCTGATATGCCCAACAAGATTTCAGCCAAGTGCAGTAATTGAATGTTGCAAAATATTTTTGCAGAGGAAAAGGATGAGAGAGAAGAGAGGGTGAAAACACAGAGAAAAGCAAAGAACTGATGGGCTATGTAAGAATGAACAATACAGGCATGACAAATATTAGTGCAGAAGGAGGCAGAGCTTGTCAGTCCATTTGTGAGGACTGTACAACCATATTATCAGAGGCTGCATTTAAGCAGAATGGGGTTCATCTTTTTCCTCTCCCTGTCTTTCTCTCTTTGCCCACATTCAGCTTCTGCTGGCATTGTCTCTTCCTCTCACACCCTGAAAACTTGAAGCCTCTTCTCCTTGGAAGTTTCAGGGTCTGGCAGGACTTACAACATTGCCTAGAAAATTACACTGGACGACATAACTTTCTTTCCCAATTCTTTCTATAGCTCCTGGTCATGCTTTGACAGCAATACAAGGCTGATCTTGTTGGCTGTGCCAGTCTCTTGAGCAATCTACATTTGGATGTAATGGGTCACTGATTGAGAAACTAAAACTAAAAGGTCTGGAAAAAATTATACACTCTAATGCTTAAAGAGAATATTGAAATGATGCTTGCAGCTGGATTTTGTTGCTTGATAACACCAAGACCAAGCCAACTTCAGAGGTTAAATCACCAGATCTTCTTGATGTTGACCAAACGTTTCTCCTCAGACAAATGCTTTTCAAAGCCAAGGTAACCCAGGTACACAGACACACTCAACATACTGACGCTTATGAACTGAATTTAAAAAACAGATATAGGATGTTAGCGGTTAAGAGTTTGGAGTACAAAGGCAGATAAAGTGACTGCCTATGACATGAGCCCTGAGGTTGGAAGGGAAGTTATCTGCCTTCCACATCTTGCTTCACCCATTGAGCCCCCAGGAGCCCAACACATGCCTGTACAAGGCCCTGTCCTCAGATAACCCCACATTAAAGAGAAGGAATGAAACGTCCAACACTCCCAGGTGATTCAGACTGAAGTGCACAGAAATATCTCTGGCTCCAAGGGAAGATGGAGCAGATAAACCAGGGAGCAGCAGCCAAGCCACCAGCAGCTGGCCACCGAGGTGGCTTTCAAGAATATATCTCTGTGTCCCAAGAAACCACCTCACATCCACAATTCCAGCAGCCAGAGTGACCAGAAGACAGCCAGCCTCTGTCCCAGAAACTGGCCTGGAAGAAGTGAGTGAAGGAGACAGTGCTGAAGGGCACTGCTAGCATGAAGAAGGCAAGTGGGCATTTTAGAAAATAGAAGAGACAATATTGGCACTGGGAGGTCTCCTGAAAATGCTCAGAAATGAAGCTCAGTGTGATATGAAAAATATTTCTCTTCCAAGGCATTTTAACTGGAGCAGCTTCTCAGGAAGGGAGGAAAGCTGCCCTGGGTCTCCCACATAATAAAACATGGGACTGGGCTATGCAAGGTCCTTACTTATCAAAATGTCTAATTCAAGACAATCAGAAAAAGCCAAGCAGAGCCAATGTGTATTTCTGTCAAGACCTTTTCCCTCTAATTAAAAAAAAAAAGTCAAAAAAAAGTCAAAAAAAAAAAAAGTCAAAAAATAAGTAAAAGAAGTCAGGAAGAATGGCAGGTTCAGTCCAGAGCCATCCTGGAGCCCTGGAGCCTGGAGAGCTGCCAGGCAAGCTGGCAGGAAGTCAGGCGGGCTTGTGATGGAAACCTGCCCTGTGTTTCATCGGAAGTGCATTCAAACAGAGATGCTTCTGCAAAACATTTTGCTTACGACAAATCGGCATTCTCTGACAAAAACCTGGGCTGACAGAAACCTCCCAGCCCCTGCTCCTGATGGCATAATCCTTCCTTACATAATAAAAAAGAAAAAAAAAAAAAAGAAGGAAGAGGAAAGAAACTGGGTGTGCCATAGCTAACATTAACAGGCTACATTATATATAGTTTTGTAAGTGACTCCTTATATGGAGCAAATCTTAAAAATGAGCTCTTGAGCATTTCAGTCTGATCTTCCACAAGAGCTGAAGGCTCAGATTTGTTACCCTACAATGTACACAAACACAGAAGTAACGGTGAGTTTTGGGTGAAGATGGAGCAATTTTATTGTATCCATCATCTTTCCCTTCTGAATAGGATTTTTCAGATATTACGGGTTGTTAGTTATTAATTCCTCCTTGTTCCTACCAAGTCCATTAGATAAGAAAATATTGATAACTTCTCCCCCAAATACATATTCTGTAACAAGGACATAACTCTCTCACTTTGAAATTTCTAACTAGAGCATTTAGAGAAAAGAGAGAAATGTAGAAAATATATACACAACTTGGGTTACCTGGATGGTGACAGCATTTTTCTTCTTCAAATAAAAAAAGACAAGATGAGGCATATTTCCTCTTTTATGATTTTGAGTGATACTGGAAGCCTCTCTTGATCTAGCATCTCTTCCAAAGGAGAACCCAAAAGGTGCAGGAGAAGGTCTGCATACAAACTGGGGACCTAGTCCTACATTCTCTTCATTCACCTGAGAACCAGAGCCAGAGAACCTGGGAACCTCTAATTGAGACACCTGTGAAATAAATAGCACAGTGCCCTTTTAAACTAACCAGAAGCTCAAGTTAGAGACCATATTTGTTTTTCATGTACTGTTAATGGAAACAGACATCAGCTGCAATTCAAACTTTCTTTCTTTGCCCCACAGTTATGTGAACACAGTGCACAAGATTAAGACATTTCCAGCATGTAAATTCAATCACGTGAGAAGTCCCACTGATTTCAGGCAGTGACTTCCTATTGAGTCAGCAAAGCCCTTCTGCCTGTGTGTGATTTTAAGGTGACTAATCTCCCTGGCTGCGGGGAGGTGCATCGGCAGGATGTCCTGCGGCCCTGGCCCCCAGCACACACCCTGGCTGTGTCCTGCCTCTGCTCTGGGACAAGATCCGTGTGACCAGATGCTGTGCTCTCATCCCTGTGTCCAGAGGCAGCAAGAAGTGCACTGTGCTTTGTGAGAGCCTGCAGCCGGGCTGATAGGGGAATGCTTGAGGGTGGCATGCTGCTGCTGCATGGCCAAATGCCCAGCTTCGTGCTGAGTCTTACCCACATGCTGAAAATCTTTGGTAGTTTGGAGTGGTACCATATCAGCCCTGGCTCGAAGGAGACTTTCACAAGTTCTCTAATGAACCTCTCACAGTCTTTCAATAATGCAGCTATTTATAGGCAAGGTCTATACTGAATAGATTGCAGAAGCTGCACAAAAGCTCACAGTGTTTCAGCAATGAAGCTGTAGAGAAACATCAGAGCAGACTGAAATCACTCAGTATAGTTACATGCAATCAAATATAATCTATGTTTTGCTTGATTAGAGTCACTGCTTAACTGAAAAATTAATCACATTTTAACACATTTAGGTAACTTTCTTAGAAATGAGAGCTGGTTTTGGGAAGTAAAAGAATTTTCAAGTCTTAAGAGTAAGGGCTAAAGCCTGCTCTTGCTCACAACATCAAATTTTAGGTGTGGCATCAGTGAAGTTGAACAGAATAACCCCAAGTAGTCAGAGCAGAAATTGGACATTGTCAGAAACCATCACCAACCATCTCATCTTTCTCTTTCAAATTACTCCTTTTAGGCTTTAGCAAATATCCTGGGTCTTGCAGTCCCAGCATGTATCATGAAATGAAAATATTAATCAAAAACTGTTCAACCAATGCACTCATGAGAAAGCAGTGCTGCTGTTCTTTTTATCACCCAAGCCCATTTCATCGTAAACCTTTCTGAGATGTGCAAGATGAAGGCAGCACAAAGCAAGAGAACTTTGTGCATATGGCTCACCTGAATCTTCCTTAGAAAAAATCAGAGAAAGAATTTTACTGCTTTGACCTTCCCAGACTTGTGTCTCTCTGACACTTATTCATGAGGTCCCAGTAAACAGCAGATTTACACAAACATGCTTTGCTTATGAGTATTATAAATCTTTTCCTGAATTTTAAGGGAGAATTGACATTCAATGCAGGTGTTGGAGTAAGCACTGCAGGCCTTTGGCTTTCACTACTGTGGCCAGAAGAGGGTTTAGTGACACCCTTTAGCACAGAGACTCCCAGCTCTTGCTACCTTCTGTGAGCTAAGGTTTTATCTCTATAAAAGGAGCAGGGATTTCCTCTGGGGATTAGGAGGAGATAAAAACCCAAGACAGAGCTACTATCTCATTACATTACAAAGCACAAGTGGATGAAAAAGAGTCAATGATTGTCTTTCCTTTTTCTCTTTTGGCAATTGTTCCCTATTTAGTGGCTCTGAAGAGAAATAAGGTATCTCTTTTTTAGGCAGGTCTCTAAGAACACAGGCCATAGATGGACTTACAAACCTAACTGCTACTGAGAGCTGCAGAATTCTATATTTATATGGCATTGAGACTCAGTATTTCTTCTCAGTTCATTCCTGTTTCTGCAAGTGCACTGAGCAGGTCCTTGCTACAGGCATGGAAAAATCATATAACCCCAACCATCAGCACCCTCATCAATGCCAATGGGCCATCTTGAACTAGATTTTTCTGCACTGGTCTAGACTGTTGGTACACCCCAGGCAGAGGAATTTCACATCCAGCCCTCCTTAGACTTTGAAGGATGAGTTTAGGCTAGGCATGTGGATCCAAACAAAAGTTCCTGGTGCAGTGGACTTGTATGAGTAGCCTAGAAATTCCCAGAGACCTCTGAACAGAACTATTAAACCATCCAACACCAGCTCTTTTAACCCTCATACACCCAGATAGTTTTGTTTTTTTTTTTTCACCTGCTTCATTAACTTCTGAACTGTGGGAAAATGAAGCAAGGCGAGACAAAGACCTTGACCTGATTGTGTAGCTTCATGGCAGGAAACGTGTTAGTGAAAAAGATAATCTTTCTGCTTTAAGTTTTATTTACAATTACACTGGTGGTACCTTGTCTAGAACTCCTGACTGTCTTAAAAAGAAACAAATCAGAAAGGATGACACATTTTGTCTCATGTAAGGTACCAGTGCTCAACAGTAAAATGTGACAACATCATTAAACAATCAAAGATTTTATTTTCATATTATGAAGATGCTTAATTGTAGGTACAATATTAAGTTATAAATATGCTCTATGACAGAAAATAAAAGCAGCTTATCACTCACTGACTAGTTTAGAAACTATTTTTTTCTGCTGGATTTAAAATTTCTGGTGAAATTGGTGAGGAGTGCACTCAGCACATCCTGTTAGCTGAGTCAATTGAAATTGCACCTGTTCTTGGATGCAAGTCCTAACAAATGCAACCCATATACATTGTAAAGAAAAGGACTTGTATGCACTTTTTCCAATTAACATCTGCCTTTTGGCAAGTCATTAACCTATTTTCTCACAAAGAAACAGCTTCAATTGTATTATGCATCCGAAGCGTGCAAAAGTCCCTGAGGGGGTACTCTGACAAAAACATACTGTTCCTGGATCCAATGTGAACATACATATTCATTAATTGTTTGGGGCAATGAGTACAGAATTTCTGATTTTTACAAGTCCTACAAGGTAAATGGGTTACATAAACCTATGTCCCTGGAAATAGCCACATCCTGGCCACTGTCACTCAGTAGAAAAATCAAGAGTGGTTTTGTGCTGTGATACGGCAATTAAAATAATTCAGCAACACTGTGAAAAAACTTCTAGGAAGAAAAAAGAACACTACCCTAAAATAGTACTGCATATTTAATTATTTATTTAAAGAGACATAAATAAAGATGGTAAGTTGTATTTTTCAAATCTCTCATTCTATATAGATGTGTTCAGGACATCCTAAAATGGCAATGAGAACCTATTCTACCTACATTTTTCCAGCTAAAAGATTAATATGATCAAAATTTAAAGGTCCAGATTTAGATTTCTCACCATGAAGATGATAATGAAAAAACTAATTATTATCTTACATAAAAGCAAGAAACAACAATCCCCCAAGGACAAGGGAATTGTTTAGATGCATTCAGCTCTGGGAACTGGTTTTCAAAAACCCTAAATTTATAAAAAAATATATCAATATCAAAAAGTGAATGCTGAAGTAACAATTGGTAGCATTTCTTTCCATTTGGAAGAGCATTTTTAGTTTGAAATGTCTGCTGAAATACGTTGCAATGAACTGCTGAGCTGCTGCACAGTGCTTTGACACTTGAGGAATTTGAAATTGAGTTTCTCCAGAGACAGTCTCCCAGCAACAACTATTGCTGCCACCTCCTTCTCTCCCTCAACACACAAACCTTGGGGATCTACTACATGTCATTATTTTAAGAAGTAATTGAGCCATTTTTGCAGTAGCAGGCCTGAAAGCTGGAAGCAGTCTTTCTCCAGCAGGGGGGCCTATTTATATTTAGTATCAGAGGGATAATTTAGCCAGAGGGAAACTGTACTGCATCAGGTATATTGTTCAGCTTCTTTAGAACAAGTTTGGGCTACCAGTACTTCAATGCAGTCTCCAATACAAATATAATTTTCATAATTATAAGATCCATGCAATTATTTTTTTCACATAGTGCAAAAGCACAACTAAGACTAAACAGCAGTCATTTTCCTCTAGTTTTGTAATTCAAATTAGTCAAATCACCAGTTACTTGACAGAGTACAAAACCTAGAGTAAACGCTTCTGAGAGTTTAACAGCCTTGGCAGGTACTTTTAAAGGAAGTATTTCTGTTCCAAAACTTTATTAGAAGTTATATGGATGAAGAGAATAAGAGAACTAGCCCACATCAATGCTTTTTGAAAAGAAACATGTTAGATGGTTGTGGCTGTGTTTTAGGAAAGCCATCACAGCTTGAGGAAAATACATCCATCTTGTTTTCAACCAACCATGATCAGACATCCTCCCAAGTGTCCTCATGTTGAGTTTCAGTATCAGCAGACCACCCAACAGAATGACAATAACATGTCTTAACTTGGGAATGTTATGTTGGCTCACCAGATGCACAAACAACAGAGGAATAAACTGGATTAAGTAGTAAATGCTCCAGATAATAGGTACTGAAAAGGTAGAGGGATTAGTGACAGGAGCTAAGGCAGAAGGGAAAAATGCAGTAGAGATTTTATTTAAAAATATGAAAGTAAAATAAATATCCAAATCTTATTGATTAAATAATCCTGAAAAAAACTTAAAAGAAAAATCTGCAGATTTGAGACATATATATATATATATATAGTCCACCAAGAGAAAACAGGAAATAAGCAAAAATTTTAATAGCTACGTGGTTTTGTGTCTTCTAATGGAGACAAGAAAAAGTAAAAACCACAAGAGTATTTGCAAATTCATAAAGTGAAGTACATTTGATCCAAAAGACAGCATTTATATAACTTTGTGTTATGTAGTAGTATAAACAATTGCATAATCAAAGGTCAGGCTGGAATACATATGACCATTCTCTGACAAAAATCTGTGGCCAGGATACTGCCTAGAAACAGTTACATCCAAAAATTTTATAAGAGATTGCTTCTTTGCCATAACCAGGAGAACTCAAGACTGAGCTGCAAATATTGAGTACCTATTGGTAAAAATCAGGGTTAACAAGGGAAGTGAGGTGATGTCTGGCGATCTGAAGATGGTTGCTGAAAGAGAAAATAAGTTATACAAGAAAAATTGACTGCACATTTCTGTGGCCTGAGCTGCAGTCATATTTACACAGTGAGCTTGTGTACTAAAGTCGAACTCTGCTGATGTTAATGAGGTTCAGCCTGAGAAATGGGCTTTATCTATATACAGTCAGGTGAGAATTGGATTAAAGTGCTTCCCCATTCCAAGTGTCCTATTTTTCAACAGACATGTAAAGTTACAGAAACGCACAATTATCTAGTTTTGACTGTGGATTTACAACACGTGTTCTGCAACTGACATTTTAAAAAATAGACAGACATAAAGAAAATAAATATTTTCCATTAAATAAGACCCAAAATCATCTTTCTAAGAATTGCATTTTTATTAAAAATAAAACTCAAATCATCATACACTGCAAAGTTTTTCCTGACTTAGGCCAGCATTCACAATGCATTACTTGATCAGGTACATTCACAGCATGCAAAGCTTGAGCACACGTGGACATTCTTATGGGATAAGAATCTTTTGTATTTATGACCTAAATTTTGCAAACTTTTGTGTTTGGTTAAAATATATTCTTCAGAAGTATAAAGCTCATTTTTGTTTTTATAAATATGAAAAGTGAATTTTGATGGGGATACGATAAGCAGAAGTGTTCAAGTGCATCAAAACTCATGTTTTGCAGCTGGATTCACATAGATGCAAATACAGCTTCAAAGTTAAAGTGACTTAATTCCTGCATTTGTAACTAAAAGTTTTCACAAAACATCTTCTTGCAATCATTACTAAAATGTTGAGAAGATAAAGAATAGCACACTATTTTTTGGTAAAACACTTGGGAATATATAAGGGACAAAGAACACCTCTGGCATTTTTATATTATGTCTTACTCAATTTAGGTGTTTCAGTAATGTTGTCTTAGCACAAAGAACATTATTTTTAAAAACATCATTGACTGCGTTTAAAAATCTGCACAGTGGTAACCTGCATAATAACTGCTATTCATCTAAAGATACATAGTTAGTGGCTTAGTTATATACAAATATCTTGTTAGGTTGAAGTAAGAGTTCTGGAATGTTCAATGGAAATTATTTGGAAAGTTGTAGTTTGGATTGGGTTACACTTCATTAAACAGATAAACAGAATATCTGCTTGCTACCAATGTTTGAATTTTTTTTTTAATTTCTTCCATTTTTATTACTTTGATTTGATGTTTCTGCTTATAGCAAAATCCAGTGAAGAAACATTCCTTGTGATTTTATGAAACATACTCATCAACATAGTTCATTTTCGTATTTTATTAGTTCTGTTTTCCCTTAAGCAACATTTTTTGCTGATCTTTTATGCATTCTTTCAATTTATCTTCTGTACAAGTAAGACGTTCTTCCAGGACTGAAATGGTCTGCATGAAGAAGAGAATAATTTCAATTGGGTTTATATTATTCACACAGTATTATAAAAGTGTGCAACATAAGAAAAGTAATTTTAAGTCAACAGGAAAAAAATACTATAAGATGGCTTCTCCTTAGCTATTCCACTATTTACAACTGTATTTAAAAATTAAGGCTTTGCCTCCATGGAGATTGTCTGAAGGCTTTTTGTTTTCACAAAGCATTTTCACCGAGAAAGAGAAATTCATACATGTATAATGTAAAGTACTCTGAAATACTATGTGAAAGCTGCATCCATATTCCAACAGAAAAACAGCCATACTTGTGACCACAAATGATATCTTTCAAAAAACTAAAAGAAACTTTTAAGGCATCCCCAAGAAAAGGAAGTGAGAAAAAAATATACTATTAAAAGGCACTTATTCTCCACAATATTATCTTCAGTGGAAGAAGTAGGTTTTTGGACCCAGGCTGGCAGTTTCTTTTACAACTTACTACACAAATAATTTCCAACTCATGACTTGACTCCATACTTCTCAAAAACTGTTTGCTCCTACTTAACATATATATTGCAAAAGAATGCAGAAAAAAAACCCCTTAGCTGCTCCATTTTGAAGTGATTTAATGTCAATATATTACAGACTACAAAGAAGTATCTGAAGATATAAGCTAAATCTGGACTAAAAAAATGTATTGAGCATTTGCAAACAAGCGACTCAGAGTCACTGACTGAGACTGAGTATTTGTGCAGTTTCATTGGCACAAGGACTTACTGCACTGCTTGGACTCCTACCTAAGCCAACACCTCACACACTAAGTTGGGAAAGGGATTTAATCGTACATTGCCAATTTACTTTGTTCATCCCTTGCTAGTGCATGATTGTTCCAGCTGGAATGTCTGCTAAATAACTGGCTTCTGACAAAACTACCCAGATCTCATTACTGAAAAACAGTGATTCTCTTCAGCCAGAGTTAAAAATACAGCAGCAATCTTCATGGTTGCGTACCAGGAAGCTTTCACTTTGGCAAACACAATACATGCAATCAATATCTTCTGAAAGGAAAACACCAAAACAGTCACTTGACTATATAGCTATTCAAAATAACCCCATAGTCTTTAAAGTTCTGATTTATGAACATGACTCCAGGCTACTGCTGCCTTTGATAGCACTGTCATTTTGCACTGCAAGTGTCACCTGTTATTGCATACTTACTACAGTTAACATCTCCAGCTGGCCCACAATGTGGTCCAAAGCCCAGTCCACGGAGGAGGGGATGCCTCTGGGCTGCTCCACACTAAGCTCAGCTGACCCACTCTCACTCTCTGCCTTCCTTTTTGAACTTTTTGCTGAGGGAGAATCACAGGGACTCAGCAGTTCTTCACTTCTGCCATCACTCTTGAATACAGAAACATAATTTGAAGATTCAGCTGCCTTTGTCTTTATTTAAGTGGAACCACATCATAAGATAGACAGGATAGCCAAAAGTCAGGCTTTTAATTTTAAAAAAAATCTACACACACACACACATATATACATATATATATGCATACACACGAGGACTCTCAGATTTGCTTTTTGTACCAGGTTCAATTCGTAACACTTCAATTTGTTCTGACCTAAGAGAGAATTCCAGCTGTGATGAATGAGGCAATAAGGGAAATCTTAGCAGTCTTTAGGTACATGTTTCAGGTACATATGATTGAAGAGCTATGTGCTGTACCACTAGGGCTTGAATAAATACAATTAATGAGGGGCATTTTCTTCAAAAAGACAGCCCTGGTTGATGAAGAAATTCACTCAGAGTAGTCATACAGATGAAAAATCCGTATGTTACTAGACAACCACAAGTGCTTCTTCCAACTTCATAGTATGAAACCTTTGTTTAGTATGAACTAACCTCTTATTTCAGCTTTTTAAAAAAGTAGTTTTCAGCTGTTTGTTCAGTGATGGTACTTTTTGAAAAATTGATTCCTTCAGAAAACGGGAGAAGGAAACAACAAAGAAGATCCACACAATGCAATGTTGAGAGAAAAAACTTTGATGTGTAAACTTTGCTTCAGGCTAAGTGAGAGAGCATGATCTTCCCAACCAATTTGGTTTTGTCTGTGCCCTGAAGTTCTTAATGGTATTTTTGAGTCATGAAAGGTTAAACCATCACTAATTCATTAGAAAGTCCTTCACAACAAGTTTACCTGAATAATTAATGACTTATTGAGATTTCTTTAAAAACTTGTTATATCTTCAGACAACTTTAGTTTACTTACACACTAAAATATATTGAGTAGTCAAGTTTTACTATTTCTGATTACATTTTATATATCTACATTTGCAAAATAAACCTTTAAAATAGTTCCAATTAAACTATTTCTTTGGAATTTATTGACAGCCCATGAAAATATCTATTAGCTTTGCAAAGGGGAAATTTTAGTCTCACGTGATGTATTTAAAATACACAATATTTACAATGTGCCCAAAATATATTTATGTTGCAAGGCTGAACAGATTTTCAAAATAGAGGGTATGAAAATAATTGTCAAATATTTTAAAAAGATCTCCTAAGTCTCTAAAATAATCTTGTAGAATGTAAATTGCTAGGCAGAATTATTAGCAGACTTTTACAGGATCACCTAGGTATGTTGATGAGTTTCTGTCAAGAATGATTTACATGTAGTTGACCTTGCCTTTGAACCACATACGATCAGAGAGTGCTGGATTAAGTACTGCAACAATGACAGACTTTTTAAAATACTATCAGACTTCAACTATTTTAATTTTAAGTAATACTAAATTATATCGATATTATTGTGAACTTATACTGCTGCATTATCCACAATAATATTCCTGTGTCCTCAGTGCCATTCTGCACAGTCCTGTGTGGTGGGAAACAGCTGAAAGCAGAGACTGTGGTGAGGTCAGAGAGCAAAAAAGAAAGTCTTACAATCCTCTCTGGGTTAAAAGTTCCATTGTGCAGTTACATTCTGCAGGACAGGTCTCAAGCCCCAGGCAAGAACCCATGAAGTGCAGAGCATGGTTAGGAGAGACAGGGGCACATACCCAGGCATGTACTTCAGGCCTTAACTGACAATGCCACGAAGCCAGAGTGAAGCCATCTCAAGGTTTGATAGTACCATGGCATTCACTGACATCACTTCCACTGATTTCTGTCATCCTAGCATTGTCAGGTAAAGTCTGAAGCAAGAGGGATTATTTCAACCCAAGGAGGAAAGCTATCAATTCAGTAAACACAGCAAATGCTAAGCTACTAAAAGTCTCACCACTTACTTCCTACAGCAAAATTGATCCAAACTTCAATATATCAGACAAATAGATCTGAAAGAATGTTTTGTATCTCAGTAAACTGCCACCAGCATTGCAAGTCAGAGTAATGGAAAAGTCCTCTTATAATTTACATAATTTACTGGGTTAAGCCGCAAATTGAGATGTTCAAAGATTTGGAAGTACAATACAACATAAAAGCATTTACAGAAATAAGACAAAGACCTTGATGTTTGTCAAAACTCAAACAAGATAAGCAAATAACTCAGCTTTCAAAATTTGTAAGAGAAATGAAAAAAAGACCATTTCAAATTTTCAACTTATCTAACTTGTGTCCAAAATGGTTATTGTTATCATAGTCTGGAAATTTGTAGAGACATTTTTAAATACTATCAGACATCAAGTATGCTGCTATACTTTTAAGGTTATCTGTTTTATATTTTAACCTTTCCTAATATCTAACTTTACAATCTCCTCCAGCTCAGCAAAGGTCCAAAATGGCTGAAATCTAACACAACACTGAAATGCCAAAACCTTGCTGTAAAGGAGTGACACTAGTCTCAAAGATTGCCTTTACTTTTGGATACCAGTTAGTTCATTCCCAGCACTTCTATTCAGCCCATTTCACTTTAAGTTCCTTTTAAAGAAAGTCTTTCTACTCAGTCTATTTCAAATTAAAAGTTTCAAGAATTAAATGTTGTCTTTCCTTCAAATTAGCCCCTTTCTAAAGTACTTGAAATGCTACCAAGTCATAAACAACAATTCTGTATGTCACCAGCAATGTAGTAAAAATGTCTCTTATTAAAAAAACCCCAAACTATTCTGAGAGTCATCAAAGCTATAGCTTATTTTGAGAGAATAAATTTTAATAAGGCAATCAATTTTAAATTGTTACTTCTGAGCAAAGCAAAGAAGAAAATTAAAATGTGTACAGTATTTCCATTCACAGACCATTAGTAATAACATAAACTCACATTTGGGCAACTTCATGCAAGTTACAAATAAGGAGGAGAAGGAACAGATTCAATTAATCAATAGGAAGTTATTACCATGACATTACCAGCGGATGTTCAGCAGAAAATTAAATTTAGCTTATAAAATGATGTCACAAACAGCAAACCATAATTGCACATCTTTGTTTTCTGTCAAGCAAAATAGCCAAAACTCTGTGGGTGGTACTTGATCAATTTGTGAAAAATCCTTACACATAACCTTATCACCTCTGCCTGTTCCCAAATGTTTTCCCATGAAACATTCACACAGCACATAGACACAAACACTGCATCCCAGCCTCCCTTTGCTTCATAACTGTTAAGAATAGAATCTGAGTAAAATGCATCCATATATAAGGATGCCTGAGCAGTTTTATTTATAGAAATAAAAAAAAAAAATCCCTCAAGGGAAATAAGAAAAAAAGAAAAAATACAAGTCTCTCTCACACAATTGCCTATCAACAGGCTTCCATCCTCTATGAGCTCCAAATTTGGAAACTACAGACTAGAGTTTCTAAAAGCATGTCTTAGAATCTTATAATTAAGATGGGCTTATAAAAAAGTGATATTAGTAATCTCCCTAATGAATCACAAAAATTGGCATGGTCTGCTTTTTAAAATTAAACCTTTAAATTTTGAACACATGGTACATTTGCCTACTAATAGTAAAATATTTCTGATACTGTGATTAAAACAACTATAAATAATTAGTCATTAGTAGAGTATTAAGCTCAAACAGATCAAAGAGCAAAGGCATAACAGAGTAGTGTCCCACTTTACCAGATATTGAATTCCTGTGTCTTTTGGTTATTTGAAATCATGGGAAATTTTCGGGAGAAACAGTACTACCATTATCACTACTTTTTTTCTCCTCTTGTGAACCTACCCTCATATAAAAATGGTTCACTGCGGAAATGCTAAATTTAACCATTCAAGAGTTGGGGTGTTTTTGCTTGGTTGTTTTTTTTTTTTTGTTGTTGTTTTTGGGGGGTTTTTTTGGGGTTTTTTTTTGGTTGGGTTTTTTTTTTCTTTTTTTTTGTTTGGTTGGGTTTTTTGTGTTTTTTGTTGTTTTTGTTTTTGTTTTTTGAGGGGGTTGGGTTTTTGTAGGATATAATTACTCACAGATCACTTCTTCTGCTTTGAAATTATGATTTTCAGTCCATGAGTGATCCATATAAAACAGCTCTCTGATCTATTAGTCGAAGACTGAGTATGTTAAATCACAATCTGTTTTATCAGCTCCTACTGAAGAAAACTTCCCTGTAGTTTCAGCTGATGACAGCACTCCTCATTTCCTCTCCTCTTGCACGCACAGCAACAACTTGCCATGTGCCCACTGTGGCTTGCTGCCCCATGTCATCTGATAAGGTATCTCTGGAATCGTTTATTTGCAAATTTTAATGAAGTTTTGCATTCAAGCAGTAAAATACAGATAAACTATGTGGCGCATCCAGAGCAAAGTTCTACTAAGCACTTGTAGCTTGAGCAGTCTGCTTTCAGAACTTGTAATGCAGACTCTCACACTTCAATCAAAGTCTTTCATGTCATCTTACACATCAGTCTTCTCCAGTTTTTAAAAAAAATGCCCAAGCTGAAATAAAAAATTTAAAGTGCACTTAACAGAAGTGCATCACATCTAGTCTGACATGGAAACACCTGGAAGGACTCCTGAAGGTAGCACACCCCTCAGTTTAGAGGCTGATCATGAGCAGTGGTACCAGGTTACAAACTCACAGCCAATAAAACAGGCCAAACTATCAGACTCTACTCTTTAGCAAAACAGGCACTTCCACCTTAGATGGAAGAGCATAACACTTCAAGTCTTGAAAACAGCAAATTCAGCCTGAAGCTAACTGAGTTTATAGAAGCCAGGCCAGCACAAAGCAATGAAAACTCTTAGCTTACTTTGGTGGAGTTTTTTATCTAATTATCTGTAGAAAATTAACTGAAATCCTGATGCACTTGCAGCTATGGTCTGATTAATCAGATTTATTTATTTCTATCAGGATGACAGCTACACTGAATTTAGTGTTCCTGTGATAGCATGAAATAATAAACTCCCCTGACCATAGGCACATCTCAAGATATCCTGAAAGTTCTAGGCAAAGAAATTACATCACATTTTACAAGCAACCTTTCACACACATATTGAGAAACTGACTACATAGTTTTCTTATGTCATCTTTTTCCCAGAGTGCTGCTTCTGGAGTGCTTCTCTTCTGCTACAGGGGAAAATCCTGTAAAACAGTACACCCAATGCACTCAGTATTTTATAATTCCACATATACAGAACCTAGTAAAGAACAAAAATATTTTCTCTGTATTCCATCCATTGAACATATCCATATTCCATATATTCCATCCAAAATGAACATGTAATAATCCGTTTTCTCCAAAAAAAACCATTAAAAAATTATTTATATTTCTCTAATAAAAACCTCTTAGAAGTCTATGAATATTTGAGTGCATCCAGTTAGAAATGAATAATATTCCTGAAATACTTCTTTCTAAACTCTCGGATCATCAGTAACAAACTTTAGTTAAAACCAGGTGATTTTTTCTAATTTGCTCATTGATATTAATTTCTAATATTAATAGTATCCTGCACAGTCTGTATGAGTTTAAACTTTTAAAAAAGCTAAGTATTTCCCCCCAAAAACAAACAATGCTGGTGAAAAGTTAAGAATTGATAATTAAAAACCGACTGAACAAAAAACCTCACAAAACAACCAACAAACAAAAAAAGCCCCCAACAAAACGACCAAATAAAAAACCTCAAAGCATATCATAAACATCCAAAACAAACCAGGCAGAAATCATTGGAGGTTCAATTTCCAAAGGTGAGAATCCCCTGTCAGGAAGTCAATTCTAATGTAACAGTTCAGGAAGACTATACTCAAACATTTTCATAAGTTATAAAAACACTTGTACCATAAGCACCAAAATATAAAAATGTACCCTGCAGAAGAAAGGCAAAGAATGGTAATCAATTACCTCCAGTATACCTTCAGCTTCAGCAAGAAGCTTCGCAAAACTAAGGAGAAATAACATGACACTATAGAAGCATTTCCTACTATTTACAATTATGAAATAAAGTAGTCAAGTTTAATTTAGGCAAATTACTTTGGACTGCTTACGTGCATACTCAAGGGGATGTCTTATGGCTGAAATTGAAAAAAAGTTGCCATGATGGTTTCTTTTTACCTGCAGAGAGTCCTATAAAAATTGTATTACAAACTCCGCTTGAACTTCTTATCTATTCAAGGGAGAGAAAAGCTAAAGGAGGGCAGGAGGAATACTTGCAACAGAAACTGGAAATATAATGAAACGCTTACTAGAAGGAAGTAACGATAGTAAATTAATAACTCCATGTGGACAAGGTCTCCTTTCTACCACTATAAATAGAATATTCTGCTATTTTTGATATTACAAATGTTAATGAATAAAAACCAAGGTATAAAAACCCTAGGACTTTCCTAGCATGTGGGCAAACTCCCTGTACTTCAAATAGCAGATTGTGGGGGTTGGCAGAGGGCATCAAGCACATGGGAGGAAGGAGGCAGGGTGTGAGTGAGTGTAGAGCATCTTCATCAGGAACATACCTATTCAGAGAAATGACAGCCATTCTTCTGGCTTGCCTGCTCGAGACTCCTTTCTGTCCTCTTTCCCCTAGCTAAAAAAACTGAATGAAAGCCTTTAGACCAATACCTAGCTAGAAAAGTCCAACTGAACTTTACAAAGAAACGATACCTGGTACCAGTGACTTTGTTGTACAGTCTTAAATTATATATAAAGGACAGCACTTCCTCTATCTCATTCAAAGTCACCTAGTATATCCATATTCAACATGAATTTACAATGAAAATAGGTTGATCAACAAACCCAGAGGCATTTCTTGTTCTCGAAGGCATGTTTACTCCTGAGAAAAAAATAAAAGAATTTACTTTAAAACATGCAATTGATTTCTCCTAAATAAGGCTTTCATACTTAACCTGTTGGGGCAAAACCAATCTTGAGCAACTTACACTGTATGTAAAGGAGAAGAACTAAAGTTCCACTTCTGTCTTAAACCCCACTTCTCAATAAGAATGAACAAAAAATTACTATATAGACAAAAAATCCAGAACAGACAGGCTCTGCCAAAACAAGAACTGAAGGCTGTGAATAATGTTCTCCTCAGCCCTGCAGAAAGCTGAGAAGGGCTGCAGTCCCTGGGCTCCAGCCAGGGGTCTGGTGCTCCTCAGGAGCAGGAGGCTGGCACAGGGCAGAGCTGCCTGTGCTGCAGAGCCTCCCTCCATGCCCTGGCACAGCAGGGCCCCTGGTGCAGGAGCACTCGGGGGCTGTTTGCCAGCCCCTACATAAATATACACCTATGTACATATCTACACACAACTTCCTTCAAAGTTATATGCAAAGCTAAAAGAAACTCCTTTCTGCCAGCAGAGCTGCATCTGTATCAATGGTTTTTGTCAGGATAAGTGTCTGTGCTCTGGTACAAATTTTCTTATTTTGCTACCTCGTATCATCATAACTTGCAAAACTTTGTTGCACAGACGAACCTAAATTGCCTCCTGTTAGAAGACGCTATGGGGGCAGGATGTCCACACAATAATCTCACAGAGAAATCTCTTCCTAGCTGAGATCTGGCAGCTTTGATTTCCTTTCAGAGCAGCAGTAACCAGAGGTGGTTATATCACTTGACCAAGTGGCTATTGACAATACACGGAGTTTGTTTACTCCATAGAAGTAAGTGTCAAATCTCCTCTAATACAAATTACTACAGGAAAACAACAAAGAGTTAAAAGCATTTGAAATTAAGTTAGCAATCCAACATAGCAGAGTCCAAAGTTAAATCCAACAGGGCCAGCACAACTGCTTGAACACTTTGCCAAAGAGACAGACACTACTATCTGCAAAAGAAAAAAAGAAGTCCAATATTTCATAGCTTAGAACTGAAATCCTCTGACTACAGCCATAAAAATATATTTTACTATGTAATAGAAGAAACATGGTTCTTTAGCATTTTAACAAGGTTTTTGTTCATGAAATGCTACACCTATAGTGGATGGTGAAGGTTTCAAAAGAGCTTCAAACATTTTAACAAGAGTGCCACAAAAATACTCCCAATGAGGATAAAATGAAGCTTCAAAATTTTGATTGAAAAGTCAAATTTATACGCTTTTATTAGATTTCACAAAATACCTGGAGAAAGTAGCAAAAGTCCATCCTGAGCTATTTCAGCGCTCAGCATTAGTAAATATTCAGAAGGTTTGGATAAGCTGTCCCATTTGTTAAGGTAAAAATAATACTCAGTCCTGCTTTATTCAGAGGAGGGATTGTAAAAAAATGTTTTGGTAGCACCAGAACAACTTTGCATTTAAGTCAGTTGAGTTCTACAATTTACTGTGATAGAATCAAATTAGGGAACAACAGAAACTGAGAAATTTGAAAATTACAAACAAATATCCAAGAAATGTTAACTTTGGAGTGGCCTGTTTCACTCTTGAAAAATAATTTCTGTAACTCAAGTATTATTTGCACTTCAAAAGTATCAGAAACAAAAGAAGCCCCAGCAACAGCATTCTTATTAGCTAGAGATGTTAAAGAATTATGCCTATTTTTTATGTGTTTAATGGCATCTTTTTATCTTCCATTTCAGAAGATAATAAATGTTGTAATTGTATTTCTGGCAAAATACTTTCTACTCCAACCACAGCAAAAAAGACTATTGGTTTGGGAATAACTTCACAAGTCAGATAATGATTGGGATTTTTAATATATCCTGCAATATTATGGAGAAAATAGCAGGGGTGTGGGGAAGCTGAAATTCCATCAGTAATCACAAAGGATAAACAGGAGAATTGTGTGGTCACAGGTCACAGGTCACAGTCAGCATGAGAACTGTGTCAGGAAAAAGCCAAAAAATCAACTAAAAAGTTGACCTAGGGCATATAGAGCAAATATTTAAGGCTTAACATCAGTACAGTTTGAGGGGACAGAAAAGAAATGGTTTTTCAAACTGAAGACCTATCTAATGAAATATTTAGTCAAACTATTACTGACAGAACCATCCTTTCTTTTATATCTATAATATGCATTCTACAATTTTATTAATGCATTTTAGGTTGTAATGCATCATGAACTCAATTATCTTGCTAGTGTTTCTTCAGAAACTGTTAAATCAGAAAGACACTGCAGAATTATGCTAGTTTTAGTGACTCCATTGAAATCCGCTCTTGTTTTAGTCCCACACAAAACATAACCAGCTATCTGGAAAATCAAGCTTACAGGTGACAAAAAGGCATCCTGTAAGCTACTAAAACAGTCAGGGTGACTTGGCATTCTGACTTCCTTCAACTGTCAAAATGCAACTTTATGTACACATGCAAGGCATCAGAGAAGAATACACTACGGAGTAATAAACTACAGAAAGCAGAGGTGTTGAAAATATCTACAATGACATGTAACTGGACAAAATGATAAACCTTTATGATAAGGTTACTGAGTGAAGAATTACTGTATCTTACATGTAACTAACTGAAACTGCTAAGCAACTAGTATTGTACTATTTCACTACACTAGCAAAAATTGGAAGCGTGGACATTGAATTCCTTTCCCAAGAGACATAAGGAAGGAAGAGTAACCTTTTCAGTGAGGAGCATTTGATACTGGTTAATCTAAGAACAGCTTAAGGATAAAGCAATTCTTTTAAATCCCTGTTACAAGTAAGGAGTCTTCCTTTACAATAAAAATACTATAGTATTTAACTCAGAGTTGCATTGCAATGCCTTCACTTCAGGATCTAACATGCAGAGTGGAACTCACACTTTGGTGTACAGGAAATATCTATGCAGTAAGAACATGCCAGAGGACAGCATCTCTCCCCTCCCCACCTCCCTCCTTCAAACAACCCAAACTGCTACAACCAGAGTATCATATGCCAGGGGATACAGAGAAAAAAAGAATAAGGCCAAACCCAAGCAAACAACTCTTCAGAGCAGTAATGCTGATGGTGTCACCCACACAGCTACTCATTTTTTCCCCAAATATTTTTTATTGCAAAAACCAACAGAATCCAGTGTTCCTCTTCCAGAATCACTAACCATAGACTGTTTCTCACTCGCTTTCCTCTGATTTCATATACTCTCAGAGCTTTTACGTTACAATGCTTCAAATTCAAGCAAAAAGGATGGAGCTGTCTCCATTCAGTCTCAGTTACCTGCTGTTTACATTACAGCCATGCAGACAGAAAAAAATCTGAATCCTTTCAGGCTGAAAAAAAAAAATGAATCCAACATATGTACTTCCTGAACAAAAGGAAACCATTACTACCACCTCCTTTCCTCCCATTTTTTTCCATTACAACTTAAGAAAGATATTCAGCTGTTGCATGCATGTAACACACCTGTTTGTATTACAGCACAATCACACTGGATACATGGCTCCACAGACATCAGTCAATACAGTTAGGTTACAGCCAGCTCTGATTTACTCCTTCATCTCTAAATCATTTTTTTTTCATTATTTCCTTCGTGCTCCTATTAGTGTTTGGACAGCTGAACAGATCGGGGAATTGGCGTGGATGAAATTAACCAGATAAAAACAGCCATTAAGTTGAAATGACTGTGAAATCATCCTTTAGCATTGTTCTACCTAATTTCTAACCCCCACACTGTTTTGGTGGAAGATACAAGCCAAGATGTTTTTCTACATCAAACACCTATCTGCTGAAGAAAATCTTTCTTCCTTAGTTGCTGAATTTTATTTGAAAAGTCTTGTTTTTTCAGTCTTGTTTTAAGTAACTATGTAATCTTTGGATGTGACTCAGTGTCTCCATTATCTCACATTAAGCAAGTAACTACATCTCTTATTGCAAACTCGACAGTAATGCAGCATGGCTTCAAGGAGAGATGTACTGTATTGGAACAACTAACAGATTTGGAAAACACTCAAACAAGCTTTTAGTCAGAAAGCATCCTCTGGGTTTAGATATCATCCTAATCTAAGTGATAAATAGAATTTGCTAGCACTTGTTTAAGCAGTCGTTTAGGGAAAAAAAAAAATTTTGAAGCAGTATTAAAGTGTTTGCTTTTATAACAAACTTGCTTTAACAACTTTGAATAACATATGGGATTTATATATATATACATTTCATTCAAGTATATATATGAATTTATAATATATATAAATTTCAGTCAAGTTCAGTCATAATATAATATATATTAATTTCAGTCAAGTTTCTATACCAAAGTTGCAAGCATGCTGTGCTAAACTTAGACTTCAGTTGTATTTCAGAACAAAGAATAATTCAAGGGCAGTATTTAGCTTTACAATCTTGTTTTCTGACATACTTGATCTGTAGCTCAGCTTTACTACACAACTTAAAAAGAAAATCTTGCAGCCTCCTCTAAGAGACACACATCATTAGGTGAACTTTGCATTCCCTTGCTTTTTAGTCCCACAAAATGTGCAATCTCAGAATTATTAAAGTCCTGTGAACACTAAGAAGTTGAAAACTTTATTTGTACTACTGCATTAAAAAAGTTAAACTAGGTGCTTATAGGGTAACAGAACCAGTGAATGATAACTTCATTAACTTCCATTAAGCTAAATGACTCACAAATGGCATTTAGATCAGTAGTAAATCATCATCTAGGTCAGCAGGAAGCTCATTACAGACTGACAATCCAAGTGACAGAAACACTTTTCCACAAGTGCTATAGTAGTAATTTCCTGTGTGAAAGGCTTGCTGCTGTTCCTGCATTCCTCAGGGGACACTTCTTCTCAGAGGATGTTACTCTTCCCCAGGAAGAGGAAGGAACCAGTTGTTATTGGATGTGTGGGCTGATAGCTGTCGGGCATTTTCTGCATGCCGCAGAATCAGCTGTGAGAACTGTGAATACAGCTTAGATTTCCAGTCAAAGCAGAGGAAAACACTGCTCGAGCAGACAAGGTCAGAACGTACATGTACAGTATCTCAGGAAACTGAGAGAGAAATAATACCTGGAACTTCCATCCCTCCAGTTCCCAGAAATGTGCTAATGTGCTAAAGGAACAATTTACACACATGGATCAACTTGAAAAACATTCCTGAAACACAGTTGCCCTGAGCAAGGCCCTACACAAAGTAAAATTTTGCCAGTTTTAGAAGGCCTGTCTTCTTACAAAATATTTGTGTATGTGTGCATGTGTACAATTTTTTCCTGTTAGGTCCCTCTCCTAGGCTTCCTGTTCTATAGGAACTCAAGCTCCCTCCATATGTGTTGAGACACTGTTACAGGGTGGGTCACCAGTAGCTACTCCATGCCTATTCCAATATCACATACACTGACTTTTTCTTAAGAGATAGCACTAATATGTTTCCTTATTCTAACTGCTTATTTCTAAACTTCATTAAAAAAACAATCCACCAATTATTTGATTATGAAATCATTAGAGAGACAGAACAGTGACAGACAAATAAACAGCACAATCTCATAAAGTACATTTCCTTAGGAAAGCAGGCTAAAAATAGCATAAGAAATATTATATTCTTGCACACTCTAGTGCCCAAATTCAGAACTCCGATAAAAACCTGACTTTCTCTCCAGCTCCAGTTCACTCAGAGAATATAAGCAAGACCATTAAGGAACATCAGGATATGTATTATTACTTAATTATGTAAAGGCACAACATATTTCCTGTTCTCTCCTTGTAATCCAGCAGTTACATGCTGTGTTAGAATAGCATCACCACAAAATGCAACGAGCATTTGGATCATATTCCTCTTTTATTGCATGCATTGGGTTCACATGCAAGCATTTGATCCTTAAGTTCTATTTGATGTTAGTGGTATCAAAGCATACTAATTTTAAGATTATGTACACAAATCTTTCTAAACATGCCTAGACATCTACAGCAGCTAAAAATGCAAGTTTAGAAATTCCCTGTTCAATATGCAAAACATTTCATCTTTTCTGCACTTGTGATGAGTCATTTTATTCATATACACCATACCTTCTTTAGAAGGCTCTTAGCAGGCAACAGAAAAAGCTGTCTGTACTGTTTCATGCTTACTCCAGATGGATTAGGAGTAGCCTTTGGGGGGAATGGGAGACATTCCTTCTCTGAGAGCAGATGAACATGTTTAACTGCAGAGTTTCGGGGAGAAGGCAGCCTATCCTCTTGCACCAGCCCCACACATTCTACCTGCCTAGCATGCAGAGAGTAGAAAGGTCTGTCTAAAGTGTACTATAAAGCCAAGATGACACAAAAAATTGCCTGTCTAAAAGCAAGATTGGACAGAGAGGGAGATTCATTTGCAAAGACACAAAAGCACAATTCTTATTTTTATTCTGCTGCACTGAGCACTTCAGACTTCCTCCATTTACAGTATTTATTCTGTGTTTGTGTAAGATTTAGCATGACCCATTCAGAGCCTGTTTGAGAGTTTTTTGGTTTGCGTATCTACGAAAAAGGTGCAGATGGCTTTACCTCAAAACTTTGGAGACACAGTATCTCTTCACACTATTTTCTAATTTAATTCTGTTTGTCTTTGAGAGTTCAGGGAGTTCAATTCAAATAAGCATTTACTGGTAATCAGAAGAATGGCAGTAAATGAAAAAAAAAGTTCATAGCTATTCAGGAAGTAGCCTTTCTTATTTCCCTGTCTGGGAACAAAGAAGGCAAGGTGATGGAAGAGGCTGGGAACTGTCAATTCTTATCAAAGCCCTTTTACCCATGGGATCACTCCCCAGTGCAGAGCTCAGTCTAATTGGAAACTGAGTTTTGGACAAGGAACACAAGTGGGGCAGTGATTCCCGTCTTTCAAAGGGAATACTGCTGGAACTTTTCTTTGGTAGAGAAAAATGTATGCATACCATGTAATGATCAGAGTTTTTGTCTGAGGACATTTAGGAAAGCTGATATCATTGAATTACAGAAAGCTATTGTGCTTTCAAATGATCTATAAAAAACAGCAAAGGTAACTACTCTGCACAATGAAGTGACATATAAGTTTTGTTCTACCAGCTGTTCCCTTCTGAATTGGACTTAGGCCCCAGAGGAGATGATCTATGTATAAAATTGCCATTACTTCCTTTTCTTCCTTTTACCCTCCCCTTGGCCTCACTGAAGACAGTTGGTATTTAATTCCTTGTAAGGCTGAAACTAGGAAAGGATGCAAATCAGAGTAAATCTGAAGTTGCATGGTAAGGAAAATATGAAGTGTTTTAAAAATCAGTTTTTAACATACAATTTCTATTGCCATCCTCTCCTACTGGATTCTGGAGTTATGTTAAGGAACAAGGAAGAGACGTTACTGCAAGAACTTTTCAAAGCAAATTTTTATGAGGAAGAAGAGCTGACTAAGCCTTAATGTATGCAGAAATAGAAAAATACATGCAAATTTTTCATTCATAATTGCTGCCTTTCCAAATACATGGGGTGTTTTTTGATTGTGGAGCTTGGTTGGTTTTTTGGGGCTTTTTTTAAATTCAAAACAAAGGCAGAGTGTATCAAAAATACCTAAACACTGAAACACAAACTGCAAAAGCGATGTGTACAGAACAAATTGAGAGCACAGATACTTCTACTTTTTGCCTCAAGACACATACTACAAATGCAGTACAGATAAACTTTCTATTTTAAAACTTAGTATGTTCTTTTTGCTCCAAACAGAAACAATCCTTATCTTTCCTTATTCAGTAATTAACCCAGTCTTAACTTTGCAGGAGTTGTACTGTAAATGAACAATAAGAATGTCTTGTTTTTAGTGTTAAATGGCACCGGAAGAGAAAGAACAGCAAACATCTCCCAGCTAGTGCAGACATTCTGACTTCCAGATTACAGTACATTGCTTTGCTTCCTCCAAATCCTGTTTACATGAGCAAGGTCAGGGGATGAAACATTAGAGAGCCTCTACAGTGATTTCCTGCTTCTGTCAGTAAAAACTACAGAGATACCACCAACTTTCCCTTGTTTCCAACAGCTTATCAGGGACCGGAGGTTACCAGTGTAGTGCCTTGCAGAATTGAAAAGACTCAACCTCTCTCACGACTAAAACTAAAATTGAAGGATGAAACAGAAAGAAGTAGTCCCAAAGAGAAACAAAACTTCCAATTTTTCCTTTTCAATACTTCAGAAAACAAAGGCAATGTTAAGTTGCTTGACACTGGGTGAGTGGGAGAGAGGCATTAATGCTTTCAGAGTCTTCAATGAAATAGAAAGGAGAAAGATGCACCATCCCCAGCCCCCATATTTGACCCCAATTTAGTGAATATTTTCAGAGTGCAAAAGGCTAGAACACACCTAATTTCTGGTAACTGCAACATATGAGGACTCTTATCATTGAAAAAGTCAGGACATTACAGAAGTACCAGTTTGTTAGGCATTCACAGCTAATTTTTACAGTGCTTTCAATAATACACATGAGAACTGAGTAAATGAATCATCAAATCCAAAGCTATTTCCTAACCATAATAATACACAGGAATTCTTAATGGCTATGTAATTGTAGTCCAAAAGAAAGCAACTCCATACTGAAGATTTCAGTGAAATTTTTCCACTGACACCAGGATCATACTCCCTTCACTGAGTTTACAAAAAAAGTTGCATCAGTACGAACCTCAGAAGAAAAAAGATTTTTCATTCACCACGTTCAAAACAACTGGCTTTAATATCAAGCTAGAAAAGAAGCTGAAAAGATAAGGTGTTTACAATTCAGGCAGTTTAATAATGTGTTTTTAGTAAAAACCCTGTAAGAACATTCATATTTGCCTATCTTAGCTTAACCTCTGAAGCAAGAAAATAACTAAATTAAAAAATTAAAAGAACTAAATTAAAAAACAACAAAACAAAAAAGCAGGCATTTTAAGTGTGGAAGCTGTGATGGATTGTTGCTTTTGATGAAGCAAGAAATTAAAATTCCTTGAAAAGAGGAGAAGTAGGAGGAAGAGATAATACTAGTATTTTCTTAGACAGCTACAGCTCAAAATAAATGAACTGCTAAGAAAATATCTAAATATTTATTTTAAATTCACAATAAAGAATCAAGAATGTTATATTTTTAAATGTTTGTTTTTAAAATCTTCTCTAGGCAGACTGTTGTCAAGAATAGATGATGGTGATACTTTGCAGCACCCTAATTCTCTAGAGTAGTGTGTCCTCTTTTGAGCTTCTTGGTCCCAGATACACTGACATCCTGAAGCAAATCAAGTTGAGAGTGAACAAGATAACAAAGGGGCTGGAACATGATATCGAGGAAAGGCAGAGAACCAGGTTTGCTCTCTGGAAGAAAAGGTACAGGGAGATCTTGCTGCCATCTCAGATATCTAACAGGTAGATAGAAAGAAGACAGACACACACGTATTAGAGGACCACTGTGAATTCAAGGCAATAAATATGTTGGAACATAGCATATTCTAGTTACATATTATTAAAAAAAATATTTTCATCAACCAAACATTAGAGCAAGCTGCCCAGAAAGGTGGTCGAACCTCTATCCTTACACATTATGAACAAATGAAATGGACAAGGCTTATAAGAACCTGATCCAAGCTGGCCTTGAGTTAAGGGGAAGGTTAGATGAAATTACTCCAGACATCCCTCTCAAGTGATACTCTATCACTTTCATTAACAAATCTTCAAAGAAGGAAGGGAAAGGAAAAACCCTTTTGCTTTGTCACAAATCATCTTAGGGGCAGTAATAATGCATTTCCCATAAAGCAGTAGAAGAATGGACAATTCAAGTTGAAGAAAAGATTCTCAATAAGAAGAGCACTTTCTTCTATTGTCCTTTCTCCTGGACTAGACTGAGACCTACAGAAGTTTTTGACCACTCACTGTCAGGAATTTTGGTAGTTATTCAACAAAACATTACAAGATTTTGCATAGACTTTCAATCTTCCTGAAGGGGTTTCAGGGAGCTTTAAGAAACTCACCAGAAATCCTACAGAAGTTTCAGTTGTTACTCACCCCAGAGAAAGGCTGTATTTAAAGACTCGCATTTTTGTGGATCACTGTCTCAAGTATCTCTCTCCTTCAGCAGAAAAATTGAAGTAAATATGTTTATTAACTACTTCCAGTGGTCTAGGAACTTGCCAATATGTTTTGTAAATAACCCTTAAGATCCTGCTGTGTTACATGAGTGATAAATGCATTGAAAAAGAAGGCATAAAGATACCTAAATGCAGACTGCATTTTTCTCTCTGCACATGTCAGAAGGGCAGAAGAACTCCTTAAGGCAGAGCCTTAAAAGAATAAGTAGGTATAGATAGGACATGCTTAAATTAACCTGACAATCTGATCAAAGATTTTTGTTATTTAAACAGCATTCTTTCAGTAGAAGCAGTGCCAAAAAGCCATAAACAGATTTAATACGGGTCTCAAAATGTTTGCAGGGGAAAAAATTGCACAGTGATAATGTCTTTGACAACCAGTAGAAAAAGAGCAAACCATTGGGGCTGGAATCAGGGATATGTATGAGATAGGATGATGAATTAGACTAGGACTAGAGGATGGCGATCTCAACTTGAAAAAGGACTAAGAAAAAAAATACAAATAATACACAAATGTAGTATCATTCAATTGAGAACAAACTGTATCACAAGGAAACCAGTCAGTGAAGGTGTGATAGAAATAAAGGCAGTGTCTGCTCTTTTCTCCTTGTTTCTTATGAAGGACACATCAAGCCTCTATTAGACAGCCTCCATTCATTAGGGAAACTGGGAAAGTTTCAGATAAAAGGTCCAAGTCACTGAGATCCAGAACCCTCTAGAAACAAGACACAAAGAGTCTAGGTGGCTGGCCTGATTAAGAAACAGATGATAATTCCACAAATGACAGAAGCTGGTAATGTGGCAGACAGACAATGGACAGGAAGATGATACTAAAGGATGAGCTGACATTAGAAAGCAGGGAGGACCAGATTGGTTAGCAAAGTTGAAGAATGTTATTGACTGTGGCAGAGGAAGGGTATTAGTGGCAAAGAAAACATGCAAATGATTCCTGAATTTGTGTGACAGGGTTAGGGTTAACCTGTGTTGATAAGGACAGTTGCCCTCAATGCTACAATCTGAGTAACAAGGTTATAGAAATGTTTCTAGATGGAAAAAGAGGCAGATGGGGAATGCTGGAATACAATAGCAGTGAGAACCAATGATAACTGGTAGACTGAGGTGCTGGGAAAAAAAAAATTGTGATTGCTGACACAGCCAAAAAGCATAAATTCTGAACCAGCATTTTTATATTGAAGATTGTAAAGCCAGAAAGACAGCAGTCAGAAAAATGCTGTACTTCTTGGGTCAATGTACTCCTTTGAGTTCTGGGCATAAAATTTTATAAGGTGCTTTCACAGGAAAAGAATTAAGGGACACTAAGTGATTTTTAGGTATGGAATAAAGAATTACAGTGCAGCCATACATTTGAACTCTGTGATGAGCAGAGTAAGTAATGAACACACAGTACTTAAAAGTGATAGGCAGTCAATAAATTACATCCACCACAATGCACTGTCTGTGAAGCCTACTAAACAGATGCCTGTAAGTCTACAAAGAACCATATTTCCATTATGAAAACATGGCAACTGATAAACCTTAAAATACATATCACCTCTCAAATATAAGTTCTTATATGATTATTTGCTTTGAAGTAAAGGTTTCTCATCAACCTGGGCATCATGATGTTCAAAAAAGATCTTAAAGAATTACCTTCACAACATAGCTTTCATAAAGCATACAGGACAAAATAGAACAGCAGCAACCACACCTGCTGTCTTTTCATAAGTATTAACCCTTCAACCACACAAACTTTTTATGGTAACTAAAATTGCTCAAGACACAATTTTGCATTCACAGGAACAGATTCAGAGCTAAAAGAAAAATTCTCATTTTAACCTAAATCTAGAACAGCATGTCTTTTAGATTTCATACCAGGAGAGCATATTTCTCCTCCCACGAAACTGCCGCTAAAACATTGCCTTCCTCTCCTCCCACACGCCATACCAATGTCATATGTAAAGCTAACACTAGAAGACTCTAATCCCATCATTCTGTCTTAAAATGTATTACCTTTTTTTTTCCTTCTAGGGAACTATTAAATGCCTTAAAAGGAGAAATAATAAAACATCAGGTTTAGAATTGTATTGGTGAGACAATGATTCTTTAGTACTACCATTATTTGAAGATAACAAAAAGTGTTTGAGAATAAGCCACAAATTTTAACAGGAATATTTAGATGTACTTAGCATGGGCTTATAAACAGAACTTGTGCTTAGTATAGTGGTAAAACTGTAGGTATAAAAAGAAAGCTTTGCTATTACACCATCTTCTGGTTAGACTTGGGAACTGTGACAAAGTTTAAGTTGAGAATTTAGGATATTGAGCTCTGAGCACTCGACAACTGCTAAAAAAATTAATTTCATTCATATGGACAGTAAAAGCACATTTCCAGAACGTGTTAGCTATACCTTTCCCTCTTCCTTTTTTTTTTTTAAAGTAACTTACAGGAGTACTCATATATGAAGATGTTCTAATATCGAAGATAACTGGGTCAGGTGTTTGCATATCAGGCACATCAAAGGTAGGGTCAACCTGTTGAAAATAAATTATATCATTATTTCAGCACCAACAGAGAAAAGGAAATAAGACTGAAATAAAAAGTGAGAACACACTTAGCAGCGTAGATCAATTGGTTCCCAATCCCTATTCAAGTTCCTTAAGTCATCCATTACTAACAGACCGTTGATATGCTTACTTCTTCTGTACCAACTCTGATTGCCAAAATAACTTTGAAAGCACTTCTGTGGAAAACAGGTAGTAGGTAACACTGAAATCTGTGATAAGGTAACAGATCAAAGACAAAAGATGTTGCTCCTGAAACCACAGGAAAAAGTGCTTTATACGGGGACAAATTAAGAGGCTGATTGATCAGAAAGAATGATAGATGACAGAAATGTCATTACAGTATCTGCAATTTTGCTCTTAATATCAGTTACTACTTGCTTATTTTTGGCCATAGGAGTTAATCTATAACTTTAGCAATATTTTGCTAATGTCCTTTCCTGAACGTGAAGCATTAGGAAAGTACAAGAGAATACGAAATTAGAGAAAGCTGCTTTTATCTTATGGTTTCACCTAAGAGATCAGAATAACATCCCTATAAAAAATCTGTGCGCATGTTATCCCTACCACTATATTACCTAGGTGTATCACAGCCTAAGATGTTTGCCTTCTCAGAATGATGCATGGAAGTACTATTCTTAATATTTTATGAACTAGCAAAATTTACAGAAAGACTAGATGACTTTCAAATCACCAAGAAGTCTGATGTAGTACCATCAGTAATCCAGAGACAGTATTAATCCCAACCACCTTATTGAAAGCAGAAAAAAAATCCCAGAATCCCCAAAGCTCACACTTGCCTAGTGACAGGATTAAGTTTGGTCACTGAAAGTTTCTTAGCTACAAGGGTCATTTTACTTTGACTTCTCAAGAGGAAGATCCTACTATTTCACCTGAAGACTGCCAAAACTCTGGCTCAGCCAGAGCTGCTCTCTCAGTAACTGTTTCAGTACTATTTACAAAAGGAAAAATCCCTGACGTCCATACATTGGTATAAAGACCTTTAGGTCAGAGACATGTTTGTTAAGTAGCTAGAATTCAATCTCATATCTGGAATTAATAGTCAGGGAAGGAGGGCAGCAACACTTTATACTGCCTGAAGACTTTTCATTCAGTTTATTTAGATTTACATAACTTAAATGCAGAAATTTAGGTTAAAATTAATAGAAGTAAGATCTCCCTCAGTAAATACAAGTTGAAGAAGATGGACAAAGTTTACTAACAAGCTAGAAGGTAAAGAAACATTTAAAAACAGGTATTACCTGATTATTCAAAGTGAAAATGATTCTTACACTTTGCAGCACCTACAAATCAGAGATGACAGACCTTTCTTAAGGTGAGATCTTAACACTGCTTTTAATCTTGTTCACTTCTCTGAGTAGCAGTGCTTAGCTCTTTCTTTTATTCAGTTTCAACAAGCCATTCTTCATCTGTGATCTTTTTTTCCTGTCTTCTGATTACAGGTGCATCAGTCAAGAATAAGCAGGGACTCAGGGACAATCAAGAAAACCCATGCAGCTACATGGTCATCACAGCTCAACACTTTAAATTCTCTCTCATTTGTAGATAGTAGAATCAAGCCTTGTTTTCTTTCAATTTTGTCAAATAGAATTGGAGGAAAGAAAGGGAAAGAGGAGAACCAAAGCCAGGTAACACGGTCTATGTAATAACCTCTATTTAGCTGAAAATTCTACCATTTTAACTGGACTTCTCCTTCAGAATCTTCTCTGCAGAAACATGATTAATCAAAACCTCCTCTGCATACAGTATTGCTTATCACTTTTTCAGTGTTAAGGTGAGCAGGAGAGGAAGTACAAATTTTACTGTTTTGCCTCTGTACATATCATGTCTATTGAGATTACACAGCCAACTGTCCACAGAGTTTCCATTTGTTCAATGCCCAGGATAGTCAGGGTCCTTTGCTTCTGACATTGTCAGCCCTACAATAAATATAATTACTGCATTATCCAAGTGCCAATCATACTAGGGACAGGTAAGATAAAAGTCATTTTCTGATATGCATCATTTGGGCACTGAAGAGAGGACAATGCATTTGCAGGATTCTGCAGAAGGGGGACAGTAGATGTCTACTACCTATCAGTACTCTAATGTGGAGAAACCACTGCAGTATTATCACTAATAGCTCTTGAAACACCTTCTTTGAGACAGTATCTCTTTGTTGCATACATGGAGATACTGCAGAATGAGTTACATTCTTGATACTGGTTGGTAAATAAATACATGGTATTATTAAGTTTTAAAAAATGCACTTTTTATAGAAGTGTCACATCCTGAAGCAAGAATCAAAGTTCCTCTGATTATGCATCTGCTTATTGTTTTAGCAGTGGTAAGGGGAGGATGAAGACCACTGTAAACAGTGACTAGAGGTGGAGGAACTGTCATAAGCCATACTGAAATAATTAATATAAAATTATTAAGCAACTAGTCAGAAATAGCATCTAAAAGGTGTTTAAAAATGCACAAAAATATAAAGGCTGTATCTAAGTCCTTCATACAAATATTAGTGTTTAATATTGCACTAAAACTGAATGAGGCAATGGAATGAAGCTAAAAGTGAAAGTTTCAAATTACTTGACATTTCCTGACAAGGTGATGTGGTTAGCTGTAAAATAATCTTACCGGGGGAAATCTTCAAGGTAAGTCTTTTTTTAAAGACCTAACTTTAAGAAATAAGACAGAAAAACCAGAGCACTAAAATGCAAGGTAGGGAGTATTGTCACATATTACAGGTTTTCAAAAACACTCTTTTCAAAGCCTTGCTTTAATTACCTGGTAAACTGATACATACATATTTTCAATATCATATTTTAACATGATTATGCAGTTATCACATTTTGATCCATAATACAATAAAATATATTTGAATGGAAGGTTTCTACAGAATCTCTCATGAATTAGAAAAATTCAAAGAGGAAGTTTTAAATTACTCTCAAAGTATTTCTTAGGAAAGTGATTTGTGAAATAGTCTCTCCAAACACATTAAGAGAAAATTAGGTTTCAATTTGACTAAACACTGTTCTTGGTTCTAGACTGGGGCCCTCAAGCAAGCCATATAATCTTTTTTCTACTGCCATCTAGTGTATATTTGAATTTCCTTCATCTGAGAAAATATTTACAACTGAAAATACGCTGCAAATTTTAAGATTAAATTAAATCAATAAAAGCTCTTTGTGCACAAGAGATAAACTCTATGCACCTTAATGTGTTCAAACTTCAAAGCTGTTTTGAAAGAAATTAATTTAAATAAGTCTTTAGCACATGAAAGGTCAATTACATACAATCATGGCATATTCAGAAATACAATTCTCACCAAGTGGAATGTAGTTTTTAGTATACTTCACTAAAATTGCATAACTGATTAAACTACTATTTTCAAATAACTCCACAAGGTCTTTATGTTAAACAGAGACAACAACTGGGATTTATCTCAGCTAAATTTAGACATACTGCTAGACACCTGTATTTGAGCTGGTAATCACCTAAGATTATCTCTGTGACCAACAGAAAAAAATAGGTGCCTTTAAAGAACAAATAATTTATTTACAATTCCAAGTTGTCTGAAAAACTGAAATTATGATAAGCATTAAAACTCTACTTACTTGAATATTCAAGAATCATATTGATGAGTGCAGTTGGGGGACAATTATAAAGTTTTACAACTCAAGAACATGAAATTCAACACTGCTTTAAAATTCAGGCTACTGATGGGCTGAGAAGACAAAATTAATGATTTTCTTGTGAAAGTTAATTATGCCTCAAAAATAGGTAGGTAGGTAGGTAGAGAGAAAATAAAATAGGGAAGGTATCAGAAATTTTACTGGTTCAATGTTTAGCTTTGAACAGTGAATAAGAAAAAGTAATCAGAAAAGCAAAATACACTCAAGCTTCATCTTTATGTTACTATCCTGAAGGCAAAACATCAGATGATACCTGCAATTCCTAATGCCCTTGCGCCAGCTGCTTTATTCAAAACAGCATTTCTAACAGGTGACGTGTGAAAACGTTGCAACTGTGCCTCTGATCCCAGCTGAATAAATTATAAGCCAGCTCCATTTTTGTGTATACTATTCCTCCAGAATATAGCTCTGGAATTACAGGGACTTTGTCACACTGAGACAAGCAGGAATAGAGAAGCAATCGCTAACCAAAAGCAGTAAAAAAAAAAAAAAAAAAGAAAAAAGGAAAGGTGTGAAATGTTAGGAATTTTTAAAAATAGGGGGAAAATTACTTTCCTCTTGAGTTCTGCCTGCATATCTGTTTGTGTTCTAATACCTTTAATTTTATCCTAAGGCAATCCCTCTTCAGTCCTGTTGTAGAGGTGACTAAACCAGCTGAGCATAACTCAAGGTAATGTATTACACCACATCTCAAGCATTTAGATGACACTGTAGTGGCTTGTAGCAAACCTTAAGCAGTCATTGATACTTTGATAAATCCCATCTCCAAACTGCCTCCTCAGCCTGCCTGTAACTCTTGTTTATGTTACCAGGTCTCTTACTTGTTACTTCTGTTTAGTTAAGATGAATTATCTTACTCTGTTCACTTAGAAATATGACGAGAAAGGAAGAAAATAAGGAAGAAAGGAAGCAGTTCTACATATGATCTGAGGTGTAGATGAGATAATAGGAAAAAATTGTCATTACAACTGCTATGCTCTAGTGGAATAGATCACACAGAGAGATAGGGGAATCTCCAAACCTCTTCAAGACCCCCTAGCCAGACACAGCTGAACTGATGTACCACTAGTAGGAAGAACAGATCATCTCCAGAAGCTCCCTCTGACATGCCTGTGATTCCATTCCTCCTTTCCCTTATATATTAGAAACATGTATTAGAAACATTGAAAGATGAGGGTAGGATTGCAGTGGAACAGCCTAATGCTAGAATTCTCTGTATTGCCTCTGGCTTAGAAAGAGGTTGTCATGTAAAAAAATATTTTAACAGAAGAAGGACAAAAATACTTTTTTTGTCCTTTTCTTTTTTGTACTTTTTTTTTTCCTTTTTCTTTTTTTTTCCAGATTACAGCGCAGTGGGCCTAGACATTCTGTTTTTCTCAGTTAGAAGAGGAAATAGTTAGGAAGATGAAGCACTGAAAAATTTCAAGCACAGTGCTACCTAAGAATTAGTGCATGCTAATGAAAGCATGTTACTTCTGGTAGTAACCTGATACCAGTTTAGTCTGTATAAATCATGGTTTTGTCCAGTTGGTGGGGTCTACTCTTCCTGATCACAACAAAAATCCCACAATTTTTGTTGAGACAGATAGGAGGAGCCATAAAAACAAGAAAAGACAAATGGAGTGAGAAAATGTGATAATTTCACCTTAACACCATCTCAATTATTATACCATTACATTAATTCTAAAAATTAGCTGCAAAAGTGATTCTAATCACTATCACTCTATTATTTAATTTACAATATGAAAATATATTATATTACAATAATGAGTTTTGTTGAAACTGCCAGACACTGTTTTGTCTCAAAGAATATAACATACTTGATATTTACCTGAGAGAAAGATATTCTAGTAACAATATAATGTTAATAGAAAACTAAATACAGCGACTCTCATTAAAATCCTGAAATCAGGCCAGAAAATATAACACAGAGTCCAAAACTTTGCTCTAACAAAGCCATAGAGCTCTTTCACTACTATGGAGCAGCCCAGGAGCCTATCAGCTGCTACAAATGCTGCAGCCATTAATAAATGCATACATAAAGCTAAGTTAACTCTGTCAAAGCTAACTAATAAATAATTTCTTGAAATTCAGCTACTGAATTTCCTTGATGAGCCTTTTCAGGACTGATAATGAGGCTTCCTACCCTTAGTTTAACTTCAGCCTGAACTTATTAATGCTTTTCCAGAGCTTCTTAATTACCCAGGACAAGAAAAAAAAATTGAAAAATTCATTTAGAGTATATTCACATCTTTACCAGACATGTAAACAGCAGAGAGGTCTGGAAATGTTGACCTGAAAAGAAGACAATGGACCCCTGTAGCTATAAGCCATTGTGTTTGTTTAGTACATGTTGTAACTGAGTGCAATTTGAATGGTCTTGTAGCAAAATGTTGCTCCAGCAAGACTGGCTTGAATCTGCTGGCAAATGCTTAGATTGAGTTTGTTCTGGCACTGACCAGCTATACTAAAGGCTGGTACCAGTAAACTGAATGAACTTCATTCATTTACCTTACTATAAATATGAAAGTCCAGCACGGAAGTTTGTTTATGAAGTTTGTTCATTAATGAAGCTTTTGGTCAGAACAGGATGCAGTCATCCTGTTCTGACCAAAATGCTAAGCATTAGAAAGCTACACATCCAACTTGGCAATAGAACCAGGCACAGAAGAAATCTTATTTGTCAGAGTTCTCTTCCTCCAGCAAATGTTCTCAATCCTTATACCACTCATTTGCACATACTCATACTGCAAACACAGCCACCCACCCAAAAAAAAGCTCAATATCCCCAAATGTCTGTTTTAAAACTCTGAGCAGGAAACAAATGCCATGGCAGCAGTATCTACATTTTCTATGTAGGCAACCAGGCAATGGTGAATTTCTATAGTACTCTGATAGCATATTACAGCAACCAGAAAGTTCTGATTGCTGTTCTAGATTTATCTCAGGTAAGTTTTTCAACACTAGAGGAACCTGGAGACTATCAAAAAAGAGAAGAAAATATAGGTAAACACCATGCAGAAGCCAGCCAGCTCTATCAGGGACTGTGACAAATAAAGCCTAAACAATGGCCTCATTGAAGGCATAGCACTGTTTACCTATTGGGCACAACTTTCAGACTATTTGACAAACACAAGATTTTTCCTAATACTGACACAGAACATTTGGCATTGCACTTTTATTCCCTAATTTCCAACACTTTCAGTGGATGCCAGTAGATAGTTTGACAGTAACTACTGTTCAAGAATGAAATATCAGGAAATCAGACATCATAGTGCTGTAAAACACACTGCTAGCCTAGAAAGTCTTTTAGGTAGATATCAAGACCTTCTCACAGCACCTAAAGTTCTTGGAAAGAGGGACAGTTTGTGACAAGCAAGTATTTGACTTTCAGTAATATCACCACATTGTCCTCCTTACAATGATATATTTTGATAAGTATTGTAAAGCTCAAGATACCTACTGCAACACTTGCAGAGTTGTTTCAGAAACCAGATTATCAGGTATGTTTTGGTTGAATGAGATGTAGAATATAGGCACAGAAGAAGCATGAAAGTAATTTCAGCTTAAACCTGCCAGCATCAGCTTGCCTAGTAACCCTAATGAGGATCCATAAATTATGATTGCTTCAAAAGTATTACACATAACAATAAAAAGCTCCCTGATATACATAAAACATATTTAACTATAAATGTCAGACAGTGTTAACAGAAGCTTCTTGTTTCCTATATTAGACAATTTATTGCACTCACCTCAACTGACGTAATTGTTTCATCATGGAAATGACATGACCTTGGGTAAACATCAAGAAGATGAGGAGGATCATCAATATGTGTTCTTCTAAAATTGTGTTTGAGAACTTCTTCATAATCCAAAGTATCAAAGTTGGTTTTCCATAGTAACACCTATAAGAAATCTTCCTATCAGTAACTACTTGAAGGCTATTCAGCGCTCAAAACCTAACTATTCAGTAAAGTCTGCTATTACTAGCAGATAACTGCATCATAACAATACTGCAGTGATGTCTTAGTCCAATCTCTACTGCAATACAGGCACTTCCCCAGAGTATCTTTACTTCAAATCTAAAAGATGTGGTTCAATCTATTCAAAAAGTAACTCCTAAAACACATCTATAATCACAAACTGTCCCACTGAGCTGTCCCAAGTTATTTTTCTGCCAGATTAAGGGATCATATACTGTTGAATTTCTGCCCCCTATAAAGGCTTGCAGGTCTAACAAGAAAGTTTGAAGGAGCAAGAGAAATGAGAGAGTTCCACAGAACTCTAAAACACCTGGTTTCCAGTGTTTTGGCAACAGGAATCTCTTTTCTGAACTTTGTCTCATTATGTTCTAGGTAGAAACCATATCTGAAGTCACACATATATGACCAAATGCAGAAGGTCATGGGACACAGAGGTAGTCCAAAGGTATTCTATCCAGTCTTATGAATATTCCACATAGGCTACAACTTTTCAAACCAATAGGTATAACTTTGCTCTTTCACATAAAAGGTCTTATGTTTTCCATGGCAACAGGTTAATGAAATAAATTGCAATGTGCACATACTGCCAAAAATGTGAGGAACATGACAGAACACTACACTTTGAGATCCTCTTTGTTTGAGGAAAGAAGCAAATAGAAAGAAACAAAAGTATCCAGTGTTTGTTTCAAATATTTAACCTGCGTCTGAACTGTCAGCTGGTTCTGCACCAACCAGAAACTTAATACAAGAAGCAGAGATACCGGTTTTCCTTCTTTGATGGAAAGGTATGGAAGGATCTGTTGATTGAAAACATCTTGAAATAGTATATGTATGAAGGAAGCAGTCTTGCATAAACTTAAGAGTGTATCAGCTGCCTCCAGTGCATGCTGTGAACAGACCATATATTTTGGGTACTGCATCAGGGGTAGAAGATGATACTTCTGTGGCCAACCTCCGCTCATAAGCATGACATTGCCAGCAGAGCTTTCCCAACAAATACACCCTACAATTATAGTAAACCAATAATCACAGTGAATTGAGAACTCCTCCTGGCACACCTGGAAGAAGGCTGTGGACAGGTCAGCAAAATGGGATGTTTAAGAAGTATATGTGTATAACCAAAAGAAAATGGACACAGAATAAAGTTCTTATGCTTACTACAGATAAAGATATACACCTTGGTAGTTACCCAACAGTGCTTAGCACATTTTAAAACTTCGAAAAGTGAAAGCTGCAAAGTACTCCTCTCCCACCAAAATTTTCATAAAACAAAGGGAAAAGCTTCAACAAACCAGGAAGGCCCATTTTAAGGTAATTGAAAGTTACTAGATCTGCTATGACTACTTTTTAATTCAACATTTCATCAGTGTTTCCTGATGAAACTGATCTTCCCTCTCATATATTCAAATGAACCCACTGTATCAAACTGCTGAGGACTAGAAGACATGGATTTTTACCTACTTTTTCCATGCTCTCATGCCCCAGCTTTACAACAGAAAATCAGGGCAGGAAAAAGGCAATGACATGACTGCACTGAACACACATGCCATTCAGGGGGGCCCAAGTTCAAAGAACTTTGAAGTAAGACAGGCATTACCAGGGTGTGGGAGGCTGTGTTAGGCTTAATACTCTAAGTCTTTGCCTTCATCAGAGCTTCTCAGATTAATCTTCTGTCATGTGAACACATTCACTTTTGCTCCTCTCAAGTATAATGTACCAACAGTCATAAAACTCAAAATATTCATGGAAGGTAAGGTCAACAATTCAGAATTACATTGGGCCAAGTTGCATTTTGGGACTTATAAATAAGATTTTAACTTCAGTATGGAAAATCAAAGACCATACTAGTGAGTCAAGAAATAAATATCTTTCCCCCATTCTCAGTTGGTTTTTGTGGGGTTTTTTCCCTGCTTGTAAAATTAATATTGGATGTTTGATAACATTTTCACTTTTCCAATAACTTCAAGTCCTGATAGCACACTTTACTTAATACATTCTGATAGAAAGCAATTTTTTTTTTACCTTCCAAGACCGTCTCTGCTACTAGCTGAAATTTATTTCAAACTCCACAAAACAGAATATAGCCATGAATTATGGTAAACTCAAAAAAAATCTTAATTTTAACAGCATAGCTTTTTTTATCTACATTGAGCTTTTAGCTTGTTGTAACAGGAAACATGTAAAAGACAGCTAAGGAACATTTCAGACTGAAAATATAAATATTGCGCTACAAAATTTCTTTCTTTTTGGAAACTTTATAGACCTGATAGAGATGATTCCAAGGTAGATAGTATGTGTTCTTAATTATGAAATTTATTACAGAAGATAGAGATTAATTATAAGACTTACTGTTTAACTTTTTTTTAATGCCCAAATGACTCTTCTTCCCTTTATAAAATCCAGTACTTTACTGTTTCACCAAAGTAAATTAGTAAAGGTAACATAAGAGGTTTTTTCCCCCAATTCTAGCCAAAGTTTTCCCAGTAATACAACTTAATACCTACAATTACAGAGTAAGGACTTTAAAAGCAGTGAAATCTAACAAAGCAGGTACCACTTAATAGTAATTGCAATATAACTACTTCATTGACACTGAATTGCAACACTTTAATTATTCTTAGTCAAAAACCACTAAATATTTTTAGCCATATTATCAAAATATGTAAAATGGGCATGGTTAGCCTTCTCCTCATAACATCCAATGAAAAGTCTATATAACACACAAGTAGCCACAATGTATGTGAGTAATTAGCAAGTTATTGTGACATACTATATTTAACTCCCATCCACTGTAACAAACTAAGACATTTCATTTAAGGAGACAATACCACAAACCTGAGCATCCACTCCACCTGAGGCAAAACTTTCACCACCTTTTGAAAAAGCCACACAAAGTACAGGTCCCTGGAAAAAAAAATAGCATACAGTAAAATTAGGCTATTACTGTAATCATGATATTTTAGTGCAGAGTAAAACACCAATGCCATTACCTAATGTAATAGATTTTTCAATTTTAATAAAATAAGGAACAATTCTACTGTAGTGAAATTTCTGCAAAACTTGATTGAAAAGTTAATATTGCACATTTTCATAAGATGGTACATTACAACTGCAACAATCTATACTAGGAAAATAGTGGCAGTGTCCTTAGATTTTATACTTCATCTTTGCAATGAAAAATTACAAAATATATATTACATTACTCAAGGCAATATGTTTGAATGATTTATTATCAAAAATAGGGTTTGTTTGGCATTAACAGGAAAAGGAGGAAATGCCTCCCATTCCTCACAAAAGTTATCCTCTGTAAGCTTCCCCCTCCTTAGAAAACACTGTTTTTCAATAAACAATAGGACTGAAGTGCCAAATAACATGATTTTGAAAATCAAGTGAATTATTAATGAATTTAGAACATGAGCTTTTACTTAACATCAAGTGTTTCATAGTGATACATAAAAAGCATGCTAACAGGTAAAAACTGATGCATTTCCTTAACCACTTGTGACAAGGTGTGTTAATACAACACCTTGCTGTCCACTAAATTTCATCTGCAAGTTGCAAGATAAAAGACACAATGGCATAAATGTTACTTCCCTCTGTAAAGATACTGAACAGCCTATTAAGATCTCCATTTAAAGAGGGTTATTGTGTATACCTTGTGTCCATGAAGAGTGTAAATAAGTCTTTCTCCTAAGAGGTCCAGAATCTTAAGGGTACCGTCAGAAGAAGCAGTGATGAGGTAGTTACCAGAAGGATGGAATGATATACAATTAACCCCTGCTCTGTGAACTGATTTACAGAAGACAATATTCAAAAGCTGTAGATATCTACTATGAAGATATGTACACTTTATTTCTTTGCTCTTTTCTACTTCCCAAAGAACTACTTCATTTAAGGAAAAAACAACAAAAGTGCTGAGGCATAGAAGACTTGTCAGAGTATTTGCTTAGTTCAGGTCTAAAACTTAAGGGAAGCAAAGAAATAAAAAGTATTCAGACTAGATTCTTGGTGTTGCTAGACTACAAAAAGATACTTACAACATGTCAATATGACTTGTTTGTCAACTTTTCCCAATAATACTCTTAATAAATCACATTTAACTGCAAAGAGTCCCATTGTAAAGAAAATAAAACAAACTACATTGTTTTTACCTTTGAAATGCTGCAGTAGCTTGTTCGTTCGAATATCCCATAGTTTCACTGTGTTATTGGAACCTGCAGAAGCTATACATGTTCCACTTGGGTTGAAATCCACAAAAGTTGAAAATCTAAATATAATTAATGAAAACAGATTTATAATGTGTTCCCACTGAAATATTTAGGTGTGTGTATGCATATAAAGCCCACGATATTAACACTAAGCTGCCACAAACTTGTATGGAATCTACATGTATGGAAACTCAAATAAGGCATTTCAAGGAACTGAAATAAGCATAAGAAAACAAGATGTACATGACAAATCATCTCACTTTTGTTGAAAACACGGTATAATTGATCCAAGTCAAGCTTTCAGAGTTTGTGCTAGAGTACAAAGTTCCTGGAAGATAGTGCTGCAAAGAGTTCATAACAAATAAAAGAATTTTGTCTAAGAACTGACAACACTTTGGACTTGAAAAAGGATGAAGGCAGCCATGAAATCAGCAAAGCATATATAGAAGCTAAATATTCCACTGAGTTGTTAACTAAAACTCTGGATCCAAGATGTTTAAGACAACTGCATATAAGTAAAAGCAAGTATTTTTTAAACTTAAATTAGGCAGATCACTGCAAGTGTTACTGAAAGTAACAAAATACTGTTTTCATCAACAGGTGGAAAAGTCTTCAAGCTTTCTTCTTGTTGAAGCATCCAATATCAAATAGCATCACCAAAATTGAGGGAAAACATGGAAACATTCCAAAATCCAAGAATAATCTTACTTCTGTTTAGATTATCTCTTGATTGCTGGAAAGCAGCTGTATAAGTGCAGCCAGTTAACCTCTTTAGAAAAACATTATATGAATTATTTTAGTTGACATAGGTTGTAGAAGTCTGATCTGTTTTCAGATTTAACATATATAGATGTTAATAGCACAGAACATGCAATTAATGCCAGTAAAATTAAACTATTACATTTCTCCTTTTTTTCTAGTAAAACTTACCCTTCATAATCTGAGAAGGTATTAATGCAAATTTTATTTCTTGTATCCCAGAGTTTAATAGATTTGTCCTCACCACAAGATGCTATTATTCTTCCATCAGGTGAAAATCTGGAACACACAAGTCTACACATTACTTAAAAACTGATTCTGCCTATATTAGCATTAGAGACATAAGTAACAAAACACCAGAACCAAAGAAGCCTGTTTGAAATAAGGATGCATAGCCTTTAAAGGACACTTAACTTCTGGTATTTCTCATGGACTAATAAAACTGAAAAGCTTCTTCCTTATTCCACTCTGGTCCATTTCATAAGGAACTACAATTACAAACAGAGCCATAAGCAAGAGGAAGAGAGGGGGTTGAGGGGAAGGTATCAGCAACCTAAGGATGTCACTACAGATGACTAAGAGATTAGTAAAGAAAACTATAGGCAAAAAGACACAGAGGACACAGTAGAATCTTGTGCTCAATGTTAACCTATATTTATGCTCTCCGAGTTCTTTCTAAACTTACAAATAGCGGGCAAAGAATTCACAATTATTCCTAGACTAGCAGACCAGGGTTTTAAAGAGGAAAACTGACTTGTCTAGAACTTCCTCAAGCATTATTATTTCACTTACTGAGCAACTGCACAATGACACTGAAAAACTGTTCAAGAACTTTCAAATGTGATTTCCTACAACTTTCCTTTTTCTTATATCAGTCCTCTTAGCTGCAGATTTTCCATTAATATGGAGGAAAGGAAAAATTTTTTAGAAAGATAGCAAACAATATTTTCTTGCTTTTGAGAAGCTGTCCTGTCTTTAAAGAGTATGAATCCTAACTTGCAGTCCAAAGGCCATTTCTTTTACCTTTTCCAATTATGTAAGCTTAACTCATCTGGTTCATGACCATTCTTTAATGCCACTATGATTCCAAGAATACTTGAGAAAACCCCTACAACGCATAGATAAATCTAGACATGAGTGCTGGGAAATAATACAACAAAAAACCAAACAAAACTGGAGAAAGACAGCACACTGACTAAAAATAAATACAGAAGACCCCATTTGTCCTTTAATGTAGTAGAATGAAGACAGTAACTGATTTAGTATGTTCACATATTAACATAGAGCAAGCTTTCATACTTCAGCTAGGTCTACACAAAACTTGTGTACATAAGATTCATTTATTAAAATTTAATTACTGGTGAGAGATCATTGATTGTCATTCACAGATGTTTCTTCTCTTATTTCTACCCTGGGATACAAAATCCCCTTTGTTAGGAATTCTACTTTACCAAGAGAATAAAAACAACACTTACTTGGCACAGCAAACCCAACCAGTGTGTTGGAATAGGGTAAACAAAAGGCGCTGAGAGCAAACACTCCATATTTTTATTAATTTATCATTGGATGCTGAAACTACAGAGTAGCCATCATGGGAGAAGCTCACACTCCGAACAGGGGCTGTATGACCTTTCAGTACTGATGATTCTCCATAACTAAGGGGGGAGCAAAGAAAAGGAAACAAAACCCCAAATACCAAGTCAAAAATCACAGTTATATTAAAGAGCTTAAATCCCCATAAAATTCAATGTTGGCATTTTTATAATCTTACTCAAATGAAAAAGCAGTATACAGAGGCCAAATCTTAATGGCACCATTATATTTTACTTATTTAAATATTATTAGAATAACATTCCTTAAGTTGCATTTAACATGACCAATTTTACAGAACAGTGAAATTAAGTAGCATCATTGGCCTTTAGTCTCATTAGCATTAGTATTGGAAAGAGAATTTTTTATACAGTAATCTATAAAACGCTTGAAAGTTCAAGTAACACCAGTCTAAGATCATACTGAATTACTCATAATTACTACTACTCAAGAACAGTCTGATAAAGCAAGTCAATAATTCTTTTTCCCAAAAAAACTATTGTTCTCTTCAACACTTGTCTCCCCAAAATGAAGTGCAGCCATGCAATCCTTGTTAAAATATCATCTTTAAGCCAGAGAAATATTACAAAGCATAGTTCTACACACATGAAATTGTGACCTCTCAGTTGTTATATTTTTCTTTTGAAACTACAGAAAAGAAAAAAGTAATACAGTAAAGAACTGTGTTGCTTGTGGTCCCCAGTCTCTGTTTCTGTCAAAGCCCAGGCATGTGGGAAGGAAAAGGAAACTTTTTTGAGTAAAGCCTCGCATATTCACACTGCACAATAATGAAACACATATCCAGCACTGCTCAGTTATACTCACATGCAAGGAATCCATAGCCTGACCGTGTGATCCTGAGAAGCTGAAGCCAGCACCCGCCCATCTGGAGAGAACTCTACACTTGTCACCGCTTCCGCATGCCCTGAAAATCTGTAGGCGCTGCATGGTGTCCTCAGCTTCCACAGTATGAGCAGGCTGTCCACAGAGCAGGTAACTGCAAGAAGTGAAAGGCACTATGGATTTGGATTCACCAGAGAACTTAATGGGTATTGCAGGAGGGAGGAGTTATTAGGCTTTAAGGGATACTTAGCCTAAGCAGAAGCCTGGTAGCAAGTAATGGCAACACCAAGCTTTCAGAAGGATGGCACAAGACTGGGAGAAGTAAAGGATAATTCTTAACAGGTAGCTCTCTCACATACTAAGCCAACTGGTTTACAAGTACTTTGATGACACAGAGCAAACATTCAAGGCCAAACATCATGCACAAGAGTATGAACCCAGATTTGGTTTTACCAAATCCTAAGAACAATAGGCAAATTATTCAGTAATCTCATTTTCATCTCTGAGATAGAATTTGTTTCAAGCATCAAGTGTTCAACTCCAAAAAAAAATGCCAACTTAAACTGAAGACATGACTTCTAACATTTGAGTGACGATATTGACGTATGATAATTCTATAATCCTATTTAAGTACCAATTTTATAATACTAACATTTGTCTAGCTCAAAAGAGAACATAAAGTTGTCAGTTGAACTATACTATCTACAATCAAAAAGGCAAACCTAACTTTCACGAGAGGTTGATCATTTTCAGGAAACTATAAGAAACAAAGATAATAAGCAGTTGAATTAAACTGGTACATGTGATTTTCTTACATCCCCACCATCTTCATCTCTGCTAAATGTCAGTATATAGACATAAATAAAAACACACTCCCATCCCTCAGTTGTCAATTCCCCAGTAGAGAAAAGAAGGGAGAGGAAGAACAGGGGCCTCCTGAAGCTGGAACAGTATACGAAGATGGCTTTTCTCTTCCCAGTTTCTTTCAAGCACCAACACAGCACAAAGAAATTGAGCTTCCTTATTAATACATGTCAAGGCAAGCCTCAAACAAAATATTAGCATAGTAGACTATTAAATATTAACTAACAAATTCCCTTTATAAATTTGCTACAAAGATGCTGTTTTTATTCCTAAAAGACTTGCTTCTGCTAAAAGATGTGTGACCAGACTATCCCTATGCCCATATCAACAGGCCTATATTTGACAAAGAAATACAAGTTATTTTCCCCTCACTCCAACTTTTCAAAACCCTGTTTTACAGCAGGGTTTTCCTAATTGTACTTGAAAGAATTCCGTTTTCCCTTTGATTCTGAAAAGTGATCTACAATGGAGTAAAATTAAAAGGAAAAAGTGAAACATAAGCTAAAACAGAATTTGAAGGCATAGGGCTGGAAATGTGAAACAGACAAGACTGATGGCTTCTAAAACAAATCATTGATGAACTACCAAATACCTGTGGAATCTTATGAACTGCATGAATGCTGTGCAGTATCAGCTTTCAGTTCTAAAAACTGAGGGAAATATTCTTAGAAAGATGACAGCACCATGATGACAGAGCTTGGTTTCTTGTAGCTTGCTGTCTCATAGATGGGCTGTCCCAAGGTAAATGAGGCACAAGCAGTGATCTGAAGTTCTCCTTCCTGCGGGATATCGGTGACCATTATCCTTATTTTTCCTCTGGACTCCCTGCCACCTATGCAATGCTTAAATATTGGATCAGAAACAAAAAAAAAAAAGCACAGAAAGTCCAGAATAAATCTTTCAGGATGCGCCACAGCACAAATAGGCCTGGTGCTCCTCAGAGAATACATGACATAACCAGAACCATGTTTAGAGGTGAAAGACAATTTGTCCTTGCTATGATCAACTGCAAAATATAACTAAAATTTAGAAAACTGAAAATCCACAATGAACTGGCTCCAATATACAACTTACTCCAGTTTATAACCTGAGTGCCTTTTCCTCTTTAAACATCAATGCTTCTGTACACACCTACATATAGCAGACACATCACTGGATAATTTGCTTTTCTGCTGATGAGTCATTACAGAACTGAACACCAAAAATAAAGACTTGGCCTTATCCAAAGGCCAAGTTGAGAGATCTACAGCAAAGAGGTGTGTAAGCAGATACCTAAGTTTACATATGCCATAAAAAAGATTTTATGGCATTTGCAATGAAACAAAGTTCAATTTATGAACTGTGACTATTGATGGCATACATTTTTATATATACACACACAAATATATTAACACAAGTTGCTGTAATACAGAATTACCATTTCACTCTCACTTTCCACAATAACAAAGTGGTGACTAAGAAAGTTGTGCAAAGATCAAAAGAGACAAACTCAGACAGGCTTTAACAGCTCGATGTACATCTCTCAAAATACGGAAGCATCTCCAATATAATTAATCACTCAGTGCAAGAATTACAGGGCAGATGGAATATAGTGCAAATGATGGGTGTGTGAATATTCAAACCCTAGCACTGGCAACAAACCCCCACACTTTGCAGGAACCCTGCAGCTCTCAATGATACAGTACAACCTCACAATGCAAACACATTTTGCAATGAATTGCAAGATTTCCTACTTGGAGAAAAAATATTATTAATTTAACCTCTGTCAAAAAACCCAATCTGGAATTCTAAGCACATTGGATAAAATATGAAGAACTTTTAATAACTCCTATAAATTCAAGTTATTGGTAGTTTTTGTTGTATTCTGTATGCATGTACAAAAGAGGAAAAGAACTGAGAGGAATCAGCACACTAGCCAACATTTAATTTTCTGGATTTTATTTTTTCAAAAGAAATCCCAAAGCCCTCCACATTTATTCAGTGTAAAGTTTACATTCAATTTTTTTTAAGTCACTTAGAATCAGTAGTTTAAAATATGTACAAGCATTCACCAAATTTTCAAAGTCTAACAGAACAGAAAAGTATTCAGATTTTCAGATTTTCCAGAAATCTCTACATACTGAAAAATAATTCGATAGGAGTATTGAAATGGTAAGGTGTTGTTTGTTTCTTCCTTCTTTCTTTCTCTCTCGTTCTAGTCCATCCTCTTTTTATTCACGTTTTTTATTCCCATGGGGAAACTTTTTTCTTCTTTTTTTAGGGACAGGTAATTTATTTTGGAGGTTTTTTGTTCTCCCCAGTTTGTTTCTAAATAACTCCAAAAATAGAAAGGGAGGTCATGGGGAGGAGGAAGGGTTCAGATACATAGGGAGAATAACTTTTCAAACTCAGAGGCAGATTCACTTATAATTATTGCTTAAATAGATAAGGAACACTTTGAATGTCAGGTTTAACTTGAAGGTACTTCTTTACACAAAAAATAGTTCCTGCCAAGTGCTAAAAAATTAACTGTATAAAATTTGCATAGTCTGTATTCATATCATTTAATTACTTTCATCTGAAGAAACATGCATTGCACACACTATTTATGATCTGCACATAAGAGAACCTAGGCGTTTTCCCTGTCACTTCTATTGAATGTAACAGCCTACAGAAAAGCAGCCTACAGTTTTCACAAAAGCACATACTTTATATAATTTATTGCCCCAGTATGTAATGACTGGCTGCCTTTTAAAATTTGATAAATGGTTCATAACTTGCAGGTACACAAAAGAATTCCTGCTGCAAAGTGGAATGCAAGTTTTCAGGAATGCTTCCCTTATGTAGTAAAAAGTTCCCTTTCATTTTTTTTAACAAGCAAACAAAAAAATCATCAACAACAAAAACTCAATTTAGGGGAAAAAGGAAGATAAAAAATGGGAAAAAAAATCAAATTGCAATTAACTGCCTAAAAATAAATTAAAGTCTTAAAAGAATCCACGCCACACAGTGGCAAGCATTTTTAGCATGACTCAATGCTGCATTCCAAGTTCCAAATTTTCTTCTGCTCATCTTCTACGTTAACCTGCTTCCACCCAAACCTCTCAAAGCTTTCAAGTCACTACAACTTAAGAATATGTTATAACTTACTCTTACTTTATTTTTGGCAAAACCTCAACTATATCAGGTCTCACTTGTCCCTTTTCAAGCCTTCTACCTGCTAACACCTGTAGTAAGTGCACATCCACTACATTCCTCAAGTATCCAGATAACTAATGCTCACTAGCTTAAGTTTCTACCTACCAGCCCCATGTAAAGACTTACTACACTGTGGCTACTGAAGAACATTTATCACTTCAGTGAGAGCAATAAAAACAGCTGGAATGCCCAACACACTAAGAAAAGTGTTCAACTTAAATTTTAAGAAACTAAAATACAGATACTAACGCAAGATTTTTTTCAAGTACACAATATATCTATCATGACTACCATCTATAATCACTATCAAAAAAGATTAGGGACACTAAGAGACACTATTCTGGAATCAGTATTCTTCAAAAACTCAGCATAACAGAAAAAAACAAAACATTCTAAACAAGTAATTATTTGTATCACCAACAAATCTTAGTGTTCTCCTTTGTCTTCTCAACTCCCCTCATGTCAGAAGCTTCAGCTTCCCAGTCTTACCCAAGGTCCCCAGTGGTACTGTTTTGACTAGAAACAGGCAACTTATGCTGGATTATTTCAAAACTCTTCCTAGGGCTGACCCAGCTGTTGCCAAAACACAAAAAGCAAAATAAAACAGCCCAAATGTTCCTCTGTTACCTTTCTCTAGCCTGCTGACAGACGAAATGAAAAAGAAACCAACAAAAAAAAAAAACCCAAACACGGTCTAGATTACATCACTTTTGTGTCCCTAAGATGTGGAGCTGAACATTGAAAAGCTTACACAGAAGCAATGTATACATTAAATATATAGCTGAGAAACAGCAGAAGCTAAGGCAATTTTGTGATTCCTTTCCTTCTCCACTGCCTTTAAACAAAATTCTAACTTGTAGCCATCCCTATTTCTTCCATTTCTGGTATCAGCATGTCCTTGGTTCCACTGCTACCACGCTCTCCTCTAAATGCATGAGAGCTCCTGACTAAGCCCCATGGGGTAAGACTTTTACAACAGGTACAAGACTGCAAAGCAGTGCCAAAGCCCTTCTAGTAAATAAACTTCCTATTCTTCTGTATAATATAGTACCCTTAACAGCATGTGCATTCCCAGAAAAATGCAGACCATTACAAGGCTTGCATTCAACTTTCCACATCAATGTCCGTTCAATCACATGCTACTGTAGCATTACTTAGGGTGTTAGATACATATTTTATAATGTATCTGTAACACAGTCAGCGAGTACCACTGCAAGAACCTTAACTTTTACTTCTGTAAGTAAAATTTTTTTGTTTACACAGAACATTATCTCACAGAATTATTGCATAATTTTAAGATTTAAAAAATCCCGCTTCAGTCCCCTCAGAAGCCTCTGTTTTATAATCAAGACTGAGAAAAGTAATAATGGACCAAAATTTTACAAAAATAAAGGCATTAGATGTTCTAATCCATGTTTTAGAAACCGGACCGCACTATGTACTTTTGCTTTCCATACAGTTCATCATAGTAGACAGTTTCTACACCACTACAGACAGATGTGAAAACATTTCAAGGTATTCAATCAAACATTGCTCTCTGTTCACACGTTCTGTTCAAAGCTTGAAGATCACAGTCTATCCAATTCATACTACCAGTAGTGATTATTTCTCAAATTTCCAAATCTGATTTTTATCTCCAGCACTACAAGTTCTCATTTGCACATCAGCGTGCCCCTCAGTTGTGCGATAAGCAGTAAGGCACTTCCCCGAATGAGGATGATAAATAGTCCCATCTTCTTTGAAGTGCCAGATAATAATTTCTGGGACAGGAGATCCATCTTTTGGGCAGCTCCTCATACCTATGAAGTCTTCACGCTCAGGGACTTCAGCACATAGCTCAGTTACAGAGTTAAATCTAATCTCCTGATTTGATGTATATTCAAAAAATTGGTTGCCTCCCTGACCATGACAGCCAAAGAGAGACAGGTGAGAGCCAGTAGGATTATGCTCCTGTAAGACATAGTCAAGGCACTCTGAAGGTATTCCTGTGCTGCGGATAGCGCCGTGCCAGCCAGGACGATCTTCTGGTACATGCAACTCAGCAAATATGTTTTTTAAATACCAGTGAAAACTCTTGCATTTCAAACGCTCCCTAAGAATCTTTCTTTCAGAAATGTCTCCATAGTTTTCTTTCCTTGCTGAAGGATTTCTGTTGTAAAAGTGATCTTTGAACTCATCCATCCACACCTCAGCAGCACGTGCCGTGTTCTGAAGGAAATTTGGTCTAGCATAGGGTGCACGCTTTGGAAACACATGGCCCACGTGGGAGCACGGATGAATTTCCAACATGCCTCCACACTGCCAAACCCTAAATGATAATTCTAAGTTCTCCCCTCCCCAAACATCCATTCCTGTATCATAGGTTCCCAGGTACTCAAAATACTTCTTGCTGACAGCAAACAAGCCACCAGCCATAGTTGGAGATCTGATGGGGTCGGTTTCCGACTTGCGCCTGAGACGTTCGTGTTTAGGCACTGAGTGCCACTGGAATGTCAGCCGCCAGTCAAAGCCCCCAATCATGGGCTCTGCCGTTTGCATGTAGTACTCAAATGTTTTCCAGTCAATGGTGTCAATGACAGGACAAACAATAACAGTCTCATTCTCAGCAATCCTCTCGAGCAGTGGTTCCAGCCAGCCGGAAACACATTCACAGTGACAATCCAGGAATGTGAGAACATCACCTGTAGCAAAGGTAGCGCCAATCAAGCGTGCACGAACCAATCCTTCTCGTTTGTTGGTTCTTATCAAGCGAACTCTTTTCAGACTGCTTATGTATTTTTCGAGTTCAGCCTTCAAATACATTTTATCACTCAGGTCATCCACCAGTATAATTTCTTTCAGAAGCACTGAAGGTGATGTTTCAAGAACACTATGTATTGTCCGCAGCAGTGTTGACCAGGCTTCATTGTAGAAAGCAATTATAACAGATGTTGTGGGCAGTCTTCTGTAGTTGTAAGATTTAGTTTTACAACCACTCAGCCGATTATCTTCAATGTGCCGGTGGAGAGAAATTTTATCACTTAAATAAATATTTATTGCATACTTCTCAATCAGCTCTTCTTCCTGCTTCTGCTCCTCAGGACTCAGCTGGGGGCGAAAGGGTTTACCCCATTCTCCTGGAGCATAAGCATCGGGTGGGGGTTTGTCATAAACTGGACGAGCCAAATCGACAGCTTTTTCTGCTCCGTCAGAAAAGCGCCTCTCCCATTTCCCTTTAGTGATGCTCTTGCCGGCGAGGGAGGCACCGAAGGAAGAAACGGACAGCTCGACTACAAAGTAAGCGATCATTAAGAAGCCGAGGAACACGCAGCTTTTGCGGATCCACGTCCATCTTCTCGCCAGACGAATCCTCATCTTAAATAGTTGAAAGCAGCTCCTTGGCTGAGAAAGGTCCGTGAACTCCTGCCGGCTCTCCCCACGCCCCCAGGGAGGATGGGGCTGCAGGCACTCCCAGCCTCGGGCTCGGGACGCCGGCAGAGTTTGCAGCCAGCCGTCCGTGGTGGGCCCGGCAGATTCCAGGGGGACCGCGGGGGAGAGGGGCGGCAGCGGAGGCACGGAGCAGCCCCTGCCCCTCCGGCCTCGGCGCTCCCCTCACTTACTTCCTCCTCCTCCTCCTCTCTCTCGGCGGGACAAATCCCTCCTCCAGCCTTGTGGTTTGCTCAAAAAGTTGTCGCTTAAGGAAGGGGAAGAGACTGCTCAGCCCGCCCGAAGGCGCGGGAGCCCGCCCCGCCTCCGCGCCCGGACCTGCGCCCGGAACGGCCCGGCGGCTCCGGGGAGGGAAAGAGGGAGGAGGGAGCGGGCTGCCCCGCCCGGAAAGCAAACGGCGCCCGGCCCAGCACTCACCCAGCTCCGCCGCGTTCGCGTCGAAGGCGACGCCCGTCACCGCCGCCGTGTGGCCGCGGAAACGCCGGATCAGGACGGGGTCCTCCTGGGGAGAGGGTGCGCAGCGTCAGCCTGCGGGCGGGGGCGGCCGCGCTCGCCCTCCCCCGCCCCTCAGGGGCCGCTAACGCCCCGCGCGCGGCGGGAGCCGCAGTCCCGGCGTCCGGAGCGTTTCCACCGGCGGGGGCGGCAGCCGCGGCCGGGCAGGTCTCGGCGCCGGGTGACACCCGCCGCCCGCGGCTCGCCTGCCCGCCGTCCGGGATGCCGAGGCCGAGCCCTTACCAGCGGGGAGGCCATGGGCGGAGCGGGGGGAGCGGTCCGTGAGAGCCCCGCGCTCCGGGCGCGGCCTGCCGAGCCCCGGATTCATGCGCCGCGCCAAGAGCGCGGAGCCCCATCCGCCCATGCGCGCCCGCGCTGCGCGGGGCGGGGCCGCACCGCGGGCGCGGGGCGCCCTTAAAGCCGCAGCGGCCCCGGCGGCCCCGGCTCCGCGCGGAGGGAGCGGGCAGGGTTAAACCCTCCGGGCCGGGCCGGGCCGGGACACGGCGGCCTAGGGGTTGCGGGGGCTCTCACAGCTCTCAGTGTGGGGCACGGTGCGGCGGAGCCGCAGACATAGTTGGAACGCTCGGCTAGCGGAAGGTCTGGCCCATGTTACCTCGATTTTGTGACTTACAGATTCATGCAGCTGTGTTTAAAACCTCGGACGGATTTTGTTTTAAGCTGCTTTAGGTAGTTTGGCCTCTTGTCTTCTTCTTCTTTAGTTGTTTCTTATTTCGGTCGGACTTTCTAGATTTCCAAACTGGCACTCGCGTCTGTGTCGTACAGAGTGGTCTTTAACAGACCTTTAGTGCTCTAACAAACTACACCGACCTCAAACAAAAATTAACAAAAGCGCAGTGCTGCACCGTTGGTGATAGTAGTGCTGTGAATGTTCATTACCTAGGTGAGGGAACCAACCCCGCCGGAAAAGTACGGCTCCCTAGCTCTGCTAGTAAAGACATGGTTGGCAGCAATTAGCAAAGGAATGGCTGCGATGCCAAAGCTGTCACTCGATCCGCCAGTGGCCAGTGTTCCTGAAGGAGTAACTCATCCTGCAATTACCCTTCCCTTCTGTTTTAAATCCAGTCTGTTACTGGGTGTTCTGACATTAAACTTTTAGATTTACAGAATCAGGTCAGTAATTAGGCCAATGTATAAGAATTGTGACTTATAGGACAGTTCCAAATAAATTGTGTTTAACCATGAAATGCACATTTAAAATAATAACTTTGGAAGCGGTGAAAAAGTAGGACTATCACTATCACGAGTATATAAAGAAGTTTCCATTAAAATCTACTAGCAGTCCTTACAGTGAGGTCATGTAGGCTGATCACTTGCCATTTTGACTTCACCATATGAACACTTTTCATAAATATAAGTGGTGGGACAAGACATATTAACTTTAACTTGGACCTAGCAAAAGCTACAGCTTTTTTGCCGTTATTTGGTTTTGGTTTGGCTTATTGGTGGAGTTTTGTTTGGTTTTGGATTTTTTTCCTTCCACACAGCTCACCCTCCCATCCATTTGTTTCAGTCCCTATTATTTAGATCACAAAGTAAAATGTAGCATTTAAAAAAGTTAGTAATGAGAAGACTTAAATGCTCTGCACTCTACCCCACTGCAGGAACAGTAAGTTAACTAGTTAAACTGAAATTGACCTCTTCACCATTATTAAAGTCTTCCAGCCTTTCTCAACTTTTTCCAAGTATCTTCTTTCTGCCAGGTTTTTTTCAGCTGTGAATGATGTATCTCATCAGGGAGACTACATTTAGATTCTGTCCCTCTGGGCTACTACTAAACTTTGTGTGATCTTAATTTATTCTGCATCTTCTCATCTCCTGAATGGGAGAAAGTACCATCTCTGCTGCTTTAATTGTGTGCTGCGTGCTTTCAGTATTTCTTGTACTTTGTGTTTTCAGGTTTGGATCTCTTCTGGAAGCTGCTTTAAACCCAGTGGTCAGAAACATGTTACTTTTTTGGAAACTGAGCTGAATGACAATTCCCAGTCCTGCTGAATCCTTTTTCTTTTGCCTTTTTTAGAGCTGCTATGCTTCCAGCAGGTCAGTATATTTTACTAATTTTGGTATGCTTACAATAAACTGGAATCTCTACCTGCCCACAGAACTCCTGGACTATAAATTGCCAGGTGATAGGCATAAAGCAAAGGAAGGGCTGTGATTTTGGAGAGAAGGAGAGTGGCATCTCTCTTTCTACAAATGGATAGATGAGTGTTTCTCAAGTTGTGGGGCTCACAAAGTTAATCTATTTCTTGCTGTTTCTCCTCACCTGAGAGTGCTTTGAGGATTTCCAAATGCACGTAGGAAGCAAAGTATTCTTTTACTGCAGACATGTAATTAGCTAGAGTGACTGTAGTTATAAAGCTGGCAGATAATAGTTTTTATGATGATTATGTTCCCTCATTAGTAGGTATAGATTTTATTTTTGAAATTATTTAAAGATTATTGTAATCTCCTAATAACACAATTATGAGCTGGCATTGTCTTTTTAAGGTTGTGATATGCAGGAGCAATTTACTGTAATAAGTTGTTGTGCACTGTGATGACAATGATAAATGGTGCCTCAGAAAATGTGTTCCAAGCATCATGTGTCAGCAGGCTGCTGTTTCAGCAGCTATGGAGTTGTTTTTTTCTCAGGCACCGTGTTAAGGTAGAATATGTCCAAACAAAAACTGTATCTAGAGAAGAACACTTTAAGATGGTAATTCCAGCTTGTGCTGACTGCATGGTCACTGCAGGAAAAGAATTAGTAAAAGGATGTATAGAATTCAAGGACACGTGGACAGACACGATAACCTCGGTGCATGAATGCTGCAATGCACACATTAATTACACTAATTACATATGGTTTCATAATAATAATTGATGTAAAACAACACATGAGCACAAGGGGCAAATATACTAGCAATATAGTAGCCCACCAAAATTTCTTTAATGTAAAATGAGGTATTTTAACTTAGTGTTAATCCTACTTTAAAACAAAACTAAGAGCCCCAGCTGTAGTTCTGTATGCTCCTGTTGGGAGCAGCAGTGTTAGCAGCAGAGCAGTCCAGGCTGCCGAGAGGCCTCAGGAGGTCATGCTCTGTCACTAGAGGGGAGTGTGAGATCTGCTTTGCCAGCGTGGTGTTATTCCACCACGTGGGTGTTCATCCACCTACATGCAGGAAGACAATGTAGTTCAAGGGCACAAAGATTTAATTGCAGGCTATCTTGCTGCCGTAGAACCATTATACCTTATGATCTTTCTTTCCATCCTCTGATCCTACATTTTTTCTCCTCCAGCAAAATGGTTATGAAAATAAATATTAAATCTGTGAAATGACTTGTGGAGTAGTGTTGGGTTTTTGCTGCTGTTGAAATTTTCTTATCAAAATCCCATTAAAGTCTTTTTGCCAATGGCAGTAAGAGAATGGAAAAGAAAAGAATATCAAGTAGGTACATAACGATTTGAAATACAAGGATGATTTGGAATACTTATGATGTTACTTTTAGTCTAAGAAACATCCTGGGGTTCTGAGGGAATTGGCAGCTGTAATGGCAGAGCCATGTCTCCATCATGTTTGAAAAGTCACTGCCATTCAGTGACTGGAGTGACAGTGGCTACCTGCAACTATCTCAGGCACTGGAGGGAAGGGATTATCACACCCAGACCCTGGGAACTGCTGACCAGTCAGCCTGACCTTTGTGCCCAATGAGATCATGGAGCAAGTCCTGCTGGAAGTCATGTCAAAGCCTATGAGGGGTGGTTGTATGCAGGTGGTTAGAGACAGCCGACATGGCTTTGCCAAGAGCAAGTCATGCCCAGCTAATCTCATGGCTGCCTATGACAGAGACACTGCATCAGGAGACAAAGGAAAGTGATGTCACTTCTGTAAAGCCTTTAATACTGTCCCTTCCAATGCTTTTGCATCTAAATTGATGTGGATTTGATGGATGGACTATTAGATGGCAAGGAATTGTATGACTGCAGCCAGAGCTACCAGTGCTGAGTGGTATCTCCCCAGGGGTCTGTTTTGGGGCCTATAGTATTTAATATATTAATGACATAGGTAGTGGGATTGAGTGCACCTTCAGGAAGTTCATGGGTGACACCAAGCTGGGTGGTTCAATTGACACAGGGGAAGGGATGCCATCCAAAGGACCTTGACAGGCGTGAGGAGTTGGCATGTACAAACATCATGAATATACATTGAGGGATGAATGGACTGAAAGCAGTGGAATACCAATGGATGAGAAGCTGGACATCACCCAGCAATGTGCACTTCCAGCCCAGAAAGCCAAATGTATCCTGGGCTGCATCAAAGGTAACGTGACTACTGGTTTGAGAGGGGTGACTCTCCCCGTCTGCTCTGCTCTCATGAGATCCCTCCTGGAGTTCTGCCTCCAACTCTAGGACATGGACCAGTTGTAGCAGGTCCAGAGGAGAGCCACGAAAATGCTGAGTAGTCTATTGATGCAGATAGATGTTTGAGATTTTTCTTTTTTCAGTGTAGGGATTGTATTTGTATGGAAGGATGAATAAGAGAATTTCTCTCTTATTACTGATGCCTGAAGGGAAACACGTGTGAAAGAAAACTGCATAATTTAAGACCAGCACTTTAAAAATAACCATCTGGATTAGAAGTTGAGAGTGACAATTACTCTGCCAAAGAACCTAAAGACATTAGAATTTGTATAAACACATTTATATATGTGTTATCCAAAAGTCATTTTTTGTTTTTTCCTTAGATACTTTTGCGTATAAGATACATATCTTCATAATGACTATAGGGATTAAATCCCATAATGTTCCTCCCTTTGTACCCAAACAGCACAATAAAAACATTGACAGACTAATATGCAGCATGTGTTGAGCTGCATTTAAATCTCTTAGTGTTACCTTAAATGCCAGACTATAACTCTTGCCCTCTATAATGTATGTGCATTATTTGAATCTCAGAAAATTTGTAGACAGTAATTGGTTTTGGATAATTGAACAGGTTTTACTATGAAATTTTCTGGGATAATCTTATCATGGTGTTTTATATCAGTAGCATTGCTATGTGGTTGAATACCCATATGCAATTCCAAATTTAAAGAACATCTTCCTTTTTTTCCCCCCAAATGTTTTAATGGATGATCAATACCAGTAAGGTTTCCTGTGTTGCTGTTTTGCCAGTAACATGGGTATGTCGGTAAATAGATTTTTATTTCAATGCACTTTCATCCAGCTTTTCTAAAAATAAGTCAAGCAGTTTTTTCCTAAATAGATATGTAGTTTGGTGTCTCTTTGCCATACAATACCTGAAATTGTCATGTTGCAAAATTCAATGCATTGGAATAAATTTGCTTTAGCAAATTGTTTAGTAATGTTTACTTAAAAATCTATTGCTATTCCTGTGTCTTACTGAGTCTGTGAGAGCTAGATCAATTTTAGAAGAATTTAATACAACATAGCAAAGGTTAGTACAAATTTATTAATGCTTCAGAAGATGCTGTACAGAATGATTTAGGGCATCTTCACTTAGTACATCTTCTAACAGGATCATTCATCTGCTATAATATGGATGTTAGCTGCAAAGGTGAATCAATGAAAACTGGGGAATTGTATGGAGATGCCTGGTTTGGTAAAGTATCTCTTTAGGTATGTACTAGAAGGGAACATTTCACCTAAAGGAGAATGATCTAGGGAATAGAATAAACATGAACAAGGAATCTAGAATAAGAAATCTAACTAGAAAAATGAGCTCTTGATATCAGAACTCACCTAAATTTTCAGGAAAAAAATGTAATTGTCCAAGTGGAACTATATTAAGCATGTTTATAGGTAATTTTAGCAAGTGGCCTTTAAAAAAAAAAACTCTTATAACTCAGAATTTTATTTATATATAATTTTCAGGGGTAAGTATTCCCTGGAAGCACACTAGCAATTTCTTGGAGTGCTGAAATAAGAATTGTGATCTAGACATTAATCCTGTTTCTGATTTTTCTATAATCCTCCATAAAATTAGTTTCTTTAGAGTGCATGTTTTCAACAGCAGTCTTCCAATAGCAGTAAAGCTAAAATAAGTGCTTGAAACCAATGTCTGCAACTGCCAGGTACAAAGACAAATTATAATCATTGTAATTACAAAAACAGGTGAGGAAAAACAATATGCCACAATTACTGAAAAATAAGGAACCTAATGGTTCTTGAACAACCGCAGCTACAACATCCTTGATGTTAATTTCTTCTGCTAATTGCTTTCTGAAGGGTGAGGTCTGACCCACCAGAGACTCCAGGTGCTTAGCAGGGGCTGTGCTCTATGCATTTGTTTTGCCATGTCATAGTGCAAGTCTCCCAGCTCCACACCCTCCATGCATCCTCTAAAAGGATCCCTGACTCTGTATCTCATGAGTGGTCCAGAAGTGACCACTTTGAAATGACCACTTGGGTGCTGATTTAGAAATATCACTGCTCTCTCCTCTGCTGCCGCTTTGTGGCATCTGTCTAAGGAGCTGGTTTGTTTTACCAGGGCTGAACCAGACTTCTGTTAGTGTGTTCAGAAGAACTAGGAGACTGATTCTCTTAGGTTAGCTACCCATCCGGTGGGACAGGACTCAGGCAGCAGTGGCAGCTGCTTCATTTCAGGATAGTTGCAGAGGAGATATGAGAGACAACATTACCAATCACATCTGCGTTCATCACTACTTTACCAGAGTAGGGCAGGGACTTGTTCTGGACAAGAAGTCCTTCCATCTGTACTCTTCATTTTTTTGCTTCCTTTTTTTTTCTGTTGCAGCACTGGGTGCTTGGGGAGAGAGAACTTCCCAGCACGACAGTTGGCAAACCCACAACATGACGAACTGCCACAGATGCTTCCTGCTGCTATCATGTAGATTTTTTCTTGACTGTTACTTGTGTGGCTGATGCAGAGAGAAAAATGGAGTGGTAGCAGTATCAGAGTGGGATGAAGCAGAAGAAGGCATCTGCTTAGTAGTACAAAATGAAGCAAGGAAGAGTGCCCATAATTTTCTCATTAGAACAAGTTTTCAGAAAAAACCCTTAGCTTCCTGAGGAGTTAACAGCATTCTGTTGTATCACAGAACATTAACTGTTTTTATCAAAAAGTGACTGAAATACTCTAGCATAAGTAAAGGGCTTAATTTGTGGTGCTCCTGACATTACTGCCTCAGGCTGGATAAATCTGCTTTAAAACACAAGCTTTTCAACTTGTACATTCATGTTTTCTGCCCTTCTTACTCCTACCCTGTTACCCTGCTTTTCTTCCCCAAAAGTTTTCAAGCATATGTTGCTCATATGTTTCCTTCCACTCTCCCCTTTCAGTTCCTACTTCCTTCATGCACAGTGCCTTGGTTGTTATTTCGCTGAGCTGGGCAGCAGGAGTCCTGGGGGGGAGCAGGTCTGTGCTGAGTTGCTGCTGAGCAGAGAACCCCAGCCCAGCCCAGCAGCCTGCAGCAGCAGTTTGCCCAGAAAGGGTTCCGGTGTGGTTCACCACACTGTCACAGGAGCTGTTGAAATGAAACAGAGGGAACGCTGCAGGAAGAGAGGAGTGGTAACCTGGGCCAGCATCACATACTGCATCTCCACTCTGTGAAAGGATCAGTTTAACCCAATCACATCCCTGCAATGAGGTGGAGCAGTTTGCTTATAAAAGCTACAGTTTTGCTGATAGCTGACAAGGCTGACTGTACAGGTACTTATAAGTTGAACTTGTTGACACTCCCTGCTGGGAGAGCAAAAGAAATCCTCAACACCAGATCCTCCTTGGCAGGTGGCAAAGCTTGTTCAAAAGCTTGGAGATGGTAGACCAACAGGCATGAACAGAAAAATAACACATTTCCTTCTTAGAAATGGCTAAGCCCTTTCATTTCATAACACCAAAGCATACCACTTGAGCTCTATAATTTTATTAGGGTGCTTAGTACATAAATAAATTCTTCCATGAAGTTTCCACTGAGGCCTGATTTCTCTGAGTTACCGCAAAATCATCAAGACTTGCAAGACTAAAACAAAGCAAGAAAGCCACGGGAGCACTTCTGGGTTTTTTTGGCAATATCTCAGATATAGTCAGTTTGGAAATAGCTATCTATGGCTTAACTGTTGGACTTGGATTGGTTCCAAGTGCAATGTTCCAAACTGGGTATATGATAGCATGCACGAGTGTGTCCCAGTATTTCAGTCTTTTTGACAATGATTGTCAGAGATGAAGCATGACCTTGGAAAACAAACACTGAGGGGTCTATTGGTTGTGCTGATTGCCTTTGGGAACAGCAATAAAGAAAACCAATGGAATATAATTTTCTCAAATGGTATTTTATCAGCTCGCACTCCTCATCCAGTGATCAAAAAGCCTGTAGCACTTCATTCAAATATGTAAAATGCTGATTGTGTTAATTAGTATCAAGCTGACACTTGATCATTCAGTTGATATTCAGACTTGGTGTGTTTATGGCCCTTTTGAAAAAGACTGAAGTCAGTAAGATTTAAAGCCATAATAACTATTCAAGTACTGACATGACTACAGAATTGGCTGGGCATCATCCCAAGCTCCTTAAAAATGGCAGTTCAGAATACTTTTAACCTCCTGCTGTAGAGTTATCTTTTATTGAATCATTAAGACTTTTGAAATGAAACATGCTTCAATATATTGACTCCACAGATGAAAACTATAAAGATTTCTGCACCTTTAAGGTAGAGAGCCATTATACAGCATATTGGAAGGTAATGTTGTAGGCACTCCCCCACTCCTCTAAACATACTTGTTTTAAATGTGTTTTAGTTTCAAAAGGAATGTGTTATTTCTAACAAAAAAAGACCACATTTCTGTTTTGCAGAAACTCAGCTATTTTTTCATAAGTTAGAATGTCAAGTTTTGGGTTGAATCATCTCATTACTGTGACATTTGATCAGCCAGCCAGCCAGTTTTACTATGCAGGTTATGCATGGACTCTTTGAAACTTTTTCATATTGCAACATTTTTTAAGATCAGAATGGTAGTTCCACAATGTCTTCTTACATTAGCATTAAAGTTTTATAGACAATTATGTGAGAGCCAATAAAAAGGGAATCCAATTCTGATACAACACTAGATTCTTAAAGTGTAGCAAAATATTTCTGCAACTCTAGGTAGAAGAAGGCAGCATTTATATGCGAGATCAGAACTGATATGGCATTTCATTTAATTTCACCTATACTTAGCTCAATTAGATAAAAGCCTGTAACACCACCACTCCATGAACTAAGATAAGGAGAAAAATTAGCGTCTCAATTCCAGGTAAATTATAGCCTTCTATGACTAAAAACATACTTTTCAGTGCTCTTTGTCTTAATCCTTTAGAATAATATAAATTTCACTAACTTTATATGCCTGCGAGAGAATCCTTTTCAAAAACTGATCTTAAACACTTGAAAGCAGAAAAAAAAATAGTAACTTTGAAAAAAAGGACCAGGTTCTTTCTTGAAAGTCCCAAGTAGTGAGCAAGGCACTGAAACCACACAAATCTTCAAATAAGCTGGAGTTTAACATCCCTTAGAAACAGCTATTTTTTTTCTTTCTACACCTGAAAGAGGCAAATAACAAATTGAGAAATCCTCTCCTTGAAGAGAAGCTGATTTCCACAGGTCTTCAGCTTTCTATAGGTCATGTTAAAATCTGTGGGCTTTCCTATGAACTACAGAGTGCCAGTCATGATTCAAGAAGATTTACTAGAGCAGAAGTGATCCAAGCTCTGCTACCACAGTAAGCATTAAAACAGGCAAATATCAGCAAGCCTTTTGGTCAGGTCAGTTTAAGATAAGAGAAAGACAATAATCAGTTGCTTCCTTGCTTTGCTTTAGGTTTGATTGTTCCAGTGACTGATGTCTTTGTTGAATTCCATCTATGTAAGGAAATAATATCCATGAGGATAATGAAGAAACCCAATAGAATTGCACCTCCAGCTCAAGAATTTCAGGATCAGAGAATTACTGAGTTTGGCAAGGGCCTCTGCAGGTTATCTTTTCCAAACCTCTGTCTAAAAGCAGCATCAGCTACAGCAGGCTGCTCAGGGCTGTGTCTAGCTGAATTCTGAGTGTGTCCAAGGATGAAGACTCCCTAACCTCTCTGTGTGTTTTCTTGTGTTCAGGCATTTTCACGTGCTGTCGCTTTTGACTGACTGGGAAAATCAGAAACTAATTTCTTATAAGGGCATTAATTTAGCTGTGTTCTGAATCTTTTATGGGCTAAGTAACCAGCCAAGCCATTCTGGTGATATTTGGCCGGCAAATTCTTTTGGGCTTAAAAATGTTATCATGAAACTCATACTGTCTTTTTTTCTAATTGGGAAAAAAAAGCTGTCTGTCTCTCTTTCATTCTTTATTTTTCCAAAGCCAGTTCTTTCCATAGATCATGTTGAAAGAGCTATGAGTTGCTCTGGGCTACAGCACCAAAGGATGCTACCATATAAAAAGTACTCCCAAAATTTACTGAGAATGGGTGAGAACTTGAAGAAGAAAGCAGAAGAGAGGATCAAAAGGCAAGATAGAAATATGATAAAAGAGACAAATCTACAACTGCACATCCTACCCCATCTGTCCTTCACTGATTCCCTATAATCATCCTTGGCAGACTGGAAAGGGGAAGACAGGAAGGAGTTACCAAGTTGTAATTTATGTCTATATACTGCTAGATTTATTTCAGCAGAGCCTAGTTGATTTGGCAAAAGGAAAGAAGCTAAGAATGACTCATCTTTTAGGGAAATTAAATATGACAAAAAAGTACCTTCTCCAGAGTTTTCTTTTTATTTAAAAACACTTGTTTATTAGAATGCTTTTTGAATGATGGTCCTCAATGAATTAAATTGATGCACTGATCAGAACATTAATGGCCAATACATGGCAAGTGATTAAAGAGAAATCTTCCCATCTCTAATGCAGTGTTGTCCAAAGCAAAATCCTGGTTTCTACCAAAATATCAGTTTGAAGAATTTCCTATTTCAAGCATTCGGTGCCACTTATCTATCCTTTTACAGGTCCTATTGCATGGATCTGAATTTTGTAAATTGTTCATTTTGCAGATTCTCTCCTAAAATACATAGCACAAAACACTATGCAGAAGCTGCCAGCACAGCATTCAAAATAAGCTATGTATTTCCCCACAAATATCTGCCAAATACAGGCTTACCTTCAGATCTTGCAACAACCTTAGGTCATAACTGAAGATGCTTTGTACCCAGCAGCCATCAGAGCAACCAACTTGTGGAAAACTGAGAAAGTTAAATCCTGTATTTGTAATACTGAAATTGTCGAAGAAAACAAACATATCTTCCAGGGTTTATTTGTAGACTGGCTTTGTGGTTTTTATTATATCTTAAATCAAAAGCTTTGGGAGGCTTTTCACACAAAGCACACCCTATATCTCTACAAGAGACTGAGAGCTTTAAAACAGGAAAAGCCAGTATTCATTCTGTGCCTGAGCAGTTGCCATGGAGTGACACCAAGCCAAGGAGGCCTCCTTTGCCAAGGAGGAAGACATTGAAAAGTTTTCTGTAAGATCATACTTACAGTCTTTCAGCATAGTTCAGCTTCATGCCCTGCAAAAGAGGCAGCCTAGGAAAGCCAGTGAAGATGCTCAGAATAGTTAGATACTGCTACATGTGCAAGGGCTCAAAGGGATCCAGAATGCACACTTCCATTTCAGTGAGCAACTGCTGCTTCAGGTTTGGACTGACACTTGTCATTACACCAGAATGTGAGATGATGTTCCAGCACTCCAGAATGTACACTTCCTCCAAAAGCTGTTAACTCCCTGAAATACTTCTGTTAGTCTGCTAATTATATAAATTTTGTTAAAAAACTCTAAATTAAGTGTACATAACAGTAGTAAAGGGTCACTATCTAGTGTGCTACCTTTTACATGCTGTCTTTTCTCAGTTGTCTAAACCCATCCCATCATTTTCTTGGCAAATACTCATCTTGGAGTACAAAGGACAAGTAGTACCTGTAGGAGGCTTCTGTTTAAAAACTAAGTTATATCTCCTTGATGGATGCTGCAACCTCCTGAGGAAGGTGGCTAGGTATTTCTGGACACAGTTCAGGGGAGAAGATTGGCAGGAACAGCTATAAGGCTCTTTATTCTGGTCCAGAATTTCTCATGACATGGTCCTGAATAAGCAGGCCTAATCAATCTGGAGATAAATTGAAGCTGGACCCTTTATGCTGGCCAGGCTCATCCAACATAGTTAAGGTACTTCAGCGAGGACTTGAAATCTGTAAGATCAGAAGAAATGCACTGCTGGGGAGAGGGTGCAGGTGGAAAAAACCAGCAACTCTTCAAAACCAAGTATTTGCATTAGAAAAGTAGTAGAGACATTAAGATATTCTACTTTAATCTATGTAATGCTAACTATGATCTGTATTTTTCTACAGCTCTGCAGAGGCTAGAACTGCTGGTAGTAGAAACTCAACTTATCAGGCCTTTGGAATCACTTTCCAATACTCAATATACACAAGTTATACTTCCATGAATATTACATTTGTTTGCTTACTTCAAAACACATTGGAAAATTTGCTGTTATTCTAAGAAAGCTTTTGAGTATGTTATTTCATACATTTTGGCTGCTTGTACTTGCTATAGACCTCTGCATTTACATTCTTATTTAGCATTAAGGCATTTGTTTCCAGACTACTCCATGATGCAGCATTTTCCTCTTCCTATTAAGGCCAATACGGAAAAAAAATAAGTCTTCTTATATTACTGATTTCAGCCCTCCTTCAGAGCCAATATGAGGTGTCCTAACATGTACAGTTATAGCAGACATCCCACCCAGGAAACCCCATTTTAAACCACTCCAAACCACATTTTAAGCCGCTCAGTGTAGAATTGAGTTTATGTTCCAAGTCACTATCACTCTAACATGTACACTATATACCATGACCTCTTCAAAGCAAATGAGTGCAAAATTGTAGCAAGAGCTGTTTTATATAACTGGCATGTATTTCAGGATTAAATCAGTACTGTACTGACATTCAAGAATTTCAGTCCCCATACAGACTGAGATGAACAGCACTTTTATTTATTTCAATTACAAGAAGACAAGTAAACCTTACAACCAGAAAGGCAATGAAGGCCTCATGAGCTTAGTGAAAACCATTTCATAATCTAGGCAATGTTATGATTTCTTGAGATCACAAAGAAAGCATACCCCCCTCTTAAACAACTTTTCCTTATTTCTGTAAGAATGTTTCCTGCAAGAACAGCACATTGATGTTAACAGAATCAAGAGGGACCAGCGATGTACAAAGCCTACATTCACCATCCCACTCCCCACAAAAGGATTAAGTGTAGATATTATTCCAAAAAAGATTTAACATGCAGTCATGATCACACCTAGAGAAGAGGGGAAAATTAAAGTTTGTTTTGAAATGAAGTCAAATCATTACTCATTAACGAAGTTAAACGAAGATAGTTTTCCACATGGCAGTGTACTTCACAGGTAAAGAAAACTCCCTTTATTTTAAGCCAGTGCTTATCTGACTTTTGTAGTAAAGAGAAAATAGCTTACATAAAAACTGACCCCCCAACCAAGCGCTCTAGATAAGAACTATGATGTAAGAAAAGTGCTAGAAACATGTGGGAGAAATCACTATACAAAGTGTCAAGTGCAACCCCCCACCCTCAACCCCCTTGCCTAGAATTCAGTGTATTTACTGAAGTACAATAGAAAAGATGGAATTCAGGAGTGGTTGACAGTGGGATACAGTGCCACAGGTTGAACAATATCCACTAAAGGACAACCCCAAGCATGCATGTACCCCACCACAAGGGAAAGATGTGCTTGAGCTTCCCAACCTGCTCATTTCTGCAGTTAGCTCCAATATTATCTCCTTCCTCATTGCCAACTTAATTCTTGCAGTCCTTTGAAGGGACCACTTTAAAAAATGTCCATAATTCTAGATGATTTAACAAAAAAATTCATTTGGTATTTTTAAGAATACAGAGCTGGAAAAAGAAATCTTACAACTCATGTCTTCTGTTGCTCTTTTAAGCAGTATTGGACCAAGAAAACATGAGGAAGTGCCAGACCATGTACTGTTTCATCATCCTTCGCTGTGTGAACAATACAGCAGAGGCAGACCATAACTTCTTCAGTCAATCTCTAGCAGATCAGTTCTGGTGCATTTCACCTGTGCTTTATGTCAGTTCTCAGGCTCCCTCACTTAAGCAGTCAGAGATACATTTATTACACAGTACTCACAGTAAGTCTTGGAATTTCAGGCAGACCTATTAATTCCCCAGGAGTATCCTTTTGGCTCAGTGAAGACTTTTGAGTACCTTAACTTACATTCATTCTGGAGGCAGCCATCATGATTCCATTTACCCAGAGAGCTATTTGGAGTGGGGCTGTTACCATCTTGAAATTGCAGTTTAAAGGTAACCAGTAACACAAAAGAGTACCTTCTGTTATTTCCAGTGAAGGAGCTGAGAAAAAAAAATCTGTAAGAAACCATTGCTGCAATTTTATTTTAACAAAAGGGCAGATTTATTCATGTTTACAAACAAGTTTCAAAAACAAAAAGGAGAACATGTATGCTACCCACTAACAACCTTTCAAAATGCCAACAGCCCTCATGCTGCATGAAGGATTCTATAGATTAGAAAAAAATCACAGTTCCACTCACAGTTCACCAAGACAGCACTAAACTAACATGATTAGACAAAAACAAAGGACTAAGATTCTGATGTATTTTGATTTAATCCATTTTGCCCGAGATAACAGAAATATTTCAAGCAAGTTCCATCACGTGTTGATGTCCTGCATTAAACAATCCTACTAAGTTCTGAACAAAAGTTATTCATTAAGTTTCTCAAAATTTTTAAAAATTAAACAGTTGTTTCAAAACCATTAAGTAGTAAATGTATTTAAGAAACTAATTAGGACAGAGGCCATAACTTCATTAGAACACCACTGCTCATGTTTTTACAAAGCATTAGTGTTATCTATTTGGCTATTAGTAGTAGCAATTTATCTACAATATTTAACAAGGTAAATTGCAGGCAAAATTTAGTACAGTTTCAATAGAAACACCCTTTTCCTGAAAATACAGCAGTATTTGAAGGACTAGTTTTTTTGGTTTTTTGTTTTGTTTTTCGTCTTCTCTGCATCATTTATAAGGAAGCTTCCCATCTATGAACAGGAACAAAAAAGTATCTACAAACCTTGTAAACAGATCTGTATCATTTATAAACATAAATAATCCAAATTATTAACAGCCAACAGCAGAAATTAAAGTATCAATTCAATGATCCAGGGCCTCCTTGCCCTTCCCAGCTTTCCCCTCAGAAAAGGATCATGATAAACTAAAGCTCTGCTAACACACTCTTCAGGACCATTCTTAGTACAACAGATGATCCACAGGTCACTTATGCTGAGTTACTGTTTATCTGTCAGAGTTCATTATTACTCCCACCCCCAGAAAAGCACCCTCCAGTCTGGCAGAAAGCTTTTTTTTAAAAAAATAAATCTACATTCGTACAAGTGTTTCTTCTGTTGAAGTCCAAGACAAGAATATCATCTTGTCCATCATAATGTGTGAAGAGACCCAGTTTCAATTTCTTTACAATGCAGCTAGTGTGTTAACATTCAGCTTACAATCAGAGTGATGTTTCCAAACTATGTAGTGGGCTCCCTGGGGATGAAGAGGTAGCAGACTTGTTCTTGTCTGTTGTAAGGTGAATTCCACTGTCAACCGCATTGTTATTTCTATTGGGAGAGGGAGGGGGACTAGAGTTGCGTTTTGTTGGAGCGTCATCTTCAGCATCAGTATCATCAATAAGGGGAATATGAGGCTCGGAGTCTTCTATTCTAAACTCAGGATGCGTCATAAAATTGTGAATTGAACTTCGTGTCTCAGGTTTCTCTAGCCCCTCGTACAAGGAGCTACGAAATGCATTCACCACTCGGATCTGTAAACAAAGAAAAAGTATTGTTAAAATGCTGCATATTTACAGATAATGGCATGGTTCTTATGAGTTTGAATCCACAAACAGCTAGACATGAGTGAATCAAATTTGTATGATGCAGTGGAACTTGCAATAAACTGTAAAAAATGAAGAGCATTTCAGTAGAGCACTGCCAGTCTACACAGTAGGAATAAAAATTGTCAAAGTACTGCAAAAAGCTGAAGGGCCCTAAAATTCAGACATGGCACTAGAGTTGTTTAATTACTTAACATGGGCTAAGCATTCTTCAGCAGTGAGGCCAACAAATATTTACTTATTCAAAAATTAAATCTCAATGAGTGTTTTATTGAATATTTGGGTGAGACTGAAGGGAGGGAAGGAGGGGAGAGGCTGAAAATAAGTTAGGGGATAAAAGGGTCACTGATTCTCATGCTAGGAATTAGGATGTCAACTGACTATGAAAAAGCCAAGCAAGTGTAAGCCAATGTCACAATGAACGAACATTTACAAAGTCATGCAAAAAAGGATACCGCTGTAACAGCTGTAAATATTCGAGTATATAGCCATTTACCACTCTAGAGAAAGCTCCTTAGTGAACAGTGCTTTGGAAACTTAAGACCAGAAGTAGGAAATTGAATACTGTGTTGTACAGTTTAGTAGCCAGGACAGGTTGTAACTTTGAAGAGACTACTTAAGTAGTGGCAGGTATGAGAAAAGCAGGATGATCCCCCTTTGCTGAGTCTTCGATTTACATTGAATTCATGGACACAGTTCCCAGGCTGAGGACTGTTTCATGTCTTTCAGTTTTTTAATATTTTTTGAATCAGAAAGCCAAGCTAGCAGATTTTATAAATAAACCTTTCATAGTTAGATTAGAGACAAAAGAAAGTACACCTTTATTTTGCAAATTGTGCATGTCCAGGCTGACTTGAATTTAAGCTTTCCTAACTATTATTTGAATGATGAAACCAGCTGCCCACACCCCCCTTCTCCCATGCCTCGTGTTTCCCTGATAAACTAGAGAAATTGAGGATCCATTCTTGAACTGATAAAGCAAGTACGCTGAGGCAGAAGTCATTCACTCGTTCATCCAACACTTTTCCCAAGACAGTTTCCCCCTCCTGTTGACTCCTTATTCAATTCTCAACATCCCAACCCTGAGCAAGTCTCCAACAAAGCAGTGTGAAATAGTGTTAAATAGTAAGCAGCAGAGCAGCTCTGTAGTAAACAAGAACTTGCTGTTACAAACAGCAAGTCAAATTTAAAGCTTTTCTTAGCGCATCCAAGATGACTTGTTTCAAGCTGAGAAACACATCATGACATGACTAGTGCTTCCAGAGTTCCTCAACAGGAAAAATAAAGTGACTTCCAGGTGAGGGAATGAAGCTGGAAGGTCAAGCAGATCAAGAGCAGAAACTTCAAAACAGCTAAGATACACCTGGGAAGTTCCCTGTAAACAGAGAAGGGCTCCCCAAAAGCAATGTGTAAAATCAAATTGGTTAAATGGAACCACTGCACATGACAAAGTCTCATGTCTCAACTGTGTTCTAGAAGTAGCATAGTTTCCCCACCTCTGCTCCCTCAGACCACTTGCACAAAGAATTTTACTTCAAAATTATCATGTCCCCATTTTTATACTACAGGTACATGCTGAGCCCAATTAAGCATGAAGGCAAGGGAAGAAGGCACAGGAAATAAGGGGAAACAGGGATGGGGCACACAGTCAAGGGGGAGGACATAACTACCAGTAAGGGAGGACAGAAAAGAGAGTGAATGTGCTGGAGAAAAGATTATAATAGCAGCTAGTACTTTACTGTTCATTGCATGAAAAGAATTGAGCACACTGTCAAGGAGTTGACGCATTATACAAGGTTTAAATAAGTCCAGCCAGCTGCCTAAACTGGATTGGCACTTACCAAGAAAATTAGCAGTGACAATACCAGACTGAAAGCTTGCAATGACTTTATTTGGCATGTTGCATCCCACTGTGCCATTTATGTGGCAAAATGAAATATGAATGTCCCATGGGACTGTTTGTTCATTGCTTACAGATGAGAATTTAAAACATCAGCAGCAATGAAAAACAATTCTGGCTTAAGAGGACAGCTGTAATTATCACAGAATATATGCATACCCACAATAAAGGCTCGGTGCCCATGCAGAATGCATACTACACAAGTGGACTAGACACTACAGCAAGCCCAGGACCCTCAGAGTCCAGCCACAAAGGCAGAAATCAAACTTTCAGCACTTTAAAAGGGAAAATCTAGTGTTTTGAAGGCTCTATTTTGAACCACTCAAGATAATTAAACTAGAGGGATAACTATAAATAAATCATGTAAGTGAGGTGCAAACAAGACAATTTGTTAAGTGTAATTCATACTGTCATCAGGCCTTCCTCATATTAATACCAGAATAGCAAGGAATGCAGTTGGCACTCCAAATCCTCCTAACCAGATGGCTGCTTAAGAGTTGCAACCTTACTTCATAGGAACTATTTTCCAACAAGCAGCTCCAAAAAAGAGACAATAACACATCTGCTTCCCATTAATCTATATTAGTTCTCAAAAGCTGCTCTTGTGGAGGGTGCAGCAGAAGGCTGTAATAGTGAGGATAAAAAACTAGCTCTCTGCTATGGTAGCTCTGTATCTGCATTGGTCATTTGATGCAATGAGATGCTGCAGTGCCCAGTAGATTCTGCTCAAATAGCAGCATGGAATGACATTGCTCTCTAGAGAATTCTGAATGTCTAATTAATGTTCTGGAGTGTAGTTAGGGATACAGGTTACTAATTAGCATTTTAACTAGGAGATGCAATCCTGTGCATCCTTAAGTGTTAAATCTACTTTTCATTTGGTGTTCTTGAGGCATGCAAATTTGTGAGCTGAGCTTCTCAGTACTACTGCAAAGTAGGGAAATACCTGTCTCACCACCGGAGAACAAATACAGAGGTAAATGCTTGTGCAAGCTCACACGTGAATTCTGGCTGAGCCCAAAAATAATAAAAATAAATAAATAAATAAATAGAGTCTGAAGATTTCACCATTTCACTTAAGACAGCTCCTGAAATTAAGGGTCTTCATCCATCTGGTAATCTGAAAGTTTAAGCAGGGAGGGGAAGGGGGAGAAGCAGCCCTCTCAGAGTTATTTTAAAAAACCAATTATTTAACCCGTCTCTAGGAAGTTAGAGAAGAAAGTTAAACATGTATTAAGATGGAAAACTCTGAAGAAAGATATTGGCTATCAGTATTCAACTACAACTACTATGCATCTTCTGGCTCCAGAGTTTAGGCTTACATCCAAGAACAAATAAATCTCCAGCCTCTACAGAGAGGAAGGCTGAAACTGAAATGCCACTTAGAGCACAAGATAGAGATGGTAGAATTGAAGTGAGACACTTCGCTGTCACTGATGGCTTATGAACTGCTCCCAGAAGAACCTAGAGAGGAAAAAGAACCCTTCAGATTCGAATGAAAGTTTTGCCATTTAATGCTTAATTTTTTTTCCTTTTTCTATTAGCTAACTCGCATTTCTTCTGACTTGTATGCATTTTAGAAGCCTTGTTTCGCCGCCTGAATCCTGATGTTGAAAAAGTTGTTATTCAGTAAATAAGGTCCAATGAAAGCAGAGATTCATAAAGTTCCTTACAGGCTACAAAGAAAATGCATTTAGTGCTCCATGTTCTAACTACATTCATGTCTTCAACATACTGTTTGCTTCCAAATCAGCTTGCTTACTTGAGTATTGCTTGTGCTACAGTGCAAGAGATCTATTTTTGTTCACCTGAGTCCATGATTATACAGTTAATTCACTTATTCAACGCAAGTCACCCTAAGAGGCATATACTCGAAAATTTACAACAGTTTTCCCTTTTTATCTTAAAACTCCCTCTGTACACGAATGGATGAAGGCACAGGATGTGCAGGCTCACAGCTTTCGCATTAAAGTCTTTTGTTGAAACTGTTCCACCTGTTCTCAGCCCTCTAAGAAAAAAAAGTCTTGAGGACTCCACTTTGTGGAAGAGCTCTATAAAAGCCTGAACGATGATTTTTAAGTACTAAGGAGAAAATGAGAAACGTTAGGTACGTGAATTAGGAAATGTTAATTTCATGCACTTTAGGAACACACACTCACACCCCACAGTAGTAGAAGCAGTAGTAGAGGAAAACACTACATGTGTAGGGGTAGAAATATTTGTTACATCATGGTGCTGGCTGGCGATGGAGGGTTGCCGCCTTAGAGCCCCCTGAATGGTACTTCCACTCTGGAAAGCATTCACTACATCCATCTGCAAGGAATCAGAGATTGTGACAGCTTGCTCAGCAAGAGAGAGAGAGAACAAGAGAAAGGACCATCCCATCTATAACACACAAAAAGTAAAGAAAAAAAGGCACTTTTTAAAAACAGAGCAGATAAACAGGCAAGAGTTGCATTTAAAGCTGAAGAAAACAGAAGACCCTGAGGGATTACACATCCATCCAAACCCCCTTTTGACAGTCTCAGTCATACCAGTTAGAACAGCCACCTTAGTCAAAACTGGAGAAATTTCCCTCGTAACACCCATTGCATCCTACCTTTTTCAAGACCATACCTGAGTTTGTATCCTGTTTAGGCCCCTAAACCACAAGATCTGACCACGACGCAATTCTCTCTCAGCATGATCAATCTCCTCTACATCTTCTGCTAGTTCTTCTTCAGGAATCTCTTCCTTTTGTGTTCCATGACCAGCTTCTTTAAGGAATTTCAGTCGGCTGGTCGGAATTGTTGAAATCAACTAACAGTGGATGAAATACATAAATCAGGATTATCAGGAATATTCTTTGTTTAACAACAAAAAGAAAAGAGTAATACCAGTCTTAAGGCTTAACAGATATCCTGCGTACAATTTCCAAAGTTAAAAAAACTAAATTACATAGAGAGAGTGAGTGTATCAGTGTAAAACAATCACTCCAGCTGAATAGCTGCAAAGCTGTGAATATACTTACTACCTTAACCAAGGTGCGAAATTAAACTTGGAGTACAAAACAACCTTGCCAGGGACAAAGAATTCCGCATTAACATTACTTGACAATGCCAGGAAGGAGCAGTACTGAAACTACAAAAGCTATTAATTCTGGTAGATTGTACTTGTATCTAGAGCTTTTACAGTTTCATCAGTTTGATGAGCATGACTTGTCACCTCAAGTGGGACCTCCATCACTTAAAGTAGCCACAATTAATTCAGAAATACAGAAGAGACATTCATTCATTTGTGACCTGGGAGATATTAATCCATTTGCAAGGCAAGTGATGTTTCTGAAATTTTATGTATCTCAAGCTGTTACTTTGCTACTTGGTGTATAGCAATTTATATATCTTAAACAAAAACTACATGTGGTTAAGGGGAGTCATTTTTTGGTATATTATATGTAGCAGATTCAGATAAATTCTAAGACTGCTTTCCTTGATCATTACAAACCTAGAAGACCATTTTTGCAGCTGCAGAGGAAAAAAGTCTGCACCAAAAGCAAGATAAACAGCCCTTTATGCTGAAACTGCTACTATGAATGCTCCCAGCTCACACTTCAGTTTCTATTATTCTCAGAAAATTCAAGCTCTTTGAATTTAATGAGATGCTAGAGCAGCATGAATGGCAGTAGGGAAGCTTTGCCCTTGGAAGATACTTTGGGTCAAAGGTATTTCAAGCCATCTCGATTCTCTCCTAGGAGTCACCTCAGAGTGACACTATTTGATTTTTTTTAAATAATTAATTTTCCAGAGAACCTTGTTAAAAAGCTTAGTCACTTTTAGAACATACGTCTATGTATGTATTTACAACTAAAATTCATCCTACCAATTTTATGGTGAAACATGAAGTGTCTTTTACTTAGTGGAAGGAAAGAAACTGTAATGGAAAACTCTTCATGTGGTATGAAAAGTTTAGACAACTATGTCATTAAATAATAGAAAACTCTGTAGCTCTAAAGTTTCACGTAAATAAGCTTGCTGCTTACAAGCACTGTTGTGCATGCAATAGTAATGACACTCTGGGGGGAGGGGAAAGGAAATAAAAGTCCAAATAATGTAATGGCTTACTAAGTGGGAAGACTTAAATTATCCCACAATTATGCAAATAATGATTAAAAGAAAGTTGGTTTGAGTTTTGCTGTATTTCTTGCTACTCCGGGAGGTTTTTAAATCAAGAAAACTGTCAAATTTAGCAATTCTCATTTTTCAAGAAAACTTTTAAGCACCAAGTTAAATATATTTTAACATTAGCATGTTCATTGCATCGTGTATTCTTACCACATTTTCTGGTACTCATATCTGGCTAATATAATTTCATATTTAAAAGGTAACTACAGTTGCTTCTAGTTAAAAATTGCTGAAGAAACCAGCCACAGGATCTAGTTATGAAATGCTAACAACTGACCCACTCTGAGGAATATTCAACTAAAGACTTTTTATATCTATTGAACAAGTCAATTGTAATTAATATTTACTGTTAGTCTTCATATATTCATATAGTCCACTTGAAAGATCTGAATGCTAAATACAGTGTGGGGTTTTTTTCCATTCAAAGTATACTGTTGCAAGTAGATATTTGGCATTTTGAAAAATCCTAGTTTACCTGGCCCCAAAGTAGTGTGCCCATGCCCAGGAAAATGGACCACAGCCACTGTTCAATTGAGAGTTCTGAGCAACTGAAAGGCTTTCCACCAAACTGCACAATAATTATCTGTGGAGAAAAACATAATTAAACATGTATCAGTGACCTGTTGCTAGAAAATTCCCTAATGCTTTAAGATCACAACAGACAGCTTTGCAAGAGAACACAAGATTTCCCATCTCATTAAGCATATTCTTTCATTGTCTTAGCAGTTTGAGCAAGTTTCCAAACCTATGCCATATTCTTCCACTTTTCAGTATTTCAAGACCTACCCATTCATTCTTCAAATGTCACACTCATGAAAACTTGCTGACTCCTCAATTTTGCTTGATTTTTTTCCCTTCATTTCACGATTACAGTATGCATTTGATGCTACAAATATACAGTGATTACTTTTGCTATGAACACCCCTCTTGGAACCAAGTCCAAGATCCATAAATTTGTATTAATAGAATTCGTAGATCCATATGACATGAAATATCTCAGAAGTAATTCTACAGGATATTACTATGTATCACATCAGTGTTAAATATCAGACTTTAAATCACCACATGTAGTAAATCTTGGGGGAAGGGGGCAGAGAGCTCAAAAGCTAAATTAAATAAGCTCCTGCTGCCTTAGCTATTACAACAAGCTGTATGGGCCCTAATGAGCAAGGTATCCCTCTGCATAGGAATTATATGCATGGAAGTCTGCCCTGGAGAATCAACAATTCAAAGCAGCAGGGCAGGCATGAAAAGGAGACAGTATTGACCATTAAGTAGGACACCTGACAGCTGAAAAAGCAAAGAGTATCTTCTGTTTTATCTCCAAATTAAACACTGAGATAAATCAGGAGTGGGAAGGCATTCAGACTGCCAAATTTATAAAAGGAACAAACACAGTGGCAGTCAGGAGTAATTTCTAAATGTTTGGCTTGGTTGTACAACAGTCAATCTGCTTATTCGTAACCCAAAAAATAAGAGCAGTTCCTGAAGAAGTGTCATCTATAAAAATCTAAACCTGAGAGAGTAAGTTCCCTGACTTAATGTGAAGCAGCAGTGCATACATTTCCAATGCTTGAACTGATATAACTTCCATCAACTTCATGAATTATCAAGTCTAAGGAGAAGCTTAACATGTAGGTTATATGTCCCAAATAACTTAATCCAAAATGAAAATGGGTTCTGAAATTAAGTAGTATACTGATTTGTTTGTTATTTCTTCTGACTAATGAAAGTGAAAGCTATTTAGAGGGTGAAAATAGTTCTTGTAACTATTTACTGTAGATTGTTTTAAATTGGTGTTTCATAACAACAGCATGTGAACCCAATCAACTGAAGATCATTTAATTTCCTTTGTTAACATGTACTGAGTTAACTAACTAGCTTTTATGAGTTCCCCTATGTGCTGGAACAGAAGATCCCTAGACATCAGGTTTTTTTCACTTAAAATAGCACCTCTACAATATATACCAGTAGGCATCACTGGTTCCTGCACCAGAAAGATAAAAACTGATACTCAGATTTCTAAAGCTTATTCACGTCCTAATCTCATTAAGAAAATAAAAAATTGTTGTTTTTCTATAATTGTTTAAATGGACTCTCATTCAGATACACCAGTAGATATTATAAGAAAGATTTAGGGGCAAGGGGTGAATGAACAGATGACACACAACTTCATCTTTTGCCAAGAGATTAAAATACTAAAATAAAACTGAAGAAGCTGAAAATTCGAAAGGTAACTACAATACAAAATTCCAGTATTGCCAACTTCAAAGAGGTTTGAAAATGCCATCAAGCTGCACTTACAACTTAATTATTGTGTGCTTGACCCTGGAGGTTTTCCACGTTGCAGAAATTAGATCTCTGGCACTAGCTGATTGGCATTTCCATGGTAAGCAAGTACACAGTGCACTAAATGCATTTTCCCCCCACTGTCCAAGAATCTGCTTACCTGCACAACAAATGTCCCCAGCACAATAGAACAGAAGATAGCATTGTTAAAGATGCCTTCAAAAACATTTCTTTCACCGTGAATCTTTCGGGCATTAATTTCATTAAAAAGCTGCATCATCACAAATGTATTAAATACTATAGTATAATGCTCTGAAGGAGGAGCATGCAGAGGTGCATTTCTTCCACTATCGATGTCAAAAATTTTCTCACCTGTATATAAAAGGCATTTATGAACAGCTTGATTAGTGTCTTTACATATACACTACAGCAAAAAAAATAGTTTTAAAGAAACACTTCTCTACAACATTCAGTATAACCTTGTAACGCCTCAGTATTCTTACCAGCAAACAGGAGTGTGAAGACCACTACAAGTTGGTAGAATGCATGACCCAAAATGTTCTTCATCATTGTACGAGAAATCAAAGGTTTGTTTCTACCATAAGGCTTCCGCAGCAGAAGAGCTTCAGTGGGTGGCTCTGTTGCCAGGGCAAGAGAAGCTAATGTGTCCATTATGAGATTTACCCACAGCATCTGCACGGCTTTAAGTGGAGAATCCTATAAAAATAGATACATAAACCCTCCAATAGAAGTGCAGAAATTGCAGCTATTAAAGGCATCTATCATACAATATCGGCATGTTCTGAATAGCATTATGATCCTTGGACTACTGTTTAAGTGAAAGTTTGAACTCAAGAATTAATCAATCATGACTCTTTCAACCTTTATTAACTGAAACAATTCCCCACTGGTACGTACTTGTGTTATGCATGCTCCTGTGAAAGCAACAATTACTGCTACTACATTGACAGTAAGTTGGAACTGAAGAAATTTGGAGATGCTGTCATAGACATTTCGTCCCCACATAACTGCTTTAACAATACTGGTGAAGTTGTCGTCTGTAAGGATAATATCAGAAGCTTCTTTAGCTACGTCTGTTCCAGCAATACCCTGAAAGAAAAAGAAAAACATTATGAAATATAACAGGATGCACTGACATTTTATGACAAAATCTATTATGTCCTTGGTCAGCATTCACTTGGATGCACAACTTCTGAAGGACTCCTTTAACGTCAGCATATAAAGGCCTATTGAAACAAGTTCTACTTGAAAGTCTTGGAAAAATGAAAACAAAGTAATGCTCTCCTTAAAATAAAGACCTTAATATAAATTTGAGAGTTGACTGTAAAGACTCATTAAGTTCTCCCAAAGAAATGTTACTGAACCCTGTTCAAGCTGAAGGCCACCAGATGGTGCAGTGCTACAGTTCAAGCTCTACCCTAATTATTTTGTTGTATGGATTCCAGCAGCAGGCAATGCATGTGCTTGTAACACAGCAGGATCATAAACATTACCAAAAGCCTTTTGCAGAAGGGCATTAGCATTGAACACTAGACTATGCAATGTCATTGCATATGCATTGCAAAGTAACATGGCATTCTTAAATTTTAAGCACTTCTAGTCTCCTACAGTACCCAAACAGCTGTGTTCTGTGTAATGATGCCTGAAGACACCTACTTCAAAAAATCTTAATTTTTCTTTTGGCATTCCAAATCCACTAACTCAATAGCAAATTTAATGATCCCTACTCTTGATATATTATTTTGTCAAGGAAATGAGTCACCTGCACAGCTATGTGTTCACCTTAAAAGATACCTTTAGATATCATATGGTATATTTTAAGTGCTATTTAGGTAAGCAGTTAGAGAAGATAGTTCCTCACACTGATGAACACAGACAGCAACTGCAGGAAACACTCAAAACAGATAAATCTGCCCCTGACAGTGGCAACTACAGCAGCTATACAAAGATACTTGTTACAACAAGACTGTTACAGTCTAGAGAACATTTCATACCTAGCTGTCAAATTTTAAGTTATGTTTTTGAAAAAAGTTCCTTGAGAATGATGTGAAATATCTTTCCTATTTTTTCTCTCAGGAGTAGAATCTGAGTCTGTCCTTCTTTTTCTGCATGTGGTATAGGAGAGTGTGGTCTTCATTTTTTCTTTCCTTTCAACTGCTTTAACACTACAGTGAGCTGCCATGACCAAAGTGTACCTCTTACATTTAAGATTGAGGAGGAATCCTGTGGCAAAAGGAAGCTTGAGGAATCTGTCTGACTCTGTCTTGAAAGAAAGCTGAAACCCACGTACTTAAAGCATGTGTCTACACAGTACAGGCACTTAAAAGCCAAGACACTGTTTGGCAGCCACGTGAAAGGGTAACTGAGTAAGCCATGTAACCTAAAAAATCATCCAGACAAGTGCATACACTATCATAAAATGCTGTTGCTTCAACTGTACTTCAGATGTACAAGATTTGTCCTCCAACGCCATTTTGAACATCAACTGGCAGTCTCTTTCATTATGGTCTTCCTGCTCATGAAACAAAGTTCTTTAGTCTGAAGTGATTTGATAAGTCATTGATAAAATACTGAGGATGTAAAAAAAAAATCCTACCATAGCAAATCCAACATCTGCCTTCTTCAAAGCTGGACCATCATTGGTACCATCACCAGTTACTGCTACAACTTGCCTCTGGTCAAAGACAGTGCTGTCAATTATACCTAAAATAAAATGACATACAAGTGTTATAGTTCTAAATTAACAACACAGAAAAGACTTAGCCTGAAAGAGAAACCTAGTTTTTGTCTTTCAGTCATAAAACAAAAAAACAAACAAACAAACACAACAGTCACCAAAAACAGTTCTCATTTGCTCCACCTCTCAAGCAGAAAAGAAAAAAACTAGTTGGAAACAACTTCACAGGCATTTCCCATTGTTCAGTCCTATTTTTTTTTTTCCTAGAAGCACAGGGAAAAATAATCCAACTTTACTTAGAAGCTCAGAGAATTTTTACCTACCTTTTACTAGAGTGTGTTTGTCAGTGGGAGAAGATCTTGCAAGAACACGAAGTTTTGGCCAAATTTTATCTATTCGCTCTTGCTCAATCTGCAGAAAGAGCATTGGTTATATTTTACACAGGTAGGAAACTTAGAGTATCTGTTGTTTTACTTGCTGAGAGAGTCAGCATGCTTACCTCCCCTTTTTCATTGCGTATTCTCCTGTTAAAGTCTTTGCCCTCTAAACACAGGAAGTCTTCACCAGGATTCAGAATACCACATTTCAGTGCAATAGCACGAGCAGTGTTGATGTTATCACCAGTGACCATACGCACAGTTATGCCTGCACGTTGACACTTTTTTATTGCATCAGGTACCTGTAAGCAAGGAAAAACCCCACAGGCTTAGAGACTGTGCATTAGATAAATAAATCTAAACTTGTGAGTAAAAGGAATGTTTATGGCTCAGTAAAGGATAACTGTTATTTTAAAATGAAGACTTCAGTTATAGAACATTTAAAAAAATTAAGTAGTATACCACAATTGTTTTCCTAAAAACTGCACAAGTTGCAATTCTGGCAAGGGGCTTTGTGCCACTGCTACATCTGTTCCCCTCTCCCCTACCTCCTGCAATTTTTCAAATACTACCGTATTCAAAATACCACAAAAATCCTCATGACATATTAGGCTGCTCTGAGTACTGCCATTTTAGTTATGATTATGTGAAATAAACTACAGCTTATATGCCACTACTTCATTCAGTAACTTTTACTGTTAAGTGACAATAGTGCAGATCAGCCCCAACTTTCATGTGCATGTGGCATAAAAGCTTTCACTATTGCAAAACCTTACACCTCAACCACAAACCATACTCCCTGTCCTCAGTTCTCAGGTGACAAGCTCACTTCTCTCCATCATTTCCCATGAGAAACTGGTAACAAGCACAATGGCTAATCTTTTCCAAACTAAAAGTCCTAATACTCCAAGTGGTAAAAAAATAACAAGTTGTTTCATTTACTGAGATCCTGCACAGTAAGTACCTTAAGTTATTAGTTTGTACAGAGCTTCAGTAACACAGCATAAGTGACATTAAGTAGTTTTAATCTGCTTTTATAGCTCCATTAACTTTCCCTTTAAGAAATTAGATTTTCATTTATTAACTATGCTTAAGGCATACAATAGCAGTTCAGTTCCTTGTACTCTGCATGATGACAAACATGAATCCCATGTAACAGAATCACTGCAGTTTAGCTGGTGACCCTACCTCAGGTCTCACAGGATCTTCAATCCCAACCACAGCAATGCATGTCAGACCAGTAACGATATCATTTTCATTGTCCCACTCTGGCTCAGGCTCCCCTGCTGGGAAGTCTCTGAATGCCAAGCAGATGGTTCTGAGACCTTCAGAGGCCATGGGCTCAATTACAGTTTTCACAATATCATCGCGGTCCCTAGGTCTAAATACCTTTGGTTCTCCATTAGCACTCAGTATTTTGAAGCACCTGGAAAGAAAGGTTTAAAGAGTTATCAAATTTTAACCAGAAGTTCAACTCACTCTTCAGCTTATCAGTCAAGTCCAATAAGTTTCTATAAGCTGTGTTTTTGCTAGACCCTAACACACAGGCACAAAATTCCAGTAGTGGTATCTCTCTAAGGTAATCTTCTCCAAATACACTTTCTTCAGCTGCAAAACATACTTTCTGTAGAAAGTTAAACTGAGCCAATCATCCTAGGATGAAAGTAATGCCCGACGAATTTCACAGACAAACATCAGTTACCTCCCAGCAGTATCCATTTCTCCATTGTATGTAAACAGACTGGTGTCTGCACTGGTTGAGGCAATCCAGTTTCATGCTCAGCAAAATAATCCCACCTTGTTAACAGCAATACAGTCTCAGAAGTAAACACACTTTCAGAACACTCATAAGCTGCTTGAACAGTTGCAAGCATTAGATTTATAGCACTATAAGCAAACTTAGGTAGTGCTACCCTTAACAAAAAAGTTTGCAGCCTTTCCCCTTCTCCCCCAGTCTAAGTGCAAAGAATTCAGAGAGCATCTGGTATGTGAGCCAATGTGAAATATTAAAAGCAAATATTGAAACTGATTTAAATGTTTGTATAGGAGACTGGATTCACCACCATGCACTCTAACATTTCAATACTTGCTCTCCTAATTATGTTTCTTCATGCCAAAGATGCCATTGCTTTCATGGACAGCATATTTACTTTAAAAATATTGATGCCATGAATACAACATTACTAATGATTTGAATAAGAAATTAAATCTTGCTTGTGTGCTCTTTACAAAGTTTTGCCATAAATTAACACTATTATCCATTAGTTTTACAAATTAGTACTACTACAGCACTGGGAAAAAAATTGAATTCAATACTTTCATTAAATATCAAGTTCAGACCTTGCAGACCAGCAAAGATGACAAGTATTACAGTTAAGTGTACAGTCCAAAGATTTAGGGAATTCCCTAAAAGTTTCCATCTCATACAGAAAATTAAAATGAAGCAGTCTCTTAGAGCTTCAAAATTCATATCATAACTGAAATTCAAAGTCTATGTGAATTTTCTGATTTTACTTATCGGTTCAAATGTCAGCAATCATTAAGGATTTCTAGTGTTAGCTGTAATCATAAGGCTGGTGACAAATTCAAACATTTCAATATGACTAAATACACATAAATACATTCCATGCAAAACCGCACTGGAACTCACTTCAAATATTTGACTTAGTGATAAAGAAAGAAAAAAAAATGCTCTACATGCAAAAGCTTCTGCATTTCTTCTACACTTACTAGTGACTCAGTTGTGCCTTATAAATGTTCATGCTTAAGTTTCAGTATTCAAGTCTAGTTACATATGTTAAAATAAAGAAAGAGCAGCATAACTGACAAACCAGATTACAGGTACTGCATAGGAAGCAGATTATGATGGCTAAATCTTTGTCCAATCCAGTGCATACTCTGAAGTAGTTTTCTATTTGAACACTATTCCTATAATATCCAAATCAGTCTAGGTTTTCTAGTTCTTTGCCAAATGCTCTTATTATCTATTTTGTTATTTCAGTTACTAAGTCAAGTGGACCACATGAGTCTGGGATGACTGAGTTCTAGCAACTTCTACAGTTCAGTTGTCCAATATTATAAGTTACAAAATACTTCAGAAGGTGGAAGTAATGTGAATATGGGCACATCTATTCATTTATAAGGTTTTGATAAGCTACACAAAAAAAAGTTTCATATCAAGAACAAGAGTCCTTTAAAGATTAACATTTTGTTCTCAGCAAAAAGCTGAGGAGAAGGAAGAGCTCATATTTTTTCTTTAGTATATTAGTACCTTCCTGGGTAATGATTTGGGGAGCTTCTAACCAGCAAAAAAGTAAATGTAACTGATGAATATAGTCTATATGCTACTCAGACTAGAAACACTTTGACATCAGAACCAAAACAGGCCTGGCTACCAATTGCTGTTCCTAGAGAACATGATAGATACACGTGTGACATCTCTCCTCACCTAGTTAGGAGTTACCACAGCTGACTTCACACCTACAAAGGTTTGTCCCAGTGGTACCTAATCACTCACTAAGTCTAATCTCATCCTAATAAATCCTTTCTAGGTGGGCAGATGGATAAGGAAGCAATTGCTTTGTCACATTAAAACCCCTCAAGTTGCTCAAACATTCAAGTTCAACCTCCTGTTACAATGATCAACAGCAAGTTGTAAAGTCTAAGCAATAATATGCTAAAAGTAATCACTTTTCAAAGGCACAAGCTCTTCCTAGAATTTAGGCATACCAACTATTGGGACTTTACTATAAGGCAGGTGAGCATTTTGATCAATCACTCCTAAAAGAAAAATAGTTTAACTAAAGCATGACCACCATCTCTTTCTCTTTTCTTTTGTTTTGAGGGGTAGGGCTGGGGTGTTTGAAGTAAAGTAATGAACGTGCTAATGGCCCATCTTACTGCAGAAAGTCAAACAACAGGAGAACAGGAGGAGACAGGCTGTGAAGCTGTAGTCACAAGGGTACAGGACTGCTGCCCTTATCTGTGACTGGAGAGACAAGTATTCCATGGACTATGTTGTTTAGCATGTCAGTCTCTCCAGGTATCACAACATAAAGCAAAAGTTAAGTGCTGAATCACAGTAATAGTTGTTCTTACTTTTTAAGAACTATCTCAGAGGCACCTTTACTGAATATCCGGAAACTGCCATCAGAGTTTTTCAACACGGTACTCATCGATTTTCTAACAGAATTGAAGGTGTACACTTTGTACAAATCCTCTTCTGGTATCTCATTTCTTACATCCTGATAATCACGTTTTAAATCCAAGAGCAATCCCAGCAAGGCACATTCAGTTTTATTTCCAACATGACGTGGTAGGCCACCTTCCTTTTCAGGAGGCTGCAAGAACAAGAACCATCACTGATTAGGTTAACTTATAAACCACTGAAGCACAGCACTTAGAACACAAGGAAGGACAAGCTTACTTCTGGGATGGGGAGATTTTCTTTTTCAGTAATTACTTAATAAATTCCTATGAGTCATAATCTAAAGTCATATGCTGCTTTTTAAAAGTAACTTCTGTACCTATTTAGGGTCTTTCAATTCTTCAGAAATCACCCATTAAGTTTGTATCAATCCCAGCATGACCTTTCTAAAGGACATTTTCCATTACTTTAAATATTTATCTGATCAATTGAGTGTAGACCCTGAACAATTGTTTTGGATTTTAAAAGTACAGATAAGTTCACATATACTGACTTCAGCAAGCTAAATGGAATTATTTCTGCTACATTAAAGTATTCTCTCCTGTAATAATTCTTCAATGACTTAGACTATGACCACATCACCTGTTAGCCTTCTTCTGAACAAACTAAGTCTTTAAGCTTCTTAAGTCTCACTACAAGTTCTGTTTTCCAGGCCATGGCCTATTTAACTGGAAAGAGTTCAGAAACAAGTTTCCAATCCTTTAATACCAGAAAAAGTTTCTTATCTCAGCAATGTGGGTTCTGCACATGCTAGTCCTATAAGTAAAGAAGTATTTATCTCAAAATATTTGACTTTGTATATGCATAACACCACAGCATTTTTGAAGCAAAATTTGGAGAAGCACTTACTTCATCTGACATATCTCAGGTGGCTAGAGCTGAACTACATTAATCATATGTCAGTGGTCCATTTTCATTGTTCAGAGCTGCAAGATTTTGGATTTGGCTATACTGAATACTCACACTTTGAAAACATTCACTTTAATGTGCAGTTTAAGACATCCAGTTCTGGGTGCCCCAGTATGAGAGATACCAACATCCAGGAGTAAGTGCATGCATGGCACACAAAGATAATACAGAGATAATACATATATGAGGATGAGCTGAAAGGGTGTTCAGTCAGGAGAAGACAACACTCAGGGAGAGAAACTTTTTGGTGTGTATTGAATGCCTGAATAAGGCACATGGCTGGAACAACACTAAGGACTGCCTAGCCAGACCTTCCTAGTGATGCCCAGTGAAAGAACAGGCAATGGATACAAACTGAAGATTTTTAAACTCCATTTCAAGATAAGGAAACACCTTTTACTCTAAAGGTGATAAAATACTTGATCAGGCTGCCCAAAAGGTTGCAACATCTCCATCCTTTGAGATTGTTAAACCCTGAGTGAGTGCCCTGAGCAACGTGCTCTAGCTGACTTCACTTTGATCAGGAGGAGTGGACCAGAGGTTCTCTCAAGAGGTCCCTTTCAGCCCTCTGTGATTCTGCAAAGCAGCCTAACTCTACTGCAGTGGATGTAATTCAGTTAAAATTGTAGTAATAAGGGACTAGGTCAGCTTACAAATAGCTACCTTGTTCTTGGTATAGAAAGAGCTTTAGAAAACACTGTGAAACTCCTCATGTGCTGTAACTCATTATAGAATTTTCATCTTGTTTTAGAGAAATCAGTGCTGTCAAACTTTATGTTCTGCCTCAAGTACTGCTATTGTGGAAATTCTTGCAGACATACCATTTTTATTGGTTGATAAGTAGCTTTTGAACAGAGTTTTCACTGCTATTTGTGTACAAAGCATCCATAGGGGAGGCTTCTGCAAAATCTTGAAATGCATTTACTAAATTTTACTTATTATTTTTACTGCCTGAAGAATGTAAAGTATACAACATGTTGGAATAACTACAGTAAGGAAGCTATGTTTAGAGTTTTAGAAAATAATGCATATAAAATGTTAAAATAATCCACTATGTAAAATGTGTAACAGCCAATTAGTCTTTCATTTCAAAACATTTTGCAAGTTTCAAATAGGATTTTGGCATATGTTACACTTCTAAGCTTACGAACTTATATAGCAGTAGCTGGAATAAAAATCCATCAAAATCCTTACCTGTAGTTACATTTTTTCATTATAGTTTATGTAATGTACTACTCTTAAATATTAATAGTTTAATATTTATTTTCAAGTAGTGCTCAAATCCAGGCACGACGCTCTTCAAGTGGCATAAACAGCCCCACTTATAAAAACAAACAACTGTGAACTTGAAAGGAAATTATCTTAAGATGTTATCTTTGAATAATCAGTTCTAACTGAAATAAGCTATTTTTTCCATTAAGTTTCAAATGAATGGTTGAGCAGTTTACAGATAACCCTGCATTGTGCCACACATTTACACCGAAACTGCCTGTGGCCATCAGACAATTTGCATCTTTTGAGGGAATTACTCAGTTATCTTGCTTGGAATTAAGAAATCCACTTACCAGTATTTTGGAAGTATAAGCACAATTAACAGAAATTCCTGTCACAAGATAAGCCATAGTTTTCTCTGGAATAGCCTCTGGTTCTGGAATTTTTTTATAATGTTTTTCATTGATGTAGGCTTGGACCACTGTCATTCTGTTCATAGTCAATGTTCCCGTTTTATCTGAGCAAATGGCTGTGGCATTGCCCATAGTTTCACATGCATCCAGATGTCTCACCAAGTTATTATCTTTCATCATTTTCTAAGGAAATAAAAGCAGTTAACAGCAATCCATGACCATTACTTGACTTCACAAATTCTCATTTATGGGATCCAGCCTTACACAGCACTTTCAGAAAACACTCAGTCATTAAGTCATCTGGCATATTTCAGAGGAAGAACTTGCAGCTGCCTCTTTTTGTATAGATTCCCTCAAGTCCATTATGTCACAGTAAACTTCATTTTGAACAAAGTACATAAATACAATCTTAATCTCCTGTACCTGCATGTCACACTGACTATTGATACTATTCAGATTGTTGGGAGAAAACAGTTTATAACAATATTTAGAAATTGAGAAGAGGTAAAGTTTGAACTTTACCAGATACAATGATTAAAAAAATGTTTCTGCTTACAAGAAAAGTCTAACACAGCTTATTTGATCTATCTGAGGATCAGATAATATATATTTCAAAGATCCTGGATTCAGACTTATAATCAAAGTGGGAACCTAATGTTTCAACTAAAATAGTGAGGGCTACATGAGTTTCATAGATTAAATATCACTTTAAATTCTTTCCTTGACAGCCTTTAAGGGTTTTCACCGCTAAGCAGATGAATTTCAAATTATACAATAAGGCCACTACTACTAAGTGCTGCAAGTTATGAATTTAGAACACAGCCTAAGCACCCATCATCTTTACAATTCGATTTTAGATAAATAATCAGTCTCAGCATGATGATGCAGTAAGAAAATTAAGAACACAAAGAGCTTAAGTTAAAAAACATGCTGTATAGTAAGCAGAAAACAAAATGCTTTACACTATTTAGTCTTCAAAAAAAAGTCAATCTAGAAGCTTTCATAGCAATTGTTTAACACATCAGCTAGGCAGAAGTTCACATTTACAGAAAACTCTAAGACATCTGTTTATTATAAGCAAATGCTACAATGCTACATACTGAATCCATTTATCTTTAGCTGGTGACAACAGGCTGGCAATGCTTACTGGTCTTGTCAGTGTGTATTCATTCAGAGATGAAGAAAAGTATTGCAGGAGAATTCTTATGCAGTTTAGAAAACAAGAAAAGCTTCTTCCCAGTCTAACATATATATATATATATATATATATATCTGTGATGCAGCATAACTCAGTTTGTACTTAACAGCTGATGAATATGCCCACCTACCTTAAAAAAAAAAATCTATTTGCCCTCTACCTACTTACCTTAACAGAGTAAGCCAGAGATATAGTGACTGCAAGTGGAAGACCTTCTGGTACTGCCACCACCAAGACTGTAACTCCAATAATGAAGAACTTCACAAAATATTGAATATAAATTGGGGTACATTCAGCAAGCCAAGGTCTCTTCTGAACCCAGAAGGTATCAATTACAAAATATAACACAAGGATAATGACTGTGATTGCAGACATCAACAAACCTTGTTAAAAAGAGAATAAACAGTTTTAAGAAATTATCTCAAATATTTGGCAATACAGACTGTAGATGCATGCAAATACTTCTGCCTTTATACAAGCTGGATTAGAACTAAGGTTTCAAACAGGCAAGTCAAAACATGGAGGCAGTTCTCAGAGGTGTTCCCGCTTCCAATGCAAGTACTTCCTCATGCATTTCACCTAGAAGTACCTAGAAATCTTCTTTTCTCCAATTTAATTGAAAAGCATGGAGCTAATTAGTAACAGGACAGACCAATATGTAAAGTCAATTGAGTAAGCAGAACAAGAAGTGAAAAAAATTCAGGAGGCCTTCACCAATTTTAAGCTGACTGATTCAGTAGAGTGCTTCAGTGCAGTCTCAAAGCAGGAGGACAGGCAAATCCATGCATGAAGTAGATGAGTATTAAGGCTGTGTGGGGAACTACAATGGGTCAAAAGGTACATAAAGGAACACAACACCTCTTGAAGATATGAAAAAAAAATCTTTGATGAGGACAGTAGTTTACAGTACACATATAATGGAATTTGTTTATCTCACTAAAATATTAATATCACCATACACAACTGCAGAGTGCTACAGCTAAAAGTTTCATTGCTCCATTTCAAGCTGTAAGTGTCTAATGACCCAGATGATAAAGTCAGCCCTTCTTAAGCCATGAGCTGAGCTAGAAGTCTTGAAATTCCTTCGAGCCTAAACCTTTCAACAATTATACATGGAATATACTGAAATATTTTAATTAAACCACTACAGACTAGATAACATAGCCTAAATTTTATACTGAATGTCACTATTGTTTTAGCCTACTTTCAAGCAGAAAATCTACCAAAGATTTTGACAAGGCAGCTGAATATAAGCTGATAGAAAAGTAGCAAGTCAGTAAGGCATATATATGTATCAACAAGGCATATGTTAAGTGGAATATTCTAAGCCCCTGAAAGTACTAGAGAATCTCGTTGACTGTAGCAGATTTTCTAGGCTTCACTCAACTTACAGTTCTCTTGGTACATTGCTAAATGCTGTATCTAACCTAAAAAGATCTTTCATAACAGTTGTCCAATGTTATGAAGCTGGAATTTTCCCTCCTAGAAGCTGGCACTTGAAAGCCTGACTCTATTTAAACTAAGGAAAAATAAAAGCCATCCACGTGACAGAGCCTGAGAGGCCATAGGCATACTCAGGCACAGCAGCATACCTACATGCATTAGAATTTTGCACTTAAGTAGTCAGCCTTGAGTGGTTTGATTATTTTATCTCCTCACAAACTATGCATGTTCCAACTTTTTTTAACATGACATCAACATAAGGAGAGTACTGAGACATTGTACCTGCTTTGCCAATCTGAACTGCAAGCTTTGTGAGTTTGCCTTGGAGAACTGACTTTTCCTTCTTTGGCAAGTTTGCTTTCTTCTTGTCTTTCTCATCTCCATCTCCACCATCCTCACTTTTCAGTGGCTGCATTTCCATGGCTGCACCATCCTGAGCTTTAGCTAGAAGTTAAGATGAAAAAAAAGTTTAGTCATTGGTGAGTCTCTCAAATCAAGGATACCTAAAAAGCTTAATGCCCAGGTCCACTAAATACACTAGCACTGAGGATTATCTTGTATCCAGAGAGGCCATACTACACATGAATGTTTAAATAAGTGTATTGTGTACAGTTGACAGAATACCAGGTTCAGCGAAACATTTGTTTTGGGCAGATTCACTTATGCCATCCTTACCATAAGCACTTTGGATATAAGTATTCAATATGCATTTTTATAGGGAAGTCTGTATTCACCTATACTCTTAGAAAACAGAGACTTGCAAGAAAGAATCAGAGAACCTGCATTTACCTTTGTTACGGTTTTCAACAGCTCCATCTTGCTTTTTACCTGTCAGAGAGGGAAACAACTTGTGTTTTAGGCTGGCTGTGCAGAATTCATTATTTTATTTATGTTTTTATATAACAACTACATTACTCTGTTAAAAAAGGAAACTGCATTAAAAAAAAAATAAAACATCTAAGTCAGTTCACAGAAACAGCTCATGGCACTTTTTGGACTTTACTTTTCACATACAAGACTGCTGCAGTGTTCATCTACCATGGTTAAGTTTGCACAAATTACTGATACTGACACTTATGGCTTGTGAGGAAGATGTCAGGAAATCTTCACAAAAGACATCCTGATGTCTTTTTCTAGGAAAGATATTTATGACAATTCAGTGATTCTGGTGGCCTCCATCTTGCAGTATTCTTCCAATACTTGTCACCAGAATCTGACTACATCTGTAAATAAACTGCAGGGTCTCACTTTGAGAATCAGTGCTTTTGTACAACATTGCAGAAGCTACTGTGGTATAAAATATTAATAAATCCATAGCAAAGCTTAGTGGAGGTACAGCACCGGATTACTATTTACACAAACATAACCATAAATCTGCAGGCAATGTACCATACATGACGGTGAGAATAGTTCAAGTTCATAATAAAATATCACTCCTACCTGTGTTCAGAAATGGGGCTCAACAAGAGATCATAAAGAAGGACAGTGAAATAATGGAAGAATTTAACAAGTGAAATATTAAAGGTTGGAAGACTAACACATCATGTGTTGTTTTGGGGGAGCTTAGAAAGTGATAAGCTTTATTTCTAAGTAGAGAAAGCAAGGGTTATAATTACTGTTTGTGATAAACTGAAATGAAAGCACAAAATTGAGCAATTTAGAACAAAACCCAAACATTTTTAGAATTACTGGTAATTCACCAAGTCTTTGGCCTTAGGTTATGTAGACCAAAATTTACAAGAGTACTCAAGTAGAAGAAAATCAAATTATCAACCAGCCTGTCTGGCATGACATTTAATATCTCCACTACACCATTATTGCAGACACACTCTGATTTCTATACATAAGGTTTCTCCTTGCGTTCTCACAACAGCTTAACAGGAAAAAAAAAAGGCATGTTCACTTTCTCTGGAAGATGCCACCTCAGACTTCTTAAGAACTCGTCATTGTTTCCTGACTTTGTACTTCTCCCCTAGTTCCTCTCTTCCTCTTTCAGGAGAGAAGTTCTACATTTGAATTACTTGCAACTGCTTGTCCATACATTTGCTTTCACTCTGAACTGTGCCATACACAGCCAGCTAAATATAGTCCCTTTAATCTCCTTAACATTCACAGAGAAGTTAATTTAGTTTAACCTGAGTTTTATCAAGGAGAATCTTATTAGGCACCTAACTTAAGGGAAGGAGGAACCTATTTATCTTGGGAGACAAAAAAACCCCACTAGTGTTTGGGTCCCAGGATACACCAAAACACTGCTTGTCAAGAGACTTCTGCTTTTAGAACAATAAACACTGGCAGAATATTAATAAAAGCTATAATCCACTCCATATCTCCTGTAGCAGCTGGTACTGTTATTTGTTTCCTTTTCCTTCCTCTGTAAGGGGAAGAGCACAGGATGGCAACTGCTTCACACTAATGACTGCAAGTGTTGCAGGTCAGCTTTTACTTTTTGCTGTCATGCTTGAGCTTGAAGCTAACTTAGAACTTTCAATTCTTCTTGTAATAATTTTTCTAACTTTTAAAGGAACTCACTAGTTTTTTTTTTCAAGTTTCAAGAAGGGTAGGGTAAGAATTGTAAAGTATTTGTGGGTTAGGACAAGACAAAAAACCTTCAATCTCAATTCCTGCACAGAGCACACATTTAGCAATTGCCTATTGAGTTGGAAAGTCTCTGAGTATCTTAAACACATTTCTGTGTGAATATTCCATTATTGTCTTGTATCCCTCTGATAAAAAGATCACTTATAAGTATGACTAGATACTTATGAAGTTGAACTTCATAATAACTTGTTTTCCATAAACACGTATTTGCTATTAGACATCAATGCACCTTGAAGTTACACAAGATGAGAGTTTAACTATTTATACATGTTATGTATGGCTGGTTAGCAATTGCAAACTTCCCAAACTCTGACTGATCAATGGGATCTGAAGTTTAACTAAATTCCATGTGACAATATTTAGTAGCAGTGGTGCACTCTCAGGTCACTGGACCCAAGTTGTTTTTTCTGTGAAACCTACAGAAGGTATGAATTTTTTTAAAAGCTTTCTGGCTTTGGATGACATGTTTTTATCCAGTAATATTCAAAAGTTCACCACCATCCCCACTCCCCCCACCAAGGCATTTAAGATTATTATGCCTACTTTTCTTTTCCTTCTTTTCTTTTTCCTTCTCCTTCTCCTCTTCATCTCCTCCAGCCCCAAGTAAAGTAAAGATGATTCCAGTCTGAGAGTTCACACCTACAGCAGTAACCACCATTCTTCCAGAGCCTTCCATCACATGTGTACCTGAAAGATTGAATCAGGATTTCCACTGAGACGTGAGCAGGGCACACAAGTACTTTGAGGAAATTAGCTTTCAAACCTGACTTTGACAAAACTCTGAGCTGTGTATATGTACCACTGTCCTCCCCTAAAGCTTTAGCTGCTAAAAATATCTGGAAAGTAAACCCATAAGCAGCAACACAAAATGTTTGTCAGTTTTATAAGTCTGATCACTCCAACAAACTTCTGTACCTTGTGGACTGGTTTGGGATAGTTCAGGGAGACAACCTGGATAAAAAACCAATTTGCTAGTTCTAACTGCAAAATTCTAAATAACCACCTTACCGCAGCAACAACCTACTTTATTCAAAAATTGTCAAATGCTACACACCTGACAGCAGCATAGGATCTCTATCCAGAGATTTCTTAACATGATCAGATTCCCCAGTCAGCGAGCTTTCGTCAATTTTGAGGTCATTTCCTTGAATGAGTACACCATCAGCCGGTAAAAGGTCACCTACGAGAGATCACTGGGTTTGTTGACTGCAGTTCCTTTTTTAAAAATAAAAGAAAGTTCAACTTTAAAAATGTGTTTACCATATTTCACTTGTGCAATATCTCCAACAATTATGTCAGCTACTGGTATTTGGATGACTTGGCCACCTCTGATGACTGTGAATTTCTGTTCTTGTTCAATACGGCTCTGCAATCCCCGAAACTGTTTCTCTTTACTCCAGTCATTAAAAGCTGTTACTAATACCACACAAACTACAGATAGGAGGATTGCTGCTCCTTCAATCCAACCTGCTTCAGATTCCTCCTCTTCTTCACCAACATTTACTGATCCACATACTGCAGAAAACAGGTTTTAGATTTAAGAAAGTTCACAAAGATATTTCAACAATGAAACTTTTGGCAAACAAAAAACTTACAGCTGGTAAATATTTTCCATGCTAGCCTTCTTTGCAATTTCACCTTTATTTCCATAAGAGTAACACACAAAGAAGATAAAGAACCCGAAAGCTAGAGCAACTTGAGGAAGTTAAACCACGTTGCTTATCTGAACACAAGAGAAGTCTATATAGAGAAAGCTTCCTGCCCTTATGTTGTTAAATGGTGGCATAAGAATGCCAGACTGGTAAACAACATTCTGCTTTGTCAACATATCCAACTTTACATTTGTCTAAACAAACCAGATATCACAGCAAAAATTCAGTTAAATGAAGTCACAATCCCTTTATTTTCTGTTTAGAAGTATAAATATAGCCTCATTTCTTAAATTATAAAGTTACCAGTGTCATATCACAAATGAAAGAAAATTTTAGACTTGCTGACTCCCTAAAGAAAGCCCATGACTGCAAATCATAAACTGCTTAAATATTTGAGGCAAAGCTAAAAAAAACCCCACTTGCACAGAGACTGGATTTCAAACTATTTCTTGTTCGTGCTGCTTGCAATTTACCTTTGGTCAGAATAACACCAGATCATGACCAAGGAAATCTCATGTTGCCCTTTTAAGGCAAGCTAGACTTTTAGCAATGTGCTCTCAATAAGGAACAATAAGCTGCTTTTCCACTGACTTACTGTCTCCCATCAGATTTACAGTACAGGCATGTTGAACCAGAAAAGTCAGTAGTATAATAATAGTAGATACCTACTTTTCAAGAAGTTTACTTACATGATTCATTTCCTCCTGGAGGCTGGTAAAAAGAAAGGCCCAAGGATACTACGGCTGCAATTTCTAATATAATTAGTGTAACGTCCTGTAGTGCTTCCCATACTAACTGAAGAAATGTTTTTGGCTTTTTAGGAGGTATAAAGTTCTTCCCAAAAATTGCTTCTCTCCTTTCTATATCTGCTGGATTTCCACTTAAACCTATTTAACAATAAGACAAAGTTAGTGATACTTACACACATTTCACCCTCACATTAGAAGTAACTGAAGTTTCCCACTCATGGAATCAAGTCCCACTCCACATTTCAGTAACAAAACCAAAAAAGCCACATCTCAAACATAATTATGGAAGTAATACCATTAAATCAGAGTCACTATAGAAAGCCAGCTATATTTCACAATTCTCACCTTGCCAAAATTAAGTTGATGGTCTACCTGCTTAATATGTCACTTAGTATGACATAGGAACAGAGTAATAATAACAGACATACCTTTGTTCAAAGTAAACAAGTTTGCAAGACAAGCTCATTAGTAGAGTTACTACTATTGAGACTGAGTAGCACCATAAAGCTTTAGCAAGACCACAGCCCGTGAAGGCAGCTCTGGTTCCCAGTGTAGGGATTCTGTATTCAGACACAACATCCTAGGATCCTAAAAGTAACGTAACATTTATAATGAGATGTTTATTATAATTAAAAAGGTAACTATTATTATTATTATATTTCCATAATAATTATTATATAAAATACTATTTTAAATGGTTGAAGCTGTCTGCAGGCACCATGTGGAAAGATGCAATCACTTTCATGATGGTGCTTGCACCTGGAATGGTGGTAGTTATTTGTTCTGCTGAAGCTTCACTTTCTATCTCCTCTCACACAGAGAGCCCACGTTTAGCACTACGCCAGGTCTAGCACCTCAGTTTTGTACCTATCTTCTTTCTTACATGGCATATTTGAGTCCTCCTCTGTCTCAATTCTGGTACCATCCTTAAGGGACACTTGCAGACAAGACTGAGGGGCCTACATGAAAGCTACAGCATGTTTCAAGAGCTTGCCAAGATCTTAAAAATAAAGGAATACCAAGTATTTTCAGTGCAAGGTCATGCACTCAAGGTCTTCTGTGAGCATCTCCTGGTTACTCCTCTAAAAATTTCCAGCTGACTAACCCACCATTCAAAATTTAGCTCATTTTTGAAAAAAAAATTGCCAAACTTCAGAGCAAAGGTCTGGGTACTTCAATCATATTGACCCCAAGGTTATGATTAGCGCCAGCTCAAAGACTATTTTCTTAGTAGGAATTTTTTTAGTAGCTAACCCAGCTGCTTAGTGATAAATGCATTACAAACATGCTAGGTAATAAATAAGAACAGCAGCCACTGCAGCTGGCTTTCACAATAAGGGGGGGTTTTTAACACCTCTAACAGACATTTCTGAGAATCATCACATATTTCAAGACACTTTGGAAAAGGTCACTGAACTGCAAAGCTCAATTCTGAATGCTAACAACTGCTACGGAACCACTTAACTGAAAAGCAAACTATATGCAGATCTCTTCAAAGAGAAATTAATTAAACATACTCTGCGTATATGATATATTATATTTATTTTAACAGTCTTCAATTCACTCTGAATTCATGTCTTTGAAGGTTTAATAGAAAGGAGAAATTGTACTCATTAGCCATAACATTACATTTCTTGCAGCTCAAGCTTTAAGGTGCTTACTTTCACTCCCAACTCAAAGAGCACTGCAAGACTATTTTCAAAATCAAGCTATACATTACAGGATCTACAGAAACTCAGGACAGTGTGGGCATTCCAAAAGGCTGGGCCATATTGCTATTTTGCAAAAGATACTACATCTCTATTCCTTTAACATGGGCACAGTTTGGAAATTTATTTACATAATATTAGCAACATCACCCTCTTCCTCCCTTTCCAGGGTACCACAGTGATGAACATCAGAAGTATACAACAAAGGTCCTTGAAAAATGAAAAGTGCTTCCAAATGAGGCTATATAAAGTCAAGCTACTATCAGAACCACTTAGTGAAGATTAGTAAATAAGCCTAGCAAAGATAAAAAGCATTTGTATTTTTAGTATACACTATAATACACCATGCATCATTACTGAACTTGCTACATTTACCAGACAGCTGGTAATTTCACAACCTACAGTCCTGAGATCAAAACTACTGCCATTGTATTCTTAATTATGTGTCCTAACAAGGGCAATTAATGTTATTTGGGGTTAAGTTTGAAAAATATTAGCCAAGAGACTAGTTAATGCTTCATATTCAAATTTTATTAGAAATAGCTATATCTGTACAGAATATTAGACAGACTTTTGCTACTAAAGATACGTCAAACATTCATTTTGCACATTTGCGTATATGTAAGCAGTAAAGTCTGCTCAGTGTCCTTTTTTTAAGTAATACTGGTAAAGGATTGTTCAAATTTCTCATTTCAAATCAGATAAGTTTGATCCAAATTTTGCCTGAAAATAGATGTTGTCTTACATTGTCAACAACTTCACAGCAAGAAACAGAACAAGCTGAACTCATCCACTGTGTACCATGTCAGAACTACCTGTACTTTTCCTGTGAAGCCCCTGGCAATTACATAGTGGTAAGAGTGTCATGTCATAGAGAAAACATCTGATTAGGAAAAAGTGTCCTAGGGCTTTGCAGGTACACACAGGAGGTTTTAGAGAGCCAGTATTAGTGTAATGTGTAACAGTTTTCTGTAAGATCTTCCCTAGACTTTTTTCTGTTAGTATTGTCTCCCTTTCTACACCTACGGTCAGAATTTGACAAAAGCAGAGACCTAGTGCTACCTTTACAAGAGCTCTCCAGTCCTACCTCCAGAAAGTTTATAGCAGGTTACCTGGCAGGGTGGCTGATTCTCTAAAATTTCATGTTGTGGTTTAGAGTCAAAACGACACCTCTATTGGATGCTGTTCTAACTCAATTAACCTTTTCTGAGCCTGTTGACATGTTCAACTGCTGAGTCTTTGGTGTGTTTATGAGCTTCTCTCACACTTGAAAAAGGATGGCACCCTTTTATTAAGTCAGTGACTGTACACTGATGGCAGTGTACATCTAAATGTCAAATCCTTTTGAAAGTGAAAGGCCTTGATACAGCCCTCAGTATAGCACAATCAATCTGCAGGAAAGGGCATCCAACCCTTGAGTTTTAGTTCGCTGACATGTGACATGTTTAATAACCTGCATGTTTGTTACATTAAGAGACAAAGTGAATACTGCAGTACACAAGGTATTTATTTAGTGCTTAGTGCCTCGTGGCTATGTAAAATTGTATTTCCACCTAGCTTGCAGTAATAATGGACCTTTAGCCTTGCAGATCATTGTGCAACAGAATTCAACTCTCAGTTCAATTCCCAGTTGTAGAAAACCATATCCCTTTTCACAGAGAAAGGAAACTGCCTTCCAATACTATGCAGCAGGTCAGCAGGGTAACGAGAGCCTGTTGCTCCTGAGGTGTGTTACACTGCTTATACACTACAGTGCTTCACACACATGCACTGTACTTTAACACTGCCAGGGAACAGAAGTTTGTACTCCTTGTGTTTTACAAACTTCTTCATCCTGAAATTGGTCTACTCCCATTCACTGGCAGTTCAGCCATGTCAGCTGGCTGAACAGTTTCAGTTTGGTAAGAGGAACCCAATTCATCTACTGATGATTTCAGGAGTCTGAAATCGGGCTTCAAAAGTGGATCAAGCCAATACATGCTAAATGCAGATGTACCCAGAGGTACCTTACGGCATTAGTAGGCTGCTCTTGGTCCAAGGAGGTAAATCTTTCCATAGCATTTCTGAAGAACAGAAAGCAACGGCTCTCCAGGATTAAGACAGCAGGTATTTTGCTGCTACCAACATGACACTACATTGGTTAAAATCTATGTGAGTCTTTAAATGCAGAGACACTACAAGTTGCCAAAATCCTGATTTTGGTAATTTTCAATTATTCTCAACAGCAGGAATTCACAGTAAGTTTCAGTTAAAGTTTTGACATATTTTAAGTACAGTTTACTGCAAGTACTACAGTATGTAGATAATACAGTACCTTATGCAGTATGACTTCCATCTTTCACAAATACACTTAATAGTTTTTATTGATATGGGAAGAAAGCCTTCTGGAAGGTTCTCAAGAAGGACACTTAATAAATTTATTTACTTATTTCTTCACATTTGTACAGTCTATCTCAGAGTAATAACTCTAGATAGCAAAAGCATGGTGTAGCCACATTTTACAGAATGCCACTAAGTCAAACATGGTAAAGACTCCATCAGAGATGCTTATTTCTAGGGAATAAGACTGTGTAATCACTTGGCAAACCTTCCACTAAGAGTAAACATCAATGCTTCAAGTTATATTGATAGTTATTTTGGACAGTTCAAATGAAATCCACAGAATTCTGATACTACGGAAATACTGCAGATTTAAAAACTAGATCCTGCTATTAAGAATCCAATAGATCACAAACACAATCAGTTTTAAAAATTGCTGCATTAGCAAATCCAAGAACTAGGTAGCCACACAGAAGCATTAATAAGCCCTGCATTAGAATATTAAAACCCTAGGCTCTACAACATCATGATCTGAATTAGGAACTATAGGTCATATGAACTATTCAGAAAACTGGTGCTTTCACAGTGAGTTGAACACTGCTATGTTGCATTGCTGTTTCATATGTGGATGTCTACATCAATAAACTTTGTTCCAAGTGGAACTTCATTAATATAACATCTCACATGCAGCTTGGCCAACTGAAAAAAAACTCTTGCTTACTTATTTTACCATGGAATACTTCTGTCTTAAAGGAACAAGAAGCAATATTTTGTTATGGTAGCTAAAATGCTTTTACAAACTTTGTTCTATTAAAGAAAGCAGTTTGCTTACTAAGCCTTTTCCTAAATGGAGTTTCCTCAGTAAGTGTTAGAATTTACTTACCTTCATTTGGTGAAGTTTTCAACTTTGTACAGATGCCATGTACATCACCATAGCATTCCTGTATTTTATGCAGTGCATCTGCAGCTCGAAGTTCCATAAGAGAACGGAGCTCTGCAAGAGTAACTCCAAAATCTCCATGATTAGATTCTTTTACAGCGTTTTTTACGCTGCTATATGCAACCGAGTTGTTTGCCATGTCACCCATGATGCATGCAGTCTTTAGCGTAGACAGTTTCCAGCAAGGAACAAAATTTCAACTCAAAGTAGTTCCAAAAGGAAAATAAATCCTTTGGGTATGAAGACAGTCAGGAGAGCAGACACATCACCCAAGCAAGAGAGCCCGTCTGGAGAGATATCTTTGAGGTTGTCCCATGGTGCGTTCTGTTCCCCAAAGCCAAAAGGCATGTACAGTCTAGGGAGAGAACAGATACACATTCAGTTACATAACAGCTATACTGAAATGCATTGTAAGACAGTCCCTACTCTTGGCACTAAGGTTACAGAACAAATTTCTTTTTTAATTTCCTATAATATTTTTAGTTTGCATTCTGCGGACAAGAGCGACAAGGAAGAAAATGGGTATTTCCCACCCCAAAGCAACCTTGCATTATTGGATTTCCTTAAATCATTAACTTTGTAACAACTGTTGCCTTTAACACTGGCATTTTCCTTCAAATGTCCATATGGTTCATCATCAAGCAGCAACCTTTAAAAATACCTAAAATTAAATCTGTTTCCAGGGAAATGGAGCTTGTGGCACCCACAAGTGATGTCACATGGGGAAAGAACATGCTCAAGTTAAAAATTCCCATTTTCCAATGACGCCCTCACCTCAGAGTTTGGGAAGAGCAAGATTTTTTGTGTTCCCATTAACTGATTTGTGCAAACCTCAATTAAAAACTTCAACAAGCTAGCCCACACACGAAGTACTTTTGTATTCTAAGTAGGATTATATCTTCACGCAGACCTAGCTCTTAATAAATTTTTATGTCCATACAGTTTTAGCCCTGCTCCAGCCCACTTCATCACAACTTAAGCCTTGCACAGTATCTCCACGTAATTCTTTGAAGAGAGGGAAAAATTGCACAACACCCCCTTTCTGCAGAAGGGATGAGCAGACTGAGAGCAGTTCTTCTGTCTGATGATCAATGTATTTATTGTAGTTGAGAAATTATCATCTAGCCACAGGATCTGAACTTGCACAGGCATTCTATATCTAATTCCCACTCAGCAGACATAGCTTGCACAAGATGTAGCTACACAACAGTGCAATGCACACACAAACTCCTCATGCCTGTGTGAGGATTTGCTGTGTGCCAAAAGCAGACTTCTGATCACATAAATCAGCTTTATTGGCATAATGAAGTGCAATGAGCATGTGTAACAACATATTCCCCCACAAAACATGACTGCCAGGCTCAGATGAACAACAACTTGGACACTTCCAGGTCAACAAGACCCTGAGGTGTCATATGCCTAGCAAAGGCAAAAAAATAAAGGCAAAGCATCAGCAAACAAAAGATCTATAGCTACTTCCTTGCCAGATTAGAGGACTGTTTGGCTGAACTGCTGAGTCTATGCTGAAGTAAAGGTATAAGCACCCAATTACCAGAAGTTTACAGTCTTGGTTCCAGGAAAGACTCAGATTTCTGCTCTGGAAATATTGAGTTGCAGCTATACTAAATCTATCTACCATTAGAAGCACCATGGCACAGTACCTGGTTTGCCCTAAGAGCAACCACTGACACTGTAAACCCCTGAACTGATGCCACCTGACCACAAGTGACAGACCCATCTCTGGCAGAACTACAACTTCTACAGCAACTGCTCTTCTCTTCCTGTCACAGGAGGTTCTGAGAAAACCACTATCCATGGCTGTTTTCCAGAGAGTGACAAAAAGCATAAAGCAATCAATATTCACATGCATAAAACTCCCAACATTCTATAACATCAAAAAAGATCTTAATTTTAAAATAATTTTAAATCTTCATTGTTTTCTCTGTTACTTGCAAGAAAATGTTGGAACAGTTGAAGAGTCCATGATGATAGTGTTAACCTGCATGCTAGGATATAGTTTTGATTAAGACTCTAATGAGTTCTGTTAGAGAACAAGTGATCCTGCAAGTGAAGAATTTAATGCAAACCATGTATGAAAGTTTTCGTTAAAGACACGCCACATTGTTATCCAATGCCCAAAAGCTGGATGTTGCTGTCCAGCTGGTAGCCTAGGAGGATTTATCAGCTGGCATCCGATCATAAGCTATGACAGTATAACAAGAAGCAGATCAGGCAAATGAGTTTGTATAGCTATGGTGAAGATGCTGCAGCTGCTAATTAAGCAAAAATAGACCAAGCAGAAGGCCCCACAACCAATTACATCAAACTTGATTCAATTTTAATTAAGAAAAGCTCTGTTCAAGCCTCTAGCAGGAGCCCTGTTCTTGATGCCCAAATACACCCAAATCCAAGAGAAAAGGATAGAAAAAGCTATAGCTCTAGTCACTGTTCACTTGTCATCAAAGTTTTAGGACTTTCTCCATATATATGCATAGAGTGGGCCAAACTTGCTTTCATATGCAACTAAAGTGAAGAGCAGTAACTCTACTTAATCATAACTCAGTGTGCTTTGCAGTCCAGTTCAAACTATGCATCTATATCAATTTTTACTAATAAATAATAATCTATATTAGTCATTAATAAGTTTATACTGAAGGGGGTCCTCCTATGCTCTAAATTCCATCCTAACATACCAACAGACCCCTAGGGTTCACAGGCAAATTCAATAAGCATTCATTAACTACAAAAACAGTGCAGTTCTACAGATCAGCTCTAGTAGTGATGCAAATTATTTGGTACATCCCTGTTAGCAAAGAACTGTGGAAAATTGAAAGGGACGGCATGAAGACTTCAAATTCTGAATACTGAACAAGTGCAGTATTGCTCCAGATTATAAAAAATTGATTAAACATTATCAATTTTTACACAAAATCAGACCAGTATCTGCTTCAGTAGTCCATTTTTACCGGCCATTTCAACAGGGAGCTTCAACAATACCTTCTTGTCATAAGAGTACAGGACAGACTTCGTCTAACACAGATTTTTCTGTAAGAATCAGCAAAGAAACTTTCTTTACGAAATATCCTTAATGCAGTTTTGATGTAAAATCTTGCAACATTCAATCAGTTCCTGTTACAGCAAGTTCCAAGAGTCCACTTTTTTAACATCAGTGGCGATGCATAATGAAACTATTATGACTGAAATTTTGTAGCATAAAAGGAAGCGCATTTTAAAGCTACAAAGATCATCTAATAGTATTTATCTCCTTGACTAATAAATATTTTGTTTGTTTTGACCAGTGTTTCAGTTCTCAGTTATTGCATCAGTCATTGAAATAACTGAATAGCATGAGCTCTGAAGCACTATAGTTTAATGCAACTCACCTCAAACTTCTAATCTGTTAAGATCTCAAACTTCAAATTCAGGAAACAGTTATCAAGCTAAAACTCATTTATACCCAATGCTGAAGTTCCAGCCTATTTAAAGTTTAATTCTGTTAAAGTTTTGTGTTAGTTTCCAGCTTAAACAAGCTGCATACAAAATTATTAAGATGTCTACCTTTTATTGGACCCATCAACTTTTGAATAATACTTTATTATTGACACTTGGTTTATCCCTTTATATCACTGAGACTAGGAATAACTTTAAAAGTTATTCTCTGTCACACAAAAGTGTGACAGAGAAAAACTTGAGACTAAAAAACTTGAACTGCAGAGGCATATTTCAGTAGCAGCACATACTCTCATAGGTAGGATTCAGATACTTATGTAAATCCCTCTGAGAAGACCTTGCTGCTCTTTGGTTGTAGTAACTTCACTGACACATCATTGTAGCTGCTTATGAGGAATAACTTCCTTACCCAAATCAAATCACTATTTATTGCTAAAGGACTGTGTTGTTACCAGACACACTAATTCAAACCCATAACCCGTTAAACCAAGGTTAGACAACTTTGCCAGTGCTGGAAGTTCATCATGATAAGCTTCTGTAGTTGGACTGGAGAAAGGAAAAGCTCTAAACAGAAGTCTACATGAAGAGATGCTCACCAAAGCATGAAGAGATTACAGATTACTTATCTATTTAGTGCTACCAGAACATTCTGCACTGACCAAATTAGAAGCTGCAACATGTTTTTTGAAGTGTTCCTGTAGTGGCACAATTACTATTGCCCAGATGCACAGGACCTAGCATGCCTTAGACTCCTATCCAAGCTTTTCCTATGATTACATTTACATTTAATACTTGCTTCACTAACCTACAAGGAAACACAATTTTCTTAATTAATATTAAAACACTTAAGCATACCTCAAGAGTCAAACCTCCAGCAATTATAAATCTTGTGTCATTCAATTTAATTTATACATCTGCTTGAACAGTATGCATTCAGATATTGAGCATTAGCTGGTAGCATTTGACCTTCAGCAACACACTAAAACTGGGCCCTGTAATATAGGAAAGGGCTTGCAAAGTGATTATCTCAGGAAAGCCTTTGTTTAATCTAATTAGTACAATGAATACCAGACAGATCTGCATATCAAGAAGCTGTTGTGATAAAAACCATCCCCATATGTTTCAGTTGTCATGCCTTTTAACCTGCCTACAAAGCCAGGTTAAAAGATATTAAAAACATATCATATGCTTTTGTATACTTAAATTTGGGTGTGACCCACAGCTTTAAGCCATCACATAACATTGCAGGGGTGGGGGAAAGAAAGAAGGGAAGCTGTCTGCAATGTTATTATAATGGAATATTATTACAAAGTGTAACTGAGAAAGTAACCTGGAAATCAAACTGAAATTGACTGAGGTTTTGTGCTCTGAAGGGTCAAACTTCTTGCTGTAAGAGACAGATCCTCCCACCTACTTGACAGGCCACAGAAACTCACCAGCTGTTTCACAAGGAATATGAATGAATTCTAACGAGGTAAAACATAAATACAGAACAGTATCCTTTTACAAGTCATTACTGAACAAACAGGAGTTAACTGTTTCAGAGCAAACATCTCAGACAGCCTGGTTTATGAAGAGACATGTACAAGAAGACTGAAGAACTAAGAGGCAAAGGGCACAATTTTTTTAGCATACCATCTTCAGCCTATATCAAACAGTGTTGCAATGACAAGTTTCAGATTTTACAGCTTATGTGCTATAAACAGTAAACTCATCAAAGGTCATGACTTTTGCTTAGTTTTCAAAGAGAAATCTGATTTAATTCTGAAGCCTAATCTCCTGGGAAGCAGATGTACTTACCTATCTGAAATAAAAACTGGCCTAGATTCTGCATTGGATCTAAACACCGGGATTGTCCCTGCTCATTGCAGGGAGGTTAGACAAGATAACATTTAAAGGTCTTTTTCAACTCAAATTATTCTGTGATTCTGTGATTTGTGGCACTTAATGTAAGGGATTTCTGCTGCCTACTGTGATTGACACCTGTAGAAACCATTTCATCCATTGGTGGTTTCTTTCCTTTAAGACCCTAAATTTATTTCTTATTGAAATTATAGCAAACAAATTAGGATTTCAGTAGTCTGAAGTCAGTTTAGTAGTAATACAAATCAGCAGTGTTCACACACAGGTTCTGCAAAATTTTCCTCGTTTTGGTAGTAAAAAGGAAAAATTGTACAAGTCTTGAAGGTGAGTTATTATGGCACAAAGGACATAAGCTTCTCTTACAAAGCAGCTTGGTCCACAGCCTCTGCCAGGAGCCCAGCAAGCAAGCAGACATTTTGTTCTGCCATGCACCATCTGCACAGGCCTGTATTGCCCTGCCTTGTCCAAGCCAGGGCCTCTCCCCACGCACTAAACAACTCAGCTCCAGCTGCAGTGACTCAGAAACAAGATCAGAAAGTGCTGTAGGAAACTATTTTCTCAAGAGTTTAAACCAATCATTAGCTTTCCGAGGTAACCAAATAGATATTACTGATCCAAAAATAGACAGACTGATGCGACAAGAAGGGCTTCAGAAAATCTGTGACCACTTTCACGGAACATCACACTTTGAGACATACCGGAAAATCCCAGAGGACAAAAGCAATGTGATCATCATGAAAGAAAGCAACAAGTGTTCTGTGTGTTTGAGGTACTAGGGTTTCATAGTCACCTATTTCATATCACATTGCTGGCCCATCCACAAGACGACAAACACTTAAGACAAACATGCAACAGTGTCAAGTTTGTAACCACTTTAAACCACTTTTCTGCAGTCCACAGCTCTGATCAACACTCAGGCAGTTTCTCTCTTCTCCACCCACAGGCCCTGAAGCTTCCTTCTCTGTACTTCTTTTTCCTAGGTTCATCTACTTTCTGCTCTGTGATGACACTATAAACTAAAGGCTACATACAAGAGGACTGTTCGCAATGAAAGGTTACTCCAGTTTAAGACTGTAATCCCAGTGAAAAAAAGTTTTAACCTCTAGATGGGACTCTGCCCCATCCAGAATCATTTTGAGTGCGTTCAAGCACCTAAAATGTATTTACTGTGTGTGTCAGCTTCCTCACCTAACTTGAGGTGAGTGAAGCTGTCAAAATTTGGATGAAGGCAGCTGATGACTGAAGGCAGACCTGCTGGTGTTTAAAATGCAAGAAAAAAAGTTTGCCCAAAGCCCATCAATATTTTCCTTTCCTTCAGATCCACTGAGTTCAAAATAAGATGACTGAGGATTTCAAGTCTCTTAATCCTGCACAGTTTAGGATAATTATGCTGTAAACTAAGTTCTTTTAACAGATCTGACATATTAATAGCTAAATATATAAACCTAAAAGTGGGTTTAAAAAAAAAAGTAGTAAAGTCATCCATTAATAAATATTCACATTACTAGGTCCATGAACAACTTACCACACTTTTCCCATCAACATCTGTCAAAACCATATTGACAAAAATGACAAGACAAAGCTGAACTTTTCCCAAAAGAGATAGAGTGGTAACATGGCAACCAACTCACTAAAATTATGCATCATTAGACTACAACAGAGTTTAGTGGCATTCCTAAAGCGCAAAATGTGCTCAGGTCACAAACCCTGACAGATGTGTGTTAAATGAGGCATATGATATCACTATATGCAACTAAGTTTCAAGTAAAGGTGAAGTGAGATGGTACCAAATTTCATCCCACAGAGATGGAGTTGGGATTCCTGGATTTCAGCTACTTGTTGTATTTAGAGCTCAGTGCAATACATCCAGCTGGTCACTTCTAATAATGTCAGCAAGCTACAGGTATGACTTGTCTTGAGAAAATTTTTTCACCTCTTTTTCACAGAACTTATATTTACCATTTCATCCTGATTTGAACACTCCCCATCTTTTCTTTCAGAAAGTATTCTTTTATGCTAGTATCCACTTAGGCAGAGCAGTAGGCTTTTGACTGTCATGCTTCATGACATCAAAGAGATGCAAAAAGCTCTTTAGATTTATGAGCCTTCAAGCAAAAGGCAAAAGTCCATTCTTACCTGATTGTTCCTGTATCCAGAAAACTTCAAAAGAGATTTAAAATTAGTCTTAAAACTACTAGGAAATATTTATGCCTATGAGATTGAGCCAAATTACTTTCATAAAGACACTATGCATATAACCAATTCCTTTCTATTAGAGCAATAAAAGTAACTTATGCAAAGTTTTAAGGCTTTTCTGGCTACTTTGGACTAGCTTACTGCTAAGTACAAAGACTACTACAAAATACTCTATGTGCTCATTGAGCCATAAACAGGTAATATACAAATCGTGATATTAATGTGGTAGGATCCATTCATGATCCTCAAAATCACCATTCCAACCAAGTGTCTGGAATGTAAGAAAAATTAAACAAAAACCTTAGGTCTGGTCACCCATCTCAGTGAGCCCACACTATGAAGCTAAATTGGATGTACGTCTTGTCTTCTTCTGTTTAAAGTTTAAGAAGCTTCCCTTTTGGCCTGTAAAAAGCCAGTCTGAGAACGTTCAGCTTCAGATTTTTCGCAAGCCTTTTGGAAATATCATACCACAGTATACGCTTACACATTATCCTTATCCTCAAACCCTTAAGAGCCTTATTTCTTCAGAAACCTATAGTTTGAAAGCTGTGCTAGCTTCCCCTGAAGGTCATTAATTCCTGCCTGCCAGAAATACACCAAATAATCTGGCTAAAAGAGTCATTCTGAGAAAATCTCTGCAATTATGTTTGCTATTTTCTCTTCCTAAGGAGACAGAGGGTTTTAAAATTCAAATATCATAACTAGTCCACACTTGAGCAGCACTTTGAGAGATACTTCACAACTTTGCTGCTCCTGCTGGTTCTGTAAAGAGGTTCAGGGGTCCTTTTGGTTTGTGTTTTCTTTTGTTTGTAAGGGCTTTTTTACCTCAATATTTGAATTTGAGAATCCAGTGTATGGCTTTGCAGAAACACAAGAGTGAAATGTCTCACAAAATTCTTTATTATGATTATACTGGTCATTCCTTTAGCTCTCTTTGATAAGTTTTGAGAGCTTAGCTCACTGATCCATTCCACTGGGCCTCCTCTTTCTGGTACAGTGTAAGAAGCATGTTCAGTAGGCTTCACTTCATGGTATTATCTGACATATTTAATGATTTTTTTAAGCCTACATATTGCTTTATCCTTCAGGGACTATCCAGTTTCAAAATTAGTCTTTCCTCATGATAATACTTTTCCATCTCTTTGATGTCTGACACCCACTTAAAGGCTAAGTTGTCATGCTCCCTGCATTGTCACACACTTCTAGCTACTCCAAAGTTTCTCATTTATGCAGGGTTGGTTGCTGCTCTGGGATAGTTTTACACACATTGAAGCATTACTGCAATATAGCTATTGGCAACTGTGTGTAGAATGATGGTAAATTAACTGCTCTGTGATCAGTACACACATGACAATCCCATCTCCACCATCCAATATAAGATAATAAATACTTCTCTCAGGAGCTTGTTTCTTTAACACAGACAGGGAATATACAAGCAGTGTTAGCAGACAGAATGCACAAAGCTGAGATTCCCATCGCAGCACTTTGTAACTAACAGAGCAGCAAGTCTGTCACATCCTCAGGTGACCAAAGGTATGGCTGTGCTGCAGTGACACGGTGTAACACTCCCACTCACAGAGGTCCTGAAGCAGCTCTCATTATTTGACACTAACAGCACTGCAACTTACACCTGCCACCCTTATCCTTTTGCATTGGGAAAAGCCATGGGCTCTGCCAACTGCATTAATGAAGTAACAGAGTATGGGAGCTCTGCTGTTGCAACAGGCACACGGGCAACCTCGGGCCTGGAACACACTTCTTGTGTGCTTCCCTACCCTTCTTTACAGCACCTCAGCCTCTGAGAAGGTATTTCATTTTGGGTCCTGCTCTAAGTCCTTCTCTCATGGGACATACAGCACTCCAAATGGTTTTGGCACTTCTTCCTTTACTAATGCTTTTTTTTTTTCTTCCTTTCTCCATGTACTTCTATTACCTTTAAAAACAAATAATTTTTTTCTCCTAGCCATGAAATCTGCCCCCCTCCAGGATCCAAGGAGCAAGAAAGCACCACGCCATGGTGCTCTTTCCCAAGCCTTCACCTTCCCTCCCACTAGCTGTGGTGGTAGCCGTGCATTTCATGGTTCCATACCTGTGAGTGGGCTACTTGTAGCTGGGTGGTGCAGAAAGCTGTCATCCAAAAAAGATCTCCCCTACCTCAGTGAAAAAATTGAAATAGCAGCATTTCTACTCTCTGAACAAGTTTTCCCACAACACACCAGGAGGGGCTGATTTATTTGTAGAAGTCACACAAGCAATGTGAATATGTCAGCTTAAGGGACAAGACACACATTCAGCTAATGCTAGAAGCATCTTTATCACAGAACTATATGGCTGCCACCTTAAAGATAACATTAAATCTCCCTTTAAGGGAAGGTTTCTCTTCCCTCTGTTATTTCAAGTTAAAGTGGGTTGAGCAAACCCAGGACACAATTCAACTGGCTTGCCACTAAAAAAATAGCATGGTACATAACTTTTCAGTGAAGGGCAATCACTGTTTGGACTGAACAGCAAATTGACATGACTGTCAGACAATGGCTCAAGCAGATTTAGTAAATTTAATTAATTTCTCATGGTAGACTATATAAAATTGCTATACAAAGTGGCTATGTGCAATTAATAATCACAGCTTTATTTCTGAAGTCTTCAGTTGTGAAGTACTTCATTGTGTATAACTCCTTAGGTTTCTGAGATTACAAAGACATCAGTGCTTGGTTAATTAATTAGAAAAAAGAAAGCAACTCAGGAAAAGTGCAAATAAAACCATGCTCCATTATAATATTTATATGTCCTATGCCACACAACAAAGGAAATCCCTTCTCCCACTTCCCATAAGCCAAAGGCCTTAAGTCTTCACTAGCATCAGTGGATCCTAATGCACTTTTTGCACACAGCTCTGCTTCCAGGCTAATCAGCAATCATTCAAATTCTGAGGTGAGCTAGGTGTCTAATTTAGCTCTGGCACACCTCCCCTAGGTGGAGAAAGGCCATGCCTTGAAGAACTTCATCACAACCAGCTGAACCTACTCTGTGCTGAGGATCAGCTCCCCGATTCCATCACTCCCCTGCCCTACCAAAGCACAAGGCCGGCAGAACTAAAGTGGGAAACCAGCAGGCACTCAGATGCCTGCAGCATAACCACCTCAGGCATATACAGTCAGGTGTCAGTCTTCTGATAAGGTAGCTCTGAATCCTCAGCAGCAATTGCTAGTTTAACAAGCTTAATACCTGTCCTTCCAAAGGATGGTATCTGGATTGAGAGCCTAATGCATTTAGCACAGCTAAATGATCATAGCTCAGCTGCAGCTGACCCTCAGGACCAAGAGACAACCCACCCATGTAGACTACAGATCATCATTCTGTTTCAGCAAGGTCAGACCTATTTTGTTCCTTCTACAGAAAGCTACTCCCCGCAAGTGTTTTGTTTTGCAGTGGCACATTGCTCAAGTTGTACACTGTTACAATCATGTTGTTTCTAGTGATACCAAAATCATACAGTATCTCTGAAGAAAAGGGACTGGGAAAGGCAGTATCAGCTTCTCAAGGGGCAAACCCTGAGCATCCTGCTGAAATTGTGCATGTTATAACTGCTGATGGCACAAACTCTTTAAATAACCAAGATCTGTATGTTCAGCTCATGGCTTCCAACAGACTCCCTCAAAGGACCAGCACCATTGCACATCTGATTGTATCACACCTCAGCTCAGCATGAGATTATTTCACTATACAGCTGAGTAGGGGCTCACAGACCTTGTTAAGTCAGAAGCCAACTATATTTTTAATCTAAACTCTGCAACTCACAAATTTATCTTATGCAACACGCAGGTAGAGCAGAGTAAGGAACACAAGAGCTTCCTCTAGCCTGAGGCTAGTAATACTCAGTGAAATGTTTCCCCAGTGGAAAGAAGTGACTGAGAAGATAAAGTATCATGAAAAAAAAATAAAAAATGACACGGCACCATGAAGTAAAACATAGCACAAGTTACCCAAACTCTCACAGTTAGGGACTCAGTTTTTCTGAAGGTAATTTTAGGAGATTCCTTCTCTGGTTCTATTGCTCCACTTTCCTAAGCAAACTCCTGTATCCCTGTTTCCCTCAAAGGATGCCATCAGCTGGTTTTTCAGCACTTTCAATAGACCCTTAAGCTTGAAGGACACGTAGCATTTGGAGAAGAGAAAGCAGCCTACTAGGAAGCAGCTGTGCTAGGACTGTTGTCCAAAAACCTGCTTTTCAGTTCCATTAAGGATGATTTATTTTCATTAGTTTATCAAGGGAAACATAGAAAGAAGCTATCCGAAAACCTCTACAATTAAGCATTATTTCAGTAGCCTTTCAAAAAAAATCCTACCTGATGTAGACAAGAGTTAGAAAAAACTGGTGCAAGTATGTAATCCGCTAGTAACAAGTAGCAGACTTGTTATTCATACTTTCAGACCTGAGGTAAGGAAAACACTGGTAAGGAAGATGAAGAGAAAGTTAATGACTAAGTCCTACACAGTGAAAACCAACCATACACCTAATTTCAAAGCTGTTATGAATCTGGGTCATTTAAGTTACACACAAATTCAAATCTGTACACTATGACAAGCACATTCACAGCCCATGGTCTCTAACATATTAACTTTTTAGCTTGGTTTTGCAACATTTGTTTTCCATTTCCTCCTTTTCTCAAGGAAAGGGATGCTCTAAGAAGGACAAAAATTTCTACCAATGGACTCTTCATATCTATTCACAGCAACACAGCTTATAAAAAATGTTCCCAGTTCACTTTCAAACAAAAGCCATGCATTATACTGAACCTTTATAAGCAGTTTTGTATGTTGCACTCAGACTTGTTACCAGTGTCCAGTAGCTTGCTCTAGGTTACTAACAGCAAGTTGCTACTTAGTGTGTCATAACCCTGCCAAAGGAATCGAATTTTTGCAAATGTATCCATTGCCTTTGAAATCTTCTGCTCTAACCAATACAGCATGAAATTCGGGTAGAGGTTGGTTTGTTTGGGGTTTTGTTTGGGGGCCTGATGGAATAGCTAATTTTGTTGGTGTTTAAACAGTTATCTAATAAAGGAAGCCAGCAATGTCATCAAAGAGTATACAGTCAGAATCCAGAATCAAACTAAGTGTAAAAGAACAATTTTAGGCAGTTACAGGGCTGTCAGTCAAAGTCACAATCTAGTTTGACGTGTGATGCTTCAGGCACATAATTAAGCTAAACAGCTTTCAAGACAGCTTTCTCAAAACTGAAAAAGTAGGTAGTTACTAAAACTTTACCTTGTTGTTGAGCAATTATTATTAAAATAAGCCATCAGCTGTCACAAGCATATTTGCACAGAGCAAATATTTTCAAGTATTTAAACAATTGCATCATGGCAAAATTGCCCACAGGAAGCCTAAACCAAGCTATTTTATTATTTTAAGATATTTTAAGATCAGGATTCTCTGACTCTTTAATTTGGAGATTCTGAAATGTACTATTAGGTTCCTAAAAAATTGATGCATTTTCCTATGCATAGAGAATCCTCCATTGTTCTTGTATGACAAGACCAGGGTTGAAGGCAGACATTGCTGAGCTAAATTTAATAGCCTATATTATGGAGGTCCACAATTTTTGGTTTACTTGTCAATTTACATGATTATTAAAATGGAACTTTGAACATTAAAAAAAAAATATTGAGCATGGTAGTAACACTCTGGATTCTGATCATAAACCAAGTCACAGGGATAAACTTCAGAAACTTAATCCACCATAGCAGGGGGAGGAAGAGCATATCTGGTAAGAGGAACTCACTTGTTTTGAGAAGATGACTTGTTCTAACCTCAATATGAAGGCCTGGGCAACTGTCTGGTTTTTTGCAGCCAAAAAGCCCCTTCTCAGTACAGCAATGCCTGAAGACATCTGCAGACAGCCACAGGTACAACCAAAGAGAAATTCAACAGGAGGAACTGCAGTGGCCGCGCTGAATTCTTAATTGAGTTTGCTCAATTTTTTACTGCTCTGGAATATTTGACAGTAAAGTAAAGTGTCTGGACAAAGACTGGAGGGTCTTTGCAGGGTCAAAAATCCAGAAAATCTCCTCAGACTTCACAACCAGAAACCAGACTCCATGTCACAAGGCTCAAACGTTCTTGTTCAGAGATGTTTTGAACTGGCAAATGGTAAAAAGGCAGTTTGGATTATTATTCCACTTATCTGGTTACTGACCAGTATATTAGGGTGGGTTACCCTTTTAGTTCTCTGAAACTGTTAAACTGTCACTGAATTCCAAAAACTAAAAATAACCAGAGCAGCAGTATAATAGAATAATAATACCAGAAAGCTAGATAACGGAATGAGCTACATTGGCATGTAAAGATGTCTACTGAATTCCAAGTGCAATTGTTTTGATTATGTTCATAACACCTATTTATACACCAAGACTTTGTTCAAGCCTAAACTTTTTCCATTCTGGCTGAGAATTTTTATATTGAACATCTCTTCACATTGAAAAAAACAAGTAGTCTCAGAATAAGCAAATAAAGGTATATGGCACTTGAATTTATGGAAGTAGATAAGTTTTCTTTCCCCATGTGAGGCTTCTAATCATAGCTCTTCATATACATATGGAACAGAATACCTTTACGAGCAGAGCTTAGATGTATAACTAGATGTACAAGTATTTTAATGGATAACCCCATCCAATTGTTGATACACAAAAACAGATCAGACTACAATTACAAAGGTATACACAACACCAGTGTTTACCATTTTAGCAGGAGATAGCATCTGAGACACCTGATTGGCTTTCAGGAACTATTTGTTGACCCATTTTGCAGGAAAATCCCTCTTCTATTCATTAAACTGTTCTTAACTCAGAATTACACGCAGGCATATTTGTAAGAGGTGCTACTCAGCTATTTAAGCTCATGAAAGCTACTTTTGCAGAGCCAGCAGAGGGAGTACAGACATCATTTTACTTATCAGCTGTGAAAAAGATACCTTGTAAGAAAGCACTAAAAGAGCTGTGCCTGCAAATCTAATGCACTTAGTTTAAAGCATGCCAAGAACTTCCTTGGTTTTTCATAGACATGTATGTCAATGGGCAGTAGAGTTGGTATTTCGTTTCTGATCCTCAACCAGCTGTCACATCTTAAAAGTCTCATATCTGATGAATAGTAGGAGCAATTCTAACAGTACTAACAAGTACCATAAGGTCTGATGCTTCAAATACATTTTAAAAAATTAAAAAAAAAAAAACCCAACCAAAACCTCAACAACTAAAACCATCACATAGCTGCAATTTAAGTTTTTAGTCCTATGGATTCCAGCCTCTCAGTTTCTGAAAAACTAAACCCTTTTAGTTGTCCATTTCTTAGAAAACAACTTCACTTGGAAGACAAGGTGAAAAACTCAGAGTTCAAGACAACCTCAAGCAAAGGAGCCCTGAAGGCACACAACAGTGTTGGACTAGGAGATAACAAACAGCGAGCCTTTCTGCTGATATTCAGAGGCGCACACCTCCTGGCAAATCTGGTTTCACATAGCCTCAGAGGCAAGAGCCCTGCTGCTTTATTTAGCATTTCCATTGATCAGCCTGCTTTGGAGTTGACAATTATGACTGAACGGTGTTGACACAGTGGCGGCTGTGGAAACAGTTTTGGAAAGAGAAATAGGCTTTGAGCAGACAGATTGATAGCTTGTTGCCATCACCTCATGGAGGTGAACCCAAAACCATAGGCCAACATGAGACAACATACCTTCCTGGCAAAAACTCCACAAACAGACACCCACGTTTTTTAGTCTACAAAATCGACTGGATTTTTTTTGTCTTGAATAGAGTTCACATTTCTTAACTTGTAGGCACAAGGCTAAGCTCATATAAAATTCTTTCCAATTATTTGATGAATTCTTAAGCATTCAACAAATAATTTTTTGGGGGACTATTTCTAAGTTTCACTATTTAGAAATCTGTATATGAGAAAGTCATACAAGTGCAATGAATGCCTTTGTCTTAAAGTTTCCTTTAGAAGAGCAGCAAAACACTCCTCCTCCTGAAGAAAAGATAAATTTCCATCATCTTAAACTTCACATGAACTTTAAAAAGCTTTGACAGCTTTAATCATTAGATTTTGATTACTACCTACCAAAGAAGAATGTGCCTGTAGCTACATAATTTAGCCTTCACTTGTTTCAGGTTGTAAAAATAGAATAACCACCCTTCAGCAAATTAGTTTCTTCTCCCCATCTACAAGAAAGTGGTATTCACTTCTCAGCTTCGTTTTCACATGGCAGATTCACAAAATTAGTAATTCAGTGTGGGCAGAGCTGGTTCCCATCTTACAGAGCTTACACGATATTTTATAGCTGACTAAAAAGTTTTACCCCTATCATGCAACCAAGCCACCTCAGAGTTTTGCTGTTGAAACTCAGAGCTCCTGCAGTGTTCTCTATTTGTGTGCTGTGCCTGGGTGGTTCCCAGGACTCCAGCTAGGCTGCTCAATATGTTTTATGCAGAGCAACCACAGCAAGGAAAGCCATGCTTCTTCCATCACAAACGTGGTGATGATAGAGTGTCAGGATGCACACCAACCACTCTGATCATCCCTTATTTCCCCAAGTTATTGCAGTCTCTTGTGACAACAGTGAAGTTCCTGCAAGTACGCAGAGTGGTATACAGATAATAAAAATGCCTTTTTTTTTTTTTCAGGCAGAATGGTTATATTATATTAACCAGACTCACCACACAGATAATCCAATGCCAGTGCCAACTCAAAACACGGCACAGAACTACACAGAACCTGCTTGAGTGAAGCAAATATGACACCATACTCACAGGAAATAGACCACAAATTCTAATTCATCCGGCAACTAGAGCCTTGCTAAGCTCCCAACTAACTATGTTTATAACACACTTCACATTTGAGAGGCTGACATTAGGATTCTAATGAGCACGTTAAGACACATGATCCGTTTATATAAAGTAGGTAGGGTGTGGGGGAAAGGGCTGAAAAGCCCCTTGAAACATGAGCATCCTTCCTCTCGGTGAAGTTTCTACAGTAAATTCCACAGAATTTTATACTTTAGAATTACTACAGCTGCCTTTAAGGATCTACAGAGGCTTGTTATCTCAGTTTTTAACCTGAAACCCTCACATTTAGTACACAGCTGAACAACTACTGATTCTAGCATTAATCACTCCCCATGATTTAGTACTTCAATAATCGCTAATAGACAGCATGCAACAGATGCAAGAGCTTTTTTAAAAGTCAGTCTTGAAAATGTGCTCTTTCCCATCACCTGTTTTCACCACCTGAAGGGTCTATCTCAAGTTCTGAAGCCTGTGTGCATTTTGTGGGTTAAAACTTCACATTCCTTCAATCATATGCAAGATTCACCTGCCCAAACAGGAACACCTGCCTCTAAGGTAGGCACTTCAGGTGCTTTTTGTAAACAGCCAATGGATAAACTAAAACATATCTATGAAAATATTATATTTAGCCACCTGGGACATGATCTAAAATAGTCACATGCATCTCATCGTAGATGCGCTTGCGTCGCTTCAGCAACAGAAGCGGCCCAGAGTGACTGGTTTCAGTTTTTTAAGACGCTTATGTAAGTGGCCAGGATTGCTCTGCCAAAGTTAAGCACAGTCGGCTGGCTGAACTCGCATATCAAGCAGCTGCACTACCATGTCACAGCAAGAGGAAGGATGTGGCTTCACAGTTAGTTCAGGAATACCCAAGGCTGTGCTACTGCCAGAAGGTACAGCCCTGCGCCAGCACGCCGCTCACCTGACCTCAAGGGCAGGGGACAGCTCGAGATGAGAACCGGTGACAAGCAGGACAGCAGCAACACCAGCGGTTACTCCTGAAGGTCACACGGTGACAGGGACTGCCCTTTCCAGCCAGAACAGGCCTCACCAGCTCAAGTCAATCATGGAAGCTCCTCTCCACACCCCCACAGTCATCCTGGGAAAAAGACGGGCCTGGCTGCACCCTTCCTGCAAGGCCCCACTACAGACCATCACCAGGGTCCCTCTTTAGCCTTCCCCCTTCCAGCTCAAGCAAAGCCACCTCACTCTAATTCTCTCCACACACCACAGGACAGGCCCTCATCGACTGCCAGGAGAGGTGCAAAACAAGGCACCGTTTTTGGACGTGGCCTCACAAGAACGACTGAAGGCAAAGCCCACTGGTCACGCTCTTGCTGCCCAGCGTGGGCCAGTCCTTGCACGCCCAGGAGAGCCCAGCCGCTGGCTCAGGCTCTCTGTCCTGCAGGGTGGCCAAGACCTTTCCTACAGGCATCCTCGTCCCCATGGCAGGTACAGGTGCCAGCAAGCCTCAGCTCTCCTGCTCACTCTCGCTCCAGGAATCTAGGCCATGCAGTAGCCCTACAACCACGTCACCATTTTCAGCTACTGCCAGCTGTGACAGTGAAGAGGAAAGCCTGTCAGATGTGTTTGTACTGTGTCAGCTCAGTAATGCTCAGGAGTGGCCTTGGGCAGCTCCCCATCAGGAGCTTGAAATTGGCCTGTTTTACAATGGCTGCCTCAAAGTAACATGCATTAACTTTGTCCAGTTCAAAGCATTTTGCCCAGGGTTATATATACAACCTTATTCTCCATAACAATTTCTGTAGCCTTAGATTTGACTATCAGAAGAAGGTTAATATAAAACTTTGAGCTTATGCAAATTCAGTGCTGCAGTTTTGGAATGAGAGGTTCATCTATCAAGAATGTTTAACTATCTTCCCAAAAAATATGAAGTACTCCCCTCAAGCATACATCCCTTGTATTTTTCCATCTGGTAAACCAATTTCCAGTGTTAGAAGGTAGCACAACACAGCTTTAGAGTATCAGACTTCTCACAACCAAGACAACTTTTCTAAACCATTTTGCTAATATGGTTTGAGGAGCTGCTGTCCAGTGCCCGGCAACACCAGGATCAATAAGAAAAACAGAAAGCCATACACAAATTACTCACTCACATACACAAATTACTCACTCACTGCTTTATATGCTGGCATCTAATTTTGGATGTGTGTGTTTGCACCAAAGTTCTTTCAAAAGGTTCCCATAACCTGGTATGCATTGCCGAAGGAATAACTCTACATGAAGGATAACTCCACTGTAAGTGCCTCCACTACCAGTAAACAACACACATACACACAAATCCAGAGAAAGAGACCATGCCTTTCTCAAATCCCAGAGAATTTAGTCCTTTATTTCCAAATCTCTTTTAACTCACTTGAGAAATACAGCTCTAGTTCAGAAACAAATCCTTAGATGTGCAGCCACTACAAGAAGATTTACCTATTATCAAAATGCATCTGAAAGCAGACTTTGTGAAGAAGTCAAGATGTTTCACTATGCAAAGCAAGCTCTTTGCAGAATAAGAAAAATCACTGTCAATATTACCTACTTGGATTGCAGAGCAGAAGTAGGTGAACACAAACTGTAATGATTTGTGTTATTAATAAAGCAGAAGTAAAGCAGTGGTGCTAGCAGTGGTAAAGCACCTTCCCTACTCTCTCCAGCTGTCAGTCTCAACTATGCATATTTGAAGCCATCTGGCACAGACCTTGACAGCCAGTTTAAATCATTTCATGTTGCATACAACCTCAACTGAGTGAGGCTGGTAGACACTGCTCTAATTTAAGTATTGATTTGCACTATGTTCCATAGGCTTCATGAAGTTCTGCACCAGCTTCATTCCCAAGTAAAGAAAAATTGGCAGATCCGAGCAACATAAAGCCATTTAAAGTGCAATACCAATACTGATAGCAGTAGCACCTAGATGGAAGCAAAAAAACTCCTGTTCAATATGCATATTAAGATCCTAATCTATTAGATCCAAACAACCAGAAGAGACTCAAAAATACCACCCTTAATAGTTTAAGGGCTAACTGCCACCTTTTCTAGCCATTTATTGTTACTATCTACTCAGTCTTCTCTATGTAAAAACAGCAGAAAGCAAGTCTGGATGCTCAACACAAGCAAAATTTCTTTTACTCCACTGCAGTATCAGAAACCACCTAGGCATATAGTTCTTGTGTTTAAACCCAAATATATGTTTATGGAACACCATTAGTTGAAAACTGGTACTCAAACGACTCTCTCATCAAAACAATAAGTTCAAGTTCTCCCATGTGAAAAGGTTAATACTCTCCAGGGAATGGTTTCACATGACTACTGCACAAGGAGGAACATTCCCAACCATCAATCCAAAGATTTGTGTTGCTTTCCTCATGTGAGCCTCACTTCTCACCTTGGAGAGACTAGTTTGTGCACAAAGATTGTGACAAACCATCTAGTGGTGCACTTTGAGTAGACTCAAAGTGGCAGAGATGGCACAAAAGAGGGGGGAATTATTGCAGTTAGGCTAAGATGGAAATGAAAGTGGCCATAAGGTCACCTCAGCCAGCCAGAGAAACTTTGCACTCACAGTGACAAGCCAAATAGACAATTACAAATTAAGCTCTCTCTGTCCCCAGCCTCTTGGATTATACTGATCAACCAGCACTTTCAGAAGGCCATCATAAAAGTCTGAGAAAACTTTGGAATATAAAAAAAGCATCCAACATATTAACAGAAGTGACTAATAAATCTTAAAAGACTCCTATCTCTTGAAACACCTACCATACAAAACCAAATATTTTCCAACCTTTTGGAGAGTCACAGTGATCACCTTAAACTTTTTAGAACACTCTACGATATTCTTTTAAGAAGTGTGCTGTAGCTACAAGACCTCTTTATTGCTAGGGGCCTAAGTTCCTTATTTCAATAAAGACCATAGCACTATGGTTTTTTTATTTCTACAGTGGAAAACTCCACCAAACACAGCTAGTGACTCTTCCTCCTATCCCCATATGGAGTCACCAGTTGTTTTATTTAAAATCTAGACAGGAGCCAAAATACACAGCACAAGAACACATCCTTGTATTTGCAGAGACACAGGGGCAATCCTGAAAGAGCCACGCAGACAAGCCACCAGTCACTGGTCAAATAACAAGTGCAGAAATAAGGGCACATCTGTAACACACCACTGAAGAGCACTTGGGTTTCTTTCACTGGTGTATGTAAGGCAAAAGTGACTAAGTTCATCTTTGATTCAAAGTCTTAAAATTAATATGAAAGTTTAACTTTTAATGACCATGTAGGCAAGAAAAGAGAACACCACTATAACCCTAGGGGTGGGTCTCAGAAGTCAGATAGCTGCTTAAAGCAGAGTGGGCTGAATCATCTTTCCTGCCTTGAGTTGGGGTTTGTTGCTATCAGCTGTGCAGAGCTTGGTACATCCTGGGCCTCCTCTCTACAGGACCAGACACTGTACACCAAGTGGTGAGAAACCAATAGTGTTGTTTTCCCTGCTGCTACCTTATCTTTCTGTGAATATAAGGGCACAAGTAAGGGTAGCAGATTACAAGTGATAGGCTCCAAGAAGTGTGTTTTAAGAACATGGTGTTTCCTGTGCTCACTGGGAATGAAGGCAACATCCAGCTCAAACACAATATGAAGAAAAAAAAAAGACATGCAAACCACTGAAGTCCACTGTAAATAGGAAGCCATGGAGAAAATTACCTAACTCTCATCTACAAAGCAACATCAGGTTATAGCCAGCAAGAAGCCAGGGCTACCTACCCCTAGTACTGAGACTGGTCATGCTCTAAGTGGCAAAACCAGCCAGACTTAATGGCCAGCACTATGGAGGATGACCATCAAATGTCATGCTGGATCTATGGATCTATGCACTCTTTAAATGCACAGTGCACTTGCCAACACCAGAAAGGAGGAATATATTCTCCTTCTCATTCCATTACCCTTCAAAGGCAGGGCAGATGTTATTTGTCTGCTTTGTAACAGCAATTACATATTATCTCTTACTGGACGAAAAAATAAGTTATATTTATTTTCAAAGCTATTTCTGATTTCTTTTTTAAATGTCTCCTACATTTTCCTTAGATTTCTTCTCCCACAAGACCTTTGAAATACCAATGGAGAAAGCCTCATACCTACTTTGCAATTCACCAAAATTAAACTAATAACACCTCCTGCTGTCATCTGTCAGTTAGAGTAAGATTTATAAATGGCAGCAGAAATAATTTTCATAATGTTTACTTGAATACCAATAGCTTGAACAGACAGCTCCTTCAAAGATACTGCTCATATCAAGTGAAATCTGTCATGAAAACTAGAAATTCATTTTAATTAACAGTATTTGAAAGCCTAATAATTTAAAAATAAAAGACAAACTGGACAATACCAAGTTTCTGTTTAGAAATGGCATTCTGTCTGAGTAAGTGCAACTGTTTCAAGATGGGTTAGTCTGATGTTTTGCCTGTTGATTTCATTGTACATGTCACCTCCTGGAAATCCTCCTCCTATACTGCTCATTATCACTGCTTACATCTTCTGTGTGAAACTGTTGAACACATTTTTATTTTTCACATGCATTAAGATATGTTTGGAAGGCTTCATGAACAAAAAAAAAAAATCTTACTTTTTTATCACTCTGCTGTTCAATTAATGAACATGGTCTTTTCAGCTAACTGAACTCAAGTTAGGAGAACACTAACATTAGGTATTGAAAAGAGGAGGAATCCAGTCTTTATAAAGGCAAGCTACTTTGAATAAATTAATAAATCTTAATATTCGTGAGAAATACCCATCCTCTACACAAAGTATCATAGGTTTATTTTTTTTCAAGCCAGCAACAGTATCACCTTATCTTTCCTGCCTCCGTTGTTCTTCGACCTGTTACACTTTGCAAGAAATAAAAAGGTCTTCTGAGAAAATTTAACAGGTTTGAATAAAAAAGCCAAAAGACCCTACTTGAGACCATTGCACACACTCTAGAAAGCCAGTAGGCAGAGCTAATCCGAGCTTTTTAGACACAATTCTGCAACTCCTAGATTTTATCTAGTTTTAATTAAAATACTGTATAGAGAAAGATCCTTATCTTCTGAACTGCAACTTTTAACAAGTCTTATTCTTATTATTACTTAAGACAAGTAGAGAATACTAGAGAATACAAATTTAAGACTATTACTGCAATTTTATTGATCCTTTTGTAATAAGGTAAGCATGTATTTCTATAACAGAGATCTCTTATAGATTCAAGCAGTCTTTCTTATTTCTCAGAAGATATTTACTTTTAGATGCCCAGGACTAATCATAGCTGTTTGCTATTCTGCATTAAATTTGGCTGACATCTGACTTCACCTTTAAATAAAATGTGAATCCCTTCTTGCACTAGTACTATTTTCTCTTTAAAAACAGAAGAGAACGTATATAAAAATAAAGAGTTCAAACACTGAAAGACATTAGTGAGGTCACATTTCAGTGGTAAAGAATGCCATTAATATTTAGTCTACCTTAATGGAAGAAATTCGAGTTAGAAGATACTTTAGGTTATCGTGTCCACCCTCATGTCAAGGGAGACTCTCCAGCTATGGCATGTTATTGATTGTTTTGCCACATTCATTTTGAACTTACCAATTAATAGTAAATTTCCAGTTCTAAAATCTTAAATGTTGAAATGTTCGGTGAAGCTAATTCTTCCAAAGCATCTGTTTTTGCGGTGGCTTTAGCAGATCCAGCCTATGTATCTTCCTTCTTAGTATCACCTCATGATTACCTCCCATTTATCACATCCTTCTTTACAAATAAATTCAAACAGCTAAAACTAAAGCGAATAGAAGTAATTACTAGACCTTTGTGCTTTTGCTACAGGACACTTTCAAGCCTGAATTTCCTTTGAAGCTTTCTACAAAACAGTTTAGATATTTGTAATTTTAACGGGTGACATAAGTTCTCTATATTTTGTGGTCCACAAAAGAGTGACTTTCTAAACAAGACTCTTCCTTTAGAGTACAGTGGATTTCAATTTGCAGGATTAACCCCAGGTTATTAGCAGAATATGTATTACATACATACTCTGGGGAATGGGGATCCTTCCCTTGCACCCTTATCTGTACGTAATGCAACTTCGTGTAGGAAACCGATACAGTTTACTCAATGCTAATGTGACAGAAGTCTTGTTTTCTGCTTTAAATTCCCAAAAACATTTGCTACATATACATAAGTAACGGTATGTGTACTTACAAATAGTACATCTACAATTCCCTTTAAAATCAGTTTTGGCTTGTATCATTTGAGTGATCCACATGGCTTTCCATGCGTTTTTCTATGAGTGGACAGGAGTAACAATTTTGCAATTCAGCACTGACATAGGAACATTGATTCGGAAAACCTGCAAGTATCTGCACACAGCACAGGATTCACATTTCCTTCAGCTAACTCAGCCTGGGTCGCTCACCATAATCATCAGTAGGAGCAGCAATAAACCGAACCACACAATGATGCTCTTCCAGACTCAAAATTTCACATTGAAGTGTAGGAGTTTTTTTTCCTCACTGAATTCAGTGACCACTTTTTCCACTGACACCAAGAGTTTCCATTCATTATGCCATAAGTATTAAAGCCCTAGTACACTGGAAGCTGTTCCCGCCAGAAGAGCCAACAGTTTAAAGATACACAAGTTTACTTCTATTGGAATTCACAATTTGTGGTGTTTGGAAGAAATCCTTGAAAAGCACCAACAAACAGCTGAAAAAAAAAATGGTCCTGGCTATAGCTACAGCTACCACCTTCTGAACACACAGAATCATGAACCAAGGAATTGGCAAGTTATCCAACCAACACCTTTCCAAGCACCAAAACACATTATTTTAACCCAAATTCATTAGGAGCCAAGAATGTTTAAGGGAGGCAGAGGCTTTCCTACAGGCGGTAGTTTTCCAAAGGCACCACTTCATTCCCCAGGAAGTCAGGATTGCCAGCTACTAATGATGAAGATATTTCACCAGCACTGTGGGCTTGGAACTTGACTTCTAAGAAGGGACATGATTTGAATAATCACCTAGCCAGTCACCTCTCAAGCACTGTGAGGTGAGATACCAGCAAACATTTTCAGAATGACAGTTTCAGACAGAGCATAGGTGTCACCAGCTCCTTCTGAACAGACCTTGAGAAGAAATCCTCAGCAACTAAATTATAAATGCACAAATGCCATACATAACAAGTATTTAAGGATTTCTGTAATGCGGATCTTAAAATGACAAGAAAAAAAAGCTCCCGAAATTTTGTTACTGTTCTCGTCACGAGCCCCTACAGTTTAAAAAGTCAAAGGTAAAAAACATTTTTGCGGATCCTGCACAGCACTACATAACCGCCTGTTACAGCTGAACTAATACACTGCCCCTGAGGCTGCGAGCCCGGGGACAGACTGAACCACAGCTCTCCGCTCCTAAACGCTTCCTCGGGCTCAGGCTGAGCCCCTTCCTGCCCCTGGCGAACAACACCCGCACGGCCGCTCGAAAGGAAACGCTCCCGGGGACAACAAACCGCTTTTCACGAGATCTTCCTCTCGAAATCCTAAGTCCTTCCGACTTCAGCCTTTACCGACTGACCGAAGGGCTCGGCAGGAAGCCTGGGCAGACGGCGGCGCGGACACGCACCCCACTCTCCCCACTGCGAGCGCTGCCTCCCGCGCCCGCCACCGGCCAGCCATCCCCGGCGGAGGCTCCAGCCCGCTCCCAAACTCACGTGGTGCAACAGCCAAAGGTTACCCGCACTGCCGGGACGAGGATGACACCGCCGTTAGAGGCGCTTCCCACCGCGGAGCGGCCCCGGCGGGGTCGGGGTCACCCGCGGCGAAACGCCCGCGAGGGCTCCGCTCTCCCGGCACCCGAAGCGGCGCCGCATCCCTTCCTCGTGCGCGCCGGTCGATGAGCAGCCCGGCTGGGCATCGATAAATCAAACCAGCCCGTCCGCTCCGACGGAAAGCTGCGTACGACTCAGCCGCGGCCAAAAACACAGCCCTGGGGGCGCGGCGGGCGGGCGAGGCTGCGCGGGTGCCGGGCTCCCAGCCCCCGCGGGGCGGCGAAGTGCCCGGGATGTCGGTGTCGTGCTGCCGCAGCGGGCTAATCCCGGCTACTTAACCCGGCGGGCGGCAGGGGCTGAGCACCACCTTAATCCACGGCGTGAGCGCGCCCGCCCGCCAGGAGCTTGCAGGGCCGTGGCGTGCCGGCCGTGTCCAGCCGCGGGGTCCCCGACGGCGCGGCGGTGCGCTCCCGCGGCAGCTCAGCCCCGCATCCGCTGCCCTCAAGGTCACGCCGTGCCCCGGCTGCACGGTGGCGGCCAGGTACACGCTCCGGTTACCTGCGGGGAGAACCGGCGAGAGCCCAGGAGCGCGGCACCCGGCCCTCCGACCCCCGAGCGAGCCCGGCGACGGCTCGCAGCCCCGCGGCCGGAGCGGACCGACGCTGCACCTGCCGCCGCGCTGTTGCCCGCCCCGGTCGGCCAGCCGGGAGGAGAGCCGCCCCGAGCCGACGCCGCGCTTACCTCTGCGCCGTGGGGCCGACACAGCCGCCGGTCGGGGGCCAGGACGAGGCGCCCGTAAACCTGACGCCGCCCGCTCGTTCTCTCGCCGAGCGCACAAGGTCCCCGCGCTCCCCGCCCTGCCCACGGCCGGCCGGCCCCGCCGCGCCGCCCCCGCCCTGCGGCCGCGCGAGGAGGGCGGGAGAGGGGGCGGGGGGGTGAAGCGGCGACCGAATTGGGGAGGGAAGGAGGGAGGGAGGGGGCACCGGCTCGGGGAGAGCCGGGGGAGGAGAAGGAAGGAGGGAGGGAGGGGGGCGCGGACAGCCCGCCCCGCCCCCGTCGCCTCACCGGCAGGAATCAGCGATTCGCCCTCCTCTCGGGCGCTCCCACCGGCGCCGCCGCCGCCGCTCCCCGGGGCCCGCCCGCCTGCTTTCCCCCGCACACACCGGGCAGCGCCGAACGCGGCGCCGAGCCCCTGCGCCGCAGAGCAACCGCTACAGGAGCCGGGCGCCACCGGGCAGGGCGGGGCGGGGCGGAGCGCAACGATCCGCCCGCCTCCCGCCTCCGCCCGCCCGCCGCGGTCACTCACTTGCCCGCGCCCGCCGCCCCCTCCTCTCCCGGCGCCGGTCCCCGCCGCCTCCCTCGCCGCCTGCGGAGTGCGGGCCACGTGACGGGGCCCCTCTCTCGGCCCAGGAAGGGGGGTCTCGACGTGCGGAGCCTTCAATGGGAGAGGTGGAGGCGGGGTCCCGGTAGGCACGGCGCCCGCGGAGGCGGAGCCCCGCACCGCTGCCCGCCCGCCGCCGCCGCCGCCACTGGCGGGCGGGAGGCTGACGCGCTTGTTTCCATGACGTCGGCGGGCGGGGCCGCCGCGTTTGATGGAGCCCGGCGGGCTTCGGGGGTCGGTGACTTTGCCACGAGCGGCTCCCGCGGGGCGGGGCGGGGGCGGGGCCAGGCGGGTGTCGCGTCGCGTCCCTCCGCCCGTGGGTCGCGGCCGCCGCCAGCCAGCGGGGACGCGGGCCGCCTCAATGGGGCGGGGATCCCCCGGCGGCGGGAGAGGCCGCGGTCCCGCGAGGGAGGGGCGGCCACCGTCCGGGCCGGGGCGCATCTATTGCCCCGGTGGGCGGGGGCCGTGCCCGGTGCCGGAGCCGTCGGGGGAGGCGCCCTAAGGGACCGCTGGGCGCCCGGGGCGCGGTCCTCCCCTGCCCCAGGGGGCGCGGGGGCGCCGTGCCGTGCCGTGCCGTGCCCGCCGGGGCAGGGGCGGTGTCGCCCCACGGCCTCCCCCTCCCGAGAGCAGCCGGTGGCAGCCGCGTTGGCGCGGGGAACACGGCGGAGCTTGGGCGAGGCTCCGCGGTGTCGGCCGGGCGCGCTGCGGCAGGCGGTCCCTGTTGCGCGGGGCCGCTGGCGGGTCCGGAGGGGCAGGAACCAGCGTGCCGCCGACGGTGGGGATCGAGGAGCTCCGGATCCAGCCTCCCGTCAGGCGTGTCCGCCTCTCGGGGAACCCTGGCAGCTCCCTCGGGAGAACGGGGAACGTGTGGGGGCCGCAGGTGTTCGGCGCTTCCCAGTCTCCAGCCGAAGGCTCTTTGATTGGAGAAAGGAAAACAAATGGGGTTATCAAGGTTTGAGCCCGAGTGAGCTGTCCGGGGAGATGCTGGAAGTGAATAACAGGATTGGGGATTACACTGGAAATGAAAACCCCGATTTCAGTTCTCTTCCAATGCAGTAGACCTCCCACCGCCCCCTCCCCCCAACGAAAAACACCCATCCATAAACTATGTCATTCTATAAGCTATTTGTGTGAGGGTTTGAGCTGTGTTTTGACATCCTCCACTCTCCTCTGTTGGGCATCTCGCTCGAGTGACTGGCCAGCTGCTTCACAGGCTGTCAGGTTCTTTGAGCCTGCCATAAATACCCTGCTTCACCTTCATTATCGTTCAAATCCTAGTGCTGCAAAGGAAATGAATGGAGAAGCTTATGCAGCTCTACAGTCGCAGACCCGAGATGATGCAGAGCCTAGAGGGTTAAAGCAACAGGATGAAGTCAGCACAAAGCAGCCCACAAGGACTGGCAAATAAATAAATCATCCTAACTACACTATTATTATGGCTTGACTGAGGTTCATTGTCTCTTTCTCTTTTACCTGAATGTCTGTTACATTTTTCTCCTTGCTCAAGAGAAGCAATCAAAAGGGACTGTGAGCAGTAAATGGCTCCTGCCCATTTTGAATGTTGCTAAAAATACTACCTTACCTCTCCATATCTAGAGGTCAATTGAAAAATTAAAATAATGAGGTAAGCAATCCTGCAGACTGCTCTATTGAGGAGATTTCTTGCATCTCTTCCCAGAAGGAGAATGTAAAACTATCTGAACATACATAAAACAAATTCTCTTGCTTTCTGTTTCCAGTTCAACACCCTCCTCTGCACTTATGGCTGTAGCTCAGTGAGGCTTCCTTCCCCAGGCACTTGGAAATTACGTTTCTCAATACAGCTTTATAAGACTGGCAGATGTGTTCTGCACAGTTCTGTCATATCTCCTGGCTCTCGGGCAGATAAAATTAGCTTTGGTACAGCTAAGAAGGAGATGATGTGTATAAAGCACTGCAGTTTGGGTACATGTCTGTACCTGCTTCCGCTTGTCTTGAGGGAAGGTGGGTAGGTTGTGCTTCAGTGCTTTTTCTATGAAATGGGAATAATGTCCTATTTTCTTCACAGGAAGGAAGCAAAGGTGGGAGGGGTACATATCACCATTATCTTTTATGATAGAATTCTCTAAGTGGATACATTTTTCAAGGCACACAATAGTCATTTAATGTTCCTCTTCATTGATACACAGGGATAGCGTAAAAACATGCAACACGTTGCCTGAAAATAAGGAGAAATTTCTTATATCCCCTCAGAATCTTCTCCCTGAGGATTTAAAAAAATTTCCAAATTAATCCTCAGTATTCTGCATGCTTCATGATTTTTTAATTTTTATTTTCTTTTTGTGAAAAAGAGGTTCTCCTTCTGTTCCTAAAGGTTAGGACATATAATTGACTAACAGAAAACATTCCCTATAATGTAGCTCACCAACAGTATAAAGCAAGCAAAACCATGATGCAGAAAGGAATATTTCTGGAGATCTTTCATTTAACTTTTGAAGAAGCAGTACCATTTCAGAAAAATTCAGAGTGGTTTGCAGACCATTTGGAAAGGCCAGATGTGATGAATCAGTGTCAGTACTTCAGCCCATTCTATGACCAACATGCTAACAACACAAGCATCCAACATTTTAATAGACACAGAAAATGTGTCACAGCAAATATAGAGTGCCTGTATCTAATCTACTTACTATGAGACTTTTAACATAAGAGTAAGAATTAGAGTATTTGGATCATTACAATATTTGGTCAAAAACTATTAAGGTGACCAAGATCTAAATGTTCACCTCGCCATCCTGTATTAACTGGGGGGCTTTTGGTAAAATCCCATTATGGGCTTCATCTGAGAAGAGAAAAAACAGGCTTTTCATAGTTTGTGTATAGATCTTAACTTTATTGAAACTGTTTTCTTGACTGTTTTGCTGGTGCTAGGTCCTGTTCAAACTCAGTTCATTAGATTGGATGGAAGTGGAGAGCACAGACAAAGCGTGAGAAATTAGGGGAATATTTGTGTGAGCAAGGAGATATGAGTGTTTTAAGCTTCCAGGGGTTTTGCAGAACCAAATGTTTCTGTACCAGGTACAGGTCTCCCAGCTGACATTCTTAGTTCAGTACTACTGGTTGACCAATCTCTTCAGTCCACCACGGAGAAGATTCCTGTTTTCCGTGCTGCTGGTTGATGGGCTGAGCTGGTTCCTGTCAGGCCCTGGAGGCTATATCTTGTGATTGTTCTAGTATTCTGCTGGCTAAAAGATCCATCTGTTGCCTTAAACACTAAAAAGCCACCTTGATAGACAAACAATGGACCACTCACTCATCTTTAGGTGGCACAATGACCAAATCGCTCTGTCATTCACTCAAACAATGACCTTGTGTCAAAACACAATTTCCATTTCGTCTTGAAATCCTCCACCCCACCCTTAGGAAAGAGGCCTATCCTCCACCCCACCCTTAGGAAAGAGGCCTATCTGTAAACATTTGCATTTTTATCAGCTCAAAATTCTTCCTCTTGACTGCACGGGAACTCAGGATTTGTGCATAATGTGCTTCCCTTCCTGAATGCATATGATCATTTCAAATAGTTGGTTTTATTTTCTCTATTCAATTTTCTTCTCAGCAATGTTGGATCGTTTGGGTTTTGGTTTTTTGGTTTTTTTCCCATTCAGTTTTATGTTTTAGTGTGATACTGCAGGATCAGGAGGGTGAAAGATTCAAAGAATGAACAAAGAAATGTGAGGAGTAAGAGTTAATACAAAAAACGGTTTTCAGGTATATTGTATATTAAATATATCAGAAAAAGATACACTGGACTTAATATGTTAATACCTGTTCTTTTCAAGCACCTCTGCAGCTCAGCAACATTACAGTCCCAAAGCAGATGAAAGAGTGGAAAGGTATTTCCTGAGCAAGGGCAGGATGTCTACATGCAAATTAAAAAACAAACAAACAAACAAACAAACAAAATAAAACCACAAAAAAAAAAAAACACAACAAAACTCCAAAAACCAACCAAACAAAACAACAACAATGCATAAATAATGTAATTGATGGAGAATTTGATCAATTAAAGGAATTCAAACAGACATGAGAGAGAAGGGGGAAATAGAGCTGGGTGGGATATTAATAAATGACACATCTATGAAGAGCAGGAAAAAAAAAAGAAACATTGGTGAAGACTTTCATGATAAGACATAAATCATTAGAACCAAGTATGGATGGTGATGACATAGTATGACCACAGCTGCCTCCATGTGAAAGTGAGAAATGACAGGTGAATGGATGTATGCTATCACTCAGAAAATAACTACTAAAAATGCATCCAGTGAGCATCCAGCTACCTCCACAGAAGTGTCTTTTCCTATGTAGTACTTCCCCAGTTTGCAGTTAATACTTTCTCCCCCATGGCTAATTCATTCCTGAATTCCTAAAGGATGGCCAAAGTTTCAAGCAAGGCTGTCCTTGCAGAAACTGGAAGCAGTTTTGTCCAGTTTACTAGAAGGGTTTGTTAAAAATAAGCTACTGTCTTTATTTCCCAGGAACTGCTTTTGGGCATCAACTCACAGTACCTGTCCTTGTTATGGACGCACATTGCTCTTGCAGCTCATCCATCATCCCAAGACTCAAAATTATAGGAGTGCCCATTATATTTACCAGACTACAAAAGTCCTTTTGGGAGTTTGTGGTATGTACAGTTCTGGATTGAAATAAAAATGTTACTTCATTAGGTTGATGATGCTGTGGGTATTTGTAGATATGATGCTTTCAAACCTTCTAACTCTCTGATGAAGCTGTGGCCTTATCTTTGAGAGCCTCTTTTCAGCTGATGATAGTTTGTGAGGCTTCATTGATTTCACTCCTTTTTGTGACCTATTCCAGTTCATCCTGACTGAATATCTTTTTTGTAAATTGTAATGTTGTGTTCCTCCTTCCTGTGATCAAGTGACAAGGGACTTATTTTTTTCTTCCTCTCCCCAAGATAAGAAGCAAAAGGAGTAACCAAACTATCTCTCTCTGATCAACATCACTGACCTGTCTGAGTCACACTCCTGACTCACAAAAATTTGTCTTACAAAGAATAACAGTAGACCCTCCCTGATCTCATCAGTGCTGGGTAATTTTCTTAAGAAAAAAAAAAAAAAGGTCTCTTAGCAATGCTAGTTCCAAGTCCTTTGGATAAGAAAATAGTTCTGTTAAGTTTTAGGCTCCTTCAGCAAACATTAGCAATTCTGCCCCCTGGCAATTTTTCAAGATGGGTTTGAAGCATTTAAGAGTCATTAGAGGTAACAGTTCCCATTCTGCATTTCTTTCAGAAGAGATGCACTACCTTGTTTATACTACCTTAGTCAAGAATTTATCATTCAAATAATAAGTGACTACCAGGACATAGCCGAATAAATTATTTGTTTACTTTGTTGATCACATACAGCTCTAAATCATTTTGTCTGGTTTCAAGACACTAAGGAAATTATCCCACCTACCTAAAATTGCTTTTGAAGAATATTACTAATGACCTACTTCACATGCATTTTTAAATAGTTTAAACCTCTGGGCTCAGCCTTGCAAGACTTATTCAAGAATAATCTTTTGCAGATTACAAATACAGATCTGAAGATTATCAAGGTCAAAATTGGGATATCTATGAAAAGGTGTGGCTATAAAATATCCGGTATGAAAGCTTCAAAAGAAATCACTCTCCATGGTAGTATAAATCATAGCAAAAGTATTTTAAAAAATGTTTACATTTGCGTATATATAAAATCAAGTATATTTGCAATGTTTAAATGTAGACTATAGGCAGTCAAAAGAAGAAAGTCTTGCCTTGAGTGTTGTTTTATTGTCAGGTAATAATAAAAAGATATATATTTAGGTAAGTAGAAACAAAGTTTTAAAAATAATTAAAAATGTTGCTTGTCAACTCATAAAAATTAGGAAAATTAGCTAAGTTCTTGTAACACAAACGATATTTCTATTATGTACCAGTAGAAAAGATCAATAGGGTTTTCCTCTAAGTTCCTTGTTGCCAATTGGACAACATGGCAGCCTTGTCTTGAGCCAGCAGAGCTTGAATATGTCATGTTATATGTACTTCTAGTAACAGTACTGCTGTGGGTTATCTTCAGGCTACAACGTGTTAGGCAGAAGTAAAGGCAGTTTGTTTTACAAGAGAAGTGGATTAAAAGACAGAAAAATATTTTGTTTGTGACAGCAGTCCAAACATTGACAATTTTGTTACCTTCAGTTCTGACTGGATTCAGTGAGAGCTGCACATGCTTAGTAATTCCTAAAGCTGATGTCTGTTTTAGTAAAAATATCTTGGATTACTAGAAGGTATTTTAAAATAAATACATGTAAAAGGCTTTTAGATCTATGCAATATTAGATCTACAGTAAAACCTAAATTTGTTCATTTATTGTGCTACACTCAGCTTGATGTTAATTCACTGTTCAACCACTTCTCAGTGCCTTTCATGTTCAAGCCCTCAAGCCCTGGCAGTGTCTTTTTTATGAAGCCATACCCTCAGAATGGTCCACCAGGACAGCAGAAAGGGCCCACAGCTCTCTGTGAAATGTCCTTGACAGCATAAATAGTGGCCTTTAAAAATGCTGCAAGACCAGCTGGCCCTAGGAAGAAAACAACCGTGGGTCCATTAACAGATGTGGTTCATGGAGTTTCTTAAGAATAAGGTTCAAGTTGCAGGGTCAAAGTACCAGAACTATCTCAACCTGCTTTGAAAATGTCAAAAACTTTGATCTTTGTAAGCACTACATGTTTATCCTCCTCCCAGCTTTATGTGGTTCTGATGAAGTTCATGATGCTCTGTCAAATTACAGGGAAATACAAGCACTTGGAAAAGGCTCAAGAATCCCTCTCAAAGGCGTGGTGTGTATAAATAAGTATAAAAACATACATATACAAATAGAGATCTTCCTTTAGAAGGAAACTCTAATTTAAAGGGCTGTCCAGCTAAAACTCTAGGACAGTATTATAATTAGCAAAACAAAAATTTAATAATTGTAAGACAACAGTAAAATGACCATAAATTCTGTCAATATTAGAAAATCCACCTTGCTACCTAAGCCAAAATTGTTCCTTTCCTTATTACTGTTTCTTTCCCTATGCATATATCCCTATCCATTTGAGTTTTGCTGTGAAGACGAGCAAAAATAACCATTTTAGAAAAAAAGTTAGGAGATCTGATGGTTTTAAATGGGAAATACAAAATGTTGAGGGAGTTTGTTTGTTTATTTTTGTTTAATGGTTTATTTTTTGTGTTTTAAAAAGGAACCAGAACTCTTATGGTAAACCTTGGAAGTTAAGCATAAGAAATGAAATCAGCAAGAGTTAATTAAGACCTCTGTAGCCAGAAAAAAAATAGTGTTGTACAGATAAGATTTGTTTGGCTTTTTTCCCTTTTCCTCTGATCTATTCCTCTTTTCTAAATTAGATAAAAAAACTCCATGAATCATTAAATTGGCAGGCAAGTAAAGCTAAGATAAAGCACCTCTCTTAAACCCATAATGCCAGGAAACTCAGAGATGTAGCTATAACAATACTCTTACCCCATACTGCAGTACTTTTAGACTGTGGAGCTTCTCATTGTTGACTGAGATAAATAAAAATCATGTATTTTTTTGCCTCCCCTCAAAAATTTTTGTTTTGAGGTGTAGGAGTGTAGTTTTTTACTAGTTTACTGCAACATTTCTGTTTTCCCCTGCGATACATTCTGCACATTGGCATGTATTCTTATAATAATTTTGGGTTTATCATTGACAAAAGTAAATACAGGTATGTGAGAAAAATAAATTTATATAATATAAATCTCATACTTGTATTAGATGGGGCTTTTTTCTTGACATTCTGTTGCAAGCTCCAGACAGAACAGGTATGTAGATTACTTGAACTTGTGCATGCCTTTGCAGGTTTTTGACATAAACTGCCTAAAGGAACTCACGAAATTATATTACTTGTGTTGTGTCAGGGAGTTTCTGTATCTTTCTCAGTATAGATATTGTCTTCCATATGCAGGATTTAAAAGTAATTTCCAAAACTCCTTTGAAAATTTAAAGAAGTGCACTTATATACCATCCTTACAAGAAAAAGGAATGTTTGTTGGGGTTTTTCTCTTAATATATTTCAACTTCATTGCAGGCCCAAAATACATCAAAGAAGCATGGTGATCTGAAGCCTCATAATGTATGGCATTTTCATCAGGGTTACAGGGATCAGCATGTGTTTTTAAAAATAGAAAAAACCAGGCAAGTCCAACTTATTTTGTTGTTCATCTTCCCCACTTTTTACCTATGACCCACTGGGTGGAAAGGATGAAGAACTTTTCTGAGTGCTCATCTCTTTAATGAAGTGGTGGGAGGGAGGAAGGAAGAAAATTAAATAATGAAGTACTTGTTCCACACTCCCTTACTCAGCTAGCACTTTGAATATGTTGACCTATTGGAGTATAAAGATTTAGAAAGACATTTATTAATTTTTAAGAGTAAGGGAAAATTAGAGAGGTAATGGATCTCAAGCAGTTCCTGAGTCATTGTATCTTAGATATTCATTAGTGGACTGGTGCAATCCAGCCATCTCCTATTTTTCAGGGCTTCCTTTAGAGGAACTTTATCAGTCTGCAGGAATTAAAAACTAACCGAATAAAAAGTACAAATAATTAATCATATAAAATGCATTCACCTGTGTTCCAATTACTTTAGTTTGTATTTTGAACCATCAGTGAAATAAGAGGCGTGATCCATGCAGATGTATCTAAATTATATATTAAAAATAATTTCTTAGTGTTTAAGACAAATATTTCATTTGTATACCATAATCTGTATAGTATGGTATGTTTCCACTTGGCTTTAGTGACACAAGTTTTGGGGTATTATAATGATGATGATGATGATGATGATGATGATGATTTGTTTTTAAACATGACTCATGAAGTTTCTTCTGCACACTGGTTATATAATGTATCTTCCTTCATGATAGTGACGATCTGTTTTCTACTTTTGGCTTGCTTTTCTATTGTTATTTCTAAATTGTGTACATTTGGCTGATGACTGGAGGATCTGTTTAATTAATCCAAAAATTAAAGAATACTAAGAATTAAGAAGTTGTCATATTTGCTGTATATTAAATGTCTTAGGAGAAATAACTTTTAGTATTTGGTGCTTTAATCTTATTATTCTACAGTATTCTTATACTATGATATCTGTTATGCATAAGTCAGATTACAAAGCAAAAAAAAAAAAATTAAAAAATATAATCAGGTGTCCCTGATGAAGGAGGAGCTTTATCTTGTCAAAATTAAATGCACAAAGGAGTAAAAGGAGATATTTGTGAAAATTCTGGAAGACATATGAAAATTTTATGAGAATTGAGATTAGCTTAAATAATGTTTGTGTACATCGGTAAGAAAATATTCTTACCTTTTAGTGTGGTTAAAAAGGGGAAGAGCCTTTTATTGGATTCTCAGTGAAAGAACTTTTAAAAAGCAAATTCTCTAAATGCCAGATTTAGGTGGTAAATAAATAAAGCAATATTCACCAGAATGAGCATGGCAGAGTCAAGCTTCTTACAGTCCAAATAAATGCTGGGGGAAAAATATCCACATTTTATTATTTTCTCCTCTCATATTTGCTGTTCTTCATAGTTAATATTTATCCTAACAATGGGCTTAATATTGCTTTGACAAAGAGAAGATATAATGAAAGGAAATATGTATCAACCATTAATATAAGATCATTCTCTAATTTACAAAATTCAAATGTCCTTAATAAACTTTACAATCCTTATTTTTAAAGATAAAATCTAATCTACAAAGAGATATTAGTTATTTTTTGTTACACTTTGTTTCGTGTATTGTTCACTCATTAAATTTAATTTTACAAGTTAATAATGGTGTTGTACTTTTATTAATATAGTTTGATATAATTGCTACACCCTATTCAATGATAGTATAACTTTGCAATTAAACAATTTGCTTTACCCACAAAAGGTTTCTGTGATACAGTCTTTTTTTTTTAGTCCACTGAATTGCTGCCAATTTCTCGGTGAAACTATTTGCTTTTTCCAACACACTCCCTTGTCCTTTTATTTAATGCTCACTTAAGTGTTCTCCTGAACTTTGGATGTTTGATGACAGGTTTGCAAGGTTCAAAACACTTGATTTGTTGGGCATTTCCCTTTGGAAATGAAAAACACATAAGAAAAAAAATCATGTCTCTGAAGAATTGAATCAAATATAAGTTGTCTCTCATAGCCTGTATAAACATATGAGGGTATGCCTCTGCAGGATAATGATTAGAATCTTTATAGGACAATAATTCAAGTTTCTATTTTTGATGATGGATCGTTGTCTTCCTTTAATTTTACCTGTCTTATTTTATAAGTTATGTGCTCTTTCAGCACTCAGTGTTGTAATCTCTCTCTACTAACTTACATAGTCATCCAAGTGTCCTGTTTGTAGTGCCTGTAGTCTGCTCATCAAATCAGTAATCAGCACCACTTGTATAATGGTTTGGAGTGCTGTGTCACATCAGCAGCACAGCCCATCTGACAGAGACCACTGCATATTTCTGGGGTTTTTCAGAGACACTGTCACCTTGTATGTCGTCAGAGCTGCTTTATCCATGAAAAACCTTTTTCTACCCTAGCAGCTTGAAAAATCTTTAGAGGATTCCCCTTAGGAGAGGGGACTTGTGCAGTGCGATGACAACATCCATCAGCTCCTCTTCAGAAAAAAACCCAACAAACACATAGTGTAGGTAACATTGCACTGAAGAGCTTTCAGACAATCTTTAACTAAAAATTATCTGCCAGATTGTTTATGCTATGGGAAAAGAAATGCTAGGGAAAGAATAAGGCAAGCACTGACAAAGCCTAAAGACCTAGATCTTGAAAGTGTAAATCCCATGTCTACCAGTGCTCTATGAGGGTAACAAACCACCCTCAGCTCTATTTTGCCCTTACCTCTCCTGAAAACATCCTCTGCCAAAGCTGAGAAGAAAACTTGCCTGTATGTCTATCTGACCATAACATTTGGTTATTTAGAAATTCATAGCTATTTTACTTGTACCTGTTCCTTTTGTAGTTCTTCAGTGGCCAACAAGCAGTAACCAGAACACATACATGTCAGCACAGTCTACCTACTCCAACTTCAAATGTTTGCTAATGGCTAGGATGGGCTCTTAACTTACTTTTTCTGCCTTTTGCCCAATTTTTACATCAAATACTACATATTACATCCAATTTTTGATAATTTAAGGTGCAACTTTAGGCAAATTGCATCTATGGGTAAGGCAGAAACATTTTTTATTTTCAAGGGTAATTAATTAGGCATCTGCAATGTCACTCCCACACTTAAATTAATCTCCATATGTTCAGTTATCATGGGGGAAAGAAAAGAAAGAAGAAACTGAAATGAAAACTCATAGCCACACTCTGCAATGTATTTTTCAGACACCTAAATTTCTGTCAGCTTGCTGGGGAACCATAACGTCTTTGTTACATGCTTAGCTAACCAGCACATATCATAATTTCTACACAAACAATGGCTCTGTCACTTTTCATCATATATTTAGAATAGAAAGGAAAAAAAGAAGTGTAACTGATGAGTTTTTTGTACTTTTATTCCATGCAGTTTAGGATAGTTACTATTTACCTGTGAAATACTACTTTTGATTTAAATAGTGTATCCCAAGTTATTTGTCTTGCGATATATTGTCTTTGGTTCATTTAACTTCTTGTTTCATTTTCTTGCTAATTTGGAAAACAAAATCCATACTTGCTTGGTAATTTTTCTGAATTGCCAAAGTTCTAATGCATCTTGCTGAGGACCCTTTTAGACTTTTAAAATTAAATATCTTGTGTGATAGGTGGACTCAGGAGAAAAAAGAAATACAGAAAGCACATCTGAACTACTGAAACACTTTAACGCAGGAAATGTTAAGAACTTACAACTAGTGAAATGTAGCAATTTTAACCTGTACTTATGGATTCTTGGCCTGATACATTTGTTTTCTTTATGCAACATTCCTGTGTTTTGAGGCATTAAAAGTGCTCCCAGTGTTGCCTACAGTGTTTCAGTTGCACTCAGTCTGGCTGATCAGCAGGTACGAGGGGATTTAGTGTTCCATGGGCTCAGGCTGGCATGGAGTTAGTTTTCCTCATGGTAGCTCCCCTGGTGCCATGGTGGTGCTAGAAAGGTGTTGATGACACCTGGGTGTTTTGGGTACTGCTGGGCGGTGCTGGCACAGCACCAAGTCTGTGTCTCCAACATTGTCCCCTCACCTCAGCTGAGGGTGGGCCAGTTCTTGGGAGGGGACACAGCCAGGGCAGCTGAACCAAGCTGTCTAAAGGGATATTCCATAACACGTGGCATCTGCCCAGCAATGAAAGCTAAGGAAAAGGGGATGGAGGCATTTGTTATGAGATTTGGTCTTTTGGAGGATCCATTTATACTTCCCAGAAAGTGACTGGACATCTCCTGCTGATGGGAAGTAGAGAAGAAATATTTTCTTTTCCCCTGCTTCTGTTCATGGCCTTTACTTCATCAACCCTGAGATTAGCTCAGTTGTTTGGGGCATGGTGCTAAAAATGTTAAGGTTGTTGATTTGATCCCTCTATGGACCATTTACTTAAAAGCTGGACTCAATTATCTTTTTGGGACCCTTCCAACTCAGAATATCCTGTGATAAACTGCCATTTTCTGACCTGTGAGGTTTTGTGAGGTTTTTCCTGGGGTTTTTTTGTTTTTTTTTTTTTTTAATTTTTTTTTAATTTTTTTTTTTGTTGTTTTTTCCTCATCCTGCCTTGCTGAGGAAAGGGAATGATAGAGTGACTTGGTGGGCACATGTTATCCAGCTGGGATCAACCCACCACAACCAAACAGGCACAAATCTTGCCCAGCTTGCAAGTCACAGACTGAGCCCTCCTTGTAGGCTGGTGCCCATGCATGTTTCGGATGCTTACTGTACAGATCTGACTGTGATAAGGAGTTTTCTTCTTCCAGCTTTTGGAAAGGAGCATGAAAACCAAATCCTAACCATGTACAGAGGCAGCTGAACCATGCTGCTACTATCATTCTTTTCTCTACAGCACTTCAATCAATGCACAGCAGGTACTTAAAACCCATAGTTTCAAGCACCCCATATGAACCCTGTACGAACTTCTTGACCTGGATTTTATAGTTTCAGTAAACAGAACCGCATTAAGGAGGGAAGAGTACAAGGTTTTATGTAAAGTTTTGCTAGATATGCCTTATCTGTGACAGGAAAGTTCTGTGACTTTCCCATCATTCAGGTCTCATTCTCAATTTCAGCATTTCTTTAGGTCTTGTGATCTTATTTCTTATTTGGTTTAATGTTTTCTTCAAGCTACTACCTATTTTCTTGCATTTTTATTTCCAGCTGGGGAATTCATCAGGCACGGCAATAGACCATTACAACAGACAGAGAAGACTGTTTAGTTGTAGCTACACCTGTGCTTTTTTTTTCTTTTTCTTTTCATTTGTAGAGATTGAAGAAGGATGTAGAAATTTAATCAGTCTAAAAGCAGCCCTTCCTCCTTCCCCTTCTCCTTTCTCCTTTCTCCTTTCTCCTTTCTCCTTTCTTCTTCTCCTCCTCCCGTCTTTCTCCCTTTTGTTCCACCTTTCCTCCCTTCCTCTCTTTTTTTTTCCTTCTCTTCTTCCTTATTTGTAGAACCACTAAGGAATTCAGTAAGATTTCTGAACTGATTGTAACTATATAACTAGATGTTAATAGAATTGTTCTTCTGTGTAAGGGCAAATAAAAGAGACATTGAGTGAGAAAATTTCCATGGAAACAATATTTCAGTAGCAATGAAAAATATTTCTCACCACAACATGGTAAAAATAACTTCACAAATAACTTCATAAAATTGGACTTTTTTATTGATAGTATGGCAGGAAAAACCATAGTACTTTTCAGCTGGAGGATAATATGCTGCATTCTGAGTTCTGCAGCACTAATTCTTTAATAGGATAACTTTGCATTTCCCAACCTGCTTTTTAAAGTCTATTCTGATATTAGTTATTTCTATTCATCTAGACAGAGGGATTACAAAGCAAAGTGGGCTACAACGTGTTCTTGGTTGCTTGCCACTTCCCAAATTCTGCATTGTGGCTCTTTCATAGCAATCTTAAGATCAATTTTCCTGGGAAAGAGCAAGCAGCTTGTATCTGCACATTCTTCACTGTTGCAAGGAAGCTATGTCTTCTTTTACCCTACTTACATTTTTTATGGAAAGGTTGATTGACAGTTCCTCTACAAGGTACAATAGAGCAGTTAAATTGGATAAGCAGTCCTTTGTGAGAACTCTCATTGTACCATATATTTTGCTTCTTCTATCATTGGGCTTATGAAATTCCCTTTGGGATCTCAGTTTTATGTTCATATCTCCAATAGTCATGTACACCCTTGGTTTTTGTTTTTTTTTTCTTCTGCATTTAATTTTCAAGTACAAATATAAAAGCATATATCTGTGATGATTTGTGTCACTAATATTGCAAGTTGTACACAACTGGATTGCAGTCTGCAACTCTGTTTTGTCTGTAAGGGTAGTATGGTTGTACTTGTTTTCCCCTGGTGCTTCGTTATTTCAGTGAAGTAAAATTTCAGTGGAATTATCTGTATAGGTGGTTTGTGTAGGTAACTGAAACATTGTAGTCATAGAGGAAGGAGTTAGTTTCTATGGAATAAAGTAGAAGTGTAAAGATAACTTGGTCAACAGATTTGTGCAGCAGGGCTTTGCGATCATCTGATGGGTCCTGTCTGACAAAGAGTGAAAGGCTTAGAACAGAAGGAGCTATAGTAAATACAAACACCTTTTCTTTTTTTTTTTTTCAGCCTATTTAAACAGAGATTTTGTGCTAGAGCAGTTTGAAGGAAGAGGAAACGTTCCTGTCTTGTTGCTGACTGCTGGGTCTTCAGGGTTTTTGAATGTATGGGCTTAGAATATATGGCCTGTGTGTAGGCATGCTACTTATATAGCAACCTCTGGCTATGTTTATTTTCTCCTTTGAGCAGGCAAAATTATGAGCTTGTAAGGGTCATGCAGAAGGCAATTGCCCATAATTATTTTCTGTTTGCTTGTTTGTTTTTCTGAGAAATGTGTGTTTAAGCTTATAGTGGTAGTTGGAACTGGGTCTCTTACATAGAGATATCTGGGTTTTGGCTCTTGGAGGAAATGTTATAGCTGGTTTATGTTCTTAACTGGGAAAGACTGGATTCCACTCAGATGGTGGAAGTCTCAAAACGGAAGTCCCTAACTGCATCTCCTCAGTTACATGAGAGTGTCTACAACTGGGTACTTTATTGGGTGCTGTGGTGGAGAACAATACAAATTATGTTCTTGTGGTATTTTCTCTGCCAAGGACCTGCTCTTCTGCGGCTATTTATGAGCCACTCCCAAGAAGAAGCATGTTACTAGCTTAAGGGCCTTAAGAAATGACCTGCAGAAAATTAGGGAACCTTTTACAATTCAAATATGTAAATACTTCAGCACAAACAGAGCCTTTAGGAAGTTAGGGTTAATAGACCAAGACTACATAGTCTTCTTCAGTCATATGATAGGAAAGCAAATTTAATGTTCTTTTGAAAATTAAATTATGGAAAAAATAGTTTGAGATGTAAGATGGGACACACAATAATGAAATAATGATTACTTTGTCATATTGATAAAAAAATTATTCTAAAGATCAACGTATTTTTCTGCAATATTTTGTCCATCTATGTAGTAACACTTGCTTTTGGATCAGTACAACTGAAAGTTGAATATCTGTGACATATTCATGTACTGGTGGGAAAGAAAAGACTTAGAATTTGTATCCTGAAGAAGAAATTGAGACAGAACTCTGAAATGAAAGTTTGACAGAATTAACAGATTGGAGGTTTAGTACATACTCTTATTTAAAACTTTCAGATGGAATGAAGTGAACACAAGAGCTAAGATTATCGAAAAGGACCAATAGTGAGGTGAAAAGAAAATTAAACCAGTTTTAAATGGAATTTTTAGGTTAGGTAAGGACAGCCCAAAACCTTGTTAGCCATACTGCACAGGGTTTCGTGGCTGACAAAATAGATAGGGTCAGGACTCATCCATCTTGTCAGTCTGAAATGCCTTTAGTCTACTAATGGCCTTTTCTGTAAGAGTCAATGCCTTTTAAAAATAGTCTTAATATGCAGGTTGGTTTGATGTAAATATGTTCTAATTAGGTATATATGCATTGATTAAATGGCTTTAATTTCTTTGTGCTTTGAAGTTTTGTGGCAATCTCATTGGTGATCATGCTTAAAAAGACTTGCTTTGAGTAGACCATCTTCTCTGCACAGTGGATAAAAAATACCATGATCTTCAGCATCTGCAGTCAGAACTCCTTTTAAACGGATTTTGGAGTGTCAGATTGAACATACCCTCCTGCCTGTGATCCAAAGCAGTCACCCATGTGAAAGGTTTTCAGCCTCTATTTGTTTGTGCTCTTGGCTCCACTGGCAGTGTAGGTTTTGCACAGTTGATTTAAGCTGACTGTCAATAAGCAGTTTGCTGCTGTTAAAGACGCTGGTAGCAGCTTAAGCAGAATGTGTAGACCATAACTTGGAAACCTTCAATTAAAGAAACTGTTACATGACAGTTACCTTATATGAAATATTAAATAGTAGGTAGGATGACAGACTCGAAAGGGGCTTGTAGTAATGAGCATCTTATGCAATAATTATCTTAACTAGATCCCTTTCTTTGTGTTGCCTGAGCCTAGATCCAGAAAAGCATATTTTAATGTGTGTCTTCACTGATTGTTCACTTGACCCCACTGGTGACTACCGGCCAAGATCTAGTGGCCATTTACATTGCATGTACCTAAGGTTTACTCCAGCAGAGTCTAGCTTCATTCTGTAAGACGTGAATGTTCTCCAAGGGGTTAACCTTGCTCCTGTGGAGTTTGGAAAGTGGATCAATGCTGAAGTGCTATTTATGGACTGCAAATGTAGGTGCTTAATTCCAAAACATGGAAATTCAAAATGGCCATTGCCTGCCACCCATATTGCCTGCTCTAACCAGCAGAATTCTGCAGGTGGGTGTAGGTCTGGCCTGAGTGTGCTCAGAGATACTGACAAACTCACAGACTGAAAGGGTCACTAGAATACATAAATTAGAAATTGACTCCCAAATCATCTAACCCACTGCATATATTCAGAGACCGTGACTGAAGAAAACCTGCCCTAAACCCCAAATGTGATGACGAGTCTCCTTTAACTGCTAACCTGATGGTTAAACCTCTCACCTGTTAGATAGGGCGCACGACTCTGGTTTCCTTTTTTAGGAGATTTCAACCCTCTACTTCCTGGTGAAATATCAACCCCTGAGGTATTTGGTATTCAGCTCTTGTAGCCTCTTCTGATTAAAAATAAGGAAAAAAAGTAATTCTGTGGAAACACAGTGTTCATCTAAGTGAGGCCATATCCAGGGTGGACATCCAGCAGCACTGGTGGGTGCCTGAACACATGCTGGAACTCTCCTCCCAGGCTGATAAGGAGAGCTCTTTCTACATGGGCTGCTTCATTTTTTCAATTAATCAATTCTCTCACAAAGGATATAAGACTTTCTTTGTCCTATGTTTCCCAGAAGTGGTTTTCTTCTGTTCTTGCAATGGCAAGAGGATTTAAATTTTTTTTAAAGTATTATGGAATGTTGCTATTATTTGGAATAGGTTGGTTGTTTTCCTTGTGTTTATATAAATAAGTGATCAGTGTTTCATTCAAAGCCCAAGTAAACCTGAGAAGACAGTCCAATCTAAATGAAAGGATTGCAGGCACTATTAACTCTCCTCCAAATGTGGTAGCAGGTGTTGCTTGAGGGAGCGGGTCAAGCAGTGCCAGAGATGTAGCTCTGCTCAGCACAAGGAAATGCTGCAAACTGGTCCCAGTGCTGCTAACAATTGTTTTGGTCCTCAGGTGCTGGCAGCATTTAGAGCCTTGGGATAAACAAACCTGCCAGCACTTTCAACACTGTTATCTACTTAGAGCAGACCTAATCAACATTGCTTAAAATGCTAAAGGTCTTCTGTGCTCTGTACTACAGCTCCCAGCTTTACTGAAGAGACAAATCAGTCAAGACTTTAGGTTTTGACATGGTTTAGAGCCTTTGCAGCTTACAGAGTGTAGTAATACATTTAACTACTCCTTAAGAGCTGGGATGATGGTGAGAACCACAGGAAGCTTGGAAGGGATGCAAGGGGTGTCACGTGGTGGGCCCTGAAGAAAACTTGATCATAATCTTTATCCAGGCAGGAGGCTACTATTTGAGAATTGCCACCAGTCATCATCAATGATGTAACACAAATCTTCTGTTATAGCAGAATAAAAATGATTATATGTATTTTTTTTCAATTAAAAATTAGTAAATGAGCTGTTCTTTCTAACTTTAAGGTAGATAATGAACCAGACTGTATACATATAGTCTTGTGGATTTAGGTTGTATCAGAACACACTTGCAGACTTTTAAATTATAAATAACTCTATTAAAATCTTTGTATTCCCTGTGTCAAAGTCATAACTTCTGTGACATAAATTATATTTTGATCTGTAAATCCTCATACATGGTGCTTTGCACTGTAAACCACAGGGTTTTTTTCAATATGCTTTGTACTGCAAAGTAGAAAAAATATTTTTAAGAATCAGAGATAAATAAAAATATGTTATAAAGTGCAACTGGAAAACTGCATGGGGCCTTCTACTGGGCCTTACATGACATAAAAATATATTTTAACCCAGGATAATAAGGACACAAAGCTTGGTGAAGGCCCTTGGCTATTTTGTTAATACCTTAGCTGTCTGATTTGCTATGTTTGCTCTGGTTTTTATGCTACTTTTAGTGATTATTTATTATCTTTTAATATTAATATATTAATAATTTTATTTTAAGCTTTTGTTTTCTTTATGTTATTTGTATATCTTTCACACTATATTTTGTCATAATATTATCAGAATGTAAACTTTAAAGGCTTGACTGGAATTTTTTCTAGCTTGTTAAGAGAGATTCTTGGGGAAATTCTCATTTCACTTCAACTGGCATTTCTCTTTCAAGTTTGGGATAACATTGCTAAAAATGGAGATTTAGTCTACACAGAAATTATTTGTCACCGACCTTTTGTATTGCTACTCCGCCAAGTTCAGAGTATTACAGAGTTGCCTTTTTTTCTTTTCAAGTTTAACTTGTTGCTAAGTTCTCACCACCATATTTGGTGCCATTGTTTCACTTATTCTTTGTACTTTTGTTTTCTGACTAGATTTAGTGCAATGATTGAAAACAGAAAAGTTCTAAGCATGCTTTGTGGGGTACTAAAGCAACATTTAATTTCTGGCAACATAGTGTAGGTATTATCTCAGCTGTGTTTCAAAAATACTTAATATGGGTAGGAGGAAGGAAGATGAGAAAGATGCAATCTTGCTCTCCCTTACATGGTTGTAGAAGACAGATGAGGGTATGGAAGGAGCAAATAATATCTCTTTTATAGGCTGTGCAAAGATTTTTGTGAGACCACAGGGTAGCTGCTGTCAATTTGCTCATCCTGAAAGAGATGTTGGAAAGCAATGGAAAAGTGTGAAAAAAAGGTCACTAGCTGGTCTGATGAATTAATATTTTACCTGCAAAAACATGTACCAGTTGATTTCCCCTCCTCCTTTACTGGCACAGCAACTTATCTCAGGAAGATGCTGTGAGTAGCAGAATGTTTCCACAAAAAGCCTCGAGCATCCAGAAGGTTAAGAAATTGGTTTGTTCTCCCATGCTTTGCAAAAAATAAAGAATAAAAAAAAAAGCCCTAAGCATGGTTCCAAACATACAGGTCTTCCAAAGGTAAGCTTTAGACAGTACAGATGATGGAAGAAGTTCAGGAAGAGGAAGGTGTGAACAAAAACTGGGTAAGGCAGTGAGGCTGCAGTGAGGTTTGAGTTTTAGATATGGCTTGAAAGCAAAGAAAGATGCTTAGCTGAGTGAGGTAGGAAACATTAAAGAAAGTAAAATTTGAAAGAGGAAGAAAGATAAAAGAAATGAAGAAAAAACCAAAGCTGGGTGTAGGGACACAAAGGGTCACTTGAAGTTTTACAGTTCTTCAATTCAATAATACACTTATTATTTATTACACTTACTGGGGTTTTACCCTTTCAGAATGTCCATCTCTTCAGTTATCTGGCTTTTCAGTGTCTTTCTCCAGAATGAATTCATTTTGAAATGAGTTATGTACTAAACATTAGTTTCAATATATTTGTGTTTAAAGCCACTAGGCACTACCTATTCTAATTCCTCTTTTCTCTATCCTGATAGTGGAAGAGAAGGTAAAAGCAATTTTTTTTCTGTTTGTTCATGAAGCCAAAATGAGCAAGGTTGAGATCTGAGACTTGTGACTCAGAATCTGAATAGCAACTACTTTTTAGCTGGGAGAAAAAAAATACATTGATCTGAGACTTGGCTTGGCAGGTTTTACATTTTCATTAAATATTGATATTCAAACATCATCTTTGTTTACACTGCGTGCTGCTTCCTCTAGGTATTAAACAAGTTGGAATTTTGCAGATAGTGTTGAAGTCAGAAGTTCATAGCAACTTATTTATATGTGATAGGAGTTTGTCAGTGGCTTTTGAACAATATGGAGATATTCTGGTATTGTTAATGACGCTTCAAAGCAGCGGGGTTCTTGATATCAGATTTCTGACTTCAGTCACCTTAGAGATTCTTCTAATTAAATCATAGCCCAATAAATAATCTACATAAATGTCATGCTATGAGTGATCAATGCACTAGGGTGCAATCACTAAGGACATCAACATTTGAAATGGATTTAATCTGCAGTCTTGTTCTAGTTGTCTGTATTGTGTTTGCTTTCCAGTGAAACATATTCTGGTGGTTTAAATGAAAGAAAAAAGTTGTTTGTATCTATAGTTCTTAGGTTTGATTTTCCTGTTTTCAATAAATTAATAAATTTGCCTTTGTATTCGCATCAGGGCCTAGGGAAAGGCAGAAGGAAGGCTAAGAGGAAACAATTTCAAGGTGTTTAGAGGTACCATTTTTAGCTATTGTGAAGACAAGCAAGGTCCTGCTTGTGTGTTTAGGTTCCCAAATCAGGGTCAGATCCTGCCTTGAGGCTGTTGCAGCAACTGAGTTGGCTCCTGTTGGCTTTTGCTTCCCTGTGGATGGATATGCAGGAACTGCACAACCAAAGTCACTTGTAACATGACTGCAAGCAGATCTCACTTGGGGTGCAATGGAAAGGGGAAGAGCTACCTCAACTTTACTTCTCCATTTTTCTTCTAATAAAATCACAAGAGAGACAATTAAATCAGCACTTTTTCACTTCTCAGTGATATCAGTACCTTGTGAGTTCATGGGAACACAAAGTTCACGATACCTCCGCACTCAGCGATTCGAGAGGCAGTGCACATGTCATGGTGATAAAGTTTGCATGTTGCAAAGTGTCATGCATGGCGGTGCACGTGTCATGGTGATAAAGTTTACATGTTGCAGAACCATATAAATGTACACTGCCAAACAAAGAAGTTTGGCAGTGTACATTTATGTGGTTCTGACTGCCACAGAGATGAGAGCGTGGAGCTCATGAATACCTACTTCAAAGGTATATAACACTAAAAGCAGGTTAGAATGCATAGGCATGTATAACTCCATTTAATATCTTCCCATAGCCACCCACTTGGAGCTCTTCTTGCTTGCACTTGTGCCTACAATAATTTTGGCTTACCCTATTGTCATCTGCAGAGCTAGGGACCCCTGTGTCATATCACATATAGCTACTTCTTATATACAGAGGATCCTGGCAGATGTTATCCGCTTATTAAAAGGAAGCTGGTTGAATCTGCTGCAGTTTCAAGTTACTGAGTACCACCCAGATTATACAACTGAGAAACACCCAGATTATTCAACCACAGCCTCCTACACCCTCCTTTCAGAAGGCATTCCAATTGCTCCTGACATCATCCACATTCTGCACTCTACTAGACTGGATCCACTACCTTTCCCTAAGAGGGCAAAACTCATCCAAGATACAGAGATATCTGTTAAGCAAACTTGATGGACTATTAGAATAATTTATCAAAGGAGACAGTGGATTTTCTGTTCAGCTCTTACAGACTGTTTTTCTATTTCATAGACATGAAAGTAGTCCAATCAGAAGCTCTATCCAGAAATTAGTTGGATTAAAATTGATGACCTAGATTATCACTGTGAATATATTTGTTTTGTAAACAGAGTCCACGCGATAATCTGCTTATATCTAGCTGCAAAGAATAGGTCGGCATCAATGTAATTTAAATAAAATAAATCTAAGCATAAATGCAAACTGCAAAAATCATCCCTGAAGTCAGTACACCTATTCTGGTGTGAACTGGCACAGGTTTGCAGTGAATCACAAGCAAGTCATAAATACTGTTCCAAAATGAAAGTAGTTATATGGAATATTGATATCAAAAGCAAGGAGTAAAGGTGAGTTACTATTACCAGCTCATTTTGTTTATCACAGCAATGACTGGCCGTGGAGGTTAAAAATTACTTGATAGTTTCTCATGAGTAAGTTTTTCCATTGTATCTTTTATGCCCACACGCAGTAATCGAAGATGCAATGAGTTGTAAAATGGTTTCTGAGGCTGCATCCGCTGGCAGGCTCAGGGCAGGGGTAGGTGTGTACCTGCTGCTGCCTGGGGCTGAGCTCAGCAGGGAGGGATGCCTTGCTGTCCCAGGACTGCTCCTGCTCTGGGCTCCAGACTGGACCTTAGGACCCATCACTAGCATCAAATCTGTTTACAGTGCTAACAGAGGCCTAGCATTTGAACGCCAATTGTGTGAGCCAGCAGATCTGAGAAAAGCAGGAGAAATAGGGCTAAGTGAAGCCTGGGTATTCTGTACTAGGAAAAATGGCAATAAATTAACCATCTTGCACAGGAGTCACAGAAATCTGGGCATCTGAACAAAGAGGGAATGGGTTGTTGAGCCAGTCTTTCCACTGGACAAAATAACTGGTATAGCTAATGCCCTGAAGACAACCACCATCCCTTCCACTTTGTGTCCATTTTTTTGAAGGTACTTGATATGTGTCTGAAAGGGGGAGAGGGAAGGGTAGGGTGAGAGTTGGGGCATCATTCGGAGCAGACAAATCTAGCTTGTCTGTCATCAATTCCATCTGCTTGGTTTATTTGCATGCTAGCCTTTCAGCTCTAGGTTCATTAATTAGTTGTTTGTTTGAGCTTTTTTCCCCCATTTTGTTTGACACTGCTGAGAGATATCTTGCATCTGTTTCTTAACTTGAATGCTTTGTGGGGAGAGAATCCTCTCTGACTGCATGTAATACGCAAACTCAGCAGCTCAGCTTTTCTTCTTCTCATGCTTTCCTGAAACATCAGACAGCAACATTCAGATCTGTGCAATCACAGGGCAGAATCAGCCTGATAAGAGACACAATTCTAGTTTCTTACCAGCTGGGTGACTAAGTTTTTGGTCACTTTTAACAGTAAGTTAAACTACATTTCTGTAGGTGTATGAGAATTTTGCTACCCTGACAGAAGTAGGTATGGAAATTGATGTACAAAGCCAGTTTGACCACTACTCTTCAACAATGCAAAACTGGTTGATTAATCTGAGTTTACACTGCTTCACATTGCCAAATAAAATAAAACTAGATTTGATAAAAACTAACACATAAGATAATAATTTAAAATTTATAACAGGACACATTTTCATGTATTATCTGATTGTCTGCATGTTTCCCTACTCTTAGGAATACATCCCAAGACATATGATAGCAATGGGAATTTCAGTTACTGTGTGCTTTACTGAAAGAGATCACACGATTTTGTTTAGACTTGAGAGAAAAGAGTGGTGAGGAAGCAGTGCTAGATTCAAGAGATTAGGAAAAATATATTTATAGCAGCTATGTTTGACTGGCATAAGCTATGTAATTGCTCAATGCCCAAGGGGAACACTCCTCTCTTCTGGCATGATTTACCTATCATAATAAAGGCTATGAAGAAAGAAATGAGACTTGAGCTGACAAAGAATTGTGAGTTTGAGTGACCTCTGAATGTTCAATATGGCTTTGTCTACAAGAGTACACAGTAAGTCATATATAAATTAGTATAATTTCTTGATTGCAATAAGTTCTGTGATGTCTACCCTCAGACATAAAGTGCACAGTTTGTGGCCTCTGCAGGGTAGCATGGAGGAGAGGAGAGGCAGCTGGGTATAAAATAAGACCACAGTGCATGATCATAAGCAAAAAAAATTCAAGTTACTAAGACTTCAGAGGCTTTAATGGCTTTTTTAGTCTTGAGCACTTGTGCTAGAAAGAATAGAGAAAACATGCATTGACTGAGAATTCATTTTGCAGATGTGTGAACTCTTTTCTGCAAAATGCTGTTTGATCAGTTTTGACCGCACCTTTCCTGTCTTCTAAAAAAAGCTGAAAACATAAATGAGGAATTGTGGTTAGAAACTGACAACACTTATTTGGTTGCATGGTAACAGCCTGTAAGCATATAATGTCTGTTAGGGTAAATGGATTTACATTATTATCAGCTCTCAGTGTTTTGTGAGGTTGTTTCTATGTACAGTTTCTAGAAGCTGTTGTGTAGGTGAACAGAGACTTAAACTACAATTAGTGTTTTGCTGAACAACTGCTGAGTTTAATCAAAAAGGAAAAGGAATGACTGAAATAGTAAGTAAAGTTCTATATGTTGCAAATGAGAATAATATTTACATCTTACTGTAATTTCTTTGGGGCATTAATGGGATTTGGCTCTGCATTTTTTGAGGGGAAAAGGGAATGAAAGATGTCTTAAAAGAGCAATTGCAGAACATAAACGGTGCACGACTGTCCCTGAATATTCTTGATATCTTGAATCTTGACAACAGGGCAGATTTACCATATCTTTAGAACATACCTGGCCTTTAGGTTAACCTGGTTTGGATGAGCTTATCATTCAGTATACATGGTACAGCTGCTTCCACTTACAAATATTTCACAATATGAAAATAAAGTAAGTACCTTAAAAAAAATGGACACGAAGAGCAATATCAGAAGTTTGGCATTTGAAACACATTGTAGGCTCAGATATCTATACTAAATAGAATAAATTAAAATATAAAAATAGACCAGTATGACCTGAACAGGGTCCTCAAATTATTAATGAACCTAAGTTTCCTGGAAAAAGTCCCATGCAGGGACATGCAGTTTGGTAGTTAACATAATATCCTGTGAGAGGGAAGGGCCTGCTCAGCTTCAGCTCCCCATTGGGTACATTGCAGGAATAAAAAGTAATGTAAAATTCAGAAAGTTTCCTGGAAACAGATGATATAGTAATCCTTCAAACAATATGCTGTTGATTTAGAAACAAAATGGAGCAGCAGCTGAAATGAAAGTGAGGCAACAGGACAAAATGTCACAGACACTGTTGTGTAAATCCTAATGGTATTTCCAGATTGTTCTTACCCTCGTTGCAGTCACTGATAAGTTTGTTGGTTGCTCTCAGAAGGATGAATAGAAGCAGTTGGGGTGTGTGTAAGTGCCAAACCTGTCTATCAGAACTTTACTTTTACAGTGGCTTTGATTTGTAAGGGTTCAAACTATACCAAGCCTCACTAGATCCCTAAAATTTACTTGTTTGCAGGGAAAATGTTGACTCATTATGCAGTGGTCATGATGTGTTCAACCATACAGCTACCAGCCTTGGGATGAAGACATCTATCTATTCAATCTGTCTGCAGAGAGAGTAACAACATGGCACTACTCTAGAACTGTCCTCTCATTCTTACTAGCACAGTAAATGAAGCATAACACTTTTCTCAGACAGTCCTGAAAGGGCATTTTTGCAGCAGGCCATTGTACTGTGCAAACTGGTGTAACACACATTGACTGAAATAGAAATTGGCTGATTTATGGAGAAGGTGTCATTTGAAAAACAAAATTTTCCTGCAGAAGTCTGCATTGCTGCAAAACTCTTGGGGAAAAATGCAACCAGGCCAACAGAAAGAAAAAAAGCCAAAGCATTTTGAGATTATTACATTAATTTTGCAAAGTATCAATGTACATACTGCTAAAACGAGTTGTAAAAGATGGGCTAATGACAAAATGATGCATTAGATGATGGAATTAAAACCAGGTGCTTGCTACATTAAGAACACTTGATAGTCCAACATCATCATCTATATATTTATCAGCATAGTGACTGAGATGGCATGTAATTTGCTTCTGAAAGTACTCTCCTGCAATCCTTGGGTCTTCAAAAGCCATTAAAGCAAATTAGCCACAAAAATCTAGAGATCAAAAATAGGCTGCCAAATAGCTGGGCATGGATTTTCAAACCCATAGGTATAGTAAAACCAGATAAAAATCTTAATGTGTCCCTGCAGTTGCAATCCATGGCAAACATCAAGTCTGGCAATGATTATAGTATAATTGAAACCTATGCAAAAAATCTATATCTTTAATAGACATTATACATTAAGTTCAGTAACATTTAATGTTTTCTTTTTTTTTTTTAAGTGGCAAAAGAATTTTGTTTGTTTGGTTGTTTTTTTGAGGCAATACAGCTGTTACTGGTACTCAGCAGAAATTGGATGTAGTTTAGAGAAGTTTTGTCTGCTTAATCTAGCTCTGGTATATATAAGCATGCATGTCTGTAGAGTCTGCAGTGTCAAAGACAAGAAAAACATTTGGCAGAGAGGAGTTATCTGAAAGGGAGGTTACAGACTGCATAATGTTGGTAAAGAAAGCTCACACTGTTTATGTCTGCACCATATGGCCCATGTGTTTATGAAGTAGTTCAATACTTATCTCATTCCTACCCAACATTCTCTTCCTCTTATTCTCATCTTCACTTCCTTGTTTATTTTTCTGTTAACATCAACAGCATTGTCCATGGACGAGACAAGCATGAGAACTGGAGTTTCATATGAAGCTATAATTCCCCCTTTTTTTTTTTCTATTATTTTTGAAATATTCAACATCTTAACTACTCAGAAATGTATACAACCTTTAAACAGGTGAACAGAAATTCCTCAAACCCAGTTGATAACTGGGTTCGTTGGAAGTATGGTAAAAGGGAATAGGACCACTTGTGCCTAAAAAATTAATCCAGAGGAACAAAAAATGTTCAACCACTGGATTGAGTTGATGGTGAGCAGTTGGATGTTAAATGGTCAAGAGTGAAGTTTAATAAAACCATCATCCAGCTGAAGAGAGACACTGATTCAACCAAATCATGTTTGGTTTATTTGCTGCTAATTTGGCTGATGATATCGGTAGCCAGCCAGAGGAATAATGAAATCCTGTTGCTGCTGCATTACTGTCCTTGCCTAAGAACTACTGTTTATATTTACTATCTCTACCCCATCTTATATCAGATAATTAAGATATACAAGCAGAAACTGTTTCATATTATCCTTGTGTAATCCCAGAGGCCTCCCCTGGCACTACTAATGCTGTTGAGAGAGGCACTATTGGAAGTACCAGAAAGATGGAAACCTGTGCTTTTAAACCTACACATGCATACCTGTTTTCACATTTGCATATACATTCTGGCATATACGAGAAGATGGATCCTGGATTGTGCTAACTGCAGCACAGGCAGTAGATGGTTATTGTCTTTTACTTGTGAGATCACATCTAGATATTTCATCCAGTTTAGGCCTCCCAGTACCCGAAAGTCATAATGCTCACTATGTTCAGCAGAGGACTACCAAGTTGGTTGGGGCTGGAGGGTCTGACCTGTGAGAAGAGACTAGGGAACCAAGGCTGGTTCAGCCTACTCTAAAGAAGGTTTCAGGCAAACCTAGCAGCTGCCTTCCACTCCCACAGTGCTCAGTACCTATGGAGTATCAATAAGACAGAGCCAGACTGTACATGGGGGTGCATGGTGGGTGGACAAAAAACAGCAGCTGTTTATCAAGGGTTTCTACCTAAAAAGTTTTTTTTTTTTGCCATGTGGACAGTAAAGCAGTGGTTGCCTACAGAGGTTGTGCTGTCTCCATCCTTTGAGGTTTCCAAGGCCTGACTAAGGCTCTGAGTAACACAGTCTGATCTCAAAGGTGAATCCATTTTGAGTGAGTGTTTGGACTATAGACTTCCTGAGATCCCTTTCAACCAGAATTATTCAATGATTTTATGATTCTTTGATTCTACATAGGTAAACACATTTCCTACACTGAACTCTAAATTAAGCCCTACTTCATCAAAGGAAAAATGGGAGTCTATGCTGCCATTACTTGTGCTCTGGGTGTGATTACAAAGGTAAGATGTTTCTCAGAGGAAATTTCTCTCTGAACAAACATCTATATCTGTGTGCTTCTTGCTTCACTAAACAGGTAAGAGTGATGTTAAGTGCTCAAGGTTGCTCAATGAATCTGTGGCAGAAGGAGATAACTCAGATCTCTTGGTCCCTACTCTATTTTGAATTTAGTTGTGAGGACATGGTCCTCACAAGTTTTCAGTTCTCTTATTCAATTATATACACACTTGTGCCCAAAACACCCCATTGAAAACAATATTTAATTAAAGCTGCTGTTTTAATAGCAGCTTTTTTTTTTTTTTTGAAAAATACATAAACTGGTTCAGCAATAGGATCAAATCATGTTCTATTTTAGAGAAGGGCTAACTTGTGCCAATCATTTATATATTTTCATATCTGATAGTCATATTATCATAAACGTGCTTTCAATTTATTCTAGCTCTAGGTGAGAATCACATTTATTTATGGTTAGTTCTTATAACTGTATATGCACTCCAAACAGGACTGGTATCTTTTTCATTGTAGATACAAACACGTAGAAAAGACTGATCTGCCTGTGGAGAGTTTTCATGATTAGCTAGATGGCTGATTATTAGAGACATATGACATCCATATTTCAACTAAGTTTTAAATTTAAAGGAGCTGACATTCCTTAGAGATGTCCTTACACAGAGGTCTTTGGGTTCATACATGCTAACCTATGTTTTAAAACTCACTAAAAGCCATATGTAACAAATGCAACAAAACAAAGTGGAATTGTTCCTTGTTTGTTAGCTGAGTCCTCTTTGATGATGTGAACCACCTGTCTCTTCACTGGACCTCCAGTAATACTCTACAGTCTTCCAATTTTCCCATTCTGGTATGGAATTAGTTTCCTCCTTCAGCTCCTCATGTCAGCGCCAGATTACCTGACAACTATTCCTGTCCATTTTACTTTCACCAGGGAAATAGCAGATGGCACTGATAGAATTTTGACCATTTCTATTCTGCCTGGAATCTGTACAACTTCTTCCTCCCAAATTTTTGGCCTGTTGAGATGAAGAAAACCATAGCTTGTCATTGTTCCTTTTTCTTCTTCTCATTGCAGCTGATCCATAACACCTTCTCTTCTATTGTCTTGTCCATTGCCACAGAATGAGTTTTCTTCTATTTGCCTCATCAGGTATTTGCTCTTATTATTTTAAAACCTATCACAGAAGTACAGAGCTCAGAATAATCTAATTACCTTATCAAGCGTCCCATGTTGAGCCCCATGCTATTCTATTGAGGTGACTACTGTCAACTAAAATAGGTAGTAGGTTAATGCTGGCTTAAACACAAGTTTTTACAGTGCAATAGAGGTGCTCTGCTAATATATGTTACGTCATTCAACTTCCAAAATACCGGACATGATCTTTCTTTTCTTTTTCAATTTGAAGAATGGCTGCTACCCAAACTGAAGAGAACTGTAATAGTAACTTTTGTTGCAATACTTTATGGCTTCTGTCTTAGAAATTTACAAAGTCATTTTGGAGAGCTATGCTAAAGAATTTCACCATGTAATTTGCTTTAAGTGCAAAATAAGGTCAAATTTGCAATTTCATATGCAAAATGGTTGATTTGATTAACCACTCATGCAACAAGTATTTAGGCAAAATTAAACTTGCTATTTAGAGGTGGGTTTTTTTGTGTATATCAACTTTTTCATGATAGGAATGATATTGTTGTCTTGGTTTTGTAACTGAAGACTTACACTTGAAATTCAAATTAATTCAAGATAACCTGTAACAGAATCATACTATGTTAAAAGACCAAGAAAAGTAGGAAATTATTAGAATCATCCTGGAGATTACTTTGACAACCTGGGTGGAGGAAGGGGAGGTAAGGAGAAGAGAGAGAGGGGGCTTTGTTTACATGGAATTATAGGCATTGAAGATGCCTATAATTGCTCCCATTGTGACAGTGTAGCTAAAAACTCTGGTGTGGCTCTTAACAGTAGAAATAGACCCCATTGCCATGGAGGCTCTACCACCTTGGTGCTCGTGCAAGCAACTTCTACCGAATAATGTATCCTTTTCACCTGTCCAGAAGTCAAGAGAAGACAAGAGAAGGAAACTGAGAAGAGGTGAAAGGAACAATTACTGGGAGGATGATAAATGTGTTAGCAAGGCAGTTTTTGGTAGACACTTTGTCTGCATTTGAAGTAAAACATGTTCAGTTCTGAATTAATGAACATGTCGATTTTGAGGGTTGTGGTTTTTTTGTGTTGTTTTGTTTTGATTTTTTAGAAAAAGATAATTTTAGAAAAAGATATCAGAATAATTTACCAAGGTGTATTCTTCATCACTAAAGCTTAAATAGAAAGTAGTTTGTTTGGTTTTGTTTTTGTTTTTAGACATGCTGTAATTAAACCAGGAATAACTTGGGAAAAGTCCTGTAGCCTGTGAGGGATCAGAAATATCAGCCATTACACTTGGCGGCCTGCTAGACAATTCCTAGCTTGCATAACTTCTTATTATACTAAGGAGAAATGTGGGAGTAGAGAGGGATGCTAATCCTGCTCCTACTCAGCTCACAGGGGTGATAGAACTGAAGAATAAGAAGAGACATCAGCCCCTAATTTCTTTTGCTACAAAAGCAATGGCAAGTATTAATATTTCATCATGGGTCTGAGTGACATTGCGTGTATTTTTCTCAGAAGAAAAATTCAAACCAATGAGTGGAATTTTCTACTTTTCTTAAAACAGAAAAACCAATATCTTCCTAACCTTCTCCTTTCAAAGAGACACTTGAAAACAATGCCGTTTCACCCTGAAGGCTAAGAAAGTGATAGATAAAAGTATGCACATACATAATTAAAAAAAAATAGTTGCGGCTTTTTTTTTTGAGAGAAGCGATTCATAAATTTTACATGCTTGAGGTTGGTAGTACTGTCACTAACACAGTTGATTAATACACTGATCTGGGTGCTAGACAAGTGCTTCTTCATCTGTAGAGAATGCAGAAAAGAGCAGATGCCACCCAGTTCAGATCACATGAGCAGGATGTTGCTGCGGCACAACAAAGTGGTCTTTAATCCTGAAATCACTTCAGACTCTTGGTAGAGGGGGTTTTGGGGAGCTTTTTTGGTTTGGGGTTTTTTTAATGCCTGTGAAAATCATTCAATTGTGAGTTACAGTAAAAGGCTCCAAAAAAGGTTTCTAAATCAGGTTGAGTCTACAAAGAGCCCATAACAGTAGGAGACAAAGGCAGATGCTCACAGAAGGGACAGGCTCCTTCCAGCACTGCCTTACACCACCTCCTGTCCTTACCAGTGCTGGCTTCACCAAGGGCTTGCCATAAAAGCTTACATGACAGCACTCATTAAGTCTGACTGGCTCCAAAAATATTCACTGCCTCTTTGCTTCTTATGCTCCATCCTGGACCCATAAACTAAGGCAATGGTTTCCTAAGGCAGCTTAGTAATTTCACAAGGAGCCAGTTCTTCAGAATGTAGGCTCCTCCAATGAGTTAGGGACCTATGAGATATACATGGCAATTAATAGTGCCACTTAATTAATAGTCAAGATAAACTAATGATGACTCACTGAGGTGACAGTGCATTGAGTTTTAATGCTGTATAACTCATAATAATAATTTCATATATTGCTGTTTCTTTTTTATTTCTCCATATTATCTTTGATTGTAAATATGTAATTAAAAAACTTAAAGATACTTCAAAGAATTTTTCTAGGCAGGTATAGCAATTTAATTAAATTTTACTTTCCTGACTTGTCAATTTCCAAATGTTTTTCTGAATGTTCTGGAGTTATTTACATGCTTGTTTTGTTTGAGCAGATATTTTTAGTTCTTGTCCATTGTGGATAGGCTCTGTCTTGATATACTTGTATATAGTTGTATGGTCAATTTATTTTGTACCATTAATTTCATATATATATATGAAAGTATATTATATATATATATGTATATATATATAATCATTAGTTAGTAATTGAAAACTAATTTCTGCTCCAACTGAAAAGTGTGATTCCTAAAAAGCAGTCCAACTAGAAGATAGCTTGAGACCTGCAAGTTGATAATACGAACATGAGTCGGTCAAAGTAAGTAAATCAACTTCTGTGTAAGATACAATACAATATTTTTAACATATGTTAAATCTCAAAGTAGATCCTTAGTCAGCCAAGCTTGTGAAAAAGCTGTGAGGGAAGAGGCAGTGGACTTACACAGAGCAGTAATTATATGATTTTCCATCTTGCTTAAAGGTCAGGTCCCTGGCCTCATGTCCAGTTACCCCAAGGTTTTCAAGCAGTACAAGACAATGAGGAATCTGCTCTTAGTACAATCTAATCCATGTTGTTACAGACTCCTACTCCCTTCTCCTTACAGCCAGAAAATACTAAATCAGGGATAGACAGCTTCTACAGCACTCATATCCATGATTCTGCCTAAGAGAACTGTCTTAATTGGAGATTTGGATTATGAGGAAATCTGAGCTTCACCTTATGGATTCATCCCTTTCTGGGCTGGTGGAGCGCTCCTCATGAATCTGCTGTAGTCTTGGGCAGCCAGAGGAACTAGCTGCCCAAGGTGATTCCCAGACTAGGGAAGATCAAAATGGAGATATAAGAGCCTGTGCTTGTGTAAACCACAATCACAAATAGCTGAAAGTTCTTCAGGAATATGGAAATATCTGAATTGCATTCCCTGGAAGCCTTCAAACTTGGACAGTTCTTCCATGCAAAGGCAAGATGCCAGAGGAGAGCTTTGAAGTCGGTGCACCTTTTGTTAATGCAAGGAGTATTATAAAGTATTGGTTTTGCCAGTGTTGTCTTTTGCCTGGAAATGGTGCCACTTACATTTCTGCCCCTAATCCCCGATTCTCCCATCCTTTCATGATTGCAGCCACAGGTGAAAGCATCCTCTGATACTTCCTTCTTAGCAACACCTGCAGGTCTGGATTTCTATGACTTTTAATACCCATTCGTTGTCCCTGGATCTACTACTGTGGACAACTTACTCCTTTACCTGTACATAGAACTTGTCCCAGCTATAGTGCTATTGAATATATTATAATTCCTTAAGTAATTCTAGACCAGTTGAGAAAGCAGTCAACCTCCCCCTAGTATGCCATATTACATTGCTACTGCTTTTCCACCCTTTTTCTCATGAGGTTTTTAATATTATGTAAGCAGAAATTGAATGCTTTTGGTACCAACTGACCTTGATATTACCTAGACTAATGTTGCTTCATTCCTTCTGTTTCTATGGTTTTCTCCACATAATTGAAATTAAGGGTCTATGCTTCTTATTGCTGACAAACAAAGATCCCTCTTCCTCTATTCATGTTGTAAAGGTTAGCCTAATGACTTCATGAGAAAAAGAATTAAGGTAACTGTGTGGGAAGAATTGGTTCAGAGTGAGAAATCTCAGTATCCTGGAGACAAAAAGGATTCCTCATATTCCATACTGCATAGGATTCTTGTTTCAAGATCTCTTCCAAGGCTTCAACATACACAGTATTCTCAGGAATATATGATTGAATTGGCCATGTAATTGTGTTCTGACCACATAAAATATGTTAAATAACTGTGAGAAGCCCTTCTTTAACCTTGTATGTTAACACAGCACAAAGGCAGCTTTTCAGTGTAGAAGACACATGAGCTTTTATCCAGAAATGTCAAAGCTTTGTTTTGAAATATGTGTTTCTTTCCTATACTGGTGTCTTAAGTGCTGGATGGAATTCATACTGGCAGAATTGTTTGTAAATGTGTGTATATGCATATTAATATTCGCATGCTTTTGAGTAATGGTGGAATTATAAATCTGGATACAAAGGAGGCTAAAAAAGGATTTTGATGTATCTAAGGAACTACTAGAATGTTAAATTCAAAGTTTAAATTTTCCAATGCTAGCCTAGTTTTTAAAATTAAGTTCTTTGTGATATTCTTGGTCTGTCATTTATATGGAGCTAAAGTACTATGAACAAACAAAACTTTAAAATTGGAAGAATGATGCTGTTTGTAATTTTGAGGTAACTACTTTCAGATCCTTAAATAGACCTATTTTTTGAGAGTAGATCTTCATCACTTTATAGAAAACTGTCATCTGTAAAACTTTTCAGTGTGGATATCAAAACACTGAGGTACATGAAATATCAAGTTATGCTCGATTACATGCTAGTGCCCAGAAAATTATTGCAATAAGACTGTTTTATTGCAAATAATCTTGCTTATGCAGCATTGCATTTTGTAGTAACAACAAACATTTCTAAAGCATGTTATTTATGTTCTTCTTTTTTACAGATTTTTTGGTAAGATTTTGTATTGATTCTAATCTGTCAATTGGATTTAGATCACTTTATTCTTATACCTTTGTTAGAAAGTATATCCACTTTCACAAAGAGGTAAAGCCATATCTGGGCTGAAATATTTGCAGAACACTTGAGGGAATTAATTATCCCACCACACTGAACTCGACTGACTGAGGTGAAGCAAATGGAAAACTCCCACATCTGGAAAGTTTAAAGAAGCAGAAATTTAAATGCTTGGGTTTATTTGCATTTGATCCATGCTTAGAATTTGTCACTGTAATTGAACATGTGATAGCCATGAAGTGTGCTAGCTGACTTCTGAGCATTGCTGCTATAATAAGCACTGTTCTGTTTCATGGCCAAATTCTCTTCATCAACGGAACATTTTAAAATTTCAACTGAAAAATTGCAGCAGCTTTCATGTTGGAAAATTTTTAGTAAGATGCTGCTTTTAGACAGCTTCATATTTCCTGGCAAGCAAGTAAAGCAGGTTGAAAAATTTTCCTCTTGGAAAATGTGGCTTTGCTGAAATAAGAACTTTCTGTGAAAAAATGTCAATTTCAATGCATATTTTTTTATATTACAATTTGGGTAATCAAAACAAAGCCCTCCATGTTTCAAAGTGACAGTCTGAAACAAAGATACTTTTCTGTTCGAAATAATTGCTTGAATTAAAACAAACAAACAAAATAACAGGGCAAGTTCCTCAGGAAATTTTATTCCAAGCAGAGGTCTGGTAACTTTTCACTTTGACATTTTCATTTTGAAACTTCTTATAGTTTTCATTCTAGGTTTTGGGGTTTTTTTTTGTTTTGGTGGGTTTTTTTTGGTCGTTTGTTTTTTTTTGGTTTTTTTTTTTTTTTGATACTCCAATTTTTCATCCTGTCTTGAAGTAGAGACTAATTTTCTATGGAACAAAATTTTGTTTCCCAACTAGTTCTGCAAGAGACCAATCAGTCTAAGATTTTCCACAGGAATACTTCATAAACACATGAATGTCAGTTACAATTACCTGACTGATCTCCCAAGCTGTTTTTGAAATGGATCAGGAGAAAACAATGGCATTATCAGACATGATGTACCTCAGACTTTGTGCTCCTCAGACTACCCTTACAAGCAGCATTACACAAGGGAGGCTGTTTTAGATTTTCTTTTGTCTGGGTTACACAGACAAGCTCTTCAGAAAATATCTGGTTTTGAATCACTTCAGAAACCTTCCTCAGGTCTGTCACTAATGTCTGTGAGAACTGGGGACAATCTTGTCATGTGAGAAGGATGTAAAGACCTCACCAGCCCTTTTTGTTATGAAAATAATGCCTATTAGTCTGATTTCTTTTTCTTGTTTAATGAAATTGTGTTTGTTAGCATATGTAGTCAAGGATCTAACAATCTGAAAAATCATAGCTGAGGAATGACCTCTCTCTTGATTTCCACTTTGCTTAGGAAATAACTTTTGTTTGCTACAAGCCCTTCACAGCCACCTTCTATCATTTGTTATAACCAATTATCTACTCAACAAAAAATTGTAAACCATACCTGAAGAACATTGCAGATGGCTAGTTGAATTATTATTATTATAGCTAGAGATGGTCAAGAATTCTGTAGGAAATAAAGGATTCTCTAAACATGGATTTTACTTGTCATGCTCACTGCTACCTAGACTTCACTATCTGGCTCCAAGAAAGATGAGATTATTTTTCACTTGAGTTTTAGTCTCTGATGTTCTGAGTATCTAGATATGCTGAAAAGTGTTTCTCTAAAAATAATACATCCATCTCACATATTTTGGGAAGACTAATCAGCAAAACTTGTGAATCCAACTAATTATGTCATAGTTTATAATTTTGACTTGGTGGCAGCAGCTCAGCACCATTTTCTCTAGGAAATAACATTTAAAAATATGTTTTGCAATGTAGAAGTGGTGCTAGAAACAGCATCAGTAAGCCTTGAATTCACTCAGTGATGTGGAGTGCTGGATGTTTTTGGAGAAGAAAATAAATCTGTGTTTGTTTCTGAAGGTCATACAGTTAAAAAGATGTATAATGCCATAAACAGCTTGTTTCAGAACAAGAATTTTCATTGCAGAAGATATGTGGTATTTTCCTCATTCTTTTCTGATTCATTCTGAGGATAGACTTTACTGCATCATCTAAAAAGGGTGTTATTAGGCATAAATAACAAGGGACTGCTTCCTTAATAACAGAATAAAAATCTACAGTTTGATTAGCCAATCTGTGTTTCACAGAATGAATCAGAAAGCAGGATGATTCCTTGCAGATAAAACATCTTAAGAAAGGATTTTTGGAACAGCTTGTGGGACTAAGATTAAATGTCTTATACACACATACATGCCCATGCATCTTGGATATATCCCAAGATCTAGGATGTAATCACTGGAAAAGATTCAGCTTTCCCAAAATGTTATAAATGGAAGTAAATAAATGCCCTAATGGTGAAGGGAAGGTAGCCTTGCATAAGTTTTGCACTTTACAGCACTGTGGTTATCAGTGCTTGCCTAGGCAATAATTAGCATAGCTGTCTCTCAGTGATAGAATTTGTACCTGGACCCAACCCTCCACAGAGTTCATGGATGTTTTATTTCAGTTCCATCAGAGCTGACGACAGTCATATGTTTCAAATTGTTGCCTCAGACTGAGCTGGTCAAGAGACTTCCTCAGCAGAGGTGTTTCAGAAAACTGAATCTGCAAAAACCAAGATGTAGAACAGTGTTCTTTATGAGACCTTATTCCTAAATCGTATATCTGCTATGATTCTGTGAGGATTTTTATTCTACTTCTGGCATAAAAAATGCTCAGTTTCTTATAACATTGGAATGTTTGAATCTGCTTCGATTCATTAGCATTGCATGAGGAGAGGAGGAAGCTGAAACTCAGGTTTTGCTCTGCTTGGATGCTTTCTTTCATGGTTTCCAAGAGGTGCCAAAGTTTAAAGTGGAAAAGTTATCTAATTTTGTTTTTCTGTGAGTCTTAGAAAGAAACTATCTATCTGTATGGTGTAAACCTTCTCTATCAATAGGAGCTCTAAGACAGTATGGATGACATGTCTTTTTATGTCACAGGGGTGACACTATTTAGCAAGAAGTTAAACACATTTGGGGAAAAAAAACTAGTTCCCTGCCATAATGCAGTACGTTATTATCCAATTAAAAATGATCTGATAAAAACACTTTTTAACATTTGTCACATTTTTTGCCTGTTTGTGATCCAGCCAAAGAATTTCTATCATTTTGTGAATGCAACCAAGATATAACTAACTGTTGCTAACTGTTGCCATACCAATATCTAGGAAGAAAAAGAACCTCCTCCACATGTACTACCCACACAGATCTGATGGGCACAGTTTGTGAAATGCCTTGGGAATAAAATGGTGTGGAGACTGATGGCATGCACATGGCTGCTGCAGTTGGATCTGCCTGGGACTTACACGCTCTGTGTGTGCGTGTGCATATGGAATGCGTGTGAGTCACCGAGGCATTGTATCTGCTCATGCTCACACACACAACTCCCACTTAACTCACTTGCTACTTCTTTTCCTCAGTCTGTCATATTCTGCCAGAGGAGCTGTGGGCCTGAATCAGTTGTAGCTGTCTAACAGTACAACTTGCATAATCCCCACAGCAGAATTGTGAGATTATTCTTATTTTCCCTTGTTCCAACTTGAGGGCAGTTTTGCCTGTGTGACATCCTGAGGTGTTTGATGTCTGTGTTCAGTGATACCTTTTCACTGACAGCAGATGTTCTGACATTCCTATGTAAAATGAGGAAATCTATATGATGCAGCTTATATTTTCACTTCAAGTATGTCCACTAATTTTCCTTTTAAAGCAGCATTTCTTTTTCCCATCCTTCTCTCCGTCTTCTTGGCTGTTAAATTGTGAGCACCTTGGAACAGCATTCAACTATTTCTGGCTGATGGCAGTGGGCTTAGCACATCATGAAAACTAATAGATATATATTTTTAAATGGATAAAGTTCTGAAGAAGTGTCTGAGCTACTTATTTCTCACTTATGTTATAAAACAGCAAATAAAACAAAAGGCAAATCTCGGTAGTCCAAGGAAAATACTCAGTAGAAAAGAGAATGAAGAATATGTAGGTCCTTAATCTTTAGACTCTCAAAGATATTAAATTTACTACTCAGTTATAGTTGTCTTGTAATGTTAATGTTGTGATATGACTTACTGTTATAAATAAATACAGTCATTGAACCCACAACATTGAAAAAATTAAGCCAGTCCACGGCAAAATAAACTTTGCATGATGAGGGAGGATTTCTGCAAAATGAAAGGAAATCCCATGCTGCTTCATTTCTATATCAGTCAAAAAAAATCTTAATATAAAATAAAATATCATTTGGTTGTAGGCTATTTAAGACTTTTAACCTTTTCTTCCTCATTTAATCTACTATGAAATTGTATTTTGTAAGCATAGAAACCACAGAAAAATTATGTCCCTTCCAAAATAAAAATTTTGAAAATATTTTGGCTTGTAAAGAGTTCTACTGATTTTTTTAGCTAATATTTTTCATCAGGTCCTACCCAACTTGTAGATAGCTTCTGCAATATGTGCCCCTTCTCTTCACTGAAAATGTAATTAAAAATAACAGATAACTGATGACAGTAACTGGTCATCAATAGCATAGTACCTCCATTTTAACAATGGAGTCATACTTTTATACTGTGCGCAAGGTTTTAAAAATCATGTTCCAGTATAATATATGTGATCATTTTGAATGCCAGTAATGCACTCTCTTTTGAATTCAAGCTTTCAGCACTCACAAATATGTGTTCTCATATTTATGCAGTCCTGGTTTTACATATGTTTGCTAATAAATATATCTTCTAAGATACTTGATGGGAAAAAAGTTTAGATTAGATCTACCTCTCTAGGCAACCTGTTCCAGTTTCATCTCCCTCATAAAAGAAAATTTCTTCCTGATATATAGTCTGCATCAACCCTCCTTTAGTTTAAAACCATGGTCGCTTTTCCTATTGCTACAGATCGTACTAAAATGTTTGCACCCATCCTTCTTCTGTGCCCCCTTTAAGTATTGACAGGCTGCAATGAGGTCTCCCTGGAATCTCCTCATCCCCAGGCTGGGCAACCCAAGCTCTATCAGACGTGGGAGAGGTGCTCCATCTCTCTGATCATTTTTGTGAATCCAACAGACCCACTGCTTTCCTGCGCTTAGCACCCCAGAGTCGGCTGCAACAGCCCAAGTGCGGTCTCAGAAGAGCAGAATAGAGGGCCATAATCTCCTTCCTAGACCTGCTGGCTGCTTTTGATACAGCCAGAATATGGAAGCAATCTTCTAATCTGACTAGACATCATAGGATTCACCCACTTAGATCCACAGTGGCTCCAGCAACTCATGATGAAGAAAACTGCTCAGGGCATTTATGTCAGATTTGATAAAACTTCTGCTAAAGCATCCTTTCAAATAGGTCAGAAGTTTTAATGGTAAATCTATCAGACATTTTTTCTGAGGTCATGAACTGTGAAGAATTTGTTCCTTCTGGCTGTCAGTAGGTCTGCTCTTCTGGAAAACAGAAGCAGTACTTAGCTAAGGATACAGCTTTCCTCTGGGACACACACATACTACTTCATCTGATTTCACTGGGGCTTATGAAGTTCACCTGAGGTTTTAATGAGTCCTCTAATAATTAATTGTAAGGATTTTTAGGTTAACTTTAACTGTTCCAGTTAAAAGCTCAGATACAGAACCATTTATAGTAACAGCCCAAGCAGCAGAAAGGCATCAGTCTCTTGTCACCTGGTATAGTAGTTACAGATACACGAATGGCAGCTGCCTGCTGAGGTTAAAGCGGGAAAGATATTACACATGATTTCTCTATCTCCTCAATTCTGTGTTTGTGAGAAAGTTGGCTTCTGTTTTCCATAAAAAATTGCAGATTCAGTCAAGCCAGCATCTTGTGCCTTTGCATGACCTCTTAAGTTACACAGGCATTGATATCAGGGGCCAAGAGTTTGGGGAAAACTTGACCCACACCATACCAGAGTGAACTGAGATCACTGAATGCACAATTTGTCCTGCTATTTGCTACATTACACATGAGTATGAAACATTTGTGTGCCTATTCTAATGGTGCACACAATTGTGTAGGTTAGATTATATTTTAATGTTAGCCTAATTTTGCACAGTAAATAAAAAATGAATGTCTTTCCAGATTTGATGAAAGGATTTCATTGCCAAAACACAAGTATTGCCCTTCAAGAACTTAACTTCATAGTAGGTTCAGAGTTTTGCAAATGACGCCTCAAGTTCTGGTCTTGGTGCTGTATACTGCACTTTTATATATACTCCTTCACACTGACTTTCTGTTTACTTAATAGAAAGGTACTTAGCTTTTGGAACTTTACAGTTTTTGGCACACAAAAAGAAACCAACCTGCTTTATTAAATTCATGATTGAAGGAAATCACTCTAAGCCTAATAAGATTTATGTGTTTCCATTCAGTGTCAGCAGGGAGTCAGATTAAATCAAGGCTGAAGGTCTCAGCTGCATTCAAACCCTTGATCAAGCTACTAATGCTTCAGTAGGAAAAGTATGACAAGATGATTAGATGATTTAAATAGCCCTGTGCTTTTTGAGATGACAGATATCATGAAAGAAATTATTTTTGCAGCAAAAGTATGTATTTCTTATAATAATATTAATAAAATGTGGTGTCATGGCTTAACTCCAGCTGGAAACTAAGTACTGCACAGCCATTGGCTCACTCCCCTACCTCACAGTGGGATGGGGAGGAGAATTGGGAAAAGGTAAAATCTGTGAGTTGAGAGCAACTTAAAAATTTATATAAAATACTATATATATATATATATATATATATATATATATATAAAAAATAATACCAATACTGATAATAATGATAATAACAACAAAAATAATAATATTAATACTAGTAATAATAGTAATGAAAAGGGAGATAACAAAAAGAGAGGAATACAACCCAGGAAAAACAAATGCTCAGTACAATTTTTCACTGCCTGCTGACTGGTACCCAGGCAGTCCCTGAGCAGTGATCAGCCCCTCCTGCCAGCTTCCTGCAGTTGGTGTGCTGAGTGTGATGTTCTCTGGCCAGCTCAGGCCAGCTGTCCTGGCCGTGCTCTCTCCTGCCATCTTATGCACCTGCTCACTGTCAGGGCATGGGAAACTGAAAAGTCCTTGACATAGACTAAGCACTACTGGGCAACAGCTAATCAACATGTAATCAACACATGGTTTGTTAAGTTTTTCAATGTGGTTTTCTAATGAAAAGAATAATTTATTTTGTTTCGTGTGGTTACCTGTTACACAGGTTATCTATTACTAAAGACATAATACCTGATGTTTACACAAAGTTGTCCTCAAAGCATTTTACAAAAGAGATCTGTGTGATTGTCCCTTTCTATAAATATGGAATGGAATGTATTTAATGTTGCAATTATTGAATGATATGCTGGGATTTCAATATCTGTTCTGATCTAGAGTGACTAATGAAGAGTCACCTACCTTTTGAGGTCTTATTCCACAATTAATGTTTGAGTATAGCTAAAAAGGAGGAGACATTTAACCAACACTGAGCATTTGGAAGAATTTTTCTTGTACCATTTGGAGATTAGATAGTGTTAATTGGTGTTCTTTCATGAGAAATGGTCCAAAAACAGCCTGTGAAGGTCTACAAACTGACTCAGCCACTTTTCCTTCAAAGGTAAGACCAGTGGTGCACCAATGCTTTAGTACCTGGTGCATACATGAGACATAGTCAAGGATGGATGTCAGATGGATGCCGGATTTAGAAACATGTCCTTTACAGTTTTATTGGAATTAAATGTACCTTCATTCTACTGCAATGTATCCAAATCAGACTTGGATTCTAGGCCACTAAGAGCCTACTGAAGAAATCCAGGGAAATTGAGTGAAATCTTGGGAATCTTATTTTCATGGGTTCATGTGATGACAGTATTATATTTCTGATAAAGCACACACTTTGAAAGCCAAAATTATTAATATACCTTTTGCCTCAATGTCTGCAAACCAAAACTGCAATCCCTGACAGTAAGTCTGGGAGCTAGCTGTAGATAATGGATCCATTTGTAATTAAGTCAAAAGATAAGCTAAGCATTAAGGAGGATGGTAGATATAAAAGGCTAAAACTTTCCTAAACTTTATCCAGGCTAAACTCCTTTCTAAACCATGTTTCTCTTCCTTCATTAGCTGAGAGATCTTTGCTGGCTTTGTCAGTTTGAAATGCTGTGCAGCTTATTCCATAAGATGGGCACTGCTATAAAATGAATGAAAAAATCAAACTCAGTGTTGGCACCAAGGTATTTCCTAGTCCTCACTATGACTAAATGACAACCTGTGACACTGAAAGCTGGCAGTAAAGTAGATTTTAGACACTTACTAGCCTTACTGAAATTTTATCCTGTGTTCTAAACTGGACTTTGTGCACAGGCATCAAACACTTAGAGTAGCAATAACCAAGGACTAACCATGGGTTGCTAGAATTTTTCTGTACTGGAAGAGGTAGTAGGAAACTACTTTTGGGATTCTCACATGGAGTACAAGTAGCCCTAACACTCTCCCAGACAAGACGGATGTGTAGGGTAGAGAAGACCATGGATTGACACCTCATTGGGGTAGAACTCTTCACATAGGAAAGGCCTTCTAGATACAGAGACATCATTGTTGATAATGTCATGGAATTGTCTGAACTGTAATCACACTGCTCCTGCCTGGGATAGCCTGGGAGATAAAAACTTTCCCTTTGCTATTAGCAAAGTGATAGCTGAGAACTCTCCTTATAATGTTTCAGGTCACTGAAACCTATTTTCCCCTCAATGGACACTTTAAGAAAGGGTGATGAGCAGGTGGACAAAGTGATTATTTAAAATATATCACTCAGGACTGTGTAGTCAAGGATCCTCTAATGAAGCAAAATTTTGTGGGCTGGTATAAATTGTCAATCTTCTCCTTTACTGCTATTTGCCCATTTGTTGTTGCTGTATAATATTATCAGCCTACTGGAGAATGTTGATATATAGAGATAAGAAGTTTCCATGGTTTATCCCAATCAGATAAATAGTGGCCGTCTTAAATACAGTTCCCTCTTTAATTTCAAAGGTATGGGTACACAGTTATGTTTGGGCTGTAAAAATTGCAAATAATGCAATGGCTGAAGCAAGAAATCACAAACACATTACATTCTAGATGCAGTCAAGTGAGTACTGACTGACCATTTACAGGTGTCTGGAAATAAATTCTATGTGATTCAGGAGTCTCAATCACAGAAGCATCTTAAAATATGTAAAAATGTCCCTTAGGAAGTACAAACATACAAGAATAATTTATTCTATATGTAGGAAGCAAGAAATGACATGTTTTATATATGTATAAAATGTTTATCATTAAGGAAAAAGTCGGAAGGGTTAAAGGGATGGAAGTTAAAAGGAACTCTTTCTTTATGAGTAAATCAGTAAGGGAGTACTTTGCAAAACTATCCAGTTAACTGAATGAGCTTTCCAACACTACTTTAGGCTACTGCCACAAAACAAAATACTCATGCAGCTCTCTTGTTACAGGTTGTGAAATGCCATGTTTGTGTAGAACTTGTTTAATGATGAAGGTCTGGTAACAGAATTTCACTTCTTCCTGCATGAATATCCTCTTAACATGAGTGCCTTTTCTCAAGCAGCAGTCTTGGCTGAGGCTCTGCAGCGACTGGCCAAGCTCACCCAAGCGAGATGAGAAAGTTCTGGATGGCAGATGTCGGGAGCAAAGGCAGCTGCGTGGCGTGGGGCTGCCGTGGAAGGAGCAGCTGCTGCCAAGCCCTGTGAGCAGCGATGTGCTTGAGGTATGTGTGAAGCTCAGAGTTCTGGGCTGCAGTTGCAGGGCTGCTCTGATCCGTTCTGTGTTCACACATGAAATGTGTTTCCAAGTACCCGAGACAGAACTGGAGCAGTGTGAGACCCAGAAGCACATGTGCATCCCTAGCACCAAGCAGCCTTCGGTAACTTGAATGGACTCCAAAGTGAGAGGAACTCATGTCTGCTGTGATAAAAGAGCCAAATGATTATGGGCTGGACTGATAACTGGCAGTACAGAGGCACAAGGTGGGCTCTGACACACACACTGTGGCTGCCCTAACTTTAATGCTCACCCCTCCTATCCATATCCTCCTTTATCTCCCAGGGATGAATAAAGAGGAATCAGAGTCTGTCAGTGTTCATCCCATTCCTGTCTCTTCAGAATCATAAAGACCTCAGATTCAGTGCTCAAGAGCTTTTCAGATGCTAACTACTAATTTACAAAGAGATAGGAAACTGTGACTGTCAAATAAATAACAATGGCACAATAATAGCAATAGATCCTAAAATGTCCTGGCTGTAGCTTATCTCTGTGACTTGCAAACTACTAAGTGGCATACACACCCACACAAACTCCTGAGCATGAGTAGGAGAGCACATGGTTCATGCTCGCCCAGCCTCCTTCTTTGCTATCCTCTCTCAGGGATCACCATTCTGCCTTCTAACTCCTTCAGTGTTTGAGGTTTTAATCTTTAATGCGTCCACGTGTTGCTTTTTATTTGGTTAACAGTACCAACAGTAATTGATTAAGTGTCTTTTTTTAATAAGTTGCCATGATTGTTTATGAAATGTAATATCTGTATGGGACTTCTCTGAATATTTGCTGCTATGAAAGAGCAAAGACCACTGTTTGCATGTTGTCCACTAGTGTTAGTGGAAACAATAAGCTAATAGCCTTATCCATAATTCCAGAAGCCTTATTCTTCCTTTGTTTTTATGATAATGCAGAATTAAACACCCACATACAGAAGGGAATCCTCGTCTGACAGCGTTTGTCTCTTTCCAGAGACATTGCTTCCTAGTCCAGGTTGGGCAGCTGCTGCAGGTGAGCGCAGGGGTGCTTATTCAAGTCCCCCAGTGTTGTACCAATAGATGGCTGCCTGCTCCTTGAGCCTCGCCGTCCAGTGGGTCTGAAATCACTGCATTTATTCTGGCAATAGCAAATCTGCTGTGCAGCTGACCTGTTATTGCACTTCATCTCTTGGAATACGCACACAGGCAGAGACATGCTGCAGCTTTTCTTTGTGCTAAATGGAGGGTGAGAGGGTGAGTGGAGGGACAGAAATTGCTATTGTTTTTAGAGTGTTCACAGAAATGATGAAAAAAGCGCCATACGTTCAGATAAAATTTGAAATATCTTTAATTCAAACCCACATGACAATGAAGATATTGTAACCCCTCACCTACATATTTCATACAAAGTGAGCCAACAGAACAACGAGGATAAAAATTGCTGTACATCTCCTTGCTTAATCACTCTTCCCTGCAGCTCTGAACAACAAATTAGACTTTTTAACATTCAAAACAATTCTTTCTTAAGAAATGCTGTCTGAAGGAGTTCCCGCAGAGAAGCCTTCTTTTCCTATGGAAAGGTTCAAGAATGATACTGGGTACTTGGATACAAAGCTGAGGCTCCTTAGTGACTGTAAATCAGTCCCATCTTGTTAATGTCAGTAAGGCTATGCTAATTTATGCTTGCTAAAGCACTCCAACCTGCCAACGGGCACCTGGTTAAATAGGCATGTTTAACCTGCTGGAGTTGCTCAGAAACAATTAAAGCAGCAGACACTCCATTCGATGTGGAAAGGCTGCACAGTTCAAGTCCATCTCTCCCTTCAGCACCAGCGGCATTTGGGTCCCCCTGCCAGTAAAGCCACTGATGGAAATGTGAAGGCAGAGTGCTCTGGATGCCAGCAATGTGCACTAGGAGCAATTGAAGAAGGAAGCTGAAGGCTTGCTGAGACCTTGTCCTGCTGTGCCCTGCGCTGAATGATGTTATGATCCAAACTTCCCCCATTATTATCCTTGCAGTCCTTACTTTTGCCTTCTTGGCCTGCCATATTTCCTTGGTCTCTTCAGTTCTTGAACAAATTTTCATTTTTTTTATCATTACAGCAGAAAAAACGGCAGAAAAATTGTTACAGGAAAAAAACCCCAAAAACAAAACCACAAACAAAGCGAAAAAGACAAAGAAACAAGAAATCCACAAAGCCCACAAAAAAAAAAAAAAAAAAACCCAGAAAACCCAAACCAAACCCCCCCCCCAAAAAAACCCCAAATGAGCAAACAAAAAAAACCCAAGAAAACCACCTGACTTGATGTTACTATTGCTGTTAGCTCTGCTCACATACTTCATGCTTTTCTTCTCCTTTGTGGACTGTACACTCTGAGCATCGTTTGCAGCTAAGTGCCGTACAAATAACGGCGGCTAAACCTTGGTTTGTCCTCAGGCATTGCCACAACAAGAAAGGCATTTCAATTAAGAGCAGTATTGTAAAAGTGTGCCTGTTCTTAATGACTGATTGTCTTTCCTAGGTCCTACCAACACAAACAAAGCAAAGAGAGACCAGAATACTCATAATGAACAATGCTTTCCATGCAATCCTACTATTTCATTTTCACCCACTTCTTTTCCATGCAAAATGTACCTTTTTAACAACAGTTAAATATTATCATGAACTAAGCAAAAAAGTATTATTCTAATGTGGCAAATTGTGCCCTTGCAGAACTGAAGACAGAAATGATAAAGGAAGCATATCAAGCAATTTGATTAATGCTTAAGATAATATACCACATGAAGGAATAGTTTAAAAAAAAAATACTGCAAATTTGCAATATAACTTCATGGTGGCAAGGTAGTTAATTTTTCTCTGGTTTTTGCTTGTTTTGTTTGTTTTTTCTTTTCATGCTTGTTAGCATCTACTTTTCTGTCTTTACATGGGACACTACTTTCATACCAAAATAACAGTCTTTTTTAGGGTTTTATGTGGGTTGTGAGATGATTTTGGTTGCTTTGTGTTCATGACAGTGGTTGCTACTGTTCTCCTGACTGCAAATATTTAGTGGAAAGCTTTTACCTGGGCAATACCATTAAAGAAACACATAAATTTGAAATGCTAGGGTACTCATTCACATGGAAAGGGAATGGAAGTATGGATGATTTTTGCAACTCAAATCAATGATATTCTGCTATCTTTCTTTATTAGATGGAGATATGAGACATCTCATCCACACTGTAGATATCTCCTTTGACCAAATTAAGCTAGTCCTTTTATAGTCAATGGAAAGAGCTGCCCTATCTTAGCCATTTCCTTTCAGATGAGAGAGATTGCACCCTCTCAGTGCCTGTTTCTCCCTCTTAGCTCTAAAAGCTGTTTAGCCTACAAGCTCAGATGGGGAGGTTTGCATTACAGATATTTGTATTTTGTGAACTCAGTCCTTTTCCTTGGTGTCAGATCTGTAAGGATTGAAGAAAATGCACAGTCTGAAAGACCTCATAACGTATAAACTGCTCCTTCTGTGCATGCCAGGCTTGGACCAGAGCTGAGTCACAGCTTCTGAGTTTGAGGCAAAATGAAAATTTCTGTGCAGTGGGAAGGACAGTCAGAGCAGGATCTGCAGCACAAGAAGGAACAGGGCAAAGTTGGAAATTTTAGAGGACTTGGCTTAATCCTCACAGCTCTCACCCCACGCTCTGACACCTCCCTTGGCTGCAGCAGGCAGCCTGGTCTGCAGCCCTCTGGCACAGGGACTCCAGCTCTGAGCCCATGCCCTTTCTGACACCTCTGCTGATTGCTGCTCCTGGTGTCCCTGACATGAGCCAGCTTCGACCTGAGACAAGAAGAGGAACACCTGCTTCCAGACCAGGTGTTCTCAGGGATAAGTCCTGTTTCCTCGTTCATCTGTCCAGCTGCAGGCTTTATCTGCCACTTGCTTGAAAGACTGTCCTAAGCAGCAATTAGTAGAAGGTAGCACAAGCAGGCATCTGCCTCCCTTAGGAATGAAGGCAACAAAATATTGTGAAGGAATTTGCTTCCCTTAGAAACTTAATTCTATTTAAAGACCTTCTTGTCATTTCAATAACTAATCTCAGGAGGAGGGATGCGGCTTGAGGGTTATGGGAACAGTTAATTCCTGACTGCCACTTACTCCTTATGAAGAGTAAATCCTTCATGGTTCCCTCTTCCTCAATCCCTCTTTCACTCTCTCAAAGATTCCTGAATCTAATATAATAGTGAATATTAAGGACTCTATAATTTTTTAGAGGTCATGTTAAGCCTCACAAAACCAATGCAGGAGAGAAATTATTACTATTTTGTATGTCTATGACCAAAAAACCACTATGGGAATGTTTGTGGGAATTAAATTATAGGTCAAATTCACAGAAGAGTCTCAGAGGTGACAGAAAAGCCCAAAATACTTGTTTAAATAGTTAAAGAATTATGTCAACTTTTCTAGTCCGTCAATCTTTACATTTTGCAGTTTTTTTATTTTAAAGACTTTTTTTATTCAAAGAAAACAGATTCCACAAACAAGGAGATAAACATATTTGTGTTCTGAGCCAGTCTGAACCAATCTTTTTCATGAAACCTAAAAGGCCATTATTCATAAAATTGTACTTAGAAAAACTGGAGGCAGATGAGAGAAACACTTTTCCCCCAGGCTCCTTGGAGACCAGTGAAGCTGCTAGTAGCTTGCTTTAATGCAGAACTGGAAAAGAGCTCTGCCTACCCACACAGCGTAGCTGTATTTATCTGAAAGTCTTCCTATTATTTGCCTTGGATACAATTAATTATTTTGTACCTAAGGTGTTCCGTGGCATACCATTACATCACATTAGCCTTGTGCTTGACATCAGACTGATGCAATGTGATACATTAGGAGTTCTACCAGAGCTGTTTTAATTAGGCAAGGTATTTCATTCACTTAGCGAATATTTGCTTTGAGTTGCCTCTACAAGGCCATAAAATACAAGCACCTCAGTGCTCCCAACTAAATGTCAGATGGGGTATCCTACACTCTGCTGATTAATTATATAATACTTAGATCATTTAGCTAATCTGTTGAATGCATATCACACAGTTAATGAAAGACTTCAAAGCTGCAGGCAGACTTAAGAAATGAATCATCGAGTACAGCACAGTCTTCATTACTCATTGCAGAACTGCAGCGTTCGTAGTAACTGAGTTTGAGCTGGGAGAGGTGCAAATGGCAGGGTTACCCTGCCAAACTCTGCTTGTTCTTTCTTTTCTGCCTGTTTGAGGAGTCACAAGCAGCAGGGTGGATAGATACTCTGGCTGCTTTTCAGAAGGGCAGAGATTGATCCCTGAGGCACTGATGGGGAAGGGGATTCATCAGAATTATTCCATTTTATAGAGTGCTGCAGCACCCATGAACCAGGCTCTTCTCCTGCATTGCTGCCCTGGGCAAAATTTTAGGGCAGTATAGGAAAATAGTAATGCCTGCCCAAGCAGAAAAATTCTGGGAAGGCCTAGAACCTGTAGACACCTGTGAGATTTTGTTTTTTGTGTTTTTGTTGTTGTTTTTTTTTTTTCCCCCCCCACATGGATGTACAATGATTAGCAAACACAGACTGAAAAGTCAAGACATTGTCATCATCATCATCACCTATTGTCACGGCTCGAGTAGCTCATTCCATTTTCAGAGTGGGTTTTTTTTCAGCCTATTAGCAGCAATTAAAGGTATCAGTTTATCAATTGACTTCTAAAAGGACCATGAGTTTTTTTTCCATAACTCTGGGGGGTGGAGTTTATTCGGTTTCTCTGTGATGGTGGAGGAGAAAAGCTTTTTTTTTTTTTTTTCAGGAAAATATCTGGGACCATGGAATGGAAATGGAAGCTTCATTGAACAACAGCTCATTGATGTTTTGTGATCTGGCCCATTAGGTCTGGTCTGGAAGCCTTAAGCTTGTAGCAAAGATATTTTGCGAAGGCTTGGGTGAAATGCAAATCAGAAATGGTAAGGAAGAAAGGCATATGGGTTGGGAGGGCAAAAATAAAATCTGTTTAGTTACTGTGATTTAGCTGATCAGGCAACTCCTCACTCACAGATTGCCTGTGGAAAGAAATTATGTGAATGGTGTGAGGTACTATCACAAAGAAATCAAAGCCAATAGAAATAGAAACTCTCCTCGGGATACACCTAGGAGGCCCCAGAGGGACATCCATCCCCACATCTCTCACATCGCTGTTCTGCACCATTATCGGTGCTCAGTAGCACCGGGGGTCATCCTGCCCCGGTCTCCCTTTGTGGGAGGACTTGTGAATTCTCTGCCTATCTGACTCACCCGAAGGAAGCTGGAATAGCTAACAATCACCTACTCTTGTTTTTTAAAATTGCCTCTGGCTGAAGGAGATTAAGCAGTATGTGAGCTATCTCTCTGTCCGCTAACCCTCCAACGGGGGAGTGGAAACAAACACCTGGGGTGAGAGTGCCCTATCCACTCCAGACACTTTCTGTGATAATTCCGTTGGGGTATGGGGCCTATACAGCAAAATGCAGCACAAATCTCCTCCCCCTGTTAAAAAAATTCCTGTATGTGGTCAGAACAGAGTTTTTTATCACATCTGAAAGATAACACCTCCAGGAGAGCATCTTAGGAGAGCAATCTAGTACTGAGTCAGAGGGAAGAGAATGAGTCACTTCAGCACTTACATTTTTCTTGGAAGTTTCTCACTGAAGCACTGCCCCAGTCTGACACTATTTAGTAGATGACATCAGAGAGACGGGAGTTTATGTTAAATTCAGAATGGATAAAGGCTAGGATCCCAGGAAAGTGTTTTTAAAAGAGTGGCTAATTTTTTGTGGGGCAGTTAAAGAGCACTTAATTGGGGGTGTATTCATCATGCACTTACTGTAAAACCAGAGTAAACAACAGCAAGAAAAAAATCAGAAGGGAAGATTAACCAGAAATCTTGGGCTGTGAAATAGGATAGATACAGCATGTGTCACATTGCAGACTGTTCTTTCCTTTAGCAATGGCACTCAAAGTGAACTCATAATTGAATTGTATTTGGCTAGGAAAAGTGCCTTTTTTTTTTTTTAATCTTACTTTGCAGCTACCTGATTTTTGCAGTAAAGCTGCATTCAGTCCTGTGAAGGATCCCCTCAACAACAGCAAGACATCAATGGCAATGCCAGGTTGTCATTGTGGAGTGGTGCTCTGGTGATTATCAGTGAATTGACAATGATTAGTGACTCACAGTTGCTCATTCTTAATCCAGCCCACTCCACCACTGCTTGTACTGCCTTGTGGGAAGCAAATCTAAGCACATGCAGAGGAAGAAGCTCCAGTGTTATTTTGCTGGCAGCCTTCTAGAAACCTCCTTTGCACTGTAAATGCTTGTTTGCTGCCCACGGAGTTTGCCATTTGGCTAGAGATTTTCTTCCAGCCCTACAGGGACTTCAGAGGGTAGACATTGTATACTACTGCCAAATGGTAAAAAAGATAAAAATTATTTAAGCCAGTGAAGCATGAGATGCACATGTGTGTATTGTGAAGATAGCACATGTTGTGAATGAAAAATGTGCTGGCAAGAATCACTGCTGTCAATCTCCTGAGGAATCTCCCTGTGCTGAAGAGATCAGCTTCTGTGGACCACGGTGGTACCCACCTCAGCATCCTTAAGAAAGGACCCAAACCCAGAAAGGTTCATGTAAGCTTCTTTTCTCCGGCTTCAGGCTTGAAGCCACATGACATGTAGACAACTGTAGATGGACAGAAGTTCTGTTTGCTCTGCCTTCTAGTTTTCTTCTTTACTTCTAGTAAAACTCAGATGAGATTGAAGAGTAATGTGGCTGCTGCCTGGCTCATGTGCCTTGAGTCATCCCAGCCAGATGTGTCAGAACAGCCTGTAGGCCAAACATCCCCTCACCAGACATCACAATTTTATGACACCAAGAAAGGAGAGTAGAAGGGCAGCTGAGAAACTGAGGAGGTTCAGCTTCAGAAGGGCTTTTAACAGCCTCAGCTGGAAAAGCTGGAAATGGACCTGCCACTGGAAATATCTGATATTCACTGCATCTGTTTCAGTTCTCTTAAAATTCTATGAAAGCTGTCCCTCTCCTAGTATTGCCTTCTGCCTCTGTTGTGCCAACATATTTCCTCCATGAAGCTGTCCAATAAAACCTGAGCTTCCTTTATGATTAAGTACTCAAGTGCAAGCAAATAGAGGCCCAATGCATTTTCAACCAGCAATATTTAAAATATAGAGAGAAGAAGAAGCTGCCTATACAAATGTCTGTGTTTTTGGTATAGGCTTCATATTTAAAGCAACATTTCTCAGAAATCATACTGAAGGCAAAAACATGCTCAGTAGCTATATGTTCAACAGCATTGTTTCTGGAAAGAAAAAACATTTCTCATACTTGAATAAATTTATAAAACAAGGCAAAGTGGTTTACAATCACTTTGAGAAAAAAGGGGTAGGTGTGCTACAGGGCTCTAGGCTTTGACTTTGCTCTTCATACCAAACATATTTTGTCACATTTGCTCTCATTGCTTTGAGCTGTTTCCTGGCAAATTGAGCAAGTTCTGCTTACTGCAGCTATGCATCTTGAACAAACATGAATTTGTTTAGATATACAGTTTTGACGGATGGAGTGAAAGCTGGCATTTCAAGGCACATTTCAAGAGTTTGCATCCATGGTTCTTGGCAGACAGGTACATCCTGAAAAAAAAAATTGTTTCTGCCTCAATGATATGGAAAACCTCAGCTATAATAAATGGGCAGCCACAGGTAAGGTGGCATCCACACAGCTGCCTGCCAGACACTCTAGGCAGGTGTCCAGGCACAGAATCATAGGATGGTTTGGGTTGGAAGGGACCTTAAGGATCACCTAGTTCCAACCGCTCTGCCATGAGCAGGAATGCTGTCCACAAGCCCAGATTGCTCAAAGCCCCACTCAACTTGGCTTCCAGGGATGGGGCATCCAAAATTTCTCTGTGCTACATGTTCCAGTGCCTTACCATCCTCACAGTTGAGAATTTCTTCCTAATATCTAATCTAAACCTGTCCCCTTTCCGTGTAAATCCATTTCCCTTTGTCTTGTTTCTGCATGCACTTGTCAAATCTCCTTCTCTGGCCTCCTAGTAGGTCCCCCTTCAGGTGCTGTAATGCTGCTATGAGATTATCTTGGAGCCTTTTCCTTTCCAGACCAAATAACCCCTGTTCCAGGAGTTGGAACCCCAATTTTCTCAATTTGTTTTTATAGAAGAGGTTCTCAGCCCTTTGATTATCTTCATGGCCCTACTCTGGACTTGGTCCAACAGGTTGACATCTTTCTTATGTTGGAGCCACCAGAGCTGGATGCAGTACTCCAAGCAGGTACTCATGGGAGCAAAATAAAAGGGGAAAAACACCTCCCTCAACCTTATGGTCACACTTCTTTCACTGCCAGGCCAGGACATGGTTGGCTTTCTGGGCTGCCAGTGCACGTTGACAGCTCATGCTGAGCTTCTCATCGATGCACCAACATCCACAAGTCCTTCTCCTCAGGGTTGCTCTCAATCCATTCTCTGCCAGCCTGCATTTATGTTTGGGATTGCTCCAACTCACATGCAGAGCTGGCACTTGACCTTGCAGAATTTCATAGGTGTGCATCTACTGAACAGGTCAGCATGTCTGCTTCTGCTCCGTGATGCCTGCAGCTGGTCAGCAGCCAGGCCAGGCTGAGCAGCAGTGGCACAGAATATTGGAGTGGGATGGAGGCCTTGGCTTTGTGGTGTATAAATGGAACAGTGCAGATCACGCTGAAATCTTGTGTGGAGCGTGAGGTGAGGCGTGTCTGCCGGAGGTGGCCATGGCTTACCACCACCACCACTTCTCTGTGCCCTTCCTCAGCAGCCACAGCGGCTGAGAAACCTCAGCCTCAGCTTCAGACATAACTCCGGGCAGCACCAACAAGTGTCCCAAGGACACGTGCTGTGCTGTGCTCCTCACGCTTGTTGGACCAGGCTCTCCCCCTGCTGCAGCTGAAACCAAGGGACAAAACGCCCATGGAAACTAATGGGAACATGGGCAAGCCCACTTCCCATATGGTGCCTGTCAACCACGTGCTTAGGAAACATCTGATATATTTTTATTCAGATCATGTGCTTGGTATAATGACTGAGATTTGTTAAGTCCTGAGACTGTAGATCTTAAGTAATTCCCAAGTTTTGTATAAATATCCATCTTTGTTCTTTTGTGAGAGAATCACATGCTGGCGTGAGAACTCATATGATTTTGGGGGCAACTTAGAGAAGCCATCTGATTTAAGGTGTACTTAAGTGCTCCATAGCAAACTCTGCAACTCCGTTAGGGCAGTATTTCTTTACACAAACCTGAAGTGGAAGTAGCTTTGGTTTTTTGATGAATAATTGAGAAATACTGAGGCTGAATCTTATAATTTTTTACATTTCTGTGGGTTTTTTGTAGCTATAGAATATCTACCACCATGGCAGCTTAGTAATTGTGAAGCTATAATGCTATCAATCACTTTTGTTGCAAAATGAATTATATTGTTCACAATATTTATTTATTGATAATGTTTGAAACATAAACAGGAAAACTTTTATACAAAATTTTAGCTGAGACCATAACCTTCGCAGTTAAAATATTTCTTGCAATAAAGCTGCTATAACATAAAATCATTGGAATGATATTAGATCGTGGTATCTCTTCTTCACCGATTAATATCTTGTTAGGTGGATCATTTAGGTTTAAACAGGTCCCTGAACTTTGGGTAGATAACCAAAATGTTAATATGACATTATAGTGGACAGGATTTATCTGTTAAGAAACACACGTACTGTTTTATGTCCCCTTGACTTTGAGAAAATGTATCACATTGTAACTGAAATTGTTCAGAGTACAATGGAGCATAAAAGAAAAATGATTCTGAATGAGGCACAGGCACAAGTTGACTTTCATGCTTCCTAAGGACAGAGGCTCAAGGAAAATGTGCATCATCTTTGTTGGTTTGCTTTTACCTTCTGGAATCATCTGGAAGTCCCCCACTCACGGATTGCACTTGAGTGGAGTAGATGCAAATACTATATGGCTTAAGAAAGATGCAAAAAACAAAGGTACCTTCCCAAAACTTATTTATGTTATGGTAAATTGCTGACAGTGTCACCAAAGCAGAGATCATGTATTTTCTTATCTTAACAGTATAATTAAGGAAAATTTTTCCCATTTTACTGTTTCATAATTGTTATAGTATATAAATTCTATTTTGCCGGTAGGTTTGTGAGGAATAAATGGTCGGTGAAGGAAAAGAACAGAACTGCACAGCAGCTTATTCCTTATTTATAGGAAGCCAGAATTAATTTAATATCATTTATTCTATTCAGGATAAAAATTAATATCTAACTGAAACAGCTAAGAACCTATCTTGAGTGGACAAAAATCTTCATTTACTTCCACTGTACCCAGAGTGATTTCCCACTCTGCTGCCTAAAGCTCATCCTTCGCAGTTAATAATAAACATCATTGACTAAATGATGACTGCAGTTCCCCTGCTAGAATCACAAGCGATCACTTATGTTCCAGTCAGTGCTGTTCTTCCAGAGTGCACTCTGCATTACCAGACCCTCTGCTTGATCACCAGCTTCAGTCACCATCAAACTCACTTAAAGTAAAGATGTAAACATTTTCCAAGTAGTTGTGGAACACCTAATAAACCTGAGTGTTATCCTTGCTCTTCAGTTAGTCACTGTCTATTTACCATAAGCAAAAAAAGGGACTTTGACCTCTAGAATAGAATTTCAGGGACGATCTCATCCAGAACATCTGAAAAATGTGTCACCTCAAGCCACTAACCAATTTAACCTTTACTGTGTTTCATACTTAACAGGGAAAACAATTCCCTCTATTTGTGTCCTGAGGTTATGGGAGAGATACTGATATAATTTACAGTGTATTCTGGTAGATAAGGTTTCATTTTCATCTTTGGCATTTGAAGATGCTAAGTCTAATGACACTGTATAAAAATGACACTCTCTTCTAATTTGGTAATGCAAAAGGTGAATGATGATGATCTTCTGAAAGTAGTTAATTCAGCTACCATTAGTAGAAAATACTGGCTTGACTTCTTAATAAATTGGTGGTTGAGTTAAGTCCTGGAGTATTAATCAAAATAGTTGTTAGGATCTGAGAAAATCTAAAGGTTATTTGAAAGACTTGTGCTTTGTCTTTTTTTCCCCAAAATGGACTGGAGAAACTCTTCATGTGTTGTATGTTAATTCTCCAACAGTATAAAATGCCTGTGTATCCTGACATGCCATTTGAAGCACTTCTTGGACCTATGGTTGGAAGGCATCCATTTTAAAAGTTAATGTTAATAAAGGCTTGGTTATGAGTGAGTGAAAAACATGCCTGATTTACAACCCAGTATATCTCCTTAATCTAGACAACTTGTGTCCTGTGCACATGTCACTGAGAAGGTACCTCCTTCCTTGATTATTTTCTACTCTCTTGTAATCTAAGAAATAGTTTACCATAGAGACAACAAGCTTTCCATGATAAATGCAATAGGAAAATGTTTAAATTCCAAATCTATTTGTCTTTCTGGTGATGCCAGGCACACACCAGCCATGCAACATGATATAGTGTCATGCCATGCAGCAGAATGGGAGTCACTCATGGCAGCCTTGGGGTGGTTGGTTCTGTAAGGCCTTGAGCAGAGCCCTGAGAGGCTGTGCCTACCTTCCTGCATGAAGCCTAAGCACCAGAAATACTGGATGTTATGTTTCTGTCTCAAGTAATTAATTAATGAAGGCAGAAATAATTAATGATGAATGTAACAGAAGTACAGTGTAGGTACTGAGGTTAACAAGTTTATCTTATTTCTCACCAACCATTATCTGTACATCTCTGTTATTAATTGCCTAATCAAGAATTGGGCAAGTATAATCCAGAGCCTATGACTCCTGCAATATTCCAGTTACATTTTTGGCAATGTGAAAGATGTGTGGTAAGTCATCAAAGTGATTGCTGAAGCAAGAGTGTTGCAGGTAGCACCAAAAAATCCATTCCCCAGGATTAATTTTGTCTTCAGGACTCCCCATTATAAAGTGGGAATACTGTCTAAAGAACAACAAAATAATTATGTTTTTCTAGTTCAATCTGGACGCTGATGCTATTCTTGTCAAAGTGAATGCGAAAAAATCCATTTCATAGGCAGACTTCAGCATGACTTCAGTTTCTGTTCAAGTGTTGGTAGAAGATGCTTAGGATACCTCAGGAAAAAAATTACCAACTCAGTGAACCAGGTTCAAAACCTGGAGGAAAAGAAATAATTCTTACTTCCTCTTAAAAAAAAATTAAAGAAAACAAAAGCTTTCCTGTTATTAAAAACAAATTTGCCAAGAGCATCTGGACTTTCCAAATGTTTAGCATGTGGATGACTCACCAGCTTTATGCTAAGATATTATGCTGTTATTTCAAAACCGAAATACCAGCTTTGACATTTTTACATGTTGTACAGAGATCCATAGTTTTTCGCCTTATTCTATATTATTTCAGCTTTTAAAAATCTAGAAAGAATCTTGGATTAAATGTGATGCTGATTTTGAATCTCTTATAAAATGATTTTTCTCTGACAAATGATTTGTTAGAGAAATTGCATTTTTAAAAGCCTTTATTTTTCTTGCTTGGCCAGACTCTCATTTTAGATGAATTATACCTGTTGCAGAAACTGAAATTAAAGAAGTTTTGTATTGAGCTCAGGACTTAGAATGAACCAAAGGCTTTCCTGAGCAGGGCAAATTAAGATGGTCTTTCTAGAACTTCTCTGATCATTGGGCCTTGCTAGAAGGCAATTCAAAATGCAGCTCTTCCACCACTGGCCAACAAATCTTAACTGCTCAGAAACATAATTTTTATAGAGGGTGGAGGAAGGGAAAGATTAAAAATATCTTTTTATGTATGTGTGTGTGCATATATATACACATACAGACATACATATATATATATTTTATATATATGTGTGTGTGTGTGTATCTATATATTTTGTAATTTCTGAGACCTTTCACTAATATGAGTGGTTTATAGCAGATCTGGGGCTTTGATTTCTGATGCCTGTACAAAAAGCAAAGTAAAATGCTCTCCTTAAAGTATTTAGGTCTGCAGGGCTTCATTTTGGCCTCTGTCACTGAGTTTAATTTTTGTGCATAAGGAATTATATGTGCTCAAAAAATATATATATATATACTAAATCCCTCAGTTTGGTCATGCAAATTGACTTGGAGTAAAATAAACTAGGAGTCTTCTTGAATGGCTAGTGCCAGGAAGATGAAGGTAACCTAAGCAAAGGAAGGGAAACTGCATTGCTGAGACACATGTATTGCTCGTGGTTTTTGTTACAACGAAGCATGGAGTTTCATACCAAACAAATGAAAAGCTTTGTCCTCAGAGCTTTCCAGATCTTCAGATAAGAGTGATCTTTTGGCTAGTGTGATAGAAAGAGCAAGGCTGACCTATCTTCTGCATAGGGGATCTTTAGGTTAACTCAGACTGACAAGGTGATCTCAGGATGAAGAAGGAAATGGGTATACAAAGCTTCTCTATCTCCCTGGTTTAGTGCTCAGGTTGTGCTATAAAATGTGTGTATATTTACAAAATTCAGAGAATGATTTTTAATGTATGGACACCTACATGACATACAGGAATTCAGGTCTCTGTGTACATAAAATAAGAAACTTTGAAATTGCTCTGGACTATTTTTCATTATAAATTTGAGTCCTTCTTTAGCTTCATAGGCTTGTTAATTTTCCATTTCCCTGAATTCTCTCCAAAAAGAAGAAATGGCTGCTTTTTACTGTAGCTGTATTTATATCTAGTTCAGATTCCAAATGATTTCTATTTCTTTTATTAATGATTGCAGCAGCAAGATCCAAGAGTATAGAGCCTATCTAGCAACTGTCATATTATATTTTTTGTCCTGTTCCCAGAAGTTGTTCTCAACATAGGCACTGAAACACAGGTGTCTACAGGTCTGAATATAAGAGGTATAGGTTGGAGAAGAGACCAAAGTCCTCTGAAGAAGATTGCACCATTTTGGCAGTGTCCCATCAAAGTAAACTAGAACTATTTAGCTACACTTTAATGTCATAACTGGCCTGGACATGCAGATATAATAATTCCAACTTTATAATCTCCCTGTCTGTGGTTATTGCTATTTTCCTGTGGCTCTGTAAATGTTGTGGTTTAAGCCCAGCTGGCAGCCGATTCCCAAACAGCCACTCACTTACTGTGCTCCCCAGTGGGATGGTGGAGAGAACTGGAAGGGCAAACGTGAGAAAATCTGTGGATTGAGATAAAGATAGTTTAATGAGACAGAAGAGGAAGAAGATAATAATATTGATGAAATTACTAATAGAAGTAATATATAAAAATAGGGATGCACAATTCAAGTGCTCCCCACCTGCTGAGCTGCCAGTTCCCAAGCAGCAGTGGCCCCCAGGCAGCTTTCCCCCATGTACATGGTGAGCATGATGCCACATGCCATGGAATATCCCTCTGGCCAGTTTGAGTCACCTGCCCTGGACACGTCCCCTCCAGATCCCTGTGCCCCTCCAGCCTTCTCACTGGCAGGGCATGAGAGGCTGAGAAGTCTTTGACTTACTCTGAACTCTGCTTGGGAACAAAATAAGCGTACTAAATCCAAATCACCACACTATACTAGCTTTACCTCTATTCCAAACAAAACCATGGCAGTAAAAACATAATTGAGTATGTGAGGGACAACTGTCCCTTTTCTGGGGAGCAGACTGCCTTTCTGGAGCCCTGAAAATCCCTTTGCCTTCCCTGCTTCTATGCCTGATATCCATTGCATGCCATTAGGTATACAGTTCCCTCTCAGTAGCTAATGAGACTTAAATAAACATACTGAGAGACGAACATGGCCTCTGGAGTTTAATAAATGATGCTGATTCTGGTTTCAATTACACTGGTGTAAATCTGGAACATCACCACTGCTTGCAGTTGAATTAGTCTAGATTTATATCACAGCTGAATTTAGTCCATAGATTTCATTTTTTTTAACCCACTGGAATTTTATCACTGTGATTTAAGCCTTTTAAAATGCTAAATATAAAGATAATTCAATAGATCAGGTTCTGTACCTAATTTTTTTTCCATATCTCTTTGCACACTGGAGTTCTATTTATATTTTTATGTTTTTCAGATTTAGTCTTCCAATAATCAAGCAACTGATAACTGATAGCATTGCATATTATAATTAGAATATAATTTTTTCCTTAGCCCTTTGATTCTGCCCTTGAATTTTTGTACTTTTGGCTGCAAGTAATGTACAGCCAAAGTTTTTAAGCACAATTTGACATCCTGTTTAGGATTAAAATAAAGTGATTTGATGGATGGAAAAAGCATAATGCATCTTAAACTAGTCAAAAGAACAAAGTACTGTTTTGTTCTAAAAAGCAAGTAGTGCCATCTATGCTGTGATCACATCACCAGTGTTATAATGAATAATGTGTTCAGAATCTGCCAAAAATCAAAGGTGAGTCAATAGAAAAAAGTTGAGACGGGAGATGTGGCCAGTGAGCTCACAGGCAACACAGACCTTTGAGTGCTTTTTTTTTACCAAAGTCTTCCCTTTAGGTATAAATGAGTAGCCTTCTTTTAAGTTCTTCTTACCTCAGACAGACTATGAGCAGCCATAATTATATAAATTATGAGGAGGCAAATTTCTATGCATTCTAATTCAAAGATGGAAATGCCAAATGTTCATGAAAAATCATGATTTTAATCTTGTTTGAAGCTGATTCAGCTCAGAAATGTTAGAATTCGTTGAAAAAGGGGAATATAAATTGACCTAGCAAAGGTATTAGTGAGCAGGAATCTTGGATTGTAGGATTCTTGAGAACATAAAACATGAAGGCAATCTAAACTGACTGGGTTAAATGCGATTGCCAGTCTTGATGAAGCCATGATCTTCAGCAATGCTGAGGACAGGAATCCATAGATCTGATAATAGTTACCCATATCTTCTTGTTATAATAAGAAAATGTGTGTAGGAAGGGGGAGGGGGAAGAAGATATAAAAACCTGTGCAACAGAAGCCATTTAAAAGGCAAGATTTGCCAACTATCGTTACCATAGTTACCTTGCATTATAATTATAGGAGAAAGATCTGTGGTGGACTTATTTAACTATGTGTGGGATGTATTGGTGATTGGATGATGACCCTTGTTCTCTGAAATAAAGATGAGACATAGCCTCTCCCAGTGCATCAGGCTAATGGAAATGAAATATCATACTCATTAAGAACATCAACTTGTCAGTGCAATAATTAACAATTATGTTTATTTCAAGATAGCTGGTCACATATCCTGGAGATGCAGAATTGAAAGTTTCTTAAAAACAGGAAAAAGAAGATTAGCTGAGTGCTTTAGTGTTAATTTTCAAACCCACTGAGTCAGGATGCATGGTTCTAGAGAGCTGATACACACTTCTACTGAAGAATTAAAGTACACTGACAAGTCTAGATTAACTATGAGAATTGGAGTCTGCTTGTTAAAGCTGTAGATGTAAGACACTGGTTCTTTGCTCTTCCTGTTTGTAAACTGATAATTCCTGAGGCATGCATGCTCTCTTTCTATATCTCAGAACTTTGTGGTGTTTGTTTGTTGTTCGGTTTTTTGGTTTGTTTGTTTGTTGTTGTTTTTGCTAATTTTGGAAAAAAAGATAATTGAGCGTTTTTCAGAACAAACGTAATGGCATAGGAGAGCATGCATTCTCCAGCTGCCTTGCCTTTTCATACTGGCCCAGATCTGGCTTAAGGCTTAGAAGATGCAGAAATTCTGGCATTGCCATATCATATGGCATCGAATCTCTTCTTTGTATCCTTATGCCTGGTACACCTATGGAACAGCTGCATATTATTTGCCTTTGCCTTGATTATTGTTGTACCATTTGTCCTGGAGACAGTGAAATACAGGACTGCACAAGGCAAAGGTACATGCTAACTCACGTGCCTAGGAACTGCTACTAGAAGAATCCCAAAGAAGCAAACATTTTGAACTTAAAAATGTGCAGTGTCAAGTCTTTAACCCTTCACAATTGGCTTCCTCCTCAAGATGACCCTTTTTTCCTCTTTTCCTCATACACACCATTATGAAAACCCAACAGCTGAACAAAACATAAAAAACAGTACTTAGTTGAAAGAGGGATTGTTTTGTAGCCTGGTGGATTTTGAGTCACAGCTGCATTGGTTTTTTCAGATGCTTAGATATGCTTGTCGTGGTCAATCAACTGATCTTGCTGTAAGGTGGCTAATTTGGGACCTGCTAACATTATCATCATGACAGCCCAAGCTAGCTGCCCTTGTATTTGTCTACTTCTGGGGCATATTTTGCAGCCTCCTTTGGGCTGGTGGCTGCCTTTTCTACTGCTGAGATTAGGACCTGAAATAAAATTTAAAATTACACTAGGTATGTCTGCAAAGGTTGGAATGCACTCCTGCAAATGTAAATATAAAACATTCTTGTACCATGTTATGATTCATGCTTAACTTTCTATTAGTTCGGCATTTTCTATGGCAACATTACTACTTTTTTTTTTTTTTTAGATATCTTTGTTTCGCACAATTATTTAATGAGAAAAATCAGCCTGCCTAGTCTCTTGTTTTTCTAGCATGGTTATTGCTATTTTTATCACCCAAATCATGGCATACTGTGAAAAAAAGAAACACTCTAGCTGTGCTCGCTATGGAGAGAAAAACTAGTTTACATAAGGTTTCCATAGGGCTATCTAGGTCATTGAACACTTACCACTCCCTGCTTGATTGGTTTTTAGACCCTCATCATGGCTCCAGGGGAGGAGCTATCACAGCATCAACAGTTCTGCCACCTCCCTCTTCTGAGTTTCTCTTCTATTCTGTTTATTCTAGCCTGGTTTCCAAATTTTCTTTAGCTCTACATAAAAGGTGCCCTGAAATATGAAAAAAATCCCCATTGTGAAATATTTTGCTTTTGTTCACTAAATTTTTACATGGCAGAAAAAATCTGGGCACACTTAATCCATTTTGCATCTGTCATTTGTTTTCTGCTCTACCACTGACACAGAGATATCGGTTAGATTAATGTTTGGGGATATCTTTTAGATTGTTCTACTTTTAGGACATATTTTTAAGTTAGTGTAAATTGAAGTAACTTTTGATTGTGCTGGGCTGTGGCCAGACAAGATGTATTGATAGTCTGACCTGTAATTTGCATGTTCTCCGTGTACTGAACATTCACTCACCCTACATCTAGAATGAAATACAGAAGTGGGAAGGAAGCAGTCTGGCATTTGTCTTACTGTGCAGAACAATTCTTATTCTGCTCACATACTGCTATGTCAAAGAAACCAGTAAATCTGTTTCAGGTCAGCATTTAAATATTTTTTTCTTTGTGATGAAGGCATAAAGGTCTAATATTTCATAGCAGTGAAAAAATATATTGATGGAAATTATTTTTATGGTTCTCACAATGCCTCATTAGTCTCCATAACATGCTAAAGCAATTCAGAGAAGGAATCCATGGTACCCTCACTGTACTTCCCAGTTTCTATCCTTTCTTTATGGGCTGACATTTATTTCCTGGAGATATTAACTAAGAACTGGAAAGACCAAATTATTCCATATTTGCTGCATGACCATGGAGTTTACAGAATCTCTGAAGTCACTTGATACTATTTCTGCACTCTTCTGCAAATCTTAACAGCCTGAATATGTACAAAAATATCTGTTAGTTAATTTTCAGTGGGGGAGGCTGTAGCTTTTGACTGATGCTCCACATTCATGAATGACTAAATTTGAGTCTGATAAGCCTTTTGTCCAGGTGATCAGCCATGTTAGAGGGTGGGGGGAACATTTAGTCCTTCATTTTTGGTAGCCTCCATTTTACTCAACAGAAGTGGTAAGTATCACAGATTAATCTGTGCTAAGTGTAAGGCTGTTAAGATGTAACTGCAGAACTGTCTTCATTTTGAAGTGGGTTTTCCTTTTTTATCCATAGCAGTAGTGCAGTAATGAACATGAATAATTTATTATTGCTGTAAAACCAGATGCTAAACTGTTGCACAAGCAAATAGTTTGCTTATGCAAGGGAGATAATAGGGCCTTAAACTCTTTTTGCACATATTAATATTGCCTGCATATCCACAATGTACCTTGCTGATACAATTCTGGCCAAAAACCTCACATTGAGAAGAAATCAGCCTCACTGAGTTCTCTGATCTGAGGCATCAGATTATTTATTTATTTATTTATTTATTTATTTATCTGTTTATTTATCTATTTATTTATTTATTTACTTATTTCAGAATCTCTTAAAAATGCATGTTCAGGCTTTAACCCAGCAAATCCATACTGGGTGAGAAAAGCATAGTAGTTCATTGGTCTACTCTATGAGAATTATTATTGAACAGAATTTGCAAGCCTAGAGTCTTAAATTTGAAACCTCTCTGTGGGCAAGACAATGTCCAATTGCATTTGTCCAAGGAGAGAGAGTTCAGTGAGGTGAGCCTATGTCAAACATTCAGCACCTTGAATCTCAGTAAGATTTGAATCCTTTTACACTTTCTGTCTTGTATTTTACTCCTCCATCTGCAGTTTTGAATATTCAAGCACAAGCTGAGAGAGGGAGTACATTATTTTGGGCTACTGGTATTTAGTTTGAAGTTGTCAATCAGCCTACAGTCAGTGTACAGTGAAGAATAAACACTGCCACAATCTGAAAAAAGCCACTCATTACTGTTGATGCAAAATTAATTTATACAAAATAATCCCAAATTAAATGTTAATAGTTCTCAGATTGTGTATTAAATTTTGGTTCATGCTGACTTCCTCACAGGGTTCTGCAGTAGTGTAAGCAGAATCACATGTGGTGCTTCAGTAAAAATTACTTCCCACAAACTCACTTTTCTGACAGTTTCCTCAAGGTCAGTAGCAATTTGCCTGCGGTGAATTTAAAAAACGCAATTTTGTTTTGCTTTGTCTGTATCCTTCACCCAATTGGATTTAGCCTTAACACTCCAAAACTGCTACTCATATGAAACAGGAACATCTGCACATGCTCAGTCTCTTGTCAACAAAATAAACTCAACCTTCAGAAATTGCTCAAAGAAAACTGTAAAAATTCACACATATCCAGTAGCTCTTACGGTATCATCAGCTCTGGAAGAAATAGAAGAAAATTTATAGATTACTTCTAAATAAATTAAAATTTCCCAAAGAACGGGAGATATGAAGATGCTTATACAAAAACTTAGGAATTAAATTTTCAAAGTGTCATTGTCAAGTTGTGGAGAATTGGGTAACATATTGCCTTCTCTACTTGAACAAGGGAAGGTGATTTTTCAAAAGGTTAGATGTCACAGTGACTTCAGCTAAGCTGATGGCTGAAGTTTGGCCTGAGGATTTTTGGTCTGGTGCGATGTTGATGTGGTGGCCACCTGTTTGATTGGTTTTTTGGCACTGTGATGGAATTGCTTATAAGAAGCCGTGCTGAACTGTAGAGAGGTAAGTGGAATGCTTTAAAACTGGAAAATACTAGATTATCAAGATAGAAAAAAATACATAAAAAGCATTTCTTTTGAGAAAAGGGTTTGCTAAGAGGGCAACTCATATTCAGTGTGAAAGAGAAAAGGTAAATACAGAACTCTATAAATACAAACATCTGTGAATACAGATGCATCTCAGGGTGCTATAGTTTCTCTTTAAGCTGGCTGCTGTTCTGAGAAATCCTGGATCTTGAAGAACACCATACACTGAATATTTTCTGGCTTGTTCTTTAAAGCTAGCTGGATTATATTTTTAATGCTAATTTAGGAGAAAACAATAATGAAAATATTTTTTCCCCCAGTTCTTAATGGTTGTTGATGCTGCTGTTCATTCTCTGGTTTGTACTTGCTTAAAATTATGATTAAAGCAGTTTTTAAAAGATAATTAACACATATTTGTTTGATAAGTTTGTTAGCTGTACGTGACACAGAACATTCTTATGCATCTGTTTGAATATGTAATATTTCTTCTTTCAAATATAAGATCAATTTTGCAGTGCTAGTAAAGCAAATTATTCTACTATAATTAGTAGAAATCAGACAATGATGTAATATCAATCTGAAAACTTCAAGCAGGTCTTTTGAGGGCAATGATTGGTGAACAATCCACAGTCTGATGTTCATCATCCTTGTTATGGAAGATAGTACTTCTAGCTAGGCAGTGAGCTCTGCCAGAAGCAAACCCCCTGAAACGTAAACCCTGTGCAGAAGAGAAGTCATTGCTAAATATAAAGGTAGAGCAGCACTGTCATTATCAGTGTAACTGAGGGGTGGTCTCTTGGTTTATGTTGCCATAGTGTGAAACTGGAAATTCTGCTTTCATAGATTGTTCCATGAAGGTTAATTTCTTATACAAATCACTTTCTTGTTGAATTGAATTATTGGGTATGTGCCCAAGTTAAGATTAGGTTTGGGCAGGTTTAGATCCTTGCAGAACTTTCTGTGAACATGTTTTGATAAGGAATCCTCTTATCTCTAGTTAATCAGTCTCATGTTCTTGTCCTACCATCCATAACCAAAACAACTGAAGAGTGAAACAGCTGTATACCTAATGTCGAGGTTTTACTTTGACTAGCCTGTAAGATTTTAATTTTTCAGCTTTTCAATATAATTTTAAATGGTGACAAGAGAACGTTTGTGTAGGTTTGATATTAAGGTAGATACATGTTGTTTCTAGTCATATAACATCAACTTCAGAAAACAGTCCTTATGTTTTTGCTGAATGTCTTCTGGATTTCCAAAATGAACCAACATAATTTGATCCTGCAGAACTGCTTGCTATGTGAATCTTTTGTTGGCTTTACTTCAATACTTTGATATGCATTGAAATCACAAGGCACTTATAGCTCCAAACTACCATCAACTAAATTATGTATCAGAGTAATCATACTAAATCAACAAATCTCTGTTGATACAAATATAAAAGCACCTTAAATACTGAACACACTCCCTTTACATTACCTTAGAGTTCATCTCACAATTTTTAGTTTACTTTTGTCTTCTGCAGTGCGGTGATTCTAAGCTGCTCTGTTCATTGTTGAACCATTTTGAGCAGCACCCTGCTTCTCAGTACTAAGTTGTGTGAAAGAAATAAATGGATGTAATGCTTTTCAGCCTTGCCTCTTGACAGACCTATACTGCAGGGAAAGATCAATGTTGTCCACATTTTTGAAATCTCTAATCTTTACATAACTTTCTGTACTTTGAAGGAAAGGGTCATTCCCATTTCTACTTGCATTTTAAAATTATCTTCTCACTAAGGTTATAGTACTTTACTGTTAGGCTTTGACCTGCTAAACAGCCATAAACTTTGGTACTGTAAAGTGCAGCTTCAACATTGCTGATGGTAAGAGGTGAAAAATATGTCCATTCCATGTGTGCAAATACAGTCTCTTATAAAGCAATAGGAACTGCCTGTACATACTGGATACAGAAATTTGTCCTGAATCAAAATGAATGTATAAAAAAAATCTGTGAGTACAGGACTTTCAGAAAATGTTGACTCCGATGCAACAATTTACATAGAAATCAGGGAAGCAGTGACTATTTGCTGTCACCATTTGCTAGTCTATGTGAAATGAGAGAGTAAGTCCTGCCAGTTATGTTTCCTGACTAATCCCATGCCTGCTCGGCTACGGGAGTTGAGAATGTGCCTGAATAATGACATATTTCCCATGCTCAAAATCCAGAAGGTGGTTTAGTACCTTGATGGGTCAGGTGTCATAACAGAAAGCACTATAACTCTTAAGGCTTTTTGGCATGCCTATAGGTAGGCTCAGCCAAGAGGACAAAAAAGGAAAGGTCTTCTCAGTCCAGGAAGCTTGTTGGCAGCATAGTGTGGGAGCTTACCCTGTCACTGCCTATGCTCTGCTGGAAGATTAATGGTTGTTTTATTCTGACTGCCTTCAAGTAGGAAACTGTGCTACAGCTTCTTTAAGAATGGTCAAACGTTTGTGTGTGCATATCTGTACAAATGCTCAATTATATATAAAATGCATGCACACATGTACACAGCACACACATACAGACTCTCATAAGTGGCTCTGCTCCTAAGGGAATTCACAAGAAAATAAACAAAAGTCTCACCAGTCTTTCTCTGCACCTTACAGCTATCACCTCTCAAACAACATTTTTCCTTTTTTTTTTTTTTGGATAATATTTTTTCATTGCAAAGTGAATAAAACTAATTGAGACCAGCTAACAACAAAGTAGAAATATTAAGAATTGTAAACCTTGTGTCTAACCAGATGTTTTTCAAGATATTTATCGTTATGAATTTTCATGAGAAAGTGCTGTACAAAGTATATCTGATAAATTCCTATAGTTAAAAGGAAGTGAAAAATATTTATTTTATAATTTGTAAGGACTGAGTTTTCAATGACTGTTTTATTTTGTTTATATGTCTCAAAGCACACACATGGACAAGAATTTAAAGTTCTTTCCCAAGGTCTTCAAAACCAAGAGTTTATTATTCCTTTTGAAAGCAGGGGCCTTATTCACAGCTCAGAGGAAGAGTAAACCAGATAGCACTCTCTGGGAGAAATCAGTCACCATGATTTTGTGGTTGAGCTGGCTAATCACACACATGAGAAAAGAGAGAGGCTCATGGTAAGAGTTACACATTGTTTGGGTGTTGTGCCCTAGATAAGGCTTCAGGGGCATCAGCAGACGCTGGATCATCCACAGCCAAATGCCTGTAGCCAAACAAGGGGGTGGAATGATCCTTTTGTAATTTTCTTTGCTCTGAACACAATTGAGGACTCATATACTAGATTCTCATGTCCAGAATGAAGCTCTCACTTGTATTGCAGCATGATTTTCTTCGGGTGCCCCACCACCTGTCACTGCCTGGTTGGTTAGCTGCCAAAGGCCCCCTATAACAGCCTGGAAAGGTGAATTGAAAAACAGAGCTTCATGTTTGTAGTTGTGACATGGCAGAAAGTATTGTCTTAAAAAGTCCCACTGCCTAGGGTGGAGCAACCACTGGGTCTTAGAGGGAAAATCCTTAGCTGTTCTCTAATGGCCACAGAGATTGCAAGTTCACAAGGGTAGTGAATTGCCTTAATGTAAATAATGCATTCCTAAAGCATACACAGAGAGTCAAATGTCATGGTACACCCATTTGATGTGTTTTATGTTGTACCTATGGTGACTAATGAGTTTTGTATTATTATGCCAATAAATAATTTGAATAATAAGTAATGAATTTTGATGGCTCAACTCAATGACCTCAGTCTTAATGACTCTATGATTCTATTCTGAATTAACTGAAAAATGCATTACTTATGGAATAAGCTAATATTGGCAATCATGGCTAGCCTGTTGGGTGTTCAGCTGAGAAACTCAGAAAAATACTAATTCGCTGAAAATGTGAACAGGCAGACTGTCCTCTCTGAAAATGGAGCGGCTCTGAGATGCTCCACCTTAGGCAGGCAGAAATCCAGATGTCCCAGGAAGTTAGATACTTTGCAGTTTCAGTTGGTTTGGGTTTTGTTTTCTTTTTTTCACACGAGGCACAGGGAGAAACCAATTTGCAAAACAGACCATGGCTCTTTCAATGTTTCATGAAACAACCTTCTTGCATGAACTGTGCCTGGGATCACCATACAGAATCACTAAGTACATGCCTGGACTCTAATAGCAGAAGGCAGTAAGTTCACTCCAAGTTCTCAAGAATTTGAAACAAAGTACTCTACCTTCTCCTCTATGTTTTTATCTTCCTAATTGACCTTTATGTTTAAAAATATTTAATACCTATCTAATTTAATTTAATCCACAACAAATAAGACTGTAAGAAAAAGAAACTCATATTTGTTCTATTACACTAATAGGCTTAATAACAATAATCCACTAACATCTGCAATCATAAAATAAAAACTTCATTATCATTTCAATACAGTTAATACAAAACCTCAGGTTCGCCAGTACACCAGCTGTGTCCTGGTGCTCAACAACACAAAACAGCAATTCATGCAAAATTACCAGTCTTTGTTACTGACTCTTTTTCCTGGCTCCAGTCCCAAAATATTCCTGCTGTTCAGGTCTTTTGTTTCCTCTCACTGGAAGCCTTTTATTTTCTAGGAGAATATAAAAGATCATCTCCAAGAATGACTTCAGTAGCCTTCTCACCTCCAGTATCATGCCTCTAGTTCTTTCTTCCTCACAGTCAAGAGACAAGTGTTTGGTTAAAGGTCTGCACTGATTTGAACAAAGTGCTTCTTTGTGCAGTGCTGCTGGCATTGCTCTAGACATGCCCATAATATTCTCCAGAACCTCTAATCACCTTGGAAATATAAAGCATTGGGAAAAAAATATTCATTTAACAATTATATTTTCTGACATTGCCTTAAGGATGGAAAATGCTCAGAAGAGCAAATCAACCAGTTTCTAATGCTTGTCTTTGAATTGGTGTTTAGCTGGAAACTTGCGGCCTTAATCATAGGCAAGGCCTCAACGTATTGGGCACGGTGCATGGCTTTCTAGGAAAAGTTCCTCAGAAGGAGTTTCCTACTTAGAGACATTACAAAGGCAAAAAACTAAGAGGAGATAGGCTCAGGATTAAATACATTTGTCCTGGATTTGAGCCAGTAATTCCAAATCAGTTCCATTGCACGGGACCTACCAGTTCAATCACTAGAAGCATCTTTCCAGCATGCACTGTAAACCTGCCCTAGAGAGGTGAAAATGATTGGTGAGCTCACGGTACTGAAATATCATTCATGTCCCTCTCAAAAAGCTTTTCATCTCTGCCAAGTAGGCAGCCAGAGTAAGAACAGTTTATGTTTCAGACTGCTGGGTTACCCTAGCATTTCCTCTCCATCTCACTCAGCTGGCTGAGGCAATTAGGCAATTGTGTGTTTGCAAACTGAGATAATGGGTGTTTTCCTAGCAGTTCTTTTGGGAGGGGAGGAAGGGCAAAGGAAGTAAAAATGTTTGCCTGTCAGTTGTCTGCATTGGTTATTCCCCAAAGCCTACTGAGAATGTAAAAAGAGGAATGAACTTTTGAGATAATGTCCCATTATGTAGCAGACCACATATCTCAAGCTGCCATTAAGATGAGATTCACCAGTGGTGAACGACAGAAGAGTCTAAAATAATTATCCATTATGAGAGGATTGGCATCTTTCCTGAAAGCATCCTGCACTGTACCTTGGTAGAAAGAGGACACAAACTGCCTTAGATCAATGCTCTGGCTACTCTGGTTTTATTTTTGGAAGCACAGGTGTTTCCATGCCCCGTGGTAGTCTGAATCACAGTGTCCAAATGAACAATCATTTAAGAACACAATTTTCCCAGGTGACAGGATGCATGCCTCTTTACATTGATCACTTAATCACTCATTAGGAGGGAGAATAAAGACAGTCCACTGGTGTTTGGAGCACAAGAGTCTGTAAACAGTGTACTTTTCTTACTAGGTATGTGAAATGACTTGAGATGTTTAAACGTGTTTTAATCTCATTGGGAAGTGAATAACACTATGTTTTGATATTACTTCTAAAATAAGTATCAGAATTGTGTTTGGACAAGTAACCTGTCTGTAAAATGGGCAAAACATTGTGACTTGTGACTTGAACTCATGAAGGGTTGAGAGCCAGATGCTATACTGCAGTCAGCCATTGTTCTGTTAGACAAATCACTTCCTCAGTGTTATCTCCTCCTGTCATTCCCTATCTTGTTTATTTGTATTGCAGACTCCTTACAGCAAGACACATTTCCCAGTAAGTGTCTGGGCAGTGGCTAATATTTACTCCTTGTTCATTGTCATGATGTTTTCAGATCTAAAGTGACTCTTATGGATCAGGTTCAAGGGTAAACTGCACAGTGCTTTTAGTCCTGTGGAACAAATTCAGGTGTGTTTGCACTGAAAATGTACTCTAGTCCATATATCACTGGTACTCTGTAAAAATCAAAAGAGTTATAAATTTGGCTTTTAAGGTCCCACTTTACTAAAAAACCTGAGTGGCTTTTTGTTGCTGTATAGTGAATTTTTTTGTTGCTGTATAGTGAATTTTTCACTTCAGCTAAGTTCATATTTTCAAACCTGCAATAATTTATCACAATTCCCAGGATTATAAATCCTTAATTCAGGGAACTTCTGTTAATTTTTATATATAAGAAATAAAGTCCAGGAGATGTCCAACCAACTCTGGAATTGTTATGCATCAAATGTGGGATTTTTCATGTTTTAGATACCTAAATAAAACTTGATCACAAAAGACAACTTAATACTGCAACAAAAAATTGCAGAAATGAAAGATTAAAAAAAGGTTTTTTTCAGTTTGATTCAAGAATGTCAGACCAAATCATTTGGTTAACATCTTTATGACTGTTCCATTCTGCTATCATTGCTATGTCTAAAGGTCAATCTCTTTACCCCATAATACAGATTTATTTTGTTTGCATAGCTGATTCAGTCTTTCCTTCCTGAGTCAGATGTAACAATCTCCCTTTGACCTTCTCTGTAGGTGTTGTAGGCAAAATCCTACACAAGTTGTTAAGAGCAAACATGCACAGACTTTCCACTTTGACTATGGATTCAATAGAAGTAAGAGAAAGAGTCCAGTGACAGCATAGGCCTATGGAAGCATCCCACAGGATTGGGATGCTTGCCTGAGCTCTTGGGAAATAAGGATCCTCTTCTAGAAATACAGTAGAGCTAACGCTGATGCATTACTTAGGCAGAGATTAGCACTTTGAAATACCACATATTTGATAATCTTTATATAGACATAAGAGACGGCTTGATGGATGACTATTCTGATGCTAGCCTGTCTTAATGACTCTCAACAAACTTGATATTTATCCTCTTTTTCACAATTTCTATTCTATAATAGTGATAAGACAGTAAGCAGAATGTTTCCAACCAATGGAAACAGTGGAAATCACTTAGTCTTCATTTGTGTTTCAGACTGAGGATCAAAACAATTGCTTAGATATACCATGGCCATTCACTATCCTGTCTCTTCAGCAAATCACAGGCAGCCTCCAATTTTCGACTGAATGAGGTAATTTTCTTTCAAACGGTGCCCATAATTCACATGGTGACCTCAAAATATGAATCTAAGCCTGTTGTTCAAAAAGGATGGGTAGTTCAGCATAATCCAATGGAAACCAGATATTCTGTGGTTTCTGTGTGATTGGCACTAAGGTTCTGTTATGAGAAACAGAAATTTTAGGTGTTATTAGTTCAGGATTTGGGACACCTGAATTCATTTTCCTGTGACACCTGTCATGTCCACTGGGATACTGGATGAGTGCAGATCCAGCAAAGGACTTTGTTGCCCTGCAAGGCACCATCCAGACCTATGGACTGCGCTTTTGTTTCTGGTTGTGGTTATGCTTCCTATATAGTGACCTGTTATAAATGAGATAGAAAGTAGTTTTCCTATTAAGGACAAAGACGTAGGTGCCTGACAGCACTTTAGATCTTTGGTGCCTGAATAAGAGTGGCAGACATAAACTTCCATTCATTCAGGTAGTGACCAGAGAAAGATGCCTACATTTCTGCGAATGAACAGGGCAAATTTCTTTATTCTTTTGTTTTTTCTTTCTGTGTCCTACCCAGTACAAAAGATAAAATCAAACCATAATTTCTTCAGTAGCTGTCATCTTCTCCAAGTTCAGATTTTAGGCAATTACTTAACTCTTTGAGAAAGTCTACCTTTTAAGTGTGAAAACCTACCAAAAAATTTCCAGAAGACACTTTTTTTCTTCAATTTTCCTCAGCTCTTTACATGAAATATCTGGGTGGATGTTGTCAGTTATTGTATATTACTGTGATTCTACTGTGTTTTTACACTCATTGATTCATACTGAGAATCTTGGTAAGTGTATCTGTTCCTACCCTTTGCTTCAGCAAGGCAAGCCTTTTCCTTGTGGTCATGAGTCCTGCAGAATGCAGAAAAAGCTTGAACCATCTCTGTTATAGCTCACTGTGTACTTGCCAAATCCTAGTATGATTCCAAGCAAAAGATCAGTTGCTCTTTCCGGCTTGCTATGTCTTACCTATTTCATGGGTCTGTTGCAGGCTGTTCAGTTTGCAAGTGCCTCTCAAAGCACCTAGTAAACTCAGATTGTTGAAGCACCAGAACAGCCCAAAATGTTTTCCAAAGCATTTCTCTGGTGCAGCAATCCACCTTCTTCTGAGTACTGCTGGAGTTTCTTGTGTTCCATTCTGTCATCTCCGACCACGTCCTCCCCATTCTTCTGCCTGAGGGCAGAAGGTGTGGGGAGGGTAAAGAGAAAAAGTTTATCCTATACCTGGTTTGAACAATATATATGTTGTTTACTTCTTGTGGATGTCAACACATTTTTTTTTTTTTTAACACTACCCCTTGATAAGGCAGTTTGAGTATTCAGAGGTATGGGCAAATCACAGTTCCACAGTGGATATAAATCCCAGCACAGCTGGATATGCAAACTTTAGCTTCCATATTTCTGTAAGGACCCAATTCCTGGAGCCATCTCACAGAAAGGACATCTTTGTCCCAGGGGCATTCTAGCAAGTGAAACCCGTTACAGTGAGTTCCTGTTCCTGAGCTAAATAAATGCAAAAGCAGTGGATATAGAATAGAAAAGCTGTCCAGGGATTTGATCCAATAGAACCACTCAGAGACCAGCACTTCTGACCAGTAGTCCTATGCTGTGCATAGGTCATAAGGTTAAGGTAAAGTTACATATTGGTCACAAGGATCATCTGGAAATGATACAGATTCTGTAAGCAATATGATATGCTGAAAAAAACTTGCTAGCATCAGTATGTGAAGAACCTGACTTAGCCCTCGAGTCCATCCAAAATTCCTGATTTTGAAATTGTCCTACATGAACAAATGAGTGGATTTCAATGCATATTTACACACAATTGCTTGTACTTCAAAAGGTGCATATATGACATTATTATTTTATGTCACTAGCTATGACTAAGCCTTGATCATACCATCAATCTGCACATTTTTTATTCCAGTCTTTCTTGCTTAGAGATGGACCCTGATTTTTAATAGGCTTATTTATTTTATTTACAATACCAACAAATAGATATAAATATATACAAAGTGCAAAAAATTATTTTTCTGTGGCTGTATAAAGGATTTTTCAAACTGTGGTTCTGAGCAAAGAGTGAAAATGGATAGAACAGGGAAAGGAACGCCCATTTGAAAGTGAGCTTGAAAGACTTTGCATGCCCAACAGTGACAAAAATATGTTTTTGCATACCACATGCTTGTATGCATTAGCTCCTGTCCCAGTTCTAAGGGCTACAATGTTTTCTGGATAGTGGCAGTTCTGCAAAAATAAGTTACCTTTTTCTTCTAAAATCCTGTATGGACATCAGAATTTTCCACTGCATTTCTGTGACTGAGCTGTACATGAACGGGACTGACAAAAAAGCAAATGTTAAGCAGGGCATCCATTGGTATTTATGTTAGAATTCATTTGTATTACATTGGAGAAGGCATTGGAAGTCATGGAAGAAAGAGAGAAATCCCTTTCAAAAGAGCTCTGTCACAGAGCATACGTATTATCCTGCCTGTGATGTTATTATCCCTGTTTTAAGCAACATTAGCAGGCATATTGTGCGTCTGTGAATACTAAAAAATAGGAAAAAAAGATTATATTAGACATTTATTTGAACTGAGGCTAATTTTTGGTCTCTTTTTGCTGCCTTTAAGGAGTCCTTGTCAATGAATATGGGTTGTGGGTAATAGGAAATTTAATTAAAAAATCATTAATTATGTTGCATCTTGCTCTTGCTACCTTTTGTTCAGTCAGGTAGGAATTAAAAGACACAGAGAGGGAAGATTCAAATTTTGCTCAGGTATGTCAATCCTGCTTATTGTCAGATACTCACCTGACTTTTCCCTAAGAATCCAAGGTCTGGTGATTTCTTCAGAACCCTCCACTTGTAAAAATTTTGCCCACCAAAAGGAGTAGAAAACACATTGCTATACTCAGTAATTACTCACAGTAAATGAACACAGGTTAACTTTTTGTCAATATTTGTGTTAGGTTTTTGTTACAAACCTTGTCACCTACTGAGCTTATGTAATGAATTGAATAAGGGGGACCAAAGCGTTATCAAGAAGCATTCCCAACCAGAAAAGAATCCAACTTTATCATGTTAATGCCTTAGCTATATTCTGCATTTTCATGACACAGTATCTACAAATTTGGGTTGCATGCCCTTCGTCTTTCTAGCCACAACACTCAGATTTATGACAGCATAGATTTCCCATTGGAACAGATGGTTTACTGCAGCAGAATTTATTAAAGCTTCATTTCCCAGACCCTTTTCTGCAGCACTTTTGCTCATTCCCCTCCCTTTCCCAATGTGACAGAGCATTGTATGTCTCTGACACTGAAATTAGCACAAAGACGTGTGGTTCCCTGCAAATCTGCTCTGCATAAATAATCATTGAGATTGCTGACCTGCTAAGGCTCCTAGCTGGCAATCACACTACAAAGCCTGTAATTTCTCCTACTTGGTGCTGCTCCACCATTTCCTTATCCTGACTTCTATGCTGTTATGCATCTCCCATGTCTGACATCAGAGAAAATAATCAGCTGGCACTGAGGAACATTATCATTCTATGTCTTATATGTAAGTATCTTGGCTTAGTAAGAAAAGAGATAGGTATCAGAAAAAGGATGTGACTCAACAAAATTAGGCCAAGTTAAAAGTGTTTAGGTTTTCAGGAAGTATTATAATTTCAGTTTTTCCATAAATCAGATTTGTAACAGATGGGTGAAATGTAGGTCAAATGCAGCAGACATCTTCGTAAGCATTTGCTTTAATGGTTTCCTTGATAATTTCTGCCTCTCTTGTCACATGATAAAGGACGGTTCAAATCAGTCCATGCAGACCACTTGCAATAAACAAGGGGTGCTGACTGAGAGAGCAATCCTGCAAAATGAAGGGCAGGATTGTGGCATTCACTTTTGCCTCAGGCCAATTTCATCCTAGATGCACACTGGATAAAGCAACAGCATTGCAGGCAGGCAGAATTTGCACCCCTGTTAGTAAGTACTGTGACACATTTTATAAACAAGATTACACACACCGAGGTGAAGTTCTTAAAATCACAGGGCACCAAAAGGCCAACCTAGGACAGAGTAGCAGCCTTGGCTTTGAATTTCCCACCTCTTCCCAGCTGAGTACCTGAGATTTACATGTCTGCCTTTGTATTTTGACAAAAACTATATGGCACACATAGCCATCTCCTCAAAACAATATTTTGTTTATTCTCAGTCATTTCCTTTTAATGGCTCACAGCCCCTTCAGTAAATATATATATGTATATGAGAATTTAAATGATCGGAGTTTTAAATTAGGTATCCCTTGGAGCTGTGAGGGCCCACTGCATAAATCCATCATTGCTCAGAGGCACGAGGGATGTAGCTGCTCCTTTGGAGCTTTAAGAGGCTCTGATGCTGATGCTGTGCCTGCTGCACACGCTGCTGGCTCTCATCTCATGACGTACACAGAGCTCCGTGAGCACGGCTCTGCCCCTGCAGCTGCTCAGCGCACTGCTGGGCAGAGAGAAAATAGACATCTCTGCTACTTACGTGATCTAGCTTTAAGTGTAAAAATAAACACACACAAAAACATTCAAAATAATCTGTCGTGTTACCCTTTCTTCATGAATACTATTCTTTAGCAGTTGTTTTCCTCATATCTGATATATTTCCCTAAATTACACACCATGTTTCTTGTTTTACATCGGTAATTGTGTGCCACCAGGATTTGAATCCAGAGGAAAAGGTTAGTTAAACCCAGAAATTATTTTTCTAATTTATTTCTAAATTTGCTTAGTTCTGAGTCCGAGACCAAATTATTTTGAATATTGTCATTATTTTTTTTTATGGACTTCATTTGTTTATGTACTCTACCAAGAGAAGCCAGTCAGTAAAACTCTTGCCTATGTGCTTAATTCAACAGAATTGCCATTCACCTTAAAGATATACTTAAATACTTCTCTTGCTGGCATGTCTGGGTAGAGCTGCTAATAGGAAATTACAGTTACTGATACAGAAAGATGTACTAATTCAAAATCCCTGTCTTAGAAAACCTTGCAACCTGTATGGAAAACAATTCTTGAACAAGACTCATCTCCATAGGCCAAAGGCAGGTAAGAAATGACATTGTTTTCCTACTGTACTCTAGGGAGGCACTGCTTTAAAATGCAAGTCAAACCTGCCATGGGACAGATGAAGGCCAGGCTGAGTCCCCCTCTGCAAGCCTTGCATTAAGAGGGGTGCAACAGGAAGCCTATGTTTGGGGCCTAAGGACAACATCCACTGGAACCGAAATCAATTGTAATCTTTCCATGGCACAAATTAGCTTTGGCTATGATCCAACAGGAAAATAAATTTTAGCTCACTGATGGAGTGATTAGAACTGATCATCTTTGCTGCCAAACTGTCTGTTTAAAAGGAGTATGCAAAGTCCCATTTCCCCTCACACAGCAGAAACTTGTTAAGAAGCCACTCTTTTGGTGATACTTCTAAGCTATCCTCTGGGAACACTCATCCCATAAATGTCTTTTCAGGCATTTCTGAAGGATAGCTGCCAGTATTTGTTTTGGCTCTGTTTCTGATTCTTCCTTGCTCTCTTCTCCCTTGTTGCACTAAATTAATTTGCTGGTTCTTCTCTAATACATACAGTAATAATAAGAGCAAGAAACAAGGGAGCTGGATAGGGTCATAAAAGCCTTTAATGAAGACGCTACTCTGGTTTCACCAGAAGTTATTCAGAGATGTTTGTAGCCTTCTTATCTTACCTTAAAAAACCGTGCAACTCTCTTTTCATTAAAGAGATTGAATCCAATTTATCACACCTACATGTTATATTGTCTTCCTTCTGGATCACACAAAATCAGAGCAGTGTCTTTTGTCTCTCTTTGGCTTTTGGCAATTGGGTATACTGGTGAACTGTTGTTGACTGGAAGGGCCACCATGTAAAAGGCTACACACTCCTCTTCATCACAACTCCAGGCTGAAGACTCTTTTGACACTATAAGCAGTTTGGGATATGTACTGATCAAATATAAAAATATCTTTGATAGAAAATTGCCTGTATAAAATAAGTATCTCACAGGTTAGTTACCTCACTTTTATGAGAAGTGGAAGAATATTGTGACTTGTGACTATGCCTAAGACCTGAATGATAGGCCATTTAAATATGATGTAAAAACTCTGCAGTAAACATATCTTCACGTTTAATTACTCACATTTTGAGGATGGAGGGTAACAGCCATTTTGCTTTTCTCCACCTCCAAGAGGGTTAGAAATTAACTCTTTCTCCTTTTCACATTCTCACTATTGTAGCACACAGCAAAAAAATGCGTGTGCCTCCTTGCTTGATGTCGCCCTGAAATTATGCATAGTAATGGATTATCAAAGCAGAACTGCTCTGATTGGTAAGGATATTTTTCAAAATGGATCTTTGACATGGCATGGAAATTGTGCTCTGGCTTTTAAACAGTGCTGATATGGATTTGATAAGGTGCACAGGCAGGGTTGGAGCCACAGTTCCCAGAGCTGTGTCTCTTTTCCAGGACCCTCACACCACCAAGAAGGGCAGTGGTCTACCCTGTGATACAGCTCCACAGCCACATGGCATGTTATGTCAGCTTCCATCATTTAAAAACAACCCAAATTCAAAAACTAGAGAATAGAAATTAGTCTAACAAAGATGACATTTCTCAGGACTGGCTATCTTCAAAATGCATTCTGTTGATCACAATTTTTGAGTCCTTGATTTCCTTTCTGGGCAAGCAATTTGTGCACATTTTCCTGGGGAGAGAATTTCCCTTTGGAAGGCAGCGAGAGACATTGGACAAATGATGAAAACTTTGCAGAAGCTGGTCAGCTGCCTAATCCTTAGAAAAGTTTCAGGTCAGATGTTTTAGAGAGGGACACCTGCATGTCCATAAACACCCATGCATTCATTTACACATCACACAGAAATGTCAGCCACAACCTAGGCCTCACTGTTCCCTGTAAAGATAGAGTTCATGCCTAAAATATAATAAACTCCACAGCTGATGGCATCTGAAAGGTGGTAGATCTATGTACAGATCAATGGTATTCAATTTATACTCTGAAAAACTTAATTTTTCTGCCTTTACTGGAGTACTGCTTGAAAAAAGATTATAAACCAATTTTTTAATGACAATGTATACCTTAATATCTTATTTGAGCAACAATAGAGAAGGAAAGGAATAAAGAGACTTTATTTTTTTTCTTCAGTCTTTGTTGTACATTTAATCTATTTCCATTATTATAACTGAAAAGTAGCAGACATTAATAGACAAAATGTTGCTCATGATGCATTTTATTTCTTTTGTTAGTGAGTGCTACTCACTTCAATTTCAAATCCAGTTCAGACTGTAGATTATTATTAAAGTTGATGATGAAACAAATTCCACCCTTTGTAATCTTAACCTCTGAAAGATTTACTAAATTCTCATGTTCTTCAATCTTATGTGACTAACACAGTCAGAAGAAAATACAAAAATTGCAGCTGGGCAGATAAGATTTAGATTCAGAGAACCATTACCTCATAACAGCACTAGGAAGAGAATACAAATGTTAAATTGAGTTTGGATGTTGCTCAAAGCAGAATGTAAAGTGATGGGAAGAGCCTGTGAACCCCCTGCTGCTGGGCGAATCACTTTTCCTAGTGTAGCAGCAGTACTTAGATAATCAAAATAATACACTATACATTTTTATTTCAGTTAATCAGGAATAATTGTGAATAAAATTCCTACAAAATATTTTCCTTCACCAAGCATGGCATTTTGTCCAGAAAATTGCCACCCCATGGTTTTCAAAGGGCTTGAGCCACGTGAACATTTTCTGTGAGGGGTTGGGTTTGAAGGGTCAGTGTTCCTGGACAGATGGCCCACCAGATGGCTAAGGATGGGAGCCTGCCACCAGTATCTCATGGCCAAGGGTGGTTGAGGCTGAGCCCTTGACTGTGGATTACACTGTTATTTGTGGAGCAATGTGCTGGGCCAGGTTCCCATCCCATGCAAGTTCTCAGGGCACCAGCAGAACCTCAGGCTCCACCTGCAAAGCTGAGCATGTGGTTCGGCATCTTCAGATATCAGCCCCAGGTTGTGCTTGAGAGGTGATCCCATGGCCCTAATCTGCTGAGAAATTTCTCTGGGTAAACCACAAATTGCTCTTCTTTCATACTTCCCTCTCCATCTCTTCTTTCTTCCTCTACTCATCAGGTGCAGAAGGGAGGTTTGTTGGCTGAAGGGAAGGTAAGGAGGGGAGGAATAACACACCTTCCTGTACTTGTCTGATCTTGGAGATGCTGATGCAGAAGGCAGAGCCACGTTGTCTCTGTTCTCACAAAGAATCTGTAGCTAACATTCCTCAGGGGACAAATATTCAGCTGGGAGCTTTAGGAAACAGAAACCCTAGATCTTCTGGGGTCAGTCACTCAAAGAAGGTAAGAGTAGTAAAAAAATAGAGACAATGTTCTGGGTCTATTTGCCAGGTTATTTCCTCATGTTGGTTGTTTGTGCCTGTTCCTGGAAATGCAAAGGGCCCAGAAATGGTTGTGGACATGTTTGTACATGCTGGTGTCAGCTCTCCTTTCAAGTTCATCCAAAGCTAGAAAGAAGAGTAATCTGAGAATCGATTTTTGCTTCTGTTGAGCTCTGAAATATGTCAGATTTGAGCTTCAAAGAAACTGCTTATTCACCCATTCAGGATTCCACTTTTTTATATTCTCCTTTGCATTTTAACTGCACCCAGTGGACTGTTCTTTCAAACTGAGAAATCAGACGCTCAGCTGAATACCAGCAGTTTTTGTGACATGTGTGCTGTGGTAAACAGCCCTTGTTTCTTCTGTTGCTGCATAGAACCTGAACTGAGTGCTTTTCTCCAAAAGGAGTTAGTATTATGCTTTCTCAGATTATTTTTTTAAATTGATATATACAATGGTACCTAACTGTTGACTAGGCACTTACAAAAAATCTTCAGTCACAGTGAAAAATCTCAGTGATACAGTTGCTCATGTTACAGAGTACCAGTCATTACAGAGTTATAAATGATAGCCATTATCTAGGATGATCTGTAGTTCACATTTCCTGAAGATGAACTGAACACCTACATTCAATGGCCAATATATCTAAAATGAAGCATAATCTTCAAATATTTACATTATTCTGAATCTTTGAGAAAAATATGTAGGGCCAGCTTCAGGTCAGAGTCCTGTCTGGAGCAGCACAAAATCATGGAGTTTGACTGCAGTAAAATTGCTCCTTATTCTGAAGAGGAGACCTAATTCTCAGGCAGCAAGCAAGTAACAGAGGTGATTATCCAGTACCTTGTGATTATCATAATACTCATCTGTCACTGTGATATTGTCAGCCAGCACAAGATCCATTTACTGTGCCACCTTACAGCCATCAGCAAGGAGCGCAGTGGATCCCAGCTAAGGCATGTATCAGCATCTACTGTGGCCAAGAAACAAAATGCTTCTACTACCTGTGGAAATTTATACTTATAAACCAGAGTGCATCACGTGCCTGGAGTGGTAAATCCTTGCTCAGGCAGATTTCTTTCCTGTAGCCAGGCTCAGTAGCAGCGTGACGATGCAGGAGACCATGTGTACAACTCAGATCTGATCTTGTACAAAGCTATCTCCTATTAGATTTATAGCCAGGAGCTGTTGAAACAAGCAGGGCTTATATTTATTTCCTTCAAGTGTTGATGTGAACACACTTCACTCATGAGTCTATTCGCACAACATAATTAGGAAGGATGTCACCTTGCCTGACTGAGTTAAGTTTCACAGCTCTTATGACCTTAAGACTGCCTCTGCTACTGGAGCAGCAGGAGGAGGTAGCTGAGTGCATAGCTCACTCTCAGGAACAGGCCAGTGGATGTGACCATAGATATTGTCCTTTCTGTGCCTTTGTTCTCCAGGTACCCTCTTGTCCGTGTTGCCTATTCAGGCTATAAGGAATTTTGGGGCAGGGATTGTTTCCATTGATATGTAGAGTGACATGGTACACTAGTTTGAAGTCCTCACCAGCTCTGTACATACTCCTAAATCAGAATTACTATAGTAACACCAGCATGCCGTTTGACCATTAAGATTGTGAAAGTTAATTTATTCAGGCAAATGGCACATTGACAAAGTTATGTTGTCTCCCAGCTCTTCACACTCTGCTGTGCCATATAACTACAGAATATATAATTAAACAGCATTTAGGCTGAAGGGACCTTGATGATGAGCAAGACTTCTGTATACTCCTATTATAGAAACCAAGGATATCATTGAGTGGTGACGAAATTATTTTCATCAGGGATAAAGTGAGCATTAGTAATTGTTCAGTAGTGCTCTGGATGACAAATATGTTGCCTTCATTGTCCAAGAGGGTTAAAATTTAAAATTTGGGAAAAAGGAAGCAAGGAAGGAAGGAAGAGAGAAAGAAAGAAAGAAAGAAAGAAAGAAAGAAAGAAAGAAAGAAAGAAAGAAAGAAAGAAAGAGAAAGAAAGAAAGAAAGAAAGAAAGAAAGAAAGAAAGAAAGAAAGAAAGAAAGAAAGAAAGAGAAAGAAAGAAAGAGAAAGAATGAAAGAAAGAAAAAGAGAAAAGAGAGAAAGCAAGAGCAGCTCATATTGAACTGCAAATTTTTAGTGCAATAAATTGGAAATCTGGATGGTGGAGTAGGAAAGAGAGTGACAGGAAAATTTAATATTCTTCCCACTAATAACATGTTTAATTGTAAGCCAGTGCAAAAGCCAGAGCTGAGTCCATCTTGGTGGCATAGAAAGGAGCTAACTTTACCATGTTATGCTTCTAGAAAGAAAAATTATTGATAAACAAGAAGTACTTTTTATGTTGTTTTTTTCATCTAGAAGGTACAGAACTCAACTCAAAAAATTCTGTTTCAATACAGCTGTTCCATGAACTATGAACTAAATTAAAGTAGATTTAAACTAGTTCCAGGTTTCAGCCTGCAAAATAAGACCAGGATAGCTGTTGATCCCCCATCTTACTGAGATAATAGGAAAATAACTTGATTTATAATGAGTCCCTTTGGCCTTGTTTATGTATGGACTTGTGGCAAAAACTTCCGGAGGGAGGCATTCCTACTCTCATTTCTGAAACTTACACCACTTTGTTTTGTAATTTTTATTTTTGGTAATCTCTTTTGTAAACAGTGTCCTGCAGAGACCTACAGTAGTGAGTCCAATGCAAACAGGACATCAAAACGCATTACATTTAAAAACACACGCTGGTGTATAGCTAAGATTGCAACACTCAGGACTACAGCTTGTAACATTATATGGGGCTACACTATACAAACACTTGAAATGAAGAATTTCTCACACAGTTACTATTATTTTTGAGGGAGTTTATGTTTGGGTTTCTCAGCATCTTATCACAGACTTTAATACCCTTTCCTTGAAAAATCCTCGCTCCCCCTTTGCACGTGAGAGAAACCACTGTGTAACCAGACCTCGGGGATACCTTTGCTCAGGCAAGCCAAAGCAGGCCTTGAAGGCAGCTGGGATTTGCAGGTAGCTCCAGCCTGGGCAGTGCATGCAGGCATCCTGGGGGGAGCAGCCCAGCACACAGAGCCCACTGAGGGGCAGTGAGATGGTCACTCAGACCCTGTCCACCTGGACCACCCCTCCCACCTGCTCGTGGCTGAGGCACTGCACAAAGCACCCCGTGACCCTCTGTGGTCCCCAGTGTCTGTCCCACTGCTCGTGTCCCCTTCCTGTCCCTGCTGCTGACAGGCAGGGGCGGCTGGAGGTAGCAGTGGGAGGACTAGGGAGAGCAGGGTGTAGAAGGCTGATAACTGCACATGCTTCAATCTAAATCTAGTGGCTTCTGTTGAAAAAGTATAACAAATGTAGAAATAGGTAATATTCCCATATTACACCCCAATCTTTTTATTGAAAGGAAGTCCCATATTAAATTGGAAACCTAGGACCTATTTGGGACTCACTCCAGGTTTACTGAGGGAATTAAACTGGGGGGGTCAGGGCTTAGTTCTGTCTGGTAGAGTAGAAATATGTGAAAAGATTTGGCCCCTGTGGAAGATAGTTTCCAGTCTAATTCACTTCAGTGATTTCCATGTTTGTCTTGCAGCTTGTCCTGCAATGAGATGGAATGCCACACTGTGTGGGAATTCACTGTTTTGTAACTAGCTTTTGCAAAGAGAAAAGACTGCTTTGATAGAGATATCATTCAGTTTAGGCAACATCCAAGCTTTGCCAACATCCAACCTTGGCCTTACAGCCTCTTAGTTTGCTAATATACTGCAGGAGTGCATCCCAAGTTTCTCAGATGACTTTGATTATTTCCTCATGCATAAATTAAAATGATCCTGAAAACTGTGCAGTTTACTGTCTGTGGAGAGCCCTGTGTTTCTGGTTTGACATAGTCCTCCCCAGATCCTTTTCTTCCATCGAGTTTCTTGCAGTGGAAAGCAACAGCAGTGCAGGCAGTGCTGAGACACAGTGTCCCTACAGCCATGGAGCCACCACATTAAGATAGTTGACAAGGCAGCTTTAAAAAATCTCTTGACACAGCTGAAAAAGAATGTTTGCTCTAAAAACTTGTCTAACCATATCAGTTAAAAAGAGTGACTGAACAAAGAACAAACTCCAGTCTCTAAGATAGTAGCAGAAATCTGGAATTACTTTCTAAGCACCGAAGTGCATTTACTAAAGGTTTCTACTTGCAGAGGCAGTATCAGCTTTGGGCCCATATCACAAGCCACATTTTAATGATGTTCTAATGAAAATTTGCTCTAAGTGTGACTGAAGTGCATGTATGACTTTTAGTCAGAAGAAATATATATCCGAGGAAATTCTTGACTATCTTTTAGACACTAGTAAGGTAGAAGCAGCACTTGTGAATTAAAAACAGTCCCAGAGACAACCTTTGGACACTACTTGCAGAAAGATTGATTCTTATCATCTTATCAGCCAAAGCATATGACTGCAGAACACACTAAGTGCTGGCAGGCTGTTTCCACTGCTCTGACACAGACATGACCATCAGATTATCTGCTTGGGTACAGAAGGTCAGCAGTCTTGCTGAGATCTTGGAATACAGGGAGGACAAATTCCTTTTTGTTACCAGGTACAAGTTAAATGGAAAAAAAAAAAAGGAAAAGCAATCAATTTTAATGAGTGACTCTGTATTTACTGTTACAGCTGAGAGCAGAGTTTGGCTCATTGTGTGTAGATATATCTATGAATAACCTTCTTAACCTGTTGGAAAGCTAATGACGGAAAATGTTCCCCATAAAAGTATATATATTACAGCTGTGTAAATATATTAAAAAACCCTAAACTGTCAGCAGACTTGCTGGCAGATGTATGAATGCTTTAGCAAGATCTCTGTACTCCACACAGCTTTGTTTTTATCCTCTACATACACACACACACACACACACAGGCACACACGTGTATGGACTTAGCAACATTTAGAGTACAAAACTCTTTGATCAATTAGCTCCTCCAAGCAAACAGGATCTGTGGCAGAATATGTTGTACTGCTTATGAAACACATTTTATAAGCTTTACCTGGATGCCAGCTGTAAAATGCAGCAGGTAATCCCAAGACCTAAGAAAGGGGGGGTCTTTTTTGCTCCCTTCGTACTTTCCAGGGGAGAACAAGAGACAGCTTAAGATAGCACTGAAGTCTCTCCATAGATGCCCCAACAAGACCAGAGGGTTTCCTTGTTTTCTAGCTCCATAAGTTGCTTTTATCATGGGCTAGTGGCAAATTTTTAAGTGCCAGGTAAGAAACATAGAGTAGGTGTCTTTAAGTCCCTCTGCCCCTTGGTATTTCTTGTGGAGAGATGTGAATGACAAATTCAGGGCTAAATCCTGACTCAGACTTGTATGTCCACTATTTCAGTGGAAAAAAAGGGGGAGGATTTGACACATACTTCTGGTATTTTTAAAAGCTAATAAAGTGATTAAATGTCTATAACTGAGCAGCTATAGTGAACAGTTAGCTTTTTGGCAAGACTGTTAAGACATATTTACAGCATGCAATTGGAAAATAAGCTTGTTATATGTTATAAATAAACTATTCCCAGTGACAGATTAAGAAAATATTGGATATGTACAAAATGACAGCATTAAACAATGAAAGTATTTCCTGAGGAGCTGAGCCTTAGCAAAAGCCACAGACAAAATATTTTTAGTGGCATTCCAACACTCTGTGTTTCAGAGCCATTTATAACAGAGCTCATTATGAGATATTCCTTTCTGCTACAGGCCACAGCTGGATATACCAAAAAATTAAAGAAATATTTACCTACGGGAAAGAGTCACAGTACCTGGCTTTATTTCATACAGCTAATTTCTCCTCTTCAATCCACCATGTGGGTTCAAGAGAAGAATTTGCCCTTATGTCTCCAAATCCTTAAGTACCTGCCTCTCCTGAGAACTGCTATAAATCCAGTCATTCCCGTATGCATGAGCAAAAAATCACAGAAAAAGACTTCTGCAGGAGCCTGTCAGGGTAGGAGGATACCTGTACCTGTGGGCTGTAATTGCCTGCTCCCTTACATCCTCCTACAACAAGGCAGCTCTGAACCCTCTTACAGCACATGCAAAATGGATACTGACTTCAGCTATTGTGCTGGGCATGAAAACTAGCTTTCAAGTGAGTCATGCTGCTAAAAGCTCAGGTATACTCTCTTGTCTCTATAGAACAGCTAAACTCAACCACTAAACAAATTATAGCCCTTAAGGACTCAGATGGGGTGGTGAGGTGGAAGGTGAAAGGAAGAGAGCACAAGTGTGAAAATGCATTGCCTCTGAGCAGCAGTAGCTTGAATACCTTGAGGGCATTAGGAGGAAAATGCTCAGAGAAGGCACTTTGTGGGTTTTGTGAAAGGTAAAAGCATCATTACCTGCGAAGCTGGCCTGCAGGTACGGGACAGTTGTGCTATTGTGCAGTGGCACCAAAAAGGTAATTTTGTCCCCTTCGCACTGGGCATGCGTCCACCTTAACAGCATTTGTGCTGCTCTGCCTTGTCTTTTGGCTGGTGACTCACACCAGAACTCACTCCAAGCATTTTGCTTTGAGGAGCTGCTTTATAGCAGTGTTTTCCCCCTACCAGGATTTGTCTGTTCTTCTGGGGTTTTCACCATATTCCTCCCAGCCAGGGCAGATGGCACAGTCTGTTACTGACCTGGAAAAGCTGCTCTAGGGAGAAGAAATAAACTGGGAGGACGCGGAGATGTATCATCACTTTGCTCAGGGGACATCTCAGTGGAGATCTAGATCCAGTTTTCCTTCCTTTCCTCTCCTTTCCTGTGTGAATGGTGTTGACAGAGTGTGTATGTGTGAGTGCAAACCTGCCAGGCTTCTGTAGCTGCCTGGCTGGTGATCCTCTCCCAGGGAGCACATGCAGGTAGAGCTGCCAGTTGGCTTACCTACTGCAACTGTGCTTGCTGTTTGTATATGGATTTACTCTTCACATGTTGGCCTTTCTTTTGGAGAATATTAGCTTTTGGGTCTCTGGGTGACTGCAAACTAGGTCATATCAAGTGCCCCCTTGTCTTCTCTCCCTTTGTATGCACCTCTGTAAGCTGACTGTAAGCACAGCCAAGCACCAGTTGTATACACAGATGTGTGTGATCCATGCCACTGTATGACAACAAGAAGTTAGAGGAGGATTGCTTGGATCAGTCATCAGATCTCCCTCTGATGTTTGAAACAGCAGGTAGAGCTTTGTAATAAATTGTCAAGGTATTCCTTGGTTTGGTTTTTATTTTCTTTTTTTGTTATTGTTGTGTTTGTTTATTTGTTTTGTTTGTTTTGCATTTGTGTGTGTGTGTTTGTGTTTAGGACAGCTGTCTACTTCAAGTATTTATTTAAGACCTTATACTTCTTCCATCAAAGACCATGGAGGTACATTGAGGAGATTCAATGTCAGATGAATCCCATTTCAGTTTCTTCATAAATAAACAAACAAACAAACAAACAAACACAATTGTTTTAATAAGGGCGATCTAGCTTTTTCTGATGGTAAATTTTAGATCCCAACCTGGAACAGAAAATGGTGAGGCTTGGCTCTAAAAAGATAAGAGAATATTCCTACTTCCAGCCCGTCCTCCTAACAGCCAGAACCACAGTGATGGCAGATATTCTGAACTCTTGAAAAGATTTCACAGGCCTGTCCTAACCTGTGATTCTCCTGCTGTTTTGAATGATATATATGCTACATGATCGAAAATTATCTTGAGACTCCAAATTCTTTTATACCAACGGAAGTATAGTGTATCTGAGATAAGATTTTTTGGCATTTCTACCTGCCTGATTTTGCTTTACTGTCTGGATTGATGCTATGATAACTACAGAGAAAGCAAAGCTATTGCAATGGTCAGAATTTCCTTATGGGGTCATTCCAGTAACCTGAAAACTTAAATAGGAAATCAGATGATTCCTTACAGAAATATATTAATTATATTATATTATATTATATTATATTAATTATATTATATTATAGTAATTTTTTTTTTCCCCCAGGAGAATTACTAAGGTACTGTAGCCAGATATACTTGCTAATTGTTGAATGCTTTTTCCATGAATCATATCACATTTTGATGTTAATTGCATAATAATTGAGGTATATTTTAGATTAGATAGGAGTAAAACCAGAATAGTTTCTCTAGGATTTATTCCCCTAGTACAAAATATCACCTCCACTGAATAAAATGGAAGAGTGTCAACTTAAATAGGGTTAAAGGGATCCACTGGGGGTTATAGGGGAGGGTACCAGCAGAAGACAAATGGCTGAGTCCATAAAGCATGTAGAAGAAAAATGAAACTCAATAGAAAGAATACTCTGTTAAACAATAATTAAGATATTACATGTTCTCATGAATCTGTATTTACCATGTGTGGCTAAGAAAAAATATTTTTACTGTGAAGATGGTGCAACAACAGCTGGAAAAGATTGTCCAGAGGAGTTGTGGAGTCTTTGTAAGTATAGATATTCAGAACTCTATTGGTCACAGTCCTGAGCCAATTGCTTTAGTTGTGGGTTTGGACTAGATGATCTCCAAGAAATCTCTGTCAACCTCAACCATTTTGTATTTCTGTGAATGTGCAATTTCAGGGTCCAAAGGCAATTTTAAGGAATGATAAAATACACTTTTTTAAAAAAACTTTTTGCTTCAAAGGCTTCAGCTTGCTCCGGGAACAAATAAAAGCTTTTGCCTTATAAATTTTTTGCATGGAAGATTGTTGTAACTGTGAAGTGAAGCAATAATAAAACAAAGCAAAACTGTTGAAGGTAAATAAGAATAAATAATAATAATAAATTTGGGTGCACCTTCTCTCTTCCTGGGCTTCACAGCCAGAGTAAATGGCACAGCAGCAGAAGAAGTGAATGCTGGAGGAAGGGGCTACATTCAGAAAGCACTAATTCTTGTTAGCTGAAAGCATAATCAATAACCATATAGCAGAATGGAGAGTATTGTTCTGCCCTTTGGAAATCTGCTGTTGCAAAAACAGGTGTGGTGGATCTCATATTCAGGACAACTAGCTACAGGGCAATTATAGTCAAATTCCTTCAATTTTCCCTGTAATTAGAGTAATTATATATCCAACATGCCTATGTCCCAAGCTGCAATCATGCTAGTAAAAGTTACTTGTTTTCATGAAAATCTTATTAAGATGCATCATCATTGGTATTAATCTTTCCCTGTTAAAAATGTTGTTATTTCCAATGAATGAAGTCCCATGTACTGTGCTTTTTGTATTGCAAAATCCATCTGTACTTTCCCCTCAAGGCAAAAGGTCTGAAGCAGCTGTTAATGTGGAGAAGTCTAACAGTATAAATAATTTGAATTTCTCCTCAGTTTTATTCTAAGCAACAGCTGCTTTAATCTACTTCACAGCACATTATGTTTGTAAAACAATGCAAATTGGGCTGTGTTTCAGTGGCTGACCTGTTTGTCTGGCAAGTGTTAATTCAACAGTGGTGCAGTTTTATTGTCAGTTATAAAGAACAACTGATTAGTTTCCTGGGAATTCTCTGTCTGGATGTTTTACAACTTGTGTAGTATAGTAATAGATTGACTTCAGTTGGAGCAGAAGATATTTTCTTTCCATGGAAACATACATATCTGACCAAATTTTTAGCTGCTGTATTTCTTGTACAATCCAGTTAATGGAGATTAAAATGTGTTGTACATGATCTTTCCTTGTGCACTGATTTTTTCAGGGCAGGCCTGAATGGAATATTCCTGAAAACACTTACTGCACTTAATCTGAGTAAGAGTAGCTACTTTTACAGAAACACCCTTTTCACTTACTCTGAAAAGATTAAAAAACACCAAGTTTTTTTTTTTTTCTGTCTGCTTTAATATTAAGTTTGAGATAGATGTGAGCAAAACCATTTGAGAATAGTTTTGCAAATTCTGATTGAATTTTCTCATCTTATGTTCATACATCTTTGCTGTTCAAGGAATTTTATTTGCTTGCTTAGAGAAGAGTAGAGAATTTCTACTTTAAAAGTGAATATTCTCATAGATGTAACTACCATGCAGGTTGTTAAAACAAAAAGCTGTCAAATGATGTGCTGTTACTGTAGTTGGTGCTATTATATGCATCAAAACTTCTTAACTTTATTTATAATGTTTTTAGACAGCTAAAAGCAGTGCAGTGCCAGTACATGGTCAGGAGACCATGTAGGTCTTGCAGGTAGAAGCCCTGGTAGGTCTTGCTGAACTAGTTAAATCAGCACATCTTTCAAGAAGATATAGCTCCCAATTAAAGAGCTGGCAGAAAAGAGCCTTTTACTGCACCTCAGCTGTTCCATTTTACAGCCCTGTACATGAGCTTAACTGAGCAGTAGAAGTTGTTTTGCAGTAAGACACCAGATTATGAGTTGGAGCAGCTGAGGTGCAGCAGGTTTTGCTGTATCTGGAACGGGAGCAAGAATTTCTGGCAAAGGGTCAGTAACAAACAGCTGGGATGGGGGAGAAGAGGCAGTAAGGCCTTAGCCACCACAGCTGTTTGCTTAGTGAATATGAGTCAGAGCCTTGAGAGAAGCACATACTCAAAGGCAGTTGAATAGTTCATGAACCACCTGTAGCCTGAAATGCATTTACAGGGAGTATTTGTTGGACAGCTGTAAACGATGAGTAAAAGTGCTCATGTCTGCTTTTGGATCGTTTGCATAGAGCAGCAGAAGGCTGTATCTGTAGTATAAAATTTCCCTTATTAAAGTTCAAGGCCTTGTACCTGGACTTTGAGGGTAAAATATTTTTAATGGAAGTTGGTTTTGTAAGGTGTGTCCTTGTAACCAGTATGCTCTTAGCACTTTGCAAAATCCATTCAATGTCCTTCCAGAAATGGCACCTACTACTTACAGTACTGACATAGTTTATTGGGAAATACCACAAAAGAATTCAGAGGATATTGAAGAAAAGAAAAGCTATGACATCAGCCAAAAAGACCATTTTGACTCAATGTCAAAATATTCACTCTGTTTTTACCTTTTTTCTTCTGACAGTTCCTGAATCTTGCCTGTGAGAGGCACCCACAGCTATTTATTTATTTATTGACATTCATATCTATGAAATATGTCACCACTGCCCAAGCATCTGGTTGGATTTACATTCAAAAAAACCCTAATAAATAATTCACAATGTATTACCAACTATCCTAGAGAAAAGAAAATCACAAAGCTAATTAATATCCACAAGCACAAAAGCCCTTTAGAAACTTCAGGTGTAACCAATTTCCCCACTAAGTCTCCTAAGATAAGAAGTATGTGGATTTTCTTATGAAGAAACACAAAAATGCATTGCTCTGTGCCCTAAGGTCTAGCAGGACTAGCAGTCCAGCTGGAAAAAAGTTCTAGAACTGAGCATTTTTCCTGGCAAATATTTTCCTGGCCATTACTGGAACTGGAACTGACAACAGAAGCACTCTAGGTGAACTCAATGGCTTAAGAGATAAAGCAAAGAAAAAAACATGTCCCAGACCACTTAGGGCTTTGTAACTTATGCCAACATGTTCAGTGTTATTGCTTCACAAACAAAACTTTATAGACTGCTTTCATAAAAAATGCACTTGGAACTAAGAGTAAAATGGTCATGGAGTTCATTTATGACACAATAAAAGTAAATTAGTCATGGAGCTGTAGTATCAGGTAAAATCAAATCAGATTTGCTTATTCAAACACTTTTCAACCTGGAAAATAAAAGACAATAATTTGGAAAAGGTTTTATGTCTTGACAATAAAATCTTTAAGCAGTCAGATACGTTATCTTGCATTTAATGTAGGGGCAAACCAGCTGAAAGCTAAAAGGTTCAGAAAACTGCAGAACTCAATGACTTATACAGTAAGTGTCTAGCAGATGAGTAAAGTCAGAGATCTACTGACAGAGGCTGGGATGATTGGGACCTTGTGACACATGCCCTCATGGTAAAGCACAAGAAGCTTACACTGGTCAGAGATTTGCAGGGCTGCTTCATGGATTGCATTCCACAGGTGCAGGATTTCTCTATGTAGTTCAAATCCATTGGGTACAACACTATTTCAGCAGCTGCTTTGCTCCTTTGGTCTCATTAGGAAGGGAAATCTTTCTTTGTCCTGTAGGGATACTTTTCCACAATTGTCTAATGGGAAACAATGGCATTGTTTGATGGGGGCTTTACCATTAACTAAAGAGAGTGGAAACTCTTGCTCTTAGTTTTACATTAGTTGGAGAAACATTTTCCAAAATGTCTAATCTAGAGTTTAGAGAACACTGCTGAATCTTGGAAAGAATTGTGCAGAAACACTGAGTATGTAGAGAGGACATAATGGTAGGTGAAAAGGAAAAATAGACTGGTTCTACTCGATCCCGAGAATATTCAAAATGCTTAACTATTCAAAAATCCCATAAAATTCTAATTCATGTAGAACATTTGCTTGCTGTATATCTCATTGAATAAAATCTCAGAACTCCTGATGTCTAGTGGCCTATAAATTCTAAAATACAGAAAAATCTGAGAATTCCCCCTTCCTGGTGACACAAAAATAATTATTCCCTCTATCAGACAATAGACAAATCCTTCTATTTGTCTTCTCCCATGTCTGATGACTAAAATAATTTGCCATGGGTACTGCCCACACAGTTCAGATGGGCCAAGCTATGGAGGACCTGCTGAGAGGGGTTCTGCTCTACTTCCCAGCTCTGTCATTCATGGTTAAGTTTCTATTCAAGCAGCAACTGTCTTTTGGATAAAATCAAAGAGCTCTGAGTTACCTATGCACTTATATTGAGTGTAGGAACATTGCTTTAAAATGACAGATCTTAGAGCATATTCAGAGCAGTCTTTGTGTTCAAGCTTGTGCCTTACTTCACAAAGAAGCTGACATGTGGTTGTTTATTGCCTGTTTCCTAGAATTAGACCTTATTGTTTTGAGATCACCCTTCAAAAGCAGATTTTTTTTCACCTATTTTCTGTTGACTCTGATCTGAGTTTTCCTGATAATCAGGCTGATACTATAAACTCATTGTCTTCAGCATACATATTTCTGTCTTATTTGCCTCTTTTTTTTACCACCAAGTTATCATTCTTACACAAACAGCAATAGGAGTCAATTCAAGATATGGTTCTTAGCAGTGTGAGCAACATAGGTGTCTTTTTTTTCCCTTTTTCCTGAAGGATGTTTCAAGTTGGGACCAGTGCCACCTGAAGTGTCTGTCACCTTGCAACCACCATCTGTCCTACTGGCAAATTCAGCAGGAACAAAGCACAGATAAACAAGAGAGGCACCTCTCCATGAGGTCCTTCCTGCTGCATTGTTTCATCAATGTTTAAAGATAGAGAGGGACCTGCAGTGGGGTCCAGTGGATGGCACCAGAAAGCCTACAGCCCTCCCAGGTCCAGATTGGCTCCCATGGGGGCACTGAGTACCAGCCCCTCAGGAAGAGGGCCTGAAACATCAGGAGCCCTCTTGTGCTTCCCAGCAAGCTCCTAAAGCAGCCATGCTGCCAGAGAATTCACAGGGAAAACTCCCCAGGGTTGTGAATACAGCTACAATCTTCAGTCCAGCAGTCTCTGTACTGGTGAATAAGAGATGATGTGCTGACTTGAAGCAGTATATACTCCTGTTATCTCTTGCTTTTATATTTTTCTGCACAAATTGTAACTTTACAGACAGCATATTAAGAGTTTTTGTAGAATATTTTTGCTACCACAGATACAATCACCAAATCTTTGTTGTGCAACTCCTTTCTAATCCTTCACAAAATCTCTTGCTCTTTGTACTTCAGAATGTGGCACAGACATCCACTGATATCAGTGACCTTTCAAATCCCATCCCAGAGTTTTCCCAAAGGACAGATAAATCAGTCTACTAACAGTGTGACAGTCAGAAATGTAAGGTTTACATCAGTAAATGACATGCACTGTGTTTCTTCCAGTGGGCTGCTTGTACAGGGCACTGAAGGCCTGCTCCAGTGTGTTATGCATAATCATGACTAAGACCAAACAGAATATTCTGCTATTTGAGTGTCAAGACATCTATCTTTTTAGAATGGCATAGGCAAGTTGATATGTGATTAAGATCTTTGCTCTTTGTCAAGATATTTCCAAAGCTCTAGCAAAAAAAGCTTGTAAAAATTTAGGTGAATACTTTTTATTCAGACTCAGGATAAAAATAGATCTTGCATAGCTCTGTGCTGCTCTTGAATTTTCTGAATTCAGTCATTTTTTGTGAAAGACAAGGGTGATCTTAAATAACTTCACCCTAGATAAAGTTAAGTGTAAAGCGAAAGAGTGAGCAGGTGGCTCCCTGACAAAAGAATGGAGGCAAGTCTAGTTGGCAATTTACCTTCTTCTAAACCAGATGTTTAAGTCATCCTGGCAGAGCACCACCCCTGAAAGTACCTCTCTCTAATTTGTAGCAAGGGCTTCCAGAACATTAAGGCCTCCTGCTATTTGACAGGTTAAATCAGCCCCAGCTCTAAGAAATGCAATCCCTATTTTATACACTTAAGATATCCCAAGTGTTGTTTCTAATATTGTAGCTCTGTTTTACTGGACCAGATTTAATAGAGTTGCAATTTAGTGCAAAGATATTAATCATCAGAGAGTACTGACAACAGGCTGTGAGCAGCTGGCAAGAATGACCAGTCTTTTTCCTTGCATCATTTTGTAAGGTTAACAAGAAATTGACAGAGGCAGGAGGCAAGGAATGGACTTGGTTAAAGCCAGTGCCACTGAAGGGGTCATCATGGCTATAGTTGTGTGGATGAAAAACAAAACCCTGAGCTCACAAATATTAACAAAACTACCTACAAGCCTTTCCAAGGCACATGTATAGATTTAGGTTTACATTTATATGTCTTATAATTTTCTGCTTCTAACAATTTTTGTGTAAGCATCATGGTCCATGAATTAATCTATCCATATAAAGATAGAGGAATAAGTTACTATGAACTCAGTGTACTGAATAAATTAAGTACTTCACAGAGGAACCAGACCATATTTAAATTCATCTACTAGTGAGTTAACAAAACATGATAACAGGAGATTTATTGTAATGTAAAATGTGATAATGGGTAAGGATTTGATGCTGAAAATTGCTGAATGACAAGAAGGCTGTTTGGGAATGATAGGTTCCGTGGGAAACATGGAATGCTGGGCAAAAGCTGCACTTACAGGAATGTCTGTCATGGCACTGCCCATGGGACTAAATAAATACAACAGCTGCACTCACTTCCATTACCTCTGATTTTCCTTCAGTTTCTGAGACTAAACTGAATGATGAAAATTTGTGCAAATATAACATTTTCCTTCTTTCAAATGCTTTCTGATATATCTGCTGGTGCTTATCATCACAGTAATTTGTCGATAAAGAAAAAAGACATGTAGAGTTTCAGTCCTTGGTGCAATATTTCTTTAATGTGCTTCTTTGCTATAGAAAGTTCAATTATATGTTAACTACTATGAGCTGCTTAAGTGATAACAGAAAAATATTGCTGAAAAGCTTTCCAACTTGGAGACCAAGTTTATGACATTACTCTTTTGTGACAAGTCTGGTTCAAAGCTTGTAAACAACCAACTCATTAGTAAAATTAGGTAACAAGACAGGTAGAATAAAAACCCTGTCTTGAATGGTTCCCACTCACTCATGTCATGTCTGCAAGATTTTTCTTTTCTTTCCTGCTGTTGATTGGTGTCTGCTTTAGTTACAGATCTGACAGGACATGCCGTAGATACCTAAGCAGAAGCATGTTACTGCAGACCAATGTTGTGCAATCCTGAATACTGTTGAGGCAACAGCTTCCAAGAAAACAGTCCTGGTGTACCTCAGCAATGGCTGTGGCACAGCTGCTTCTGTGCTACACAACTTCAGTTGTTGGAATAAAGAATGCACTTTTTGACCAGAGGCATTATGTTTTGGAGACTTGTCCCTTGAAGCACAAAATGAAATTTCCTCACTTCCAAAGTGCTGAAGGCAACATATCAGGTGGCAACTACAGTAAAGGAGAGACTTAGGAAGTTTAGAGTTCACCTCCTCTTTTCTCAGATCAGAAATCTGATATAGGCATGATGAATGAATTTGCCTTTAGCTCTCTATTGACAAACAAGGATGTAAATGGCCACTTTCCTCAGCTCACATGTGTATGTGTAACTTTAGATGTTATGGTTTCTGTTCATTGAGGCTTACTCACGATAGTAATTTATTTTGGTTAGTCACGGATTTTAAAATATTTCCAAGGAGGATGACAGCTGCTAATGTGACTGTAAACCCACAGAGGGTCAGGATGACTGTGTCTGATCTGGACTAGATACTTACTCAATCTTCCACCTTCTTTAATGTGTTTCATAAGATCAGACTTCACACAGCACCTTCTTTCTCCTGGTCCAGAGCCATGCCTATAAAAAATGATATCTTGCTGGCACAGTAAAAGTTCCCTTTACTAGTGAGTTGAACATTTACTTTGTTCCTCTTATTATAAAGAGAGATTTCTGGTAAGCCTAAAATAAGATGAATATTTTTGTTTGTGAATGTATATGATGAGCTTGCCACCCCTCTGTTCTGCCTGTCCATTCAGTTCTTCTAAGTGGAGACACTGACACAAATGTCATAATAAGAGTCATGCTGTTGAGTCTCACATACTTCATTACCCTGCCTGCACACAGAGGTGAAGCAGAGCAGAGTGGCAGAGTGCTGTGACCTGCACATATCTGCACAAAGGTCATCCTATTCCTCTAGGTTTGCTGTGGCCATGATACCACTGGAAAAAATTAATTTTAGCAGTACTGCACATTATCGCTGGGCAGAATCTTGGTTCTATAGGGCAGTGGAAAAAATAAAATCATCAAATGCATGCATGGTTAAAAATTGGACCTGTCATTCTTAATAATGTCAGTCTTAACTCGAACCCAGTCCTTCTTCCAAGCATGCAGAGCTATGAATGACATGAAGGATTCACATATAGCTGCTGGCTGGCAACAACAGTGGACAGAGGCAGAGTGCAGCTATTGTTTTGTAGTCATGTAACTTTATTACAGAGCTGCTTAATGTTATGCAAAGAACCCGGAGGGGAAAAAAAATCACAATCGGTGGTAAAATCAAGTCTACTGGGAAACTCTAATTATATCTCTTGTACATAATCTTAAAGCCTGTATAAAAGTCAGCTTCTGTGATCTTGTACCTCTTGCCAGCACAAACTCTTGCCAGCACAAACAGTTAAGAACTTTATCTCTCTTCCTTTCTCCATTTCATAGTGCTCCATAGGAAGGTGGAGGGTATTCTTTATAGAAAGACAGGATATCACAAATTTGTTCTGTGCTGGCTATGATTGTAGAAATTGGACCAATAAAGGCCAGTGTTCAGCCTTGTATGTATATGACGTTACATATTAAAGAAAGTAGAAATCTGTGAATTCCTCAATCTCTGGCACATTTTCTAAAGCACTCCAAGAAGATCTCTTAAAAAATTGCCAGCACATTCCCAACACTAAAGGCATTCTGAGACATAACATGGAAAAACCCAAAGGTTTAAATTTCAGCTGTCAGGCCTGCTGTGGAGTATTGATGCAGATTCCAACTTATTAATTGAGGATGTGCATGAAGGGACAGAGTATACCTTCATCTAGTGTTCTGGAGGAGCTACTGATAGACCATACAGCTTTATTGCCATTCAAAGGGGCTTTGACAGGCCAGAGAATTAAGGAGAAAGGAACCCCATGAAATTCAACAAAGACAGATGCAGGGTCCTGCACCTGGAGAGGAATAACCCCATGTACCAGCACAGGCTGGGGGCTGACCTTCTGGAAAGCAGCCTGTGAAAAAGGACCTGGGGGTCCTGGTGGACGAGAGCAGGTCTATCAGCCAGCAGCGTGTCCTTGTGGGCAAGAAGGCCAGCGAGATCCTGGGGTGCATCAGGAAGAGCATTGCCAGCAGGTCAAGGCAGGTGATCCTGCACATCTGTTTAGCCCTAGTGAGGCACATCTGGAGTGCTGTGTCCAGTTCTGAGCTCCTCAGGGCAAGAAAGACTAGGAATTCCTGGATAGAATTCAACAGATGTCTGCAAAGATGTTTACGGGACAGGAGCATCTGTCTTATGAAGATAGACCTGTTAACCCACACACACACTCCCCACTCCACCAGCTGAAAAATCAAAAGAAAATGGTTGGGATGACAGCAAGGCAAGACAGAGGTTTTTTTCTTTGCTTGTTTTCAGCACTGGACAGCAGAGTGAATGCTTAAAGCTAGATGCATGAAATTAAAGTGGTCCAGGGCTTAAAATAAGGTAATCTTTTCCTTAAACAGAAATCTTACAATAAAATTAAAATGATTTGCAATTACTGTAAGAGTAGTTTTCTAATATCCTGTTGGTGACATTGATAGACAAAGCCAACCTTGTATCATAGCATAAGCGTAGTGTGTACGTCGAATTTTGTGGGTGTAAAATAATGTCTTGTTTATCCTCCTGTGTGATGACAGAAAGAATGTGGAGGGCCTACATTGGGCCCATCACCCTTAGTGACAGAAAAGGCCAAAGACTTGGTGTAATGCTGATGTTTTGTTCAAGGATAAATAGCACAAGGATAAATCACAGCTTAACTCCAAAGAATAAATTAAGAAACACTTCCATGTTTGAAACTCTAACTGATTGACTGGAGAAGGAAAAGTGGAAACAGACAGAACGATGCACAAAATCTCAGAACAGGTGAAACTAAGAGCCCAAAATACTTGTAGAATAATTAAAAACAAATCAAATCAATCTTCAGCAAAACATTAAAAACCCAATAGTTTTTAGATGCACCTCCTCAATTAGGTGACCACCAGCATATTTTGGTGCTACTTATGCCAAAATCCACACTGCACTAGTGATTCCAGCTGACAGTAGAGTCTACCTGACAGTAATAAAAGACTGACAGATGCTTTGCTTGCCTGTTGAGAAGTACATTTGTATGGAAATCTCTGGACCGTTTGAAATATTGGTGTGTTACCCAGACATTATCTCCATTTCTTAGGGTAAGGGAGAAAATGTACTTTACTTTGGAGTAAGAGCAAACTTTGCTGTACCCCACCAGGAAACCAAATCTGTATTCTTTATGAGAAGGACTCCCTGTTGGGCACTTTAACAGTTCAAATTCAACCATCATTTACAGGCCTCTGAGGCAGTTTTCTTCCATCAGATGAAGACAAACAAAGTCTTATAATCATTAATCATCATTCTAAGTGATGTGACTGCTAACAATTTGGAAGAAATATTAAAAGAAAGGGTCTCCTACTCCACTGATATTAAAGACTAAGTGGAAGATGATACTGAAACAGCGGAGTGTATACTAAGAACTGCCTGGGGTATGAGATATCACCTGTATACCTTCATTCTATTACTCCAATGGAAGAAGACATCTACTGACCTATTAAACATGGGCAAAACCATGTAGAATAGGTTTCTAGCTAGCTCACAAAGTTATCCTGGGGGTCTGGTTGGGATTCCTTTGTCTGTAAGGATGTCTTGATAGGGAAATGCAAGATGAAGACAAAATTCCTGAAGCCATGACTAGCACCCACTTCGGATAAAAACCTTCTAGAGTGAGGGACAGACAGTGATCCTAATGAGAGAAGAAGCCTCAGTGTTAGTACATTTACTTGTTTGGGTGCCAGTTAATGCCTTTCTTTCTCTATTAAAATAATCTTTCAAAACCTTGCACAAGCTTTATACTGGCAAGTGGAAAGACAAGGCCTTGATGCTAGTCACAGGCTCTTGGGCCATGACACATTTTGTGACAAACTCTCCAGCTATGCTCTTCACTTAACAATGAGAAATAGTTTTCTCAATAATAAGTTATCTAGAATCAGGACTAATTCAGACAAAATTAAAACTAGACTGATGTTTTATTCAGAGATTTCTAGTCTGTTCTCTCTTCCTTCAATCTATAGGAAGTTAAGATAAGGTGAAATACAGCAGAACACATTTCCTTCCTGCTGAACTCTGACTCCTACAGGCAGTGTGCAGCTGAGAGAATTCACCTCTCTTCTGATCCCTACTTTTCAGTTCAGCAAAGGGACACTGAGCATAACAGAATCCTTTTCCCCACTCATCTTAGATACAATATGCTAGCAAACTTGATGTGGGTGTATTAGTGCAATAGTGACTTCAGAAGATGGTACTCCAGCCCTCTAAGAGACAAACGCTTTCTCAAAGGGCCCTGTATGTTCCCCTCTCTCGTTAACTAAAGATGTTTCCAAAGGATGATTCACTGAATCATAGAATGGTTTGTGTTGGAAGGGACTTTAAAGGCCATCTAGTTCCAACCCCCACCATGGGCAGGGACACCTTTTGCTAGACCAGATTTCTCAAAGCCCCATCCAATTTGGCTTTGAACATGCCTAGGGATGGGACATCCATAACTTCTCTGGGCAATTCTTTCTCAGGTTAGCACCACCCTCACAGTAAAGAATTTCCTCCTTATATCTAATGTAGATCTGCACTCTTTCAGTTTAAAGCCATTTCACCTGGTCCCATCACTACATGGCACTTACAAAGTCCTTCTCCAGACCTCTTGCAGGTGTCCTAATGGAACGGGCTATAAGCCTTGATCCCTGGAGTCTTGATCTCTCCATACCAAACAAGTCCAACTCTCAGCCTGTGTTCATAAGAGAGGTGCTCCAGCCCTTTGCTTATCTTTGTTGTCCTCCTCTGGACTTGGTCCAGCTCAGTCCATGTCCTTCCTGTGTGGAAGGAAGGACCCAGAGCTGGATGCAGCACTCCAGGCAGGGTCTCACCAGAGCAGAGAGGCATAATAATCTCCTTCGACCGGCTGGCCACGCTGCTTTGGATGCAGCCCAAGACATGGTTGGTCTTCTGGGTTGCTGGTGCACTTTACCAGCTTGTGTTGTGCTTTTCATCAAGAAACACCCCCAAGCTTTTTTCTTCAGGGTTGCTCTCAATCCATGATCAAAAATTAAGTGTGTAGAGTAGAGATGGAATGAACCCTCTAGAGGAACAACATTCTCTGCACTGGCTGTTCAAATAACATGGATGATGACAGTCTCAGACTAGAGGCTTCAATTTTGCAAGCCTGCAGTTAGGTGAGGTGAACCCTATCTAAACTTAAAATTTCAACCACACAGTATCCAGAGTAGCACTTTAAATTATAAATATGGCTGAGTTAAACCTGTATGCCTATTGAAATACAATGGAAGAGGTCCATAAAGAAATTTTGGAATTAGCAATCTACCCAGTAGAAGCTGAAAAAAATCATCATCCAGTGATCAGATATTTACAGGCTGGTTTGTTTTCTTTTTTTTTTTTCTCTGCAGATCAGTCATTTACATGAATAGCGCAAAAACTATAGTCTTGTTTGTCCCCTTCAAACATGATCTCTTTAATCCTTTAAATTTGTTTTTAGGAGCAACATTAGTTCTTTCTGATTTTTAATGCAACTGCTGCTTTGACTAATGATTTAATTGTTTAAACAGTTCAAGAATGTAAAGACTGCCTCTAAGCTAGGCCTTATTTAATGAACAGCAGGAACAAAGTTGCTGCAATATAAGTTAGAGAATAAGCTTCACTGGGGTGAGATCAGCAATTCTCCTGTCCACCTCAGCAGTCTAACCATTGTTTTCCATGAAACAAGTCCTGCCATCTATACTCAAAATTTAATCAGGAGAAAAGACACAGTAACAGCACTAAGAGTGTGTTCTGGCAGAGCCCTTCATAACCTGAAGCTGTTTTGCTTTCCTGGCAGTATCGTGCTCCATTTTGCTCAACATGATGATAAAGTTCTGCAAAAGGCAGCACTGTCGATCCTGAGGAAAGCCGACCCAGATCCCTGCCTGCCCACTCTCAGGAGTGTGATGGGAAGGCTTCACTCATTGCCTTTACCTCTCTTTTGAGAAGGATAGCAGCATAAGAGAGTTTTTTGGAACTAAATGTTATGCATTATCTCTGTGCTTTTAAGTCATATCTTCTAAAATGCCCTGCCCATTTCTTTTCAGATGACATTGGCCTCTTCTTCCACAAAACCTCACCCTGTTTTATTTCCCTTCCCTACCCATATTTCTTCTTCTCTGCATCGATCTCTTGCCACAGTGACAGTCTTCTCATTTCTGTTAATTGAACTTTGATGATGTTTAAATAAAGAAAATATCACTGTGTTGGTGTACTGCTGTGCACTGCTTTGGATAAAAATACACTTTTTTTCTTTCTGCTATTCAGTGCTTCTTTTATTTTAGTGCTCAGTGCTGTCATCTCTCTGCTTGCTTCCTCCAACATGATCTCAGTAGAAAGCAGGAAAGGCAGTCAGCTTTTAGCTCAGGATGACCACTCAAATACATAAAAAGAATGAAAGCTTAGTTTCATAATATGGGAGCTATTTTGTTCTTTTTCTCAGAATCAGAAGTACTGAGAATTGAGAATTGTAGAGCAGGTGCCATTCTTCTCCCTGACTTGCTGCAAGCTGCAGTTTGTTGGGCTTTTAAGTGACTCTGTGATTCCACATGAGTAGTTCATGATAAAGGAAGTGATTCAGTGTCCAAAAGTCCTATTATCAAGAATGGACAACCTGTTAAGTGCCTGCTACTAGATGAAGATAGTGAATTTGTGAAAAAAACTCAAACAAAATAATCCTGCCTATGTTGTAATTAAAAGCACAGGAGATAATGTGAGTGGCATGCATTGCTTGGGCTGTCAGCTGTAAAACAAACACTATCTTCTGCTTTATTGCATGATTTATTTCATTTTTATCTGCTTAAAAAAATACTCATTAGGGACGAGCTGCAGGAGAATGCCTTTTGGACAGCTATGGGGTGAAATGAGCACACAATGAAGGGTGACCTTTCAAAGGGGGATTATCTATAAATAGCAATGGTTATCCCTCACAGCCTTCTGACATAATCCTGCTGGGAGTATGAAAAAGGAGACCCTTTCCACCAGCTCCTCCAACATGATTTTAGATTGGCACATGACATGTTTTGGCCATGAATAGCTGAGGAGAATTTGCAAAGGGATCAAGCAAAAAGCCTTAGCAGCTGTGTGGCTGTCGATATTCCCCTGGGTTTAAAAATTAGCTCAGAGCTTCCTTCCACTTTGCCCATGAACAATGGCACACACCTTACTAAAAAAGTATATTAAGATTTTATGTTTAAAATATTTAATTTTGGGAGTTCATTTATTAAAAAAATTAACTATATCAGTTTTTAAAATTAGCCAAGCAGTGCCATCAGAGTTTATTCAAATACCAAAGGGCTTTAGGATCAGACTGCAGTTCTTAACTACTGTTTTAACTTCTTCTTTGCATCACGGATCCATCAAATCCTTTATTTGGAATGAGGAAGAATTGGTATTCCTGGCAATTTACTATTTTTAAAGAGAAAGAGGTGAGTGAATTTATCAGGAAAAAATAATGGACTATTATCTTTGTAATGCATGTCCTTCGCTTATTTGCCATGTGATATTGTCATAAAATAGCATTTCAGATATTTTAAAGTTTTCATATGAAGGATAATCTACAAAGGGTGAGTGCACAGAAGATCATAGTTTTAAATAGTCAGATATGATCAGTGCCTGAACACTTCTGTGTTTGTTGCATGCTTGTGTTTTAGGATGGATCCTATGTGCAGCAGCCCTTTTGCCCACAAAAGGCAGAACTGCACTGTGTTCCTAACTCCTGTGGCCTCATGTATTTAGGATAGTTATTCTGATAGAAACAAAGCCTAAGCTGCTTGATTACTGTTAGATGCATATTGAATGATTACTGTGTTTATCATCACTACTATAATGATGAGTATTAATGACCAGGATCTATACAAAAGATTGAGCCCATGCACTACTGTTGGTAAACATAGTAAGAGACAGTCTTTTTTAGAAGGCATTTACAACCTAAATAGACATGCAGCAAGAGGTGTTATTATCTCCTCTTCACAGATGGTGACCAAGATAAACTGACGTGATGTGCCAAGGGATATAGGCAAATGTGAGGGGGCAGGGAGGGGGTGAGCCAGGACTGAAGCTGGGTTACCAGCTTGCCCTGACTGTGACCACTCTCCCTCCTTGCACCCGCTGCAAAATGAATATGGGCTTCCCTCTGCCTGCAGACAGGCAGTGCATGACAAGCAGCTTCCTCCCCAGCTCCTCCACACACAGTTTGGTCCTCATAGTTGACTTCTGCCAAGTGGTGCAAGTTTCCTGTATACCCAGGAAGTATTTGTAAATGGTTGGCTTCACAAAGGAGATTTTTCCATTCTGTCTTGCAGATGTTGTTTCAATGCACACTTGACAGTTGATTCTCTGCTTTAACATCATGATCTGGAAGCTGTTCACTTTGGATGTTTACAGCTGTTCTTGGGTTTAACAGCAGTGCTTCATTCAAACCTTTCCACAGTCCAGGATTCCTCCCTGAATTTATCACGAGGAAATGTTGCCTTTAAAAACATTAGGATTCTTACAGATGGGTTAGTGAAAGGCATTATATAATACAGTGCTGGCACTAGAAACAGACTCTGTGACCCAGAAGATAACTTCCAGTCCTATGTTACTGCTGCCTATGATACAATGACTTATTTTCAGTGCAACACCACTGAGCATTGCAAGTTCTCATTTGACATGAAATCCCCTGAATGGTGACAGGGAGCAGATCACTCTCTTGTCATTGCTATCATGTATTTATACTCAGATGCAGCTCCAGTTTAGGGTGGGTGTTCTATTTTGACCTCTCCTACAAGGACAGCTATAGAAAATGATTCCTGTCCTGAACTGCCAGGACAACAGGAAATGTTAGCAGATACTAAGTGACAATTTACATCTCCTGGTTGTCCTTCCAGCATAAAATTGAGGGTGTGTTTATCATGTAGTTATGTTGCTGCTCCACTCTAACTGGCAGGTTAGTTTTCAAATGTGTCTTATAATGTGAATCTTGTTTCCATGTTGGAGTTCTTCCACTTTACTGCATGAAATTTGAATGTGTTGAAATAATGGGAATGCAGCGGTGGTGGTGGCTGGGAGGCAGGGATTATGTGAAAGCTTTCAGGATGCTCCTAGCAGTGTGCTGCATTAGCCAAGGGATTTTTATGGGCACAGAGGCACAAAGTAACCCCTCTAATCCCTTTCTCACTGGCTTACAGACTCTGAAGAAGCTTAATAATTACAGAGGAATGCAGTCAAAGTGTTTTTAAGGACATATGTGCAGAGGCTTATTTTAGTCATTTCCTAACAGCAAATGCACTGGCGGATTCTCAAGGAGAAATCTGGGCACAAATTTTCCCTTCTCTCAACCCCCCAACAAAAAGATGATTTACGCTTATATCAAAAAGAGGCTTAACCAGTGTGGAGCTGAAAGAATATTTCCCAGCCCGTAGGATTATGCTTTTCCACAGCCACACCACTTACCCTCTCCTTCTGGTGAAATACAAAGCGTATCCCTGTTCTGCTGAGCCTCCCAGATGGGCTTTTTTTTTTTTTTTTCCAATTAAAAGGCCAACAGAAAGCCTGCACGTTCCCTCTAAAATATTATCCTATCCTTCTGGACTATTTCACCTTCTCTGAAGTCACTGGTTCAGCTGATGGTGACTCCGCTGCTTATGTGTCGTTACCCGTAAGTATGTCCCTAACTGCATACTAAATATATGCATAAGAAGGAGGTGTCCAGGAGCTGTTTCTGTGCTGAGCTTTTAGTTTCACAGCTATGTCATTTCTGGAGGAAACTGTGCCTGAAAGAGAAAGATACGATGGATACTCTCTCACTCCAGAGAGTTTTTGTGATTTTTTTTTTTTCCTCTGAGAATCTTTCCTAATTGAAAAATTATGGCATGGATTACCCCTCAGTCTCCTTCAAAATATAATCTCCTAAGAAATCTGGGCACAAAAAGCCAACAGTAACTTGAAAAGTTTTTTGAACATTAATGGTAGAAGAAGATGGGAAATGTTTTGTGGTGCATGCTGATGCAGTGCTAGGTATCCCACTGTTGCTTGGAACATAAACTGCAATAAAAATGAAACAAGTTACAACTTATTACTGCATTACTAACTAAAATGGCCTGTTTTCTCAGCTTTACAGCAAAGATGAAAGTTAGTCCATGTACTTGCCATTTCTGCACTTGCCATAAGACAGTCCCAAGGCCTGTAAATTCATATAAAAATATATGAGATAAGAATTAGCCTCATCTGTCTTGAATTCTTCTTCTAAAATTGCATTATTCTGCCTGCACCTTAACTAAAGTCTTGATCCTTTTCTGCTAGGAATGCTAGGAACAGATTGCTCCTGTTAGGATTGCAAATTAACTGCAGTTTGAACCCTTAGCATTTGCTATGCTTGATCCAGTTTACTGAATGTGAAATTTTGAGATGAAACAATGTAAACTAATCCTTGATCTGCTTTTGCCGTTTGGATATTGAAAAACCCGTGGCACTTTCTGAAGAGAGGGTGTCTGATGAAGTGACATAAACTTGATTTTTCTTTCCTGTGGCCTCAAGCCTTTTTATCCTAGGGACACTAACTCTCATTTTGCATACTGCTTTCTCACCAAGGGCAAGGCTGCCTGGTTCAAGTGGTCCAATCAGTTTAGATTTGAGCTGACTCAGCAAATCTCTGCTTTCAGGGTTGGACTCTAGATACCAAGGCAAAGCAACGAGCACATGTTTTCCAGCACATGCACAAGACCCTTGCTCATGAATGTGGGTGCCACTGACCCACTGGCATCCTCTCATGCTGCTTTCTCTTGCTTTGCACAAGACATGCCAGGGACCTTGACAGCAGCATGAGAGTGCTTCACCCTGCAAATGGGAAGGTCTCCTTCCCTATGTGGTGGTTGCACATCCATCCTTCAAACAGAGCTTTAAGGCTGTCTGAGTATAGACACACTCACAGCATCTTCAAAAATGTTTTGTGGATGGCACACAGTGACCTCACAGTATTTGAGATGTGCAGGTCAGTGCCAGTCCAATTAACACACGCCAGCTCATGATAATAGTGTCCTACAGACTCTTAGAATGTGCCATCTAAAAATTACTGACTGAACAATATTTCTCTCATAACTAGTTATGCAGACTTCTATGGAATGACTTTGTATGAGCACAAGGGTAATAATCCAGCCTTTAATATTTTTAATTGGAGTGACCAGATAAAAAACACAGAAAAAAAAAAGTGAGGGATTTGGATCTTAGATGCCATTACCCCAAGGTGCTGGATGTAATCTGGTTTTATTCTCTTTGAATGTTTCTAGGAAAAGCTGCTTCCCGAGTAGAAGAAACATGAAAGATCAGGAAAGTGACTAACAGCATGGGAGCCTTAATGATGCCTATCAAGTGCAATGGCTGAGAACACCAGGGCTTGTGGCAGGGATAACAAAATGGGCTGCTTAGCACAATAACTGCCAGCTATTGCTTTTCAGGCAAATGACTGGGACTTTGGGATGATTAGTCTATAACCAGAGGAGAGCAAAAACGCTAGACAGGATGAGAAAGGATTGTAAAAACCAGGAAATAAAACCCTCAGACAAACTTCCTATAAACATGAATTTCACCCCCAAACTAGTCAATTATCAAATTTCCTCCTCATGTATGCCAATAGAGTCAGCACATTTGTACTGAGTTAAATATATTCTTATATATATGTAATTGGTTGATCATGAGTTATCTCTCTTTGGCAGTAAAAAACTATCTTTTGCTGCTTGAATATACCTTCAGCCCTACTCTGTACCCTCATGCTGTCCCATTGGCTTTATTGGTAGAAGGGACTAGAGGTGTTATTTAATGAATAAATGAAAGCATTTGCAACAGAAAATCACCACTGATGACAGCTGGTCATGAAATAAATGTCATCCATAAACTCATCCATTCCTGTGGTGTCTGTCTGCTGCAGCAGAGACCTCATGTTACAGTAGGAAAACAATCCAAAAGGCAACATGGCATTAAAATATTGATGGAACTATGTTAATAGGAAGGGAAATGCATATTTAATAAGTGCCTAGATTCCTTTCATGTTTACATGTGACACCAGATAACTCAGGCTAATCAGAGTGAGGTTGGGTCAGACCTTGTGAGGGACAGACAGTCCCTGTGAGGTTCCAGACAATGCATGGGGATATCCTGTTGTAGCTGGCTTGGATGTGTTTTTGGTGCCTTGACCAGAGGCAAGGATCAGGGCACTTCATGGCTTGAATCCAGGTTCCTGCTGGGGACACTGCGCAGGTAGCTCCCCTCATGTGGTGTCTTGAAAAACCCATTTCCTCCATGACTCCCTCCACTGTAGGGAGCACAGGCTTTGAGAAGCTGCTGTTGCAGCTTTCTGTGGGCTGATAGGAAGGCTGGAAGATGTTACTCATTGTGGCTGCTCACCTGGAAGTTGGGAGGTGGCAGGGCTCCTGATCCACTGCAGCAAGGAAGTCCGTGTCTGCCCAGAGAAAGCATCTCAAGGGGTAAGACAAAAAGCTCACTGGGCCCCAAGCATCCCTCACAGAGACAGGTCAAGTACAACATAACCCAGGCTATTAATGGCAATGAGTTGTAAAAGCCTTGGCCTCTGTGTCATGGAACTGTGCTTGTTACTGCAATGCACTTTATAACCTGCAACTCCAACTTGGGCTGCTCTGGGCCTAAACACCAGGGACAGTACAACCATGTGTAAATGAGTGTGCACAGCCCCAGGCTCTGGCCTCTCAAAGGTGAGAGCTGTGAGCAGCTGCTTGGTTTTACAGATCTGACACACACCTTTCAGATACCTGCCCATAGATTCATAAGCCTTTGAATTGCAAAATTGTTCTTTGTGTCAAAGTACATAAGGAGCCCCATGTGTGCCAGTGTATGTGTGGGTATGTGCGTTTAGGTGCTTGCTCCTTTATTTGTCTAAAACTTATTTATAGCATTTATCAACAGTACCCTGCACGTTTTTGTTAATGCCAGCTCTTTAGCTCTCATCTGGGGTAAGTAATAAAACTTAATTGCCGCAGTGAAGGAAATTTTCTGTGCTTGAATTTTGATAAAATAATGGCTTAATAGAAAGGTACTTGGAAACAGCGACAAACCTTATTATGAATGTCATCTATTGGTGACTATGGTGAGTTGTAGATCACTTTTTAGTCTTCATCACAGCACTATTATATCCAGTTTTTCCACTGGAAACTGTATGTTTCCTTCTAATGAGTTAGTTAGTGATGAGAAAAAAATCCCTGGTAATGAGAAAAAAAATCCCTGGTTAATGAGAAAAAATTACCTCAGTTAAAGGAAAGGAGTATTTTCACAGAACCTGCACAAAGCTGAAGCACATTAGGCAATTATTTGCAGTACATTACATCCCAGGCAAGGCAGACTTGCAAAGCATTAATAGTTATACAGACTGAGCCAGAGTGATGCTTTCATTGTAAACATACTCCATGTTCTGGCACATCGTTACACCACAACTCTCTGAGGGCAATTGTGTTATCACAGAGTTCCCTTGGGATGTATTTGGTGATTATGCTGGTTATAAAGAACTTTAGAGAAAGATAGAAATATCATGGTCAGGCCAGCATTTACATATATTGCCAGTTTACCATTTATAGACTACTAAACTTGGGTTTGATCTGTTACACAGCTGGTTGCTGTTTTATAAAATATTAATAGAAGAACTCTTCATTTGTCATAGAAATACTAGAAAGTAACATGACATCAAAAAAATGGAATCTAAATCTGAAGAGTGGGAAACACCTTTAGGTCCACCTTTTAGCAGGATATTCAGGAAGAATTGAGAAAAATCTATGAGAAAGAATTGAAAGTGCAGGACTTTTGAGGAATCAAGTTACTCAGCCAGTAATGCTTGGTTTAGAGCCTTTTCTGAAGTGAAGACAGCACTTTATAGTGATATCTAACATGTGTATGGAAACAGACAAGCAGCTACTAAAAAGGAGCCCACAGCGACATTTCAGCTATCTATTTGGCATATTGAGATGCGCAGAAGTAACAAAGCAGCCTATACAAAACACTTCCAAATGAGTTAGAATGGTAAATATACATACAATTGGGAGTATTCAATGCTAAAGACATACGGAAGTTGGGAGAACTATAGAGCAACCACACTGTATTACATGAAGAATGCCACTTTGGATCTCTTTCTATCAAGTAAACACCTGCAATGGAAAAAAAAAAAAAAAAAGCATCTGCATTCGTCTCTAGGATTTCTCCTATTTTATATCCTGGGCCAGGCTGCCTCCAGTGGAAGAGGCAGGGGTGACAACACCTCAGGAGGAGGCCTGATGACTCCACTGGAGGACATTTGGCAGCTTTACACCTGCAGCCTATTGCCACCAGCCTTTTCTTGGGAGGCAAAGATTGATCAGAGCAGTGGCAGCAAGGACTGCTGACCCGGCAGATGTCCCTACACTGCCCTTATTTAGACATTCCCAGAAAGGAGATGAGATGCCTTTTTTCATGGGCTTCCTTTGCAAGGCAAGGCTAAAAGCGAGAAGATGTCTTCCTATTCTTCCCTCTTCCTCTAATCTTATCCCAAGAAAGACCTGGTCCCTTACAAGGTCACAGGGGCATGAGGAGTCTCCAGCAGGATGGAGTACCAGGTCTGTACGCAGAGGGGCATGAAGGCCTAATTAGGGGCCTTCACCTAATTCAGAATGGATCCCCACTCCGTCTCATCTATGTGTTGGTCATGAGAAAGACTGGCTCAAATCTTTCTGGGGCTGAGCTGGCTGCATCCAAACAAAGGGCTGCATGCACTAATCTTCCTGAATTGCAAGTGTTGGACAGTATTTTACTCACTGGAGCTCCAGATCAGAATAGTTGGTGAATTAAAATGGATTTTCTGCTAGGCAAGACCTTGCCAAGGCTGGTTTTAGAAGTTTGAGGGTTTTTTTCCTCCTCAATAAAAAAACCAACCCAGAAACCAAAAACCAAAAACTCCCTCCAAGACAGCTGTCTTTTGAGGGATCTGTATTCAATATTAGAAAGCTGCACAGCTGTGGAGTCTGGATGCTATCATAAAAATTGAATAGCAGAGACATGGCATTGCTGAAATACAACCCACTTTGTAAGTGTGCTGGGTGCTTGGAATGTGCATATCGCACAATAAATGTGCTGTTCTTGTCTTCAAAGCAGGAGCACCAATAGGCCTGTGGAGCTGATGTAATGAGATTCAGGGTGCCCTCAACAGCTGAAATATTCAGTTCAGCAAATGGATATTTCAAATGTAAATATTTATATGGGCCAAGGGCTCTTTGTTGCTTGCTATTTTGACATTTTCAAATCCCTCAGCTTTACTTTTGTTACAGAGATGGTCTATTTGCTGATAAGAAGAACAAAGATCAGTGACTAGTTATGCAGAAATGGTGTTATTATCACAGAAAAATACCACTTCTCCCAATCCACAAATCTTTGATTCCATATTCTTCAACATGATAACCTGTACCTTAATGGAAATAATGCAGGTTGTTATGAGGAAGTAAAATAATAAAATATAGAAACAACTAATTTGAGGTCATTGTTGGATGGAATTAATGATTCATCAGGCTGTTCCTTGCATTTGACTTTCACTACAGAAACATTCCCCAGCTGCTCTTATTAGCCACTTGTTGTGTTTTGCTGGACTGGTATTTACCCTCAATACCATTGCTATTGCAATTCTTCACTCATTTAACAGTGGGCTAGCTTTTTGATTTTCTCCCAGTTTAGAGACTTAGGATATGCTTAGGAAATTGATATTTTAGCTAGAATTATTGCTATTATTTAATCTCTAAAGCCTTAAAAATAATACTACAGTCCTAATGTTACTTATGTGAGCAATTCTTTTCCTTTCTGTAGCTAGGTGTGACTGCCACTGTTTATTTTCCCTTTTCTCTCTCCTCACACCTTGCCTAGTCTTTCTACTTGCTATGCTTTCTGCTTTTCTCTCCTTTCCTTTCCAGATTTTGGGTACCCTGCTGCTCCCAAACAATGTGTCTCTGCCTCCTTGCAACCAATTTACTCTCTACTGCCTTTTTCCTGGTCTTTTTCTCAGTCTGGTTCCACCAACTCAGCTCCTCAAGTAAAGTTTCTTAGTTTGGGCTTCTCCCCACTCAGTGCTTAGTCTGTTTATTCTTATTGCAACAGTGGGAACTGTTGAATTATATATAACTGCTTCTTGGAAACTTGAAACAAAGATTGAATGTTTATCAAATCACTCTTTGGCAGATAGCCAAATTTAAATTCATCTCGCTGGACTTCTTCCATAGATTGTTTTCTACAAAAATAGAATACCAATCATTTTTCTGAGGAACATAAACATCTGGAGAATAAATTCTTCCACGATGATCAAACAACATATAGGGTGTTATGGCCTTGTTGCTACCTGCCCAGATGAGATAGGTCAAATTATGAGAATATTTATTTTAGTCCACTTAAATATTTAGGTCTTGAGCACTGCTGGCTTCTTACTTCTGCTTTTGATAAGGGACATGTTGAGGCATCATTATTAGTATTTGGTTGCATTCACTATCCAATTCAGAAATTAGGAGTTAAACTTTCAGCAGGAGTCTAATTATGATTCAGATCTGGAGCTGTATTTGACTTTCAAACCAAAGTAGGGTGAAATTCTTCCCTGCAGGATTCCTTCCTCCAGTCTCCAATATCCTGTGTGCACAGACCTCTGCTCATTTCCTTTGCTCATCACCAAATTCTCATTCCTGGCATGAGAGTCTCTGGACTTTATTATATTTAAAAAACTTTGGAATGTTATTTTCTTAAGCAAAAACTGAGCTACATTAATTGCTGGGGAATGGAAATTTCAAAGATATAGCTGTACAATCAGCTGCTGTGAAAGTACGTGTGAGGTCAGGAGCACGTAGATGTCCTAGAAACATCTGACATTTTAGGACTGTGAATACATGTACTGTAGGGTAATGAGTGTAATACAGAACTCTGGTGTAATTGCAGAACTCCTGCTAACCTCTTAAAAGAGGAAGCCATAGATAAACAGCCTCAGTTCTCCTCTAGTCCCTCCAATTTTCCTCAGTTTTCAGATATGAAACTTCATTTCTTAGCACTTGGACCATGACTAACAAATGCCTTTTTTTATGGAGGTAATTGATTTTCCACATGGAGCCAATTAGACATTGTGTTAATAGCTTACAATCCTCTCAGGTCACAACTTGTGTGTATCCTCTGATGAGAATGGATTGGGATATGCTGGTGTGTTTGTGGCAGTAGTTCTCTGACCATTAGGTGCATTGTGGTTCAGTTTAATGAAAATTCCACTTGCCCACCCTCCCTTGCCAAAGATTAAGTAAGCTTTGACCAGCATTGCTCTCACCAGGCAAAACGTTCCTCAAAAATATTTTTTCCAGGTCACTGAGAAGCTCATGGAGAAGCTTCATTTTTTTGTGTGTACTTTCATATATTTTCCCACATGTGCATTCACATGTACATTCTAGCTTGCCAGGTGCCCTGAAAGAAATGTTCAGTGACATTTTTTACCCAATTAGAAGTAGCAAAATCTTGACTTTGTAATGACTTCACCATCCTTTACCACTTTTTTGAGCTAACCACATTCACAAAGTTCAGAAGTTGATAGCTTTTTATCATGTCCTAAAGTATAAGCACAAAGATCTTGAGTTCTTCTCTTGGGCCCATAAATGTATCATTGAAACCCTTTTAGGCACCACCAAGTTCAAATATCTTTTGGAATATTTGGCTTAAGTAGCACTCTGCCATTAGATATTTTGAAGTTTAACCCCAATATCAAATTGTCATATGTTTTACCAGTGATGTTTTCCCTTTGAGTTATTGCACTAATTATGTCCTGCATCACTCAGCCCCGATGAGACACAGCTGGAGTGTTGGGTCTGCACATCAACAGGCACATTGAAATAGGGGCCTGACTTCAGTGAAGGGTCACAAAGATGGTTGTGGGATTGGAGCATCTTTCTTAAGAGGAAATCCTGGGAGAGTCAGGACAACTCTGCCTGGAGAAGACAAAGCTCAGAGGGATCTTGTGAATGTGTATTATATACCTAGTCCTATACTGGTAGGACAGGAATAAAGAAAATGGAATGAGGCTCTTCTCAGTTCAGGTGTTCAATGAATGGAAAAGAGACAGTGGGCACAAAACATTTAAAATAAGAAAACACTTTCTTACTATAAAGGTGATTGAACAACAGGACCAGTTTGCCCAGACAGGTTGTGGTGGCTCCATTTTTGAAGGTCTTCAAGGTCTAAATGAACAAAGACCTGAGCAACCTATTGTGGTTCACTTTGCTTTGAGCAGAGGCTGGAATTAGGTGATCCCTAGATGCCCCTGCCAAACTCAACCATTCTGTGGTTCTGAGATTCTCTCTCACACTCCTATAAGATTCTAACTTTTTTCCCCTAATTTTGCAGGCTTTCACGGTCTGCTTTTTCATTGCACACTGGTATGATTTGTTTTGTCATAGGTTGCATCCTGAGTACCATTTGCTGAGTGATTTTATTTCTTTCATATCTGTTTATGCTCTTAAATAAAACTTATATTATTTTTGATAAAGCTTTCTGTTTTGTTTTTTTTTCCTTACTGAATTATTATTCTAATTATTCTGTTGACTGAACTCATTATTCTACAACTTGTTCAGTGCAATTTTCTGACTTCTCAATGATATTTCCTTTTGCTTGTATGCATTGCCTGGCTTGGTTTTATGGTATGCTGTACCTGGACATTTGTATACATAGAGATATCAAAGCCTTACCCTGTCTTAGGTTCTGCAGTCCCACAAGGATTTCCAAACAAACTCTTCACATAGCACTTTCTGTACATTTGGATAGGAGAAAATAGCCCTGTATTACTATTACTACCTAAATAAACCACACTCCTTTATCTGTACTAACATTCATTATTATGAGGAAATCAGAGATTTATCTTACTCTGCCTCAGTTTGTCTCCTCAGCAGTTTCATCGTCCTCTAGGCTGTCACCAGTCCCTGCCTTCCAGTACCAGGGAAGCCCTTCTCAAAATACTTTAATTTAATCAATGCTATTGATCACATATGAAGTAATTTTCACAATGCAGTCCTTCTGAAATAGAATTGGTAACTAGATTTGGCTCATCCTTGCAAAAACATGTTTCACAAAGATGACCAGCATAATAACATTTCATCTTCTGATCCCCCTCTCTCCTCCACTTTTTTTTTGGCGGGGGGCGTGGATTGGATGGAAGTGGATACATATGCACTGCGTGTCTTTTTTGTGCTACAGATGCTTCTGAAAATGAGGGGTTTTCTTCATTTTCTTCCTTAATATTAGCTGACAACAGAGCAAAATGAAGAGGAAGAGCCCTTCTGAGCCGTGGCAGCTGATAATTACCTTGCCCTGCACAGGGCTCTCCATAACCCCAGTGTTGTGAGAAGTGTGCTTGATTAGAGCATGTAAGCCTGGCTCGGTGTGAGAGTTCTGCTTCATTAGGAAAATAGAGCTGCAGTGCTTTTGCTGATCTTATTTCCATCTCCATTTTTGCCCTCACATGTAAAGTTAAACTACCTTCATGCTCAGGTAGCTGCCAATCTTTTGTCCTTGGAGAACTTTAGAGGTAAATGCACGGAGCCATGCATTTACCTCTTGTAAATACTTGTAAAAGTAGGTAGGCTGAGGAGAGGATAACCTCCAGGACCAGTAGATTCTCTCCAGAAAAGAAAATATAATGTTGTGATAGGATTTCTCTGGGGAAATAATAGTGCTTATCATTTGAGTGGGTTTGCTTGTTCCATCTCTGGAGAAAAGAATCCCAGCTGGAAAAAAGAAACCCCAATGTCTGTCCCAGAGGGAAAGAGGTGTGATCTCCTGGAATAGGCAGTGACTGAGTACAATGATGATGATCAGAGACTTTTAATTTAGAAAAATGGATACACTGTGCTCAACAGCCCGGCTCCAGCTGGGCGCAGAGAGAACCATGGCACTCCAAAACACTCTATTAAAGTGAGTAGGGATTTTGGACATGAAGGAGACTTAGCTGGAAGGATTGTTTTCACAACAGAGTGATATTTGCCAGGATACTTGTTTTATTCTGTCAGTGATTAAATATTGCTGATTTGTCAGCATTTCAGAACACATATAATGACATTTGACAGGTATCTCCTCTCAGCCCTGGCATTGCTCTTCAGGACTTCGCAGTGAGCATGCAGACCTATGAGCAAAGTAGAGAATTCATCTTGGACAGGAAAATTACTCATGCAGTTTTAGACCTAACTGCAGGTTTGGAATTATTTGTTCTTTCATGGACTCAATGTTCAATCCTCCATGAGTTTGTGAGTGTAGCTCCATTTGCAGGGTGCAAATTTAGGGACAATTAGGGTGTATGTACACCTTGCGATACAGCAAGGAGATCCATGGGCTAGGACAGTCTGGGACTAGTGCACACTTAGTACAGTGCAGTCAGCTTGGGGTGGAAGACTGATAATATCCTCCTGAGATCACCTCACTTCCATCAAATTCAAGCACAGATGGCAAGTGAGGGTGGCAAGTAGGAGGAGTGAGTATCTCCCTTCAGGTAATGTCGCTCTCACGATCAGTTATGAGATGTGTTGCTGCCATTTTTTGATGGCTGTGGAGTCCTCATGGGGTCAGGGCAGGGTACCACCGTGGCTGTTGCAGATCCAGCTTGGCTGACACGCTACTACTAGGGTAGAAATCCCTTTAGCTTTTCAGATCTCATGCCTGTGTTACACAGACTGTGCAGCAAAATAGTTGTTCTGGTTTCCTAAGCCATGTCTGTCTTCAAGCTGATATTCTAAATGCTGCAGTTCACTTCATAGTGATTTTCTGGATGGTTTTAAAATCTGTAGGTATGAAAACCTGAGCCTAATTATTTCCTCATTTATATCACTAACTTTAAAAAATCTCCTCACAGCTATCTGTGCAAAAGTAAAAAAGACTGATCTGAATTCCAGAAAGCGTGGACTATGACCATTTATTCCACTCTTAGGTCTTCCTTATAGTGATGGCACTGCTCTGAATTTGGTTAGTACTGTGCTCCAGCCTATGAGGCATGATAGAAACAATGAAAGGGGCTAACAGTTGTAATAGAGTAGCAGTTGTTACTCTGCCAGCCATGCATGTTCCTTCTGGTTACCTGCACTTTTATGGAGCAATGCTGGTCCTCCCCAACCTGGTGCATTTCGCTGGTGCCTTTGTACTCAGTAATTTCCTCTTTTTTAATGACGAAGATTCACCACATCAAGCCTATTCATAAAGCCACTCTGAGCTGCATAATTCTGCTTAAATGAAGTCACTAGGGAGGGAAGAACGGTTCATGCTATTACAACAGTGAGAAGTGCACAAAGAAAAATGAGTTTGATTTCCACTAGTGGCTAAGGCTTAAAGTAAGATCTTTCCTATTACGCTGCTCATGACCTCCTTAGATCTTGTCTCAGTCATAGTGCAGGGAATGGAGTATTACAGTGTTGGCTCCCAAGGGACTCTTGAGTCTTAGTTACCTTTTAAATTAACTAAACCTTTTGGAAAGATAAAACCATTCCTATGCTACTGTGTTTCATCTGGTCATTTTATTGTTTTAGTTAGCGTTTCATGTTTTACTACCTTTGGTCAACATTTTCCCTGGATCAGAGCAGTCATGAGGACAGCTCACCACAACAAACTCTTCTCGCCTTTATTGCCTTAGTACAGTCACTGGCCAGGTTGGGAGCAGCACACTTGTGGCTCCCGATGTGATGTCTTCTGCCTTATAGTCAAATGTGCTGTTTTCCTAGTACTGAAGATATTTGTAACATAAGGGCAGCTAAAGATGTCTCAAGTCCTTGAAATATTTTAGTCTCTTTTTATAAAGGAAATGTAGTGCAGCCCTTGATTGCATAATATATTTTATTGGGCCCATGCTCTAGTTCTTAGGTAAGATTGACTTCTTTGAATCAAGATCAGGCAGGGAAGGCATATAGGCTCAACTGGTTCTGTAAGGCCATTTTGAGGCTTTTCTGAAGCTGTGTCAAAGCCTGCCGCATATATTCCTATAGCATTCTGAGTTTTTCTGTGCTGAAGCACAGTCTGCTTTCACTGTGCCCTTCCAACCTGTTATGCTATGCTTCTATTGCATCTGGGGATCAGCATGTCACCAGCAGAGCAAACTGCTTCTTTTTTGCATCCTCTTTCCCCTTGGACACACCATCCTCTACACAGTAGGCTAAATTTATCTAAGACTCATTTCTATGAAAGCAGTTTCAGCCATCCTAGATTCTATTTGAATCTAGGATGGCTGAAACTGCTTTCATAGAAATCAGATGTTCCCTTTTTTTGCTTTTTTAAAAGTCCCTTTTTGAAGCCAGGGTTCAACAGCAAGACACTTGTGCAACTGCAAATCAGCTTCAGTACATACATTTCTATGTCCTCTTGGGCTGGCAGTGCCTTGTGGAAGGAATTATCAAGCTGTGAGAGAAAACTTTCTAAGAGCAGTGTGTCTCTCTGCTTCCAGCTGATTGTATGGGGGGGGGGGGTACTAAACTTGTCACCTTATGATTATTTCCCTTGTGTAGGAACGAGTTAAAATCTGATGTACAATTAAAGCATCTGATATTTTTCAGCAATTACCTTAATTTGATAGGTAAAGCATTAACAGTGCTTAGGTAGGCAGCTATGTGAGACCCATGGCCACTGGACAGTATATCTAACAGTGGCTGTGCTCCACACTCAGGTATGTCTCCATTGAGAGCTAGAGACCCAGGATATTTGTAGCTGTGCTAGTCTGGGTCTGGGAAATGGTCTGGTTGTGGTTAGAGAGGGCAATTTAGCCTGCCAAGAAACAGGGAAAGATTCACAATAAGACTTAGTGGGCAAAGTTTGTATTATGCAGGTAAAAACCAATGGTACCTCAGTCACATACAAATGAAATGAGAGAGTGTTGAATCAGACTTTTTTATTTTTAAACATGGGAAACAGACACTGGAATGTGTATGGGAAATGCTGCAGAATGTGCTATGGCCCAGGAATCTGCAGAAAATCTGCTCTCATATTCTGGATAGCCTGTTAAGGTAGGAGAATTAATAGCATTAGCAGTCTCTGACAAGATACACAGCTTTCAGATTTCCTAAGTGGGTGGGTGTTAAAGCAAGGTGGATGATGGCAGGATGATTTTCAGTTCTAAAGAGAGCACCCAGAACTCCAGCAAACAGCTTTAACAGCTCAAAGAGCTTGTTACCAAGATGAACAGCAGTGCTAGGGCTGGGGAGAATGTATGGGGAAGGGAAGGGAAGGGAAGGGAAGGGAAGGGAAGGGAAGGGAAGGGAAGGGAAGGGAAGGGAAGGGAAGGGAAGGGAAGGGAAGAAATATCCTGAATATTACCATCAGTGTCTGCCTGAGATTACTGAAATACAAAAGGATTACTTGGCTGATTCAGCTTCACTTGATGTTGGGAACATCCTCCCCTGCCCTCCCTCACATCTGATCTCAGCTCTACATTTGAGAGCATGTGTCAAGCACAAGGGAGTAAAGCTGTTGAATATTTTGGTCACAGTCTGTTTCTTTGCAAAAAGTACAAGATATTTTGAAATGGAAGCATGTCTCCTGGAAGCACCTTTTCCCTTCCTTATCCAAACCACGTTTACTTGTTTCCTAACATTCATAATCTCAACTCAGGTCAATCTAATTTTAACCATGAAACTTGCCCTACTTTATCTTCTTTCCTGCTGTTTGGTAAACTCCTTCCTTCACAAACACAATTCATCTTGCTGTAGCAATTACAGTCTTTTCATCCTCAGCATCAAAACTATGTAGTCAAATATTCTTTTTTTAAAGCTGCCACGTGGTACGATGTGAACTGCAAGAGTATGTCATATTTAGTTACAGTCCTCCCTCTCCAAAAACATCAAATGTTAGTGGGTAAACATTTAAGGTATTAGAGTAAAGAAAACTCCCTTTCAAGAGCCCCTCTCCCTGCTGAGAGGGAGTCAACTCCCCAGATACCCCAGCCTGTGTTCCTGTCTGGCTTGGGGCACTGCTGTTGGATGCATCCCCATCCCTTCCGCAGATAATAGGCTGAGGAAGGAACACCTAGTAAATGCAATTTGATTTGGGATACTTTTAATTTTTTTTATTTCCTTAGCCCAGCAACAGCATGCATGATGAATCTGTGCTGGCACATCTTCCTCTTGCTGCCACCCCCTCTTTGTCTGTTCAATGTCCTTGCCTATTCCTGCCTTAAATGGGGCTGCAGCATCCCATGTACAGCCTCTTCCTTCCTCAGTTTTTGTGTGTCTGAAGTCACCAGGATGATGGGACTTTATTCCTGGCTAGGACTAGGTTCAGTATTTCTGTACTAGCTGGTCTTCTGACTAGTCCATCTCTGGACCTGTTGCCAGAGAATTTTGTCAGTCACTCTCCACACTTACAGCATTAAAGTAGGAATGTGCCATTTTTCATGCATTATTCCCTGGCTGCATTAGCTCATGTATATTTTAATCCCTGTTAAAATGGCTTCTTCTTCTAGGAGACTTCTTTAGAAGTCCACTCTCTGGTGGCTGGAGCTCCCAGACAGGCTGCACAGAAATGTGATAATGCAATGGGGCTCTGTCCTTTCTGCCACTGGCAGTCTGGTGGAAACAGGCTGTTTGAGAGACCCTACAGATATGTGAGTCAAATGTGAAATCTTACTAACTGCAGCCACTACATGTGGGCCAGGTTACAATTCATCAGCAAAACAAGTTCTGGACAAATGCCTCAGATTGAGTGGTGTTCCTCATCCTCACTTATTTGTGTCAAAACCAGCAGAAGACTCAGAGGTGGTGGTTGCAATCCCACGGGCCTGAAGCTAGGTGAAGATGGACAGTGATTGGTGCAGGTGGGCTCCCTGTACCATCAGAGATGCCCAGGCACCCTGAAGGGCCCACATGGCATATGAGGGGATCCAGGAGTGTGCTGCAGCAGGATGGGTGGTACGCCATGCCATTGGGAAGGGTGCTTCATGTCACCATGGTGTCACCCCAAGCTTGGCAGGGTGGTCTCCCCATGCTCTGCCCTGAGGCCCCTGCAGAACTCCCTGCTGCCCTCACACGACTCACTGCCCAGGGAAGGCTGCACAGGAAGGAGCTTCCTCTCCTGAGCTGTGCTGGTATAAATAGCTTTGAGGTGAGTGGAAAGGGCTGCTGTCTTGCCAAGAGGCCAGAGCTGGTGGCACAGAGAGGGCTGACAGGGGTGGCAGCAGCAGGCTCCCCTCCGGGCTGTGCCTCTCAAAGCCTCCTCTGTCTCAGCTGGCTCCCTTTGAGCAGTTGCTAGGTAAAGGCAGGTGTGTCAGCTGAAGTAGTGGAAATTTCTATTCATCTTATAAATAGTTGAACAGGCCGACTTGGTGAAATGTGAAACGAGCAAACATCCCATCTTCTCCTCCGAGGGCAGATCGGGATTCAGTCTATAGTGCTGTCATGTCAGCTGTGTCAGTGCTGCTTTCATGATGCCAAGGCCCTATAAGTTATTCATGTGAACACAGCAAACAAAGGTTTAGCTTAACCAAGGGATGAACATTCCTCCACCTGCAGCTTTCTCCACAGCTAGATGCAAAAAGTGCAGAGGTCACTTAATCTGTGACAGAAATAGACTGTGCCATCTTTGGGGCAGTACAGTTTGCAAGTATGGAAATATGGCTGCAGGCAGGTCTGAGGGCTTCTGGCAAGGCCTCCTTGGTATCAAGAGAAAATGTCATTAAAATCCTCATGCAGCTTGGCTGGCCTGCTTGAAATTTGCTGGACAAAATTATAAATTTCCCTTCTAATCGTGTTTATACCCTAGGCTTTTAGAAGGATTTTTCCTGCTGCTAAGCCCTCACGCTTCTTATTGAACTACTCTGACCCTTGTTCTCCTGTGTATTAAGACAGATCCTCATCAGTGGTTAATACTCCCTATGAGACTGCAGGAGCTTTTCAGGTCTATCTCAGTGACAGAAGGGTTTCTGCTCTTAAAAAGATGAGACTTCACAGACTGAATTTGAGCTATATGTCAGTTTGGCAATATATTAAATGGAGTTTATTGTAGGATTTCAATTGCAGTCAGTTTTAAAGTAAGGAGATAGCTCTGTGTTATTGCCTGGAAACAGATGTGTCTGAGCAAGCTTTCATATAACCTCAAAGTATCCAGTCATCGACCTCATCTAGTGGTCAAAGCAGAGGGCTGTGAGTAAAGGTAAAGTAGTTCCTAATTCTGCCACAGCCCTTTGGCTGGACTGACTTAGCCAATCCATTCTACATCTTAGATGATCAAATTGCCATGGGGACACTATGAATAACATGCACTGAAAAGCACGGTGTGCTCATTAGATGAAAAGGAGTCTATAAGAACAAGTTTTTGTTTTCTTTTGTTCCCATTTTTTCTTGTTAACCAGGTGGTAGGATTATGCTGATCCACAGCTGATCTGGGCTCCCACCTCCACATGGAGGTGAAGACACAGCAATGGCCCTGGGCAGCAGCTACTGCCAGTTACTGCAGCAGGGACAGTGACTGAGAGACACGGTCTGAACCCAGACTAGCACTTTATTTAAGTGTAATACAAAACACATCATTTCAGGTGACAGGCTTATTGGTGAATTGTCATTTGCCATTGTTCTGTGTAGCTGCTTCTGGAAAGGGGTGCCTTGTGGCAAGCCAAAAGAGGGTGCTATAATGAGACGCCAAAGAGGGTATGCAAATGAAACCCAAGCCATTTAAGAGCATCTTATGCCTCTCCTGCATTTCCATTTTGTTATACTGACATCCATAGAGAAGGAAAAACTCAGCTTTGTTAGGTTAGCTGTCACCCTTAAACCCATGTTTGCCTGTAATCTGATTAAATTCAGGTGAAAGGAAAGCAATCAAAATTAAGAGAGATGACACTGCTCAGTACAAAGCCGGTGCTTTACCCCTTGGCATGTGATGTAAGCTGTAAGTGAGCCTTGCTGCCTTCCTGGGAGATTGGTAAGTAAGCGGAGCAGTCATATTTAGCAGATGTAGGAACAAGAAAGCCTATAGCTACAGCATGAAGGGGGAGGATAAACAATTTATAAGTACTTGTAAGTGATGATGGCACAGCTCTGAGTCGCTGTTCTAATTTACTGCTCGCTGCTTGTCTCCCCCGCAAGCCTCAGCCAGCAGATTGCAGGGCACTGCCTCCTGAGCTCGGTGCAGCCTCAGACACACGCTGAGGGCTATGCTGCATGAACCACACTTTCATTTTGGAGAGCAGACACGAATAGCCTCACAAAATTCAGTGGGATGCTTTGCATAAATACTCATTCTGTATGGCTTACATTGGGTAGTGCTTATGAGGTGAGCCACTCAACCACAAAACTTAGCAAAGGCATAAAAATACAACCGCTTTTTATATAGAGCTACTGTAGATCACTGGCCTCAAAAGTCCTTGTTTTTAACATGATAAATGGCTGGCTCCCAAGCGTAGTCACTACTGTTGCAGAGTGTAATCTGATACAGAATGGTAAACAAGGTTTTATTTGATGTACAATATTAAAGTGAATTCATGCTTTTAACACTTCCTCCTCTATCGGTCCAACCAAGCACAGTGTTCTACTTTATGCAAATAATTACTGATGTGAACTTTTCAAGTGTAAATGTTAATAAGGTATTGCTTGAAAGTGTTACATGGTCTCAATTAATTAGATGCAGGAAGACATTTCTTGGTAGGATTCCTCATCACCTCCATGGAAAGATAAAGATTTTTTGAGGAACTGTGTGCAGATCAAAGGCACTCTTTGAACTGCACCTAAGTATTGGTTAGGCCTGGGAAATGAATTGTTATGGGAGATGTATTTAACTGTGTGTGAATATATATATCTTAGAGCAGGAGAAAGGAAATTGTAGTTTCCTTAGAACTTCAAAGGGAGGAAACTATATAATGAAAAAACTAATATTTATCTTCACGTAACACTTCAGGTTTTGTGTCTCCTGCCATTGTGTAATCTTGCATCAAAGGATAACTAGGTTAATATTTGAGGGAAGCCATCAGCAATAAGAGCAGCATATGGAGGGAGGAAGGAAGAGAGAGCTATCAAAAGGATTTGAGATTGATGTACAAGGGATTGATTGAATTACGTTTTCTCATATTAAACTTTTATATTTGAAGAACAGCTTTAAGAAGTTGTTTAGACATGTCATGTGACCTGGTTGCTGTAAATAAGTCCATAAATATTCACATATTATCAAAGTGAAAGTTTCTACTGTTTTATTATCCTTGCATATTGTGTGGGATTTGTTTCCCACCAATATTTACAAAACTTCTTAGACTCAGTTGCTTTCAAGGAAATGTTGAGAGATACTTTTGATCATCAAATTCTTAATTAAAAAGATTTTTGATCTACTAAAATCCCTAAAAATCTGAAAACATCCCAAGAAATACATATATGCACTCAGCAGGTACCATGGAGGTGGTAATGAGATCATTCTCAAGGGAGAAGAATAAGGTGGCCAAGGATGTGTATCATCCATACAATAAAACTACAATACAGTCTAAGTTTGGAATATCTGATGTCTGCAGTAAACCACTTTATGCCACAGATTATTAAAAAAAGAGAATTAAAATAGTTTTGAATTCTGAGTGAAGACTTCAGTGAGCCAATGAGCAGTTTGAGTACAGAAAAAAGAGGTAATATTTATTTGAGGGATCATTTGCTAGGGATTGTTTGCAAAGTTTAATTTGCTGCCATCTTTATTTTATATTTGTCTCCAGCTCTTCCAATAGGTATTTATTTTGTTGCTCAAAGTCTGTAAAAGCAACTTAAGATGCATATAAGTTCTCAGAAATCACTTAGCTGATAAGTTACTAAAGTGATTTAGGGCTGCTTGAAGTTTTGTTCATGAAAGCCAAAGTCAAGTAGAAGCTACTTAACCCAGCAGAGTTTTTATTCTGCTGTTCACTTAATTCAAACAAATGCAAAAAGCTTATGCAGAGGTATGTGAGACAATGCTCCTCTTCCTACAGAAGCTTTTTTGTACAAAAAAGTACAGATTTCTCTTATACCATTGAGGCCAAGTTGGTAAGCAGCAGTAGTACTCAAAACTGTTTTCCTATGGATTTTTGTGTTAATGTTGAGGTCATAGTAAGCATCTGTTATGACAAATGAAGTATGAAATCTCATTTTAACCTTCTCCTCAGTGAGGCTGTCTTTGAGTTTCTCAACCTTCAATTTCTTTCTGAGAATTTAATACATTTGGGATATTTTTCCATACACCAAAGTTGGTAGAAAATCAGCAGTGGATTCAGAAATTGTTAAAGGAAGTAACAGATTAGACATTAGCAGACATCAGCATTATATAATCCTTATTTATTTCAGCAACCAGACAGCAACAGAAAACAAACAAAATAAACTTTGGAATATTCTCCTCCTACAATTCTCCTTGCTGTCTGCAACAAAATCATGCCCTCCAAACTTCAGAGACCACTTGTAAAAATTGACTGAGTAGTTAAGCATGCTTAGTGACAGTGTTACAGGTACTGGAATGCAAATGCTGCTTTAAAAAAATATACAAATGTGCTTGATGGTCTTTGCCAGACAGAACAGAAGAAAGGCAGGCCAGCCCACCAAAGAAGACTGCTGTGTCGAAGGTACTGACAGTGTGATTGTCATACTCTACCTTGCCAGTAGTAAGTTGTACTATAAGAAAGAATTTTATTCTTCTTTGTGATCCTGTAGTATGTCTTCAGCATATTCTCTCTATCAGAAGTAAATGAAATATATTTAACTTAGAGAAACTAAAGTTAACACTGTTTTCTTGTTACCAGACAGGGAAGAGAAGCACACACTTGTCATTATCAGTACCTTATCATTCACCACTGGAAATGTGGTGTGGCACCCACCAAGTCCTTGTGGAATGCTGTGAATATTTTGGCACCATACATATTCAGGTTCCTGCAAAGGACTTAAGAAAACAGATGGGATGGATTCCTGAAAATGTGTATATGCCATTCAGCTATTTTGCTGTAAAGAGAGCTCAGTGGCTCACGAGGGAAGATTTGCTATTTAAAGCCTTTTTTCTTCTCCCTTCTCCTATCTGTGGTGTTACACAGTAAGCCAATATGGTCCAAAGTCACAGAACAGAAGCAAAGGGACCCCATCTGCAGCAGGCAGCAAACTCTCTCTCCATGAGAAGTGAGTGTTGTAGCAGCCTAACAGGCACTCACTCAGTCATGTGTAGTTAGCTCCCTACCTGCAAATTTCTGTTTTAAAATATCCTAACTGTAGCAAGAGCAAGTCAGTTTGATTCTGCTATTCTTGATTCCGTAGGGATCTGTGGAAAGAATCTATTTAAAACACTGTTGTCTTGAGGGCTTTTTTTTATGTGTACAAACCCCATCTGCTCAGGGATGAGTCTGTGATGTCCCCTCAACAGGATTTTATGTTTCTGCCTAGCCTGTAAGAAACTCCTCTTTGAGGATCTCAGCTGAGTCAGAGGTCCACTGAGATTTATGGCTTAGCATGGACACAGGAAAGACAGAGAAAGGGGATATTGTGTCCTGCTGTACTGCTGCTTTCAGACTAGCCAGATAATTTCTGGAAACTGGGACAAGTCAGGCCGGGCATTAATACAGCTCAGAGCTCTATCACATCCTTTGGAGCCCCTAGTTCTATCTGCTGAGCAGCTGCAATGGGAGCCAGATCAAAGGCAATGAACATTTGTGTGCTACAAGGAGGAAGGCAAGCTGTGCTCCATTGAGACACAGCTGTCCATGCTAAAGAGGATTCTAGTTTTGGGGAAGTTATTTCCTTTGAATGCTTACATTATTGTTCCAAAGGTTTAGAGGATGCCTTAGATGGTTTTAAATATGAGAGGCCAGCTCTGTTGTACTCTGAAGGAGAAGGAGGTGAAGCACACAATCCTTTTGCCTGAAAAAAATTTAAGTGCTCACTGATAATAGCAAAGGGCCATGGAAATGGCTGTTTGCTTTGGCACCAAACAGAAATGTAATTGATGTAAAGGGAACAGAGCTTTCTCCAAATTTTCTTCTTCCCTGAATGCATAAAAATTATATGGCCAACAGCTATATGCTAAAAGCACTTAATGTTTTCAAGAACACACCCAGGACTACAGAATTTACTTACATTTGAAGCAAGACATAACTCACCATGAGTCCTATCAAAGGATGGCCAAAGCTATCACTAGGTGAATGGAGTATGCTGCTTTTGGCTAGTATATGTTTAAGTCAGCTAGTCATAGGTGTCAATCTAGTTTTCAAGATGTCCTTGGAGTGTGGTTGAGATGTATCATGTACTGTATTCTTATTGGTGGTTCAAGCTGAGGTGAAAATCTGGATATTCAACTCTCAAAATAGCAGCTGTTATTGCAACTCTTACAACATGGGGCTGGGTCAGATGGCTCCCCAGATGATGTAAAGACAGCAGTTTGGGAGCAACATTGAGGATTTTATGCGCAGTATTCAAGTGCTTGGTGAAAATAAAATTACCCTCTTTAGTTTTATCTCATCTTCCATACTGAAGCATAAGGAATGAAAAAATAGTGCCACAAGGTCAATTTCTGATATAATTATTTAAAGAATGTGTATCTCATGAGTTGTGTTCTTTCCATTGTATTAGATATTTTTTTAAGCAGTTGCACACTGAATACTCTTATGCCCGGTGAACACTTAAGCCTATCTTTCTTCTGGTGAATATTCAAAGTATTAAAAAATTATCAGTGCTTCTGATGGGCTAATGAAATTAATGCTGAACCCTGACATCTTTTATGATTTTGACTTACCACTTCACAAATCATTTTACAGAAGAGTATGAACAACAAAAAATATCTCATACATTTGTTAAAATATCCTGCTTTATACAGTACATATGGAATGTTGCAGGAAAAAATAAGCTAAGTTGAGGTTGTAAGTCCACCTACTATTTTCAAGAAGAGTAAAACTCAAGACTAAACTGATGAGTGAAGACCTCTTCACCACATGACAAAACTGGATTACTTCTATTAATGGTAATTATTTTTTTTCATGCCAGAATTGATTCAATTGATAAAACCTTTTGGCCTTTGCAGTGAGAGCATTTGCAGTAGGAAAAAAAACCCAACCACTAAATAATAAACAGATGACTAGAAATAGCATTTTCTCCATTCCTGCTCCATGCATTTCTCTATGTGACACTAGCAAACTCTAGCTCCTCTGTTGATGATAGTAAAATAATGCTGTAAAGGAATAAAATAAATAACAATAAGGTATATATCCTGGCATTAGATTTCCTTCCTGTCGTTTTCCTAAATGTTTCTCCCCTCTCCTTTATAGGTACACACAATGAACCTTTAAAAATGTGGAGCTGCCTTCAAAATTGCTATCGTCATCCAGATCAATTTGGAACAAAGTCCTGTCTCCCAATCTATTCTAATTTCAATGTACACACTCTGCTGGCTGACTGCCAGCATGGAGCTCAGGAAATGATAAATACCCACTTAGTCACAGATGCACAGATTTCCCTGGGATGGTGGGCTGGGGCTGCTTTAATATTCCCAAAGTTACTGCATGTTTACACATTGACTAACGTCACTTAGCGTGATATTTAGAATCTGGGTGTAGCAATGACACATGGGGGAAACGACAGAAGTTGCACATGCTCTTTTGAAGAGCAAGGGCTGAAGCTCAGAGTCTTGTTTGCCTGCCCTGAGCTGATAGCCTTCCACCTCAAATAACTGTACATAACATGAATAGAAAATTAGCTTGGACAAATCTAATTTGAAACAAGCTGGCCACAGCCAGCCACTGTGAATCTCAAAGGTCTTATGAACTGGTTATGATAAGTATTTGACATTTCTACTGGGTACTAAATGTAGCTCTCAGTTGCTATAAAGTGCAGCACACTGTGCAAGGAAAATGGGCTGTATGCATTGATTTCTATGCTTATTGGTTTGGTGGCTTGTTGGTCTTTTTTCTTGAATTGCTACAGAGATGTGGTTTTCTTTGTGTGCCTAGGATATTTCCAGAAAAGGGATGAATTAATAGCTTTGGATGACTTTTCCATGTAATTAATTTTTATATCCTTCTCCCCAATTATTTGAGGACTGAATCTTTTGCAAAGGCTGAATCTAATGTCAGGGTAAATAGTTCCCAAAGTGGTTTGATTTTTTTTTGGTGCTTCACCTGCTGGTATGTTAGGTAAACATCACTTTAACAAACCCTGAATAAAAGCTGGAAGGCTGCAATGCAGTAAGCCCTAAAAAATGGAATGAGGTTAAGAGAGAAGCTCAGATTTTTAATTTACATTAGCAAGTCATTGAAAGAGCAAAATACTTGGTTAAAGATCATTATGAATATTTAACTAGTACTGTAGGCAAAAAAAATCTTTGGAAGAAACTCAGAGCCTTCTAATGTATCTGTTGCATAATTACAATGTTAAAAACACATTCCTGTTTTTACCAGCATTAAATACAAACATATGCTTTGACTGTATGGGTGATATATGGATGACATATACCATCCATATATGGATGATATATGGACTGGATTATTTGCTGTTCTGAGTTTCTTTGTCATGAGTGGATATTACAAAGGAGCCTGTCATGACCCTTATCTCAGTTTCTGAGTGGGAGCCTAAGTGATGCAGTTCCCTTACAAGAGGGTGGAAACATGAGGAACCATTGTTCCAGAGACACAATTAAAATAAGGGACACAAGTGCACAGCTTGCTGTGTGTCAGGGCTGGCTGGATGGAGGGATTTGTGTTGGGTCATTACAGTTAGAGGTCTATAATGCAATGTCTGCAGGTCAGATGGGTTGTCTTAAGATATATTTTAGACAATATGACCTGAATCACTCCTAAAGTGTCTTTATCTCTTGAGGGGAGCCCAGGAACAGTTCATACATACACGCCTACATGATAGACATGTAAAGACAATTAAATAAATCCTATATCTGTGTCCTGTTATAAAAGGCAACTACCTTAAAAATTCTTAATTTGCTACTTAAATTGTTTAAGTAGATATTTTAACAAGTGGATAGAGAAGTTTTAGTCTCAAACTTTCTAACAAGATATTGCTAAAGGAAAAGTTGACATTTAATAAAATTATGACTTTGATCATAATGTGCCAGTAGAACAGTTTGAACTCAAAACAAGTTCCTAATGTTTTAAACAATGGATATAGGCTTCATAAACATTCTGAAATTAACTGACTTGGGAATACAGAAAAAATATGTAGACAGACTAAAGCAAAGAAGAAATTCCTTTTAAGTGTCCTTTTCATGTTTTTATTGAGATAACAAGTGTTTTCAAGTATAGAATTGCTAAAGATGTGACTTTAGCACGTTAGATGTTAACAATCTTTCTTGATAATTAGTACTAGCAAGTTTTAAATTTACCTCTTCATTTGTTCTGTGCAGGCATACAATATCCTTACAGTATCTCACAGACTAAGTACAACAAACTAGTTAGAAGCATTTGTTAAGGTTCTGTATGCTTATCTCCAGCTCCATCCTTTCCCAACAATCTACCAGAGTTACTAGTTTCAATCATCAAAATTAATTTGCCACATATGAAATCTATTTTATATGCCACCTTTTCACTTTAGTGTAATTCAAAGCATGCGGATGAACCTGAGCTTGAAGAGTGCTGAGTAGCAGCATGACCACAGCCATTCTGTAGCACATGGGATAGAAAGCTTGTCAAATCTGAGAGTGACACTTGGGAGCTACTGCAGCCTGGACCCTGGCCTAAACCCAGATATGCTGAGTGTAAATAATTGCTCATTAAGTTCTACTAAATATTTATTTGCAATAATAATGACAGAAGCAAATGATAATTTACTTTGTAGAGTCTCTGTACTCCTTAATAAACTGATCTCCAGAATGTTGTTCTACACTCTATTTTCTGGTTCTATAATTTTTTTTCTACTTGTAATGAGTAATCATAAGGCCACTGAGTATGGAAAAATATTACCATTAGAGAATAACAGAAGGAAGAGAAGTTGTTCTTATCTCAGAGAAAAGGAAATGGATTTTGGGAATGAAGTAGCCAAGATACAATGAGTTAGCTTTAACCCTCACATGTATCTATACAAGGAAGTTTGTCCTTCCCAAGTATTGGTCTGTGCATGCATTGTTGCATCCATTGTGTAGTAATATGGTTAAATTCCAAGGTTATCTTAATCTTTCTTCCCCTTCAATATAGACATGAAGATTTCCTTGAATGTTATGTTCTCCAACGTCAGCATAACATTGTTTTCTTTCCATGATCTTGGAAGGAAAACATTCCTGGCCCTTGAAAATATGTATTGTCTACTTAAAGGATTTGCAAAAGAAGCCTAGTGAAATCTGTGTGGACTAGAAGAGTTGTTTTGGATCAAAGCTATTTAGAACACAATCCAAGTTAATAATAATAACATTTTTTTTAGATACACAGAAGTTCATGTGAATAGAAAGAGCTATTCAATACAGGCACTTACAGGAAGATTAATTCAATTTACACATTGATCACTGGTGGAGATAACACATGTGTAGCTGTCCGAGCCTAATGCCTTTTGTGTAGGTCTCCATCCTGTCATGAATTAAACCACACCATGTTTTGCTGTTCATTCTGCTGAGAGGGAGCCCAGGGAATTTCTGACTGAACTGTACAAATACATAAAACTTGGTAGTACTAATTCCAATTTACTGTGGGAGTGGCAGTCTGTTTGCTCACTAAATTTCAGGAGAAGTTTTCCATAGACTTTTCATTTGCTGAATGTAAATTTCAAATCAGCTTACAGGAGGGGTATTGTAATCCTGCGTAGTAAATGTGCTTGTAGACATTCACTTAAAAAATTGCATGCCTCTGGTTTGGAACATGAGCAAAACCCTGTTAACTCTATGCACTAATAAGAAATAACTTTCCTGAGGTATCTGGCTGTTTCTTAGATATGCATTAAAGAAACAAAGTCTAACACTTTCCCTCAATTACTTCTGAGTTTGTAATTAAATCCATACAAGAAGAACTGCTTGGTGGATTGGGGTGAATAAAGTGCTAATAAAAACAACTCTAATTTCCTGGTCAGTCCCTGTTTTCCTTCCCTTGTGCACCAGTGGCTATTCCAGGGATCATTGCCAGATCTGCAGCCATGTCCCCTAGGGCTTTGGTCTTGACACATCTTTCCAAATAAACAGGACAGAGGATGTGGACAAGCAAATCAGTTACACAGAACCAAGTAAAATTTGGGAAGCACCACCACGTCCCTGTGGGCCCTGCTTCCTGGAACCTTGGTATTGCTATGTACAGGGGAATAAGGACACAGTGAGGTAGAGCTTAATTCTCACCCTTGCTTATTTTGGAAACTTTCTGAGTAAACCCCGAGCTTGATTGAAGTGCAAATTCTACTGTATACTACTTTAAAGTTATCTTAAACATTTCCATTGCCTTAATGAAATTGAAATCAAGCCTGTAGATTGGCATTTCAAAGGAAAATGTGGGCACTACAATAAAATGATGTGGGTGAATCAGTAGGTGTCAGATTGCTGAGTCCATAATGAATAATTATCTCAGTATAATTATTCTATGTGCTGTTTTTCAGGCAAGATGTAAAATCGAAGTCCTTTTGTTTCTTGGTAATTAAAACCACATCTCTTATGTCATTGCACCTTACAAAAAAATCTCTCTTTTGGAGAATATGGTCTGCTAATAGTACCCGAGGCTGGATAAGGAACTATTATACTGATCATTAGGACTGTCTGTCCTATATCATTTTCTCTTCCAGCATCTCTGATGCTAATTTTTGAATTTTCATTTCAGTTTATACATGTATTTTGTAGAAGAAGCCCATATGTTGTACTTTCTTTGATACATTTTTTTAGTTTTGTGTAAATGAACAGGGTTTTGGTATTGCTCTGGATCAATATTTGATATTTGAAATAATTTTGAGTTCAAAAATCACCTACTGGGTTTCAAAAGCAACTGGATGCATTCATGGGATAAAAATACCTGAAAAGTGTTAAACGCAAAGACACAGCTTATCTTTCAGGAAATCCTTGAGTAGTAAACTGGTAAAAAATGAGAAAATATTCTTAAGATAAAGTCCTGAATGCTCTCACTATTCTTAAATTTTTCCCTCAGTATTTGCTCTTGACCACTGTCAGAACAATACCTGGGGCTTACATATTTTTTATTTTGTCCAGCATGGTCATGCTCAGTTTTCTGTGTAATATACTGTAACTACTGAAAAGAAATTTCCCACCATTAAGATTTCTCTTAATGCAAACCTGTTTTTCAAAAAAAGTTTAAAATTTAAGTCGATTTTTTTCTCTTGAAGCAATGTTACAAGAGATATGTTTTTTTTAGAAATATTCCTGTTCTATTTTATTACAAAAACAGGCATCTTATCAAAATGTTTTACACTGTCTGTAGGTTATGGTGTTTTTTTGGACATTATTCCTTGGACTGCTCTTGGAGCTATTATGGGAAATTGGATGCAGAATAATGGTTTCTCATGTTCCATCCAAGTTCTTCAGCATATCCTCTTTTGCATTTGCTAGGTGCCAATGCAATTATTTTGAGTGGAAGAATCACAAAAATTTTAGATGAGACATAGTTAAAAAATTTTCATGCATCTATCCCAGAGATAACAGTTAAAGGATACTTCTGTGAAGAGCAGTAAGTCTGTCTAATTAAAACTGGATTACTGACCTCCTGCTCAGAATCAGATTAAAGAATTACCTTAGTGCACAGTGACAAATTCAGATTTTTCTAAAATTTTTCCTGTCATTATTTAGTGATTGTAGCCAGTGAGGGCTACTTTTGGCTTTATCTTTGCCCACAGATTAGAGGTGTGCTGCCTGTCAAAGTGTGACTTTAAGATGAATATTTCTTTTTCTCTGGTAAAAGTGAAGGAAAAACAGATAGAAAACATGAAGCCTCTAACTCTGAAATCAGAGTGAAAACTAAGAAGCTGGAGATGAAATCTATCTAATGTCTTTCTATCTTTGTAACTTGGATGTGATAGAAGAGGAGAGGGTTCCTTTCAAGAAAAAAACAGTAGGAGGAAGAGAGCAAATAAGTGTGAAGAAGATGACTTGGCCATTTTAATGACAACCAGGAGATGAGAAGAAAAACACTAATTACTCCATGACTGGTATTTGGAGAAAGAAAATCCTCATTCTTGAGCGATGCAAACATCAGAATCTCAGGTGAAACTATAGTGCTGCATTTTCTTTGTGACAGTAAATGATGAGGTGGCTTTAAACAAAACAACAGTTTTTTATCCTGGCTGAAATTTGACTGATCAGTGGTGAATACAATTTTGAGTTTATCAAGAAGTCATCAAGATCACCGTGTCTGGTTACATTACAACTAAGAAGGAAAGCAGAGGCACTGAACTAATGTTTCAGACTTTGTGGAAAATAACAGAGCATGTATACCCACGTCTTGAACATGTTTAAACCATGTTTCAGCAAATGAATAATAAAAAACCAAACCTATTATATATAATAAAAACTTCAATATATTTCCATGTGTCTCCTGGGCTGAGTGTGGAATTGGGGAACCAACTCTGGCAGTCAGTGGTGGTTTGCAGTCAGCTACCTGTGGGACTCAGGTGCGCCCTGTGTTGATCAAATTGTGAGACCTTGGCTTGCCATGAGACATTATCATAATAAAGAGATAAGTCATGTGCTTGGAGAGGTACAAAATAAGGCAGGTCTCAAGCAGGAGGCCAAGGTATTTTTCGTTCTGTATTTACCAAGTGCATTTGCACATGGAGCGCTTGGCTGCCACTTGTGCAGACTTCCTTTGGAAGCATTTTCCATCTGTCATGTACACATGCAAAAAACCCCCCTGGAGATTCCACCCCCATCACTGAAATGGAACATCTCTTTGTCTCTTACAGCTTTCAGCAAGACATTTATTAAAGAGACAGAGAGGAGAGGAAAAAGTGCAGACAAGGTTCTTTCTAGCATTTCATATCAAGAGCTGCAGACAACAAGATCACAAATGCCTCAGATGGCAAAGAGAAAGGGATTCAGTTTCACCTGACTCATTTCCACTAACAACCTCCTCTTTATCTGCAGCACTGTAAGATCCATCAGCTGCTTCATCCAGGCCTACTAAGAATTAAGTCTCTTTATATGTGGAGAACAGTGAAATAAAGTGAAGCTAGGAATTCCTGACACTGTTTTCTGCTATCTGCTATACTTAGAACTGCTTGTGAAATACCAACCACCTTCTTCACAAAAGTAGCAGAAAATACTTTTCAATATGGTTTGTAACAACATTCCTTCTTATAATACATCAGTCACATCAACAGCAAAATGGAAAAAAATCACTGAAAAAATATATGAGAGGATGGGCATCCTAAACCTGATCAGTGATGATGTGGGGGAGATATGTGTCTCTTATGTCTTCTTTTTTCAAAACTGTAATTATTTTGCAAATAGACCATTCTTTTATATAATGATTATGATTTTTAGAAGACAATCTTTGGACAGCACTTTATAATTTCTACAAGACATATACTGAATAGATGTTAGGATAACTACTTCATTTGAACAAATGGGATCTTTCTTTAACAGAATTTCCTTGATTTAAATTTCTGCTTCACATATTATGTGAAAGGAAGCTGCATATTCAGAAAATTGAATGGCAAGGCCTGCTTAAAAGACTGGCTGTTGTGCCTATCATTGACAGTGAAAGTCTGAAATTTCTGTTGTATTTCAGTTATATTTTGGTGATAGGGACATTTAAAATTACCTTTAAATAGATTGGAAATAAGTCTAGCTCTTATTTTTGAGAAGGATTTTTTGGCTTCTCATGCCTACTCTCCCCTCCTAGCTCTATACAAGCCATGTCTCTCAAGGCACTGGAAAAAACAGATGAGCACATTTTTCATGAAGAAGTATTGGGCTTCTGCCCATTAACTGTGCTTCTTCAACTCTCCTGCCTGACACCACACAGTGTGCCACGCTGTGGCTAGGCTGACAAGGCTTTGTTGTGTCTCATTCCAATAAAAAGCACAATCAGCTAGTGCAGTGAAAAAAATACAGGTTTACCAGAGATAAAGAAAACAAATTATTCACAGGGAAATGATCCATAATTGCTTGTGATTTAAGTCTTTAAGAATTACTTGTAGGAGAAGAAAGGAATTGCATAATAAATTTAACTCCCTGGTTTGTTCTCAGAACATGAGTGAATTGGGGCAAAACTTTCCTGTGAGCCAAAACACAGAAATGCTGATCATGCTTTTCAGCAGGCCTCTTAAATGTGCTTTTACTGAATTGAATGCTACCACCAATTCATTTTGTAATGGAAGAAAAAGAAGGTGGCAAGCTTGTGAAAGTATCCTGTTATCAGACAAGACAGATGACAGAAAATGAATTGGGGAAATTCTTTTGAGACCTCTACCCTCACCAGTCTCCAAAAAATGAATACAAATCTAGTGGTATTGTTTGAAGAATGAAAAAATACAGGCACAAGAAAGTACTCTCAGCATACCAGAACCAGGCCTATTGCAGAGATCATCATTGTGTCCTTCTCCAGATCCCTTTCTAATTTATTTTGGTAGTTGCTGTACTCTGGTATCCAGCATCCATGCTTCACCACAGGGGACTCCACAGTTCTGTTGTGGCTGAGGAATTCATGGGTTGCAGGGATAAGAGACAAAAGGACAGCAGAAAATGGCAAAAAGGCAAGATAAATCTTGTGGTACCTCTGATCTCCATGGTCTGCTGTCTGCCAGCAGTTACCCCACGCAGAGTGCAGATGCACACACACGAATACACACTGTCAGTCTCCCTCTTCCCTGCAGTTGGCTTTGCCACGCCACCTGTGCCCATACCACAGGAGGATATTCCTTATTCCTAGGCCTGCTGGAAGGAGGGGAATGAGGGGTGGAAAAGGAGGCTGCTGTCTGGATTCAGGGGCAGAGAAGTTCTGCCAGGCAACTTCCCCACAATGACTGCTGGTCACAGACTAGTATTGGTAATTGCACGGGATATGTCACTTTGTGTGTTTGATGGACAAACTGCATGGTAATTGCTTATCCACATACTGTGCACACAGTGACTGATAGATTTCTCATGAGCAATCAAGACTCTGGACAGAGAAGGATCAGAGACAAAAAATCATATATATTTGAACATACAGTTGTAGATGAAAAGGCTGATGCCTAGTTGTTCTGGTTGCCAGAATAGTTTATTATGGTCACAGGGCTGAGGTTATATCATCATATCCCAGTTTGTATTCTAATATCCCAGTTTTAATGTCTAATAACAGACACTTTTCTCTGATCCAGAAAGGCCTTCTGTCCAAACATAACTTTATTTGTAAACTTTGAGAAAGAATGGTTCTTGGGGTTTTTTTCCCCATCCCCAAAAATTATTCAGGTCCATACTGTGATCATGGGCTGCCGAAAACAGGATTTGAATCAGACTAAATCCACCTGCATTCTGTCAGGGCATACCCAAGGAGAGGCATCAGCAACTCTTCGGTTAAAACTGGATCCAGTCTATATATATATCAGGACTTCATTTCTGTACAGTAACAGAGTGTAGGATAAAAAATATCTCTGCCAGAGAAAGTGAAAGAAGTGAGCTCAGGGTGAGAAAAAACAAGGAATGTGGGTGAAGTGTGGTGTGCTGTACCTGGGAATTCTGAAAGAGATAGTGAGGGAGGACAAAAGGGTGAACTATGCATATGTCTGATCAAAAAGGCATTACTATGTTTTAGTTGCTCCTCATTTTCTCACCATCCTTTGGCAGTTGCTCTGCCTTCTGGGAAGGCCCATGGCCGTATCTTGTTTCTGTGAATGTTTTTTGTCAGCTGATGGTGAATGTTTCTTGCAGTCATTGACTGAGCTCCTTGCAGTGTATCTCCAAGGGCTGCATAGTGTCACGTAGTCGTTTATTTTCTCTAGGCTGCCAGCATCGCCCTTACTGATTCAGGGAACAGGGCTTTTGTTTAACTGTTGTCTCTCTTGCGCAGTGCTGCTTGAAACATAGTTGCAAATTTGTATTTTCTCTTTTTTTTGGTTTTCTAACTGAAAAGGGGGCAGATAATGATCCATGATGCTACAAAATCTTCCGTAAGAACAGAGACATTTCAGTGCTTTTCTGCAAGTACTCCCTGTCTGCCGTTTCCTGTTAATGTCCTTGCTCTTAACCAAATGTCGCACTCCTTGTTTTGCAATGTGAATGTTTTAACTCCCACACTGCCCAGGGCATTCCTTCTGCTGCTGGCTCAACTTTGCTTATAGTTTTAATGGCTCAGATTAAACGCTTTCTGAATATTTTCGCACTTGTATGAATGGGTTTTTCACTCTTTATGAGTATTGCATCGTTGCTGACATGACACAATCTTTTCCTAAAATGTGTTTTTATTCCCTATCATCAACTTGGTGTGGTCACAAAAACCATGTACATTCTGTCCTTATTATCTGACTAATCTCAACATGTCTATCAATTCGCTCTAGTCCAGAGATTATATAAACCCTAGAGCTGACACTTTCAGCCTCATATTTGGAATCAGGACCATGAGAACATCTTTGCTTGGGCTTCTAACCACCACCTGCAGATAACTTTTCCATTTCTCTGGCAATTTAGTTATGCATTGTAATTGATTTGGAGCCTATGAAGAAGAGACATCATTATGAAACGCGATATTACAGATTATACACTTGTCTAATTTTAAATCCTACGTTACATTATTGTCTTTAATAAAGGAAAAAGAAAGTTCTTTTTAACTTAGGAAGTCACTCTCAAAGTCTTAAAAAGTTATTTGATTTTTTTTTTTTGGTTAGCCATACTGTGGAATATGAGGATACGAAATTACTTCTCCTCTTCCTTTCCCCCCCACCTCCTCCAAAAGAGACCAAACAGTGGAAGCTGGGACCTATGGATACTCCAAGCATTTGTAAACGAATACATGAGAAGAAAGAAGGAGCACCACCCAACAAAAGATTGCTCTTTATCAGGGTGTTCCTATTAAAGGGAAGTGAGACTCTGAACCAACCTAGCCAGCGTGGGTATGTGGTGGTAAATGGAGTTAAATACAGTTGGTGACCAGTCACTAAGGGTGTCCAGAGAAGGGCAACAGAACTAGTGAAGGGACTGGAACACAAGTCTGATGTGGAGTGGCTGAGGGAGCTGGGGTTTAGCTTGGGGCAAAGGAGGCTCAGGGGAGACCTTACCATTGTCTACAATGACCTGATAGGAGGCTGGGGTTGGTCTCTTCTTCTATGTAACAAGTGACAAGATGAGAGGAAATGACTTCAAATTGTTCAGGAGAAGTTTAGATTGGGTAGTAGGGAAAATTCCTTCACCAAAAGGGTTATAAAGCACTGGAACAGGCTGTCCAGGGAAGTGGTTGAGTCACTATCCCTGGAGGCATTTGAAAGACATGTAGATCTGGTGCTATGGTTTATGGTTTAGTGATGGACTTGGCAGTGTTTGGGTAATATTTAGACTCCTTGATGATCTTGGGGGTATTTTCAAACCTAAATGATTCTATGATTGTCTATGATTCTATGTTATTCTTTCCTGGAAATGTTAGCTCTACGAAGTAACATTTTAAATAATACCGTCTGGAGTCTGAATGCCTTTAATATTAGTAGCATAACAGACCTGTACATTTTGTTACAAAACATTAGTAAGAAGCAGAATTACTGTGAATGGTGAATATTTTCTATGTATCGATCCAACGGTATATTCATCATTATGACATTCAATAAGACTTTATTGATAGGGCCAAAATATGGCTCAAACCCTGCTGTGCTGAATCTGGAAACAAGAAGTTTGGAAGAGTTAACTTCCTCAGGAAAACAAGAATGAATTTATATGTAGTTTAACATATGAGATTCAAAACCTGCAGAAATCAGACTAGGTAAAATTCCCTTTTCTGTATATTTAAAAGGAGAAATAAATAGAAATTTGGTGTCCTTTCAAAGATATCAGGTATTATTGTACATGTGACATAGAAGATAACAAAAAAGACTTATTAATGAAGTGACTGACAGCTTCATGCTACTATTACACAGTTAATGATCAAACACAACAAAATGGCCCTTACAAACATCATACCATTTGCAGACCCACTGGCAAGGAAATGAGAAGTTGTAGATGTGATGAAGACACCTTTCACATCAATTGAAGTGATATGAAGAGCTCCAGAGAGACCCCTCCTCAACATATGAAGACATGGAGGTCTAGAGAGTCACAATGCAGGACCTGGAACAATGCACACTTCAGGACCTGGAACAAATTTAATGTATAGCAAACAGTGCAAATAATTCATCTCTCAATTATCTCCAATCATCATAAGTCACATGGAAAATTCAACTTGCACTGAACTTTTGGCCTGTGCACACTCATTCTCTGGAGCGATTAATGGGATGAATTCATCTGGTCCCATCAGTGCTCTGAAAAACCAAAGACATTGGCTGGGAAAGATCAATGTTTTTGAAGATAATTTTGGAATTTACCTTCAGTGTTTCTGAAGGTAAATTTGGATGAAACCAAGTATGTGATAAAAGAACTGGAGACCCGACTGCAGAGCCTGTTGCCTGCACTTACATGCTATAAACAAAGGTATATGTACACAACAGTGCCCTGCTATGCCCATTAGCTTGAAGCTATTCCTGTGGAATGCAGCAATGGGCTTGTTTTGCATGAAAAACAAGGTGGCTTACAGATATAGAAAAGCCAACAAGAAAAATCTCTATAGAGATAGAAAATCAGCTGTGGTGTGTGGCGTGTCATAGCACCAGGATCAGGCACCACTACCAGCTATGAGAGCAGCTGTGCCAGCAGAGATGTGACTCACACAGTTCAGTGCAGCTCAGGAATGACTACCAGTGACCTGAGTAACAATTGGTCTTAGGAGAGGGTCAGAATTGTTTGCCAATAAGCTTATGGGCAGCAGTAGTGGAGAATCTTTATTGTCACACCTCCTTGTGTTTCAAGACAGACTTTCAGTTCAGTGTGGCTACACCATGGAATACCAATTTTTCCTGGTTTTACCAGGAAGTAAAGTAGTCCTTTATGCAGAAGTTAAAATGTGACAAAGGAGAATACAACCACATAAGGGAAAATGTCTCTGCCTCAGCATTCACTGAAAATATCTTCAAAAGGCTGCTCTCAGAAACAGCAACAGGAGACCAGCTGGTGCTGACTGCATGTGACAACTTCCCCAAGTTGAGATAGAGCAGTCACACAACATAAAACTCCCTGACAGTTAATCGTACATTACCTAGTTCTTGTTGGCCTTCAGCCATGCCTCTTTTTTTCTTCACTGGGTTATTTTAGGACTACAGGAACCTATGTTTCCCTCTAATCAGATCTCTGTAGCCAGGTGCTCTGGAAGTCCTTGGACATCAAAAGATGGAAGAGTGGAGGAAACACAGTTGGGGAGCCTCTGACAGACAGACTACATATTGATGCTGAAAAGACAATAATCATGTGAACATCTAGGACACAGAATAGCAGCCAGAGAATGGCAGAGGGAAAAAAAATCCTCTAATATTAATTTTATTCTATGTATTCTATCTAGAGTAGTTGTTACGAATCTAAAGCTTAGATTCAGAAAAACAGAGCCCACTGCACACTGGGAACAAGCATACAGATTAACTAGCAGTGAGAAACATCAGTAAAAAGAAAACAGTGTTTGGAAGGACATGAAAGAGATTTACAAATATTCAGGTAAGTTCTACATGTCTTAGTAAGTTTTGTTGCATTCCTTGTAATGGAGCAATTTGCAGCAAAGAAGGAAGGAATCACTGCTTTACCACCAGAGCCTCAGCTTAGTGCAGTGTCTGTTCCCACAGGGTGGGTGCAGCTGTAAACAAGAGACCTGTGACCACTGATAACACAGATGTGCATTTAGCAGTGACTTTGAGGTTGAAGGTGGGACATGAGCATGCACAATACTTGAGAACATCATATAAACCCATGAACATGTGGATTCCTAGGGGTTAAAAGAATGATAAAGGCTTATTAAAGCTGTCTGGATTGGTAGGAGTTGTAATGTCCAATGTAGGCAGCAGGAACAAGTACTAATATTTTAAAGTTCTGTGTGGTTTTATGTTCACTTACTGTCATCTGAGTTAAACTCTGACTGACTGTTCTGGTGCTAGTACTTGTGTTGTCACTTTAAATCAAATTCTGCCTTGAAATTCAAGACTTTATGAGTCTTGAAGTATCTTTACTGACGTTTGTCTTTCCTCTATGGTATAGTGCCATAGTTCATGTGGCTACAAGACTGGATGGAGTAACAGTGCATTTGTTATGTAATACATAACAAGTGGTTATGTATTTCTTCACGTAAACTTACTTTGGTGACTGCTTGATGCTTTTCTTGGAAAATAAAATAAATAATGCAGTGTTTTCAAATGTTGTCTCCAACTTTTTACATGAGGATTCAGTTTTTAGAACTTCTATCAGCATGTTTGATATAAAGATAGACTTTACATTCTTTACAAACAAGAGCTCCATTGATTCAGATTAAATAGTGGTGAGTGGTGTGTCCTGCATATCATTGTGATCTTTGCAGAAATATGAATTAAATGGCATTTGAAAATGGTCACAGAACCACAGCCATGCACTTTTGAATGTTTCCTTAACTAATTGTAAATTAAAAAATCTATTGCTGTGTTTCTCAGAGTGGAATTGTTCCCCAAGACATCTCAGGAGGATCTTCTCTGTGTGCTGTCTAAGCTCACAGAGTAAACAGAAGTTGTTCCTTTGTTTCTACCCTTTTTTATTTTTTTCTTTCACCAGGACACTGTTGCTTTTTATTCCTTCTGTTGTGCCTTTCAATGATACATACAAAGAGCAATTCTTGGTAATCAGGACTCTGCAGCATCTGGCTACAGCAGAGGTTTAAAACTTGTCAGAAAATCAAAGCCCATTTTTGTGAAAGTGACATTACCTATCAGAAAAACACAAACTCTGGGGAATCAGCAGTGTTCCTGGAATTGCACGGAAACACAGAACCAGGCAAAGCTTTTCTGATGGCACCAGAGCCAGCAACAGCTTGCAGGTCTGTGGAAAAAGCTCTGGAGATGGATGCTAGCAACAATTAATTGCCTTCTGGAAATAATAAGGGGCAGCAAAAGGGGAGTAGGATCCTAGAAAACCACTTCAAGTCTTAAAAGTTATTTTCTTCAGTTTGAGAATCTGGCTAGTCTATTTCCTTGAATTATTTCTTCTGCTATCACTTTGAGAAATGCAAGGAGAATGACTCAATCCTCCAGCATCTTACATGCGTCTTAGTCATTGTCAATCACAAAATAGTTACAGTCTGCTTCTCATGCTGAATTGAAACACTTCCTGAGAGAATAGGCATACTTGATGCAATGCTGAGTCACTCTCAGCTGCTCACCATTATTAGGTATTCAGCACTGCTAAATTGATACAATTAATTTTCCTGAAGTCCTATAAAAGTCTCTTTGTCCTCCTGACATCCCAATATTATTTCTATTCTTTTTTATTGTGGTAGTCAGTTTGCTGCTAAGACATTACTTCTTTTCTTTTTTATTACGGTAGTCAGTTTGTTGCAAAAACAAAGACAAGCCAGCTTTTGCTCTTGCTTTTGTATTTGAATCCCAAAAAGCAATTTTTTTATTCTCATTTTTTTCCACTTTGTGAATCACTGCATCTTTCAGAATATGAGTCTGTAGAACATGATGCTCTTAGGTATAAAGTGAAAGGATAAAACCTCTTAGCCATCTCCTGAAAAGTCATAGAAAAAGAGACACTGGAGAGGCTGCCCTAGATATCAGATAGTGTTCTTCAAACAAAACAAAACAGTTTGGGTATTTTCTGTGAATTATTGAGGCAGATATTACCATTGAAGATAGGACATACAAGTCCAGAATGCTTTCTATTTAACACTTCATTATTTGGTTCACTTTTCCAACATGAAGTGCTCGAAGGTTGTTCCTCCCCTGATTTACTCAAAACTAACTTTTGTTTTTTTTTAATGCCCGTTTCTTATGATTTTTGGGCATGGGTGATTTAAAGCTATAAAATAACAGTTTGGAAAAAGCCATATTTAAAAATAGTTTGTAACCTATCTCTCTGGAAAAAAGCATGGTCAGGTAGGTGTTGTGTACAGTGAGAAGAACTGGATGAGGCATGCACCTTGATCCTGGAGTTCAAGAAAGCAGAAAGCAAGTTTAAGAAAGGAATGCTTGTTATGACTTGTTGGATCTGTCTTAGCTTATCTCACCTGCTGGTCTGATGTATCAGGAGGGACTGATTTCTTGGAAAGCGTATACCAAAAGGTGCCTGGCCTCATTTTCTAAATCAGCAGGCAATGTGACCCATATGCACACACACTCTAGGGATTCCAGATGTTGAAGTACCCCAGAGAGGGTTTCTTGAGGGAACAGGTTTTATCTTTTTCACTCCATGAACAAACTTTCCAGACCTCTCTCCAGTATTTCAAGCTGAAGTAAACAAGTCCCCTTCTTCTCCATCTGAAAAACAATTCCTTTTAAACCATGCAAAATTATTGTTAAGTCCTTAACAAGGTGGACAACTTGCACTCTCTCCTACTACATTTCACATGAATGAAAAAAACATTCCTACACTTTGGGAACTGCTAATGGCAAAAAGAGGCTTTCCAGAATTTAAGCTACCTAAGACACAACAACACTAAACTTTCCAAAAAAAAAAAAAAAAAAAAAAAAGAAATAAATTTTACCTCTGCTACTGCAAAATTATCTCTTCTCCAGGAATAGCACTTTCCTCTCTGAGCCCATTCATTTTCCTCAGTATGCTTCCTTGACCTCCACTTCTGGGACTTGAACACTGCAAATTTCAAGGTCTAGGCTAAAATAAAGAGGTAGCTAACAACATGACTAATGAAATAGAGATGAAATTTTTCTTATGAACGATGGAGAATGTAAGAGTCTTTGTTTGTTTAGAAGCTTGACTCTATGCAGGCAGTGAGCATCAGCGATTCCAAGAAAAGGGGTGACGTGTATTGCAAAAAGGATCTCAGAAAGGATAGTGGATTTATTCTATGTAGATTGTCACGATCTGTTCAGACCAACAAAGAAATAAATGGCCTTGACAGCACCAATCTTTTTGAGTAGAGCTTCTCCTTAACACCTTTTGTGGCCTGCTCACTTACGATTTGTCTATATGAGGCAGTACATGTCCTCTTAAAAATTATATAAGACCCCCAAAAGTACCATTGTGACTCCAAGTTTCATGTAAATTGTATTCTCGGTGTAAATGTGCACACCTTCATTCTATGGTAAAAGGCCATTAATATGTGTTGAGTTTTTAAAAATTAATTAAAGTAATTGAAGTTCACACTTTCTAGAGCCTCATTTTACTATTTTAAATAACATTTGGAAGTTCAACCATACCAGTGTTGGATCCCTGACATCACTTTTGTGTCATTGTGTAGAAGGCAAATTTCCCCATTTCTTGGCTGGAAGTTTTGCATTTTCAGAGACATCCTGAGAAAAGCTCAATAAATTTTCCTCCTTTTGGTAGTTCTGCTTTGGGGAATGACACTGTTGGTGCTTTGCTGTCAAAACTTTACAGTAAGAAGATAAAAAAAAAAAAAACTTCTACAACAAATTCATGGACTGCTGAAGGTCTTTGTTCCATATCTGTGCTGACACCTTGAGGGTAACCAAAGCCATGTGCTCTAAATTTAGAAACCTAGAGAACTAACATATCTTCATGTACTGCCCATTTATCAAAAGAAACAAAATCATTGTAATAGTGGGGAAATTAGATAGAGGCTCACATTGCCTTGTGTGCTCAGGTACTGACTTTTAGCCATGCCAAGGGCAGGCTTGGAAAGCTAGCTGTGCTTTTCTACAAACAGACAGTGGAGGGAGAAGGGCCACTGATTATATTCCTCATCTAGTGCTGACAGTCTGCATTCAGTTTCTTGCTCTGCCATGACCCCAAAAGCTTCAGTGGTCCTAGAAAGATCTTTTTTCTTGAAAATTAAGAGGCATCCAAAGTATTTGCCTCTGCAACTGCAGGTATCTTCTCTTGATCTTTCTTGTTCTAACATAAATTCACTGTAAAACTGTAGTCTGATATGCACTTTAGAAACTCTTTTTTTTTAATATAAGCACTGTAGATAGGCAAAATGAAATTGCTTTGTGGATTGAGTCTTTCTAGCACCTAGACAAGAACATAGAGTCTTATATGCCTTTATAATTTTGTGAAGTCCGTGTGAAGGATGGGCAGAATTGCAGTCTCTCCACTTAATGTTGAACAGGAATTGTCCTCCAGTTAATGCCTCAAAAGGGGCAGAGAAGAAATGACAGCATCAGGATGAGAGATTGGCACCAGACTTTCTTGGCTGCCTGCAGGAAGGGAATTGTGCTACAACTGTTCTATATGGGACTTGTGCTTCTCCTCTCTTAACTGGAAATTGTAGGTTCTCCTGGGTTGGTAAGGTACCTGTTTCCTGCACTGAAGGTCCACTCAATTTAGATGCAATTTGGGCCTTCAGTTTCCATTGAAAGGGAGACTCACGTAGGAACATCTAGATAGAATGAGCTTCTTTTTGCATGTATATGAATTCCACTTATATGCAATGCATATTGCGCATACATACCAATATGTATTTATACCTCTGTGGGTTGTAACTGCAGAAGATCATGATTTTCTCTTTGCTATATCTGGACATGTTGATTTGCAACGAGCAGCTTCTGAAATCCCATTCTGATCATCATTTACTGGTATCCACTGTTTGTCTTGCTTATGAGACAAAATTTCACAGGGATTTTAGGCCCTCAGGTGCCAAAGTCTCCTATTGGCTCTGGAGAGTGCACTGCAAAACAAGGGCTAGCCAGTCCAGCTGGGGCATGCAAGGCAGTGTAGGAATTTTATTCAATGAAATTTTATTCAGTGATGATCTGTTAAATGACCATGAAGACTGTCCTCTTCTCCATGGTACCACTCTGAGTGCTGTACCTTCCCAAGATAAACATTGCTGCTCTGTGTTGAGGTTGGACAAGCTTATGTTGGAGTGAACTGTTTAGAGACTGTAACAGGAGAAACAAGGTGACCGTAGTCACAAGGGTTTTCAGGTGAAGAGAGAGATGAAAATGTTGACTCCATGATCAGAAGGCTTGATTTATTATTTTACGATATATATATTACATTATAACTATACTAAAAAGAAATAGAACGAAAAGTTCTCAGAAGGCTAGCTAAGCTAAGAATAGCAAGAAAGAATGATAACAAAGGAGCTCTCTCCGACTCTGTCTGAGAGAGCTCAGTCCTTGATTGGCCATTAATTGTAAACATCCAAGAGGGGCCAATCACAGGTGGACCTGTTGCATTCTACAGCAGCAGATAACAATTGTTTACATTTGTTGCTGAAGCTTCTCAGCTCCAGCAGGAAAAATCCTAAGAAAGGATTTTAATGAAAAGATGTCTGCGGCAAAACAAGAATGGAGACCCATGCCACCATCTCCATCTGTTTGAAAGTGCGCTATACTCCTGGTTTACAATGCTGTTACAGCCCTCGTTTTTCTTCAGGTCATGTATCCACCAGCCCTGGACTGCAGTGCATTTTTTTGGGTTTGTTCCTACTGAAAAGAATATAATGATCAGAATGAAGGCAGTACATCAAAACTCACTGAGTATTAAATACTGTTCTCCTTTATCACATTCTGAAATTTTAGTAAAACAAACCCTTTATGACACTTTTGTATACCATCAGCTGGAGTCATCATGAGAACAACACATCATTATGTCATTTGCTGTTTTCTCAGACCTGCAAGCCGTTGCAGAAGTTACTTTCATTTTGGTCCTTAGGGAGCTTTAACACATCTGCATTAGGGAAGAAGACACTGTGATACAATTTCAGTTTGTTTGCCCACTGACAGGTTTTCAGGAGCTAAACAAAAAGTAACAAGACCATCTAGTGTTGGGGCTGTTTCTTCTGCTTTATGTGTATCACAAATATCACAGTGCCCTTGCAGACTCAATGAAACTCCATCTAGTGTGCCGTTCCTCAGCAATCAACATTGATTCCTAACATATCTGCTTGGATTTGGCATTAATCGCTCTCTGCTTCATCTGTATTTATCAATGTTTCAGAAATTTGTGTCACCTAGTCTCATACTCTAGTATGTCTGCACAATTGACTTGATAATCTGAAACTTTTAGGAAAAATCAGCAATGAAATAAAATAACATAGATATATTTAGATCTGACAAATGCACTGTGACTAATTGTGCCTGTCAGCAGTTATGTCATTATATATCCTAGATTTCCTAGCACCCATCTAGAAGAAAACCCACATTGTATTGAAGGAAAATTTCCTAAGAATAATAGTAAAAAATATTAAATTGCAGCAGCATTTAAATCCATGTTTGCAACATTGCAATAGGGACAGGTAGACTAAAGCAGAGCTAATGCAAGTCTATGAACTTTTTCCTCTCTGGCACATGAAGATTTCACCAACTCCTCCCCTCACTAAATACTTTTTAAATGTTCCTAAAGTGCAGCTTGTGTTTTATGCTAGGACATGGTAATCCATCCACATGCTGTGCTGGCAAAACAAATATGCTTTTACCTGTAGAGCATATACCTGGTTATTCACTTCTTCCCTCTTCTCCTTTAAGTTCATGCAGGAAATTTCCTGGGTAATTTAAGAGTCATCTGCTACCCCATTCACTCAAGGTAAAATGATACCTATGAATATTTCTCCAGTGAAGGTCTAAAGTCATGAACTACGGTGTTCTTTCTGCAGATGAACTTGAATGTCACAGAGAGAGCAACAAGAATTATTCCAGAATATGAACTGATTCGCTTAACCAGGTCTGTGGTTTTCCTCTCCTTTTATTTCTCATCTTCTTCCAAAGATCAGCTGAAGTTCATATGATTTCAAGATTAATGTTTCGGTCCCCTGCAAAATATGGAAGATTGAACATTAGGTAGTAGAGTCCTTAAAAAAGAGAAAGATATTTGTTAGATAGGCTTTTAAGGCTAAAATAAATTTTCTATATACATAGTAATGCTAAAATACCTTAATAAAATAAAGGATTTAGGGGATTTACACAGGTAAGTGATATAGTTGAGATGGACAGGCAACTTCAAGATATCTAATTTTCCCCTTATTTCCACATTTGTATTGATAGTCTGCCTGTTTGTGTTATCACAACAAACCTAACTTCCATGCTGATTTGTGATAACAAGGTGAGGAATAAGAATTGGAAAAAAAAAAAAAAGAATAAAAAATAATTAGAATTCTGAGCCTGTCTTTTTGTTATTATTGGGTTTGATTTCTTTTCTATAAAGTTTTCCTTAATGTTTTTGCTTTTATGAAAGCTTCATCCACCACAAATCTTGCTTTTAAAAAGGCCTCCTTAAAAGTTTCTTAAGCTTGTCATTCACATGGAGACAACAGATCTGGAAGGGCAGATAGTGAAGCACAGTCCCTGTCTCCTGCCATGGCATCCTGATGTACTGCCCCAGCTTGGAAAATCTGCCCTCTGTAGCTGATTCCCTCCTTTCCATGAATCAAACATGTAGCCATCTGAAATCATGTTGGGTCATCCCTGGAGCTGTGGGAAAAATTAATTTCCAAGTATTTTTTTCTACACCATCTACAATGAGCCATAATATTTTACAAAAATGGGAAGTAATTAGGACTTCAAATTAATGGATTTCCTACCTCAAGGTGGACTTCTGCTTCTAGCTTTTGATAGAACTGCTTTATTATCAAGCTTCTGACTGCTCAATACAGTTAGAGTCCCAGATTGGATGCTGGCAGAGACCTGTGAATTTTATTAATGATTGAATAACTAATGAGAAAATGCTGTAGAACCTGTAGATTTCTAAATAATTCACACTTACCTTAGAAGACTTCTGCCCTCTTTTTCTGATTGCAGCCAGAATACACTTCAGCTGAGACATTTTCCTACTGATTTGATTTATATACAATATTTTTTTTTCTGCTGCTCTGGAAATCAAATACTTGGATGACACAATAGGCCCCCTTCAAACTATGTGGAGCACAGCACAATCTGTTTCATTTCAAGTCAAGATGGTCTAATTGATGTAAATCATAGAGTCACTAAATTTATTGCTATTTATAAAATTAGTCACCTGCAGCATCATCCTGGATGAAGCCTAGTGGATGAAACAATGTTGGAACAGTGCTATCAGTGCATGAAATATAGAGAACATGGTGTCTCCCTTAGGTGCTTGGAAGTGGGACATCTCTTACTTGAGCATGGGGAGTCCTTTTCCATTCGTTATGAACCAGATATCAAAAGACAACAAAACCCTTTTTAAAAAGAAGATATTTTGTTTCCCTAACAAAATTGTATATCTTTCCATTCTTTTCAGATATTGAAAATGACAAAATTGCAGTTAGAAATTTGAAAGATTAATACCAAAATTTTTCAGACCCAAAGGACTTGACAAAAGGCAATTATATGTTTTCTTTTGTGCTCCAAAATCTGTCTAGCATTATCGGGTTATACAAATCTAGAAAAATAGATCCACAGAAAATGGTGGGATTAATCTAGTAGATGATTTCTGTTTACCCACAGTAATCATGACTTCTATCTCTCTTTTGTTTTGCAAGCAAAAAAATTATGACTTTCTCCTACCTAATTTTCTGTAGATAATATGAAAGAGAGAAAGATTTTGCATTTTTAAATTTCCTATGATGACAATTGCATTAACAGTTTTGTTTTTCTCCTGAGGCTACACACAGTGCTTTCACGACGTGATCTCCTGCAGCATTAGTAGTAACAACTTAATGCAGAGCTCCAGTAATTCTCACTCAGTGGTGTAAAATTTACATTCACATTGGTGAAAACAGAATTTGTCCTACTGAAATTCTTTTCTCTTAGTAGCTGCTTGACCTTATAAGGCAGAAGATGCTTTTTGCCACTAACAGATGCTGTTTTACTGGATATGAATCAGTTAAGCAGTGCTGTGCTAAAGCTGTTAGCATTAAGGTCTGTCAGCTCATTTAGTTCAAAGCAATGTAGCTTAAATGTCAAATGTCAAGTGTATATATATATATATATATGTACACACATATCCACGTATGTATTTATGTATGTACATCTGCAATTTAGGAAGAGAATTGTTTAGAAACAGCTTACTGTACCTTGCACAGCACAGACCTGAAAAGTGAACTGATGATGCAGATGTCACCAACACAGTCTCAATGGACTCATTTAATGCACGGGTGACTCTCAGTGTCAGAATGTAAAAGTCTGGCAAAAAAAGCATTGATTTCTGGAAAAAAAAGAGCTTGATTTTCATTTTACTTAGTGTTGCAATTCTGTGTGAAAAGGCAACACTGTGTGTCAAGAAGAAAGGTGGTTCTGCTGAAGAAAGTTGCTTTATCATTAATTTTGGTTGATTGACTAATCTTCTAAAAAGTCATGGAACCAATAATGGAATGAAAACAGTCAGTGAGTTCATGGAAGTCTGAAATATCATGAGGAGCTGACACCACTTTGATTGGGATCCTAATTTATACACCTATCATTGCTGATCTAGGCTAAGATCCTTTTTCTGACTGGCTCATGACAGTAGTTAGAATTGACTAATCAGTGCAGTTTTGGTTCATGCTTGAACTACAAAAGATAAAGAGATTGAAAATTCAGGCCAGAACAAGCAAAGCAATATTCTTAGTGGGAAGGGAAAAAAAAAAGGAACAAAGCTGAAACAAGTTTAACTAATTTTTATTTTGCATTTGCCTGAAATATTTCAGGGAACCCCAAATTAAATTTATGCATTGTTTTTAGCTAATTTATACCTGAAGGAAAGAAAAATCTAAAACAATTAGTTGCATCAAAATTCAGGCCATTTTAACAAAATTCTTTTTGAATAAGCATGCATCCAACTGTTTATCAAATCTGAAAATCATTCTAAAGTAATTTTTGTATGCATATATTGAAAATGACAAAATTACAGTGGGAAATGACAAAATATATTGTGGATTTTTATTTTTTTTACTAATTTTTATTATTATTCCGAAAATAACAGATACAGAACTCTCTGACTAGAGAGAAAGCTTTTTTTGACTCCCATTTTCTATATATTGACTTATCTCCAGAAATATTAAGAATTTTTCCCATTCCTTTGTTAAATCTTCAGGGTTTCAACTAATTGCAGACCCCACCTGCTTTGAGCAGGAGATTGATCTAGAAACATACTGGGATCCCTTCTGATATGAACAAATTCTGTCTGTATGACCAATATTGGCAAATACATTTTTAAAGTTCTTTTTTTGTGGAGTACACCATCTTCTTCATTACAGAAAAAATAAGACAAATATTTCACCCATCCCAATAAACAACCTTCATAATGCAATTTCTTTATTATATACTGAAACTAACATATAATAGAGCAACAGAAATGCACTGATTAGTGTGCCTGAACTCTGACATGTCGGGCCACCATGAAGAGCAAGAAAACTGCTGATTTTACTGGCCTGTTTACTGAATCCTAGGCTGGTCCATCAGGGATGTCAGAGTAACTTGAAGGCTCACATACTTGAGATAACAGCAGCAATTCCGCTAAGAAGCCCCAGTTTTTGCTGTGGACCCATCACCTGCTTTCCTCAAGATCTCCCTAAAGCAGCTGGCAAAATCTATCTGCAATCTGCATGTTAGTGCCAATGAGAGAAAGTGGAAAAGAGATCTCATCTGCTTTGTACCACTTTTAGGAAAGAGTTGTCAGCTTGTTTCCATTGCCCAGAAGGAGAGCCTGCATAGTTACTGTAGTCCAGGCAACTAACTCTTCTATTGCCAAACTTAGACTGTGTGGATCTCATCTTCTGTTCCTATTGTAAAGAGAAAGCTGAAATCTTTAATTTAAAATTTTCATTGTGCATCCCCAAAATCTTGGACTCTTTACACCTATAAAACATTTCTGTACAATATCCCTGATGAAGACATTGAGACACATTGAGACACTTACCCTAGTGAGAATCAAAATTTCTACTCTATAATGGCCATAAATGAGTGATCTCAAAAGCTTCCAAAATATCATTAAAGATTTTATTCCTATTAGCATTTTCAAGGTGTAAAGGAGATGAAATAATGATATTGTACACCCTCCTTAACCAAAGAAAATCAAATGCTTTTACATTGCTACAATTTAAATTCTAGTGTGATAGGTACCTAGTTTTGATGTTAAGTGCATATTTCTCTGCCTGTGAAGACATTATGTCCATCTATTGTGACTTTTATTAAGTAGAAGAAGATTAGTGTCTATTCATCTGAAGAGTACAAATAAAAGGAAAGGATGACTGAATTAGATCAATCAGTTTAACTTCAATTCACAGACTAAGTTTGGAGCAGTTTTCAGAACCCAGAAAACAACATGGAGAGAACCAGAAGCCAACATAGATTTGCCAAGAATAAATCAGAGCAAAATAATTCACTCTTTCAATGACTGGGTTATAGGTTCTGTGGACAGATGAGGAGCAGAGGAACACATGTACCTTTACTTGAGCAAAGTTTTTGACTCAGTTGCTGTCAATATTCTCAGTGTCAGAAGTAATAAAAACAAAGCCTTTATTCTGTGGGCACACAACCACACCATAGAGAAATTAATAAAATCTAATTATGCTCAGGGCTCCGTGGGGGATCTGCCTTAGATCTGCTTCTGTTCAAGGTTTTCATTAGCAAAACAGATGGTGGAATAGTCAAAATGCTCATTAGTTTTGTATCTGACACCTTGCTAGGAAGGACCCCAAATGTATTGGAGGATAGCAGTAAAAGTAAAAGTCTGCAGACATGGACTGGAAACATGGTATGTAACTCAAAGTAGAACAGGAATGGGGGCAAGATTAGGAGAAAGGGCAAGGTAGTAAAGAAAACATCTGTTATGCAAATTCATTATGATGGTAAATATCAGAAAGTAAGGTCTTCAAAAGATCTCAAGACTTTAGTGGATTACATATTGGGTCTGAATCAACAATGTCAGATTCTTTTGGGAAGACGAATATTTGGCTCATAGTGTAAAAACCAGAAATATATCCCACAAGATGCATGCAAGAGCAGAAGTTGGTTTCTATCAGTAGTAGAAGCCACAAAGAAGTAAGATTGGAAGAGTGGGTAATATCAAGCCTAAGAAAGACAGAGAAAGACATTTAGGCAAGAAATTTTAACAATATTAAGCCATTCGTCTTGGTACAAAAGGAAACAATACTTTTGTCTGTATCCACAAAGAATGGGAAAAGAAGAAAGAGTTAAATTGACACACACAAGATGAAAGTTATTAGAAATATTTTCTAATTATAAAATTAACTGAGCACACTGGGAGCACTTCCTAGATTGGGAAGACTGGATCCGCTGTCACTGGAAGTCTTTAATGAAAAGTTATAATTTTTTCAGAAATAACATTGTTATTGTGAATCTCTACAGCATTATGATGAATCAAATTGGTGTGTGTTTTTGGCTCTGCTGGAAGGACACAGCATAGTAGATAAAACAAGGACTATTTTGTCATTTGTACATTACTGTAAGTCTGAATTTCACTTATCTAATGAGTCAGTATTGGGCATTAGTGCATCACTTCAGTAAGACTGGACACTTACATGTTATTAAAATTGCATTCAGAAACTCTCCTTTGGTATAAATGAGATAGACCTGGTAGCAGCCACTGCTGATCACTGCTAATTCTTGATTCTTCTAAGTGTTTTTCCATAAGCATAGCCATTAGCACTGTGTGTGAACTATTGTTTTTTTACATTTATTCTAATTATTTGTGTAGTATCCAAATATGGTGGGTAAAGAACAGGAATATACTTGGAGTAAAACAGAAGTAAAAAAAAGTATGTATGAAGATCAGTTTTTATAGCTATGTGAACTGTAAAGCTGTTGGCTAAGAATTGGCAGAGGTTTTACCTCCATTAGATTGGAAAGAGCACAAGTGACTCTGATGACTTTAGAGACATTTAGGGGCATAATAATCCCACTCTGCTCTCTGTCTGCAGTGTAGCTCTCCCTAGACATCTTAGTCCTATGGGGTCAAGGAATAACAAAATCATGAGCTTCTGTACTTGGTCATCTTTCAACCCAAATTTATACTAAGGTTGCAGTGGAACCTTTTTCCACATCTTTCACTTGGGCGAGGAGGCAGGTTCTCAAGAGCCCCACGGGTCACACTACCTGATTGAGTTTTCTCCAAAACTGAGATGTCCAGAAAATTTTTCCTCATTTAGGTCCCATGTGTCTAACACAGGGCAAACTCATGCTGCAGCATTTCCCTCAGCAGGTCCTTATCTAAACTCTTCCTCAGTCAGGCCTTTTGCATTGTTACTGTCTCAAAACTCACAGGAGAAGGTATGCAAGTCAGGTATATATCAAAATGCATTAAGGACTTCCCAGGATTACTATCAGACTGCAAACTTCCCAGCCCTACAATAAACTTAATTACCCTCAAACTGTATATACCGCCTTGTCAAAATACACTTAACGCCTCACTTCTGTTCCTAAATAAATCGACCTCAGTTCTCGCTCTTTTCCTCTATTTCCCATAATAACACTCTGTTTCTTTCTGTATTTCCTACCTGGCACTGGTTTAGCCTGCAGGGTCTCCAGGAGGTGATATCTGCTCTGGCTAGCCCAAATCCATGTGCTTGTGGAATGGTCTAGCATTCATCTAGCTTCCTCTGCTTGGGTAAATACCTGGTACATTTTTGTTGTCGCAGGCCCCCAGACGGGTAATAATTATCATTGACTCCATGATTCCAGAAGGCTGACCCATCACTATGCTATATTATGCTATACATTATATTATATACTATGCTATGCTATGCTGTACTATACTATTCTTATTCTATTAAGAAACTCATCACCCTCACAGACAATCCGATACAGACGGATCCAGTTGGTCAATCAATCAATCAATCAATCCAAACACCATCACAACTGTCCAATTAAGAAATCATCCCTAGGTAAACAAATTTCCATAACGCATTCCACGTGTGCACAGCAACAGGTACAGCAAGTGGCGGAGATAAGAATTGTTTCTCATTCTGTTCTCTGATCTTCTCACAGCCTTCCCCAGGAAAATGCCTGGGAAAGTCATGCCTGCTGCTCTCTATGGAGAGAGTTGTGGCTACACATTTTCATTTTGGATCCACGGCATGGATTTAGCCCTGAGAGCGGCCTCAGGAGCTGTGTGCACTGGCTGTTCAAAGTCACATTTGAGGGTAAACCTTCCTTTCCCAAGTCAGAGCTTGAGAAGCTTTTGGGCCAGACTGCCAGATGAGCATCCCACTCCTTCAGATTAATTGCAAAAGAAATCTTTGGTTGGGGAAAGCAGGCCAAGTTTTTCCCTTGCCACCTCTCCACCTTATATAAAACTGTTTAATCTGCCAGCTGTAGCACACAAAAATAACCTAGATGCAACCCTTCCTATTTCCCATACATATCTGTATTTTCCATGACTGTACTGCTGGACATTGTAATAAACAGGCAGCATGTCTTCTGGGTAGGACAAAGAGAAGTCTCCTTTCACCTACCACAAGCAGTGGAAAAGGAAATACAGAAACAAAATCTATGATTAAAGGAGACAACAAAAATCACCTCCAAAATTTGATTAAATGGAAGCATCTGAAAACTCATTTGCAGTTTTACTGAATTTAAGATGGGTAGTTTTCTACCAATGAAAATAAATTGGAGACTAAATTGCTTTTGTTGAGTTTCAATTAAAAAAAAAAAGAAAATAAAAATGTTCCCTTGATGTAGGTTATTTAGTGAGTCATAAACCTTTCATTTATAAACAGAAATATTCTTAGAATTTGAAAGGCAGAAAAATATTTTGTGTACAACTACTTTTGGATGAAAAGCACTCTTGACTAAGAATATATGCCAAGCATTGTCAGAAAAAAATTACCTAATCCAATGTAGTATAACTTGCTTTAGCATTAGCTAGAGAACACTTTCAGTTTACCTCTCTTGGCGCATATACTAGGAAGCATTGTGCTAGAGAATAGGGAAGGGGTTAGAGTGCCTCTTTTACATGCAAATTTCTTCCATTCTATTTGTGAATGTTCTCTGGTCCTTTACCCCTTCTAATTAATAGATGTGCAGGAGGTTGTGGTGCTGTGTGTGTTGTATTCGGTTCTTGCAAGGGGTCAGTCAGGAACAGGGAGCTCGCAGTCACAGTGCTTTAGCTCAGCATAAAATTTTTGATGGATTAAAGTGTAATCTGAAGTTAAAAAAAATATTGTAAATCCCTTAATCCCAAAACCACAAATTGCCTCAAAATAATACTCAGGCTTCACATAAAAAGAGGAAAGCAAATTCCCATGATGCGCCATTCTTACATACAGTAAGCAACAATCAACAATCTCAGTCCCAGCTTTGAAATTAAGTGGTTCCAATGGAAGGCAGATGGAATCAATCACTTTGCAATATGCATGTTAGGTCCAAGAAAGTATCTTTGCCCAGATAATATTATTCATAAATAAAAAGCTGTCTGGTTTTAACTCATTTTCTTCCCCCAGAAATTTATTGATGGAAAGTCTTCTAGATATCATTAACATTAATGATATATTATTAATAATTTAATACTTGGGCCTGGGATATTTGTATCTGTTGCTCCCAGGAGAAGAAGGATTTTTCTATTTCCTGCCAGGAGCTCTGCATGTGAATTCAAGAATCAGCAGTTCATCCCATGACATTTCCTTATGCTCAAACAGACAAGGTGACACATAAAGCCCAGGGGCAAAGGGAAACCTGATAGCTATATCACTGACCTGCAGTCGGAAGTGGTGAATTCCCTCGACCACAGGGAAAGCTTCCTGTTCTTTGTAGATGAGCCTATTATTGGAATACACTTGCCTGCAGTTAATCTTCAAAGTAATTAAATGGAAAGGAAGCAATTAAAATCACTGAAAAGGAATTGCATCTGGTTCAGAGGGAAAAACCCAGGCCTAGGAAGTATTTCGGTAATAGTATGTACTCAGCATAAACAGGTATCTTCCTGTTTGCACAGACAATTAATATTTATGTGATAAGAATATCTTGTAGAAATCAAATGAGGTTGAATATCAGAAGTTGTCATTACTGTGGCCTAGAAGTACCAAGGAGAGAAAGGTTGATACATGTTTTTCCTATGACGGGATAAAGTTGAAACCTGGGCCCCTCACACTCATCTTGCATATTTTAGGCTGATACCTTGAAAGTTAGTGAAGCAATGTACATTTACTGCTGCTGAGAATCTAACTCAGCATTTGAGTAAGCACATCCCAGAGAAGGAAGACCATAACAATGGAGAAGCATGAATCATACCAGTCTACAAAGAGAAAGACACTCAAGTTCAGAAAGAGCTTGGAATTATTCCTTAAAATCAGGTGTCAGGGCTATGTGAAACAGGACAGTGCCTCTTAAAGACTGGCAGAAATCTTGACCTAAATTCAATTTTAAATGTGTTGAAAGAAGCACTTGTTTTATAATACACCTAAATGCTTGTACATCGAATTTATTAATTGTGGCTAGACAGCGAATGTCGTTGTATTTCTAAGGTGTGTATTTTGCTCAGACTGGAACAAGGGATCCTGTATATTGCTCCTGTCTATTATAATAGTATAATTTCTGGAAAGCCATCAAGAGAATCTTTCAGTGAAATGCTCATGAAAGCTCTTACTGACACTGGAAAGTGCAGGTAGTTTAACAAGTTCTTGGACAATTAAGAGGTAGTTAAAGAACAACTGTATTAATTAAAAATGTATAGTTGAGAACAGGGATTCTGTTGCAAGGGCATAAGGAACCAATCTTCTTCTTTCCTTTGTCTTTCTTATGTCTTTTATTTTTCCTTTGGAAAAATTTTGCCCTGCAGTTATATGGGCTCTAAGTACCTACACCATTGCTGTCATCTAAGAAGCTGAAAGTTGGGCTGGCTGAAGATAAAGGCTGATGAATGAACAGCTATAGATAAGGTAGAATAAGCTACCTGGACATTAGCAGTGAACACTGGTAAGTGATGGCTGCTGGGACTGAGAAAAAGGAGGTGAGGCTGAAGAGAGAGCTGACATGGTTAAAGCAGTAGACTCAAACTATATTTGTGGGAAATGAGTAGCAAGAAGGAAGTTGGTAGCAGGAACTAAGACCTGAGAGGATGAACATACGGATGGGACATGTAGGTCTTTAATTAGACAAAAAAGGCCATGTGTGACAGGGGATCCAGTGGCAAAGGTGCAACCTTTTTCTCAGATAAAGACAAATATTAGCAGAAAAATAGGCTTGGACTGTTGACTTGAGACACAAACATTTGTTCTGGGACAGGGACATGGGACTGAGAGTTTGGGGAGAGAACAAAATACTGACTGTTTCCCAGCAAATGTTATATAAAACACTTCATTATTTAAAGCAGTTCACTACCTGGCAAGAAAAATTATTATTCATGTTACATACAAAGGAGCAAACTTTAGTTTTAAGTACACATAGATGTGCTCCTATTGTGTCAGCCCAGTTCCAAACCAGGTCCTTGATGCATATCTGTCTAGAACCTTTACTTTTATCTTGTATCAATTTTTATATTACTGTCTCTCCTGCTCTCAGAGAACTGAATGGAAGATGTCAGTCAGCTAGACTACCATTTCCTTCGTGATCAGCCCCTCTAGCTGCATATGCATTGCTATAAAGCAGATAATTCAGTACCTGAATGCTTAGTTCCCCATACACTACTGTGTGCCCATTTCAGACCTAAACAAAAAGCAATTTTAATATTTGGATTGCATAATATGAAATTTATTTAAATGGGACATATTAGTATATCAGACAATGTAGTTTTGTGGCTCTCAATGTAAAATATTAACTTGCATTCTTAGAGACTTGTCTGGCACAATTACACACAATTACAATTGAATTTTGTGCGATACTTCCAGAAAGGTCCAATTTCTGGTACTCACTTAAGAATAGTAATGGCTTATCATATTCAGATGCTTCCAAAAAGGGTTATGTCTGGAGGAAGGCAGGTTCTTCAGCCCATGCTGGAAGGATTCTCAGCAGCATTAGGCTTCCTGTATGTGAGGCAAGTACTAGCTAAGGGGTAGCAGGAAGCCTTTGTATCAAGAATCTACTTTCAGCTATCTTGCCAAGCTGGAAGGTTTTGGAATAAATTTTGTCTGCTCAGTAGAGACTATGGAGACTTTAATGAACAAGCCCTTATTCCTCCCCCATGCCATCTGCAGCTACATGCTGAAAATCCACTAAACTGCCAGAAAATTATGCTCCCTGTGTAAATGCAGGTACTGCAGATGCCTACCATAGCTCAGTGAGATGCTGGGCATAAGGAAGAAGGAAGAGTGTGGGGAGAGAGGAAACAGCAGGACTCAGCAGTTAGAGATGAATTGAGAGCATCGAGAAGGAAGAGGACTAGAAAAAGTAACATAATTTAGGAGTAGATCTCCATACACACATGGATATACATGTTAAAAAAACTGAATTAAAGTTGATCAGGCAGCCTTAGTAATGCAATTTCTCAATTTGGTGTCTCTGTCAAAAGGGACACTCTGGTGTCCCATAGAAGCTTTATGACCTTTTAGGCTTAGTTCTGCTGCCCACTCCTCATCACTAATTATTATTTGCAATGTCCTGTGTGCAGTAGGCTGACAGACATAAACACAGGGCCAGCAGAGCTGTGCACTGCTAGAGACAGGCAGGATATCCTGATGGGTTACTCATGGTACTGCTGGAAATGATAAAACTTCAAATTTTCTTTGTAATCTTTGTGGGGTTTTTGTTCGCCTTTGCCCAGGGGGGAAGAGAATTGAAGTTCTTCTTCCTGAGAATCTTCACTCCGCCAGGCCTGATGAGTTTAACATCTACAGAGATTGTGAGTAGCCAAGAGATACACGGGAGATAACAATCATGAACCATGAACGGGCATTATCCCCAACACCACCCTCTGGAGTGGTTGGAGACACCTGATTTGGGAAAAGACTGATAAGAGAACCAAAGAATGAGGACCAAATTAGCATTGAAGGCAAAGGACTCAATAACCAATAGGAGATCAAATACTAAAAATTGGGTAATTTAAGATAAATCAACAGGAATTTATTTGGGTTTTGTCGGTATAAACATGTGAAAAGTCTGGTAAAGAATTATGTGTGATGGAATGATTTTCACTTCACAGTCTAAGCATGCATAGAGGAAATTATTTCTATTGCACATCCTGGCCAGAATAACCTCCTGGCCAAAATAAAGTAATGCCTTGATTCTCTAACACTAAAAAATTGTTAGTGTTGGAGGGTTTCTGCTTTTGCCACAGTTGCAGTGACAATACTAGACACCTTTGTAAGGGTGTAAGGTGAATTGGTGTCAGTGAATTTTTTTTTGTGGAAGTACCTATTCACAGGACACTAAGTGCCACTTGGATTACTCAGAATCAACTTCATGTCTGGCTCTGCTCTTCAGCTCAGCCTTTATCAGCCCCCTGGCATGGCAGGCACCCATTATGGTTAATTCTTGCTGCTGCAGTGGATTCAAAGGAAGTGCTGTCAAGTAGACACAGATGAATGTTACCTTAAGGTTATTCGAATCCATGGTAGAATTATCGGCTTAGATCCTGGCTGCTTAAGTTTCCTATCTTGTTCACAAATAAGCCTTTGATATCCCACTGAGGAACTGAACAGAACAAAATTCTACCACAGTGTGACAGACTTGATGAGTTTTTATGAAGAGCAAATTTAGTAATTAAAATTTTTTCTGTGTATATTCTTGCAGGTAGAACCCCTATAAATACCATCAATCAGAAGTTCCTAAATTGTGTCAAACTTAGATGTTGATCATATTCCAGCTGCTTATTCATGCACTATGCTTCTGCCTTTTCAGCTCTTTTGGACTCTTGCACGATCTTGAGTATGCTCACTCCTACTGCAGCTCAACTGTTGCAAACAAACATCACCAAAATATTTTGAGGGAACTATGCAGATGTTTTGCAAGGAGCATGATACACCGTCCATGGAGGAAACACCCTCAAGGTTTTATCTGGAACTCTAATGGTTTAGCTAAAACACTTCTTCTGGGAGAGAATCCAGGACTCATGGAAGATTGAGGTAAATTATTTCTCTGTTCCAGAATTGCTAGTTTTATGGCTGAAATTGCAGATAACAGCGGGTGTGTCTCAATGCTGTTAAACTTCACTTAGTTTGGAATGCTGGCAATAAAAGGACAATTTAATTTACATTTTTGGCCTTTTCTAACTTACTATAACTGAAGAATGACTTCCCAACGGTGTGTAGAAAGCAGTTATCTCTGCAGGATGCTAGTCTGGCTACTGTGAAGAGGGAACAGGAACACATAAACAGCCAATTGATTTGCTGTGGCTTTGATAACTGCAGCATTTGTCTTACTTTGTGTCAGGAGACACAGTGGCCATTCTGCCACTGTGTTGCGTGGGGATTGGAGGACTTTGGAAATGTTAAAGTTTGATTCTTTAGTCTCTCTAAAAGCAAATAAAAGATACCCAAAATGTATTAAAAACTGCCTCAAAATTGTAGCAACAAATAAGTAATAGGTGAGTCAATAAATACATCAGTGACACCGTAGAATCCTCACTTCTTGTCTGTGTCCTGTAATGAATGAAATCCTTGAAGCCTGAAAGGATGGACAAATCATGATGCTAACATGTTTTTTCCCCACAAGTGTCATGAAACCCTTTGAATAACATGGTGCAGCTGCCAGGCAAGTAGGATAAAACTACAGGACTAGTGAGTACAAATTGAATGCATCCAGCAAGTAGAACTGGGCAAGTGTTTTACGCCCTTATAAATCAGAATGCTGGCTCAGCTCTTGCTTTGTGTTATAGGGGAGGTTAGGATGCATTGCACCAGATCACCTAACGAAGCTACAATATTTTTTAATTAAGGCTTTTCTCTATTTATCAATCATATTTTATCTCAATTTCCAAGATTTTAAAATCAACAAAAATGAGTTCTTCAGTGATGTCATTCGTATAAAAATTCAGCAGTGATGATGCAGCTAAATCTAGGCAAAAATAAAGAGAGTTGCTGGTAGTTATATGCATGGTAACCCTACGTGAAAAGAATAGCAAGGCACAACAGGGATACTTTCTGCTTGTTAGAGAAAAAAATCCCAGGGAAAGATATAACTGGGGAAATAAAAATCATTTATACACACTGGTGGATTGACAAGTGTGCTGACCAGATCTAGGGAGAATTCTCCTCCCTTCCCAGACTGGCAAAATGAGTCTCCCCTGCAGGGGTCCTTTGAGTCCAGGGCTGGTGCAGTCGCACGGCGGGCAGGCATGCACAGCGATGACATAACCTGCCAGCTGCAGGGGACTTCCACAAAGGAGCCCATGCCACCGTTTGCTTCTCAAAACACTCCAGAGGCTTCCAAGGACTTCTGGAAACTGGATATAGCTGAGAGCAGCTGTTGTAACAGGTGTGGTGATCAGTGATCCCTCAGGGTTAGATCCCAAGGGAGTAAAAGCCACATGAACTCCAGTTTTTAGGTGCCAGCTTGTGGATCCATGATCTTCACATCCTTTTATTTTTCAGCTGTCACCTATCTTTGGATGTGTGTAAAGCCCATCAGAGTTATGAAGGCAGAGGAAGCTGCCAGCACAAGGCCTGAACAAGGATTTCCCTCTCCCTGGTGAAGGCTGCCAGCAGCCAGGCGTGGCTCCTGCCTGTCCTTGCCCATGCAGACATTTCACCTCACTACACAGATGGAAACACCCCCAAGGTAGAGATGACCAGGGCATTTTCTCCTCTCCGGTGGCCTGGAGCAAGTTTGACAGCCTTTTTCTGCCATGTGGCAGAGCTTGGTGCTGTCAGATGAGAGGAGGGGTCAATCCCAGGGCAAGCACAGCAGTGACAATGTGACATCATAGATAATGGCCCTACAGACAGAGGCAGGCACAGGCACCCCTCACATCCAGGGGACCACACAGGGGAAGTATGATGCACTAGCTGTGAAATATGTTTTTTTGGTGATTCATGCTATAAATTAAAGGTTATCCTAATTCTTTTCAGTGCAAAATGTACTTTAAAGAGTTATTTTCCTGGTATGAATCACCAAGCTAGTCCTCCCTCTAGGTTAGCAACAGAGAGCAAACTGCAAGTGGTCAGGAAAAGGAATATAATTTCACTTCTCCACTCATTTTGATTTAGGAAATATATTCTGTTTAAGATAATATTTTCAAGGGAACTAAGCCTCCAAAAGTTGAATTCAGGCTTTCCTAAATGCAGACTTTTATCCAGCACAGATAGATCATTTATTGGGTCTGGGTGTTTCTCCAGCCTGTACTGGGGTGGGGTAGGGGCACAACTGGTTGAGAAAGGAGCAACTAGCTAGGGGAACTGTGGGCTTAGCCAACTCTCAGAGACATTTTAGAGGGGAGTGAGGAGCAGGAAACTTTGGAAGTCTCACTTTTGCAGGAAGATATCAGATCTTGGGGAAAATATGCCAGGGCATCCATAGAAGTCTGTGGCCTGCAGCTGGGGCACTTGGTGGAGCAGGCAGGAAGAAGCAGAGAGGTGTGTGAATATGTCAGATCTCCTAGAATGCCTTATTTTGGTCAAAACTCTGACAGAACTGCACATCCCGCAGAAAACTGAATTTGCAGCTTTTTGCAGGGGAAATATTTCTACTAGTTTTCTTTAACTGCATGATTTTTACCTCCAAGAGTCTTAGACCTTTAAATACAATGGCAGCAAGCCTTGTTTAGAGATATCTCCAGCCCATTCAAAGCTCTCCAGTGTGCTGACTCTGAATGCTCAGATTAGGTTTGAGCTTTGGAGCATGGAGACAGAGCAAGACCTCTTGATTTGAATTTGAAAGCTTGAAAGATGAAAAGGATAGTGAGAGAAAGAACCATCCTCACACCAACTGGATGTGAATGGCTTGGATCTGAACTGGAACTGGTTTTAACAACAAGGTCTTCTGAACTGTACCTAATTAGCTGCACAGTTCAACCCCTAAGGAGGCTCTGCCTCTCACTGCTGCACTCTGGTAAATACAGAACTATGTCCTTACCAGCTATCCAAGCAGTGATGAGCCCTGGAGTCATATCCCTGGGTATAAGAAAGAGACTAGTTTACAAAGATGAGGACATTTGCAGTAGTTTAGTCACTCCATAAGACACTGTAGGCACTAGATAAGATTAGAAAGAGTTAAATGTGTTCTGGGGATGGTCTGCATTAATAGAGAAGCCATGGACAAGATCTTTCTAAGTTAATTTAAAAGATCTGATTTTCCCCAGCCTTTGTTAAGGTTCATGAGTTCAGTCAATGAAAAGCAAAATGAATTCTAACAGTTCTCATGAGAAAGGAGAGAAACAGGCAAAAGTTTCAGCCTGGGAAATGTTTTCTAAAAATATATACCTGTCAAAGTAACCAAGTCCTACCTCTGCATGAGCACAAGAGGAGGTACAATGTGGTTAAAGACCATTAATCAGATACTTTTAGCATGTAGGATAAAAAAGGCCTCAATTTATTAAATATTTTCCAAAAGCACCAGATTTCAATTTTTTTTTCTTTCTGCAACATGCAAAACATTTAAATTTTTGTCAGAACACCAGAATAATTTGAAAATGTTCAAGATTTATAAGCTGAGTTTTAGAATTTTAAATAACAAGGTATATTGGTTGGAGAAGTTTAGAGTTGATGAAAACTAAATGACAGCCACTCAACCATAACATAATGCAAGAAGAAAGGATCTAAACTGTTAAATACACCAGAAAAAAATTACCAGTTTTTTCCTCAGTGAGTTTATTCTTTCTTGTGCTTGGGATACCACATACAAAATGCCATTATTACAAGGAGCTGCTATTTCTAACTGCCCCACTATTAGCATGTACTGCTGTCAAAAGTCTTAATTAATTTACATTTCTATCATAATAGAGCACTGTACTTTTCTTTCCCATGTACTCTACACTATATAAGTCTTCACAGCTTTTTAAGTTAAATAAACATGTCATGTTTATTACTCTCTACTGAACTTCTACACACAAAAGCATTCTAAAAAACTTTTTCGAATTCAAAGACAGTCTTCTAGATTAGTCACTATTTTCAGGACACTGAAATCAATCAATATTTTCAGGACAAATGTATAGTCTTCAGAGTACTGTGTAAAGTCAATCTCACCTAAAGATGTGAGAAGGCAAATAGCTCTTACTATAAAAATGTGTCTAGGTGTGAAAATGCTATTTTCAGTTTTATGACTAGATTTGAAGAGGTCTTATTACATTTCAAATTAAATGTCTTCCATTAGAGAAGGAAAAAATCTGAAATCATCTGAAAAAATGAAAAGTAGAAGAAACAAAGGAACTGTACATGTTGAATTTTATGTGAGTAGAAAAAGATTTTCTGCATAAACAATTTTTCCTGAATTGTTTATATTTTTAAATAATTCACAATTATTTTTATGGTGAATTTTAATGACGTATATTTGTTAGCCCATATATTTGTAAAGTAATTTTAATGACATATATTTGTTTTTGTATCTGGGCTACACAATACTTTAAATTCCAAATTTGGTTGCTCTCCAAAGCATGGTAAGCTTCTGTTGCATAGTACTGTGACTGTGAGGACATGTAGAGATGCTCATACAAACACACACCATAACACATGGCTATACTGAGTGTAGGAGAAGTCGATGAAGAGTTGATTGAGCCTCAAAGAAAAATTTATGTTTCCTGGTCTGTTTTAATGTGTGAGATTATCAGAATTTTCTCAGTCTGTCCTTCCATTCTGAAACGATGTTCACGGAACTGACCAGCAGATGCTTCATTGTTGTTAAACACCTACCAGAATAGTAAGGATACCATATGGCAACTCCTCTCTGTGATTTCTTGCTTTGTTTGATTTCTTCTTCCTTCAGGTTTAAAGCTGTTTCAAGCAAAAGATAATTACAGAAGTTGTTTAGTTCTGTACGTGTAAGATGTATATTCTTTTTACAATATTGTTGATTTACTGGGATTTATTCAACATTTATAGAGTGATAAGCATTATTTTTCACTGCTGTTACATTTTTATAACCTGATCTGTCCTCCATGAACAGCATGAAGGAGAGCCAAGAATTTTCATACATATATTTAATGTAAAAGCATAATTTTCTTGTTGTAAGTGATCTTCAGGTCACATAGATAAATAGATATTTTGGAACAGTGAAAAGGCAGAAAAAGATTATTTTCTGCCTTTTTTTGTTTGCCTAGCTATGGTAAGTCCAAAGGATGATCTACATCTCCTCATTTTGATGAGCATTTTAGTATTTTAATTAGTGGAATAGAACTAGATAATTATTTTAGGAAAATTTTACATGGTTAGTATTTCTCCTAGATATCTCTTGAATGTAAAAGTATGGCCTCTGCATCTTCAGTTTTGTTGTGTTATGGATTTTTACACCTGCTCCTTGTGGAACACAAACACATTTTCATTGTTTCAGAGAGGACTGGAAATTATATAGAACCATCTGATAGCCTAATCATTCTCTTATAAATCATCAGGTTAGGCTTTACTTTACATATTTCATTAGTATCCCTTCAAAGAGCAGGAGAGATTTCTTGGCAAGACTCTAGCAGTTTCATCATGGGAGATCTCTTAGAATTTGCGAGACAAACAGCTATTTCAAGCATCATGAAACAAATTAATCTTATTTTTGGACAGAGTGATAAATCAGATAGCCCCTAGCACCACTTTCTGTCCCATGATTAGATCATGTTTCCTGAAAAAGAGCATATAATATGATTTCTGGTTCTGAATCAGGCTGGAGATTGACCCTGTTGACCAGATGGTCACTTCTCAGCAGATTTGCAGGGTGTGTGGAAAAGGAAAAAAAAAAAAAAGCAAGGGTGGGTTTATTGGTGGTTGTTGAATAAAACTGTATGGAAAATATAATGAGGAGCAGGAGAGTGTAAGACATTCCATCATCTGAGAATCCAAGAATTTACTCTTTAGCCCAGCATGTAGCCTGAGATAGCTCACAGAGATTAAAAAATAGTGAAAGGACAAATTCTAGCTGCTGTTTTGGGGTGGAGTGAAAGAAATTTTAATTTCTTGTTTTTGTTTTTGTGCAGAAACAAAATTTGGCCGTTGTTGTCAGCAGTTGGAAGAGAAAAAGGTTGCATGGTATTTATCATAGTGCTAAAGTCTTAGAAATTAAAAATAACAATTATGAGAAAATATCTGGAAAATTTATTAGAATATTTGTTTTTCACCCCTTCTCTCTCAACCTGTGAAAGCTGAGAATTCTAACCATTTAGGAGTTCAAAATCCTTTGTATGCAGTAGAAATTACTGTCTGTGCTACAACAGCATCTCGAGACTCTGAAAGAGTTTTGGCCTTTTGTAGGTAAATACATAGTCAGTATGCACAGAAGCTATGCATTTCCCACAGAGTTCAAATCCCTGTCACAAAAGACAGGAATGGCCTTCCTAGGTTATGTGGGATATGGTTGTGGGGTTTTTTTTGTTGTTTTCTTTGTTTGATTTTGTTGTTTGTTTTCATTTTAAAATTGTGGAAAAAATGCAGGCCAAGATACATTCATTGCAAATCACCCAGGAAACCTATGGTACATATAAGAACTGAGTCCATCACTGCCAAGTATTCTTCTGTAATCATATAATGATTTTAAGCAGCGTTTTAAGTTTTAAGCAGACCGTAATTTTACAATCAGACCTAAAAGCTGCAAGAGATCACTTGAAGGGATCCAATGGCTGGTCCATGACCTCTGCTGATAAACTGTGAAGCAGGCACAAGGAGAGGTTGTATATATGTTTGTACATATGTTTGCTTAGCCAGTTGTGTGCATCTGAAATGGAGCTACTGCTTATGCAAGGAGTGCCTTTCAAGTACTTGTGTCAGAATAGTATCAGCAATGCACCTTGTCAGTGAGGAAAACCTGAGTAATTGAAGTAGAAGGCTACGAGACAGAGAAAAAGCCCACTTCTCATGATGCCTTAGTAGATATAGAGGGGAGATTTCTGTATCAAATGTCTTAAGCACAATCTCTAGACACTTCAGAATATTGAAGGAACTGCATTCCCTGCTTGAGAGACTTGTTGGATGAAAATGGAAATCTTCTACTGCATTTTAGAAGGTAATTATTGAAGTGAAAAACTTCATCAGATTATATTGTGAGCACTTGGCCACTCCACGTGAATCCATAATTTGTTGTTCTACAAGGTCACAGATCACCATGACATCAACAGGTCCTAGAAGACTTAGCTTGGTTGACAAAACTGGGAACAATATGAAATGACCAAAATAAAAGAAACAACTCATGGAGAACAGGGAAAAGAAACAAAACCTGAGATATTTCCTGTAGTAACACAGTGTACAACAAATACTGCATGTAGTCAAACCAAAATAGACTGTTTGGTGAAGACAGGAAGAGACCCATATGAAGCAGCTGGAATAGGATGAGATTTGAGCTAAATAAATAGATATTAAATATTTTTCACTTCCATTCAGTCTTAGAAATATCAAAACACAAAATCCACAATATAGGCTAAGTTTGTGGATTTAAAAAAAAAGAAAAAAAATTCTATTTTTTTTCATCAGGTGGAGCTTTCAACTATGCTGAGGGCATATCTCCCTAAATTGTAATTGAAATGTTTTACTATCCATTGTCTAACTTGTAAAATATTTTATTTGGAAATAAAGGAGATAAACTCCACATAGGAAGGTTTCTTTTTAAGAAATCTATCTGATCACTACTTTTTTATTATGACACTGATTTATTAGAAAGTGTCCTCAGTTCTTTAGCATTATTTATCTAAGAAAATTAACATAAAGAATAGAATTTCATAAAATCTTTACCTGAAGGAATGAAGCTGCTAGAATTAATTAAAGTTACAGGAAAGAGATTATTTGCTAAAATACTTAGCAGTTTTTTAACACAAATGCATTACAGCATTTCCATAGACAGGTTAGATAAATCTTTGGCAAAATACATTTGAGTTTGTTCTACAAGCCCTGCTCCTGAGAGTTGCCAGGCACAGATAGCTGTGGAAACTGAAGTAATGTGTTTGCTCACTGTTCAAGGATAGGGTTCCTGAAGCAGATCTGACCCGGACCAAAGCATGAGTCTATTTATATCTTTATGCCTACTGGGTTCCCAGTTGAGCATTCCTGCCTTGCTGCCAATCCATGGGTTACATTTTCCAGCCAGTCCCTTCAGTGACTGAGACCTTCCCTACTGCCCTCTCAGTTATGGTGGGGATCAGATTACGCAAACATGGCAGAAAGATGGAGAGCAGCAGAGAGGAGGGTGGAAACATTGGCTGTGGAAGGGACACCATCTGTCCAGCTGGAGGAGTTCTGGCTTTTTTTTTTTTTTTTTGGTTGGGTTTTTTTTTTTTTTTTGGCTGGTTGATATGACAGACAAGGTATGTGAAGAACGATAAAACTAATTTTTATAGTTAGAGCACAGTGCCGTCACTCTTCTGGCCCAGTGGAAAAATAACCCTCTTAATGAGCCTACTTGCAACTATTCACTCAACAGAGGCATCCCCATCCACTACTCCTTGCCACCAAAGGCTTCTTTTGGATAAAGTCTACACTGATGTTTAATCAAGGTAAACAGGAGATTCAGCAGATTCAGAAGTCCCACTCATAGTTGTATCTGAGCAGAAACCCTGAACCAGCAGCCAAACATATAAAAGAAAAAAAATTATTTTATTGCACATTGGAATATTTTTAAGCTACTCTTACCTATGCTGAAGGAGAGGGAATGTGATAGAATAGAAGCAAAATCCCTGAAATTTAGTGGGCATGAGAGGGCCCAGCCTATAGGCACCTGTCTCCTGAAAGAAGATGGAAGCAGGGGATTTAGTGCCTCACCTTCCTGTGCAGTGTGTGCAGGGGCTTGGAAGCCTTGCCATGAAAACTTTCATTGCAACCGAGGGACACCTTGGGCTATGCAGCAGAGAAGCACCAAGCTGACAAATGAACCTGAGGAGACACTGATGCCCACACAGGCAGAGAAGCAAGGAGTGTTCTGTCTCCTTGACACCCAGGGCCTGTAGCCTTCCTTCCCTGAGAGAAAGCTGAGACTTATCTTCCAGTGAAGGGAGTGCAGTCTGCTCTGAGCAGGGGAGCTGCTTTGCTGTGCAATAACTCTGTGCATTAAGTAAGAGAGGAATATCTGAGAGGAACAGAAAAATAAAAGGAAGAAGGAAAACAGAGAAGTGAATTGGCTTGGTCAGGTGAGCAGGGAGCACTGCCATGCCAGGACATCCTGTCAGGGCCGCTGGGATGTTTGAGGAGAAGAAAGGATTTCTCTCTCATGTTTTCATGTCCTAACTGCATTAAACAGTGGAGGCAGCATGAGATTGCATGCATGGGTTTTCTGACTCTGTCCCAAGGGGCTAAAAGTTGGGTACTCATGCACATCCAAAGCCAAGAAAATTTCTCAGAATGAAATTTTCATTCAAAAGTTTGACTTTCAGGACATTCTCTGAGGAATGAGAAATTTGTATTGCATCTTCTTTGATTCAAAATCATATTTCCTCTCTCAAAGGTAAGTTTCCTGAACACTGAGGTGTGAATGGGAAGAGACATCTTTCACATCCTTAGCTGAAACATTCAGGTGAGTGAAAATAAATAAAAGTTTACTGTGGGGAATAAAGGAGACAAAGAGGTAGAGCCCAATTTGAGCACCCAGATTCAGGGTCCTTAGGAGATGTCCTGAGCCACACTATTCTGTGTCAAAGAGCAGTTGCTGTGTTTTATACTAAAGAAAAACTGTCCCAGAAACACAGACACCAAAACGCTAAGTTTTTTCATCTTAAGCTGATATCTTAACATTGGACTAGAATATTTCTTTGTCCTGTTGTCTTCTCTTCTTTTGATTCAGCAATCCCCTTTAGAGAGTGACACAGCTTGGATGGAGAGAAAGAGGATGTGGAGAGAAGGGTCAGTGTCAAAGACTATAACTTGCCCTTTGCACCAGGGTGTGCTCCCATAGTTGGGACATTATTCTCAGATCCATCTTTCCTGGATATGAAGACTGAATTGAACTACAGGCTCTTCTGCCTGTGTTCTCCTGCGTCCTGTGCAAGAAAGAGTGGTTCCTACTACTTCTTGGAAGGAATTGTTTCCTGTTTTAGAAACACTCCAGCCAAGCCTCCCAGAATAGACCTTACATTAAACAGTGAATATTAAGAAGAAGAAGAATGCTAGGTAGAGGAAGGCCCAGTTTCTGAATCTAAGCAGGGCTTAGGCACGAGTGGCAGAGACCTGGCCTAAAGTCTGGTGATGGTTTAGTCCCATACAAATTTTAATCTCTTCCCCCTTCACTTCTCAAAGTAGAATATACCCAGTAACATCTTTTAACTTCTTAAACATTTCCAAATGCTTGGATTCTTTGCTCTGTTTTCATGTTCAGATATCTTGTATTGAACTTTTGGACTCACTTCTGCGTCTAGTTTGTTCTTTTTCCCTAGCTTACAGCTGAGACTCAATTTCCTGACTGCCTGCTCAGAACAAAGGTGTCTTGGACTTTGGCTGCCCTTAACATCACCTTGACCTGATTTTTCCCAAAAGGCCCGGGGTTAGGCCATAGGTAAGTAGGGATTGCTGGAATGGTAATTGTGGATGCAAGTGCCTAAATCCTTCTTAAAGCGCCTACTCAGCACTGTAAGGTTGAAATCAATAAACTAAAGCCAGGAGGTTCTGAGGCAGATACAAAAAGTTTGAGGTAAGGAGTTTAAATAAGTGCCTACTTCATGTTCCTTTTCATGGTGGGATAGTAATTCATTCACGCTGGAAACCTTTGTACAGGGACTGTATGAAGTCTTTAATTAAAGTTGATTAAAATGGTAATTTTGAGCCTTGATAGTTTAGAATAATAATTTTTTCTCTCCTTGCTCCACATCTGAAAACCTTTAAACTACTTCAGTGAACTGCAACCTAAGTAATCCTGCTCCTATTTTTAGGGACATAAGCCCTGGCTTCAGTAGGGCCATGGCAGTTGGAATAAGAAGATTTTCCAAGTGTGGAGGATTAGCTTTTGCAGCAGTTGTATGACAAAGCAATATAGTTGCTAGTGATAACAAGGAGGAGGAAAGAATTTATCATTTATTACATATTCATATTTGCCTTTTTTTAACACAGCGATCTGTGAAAATGTATCCAAAATTATTCCATGTTTTTTGTTTGTTTTGTTTCTGTTTGTGTGTTTTTTAATTACTCAGAGTTTTCAGTTCCCCAAATGTCTCACCTCACTGCAGAGCAGACTAGATGAATACTGAATGCCAGTTCTGTCCTGGAATTGAGAACACTAAGCATCACAGTTTGGGTCCTGTCTAATCCTCTGGTGTGGAGTTAACCTGCTGAGACCTAAAAGCTCCTCTCTTCCTGGTACTGATCTTTGTAATCATGAGGAAAGAAGCTAATTAAATACACAGATGAAGGGACATTTTATTATTCAGCTTTTAGATATCTACACTAGCTTTACTCTTCCTGTAAAATCTGTGCTCCAGCTGAGCAAGTGAACTGGTGCCCTTAAATTTTATGACATCAATCCTGCACTGGTGAATGTGCAAGATGACAAGGGAGATGAATTACTGAAACAGCAAACCAGCAGAAGATAGTGCAGAAGGTGAAGAGGTAAATTGTCATTAAAGCAAAAAACTCACAACTTTCTCCCTTACTGCACTCAAACAGAACACCCAAAACCCAAAGCTATGTTATAGTCCAGCTAGTGAAACACACAGGGTTTCAGAACTGGAATGGATAACACCAGGTAAGAAATGTGGAGCTCTGTATTTTCACTGACTTGGGATAGATCTCAATTTTCAGTTGCAGAAATTTTCAATGTAAAAAGATGACAAAGAGACATTACATATTCTTGGTTACCATAATTTAAATGTTCATCTGGTCCTGCATACATTGCCTTGAAGTTCACACTCTGTAGACTTTTCAGAGCTCTCCCTTTAATGACACAAACATCCACAAACAGATCTCTTTAGACTCATATATAAGTGTTTACAGCTCCTAGGGAATGCATCTCTCTTTCTGCCACCTTATGGCATGAAGAAGCTATCAGCTCCTGAGAGAATACCCCATGGTGCACATACTACCAGCTGCTGGAATAATTTTGTGCCATTTGCCCTTCTTGTGGTGCCTTAGGTCTCACAGCAAGATGTTGAGCTCGGTGGGAAAATAGGAGAGTCTTAAACCCCTGAAGGCTTCTTTAAGTTATGGTAGTTGCTGGTGGGCAGGTGGAACAGCCGATCAGAAACTTCTGCAAAGGAAATCCCAGGCATCCTTGCTTTTCCATGCCAGCGCTTGCTTCAGGGTGGTGTAAAAGCGCAGCAAAAAGACAGTGTTCCAGAAGCTGTTTTTATTTATATGGAGAGTCTCATGCATTTTTCTGGACAAAAAGACACTTTGTGTTTTCAACCAAATAAAACCAGTTAACATGTGTGTCTTCTTTAGTGAGTTTAACTGGGACTTATTATGAACAATTCTGATTTTTAATCTATCAAGGTCTGGACATTAGCAAAGTTTTTGTCCTCTAATGCAGACCCATGGTCAAAATTACAATGGCATCTTTGGTGCTGATAGATGGTGAACCTAGTGGGATTTGCAAAGCACCTAAATGTTGCAGACACCAAATTTTTATTGGTTCTTCTGCTTGGGCAGAACCCTAAAAGACACATATCCATTAGATGGCAAATTATCTAACAATCAATTGTTATATCTCCGAAGTTTCAGGGGTCAGACCTATCATTCCCATAAAAGAGTCCTAAATTTTAGTTGAGGAATCTGAGGTTTCTACAGACTTCATGGGAGACTCTGGCCCTTCTCTTTGCTTTGCAACATGCAACTTGTCAATGCCTAGAGTTAGTCAACTCTAGTTGACTAACAAAATTATAAGAGAAATATCTGAAATACTGTTAATTCTTGTGACTTAGGCCTTAGATTTAGGCCTTCAGGATGTTTTGATCAGTTCTGCAGCCACAGATAAGGCAGATTTTTTTTTGTAGGGCTTTTTTGTTTTTTTATTTTCCCCTGAGATTAGAGAAATCTTTGGCTTCAGCTTCCGTTTCTATAGAAGTTACCTTGAGCATCAGCCTGCAAGGTGGTCAGGCAAGACCAGACTTTGAGCTACAGTAAACTCAGACAGTGGGTGTGAATAAATACCAGATACCATAAACCAGAGAGGAACCTACAAGCAAATAGTTTTGGGTGCTCAAATTAGGTGTACAACTTGAAAAGTAGATTTCTAGTCCCAGCCCTTGCTGTGAAAACTTCTTTAGAGTTTTTAACCCATTGGCTAGTAAGAGGGTGAGAAATTGAGGATTACTGCCTAGGATTATCAAAAACCATTACCCCTAATACTCCTTGCTGCATGTTCTTTTCCCTTAATGACGCCACTCAGGTTTCTTGCAATGCAGTGCAGGAAAGGTAGCATGTTGCCCATGGCAGTTGTTCATCCTATCAGGCTCATTCATGCTGTACTCTTGGACATGTGGGTTGGACTTCACTCAAGTTAAGGATTCAGTAGTATTTAGTGCAATGTTTCCTACCTGTTCTGCCACAGAAAACATCTACTTCTGTTGCCTCAACTGTAAAGGAATGGTTCCCTTCCTTACTTTGCAAGTGCATTGATACCTCTGCTGGAGTGGTGTCTTCAGCAGGTGAGGAGAGTGTGCTAGGCACCAGCCTGCATACAATGGGCATATGAGGAAGACACAGGAGCCTAGAAGAACTCTTATTTGGGAGGCATCTAGCAAAGTTGATATGCCTTGAAATAAAATGAGAGAAGGAGATATGCCTCGAAATAAAGTGACAGAAGGACGCTGCCTTTGAATTTGATTGGAAGTTTCAGTGCCTAGAGAGGCACTTATCTGATTCTTTGAACAATTAATTACAAGTTTAACTTTGGAGTTCTTTTGCCCTCTGAAGCCTAGGTAGATAGATAAAAGCTTTTTCTTTACTTCTGCCTTTACTAAGAGCACTCTGATGTTTCAGTTTGTCCTCTATGGAGCCTCAAGGCTTCAGTTGTGTTGTGGCAGACTGGTTTGATTTGACATGTTTGTCAACTTAAACATCAGCATGACACTGCAGCAGAATGCTGGTGATTTAGGTGTAAAATACAATTAAAATAAAAATAGTACAGGGAAATTTCACATAATGTGAGACACCCTATTCTGGCATAATTCCATGCCCTCCAGAATATCCTTCCATTAAACCGATTGCAAAGCTTATATGCACTAGAAATTGAAAGGCAATGTGGGTTTATCACTTAATCTTCAATATTAGTTTGTCCTTTTTTATTATTATGTGGGACACTTTAGTGGAGTTTCTTCAGAGATGATATAATTTCATTCTTGGTTTTCCATTTTAGAGTTGTCAGTGGAACAAGTATTCTTCATAGATCATTTTGACCTGAGGTCTCCTCATCAAAAATGAGGACCATACTCTGAAATATGTTCAGCTTTCTTTTGAATGTGTCATGAATTTGCTAATCTTCAGGTCACCCTCTATGCCACTCGGATAAATTATAAGCCTAGAGATCCTGCAAATGCTGAGCAGCATCTCTCTTTCTCTCTTTTTTTTAGTACTTTTTCCTTGCAGTAGAGATTTTTTTCATGCACAATCACTTTAATTTATCAGGATATGTGTTAGGCGTTTTGATTAAGATCAACACTGAACTGAACTTTCACCCAGGAAACTAAATTAATCTTGATATTAGGGGAACAGTCTTTAGAAAGACTAAATATCCATTTTGCAGAAATGTAGCAATTTCACAAGAAAATGAGAGTGAGATATTTACAAAATCATTTATTGAGACACTTGGATGATCTTTGGATTAGAATAAGCTTTTATTTTTTTCAAATTTCCTCATCACTGATTATATTGGTTCAGGCTCTTAATGTGCAGAGCAACAAATTCCTGCAAATCTGGTTCATTGAGGTTTTTGCACTCTGGTTCATTATATTGCTACCTCTTAGCTAGATCCTGTTCTGGTGAGGTAAATCCCATGGGATCTGCACTTAGATCAAACTGTACATGCATAATATGCAGCTGACATTGTTTATGAAGTGCTAACAAAAGTGGCTGATTTTGCTTCTAGTGAAGTTGGTAAATGCAGAATAAATCCTGAATTGAGTATGCATACATGAGCATTATTTGTTGTGCACTCGTATCTTTACGTGGCAGATATGCCAGGGACAGGTGACACTGCTAAGAGCTATGAATGTGAAGACAGCACAAACTTAGCAAGACTAACAGTCCTTGAACTGAAGAAGTAATGGTTCCAGCTTCCCAGGTTACTTATGCTGCAACAAAACTGGAATGCTCTGGTTAACAGTATATGTGTTTGCTCCTAATCATATCTTCCTGTTGGAAAATATGATTTTAATGAAATTAAAACTGTTTACATGAATTTGCTTATTTCACTGAAGCTTCAGAAAAGCTATTTCATAACTTAAAAATATTCTCTTTCCAGGTCTGTAATATTTTGGTTTTTTTCAATTTTTAAATAGCTTTTGAATTTTAAAAATGCATAAAATCAAGGAATCACAGAAAAATTCACATTGAAAGGAATTTAATCCAGTCTCCTCCTCATAATGGGCTCAATGTTATACTCAAACCAGTTTATAGAGTATACAACTGTAGAAAAAAATCAGATGTGAGACAAAATATTGTGATTAATCATAAAGCAAAGAAAAAAGATAAATGATGCTTTCAAGAAAATTTGAAATTGTCTGCCTTTTTTCTGGTAAATTATGATCCAATATTGAAAAGATAAGTTTCCCAGGAAGCAGAGCAGAAGCTCTTTTATAACTCATTTATAACTTCAGTTGACAGCATCACAATGTACTAAAGCTAACACAATAATAACCAGATTCAGCAACTGAAAACCTCAAGTGTGAAAATTAGAGCTGGTCAAATGGCTGTACTGTCGTAAATACTGCGGTTGATTTACTCAGAGTGAGTATTGACTGTTCTTGTACACAAGAATAAGCTTCTACCCTAGAAGAATAGCAATCCAACTTGCACACTGAGCTCAAGCAAAACTAATATATCATTTCAGCAACAAATGGAAAAGTTTATTCCAAACAGTGAGGCTACCTCCTCTTTGGATTCCCTCTCCTCTTTGGATTCCTCTGCAACTCTACAACAGTATCTTAAGAACCAAAATTCTGGAATCAGTGCTTCTGGTACCCCAACCATGCTAAACCCTCTTCATTCATCTGGTTCTCACAGTCATAAAAAACTCTGTGTCTCTCCTATATCAGCCTCTTGAAACAAATAAAAGCGAACCAAAGTAAAACCACCGTCCTGAAACGTATAAAATTAAATGAAGCAAGTCTTTCAACATCCCTCTTCCCCACACAGTTGATACCATAACCAGGGAAAGGAACATTGGCTTTAAAAAAATCAGCCTTCTTGTATAAGAGCTGTGGAACTTAGTTAAGCACCTAATACAGCCTGGAATGCTTACTTTTAATTTTTTGACACTTTGATCAGACAAAATGCTGTTGGCAACTTTGTACAATATTTTGATATAAGTATGTTATGAACAAACAATTCCTGTTGCGAGTATGACAAGAAGAGAAAGTAAAGGCAAGAAAGCAGAAAACAAACACATACATAAAGACTCACAATAAAGAGGAATAAAAATTTTAAAAGTAACAACAATGAAGACAAATAATAAAACCAAAAACAAATGGTAGTGGAAAGAATCTAGAAGACTGAAAGATGAAAAGTGCAGTGCAAAATGAAGAACACAAAAAATAGAAGAGAAAAGGAAGAAAATAAAAATTAATTATATAAATCTATGTGCAATCACATTGCACAGAAATAAGGGAAGCAAAACAACTAGGGAGATAAGGAAATAACCCAAAAATAAAAATATGAGTGTTAATTGAAATGTTTGCTTTTGGAAGCTGGGAACAACAAACAAATTCTGTAATGTAAAATAATAATGAAAAGCAAGGGGCAGGCCAAGAATTTTGGAAGAAATTTCTTGTTCACGTACTTAAAAAAGTTTCAGGCTCACTGATTTTAGGATTTTTTTTAAGTCTTCTGATTATTATTTAAAGGTTTGAGTTAGTTCATCCACCTAAAGCTTTGTGGAGGAACCAATGCTAAGAAGATGCTGTTTGGTGGATAACAGTGAAGAGGGTGTTTTCAACTGTACAAGCAGATGCAGGACAGAGGAAAGGGAATCATACCTGGGGGTGTTTCTGTTAGATCATCATTCTTCTTAAATACCCACAGTAATCTCCTAGTTGGGTTCTACCACTGTACTATTTATTTAAACATCTGGAAACTCTTGTAACGTAGTGAATGATTATGATGCCTAGAGAGGATCAGAAATTTCAATATGACTCTGAAACTGTAGCTGAACAAGAAGATAACACAGACATGTCCTAATCCTGTATCGCACAATGCTGTTTTTCTCTTGTGATTCCCTATCCTTGCTCCCCTAAATTCTTTCACTATCAATAAAGATTTCCACTTACCTATTTTAATTGCAGTTTTGGTCTTCTTTCCTCTCCCCCTCCTTTTTCTGTTGTAAAGTGCCACACTGGTGATACCTGTTCATTAGCAAAGGGGACAGCTAGGGAAAGGAGCTTAGGAAAAGCAACTGGGAGCTGCACATAGGTGGTCAGTGAGAAAAAGTGGGCCGATTCAGAGCCAGAGAATTGAATGGCTGGCAGACACAAGTAGGCAACAAAAAGGAGTCAATGTAGATAACAGGTATGGTTCAAAAATGCTGTGTTGGTGAATAAGAGGAAATTAGGTGCTCCAAAGCTGAATTGGCACTGACTTGCTGTTCCAGAGGCGTTTTAAATATTCATCCAGAAAGCAGACATTGAAGCCTTGATGTGTTTGAGAATGCCTTGTCCCTGCACTGGGATCACTCAAAGCTGTGTGTCTCCTTGACTCCAGCGGCTGCAGTAGCAACTGTGGATGTGTGGCTTTTGGAAAACAGCTGGTACCCAGTCTGTCAGCATGAGTGTAGGAAGATTCAGCCTGCAAAAGGCCGTGTAGCTATATCCCCATTCCCTCTATAACAGCCCTGCACTGTTGCTTCTGCTCAAAATGCAGTTTTCAGCTGGGTTCCACAGATCCAAAGATGCTGAGAGGTAACAGATGGAGGTAGCCTGAACCAACTCCCCAAGGAAGGGTCTGCCACTCCAGCAGAGCAGTGTTAGAGCTTTTTTAACTGCCAGACTATAGATCTTGGTGACAATTTCCGTCTTCAGGGAAGCATCAGTATAAACAGATTTCAAAAATGTAAGTTAACACTAACCTCACATTTTATTGCATGGTTTATAGAGGTTTAATCACACACCATATTTTGTGAGACTCCAATTCAGTGTGAAGAGCAATTTTGGTCAAAACCCAGCAGGGTTTATTGAGTGAATATACACACACATGTATGGATATATTTTTTTAATCTTATATTGACAGTTATTGAAATACTACCTCCAAAGCAATAATAGCATGCTGACATCTTTTCTAATTCTAACCCGAGAAAAAAAACAGAATAAAATAGTCTATCAATTTCACAGCAGTGAAAGACTTTTCTTTTTTTCAATCACAGTTTTGGTCACTTGGTTAATAGGACAGGAAATTTAACTGCAATATATTCTACTTTGTTCTTTAGATACAAATATTTAAAGGTAAAAATGTTATCTTGTGGGTTTTCCTGACATCCTGGGGCAAAAGAAAAGGAGGAATATGATTATCTTTAACCATATTAAAGGCTAAGGTAAAGAGTGTGAATTTGTTTTAATTAAACCAAATCACTCTACCAGCTTTTGCCCTAAACAAAGCCATTTTAGCAAATTCTGTCAAATGAAACCCAAGTGGGACTAAGTGCCAAGTATTTTGCTGCCAAATCTGTAAATGCTGGTGACATTATCTTCTTATTTTGCCAGTTTAATAGCAAATCAATTGTAGGATACTACAGAAGCTCAGCTCCACAATCATCAATTATGGTTTCTGTATTACTTACAAAACAAAACAAAAAAAAAAAAAAAACCAAAACAAACAAAAAAAAACCACACCAAAAAGTAAAACCTTTCTTACTATCAAACATCAAGTTAAGTCTGTACAAGGCAAATAAATGTACTGAAAATATACTGAAGATTCATTACTGTTGGCATCATTGTTGGTTACAAAAAGTACAGTGTTGTTACAGCTGGGAAAAAGTAAGGCAAAAGACTGTGAAATACAGTAGCATGAAGTGTTGTATTAAAATTTACAGTAGTGTTCACAGACTGAGTTGTTCAGGAAAGTGCTATGCAGTTAATAGGTAAACATCATGACTATAGAAAGTTTTTTTAAAAGTTCCAAACCCAGAGTGATGCTTTTATCCCAGCTTTGATTATTAAACATAACACTCCATGTGATATGAGGGTACATTGATTTGGAGATGTGAACCTATTGCAACCTATCTGTCAGCAGCTGCAGCAGGCTTTACTTTTTCTGTTGATCAAATGTGTTAGTCCCCTTTGCCATGTAAATCATCCCTTTTGTGAAGTTGGAGGAAGCAGCTTGTTAAGAAAAATCCTCAGATTTGGGCTCTAAATTTGAAGCAGCAAAACCATTGGGAACAGATATAATTCAGCAAGGGTCCTTAGTCCTTTTTGCTAGGATAAAGCTTACTTTTGGGCAGAAAGGCAGGCTCAGACAAAGTGTCTGTGGCTTCATGGTTTTTATTGCTATGCTTGGGATGAAAACACATTTGTGTTCTAGCCTCTGGGGGATATACCATGTACCTTGTAAATGTTAGGTCACCTATTGATTTACAGCTTTACTTCTGAAGTTTTCTGGACAAAGAAAAGTAAACCCAGTAACCCTTCTTTTGAAAATGTACTTTGCATGTACCTTTCATTACACAGCATTTCAATAAAAGAAATAGAGCTCGATGACTTGAGGCAATATTCTATTTACAGATAGTTTATTTTTAATTATCTTCTGCCTGTAATGCTTACTGCCAGATTATATCTTCTATGCACTTACACAGATTGGTAGTGGCTGAAACAGAAATAAAATTATTTGAATTTTTTCTTAAACCCTTGGCTTTTTCAAGGCTTGACACTGCAAATAGAGAATATGACATTACAACTAAAATGTTTTGGTATTGAAGACTGTCATGGAATCATAACAAGTTTATTGGTGTTTGGAAACTCATGTTTTCCAGTTACAGCAATGCCTGCTTGTCTGGAGCAGTTGCTGTGGTTATTTTTCCACCATAGCTAGTAGAGGATGATAGCACTGTAAAAGCCACATGTCTCAGGGAAGGCTGATTGCCTTTTCAGGGCTGTCTAGTTTTGCTTTCTTAACATCTGGAGGGAGTGTTATATGATTTGGACTCCAACACAAATCAGAATCATTGCAGTGTGCAAGTAGTAATTTGTATTTATGTACCAAAGTTTATATTTTAGCATATTGCACAAAATCCCTTACTGCATCACTAAATGGTTACACTCTAGTATTTATTAACCAGTTTTCTACTGACAGCAATTTCATCATACATTCATAAGGAGGAGTTGTTCTTCTGGCATATATTTGTATTTGTTATAATAATCATAAAACGCCCCAGAAGGACTATAAAGTGTGCCTGTTTCTACAATCTGTTTATGTAATGCTTATTATATGCACAGCATATATCTGTTTTTCAAGGAAATTGCAATAAAATGTGCAAATAACAATTCCTTTAAGGCAAAGACTTTTTATTCCAAGCGCATTGCCAGCAGCCAACAATGAAAAACAGAGCAAGATATGTATAGCGTGTTGTCACAAGATACATCAGATGTGATCACTGTTACAAGTCTCCTTCCCCTAAAGGTATTTTTTCTTAGGCTGTCCTGAAGAAAGCAAGCCTTTTGAACAGGCTTGGCAATTTTCTCTGCAGGGTCAAGAGATGTGCAAATTAGAAGTTGCCAAAAATATTTCACAGGCACATACAAAGACCTTGTACTTGTCTTTAAACAGCCAAAGAATCTCAAGTCTAGCAAGTAGACTAGAGATATGTCAAGTGATGAAATTGAATGTGAATGTAAAAGCTTTTCTCTGCTAAAAAAGAACACAGCCTTTAGATTAATATTAGCAAACCCTGCTATGTCACATTGCTACAACAAGCATCTCTCTCTGGGAAATAAGAATACATTAGTTCAGGTCAATATCTGCACTCCCATCAGACAAAATTACCTAACTGTCTATGTCTGGTAATGATAATGACATTGCTAGCCTCCAGGGAGCTGACGTCACACAACCGAGCGACTCAGGAAGAGCGCAGTGTACAAGTGTATGAGTGAACCGGCAAAGACCTCCACGGGTATGGACTGATTCAGCTGAAGGATGTTGTTTCAATGCCACAAAAAAAATCCAAATATGCCCCAAGCCACACTTAAAAAAACCCAAACAACTTACAAAAGAGTGTTTTAGGCATATAAACAGTTGCAAGTGACCCATCAGGAAAGAAACTATTTCAAGAACAGGAGGCGTGACTGAATCAAATCTGTGATGCACAAACCACACTCAGATATATACGTGTGTATTTGCATTTGTCATGGATAATCTTCCTTTCCGCTCTAAAAAACTGAAATTCTTTGACTAATCTCTGTATATATTCACTGTATATATCTACTTACCTATATGCACCTGCCTACCTCCTGGAAGTGCACTCAGGTCTTCCAAAGACAGCCAGGAGAAAGTAACTGAATGTCAAAGCCGGTAAATAAGGTTAACTCTGCTGTATTATCATCATTGAAGTAACAGTGGCACAGGAAATCCTTTGCCACTAAAGGAAGAATGACTGTGAAGTGTTTGAAAGCTTTATCTGTTTAATAAGAAAAGAACAGCTAGTTTATCAGAATGATTGTGCGGGCTAAGGTAGGAGGATTTCTTTGGTGTTTGTTCAAGGCTTTACATGAAACCAATTCTCTCTGTATATTGCATTTATTTGATTAAAAGAGAAGTTCAGTCAATACTGCTGTAGAAAAGCCAAGGCATGTCTGAACTCATTAAAGTACTGTTTGTACGCTGACACTGATGAAAGACCTGCTGCTGGTGCTGCTGCGAGTCCATTTAGTTTTTATTTGACATCAAGTTGCTTTGCCTGTACTGTCAGAGCTTGTATATGAAGCTGCAGTACCATGAAAAAAGAGCACATCTGACAAGGAGCCAGGGGTTTCTCAAATGATACCTGGGCACTGCCTCATTTGCCTGGTGTGTGATATAACTGGTCTGGGCAATCTGCTTTTCATTTGCTTTCTTCCCCATCTCAAAATGGTGCCTATGCTCTCTCCACAGTCTGCTCCAAATAGCTGCATGTGGGAGGAGATACCTGCAACGCAGCTTCTCCTACCCGCAATCCGCTTCACACATGTTTGAGACGGGGAAGAGAAATGGGGCAGTCACAGGCACCCGAACTCAGCACTTGTGAAAGGAAGGAGCTCTGCTAAAGCAAAGTCTTCTGCTGCCAATGGTTTTTCAGCCCACTGGGCTGCCAGGAAAATCTGCTGTCAGTGGATGCAGCTTACCTAACATCATAACTGTGCAGGCAGACTTTTTGTAGGGCATTCATGAAGGCTGACTTAGCCTGCTCAGGCTCGTGTCACCAGACTGCCTCTACAGCCTGGGCAGGAGCAGTGAAGCATGCAGGACCATTATGCGATCCTGTTTCTCTCTGGTGACTGCAGAGGTGATTATCCTCACTACGCTAAAGTTAGCTTCCATGAAAACGTTTTTAGTTGGGCTTTTATCAAAATGACTGCTTCAGGGTCGAGCAGATTATATTCCCATAGCTCTGTTTTGACATGCTGTTTTGCTTTATTTCTCTCTTCATGGTGCTTCTTAAGCACTGCCCAGAATTTTTAGAAGCTTCAGATCTGATCTGATTCATCTCTTTTGAATAGCCTTGCAATGTTAGCTAGAGAAGATACTTTTCATTCCCTCTTTTTTTATCTGCAAGCTAGATTTCTAAAAGGATTTGTCCCATCCTGCTCTTCTGAAATTTTCTTTGTTGCTTCCCTTTAATGATTTATGAGCACACTGGTCAATTCTGATGATGTTTATTAGGGCACAGATGTCTCAGAAATACTTACTGGAAAAAAAATACAGAGGGGAGGCTGAAGGACTTGGGCTTGATTAGCCTGGAGAAGAATGTCTCCCCTGTATATCTGTAAGCAGGTAATCAAGAAGGTGGAGCTGGGCCCTTCACAGACTTGCAAGGCAGAGGAAGAGGCATAAATAGAAACAGAAGAGTTTCAGGCTAGGTACAGGGAGAAGCTATTTCTCCTGGTGGACAGTGTCTGAGGGAAGCTCCTCATTCACATTGGAGGTTTCAAGATCCAGCTGATGGAAGGCCTCAGCAACCTGTTGTGATCTCAGAACTGACCCTGCTTTGAGTGAGATCTTGAAACTAGAGTACTCCAGTGGTCCTCTTCAGCCTTGATTATTTTGTGATTTGTTTTATCCATAGAGAATCTTAAGCACTGCTGAGCTTAGGCAGGATTGCCTAATCAAACTTAGAGGGTTTTTTCATCATATTTAGAAGGAAATATTTAAATGTTTGTCTATATTTTTAGCAAATAAACTACTTAAAACTCTTTCTCTACACATATATATGCATTAACCTGGGAAAGCTGAGTTTTGTGTCATATGAATTTCAGAACTACATGTGACAGTGATAGTTTGAAATCCATTCTTGCAAACATGTTCTGGGATTTAGGTTCCTTGCCTTCTTCAGCATTGCCTCCATATTATTACTTTCCTCTGACTCTAGAAACAGAAGATTTATATTCCCTCATCAGGAAGCTGCTGAGCCTCACTCACTTTAATGACAAAAACCCCTACAAGCTTCACCCTGTATGTCCAGCCTGGAGGAACCTAAATCCTGCGGCAGGTAATCAGCCTCAACATCATTCAAATGCCCAAACAAAATCTTTAACATGAGAGGCAGCAGCAACAGGCTTCAGCATCCAGAATCGCACCCTGTTGTGGTCTCAACTATTTCTCACCTCACAGTTCTTTCAACAGAGGAAACATTTGAATGAGAGAGGAAGCAATAATTCTTACAAAGACCAGGAAAATTTTCTCTCTCAGCCTCCACTCCTACAAGGCAGAGAGGCATCCAGATAAGTCCCAAGTTCTCACTCTTTTGCCCTTCTATCACAGCTGCTATCATCAAAATGAAGGTTGTCAGGTTGGCTGCGGAGTTGTTTTCTTGGCAGAGCAGTCAAGCATAGTGCTGCTCTGATGGCTGCACTGCACACAGGACACAAAACCAACTCCAACACTGTTCCTTTGCTTTGTGTTTGTGAGACCTCTTGGAATGAGAGGAGATGTTGACGCAGAGACACTGTCTCAGCATCTAATGCAAACACCTGCTGTGGATACCCTGTCTTTATTTTTTCCCCAAGAAAGCTTTTTCCTTCAACCCAAGGTCTTGATTTGTCTTGACCAGGGGTCATCCTCAGAGGCCTGTCTCCCTGAAACAAATTGGCAGAATATTCTCTTCTTATTCCACCTGGAGAAAATTTGGCAAAGACCTAGATTTGGCAAGCAGAAAGCAAAAGTCCAACTTTTCCCTTTTAAATGACATTTTTAACTTCCATGGAAGAATTCCAGCTAGGCAATGTACCCCAGAGTTTCTATTTGCTCCGTGCAAGATAATGCTCCTGCAAACATAGTAAGCAACTTGTGTTATTTAGCTGAAAATTACATTTTGGGGACAAGAAAATAAAATAAACTTGTTGAAAGATTGACTCTGCAATGTTCTCTGCAGGAATGAATGGCAGGTGAATAGCCCTGGCACAAAGACACTATGGGCACATTGCATGGAATGCCGGATAAGGACACTAGATGTGCACACAGATTAAGAATTAATAGGGTTTATAAATATATTCTGCCAGTCAAACAATATTATCTTTAATTTCAACTGCAAAAGGGGTTTGCATGCTACACATGTCTTTTTATATTTGTGAGTGCTAAAGCTGTTTTAGTAGAATGGACGGGCGTGCATTTCATATTTTGGTAGTAAATTAAGCAATGACTAATTTTAATTCCCCAGGTACTCATCCAAGAAGATTATTGGGCAACTTAGGTCTCAATATTAGTTTCTAGATGCATTCACTTCATAAACTTACTCTTTCTTGAAATCCTTGCAATCCTTTGTGGTTTTTCAGTGTTAAATGTTTTTTGTTTGTTTGTTTTTCTCCACCTCAAGAAACTACAGTTTTGGGATAAAGAAAAGGGAATTTTTATTTTAAGAAATCATTATTCTTGTGAAATAACTAGGGTGTTTTTGTTTGGTTTTTTTTTTCTTTTTTATTAAGAGATTCTGCTCAGATTTCTTTTTGAAAAGATTTGTTTGAATTCACAATGAAAATACTATTCATACTTGTTTTAAAGGAACATCATTTTTGGAATGATAATTGGAATGGTTTTCCTGTGGAAGAACTACCCCAAGCAGGTATCACAGCTATGCCAAATACATTTGTTACAATCCCTCTTGAGAGAAATTCAGCCCCCGTCAGGCAAAAACTCAAGAAAAATAAAGAATGCTTAAACAAGCAATCTGCTTGATGTTTATCTACACATGGGCACACATGCCTCATATTCCTACTGACAACCATTTATCTTTTCCCTACTGATTCTTTCTGGTGCTTCATGTTAGTTATTTTTTTTTCATTATATTTTTCCAGTGGTATCCCAAGTTTATTATGTGATTTATAACCAAAACCATGATCTCTGGTCTAAATAATTTGCATGCTGAAAAGAACATTAGACTAATATGCCACAGGATACTGAAACACTTCACTGATTGCTACAATAAAAGTCAAAAGGATTGATGGTGTAAGAATTCCTTCAGGTCATTAGATTGCTGTGGCAGGTGCTGGTTTATTTGCAAATTCCAACAAAAAAAGCTGGTTTCCAGCAATGTAAGTTTGTGAGGATAGGAAAATTACAATGCTTGGAATATTTCTGCAATATATGTCAGCTTCTTCATTTTCATGGGTTGGACAAGTGCAGACCCCATGGCAGACTGTAATATATTGTTTTGGGGAACAGAGAAGACAAAGTGCTTGCCAACATTTCTGAAGAGCTTGATATATACATTCAAATCTAGATACAAGATTATCTTGATGAAGTTCTGGAAGTTGATAAGATTATTTTAATTTGGGTTAAATTAATGTGTCTGTGTGTATACATGCATGTACTTATGCACATCTATATATTCAAGTGGGCAATTCCATCTGGTTTCTATTACCTTTGGTACAAAGACATGGTGGGATAGACCTATGAAGGGAAAATGAATTAGATGATGTTTGTCAACATCATATACCTAAAGTCAGAAGACGAAACAGAAAGAAAAAATATCTTCTCTAAGTTGACCTCCTGTGTTCATCACATCATCTTAACATGGTCATAAAAACATTGATTGCAATGTCTGCTCTCACACATGGTTCTTTCTTCCTCTCCTTCCTTCTATCGCCATGCAAGAATCTGGGGGTTGAAGCGAGTTACTTTCTAATTGTTGTTACTCTGTGATATGCCATACACATTTTCTCAGTGAGACATATCAAAAAAGGCACCTGTTTAATTTGAATGTAGAGTACCTTAGTTCTTGTGAGAACATGTTCTGCAGTCTTTCAGAGACATAAGAGAACATTTAATTGGGAAATAAAATTTAAATAAAAGTTTTATCATTGAAACACTGAGAATGACTCCAATAATCATCTCATCTCCATGTCACACCTTTAAAATCCAAATGAGACTAGTGTGTGTACCAAGTGACACAGTAGATGAGGAAATTACAGTAACTTCAGGATCTGAGTGTCATTGCTCAGTGCCATTAGAGTGAAGTTTGAGGGGTGAGATTTGGTAGCATGGACTCATATCCATAAAATCGTGGCAGCACTAGAGTATGCTCAGCTCTAAAAACAAACTGGGAAAACTGGTAATGTCTCCTGAACTCAGAATTAGCCTCACTGGTCTCTCTCTGAAGTTTAGCAAGATGAAGTACATCTTTTTCCAATATCCCAGATGGTTCTTGTACAATCCCTATAACATCCTTCAGTCTCCTATTCCCTTCCCGCTTTTCCTTCCAAAATGCCACTGACTATGAATAATTTAATTTGCCTGCCAGAGTTCTCCATCACTTTCTCCAGCCTTATGAGAGTAACTTTCTAACACTGTATTTCAATGTCTCCTGGCAGAATATTTTCCATCTGCTTTTTAGATGTGTGAGTGTGGGAGGGGCAGAGGAGGCTGGGATGGCGGGGGTGGTGTCAAGGAACAACGCCAAGACATACTGCTCTCGTTGAAATGATCTACTGCTTCCTTTCTGTTTCCACAGGGCTTGGTACACTGCTCTCACTTCTCTTCTGTGTGGCTGCTGTTCTTCACTTCTTCCTGAAGTAAGGATATGAAGGAAAGAGGAAAAAAAGTCAACTTCTCAGTGCATAACTTTCAGAGTGTGTTTAGATTGGAAAAGTCTGTGAAATAAAGTTTTTATTCCATTATCCTGGGCTTTTCATCTCAGTTAGCATTCTAGCTTGCATGAAAAGTATTTGAAGTATGAGCACTGATCTGAATGGACAGAGGGAACCGGGCAAGAATGTGGGCACCCACAAGGAAAGGGAGCTGAACTCCATCTCTGGCAGAGATCACTCTGGGCATCGCTCTAGGAGCAGGGAGAACAAGGAGATTCTGGTTATCACGGAGTGTAAATAACATAAAGTCATAGCTGTTCTCCAAGATACTGTTAATAGGAATAACACAAGGTTATTTGCCCTGTGGATTTTAAAGGGTTTGCCTTTACAATGAAGGAATCACAACAATGAATAGTTTTCCTCTATTTGAGCTGGGAGGACCTGATAAATCTTAGGTCATCCCTACACCTAGACATGCCTTTGAAGTGGTTTTCTGTGACAATACATAAATAATGGGAATCTGCAAGAGGCATCCTGAAGCAGTCTTTAGGATTGCATTGAAGTACAGTTATATAATAAGAAGCAGCAACTTGGATTAGCTCATGAAAGTCAAGAAACATGACAGCAGGCATTATGCTTAAAGTGGAACTTATTAATGATAGATTAAATAATGCAGTATCCTGTTCTTCTAAAAGGCTATTCAGGCAGTTTGATGCCTGTGGCTATGCCTGTTGTGGTGCACCCCATCACATTGAATCACAGATGCTCAGTCCGGCTGTGCAGGGACTTTATGTAAATAGAGACCTCTTGGAAATCCCACCCACCTTTGCCACAAGCCAAGGAACTGAACTCATTCTGTGGTGCAGTATTAGATCATGGAAACAGAATGCAGAAACCTTGTGCAGATCTGCTGCCGACATGCAATGTGGAAAATGGCTGCTGATTGCTCCATTTTCCTTGTGATCTTGTGCATTCCTTTCTTCTGAATTCTGCCAAGTACTGTGACAATTAATCTAAATTATATAGCTTCTCAGTGGGTAATTGATTATTACATATAGTAGCATTTTATGCACATTATGTGTTTTCTTTAGTAGGTAGTAGTTTGAGCTGTGTGACTGACAGGGAGTTGGATGAGAATTTCCCAGTCTTGAGAGTTGCAATGTAAAATTATCTCACGTAGATGTTCATGGGATAAAGACATGACTTTTTCTTTTGTTTCTAAAATCATTAAAGCTGAATTATGCTCTTCTATTGCAAAGTAGAAAACTTAAGTTACTGATGTCTATTTGTCAGTGTTATACTGTGGATATATCACCCCTTTTTGTCTCCATGGTCTTAGATGAGTTTCACAGATGAAAATCTATATGCAGCTGCGTAATTAATTTATACTTTGTCAAAGTTAGGAAAAGATTTGAATGGCAATTCAGAAGAATCTCATGCAATGCTTAAGTTAGATCATTGCTCCATGTACCTTACAGTGTGTACAAGACAAAGACTGAAATCTACAGCTTTGTTCTATTTTGCATTAAATTGTAGGGTTCTTTTTTCTTCTTCTTCTTTTTGAGCATATGCCACCAAGCATGCTAATGAACCAGTCAAAGAATCAGCTGTACTAACAGTTAATGAGAATTCAAAGAGATTTATTTAGCCTAGCATCATCATTTCAGTGAAGATTCAAAGAGGATTAATTTGATTTATGTCAAAATGGAGGAATCTTTATATAATCTGCAGTCAAACTTTCATGAATATATTTATTCAGACTTGCAAAGTTCTTAAAATTCATGTGTAAAAGGCTATGGGAGAGAAGACAATATTTATTTATATGTAAATCATTCTTTTTGTGCATAAAATCTATTTTAGGTTTCAAATGTGTGTATATCTCCACTTTGCAACGCTTGGGAATTTGCAGGATAAAATGTGGAGCTTTTGAAATCAATGAGTTTTTTATGTGATTATAATGGACTCCAATATTCATTTTAAAAAATCTGATGGGCAGACACAGGTAAGAAAAGATTATACAGCATAATTCTTAAGGGCACTCTACCATACCTCAAAGAAATGCTTTTCTGGAATACATATCACACATATAGAATGCACATTAGTGTGTTATCAGCATTTCATTGCTCTCTTCGGAAAAGCTGCATGACTCACATACCCAAGTAAAAAACTCGTGCTAATAACGTCATTTCCATGCATCAAAATTTCACATACGACTATATTGAGCATGGAAAAGACAGCTAATTTTAAAACCAGCAAGATTTGTAAGTGCATCACTGTTCCTCAAACCCCAAATTACCATTTCCAGGAACTGTGTATGGCATTAAGTGGCTTTTCATACACCATTTCCATGGCTGTTCATGCACTACTGCTTTCACACAATGACCCCATATCATGTGTGATGATGTTGAATCACAGATGGCTTTAATACAAAAAGCTTTGTGTTGAGCCATTTTCTTCACATACACATTGAAATCCAAATTATTCATGAGTAACTGTGCTGTTGTTAGACAACTTGGGCTGTCTAAACTCCAAATTCACAAGATTATTTATGCTTGGCCAGAAAAGGAAGAAATGATAGCATGTAGTATCAAATGACCTGACTGGCGTTTACCATGTCCTTCTGTTGTTTCTGGTTTGTTTTTTGGTTTTTTTGTTTTGTTTGATTTTTTGTTTGTTTGCTTGCTTGCTTGCTTGCTTTTAGTTTTAGTCCCTTTTATTGTTTTGCTTTGGTGGTTTTGTTTGTTTTGTTTTGTGTTGTTTTTAATGTGTTGTCTTGTAGGGCTTTTTAAACAATAGGGAGAAGCAGCACATGAATGCAATCTCTTGGTCTGACTTGTTCTTTCAAGACTTTAGGTGGCTATTTCCAAGTCAGTGGATGTTAATCCAAAACCAACTATGAAAAACAAAAGCAGTTTACTTGATCAAAGTGGCTATTGGCAATTTATATTAATATGTAGATTAAGCAAACCTTCAAACTGATACGTGTTTAGGCATATAACATGAGCATGAGAAAACCAGTAGATTTAGTCTTCTTTGCACCAAAATGTCAGTTTCCCACTAACTTCACAGCACAATACAACACAGACTCTATTTCACTTCAATATTCTTTCATGCTTAGTAAGGATATTTGCTAAAACATTTTGTCTCTGAAACGACTTTCATGCTCTGGCTGTGGCCAGTGTTCTCTGTCAGCCATCATGTTCAGCACATATTAATAATGTTATGCTTCAGTGATAAGAAATTAACATCTTGTACTGTCCAACTCACTGTATGGATTCTGCACAGAACTGTTTAGACATTCAGAATGAAATATTAGCCTTGGCATTGCCTCAAAAAAGTGAGGTAGGAAAAATCCATTTTATTCCTAATTTTAAATAGCCACATATATTTACTTTCTATACTAACAGAACTAATATGTGCAGAATAATACAGAGTAATTCTTCTTGGCCAGAAAAACCTAAAATCCTTTAAGCATGTGGAAAAGGTACAAGCCTGGTCCAGTTCAGCTCCCACGGGCATCACAGGATATTCTGTCACTGCCATCTATCAGTTGGAGCAGAGTCTGGGGGGCTCTGAACAATTCAAAATCTAAAAACGTACTTTAGAAAAAAAATTGAAAAAATTAGACAAAAGCTTCTTTTCCTCCCTAAATGAAACCTTAAAATGAAAGAACATGTTAGGAGATTCAGTTAGAGCAGCAGGATGGAAGAAATCAGGCTTCTCATAAATCACATTAGGCCAGAGCACAACTAGCAATGGCAGGTTTAGACCCACCATAAACAGACTGACTTATCTTGTGATGGAAAGCTGACAAGGCTTTAGCAGGGCAAATCTCACTGGCTGCTTCAGGTCCTTCTCTCCTTTCTAGTCACAGTCTTAACAAAATGTGCAGGAACATGATATATCCAAGACCTCTACGTTTGTCCTATCTTGTAACTGGCTAACTCATTAGGCAGTTATTAGGTGGTACTGACAGATGAATTCAAAGACCTTATTTAGTAAAAACCCAGCTGAAAGTAGGATTGTAACAGTGCTCTTGAGGTGACAGTCTCAGCATGATTTTAATTAAAGGGTAATTTTGGTACATAGCTATACAAATAAGCAATCAGGTTATTCTAATGTGATTTAAAAGGAAAGAAGACTCCATTACACTGAAGCAGGAAAAACATTCTGCACAGAACAGTTAATAATGATGGTCTAAATATCATCTGCTACTGCAAAATGCAGGTTCTGTGTTCAGTCAGTTGTGTTATGATAACTCTGTTACGTAAAGTCAGGTCATGTGAATGTAATGCCATTTAGTGGGATAGGTTATAAAATCAGCTCTCATCTGACCAAAAATCCATTACAATTTCCCATTCTTGCCTTGACAAGGGATAAAATCTTTGGAGTGACCTACATATTTTGGCTGAACATATGGTATTTCATTTTAAAAGAATGAATATACTTTTCCTTGGCCCAGAATGTAATTCTAAAAAGCACTCACCTATACCCTTATACTGCAATGTCTATATGTTTCAAATACAGGAAAGTTAGCTGTAAGTGACAGAGCTTGAGATCATTGGAATGGCAGCAGTATGGGGCTCAGAACTACTAGTATCTCATTTATTTACTTTGCTTTTTGGCTTTCACCATCTCATTGAGCCTAATATTTTCTCTGTTATCTGCACCTGCATCAGGTGATACAATTCTAATCAGGGTAGTTCCTATTCCATGCAATGCAACAGCATTGTAATCAGTAAAATAAAGGAGTGAAAAATCCCAAAAGGTTGTGTCTTACCCTGCTAAACATGGAACAGCTAAATTTGGGAAATAATATCTTCACAAACCACATCATTTAACAGAGGTAATTCCCTTTTATTCCTGTTATCACTGTATGCAAGAAGTGGCATGTTCCCCTCATCCATGCCTCTATGCTTCCAAAGCTTATATCCTTGTCCTGCAAGAAAAAGGAGTAGACTTTACATAACTGACATCATACCCTTCATAGAGTGACCTAGAAGAACCACTTCAGTGTTTTCTTCACAGGATAAAGAGAAAAGAATAATCTTGCACAGAAAAAGAAACATTGGACTGAATTAGAGACCTTGGATTTTTTTGAGTCAATCTATTCAGAAACTTAGTTTTCCACACATGAGATGTAGGATGTTTCTTCAGGCCTTTTGAAAAACAGATTACTCAAAAAAACCTTAAGTAATCATAATAAAAGCGATGCTCTTAGACCAACTATGAGCTTGAACTTTCTCAGTGGTTACTCATAATAGAAATTTGAATATTTTTTCACTGATGTATAATGGAAGGAGTTATGTCATCCTTTAAAAATGTACTGTTTTTTATAAAATATTAAATATGATCCTATGCTATGTAAATAAACTGTAGAAAGAATAATACATTAATTACTACAAGAGATCATCTTCCACCTAATTAACATATCTCTTGAACTTCCTCTTAACATATACTGTGGATGCTATCATGTTGCAATGTGTTATTTTTATAATCTGTCCTTTTTCTAGAAGTAAAAATGGGATGAGTACCATTTTGGATATGGAGATTTGTTAGACAAACTCTCTGTAAGGCTTCCCACATAATAATCTTCTTTTGACTTTCAGACTGTGGCCTCACTTTTAAAACACATATGCTGCACAAGGAAATATTTCATATCTATTTGGAAGTGAAATGAAAGTATATTTTAACATTTAAAAATGTCAGGATATTCTCTCCTGGTTTTTCTATTTCCTAAATAAATGCAAAGGGAAAGATTCGCAGCTGCACTTGTCATAGGGCCAGGAGAGTGACTTTTTCCTTTTTTCCTTTCCTAAGTTTAATGGAAAGCACTATATGATTAAATAGTTTATGAGAATAGGAAATAAAATATGTGATGTCAACCTTTAGATACTGTCCAGTTTCTCTCGGGGGCTTAGAAAGAACTGAAATGACAGTTTAAGAGTATTGCATTTACAATGGATACATTCCACAGGATACCAGGATTTCTGGCATTGGCTGTGGGGTTTGGAAAACCACACTCTACTTATACTCCACTCCCACTTCACTTCACTTGTGTTTGGAAAAATTCATCTGAAGAAAAAGTGTAATTCACCTGTTACAAGTGTTTTCCCAATCACTCATATCAGCTTTGCATGACTTGTGCAAATGCACAGTAATATCCCCATTAATTTAAAATTACAAAATATTGTCCTCATCGCTGTTTTCACAGCTAGACAAAAACAGGAAGGCTGACATTTGTGTATTTTGCTTTAATCTGAGATTGCTTTCTAGAATCATTTGGAGCCCTATTCAACAAAAACTTTAGGGCCTTAGGCTGGTGTTGGTTTCACTTCCTTTAAGATATCAGCTGTACTAGTGAGCTCCAAGACAGTTAGATCTGCTCTGAGTTGAGCAAAAAAAGAAAACATTTTTTGCCAGAAGCATCAATAGTGGATAAATATTTATTCATGAAAATAGACCTTCAGTTTTCACTAAGTCAAGTTAGCTATTATTTTTGTTGTCTATGCTGTAAGTGAATGCATTTACAAACATGGAAACGAGTCATTCACTTCCTCTCTTTCCATATTTTGTTTATTATTTTGAACAGTTTATAAAAATTTCTAGGAGCAGTACAACCCTTCTTGGTCTCAGCCTTCAGTAAAATAACAAATTTTGTGAAGAGGAATTGTGTGGTGATTATTCTTCCTAATAGAAAGTACATTATGAACGTTCAATATATAGAGAGGTGTTAATATTCACATTTGATTATCTGCTTCTTTAGCACTCTTTGCTTCTGGGATGCTTTAAAAAAATATTTTCTTAATTCTTTGCTTTTCAGTGAATATTTTATGTGGCCTCCTGGTTGTGCTTTTTCTCCCTGAAATAAAAAATTAGTCACATTTCAGAGTCTGTATTTACATTGTTTAGTCAGTCCTCCTCCTTGTAGCCTATTGTTTTTGTTGTTTTCTAAATGGTATCCCAAAGAAGGTATTTGAGGACTGTAATTTTTGACTCATTTTAGTGGGATTAAACACTTTTATGAGTTTATCTTAGATGGCCAAAATATTTTTATTCACTTATAAATATGGTTTTGTGCTTTCACTTAGTACAAACAGAAACCATTACTCAAGAATTACCAAAGAATAGTAAGTAAACAAAAGTCACAAAAACTTTCTCTGGTAAACAGAGCATGAAAGGAATGAAAATGAATGATTGGTGTCTATGTTTGCTAATATGGTTTCAAAGATTCAACAATAGTAGTTATGATTACCGTAAGGGAACTCCATGGAGAAAAAACCATGGCATTAGCAATGTTGTTAGGCATTTTGAATATATTTCTAGCAAAACTGGGCATGTTTTAAATATTGGAGTTTTAAAATGTTTTATTAAAGCAAATTTCTCTGAGGCCTAACCTTGAAGGTTGTCATGTTATATTATTACACCTTATAAAACCATGAAAGTTTTACTTAAATTCAGAAAAAGTAGGATATCACATAATACACAAGAATATTTTGCTTAAAAATTTTTCTAAATAATCTTTGCTCATTTTGGTGCACATTACTCTCTTATATAAATACAACTATTGATGTCAACCATGCTATTACAGGCTTGTCATTATACCTAAGTTGTTCCTGGTGTAGCTTCTGTAGCTGAAATCTGCATTTAAAACATTGACCTAGAAAGGTAAAATAAATTTTATTTTTGGAAACCACAAAATTTCAGATGTGTTTACAAAATGGGAATACCTATCAGATTGTGCTGATAAGTAGAGACAATGCACACACAGACTACAGGTACTGTATGGGAAGTGCTGCTTGACCACATTGTGACAGTGGAAATTTGGAGAGCTAGTGTACCTCATTTGGAAAGGCCACTTTAATCACTAATACACAGGACTCTAATGAGCAATAAAAGTGCGTCAGATAGACACTAAAAATTTTATGACTACCCTCTACTAGTGTGCTGTCTCACAGATGTTCCTCTCTACATAGAGAGAAGCAGAGATAAGTCCTTATAGTGACAAACTTCTTTAATGTCTGTCTATATATAAGTTTATCCAGTTATTTATAAAACTATATAAGGTTTCTAAACTATATTTGTATCTCTTTCTCTCAGCAACCATGCCTTCTGCTATTTTGAGGTGATAGTTGATACCCAAATAAATCCTATTTGTTATATTCAGCCCATCTTTATTTTTGGTTTCTTATAACTAATGGCTGTGGGTCTCATCAGTTTGACCTTGAAAAAGTCTTCTATTTGCCTCAAAGGACAATGCAGATATGATGTACTTATAAAAGAGTAACAGAAGTCAGCAATCAGGGACCAGAGATGAATTAGAATTCAAGATTTCGTATTATAAATGAGGTGGAGTTGTGGTCAATATGTTACTTCTCATTGGACAAAAAGTCAGGAAAGACATATTCTAACTCTTCCACCATCTCTCTGCAACTAAAAGTGTGCTACAGATTCTGCTTGTTCAGTGCTAAATTTGGACAGAAAATGAAATGAATCTCATCTAACTTTAGACCACTCCAGTGAAGATGCCAGAACCAAGCTGGTCACCCCAGGCCCCCTTTACAGGCACGTAGACACAGTTGGGTGAGACTCACAGGCTTTGTGTGAGATGGATGTTCACTGATTGTCCAACTTGCAGTTATCTGCATGGGTTTGGGGGAAGTCTAGTCTTAAAACCTGATGTTCAGGCAGGTATCATTCTCACTGTCAGCTGGAGCTAATGGAAGCTGCAGACATTCAGCACTACTGAAAACGAGAGTCCATTTCTGACATACATAATTTGCAATGATTCTTCTGTGGCCAGGCTGGAAAAGCACTCTGATCTGTTACCAGAAATATTGTACAGAGGAAGTGACAAAAATGAAGATTTAGATCTTAACTCAGCCACAAAACTATTTTAATAGTTGATAAACTCTGTAACCATTTCATAACATCAAGTGTATTTATGACTTCTGAGAGATGATCAGAGTTTATATGGTGGTGGGATCTATAGAAGAGTCTACAAATAAACAAAGTTGATAATCAGCTAATTCTTTGATTGCAAATTTCAGCAATTTTGAACATTTAAAATACATTCAAAAGTATAGGACTGCATTCAAGTTTACTTTAAATACTGTCCATCTGTGGTTGCTGAAGTCTATTCAGGAAAGGATTCTATCTGAAAAACAAATGCAGTGAAAATGCAGAGCACTGGGAGGTTTTAGAGATCTACCTATTTTTAAATTTCATCTTCCTCTAGTAGATCTCATTTTTAGGACATAAAATGATATACCAGATATATCTTTTAAAAAATGAAACATTTCTTTTTGTCAAAGCAGTAGATGTCAAAGTAGAAAGTACTGTGAATGTGCATAGAGGATAGAAAAAAGGGATGGAAATATTTTTGACTTCATGTTCTAGAGAGCCCTGTTTAATATCTGATAAAGGTTTTATAAGAGGCTTAAGAAGGGGTTAAGAGAGATCATAGACTGACTTGAAGGAAAGGAAGAAGTGGAGCCAAGGCAGTGCCTCATCTGTGGCTTGACATGATGGAGCATGGCACAAATTGAAGCAAAGCAAAACTTCCTCTCTCATGATTCTGGAAAATAATAGCTTTCCTCACTTATGAGATTGTGTCTTGAGTGTAACTAAGGCTTCCCAATATCAGCAAAAAAAAGAGACCACAATCTCCTTTTGAAAATTTGTTTACAGTGGTGATCTCAGGTTAAATTCCACTTCCATTGAAAGGAAAATACTGAGGATATTGGAACACAGCTTGGGGTTTGAGGTGCTAAGATGACTAGAGAGTAAGAAACCTAATTACCTCAGATCTGGGTGGACTGTCTGCATGATGATACTTATCCTCAGCATAAACCATGAAAATAACAAATAAAAACTTGTTCTCTTTTGCCCTGCAAAGCTATATATATATTCAGATTATTCTTTTACTTTTACAGATGTATGATCTGAACAGGATATCCTGGACTAATTTCAACAGACTAAATTGTGATGCTAGAGTCTGTGTGAATGCATAGATTCTTGAATATTAAAAAATCCAGTTCTTTCCATCATGACAAAAAGTAGCTAGTACCTATTTCACAAGACAGAAATACTTCTGAAGGCAGTTGCAGTATGTCATTATATTGGATTGGGAAAAGCCCACACATGAATTGAAATGCTTCAATGGAGTGGATGCTAGTGAGCTATAAGATCTTTTCCTTTGAGATTTTTTCCAAGCAAACAGTGTAGCAAAGGAGGAAACTAAAATATAAGTGAAAATCAGTATTCTATGTTCAGCTGCTGCAGTTTACATATATTTGACCAAGAATTACAAGCAAGGAAAAACTTTCTTACCATGTGAGCATGGTAAAATATTTAAAGAAGTAGGGCAGAGAATTTCCAACCATGGAAATATTAAAAACTCAGTAAATCTTTTACCAGCCTGGTGTAACTGGCCTACTTCAAGCAGGGTTTGGACTAGATGCCCAGTAGACATCCCTTCCAGCCTCATTTATTCTATGATTAGAAAGGTTGGGCATTGATTGTACACCTAAGGCAAAAAAACATCAACTTCAGGGTAAAAATCAGAGTGAAAAGCAAGACAGATTTCTGCAGGCAGAATATGTCACAGAACGAAGAAGTTTATTTTTGAAATTATTTCTCCCAACAGCTATAAGCACTCACCTTCAGGTCAAAGGTAGAGTTCCACTTTGAGACATTCACCACTTACTTTAAGTTATACTAATAAATAAAAGACACCAAAATAGACTCAGTGCTTTACCTTTAAGCTAAAGGTAGATGAGAAAACACCAGTAGTTGCAGTTGCAGGTTTTACATGCAGAAGAAAGATGAAAGTGAAAAATATTAAGAGCTGCATTGTTTCTGGGATGCCATAAGGTTTGAATGCTGATTAAGGCAGAGGTACAATAAAGACTTGACTTCAGTAAAACAATTTCACATTTTCCTGATGCCTTCTCTGGAACAAAATGGCAAGATACAAATTGTATGGGTAGGAAATTTGCTCCCAGGATGCACACATAAGAAGATGATCAAAGGTTTTTACCAGCCTGTCACAAGTAGGATTCCCCAGGGGTCAATATGAGGCCGCACACTGTTCAACATCTTCCAAAATGGTCTGGACAATGAGGCAGAAAGCGCCCTCACCTAGCTTGCTGATCACACTAAACTGCATGGTAAGGTAGACAGAAGGAAGAACCATCTTACAGAGTGTCCTGGGCAGGTTGGAAGAGTGGACTGGCAAGAATTTAACAAAGACAAGTGGGAAGTCCCACAGCTGGAAAGAAAAATTGAGAGTCCAGTATGGGTCAGGATTTGCGTGGTGCACAATCAGCCTTGCTGAAGGGGACCTGGTGCAGGATGAACAGGAGTCAGCAGTGCCCTGCTGCAGCAACAAGGGTAAATCAGATCTTGGGCTGGACCTGCAGGGGCATTGCTGGAAGGAGCAGAGATTGAATCATCCCACTCTGCTCAGAACTTGTGGGGCCGCACCTGCAATGCAGAGTGCAGCTTGGTGCCTACAGTTTGAGAAAGGTGTGGACAGACTAGATAGAGTCCAAATGAGGCTCTCACAGTTGGTCAAAAGGCTGAAAAACATGCACTGTGAGGAAAGACTGAAGGATTTGCTTTGCTGGGAGAAGAAAAGGCCTAGGGGGGACTTCATCACAGTACTATGGTAGTTAAAGGGCATCTACAAAGAGGAGACACATGGAGAAGACAGGGAGCAACTATTACAAGTTGCAGTTTCATGTCCCTATCAGAAGGAATTTTTTTTCAGTGAGAACAACTGATCATTGGAACAATCTCCCCTTGGATGTGGTAGAGCCCTCATTGTTGAAGGTTTTCAATACACAGTTGGATAGGGTGCTATAAAACCTTGTCTTGGCTCTCTTTCCCATGCAAGATTGGACCACATGACCTTTCAAGGCCTATCCAACCTGGGATAATCTGTGATTCTATGAAAGAGGAAGAGATAAAATATATTTAACACTACTTGGAATGCACCTGTGTGTTAAGACATTACTTCATCAGGGAGCATGTGGTCAACAGTTGATTTAAGCAGACTTGACCACCTGTGACCCATGGTTATTGCCTATACTGACTGTTCTCCACCAGCTCCCAAACTCACTGAACTATTCTCACACAGCAACAAGCACACACTCACCCTTGAAATAACTTTCCTTTCAGTTGCTTCCCTGGCACTAAAACTGCAAACAAAAAGACTGTCTTTCCAACACTTCTCTCACTGCCAATCCTCCTACATAGGTTACAGGAGGAAAGTTTTCCTGGGTCAAGTGTGGAGAGGAAGAGATTTAATAAAAAAGTGTGGAGCTGTACTGGAAGAACTGACAATCTGGAAGGAAAGGAGAAGAGAGTTGGCAAATATTGATTCATGTTCCTCTCTGTCTCTTGGTACTGAACACAGTAATCTCAAATCTCTGTTTCTTTATTGCCTGGAAACTGTACTGCCCATATGTCCCCAGCTCATGGCAGAAGCAGAGCTAAACAGGAGATAATTTATCTTTGCTGTTCCACTCTCAGCTCATGCTGCCATGACAGTATAAAAATATTTAAAGGTCTATGGTATTCCTTGCTCTGACATGTGTGCCATTACAATTGGAATACTTTATGACATTTCAGCTGTTCCCTAGTAGGAAAATCTTACTTGAATTGAATGTTATACATCACTCAAGTGGAAACCACCTTCCTAAATGTGACTAATAGAGTTGCATTTTGCTATGAAATTTTTCCAGCTATCTTTATTTTTCTGTAGGAGAAAGATATTTTTCAATGTCTAAGAATCTCAACAAATGATTCAAAATTGTTGTCAAGGAATCACAATGTGATATATTGCAGTTTGCTAACCAGGGAAGGAAGCTCTTTGTTCTATGGTGGCAACTTTCTGATAACCTTCTCATGTTGCTTATAGTTAAAAAAAATAAAAACAAACAGAAACAACAAAAAGCTTTTGGGTTTATTTATTTATTATTCTTACAGAGGACTGTACCGTCCTGAAGGGATCCTGCCACTTTCTGAGTGAATTACTTCTGATATCTCACTTGTAATCTGAAACATGGAACCAAGTCTCATTTCAGGCAAGTTTCACTAATTGTTTCAATGGACTAAATATAAATTGCATGAAAAAAGAAAAGATTGGGCAGTGAAAATGAAACCTTTCTACTGATATGAAGGCTTAGCCTTCTGCTGGTCTTGTTCTCATAGATTGCACTCAGGAGTCTGGATGGTTTTGTGGGTGACTTCTTTCCGTTTCAGACATTTAAACTCCCATTTGAATGAGGTTTGGTGTAGTGAGCTAAAGCAGGTCAGACTTAGTGCATTTGAACATTGGAACAGTGTAACAGAGTCTCACCTTCCTGTGCCTCTATGTAAGATCTGAGGAACATGTCCCAAGACCTGGAGGTACTCAATGTCCCCAGACCTGACAAAGGGAAGGTGGGGTCTCTGCTACAGAAATCACCGAACCTCCTGTTTAAATGATGCTAAGCCTCCTCAATTACCTTGAGATATTTCAGAGTTAAACTTTAAATTCATTTTTATATCTTATTAAACATTTTTTTTCATAGAAGAAGACTAGATATTTGAGGTTTAGTTCAACTACTGTAAGCCAGGGACAATCAAAACCATATATTGTGATGCTTCTCAAGTTTTCTTCCTAATTTATGAAGACTGTGTGGGAGAAGACAACAATCTGTACTCAGGAGAAATGCAGTGAATCAGCCTGTTCCTTATGGTGAAATGTTCTTTTAAGCAGCTGCTGTACCTTGTAGAAATAAAAAATAACAACAACAACAAACAAATAAACTCCAGATTCCACTTTAATAAACCTCAAAAAAAAATTAAGCTCTTGTTCTTTAAAATACGGCACTACTGTCTACAGTCTTAATGCGATATTTGGTATTGTTTGGAAACATAGCATAATGCTACTTCCCTTTCTATTTGGCTGTAGAAGCAAGGGTTATTAATCACACTAGACTATTATGGAAATTAGGGAAAGCACAGAGGGGGAATGGTGCAGAGACCTATTGTCTCAGGGAAGAATCTGGGAGGGGCTCTTCCCTAAGGATCCCCATATGCAAAAAATGATGGTTGAGATGCCTTTTTAGGAAACTGAGTATTTTCTGCATAGCCAGCTGGCCAGCTAGGGTCAGAGAGAGCCAAGCACAGCCCTCACTGTCTTCTATCAGTGCTGAGCAGAATGCCTGTCAGCAATAACCACGACTTGCCTTGCTCATTGACTGTGCAGGGGCAGAAGAGGTGACAGAACACGTGCTTATGCACACAGAGTCACCTGGAGAAATGGTGATCAGTTTAATTTGATCTGAGTTGTTTATCACTCTTGGTCCCTACTCTGGGAAGTAAAGGACAGTATGGAAAGGAGCTGGTAAACTCAGTGACAGCATAGAGTGATGTCTGTTCCTCTATACCTTTTCTGGAACAGAAACTAGCTCAGGATTTGCAGAGATATCCTCAATGTAGAGGATGGTCAGTTCTGATTTTTGGCCTATATTAACTATCTTACTGTCATTGTGCTAAGAGCATAACAACATGATTTTATAGGTCTGGGAACTTGATGTAAAACCTGAGGAACATTGGGATTATGTTACACAGGAGACTACTTGAAGGGTCATGTACTCTGACATCTCTTCTAATCATTGTGAGAAATGCTGGAAATATTAAAGCCATCACCACTGATGCCTCTGATGGGCACAGTCCTCTGTGATTTATACTCTTTGAAGGCACAGTAGGATAATGTTCCTTTGTGCATTCCCATTTCACTTTCTGGTCTGATCAGATACAACAATGGCCCAGAAAATCTGACAACCTCAATAACAACTGTTCCTGTTCACCGTGCACATCTGCTACAAGTCTCAAGGGACTTCTAAGGGTTTTGGCCGTCAGCGACTCCATTCCAGATTGTTGTTATGACTACACATAATTGCATTTTAATTTATATGAGGAGAAAGCATTTCAAGCCTTTGTTTTAGTGACAAATCTAGTCTTGGTCTCCCTGCCTTACATGGTCATTGCAGTCACAGGGGGATTCATCAGCCAAAGAAAGCCAGGTCCTACCATCCATGTGCCAGAGACCACCAAGAACTGCATGTTCATACTCAGAAATATTTCTTGGCTCCCTGGCAACTGTTGCATGAGATACAAACAACTGATTGAAATAAACAGAAAATGGCCATTCAACATTTCATAGAATCATACAATCATTTAAATTGGAAACTTTATGATCAGGATGCCATTGGCCTTTTTGGTCACTTAGGCACCTTCCTGGCTCATGTTCAGCTGTTGACCAGGACTGACAGGTCCTTTTCTACTGACCAGCTTCCCAGCCACCCCAGCTTGTTGTGCTGCATGCAGTTGTTGTGACAGAAGGGCAGAACCTGCCACTTTCCTTTTTGAACCTCATACGATTGTCCTTGACCCATTGATCCAGCCTATCCACATTTCCCTGCAGGACCTTCCTCACCATGAACATTCCTGCCCAGCTTAGTGTCATCTGCAAACTTACCAAGGGTGCCCTCAATCCTCTTATCCAGACCATTGATAAAAATATTGAACAGCGATGACCCCAAAACTGTGTTGCTGGGAACACAATTTGTGACTGGCCACAAACTGGATGTAGCTCCATTCACCACCATGTTCTAGGTCCAGCCACCCAGACAGTTTGCAATCCTGCTAGGAGTGCCTGTGGCCAAACCATGAAGCTTTTCCAGAAGAATGTTGAGGGAGGCAGTGCCAAAGGTTTTACTAACATCTGGGTAGAATAGTCATCCACTAAGGAGGTCACCTTGCTGTAAAATGAGATTGCATTATTTGTTTTTGCCCTTATTCTTCCCCAGTCAGAATTAATTTTACCTAAAAGAAGGACCTACACATTTGCAACACTTTTGACCCACTCCCAGCCTCCTTCAAATACACTTTTGAGGAAACCTAGCATCAAGCAGCATGAGCTAAAACACACTTTCCACAGAGTAGGTTCTATCTTGCAGCAAAATACAAAATCCAGTCTCACAGAACACATTTGTAAAGACATATAGTATTGAAGTGAAGGGGAGAATCGACCATCCTGGTAATGCATCGAACTCCAATTTTATTGATCAATCAATCACCTTAAATAACAAAGTTAACGAACTTCATGCATATTCTGTAATCCAATTTCATGATAGGCTAACAGAGAAACTTCTAACCACTCCCTTTGTTTTAGAATACCTACAATTGTTTATTAAAAACAGAAACCAAAACAGAAACCAGAAACCAAAACAGAAACCAGTGTTCCCAAAACTTCTGCATCTGTTCTCAGGATGGCAGGCCTTCCCAGAGACGGTGTTCTGCTTGTTATGGGAAGACAATCTGAGAACTCCATTGTTTATAGAATGATGCCTGAGAGAGTCCAATTGTTTATACAAATCAGAAGGCTGAGAACTGTTAGAAACTGCTTTACTTTTCCCTTATACTTTTCTCTCAATTGTATGTCTCATGGCCTTTTTCTTTAAGTCATTCTCCGACAATATAGGACTTGTCTAATTCAGTAGGAAATAGGGACTAAGGCATACCTACAAATCCCATTTGGTGAGAATTTGGCACTGGGCTCCTGAAATATTTTAAGGTCCAGAACTTCATTCAGTGGATTTATTCTGTTTCCTTTCCATCTGCAGGGTGTGGAAGAAAGGCGACAGCTTTCTTTTGTCCCATTTCACAGACTCCAGTTTACTTCAGTTACATACCCCCTTATCCCATCAGAGCAAAATAGATTATGAATTCAGATTCATGCAGTTGTTTCTACTGTCTGAGTTAAAATGCTCCAGAAAGTTGATTTGAAGAGCAAGAGGGATAAAGTGATGATTTACAATGTTCATGGCATTGCCATGGTTTGATTTCTCCCAGCAACACCCAGATATGTTCAAATGCAGCTGCTGCTATGTCATTGTAAGCTTTTGTTATTGTGTACAAATTCTTACGGGGGTGGGGGTGGTGTCCAGATGTTAATTGAAGATCCAGGAAATCCTTCATACCGAGGTCAGAGACATTTACATCCCTGGGTCCAGTCTGAGAAACTAAAAACTTGGAATGGAATTTTTTCCAACATTTTTTTTCCCTGACATTCAGGGTGGCAGCAGCTGTTAGTGCTGATGTTAATGACTTTGTGCCCAAAAAGACACAGCAAGTGACAGATTGTTAATGATTATGTAGGGTGATCATCTTTCTTTCTAAAGTATCTTTTTATTATTGTTGATATCATTCATTGTTACTGACCAGATTTCAATATTATCATTCACAAACAGCCGTTCATCTCAGAAGAAATCAGACTGCTTAGTTTAGGTGGAGCAGCAAATTCCTCACTGGGGGAAAAGAGTTGATTCTGCTATTTATGTTAGAGATAGGAAGATTTTCTTTCAACTGTGGAGCACAAGGAGTAGCACACCATTACAAACTCTAATTTCTACATATCTTCTGGTATTCCAGCATTAAAAAGACATAACCATGAATGTTGCAACCATGGCCAGAATGTTGCAAATACTTATGGGGATGCTGAATTTTAGGTATGCAAGTCCAGTGAAATTCAACAAGGATAGTAATACGCAAGCAAAAAATGATGCTGATATTTAGAGATAAAAAAGGCAAATAAACACAACTCTCTGAGTTACTACCCAGGGATGTGGGCTAGTAATGACATTGTTGTTGTAAGAACATAAATCCTAGGCATACGTCAGAAGCTGGCCATCTTTCAGTTATCTGGAAAAAATCCAAGAGCAGAGGTAAAATTCATGTTTCTGTGGGATGTATGGCTCCCTTTTCTGTACATTTTCCATTCCATTTTTATTTGTGTGTTGTGTGTGTGTTGGGAGTGAACTGGGGCCATGTTAGTGGCAGCGAGTGCTCAGAGAAACAAGCTCTGCTAAACCCTGTGGCAGAGGGAGGCTGGGGGCGAGCCCAGGAGCTGAGTCAGTGTGCTCAAACTGAGAGATTTAGTGGGAATACATCAACATCAGAAAAGTGATGGCTGGAAACGCATCTGAGCTCCAGGGTGGGCTATTTTAAGTATGAAGAATTAATTGTAGCTGACCTCAGAAAAGTCTGCAGGTTGGACACTCTTTTATAATGTGTGACAGGCTTGTCAAGTACTCAGAACAGGCACGTGAATGCATCAGTTCAGCAAAGCTGGGCTTCAGATCCAGTTTCTTTTTCTTGTATGTTGGCACCCTATTTGCCTGGCTCTTTTAGAGGACATGAAGGTGAGCAGCAGGAGTAGGGAAAGCAAAGCTTTTGCTTGCTCTTTATATTTTTCCAAGAAAAGTAGAAAGGTCTGAAAGGTCTCCATTTCATCCCAATATGGAATGGAAAACCGTTTCTCAAATTGAACATATTCCTGGAATGGGAATAAACAGTTTCCTGCTTATTTCTATTAATGGTTCTTCATTCTTTCCACAGATTTCAGATTATGAAGGCCAAACACCTTTGAATACTGGTCCTTGCAGGAGATGCTTAGAATGGTTGCTCATGTGTGAATGAAGATGGAGGGCAGTGGCCATATAAAAACATCCCACACTTTCCTTCCTTTATTTTCATAGTATTCCTTTGGCCTTCAACTAACACCAATCATTTAGGAGAAGAAAGATATGATGAAAGCCTGTCATAAATAATTATATAGTCCTGCATTTCTCTCAGCAATGTTCAGCACCTATTTTTGAAGCATGCCACCACTAATACACAATTGTTAAAATGCTTCAAGTTATTTGCTTTTTGTGTAATGATGATTTTTTTCCACTGATGTTTTTTATTTGATGAAAACAATGCAACTGACTGGGAGCCAAGAAGATCCTGTATTCTAACCCATGTGAGACAAGGATTTGACTAAGACCTTGTCATCCTAAGCGTGATTGACCGGGTCAAAAAGAAAAAAAAAATAGAAAAAAGAAACAAATTTAGGAGGTAGCAGGAAAAAATGAACAAATGTCCACTGATTGAATACTTGACACCTCTGGTGAATGAACTTGGGCAAGATGATTCATAGTATGATGATTTTATTAGATTAGGGATATTGCTAATTAAGTAAGCAGCTGTTGCAGCCAAGTGCTTCATCTTCTAACCATTTTTCTCTTTGCTGTTCTCTGGAATCCTGTGTCTCTTATTATATTATTGTACGCAGAACTTGTAATACTTTTCCATGCCTTTTATGCCTTAAATTAATCTAGCATAATGTTGCATGGGAACCTTCTGCCAAAATGTTCTGGTGAATGTTCTAGTGCAGCATATATCTGGCCACTTGTAGAGCAGCAGAAAGCTTTACCTCAGTGCTCAGAGACCGACATCTTCACTTCTTCATTTCCATGTCATGTTTAAAGTGTTGTTTTTAACTGGTCTGTCTTTGTTGTGCAATGTTAGCTCTAGAAAAGATAGAAGATAAAACACCTTGCTCTTTTATAATTACCATCAAAATGTGATATCTGGTCACATTTTGACTTGATCGATCTTAGTGACTTTTAATGTCAAGATGTAGGAATTGCAAGAAATAGTAAACTGGAAAAAGAGAAGAAAAGCAAGATAATATCTTTACAATAGTGCATTAGCTTTACAGAGATAAAATTTTTAACACTATGGTAGTCCAGCATTCCAGTGCAGCATACAGCTGGCATCTTATAGAGCAGCAGATAGCTTTACCTCAGTGCTCGGAGATTGACACCATCACTGTTGAAGAAATCTGCCAGTTTATCTGTCCAAAAAGTACTAAGAGGTACTTATCAGCCTTCTACTACTGTTCCTTGCAAGATTGAGCAAAACTGCATAGAATTTTCTTTCCCATTACCTGGCTGGGAATCACTTGCATTGGTGATGTGTTACTTCTGCAAGAAAATGAAATGCTGCAATTAGACTAGGAGATTGCTCAGCTCAAGCCTTAAAAGCCTTGAACTTCCTCACAAAAGAAGCTTTCACTTCAGATGATTTCAGCACTGGTATAATGAGTCAGAGCACAGGAAAAACATTCCTGTGAATCTTGAGAAGTACTCGGGGTAGGCAAATATCATATACCTTCTGCATAAATTGCAGTTCAGTTCTGATTTTGGCCATGCAAATAATATGATAATGTAAATGGGTCCAGATAGTTGCACCTTCACTCCATTCCCAGAACCTAGAATGCAATGAACACTTTAATCTTAGCAGGACAAAATGGTTTGCGCTACACTGTATTCAGCCAGATTGGAGTTCAGGCAGAATGGGTATGTAACAGTCTGAACCTGTCTATCCTACATTTGTTTACTTGCAAACTCTGAGGCAAGTGAAATCCATGTAGCATGCATTTCATAGATTAGGTAGGTACAGGAAATGCCATTTTGAGAGAAAGAAGGATCAGATACAAAGGACCCATAACTATTAAGCAAACTGCCCTGTCTGACCATTCATACTCCCAGTGCCAGAGACTTTCACTGCTGGGACCAAAGTCCCTTCACAGGGGGCAGTTCCATTGAACCCACAGCTGTCCTGCTTGGCTCCCCACACACCCCATTCCACAGTCAGACCAGGTTTCCTGGCCAGTTCACCTCCTGGTTTCCCATAGAAGGGTCAGAGTTCTGGTTCCTGGAAGCCATTTACTACAGTGCAGTGGAACAGAAAGAACTTGAACTGCTGCCTCCAAGGCGGGATCCCCAGCAAAGGAACCCCTGGGCTGTTATGCCCCCAGTCCAAGGGCACAAAAGTCTCATTCCTCCTCTTCAGTCCTCAGCTCCTGAGTGCCTTTGAGTGTCTGGTCCCTGGCTCACAGGTCCCCAGGCCCTTTCTTATGCAAGGGGTCAGCGGTTCACAGCCCCTTGCCTCCTGCTGCCAACCTGCTACTCACAGTGAACCTGCACACTGAGCTACCTGCTCTGAATGTATCCCTTAACACGAGAATTTACAGAACAATTCAAATATTTAAAGGCAACTTGCCAAAAATTTGCTATAAATCATGGGCATATTTAAACAGAAGTAATATTACCTATCATAGAGTTTGTACTCAGGAATAAGCAGGAAGCTAAATTTCATGGGTGAAGTTCCAGTTAAAGATATTGTAAATAGAAAGAACAGATTGTTGAGAATGATGTTTTGTAATCAGGGCTATAGGGGGATAAATTATAAGAAAATAAAGATAGTGTTATATTTTTTTATTGTATTTTAATTGTATTTTTTAATTTAAATTTTTCTATTTTTAAATTTTAATTTTTTTTTACTTTTAAATTTTAAATTTTATTTTTATTTTTATTTTTATTATTTATATTTTATTTTAATATTTTTATTTTATTTTAAAAATATTTGTTTTATTTGATTTGATTTTTTTTTTTTTTTTTTTTTTTTTTTTATTCTTATTTCATTTTATTTTAGATAGTGGTAGAATTTTTGCTGGAGTTTATCTTTTTTTGGTCCCAAATGATTTCTGATCGTTATATATGAGCAATAAAAAATGTGACTGTGTGGGCTGGCTATAATGAAGCTGGGATTTTGTATTCATTCATCACAAGATGTAACTCCTAAGTGCATCTGTTATCTATTTCAAGATCATATTTCTTTTGGGTAGTTTTATGGATAATTGAGTTAGTGAGGATCTTGGTAGAAAATCATCTGGAAAGAAGGTACATAGAGATTTCAATGTGGTTTCTCTTTTGTGTACTCAGTCGTGACAGAAGAATTTAAAAAAATGTTTACTTTGTACAGATTTAGCCACATAAGCTTTAGCTTAGCATTTCATGCAGTCGTGATGACCCTCTCTATCTGTTACATGGAAATTCATCTGTTGTCTTATACACCTGTCCTGTGATGTGGAGAACTCTTATCCCTCAGCAATTACTATACAGATCTTAAATAGTATCTTAGGTGAGACATTTCCAGTGGCTGATAACATAAAACTTGCTTTTGGGATACAACAAAAACCTCTCTGCTCAGGTTAAACTCTCTGAGAAGCCCTCAAAGGAGAGAGAAACATTCAGGTCTTGCAAAGTCCTAGTGAAAGCTGGGTATAGATAAAGCAGGTACAGATAAAACTCCAGTCTCAGGCATTAGGCTGCCCCTCTTCCTTAGAAAAGGAGGCATGTGGCAACAAAAGCCTACACGCAAAAATTCTGATCTCATTTAAAGCTCTCTAGTCATGTGTTGCTTGTATATATAATTACAGTGAACTTCAGAAGCAGCAGAAGCAGTGAGTTGCTGACACAAGGGATGGAAATGGAGGTAGGCATAAGCTCGAACACGGTCACATGCATGAGTCAGTGGAGAGTGTAGAGACTCTGTGCAAACAGCAGAAGCTGTTTAAAGAAATACCTTCTCAGCTGTTTGCTTACTGGAGGCTACAGTTCCTGCAACTCTGCAGGTAGGAAGGAATATGTATGAATCAGAGGCTCCCACTCACAGACCCACATCTTCATGCAAGACCACTTTTATTACTTGTGTTAGCGAAGATTCTGGACCTTATGGTCCCATCAGGGAGATACAGGCACAAACTAAATTATTCTGATTCTGTGATGAGGAGGGAGAAGAAAATGGTGAGCAATGGAAAGTTATAAATTAATAGCCAGACATCCACCAGAAATGGTTTCTCAAAAACCTAAACTGGTGAAGAAGTTTATCTTCCACTACCTCCAAAAACCTCTATCATTCCTTCGTGTGTGCCGCAATCAGAAATTTGTTTATGGTGGAAAATATGCTTAGTGCTAGAGGAGATTTAAAAGTATAAGCAAGGATTAAATACCTGACTCCTCCTGATTTTCAGCATGACCTATGTTATAAATCAAGAAGCTTACTGTAACAAAGTGTTGCCCTCTCTACCTTTCAAGTATTTCACAGTGGACCTCAATGCACTCTTTTTCAATGCATTTCTGAGAAGCATTTAGTTTTTGCCTAGAAATTGCTGTGTTATTTTTGCATATTCAGATCTCTGTATCATTCCAGTTTGGAGAGGCCAACTGTTCCCTCTGTTTCCATATGAAGATAGAATGAATCAGTGTTGCTTCCATCCGTACTGCCATTCCCCCAAATGCTTTCACAGATGTACTGGGAACATGGAGTTCTGTGGTCTGTAACTGTAATACCCCAGACTGGGCTGCTCTCAAAAGCCACCCTTCAGAAACCATATGATTATAAGCAACTCAAGGCTGGTAGGAGTTACCACACATTACATGAGGAAGGATCCCATGAGGCTGCTCAGGTGATAGCAAAGCTTTAACAGGAAAAAGATTTCACAGACGAAAAACTTCACTGAAGGTTTCCAGCAATCTGATTTGCATGATTAGGAGAAGAAAATTCCCATGTCTCTTAAAGTGGCCAGCCCACTAGATGGCCCAGTACCTACTAGATGACTTATAAGGAAGCTTTACTGGTTGTCATATCACTTCTTTCCAATTTGTTGTGTACATTTTGTCTTGCTGTCAAAAAGCTTGGTGCTTGGCACTGGCACTTCATATACTTTATTCTCCTCAGAAATCCAGCATATACTCCTGAGTATAGGAAGACAGGTGATTTTATACATAGCCTGCTGTGAGAATGAATTCACAGCATCATGGCACGTCAGTTGTAATAGCTCAGCACAGGTATCAGTGTGAGTTCAGAAGGGAACAACTAATTAAATCCAGATTCCCGATGAGGGAATCGGGGAAGGTAACAAAGTACAGTGGCAAGGCAATGACAAAAGGAGGGAGAGGAAGGTCTTCAGCTCCTAGGACTTCCAACTCAGCAACCCTGAGCATTTTTTTCCTGACACTCCAATAGCAATAACATCAATAACAGTTAGGAATAAAGTGTTACACTAACAGTTAAGAGAAAAATGGAGGCCACATAATCTTTCCCTATCTGTGAGACACTTAGGCTCCACCAGCTGTGCTGGCTGGCTTCCTACATCTGGGTTCCAAAATGGGTAACAAGAAAATTCTGAGAGTACTATTTTAAGAACTCTGGCACCAAGCAGAGAGGAGAAAGGGAAAAAAAAATTCCCAACTCTCCACTTCTTTACTGAAATCATTCTGTTGAAAGCATTTCTGTTTGGCTGCCACAGCTCACCAAGCAGCCTAATGTGCCAGCTATTAGTACCCAGCAGAGAGCATGTTTGCAGCTATTCAGCAAAACTATCACATGTCCTTACTGAAGGAAAGAGGGATCAGCTGCCGAATACTGGAGCTGATGAAGAGCAGAGCTATTAAAGCAAGCAATAAAAAAACCCACAACCCAGAATGCAGACTGATTTTTATTATTATTTTTTTAACCTAATGGATGACATTTATAAGTGGAAAGTATGAGTCAGTATGCTGTGCCAGCGTGGAGTCTTTATGATGTTTTCATCTTGCTTGTTCTTCCTTCTTGGCTAGGACCATTCTGTCTTGTTGATTTGTAAGTTTTAGGTTCCTTGCAGTACTTCGGAGATGGGCATTCACATGTGTTTTTGTGTGCATGTAAATGACCATAGGTCAGTGAACTGGAAGTAAAGGGCTAAACTACTCAAGAAAATTTTTAGGGAGTAGTGGGACTACTTTACAGTGCTGGGACCGCTTAGATAAATTATTGCTGCCAAAGTATCACCACTGCCAAATGTGGCAGTGACGTGAGTGTGGGAGGCAAACACCCACTTGCTAGCGAGGACAAAATGGACACAGCTCCCTCTCTGCAACCACTAATCTAAGCCAAAATACTTTAAAAACAGAGTACTGTTTGTCCTTTGGTAGCACATGAGCAAATAGAGTGCATTTGACACAGAGCTTCTCTGCAATGTCACATCTCTAGCATGTAACCAAGAAACAAAATTATACTACTTATTGCAATGATATCAGAGTCTGGTTACCTCAGAAACAACACACTCGATTCTAGATTCTGACTCCAGAAAGTTCTCTCTACATTGCAAAATCAGGCCTGAAGCACTTCCCAGGGTGAATTAATCAAGGAATGCCAGGTATGGGAATGTCCCCTTCTGACCCAGCATTATTTCATGGCAGCTTCTCCTACTCTGCAAGTCCCTGACACCGAATTCACGTTTTGACAAGCAAACTCCTGCTAGGAGAGTAATTTCCAAGGCCCATGCAAGGCAATGTCACCTAGCCATGGTGGTCTGGGCTGGTGCAGCAGCGGGGTCACCCCACAGCTTCCTGAGAGTGCTGGGAGGTGTGAGGGGCCCACAGAGCCTTTGCCTTCCTTTTCCCACAGCTGATATGGGTCATGCTCAGCACAGCTGAAAATTGAGCCCTCAGGCAGGGAGCTATAATGAATTCACTAGATTAGGCAATGAAAGCCAGTGTGAACAAAACAACCAGCTGGCTCAAGAATATTTTGCACTAGCATAAAAATGCTATGGTAGGGGAGGAAGCAAGCTTCAGAATCGCCCCCTTTCATTCCTCTGAAAATCATGCCCATCTTTAATGCATATTCTTATAGCCTCCATATATCTGTGAAAGTGAAAAGAAGTAAAGGTATTTTCATCCTCTATGTACTGTTACAGTCATTGAAAATAATAAACTCATGTAAGAATATGAGGCAGCTTGAAAAGAACTTGTTTGTGGGGGAATTTTACTTGAAGCTCTATAATTTTTTTCTTTTCTTTCATAATGAGTATCAGAACCTAACTGCATCATTCAGGTCTTTGTAGTTATTTTTTAATTCTGGAAAACTAAAAGTTTTGTAAGTATTTATAAGCATTATTTCTAAAAAAATCTAAAGTAATAATATTATACATATAGGGTAGTATAGTTCCAGAATCAGAAACTGAAAACCTGCCCTACCCTTATTACTGGAAGTAGAAAAATTGTTTCAGCATAGACTAGAGTGACAGACAAGATTTGACTCCAGTTTCTTTGCTTTTGTCCTTTGTCTAGGGTTGTGTTGAAACCCTGTGTTTCCAAAAGTTTTTCCTTTATCTGAGAGGTGACTTTTCATATGCGAGCCAATCCACCCACACTCTTCCTGTGATTATTCTCAAGAAATAAGAAGAAAATTCCACACAATGTCCATACCCAATAGGATTGCAAGCCTAGTTTCACTGGATTAATAGTTTGCTTTCCTTTCTAGTTCACAAGAAATGTGTGTTCCCACGAGGTGATTTTGGAAAATGTGTTATTCAACTGGAGGAATCTCGCCTATGGATGCCACCAGAAAAAAAAGATGTCAGTAAAAAACAGCCTCACATTTGTATTTGAAGGAGTGAAAGGCAACACTTAGGAATTCCCACATGGCATTGCCCTTACAATCTCCTGAGGAAATCCACCGTAAAATACAGTATGTGCTGAGAACAGGCTGGGGCACCTAAATTTGGACTGGTTTTGGCTTCAGCTATCCAGAAATCCCCAGAACAGGTGCCAAATTAAGTCACCCTACTAGCTGCTTTCCATGGCTGAAGGTCAGTAATAGTTAACATGGAAAGGAATTTGGATAGCACATCTCACAATCCAAGAGTGCTGTGCCTGCTCGAACATACCAATGCATTCTTACCTCAGAAAACCTCAAGTGCAGAGCAGTTTCACTTTCCTTTGACATGGCAGCAGCTTACAGTTTGTAAGGAAACACATTAGTCTTTGGTATCAATGTTAATTTATGCCACATTTCCCATCTATTTATAACTCCAGCTTTCTAAATTAGACTATTAGATGCAAATATATTGTAATCTGACAGAAGGCAAAATATTCCATAAATCTGATTTGGAAAAGGGAAATATTCATTCATATATAGCTGACTAATGGCTCTACATTTGCAATTTCAGAAACATGATTTCTTCAAAGAACTGCTGACAATCCATGTTAAACTTTGAAGATTAGTGTGTTTAGCCATAATTTTGCTCCCATTTGAATTTTATTTTGTTGTCAGATTGTTTCTTATTGCATTCTTTGTTTCTTAGAACTTGTATAAATAGAGGATTTTTGTTTCTTGAAAGCCTTTTGATCTCCTTTTCATTTCCCACCTGCAATTATAACTCTTTCTGGGTGACATCACCCATTAGATGCAGTGGAAAGAATTCTGATAAATAGCTGAATAAAGAATTATTGACATCAAGTGGAAAATAGCCCTCTGGGACTGATGAGCTCTCAAAAAGTCTGTCTGCATGCAAGAATCACGAATGAGAATCATTATAATCAGGCAAATACAGAAAATACTCTGTGCAAGGTGTTCAGTGCAAACTCAATGTCCAGAACTGGAAAATTCATGAAGGTGGTTGTTAGTGCAAAGTTAAATATTTAACCTGGTTAGCTAGAGAGTACTCACAAGTGTGGATACACCAGCAGTGATATATTATGATGTTTTATTTCAGTAAACAGGGAATTAGAACAGCCCCTGCAATTTCTCTTTTTTTTCCCCACATCTTATTAAATTCAGACAGGGTGCACTTTTAAGAATATCCTTCTGTATAGACGAATTTCCTTCTCCAGTGAAACACTCAGTAAGTGCGTGGTAAGTCCACATTCCTATTGTTTTGCTATTTTACCATTTTCCTTAGTCCTCAGACTATTAGTTGTTACATTTATGTCCAAACTCTGAGCAAGCATTAAACACTATTTGAATGTGACTGGAGTTACCCTTAAACTGGTCCAGTCACGAATCTAGTATTCTTCTAAAGAACTGAAGCAAGCACTGGTATATACAACTGTTGTAGTTTTGGTTTGGAATTTTTTTTTGGTCTCTGTGTGTGTGTAAACAAGAGTTACACTGAAGTTAAGCACAGACCATATCCATATTTACTACATGGATATAGAGTTATGGACTGCAACCCACTTCCTTCTTTTAGGAATGAAATTATCTTTGAGGAGACATAACAAGCAGATGTTGTTCTTGGGCTCTGTCTGGTCTGTTGCAGTGCTTACTAACATTCACAGCATAAAATTGAAGACAGGCAGTGTGTAGCATGTACCAATAATCCTAAGTCTTGGTTCTTCTTTTGTAGGAACAGAAGTGTAGAGAGGAGTTTCTGTCACTTTACATTTTCTTCCAGAGAAGAAAATGTAGAAGATTTTTTTCCAGCATTATCTATCTCAGTTTTGGTATTCTTGGTTTGCTGTCTAGAAGGAATGTGATAGATAATTCTAGAAAATTTTGAGGCTTACTAGACTAGAGTCTAACTCATGGCTATAGATTATCATCATTATAGTGACTTTTTATAAAAATCTGCTAGATCTTTCTTCACTGAATAATTAGATAAAAAAGTTACTGGGCTTCAGAATATGTTGAAAGACTGTGACACATAAAGATTCAGTAATAACCTCTAACAGAATACAACAGACATACAGAGTCTTACAGTCACAATAGGTCTGTGTCCACAATCACAAAGGTATTTCCCATAACTCTTGTACCAGCACTGCTTACTAATAGCCATGGATAATGATGGATAATGTCAGGGCTTTCCATTGTACTTTGAACTTACACAGCTTATCACTTCATAGTAGAGATTATCCAAATGCATTCTCTGGTTCAAAAGTAGTTCCCCTCTGGAACAACTTAATAGGTGTTCCTACTTCAAACTAAATTATTTCCAGTTACCTCTAAACCTAGTTATAGTTAGAATTTTTTTCATACATGGGTTATATCTGCTCTAAATCCACCAAAGCCACTGTAGGTTTATACTATTGCAAAAGCAAAAATTAAACAGGCACTGCCTATCCTCTCATTCCCAGAAGCAGCTGACTCTCCCTCTTTGGAATGGCACTTATGGGAAATCCATGATCTCTGCAGAAATGACCAAACTAGATTTGATTTAAAGCAGATATTTTGAGAATTCAGTTAGACAGAGTATGTAAGTGAGGTGATGAAAGCTTCTGCTAAGTCATCCCCGGTCTTCTGATAGATCCCTGGTCTCAAACACAAAGAGAGATGGAAATCAGAAAATGGTTTTAGGGACTCTGATTCTGGGAGAGATGTGTTTTGCATATGACCCATTCAAAAATGTCAGCAAGAGTGTATTTGCCTTTCTTGATCTTTGAATCAATACCTTCTGGCTACATAAGACACTAGCAAACACATTTTGACTCCAAACAAATTATTTCAAAACTGTCACAAGTGACTTTTTACATGGATCATCATTTATATGACATTTACAGTTTCTGGCAAAAGCCAGTACAGACACACCCAAAGAGCCACTATTTTCCTCTGAGAAAGGAGAACCTCAGAATGATTCTTTTACCAAAGAAGACAAGCAGTTTGTTGGATGGCAGACTTCTACTTCATACATCTTATTTAAAATCATATAGGTAATAGGTAGTCATTAAAGGGAACACTGTGACCCCTGTGAGTGCAGTTGGTGATGTCACATAGCTGCACTGTGCTTCATACCGTCCAGATGACACAGTTCCTCATTTCTTCATGCTGGGTTGAGATCATTGCTTGGGTGAGAGGCAATTACCTGAAGCACCTCTGAGAGATGCTGGCAGACTGTCTGAGAGAGGTACTGTCTGAGTCTGAAGGAGCAATTTCCTTCCTTTTAGCCAAGCTTGGGGAATGAGAGAACCTTTTAGGATCTTTAGGTGCATCTTGATGCATTGACAACAACAGTAGCCAGGGAATTGTTCTGTTTTATTTTCTTGTTTACAAGCACATGTCCAAATGAAGATTTTCCAATGTCTTGTCTATCCAGGGTAAGCAATTATACATTCTAGGTTTTAAAAGCATTGCAAACCTCATCAGGAGCAAAATACACTTTGTTTTCTACTCCAGATCTTTTGTGCATTGCTGCTTAATTGCTATCCTCACTTCCATTACCATTTCCATTCTGGACATGCACTAATTACTGTCGTTTTAGTTCATTGTATCTGAAGGACACAGTCACTTACAAGGCAACAGATAAGATCACAAGTGGAATATGTGCTCATGGTCCTCACATCTGGAGTTCTGGATGGATGAACTTCTGCCCCAGTGTTATCTTTATTTTCTGGTCTAGTGTGCTGATTGTCATTGAATACTACCAATATAAAAACTTATTATAATAACTATATGTTATATCACATTATAATATAACTATTATAATGAAGATATAATAACTTGGGATTTTATTAAGAGGAAACTTGTCTAGGTTTTGAAGGTTGGAAGGCATTTATTTTAAATTGTGCCGTCTTGATTTAATCAATAAAGTGAGGTTTTGTAAATATATGCGAATATATATATTTATCCAGAATATTTGGGACAGGTGCATCATATAAATTGATCAGATGATTACATTAATTACATAGCGGTTGAAGATATTAAAAGCAAGAATTTGCTAGAAAATGCCATAAAATTGCTAGTACAGAAACTGAGACATGATTGTGGTTTGTCAGACATACTTATCTGAAGGCTTCTCTTTAATAATTTGTGCTATTAGAGAAGATAAGATGACTCCATTGCCCAGCACTGAGGAATGAAGCTATTTCACAGGTTGATGCAAACAGAAGCAGGTAGCTGAAATAGTTTATTGGGTTCAGTCCCTCACTATCACTGCACTGCACACAGCTGTTACCAGGTCAGAGAGTGTTTTATTTTTAGTTCACCATTAAGGGTGCATTATAATCTCTTTATTAGTTTTTCTGAACATAGCACATAGCATCATAAATGTTTTATTAATGCATTCAGAAAACAGGTAGCAGAGCTTTTCTCTTTTTACAGCCTATTACCACCTGGTGCTGCTAGGGCAGCAGGAGGACTGAGACTTCCACTGAGAAACTGTCCAAGATCTTATTTCTTGTAACAATTTCAGTTAAAGTACATCTCAAGAGATTAACAAAGTGGATGGCAGTATGAATGAATTTTACAGAAGTCTGTTCCAAAGATGAGCCAATTCAACAATGGTTTTTTCTGTAGTTTCACAGTGTTTTCTGGGATTTTACAAGAGATCTTCAGGGTAAAATATTTTCTCACTGTAATTTAAGAGAGTAAGCAGGCAACACAGACTTTTAAAATGTATGAATTTTGTTTGGAAATCCTTGTTTCTAGTGCCCGTATTTTAGCCATCTGTTAGTTAGGCATTGTCTTTCACTATTGTATTAACCTGTAGGACTTTCATTATACTTGCATTGCTTTGGTTTCTTTGGAAAGAGAGAAGTTTTCTGTTAAAACATCAAATGTGAGCTTCATTACAAATAATTAAAACTGTTCTGCTAACTCTGTCAGTCTGCAAAGACAGCCAGATAACCAAAATGTTACCGTTAGGGTCATTTTTGGAGAAACATCTATGAAAACAAGATTTCTTATCAGATTCCAGCACTTCCACTTGGCATCTCAGCTGGAAATACCAGAAGAAAAGCCTTTCTGTTAGGCCATGGTCATTTCCAGCTCTAGTCCCTGGTGGAAATCAGAGGTGCCAAATTAATTCTGCTCATGAAGGGTTCAACGTAAGTTCATTTCCAAACATGCATTAAGGTTTCTTTTGTATTTCTTCCTTAAAGCCTGTGTGGAGGCTTGTTTTGTAAATGCCAGGAGTTTTTGTGGTTTTGTTTGTTTGTGGTTTTATTTTTTTTTTTTTTGGTTTGTTTGTTTGGCTTAGGCTTGATTTCTGTTTTATTCTGTTGTTTGTTTTTTTAAAAAATGGCTATTTGTAAACCAGGAGTGCCTTCACTTCTAATTGCTGTCACAGGATGTGACTCCAGCCAATAGTTCTAAAAAGGACTGTTGTTTTCACATATGTTAATTGTCTCTTTTTCTGTAAAAGAGAAAGGAAATGGTTAAGGGATTGGAGGAAACTTTCCTTAGGTTAATTAAGTGATAGATGAGTAATGCGATGATTGACTCTCACAATTAATAGACAAATATCATGTATATAGGTTAAGAAAAGTTTTATAGATTTATAGTTATGTTGTACCCCCTTGTGTGGTTATGAAAGGACAGCTGGAGATGGAACATCTGAGAGAGCTGGCTTGTCACTATGGTGACATCTGACCTCCAATCAGGATTTGAGGAAGGGATCTCCACCACCGGACCGTGAAGAAGGGGTTAATGGACAGAACTTTGGGAGGGGTTCAAGAGTTAAAAGGAGAAACCTCCATGGTGAGGGAGAGCACATGGTGGGCAAAATCTTTTGGTCCAGGTGACATAACCTTTTGTTTCTGTTCAGTCTTCTGTTGCACTTTTGATAAGGTTTAATAAACCTTCCTAAACTATAAAAAGTGAGTAGCTGTTTCTCACAGTTATTAAGTCTCGCTCTTTTCCACAAAGTATTTTTTTCCTGCCCAAGGAGACTTGAGCAGCAATCCTTTAGATTCCCTAAGACTACCCTAATGACTGCATTTCAGCATAGTCTGGGAGTGGGAAGGAAGAGAGTCTTGGCCAATTTAGCTGAAGCTATTCACCTTTTAATAAAAAAAAATACAAATTAGATGAAGATGTTTAATACACATAATATTCTGACAAGTGATTAAGCTAAAAGATGGTTTTATTCTCTGTGTTTACCCCAACATTTAGATGACTGCATATGAATAGATCTGTTTCTGCTGGAGAGGTAGACCAGATTCTCTGTTACAAAATGTGTTAAAACCAAGGCCATGCTTGCAGAAGGTGAGTTCAAGACCTCTGAAGATGATGAAGAATGTGAGTTGAAGACTTTCAAAACCTTTTCTGAGTGCTCTAATGGCAACAGTGAACATGGCATAAGCACCTCTTTCAGCAAGTTTTCTTTGTGTGTGATGACAGATCCAGTAGAAGTGTTGCGAGAACTCCCAGACCTTGAGGGAACGTTTAGTTGGATTTTTAGTTCAGTGGATATTTAGTTCACACAGGTATGGTTTGAGTGGTCTTTCACATGCACACAAGTGGATATTTGAGGTCAAACTGGGACTGATCTTGATGAATTCCCCTCTTTAGTCAATGAAGGCACTGTCAGAGGGTCATTCATCCTACATACCTTAGGCTCACATCTTGATGGGCTAAGTTGTTCTTGAAGGTTTCTATTTCTCTTCACAGTAGGAACCTGGATATACAGCTTTGCTTATATTAACTTTTAAGGGTAACTGGTAGCAATTCTGCTATTAAGAACTGGAAGTATAACTTGGAGAAGAGGATGCATTGGCAAAATTCAGACATCTATACTGTTTGATTACAGTTTGTGGAGTCTGTGCAAATTAAAATTTTGAATGTCAGCAGTAAAAAAAAGAAGCAGATAGTGTAACCTACCAGACAGGGTAGCTCTCCCTTATGGCTGATCTGTGGAAAGTGTGCACCTGTTGCCAGATTCCTAATCAGAAGGCTGTGTTATCAATATGCTGTTGTATATAATCTTGGGAAATCATGTGCCAGCACAAGGCAAGGACAGAAATATCCATTTGACAGCTAGAAACTTGAGCTATACAACAGGCCCTGTTTAATCCATTCTGGTTTAATTCTGATGTTTGTGCTAGAATAAAAGGGTTATCCCATTGTATGGAGAAGTACTACAGTCTTGGAGAAAGTGAACCAAGTTTTCCTGCTGCTTGAAACAGGAGAGGTGATGATGAGAGTTATTGGAAGTTCGCCAAAGGTAACGCAGCTACTTTAGCTCAATGTACGGTCTTTGCCTAGAAAGCAGGAGTCCAAGCTCATCTCCTGCCTGAAATTAACTATTTTGCTGTGTGTATTTTCTTGAATTCACAAAACTGCATGGATTGTACCTGTGAGTTGTCTCTGTTGAGGAACAGAGTGGAAATCCAGCAACCAAAGTTACTAATCCAGTTATCGGGCCATTTCTCATTTCTTCTTGCAGATTTCACCTTCTTGGCTAAGGAAGACAACAGTTTTTGAATATCAACATCATCAGGAACTGCCTTCAATATGGGCTGTGCACTGTTGCGCTTATAATCCTTGACCCAGACTGTGAGCTGGGAAGGGACAGACTCTTTCCAGTTCCTAATAATTCATTTGGCCCACTCAAGGGCCAATTATTTTTAACAGCGGTTCCTTACCTCTTTGGAATAAATAAACTTCAGAGAGGGCCAAGGAAGCAAAGCTGTGACACACATCTGTTCAGATCACAGTGCCAATGGAGTTTGTGAAATGATGCGTTTTTCATGTTGAAAATCCTGGTTCCTTCTTTCTGCATAAAGTACATTTTTTTCCTCCAGAAGTTAATTAATTTATGCTTCATAATGTTTCTTCTATTACTAACATTGCAGCCCGCTGCACAATTTGCACATCAGGTGTTTCTTCTTTTTTAGGCTTTCAAACAACTGTAGGGTGACACTAGCTGTTCAGCAAGACAGAGCACATACTACCCATTGCTAATTCTTCTTCAAAGCAGCAGTTGAATTAACATAAGCTTTAAGTGGGCGTTATGTATTCATTTGCACATTTTCTGCTGCTGCTTATGACTAGTTTATCTGCAATCTGCTGCACATAAAGGATTACTGCACAGATACAGAGCTTTATAGAAGTAACACATCCTTCAGGTATCTCTGCATAAACTCATGCATCAAACTATGGGTCATTAATTTTAAATGTCTGGAGGCAGAGAGATACAAATCTCTTTCTCTCTCTTTCTCTACCCTGTCTCACCCACTACCAGCTCTAGACAGACACAGTAAATTGGCACTCCCTAAAACCTACCTCATCATCATGAGTCATGTGTCAGTTTATTGTCCTTTTTCTCTGCTGTCTATTATTTAGGTGAGTTATTTGTTAAAAATACACCCTCAATACTCTGGTGGTAAATGAGTCCAGGTTTTTTTGTTTGGGTTCTTTTTTTTTTTTTTTTTGGGTTCTTTTTTTTTTAATTTTTATTTTATTTAGATCAGAATACTGAACCTGATAAAAAAGAAGTGATTACTGTGCTTCCTTTTTTATACACCATTGCTGTAGTATCCCCAGCCTGAAAGACTGCATGCATGGCCCTTTTGCTGGGTGTATTGAAATAACTTTGTTAAAATATTTCCTTTGAAAGAATAAGATAAATATGACTATATAATTCTATACTAGATCTCAATTCAGATCTTTTTTGCAGAAGTTCCAGTAGCAGCTCCCAAGTACCACTTTTTTTTTTTTTTTTTTTTTTTTTCTGGATAAGCACCGTTTGCAGAAAAAAACCCCAGTACTGTTGCTCTCTGAATTGGTACAAATCAGGCCATATGCTATTTCTGGTTCTGGAAAATATGATCTTTTTCTTCTCCCTTCTGCTCAGAAATTACTTTGCATGGCTTTTTTTTTTTTTTTTTTTTTTTCTCCCAGAGCATATTAGTATACTGTGTTTTGTTGATGCATACAGTGGTAATTTCCAAGACCACGTAGGAAAAAAATATACAGTGTGTGGTGTTTGTTTGGATGGTTTACCCAGTCATTGTACAGTGAAGGCAGAACTCAGTCATGAATTGTTCATTTAGTATCAGTTACCATTGTGACGTCTCTGTGCAAGTTGCTTTGCAAACAGAACTATAGAGATCTGTTTATTCTCTTACCTCACTGAGAGCATTTCATAAAGAATGCATGTAGGGGATTACATGAAAAAATGTATGGCCTTTTTTGTGGTTTGCTTCATTTTTTTTTTTTTTCCTGACCTACATTTTATGTGGCATATGTCAGGAGAGCTTAAGCATTTTATAGTACTACTTCTGTATGCACTTTCAAACACCTTTTCCTGCTGCCTCTGGTTACTATGTATGAGAACCTGCGCACAGTATCACTGAAGATATGCCAAATTTTGAATGTCATGCAAGGTAGCAGAGCTATTCCAAGGGCAGATGGCTAAAAGTTAGACTGTGACTGAAGTATATTAGGCCCTAGTGTAAGGTCATGTATTTTTCTAACATCTCCAAGCAATGTAGCACAAACAGCCTTACTTCCTCCACTCTCTTTGGTATCTCTGATTTACTGAGTCAGGCTGTAGTTGTGAGAGGTGAAAGGAAGGGTGGCTGACATTGCAGAAACCACTGTAAGAACTGAGATGAGAGGACTGATGTCCATGTTTCATACAGAATGTTCTGTATGAAATCCATATCTTGACATTCATTTCAAATAATTCCTGTTAAAATGTTCCATTTGCCTCTGGGGTAGTGTAGTATGCAGTATAGTTTCCAACCACTGATAGTTTGCTAATTGGGAGCCCTACTTGATAAAGAAAACAATTAACATTTGAACTCACGTTGAAATGCTAAACATACATTCTTTAAGCAACATTTTTTTTATGCTATTGGCTACTTAGTTTAATAATATATTCATGCCTGAATATTCTTTAAAAACAAACCCAGTGGAAATAGCTTGGATGCAGTAACTGAGTGATAAGTTGACAAGTTTCTTTTCAGCTGTAGGTAAAATGTCCCTGTTGTCATGTATGCTGTTTGACATTTTAAAAACTGCCTTTTGAAACTCCTTTTGGAGTTTTCCAACAGGGAAAGGCAAAAGATATCATAATATCCTAAACCTTTTATTTAAACAAGAACAAATAAGTGCCACACTAAAATCATTATTAAGAGGTTTTTTCTTGCTTGCTTTTATAATTTTTTTTCACATTCAATTGTACAGTTTTTGAGTTTTTAATATATAACACACCGCATCCACTCTCATGAAGGAAAAACTCAGGCCTTTGGCATGAGGTCGTATTCATCTCCCCAGATTTTACCCATGAAATATGCATTCATTTAATCTAAACTAATCAAGCAGGCTTCATTTGAGACACCTCCATCCCACCTTAATGCAAGTGTCTTGGACCAGCAGGATGAATGACCCTCTCGAGATGCCTGCCTCTTCATGAAAGACAGATGGTGCCTAGATGGCCATCCTAGATTTGATGTCACATCTAACTTTTAGATAATTAAAGCTTGATGAGGTAAATTGCATGTAAAATCACGTAAAAATTTATATGACACAATATGGACTGAAAAACTTATATGGCACAATATGGACTTAAGAACTTTTATGGACTTAAGAACTTACAAGAAATTCCAACAATTATTATAATATAGAAAAAATGCAAGATAAGTTAGCTACCAAAATCTTTTGCTACTACAATACTTTGCAATATGACTTCATGTGAAACAAGTCAACAATGCAGGAAAGAAGGCTGAATAATCAGGGAAATTATCATTCTCCTCAAGAGAAGAAAACAGCTCTCGTTCTTTGCTCTGTTCCCTAGGTAGACTAGTGATCCACATTACCCTCCATCCTCACCTCTAAGGGTATGGACAATAGAAGAAATAAAAGAAAAAAGTTGTCTCTAAGGAACAAAAGATAGTCCAGGACAACAGGGCAAATTAGGGGGACAATAAAGGTGATAAATTATGGGAAATGGAATTCAGTTAAGAAATAAACAAGTACACTTACTATTCTTTAAAAAGTCTCAACTGGTTCATCCTTATCTGCCTAATTTTGTTAAAATGGTGCTTCCTAATGAAAATTATTTCAGCATTAATTTACTGTGTGCTTTTTTGTAGTGTATTTGGTAAACTCATTTACAAAAACATTCTTGTTAGTTAGGACCACCACCACATGTAAAATGCAAACTCTCATTTTATAAAGTAAAACATAAAAATAAAGCACCATAGTATTATAATCCCCCATATTTAAATAGATTCATTCCATACACTTACTTTCACAATAGTTTCAGCCATGTGATTCCTGTGCAAACAGCGGTAATGACTTGAGAGAATGGCGTTGTACTAGTGCATAGCGACCATCCATTTGTGTATAGGAAAGAGGATTTGGTAATAATTTTTCTTCAGAGGAAAGTATTACACTTTTTTTCACCAGAAAGCTTATTTTCACCAGAAAGCTAAGAAAATGCCTTTGAAAAACTCTCAACTACCTGTGGGATGCATCAGATATGCATGCTTCAGATTCTGCTGATGGAAGCTATTGGGCAAACACTGTTATTGTAATGAGTTGTCTGCATTCACTAATGACCAGAAGAATATTTTATCAGAAATCATTTTCTGATTTTGGAACCTTAGACCTTAATTCTTAGATCAAATAATAGAACTTAAACATATAAAACCTCATTTTGTTACTTTCATGTCAGATCTTTGCTGGTATTGTCTACTCAGAACATCCAATGGCTTCTGGAAGAGCCATTTTATGCCTCAGCACCTCCAAAAATGAGGTTGTGGAAAAAAAACTGGCTTGAAAATCTCATGTAAGTAATACTGACTGAAAAGCAATGGCATTTCAAGACCAAATGTTTTGTTTATGGTATCAGTCATTGTAAATGATGCAAGCTTCTGTATTTAGTTTTCGGAGACGTTATTTGTACTTTACACAAAACAAGTGCCATTACTAAATTAGCTAGTTTGAGCAATCGTCCTTTTAAAAATAATTAACTCTGTGAACACTTGTTGGAAAGCCGGCCTGGAGCTTTTCCATTGCATTTCTTCTGCTTCATGATGAACTATGGCTACACAGGGCCTTGCTGTCATTTGGGTATGTGGTCCCATCATAACCAGTGAGGAACTCAGAGAATCACTACTCATCAATATGGACGTGGTTGTACTGTTTGTTTCTAAAGGAAGATGGTTCATAAATGCCAGGGGAGAAAAGGACTCTGTAAATATGAAAACAAATAGTACATTCATTAAAACCAGAAGTTTTCTAAATAGAAGCAATTCTATTAAATGCAGTAGAATTACAATCTCAGAATGCCATTATCCAAAGCTACATGGAAATTTTGTCTGTAGAATTCCCATCAACTATGACATGAAAATTTCTGATAGTGATTATTACTGTTTCCCTTTTGTCCAAATGTTTCACCTAATTTTTTTAAACAGAAGCCTTATTTACACTCGAATGTACTTCTCTGGCAGGGTTATAACGTTAGCCCTCATTCAGCAAATGTTTAAGATAATTATAGACAACACAGTTCATAAGAAGCCATGATAGGTATAGGACAACAGCCTCTCTGCTCTGGCTGATTAGATATTTGAGAGATCTGAAAGCATGTTGATGATGTTTTAAGGCAATGCCAAGACAACAGGTTCCACCCAAAAGTATAATTCAGACTATGGCATAAGTATCAGCTGTTACACCATCTTGCTGAAAGTCTCATTATGTCATTCTTGTACCTGCTAAACTGCACAGATCCATAGGTTACAATGGATCCACAATTCTAGGAAGGTGCCAAAGCAAAGAATGATCAGAGAGGTAAAAAATGGGAGACTGTCTTTCCAGTTAAGATCCAAATTTAAGTCCTTTTATTTTGCTTTTAACTGAGAAAAAAAAAAAAAAAACACAACAAAACAATGTATGTTTAAATATTATTTTAAAATACTATATCTATCTTGCTGTTTAGAAGTAGATATATACTCACACATATATATGCATGTGTATGGATATATGCCCTTTTAAAAGGATAGAAATTCAGTCACATGTCTGTGCAGCTCCTAATTAGCCCCAAGGTGTTAGGGTGATCTTGTCCTTTATGAATCTAAAAGAGGAAAAACCCACCCTAAGTTGAGCATCTTCATTTATTTCAAGAATCAGAATCATAATTTGTTTCCATGGTCACTGGTCGTTTCTGGAGGACAGCTGATGCCTTCTGCCTTCATTTCTCTCCAAGACCAGAAGAATCTCTCCTCAGGAGCTACCCAAACTTCTATATAAAATATAGAGGCAAGTACAAGACTGACTTTGACTGGGCCCACATTTTAGATGACTAGAATTAGTGACGTGAATCCTGCCCATCTAGGTTCATTATCTGTATGTAGACACTTGGTGTTGTGTAGTAAATGCAAACTACAACAGATAACATCCTTGTAAGTTCCCAGAACTTCAAAACAAGGCATTGTGAAGTTGTTTTCCTGAATTATTTGTCTAAACTGGGCATGAATTTTAAATATTTGACTGACATTTGAATGTCTTCAGCATTTGGCCGGCATCTTTAATAAACATGAACAAGTAAAGCTTTAAAAACATCAGAAGCTCATCTCTTCTGCTAAAAATATTGATTCTGTCTTCAGCACCTTCTTGTGAAGCAAAGGAAGCTATTGTAAAAAATACATCCATCTGAGAGCAAAGATAATGAGAATAAATGCAATTGTCTTGACTCAGAGTTTGAACCCTTGATTTTAAATTGGTAATTAGTTTTTTTTGATCTCAAGAATGTTGTAGTTCTGAAAAAAATGATTATGACACAGTATAAGTTTCTTTATTTAAAAGTTTCAGTCTATGTTTGTTATGATTATAGTGAAGCATAGTCTATACCAAAATTGCCACCTGCGCAGAAAAAACTTATCATGAAAAGGATGTGAAAAGAAGACCTATATATTGCTATTAATTTCATATTGTCTTCACCGTTGCTTCTTGGATATTAGGGTGTAAATAAGTTAGGTATGGTCATTCACTTCATATGTTCAGGCTTTTGGGAATAGGTGAGATATTTAGAGGCTCAGTATGTCTCTTCAGCAACTGATGTCAAGACCTTTTTAAATTAAAAACTTCTATTGGTACTATCTTTTTACCTCATTTTATTTCTCCACAAAAGAAAGAACCTTACAGTGACTGATTTTTTGCACATGACTAAAAAAATCTTAGCTTGAAAACTTGGGGATATAATGAGTGACATTTATGTAAAATCTGCCTCTATTCCAAAACGGTTAAAAGCTTTTCTGGCTTTTCACCTCCAATCTTGATCAAAGGCAAAGTAGAGACAAATTTGAATAAATGGCATCTCTGATGCTTTTTCTTCCCTAGAACAAGCGGACCATCTCCACCTGACAACCCTTAGGAACAGCAGTTCTGGTGAGGCAAATATATGGGAGATGGTCCTGCAGTAAGGCTTTTGAACATGAAAACTTGCACTTCTTAAAAAAGATTAGTACCTATCTTTTCCATAGCAAATCATGGCAGCAGAGATGCGTGATTTTCATTCACTTTCCCTTTAGCAAATTTCTCTTTGCTTCTTTTTGTTTCTATGTCTATTTTATTTATATTCTTCTGGATAAGATGTCACGATTCCCACTCAAATATTGTGTATAAGAATTATGTAAAATAAACTTCTCTTAAGTTCCAGAAGGCTTTTTCTCCTGCTGTACCACACCTGACAAGCAACTGCTCTCCAGCTTCTAAATCTGAGCACTTATTAGAAATGCTTTTACCTCAACTGGCAAAGTGACAATAGAACAGTCTTATCTACAATAGAAGGAAATGTTCTCTTCAGAAGCATTATGCAAAAACAGAAGGGAAATAAGCATTAAAATAAAGCACTTAAAAATAGGCTACAAAGTCCTTGATGTGTCTTTCCATCATCTCAAGATGATATGAGATAATTATCAAAAACCAAAAAATAATATATTCCTAGGCCAATCACTACAACTTTTTGGGACTTGTCTGGTGTATCTACATATACATAATAATTTTCCTGTCTGTTGCATGAGTTCATCTGCACTGGTTTTCACACTGATTCTGAAAATAACTGCCTTGGTTATTCCCATTACACTTCCCTGCCTAAACTGGTGGGCACAAATGCATAAACCAAATACACAAGCAGAGGATAATGCTCTCTCTTGAATCTTATATTGCTTTTTATAAAAAGATAAAATTGCTTTTCAGAGACAACATGCTATTACAGTAAAGCATTATTTCACAGTACAGTCTAAGGGGCAACCACAGGCATTCTTTGACAGAGAACTCCCTTCTGATAGGGGGTGTATTATGGCTTTCCCCAACTCCAGACAGTCAGAAATCATGGGTTAAGTCCATTCTCAACACATATAAGATAATAACTAAGAAATGCCAACAGCACATATTTTTTTTTTTTGTTCTTGGATTTTGAGGCTGTAGGTGTGCTTATAGCATACTTTCAAAGTATTTTTTTCAGGCAGGAATATTTTTATTTAGGTTTTTATAAAACTGGAATTATGTTTTTGCTCCTCACCTCCAAGAGGTTATGTCTTAGAAAATGCCTCAAAGAAATGAAGGCCTCAGAAACATTACAGGAGCTGGGAGCATATATATTAAAAAATCATGAAAGATGTAATGAGTTATTTCTATACTACAAAATAAAACTATGTCACCAAGAACATTGTGCAAAATTTAAATAATGAAAATTAGATATCGCTAGCTGATCTTTAAAAGGAATTGTACAAATATTCATGGTGCCAATGTTTGACTTTTCAATTTAATAAAAGCAGTAAGAAATATGTTTTTCATTTCACTGCCTCTCGCTATTCATGCAGGCTAATTCTCACTCTACCAGTGGCTCATTTCTTCAATTACAGGATGTACCTTCATTACACTTGATATATTATATTAAACAGTAAGTGTCTTATGCTAATATACAGAAACTTGTGGTTGCCAGGCATCGTCCTTAAAGGAAAAAAATACTTTTAATTAAACAGTTGTCTTCAGTATGAATAGTTGTCATAAGTTACTGCCATTACCCAAGGGGTAATGTTTCCAAAGCTCATTATGGAATTATTCAAAAAGAAATCCCACACCGGCATTTACTGAGTAGTACATGGAATACATAAATACAGTCAAATTGCCAAGTAGACAGTTCTCTAGTGTAGCCACAAAGGAATGAATTGTATAACAGAACCAAAGAAACTTTGTGCTTTTGCTATAGTTTCCCATTGTATTTTGTGCAGATATGAGATAACAACATTTATCATTTCTATAATTTGATCTTATCACTCTAATATTAATATTTTGCCCTCTAACACTTACCCTAGTATTAGATTTTCCTCAAAATTCCAACTACTTTTAGTTATGACTAATATTATAATTTTTATCCATATTACAGTAACAAGAAGGATAATTATTTGATATTGATAAGGAATATTTACTTATTCATGAATCATAAAAAACAAAAAAATCAAATTTTGCCCAGGAATTTTGATAAATGCATACATGTTCTTTATTCTCTTTTAAGTTTGTGTTTCTTTAAGAAGACTTTCCTATGTGTACTTAAGAAGACTTTCCTATTCGTGTCATCATAGCAGGTTTGTCAGCCATGTGTGTTCCTGAACTTCTAATAACTTTTGAGTCTGTCAGCTGATTTCAGACTAATTCGATGCAGAGGTGGAACTTTCATGAAGAATTCCTGACTACATATTTCAAAAAATCTGGTTGGGTAGAGGATTATGCGTCCTAATGAAAGTAAAATTGCCATATGAATTTATATCTGGTTATGAACCAAAGAATTAAACCAGGAAAGTGCCCTAAGAAGTCATCTGCTGCATGGAAGATTCCTCAAATTTGTCTCCTTCTTGATATCAGATTCAATTAAGGATGATAATAATGAGCACTTTTGGCAGCCTTTAACTGAAGCTCCGTGGTGAGCTATCTTACCACATAACATAGTTCACTCCTTGATGATCTAACACAGTTAGGAAAATGCTGTCTGTTTCCTTCTCAGGCTACACCATTTCTGCAGGGAAATGGTGTTGTTCATTTTGCATTAATCTTTGGTGGAGCCAAGCACATAGAGCAAGCAACTATCCCTTTGGGTTTGCTGAAACAGTTTGTAGCAGTTTGTAAGGAACTTGCAGAAAAAAGCTTGGATGGAAGCTTCCTCCAGGTGCTCAGAAATCCACTACCAGTAGTTAGAACATCCTTGTAAACAAGGAATAGAAAATCTGTTTTTCTTAGAAGCACACAGGCCTTTTGTGTCACTAGCAACCATGTATGAACCAAGGAGGAAAGCTAGTGAAAATGACAACAAGGCAAACGAGTGCATTTAGCAGCAAAACAAATCTGCACTTCAGAGTCTGAGTAGGTGAGTCATATGATAGGAAATGAGATAATTAACAGAAATAGAACCCAAACCAGGGACAGTGGAAAAACTGCTTCAATTCTGTCACCTCAAACTGAAAGGGTGTTTGTGGTGATTGTTTTTCAGAAAGCAAAGGGCAATGTATGTGATAGTGTTGAGAAACTTGTTATTATATGCAATTTTGCAAGCCTTAAAAACTTCCTAATTTTTGGCCAGACTATGTCAAGGAATTTATGCCTCCAGGCTTTGGGGGATCTTGGTCAGCGAAACAAATTAAAAGCTTGCTTGTTATCTAAAAATAATTATTGTGAATAAAGCATTCAGAGAAGAAGACAAAGAAAAATAAAAGTGGATGCTTACATTTCTCCACTGAGGAAAAAGATGGAAAGAATGAAAAAGTTTTAAATAATTATTTGATGAAGAATGCATTGGAAGAATAAGAGATGAGAGGTAAAAAGTGGATCTGAATGAACAGCAGTTTTGAAAGAACCAGTCATGCTATAGCAAGCATTAAAAAAAATTCAATAAACACAGATATAGTTGAAGTTTTGTAAGATAGGTTTGGGAATTACTTACCTGAAAAAATAACTTATGGTAGTTTGATAAAATTTAAGTACAAAAGGAATTATAAGGGGAACAAGAAGTAGGTTGAGATACCAGGTAATTCACAAATATCATTAGACTAAAAATTCATTAGCAGTGGTGCTTATGTCTCACCAAGCATGGTCTTTTGTGCTTCAGAGTTTGCAACCATAGTAATACAGTAGGTTTTAAAAGGGGTTTTGCTTTCAATGGAATTTTTTCATGACCAGAACAACTGAAATGATGGTTTAACCATTAGACTTGTTGGTTTGCTTTTTTCTCTAGATACAGAGAAATGCCACTTGCTAAACAGCAGAACTGAATCTTGAACTAAAAAGTAACATAGCAACAGAGATGAAAACAAGTTCCTGGCTTGGAATCACACCTCTTGTTAAACATATTATTTTGTATGTATCATGCATAGATAGATAAATATTTTAAGAGTTTAACTATCTTTATGTTTTCAAACACTAACTGAAAAAATTACTTGATGTTCTTATTTTTGGAGGATGAGGCTGTAAGGTAGCCCTTGTGTTTGAGATTTTTTTGCAAAGTAGAGGATCTTCCACAGTTCTGAAGTTAATGGGTTTGTAAAATGGTAGTTGCCAGTGGCCTTTTTCATCCCACTTTATTCACTCAGTAATACATCTTTTTTGTTTCTCCACAAATTAAATTAGAATTCATAATTTTATATCTGAATTAGCTTCCCACAGAGAGCCTTATTATAACAAATGAAGTTGTAATAACTCATTTAAACAATTTAATCTATAAATTGTTAGAAAGTACTTTATGTGTTTCTGTAAGGGAACAGAACTTACTTTTAAAGGAAATTTAAGAGAATTTTATGTACAGTATGGTGAGTGACTGATACATTTTTGCATATCTGCCATTACAGTATATTAAGCATGAAATAAAGTACAAAATAGGAATGTTAGCAGAAGACCTGAATATGAATTTCAGAGAAATAAGACTGAAGAGAAAGAAGTAACTCTTTTGTGAAAAGAACAGGATTCTGCTGATGTGTTAGTGAACGTGGAAATGTATTCTAATGAATACCAAGATTTCAAATAAAAACTGCTGCCAGAAGTGTTGATAGACTTTCTTATTGTGGCGTACTGTGCTTACCCTGCAGGCAATTCTGAGTGATGTGGCAGATATTAGGCTTTATTTATAGAAAGACAGGCAGACTAGTACATCTGCATTTTAAGACATTCTTTACGAATAGCAATCATGAAAATGGTTACTGGTTTTTTTCATCTCTCTTAGCATATTCCTGACTGTCAGGGAGCAGTTGGGCAGAGGAGGGCTAGAGGGCTGTTGTAGGGCTGGGGGCAGGCACTGCCACACTGCCACCAGGAAGGGTGAATCTGCAGCACCTGCACAGGGTGAGCAGGGCAGGAATGGGGGCAGTGGCTGGGGACAGGCTGGGATCCTTGTGGCTCTCTTTCCCAGGAGATGGTGCAGGGCTGCCTGGAGGCACCAGCTCAGGGCACAGGCAGCCAGCCTCCTTGGCGCTGGGGGAGACTTCAGAGGCTGTTGAGGTGTTCAAAATCCTGACACAGGCAATCTCTTGACCTTGTCTTTTCTCATTTCTCACTCTTTGAATTTTCACAATACAGTTTTCTTTCTCTTAGGTATAACTTTATCTTGATGAATCTCTGTTTCTGACTTAAGGAAAAATGTGTATTATATGAATGGTCTTTTTATTTATCAATACTGTGTTCCTCAGGGATTTCCATCTTCTATACTGGCAACCTTGGTATCCTTTTTTAGAATATTCCAAAGCAAACATTTATAATAAACAAGAGTATCCGGTACTTTTATTTCACTACACTAATGTGAACAAACAAAGCCTGTAACTGTGCCTGAGACCTGAGTTATTCAGTCAGAGGAATTTCCAGTCCTAATAATTCCTTTTTTGTATTATCTGATTTTTTGTGCATGTAATTGCTTGAAATAGTATTGATAAGGATGGAACAAATTTATGGCTTTTAGATATTCATATGTCCATATGCATTGCTCTGTTAAAAACAGAAAGCTAGATATTACTTGGTAGATATTAACCTTAGATATTACAGTTCACAAATCTGTCAGTGTTAAGTGGTTATATTTAAAGCAGAGATTACACAGTGCCACTTTGATCACATAAAGTTTTTGTTTTTCTGAACAAAATTGTCATCAGTCTTTATCATTAGAAAGCCTGCATATTTAAGTGTCTTTGCCTAAAATTTTTCATGCCATTTGGACAGGAGTATTCCAAGCAACTAAAAATTCATTGAGTGATATCCTTCATCATTCTTGCAAAATATGTATTTTTGTAACATCTGTAATTTTGGTCTTATACCACCACAGGTCATTGAAGGTGCATTTATTAATCTTGGAGTAATTTTATCAAATGTTTGTTTAACAGAACACAAGCAGTTTAGATTAATGTCTATCGTTTCTGAAGGTAACAAACTTCTCAATACTTTCTAAAACACAATATGTAACAGAGTCCAAGGAGAGCAGCACAAAAATCTGTCGATCAAAACACATACAAATGCCATAAATATATAATTCTTTTCAGGTTAATAAGTCACTGAGTTCACCCAGCTTGAATTTTTCTTTCTTATTTAAATTGCAGCAATAAAAAATAGGAAATGGCAAGTTTTCAGGAACTTGAAGTCATCATTCAAATCCTGACAGTCCACTGGAGGGGAGGTTGGGTGTAGAACATTTAATGGCAACTGTATCACTACTTGTGATATTAAAAGGTCTTTTAAAGTCATTAAAGTCCTTTCCTGATGTCACTCTAATATGCTTCCCCTCTGCTCTCTAGGAATAGTTGGTTTTCATTTCAGACCATTATGTTCAATTATGCTGGGTAAAAACTAGGACAGCAGACAACAGAAACATTTTTCTTTTAGGACTGTTCTCTCAGTACATTTCGAAGACATCAGTGGCTGAGGGACCTGAAGTTACTTCTGTAACACAATCTGAACCCCAATTTCCTAATTCCTGCATTCAGTGTTTTTTGTTTGCTCTTTATTTAATGCAGTAGTATGAATGTCAGGTGTCTGTGTAAAAGATTTATACTCTTAGTTAAATAGGCTTCTTAAAGTGCAATAATTGTGAAATCACATCACTCTACCTCAAAATACTTAAAAGAGCTGCAAGCTAAGCAGAGAAAGAAATGTCATCTTTGACTAGATATAAATGTTAATTAAGAACTTTTACATGCTGAAGTTGAGAGGAAATATCTTCATGTCATATACCTCTGAATAGGAACAAATTCTTACCCTGAAGATTTTTGAAAACTTTGCCCAGAAACAGCATTGCACTAGCTAGAAAAATGCTAATATCTGTCTCCATTTCCTGCCCAGGTATTAAGATTTATTATACAGAGACTTCAATGGCATATTGCCAAGAAGTACTGAAAATCCAATTTCAATATGTACAAAATTACAAATTGCATGCCAAATTAGTTATGCAAGTAGTTGTCTGGCTAAATTTCTTGTAACCTAAACTGATTCTGTTCCAAGTTGCTTTCCAAATGGATATGATCTAGGGTGCAAGCTTGATCTTCTGCTCTTGATAGATGGCAGTCATTTACCTATTACTTTTATTACTATTAATTAAGTCTTTTGAAGTTTATGGCTTTAAATGTCCTTGTTCTTGCTTTTAGATCTATATTACTTCAATTCAAGGTTAAAAGGAAAAGTGAATCTTCTGTTCCACTGTAAATCTAACAATAATTTTCCTGATTGACGGAGACATTGATTCTCCCATAGCCATTTGAAGGTAGCATTAATATATAAATATATATCTATATATACACACACACACACACATTCACACATACATGTGTATATCCACACACTAGAATACATGCATCTGCATATAGACATACACCTGCAGAGATGGGAAGATTTTTTCAAAGTGAAGAGTTTGTCTTTGTACTCACTTTCTACTAAGATCAATAAAACTTCTGAAATCCAACTTGTACCTTTGAAAAATCTTCTCCATACAGATTATTTTCAGAGTTAATATCCAACAGATTAACCCTGTAGTCTCATCAATAGAAAGAAAAAAGGCTTAACTTCTACTTTGGCACTTATGTTAGAAAACTCTTTCTCCTTATTGGAAAAGAAACATATTGTATTCCATTTGCTGTACTTTATCTTTTCTACAGGTTATAATAATGTCTGTATCACTGAGGGTCATGTTATTTAGCTTCTCATAAGTTTTCCCTAATTGCAGTAGCACATTTTAAAACATGTAATAAAAGACAATTGAGGGCAAAAATTTGACTGTTGTGTCAGTTGTCATACCACTTTTTAGCAGAAGAGATGAGGGGAAGGGAAATACTGTTAATTAATTAATACTGTACTATAAGGATAATGAATAAAATTATAGGAGCAGATAAGAGTGTTTGTTTTGACAACCATCTCTTTATTACTGTTTTTCAATAACAAATCACTCTGGATTACATTTTATAATCAAAACATGATATCATTTGCAGTTATTTTGTGAGGACTGTGGAAGTCTTGAACAACAAAATCTCTTTGCTAAAACACTGTAGTTTTCGACTGAAAAATAAGCAATTTTATTTTTCTGAAAAGGGTGGCACGTCTTTTCTGATGGCTTTAACTACTAGTATCCTCTTGATACTGAAACATGGACATCTTTTTTTCCCTAAGACAATGTTTCTCAGTTACCCAAGGTCCAAATGGGTCCTGTCTGTCCCACAGACTGTTCTCATGGTATTTTCCAGTCGCTCTGTATGTACATAGGATTGTCCATCTATACAAAAACTCTAATCACTTCATGCCACTTTGTCATTCCTGCTATTAGTCCTTCCTTAGGTTTCATTTTTTCAAACTTTTAAAATTCTTCCATAGTTCCTCACTACTGCTTTCTTCTCCCTCCTCCTTACCATCTTCTACCATCAATTCTTCCATAGTTCCTCACTACTGCTTTCTTATCCCTCCTCCTTACCATCTTCTACCATCTTTTCTACCGTCCCTTCTCTAAAGCTAAACCAGGCCCTGTTTCCATTGTAGACAGACTGCTGTCCCTATCCTGCTTCTCACTTCTGCACAGAAGCCTGTTACTGCCTCCAACCCACCACCGATTTAGCCAATGCTGATTCCTCAGCTTTTCTTGCCATGTCCTTCATTTCACACATACACAAAGTGCCTTGCTCTCGCCACCTCTTGGCTCTTGATTTTTGACCTGATCTTCATTTTTTTTCCCCATCTGGCACTGAATCTGCACTGAATCTGTTTTCTCTTATGGAAAGTAGTATTTTTATTATGCTGCTTTTTTTATCAGTTTTTCCTCCAATTTCTATAGCCTCAAATTTCTATCCCTAGTTATTACTTCTCCTGTTGAAGAACACCAGAGTCTTTTAGTTTCTTTTGTTCTAAGTTGCTATTAATTAGGCCAGACTAATCTTGCCTAATTTTAGCTGTCTAAAAGCTAGGATGCAGCCTGAGCTGCTCATCCTACATTATTACTTCTGAAGTTAAGAAAGAAAGGCAATTTGAGAGACTAAATCATGATGCTTTCAAGTCTCAGGATGGGAAGACATAGTTTGTAGAGGGGATTATTTTTCTATATTGATTATCAGAGGGGTTTACACAAATAGATTTTATTACACAAGTATTTTTTAATGGTTAAAATTAATCCTTCCAATACATATTCTATTGTAATTTCAACCCCTAACATTTCCCCTTATAATCTCTCAGAGATATTCCACAGAGGCCTGTATAAACTAATATTTTCCATTTCTAAATTACTAAATTAATATGTAATTTAAATAAATTAATGTCTCATTGCTCAAGATTAAAACTCTCTTTCTGACAATATAGTTGACTATCTATTTTTTAAATTTTTACATTATTGAAAATACTTTCTTGTTGTATTATCTTTGACTTTTCACTTTTGTTATTGGACTGATGGCTAGAATGGTTGAAAGATGTGTCTGTCTCATAATAAGGATGGTTTTACTTCAGGTTTGAATACACAGTTGCTGACTGGGAATGAAATATGTTCGTAATTAATGTAAGAAGCTTATAAGAACTTATAGTTTTTTAAACTTGAGAAAAAAATGATAAATGGCATCTAGTTGTTCTAGACATGACAAAAACTAAATGAATGAAACCACCAAACAATAGAAGAATCAGTTTTCGGATTATGTTAACTGTCTAAAGACAAGAAATGTGGAGTATAAATAGACCTGGAAGCCTTATTATTTGATCAAGAGTATGACTTATATGGTATAATAAACATTTAATGATATAATGGAAAGATAAAGTTCATGATATACAAGTCATATGATATTAGTACGAACAAATTTAATAAAATACAATAATAAATGCTAAATATGTGTTATTTTACATCATCTTTAATAGGTAATATGAATATAAAATATTAAACCATACCAACTTAAAACAATAAAATCAATATTTATATTAATGTGAGAGGTCAGAAGCTGAAAAGGGAAGGAGTGCTGATCTAGCTCAAAGACATATCTACTCTGAAGCCCAGAATGCTGTTGAACCCGAAGATATCTGAGGCATGAAAGCAAAAGCTGAAAAGTATATCAGACTAAGGGTTATATGAGCCATTGAGTCACCCCAGACAGCCAAATGAGGCAAGGTGGATGCAACTTTGGATAAAGATGAAACAAAATTCTCTGGATCAGGAAACTGAGTGGTTTTACCAGGGCATTAAATGAACTTTTGCTGGGAGAGGAATTTTGAAGCTATTCAGTAGATTCATGGAATGAGCTGAGGATTTGATAGAGAAAGTAAAGGATGCAACAGAAGACATTTATTCTCCACACTACAGAGTTAAGAATAACTGAATGCAACTTGGGCAAAGGTGATCCAAAGTCACAATGGTAGGAAGAAAAATAAGGAGAAAGGTGTAACAGACCCAGAAGATTTGAGGTAGTTTTCAATAAACTGTAAGGAATTGTGAACTAACATTCTCCTCAGACAATGTCCAAGGGGAAAAAAAAAACTTGTAGAGGAATGCTGACAATCTCTTAAGGACATAATATTAAGCACAATTCCACGATATGTTTTAGGAACTGGATTGAGCACTTCCAGAGTTGAAGATGGGTACTTTTCAGATCTTGGGAGGGCATGACTGAGAGTTCAAAAGATAGAGAAAACAGATCCACCTTTTTCTTTTTGAAGATGAGCTGGAAAAAATTATACAGTCAGCTAAACTGTAATTCATGGAAAATGCTGCAGCAAATAATTAAGTAAACTGTAAATAAACTAATAGAATGTGTAAGCAGATATAATCTAAAAGGAAGATGAGTAACTTCCAATATGCATTCATCAAAAAATGTTACTCTCAGTGTTTTAATAAGGAGAGGTACTAGTTTTGACTTACTGCAATCTGCTAGTGCACAGATATTACATACAGTGTCCAGAAATGCACTATATATATCTGCCATTGGACAATATGGCATATTAACACAAAACACACTAATAGTGACAGTGTATTTATACATGTGAATTAAGGGTTTCCTAATTTCCTAATATTTACTGACCTACTTCTCTATACTATCAGCAAACCTGACACTATGGATCATTTCTTTGATTATCTTAATTAATTGTCCATCAGTAGATGATAGGAAATAGGACTTTTTCCCCCACCATAATATATGCTCCCAAATACATTGACAAAATCAAAGAGAGAAAGCTTATTGAACTGATTTATTTGAGAAAAAAAAATCCTGCTCTCATGGTAGTATTTTCCACATTTTATGAACAAAAGCACTTGGAGTAGATAAATGTGTAGACCTTTGAATGCAAGAAAAGCATATGCATGGAAATTCCTTGCCTATTAATGCAAGAACTTAAGCATTTTGACTGTACTCCACTGAAAGAAAACTGTAAGAGACACATTTATATAGTAAACCAGAACAATTGAAAAGAAATAATATATATAGTGTAATAAAAGCTTGCATTAGTGCCAAGAAGTAAGTGTTCATGCCAAAAATGTTCCGGAGCACAGCTGCCAAAAAAAAGCTGAGAGCATTATGAAACACACTAAATCTATACATAGATAGATTTAGTGTAGGGCTTGGAGAAGAAGAAGAAAAAAAAAAAAGTATATTTATTCTTAGGATTCAAGTATATGACATCATTGTGGTTATTTTATGCAAAATAAGCAAGGCTCTGAGCATGCTGGCAAGCATTCAAGAAAGCATCATGTTGCCTAAAAAGCATGTTCAACATTAAATTCAGGAAAAAGGCTCAAAGAAAGATATTTGACTGTTTGAGGCAAGCTAAAAACCCAAAATGACACAAAAAATTTCATGTGCTGTTTGACATGGCTTAATAATAGTCCTGGCAATGTTAAGCTAGCTCAGGTCCCCATGAAGGTGATTTCAAATGCCCAGAGTAGGCGTCCTGCGATTGTCTTGAGAGAGATGAAAAGTGGCTTGCCATTGCTGCCGTGTGGCTTTCAAATGAGAACCTCCATGAGGAAGCCAGAGGCTCCTAGGAACTATTCCTAATCTGCTATTTTCAAAACAGTACCACAACCAGGTTATGGGGGCTTTCCAAAACTAGTGCTTTGAGGGGTCAGAAAAATCAAGACTGAGAGATCCAGGAGATGACCCAGAAACCCAAGGCCAGTGACAAGGCATGATAGTAGGAAATGGAGCTGCCATCTTCTGAGAAGAGACTAAAGGGATGGGATGTCTTTCTGGAGAGAGAAATCTGAAAGATGACAGACTGAGGTTTAAAATTCCTGAAGGCAGTGGGTAAGGTGAAGGCAGAACTGTTATTTACCAATCTCACACTACTGGAACCAGAGAGCATTCAATGGCACTAGTACAAGGTGAGCTTAATATAGATAGGAGGAAGTGCTTCTTTACACAGCAGGAATTGAAGTTTTAGAACTTGCTGCCACATGAGGTTTTTTTTTTTTATTTTCATCTATGGAAAAGGATTTCAGACATGTTCTCCTCCTTATTCGTTCTTGTGGTCTTGTGAAAATGTTTCAGGGCTCAGATTGCTTGTGATATGTGATGCAGGAGCCTAACCTCTGTCTGATTGCTGCACAGCATCTTCAGCTCCTTCCTTGGCATTAGGAATTCAGTAACTAGGAGTGTGCTCTTAACTTTGGAGCACTACAACATTACCTGCCACAGTGTCTCACTGTTTTTGTTCAGTATCTGCCCTTTTGCCTGTGAAAATAGATAAGCAGGCACATTAATTTCTCTTCCAGGTTTAATTTATGTAGCATTTTCTAGCTTCCCTGTGAAGCAGTATTGATCAAATACAGTCATGAAACATGGAAAAGAGCAGTAAATTATAAACATGTGCAATAGGTTACTTAATACAGGTGTCAGGAGAGAAAAGTAACTAAAAAATGTGATTTGCAAGTTCATAATTTTAGTTATTAGACTATCAGATAGGTACTACCAGATTATGGCACGACTGAATGGAGGCTCCTACCATTAATAAAGAACAAACTTCTGAGTTTAATGCTTGCTGCTTCTGATGGTATGTGAAGTTTATGGTTGACTTTCTTAATTACTTTTCCAATTATCACAATATATATTGAAGAAGCAATATAGCTTCACTCTTTTTTTTGCCTGAAAACAGAAAAGTGACATCTGAACTGATTTTCGGTTCTTCATTATTGCTGTTCCTAAACAGACAAATCTGTGACATAGACCAAAGCTGGGTATTCTCAGGTATTAAGTACAGAAATAATTAAATGATAATGAAAATAATATGATTTAAACCAGTAGTTCTTTCTTCTGCATTGCTCTGGCTAGTAACATGGTGCTGGCTCACTTCATTTCCAGATGCTAGATTTCACTAAAAGAAGCTAAAAATAAATTCAATACTTTCCTAAAATGACTTTCCAAAGTAAGCAAGTGCTGCAGTTGCCATAGGGATGCTATAACATCACAAATGGGAAGAAGTTCTCATGGTGGCAAATAAGCACACTGGTGGGTAAGTTGTCCATTTGAGCATGTCTCAGAGAAGAAATTACTCAGTTTTTGAAGGAGGAGGTTTTAAAAAAAAAAGCCAAACAAAATGATCACCATTGATTCTGTCTGTGGCAGTACAAATCTGTGAATACAGGAACTCACAGGTTGTGGGGGTCAATGAAGATGCAGGACACTGCCTGTGCTAAGCGCTGTAGTGCCTAAGCTGCAGGACCTACATCTTTCCTTGAAAAGAGAAGAAAATGTTGAAAATATCTTTAAATTCTGTGAAAACAAAAACATCAAGTTCTTGCATTTACCATTTGTTCAGTGAGCCTGGAGCTGTCCAGCTTGTCCTTATTTTGCCTCCTCTTTTGTAATGCATTTATATGACTGAATTCTGGTAGTGCATTTGCTGCCTTATATTATTCATTTATCCTGAAAGTCAATACAAACAAGCACAAAGATCCCTAATAAACAAATGGACTTCCTTTCCAAGGTTTCTTCATAATATGCTACATCATAAAATTACAAAGGTCAGATGATATAAATAACCAGTGACTTCACTGAAGTTGATACTACTGTCCTGATTTACAGCAAGTAGTAATCTAGCCCCAGTAACTCAAGCTTTTCATTCTGTGTTCAACTCAGAAAAGAAAGCAAATGGTTGGATAATAAATACCATGGAAACAAGAGAAAACCCACACAAATCCTATAAAGAATCAATTTAGGAAAAAAGAAGAAAACCCAGATTGTCTGTAGATAAAACAAAATTCACTGGGAATCTGCAACAATATAATTTAAATACAAAATATTGTGATAGTTACTACCTTTTATAAAAAATATTTAATTTTTTTCTTTTTGTACTTTCCGTTGGTACATCTGAGGTCTTTTTCTATTTAGACTGACATCTTTACTGGTCTTACCATGCCACTACCAACTTGCTCTTCAGAACCCACATTCAAAGAGGTCCCTTTCCCAGGCAGCTCTTTCTCATTCTCTGGATTGGCCTCTCACAGCACTACTGTGCCTCACTCTGCTTTCAGCCCATACTCACTTGTTTTCTCAGGCAAATCAGTGAGGTGTGGGTGTTCCCCTGAGGTGTGCCCCATTCACTTTGCAGAATGGGTGTAGCTACAGGGTGAGTAGTGGAGCCAGGCCTGGTCAAAGTTGTGGATGGGCAAACATTTAACCCATCCCTGTCTGGGCTTTTACCTACACTACACTACATTTATGGCATTTTACAGTACTAGGCTCATAGTAGAGGTTGAGTGCTTGAATATAACATATACACCCCCAAAAGTGCATTATGAGCTGACAATATCAGGTTTCATGTTAATACCAGTGTCAGGGGAGATCTAAGTTTGAAAAATCATCCACCATCTTCCCTGATCTATCTCTATAAATCCATTAAGATTTGGGGCCATGTGGCTGGTTAAGCACAGCAGATGGAAACAAGCCCTCCAGAATTTGAATCACAGTGTAAAAGGTAACCATGCTAACAAGAAAATCTGTGCTTTTTCCTCAGCCTTTCAGTGTCCACTGTTCAGAGCCTATTGGTTAGGGGGGAGAGAGAGTCTCAGTGAGTGCTTCTTTAAATGGTGGTTGGTCAACTATTATCAGGGCTGCTAGAACCTCACAGACTAGTCTGAGTTTGGAGTGAGATACTCTCTCCAGGTTTGTATAAAGAAGATTTTGTACTGCATAGGCGCCTGAATTCCTTTGATAGTTAACAGGAGAAGAAACTTCAGATAGACTGAATTAATCTTATTTTAGACACGCTCAAGCATGAAATAAATAAGGTGAACTGTGCTCTATGTATGCCTATTTATGTCTTTTGGTTATAAGGGAAGCCTAGAATGAACTGCTCAGATGGGTAAATTTAAATCACAGGTGTTCAGGTCATGACAAAAATCACCTTGGCTGCTCATACTGTCCTTGTAAGCAGTTAGGATTCACACTGATCTCTGCGGGCCTGCAGATGCCCTGCTCCTTTCTGGAAGAGAATGTCAGGGGCTGCCCTAGAAGGATCTCAGAAGTTTTGCAGACAACCACTGGTGCTAAAGGCATATGTGGAAGGTGGATAAAAAGCATTGTATCATCCCCTTAAAGAGCATGTGTACTGAATAAACAGAGGAAGCTGGTGATCAGCTCTGGGATTACCACCAGCACTGCTTCTTGCCCCACTCCAAGCCCTGCTGTACAGGTAGCAGACATTGCAGTGCACATGCAGAAAGAGGCAGACCCACAGGTGTGGGCATCCCTTCATCAGGGCCTAGTGCCCTGTGTGCTGCCTTTTGCTCTCTTCTTGTGCCTCTGTAGATGTGCTTCTCTCTGTCTCACCCAGTGAAAGAGAGACATCACATCTCTTGCTCACACAGTGGCTCTCCTGAGAGGTGCCAGTATGGCTCTCCATGAATGCTTTAGCATTTCATACACATTGGAATAGCATGAATAGAAGAGCTCGAGAACATTTTCCTCTGGAACAACCCACAATGAAGTCCCATCAGGCATTGAAAGGTGGGATTTGAAGAAAAAAGTGAATTGAATACTTGTCCCCCACCCCCTCTATTCTAAGCAATGAGCTATTGCTCAAAAGCATTATTTTTCCTTTCTTCCCATACTTTATTTTGGGCTTTTTGTGTTTCATTTCGCCACAAGTAGATGAAAATGAAATGTGCTGGAAATGGCAGGAACAGTTGGCTTCAATATTCCCAAACTATTTCTCTCAACCCAATATGAAATCTATTAAAAAAGGGTTCTGTAAGTTTTCCTTTTGGTTAAAATGACAAGAAGATACTGATCTAAATGCACAGTGATTATTAGTTGTCCTAGAAGTGAGGTCTTCAATGTAAAATGTTCTTGAACAAAATCCAGCTGCCTTGTCCCCCTAACAGTCTGGTATGATGGACAAAAGAGAAATACAATTCAATTTTTAAGTTGAAGGTAAAACTGATTTTTGGGGCACTGAAGACTGCAGAGTGGACAGAAAAGCAGAACAGACCCTTGTACAGACCTTAATGATTTAAAAAGCCAGAGTATATACGGCAGTGAGTGATCCAAAAAGTCTTCATGAAAGTGAAGCTCCTTCTGAGGATTGATCCATTGAACAAAAATAACAGTAATCTGAAAGACAAAGTGTGTTTGGCTGCAATATTTAATTACATTTTTGTGTATATATACATAGAAATCTTATATATTCATAGCTATACATATAGTTCGTTATATTGACAGATTTGTACTAATAATGACTAAGAAATTTGCATTATGGCATGTACGTATGTATGTATATTAGCATGCAAACACATATATAAATAACTATCTATATCCATTTATATCCATATCCATCTATATCCATAACAAAACTGTTTTTCATTTTAGACCAAATACACCAAATGCACTTGAAAGCACATACAAGCAGTATGGAGTAATTGTATCTATGTTACTAACTGTATGTATGTTATAGTGGACTTTGTATCACTTCAGAGAATCAGCTGCAAAAACTTTCCCAATCTGAAAAAGTATTATTAGGATTCCAAATTTTCATAAAGACCTTTTCCTGTCCTCTTGGAGTTTTTTCTTCTCCCTCTCTGCCTCTTGTGCAACACTTTTTCAAATGAATTAACTATTAAATCCTTGCCATAGTATATATGGAAGCTGACAGATAGACTGAGCCAGCAGTACTTGTCTGGTACACTTCATGGCAGCTTTCCTGCATAGGATGCTCTGGGCTGGCAGGCACACCATGCCAGCTTCTGACAGCACAGCCCATGCCAGCTTCTGCATCTCCTGACTGGGCCAGTTCTGGAGTTGTAGAAAGTAAGGCCAGCCACAACATTGCAGGTCAAAGACAAAGACAAGAGCAGCTGTTTGAACCACCCCTGAAGGATGACCATCTTACTGCTTCCTGAAACCTAAGAGTCACAGTAATTTCATGGTCCCAGGGCAAACTATTCTGGTAAATAACCACCAGACGGTTATACACCTCTTTTATAATGTCTAATATGGATCTTTTCTACAATTTTTCTTATTACCCCTAGTTCTTCTCTCAGGGAACAAACAGTGCAGTTTATGTTCTTTTCCTCTGACAGTTTCACTTAAAATATGTGAAGACCATTGGCCTGTCTTTCCTCCCACAACTCAGTCATCTCTGCTGTAAGCAAAAATAACATAATTCCCCTGATGCTTCTGTATAGTTCTTTTTTTTTAGCTTGCAGTTCATTCCAATTGCACACCTCTGGACTTTTTTTACGAGAGTTAAAGTTAAGACAACTTTTAAACAATATAAACTAATTACTTCTATAATCACAGAATCTAAAATGTAAATGTGAAGATGATCTGTTATTTCTTTCCAGAGATGTAAAATGGCCTTTTCTTTCCTATTTTTTTATGACATCTTTTATCTCTGATTACCTGAGACAATTGTTGAGGTGCTTTGAAGGCAGTACCAGCTTAGGTTCTATTTTGCTTGTAATTGTCATTCATGCAATTGCAGAAATGCATCTAAAAATAGATATCTACCAAACTCTCTGCAGTGAAGGTATGACCTCATAATTAATGCTGGGAAGGCAAGAAAACACATGGTCCCTTAAGCAAGGAACTATGGCAACAGACATTGGCATCTCATTGATAGTATTTTACATAGAGGAAATGCATTTCTGTGTGTTTGAAAGGAAAAACATTTGTATAACTCAGAGATTGTTTGAGAACCCTTATTTGCCTGATCTGATGTTGAAAGTCTATAGGAAGTTACTGGTCCTGCACTTCCTTAGGCTGACACTTTTGGAGTCAATTTTAGTTGGCTGACTGGTGGCAATTGGAGCAGTGATTGAAAAAAGCATAAAATACCCCAAGTTCTTCAGCTGAAGGACCACACATGGCTACAGCACACACTGGAAGTGGCGGACAGGATATAGTGTTTGGACCCACAGTGACAGGCTTTGCAGGTGGGGTTAGTGACACTGGTTAGACGTGCCAGAAGGCATTTCTCATACCCATCTCTCCTAACAGGAGAGCCATGGTGGGAAGCAACCACAGTATTTACCCTTTTTCCCTAAATCAGATAAAAATATGCATTTTAGGTGCTGAATATGAAATTTGTTTAGCTGTGATTTCTCTTTACTAAAGCCAAATAATTTGTTGAATGACATTAACAGGTGCAGTCTTGATATCTCTCCTCTATGGAACACAGCCAAATGCCATAAAAGCTCCAAATAATCATTATTTCATAAAATGTCCTGTGCCAAAGCACTGTAATGAAATATTGAGCTGTACATACAGACACTTTGTATCTTTAATCCCACTTGGATGGAAGGTAAAGATCTTTTCTTTCCTTATTTTTTCCCAAATTGTAATGATTTTTGAGAAGTTTCTGTACTTTCCAAACTTGCCTGACTTTGAAATGAAAATCTTAAAAACAATAAAGGAAACAATGCTAAATAAATAAATAAACAAATAAATAAATAAATCCTTAATAAAAAACACTAGATCTTGCTTACATTATAGTTTTTAGGTTTTTTAAAAAAAAAAGCATTTCCAAAGCTTTCCCTTCCCAGTTCCCCACTGGCCAACACTGCTGAGTGAAATGATTTTTCAGCAAATGCATTTCACTTCTGGATTATCAATATATTTTAGCTTTGCATGGCAATAAGGAAGGCAGCTTCTCATTGACATACCTGTTCCTTGCAGACATTCCTTGCCACAGTTCACTCTCTAGTTCTGGACATGCTGAATCTTTCCTCCTTTTTGTCTTGTGTGAATAGTGCCATTTATTTGGATGTTTGGCACTTGTTTCCTCTCCTTCTTTTTACATGTGCTGACTTGGGTGTATCCATGAGAGTTCTAATCCCATTTTCTCATTTAAGTCACAACCTCTGGTATTATCAGAGCAAAAAGCAAAATCTTTCTGTGTTTTCCCTCACCAAGATTCAAGGACAGAGTTTCACCACCCAAAGTGCAGGGAGGCAGAGTAGTCTGCAGAAATCAGCTTGCAGATGGGAAGTTGACAGTGGATTTCTGTAGTACTGGACATTGTGCTACCCTATAAAGAAAATCTTACCCATCTCTGCTTTAAACTACAGAGAGAGTCATACTTGATTGGTTGCTTTTTTGACTTGTACAGAGACTTAGACAAACATGTCCTAAACCCTTTTATGTAGGACACATTTTAGCACACTTATGAAGGAAACTGGGGAAATAACCTGCATATTTGTCTCTAGCACAAATAACAAAGTATATCCCTACAGAACTTCCATATTGCTAAAATGAATTTGCTTGTTTACACCATATTTAAATTTTCTGCCAAGGCCAACGACCATAAGCCACAATGTCCTAAATCCTAAATACCAGCAAAAAAAAAAAAAAAGTTCTGGGTGGAGTACCCCATGCATAGGTTAAAGAAAACTGAAGGCCTGACACAGAGGAAAAAACGCTGGCCACAGATTCCTTTCTTTGGGAGCATCTCTTATCTTATCTGGGAAGCAACCTAATGCCCAAACCAAGCCAAAACTCTTACTGGTGTGTCAAGCATATTAGGAACATCAAACCACGTGTTTCCAAAGAACATCATGTCTTATTCAAAGGAAATGGCACTGACAGGATTTTACCTCCTTAGCATAAGGGACTTCAGAGCTCTCCTTGGACAATGCGGTTTGCTCTCACTGTCTGTGTGACAGTGAGGACAGCCAGGTACAATCCAATCTGAAGACAGTATAAATGGTTCCCCATAAAACAGAAAGAGGAAGAAGGATCTTTGGGGAACAGAGAAAACCCAGCAAACAAAGCATGCTACATTGTCCTTTCCTGTCAACCTCAAAACCAGCAGAGATTTTTTTTCTCAGCAGCAGTATGGACCCATATCAGGACTTTAAAGCATTTTTCTTTAAACTTTCCCTTAACTTTCTTATGCTGGGAATTTTTACATATGCATCTTTTACATATAGTTTTACTCCTTTGTGGTCTCAAACAAGCTTCAGAAGAGTTAACTGCTGCATTTACACCTTTCTTATACTCCTTTCCATCCCAGTGGCACAATTTCCTTCAGAAACTGTGAACCCACAGGAATTCCCTGATATGTTTAATTCATTTTCCTATGGCTTAGAGGGATTCAATAAATCCCTAAACCATCTCCAGACACTGTGACATTTATGATTAAGCATATGTGGCCAGCTCCATCCATTTTATAGCCACATACAATAGAAGTGTGACTTCCTGCCTCCCTCTCAAAAGATGTGCATCTTCTGGACACCAAGGCAGGACACTATCAGTACAATGCTGCCAATGCTCAGCCTTCTGTGCAGCCTGTTTGACCTTTAGTGGCATCTAGTGGCAAATAAGTTTGTAGGGGAAAATCTTCACAATTAAATGGCAATTAAACCAGTGAAAATTGATTTCATGTTCATATGTGAGAGTGGGAAGAGTGGAGCTTGCAGTGCATCAGCATACTGAGGCCACATTGCTGGCTGCCAGCCTTCCTTTCCAGTCTGAACTAGTCACTAAGCATTATGGGCCACGTGACAAAATTAGTTCCAGTGCTAATTTACAGAGCTTCTGATAAGACTTTCTAATTATGGTTTGGAACAAGGACTGCAGGTAGTTAAGAAGTTAGCATTAGCCACCTTTGGAAAATCAATGTGCTATTTTTGCTACTTTGTTGATCATAATTTATTTCTTCCATTAAGCCATATGAGACGTTCCTTTCTACCACAATGTGGGTGCTCTTACTATTATCCCTAGAAACAGCACAACAGATTTTGATATTGCCTTGGCAGAAGCACAGAGCTTCTCTTCCTAAGTGAGATTCACCAGTGTTTTGATTTTACCAGATGTCACAATACTTTCTTCTCCTGTCTAATATTAAAATATATATGGAGCAATATGCTGGATGGCAGCAACATGCTGATATAAGCTCAGAGTCAAAAGATGTTTGTCTCATAAATATATGATTCCATATTCAGGAAACATACTGATAGAAGTTGAAGCGACTTCTAGCTCTGATGGGATAGCAGTCTGCAATATTTAAACTGATGTGGTTTTAGTGCATTAGTTTTCCAGAAAAGTCAGCCATTTGCAAAAAGAAGCAATTGAATAAGCATTGTAGGGGAAACAGTCTGCCTAAATTTTTTTTCCTTTTTAATAAACCTAAATGTTAAAAATTCAAGACAAAAAATATATATATACTAAAATTTCTGTAGAAAGTATCTCTACAGGTGCAAAATGTCATGCATGAATTAATATATGCTGTTGCTATTGTACATTGTTGTTAATGTAACCTGTTGTTATTTTGCAGCTCCACAAAGGGTAAGAAAACAGCTGTGAGTATAGTATTTAAAATCCATAATATTTTCTAAAGAAAATCAGTATTTACATTTAGTACCTCTTTATATTCATACAACAAAAAAGAAGTTCTGGTGAAAAGTTTAGTATTGCTCATCATTTGGGCTGACAGAAAAGGCATTGTTTGAGAATGCTTTTCAGTGAAATGTTTTCAACTCAATTCTTCCCTTTACCGGGATACTGTCATATTACAACTTTACAAGGAAACCTGGTGGGAAATGCAGACGGAGATATTTGGTCATTGTACAGCTGCAAAATAATATGTAGTCAGATCTCTTAGCACAAGTAAGATTGCAAGAATGCTGCAATATGCCATTCTGGGAGCTGTTGATAAAGTCCTTGCTTCTGTGATCCAGAAATGCCTCCTGTTTCCTGGGAACTGCCACTTCCTAAAGGCGCCATAGAGCAGTATGTCACAATCTCTTAGGTCAGCTTTTTGAAACAAGAAATGGGTGTTATATTATGGCACTGAACATGTCAATGAGTCACAATTCACTTTTTAAGAAAGAAACAAGAAAACTTGCCCCAGTGGATTAATGAATCAGATACATTCATACAAAAAGTCCTTCTTACTTCCTTTGCTGCGGGTTATACTGACATTTTGGCAGCTAATAAAACAAAGGGGGCCAGAAAATATATTTGGGACAGTTGAGTGTGTTTGTCTGCCAAATTAAATAATAGACCAGAGACATTGGAACAGGACTAGAGAATGTACAAGATAAGTGAAAGCTGTGCCAGCTGAGAGGTCTAATGGTCTTACTGGAAAGTGGCTTGAACAGCTTGCAGCTGAGATGAGACAAAAAGTCCATGTGGATAGAGAGTTCCATCTGTCCCTGAATACATTTTTCCATTTAGAGTTTAAGAAGGATGTAAAAATCATTTGGGTTCCTTGATTTGCATTGTGAAAGGAAAATAGGAAAAGATGATTATGCTCTCCTGACACTACACTGTGACTTAAGCTTTATCTTTGCTCAAGAAGGGAAAACCTTCTGCTTGAAGAAGCATTAAAGCACAGTCATAGCATTAAAGCACAGTCACAGTTATAAGTCAAGGTCCAAAAAGCTCCCTATTAATTTAATTGAATGAATGATCAGCAGATAGCTGATTGTAGCAGCAAAGAAACTGCATCTACATGAAACTGATTTGACAAATAAAAGAAATGCTTTCTACAGTTCAAGACTTTTGACTGCCTAGTCATGAAGTCCCAGGAAAATGTCTCCTGTGAAGGAGATGGATTTAGAGGAAGAAACACCCCTATTGGAGCTACCCAGCATTCTGAAGGCTTGAAATTGCCTTAAACTAGATATAGAGTTTCTAGTTATCTTCGAGGATGCAATGAGCTGGCAGCTGGCATCTGACAGCTGATCAGAGAGTTTGCAATTTTCAGTGCCGTGGTGGTCTTTAGAAAGATAATATCTTCTGGCTAAAAGAAGACTGGTTGAACAATTTGGGTTTGATTCAAGTAAACAGTTGGCAGGTTTAGGAATGCTGCTTAAACTGAGGTGGATTTTGTTCTTAAAAGCTTATGTTTGTCAAGCATGGCACCCCAGCAGTCTAAGTGTACAGTATGCTTCTCTCCCTTCAAATCCAGGAATAGATTAGATTGAAGGACAAGTCCTACCAAAGCTGAAATGATTTTTCAAAATGTACAGAGTATCAAAAGTGCGAGCCACATTTGATTAAAACATAGCAATACAATGTGTTTCCCAAAATGCTTAAATCTGAAATAGTTTCATTTATATCAAACATAACACATTCAAGTAAAACATCCAAATAGTATAGATTGTATATTAAATATAATATTTAGGTGTAAACATAATGGACTAAATAACTGTTAAGGCAAACATATGAGTCATGGTCAGATTTACCTGAACATATTTTAGCAGAGATGATATAAGAACATGAGTATAGAGAAAACTTCTAAGTATTAGTTGACAATGGCATATGCTTCAGTGAGAATAGCTGACAAAGAAGGAGTAATCCAAGGGTTTTTTCTCTCCTGACAGGCTCTACTCTGCTAATCCTGAGTTACAAATAGAAAAAACATAAAGTGAATTGATTTCAAAATAGCTCCTCCCCTGAAGAATGTAACTACATAATGAGAAAAAAGAACCCGAAACAAAACAGGGATAAAATTAATATGTACTAATAAAGAAGAAAGAAGCATAGAAGGAGGCAAAGAATAAACATTCTTTTTTGTAAATTGATAGTAGTAGCAGGAAGGAAAGGTATACCTTTGGGATAGTGAAGAGAAGAGAAAGGGAGGAACTAAAAGGTAAGTATGGATAGTGTAGTCGTAGATAGTAGATAGTAAGGGTGAATGTAAGCAGCTTGAATGTGATATCAATGAACAAGTGGAGCTGATCAAGGATTCAAATTGGAATTGATACTGTATTGCATGCAAAATATCAGTTAAGAAGGAGAAGCTGCAAAAAGCAATCAAAGAAAGGGTACAATTACTGACAGATTCAAAGAAACACACAGGGAGACAAGATATTTTTTATTTTTCAAAACTCAGTTTGATAGCATCTACAGGCTGTACTCTGTGTGCTGAGCATTTTTACCAGAGACAGCCAAGAACATTGGGAAACAGTTGTTGCTACTCTCACTTGCAGAGAAATCAGCCCTTATCAACCACTTAATTGGTGAGACTTAGTCATGCTTCAGAGTCTCCGAAAAAACACTTAAAACAAATATTATATTTATCAGCTATTAGGTTATTAAAGTCTTCAGATAAGCCTAATCACAGAAGGGCTATTGCCAAAACTAGATCAGATCAGCCTTGACTTTGCCTAGCTGGATCTTGGAAGTCTCCAAAGGCTTTTAACAAACCTCCAGGGATGGAGATCCTACAGCCTCTGTGATTATCTTGTGCTCCCAGGAGAGATGTTTTCTAATGTCCAGCTTGAGCCCCAGTTGTTTTCCTTCAGAAATGCCTCTCAATTCTCTTAATTCAGAAGTTAAAAGGCCCTTTATTAAAGACATATTCAATGCCACAAGACAAGTTCCATGCATTCAGCTATACTTCCCATAGACTTTTTAGTGTTAGAGAAGAAGCCAGCACACTAGACCAGTCAACAACTTAAAGAAGGAATCACACAAACATGCCTAAGTATTTACATTCAGTGTCTGCTTCCTTTTTATCATTGTCTATGGCATGCCAAGAATGTCTCGTGGTTCCTGCCGTCACGCTTTCCCCCATGATGATAAGCAGAGCTTCAACCTAAGAACAGAGAGGTGAAAAGCCTCTTTCTCACTGCATGCAGAAGCAGAGGTCTGAGGTTACACCATACCCCAGACTCATGCTACAGGCTGCCTCTGTTATGAATGAGATTTTGCTCCTTTGAGCTGGGGAATTGAAAGCAGCTGGATGTAATGCTTGTCTTACATGCTGTTGGCTACAGATGCTGGCATTCCTTAGCCGTGCAGGTTTCCTCTGCCCTTTGAGGAGTGCTTTTGGAATGCTATAATGCTGGTAGTGTATCCTCCTACTGCCACACTCCAAGTTGTTCTTCAACCCAGTCTGCTCCCTTCCCAACTAAACAGATTTGCCAGTTTGGACAAAATGTGTAAAGGCACATATGTTGGATGCCTGTGCTGCTTCTCACTTGCAATAGGAGCAAATTTGTCAATGATGATATTTTGTTTCTTTCTGCTGGTTGAAAAAGAATGTAATTTTCTCTATATATCTGGATGAGAAATAGGTGCTGAATAGGCTGTTAGTCATTTAGCATGGGTCTTAGAGCTTTCAGGTTTAGAATGCCAATCCCTTAATTACTAATCTTCATGGGCTTGGTTTCACCTCTAAGGAAATGAACACTCTAACTCTGTTGTGGAAGCATTCAGGCAAGTCTGAATAAGCCCTTATATTTCCCTTCTGAACTGAACAACCACACCATTGGAACTACATTTGTGGTTTATTTCCAATTTGTATTCTCTTTTTAATGCATATTTTAAAGTATAGAAGTAACTTTAAAAAGAGTAATTCTGCCCTAGCATAACCATCTGCAGCAAAAGAGTAAGTGCTTGGCAACACTAACTAGTTCATAGAAGTTCTTACTAGATATAAATAATCCCATGTTCTGGCAAAGAAAGTCTTCACAGTGTGATCTTTAGTTGGAGGAAAGAAAACTTATGTTAGTTGGCACATCTAGCAGCATAATGTAATTATTATTAAAAAAGTGACCAAGTAAAAGTGGCACCTTGTTAAATAATGTAACAACTCTCTGTGCACGTTCTAGGACAGATTGACTTACACTGTTTAAAACAAAAATAAAATTTTATTGCCTTCTGCTCCTGTTAACACTGCTGAGCCAACACATCCACACACAGCAGCAAGAGGCCAGAGCCAAATACAGAAGTGTTTTACTAGGACCAAGGTGGACTTTAAATATGTAAGTCATTAATACAGATTTAAAAAACGGGGTTACTGTAGACCTAAATTTTCAACAGAATCCTCTTTCTAACGTAAATCCTGATCACAGGGATTTTGAACATGCCTGGTATTTCAAGACTTCTTGCAATACCAGCAGCATTGATGCTTCCCACGGTCAGCTGCGTGACCAGAGGTGTCAGACAGGCTCTGCTCTTGTGGGTACAGCTGAGATTTATGGACACGCACCCATCTGGTCAGAGATGCTCTGCACTTTTTCTTCACAGTGATCCCTTTGCTTCAGAGGCACTTCAGGTAGGTTAGTGACAAATACTGCACAAATACAGCAAATACTGCCGCTTCTAGACCAGGGAAATTGTTGTCCTCAGGGCTGTTGTCTGGCACAGAGGTGACAGAGAGCACCGTGCCTTATTTCTGCTCTTAACTCTACTCCTCCTGATCAGAGTGCCTATATATCTCTGTGGGAAAGTTCAAACACATAGAAAGTTTAAGCCTTTCACAGGCTTCAATAGAAAGCCTGTGAAATGTACATAGAAATGTAGAAATAGAAATATTTGCACATGCTATGTGACAAGGTCTTTCATAGACAGAAGCCTCCCATTCTTGATTTCAGGGCTGTGTATGCATTTCACTCAAATAGTCCCTCTAGGAATAAAGAATCAGGTTCCACCCATAGTCTGGGACTGGTTCACAGATCTTTTTACTACAGCTAAACTCACACACTATTGCGCAGATTTTTCCACTTTCCAGGCAGGTGGTGTACAGAAGGCTTACAGTGCTCCTGTTCTTGAGCAGAGCCTACGAGTGTAGATGTGCTTGGAAACAAGCACTGGGTGAGGGCCTGATGGAGAGGGGTGGCTCACATTTAGCTGCTTAGGTGGTCAGCTGCGTAATGACTGTGATGTTTCTGCTGATGCCCACAGACAGGGGCTTAATCATCTGGGGAACACTGACATGGAACTCTGCTGTGACTGTGCCTATGGGCACCCTGTGCATTGGCTGGGAGGAAGGGAACTGAAGGTGCAACTTGTGAAGAGAGATGTCTGACTTTATTTGAGTTTAATGGACCTGAGTTTTATCCATATTTCTTTTAGTTAAGCCATGCAAAAAACTATTTTCTTCCCAAAATCAATTGTTCAATTTTGTCATGGAAGACATTTAAAATTTCAATGGGAAGAATTTTGCTAGAGCTAGGCTTGACCATCTGCACAGAGATTAGCAAAATTTTTTCTTGAATTTGCATTTGAATGAAAATGTACCCGATCTGAAACTACTGACAGCCTGTCGTCTCCAAGACATAGAATTTGTTTGTCTTCAGTAGAAAAGCAATGCAGCCAAATGTTTTGTTTTCTTACCCTACCATTTTAGTTTTCCACTGTATTGCGTCACAAATATTTCACAGAAGTTTTAGTACCCGATGGCTTTCAAACTTTTAGTCTTGCTACACTAGAAATCTGAAATTCCTGGATTTTTCAATTATTATTTGTCCCAGCCATAAATAACTTTATTGATTGATATTAACCAATAAATTGAATGAAAAGTAAGTAGAATATTTTGATTTTTTCATAATTGCAGTATTTGTGTGCTCTTACTTGTTCACATATTTTCTGCCAATAAGCTATATTCTTAATTCTATTCATATGCAGTGTGAAACTAGTGTTTAAATGGAGATAGCAATACCTAATATTATTTAATTGAAACCAAAAATGTACTGACAAAATTGCAAAATTTTGTGTTTGTCTAATCAAAAAAAGGACACATTGCTACTGTAGCAATAATTAATGGTACCCACCTTCAAGGGGACTTACTGTACAACTTCTATGATATGCTTTTAGGAGGTTTCCAAACACTTTCAGGGGAACCTTTCTAAGAGATTTTTTGCCATTTAATTTCTAATACCTGCTTCCAGCTTCAAAAAGCTTTGAAATTTTTTTATTTGTCTGTAAGAAAGCTGCTATGATTTGATTCACTGAAATCAACCTTGCAGGTTATTTTGGTTATAAAAATGTGCAGTATGTAATTTATTTTTAAGTACTTTTCAAAGTCTACTCTGGTGACTCAGAGATAATGGTCAGTTACAGGAATGACATTTAAAGCAGCTTTTAGAGGACTGGTATATAAACTTTAAACATCACTATTATAAGTTATATTCTGGAAGTGTTTCCTTACTTAAATGGTTAGAATAAACTCTGACATAGGTAGAGTTAGGTATGAAAAATCCTGCCCTTGATGTCCAGGGAAGTATCTACCAGCATAAACTAGAAGAGTGCTACATGAAATGTGTGGAAATATATGTGCTTTCCTGTAAATGTGTGAGAATGAACATGGGAATGAAAAGTTAAAGTAGTGCTAGTTAATAAATAACCTGCAAGGGGAGTGAAGGAGTTTTCTTCTGCTCTGAAGAATGCTGGTCCTACTGAGTCAAAAACAACACTTGGCTTAACTGGAACCAGATTTTATCAGAGCAACCAAAATGATGACTCTAAACTGGATAAGTGTAAATCTGGTTCTTGCTAGCATCCAGCTTCCATTGATAAATGTGGAAGTTCAGCATTTCTAAAAGTCTATGAGTGATAACCCCATTTAAGTCTGCAATGCTCAATTTGAAAGCATGTCTCCAATAACTAAAAGTAGTAAAAATAAGATTTTTTTTTTTTTTTTCCAAACAAGTACTTGCAAACCATTTCTGTCTGGTTTTCCAATGCAGTGCTGCTTTTGCAGCCATGGGCAGAATTTTCTGCTGCAGCATTTCCAGGCTCAGAGGAGCAGTGGGAATCATTTCTGACTGTGCAGCTGTAGACATACTGTCTGCCTTCCCAGCTCATGTCATTCTCCATTCATTAGTGGAGATGCAGTGCAGGTGCATTAGCAGGTGCATTAGTGCCTAGCATTGCCAATAACATTTTGGTCAGTACTCAGATGCTGTGTGAAGAGATGGCATTTTTTACTGTTATCATTAAATATCTGTAGTTATTCCTGAATCACTGCCTTCTCTTTTATCTTGGTCTTGTTGCACAGTGTTTTTTTGACTCCCTGTATGTTTTTTTTTACATAGGGTATAAAACCTATCAGATGAGGGAAGGTAAAATTCTCTAAATCTTCAAAGATACTATCTCATTCTTTTTATATTTATGATGTGTTGCAAGACAAATCTGAAAAATTCCTAGCAAAAGTTTTTTACAGACCCAATTCTGTCTTTGGAACTCCTGTTTCTTGATAATGAGACCTTTGGAATGTGGATTAATGGCTAGAGTTGACCCCTATCCCTTGACAATGACAACCTCCTTACAATAGCAGAGTCTTTCTTTTCAACAAATCCTTAAATTCAACACAGTTACTTTAAAAATAAGGTTTGAAAGAACTATATCTAGTGTAACTTTCTAAAGGAATTTCTGAAGTTAAAGAAATTGCCAATAAAACCAGACTTGATCTTAAGCTAGCTTCTGACACTGCCCTTTGAAAGGCTGACAGCTTTCTGCAGGGTGGTCCCATTAGGATTTTTTATCTATTTTGTAGTTCAGTAGTCATAGAGGTGAGACCTGTGGCACTGACCATACTGCCAGATGATCTTGACTTCTAATATGATGATTTTATTCCTATTAAGTCCTGTTGGGGAGAACTTATAGGTTTGGATGGACCTTGAATGTAGCATGGATTCCAAGGGAAAATCCAACCAGCTTTCTTTCACCCTGCTTATAACAAGTCTGGGAGATTCCTCCTGTTCTTATGTATGACCTGAGAGCATTGACAACCTCAGAAGATCTGGCATAGAGAAATTAAGTCACTGTCCTTTGTCTGTAAAAATGAACAAAGTGGTTATTTTAGAAAAGAGGATAAAGCAGGAAAATTCAATGGAATATTTTCCTCAGGATATGAACTGTGCCATGAATTTTGCAGAGGCTGCCTATTCATTACTGTATCTGTTACCCATCCCTGAACCTTTCTTATACATGTTTTTATTTTGAAATTTAAAAAACTTCCACTCTTTGTTTTTAACTTGATGATTCAGGATTTCATTTAATTCAATCCAGGTCTGGTGTTATGAGAAACAATGATAAGTTACTGAATGATAACCTTCTTTGCCATGTTTCTGTCAAGTGTTTCTTTTAGGGTTTTTGGATAAATTCTAGTGAGTTTAGGCTCTGCTTGTGTAGAAAGAAGCCTCTCCAGTTTCATTGACTCTTCCTGTTGCCTTTTATATAATTTCTTGTCTTATTCTAATGTATCTTTATGGAGGTGGAATGATCAGAAGAAGTCATAATAATTAAAAGGTGTTGGCATCAGGAATTTGTACATGAATATAGCAGTTTTCTGTTTCATTTTCTTTTATTTTTCTGCAAATTCCTGGCATTCAATTTTCCTTTTGATTAAACATTGCTATGAAAATTTCAAAACCTATGACTTACAGATATCTTCCTTCGGTGGTAGAAATTAATTCAGTTCTTCATTTGTATGTATAATTGATGGTGTTTGTACCACTGACAACGAATTTTATTTTCCATTTTATTAATCTGCTGCTCAACATTACAAAATATTTGAGATTCTTTTTCTTTCAGAACACTATGGTCAATTTTAGTTTTGATCATCAAGGCTGTTCTTGTATTACTTGCATGTTTTTGGGGTAATATTTCAGTCTCTTTTGCAGACTGTTTAAGAATATGCTTGGTCCCTGAGACAGTTCCATATAGGACTCCTCTAAGAATCCTCTCTTTCTTTTTGGAAAATGAGCCTTTATTGCTGTAATTTGTTATTTACTATTCCACCAAGTACTAATCCACAAGATAACTTACTACTTTTCCACATGAAAGCTTAGTTTCTTTGAAAAACATTGTAACAGATTTTGAAAATCCAAAAATGGTTTATTTGGGAAACCTTCTTTCCACATGATTGCAGACTCTTTGGAAGGGAGTCTGCAATCATGTGGAGATTCTGGGAGGCATAAATTTGCTCTTCAGAGGTTAAATTTCCTCAGTTATGTTTATTTTTTGATTATTAATATAATTTCCACTAATAGACTTGGACTGAAAGTCATATTTCTTAGTTTGTGATCCTATTTATTTGAAGCCTTATTTATTTTAATTTTTAAAATCATATTATCATTATTCCCTTTGACAATAGATGGCATAAGAGTGAGAAAGCAACTGTAACACATGAAATTCAGCAATTTTTTATCTGGGTTTCTTTGGACTCCTTAGGTGAGTGTCATCTGGTCTTACTGATTTGTTTTAATACATATTGCAATGCAATTCCAAAATTCTCTAATCAGTGCCAATCTTTCAGAGCAGGTGAGATAAACCAGTTGTGCTGACTCAAGGTGGGTCCCTTTATGGCTATATTTGTGTCCCAGGAAAGATTTGTCTCCTGTATAAATCCACATGGGATAATAAACCTCAAGTTGCATGTTTCTGCCTTTAATAACTGAGAAATGAAATGTAGCCTTTAGTTGTGAAAATCAGGTTAGCATTTCACATATACACCAGTAAAACAGCATCCACGTGTCTGAAAGAAGGGATAAGTGAGAAAGATCAGTTCCATTTTATTTTGAATTATTAAGAAAGTAAAACACTGTGATAAAATACTGTAATACTAGGGTGTAATAACTTTAATCTAATAAACATTTTTTAAGGCAGTCTACAAATGGACAGAAAGGAAGGAGTCTGGGATTTTTTTGCTTTCTTTATAGTACATGGAAGAAATCTGAAAAATTATGTGGGGAAAAAGAAGACTAATTCTCTTGTTACATATTAGCAAAACAGATTTAGGGAAGGTGAGGAACAACAAGAAGTGCTTGGCTTTCCTGTAACCAAAAATTCGTATTTGTTTCTGCATACTTCTTTTCCCAGAGTTTTCAAAAATAATCAGTTTGTCTGCTACAGACGGACATGTGTGATTTTCCTTTGCATTGATGAAAACAACTTTGAATATTTCCTTTTAGCACCCACATACATCTACATAATGTAGAAAAGGATTTCCTTGGGGAAAAAAGGATGTGTGAACAGTTCTATTGACATACCTTGTTCTGTCTCTTTTGGCTTTAATCAGCAGAGATGTGAATTTCACTAAATAGGTTGTTAATGAATATTTCTGGCGTTACATTGCTGATATTGTTATGGTATAGCAGTAGCAGAGAATTAAAGTCTTCAGAGGGAGAAGCAACAAGCTCTTTCACACTGATTTTAGCAGAAAGAAACAAAGATTACCTGTTAAAATAAAAGTGGGTTGTGTGCTCTTTAACTATAAATATGTGACAAATTCAAATAGCCAAAAATAAACTTGAATTATATTGAAAATAATCTTCAAACAAATTTGCTGGTACTATGCATTAATTTTATTTTGCTAGCTTACCAAAGCCTCTCAGATACGAATTTGTAGAAAATTTTAACAGAGTCACAAAGAATTGACTACTGTTAAAAATAACCATTATCTTCAGAGAGTTCTTTGCTTCTTTGGCTACAAGAGAGGATTTGCTTTTGCTTAAGGAACATAAGTAGTGTTCACTTAGAAACAAATCAAACCCACTCCTAACTGTGTTTATGCAGGTCTAGTATCTCCATTACTTATACAAGATAAGTTGTACTGTTTTCTCTTTATTTTCCAATTCATGCTTTACATTTTTTTTTTGTCCTCGGGATTAGGATTATGGCCATGATTAATAAAAAGAATCGTGGAGACTTTCGACATCTTTTGTGTTTCCCTGCATAGCTTCTGTTGGAGACATGAATAGTTACAGAGAAACTCTGGTGTTTTGAATGGAAAGTTGCTATAATTTGAAATGTAAATAAGTACAGGCTAGTCATAATGTCTGACTGTTGAAACTACATAGCCACAGGTTCTTCTAGAAGGTAGGCAGCATTCCAAACTATATCAAAATCAGGCATTTAAAGGGAATGCAGCTATGACCTTTAGCTAATGACTTTTTCAGTAAGTAGTGTCTCTTGGTTGCCATAAAAATCTTACCAATATTTTCCCCTTCAGAATTAGCTCATCATAAGAAGAGGAAGCATTTCTGAGAAACCAGTAGCTGGTAAAGCTATAAATGTGGTCACAGATAGCACCATTTTTTCACTTCCATAAGTAATATACCAGTATTAAATACATGGCTGTAGTTTAAGGTCAGTATGGAGCATAACTACATTTATAATCCACCAATCCTAGTGGCTCTGTCCCTCCGACATCTCTTTAACAGTTCTTTAATAAGGCTTTGCATGATTTTGCAGCCTTTATTCAAGTATCATACTAAAGGGCAGAGGTCATGACTTGGGTAGTTCTCATTCATCAGGCACTGTGTTTTCTTACATGTTTATCCATATATAAATAAACACTTTAAGTAAGTATTAATCAAATGGGACTTTAAAACTCCCTCTCATCTTCTCCCTTGTCTTACATTTGTTGTCCTTAATATTTTTCCAGACCTTCTTTGCCAAACCGTGGATAAATTTGAACCTCTGCCTGTTGCTATCTCACTACTGAGTCAAGCTGATCAACAAGAAATGCTCACAGCCAGTGTGAAATGCATCACAAATGCACTTTCAGGTTGATCCCAGAAGATATGGTCTTTTGGCTAATCTTTTCATTTCCAGCCTTTCCCTTCACATAGATAAATTTTTATGGTTGCATCCATCACAGTCAACAAGATTTTTTGGGGCAATGTTGATCCCTAAAAGCACAGTGATAAGAATGCCTTAGTGTTCTTTTCTCAAGTTGTTCTGTCCCATACACATGACTACATTTCAGCTGGGCCCATTCATCCTGTCTGTGGCTCATGCATCCCTGTACATGACCTTTGTAGGCTTATTGTACTTTTTATTTCTTGATCCTCTGTCATAGACTTGTCAGGATAAGAATATGTCATGCAGGTTTAAGGTTTTGCTTTTTTAGTACATTCTAGAGGAAATGGCTGCTTAGCTGCCATTCTTTGCTGAGGTGCTGTGGTCCCTTGAGTCCATGGCACATGTTAGCCTCATGTACGAGCAGCTGCACATCCAGCACAACCTCTGTGCTCAAGGTACATGTGCAGTGCTTGAGGCCATTCTCAGAAAGGCTATTTTTTCAAGGTCAAAATAAGACAGAAAAATGTTAATATTAAATTCAGGTTCAAGTGGATCCTGCAATTTCAGAAATGGATTATTTCAGTTGCCTCTCCTTAGGTAACTGGAGCTTCAAATGTGATCTACAAACCAGTTAAAGGATTCACCCACCTTTCCTCCTTCCACTTGTCATCAGGCTGCCCCAAAATAGATTCACAAGTGGTTTCTTCCTATTTGATACAAACACTGTTCTTTTGAAGAGGCCAGGGACGCTTTTAGATCCCTGAGCATTGCTGGATGAATGCACTTGAAGGCTGGAAAGTTTCTACCAAATTTCTAAGTAAACAGGTTGCTCATTGCAGGTAGATGCCTCTATCAGGTGAGCAATCCTGTCAAGGCAACTGAAGACTTTTGATATGGTACAATATGTCTGAGTGGCAATATTCTCTTCTTGTGACACAAATAATAAAAAAAACCCCCAGAGACTGTAGTTAAGAGTCATCTTTCTAAATAATTGGTGTAGGGTGCCCTCTTTCCTGCCCGCATGGGAAAGGAATTGTGCTGCTACTGCTGAGATGTGCCCGGGTGGGCTGCACCCCCTGAGGCTGCAGTTTGGCCGAGGGGAGCCTGGGAGAGCCTGTGCCTGCCAGCCAACACACACAGCAGCACCCTGCAGCACAGCCTGGGGCCAGGGGCACGCTGGGAGGGTGCTGGGATTCGGTTGTAGTGGCAGATGAAAGGGTGTTCTCACCAAAGGCCTGAGTTTGTGCCCCATGGATCATTCCCATAAGATGAAGATCCTGCGTTGCTTCCTGGATTTATTATGTGGCATACTGTGACATTCATTCTGTGGTCAGATAGCACGGGGTCTTCAGGAATTTGGTTTTGAGGGGAGAGCTGAAAGCATTTGTGTGGGACTGCATGAATAAATCTACTAAGCCTTTTACATTTTTCCAGCACATCCACTGATTTCAAGCAGTTGTATAATTGTGCATAGCTCAAAGTGGCTATGGCACCCATTAATTATTCACAACGTAATAACTCACCTCCCACAGGCAGTGACCTACCTGTGCTTCCAGTACAGCTGAATGTGTGCTCATTCTGGGTGAATGACCTCTTAGAGAAAGGAAAAAATGTAGATTCAAAAACAAATTTTCTCCTTCTCCTTTAGAAGGTGTTTCCTTAGGTGTTTCCTTTTCTTGTGTCTGCTGATCTTCTTCAAATTTACTAGACCAACTTGGACTCTCAAGCAGGGCTTGTTTTTTCCTCATGGCAACAACATTTCTTCAACCAAAAGTATTCATTATTTATTTGAAGATACAATATGCACCTTCTGCATGGGAAGATTCCTGGACTGAAATATCACTGGCGCAACAAGCACCAGTGTAAATCAGAAGTAATTCACTGAAATTGATGCAGTTGCAACAATATAAAAATAACACCAATGAAATGTCTTCAGGACCTAGCGCTGTGATTCCTTGAGCAGTTAGTTTCTCAATTTAAGATTGTACCAATCTACTCAATCAGTAGTGGGAGGAAGAGAGAATAAGAAATTAAATAGAATCATTATACACACCTAAGTTTAGTAAGCATGTGATATATTACTGTAAACCTTACTGAATTAAATTACTCTGGGATTTTAATTTTTTAAATTTTTCTTGTGTTTCTTTGGACAAAGAAATTACTAGCTTCTGTCAGGTAAATACTAAGCACATGCCTGAATATTAACAAGCAAAAAAGAAAAAGCTTCCTTTTATTTCCAGATCCACCAAATATTATAATTCATGTTCCTCCTTTTCTTCACAACCCACAGCTACACACATTTCATATCATCATCATATAAATCTGCCATATTTTGTTTTAATTATATTGTGTTAGTTTTTGTAATCAAATCTGAATCCCAAAATTAATTAGGTTTAAGGGGAATTTAGCAAGCTTGTGGTATGGAAAGGTTAACTGAAAACTGTCAATTTAATAATTCTTTTTTTGTGCTTGAAAGAGTGAAAATTGTCAGTTCTCTGTCATCTAATCTGCCTACCTATTCTCTGTCTGGATAAAGGTTTAAATGTATAGATAAATACTTAGCGTATCTAAAAAAAGAGAAGCGACATAACAGTAATCCCTAAATCAGCTTTACATGCTGCCTTAAAACAGTGGAATACTTTGCATCATTTAAATAGTGAACTTCAAAATCTAAGTTCATTGCTCTACTCTCAGGGAAGACCCACTGAATTATACTCCAAGTGGTGGGCTAGCACAGCCATATGTTGCTCTGGACAAGCAAAACCAATCAGGAATACCAGTCTTTGAGAGTGTGACTAACCCACTTTCCACGTCAGTGACACCAAAGCAGTTTATCTGTTTTCTTGGAAACATGCCTGTGCTTCTGTCCCCTTCCTTCTTGAAATGTACTGCACACAGAGCAGCTGCCAAGCCAGATGAATGGCACACTAGGGGGAATCGCTGAAAATAAGCAGCATGCAGATTGAAAATAGGGCTTGGGAATAATTGCAGGAGAGGAACACAAGCATGAATTTCACCATTCTGGCTTCCTCAGCCAATTTCCAAACGCTTCATGTTCTGTGGAATAAATTCTAGAAGAGTTGTAGTGGCTTGAGCCGTACCAAAACCTCATTGCTGTCAATGACTTTTAACAGCCAAAGATTTGGATCAGACCCTCAGTCCCCAGCATTCTGCACCCAAGGCCTACATGTTAGTGAAAAACCTAAGAGTGCACTCCAGTGAAGCATGACTTTTAGTGGCTATGCCCAAAGCTGAGACAAAGTCCTGCCCAGCTCAGATGCTGCCAGAGAGCAGGGCCATGTCCCAGACTCCCCAGACATGTTCTGCCTCCTGAGTCCCTGGGCTATGTCACAAGCCACCACACAGTGTATCGAGCACAAAACAGACTCCTGAAAAAAATATAAAGTTGACTTTTCTTAGTTGACAGCTATATAAACAGCTTCTCCTGGGAGTACAACCTGAACTCTCATCCAGAAGCAGGAAAAAGCTTATTTCATGCTCTTGTCTACCCAACAGGATACACAGCTGTATTTTCTAGTGTTCCTCAACCATTATAGACACTTTAATGCACTATGGGAGAAAGAGGGAACATTTTCATCCCCTCCTGTTGAAGCACTCTTACTGTGAAAAAGAATGCAAGATTTATTTTTGTACAACAAAATGCAACACAAAGCTAGATTGGTTTTTCTGTATTTTACCATAGAGGTAAATATATAGATATATAGAATTCTTGTCCTTATCAGAGGCTTTATAAAGATTTAAGGAACAATCACTGTGTAAAGACTGTTTAGAAAAGGATTAGGATTCAGCTGTCTTATTGCCAGTGTCTTAGCCATTAAGCTACGAACCAAACAAAAATTTTTCTGCTTATTTTTTTCTAATGTTCCAATCCAATTCATCCTCATTTTGTTATTACTCTACAGCTTGGTTTCATCATAACATCCTCCAGAATTTTTCTGTTTCTCCCTAAATGTCTTTCCAGATAAACCCAGACACTCTTACAGGAGGTTACATGGGGCATTAAAATATTTTCTTAGCGTGCTTTTGTCCTCTAAAACCCAAATTTCTCATTTTGTTATGGGTATTCCAGTAATCACACAGTGATTAAAGATGAGACAGCAACAAAAATTAAACTTGTCATTTTGTTGTCCTTATTGGGGGTGTGCTTAAAGGTGCTAGGAGAAATCTTGCCAAGACATTCTCTTCTAGAAACACAGAGGGAGAAGTACCAGGCCCAGCCATGCCTCATGGATTAAGCTTTTCATGTAAGTCAACACTGAGGAAGAGCTACAAATCTATCAGGTGGGCACCTCTGGGATAAACTGATGTATACAGAGTCATTGTTTGGGACTGCAGAAAAATTTAGGAATATTATCTTGGTGAATGTGGTCTTCAGTACTTCAAGAGTACAGGCTGCTTGAGCCTCTTTGGTTAGTCAGAGATTCCTTAAAACAGGAATAACCAAAAAAACTTTTCTCCTTGTCACCACAGAGGTTATTTTATTTTTTGGCATTGGCACAGCTACTGTAAGAACTGGCCAGTTCTCTTCCAGGACTGTTTATATTACAAAGGTAGGTAGGTCTGATCCTCCAGTTACAGACTGTACTCCAGAGTCTCAGGAGTTTTGGTTCTTCAAACATATGTATTGCATGTATATTTGGCTTTAACACTATAGTCCTTATTCAAGCAAAACCACCCACTATGGTCAAAAATAGTAGGATAATTTGGCATCCAGTTACAATCTATTCTCAAGTGGTATTGTTCTCTTCCCACTACTGTTGCTTCTTGCTTGAATAATTATTGTTCTTCTCTCAGATTTCTCTACTTCTACTTCTACTTCTACTTCTACTTCTCTACTAATTCTACTAATTATTTTTCTTTCTCCTTCTATATAAGAGAAAATAAAACCTGACAAAACTTCAAAATGAGGTGACAGAATTCATATAATGCTATGATGATATTTCTTGCATATGCAAAGAAGACTGCAATGGATTCCATATTTCCTCTCTTTCCTCTTCTTAATACAGTCTTAACAAGTTAAATACTTTTTGGGATCCATGGTAAATATTGAGCAGATACTCCATTGTGGCATTTGAAAAAAAAAATCCCACATCTATGTATTTTTTTTTTTTTTGTCTATAAGTAAATATACCCTTATTTTCAAGGAAGATGACTTTTACTATATGGAAAGACAGTAAAAACAAAGTAAAATGTTAGAAATAGATTTTATTTCCCTTCTGTTGGAGATCTTCCAATGTCACAATGTTTATAAATATTGCAAGAAAAGATTTTGTGTTTCAAATATTTTTTGAGAAAAAATAGCATCACAATCTTAGATCCCAGACTTTTCCAAAGCCTCATTATTTGGAAAGAAACATGTATTTTGATTGTGTATGTATACATATATGCAGTCATACATGTACATGCCAACAGTTTTAGAGTGCCATCTGCTGTCATACGGGACTAAATAATGTTGTTTCTGTTAAGTTTTTAGGATCAATAAAGTTGTTGCACCCTTGAAAATTTTTCTGATTAAAATGCACTACCAGGCAAAGCACATTGTTAAATTGCAGGAGGTATAAATGTGTTTTTGCCAGCCCTTGGATGCATAGAATCATAGAGGCATAGAACAGTTTTTGTTGGACAAGAACTTGATGATGACCTTGGGATAACCACCTCCACCCCAAATTGGATAGGGACACATTTCACTAGACCAAGTTGCTCAAATCCCCATCCAGTCTGACCTCCTGAGCTTGGAGGAGGTGATCCTTAAATATTAACCAGACTTCTTGTGCCCCTCTTCCCTACAGGGTTTTATTGCATGGCATTCTCTCCAGTCATAGGAACCACCCCACCACAACTCTGTGATAGAAAGATAGTAGCCCTGATAGTTTGTGCATATCTCTAACTCATCTTGTTTATTGCACATTTCATATGTGTTTGATAGGAGCATTTAAGTTGAACTCTGATGAAGTCAACTTGCTGGCTGGAGTGGAATGGATTTGTTTGTGCTTCTGTTTAGGTGCTCTCCTGATGACCTGCAATTCCTCTCCAGGTTCTGGGCATCTCTTGCTTATACTGGTAAGGGTGAGATGGATTACAGTTCCCTTTTCTCAGCAACTTTAGTCTGAAGCTCTCTTCACCAGCTTGGCAAGCCTACGACCAAAGATGCTCTTCCCCTCCTCTGACAGATGGACACACACATGGACCCCTCTGTACTGCATTATGTTTGAATTCGTGTGGTTGCTGAATCTCCCTGACTCACCCTTCTGCACAATCTCTTTATTCTTTTGGCAATAAATGAAAAATTACTTTCATGGAAGACTTGTGTAAAATATTGTTGATTTTCTGAAATTGTTAGCCTATCAAGACCAAGAGGTTATTTTATTGTTGATCTAGAAATATGTTGCAGAGAATCCAGGCAAATGTGAACAGCAGCAATGGTGTTCAGAAGCAATATTTCATCTCCTTCTTGGGACTGAAAATCTAAACTTCTTCAGGAGAAAAGTCTGCTTTAAAAATTGAAGCCACAGAAAGATTAAGGCAAAAAATAAACGTTGCCACTTGTCACAGCTTCCTCAGAGATGCAAATCCCACCCCCCAGCCATATGGCATTTCATTCAAGAATGAAAACTTGCTCAAATGCTGTCTCCTAAGAATGTTCAGTACTTCCCTCTGGTGGTCTGTCCCATAAAATACTTCTCAGAAAAGAAATTGCTTAAACCATTCCCTTTGAATTTAGGACAGTTTGTGAAGATGTACATGCACAGAAGTTTGTATCAGTTTTCAGATGGGGTCTGAAGTGGCTTTGACTAGAAGGTGGTCAAAAGCATTTTAAAATGATAAAATGCTTTCTGACATGATCTGGGTTTCCAGTTTGGATTAGGTATGTTGTATTTGTGAATTTTGACTAAACTTCAAACCTCATGAAAATCACCAGACGACATTTAGCTCAGTTTTTAAGAAAGCAAGAATGAAAGCCAGCTGTGTACTATTTTGGACAAGTTGACTTCTTAATCCCTTTAGGAAAGATAACCAGTGAATCAGCACATTTCCTTTTTTCTAACATCATTGAACAGCTACACCTCCTACTCTACCATGATGTCCTTATGTGCTGTCATGATTATTTTGTCTTCCCCATGAAATGTATTCTTGTAGAAATTATGACAATCTAATAGAATGACAATGTGTACTTTTGCTACCTGTGTATTTTCTAAACCATTCAATTTTGGTTATTTATTTGTTTTAAGATGCAAATATAGATACATCTAACCTCAATTTAAAGTTAGTGTCATCATTTTTTTTAAATTTTTTTTGGTAATGAGCACCCAAAATAGGCTTTTAATATAGGCATCCACAGAAAAAAAAGGTGAGCTAAAAGGAGTCAATAACTAACATTTGAAAAGTGGTGCCATATTCAACTTCATTCTCCTTTTCTGAACCAATCTGCTTTTAAATGTAAGTTAACTACCATTCATATTGCTGTGAAAGACATTTTTCTGTGAAATATTTATCTTTTTGCTCCTTTCTCATACATTTGTTTACATAGTCTTCCTTACATAGTCTTATTTATTACTGTTATTACATAAATACTCACTTACTGTTATTACATAAATACTGTGAAAGACTGTCCATTTCTTTAGAAGTTGCTATCCTCTTCACTTTTTCACTTTCTTCTGCAAGATCATATTTTAAAATCCACTTTTTAGTTAATTACTCCTGCAGTGACTTAGACAGTATTCGAGGTAAAATACAGGAACAACTGAACCTAAATTGGAAAACTCATTCTGTTAGCTCTAATGCTGAATTATCGCTGGTTTTCAGAGTTCTGAGGTGCTTTCAAACTTGGGAAAGGGAAGGATATCCAAACCATAGATCTATTTTACATGTACGGGAACTTAAACAGAGTTAGGCATGGACCTGTCTTGAAAAATGTGATTCCCACTGGAAGAATAGATTGAAAAATAGTGGGAATTCACCTTGTTTGTGTCAGCCTTCAAAGTTTTCTTATACAAAAATAATTTCTGGTAGAATATAAGTGAGTGACAAAATTTATTTGTCACATAAACCTGACAAATATTTATATTTTGATGGTCACCACTGAGATGGATATCTGAAATGGATTTCAAATTTCTGTATTTCAGTAGGTATATATTTTGGTAGAAAAAAATACAGAACAAGATAATCAAATATCTCGCCCAAAATTCTATGTTAAAAGACTGACTGTGCTGTTGGCTTCCCACAGGATCAGGATCTGAGAAAATTAAAAGATACAGTATTAGCTATAGCCTACCAGAAATCTGATCTATTTCACTTTAAATAATACTATAATCTTTGAATGGAAATAAAAAGTTAAAAGTTTGGATTTATTGTCTCTCTGAAGGAGGAATCACAATTTTAAAAAATCCATTTAAGAAGAAAAGGTACAGCAAACAGCAAATTATCTCATTTTCAGCTTTTTCTTTAGCTAGAGATCCCATCTTCCTAAATCCCTGAGAAGCCAGCAACGTGACTCCACAGGTAGGTGGAAGTTCAGTGGCTGAAAGAATATGGCATTCTGACACACCATTCAGGCTCTCTGGCAAGCAGGCAGGTGGGAAACCACACAGAGAGGCAGACAATTTGTCTGAAATACTTAATTCCTTAGATAAGGTTGAGATTATCAATATAGAATCATGGAGTATTTTAGTGTGATATAACTGACTTTTCAGTCTATCTTAAGAGTAGTTTGCATGGTCAGAGTGGCTTCCACTGGGGGTCTCAAAGCACTTCCCAAATGCTCTTGACTGAAGTCTTGAAATGCATCGTTTGCATTGGGCATGAAACAAACATGAGAATTGATGGAAACTTTTCCTTTTACTGGAGATGATCCAAACATGATATTGCTGAACACTCCCTTCGCTTCAAGTGGAAATAACATAAATTGTACACATATTCTCTAAGAGAGATAACATGCCCTTAGTCTTATTCTTTCAAAAATATTGATATATTCTGACAAGAAAGAAGGAGAAAAGGTAGATCCTGGTATTATAAATGACTCTTACTTATGCTTAAAAATTGCTTAAACAAAAGCCAGATTCTGCTTCCACAATAATTAAATAGAATAAGCTTCTTTTTAGAGTTGTGCATTACCCATGGGTCTGCAAATTTGGCAAGACTTTTACACATCTGGTTTTATTAATAAAATTTTTAAAACATATGAGTGAGTATTATAAGAGTAAATAATGTTCACTTTAAAAAGGCACTGCTGTAAATAAAAAAGTTGAGGACAGAAGCAATTCATATCCCAAATTACCACTGAAAATAGAAAAGCTAAAAAAAAAATGGAATTTAAAGCCTTCAAATGCTGTTCAGGTTCCAAGTATTATTCTGAAAATATATGCAATGGCTTAATATATATTCAATATGTGCTGTTTTTCTTGACCTTAAACAAAACAAATCACTATGTGTCCTCTTTTTATATGTAATACTTTCTTTTTTACTGTATGTGTATTAATTCACTGCACACCTTTTCCAAACAGTTTGGTTCAAGGAATTACAGTTTTTCTTGAAACTGAAACACAAACGCCTAATGTAATTTTTAAGATCTACAAAGTGCCAGTGCAGTGTCAAACCAAAACTGGTGTCTGTGCAAGACCTTTCTGTAATTTTTGTGAAGTATCAAATATCAAGGTCAGGTTTGATTACATCAATAATACAAAGAGAGGTAAAACAACCCTTGGGGACTCTTTACTCAGCTCCATGGGACCAGGCCTTTCACTAGAGTTCATAAATCAGAAGAAGAATGGCAGTGTTTCCCACTCCAATGTGAAAATATTTGTTTACTCCTTCAAACCTTTATTATTATACTATTATTATCATCATACAGTTACTCTAGGTACAGTAACTGTATGTACAGTTGATTTCTTCAAAACAAAAGGATTCACTTTTAATAAAGCATATGATTATGTCTTCTATAACTACAATAATTTTGAGGAAAGCTAGCACGGCATCCCTAAGTTCTTTGGAAAGTGTTTGTTTAGCTCTTGAAGATCAATGTCGTTCTTTAACATTTTACTGCTCTTCTTTCATTATGGCTGAAAAAGCTCCCAAAAATAAATTTTCATTGACACCAGAGTAAAATTAATTTTGATAGCATTCCTAGCCATAATATTCAAAATGTGAGCATTATGCTACTTAAGATAATGTGGCCTTGCAGTAATAAATATCCTAATGCAGTTTGGATTATTGTTTAAAGAAAAACCTCATATTCAGCTATTCCAGCCATGGAGAATAGTGATGGAGTTACATTATCAAACAAAAAAGCCATATAAAAGGAAAAAGAAATATCTTTTAAGAAACTAAATTTATTTCTAAAACTAATAGCTATGGATGATAAAATAGACGAATACAGTTCCTTTACCATTTTCAAAGGTTTAGTTGGAGTTTTAGGGGAATACATAAATTTTTTGAGCAGTCACTTTAATCTTAGGCCTTTGCTGTCCTATTTCAAGAGAGGGAAAGAGAGATAGAAATTGTCAGAGCATGGCAGTTCACTGAGATTCCTCAAGCAGGGTGGGAAGAATTGCTGCGTGGAGAAGCCTGTCTTTCTCCTCTGACTACAGGTTGCCTTGAGCAATCAGTTTATACTTGATTCCTGACATTTAGAGAGCTAAAATTAGGCAAGATAAATTCCACCTTATGTTAAATACTTCTCCACGATGACAGAAACACGAAAAAGACTGTGAGGTGGAAGATAATGGGATTATCTGCATTGCTTGTGCCAGGGGTGCACTGAGGAACCTTTGGTCCTCAACTGAGCTGCGAGAATGCAGTGCAGAATGCAAACACAGAAGGAGAGAGCACAGCTTGCCCTAGAGAGCTCATTCATTCCTCACTGTCAAAGGTACTAATAGTTCTACCAGAGCAGGAGTACCTTCCCGTGCTGGTCTGCTGCAGATCTATGATCACAGTCATAATTCAGTAATGAAATTTATAACACAAGTGCACAACACGTTAGAAATGAAAAAATGTTAATACATTCCATTGATATCTTCCCTGATTCTTAAGGGTGGCTAAATTATTAAGCTTCCCAGAATAAAAAGCCTAGTTTGCATCATAAGCTGAAAACATTTAACAAATTGAATGTTTTGAGAATTCAGAAGCATTTTTAAGCATCTGGATTCCTATTCTATGTGTGTCAGGTGGAGACATAAAAGTTTCTCTATAGCTACAGGTGGCATTTTCCAGACCCACTATTCATCCAGTATGACTTGTTTTCTTTATCCTTCAGGTTGTAGTCATATATCTCAGTGCAGATTATCACAGAGGATACAGGTCCTAGCAGTGGGCAAAATCTCTGTAATATTGGGTGTTTTTTCTTAGAAGACAAGCCATATTATCTTTGGCCAATTTGGTCTCGTCCTTTCTGTGTGACACACAAAAAATATATCAAATCCTGCTTGACCTCCCATTTAAATGGTGGCTCTGCTAGATACACAGTCAATTTATGATTGACATGCAAAAATTTGTCGGGAAGATGCTGTAAATTCTTCTATATTGGGGACTGAACTGGAACTGCACCATATTAACTAGTCCTTAAAATTCCAATGACCTCTACAGGAACCAAAAACATTCAAGCTGCAACATTAAGAAACAAGCAGCAGATATTCCAAAATACATAACAGGTTCCAATGCAAATATTTATTACTGGTTTGCTTTTCAACAAAATTTATCACAGCATCAATTTTTTAAACATACCTGAGTGTTGGAGTTGATGACTATTGATTAACTAATCTATTTTCACCAAAAAAGTTGTAAGTTACTTGCCTGTGAGTCATACCCTGTGAAGTCCAGTAGATGAAATATAGGTGGATATATGGTAAAATCTAAGATAAAAATTCATGGAGTAATATGTAACAATAACTGTAATAATTAAGAGATAATTGAATTTGAAAGCAATTAGCTTCTTGCAATTTTTTAGCTGGTGCAGTAGTGTCATAACTAAAATTTGAGAACTTCCATCAGACTTTGCTAGACACCTCGAGAGATAGATAAACCCCTTATTAAAAAGGGTTTAGATAGTTATAGCAGAAAATTAAAAGCTGATGATTCATTTTGCTATTACAGAAGAAATAACATTACATTGAATTTATAAATTATTCTTTTTGTCATAGAATGCATAATGAATCCCAATTTTGTTCATCACTTGCCTATAATTAATTTAACAGGCATAGAGATGGTGTAATATATTTTCTCCAATTCTAATTTTTATTAATAGAAGTCTTTTCAGGTTTAGCATAGTGATGAAGAGGAATGTACTCTTGGGGTTACAAAGGAGCAAAGAAAATAAGTCTCCTTGAATTTCAGTTCTGCTTTGCATAGCAGTCTGTTTAACAGAGAAAATTATTCTATTCCTCACCACAGAACATGCGCATTATTGTAGAGTGTTGTACACTGTTTTAATGAAGCCACAGACTGCAACACAGGGATTGTGATGGGATGTTTTGGGATACAGATGCTTACCCAATTGTAGAAACTGCAGAGAATACATACATTTAGTCCTTCCTCCAGCTAATATACCAACAGTAATGAAATGAATTGTATTACATCAGTGATTCCATAGAAAATATTTATTTATATGTGTTTATATATAAAATGTCAGGTCTCTTTCCATCAAACACCTGTCCTTACTCCCGGACCAACTTTCAACATTTCTCTTTCTCTATAGAAAGCAGTACAAAAGTTGATAAAAACAGAAGTTAATTTTCTAAATGTTTATTTTTAAAGATATCAATGATATATATTGATATATATTAAGGCTCATTTGAAATATATTCCCTCTTTTTCAAGAGAAGGCATCTACTATTTTTGTGGCATTTCTCAAAATGAAAGCAGTACAAGTCTCAGGAGCTTCAGAGGAATTCTGCATGGCACAGGCACAGCAGGTACAGTGGGTCTGTGTTGAGTGTGTGTTTGGATATATCAGCAAAAGAGGAGCTTCTGGCTTTGTCTGCGTTGCACAGCTATAGAACCCCCAAAGCTTTTGCTTGGCTTTCAAAGTGAATCCTTGGAATGCCTACAGTGTCTGACTCCAGGAGTGCTCTCCAGGACATCCTGAGCACAACGTGGCTGGAGGAGGCTGGCAGAGAGGAGCTCCCCTCTCAGGCCCATCAGAATATCCTTAGGCAGCCTGTGAATCACTCTGATATCGAGCATGCCAAGTGCCCACCAATCCCCAGCTCAGGTCTCACCTGGGAAAGAGAAAAGGGAGGTCCTGCACCTGCAGCATCCCATTAGATGGCTCTCCTTAAGGAATACCTGCGATTCTATCTCTTCTCACCACAAATGAATCTGTACTCTCAGGTGATGGTCTCATATTGTAATTGCAGAAAGGTCTGGGTTGGAAGGGACCTTAAAGGTCATCCAGTTTCAACCCTCTACCATGGGAACCTTCCACTAGACGAGACTCAGAGCCTCATTGAACCTGGTCTTCCACACTTCTTGGGCTGGGCATCCAGCTGCTCTAGACAACATGTTCCAGTGTCTCACCAATCTCCCAGTAAAGGATTTCTTCCTAATATCTAATCTAAATCTACCCTCTTTCAGTTTAAAGGACAGACCAGTATATGATGTAGCTCAGGTCAGTCAATTATTAAGAGTGCAAAATGCACTGGACCACCATCCTGCTGTGGAAAAGGCAATGCAAGGATGATTTTTTAAACATACCTGAGTGTTGGAGTTGATGACTATTGATTAATTAATTTATTTTCACCAAAAAAGTTGTAAGTTACTTGCCTGTGAGGTCCAGTAGATGAAATATAGGTGGATATATGGTAAAATCTAAGATAAAAATTCATGGAGTAATATATAACAATAACTGTAATAATTAAGAGATAATTGAATTTGAAAGCAATTAGGCTGTTGCAATTTTTTAGCTGCTACAGTAGTAAACACTCTGTAAACAGTGCAAACACAAGCTTCTCATCCAGTATCTAGGCTTCCCCAACCATTCTCCTGTCCCCAGGGCTGAAAACCAACCACTTCTCAGCTTGGAAAAGCAAATCTCCATCTGGGCCCAGACATAATTAGCATATCCAGCAAAGCAAAGATAAATTGCCCTTTTGGGGCAACCTCTTTCTGTGGTAGGTCCTAGAATCTTTGGATTCCTCTACTGCTCGCTAGGACCTTTACTTTCCCACTATGTTCCAACCTCATTTATGATATTTTATGACACATACTAATGAGTGCAGTGAGTGCATTATAGGGTGTGATGACAGCACATTTTGGAGTAAGATGGCTTTTCATGTCATAGACAATACACAGTAGGTAAATACTGAGTGTCTTGCTAGACATGCAGTGAGGACCTGTGGTATTTCTTGATGAGAAAACATTATGCAGTTGGGTTATGTCTGAGTACCCCAAAAATGCCCAGGGAATTTGGTGCACTGTCATTAAGTATGAGCATGAGGTATCCTTGCTGGCATCATCTTTCTGAGTGATTGAAAAGAGTGATGGCCTCCCAGCTTTCCCTCAGTTGCCGCAGGACTCCTGTCCCTCATCTTTTCAGTCTCAGAGCTGCTCTAAGCCCTTCTAGCCCATCTTTTTCCATCCATCACTGAACTCTTCTGATCTTCTAGCCTTCCTTGTCCTCTGCCCAACTATTTTCCAAACCCTTCCTGGCCCAGGCTCATGTTCCCTGACACTTCCCAACCACAGGCACATCTTTTGACATTGAGGTTCCTGTGCCCCTCTTCTGCATTTTCTGCACCCTGTGGGGGTAGCTGCTGCCACACCAAGCCACACTGTTGCAGGCATCTGCTGGTACCTTTCAGCTCAGTTCCAGTCCTGCCCCTCCAGCAGCAGTTGTGCATCTCATTCTGACAGGGATTTAAAAATACTGCCAAGAGGTATTTATGAAACATTGCCCTAGATGCATTTCAGAGGAAATGTTCAATAAAAAGGGGGAAAAGAAAGCCCTCCCAGGAGAAGCATTCTGTCCTCCATCAGCCATAGAAATTTTCTGGGACGATCTTTGAGGGTTTATTTAGTTTTCTCTCTTAAAAGGATTGGCAAATGTTTTTAGGAGCCATTGGCTTTTCCTCAAAACCTTAATAAAGCATTAAGGAGAATTACATAATTTAAAGGCAGCAAAGGCCAAGTAGGTCATCCAGTGCAACTTCTCACCAGTGCAATCTGGCATTGTTCAATGTATTTAGTGGTGTCTTTGTCCAGTCTAGATCTGATTTACAAGGGATAAGGCTTCTGATGGTTTGCAACTTTTAATCTTTAGAAGTTCACAATGTAAAACGTGTGATACATGTGACTTTCTTTCAGATAAAGAAACTTCTCTTGTATATCATACTAATTTCATTTCTGTCAAAAGTCTCAAAAGTCAAGACATACTTTTATAGCTCAGCAGCAACTGAAATAAAAGTGTAAAAGGGCTACTTAGTGATTCTCTCTTTTCTGCTCATTCACAGAAAAAAGAGCTCTGACTAAGCAAGACCTCTCTCTTTCTATAATTGTCAGTGCACCTCACCTATTTTCAACCCTTACATCTGCTCTTCCGGATGAGTGTGTCTTTTTTCACTCCCTTCTCTCATTTCTCTTTTCACTTTTGACCTTTTTAGTTATGTCCCAATACCTTTTCTCAGAGGCTTTGGGGGATTTTATGAAATACTTCAGGGTGTTCAGCAAAGCTGTAGGATGCCTGAAATTCACAGTAAGTCTTTCTGATTTACTATGTCAGTAAATCAGAAAACCATTGTTCCACTGCAACAAACAAGGACTTCTCTGTGGTTCAAATGCCACCTCATTTCTCCTGTGTTTCAGCTTTGCCTTTCAAAAAAATTTTGAAATTGCTAATTCTGATAAGAGTGATTTGATCCCAAATTTTAGAGCAGCAGATAAGATATGCCAGCTTGACTTTTAATGCATGTGTCAAGCAGTATTTTTTTCTAGCAGGCAACAGTACTGCAAATCTGCATGCATAGCTGGGCAGGTAAGAAATATCACATTGATTTGAGCAGGACTACATGGAGGCACAAATTCTTTGTGGATGATTGTGTAGTTACCACATGACTAAATGGAACAACTAGGCTTGTGTTAGTGCTGAATGAGTAACTTCACAGGATTTGAATTTTGTGCAAAACCTATATTAAGGCCATTCATAAACTTGTAGAATCATAGAATGTTCCGAGTTGGAAGGGACTAACAAGAATTATCAAAGTTCAACTCCTGGTCCTACACAGGGCAGCTCAAGAGTCACACCATGCATCTGAGAGAAATGTTGAAATGCTTTTTGAACTCTGTCAGGCTGGTGCTGTGACCACCTCCCTGAGGAGCCTCTTCCAGTGCCCAGCCACCCTCTGGGTGAAGAAACTTTTTCTAGTATATAAATTAACCTCTTCTGGCTCAGTTTCATGCTGTTTCCTTGAGTCCTGTAACTGGTGACCACAGAGTAAATATTGGTAGCTGCCCTTCTGCTCCCTCTCTTCAGAATGTCACAGATTGCAATGAGGTACCTCATTGTCTTCCTCTCCAGGCTGAACAGATGAAGTGACCTCAGCCACTTCTCAGCCACTTGTATGGCTTCCTCTCAAGATTCTTTATCATATTTGTAGCCCTCCTTTGGAAGCTCTTAATAGCTTTATTTCTTATACTGTGGCACCCAGAACTGCCCCCATCACTCGAGTGAGGCCACCCCAGTGCAGTCCAGGGGACAATCCCCTCCCTTGCCCAGCTGGTGATGCTGTGCCTGATTCCCCCAGGGCACCCCAGGCTGTCTGGTGCCTCCTGGCTGCCAGGGCACTGCTGGCTCATGTTCAGCTTGCCATCCACCAGGAGCCCCAGATCCCTTTCTGCAGCTCTGCTCACCAGCCTCTCATTCCCAGTCTGTCCATACATCCAGGGATGCCCCATCCCAGGTGCAGTATCTGTCATTACCACTATTTGTGTGCAATGAAGGAGGGTAAGAACTGTACTAAAACTGGAACTGAAATAAGAAGATAACATAAATATTTATGCTTTCACCTGCTTGAGGTGCCATTTGAGTAGTCAAGTCTTTTTATGTGGGATATTATCCACACCTTTCACCTGTTGTTCAAGGATATTTCATTGCCAATATAGTTTCGGAGCAAACCATTTCTTGTTATGACAGTAAATTACAAGATTTACAATTTAATTTTTGGGGAAGTATTTACAGAGCATTCAAGTTAAAATGAACAAGATATGGCCTCTGCTTGAATGTGAAAATGCAGTGGATATGGTATTATCTGTCATACAACAGGCTGGGATCTCTCTTCAGAATTCTTTCTATGTGTCCAAGATGTAGTTGAAATAAATCTGGGTAAAATGTTCCCTATTATGTAATGAGCATTCTATCTGGTCGACCCAGGCAAAACATATACAAGTTTTGCCTCTTTGTAATTTTATTTGCTCAGTTTTTAAGAGGTGCTGCTTTTTTCCCATTGGACTGAAATATTCATAAATTAAAAAAAAAAATTGCAAAGCCTACATTTTTCCACGAATCAAACAAAGTGGAAACCTAGTAAAAGTTTCAAGTTATAAACTATTAATCAAGGTGAAAATTGGACATTATATTGCTATGAAAATAATGATTTTGCATCATCTTAATTGACTTAATCCTCCTGGAATAAAATACTGAATCTCCAAGCTATAATATTCTTTCTAGTAATCAAAATGCTAAACAACATCATTGTGATTAATGGCTATCATAATTAATGTAGAGTGAATTAATAATGACTTGATTTTTTAGTAAGATGATAACAGGTATCTGCTGTGGTGTATTTTATGTCTTAAAGAGATTAGTGTTTTACTATATACCATTAAAAGTTGTGAAACTGCTATTCTTCATTTGCTTTGAAAAGAAATATATTGTAGTTTACTGCTTATCAGGTATTAAAAACTTATTAAGTTAGGTATATTTATACAGGAAGTGTGTAGTAGATGTCCTTAAAGAGAAATTAAATTTCTGGACATGGAACACTTATAATGAGTTGTAGCCAGACTCGGTCTGAATTGCAACAACAAACCTTGTTAAATGAATAATAATTAATTTCATACTTTATTTTGAAATCAGGGCTTTCAAAACCTAAATAGGGAGTGGTATACTCAGCAGTTTCAACAGATACATATTTATTTTGATAGTCAAGTACTTTTTTTGGAATAATATGTGAATGCATATACCAAAGACATTTATCTTTACTTCTGAGAATATAAATGTTTGAGACAGAGTAAGGAAATAATGGGGGCTTGAGACTTTATAGTATAATCATCTCTCATATTTTTTTTTATTTGGTTATGATACCAAAAAATAAATATCAACAATTCTTTGTGTTTATATAAAAGTTTAGGACAGAACTTAAAGTTAGTGGCACTTGAGAGATTTGACGTTCCAATGCAGTAAATGGCAATAATTGGGACTGAAAATGTTTGTACCAAAATTTTGTTTTAGGTTAAATCAGTATTTTTTGTCTGCTGCATTTACGTTAGATTTTGAGGGTTCCTTTGATTTTTGTATAGTTCCATCTTAGTTGGTTATGAAATAGATGATTTCCAGATTGTCCCCAAACTGCTTTGACAGAATATATTTTGACAGAATTGTAGAGAAATTATGTTATATTTTTACGTATATTTGTTTAAATCCTCCTAAATATTATTCTTGATATGAAATGGATTTAGAAGATGTTTTCTACAAAAGTGACAGGTATAATGAATTCTGAATACTGTATATTTCTGAATTCAAATAATGTCGGAATTCTCAATGTTTTAATACAATAGGATTGTCATTTCTCATATGGCAAGCAGCAGCACTGGGGCTTCCCAGCTTGCTCTCCTCACTGCCCAGAAGTTTCACCCCCAAATTCTTTTTTGCCATAAACTGTGAAATTCTAAGTCTACCTTAACAGGATGGCTTTTGGGCAGCTTTATTAATGAAAGCTACCATATTTGTACAGAGAGCCTGACAAAGATTTTTGCTGTTAATTTAAAAAATCAGAAAATACATACATCAATTTAAAAAAATGGAATGAGGCAGCTGAAACCCCAAAATTCAGACTCCTGTTGCCATTAGTCTGTGTACATGGATAAGTGAGGAGGAAAGCAGTTCTTTATACTGTCTCTGAGTTTAAAGGAAATGTCAGTATGCAGGATGAATATCTTTTAGCCTAGTCCCAGTGTGCTTGCTCCCATGCCTGTTTCATATAGATCCCCCATGTCCCAGCACCTGAAAATAGGAACAACTTTGTGTCACATCCTTCCACTGTTTGCTGCTAAGAGAATAGACATCAGTGGAAGATACCAAACAATGTTGTACAAACAACAGTTAGCAGAAGGAGAGGAGATCCATGAGGCAGAAAGGTTCATATGTCTGCCTCCAGCCTGAGACATCATGCATGGCTGTGCCTATTTGCAAAGCTGTGGAAAAATCCTCTCCTTAGAAGTCCATCCACTGTGACAGGTGTGTATTCTTTTCATTTGCTCCATCTCCTTTCTTATGATTATTTTATAATGCAGAGCCGGCCAGGCTGATTCTAACAGAACAGGTCTCACATTATCTCACTGTCTTGAGGAAGAAGAGGGCCCTGGGCTTGGTGGGGAAGATGTGGGCAGCCAGACACCATTCCTGGCATCAGCGTGCCTCTGTGACTGACATGTAGGTTCAGCTCTTCATGGTTAATTCCTAATGAAACTTGGAAACTCTGGAACAGGTTAAGCTCTGGAAAGGTCTTCAATTTTGATTAGTCCAACAATTTTCTGGGTGAGCAAACTTCCTGGGCCATTTTCTGAAAAGTCTGCTGAAGCAGAATGTTGGAGCTCTACTCAGAAGTGAGGCACAAGTTTAGTTTCCTCCTTCTAGACTTATCACAGAAAAGTAGAACTTTTATTTTCACAAGTTCTTCTTGTTACACTGGGAAAACCATCAATCTCTTGGGCAATAACTTTTGACCCTCCTTCTGTTACCTAAAAAAGAGCTATTGTGCATTAATTTAAAAAAATAGATGCAATTTGTCCACTTCAGCCACTCTTGTTTTTTGCACCAACTAAACAGAGCAGTTTACTTCATTCTGATTCAATCTATTTTTTGCCCACTGGGAGCACAAGTAATAAAAAGCAACCTTATTTAAAGATCACTGCAGTGGGCTTGTGATAGTTGTTCAATAGTTTCAGTGTTGTAGTAATCTTTGTTTGATGGTCACGCAGGTTCCCAGTAGGTCTGAAGACATTAAAGATCTGAGGGAAAGCCATTTTCCTTCTTAATAGGAGAATCAATTGGACTGAACACATAGGTTCAGGCTGATAAAATTAAATTATGTGTACTGAGGAGATGGAATTCTTGTGTTTATTTTACCCTCCAAAGAAACAAATGCTAGCCAGCACTTGATATTCAAGCCAGATCAGATAAGAGCATAAAACTGGACAAGGTGATTACTCTTTTTTGTCTTTTTGGTGGTGGTGAGGTTTTTTTTTTCCCCTTTGCTTTTCTTTTTTTTTTTTTTTTTGGTGTGCAGAAGATCAATATTCCACGCTACTTACTTTGATTTATTACCTTCTGAGACAAAAGAAATCTGAAACCTTAAAGTGGGCTTAGAGGATTAGAACTCAGGCTGAAAATGACCATTTCTTTGTTTTATACTCCTACAAGGTCCGCTGGCATATGGAACTAATTTCAAGGTTCTTCATTTCCCCAGACACAGGATCAAGAAAGGCTGCATGTAGTGCAAAATGCAAGTAACTTCATTGACCTCAGAAATGTAATCTCCAAAGTCCAGCTCCTTGTTATAAAATACTTATTTATGCCACACATTTGTCCCTTTTGACTAGTCCCTTTTCCAGTACACACAACAATTTGGTGTTTTATGTGCATTGAGATTTGGAGGCATATAACTAATAATTTTACTAAAAAATCTAAAACAAACTGTCCTTTTCATCATTAAGTACTTAGAATTCCTATAAACAACACATGAAGGTCATTTAAGTATTTTTTTACTCAATTTCTCTTCTGTAAATATATGGAATAGCAAACACAGTTTCACAACTTTGTTCCACTTCACATTTGCATCAGAATGTTTGTTCCTCCACTAACAGACACAAATATCTTCAGTTTAATTTTAGATATCAGCATCAATAACAATGCAGCCTTTGTTTGCAAAGTTTTTTCCTTTAATGGTAAAAAATGTGGATTATCCCCCTTTGTTGTTTGCAGTGACCATGTGTTTTAGATAATTTGTATCACTTTACAGAAAGCGGAATTTCTTTTCCGGGAATCCTGCTCTTTATTCTTTGAACACTGAACTGACAGCACTGCCAGTGATTTTACTGAAAGTAGAATGAAAACGTTCAACCTCCGTGTAATCTGTTTTAAATAGATTTATTTTGTTTATATTCTATTCTGTTGCCTTTGCTTTGCAATTATTGTTTTCTGGACTTTGTAATGGTTGTTTTCTGGACTTTGAAGATCAGTCTTTCAGTAAACTATTTAGTAGACCACTGGATTTTCTTAATCTTCCAGATTCTTTTAATAGTCATTTTTCTCCCCTTGTGGAAGGAGCTTTTCAGCAGTATTCTATTGAAAAATTGCTTAGGTGGCATAATAATAGCTGTAGAAGCAAAGATACAGCTAATGCAAAATATGCTTCAATCCAGTTAGAAAGAAGAAAAGACGGAACTATGTTATTCTGAACTGTTCTCACATAAATCCTAAGTGATGCTTGCTATACAGATCCCATGCAAGGTTTTTTATGTCTGAAGGAAATCAGATTGTATTTTTACCCTCTTAAATGTAGAATACTGGCACATTAATCTCTTACCCATCCTCTCCCCAGAAAAGGAATAGCTGTATTCAGTTAGATTCTCCTCATTTCATTACTTTTGAATGTGAAAGACAATTATTCATCAATAAAACAAAAAATGGTCATGATTTCACCATTGCTAATTGATTACCAGTGTAAAATGATATAATCAATGAAACAAAACAACAAGGCTCCTAGGTGCAAAATATCCCTGAATCATCTTTGTTTATTTTGGGAATTCTATAGAAACAGGTTCACAGCTCTGAGTAATGTCTTCTGATTTCTGTGGTGCTTCTCAACCTGTGCTGGGTGCACTATTGAAACTGCCCACACAAGCATGCAGAGAACTTCCCAGAAACTTCAGGTCAAGGCGAATCTATTTCCCTGGAGTATTGCAAAAAGTTTTTCTTCTCTGAGGGGAAGTAAATTTTCAAAGAATCTGAGAATGAGGAGCCGTCATTTGTGTCAGTGGCAGAAAAAGCAATTTACAAGACTTGGTACTTATTTTAAGGACTGCAATGACTATGTAGTTTGACTTTGAGAAATTGAAGGCCCACAGCCTCAGGGAAGGAAGGATTTGCTCACAGTGTAGCAACATGGTTTTAAGTATAATCTGCCATTAGCAAGTCTGCCTAAAAAGAAATCAAAATATGGTATTAAAGAAAATCAATTTATCCCTCATAAATCAAGCAGAGGCAACAACATGGCAAATAGCAAATAACAATCTTATAAATCCCAAATTACACTACAGCTAATTGTTTTCTTTAGATTTGCAGGGATTTATATCTTTGTTTCTATGGCAAACTGTCAGGGTAAGTGGAATAAAGTTACTAAGCAATGCCTTGCATGATGATCATCCCTCACACATTAACTCCCCCACAACATGCATATAACTCACTAACTTTGGCATGTGCTGCAGAGAATAAGAGCACAATGTTCTTGCACCTCATCACAGACTGCAGACTGGCCTCTAAATCCCAGGATGCCTTCCACATCCCTTTCTATAGACAGGAGATACATTTGCCATCCAGCTCCAACCTTGGTGCTTCTTGCAAATAAATTTATCAGCATTAGTATTGTCAACTACCAGAGACAAGCAAGTTTGCCTGTTTTCTTATCCTGCAGCCTGAGAGATAAGATGCCCTAAAAGATGCAACCATTTCTTAAAAGGATGTCAAAGGCTTGTTTATAGACAATGAGATTGACTTGATTAAATATAATTTCTTCCCATAATTTTAATACAAATGATTAGCATTCACTAATCATAGCTTATTGTATTTGGTAAACTCCTAAAAGAAAATGTGTGTTCTTGGGACTCATTAATTTAAAAGAAGTTGTGACAAGCCCTAGAAATAATGGCAAGATAAAGGAAATAATGAATTTTTCATTATCTGGTCATGATTTTGCAACAGATTAATGAGTAAAACTAGCTTTAGAAGCAGTAATATTAACAACAACAATAATAATAATGACTAATATGGTGATGTATTTCTTGGAGGTTATAGGTAAGAAGCTTTTGGAACATTTTAGCACCCTTAGAATGGAAAAGAATTCTTCTAATATATACACCTGTGAGATACAATAGAAATTATCAGTGCCTGCTAGTGCTTAGCAGTTTGATGTGAAAGACTTTAGTGGGAAAGCAGTAAAATCTATAATTGTTGTCAATTCACCTCGTTCCATTGATGTCAGCAGAGCTGGAATTTGATTGACCACCTTCAAATCTGTCCCTTACTATTTACAAGTGGCATATGGAAAACCTTTGATCAACTGTAATTACTCATAGCTGACTGCCTGGTGGCAGGCTGGGAATTCTGCTGAGTCTGAATTTTCCTCAACAGGTGGATAAAGGTAGGAATCGAGAATTAGAATGATCCTCTTATGGAAAATTTGGATTTTTTTTTTTTTAAAGAAAAAACCCCTATGGAACACAAAAGTGGAAATGTGTAACATAGCATGGACTTCTTTGAAGCAAATTTCAAACTGGTGAGTTGGTGAGTAATTTAGGCCATTCTGGTAAAACAAAGAACCCAAGAAGCATTTATTACAATTATTCAGCCACTGTAAACCAATGGGAAACAGCTGAATATATTTAAAACCAAAGCACAAAGCAGCTCAAAATAGTAGCTGTGATTGAATCACTACACAAAAAAATCAGGAAAAAAGATATTCCTAAAGAGTGTTAGCAGCTGACTAGACAGTACAGGGCTATGGTAAGAGTATAACTACTTACTATTATTCTTGTCATGAAATAGCATTTGCATGGAGACAATTTATGTTTTGCTTTAAAAAAATACTCAGCAAGATAAAATATATGTTGGAACTTACTTGTCTGATTCTGAGGAAATTACTCCCAAAGGTTATCTAATATTTTTTCTCAGATTTTTTTGTTGTTATTTCCTGCTAGTCTTATCTGGTCTACATGTTGTTATCAGAAGCTCCAGAATGACTTAAAAAAATAAATATATATAAGACTTGAGGATATTCACAGATCATCTCTTTCTTTTTTTCTCCCTTTCCTTTTAACTAAAGGCTGAAGAATGCTAATAAATGTAACTCTTAAGCTGTAGAAAAATGGAAGTTAGACTAGACCAGTCTAGAAATACTGCTTTTCAGTTCATTTCACACTCATTCAATAATCATCAGCAGCAAGCAGCACAGGGCTGTCAATTACATTTAATTTGCTTTAGAAACTTAGAATAAAAGTAATTTTATTCCCCCTGGGTATAAATAAATGAAGGGAAACAAAGAGCACATGAATTTGACTGGTCACAGAACATTCATTAGGTTTATTCATCAGTTTCTAGTGAATACTTGTTCAGCTCAGAAGTTTGGAGGATTCAGAGCAGCCAAGAGCAACAAAAAGTGCAGGGAAAAGTGGTCTTCTGGCTCAGAGCTGGGAAGCTGGTTGTCTCTATTCTGCTGCTGGCTTTCTTCATGACTGAAAAAAGCCATTAAAAGTTTCTAGTCCTCACATGAGAAATGTTTTAGCAAGATCTAGAAAGGAATGCAGAACAATGGAGAGCAAATATTGTACATTACTTATGGCAATATTAATTAAGAAGGATGATTAAGAGAATATTAAAAGAAAGAATGAAAAGAAATCAAACTGTAAAGAAAATAATAAAAAATATGCTATCTATTGTGATGCATGCCACAGCCTTGTGAGATAAATGATACAAATCTTCTTTACAAAACAGGATGATAAATAGAAGTACAGTAAATAACCAAGCATTTGTAAACATTGCAAACAGGCAGTAAAAGCAGCTCAGTGCAAATTAAGGACAAGTCCTGATCTGTCAGCAGTTATATAAGTGTAAAATCAGCACAAGTGAGGTCAGAGCTGGGTCTGGGAATGTTAATGTATTTGAACTGGAATGTTAATGCATCTGAACAGGAGTGCCAGGTACAACTTTACAATGCAGTGTCTGGAATTAATATTCAGCACTCTTCCCCTCTAATAGACTTTGATACTGTGGGAAATACAAGAAGCACAAAAGAGGAAATCTCATTCGTCTGCCAAAACCACAATCAGCAAAGCAAACTATGAGCTGATAAACAGCTGGTTTTCATTCTGGTGTAATAGGAACAGAAAGAGAGACATGGAGATTGGAAGGCTGCAAATGAGGCTTTTTTCCTTCCTGTTCAATGCTCTAATGTCCCAAGGAACAAACAGCACCTGAATTTTGGGTGTCCTTCTCTGGCCCTGACTTTTGCTGTTTTAAAGGCCTCCAGCACTCACTTGTGTCTCACAAGTGAATGCTGTCCTGAGTCATCTATATAGCAAGAAACTAGTCATTCAAAAATGAAGAACAATAATTTTAAAGAAAGATTGCTGCTGAATCACACAGTGAGTAGGAAAACAAAAGTAGCTAAACCTCCCACCCCCACCCCCTACCAAAGATAGCAGCCAAACAGCAGATGATGAAAAGTTTTGATTTGAGAGGAGCACAAAATAAGAGAATGAGAAAGAAAGGGCTACCCTGCATCATTTAGGATGGCAATGATTCAGTGAGGGGTCAAGCCATTATAAGCTGAAGATCACAGTGCACTTGTCCAGTTGTCTGCTTTGACAATTTTTTTCAGGCCTGAAGCATTTTGCAGGGAATATTAAGAATTATAATTACAGATGTTTGTTCCACAGTAGCTTAGTTTTTGGACATTTCACAGTTCTGTGCAAAGACGCCATTCTGAAGAAACATGTATTGTGCCACCAACTTAGCAAATATGAAGATTGTTAAAAGTTAATCAAAAACACACAGACACAAACAGTGACTTTCTTTTCCATTCCTATAAAAGATTCTGCTGAAGTGATCGTGAGTAGTTGTTGAGTGCCCTTTTTTGGCTACATACATTTTCTCATAAAGCAGCAAGTGGGGCCAGACTAAAGAAAAGCAAACACTGAAGGGATATCATTCATTCAACCCTACCTTGGACCTTGCCTTGTGCTAATATGAGACAAACCATTCCTGTAACTGGCAGGACCTTGGAGGCCTTGAAAGCAATCAGGTCCCTGCCTCAAGGGATTTAACTCAAGTAGCTCTCTTGGTTGGGGCACTGGAAGTCAGATGCCAGTTTGACCATGCTGAGGAGGGAGGACTGTCTGTTCTGGCACAGCTCCAGCACGCCATTGCCTTCAAGCTCAGCAAAGCCCCTTCGACCACAGAGAACAGGCAGAGATGTAAAATGCTTCTCCCCAAGCCATCATCATATTATTCTTATCTGCTCCTTAATGATTTCCAGTTGAAGGGCTATTAAACAGAGGAAGAGTGTTTCTTTTGGGCTGAGGAAGCTCGACCTCCCCTGATGCAGAGGACATTTATCTGCTGCTGCAGCTGGCCAGCTGTGAGGCATACAGTGGTTCTGCCCACACACTGCTGTGTGCTTCCCCAGCTGGGAGCAGCAGCAGCCATGCTCACTTGTTTTCTGGAGGTGGAATCAGAGAACCACTGGCTTCCATCCTGAAAAGGGACAAAAATCCGCTGCCAGTCCCTACCATTATGAATTCTGCTGCTGGGCTGCAGCATGGCATTTCCCAACTGGGGGTGCCTCCACTGCTCATGGGGGTTTGTCTAAGATGACAGATATGTACTTTTCTGAAGGATTTATTGTTCCCATAACTAAAACGCCCTCTTCTGTGTTTTTTATTTGTTGTTTTTTAGTGGGCTTTTTTTCCCCGTCAGCATTGTACAGTCGTATCCCCCATGAGAGGGCAATCCTGGTTATGCTCTTGCAGCTGAGAAGGAGTTTTCAGAGCAGCTGATAGATTATCTTGTTCCTCAGTGAAACAATTATGCCCATATTTAGGTAAACCACATTAACTTCTGAAATTTAGAACTACAGGGAAGAAAAAGCAACATGGTACATTATCACCTGAAAAAGGCAAAATGAGGTATAAATGGGGAGAGTTGTAATCTCTGCCATTTAACAAATCCATGTCTTTGTGGAAGGGAAGTAGAAACAGACAAAGAAGCAATAAGGTACAGTGTGGAAACTATCATCAGATTTTTGGTTTTTTCTGAATAAGGTGCTTTGGAGAAGACAGGGCTAAGGAATTCCCATCAGAAGATAGGGGAAGTGAGTATACAATGGAGAGAACTTGGCATCATAAGCAGGTTATTTTAAATTATTTCAGCATTTCAAAAGCCAAATTGGAGCAAATTTTCTGGTTTTGCATGCAAGATAAATGTCCTGTTGGAGGGAAATAGAAGCTCAGATCCTCTGACAAGAGGAGAGAGTTAATTCATCCTTATATGACAGCCTTCAAAGCGGGGCTGCACCTTGTGAAAAGAGAAGCAAAGGTTCATTTTCTGTATAGAAGGAGGACATTAAGTAGTCTTAAGCCATTTAGTATGATTTGCTCCTTTGATCTGTGTATGGCTTTGTCTATGCTCTGTTAATTTACTTAAGTGTTTGCAAGGAGGGGCCAAGGGGAAAGGCTTCCATTAGAGCTACAAAACTGCTGAGCTGTCTGACAGTAATTCTATTTCAAATTCATTTATTTAAGTACAGAGGAGATGGGGTTGAGGAGTGACTTTTTGTTTCCTTGGTATTGATAGGATAAATAGTTGAATGGAAATATGTGCACTGATGACTGGAATTGCTAAAAGCTCATCCCTTAACAAGCTGACCCAGTGTAATGCTACATGGGTAACTGGTTGGGCCTTCTTGCTGTGGCTGGCACACTCATTCCTGCTCTAGATCAAACTAGACAATTCCCATGTGTACATACAATTGCAAAATCAGAAAAAGCCACAGTGAAAGCTTCACCTGCATTTTTATTTCAGTGTCTGAGGGCTCCCCAGTGGAATGATTTATTTGAGAGAGTATTTCACTCCTCAGCATTATTTTCTCTCCTCCTTGCAGAGGCTGCAGAGATGACAGCTGTGATGCTGGTTACTAAGATGCACTTACACAGTGCACTGACATTGTACCAAAATGATCAACAGGCTTTTCACTCGAGCAACAGTCTCCTGGGGACAGGTTCAGCCACTATGAACACTGAGCTGTGTTCAAATCATTCACATGGGAGATAAAAATCTTCATATCTTGTTACCAATTCTTCAAGTCACCTGCTCCTCCATTTTATTCAATAAAGTAGAGCTGACTGGGTCTGAGTTGTTGTTATTGGGATTTTGTATTTTAGTAGGATTTTTGGCTTTCTTTCCCCCTTCTCTCTTTAAAGGGAGAAAAAAGAAGAGTATGAAATGCTGAAAGTTTGATGTCAACAGCCTCTCTGGGCACACTGGCTGTTTTATTCCTTATAACAAGGAATATTGTGTAGTCATTTTTGGCTGGGGTTGCTCTACTTCATAAAAGAAACATAGATAGGGAAAAACACAGTTATATTAGAACATGGATACTCACCACGTCCTAACATAACCCTATACCTTAAACAAAGGTGTACAGCTGTATTAGGACATGGTGAGTATCCTACTATATGTCAGCACTTAAAATCAAATAATAACTGAAAAATGAAAAAAAAAGATTCTACTAACTTTAATTTTGCTATCAGGATATAATATAAAAAGTTATACTTTTTTCCCCAAATATACGGCTTTCTAAGTGATAGCCTGGCTTGAAAAAAAAATCCTTTCATTTACATGAGTTGCTAAAAATTGAAGAATATTTTAGTTTTAAATTTTAACTCAATTTATATTTGAAATAAAATAGTTTTGTTGTCTGATAATTTTGTTGTCTGTAATTTCCATTTACAGCAGTAAATGGAAATTAATGTTCACACACATTGGCTTCAAATAGTAGAAATTCTGTAAATATTTAAATTAAAATATTTTTAAAACACTTATTTTTAATTAGTTTTCTTTGATAAAACTTAGACTGACCTGAGTAAAAGATGAAGCCAGTGTTAAAGTTAAATTAAATAAATGAAAACACAAATTGAAGAGGTAGTAGCCTCTCAAAGCATTTATTCAGTTATAGATAAGAAATTTATCTCATCCAGATTATTTAAAAAAATATCAGTTTGCACTTCACATCTATGCCTTGTTTTCATGGATTCCAAGATTATAAGACCCTTTATGTCCTTCAGGAACAGCACCCATTAATCTTGTATGCCATTAGGTTGGTCTTGAAGACTTTGAAGTGTATTTTCCACATCTGGCTGTGTGGAAGGTCAGGATGTTCTCAGCTTTACTTAACTACAACCAGATTCAGATGATTATTTTGCAAACCATCTCCTTTTTATGTTGTCTGTCCTTTTGCATCACTCCCAAAACAATATTAAAACTAAAATCACAATGCTGTTGGTAATTTGAATTACATATTAAATTAAAATACAACAATAATAAAGTTCATTGTCATATTGTTCCTCACAATAGCCACAGACTATTTTATAATTCAATCAGTAATATTACCATGTACGATAAGTGGAAATTACTTCAAATTTTAACACACAAAAATGCACTGCTTTAGGAAATTTACTTAGTGAACATCAAATAGCTTTGACTCAAGTAGCTTTTAATGATAGATAAATAAAACAAATATGAGGTAATTTCAGACAGGTAATTGAAGACAGGATAGAGAGGTAGTGGATCCATTTTAGCCCTTGCCAGTGAATATGCAGTACAGACTTCAAGCCTCACCCATGCTGTCCCATTTTAAATGGGGAAAGTCTCTCTAACAGAAATCATATCTATGGAGTTAGTGGAAAAAATTCCAACATTTCATCTGCAATGGCTTTTCACCTCTGTTCTTATATAACACTCTGTAACAGGAGGGTTTTATATTTGGCTATATTAAAATTCATATATGATGTACTAATGAAATCTAAATGCCAGATTGTGAAAAGTGGCTCATGTTGCTCCTTTGGGCTACATTTCCTTCTTGTCTCCACGTGTCTCCAGCTCCTTTCTTTCTTTCCCGTAGACACATTTCTCTTCACAGAGAAAAGCAAGGCGCAATTCCTCCCAAGAATATTTCTGGGTTTCACATTCTCTGAACCTCACAGAAAGGAGAACAGTTCTTATCTCATTTGCTGTGCCTGTGTTTGTGCCAAAGTAGAATGCAGTATGGAGATTGTTTACCCAAAGTGGTCGTGTTTTGTTTCCTTGGCCTGTCAGGGCCAAGTGCGTGTGTATATGTGTGTGTGTTGGGACTGTCAGCTGAAAGTCAGGAGATTCTGTGCAGTGGAGTGCAGAGCTGAGTGCTTGGCAGATTCAGTTTAGATGTAATGTGATACAGTGCAATATAGTATAGAATAATATAGCATAATAAAGTAATTAATTAGCCTTCTGATAAGATGGAGTCAGATGCATCATTCTCTCCCCCTTTTTGGGAGCAAAAATATCTATTATACTTTTCCTCTTTCTAAATAAAATACACAGAGACTGTTGCAATTTGGGGAAAACAATGTTTTAGAAATTCCTCACTTCCCATACAAATCCATTGCAGGCACTTCAGCTCTTGCAGGAAGGTTAAGTGGACATTTACAATCAACCATTTATTTGCTCCAGCTTTTTTACATTGTTCTCTTAGAAGGTGCTCACAGCATGCTTCTCTGGATGTTTAGAACTGCATTGTTAAAACAAGATTGGTCTCTCCAGCATCTCCAATATCTGCAGCAGTTACCCCTAATGACTTTACATGACTTGTAGTTTCTCTCAAATTTCTTTTTCCATGATCTAATAAATTTTTCCTCACAACTGAAAGCTTGTGCCATCTGTTCCAAATGAAATATTTTATCCTGAAGTTTTGTTTGTTCTATTTCTTTCCTTTATCTCTTAATATTTAATTTTATTTGCAAATATTTTTCATATGAATTGTAACAATAAATACCCAAAGCCTTTACATGTTATCTTTGCATCTCAGTGTCTCACAAATGTATTTTAGTTTACCCAACCCACGTACAAATTATTTGCAGGAGTTACTCATTCACTGCATAAAAGTAGGGTGAAATAAAGAAGCTTGAACAGCACCTTTCAGCATTATACAATGATTTAAGACAAAAAATGGGAAATATAATATCAACTGAGTCCGTGGAGGAATGTGGAAAGGCAAAATGTTGCTAACCTAGTTATGGTTTGGGATGAAGACTTACATGCATTACAGTATTTTCTCATAGGGATATAAAATAGCAGTGACTCATAACTCTCCCAAAACTACATAAGACCTTTTCCTTCCAGACTTACTGCACCAACTGCATCCTAATAATATTTGCTGAGGAAAATTTCCAGATAAGATATTGTGCATGAAGATAATGAAATTCAGTCAATTTAAAGTATTGTCGACTCTTTGTATTAAAATATTCTGTCATGCAGAAAACAATATTTTTAATAAATTCTCCACAAATGTCTAGGATCAAGGGAGGTAGCTTTAGCAGAGACATCTTTAGCCCTTAGCAGAAAGCGAGGAAGCTGAATCTCTTAAAAAAAGGATTCATCCAAAACTGACTTGTGCTTTCTGGAAAATTTATTTGACTTAGAGAGAAGTGAAGTTCCACACACAGACAGTACCTAGAGAAAGTCAGAAACAACTCTGGGACAAGTCATGGCTGTTGGATGCAGTGACAGAGTGGCCTCACAGGCCTCATAGGAAAGCAGGAGAATAAATGAAAGACAGGACAGGAAGGCACCAACAAGGTACCCCTAAATTCATTCTAACAAGTCCTTGTCCATGGGAAGTGGACACTGACTGCTGTCACACCCAGGGTTTCCTTCTGCCTCTGCCATGGCCATGCTCCTTCATTTAGTCATGTGCCAAATACGTACCTGATACCCAACCTGCCAAATCCACCTCATGACCTATCTTTAAATCACCTTAAAACTCTACCTACCAGAGTCCTTCCATCAGCTTTGCACATACAGCCTGTCTGTGAGCACAGTCTGAGCTGAAGCTTGATGGGATGACAAGCAGTCCATGTGTGCTCAGGAAATGCTGCACTTTGGGCATGGAAATGGAAGCCCTCAGTCTCCCATCTACAGCAGCTCCACCATCTGTGGCAGATCACTCACACACAGGCTAACAGCAACACCGTGGCAGAAAAGACAATGCATTTTAGGTAATAAATTAATTTTTAATTAATCATCTACTGAGCTGTGCAAAATGTTGCACTCAAACCTGCTGGAATCAGATTTGGATATTTTTATGGTCATTAAAATCTGACCGTGTTATCAAAGCTTCTACATTCTCGTCTGAACTGGAAAGCCAGTTAATCTCCTTCATCTGGAGACACACAAAGAGGGAGGTGGCAGAAGCTGCTATGTTCCAGTGCAGCCTTCCTGCCAGCTATGAGGATATTTGTTCCTCAGTATTTAACATATATTAAGCTCCAGAGGAAAAATATCATCACCTCAAATATACAGGTTCACAAAATTTCAGGTGTCTGCAAGTACATTTTACACAGGATTTAGCTTTTATCACCCCCTCATATCTGTTTCCATTGGGTGCCCAGTAACCTCTCTTCCTCAAAATGTAATGTACAATTCTTCCTTCAGCACTTTCACACAGCTGCCATTCCTTTAAATCAACCTGTCAGAGAATCATTTCCTCATTGCCTCTCCAAGAGCAGGTTCCCCTCTCCCTTCTCACTAAATCATCCTGGCTTAATGCCCAGAACGGGCAATGTTCAGTTCTGGACAAATGACATTTTTTCTTTACAGGTGAAAATGTGTCTGAGTTTAGCATTTTTTTTCCCAACCACACAAAATTAGAAACAAGAATTTTATGCATTTGTAGAAGTTGTTTCTGCTTCTCAGTACTGAAAAGTCCTAAGGGGTTTCTGGTTAATGGATTTCAAAGTTTCATAATTTTTCTTAACAAAAGAGTAAGTTATTTTGTAAGTTGGTTTGTATTTATTCAATTTAATTTGTCTTTCATTCTGAGGCATGTTTTGTCAAAGAGAGGAAACAAGAATGAATGAGTGGAGTAAGAGGAGAATAGGAACTACCTAAAACAAAGTTACAGTGAGATGGTAAAAAAGGGAAATTTTTCATGGAAAAGAGAAAAGGCTTAGAGAGCTAAAAAATTACGTTGTGGCTGCTAGAAAGAAGCTGTACCTACCTACTCTAAATAAGGAGAGAGAGTAAGGCTCAAAATACATAGGACAGTAAAAAAAAAAAAAAAGGGAAAAATAGAATATTAAGGTTCTAGGATATATTATTATTACCTTTGTCACTATGAGATTTTTCTGAGATTGAAAATAATAAAAAGAAAAAATTAGATTTTCTTAGCCACTTCTTGACAATACCTTCTTAAAATCATAGTTTGATATGAAGGAGTTGTCCTTCTAGGGGATTACTGCTTGATACCTTTAAGAAACTCCTAGATTTTAATCCAATGTTTATACTTCTAATTATGGGCTTTTTTGGTGCTGTCTCCAGTATATTCTCTTAATTTCCCTGCAAATCTGTCTATAAAGGGACTTTTTGTCATTGCTGTTTCTGAACTAGACTTGAGAATTTGCTCCCTCTCAGCCCCACCAGCTTCAGTCAGATATGGAGTCTGCTGTATCTATCATTTCTGGCCATAGTGTGTCAAAAAACCCTCTTATCATTGTCTCAATGTTCATAGAGAATAGACAGTGACACATTCAACGACATCTCCCTCTTATAAATCCTTCTGGGGTGGTTTCAGACGAACTGGTCTTCACCCAGAAGAGGGTTTGGGTAACTGCCTGGAAGAGCCATCTTGCGCCTGGGGAATTCATAGATGAAACGTCATCCAAAAAGACTCCTAGGCACAGCTGCTTCCTTCTGTGTTCACCCAGCCATGGACAGCAAGCAGCCACAGCCTGCCAAGTGCTCATGGGCTCGCTCACATGACATTGAGTTCTCTCTTGTGCCAGTTAAGAGCTCCTTTCACTGGCTGCCACATACAGTAACGAAGTGATTCACTGCAAATAACAACACTGGCAAACAGTTGTCTTTGCTTCCACTTTCTTCTGGGTGCTCTTCATGGTTACCAGCATACAAATAGCATGCACAGCCCTCACTTTCCTCTAGGTCTTAGATTTAATTAAAGACTACACAAAAATATTACATACAGCGGTATAAAAATTTAATGCTAAGATGCAGCACTGACTGCTGGTGTCAGTGCTGTCTCTTTGGACATGATGAGGCATCTGTATGGATACTTACTGAATTACATTAAATCAACTAAAGATTGCCAAAAGAAACTCTAAAGGAATAGCATTGCAATGCACTATTGTATGCTAGGCTTATTAGAGTTAATCAATTTCCTTATGCATGCAGCAAAATGTTTAGAAGATCTATACTATAATTCTGTCAGCAGCAAAAGTCTTGGACTTCTGATCTTCAATGAGAAAAGCCACATGAAGAGTGAAAAGTTAGTTTCCAAAGTAGAGGAATCAATGCAATAAAAACAAATCTGATTTTAAAGTCTTGTAATATCCTCTCCAAATTGATATCTGTTATACAACAAACCATGGCAAAAGTGTTTTTATGTGACCACCCTAGGGATCATTCTGGCAAATAAGGTGAGAGAGAAACAGCCAGCACTGGGGGATTTATTATCTTTTGCCTTAAAATTAAAATCCTAACTCTGCACCTCCCAAGCAGATCATACTTTTTCATCAAAAATAAGGCACTTCATTTGCTCATTTTTTACTGTTGAATTTCTTTGCTCTTCTACCTATTAAGCACATTGAGTCCCAGGTCATGTAATATTCAAAAAAGAAAACAGCATTAATGAAAGTTATCAAGGACTTGGAATAAGCATGCACTATGGACTTTGAGCTATGAGGAGAGTAAGAAAGATGAGTTCTCAAACACTCTGTGGTCTTGGCTGCATCAGGCATCCAAAATTAATTCTTAAGGGTTGAGTCAAAAACATACATGGATGTATTTAAGGAAGTTGGACTGGCAAAGAGTACATGAATTATTATAATCTTACTGTTAAAGTCTGTGTTTCACAGGTATTGTGTTCACACAAATATTTATTTTACACATTTTTAATACAGGCTAAATAATAAGTTAGGATCAACACTTTACTCCAGCACATTATTCTAAAATATGAGGTTTTTTCATCAAGGAATGTTCTATTGCAGGTAAAGGAAAAGCATCATGCAAGTCAATAGTTTTATTGAAGTCAACAACAAAATCCGAATTATTTTCCAATACATTGTTTTTCACTTTTGCAGCTTTGCCAAAAAACACAGTAAAGAGGGAGGTAGAGAAGGAGTGGTCATTTAATGAACAGAAGAAGGGGAGGGGAGGGGAGGGGAGGGGAGGGGAGGGAGGGGAGGGGAGGGGAGGGGAGGGGAGGGGAGGAGAAGAGAAGAGAAGAGAAGAGAATAGAAGAGAAGAGAAGAGAAGAGAAGAGAAGAGAAGAGAAGAGAAGAGAAAAGAAAAAAGAAAAGAAAAGAAAAGAAAAGAAAAGAAAAGAAAAGAAAAGAAAAGAAAAGAAAAGAAAAGAAAAGAAAAGAAAAGAAAAGAGAAAATAATTCTTTACCCTATTTTGGGGGCAGAAGAGTCAGGGAAGCAATAACGGGGAAATGGGAAATATATGTATTTGTCTTCTACGTCCCAGCAAAATTTATCTTTCTCTTTCTCATTCTCGTTTTCTTTCTCTTTTTCTTTTTTTCTTTGAACAGACATTATTAAAGAGAAATAAGAGATTAGAGGAAGAAATTGAATTTAGATCAGAGGCAATTGTGCAGATACCGTGTTCACTGAACTGGTTACTGAGGAGCAACTGGGGCACAGCACCGCGTCCTTCAAGAGCAGGACAGTCAAAGCAGCAGCAGGGAAGCAAGCTCATCCAAAGAGACTATTTTGACCAGGAAGCATAAGTACTTTTCCCCTCTTTATTAGACTATGGCTGCTGGAAAATTGACTGTGTTGAGAGTTAAGAATAAAAAAAATCACATAGAGCATTATGCTTTGAAGACAATAATGTTACAAGGTCTGCCTTTTTCATTTGTGAATGAGTTAATGTATAAAGAACACCATTTCCCAGGAAAGTTTTAAGGCCATCAGTAGACCATATGTACAAGTTTTTATTCTCAGAAAACCTTAAAGGAATTATGCAATACTGTACTGAAAAGAAGCCAAAGTATGATTTTGTGTAAAACACTACCATGAAAGTTTCTTGATGCTTAGGCTGAATTAATCATTAACAAATAGATTTATAGTTCCAAGAGTCAAACACTTTTAATATTCCTGATTCTTTTTCAGGTGTTGTTTTCTGTAGCATGATCAAAACTTGTTTTGCAGTCATCCCTAAATATTTTACTAGAAGACAGTTAGGAGACATTTTATAGGAGCCTCATGAATAGAATAGAAAAGATGGTACAATTCTGTTGCAATGAGGCAGTGTTGTAGAATAAAAAACTTAAGCTCCACACCATGGTTTTCTTGAATCAACATTAAACTAAGGTACTATTATTGTTATATTGTTATGTAATTCATTCATTACTAGATATTAAAAAAATGTCAGCAATATCAGAAAAGAATATTAATTCAAATATAAGTGCTTTGGGTGCATCTACTCCTCAGCCAAAAAAAGTCAATATAGACATATAAAAATACACTCCAAATGCAAAAACAAAGTAATATGCCTCATAACAAGCAGTGTTTCTGTGCTTGAATATTTGCTATTTCCTCATGCACCCATTGTCTTGCATTTTCTCCTTATCAGGAACACACATGCAGAAAAAGGTAGCTTTCAAAAACATTCCCAGGAAAGAAGTGGCCCTGCAGTCCCATCCCTCTTTTCTGCCTTTGCCCTGTGTTAGATAAATGCTAGGGGAGAAGCATCTCACAAGGAAAGAAATGCATTGGATTTTCCATAGACATTTTCTCTCATGAGGCTGCAGACACAGAAAGCTGCACATTCAGGCTGGTAGTCCAGAAGGTCTGACAACAAAAGTTAGGACCTGTAAGATAAGTTTGGATTAACACTTTACCAGTGTTGTGCAATTGTATGGTTAGGATAGCCTCCATCATGGGAGCAAACTGCTCCACAGATGATCAAGTGGCAAATTCACACAAATTAATTTCAGCCTGTATGCTATTGTCAGCCTTAAGTATATATTATCAAGAAAGGTCAGAATATGCATGTCTTCTCTCATAATGTAGGTTTAATCCTAACTGATTCCACATACACCTCTGGTGTTGAAGGTTTGAGTGAAAATTAAGGCAGCAAAAGTCCTAAGTCATAGACAGAAATGAACACCTTGTGGCAAGAGCAAGTGGGACAGCAGCCCTCACAACAGCTCTATTGCCACTTCAAGATTAACTCTATCAGGACAAGTTATGCCTTTTTCTACACTTTTTTGACCTGAGCAGTTCACCGTGTTCCAGGGCTCCTTGTGCTGCTTTCAACTGAGAAGAGGGGTTGATTATGTCTCAGGCAGCTTAGGAGGAATCATATCTACTCACCCAGAGTGAACAAAAGTCCTGATTTTCTGAATGCAACATGAATCAAGCAATAGCACAGAGCTTCTTTGCCTTCAGTCCCTTTCATTCCAAGGCTCTTTATGTTTCCTTAGTAAGTGCTGCAGTTTTTGATCAGCCATGTGCTACATTTCTGATCCTTTGTGATTTATTCTGTGGTGTTTCATGCACATGCAGGCTCCTAACTAAAATTTTATTCAATCAAGCCCTGCTCACCAGACAGTTTCAACTCTAGCACTACCTCACATGTGTTTTTAATTAAGACAGTGATATATGCTTGCACTTTTTTTTTGGAGGCAGCTCTCACTTCAAAAACCTATTTATCTTTTATGGACTGCTTAGATGGAGGACAGGGTTTACTCCCCAGTCTTGGTATACTCATGAGTCCATCTCTGAATTGCATGTTTTTGTTGCACTTGGCACAGAACTGTGAGTCTACGTGGGGCCATGAGGGTCTAACACAATTAAATTATGAAGAGTATAAATGGCATGATATACCTGAGTTTGCATCAATACAGGTTGTGATCTTGGCAGAAACCTAGAGATGCTTCATGTTCACCAGGTGCCAGAGGCTGAAATGGTTCATGCCTTAAGCATTGTTATGAAGGAGTTTTGCCCATTATAGCAAAAACTGTACAAAGAAGCTGCAACCACTGTAGCCCACCTTTCCTTGAAGATGCCTGACTGGAACTTTGGACTGTGAGTTAAGCCACCAAAGGGAATTCAAGATAAGACACCATTGTTCAATCATCTCAGGTCTGGGGAAAAGTAAACAAGACTGAGGGAAAAGAATGCATCCACAAGAAAGCCAAATTCTGCAGAAAAATCATCCCTGGCTGGGTTTGGGGTGGGGGACACCACAGCCCACAGAGGCCAGGTTTACAGACTCACCTCTCCCATAATGATGTGAGGAGGAGGAGAATTTTGGCATGGCATAACCTCAGATCAGAGGTGGTAAACACCCATCCTCCCTTACACAAACTGGCTCACCTATGGAACCTCCAACCTCAAAAGGCAACATCCATGGGACATTCATGTGAAAGGCAGCTGAGGAGGTGTCACAATCCACCAAAGACCCCCAAAAGTGCTACCCAGACTCATTCCTGAGACTACAAGACTGCACGTGATGTAAAGGGAGGCAACAGACACAGAGCCTGCTGCAAGAGATTGTGTCAAACCTGCCCCACTCAGGAGGGTTATCTGGGCATTCCCACTTGGCCTGAACATATATTAACCCATTGGATTCCATGTTTTTTGGGGGGACCCTCACCACTAAGAAGACCAAATGGAGAGGATCAATGGAACATTGTTAGGATCCATGGCATGATGATATTTACGTTAATTTGTATCTGTCAGTATCTGTCTGTCCCCCCCAGCTCTTTTATGTTGCTTTCTCTTCCTTTTTATCTCTCTCTCTCTCTCATAGTCACTATTAAATAAAACCCATAATATTGACTTTGGCATATGGTCCACGTTTGCCCCTCAATTCAGGCAGAGACATTTCTAATAACTTTAAAAACTGGACTGTAATGCAGGACAGGTGCAGCCTGTGAGATCCTACCTGTGTTTTAACTCAAGCCCTAAAGCCCCAGACCTGCATCCCCATGGAGCCAGCAGGAATCTTCCCTTCACCCCTTCTGTTCGCTTGGGTTCATCATCCTCAGCATGGCTTCAGGATTCAGGTGGGCTGGCAGCCCTGGTTCACCCAAACATGTAAGCACTTGCAGCAGCTGAGCAGTGAGGTACCCAGTGCAGGTCTCACACTGACCCACTGGTGGCTTTTTCATGTGACAGAGCTGCAGCATATGGGCCAGTCCCAGAAACAGCAGAACATTTTTATATGAGCAAAGAAGATGATGGTAAAGTGCCAATCCCTTCTGAAAAGCCAATCTGACTGTTTGCTTTTTGGAGAAGAAGATTTTGTTTTGTGTAATCCTTGGCAGGAAGAAGAGGCAACAAGGGGGGAGAAAAGCTCGAGTTCCTTCAGACTCAATGAGAAGTGATTGGCTTTGGTTTGCTGACAGCTGCTGTCTGCTGGCAGACGTGGGCTTACACAGGTTTGGTTTCTAAGCTTCAGTTTTTTGCGAAGCAAATACAAACAATTTGGAGAGATTGACATGAATGAACTGAATGTGTTTTCTCCTGTTGGAATACTGAATTTTCTTTGGCTTTGGAATGAGGGAAGAAGAAACCGGACACAATAGATGAGGAACAGTGAGAAGACACAAAGTTGTCTGCTTGAAGGGTTAAAGAATTGAAGAATAAAATCCTAAAAAAATTTCCATCCACCTGTCACACCGAGGATTACTGCTGACAAATTGGAGTAGAAGCCAGCAGACTAATTATAGCATGTAAGTTAGCATTGCATTTTCTGTTCTGGTCAGTGACGAAACCAGAAAGATGGGTAGAATAATGAAGCATAATAAACAGAACTACAGTATGATATTACTTCTAGAAGATGTTGTGTTAACTCCTCCAGTTCTCTGAGTTCAGTTTGCTCACTTTTTAATTTATTTATTACATATTTTATTTTGAGTATAGAACAGCTTGATGTTTTTCCACAGGATTTTTTTCTTTGAGGAAGTTCTGCTGTTGTAAAGCCTCCTACAGCCAGTGCTTCCTGTGCTGGACCTGCATTGCCTGGTTTAGGTTCAGCCTTGGGGTTAAAGCACAAGGAGGTGAGGACGAGCATGTGGGGTCCAGGCTTTTCTGTGAGCAAGTTCCCAGGGGAATTCTGTTGCTGAGGGACTTTGGAGGGGTGGGAACCAGCTCTGATCATCTGCATCTGTAGCCAGACAGTGGATGTCACAGCAGCAAAGTGAAACACATGCTTGGAGAATTCTTTGGAAACCAGCCATATTCAGGAAATAAAGAATGATTTATATTTGGGATTTCATTGTGGAAAATAAATCCACCAGTTAACTCCCAGGCTGGCCTTTTCTTTCCAGAAAAACAGGGGTTTTTTCTGACCAAAGAAGTAAAGATGTCTCATAGAAAAGGAACACTGTACTGGAGTGTGTTAAATTTTTATTTTAGGTGTTGCTCAGTTATATTATCCGTGTCCTTGAAATTGCTAATAAAACTGGTAACCCTAGACCAGTGTGGAATACTGTACTCTCCTCCCTCATGAGCACTTACATTCCTTTACCAAAGCAGTATTAAAATTGTGTTTTCTAATCCAGTGCAAATGGAGTTGCTATTCCGCATTTAAAGGGTCATTTGTACATGTTCTCTTTTGGTCTCCATCTTTCCCTGCCTCTTCAGACTAGTTCTTTTTCCAGCTTAACTTGGAAATTTTCAAGCTTTTAGGCATGCTTTTCTTTTTTTTTTTTTTTCTTTAATTCCACATTTGATATCCTGAAATATATTTCTATTTTTTTATTACAATATTTCCCTGAAATATAGGTATTTATTTATTTTAAAAAGACCCATATAGGCATGCCAAGGATGGTAATAATAATAATAGTAATAATAGTAGTAATACTACTACTACTACTACTACTAATGCTACTACTACTACTAATAATAATAATATAAATAAAAGGATTTATATTACTGAATACAACTTACACCTTAGGCATATTGTAGGTTTGCTTCCCCAAAGAAAACACAAGGTCTATTAAGTTATTTATAAGTGCTGCCAACTCTGAACTTGCAAAGTCAATAAATTTGATACTGTTATAGACAAAGACGATCTTTAAAATTTCTGTCCTTCCAGGTGAAGGTAGTGGAAGACTCTTGTTCATTCATGAAGGTATATCTAATGGCTTAACTTCTGTAGCTTTGTTTGCATGCAGTCTGAATTACAATGCCTGTTCATTAGCTGCATTTAAACATAAAGATCATGATTACCACACCTTACCAGGAGGAAGAGAACTCTCTATGTGAAGAAAAGAACTCAATCCAGCCTTTCGACTCTTTTTCAGCCTCCTGCCACTATGAAAAGATAATCTCTACTTATTTTTTCAGCAAATGTCAACCATGTCATCTCTGTTTATAGATGAATGGATTTCAGTCTTGAAATGTTTATTCTAAGCCTCTGTCAGTGGATGATTTTATCCTTTGGTAGTCTGTTGCAAAGAGCCCCCTTTACAAAGCTTTGGGTGCTATCTGAGTTGGGTTTTGTGGATTTGTAAAACTGCATTATATCCCATTGTGGAAAAGGTGAGGTGCATAATGTAAAGCATAAATGTAACTTCTATTAACTCTAAACACTTGAAAGAAGTGAAGAGTGAAACTGGAGAGTTGATCAGTTTGACACAAATATATTTGGTGAATTATTTTCAAAAAAATACACCTAGTGATATATTTTTAAACATTGTAAAAAGTGCAAATGAATAAAAATTGTTTAATATAGGCAAATATAAATACATCTCTCTAGAGAAAATATGTTCAGTGATGAAAACCTAAGGAAAATTAACAGAATGTGAGTGTGAAAACAATATGTTCAAGTCAGATTAATAAGAATCACTTCAATATGTCCACACACAAAGAAATATAATACAAAATAGATGAATAATATCACAATAAGGAGCAAATGGGACCTAACCCTAAAGGAAGGGGATCTCATACAATTCTTTCATTTTAGTCTTTATTCCCTCTGTTAACTATTGTGGATTAAAGAACAGATTCCTTTAACTCGACTCTAGGAGTTTTCAAAAACAATATAAAACAGTAAAAATGAGGGCTTGTTCACCTATGTTCTTGCTCACTGCTCTACCCAAACACAGATGGAGGCATGTCTGCATGTGTGCAACCTCATAGGTAAAATTTTGTCTCCATTTGATATCACTACGTAAATTCTTACTGATTTTTCAGTCAATTCTCTCTTATACCATCCCTAAACAGAATGCAGGCTAGCACCACCATCTGCATTTCTTTTTGGTTTCTCTTTCTTCTATGTCATCCAACACCTTACAAAACTTTAAGCATTACAGTTAGGTGAAAATGGAAGATGAAGCCCTCCAGGAACTGCTCCCTGCTGCTTTGCCTGTGCCACATCTCTGGAGAATGCTTTCCCTTGCCACCTCTCCTGATGGTCAGGTACTTCTGCAATGACACGGCCTTGCTAGGGCAAGGCAGGGGACTTAGCAGAAAAGCAGCTTCTGCTGTGGAAACAAACCATTTGTCCCCTTGTGAACACAAATCCAGGAAATCAGTCTCCCAAGGGCTGGCTAATTTTATCTATATCCTTGAGACAGTAACATTTCGTGTTGCCTGCCCTCCTCCTAAAACGCCTTGAGCAGGCTTTGCCTCTTGGCTGTTGTTCTGTGGTCAGAGTCCCTAGAGTTTAGACAGCAATTGCTGTTTAGTTCAAAGGCTCCTGAATTTAATAGAAATTAATTCCTAAATTGATGTTTGGTTTTAATGTCTTATTCTGAGTATGTGACATCAATATGTTCAATCTTTTATTATGAAAGACTAAACTGCAAAATCATAGATTATAAAATAATTACATGGGTTAGCAATTTTGTCATTGAGAATTAGTGTCACTGTTGCTAGTACTTACAACTTATTCAAAATTTCAAGACATTTTGTGTCCTTCCTCAAGAAGGTGTGAACTTGCATAATTAAACTCCACGCAAATTTGAACACACTTGCAGATATAGATGTTTTCATAAGATCTCTTTAACAAGTAAATTTAATTCACCAGACTGGTTGAAGAAATCCATTCTCCTTTTTAAGACATAATTAATAACATTCAAATAAATTTTCTTTGAACAAATCCATTTCAAAATAAATTTTGATTTGAAGAAAATGAACCTTTTCATAACACAGGCTTAGTTCTGAGCAGGTCTTTCTTTTTGATTTTCCATTAAGAATTACCCATCTTAAAACTTAAGACATTTTTGAGCTGAAGTAATACATAGACCAGAGCAAAAATGAGGCCAGAGAGATTCTGGAAAATTTCTTCAAGGTAAGAAAATATCTCAGGGTCCAAGAAGAGGAGCTCTGTCTTCAAGGCAGAGGCTGAAGTTCACCCTGGAGAGGAAAATATCTGGAAGGATGGACTATGTTGCATATTCCCTAGGTACCAATACATTTGAAGCATATCCCTTGCTGCTTATCAAAAACGAATATTTAAACCACAATATCTCAAAACAAGGGAAGTATTATGGAAATATGTTTAACAGAAACAGTCCAGTGAAAATAGATAAAAAATTCTAAGGAGAAGAAAGAAATTAGGAATGAGATAAATGATTACAATATGTTGTCTGGTGCCAGTGATTCTATCCTTACACATAAGTCAAGACCTGTCAAAGTTTGAAGTCAGCTGGCAGAGCTTTGATGTTTATTTAATGTTAACACTGTTACTGTAAAATTAACAAACACATACAAAACTACTCTTATGACAGTTTTGATTCCCTTTATTTTGTACAGAAAGTGACTTTTTTAAGCTAGTCCCAAGAACACGTATTTTTACTTGATGATTTAACAGAGACAATCTACTGGTCTCAGCCATGGTATGTACTGCCTATGTGTCCTGTAGCAGGAGTGCTTCTACTGAAGCAATTTTTCCTGTTGAAACTTGTTTCGTTTTCCATTAAAAATTATTCCCCAAATAAATAGCAAGCTTGAATTTTCAGCTAAAGAAAAGAGTTGTATTTCAATGCTTAATTCAGATGAAATGAAAAAAAAAACAAACAAAACTCCTGTAGTATGATTTGATTGACCCAAAATGGGGGTTTACTTAGCATGCTTATAAAAAGCTGGAGAAAAATTAACTTGGTTTCATATCAAAATATTTGTCAAAGTTCATTTGATCTGAAGGTGCACTATTTAAATCATTGTTTTGTTCAGTGCTAGACCAAAACTCATCACAGGGCTTTTTTACCCAAAACACAAGAACATCTTAAACGCGAAAGGGCTTATGGATCACTATGACCTTTGTCTCTAAGCAGCCTCCTTGAGTGTTATTAGTCAGAGCTAGGTTCAGGAATGCCTGTTCCTGCTGCTTGGGATGGAGCCTGGCTCTCCCCTGCAGAGCTGCCATTGTGGCACTGAAGACTGGCCTTCAAATGAACACAATTTAATGATTGTTTCTCTGTTTCAAGCCCAAAGAATAGTAATTTCTAGGTATTCAAACACTTACTCATAATTGTTGGTTTAATAAAAGAGATTTCTTCTCCCACAGGAATATTTTTTGCTTATTTTACCATCACAATTAAAACAGCATAAACAGTAAGAACCAGGCCTGCCTGAGATACATGTGCTTTCCCAGGTGGGCAGGTGCGCTAAAGCATAGGCCTGTCAACCTGTGTCTCTGCTTTACACCTCAACTCCTTTGAAATCTGTTTTGCCTGTGACTCAAGGTTCTGCTAGACTAGCCCTTAAGGGACAAAGCCATCTTGTTCTGTCTCTCTTATGGAGTGTAGCAATACAGCCCCATTCTCATCATTAAGCAGTTGTTGGAGAGGTTGTCAGACATCACACATAATCTGGATGCAATGACATTTTAATGCAAGCCATGGTGATCTGTTTGTCTACCTGTGACAAGAACTGGAGTAAACAAGTGAGTTATGTGACTCATTTTGAACAGTCACTCTAATGGAAATGTGAGAAGCAATCAACCAAATACCAGGCATTTCTACTCAAGAGCTCTACAGGTGTTTTTTTTTCCAATCAATCAAAAATAAAAGTATTGAATTAACATTGTGTATTCTGCCTTGAAATGTTTCAGTAAAAAGGCATCCCACGTACTGGATACTTGAGTCTGTACTGAAATAAACCAAGGATCTGAAGTACGAAGATAAAAATATGGAGAAAAGTCACTGCATTACTGTAGAGGAGAAAATCAGCCCATTTGAGACTGAGGGAACCCAAACCTACCTGAACTCTGCTTGTGTACCCTGAGCACTCCTTTCTGTCTCCCTCTGTGCAACTGCTTTCATATGTCTCTTGTCACTTTGTGCTCTAAAACCATTTATCCTTGCAGGTCAGCTCACGGCGAGACCGCTCCCCAGGGCAGGGGTGCACTGACGATGGATCTGCTCCAGTGAGTTTGTGCTGGCCAGCACACAGGGCTCTGGGGCTCCTCCCCTGTGACCCTCAGTCTTCCCAGAACCAGTGCAGAGCCTTATGTGTATTCAGGCTGTACACTAGGAAACCTGAGAAAATGACACACTGGGTTGCTTGGCTTACAGGTGCCTCTGTTCACTACTGACTCACAGCTGCCTGAAAAAAGTCACAATTAATAAATGTTTGGTGCATGCAGGGAAAGCACACAGTTTATTGCAATGAAATAAAAATTGTAAAAGCTTTATTTCACTTTGGAAGCAGACACAGAGGGTCAGTGAATATTTATAACTGAGGAGCAAATAATCATCTTGTCACACCCTTCACATTCATGAGAAATGATTGCCTGGGAGATTTCAGTTGGCAAAACTTCACCTTATACATTATAATTTTCTCTAGGCATCACATATATGAAGAATAGTGAGACCTGCTACAATTCAGGAAAAGCACAAGATTATAGAAACAAAAACCTGCCATATGAAATTAATGTTATTAACAATATTTTTAATTAATAAAGGTACAAGGCATCCAATACTGGATGCATTATAGAGTTTTTAAATCAGACTACATTTGGTTTCATATGCATATTTAAATGTTTTAATTAATTTCTGTCTCCCACAACACCTTCTGCTTTTTACTTTCGGATTATATATTTATAGATCTAAAGACAGAGAAATGGTTTTCCCTATTCTATAGTTCTGTGCAATTTAAGGCTAATAGATATTCTGAGGTAGGTTTCCAAAATATCTCTATTAAATGGCCTATTGATCCCTACAGTTGTAAATACTCACAGCACATTCATTTAGCAGGAATGCAATTTAGTTAGAAAAATTAAAATTGTTAAATGATCCATCTGGAAATGACTGTCTTCTTGCCAAAACACCATTTGGGATACATGCTATCTAGTCTGGCCCAAGTCACTGACACTATAAAAACAGTCTAGGGAGTGTATTCATTTTAAGATGTTATATATTATGCCACCAAATTAGTCACAGTATCATTCATCTGCAAACATAAATGGGAACCATGAAATGTGACTGTACCATGGCCCAGCTGGGTAGCTGAGGAATCCTTGCAGAGTGAGAATAGCTATAATCTAGCATTCAGGGCCATCTGCCTGACTCTCATCGAGAACCAACACCTGGATTTTCTGAAGCTCAAGTGTGCCAGCTGCCCCTGATAATCTCTGCCTCTTCTTGCTTTTGCATATGTTTAATGTGCATAAAATGTTTGCAGGATCCTAAAATACTTGGTAGAAAGATAAATAATCTGTCATTCCTGTATTAAATATTGCTGTTACAAATATCTGTAAAGTCTAATTTTGCTTATTCCTGAAGTCAGCTTTTGATTTTGGTGCAATGTGTCATGAGGTACATTAAAATTTAGATCCGGCCACAGTGCACCTCTTTGAAGTCAACTTCTTAAAGTTTGATTAATGAAAGCTGAATGATTCACCTTGTGAGTCACAGTGCAAATCTAAGCCAGTTTGTCAGGTTGCTTTACAAGGGCTTGATGGCCAGCTAGAAATCTGGGAACTCCCAGTCAGTCATTCAAAGAGCTTAATTTCTCAGAAGTGCTCAGAAGCTGCCTGCAGTGACCACGTGCTTCCATTGATGTGCTCATCATGAAAGACAAAGGTTTTTTTAAAGCTCTGTGTTGCTGGTATTTTTGGAATAGTGCTGGCCCTGCCTCCACACTTCACTCTGAGAGCACAGCTGGCTGGAGGCAATCTTTCTTATGCATGGGATGAGAAAGTCTATGTGGGACAGCGGTTTCAAAGGGAGCATTCCTTCCAAGTGCCATTAGAGGTTCCTCAGAAACAACACAGGGGAAAATCTTGGCTTGCTGGGGGGAAATAAATATTCAGGGACATATTCAAGGAAGCAGTGGCCACATGCAGAAGCCCCCCAGTGGAGCTGTAACCTTTTTGCAGTAACTGTACAGCCCTCCTGCTGAATGTGAGGATCCATGGGCGGCTGATTCCTGCTTGCCCCTGACCACCAGGCAGCTCCTACCGTGGCTCACATATCAAGGTTGCAAACAGCTTTCTATGAGAGCTGGGAAAAGGAATCATTTTACCCTAGTGAGCTCTTGCTCCCACACCCAGGAATATACTGGAGGGTGTGAATTAAAGGAAGAGATGTCCCTTGCACATGAAGTGGAACTAATGCTGTAGCCAGAAATTGTACAAAGCGCTGGAGCTGGAGAGCTGGAGTGACCTTTTAAGGTTGCTGAGACACTACAATTCTCACTTCACTTTGTGAATTGACACACTTTTTGGGCTATCTCATGAACTGTAATAATATTTTGCAGTGCAGAGGAAAAAAAGCAGCGCACTCCCAATTACCTGCAGGAGCTCTTTATGCTCATTCTATTTTAACACAGCAGGTTGCTCTTCAGTCTTTCATTCGTGTTCTAAGCTGCTGACAAGCCAAAAATTTGAGATGTGTTTGACAAGGAGCATTTATATACTGAAAATTCTGTTTATTTAAAAGTTAAAATAGAAACCAAGCTTAGAAACAATCTGTGAGTTGTAGGTAGTATGGCAAATGATGCTGCAGAATTGCCATAATTTCCCTTCCCAGGTCCTCTTTTTACTGTAAGACACACAGTTGTAAGGCATCTATAACTGTAAAAGGTAAAACTCTTTGCTATATTCTGAAGAAATCAAAGTTATAGAGAATGTTCAGTACTTTTCAAAGACTTTATGCCATGAGACTAAACCATCTTAAAGGAATTTCTCTGCAAAAACATGTGCACAGTTAATCTCTGTTCAGGACAGTTCACAGTCCATGGAAATAGCAGCACAGGTGCCTTAATCTTGTAAAACATAAATTCTTTTGTACAAGCTCAGGAAAATTAAGCTAGATAGTAGGCTGGAGAATTTTGGGGAAGACCCAGATGGATAACAAAGAGATTTTGTCTCTTGCTTGAAAGTAGAGAAAGAAAGGATCAAAAGACTGACAGGAAGTGGGCAAGTATTTGGGCTGTAATTGGTAATGCTGTCTTTACAAAATACCTTTACCTTTATTTTTAGAGGAGGACACCTCTCTTTTCCCATGTAATGACCTGATACAACTCGTTGGGTTGGGAACATGACCTTGGCCAGCAGGACACTGCCATTTGGCACAGAAATTACTTGAAAGGACCAAGATAAACTGAGGTAAATAAAAAATTAAAGTAAAATTCACTTCCAATAAGAAATTCCTATAGCATTTAAGCATGATTTTAATTAATAATTATGCTTCTTTTGTTTAGCATACATATAGTGTATTCTTTCAATACAAATACATATATTAACACATTTTGGATTATTAACAGTTATTTATATGAATGACAAGTGTAAACTTTTGTCAGCTGCTCGGGGTTTATCTCAACTTTCCTGAACACAGGGGTATTCACAATACTTTCTTTTAATAAAATAGGGAGAAAAAGTACATGAGTGAGAGAACAAAGGTAATGCTTGTTACGCATTAAGGAACATAATATTTTAGAATTTTTTGTAAAAACCTTCAAGAACATCAGGTCTGATCACTAACCAATCATTGGCAAGTCCACCACTGAACCATGCTCCTGAGGATGTCTACATGTCTTTCAAAGGCTAGAGAGGTGACTCAAGCACTTCCCTGCAGTGATATTGTGTGGCCATTCATCATGCTTCTATTTTCTTTTCAGATCACTTCCTCTTCAAAACCCTGTTTGTAACAATTAGCACCACTGTGTAAACTAACCAGCAGCGATTTTTGCTAGGCCCACAAATTGGTCAGGTGAGAGCATTCCAGTGAAAAAAGGAGAAATGCACATTTACCTTTGGGTAAGGAAATTGTACAAAATATCACATCTGATTAGAGATGTTATGGCCAGTAGTTAGCAAGATGTGCAAAATGTTAGTGTGTTAGACTCTCTTCAAAAACCTATTTATGGACCATTCAGATGGAGGACAGAGTTTACTCCTCAGTCTTGCTGTACCCATCAGTCTGTCTCCAAATTACAATGTTTTTCTAGCACCTGGCTAGACTGTGTCCTTAATTCACAGAATTTTTTTTCTGCTTATTTGATTTGATTCAACTGATGAAATTCATTCAATGTATAGAAAAAATATCAAAAAAAGTCTTGTTCCAGTCCTTTTACCATTGATATCTCTGCAGCAGCATGCTGTGTGTTTAGCTGTTCCTGAATAATGTGTTTATTTAGCAGCTGCTCAGCCTGAGAATGGTGAAGGTCAGAGTGGCACAACTCTCTTTACGAGACAGTTTCTCCATATTTTGTGTTTAGTAGTTTTCAGCAAGACTTTTTGTTTTCAGTGACCATCTGCACATTTCAATGGATAAGTACATAAAAGTTCATTTTTCAAAACAGAGTCCTTAATGTCCTGCATTTGGGTCAGTTTATCTTGAAATGCATGAATGTAATCTGTATAATGTTTATTTTAACCTGTCCCACAAATCATCAATTTTTCATTCTTCTGAAAGAATCAAGAGGGTCTGAGGTCTTCTCTTTTTTTGTTGGTTTTGTGTTTCTGGGACTGAACAGTTTCATTATCCCTAATTATATGATGAGCTACTTGGGAAAAAAAAGCACACAGAAAAATAGCTTGAGAAGAACAAAAATAGCCCGACAGTTAATTATGTTAAAAATACAAAACACTTGTCAGCATTCCATTAACATCTTAATGAGGGGGAAATAACCCTCATCTGTCTCAAAAAAAAAAAAAATTGCTCAAAAATAAAATCCCAACCTAGTTTGTAAATTTTGCACCCTGAAAGACAGAGATAATTTCTTCTCATTAAAATCCTACTGCTGGGTACCTAAGAGTTACCAAGTGTGAAGAGAACAGCCAGGCTTCTCCTCTGGTTGTTATTCAGCTAAGGTCCTGGAGGAAGATTAATTAGACCGCAAGACCTTATATTAATGGGACTCATTAGAGCAATAGATCTGTTAGGGAAGGGAGTGGAGGCTGGACAGCTATGATTTGTGGGGTGATTTCTCCCACATGGCATCGACATTGCTCTCAGTCTGCATTCATTTTCTCAGTTTAGTTTCTTCTTATTTCTGTGATGAGGTTATGTTCTGGGCCAGGCAGGTAAGAAGGATGAACCCCCAACCTGATCCCTCTTTTGATTGTGGAGGGTTGTTAAGCCATGCTCTTGGCAGCAGTGAGAGGAAAAAGGTTCTCCTGGGCTGCTGCAGGGAGTGACAGAACAATGAGGGAAGCAGTGTGCCTGCACTGGTCTAGCAAACAGCAATACCTGCACTGAAGATGTAACAAGATTATAAGCTATTGTTATTCAGATATTGCAGTGTTTCCATATTAGTCTTTTATTTCACAATCCTTCAAAAGGCTAACATTTCTCCTAACTCTTAAAATACTATTAAAAAGCTACAAGTATTTCACTATGCTGTCAATGATATTTAACTAAGAAACAAATGCTGGCAATTCAGATGGGAAAAAGTAGGAAAAGCTTCATTTTGAAAAGTTTAATGATTTACAAATGCTCCCTACATAGAAAAATAAATTTTGCACACCAAAAATAACTTCCATTATATATGTGTGTATACATGTGTGTGTGTACTAACAATAGCTAATTAATAGTTCTAAATATTCTTATATTTCATGAAGGAAAGTTACTAGAGTTACTTCTGTCTTTGACAAATATATTCTGTAATTATCTGTCACAGGAACATGTTTGCCTGTTTTGATCTGTAGATGTCCTTCCCATGCTTTGAATAAAAATTAAAACAAATCACATCCAGAGCATACTGATTTATGAATACCTAAGAGCAAAAACCCTAGCACAAAACCAAACCAAAACAAAAAAACCCGAAACCTACCAACCTGTGATCTTTATTCCTTTAGGTAGTGAAATGATCTCTTGGCAGTCTCAGCATGTCACTGAGCAAGACTTAGAGGGAAAGTGCACTTCACCCTGGACCTCCTCTGTGCCTTCTCATACAAGTAGACTTTCTTAGGGATTTAATACTTTCATCTGAATACCCTTTCCTCAGCACTTTTCTCTTTCACTTCTTCAAAAGTATGCTATCCTGCTGCAAACACGTGACCTGTTAGATTGTATTTGACTGAAGTATTGACAGGTTCAACGCCGTGGCAGCTGCTCTGCTATGTGCTGATGGATGAAGCAGAGACGCCTGCTCTAATGTCTGGTTGCCATGCCTATTGATTACTAAATGAAAATAAGCTTCAGACCTATTTGTAGAAGGTGTCTGCAGCCCAGAAGAACATCTGCTGACATTCCATATTTTCATCATGCTTTGAACACCAAAAAAACCAGTGATGTTTTTTAAAGATTTGGGGTCTGTGATATACTAAGTCCACATCCCATAGGATTGCCTTTCTCAGGGAGATTTCTGAGGCTCACATACAAAAGAGTGCATCTTAAAGATGATGAAAACAGTGGTGATTGTATGCTACAGGCACTAAAACTCAGCAGTTAATGTATCACTCTGTGCAAGATGTTACAATTATCCTCTATACTTCATAATTAAAAATGACATGTACTAGCTTTTTATTTTGACCACTGCAGCCAAAGAAAGACCATTCCTTTCATAAAAAACAGTCTGAAAGTACATTATGAATAATACTCATCCATTACCATCCAATAATTAACACTTTGCTCTGTCTGCATATCTTTACAAGGACATTTTTGTCCCCCCAGCTTTTGAAGCACCCTGCTGAGACAATCCTAGCTACCATTTAGATGAGAAACAAGCTACAGCTTTATTATTTTACTTTTCCAAACAGATTACATGATGGTAAATTGCAGTACATGGAAATACTTTTTGAAAGATACAAAGAGAGGCAGACTTTATATTTTGAGGAAATGAACTAGCTAGATTTCCAAATTAAAGGCTTGTTTTGTGCTGCAGCCTATTGCTTGTTTAACTGCTTGTATATGCTTCCAGCATTTCAAATGATACAATATACAGCTATAGCCAAACCATAAGATGTAAAAATTAAACTAGTAAATATCATGCTGAATTCAGAATGCTAGTCATAGACATTTATAATTTCCAGCAGCAAGTTTCTCAGGCTGCCAAATGTTTTTACTTTAAAATGAATGCGAAGGATTTATCTATATTTGTTCTTGAACACACTGCAGGAGTGCCATGCATTCTTTATTTGCAAACTGTAGGAAATTTTTCTGAGTAAATGCATAAATTGGCACAGTCTATCTTAATGGAAAACCTATTATTTTAATTACTAGGGGGTGGCGTACCCTTCTGCTTTGGATTTTTTGAATTAGTAATTAATGACTTCATCATAAATAAATCCCCATTTATTTCTTTCATTTCAGGGAATTAAAATGAAGATAACTCATTTTAGAGAATTTTCAGTATTACCCCATGGTTATCAGAAGGACAAATGGTACCACAAGGGAGTGAGGAGGCAGGATGCAGGTTTAGGAACAACTGAAGCCAGAGGAAACTTAAATGTGAAACAATATACACAAACACTTCTGGTTATTGGAATTAATGACTGTTTATCTTGCAAAATCTGTTGCCAAGAAGTAGAGGTCATATTCACCAATAAACTACGTGTAAAACTTGATCACTGGAGGAAAAAAGAAGAAAAAAAATCCACAGTGCGAGAGTAAAAGACACCTGGTTAGGAGACATGTCAAGCCCTGGATATTGCCACAAAGAAATTATCCAGTTCTTCTTTACAGATACCAAAACTTCTTCAGCAGACTTAGAGCCCTTCCTTTTCCATTGCCTGCCCCTACTCCAACAGGTAATCTTTTCCCTTTATTTGATGTTGGTGTAACTGGTCCTGGGATGGACTCAAATCATCACAGCTCTTTGGACTCAAAATTATTTAGTGTAGTTGGCAGTTATTTGGATTTGCTTCCTCTAGACAGATGGAAAAGACCATTCCAGTTTATCAAATCCACTGTATTCCCATTAAATACTACCCAAGCTTTAAATGAAAACAGAAAGTTTCATCAAGCAAACAAATACATCCTGGCTTGTAAATTAGAAAGCACATGTATGAAAGAGCAGGATTTAAAGTAAAAGAGAAAGTAAAACAAAAAAAGAGAAGAAAGAAAGAATATCTCAGAATCTACCTAAAATCAGTCTATTCCACCAGCTGCTGCTGAAGGTCTTGAGGAGGTTTTTCTCAAGCAAGTACTTAAGGAAACAATTCAAAAATATCCTGCCTTTGCAGTAGTTGGTATTAAGATTTTATGATGTATGGACCACCATAAATTTTTCAGCAGATAAGCAGCTTTTTTTTGAAGCAAATTCAAAAGGGCTATGTTTTTAGTTACTTTTGTAGTCCCGTTAGGAATAGTTCATGCAAATTATTCACTAAAGTGTTGTCTTTTAAAGTGGACTCCTGCCTGGGGTTTTCAGTTCCTTATTTGAACTTAAGGGTTTGCTTGCAGCACCTAGAGTGCAGTTATTTCTTATTGGTTTAAAACTTTTCTGCTGTGGGTGAATTTAGGTTTTATCTTTTATTTTGCTTTGTACTTTTATATACACACACACATACACACACACACATATGTATATTTATAATACCATCTTGTGCTTCCACCAGCAGAATGCAATGTTACTCATCCATTTTAGGCATTTTCCCCCTTTTCTTGATTCTTTTCTTGAAACTTTGTTCTTCTACTTCTCCAGCAGTGATGTTGGAACATAAGCCCAAACCACAGCTTGTAGTTACATGGTTGATTTTTTAATCTCTGAGGTGACAGAGAGTACTACCTGTGTTGAACTCCTTTAATCCAAAGAGAAGGAAAAACACCCTCACATTTTAAGCAGAAATCACCATGTGTAACGATGTGCCTGAAAGTAGGAATAGAAGTTAGAAAATTAGGCAAATATTTCTGCAGACAGAACATGAGAAAGGACTTCTTTCTGTTCCTGAGAGCCTAATTTTCAAGTTACTACAGTACAAGCTATGACTGTATTTATGTATCTTGTCTTGTCTATGTCCTTAATTTGTCATGATTTCAGCACTAAATTATGGAAGATAAGTATCTTCCATAAAGGCAAGAAATGTAGACAGGGTACAGAAAAGGAAGGGTTTAACAAATGTCTGTGATAGAGTAACAAGTCATTGAGCTCACTTATTAATGTTATAACAGAAAGAAAGAATTTGTGCTACCCTAACCAGGTATGAGAGCAGTACCTGGATCTTATTTTATAAGGCTGTCTGAAATATTTTACTTTCACTGCTGATATGTCTCAGGTACAGTGTCCAAACTGGTGCTTTTTGTGACATGGATCCCAAAATCTGAGTTTCGTGATTCTGCACTCTGAGCTTTGTGGCAAAATTATGCTTCAGTAAAATCAACCAGTTAGGCTACAAAAGCTGTCTTCACACACTACTTTGGTACTGCAAAAATCTTTGCATGGTTCAGAGACTGATTTTTCTCTAATGGGTTTTTGGAAAATGTGTCCGACACCTTGCATCAATTCACATGTCCCTTGCAATGATGCATTAATTCCCAAAATCTTTTGCACGGATAGATATCGTTGTATGCATTGGTTGTTCTTCCTCTGTCTGCATTTTTTGTGCAGGGCCTCCAAACTCAGATGCTCCAAATCTGCAGGCACTTAATCTGCATGGACAGCCTGACTTGAATCACAAGGAGCATGGGGTGAGGCAAACTACAATTCTGAATGCATCAATAGTGTGATACACCCTACCAGACATATTTGCATCAATTTTGAAGAAAAAAAAAATTATTAGATCAACTGAAATATCCTCTAATTATCAACCAAGTTTGATGAGGATCTTCTGTGATTTAAACACTCATGCCTGCTCGTCAGGAAATATGACCATTTGTTATTTTTACAGGAAACTTTCCTGATGCCATAATTCTGTGATTTTACAAAAATATTTTATGAAGAATATGCAAGAAAAAATATATCATGATTACACAACAATTAAGTTGTATATTTCATGTGATTAAAAATATCTAGATAAGGAAAAAGTGTGTGAATTTTTCCATGTGCATATTCATGGGACTTTTTAATTGAGTACCTACTTAATCAAAGACAAATTAGACCCTATATGATCCTAATTACAGGGCTACTACAGCTACCAGTGTCTAAATTCAAACATCTTGAATTAATCAAACTTTACACACTGCATATTTGAACAGGATTCCTTAACATGACTGTATGCTTAAATGAAATGAATCAGCTGCTGCAACACACTGCTCAGGTTCAGTCTGGAGAACAACAGGGTGGAATGACACCTCCCAGACACTGAGTCATGCTAGATCTTGAGTGGTTTGCTATGTGGTGTTTCTAAATGAATCCTGAGGACATTATGACTACCCCCAAGTACTCCTGTGTATGATTGAAAAAGGCACCTGGAGTTTATATGATTACAAGCATATTCAGCAAGGCAGCTCCTGGCCTCAGGATACAAGGATGGCTTGCAATGCATCACATTAGGTGCAGCTGCTTTTTCTAATGTCCTCATGGATGATTTTGCATTTAGAAACCAAAAAGGAAGGCTGGGTATGATTTTTTCTTTTTTATTTTTTTCCCCAAAGTACAAAAGAATTTAGATAGTTTTCTTGTAAAAAGGACACACCTACAAATTAATCTGGGTCCAGAATCTTTCTACCAAGTAAATGAAAAACTGAGTTAAGACAATGAAAACTACATCAAATTAACATCAAATGAAGATGAAACCATTTTGGCAATCAGAAATGTCATCAAATATGCACTACTGTACCTCCACCTGATAAGACACCATTTCTAAATTATGCTCTCCTAGTAGAAGTGCCTTGAATAGTCATGTATTATGCATATAGTATTTGTGAGATGAAAAAAAAAAGTCTGTGTATCTGAAATTGAAATGCATGTCTACACAGAATGATTTTTTTCTGTTAAACTGAAACAGGGAGGCAAATTTTCAGGACTCTTTAGTTTATAGACATTAAAAATGTGAAAGAATTGACTTGTTCTCACCCAGCAACTCAACGGCAGTGCTGTCACATCTCTGCTGTGAAGTGGGAGGCATGTCAGGGGCTCATGCCTTCCATGACAATAATCCCTGCTGGAAATGCATGCCCAGACTCAGGGTGCCATTGACTCTGTGCACTGCACTGGAGCATTGGCTTCTGCTTGGGCCTGCACCATTGTGCCTGCACAGTTTTTGGCTCCTGGGGCACCACAAACACCACTTTTTCTAAGAGATTACTCAGGAAAAAGTAAGCAGCATATACTCACAACATTCCTGCTGTGTAAAGAAATAATACAATCATACTTTCCTTTTTTTTTTTCGTATATAATACAGCGGTAATTCAAAGGAGATAGCATTTGCATTGTGAGGCTATTGCCAGTTGTGACTCCTGGACTGAGGTGTGGGAAAGATCAGAAGTCCATCTGTCTGCCTGTCTATTTAAGTCTATGAGGAAAACCCAGATAATTGCTTGTTTTTCAGTTTTAGAACTCATCTAATTTATAACAAACTAATATCTGCATGTAGATAACCAGGCTGCAAGGAATAAACTTTCATTCCTTTGTCTTGACTAAAAGCATGTTTTTCAACCTCTGCTTCTCAAATATTGCACATCAGATTCTGGAATGGAAGCTGTCAAGCCCTTCCATGCATGTGGATGGGCTCCTTGAGAATACCACATATTGATTCTGCAAAAGACATTAGTACAAGAAAGAAAAACCTTCTATTTCTCTTTTTTCTCATAGTTCTTCATTCTTTGGAGAGGAGATACACACAAGCTCCACTTCTACCCCTTTCTGAGTGTCAACCCAGAAGTGGAAATGTGGGTTGATGACAGTGTACTGGGCTACTTGAATCACTGATATAGATTGAAAGGTGCTTCTTATTTTCTCAAGTTTAAATCCTTTGTGGCAATCAATCCTTGTTTTCTCAGGTGCCAGTAACTCATTGCCTCTTCACTTTTGGGAGCAAATCAACAGGGCCAGGGAACTGTTTAGAGCAGATGGAGCTGAGCTGATGAGCAAAATCAGAAAGTCAAGACAGGGACTAAAAAGTCTGCAAAACAGCATAGCCTACAGTACATGAATTAATTACCTTACAGATGCATTTATTTTTCTTTTTGAAAAGAATCCTTAGAGCATTTGTTAGTGCCATAGAATGCCATCACTCTAGTCCATTAACAGGACTGAAAGACCAACAGTGAACAATTTATTTTTATTCTTTTTCCATGGTGGAAAAGTTCAGTCACACTCCCACAACAATTTGAGAAGCTGGATTAAATATGGAATCTGACATTATTCACAAAATTGTGGTGATAGAAGGGACAGCCTGATCAAAGGAATAAGGAGAATGAATATCAGATAATGAAAAACCCATTACAGAGGATAAACTGAAAAGGTTTGCTACTATGAAGAAATTCTATTTGTTTCTTCTAATTCTGCTTGTTCAGAACTTGCATCTATTGTTAATTCAGGCTGTCAGACATTTCATTTTGTTTTGCATTTCTTTGGAGATTTAAAATGTACAATAGACCACAAAATTTCCTAGGTTGCTTTCAAAGGCCTCAATTAATCCTCTTGCAATTCCTTGAGTATATGACAAGGAAAAATATTTTTATATATTTGGTTTTTGTTCTGACTTAATAACAAATGACATGATTAATGATAATCAATGACATTTAGCAATTCTGATCCACTAGCCACCAAATCCTTAGCTAGCTAGTAACCATTGAGATATACATGTCAAGAAAACCTCATATTTCAGTTTATAAAATAAAAATATCACAGAAGACAAACTCCAGGCTATTTATAGCACACATATTTCACAGTAAAAATTATATTAGTGACTGTTTTCCTGTGAGAATTATCAGGAGAAGCTGAGAGAAAGTAGTCTGTGCCAGTAAAGAGGTGCTGGGGAGAAAACCAGGGAGTTTGAAGGGATGCACAGTGCAGACACAGGTGGCAGGCAAGGCATAGCTGCTGATGGCCCAGGTATATCAATGTTTACATGCCCAGGAAAATACCTTAGCCTTGATTACCAAAATATATCAAAAACTGAACTCAGCATCAACAATTTTTGTGTAGATGAAGAGCAGAGAGAAGAACATGCCACTCCAGAGGTTTTAATTTACATCTAATTACAAGTCTGAGAGATAGCAGACCAGCTACAAGGCAAAGGACAAGAAGCCTGACATAAACTGCTTTAAACTACACTTCTCCACTGCATGAGAAGTGACTATTTTGCTGATTGAGCTGCTTTCAGCCCAAAGCCAGGTTTAGCCCCTACCAGAGCACAACTGGAAATCTGCTGAAAATAATACCTAGAAGAAGTTAGTGAAGGGTCTGCAGAACAGTTGTATGAGAAGTGGCTGAGGGAGCTGGGTTATTTGACCGGGGGGAAAGAAGGCTCAAGGGGGACGTTATCATCCTCTACAGGTTCTTGAAAGGAGACAGTGGCCAGGTGGGGGTCAGTCTCCTCCCCCAGGTAACAAGTGAGAGGATAAAGGGAAACAACCTCAACAGGATCCAGGGAAAGTTTAGGTGTATATATATATATATATATACAGAAAAAAATCTTCACCAGAAAGGTTGTTAAGCACAGGAACAGGCTGCCCAGAGAAGTGGTGGAGTCACCATCCCCAGAGGAATTCAAAAGATGTTTGCATTTGACGCATACGAATGTGGTTTAGTGGTGGGCTCGGCAGTACTTGGTTAATGGCTGGGCTTGAAGACTTTAAGGGTCTTAGCTAATGTAAAAAATTCTAAGAGACTTTGAATATACATTTTACCTCTCTGCTTTAGCTCTTGTAGCTTTTGAAGGCTTGGGTTTTTTTTTCTGAGTTTGCACTGGTCGCCAGTGTGCGCATCTGTCTGCAGGTGCTTCCCTCTGGTAGACCATCAGTGGGCAGGGACTCCTGCCAGCGCTGTGCTAGCATTAAACCTGGATCAATCCTTTCTTGCTCGTGTAGGGGTGTAAAAGGCAACACAAAAACTGGTGAATGTACCTGGAGTTTGCTCTAGACAAATGAGGAAACTAGAGACAGCACATAACCCTGAGTAGCAGACCTTGATATGTGCAGCAGAAACTGATTGCTTTCGACAAGTGAATTTTCAAAGGACCTGATTGTGTGTGACAACAGCAAGGGGAAGGACAAACAAGTTTGCTCATCTGTGTCCAAACTCATGGCAAGGCATATATGGGCTGCTGAAAACTCAGCTGGCTGAGACTGTAGAAAGAGCATATCAGTGTTATTTCTGGTGTTCTCAGATCAGAAGGTAATGCAAACTGACAAGCACTGAGTTTGCCTGTGAGGGTTCATATCTCCAGTGATTTTAGTCAGCTTAAGCGAGCTCTTCTCCTATATGTGCATCACTGCCTTCTGTTTTACTTGGAGAGCATTGGGACACAAATTAAAGAGGTGGGTTTATTAGCAATACTTACCACTAATGCTTCTATATGAAACTTATACCAGCAGAATGTGAAAAAGTGACATGTTGCTCTCAGAATAACAGATGATTCAGCCATTAATTGGCCTCTTGATGAAGGCAACTAATGTGTTCATAATTATGGGAACCAGAATAGGTGCCTCTGGCAGTAACACTGTGGTGTAGGTGTGCCGTATAGTGTGGTCCCCACCGCCCTGACCTGGCACACCCTTCAGCCAGCATTGTAAAGGTAAAATCAGAGTGTGTACCATCCACTGGCACACAGAATTTTCCTCTGAAAAAAAAAGGCAGAGGACGAAGGAAAGAAAGTAGTAGTGTTATCTGAACTGAAGAGATATAGGGACTGTGGGAGAAAGTAAAGCAAAGCACACCTAGTCCAGCTTGGAGCCAGAGTTGAAGGTCACCAGTCAATAAGAGGTGATGCACATCTCAGTCACTTCAGCAGTAAAGCAGGGAAGGCAGTAAGTCACAGTGACTGCTGTAAGAAAACTGAACTAGAGATGCTGAGAAACCTCATTCATCAATAAACAGAGGTGATGAAAACAAAGGTAAATTAATATATTCATTTTTCTGGGAACAGTTTCTTCTTCCATTGTATTATCAGACGTTCCACTGAAATACTCTATATCAGAGACCAAGAACTCTAAATAAAAAATTCTATCTTTAACCAGGTAAAACAATTTAAAGAAGTCATTTACTGTTCTGTGGATGTGGAGATCACCACATCATTTAATATCTCTGAAGATAAAAAAGTTAGGGGGTGCATATATGGTGAATATAGATCAGATGAAGAGGAAGACTTACCAGGCTGGCCTACTACCACAGAGCTTTTTCTAAAGAGGACTTTGGTGTAGTACAATGTCCTGTCTATGGTCCATATTTTTGTGCTCTTTCTTCATGGTTCACAGAGAAGAACACACTATTTTAGCAACCATCCTCAATCCAGTCAGTGCTGCTTCTAGGGAAGAGATTTTTATGACTGTAACAGGGGCTGCTCAGAGCCTGTAGATCAGGTGGCTTGAAAAGGAGTCAAGAATAACTGACTGAAATCTGCATTTATCTCAGAAAAGATGGGAAGATAGATGCCCAAAACTCCTGTACAGAACTTGGCAGAATAAAAAATGTTTAGCTGTCAAGTAGGTACAAAATCCAGCTTCATGAGATTGAGGAGAAATTTTCATTTGTCTTCTTTTCTCTTTTCACTTTAATAGCAAATAATATGTGAAGAAAGTGTGAATTCAGCTCCTTACATAGGAAGATAATGTATTTTGAACAGTAATTACCTAAAAGGTAATGAACACAGATAAGAAAATCAAACTCAAAGATATCTCAGCCTCACATGACAGAATGTTTTAAGCTATGTTAACTGTGATCAAATGCAGCCTTTTAGGTATCACAGATTTTGTTTCCTGGCTGAATTTCACAGAACTTAAGATTGGAAATTTTTGTGTGGAAAAGCAGACATTTAACCAGCCAGGTTAAGATGTAATTACATACTTGCACATGCTTATCTGGGGTTTGGCATGTATAAACAAATGTCCTCACAGATTTCACAGTACAGTGGCTAGAACAGCTTTGTCAAACTTCTGTCCTACTTTTGGCTGTTGTGGAAAATTTGAGAAAACAATGGCAAAGACGCCTTAAAGTGAGAGGGGAAAATTTAAATGTTTGCTTAACCACTAAGTGATCTATCTTTTAGATGTTCATAATGTTCATGTCCCTAATAAAGGCAATGAGGCTGCAGCAGTCTAATTCATTAGGCCAATGAAAGTGGTCACAATGCAAATGAATAGTAAAACTCCAGTTCAGCTCCCACCCTTTGAGGAGAAAAGTGGTTCCAGTCACCTGGCAAAGTGTTCATGGCTTGCTTTGACTGCCATTTTTTCCTCTAACTGTTGGATGTTTCTAATGTCATTACCTGGCATTAAACAGTTTGGAGGATTCTGCTCCAGATCCTGCCCTGGCAACCTTCAGGTAGAGTTGTCCCAGGCTCCAGTTTATCTGAAATCCAAAGTAAAGTTTTTACCATTCATTCACCAAATTGAAATAGTTTTAAATATTTTTTATAATTTTTTTTTTATCTTTTGTGATTGACTTATTTGTCATTGTTGAAATTTTTGCTCTTTGAAATTAATTGGTTATTTATTCTCCTCATTCCTGTGTAAATCAATGCATATCTTGAGACTTCATCTAAAGATGTTAGTCCAATAATATTTTGATCATGACATTTAAAATTTACTTTTTTCCTTATCTTATAACAGAAGTCTTTAGTGTGCACACAGAAAAGTAGGCATATATTTTGCATTAGAATAAAAAATCCTTTTTATTTAATGTGAATTGTTGTTGAACAAAGATAGAAAGTCACATATGAGATGAAATTATGTATGTAGATACCAATAGAAAAGCTTATCAGAAAAATTGAGTTATTCATTAAAAGTCAGAAAAAAGTTAACACAATCATTTGTTTCCCTTATTACAGAAATACATGTAGTTCACCACAAGAATGAAATAAGATGTCCTTTTTGGGGGATTTCACACTAATTCCCATGGACATAATCAATTGAAACAAGATATTATGCAGTTCCTAAAATAGGTTCAGGACTTTATAAATCCTTCTAGCAATATTATCTAAAAGTGGAAGAAAATGAAATAAGACTATTAATAATTGTACTTTTTAAAAAAATCCACTGCAAACAAGGGAAATAAACTTTTTAACAGGAAAGGGGAACATAGTGAAACTAATAATGCAAAACCTGTCAAAACCCTAAATATTACAGCAACTACTCTTGTAGTAAACTTGGCTTCCAGTACTTGTAGGTATTATTGGTAATAGTAATTACTTTTTCACATGGATGTAAGAGTTGACATTATTATTTTAAGCACACCTTAAAATTGCTTCCTTATTACATTTTATTTTTAGTGCAGGCAAATAACATTAGGAGACAATAATCTACTAGCACCTCCTGCAGCCCCAGGATATCTTGGGTTTCTTCAAATCATCCAAGATTTCCTGCACCACTTCTGACCACTTTTGAGTGTCCACACGTCTGGAACATTTATTGCATCTCAGGTGTGACATTTCTCTGTCCGTGGGGAGTCTTTCACTGAATTCTCTTAATATGTTATCCTTTAAGACTGCAGTGTTATTCTGCCCAGGCACCTTTTTCTTCTGTTGTCTTTCATATGATCTGTTTTTCTTAATTCTGGTACCTCTGTATGTTTACCTCATTTGCCATCTGTTTTCTTTTTCACACTCAGGATAAACTGAGCATTCTGCAGTGCTGCTGTGTCTGCTGAGATTGGGGTTCTAAGCTTGGGCTTCCCATGGCCCCAGCTGCTTGACTCAAGTCTTTTCAAGAGGTGAAATTTCAGGCATGGGCAGATGGTTGGACTAATTCCTCCTGATTTTAAAGGGCTCCTTCATAGGCTGTGGGAACAAAGCATCAGGCACCTGCAACAAACATGAACCACAAAAGCAACGGAAACATTTAATTTTCCTTCCTTGACTTTTCCTTGTGTGCCAGTGGCACGGTCAGCTGGAAATGCAGTATTCATGGTTGTGAACAGAAGCTGTGTGTTTTTATGAAAGGATAGGTGTTCTGCCTTGAAGCACAGTCCTGCCTGAAGAGAAGCCTGTGTCCAGCACGTGTCTGGCAAGGATTGCCAGATCAGTTCACACTGCTGTCCTTCCTCCTAGCATGTGATCTGCACACACAGGGAAGCAAATTTCTCTCAATAACCAAGGACTAATTTGAGACCTAGCAAAGATAGAGGCCTCATTTAAGATCTATTTAGAGATGGTGAGTAAGACTTAAATGTTTTGCAGACCATTTACTGGCCTTTCACAGGGCCACAAATGTCACAGGCCCATGAACGTGAAGTGATGCTTTGGTGATGTGTTAAATCTGACTTTAGAACGCCTTGCACCAGATAAAAAAATCTGAGTTGAAATATTGATCTGTCATCTCACTGTGACAGTCCAAATGCAATAAAAAATGTTAATGTTCTGTAGACTTCCTGTGAGATAGGGCGCATCTGTCACTAACATCCTAACTTGAGCATTTTTTTCTGCAAAGAACTTCTTTAAAACTTGAAAGTCAACATAATTTAAAGTGCCACCACTCTACAGAACTTTCATCTCTACTTATTTTAACTGATCTGTTGAAGTTTTCCTGCAGATAATGCAAAACTCAGATTTAAACCCAAACTGCCATGGTTCATTCACAGCTGAGTTTAACACTAAAAACTTCCCCTTGTCTCTAGAATTTGTACACGGTTCTTTCATGGTGCTATTTGCAAAATAGAACAGAATAAAGCATTCTGTAATGGATCAAGTTATTTTATTGTGCTAAGTGGAATAGCAAAACCCTCTAAAGGTGATAAAGAAGAATTTGTGAAAATGTCAAACCTTGATAGCACTCTGCCTTTTACACTTCACATTATCAACTTAATGGATACGACTTATACAGGTAAGTTTTCCAAAGGAAATAATTAACACCTTTTGCTCAAAGGTTTGCTTTTTTAAAGGTGGCCACCACATTTGTCCACAAATGGTACAGAGGTTTCTCATTATCTACTCACTTGCTTATTTTTCCTGTTTTCTGAGACCTCAATGCGTGTACATATTGTGTAGAAATTTGGCCTTCTGTAGGAAAGAAGAAACATTTTTGTAATAGTATTTTCTTCAACAAAGTGTTTGCCTTTCAAATTTCAGCATATAGTTAATGCAAAAAGACAGAAGTTAAAAGGTCTATCAAATCCTTGATCAGCATCCCATCAGAATCAGGTAAAAGCTTCCTTGAAGCTCTGATCTGCTTTTATATCAACTCCTGCTAATATTAAAAATTAAACCAAATAGCTATTCTGAGGGTTACAGCAACAAATAATGCTTTATTGTATTGGAAATCAAGCCCAGTAAGTAGAGGAGAACTCAGCTAGACAATTACTTTACCGCCTAATCTGTATATTGTAAGTGCTGGTGTTTGATGTCTATGTTTGCAGAAGTACCCTTTCTATACTCAGGAGAGGTCATAGAGGTGTTTAACTCATGGATGTCACAGATTAAAATGAAGTTGATCACCTTATTCCAGATCATACTGCACATTTCTTTTCATTTGATGACTGTCCACTATCCCGTTTGATATGACTGACTGGCATTTCATCAGGAAAGATCAAAGTCTTCACTGGATTTATTAGATACAGGCTTGCATTTCATTGCCAAAACCATGGATAGTTGCACAAACACTAACATGATTCATGGTTGCTGAAAAGTAATTTATACAGATCTTTCATTTACTCTTACTCAGCAGCACCACTCATGTTCAAGAAACTGTCATCACATGAATGTTGAGTGAAGGTTTTCCAAAACTGCTGCTCAAGCCTCCAACTCATGATCAAAGAGCAAAGCAGAGAAGAAAATATCATGGTAAAAGAGGAAAAAAAATTCCTCAAATCAAAAATGTAAACCATGAATTTCAGGTCAAAGTTGAATAACTATAATAATTTCAAAGGATTGTGTTTTGATTCAAACTTTTAACTCTCAGCACAAATTAAGTTATATTTCTTTAAAATGGTATTTCGTATGAGAAAAAAAATGAACTCTCAGTTTTGAGAGATCAAGATATGCTACTCTGAACTTTCCTCAAATCTTTTTTTTTTTTAGTATTTAGAACTGACAAAAATTGGTCATTTTCTTAAAAAATCTTTAGGTTGTTTTATGAAGAAAGCTTTTTCTTTCCTGTGGGCAAAAGTTGAGATTCTTTACCTGTAGGAACACCAGGTCCTGGGCTAAAAACCAGCCCATGAATTGTGAATCTAAATGTTAAGCATGTGAATTTCAAGCACCTTCTGTTTGAAACCTCAGGTCTTTTAGGACAGAGCAAGAGAAGAGTAGTGATAGAGAGGGGAGCTGTCTAGAAAACTGTTGGCATACTTCTGTTACACAAACACACCTGGAACAAGGCTCTTCCCCCCTCACCCCCCTACACACACACTTTACTCTCTCCTGTAGAGTTTCTTCATGACTGTAATATAAATGACACTTTAAATGTCTTGTCATTCTTGACTGAGAGACCCTTTGGCATTACACCTCTGTTATCTTCCCACAGCAATTCTGAGGTTGGAATGATGGATAGCCACTGGTGATGGATGACTTCACGATTCATGGTTTTCACTGTGGACCTTAAAGAGGATCACTCGAGCTGGATTCGCCATCGATCAGCTTTTACACATAGGCTTGGAGCTGAAGCAATATGATGGAATCTCTAACTGGCATTGCAGGAGAGCTGTTAATTGCATTTCACACTCATTCCTGACCTGTAGAGGTTCCAGCACTTTTTTTATTGGGTTTGCCCCAGTGTGGATACATGCAAATACAGGTGATCTGCCATCTCAGGATTTGCTCATTGGAAGTTAAAATGGTGTGGTCTATAAATTCACAGTTTATAACATGAATGTCCACTGAACTCTAAACCACATGAGAAAATTTTCTTCCCCAATAATGATTCATCATGTTAAATTTAGTTGTCATGATTATAAAAGACCTTCGGAATTGCACTAAATCAGTATGCTCTTTTTGTCACCAAATCTCAAAATACAGATAAATGATGTTTGGCACTGATTAATTCCTATTTTAATAACCATGAAATGACTTGTTGATAGAAATGAAAATTATCACATCTGCCAGTGAAAGCAAAAGTAGCAGGACATTTCTAATTTTCCAGTGTTGAACTTTGAACCAAGAAATTATCCATCTCTCTGAAACAGTTTACTGTACACATGACAGAAGTAATGCATCTCCCATTCTAACTGGAGTCTCAAAATCTTGGGAGTATTAGTGTATTTATAGAATTAATTGACAGGAGATGAATTGCTACCATTACCAACATGACTGACTAAGACTGACTGTCTGACAAAAATCATTCTCATTCTTCCTTTTCAATCTAAAACTTATTCTTTTCTCTTGAGTGGAGCTGAATTCACCCCGTTTGACCGAATATTAAATAAGTGACAGAAATTAAGCTGCATATAATCTTTAATCATTAATAATTAATCTTATATTAATCCAAAATGAATAACGAAAGTGTTTATCCTTTACAGTCAAGACAGAAGAATTCTGTCAGTTTTAGGCTTTCACAGAAAAAAAGCCCTAAATAACAGAAAAAGGCATCTAAAAACATTAGGGTATTCTGAATATGACATTTACCAATTTTAGTATACTTGCAATTACATGCTTTATGCATGTCTGAAATATATAAAACACTTTAAATGCATATTTGTAGAGAAAGTACCTGACACAACTAAATTATAGATGAGAATTTACATTTTAAAAGTAATTTTTTCTTTCAGAAGGCAAAAGTAACTTATTTAGTACTCTCCTAATGAAGAGTAACATAAAGGTTATTATGAACAGTGATGCACCTTGATTTAAAAAAGAATACAAACATTCTGCAGTCAATTACTATCCAAAAATTAGCGTCTGAATGTCCAAAAAACAACACATAATTTGCCTGCACCAAGTCTCTACGCTTTCCTCAATACATGTTGGATGTCACAAAACTAATGAAAATGTTAAGGCAATTTAGAGCTGCAGTACTTTCTGACTGCTATGGGTTATTAATGATCTCAATGCACTTTCTCAGTTATGAAATGCTTGGTTTTGAATCAGACTTTATTTTGTCAGCTCCATTTCATTCATCCTATTTTCCAGTGTGTGTTAATTGCCTATGATAGACTCTATATTTTTGTTTGGGGACTTTTTTCCCCTTTAACCACATTGGATATAGTCTAAGCAGTCTAAAGTATGCCTTTTTTATTCCAGAAGTAGAGACTTACTCGTAATGGATAAGGCTGTCACCTCAGTACTTGTTTAATGCATAGCACAGCCTTGCAGGTTCCTCCTTGGAACTGGAAATAAAGTAGTTTAAAGCAGTCAAATCTGCTTTTGCACTGCCTTTAATCTACTTTACTCTAGTTCCTTCCAAAAAGGAAAATATAAATAAATTGAGGAAGATGCAGCAGACTTCGAGGGTAGTACAAGAGCCTCAAGTTCAAAATGAGAACTGAGGTATCCCTGGGGGGCCTTCTAGCACCTTAAGCTGCATTTCATGCCTCAAAACACTTGCAGGGCTAGACACATTGATGTAGAACTTGCAAGTTTGAAGTATGGTTATAAAAAGTTTACAGACTTTCCAGATCCCATTCTCACGGAAATATCCATAAAACAGGCAATGTCAGCTCTCCTTCTGCGCAGCACAGCTCAGCAGAGACAGCAGATTTTGGTACCGTATTCTTGGTGACCAGTGATTGCTCTGGCTGTTTTCCATAGACCCTGCTCTGCAGAAGTCCTTTCCATTGGCCAGAGGCAGCTTAGAGCAGATTTGATCCCTTATTCTCCTTTTAACTTCTGTCAGAGTAGATACCATCATTTTACCCTAGACTTACTGCAGCTCACTCCTGACCCTTGTACCCAAGCGGCACATCTCTAATAGCAAAATAATGTTCCCTAACCCTGAAACTGAATGGTGGAACATAGCTCAATTCAGGCTGGTTAGACTTTCTTCTTCCAGCAAATAAATTGTCTTCATCCACACCCTTTGGTGGCCTCCACATTGCCTCTCTGATCATGCCCCTAAAATGGGAATATGGTATTTGCCTCAAGCCAGGTAACCTGCAAATATTTAAAAGTTGAAGTTCATCATGAAGTAATGCTTGTGCCTGAGCTCAGTGAGCTTCTCTGGGAAGATACAGCCAGTAATTGCACAAGCACCAAATTCAACTTACTAGTAAAAAAAAAAAAAAATCAGAACGACTGAATCCCTCTTGCAAACACCCATGAAACCTTACTCATAAGAAAAAAAGATTAGGGACTGCAATGATTGCTTTTTGAGAATCATTATTTTAGAATTCAGGAGGAACTGCAGGGTTTCTATTACTGATGCATTAAATAAAGCAGAAACACACAAAACCAAAGAATCCCTCATTCTAATGGTACACAGATATCCAACCATGAAGAAATTGCACATTAAATAATTCCAGTTAGCACATTAAAGTGATAGACACAGCAAAGACCTGCAAATATTTACTCTTTTAATAATCCAAATATCCTCAACATTGGTAAGATTGGTTGATCTAAAGGACAGCTCTCACTGAAGAAAATTACCTTCTAAAATTTTTTGTCGCATCTGTTTCTAATAAAATATACCTGATTTGTTTTATAAAGAAAAGGCTCTAAGTGTATAGGTTTCTGATGAATAAGTTCCATACTAGTGGGGCTTCTAATGCAACATTATTTTGGTGGTGCCAAATATATCAACCATTCCATCAGAACACAATAAACTTGCACCATCAGTACTAAGGTTTGTAAATATATGCTGTTTGGAATTGGTCATAAGTTACTAATTAATGGATAGGAAAGCCAAGATGTTTGTTTTGACTAAGATTATAATAAGTAATTTTTTTTCTGGGTGAATATTTAGTAATAAAATTACTTCTTATTGTTCGCTTAACCACTGTTTCATCCTGCAGCATGGTGAATATTTTGGTTCTGAACCACTAAACATACAACTAAGGTTAGCAATGATGGTTCAAACTTGTATTACAAGGAGAAGGACAATGAATTTTCAAGGCACCTGCTCAGCCAGCCTTAGTGCAATAAGAGCTTACATGAAGGCTTTCAGGCCTCCTTTCACTAAAGGAGATTTATGGATAATGCACAAAAATGTATTAGACTTTCCAGAGAATTAGAGATCTTTATGGCTGCGTAATTTCTACTCTAGGTCACAATAAAATTACCTTGACATTTACTTTCAGCTTGTGAGAAGAAGAAAAGTACTTGTCTGTCATTCTCCTGCCCATCTGAATATCACAGCCTTCAAGACCTTCATGAAGACAACTCAATTTTCCTCATTAGCTAAATTTACTTGCAATATGACATTATGGATCCTGAATTAAAACCCTTGATGAAAACTTACTTGAAGCCTCTGGTTATGTGCTTCTGAATATGTGTGTATTTTTGACACCACGATCTCCATAAACAACATAGGCTTTCTTCTATCATTCTTAATATTTTAAGGTAAAGGACATGGTTAGAGAAAAAAAATTCCAAAGGAAAAAGAAAACTCTACAAAATCTTTTCAAGAGTTTATAACATAGCCTGCCACTTCATATCTCCTTCCAAAAACAAGGAGACAGGATAAGTTTTGGGAAATCAAATGGAGACATTGGTCTTATATTGTATTATGATTTAGTCTAGATAGATACACTTAGCCACTTCAGTTTCTCATTTTGTAATTTGGGTTCATCTCCTGTCTTGTCTTGTCTTCATTGCCCTGTCAGTCAAATGGAATTCCCCAGCTACCAGTCTTTTTCTAGGTAGAATAATGCAACACACATTGCACTTCATTTTAGCATACTAAGAATGTTTACTCTTCCTGAACTAGCTCACTCTCTGTATTGCTCATTGCTCTTCAAAAGGCATAAATAACTGGATTTTGTCTCCTGTCTCCTGCAGTCCTGAGCATAGGTTGGGACTCCTGCAAAATGAATAATCTGTGAGAAACAAAGATCCTCCAAATGTCATGCCTTCAATTATTTCAGTATTATGCAGTATTATCTAGCAGATGCAGTATGATCTTCAGCCATGCTGGAAACTGATTGTATCTCAATTTTCCACTACATTATTTATTTAAAGAGACTTCTGTGGTGTTCATTGTTCAAGTACTAAACATTCCTAATAGAAATGTCTGATTAGGTCTAGATATTATTTTCACTTCAGCTAGAGGATATGTTACTTGTATTTTATGCAAGGTTATGCAACTTCTCTGAATTGCAGATCTTTTGCAAAGCTCTTGGTGAGTAGAATTCTCTATAGTACACAAGAAGTTCTCTTGAGAAGCACATATTGAGGTCAAATATACTTGATCTCATACTTCCAAGTGCATTATTGTCTCTCACATGGCTTCAGCCAAACTGAATGTTTATTACCTTCATAGAAATTAAATTAATAATTTGGAAAAAAAAAGTGTTTAGATAAATATTTCAGTAAAATACTAAGACTGGTTCACGAAGTTTCTGATTTATCTTAATCATTAAGATTTATAATTAATCAAGATTTGCATATAGCAAATTTTGCCTTATCAACATGAAATAAGTTTATCACAAACACAAACATCTTTATTTGTGGGCTTGTAGGCTTGAATTGATTTCAGTGCTTATGAATGATGTCTGATTTATCGTGCCAAAGAAACAAAAGTGTAAAAATAAAAGCAAAATGATTTCTCTCAATATAGCACAAGATTTTTCCTACAGTAGATTAACATTAGTATGGAACTGGGAAGCAGATATTTGCTTTAATGATTGTAGTGAGTTGACCTAGGCTGCCTGCCAGGTGTCTATCAAGCTGTTCTATCACTGCCTTCCCTGCCAGGATGGGGAGAGGGAGAAGATGGAAAAAATCTCCCTTGGGGGTCAAGGAAAAGGGCAGTTTAATAAAACAAAAGCAAAGGCCAGACAGAGAAGGAAAGGAAAACAAAATATTTATTATCTACTTCCCATCAACAGGTGATGTCAAGCTACTTCCTGAGAAGCAGAGCTTCAGCATGTGTAGCAGTCGCTCCAGAAAACAAATGTCCTATAACTATCCCCCATGCCACTCCCTCTCCCATTTCCCTTAGCTTTCATTGCTGAGCAGATGCCACAAAGTGTGGAAATCCCTTTCTTCAGCTTGGGTCAGCTGTCCTGGCTGTGTCCCCTCCCAAGAACTGGCCCACCCTCAGCCTGCTGGTGAGGGGAGAATGTTGGAGACAGTCTCGGTGCGGTGCCAGCATCGCTCAGCAGTACCCAAACCGCCCATCAACACCTTTCCAACATCAACAGCCAAAGCCATTAATGAAAATGAATTGGAGATTGGGCATATGTTAACTGATTTACAGAACTGAAACCTCAGATTTCTGAGCAAAAAATTAAGTCTGACTGCCATAGGAAAATTAACCACATCCATCATTATGCTGAAGAATATCTGTACTTACTGATTTCATAATTCAGTTGAAAACTTAGGTGGCTAGGCCAGTATGAATGTAGCCTTAATTAATGTAATTACATAAACTAAAGTAAAAGGGTACATTTATACTTCATGGATTAGCAAACTAAATAAAATTTTAATCTTACTGGTGAAGTTTCCTGGCAAGTGCAGGAAAAGTACAGTAATCAAAGTACAGTAGTGTCCTAAACCCAGTCAAGTGCTCTTACCACTGGGCTACAGAGCCAGACTTCATCTAGTTCAAATTTTTTTCCCCCAAAATACTAAATTTTGCTGGGTTAATAAGCAGAAATGAATGTTTCAGTAAAAGTATTGAAGTATGTCCCAAATTATACAGTCTCCTTTAAACTGACCCTCCCTTTTGATCCTGTGCCTATGTAGCTAGCACACACTTCCCAAATGGGTGAGTTCTGGACTTAAATTTCTACATTTAGTGAAATGTATGGATTCAGGTTTAGCATTTTGATATAAAAATATTGTAGTGTTAATATATGCCATTATCCACCTCCTCCTTGAAGCCAGGTCTTTGAATTAAAAAGACTGAGATTATCCGTTTCTATGCAGAAATGAGGTGGGTGAGACATATTTTAAACCGTCTACTAATTCAGGGGTTGCTACTTATAGAAGAATTGTTTCATTGCAATTCTGCATAAAATTGATCTGCAATAGAATTTAGGTCAGAATTGGGTCACCAATCTCTCAAAATGGATTGTTTCTTTAGATTTAGAACTTCTATATTTTTGTATGTAGAAACTATAATGATCCAAAATGTTGATGCCAGCAGTGCACAAAAGTCTCAAGTATCTGGTAGCCTTATAAAAGGCTTTTCAGGATCACAGTGGATTCTTTCATTGCATAACATATTTTTAGTATTTACTGCAGATTCTTTGAATCTGTGCTTTCTCTGTTATGTTGAATTAAAGTTTCCCACCTTCAGAGAGCTGATCTGAGATTGAGTGAGCTGCAACAAAGCTTCACAGAAAATATTTTCTTCTGTCTGTTAAGACCAATGACAAAACAGGTTTATAGCCAAGAGTTTTAATACAAGTATCTTTTTATATTGCCCAAAAAAATGGTAACATTTTAGCTTGCAAAAAAAAAAAAGTTCTCCATAAAAAAGATTTTAAAAATTATTTCTAACTTTAAAAAATATTTTTTAAAAAACCATCAGACTAGAGTAATTAATCTGGTTTATTACAGCCACAAATGCTACTGAGAATTAGGCAAACCATCATCTTTCCATATGCAGTAGAGGTGAACTCTGCAAGGAAATATTTTGTAACATATTTAAACCATGGAAATGATTAGTGTATGTTTCAAGTATTTGTGATTAAGCAGAAGCTTAAGACTTTAGTAATGCTGAAACTAAATTATTTAAATTGACCTTTTTATTTTCGCGGGCATGATTTCCCTGTTACTGTGCTCGTAAACAATACAATAGAGATGAGTTGAATATACTTTGGAGAGCCAAAACCTCAAGTATTAATAAGTGAAGTGCAGTGGTCAAAGGCAGTCAAACCATGCATTCTAAACAGGTAATTTATGAAAGTGTGAGCCAGGTATGCCTCTGTATTATTAAAAGCAAGCTACTGTGTAAGTCCTGTACAATTGAAGGCTATCATTGCAATTTACAAATGTAAAACAATTTATTGTTTTCCTGTTAACAATATAATATTCACAAGACATGAATCATGTAGGTATCTTTAGCAGCATTTTTATTTATTATTATTATTAATTCATTAACATCTTGATATCATTATTGTATACTTAATTTAAAAATAATTTTCTAGCAATTTATTTTTTGTGTATGGTAGGATTTATTAATTTTTTATAATTAATTTAATGAAATTTCCTTGTATTTTGTTCAGTATCTACTTATTCTTTCTGGAAAAACATGCCTAGTCTTTAAAATGTGTCCTTTGACTAGTCAAATATCTCAGCCCTAACCCACAGCTAGTAATTATGTTCAATTCCTTTTATCCATTTGACAGGATTCATGACAATTAATTGAAGCAGGAATATTGCAGAGTATATGGGTAGAACTGGAGGTCAGATTTGGCTCTAGGCACAGCTATTTAACATAGCAAAATGGTCCTACATTCACTTCTGAGCTTCCCATGTTGATATGGTACAAATGATGAATAAACACTATTGATAAAGCAGAACCAATTTAAAGAGTGAAATAAACTCCTGATGAGATACAGCTTTTCTTTTGATTGCAAGAAAACTAAGAAAAGTGAGTATCTAGGACTATGTGTCCTCCATCTTTTTTTTTGTTTGCTTGTCTGGTTGGTTGGTCGGTTTGGGGTTTTTTTTTTTGTGGTTTTATCTGTTTGTTTTGGTTTTGGTTTTGGTCTTTTTTTGTTGCAGCTTCATAACTTTAGTTTTCTTCTTTCCATCCCATTTTTGGAGTGTGTGAAGGGCCCATCTAAAGAACAATAAAATCCATCCCAGGTTACTCTGCTGGAAAGATTTGGGCTAATTCAGCTGTGGGGTATGGCACTGTGGAGGACTGAGAAGGGAAAGGATCTAGATGTACTGAAAGCATTAGGAGACAAGAATAGTACCTCAAGAATTATATATTCAGGGTACTGGGGAAGTGGTAATCTTTACACCCTAATAGAATTCTTCAGGAATAAATCAGAGACACAACTTGTAATATTAAAGGAGAATAGCAGGAGAAGACATTAATATTGCTCTTGTCTTAATGACCACCATGAAAACTTGATAGCCTCCATTCCCAGATGACAAGGGACCATTATTTTCAATGTTCTGTGCAGGATAAAAACTTTAAAACCTTAGCCCGCTAAAGCTATATTAAGATTTATTATCAGAAAGTCATTTAAGTCATTTCAAAAATGTTCCAGGGGTTCAGATTAACAACCATTTCATTACTTACTATCTTTTTAAACTAGAATTTAACATATTGGTCCATTTCAGCACCAAGTGAGGTTGAGACTTTGCCATTATTCGTTTTTGAATGTCTGTTCTTGCTGAGGCTTACTTAAGCATGAATGGTTTTTCTTGGTTTTATACCATGAGATTTTATCTCCTAAACCTTTTGTGGCCTTCCAACTAGCATTTAGTCAATGCTCAGTTGACTGATCTTTTGTCCATAATTAGAAAAGACTTTCCTTAAAAATAATCATCCTGTTACATTTTACTGGTAACAAGGGGAACAATGCATATAAACTGCGCAACTGAGGAACAATATACAAATTCAAATTAATTTAGATGATTTTTCACAATGCAGATAATAAAATTTAGTGTCTTTTCAGTATTCATAGGGATTTGATTTCTGGAAAGGATTTGTTTGTAGAATAAATAATTCCAGCAATGTCTGTGTAAAGATGCAGAGGAACTGCATAATGAGTAAAATTTATTAATAACACCATCAGTAAAGATATAGTGAGTTTTTCAATCTTTATTTTGCTTTTTAGAGACATAAAGAAATTCTGCTTCTCACATCTCCTTTTTGGATTGCTAGTAAATTTTCTGTATTGGCAATTTAAAGTAAGTAAAATTCAGGATTTTTTTTCAGTAATATAGAGTCCATTAAGGTTTACTTTATCTAAATGATGATTTTGCATATTTTAATTTAATCCACTCTCCTCAGCTGTATCCAGTTCATCTACTTGATCTTTTAAATCAAGTATCAGAATGCATGATTAACTGAAGGCAATCCTTGACCTCCTATATGAATCTCCCAAAATGAAAATCTAAGCCTTTAAACTTTTATGATGCCACCTAGCTTATTTCAGGGTTGAAATTACAAGGCTTAATGTATTCAAAGCTAATTATAAAGTCATTCTGAGACAGAGCAGAGACAACCAAACCAGATGGAATCCATTACCAATCCTACTCCTGAGACTGTCTGGTATTATTAAAATGTGTAATATCTCCATGTAGCAGGGTCTGTTGTAATCAGTTTTTGTCTAGGTACCAACACTAGAGCCACTTCTATGAGCTCTTTGTAGAGGTTATCTCTTCTCTTTGCAGAAATAGGTCTTCTCATGCTTGACTCTCATCTGAATTAAATGGACAGTGCAAAATGAATTTGAAGATAGGAGGAAGCTTAAAGAGCAATAAAACTGCAGAAAAAACAGTTCTGGATTTGTTGAAATGAGAATAGGAAAAGTATGTTTAACAGCTGATAGAATAGACAATAGTACTTCAGATGAATCGAGGAAAAATTATTTTCCATTGGGGAGTTCCAAGGAAAAATTTGGAATAAAAATCTGTTTCTTATTTACATGCCTGCTTCCCCTCCCCCTTTTTCTTTTGTCTTATGGAAGAGAAAGAGTAAAGAAAATGGACAGTAAATGCCACATATATTTTGAACTTCTCATAAGCGTTCAAAATTCATTTGGGCAGACTGAAATGTATGTCACCATTACTTATTCAGACAGAAGCATTCTTAAGCCATCTGCACTCCAAACTAGTGCACAGACATGATCAGGCCATGAGCATAACCTAATATATCTCACCTCCCATCGAGGCTGGTTAGCTGAGTGTTACCTTAACCACTGTGAAATCACCTTCAGCGCAGAGCTGGCTTGGGTCCACAAGTCCCAGGGCTCATGGAGGGGTCTATTTAACTGCAAAACTCTGCATGAACATAACAGCATGAGGAATAGGACTAGATATCACTATGAAACAGAAATTTCATCATTATGAAATAACTTCTATTAGTTTGAAAGATTATTAACATCAGATATGAAAATAAGCATGTTTAATTATCTTAGTAGGAAACATAGCAAATGTGTTTACAGGGATCCTGATTATACTCATATGTTGTTTTAAATTTCACAGCTGAAGAACAGGTTCACAGGACTGAAGATATGGAAAGTGAGATTTGTAACTTAAATTAAATTATCTTAAATAAATTAAGATAAAGATGTCCTAAATTTCCTGTCTCAACATTATGTTATTCCCCATTGTACATCACTCACACTTGAGCAATTGTCCTGGTTCCTGCAGGAGAAAGCCAGAAGAGTAAGTTTCTTATTTTGATCTATAGTCCATTTTATCTAGAATTCATACTGTTTGTGCTTTCCAAATTAGAACATTAGTTAAAGAAATTGAAAAGCAATTTATCAAATATACTGTAAAATAGCACAGTAAATTCTTTTTTAGCACCTGCTAAAAACATTACTGTTAAAAGGATATAAATGACACTAGAAGCTGATCCCATTTAAACTGAGAGTTGGAGGTTAGTCTCTTTTCTTAAAGAATAGGTAGAGTGCACTTAAGATTCCTGAGGCTCATATTGGGTTCAGCTGTGAAGTCTTTATTTCTAAGCAAATCTCACCATGTGGGCCTAGTATAGAAAAATCTGCCTCCTGCTCCAGTGTGTCAGTGCCTGCCCTCAGGAAAGGATTTAGAGTTCTGAACAAGTGGGTGAAAAGGCTCACTGTGATTTCTGAGCTGAAGCTTTCTATTTAGATGCCATTTAATATTTCCTGCAAGCCAGCCTGGAGCCATACCGTGTCCAGCTGCTGAGTGGCAATTCAATATCTTCTAGCCTTTGTGTGGGAAGAAAACGTACTTCGTTAAGAATTTGTAATCCAAGGTGCAATTTCAAACCTGGCTGACTTTATGCAGGATCACTTCAGCACAAAAACCTGAAATCAAGGGAAAAAAAAATCCCAACCCTAAACTTTGTCTTCAAGGAGGAAATTTTCTAGCACGGTAGTTTTTTTTTTTTTTCAAATTGCCTCTAGGAAAGTATGTAATAGCTGCCCTGAAAAAGACTACCACAGCACCTAGGTTGAGTTGGTTTGTGTTATCACCTCTCCAAAGACTTAGCTCTCTTCATTCATCCAAGATGGGCATGTGTAATACTACCCAAGAACCACACACTCCTGGGTTTCAGGCTGCTTTAAAGTTCTGCAGTTGAGATGGACTCACCAGTTCAAGGTGCTTCTCCATCCATTGACCACAGCAAGGATCTAGATGAGCAAGTTCAATCTAGAAGCCTCACTCTTACATAGCAAAATTAGGAAAGATGAATCCCAACTTGACTACACTGAGGCATATCTAGAAATTTCTCCTAGATCTAATGCTGAATGTGCTAACACAGAGAGTGAGGGTACAAAATATTTTAGCAGTAGTTATGAATCAAGCCGTGCTCCATAAATCCGAAAATTATTCTTAAGAATAAGAAAGCTTTTTGTGTTTTAGGAATACAAAAACAATTATTCAGCTAAAATGGAATGAAAACCTAGTTTCTCTAGTTTCACATTATTGGATTTCTCATTTATGAACTTTAAAATGAATGTATGCAATAAAGCAGACCAACAGAGCAGGGTTCAGTATGAGGCCGATGACAAACAGAACCCTTGCCCTTCTTATCAAGCAGATGGAAGACAGGTAGCACTAAAGAATTACTAATAGGGGAAACTAACAGATTAATGTGGTAGAAATTCCTGCACTTGCAGCACTAATATGTTTATTGGCAGAGATGCAAAAATGCATGTAGCCTACTTTCAATTTCCCAGAGCCCAACTGATTTAACGCTCTCATGTTGCTCAGGGTAACAGACTCCCACCTAGGAGTCCTCCCACGTCACAAGATCAATGGGACCCTGGAAGCTGCAGCAGAAAGAAATTATAATGTGCACCAAATTGTTGGAGCTGATAAAGAAAACACATTTGCCCTTCATGTATTTTTAAAGAGGTTCTTTTTCATTATGACTGGTAAATGGTTTCTCTGTGAACTGCACAGATAAAATTAAAAGAGGCTTTTCCCCCCCAGTTTTTGGAAACATCTGCATGTTTCCTGTCCCAAGGATGTTAATATTTCAGGATTATAGATTAAACTAGTCTACCTCCCTGCTTTGAGTCAAGGTCAAGTATAACTGAACAGCCCCTGACAGATGTTTTTCTCCTGTGTTAATCATAAAACATTCAGCACAGAGATTCAACATCTTCCCAAACTAGCTTGATCCCATTTGACAATCCTTACAGGTAGAAATCTTTTCTAATATTTTATCACATTAACTATTTAAAAGCAAATTTAAACTGCTTTTGCTTTTTTTTTTTTTTTTTTTCCACCTAGTACTGTGTTCTACAACTGTGGAATGTTACCAATTACTGTTTTCTTGGTTAACATTTCACATATTTTAACTTTTTTATGGTACTTGCTCTGATTTCCTTCCTAATGCTTTTATCCTACCTTTCCTTTGGTACCTTAACAATCTCATTCCTTGATTCAGATAATTTAAAAATTTCCTTCCTTACTGATTTTCCCTGAGTTTGCATTAAGTCATAGAAAAATGTTTGAAACTGTTTTATATACGAGAAAGAACTTGGAATAGAATTGCTGTCTTAACAGCAACCAAGTGACATCTGGCTTTAATGGAAAAAGCAACTAAGTTGTCAAGATATTTCCAGACTTAGTAGTTCTCCACTTTAGGATTCTGTAACATTCTGTTCAGCTAGTTAGTTCCCAATTTGAGATTATGGATTTGATTTTCTTCCTGGATGTGATATTTCTATTTCTTACTGGTATCATCGTTTCTCCAGTTTACCCACGTTATTTGAATTCAAATCTGATCCTTCAGAGACTTTTAAGCCTTTTACAGCTAAATATTATGCAGAGATTTTACAAGTATGGGCCCTATTTTATCATCCAAACATCCCACCAGATCTGTCCTTCTGATTTGACAACAAACCATTGATAACTACACTGAGAATGTTGGTTTGTGCATGGAATTATCAGCAGTTTGTTCTTTTCTGTTCTTCCTGACTTTCCCACTGCAACACAGGATAGAACTATGTCCAGAGGGCTGTTGGGATCAAGATGCTGCAATCATCCCTCTGGAATTCACAGGCCAGTAATCTCTTCAAATGATTATGCTGCTCTGACTTTAGCTGCTCTTGACAAATTCATATTGGTGGTTAGTAATTACCTCTTAGGTGAATAACCATGTTTCTGCATCGTTTCAGGAACTAAGTTAAGGGAACTTTTCTGTAAATCCATAACTCTTGTTTTCTCCATCAGAGTAAGTTTTATTTAAACTGAGCATATGTTTTATCTCTGCATCAGAGACGTACAGATGTACCTGATGTGCTGGTATGAATGATAATAGCAGCCAAAACTGAACCTTCCTATCTGAAGTGTTAAAGCAGGAAAAAACATTGATGAAATTTTTTTTGCCACTCATTATATTTTCAGGCTTAGTCAAATAAATATTTCTTTAAAAAATGATGTATTTATTAATTAGCTAAAAAAACCTTTTATGTTGCCAGCTGAAATGCTTTCCACATGTTAGGCTTTAGGATTTTTTTTACACCTACACTGTTTTCTGTATTAATTAATTTCCTGTGGTTCTCTTTTATTGATTTTCAGGTCATGGGGTAACTATAATATCTTAACATCCTACTTAAGAAATGTAGGAAATTGGTATATCAGGCAGTTTCTTTGTTTAATCAATTTCAAAATTATTTTTTTATTTAAAAAAATTCTCCAAATTAGTGTGGAAGTAACCTTGCACTACAGGGCTTAAATGCAGACAGAGGGAGGAGGACCAATTAATCTGTAACAACAACAGAAACAAAAAGCAGCAATTTAATCATGTGAGTAATATATTCTGACTAAATATAAGAAATTTTTTTTTCTAAGTGTTAGAAATCACTGAAATTAATCTCAAAACTATTTCTGAATTAAAACCCTTAATCCTACAACAACATGATGTTGGTATGACAAAGAATACCAATATGGAAACAACTTTTTTTTCCTAATTCTTTGGAAAAAAAGAATTTTTTAACTGTTGACAGAAATAGTGCTCTAAGGCATCTACTGTGAAGCAGTTTAAGTTAGTGTCTCTTTCTTTAACTTCTTAATGTTTGTTCCCATAATCTTAATAATTAAGAATGATCTTATCTATACATACATTTGTAACTGTGTGTGTACTGAGAGTGCATGTGAAATTAGGCTCTTGCAAACAGTTAAAATGTGATGTCTCATAGCATACAATTCTATTTCTAGTTCCTTAAAAATTTAGATACATTCATATGTCTTAATTATTAATAATTTATATATTTTATCTGAAATATAATTATTTTCCAACAAATTTTAAAGTTTAAGTTTGCAGGCTGAAATTTTTCAAAATGGCAATTGGAAACAAGCTCAATTTTGTTATAAATTTTTGTCTAAAGCAGAAAACATTAGAAACAAATCAGGAAACAGGAAACTATTATCAGATAATAGGTACTCCTCCAATAAAAAATGTCACTATACACTAAGGTACCTACATGCTTTGAAACACCCTTAAAGTTACAGATACACTAAATTAATGGTATGAAAATGTATCCAAATATATGAGTTACTCAAAACAAAAAAAATCTCTGTTCATAGTCAGACATGTGGCTAGTAGCCATCCTCATGTACCAGCTTTTTATTCACTGTATTGAATCATTACTGATGCAGGTCTTTCATGAATGGAAAGAGTAAATTTGATGTTTTCTTCAGTCACTTCCTTCAGCTGTCCTTAGACCATGACTGTGCTTGTAAATACAGCTCATTAGAGCTTGGCATTGATTGGCTGTCATTTCCAGGACATGTCTTGCCTCTGCTCTGCTAACCCTTTCTATGACCATTACTTCATGAACCATTCCAGCCTGCTCTCTCTTGGAAGACTAACCTCAATAAAACCTACCATAAGGTCAGCCCATCTTGCTGCTCCTTGTAAATTCACATATCAGAATAAGGTACTTATTCTGTGCTTCAACATTTCTTTCAATTTTTAAAATTTTTTTGCTGATTTTTTTTTTTTTCCCAAAGTGAAAGGAGCAATATCCAACAATCTCCCACTACAAGGTGTATTTCTTCCTATATATTACTGATTATTACTCCAATTTGATTTTCCCAGCAAAATATCAAAAGGATGCATCAGGTTTTCTTCTCCTTATTTCTTAATAATTGTTTTTATTTATTTTGTCCTTATTCTGGATGTTCTTCTCTAGAATCCAGGCAACTAGAGTAGGGAAATAAAAGAGGCTTCTTTAGGCTGCTTTATTTGGGAGAAACCCTTGGCTGGTAACTGGGTGCCAGAAGCCTCTACTCCAAGGAACTTTATAAAAGTTAAGGTAGTTGTGATCCCTCTCTCACACACATATGGACATGCAAAATTTCCTATTTTTCTCTATTCAAGCTGCCCTGAGTTGTCCTGATATGTCAGATTAGATAGTGTTTCCAGACTTTTGAGTCTTAGTAATGGAAGTTTATGATGTCCTTTGTGCTTCCCTGTCAGGTTCATACTAGTGAAAACATTCTTTCTTTCAACAAACATCTATAATGTTTTCTCACATCACAGGCTTTCTCTTTGAAACTATATGTAATAATCCCCATATATTTTAATTATAATTATATTATATAAATATATTATAAATTTGAATTTAATGTTAGGGTATACGACATATTCTTCTGTATTGGCAGAATATTTGTATTGGTATAGCATCACCTGCTTCTGTAATTCTGGAATTTTTTTGCTGGTTTTGGTGGAGATTTTTCTTTGTGTTTTTGTTTCAATAAACACATTGTGGTGGTTTCAGTGCTGGCCAATCACCAGTGCCCTTTAGAAGGGCACTTATTGCTATAAGGTTACGTCTAGCTTCTATTTGGTGACCTATAGATGTATATAAAAGTAAAGGGCATAGCATTAAATTCCCCAAGATGGATGACAGCTGATGGATGATTCATAGTGTGAGAGAGAGCACATCACAAATCAGCCTGCCAACCTTACTCCTTTGTGCTCAACTTTATTTTGTTAAGGAGGAGGAGATGGAATTTGGGTATGGGAATTTTGCCCTGTGATTGTTTGGTAACTACAGCAAATATGACATGTTTGCTGTTCATGCACATACAATTATCCCAGGATGAGACAATGGGATGAATAATACAGGACAAGGAAAGTGAGGAAGTTCCCCAAGAACTTAAAAGAATCACAGGTGAGTCAATATTAGAAAATTGTGCAGTCTCATGAGGGGAATACTTTAGCACTTTTAGTTTATCCTGATCTGTGCCATAATTTTTTGTTATGTTCATTTGGCTAACAGCTTCTTAGCCAACATGATCAGCAGTAAATTTTGTTTACTTAACCTTTGCATTGTGGCACAGAAGGGGATCATCAACAAGCTTTGCTCTATTTAGTAATAGGAGAAGTACAGTGTGTAGTAAAGAATATCAGAGCTCATGACAACTGTATATATTTGAGTACAACTTTTATTTTAGATTTTTTTACTAACATCAATTGCAGCAGCCTAAAGTGAAAAAATTGTACAGTTTAATGTACAATTAAACTGATGCATTCATATGTTAAAGGAAGTCTTACAAGGGTGAATGCCCAAAGAAGAGAATCATGTTGGCCTCCAAATATTAACATGAGTTAATAAAAATAAATCTTTATTTTCATTTGAATTTTTCATCTTTGTATGAGGTGAATCTTGGTCTCTGTTAACAGTAATGTATATATTTTCTTCTGCATTAAGTCAATTGAAAAAGTATGTAACAAGGGATTACCTTCATTCCTCACCTCCATGTACATATATATCTACCCCATGTGTACAAAAACATATTTCCCTGTACATGTATATATATACATTTCTGAATTGACAGCATGTGTCTTTAAAATATTATTTTTATTTATTTTGGAAGCCTAAAGAGTGAATTTAAAAATGTAACTTCAGTTCTTATATCAAGTATTTTTTTTACTACCAAGGAGTGTTTCAATGTACATCCATCTACAAGAGATCCTAAACAAGTCTTTACTCAGACATAATGGCAATTTCATGAGTTCCTGTGGCCATTTCTGTATTGGTTGCAGAAATTCAGCTATTCTGAATAATGAAAGGAGTAAGACAGATTGGCACTCAGCAACAGCCAAGGGAGGAAAGATTTGGAAAAAAAATTATTGCTAGAGATTTGAGGAGATTTCATACAAAAACAAGCCTGGTAGGAAAAACAGAAAATGTAAAACTGCTTGTGCAGAAAAAAAACTGGCCACAAGGGAAGACAGTTGTTCAGTTGCCTATAGTTTTTGCTATAAACAAAGAGAATTGTAAATTGACTGAGCTTTCAGACATGCTCAGGAAAAGGCCATTGTTAATTCTGTAATAATTTCTACTCAGGTTTTGTGGTCCACTGTGACATGCAGTGCTAATTATTTCTTGAAGTGTGGAGTTTTCCTGAGAAAAAGATTTATGCTGACCAGAAAAATAGGCACCTGCTGCTCCCATCAAATCCTGCAGTTATTTGTCAACTGTTTCTGCAAATCCATTATATATGCAACAGAAAGCACAACTGTAAGAACAAAATAGCAGTCTAAAAAGAGAAACAAAGGTACAATTTTGGCAGTCAAACAGCATTCATTTATTTCCCATTTATCATCATGTAGCTAGACTCCAAGTGTTTGGCTAAAGAAGCAAACCCAAACTGAGTCATAACATAAAATCTTATTCCTATACACATTTAGGACTACACAGAGAATTCCTACTTTCATCCTCCATCATCATCAACAGCAAGTAGCTGTTGCTCTTTATGACTCTTTATGACTTCATATGACATCACATAACGTGCATCAAACCTATTTTTATAAACTCTCACCATTCTCAAAAGTCTATTTCCAAACTGCTTTGATAATGCAGTGAATGGACATGTTAAATCTGTGGCAGTTTTATCCTTTTACCCTAGTTCAGAAAAATGAGATTATCAGCATAAAGATGCAAATGTGACTAAGTGTGTTTGTGTATTTCCCTAGAGTACTTATTTCAGCATGACTGGCCTACAGTTATGCAGTCATGATATTTCAAAAAGGATATGAAAATCTGGACTATCTAATGGAGACTGTACAACATGATATTGTGTGTGCACTTAGTTCATTGAATTCAAGTTGTACAACATTTTGTGAATTTACAATTATGCTGCATAGGAAGGGATGTGATTTAAAATATTTTGGAGTCTTAGTTAAGGTTTACCATGTTTGCATTGTGCAGTACCATCTTTTTTGTCCTTCCTTTTTAGTATGCACTATCTGGAGACCTCTACCATTTGACATTATACCTTTGTGTGTCATATCTCTTGTTTGCTACCAACACAGCGAGTTTTCTGAACTCTGGTCTTGCCTTTTCTTTCAGTTTTTCTCCTTTTTATTTTAGGGGATTTTTGAAGATCTTTTTTACTTCCATTGTATTTTCTGCAGCTGTTTCATGGGCCACTGTCCTTGAACCAATTCTTGTCTGACATTTTTTCATGTTAATATCTCCAAATGAGAACTATCTATGAGATCAACTAGTAGCTGAATTGTGTCCAAAACCATCTTGTCTGCCTTCTGGAAGTATTTTGCATAAATTTGCTGTCAGCTGAAGCTCTACTTGGCTAAAATCTCTCTTAAGCTCTCCCACATGAATCTTTCCTTCCTAACTTTCTCAACTGTTATGTCATCCTTCTGCTGGCATTTAAAACTCTTTCTGTCTCAGAGAGCTTTCTGGATTTTCATGACTGGATAATGCTTCATTTCATCTTCTCTAAAACTTCTCACTCCTCTCTAGCCAGATTCCTTTTGCTCTAAGCCTCTGATGGTACAGCTGTCTTTTCTCTGATCCAGAAATGCCTTATTCCCCTCCTCACCTCATGTTCAGAATCATGTTTTCACGTTTACCTACTCAAACCTGGAATAAATATTTTAGTAAAACTAGGATAGATCCTTCTAGTTAATAATTTAAATGTTTCCTTTGAGAATCACTAGTGAAACAAAAAAATGATAGAATGGATTTTCTGAAATGGTTTTGTATGTTTTCTGTCATATTTCAGCCAACCTTATCTGTGACTCACATTTCTCATGTGATTCTCCCAGTCCTCACCAATACACACCAGTCTTCTTCATTTGCAATTTCATCTGGACTCAAAGAAATTGGCCAAGGTCTTCTTTTCCTTAGAGCCATTAAACTGTCTTTAATTAATATTTGCCAAGGTCATTAATAATTTTTCAACATTTAGTGACTCATGTTAAAAAACAAACTGAAAAAAGACTAAAATAGGCCAAGGTAAAACAAACTGAGTAAGCAAACATTCTGAAGTGCATGAGAGATGTTGAGAACTCCCTGTCACAGAGAAACATCTCAGAAATTCTAACCCAAGTCATTTAATAAAAATAGCAATAAAAAACCTTTTGAAGGCAGTGTTCCTGCTCTAGCTAACAGATAATACCAGAAACACAAATGGAAACCTTCCCTCTTTCAGTCACAATCTTCCTGGTCCATTCCAGCCAAAATCAGGAACTGACAAGAGAGTTTGTGTTTTCTGATGTGATGCTACGAGCCAGAAAAGAACATTTAAGTAAGTGACTAACATCTTTTAGTCCAATTATTTGTCACTTTACTGATAGGATGATTGACTCAGTCATTCCATCAATACTTTCTGGATGAACACCAATCGATGTAATTATTGAATGAACTTTACTTGAGCATAAGGTTCACCTTGAAAAAACCTTATTCTTTCCACAAAACAAATTGCAAGGTTCTCTTTTTGCTCCATCTTAAGAATGTACTAAGTAGTGTGCTGGAAAGAAAAGCTAAGAGTTATATCTTTCTGCTTGATATTCTGTTTGCTGAAATGGGATATCCCCTCAGGCCTCTTTATAACCCAAATGAGGAAGTGATATCCCTAAGGGGAAAAGAACTTCTACTAAATTTCAATTGTAGCTACATACAGCTTAAATATTACTAGATATGACTTCTCTTGCTTTTCCCACTAGAGTTCAGTGATTCCTTTCTGCTTAGAAAGGCTGTAAAATATGTTTTAAAGCAGCTTATGCTAAGAAGCCAGGGATAGCCATGACCAGCTTCTAGAATTTTTCATCATTCCACAGCCCACTATGGAAACACACTTACAGGGCTTCACTGAATGCACATCTAGTTTCCCATCAGATTTCAGAGCCCTGTGAGAGACACTGAAACAAAATTTGAAGTCTGGGCAAGGAATGGATTCCTGAATTCTGATTTGAGGAAGGAGTCATCAGTTGTGATTATTTTATATGTGAATACTGATAATGTAACCTGCTAAGAGAGGCTTTCTTGCGATGCCTTCACCATAACCTGACCTGACCAGAAGGTCCTGTAGCACTTCTTCTTGCATCACAGTGTCTGAGCACAAATCACTTGCTCCGTCGTTGTTTCAGTAGGATTCAGAAAAACTTCAAAACTTATTCTTGATTAACTTCCTTTTTAAATGAAATATATCTTTATGTGTTTCATATTTATGTGTTAAACATTATATGAAATTTCATATTTAATTTTGCTATAACCAAAGAGAATTGTAAATTTCAGGGTTTGCCTAAATGTATACCAATTTAGAATCTCTCCTTCCAAAGAGAAGACAGCATAGCAAAAGTAGAAGGAAGGTAGCAATGTTTTTGTTAACATTTTTTCCCTTCAAGGAAAGGGTGCACAAGTAAACTCTTCTACAACAATTTAAATAATATGTCTCTCTCAGTGAGACATGTCTTAACAATTTTGATACAAGCCTATGTTATTTCACTGTCCCATCATGAACTAACAGACAAATCATAGGGCACAAGCAGAGTGACATTTTCTTTGTTCTGAATTGTGCTTTTACTGCAGTATGGAAGCTTGATCTAGCCGGATTTAGTACATTATCTGAGAAAAATATTTCAAAGCAATCTTCTTCCTGTGAAATCTGATCAGACATTTACAGACTGTCACTGGCAATTATGGCAATTATCAGTTTATGACAAGGCTGATAAACAAATTGTTGTACAAAGTCATAAGAAAAGCCTCCATGATCTGACTTGAGGCCATACAATTAGAGAGATCTGCCTCAAAGTCTCATTTTAAGATGACCAATAAAAAGAAACTTAAAAATGTGGCTCAGCAATCTGAGGCATTTTGAAAGTAGGGTCAAAAAGGAAACATTTTATTCAAGGTTATTAAAAATAAATACATGTTGCAGATGGTCATTAGGGTTTATTTAAAATTAGCAGAGAATTTAATGAGACACACCAGAAAACTATTAAATAAATAAACTTATTTTTAGCATTCAGAAACATTTAAAATGATTCCCTGTGACTTTTCCCAGGTATGTAATTTCAGACAACTTGAGCCCCTCAATTCCTTCATATTTTCATTTATTATGTAAATAGATACACAATAATTTTTTTTTCCTTTCTCTCTGTGCCCAGAAGACTGTATCATTCAGTACAGTTACATTCTTTTAGCCACTTATGACATATAGTCATCTGGAAGCCTAAAACTTTGAAACTGAATTGTGAAGATAAAGCAGAGAAATGACAGTTCAACCTGAATCAAGATGTAATGCCTGGACCATCGGGCCTCTCTCATCACAGACGTCTCACAGAGCAATTATCTGAATATTCCACATTACTAATCTTTGCTTCCTAGCTAACAGTGCCATTACTGGATGCACAGTAAGGCAAATTATTGCCTTTCAGGTAAAGAAACAGAACAGGTGCCAGAGATTATATTTAAAGGTGGTTTTAAACCAGATGTCAAAGTAAGAAAAAACAACATTTTCTTATACTCTGTTTACTTTTTCTGTAATGTTAAGGAAGATTAAAAATGTTCTGTATTTTTTTTCCCAAAATGGAATGCATATTTTTTCTGTTTCTTCATTTTTTTTGTTTGTTTTGGCTCTGATTTTGGTTGGTTTTTTTCTGTTGTTTTGTTGTTTACTTTTGGTGGGATTTTTTTGGGGTTTTTTTTTTTGGGTTTTTTTTTGGTTTTTTGGGGGTTTTTTGGGCTGTTTTTGTGGGGTTTTTTTGTTGTTGTTTGTTTGTTTGTTTTATGACACTGATGTACCACTGTCCTTGTGGGAGGGAAGTAACACCATTTTGCAATGGAATATATAAAATAATACAATAATGTAGCTAGAGATTGTTGCCAGTATGCCAAGCAGAACATGTTGAGGGGACAGAGCTGCTGTCCTGACCACCAACACTCAAAGGACTTAAGACCAAATTGTCCATCTTTTCAGTTGCAGATTTTATGGAATAGTGGCATAAAGACAGCTAAATTCAATACTTTATTTTTAAATGCAGTTCATTTCAGCCACCAGAAGATTTGACAATCTAATATTATCTGTCTATTTATCTGCAGCTTTCTTGTGAACTTCAAGATTTTAGATACATGTCTAGAAAAATTGCAGTGTTGGGTTTTGTTCTGTTTTCGTTTTCCCAAAGATCTGGTAGATTAGTGCTTGTGTAAAATTGTATGTGCTGGTAGGAGCACATGACTAGTGGAATCTCTCCCATTCACACAGGTACAAGTTCAGTCTGGCTGTCTGAAAAACAGAACTCTGCTTTACAACTATGGAAGAAAATACAGTAGGGAAGATACCACTGCAGAACTTCAGAAGTTTCAGGGAAGCATTGGGACTTAGGTCCTGTGCAGATATCAGGGAAAATAAAATTGTAAAATTTAAATATCAACATTTAAATTGTAGGAAATACTTTAAGGTTGAGAAGAGGCAAAAAAAATTGCCCCAGATTTGTGGAGATCCTGCTATACAGCAAGTTCTCACACCAGCAGAAATTTTTCTAAGTCTTCAACAGGAGATAACATTAAATCAGATAAAAAAACCCTGGGCTCTTCACAGAAAGAATAAAACAATACTCCTTCCTCCCCTGACACTCTGAAGCAAACTGTGTGAATGAAAATTAAGTTATTAAAAATTAATAGCTTTTGGGTTACTTTGGTTTTTTTTCGCTATCTTTCCTATACATAAACTGTCTTTCCTGACTAAATTAAATTCAGGTTACCTGCAGCACAGTCGTGGGTCACAGCTACATCTTCAGCCTCTTCTGTGTGTAAATGAGATGAACCATTTTTAAAATGACCTTATGTTTATTTCTATGCTTTTTCTTCTCCCTGTTGCAGCTTTATCATCCTGCCGGCCCCTTTTTGTGTTTAAAATGCCAGTGAGGTGGAAATTTCAGCCTGTGAAATCCAAAGCTCCTTCAGTCTTCCTTGCTATAAGCCTGGGCTTAGGCTGTGCACCTCAGAGGTTGAATGTTAGCATTTGATGTGTAAAAAGACAGAGTTTCCATATTTCTGACTGGTGCACAGGATGTTTGTGTGCAATGCATGAAGCCAACAAATATGTGACCACTTTGGACTAGTGAGTCCAATGTACATGGGGTCTGCCACGTCTGAATCTCTGCCCTGGTGCTCCTGGCGTTGAACTGATCTCATCTCTGACTAACTTAGACATGGCACCCAAGTGCATCCAGCCCAGTTTGCAAAGCAAGCATGTCCATCACTTGTTTGCAAAGCAAGCACTCCATCACTCCACACAGTGGCGTTGGTAGGGTCTGTGATTCCCAGGTATCCCTAGCCCCCGATGGGCCTATTAGCACCACTACCATATTACATAAGCTGCCTGGACTCTCTAAATCCCACACTGATGGTCAAAGAAGCCTAACAGTGGTAAATGATTCCTTAGTGCAGGTATGGCGACTGACTTGGAAACCTATTCATGGCCACCTTTCCATCTGGCTGGTAAGCATTTTCAACTATGAATTCACCATGCATTTTTGATCTACAGCCAGTTTTCTTCAGCTCTTTATTCATCTCCTGTGGAGTATACTGCTGAATATATATTTTTTCAAGCCATGTCTTGACTAGAGTTACTGCCATTACACAGTGGAACTCCTTACAAATCCCAGACAAAACTAGAAACAGCCCTGAGGAACAGGCAGTTGTGTCTCAAGGGAAATTAAAAAATCCCCCAGTCTTTTACTACCTATATTTAACCAAATTTATATGGGGATTTTATACCATTAAGCACAGGGGATATAGTGCTGCCAATATTTCAGACCCTTAGGATTCCATCCGAAATGGGCTGCTGCAAAAAGTGCATTTAAATCGTGTTTAGATCATAATATCAGTATCCCAAGATTGGCTCTCAGCGGAAGGCTGAGATTTTTCTCCTGAAGAGGGAACCCCTCCATAATTCATTAGCTTCTTTTCTGCATTGTAGATGAAAAAAATGAGCAAAAAGGCTATTAAATAATTTTAAGTTTCATGAAATGGATTGTATAATATTAGGCTTCTGGTACACCAAAGTTGTAAAATATATACATTTAATAGGCATAGAAAAGAAATTCTAATTGTTTTGCTCAGCAACAAGAAAGACTTATATTTCAGAAGGAATTTTCACCTGTGTGCAGCTTAGTTTATGAAGTGAGAAAAAAACATTTACAAGAATTACTTGACTTGTTTGAATCCCATGTTGCCAAAAAACTTTATACTGGAGCCTGTGTACTTATTGACTCAAAAGGCATAGCCACCATAGCTGATACCAGAAGAAAACAGCTGGCAAATTGAAGTTCATCCTGTCCTCTTCTGCAACCACTGAAAACTTACCCACTACAAAAGGCATCATGCTGGGAGGTGTGCAGAGGAGTTTCCATGGCTGATTATCTACCTGCAAAGCTTTATCTGTTTGTTTATGAACTCACAAGGAATGGGGACACAGCAAAAATCTGCATGTCCAGTGCCTTGTGCTTGCTATTGCTGCCCCCTTAGTGAGGCAAGGAGAGATGTATGCAACATCACACAGATTATAACAGTCGTGCGCTGACTTCGCTTTTGTAGCACTTCCTAAAACATGGGGCTGTTTCCTGCTAGCAATGATAATCTGGGGCCAATTTTGGTAATTAGATAATTTTTAAATGCCTTAATAAAAGCATTCAAGTGTACATTAAGCTCCCACATGGACAACATCATTAATACTTTGACTTTTTCCTCATGAGGAAGCAGTAGGATGGGTAGCAAAATTAAGAATTAGTCATGTTGCTAGGAAGTAAGTTTTATACATGCAGCATAATTTGTTCTGAATATTGCTGCAGTATTTAATTGCAAGATTTGCAAAAAGAAAAGTTCTGAATGAAGAGTAAAAAGAATTTTAAAGAAAAACTATATTCTAGACTTTGTTTTAAATGTCTAGGTTATTTAATTGACAAAGAAAGGCTATCTATTTGTCAGATTTGATATAACATTCTTGACATTAGAAACTAATCTTACATAAAATTACTTTATATTACATGCCACTAATTTTTCTTACAGCCATGAACTTTTTTTCTCTCTTAATCATCATTTTCACAGGAAAATTGCAAGAGAATAATAAGCCCTTACACTTTAGACAAATAGCTATCAATTGACTAAAGAACTATCATCTGAACCCCTCTGTAGATATATTCTTTTACAAATCTCCAATAAGTAGGCCTGAATATAAACCTTAGATCTGAGCTTTGAATTCAGGACCTACACATCCTCTTCCTTTAAGTAGGTGGAACACAAATATTCTGTTCTAAACTCTTATACAAATAGGTTTGGAGAGGCACTCATTGTAGTGTACATACTAGAAACATTTTAGAATCAGCTGAGCTTGCAAACTGGGACCCTGGTCAGGGCTGGTTTTACTTGGTCATCTTTTCCACAGCTTTCAGACTGTTTGTGCAATTTGCTGTGTGGGGCTGTAAATGGAGAAATCTGGGTTGAGCTGGGAAATGAAACTCCCTGGCCATTTCTGCCCTGCTGGAGAACGAGCACTGCATAGCAAAGGAAAAACAGGCTTCCTTTGAGCATTGGTCTCATACCACAGGTCATTGCTCCTCATCCAGAAGAGGACTCGAGCACTAAGCAATTAAAAAAAAGATTCTTCATTAAATCCTTCTTGATTATAGAACATAGTTGCATATACAGCCCAAATTAATCTGAATCTCCTAAAATCCCATGGCACATATTTTCCAGATGATCCTTCTTCTGGGCCCCTAGTTTACAGTAATTATTTGGCCAATTTATTTCTTTGAATCTCCTATTAAATTATATCTGAATTGTTCCACAGGTGCAAAATTTCCCTATGCCTGTTGTAAAGTGTGTGATAATTTTTAAACATTCACTCCTAGCTGTATCTGTACCTCCATAGTCTATACTCCAATTTACAGTTTTCAGTTTAAAGAATCACACCCTTGTTTTAATGTATAATTGATGTTTGAGAGCACTGTAAGCTTCAAGGTTTTGTGGCATCTAGATAAAAAATTATTTCATATGCACAAGAAGCAAGCTGACTTTTCTCTTTTTTATTTTTTATCACTTGTATTGATATCAAATAGACAGGGATGTAAAGGCAGCCTCTAATTTGTCTGTGTGTACTAAACATTAAAAGAAGAACAAGGCTTTTAAAATTCAGAGCAGTTCTGTCAAAAGATTGCTATATACAGGTATTTATTCCACTTCCCTTCTCATTTACATATGAAATCTTGTCTGACAGGCCTCTGAGTCCAGAGTAAATTAGAAAAGTTAACCACTCTTTATCCATTATTTATGTGCTGCATAGTGTAAGTTTTCTTCATATACACTGTGCTAAGGTATAAAATTAGATATAGAATTTTTTTTTTAATTTGCTAGAAGTAAGAGCATAAAAGCATTAGCAATGGTTTTCTTTATAATTAACAACTGGCATTTTAAAGTGTCAAGATATAAGCTGCAAAGGAGAGCTTTATAACCTACCCTGAAGAGGAAAGAGAAATTATTATCTAAGGCAATGAACTCAGTTCTGTAATGCACTGGCTAGGGGTAATTGATATGAAGTAATAAGAAAAACTGGCAAAAAGCTGAAAGGGGAAAATCTTCAAGCTGATGTGAAATGACCACAGAGAAGTGATGACAAAGTAAGCCAGACAGTAAGTAAGCAGCAGGATCTGTAAAACTGCCACTAGATTTCCTGCTGAAGTTGCACTGAAGAATTGTTGTATGACTTCTACAGTATAGAGGAGGAGTATAAGGCAATGTCTAATCTTAGTCCATACAAAAATCAAAGAAGAAAGAGTGAATACACATATTTCAGTTTCAGACATTGGGTTTCTAATTGGACATTTGCTATTTTGACCTAAAAAAGAAGATTCAGTAGACTACATTTTGGGCTTGTTTTCAACAGTATGCTCTCTCTCCAACACCTACTTTGGCTGAAGTAGGTAGAATTTTTATACAGTCAGATCTGTCATCAGCAAGATAATCACAGATATCATTGTGTATGTACTTATGTTGAAGAATCTACATTACCTTCTCAGATGTATTTCTACTTCCAAATCCTTTACCTGAAGAGAAGTTTTAAAGAAACTTCTACTTTCTCCTGCCTAGAACCATTTATCAATTACATCTTCTTATCTATTATTCAGAGGGTCATAGCATCATAGGATGCTTTGGGCTGTAAGGGAACTTTAAAGGTCATCTATGATGACCCTGCAAGGAGGAGGGACATCTTCAACTGCAACAGGTTGCTCAGAGCCCAGTCTAACCTGATCTTGAATGTCTCCAGGGATGGGGCATCATCCACTTCTCACGGCAATCTATGCCAGTGTTTCATCATCCCCACTATAAAAAATTTCTTTCTTATATCTAGTCTGAATTCATGCTCTTTTAGCTTAAACCTTAACACTTCTTGTTCTATCAGGCTCTGCAAAAAAGCCTGTCCCCGTCTTTCTTTTAAGCTTATTTTAGGTATTGAAAAGCCACAATAAGGCCCCCCTTGAGCCTTTTTTCCTTCAGGCTGGACAGCTCCAGCTCGTTCAGCCTTTTCTCATAGGACTGGTGCTCCATCCCTGTGACCATTTTTGTGGCCTTCCTTTGGATCCAGTCCATCAAATTCATGTCTTTCTTGTGCTGGGTGCCCAGAGTTGGGTGCAAAATTTCAGTGGGTCTCACTGAAGTGGAATGGAGGGGTGGAATCACCCCCCAGAACCTGCTGGCCACACTCCCATTTGATGCAGCCCAGGATCCTCACCTGTGCCAATGCCACTCCTTGCATGATCACACAGTGAAATAGACCAGGGAAATTGTCCATTTTAGAACAAAGCTAATCCTCGAAATCTGATTCTTATGTTTAAAATGGACCATTAAAGAGAACTTTCAGATGAACTACTGAACTAGCAGGCTAAGGAGGAGAGGAAAATGTAGAAAAGAGATCAGAAGCAGGATGGGATTGCAATTTTTTGCTATGGTGCGCTGAAGATGGGTTCAGCAGCTCTCCAAATGCTCTCCCAGTAAGTCAGAAGCATTAATTAGCCTGAAAAGATTTAAATCCCAACCCCCAATTTCTGTACTATCATCCTAATTACCTTCATAAAAATGTATTGTGGAGGACCTGAGTGTGTAATTCACTGCTTATCTTGATGAAGACAGGTCAGAAGTTTGCGGGGCTATTAAGCAAGCAAGGAGCCAAAACTCTGTAACCCGGTGAGTCAAGCACTTGTCTGTAGGGAGGGCTTTCACCTTCCAAGGATCTGAAATGCATTTCACACTAAACTGTACTGGACTGAAGCAATTAGTGGTCTTGATGAGAGAGAAGGTGTTTGATCTGTCAAATTCAATGACATCTTTGTCTTATTGCCATCTAAATTATTTAGGCGTCCAGTAATGGTAGGATTTTAAAGTCACCCTTATGTTCAGCATCTACTCTTGGCCAAGTTTGGTATCTCTTAATCTGACAGACTGACTGCTGTGATCCTCTGACAAGTCCCATGTGCTTCCTCGGCTTAGGAGGAGAGTTGAGATTTACCATCGACTGCATGTTCCAGTCTCAGTGGGTATGCTTCTAAATTAGGCATTGTAATGCTAAGCAACACAGCACAGAAACCATCTTGTGAAAGCACCTAAATGAGTGCAAAAATCAGAGACTGGATAATCAGATTCCTACTCTCTATTGCTTCTAATATATTGCCTGAAATTTCTCATCAGATACAAGTAACTGATAAAATTGTTATATATTCTGTTTTAAGTGAAATGCCTAAAAGACTTCTTTTTCTAATAAATAAATATAAAGGACAACTGCTTGATGTGAAGATAAATACTTGACTTTCTGAGGTTTGAAAAATCCCCTATGTCTGAGTCATGTTTCTGCTAGAAGCTTGCCACAACCTGGCAAATTTGCAAGAGTCAAACACTGTGGAATTTTCCATGAACTGGTGCCACCATAGTATGCACTGTGCAAAGTTCAGTTTATAAATATTTAGGAAAAAGCCCCACAAAACAGGAAGTCTGTAAGTTTTGGCAAAGTAGAAAACTAGATTTTCAGTCATGGGTTATCTTCTGAGAATATTCCTTTAACACTGTGTGAGCTGATTCACATAGATTTAAAAGAAAATAGAACTTTGTTATTATCATCAGTGACATAGGAAAAATATCAGAAAAATAATGGAAATATCATACACACAGTGCATGCTCCAGCATGTACAGATACCACATTGATGACAACAGGCTAGCAAATTTTTTTCCTTAATTGTTTAGGTCTCTGAAATTCATGTGTGTGCTTCCAGAATGGTGATAAACCTGAAATGGGTCATTTATCTTAGGCACACTTGTACATAGGCACATTTCAGTAGTAGGGAAAAGGTCTGCAAAGAGCCTTCTCCATCCCCAGCCTGCTCCTCCAAGGCAGTGACACCTGTCCCAGCATCAGTGGTGCCTGTGGGTGTTTGAACTCTAGAAGGAAAGAAAGCTTCATCCCCCTGATGAACTATCTCCAGAAGCCACATGGTGCTGCATGTTGAGAGCTAACATGGGACTGGTGTTCTGAGAGCAGCAGCTGAATAATGAAACACAAATTATAAGCTCAGGCTTGGGCCTAGAGCACTAGAGCAGTAACCCATGTTGGTGCATTTAGTGCAGTCTTAGGTCTTGAGTTACCCAGAACAGTGCCAGAGAGTCAGGAGTTTAAATGAAATTTGGTGGGTGAACATAACCCACTGATGACTATCTATCAGTATCTATTCCTAACAATTTTATTGTTAAAACAAAGCTACATTTAATTTGTAGTTGAGTGGGACATGATACTAGTCAGAGAGAACCGTATTTAAGTTAGTGGCAGTTTAGAAACAGACCCTGAATGAACTGTTCCAAGTGTTCAGTAAGTGTTTAGGACACTGCCTTAATTGTGCTGATTTCCTTATCTTTACTTGCAAAGCAATTCATTAACAAAACAGATAAATAAGGTCACTCTTCTAGGATGAGAGCATCTGTTATTCGAGGACAAAACTCTTCTCTGCTGTCTTTCAATTAGAATCAACAGGAGCTTAAAGTCACGCATATGTATGAGCAGCATGCTGATTTGAAATAATAATGAGAATTCCATCATTTAAGCCCTGCATGTTTTTAAATATAACTTCAGATGTAACTTCAAGTAGCAAATTACTTCTCAATGTTCAGTGACACATAGAAGAGCAACCAAAAATAGAATAAACGTACTTGCAATTTGCATAAAATTCATACTAAGAAAGAATGTGCTATGGTTAGAAAGACAAAAAAACCAACAATCCAGTGAGAGCAGTGGGAAATAATGTCATTCTTGTGTGAATTACTTCCAGTTGGAGACACTGGATATCTTAAAGAAATGATAAATGTACTACTGGATAATTTTTTATATAGAGAGAGTAAAAAAACTGGTGAAATATTGCTGTTTGAGGTCTGATCCTAACAAGCATCAGGAAGGCTTTGCCAAGTAAGTATTGACAAAGAGCAGCCAAGGGATTACTTAAAAAAAGAGAACAGAAACAAATTAGTCATTCCAAACAATCTGTGCCTTAAGGGAAATGAAAAATAAACTCATTCAACCGCCTGGCAATGTAGTTTTTAAAAATCATGACAATCAAGGTAACATGGGAATATGCCAGAGAAAAAAATGTAGTATTGATTCTGTCCCCAAGATTTTAAGCAAAAACTTCTGTCTGTTGATCTCTTTGTTTAATCCCTAGTTCTTCCATTAATGCCTACAGTGTTTTCAGCTGTAACCTTATGTGTCGTATAACAAAGCAACATCTACTTACAACCAACTGGCCAATCCCAGTATGACATATTTTATATTTATGATTATTTTTTTAATCCTAATCTATAATTTAATCTATAATCTAATTTAATCCATATTTTTTCATATAATTCTAATAATAACATTTGGTGTTGAGTGATAAACTCTGTGTCTTGTTTCTTTGACAGTTTAACTGCTTGCCATGAACACGGCATGTATTTATTGCTCATTAGTACCTGTGGTTCCTTCAGTAACTTGATAATTCATAGCACAGGAGAAGCTCAAAGATGGAGGTACTCAGGGCTCAGATCTGAAAGATACTGAGTAGCCTGGCTCTCTCCCAGTGAAGCACTGAAGCACGTATTTACAGTTTGGGTAATTGATTTTTTGTCAAGAGAAGCATAAAAATAAAGCACATGACTCAGGCTTTTGCTGAAGGAACTCCAGAGTACTCAGGACTGCCTCTCTCTGATGATGCCATATATTTGCTGGCAGAGTTGATTGCAGGAACAGACCTGCTTCTAATACCAGTTTTTGCTTTAATTTTATTCTAACATGAGTGTGAAAGCTTCTTCATAGTCGTTTTGCGGGATGCTGTCTGTGGCATAGCACCAATGTATCCTTTCCTTGCTCAGGATGTTGACATTGATGTGAACCCACATATAGCTATGCCTTCTACCACCATTCCTTCACTTTTTCCATTCTCTCCTCCCCTTTTCCTCCAAAGCATTACTGATGTAAAAAAACCTCTCTGTTCCAGGGAAGCTACTATTCACTGGGCAAAGGAAAAGATTTACTGCTTTAATTTTAAATGCTGTGTCTGAATGCTTTCACAGATGAGAAACAGAAATGATGTAACATGTACCTAATAAAGTCTCTTTAAACTGAGAATCACAAAGAGATTTAAAGAAAACAAACTGTGTGCCCACAACTCTAATAGAGTACTTGTACTTTTACAACTTAATGAACTTTTTCTTGAAGACAGTTTTCTATTAGTGACAGGCAAAGAGAAAAAATATGTATCCCATGCAGGCTGGACATATTTGTAGAACAATTAATCTTAAAAAAGGATGTTCACCTGTTCTTAGGTGATTAAGAGAGAACAAGAAAAGTACCATTTCAATTAAGAAACATCACCTCCATTCTCTTCTCTTCTGACAGAGATGTTCTCCATGGTGTCCCTAGCCTAGTGGTATGATCTAGTGGTCTAGATCGCATCAACAGAGGCCATTAGATATCCAAAATATCTTGATAAAAAGTTTTTGCCTTCCCTTGCATGCTTGAAATGTCTTCTTTTTATTGTGTTCAGAAAGAAGAACAAAATGGAGGGGATTAATGCCTGTGAGGTGTAATGGTGAGGAAGCACAAGGGTGCTTACCAAAATATTTGTTTGTCTGTCCTTGCCACAGGAAACATCACTCAACCCAGTGACTTTTGAAGAGAATGCTCCAACTGGACACAGAGAAAACCTTCTGAGAAGGGGCTTGTTCTTGTTGTGCTGCTGCCAGGTGTAAGAAGGCCAATAGGAAGGACAGCCACCATATTTCCATGGGCACTCCTCAATATTAAAGAACCTGGATAGCTCAGAGATGCTATTCTATACAAGTACATTCCTTTAAGTGCCATTTGCTTATTTTCCTTGTGTCTCACTCCAAAATTTCCACTTCTGTGAAGGATAACAGGAATGATTGTTACTAGGCAGAATGAGGAATAAATGGGTAGGGTGCTCTGGTAAGAATGGCACAGGAAGTCTGTGCATATTTTCTCTGGAGATTGAAACAGTTTCCAGGCATGCTGAAGTGTTGCAACACAATGTGCCAAAGGACCTTAGAGAGGATCCAAACTTTCTCCTCTGAACTCAAAATATAATCTGGAAGCATCTTGCTCAACTTTGCTGGTCCTCATTCTCACAAAGAATCAATCTATCATGGTGTCATGTAAGTGTTGCATATAAAGGGGTTGTCAAATGGTTATACTTGGGATCTGGTCTCCTTTCCTTTTTACAGCTTAGAGTGCCCAAAATCACATATTGTCAACTACCACAAAAACCATGCACTTAATTTTTTTCTTTTTTGTTTTCTTTCTTACACTCTTACCTCTTCCATGGAAGGAGTACCACATTGGCAACAGCCAAAGCAGTAATTCAGTCTGTGTTTGGGACTGCCTTCAGTGGCACTGCACATTGCTAAATCAATCATTACATTCAGAGCATCCCAGGTTTGGTCTAGAACACTCCTCGTCTTTGACTCTGACCTGTAAAAACATTTAAACATATGCATGATCTTTAGCTTTTCTTTCCCCTGTTCTGAGACACTAAGGTAGGTACAAATGTGGTAAAAAACATTAATGATTAAGCATGTACATCACTGTTTTGCTGGGTGAAAGAACAAATGCCTTCTCTTAAACTATTTATATAATAGGCCCCAATGCTGTAGGTTTGCAGCCTGTGCTCTGGCTTTCAGTTGCATTTGTTTCCGTATCCAAATGCCTTTCAAATTCAGTTCTGCTCTCTGGGCTAGAATGAACACTCGTACGAATTCAGTAATTAAACACAATTACAAAGATGTGCGCATTCCATGCTGAACAGCCACAGGCCGCTTTCCAAGAACCCCTTTTTATTTTTGTCATCATCTATAATTTTCCTGGCTTCTTATTTACTCTCCTCAGCTAACAAACCAGTTTTGTGTGGCCCCAGGAAATTCTTCGTAATTTTGTTGCTGTTGCAGACTCTCACTGCACTTCTCTGGCAAGTAAAAAAATACAGACCCAGCAAGGTGAAAAGATTCAGTAATCTGTGGAACACAGCTTCCAATGGCTTTGCCAGCTTTTAGTCATGGCAGAATTTATAAAATAGCCCAAGAAGCCAAAAAAAAAAAAAAAAGAAGTTTAATGGAATTGCTCCCTGTCCATACTGAAGTGTGGAAATGAAATAAAGGCCACATGTGACCTGTCAATACATTGGCCTCTAGATCACCTGTGCTTCAAACATCATGGACCTTAATATTTTCTACAGCAATTTTAAAATATTTATGCATTCTTTATACAGAAATTCATTGCCAAACCTTAAAGTCAGTTGAAAAGATATGGGGAGGTTTTTTACAAAATTTATGTTATTTTCATGTCAAATCTTTTCATGCCATCTGGTAGAATGGTTTAAAAATGCAAATATTTTGTGCTTTTTTGTTATCTCCTACTGTATGTAGCTCCTTTTATCTGTTGTCAAATGGCATCAAGTACCAGATCCCTTAGTAGCCACCCAAAGAGAAGACAGATGTTACTAAAAGTACATGGTACATATCAAATGTAAGCACAGAATAGTCTAAAGCTGCCAATCACTTCAGAACCCTGAAATACTTATTATTTGGAAAAAGCAGCAATGTGAAAAATATCCACTGCTATTTGTTGAATGAACAGGTTGGTTTGTGCCTAGAAAGAAGCAGTCTTTACAGCAGTACTGGACTTTAGGCCTTCAACTGTTACAGAGTTTGGCTTACTTGTCCCAGGGGAGAATGAGGCTCTGGGGCATTTGTTCTAAGTCTTCAAATGAGGGATATCATGACCTGGGGGATTATTTTATTATAGAATAATTGAAATATATAATAATATATATTTTAATATTTGTTGTGTACATAGACTACATTATTCATACCACATATTCAAGATAAGTCAGTATGAGAAGTAATCTAGTTTTCTTGTGCTCCAAAAATAGCCAATCGATAAACAGACTTCTCCAAAGAGAAATTCAGGGCATTCTGCTGGGTTTCTGCACTGAAGCCTTCTCTCAAAGAGCTCTTTTCCCCACACCAGTTATACAGGCAGCTCAGGGAGACAGAACAAACAACAAAATAAGATGCATGAAATTATGTGATGAAACCATCCCTTGCCAGTCCTAATTCTAATGCATCAAGGCTCAAGAGAATATTGGACATCTCAGTGGTTTAAGGGAGAAAATAGAAATAAATGCTCACAGGTATCTATGAACCGCTCATCAAAAAAAAAAAAAAAAAAAGAGGGAGAGAAAAGGGAAGAAAAGCACCAATTGTTTCTTCCTTCTATTAATGGGAGCTTTGAAACATTTTGTTTGGCAGAGATTCAAAAATATTATTTTTTGGGGTTGCTTCTCATGGGCTCATTGTCAGCTGTGCTGGGGTTCTGTGCTCTTTTTTTGGTTTTGTTTTTTGGCTTTTTTTTTTATTTTGTTTTGTTTTTAATTACAATGTCATCCTAATTCAACCCCATAAATCCCACTGTTATGTAGATCTCAGGACCTCACACTCAGAATTGCTCAAGTGAGGCCCAGAATGGGAAAAGTAAGTAATAACAGATCAAGGCTGTAAAGCACAGCAGTGTGTGGGACAGGCTGTCACCCGCTGATCACTGACTGCTGTCCAAGGCTGGAGGCACAGATGTGCATACCAAGCGTGGTGAGAGAAATCAGAACCAGAAGAGAAAGGAAAAATGAAACAAAAATAAAACACATCAACTATAAAAAGAAGGAAAACATACTGCATATCCTCATGGGGAATCAGAAATTCCTGTACTTCTAAGATTACATTATATTATTACTTTTTCTGCTTTCTAGAAGTTTTAATACTTGCCCTTGTCATTTCATGCTGCATAGGAGAGTGCATGGCTGCATAGTTTGAATTCTTGTGCATGACTTTATACTGGAGTGCTCTGTGGCTACTTAAGCCAATCATCTTGTGCAATGGCAACTGATTCTAAGAACTAAATTTAAGATAACAAAAATTGCCTCTTGCCATTTGTAAATATGTTGACAGAGACTGTATGCTGACAGGTAATGCAAAGACTGTGAAAGCATTTTTGGAGAATGAAAATTGATCTGGAGCTACAGGAAAAGAAACCAAATCTATTTACTTATAGGTCTCACTTGGTTGGGGCAAAATATTGAAATCATAATTCTGAAGGGAAACTTCCAGAAAAGCTTCTCAGCAAAAGGAAGAAAGGAAGAAAGGAAGGAAGGAAGGAAGGAAGGAAGGAAGGAAGGAAGGAAGGAAGGAAGGAAGAAAGAAAGAAAGAAAAAGAAAGAAAGAGAGAGAAAAAGTGTTTTTTGCAGAGATTCTTAGCATAAACATGGGAATTCTATAGAAATGAAGCAATAGGTAATATCAAACTTCCAAAAATATGTCAAAAATCACTTGCTGAATTTTCTACACCACATCTTTTCTAGAAGAGACTCCTCTCTAAGGCACACTCTCAGAAAAGGTATTAAGAAGCAGTAACATCTTAAATCATTAGAGACAGTAATTACATTGATAAATACACCTGAGTTCCTAAAATGTTTCTATTTAACTTTAAATAACTTTGCTTTGCTAAAAAATATTACATATACTAGTCAGAGTCATGTTTTTTTCCAAAGTTTTTTGTTGTGGGGGTTGTTTTTCCCTCTTTGGTTAAAAAAAAAAAAAAAAAGGCACTGGTTTCTGGGAACACTCAGCACTGAAAATTACCTGAACATTTACTATTAAATGCAGGGAGAACAGTTAATTTACTTAAACAGACATTGAAGTAGACAATGACATAAAATTGCAAAAGTAAATAGATATTTATACATCATCTGGGGTCAGTTCAGCATTATAATGTTTCCCAAATGTATAAAGTTGCTCTCAGGAAATAAATCAGAGTACAAAAAAGGAAAATTAGTGTTAGGTTGTACTAAGCAAAATATTTTTCGTATCTTCTCAACAAACTCAAACACAACAATACAGAAATAAAAGTATTTTTTGATAAGAATACCAATGCAAATGCCATCGTGATTTTTCAAATGGCTTCTAAAACTTCTAAAAAAATTACTCTTTTGGATTTTTTTTTAAACTTTGAATAAAAACAATAAGATTTCATCAATGGCAGGAATAAAAAATTTTGCTAAGATCTACAAAAAATTGTAACAGACTCTGATGTGATGGCAGTACACGATAAGATAGCTAAACAGATAAAAGATAGTACAGCTCAATGCAAACACTCTTTTGGAATATGAAATCAAAGTATTGAATAAGCCTTCAGTGACCTATTCCCAAGCTATGACTTGTTTAAAAGCAGAACATCCTTGAGAACTAAGAATAATTCACCACTGCAATTATTGCAATTTATTTATTTATTTGGAAAAGAAAAATTAGAATTTTGGATGTTAAAGCGAAAAATAATGATTAAACAAATAAAATTGTATTGAAATGCAGTATATAAAGACAAATGACTCAACTGTTATTTATGCCCAAAAAATCAGTTGGGAAGTAAAGATAAAACAAACCTAGTTTAAGGTTTGTGGGTTTTTGTTTGTTGGTTTGTTTGCTTTTGTTGTGCTTTGCATATTTAATTTTTAAAACTTAAGGGTAACGTTTTCTCTCTTCTGTTTTGTTTCTCCTGTTCTTTCATTCCATGGATGCTTGTCTGTGCATTGACACCCATTTTAGGGCCTTGCAACCCTTTAAAAGTGGGGTATGACACTGTAATTGTCTCTTTCAAATAAGAAATAATAAGCACTTGTGTTTACAGGGGAATCAACAGGAGCTACAATGAGAAGATGCTGCCACTCTGCTGCTCTGTGGAGCCGTCCCCCTGAGTGAGGCTGAAGCCCCTCCAGGTTACAATTTTCTGCTAAACCTGCTACATGTCTGTCTGCCTGCACCAATCTTGTTCAAAGCATCCACTCTCTATGCAGTAACTTAGTAAAGTTGTCTCATGCACAAAAATTCTCGCTTCAGGGTGTGAGCATTCTCTCTCAAATGCACATACATAATCTTACAGCATTATAAAATGAAAAAGGAACGAGTAGATTTCAGTCTTTCTTACTTGAAATCTGATATAATGTACAATAGAGTAAATAAACCTTTTGATTATGTTCTATTTTCTGCCAAATTTAATATTTTATGACACTTTATAAATTATTACTCCGATGTAATGGAGCCTTGAATCCATTATTCTCACATTTCTCTATGCTTTCTGGGCCAATAACCAGAATAAACTTTGTGCTGAATCATTCAAGTGCTGTACAGGTACTGTCAGGAGTTTTCATTGTGGGACTTCAAGTCAGCCATAGTTTAGAGCTGAGACTTCAAATTTTGTTTCTGAAGTGAGTGCTTCAGAAGTAGAAAAATTGAAACTAATGTCATTTTCACCAGTCCCACTTTCCTCTGGCCTTGCTTTCCAAGCCATTGACTTTCCAGCAGTTTTCCTCCAAATCAAATTGTACACCGCTCATTTTGGTTCCTTTACAATATTTCCTTCTTTCATCTCAAGATTTAAGTCTCTGCTCTTTCTGTCTTTCTCTTCCTGCCAGGCTTGTTTCATGTTTTCTTCCTCATTTAGACAAGGAAAATAGACTGACTTCTGCTCTGCTGTCAGTCTCTGTACTTTAAATGGTTGTACACTCTATTCAGGATATAGTCTATTAGCTAACAAATAAAACAGTTATACCATCCGTCACAGTCTAGACTGAAGTAAATCTTACCTTTTTTCTATGTACATCTCATACAGAAAAATTTCCATGCAGAAAATTCAGCCTTCTACTCTAAGTCCAATCTCATAAATCTGGTCTACTCTTCTATAATCCTAGGCCGTTTTCAAAGTCACATCCAGTCCAGACTCTTAGGAAGAGTGCTAATTAATCTGAGAAGACAACAGAGGAGGAACAAAACAGAAAATTTGAAATCACTCATTTGTGCAATAATAGGCCTTTCAGTACCCAGTGAAATTTATTTGCAAAAGATTATTCTAATGAAAAAAACATGACTAATATTAGCTTGTTTCTTGAGAAGATAACTCTACCTCCTTACCCACATTTTAACGCTTTTCAGATCACTATGAACTTGTCTTATTGCAGTTACAGCAACTGAATGTTAATCTTGTACATTTTTTTTCACAATAAGTTTTTTTAGCATAAGATAAAGCAGAAATTTTTTACTAGTTATGCTTGAGAAAAAGAAAAAAATTGTTGGCTACACCAGTGTTAAGAGCAAAAGTGGCAGGAATCTAGTTTATTGTTAACCAACCTATTTAAACTAGTGAGTTTTAGGACATGAAAGAAAAAATTCCTCCTAAACTTAACACTTTTTTGTGCAAAATGGAAGTTAAGTACTTGCATCACTAGTTATATTTTAATCAACTTTTTCATGAAAATATACATGAATAATATATTAAATTTACAGTAACTCAGTATCTCAGTGGCATACTTTCTTCCTCATTGTTAATGACAAAACAGAGGTGCATTCTGTGCAAGGCAGAAAGAATGAAAACACTCTATGACTTAAAATGGCATCCAGCTATTCTTGGCAGAGCTAGGGATTCTGAGAATAAAAACACAACAGCCTTTCTTCTACTAAATTCAAACTGTGCTCTTCATTGTAAAGCAAGAAGGATACAGGTTCAAGCATTAAAGGCTTACTGCCATGAAAAGTGACATAGTGCACTGTTTTCTCTGTGATAGAAGAAAAGCAGCACTATGTCAGACCACAGTATATCAGAGCACAATGCATGAGTTGGTTGAGACACCGGTGAGTCACAGCACAAGGGCCCTGTCAGAACAGAAATTGCACAACAAAACTGTTCAATTAGTCAAGATGCACACAGAAACCTGCATATTTTTCATAAGAATAAACATTATTGAATCTTCAGTCAAGATTGGCAAATAGTGAAAATATTTCTGGCAGTATTCAGATGATATTTTAAGTGAATGCTCTGGTTATGTTACACTGGGGTGGTTTTTTCTGTTACCAAGATTTCTGTCACTAACAGACAATGAAAGTGAAGTTCAAATCCAACAGTTTTTCCCTAAGTGAGCCAAAGTATTTAGCTCATATGAATATTGAGCTAAGACATTGCACAGTTTTTCAAGTGCTGCAGGAAAACTATGCTGTAGATATTCTCTAAGCACCCAAGACACTCTTGGCTGTAAATAAAGCACAATAAATGAGCAGCATAAGAGATGTACAAGTTTATTTACAAATGGTTTAAATACTACTAAACTGAAAGCATTATCTATAAGCAAATCGAGGAGCTGAAGTAATTAAGCAGAATCCCCTTGTAAACGTTCAGTATGAAGAAGGCAGCAACTGGGTATGTCATTATTGCCATTTTTCAGAATCTTACAGAAAAATATCAAACTAACTGAGCTATTTTAGAAGTTCTTTTATACTAGGTTTACAATAGACTTTCAAAAAGTCAAAAAGCTTATTTGAAAAAATTTGGATTTCTTCACATACCATGTTCCAGAAATGAATACCTAGCCAATCTGCAATGAAGATTTACAGAGATATTTAGCTTAGAACTTTGGGGTGATCTTTATAAATAAACAGCTATATTAAGAGTGCAGCTGAACAAAACTTCCATAATGGCGTTCTCAACTTCATTATGGAAGGGGCTCTCTAGAGGGGACAAAACTGATGTGATTCACCTCAGACTGATACAGGATCACCAGCTGCCCCATATCACCTCATTTTTAAATGAAGATCCTCCAGCAGGACCTCATTCCTTAGCATATACATCACTGACCTCTTTACATATTCCCAAATCCAAGGTTTTGAGTTTATACAGTACCATAGCAACAAAGCTTTCCTACCTCCTCCTTTTTGCACATCTACTGAAATTTAACCTCTCTTCCTATCCTATTAACTAGTTGCTACAAAACTAAAATATAAAAGCTTTTTTCTACATCCATTCTAACATAAAATACATAAAAACACCTGCAATATTTTTCCAGGCTTATTGATGAGATACTTGTTTCTAGAGAAAAATTTGGACATCTGGAAGTATTTTTTGTTATAAGAGAACAGTGGAGTGACATTAAACAATGTGAAAGAGAAAGGATGAAGAGAATATCCCCATGGTAATGTTCATATTTATTTGAGCAGCAAAATAACTTGGTCTTTACATTTTTATTTGTTGACATGTAGGCCCATACTAAAAGAATAAATAAGGGAAAGCAGATTTATATTGACATGTAGCCTTCACCATTCTAAATCTTTACCTGTTCATCCCTTTCTCTATTTAAGCTGGTTTAGATTTAAAGCATTTGAGGAGAGTATTTTTGTCTTTCTACACATTTGCAGCAAACAGGAAGCAGAAACATAAATCTTGATATGGTTCTCTGGATATTATCTCAAAAGTATCAATAATGCAGATATTTTATTTGAAGATTTCTACAAACAAAGTCTGTTTTTTGGCAATACTGTCTTACCTTGATTATTATGTAGACTACTTTCTTCCACAAATCTGTTTCCTATCACATTAATGGAACACAATGCATTATTTGAAAAAGTAGTAAGTTAAAACTGTAAAAATCTAATAGAAATCTCTTTTCTCAGTCCAAAACTCTTCCAGTGCATGTCACAATTCAAAAAGGGACAAATATAAATCTGGATAGTTTGTCTGAAGCCTCATGAACAAGAGACTAAACAACCTCAGTGCCAAGTCTAACCTGTCTTTATCTTGCTTTAAAAAATATGGAGAGTGAGGTAAATGGACCATAAATAATGTTTGCTTTGGACTTTTATTTTCTTGAAAATTATGGTGAAAAATATTTCATTTTCTAGTCCTTCCAATATTGGCCAAATAAACAAGAGGCTGAATTCACATAATAGGAGCAGAGTTGATTAGTCCTTTATGACATTGACCGCTGTGAAATGTTAACCCCACATGTGGATACTGGAGCCCAAGTCCAGTATTTTTTAACCAACAGATGAATAAATTTCTGAATGGGTCTTTTCAGTCTTGCTTAACATTTAAAGGGATATTAGAGATCAGAACACACATTTCTTTACCTGCCTTAAAATGGTTCTGAAAACCAAGGTAGGGAAATATTCTCAGTGTATCCATGCAAAGAGGAAGAGCTCTGGCAGAACACAGTGAGGCAAAATAAACTTTTGTTTATTTGTTTTATTTTTTGTTTTGAAAGGTGGAAGGCTGAGCTGGGTCACCTCGGTGGTGAGTGAGGTCCCTTGGAAAGGACCTACTATTCATATAAATACCACCTCCCCCTGTGGGAATTTGGAGAGGTAAAAAGTAGCACACCATAATTTCACAATTCTAGCAACAGCCATATTCCGGGGCATATATCTTGTGCTTGTGTTCTCTTCTGCAGTGTTTATTACCTACCACCTCTCATTTTCATTTGTATATTTTAATGCTATATTAAGTGAGGTACAGTGTCTCTTGAGATAAGCTTTTAACCAATAAAAATGGTGCCTTTAGATAAAGAATAATGCAGCTGAGTGTATATGCCAATACTGGTTTTAGAAAGAAATGTGAATCATATTTGATTTTAAATTTAGAAAAATATTTAAACAAGCAAGAATGCAATTATGACAAGCTGCAATTTGCTGTGATTAGAAATGCTCCAGCTCATCTGAAAAAGGGTGAGGACTTCCTAATAACTACAAGTTATCAGGGCTATGGTCTTATATTCCAGCTGAGATAGCATTTCCAGAAGTGAATGTTTTCTTCTGCCATGTTGGAATCGTCTTCTCTCGGCAGTTTCATAGAGATAAGAGTGACACCTAGTGAATCATTGACATTTCCAACGTTTTTTCTTGGGATGAAAATGGTGAGGAAGGAACTCTTATTAATCTCTAAACCAATAGTTAGATAATCCAGTTAAAGATCTGATGGAATTTCAGCCTTAAATAGTTTAACAGTATTACATGACAAGATTAAATATTAAAGAATTATATTGTGTGCCTGGTGCGTCTAATTTTTTAATTTTGATAATGCATTTAGTAAAAGAGTCTAATAAATTACAAAGTTTCTTTGAGAAAATAGAAACCCTTCATTTCTTTTCAATAACATTACGATATAAAGAAAGTGCAAGACCAAAATTTTTTTCTTTTTCACATAATTTTCATCTTATTCAACAAATAAAAAACATATCCTTTGGGTCTTACTAAGCATTTAGGTTATCTTTATTTTCATGAAACTATAATCAACACATTCTTATCATGGAAGACAATTAAGGGGATATTTCAGTCCATCCTAGTTTGGGTAAATTAGAAATTATTCTTTGGTGAGGCTGACTGAAAAGTGACTGCAGTGCTTCCTCCATTTTAACAGACTTTATACGTTTCATGAGTCTTGAAGTGCTTTAAGGTTTAAATGAACACAAACTTCCTTAGTTATTAGTCCAACATCATCAAAAAGTGTTGGAACTAAAATACTTTTACTGTAATTCAGGTTCTTTTACCTCTTTACTGTTCAAAGAAAACGAGGAAGCAAAAATCTACACACAAGCCAGAATGGTGTGCTGTAGTTTCCAATCTACTGATTTTTAGCACCCAAAGATGGATGGATTTTATTGCAAGAATATATCTCTTTTCTAAGGCAATAAAATTGTCTAACAAGTCACAACAGAGAACACCGTAACTTTATTAATTTTTGTTGTGAGGAAAGTCAATTTTACAACTTTTTAAATCAAAGGTGTGCTTTAGTTGTAATTCTGTGAAGACTGTTACTTACAAAATAGTACAGTTATCACGATAAAATACTACAGTCTTCCAGCAGTCTATGTGTTCAGCTTGCTGTAATTGCATGTCAAATTCAGCAAAAGCAGTAGATTTCCACAGTGTGCCAGATACCAGCAAGTCAGGACACTACACCTATTGTAAAGCAGACCTTGCAATCATGAGACAGTTTTGTGACACAGGTTAAAAATTATCTATGATGATGACTGATGTTTTTTATTTATATCAGTTAAAATCTGTGATTCAGTTTTATTATAATTCATTACATGCTGATTTGGATAACCTCTCAGTGGAATTTTCCAGATCCATTGGGGTAAAAATTGCTGGTTAGATTTACTTGAACTTCAGTAAAAAAAAGGCAAGAAGCTTTTTCAGGAAACAATTTTGAGGATGCTGCATGTCCAGCCTAGTTGCGTGTCCAGGCAATCTTGGATATCAGTGATAGTTCTCCTCTTGCCACTTTTCAAGAGTGTGCATGAGCAGGGAAGGGATAGCAGTGACCCACTGCCTTTTTGCCACCTCAAATACTGATAATACTGTCTTCAGAGTTACAAAATGAGAGGTTAAAAAACCTCTTACCCCCAAAATAGAGAAGGTTTTTGATTCTGTCCAGCATTAGTGAGGACTTCTTAATGACAGGACTTTAAAATTGTAGTTTCCAATTTAAAAGACTCTGCATTGTATATCCAGGTTTCCCCAGACCTGGAGCTAGTCTTGAGTCTTTGCATGTGTATGCTGATTTACATGAATGTTATATCATAACATAGCCTCCAGCACATTACAACACTCACTGCTTACAAAAGAGCCCCAGCTTCACCAAAGGAGAAAAAAGAGGTTGACAGTAAACTTATATATAAGTGTGTTGTTCAACGGTATCACATTAAAAACACCAGTTCAACTCGTTCAGAAACTGAAAAAAAAACACCTAAAGGAAATTTCTGAAGAAGTTCTTAATGTTGAAACCTTCAGAAGTGTTATCACACAACTGATATATATTCTTTTCAAAAGAGCAGATGCTCAACACCCTAAAATATAAATTAAAAAAAATACCAAAAATACCATATACAATTGTGTTTCAACAGGTAATCACTGACTTTTTAACACTGGTATTCAGCTAATTCTTCACTTTTTGTTTTCATGATGATACCTTTATGTAAGCATCCACGGACTAGATCTCATGAAAGTTCTGAAGTGTTTTTTAGACTCCACTGTGCCTCACTTTCAAGAACGTGGCCTGCAGCAGGGACAACACCCTACACAGTAATTGTTTGTAGTCATGCCTGCCCTCAGCCAAGCTCTGAGTGTTGTAGCCTTTGACACAGCCTTGTGCAAACCCTGCTAACTTGCCTCTTCAGCAGTCCTGCTTCCTGCCTCCCCAGCAGAACTGCAGCGTTTCCACTTGTCCATGAGGTCTCTCACATGCTGCAGGTCTGGGAACTGTTTGGCCCCTCATGCTGGAATAGTCCCACTCATGATAGTTAAGATACAATAGAAGCTATGCCTGAAATCCTGCACCATTCCAGCACTTGGTAAGACAGAGGTAGGCACTTCCATGCTCTGCAATATTAGAACCCAAGATCTGTTCTTGAAGGTAGAGACAACTGTTATGCGAAATACCAAGCAGTATTCATAATTTTTAATTTTTTTAAAAATTACTTATATATTCACAAATTCCATTGCATCTCATTCTTTGGTCTTCAAGATATTCTTTCTATGTAATAATCTGACAGAAGTGATTCTTCTCTTTGTCATTCTTGTCATCTGAAGTATCTGATTTCTTCTAACAGTTTTGCAAATAGAAATTTGCCTCTTCAAGTATGCCTAAATACACATGAGGAAAGATAAATAGAAAAATTAAATTTTAATTTTGTGTGGGCTTACTATACCTCTCATTAAAGTAGATTCAACATTTATTTATTCATATTCCCAGAATCCTTATAAGCTAAGTATTATAATCCGTTTATAGATGAAAAGCTTTGCTGCTGTCAAACAAGGTAACTACTCACCCAAAAAGTTTTACAGACTTATGAGTATAATCTGGACATCTTGCCTTGTAGTCAGGGTTTTTCCAGTGTCACAAGAAAAAAAAAAAAAAGAGAGAGAGAGAGAAATCTAGAAAGAATATATGAATGCCTGGTAATATTTCCTCAGCTGTATTGCATATTGCTGAACAACAAAGTAAATCAGAGGATAAAAGTCTTTCTATGAAACTACAGGGGAGGTCCAGATGATCTCTCATCATTTCTGCCTTCATTTAGAAGAATTAGGAACATATCTGCAGAAATCACCACATTTTGTTGGGGACCTTATGTCCATGCTGTATTTCTTTCAGGATGCTTTGCTTTGAACTGTATCCAGCCTGGTCCCATGCACTGAGCGTTCTCAGCAGCTGGTGTGCTTTAGATGTAATTTGGGAATGCACCTTCTGGCTTGTCTTGCCCAAATGAAATTCAGTTTGTCTGCTCTGAGTCATCCATGCAATAAGAACCAAAGCCCAGCAAATGGGAACAGCCAGGATATTTGCTTTAGTGTGCTCCAGATCCCAGCAAAAATGCTGAAGAGGCCAAATCCTTTTCATTTGTTGTGCCAGTTAGGCACTATACCCAGTGTGCTTTATAGCAGCCTGACCTTGGAGTGACAAGAGACTTCAGGAATTCCCTGTCTCCTCTCCACTAGCTACAGGAAAGACAGCTCCTGGATTTTGAGCACCAAATTGTGCGGCTCTGCATGGTTGTTTTTGAGCTCTACAGGACGTATATTTTAATGTAAAAGGAGCATCAATGGCCCTCAGACTGTATCCAGAAGGAGTTGTACAGGCAGTTATCAAATGCTGGTTAAAACAACTGTTACAAAAAAATGCAACCAAATCAACCCAAATATTTAATTAACATCTCCTATATTTGATAAATGTATTGGATCAATAGAATTTGCTACCCTAACAAAAATGTCTAAAAAAATGTAACCCTACCAAAAATAAAAAAGACTCCAACCAAACCAAAACAAAACACACCAAAATGAATGAAACAAAAAATCTAAACTTACGCTCTGCCCTGAATCCCCATTTTAATCTCTGGTGATCTGTAGAGCTTGTAAAAAACTAGGAAATTATTGTCATATTTTAAAAAAATCGGGACAATTTCACTTTGTGACTTATTTCTGTTTTATTTTAAATGCAATCCAAAATACTTTTTTAATTGCTTTTATTTTTCTTATCTTGCCATTCTTGAAGAGAAATACTTGAAATAGATATGCACAGATGAATACATATTACTGGAAATTCACAACTTAAGTTTTAAATGCCATAACATTATATAGAATACCCCAGTATTATAAATTTTTCCGCAATATCTTAGAAAATATTAACAGAATAGAACTGATTTCTGCAAAATTTAGGTGGCAAGCAATAGCATTCTTAATTTGTATAGATCTTATTTCTCTTATTATCACACCACATTCATGCCTAGATGTTCTATATTTTTACCATGCCTTCGATACAAAAGGTACTTTAAAAACTTCTAGAAATATAGATTGGGAAAATATTTGCTGATTCTCCTGACTCCATCTGATCAGTCCGAGTCACAATGTGCAATGTGAAATTGCTTTTCTAATGACAACCTCTGTTGTCTCAGACATCACAGAGAAAAGAATGCGAGACTTCAGGATTCAGAATGGCTCACAGCAAGACACCCCCAAAAAAAAAAAAAAAAATCAATAGTAGAAGCAAAATTAAAAAAAAACACCCAATAAAACAAAAATCATTAAAAATTAAAATTAAATTAAATCTAAAAGAACCACAGAGTGTTAACACAAGTTATATACAGAAAATGAAATATTTCTGTTAGGAAGGAGCAAAGAGAAGTCTATGAAGACACTGAAAAGGTAAAGCGATGTTCTGAGTGGAGTATGCACAGTAACATCTGGTAGGTCTGTGCATACACTTAGAAGACAAAATAAGACAAAATACTTCTTCTTTGGTCCAATGTTTAAGGGACTAAGGGATCTGTGGATTTTAATGATGCACATGGACAACCTGCTAGGAAAGCACATGGGCATGCAATATGTAGGGAGAACAAGGAGCATGAATGAGGTTTCCTCCAGCCCTATTTGCTCCTCCAATCACTCTCATAGCCTGATGAGATGCTATGATGAAGGGAGAAAGTGGGATATTTTTTTGTGACCATGTAAGAGAGAGTTAGACAGTGGCATATTCATTTAGTACTTTCAGTCCTCCCAGAACAAATAAGAGACAAACAACACAGATATTTTCTACAGTAAAAAGAAAAGAGATCTCCCACATTTTATATTTTTTCACTTTGCACAGACTAATAGTGCTGATTCATCCCTGTTTAAGAAAGCTAAGAAACTATAAACCAAGTAGGAACCTAAAATTCAACTCTTGGTACTTTTCCTTTTGCTCATCTGGTATAAAATCACATAAGGAATAGGATGCTATTCTTATCTAGATCTTGGGCAAGAGTTCTTCACTCTGTCACCTAATGACAATTGGCTACACTCTTTAATTTTGTGTTGAGTTGTGGAATCCTTCTGAAGCCCTTTAGAAAAAGTAAAGACATAAGGTGAAGGGTGACATAATCCAGTACAATAGTGATCTAACCCAGCTGAATAGAAAAAATAACAACAAAGTATGCAGTATAACAAAAGGACACAATAATCTCAGTGTTGGTCCTACAGTATAAATTATTGTCTATAGAGTCTAAGTAAGGTGTCGACTCTGAGAAAGCCTGTGCTATCAGCTGTCACAGGAACTTGTCCAACTCAGACTCTAGGAGTCTTACCTAACTCATGTAGAGAAAGCTCTGCTCTTTGGAGGTAGGCTTGGAAAGTGCTAAAAGAAAATGGATCTATTTTATCACTATTTATATAGCTCTTTAAATTTACTTGGGACTGTACAGTATGCTGTTATGACAGCCTCTGGCCAGGAAATCTTACAGTTAAACAGCATGAGCCTGAAACAATATGTTCAATTATGCAAATAAACACAGAGTGGCTCAAAGGGCCAGATGGTGTGAATCAGCCAAGTCTTATATACTGAAGTGGTACTCAGGCAATTTACAGGAGTCAAGAATCTTCCCCAAGATTGGTTCAGATGGCAGGCTTTGCAGAACATCTGCATTTACAGCTGTTTGGTGAGAAAGGGGTGAGAAGTCACTGCGACTATGCTGTCCAGGCACCCAAGGAAGAGCAAAAGAAATCATTAAAGGCAGAGGAAACACAGTTCCCATAGTGGAGAGGAGAAGCCCATGTAATGTGATTAGGTATGCAGTTACAGTGACACTTATTAACTTTAGATGAGCTAATACATCACAGATTTCTCGACTAGTGGTAGTCTATTTCAGGATGTTGAAGAAGAAAAACAATATTAAATTGTCATATTCCCTACAGTAGATTTTGTTTGGTTTTGCTTCCCTGGAATGTAAACAAACTTTTATCTCCAAATGTTTGACAGCTGACATACTGCAAAGAAAATTAATAATAAAAGAGGCAAGCAACCAAACCTTTTTAAAAATTAAACCCAACATTTCTTCTTGGACATGTGGATGCTCTTTCTTTTTCTTTGTGGAGATGCTCCCTACTATGCACTAATGCCAGCTACTACCTACAATGCACTAAAGCACCCCAGTAGTTCATATGGACACCTCCCGGGTGTGGGCCCCTCATTTTGTCACCTGCATTGTTGGTCAGCTGGCTGGAATGATGCTCTGGTGTCTGGCAGGGTGGAAGCTCTGCCTGGCCTAGACAGCTTGAAATGGTGGTGGAGCCACTTCTGGCAGCACCACTGCTGTGGCCACTGCAAGGGATCACTCCATTGCTGAAAAAAATAAATCCAGCCTTCCTTTATAACTCCTTTTCAAGCTCACATTTTTCTTTATAGCTCCTTTTCAAGTAGATTTTTTCATTTCCAAAATCACTTGGTGATTTCTTAGTTGCTTTTTATTCTGTTTTGTGATTATCTTGCTCTACAGTGTAACCTGTTTGGGGCAAAAGCCCCATCACAGAGTTTTGTATATTTCATTCACACACACTGATATTCCCTCATTAGCACTGATATTCCCTATGCCAATATAAGTTTTTCCAAGCATAGGCTACATAAGGACCCTCCCAGACTCTGACCAGGAAAACATTTTGGGAGAGTTCACAGACATCTGAATATAAGCTCCTAATGCAAGGCAGGAGGAAAAGGACTCCGTTAAATCTCGAATTTATAGGTAGTTACTATGGAAACATGAAGAAGCTATTTTGCTTTTGGAGTAGTCCAGAAGTCTGTGTTCAGCTCTACACTGCATTCCAAATTCAAGAAAAGTGGTGGAAAGACCATTGGGTGTTCAAATCTTAATGACAAAAATGACAATTGCATTGAAATGCATTACCTGAAGGTAGAGACATCTGGAATTGCTTAGAGAAGACTGATCTCAAAGTTTGCAGATGTGTACAGAAGAGAAAGAAAATCTAGGAAATAAAGCGTTCAGTAGCAGAGAGCTGAAGATAGACAAGTTCAGATTGGAGAAAAGGTAAATATTTCAGGTGAGTTTCACAATTCTTCCTCTTTAATCACTTCAAGTCTAAGTAACGGACTTCATCTTTTATAATCCAATTTGAGCATCAAAGTAAAACAATACCCTGAGAACTAAAAATACCCACACAACTTCAGAACACTGTATATAAAACTGCATTTCATGTTTTTTTTAAATTTTGAGCATAAAATTTGGCAGTGTACATTTATTTACATATCTATCGATCTATCTATCTAGAGATATATTGATAAATATTAAGTTTTCCATGGTACAAATATATGCCCGTAGCATATATTTGTACTTAAATCACAGAAATAAAATTATTACCTTGTGATATGCAAGTTCAGATGTTATAGTTACAGGAGATGTACGGAAAATGAAAATAAATTCTGCTGTGATAACATAATACACAAAAAAATACCACTTAAAAAAAGTTAAACTTTAGTGCCTCCTTTTTCTTATTAAATGTGAAAGCTGTTGCACTCAGCAACATGTCATCCACAGACCTTAGAAAAGGAATTCTTGTTAATTAGGAATACAGCTGGTGAATAGAAGTATAATTACTTTAAGCCTCCCACGAAAAATCCCTGTAACTGAAAAAAATTAAAAGTTAAAAGAAGCTCAGAAGAAAATATAAAGAATTGATAAATAATTGGCATATGGGCAGATTCAATTAAAAAGATATTAATATTAAAGATCTGGAATGCCTAGATTAATGTCACTCAATAGACAGCAAATGGAGGCGGCACTAAATACCTGTAGGTAGCAAAAAAGTAGTGGGAGGAAGAGAAGTGCTTGCTTTTTGTTCTCAAATCAGCTCACTGAAGAACCTGGCTCCGGGCCTAGCTGCTATCAAACCTTCACACCTCTTCAAGGCCAAGAAAGATTACTCACTTTTCTTTCTGATAGACTGAAGTTTCAGAGCTGGAGATGTAGGGTTTTTTCATTTTAAATTTTACTTTGATAAGCTTTCCACTTATTTTTCTCAATTACCTCTTGAAATTATCTTCATGCATTATTTTCATTTGTGGAGAATTGAGTTCTTTCTAACAGGCGATTGATGTGAACAAGGAATGCCGAGCCTCCTTAAGTGAAGAGCTGCTATGGGAAGCAGGCTGTGAAAGGGAGTAGCCATCCTTTTACTCTGCTGATTAAAGGACATGGTTCTACTGAAACAGCCAGGGGAATTCCACTTGTTCAAATCAGTAAGCGTATGTTTGCTCAGACTCTTCACCCTTTGGCCATTTTCTTACTTTCACAACACAGGAGTTTAATCTTCTACTCTTCCATTCAACAAAAGGAAGACAAACTGTGAAATATTTGCTATGATGAAATCAGTCATTTCCCAGCCCACTTTGTACTAAGATAATTAAAAGTCTACCTTTGCCCCTAGCATGAGCAGGGAAGAAGATTAAAAATAATTTAAAAAACCAACCAAGCAAAGAAATATATTGAAGTTTAAAATGTGGAGTTAAAAACAGCACTATTATTTAATAATGGTTGTGTTCCTCTTTTTAGTCAATATTTAGGCCACAATAAAGGTTGATGACAGATACTCAGTAAGTACTCATAGAAGAGAAACTGCCTGGCTAGGGAGTGACAAAAGTGCAATAAAAAGACATTGTGACTGAAGGAAAGCTTAAGTCCTCTGTGCCAGCCACACCATAAATCAGCATATCTCAGAAGTCATAATGCCTAGAGGAGAACCTCTATGCTAGTATTTTATTTTATTTTTATTTTCTCAGGAACCTCTTTAGAATTCCACTCTTTAATGATTATGTTCTCAGATAATTCTGATTTTCAGCTCTTAGAAGTCCTTTCTGGTACATGTAATATTCTCATCAAATTTTCAGCCTGTGCAACAAAAAGTTCTACAGGGTCATGAAATTATTTTAAAAACACAAGGAAGCTGGGAACACTAATAAAGATTATGAACTATAAATTCTTACTTTCAAGACTCAATTTTTGTGTGCAAACCCAGAACTTGTTTCAGAACATCACTGTGTATGCTTAGTTCTTTTCTTTGAGGAGAAGTTACTTTCTTTTTTGTGGGCACAGGTCTAAATATTTTCACAAGTGGGTTTAAAAATAAACCAGGTATCAATTTGAAAATTTATTCTGAAATAAGGATAAAAATTTGGACGGAATGTGCACGAAGGTGTAGAAGATGTACCTTTGGTCATGGGAGTAGAGGTAAAAACCAGAGGTCTTCTGTTCACTCTCCAAGCTTGGCAGGTAGAGTCTATCCCTCTGTGTGTCTGTCTGTCTGTCTGTCTGACTGTCTCTCCCTCTGTAGTGGATGGTGTCTAACAGAGTGCCCAAGCTGGGATTGCCTGCTGTCAGTCAGTCCCTGGTAGTGCAGACAAAGTTCCACGTGAGTGGCTGCTCAATTAGCCAGGCAAAAGGAAGAGATTCACAGCTACCTGCCTGGAAAGGCAATGCTTGCTTACTTTGACAAAAATACTGCACCAAGTTAAACACACAGGAGAGAAAATGGGTGTGCCTCAAGAACACTGTTGGCATTGCAAATACCAATAAGCAGATTTGGAAAGAAGCTGAAGATGAGAAAAGCTTCCCAATAACCTTCAGAGAACCATCCCTACTGCACAGTACCTACTCTCCTCAAGGTGATGCTTGCCACATTTACGTGTGGGATTACATGAAACCTCTGACAATGGCAAACCAGATAAGATGATGTCCACTGGACACTGTGAGTCCTATACACTTTTAGCAAAGGACTTTGATAGTGAATATAATGGGGGACTTGATAGAATTAATTTTTGTTAGACTGTATATTAGTACCACATTTAAGTTGGGGAAATGCATTTGCTTATTACATTAAAAGTACAGCTGGATAAAGAGGTTGTGGGGGTTATCCACTGGATATATCAGAGTATACAAATGTATTGAATACATTAGAGTAATCTAGTTTTCAAGATGGATTTCTAATCAAATAAAATTTCTTCGGTTGGAAAAAGTTGCTCCTTTGAATTTCACATCAATCTCTATTTTTAATGTGCATTTTTTTCCACCTTGTCTGTCCTTCATGCCTTGGTTACAACACACTTCTCTAGACTTTGCCAAAATGAACTGTTAATCAGTTTCTTTCTCTCTTTTATTTTTTGGCATGCATCCCTTCAGGTCAAAGATTAAACTTACTGAAATCTTATTGAGGTATGAGTTGTTGGAAGAATCAGTTTTTCCATGCTTCAAGGACTTTAAAATCTGACACAGGTATGAGTCAGTATAATTGTACAAATGTAAACTGCATGCCATTTTATTTTAATTGTTAAAAGAAAATTAATGTAAAAAGATTAGATTTAATATAACATTTTGGTGACTATGACACAAATTATCATAAGTAGGGATAGTGGATTCTAATATGAAAATGAAGTGGAAACATCAGAGAAGAGTGATATCTCTTTAGGTGCTGCCTGTTAAAGAGAAAATAATAATGTGTTAAATAGGATTTCTGAAAATCAGATTATGAGGCTTTTGAGTTAGGCAGTTTTCCAGAGGTGCAAAAAATAACGCCCCCCTTTATATCAAAGTAATCAGCTTTTGCACTTACAGACAGTCCATTTACTGGCTCTTGTAGGAAGGAGTTGTTTTGCTACTCAACTCAGCTAATTACTTTAAAGTTAAAGGAGTAGATTAGCATAAAATAATCATTCTAATGCCTACTAGTTTGCTTGAGCTTTGGTAAACATGCAAACTATCCATTAATAGGGAGTAAAATACATCATCATAGCACTAAAAGTTCTTTTTGACATCTCTGAAACAATGAATAATAAATAAATAAATAAATAAATAAACAAACAAATAAATAAAACAATGGTAGCAATGTAAAACCGTTTGAGTCCTGATGAAACTTAGGTATACTTTCAAATAGATAGCTAAGAACTGAAGATGATAATCTTTCATAGCCAAGGGTTAGATAAGGTACCAGCATCTCTGCAGACTGGCATGGCAATGCCACTGAGCAGAATCCTGATCCCTGAATTAAGTGTCCAGGACACTTTACATTCAGGAGAGGTTGATTCTGGGAAATGTGGTCCACAAATCTCATACACTGAGAGGGAAGTCTCTGAAAGTAAAGCACTGGGAAATGCCAGCTGTGGCTGAAATCCCACCTTGCACAATGGAGGCTAAACTAAAGGAAAATTCCAATGGGGATCCTAAGCTTTGCTTTCCCAAATTTTCATTCTTTGCTCTTCAAGGCTGTCTCAACCAGAAACAGGGGTAGAAAGCAATTGACTGAAATGGATTTTTTTCTTGTTTCCTTTCAGGTATTTGCAAGTCAGCATACAGACTGAGGCTCTAAACTCAAGGCAGAAAAATAACACTTTCCTTCTACCTGGCTTAGATTCCATCTTGGAGAGAATCAGCATTTTGCTGGAAAAAGCCTATAGCAACTAGACCTAACTTGAATGCCAATGCCATTTGAGCTGGAAATCCAACTAGATGACTTCTGCAGGTCCTTTTCAACCTAAATTACCATTTGATTCTCTGACCCTGGAAAGAACAGCACATAGAATATCCCTCAGGGTGAAGATCTGTGTAGAAGCTCTGGAATAGTTTATTTCAGTTCTACTCAAAAGTGAGTCAAGTTAATGTTCTAGGTCAACCATTTAAATAGCAAAAAAAAAAAAAAAAAAAAAAGAAAAAAAGAAAAAAAAAAGGTTTCAGAGGTAGTCTGGGGCTTCTCAAAAGGGTAGGGGATGCCATCTGAGGAATGGCAAGCTCTCTGTACCCAGGAAACATATCAGCAATTGCAGTCTGCAGATTTGGGGATGAAGTGAAGGTAATGACTTTGCTCTTAGAAGGAGCTTCTCTCACTTCTCCCAGAGCTGCTGCCAGGGTACAATGCCAACTGCTCCCTCAGCTGTGGTAACAGCTTGGTTTTCCAGGACCCCAAATATCAACTATTTGCTGTGCATAGTTTGTACAGCCATAACCTCCACCTTTGCTCAGAGCTGGCCTCATTAAAATTAAGTCCACCACTAAAATCAGCTTAAGATCTCTTTTCCTTTATTGACCATGGGTCAAGATAAAGAAAGTGTGTAAATTCACTCACCAAAACACAGAGGATGCCTATAACACCAGCATCTGAGTTCTCCTACAAAGGAAGTTGAATCCAGGAAAGTAGAGAAGTACATGTCCATTCTAATCTGCTCTAATACAATTCAATCCAAACTCTGAGAGAATATGACAAAGCAAAACTTCTCCTCCAGGGTGGGTTGTGTTGACACCTTCCCTCTGGGTAATCTAACCTTGCTCTGAGACTCCTGTCTGAGAATAAATTCTGTGAGAGCTGCAACATTACTTTTTTTAGGTCTCAGCCCAATACCTTTGACTGCAGTCTCAGTCCTAAGCTGTCTCACCTTGATCTTCTAAGTGGGGAATCAAATCAATTTTTTCAGTTCAAATGAAAAATGTTTCAGTGCTGAGAGCAATCAATAGGATGGCTACTGTGTCCATGAGCTCTACTCCCAATGCAGAGCCTGCTCTGAGTGTGCAAGCTTTACACTATTCTGTTTTTGTCTCATGTGGATACAAATACCCATGCAGAATTTGCAAAACCCTGAATTTACACCTCCAGCATAAAATACTGTGCTCTCCAAAGTGCAGCTTTTGGTCCCTCAAATCATCCTTTTGAAGGGGATGCTGAAAACCACCTCTGAAGTCTCAAAATAGGCATGGTCAAGCCACAAAAGGGTTCTGTGGTTAAGAGCCCTTTTAGAACTTATCCAAAACCCAGACTGCAAATGTCAAGGGGAATGTAACATATAATTATTCCAGAAGGACAATAACAATGATGGCATAAAAGCTCTAAATACTCGCAGTGTCTTTCTTATTTATGTATCTGCCGTGGTCACCTACTCTTTCAAGATGAACACAACTCTGAAGTGCAGCTTTTAGTGGCTTAGTGAAAATGGAGATTTTGGTTGTCTGGGTCACAGGTGCTCTCTTAATAACTAAGAGTTGGAACTAGCAATTTTTTTTCAATCACTCCAATGATATTTTTAATTTTTTCTCTTCTCTGCAATAGTTTGCTGATACTTTCCTGAGTGTTTCTGAAAGATTCAGGTCCAATAAAAGTGCATTCAAAGTATTTTTAGCTTTAAATAGATCTTGTAGATTCTCCCTCATTAGTTCCCTCCAGATTTGTAATGGTTCATGACATTAACTTTGCATCCCTTGGGTTTGTTTCTTCTTATGCATTCTAATATTTGCTTAGCTTGTGCAAATAACTCTGTTATTTGCCTTGAAAATTCCTCATGCTAAATGAAATTGGCCTGCTGATTCTTTATTTCACATTAAAAGTTTTTGAAGGAATTATCATCTGGGCCAGCAAAAGTGACAAACTTAACCTAAAAGTAACCCCAAACCTTTCCAGAAGTTAGGAAACTTGTTCATGTTTTGAGGTTTTTTTTTTTTTAATTTCTCATTTATGTACCTTGCAGAGCTTTCTTTTAGGAAAGAGTCACAAGCAAACATACAAAGGAAATGGCTGTGTCACCAAATTTGATGAGCTTATTAATGCAGGAAAAAAAAAACAGGAAAAAATCTTGTAAGACATGTGGGAAAATCTGCTTGACAAACTTATTTTTTGTTTACTTTTTTAAAGCATAAAAAATCAGAAAATGAGGCACTTCATAGACTCTTGAGCTTATGAAATTTAGCATGTCTTCATGATAACTTTGCTTACTGTATTTATTTTATTCAGGCCACAAAAGCCTGTTCCTTGGAGACTCTTAAGTGCTCAGAAATCTGTTTCAACTATGTATTTGCTTGCTGAATGTATAAGTATATTCAGTAGCAGCAGCAGTTATTTGGAAGACAAATTTTAAAGTCGTATAAACAGAAAGACAAAGATTATGAGAACATAATCAGTACTTTACAAGTACTGCTTTTTTGGCTATTTTTTTTTTCTTTCTGTGGTCGATTTCAATTTTAGCTTAATCTGTATTCTGATGTGGTTTACCTTCCGAGCCCTGAGGCCATGACTAGACCTGATTGCTCCTACCCAGTAGGATTGCTCCTTACAGTCCCTGCACATTACCATGAGACAGCCAGACTGGCACAAAGCAGAAATGTAACCAGTTACAAATGTCATAGAACCAGTGCATTATTGTAAACACTCCTTTTTATCCTTTACACTTATCAATGATCTTTCAGCTTGACTGCTCTCCATCACTTTATATTCTCACCAAAACTGACACTCATACATGACAGCTGCATAGTAGGAAAAAGCGGAGTGTCATAAAAGATACTACTGGATAATGAAAACACAAGTTTTTACTAACTGATGACCAGAAATATAAATATGGAGTTTTGTTTATTTATTTTACATTTTAATTGATCAAAGTGTTTTCTATGGTTCTGAGGACAGCGAAAGAGGGCAACAAAAACAGATGCCAGGAAGAGATTTATGTCATGCAATTATTTCTAAAATAGCTGTGGCTGAAATGGAGTAACAACAGGCTGGTTTTACTGTAAAGAAAATGAAGACAACCCAAAAATGAAACAAGGGTCTTTGGTGTCTGCCCAAAGCTTAAGGGCTTTGTTATTTTTTCTTGGGCTTTGCCTCTGTTTTTCATTCTAAAAAATGTTTATTTTGTTGTGGTTTTTTGGTTTTGGGGTTTTTTTAAGATATCCAGCTGCATTTTTTTGTCCATCCCTCACTGATCAACCTCTACTGATCATTCAGGAGGCTGTTGTTTGGTCCCCTCTCCCACTGGATATGTGAATTTTTTGAGCCTCAATAAAGTCCAATTACTGAGTCTGTCTTTGGACTTTTAAATATGATGTCTTGAAGGAGCTCGGTTTAACATCAGTCTTGAGGACTAGGAATGTCTAATCTGACTGCCAAGGTCCTAGGACTAATGCCTCTCTTCCAGACATATATCCTGAGGGCACTCATTTTCCAGAAGTCCAGGCATGTAATTACTATGATTTACAATAAACTCTCCAAGGATACAGAGTAATTGAAGCCCATGAAAGCCAAGGGTCTCAATGATTCTACTACTGTTTTTACAATTATAGCCAGAACAAAGATACAGAAGAGAAAAACTACATACCTTCCCCTTTTTTATATTCCTCACTATCAGAATTGTATGAGGCTTTGTCAAGAGGTCTTCCAAGATGTATGGGATCAGTCTCCTTAGTTTTGTCTTGCCTTCCCATTATTTGCCCTTCTTGTTATCAGTGGCCTTCTAGTCTCTCTGAAATAGGTCATGAAACCTCTTTCCTTTCATTTCAGTTTTTCAGATGAGTTTGATCATTCCAAACAGCTGATCAAAATTTACAATTGCCCAATCTTCACTAACTCTTTTTCCACATTGACTGTGCAGCCTTTGCAGACCTGCTGAAAAATGCATGAATGAATCTCAGCAGTTCACCCATCTGATTCTGATTTATCCACATGAAATAAACATGCTATCCTGCACCACAACCCCAGGTGGAGCATCCTGGGAAAGTAGTTAAACCTTTGAGGACAGATAGAAAACAGATCAAGGTCAGCAAGATAAATGTCAATGTTATGCTGAAAGGTTAATTCAAGTATAAATTATCACACATTGCATTAGAAAAATACAAAACTTCCCTTTCTCTCTATGCACTGCAGGAGTGAGCAAAAAAACCTTCTGCAGTGGTCAAGATTGCTGCTTGTTGGCAATGACTAATGAAGCAAGTACTGAAGCCTATTACAACGACAAATATTTAATATACCATAAGGAAAGTTAACAAACATGAGAAAAAATAGTTTGCAAGGGATAAAGAGAGAAGCATTCTAATTCAGGCTGCTATCACACTTGAATTTACTACTGATCTTGACTGAAATCCTCCAGTACAGTTACATTGAAGCCCAAGTCTTTTAATGAATAAATTGCTCACTGATCATCAGTTGAGAAAAGTTGATTTCTCCCTAATGAACAAACCATTGATTTTATAGATAAGTTTTGGGGTTGTGGATTTTGGGTTTTGTTTTGTTTTGCTTTTTTTTTTTTAATATTCTGGCTCCACAGAAGAAAATAAGAATTTTACTAATATCTCAACTGCACATTGGGCTTCTCATCAAAATTTCCGAAATTTAGTGGGATAAGAACTGATATTTTGGAAAATGGAGAAAATGACATTACACAGGGCACCCAGTTGGTCTCAGATGGCTCTCAGCTTGCAAGAGAGACAAAATGTATTCCTCTTTCTTTGTCATGTAAGCACGATCAGTTACACAGAGTAATGTTCCAGGCTTAGAAGTTGCTATGAAGGAGAACTGGGATGCACGGCTCCCTTCCTCTGAGCCACCTAGGAATGTCCACGAGGGGCTATGGACCCATGTTGTGATCAGAATATGGGTCAAGTCCAGCCTATGATGAGCTGCTACAAGAGAAAGAGGAAAGGTGGGCAAGAGAAGGCAGTTGCTTATGTGGTGTTTTAGCATAGTTTGTCAAAATAAAGCAGTGCTTCTTTTAAAAATCACTTTGAGGCGTTTTCCATAGGATTCTGATCTTTACAGCGCTCTAGAATAGTAGTTTAGTAAAAAAAATGAGATATTTGGTATGCTCATCTCAGATTTTAACAGCAAAATTTTTATTCAGCACATATAAACACAGAAGAAAAAAAAGCTCTTTGAAATCAAGATTGGCCAATACTTTGCATAAAAAGTTATATATACTTGAGTGAATTTCCAAATTAATTTCTAAAGATTCTGGTTTTTTGTTAATTTTTTTTTTTTTCTTAATCATCATCTGAAACATTAGATGATCTCAGGGGAAAAAGGGAACAGTTAATTTTCACCTGTTGCTTTGGTTCAATTTTATTGTTATACTTTGCCACCACATAGGACTAACTGAGCTATGCCAGTCATAAAAGCAATGTAAGAAATAAGTGAAATTATAAGGACCCACCTGAAAACAGTCTTTTCCTCTAAGGAAAAACTGACCTTAAGTGTGACTTTGTTGAGGTTAATTAGAGTTGGCATTCAGCATTTTGAAATACTAGAGAAGAACAGAGAAATCTAAAAAACTGGATTTTAACTTTGAAAACTTTTACTTTTAGCAGTAGCATCATCTCTTATGCTTTTTAATAGGAAATTTTTTGACATTTTACTATGACTTTGGCATACTGCATTGCATTGTTGTATGGTTTTGATTATAGTCACAGGTAAATATAAAAGAATAGCAGAGAGCACTAATTTGTTGATGTATTTTTTGATGCAAAAAACTAATGGAATTAACAGGCCTATAAATAATATTTTATGACAGAGGACAATGTCTGGCAACTCAGTAATTCTTTTTACCTTCCCTATTAAGCAGAGGCTCAGGAAAGGAATGCTACTCACAAGTTTTCTGGTTGCCTTTGATGCTCATGCTCTCAGCTCTCTAGTCTTGTAAAATATGACCAAAAATATAGGAAGAATTATTTTCCATTGATGTTCATAAAACAGTAACCGTTGGTGTTGAACAGTATGTATTCCAGGTTTTCCTGCATTTATTAAAAGTTAAAGATGACATAATACTTCTTACCTAAAATGCCTAAGGAGGAATGAAAGAATGTGGATAAAATACAGAAGAGCCATTCATAATGACTGGCTGAGGATGCTAAGAAAGGCTGTGTTGTAGAAAAACACGGAGAGAAAAAATAAAAGGCAACAGAGATTGCATTTCTTCAACAGAATTTTTTTTAGGATATTGTCTTGAAGAACTGCAGATAGCATACAACTGAATACCAGAAGAAAATACAGCAAATCCTTGAAGAACATTGGTATCAGTGAGGCAGATTTTCAATACTCTAGAAACTGATGCTCTGGGAAGTTGAGTTTAGGAGGGTTTCTCATTACAAGAGCAAAACATTCCACAGGTTTACAAATGTGTTCTGATTTTCAGTGGATTTTTAAATTATTTTTTTTAATAAAAATATGGTTTCAATCTGTTAATCCCTTACAAGGCATTAGAAAATGTTCATGAGGGTAATAAGGAATTATTTTCTTCCCTAAAAGAAACCAAATACATGGTTGTATGTTGAATCTCTAAATCTTAAACAGTTACTTGGCATTGAATCTATATGTTACACAGGTATCCTTATAACTGCTCTCTTCAAGACAGGGAAGCCCATCAACCTTTATAATAAGCTAGTGCTGCCACCTATAGCAAAAAGGACTTTGCCTTTTAGCCTACTTCAAGCACAGTACATATTGAATGATATTAGAAAGAAAAGAACTTACTGAATTACAACTGGGATATACAAAATGGTAGACAGTTCACTTAAAATTGTGAATGAAATCTATGTGCAACAAAAGCAATTATTTTTATATACTTCTATTTATCGATTAATTTCCTAATTGTGTCACAAGAGTGATTGTTGGCAAATTCATATAAATTACATTCCTCAAAACAGTCTTTTTTTCATCCTATATATCCCAATCTGATCATAATGATAATGTTGAAAATATCTCTAAAATTGAACTACACCTTACTTTTTAAACTAAATATTTTAGATGTTCTATTGTAAGCTATCTGGATCTGAGTTCAGGAAACAAAATCTTTTCCATGTTTTATATATTCCTGTTTACATACAAGTGGCTTCTGTATGCCAATCCTTCAAATCTGCTGGCACCAAGCAGTAGTAGATTTAAAGTGTTTTTTTTAGAATACCATCCTTGCTTTTACATTCATTCTGTAGAATGTCATGTAGCCCTGAAGATCACAAGTGTCTGAGCTACAGGACAGTCCTGTTGATAATTGTTTGAAAAACAAAACAAGTTAACAGGTAGCCAGTTGTCAGAAGCAATTTACAACAAGTAAAACACACTGATATTTAATTCTGCCCTGTTTCTGGGAACGTCAGAGATTTTAATGATCCTTTAAAACATAAAATTTGTAGAAAAAATGCAACAGTAACAATGTAGGGTAGTTATTTTCTTGGCATAAGCCAAACTACCATCCTTAGCAATGAGTCATGGCATAGTTTCTCACCTGGCTTTGTACTTATCCCATGATGCCACAATTTATTGGTGGGACATTTTTTTCCAGAGATGCATCTTCTCTTCACATAAAGAAGCAGAAAAAGAAGGATCACAGCTCATACTGGTGCCCCAGTAGCTATAGCTAATGCCAGTGAGAAGATTAAGAAATAGCACTTACTACTGCAGAATCATCACAGGGAGCACAGGCTGGAGTTGGAAGGAATCAGTCTCCAATGCAGTAAGAATATATATGCTTGATAGGTGAGATGCAAATGGCAAGTCCTGAGTTATATGACATCATTTCACACTCCACAATACTTTTAATAGAGCTTTAGATTAATTAGTTAATTTCTGAATTTTATAATAAATAAAAGAGAAATATCTAGAAAATATAGATGTTTTTAATGAAGACTTACTAATTACTATATATGTATTTTGTAGGGTAAACATTGCATTTACTCATACAGTTGAAATGGATCACTATATTTTATAGATAACTAATTGTGTATCCAAAATTAACATAGTTTCCTGTTCCAATGCTCATGCTTATTTTAAAAATAAGGACTCTTGCAGTCAAAGTAAAGGGAATGATGATTGTTACTTGCAGTAGTAATACTAGCACGTGATGGATATTAGTTTTTATTTATATTTACATGAAGAGAAAGACCATCACAGGAACAGGTTGCTTGGGTTGCTTAGAATCTCTGCCATTTCAATTCTTTTAGAAGAAGCTTGACAAATATGATTGTGTTTTGAAGAAAGGAACAGACTCAGTAACATTCCAAGTCCAACGTAGCCTTAGTCTGTGATTTCACAAAATTACCAGCTGCAATATTAGCTGCAACCTTGATGCCTTTCTGTTCTGCTTCTTTGCCTTTGCCCTTCCTTTCTCATTTCCATTTCTTAGATCAGTCACTGTCTGCACAAGTGTTTGTGTGATCATACTCTTGAACAAAGACAAAAACACTTGAAACAAAAACAAGTCTTAAAAAATAATTAATTTTTAAATGCAGGTGCACTTTAGAGTGCAACTGTTACTGAATACTTTGTCTTTTTTCTGTATTTTTTCTGTGATTTTCTATAATAATTTCATAAGAGTATAGACATTCTGAATTTCTACAATGCATTCTGAGCCGTCACGTTGTGCTAGCACAAGGTTTACATAGAGCTATTCACTCTAAAAACAGCATAGTTAGTAACAAAATCCAGCCTATATCCATCCCATAAACTCAAAACTATAGTCTGCAAACTGTTTGTACAAAAAACATTTATTATACAGTTCTCACAAACTGAAAAGATAAGTTAAATGAGAGAACAGGTCTTGTTCAACAAGCTTTTTCAGCAGATGTCCAATTTAAAGCTTATGAACAATTCCAAAGTCAAAGCGCCTGCTTGTATGCTTAAGGACATTTTATTAAATCTTCTGCAGTTCTGAGAATGGAGTAAGTGAAGGGTGCCATAGCAACAGTAACTCAGCTCAAATTCACAGCACTTTTCCATGTTCAATGCAGGTCTCTATGTTGATTTTGCAAATAAATTTGTAAGAGATTGACTGAGTCTTTAAATTAACATATTCATGAACAGTGTTCCCCAACAGTCCTGAGTCCGCAGTGTGGCAACAGCGGGTCATAGGCATTCCACTGACTTCATGCATTCACTATAAAGCAAGATAATAAGGAGGAGTTTTAGTCTAAGTAAGCAAGGTACATCAGCTGACCAGTAACTGCCATATTAATAGGTTTTTAAGTTTGTCACCAGTTATTAGAAGAAATACCATAGAATATTCCTCGGAAATCTGCAAATTCCAGGAAGGCAAAATGCTCAGAGTATCTTTCAACATGACTGAAAGAAAACCATGCCTGTATACTGCAGCCATGATATTTTCTGAAAAATCCTTTCCTTAGGATTTTTTCTCCTGAGAAGCTGAAAGGCCTCAAGAACAAACTGTAAACAATGATTATCTGCTGCTGTGGAATGCAACAGGTTCATCTGTGATTGGTCTCATGTGGTTGCTTCTAATTAATGGCCAATCACAGTCCAGTTGTCTTGGACTGTCTCAATCACAAGCCTTTGTTATCATTCTTTTTCTATTCTTAACTTGCCTTCTGATGAAATCCTTTCTTCTAATCTTTTAGTATAGTTTTAATATAATATATAAAATAAAATAATAAATCAAGCTTCTGAAACATCGTCTCTTCCCTCATCCTGGGACCCCTGCGAACACCATCACAGTATATCATCACTACAATTTTGTCTATATTTGTGTGGAAATAGAAAGACTCAGCTTGTACACTTATTCACTACAAGATTCTTGTAACTCTTGAAGTCAGTAAAAGATACTTTACTTTCGGTAAAAGAAGAGAACAAAAAAGTTTATCTTTGATATGCGTTGCTGGTGATCTACTGAACCTAAATTATCCCTCTATGAATGGAAAGGGATGAAAACTTCAGTCCACCCATACATAATTGTCTCAGATGGGATGACATCTTCTATCTGGTTCTCTGCAATTACTGTTGAAGAAAACTAGATGACCACCTAAAAATAGATTGCTAAATTTTAAGCCTAGGCAAAATGCACAGACATCAAATTTGGCGTTACTTTGGTTGCTATTTAGCTTTTACAATGGTATCACCATACTTGTGCAGAGAAATCCTTTGACCTCTCAAAGACTTGTGCACATGGTAACATCCACATAAACCACATTTTTATTTGTGGCATTTTCTTAAATACACTGGAAACAGTATTCTTGTAAGTATTTCATGCCTATGGAGGTAGATTTTTTCTTAGATAGGCTATTGAATAGAAGAAACTCATCTAAACTAACAAGAATGTCTTAATAAATAAGCAGTAAAGATGATGAGGGATATAGCTTAGTCCTCATGAACAAAAAAACCTAACAATGCATCTGTGCGAAATGAGATGCTATTTATCTCTGAACACCTGAATGTTTTGAAGGCATGAAAGCAACACTACAACTTTTGAGTAAATGAATGGAAGAAAGCTATCATAATGCCTTTATTTTTTTCCTTTTCCACTTCAACCAACGTGTTATTTTCAAGATCTTTCTGTTTCCTCTTAAAGCAGTTACTCACACAATTGCATAAGAAATAGAGGTGAAAAGGTGTTAATTAGCTAAAAATGAATTGTGAAGTTCAAATAAGAATGGCATTCTGTTGGAGGGAAAAGGGAGGAGGGGAAAGGCAGCTACATTTAGCTGAATGTAGCTAAACCCAGACCTGCAGAGATCTGTGTGCCTGCTTACCTACTGATCCGTGGGAGTACTTTGACTGTCCATGTGAGTTGAGTAAGCATACAAGTAGCTATTCATTGCTTCAGAGCCTTGAGGCATGCCTTTGTTCAATATTTACAAGTACTGATCGCTCCTCAGGGGGCCTGGCACCACTCAGGTCTTCCAAATCTATCTCAAATGCCATGCAGAGGTAGGAAGGATTGTATTTGAGAAGAGCTGGAATTTAGTTTTTTTCTTCTGCATTACTATCAGACAAGTATTTACTCCACACTTTAAGAAACACACATGGCCATGTCATTTCCATTTCTGCTGGAGCAGTATTTTCTTCTGAAGTCCCCTCCCCTCGGTCCTTGTAGCTGATTTCACTGTAGTTTTGAAAATGCACTAGTTAACATCTTGTTAAAATGAAGCAGAAACTCAAAATCGGTCAATCTTAACACTAATTTAGCAAGTGTTGCCCTTCACAATGAAACAGATAAGTGACTTGAAAAATGCTTGCTTGTATGTATTACCATGGGTCTTGTCTTGCAAAACCTGGGGGTTTTTGTTTAGGACTGTACCAGTGGTCAAGTGGTCAGAATTAATCCTTTCACAAAGAATTTTCATGTGTACCAAGATGTGGGATTTCTGTCTCTCCTAGGCTCTTTCCTCCTTGCCAGGGGTTTGATAGTTTATGTGAAGGTGTAACATGGAATGACATAAATTAATCTGCACTCTAAGACTGGAGACATGAATTGTGATTAATCTGCATCAGAGATTAAGTTTACAAAGAAAGGTAAATACATTAAACACACAAATAGTAGCTGTGTCCCTGTGTGGACTGATTAAAAATATGTTTCCATTTCTGATTAGACCTTCCAAAAAAAAAAAAAAAAGGTCTGACCTCAGGCATCATCTACCCAAATGAGGTACCTAAACCTAAAACTTAATAGTTCTGTAAGTCTTTGTCAACTCTAAGAAGATACGCATTCAATTTTATATGAGCTGATATTCCCTTTCCATTCACTTCATAATGGATATGCCACTATTTTAGGCAGAGTAATTAGATGTGTAAAATTAGATGGGATGAAAAAGAGTATATGTAAATAATTTGATGCAAAGCACTATTCGATATTTGCTCTTCAACTTTGATACTCCCTGCTCAACTATTTATTTCAAAATGCCAGAAATATGCTTTAATGGTAAGTTAAACCTTAAGACTGACACTAGAGTTATCACACTAAGAAAAACCAACATTCAGGCTTCATGAAATTTATTCCATGTGGTTGAGTAGACGTATTTGAATCTTCTCTGTGTATCAAACCTGAGAGCAAAATTTTTCTTCTGAAAAAGGAAATATAGGAGATTGCCATGGTTTAGTGTCTTAAAAACTCTTTTCCTCAGCTTTACACTTTTGTATCAAAACAGTGTAAAAAACAAAATATGAATCCCATTACTTTTAGTAGACCTATCTTAATATCATAAAATCACCATGTAAATAATTTGTCAGGACAGATATGAGAAAGCAGGACATCGGAAATAGACAAAGGATTTTGCAACATGCAGCATAACCTACCTCACATGTTAGTGAGAATTCCCTGTATAACAAGATTTACTTCTCTTCTTCTTAAGATCTATGAATTCAACATAAAACAAAATTTTTAAAACTGTGGAAGAAAATACCACAATTTTTTTCTTGCATATAAGTAGGGAGAAGGCTCTTCAAAATATTCTGTTTGCTATGTTGAGGTTTTTAAGATTCTGTGCATTTGTTATATATATCTTCTTTTTGTGTACATCCTACTTTCTTTAATTAAATTCCACCTATTAACTTGTGAATGCAGGCATCAGTTTCAAACCTGTTGCCTTGTTCAAGCATGGATTAGCACTCATTCTGCTGGTCAGGTTGAGCCAATATATGGCAATACATAAGAATTGCATATCATATATACGCTGCATATATGAAGTATAGTGTGCATCTTAAGTACACATTATTTAGGTTGATTTATCTCCACAAAGCAGCAAAATAAAATTATTAAGACATACAACTATTTTCCAGATCCATCCATACTCAGTCTTGCAAAAAATTGTGCTTGTGGCACTTAACATAACTTGCATATAATGTAGTGAAGATGAGAACTCAGAAGTAGCTGACAAGTTAAGAATGGCTATAATGGCAAGCTTGAAAATTGAAACAAAAACATACAAAACAAAAACTTTCCAGCCAGAGCACTCACCATGATAGCTGATGTATGACAGCTAACAAGCTTCATTCTAAAGGCAGAAATGAAAGAATATAAAAATAAAAAGCAATCGATCTTCCACTCTGCTTCATCAGCCTTCTCTGTTTTGATTTGTGAGGCCCCACTTGGAGTGCTGCATCCAGCTCTGTGGTCCTGAGTGCAGGAAAGACATGGATCTGTTGGAGCAGAGCCAGAGAAGAGCCACAAAAACTGATCAAGGGATGGAAGACTTCTATGAAGAAAGGCTGAGAGAGTTGGAGCTGCACATCCTGCACAAGAGAAGGCCCTGGGGGAGACATTTTGCAGTGTTTCAATGCTTAAGAGGGCTTGACAGAAAGATGAGGACAGACTTTTTTAGCAACGGGACAAGGGGTAATGGCTTTGAACGCAGAGAGGGATAATTCAAATTTGATATATGGAGGAAAATTTTTACAATGAGGATCATGAAAGACTAGAGTAAGTTAACCAGACAGGTGGTAGATGTCCCATCCCTGGAAACATTTTGAGCTACCTGGCCTAGTTGAAGATGTCCCAGCTCACTGCAGGGGGATTGGGCTAATGATCTTTAAAAATCCTTTCCTACCCAAACTATACTGTGATTATATAACTATGATCCAACACCCAGCAAATGCTTTTAAGTACAGCAACACATTCTTAGTCTCACGGGTACTCTTGTGTGAGTTTAAATCAAACTAGAATTTTAATTTCCAAAATACATGACATAAACCATGGTTCACTGTCAGGAGAAAGATATATATTCTCTAAAGTATATATTGAAGACTTCTGGGAATACTCAACCTATTATTTAGTACCTCAGCTTCAAAATACAACTCAAGCATTCATAGTCATTTGTACTCAGTCTCCTATTTTTACACACGTTTTAAGCTAGGTTAACATATTTCAATGTATCAGCTTCACAAAAGAATAAGTTCTACAGCTGATGCATTGTCAGGCAGATGTCAATTCCATAAGCCTATCCTAATCCTCTAGTCAGACAAGGAATTAATTTTTCTTTTTTAAAGCAGCCTTAGATGTAGCTTAAGGGTAAAAGTCTCAGAGTTATGTTATCTTCAGGTTTCTGAAGTATTTCAGAACAGGTATGAAATATGTTACAATTCCCCAAAGGTTAAGGGGATTCTGTGTATCTATCTATCTATCTATATATATATATATATATATATATATATATATTATTTTTCCTGCTTAGGAAAAACCTGATATAATAGTAAGTCACAGAATGGTGCATTAGTGAGTTGTTGGTACTGTTTTTGGATGTGCCTTCAACAACTTGTACATATCTGAGACGTTACCACAAGCACATCACAAAATGGCTCAGAGTTCCTAGGCACATATTTTTGTTTTTGTTTTTGTTTTTTTTCCTTAACATAACTGATTAACTTATGGAAAAGAGTTAAAGGTCATTCCCAATGGAAGAATAAGGGAAAGACAGAATTGCTGTGGGGATTCAGGTCAACCTTGCATGAAAAGAAGATGCCTGACTAACTGTAAGAGTAGATTGGTCATTGTGAAGGTTTGAAATGAGGGGATTGGTCTGAAAAAACCCAGTCAATTTCAGAAACGCAACCAGAAGCACTGAGGGTTAAAGTGATGGTCAGGAGTTATCCAAATGAGATCTTGCCAAAGACCTGTATATTCTTCTGCAGGTCAATGGATCTATGTATCAGCTATGAAATAATTCTTTCAGAAATAATAACAGAAGAATTAATCCAGTAGCAGCAAACATTACTGAAAATAGCTCATATGGAGTTGTTCTAGGTCTGTGCTCAGAAGCCACATTCTTAGGAAACAGGAAATTCACATCATGTTATTTTCTTTATTATTTGGCTTAGCCCCTGAAGTGCCACTAACTAGCAAGTAGTATTTAAAGCAATTTGATCTAAAGCTCTATTTTTCCCCTGCAGATGTTTTTAGAACATTTCAGTAAAGCTGAGGAAGTCGACAGTGGTCACAGTTTTTAACTTGAGAAAAGGGAGAGCAAAAAACCCTCAATTTGTTTGACCAGAAAGGGAATGTAATTATACTAATACATGTTTCTTGAACAAAACTTCATCTCAGTGTCATGTCTCTAGAAAGCAAACCACTTTTTTGTCAGTCAGACTTCTTACTCTACCCCTGCCTCGCTCTGCTGTAAAGTATATTTGCCTTTTAGTAGAGCACTGTTCTCACCCCATCTGTACCCCTCAGCTCTTGCAGAGTGTAGTGCCTCCTCCCTCTTCTGGCAGCAAGGTGAAGAAATGAGGGATGAAGGTACTCTCTACTTCCACTCAGTTTGTTAAGATTTAAATGACTACACAAATAAAGATCTATGAATTCAAATTAAAATATAAGTTTATGCATGCTGGGGAATCTCACAGCTTGCACTAGATGCAGACAGAAGAGATTGTTACTTAAAAAATAAAAAGATGTTTCAGATACCAAGAGGAGAATGGAGGAAAGTGTTTAACAGTGAATGAAGGCACAAAGTTGCAAAAAATGACTACAAAAATTTACTGTGTTAACTGGAAGCAGAGATTTAGATAAGGATAGCACCATGAATTCACTTATGAGCTGAGGATGAGGTATTTGAACTGCATATGGAATGAAGGAAAAAAGAGATGAAAAAGAGCATAGGAGAGTGGAATGGAATTGCAATGGCAAGTACAAAAAGAGAGGGTAGATTCTGAAATAACTGAGGAAGGAAAAGTAAAAATATATGCAGAGAACCTAAATGTGATGAAAATAAAGCAGAAGAGATAAGGAGTATTTTTTGTTTTGCTATTATACATCTTGACTGATAGGCATATATTTCATGAGGAAGAATTATTTCAGAAAACAAAGCTGAATTAAAAAAAAATAACATGCAGAGGTTTCTTATTGTCTTGTTGTTGTGGTTTAAGCACAGATGGAAATTAAGCATCGTGCAGATGCTCACTCAACCCTCCCCTCTCATCCCCTGACCCCAGTGGGGTAGAGAGAAGGATCAAAATAAAATTTGTGTATTTAGATAAGAACAGGTTAATAATTGAAAATCAAGCAAAATAATGATAAAAACCAGTAATTACAATAAAAGGGAAACAAACACGTGATGCACAATGCAACTGCTGACCAATGCCAGGCCCTCATTCTGAACCCAGATGGTCCATGCTTCCAGCTAAATCCTCCCAGTTGATGATGTTCTGTGGTGTGGAATATCCTTTTGCCCTGCTATGCTCCCTCCCAGTTTCTTTTGTGTACCTCTTCATTAGCAGAGCATGAGAAAAGAGGAAAAGTCCTTGGCTTAGGATAAACAAGTCTTAGTGAAAAAAAAAGTAAAATCAGTGTGTTATCAACACCATTCTCATTCTGAATACAAAACACAGTAATGGGACAACTATAGAGAAGAAATTAACTCTATCCTAGCTGTAACCATGACACTTGTTTTTGAGAAGAAAAAAGTTAAATAACTTTGATAAAGAAGATTGATTTTATTTTAGGAAGCCCAGAAATAACTACTTGATGAGTGGTTATGACTAGATCTTCTGCCATGACAAGGACATGTGCCACAGTGCATTCTGTGAAACAATTCCAAAACAATCAACTAACCAAAAATACCACAGACTGTTTAGAACATCCTGTGAAACTCACTGCAAATATGCTTCAGTCAATTTAAGAAACCTGTCTTTTGTGGACTGGAACATTTGAGACACTGGGCCAAAGTCCATTGAGTATCTTGTCCCTTCTAAGACAAAATATTTTCTACTACAAGAAAAATTTTAGCGATTTCCTATGGGAAAGCTAACCACTGCTAAAAAGGAAAGGGATGGAGCTGGGAAATTTCTTTGTTAACCTAGCTCTTCGCTGTGCATTGTGCAACCTTTGTTCAGAAAACAACCTTTGTGTTCAGATAACCTTTCCACCTAGGTCCACCTTTCTACCTAGGCCATGAGAACCAGTGTCTTTGGAGTATGCATGCCCAGCCCTCTGCACCCTTTGCTAGGGGATGTGGCATCCAGAGCAGCACTTGTGTGTCAGACATTGCCTTCTCCCTCCCTGATGAAGGCTGTGAACAAGCTGAGCATCCAGGGATGCACACAGTGGAATGGGGGTGTGATAACATGGAAAGTCTTTCTGAACTGTAGAAAATCCAGTGGTAATGCTAATAATATATCTTGGTATCATCTATTTAACTCCCTTCTCCCAAAGGATCTGCGGTGTCTTCATACCTTCCGGAATCCTCTAACGCTTTCCTGCTTCACCCACTCACTCCCTAGCGACATGCCATCCACAGCCCGCTGCTGCTCAAATTATGCCTTCCCTGACACTGTATCCCTGGAGGTTTCACTTACACCAGAGTGCTTGTTTTCTCCTTTGCTTGGAGATGACAGGAGTCAAGGGGAAGGGAAGGAGGCAGGGCAGAAAATGGCTTTATAAGTAGTTGCCTTGGCTCAGGGCAGTGAAATAGGAAGGGCAGGAGAGACAGGGACCAAAAATGCCTGATCAGGGCCTGATTAAAGGACACCACTACTATGGAAATCTCCTGCACTGAGCCAGTTCTGTACTCTCTCCATCCACTCCTCAAGAGCCTTCTCCTCCATGGTTAGGCTTTTGGTAAAAATGCTTTACTCAGTGAGTGAATATGCCTTTTCTGTTTTTTGATGGATTTTCAACATCCCAAGACCTACAGTCCCCACCTCATGGGACCTCACAGCCAGATCTCTCATCTCTCCAAGTAACACCAGCTCTGCTCATTCAAAGCACACCAACCCTCCCTGCTCCCTGTTACTCCTTGTGTCCTTATCTCCCATGCATTCCTTCCAACTTACTACCAGTCAGTGCTTTTACCTGATACTTCCATTTCTGTGTAATGCTAGCCTGTAATAGGACATCAAATCTATTTTTCTTCTCTTGTTATCCAAAAAAGATTTTCACTAATTTGTAACACTGATCTCTCAGAATTATCGACTTTATAGCAAACCTGAACACTGAAAACATACTCACTGAATTATATTTTGATGATGCTGGTGAAGACTTCATTCCATTTTTAAACCACTGATGGAATATGCCTGATAGTTAGATGTCTCATCAATTCTTCACACTTAAACCACTCATGATGGATCATCAGTTAGTATTTTTATTTCTCAGATCTTGTTGCTTGTGCAGCAGACGTTGGTCATACTTTTGTCATTGTTGTTATTATTGCTACTAAAGCAAGCTTCTGCTACAGAAATTCTGTTATCAAAGTCTCTACAAGAATATCTAATGAATTCAGCTGATGACTGAGAATGTGTGAGCTATAGATGTGTCAAAGGAAGGTAGCAGTTCTTGACTCTCCTGATTCATTCTGTGACAGATGTTACATTCAAGAAGTAGGGGAAAGTTAGAAATAAGCATTTATTTATTCATTCCACAGTCTCCTGCAGCAAAAATCTACAGTAGTGACAGTGCTCACCCACACTGAACAGCTTAGAAATGCCAATTTATGATTAAAAAGAAAGCTGATTGTTCTGTTAACATGGAAACCTTTCAGAACACAACAAAGGAAAAAATTATCTACCTTCAAGGTCTTACTGGCTACACAGCATGACATATACCAGAGCAAGTTTTATTTGTTCCAACATGCAGGTTGGGATAGAAGATAGCATTTTTCATGCAAGCCTAGAACTCACACTGGCCCTTTTCAGGGAGTTGATTGGGGCCCAGTACATGAGATTTCTCTATAAATAACTCTAGCATTTCTTGGCAAAGAGGTGAATTTCATCCTGAATGTAGATGTTACTTCTAGATGAATGACACTCCCACCTCTCCAGCCTCTTCCTGGAATATATGCTGCCACAGGTGGGTGCCACTAACAAAATTATATCAGTGCAAGTTCAACTATATTTCTCTCATTCTCCTCAGCATCTAAAGAGCCAGCAAAGGACAGTCACATGGCTTTAGCATTCAGTAGCTTTGTATATTTTTGGATATCAGAGTTCCACTTCCACTGTCATTCTGTAAAATCTGTGATCTTTGCAGGGAAGTGGTGGTGGGAAGTGATGGAGAAGGGCGCATATGAAAGAAAACCTTACCCCTATGTTCATTCCTTTTTATTTTCCTAACTTTTTTTTTAAGAGATGAACAAATGTTTGGCAGAGAGAAAGATCTTAAAATCTTAGAACTCAGAACTTGCAGGAACTTTACTCTTTGCTAGCCCATCTTGCCTTCAGCCTCAGCTGAAGCTCTGGAAAATGCTGGTGATGGCATGGCACAAGCTGTGAGTGCCCACGTGGCCTCCACTTTAACTCTGAGCCATGGACAGACAGTGTTATCCAATCTGCTGCTTCCAACAGCTGTGGGAAATCTGTCATTATTGATCTGTTTAGACCATTATATTAACTAGAAGCTGTGTTAACAGTTGATAATGACAGCTTACTGCAATCTTCTCCTTTACTCTTCCTTTCCATTTCTTCTCTGACTTCCTTCACCAGCCATGAATGTGGAGTGGTACCCTTTTGTGTGTATTCCCACAGGATAATCTGGTAGGGAAATGTAGATGTCTTCCCAAGGCAACAGCTTACTGGTTGTATATAAAAAATGTAAAGCCTTTTCTCTCCTGAGCTTTTCAAAATTAGGTTATTGATTCCTCTCTACAGGAAAGTGCTATATTTAAATATATCATGGTAACTGTGATTTTGTCATGGTTTAGGAATGGTACTCCCCAATGTACTGTTCCCACTGAAACCCCAAACCACACATTGTTCACTCTCAGTCCCCCTTTTTCCCTTCCCATCCCCACTGCAGCAGACTGGAGAGGAGAACCACAGGCACAAAATGCAAAGATCACAGATTGAGATAAGAACAATTTACTGGGAACAACAATGATACGAAAACCAACAGTGACAGCAATAACATTAATAAGGAAAGCCGAGAAAATGGAGTGAAGAGCTCAGTCCAACTGCAGTTACTCACCCCAGCTGCTTCCTCCATCTCAGCACAAGTGTCACCCCACTGCTCTGCCCACCGTGCTTGCTCGACCCAAAGGAACCTGCTCTCCCTGGAAGAGAATTCCTTTTTCTGGCCCTCAGCAGTGACATGAGGTGGTATGGAGTAATCTCTGTGCTCTAGTAGCCATGTTCCCTCCTGCCTAATGCAAAAAATTAGCCTTTTCCATACACAGCTGTCTCCTGTCAGCTATGTAGCTTTATTCTTCAGTGAAATTCTGTTATTTGCTTTGTTGCTTTAGGTATTCATTAGTCCACCATTTGTTCTGTAGCTTTATATACTCATTAAAGGTCTATGAAACATGCTACAAAAATGTCAAGCGCCTTGCAGCTCTGATTCACTTCTGTTCAGTATTCAGGTATTAGTTCCAGCAAACCTTCTGTGAACTTTTAATTGCAGCTGGTACAAACTTTGTGCTCCCCCTGCCTGTCTTCAAGCATCTTTTGATACTGTTCTGTGATGCATTTGAAAGCTGAATCTTGTCTTTCTGTAGAAAATCAACACTCTTCTTTCCATTTCTCTGACTGGATGAAAGTGCTGTCAGTGCCTCAGAGGATCAATTAGAAGCTATTTTACTTGTGTGACTATAGAAAGACAATCTGAGCTCTTTCTCCAATGGAGGAAAAAAATAAAAATCAAAAGACTAATTTATGTCAGTCCTTCTTTCTGAATTAACCAGAGCAATGAATTAGTGGAGTTCTATTTTCACTCTCTCAGAAACCCCACATGCAGACAGTGCAGTATGACAGCAAGGCCACAGTGTCCATCCCTTAGCTCAGCACTCCTAACAGTGCCCCACAAGTGGTTTGCAACAGTAGCTCTAAACCATGTGTGACAGCAGTACACAAGCAACAGAACATCACTGACTAGGTGCGACTCTGTGACACACCAGTGCAAAATTCCATGTGCTTTGTGCCTTAGCATGGCTTTTATTTATCCTTTCAACCTTGGTGTATCTAATCATCTACATCCAAAAATGCAGTAAGGTCCTCTTCACCAAATGTTAGCTTTTCTGACTGAAATACATGAAGTGATTTTTGAACAACACAATGTCTTAAGGAATGAGCAAGACATTTGTGGGAATGTCTATTAACTGGAAATTAGGAAACCACAGAGACTCATGAGGCACACATGGAACTTTTGAGAGAGTATAAATATCCCTGAGTTATGCAGCCACCCAGAAAGTAGAAATGAAGGATTTAATTAACCTCTGCTGTAAGCAAGCAGATTATTAGAAATAGCTGTTCAAAAACTCCATTCCAGGTAAAAAAAGCAACCACTGGTTCCTAGAAGCGATTTCTGTGGTACACATTAAGGAAAGCTTTAGAAACAGCAACTGTCAGTCGTGGAAAGCAGAAAACAAACCAAGGAAAGCAAAGCTTCTTCATATTGAACACAAGGTTTTCACAATAAAATCAGTAGCAGAAAGTGCAGTAGAGGACATTTCAGACTTTTAGGAAAGATGTGGTCTCCTTGCAGAGAAGAATCTCAGAGCTATATCACTGCTTGTCATGTATATTGCTGCTATAAATTCCTGAGTGACAATGATTTAGCAGAGCTTACAGCAGGCAGGATGCCTGCTCTGTCAGAAGTGTCTTGTGTGGATATTAGCAGCGGCTGGCGGTCAAGCATCTCATGTCACAAGCTCTCCTGCTATGGAGTTACCGTCTTTCAGCACAGCAGCTCTCCTTCCCTCCTCCACCTCCACGATTTCTACAATAGTTTAAAATACTGAGAAGCATTAGGTATAGAAGTATATAGATACTTGGAAGTATCAGGTATAAAATACCTGAAGTATTTATATGCTGGTTGAAAGGAAATTAGGACTGTGTGAAAGGAAGATGCACAAGGAACTCCTCTAATGCAGGACTGATAATAAAACTACCTATGGCTTTCCAAGCTGGAACAGAAATAGAGCACCCCGAGTCCTTAAAATCAGGAGGAAAGAAGAGAAAACAGACCAAAAAATGTGTTTCTGAACCTATTGTCCAGTTCCACTTTGAGCAGCTATGAAGAGTGAGCTCTGATAAACAAATTGCTGTAAAATAACATATAGAGCTGCTCCTGTACCAAAAAAATATTTTTTGAAAAGGTAAGTAATTTCCTGCTTCATAACAATACTGAGTCAGCGCCTTGTACTTTCTCAAATGCAGAAACTGAAAATAAAATTCCATAGCTTTTCTTCCTATGAATCTTTCTTTCAGCTAGTATGCAAGCAAAAATTTAAATCTAAGTCTAAGGATCATCAGACCTAGTAGCCAAGACTGCTATTTTGAAAAGGTCACCTTCTTACATGCAAAGCATTTGGAGTGAAATCCAAGCCTTGGCAAGTCTCCTATTAATCTCATTTACTTCAGATGCATATACTGATCAGGAAAAACACTTTACAATGAGGAAGGAATTGAACTGGAAATGTAACTTTATGAATAAAAGTCTTAAATATTATTGCAACAAGCTTTTCCTTTTGAATTTCAGGTTTTGGACTGAAAACTGTTTTTTCTAATTCTCCAAAAAGTTGTATTTAGTTCATCTATGCCACTCTATGGCATTTTCTTCTTGTTGTAGAAGCTAGCTTCTACATTGAAAAAAAATCTTCTGCAGACATTTTAAATTTTAGCCTGATTAACTCAGTTATTTTGATTTATTTTTTTGATTGCCTTCAGGTTCCGAACCCATGCCAATTAATTACTACAGATGATAAAATTAATCATCTTATTAGCTAGAAGCCACAGCTACCATGGTAGCCTCGTTTAGTATGCTACAAGAAAGTCATGCAGAAATCAAAAGCTTTGGAGAAGTTTTAAACATACAAAAATTATTGGAAATATGAGATTAACTCCCAGATATACAAAATCTCTTTTATGGCTGAATTTTATAGTGTTTGACAACTAGGATCTCCAAGATAGTAGAGAGAGAGAGTAGACCAGCATTTGGACAGGAGATGTGCTACTGTATTTCATAGTTATCAACAAAAAAACCTAGAACAAAAAACCCTTACTGCTGAAAGTAGAAAGTCAGACAAGTTAGAGCATTTTTGAAAAACAATGTGCTAAGTGTACTGAAATGTCCCTGTGTTATTTAATCAATTACTAAAAAAAATTAAAAGGCTATGAACTCATTTGTCTGTGATGTTTCTACAAAATATATTTTTAAAATCCACAATAAATTTGTCAGACACTAAAGTTTAATTCTTTATGTATTTCCATTCATTTTGGGGAACAGTTTGGAAAAGGAGATAGTCATATACTCTCTATCAGAGGGGTGAAAATTATAAGGTCTATGTCAGGCAGAATGTTGCCTCCTCAGATGGTGAACATCCCTCTATTTCAGGATCAGCTAAAAAAAGAATTGGATGACGGAAAAATTTGGAAATGTTATAACCTTTTTGTTGTTGTTGTTGCTATCTTTGGAATGAGTCAGTTCTGAAGGTTTTTCATTTACAATTGAAAATGTGAGTGAAAGGGTGAAAAAAGGTTTTGAAAGTGTCAAACACATTGGATAATAAGAGAAATCATTCTAGTTTGGCTACACAACATTTAAAAATCACCAACTAGGAGTATCAATTATTCTCAAAGACTTTTGTGCAGCAAAAAAAGGTATGGGTTATTCAGTCAGGGTAGTGCCCCTGAATTGGAAGTCTGAGTTGGAATTTGAGTCTGTCAAAGAGGTCTCTCAGTGCTGCTGGAGAATTGCTTCCTGTTTACTGCAAGTACATGCTTGTTTAAAAATACGGGAGATCATAAAAGAGATGTTTTTCAAAGTTCTAAGGGTATTCAGTTTCTCCCTCTATATCTAAGCTGAAAGTGTCTCCTCTTGTTTGGTTTATGGAAGTACAAGTCTATGTATTAAGCAAACTATCAGCTCTGCATTAACTTAATTTCCCTTCTCTAATCATGATACATATCAAGATGACAACAAGTATTCTCAAAATAGCAGGGCCCAAATCCATTATCCTCTGCAGAAAACTGCTTGACATTTGTGACATTTAAACACCATTCTTATATGTAGTCAGGGAATGTGGTGAGGCATGATTGCTCTCAGTCAAGCAACATGGGATATCACAGTTCATAAAGCAAGGGGCAGGGATGCTCTATAGGTCACAAAAAGTGTCTTAAATTGCAGACAGTCGCATACTGTGCTGGTGAAAAATGATTAACTCTTCTAGTTTTCTTTGTTTTTAATCATTAATGGCACAGAACACCATCACATAAGTTTGTTCCTCTTTTGCACAGACTAAGGACGATGTTGTTTTCCACTTTTCACAGAACTTCTGGAGAAATCTGTAATGAAATACAGAATTTAGATTCTGTATCTGTAGGCTTGAGGCTGCACTTGCTATAGTCTTATTCACCCCAACATTAATTTTTATCAGGAAACTCTCATCTTCTAACTACAATAGGAGTATGTGGCAGATGTGCTACAACAGTGAATTCCACTCCAGTGTGTGCAGAGACAGGGAAGGAGGCAGCTCTGCGACTGAGGGCTGGAAGAGATTGCACTGCTGACACAATTTTGAAAATGGTACATGGAAATTTTCAATGCTCTTGACTAAGAGCGCATTCTATGATTCCTGGGCCTTCACAGAAAATACCTCTCTTTCTTGACAGGCTGTGAACCCTAAAAAGAAACACCAGAGACTCTTGTAAATGATTTTACTATTTACAATCATAGATTTAATTACATTACATTTAATTACAGTGAAGTACTGTTGATGCCTGTCTTCTCTTCATCTGTCTCCTGTCAGTCTTAAAAGCATTTCATTGACATGCCTGGAAAATAAACTTGTTTTTAGAAATCTCTTCATATCAAAGCTGAATTAATTTGATTCTAAAGAAAAAGGAATGACATTAAAATAGTCAATTGTACTTCTAGGTTTTTTAGCATACATAATTATCAAATTAAACCTTGTCAATAGTAATTAATATGTTTTGGTAATAAAAACAGCAGGCTGCCTTTTCTTGTGTTAACATTAATTCTTCAAACCATCAAATCTATACATGTGATACACCTCTTTTGTAGTACTTATGTTTTTATATGGCAGCTTGATAGGATTTCTCTTTTAAAACCCCTATGAATCTTATTGCAAAAGAAGAGCTTTTGAGATGGATGCTTTTACAGACATTTCATTGCTCATTTTCCTTTCTTAGCATACACATTTTTATTTGGTATTTTGCAAGAATTTGAGAGCATCTTGTCAAAGAAAAAGTAGTTATTTTTCTATAATTACATATCTAGTCCAGTTCACTGTCCTTGCTACTGTTTTACAAGCTGCATTGGGTTAAGTTCCAGTGGCAGTTAATAAATCTTTGAATTCTTTCATGTAGGGAGATGCAGTAAGAAAAATCTATGGCACAATATCATGTGAATTATCTGTCTAGACACTTCCAATCTCTCTGAAGATATAGTGGAACTACTGAATTACTAATATTCACTGCTTCTAAGGTATGTGTTTAAAGCCCTATCTATGTCACAGATAAATACTTTAGAAAAAGGAAGAAAGTATTTCAATGATGAAACTAAAAATCAATTGTTTTCTGTCAGACTTGATCTATATTACGAAGACCAATTGAGATGCTCCAAAATGTTGACAGAGTATCTTTGAAAAGAAACCAAAACCAAAATAAAACATTAAAGTAACTAGAATTTTAAATGGTAAGAAGACAAAGTCATCACTGATTGCCATATTAAAGTAAAGACCTTTATTTTTAGCTTCTTTAGTTTGAGCTTTCATTCGTAAATACACTTTTTAGTGGTTGCTCAGATGCAATTTAGCTATTTCAGTCAACAAACAAAGATGGTTGTACCTCCATTGTATCAAAAGGAAAAAAAAACCAACAAATCAATCCTAAATTAGTTTTAGAATTTAGTTTGGATTTGTAGTGATACAGGAAGAAATCAGATTCAGTTTGTAGATTATGGCATCTAATGCAGCGATCTCTAAGTAGAATTTCAGACCTACGCTGAGCAAGATGTGTAGGCCGCCCTTACACAGGGGAAATCTACATTCTATTGTGATCTTAGATAAGAGTGTGAGCATAAAATTTAGGTGTCAATCTTTAAACTATATTTTAGCTATGTTGTTTTACAAGGTTATTAATCTTGAAGTGGAATAGTGGTTGTTTGAGACAGTCATGCAAAAAGTCTGTGCTTCCTTTAAGGAGAGGTAAATAAAAGGTTGTATGAGATCCTTGTGATGATCTCTCTGAGTCTGAAATTGTTAATTTTTGGCTGTCATGAGATTTGCCTAATTCAGTTTTTTCCATGATCAAGAGAAGAGGAAAGTAATTGACAAAGGGCTCGAGGATTGACTTTCAGGCTTATGTCTCAGGCTTTCAGACTACAGCTTTCAAAAGACTATAGACATTAGCAACCATCTAGACTAACAAGCTGAATGTACTGGGGACCTTCATTTGTGGTATTAAACTCTTACCTTCTAACCAGAACAGCCTTGTAGCTGCCTAATGAGAGTAATACCCAACCCATGCTGAGCCCTGAGCAGTGCTCAGGAGGTGCTTGGAGCAGGGATAGCTGACTTGGGCCAAATCAACCACGGCACCTATTCCAACTATTTAGAGTTCTATGCTGATTGCTTCAGGGCCTGGAAATAGATCTTTGGAGTCTTCAGTTTATTACTAGAGATACAGGTTATATGTTTCTCTAGCAATGTATTTCTAGAAATGCATAAAATGCTGAGCGCTCCTATGCTGTGGCTGAAGATGTATATTTGGATGCACTAAGATGAGCACACCAATAACTGTTTCAGATATCTTTTAAAAGAAAATTAGTAAGATTTTCACCTTATCTAGATGTGCAAGATTAAATATTGTAGAAGAATGCTGCAGGTGAGGATCAAAACTAGAGAGAGAACTGAGTTTTGAAGGAAAGACCTTGGAAAATATCCAATTTTAGGTTACTTCAACAAAGTCAGGATAGCACTGCTATGATCCACTTCTCTCCATAGCCCTAAACTGAATCCTCCTTTTAAAATATCCAATAATTTCAGGAATTTAATCTATAAAATTTTTCACATGGATAATTTTTTTAATCCTCATATGCCTCCTCATTGGATTGGTTTGGATTACCTTTTAAAAAGTTTTTTAATACTTTCTTTTTCAAGTTGTACTTAGTTGGAAGGATAACAAACTCAGCAATGTCTATTTCTGTTCTCCTGAAGTAAAGTAATTAAAACTTGCTGTACTTTCTGTTTGTGCATTTAGTAGATATCTGTCAACATTCCCTACCTGGATTTTCTTTTTTCTCTCCTGTGTATTTTAAGCGTATATTTGCACTTCTGCAGGAATTTGAGCAAGGGCTGAATGTTAAACAGAGAGAATGTCTGTCCCAAAATCGGGGTAACAGAATGGGAAGCTGGAAGGAATCTCTGGAGGTCATTTTGTGCCCAACCCCTTCTTAAGAAGGACACCTAAAGCCATTTGCCCAGGACCATATCTAGATGGCTTTTAAATATCTCCAGCATAAAAGTCTCCACTATCTCCTCAGGCAACTTGTGCCAGCGCTCTGTCAACCTCACAGTAAAGAAGTGTTTCCTGATGTTCAGGAAATCTCCTGAGTTTGAGTTTGTGACTATTGCCTCTGGTGCTATCACGGCACCACTGAAGTGAGTGAGCTTACATCCTCTTCCAGTCATCTGCCCTTCATTTTTTATATATTTTGATAAGATCTCTCCAAAACCTTCCCTTCTCCAGGCTGAAAAGTCCCAGCTCTCTCAGCCTTTCCTCATATGTTGGATGCTCTAGTTCCCTAATCATTCTTGTTCTTCATTGAACTCTCTCCAGGATGTCCATGTCTGTCCTGTACTGAGAAACCCAGAACAGACACAATACATTTGAGATGGCCTCACAGCACTGAATAAAGGGGAAGGATTGCTAGCTCACGTTCCATGTGGCGTCCACTAGGACTCCCAGGTCATTTTCTGCCAAGCTAATTTTTTGCTGTGTGGCTCAGGGCACATTTGGGTACCTGGGCTGGTTCTTCCCTAGGTTCAGGCCTTCCCAGTTCCCTTTTCTGAAGTTCATGAGGCTCTTGGCAGCCCATTTCATCAGTCTGTCACAATTACTCCAGATGGCAGCATGACCCTCTGGCGTATCAGCCTTTCTTCTCAATTTGGCATTTGAAAAGTTGCACTTTGCCCCATCATCCAGATCATTATGAAGAATATTAAACAGGTAAATCTTCAATACTGATGCTTGGGGTACACCACTAGTCACTGGCCTCCAGATAGACTTTATGCCACTGTCCATCCCCTCTGGGGCCAGTCATTCATCTAGTTTTCAATCTGCCTCACTGTGTGCTCATCCACCCATGACCTCACTTTGGTGAAGCCACACTGACTACTTTGGATGGCCTTCTAATTCTGGAAAATATTTTATTCTTGTTCATGACAAAAAAACCCTAAACAAACAAACAAACAAACAAACAAACAACCCCCCCCAAAAAAAAACAAAACAAAAAACTAAAAAACCCCACAAACAAACAAATAAAACAAAAAAAAAAATAAACCAAACAAGTTATGGTAGTTACGGTTAATGGTGTGTGTTGGTTTTTTGTGTTTCAATAAACTTGATCTGATAATTAGAGAAACAGCAGTCTTTGTTAAAACCCCAATAACTAATCAGTGTACTCACTGCGACATTGGTTACTAATAACCAAGGTGAAATACGAAATTCTGGCAACACTGAATTGATTGGAATGATAGTTGCGTTACAAAAGAATGATACACATGTTGGTAATGTATATGCCCCACTTGCAAAAATCATTTGCTAGAGTAGGTGTTATTTGTCACATAATGTATAATACAATTTTCTTTTAAGGTAATGAAAAGGTAAATTAAACTCCTTGGAGTGGAATGGAATACAGGCTTTAATAGCTTTGATAACTCAAACACTGGCTTCAGTTCATAAAATCTAACACTTAAAAGGAAAAAGATTTGCATGTGACCTGACTTATTCTTTATTTTTGCCTTTATGAAAAAAAAAAATTTAAAAAAAATGAATCTAACCATCTGTTCTAACTCTTCCAAGTAACAGCCTTTATTAGGTGAACACTGCTTGATTCATTAAGACGGGGACACTGTAGACACTTTCAGTAATTCTTACTTGAATTTCTTTTAAAATAAGTTAATCCGTGATGGGATCTAAAAATTCAAAACTTTAATTTTCTGACACATTTTATCGAAGAGCAAGTTACATGTAAAAATGAATGACAGACTCTTATAATTTTTTCCTCCAAAAATACCTTACAGGGAAAGTAGAAAAACTGATCAGAGATTTTCTTTATTGATTGAGTCTTGCCATTTGGCTCCAGAGACTGATTTCAGAAGAAAAAATATTACAAGGTTCAACTACTATCTCCAGAGGAAAAACAGTATTGATTTTTCATGAAATCCAAGGTGTTACTGCTGAAAATTGACAAAAACAAGTAACATTTGGCTTGTTTTTAGGGGTATTGTGTACTGAGACATTCATTAGAGTGCAAGGATGTATTTCAGGAATTTTGTATCAAGAAATGATTTAATATTCTTCCTCCAAAATCTCCTGTTCTTAGTTCCTTGAAATTGTAGAATTTATATCTGTTTTCCTCGTGAACTAGTGAAAAAATATAGCAAAAAGAGCTGGATGGGTTGCAAAACCCTGTTACATTTTAAGTTTCTTAAGACTGAACTTCAAGTTAACTCTATTTGTGAGTTTAAAGAGTTTTATGAATGGATTTTAAATATTAAGTATATCAATATTAAAATTAACTGCTGAATTGTAGGTCATACCAACTGAATTGTGTGAAAACCATGACATTTCTTTTCCTTGAAAGCAATGCATATAATCTGAAAACAAAAATTCTAAAATTTGCAATTGTCTCTACATTATGAATAGTTTCTCCTTATTGCTGTGATGCAGTCCTCAGCCCTTCTGCCATAACCCCCAAAATGTACATTTTGTGACCATATCCTGTTGTAATGCAATATTATCACAGTGGAAAAAAGGACTGATTTTGTAAAAAAGTACCTGTGACAACCAGATAGACATTCCACTAACATGAAGCTTGAGCAATTCTTCAAAATGTGACTGAACTTTTATTTTTTTAATAGTGATTGTTTAAATGTCGCACACAAGGTAAGGATTTCATTAAGACTTAAAAAAAAAAAATAAATAAAAAAACCCCCACCAAAACTAACAAATGACACCAGCACTGGCCATTGGGATCTCAGCCTTATCTGACATTTCTGGGATAGTACCTTAGAGTTCTTTCCAGAAAATCCATAAAGTCCTCAGTTTCCATGTTGATTATGTCTTACCAATTTGTTCCTTCTGAACAAAGGATTGAATATGTGCTAAGTTTTATCCAGTGTTACATAGAAATTTATTCAATAAGGAAACTTCAAAGGGGTTTTGTTTGCTTAGTGTATGGCAAACTTGCTATATGTAGATTTTGTGTTTACTTCACAAAAATACTGGTCTGCAAATAATGCTGTACATGTACAGAGTAAATTTTCTTAGACTTGCAATAAATATTTTGATTTATATTCAAAAAGCACATTTGAATCATAGCCTGCTTTCATAATATGACTACATATTAAGAACAAGATTTTTGTGGCATAGCATCCACTAACCTTTCTCTAAAATATATGCTCATTTCCACATTCTTTACAAAAAAATCTCTCAAAATAGAAATTTCAACCATGCTCCAGAAAGCCATCGTTCAACCGAGAGCAAGCACGTATGAGCACCTGCTCTTCCACAGTGGAGAAGTCTCAGAGGCAAGAAAAGAGGCTGTTGTGAGAATCCAAGGATTACTCAGCAATGCCTGCTGGTGTCTTGAGCAAACACATTAGTCTCTTGCTTAAAACAGATGCAGGTCACGTTCTCTGGGCCAACATGTGCAGACAAGGCTGTTGAATTGCCATCTGTGCTTAATCTGTCACTGAAGAGCAAACAAGGCTGTTCCAGCCTTTCAAAGGAAATGCTGACTGGTAGGAACATGTGCAGCATTAAAAAGCCCTCCAGTCATAGGACTCTGTTCACTTATGCCTTCTGTTTGATTGCTTTCTTAATTAATTATTTGGCCAAGATAGCTATCTTAATCAGTATAGGCATTTATTTAAAAGATTAATTGCTGGAAAAACAGGAAAAAAAATTCACCTTGAAGTTTTTTTTTTTTTTTTCTGTATGCTACTGCAGTTATGTAATTTCTGGACATGTCTGTTCTAATTAGCCATCTTCTTCTTAAAATAGTCCTAGGTTTTTAAAACATGATTCTCTGAAATTATGTGCTTAGGGCTGTAAAAATGTACAAGAAGTACTTTCAAGTTACTTTAGTATATTATCTAAGGGATTTTTTTAGAGACAAATCACACTAAAGCATGGTTCCAGGAGAAATGCTCTGCCAAAACCATTAGTTTGCCAGTGGGTTTTTTAGTCTTCTTTTCTACCATAGAGACACTTCTGTGGATTAAAAGTAGACTTTGCCTTGCCAAAATCTTTCTCTTCTCTGAAACTCTCCTACATATATACTAATTCATGCAGCTCCCTCTATCTTATTGCCATCACCAAAGAAAGGATGTAATTTCACAAACCATGTATTATGACTCAGCTACTGCAGCAACTAGAAAAATATATCAAATTACTTTCTCTCTAGGGGCAAGACATCACTTTGATAATTAGGCAAGACAGCAGAAAAAGCTGGTGGAAAGATCAAGACAAATCTGCATGCATTTTAAATAATATGGATGACGTATATCTGTATAAAGTTTCACTGATATAAATGCCACTCTTAGTAATATACCCTGAAAATTAAGCTTGATGTGTTTTGGATTTTTGTAATTCATCTAGCAAACTACTCAGCTGCCTTCTGTCATGGGCCGGGTGCTGAAGGCAGGGAGAAAAGATAAAATATAGCCAGGCAGTTTAGCTCCTGGCAGGTCTTCCTTCCCATAAGATCACATGAATAGTAGAATAATTTTGTCGCACCTTTCGTTATGCCATTTGCCACAGCAAACAGGACAATTTGCTAGCCTTTAAAAAGTCTTTGTAAGCTTGGTTCTTTCTAAGAAAGAGGCAACATTATGAAGACAAAGACTTCTGAGAACAGTTTATTATTTTTCTCTTCCAGTGCATGAAGCTCTCATGAACCTTCCATGATCTCAGACATTTTCTGGCCAAGCACCCCTTTTTCTGAAAGTTACTGTTATATTTTGAATTGTCTCTGTCCCCACAGATAATCTATTTTAAGTAGGTTTGCTTTTACATTTAAGCACAAGGCATCTCTAACCTTTATTTTACTGAGGCTAAAAAGGAGAAAATTCAGCTCTAGAATGGTAAAACTGGGGTTTTTTAAATCCAACTGCCAAATTCAGTGGCATATTGCACCAGCTACTGGTATCTTTCTAAACAAATAACTCTCTTTTTTTTGGGGGGTGTGGGCATAAAGTAATCACTGTACTTAATGAATTCAGGATGGTTTCATCCTCTCAAGCACTATTCTATAGAGATAATGACATTAAAAACATCAATGCATAGGGGTTTTTTTAAGTCTCCAAAACATTTCTAAAGTAGCTCTTATGCACCCTTTGTGGCATATCCAGATGACATGGCAGTGGAATATAATAGCATTTTTAGCAATATTTTGGGGTGTATGATGTAACTTGGTGCTAGTCTTATAATTTATAGATAATTCAGTTTCCTAAAACTCATGCTAATAGAAATGAAAAATTAATTGGAAACAAAACCATAACATGTTCCATTTTGCTTTTAGTGGAATCTCCCCTCTGTCACCATTGTTGTTTTCTAAACAGTGACAATTTCTCATTGTGAACCAGACCTATGCTTTAATTTTGACAAACTTTGTTTTGAAGCAGGAAAATGTTCTGTTGGGCTCCCTGACTAGCTCTGCATACCAGAGATGAGCAGATGGAAAGGCTGTACTACTCCCACCAGCAGTGAAATACAGGGGGTCGATGCTTTTCACTTCCCAGGAAATTTTACTGGCTTCAGATTTTTCTCCTCCCACTCTCAACCCTCAACTCTCTTTGGGGCTGAAACCAGCCTTTTCTCTTGTTTTTTAGTTCTTGCTTCTCAGTAACAGTTAAAATCACTCCCTGCCTGAAAAAAGAGCTGGGATGACTCCTGGATACACAGATATTTCTATTTCTTTTGCAGTATGCATCCCGAGTTTTCTAAACAGTTTATGAGTGGATTAAACACGCTGGCATATCCAGCAGCCTCAGGTAAAAGGCTGCTGTTTTGCCTGTAGAAAAATCAAAGTTTAAATTTGTTTGGCAACTCACTTATCACCATTCAGAATGCCAGGACTGGAGTGGAGATTGAAATTCAGGGTTTACACGGTTGAGGGCAGATTATTCATGCTTTCTTGAACTATTTTGTTTCTTAACCATTAAGGCTATTAAAGACTTGTCCAAAAATGACTGTCTCTTCCCTGCCCAAATAATGTAATGCCTGAGTGCCCAGGTGCCATTTGTTAGGGAAATTGAAAGGATATTTTGAATTTAATCTGTTCCTTTCAGGCTACAGTGGCTTGGTGTTAAAAGCTCTGCTGAACAGAGACGGGTTTCAGTGCCAGGATTGAAAGCTCGGATCTGACAAAAAGCGACAACCACAAATAAAACCTTTTATGCTGCAAAGGGCCTGCCACTCTGGTGGTGACAAATACGTGCTCAAGCGACAGTGACGAAACGCTGCTGCCGCCCTGCTCGGCAGCTCCCGGAGCGCGGCCGCAGCCGGGCAGCCCCGGGCTGGCGCTGCGCGGGGCCTGCGACCGAGGCGCTGCTGCGGAGCGGGCAGGAGCTGCGGGACACATCACCTGCCCCTGCCTTCCCCCGGCTGCCCCTGCCTCCCCCCGGCTGCCCCGGCCTTCCCCCGCCTGCCCCTTCCTTCCCCCGCCTGCCCCGGCCTTCTCCGCCTTCCGCCTCCCTCTCCGGGATCCCGGGCTCGCAGCGCCGCCGGCCGGGAGCAGTTCCTCCTCGACAATCGGGAGCAATGTGTTCTGAAATGAAAGAGCAAAATGTAAGGGCTGGAAATTACTCGTATACAGAAGGGATAAAAGAAAATAAACACAAACTAACAAGACAGCACCGCAAGAACTCTCTCCCCAAGCCCACCACCTTACTTTGGTTAATGCACTCAGTCTTGTTGTGTCAGGCTGTCTCTGTAATAACTCTAGGATTTCCATCCAAATGTTTCCCATTCTAAAGGACTTAAAAAAATAATTTAATTTAAATTAAATTAAAATTTAATTTAAGGCACTGTTCTGAAGAAACTGTACAGTACTGGGACCTCAAATTTGTTGTAGCTATCACAACCTGTCCAATCCTCTGACTGAAAACCTCATAACTCATGGCTCTGTACAGCTTGTTCCTACCTAGATTACAAAAATTTTCTGTGGGCCTCTGAAGTGGATAGATAAATACTGCATCCTGCTAATATTTCCATAATGCGTTAGTCCGCCAAAATGTTACAGTAATTTGAACTCCATTATGCCTCAGAAACCACCTTTTATTCTTGAGGCTAAAGCCAGCCATGCTGTGGATGAGGCATGGACTTCTGCTCAGTGATCTGAAGAACATATCTTACACTTTCAGGGCTGAAGATAATTTTTGTTTTCATTTGTGTCTGGACCATGTTCTTAAAGTCCTGGAGGGGAAAATGGATTTTTTTTATATTTAAAGAGCTGGGATGATTCCCATCACAGGCTTAGGTATGGAGAGCTTGACACAGACCAAAGTTTTAATTCCATATGGTATCCTGTTGTGTTCTCAAAATATGTTTTTATTCAAGTGTAATTTCATGGGAGAACAATTATTTAAAATATGTGCAGTTTTTATTGGTAGTTCACTAATTTTTAATTTTAAGCATTACCCATTATCAATTGTAATTGTCACATATAGCATCCTGTCTTCAGATGTTCGTAACTGAGCTTGGACTGAAATTTTCCATCTTAGATATTATATTCTTCCATTTTAACCTTTGGGAAACTTATAATCAAATTTATTTTAGCTGTTTCTGAGAAGATAAAAAAGTATCATGTCCCTGTTAAAAATACTTGTGCTCTTTCTTTTTCAGCCTCCTGCGCTTCCTCTAAAGGGCAGGAGCTTGATGTTGAACTGAAGTATGAAGTTTTGCCTTTTACACCACTTCTGTTACGAATGAGAAATACATCAATATTTTTTCTTACATTTATGAACCTTTTAAAAAAAAGTGCATTTTAGTTATGACTATAGGAGGTTTGCAAAGGTTTTACAGTTTGGCTGAAGATCCCACTTGCTCTGAGTACATGAGTGCTATCCACATGGACACGTGTACCAGCTCATATTCCAGGGCAGGGTTGAAAGGGCTACAAAAGGATTTGGGCAACTCTGATCCCTTGTGTGCTGACTTGGGAATGTGGACTAAATTCAGAATAAGAAGCTCACAGCTGTGCTGCTACCAACAAGAAAGTTTGAACCAGGAGGGGAGAAAAGTTGGCTCAAACAAGGAAAGGAAAGACAAACAGATAGCAACAAAGTCTCTGAAGCTGCATTTGGACTTGAGGCCTACTGACACAGCATAGCTTATTTCGGGGTGGGAACAGAGAAAACACTGAACAGCTCAGTCTGGGAATATTAGAGAAGATGACTGAGTAAGGAGTCTAAATAGAAAACATAAGTTTGGGAGAAAGATGGCTTTAGAGAAAGTGCTTACCATGGACGAAAAGCTCCTGTATGGGAAAGCCTGGGATCTGAAAGTAATTTAATTGCAATCTTTGTAAACAACTATATCATTTTCAAATACTGAATACTTATCTCCTAAACATTTATCAAAGCAAGGTGCCCAAATCTCTATTCTGACATAGCAATAACAGCAGTCAGACAGAATGGTAATCAGTCTGGGGCTTTGCAGTCCCAGATTAGATTTCATGGATTTTGAAAGATGTTGCATTCTTGTGTTTTTGTAATGATATCAATACATAATAAAGCATAAATCATGTGGATATCTCATTTACAAAAAAACCTTAACCGAAACCACATTTGCATTGTTTCGATTTATTCTAAGCATATCCTTAATGTTGCAATTTCTTAAATCTATGTGACAATTTGTTTAATGTTTACATTTCAAATTCTAAGCCATATATATTCTAAGCTGTACCTCCCACTTAAACTGTAATTCCTGCAGGAATTTTATTGCTTTTTGAAAAGTTCATTCATGATCAGTAGGAAGGTAAATGCAAGGGAGAATTACTATGTTCTGAATTAATGGTGTGGAACTGTTTTTTTAGTGGAATCACAGATTTGCTAAAGTAGTGCTCAGCAACTAATCTGTGCTGCTAAAGGACAAAAATACAGCCAAGGTAAGAGTTTACAGAATCACACAATGGCTGAGCCTGACGTCCATTTGGAGATTGTGGATCCTCAACGATCAGAGCAAGGTCTGCTGGAACAGGTTGTCCAGGACAGGTCTTAAAGATCCAGAGGTGGAGATGCCACAGCCTGTCTGGGCAATCTGAGTCAGTGTTTGACCACCCTCACTGAGGTGGTAAGTATTGCTCATATTTACACAAAATTGCTTATATTTCAATTTGTGCCCCTTACTTCTAGCCACCATTTGGGCACCACTAAGAAGAATCTCCAGCTCTGTCTTCTGTACTGTCCTCCTAGGATGTTCACACACATTCTAAGATCTTCCTCAGCCTTTTCTGCTCTTTTCCAAAATGCTAAACTAGTGGCTGCAAGGTTCTTCTCAGCTTTTATTTGGCCACTCTTTGCATGCACTACCTAAAATGAAACACTGATCACTCTGATCTCTGGCCTCTGGCACATGAGACCATGGAAAGGAAGAGACACCGCCTTGGTGGTATATGATCTCCTCCCAAGAAAAAGGAGCAGAAAGGCCTCACTTATTCTATCAAGATCCTGTTTGGTGAATGAAGAATGTCAGGCACCACTGCTAGCATATAAAGAGTAGTAAAAATGGTCTTGCTTCTTTCATTAGTGTGCAATAGAGAGATAGTTCCAGGTCTGTGAACTGCCATTAATGGCATTCCATGGCAATATTCTGTCAGGCTCATTTACTAAATTGAGTATATATTCAATTAAGTACAGTAAAAATATTAGTGATTTAGATTTTTGTGTAATGAGCTTTGTTTATTGTAAACACCAAGCTGATCTTTACGTACCATCAGATGTTATCAGAAATACCTGTTAAGACACAATTCACAATAAATTCCTGTTTTAGGAAGTATGTATTGTGGGAGATATTAAGAAGTTTTATTTGGGAGGCCTTCTGGTGATGTGCCACAAATTTGAAAGTATTTAGACAATTTGAAATTATTAGCTGCTGGTTGTCTGGGGAACTTAAACTTAAATTGTAGTTTGATAAATTAGAGAAATTCAAAATGTTGCCATAAAGTTAGGGTTAATTCATCCTCTTAGCTGCGAGAGCACTTTAGAGCAAACTCTTTCTCTAAAAAACGAGGAGGAGGGCAGGAAGGCACTGTTATTTTCTCTCAGCTGTTGTTTTTCACTAGAAATTCATTTGTGTAACTCATACCCTCTAGGGGTACCATTTTAATCAATCAATCCCTTTAACAGAATTTACCCAGACTCTTTACTATTAATATTTTCTACTTTCTATCTTTTTTATTTCTCCTATTCACAGCAGTAAATTAAAAACCCACAAATTTTTCCTTATGCTCTTGAGATAAAATAATAGTCCTGAACAGCTCTTCTCTTACAACTGTAGCTTCTTTGTCAGAAGATGAATATTTTAAAAGTGCAATAAGCTGATTTTCCTTAGAATCATTTCAGGCAGAAATTCAATATTTAAACCATTCTCTGCCATATTATGGAGCAGTACCCATAGCTGTTTTTCCCAATCTATCACAAAAGCAGATGAAAGAGATGAAAAATTCAGATATTCAAATTTTGGCATTTAAACAGTTTTATTGCCAGATTAAACATACTTCTAAATGACTAATTTTTTAATATATACATAAATAATGGCAGAATTTTGAAGAAAGGCATTTCAACCTTATAACTTTTAAAGTTATAGAGTTTAAGAGTCTTATGCAGTTTTAGAGTCTTTAGTAAAAGTGTCTTGTGACCAGTACAGTGTCAGTGGTCCACCACTGAACTCAAAAAGATGACATACGATTTGTACACTGTGAATGGAGAAAATACTCTGTGATAATTTGAATTCATTTGACTGTATATTAACATGATAAATATTTTGTACTAACTGTGGTGCAGTCATTTTTTCTAGTGCAATAACAAAAGAGAGAAAGGGAATCAGCAATTCCAGCTTTATAGGGCCTTGGTATTGCATTGACCAAAGAACTTTGGAGTTCAGAAGCCATTTTTTTTTTTTCTGAAGTTTGAATGCTAACTGATGTTGCTTGAAATATAAATTCAGCCATTACAAAATAAATTTAAATAAATTGGACAAATCTTACTTATTCATAAAAGAAAATTATCTTAATCTTTCAACTGAAAAAACAAATTCAATCTTTCAATTGAAAAAACAAGTAAGAAAATTTGAATAGAAGCAGTCTGAATTAGAATGCAAAATACTTGAGAGCTACATTTGAAATTCCTTTGAGGAAGCTCTATTTTTTGTTCTTGTGATGCTGCAGTTCTTGGTAACCTTACAACCGAATAGAATAGAATAGAATAGAATAGAATATTTTAAATTGGAAGGGATCTGCAATGATTGTCTAGTCCACCAGCCTGACCATTCCAGGGCTGACCAAAAGTTAAGGCACGTGTTTAAGGCCATTGTCCAAATGCCTCGTAAGCACTGACAGGCCTGGTACCTCAACCAACTCTCTAGGAAGCCTCTTTCAGTGTTTGACTGACCTCTCAGTAAAAAAATGCTCCTCAATGTCCAGGCTAAACTCTCCTGGCAGAGATTCAAACTTCATGCATCCTGGTTCCCATGCATCCTGTCACTGGATACCTGGAAAAGAGACCAGCACCCTCCCCTTCTTGGGAAGCTGTAGAAAGCAATGAGACAGCCTCTCAGCCTCCTCTTCTCTGAATTTAACAAGCCCAAAATCCTCAGCCTTCCAGCCCTTTCCTCAGCTTTGTTGCCCTCCTCTGGATGTATTCAAGGATCTCCACAACCTTCTCAAATTGTGGGGCCCAGGATTGCACACAGTGCTGGTAAGCCCACACTGAGCACAGTGGGACAACCCCCTCTTTTTCCCAGCTGGTCATGCAGTGTTTGATGCGCCCCATGCCTTTTGCCCTCCAGGCTGACAGGGCTCACTCACTGTTGACCTGTGTCAAGCCTGCTGCCCAGCAGCACCCACATATCCTTTCTTGCAGAGCTGCTACTCCAGCCACTCTTGTTCCAGTTTATACTTGTGCCCAGCATTACTCTTCCTAGGAGCAGAATTTGGCATTTGTACTTGTTAAATTTCATCGCATTAATGATTGCCCAGTGCTGCAATCTATCAAGATCCCTTTTGCAGGCCAAAGTTTTATGAAGGTTTTTATTGTCTTTCAAAGACAAAAATATACCATAGAGACTATAAACCTTGCATTTATACAAATTTTTTTATTCATAATTAGTGAATTTGAAGTCATTTTTACAGACAGTAAAAAGATAGAAAATTACACTGATTGAGGAATAAATTTAGTTACGTGGTTTTCAATTAAGCAAGGGTTTGATAAGTCTAGCATAAACTTCTGCTCATTAGTTTATGGCATATCAAAGCTTTTCTTGCTTTACTGCCTCTCTCTTACTCCCTCTCACTCTCAACACTACCCTATCTTATTACAGTCCAGGATATCATCTTGAGGGCTATGACAGGATATGGGGGCTAAAAACGAGGCTTTCTGCCAAATAAGAGATTTGCATCCTGCTAAATGTTCAAGTTCTAATGTTTTAAGATGGTTTCTATTAGCTGGCAGTGAAGAAGACTGTGAAGGAGGAAGACCAAAAAGTATTAAGACATTATGAGATTAAAGGTGAATTTCAGGAGCAGAATTTAGGGCTTTTAAAAATTATTTGGAGAAAAAAAGCTCAAAGAAGAAAAATAAATCCACAGGTCTAGGCAGGCACTTACTTTTATGAAGTCTAGGCAGGCACTTACTTTTATGAAGGATTCAAGAAATTTAAATATGTCTATTTATATATACGTCTATATATAAATAACTATGTCTATATATATATTTTTAAATATATATAGTTGTTTTGCACATAAAGCCTATCACACCTACAGCAACATTGTGTTTAATATTGATTTTAATTTATTTTAATATAAAATTTTATTTTATTTTATATGAAAAATTTAATACTAGTAGAACAAACCAAGTTTTAAATCTTCTCTCAACTTAGACCAAAGTTAAAAAAGGCTTATGGACACCTCATTTTATCTTTAGCTACAAATACAAGGATCAGATCCATAGCCTTTCCCACTAACATTTTGCCTTCTCCCCATTTAAAATCCCCAGACTACATCAGCATCATTCTCTCTCAAGCAGCTTCTTAAGCCAAGAGATTTGACTCCTGGGAATTCTAGTATATTTGTGATGGTGTCCATGGCTATAATTTCAGCCACCTTAAAAGCAAAGCTATGGCATATCACCAACCCTCTGTATTTGACATCTTCTAAAAGGAAAACCACATGAGCATTCATGACAGGTCAAGGTGCATGGTCTGTGATCTAAACGTTTATTTTGTTCTCTCTTATTTTTGCGATGCGTTTAATTTGCTTGTATATATGCAAATGCACACTTCAGTCATCGATGAACAAGTTGTAGTGTCTGTTTACAGCAAAAAGTATATTTATCTATCAAGTACTTTCTTTTTTTGGTTTTTTTTTTTTTTTAATGCTCAAAAAGCCTCCGTTCTGATGTTTGCTTGTCGCAGACACATTTTATGAAAAATCTTTTCCTTAGGATTTTGCCTCCTGAGAAGCTGAGAGGCCTCAGGAACAACATGTAAACAATGATTATCTGCTGCTGTGCAATGAAACAGGTTCATCTGTGATTGGTATCATGTGGTTGTTTGTAATTAATGGCCAATCACAGTCAGCTGGCTCAGACTCTCTGTCCAAGACACAAGCCTTTGTTATTAATTCTTTCCTTTTCTATTCTTAGCTAGCCTTCTGATGAAATCCTTTCTTCTATTATTTTAGTATAGTTTTAATATAATATTTATCATAAAATAATAAATAAAGCCTTCTGAAACATGGAGTCAGATCCTCGTCTCTTCCCTCATCCTAAGACCCCTGCAAACACCATCACATTTGCTGAAAACCATTTTGGGATTTTTTGAAATTTCATCATCTAGTTAGGCTTTCTCTTTTCAGTATAACATAGTAACTTAAATATTATGTTAATAATAATACATATATAATATAATAATAAAATATTTAATACTTCAGTATAACTTAAGAAAACCTTTCTGAACGGGATATATGTATCTGAGGGGAACAAAGGTTCTCTAAATCTCTAGGGTAACAGTTTTGACCTCTTTGGCATATGCAATGCTAACCTTCTTTGGTTCTTATTCTGCCAGGCCTCTCTTAGTGTATGTGAATCATTAGACAGTAGGCAGCGGGGTTAGAAGTATACAAATATATATATTTATTTAGGGAGCTGAATGTCAAACAGTTCCCTGCTCTTAATAGCTGATGATTTTACAAGTCAAACACTTTCCTTGTGCTGTCACTCTGGTTTGGGTTTCACACGAGATCGTCTTGGCACTTGCAGTCTTGGCAGGCAGGCTGTGTGCTCTCCTCTTCCTCTTCTGCTGATGTGCCTTCAGCCTACTGATCTGTGGAAGGGAAAGCAGCCATCAGAGGGAAATCCTCATCTTCAGTGCTGCAGTCACTAACTTCTCCAGACATCTCCACCGCCGCTTCTCTTTCCTCTCTGTACTCGCGGTGGCCCATGAAGTACTGGTTGGTGTTGTGGGGCGTGCACATCCCTGGCAGCCGGTATCCTGCCAGGTTCATGGGCCGCAGGCGCGCTCTTGCCTCTCGCCGAATTGCTGCTGGCAGATGTGAGGCTGTGATCCAGCAGCCCTTCTTTGCGTTCCAGAGCAGCTCGCTCTTTTCATCACTGCCGCTCTGCTCACCTGCCTGGTCTTGCTGGAGTGGCTCAGTGCATTGTAGTGGTTGCTGCTTCCAATTCCTGCTGCACTTGTGATCCTGCCACTGTGCCTTCCCAGGCTGCTTCTGCTGCAGTCCATGCACAGGATCATTGTGCTGGCCACCATGTCTCTCACAGCCATTTGAGGACGATGCACAGGGGTTCTGCTCCATGAGGTCCTTCTCTCTTTTCTGTTGCCCTCGCTGACTGTCTCCGTTAACGTGCCTTCTGACCCTGTGCTTCCATTCCTGCTGTTGCCTCCTGCCCCTGCCAGCCCTGTTGCTATACAGGAGCACAATGAGCATGTCTTTTGCCTGTACTTGGTGGCCCTGCCTTGGTCTCTTGTCCCTGTCCTGACCTTGCTGTACCCTCTAGCACTGCCCAGCAGTGACAGCAGCCAGCAGCAGGGCACGGCTGGGGGAGCGGTACGGGGGTTGGCTTTCGCTCCAGCTGCGGCCTGGTCCGGCAGCCATGGCCCCATGGGGGGTGCTTACCTGGCAAGCTGGTGAGGGAGCCTGTCCATGATGTCACCCTGCTGTCCTGCAGAGGCTCTTTGTGTGGGCACCCTGTGACAGACTGCCATGCCACCCTGCCTGGAGGAGCCAGAGGTGCTTGGCGGTGACATGGAGCTGGTGCCAAGGGCACAGTCCATCAGTCAGTAGAGGCCCCTCCCAAGTGGGCCCTGCAGGCCCGGGCCAGGCCTCGCTGGAACAAATCCAATCTCTGGCCCTGATACCATCACCAGCCCCGATACCATCACCTACCCTGCTCTGTGCTTCCCTCCAAACACCTTGTGGCACTGAGGGAAAGGTGTCCTGGGCACCTGGTAAAGAAGGGTGTGGGGAGCTAAGTAGCTGTTAGGAGTTGGAAAATCAGCACCTTCAAAAAGCCTTTCTCACCCTCCTGTCTCAAAATTCTGTATCCAGCCCTTATATCAGCTGTTGAATGAATTCCTACTTTTTCAGTGTGGAAGGTGGAAAGACAGATACCAGGCTTATCTCAAGATTAATTTTCTATGTGCAGCATATTGGCATAACACCAGGTACTATTTGTAGCATCCTTCTTGTTGGCTTTTTGTGATACAGAATAAAAACTGATAAATCATAGAAGCACTGAATGGTTGGCCTGGGAGGAATCTTAAAGATCATCTAGTTCCAACCTCCCTGCCACCCTGCCATGGGCAGACACATCTCCCACTAGACCAGGCTTCTCAAAAACCCCAGCCAGGCCTTGAACACTGCCAGGGATGGGACTAAATAAAATAAAAACTTTTTTTTTTTTAGTGTGTTTGTTATGGTTAGAGAAAAAGCTTTATAGATGACAGCTATGTTGAAGAAAAGAGTGTCCTCATTCTCACCACACAAAAATAAGGATGGGGATTTTGGGGCTGTGTTTGTCTTTGGAAGTTTGCACAATTTGTGTTGCTGGGAATAGGTGGGTATTTATTATTTTAGGCTCCCTGTCCTTCCACTGATACTGTCAGACCAGGCTTATTGTTTCATAGTAAGTGATGCATTTATACTATTTAGACCAGAAACTCTGTTTGTCATTTGTTGAGAGATATCATCAAGCACTCTGAATTTTTGTACTTAATGCTTAGAGAGATTATCTGTATAGTATCACGCCCTGCAACATAAATTCTTTGGATGTCATTTATAGTCTACTAATTTAAATGCAAAAAAATATGTAATTCAAGAAAATTATAAAATAATCGTTTGCAATATGCTATGAATATTGCAATATGCTAAGAATATTTTCCTCTTCTTTTTTTTTCCAAATTCTAGGTTGATTTAAAAACCACAAACAAAGTACCAAAGCCAACCAAACAACCCCCTCAGCAAAAACAAAAGCAAAAATATTTCACATAATCTTCCTTTGTTTTTATCATCAAAGAGTTCCATTCCTTCTGCTTTTGTTCAAGATGAAAGGGAAAAAAATGTGCATAGGGTCAAGTTTACCGAACAAGTAAAAACAAGTCTCATCTACCCTTAGTATCAGGCTTTGGTATGATTTCAAGTGTCGCTATTCATCAACACACGATGGCAGTAGCAGTCCATGAAATGATTAGTTGATGCTGTACATGAATGAAACTAAATCTGCCTAAGGCCTTTTTTTCTAGAGATAGCTATAGTCTTTGCTTATGAATATTGACAGTTCTGAGGCCAGCTCCACAAAGAAATAAAAAAAAAAAAAAAAGAAAAAGAAAAAAAGAGGAAGGTTCACAGTCTTTTCTTGATCAAGGCAACCCTAGATATTATCCCAGGTACAGTTTATGATCCCAAACTCCATGTAAGAAGCAGCAGATTAGTGCTTTCATTAACCACAATGACTTTCTGGAAAGCTTACTGGCTTATAATGTTAATTATAGCAGGTTCTACAGTCATTCTTTATCTCCTGGTCATTTTGGGGATCTCCTCAAATCAAAGATTTCTCTAGCAGCCCATTTAGCTAATAAGACTCCCTTATCTGTGATCAATTTTGACTGAGCTATCAAAGGTGCTTACTGGAGAGCCATATTGACTAAGCATTTACAATTTTTTTCAAACTACATTGCCACTTTGGTTTTATTCTATCAAGAGAAATTCTTTTAGACATGTGGCTTAATCCTCACAGTTATGAGTTTGATTTAATGCCATTACATGCCTCCCTGTTGAACCCTGATAGCTTCAGCATTTCTGCGGAACATGTCTTCATGTATTTACTTTCAGGTGAGATATTCACTAGAAAATAGACATTTAACATCAACTCCCTGTAACTTAAAGTAATTACATGGTTGAGATTCTCGTGGCTCTCGTGGCTCTCGTGAGTCTGTGGCTGAAGGAGTATTTGTACTGGTCAGTGGATTGTGCTGCTGAGGTAAGCCTGTATGTTTCCCAGCTCCAGAAGCCAGCAGCAGAAATAGCTGCGGCACTCCAAGAAGCCTAAGTTAAGCCTAAGTTAACGGGATTTACCAACAATCTCAAAAGCATTACAAAGATAAATTATTGCTGCAAAAATATAGCTAGATTATGGGAGAGTAATCTGAAGGAAAGATTCTGTTTTCTGACGAAAACATGTTTTTTGGAATATTGCTAATACTTTTCCAAAATAAAGGGATCTTTAAGGAAATAAGTAGAAAATTAGATGTATCTCTGAGAGAATAATATTTAATTAAAATAAAACCCAGTAAATAATCAATTGTGTACACAATTTTATTTTTATTTGTTTACCGTATAATAGTTAGACTTTAATATGTAAAAATTATTTAAATTTAGAATTCATACATTGCATCTGAACAATTCAGCAAAAAATTTTGTATTTGCATTGTTTTTGTAGTAAAGTATTTTTCTTGATATTGCTAAATAACTTGCAGTTGGGTAGATAATGGATTTTTCTTTTAGCATTTCATAATCTTCTCAGCATCTCAGTAATAAATTCCAATATTAACAGAAATATTTCCCAAATAAATGATGTTTGTAAAAATTCATCTAGGTTGATGTAGCTTAGATGAGGTTACCAACTGGCAAGCGGGGTAGACACATGTAAGCATAAGGTGTTTTGCTCAGGTTGATGGGATTGCCATCCAGCCTGATGTCTTCAAGAGCCCTACGCACATAAGTAAAATCTCTCCTTTTGCAGAAAGTATCTTCATGCATCTCTTGAATGTTGTTGTTCTAAAAGAAAACAAGCAAACAGCAAAGAAACTATCAGAATAGTTACCTGAAAGTAATTTTTTATTCTGAAACACAATTTATGGATGTGTTTTCAGTGTGTAGAGAGATACTTGCTTGAACTCAAGGGCCCAGATTGTGGCAGCAAGTCATCAACAGAGAAATCTTCCAAGAATGGGAAAATTTCTTGGCCAATGCAAAACTTCAGAACTAAGTAACTCAAACCATGTAGCAGCGACAGGCTTTGAAGGAGGAGGCTGGTAGAAGTATAGAGCATTTTCATTTCCAGATTATAGTGAAGAGCCATATTAAGACAAATTTGATCCACGATAGGCCAGTCCAAAAATCACAGAAACATAATTATCATCCTGACATCTTAATATGCCTTAACCTGCAAAGGTACAACTCTGTAATTTGACCTGTGACAATTTCTTTCCCCCCGGCTCTCTCCCATTAGTTTTACTCACACCTGTATATGTACTGGCAAAATTGAATGCATGTGGTTTTATTCCTTTGATTTAAATTGCTCTTACATGCCTTATATTCACTGAGCTTCCATTCTTGAAGCGAACCATTCTCAACCATGAATTGTTGGAATACAGCATTGTCAGAAAACTGGGACTAAAAAACTCATTACCTAAAAGGAGGGCTGAAAATTGTTCTCTTCATTCCTTTGCTAGTCAAAAATTGGTGTGGACAAAGTCCTGCTCACTAAGTGTTTTCTGTAGCACATAGCACTGAATATTTAATTTACAGGCACAAACAGGTGAAAAGGAAGTCAGCTAGCAGGCAGAGAGTTTTGATAAATTTACTTACTGAAAGATGGAGGTTAAATGATGTGAGGCACATTACATTGCTTACTGAAAGGTTTTTTCTGTATGATGTAATTTGTAAAAACATCTGATAAACAAAACTGTAAATTGGTACAAGATGAGATAAAGGGAAAGAAGCAGAGCTGGAAAAGGTTAAAAGGAAGTATTCAGAAAGAAACTCTTAGGTCATAGTAACTCTAGAATTTGATTTTTGAAAAATATTTTATTAAAAATTCTGAAAATTAAGGCTTAGTAGAGCTAAATTTTACTTCTCTAAAAGACTTGCAATCACTAGTTAATTTTGTTTCCCATAGCTTGTTTAGTCAAGTAAGAACACTTTTTGATAAAAAGAAGAAACACTACAAGACAAATATTTGCCCTTCTGAGTTGTGCATGTGCTTTGAGCATGATATAAAGAGCCATTTCTTTTGTAGCCTACCTGAAGATGAAGAGCTTGGAGGCTTTCAGGGAGCGGCAAGGGAATGTGATCCAAGTTATTGTCAGTGATATAAAGATGCTGCAGTTCATCCAGATTCTAGAAGAATATGGAAGAAAACAGGGGAAATGAGAGATATATTTGAAAATCTCTGCCAAGTAAGTTTGAAATCTATCACTGCAATGAACACCACCAGATAGCAGAACATTTTGTTTCAGCATGATATGGTGAAAAGACAGAAATTCAAAGACAGTAATGAACTCTGATTTGCATAGGCTGAGAATGTTGCTGATAAGGGATAGGTGTTCAGATTAAAATGAAGAGGAAAATGTTTTTCAAAAATCTACAGAATTATTAAAGATATAATTTTAATGATGATGCTGCTACCTTTCTTTTGTGACAAGACTACTCAATTTTGCAAAAGTGTATTATATTGAAGTGAATTATAATTGTATAAGAAATGCCTGAGTTAAAAATACATTTCTCATTCTTTTCAAAAGGTAAATAATTTTCTCCCTTGACTTGTTGGAGGAATGAGTGCCGAGAAATCTGGCAGATACCATAGAGGTTGCTCACAGTGGTCTTTGAAAGGCCACAGGGATCAGAAGTGCCTGAGGACTGGAGGTAAGCCAGTGTCACCCCTATCTACCCCTAAAAAGAACAAGGTGGATCTAGGGAACAACCTTTCAGTCAGCTTCCTCTCCATCCCTAGAAAGGTTATGGAGTGCCTCATTCCAGAATCCATCTTCATCCCCAGGGATGTTAAGAAGGTGATCAGGATTAGCCAGCATGGAATCACTAAAGGTAAATCATGCTTGACCAACCTGATTGCTTTTTAAAATGAAACTACCAGAATGGATGAGGGGAAAACACTGAATATTTTCTACCCTGACTTCAGCAAGGCTTTCAACACTTTCTCTCCTACTATTCTCTTAGCAAACTCAGGAAGTGTGGACTGGAAGAGTGGAAAGTGAGGTGGATTGAGAACTGAGTGAATGGCAGATCCCAGAAGGACATAATAATCAATGGCACAGTCCAGTGGGATGTCTGCCACTAATGCTGTCCCTCGAGGTTCAGTGCTGGGCCCAGTATTGTTTAACATGTTAATCAATGACTTGAGTGGAAGGACAGATGCCTCCTCAGCAAGTTCACTGATGACACAAAGCTGGGAGCAGTGGCTGATACCTCAGAAGGATGTGCAGCTCTCCAGAAGGACCCGAATATGTTGGAGAAATAGGATGAGAAGAACTGTCTGAAATTCAGCAAATGCAGTGTCCTGCACCTGGTAAATATTAACCAGCAGTACAGACTGGGGGGCGATCTGCTGGAAAGCAGCTCTACAGAGAAGGTCCTGGGAGTCCTGATGGACAACAAGCTGTCAATGAGCCACCAGTACCTTTGTGGCCAAGAAGACCAATGGAGACCTGGGGTACATTAGGAAGAGCATTCCAGCAAGTCAAGGGAGGTGATCCTGCCCCTCTGCTCAGCCCTGGTGAGGGACATCTGGGGTGCTGTGTCCATTTCTGGGCTCCTCAGGACAAGAAAGAGACATGGAGCTCCTTGAGCGGGTCTATTTGAGGGCTACAAAGATGATTGGAGGACTGGAGCATCTCTCTTATGAAGAATAGGCTGCACTTCACTCTCCACATCCTCTGGAGAGAGGAAGAAAATGTTTTCCCATCACACCCAAACTTACTTTAAATGCCTCATTTGGTATCCCTCTGCGACCAAGTCTGTTCTTACTAACATCAATGAATGTTAAGGTAGATGGTAATTCAGGCAGTTGCCTTATCCTATTGTCACGGAGCACCAGCTCCTGAAGTTGGGGCAATCTTCGGAAGGCATCTTTGTGGATATCTGATATGAAGTTTGCAGTCAAATCAATCCTCTTCAAATGGTCTGGCAGAGAAAGAGGATACAACAGATTTATAAGAATGTATTTCCTGAAATTTAAAGAAAACCCTGCCTGTATCATTCTTTATACATCTTTCAGTGAAAGACTTCAAAGTTTAAAGATTTCTGTGTGTTTTGGGAACCTTATAAATTATTGTCTTTTGAAAAATGACACTTAATATATCACTATATTTCTGATTGATACATGCCAGAAATAATCAAAATTAAAGCTAATTTCAATAATGCTTCTATCCATACTTAAGTTTGCAAAGTCATTTCTGCTGATCTTCTTGATTCTGTTATAGCGTGAGTAGAAATAGGTGGTTTTCTTAGGCAATGGTGGAACAGCATGAAGCTCACGATCATCACAGTAGACTGTGGTCCCTAGGCATGTACACAAAAGGCACGTGGGAAGACCTGTCAAGGAATTTAAAAGAAAACACTTTGTTAGAAAGGACATGAATAAAAGTCATACGTAAATTACTACAATGAAATGCTCACATAAGCACCTAATCATCAGTCTTTGTCTATGATAAAGTTCACTTCCAATTCTGCTTTGATTAGGCAATCATATAATTGCAACACTAAAGTGATTAAATTATTTTTAAAATTAATTTATTTTTCGTCCTGTGCCTAGAAGAGCAATTAACTTGTTCTAATAAATTGTTTCTGAGACTATAATAGACTATTTGGTGACAGTAACCAGCCGGAAGTTGATTTCCCCTTAAGCTAGCAGGTGTATACTTCTGTCTAGATGGAGGAATGGTAGCTGATGAATGATCTTTTCTACCTAATCTGTCTCTCTGACACTCTCTTTCTCTCCTCCCCTTCCCTTTTTATATTTCTTTCTACATCTCTCTCTCCCCCCCTCACATTTACTAATATATAAAATTCATCCTATTGACTTTGGCATATGGTCTCATTTACTCCTTTATTCAGGCAGAGGCATCCCTCTAACAATTTTAATATTGGATTGTAACACTTGTGACACTGACTTTTTGATACATCTTTTTTGAGTATATTATGAATATACATTGTGAATATAAATCAGCATATCTGTTTATCAACTTTTAATCTCATAGAAATACTTTTCTGTTTCATGGTTTCCTCCTCCTTGTGGCAGATGGGGTGGTTTGGTCTTGTTATTTATAGAATAGTAGGATAATGCAGGAATATGAAAATGTTTTCCTTGCAGATTAGTTTCTTCTCCAGGTCAGATGTGGCTACATGAGAGATGTGCCTTCTTAATCTGCCCCAATTACCTGTAGATTATTGAGGTGTCTTTTGAGGCAAGATTAAAGAATCAATAGGCAGAGTACTCTTTTATTTTTATGTGATAATCACTACTTGGACATCCAGGAATACAATTTCCCTAGAGATAAGGATCTTTTCATGCTTTCCCTAACTTTCTTCACAGGACAGATTAAATTGGCTGCAGAGAGTAGGCCTGATACAGCAAAAAAAATATTCACACCTTGAACTATTCTGGCAAATCAGGGCCTAAATGAATATTGAGTTAAGGATGGCTGACATTTTTTCATAATATTGCAACATAGCACCATAGTATGGGAAAAGGCTTTCACCCTGTCCTATTTTTGATCTTGGAGGAGTGGTATTTTTTCACGTATGTCTGGTGGACACTGAAAAAAAAACAGAGGTAGGGGAAGAATACAAAAATATATCAAGAAAAAAATGAGCTTGGCTTAATGTTACTGAGCCTTGTAGTCTTTTATTCAGCACCAGGTCAATAGCAGCAACATCTGACAGGAAAATATGTTGCTAAAATAAAGACAAAAGAGAAATCTGATTTGATACATTACCGTGTTGAGCATTTCTTTAGTTGATGCACTAATTTATTTGCATTCAGTACTCAAAAATGTTGACAGACACAGAATTCATCATATAGAATATTTATAGGATATAATGTAAAATCTTCTAATTTTCAAATTTGAAAAAAAAAAAGTGTGGGCTTTTTTTTTTTCCCCTAGAATTTCCTTGGAAGTTCTCATTTCATTTTTATTTGTTTTGACAGTGTATATTTTTGCCTGGTCAAGATCACTTGTAGTATGTACCAAAATAAGACTATGAATGATTAACTTCACTGAATACACAATTTTGGAAGCAGGAACTCTGGGTTTTATGTTTGGGGTTGTTTTTTTTAAAATTAATTTTTCTTCTATGTAACTCAGCTGTAGTGTTGGGTATAGTAGAAAATAGTATTTTCCTGTTACTGTATGTTGATCACCATACAACACAAAGATTCCTCACAGAAATTGATAACTCTAGTGGACTTTACCTACTGTAATTTAGAGGAGCTTCTGACAAATGCCAAAAATTAGTAGTGCAAAATTTTTGTGGGAGAGGGACAGACTGTGTTTTGCAATTTTAATTCTCCTGCAAGATTTATAAAGTTCTTATTTCACTATTGATAGTCAGAAGAACTGAAAAATGTCTCCACTAAAAAGTTCTAAGTAGCTCTCTTTCCTTAAGTTTTTCAGTTTATAACTTTCATGGTCAAAAATTCTTCAACATTTTAATTATACTTTGTATTAACACATTTATAAAAAACATGCAACAAATCATTATAAGTAAAGACAGTTGATAATGATATTGAAATCTAAGACAAAAAGACAAGTACTGGTAGCATTGCCAACCATCAGCAAATTTTCAAGTTGTAAATCTTCTGGAACAAGTGGCACAGTTGTTTTCATAGTGAAGTAGCATGGAGACTTTTAGAGACTAGGCACCTATCTGACTTTGGAGGAGGATTCCATATGGATTCTTTCTTCAGTAATAAAGTACATACAGAAACTATGTACTTCATTTTCAGTAAAAAAGAAAATAAAATGGGCTTGCTCAAAATCAACACTACACACAAAAACGTTTCTCTTTCATACTAACCATCTTGAGTCTGGGGTCCAAGAACCCCTGACCCCTGCGCTGAAGACCCATCAATTAATTTTGGTGTAGATGCTTCATCCTCAGTTTCTTCTGTCAATGGTGCAGAAGAATAACTCTCTTGAATTGCAGACAGTAGTTTTATCCCAATATCTGTCTAGGAAAATTAAAAGGAATTGTTACTGTTTACTACCCTTGGAAGCTGTTTGTCTTGCAGTTATTCATATTCTTCCACTAGAGGTCAGATATTTTCTGAGATTTAGTGCTGGAGCTGCATTTTATCTGGAGCTGCATTTTATCTGGAGCTATAATGAATTCTGATGATTTATAAATAATTCATGAAAATCCAACATACTTGTTCACTTTTTGTCTGTGTTTTGAGTTTTTTACTGTATGAACACATGCATATACTTCATTACTGAGAAGACATACTAGAAAAATTATTTTTCCATATTTATTTAAAGATAAATTAGATTTGTGATAAAAATTGATAAACTGTATGTAAAAAATGAAAATTTGCTATTAAATATCAAAAAGGTGCAAGTCATTTAGCATAAAATTGTAAATTGTACCATCATAAATTGAAATCCAATACAGGTGTTCAGGCTCTGCTTAGAACACTAACATGATTTTAAAATATTACTTAATAATTCTGAACATGATTTAAAAATATTACTAAATAATTCTGAACTTCAACTTCACATAACTTTCTAATATGTTAAAGACTCTGGTTAACTTCATTCATTAGTAGCTGTATTATGTAGTATGAAAAAATTGATATATTGGATAAAACCTTGGTTTTAAAACACATAAAATTTGGAAGATCCTTGCATAGAACTAGAAAACTTATTATTTTGTCCTTCAATCAACATAACTAATCAAAGCATTTAATTCTGTCAGGTTAACTCTAATTCTAAAAGTACATTCTGTTGATTTTCTTATATGACAATTCAGGATAAAAATTAAGATATAGCAATTTTCTTGTTTCACATCACCTCTCATAAAAAGAGTATTGCAGACTTGTCAGGCTTGTTGCAGAGGGGGTCTGTGTTATCAGAGGCAGAGTTGTTTTCTGTAATCACCCAGACAGCTGTGTTATCTTTGCAAGTTACTTTCCCAGTGTATCTTCATTTCCCCATGTGTAATAATATTGTTCAGCTGAGCCAGAGCCCCTTTTGAAAGTGCACTCTATTCTTTAAATCTAAAACAATTATTTAGTATATTATAGGGTTTTGCTCATCAGAGGTGCTGTTAAAAATGTAGGTAATTGTGGAGACCCTGGGGGCATCCCCTAGTTTAGGGGTTCAGAAGACTCTTCTCCCAAGGAGCTGTTAAGACCCCATTGGCTCCTACCCCTGTTCCTATGTCCCTGAGCCATTCCCTCCCTATTCCCTGATTTGCCCTCATCTTTGTACTGTAAACCAGGTTCACCTCCTGCCCCTGGGATAGAGAGAAACCTGGACCCTCCCTGTGTATGCCTGGGACCTGAACATCTTACCAGGTGGCTGAATAAAGCATCTGTGGATACCATGCAAAGGCCCTTTTTGCTTCCTTGCTCTGGACTTTATTAGCAGTAATTCAGGCTGCAATAGGTAATGCATTTAACCCTGCAGGTGCTGCACCCCTGTGCTGCATTTAGCACTCCTTATCTTTTTCTAAGACACAGCCAAATACAGAAACTTTGTTACAGTATCATTATTCCAAGTGCAAAGGCACCAAAGCCCAAAATTCTGCTTCAGTTTTCATCCACTGCAGCTTTCTAGCACAACACCACCACAAAACTACTGAATCCCGAGTCTTTAACCTGACCAAGCATCTCCTTTTTTTGACACCATCCCACTGCTTTCTTTGCTGTCTTCATGAAGAACCAGTTGTTGAAATCCATCACAGTAGTGTTCATAAATTATAATTGTAAAACACAGGTAAAAACTAATTGACTGGCCAAATAGTTAGAATTTTTAAAATTTGGTTTTGTATGTAGACTATAGAAGTTAAAGGAACTAAAACACCTAACATCTGGATTCCAAGCACAGGCAAATCTTTGCTGTATTTGATCCCTACTTGAATCTCTTTCTATGTGTATATATATTTAACGTGTAACCAGCAGCTCAAGGGCTGTGATTCTGCCCTTCTACTCTGTACTTGTGGGACCCCACCTGCCGTACTGGATCCGGCACTGGAGTCTCCAGCACAAGGAGGACATGGGCTTGTGTGGAGCAAGTCCAGAGGAGAGCCAAGAAGATGAAGACAGACTGAGAGAGTTGAGGTTGTCCAGTCCAGAGAAAAGTAGCTTTTCAGTGCCTAAAGGGGACCTACAAGAAAGCTGGAGAGAGACCTTTTAGATGGACATGTAGTGATAGGACAAGGGGGAATGGCTTGAAGCTGAAACTTTTATATATTATTAAATTCTTTACTGTGAGGGTGGTGAGGCACTGGAAATGGTTGCTCAGAGGACTTATGGAGTCCCTTGCTCAAGGCAAGGTTGGATGGGGCTTTGAGCAACCTGGGCTAGTTCAAAGTGTCCCAGTCTATGGCAGGGGGGGTGGAAGTTGAAGATCTTGGTCTCTTCCAACACAAACAATTCTATGATTCTATGAACTGTGAAAATTTCATAAAAAGAAAAACAAAAACCTTTACATCTCATAATAGATTTTCTTGCAGCATAGATATGTATAATTACAGGCAGTATTAAGCATTATGATCCTGGATTGCCTTACAACATCTAAATAACTACCTAAAATCTATATTTTTGAACATAAATAATTTCGTTTGGGTTATATAATGGCAATAGGTTCAAATATTTTACATCAATTAGTTTCACTGAAGACAGAGAACATGAAAGCAATAAAAAACCAGTAAGCACTCTGAACCACACAGGCTCAGATTTTGACTAAGAATATTTTAGGTTTTCTATATATTCTTTTTTTGTATTCTACTAAGCCACAGATGCTATTACTAATTAGAGTTTATGGATAAAAATGCCCCAAACAGTTGCAAATTTCACAAAATGCAAGGTAATCAAATGATCAAGATGACCTTCAGCTGAACTGAGTAACTTGAGTTGATGAAGTAAGAGTAAGGATGTACCTTGTCCTTCTGTGCAGACAAATACACAATGTTACCATCTGCAGCACTGACAGTAGACAGCTTAACCAGGAATGGACTTGGGGACAAATCAAAAGATTTTGGGAACAAAGGAAATGGGACAGATGTTCTCCGAATGGAGGAAGCCTAGAGGGAGAGATACATTCCAGACTTTTATTGACCCAGGTTAGTGCTGCACTAAAGTTCTTGCACATGCTGTCTACTTCTTCAGCAGACTTGTGGAAATCAGATAAGAATCCCTCTTCTGAACTTCAGAATTAAATCCAGAGATTTAAGATCTGTAAATGTCTTTATATACAACTTTTCTTCTACTGAAAGTAATATTCTGTAGAAGAGTATTTTCAAGATAGACTTTTTGAATAGGCTTCAGACCAAAGATAATTTTCCTTTCACTTGTTACGGGGTTTGGGTCATCTACACTGACTGCCACTTCTCTGCATATTTGGGACATGCTTTATGGAACTTACTATCTTGGGATTTGTTATTTACTTTATGCTTTCTGAGGGTTCTTAGTTGATTAATCACTGCAGCTGTTGGGTAGCAAAGTGGAGGTGTTAACCTCTAGTACTTCCATATCCATACACTATTATCTCTTTCTTACTGTAGGATGTTACCTAGATTTGAAGATACACAGTTGAAAGTCTCCCAGCAGTTTCCCTGCAAATGCACTATGTCTGGGGTTTAGGGGAACTGTTCCAAATAGTTAGCTTTATCTGTTCAGTGTTCTGCAGTTGTGAGTGTCATAAGAAAATAAAAATTATTGATGTTAACTTAATGATGTTGCAATTTTTATACTTGCGACAGAGTAGGAGTTCATTGATATATGTGTTTTACATACCAGACCCAGAGCATGAGCAGTATTTTCGTGCTGTACATAACTTGGACTTGAACCAGTGACCTAAAGGTAAAAGTCTGCTTCCCATTATTGGTCATATGATCCATGCAGCTTTGTATCTTTTACAAGTTTGATAAATCATGCGAGATTTTAACAAGACAAAGATGTTTCTTGGACTATATGCTGTACAGAATAATCCCTCATTTTCCAGATGTTTGTTTATTTTTGGCAACTGGACTTTATTAAAAAAAATTTGAAACACAAATGATTGTATATCACTTAATGACATTATTTTCCATAGGGTTTTTTGGAGGGAGGTGGGAGCCTGTAGTTAGGCAGGGAGTGGACTTGTATTTCATCTGGTACTTTAAGAAATATTCTTTGTGAAAAATCACAAAGCAGGAAGAACATTGTAGAGAAATACAATAAAGTGTGTTTCTCCTCGTCAATATCTACAAGTCTTCAAATAATAATCTGCCTTCCAAGACAGTTTTTATGCACGGCATAAGAAAAACTGAAGGGGCATCACATCACTTACCATTAGCCACCTATGTGGTTATCACATCACTTACCATTAGCCACCTATGTGGTTAATAGTTACCCTACTCTGTCTTTGGAATCAATCAAGAGATTTAGAGAATATCAGTGCAGATTAGTCCCAGAGCATAGCAAAGGACAGTGATATCTTTCCTAAGATTGCATGGAGTACCTACTTTTTTCCCTATCCTATATTTATCCAATGTGACTCCAATTTCCAATGAAAGATCTTAGTGAGCCTGGCCAATTCAGAGGCCCATTCAGACCAGGAAGTTACAAAAGTCAAGAATGCAGAAATCAGAACATATCAGTAAGTGATAAAATGCAATTGGTAAAATCCAACCTGCTACTTGCCATCCATAGGCTGGGCATTTAGTTATATTAGCATCACTTCACAGTCAGTGTGAATGAGACAAAACTTCTGAAAAGCAGCTCCAGACATTGGCTACAGAAATTCCTTTTAGGGTGGGCTCTTTAGATGTCTATATCTCACCACTGACAGTAAAATGGTGAGACAAACAAAAGGCTAGGAGAGGCTCAGGACTTTATTTTATGTGTCCTTTTTATGTGTCTATTTTATGTCTACATATTTTAGGATCAAAGCTGATGTATTACATGTGATAAGTTTAAATCTACAGAAGAATTCTGAAGTGTGTTGTGTTTCAGTGTTTCTTTTACTGCAAAATATAGATTTAATACACAAATAAAAATGAAAAACTTAAAAATAGGCATTTTAACCTTGAAGGGACAGTTGTTCCACACACTGACCCATCAAAAGGAACTGGTTTCTCCCATAGCTGTTTTGAAACTACCAAAGGCTTACAAGAAAATGTCTAATTATGGTAGAAGTTATTCATAGAATCACAGAATGGTTTGGGTTGGATGGACCATCAAAATCATCTATTTCCAACCCCCTTGCCACAGGCAGGGAGGTTTGCTTTCCTATCCAAAAGTGACCTAAAAACTTCTTTTCTCCTATTGTTCTATTTTTAAAAGAAAAGGAATTGTTAGTCACTGCAGACAAATGAATAACAAGATCTGTAGTCAAAACCTTTCTGAAAAACTAGAAAAATTTCTATTTGGGGATGAAGCTTCAAATAAGTTCGATTTTCTGATCAGCTATATGGCCATCTGACTTGTACATTACTTGTACCAATTAATAGGGTTTTTTTTTTTAAATTTGCGTGGTATTCTGAAAAGTCATTGTATATCCACTTTGAAGTCTCCTATTTAATCAGATACCAACCACAAAGACAGGAACAGCAGTGTAAGCCTCTGTCAACCCTGCAGAATGGCAAGAGTGAGTTCTTGCTCAAGCATGGCTCCTCTTCACGTGTGTTATGCCAACAGGAGAGATGGTTTGTGTGTATGCACACAGACATGAGCAAATGTGTGTGTGGAACTCAAGTTCTGAACTATGTGCAGGCACCAAAATGCCCTATTATTAGTTGATTCAAACTCAACAAGCTATCAAGTAATGCTAATCAGAACGCATCAAATATTAGACTTGCACTGCATTTCTTTCTGAATATTTTGTGGATCATATTTTACAGCTCACCTCTTTTGTGTAAACAGACCCAGACCAACCTGTATTTAACTGTCTTACCTTTCTTCAGTGCTAGGCAAACTATTCTTAATTAAGTTCTCCTTTGCTTTTCACCTCACTGTTAGCCTATCTTAGCACTGAAAATATTTTTCTGATGCTCCTGTATTTTTGCTTCTTATTTTTCTTAGTTTTTCCTACCTAAAGAAAAATTGACTGATTACATTTAACAGATGCTGTAATAAAATAATAACAATGCATTTTATTAGGCATTAGTAGCTGATGTACATAAGAATCTCTCTCCACAATTTGTTTCTCTCACACATTTTCCAAACAAAGTTTTAGTTTCAAAGAGGGAAAAAGTAAGAAGCTCACACAATAATTCCTTTGAGAGTCTGGTTGATTCTATTCATTTTAAAGGAGGAAATCTCTCTTTGTATATGCTTTCAGAGCACTTAGGAGAGATAGTTTTGACTGTGGCCTCTGGACTCTATCATTATATAAATATTAATTCAAAATACTAATGAACTGTAAAGAAAAGGGGAGATACATCAGCTCATGTTTATACTGTTACTGTCTGTTTCAGAAGATAAATCCAGCACAAAACTTGTACACTTACAGTGACATTTCTTTGCTGTAGCTTTCTCCTTGAGGACCTTGGAATTCTTTCCTTGATAATAGGCTTTTCTTTTACTCAGCCTTTTTTTAGCCATTATCTGTGAAAAAGTTGATACTGCTATCTTAATGTCTCTATGCACATTTTATTTCTGAGTGATATATTACTTTAAGGTTTTCCAGTATTAATTTCCATTTGGATGCAAAGCATTAGCTAGGTCTTCTGTGTCTCACTAACCTGGGATCTTGGAAACCATAGATTTTATAATCTGTAATGTCACCTAACACATGACAATCCATAGATTTGATTGAGGATTCAGTACAATACTCGCAAGTAATTCACAGCTACAACTACTTTCCCCATGCAAATATTTGCATTAAAAAAAGTATTCCATGTGTACATTACTAACTTTTCCCAGCCTTAAGATTATTCCAGAATCTATGACAAAAATAGACTTCAAGTGAAGAACATCAAGGCCCATTATCTAGAAATGTTTTCAGAAAAATGTTTTCAATCCAATGAAGTGTGTGTGTATATACACACACACACTCTATACAAGAAACCATACTTCCAGAGTATGAGAATTAGCAAAGTCATGAACTTGGACTCAGTCATCTTACTTACCTGTATTAAGATTATAAATTCTCATACTAAGCCTGAAACACATGCCCAGGGTTCATCAAAAGTTATTTGAGGAAGATAGGTGTATGGGGTGGAATGAACTTTCCCCAGGGCATTCCTCAGTGCTGTGCTTTGTGTTTTTGGCTGGAAAGGTGTTGATAATGCACCAGTGCTCAGTGACTGATGAGCAGGGCTGGCACAGCACCAAGGCTGTCTCTCCAGCATTCCTCTCTCACCAGTAGGGCAGGGGTGGTCAAGATCTCAGGAGGGGATGGAAACAGGACAGCTGATCCAAGCTGAGCAAAGCAATATTCAATATGGTATCTGGTCAGCAATAAGAGCTGAGAGAAAGGAGGCAGTGAGGGTAGGGGGTGGGCTTTATTGTTCAGGTGTTTGTCATCAGGAGCACCTGCTACATGTACTCAAGTCCTACTTCCTGGAAGTGTTTGGCCATCACCTGCTGACGGGAAATAGAGGATAAATCTTTTGTTTCCCTTTGCTTCTGCGTGCAAACTATGTTTTTCTTCATTAAACTGCATATATGTCAACTCCCAAGTTTTTAACCTTACTTTCTTTCCCTGTCTGTCTGAGAAGGGAGAGTGAGAAAGCATTTTGATGGTCACCTTGGTAGCCAGCTAAGATCAACCCACCTCAACAGATATCCAAAGAGAATGATTCATACTTGTCTTGGAGCATGGTATTGGGATGCCAAGCCTAATTTTTAAGAGAGAATGAGTGGAAAGAATCTCTTTCTAATTTTCTTCAGGTCTTTCCACACTTTGGTGATTACACATTGAATGTGTGATTACAGTACCTAATGGTCTGGAAAAGGACATGTTGACACAGGTGCTTTAGTTTAACTCCTTGAGGTGCACAGGTTAATTTTTACTTCAATTCACATTGAAATTATCAGGAGTAGCATCTGAATGCATCTGAGGTACTAGAATTTGTCAGTTTCCTGGATCTTCTGCTAATCAGTTGGATACACAACCTTACTAAAGTTTGCAATTTTGCCAATGAGTCTAAAAATGGATTAAACAGAATGGCTTCTATCTGCACATAACTGAATTTTCAAATCTTAAATTGAAGACAGCAACAACAGGAAATGCTATTGGAGTTTTTTCTCCGCTGCTTCAATAGCCTGAATATATGATTCAGAACTCTAAATGGAAATTCAAGTCTTAAAGAGTTACTGCACAGAGGCTAGATCTGTTGAAGGCCTGCTGGTTGTCTGGGTCTCTATGGTATTGCTCATCATGCAAACTATGCATAATAAAAACTAACCTGTGACCTTGAATAAATATTTTGCACATAGATCCACTTGTGTTGTTCACATCATTATGATAACAAGATTTTAAGCAGTAAAGTCATAACCCCAATCAAGAAATCAAACATATTCTGCTTAAAACTTGGGTGGCATCAGTAATATCAGTGATTAAAATATAACTTGCAAGACTGACATGCCCTATCAAATAGGACACTGACATGTCTATAAAATTTGCTTGATTTCTACAGCACTGACCGCTCATATCTCCTGGGATATGGGGAACTATGAATGCTTAGGATTCTCTTGGGTGGTACATGGTGTTAGGAACGTAAGCAAAAAAAAAAAGATTTTGGCTAAACATCTATGAAAAAAAGGCTCTCACAGTGAGGTCCATCCATATGCAAAACAAAACTCTGTTCAACTGCTGTGTTGGATGAACTTTACCTGATGAATTTTAAAAAGGCTGTCTGAAGAGCTCAGTAATGGAAGATAATCCTGCTCTGGAAGAGAAGCTTACCAGTTTACCCTGACTCTGCCTATTCCATGCCTTTTAAAAAAAAGCAATCCATGTTGGGATCTCATATCTTTTCATGTTGGGTGCAACATCAGTCATCCTGAATTTCCTTTTGGCTGGAAAAGAACAGCAAAGCCTTGCTTTATCCTTCACTCAGAAACTTGGAAAGGGCCACCCTATGTTTTGGTGCTATAGGACCTTGAAGAGAGAGCACAGCACAGGAGAATCCCACCTACAATTAAATGTATTACTAAGAAATCTGTTGTTTGAATGAGAAAAACTCAGTGATGAGGCACATTCAAAAAAATTTCTCCCATTTCTGGGAAGGAAGTAATTTCTGTAGGAATGATAAAGGTTTCATTTCTAAGAGCAAAGAGAGTCAGAAAGTGTGGTTTATTAATCAATGTGAAAGACAACACAGTGACTTTATCAGGAAAGTGAGCTCAAACAAAATCAAGTAGAGCACAAGAGTGGCACAAGGGAAACAGGCCAAAGGCAAGGTAAATTCCTTGCAGCAATGTTATTCTCAATTCCTCTTAGATTGAAAATTTATTTTCTAAAAATTATAAGGTTCTGATCTTAGTGCTAACTTTATCTCTTCAGTTCTCCTGTTTTGGAATATAGTTATTCTTGAATTGTCTCTGTCTTTTGATTTCAAAGCTTTTTTCCAATTTCTATTTCACATTGATGAAAGAAGAGCTCCTGTCCCTCCTGCTGTAATCATGAATCTTTCAAAGGATTGTATTTTCATGAATTATGCATATTGTTATGTGAATAAGCACTAAAACATTATGTATAAAAATACCATGCTATTTAAATGTTATTTTTTTTACTTCACTTCTATCACACACAATCCTGAATCACAGAGTGCTTATATTACCTTCAGGGAAGTTGTGCCAATTTCTAATCAGCAGGGTGAGAAAAAAAAAATTAACGTAGCCTTTTAGTAATTGTAAAGAAATAGAGGATTGTAGAAGAGGAAGGAAACTTTTAAGTCAAGAAGTGGAGTCCCTTGCTCCTACAGGCGACATATCTTACCGTCTCATACTGTATCAGAATTTCAACAGGTTTTTTTCAGTAATTTATTTTACTTTCCTGCGTTTAAATTCAAATTCTTTCCCTTTCTTTTTTTCTTCCTTCTGCCACTTTCCTAGCAGCAAGAGAAAACATTAGCATTTATAGCCTGACACACTTGTAGTGAACATAAACCTAAGGAAACAGCATTTTACAACCTCATTTAATGGGAAATGCTGGAAATCCTGTCTCAACTGCCTCCATGCATCACCCAGACAGTTAAATTACAATGATGATCTGTAACAGAATTTGTGGAATTGCATGGAGACCTGAGGAAAGCATGGTACCTTTCACTTACTCTTAAAGATTACCACAAAAGCCCCCAGAACAATTAGAATATATTTTGGCTGTGTTTGTAGGTTAGGGAAGAAGTGAATGAACTGCAAAGGCAATAGAAACCACATGAGTATATTTGTCAGATAAGTATTTTCATGGCAAAGAAAAACTGATCAGTAACTACTGCATTTATGCACTTTGGAAAGACAGAATAAATTAAGTTCTAATTACCTCTACTTGGTCAGACTGCTTGTTTTCATCATAGGCAAATGGATGAGGCAGCTCTCCAAGTGGTATGTCATAGAACTCAGAATCATAAATTATGGTATCACTGATAGGGGCAGCTACAACAGACTCAAAGATAAAAAATCCCAGAAAAACATTTACAAAGGTCTGCATTTTGTTTTCTTTTCTGAAAGAGAAGAAATTGGACAGATGATAGGTACTCTGGTGTTGAGTACCATGTCACAAATACAGTACTTATATACAAACCCCACAATATTTCTGATGAATAATTAACATTTATTTATGGTGACTCAGTAGTTTAATCTGGTTTTCTTCATAAAGAGTCTCTGTAGCTGAGAATTCTTCGTACTGGTCTGGCCATATTCTTATTCATATAATTTAGAAAAGACCTATGGAATTTTATTGGTGTAAAAATAAACATCTGAATTATATTTTTACCCTTTCATCTAACTTCACCTATTTTCATTGCAATTAGATATGAACTTTTGTGAAACTAGAGAAAAGGTAAATTATTATATTACTTGTCTCTATCACAATAAATAATCTTTTGGACTGTATAACAATGTAATATTATATCTCCCTTCATAAAAACACTAAACAGAATCAAACAAACAAACAAAACCACCAACCTGTTGGTGAGAAAATCTTTTAGATTAGAAAAGACTCATGGATGGGTCATTTCTGGATAAGCATAATCAAAACACTTTTCACCTGTTAGTTGTTTTGTCAGAACATAATTTTACTTGGTGTGGCACATCTGGACCATACTTTTGCAAAGGTTTTGGGAGCAAAATAAAAAATAATATGTTGCCCCAAGGACAGTAACACCAGTACTCTGAATTCCTTTGTTATTCAATGAAAACCATTTTTGAAGTAGTGAGAAATTTTTATGTGGTGTATTCACCTGTTCTCCTTGGAAAATAGAATTGCAAAACTGAATTATCACCTATTTAAAGTTCTATAAAATTGAATTATCACCTATTTAAAGTTCCAGAATTCAGTAAAATGGTAGAAAATTCATGCTAGGCTAGAGAAGTAGTGTTTATGCATTCCCTTTTCCTTGTAAATGATGCATTCACTATTATCATATAAGATGCCTGATACAAGGCTCTATTCAGCGTTCTTTACTTACATCTTTATCTACAGCTCACATTAATTTCACCAAAAGCACAGTGATAATGAGCAATGCATAAGTCTAATAAACTGTATTCCTTATGCGATGCTGTGATACGCAGTCTCAAATATTTAATTTCAAAATTGTAGCTACTTCTAATAAAGTACAAGAAATACATGAGGCTTTTTTTTTAATGTATGTACTGGGCAACAAGCTGAATTTTAGCTTCATGAAAAGAGGTCTTTATAAAGTTGGTTTAGGCATGAGGATATGAAATTCCTCTGGGGATGGTCAGTAACACAAGGCGTTCATTTTTCTCTCATTTTCTTTATTCGGAAAGACTTCAGCTGCTGCTGGAAGAAGCTAGAGTCACTGGGTCTTCTCTTTGAGAAAGCTTAGATGAATTTTACCTTTCACTATTTGCTTCCAATATTACTAAAGGTATTCTGCTTTATCAAAAAAATTAAATAAAGTAAAATAAAATAAAAATGCAATCAATCTCTTAAATAAGCGAGTATGCTAGAATTAGCGGGTTTTTGTCGGTCTTTGTTTTCTGCTGCCTATTTTTGGCAGAATTGGTTTTGGTCTTGCTTTTCCTTTCCATATCATTTATCTCAGATGATTCAGCTGTAGAGGGTGTTATCTATCAACCCAAAATGTAGTACTAACATATACGGTGTAATTTTTCCTCTGAATAAACAATTCTTAAATAAAAAATTGTTCACTATGCATAATTGTTTGCATATCACAACTCCTAAAAATAAAAGATTTTTAAAGAGTATAAGGCTTGATAAGTATTAAATTTTGCATATATACAAACCCAGCAAATATCTGTGGGAAAAAAAAAGTTTACCTATGGCTATAATATCTGCACTAATTTGCAGGGTTTGCATGTCTCTATTTCCCTTTCATGTACTATATTGGAATCCACTGTAGAAATATTGACATCTGCAGTAGCTGTAAGATCAAATATTTTGATGAAGATTATGTACACCTCTCACAGGAAGGAACTAAGACATATCCAGGGAAAAATAAATAGTCTCCACAATCTGCGAGCTTTGAATCAGTATTAAGCATGATAAAATAAAACAAATACTAGTATTTCCAGCGATAAAAATTCAACTAAGAGAGAAGTGCCAAAGCCTACCTTTAGCTTCCGCTGTCTCAAATAGGATGGAGCTACTCAGAATGCAGAGCCAGTGCTATTAGACCCTGACCAATGGCAGTGGCATTCTGCAGCTGTGGGAGGTAGTACAGCTTCTACCCTCAGCTGAAGACCTCAGCCCAGGGAGTTTCTCAGACTTCAAACACCTTTAATATATGATTTTGCTGAACTGAATTTTTGGAAGGTCAAACAAAGATTTGTTGTAAGGAAATGGCATTTATTTCACATGACAGTTTTTTTACCCCTTCCCCTCAAATTTCTTGGTGCTGCTACCAATATAGCAATAAGTTGTGTTCTGGAAACAACTTCTTTTGTATTACCTGATAGCCTACAAATACAAATTTGTCTTTGTCCAAAATCAAGTCTTCAGCAAATTGAGTTATATATTAATATTTTCTCTATATGTAATATCTCTATTTTGTGGCTTATTATATGTGATAATGTTTAACGAATTTCCATCTACTGCAGGTATTTTCTGGTATGTATTCAGAGGTACTTTCCCCCCACCTCCTTTACTTTTCTGTAAGTACTTATGGAGCAATGCTCATAAAATATACTACTTCAAGTGTTTTCCTTCCAAGAGGAAATGCCACTTTCTTAATTGATATAAATCCCTATCATAGGCTGCAAATAATGGGCATATACTCTAGTATAATGTGCTCTCTTACACCAGGAAAAATGTTTTACTATATTAGCATGTCAAGCTGTGTCATTTCTTAGTTGATTGTGTTTTCTTTACTATCAGTTCCTACTTAATTCTTTACTTTTGTATTATTAGTATTTGTACATAATCCACCTATTCCTCTGAATATTTTCATAATTTTTCCAACTCTTCAATGAAATATACCTTCTACTACTGTCAACATCCAATATTAACAACAGAACCTCTCCTGTATCCCTGGAGGGATGTAGGATTCATGTATAAGGCTCCAATGTGCTAAGGAAAATTTATTTCCTTTGCTTTATGTAACTTGCACAGCGATTTTTAATTTTTTTTCCATTAAGGCCATCCTAGTGGACAAAATTTGCATGAGCCGCTGACAGGACATCAAGAATTTTAAGCCACGTGCCTTGTGGCAAGAATCCGAGACGTTTGGCCAATAGGTCAAAGGATAGAAGAGCCATAGCTCTGTTAGCAGATAGTAGAGGTTAGGGTGTTGTGGGACAAAATAGCTCAAGGTATCATGTGCTATTTAGGCAATTGAGTCAAGTCTGCAGTGGCTTTTAGAATATGACCAGTCTTGGATGACAGACTTCTTTCTTAGGAAGGTTTAGCATGAATAACTATGAATTTAGTTTCTATGAAAATAGAGGTCTTGAATCATTAAATCAGGTATTTTTAATTTCTTTTGCACTGTCTTTCCCATTGTAAAAACATCTTCTTCCATGAAGAATGAGGGCAGTAAGTAGAGTGAAAACACCACACTATTGTGTTCTGCTGCTCTTCTCTTCCTTCAGATCAGTAGCCTCAGTTTACTCCTTAATTTAGTGATCTAGTTGCTTGCAATACATACCTGTGTACGCTCCTTCCTGACAACAAAGCAAACATCTGTACCTGCTGCAGCAAAAATTTGTCATTCACCTTCCTAGTGCTACTGATAATTTTTATGCTGCTCCATTTGCAAGTAGTTAACATTATTTCATTTTTCAGTGTAGTATTTTCTGCTGTGCTTGGTAATTTAAGATTTGTTCCGCTAAATCCTCACTTCCGATGTGTCTCTTTCATTTACAAAACATATTCTCTCTAGGCAGGTCCAATAGTCATTGCTTTCACTTGTGCAAAAGATCCCAATGTTTTATTTTTTATTGAAGGAAAATTCTTATCTGTAAAAAGTTATTAATATAACTATTAATGTTTATCTTCATTCTTACACAACTAAGTAGATTTAGGCATACTGAGACCCAGGGCCTGAAACCTTTGTATCTGTAAGTTTTCTTTTTTAGTTTTATAATACCAGTGAAGTTCAAACCACTTTGTGTCTGGATCTTAACTTTGATTTTAATGGTATACTGTACTCTTGTCAGAATACAATATGCTTTGCTGGCCTTGTTTTCCAGAAACACTAAGCAAGTAAAATAAATTGAAAATGTTAACTTACAAATATTGGATTTCTGTTTTTGTTGGAGCTAGGGAAACTTATCTGAAAAAGAGTATATTTTATATAAAGAATTTTACAATCTTATGAGAATGATAGTTTGCTAAGCACACAAATAAGAAAACAGTTTTGTTTGTTTTGGTTTATGCTTTAAAGAACAAGAATGTGGAGATTGAGTTCTGTATCTGTAGGGGACATGCCTTAGTTGATGCCAAAATTAATGTTTGGCAATTTGTTTGAGTTTGGATGACAGAAGTCCTGACGCTAGCAATTCTAGTCCAGCTAGAAAGCCAAGAGACCCAACAAAAAAAAAGATAAAAGAAAAAAAAGACTACTTAGAGGTCTTGTGGCATCACTGAGCAAAAACCCAAGCTTTTTATAAAGCTCACAGTAAATTTGCACATGAGTTAGAAACGGATTCAGATCATTGCTTGCATTTTCTGAGTCCTGTTATCACAGAAGATAATGAAATTCTCAAGACTTGGGAGTGAGCTTTTCATGTCCTCTAATTAGTCCCTTCACTGACTTTTGGGTTTTTTCCAGATCCTCTGGCCTTGTACAGTCTAAGTTACTGTCTTGTGAACTTCCTCGGTTGTCTTTAAATCTTGCTCTTTGACTTAGTTGGGCTTGATTAAAAACTCACTGAAGTTAATAGAGAGTTTCATCTCATTCAGTGGTTTTTGGGACACTGCTTAAACTGGAAGCATACCCAGCTGTGACCATTGCCTAACACATTCCTAGGAAGAATGTATTCCCACTGCATAATTTCTGGCAGTAGTAAATGAATTGATTTATTCCCCTGCTTTTTTGAGAGGCCTTTGTTTCCATTTCAGTTGTCCCAGTTCTTGGAGGTGCAATGACTCCTAAGGGTGTTCTTGAACTCAGTGCCAAAGCCTCAGGGTCATCCTATTCTTGTTTTTCCAAAACTTTGATTATAAAGCACTGAGCCTTTGATTCAGACAGTCAACATTCACTCGTTATAATTTTTTCTTTGCTTTCTTTTCTTTCAGTCCTCACAGATTCATCCCCAGGAACTTATGATAAGAAAAAATGTGTGGAAAAAATGCTATCTTTGCCATAAAATGAAAAGTCCTGTCTGAATCTCAGAAAGAGCTTGGGTATTATTGTAGCAAATTTCCCTCTTGTCAGCTTCTTGGCCTGCCAGTCTGAACGGAAGCAGAGGTCTTCAATCTACAGTGTCAGCTCTGGAAAATTTTAGTACTGATTTTTAACAAAAGGAGAAAGGTATGTCTAGCATTTAAAAGAGTGACAGGAGAATCCCAAAATAACTCATTCATTTTGCTGTTTCACCTTGGCACCTGGCTAAAAGATTCTCCTGGTCCGAGGCTATAGTGTAAGAGTAATAAAGCAAACTAAGCTAACATGTTGATGTATTCTCATCTAGACCAATAGTAACAAAATAAAAGATCACCTTCTCCTGGGCCAGGGACCAGTCCTACATAAGGGGGGAGATAATACATGAGCGTTCCTGTAATGGTGGCAGTAAGTTCAACTGCTGGGTTATGCAGTCTCTTAAAACATCACATTCAGTTTCCTCCAAATTTTTCATATTCTGTGACCAGAAAAGCATCTGTCAGACGAACAAAATTGGGTCACGCGTATTGTGTGACAGAAACAATTGTGTTTTGGTCAGAAGTGGGAGGTCCATGAATATTCATTTCTCAACCTATGCTATGACTCATGAGCTTGCTAATGTTAGTATGAGGAAGCAAATGAATGTTAGTTTTCTTTGAGTTTACTGTAGATAAGTAACTGCAAAGTAGGTGTAACTCCATCTACAGACACTTTAAATTATTTGGAAAGACATGTATTATTGTGAATTAAAAAAAGAAAAAGGATTTAAAATGACTTTTCAAACAATATCCTTTTACCTACATATATGTACCTTTACCTAATTCAAATTGATTTGTTTTGGTTTTCTAAATAGAAGTATTTAGTATTCCAGATTAGGCCCACTGAATGAAGAATTTTACTACAGTGCATATCAAAGAGCACTGGACCAAACATCTTTGACATCATACTTCTCCCAGTCATTTAATATGAAAATCTCCAACATTTTCACAGATGTTACATGATGTACCAGTGTGTCTGCTTCATGTCCAAAAAAACACTTTTCTCACCTTTTTTTAATGACTTTATTATTTCCTGCATCATTATTTATCATTCATTTTCCAATCTTAAATATGTGGTCAGAATTATACTGAACAAAGGAAAAGCATGATGTGAAATTCTGGAATCATTGAAGACACTACGATCATTTCCAGGGCTAAAATTCAGACCAGTATTTTAGACTGATTCCTTCTGCAGTACTGAACACTCTTGACTCTTGTTTGATTGTTAGTTTGTTCTGTAGGCATAGGAAGAGAATGGAGAGGTAGGAATCTGCTTTGATAGATCCCTTGCCTGTCTCAGTACCAGTTGCATTTCATGAATTGCTGGTTGTGGAATTTCGTTCACCCTAGGGCCCTGGGAAAAGGAGAGCATCCTATGAAGCTCGCTGGGACTAGGGAACAAAGGCTGGATAACAGAAAAACAAATATCTCAGAGAGCAGGAGAAAGGAAGGAAATCATGTGTCTGCAGAAGGGATTAGCATTTCCATTTTGCTCATCAAAGTTAAAAGAAGTACAAAAGAAGGATTTAGAGTGCTCCAACTGTTCCATCCCCTGTGCAAATTAGCATAAACAGCAGGGAAAAGAGAGTTAAACAGAAAATGTGAGATAGCTACAACTGTTTTTGCTAGCAAAGTCTTGTTTAGATTTAATTATTTCTGCATAAACAGTGAATGCAAGCAATAAAAAGAAGCTTTTTAATGAGTCACGGAAAAAACTACCCTTTACATACAGATCTACTCAAGTGTCTTATTTCTCATGTTTGCCTGATTTTTGTTCTTGATGGCAGATTCCTTTTCAATTCACATACTCTTAAAGTCTGTTATTCTCTTCCTCTGTGTTTACTTTAATTGTCACCTCTTGCTTTCATGGCTGATGCAGGCAGAGAGCATATGACTTTTTCCCTGTCCTTCAAATATATTTTGCTGCTTTTTTGCACTGCCCATCCAACTGTTTGGTTTTGGATTTGGGGGTTTTTCAGTTGGTTTTTTTGTTTGGTCAGTGTTTTTAAATCTTTCAGAAAAAAATGACGTGACAATTTTAAATTTGTCAGCTGTATGCTAGATCCATCTAATATTGCTTACTAGCAATAAAATCTCAGAATATTTTCATGCAGTCTGGCCTACCACACTAATGGCATTCTAAATGAGCATTCAGAGTATTATTTCCTTGCATATGGAAAGACCATATCTATATACTCTCTGATATATCATTGCATTCAATATGCTTGGAACTTCTTAGTTGTTAACAAAAAGCATTTTTTTCAACAGACAGCATGCACATTTGCAGTAGAATCAAACAATCCATAGTTATAGCAACAGGAATGGATGGCTCTCACTTTACTTTCAGAAAGGGTGGTTTAGAAACTTCAATATCTGCTTCTGAAATTACTAAACTTTGTTGCAAACTGTGAGCAAGATCCAAAACTTATTTCTTTCAATCACCTTAAGCCAGGCTTGATATAAAATTCAAATATTCTCCTTAAATACATTGTTAATGTTACATCTCTAACATTTGTTTATATAATAAACCCACAAGTTAAATCAATCATAGCATGCTATTCACTCTTTTTGGATGATATTTATTTTAAAGCAGATTAAAAACTTGACAGATTGTCACTATATATTGTATATGAATAAACTATATTGTTAACCTAGAAAAGCTCCTTGGAAATCAGAGAGGTCCAATTATTCAAACTCTGCTAAAACAGGTCTGAAATACAGTTTATAATAAATTATGTTCTTGCACTTCTTTTTATTTGATTTAAAAGTATCAAGAGAATATATTTTTTGAAGGGTATTCAGTAATTTTAGTTTTGAAACAGCTGGGAGGTAATACTGAAATGTAATCTAAATAGATGTTGATGCCTAAGCTAAAAATTTTCCCCATTCCATGCAAATATGCATATGAGAGAAGGAAAGATGATTTTTTTCTGAGGATTTTGCTGGGCAAGTCTTAATGGGTCAAGTTTTTCTACCTTCTTATTACTCCTTTCATACTTTTGAAATGACTTTGATTACAACACACCTGGGCTGGCCTGTTGGGTACATGCATGCATGCAGATCTTTGCAGGTTATACCAGAGCTCCTTCATAAAGGAAGTTTCAGGAATTCCCAGTGAGGCCAAAGGCAGGAGTCAGAGTTTCAGGCTCACGTATTTGGATTCTATTCCACTCACATTAGACAGACTGTCATTCTTCTAAAACCAAATTTACAATTTGCTGTTTAAGAGGTATAATTTACATCAGTTTTGAGAAGGAGCAGGGAAAGAAATTGCTGTTCTTTCTTTAATCATGGTTGAATATAAGATAGTAATGCTGAGTATGCAAGCATGTGGTGCTGCAAAATGGTTTTTATTAGCATACAGAGCTATTGTCTGCTGTTCCAGCCCAGCCTGTGGACTGGTGGTGTTAGACCCTTTCAGGAAAATGCAGTTCCTGGCCCCAGAGATGGAAAATTTCAGTGTGTTTTTGCTTAGCTAAACAAGTACAGTTCAGAGCTGGGTTATCATATTTATCTCTAGAAGACAAATGATATTTTGCTTGGGATTGAAAAATAAACCCGAAACAAAGTTCAGTAAGACAAGGATTTGGAATTCATAGAGCACAAGCTTTGTGTTATATGTTCACACAGCCATTTATTCAAATGAAACTGTGAACACTACTGTACTTCACTTATTTCATGGATAGAGAATAGAAAAGATTTTATGTAGCATAGTGTCCTCAATATCCTGAGAAAAATTGAAATTGATGTAATAAATTAAAGTTGATTTTCTCATTAGCATAAACATTTCCCAGTTTCCTATGAAGTTTAATTATGAAATTTTATGTGTACTCATGGGTTTGCATTTTATATTACATAGATTGCAGTGGTTTGTATCCTCTATGTGTGTTTCCAAAATGTTAAAAAATATTTATAAAGAAGTTGGCATGATAATTTGCATTTGACTGCCTTCAACATTAGTAACATAAAGGAGTTCTCTGCTGTTACTGAATTTCTTACAATATGCATGCATAATAATAACTTGTAGCATCTTAAATCTTAGAACAACTCACCAGCAAGTAATTCTCCAACACAGTGATCCCAAAAAGTTATGATTCCTTCAGACTGTAGAATATAATCTGGAAATTATTAGTGCAGTGTATAAACCAGCCATGTTAAAACTTTGCTTAGTCACCAGTGTGTCATACATGCAGTTTTCAGGATCTCAAAATATCCATTGCACCCTTCAATGCCATATATGCATTATCTCCTTTTGATTGCTTCTTCTAGCAGGAGCCAAGGTAGTGGCTCTGGGGACTTGGATCTCAGGGGAAGCTCTACTGACCTTAATTCATGTTGCTCTGATCTAGTATATTTGAAATATGTTAATTCTCTTAATCTGTTATGGAATCAGTGATTGAGTATGGGTCCTGTTACATGATCTAGCCCTGACTATAACACCGAATTTCAGGCTGAAGGCACAGAAGGAGTGGTGGCACGCAGTGAGTGCATGGGAGGTGGGTGCTGTGGTCAGAAAACAGGGGCCAGAAGTGAAGGAGCCGGTTGCACAGAGTGAGGCAGACACAGCTGGTGTGGGCCAGGGCTAACCACAGCCTGACTGCAGGACCTCTGGCACTGTAAATAAGAGACACACCACCCTTCAGCCAATAGTTCTGTTTATTTGGTTTGAATTTCTGCTTTAAACTGTTTCTTTTCTGAGTAGATGTGGGAACATGTCCTTTGAGACACTAATGTACAAAGAATGTGAAAATCTTATTTTTTTTCATAGGCTTTAAGGAAAACTATTAATTAGCTTTAGTTCTTAGAATGATGATGGACTTATTTATTACCAATAAAATAATGTGGCTGTGAATGAGACTTAAAGATGCTTTTAATCAAACCATCATTTACACAAATTAAATGTTTGGAAAACATCTTTAAAAAGTTTGGAGAAAATATCAATGCAGATAGCAGTCCAGCAAAAGTGCAGGTTGCTATGAACATAACAATGAAGGAAATTATAGTTTGTTAATGAGCAGCATGTGAATTTCTCTGCTATTTTACAGGTCAGACAGTCATGTTTTTAAAATGCTGATATCCAATAAAAATACTGAAGTTAATACTCCGTGTGTGGTTGAACTGAAGTATTAAAAAATTGCATTTCAGCTCTATTTGGAATATAGGTGGCATTTTCCAAAAGTGTTTTTCTAATTTATACACATACACACACATACGGATCCTGGTAGCTTCAAAAGATCTCAAGATAGTGTGATTAAATGGTCTTTAAACTTTTGATTAGTGGCATTGTCTTTTAGGAGGTTGGTTTGTTGTGTTTCATTGCCTGCACAATGTGTCATTGACCCTTATTGCTTAAAATCAGTATTTAGTCAGCTCACCATCTGCATGACGTTACCACGTGGTGTCTGCTCTGCAAACTCAGTCATCTCTCTGTTGCTGTTAACAGAAACAGAACCAGAACAGGGTGATGAAAGGCCCTTTATCCAGCACGATCAATACCTGTTTTCACACAAAGCTGGGCTGATGAGTGTGTGAAGGAATCATTCATGGGGAAGTTTCAGCTTGTGTAAGTTTCCTGAAGTCTGTAAACCCAGAGCTATCCGGATTCATCCAGTTCTAGACTAAGGGAATAACTCCAACTCTGTGCAGAGAAAAATTCTACATCCAGGCACATGGGAAACAGTGTTAAATTTCATTGTATGAATGGTGCTTTCTTTTTGTTTCTGTCCTTTGATGAGCAGTGCAGTGATTATAGTGTTGCTTGCCCAGATGCCCGCAGTTATTTTGCTGATTCTTTGGTAGTCAGTTGGTCCACTACAAGTAACTAGGGAAAAAATTATCTGCTGGCACCATGACAAAAGGCCTTCTGTCAGCCAGATAAAAATTCAGGTGGAAACTTTAAAGTTTCCTAACTGTTAAGCAGTAGAGGAATTGTCCTATGATGGCTAAAAGCCTTTGGTCAATTGTCCTATGATGACTGAAAGCCTTTGGTAATTTTAGTGTAAAATCACAAAAATTTGTTAATTATATTATGTGATAACAAGTAATGGAGATTTTTGCTCCAAATGAAAAAGTTGTACATGAAGATCAGAAGGTGTTCTTTTAGCATTTGGGGAAAAGGAGTAAGTGGGAATATTCAGCCATAACCTGTCATAGTCAAAATGGCAGGCATGGAGGAGTATTTGAAACGTGGTGTTCACAATGTACGAAGTATATCTAAATGGCCATGTATGGGGAGAGAAGGAAGAAAAAAAGAATTGCTGCACTGGAGATCAGAAGGAAGGTATTTTAATAACGGAGCTTTATAAAAACATTGACCAGAATCATGCAGAGGAACAACAGGTTTATGAAACAGCATAGCATGTAGTGCAAATATTCACACCATAGAATTGTGGTATCCAAAAGAAGAGTGGGTGTGATATTAGTATCAGTAAGGAAGACACATAGAGGACATTGTGGAGAATTGTGAAGAAAAAGAGTAAGCTCTATTTCCCCCATCTAAAATTCCAGTTTCTTTAATATAGTTGTCAGCAGGAGACTGGGGAATGAATCTCTACCACAGAGGTTAAAGATCAAGTAGTGTGAATCAATAAACTCATCCAAGGAAAATGAGCAAAGGGAGACCAGCAAGGAGTGGAAGAGATTGAGGGAAGGACTAAGAGCTACTGAAGAATGACCTGAGAAGTAAGAGGATACCCAGTTACTGATGCTGCTCTTTAACCCATAAATAAAATGCAGAACCACCACCTTTTCACATAATCATTTCCTGGAAGGAAATTTTATGTATGCAAAGATGAAAGTGTTCATCTCGTTTGTGATTTCTAGTATTCATAGACTTTCTTTCCCTTAGTAAATTCCGAGGGACACAGCTGCAGCTGGTGAGAAACATCAGATTTTCCTGTCAGAGTGCAGATTAGTGAAAGTTGAGGCCTGAACATTTTATGGTGGTTTAATGATAGCTAATACATAAGCATGATAGGCCAAAACTAATTAAAGAACAGTGCAGTGTGACTTGTAAAACACATTACTGAAGTAAAGCCATCTCTGAGGTAAATCACTTGGAGCCTGTGGCGAGCTTAGTCTGCTGGCAGAAGTCATTGCTTTCATTTACACCTCTGAAACCCCATTAACAAAGGCAGATTTTGGCCCATGTGCTACTTTAAATAGAATTCAAGGGGATTTAGTAAGTCAGACATGTCTATCATTAAAAAGAATCCTGCTGAGAGGACCACTCTGCTTTGGTTGCTCCTCTGTAGTGCCAGGGACTGTCACTGTATCAGCTGCTGCAGAGAAATTTTGTTCCTGAAGGACTTAATGCAAGAGCATTTGAAATGGTTTCATTTCATTATGTCTGGAATTTTATATCATTGAATAAAGATAATAAAGGGAGCAGAGGAGAATTCCATAATATATAGTCTGAGAAGAATAACCAAAGGCAACAAAAACTTTCCCTTTGGCAGTTAGTTTTTTCCCTTTTACTCCATGAAACATGAGAACTTTCATTATATAAAACTGTGCTTTCTTCTGAATTTTTCCTTTAGGTTTGCCAATGAGAGATGATGATTTAATTCTTTCCAGATATTCAGTTGATTTAATATAATTTCTTTCATGTGGAACAAAAGGGGATAAATGGGCACAGATCCTAGAATATCTATTCTTTTTCACAAATCCTTAAGGGTACATTTCATGGAATCGCAACATATTTTTGGCACTCAATTCCTGAAATAATTACACGGTGTTTGATTATAAGGCTGTTTATTGAAGATCATATGGTGTTTGTCCTGTGTCCTGACCCTGTTTTCTTTTCTTTGTTTTAATGGATTGAGATGTATGCTTGAATTAGAAATGCTATTAAAACAGATATATTTTAATAAGAAGCCCTCTTGTCCAGCTTCTCTAGACACAGCTGTTACTTTTGCAAACCCAGGAGCTTTCATGTACCTCATTCTCATTTCATTTCTCTTGGATTATTTCCAGAATAGCTTGAAGCATTGGTTATGGTTAAAAGCTTCATTTTCCTCTAACTAAAACCAGTTGCATAAAAGTCTTCATTTCGTGGTATCTTTTATTCACTCTTGTGCCTCTTCCTCTATTCTGTGTCTTTTACGTGCCTGCAGTATGTTTCTTTTGTGTGCTGCACATATTTAGTTGGAAAAAATCATCCTGAAATGAGCATATGTATCACTCAATTGGGAGCTATTGACACAAAGAACAACCTTGCCACTGTGGAATTCTGGCAAGAGGATGAGTCACTGTGGAGAGGGAATGTATGATCCAAACCAACATTTTATTCCCTAATTAGATTTTGTATTGAAACAAAAATATGTTGTGTTAAGGTTGAGCCAAAAAGGCAATTCTGTGAGTGCAGGGATTTGGAAGGAGAGTGGTTGAGTGTTTTCTTCTCAGCTTTCCCTTTCCTTTGAAATTCACTTTCAAAACTGATATCTTTTTTTTAATGTCCTATATATGATTGAGGTAAAAAAGAGCTTAGGGAGTTTGCAGTTTACCTTTTAGCCCATCTGTCTCCCTTAGTTTTTTTTTTTTATAGGAACCCGTAAGATCACTCTCCCTGTCTGGGAACGGCTCCTTCAATGACTTAATTGTCCCGAATGAAGGAACAGCTGAATTTGGTTGCTATTGCTGTCCTGGCTATTTCAAAACAGTGCTGCTGTTCTCACTTTCAAATTGTTAACCAGAATCCATTTGGAAACAATGTAACCCAATCTATCTGTATTGTAAGAAATTCACTTTTGCATTCCTGGACCCCAGAGGACGTAAGATGAGACATTTATTTGCCTTTGAAAAAAAAAAAAAAACAACTGAAAAGTGTTTATCTTGACAGGTAACCTGTTCTTCAGTGAAAAAAAAAATCAAGTTGGATTTCTGATATTCTGAAATATTAATTTAAATTTAAACTTGGTCCATATCAATCAACATTAAGTATTTAGTTGTTTTCACATCAGGAGTAAGATGACTTTACAAAGCCATCCCATTTAGATGACCAAAGATTTTATATTAAGCAGTGTTTGGACAGTTCTTTGAATTTCTTTAAACATTTTTTCTATAACCATCAAATATTGACTTTTCTGCTTCAGCATGGACAATTTGTTTCCAGTATTCCTAGACAAAAATAGGACATTTCATGATGTGAAATGGAGGCCAGCAAGAAGCAAAACTTTGCTTTTGATCTTGTACTACATCTGAGATATGATTCAGCATCTGAAAGTATTTAGGGGACCATAGCACTTCTGTAAAGCCCAACAAGTAAACATGCCTCTGAAAATTCATAGACCTTGGATCTTACATCTGCCAGTGTCTGACATGTCAGCTGATAAAACTAAGTATATAAGCTGATAAAAAATGGAGAAGCATATGTTTTACAGGATGAAGACTAAACCTGAGAAGCTGCCAAAGCTAATTTGCCTCTGACATTACTGACATTACCTCTTCATGTGGTTTCCAACTAATGAAATTGATGGTTGTGGCCTATTACCATATTCCTTTTGGAATTCATTCTAAAAGGCATGAAAAAGAGCATGAAGTACACAGAATATAGCAATGCATGGTCTGAAGAAAGCTCATGGGTGTTATTCACAGATCTGCACACTTCCTTTGTGTTTGGACCATGTGTTTATCAGTGCTTTAGTCAGCATTACAAATATTGAGCACTTACTCTTAGTTGTTGCAGTCATGTCAGTTCCCAAACTCTAGACCAGGCTGAAGGATTATAAATCTCAGACAATAAACACCTTTGTAGACTGATATTTTCCAACTCCCAGTTTTTCTCCCTAAAAGTACATGAGTATCCTGTGTCTACTTGCCCATTCTTTTACTGTCATGAAAAGGGATGCCCAGTAATGCTCTCAAGCTTCCTTCTTTTCCAAATGTCCTTGCTTCTTCCTCTTTTATCCTCTCATCACAAGTTTTTCCTCTTCCCTTCCTAGTCATCCTTTTCATGTCTTTTATTTTCTCTCTTCTAGTATTTGACTTCTTTGTTTCTTCTTCCTTATCAAGGTGTGGTTATATTGGTTACATAAAAAATGAAGGATAAAGATGTTTTGTTACTTTTTCAGACATGGACCACAAGACCCTTTTCCTATATCTGGAAGTACTGAGTAAAAGTGGTAACAACTAAGGCTCCTGCACATATATTTGAGATGTCTAAGATTTCCCCCTAAAAAGGCAGTTTTTCTACAATTACAATACTGTGAAAGGACACTTTTTTACAAGTGGAAAAAGGCCATCTATAGGGCTAAAGTTAATATACATTTCTAAGTAAAGAATGCCATCCACAGCTATTTTGACTGTGATCTGTTAACTGATTTCTTATTTGTTCGTTTCACATCACTTCCTCTTCATCACAGTTTTTATCTCCTCCTGGTTCTATAACTGACAAAATAACTCTGTGATTTTGTGATGCAGAGGAGGAAGTCTCACCTAATCCTGGTCCAGGGCTGTACAAACTATCTAATTTTATTTCAGCTGTAAAAGGGACAAGGCTTCAGAATATTCAGCTCATCTTTAGACAAGTTAGACATCAAAAGTTATCAGTCTGAGGGCTAAGGGCCTTGAAAGAATAGGAATTTATATTGCCAACAAGGAAGTTAACCGGAGTCAATAGCTCCAGTAATTCCCAGTACCTCAGGTATTTTGTTAAATTTGAAAAGAATCTTAAAATTTTTATATATATCACTACACACACACAGAGCAGGAAAATTTAGAAATATTAAATGTTTGCACTTCAATGGGAGGCAAATATTCCATATAAAATGTGTCTTCTAGCAGATCAACACAGAAAAGTTTATCAAAAACATTTCAAATTGTCCACTAATGACAAGATATGCTTGATCTAAGTTTATTTTCTTTTAAATAAGGCACATGAATTCCTCTGAAAATAGTTTCTGAAATAATGAAAACTTAATGCAAACTGTAGAAGTACTTAGTATATTCTCTCTGTAAACAATAGCAGCTTTCAAAGGAGAGGCACTCTTTTTAGTTTCCTGGGTTGTTTTAAACAAGTTAAATGTTTACATGAGCTTTCAGCAACACATGACTGCTGGACTCTTCCTAAACTGGTATGTTTTAAACAGTTTCTGAAGATCTAGAAATGTTGCCTGATGACTGTTTAGACCCAATCTCAGTGATCAGTATAGAAAAAAAAAATGTTTCAAACCAACCCTATTGACAGCCTGTGAGAAGGTAAACAAGAGACAAATCCTTACACATTATTAGAAAACTTTGTGAGTGTTAATTCAGCCAGTGCAATTAGAAGAGGCAGTTAGAGGGGATAAAAGTGTTTCCATTTCTGCATTCACAGCTTTCCACTGTTTCTTCTTTTTGAAGTCCCTCTGGGTTTATGCCATAGCAGCAAACTGCCCAGGCTTCATGGTAGGTTTCCAAAGACCTCTACAAATACTTTTAAGTTTTACAGTTTGCTCCAACTGCTTCATCACTCTGAATTATTTTCTGCTCTGTATGTTTGTGGTGAAATAGACTTCAATGAGTTGTTGAACCCATTTTTGCATTGATTCCTACCACATAATTCAGTGCCTTCATGAGCTGAGCTGCTGGTTATTTGCTTCAGCTCCTCAGACACAAGAGACCCTGGCTGTCATTCCCTCCCCAAGGCCAGATGACCCAGGCCAGATGCAGCCACCAGCAACAGGACTTATCCCCCTCCATGCCTTACAGTGCTAACACTGGGAAAAATCCCAGTATGGAGATAGTATTAAACCAGCAGGAAATAAAACCACCTGAGTGTTGGGAGATAAGCAGAGGATGTCTAAACATGGGGAAAGCAGACACCACAGAAAGCCTTGAATCTCTGGGAGCAACTTTTTTCCTGAATAAAAAAAAATGGGGGCTGTAGTGCAAGGTTTTCAAAAGTAGGAAAATACAGGCAGAAATCTTAATGTTTTGAGGAAAATCGGAAGCATGGATAATATTGCAGCCGAAATAATTCTCAATGTTCCTCAATACCTACTAATTATGCTACACTGATCCCAGACAGAATGCAGATGTAAACAAAGAACAATGGAGAAAAAGAGGAAAGCATGGAAATTTCAGCTTGAGAACAGATAATTTTCTTTTCTGATTGTTTGTTTATTTGTTGGTCAGTCCAATGTAAAATTATTTATATTTATTTGAGGAGGAATTAATTATTTTAGTCTTCTTCTTAATATAAAAATGAAAAATATGTTCATGTGTGGTATTTTAAATTTAATGTTAAAGAACTTGCACAAAACAAAAGTAAACACATAAATAATTAACTTTTTAAAAGATCCAAACCAGTGAGAGTTTTAGAGAAAATTTTCATGCACAGCTTTCTCTTCCCAAATTGGTCAGCAATTGAGAGGAAGGGAATTTGGACATCTTGTTTCTGGCAAATTTTAAGTGTAACTCACTTCTATTCTGCTGCTAAGCAGAGTTGAAAAGGCTTGCTATCAGTCTTCTTCATTAGAAGCAGTTACAGTCATTGAAAGGAACAAATCTTAGGATTCACAAAAGACCATGAACCTCTAGTCTGGTGCTGAAAACAGCCTCCTCAGAGAAAAAAAAATAAATATGCACTACAATTCAATCTGCTTCTGATTCAGACAGGGTTTTGAGCCTAGATCGTATAATGCCATGAAGCCTATCCTCACTGCCAGGGGAGAGAATCGGTGATTATTTGAAGCCCTGTAACAAAGTAGAGCATCACAAGGAGATTACCATCCTCAAAATAGGCTTCCTAGCAGTGGGAGCATGATTTCAGACAAATTCAGGGATTTCAGTAACTGGTGAAGGGCTCATCATGCTGCATGGACATCCTAGAAACAAGAATATTAAGTAAGAAACATGAACATTTTTATTTTTTTCCTTTCCTTTCCTCTGGTTGAAAATATTTGCTTTTTTTTTTTTTTCTGAATCCACTAAGATTTCATAAGAATGGTTATAAAAATAAAAATTATTGGAAAAAACCTACATTGACTGAGAGCTGCTGAGTCCAAATGTCACTTTCATACAACTTCTCTGAAGCCTTCTCTTCTGCAGGCTGAACAGCCACAGCCCACTCTGCCTTCAGAGGAGAGGTGTTCCAGCCTTCTGATCAACTTAGTGACATCCCTCTGGACTCATCCCACTGCTACTGAAACCAAGACAAAACCAGTAAGAAGAATATACAGGCTGTTGGCAGCAGAGCAGGGAGTATAAGGAAAAATTGTTTGGGGAAAGATTTTGAAATCATTAAAGTATGGATTTGCTAGAACTAGCACTGCTAGAGCAAGCACAGGGCTTAGAAACAGTATCACTTCTACTAGTGGGTGAGATAGTAAGTTAGCTAGGGCAGAACATCATGTGAATTGTGGATATGGTTTCATACACTTGACCTGAAGTGGTTATTGCTATTCCTGGGTATCACTACACACACAGTGTGGTGCCCTACAGAGCCTCTCGTCATGTTTAAATGGGCAAGCAAGTCTGGGTAAAAAAATTGCAATTATGGAAGTGACTTTCAGTCAAGAGAAAGACATTAACTTGCTGACTTTAACAGGACCAAGGATTCTCAGCCATGCTTGGCAGAAGATATTAGCTCTTTAACAATCAACACAAATGTAGATGTTACAGTAACCTGATTCCCAGTAGGTAATTGAAATAGCTGCAATTTGATATCAGCAAATAGTTTTTCTAGGCTGGAAAAGTGAACAACAACTACTTGTAGCAAACATTGGAAACCATTTGGGTGCAGCAAGGGTCACTGGAAATCCCTCCAATGACACACGATATGTGCTGGAGTTAGTAGTTGCAAAAATGCATATTATTTTTCTAGTTGTCTTCTGAATTTTTACCTCAGTGTTTGTGTTGAGTTGTCATACAGGCTGCTGTGGTCACTGGCATCTATGCATGATTTTGATGGTGGTGTTTTTCCCTCAGAATGTTGAAGAATAGTGGTTGCGCACTGGACTCTTGAGAAAGAAACAGAAAATGCCAGAGAACAGTATGGAGCACGGAGAATCACACATGTGGCTAAATTTTTAACTATGCTGGCAGCATCTGAAAAAGTCTTTTCTTCCTGCAGAGCCAGCTGTGTTATAAAACCCCACAGCCTTTTGATAGATCCAGCATTCCAGCCTCCAATCATGCTGGCAGACATGGCAGAAACATCTGGGTATTTTTCAGTTCTTGAGTCTCTCACTTTGCTTTAATACTTTTCTTTACAGGGCAACCGTCTGTACCCTGGCTGAGGTGATAGCACATCTGTGTTAACAACCTTAATTTCAAAATTACCTAATATGTAAGATGGATTTCTGCAAAAAGCACTGGATGTTTGTGGTTTGATTAGTGATGGAACATGGCTGCAGTAGCTTGTCATACTTGTAAATGTCTTTGTTTCCATGGTATTCAATTCAAAACTGATTGCAATGTGTTCTGACAAGTAAGGGAAGCAAATGACTGTTCTATGATGCCCACTGCACTTTCAGACAAGAAAGCTGAGAGATGTGTTCGTCCCTTCTTTCAGAGGAAAAGAACACAATTGTTTCTGACCAGGAAATATCTGTGGGAAGTCTTAGAGAAATCTTGGATTAGGAAGAATTAACATCAGAATTTCAAGCACAGTGATGCTTTTTGCATTGTATTACTGGGTCTCAATATTAGCAAAAAGACAATGGGTTTTACATATTCCTTTATAGTCCTCTGGCACAATGAATGAACTGTGTAGCGGCTGAAAGCCTACATTGTTTAGTACCACACAATAATGCAATTTAGGCCTGCTATTGTAGTCTGAAAGGAAGTTTCACCAACTTTCCCAGGACATTTAAGAATATGAAAACTATTGCAAATGGCCACGTACATGCAGTAAAGAAGCTTAACCCCCAATCAGCATTGATTTATTTTGTGAAGGTCACTGCAGCAACATAACTGTTTGTTATTCTGCTTCATAGATCTGGCTCTGGGAGAGAGCATCAAGATGGAACAAATTAGCCTAAGTGAGAATACTTAAGATTTTCTCTTTATTAAGTAATTCCCAGACATGGAATCAGTGCATTGCACCCAAGGTGTAGAATATAGAGCACTGAGCAGCTGCAGCTCTTCAGCCCAAGAGAAGTTTATCCAAGGATGTATCACGAATTTTCACTTCATTCAGATTAACTGGGATTTGACAGAAGCAAATCTTGAGCATCAATCTGCATGTGTTCTAGAACTGTTGCACAGAATAGTACTGGCTTTTGAAGGACTGATTTATAAGAATTTCCATATTACACTGCATTGAAAAAATAGCAGTACAGCTGGTGAAAATAACTTTTAAAATTTAGTTCATCACATCTTGTGCTCTTGATTCCATCACATAATGCCCCTATCCAGCAAAAGGAATACCTTGATGCTCTAGTATCCCTTTATGATTTTACATATCAACTTTTGACATATTTAAGCTTAACATTTCTTTGGGAAGGTTTAGTCTTTTCTTCAATGTGTATATGGTACCTAAAAGGGTAAGTTTTTACTGGATCTTCAAGATCCTTTCTGTACAATTAGAACTGTAAATAAGATTAATAAGTGCATATATGCCTGTGAAAATTCACTTTGAAGTACCTGTATTTGTTCTTTGCTTTAAGTAGAAATTAATTTCCAAGTACAAGAATATAATTTTTTTATAATTTAATTAGTAGTATTGTCACATAATTATTTTTCCAAAAATAAATTACTATGCTATTATTGAGTAAAGAACATAACTAAACATGCATACATATTGTAAAGATTTTTAAATCTGTATTTTTTCATATAGGATGAACACAGATGTACAGAAAATACTTTTGTTGGAAGGGCAGGAGTTTCTCATCAATGACATAAAACGAACAGCAAAAATAAATGGTTTAATGATCAGATTTCTGAGTGGGTTATTCCTATTCTGGGTTTCTATACTATGTTATTTCCACAAGTTCTCTGGATCAGAATAAGGCCTGACTTTCCAATAAAAAGTATTGATTGTCAGAAATTGCAGTTCTCAACACTTTCAAAAATCTACTTTCAAGAAAATACAGCAAAGTAAAATTATACCATGTTCATAGTCTTTAAGTGCTTGCTACTGAGGCCAGTCTTAAAACATTAACAATAGATGCAACTAATTGCTTCCATCTAGAAATGCAAGAAGACTAAAACAATGACTGATGGATAGTCTGCTGTGCTGGCTAGAAGAAATAAGAAAGTCATTCTCTGTCAATGAAAAGTTGACTCTAATATTCAAGTCATTTATTGAAAGCCAATATAATAAAATAGAAAAAAATCAACTAGATTTGATAAAATTAGCCATATTTCATTAAAAGTTACCTTTTGATATCTCCCTTGTTAGTGAATTGTTAATGTATTGTGTTCTAATAATCTGGACTTCTCTAAAATCCAGTATTATTGTGAGCATGTGTGTGAGTTAGCAGATAGCTGAATATTGCTCTGAATTGAATGTATTTGCTTAAATGATATAGTCCCTATGCAAGTGCTTTCCTAGTTCAGCAAATAATTGGGAGGAGATGTATCTCTGAATTTCTTAATTTTCTCTTCATCACCATTGCATTAACTAGCCATTCAAATTTTTATGAAGTACCTAGTCCATGAAATATGTAATCATTCCTATTCTTGGTTGTATCTCTCTGCAAACTAAAATTACCAGATATTCAATGATGATTCCAAAGTTACAGAAAGAAATTATGTCAAGACTATAAATAGAATAAAATAGCAGAAAACTGGTACATTGAGAGAACAAGATTACATCTCATGTTCTCTTATCCCTGGATTTGAGTTGGATCAGTTTATTCCAGTTCTGAAATTCACTGAATGAGTCCCTACAATGATATATATTCAGCATGCTGCTTTGGATGCTAAGCCTCATGTATTTTTCACCTTAAAAGTATTAATCTTCAAAGGATGACAGCAATTTATGGGTTATTTGCGTGTTAAGTGGTTGTTCACCACAAGTCACTATCTGAAATGTCAGTGGCAGTTTTGATAACTAGTAATCATGCAGCTCATGATTTCATTAGCATAAGTATTTGGCCAAGTGCACCCAAATTCATTGTGTTAGTTACTATGTAACAAAATGAAGACACCTAACTTGTCTATAGGAATTATGTTAGCAGGGTAGGCATTGTCACATTTGACTAGAAAGATGGAGTAAGTAACGATTTTCTTTGGAATATTTGGGATCTTACACCAATGATTTTTCAATATATTCATGTTATGAATTTATAGGATAAGGTGTTAAGCACATGTTTCAGGTCCATACAAAATCCCTTCTGAAAGAACAGCCTTTTCAGTTGTAGAAAACATACAAGCAAAGAAAAAAATTAAAGTCAAATAAAGCTGTTACTTCTTGGTTTGGGTTAGAACAAGTTTCATTCCAGCAAAACTTGTATCTTAGCACTCTCACGGTACAAGAGTGACACTGCAATATCTTTATATGACAACAGCTTGAAGTAGTCGGAAACAGATCATGATGTCCAGTGGGATTGGAGGCTGAATTTCATTTCCATCCAGACGAAGGTATCGGAGGCGAGGGATGTTGCCATAATAACCATAATCTTCTTCTAGGGCAATGGAAACTGGGCACATCTGAGTACCATTGACACCTGAAAGTGTAGATCAACATGTTAGGTTATTTCCATGGGAAAAGTTTGTGAAGATAAAATTCACCCGGGACACAAATAAAGTAAACTTCCACTGATGTTAGCATGGGAGACTGTTGCTTTTGTTTTCATTTAAATGCTTTTTGATTGAAAACAAGCAATATAATGTGATCTGGATCAGTGAATTACATATTTACTGTGGTGCAATGATGAAAAAAGGCCATTAGATGCATAATTTATCCTTGGACAAATGGGATACTAAGTTATACAACTACATGGTAAGGATTGAGAAATAGCTCTTTACATTCTGAGTGAGCAAGGCAAGATTCCTTCTGAGGGGTTTTGAACATCTTATTTCAGTGACAGTACATTAATTTTAGGCTGACAGTATTGCCTAATGAAGATCTTGCATTCAAAACAATAGCAGTATTGAATCAAAGGAACTTTTTGTATAGTGTTTTTAATTTTTAACATCTGTACTTTTCTATTCTCCGACATTATTAAGTGGATTTGGTTCTAATTGCAAGACTATAACTTGTGCAATGAGGTATTTTTCTTCCTAATCTGAAAGCTAACAACTTCTCAAAATTCTACATACATCATGCATCATTTGTTTCTGTACAGATAAAATTTGAAACCATGGCTTCAATCATTACCCATATTCTGAAGTATTGAGTAGCTTGGGCTTTTTATCTCCTCTAGGTTACCTCTGCACTGTCACTTGGCTAAAATACTTGTTATATTTTGTTTTTAGTTGTTAAATAATCAGGCAGCTTCAAAATAGCCTCTAGAAAACACTGAAGTGTTGTTTGTTTATCAGAGATGTCAAATTCCTTTAACCAAATTATGATATTCTTCGATTGATCTAACTGCTTGAAGATCTTGGCCCCAGACTAACTGAAAAAAAAAAGTGACTGGAGAACGTGTATGTAACAGATTTTTTAAACAAATTTCTTTGCTAACAAAGAGGAAAAAAAATTCTTCCTTTATATTTAGTAATGGTGCCATGCACAAATATTCTGACTACAATCTCCAAAATCAGAGAAATGTTATGAAGTAAAAATAACAACATAACTTTTTTAAACTTTTTTTCCCATAACTTTTTTTTTTTTCCCCCTCCACTCTATTTTGAAAAACTGCCCAGATGTTTGCAACATCTTGGAAGTGGACTCTGTCTTTGTCATGGAAACTAGATAAATACAGCCAGTTGGCCAAGGCCCGAAGCTTTTGTTATATCCGTGATAGCAAATTGTGGTTGTTTATCTTGTGAAATTTGATTAATGTTGGCAAAGCTTTTGGTATTTTTGGAAGAAACAAGCTACAGCTTATCTTTATGTGTGAATTTACAACACAGAAGGCTTAAGAATTTTCATTAAGAAGGCAGCTATTTAAAGTTTTTGGTGAATCAACACTATCTAGCAGAAAATATCTGCTTTGTTTGATCAGCACTACTGTTCATAGAGACAAGATGGCTTCGAGTGTATCCTAAATATCTGTCTTCTCTGACTAAAATCTATCTCACGGCCCTCATTTTCACTGAGTTAATTACTTCAGGCTTGAAGTGAGGCAGCAGTTATCTAACCACAGGCCACCTAGGAAGAAGTTATTTCCTGATGATGTGTGGTATGAACTGGTTTGGGTTTTATTGTTCTCTTCCCATAAACAGTAAATCCTACCCAAACTATCAGGGGAGTAAAAGCCTCTCTAATTTTTTCTCTCTTTCAATACTCTTCATGGATATATGGCTGAATTTTGTTTAAGTAGGAGGAAGAGGTTGTTCCTTCCAGAGGTAAAATTCACCTTGCCATGATCCATGTCGAAGTTGTGTCAGCCTAAGTAAACCATTTAGACTCTCTGTATAAATTCAGAGAGAGATGAATACTTCCAAAAGGGGACTGACACCTCCTTAAGATGGGATGAATTTCCCTATACAATTGTGTATCCCTTTCCATGGAGTAGGAGGTTGGTATGACTACCACAAATTAGATAAAAAAATATCGGATAGTTTATTCAAAGAAGATGAATTCCACCACTTGTCAACAGAATTTTTATGTCCTTGAATATTCAAACATGAAACCTAGAGCTGCTGTAAGGGAAAACTGCCAAAGTTCTCATTAATGGCTAATGCTGTATGTCTGCTGAAGAAATATAGATCTTTTCCCAGTAAAACTTACCATTTGGGAAAAAAATTTAGATACATGGCCCAGGGATTTCTCTCTTTCTCTAAATGTGGTATAATATCAGCTAACAGTATCTACCTTGTCCTCCTGGTCCCCTCCAGGGGAACTTACTGTTTACTCCCTTTCATTTGTCCTTTGATAGCACTGTAATAATACCACCTGCTGACCCTTGCTCACTTGTTACATCATTTCATACCTTCTCTTTGCTTACTTTAACATTCTCTTTTCCATTATTTAAAAATTCCCCAGAGCCTCACAAGTGTATGTCTCAGGTAAATATGTGGGCATGTGTGTTTTAAAATGCCATAGATCAAATGTGTTACAAATCTGTTGGAGCCATAATTAGTTTTGGATTTATTTTGATTTTACTTCCAAAACTGGAATGTTTTTTTTTTCCTCTGTGTATTGCGATCCTTAGGGAAGGGATTGTAGGCGAAATTCTTGTTCCACTGAGACAAATGATGAGGCTATCATTGGCTTTCCTGGGTTTCAGAGGAAGAACTTGTATCTTCATAAATGGTCTCTGGAGAAATAAGGCCATGCACTTATATGAGGAATTGATATTACAAAATAGCATATAATAAAACATGGTCAAATGGTATTTACATAGAAATGCTGATGTCTGCACTCTTGCAATGACAACAGTGTAACTATGAGTCACCAATAGACAATAAAGCAGTGGTTTGAAGGAATACCTGAGAATTAATGTTATAAAAAGGGCTCATACTGCACACATAAAAGTAAACCTTCAGCAGGACTCTTTTGTGAAGGAACCAGATCAGGACTTTACAGCTATTTTTCTTTCAAGCCTTTCACATTGATTATCTTAAAATAGTGATTGATCTGGGTTAAAGAAGATGAAACCAATCTGCAGAATTAGTGTCAGCTCTTACTACTCTGGCCTGATGGAATTACATTCTTTGTTTGCCATCCTAAAGGCCCTTTAAGATATTATCTATCAGAGCAAAGTCTCATGGAGACTTCATTTACTAATAATTTCCTTCTTTTTTTCTTTTTTTGGCTAAAGTCAGCCACAAGCCAACTTGTGCTTAAGTTGACAATGATTTTTGAAAAGTGGTAAAGGCACTAAGGAATACAAGATTTGTGGAAAAGCATAATGATTCAGTTCACAGGTTATGTGTCATTGGAACAAAAGATTTGATTTTGTACATACTACAAAATTTAATTTTCATGGTCTTAAGCTTTGTCAAACTTTTTCAGAGAAGGAAGAGGACTGGACAGTTCTTTAAATACTACCTAGACACAAAACTGTTCTTAAACTGGACAGGCTACATTCCATTGATTTCAATTTTGTGTCCACTTGGAGTGAGAGAATAAAGTCTGCACCTGAGGCCTTGCAGTGAAGCAATTAAAATAAATCTCTAAGTAACCGGGGGCAATGAAATATGTTCAGAAACAACATCTGTCATAAGCTTTAACTCTAATTAACATCAAGAAGTATCTTCATGTCATAGATCCTTGCTTTGTGCAAAAGCCAAACCATTATTTTTAGTATATTTTTGGACTACAGTGGCACAAAAAAGTGGTAAAGGACCATGTATTCAATTAAATCATCATGATGAGAAGATAAATATAGAAACTTGGCTTCCTTCCATGCAGTGGTGAATAAAAAGTCATCATTTTTATTTTGACTTTTGGCATGAAATGAAGTACTTACTGATTAGATACTTTCATTATATAGAATATGTAATATCCCTAGCTACCACATCCCCTCTATACCTGGATGAATTTGGAAACAGTCCTGGAAATGAATCTTAAAACCAGAAGGCTTCTGTTGCCTTGGGTACAAAACCTTGTCTCATTTACACAAAATGGAAAACCTTTGAGGACATAAATCTTAATAGAACATATATGCTGTAAAATCCATAAAACACAAAAACATTTTGCTCAGAGAGGGGGTGGATGCCCCATGCCTGGCAAATTTCAAGGTCAGGCTGGACAGGGCTCTGAGAAACCTCATCAAATGTCCCTGCTTATTGCAGGAAGGTTGGAATAAAGGGACCTCTAGAAGTCCCTTCCTTCCCAAAATATTCAATGATTCTATGATTTTAATCACTTTATCTCAAAGACCATTTTTACTGTGAAGTAGACATTTAAAATGGAGATGATTTTGAAGGGTTTCACACTGGTAATACACACTTACTTTTGATTTTGTTGTGATCAAGATGAAGGTGCTCAAGATGAGCATTGATTGGTGGAATTTTAGTGAGCTGATTGTGAGAAAGCTGTAGGTCTAGAATAGATGAAACATTAAACCCATTTGGAGGGATACCATCATCAGATAGTTTATTGTAGTTCAGCCTAAGGAAAGTCACTTTGGGTATTGCACTGAAGTAGTTTTCTGGTATGACTTCGATGGAGTTGTTGTCCAAAAAGAGCTGCAGTGTATTAGCTGGAATGCTTAAAGGCATTTTCTTGAGTGAATTTTTTGCGATGTTGAGCTGCATGAGGTTGTTGAGTCCTTGGAAGGTATCACTTTGAAGAGCGCTGTCCAACAAACTGTTCTGGTGCAGGTCTAACATAGTAAGGTTTTCCAAGTGGCTGAAGACTCCTTCTGGGATTTTAGAGATTTTGTTTCTAGCTAGTCTTAGCTGTTCCAGACCCACTGGTAATGGAGCAGGAACTTCTTCCAACTCATTATCTTCAAGGAATAAGTAAAGCAGCCTTTTCAGCTTGCTCAGCACACCATTCTCAATCCCACTGTTTGTGATCTTATTCTTGTTCAGATTTATCCATCTCAGATGAGTGGCATTCGCAAAAGGCTTCTCTGAAATTGTTTCAATTTGATTGTTTTGAAGATAGAGGTACCAAATTCTGGCTGGAATTGGAGGTATTTCTTTAAGTCCTTTATTATCACAGTATAATGCATTGGGGAAACTAGGAGGACAAAAGCACTCCTGTGGACACTCAGAAGTATAGTGAGACCAGTGGCCAGGATCCAGATCATCATAAACTTGTCTCACAGTTCGAGTCCACACAGAATTGACCAAGAATAAGAGCCAAAGGCTTGTATAGACTTTCAAAATCATGGTGTTTGCCTTGGAAGGGGAAAAAACAATTAGCTGTTTCTCAATAAAACTCCCTAGTAGCATACTAGATTAACAATACAATTTTGCATATAAAATAATATTTCCCTTATAAACAGACAAATTCTTCCCTCTAGGGTGGTATCCATGGCCTGTTAAGGGAAAACTGAAAAGTAATATAAAAGGTATAAACAATTCTGTGCTATATAGTGATAAATATATCCCTGATTCAGCTTAGACTCCACACTGGCTACCAGTTTGACTGATGTTCATGCAAGTATCATTTCAAAAAATATGAAAATATGGATAACTTTTAGATAATAAATCAGTACCTCTTTTACATTTGTGTAAGTTTTCCTGTACAGACCTACAATCTACATTATGTAATGGGTAATTTTCAGAGAAGACATCATTACCATGATGATATAAATACTATAGTACGCAGTGTTCCTCCTTTTAAAATTAATCATCCCCTCTTTTCTGTTTTTGCTCTCTCTTGAATTATAATGACATCTGGATCAGATTTTCCAGGGTCTTTTGTCTTCATGTAAAAGTAGAAGATCAAATAGTGTTTTAACAGCTGTTTGTTGGGCATGTTCTTAAAAGCTTGGAGGGAATATGTTTGACTAATCCATTCCCCTCCTCACTCACTCTATCATATCCAAAGTTACAAATTTCCTTCCCTAAAGCAAACATACAAAACAAATGCCTGCCCTAAATGACACAAAAAAGAAACCCTAATCAAATTATATCCACAATAAGTAAATTCTGACCTAACCGTTCACATAGCTTTATGCACATTTTAACTATTTTTCCTACTTAATGATATGCTTTTTTTAGCCTCTTCCACAATTATAATTATGAACAAAGTTATCACTGATAATTTACTCAGAAAGGAAATATTTGTGTAGCACAAAAACAGTGCCTTGCAAACTCTGTTATCTTGCTCACTGGCTCATGAAGACAAACAAGCATTTTGCAATGTAGAAGCAAAAGACTGATAGCTGAAATTTCTGGTCAAATTAGGAGGTTAACTGTAACAAAAATAGTATTTAAATAAAAGTAAATTCTCTCATAGGATTAATGTATCAGTAAGGTTAAAAGCTCAGTTCAGTTGCTGCATATGATATGTAGTAATTTAATAGTTTTCAACATTGTTATTAGCAGTAACAAGTGCAGAATCCTGTACCTTTTCCAGCCCCAGAAACTGCTATCTGGAAGCATTCCAAAGAAAGGAACAAATAAAGTATTTTTAAAGAATGACATTTCTATTTTGCACAGTGAATTTGCAACCTTCTTACTCTGTAAATATTCATAACCTTAATAGCACTTTAAAAAAGAAATATAAAGCAATTTACCTTTTTAGTCAAATTCCTGGAGCTATCTGAAGCCAGTTAGAAATCTCTGTAAATTCACCGCTTTTGGCTGCTAACCCCTGTGTTTGTTTCCTGTCCTCCTAAGAATTAGCAGCATATAAAACTGGAAGTACATACTAGTATTCCCAGATGTATTTCCATGCACACCTTATTAACTATTGCTTCTAGTTTGACATTGTTTCAGAGTTTGGGCTTACCTCAGCTTTCTTGGATCTTCTTCTCTTTCTATTGGTCCCTGTTGTTAGACTGTAATAGCTTGAGTCAGGCTACAAGCCGTGTTCTAGGAATACAGCCTCATATATACGCATCACTGCTTACAGCTTTTAACCCCTGAAACAGCTCAGGCACCTCAGCACCTAGGCAGGGAAAGAAGAAAAGCCTGGCCTTAATATCAACCAGTCACTGAGCTGAAGGCATTTGATTGTTTATGTTCTATCAGATGAGGGGAGCTGGTCTAGATGAAACAGGTAGCCCAAAGTGTGCATTTATTCAACATTTTTGTTAGAAGATACTTTACACGCGAAGCTGACTTACATCATAACTCATTCTCATAATACCTGACTTGGCCACAAAGGATTAAAACCAGTGCCATCTGTTTCTACGGAAATATTTTATTTGATTTTTATTAAATGCAGATGCTGTCATGCCATTTAAAGACAAAATTCTTCATTAGGAGAAGAGAGCAAATGTATTTGCTAAGAATTTTTTAATATTTTCAGTTCTTTAAAGAATAAATCTTACCTTTTCCTTTTTGTTCAGAGAGATATTTGCATGTATTTATACAAAGTTATAATATTCCTCAGTGTCTCTTGCAATTTTCTTTCATCATTGATCTAAAGCAAACTCTTTGCAGCCAACTTGCTCTCCAAAGATAGACACATATTTCTCACATTAAGCATTTTGGAAGATTTTTGTTTTCCTTTTTAGTCCAAACTCAAAGTAACAACTTCATATCAGAAAAACTATTCATGTTCAAAGCCAGAACAATGACATAAATATTTTAAGGGAAAAGTTAATGGAAAAATATTGAAAACATACAATATATTCTAGTACTTTAAATGATTTATATTAGCTTTAAAACTTGCATAATTATTTTAATTATTTTTCTGTTTCATCTGTTTGATTTTAATAATTAAACCTATAACAACCTATTTCATAATTTTTAATCTCTTGCTTCTTAAACTCAGAATGTCTCAAAAGAAGTTTAGAAGTAGAAAAGACCAAAGTAGTCAAAAAAGGAAAGCAAAGCTTCAATACATGGGCAGCTTTCACTGATTCAGTAAGGCTAATGTTAAACACACCATAAATTTTTTTCATTAGTTATGTTTATACCCCCATGTTTCTTGTTTATGAAAAAATGCACCCTTACCATCAGTAATTTTTGCATTGTTTATGTGCTTCAAAATAAAACAGGTGCTTAAGTGTTTCACTCTACTAGCCCTCCAGGGCCTTCAAGATATCTTAAAGATTATCAGGGATTTCTTACAAAGCAGGTGTAAAACTGATTCCTTCATGCATACTGAATATTTTAATAATTTAAATTTGATTAAATTAATTTACATCTATGCCTTTAGCAAAGGTTCTAGTTTTAAGCAGATGTACTAATTATAAGACAAAAGCCATGAAACCACCCAATTTTCATTATGAATGTCACTTTAAACACCTATAACTTAAAATGTTTAAGAGTTATACCTCCTGCAGGAGTGCTGGTACCCCACATTAGTGACAAGGATGCTTGTCAGCTGGAGTCCAACCAAGGAAGATGGAGAGGGGCAGAGGCATCACTGTGTGAAATTTAATATAGTTGTACGTCCAGTTGTGAACCATTTAAGGAGGCTTCACCATGAAAATTGTATCTATGATTCTTGTAAACAGCAAGCAGTTGTTCAGTACAAAGCTGCTTTGTTTTTGTGCTAAATCTTCACAAAGTGTGAAGAGAGAATATGGAGGCCTCTTTGCCACTAAAGAAAGAGCCGAGTCCATCCCAAATGTTGTACTGAAATTGCAAGTCCTCATGGCAGATATCTGCCGTAACACACTTAAATGCATCTTGCCAGATGTTTACATATAGCAACAACAAAAAAGTTTAATTTATCTTTTGCTTCATGGTGGTCTGAATTTACTTTCTATTTTTACCTGCTAATTATGTCCAGATACTCATTATGTTATCACGGAAGTCCCTGGCAAAGGGACTTGCTGTTTACCTTGTGGCAAGCAGTGGTACTATTTGTATGAAATATTGTTCAGCAAGGGGTCACAATCTGCCCTTTGTGGATTTTGAGGCCAGATATTTGGTCCCTATCAAACACACGTTTCCATTCAAAGGAGGAGTCCTTCACTAGGAGAAGAATATACCAAAATATATTTTCTGAGACTTTCTCAATAATGTGAATTTCCATTTCTTCTGATGAAAACAAAGCAGAAAAAAAATGACAAGAAATGTCTTCAAAATGAAGAAGCAAGAGTGTTTATGACTGTCATATGTAATTTCTTACACTCTCCCAAAAAAATTTGAAATGTCTCCGCAGAGACAATGATTACCTGGTTCAGCAGACTTTGCAGAAAGCCTTCTTCCCATGGAGCCTTCAAGATTATGCACATCTCATGCATTTGTTGTGTTGAGTCCTCCGTCATCTGGTGTAAAATATTTCTTATTTAAAGGTTGCACTTTACGGTGATAAAGTTTTACAGACTAATAAAAGACCGTGGCCAAGATTTTCAAAAATGACTAATAATTTGGTAGGCTTTTTGTTTTGCAGATCCAACCTGAGACTCTTTCCAGAACCTTATTTTCAGAAAGAGCTAAGAATTTTGTGTTAATGAGGTAATTTTTAACTTGAGAAGCTGAGTGATCAAAGGCAAACATCACTGAAACTCAAAGTGCTTCTAAGACCATGAACAATCTCTCAAAAAGTAACAGTATGAAAGATATTTTCACAACAATAAAAGGAGGTGGAAAAAAATATTACATTAAAAATACTGTGGATACCCATCCTGAATTTTGGAGATAATTTCTAAGAGATACTGCTGGGTTTGTTCTAGTTTAAGAAAGACGTCTGAAGCTATTACAGGATTTTTACTGCATGTGTCTCCTTTCAATCTACACTGTTAATCAAGAGAATTTGTATAAAAAAGTGAAGAGCATCAACAATTGCAGGGTGTAGTAACATGTCCTTGAGAGAAGTAATGTGCGTGCTTGAAGCTAAAACAGCTCACAACCTTGGGAAAGGCTAGAAGAGTAAAAAAGACAGACTAGAAAGACCCTTTGGGAGGAGAAATGGACAACTGGGACTGCTGTTTGGAGCTGTTCTGTTTTAGCATCAGAGCTGCTGACAGTGAAAAAATGCATTGCTTTCTTTCAGTAATGGCTGCCATATGGCTCAGATTGAATTTGAAGCAAGGTCTGTTAAGCATCAAGCATGTGTATAGTTCATCACCAGCAAACCCAGGAGTGTACTGCAAGCAGAGCTTACCCATTAGCCCTGTGCATTGCTCCATTTAGCAACGGCTGCAATCCAGGGTGCCTCAATTTGGGCAGTACTTTACTTAAAACTGTGTGCCTTGCTCCACAGGACAATCAGTTCATCTGAAACAGGCTCTTGAATTGTCTTCATGGTTATTGGAGAGAAGGTAGTGCTTCAAAAGCTGAAGACAGAAAGTCTAGTTTGTGTATCCTTCATCCTATACTCCTAATGGTAACTCCAGACACCTTCATGGGGTTGCTGACTTTTACTCAGGCTTCAGTCTGCCTCTTTCACTTCTGATAACAGGCATGTAGTGATCTCTCTCTTTCTGCATTGCTGCTCTGAGTTTTACCCAGAGTCAAAAAGACAAAACTTCTATTTCCAAACAGTTCCCTGACCAGCAGACAGTGGTATATCTCAATTAATAATATCTGCTGCTCCTTTTAAAAACAGCCAAAGGTCAGCAAGATCAAAGAGTCTAAAAGAAAGCAGATGACTGAGCCCTTCAGGCTAGCCCAAGGGACACTGCAGACATCAAAGGACCAGCCCAGATGTTTCAGACCCTGCTCCTATGGATGTATTTTACGCTACATCATTCCTAGTGAACAAAAGAAATTAAAACAAAACAAACTTAGGAGCAGGAATGCTGCACCTCTACTAGAAGTCTAGAATTACATGCTTAGACCTTGCAGTGGAAGAAATTGCATTTCATATTTAATTAGGCATTTTTTGTGCATATGCAGACAGCCAAAGTATAGGGAGTTTATGTGGGGACCTCTCACTTTAGATCAGAGTACATTGGTTAAAGAAACCCTGGGGAACAGTTTGACTGGCTTAATTTGTTAAAAGGAGATGTCACCTGACCTCTTCTTTATATAGGATTTAGGAAAATAAGATTATATTCTAAAAGTCCAGAAACAAACTTTAGCAGTTTACTTTCTGCACAACTTCACTCCCTTATCAAAACTAAAGTGGGAACTGAGTAGCTTAGCTGAAAGTGATCATTGCAGAGCAACACGTTTCAGAAAAGAACAACTATGGAAAAGGGCTCAGCTTTTATGGGAAATATATTGGACTCCTGCATATGCTTCATTAAATAATTTTTTGGCACTCTGTTCGCTTTCTCTCTGGTTTGAACTCTTTACCACAGTGACACCAAAAAGGTTCCATGACACAGTGCCAAAATCTGGTATTTGTCTTGGCTTGCTAGGTTTACTTTAACTACTATAGAAATGTTACTGTCAATCTCTTACTTTACTTTGTTTTCATGATTTCAACAACTTCAACACTAACAAATCTACCCCACCCTGGGAGTCTATTTTTAAAATGCTAGCTGTATCTCAAATTAAAATATCTAACATGCATTTATCAGTGACACACATTGAGTTGCTGGGACAATGTGTACCTATTTAGATGATTTATATTTTCCAGACAACTAATGGTAAATGAAAATATGAATTAATGATCTGATGCCCATTCTGTAAACCTGCAGAAGTTTTGAACCATAGACCATCAATGATTAAATATTCTGAGATAACATCAGGATAGTGAAAACAAACTGGCTTTACTATCCTTTAATTATATCCTTATCCTTAATTTATGTAAACTTCTGTTTTCTTGTTTCCTCCTATTGTTAAAGAAGTCCAAAATATTTTAATTCGTCTTCATTTTAGATCCCCACAGTAAGACAATAGATTTCAAGAAGTTTAAACTCACACAAAGATCTGTCCTCTAAAATGAGTGACAAGCGTTGCATAAAAGAGAATGCCCACAACTTAATGAAAAAAACATTTTGTTCCCTTTACAGTAATGATCGGCTACAGTGATATTGCCACATGAGAAATTCAAGGTTCAGGGGCTTTTTTAATATTTAGAGAGAAAAGCCAAATGGCATAAGCTATATGAAAACTCAGCTCTTATTTTCCATTAATTGTAGTAATTTTTGCTCTAATTTTTAATGCAGATACTCTTGGGAAATACTGAAATTAAACATTAGACTATGTGATCTTTATTTTCTTAAATTGTGATATCAGTCATCGCTTTCAAGAGCTGGCGTTTCCCAAAGCACTTGAGTTTTCTTCCAGAGTCCCAACTTCAAGCTCAAATCTCCCTCACCATGACTGCTCCAGTCACTGATTATCCTTTCAGATGGAACACATTGAAACTCAGTCTTTACTGTGTAGATGAAATTCCTCAACACCCAGCACTTTGATGCAAACCGACACCACCTTTTTCTTTGAAGACAGCTCTGGGACCCAGCTCCAGGGAGAATTCATCACCCATCCCTGTCCAAGCACCATGTAGGGCTCCACAGCCCTAAAGAATGACCTAAATAACCCTAAATAATCAAAGGGGTGTTCTCCGATGCTATCTGCCCTTTTCTTAGGTTATTCCATGATCTTCATGGTGGCAGCTGGGAATCCCAGCAATAAATGCCTAGTTCCCTTCTGCATTTTCTGAGTAATGCATAGCTCAAGGCTGTGATTTCCATTAGGAACAACACACCTTTCCTTCTTCTGAATTGAGGGTGGGAATAATAATATTGCAGGGGATGGTTCTTCTTATCCAAACTTAAGAACCTGTACAAAAAAAAAAAAACCATTTTTATACACAAGTAATCACAAATTCTTCTTCAAATCAATGCAGCATTGCACATAGTTTTGAAAACTTGCTGGTCATACTGTTTATTTTTTTGACAGCAAAATGATGAAATCTAGAAGTGAAGTTCAGGAAACTTTTGTTCATGCAGTTTAGAAACCAGTGTGTGTAGTAAGCTGGATGGCAAAATCACACAATGTGCTACTGGAAAGATGGTGGAAATAGGACTTTTGAAAGACTTGTTTATCTTCAAGATAGCTTATTATTAAATTGGTTTATAACTTACGAAATTTATAAAGACTTCCAGTACTTCTGTCTGAAATATTTTGCGTGTTTCAATGAAAGTGTTATCATCAATGGAAATATATTTATGCAAGTATTATTTAATGGGTTCCAAAGTATCTTCATAGTTATTTGAATATGTGCTCTGTTCAGGTTGAGCAAATGCCATGACAGACTTGTATGCATTGCCCCACACTGGGATTCACAGAGCAAAGACAAAACTGTTTTTTTTTTGCACAGTGCAGCAGCTTTTCTCTTCTTCAGAAGTCAGGTGCATTGGACCAAACCCCTTTGTTTCTACACTGTCATATGTAGAACTTAAATAATATTTCTCTTCTCATGTATTTACCTAATTTCTTCACTTCCTTCTTAATTAGACTTTATTTTCTGCTTTTCTTTAATAATTTCAGAATTAAAAGGTAGCTGTAGCAGAGATGTACCACATAAGAAGGATTATACTTTTAAAAAGAATTTTTTCTACTAATCAAAACTTGTTAAAAATATTGTATTATTTGATCTCTAGATTAATAATTGAAATTATGAAAATGAAGATGATTCACCTCTTAAAACAGGTAGAAGAGGGTTCACTCACAAAGCATCATGTTTATAGCACTAAAGAGTAGCAATATGTACATTTTAGCCCACAATCACAATCTTATTTTAGAACAGTGTGATAAAAAGTGCCACAGCCTCTAAAGCTGCTTTTCTTTACATAATGAAGTGATAATTTGCCCTAGTACTTGAACCTGACCTTTCTACATTCAAGGTGGGTGTCCCAAAGTACAGCTAGCACTCTTTTCTTTCTCATTTCAACTGATGCTGAACTTTTCAGGCTAAGTAGAAAAGAGTTATTTCTGTGTGAAAGCCTTAAGGCATGCCAATTAAGTTCTTTTGCTTATGGATGGAAAGCCTTTTAACCAATATCAGAATGTGAAAAAAAATCATAACCAAAATGTCCTCCATGAGCACTCTGTCCATTGGGATGGTGGCATGTTTGCTTGTGCTGTCCCACATGGGAGAGTAAGAAGGAATGGATCTCTGATTTCACTGTCACTACTCAGTAAATCACAAGTGTTAAGATGGGAGCAGATTGGCACAAGCCAGCAAAAGTATCGAAAGAAAGATTCCACAGTTCCTGCCTATGGAATCTATATCCAAATGTCAGCTAAGTTAAGATTTTGTGAGTATCATAGGAATTGGAATTATGGACTGGAACCTGAAACAAGAAATTTTCCATATGAATTTCATGCTAAACTCTTCAGCTGTAGAACTGGTTAGTAAAACTGATATTTTTCCCCATTGGTTACTAGTACTCTTAGAATCACATATTCACAGAAGTTATAAATAAGTTTGAAGAAACATCTGAAAGTTGTTTAGTTCAACCTCCTTCTAAAACTAAGACTAGCTTCAAAGACAAATCTGTCCCTTTGGGCATTACCCATGGAAGTTATGAAAATTTCTGAGGATGTAGAGTATGCAGCCTCCTTGGGCAATGTATGACAGTACTTTATGAACTCATTGGGAAGAATTTTTTTGTATGTCCAGCTCAAATTTCTCCTTCTTGAACTTTCTCTTTGTCACCATTCCCTTTTACCATACATCCTGAAACTGGACACCTTTTCTGTATCACTCTTTTAGACAGTGGCAGACTGCAGGGAGACATGGACTGAGACATATGGTATATTCAGAGAGGCTAAGGGAAGCACCTTGGCATTACCTGGAAAGAAGAAGGTTGAAGGAAGTTCTCTTGACAGGTTCTACTCTATCATGAGTTGGACTCTTCCCAGTCTTATTGTTCACACTCCTTCATTTTGCATAAAAGTAGTCAGTGTACTGAAATAAGCTGAAAAGAATAATAATTTTCTGTTGTGTTGTTAGATTACAGCCATCAGCTGGCATATCTCATCAGTTTGTGCTCTAGAGGTCTTAGTGTTTAGTATATTTTTCCACGAAGGGAACAGTTGGGTTAAAAGCTATCTGGAAATTGTTAAATACCATTTGTCATTCAATTTTCTTTTCTTTGGGGTGTTTTGCATGCACTTCCTTCTTCTTTTTCTATGTAACAATGCCTAGGTGCTATTCCACAGTGATTCCCACCCTGATGTGTTCAGAAGGCCCCAGATGTACACTTCATTCTGCATTGAAAATTCTAGCCAACTTCTAACAAATTTTACTGTCAATCTTTCCTGTACGTGGGTAAAAAAGCAGCAACATTTATGAATTCCAAAATGAAAGAAAAAAGGAAGGAAATATTTCCATTGTTTTCTGAATCTCTTTTTGTTTTAGTCCCAGGTTTCTTTGTGAATTGTGTTTTGATTTTGAACATCTGGAACTGGCAACGTGCCAACAAAATGGTTTGGTACGAATCGGTTTGGGGTTTTTTTCAGAGGTGCTAGTTTCTGCTTTTGCTATAGAAACTAACAAAGTTTCTGTTTGAATGTTTAATAGTCCAGTAGTTGAAAATAAAACAGTACCCATGGGATGATCTGTACTTGCAAGCAAGCCACTTACAGCTCTCAGTTACTAACACATTTATTTTAGTGTGTTCCAAGATGCTGACAATATTTGGACTATTTAGTCCTGGGTGGAACATACTACCATGTCTTTAGCATGTGTAGCTGCATTTTACTCACCACCTGTGGTTTCTGAGAGATTTCACTGTTCTTTTGACAATACTGAAACATTAGTTTGCACGTTTTCATAGTGCCATGATTTCCATACTGCAAACTTCATAAGGCAACGCAAGTGTAGTGGCACATGTTGAATTATTTCTACAAAATATTGAAATGTCAAAGTAGAGAAAACAGTTTTTTTAACCTTACAATAATTTTTATAATGATAGAATAGCTTAGATTGTCTTGTCCTAACCTGTTTTTTTTTCATTTTATAAAAGAAAGAAACATAGTTGTCAATGACATGGACAAAAGGACACTATTTGATATGTTTTATTTTCTACACTCTGGTTAAAAATAGCATGCAAGTAATTGAATAAAAATATTTGTATATATGATTTATTTTGAAATAACAATTATACCAGCAATGAATAAAAATCTTACCATGACAGTTAAATGAAAGTATGACAAAAAGAAGAGTAAACAATTATTTAACCTGAATATTTTTTCCTTGTTATCTTTCATGTATTCCATTAATATAACAGTGTCATAGGCTCTGAACACATATTTTCACAAATTTTAAATTGTTCGTATGTTGTTAAATCATTTTTTCCTTTGCTGTGGGTAACAATATATAAAAGGCATGATGATTAGGAAAGTTGGGCAGGAATCTTGTATGGACACAGGCCAGCCCATACTGATCACTATAACTCACATCGAATCCCAACTAACTTCCCTGTGAGTCTGGAACCTGCTGGCATGTACTGCATGCATGAATATAGATTTTTATGAAGTTGAATCTTTTAAATCATCTCATTTAGCCAGATAAAGACATATTTTGCATCAGATTTAGTAATTCTTGTGCTTTCTAAGTAGAACCATTCGTAAAAATATGCACACGTTCCCTTAAATTTGCCAAGTCCTTACTAAATATTCACAAACAGAATGGATAATATGCAGACTGACACTTGCTTTTAGGCATACCCTAATGTTAAAACACTACCATGGTGTGTTATTCGTGCAGGGAGTGTCCCTGGGAGGGAGCTGGGCGCTCGCAGGTGTGTCACTCCAGCGAGATCTCGGCGGCCACCCGCAGGCAGTTGTACATCTCCTGCGGCAGGTCGGCCCGCGTCAGGTTGTTTCCGTCCAGGCGCAGGTGCGTGATCCTGGAGTAGGTCGTCGGCCCAACCACCTTACAGAAGCTGCTCAGTGGGAACTCTGAAGCAAACAGAACAGAAATAAGAGGAAACCATTAATAATTAGCACAAATAGGACAAAAACTTTATATTTCTACTTTTTTTTTTTTTGGATTTCAGTTGAAAATTGTGACCTTAATTCATTATACTATTATCAGTATTTTGCATTTACAATGACCCTGTAAATTCATTGGAACCTGAGGGACTTGTGTTGGGAGATTTTCTTTCTGTTAGCTGTGAGAGGTTCAGAATTTGAAGACTGAGCTTTTCAAATGCCATTTTCTTCCGGTACAAGTTTGACTTTTAGACTTCAAATTTTATATAGAGGTCTAATCTGGCATTTAGATAAAAGGAAAAACGGCTCTAAAAAAAAACCTCGAGATGCAAAGAGAGGAATCAGTCAGTTTGTGTACATTACAATGGATTTTACAAGATATTGAAGGAAGCAAAAAGCTTCTGGAGAAATTGAAACCATGATACAGCTTTAGCCTAAAGAACAGGCAGTCCAGTGGGTGTCTGTGTATTTCATATGTATTTTATATGTGCCATTTTGATTTGCCTGTTTCAGAAGGAAATTTGGGTGTAGGGTTGAAGAGCTTTACCTTTAAACTGTGTAGTTGAACCTTTCCACATCAGAATTAGGTGAGTATAAATTTAAAAATTACTTATAAAATATATATATTTATTGTAATTTATATATCATGTTATATATGGTCTCTATTCAGTTGGAGGATTCACGTAACACCGGATAGTTCTTGAATGGAAATTTGCCTTGTGTCCTATGATCAGTATTAACTGTAAGGCAGAAATTACATGAATCACTGAAGTTCTCTGCTCAGTATGAAGAGCACACACCCAGCCATATTATAGACCTCTTTCATGCAGAGTAGATCCATCCTCAGGAAAGAATGTATGTGAATAAATCTGATGGCCCCTGCATACCACGGTGTAGTTTTGCAAAGAGAGTCTTCATTCACTGTTTCCTTTGAGTCAGACAGAGAATTAATCTACTGAAAAGCTCTATAACTACCAAAAAAACAGTCTGAGAGACTTGTTCATCTTCAGAACACTGACATTGCATTAATTCATACAGAAAATACTTTAAAAGGTTAAAGGCACTCCTTCAATGAACCCATGCCTCTCATACTTTCTGAGACATCAAGTTAGTATTATCAAAATCAAATATCATTTGATTTACCTTTCATAGGCCACCTTATGTATCTTTTCTATGTGGCTAATTAACTCATCTAAGAAAGCATGATCAAATTGTAGTACTAAAGGAAGTGGAGGAAGGACCTTTCATAACTTCTCATAAACTTTTGGATTAACATTCTTCTAATTGGATTCTTCCAGGACATGCTTTACAATAATTTTCTATCACTAATGGAACATGACTTTAGTAAACTAAATATAAATGTACAGGCAGCTCTTTGGAGCATAAGAGCTTAGGCAATATTTTGGACAGAGATTTGATGTTAAGCGGGTAAAGACTCAAGTACCATCCACAAAATAAGTTGTTTCAAGTAGGAGGTAAGGAAACATAATTTAATAGTCAGATCTTGATCACCAAGATTTGATTAAAGCAAATCAAAGCAATTTCCTAGATTTTGTATAGAGTGCTGCCTTCTTTTGAAAGGGTGAGAGGTGAATGGCATCCTTTGGGCAGTCCATGTTGTCATACAGTAAAATTTTAAGACTTCAGACCAATTCTGACACTACTCTGGTTCAGAATGTACCAGCAGAAGTAAACTAATAATTCTTGTTCATTAAGATCATATGATCAGAGAGATTTTTATAGGATTATGTCTGGGTGGAATTTTGCTGAATGAAAACATAAATTCCTGAGATTTTAATTCATTTTCTTGGGCTATAGGCTATGTCATTGACTATTTATTTCCAGTTTTCTTCAGATAACTTGGATTTAACTTGTAAAGTTTAAAATAAACATGAATTCTAATATTTTTTCCATCTTCTTGTCATTCAGGAGTGACATGGTAAGTATATTTTTGCTGATGACAAACATTTAAAAACTTTATAAAATTAAATTGTTGGGGTTTTTTCATATCATTACTTTTTAGCACAAATATTAACATTTGGTTGCAAAAGATATGCTTATACAGGCTGGATAGATGGTTAACTACTCAAAGGACAGAAACTTCATACACGTAAACCACAAAATTTAAGTGTGATAACAAAACTCTGATCTGTGCTGACTGTTTATGAGACTTAAACCACTTGGGAAGTGGATGAAGATCTTGGCCTCACAGAAGTCAAATTAACTCAGTCCTGGACCTCAGTGGGATTTTGTTTCAATATTTGGTCCACACCTTTTAAATGTGGGTATCAAGACTCAAGTTTATTTTATACTCTTCATATAATTTTCAGTTGTTAGAAACATATTAAAAAATGTTTCATTTTAATTGCAGTCTCAACTAGTAGAAAAGAAGACCAGTGGTTCTTGTGAGTGCACTTGATGAGCTGTTACCTTTGTGATCTGTATGGGGAACATACTCCTTTAGACTTTAGAACTCCTTTAGACTGCAGTACTGTGACATCGAATATCGCTGTAGTTTACTTCCTCTTTTGTTACACTTATTAATGTTGTAGGTGAAAAAATGTCTTCCTGAATTTATAAAATCCAAGTTCAGAGCCAGTGTACCTGGAATTTTTTCCCACATATTTTCCCAACCCAGAGTTCTTGCATTAGCCGGACACTGAGAGAATAAGTACTGGATGAAAGTTGGATTTTATTCTAACAGTACAGTGAGCAATCCTAACAAGATCTGAAGTTCCATAGTCACTATTGTTGGTCTGTTGTCCTCTAATCCCATGTGAAAGATTTTTAGATAGGCCATGTTAAAAAACTCCTTTGGGAATTGTTGGAGTGAACCAGATAAAAGACCATAAAGCATCTCCAGAATTTGATATATAGACTCTTAACTGTCCTCTAGCACATTTTCATATTTCCCCTTTCATGCTCCATTTATGTGGAGTAACCCCAGTACTTCCTGGAGTTTCATGTGGAAGCAACAATTTTCTCCTTAATCCCTTACAGGTTCAGATGAAATGTGGAAAAGGCCATCTTTGGACCCTCTTCTTGTTTCACTGAAACTCTTTGGTTCTTGGGGTTTTTTCCATCCTGCAGAGTTTCTTTTTGCCTTGAGGAGTCTGTAACACAAGTGTCTGTGTGTGTGTGCTTGTGTACATTCTTGTGTTTGTGTATATAATAATAATGGCATCTTAAAGGTATTTGGACTTAGAAACTACAGTTTATGTTTGAGCTGTGGAGAAAGTGAAAGCTTTTCTAAATCTTCCATTGTCCTTTTCTAGCTTGGAGATACAATGAGCACCAAGTGCAGTAGATAAAAGTGTAGATTTGACACCTACAATCAATATAATGGACGTGCCTCAATCTATTAGTTAGAAATCAGAGGAGCTACTCTGAATTTGATTTCTCAACAGTTTGCTATCTGCTTCACCTACTGCTTCTTGCAACACAGGGGGAAACAGTACATACTAAAGCAAAGCCAATTCTGCTATATATTTAGAGGTGTTTATTCATCAGTTCTTGTTCAAAAAACTCAGAGTCACTCAAATAAGGGAATTTCTCAAACAGATTATTTTTCCTGAATGACATTGCACAATGATTGTAGCAAGTCCATGGTGAAATTCATGGACAGTAATTTAGAGAAATATTCTTTCCAGTAATATCAACAATGCTGGAACCAGATTATTCTTTCTTAGACAAATATAAATAACTACAAGCTTTAAGGTACCTAAGAAAAAGGGAGACATAGCAAGTTATGAGCTCTGGAGAAATATCTTTATATTAGTTCTCAGTATAAGGAAAACTTCAATCTAAGCAAGTACAAACTGCAAGATTATCCTTTTGTGTATTTGAGGACAAATTATTACTCCTTAGACAGAAGTCTCTCACAGCATAAGGGTATCATAGGCCATCACATGGAATGGAAGCTGGCCTGATTTACTTTCATAAATCACGGGTAAATCATGACAATTTATTAAACAAAGGAACTGGTCATTGATTTGAGGCTTAAAATAATCACAGACCAATCAAATCAATTTCCCAAAAGACTAAGCACTCACAGCTGTAGGTCAGGTGTCATGAATGGTGAAATCCAAGGGCTTTGTTTGACCTATATTGATGATTATTTTTAATTTATTTTTATACCACATTGTCAATCAGCATCTTAGGGAACTATATATTATGCCTGTAAAATTAGATGGCTAAGAAAATTGATTGTTGAAGTCTGCTAGATTTTATGATAAAGAAAAAAAAATCAGTAAATCATAATTTTGTTGCATCAGTCCATAGGGTAGTGATGGTAATGTAGCAGTAGCTGGTGAGCATCCACTCCCCACACCAACCCCCTGAAAATGTAGCTTGCCCTGAAAAGCTAAAATTGTTGTCATAGTCTCTGACTCTGATGTCCCTGGAAAAGTGAATAGCAGCCAAGATTGGTACCTGGTTATCTTGCAGAAGGCTCAGATCATCCTAAGTAGGGGAAAGTGCTTATATCTCATGAAAAGTTAAAAATCATTATTTTTAGCTATTTTAGGAGTGGCAGAGTATCTGGTAGAGTTCCACAGGTTTCTGTATGTGGTGCCTTGGGTGGGAAGTATTAACTCATTGTTTTCCCTTATCAAAACAAGAAACCGAGATGCTCTAGGAAAAAAAAGCCACTGAGAAAAATGAAACATAGTAAATACAAAACATTTCAAACTATCTTCCCCTAAATCTGGTAAGATCTGCGCTAAAAATGTTTGATTTTAAAGGCTACGGTCTCCATGGAGTTAGCTATGTATGGAGTAGCTAACACTGATACTCTTAATCCTTGATGGATACAAGCAGGCAAACAGAAGGGAGGATTTTGGAGTTTACTCTGTATAAACAAGCAAGATGATGTAAATCCTCCTGAAAAACCACAGTCATACTTGGCATATCTCCCTCTCCATCAGGGACTGCCACTGATGAAGGTGCAGCTGGGAACTTCTGGCATGGTGGTGGTGAGGCCTCTCCAGCTCTGCAACCCCTCCTTGTCAGCCCAGGAAGGGGACAGCCTTGTGAAAGCCCTGTCTCTGCAGAAACCGTCGTGGTCTCAGGCAAGGTGTGGCATTTCTTGGCTTCACAAGGAACATTTTTCAGATTATAAGTGAATGGAGACAAACTTGCCACCTGATCATGTAATGTGCAAAACGGGAATGAAAAGAAAGAACAGGAGCAGCTCTTTGGATTTCAAGAGAGGTTTGGAAGGATGCTGCATGAGGCAAGGGAGGAAAGAAACAAATGCAGTTACTTTGATGTATCTTTTTCACTACCTCTTGCGCCTGCTACCTTATGAATTTGTTTTTTCTCCCTTTCTCCCCCCTCCAGCATTTTGATTACCAGCACCTGAAAGGTTACCATAGTCATATCCTCACCTGACATCTCTCTGTTTTGTTAACTTAAGAATTCTGAACATCTTTTTGCACTGATCAAACTTTTCATTTTTTTCCTGAATTGTACAAGACAGCTTCCTTGGCTTCTATGTACCTACTCCAATTTACAAAAGATGAAAGTTTGAGGAAAAAATCCACTTTAGCATGAAAGCATAAATTTCTCATTTTAAGGATATATTGAGTGGCTGTCCAGTAAATATCTGTCTTTTAACATGAATGTGGACAACTGTTAGGTAAATGTCAGTGTGCTAACAGTCTAAACAGTAATATTTTTTCAGACTGGTTCATGTGTTATTTCAGATACTTGCATAGGCCATCAGTATCTAGTCTGTGGTAAACATTAATGAATATGTGCAAATTTAACTTACTGTTAATTTTGTTGACTTGGAGGTAGAAGTTTTCCAGGTTCTCACTGACAATTGGAATGCTCTTCAGCTGATTGAAGGAGAGATCCAACTCAACTAGGGATGTGATGTTGAAGACATTACCTGGTATTCCAGAATCTGTTAATTTATTGTGGGATAAGCGTAAATATTGTAGGGCTTTAAAACCTTGGAAGTACTCATCAGGAACATTGGAAATTTGGTTATTATCAAAATACAGCATGAGCAGGGAGTGAGGCAGTCCTGTTGGTAGCTTTGTAAGTTGATTGAAGCTTAAGTCAAGATACAAAAGTGAATTCAGGCCTTTAAAAGCCCCAGAAATAGAATCTGCTTTCAGCTGGTTGTTCTGGAGGTGAATGACAGTCAGGTTCATCAGCCCCTCAAATGCACCAGGATTGACTTTTGTGATCTTGTTGTGACTTAATTGCAGGTCATCCAGAGTTTTGGGAAGTGGTCCGACAGCTTCAGTCAAATTGTTGTAGTTAATGTGAAGTTTCTTCAGGTTCTTTAGTTTAGAGAAGACTCTTCCCTTAATTTTTGAATTTTCCAAATGGTTGTGATCCAGGATCAGCCACTGTAGGTCTGTTACATTGTCAAACGTGTTCTCTTCAATTCCCTCAATCATATTGTTTCGGAGATAAAGGTATTTAATTCCACTTGGGACAATGGGAATGGTTTTCAGCTTAAGATTGTCACAATACATGGCAGTAGGGTAGCTTAAAGGACAATTACATTCTGGGGCACAGACTGCTGCAGATGGCCCGAAAGGATCATAGCCATAATCGTCTCCAGGACCGTAGTCATACTGGCAAAAAATGCCACTGATCAACAGCAGAAAGACAGCTAGGGAGTTTAGAGTCATCTTTCTAATGTGTCCTGTTCCTGTATGATGAAAGGGAATAAACAGGATATAACTTTAGTTTTTCATCTCTCTCAGCAATATTTGAAATTTTACCACATAAAGATTATATTTAAAAACTAATTATGGTTCCTATTTTAAGTTTTTAATTAAGAGAAAAATATATTGGGTTGTTAGTATTACATTATTAATACTATATTACTGCCCCTGTCTTGTATAGTCTTCCTTCACAATGCAAAATTTCTGGCCATTTTGCTGTTGTAAGTATAACTTTTTTATATCTTTCTGCATTCATTGATTAGGTCACAAGAAAGATGATGAAGTACAAGGTTTTTAAACTTGCCACAGAAGTTTTCAGTTTTGCTGAAGGCCACGTTCAGAGAAAGTTCCACCATTTAAATTCTACCAAGCATTCCTTGTGTGCTGAATTGTCTCATTTCTAAACATGTTGCTAGTTGACTTAAGTTTGAAAGAGACAGGGAAGTTATAACTGAGGGTAATGCTCTCATGCATGGTGGGCTGTTAAGATGTGTGTGGCTTGAAATCTCTTCTTCTCATGGATTATATTCTGTGAAGCATGGTCCACTAAGTTTCATAGTCACCTAAAGAACAAACTAATAGGAATATAAAGCATATTATCTTTAACATGCCAAACAACCAGTATTCATATGTGTGCAATGGATCTGAAATGACAGAATCTGAGAGTGGACCTGAAGTGATTGAATTTCAGATAGTGAAAATGTCCTTGCAAATTCTCTATACAGCAAAGGTGCTGGTTACATTGTATGTCCCTTCTAAATTAATTGAACAATAAAACACTGGCTTTACATAGTTAGTTGTTCAGTTCACATACAGCAAAAGGACATTTGGTTTCCTTGGAGGTGTTTGTGATTCAGTATACATAGGGTCACTTAACTCTTTAAGGCCATTGCTTTCTCATCAGGTACCCCACAAGATGTCAATTAATCTGTGAAGACTAGTATCCTGTTTATACCTCTAATTGTCTAGATAGATCTTCTGCTGGAAAAGTATCAATAAAGTCAGTGAGCTTTGATATTCACTAGTAAAAGACAAGGCTCCAAGTACTCAACTACTGTTCAGAGACTGAGAGGATTAAGAAAATCCTTAAAACCTTTTTTTTTTTTTTCTCAAGGAATTTCAGAAAGTATGTGAAGCCTGTAAACAGACCACAAGGCATTGATCTCAGATCTGGGCAATTTTCCAGCAGAGTAAGTTAGTCTTGCTATTGGAATTGTTACACAGGGGACTTAAAGTGTAGGGCCATAGCTGCAAAATTTTCCCTAATTCTAAATGTCTTTCTTCCTATTGGCTTCTTAAAAGCCATACTATATTGTAGTGAGATAACAATCTCATTTAAAGCATCTCTAGGCAGAGCCTATTGATCTCATGTAGTATAGCACAAAGAATTTCTTAAAAATGTTCTTATGTTACCTCTACTCAATAACCCATAAAGTCCCACTGCTAGATATAAAACTGCTGTCCCCCAGAAAAGAATCTGATTATATATCATCTCCATGGTGTTGGTCCCATCACATTTACCTAATTACAAACCCTAGGATAATCATTGAAATAGTAGCTGTCAGTGTAATTTTCTTTGCCTGTCTTTCATTACTTCATGAGAACATGCAACATGAACATGAGCTCGACCTTCAGTCCCCTGCTGGTATAAATAAGTACAGCTCATCTGAAAACAAAGACTGCAGCAACACAATTCATCTCAAAATCCAGTCCTATTTAGGTACTAAACATTAAAGAAAGGAAATCAAGTACTTCTGTATTCAAAGTATAAAAAGAGTGTAATGAACTCCTTGGACTACACTCTTTGGCCTTATGGTGACATTTTTTACACACCTCCTTAATTTTATAGTTTAAAAATAACATAGACATTTAAAATTCAAACTCTTTTTTTTTCTGGTTTCAAATTATATTTGTTATGCTAAGTTTCATTATTGATATCATAGTCTTACAGTCCTTTAAATAGAGTAAAAATTTTACTGCTCTGCAGGACCCTTCAAGTAACTAAAAATGTTAGATGGCAAGTGTTTTGAATTAATTTATCAAAACGTTTTAGAATTTTTGTGACAATTCTATAGTTCAGGGGCATATGAGCCTACATGCACCATAAAATTGCAAAGTAAATAGGAAACTTATTTAACTTGTTTTATTAATGCATTTCTCATTCAGGTATCTGAATGTCTTACCGTCAGAAGTGTAAAAGGTTAATAGATCATGCTTGTTTGTTGCACTGAACTACATGAATACAAAATATAAAATCAGAAAACATTCTTACATTTTTATATTACAACATAAACATGCTTTAATTAATTACCTGTGCCTGTTCTAAGCAGTTGTGTTGCAAAATACCTGTGAAAATATTTGTGAAGTTGCTCAGGCAACTTGCCAAAACATACAAAATTATAAATCCATAATTTTGGGAAAACGCTTCTGAAATTAATGTAGAAATACGATTCAAATTATGTTTGACCGTGTCTATATTTCCTTAATCATTAATTTATTATGCAACAAAATACATATAAAACTAACAGTCAATCAACCTTAATTCTGTAGCTTAACTTCTTACCCAGTTTGCAAAAGACCACATTTTTTAAGTTTCACTAGTATATTTAAAATGTGCTTTAAAATTAATTAGAAATTTAAAAATATCTACTGTTTCCCTCTCACTGTTTATGTGATTAATTATTTACATATCAGGATACATTTTCTTTTTGTAGAATGGAGTAAATGGTTTAGCAAATGGGGTTTACAAAGCTCTCATTAATATTATGAATGAAAAAGTAAACAGTGAGTAGCTTACACACTTCTTTGTACTGTATGTCAAATCTTATTCCAATGTAGAACAAAGCAGACTGTAAAAAATTGCAACACTGATGTACAAAATATGTGAAGCTGTTTTAAGGAAACTGAGAAAGTGAATCGACAGTGAAACTGTTGATTTGTGCTCAATTTTCAAATTGGCAAACTTATACTGTCATGTTTTCATGTTCCCATTGCAGCTACATTTAAACAGCTGAACATTACAGTTAAAGCATGCAGCAGCACTTACCTTTCTGCCTTCAAGCTGCTTTCCTTAATTCCCAGAGCAGATGCAATAAGAGGCTGTATCGACCAATATATGCTCTAAACAGTGTCAGGAGGTAAAAGTCTGCCAGATCCTCTGTGTTACAAGAGGGAAAAAAAAAAAGCCCTAGTCACGCTGTTCTCTGAAGCTGCTATGTCATCATGGTGATCTTGTGGTGTGGCATGTACAAAAATGCAGCTCTCTAATGAAGTGCAGGTGGATACCATATTTTGTACAAGGACAACCCATCTGTTCCTCCTGTGGGATCAGAGAATGATATTTCACAAACCTGAGAAAGTTAAAAAGCCACAGGTTTATAAAAGATTTTTTTTTTTTTTGTATTTCAGAGGGAAAACATGTTATATTGTAAAAGAAATTGCAAACAGGCTTTTGTTTTCCAACTTATTTTATACTGCTAGACATGAGCTAACACATAGCACTCAGACCTCAATGCTGCTGTTCTTCTTCAGCCAAGTGACTCATTCATTTTTCTGCCTTTTTCTTTAACTGTCTTATGACCACAGTAAAATATCCTTAATGAAAACTTTAGCCTAAGGATCAGATTCAAAATTATCTTTGAATCATACCCCTTTCCACATTACATACTGAGTTCAAAGATTACATATTTGAGTTCAAAGACTCTTCTGCAAATCATTGGAATTGATTTGGTCTGGAGATTTTCTTTGGTGGTTGAATGTATGTTTGTTTAATAAAAACACATCCCAGGAATGGGTTTTGAGCAGTTACTGTAAACTCACTCCATACATTTGTTCATTTTGCACTTACAGTTTTCTCCTGCTTTTCAGAATCTGGAACTACTCAGCTTTATGTTGTCTGTTTCTTATTCCATGGATGTAGTTCAAGAATGCATCTTAAGGCTTGGATGAGATGTTACTTTCACCAGGCAATGTCGAAAAAAATTACATTAAGAAAGTAACAGTTTAAAGTGGATCTTAATGCTCCCATAAGAACTTTCCCTTATCTTTAAATGGAGGATGTCTTCCTTTATATGGGAAACATATTTTTTGATAGATTTGGGTAGGGAAAAATGTCAAATGTGCTGATAGAAAGCACGCACAAGCTATTTTAAAGTGTCTTATGTGTTTAATTGCATTGTAATTGATAGGGTAGAAATTCAGAGATTTTGTCCATTTTCAATTTATTATCTTTATGAAAAGTTGTAGTACAGAATGTGTCTGGGCTAGAGAACCCTATCAGTTTCCTGAAGAGAAGCCTGGATATGAGCTTCTCCCAAAATTTGCTGCTGATGCATTTCAGTCTCCACAGCAGTGAAGGCTCCTGGGAGCAGGGAAAAGCCAGTGCCCTTCACCAAGAGCAGGAAAGACAACCAACACTTCCAGAGCTTTGTGCTCCTGCAATGCCCCAATCAGCAAACAATTTGCTACACACAGAGTGCCCTGTGCCAGGGCAGCCCACAGGGAGGGAATGTTATGCTTTTGATGTTCTGACATCATGCCTGCCTCCTTGGTGTGGGACAACCATTTACACTCTGGGAAACAGGTTGGTGACAGATTACTGCTTGCATGGTGCCAAGAAGTGAATGTGCAGCAGTGGGATCACAATTGTGAATTAATCTAAGTGAAAAACTGCATGGTATCAGGACTAGAAATGTACAAATGGACAAAGCTGCTGTTGTTCTGCATGTAGACAAATGGAGACCAGATGGAGTTTCTCATGCACAGAATGATATTTATCTGAAAACTACTTCATTAGCTTTACTTGACCAAGGAAACCTCAACTGTGACTTGACTGCAAATGTAGCAAAAAGCAGCACTCAGCAGTTGGAATAGAAAAAAAAAAAATCATGCAGAAAGAGATAACCTTTAAGGTAATATCGAAATTTGCTCTATGGAAGAACATATAACAAGGTGAGCAGTGGAGCATAATATTTGTAAAGAGAATTTTTAAAATCACAGGAAAGGCATTAATTTGGCTTTCTCTGACTACGGATTTGTTTTGGTGGACAAGCCAAATATTATGATAAATTAATGTATGTTTTGAACCCTCAGTAATAGGTGCAGTTTTGCATTGGCAGTACAAATAGAATTAAACATTGGCTGCGAGTACAGGTTAATCCAGGCTTAATATGCTTTTGGCACAGTTGTATTTATGAACCGGTTTTTCTATACATCAATTATACATCCTTTTTCTCATAATGAAAACAGAAATACGAAACATGCATATCTTTATAGCTTACAAGTCTTATTAATCAGACTGATGATATTTTGAAATTAACATATGGTAAAAGCTTGGGTCACATAAAGTTCAGCTGAGACTAGTTCATTCATATAGTTCCTGTCTTGATGACTGCTTTAAATTAGCTATGGAAATTGCACAGTCAAGATGAAGAATCACATGCCTTCTGAGGTTAAGGTAAAAAAAACAATAGATTTTCCTCTCTTTTTAATAAGATTTTTACTGTCTCTCCAATCTGTTATCTAATACTGACCTTTGGCAGAATTTTGATGCTTTTCCTAATCTTACAGTTGTAACTCATGAAGCTATCACCTCATAAATCTGTTTGGGGGAGCAGGTAGGTGCTACAACCCAGCAGATGAAGATATGGCTTCTTCTGCAACAGAGGGTGGGACTGTGGTGGGGTGATTTCCTTATTTCTGGTCCTATTTTGTGTTCTGTGCAGGGGTTACTTCGGTAGGTCTCAGAAGTCATTAAACAGCATTTAATTCCCTAATTTCTAAGGAATACACAAAGTAATATGTAAATTCACCTATGTCATCTAAGTTGTAAAGTGGTTATAAATATTCTTCACCCTGATGATGTCAGGACATATTAGTATTTCATTTTTACAACTACTGTGCTCCAGTTTTTCTTGAAAATTTATTTTCTTTTGTACCTTAGTTATTCATCTTTCTTTGATGGGAAATATGATCAAAACCTATTATAATCTAATTTTCTTTGTCTTGTGATATATGAATAGAAATATTTTTTTTAATGTGATACAAAGCTCTTTTATAGTTTTTCTAAAATTCATATTTTCATAGCTGGAAATGGCCAAGTCTAATGGGTTGTAATGAAAGATTCTGAAAGCAGAGCTCACTGCAAGTCAATTTGCAAGTCAAATCTCACTGGCTGAGATCTAGCCATCAAATATTGTTGAGTTACAGTGTCACCATTTTGTTTCTACCCTCATCAGTGGTATCCTCTCTGCTTTTAGTCTCTTGTAAAACTGCCCTCTTTATAGCTTCTGCATAAATGGAAGTGCCTCCCAATCTATTTGGATTTAATATCCTTTTCCCCAAAAGACTCAAGTGACCGAAACTTAATAGCTACTATCTAAACCAACTGCTGCTTTGTTTTCATCTCAAACATGTGCCCACATCTGGTGCACAGAACCAAGAGAATTGGGTGCCCAGTATCAGGAGTAGGGTGGTTTTGCCTTGGGAACATATAGAGCTCCAGCAAAATTCATCATGGAACTTTTCACACTGCCATGTGAAGCGAACAATGAGGTTCCTCCTCTGGTCACTCAGAATTTAAACTAAATATTACTCTCAAGATGAAATGAAAGTTAGCTTATTTTATTTGGCTACCTGCAGCAGGGGTTAAGAAACCTCCATCAAAGGCAAAGGCTTCAATGGACACCATGCAGCAAGACACTTAATTATAAAGAGGCAACATAGTGTTTCTACATGATGTTTTCTATGTCTCTAAACAGTGAATATACAGCCTGCTAGCCTATATATAGTGAATAAACAAAAATATGATATTGGCACAAATCTCCAGGGACAATTAGTTAAGTATTTCTGTAAAGTTCTGCAGCATTTTGAAAATATTACTGAAGGCTGACTCATATTTAATGAGTTCCACTACAAACAATTCAGTTCCAGGTTCTGGAAGCTGTAGGTGCTTATTTTTTCATCTGAAAACTTCCATTCCTCCTAATTGAAATTTTATTTTTTTCAGTCTCTACACTGGACTTACATGTTAAATGGAAAGTGTTAGACCACATACTATAAGCATTACAAAATTTGTGGTGATCCAAATCCTTCTTTTCCTTTCTCCTAAAAAGGAAATGCCAGCTATGGAAACTTACAAAAATGGTAACAGCGTTACAACCTATTAGCAGACCGCAACAGATATTTTAGTTGAGCACAAATCTTTGTTTTTTGTCCTTCTGAAAGGCTGCTCACTGTTTTGCTTCAAACTTGACAGTGTCTGTATTCTTGTACTGTTATCCTCCTTTCTGTTGCTTTGCAGACTGTTTTTGATTTGATTCAAATGGTCAACAGAAAAGTTTCTTTGAGTTGATCCAAAGTCTGATCAAAGCTTTTTTTTTGATGGGGACTAAACATGAAGGCCAGAGTCTGTTTTTAAACCAGACTCCTTAAATATCCTGTATATTTTGTCATATCATTTAAAATCTGCTGATACATGTATAAAAGAAAATTAGGTGGTCTTGGAGCATGAGACAGCTCAAATTATTCCTAATGTCAAGAATCCAAGAGTATCTCAAGGAGCTGTTATATTTGTGAGTAAATTATGGTTACAGGTAAAAATTATAGCAGAATCTCTGTATTTCTGTATTGGGAACAGTACAGATAAGTTATGGCAAAGGAAGAGTTGGACTTGGTCAACTTGGTTAGTTCAACACCTATTATTTGTATATGCTAATGTTGTACCAACATAGACCTGCTTTGAAAATCATTGGGTGCTAAACACCTTCCCAGAATCTAAGTATTATCAATATCTGTTTGCATTCAGATCACTACAGATTAAGGTCTGAAGGGATGTTAAATCATCTGGATTCTGCTGAACAATGAGAATATACCATTTGGCCTTCTGCTAGTTTATGTGACCCTGGACTTAAACAGATCCACTGTCATAAATCATCTTTGCCATGATGGTGGGACAGTTTTGGGAGCCACTTAACATGCAGCTTCTAAAAATACTGCCCATTGTCATTTCTAAAATGAAGCACCTTGGACAAATCTACTGCAACTACAGAAGCTGCTTTTACCAAAATCAGCAAGTAAAGTTTGATAGATATCTATTCTGTTATTGGTTATCTATTAGTATCTGTTTTGACATTAGCTGTCAGTTAGTTCATTACCCCCTGAATGCTGTATGAGATTTTTGCATTATTTTCCCTAGGACTGGTGGCAGATTAATAGCCTTGAGGTAGAGACACCTTATACCTATTTAAAATCCATGAACAGTAACACCCCATCAGTGTTCTGGTATTCCCAGGTTCATGAAAACCGACTGTAAATGAACCAAATGAACCAAACAACTCTTACAAGTCTTCCTGAGATGTTTAAGTACAAACTAACTTGTGACAACCAAATCCAAAAGTATTTCTCACTATCAAACATTTTTGTTGTTTTTCTTTCCTTTAGAAAGAAAATTATATAGTAAAAGTGCATCAGTATGAAAAAGCAGATCTACTCCTTTCCAAATGTAGCAAACGATTATTTTTATTCATATTACATTGTTAATCATTGGCTTGTGTCTCTTTAGTTGTAGTAAAGATAGATATGTATACTAGGAGTATAATATGTACTATTATAGATAACATTACTAGAATTTCTTTTCTTTATCAAAACCTCCATCTTCTTCCAACTGTCTTCTGCCATGCTATCTGTGGATCTGTCACTGACCTATTCAGTGCAACTGCTTTATTTTTTTCCTTATTAATAATACGTACAGGGACACGTACGTATTAATCTTAACCATTCTTTTTTTTCTTCAGGTCTCATAATTTTTTCCCTTTTTCTTCATTTTACTTATCAAGTGAAATAAAGCAAGTTATGGTTAAAACTGGCCTTTTTTGGGTGTAATATCAAGAAACAAGAGATATATGAAGAAGTATTTTTATTTTTCTTACAATTTTTTCCTTCCAGACAAATTTGTTCATCCTTTTCCTGTTTGGACATTGAGCTCCTCTGAAAGAGCTGGCTGGAAACATGCTTTTGGCCATATTAAATGGTCAGCTTTGGCAACCACAGATTCCAATCCAGTGATTTAATTGTCTTTATTTTTATCAGGAGATCCAGAGTGGATTAACCTCATGCTCTATGAAATGCCTTTTGTCTTAAGAATTGTGCAGTGTTGAGAAACTCTACAAAAGCTTTACTACACAGCCACATGGCACTGCTAAAAGCATCTCACAAAATCAAATTTCCCATTGAAAAAACTACTTTTTTTTTTTAAAGTTACTCCTCCTTATATCTCACTAAGATTGCCTCCACTTCTCTTCAAGATGCAATCTATCTGTTATTATAAACAGTGTCAGGTATGTGATGAATCTGACATTTTGGTCCTGGGAGACAGCAAACACAGGTGTTGGTCTACATGTGTAATAAGAGTCCAGGCACTGCTCAGGATCAGTGGGGATGTAATAAACAGTTGTGGAGCCTGGAGGATGAGTCACTTGTCAACACAGACACTATAACAGTGTTCACTTACCTAAAGGTAGGCAACCAGCATTATTTGAGAGGCTCTCAGGTGTCCAACTCACCTGTGTAGATTATGGAAGAGGACTTTAACACTTGTGCCCTTTTCAAATGGTTGCTGATGGCAAAGCAAAGAAATGGTTAAACAGCAGTGGTTAAATAGCAAGACATTTGCATTTAGGCAGTTGCCTGTGGTTTCAGTCAAGCAGTGCAAGGACGTGTAACTGCTCTCTGGCATGGCCTGGGCTGCACAGCACAGCACAGCTAAGGGATTTAGGAGATCTACACAGCTAAGGAATTCTCAGATCTCTCCTGTCCTGAGGTAGCAGCAGGATGCCAGGCACATATAAGCAATCCAGAATGATATTAGACCCTTATCTTTTGGAAGCTAAATTGTGCCCTTGGAGCTCCAGTCCAGGAAATAATCAGTCTCCTAAGTAATAGCTTCACTTTGTGTAAACTTTCTGAAGAGTACTCTCCAACAATTCTCTCCACAGTCTTCTCTTAGCTGTGTATTCAGCAGAATATCTGCAATGAAATGTCACAAAAATAGAGCCAAGCAAAATGGGATGTACAAGACTGCAAGCAGCCATGACCCACAGGTATTTTCCATTTTCTTACCACCTCTAAAAATCGCAATAGTAAAAAAAGCTAAGATAAGCAATTCTCTGAAAGGTCAAATAAAAACTGTGAAGACAGTTCTCTGATTCCATTAGATCATCCCCTGCAGCCTCACTGATCAGTTTTCTTTCTTTCAGTCAAGAAAAGCTTTTCATATATAACTGTATATGTTGTATACTTTGGAAAGGAGAGAAACTATTAAAGACATTTTGTGTCACAGGTGCTCATAAACTTATTTTGACTGGACACAAATGTGCTTAAGGTCTAAGCTGATCTCCATCCAACTCAAGCATGGTCCAGCTGCACTTTTTCCCTCATCCTGCAATGTTTTAAGGAGAATACAGCATTTCCCAATTAAACTTGTTCACCTCCCATAGATTTCAGACGTCTACTTAGACTAACTCTTTTTTCTTCATTTTGTATTTTGTTAGACTTCAGCAAGCATCTAGTTACTGTATTTGGATGATTCAATACCTATACATTTTTATAAGTGTGTGTGTGTTTGTTAAATGGTAAACTGAATTGGACCAAAACTGGAATCAACATCTGGCCCTTTAGCTTCCCAGTAGACCTTTTAATGCTTCCATAATATTTTCATATATATATATATATATATATATATATATATATATATATATATATATATATATATATATAAAAAAATACATTATGCTATAAAACAGAACAGCATTTTGAGAGATGCTGCATCTTTTGGAATAGTGATAGAAAGCTAACTCAGAGGGAATGTCCTCCTTTCTCTCTTCTCAATTGGGTTGGAATGGCTTCTGGGTTGTGGGTATGGAAAGTAAAGTACTGCAATCTGTAACTCTTCCCAAGTCTCAGTCAGATCAGAATGCCATATTATCAGCTGTTCAAAGATATAAAAACCCAGAGATAAAATTTACCATGAAGGATTGCAGAAAGCATTACAACTGACTAAGAAAAAGTAAGTAAAGCATTCAGATAACAGGCAGATTAAAAGCATTTTCAATATTTGAGTAGAAAAATGAAAAATATTAATGTTAGAAAAAAAAATTTGTTGTATAAAAGGAAATGGATGACTTCTCTCTTCTTTAGGCTTTACTTAGACTAGTAAATCACATAATGTCCCTGAAACTGACAAGTTATTCTTTGCAGTATTTGTATACCAAAACAGGTTTTTGCATGATTCTAGCCTGAACTAAACAATTCCTAGCCAAGGTTTGGGAGTTATCACTCTCAACAGAGAGCTTAAATTAAGCCACTGTGCTTCATGAGGCAAGAAAGCCTTACAGCACAGATGGGACTAAGTCATGTTCCAGGCTTCGAAAACAGCATGATTTTACTTAATAACATAAATGAAGCTTTAGACTCTAGAATATAACTTAAACCATCAATAAGAAAGTAGACATTCAGGTCCTAAGATTTGCTGACATACCCTGATCCACAATTTGAATTTTATCAAATTATTATTTCATTATTTCCACCATTTTCTCAAAATTTAAGTGTAATTGCATGTATGTGGTTGTATTTATATACTCTTTTGCCTTACACTGAGGTTTTAAAGAAGATACTATGGCCTATTTTTAATTTTCAAAGGAGAAACAAATATGCTTGAGAAACAAGATCTGATTCCAAGATTTAGCAGAGGAATAATATTTAAGGTGAAAAGCTGGTTTCACATAGAACTGCTGACACAAACTTAGCCACAGCAGTACCGGTGAGCAACACTATAATTCAGATTTCCTTACCTCATAGGTAGCTTCTAGACAGACACAGATAATATAACTACTCAGTTGTGGTATAGCAAACCCATTGCTCCTATTCAATTTCATGAAAATAGAATGAGATCTAGGATCACATATTTGTAATAACTCCACTCATAAAGGGAAGGGTTTTACACTGTGTTTTAGCAGTTAAATCTTTGCCATTATTATGGACCTTTTTATACAACCATAATTGAATAACCCTGAGACCCATCAGATATGTGTTATCTCAGAATGGTTACTTCTCCAGGGAGCCCACGAGGGCTGCTCTTTCAAGCAAGCAGGGAATAGATGAGCAGGTGATGGCCCACAATATTTTGATTCAAAGCTTGGTGAAGGGAAGAAGGTGTTTGCTTTACCAATTAGCAGGAAATCTTTCTTCTGAAAGCCACCACTAATGACTTGTCACATACATCAAAACATTTTTAGAAAAGGCTTTGGAGGCTTCAAGGCTTTGGAGAACAGGATTTGGGTTCCTAATTAACTCAGATGATGCAGATTTTATTCCAGTCTCATCACTCATCATTCTCCAGCCACACTGCCGACACCTCTTTCCAGCAGCTGTATTCCAGCTGAATCCCAGTCCTAGCTCTGCTCTGGGAATGCTGTTCCTAGTTTTGTACCTGGCATTATATCATTGACTGGCAATCTGAGCTTGACCTTGAGCCTGCCCTCTCAGGGGACATCTGTTACAGCCACCCAAACAGCTTTGCTGTGCTTCATGGGGTGCTGTGGCACTGCTACCTCAGTCCTGAGGCTGCTCTCTGCCTTGTGTGAGTGCTGGCTGCCAGCTTGCCTTCTCCTCCTGCTGAAACCCGGCTGCAAGCTCAGGGAAAAGACAAGGAATTGAGCTTAAATGCAGCTCTTGGACAATGAAGGGTGGAAGTCTAGGTGGACAGAGGCTGCAGAAGTGATGGTCATGGCAGCAAGAGCCCACTGGTGTACTCAGGGCCCTGATACTGCATTTGGAATCACAGAATGGTTTGGTTTAGAAGGGACCTTTAGAGATCATGTAGTCCAACCTCCCTGTAATAAGCAATACCTTCCATGAGGCCAGCTTGCCCAAAATCCGATCCCACCTGGCCTTGAACGGTGCCAATGACAAGATAGTCACAGCTTCTCTGAGCAACCTGTTCCAGAGTCTCACCAGCCTTAATTTAAGGAAAATCTTCCCCATGTACAACCTTATTCTACCATCTTTCAGCTTAAAACCATTGCACCTTACATTCTCTCACTACAGGCTGTGGTAAAAAGCCTCTGTCTTTCCTACAAGCTTTCTTTATTTAGTGAAAGGCTGCAATAATGTCTCTTCTTAGTCTTTTTTTTCTCCCAGAACAGTTCCAGCTCTCTCAGAGTTTCTTTTCAGGAGAGGTGTCCAGCCCTCTGACCCTTCTTGTGGCTCTCCTCTAGTCCCGCTGCATCAGCTCTTTCCTGTGCTGAGGACCCCAGCACTTTATGCATAGCTGCAGGTGGGTTCCTCAGGAACGTGGAAAAGAGGAGCAGCTCCCTGGATTCCCTGATGTCCATGCTGCTTTTGATGCAGCCCAGGATATGTTTTGCTTTCTGGACCACAAGTGCACACGGCTGGTTCATATCCAATTATTCATCCACCAATGTCCCAAAATCCTTCTCTGCAGGATGGTCTCAGACCACCCATGACCCAGTCTGTACCAATGCTGGGATTGCTTTGATGCTCATGAGGTCCACGTGTGTTCAGGTACCATCTGCTCTCATACCAGCCCAGAAGCTGTCCATGAGGTCACCAAGGGGTAGAACGCTCTTTTGTCTCAACTGCCTCACTTGAAAGGTGAGAGAGGGTGGAGCTGGGCTGGAGGCATCCTCAGCTTCCTTCTCTGTAGGACAGAGCTTTGATAAATGGGACATGTCTTCTTCAATTCATATTAATGCTATTTCTTTCCCAGTTCTGCAGAATAATCTCAAATCCTTGTGCTGTTGCATTTTTTTTCATAGTGTGAAACCATTCTCACTGTCTAAGACAATCCTGTGTGTCAGAATTCTATCAAGGCAGTTCAAAGGGAATATTGACACTTCATTGTAATTTAGTCCTTTGACAGCAGTAAAGAGCTAATATATTTAAGTTTTTCCATAACAATCCAATTATTTCTAACTGTTAAAGAGAAATTCACACAGTCTTCTCTATCTGTCTGTAATCTACACATGCAGAGGCTCCCCTGTATATAAAAGATTGGCATGTCTTTAAAGAATTTGGTGTTGAAAATGAGCAGAAATCTTTTAGAAATCTTAAATATAGCCAAAAGCCTAATCTTTTTGCTTCGTTTTCTTGATGGCATGATGGAATATGAAGTCACTCGATGTTTGGGATCTCTCAATCTCTCTCTGTTAGCCATCACTTCAAAGTCAGTGCTTTGTTTCATGAATTCATTGCAATGTATCCATGTTTTTCTTCCATGTTAGAATCATGTGTATGGGCAAACCTCTGAAGGTTTATTCTCTGAAGGGAATATGAAATGCTTTTGAAGCATTTCAATTGTCTAGAGTTTCTAGCATAGGCAAGCAGTAGTTAGAATTTTTCTTTCATGTTGAGATTATTTTATGCATCTTGAAATTTCTTTTTTTTTTCTGCACTCTGGAATTTGGTTTATTCTTTACAAGCTTTTGATTCCTGCAAAGATTCAATACCTTGAAATTAAAAGATTAAAGGATCCAGCATCAGAATCCTACATGATTAGCTTTAATTGGGTCTGAGTTTTTTCCTGCTAAAAGGACTTTCTAACATGTGCTTAGTAGCAGACACATGGTCCCTATTTTCCATGACTTTAGGGATTTGAACACTTTCAAAAATTACTCTGTAGAGCAGGACTAGCCTAATTAATCTCAATTAAAGTCTTCATCTGGAAACAATAATGTAGCTTGCATAAACTTGTAATTTCAAAAATAGCAACAAAATTCTTAAAAGTTTTTTATTCAAATATAATATATGCTTTAATACACTAGTTGAAAATGAATAAAAGGTGTAAGTTAGATTTACCACAAAATATATACTGTAATACTGGTTAGACAATAACATAAAGAGTGTGAAAAATTTTGCTTGATTTCATGTTAAAAGTGAATATAGAAAGCTTTGTAAATTGTAATAATTTGTACAGAATCACAGTTGGAAGGCACCTTGAGAGTTGCCAGAGCAACTTAGAACAGGTTGAACAGGAACTTGTCTAGGTAGGTTGTGAATGTGTCTAGAGAGGGAGACCCCACAACCTCACTGGGCACCAGTTCCAGTGCTCTGCCACCTCAGTGTAAACAAGTTTTTCCTAATGTTGAGATGAAACTTCTGGTCATTTAATTTATTGCCACTGTTCCTCTCCCTGTCACTGGGCACCACTGAAAATAGTCTGGCACCATCCCCTGAGAGTCACCTTTGCGATATTTACAGGTGTTGGTGAGATTCCCCTCCCAGTCTCTCCTCTCCAGACTAAACAGGCCCAGCACTCCCAGTTTCTCCTTATAAGAGGGATTCTTCAGTCCCTCAATCACCTTTGCAGACCCTTTCCAGTAGCTCCCTTTCTCTCTTGTCCTGAGGAGCCCAGAACTGGACACAGCACCAGGAGTGGCCTCACCAGGGCTGAGCAGAGGGGCAGGATCATCCCCCTCGGCCTGCTGGCCACACTCTTGCCAGCGCACCCCAGGACATCCCTGACCCTCCTGGCTGCAAGGATGCTGCTGGCTCGCAGTCACCTTGTCACCCAGGCCCATCCTTGCAGAGCTGTTCTCCAGCAGGTCAGCCCCAGCCTGTGCTGGCACTTGGACCTATTCCTCTCCATGTGCAGGACCCTGAATTTGCCCTTGTTGAGCCTCATTGGTTTCTCTCTGCCCAATTCTCCAGTCTATCAAGGTCCCACTGAATGGCAGTACAGCCTTCAGCAGATCAGCCAACAGCCCTCCCCAGTTTTGTATCATCAGTGAAATTTCTGAGGGTAAATTCTATCTTTTCATCCAGGGAATATCCAGAATAAAGCAGTACATATTCCACTGTCCATTCTGCAAAAAGCTAGGAACAACATCATCCCATCTATTAATTAATATTTGTGCATCTAAACAAAATATCATGCCATTTATGACTAGAAATCATAATAATTTTCAAGTATTCTCTCCTTCTGGGAGTGAGCCAAAGGAAGTACCTGGGACATTTCCTGGTATGAAAAATTTCTCGATTGAGGTGTTTTAGACAGTTCTGGATTTTTTTTGTTTTAAAACAGCCTTTTATATTTAAAGAGATGACTTTTTTTTTTTGTTTACCTTCAAAATTGATGCCCATCTGTATTTTTTCACCTCCTCTGAGTGCAACTATTAGAGCTATTTGTGTGGTTAAGTGTTTGCAGATGCAAGGCCTACAATTATTGCTGCTTTTCAAAAGCTTCTTAACTGTGTTTCATGCTGCAGAAATACTTGTGGATATAGAAACACAACCATCACTGCTTCTCATCACACTGTTATAATTTTGTTATTCTTTTTCTGCTGTAGTCTAAAAAGAGGTGTGAAATATATAAATAAATATATAATTAGGACAATAAAATTTCTCGTAGTTTTTTTTCCCCATTTTTTCTCCTGCAGATTTAAGTCCAATTCAAGCAGGCAGTAACAGAGCATTAACATTCTTCTGGTCTACTGACTTCAGACACCCACATAGAGGTAATCTCCAAAGCTTTCAAGCAGCATAATGTACACACTGAGAAAGAGAACTGCCTGACAAAGCAGTTCTGAAGAAACCACTTCTTTAAATCTCAGAAAGGAAAGTGTGGTGTTTAACAGGCAGGGTAAACAGCCTTCAGTGGTGCCTGTGTGCAGACTGATCCTCTCATGGCACAGTAACAGCCCTGAACTTCCAGAGCAGGAAGCAGGGCAGGAGGCCAAAGGCTGGTTTGTGTCACTTAAAATGCAGCCATTGATGAGTCTAGCTGTTTGAGTGTTTGTGTTGAGTGTAATCCAAACAGCTCAACAGTTTTTGTGCCTCTTCAGGACATCCACAGAAACTTTGTTCTTTTGCAGATGGAGCTGCTGGAGAATTTTTAGGTAAAGTTTTACACTAAAAATTATCAACTATTTTGAATTTCATAATTTCATTTTGAAGATGAGGCACTTAATATTGAACCTCTATCTCATAGCCCATATTTCCCCTCAGTGCTCTGCAAATTGTCACTAACATGACTCTTTAATTAATCTTCCTTTTTCTTGAATGATCTATTTTCAGCTAAATTAGGGCAACTCTTCAGAAAAAAAAAACCAGAAAACACAGATGTAGGCGAGTCTCTGAAGCAAAACTGACTTCAGAGCAATGTGTGCATACAGAAAGAATGAGCAAAAACACATCGTTGTTCAAAGCAAGTGCATTTGTGGGTGTACAAAAAGACTATTGATTTCACAGCTCTGCATCTCTGACTTGATAAAAAGAGAAAACCAAAACAACAGAGTATGTGAATTTAAGTACCCTCTTCTCATAAAGCTTCATAAACCTTTTCCTTTTGGTTTTCTCGTTAACAGTACCTTTGTTACTGTCCCTCTGTGACACTAGATGGCACTTCAGAGTAGTGATGGAATCAGAAAGTTTGTAATCTTTTTTTAATTGTTTTGCATATGATATTAGAAATACATTGAGTTAAATACTTGCTTTGAACAAACACAATTTTTCAGCTTTTTCCTATTTTTTACACATGAGTGAGTGTGAGGTAGAAAATGTTCTCAGTTTTCAAAAACAGCTAACATAGGCAGAAATCGATTATAAGAGAGGTTCACTAGCAGCTCAAAAAAACCCCCAAAAAACAAAACAAAAAACCCCAACCAATCTCCACCCCACCCCCTGCCCCCCGCCTCAAAAAAAAGGCCCCCAAAACCAAATTATGGGCCAAAGATCTGTTACCAAACCTTGTGCTTAGATGATTTTAGAAACAATTTGTGGAGGCAATTGAAAAAATGTACAGTCTTGGAAATGAGAGCAACACACTGATGCCAAGGATTTAAGAACTGGTCCTTTCCTGGAAATGAAATTAGATTTAATGCCATTTATACATCAGCAATTGAGTATATAACAACAGTCCATAACCTGGTGCACTGTAGGAGAAACAAGACTAAAAGATGGCCAGACCCTTGTTGGCAGTAAGGTTTGCTTTAGCCTGCACCAGGAAACAAGGTATTAGTTATTCTTTATGTGTTTGAGTCCAACAGTTGTGACCATTTACTGTCTTCATATTTTACAAAGAAGTTGAAGATGCACTGCAAGGCCCAAAGTTTTTCTGCTTTAGTTCTCTTATTTCTTTCCACCCAATTGTTTATACATTGTTTGTGTTTGTTCTTTTTCTTTTTTTTTTCTTTTTTTTTTCTTTCCTTGTTTTGTTTTTAAGTGGAAGAACCATCTGTTCTTTATTTATATGAAGAGCAGTTTTGAAAGTATTGGGCTTCCCACTGCTTTGAAGTCTCTGCAGATGCTGTGCATGGATAGAATCCCATCAGTCAAATATTACTGGTGTGGCTGCACAACTTATGGAAAACCTACAGTGTGCTTACCTTTCAAATTTTTCAAAATTATCTTGCTTAGGTCTCTTGTTACAGGATTTGCTTGTTTTGTTTTATTGAGAAAGACTGGGGATCAGGGAAGTCCTGCTATCTTTGCAGCCTTTGGTTGTTAGAAGGGAATGTATTTTATGGGAAATAACTTACGCTTTCACAGACAGCAGCAAGCTTGATAGGGTATTACAGAGGAGGAGCAGACTCAGATATTTTCTTCTGGACTTGTTGAAGTTTTGATCTAATTTGAAAGGAAAGCCTTAGTATGTGAGATGTTAAAACTATGGATGGAGAAATGGAGAGTTTGTGCATATGTTTACATGATGCTTTATGTAATTGTTGTTTTTTTTTGTGTGAATATCTTTCTGTAACCATGTACTTACAAACTCTGTGGAGTTTTTCAGGCTAAGACAGTGCCTTTGTCCTCTCTTGAAATGCCAGTACTTAGTTTTCTGCATGAAGTCTCTGCACAACAGTCAACATCCAACCAAGAACCAAAAGGAAAAAACCCATAACTGATGATTTGCTGCAGTGTTTTCGCTCCTGTGACAGAAAGATATCATATACTGTTTGTTTTATTTAAAAATAACTCTCTAAAATGTGAAATCCAGAAGGAAAACAGATAGAAGCAGAGAAATCATTGGCTACTATATGAAGAAGATAGCCCAGAAGAGTGCAAACATGCTTTTTGCTGTGTAGCGGTTATAGTGAGTCATATTGTTTCCAATCATTTACTACTGAATAAATGACAGCTATAAAAAGACTATATTTGTTTGCTCCTGAAAATATACCTATGAAAGTCAGGCATGAAAATGCTCCTTGAGGCAAAAGAATTTCACAGAACTTATTCTTACTTTAGCTATCACTATGCCAAAGATGTTCAATTTTCAAGACTTATTTAAAGTTCTGACACATGTATGTTGTTCTATCAAAACAAAAGAAGAAAGACAAACACTTTGGAGTTTGCCTGTATTACATTATTCTTTAATATAAATGACATATAAGTTTTACAAATTAGAGAGATTGACTTTGGAGTATTAAGAGTCTGCAGAAGATTTTTTTCAGGTGATGTTTTTATTGAGTATATGTTTAGCTTTGAAGATTGACAGTAGATATGTGCAGCCTACCTTTGATGTGCTTGCTACCCACAGGTATGGGTTGAAGAATCCCAATTTACAGAGGGCTCCAAATCACTCTAAATAGATGCATCTACAAATGATGTCTCAACAATGTCCACAATAGCAGTTGTTTCACTTCATATATTCCTATACTTATGGTTTTGCTTCTATAGTTAAAATTCCACAAATTTGTCGGACAGAGGAGCCTGCATATCTCTACTTCACAATTAATTCCATTTTTTAAAAACCAAAACCAGTAAAGGATGTTGATAAATGTACAATGAAGAACAAGTGAAAAGTGAACTGCTATGGGTTTTTTTTAGACAAATACATGGACTGATAACAATTACTAAACCCTTATACCATACTCTGCAAGGCAGTACAGTCATAAAAACTGCTCTTGTGACTAAGGTACGAAGGATTCGCTCTAGAGAAATTTAGTCATCGAGCTCCAGATATAGGTTACAAGTTTTTTACTGCAGACTACTCAATATTTTATTCATTAGGATGATGTTAGGCTAATTCTGAATAGCATTGCTCTAGAAGAATGGCAAACTTTAAAGAACTATGTGTAAAATACAAATTTATTTATTTTTTTCAAAAATAATGACATTAGCAACAACTTTATTTGCCTCTGCTAAATAGATACATTCAGAATTATCTTATAGTGGATATTTTTAAACCTCCAGGGCTTGAAATAAATTTAAAGGAGGTAACTCTTACCTTCTCAAGTCTCAAGATGATTTGAGAGTCTTTTTTCCCCTCTGCTATTTTTCTCTGTGTGTGGCTATAAAAATAACCTCAATCACTGTCTTTTTTTTTTAATAAATCATAACTTGACAAATATTTACTCCGAATTTCATATACAGTGGAATCTGAAAACCTGCAGCATTCAGCAAACTGAAAAATGCCACAGAAAGCATGCTGGAAAAGAAGGCTGAAATAAGTCAGTTTAAAGCACAGTGGGCAATTCTTATTGGTGGTATGCTCGCTCTTGTACATCTGTTATGTCTCATTAATTCTACATCAATGGATCACCTCCACTTAAAAGTGAAGTTTCTGGCATTTGGCGTTAATTGTTAGCAACGGCTTTTGGAACAGGCCTATGAGGACAGACACTTTAGCTGGAACACAACCGACCCCCATCCCTAGAGATCTATTTGTAATTCCCAATCTGTACTGCGGAGCGCTCGTGGATACACCGGAAGGCAGAGGGCTGGATCTCCCAGTACTGCACGGGGTTGCTGAAGAGGCTCACGCCGGAGTAGCTGGCCTTCTTGGTGTTGTAGCCAAGGGGGCAGAAGTCGTTGATGCCAATGGAAGCAATTTTGTTGTTATGAAGGTAGACCACCTGAAAAGCATACAAGTACTGAAGTGAGAAATTGAGCTATCACGGCAAATAAGAGAAAATGTTTCATATTAAATGCTTCAGATGTGTTTTGGCAACATTATGCAAATATGTCTTCTTTCCAAACAAATCTTTGACTCTATTTACCTTTTGAAATACCTAGCATATACCCAATTGACATAATTTCTACAGAAAGTGCACAAACTGTGCAAGGAATCTAATAATGTGTCACAGACACATTTTATGAAAAATCCTTTCCTTTGGATTTTTTCTCCTGAGAAGCTGTGAGGCCTCAGGAACAAAATGTAAACAATGATTATCTGCTGCTGTGGAAGGCAACAGGTAGATCTTTGATTGGTCCATGTTGGCTGTTTCTAATTAATGGCCAATCAAAGTCCAGCTGTCCAGGCTGTCTTGGTCAGTCACAAGCCTTTGTTATCATTCCTTTTCTATTCTTAGCTAGCCCTCTGATTAAATTCTTTCTTCTATTCTTTTAGTATAGATTTAATATAATATATATCATAAAATAAAAAATCAAGCCTTCTGAAACATGGAGTCAACATTCTCATCTCTTCCCTCATCCTGGGACCCCTGTGAACACCATCACAATAATGTTGCTGTCAGCTGGTGGAACTGTAACTAAAAGAGGAGCCAAAGATGTGAAGTTACGAATACAACACTGTGGCTCTGGAGCATGCACTGTATACTGCAGGAAAGACATTCTGTGCTGTTCTTGTGAGCCAGAAAAGGCTTCCTGAAGGTAAAGGGAAGCCCCATATCTCTCCTGAGGAAGACACCAAGGTTGTCACCACGGCGATGTGATGAAGGAGAGAAAGTTAAGAGATGTGGACTGTAGCTGGCTCACAATGACATGGCTCCTTGGTCACCTACTGAGAATTTTGATTCTTTCCTATAACCAATGGGCAGTGAATGTGTATGTTAAGTGAATGTAAATATCTGGAAAAGGTAGAAAAGCAACATATTGCTATAATAAATCTCTCTTGCACCCTTCTATTGGAGTCATGGTACTTTGTGTTGTATCGTGCGCTATAACGACATCATACAGAGACCATATTTGATGCCAATTGGTTTCTCTCCAACTCTAATATTTTCATTCTCATGAGTGCAACTATACAGGACTCAGAGCCAAAGTAACACTAATGACAATTTAAAGTAGCTGATGAATATTATTCAGCTCCAGATTCATCACTTTTGGAGCATTTTTCCAAGCAACAAGAAGGGGGCAATTTACATTTAGGAGTCTTCATTCTTTGAGAGCTTTCTTTCCTGTAAAATCTTAGTCTGGGTGAAGACAGATTTGAATTGCTTCCAAGAGGAAATATTTCTAGATATCTGGTCAAAACGACATCAGAAATTCTGGTGATGTGAAATGCCTATTTTGTCTGTTTGTCCTCCTGATGGCACTGTTTTGTGAGATAACAAAGGAAAGGTTATTGGGAAAGGTTGCAAAACGTCACTCAGTAGAAATGAAAAAAAAAATCAACAGAAGAAATTGTCTTAGAAATTATTTTTTGAGTAATGAGGAAACCAAAGTTCAAAAATAATACCATATTTTTTGTGGCCTTTCAGACATACAGACACAACAAATGTACACCTCCAGATCTATACATCTCCATAACCATTTTCACCAAAAAATTGCAATAAGAGTCTTCCTGTTGTATTCAACATTTCCTTCAAAATTCAAGTGCTTATGAAACTTGCATCAAGTTAAAAATCCTGTGCACATTTCTGTTCAAGACTGAATAAACACACAAATACCATTAGGAATCTTCCATCTATTGCTCTCTGATACAGTATGATAAACTTTACCTGTATGTATTTGTGATCACCCAGTCCACTGGGTACTCTGACAAGTTCATTGTTGTTCAAGTGGAGCTCCCTCAGGTGAGGTACATTGTTAAGAGAGCCATTCTCAACTGAAGAAATACTGTTGAAACTGAGACCCAGTCTGAAATGTTTGAAAAAAAAAATTAATATTGAGGGGGAAAATACTCTGAGACTTCTTAACAGCTTAATTGATAAGAGAATTTAATACAGGTAATAAGAGACCTCATGTTAAAATAATTTGCTATGGAGGAGTACTTTTAAAGAAAGCCTTCTTCACAGTTATCTAATAGCCTGCAATCTTGTAGCTAGTAGCAGTTTCAGAAGTCAGGGCCTGAAACTAGAACAAAATCACAGGACTGAAAATTCTTGCTTGATCTTTATGGATGAGAAGTTTCCTAGTATTAATTAGTATTACATATAATGCAAATAGTCTTATGCCACTAATTTGGATATGGCAATGCTTTCAAACTATTAACTGACAATGGAGAGTTTAATGTGAGCTCCCACTTACATAACATGAATTTACTTTGCTCAGAAATCAATTCACAGTTCTCCTAGCTAGAATTTGATAATAAAGAATTTTCATTAAAAGTTATTAGAATGAACTTTCTTTTGAATAGGGTATACCAAGATTTAGCATCGCTTGGGGAATTGAATCCTACATAGCAATTCTCTCTGAAGTTCTACAGAATGCTTACAATGGACTTCAGTGATGGGTACTCATAGTGAATGTCTTTGAAAAGATTGGAAAAAAAACCTCCATGTTTTTTCAGAGGGCTATAAATTCTTGTTTGACACATATCTAAATATGTGCTCTCTACATACGCAGGTTGACAAGCAGATGTGTCAAACCTGGGAGACCAGTACCAAGAAAACCAGTTCTGACTTTCATATAAATCTATTGAAGAAAAATAGTCCCTTTGCACAGTCTTTTAGGGAAAGAATGAAATTATGGGAGTCTGTAGTGAAGTGGACCTAAATCCCATAAGGAATGAAATTATATGCAATTACATCTCCTCTAAATGTCTTACAAAAACTCTCAGTCACTTGGGGCTATGCTTGCAGATGAAGTACGTCAATATTATTGTATAAAACAGAGGGTGATTTGGAAAGAATATGGTCTCCATTGCCCTTCCCATAGGAAAAGAAAGGAAGAATTTCACAAATCATTCTTGCTTCATACATTTGATATATTACTTCCTTTCTCATTAGTGAATAAGTAACATTTTCCCAGTGTTTCAGTAAATCTCATCCAAGTGTTCTAAATCATTGAAGAGCATCATCATAAACATATCTCAAAATTGAAGAAACTCTCAAATAATTTTTCACCATTTTTCTCCAACATCCCCGCTGAATCATTTCCACTGTGTTTTTGAAAGAAACTTCATGATACTCAGCACTGTTATTATTGTTATGGGTTTAGAATCATAGAATCATTAGGGATGGAAAAGACCTCTGAGACCAGCAAGTCCAAACGTTAATGCAGTCCACCACATTCACCCCTAAGCCATGTCCCCAGGAGCCACATCCACATCCTGTGCCTTTTGAACATTTCCAGGGAAGCTGATTCTATCACTTCCCTGGGCAGCTTGTTGAAGTGCCTGACCCCCCTTTCAGTAAAGAAATTTTTCCTGACATCTAAGCGAAAACTCACTTTGTTTGGTTCAATTTCCACTGTTTAAAGCTAGACCATTTCAGTAAGTTTCATTAGAATATAGATGTTGGTAACATCAACATGTGTAATATCAACATGGTAATATCAACATGCGTAACATCAACATGTGTAATATCAACATGGTGATATCAACATGTGTAAGGATGTGTAATGTGAATGTTCTCTTGGAACTCATTCCTGCATGTAATCAGCAAAGTATTTTTTGGATTTATTTTCAGAAGATTATTGGTTTTTTACTGAATCACTCAATGAAGGCTTTTGAAAGACTGGAATAATTTTACAAGGAAAACAAACAAAAATGATAAATTTTGTGCATCTACTAGAATGCAAGAAAACTCAAAAGAGAATGAACAGACATACACCAAGCTCTTGCATTTTACAATTTAAAATTCCTTAACACAGCCAGAAAAATTACCTGTTTCTCAAAGTTTATTTGTGCTTTAGGGCAGCTATAAGACTGTCAGTCTTGAGTAGGCCTTAACAAGGTTGACCTTGTCCTAATATCTCTGAAAATTTAGTCATATTAAAAAAAAGCTGGGGTTCTCTATGGTGGGCTAGAGCTCTTCCATGGCTCCCTCCTTTCCCCATCTGTCTGTTTTGTGCAATGTGCTCCTTGTTCATGCTCTTCCTTACCTCTCACCTTTGCAAAAGAGCATCTCTGACTATGCTTATGTTTCCTGCTTAAGCACAGGGCAGAGAGTGCTTTAAAACCTGGAGCCTGCTCTGAGTAGCTCCACATTTCCACACCCTGGTCAGCAGAGTATCTTGTTGTGCCATACAGTACAGCCACAATGGGAGCAGCCCAAGCTTAGATATTTTTAGGACTCCACTGGCACCTGCTGTTTCAAACTTTATGTCTTAAGGCAGACTTCCAACAGTGTTGTCCATGTGATGCTGCCTGTGGTGTTTTCCAAGTGTGAATGAGAAAAACAGAAAAACCGTGTCATCTGCAGGGCAGCTCACATGCCCACAGCCCCCACCTCCAGTAATGTAAATACTCTCTACCTGAGTAGTTATCATCTTGTTTCGATTTTGGAAGTTTTCTTCATAATTTCTCTGAAGAATCTTATAATCTATTCTAAGCTACTGTAACAAACAATAACTGTTTCATAGTCCTTTAGTCCATATTTGTAATATTTTTATTTTTTCATCAAAATCTAGGACAGATTTCTTTTTGAGTCTGTGATGAAATATTAACATAAAACATAAGATGAAATGTCTTAACTTATAAGATCTGGAAAGCAGTTCTAAACTTATATCTTGGAATTTTCAGATTCAAAATAAATATTAGGTTACTATATACTTCATTGCATTGAACTACTGTTCAATCAACTATAAATAGTTGTAAACTAAACTCCCCTTACTCAGTAATCTCTCTCTGATTTCTATTTTCAACCCTCGTTATGACAAGCAGAATCATGAAAATCCATTAATCCAGTAATCTGGTTAGAAGTCTGATTATCAGTCTTTTTAAAACCCATTTTCATGGTAATTTTTTGAATATTAAATTATAAAAATTATTTGTAGTAAAGGACCATTTTTCTCTGCTACATGTTTTTTGATGTGAATTAATTCACAAATCACTCTGTTTAAGGGATTTTTGGGAATTTCCCTTTTTATTTTCCTACACTTAGAGAAACTTATTCATCAACATAACCACAGATTAGCAGAGTAAAGTCACTCTGACAGTAACAATTTTTCAATTAAATTTTATTATTTTTTTCTTAATCATGTTCCTGGACTCATTGCAGACTTGCCCTTCTTGAGAAACAAAGGAACCACTGTTGAAAGAAGTTTTGGTTCCCATGTACTTTTTTCCTCATTTTCCAGGCAAACTGCATGAGCATTGCTGTGTTCCAAGAAAACTGCATAAACCAAAGATGGACATGAAATGAAAGAGGCATGATACAATTTAAAAAGTCTAATTGTTCTTGTTTGTTTGTTTGGGTTTTATGGGGTTTTTTGTTCAGCTTTGTGCATGTGTGTGTTTTTCTCTTTTGTTTTCTTTTTGTTTTTTGTTTTTTGTAAATCAAATAAACAGTTGTCCCGAGCATATAGCACTCATAATTGAAAACAGATGAAAAGTTTTGTCAGGAAAATAAAAAAAAAGTGTTTCTTCTCTTCAATCACCACACAAATCCTTAGAAGCCTTTCCTGCTAAGTTATGAATATTTCAATGATTCTAGTATTCATGAAGGACAGATTTATGCTTTATAATTGTGTGTGTGGTCATTGCAATTTCAACTAATATGTTAGGTGAAAAGAAGAAATTTATTCTTACTTTGCCAAGTTAGTGAGTCCAGAGAGACTTTCAGCATCAATTTTGCTGATTTTGTTGCCATCAAGGTGAAGCTCAGTAAGGGATGGAGGAAGGCCTGAAAGAGAGAACACCATCAAATTAATTTTGATTAAACTGGATACTTATATTTAAAAAAAAAATTGTACCATAACAAGGTTCTTTCACGGTTGACAAAATAATATTTCTAAACTTGCCCATGAATGTTCACTAAATGAAATAAAGAGCTTTCACAACCCTAGTGTCCTTATAAAACAGTTAACTCTTGAAAAATTAAATTCTTCTCATTTATTAATTCTACCCTTCATGATTATGTAAATGAGACCTATAAAGATCTCTCATTTTAGCCAGACTATCCATATACATAAATGTGCAAATATGTATCACCTAGATATTTAACAAGAAACAGCAGTAGAAAATGCAGCTGTAAGTATGAGGCGAAATAATTTTAATGTCATTTTAGTTAGGGTGCATACTAGTTTACAAATTCTGTTTATCAGGGAAAACAAAAGAGGAAACACATTTTACCTAACTGAGGTCCCTCAAAAGAATATCCAGAACAGGAAATATGGGAAGAAAAAAACAAAAATCAGTATTATGTCTCAAAAAGTTTTCAGCCATTTCCAAACAATCTGTTGACTGAAGTATGAATAAATTGAATATCATTTCATCTGTATTAGAATAATTCCTGTTTGTTTGTTTTGTTTTTAATAAATTACAATGAAATTTTTCTTATTTTCTAGGAATTTGCAATTAAGGACTTTGAAAAATAGCAAAGATTTCTGTTTTGTTATAGGGACACTATTTTTGGCTTCAAACCCACAGACTTGTGGAGGGCTGATTTTATGCTTGTACAACTTCAGCTAATTCTACATGAGTTTACAGTTGTGTAGTGTTAATCAGGCTTGGGGGCTGAAAAAGTTCTTCCATTTTATATTTCAGCTATGAGACAACAAAAGCAAAATAACATAAAATGACATTTCACAGTGTACCTCTCATGAAGCTTCTTGTAACCGAATGCCAAAATTTTCTAAACTAATAAAAGTAATCTGGTTTAAAACCAGATACTTTAGGGACAGATTTACAAAGCTTTCATAATATTTTTTTCCCAACTGAGTAGAAGTTACCACGTTCTATCTGTGCAATTCCCTGAAATACTAATGGAATTTCTTACCCTTTGGGATGCTTGTGATGTTGGTGTCAGCGATACGGATGTAGGAGAGCCTCTTCATGCCCTGGAAAGCTCCATTCTCAATGCCTGAGCTCTTGATTGGATTGGTGCCGAGCTCTGTCAACAAAACATGGTTGTGAGCTGGGCTGCAATGTAGGCATTTATATTCTTCAGGTCATAGCTAATTTGGAGGCACAATTTATTGGGGCACTTGTTGCCTTTCTACTATAATCACTGATCAAACTACAAATAGCATCTTAAAAAACACTCAGTTGTGTTTGTTATAATTTCTCATGCTCATACCTAAGACAATCACTTGATTCAGTCCATTAAAGACGGCTTTCCTCAATTTGGAGATCTCATTCTCATGAGCCCGTATCTCCTGGAGAGACTTCGGCATGTTTTCTGGGAGTTCCTTCAGGTTGTTCTTGGACAGGTAAAGTCTTTCCAGTTTCTTCAGAGGAGCAAAAGCTAATGGGCTTATTTTGCTGATTTTGTTGTTGACAAGGATCAATGCCTGTGGAGTAATAATCAAGGAGATCTCAGATGACCACAAGGGAAGTTATTTTTGTGGTGAAACATTTTAAAATTATTATTATATTACTATTACTATTACTATTACTATTATTCTCTACTGCCTTTTGAGGTCTTCTGATGGCAAATTTGGTGAGCTGAAGTAAATATAATGCAGTACTAAAAAAAAGATTATAAACTTCTGAAACAGTGAAACATAAGTCCTATAGAACAAATGCAAGTGTTTCTTCATTGCTGGGACTGCAGTGCAGCTTCTGTTAGCATCCATAGTTTATGTTTAAGAATAAGTACAATCATTCCATTTGAAAGCTGGGAAGAACAGGACAGTCGCAAAAAATACAATTTTTATTTGGGTATTTTTTTTCTGGTTTTGTTTATCCTAAGGATACTGTTATACCTTATCCATCATCACACAACCCTTCTAACCAGTGTCTCCTGAACAGGAAATTCTATTACCCAATAGAGTGAAGGCACAGCCCAGCTTAATAAAAATATGCATAACTTCACCTCATTCCTCTTATTCTTATAAAACAGCACTTACTAGATTTTGGACAAATAACAACTTTTTTTTTTTTTTTCTCAGAGATATAAGCTATCTTTTCGGTAAGAAAAATTTTGTTTGGAAGGGGAACAATCTGAAGCATCAGGCTCCAGGCCCTGCTGTTGGGAATCATGGACCACACGTACTTTGCCTTACTTGTAAGTGCCTAATTCAGTTCTCACAACTGTGATATCTAGACTCAGGGTAACTCTAAGATTATCTCTCTATACAGTCAGCAGAGAAAGACCTTCATGAAAGCACTCTTATCTGTAACAGGTGTTCTCTGCATGCCTCTGAAATTTTACATTACTTCTAAATCTCATAGATTAATTAACCATGACACAAAAAGGGAGTAGGTTTCATTACTATCAGGACATAACACAGTAATGGAGATTATTTCAGGTATAATAGACACTTGAATGATTCTTATCATTCCATCTGTTTGCTATCTACTTATCAGATTTACAGCGCTGCATGTTTTTTGCAGTGGATTATGTAGAATGTGCCATTTAAGTATTGATATAATACCTACTTATATTCATTAATAGGGCATCTTTTTCACCACCTCCATTGTGCTAGTTTTAGAAACAGAAGACAAAAATTGTTGTAAATACTATAGTGAACTTCAGACTGTTTTCATATTTTCAATATTTTCAGAATTACACTTTAGTCTGTTTCTTGGAGGAAAATGGAGTGTCTGACATTCCACAATCAGTTAAGTATTAAAGCAGTGACAAGACTATCAGCCTCTGTGAGAGCAGCTCTCCGTCATGGAAACTGGAAAGAGGAGTGAAAGATGAAAATGGCGATGAGTTTTTCCCCTGATGGACTCCTCTAGCAGATCACCCTGAGCAAAGCCAGCAGTGTGTCCTGGACATGGTTTCATTGAGTGCACGTAAAGCTGAACAGAGCTGGTTTCAATTTGGTGTGCTAGCTAGAAATAACTCACATGCAAGAGGAGGGAGAAGAGGTCACCCACAGTTCAGCAGAGCTTTTCCCTAACAATAAGCCCATCCCAAAATAAATATGTTGGTCAGTGCAGGCCCTGGCACCAACTCCCTTTTATTTGGGCCTGTATGATAAAATCTGACATGAGAACACATGGATACACATTGGGAGTGGTTTTCTGATTCATGATTGCCAGAACTGTGATACAGATGTAGCTTCTGCCCACTGTGAAATTCAGCTACCTGTAGAGTATTAGGACATGGCAATCGGGTTATTTAAAGGTGATACATTTGGAATTATGCAGATTAGTGTATTACATTGCTTTTATTTCGATAATCAAATGTGCTACTGCTAATTACATTGGTCTTTATTTTTATTAATTTCACCATGTATTTTTTTCATAGATCTCTAAGTCAACACTCAATGAGTTTGGGCTCATGTTATGAATATTTGAAAGTTTTATCCTGTATCTTTTTTTTTACTGATTAACCATTTGTTTCAGCTAAAAGTCTCCCTTTTTTGGATTTCTCTTAACTATTTTATCTTTTAAATTAAAAAAAAAAAAGTGCAACAGTAATCACAGCGGATGACTTGGTGTCAAATATTTCTTGAGGGAAATAGGCAGGCATACATTCAGCTAGGCACTGTAAATATTCTCAGAGTAGCGGATTGTTATATCTCTTCAGAATGTAACTGATACCCCTGACCAAACCCAGAAGTTATCTAGGTACCTAGAATTATGCTTTTCCAATGCTTTCTCATGAATATGTTAATGTTTTCTTGGGGAAACAGATTTTTTTATTATTCAAACACTCAAGGAGTCTCACTTAGAAATGACGGTATTCTATCAAAGATATGTATAAAGCCACTAATTTCACAGTGAGAACACGTGTTTGGTGGTATAAGGTGGGAAAGTAACACAAGCCAGAATTTACAACTTTTTCTGTACCAGAATAGTATTTCCCACTTAGAGCCCTCTGTGCAAGTCCCTGCTGCCAGTATTTTAAACCTGCATTATTTTTCCATTGTTGTGCAGCTGTAAAGAAGGAAAAATAAACCCACACACCACAGTTTGTAAGAGACATTTTGCTGTCTCCCAGAGCAACAACAAATAATGAGGATAACACACCCGTATAGCACCTGGCAAGCCATAGCCCTGGATTCCTTTCCCACTTCACAATGCCTCTATTATATCCCTTACTTGAAGAACTAAGTTATTAGCCTTGCAGCAAGGCTGTTTACTTTCCTCAGAATGTGTCCCGCATGGTTTGCATGTAACAAAAGCTAAACCAAACCAAAATAAAATGAAATTAAAAACTCAGGGGATTTAGAGGTCAATGAAAACAGGAACTAGGGGACAAAAACCTAGGGAGAACATCTGCAGGCAGTGTTACAGAGGAATGGGTCTTAGGCAAAAGCAGGTCACAGGACCAGCTATCCAGAATAAAGCCCAGATGGCACAATGGGACATTACATTCAGTGTGTTAAAGGACATGAAAATTTTGTACAGGGCAAGAAGCACTTGGAGAGAAAAATAACGGTCATCCTGAAAGTGCTCAAGAATGCTGGAGCCCTTGGTTACAGATACCACTTGCAATGCTGCTGGTGTGAGATAATTTGGCAGAAATGACATCCTAGAACAAAAGTTTCATGAACTGATGCCCTTATTTGAAAATCTATCTTCTTCTACACTTTCACTTTTAATGGAGGAAAAAGGATTTTTCATTTAGAATAAATATATTCCCTTAATCCTAACTTCCCCTGTCCAAAAAATTGAAGCACATCATGAATTGACAATAAAAGTGACTGAGAAAACAAATGCACAGCTTTCAACATGACCTGGTATGGATACAAAAATATATGGAAGAGGAAAGAAAGAAAGAAAGAAAGAAAGAAAGAAAGAAAGAAAGAAAGAAAGAAAGAAAGAAAGAAAGAAAGAAAGAAAGAAAGAAAGAAAGAAAGAAAGAAAGAAAGAAAGAAAGAAAGAAAGAAAGAAAGAAAGAAAGAAAGAAAGAAAGAAAGAAAGAAAGAAAGAAAGAAAGAAAGAAAGAAAGAAAGAAAGAAAGAAAGAAAGAAAGAAAGAAAGAAAGAAAGAAAGAAAGAAAGAAAGAAAGAGGCAAAAATACATTAGGTACTAATACATCAGTTTGTTAGGCTTAGAGGTTTCATAGCAATTTCCCATGGATAAAACTCAACTTCCATCCTCATTTTCCTGAGATAAAGCTTTTTTCCTTTGTCATAATATAGCATGTAAAATGCACAGTAAACATTGACTCAGTTGTAATATTGCACCACCTTATCATGACCAGCAGTTTAAGTAGCGTTCAGAGAGGAAAAAAAATTAAACTTTGCTCCAAAGATGACTTTCTCTTTTAGTGAAACACCTCTGGTATTTCTGTAGTCAGGAGAAAAATAAAAACCACTGTATGACAGGAATAGACCCTGGCTACGTTGAAGTCAGTGGGAGTCTGGCCATTTAGCTCCCTCTGACCTGGTTTCTACATCAAATATTTATTCCCAACACAAAAAGGAGGATTCACAATTCGGGAAAATTTTGGAATCCTTGTTGGCAGGCTTTTGTCAAAATACAGCCTGACAAGCTGCAGAGGCAGCGTGTGGCAGGCAGGCTGGAATTAGCATAGGGTTGTTCTTGTTGTGGTTACTAAAACTTCCAACTTTTGTCCTGTCTAGGGGTGGGGAATTAAAGTTTCTGGTGTAATTTCATTATATGAGAATCTCAGGAGACTGTTCTGAGGCGTTTCAATCCCCATTCATCTTAATTTAGTACAGTTAGAAGTGAGAGCCTTGCCAAAACCAGAATTAAAATGGAAAATTACCAGCAGACTTTCATCAGCCATATTACATAGTGATACACCTGTTTTGCCAGCTGGGGATGGAACTCTTATCTAACATCAATTCTTTACTGATGCATGCATCCTTCAGGGTTCAAACTGAAAAGTCAATCCCTGACCCAATGGAATTTCTTTAATTTCCTGGGTTATGTATTACATTATTACCTGTTTTTTATTACAGTTCTGCTAGGAACAGTTATATCTTAAGAACTTTAACCTCAGGAGCCAGGCATCCCAATAAAAATAATAATAAAATTCATCCCTTTTGTTTACCTTACATTTTAAGTTAAGTCATGCTTACAACCTGAACAGAGAGGGAAGACTTTATTCAAAATTATTAAGGATGTATGTACATTTATGGAAAAAAACTAAAAAACCAAACAACTCAAGAACAAAACAAACAAACAAACAAAACCCCCCAAAACCAGAACTTGACAGAAATGCTGTTATTATTTTTCTCTAATCATCCAAAGCTAGGATCAAGAGGACATAGCTAAGGAAAGCAAGGAAACAAAGGATGAGATGGAAGCAATAGAGAAGAATGAACTGTGAAGGAAGAAGAAGCAGCCTGTCAGTACAAACAACAGAAGCCTGTGGAAAACACTTTAATCATGTGCACAGGACCTTGTTGAATAATCTCACCAAGCAAAGGAGCCTGCTGCAGACCTAGTTTGCCTGGCCTTTGAGTTCTCACTGGTACCTCTCATGCAACATGACTTGCACAGACGATGAGGAAACAGGTGGTTCTGCATTTTCCTTTTTCATTCAACCCTGTCCTTGTCTACTGTGGCAAGAAATTTTGGTCATTCATTAAATTTATTACAATTGATCTGATTTTTTAATTGTTATATTCTATAAAAATTTCCTTTTTTTATTAGCCTAGAATGCTGGCTCTCTCCAGAATTTTAAGGACTTCAAATATTTAGTCCTGTTTTTTTTCCTCACATGAAAAAATCTTTAGCCATTGTACAAGAAAAATGTTTTCTGTTCATGTGGTCTGTTATATACTTGTTTCTGTGGAAAATCTCACTGTTTCTTAAGCATAATGCAAAGGTGAGTATGAGGAAGTGAAAATTCTCTAAGGGAGTGCTGTATTTCAGAAAGATTAACTTTTTGTTCCCCTCTCTGAATATTTTTTAGGAACCTAAAGCTGCACCTCAGTCATGCCACTCATGATAATAGGAACTGGGTTCAGAGATAGAAGCTGGACAGAGATATCTGTCTTTATTTTTCCACAGTAGGATGGTGATTACTGATTCTTCTTTCTGTGATTTACAGAGACAAGGTGTTAACTTCTTTTAATGCCTGGGAAAAGGGAACTGAAAATGTAATGAGTCATCAGAAGACTGGATTATTTAATTGATTCTTTTGATCTCAGGGGTTTTCTGTATCTCTGAAAGATCTTCTTTAGGTTTGGTTTGCTTTGTTTGGGTGTTTTGGGATTTTTATTTTGTTTGTTTGTTTCTTTGTTTGTTTTAAAAAAGGATGGCATTAAATTTTCTAGTGCCATACATTAATTTTCCACTTGCTGTTACTACTAAAAGAGTTTCAGTTTCTCTGCCTGCACATTTAGTGTGGATATGGTCATAACTTTAAGTTCCAAGTTTAAATCTTTTATCTCTTAGATCTTTTCCTTCAGTTTAAACAAAGTTTAGTTTAGCATTTTTGTATGCACAGCCATGGCTTTAAACAGTTCTGCTAGCTTCAATTAGGTAATGTTTCATTTGATTTCAGGCCAATAGTGCACTCATCTTCTTTCACTATTCTAGCACTCTGCCAATTGAAAAATTCTTGTTGGAGAAGCATGCAGTCACTATTCTGCTGTTTGTGCTGTTCTTGTAGTGATCTAACACAGAGCAGTTTCTTTCACCTCTTTTTCCAGGTGCAGGCATTCTTCTGGTTTGCTCTGGCTTTGCCACACAGCCTGCAACTCCATGTGCTGTTTGTGCAGACTCCTCCTTTACTCTGCATGGGAGCTTGCTCATGCAGTATTTTGGATTCTTTATTGTGTCCATGGGGTCAAAGTGCTGAACTCCATCCAGAAATGTCAGTCTGCCTGGAAAATTCTTACTGTTTCATAGAAATAGAGACTTTTTTTCCTGGCTTTTCCAATAGATTTCCTGTCTGACTTTTTTGCCACAGGTCTAAGTCATAAGCAGCTTTTTTTATATAATAATATCAGACAGTTTTCTGAAAATGTGAAACTCAATCCTCAGCCCATTAAAAAGTCTTCGCATTTTCCTCTGTTTTCTCAATCCCTGTGCTAAAAAAAACAAAACCAAAACCACACAAACAAACAATCTTTCATTTTCAAATAGAGTGAAGTCTCACTGAGTTTTAATAGTACAACATTACAACATTAATAGTTTAGCCCCTTTTTCCTGGATAATTTAAAGCTATGAAAATATCAAGTGCACTGTAACTGTTGACTGTGATGTTTCTTGGCAGAAATCTATTATTTGCAGGTAAATATTCCTTTAGCTGTGCCCTCTTCTAATTGCTTGACATATTTCCACAGCTGCAAATTTTAGCTGTGCTTGGGAAATCTACTCAGGAAAATTTTCAATACTAAGAATATTTTGGTAGGTTCTAAGTTCTCTTTCATCTCCAGTGCTGTGTCACTACACAGTGATGTGTAGCATAAGCAGTTACGTTTGTACTGAAAGAGAAACCATGAACAAGTTAGGGGTAAAACCTTTATTTTCTTGCTACTTATTCTGGATTTTAGAACCAGCCAAATCTTAGGTTCAATCCAACTTGTTCATGAAAATCACATCTAAAACTGATTCACTTCTGGTTGGTAACATCTGTAGGTATTAGGAAGGTATTTTAATGGATTATTTAAAAGTTACAAACTGTATAAGCTGCTCATTTTTTTCAAGAGCTATGAAAATTGGGGTTTAAGGAGTTTTTCCCTTAAGTGATCATTCATGCAAGCAGTTAAGTCCAATTTCCAATTTTAGATTTTGTCACAGAAATTTTAGTAAATCTTTCTTGTAGAGTACAAGAAAGTTTAGTAAAGTGTAAGAAATTTTTGAACATCACACTGTCAACTGTGGCATTAACCCAAGCCATGATTCTCTGGAAATAAGATTAAAAAGCACATGCATTTTTTATATGTGCCTCACACACTCATATATCTTTAAAATAAATGAGATAATAGAGCTCTGTCAGTAACAATGCTTTTGAGTTTTACTTTCTAAAAACAATACTCCCTCTGAAAAATATTTAATTGAAAGTTGGGGAATGGGAATCGTTCCCAGATATTACACAGGAATATTCCTGCTGAGAGCAAAGATGGTGCCTAGTTACATAAATATACTGCATGACTAAATTATTTTTTTGGGGAGGAGATCATAGAATCATAGAATGGTTTGGGTTGGAAGGGGACCTTGAGAGAATCATTATTTGTTCTTGAGTAAATCCAGGAAAATTGCAGTTTTGAAGGTTACATGTTAAAATTTTTGCTAATGCATGATTTCCAGTGGTCCTTAAGCATCTCCTGGGTACTTTTGTGAGTAAGTCAAACAAATAATTTCTTCCCTGAGGAGTTACGTGTTTAATTTACTATTAAATTGTATTTGCTGTAAAAAAAAGAAAAAGAAAACAGGAAAACTGAAAAAAAACAAAATAAAGAAAACCCCTTAGAGTTAACTTCAATGACATAAAATAAGTTCACAACAGCATAGCTCACAGCAGGATGTGTAATTGAGACCTGAACCAAATGCCAAGTGGGTAGAAGTCACTGGGAGCAGTGATTTTCATCTTCAATGCCATGCTCTGACTCATTTAATACAGTGTCATGAAGAACGACTGCCAAAAGATTAATTTCACTGATAAGAATTTTGTCTCTTTTAGCACCTCACAGATAAGCTTCACTGAAAACACAGGACTTCTTTCCAAGGAGGAAGAAAACCAAAGAAAATGGGCAGGAATTACAGTGTCAAATCTGTCCTGTAGCCAAAGAAGGGAACTGAAAAAAAAATCTGGGGAACAAACTATCTCATTCTTAAAGCTAGACTGCTGAAATGTGATGTGGAAGAACATGTTTTGTTGTCTTTAGAGGTTATCTGTGGAACTATATCAACTATAGACACCTATGCTAAAATTAGATGACATGAACCTCATCATGATTCACTCATGCAGATCCCTTCACTATGGACTGTCTGGCATTCACAATTTTTTAAAATTATCTTCTTGATGTTGCATTTGAACAAATATTTAAGATGGACTTTGGAAGAAATTAAAAGAGGTAAAATTTTATAGTTTTTTTCCAAATATGAGTAGCTAAATGCGGATTCTTGTTTTAAACAGTAATTCTTTGGGTGATGATATTGGCACCAGTTAAGGATAAAAAATTGGGAGTTGGCTTCTTGTTTGTGAAAGAAATGGAATAGAATAGAATAGAATAGAATAGAATAAAATAGAATAGAATAGAATTAAAATAGGCTGTAAAGAGCCAGGCAAGAAAAGCCAAAGAAGATATTGTTTATAATAATAAAGGATCAAATGGAGGAATGCACAGAATAAAATGAGTTTTTGAAAGCCTAGAAAGTAATATTTTCAGGTGTATGCCTGAGTTAGGATATTACTTTCAAAGAGAGAAAATAGCCTTTTTCTACTCTGTAAGGAAAATTATTTCAACAAAATTCAGGCAGAAGTATGAGGTGTGTATTTAAAAATGTTGATAAAAACTATAGACAGGGAGGAGGACCTCAGACAGAGAAAAAAAAAAAATAGAAACAGAGAGGAAGGTAGCTGTCTGATGGAAACTTGGAAAAGAAGAGGTGAACCAGAAAAAAAAAATAGTCACAGAAACCAGGAAGGAAAATATTTCAGCAAAGAGGAAACCAGACAGAAGTGTTAGAAGAGACTGGCAGGTAAAGGATGAGGATGGAGCTTTGCAGGGAGAAGGTTATTGCAAAAACATAATTTCATTGTAGTCCAGGGGGCAGAAGAGTAATTTGGAAAGATTCTTGAATTAATATTAGTGCAGAATGTCTGCTAACACACGTGGCACAGAGAAATCTCTGTGAGCTCAGAGGCAGGAGGGGAAAGAGTACAGTAAGAAGGGAGTGAGGTGGCAGGGCTGAGATGGAAATTACCAAGTAACTGTGCCAAAGAGACCGAGAACATAAATAAATATGTGAGAGGAGCTATGATGGGAGATCAGGGGACTGAATGGACAGGAGACAGGCATGAAGAGCTGAAAAGAGCTGAGAAACTTCTGGAGTTTGGCAAGAAAGCTTGCAGGAGAGAAATGGGGAGAGAAATAATTAGGCTGGGCTGGTGGAGGAGGATCGCAAATTATTTAATCTGTTTTCCATAAAAAATGCGTTGCCAGGCCAAAGTCACATTTTCTCCCCATTTTTGTTGGTAAATACCAGTTCATTTTTAGACTTACATGAAGATTCTTCAGGTTCTTGAAATCTCCTTCTTTAATTTCAGTGATTTTGTTGTTCTGTAAGTCCAACAGGGTTGTGTCTGGGGGAAGGTCTTTTGGCACCTTTTCCAGACCTAGTGATAGTGAAAAGAACAATTAACTTTGGAAGAAACTTTAAATAAGGGACAGTGCCTTTCTTAGTAGCATTTTTCTTTCAGTAAACACCATTTCTAGAACTAATTTCCTGAAGCAGCTTATGAAGACTTATTTGAAAGTGTTTCTGTCTCCAGCCAGTCAAAGAGTGTTTTATTTTGCTAAGTTGAACCAACATTTATTTATTCACATTTCCATTATGCCTTTTCTGAGAAAATATCTGAGTCTGAGGTATGGCTTGAAGCAAAGGATTTAGTTTGGGGAAATAATTTCTAATATGTTTTATTCCACTGAATTGCGTGAATAAAAAATCCTTTTGGACAGAGATATAGTATTTATTATTTTCACTGGGTGTTAGCTTTTGTAGACAGAGAACCTTTCCTGCTTTTAAAAGGTACAAGGCTTTTTGAAGGAAGTATGATATTTAATTATAATAATTTCCAGAAAAAATACAGTTTGTTTGACAGTAACTGAGTAAATTGCAGTAAAGTCCACCTTAAAAAAAACCCCAAACTACCAATCCACCTTCCCCCTTTTCTCTGAACTGAAACTATGTCCAAGTTTTCTGGAGAACAAATCTCTTGGTTTCACTACAACTGCCAAAAGAACATCAGACAGTTTAAATTAAAGACTCTCTTTGGGACTATTTTCTGAATAGCTGATATGTAAGTCTGATGAAGTCATGGAAATGAAATTATTTAGTGTTAAATAACACTTGCTTTACCCAGCTTTCCTTTCATACTGTGACTTGGAATAAAACAAATCTTTTACAGTCATTCTGATTTACCACAAAATTAAACTGTTCTTTCCTAACTAGCTTTTTTTTTTTTTTTTAACAGAATGTGAAATGGTAAATGAATAGTTGTTAGGAAAAATTTTTTAGACACTAATAAAGTCTCTATATGGGCATGTATCAGAAGTGAACTTCTCTGGGTAAAATTCTCTTTTTACCAGTAAAGGTTTTAACTAGTATTCCTGAAGCTCTATTTGAACACTTCTGGGAAAGATCTCTCTGCAAGTATTTCCAGTGTCTCCCCAGAATGATGGTGAACTGCAAAATGTTCTTCTCAGAGGAAAGATATATACCTATATATGTTATTTTTTAAACCTGCATAGTAAAGCATGGCATTGCAAACACAGTGGGAAATGCTTCCCAGGGAAAAGCTGCTTTGTCCGCCATGGCTGTTGGGATTCCATGCCTGGAGATGCTCCAAAGTTGTCTGGATACAGCCCCAAGCACCCCCCTAAGCACGGGAGTGGCCTGGATGGTCTCAAGAGCTGATGCCCAAATTCAACAATTCTGTGATTCTGTGATACTTATTGCTCATCAAAAATGTATTCTCAAACACAGAATGTTGGTTTATCTGTCAAAATCTTGCTGTGTGTAGCAAAACTCATTATCTTTCAATCCTTTCTTAGAATATATGTGTATATATGTAAAGAGAAAAGCATGGTAAGATAAAAAACATTAAAATATTTGGACCAGATTTTTATTAAAACTGAGTGCAATAAAAATTTATCTGAGTTTTAATTACAACAGAATTCAAAGGTTTTAAAAAGCAGAATCATGTGGCCTGGGATGAACTAATAAAAGCTTCATAAACTGACACCAGCCAAAACTCGCATCCCATCCTGTTTACCTTACTGATGTTCAGTGCACAAATATTTGATACAGATTAAGATTGTTCATATTACTAAAATAACTTTTCCTCATTTAGGCATGGACTTTGTTCTTACTTCAACAGTTGCAAAACCCTCATTACTTCCAGAAGTGTAGTACCAGAGTTCCAAATATATAAGAATATGATACTGTATAATTTGCATGTTGGTTGTCTTCGGACAGTTTCTGTCTTCAGTGAACAGGACTGATGTCAGCAACTATAAAATTCTTTCCCAAAACCCCTGCTTTTTCAAGACCATAACTTTGTTATAACTTCCTACATTCTAGCAACTTTTCTAGCAATCTTCACATATTAAAAAAAATACCAAAACAACCTGAAGGGTTTAATTGTTTATATTCAAAGACTCAAAGTAGCATTAGTGTGCCCTGGTTGTCAGCATGTTTGTATTAGTAGGCTGATACCTCTAATAAGGGTTATGGCAGACAAGAGGGTGCAAGAGCTATGCAGCCATGCTTTATGGGATGCCCTTGGAACACACCTTGTAAAAGCACTTAGGGAACACTTGGCTTGCCACTGAAGGGACAATTTGCCAGAGACTAAACTTCCCCCACAACTTCCAGCTGTAATTTTCAGTTTCTAAAAGCTTAAGTGTTATTCATTAACATAGTAGAACTGATAATTTCTCAGAGCAATAAAGTTAGACTTTTAATGTTTCTTATTATAAAGATAAGACAAATTTGATAATCAGAAATCCATTTCTGAAAATTATTTATAACATCATTTTCCTGTCTTGTACTAGAAACTAGATGGATGTACAATGCAATAGTAGCTCTGCATGCAGAGTATAATTGCCATCCCTTGAAGAGTGGAGCTTTTTCTATTACCTAACCCACCTATATTGTAATGCATTTCCTTAAGCTGCTTTTTAAAATGTTTTCAAAACCAGCTATAGACATTATATTTCTTTTTTTTTTTTTTAATTGATTTGTGTGGTCTTTGAAGAGCAAAGTGTAGATGAGTACAGGATGCATACTAGGTGCTGTGGAGATCTTGCATTATCAGTGAAAGCAATTGAACACCTCCTTCCGCTGAAACCTACATCATCTAAAGCTCTTCAGTGGAGGAAGAGTGTATAAATGTGTGAACCTGGACACTGACCTGCAAAATCATCATTTAATAATTCAGTACTAAACTGCATTTGAGGTGTAAACCAGACCCATATCTACCTTGGCTTGTGCTTCAGCCTGCAGCTCCAGGTCTCTGTATGAGCTGCTGCACCTCCAGAGAGATCCATGTGGGAGGAGCACTGGTGCAGTGCAAACTCACCCCTGTGCTGCAGGCTCCCAGCCTGGGGAGGAAAGCTCCAAACCTTCCTGGCCAACAGCAGCCAGTTCAGATGAGTGGGGGAGCCTCAACTGACGTGACAGTGAGGCAGAGTTTAAATCAAATGGAGAAAATTGTAATCCCACTGGAAGCTCAGATGGCTCCTGGGATAGAATTATCATGTCCCAGAGATATTTTTTTGGTTCTTCTGTCTGGGAGAGAGTTTAGAGGGGAATTGTGGGCTGTCCTTACTACTCATTTCTGAGGGACTCAGGAGATGCCCGTGTACTTCTGAAGCCATGCTGCACAGTGTGATCACACATCCACCCACTGATAACTTCTGGTGAAATTTATGTAATGCCAACCAAAAGGAAAACTGGTGTCAGAAAACATCAATTGAGTTTCCTCTCCATCATTTTAAGAACAGTATACTCAGATATTCCAGCTCTTACCTGTGATGTTTCCGTACATTAAAACTTGCTTCTTGAAAAGCCATATGAAAATCTCTCATAGCAGTCTGAGCTTTTATGTCAATAATCAGTGCTACACAGTTGAGTATTTAACTCCCCAGAAGAATTTCAGGTTTCTAGTTCCTAAAATTAACTGATAACTTATTAAAAATTTAGATCCATCTGCCTTTCTAACGTTAAATTGAAAATACATGTATACATATATCTATGTATTTTATACATATTTTATATGTATACAATACATATATTTTATTTTAAATTTTGACTGGATAAAATTAAAGTTGATAAATAAATTTTTTAAAAATAAATTTATTCACAAACAAGAGGAAATGGTATAGCTCCACCCTTCAAAATTCTTGTTTACACTGAGATTAAGAGGTTAAAGCTTCTGGAAAAAAAAAGATGTTTAATTAACCAGTTCATGTATTTTAGTCAAAATACCCTTTTGATTAGCACTAAAATATTTCTTGGGAGAAATCACTACTTCCTTATAGAAGCTTAACAGCCATCAGTTCCTGTAGCCCAGCTCAGATCTCTAATATCCCTTATGAATTTTATAGCAGAAACATCCTACTGTTCTGCATTGTCAATCTGGAGCAAATAATTATTCCCACCAGTATACATTTACTTGTGTAAAAATGTATGCACATGAAAACACATGAAGAACAGAATAAGCCGCAGAGCTACAAAGTGGCAAAAAAAAAAAAAAAGTGTAGGGAAGTTTGAGTATTTCCTTTTCTTAGGATAAGATGAGCTTTTATTATTCATGACAGAAGTTTTCCTAACTTTTTTGTACACATCCTTTCTACCCAACAGATTTTTGAGATAACATGCACCATCAAAATTTATTCAATAAAATCCAGAATAATTGGATTGTTAACCAATTTCTTTCTCACACAAGAAAGATTCATCCACAGTCACCTTTGGTGGGGAGATGTTACATGGACCAGGCATCCCTGCTTAGTGGGAGGTTGGAGAAGGTAACTTTGCAGAAATCAAGCTTGTCTCTGTGGGATCTCATCCTTGTGAGGTGTAGCCTTTTGTCATCATTTCTTAAGCAAATGGCAGTGTCTGGCTGCTCTGCTGTGATAGCCTCCCCTCCTGGAGAGGACAGAAGGCTGGTGGGCCTGGAGCTGTTATGAGATGGGAAATTAGGCAGAGAAGGGCCAAGACTGGTATAATTCACCCCTTGTTTGGCCCCTGAGAGAGAATCAATCAATGGCTGGCCCTCTCCTGTGTAGCACTGAACCAGCCCAGCTAGCACATGCTGCTCTTCAGCTGGCCAAACAGGTGTGGGAGATGCAGCAGGAATTTGGGAATAGAGTGAGGATGTTACGGTTTTTGGTGTACACAGCAGGCTTTATTATTTCTGCAGCTGAAGGAATAACCTGCTCAGCTACAGGAGCTGAGATCAAGTGGCCATGGAATCTTTCAAACCATAAAGGAGAAGGGAGAATTGTGAGCCCTCCTGGCTGTGCAGAGGTTTCAGCCCGCTGCTCCAGCTTCTCGGCAGCCAGAGCCACAAGTTAGTCTGTGTCTTGGCATGGAGCCACGTTTCTGCTGAAGCCATACGACTGTGCAAAAAAGGAATGCAAGATTTATGGGGCCAGCGAGGGAGACCAAGCAAGTCAAAGTCTGAGTCTGCAGCCCAGAGATGAGGACGCTTTCCTGACAATTGCATCTTTCCCACACTGAGATCACAAAGTCTAAGTCACAAACATGTGAACAGTGACAGTGATAAACAACTTTTACAATTTTGTGGTTTGATTTTTTTGCTGTCTTGAGGGTATTTTGGTAGATTTTTCCTTCACCTATCCATTTTACAAGCAGCAGGGATGGGGCTTATTCCTCTGAATAAACCTTTGCTTTCCCAGCTGGAGAGCACGGGCCAAAAGGCAGAGAGACATCTGAAGGCTCTAGCTCGGATACATGTGTTACTACACTGCAACACTTACGATTATTATCACAGGGGCCATAAAATGGGGCTCGTTTCAAGGCTCTCTCAGTTTCCGCAGGCAGCTGCTGCCAGCTGAGGAATTTGGGCTGAGCTGTGTGTAATTCCCAGCCATGATCATCAGTGGCGGCTCTCCCAGTGCAGGCAGCCTCTCCAGCTGCTGTCTCTGCTCTCTGCTGTGTGCTCTCCTGCCCCGAGCCCAGCTCTGCTGCATCCCACTGACAGGCAGCAATCCTCCCAGGGTGAACGACCTCAGCCATGCCCTGAGTGGACTCTGGGGCACATGAGGAAACAGGCAAGGTTACAGGGTCAGGACACTTAGTCACGGAAAAATAACTGGATCCAAGCACTGCTTGCTGGAAGGGTGGCAAGGAACTGCCTTGAATGCTTTGACTAAGAAAAGTTTGCTGATACTTTCTCAGGCAATGTGCTACAGTATTTACTGGAAATTTGTTCTCTATTGTGTGGGATTTGCAAATAGGAGTGATTTCATTATTTGCATCCATGAAATAAGAAACAATTGTCTTTTTCTACAGACAAGTATCCATGGCCTCCTTCTCTCTCCCACTTTCAAACTAAAAGTTTCTTCTCTACTTTCTCCACTCTTGCTAATAAATTAGATATAAAAACCACTATGGAATGAATAAGGTTCTTAAAATACATCTTCTTGAGGATGATTCACAACCGTTTTTTAGATACTTTTCCTGTTCGGCAGTCTGAAAGTCTCATAAGATCAGTTTTAGGGTTATTTTTATCACAGATTATTGTTTTGTATATGTCTGGCCCTTCCCATGGGAAAGAACAAGAAAAAAAACCCCATTCCTGCTGAGATGGCCCCTCACAAGGGTAGACCTACTGACCTATTACTACATGGAGTATTTTCCCCCCCCAAATACTTATAACTTTGCTTCCCAGAACAGGGTGAGAAACACAGAAAATTGGAAATGAGTTCACACACACTGAGATCAAATGCATAGTTCTCCACTATGGTAGTGCTAATAATGATAAAAGCCCTAGCAAAGGTATAAAAGTGAATGCATGGCTTTCTCTGCTCTTTTCCACCTCCACCCACTCTGAGTAGTGAACACATATTTCAAAGCATAACGAATATTGCAAGGCACAGCTGTTATGAATTATTTTTCAGTGCTAGTCACATTTTTGGTACAGATAGAGTTATTCTTCTGGCTCCAAAAGTTAATACCTAAGAGTAATGATACATTTTCGAAGCTAAAATTCATGTAACTTCTACTTCTGACTTTTAATTACAATGGTCTCAAATGTATATGCCTTCTGAAGAATCCTATCACTTTAGATAGGCAGAAAAATATTCTGAAATAATCTTAAAACTTCAGGGATTAGGACATTAAGTGAAACAAAAATCAAGTATTATGAGTTTTCTAGTTAACTCCTAGAATCATCAGTGTTACATTTCCCACTGCTGTGGTTGCAGACATAAAACATCCCATCAGAGAGCAGCAAGTGACCCGTGTGATTCATGCAATCTGCCAGCACCATGTGTGTAATGGTTTTACTCAAAGGGGATGCAAGGCAGATGTGCTATCTACGAGTGCCCACGCAGTAAGGTGAAACATTTATTCCTTCAGCAGACATAAGAGAGCATTTCAGTGACTCAGAAAAGCGAGCATTATATAGCAAATTATGTTTTGAATGACCCTCTGGAGTAATGCAATTTGATGTTTACCTCTGTGGCAGTTTAAGTTAGCAACAGGCAACACATTGCAATTTGAGGATAGTTCCCTCAGTTTTTACCTTGGGATTTACCAGAATTGGCTCTACCATAGTGTCATAAAGAATCATTTGGGGAAGGTCTTCTCTGGTTTCAAGTAAACTTACCCCTTCCTGTTTTGACCACATGGTCATTACACAGCCCTAGTTTATAACCTGAGGGCAGAGATATGTTCCTGGTTATTTCAGGTACTTCTAAACATAACACAGCCATTTTTCATAAATGTTTTAGAATTGTTGTCATGCAATCATAAAATGGAAGAAACTGCTGTGGTCATGTCTGGACACAGTGAATAACAAACAAATTTTGGAAGAGAATTCCCTGACTGAATCAGGAAATCTACAGACCTGCTAGTTCCTTCTGTCTACTAGAGGGTGTTTTATATACCCTTGTAACTCTTAGGCATATATGCTTTGTCACTCCTTTTATTTTGTGAGACATTTAGTGATAGAGCTTCCCCAGGTCTTCTGCAACTCTACCAGTCATCTCCAGCCCAGAAGATGTAAACTCTGCCACAGAGTGAAAGAATAAAGAGTAGAAAGAAAATTTTATCCCCTAATCCTGAAAACACTAAGATTATAATTCAATTATTTGCCTTTGCTCCTATATCTCTTAGGTAGAGATATTCAGCAATGGGTTTGATTATTGCACCACTACAGGCACTTTTCTTCCATGTTGCCCTAAAGTATTAATTAATTCACAAACTCTTTAGTTTCTGAGGTCCACTCTGGAGCAGTAGAAGGGAAAATATGTACTCTAGCATAGAAACTGAAATCATTCTAGGCTTTCACATTTTAAGTGGTAGAGGAGGTGTAGAAACTGGTTCTGAGATGTTTTATTGCACATTTTTGTTGTGCTAATGTTGTATTACAAGACCATACTGTAGCCCCATTTGCACTTGCAAATGTTTTAAAAGCTGCGACATTTCTATAATAATTTATCCATTTGGGTTTTTTGCCATTAAGTCCTTAAAGTTGCCATTAGGTGGGCAGAAGTGGTCTCTCACTTTCACTGCTATTTGTAAAATATAATTATTACATTCTGTTTCTCATTAAAATTAAAACTGTAAGCAGTCTGTCTTTAACAGATTTTTGCAGAAACTAAAAACACTCCCAGTATGTCACCGGTAACAAACACAGAGGTGGTATGGGGTTCCCTCTTGGATGCTCCCTCACGTGAGTATGCATGCAGAGAGTACATACATTCTTTAAATACTGCTTTTCCCCTTTTTCAATTCCTATTGACTGCATATGAGGTTTGCAGTAGAATTCCCTACATAGCAAATGAAATCTTACTAAAATCAGGGTCATTTGCAGAGAGCTGTTTGAATCTCTTAATTGGCTCCATAAGTTGAAAACTGCAACACAAATATATTTTTTTTTCCTCCCAAAAATCCCATGCAGGCATGGTCCTTGGTTTTGAGATCCCTGTGTTTCAGCGCTTATTTTTTCCACCTCTGTCTTTGCAGAGCGGCCCAATGGCAAGTTCTACTCTTTTATTCAGCCTGGAGAAGAGGAGACCTCATTGCAATTTACAACTTCCTCAGGATGGGAAGAGGAGAGGAAGGCACTGATCTCTTCTCTGTGATGATCAGTGACAGGACCCAAGGGAATGGCCTGAAGCTGCGTCAGGGGAAGTTTAGATTGGATATTTAAAAAGGTTCTTGACACAGAAGGTGTTTGGGCACTGGAACAGCTCCACAGGGAAGGAAGGGGTCACAGCACCAGCCTGGCAGAGCTCAAGAATAACTTGGCAACACTCTCAGGCACAGGGTATGAATCTTGGGGCTGTTCTCTGCAGGGCCAGGAGCTGGACTTGGATGATCCTGACGAGTCCCTTCCAACTCAGAATATTCTGTGATTCTGTGATTATCTATCTACTTTGCTTTCATAATGTAAAGGACAACAGTGCTCTATGTAAGCATATTAAATACAATACAGCCAAAGAGACATATAATTCCAGCATTTATCAATATTTTTTTTGTCAGGGCAGACTTGGAAAACAGGATGAATAAATTTTAAAAAACGACAATATAGTTTGAAGAAGATAGTTTTTCATTTGAACTTTAGGAAAAGAATAAAATATATTCAGAAAAATATTTTACTTTCCTGTAACCTGATTACCTTCTTTTGGACCACTTCCTTTTAATCAAAGATTCAGGGCATGTGTAAAGCAAATTATAGACCACCAAATCCAAATTTGATAAGGCTGGGACAATCCAATTTGGGTTTGAAAATGGTGTTTTGAAAATCTGCTTAAAATTAGATTTACAAAATACCATGGTAACTGGACTGTGTGAACAGAGTTTTTCTGGAGAGCTGGGTGCTGATATCAGAAGTTTCTGGCTGTTATTATTGGTTATCTTTCACACAGGATCTGATTTCCTAGATCTCCTCCCTGTTGCTATGGGTTCTCAGTGAACACTGGGAAGGGGTTTTTGGACTCTTTATCTCTTCTATGGCTGAGAACCCCCCCCAATTAAATGTCTGAGGCTTTTTGTTGTGAAAACACAGGCATTTTTAAAATAGCTATATCACTTACCAAGTAACACTCCCTACAAATGTGTTAAGAACATAACACACATATCAGTCACACCTGTTAGTCCATAACACTAGGTCATGTAAGGAATGCTTATTTAGCATGTTTTAAACATTATAATCACCTATAATCACTTTTCATTTACTCGCATTTTACTAGCTATCTATTAGCTATTTATTATTGCATTGGGAGATTTTAGAAATGAACAATTTTGTGACAGAGCAAGCCAGAAAACAGTCACTTCTTGTATCACTTAGACTTGGCAGTCTGCATTTCCATTCCTGCCACCAGGATTTCATAAATGGCATTTCCAAGTCTGAAGCAAGCAAACAAATCTAAAAAAACTTAGACCAAAAAAGAAAACATACAAAGCTGGTCACTGTTACCTTGGAGTAAGCAGTAAATAAGGAAGGGATGTACTTAGAGAGGTTTAATTTTCATCTAGGATCATGTTTATCAGCTGAAACTGGAACATCAGTAATTCAGGCGGTGGTGCAAGAAGGCCTGTCTTTTACTGCCCTACTGGCAAAGATAATGGCTTCTTGTTAATACAAAGTAGTCTACATCCAGGCCAATATTTTTTTTCTTGACAATTTTTCAAGAGTGTTTTCTAATCATTGGGTTCTTCATTTAATACATTTTCAGAATGTACTGGGCACAGTATTAATGTTTTTTAACTTCCAGGGCATCCCCAAAATTGTATTGAACCAGAGTATATACAAAAAAATTAATAATCCATGCCAAATTTATAACTAAACAAAGACAGCAATGTGGGTCTATTTTTCCTTGCCTTAATTTTTTTTAAAAATATAACTTCATTAATCTGAAAGTAAGTTTTATAACCTCCCGTGGTGATTGCCCTGTCTTGGCAGTTTGGTTCTCCAAGAGGAATGTTTCTGTCACTGACATCCACCTCAGACAGGATGAACCCCTGCATGGACAGCCTAACTCACCCACTGACTATGAAAGGGAAGCAGACTGCTCTCAGATCCTTAATATCACACGATAATTCCTATATATCCTCCAGTCTGACCTCCAACACTTTAAGAGTTCACCCAGTCAGCATGTGGAATGCCCAATGGCCTGTGCTTGCTGACAGCCTAAGTTATGTTGGGCTGAAGAATGTCAGTTTAAAGGCCAGGGTCTTGTGGTGTAGATGCTATTCTCAGTATAAGTTACAGAATACTTTCCCAGATTTCATGGCTCCTTTTTTAATAACAGTAACTTGGTAAATGATTCAGTTCTATGAAGCCAGGGGATTTCACGAGAGTATCAGCTTCTATTAAACATAAAAGGAGTAAGACTTTAATCTTTATTGTAAGAAAAAAAAAAAAGAAAATTAAAAAAAAAACCACATAAAAATGGAATAACTCGTCCTAAAGGCCCATCAGTGATGACGTAAATTCACAAAAACTTTTTTATTTAAAAATTGTATTTGTTAATGCCTGGCCACTTAAGAATCCATGCTTTCTTTTACATGTTTATTTACCTACAGGATTTTGAGCTGAGCATTTAGCCTTAAAGATTATGTTTCAAAACATGGTATATGGTAAAGGAGATAATTTCCTTTATAGTGAAAAATGAGGTTCTCACATGAAGTCAAAATCAGAAAATGGTTGTTCAGATATTTCTGGAAGATTTCTTACAATGAGATAAATTATCTTTTGCCAACAAATAAATTGCCATGTTACGATGGTTCAAGTGTAGAAGAGCCATCAGTTGATATATTGAGACACTCTATTTGTTCAGATAAACTGCCTAATGTTACCAAATAATAATTACTGATAATATTTTACATATCTGTGAACCTTTCATCTCCTGATCTCAAAGTGCTTTTCAAACACACCCTCCAGCATCCATGCTGAGCTCTAATGTACTCTTCTTTATATAAGCTGGAGAAACCCTGCATTTCTGAGCTGTGGTTAAGACTTGAATTTTAGAAGTAATACCAATTGATCTTTGTTTGCTGGCATGTCTCTCTCACATACCCTTAGGAAACCCCAAAACCTTCACGGATACTCCAAATGACACAGATGGAGAGACCCCAACTATGCCCTGTAACTCTCCAAGGAGGGCAATCTCCTTGCATCCTGTATAGAGACACAGCTCCTTTAGAAGGGGCTGCCAGACTTATCTGAAGATGAAAGAAAGCTCTGACCACCACCTCTGAGTGTGCTTATGAAGCATCCTGCATCTGCTGCAGGGATGAGTAATCACACATGCATCCTCCTGCCAACCAGGACACTCTGGGATGAACTTTGCTTGAGACTCCCTTTGGGAGGATGAGACTTTAAACGGAACTGTTAATCCTTCCTGGGGTTTCTGAGGCGTGTTTGCCTGCCCAGCTGACTGTACATCTTCCCTGTATATATTACTTTAGAGCAAGAAAAGTGGCCTCTGAGCAGCTACATCAGTTACTCCCCACCTGTACTGTGCTCTAATAAGGAGGATGCCTGTGATTCCTATGGAAAGCCTGGGTACAGCATAGCAATGCCTCATACTGAAGCATGATCAAAAAGTGTACCTGTGGCTCCCTTTTAACAACAGGAGGTAGATTAATAAAAGGTAGCACTCTTATAAAGATAGCACAGTGGCCTTCCTTGATAGGATCCTTGAGCCTGTTCGCAAAGGTAATACATCTCATGAAATGTAGGCAATGGGGTTCTGCTTTTGATCCATCAGTAACCAAAACTTAGAAAGAATTCTTTTTCAGAATGTGAGAAGGAAGGCAGCATTATCCTCCTTGTCAACTCAGCTCTTGGCTGGGAAGCAAAACAAATTAATTTGTAGGTATGTGTTTAGGAAGATGTGACTGAAGTTTAAGACTATAGGAATGCAAAAATTCAGCTGACAAGAGTGTAATTGGACTACTGAGCATTTTTGTTCACTATTTTTATTGAACTTGGATTTTATTATTTTTTTTGCTATTCCCATCCAGTGCTCATGATCAAAGGGACAAACCTGATCTCTGGACTCTGGATTCCATAGTTCTCCTGTGGTTTAGTCACATAATCCTGTGTCAGATGGTTGGTTTTTTCCTTATGAAGTAAGAATCTACAAATAGCAAATGCCCATTTAGGCACAAAAGAAACAGGCTGAGGAATAGGAAATGTCTCCATATGTTGCCCATGTTAGGGTCCTCCATTTGCCTTGCTTGGCATGTCCCCTGCACCCATGTCCTCATGGCTGTAAACACTCCTTCCATGCCAGAGAGTATGTAGGGGAAAGGATCCTGATTCAGGTTTCAACTTTCCTTTGTGAGAATTTATTTAGGAAGTCTTAATATGTCCTTGTGAGGACCCTTGTTACTGTGCCTGAAATTTTTCTTCAACTAGTACCCATGGGACTAGATGACTAAATTTGACAATTTTGGAGGACGGATGTAGCTAATTTGGTTGGGTTGGAAAAGCCCAGAGCTGAAGGGAGAAGCAGGCCAGGTTAACAGAGAGGTAGAACTGTCACTGCTAGTTTCATGCCTCTGTGTGCAAATTGTGCTCCTGATCCCTGAAACACGAGCGTCCTTCATCCCACAGCTCAGGAGCGCGGGAGGTCACCTCCACAGTTTGCAGCAAAAGGCCAATAACTGCCTTGTCTCAGGTCAGTAGGTAAATATGGCTTTGCCTGGGTGTGTCACACAGAAGTGAATTCAGAAGAGTAGAGGGCAGGTTTGCCTGTAAGCAGGTGGCACACAGCTCTCCTGTCCCTGCTTGCAGGGCAGCCAGAACAACTGTGTCTCCATGAGACTCCCAGCTGGACCGTGTCCCATCAGGGGCTGGGATGAAGATGGCTGAAACTTAATGCCAAGGCTGGCACTGCTTGATAAATACTTCCTTGAGCTCTGCCAGGGAAATATTATTTATTATTTTTCAGGGCTGCATATTTTGAGCCCAGGGAGATCTCTTTTCCTTTGTACCCGATGGCTGGATGTTATCAGCCTAGTTGATCCAAAAGCACAATCTTTTCATTGCATGATGTGCAGCATGTGGGTATAAAGAAAGCTCAAAATATATCTCTTTCTTTTCACCCTACTTGAAATTATCTGGGAAACACTGACCTGGGGCACTAATTGCTGTATTTCTGAGTCTCCTTGTCAGTATGGGACTCTACTAACCCAGAAGTATCTTATGCAATGTGTGTGTGAAGAAGTGCATGACCACAGGAACAAGTACAGGAGCAAAGGTTCCCTGTGTGAATGTCTCTACTTTTTCACCAAGTGAAAGCTCATTACATTCTGCAGAACTGAAGCAGACTGAGAACAAGTTCTCTAAATAACTTAAATTCCATCAGCATTACTAAGTGTAACAACAATAAAACCTAAGGCTTTCATGGCATGTGGGGCAACCTCCTCCCCACTCCCCACTCCATGTTTGCTGTCTCTGGCACCTAAATGGCAAAAAAACCCCCATCTTTCAAGGGGGACAGTACTGTGGAAACTTTCTGAAATTATGGCTAGGTTAGCCCACTCTGTTTCGTGCAGCTTAGCTTGCATTGTTCACTGGGTCTTTGCCAAACATATCCGTTGCATAATTATGTGGCTCAGTTTAATAAATTCACAGAAGTTTCTAGGGGTGTAGCTAAAGTTTCCCCTCCTCTCTGTAATTATACAACCCCTAACACAATGAGACACAGGTTCTAATTGGTGGAGTTGTGCCATGATTTACAGTAATTATCAAAGCCAACGTCATAACAAGAAAAAAGAAACACCCAGCTATACATTTAAAGAGCTAGGATGACTAAAACAAACAAACAAAAAAAAAAAAGCTCTATAAAATCATGAGAAGCTATTTGTCTGTTTTCTTGTTAGCAAAACCAACTCTAATTGATTTTCTGCACTGTACACTAAGACTGAATTATACTGGTTTAAACTAAGAACAGTCTCAGTGAAGTCAACTTCATTACTTGAGACTTTTCTGCATGGAAAAGCCAAATGATGGCAGACATGGCTTCATATCCTGCTACTCTGACTGTGCACACAAGTCCCTCCCTTACATAAGGGAGTAAGGAGAGTTTGTGAGAAATGTTCTCATGGTTTCAGCTCGTATAGTGGCTCAGGAAGATATTTAATAAGGAATTCCATGCTGTGTTCATTATTTTGGTGGGTTTCCAAGCTCTTTACTCCAAAAAGCTGGTTCCAGGATATATGATTCCGTTGCTTATTTCATGCTTATATATTCCTATGGAAATTGGATGACTTCTATGTTGAGGTACTAGACAGTATGAGTAAAGGTGTTGGACCTTAGAGCACACAATTTAGAATCTTCTAAAATATTTCCATCCCCACATCTGACCTCACTGCATTTATTTAATATTAATCTGAAGGAATACTTTGAAAAGTTATTTTCTCCTCAAGAGAAATCCGTGGCACTTCAAAGAACAAATGAAATGTACACATTCAAAATATAAATTTAAAAAAATCAAACATCCTCCATGGTCACAACAATGCCCACCCATCTTGCCAGGGCTTTGTGGCCTACTTTGTAAATTCTGGTTAAGAGTAGTTGTAGCACATTTCTTAGCAAAAAGCCAGTGAGGAAGTGTCAGTCCATGGCAGCCCCACCATCCCAGCTGCTGGCCCGTGACTGGAGTGTGAGCACAGAGCCTCTGCAGGTGCTCTTGGACTTACCTAGGTCCGAGCACTGCACCACGCGAAGGTGGCACTGGCAGCGGAAGGGGCACACGGGCCCGAAGCCGGAGATGACGGGATCATCCGTCGGAGCCATGTCGGCCGAGCCCTCGTCCTCCAGCATAAAGTCAAAGAGGCCCTGCTGGTGGAATGGCTTGGCCAAGCATGCTGGCAGCAGGAGTACAAGGAGCAGAGCCAGCCTCCTCATGGCTCAGTTCATGGACGCCCGGCAGGACCTAGGATTCAAAGCAGCGGATTAACAACAAAAGTAGCGGTTTCCCAAAGCTTCCCAAAGTTCCTCCTGAAGGAGGTCCAGCACATCCACCAATTGCATAACTGTTCCTCTCAATAAAAGAAAACTGAGTTGTAAAAATAGGACAGTTATGTGATAGGAGTCTGGTAGCTGCTTGTCAATAGGCCTTTTTTTTTTTTTTGCAGAGCAGTTTGAAGGCAACAGTAAACACATCTGTTTGCATATTTAGAGTAATATTTTTTAGGAATAGGCAGTGCTGTCAACTTTGTTATGCAAAAGAGTCAAAGCAATAAGCCACATTTTCCATGTGCCTCTTTTCTGCCAAGGTAACAGTCTATTTGATTTCATTAGCATTTATTTCATAGCAATGGGTTTGACCCTGGGGACAAACCTGAGGTTCCCAAACTCACTGTAGTTCAGTATTTCATGTCTTGAGAAATGTTTTTAAGTGTCGACTTGCTGTGTGTTTTAAATTATAGCCTAGTAAAACTGACTGAGAAAGATTAGGATTTAGTGACAGGGTGGAAAGAGAGGGGAAGGTCTTTAGTTTTTTAAATGCACTATACTTATTTCCTAGTTCAAACAACACAATAAAATGGAATACAATGTTGTGTTTGTGTTTGTTTGTATTGTGTTTCAATACAATATTGAATATTCTTGGCTTTCTTTCTAAATTTTGATATACACCCTGAGAATCCTCTGCTTTGCACTGCATAAGCATTTGAATTGATACTTGAAGTGTTGTGTGCACACTTTCTAATGGGACTTTAGGGCTTCATTCTGCAGACTTTCATGGTCAGGAGCAACTTTTACAAGTAAGTATTGCCATAGATATTAACAAGAAAAGCTGCTGAAATACATGTTCTCAGGACTTAGGCCTAGATGCATTTCAACACACTCTAGCTTGTGCTAGCTGTCTTGTTGTCCATTAAGGAGAAATTGCACAGCTGTTTGCAGGTTTTGTACCAAAGCTGTAAAGAATAGCTAATTTTCTGAATATTATTTTCTTTTACTGCGTATTTTATAAAATGAAGTTCATACTTTACTGATTTTAATTGATTTGAAAAGCCCACCAAAAAAACCCAAAAAACAAAATAAACAAAAAAATAAGCAACCAAAAACACCTAAACCAAATCTGCCTTCAAATTGCCAAGTGACACAAAGGGAAACTTGGCATTTATATATAAGCTTTTTCTTAAAATGGGTGGTATAGTCCTAAATACAGATGCTGCTCTTTGTAATGAAAGCAAAAATGTCCACTTGCATCTTCAGGTCAATATCTTAGAAACACCTTGGCTGGGTGCTAGCTGGGATTATTTCTTTTTCTAGAAGAAGTTATCTAACAGCTTGGGGTGTGGTAGAGCATTTTTCACCTCCATATTCATTGTTGGATAAAAAACTGGGAGAGGCAGAAGGGGAGGACTGTCTCCCTCTCTGCTTTGACATATGGACCCTACCAGGTAGATGACAAGAATGGACAGATGATATTAGGTGAGAGTAGTTTACTGAAGCCTGCCTTTCTAACATACTACCACCAGGTACTCTAAAAGGAATGGTTAGTGCTAAGAAAAAAGCTAAATATATAAAAAAGCCATGAGACTGGATTTAGATACAATTTATGTTGTGTCTGAGTTCATTTTCCTTTATGAATTTCTACCTACAGGTGCCAAGAGTAGATTTCTCCAGAAACCTTTAGGTCTGTTTCTTGAGAAGATGATTAGGTTGCCTAATAAAATATGCTGGTGTCTTAAAATCATAGCCTATATTGCTGTGATCTACCTGACAGGAAGACATGTGCCTACTATCTTCAGACATCCCAAAGACTTCAAAGTGAAACCACATGGAGTAAAACACTGTTTATATTGTCTCTTTCAGGGACATATTTGTTTTCTTAGTTGGACAGGAAAGTACTTCTGTTCCTGGAACAGACACCTTACTGACAGCATGTGCAGAGGGGGATCACAGACCCCAACATCAGCTGGAGACTTTTAGTAGGTCCTGTCAGCCAGAGCTGTGTAAACTCATGACACGTAGCAGGGGCAGGCTGTGTCCCCACGTGGATCATCCTCCTGTGCTTCCTCCTGCCCTGGCTCCCCACTGGCACTGGGACTGTGTCCCTTTCCCTCCAACACCCGTGCCAGGCAGGCAGAGTGCACAGGGACGTGTCAGGGTGCCACTGCAAAGTGCTGTTGATGCATGGCAGTGAGCTGTTACCAGGGTTTCATCTAAAACATGATTTTTGAAACAGTAATCATCATGTGCAAATTATTGTAAAATAACAATGCAATTTATTAATAATCTCAGACGAGAAGAAAAATTTGCTAAACCATCACCATTCATCACAAAAACTGCTTTGTGAAAATGACCAATAAAACATTTCCCCAGTGCAAATTAATTTTCAGAATATATATTAACAACAATAAAAATTGGGAATGCTGCACACTAGTCCTTGAATGGCAGTGGCAGTCAGGGCCTTTAAAGATCATCCTCAGTCTTTTTTTTATGTATTAATACATTTTTAAAACATTTAAAAATATTTAAAACTTCTTTATTCCCTCTCAGGGTCACTGCTGAAGTACCACCCATCCCAAGAATGCACAATCAGGATCTTATCCTGCAGTTTAATTGCTACCATTCAAAAAAGCCAAAAAAGAAAAACAAATGCAAAGGCACTTTGGAAGTGTCTTCACACTTTGCTTCTTATTCACATTAATATTGATGACTTCATTTATCTCAGTTAAACCCTGTAGCAGGCCTTTCCTTTGGTCCCTGTTTTGTAAAAACTTTAATGAAATCAGAAAGAGCTGGCTATAAAGGAAAACTGTAGGACAACAAAGGATATCAAGTATATAATCTGAGGATACAACAGAGAAAACAGCAGACACATATTAATCAGGATATAGGAGCAGATATCTTCAGGCATATACGCATCCATTCTGCAGACACATGTATCTGTTCCTATTGTTTGCATGTGTAATTGAACATAAAAAAAAGGAAAGATATATACAAAGCTGTATGACCAAGAAATGTTTACACTTCACTTACAAAAAAAAGAGTAGGGAGAACAAAAAAAATCTGAATTCTGTGACACAATATTTATGTCTGCAGGATATAACTGTTTAAAATTCCTTTAATTATGTGTTTACAATGAAGAAGAGCTTTCCACAAGCATAGGAGTCTATACCATAGATTGAAATGTAGCTTGGCCACATTTCATTTTAAAATACCCCTGAAAATATGCTCCATCAGTTCACGTCACCACTCTACTGGTGGTCTTCTTGTCAGTTTACCTTAATACTAAGGGTAAATTATTAGTTCACCTACTGTCAGAAATCTCTCAAAATTCCACAAAGACAAGCTAAACAATACGTTCCAGATTCAAAAAATTCCCCTCCATTTTATGTTTTGCCCATTTTGTGCAATAAAATCTATATATGCAAACACAGGAGTTAAAAGTTTTAGAGAATAAAACTCTGTTAACAGGAGTTTCAACTGCATGAATTTTCTTTTCCACTATTTCATTCATAAGAACTTTCTTTAATCATGATTCCCTTGTTTGTAGCCTGTAACACAGCACTTTCTAACATTACAAAGGCATACACAGAGCCCGTTTAACTTACTACTACGCTTTTTTTTTCTCTGAAATTGAAATTATATTCATCAGTGTCTGAAAAGTATATGAAGAAACACAGGAGAAAGGAATCACAGAGCGCAGTTTAAAGCAGAAATGTAAGCATACACACATTTTTTACACTCTCTATATCACCGATTCTAAACACTGGATTGCAGAGAATATACTGCTGTAAAAGTTTACAGCAAAGAAAAAGAAAGGACTACAGCAGTGCTTATACAAATCAAAACAAGAGACAGAACAGTCAAATAAACAGTAGGAAATCTGCACAGTCTTTGAGAATGTATTCTCATGTTTCCAAGAAACAAAAGTGCTGCATAGAAAACTTAACATTACTAAACATTTAGGAGGATTTTTAACTTGCTTCTTTTAAAATTCAAATAGTTCTTGCCATAGATTTGCCCGAAGTTCTATTAGTGCAGCATAGTTCAAGAGAATTACTAAAAACCGTACCTTTTAATCCAGGGATTTGCAACAGGAGCTCTCAAAGCTGAGATGTAATTAAACTAAATATTCAACCCAGGCAGAAGGCTTTGCAGGTGTGGAAAGGAGGAGGGGGTAAATTCAGCTCAGTGACTGTCACTTGGTGGAAAACCCTCCTGCTTCTATTCCATAGCACAGTTAAAAAATGTTTCTCTCAATGAACACAATCCAGGCTGACACCCACATTAGATCATATGGTAATGATATGTCTCCTGTATTGCAGCCAGAAACTTTATCAGCTCTTTTGCTTTCTTTTCCTCCTTTTTCCTTTTCATTTGCTTTATTTCTCTTTCATCTGTTTACAATCCCAAACTACTTGCACATTATAAGACAGATTCTTAGCTGTAATTCATCTTACTTACTTTATTTATGTCCCCACAACATATATTTAGGAAAGTTTTCTTGGTTTTAACTACAGGGGGGATTACGATTCATTAATGAAAAAAATTTTTAACTCTCCCTCTTGTTTATAGATTTTGGAAATCAAGGAAATTATATAAAATTAATCTTTGAGTTAGGCAATCTAGAGATTAGTATCAGAAGAAAAGGGTTAGCTTTGACTAAAACTATTTAAACAGATATCAACCTGCCTTTGCTTATGCTATAATCATTGTCAAACTAAGTAGTATTTAGTTTAATACATTATTCTCTTGTCTAATAATAGAGTTTGCATGTATTTTTTCAAATGACAGCATGATTTTGATATATAGGAAAATCATGTTTTCATTAGTAAAATGATTCTAACATTTGTGGTTAGAGCTGCTTTATATAAACTTTGCTTTTTTTTTTTTTTTTCCTTCGCTGCCTTCTCACCAGGACAGCAAAACAGAGGGGAAATTAGCTTTAACTGTTTGGGTTTTGTGTTGGTGGTTTTTTGTATATTTTAATTTTTTAGTGGGTTTTTTTTGGTTAGTTAGGGTTTTTTAAGAGACAGAAGAGATTTTTTTAAAAATATGGGATGAAAGAGGCATCTGACTTATTGTTTAGATTTATATTTTATTTTAGTAATTTCTGGTTTTATGCAAATGTAACTGGAAGACAAAATGCAATATCTTTATTCCTACATAATTTTGAAAGTCTGAACTGAAATGAGAGAAAATACAATAATCGCTATTTATTTAGTAAACTGAACACATTGTGAACATGTGTAACTTCACTGTGCTGTTAGCTGTACTATCTAGATACTGAAGGCTTGTGTCTCTGTGTTTTGACTTGCATCCTTTTTATTTCTGCCCCTAGGCAAAGACCAGGTGCAAATCTGAAATTAAAGCCTGTAAAATGATGCTTAAAAGAAGTCAGGATTTTTTAGAAACATAATAGACTCTTGAAAGTTTAGCTGTCCTTCTCATTTAAATTCAAGAAGAGCCCTTATAGCAGATCTTTAAATTGTTCTCCTTTGGTGGAAGAAAGCATGGTAGAGTAATTGTCTGTTAGTTTTGGTCTCTGTAGAACAAAGGTGTAATCAGGCATCTTACATTACAGATTCCTTATATAGCTCACTCTAAAACTTAAGGATCAGTTATTCACCCCTAGTCCTGAAGCTAACTTCTTTTCCCTGCCTCTCCACTGGATTCAAGACTGCTAATGGTTTTTGTTGTGACATTTTCCTACATATGATTAGTGGTGTTCCAAGCTTTCATGCTTACAACAAAGCCTTATCTTTGTCCAGAAGTGTCGCCATGAGGCTTGCTGAAATCTTGGCTGCATCTTAGTAATGTCAGTTATTTGAACCTTGGTCACCAGCTGCATCTGGTGTTTAAAAACATTTCAAAGCAAGATTTTGATGAGGAACAGGTCAGGGTAAACTTGTTGTCAGTTTGCTTCACAAAACCCATTCATATCCTTTCACAGCACAGCCTTAATACATTTGTTCTGATATCTGTCATGGGGTTGAAGGGTGTTGTAATTGAATGCCTCAGTAATTTCTTTGGAGGCAGGGTGGGGATGAACAGCCATCTCTCCTTCTCCTTGTCTTAGGCATTATTAGGATTCAAACCAAAATATGTAGATATAGGTGGGAACAGGTGGAGCACAGGGTGTCTGCTGGATGGACTGAGGGTTCTGTTTTCTTTCACGAAGTCCATTCGAAGAAGTTCAGAGGGGAAAAGATGCTATGAGCTTTAGGAACAATGAAAACATTTATTCTACCTGTTGATACCCAGAAGTAGAAGAGTTAGTTTGTTAGGTGGCCAGCCCTTACTGAAATGCAAAGTGGAGTTAGGTGGAACAGAGCAACTGAATGGGAGAGGATTTTTGACATTGACTATTGATGAAATATCCTAATAATTGTTTTGAATCAAGAAATCGCAGAATTGTTTAAGCTGGAGAAGAACTCCAAGGTCATTGAGACTAAACTTTGACTGATCACTGCCTTGTCAACTAGACCATGGCCCTCAGTGACAACTCCAGTCTTTTGTTGAACATCTCCAGGGATAGTGACTCCATGACCTTGCTGGGCAGCCCATTCCCGTGCCAAACCACCCTTTCCATGAATAAATTCTTCCTGATGTCGAATCTGAACATACCCTGTTGCAGCTTGAGGCTATTTCCTCTTATCCCACCGCAGGATGCCTGGGAGAAGGGACCAACCCCCACCTGGCTAGGTCCTCCCATCAGTTTGTTGTAGAGAGTGATAAGGGTCACCCCTGAGCCTCCTTTTCTCCAGGTTAAACAATCCCAGCTCCCTCAGCTCTCCTCTTAGGATTTACTCTCTAGACCCCTCACCAGCTTTGTTGCCCTTCTCTGCACACACAATATTTTCATGCTTCCATGGGAATGTGGATCCTTTCTGATACAAGCATTCCTTGAATCCCACTCTTTGCCCCCTGCTGTGTCACACAGAAAATAAACAACCACAGAAAAAACTGCCAACCAAAGAACGATATTAAGTGATGATGTAATTTTATGGCCCTTGGTCATACACAGGGCCCAGTGTCACTCAGCTATCCTTCCCAGTCTGACCTACTTTGACTACTGCTTAGTCAATATAAAAAATCATCATTAGAACAGTCTTGGTTTCTATGTGATTTTATTACTCCAATTTAACAAACTTTTAGAGCTACATGCTGCTCCAAATACCGATTCCCAGAAAGTTACAGGCAACTGCATGTTAATGTTATTTATATAACAATATTTTTATTAAATTTTGATGGATAGCATCTGCTTCACTTGCTCTTAGCTTATTTTGTGGACCTTTCAAAGGGCAGTGGTGGGAAAGAAGGCAGGAGGCCTGCCTGCTGGTGAGTGCTTTACCTGGGACCAGTGGAAATCTCTGCAGGAAAGAGATGAACACTGCCCTGTAAGGAGAAAGCATTTCCTGGGGAAATTGCTCCTGGAGCATGTGGCTGAGCTGGAAGAGAGGCATGTCCAGCAGGCACTCAGTGCTGCCAGAACAGGTTGAAGACTCCTCAGAGGAGCTGGCATAATCTGTCCCTGGGTGTGGAAAGAAAGGCTTTCTTAAGGGAGTCTGGGAAAAAATGGGTAACATTTATTGCAATCCAGAAAGCTCCTGGAATGAAACCAAAGCAGGAAGACAGGATCTCTTCTGCAGGAACATGGTGTCCTGTGTCCCAGAGATACAGATTCTTACTAATTCTAAGTTGTCACTAGAGAAGAAGGCATTTTCTCGGGCTGCCTTCTAATAAATCCATGCTTTGATGATCAAAGACTGGTTAGCATTGTTGTGGTTGGTGTGGTAAAGAAGGGCAGGCAAGTCTGCCTCAAAGCTCTCATAAAACAGAGAGTTAAGTGCCAGTCCCCATCAGGTAAGTGCCAATCCCCATCAGGAAGGGATGAAAACAGCTAATCCTGCTTGGCTGCCTCATGGGAACTCTTTCCACCTCCTTGGTATCCCACACCTGGCCTTTTATGAACAGCTTCCTAGAATTTCATCTTCCACATTCACTAGGTACTACAGACTGTCTCTTCTTCCTACACTAGGCATAATAATTTCTTCCCATTAAGTGTAATAAACTGTTCTTCACAGTTAGCAGTGGAGCCCCTTTACTAAAAATGTGAGTAAATATGCACCCCAGCTTAGTAAACACTGATCCAGGTAAATATTGACCCAGGCACAGCCTAACAAGGTAGTTAAAGAGAAGAAATATAATTTCTGGATATTCTGAGTATGAAAGTTTCCTTCAGTGCTCCGTGACCTCAGAAATTATCAGCCTGGACTCCTTCACGTTTCTACAGATCAAAAGGGCTAATGTATCAGACTTTGGATGTGCGCTACCAGTAGCATTTTATTTATGCTTCCACGAAAAGCAGTACTTGTACAACTGTTGGAACAAAATGCCGTCAAACTTCAAAAGACAGAGCTCTCTCTTTGGAGGACTAGTGTGATCATATCCTTCACTTTGGTCTCTTTTCTTTGGAAAGGCCTCTCTGCTCTTAAATTGGACACTGGCTTTCATTTTCACTGGCTTTTCTATTCTCTCCTGAATCAAATAATGTTGTCCAGGTCTTTCTAGCAACTGTCGAAGTTAACCACATATTGACATAGCCTTACTGATCACTATGATTTCAAACACTCTGAACTTAACTTCTACCCCTGAGGAGGAAACATTTCTGCCTAATCCTCATGTTTTTGTAGTGTAGATGTACATTTTCAGATTGATCTTACCTCTCTCCTTCAAAAATGCAGGAAATAGGTAAAACTAGACTTTGTATGAGTCCTACCAGCTCCTAGCCATGCTACAAGCAAAAAATGAGGGGAAAAATAAAAGTGATTGTCAACCAAAGATCTCAGAACTTCACTTTGCTTCTTCACCTTTAATTAAAGAAATTGAAAATGCAGGCAAAAACATTTGCTCTCACACTGATAGACACGATATCAGTACTCAGGTACTCTATTTGCTGTACTTCAGTGACAGGCAGCATTAAATTTTGTTCCTGCCTGATTTCTAGGAGAGCATCAGCAACCTTCTGTCCTCCATAAAATTTCTTGTATGAAAGAAAGGGTGTGCTGACATAAGCAAAGGTTCCAGGAGTCTACAAGTCCCTGAGAAAGATGCTTTCCCAGAAAAGAGTATAATTTTGGGAGTGTGGGCTGTGAAAAAGGAAGTGATGACTGAAGAGGAGAGAGGATTACTTTAGGTAAGAGGAGATTAATTTTCTTTCCAGTGAGAAGTTTTAGAAGTTTTTTCATCAGATTTTGGCCTTTCTCTATATTTTGCAGTATCTTGAGTTGCAGTCCAACTTTTTCCAAGGTTCAGATGAAAAATACAAACCTTAATTCTCATTTTGACGGCCCTTAGATCATGCTCTGGATAAGCTTCGTCATCCCAGCTGAATTACACAATGCCCTAGAAAAGGATGACAGTAATTCATGCAAATGTGGTAACTGTATTCCTTGCATGTACTCCTTTAGTCATGGGTTATGAACCAGCATTCGAAATGAGGCACATCCTGTGCAGCTCTGAACAGCCTATTCCCAGATTATGAAAAACATGTGAATACAAGGGTCAGCCTGGATTTTACATCACAGAGTAAACTTGTTCAGGGGAGCTAGTGACTCCTTTACTGAGGAAAGTCCAGAAAAAGGAGTGGTACAGGAAGAAAACCAACATTACATAAGGCATTGAGGCTTTTTCTCAGTGTTAAAATGCTCATTTTTGACAATCTGTTGAGGAAGAAAATTCTAACTTCAACTAAACATATAAAATGGTGACTTTGAAAATATAAGCAATGTCATCACAAAACTTACCAGTATGGACTGTGATTTGTCATTAAAGAGGAAAGATAGGTGAAATGGAAGTTTAAAAATAATGCAGTAGAAGTTTTCAAATTGATATTCACAACATAAAGACTTAAAAATGAAAGTCTTGGGTATTTTGGGAAGAGTCTTTAAACTATCCATTGTACTACCTTTAGCAATTAAAGAGTCATTCACTTTAACTTGCCTTAACCACATATGAGCTTTTCTTTGACTACTATTTTAAGTGTATATATATATTTCACTTTTATTCTTGTAAATGAGCTCTTCAAAGCATTGTGCTGACTAAGAAATTGCACTGATGTTCCTCAACAGAAATTTTCCATAGCCAACCTGGATAAAACAAAGTGAGATTTACTACATGAAACAGAGTTTCATTCTACAAGAAAAAACTTTAAATGTGATGGCAATTCCTCCAGTTACTGAATTAGAGCTGAATGTTAATTGGTAATCAGAAAAAAAAAGAAGGTTATCCTTTTTTCTAGATCTTTTCTACATTACTCATTGTTTTATTTCCTTCTTTACAATTTGTTTCTCAGTTACCTTTGGGAATATTATGTTCCAAAAATTTTAATTTAGAGGGTAGCACACATCCGCTGTGTTCCTGTTGAATAAAAGTTAAACTACTCTTATTATGAATATTCTTGTTTTGCATTTATTTGTCTCACTTTTGGTCTTTTGGTTGGTTTGTTTTTTAGATCTGCATATGTAATAGATGAATTTATGAGCATTCTGGGAAGACACAAAGCATACTATTCTTATTGAAATTGCAACATCCTGTGTTTTATGCCATTTCAGAACCTAGCCACTGATTGTCTTGACTCATCTTCATCTGTCAAAATATATGAGGAACACAAACCCTTAAAGGCTGAAGTAAAAGTGACTAACATCTTTTTAAAATACCTCTGATAAATTTTGATTTTCAAAGTGCAGTTTCTGAAAATCAGGTGTTGCATAGTGCCCTGGAGGATGGACACAGAAAACAGCTAGGCATCCATGCTATCTAACAGCTTTTGAAAAGATCAGTGTATTGTATCAAATGCTAAATTAAAGGATCAACATATTGTGCTTTAATTGTAAAAATTACATAGGATGTTTCAAAATGAGTGTATCAGCTTTTTATTGGAAGATGGAAAGCTTGCCTCTGAAGAAGCCACTTGTGCCTGCAAGGAAAAATCTATTCAGATACTGTTCACTTATAACACAAAACCCACTCCAAACTGTATTTTGAGACTTGGATAGGTTAGAACAGTTTTTTCTGAAAATGTTGTTCAGTGTGCTCCTGCGCACTGCATCTCCTTCAAAAAATTTGAATCAGCTTCACAAGAGGAAATGCCTATCTTTCAGGCATAATTAGAAAATTCCTCTCTCTGAGGAGTTCAGGCTGTATCTAACCTACTTTTAGCCTGCAATGTCATTCATTCTTGTGTCAATTTAAAATGAGAAAGAGTTGACAAAAGAAACAATGGAATTAAGTCAGAGAAAATAAAAAATTATTGTACAAATTATTAGGAGTGAGAAAAGGAGGTTTTAAAAATACATCCAAGACAAGGCTAGTAGCTCATAAACTCTGTTGAACCTTTTTGGCCTCACAAAACCCTTATTTTTGTGGCTTTATTTTTTTTGTTTGTTTGTTTGTTTTTCTCCAGAAGTCTCATTATGGCTATAGGTCAGGTCAATTTTAGCCTGAGGGGCACCTGATATTTATTGTGAGATGCCTAACTAAGAACCATCATCTATTTGTTAGGTGAATATCCAGGATAGAAGAAAATATGGTTTAGAATGCCTCCATTTTGCAATCCTCTCTTTTTTCTTGTGTCCCAAAGATGTTGCACTCCCCCAGCTTTAACAGAATCAACATCTGTATTTTGGACTACAGCAGGCTGGCAGGGACCAGCTAGGGTTACTCAGGTTTAGGATTACTTTAATCCATCTTTATTTTGTTTTGTGACTTTGAAGTGCTAAACCTGAGGTGACTGGGATCTCTTCTCCACTTTGTTATTACTGTTCCCAGGACACACAGGAGGCAGCATTGCCAGCCCGAGAGGCTCAAAGACCTGATTTATCTGTTGGGCCCAGGTACCAACCTGCAATGACAACAAAACATTGCTCTGTGTGTAGATCTCAATGTCACCCCTTGTCCCCATGGCCCATAGCCTCATCTCTGAATATGTTGACTCCCATCCACAAATGTTGCTGGTCAGTCATTTTATATGAATTAATAGAGTTATGGAGCTGGCACCATCTACTGAAATTCTCCCTTTTTTCCTGCAAGTTTCCCCACGGCCTCTCCATTCTTGTGTTCATTGAAACAGTTTGGTGCTACTTTCCAAATCAAGCATTATTTGTATGGTTTCTTTTTCAAATAGTGACCTTGTAATTTATTATGGTATGTTTCAGATTAAAGGAGAACAGTATTAGTGATGCCAAAAAAGTATGAAATGTAATTGTCAAATAAACTGGAGACAGCAAAATGGCTTTTGTAGTTCTTAAAAGTATCTGAATCTTGAAAGAAGTTTCAGCCTGTTTTAGATTACAATTTTTTTATAGCTTTTCTTAAAAGGTATATCTCAGTATATTTTATTTCTAAAAACCAAAGCCATAATATGACCTTCTCTTTGTAATAAAAGATCAGCAAATGTAGATGATGAAAATTCATATTGTTGTATTTCAGGTCAGAACCTTTTAAAAATAATACTAGATATCTTTCATGAATTAAAAAGAGAGTCAAATTACAGCTTTGTTACAGAAGTTTGTACAACATTTACCAGTCTGAGAATTCCTGGGCCTATTCTGAAAAATGTGAATTTCACCTTTTACATACTCTAGCTTTTAACCAAGACACAAGGGTATATTTTCATCTTGTCTGGTTAAGATGTGATGTGCATTTAGGGATTTGCCAGTTCATAGACTAAATGAGAAGGAATTGTGTTTTGGTGGTGAGGATAGATAAGCCTTGTGTTGGGTGCTAAGGGGGACCATAAAAAATACTGTGCTGACCCTATGACTCCTGTGACTATGAACTTTTGACTTAGGGCAGCTGGCAATTTAATAATAAATTAGTACAAAATGTGACTTAATTAAATATGGAATTTCTAGACATTCGGAGTACCTTACCCTCTTTTTTTCCCTGGTTTCATTTTTTTTTTGTATAAAGCTGGTGAACAGAAGTGCAACAGCTTTACCAATCTCTGACCTGCAGTGTGCTATTGTCCCAGACTTTCCAGGCTTATCTTAAGTGTAAAAGCTTGATTTTAGTTTAGATCTACTGCTTACTAAATTTTGGATTTTTGTGTTAGTTTTTCAGAAGTCCAAGACCCATAAATGCTTGATTACATAAGATACAGAACTCTGTGCATCCTTTTCTTCTTTCCATCTCTCAGCTCTTGGAGAACAACATATTCCATATAGGCAGTAACTGGGCAAAAGGATATTTTCTATCACCATGAAAATGGTTTTATATCAACGTGTATTTTGCTTTAGAAACTGTAGAATTAACCTTTTTTATCTGCATATAATTTTCTTTGTCTTTATAGTTATCTATCACTTTGAAGGCAAAAAGACACAAAATCAACAGAGAGGAAATCTGATTTTCCAAATTGTGTGTTGAAAAAGTACAATAATATTTAATAGAATCAAAATTAATGTTGTATAAGATTTTAAAACAACCAACACAATCAAATGTAAAATCAATGAAAAATTCCATTCTTACTACAGACCACTTTTCTACATCCTGTTCCATGTAAAAATTCAATGGAAAGAATTTCATTCAATACTTGGTTCTCCTGGATTCTAAGTAACTCCTATACAAGCACATTTATTTTATTCCCGTCTAACTCAGTTACTCATCTCTACAGATGGTTAGCAAAGGTTTCCCAATATTTCCCAAACATGAGTGTCTGCTGCAAATTAAGCCAATTATACTTTGTTCTACTTTCTGTGAGACATCTCATGACAGTCTTCTTCATAGCAACATTTTGTGTACTTGAAGTGTCATCACTTCCTTCTTGTTCTCCAAACTGCTAATTCTCTAACTATTTTGCTTGCTACACTTTTCATCCAAATGTTCTGATTCTTCTATTATTCTTTTATTTATGATTTTTAAGGTCTCGTCCAATCTAAACCATTTGTGATTCTCCCATGGATTCTCTTATTTAAATCTTAAAGTGGGGTACTGGAAGACTGTTCCAAAGACTCCACAGGCACTTCTCTTCAGTAAGCACTAGCAGAACCCAGCAAATCAGTTCTGATCAGATTTGAGCCAAGCTCCATTGTGTGTGTCTTGGAGGCAGCAGCAAAAATATACATATGGTGGGGAGGTTATTTCTGAGCACTTCTGCATTTAACAGCAAATGGATGACACTGGACATCCACTTCAAATGTCTGGAGTAAGAGAGTTTTCTGAGACTTCACAACAATTAAGACGTGCACAAAGACTGCTGTTCTCCTTGAGGGATTGCAGGCTTGGATTTCTTCAGTTTCTCTGGTGTAAATATTGCAGAATAAAATTTAATATAAGGCTATGTCCAACCTACTATAACAGGGTTTACAGCAGTAATTTAAATTGGACTGATTCAGTTCTTTTTAGCTTTGCATAGGTTATTTGTAAATGTTTAATGGGAAACACATATTATTTCAGATAAATCTTGTAGTTTGTTTAATTTGGTAAAGAAAATATATTCCTATCTGTAAATGCATGTGAAGTTAAAAATTCAGGAGTAAATATTGTTTTCCTTTTCATTGGTACAATGAAAACATGGATGTGGATTTTTTAGCAATCCATTTTACGTGAACCAGTTACTGAGGGAACATATTAATGCTGAGACACACAATTATGTGACTTTTAGGCATGAAAGAATAGGCAGGCAACTTAAAGGTTTCAACTCAACAGGACTGTAGAATCATAGAAAGACATCACAGGTTTTTTTCTGCCATTGAGGGGACTGTTTGCAAATCCAGATATTTACTTGTGAAAGCCCTTCTTGGAGGGTGGATTTGGAAAAGGCAAAGTAGTTGTGTTTATTATATTTTGTAGTAAATGTCACTAAATGTAAGGCAGTCCAGTAAGCAAAAATATGTATGCCTTGAAAAGTTTATGCTTTAGCACATAGTGCTATAAATAATGAGTGGTACCTAGGAATAAGCATATCTTTTGAAAAAAATATATCATGCAGATAATTGAATGGGAATAAATTAAAATATTAACTAAATTACAGGAGGAAATCAGAAGATAAGACAGAAAAGGGGGAAGGAGAGTACTAGATGGAGACAGATTAAAAACCTATTGCTTACCAGACTGAATCACCCAAAGTTTTCCTCCCCTGAAACATATATTTTTCTGATATCTTCTCCCATTATTCACCAATGAGACTTTAATAATATGTACAACTTAAACATTTCCACAGGGTAATACTTCTTTCTACTTTCTCTCACACTGAGAAATTTCTCGGGTAACTCCTAGAAAAAGTAACCCATATTGTTACAAGGCAAATTCTGTGTTCCAAGTTTCTAAATTAAAAAGTGGACTTCCCAAAAATCTCTAAATGGCAGATAACTGACAGAGTGGAATGAACATTGGAATAACATAATTAAGTGCTAGACTCCTTTCAAGCCTGCATGTGGTACAGAGGGCACTAAAAGCAGCCTGTCAGCTCTCTGACCTTGACTGGACATTTCAGTGGGCTGCCTTGTTGTAGTTTTTGGGTTTCTCAGAGTAATAAGTAATAAGAATGGAAGAGGAAGAAGCTGTCAGAAGCATGTTGGAAAGCTTTTGTAGCTTATGTAGGATGGGCCCCAACAGAAGCAGAAGTCTCAGAGACATTCATAAATTAGCAGGCAAATCTGTTTACTAGATAGACATTGCATGGTTTTTTGGATTTTTTTAATAAGGATTTCTCCTCAAATATTTATTTCACATATTTAACAACTTTAATTTGGTTTATTTAACAAACAATTCTGCTCTTTGGAGTAAGTTAGTCACTAAGTGATTTTTTTTTCTCCAAACTCATCCAGTTTTGCACATAATTTAAAAGAAAACATTTTTTTCCACAAGCCACAGGAAGTTCAAAATGCTTATTTAAAAGAGGGCAATGAACGCTTCCCAGTATGATGTAAAAGTAAAATAAATACCATTCTCAGTCACGTACTGCTCAGACAGACACAGAACAGATATAGGAGAGGCTGGGAGAAAACACACTGCATTAATAGGCTGAGAAATTAAAATAGTTTGAATAGCATTATAATAGGCCATTTGTTCATATTATTATAGTGCATTTGCTCAAGGCTATTTTCATTACTCTCCAGATACATGTCTTTTGCCCTATGGCAGAACACTGAAGCACTTTTTTTCTCACAAATAGTTTGGAAGGAAAATTTTTTTGTGAGTGTGATATTCTGAGTAAGAAATACAGTAATATAGAGGTTTTTTTGCAACTTCTTTTTGTTAAAGATAAATTACAATAGGAAAGACTTAGAAACACATTTCCCAAAATAGGTGTCAATGATCAGAAATAATAATTTCCCTCCAAACCCAAACTCCTTAACCACATTCTTGTTCTTGTATTTTAAAGATTATTTTGACAAACTTTTGTGTGAGTGCTTAAATTTAAAGGATATAGCAAATTCCTTCATCTTATTGCGCACAAGATATTTTCTTCCTTTATTTCAGTTAGTTTTGAATAAGATCATAAATAAAAAGGTCAATTATGCACATCAGCTCAGTTGTGATTGTTTAGTGGGACATGTGGGAAAATTCTGTCCTGAAATGAGACCACACATCTGGATATAAGCATATATTTTGGGAATTGTATTAGAAAATTTAAGCTACTATGAAATCATGCATGAATAAAACGTTAGCGGAGGAGCGAGCAGATATTTCATGTACTGAAAAAGTGTTGGCTTGCATAAACTTTAATAAAGATTTTTATTTTTATTTCTGCAGGACATGTTTAGAAGGACTATTAATTTCACTAATAATGGATTTAGCCCAGATTGCATTTTTCTCCACTAATAATTAAGCCGCCATTTCACATCTCCCAGCTCCAGTATCTAACAGATTAGTCTTCCTTGGCCTGACATCCTTCATGTAGGGAATATCTTTGAAATAGCATGGAATATACTGCTGTGTGTTCATGATGCTGAATTTTATGTTATTACCATGGGCAGAGTACCAGGCACTTATGGTGGAAACACGTTTAGTAAATTATCCAGAGAGAATGCACAGGCTTCTTGGCAGCATACTCTTTTGCTTATTGCTTTTCAGTGTACTAGGAGTACTTCTAAATATCAAGTAGGAAAAGTTTTTATGCCAGAAAACATATTTCTGCCACCTAAAAATTGAAACAATAGAAAATTTAGGGCTGTAGACTTTGTTGGGTTTTGACTAGAAGCATTTTTTTTTTCAGCTATTTATCCAGTTACATGAAAACAAAGTTTATCAGTACTCTAGGACCTATGGTACAAATAATAATATTAGAATGATATATATTTAAATGAGGCTTAAGGAAGTCTGGTTTTTGTGTTCCATCCTTGCGATCTTTTAAGAATATGTACTTTGCATTTAGCAGCACCCATGGAAATACAGGGATATTGACAAGGGCAGCAACCAGAAAACAGCAAAAGTCACTAAACTTGAGCAACATTCTTGGCATATGATTTGCCTTTCAAAGATGGATAATTTCTGCCTTTGAACTGTTCTCTCTCAGTGATTTTAAAATATATTGACAGTTGTTGCAATTTCTGCAGAAGGTAAGAAGCATTCAGATGTTGATTTGAACCAACTTCCACAAGTATATAAGTTCAGTAAAAACAAGCACAGAAAAAAAAGGAAAATAATTTACAACATATTTGAATATTTGAAAATATTTTGCCCCTATATACGCCTAAATGTAGTGATAACTCAGAATTCAGTCTTGGTTAAATACCTTTTAATTCCCATAGGTGTGTGCAATTTCCAGCTCATTTTTTTTCAGACAGAGATTTCTATAGACAGGTGCTGAATCTTAGGAACAACTTCACATTTTATAAATATGCTTACAGCTGTTTGAGATTTTGGATATGATTCATGGAGACAGGCAACCCCTAGGATCCCACAGATAAATTATTGCTTGCATTAGTCTGAGTTAAAATTATACTTTATAAGATGGTCATAAATATTAGTCAATCCACGCACTGTAAATATTAGGTAACACACTGGTTTTGACATGCACATTTATATTTCTTGATTCACCTTGTAGATATGCCCAAGTGTGGACACAAAATGAAATTGAAATTATTAGCAGGGACTAATTTTCTTCCTCTAAACACTAAAACATAACCCACATATTATTACATATATTGTCTGAAATCTTAGCCCAGTACTGGTTTGCTCATTACTGAACAAGCTTGCTGAACCATATCTGTCCATATCTGAAAATTAGAGCATTTTTCTGGGGCTTGCTAATGATTTCCTAGCAGCTGAGCATTCAGTTGAATGGATGGTTTCTCTTTATTTTACTTAAAAGCCATTGAATCATTCTTCATTGATTGCTGTGACCACATCAGTGTAAGTTTAAAAAAATAGATGGCTGCAAACTATTAATGATTTCATGAAATATATGGTTTTTCTGCTGATAAATGTTAGAGACAGTAAGATGCCTGTTTTAACACCTTTAGCACTGCAAATATGCTACCTTTATAAACATCCTTTGGAAGGGTTTTGCTGCTAATTCTACTGGACCTCAATGAATATCATTTGTAAACAGACAAAAAAGCAAAGTGTTTGAGTTACTAAAAAGTGTTAGGGCTTGATAAATAAAATCATATTAGCATTCTATATTCTTCCTTAAAATTAATTAATGAACAGATAGCTGAAAAGCAAAGAGTAAAGACAAAAAATTGGGAATGATTAACAGAAACCAAATGAAATGCAGTTTTATGCATCTTGGCTACAGAGAGTCATAAAATACTACTTGTGCTATGACAGTTGCTTAAATATTTAGTAGAATAAAGCAAATTATGCATAAGAGAATATGACTACAAATATAACTGCAATCAGGAAGCTGTATAACTAGAAAAAATTAATTTAAATTGAAGCCAGAAGCATGGAGATGTCCTATTGTCCTTTTTTTCCAGTGGGGGACTGTTTTTTCATATGTGAATGTCAGCAGGGAATCTTGGCCTCTCCATGGGTGTGGGAGTCTGCCCCAACTTGACAGTTTTAGGCAGGTTGCCAAAGAAAGTGTGCTTTTCATCATTAATGACAAACAATTTTGCTACTGATTAGTGATTTTGAGCTCTGTCACTAATAAAAAATTTTCTGATTCTGCCTCCAATGTGCACTCAAACAGCTTTCCATTGTTTTGTGTTGCTATGGGAAATCGGAAAACTTGAATTGTCAACTACAATTGACAAAAGGAAAACAGAAATTAAACATGAAAAAATTCAAATCAAAATAGGAAGAGGACTGAAAGTTACTTCAGTTTCATATAATCACAAGGGGGTTGTGCTGGAAGAGACCTTTAACAGGATCTCACTTCAAGCTCCCTGCCATGGGCAGGGACACCTTCCACTTGACTGGGTTGCTCAAAGTCTCATCTAACCTGGCCTTGAAGACTTCCAGGAATGGGGCAGGCACAGCTCCTCTGTTCACCTGTTTCATTGTCTCATCACCCTCACAGCAAAGAATTTCTTCCTAGTATCTGGGAAGCTAGTCTTTTCCAGTATGAAGCCATTCCTTCTTGCTGTGTCACTACACACTCTTGTAAATAGTCCCTCTCCACATCTCTTGTACACCCTTCAAGTACTGGGAGACCACAATTAGGTCATCCTAAGCCTTCTCTTGTCCTGGCTGAAAAATCACAATTCTCTCATCTTCTCCTCATAGGAGAGGTGCTCCATCCCTCTCATCATCTTGGTGGCCTCCTCTGGACTTGTTCCCACACATCAATGTCCCAGTGCTGGGAGCCCAGAGCTGATGCAGCCCTGCAGGTGGGGTCCCACAGGAGCAGAGGGGCAGAATCCCCTCCCTCCCCTGCTGCCCACGCTGCTTTGGATGCAGCCCAGGACATCTTTGGCTCTCTGGGCTGTGAGTGCCATTGCTGGGTCATGTCCAGCCTCTCATCCACCTGCACCCCCAAGTCCTTCTCAGCAGGGCTGCTGTCCATCTGTCCATCCCTCAGCCTGGATTGATACTGGGGGCTGCCCCAGGTGCAGCACCTTGCACTCAGTCTTATTAAACCTTATGAGATTCCATGGACCCATTTCTTGAGCCTGTCCAGGTCCCTCTGGATGGCATTCCATCCTTCAGGTGTGTCAGTCACACCACTCAGCTTGGTGTCAGCAGCAAATCTGCTGAGGGTGCACTCGACCTCTTCAGCTATGTCAGTAATGAAGATATTAAATTACACTGGTCCCAGTACAGATCTCTGAGGGACAGCACTTGTCACTGATGTCCATCTCTCTGAGCCACTGATCACCACCCTCTGGATACCACTATCCATCTGCTTTCTTATCCATCTAAGAGGCTGCTTATAAAATCCATTGCCCACCAGTTTAGAGGGAGGGATGCTCAGGGGGATGATGTCAAAGGCTTTAGAGAAATCCAGATAAAGGGCATCCTCATCCTTTTATTTGTCCACTGTTGGAGTCACTCAATCACAGAATATCACTGGGTTGGTCAGACAGGACTTGCCCTTGGTGAAGCTGTGCTGGCTGTCTTGAATCACTTTCTGGAAGCTGAGAAGACTACAAATGAATACTGCCTCTTTAAGAACAACACTTTTCCTTGCTTCAGGTAAGGTGAAACATTTATAGTAGTTAATGTGGTGAAACAGTTCTTGGTGTTGTGCTGAGTTCCAAATGAGTATTGTGATCAGAGGTTCAAATCCTTCCTTCCAGAAAGGAGTTAAGATAATAAAGGAGTAAAGATGATAGCACTATCCAAACACAAGAGGCTAAGTTTGGGCCTCAAAAGGAAACTGAAGCTGCATTCCTGTGGGAAAAAAACAACCCATCAACCTTATTAAAAATACTTCTGTCACAGCCAAAGTGCCTCTTTCAGAGTAAGGCCAAGGGCATTTTGAGCCTGTAGGAGAAAGGGAATGCCAGCAGCAGTGAGAGCCACTCTTCAAGCCCCCTAATGCATCATTTTGAAGAGACAGCTTTGGTTTCCTTCCCCGATGTTTCAGATTTCACATCTAATTTCAAAACTCTTCCTTTTTTTATTTTCATAAAAAAACCCCAGTATTTAAAAAAAACCCAACTATCTGAACTTAAGACAAAATGGAAGCTTTAATTATGAATGTTCTGCCTGTTTTTTGGTTTGAAATACTTCTTGATGAAATATAAAGACATCTGTACCTCAAAACCATGAGTAATATATACATTGTTTTGAATGACTTAGATATCAGAGGATTGTCTGAGCATCTTTAATTGGAAGAGCATACGTGAAAACCTTCTCTAAGGAGTAATATCATATCTTTAGGCAAAAAGGTCGCTTACAATGAAACTTTCAGGTAATTGCTGCATATTAGTAGTAGTCAGATCTCAAGAGAATCAGTAGATATGACAGCAGAAAGTCCAATAAAAACAGCAGAATAGACAAGTTTTTTGTAAACCCAGTATTATCCGAAGCCAAAGGAAAAGTATACTGCTCTCACTACTTATGCATCATTTCAACTCTTAAAAAAGCAAAATAGTACTGTGGTTTAAATGCTGCACTATCATCAAACAGCTGGGTTTGCAGGGTTTTTTACACTGGAGATAAAGAGGGAAGTATCTGCTGCTTGTTTTTAGGAGCTCCCTCTTTTCTGCTGTTTGCCTGTGCATAGTTGCTAAACTGCAAGCTCTCCAAAGGAATGAGATTTTCGATAGAAACCCATTGAAAGCCATGGTTAATATATCAAGTGAAAATACAAAAAAAAAAAAAAACCAAAAAAAACCAAAAAAACAACCTAAACTTGGTAAAAAAAAAAAAAAAAAAGATAAATTAAGAATTTCTATTCAGTTGGTCTCAAGCTAGCAAAATTTATTCTCCTTAATCCTGAATTTGAGCTCACTATACTGTAGAGCTTGTTCAAAGAAGGGACAATGGTGGTAGAAGGGATCAAATCACTGACACAGAAACAGATTGTTTAACCTCCAACCTCCAACCAATCCTGTTGGAACCTGTTACTGTGACATGAAGTGGAGGAGGAAGAAGAGCAGAAGGGGTAAGATGAAGTAGCTGTGTCACCCTCCAGGAGTGTGAAGAAATTATGAGAGGTGTTAGTGGAGAAGTGGTCCTCTAAAGGCACAAGAAGCCCTCTGCTGCATTATGCTAAGCCTCACAGACCCATACGCAAAAATTGTATTAAATGTGGATAGTCAGATGGTAAAAGACAAGAATTTCCAAGGTGCTAAGCTCTTACTGCTACCAGTTGACTTCACAAGGCTTGTGGATGGTTAAGTGAGAAGTTGCACCACACTAAGAAAAAATCAGTTATGTTTAAAAAAAAATAAAATTTAAAATTCCCTCTAAAAATGCTGTCTACTTTCACACATACCAGTATGGAAATGATTACAAGAGATGTGCTTGAAGAACATTTGCCACAAAAATAATTTTGCATTTCAGTGCCAGAGATCTTTACTCTGTCTTTAAAACCCCATGAAAATATTTCCAAACAATGGTGCAGAAGAGTGTAGAGGAATAACAGAGGAGAGAAAATGAGGAAAATATTCCCAAACAGACACCAGTACATATTATTTGACTTCTTGAATTTTTAACAAATCAAAACTTTTTTTACTACTAAATACCATTTTCCTGTCCTGTCAGCTAGAAGTGCCATTCTTGCTACATGGATTGCAGGAGAGGGGTATCAGTTTGCTCTACAGTATCCAGCCTTCTTGCATTTACTAACCAACTTGATTACTTTCTTAACATGTTCTATCAAAAATAGTTCTCTAAAATCACCAGTTTTAGGTTCTAATATTACTTTAAAATGCAAATGTTTGAAAAAACTTTCCAGTCTACTTGTACTGTCTTTCGACCAAATGGGGAATTTTGAAATATATTTCCAAGTATCCAAAAATGAACTTTTTCATAAGAATTGAGTAAAGAAAATATAAGGACACACAACTAATAAAGTACCAGAATTCCTCTCTCTTTTTTTCTTTTTTCCTTTTTTATTTTGTTTCTTTGAAGCATTTTGCCACTCATAAGGATAGTAGCCACACATATCTGAAGAGATTTGGGCAAAGTTGAATGATATAAACTGCATAATTTCTACACTGCTCTTGCATCCTAAACTAATTATTCCCATTTGAACTATTTCTGAGTACATTTTTACCATGGTATCATTTTTTCCACTTGTGTAGCTGTGTGGCTACAGAGACACAAGTAACAGCACACTGCTTACATCATTAAATCACATTCTAGCAATCACATTTTAAAATGTACTGCAAACTATCTTTGCAAGCAGTACAGTAGAGGAAAAAAATGCCATTTCAATTCCTACTTCTAATCTCAATAATATGGTATTAAATCAATATGATAGCACCACTGATCTTGGGGTGTTCCTGCACAGGGCCAGGAGCTGGAAGACCCTGGTGGGTCCCAACTCAGATATCTATGACTGCATGATTCTCTCAAATATAGCAGGCACCCCAACTGTATATGCCATTACAGCAGTGGAGCACTGCACTGCTTTTCCCATGTAACTTGGCAACACAGGCACTGTGTGACAGATGTGCCAGCCAATGAGCCCTATAAATCCCAACAGCATTTCCTGGATCTTCTGGTGAATATAACCCTCCCTTGAAAACTGAGAAGATCACTAGAGTGTTCTGTAGGAGTGAAGTCATCACTAAACCTAGGTTTCCATGGTTAAAAAATATTTGCAGTTCATTTGCCTATATTCAAATATATATGTAAACTTCTTCCCAACCAGTAAGAGATTCTGAAGTAATTTATAACTCTTTGTACTAACTCCCAGAAACTGCAAAACCACATCTATTAAGAGAAGAGAAATGGTGGAAAGTGAACATCCACATTAAGAAATATACTTGGAAAATAGTATTTTCTGTTATTTCATCACATCTAACTGCACTGGCCATCCAATAAAACATCCAAGGTGATTCTGGAACTGATAAAAATAAAAAAGATGGATTTCTTGTTTATTGATTCCTATGTGTTAACAATGGAGAATGACTACACATTAACACTGACCTAGGAGGCAACTCTGGAAGAACCACAGCTGCAGCTTGCTGCTAAAAGCATCTACTCTAAACAGACAAGATAGACTCCTGAATGGTTTGGAAACACAAACATTACCCCTGGAGTGGCAGCGGATCTCAGACTGGTGATAGTGTCAGAGAGAGTGGCAATAGTTGGGGGAAAAACACTAAGTAAAAGCAAAGATAAGAAGAAAAGGGACATTGAAAGGAGCAGGGGATAATGAAACAGTGCCAGAGGAGAGACGGCTGTGGCTTAGATGGAGGTGAGTTAATGGTAGTTACAGGTCCACATATCCCCTAGGCTGGAATGTCTCCAATCCTCACAGGACCCTCCTTGGGCTACATCTGGAGCTGCCCTGGTAGCTGAAGTCTCTGGCTAGATCTTATCTCTGAATTTCACCCTGGAAGATGCCTAGGAAAGAAAGAAGATTATCTGAGTTTTACATTTCCCAAAATTCCCTTTTGCATGGCTCCAGGGTCAGAATGATACTTGGGAATTCAAGAGTTAACAGCTGGGCCCTGTCATATCCCTTCTCCTCCAGGACAGCTGCCCATGCCATCTGGTAGAAATGGGGTTTATACCTCACACAAAGTCTCTCTCACCACACAGTCACTACAAGGCCTGTTTATTCCACTGTTGGAGCATATTCCCTCCTTTGCATTTTTCTGTTCCCACCCATTTATTCATAACAGATGACATCGTTGCAGGACCAATGTATGCTGAAGGTGTTTCCAGCCTTTGTAAAAGCTCTAAAACATGTGCAGAAAGTCCATTATTAGCCTAGGTTTGTAAAAAGCCCTCCCTCCCTCTTTTATTGTTTCCTTTTGATATCCTTCCATACAGCAAAGTCTACATACATATAACCCAAATATTTAGGACCCCAAGCTCTCAAATGCAATCCATGCCTGCTCGTTTTCTTGACAGAGAGTAAGGCTGTGATTAGACATGAAATAACTGTAGATAATAAATCTGCTCCCAAGGACTGAGTAATCTTATTACAAGTGGGAAATGATGGTTTACTCATCAACATGTGGAGTGCCTTAAAAGTGCTGTAAGAGCCAAACTAATGTAGAGAGGCAGGGAAAGTCTGCTCGAAGAAAAGAAGGAACCACTGGTGATGTTTTACATATGTAGAGACTTAATGTTGGAAAGAAGAATAATGTATCTTATGTTCACCCTCAAAAATGGGCTAACTATAAAAATGTTTGGGATGTGAGGCCTGCATAAGAGCTTCCCATCAGTATAGCAGTTTTGTTTGATGTTCTTAATAAGTTTTTATAGCAGTTTTGTTTGATGTTCTTAAGGCAAGAACATATGTTGCATGTTGTGGAAAGGAGATAAAAATTCGCTTGGAAGTGCATTCTCTTTCTGCTTGGAAAACCTCGTGGTGAGGTGTCAGTCTGATGTTACATGAAATGCAAAATTTGCTTCCAAAAGGGTGTTCTTTTGAGCTAGCTGTGGGTGTGCTAGTGTAATTTCTTGAGACAAAAGGAAATGTATGCGATTTTCCAGAGAGACAATCAATTTTTCCCCTGAGCTCTTTTCTTCTTTGCATGATTCAATACAATGCCTATAATGAGAGCTGTTTCCACTGGGACAGAGGCTGTAATATCATTTGAACAGAACCTGTAATTGTTGACAGTCAGCATGGTTTTACGAACTTTGCCAAACTAGAATGCCTAATTGTCAGATTTTTTCTCTTTTCATCTGTGAAATATGTGTGCAATTTTTTAATTCACACAATGAAATCTGAACAAAAATCAGGCCCTAAGCAGCCCTTTGTGTGTTTTTGCTGTTTTTTTTAAAACAACTGCCTGTGGAGGAGTGTTTGCTTTCAAGGGTCAGAGGTGGTATTCATTCATCAACAGTTCAGGAACTGAAATTAAGTTTTTTATTGGGAAATAAAACACCATGAACATCTCTCTCAGAGCTAAATTAAATGTTGGCTTTATACCCGTCAGTCTACATCTTTCATTCAGCAATCACAAAGATGTTCTGAGAGGTGCTGGTAGTCTAGCTAGTTTATAAGCCTTGAATATTTGAATTGTTCTTCATTCTGGCCAAATGGAAGAAACCCTTGAGCTCCTTCCTAGAAAAAGCTGACTGCCATCCTCAAAGCTAGAGCTCCAGATGTGTGCAGAGGTTGAGCAACATTGGGGAAATCATCTCCACAAACTGATGAGAGTACAGAACTGGGTGGTTTTTGGATTGAAGTTGCCTACTTTGTCAGAAGGAGAAAGAAATTCAAAATACAGGCTCTGCTCTTTGCAAAAATCAGTTTAATTTCATGAACTTTCAAGGTAAATATGAAACCTTTGTTCCTCTGTAGCAAAGAGCAAAATTCTGAACTACTTTTAGTACAGAAAGATATTGCCCTTATGTTTGATAAAAGTACCTATCAAAAGATAAAAATAGGGTAGCAGTGGTAAGGCAAGTACCAAGAGATAACAACCAGAAAAATTAGTTAATGGTTTCAGCAAATTGAGATCAAATTCAGAATCGACCAAAGCAGTATTTTAACAGCTTCCCATTAAGCAAAGAATCAGGGACACTTAAAACCAGGGAAGTAGACAGGACAATGTCACCACTGTGGCAGTTCTGGAGCTTGTCAGTGAGGTCCAGAGGAAGCAGAAAAAAGCAACCTGAGGGACAGAAGGCAAACTTTTAAGTTTCATCTCATGATGTAGACTAGCTGGTTGAGCTAACACTGTCCTGAGGCTGCTTACAGCACCCTGATGAATGCAGAAATAGTTCAGAAATTTGGAAGGTGTGTTATTTAGTGGTTTTTAAGAGCATGCTGAACCAGTACAGAGTACAGAAGGATATGCTGGCAATCACAAGTATGAACTCTCTTGTTTATGAAATAGAAAAATATGCTATAAATAAATGTCTGAGAAGCCCTGGTGCTTACTGCTTCAATGCTTGAGCTGGTCTAGGCAGTAAATAAATAAATATTGCTACTCTTTTCCAAGCTGGTGGGTAGAACGCTCTCACAAAGTTTCCAGTATTTTATGCCTATGTCTTGGTCATAGACCACAAGTAAAATTTTCCATGAACATTTTGGAATTTCCACTTCTGCACAAAAATTGGGAAATGCAGTCATCATTAGCACAGGAGGAAAAAAAATGGAGTATCAAGGAACCTCTACCAAACTCTTGCACCACAAATTTGTTTCAGACTTTATTTTGTTTTCACACCGTGTGTGTCTCCTATGGCACTCCTTAACTTGTTATTGTGAATACAAGAGCACAGCACCATCCATAACGGGACAAACCTGAGGACTTCAATCCACATAGGATCTGGAGCATTCATGAAAAGAAAGTGTCTGGGGCTGTTCCACAGAGGTCCCACAGGACCTCAGAAAGTGAAGTGATGGTGGAGTGATCAAAGTAGAGTCTGTGGTCTGTGTGGGGAGCAGAGGACAGCATGTGAGAAAGAAGGGACAGCTACTGTGATGGAGCAGGAACAGATGAAAGGTGTTTTGTCTGGCATCAGAGCTACTGCTGGCAGCTTTGGTCAGACTTCTCAGACAGGCACAGGAGGGAGAGAGGTATTCTCCTCTTGCTTGCTTCTTCCCATTTGGTTGGCTTTACCCAGCTCCTATGGTGCGTGGACAGTCCAGAGGAAGCAATGGTCTGTGTGAGCACCACAGGACTGCAGGGAGCTGCTCCCTGCTCTTGGCACAGCCCCAGCAAGCTTCACCCACACCATGTACCGTGGACAGCTGAGCTTCTGAGTGCTGCTGGTGCTCCCTCTGATTGCCATCCAGGGTGCTCTGAGTATCGTGGCCTCCGTGGCTTCCTCCCTTTCCCTTCCTTGTGTCAGGCAGTATGACATCTCCCAGCACTGGCAGGGTTCAGGGCTGGCCCTGCACTACTTTCTTGAGACAACACCATAGAATCAGGTGGTTGGAAGGTGCCTCAGGAGGGCAGAGGTTCAGCTCATCCTTGTGTTTGGGGGCAGCTTCAAGCATACCTGCACTGTGGGATATCTGTGCGTTTGAATGAACATATCTTAGCTGTTTAAAGGGATTCTGCAATTTCTCTAAGTAACCATACACGTTCTCAACCAATGACTAATCTAAATCTGTCTTGTTTCAAAATAAGGCAGTTTCTGCACATCTATTCCCTGTGATCCAGGAACACAATCAGTCACTGCTTTCCATGTAGCTGTCTTGGCATACCTGTTATCATTTGCTTTTTCAACTTCCTATTTCCAGACTAAACAAATCTCAGCTTTTCCACATAAGTCTTATTTTCTGACTGTCTGTTTAATAGAAGATCACAGACCAGCTTAGAGGCTTAAATTTGAAATGCAGGACTAAGCTTCTATTATCTACATGCTAGAAATAACAAGGCAATACAAAACATTGCAAGACAAGTGAAAGAAATTTCAGAAGGGAATTTCATATCTTGATAGTATCTAAAAAGCTATGTGCAAAGGGATTTAGTGCTCTGAATAGTTTCAAACTGGTAAATGGTGAAGATACCAGGGAACTTTGGAACCACCATGTTTACAATTGTGAAAAATAATCTCTCCTCCCAGATTCCTTTCCCTCTCTAGAGCTCTCCAGACAATTTCAACTGCATGAAGTAAGGGAAACTTATGTCTGAAAGCTGAAAAGATGCATGATCTCATAGGTTCCTACTCAATCTGTACCAATTTTTCACATATTACAGGAAGTCTCTTGCTCAGCATTTACAAGAGATACTTCACATTTTATGGCACAACTGCTCTTGTTGCTTCACCAAGGGTGGTGTTTGTCATTGATCCTGCAACTACTGTCAGCAGTTAGTTGTACTGGCATTGTAGAGCATTTACTGTGTCATAGTTTCAAGCAGGATGTGTAATTTTACCCATTGGAGATCACCTTTCACCCATTTTTTGATCTTGATCTTGCCTAGGAACCATGAGCAGCAAACAGCGAGTGTGCCCATTTTGGCAGGAGTAGCTTCTCCCAGGCTGTCAGCACCTCCCACCACCATTAATTTTGTTCTTTTTCGGGGGTCTGAGTGCTAATCTAATGTTTCTCTTTCTAAGGCAACATGGTTGTTCTTGGGAGACCTAATTACTTCTACTCCTTCCAGTGTACCTTTCGTTGTGACAAGGGGCTAAGGTAATAGGGAAATGCCTACATTTCTTAATTTCTAACAAGGTGTTTGAGATAAATCACAAATATGTAGATAGAAGTATAGAATAAATAGTAGCTATAGCAAATTAAAAAACTCGGGAGAGAAGAGTAATTTGGGGCTGCCACATTTCTCTTCAGTCTTGATATACAGGTGTCTGTGCTAAGTGATATACTCAAGATGTGCTGGATCCACTTACTGTGCCCATTTTACAATATTAGCTTTTGCAGAGTAAATCTGGTGATTTCAGTACAGTGATAATGAGCACAGCTGCTCACCTAGGAAGCAGATACAAAGAGGGCCCACAGCTCTTCAGATCCATGTATGTGTATTGCTCAGTTGCTTAGAAACACATCCGAGACATTTGGATGTATGGCAGCCTGGATGGAGTTTCTGACTGAGAGCAACCACATCTCATCTGCTAGCACTGTCAAACAGCTGTTTACCTGATAGAATATCTGTACAACCCATACAAACACTTGCAGAAAAATTTCATTTTTGAAAAATTCATATTGTAGGGAAAATACAAATACATGGTCTCTCTCCTTCTTCATCTTTCCTTCCCTCCCAACAAGTTACCTGCAATTTTTCTATATTTTTTCAGTTGTTTCCTCCATTTCCCCCTCTGCTTCCTTTGCTCTATCTCTCCTTGAACAATTACTCTGCCAAAGCCAGCTAGCACATAACAGGAGATGGTTGTGTTCAGCATCCTCTGTTGCAGAAGATGCTAGAAATAACACAGGCTTTGAAGTTTTCTTGGATTGTGGAGCTATTATTCAAGCAGGTCACGTCTGGGACATCACTGCAGCTTTTTCAGTCAGTTTTCTTTTTTGCTTGGTTTATCTGATCCATGCACCTCCAAGAACTTTCTCTGCTCACAACACATCATCTAGGCCACCAGCACTCTTCCAGTTGTCCATGCCTTACCTTTAAATGACCTCCTTTTCTAATGATTAAATCCATATGATCTTTCTTTGTTTCTTACCTAGTCCAATTTCTGACAAAACTGGAGACAGGAGGAGGAGGGCACTGTTGACCCTTGACCAGTTTCTGTAACCCAGAACACATCTGGGAAGGAAGGGCAGAGTGATCTCTGGTCCAGCCCCATCTGACATTCCCCTACCTCCCTCACTTGCTTCCTTCCTCCTTCTGCTGCCCTGAATTCCCAGCCCCCTCCTTTAGCTGCTCCCTGACTTTTAATTCCTTTCCTTATTCTCTGTCTCTGTGCAGTTCCTCCTTCTTTCCCAAAGTTGCTGCTGGATATTCATCCAACACTTCCCATCCAGCACGCACATCTTGCACTTTTTCTTTTCACAACCAGCTTCTAGTTAGCTGGAATACTCTGATTACATTTCTTCCATGCACATATACCCCCCTCCAGCAGAGCTGCATTTAAGTAAAATGCCTGCAGAGGTTTCTCAAATTTCAGTCAAGAGCAAGGTTCAGATTTACATTGCTTGGGTGTGACATGGAATCAGCAACCAAAGTATGTTCCCTTGAGCAATTAAGTTCATATAACCCCTGGCTCATGGGCAGATACTTGCTGGGATATTCTGCCTGCCAGTGCTCGCTTTGATTCATCTGGTGCCTTACAGCTAAGCATAACTCTCTGCAAAGACTAATCTCTTTCCCTTTTTTTTTGGTTTTTTTTCCCTCCACTTTTTTTTTTCTTTTCTTTTTCAAATTTAAAAAAAATGGCTTTCCTGGTCTTGTTTTTCATGGAAGCAGCATCTTTGCAGTGAGCATATAAGAGATCCTGGGATAGGAGCCAGGCTTTTCTCTAGAGGCAGTTACATAGAGATTCACATGAAAACACAGCAACAGTTTTCATGGTGTTTTATTCAGAAAGTTGTATCTTAATAAACTTTTGCTTATTGAACCAGGTCTGGACCACAAAACTGATCTTGCATCATGAGAAATTCTAGACAAGACAAGAAAGAGTTTATGGTTTCACATTAAAAAAAACACCAACTTGCAGACGTAAGGAGTTCTCCACCTCAGTTACAACTGGCAATGTACTATAATAAAGCGCTTGAGGGCTCTGGCAGTCACAAAGCAGAAACATAAATGCAGTTCTGCTCTTCTAACATAAGCACTATAAAAACAGTTCTACTGTAATGGGTAAAAGAGCTGTTAGATGAGAGCCACTTTGATTAAGAAGTCCTAGACCACATCAGACTACCCCATTGTCTCATAACAACTACTTTCAGAAAACTCACAACATGGAATGGTTATGCCAATAGGACACTGTAGGATGATCTGCCACTATCACTGCCTTCCCTTTGTGACCTGGGCCTGGGAAGACTGGCTTCAAGAGAGTCCTCTCCCCTTCTTCTTAATGATTCACAGATGACTTTGCTGGCATTTCCTGCAGTTCCTCCCAGAAGAAGTTTACAAAGTGTTTAGGGTTCAATTATTGCTGAATCAGTGCATCTTCATTCAACAGGAAAAGAGAAACGCACTTCCATTATCATATTGCACTGAAGTTAATTAAAAACAGCTCTTCAGCTGGTTGCAGCCTGTTTGCCAGTTGTACTTTGTCACATTTTACAGTGATATCTGCAAGCAGTGGTTCTGCTTGTGTGTTTGTACATACACACACACACACACACACACACACACACATATATATATATTCTGCGGCCTCATTCCCTTATGCTCTATAGTTCATTCAGACATCCATATCAAGGACAACATACCCAGCCATCTTTGCACAACAGATGTGATCTCCTTTCTAAAAGTGCCAGGAAAACCTTGCTGCAAAATAGCAAATCCTGATATTCTTATTTCACAGAATATGTGGCACCTCTACTACTTTCAGAAAGTCAACTCCAGTACTATATACAGTATTCTTGAATATTTCCTGTTAAATGGCAATCCAGAAATAAAATCAAAACCCCAAAATTTTCACCACATAACTTTTTCAGGGCTATAGTCTGAGAGTTTTTTTTCAGAAATATCAAGCTCCCACACTGCTGTGGTGGCTTTTTTCAGAGGTCCTACATAAGAATCAAAACCCCTGTTTGTAGGGTTCCTCCACTGCCTTCTATCTGGTTTCCTTGATTGTTGTTGGATATTTGAAAATGTCTGCTGAAACTCTAATTACAACTGCAGTAAACATTAAAGACTTCTGCAGTTAAATTTCTCACATAGCACTGACTTTGGTTTGATTTTGTTTTTGAAAAACAAAACGAAAACAAAATATGAAAACAGCAAATATTCCACAGCCAATTATACATACCTTAAATAAAGTTCAAAGAAGAAAAAGACCCTGATCACTGATGCTATTTGACTCCCTTTAAGCAGCCAAATCACAGAACTACAGATGCAGATAAAGAAAGGCTACCAGTAATCCACAAAAACGCTGAAAACAAATGCTTGATCAGCCTGTCTGCCTAGTACCTGTCTATAGTTCACATCATAAATGCTGGTGCTTATTGTTTCTCCAGAGTGCTGGTTTTACACAGGGGATAGTGATGAAGGTTACTTAAAATGCAGACCCTCCTTCCAAGACAATCCCACTGATTTTTGTCCTGAGAGGTGTTGATTAGCCCCTGTTTACCAGTGGGGAAAATCTTCCACCATCCAAGCTCATATGATGAAAGGCATGAAGAGCATTAAGGGAGTGGTTTCAAGAATGAAACTGCAAAAGATCAAAAGGACACCGTTTGGATTTGTCTTTAGTTGGGGCTTGACTTGGATTCTGCTAACAAAGAACCTCTTTGATCTAGAATCTTTTATTACTGCAGAGAATAAATGCAAGGAAGAAAATATTCATTTTAATTAATTTTCTCTGTTCCTTTCCTCTGCCTCAGGAAAGTGAACAATCCAGATTGTGATGCAGTTCTGGAAGTGAAGATGTGTACTGTATGTCCAAGTTCCTTTTTTAACCTATATTTCTAGCAACCAGCCACAAAAGTTATAAAAAGTCAAAAAAACCCCTAGGTTTGGGCTCATGCTAAAATGAAAGACTGATTCTCTAGAAATCCCTGAGGCACAGCAAACTGTGCCAAGTGTAATTTCACATCCTTGCTGATTGTCCTCTTTCCCCAGTGCAGTCATTAATTTGCTCCATCACATGTTCCAAATTGTAAGAACAGTATAAATTACATTTATCAGAACACTTCTGGCCTGTGACTGTCAATGACTATTTGGGCTTCTCTGGAAGTTTCCATAATTTTTTATCTTCTCTATTCCAAAACACATTGCCTATATCTATTTTCAAAAAGGAACTGAACTGTTATTCCTCTAATTGCAGAGATTACTACTGTGTCACTCATGCTTCATTTTTCTGCTTATGCAGAACAACCTAGAATATTTGGGGTTTTTTATTGGTCAGGGGTGACTTTAACTGGCTAGTAAATCTAAATAGGAGCCACCTGATTTTCCACAGATTTGGAAAACACAAACTTGTATTTGAGGCTTTGAATGGGATAGGGCTCAGGCAGTTCCTCTACTCCACCCACTTTATAAGTATGATTTATTAGTAATTTTTTTTCCTGTAAAGCTTCCACTACAGATCAGAAGGTATCCTGTTTTAGTTTCAGAAGTTCCAAGAAATTTAATCCATACCCTTTAGCCCAGGTGAGACAGAAGTCAGCTTGCTCTAAAAACAGAGTAACAGATGCATGATGCTTCCACCAGTCAGTATATTTTAAATTTTAAAAATTATTTAAAAAACCCCCAACTTTTAAAATAAAGTCATACGGGCTTTGTTCTCATACTAGGAATGAGCTGGATAAAAATCCAAAGAACTTGATTTTTTTTCGTTTGGAAGACCCAGTTGTTCTATAAAACCTTTTACAATCCTCTGTCCAAATTTTAGTTCTTATTTATTCCTCTGCTGTCATTTCTGTGATAGCTCTCACCCTTCAATAAGGCATGATCTTTTCAGGATTAAAGCTATTGGCCTGAAGACTCTCATGAAGTGGGTCTTTTGAGTGATGATCCTTGGTGTCATGTAATCTCACATTCAGATACAAATTTTCAAATAAGCAAAGGAAGAAGGAAATGTTATGTTTTTAAGGTGTAACAGGGGAATAAATAACATGTAGTTTCACTAGGCCTACTGCAGTGGTTGGATCAGCTGCACAACACTCAGGGCAGCTCTGCCCCAGAGCTGTAACAAGATGAAAGGGCACAAGGGAGAGCAAACATACACGAACTTCCATTTTTAAAACCATGACTGAGAGGGAAGAGTCTTGACAAATACTTGGTTCTACTTCTCTCCATTTTGGTCCAGGCACTGGCCAATGTTAGTACTCAATTTTCTTCTTTTTGTGGTTCTGACAGCCACAGACTCTCTCTGTAAATGCCAAACAGGAACTATGATGTAACTAATAAAGTCTGAGTTTTCATTCTTTCCACACTGTTTATATAGAGGACTTTTGAATAAATTCAATTTAAAATAAAGTCCCATGGATTGATCTTGGCAGTTAATCACAGGATGTGAGCAAGAAGGAAGCTTCTACTTCGCATTTCTTTAGTTGCTGACTCCTATTTCCTAAAAACTGTTAATTCACTACTGCCAGTGCTATAAAGCAGATCTCTGACAAAAATGTCTCTGCAAATCTGGGGGAAATGCTCTTCTTTTCCTCACCATGATATTGAGAGACTCACTGTACATAAGAGAAAACCTAAAATCTCTCCAAAGCTATAAGGAGCTCTGCAAAACCATTTACAATGATATTAACCCATGGAATTCTTTCTGGCAGCAGTTTCTATGAAGGATTCTGAACAAAGAGAAAGGAAACATAAAGAACTTGGGGCAAGTTTTACTCAGTCATATTTGAGTTTAGACTTGCAGATTTTTGTGCTTTTCCAAATAGAGTTTGATGGCATCACTAATGTGTAGCATAACAGGAGACAGAGACCAGCTGTGCTTTGAGAGTTAATCTCATAAACTGCTTCCAGAGAAGGTCACATTCAGAGCCCTGAGGGCTTCCAATCTGTTCAGACTTGAAAGGTATGTCAAGGAGGAATTGACTTTAAACCATCCAATTTTAGCATGCAGTTGGGCCCCAGCACTGTGAATCCCCCAAGCACACAGCAAACCACCAGAGGACTTGAATTTCACCTCTCCAGGAGGATATATGTAATAACCAGAGATACAGAACACTGGGTGATTTATTTGACACAGTACCTCCTATGACCTTCAAGATGAAAAGGTGCATTTCCTCTCACAACAGTTGTATTGCTTGCAGTGCAACACTGAGCATGCAGGGCTCTGATTTGTTAACTCCCATGCTCTGTGAGTGTTTTAAGGCAGAATGTGCCCAAAACTGCTGGACAAAGTTCACAGAGCTTCCACATACTTGTTAAAATGAATAGGAAAGGGAAGGGAAGGGAAGGGAAGGGAAGGGAAGGGAAGGGAAGGGAAGGGAAGGGAAGGGAAGGGAAATTGAAAGTTCATTCAAATATTATAATTGTATTGTAAAAGATCAGCTGTCAATCCAAGATCTAGGATCATTTTACTCACTAAAGACATATGTAGAAATTCAAGGAGGTTTAATTCAGTTCCTCTTCTTACTTGCTTTTAAATTGCTTAGAATTTTAGTAATGGTCACTTAGTAACCAAGGTGAAATATCCACAAACTTCAGTAAAGTTCATTCGTTCTAAGGTTGTGATGTGCTGCTTATTAACAGCCAATCCATCTCATTTAAAGCAGAGGTAAACTATTAATAAAAAGATACTTCTCTGTGAATCAAACACGAGACACCATTTCACAAGGACTGAGAAAAACCTGACTGCCATCAAAGAGTGCGGAATATGACTGGGGAACTCTCCCAGCAAAAACCCATTTCTACTCATTCTTGCATTCATTCCTTTTTAACACCTGAGTTGCCTCAAAACAGAACAAGAAACTTCATGTGGGGAGTTTGAAAATCGTGTCACATGCATCATTGCTTTTCACAAAGGCCGAGAGACCTTGCTCACAAGTCACACAATTACAAGTCACAGTGCTAAGGGGAAAGGACTTTCATTTCATCTAACTTCCTTTATCTATAGGTGAAACATCCAAAGAAATCAGATATGTGTGCAAGATTTCTAGAGCATGGAGAGGGTTAGGCTGTCATGGGAAGTGATTCACCCTACATCACCATCAGAACTATATTAAGATGATTCAATGACCATGTTGCTGTGCAATTTCTTTCCACAGGCCACAGAAGAAGCCTAGAGGGATAGCTGAGGTTGGATATCTAAGACGCATAAACCACATCCCTAAAATACTGGAAACCCTTTAAAATCTGTCCTTTCCACCATCTTGGCATCCCTTCCACCATGGCAGTTTTAAACTATGAGCAATAGTCACTATTTTAGCATCAATACCTTGCATCCAGGTCTCCCTCCCATTCACATGCTGGTTTTTCCACATGCTGTACCCATCCAGTGACAAGAACCAGGCCTTCCTTATGAAAGGAAGGCAGTAATTATACCACTCACCTGTCCAGGATTTCCATCCCTTACATATATATATAGCTGGGCTATACAGTATAGCTGGGGTAAGGACATTAACTGAATTAGTACTTTTACTTAGGGGATAGTGTGAGGCTACTGCTTCAGAAACATTTTTCTGTGAAGTTAGTTTATACTTGCATATCTTCAGAAAGTGAAAGTCCATGGCATGTTTGTTCTTACAACTTTCCAGAATATGAGAACACAGTATTTAATTCCTATTTCAAGCTTATGCTTTATGGTACTCACTGTAATGAAGATAGATTCATCTGTCAAATACTCTTCCAGAATCCTGAAGCCTGCTCTGGTATTGGCCTTTGCTTCATCTTAAGACATTTTAAAAATGTCCCAAACCATCCTAAACTTTATAGAAATTGCAGCCTTTGATTGTTGTCATTAATGGCAACACACTGGGATTTTGACGTTTTCTCTGTTTTCATGAAAATAACATGTTCAAAATGTTGCCATTTTCTTTCTTTCTTTCAAAAGTACTTTCTGTAAGTCAATTTACTTTCTGTATTTCAAAATTTGCAATCTCAGAAATACAACTCAGTGGAGCTGCATTTCTTGAGGTTTTATAATGGCCTCAAGACTTCATATATTTTCTCCTTATGCTAAAGAACAATAGGAGAACTCACTACATCCCAAAACAGTGACATCCTCTAGAGCTGAGGCTGTCACCTCTCATTTGACAAACACAAGTTTGTCAAAAGATCATTTGGGACTAGAACAAAGCTCTTGCATTGCAATGTGTGCTCTAACCACCAGGCAACTGGGTGTGTCTGGGAGATCTCTCTGCTTTTCTCTTTCACACTTAATTAGCAATTCTATCCTGAACATAAAAAGGCTTTCTTGCATTTTGTTTAAATAGCACATACCTGTGGAAAGAGCCAGTGACAGCAAACAGATATTTTCTGACCAGAAAAAATACCTTGTTTCTCAAAGAGGATGTCTGACAGCTATATTAGGGCAAGGAAAGTTAATGCCACTTTTCAAATTAGCTGGGTGTGCTATCAGGATTAAGCATTTGTGCATTATAATGTGAGCATTATATCAGCTCACACTCCAATGGGTCCCCTCATGCTCTCCTTGCAAAATTCTATTTGGGATCCCCAAAAGTAGAATTTGAAATGATCCTCACAGTTTTCAAGAATTTCCAGCTTTCATGATATGAATCTAAACTTGTAACATCGATGGTCTCTGGGAAGCTTCAGTTCTGCAAGTGGAAGTTCCCTTGAGGCATGATCTAGGAATTGTATGCTATTTCTTAAGGTAAGTTTTAGATGTGTTGAAGAAAAAAATTAACATAAATGATTACTGAGGGTAATTATGAAAACAAACCCCCCAGAAGGTAGCATGGACTTTACATCTACATCTACCATTCATTCCTTCTTGTTGAAGACCACAAATATTTGCAATTCCAGGGGCAGGGGGAGGGTAGAGGGATTTAGCAGGCTTTTAACAAAGGCCTTTGGGTACATTTTGTTAATAACAGAGAGAGAGAGCATTTCACAATATTTATCAAATCTAGACAAGGAAGTTTGAAACTTTGAGGCAGATGTCATTCAATTTTCTGTGCTATTCTTCTTATACAATGAGAACTTTCTTCACCCTTTGACTTCTGTCATAACCCCTTGTGTATTGTGCCTGAGGTAACAGTGGATGGGATGCCAAGGGTAAGAAGGAGCAGCTAGATATTTGTACTTGTCTATATCTCACCAGACTCAGAGATGTCTGAGAGTTTATTAACAGTAATCCAAATCCAGGACCTAACAGGCTGCCTGAGCCACTAGAGAGTTTCTGCTCAAGGTTACATGAAAGTACTTCTTCATTATAATTCTGTATCTATTTTTGTAATGGAAATTCCAAAAACAATGCTGTCATTGCACTCTACCCATACAGTGCTGGTTTGAGTTTCTTCTGAGAAGACCAAATTCATAAATCTCAAACCCAGCAAATTGGTTTTTTCCTCCTGTGTTCATCTTTTTTGCCCATTGTACGTTTACTGTTTTCTTTTCCTGGACACTTGTCTGACATTGTGATAAACACAGAACAATATTTAAGTTATGAAGGAATTAATTATTGAATACTTTCTCATTTTCTTGATGTCAGAAACTTCACAATAAGCCTGAAAGGCTGTATTGACAGATTAAAGAGAGTTTGGTGGAACAGGATACACTGTAATTTGCTATTGCTTTGCACAGTGCCATAAAATACATGTTATGGAGTATTTCATAGTACTTTGGGGCTGGGACAAGCACATGTGATATCTAACCACAATCTACAGGGCTGCTCTGGAAACTAGAGCTCTATGCAGTTAGAGAGCTCATAGATTTATAATACACTAAGATTCTTGGGATCAAAAGGTAGAGAAAAGTACAAGGATAAAATAAGAAGATTACTAACTCTAAATAAACAGGTAAAGCAAGGACAAAAAACACTTCTTTTTCACTGCATCAAGCAGTTCAGTGTTTGTCCAGATGTTTTGGATTGATGTTCCTTATTGACTCCTGTCAAACTGTTATCAAAGCACTTTCCTGCTGTGACTATTTTCCTTTTCCCCAAGCTAAAATAGGGAAATGTGGTATCTGTGCTCTGTTGATCAGATTGGTGAGAACAGCTGCCAGGCACTGAAAGCAGCAGGAGCAGCGAGGCAGCTGGGAGAAAGGTGCTATCCTTTTTAGCTTTGAAAATATGTATTCAGACCTAATGGTTTTTGGCACCAGAAATTCTTGTATGAGCCTCCTAGAAAGCTCCCAAAGGCCAGGATGGACAAACTCCATGAAGAAATGGAAGCAAGCTACAGAAGAGGGTAGTAGTATTGCTATTAAATGAGTCTTGGACCAGGCTGTTCACCTTCAATCGGTTTTCAAAGTGGAAGGAGATAAAAAAAATTAATTTAGTTTTTACTTAGTAAAATTTACATAAAATAACATTTTCCCCCCCCAGCTTTTTTAACATTGCTTTATTAAAACAACTTTGCTACCTGTTTTCCCTCGTCTTGTGTCAGGAGTCCCTGCAAACTGCTTTACATAGCCCACAGGAAGACACAAGGAAAGAAAGTAGCTGTGGGCATGGGGTCTCCTTTCATCAGCTTTGAGACTTTCTGCACTGCCAAGATCCTGACTGTCTTATTTCATTAAGGAAAAGTTAAAGTATCACAGTAGGGAGAGAATTCTGACAGTGAAATTAATTGGAAGAAGAAAAATTATAGCCCTTTACAAAATAAAAAAAAAAAGGGAAGGGAAGGGGAAGGGGAAGGGGAAGGGAAAGGGAAAGGGAAAGGGAAAGGGAAAGGGAAAGGGAAAGGGAAAGGGAAAGGGAAAAGGAAAGGGAAAGGGAAAGGGAAAGGACCAACCAAACAGGCTTCTTCCACCATGCTCAGAGTATCATTTTCCAGTGATTGAAAAAGAGCAAAGGCTGCTTCAGGAAGGCTGAGGGGTCCAAGTGTACTGAGATGGGCTGGCAGTTGTTGAACAGGGAAGTTTATAACATGGCACTTTGCAGGAAAAGTATCAAGTAAAGGAAAAACATGAAACAGAGAAGGAGAAGGATGAGACAGGAAATATGCTCCTGCAGTCTTACAAAAGGCAATAGTCCAGCCTCCACCAGAGAACAGTCCAGGTTCACCAGAGAACCCTCTGCAAAGTGCTACTATGGGCAGTCACAACTTTGGGAAGACACCCTCCATGTCACCATACCCAACCCCACAGCCTGTTTGTGATGCATCTGGGTACCCTACACACCAGCCTGAGAGAAGCACTGGGCTGCTCTGTGCATGGGCTCCATGGCTCCACACTGCAGCCAGAGCTGCTCCCTGAAATCCCTTTGCTGAACAGAGCTGGGAAACTCAGCAACCCCAGCAGTTCTGAATCGTCAGCACAGTTTATATAACGATGAGCCATCAGCTCCTCCGCTTCAAACACTGCCTCCATTTACGTGGCAGAGCAGCAATCTGGCTTTGATGGAGAGAAATGTGAAGGAATGTGTTCCCTGGGGAGTAATGCAATACACAGACAATGTAAGAAGGAGGCTGTGCTGCTAAATGATGCACATTTCTATCCAGAACATTTTCATTAGTCTTGGAACAAAATTAAAAGTTTCTACTCTCATTTGCTGAAGGTTAATCCAGATTTCCATGAGATATGCCCAGATACAGATGCAATCTCTTTAATGAAATGCTCTGCCCATTCATTTCTTCAGCTTTTCTTTTTTTCTCCTGCATTGAAGATACTACAGACATATGGAAAAGAATGAAAAAGAAAAAAACACGTGCAATCAGAAGAATTTCAGACTAAGAGATAAAATTCTTTTCAGTTATAAAGTCAATGCAGGACTGGCTAATGTGTAGACATTAAAAGGGAAATGAAAATTATATTTCAAAATTACAAGACTGTATTACAAAGGCATTTTAAATTCCCATTTTTCAACCTTTTTTCAATCTTATAATGAAAAAGTATATTTTTTCTCTTAAAATACTATCCTGTAGGTCTTAAAATGATAAAAAGTTATTTGCTACAATCCCATTTCCTAGTGTAGCAGCTGACATTATGCACCTTGTATTTTTACTGTCTGTAACTCAGGAAATTCACTGTTGAGTACTTTTAAAATTCCTAATTGCATAGCACTCCTTTTATTTCTGAATTTGCTAAGTTTTTTCCATCATTCTTCCTTTGCATCTCTTTTATCCCATGCTCATTCCCTTAAAACAGTATGTCTCAGGCAACACCTCAACTGGATTATCACTGGTAAAAACAGATGTTTAAAAGCCTCCTATCACCTGCATAAATTTGTCCCCCTCCTTAAATGCCTGTTAAGATTCCTGAGGCTCCAATACAGCTGATTATTCTTTCTCAGACTTCCTGATTCAGAGACTGAATATTTAGGTCTTCAATAACTTTCTTAAACCCTCTTTATTTTCATCAGACATTCTATGTCTCATGACATACATTCCATTTCGCTGACTTCATCTGATGACATTTCCAATTTGTGGAGTATTATTCTTTGCCTCTCGACATTTTCAATGTTTTCATTAGCTGTTCTGGATTTGTGCTCTTCTTTCATAATATAATGCTTAACGTGCCAGCAGCATTTACCCCCCCCCCCCCCAGTTAAACACAGCTCAGGAATAAACCAGGAGGGTCACTCCAGAACTTAGCACCTCTGCTGGTAAGTGTAGATCAGCATTAGAGAAAGAGAGAAAATATTTCAAGGGAAGTCTGACTAACTCTAAGAAAGAACAGGTCCTCAACCTTTGACAAACCACCAGTTCGCATGCTGTTTGAACAAAATCCCACAACAATCTGAAAAAACACAATTAATGACTTTTGAACTTATTGCCTCAAATCCAGAAAATATGTAAAGAATGAAACTCATCAGGGGTATTATAGCTCCTACAGCAACATTGTAATGGTGCTTCTGCTTATGTGATGCTACCCACAAGCTTCTGTCATATCTGTTTTTATTAAAGGCATTACTGAGATGCCAGCTGACCTAAGCATGGGGGTGACCAGGCAACCAGACCACTGAATGTCTGTGACTGACCTTTTCCCCCTGACATCAATGGTATCTATTAACTGCAGGAGACAGAGGATCAGCTCCTGATGACAAAGAGATGACTTACTTGGAAATTAATTTCCAGGTACAGATGAGAATAATACTGGTGCTTCTTGTCATCTACAAACTGGGTGTGGAGGGTAAGCAGAGAAGTTCATGCGGGCTATATTCCTCACCAACTCTCAAGTCCTGTTCTACAGTAAACAGAAGGACTTCTTGACACTGCTAAAAGGACACTGCTATTTCCAGCTTATTTTTTTCACATAATCTCCATTTTCTCCCACTCATGTATTGCTAGTTTCCAAAGGAAGGAATATAAGACAGCTAATGAACTAGTGATATTCTCCTGCATCACAAATATCCCAAAATCCCAACTGGTCTCCATTTCTTCTCCTCATATTTTACATCTCATTTTGTAGTTTCTGGATCTATGAGCTAAATCTATGAGCTTTGTGTCATTATGAATCAGAACACAAGCTGGTTCTAACACTTTAAACCTGATGTTTGGTTATCACACTTTAGAGGAATAGTCTTAAATTCTCTGCCTTCATACATGTCTTTTTTCTTCAGTGTTCCACTTTATAAGTGGCTGATCAAAAGATTTCATCCAGAATTTTCACATTATATATACATAATGTCTAGGTGGGTTAGTTTTAAAAATAAAAAATAGAGAAAATCTGAGAGAAGGATCCTTTATTCCTTTTACTCACTTGGGAGCACAAAATGGCCCCAGTGTTCTTGCGTTGCTGACAAAAATGTGGACAAAATGTGCTTATTGTGAAAGTTTCCATCAATTTTAAATAAATGTCAGGTTGTATTATTACCAACAATTTATGTTCCTATTACTTCACAACTTCCCTGTGTTAGCTTGACAGACTACATTAAAAAAGCCAACCTATTTGTCAACATTAACAGTTTGCCTTATCTGTTCTTTTTCCCATTTGGATTTCTTCTCTTTTGGAAACTAATCAACTTCTGACTCAGAAGTTTCCCCAGATTTTCAGATAATTGACCTTAGGGTTTAATCAGGACTGGAAGCAGAAGCAGGTGGGAAGAATCCACAGCTTTGTTTACAAGGACACATTTCCAGAAACCTCGCTTGAACTTGGTGGAAACATAGCTCTAATTTTCCTTCCATAAATGACAGATTGAGTGAGGTTGCCATAAAATACTCTGCTTCAAACATTTGACTGCATGCTCTAGCAGCCAGTTAGAGGCCTGTTAAGGTTATGACAGTAATGTGAGTTTCTGTGACAGTTTTTGCCTTTGAATCTACATCCTAAACCCAAGGAGCTGGAGCCAAAAGGAGGTCATCCTCAAACAGCCCCTTGCACCATGTGATGGCATGAGGGCCTGCAGATGGCCTCCCTGCTTGCCAGCAGAAATCTCATAATCAAAAAAATAGCAAAAATGGTTGATATTAAAACAGTAATTCAGATATGAGTGCACCATTTAAAACTCAGCATAGGCAGAGGTTTTCCATAGGCTTTGCTCTAGGAGCAGAAAAGAAGGCAATATAAGAGTTTGTATCACTTTAAAAAGAAAGTTATTATAGTCCTGGCTAGGTGTCTAGTCTTTACTATTTCCACCAGAAACACATATTAGAGAATAATTTTAATTGGCTTCAGTAGGGCAAGCAAAATTTCCAAGTTTAAAGTAATGGATAACTAAGTGGAAAAGTGGCTATGGCTGAGTCAGGAAAAAAAAGTGCATTGCACTTAGAAAGAACAAAGGGCCTATGAAAAGAGTTGAGGGCAGTCAAAAGGCCTTAGATGTTTGCATCAAGACTGGGGTTTTAAAGTTATCCAGCTGTTATTTGTGCATCTACTTTAAACACAAAAATACACAAGATTTGGGAAAATGAAACAAAAAGTTCAATCACTGCAATATCTGCATAAATGATTATTTAAAATAGTCTGAAGTATTTTCTTGTATTTTTATATGTTATGTCTCCCCTACAAAATATTTCTCCCAGGACTATTTACAGAATATCAGATAAAAAAGTCATAAAAATAACTGAAATATGTTCCAAAGAGTGGTAGAGATGCCAAAGTAGAACAGAGTTCTTCCAACACACTTATATTATGATTACTTAAATATCACTGGCTAGTCACTAGTGTTGTGAGACATTCCTGTGTGGCTCAGTGGGATTGTTGTTGAATTAAGCATCATAAAGAACACAAAAGATGTTTTGAACAATAAAAATTAACTGAAAACATCAATAGACGCAAATTAGAAAAAAACAAAACTAAAAAAACTCCCCACCTTTAGCATGTTGCACATATCTTTTATTCCTAGCTAGAATAAAAGCCTGTACCTTTGCGGACCAAAATATTTGGCTTTATAGGTGTTTTCTGTTTGCCCAAAGAGCTGCCAGAGGAATGGTAATGACGAGCTAATTTATCACTTCATTAGCCCAACTGGGATCAAAGAATCCTTGTGTGGTTTTCTGAGACGTGAAAAAGAGGTAACTACCAGTTTTCTGCTATTTTTACATTTGCTTTTTCTTGTTTTCATTTGTCAAATTTGTGCAACTATGTAGGCGATGAAAATAAAATAACTTTGATACTTTTACAATCAGGAAAAAAAAATCTCAATTTTCCTGTTTTCAAAGTGCTTGAAAAGGTAGAGGAAAATACTGAGCATGAGAATTTTATATTTCTGTTGCTGCTGTTGCTGTCACTATTATGGTTTGCCAGACAGTGAGGTAGGTCTGTGCCATTTTCATGAAATGAGACTTCAGAACTAGCAGAAGGACTTTTAAACTTAGAAGCTAGGGGTTTTTTCAAGACAAAAATGAACTTTTCCTCAAAAAAAACCCAAAAAACAAAACAAAAAAAAAAAAAAAAAACAAAAAAAAAAACAAAAAAACAGAAGCAAGAACACAGAAATAGAAGAACATAAATCCTTTCTCTTTATCCATCCACTCTTTCCTTTCATGGCAAGCCTTCTGCTCCAGACCTTAGGGGACCACCACTGATACAAAATATTTACAGTCTTTTTGAGACCTTAGTAAAGTCTAAGGAAAAGCCTAAGGATATCCTGATCCTTCTTTGTGTGCCTGCTTCCATAGATGTTTTAATTGAACAGTTTTTGTCTGACATTTTTTCTGTCTTTATATACAGTTTTTTTACCAATTTCCATGTGATCGGTTTTGTCCTAGACTCTTAATTCAACTCATAAAATACACAAGAAAGAAACACTGAAATAGCTGCACAGCAACCTACAGTCTCTTTTTAGGGGACACCTCACACACTAATAATCCAGCCCCTTGTGCAAGGGAACTCTGTCCTAAGGTGGTTATTCAGGCAGAGCCTATCTGGTAGGAGAACGTAGTTGGAAGGGCAGAGATGTCGAGAAATTAAATTAATGCTTCTCAGTCCATAAGTGCCTAATACTATGCTTGAGCAAAATAATTCTAGAGAGGCCTACATCTCTTGCAAGGAATGTTGAAAGCTGGAACATCACAGTTGCTGCAGAAGAAATGGAATTTCCCTTGCTCATTATTTTCTTATTTTTCTTTTTTTTTTTCTTTTTCTTTTTCTTTTTCTTTTTCTTTTTCAATTCGCATTGGGCAGAAGAGCACTGAGGGTCAAAGAGGAGCAGGGATAGGCTGTGCAGAAGTGCCTCTGCACCTCAGCAGGAAAAATGAGCACAACTGCTCAGGGAACATTGCCTAAAAGTCTTCTTCCCCTTTCACTTGTTGCTTAATAGCTTCCCCCCCTGAGGAATGACAATGAATGGAAGAAATTTATGAACTTACAAGTTTAGCTTGGAATAAGATATAAGTTTATTTATTTTGTAAATATAAACTGCAAGTATGTAAGACTGCTCTCCATATGTACATATATATGTTGAGATATCTGATGCATATTCTGTTTGGGTGAAAGACTGGCCCAGGTTTTTTCTGAAGACCATGAATGTCCTGAACTGCTCTTTTTTGAAATTTATATTTAAAATTTACCTTTTATAATGAAGCAAAAATATTTCAATGCACCTTGAACAATGGAAGCACTACTGTTACCTCCTTTATCCACTGGAAAAATACCAAGGAGCATATAGAGCTTTACACAAACACTTTGCTATTTAATCTTGTCTATGCTTGAACCAATTCAAAAGTCAGGTACTTTCTCTCCACATTATCCTTTGGAGATTAATAATTCATACCCACAGACTCAAAAAGTATAATTTATCCTAAAGTTTTTCACTGTTTCCCTTTTTTTTAACCTTGCATCAGCCTTCTCACCAGCAATATATGCATCATCTCCAATTATTTGGAAATCAAATGAGTATTTTAAACAAGTACAGATAAAAACCCTACAGGAGATGAGTGGTTCTCACCACTCCTGCCCTCCCCTTGGATACATTCAGTCCCTGTGCACATTGTGCCTTGGTATATTGGGCTGTAGATGTGGGATTGAAGCAGTTTTCTCTCTTTTTGATTTACTCTATATCAGCGACTGGACATTAATTGCATCAGACAGCTAGAGACCAAGTCTGGATGGTGGGATTGGGTGTAATTGGTTGTATAAAGACATAGTTCAAGACCTTACTCTGTCTGATTGGGCAAGTCTGTTTTACCACATACCTGACAAATACTATAATGACCTCCACCCCACAACCACTAGCAATTTTAGAATAAATCTCTCTCTCCCTCTCTCCAGGTTTCTCTGTTTCACATTACTTTTATTAGAAATGCCATCCAATTAAAAAGCATGGCAATATATCCCTTTTTTTTCAAATACAAATCCACTTCTCAGATTTTACCAATGAAATGATAATAACAGTATTATAGTTGTTAATAATAATACAAAGAGTAATAATAATAACAAAAATAACAATAACACTAATAAGTTTTAAAAACTCCAAATAACAAAATAAACCACTGTCAAGATAAGTTAGGAGCTTTTCAATTGCCATTAATGGTAAGAAAGTGAAGGCTTATTTTTAACTGAAGCTTTTATTGAAGCAAACAATTCTTTTTATTTTGAACCAAGATGGGAGTGTCTGGAATGTTACTTTTTATTTTTAAAATAAGCCATCATTTTCACCATCAGCACTCAGATAGGAGCCACACCGATTGCAATACTAGTGGTTGAAAGGTCTGAGAATTTTTGTGGCTTGTTGAATAAATATTCAGTAATTCAATTTTGGTGTTTTCAAATTTGTGGAATGTGATATTTGGAAGAGTTTAAGAATGGAAAATCATTCCATTCCAAGAAACAAATGCTTTCAATCTTATAACACTGGATGGAAGAAGGGTTTTATGATGCTTTTTCACATAGGAGGACAAGAACAATTTAAGTCTGTGCAGTACTTAAGAGTAGATAAAAGTGTACTCACTGATCAAAAGACTTGGTTTCTTTTAGATATGCCAATCATACTTGGCTCATCAATACCCTGTGTTGCTGTCCAAGAGTAGCATTCAGTCCTGATACTGCAAAATATTTTCTGAGAGTGACTCAAGTGAAACAAACTTACAAAGTTCATAATTTCATTTTAATTTTTGTCAGGCAAGGGACAAGGTGGTTTCCAGCCTGACAGTCTTGAATATCTGTCTCTGCTTGGTGTCTCCCATTCATACTGGAGACATGCAAAAGTCCAGTCCCAGGAACTAACTAACTCAATACTACAGCATTTATTTTCTGTGTGAAAATTGACAAACAAAAGATCTTTTGTTTCTCCACAGACAAACAAAAGATTAAAAAAAAAAAAAAAAAAAAAAAAAGGCAACATTCAGCCAGAGCTCAGCACACAGTTTATGTTGTGGACTCTTCTTTGTTTTCTGTTACTAGGTTCACGTCACAAGGAATCACCTCTGTTACTCTACCTGTTGCCAAATGGGACACATTCACAAGGAAGCCACATTTGAAGTAAACAACATCTGGGAGCACTGCATACAGTAACTGCTCTGGTCACAGGCAGAGTTTCTCCTCTTGGATGATAGCTGTCATCTGAGTGCCAAGAACGCCTGTAGCTGGAAAACTGTTATATTGCCAAAAAATAGGGTGACTAACATTCTCTTTGGTACTGCTTGAAGGATCCAGGACCCTCGAGACCCTATAAACCCTGAAAACTACTATTTCTGGAATACTGTCCATAGCATTTGTATCTTTAATTACAAGTCACAGTTAGAAGTGTTACTTATGAGGTTTTAGTTTGGCCTAAACTGAATAAAACTAATGGTCCAAAGGAAAATGAAAAAAAGACTGGATGGATCAGCTATAGCACCTGGATCTGCTAGAGGAATCTAGAGTACCGGCTGCAGTTGTGGTGCCCACAAGGTAAGAAGGACATGGAACTCTTGGAGTAAGCCCAGAGGAGGGCCCCAAAGGTGATCAGAGGGCTGGAGCACCTCCCCTGTGCTGACAGGCTGAGGAAGTCAGGGCTGTTCAGCCTGGACAGGAGAAACTTGAGTGGAGACCTCATGGCAAATTCCAGTGTCTGAAGGAGCCTGCAGGGAAGCCTGAGAGGGACTCTCATCAGGAACTGCAGTCATGGGACAAGGAGTAATGGGTACAAACTGAAAGAGGGGAAATTCAGGCCACATATCTGGAAAATATTCTTTACTGAGAGGGTGATGAGATATGGAACAGGTGAAGCATCCACTGAAGCTGTGGATGCCCCAGTCTGACAGTGTTCAAGAACAGGCTGGGTAAAGACATCCTGATCTAATGAGAAGTCTCTCTGCCCATGGCAGGGGGAGCTGGGACTGGATGACCTTTGAGGTCCATTCCAACCCCTAAACCTTCTATGTTTCTATGGTCATTGAGTTTGATCCTTTGGTGGCACTGTTTCCTCTCCATGTAGCCACATCTCTAAGTGTCTCTTGCTGCATCCAAAGAGCAGTCAGGCTTTGCAGCCACTCCTGAACCTTCAGAGCATTCATCTCATACTACTCTATGGCATATTTTCATGTCCTGTTTTTGTAACTTATTTCTGGTGCCAACAAGAAGCAAGTGAAGAAGCAGAAGAAAGTTGAGAGGAGCCAGACTTGCACATGCACACAAAAAAGCAAATTAGAAAAAATGGAGAAAAGAAGGAGGGGAAAAAGGAAACAAAGAGTAGAAATTAACAGGCAGACCACACGTTCAAGCAAAAGCAGCAGGAAAGACAGCAATAGCAATTAAAAGTTCAGTGGGGTTTTCACCACTGCTCTCCTGCACAATGTTGACATCTCTTTGGGCCTGGAGATGGCAGGAGAGCTCCAGGTGGGTTACACCCACCCTCCCACGCACCAGGCCTCCCTGGCATGGCACTGGATGCCCTCTCCTGATCCATGGCAGGGCACTAGACCTGTCCCAGGAGCCACACGCTTTCCTGTCTGCCCACAGGCAAGCAGTGAGCACCCTCTCTCCCCTCCCTGTCCCCACAGGAAGATCAAGGGTGCAGCACTGCCAAGAGAATATTAGAGAGCTTTTAAATTGCATCTAACAGCATTTCTTTCATCCTTAGATACAACAGTGCTGTGTAAATATTGTGCTGTGAAGACTTAAAAAGATGAAAGTCTTGAACTGACATTTTTTTTTTTTAAAAACATATATAAATTCTATGCAGAGGAAGGGTCTCCTACACAGCAACCCACGTCAATGGCCTTCTATTTCAGTACAAGAACTGACAATAAAATAAGTATCTGCTTATTATACAGTCCAGAAGAAGCTACTGGCAAATAAGAAGTTAAACAAACTCAGAAAGCAATAAGATTAGTTATTTAAAAAACCAAACATTCAGATAGCGTGTTGATTTCTATATTGAAATAATTCCAAATAAAATTAAATAAAAGCCTTGTTTTGTGTGTGGTAGAGATGAAAGGTTTTTAGAAGGATTTTTCTGCAGGAAACATGGAGAAGCAACCTAGCTAGATGCATAGTTGACGTAATTATGATCTTATGCAGAATTTCTTTGCAAAACTTCCCTCCCAGGTTTTTAGAGGAAGAATATTAACCTGGCAGAAGATAAATCTGGCAGCTGGTCAATCACTAACATAGAGACGTGTGAGCAGAGAAAATTACGGGTGGAGAAAGACAAGATGGGAGAAGCCAGTGAGGGATTTTGTAGTTTATGATTGTTAAACAAACTGAATTCCAGAATGAGGGGATGACAGTGTGGATGGATGCTATATGGGATTTATTGATTACTGAGGCAAACACCAGAGGAGGGAAAAAATCTTTATAAATTCATCTCAAAACCATTTCTGGAATTACAATATGTTTTTGTTTAATTGCTGTCTTCCTTCTCAGTTTTGTAATTTGTTTTCCTTCCTTAACTTTAAAATAGACAACAGTAATCAGTGTTCTCAAAGTGCAACCAAGATTTTAAGATTTAACCCCCCAGGAGTGGGTCTGGTATGTACCTAAACACATTTACTGAATTAATCTCCATGAAAAGATTATATTGCAGGGGCATGGGGAGGGAGAAAGTGAGGAACATCCATTCACACATGGAAATTGTGGCGGGGAATCATCTCTTTCCAAAGGCAATCTTCAAAGTTAGCACACACATTCAAGTTACAGTCATTAACACATATATTCATAAACAAACCGGGTATCCCTGAACCTTCAGAGCATGAAGATGAGATATGAGATGTCCAGCCCTCCAGAAAAAAAAAAAAAAAAAAAAAAAAAAAAATTGCAGAATTTTATGCACAGGTTGCACAAAATGACACATTCCCCCATTCCCCTTCACTTGAAAGGCTTCTCTGTTTGTATGAGGCAGCTGCCCTGGGACAAAGGCTGTGCATGGCCTTGTGAAACCAGCACGGGAGGAATCCTGTGCCTCCCTCCCTCGGTGGCTGGTTTCACAGAGCCAGTCTGGTAGAAAATAATGTGCTAGAGGTAATCACCACAATTATTACTGTAGTAGAAACAGTAACCATGATGTGGTTTATTTCTATTCCATCAAAATGTCAAGAATCAGAATTGCATGGCTCTGAGGAGTAAACAGTGTCTGTGGCCATCACAGCTTTTACACAGGGGCTTCCTTTGTTCCTTCTATTCAACAGAAAAGCCCTGAAAGCAAAGCTCCTCTGGCACTCCAGCTATGCGTGTGACTACGTGTGCTAATGTGCATGGAACAACAGGGTGGAGAGGAGCTCTGGGCTGCAGTTACTACTTGGAGTATGTCTGCTTTGTACTTAGTAACCTCCTCTGCTTCCAAGAACAGCTCGATAAATCACGCCTCTCGCACTGAACTGCATGCACACAGCACGGTGCGTTTTCAGCAGGGATCCAGATGTAAGCAATTAGGCCACGCTGGGCTATTCTGCTGCCTCCCCTATATGAGACATGTCTAAATAAGAAAAATCCAGCTCATTCTTAAAAACATGCACAGTTCTTCCCAGACAGGCAGTGGTTAGCCCACGCTGGCAGATCCAGAGCACTTTCCAAAGTCATGGTCTAAATAGATGTCTAGACAATGCCCTGACTGCATCTGGGACAAGGTCCTATTGTCCACCAGACCCCACCTCCCTCTTGCTTTCCTGACATGCAGAGGTCCAGCTCTGAGGTGCAGGGAGGCTGGATCAGATGACCCACGGTGGTCCCATCTAACCTGATCCATTCTGTGATTCTGTGAAGCATAGTGTAGCCTAGGGGTCAGGGATAGCTATTTGGCCTGGGTCCTCCAAGAACTGTGTTCAGGGCTGCTCTCAGTCCTTCTTGGACATGAGGTTTGCCAGGCACCTCAGAGGATGCTGTCATTTCCACTTGCTGTCTGTTCTGTGATGAAATTCCAGCAAAAAAAAGGAACAGCTAGGGAAAACTGGTATGCTGGAGGGAAAGGTTTAGGCCTTCAGAAATGTCTAAACAAATGGCAACAAGCCACTTGGGTTGCGTTTCATTTCCTCAAGGGATTTCAGACTGTTCTGAATACAATAAACAACTGCCACTGGGGAAGGCAGACATATTTTTCTTTTCTCTTGAGGTATTGTAGATGTTATTCTATGTTCTGTGGCGGAAAAAAAATGTTTCTTGAAGCAACTGGAAGGTTCCAATCAGTGAGATGCAGAGAGAAAAGCTCTAAGCAAGCTATTTGATTGCTCTTTGAAAAGCTGCCAGAGGTGGATGGCATTACAGAGAGACACTACAAGAAGGCTTCATGACATTAAAAAAAACATTCCAGCCCTCTTTCAACTGTAACACTGGATTAGCTACTAGTTGGTTACTATGATAGCTCAAATGTTGTTTACTCTTGAAATACTTGACAAATCCATTGGACTGGGCTGCACTGACCCCAGGAGATGACTATGGTAAAAACATTCAAGTCACCCTTCACTTCTGTCCCTGGAATTATTTTTTCAGTGTGTAGACACATGTTGAACTATGAAAGGTATGAAGTTGTCTATGATGAAGGAAGGTTTTTACAAGGAAGTTTAACACTCTCCAACTTTATTCAAGCTGTGAAAAAATTCCTGGGGAAGAAAGGAGCATCCGCTTACTGGATGGGGAAGAAAGGAGCATCCACTCACTGGGTGGTACAGCTCATGACTACTCAGTATTTCTGGGGTAGAGGAGAACAGCAACCATTTAAATGGATATAATGTCTTCAGTATTCTGGAAAAGCTATATTTAAGAACTAAAAATTTCATACACACAGAGTATACTAAAAAAAAAAAGTTGGTCCTTTACTTCCCATCATGTTTACATCTCTTCTGCACAGAGTCTGAATGTCCACACTAATGTCCTAAATATTTCTGGAGTTCTGACATCTTATATATAATTATATATATACAGACACACATAATCATACTTTTTGGCTAGAATGTCAAATGCAGGAAGGCATTTTATTGTCTGGCCTTTGAAGGCTGGGGTCCCAGAAAAGCTGTGGAAGAGAGGTTTGGCTTTGCCTGCTGGAAAATGTGCCACCTGTCAGAAAGCCCTTTCCATTTGGTGCAGATTCCTGGTTGATATGGGCAAGCAGAAATGTCAAGTGCTGCAGGGAGAACTCTCTGCATTTCAGCTCCCCCACAGGAATGTCTGGGGCTGTTCCTCAGGAAACATCCTCCTCTAATCCTGCAGGCAGCCAAGGAAACAAGGGAACATGCTCCTGATGGCCAGCGCACCCTTGAGAAATGTTCAACTGCAGGTCTGGCTGTATTTGCTCACTACTTGACTGTGACAAAAACAAGAGGCTTCTCAGTAATGGCATATTTCATTTACAACACCCTTTCCTTCCCTAGACTCCTCTCAGTCTGTCTCAGCACGCCTCCCCACAAGGCTCCTCAGCAACCCCAGCAATATTTGTTCTTCTCCTTTGCTATCTGGTCTTTTCTGCTTTTTGTCGTATGCATTTTACAGATAAAGAGAAGACTGTTATCCAGGGAGGCATAAGCAAATAGCTTCTACTTAACTTTCCTTTCTTGAGAAAGTGCAAGTTTCTGATGCTGAGCTTAAAGGGCAAGAAATGCAGGCAGGCTCTCACTTTAACCACCACAAGCAAACAGTTTGTGTGTCTGTAGGCAGCAGCAAGGGATCACTTTTCAAACCTCCTCATACCAAGATCATGGCCAAAAGCTGTATGAGGGCGTGTTTTCTCTGACTGTCTCAGTGGATGTTGAATCAGAGAGACAGACAACATGTCCATGGATATGGAGCACCTACAGCATAGCACAGCAATGCTATCCCCACATGTTCTAATCTTTGGACTTTCCCAACATTCATCAGGTGACCAGATTTTACCTTCCTGTGCTGCACAGCACGCCTCTCAAAAAGTTCTCCTTTTCATCAGCTGTTTCTAGGTCTGGTTCTTTTGTCTTTGGGTTTCTAATTTCACTGAACTTCCCAGCTACCCAGAGTTTCACCTCACAGTGGTCTCTGAGACGGGTTCACCAGTTTCTCATCACAATCACTCACTTTCACACAGCCAGTCCTTCTCCCTAACTGACAGCCATTTGGAGACACAGGAGTATTTGAACCCAAACTTTCTGAGCAAGCTCTGCCAAAACTTTTCATTAAGATAAACATGACCGCCCCTCAGATTCTGCTAGCAGCTGTTACAAGAGAACTGACTTCCTCATGCAGCAAGAGAGGACAAGCTTGTATTTCAACTCCTCTGGCAGATGATGGAAACAGGGGTTTGATAGGTTCTGGAGGATTTGTTGCTGGTTTGTTTTGTTTTCTTTTTCATTTCAGCTGCAAACTAATGACTGAAGTGGTAGTTTACAAGCTCTCCAAAGCAGAATGTATGGAACATTTCTCAGAAGGAGTGTATAAAAAAAGCATCATATTTATCTCATGAAGTTATAATGTAGGCAGTAATTATCAGGAGCCTTCCTCTGTCATTCCACGCACAATTCTTTCCAGCCTCTGCTGCATGGTATATTAACAATCCCTTTCTATCCAAAGCCGTGGTAAGGCATGCTTCAAAACAGTGCATTTTTTAAGGCTTTGTGTGACCTTTTCATTCTGTTGGCCTTTCCAGAAAAGGATGATGAATATGGTCTACCTTGTTTGAAAGTTGCAAGTGGTCAACAATGTTTCTGTGGCATGTGGTGACTACAAAGCCTACTATAAAATACATGGAAGAATGTTTATATGAGAAGTTACAGCTCTGGTAAAACTGGACAGCTGTACCTCTGAAGAAGCCATCTGCAAAGCCACAGCAGGGAAAAAAATCCCCACATTTTGAATCCAGTTAAAAGCTTTCTGAGACTGCCTTGATATCCTAACTGCAAGATTAGGTGTGTACCAATACTTTAAATTTTTGACCTGACTCCTGGAGTGCCAGCCCGGACGCCGAGCAGCCGAGCAGAACGCTGGGGATGTGGCAATGGGGAGGGCTGGCACAGCCTCCTGCCCAGAGACCCTCAGAACCAGCCTGTGAGGCTTCTCCCCAGTGCTCGTGGTGCAGCAGCCCCTGCACTGGGGACAGGCTGCTCCTGGCCACCAGCCCCCCACTTGTCCCCTGAAACAGATGCTACAGCAGGCTGGGAAACACTGGCATTCCTTGGGACACCACAGCTGTGCAGCCCTGGGTTTCAGGCGAGCGTTTTCTCCTCTTTTGATCAACATCCATGTTCTCCCGTCCCCCTCTACGTCTCCTTTCAAGATCTGTTTTTATTTAACCTTGAAATGCAAGGGGAGCAACCTAGGTTAAAAAAAACCCAAAATGAAAAACACAACAAAGGACCCCCTCCCTATTCCATCTTCAGACACTTCTGCAGCTGCAAACCAGAGTGCATTTTTTTCCATTCAAAGCCACAAACTGGCCTGAATTTGCTAAAATGCTGGGTTAGTGCACATGAAACCTTCAGCATGCCTGTGAACTTTCCTGCAGCTCAGGAAATTCAGAACTGGTCTGTTTGTTTTCCCCCTGGAGTCCCCCAAATTTGCTGCCAGTGCTGCCAGCGCTGTTATGAGCCCCAACATCGCCCCTTGGTGGCTGGAGCTGTCCTTCGTGTGGCTGGGCCAGGGTCCCCTCCAGCTGCTCTCTTGCGCACGGAAATTGAAAAGCACTGGCATGGTTACAGAAAGGGGTGGGCTCCCCTCTCATCCCACCCTCTCCCCTTAAATTCCAGTCTGAGCAGGTCAGACTAGACAGGCTGCGTGTCCTCCAAAACAGACTTTGCCTACACCACCCTGCACCCAAGCCTTAGTCCTAAGCGGCCAGGAACTGCAGCTGATCACACAAGGCTTTTATGACATTTTATCAGCTTTCACTTTGATCTCTGAAAATCAAGGTTCTGCTTATGTCTGAGACTACTTTCTCTTGCAGGCAACATGGTGCAGCAGCCTCAGTGCAGATGTGTGTGGGGCAAGAGCAGTGACAGAGCAGGGCAAAAGTGCCTGCAGCACACCTTTGCACCTCCTTGCACTCCTGACAGCACCGTGCTGCACATTAGACACTCACAGAGTTGCTTTATTCTGCTTTTTGCAGCAGGCAAGAACACTCAGCGCACAGCCACCTTCCACCTCAGTGTGACTGTCACCCAATCCCTGCCTGAAGGCTGCTGGAAGTGTGGACAAGAGCCATTTTCCCCACACACCCCTGCCTAGGATCCCATTTTCCCTTCCTCTATCCCGGTGTCAGTTGCCAAGGAACACCACCAGCCAGAGTGGCAGAAGCACAGAGCACTCAATGACTTGTTCAGGGTTCCATTTCTCCATTGAAAACTTTCCTCCTCACCCCCCGCATCCCCCACTCTCCCAAGAAGCTCATGGCTCCTTTATCGGAATCAGCCAGGGCAAACTGCTGGATGACACAAACCAGACGGCCAGCATCCGCTGCAGACCGGGACAAAAGATGGAAGCAAAAGATAATAATGGAGCACAGCTGGCTGATAAGCATGTTTAAATTTTGCAGAGATTAGCTGTGAGAACAGGAAGGAGCTCTTTCTCTCCCTTCTGTTTGTTTAGCTTTCTGTAATTGTTTATTTTCAGGATGAAAAACATGCCCGCGCAGACTTATCAAGCAAGTTAAAGCGAGGCAGAGGGAGAAATTTGTCTCATTAGAGACATGAAAGCCCCGACGCAGCCGAAAGCAAGCCGGCTCTCCGCTGTGCAGAGCCACGTAGGCGCTCGGGCGGAGCGGAGCGAGCGGAGCGCCCCAGCGGCTCCTGGCCGGCCCCGGAGCGGCTGCGAGCGCTCAGCCCCTGGGTCCGCCTGGCTCCCCTGGCTCCCCGACAGCCAGCACGGCTGCACTGCCGCCTCCTCACCCGCCACGGCTCAGCTGGCGGCTTGCACGGCTCCTCTCACTCGGCAAAACCTTTCCCTTATTTATCTGGGCTGTCGGAGTGTGAGCTCTCAGTACAGAGCAGCAAGGCTCTCCTAAAATCTGTGAGTGAGTGTCTGTGCCTGGCTTCCGCAGATGTAAAAACAAGCTCTGGAAAATAAGGCTTTTTGTAAGGGAAACCAGCAAACAAAACACATTTGAAGGAAGAGTTGCAGTTTAAGGGGCTGACGCTGCTGTCACAGGATGAAATGTAAGTTTTCCTCATGTATTTCACACAGAGGACACACAGGTTGCCACCAGCCGCTAAACTGTCATCATAAAATAGGGCTTTCACTGCCCTTCCTCCCCTGCCTGCCCTATATCTGAACCTGCTTGGCTCAATTTCCACACAGGCAGACCTGCATCCCATTCTGTGGATCCCCACTGGTGTGAAAGCTGCGGGATCACATCAGTGGTATTATAACATCTCACTTTTCCCTCCTCTCTGACTGACAGCACACACAGGAGGTCCTGCAGAACACGCTTGTACAAAGATTAGGCCAGAAACTCTACCCGAGCTTCCTGTTCGCACCTGGTAATGCTATGAATGAAGAAAGAGGCCCCAGGGTCAGCTGTACTCAGAGTATTTCATGCCCCCCTGGAGAAGCAAAGCTGTGGTAGAGCTGGGTTTCCTACAGCTGAGCATCCCAGGGTGCTGCCAGGCAGCCAGAGGTGTGGCACTGCATGTCATCACCCTCTGCTGGAACAGCTCGAGCCTGGGCCATCATCACACCGAGTGAAAAGGTTTTGGTCCAGGTCTGTAGGACTGTTCCTTCACTGGGCCCAAGAGGCCGAGACAAAACCAGAACAGGAGGGTAGTTCTATGATGGCCCCCTCTCACCCTACCTTTAAAGTAGTACCAGCATGAAATGGAGAACAAAACTGAGCCATTGAGGTCATGAGCATGAACATGTTCTCTCAACAGTCATTTTCACTGGGGAAAAGTTTTTCTCTGTTTTTCAGAATAAGTTAAGAGACCATTGCACTAATATGTGAAAAAAAAAATAAAACTGATAGAAACAATGTGCTTCTTGTGTTCTAAGTGCTGTGGCTTGTTCACGTGAGCCATCCTTTTGGATGGCTACACTGGTTTGTTTGCAAGACTGGCAGTGCAGAGGCAGAGAAAGCAGCTGCACTCAGAAAGCTTGTTAGTTGTGTGGAAGCTTGACAAACCCCACGACTCAGCTGAACACCAACCTGCTGCTTCCCCCATTGTTCCCCTTGCTGTTATCACTACAAGAATTTTTTCAAAAACATTCATGAAAAAAAGACATTATTTTCTGATTAAAAAAACCCTCCAAACCCTCCAGAAGTTGATTAATACCTCTGAAAAGCTCTGTGGTTTGCTCCAGAAGTCCCTTCAACACAGCAATACAAACTTAAATCAGTCCCAGAAGCAGTGCAGCCTCCAGAGGGCTGTGCTGCCCAGGCTCCAGCAGCCATGTGTCTGGGTGGGAATGCTGGGTGGGGATCCCTGGGGTTCCCAATGGGAATGCACCAGAGGCCAGTGGTGGTCTGGCTAATGCCAGCACTCCCCCAGCAGTGCACGACTCCCTGCACACTGGCAGCACTGCAGAATTGTAGCATGCTCCTTCTCTGCCTTCGATTACAAATTGATGATTTATTGCAATAGGTAAAGCAAGTGAAGCCTCCTGGGTAATTATAATCAGCAGTAAAACACAGTGTTTGCCCTGAAAAGCTTCCTATCTAATTATACCTATTATTCCAAAATTATTGCAAAGCATTTTTTTTTCTGCTGTCTGGGCTCATAAATGACAAGTATTTTAATAATCACCTGAAGTACGTATCAAAGATTTACAATGTCAAAAGGAATTTCAGGTGCTTTGTAAGTGCCTATTTTCTGTAAAATCATGCTTTTATGACAGCTCATATAAGACAGAAATACAAATGCACTGTATACGTAATCTCAAGGCCTATGTATCCCCAGTGTGTGGTTTTGCATTTCTACATTTAAAAAGATAAAACAGGATGAATCAAACAGGATGAATCAAACCTGGTTCTTGAGTGCTTTGTTGCAGCAGCTGTGTCAGAACCCAGAATATATTAATTCACTAGCATGGACTGACCTTTTTCTCTTCTAGCAGTGGGGATGTGATGGAAGGAGCACATTTGTGTCGCCAAAGGTGAAGGATAGGCACTGATGCAGGGAAAAAAAGCTTAGCTTAAATCAAGGAAAGCACCAACATGGCTGCTGTGAGACCTGCTTTGTTGCCTTCACACAATGTGTGCTTCCACATAGGAGGAACAGCAGTAGGAGCAGTGATACGCTGCACCCCAGCATGGGGGAAACAAATAACGGGACTGGCCAGATAATGAGGTACAATGACTAATAATTGTGGGGTTTTTTTCACTGTTTTTAAATAGGTCACCCTTTTCCTCTCTGACTCTGAATCGAATTTTCCTCTGTGCTGGCTGCCAAGCATGTGACTCCTCCAAGCTGTAAAAAAGGAAAGCAGCAGCAGGCCCTTGGGGTATGGAGATATTACAGCAGCCACGCAACACATTTCTGCATTCAGAAAAGCTTTAGCAGTGGGTCAGGCAACAGCTACTAAGCATGGACATATGAATATTTTTTCATGTTATCAGAAGAAAATGTGGAACTGATAAGAAACACCTGTGGACATGCAAAGCCATCTCAGAACCCAGGGTTTGTTTAGATGATAAAGAGATAAAATCTGAAGGCATGTATTGCAAGGGAAGATAAACTGTAGCAGAATGTCTATTTTGAAAAAAAAAAAAAAAAAAAAGAAAGAAAGAAAGAAGTGGTATATTTCAGGTAATTGGCTTTCTCTGCAAAGAAAGGTCCTTGAGGATCATAAGGCAACGTTGGTGCAATATGTAAAACTGTATGAGCTGCATGGATGCTGTTCATTCATTTTTCTTCATGGAAACATGATGCCGTTTAGATTTTATTTGCATCTTGTAAATATTTTCTTAGAACCCCAGTAGGACACTGGAAAGCATAAAAGCACACATTACCAGCTGAACATATGTAACCAGAGTTTTCTCTTTGCTTGCAGCTCAGCCTGTTCCATGTGCTCTGATTTAAGCCCTGTAATACACTTACCACATAAGAATTCTGTTTAGCTACATTTAACATTTTTGAGGGAAGGTTTGTCAGATCATTTGTTTTACTTAATGCATACATATTTTCATGCCTTTGTCCTGCTTGATGTGAAATAAGCATTTTTTAAAGGAAGTCGATCTCTTTTCATAATTTGGAAAAGATGCAGTATTTAAACACTGAGAAATGTGCAGTGCAGTGTGGATTTAATGGAAACATTGCCAAAATTCTACTCTTATGTTGTGGCATTAAATCAGTCAGAAGACAGAGGCAAACTGCCAGTGTGTGCAATGCCCAGAGGAGGAGGCAGTTCCAGTAATAATTTTAGAGACTGTAAAGTGACTCTAAAATGGAAATATCAGCAGCAGCTCTAGGAGGGCTCAGCTGCACAAGATGCACAAGCGTGTGCCCAATTTTAAACACACAAGTAGCTCCAAAATCAATGAGACCACCCACAGGTTTACCATCCTTTGAAGAATTGAGCCCTTAATTGCTCAGTAACTGCTGCAAGAAGACGTCAAGTTTCCTTTGTTTTACATATTATTAAAAAGAGCTTTGCCAGCATAAAACACTGGCGGAGCCCAACTCAAACCAAATGGATAAAGCGAGGAGCCAAAGCAGCCTTGCAGAAGGGGTGGGTTCTGCTACAATTCTCCTGTTTCACTTCAGGATGACTTGCTCCTCCTGCTGTGGTCCACACTCAGCAACACTTTAGGCAGGACCACCAAATTGCAGTTGCATCCACCTTTGGCTGATGAGCAGTTGACAAGTTCAGAAGGTTTGGTGATAATTTTCTTTGTACACAAAGTCCCACTCAACAACCCTCTGTTAGAAAAGAGTATTATTTCTGTAAAAAAATTTTTTTAAGACCTACTTGGGACGCTAAGCTTCTTTGTCTGCCAGAACACTTCTACAGCTTCACAAACTCTATTACAGGTGAGGCACAAGAACTTTAAGAAGCTGATCCTTTTGCAGTGCACGAGGCAGGGAAGTGTTAATATCTCTGCTCTGCAGAGACAACCGATCTGCAAGGGGTCAGGAACCTCAGCTGCAGAAAATCCGGAAAGCTAAGCTAACTTTATTGGAGCTCTGCTGATTTATACCAGCTGAACATATGGCCTCAGAAGATTAAGTAGTCTGTGTGAGAAATCTGTGGCACATCTGGGACACTCCAGGGCCTGAGTCACAAGATCATCCTTCCTGCCCATAACAATTGCAAACATGCCTCTACTATGCAGGAGCCTCTGCAAACTTTTTTGTTAACCTCCTGGCAAAGCAATAATGAAATTGTTTGAATGACTGAGCCCAGGGAAATCTGGGGTTAGCTTATGCTGTTAACAAAGCCAGTGTCTCTGATTACTTTGTGCATTGCACTATTCTATACAGGTAAGCCAAAACTATATAAAATATTGGATTATTGTGCTTGCAGTCATATTCTGAACAGAGACATAGCAGAAGGAATTTTCAGTCCAACATGGGGGAAGAGTCTGTCAAAATCTCACAAAATGGGATCTGGGTTTCCTTCTTTCCTCAATCCTCTGCCATGCTGGATATGAGTGGCTGAGGATGAATGCATCACTGCAGAGAGGTTTCCCTGTCTATGCTTTTTTACCATCAAGGGGTTTATGGCAGGGTAATGTCATACACATATTTCCCTCACTGTCTTTTGCCCAGGAAATATGGAATTTCTGGAAATACAAAAGATCTAAATAAAGTCACAAATATGCTTTAATAGGCTACTAAAGCATGATCACTTTGTATCTGGGACAGCTATTTTAACCACAGCAACATTTTGCTAACTATTGCTCCAGGACAGGGGAAAAAATAAATCTTATTCAAATAGGTTATAAAAAATAATTAAAATAAATTGGAGCAAAGCCTGTATAGTTTGGGGGGGGGGGGGGAAGTGAAGCTGTTCACCTGCAGGCTCTGATTGATGTTTGGGCTCCTGGATACTCCAGGCTTAGCTTCAAAATGATACAATGAAAACTATTCACAACCTTCATGTTACAGTGCTAATTTCAGATAATGGTAATGGTGAGAAAGATAATGGCACCCCTCAGTCAAAAGAAACAGAACAATACAATGAAAACTCATTTAGAGTTTGATTTATTACCACAATAATTAGTAAAATGTTTCATACTGAGGGGATCAGTATTGCAAATGACATGAAACAACCATTGAAGAACAAGCAATGATGCACAGCATTTGCAATTATCAAGGGGAAAACTGGAATTGAACTGTATTTAAACAAAGAAGCAAAAAAAAAAAAAAAAAAAAAAGAGAGAGAGAGAGAAAATAAAGAAAAAACAAACAAATACACAACCTAGTCTGGAAAATTAATGAAAAATGTAATCAAATTACTCCAGAAGTTAAGAAACACAAAAGCGCTTCACCAGTTTTCAGAAAAATATGACACACAGCAAAACTTTTAGAGGGTTAATAACATTCTGTGAGCTATATGTATCCTAACCTTGCAAGTATTTGTTTTAGAAGAGTTTATTTTTTAACAGACTTTGTTATGCTATGTGACAAAAAGGGCTACATAAACATTGTGGCTCTCAATAAGGAGGGAAAGAAATGGAGAAAATTATTATTGAATTTGATTAGCATCCATTTTCTGCCTGTTGTTCCACCAGGAAGCAACATCTGCCAGCAGTTTCCCGAGCTCTCTGTGCAACCCAGCACCACCACCTGCTGTTTGGTAAGGAAGACTCCACTCCCCTTGTCCTCCAGCACCATGCAGATGAAGAGAATTTCATTTAAACATTTCAAGATGAGGAGGACAAAGAAACAGCACAAGACAGGAAAGCAAACTCCCACCACCCACGGCAGTGTGTGGGAGCTCTGCCCATCTAAACCACAGGGCAATCCCTCCTCAGAAATGGGGTGAAGAAGCTTAGCTGGTCACAACACCCATAATGGCTGGCTCTTCTGCTCTCTTAGCAAGGGGTACCCACAAAATCTTTATAGACTTTGGCACTGCATGTGACTTGCCTCAAGTGTGCAGCCTGCCTTCCCCCAGATCCTGAAGGTTATTGGAAAAAGAAGTTCTGTTTGCTGCATTTTGGCTCTTCTGGCTATGGGGGGCTGCTGAAATTTCCTTGCATGATGCTTTCTCAGTGATGGTCAACTGAATACAGGCCTCCCAGGTTCAGACACATGGAAAACAGCAAGGTCCAAAGCTAGTGAGAAAATCCCTCATTCCTTCCAACAGGTGTGATGAAAAAGTGAGCCTGTGTCATTTCCTTTTAATTAGTAATGGACCAAAAAGAAAGAAAAATATAGCTAAGGGTGCCCTAAGAAAGCCAGACAAAGAAATTCAATAGCAATCTGCTGCCTGTATCCAAAACTGAAGCTAAAAGCTGTGTCAGCTGCACCTGAGAATCCGACCAGACTCCACACTGCAGGAATAACTGAATTACAACCAATGGGAGCAACTTTGGGGGAGCCACCCCCCATTCACACTGCTAAATCACAGCCCAAAATCGGCTTGGTTTTTTGGGTTTTTTTCTACCAGTTTTCCTTTTAGACAGGTAAATCTCCAGCTTGGCCTATCTGCATATCTGATTCTTCCCAGGATGAGTGCTCTGTCCTGTATCTTGTGCAGGCACGAATGGAGTGTGTTCAAAAGGGCATGTCACTGATTAATGGCAAACAGTGCAATTCTTAACTGATAGTGAAGTATCCCCCAGCTGCTAATCAGTGCTGTCAATGATCTGTGATGTTAAGCATGTGCATTTCTGCAGTACAAGGTTTGTGATGCTTCAGGGGCTGGCTATAGTGTCCAAAATTCTCATTTACCCCAAAGAGGAAGGGGCTTGGGTGGATGAGGAGTGTGTTTACTGTTTTTTGTTGGGTTTTTGTTGCTGTTGCCTCACCCCCAAATGAGAATTTGATCATGCTTTAAGGCCGCTCATCCTGCATTGTCTGTTTCTATTCAGCTCTTCAGCTGAGGTGATGAGGTTTTAGTTTATTTGCATGCCCAGTGCACACCTGGGAGCTGTAGAACTAAGCTTATCATCAGGTTGATGCAGGTTACATTTTTAGCCTCTCCTGGTCTGGAATACCTGAACTGTAGCACGAAGCATAGTGCAGCCTGACTAGCTCAAAACACCCAGCCCTTGGAGGCTTCAGTTTGCAATTTCTGCCACCCCTTATTTCCCTGCCCGCTTAAACCATTAAAAGAGCTCAGGGCAATTTTAAGATTAGAGGGGGGTTTTGTGTTATTAGCATTTTTATTTTGTTTGTTTGATTGATTGACTGATTGATTGAGTGGGGTTATTTTAGTACAAAATGGAAGAAATATATGTTTTGCATGAACAGAGCTGGAGGTACTTGAGCTTGGAGCTGGCCCAAGTGGGTGGTACCAGAGCTGGGGGAGCAGGCACACAGGACACTGCCTGCCCCACGTCTGCAGGGGTCAGCCAGAAACCTAGACAGGGCAGAGATGCAAATATGAGACACATGGGCAGGAGTCCCTTTTCAGCCTTTTTGCTGTGCCTGTCTCTGCAGCAGGGATGCACTGTGAATGTAGTCTGCCACAGCAGCCACTGGAGCGAGGCAGGGAAGGCTCTGTATCCCCCTGATAGCTGAGATATGGATCAATTACTTCCCTCAAACACTGGTCCACAAACAACTGAGCCAATGCTCACCTTCACTAACTACAGGGACTTCTAGATAGGGACCAGTTTTTGAGTACTAACCTGTTTCTTTGGGCTGAAAAAGAGCTGAATGGAATTGCTTTCAAATGTAGGTGCCCCTGTGTGTGCTACTGTTCACGTGCCCTGAGGTTGGAGCCCACATCACTACTGGCATCTCAAATGGCCACAGGATCAGAGACAACACATGGATGTTGAAACTGCCACATGTGTAAAATGAATATGAAAATAAACACCTAAAAATATATCTGAATTTTAGTAAGAGCTAAATGAATGCAGTCAACGTCTGAAATATTTCCTAGAATTATCCTTATCCTAGCAGTGGATTTTTGTAGTGGAAAAGCTGCAACACAACTTAGAAAATATAGATCACTAAAAAACTCTGATGGAACCCTGAAATGACATAATACGGCACTGAATTTATCAGTGACTTTTAATCGGGGTATGCTGGGAATTCCCCTTCTGCCATATTTAAGATTTCTTTAAAAAAAGGTCATCTTTTAATTTCAAATATGCAAACTGTCAGTTGCATAACATGGGCCATAAATACAGCAGAGTTCTTACTTCACTGAGTAATGAAAAGATCAAGGTGCTTTCAGTTTAGTTAACTCAAGGAGACTGAGTACAGAGATTTTTAGAAGACTGTTCCTAAATATTATAAAATATATCTGGTGCTCTCCTACTCTTTTCCCTCTGACTAACTATATTCATTTAAATTGTTTATTATTGAATCAGCAGAGGTCAAAAGCTAAGACCTATCCATCCCTTCCACCTAGAGGAAATTCCTCTCTGATGTCTCTACGTTCTCTCCATCCCCTTTTCAATATATTTTTAATAACAGTGGACTTCCTGAGAGCCTTGCAGGCATCTAAGTGCACACACACCAACACTACCCAGGTTTATCTGATTATTCACTAACCATGCAAGAGGAAGATGGCTCTCAACATTATGACTGCCAGAGAGAAAGTCTAATGGCAAAGAGAGAAAATAAGTATTTAAGAGGAAAAAAGACTATAATATGATCAGAAGCTGGTGATTAATTTCTGGTGACTTGCGATGATTTAAATCTAAGGGAACGGACTTTATAGGGCCGTAAATCTTCCATACTATATAGAGTACACTTTTATTCCAGAGATCAATCCATGATTTTCTACTTTCAGAAATGCCTCTTGTCTCATTAAATCCTTCTCTTTTTGTCAAGCCTGAGCTCTTTCAGAGATGAGTGCAAATTCTGAGGTACTCCAGTGAGCAAATATTCTGCCAAGTTCAAGTTTTCCAGTTTAATCATGTTACCAAAAGCTGCTTCCTTAATGCCCTTCTCAGTAATTTGATTGTGACTGAGATCAAGCTTTTCTAGCTCTGACAGCTCACTGAAGACATCAGTAGGAATTACTAATATTTTACTGGATGCTAAATATAATTCCTCAAGGGCAAGAATAGAGGGAATGAATGCTGCTCAGTTGACTGAAGTTCATCACGTGCAAAGATGCTACGGAGCCAAACTCCTCTCTGGGAAGGGTTGATGGGTTACCCTGCTGCTGGGGAGGCTCAGTGCTGCCAGACCCCTGTGCTGAGTCAAAGCCTGATCCATCACAGCTCAGGTGCCCCAGCTCCACCAGGACACAACTGCTGGGGGGCTCCTGAGGTTTTTGTCAACCTCCTGAAGACACGAGCCTCTGCAAGCCTTCATAGGCTTCTTTCACAGCTCCATCTCTGAGTTGCTTGTTCTTCAGAACTGAGAAATCTGGCGACAAATATACCTTCAGAAGAGCCAGCTGTATGAAATTTACCCTGTTATTCACAAGTCATAAATATCTAACAGTAAAGGGAATTCCTTCAGATTTTCTGACTGCCATTTGCCTGAGAACTAAACCACTCCTAAAATGAGAACAGTGAAACTACCACTCTTTTCAGTCAAAGAAGAGTTTAAAAGCACTTTGTATATAAATTTCTTTCTAATATCCTGTATTAGTTATATTGGTGTAATAATAGCTGTAACAGATATAATTTATACTACTTCTCTGTACCTGTATTTGACTATAAAATTGTTGGTGGTTACAGTTAGAGCACTACTTCTGTGTCCTCAATATCTTTTATAAACAAAGTTCTCTAGGGTTACATAATTTGTTTTTATCTTGAGCTCCTTCTCTTGAGTGTCTATGATGTGTGCTCTGACTCCAGTATCACTCTCAAATGCTCTTTTTTTTGAGCATCTGTTTTCTACATTTTCACAATTTTTTTTTCCAAGAAAGAGTAAAATAATAACTCATGCTTTGATGTATGCTGATGCACAATTTGCTCACTTGGTAATCCCATGTATGTGATGAATAACCACAAAGGAACCTTATATTAACGTGCCTCTAATTATTTATATCCTATGGTTGAGTCATTATTCACCTATGACTTTCCAGCATACATAATCATGTATATACATACCTTAAAACAATTATTTTTAAACAGCTGACTCTCCAAATGTAACTAAACAGCTTCAGCTGGAGGGCTCACCTGCCAGAGCAGGCACACTGGAGGGCAAGAGCCATCCTCAAAACAGGCTGTTGATCTGATAATCTCATCTTCCTTACAGCACTATTACTTTTTAAAAAAACATTATTCTTCTGCCCTTTTCTAGCTTTCTGCTTGTTTACCAGCTTCTTATTTTTAATTTTTGCTGGTTTAGGAAATAGACTATACAGTCTTTTCTTCTGTATTTTTTGTTAACTCTTCCTTTTTATACCATTTACTAGAAGGAATATTAGTGATCCTTCTCCTGACGCTTTTTGGACAAACACTGCAGCACTCTGGCCTGAGAGAGCACTCACCCTTGTCTGATTTGTGACTTATCCTTCTGCCAGCTGGAAGGTTCCTCTGCCTGCCCGTGCAGATGCTGGGAAAGGGCCCGCTGGGCTGTTCCTGGATGTCAGGAGTGATGCTCCCACCCAAGAGACTGGCCTTGATCTCTGCAGGGGACACCTCTGAGGTGCAGCAATAAACAAAAGGTTTTGCCTTTCTGCTCTTTTACAGCTGCTGGCACAAGTGTGAATTTCAAGGCTGAATTAGTGCTAATATGTTTCAAAGTCAAAGCTTCATTTTAAAACTTCTTGTTGAACTTATGGGCCAATTTGAATGTTTTCACTGCATTTTTTTTTTCCTGTTTTCAGGGTTTTCCCTGTTCCTCATGCATTAATTTCTGTTAAGGTAAAGACACAAACACTTCTGGAGAAAAAGACATGTATACATAAAATCATAAACTACACAGTCTATTACCATAAAAGTCTGTTGATAAAATTTTTAAATGACATAAATTCAGAAAACTTTGATTGATACTCTCACTTCTTTCCTGATTTATAACAACCCTGGGGACCTGGATTTTCTGGTGAAAGAGAATGTAATTTCTTCTTCCATTATAAATGCTTGAGGATATTGAAGCTATAAAATACATTTTTTCCATTTCAATGTGGGTCTGAATAACACTGCTCTTTAAAATGTTGTATTTAACCTGCCTTTCAGCATACTACAAAGTTATTTCAGTACCTTTAGATATAAGGCATATGTGACTTCCTGTGTCATGCAGGGGATACATACTGCTAGGAGAGGTTTAGAATTATCAACACCTTGTCAGATGAAAAGGGCTAATATATGTCTGTTGGAACTGTGCTTTTAAAATAATTGATTGTTGTCTGTCCACTCCAAAAAAGTAGAAAGAATGGAGTATTTATGACAGCTAGTTATTTATATCCCTACAATTATAACTAATTCATTTCTGAAATTGTTACATTCTTTCCTATCTCTTGGTCAAACGATTCATCCATTTTCCAATAGACAGTACACTAAACCAGCAAGTTTCTCTCAAGACCAAATTATGTTTTATCTCCTGATATTTCTGAAAATACTCTCATCCCAGGAATTCAGATATAAAATCTAAACTTACTAAAAACTCACTGCAGTCATTTCTACAGCTGAGAGGAAGAGAAGTGATTTAACCATAATGATCATCATCCCCATTGACTCAAGGAAAGTTTCTATCCTTTGCTGAAATGGATATTGGGAAAAAAAAAAAAAAAAAGAGTTGAAATAGCTAACAATTACAATGAAAATAAAATGAAAATATGTCTTGCAACATTCCTGTGGTTGTATTGTTACTTACATCCTGCATGTATACCATCTCACAGCCTGTCATTTGGACACAGAGGACTCTGAGGACTCTGCACAGCCCCCTGCCCCACAGAGAGCAGTAAAGGCACCCTGTGGCCTTGGGTGCCTCAGACCACCTTTCCCAAATGGGGAGTTTGCCTGGAAATGTCTCGTCTTAATAGTGACTTGGAAGATGTTTAAAAGTGACCTCAAGAAGAGTTAGAGACTTTATAAAGGAGCAAGGCTGATGATGCCACCACCTTTGTAAGAGATATGTGACTTGATTCCCTGCAAGGCTCATTAGAATTTCATTATTGCAGTCTTGAGGAGCCTTTGACAGCAATGAATCCCTAGTACAATATCTCATCTTCCCCTGCCAGGTTCCCTCCAATTCTGCTGGATAATACCCTTTGGTACCTGCCATAGACCCTGCTGCCTGCAACCACAGGCAGAACCCCAAAGTCCCTTCCTCATAAATGTCTCATTTTTCTCTCCTTATGTAAGTTTAACTTTCTTTAGCATGCTCAGCTTCTTCCAATGCCACAGGTGTCCTCTCTGCTTTCACCCAATGCTACTCCAGTAGAATATTTGCAGCTCTCCATTCTCCTGCCTAACTTTGTTTTGCCCTTTGCTGAGCACAAGATCCAAGATGTGCTGGCAAAAGGAAATTTTGACTGTGCTGGGATCCTGGCAGCACTCTCCCCTGGTGGGAGCCCTGTCAGGGTTTTTTTGCCTCATCCAGTTGCTGATATTTTTATGAAAATTTAAGAACTTGGAATGTTCAAATTTGAATGAACTTGGGCAATGGCATTAGGACATATATGTGACTAATATGGAGCTACGTTAGTTTCTTATCTTTTTTCAACAGGGTGAAAGTAGCATGAAAGTAACTTAAAAATAGTTTTGTGTTATAATTAGCTTATGTGGTGCACCATAGCAGAAGTTTTCATCCTTTTAGAAATATCTGAATTTTCCAAGGCAAGATCTCACAAATGAGATTAAAGAAAAACTTTGGATAGATATAGCAAGTCACTTATTTTTAATCTATAATCAATGGAGAAAATGAAATTCCTTTAAAGAAAATATTTATCCCATTTAAAAAAATAGATTAAGATATGGGATTTCCAACCAAATGCAAAATTAACTGCAAAACTTCAAATTTCCCTACAACAGTTTAATTTTGCAAACTCTCCCTTAAATACAACAAAGGTATGCTTAGGTATGGTTCTCACACAATGGACGTTACATTACTTTTAAAGAAATAAATACTATTAAAATAACAGACTATGAACCCCCCCACACACACACTTTTCTATTAACAAAAATTAATATTCTCATTTACAAGTAAAAGGAAGGGTTATTTTGCTAACAAGTGTGAAAATCAGATGGATTTTCACTAATGGTTTTCATTATTTTAATTTAAGATATACATTTCTGACTGTACAGTAACTGCTTAATGATTACATGAAACAGATTTCCTATCACTACATTTTTGTATGGATTGAGCATGGTTTTGCAGTGAAAGCAGAGGCTGAGGAGCCATCTCTGGGTGCTCTGTGAAACCATAAAACTGTAGAATCTTTTAGATTCCAGCTGTGCCATGTCCACAGCTAAACCTTATCCTTAAGCACCTCATCCAAACATCTTTCAAATACCTTCAAGGGTGGTGCCTCAACTGCCTCTCTGGGCAGCCTGTTCCAGAGCTTGACAGACCTTTGGGAGAAGAAGTTTTTCTTCATATGTAATTTAAACCTTGCCTGGTTCAACGTGAGTGTTCTGCTCCTCACTCATGGCGCAGTAACTCCACAAATACACACAGGCACCACCTCAGACCCAGAGGTACCAGTGGGGCTGGGTACAGGTGACAAAGCCAAACCAGGGGTCAAAGGCACCTGATTTCTTTACCCCTAAACCAGACATAAAACCATCATGTTTGCCATTTCTACATCTTAATTCTTTAGTACTTGCAAACTGTCCTGGGATCCCTGACCTGAAGGTCTGTACTAGTGCTTTGACTTCTGAACCATCTCTGCACAGATTATCATTGAATTAGGCAGATAAAAAAATAAAGGAAAAAACAAAATCTTTATCCATTGCACATCTCCGATAACCCCCTCTCCCCAACATTTTATTGATTGACTGAAATATTTAGAAAGCAATTATATGACTACCTTAACAGTTTTGGGTTTAGAGAGGTGAGATTAAAATCCAGCAATCATTTTCCTCCTGAATGCTTGAAATATGAAGGATTGCTTCAAGGCTCTACATTACAATTATTCCACTGTGAATTATTTTTATAATTATTTCCACTCCAACTATGCGCTGACATTTACATATTATGTTATAGGTTTCAGCATGTTCCCAGGTCTGACTGTGTTTTGCACTGTAGGCTAAATTCTTGTGTTATTACTGGTGTTATTTTTCTAATGTGTCTCTCTGAACTGTCCACATGGAAAACATTCTGGCCTGATGACATGCTTTGTTGGGATTACAACTGGGTCAATTAATAATGGTCAGTGATCAGAAGCACCTCTCAGCTAGGTTACACAGTTTAATATGACAGCATAATTCTTTTGTCCTCTTTGACAAGTCACCTGTCCCTAAAATGGCACAGATCATAATATAAAAATGTCTAGGGAAAATAAATACCTGTTTTTATAATGGTATCATTAAATAAGCACACTTAAATCCCATGTAAATCTTCTCTATTATCTCACATACCAGAAAAACATTAAAGTTTACTGAAGTCTCAGATGTGAAAAAGAAAGTGGAATGGCTCCCTGCTAGCCTATGATCCTGGACTACAAAGTTCCTTGGAAACAATTACTCATTGGTACAGGCAAGGGTCATTCCATATAAACTACATCTGATCTGCTTTGTTTTCCTGGCACTGGAACATCACTGTGTCCATTTTCAATGGGTTTTAAGTGATGTTTCCCCATTTTTATCAATGATGGTACTCATTTTCACTAATTCCTAATTTATTTTGTAATCAAGCATAAAAGTGGGGACTTAAGGTGATATTCATCCTCAGACAGAGATACTGAAATTTAAGTCTGGATGTGTAAACACCTGCATGTGAGCTGGAATTATCCTAAACTTTCTTAAATTATCCTAAGCTCTCTATCCTAAAGTCTACTTCCAGGAAAGTGAGACTCCACGTTATATCCCAAGCTTTCCTCATGCACATTTAACAAAAGATGAGTGAAAATGACACAGGCTGATAACATCAATACAGAGATCAAACAAGTGGTTGATGGTTCTAGGATGACGTTTTGACGGTCTGGTGTCTTCACTAAAGTTGATCACACATCTGGATTAAGCAATATCTTCCTGGTACCTAAAAAGTTGCTGACTTTAAAATGAAGGCAGAACTGCACAGAAGGTCTTGAGTCACTGCTGAAGGCTGAAGATGTAAAAAATCACCTAGGAAAAGTAAGGAAGTTGGGGTAATTAGAGCTTTGAGAGCTTTTGCTCAGCTTTGCAGGGGCTCTTCTGCAGTCTGCAAATTGAGGAAGGAGGACAAAGAGGAGGGCAGGGGCTCACAACCACCAACCACCACAACTGCATCTTGACAAAGGTTCTGTCAGGGATTTTTTAGCAGAATACTTCCTATAAAGTAAATTAGCAACTTCAGTGCAATTTACATGGACTGAACTACATTGCTGAAAAGGAACTCACAGAAAAATTATTTCTGACCCAGCACACCCTTTGTCTGGAGTATTGTGTTTCCAAGGAGACAAGTGGGATGCTAGACATGGGTTTTCTGCTGATTTTCCTTGAAACTTAATTTTTGGCTCAGATCAAAATGTGATCGAATGAATCAGAGATTAGTCAATATGTGTAGTTTGCTGTTGAAATTTCCAGAGCATTCCTTCTAAAAGCAGCCCTTCAGAATTTTGTTTATTTGGATAAAGTGCTAAGGTAGATCATATCCTCACATTTTGAGTCAAACACCTAAGGCTTGCTAGTTGAAAAAAGGTTGGAAAAATAGTGTGAGCTAAAACTTCTTACTTGATCAGTTTTCCTTCTGTCAGGCACCTGTTGCCTCCAAAATCTGAATAATTTTCCCTGAATGTTTAAAATATAACTGTATTACAGCCCAGCACATGATCAGGCTCAGAAGGGGAGCAGTGCCAGATGTACCCTGGCAGTCACTTGTGATGCCTAACACTCATTTAGCTGTTAGCACTGCTGGTACCTGAGTCTCTTCTTCAGGTCACTGAAGAGGTGTGAGAAGTTGTGAATGGTTACAAACGATGCTGCCTCATCTGGCCACCACAACACTCAAAGCATATCTATTTGCCAAGATAATAGCACTTCCCACTCCCATCTCACAACTTCCTGTTGCCTTACTCTCTGGAAACACAGCTGAGGTACCAACATTTGTGATGCTGCTTCTCTGTGAAAGCAAGCCAAAGATGGACCTGGCAGCCAGCAAATGCCCTACTCCAATGCACTGGAGTATTGAGTAAAAGTAATTTTGCAGCCCATTTATCAGCTAGGGAAATTATGTCCATGTTCCCAGACTTGATCCAAGTGCCAATAGAGACAGTGAAAAGCAAAGCTTACTGTTGAAAAGCTGTGGCAGAGTTTCCACCTCCCCTGCCAGTGAGATAGTACTGAGCTGTAACTGGAGAGTGCTGCAAGATTTCCCGAGTTGGGAAAAAATTCCAAGTTTCCAAAAAGGACATGCCTTTCCTATTACTTGAGGGAACTTTAAAGCTATGCACCTTCTTTAGATTATACCACAGTTTGAAGAAGCATAAAGATTATTTTTCTCTGAGGTAAGGGGCAATACTCTTCCCACATTTCTTTTTATGAACTTTGCCACAGTCACAGTAAGAAGTTCCATTTTCATCAATGTTTTTTTATCTTTCAAGGCTATTTCCCCAAGGAATGGAATGCTAACAAACCCCATGTTGTTCATCCCCTTCCACACCTCTGATTTCCAAGGCTGCTGTGCAGATGCATTGTTTTTGGGCATTCTGCTGCTCATCTTATTTGAACCTCTCCCTCACTTACAAATCCTTCCTCCTTTTATGTTTCTTCTCTGCTGCTGACAACTGCACCCTTTCCTTCTTCTCAGACTCTCACATTTCCTATAATCTTTGATCCTGCCTCCTCCAGACTCTGTGCTACATAAAAGTTCTGGAAAAAAAATAATCTTCAGACTCTGTTAAGGTTTCAGTCTGCTGTGTTTTTGTCTTCATTGACACCCTACAACATAAATTGCTTGTGTAAAGACAATTCCGGCTCCCTATATTGTAAATTTTTCCAGCCTAATTTTGACTGTACTGATGCCAATGCCCTCCAAACAGCTGAAGCTTTCAAACTTCAATCTCAGATTGTCAAACAGGGCAAGTTACCCTCCCCAATGACTTTGTGCTCAATTCACTCTTTCATGATTCTCCATGCAATAAGTTTAAATTTATTAAACTTGAAGGTCAGCATATTGCAGTCCTGCTGCAGAGTTCATGACTGATTCATTCACTCCTCATGCTAGCTCCAAAATTCCCTTAGTTTCTTATTCTATTTTTTTACCTTGTTTTCAGGATGTGCTCAAGGCTCACAGTAAAATCATGCTTTACCATTTAGTTACAACACACAGACTTCATTCTGGCTTTCAAAAGGGATCTCTCTGACAGATGCGAGCCTTCTGCTTTTGCACATCATGAATAGTCTCAGATTACACAGAAAGGATTTAAGACCAATGCTGGGATATAAATCCAAGTCTGCCAGCCTAGAGACTCCAAAACCTTAGTGAGATTTTCTAGCTGAAGTCATCAGCACTCAGACCCAGCTCCCCCACTGATCAGTCCTCAGAGAATAGATTCTTGGCCTCTGCTTGCTCACTTTCCACTCAGCACTGACTACATCATCCTTGTGGGTCACTCAGGAAAATGAAAATAAATACAGTCCATGGCAACCCCTCCTATATCATTCTGTGTCTGCTTTCTGCATTGCAAATGGTGTGTTATGTGGCCTTCTTGCCACAGCTGTTTTTTCCAGCTCTGAATGCTTTATCACTGCACCTTTTCTCTCCCATTAGACTAAAGTTTGCATCCAAATGATAGATCTCATAAAATTTTTTTCAGGATTTAGCCCTCCTCAAGAGGCAGCTCAGGAGAAATGTACTGTACAGAGACACTCCAGTGCAACTATATAGGGACATTGAGCAGCAGACCACCTATACTCCACTCCTTCTTACTCACTCTCCCTTTTTTTGAGCCAAAGAGTTGTGCAATCATGCACATCTGTGCAAACAGAGCATGCAAAGAGCCCCTGGTTGTCAGTGTCAGCTCGCTCTCTCCTCCTTGTGGTTTTGGCTGCAATAATGTTTGATGATGGGCAGAGGCAGCTTTGGATAGAAGAGCTATGTCTCACAACCTTGCATGGAAAGTGTATGCTGGCCATGGGCTCTGAACCAGACAGCTGGACACAGGACTGATTTTGCTTCCAGTTACAAATCTAAAATAGTTTTAGAAGTTACACCAGTGAATACAACTAATTTTTCTCAAGCGTGAAGAAGTCACTGACATGATGGAGGGAAAAAAACCAACAGGATGACTCAGTGCTAATATGAAAAAATACAGAAATGTATCTAAAAACTCAAGATTATTTTATCTATTTCTCTTCTGGGACCTGTACATGTGTATGCAGTAGAGTATGATGGGAGTGTTTGGCAGGGCAAGGATATCAACATGTGAATGAGTCTCCTGGGAGGTACCTGTAGAAAGTCAGCAATTTCCCATATGAAAAGTCCTTAAAATTAGAGCATGGGAAGGTGACTGGTGGCATAAATTGTGCAGAAGTATATTCTTAAATATGCCTGTGCTGGTATTTGTGAGGGCAGACTGGCCTCAAGATCAATTTGATTCATGGGGACTGGAAGTCTTGTTTCTTTCTTTTATAGAAAAGGCTATATTGTGGAGGGCCAGGAATATTTCCGGCATGTTCATGAAGAAAAGGATTATCCCTAGGACCCCTCCAGAACTGTGACAGGCGAGTCATAAACCACGAGTCTCCAAGCTGCAACTGAAGGCACTCACTGTTCTGTTAAGCTGACAAAAAGTGAGTGCCATGTGAGATAAAGAGATTGACACAAGTTCATACTACCATTCCAGTGAAATTATTCATGTGACTCCTCTTCGTTCTTGAAGGTCTTGGTGGTTTCTCTCCATGTTATCCATCATATTAATTGCATTGGATGTGATATCCTTCCATTGCTGTCAGTCAGTCATAAATTTTAAAGCAAGCATTTTCAGTTTTCTCTGATCTGATCCTTATCCTTGGGAAAAGATTCCAGCAATCATACATAAATGAAATAATTTCCCTTTCCCTTCCTCCTAAAAGCCTATTACCTCTGCCTGGTTTGCTGTGTGCTGAGGCCACCATATATCACATCAAAAGGTAAAATCTTAAAGTCTTCTTATTTCTCTTCTACAGATCTGTTAATATGTTTATATGTTTTCCTTGACTAGAAATGCTTTGGGTTTTTTGTTTTTGCTTTTTTTTTTTTTTTTCTTTTTATATTGTGTATGTTGTGCCTTGTGGACACCTGGTCTTTCATACAACATAGAAACACAAATATTTATAAAAAAATGTGTGAGTGTGCATATGTGAGAGAAGTGGAGCACATTTTTCCACATTTCTTGAGTGCAAAGAAGTAAAATCTAAAAATAGTTCAAAATATGGTATTTAAAATACAGTTTGGTTTTGGTTTTATCTGCCAGATGAAGAAACTGTCTGGTATTTAAACTTGGTACATTTGCCCAGTGTCCATCGATATTTTGCCAACCACAGAATAGAGGATGAAAGATTTTCTTTTCCTCCATTTTAGCTTTCCAACAATAGAAAATCAGTTTCTTCCCAAGAAGGTAGCTCATTAAACTTCCTGACAGTAAAAATCACTCTGTTAAATGTTGCTCAGCAGCATGCCAGAGCTTCAAAGAGATAGGGCTTTCCTTCTTGGAGTGCCCTTATTCTTAAAGTATGCACTCATAATAAACAAAAACAAAAAAAAGGACTTAACACAATAAACTTCTGTGGCTTAAGAGTTATCTGGAACTAAAAATGGAAATCAATTCTATCTACTAGACTTTGCTACCAATTAAAACAGTACACTCACTTTTGAGAATATGCTTTTGAAGCTTCTTTATTTATGAGGTAAACTACCAGATATACCTGCTATGATGATCCTAGAAAGCAATACTCTTGCACTAAACTTCCTTCCATATATCAAGATGAAAGAAGGAAAAATAAACCAAACCAACCAGGTAAAAAAACAAACAATTATTCCTCAAAAATCCCAAAATCACATCATGAACACAACACAAACTCCAGGATGACTAATGAACACATACACAGAAACTCATCTGTTAACAATAGCAGCTTACAAAATCAACTGGTTTATTGAATGTGAAAACATGTAGGAGGAATCACACACTGGCAGAACTATTTAAATTAAAAAAAAATCTTCTGCTTCAAGCAGAGAAGTTTTTGATCTATGATAAAAAAATAAATTATGTTGGCCATAACATGACTTATTTTGTTATCAGACCTCAGCATGCTGACACATTCAATCATCTCTCTTGCACCTATTAGACATGGAATAAAAACCAGATCCAAGCTTTGGCCCAAATATTGAGAAATTTAGTTTGAGATAAAGACTGCAATTTCCTAATTTCTAATTATTTGGTTTGCAAGTTTTGGCTCTCGTTTTTATTAACTGAACCAAGAAGTTCTGATTTCACCAAAGTCCCTGTCAAAGTCTATTAAGCATGTCCTTGAGTACTGATGAATGACCATGAAGCTATTTCATTCTGTCATCCCTTCCAGCCTTTTGCTTGATCTCATGAATTCACATTTAATTTTTTCTTAATTTATTTTATTTTCATCTCCTTTTTACCACAGGAGAAGATTTTTGGATGCATTACAGAGCTATATTTACTTTCTTGGCATAATCTTTGTACTGACATCCTGAAGCTTCCCTCTATGCACTGAACTCAGGTATGAATCATTATGAATGATCTGAAGAGCCACTGTAACAAATTCTTCCCTTTCTCTTTTTTCCCACCAACTCATCAGTACAAATGGCACCTAAAAAAGCCTATCAAATAATTTCATTTTTGTTGTTGTTTAGTCTTTGCCAACTGTCAATTCATGACCTTGGATCATGCCTGCTGTAGTACCAACAACCTAAATCCATAGGACAGAAACTTCAGAAAATTTGTCAAATGAGTGTAATCAAGATTATGCTGCTTTTTTTTTTTTTTTTTTGGTCTGGCAAATACATTTACAAGGTCTTTTTTCTCATATTCCTTCTATATGCTTTTGTTCAAGGAGACTATCTCAGTCCACAACAGCTTCTCCCAGAATAATTGCTGTAAAACCATTAATGCAAGTACGGCCCTCTTTTAACAGTGCCTAGGTAGAGGTGGCTTGAGCAGCACAGAATGTTCTGTGTGCTTTAAGGTAAAGTCATCAAGCAAGCAATGAGTTCCACTGTGCCTTGGCTTATGCAGCAGGTTGTAAAGAGAAGAGAGGGAGCTGGTGCTGGTGTCTCCTTGGATGGAGATCCCCCTGGTTTCCCTGCCAATGCCTTGATCCTGTCAGTTCCAGCACACCACAGGTGCACAGAACCACAGCCAGTGTCTGGAGCCATTTCAGCCTTCAGTGTTACTGCATCAATCACAAGACCCTTGGAAATGTGAAGATGTCATTAAAATGCATCAACGTGTCCAACTCTGACAAAGGATGTGAAATCTTCTTTATATCAGTGGCACATAATGAACTGAACATACCAGTACAGGCAGATGGAAAATTAATGAACAACGTGTATATATTTTTAGGGTGGTCTTGAAGTCTCTCCAGCATAAGAAGGAACTTCCCAGGAATGAACTGTTATTTTTTCTCCTTTGTGGATAGCATATCCAGGCAATAGAGTTATGCACAAATTTCCACCAAATTTAAATAATTCTTACTTCAGCTTACTTTGCTCATTTCTCTTCTAAATCTGCAGGCAACATTTCAGTGATCATTAATTTGGGTTTTATTTCTATTTATTTTATTTCTATTTTGTTCTACAGACTGACTTTAAAGAATTGCTGCACTGCACATGCATGATTCCTGTGTGAAACAAGTGCCTGTGAAATCCTTAGGCATGAAAATCAAGGTCAGCATCACTGATCCAGTAGAAAATTTTGTTTTGAATGGTGTCTTTTTTCTCCTACTGCTTTCTACTAATAAATCACTTTACAGAATACAAGTAAAACACAGTCAGTACAAAAATCAAGTACTCTGTATAAGAATTTAAACACAGAAAATTTTGATCTATGTGCAAGTTTAAAATATCTGAAAAAAAGCAATTATTTTGGCTGTCATAAACATTATGTTTGCTACATCTTAAAAGATGATTCTCATCTTTATCTGAGTGATTTAATACACTCTAAGAATCAGAAATGGAATTAAGAAATATGTTGCCTGGATTCAAGTGCTCTTATATTTCACATAATAGCATTCTGAATTTACTTTTCAACTGAAGGATCATGTTTTCTCCTTTCATTGAAAGAATATTAAACTTTGCTTATGCCACACAATTTGCTTCAGTTTCTGGCACTGGAAGGAGGCACAGCCTCCTTCACATAATTCCAGACTAAATGCAGCAGTTACTCCATGGCAAAACAGCACAAATTAAAGAAACCACAAGAAATTGATTGCTCTGTGGGGAGTCCGGAAGAGGGGAAAGGAAAAAAGGGCCTCGAGTAAATGCTGTTTGCTGAAGTGAATCATCTAAAAGAAGGTTATGTCATGCATGGACATGGGGATGGCCAGTAAAACAGGTGATATTTGAGACTAATAGAGAAATCATTTTTTTTTTAACTTTTTTTGAGTTTATAAATTAAACTTGATCAGGTATTCATAATTAATTTAGATAACTCAAAATTTTTGGCTACAAAATGGCATGGTTATGCTGAAATGACTAATGAATCCAAATTACAAATAGAATGTTCTTCGATCTGTAAGAAAATTAAGGTATCTGTTCATTTTGTGATTTAGAGGTGAGAGAATATTTTGAGGAAGAAGTTGGTTCAAGCCGAAAAGGTTGAAAATATTTTAATTGTGACTCTATGAGGCAAATAACCATAGGGCCTGCTTACAAATACTTCTATGTGGCTGAAATATTTCTGCTTGATTTTAAGGTGTGGTACCAACATCTATTTGACTATTCAGAGATAGTCCATCAGATAAGGACATAAAACCAGTGGAGTTAAAGCAAATTTACACTGGGGCAGCTGAAAAATACAATGTAGTCCTTGATGCTGTGATTTGGGATGAAATGATGAAACAAACACACCACGTAACTTCAGCCTTGGATGGTGTAATTAAAGCTGGCAGTACCATCTAGTGGGCAGAGAAAGAATTGAAGAGTATAAACAGTAATACAAGTAGCCAGTATCCTGAGAACCCAAGTATTATATTGAGATTTAGGAAACATATGACAGTAAATAGCACCTTTAAGACTGTAAGAGCTATAACTTTTTTTCACATTATCATGAAAAATATATGTAATGGAATGAAGGAAGGAAAAACTTAAAATAATTTGGTACAATTTTTTCATTACCAGTGATGTATTTCAGCTAAAGATGATTGCTCTATAGCTTCTTTCTCATAATTGTAATCCTTATGGTCTAAACCTTTAACTCTGTTGTTGGTTTTGGGCTCTCCCATAAGTCTTTATAGACCCATTTAACTTTAGCTTAGATTCCTTCTTCTCTTTTTTTTCCAAAATAAGCGTCATAGTTCTTATTGATTCATTGTTAGTTTAATGGAGCTCAAGGAGAAGCAAAACAGATTTCAGTTTTCCTTCCAAATTTATACATGACATTTTTTTTCTTATCATCTCCTGGTTTAGTTACTTTAGATTGCCTCACTTTTGAGAGGTTTCCAGCTCTTGGTTATATACCATATATTAGTCTTAAGAACTACTGAATACTTACAGTATGGACTGCTCAGTACACTTGTTATTGCAAAATCAGAGGGTAAAATGCTATTTAAAATTCTTTATCTCAATATTTATGTGATTTTGAGTAACAAATTTATGAAGTATTCTTTTCTTGCCTGAAAACTGATGAATCCTTTTGTCTCTTCTGAGACATCAGAATTAAATTTTGATTAAAAAACTTCACCAGGTAATGCCCATTTTCAGTGATGACTTCTTTTTTTCTTTTGCGTCATGGTTCAAGCCCAGCCAAAAACCAAGCCCCAAGCAGCCATTAACTCATTCCCCCACCAGCAGGATCAGGGAGACAACTGGAAGGGTAAGAGTTAGGAAACTCATGAGTTAAGATAAAGACAGTTTAATAGGGAAAAGCAAATGCCATGCAGAAGCAAACCAAGGGATTAATTCACTGCTTCCCATGGACAGGCAGGTGTTCAGCCACCTCCAGCAGAACAGGGCGCCATCACGCATATTGGTGACCTGGGAAGACAAAGACCATCACTATAAATGTCCCCCCGTCCCTTCCTCCTTCTTGTTTCCAGCTCTATACCCTGAGCATGATGCCATGTGGTACAGAACATCCCTTTGGTCAGTTGGGGTCACCTGTCCTGGCTGTGTCTCCTCCCAGCCCACCAGGCACTCACAAAGTCCTTGCCAGCAAGACAACATGAACAGCAGAAAAGGCCTTGGCTCTGAGTAAGCACTGAACATAAATAACAAAAACCTCTCTAAACTGTCAACATTGGGTTCAGCACAAATCCAAAACACAGCCTCATACTAGCCAATGTGAAGAAAATTAACTTTACTCCAGCCAAACCCAGCATTCCTTGTAAAAGACACATTTATATAGAAATCACTACATAAAAATAACATTCTTCAACAACTAGTGCTAGTAACTGATAACTAGTTCTTCACTTGGGACAGTGTTACACAGGCAAGGATAAGTGCAGTATTACATGAATGTTTCTGTTTCTGAAGCCAATATTCTTCTCTGATCTTTAATTTTGGTCTTGCTGATGGTGAGTCACCAAATTGCATTTGCTTTCTGCAAGGATGATTTACAAGTGAAGAGTATGAGCAAAACTCACCCAGAGAGCCTTCCCTGCTTCTTGTTGGCCTGAGGAGCCTGAGAGGAGTAGTTGTTCCTGGTATTTACAACCAGCTGGGAGTGTCTGAGGATGTCTAAGAGAGGCAAAGTTTCAACAGGTTTATCTAAACTTCTCAGGGCAAATTCTTAGCTCATGGTCATTGTCATCTGCTCATCTCAGACAGAGCTAGGTCAATTTACAAGACTATGTATCCTCCTTCCTGCTCCCTCAGAGAAATGATGCAGTGAGTTACCACTAATGAGAATATATCTTATATTCCTGGCACTTAGGGGACTTTTCTTCACAGTTGTGAAACAGGAGTCAGCTATGAGCAAAAGTACAGAGAAGTAATAACAGTAAAATTATTTGGAAGGGTGCTACTGCAGATATTACTGAAACAAGTGTGAACATCTGTACAGCTGCTATCAGACAGTATTTGAATCTGGTGGCACTGGCAAGAAGGTGGCAGATAGGGTTTGTCCTAGAAACGCCTCACAAACTACTCACTTCATTTTCCTGGAACTCAGTTTTAACTACCAAACTCTGCAGAAATTTAATAAAATACAAAAGCTGCAGGTGGTGACTTCCTGTGTAGAAGTGCAAAATTTGAGTTAGGGTAGGTTCTACAGGCTTCAACTTTACCTTGATGCTTTTGGAGACACTATAAGTAAATCAATAAATCCTAGTTTTAATCTCCATGATTTCTCCATGTAAAAGGTAAAACAATCCTTTAGAGACAGATCATTTCACATGTCATTTATAAATTACCTTACAATATCCCAATATTCTGGTTGTAACCTGAGATTTACCACCTTGTAGTGTATTCAGGACTTCAAAACTTCATGGTTCTTTGTGGTTTTTGTTCAGTTTGCTTCAGGGGAGAGCAAGGGTGACATCCAGTGGTGTATTCAGCATTCTGTGCAGACGGACTAAACCTTCAGTGAAATGAGATCTCTTTGAGGCCTTAGAGACAAAAAATGTTACTTATTATAGCCTGGATCAAGATGATACTGCATGGTTTTCCACACAGATCCCAGACTACACCTTTTATAAATAATTTCCGTTTTTCCATTCATCTTATTAGGTAATTAGGAAGCAAAGAGCACTAGTAAACAATAGGACACCAAAGGATATTCTGTAAACTATCTTTTGCTCAGAATGTGTGAAATTATGAAATAATAATAAAAAATTCTTCTGCAAATTCAGCAGCTTCCATGGAGTGGATAGTCAAGCCAGAAATGTCACTAATCAATGTTATCTGTGGATGTGCCATTAATATTTGCATGCCTTCCCCTCTCCAGATTTACAACAGGGAAACAGTGAGAACAGCTCACTATTTCTTTGGTTTCTTCATTTTCTGTTGGTTTCAAGGATATTACGTAGAGTATGAAGAAGGCAGTATCATTTCAGCTTAAATCACTTAAATTAAATCTTCCAACCAAATATTATAGAAACGTATTGTCTCAGCCACTCCACATTCACAGAGCTGCTGGAACTCAGGCTGCTTTACTGACCAGAGCTAGGCAGTCAATACATTTCTGAAACTCACAGCAGCATGTATTGAGCATTTAATTTTGGGAACTTAAGTAAGTAAGCACAATGCTTCTCCTGATCCACCTGCCTCTGAGCACTGTATGTGTCTCAGGGACAGCCTGCAGCATGCCCTGGGCTGCTCAGGTATAGATTACAGCACAGACAAATGGCACACGTGGTACCTCATGTGCTCTCCAGGGCACCTCCTGCCTGGGTGGCAGCCTGGCTTTGGGAATGGGCTCACTGAAGGTCGTGATGAACCACAGAAAACAGACTGGATATCATACAGGGGAGGTAAGTTCCACGGTGTTGTATAGCCTCCAAAAAATGAGGGCTAGGCATAAATTTTAGGGTTATATAGTTCTGCCCACACCACAACTCCTTAATGCATTCTTGTTACTCTCCTACTAAGATTAAAAAAAAAAGAAAAAAGAAAAAAGTGGCTCTTAATTATCAAACTGGTTTTGAAGAATTTGCAGTGATGTAACATTAGAGAGAGTTTTAAAAAATAAGTGCATAGCTTTGCACTTATTAATAAATTAATTACTGGAGAAAAAGGGGGTGAAAAAGACAGAAATTCATATGCCCATTCTAGCATTTCTGCCCAGTTCAGTTATGTTAGAATAACAATTTCTATGACAAATGGACTGACACCATCTATCTTTAATATACTTAGAGGTTAATTAATTCATAAAGATTTGACAGATGGTATACTCATTCACTAATCATCTGGACTGCATTCACTTTATCAAAATGTCTTTTCTGGTCATATGACATTGTGATACAACTTCTGATGTCAGGGTTAACAAAATAAAATTTTAGTAGCATCTGTAAAACCAAGCCCCTAATTAAGAAAGTGATTTTGCATGCATCTTCAGGTACCATCTCTGTATTATAGAAAAGTATTGTGATTCAGATCAACAAAACTACCTCTGTGTCCAAAAAAAAGCCCTGATTTGGGCAGGTAGAACACCAATAAAGAGAGGAAGGCCCAGGGAATGAAGTTACATTTTTAGTAAATCAGCTGATGCCGTTGGAAGTAGATGAACTCATGAACTCATGAACTCAGACTTTAGACTAAACTCAGTGTAAAGACTAAGGCACCCTATAAACAGTACCAGAAAATGACATGGGCTGAGTGGGGATGTGCCTGCATGTTCAGTTGTATTATTTGAGTTTCTACTCTGTGAGAATGTGCTACCTGGGGCTGACAGGATGAGCTGGCCTCAAGATGATGAGTCTGAGCACTCACCTTTGTCTATGTCTGTCACACAAAGCCAGGGTGGAGGCAGGAGTGTGCCTCCTCCTTTGCACAGTGAATCTCTGGGTAGTGCTCCTGTCCAGCAGGAGGGACACCAGGGTTATGCTCCTTTTGGTGCCTGTGGACACCTGAAGGTCCATCTCAAAGGCCCCAAGTGGCTTCTCCAGCAAAAATGATACTCTGAGTTACAAGAGAGAGACAAGGCTCCTGCCTCTGCTCTCCCAAGTGTCTGAGTATTTCACATTTAGTGTTCACTAAAGCTTGTGCAGGAGTCAAGGCACCCCCATCCCTTTCCCCAGGCCACAGACGCATGCTTTCTCTGCCCTAATAATTACTTCATTACTGCCGCATGAAAAAGTTTCAACAGATGGTCTGGAGCTGGAAAAATTCTATTCCTGTAGGCCAAGGATTCAACAAAATTTGGACCCACACTCCAGTGAGCCCTCTAGCAGCTGAGCCTGTGGAGCTGGCAGAAAGCCCTGAACCTTTTACTGAATTATGTACTTTGGGGGTGTTTCCTCTCAGTGCCCAACAAGACTCCAGATAAAGGAGCACAGGGACATGGGCAGCAGAGGAGAAAGCACCTAAAGGATGTAAGTTTTACAGACATGACTGAGACAGATCAGAGATATCTTTAGGCACCTTTATTGATCTATCTGAACACAGTAAAGGAGTGGGCATATTTGTAGCTTAAATCCAATTGATAATATCTAAGAAAACTCTTTTTTTACCAATAAATAGGTAAAGTTTGCATCATGTCTGATCCTATCATTACCTTTTTTTGTCCACATTCCCCTAGGCTTCCCCACAGTTCTGCCCCTAGTCACTCGCAGTCTTGCTGCTCCTCCTCTAAGTCCTAGGTCTTCAGCAATATTCTGCAATGGGGAATGTTATACTGTTCTCTGAGCTATTTTTTTCTTTTCCTTTTTCTTTCCCCCTCTTTGTTTTTGGTTGGCTTTTTTGATGTTTTTATTTTTTTTTTGTTGTTGTTTTTTTGTTGTTGTTGTTATTTGTTCGTTTTTTGTTTTTAACATTAGTATCTGCAAAAAGAAAATTAATAGATTCTAAACCTAGATGCCATTATGATCAGCTGCTCCAAGCAGCTGTCTAAATCATGCCAAGGAACCTCACCCAGCCCTTTCTACAAAAAAATGCATGGGCCAGAGATGGGCATATCACATAGCACAGATCCATCTTCAGCACCAACATGGGAATACCTCAGGAGGGTGGAGGGTCTGACAGGACAAACAAGGCTGTGGGAGGGCATCCCAAGCTGCAGGAATAATACTGTGAGGTGGATCAAAGAGCAACATTTATTTTAGGACTGGCAGATATCTGAAAGAAAAATCTTTCACAGATGTCCAAAAAAATTAAATTTGTCTTAGATGAAATTATAGTCACCATACCAAGAAAGATCAAGGGCCTATCATACATTTAAGTACATTTTAATTGGGCTGTGATCTGGGGAAAGACAAGAGACAAATCCTTGATACAAATTCCTGCTGGAAACACCTGCCAGAATATTCTCTCTGTTGGTGTCATCAAAGTTACACAAGATGTAAGTGAATGCAACTCAGTATCATCTGGAAAGCAGCGCATAACTGCTACCCACTGAATTTATGTAATATGTCCAAGGATAAAGCAGCTTATTTTTAGTTGACCATGTGTAACAAACAGATCTAGAAACTGAGACTGAAATGTGATAATACAGCATTACCCTGAAAACAGAAATGCAGCAACTAAAAATAAACAAACATATAGTAAGTAATGAGAAAAAAAATCAGATTGACTACTCAGAGCAGAAAACCTTGATGCATTCAAAGCAAGGAGGAGTCAAAAAGAAAATAATTTCTTAAAATGAGCTTTGTATGCTGTGCTTGTATTTTTGCAGATCATTAAAGAAGCACTTAGAGTGACTTCACAATATCCCACCTTGAGAGTTTCACATCAAGTAGTATTGCTTTAGTTTTTTCTCCAAACCATTTTATTTCTGACTCCTTACAGATGCTTTCTGTATCTATCTGTGTCTATCTATCTATCTGTCTCTATCCCAGCCAGGGATAAAGGTGAGGGATACTGCAAAACTTGTCCAAAGCTCTGCACTTGGGCTGACTGAGCTCAATTGCATTTTGGGTCAACTTAGAAAGATGTAGCGTTTGATTTTTCCCACTGATTTGTTGAAAACAAAATTTTTCAGTCCACGACATGAAAATGTAGTGCTAAAGTGTCCCACCTGCCTCTGTAGCAGGTGTGAACCTGGATTCTCCAGCATACTGTGCTCCAGCCCTTCCCAGAGCTAAAATACGTGGGTGGGACATTTGGCTCCATCAAAGAGACTTCTGCAAATGCCATTTCTGCAAGAGGTGAGGAGTTTCACCACCAGCAGAGTACAAGCACTTCACTGCAGTGGGAAGGAGAAGCAGCCCCAAGATCTTTTTTCTGATCTGTGTTGCTTCACAAGCTTTTTCCTGGTAGATGTTGCTCTGTGTTTCACTGCATAGCATAATTTAAAGCACAATGTTTGGGGCAGGTCTCTGGGCTGAAGCAAGGACATCTACCAAGGCCTGCTTTGCCCTGTGAGGTCTGGCCAGAAGGTGGGGACCAGAGGCAAGGCTGTGCCACCTCTTCCCTGGCCCCCATCACCCCATCCATCTCTGGGCTCCTGCAGAGGCCCACTGGTGACAAGGCCATTGGACACAGTAAGGAGGGACTGCACAAAAAAACCACACTGCACTGAAAGGCTCATCTTTTAAAAAAACTCTTTCCACAGGAGGCAATTAAAGGAAAGAAAGCTTTCAGGGAGTATTATCAGTTCAAACATTTGAGTTAATAAGAATCTCGGTTTTAGTTGTAATTTCTATGCAAAGGTAACTTTCCAAATAATCATAATTTAATGAAAGATAAACCATGCTTGTACAACTAAATAAAACAGAACAGACACTTTGGACTCAATAAATGCTCTAACAATAACAACAAAAGAAAAAAGTTGACAGAGGAATTTAAGAACCATTGAAAGTTTTTCAAAGGAAGAAAACAAATCTCATAGGGTCAGTCTGAAATATTTAAAATCTAAAGCAATCAACTGAAGTGTGCTTTTTCATACTATAGATTTCACATCTTTCTACATTCTGCTCAGACCTACCTGCATAAGTAATGAGTGCATTAATTAGCTAGAGATAAATAATACTGCTATATATATATATTAATTTTATGTAAATTGTCTGTAGCATATAGCTTGACTCTTGTCTCTTTGATCTGCTGATAATCTTCAAGTGTGTATTCCAGCAGGCCAAATATTTTTAATCTCTGCTGGGAGTACTTTTGGCAAGTTTTCCATCAGTAGGAAATGAGCTGGAAAACTCTGGTGAAACTTCAAAGCAACAGCTTAAGGTGATCTTTCATTTCATGAATTTCAGACTGTCTCTGCTGTTTAGCAACATACTGAGTTCTTTCTCCCTAACACACTTTTCAAAACTGTGAATAAGATGACTTTATAAAAATTATACATAAGAATCATGTGAGAGATCCTGTCACTTTGGAATACAAGGCATTCTTTAAATTATAGAGTTAATACAAGATATTAAAGCCTAAAGTGCTGTCTTTTATTAGTGCATTCATTTGCACAAACAAATGGACTTTAAATCCTTTTATGCCTGAATCATATTTGCTAGGACAGGAGGTGCATTGTTCATTTATTTGACTGATTTTGCTTTTCCTCTCAATTCTCTTATAAATATCTATTCCTCTCCAACCCACATTGTATGATACAGAATTTATGAGCTCTAGTATCGCCCTCAGGTATGTATCACATGTATTCAATAAATTAGGCACTAAGTGAAGCCTGCTGTAACTCATACTAGGAAGAAGGGCAATCTATCTAAAAATCCAAAGGGCGAAAAAAGCAATCTTTTCCAGGGGCTAAATTCTAAGGTAAGGAAAGACAGAAGTGGATATAATTAGAGGGAGAATGAAAAGAAGTCTCAGTAGTCATCTCTTCAAAAATATCATAATAGGTCATCTGGACTCAGAGGTAAATGACGTGCGGAGAGCATTTAACTGTGCCTGCTCTTGAAGCAACTGATCCAGTTATTAATTGTCCAGTCATTAACTAGGGCTGTGCAAATGGCTTAACAAGCCAAGCAAGGTCAGGATATATTTGACTTCTTGAACATTATTTGCAATTACATTTCTCTCACTTTTAGTGTAATCATTATCTTAAATCACAATCTTAAAACAATCTGCTTCCTTCTCAGAAGGCACTTCACAGCAAAACTGCTATTGAAAGTCACTGAAAAGAAGAAGAAGAAAAAAACCAAACCCACAACATTTATATAATTACTGCTCCAATTCTGGGCTAAGTACCTACAAAGAAAAAAGCCAGGGTTTGAACCATTTGGTCGCCATAATGTATGCCTCTATGCTAAGAGAAAATAGATAGAAAAAAGCTATAAAAGCAACTAGTTACACAAAGAAATTGTATCAATATGAACTGTTTCAATGTTTGTTCACTTGGTGATGGTTATCTTGAAGGAAAAACAAGTAGACGATGACGCTCTGAGAGGCATTTATTTTTTCAGAGTGCTGGAAGAACATGGGATCTATTGACCTGGAACAGCAGCAAGAACAAAAAAACAAGGCCAATGACAGTGCCTCTGGCAGCAGTTAAAAGCTGATGTTTCAGGGAAGGGGGAGACCAGGAGTCAGCACACACAAATAAGCTTGCCAGAGCCACAGCACAAACCAGTGACAGGCACATATTTGGGTTTCATCTCAGATGCTGCCTTGCTTTACAGCCACTTCTGCCATATAACACAGCATGGTGTCTCTAGCCTTCATTTAATTCTGTGCCCTGCTTCTGCCTAGAGCCATCTGCAGACAGAAGAAGGATTTGCCCAGAGATGAGTTTACCTCCTTCTCAGTTCATAAAAGGCTGCATCAAAGCAATAAAGAGCAGGGAGATGAGCAAGGCAAGTTAACTATGCTCTGATTAAAATAATCATTGGCAAGGAAGAAGGAAAGGGCAGAGACAAATCAGGCACAAAGGCAGAATCTGCTTGTGCACCCACCAAGTGAAGAACAGAGTGGGTATGCCACAGACACTACATCTGTAGGCATCTTGTGTGACACAATAAATTCTCCACTCAGAACAGGAACAGGTCCAAATGCCATTTGTCACGGCTAAAGGACCATTACAGATGGTTCTATTGAATTGGCAGCGGCACCAAAGAAGTGAAGGACTCCAGACACCACTGGATGGAGAAATGGGCCTGGAATGTGACCTGAAGTCTATGGCTGTGTATGGTCAGTAAGTTAGACTCGCTGACTCGGGTGAGAACTGACACTAAGGGCAGGTTAGCAAGCACTTGGATGTGAGCAGTGGTTGGAAATGGATGAGATTAGTCCCCATTTTTACATCATGTCACACTATGACTGTACTGTAAATGTTTCTGAACTCACTGCCAGTCCTGCAGGCACCTGACACTGTCACACTCTCACAAACTTGGAGAATAAGAAGCTGACCATTGGCTGATGTAGCCAGACCTGTTGGCTTTGTATCAGAGATGGGGACTGAATGTGGATGTCTGGATTTCCTTCAAAGAACTGCTTCTCAGCAGCAGTTCAGATGCAGCACAGAACAGAAGAAATTAGCTTCTATTTCTATTACCAAAATGAATGCTTCCAGAATATCAACTTCTTCTTTTAATAAATGCTTATCAGTAATTCTTCCATCATTTATGGCTGCACAAAAGTAAGGACACCCAGAAAGAAATTCCTGAAACTTAGTCAATTGTGGTCAGCAGCAAATTCAAATACTAAGCTCGTCCTAAGCCTGCACTAACAACTTCAAAAGAACCCCACACCATATTCCCTCTCTTCCAATGCCTAAGATACAGCAATTAATAAGGTCTCATGGAGAGCAGCAGTGGCTCATGACTAGGAACAACTGGGAGGCACTGCCTTTTCAGTTCACAAGGGGTTCCATTACAATATGTTTGTACAACAAATGCTGTAATTAAGGGTAGGTCAGGTTTACTCATCTCTTACTGCTCAACCAGGAACACCAAGTAAGTCAGTTTGCCCTCAGATGACTGAAACAAGGCATTTTTGTCTGTGAATATAGTTTTCTATGCCTCCATGGCAAAAATAAAACAATCATAGAATGCCACATTAGTTTAAAAATTTTATGACACAGTAATGTTTCCCCAAACTTGAAATCCTTTAAAAAGTGGCTTGGAGAAAAAATAAAAGTAGCTTCCAGAGTGTGTCCCTGGCACATTAAGTTACACATTCTAAGTTCTGGAGGTGAAATGTTTTTAGCATTTATGAGAGCCCTGGGCTTCCAGCTCTCATGCTGAGACAGCTATTAATACATGACAGAAAGCATCTGTGATCTACTGCTTGCAGGGTTCAAACCCCAAAGCATCCAGAAAGTCTGTGCATAATCCTTCATTCATATGGCTGATTGACTGCACCACACATAAGTCAATGTGATGCATACACTCTGATGTGACAAGCCCAAAACATAATGTACTTTACAAATTATTTGATCTTAATTAGAACAAGAGTCTTTTATACAGAAGTTTGCTTTTAGAAAATGGCATAGGACACTGAGAGATATTAATGTCAGTATCAGTTCCCATAAAACAGAGACAATATGGAGTGCACATTAAAAATGGGATTTTGCTGCTTTGAATGAGAAAATGATTGCCATTCTAATTTTCAACTAAACTAGACTGGAGCATCCTGATGAACACAGCAGTCCTGTACAGGGACAATTACAGCCCAGTCTGCTGTTGGAAAATGTTTGGTCCATTTCTTTGACGTCCAGGCCTCTGTTAGACTGTGTGTGAGTGCACAGGCAAGTACACTGGAGCAGAACCAGGAACAAGCAGCTGCCCTGAAACCAGGCTTTAGCACACCTTTCTGAATCATACAGCCTTCGCCACATTAATGTTTCTACCTTGCACTGTTTTTTTAGGGTTTTTTTGCTGGAAGACTGGATCAAAGCTGTCTAACGGGCAAGAGAATTCAGTCACTTCAGTCAGTCTGGAAATATGTCTCGTTTAAACTTGAATTTCAAGGAGGGCATATTTTCACCACTTTGGTCTTCCTCAGTAATGTGGTTACTTGTTTTCACCTGATGTGGCATTGGCGCCTGCTATCTAGCAGCTTTTCCCTGTTGGTGCAGTTTCTGCAATTAAGATGTCAAACTGATAAGCAGGGAAATTATGTAAGTGGTGTCTATGGGAATTGTGACTGGATGAAAATAAAGTGAAAGAAAAAAGGTGTAAAGATAGTACCTGGCAAAAGTGTGCATCTTTTAAGTAGAAAAGCATGTCTCTCTTTGCCAGCTTGTCTCAGAGCACTGCATGGCAGAACAGCCCGTGCTCTCCAGTGCTTTGCCCAAGGAAAGCTCCAGGAAGATCTGCAGCACAGCCTGTGAACTGGCTTGTCACATTCCTGCCGCAGGGATGCATCCCTGAGGTGCCTCTTGCCCTTCTCAGGTAGCTCCTTTTCACTGAGGAGGGGGAGCTTTCTTCTGTAGGAGCTCTGTGCTGGGGAGCAGTGACTGCAAGTCTGAGCCGCTAAAAAACTTGTCTTGTTCATCACCGTGGAGTCACAGTATGGAAACACGAATGTGAGAGCTCATGATCTGGAGAATGATTTTCCCAGGGACTGTCTTTCCTTGCACGTTAGGGGTGCTGACTCCAAATTTCCCAAATGCAGGTAACTCAGCTGGCCTGAACTGTAGGGGAGAGTGGGGAACTCATGCACAATCTTCCTTGAAAACAGACAGTTCATGTGCACAGTCATCAGACACTCAGCTAAGGGCACTGCACAACTGCAACACCAATGCAGGGGGATGTGTTCCGTAACCTCAGCTCACCTGGAAAATCTGTGCATGTTCTCACGTGCTGGAAACACACGATCTGAAACACATGACAGTACATCTGGGAAGAGATCAGAATAGCAATTTCCCTTACTGGCTAGATTAACGATTGTGGAGAACAGACATTAATGTCCCAGAATCTGCTGAGGATTCACAAGAGAATTGTGGTCAATTTTATCCTGTTTGGGCTTGAATTCTCTAATCTGCAGTCTTCTAAACTCACTTCATATAGGAAGAGCCCTTGATCTGATTCTTTGTTTCCACAACAACACATCACATTTGTTTCTTTTCACCACTTTCAGTTCACTCCAATGCACAGGCAGAACCTTTGGGTTACAGCTTGATAGAAACTGTACCACAGAAAGAAAAATTTAAAAATAATTATTACAATTAAAAAAAACCTGCTGGATTTCAAATGGGAAAAAATTGTAATTTGGGTTTGGAGTGCTCAGACTGAGAACTGGGGTGCTACTGCCCATGTGTCCAGTATGGCCTCTGTATGAGCCAGAGACCATGACATTTGCAGAGAGAAATGCACATCGATTCCAAACAGCACATTAGATTATTTTAATGTCCACAGTTATTAATTGCAATGGGCTGCAACTTGTCTCAGTGACAATCCACGTATCCAGTGCTGTCTGGGTATTTTAGTCTTGCAAACGCCTTTTTTGTCCAAATGGGTTGCTCAGCAGTAATGATTATTCAGAGAAAAGCGGCAGACGGGGTCAGGCAGCAGCAGAATGAAAAGTGAAAACTTGAAAGATGCTAGATGAATATTTATGCAGAGCAATCTTCACTCTTGAATTATGGCACATAATGGGATCAGCAAAGCTAACGGAATTCACGCTGCGTGAACTTCCTCTGTGAGAACTTAAGTTTAATCTGCACATAAGACTGACAACCCGTGAACACAGAGAAAACGTTCAATGGCATGTAAAAACTTCATTGAAATAATGTTTCTGACTATATCAATGTTCTGGTAATGACAGAATAAACAACATTTTTTTTTTTCTGGCAGATTTTAAATCCACCGGCCACTTTTTTGAAATGGCATTCAAACATTGTCACAGCAGACTTTGTTCTTTTGTTTCATTGCTGATTTGGTATGTCCTACTGGCAACTGAAAAGCATCCATGGGGATTGAGTAATGAAGACAAGGATTTCAGAGCTGCCTGGCACTGAACATCTCTTAAAGGCTGGTGATGACAAGGAGCAGCCAGCCAATGTTTAGCTCTGATATTGCAAGATTTGTCGGGGAATATTTTTCATTGCAAAAACAAATGGCAGTTGGCTGACTTTGAAGAACCCATCTTATTTTGCAAGATTTTGTTCTCAAGGTGTCCAAAACTCAGTGCACATGGGCAGTGAAATCCATCCCTCTGCTGTAGGGTCAGCACAAGAGCTGTAGATCAGTTTACTCCTTTAGAGGGCTGTAGATTAGATCTGTATTTCTGTGCACAGATTAGGTCTGTACTTCATACATTCTGTATTTTTTGTAGCAGGTCACTACAAAGCCCAAGAAGCTCTTATGACCCATCACTATGCACAAATCCCAAAACAGTTGATCACCCAGGGGCTAAGTACTCATATATTTAGACAGATAGCTAAACCTTTTATGGTTATACAAGGGTCTTTAAAAACCTGCGCTTAGCAAGACCATTTTTTTCCTTCATATTTCTGCAATATGCTAACATTCTTGCTGGTTTAAGTCTTAATTTAAAGTATTAGAAAAACAGCTTTTCTTACAGTCATTTAATAATTTCTTTTCTGAACAAGAGGCCCTGCTTCATCCCTGTACTGAATGCTTCAGCACATGTCTAATCCCTCTGAATTCAAGGGTATATTAAAAAGCTCTATTGAATCCAGAGCTCTGTGAGAAACTGGGAAAGAATGCAACTCCAGCTATCCAAAATATCTGAACTCTTCAAAATACCCACTGCAAGTATTATCTAAGTGTTTGTGTCTGATCTTTTTTTCTCTTCAACTTACACGTCTATCATTATCTAAATGTATCAGAAGCACATCAGATATAGGTGGCTACCTTATGTTTGAATTTAATTAAATAAGAATATACAAAATAAAAGATACACAGTTTAGTCCAAAGCAGCGATCCCATTTTTCCCTTCTGCTGCTAATTCGCTCAAGTCCTGCTTGGGTCGGGGTCCGCGGCCCTGAGTGGGCCCACCGCTTTGCAAGAGGGCCATACATATATTTTATTTTTCTATTTATTTATTTATATTTTTTTTTACATAACACTTTTCACTAGGCATGTTCTGATTGCCCTTAGAACTGCCCGAAGCGGTGGGTTCCGGGTCTGGCTTTCCCTCTCCTCCCGCCAGAGGGGTGCACGGCAGCCCGGTCGTGGCGCCGCTCTCCCCACCCGTGTCCGGGCCCGGGCCTCAGACGGCGCCGCCACAGCCACCGCGCCGTGCCCGCGCTCGCGCCGCGCCGCGCCGTGCCGTGCCGTGCCGTGCCGTGCCGTGCCCGCGCTCCCGCCGCGCTCCCGACACGGAGCGCGCGTACACCCCGTCCACCCTCAAGCGCGTCTGTTTGTGCGTGCTAAAAATAGACGGGAGAGCCTGACAACTGCCTCCTGATTGGCTGCCGCTGACGGGCCGGCAGCCAATGGGCGCGCGGGGCCGGGGGCGCGGGGATGCGGGCCGGGGCTGAGGGAGCGCCCAGCGGGATGAGCGATAAGGGCAGGGGCTGAGGGAGCGCCCGGCGGGAGGGTGAGGGCAGGGGCTGAGGGAGCGCCCGGCAATGCCCGCTTGTCCCCGGCCGCCAGTGGAGCCTTCTCTCGAGCCCTCGCTGCCTCAAGCCCTCCGTTCCGGGCCCCGCCGGCTCCCCCCGGCCTGTGGGGGCCGCTGCCCGCCCGCGCCGGCAGGGAGCGCTCCCGGCTGCGGCGGAGCTTCGCCGTCCTCGCTTATTAACAGAGGCAGTGCGCGGAAGGGTTAACCCCTTCACGGGAGTGTGTTACCAGGCTGTTTGCGTGTATTTTCATGCGTTCTAAAGACATTTCGTGCACTTTCTTGTATAAACTAGTACCTGCTGTGACAGAGTAATAAATCAGGGAAACAACAGAACAGAAATTAAAGAGATGTGATTTATTTTTTTCCATGGGGTTACCAAAGAACAGTGTTAAATCAATTGCAGTGCAGAGTTAGGAGAATGTCCTGAAATCTGTGTAATGAATGCATAAAATCTATGCAATAAATGGATGAAATCAGTAATTTCATTGGAGAGAGGCATCAGCTTTGTACTCTAACATGGTTATACTGACATAATAAAAAATAAAATTTGTGAATTGAAATTGTAAGTGCCTTATAGTCCAAAAAGGGTGCTGGGGGCACTTGGAAGGCAGAAACAGGAGCTGATTATCATCAGAGTGATGCCTCTTAACTTATTCAAACACTGGATAACACGTCTGGAACTGTTAAAATATCTCACAGTCTTGAGAAGTGCTTTCACTCTTTCATATCTGTTTCTCCCGAACTTCTTTTCTCATGGGCGCCACACGTTCTGAGCATCACAGAGGTGTGAGTCCAAGTGAGGCAAAGGTAAAAACTGTAAAAAAGGAAAGTGAAAGAAGACTTTCTTCTGAAAAAATATGTACCTTCTGATTTTCACCGTGCTTGTGCCTTGGTTTTCTCTGATACAATGAAGCAAGCAGCTCTGTGTTCTGGTCCATTTTAAGTTAAATTATTTGAAACATCTAAAAATCATTCTTTTCTGTTGCTTTTACATTATGCACAGGTAGCCTTCCACTATGTGAGGATTATCTTCTCCATATGAGCTGTTGGTGTCATCTTGTAATTTGCATACTAATTGCTCACAATCTTTAGCAGTTGAAAAGTTAAGTGTCCACAATTCAAAGGATTTCTTAATTATGAAAGGAAAGTGCTTGTGGCAAAGAGTGTAGCCAATAATTAGCTACTTCCAAGTGTCAAAACACATGTAAAATGAACGTTAACTGCTGGGAACAGAAGGAAGTTGATTTCTTCTGTGGCAGTTTGAGGCTTCTGGCATGAAAAAGAAAATAATGGTTCACATATTCTGTTAGTTTCTAATGTAACAGTATTTTCTGTGTGGTGATGGTACTCAGGAGAAAGACTGTAAGATCTCTGGTGCTGAAAAATCAGAGGTGAGCTAAGTTATACACAGAAGGACCATTGTCCATGCTCATGGGTTCTGAGCAATTCTGAGGGCTTGTATCACAGCTTGCAGGCAGTGGGGGTTTGCCTTTGTGCACACACTCGCCCTTTGTGGTCATGGGCAGCAGCAGGAATTTGGTGGGTTTTAACCAGTCCCACCACCTGATCGTAGCTTCTCCTGTGCCATCACCTCAAAAAGCCAGAATGAAAGGGTTAAGCCTTCTTAGCAGGGTAAATGTTTGTGTTTCTCTTGGATTTGACTGGAGGATTTCTCATTAAAGTCATAAATCTGAAGCTTCTTTAAATTTGCTCTTTTGCTGGGTAAGAGAGTCCAGCTGGTTTTGGTTTTGCTGTGTGCAGCTGCAGATACTTTACCAAAGTTTAGAAAAGCATAATAACTTGGAGATATATGCCTGAAAAAGTTTATACAGACATCTAATATGACATTTGCACACTTTCTGTACCACAGCTTGAAGATCTATCAAAACATTAGAAATAACTTTTTGTATTAGTCCTTCAATGAGAACATTTTCAGCTTTTGTTGTTTTATATCCATTTGGCTTAGTACTTTTAACTTTCTGTTTTCAGATTTATCTCACCTATATTTTTTATTTTCTTCTTGATCTTTTTAATATTTTTTCAGTATTATTTCTTGTAATTTTGTGTATAGCTGCAGTTTCTTACCTTTTATAACTTCTGAATAGTTATTTTATGGTGATGAGTCTTGCTTTGTGTGCGCTGTTGATGCAAATGTGATATTTTGTGTTGATTAAGGTATAAAGTTCTTGAGGGCATCTGTTAAGGTTTGCATGTATAATTTCTTTTCCTACAACACTTTACTTAGGCCTTTTGTGAAATTCCTGCATTATATTTTCCTTACCTTTCTGTACAGTGAATCCCTCTGGGCTGCTTTCCTGAGACTGCTAATTATCATGCTGTCTCTAAGACAATTACATAATTAGGTGGTTTTCATTATCATTCTGAATTTGGTAATTATAACAAAAACACTGAAAAGTGTATCAGCTGCAATATTAAAAAACTCAATCAGTAAAAGAAAATGTACCTAGGAGAGAAACACAGTTGAGAAGATTCTACTAATAACCAATAAATGAAATTTAAATTAAATGGAAATAGAATTGAGATTTCTGGACTCTTTGAGACTGTTACTTTAAATTATAAACTTTTTGTACTTTTGATGGTTGCAAAAAATGATGTAAAAGTGATGCTCCAATGAAAATTTGTAAATATAATTGCGGTAATTAAACATTTCCCCAAGTATGGTAGAATAAAGTGCTGAAGGAACAGGTGTTTATTGTTTCATGGTTTTCCATATTCAATATTTTAATTGTAGATTCTTATTTTCTCTCCCTACTTCTAGCGCTGCCTGAGTCATGTGTGCGTACTTTTCATGTTTTATTGAAACAGATGGCATATCTCCTCTTCCAAGGCTCAGGCAAGGGGGGGGGCGTAGGAAATAGGGTAGGATTAAATTATTTTGAAACAAGAAGACATCTTTCTCATATCCTATTTCTCATACACCTGTTAGTCTTCCAAGCATGCAGTGACAGTAAACACTCAGAAACAGGGAGTGTGTTTTGGTTGTGGTGTTCTGAGAGCCCTGCCCTGTTCTTCAGTATTCAGTTCCTATGACTACCTGTTTTTCAGAAACAGAAATCTAAAAGTTATCAGCTGAGCTTGACAGAGCGCAACAGTAATACCCCTACCAGCCACAAAGGGAGCAGATTAGGCATTTTTTCCAGCTCTATTAGAAAACCTCTCCCCTAAATCCACCAGAGTCACCCAAGGCTCAGTGCTTTTAAGAATCAGGTCATCTCTTAAAGCATATAAACATGAGTGCAGAAGCCTGATTTTCAGCTTTTCATTGTGAAGATGTTGGGCAAGCTGAATTTGTACAGAAATACTACAAAGTCTTCAGTTTTCAGAATTTAATATTTGTATATATGCTCTGAGGAAGGTTTGGAATGCTGTGAGTAAAATGCATTTTTTCTGGCCTCTGGATTCTGTATTTATCATACATTTATGTGTGAAACATTATCCAGTGACCATGCAGTGCAGGGCTTGTGAGTGGAACAGTAGCAGCAAGTCTGGAAGCCCAGGTGAAAGAATGGCTTAAAGCAGTTAAGAGTTCCTGATTCAGTCAGAAGTTTCACATACTGCCAGCATCAGTGGGTGTTCAGGCAAGCATTTGTGCTGCTTGATGAATTTCCATTGGCTCCTGCAGAAATATCTGTTCAAATGCTTGCCTGAGATGTTTCTATCAGAGTAGTGGCTGTGAGGATTTTTCGTTTTAACATCTACTTTAACACTGACTAAATTAATACAATAGTTGCATAAAATATGCAAGGCATTTATTTGGGGGCTCAGTCCTCACCAACTGCTGGTAAAACAGATTTCCCAGAGTACAGCAAATTCTCTATTTGTGTCAGCATGCTTGTGTGAATCGCACAGAACTTGATGACAGAGGAAACCTGGTCAGGCAACCATTTAAAATTATCCTTTCATCATGTGAACATCAGTCGTAGAATTGAGACCTTCAGGACATGTTTTGAAATATATTTTAAGAATGCCATGATTCTAAAGCTATAATTCACTTCCAGATTAATGGTAAAAGAAAGGTCATAAAGAGAGTGCCTGCAACTTAGCATTTAAAGCAATCTCTGAGTTACAGTAAAACTCAGAGTGAAACCTATCCTGGTAGTCATAAGTGTCTGACTTCTTTGCGTAACCAGGGGAGGGATAAAATGGGTCAGGGGTCTCAATCAGTAAAACAAATCCTGTTTTCCCAGAAGTTTCCAGGGACTTTCTTGGTGCATGCTGGATTATTTTGAGGCACAAAGCATCAGAAATTTGAGCTAGCATAATGAAATGTGTACAGGTCAGAGCTATGCATCCATGGCTGTGATATGTGGCCCATTAGCTAGTCTGTGGTGTTCTGTTGAACAACGAAAGTGGTACTGTTTTCAGTTTCAAGGCAGGGGAGCAATCCACGAGAAACTTGAAAACATTCATGGACATTTGGCTCCAGGACTTGGGAATTTAGTTTGAAGGACTAAGTTCTTGTGTGATTTTTTAGGGGGCCTAAACATGCATGTTTCATGTTACATTTCACATCAGAAATTTAATAACCACAATCAAATGTTTCTCTGGTGTTCCCATAGCTACAGTTTATAGTTGTATCATAGTTTTTCTGGTAAAACACACTTCAGATATGAGATTTTTACTCAACATTCACAAACCCACATTTGCCACTCAGCTTTCAGTGAGCAGCCACTGCTGGCAGAGCATCAAGAAGGTGTCAGTACAAATTCACATTTGAGAAGACAGAAGATTGCATGGGCATGTTAAGATTCATTATTGATCAGAACTTTGTCTCCACAAATTCAGGTTATTATTTTCACTGGAGTCAGGAGTCATACTGCTTTGATGAAGAAGTAGCTTGGACCTTATCCAGCTATTGATATTTCTAAAGTGATGATCAGGCTCTAAATCTGGCCATAATGATGCATTGCCTCACCACGCAGATCTTATTACATGTGCCTGTCATTAGTAATGCTTCTAGCTTCGACTTTTGAATGCCTTGAACACAGAGCCTAGTGGTTTTTGTTCTAATAGGGTCTGTGTGTAAGGCAATCCTTTTACTCTTGTATAGTGTTTCCACTGGATTGCTTACTACTGACAATCATGCAAAAAATTGCTGGATGTGCAAAATGTGCTGCTTAGGAGAATTTGCAGTACCAGAATACTTTTATATGTACAGGTAACCTAAACTGCTTTTCACCACAAAAGTTCTAAATTTAATATTAAGTTCAAAATTACGTGTCATTGTCTTAAAAAATTCTAATTTTTCATATTTTTAATGTGTCTGTATCACTCAGTAGTATGATGGACTAGTAAAAATTTTTGCTGCACAGAGGATTCCAAAGTCAGTGGTCCAAAGTTTCTCTTTTCTTTGTTAGAGCGTGCAAGAGTTGATGGAAATGTCAGTGAGGTACAAAATTAGTAATGAAACCTGGACTAGGTCTGGTGTTTTTGGCTGCCAGTGAGTGTACCTCCTTCAGTTCACAGTAATACCTGTGTTCCTGCAGAGCTCTGGCAGGGCAGCCAGTGCAAATCCACCCATACCTCCTGCACTGTGACGCTGAAATACATCCCAAGCAAGGCCAAAGTGATGTTGCTTGGAGAGCAGAGGTGGTCTGAAAGCCAGGGTCCCCTTTTTTATGCACAGCACTACCATCAGTTCAGTGCTTGTCTGACTGCTTAGCCAGTGCAGATAATCAGAGGCCAGGTGATATTCCTTTTGCAGGGCTGAGCAATATCTTAAGTAAAAGCTTGATGACTGGACTACACTGTGTGTTTGTCCCTACAAGTGAATTTTTTCTCAGTAAATTCAGATTCTGGCTTTGCAGATGTCTATTCTGGGTCACAGCCATCTCATTTTACTGTTCATGTCTGTGTGTCTGAGTGTATTATACTATTGTATGCTACCTTATGCAAGTGTACTACTGACAATGTCAGTGTTTACCACTGTAGGTACTCATATTGATAGTTGGAATGCCATGTTTCAAATTAATGTAAAACATTACTGCATTGCACTTTGTATGTTACCTTGCCAGGAGTAGTGTGTTTTTCTATTCCCATTAATCTATTTGTGGTGAACAAGCCTGTTCAAGAGCTTGGTCTTCAAGCTCATTAGTAGCAAGTATATGGAATTCTAAATCTAATACTGTCCCGACATTTTTGTCCAGCTTAACTTACTTCCTGGGATGTTGTTAAAACCTGATTTTGGAAGAAATCTTGGGAAATATGTGATAATAAGAAAAGGACATTTGTTAATATTTCATTTTTTAAGGTTATATCCAGGCTTTCTACTATGTATGTACCTCAAGATTTTTGTGTATTTTTCATTTGTCTGTATGTTTTCAGGCTCTTGACTTTTGCCATTTGCCCTACGTTCATGCATTTTTCATAAATCATCTAGCAGATTCATCGCTGCAAATATAGTAATTTTTGCTTTTTTATTTTATTTTTCATGAGCAAAAAAAGCCCCAAATATAATTCTAGCTTGGTATACCTTCCTAAATACATGTTATGCATTATATGGATTCAGTAAGCCTTTTGGTCTGGTTGAAAGGATTTTCTTGTTTGTTTTTCTTTCATTATTTAAAATAAAGGTATATTAATACAATTTAAAGCTTTTCACTAAGAATATTTATTAATCATTACTCAGGTACATAATAACAATAATACCCCCACTTTGGCTTTCTTTTTCTTAAAAAGTATTGAAATATTATATAGTTGAAACCTCAAGCAACCCAAATCATAGCAATGCCTTGCCTCCCTGAGTCTTAAACTTCACCCACCTCAGAAATTAGAATATGGAAAAATAAAAAAATCTAATACCAATGAGGTAAAACCAGCACAATGCAAAGGAAGATAATTACATTGCTCAGCTGTCACAAGGGCAGCATAAAAAAATGAAGTGACTCATCTCCCTTCACAGGCACAGCCTGCTCAAACATACATATATAATTATTTATTTGTATGGGTTTGATTCTTTAGCCAAATGTGTCTGCTTTATAATGTGGTTTAACTACTTGGGGATTTTTGTTCAAAGAGTTAATTTATGGTTTTATCACTGAACCACAAAAAACTGTTCTGGGCTCCCATGTAATTAAGTCGCATGCAAGTGCTGTGTATCATTAAGTGTTCGGCTGTATGAGTACGTGAGTTCAAAGGCAGCTCTCCTGCAAAGATAAGGTGCAATATGCAGTGATCAAGGGCTGATTTCTAGTGAAGTCATATTCCTTACCAAGCAAGTGTATCAGGCAGGAGTAAGTAATCTCAAGACCTCAACATCAAAACATTTTCATATAGCATTGTAATTTTGACTTTGGAGGTAAGTGAACAATTGATCTAGACAGTTTCTTAAAGTAAAGGGACTCATATTTATAATTCATAAGTGTATTTTTGAGAGTTTGACCTATGAAGCTATAAGCAAAATCTATAAAAATTACAATATGCAAAAATAGCAATGTGCAAAAACATCCACAGGAAGAAGATTGATATGGAATCTTTGAATAATAAGTGCCATTGATTTTAAAATTTTGACAAAATATGATACTCCCACTAGGTGGAGATTCTGAAATAAGAAAGAAACATTTTCAGGGTTGGAGATACACTTTTGCAGAGAATTTTTATGCAGTCCTCAAGCTGAACAAAGTGTAACAGTTTTGTCTTATAGAACTTAATGTAAAATTTAAGGCTGAGCAAATTGTATTCATGCTAATTTAGTGGTTTTTTTGTTTTCTTTTTGTTTTAACTGGAAGTCATTCCTGGTTTTTGGACAGTGTGTTAGTGGTTCATGTTTGCTGAAGGTGCTTGAATGAATCTGAATTTTTGTATTTTCAGTTAGTGGGTTATTTACAAATTGTTTGCTTTAACTGCTCACCCTGTTCTATTGGCTCATTCTACTGAATCTAATTAATCAGTGTAACATCAAATATGTGCAATACCTACCAGAGTAAATGAGAGGAGCCCCCTTGCTTCTCTAACTGGCATCAGGAGGTACTTTGGCAAATCAAACTGCACTGGCATACTCCCGCATCTTTGTCAAAACAAAAATTAGGAAAAAAAGAGAAATCTAGTAAAACCAGATATTTTTTGTCAAATTAGTATGAAACCCAGAAAGCTGCTGTTAAAATAGGAAACTTCCTCAGCTCTGTGAAAGTCAAACCATTGCAGATAGCAAGATTACAGAGTGTAAACAAAAAAACTTGCTGACTGCTGTCATTTTTTGTAAATCTCAGCAAATATCTACTCACAGACAAGCCTTATATAGTAACCCACTTCCTAGAACTCATTTTCCCTTCTTTCATTTTTTGCAAATCTTTTGAAAAATTAGTTCAAAGGGAATAAAAAGGGTGACACTGGTTGAACTTTCTGTAATCTAACTTGGCTGAGGAAATGTGGCTGTTTGGTAGGAGGTTCCTCCTCAGTTAAGGAGAGAAAACAAGCCCTGTCAGAAATGAGTTCAGCCAGCGCAATAATAACTCTGTGTGATAGGTCCTTTGAGGTTACCAGTTTGTTTCTGCAAACGAGAGATGCAAGATGAGCTTACTTAGATGTAGATCCTCAGGATGGATATGAGATGGTGCCAATGCCAAAAGAGATTGGGAAACTGTCATGGGTTCAGAACAGTCCCAGCTGTGGGAAGAGGCTGAGCAGCTGAAGCTGACTCAGCTGGGAGCAGAAGTGTCTTTTGCGTAGGTATGCGAGGCAGCCTTGGGAAGATGGAATCACACTCTACCCAGTGAGGTAACATCCACAGGTTGAAACAAGAGCAGCTGATTTGGAATTTAGGGGAAAACTTTTCGCACTCAAGCAGTCCCTTTCACTCCAAACTGTGATCCTGTTTTACTGAAAGGTGTTACTTTCCTGGCCAAATATACTGTTGGGTGCATTGTTGGATCTCCACTATTGGCTTCTATCTTATGAAATCATTAAAATTTTGGAAAAGGAAGTCACAATGCTGCTGTCAAAACTACTCACACAGTCCACTGATGGAAGGTACTCTCTAGCAGTCTATCTGGTTGAGAGCTGTTGTAAGCTCATTTCACATAGCTACAAAGCTGTGACACTACAACATTCCATTGGGTTTTTCTATACTTTGTGTGTTTAAGTAAACATTTTAACAATATTCACCAGATTTCACTGTGACTTTTATGAGATTTCTAAGTAAAAATGCTGAGCCTGATCACTTTTTAGTCTTACACCTATAGTACCATAATTTTCTCACAGGCCAACTGACATAGCAGTTTGAACACAGGTGTCTTGACATGTCTTGTTCTTTTCTGCTTTTCTATTTCTCAGAGTTCCCCTATTAATCTCTGTTCAGTATTCTTAAGATAATGAGTTTAGCAACAACCCTAAAATAGGTCACAAATAGAGGCAAAGCTCTTGTGGCCTCTATGAATCATATCCCCCTTAACAAAAAGTTCTACACCCAGTATTCTTTGTTTCTCACAATACAGAATTTAACCCATCATTGCTAAAAAAAGCCCAAGTCAATAGGTTAGAAATGTGTCCAGAGACCTAAACTTATTGATTTTTCCAGCTGGTTAAATATGCCATTTTATTTTGTATGGTTTCCCCCCAGTTTTGATGTGAAGAACTGCTGTGTTCAGTTTAGCATACAAAGATACTAAAAGCAGAAGTTACAAATCTCAGACTTCAAAAGAAGGAACAGAAAATGCCCTCTCAAGATGAAAAGCAAAGTGACAGCTTAGCCATGAGTATTCCATTCCCACTTTTGGAAAGATGACATTCTGAGGAGAGGTACAGTGCACTCCAACAGGATTGACTTCACATACTTTGTGACAGGTGTGTGGCTGATGCAATCTGGGGAAAAAGTGAAAAAAAAAAATCTGAAGGTTTAATTCCACCTTTCCTTTCAGACAAAATGCAGTTCAAGTCCTGCTTCACAGGGGATGCAGAAGGAAGAACTTCTTGCATAATTTTTTCAAAGACATGTGATGCCTGGGTTCTAGTAAACATAGTAGATGATGGAGGTGACCTGGGGAGGTGAGGCTGAGTCTTGTACACAGGACAATTAGATGTTTCACTTTGCTGATTTTCTGTTGCCCCTCTTATAGTTTCCTTGTCCACTTTTATAGGAATACATGTAGGAAAGAGGTGAAGTCTGGCAGTATGTTTGTTGAGATCCTCAAAGGTTGTCTAAAATGTTTGAAATTCATATTCTGGCTATTTCAAAAAACTAACTTAAGTCAGAAGGACAACCTGAGATCTCCATGGCTTGTACCAGTTCTTGATTTGATTGTGTAGATTTCTAATCAATGCAAACATGTTCCTGTCATAAATGATCTGTGCTAATTTCACACTATATAGAAAGAAAACATTATGAAGAAAGACTCCAAAATAGTTAAAATATTTTTGGCATAATGGCTCAGAGGCTGCATTTTGCATAGTCAGTTCTCCATTAAATCCCTCCCTGGGAACTGTTGTGTTCACAGCATTATTTGCATGCTTTACATGGAACAAGGCTCTTCAAAAAGCTGCCTGTGTTAAATCTGCAGGGGTTTGTTCTGCTTTGTGAGGAGGGCACAGAAAAAGACATTTGGAGGAGAAGGTGATTACTGACTCCATATGCAATACTGAAAGCAAGTGCAGATTCACACCATGCTTTCCCTTACTTTTTGTATCCTCTGTGTGTGTTCCAGTACTACCTGGTTTTTTTTGACCTATTTCATTCTTTTATTTCTCATTGCTGCTCTTACTGGGAGTTATCTGGGGTTTGCTGCAGCACCAGGGTGCACCAGGGTGCAATTTCAGGAAAAACTCCTTTAATAAAGCAGCCGATGAAAGGTGACCTTAAGCCTAAAGGAGTATGTCTGGTGGAGTGCTCGCTCCTGCTTTAATATTTTGGAGGGCATACTACTGATGCTGTCACTACCTTTAGGCACAATATCTGCTGGTTTTTTTTCTCATTTGGGGGATTATCGTCATTTGGGTCACATGCTCCTTAATACATGTGATGAAGGTGAGAAATCTACCTCTGCTACACCTCTTCTCTGTGATGCAATGGAGGTTTTTCCACAGAGCACCAGTCATGCAAAGTTAACAGAGGAGAGTTTCTGGATATCCTCTGGTCTCTGCTGTCCTCCAAAGAGCTGTCTGATGGCAGCATGGCTGCATGTGCCCTGTCAGACACTCTGGTTCACTCCCAGAGCTGTCCTTTGAGGTGGTGTTCAGGGCAGCTGGCGATTCTGAAGCCCTGTGGGGCTGTCAGTGGGCGATGGATGGGAGATGGTGTCAGAAGTAATTGATGCTGGGGCTCTCTCTGAAAATTGATCCATAGCTGAGATTTGCCTTCGCTTCTGGCAGAAAAAAACAATTCTCTGTCTAACAAATTAAAAAAAAAGGGAAAAAAAAGGTAACAAAACCTACTTTGAGCTGAGATAATGGATTGAATTTCTCTCACATGTGTTACTCTTTTTCAGAGAAGGGCAGAGTCCATAATTATGAATCTTGATTTTGAGAAGAAAGAAGAATGCCTCTTGAATGTACTGATGTGCATGGGGAGGAATTGATACAGAACACTGAGAAATAGGCTTAGAATTATAAATTATAGCTGTAAGCTAAAACTGGAACTCAGATTTTAATTTAAGACTTAAAACAAAATAATGGGTTTTTTAATCCTTTCTATTTTCCTGAAAGAGAATATTATGTTTGGTAGCACTGGGCATTAGAAGTTAAGGTTTGCAAGAAGAATTACAAGAGAAAGTAGAAGTTTTAAGAAAGGAAGTTGGCAGAAATAATTGCCATTTTCAATACACATTTCTAAAGACAGGCTGTAGCTAACAAATAAAAAGGCATTTGAATCAAATAATAAAAAATTTCTTTTTGATTAGACTCTCCTCTGGTGTCCTTGTGCCACCTATGATTTTTTATTGTATTCCTAAAACCTCTTTAGTTACCTTTCTGGAATGACAAATTTGAGGGCATGGTATAGCCTTTACATCTGTCTTGTTCTTTAAATCTGTTCTGAAGTCCAATTTAATGTCTGTAGGTTTCTGAAAAAAAAAGAGAAACAAATAGGGAGACAAGAGAAAAAACACCAGCCTTAATTTAAATAAGGTGCAGAATTATTATATGGGACAACATGAGTGCACAATTGAATCAGTAAACTTGAGGGAAGGATCACAGAGAATGAAAAAGGAATGGCATAGTGTGTGATGTCCATGTTTATTACATACAGAAGGTTTTCCTAGCATAACCAGTACTTATTTTTCAGACAGCCAAGTGCTTGACATTACAAAGTACACTATTCAGCATTTGGAATTTGCCCGGCAAACTGAGTTTTCTTATGCTAGATGTCTGCCACATTCTAGGGATTTTCTTTGTCTTCATATGGCTTAGCTTGTTTTGTAAAAGTTGTTCTCTTTGCCTACTGTTTAAAAATTCATCCATGCTCAAACGTGTTGTAAACCAGGTAAAATTGTTTTTGAGCCCTGCCAGACACTGAAGCCCTGTGAGGAGGTGAGGAGGGAAGCCAGGGTGAGGAGGGAAAGCATGGGGAGGGGGGAAGGAGGGGGTGAAATGAGTGTCTTTTTAAACATTTTTCTTGTATTCTTTTATGCACGAGGAAAGAAAGCCATTCAAGTTGAATGCCAATGGCAGAGAGATGCGATCTAAATAAGTGGGGCAAAGAAGATGAGATAGAGAAACTGAGACTAGACATTGTTGCTGCGGCAAAAACAAAAGGCTATTTCTGAGTGCTGGCCCTTGCTGGGAAGGGAAAGACAGATAAGTAATTGGGAAAGAAAGCCAAGTCATACTGGGAATTGATGATGAGGTAGATACCATAAAGATCAGCACTTGGTGGGAAACAAACGTGAACATATGCTTAAGATTGGTGAAGTTAGGCTTGATCCCATGGAAATATGGTGTCTCATTATATTTCCTTAACACTTGTGGCTTAAAATTGTACAGTTAATGGTCTTTTAAAGGCAGTTAATTAAGTGTAGCCTCTCCATATGTGGCACTTTAAAAGACCGCCTTTTGTGGGGTTTTACCCATATGTATATGAATTGTGTCCTACCTGTCCATTTCCATCATCTGAGTTGTAATACCTGGAGTGATGTTCTCTACCATATCTCAGCTGAGAGTAAAGAAAGTATTCATAAGTGTTGGCAGTGGTGAGAGCGCTACAGAAAATTGCGTTAAAACAACCATTTCTGTAGTAAACTGATATTCCCTCCAATATTCTAATATAATAAAGAAACCACTATAAAATCATTAAATAATTAGCAGTACATTTTTGAAAGAATCCTAAATTATTTAAAAAGAAGGGAGGAAGAAATATCATAGCAGACTCTTAACAATCTCAAATAAAACACAGTGACTAACAAATAAAAATATAATGAACTTTTCTTGCTACAGAAATCCATAAGAAGTGCAGAAATGGTTGATGTAATTTGTTTAGTTTATTCATCTTAATAAAGGCCTCATTTGTTTCACTATTAAGAATTTTTTTAATTGGCTCATATATGCCACTTGTTTTGACTTTGTTTCACATGCTTAGCTTCCAAAGGGTGTCTCAAAGTTCCATTATTTCAGAGAGGAGAAAAAGCCTTTAGAAATAACTTCTCAGTCCTTTCAATGTGAGTATTTGAAAAATCTGGGTAAAATGGGACAGGAAAGTTGAAAACCCAAGACCTCACTGTGCTTCTTTCACCCAAATTCAGTCATCTTGTCATATCTGAGGAGAGATTCCTGAATTCACCAAATCAAAAAAAGTCTTTTTTAGAAACTCTGGCTTATTGGTGTCAATAGTATCTTCTGAAAGATAGTATCTTCTGAAAAATAGCTTTAATCCATTTGTATAGTGCATTATCCTTGAAATAAAGAGCTGAAGAATAAGTAATCCATTTCTGTACAAAAAACCTTGATGTCCCCATAACTTTCCCTGCAATGTTCAATCACTTTAATCTTTTACTTGTTTCCTTGTATTTATTTCAAAGTTTAATTCAGATTTTGCTGCAGGCTACAAAATTCACCAATAAAACTCTTCTTTGAAGAAGCACATTTTCCTGTGCTGGATACTCACAGCACCGAATATTCTCTGTGGTTTTCAGGTGGACTCATTATTGAACTTCTTCCACTGAATTCCTAAAGTTCTTCAGTTGAACTTTGGGCCTTTTCTAGCCCAAACCTTGAACAGCTTTTTACAAAACCAATGGTGACCAAGTGATTAGCAAACACAGGGCTACCAAACTCTATCTGGTTTATGCAACTGCTTTACTAGTGTTTACTTTTCCTGGTGACATCACTGATAAAGAATTTCCACTGGTTTGAAACCAGGTACAAGAACTCTTTTGTAAAAGCAATCCACATTCTCCGTTTAAGTCTCCTGTGTAGCTCTCTGGTAGTATTTTCAGGCAGGATTCATCTGCAGGCCCCACTTCCAGCTCTGCTGTGGGATTCCTGATGCCTCTCAGTTTAGCCCTTTACATTGTTTAATGCTCACATTTTTATGTAGACAATGGAAAGGGTAACTTATCTTTCCCCCTGTGTCTTATACTGAGGGCTCATTGTAGAAGGGATCACTTGTAAAAGATGTTTGAGACCACCTCTTGTAAATCTCCCAGATTTTATCTCTGGCATCTATTGTGGCTTTAGTGATTCAGGGATAGAAATGTCATCTTTACTTGTTTTTAATCAAAACATAATGTGCTGAGCTCAGAAGTACTAGATATTATTATTACTAAGAAAATACTTCCAGATATCCAATGGTCTAGTCACTGTGAGGTAAAAGTACTGTGAGGTATTGTATGACGTATCCCATCCTTCTCTTTAAGTCAATATGTCTGTACTTCCTTGACCCAGTCACATTTTTTAGGTTTTTTCATACTAAGCCTTGAGTATACATCCGGAGACAAAACCCATATCATTCACAGCAGCTTTGGTGCTTGCTATTGTGAGGAGAAAATCTGTATAATTTCAGCTACCCACACTAACACAAGAAAATAAGAGAAAAGCAATGTTTCGTATTAATCTTATTAAACTGCAAACTGCTTTCTCAGCAATCAGAGCTGTACACTGATGCAAATTGGATGCTTACGTAATGCTTTATGCAAGGATGGTGACAAGAGCTGCAGTGATAAAAATACTCTTGCTGTGTTCAGACTGTGTTGTCCTTTCACTTCAAAAAAGCCCCACTGGCAAATTAACTGCTGAAAAGGATAATTTTAAAGTGGCCCAAGAGAGTCAAACACATCTCTGTACTATTCTGACTTTTCACCTATATATTTTTTTAGTTGGATTTCTTGTTTTGTTTTATTTTCCCAAGGTGCTTTGTGGGGCACACCAAGATGAACACCTCCTAATCCATGCCACACCTTGGGACAGCTCTCTCATACTGGATGCACGTGCCTGGGTTGTGCAGAGTGGCACATGGCTAAGATTAGGATGTTGTCTTTAGCTGGCATGCTGATGGAAAAGCAACTCCTAATCTAAACCATGTGCTGCTGCATCACTGTGCATCCTGACTTAATACAAATTATAGCATTTATGTCTGGCCGTGCAGTAGCTGTTTTTCAACATAGCCGTGTCAGGAATTGGATTAGAATCTAACTTGATTCTTTTAGTTAGTTAGTGTCAAAATAAGCATATATATACTCAACACATCTAATACTGGTTTAAATCTCTAAAGAGATTTTTTTCCTCCTATTAGTTTCCCTTCTCCCTTATCCCTTTGCAAAGGTCTAGTCTCTGGCACATTAATCAAACATTAAAGAATTTGTTGAAAATCAAATTATTTAGAACTAATAAATGTGATATCCTAATAGAAACTGTACTAGAAGAATTTTAGTAATTCTAAAAATTGCTATTGTATTATTCTAATTACAATTTTAGTAATTGTAAAAATGTAGTGTGAACTTTATACATTTCAGATATTCAGTGGTATTGATGACAGAGATGGTAGAACTACAGTAACCAACGATTAGAGATATAAAGATATATCATAGTAACTCTTTTTTCATTGCTTGATGGCACGCATAAGCATCAAAGCTAGCTTAAACAGCCTAAATAATTTTGAACTGATTATTTTGTCCATGTTTCTTCTTTTAATCTTACCATAGTATAAGATAAGGCAAGCAACATTTAATGCAGAGCGAATTCAGTCAAAGTTAGTAGCAAATTGAAATAAAAGCTTATTTGAAGCTTTGTGGTAATAGCAGAAACAAAACAGAATATATTGAGTTTAGGGAAAAAATACTGAGAATATTTTTATACTAAAAAGAATGTTTATAAGAATTGAGTTGTGAGCAGGGCAGAATGTGAGATGGTAAAGAGGAAATCATATCAGTAATTTGGATGATCTTTTCCTTCCCCCATATTTCTCCTGGAGTCACCAAAAGCAAGAGTGCAGATTTCTTTGGATGCAAAGAGTGATAAATAAAGCACCAATAGCTGCACCAAGCCAGGAAAGGAAACAGGAGAAAGACGACAAAAGAGAGAACAATGCTTGAAAACATACCATATATATTTGTCCAAAAGCTTATACTATCCATATGTCAGTGGTACAGGATTGTGAATATATACATCATACTGAGATCATGCTGTGTTGGCTGCTTTTAAAGCACATAGAAATGAGAATTTGTATCTAAAATATTCTGAGCATTTGTGACAAAGAAGGTTTGGAAGAAAAACAGGTGTCCAACGTACCTTAGATTCTGGCCTTGATTATGATACTGATCTGGTTTAGATTGTGGTCTGACTGATGGCCAGAAACAATGTATTTTCAATGTCTGTTTATATGTGAAATCGTTCACCCTGTGTCAGAATTCTGATCAGTGGCAGAGCCAGGAATAGGCCTGGGTTACCTGGGAAACTAGTTTATTTCCTTATCCTGAGGTTAACTTGTATATATTGTCATCATAAATTAGCTGAATCAAATCCTCTCCTACCTCCCTTCATTTTAGATATCTGGGGGCATTAACTGCATTTCCACATTAACTGACTTCCCATAGTTGTTCCAGTATGTTAACACTCTCACCAAATAATCTGATCTCCTCCCCACAGGATAGTTCTGTGTAAAATATTGAAAAACAACCTAAAAAGAAATGGCAAGTAAAAATTTGGTAACAGCTGTCATATCTTACGTCAAATGCATCCTCTAACTCATGCCATAAAAAAAATAGAATGTTGATGAGAATTATGTCTTTCAAGACTGCTTCTATTTGAGGTGAGTGGTATGCATCTTACATAAGGTACCATTGTGTATATTGTGTTCTTTTTGGTATGCTATTGCTCAGTCCATGACTACCTGGAATACATTGGAAAATGAGTAGACACAAAAGATTTCTTTATTCATCTGTGGAAATGGGAGGTAATCAAGTACCAAGGGCATGGCAAAAATGCTATTTCTGCATTGTTTTGCAAGGTTGCTTTTTTTCTGGTTGGGGAAAAGGAGATTATCCTTAGAGGAGCCCAGCCTCAAAAACTGGGATTTAGCTCTACTGCCATACAGAACCAGATGAGTTAAAAGCACAACCTGAGCTCCTACTTCAGAAACAAGAAGGGATATTTCAGATACTGATTGGCACCAGCATTAAATCCTATCTCTAGTCACTTATTCCAGCTGGATATCTCAGGTGGAGCTGAGATGTGGCCAGGAGAGAAGATGTCATAATTTAAGATTTTGTCCATTGGTTATTATAAGGATTTCTCCAGTACTGCTTTTACTTCCTGTTTGGAAAATCAAGATGCAATATTTTGCTACAGACAAATTTTACATTGTCAAGTCAAAGCTTTTGCTTTTAACTCTGCTTCTTCAACCATTGATTTTGCAAGTCAGGGGGTTACTGTGCACACTGGGATAAAGGAAGATGTTTTGCACTGATTTCTGGAATGATTCTTCATTAACTTATTTGTTTGCAGATGAAACCCTGGTGTATATGCATTTGTCATGACACTTCTCTCAGTGATAGAACATTGATTGGCAAGAGGTTTCTCTTAATTTTCAGGAAAATTTTGACCCCAAAAGGATTAACTTTAGCTTCCTCACAGCTTCAAGAATTTCATAAAATGGATTCTATTTTTTAATGCGCTTTTCTGTTCTTATTAGTCCCTCTGTCCCCAGAATGAGTCTATAATGAGAGTCACTGCTGTTGTGCTGTTGCTATAACTCATTATCCACAGACAGGAATGAGAACTGACCATGGCACAAAATTAATCCCTTCCCATTCCAGCATCTCTAACTTAACGTGAATGGAAGACAGCAGCATGTTTGCTTGTTCGGGCAGTGATAGGAGTGTGAAATTGGACAAGGAGGCTCAGTTTCCTTCTAGGGATATGTTTTGGAATGTTTCAAGTCATGAAAATCTCAACATATTTATATTTTTGGATTTTAGATTAAGATTTATATATTTTTTTCTAATTGACCTTCTTTTAAACCCAAATATTAACTAGGGGAAAAACTAAATACACTTTTCACTGCATCATGATCATACAAGAAACTGGTAAACTGCTTGTGAAAGCAGTAAAGGTGACAGCATACAGAAAAGACACCCAGCACATAGAAGTCATTCACACACAATCCGTAAATCTTTCCCTTCTGCAATATAATGTCATCAGAGAAGCGTGTTGGTGTTGTTTATGCTAACAATTGTCAAAGCTGGATTGAAAAAGAGTTCATTGTGTGAATTTGGTCCAATATGTGAGCATAATTGTAAGTATTTTTGTATGTCTGCACCATCTCTAGATCATAACATTCCAGTTTGAAAATTTCCCTGGGAGGGAAAAATTATATTCCTAATTTATAGTTGCTGATACTTCAAAAGTGTTGTCCTAGATTCCTTGTTCCTTGGCCATCATCATGGCATATGCCAATATTTGGTGACAGTCCAATCCACACATCTCAGTTCTGTTCCCTTCACATACTTCATGTTTCTGCGGTGTTCTTTCAAGAGCATTACATAAAATGAGCTGATAGAAAGACATATGATAATAAGCATACATGCCTCAGGCTTCATGGCTGTAAAATGTCATGCTTACACAGAGAGCATTGTTTGTTTGAAGTCAGCAGTCTCAATAACCCATTGTAGCTTTGTTTACTCAGGGGCATACAACAAGCCCAAGTTTCAACTCCCAGCCAAACACTTCTCTGCTGAAACTCACAGTACCCCATCTCACACTCAGGCTGCCATTTACCTCACAGGCATTATTTCAGCACATATTTTTCATAATATAAAATTGCCAGCCCAAAGCCATTTTGTGACTCAAGGGCACAATTATTTCATTACTTTGGTCCTGGGTTAAGTGCCCTTGAAGTATCATGTTTCTATTGCTCTGGATGGAGAAAGTGCAGTAGGTGCAGTGCTCTGCCATGAGGAAGGAACTGTGAGACTCTGCCACATCCCAGAACTGCAGAGACTGAAGGACAGGAGAACCTCTGAAATGGCTGTGGGAAGGGTGAATTGCGTGGAATAACACAATTGTGTGGCAGTCCTTTTGGTAAAGGACTTAGGCAAGATATTCTCACATATGGAAGGGGGGAGTAAGGAAAAACACCAATTGAGCAATCAAACTCGTTTTTTTCTCCAGCCTTCCTATTTTCGGCATGAAAAATAGCCAGCAGTAAAAAAGACAGGTGAGAAAAGGTGCACTTTTGGGCTGCTTTACACTCTGAATTCCAGTGTCCCACATACTAGCTCCCTTGCTTGTGCTAGTAATTGTTTTAGTTGAGTCAGAAGTCAGCCACAGTTTCAAAAGTTTTGGTCAAAAACATTCTCATACCTGCACTGATAGGGGTTTCAGGACATTCTTAGTACTCCAGCCTCTAATTCCAGGAACTGTAGAGACACATGGCAATTAAAGCATTAGCAGAATTATCTCAACCTCAGATGATGTTTGGTGTGGGTTCAGGCCATGTTTCAGGCAAAGGTACTATTCTTATTTAGTAAGCACTAGTTTTATTCTTCCTGTAATTTGGACATTGGCTGAAGCTGTTTTTCATTAGCAACATGCTATATGTTAAATGAATATAATTCAGGTTATGAATTTTTGCAACCTTGATCTTATGTTTGAAGGTAATTTGTAGTCTCTTCATTTTCATAATTAAGTTTTAATTCTGTTAACTACTAGGGGAAATACTTAGCTGTGTAGGCTTTGGTGTTTGGGTTTTTTTTCTTTAATTTTTTTAGCTTCAAAATGAATTCATATCCTTCCCTCTAAGAAAATTGGAAAAGCTGGGAAAAAGCCCTCTTCTCATACTCAGCTGGATTCTATTATGAGAGAAGCAGTTGTGGGATTGCCTGTGGTGCTCCTTGGGGACATGGCAGCTGGTCACTTAAATCGTGGATGACCTCTTTCTTGGCAGTGCTTCACAATTATGTTTTAGGAATATGTTTGCCTGCAGTTGTGTTTTCACATCTTGTCTGTTTTGGAAAGCTTCTCAGTTTCTTGTTTCTGTTTTGTATCTCTAGTACAAGTTTCCCTTTTAGTAGCTTCTTTTCAGTGTTGAGTGTAACAGAGGATCCTGTAAAGCTTTTGCCATTTTCAAGCAAACTGGAATTAAGCAGGTAATAGGAAACCCCATGCCAAAGGAATTTCCCTGGGCAGTAGTGAACGGCACTGTGACCACCTTTCCTCCTAACCCACTGGGCATGCTGTAATTGCTCCTGTTGCATAGTCTGCATCTTTCATCATGTTCCCTCCTTATTTTCTCTGAAATACAGTTATTTGCCTCTTTTATTCCTGCTCTGCTCCTGACCTCTTTTTCTGGGCCATGATTGAAGCTGAGCCACATTTAGTGATGCAGTCATTTCCCTACACACTCTTTTTCATTAGAGGTCATGGTCTTGGTTCTTCTGCTTGCTGAGCATCATTGCCATTTCTGTCTTCTTTTTTCCAACATTTTGTCTTCTTCACTTGTGTTACCACTGGAGGTTCCAGGTAATACTGGGGTTTGTGTGTAGCTATGAGGGTCTTTAAATATCCAGCTTGAATGGGACCCTTCCACACTGACCTTAGAATTGAATGTTCATTTTTTAATGTTGTTGAATTTGGCTTTGTGCACATAAATGAACATAGCAAGAGACATGGCCTGCCCAAAAAGCAGCACAAGCAGATGTATAGAGCAGACAAAACTCAGAAGGAGATAAGCAAAGGAAGTAGCTCACTCCATTGCAAAAAATAGTAGCATTTATTCCTTTATTTTTTCTATTTTGAGATATTTCCATTTAATTCCTTCTTTGACTGTCTTAAAATGTTTGGAATCTGCATCAAAGAGTCTGAATTGTAGGACAGAAAATACTTGAAATGTAAAGATTATTCGAATTTGTGCCACAGACATATATGGCTGAGAAGTGTTCTGCTGCCATCAAGATATTTTAAATGGCAAAGTAGTCCAGAAAGATGTCATTATAAAACTAAAAAGCTGCTCTAGGCTGGGCAATCAAAAATACTATATTTCCAAGATACTGGAGAAGCTCTCCCTCTTTACAAATGAATGTGTCCTACTGAATAAAACTGAAAGCCAAGGCAGTATAGTAGCCTGACAGTGATGGAGCCCAGAGCAGCTGCCTGCAGAACAAGCCAAGGGAAGATTTGCTTTCTGCTGTGGAGTGCTCTGCCAGCCCCCAGTGGTTTATGGCCCAAAAGCTTTCTCTGTCTTTGTATTGCCATGACTTACCACTACCAGCTAAAGAACCAGACATTTCTGGGCTGGATTTAGGTCCAGAGCAGCCCAGAGTGTGGGCAATGCTGAGGGACAGTGCACCTCATTCCTTTGCCATCAGCAGGAGATGAATTTACTTGCTCACTCTGGGGATGGCAGGTGGCCTTGGAGTCTCTTCTTGAGCTATATGTTTTATGAGCATAGCAGAACACTGATGCAGTGCCCATGCATCAGAGTGTGAAAATAAACACTAAAGGAGAGGGCATGTGTTTAAGGCATGCTATAGTTCACTATCTTTTGAAAAGTTATTTCTTTGATCACTGAGTTGCCAGGAGGTAAAATGTTAATTTGGCTGTTTCTAGAAGAGTACTGAGGACAAGAAGAGTTATTTAAAAAAAACTAAATCAACATGATGATGGACTGATATCAGATCTTTCTGTAAAACATTAACCTAATTCCTCGATCTGTTAGGGGGACCAAAGCTTGGTTGTGTGTCACACCATGCTGGGTGTGACATTTTTAAAAAAGCATCCGCTGCACTCTTGGCAGTCACTTTTAAAAAAACAATTTGCACTTTATTTCTGTGGCACCAAGAGATCACACATCAGCCAACACAGTCAGGTAGCCAGAGCAAATCAATGGCTGGCTGACCTCCCAAGGTCTGTCACCTACATTTATTACTGCTGACAGTGGAGCCACCAGTTAAAGGGCACTTGAGGTGACCAATTTGTAGATAACACTAGATTTTGCGCACTAGCTGAGTCTACTGGGACACAGTTTCCTTTATAATATCGAAGAACTTCCAACATAAACTTGCAAAGAAGCTTCCTAGTTTTATCTGCCACATGAAACCTCAGGAATGCTTTCCTAACTAGCCAGAAAAAGAGACAGCAACAATGACAGTAACAAAACCAATAGGTATATGCAAGATACAGTGTCTCAAAAACACTTGCTTTTTAGCAACCAGGAGCAAAAACCCAATATAAACACATAAAGTGGGTATAAGGCATGTGGTAGTGGGATATAGTATCACATTTTCCATCCTCTTTAGGGAAGGCCACACATACTGTCTGTGAATGGGAAGCAGCTGGGAAGTAATCTTTATCAGCCTGAAACATATACTAGCAACCTTCAGAGTAAGCTATATTTTGCAAATTACACTACTTGAACTGCCAAGTGGAAAGAAATTTAATGTGAAGAGTTCAATAATGAAAGGATTTAAGATAAAAATAAAAGTTCCATCTTACCTCATTATTCTCTGATATGGGAACATAAATACTTGCTAAGGGTAGTCGAAGACTACTCCTAGTTCAGTGGCCTTATATGGTCCCATTTAAAGCAACACTACATCCCATGTCATGTCTCTGCATAGTCTTCCATTGGCTCCAAGTGAGAAATGCAGTCAGAACTTCTGTTATTTCAGCCATTTTTCATTATTTACTGCACTTTGTAACTCTCTGTGACTTGTACCCAGTTTTGTTTCCTGCTTGTTCTCTAGGTCTCATGATCTGTTTGCTTCTAAAGATTTAAACTTATTCTGGAGTTCTAATCCTGAGATTTAGTGGAGAAAGAAATTTCTTTCAAATATTAGTTCAAACTTATTCAGTCCCCTTGCTGGCCATGACTTGAGAGCTCATATTAGTCCCACATGGTGTATGAATGGTGTGTGTGTGTGTGTGTGTGTGTGTGTGTGTGTGCATTTTAGTGTTAGACTGTTAGAAATCAGACGAAGAATATTCAGCCAGGATAAATTTAAACAAAAAAAAGATCCTACAAAATCACTCAGCTTTTTAATAATACCTTGGGCAATGGTACTGTATTTTAAGAGACTTTATACTTTGATGTGAGTTGCATCATTTCAAGTTCAAGGAGAAACATGTCTACATGGGCAGCTTTTCCTAAATATGGAAATCTGAAGGATCTAAGGTGAAAATCTCTATCACTCTTCAATCCACAAGCCCATTAGTTGTTTATCTTACCCTGGCTTTAGCAAGAATGGCTTTAAAATAATACTTGCAAGCACAGACATAAAGAGTGGCTATGCCTGCAGCTGGCAGAGCCTTTGGATGATTTGTCAAAGAGGGATAGAGACAAGCTTTGTGCCTAGCCTTTGGTTTTACCCAAAGCTGGACAATCTGAAGGGTATGAGGAATAGTGATGGGGTGTTTGTGAAGGGCAGGGCACAGAGCCTGAGAGCACCTCAGTGCAGTACTGATGGAAAGGATGTCATCATCATCCTCTGCCAACTTTGTGTTTCTGATTTTGCACAGTATGTTTACCTTCCCTTTTTCTTTCCCCTATAATTATTGCATTACCTGTCTTCTGCCTTCCATACAGTTAGCCTTGGACTTGAGAGGAGGCTTCCTGTGATATCTGAATATGAGTCATAACCCATCAAAAAACACAGTTTATGTACCATATTGATAGCCTTGGGCTTTTGCAGGGCTCTTGCTACCCATTGTATAGAACCAATTTTAAAGCACAGCGTTTCTTTACATGAATTGTAGAACTAAAATCTGTGCCAGCTTTCTTACTGAAGGGCAGATAAGAGGTTTGCTCATTTCCTAGTGAAAATTCATTTTTACTGCTTGACTTGATGATTTGAAAAGGAAAATAATTTTAAATAGCAACAATGGAGATAATTGTGCAGTTTGAGTTCAGGAACCTGCTCAGCATTAGACAGAGTATTTTTGAAATGCTATGGATGACAATGATTAAGGCAAATAATTGATATCCTCTTTAGAGTTTTACATTTGTAGCCCTGCATTCTCCTCAGGTACTGTCAGATGCATAAAAATGAGGAATTGCTAATAATTGATGGCAGTTATGGAGCTGTGAAGGCAGGACTAGGTGTAGAAAATATTTTTTGAGCAGTCCATATTTTACATAAACTGTAATTTCCTGGGCAGCACTGGGTACCTGTTTATAATTTTTCATCATTTTGATGAATGGTCAGATTCTCAGGCTTCTTTTGTTTTTTGGCATTTGTGTAATACTCAATATCTGGAGACATCGTAGATACTTAAACTTTTGTGAGATCAATCTCACCCAAACTGTCTTGGAATGTTGGCTTATCCCATAGCCTCAGTAACACTTATAAATATATTCAAGAGGTGTTTTGGGATAGCAGCACTGATGACAGCAATATGCTGAGGTACTAAGTTAATAAAGTTGTTAACAGCCGTATGAAAGCAATTAATTAATCATTACCTTGGAATTAGTACCCTAAATATACATCCAGCTCATGGCATAGCCTAAAACACATTAATTGAAAAGTCAAGATTCTTGTTTTCAGTTACTTTCTTATATGACAACACTGGGGCATGAGGAAAACTAACAATATTTTTTGGTGTTGATGAAATTGGGAGCTGAAAATTGGAGAAGTAGTGAAAAATGACACCTCAACTTTCATAAATTGTTTTCACTGTGTTTGAATTCATTGTGATGTGGTAAAAAATATTTAGAAGTGTTAAGAAAAAGAAAAAGTATAAAGGAGAACAACTGTCTTTGACTACAAAACTGAGGAGGTTTTTCCATTTATATTTGTAAGGTCTATTTTTGCAGTTAAAATTACTATAAAGGTGGCTCTGTTCTTTGGATTTCTCTCTGTACAAGTGTCTAAATTTAGTCTGTACCTTTGACAGGAATGTCACCAGTCTTTTAAATTTTGTTCCTTGGATTTAATCTTTTAATGTTGAATCGCCATATTGACTGAAAAAGACAGATCCAAGGTGAAAAATAAGCCAGAAGTCCTCACCAAAAGTGGTCATTTCACTAAAGTAAAATGAAAGTGACACTGCCTCTTTCTCTCAAACCACCATGAATTACAGCCACAAGTTTGACTTTCCTGACTCAGCTTGGCTTAATTTTGCATCCTCATATTTCCTTAAGCTTTATATAGTTTGATTTCCTTTCTGTGGTCTAGAAAGAGAAAGAATCATGTTTTCACATAAATTCTTTTCTGGATTCTGCAATGTGAGATTTGTTTAATAAATTACATAAACAGATACTCAAAGAACACCTTGTTCACAGTTTTTTGGCCTGAGCCACTGACAATTTTGTTTTTTCTTGATCTTTCTGCTTGAAAAATGTTGGATTTTTCATTCCACAGAACGGCACATGTCCAATAACTCCATTAGTAACACAGAATAGTTTATTTTTTGGTTTGAGACCTCAAGACCTCATTGGGACTTCCAGTTCTGTGAGGACCCGAGCTATGTCTTGTCCCCTGTGGCATGTTTGCACTGCTGTCATGCCACCCCTGGCACAGGTGACATGAGAGCAGTGCAGACACAGCCTGGGGCACAGCCCAGGAGGGAGCTGCCTGCACAGCCCTGCTCACCTCTGCCAGGACAGTGGTGGGATCATGAGGACTTTGGGGTTCTGGTGTAAAGCACATCTTACAGTCTAGATTTTGTCTGATCCTGTGGGATCTTTTACTTTATGGGTGCAAGTGATGTTTTGGATCACACTGTAGATCTCTGCATAGAGGATACAGAGCCCCAGAAGACACTCTTCTTTTGTGTGAGATGATGGCTACCCAAGGCTATAATTCAACTCTGCAGTGTGAACAGATAGCAGGCTACAATGAATCTTCTATCTCTCAGAGATTTTTTTTTGGTTGCAAAACAATATATCAGACACTGGTGAGTAAAATTAGTGGCCTGTAAATCCCACACTGTAAATCACTCATGGGAAGCGTTAAAACATATAGCTGGAAACATCAGTATTTCATCTGAGGTAAATTGAATTAGTTAATAAATAAAAGAAATATGTGTGACCCTTATTGATTTTTTCCTCTTTGAATATAATGGCTACAGAAAGGGAGGAGAGAGGGGAGGACAGGAGAGAGAGAGAGAGGAGAGAGAGGGAGAGAAAGAGGGAGAGAAAGAGGAAGAGAGAGGGGTTTTTTGCAGACTCCAAGTGGGAGTGCCTCACAAGGGCAGCAGCAAGGAACAAGATCCTTATGACCTAAACAACATATAGGCAGTTAAAGAATTTGATCACAAGTTCACTCTGCTGAGTGTGTAGCAAGGTAGTGCCAACTTAAATCCACGAACATGCTGGTTTTAGGTAATCATCACTTGTGAATTCACCCCATTTCATTTGCAGCAAACTTCATTAGCTCATACTGGTTGTGTCTGTGCTGCAAAGTGGGTGCACTTGGAGCTGTGCCGTGCAGTCCTGTTTGCTGACTGAAGTCTCTTGGAGTAGATCAAAGTCCAATGGGCATCCAAATTTCCCCCTAGAGGACACTGGGATTCATAGGGATGTACTGCAGGTGGAATTCACAAAGAGAATTCAATCACAGAGATCCACACATTGTCCCACGGCATAAGCCCAGCTACTATATCATGTGAAACAATTTTCATTATTCTTTTGCTCATTCTTCCAACATTTTAGATATAATTCAGATATCATATGTGTACACTCAGTAGTAAGAAGAGAAACTTAAAATGCTGCAATTATTTTGGAAGCCACTCCATTCGACAACTGGAGTGTGGAGAAATATGCATGTTTGTGGGTGTATTCAGAATATAATATGGTCAGACCACTTGTAAGTAAGTGATGGAAATAGTCTGCAATCTGAATTTTCTTTTGTTAAAAGACAGACAATTGAATTAATTTCTGTAATACAAGGGATTTTCTGACTAGCAAGCTGAATTTGGGTAGCGAATCTCATCTTCCTTCTGCTAATAGGTGTTCTCTCCATTCCAACTGAAGTAATTAAAACTTAGATTAGTAAAAAAAAATTTAAAAGATCCAAAAAAGTAAAAAAAAATATTCTGGTAGAGATTTGATAAGGGCTATACACTGCACTGATAATTCTAAAACATATTTTTAAAAAATCCTTTCATATTCTGGTTTCTTCTCACCTTTGTGTTTATCCCATTATCTTTTAAATTGTCTTTTCAGATGGGATTCACTTAACTTTAGCCATCTAGAAGTTAGAAATATAGTGTAAGTGAAAGTCAATGAAAAGTAACAAAAACTTCCTGAGGGTGATAATAGTTCACCCTCAAAATGGTATCTTAGCCAGGTTGGAATTAATTGCTCTCTGGAAGTGGGCTACCCACTTACCTGTTAAAGGAAATGCAGTCATCAAATTTGGTGCAGAAGCCTAGCTACTATATAGGTAAAGATAGGTGAATCAAGTCTGTAGAGTAGAAACTGTTTAGGGAAGAAATTCTTGGCCACAAACAAATAAACCAACAGAACCCCCAACAAAAAACAGAAGCTGACCAAAAACTCAACCCTTCCAAACCAATGCACTTCCTCAAATGATACAAACTAGTCTGGTTTCCACCAGAAATTTTCTGTTGACATCTTCTTGAGTTATCTTGAGAATCTTGGAAAGGCTGTCCCTTTATATCTAGATGGTTGAATAAGGCATCAAGATATTTGAGAAGTCCAAATATTAAACTTCCAATGTACTGCACAGTCCCTGTGAGCTAGAGCTCTTTTTATGTTGCTCTGCTGAAATTTATGGCGTGAGTACCTGAGTTTTTTAATCTATAATTATTTTTCTGTAAGGGTGAAACCAGAGATTTTTGCATTGTTATTTAAAGTGGCTGCTTCTTGTGAGAGAAATGGTTTTCACTAAAAAAAGGCAACAATCTTTTCTTCTTCTCTGTGTCCTATGCATGACATATTTTAAATACATTTGGTTGAAGAACACAAATCTTCAAGCAGTACCTTGAACTTTTATCTTTTTTGTAGCAAGCTTTCTGAATTTATGAGCATGTTTATCAGCTGTATTAGCCAAAGTGCTTTAGCCATCATTGGCTGAACACTTTGACTTCACTAATCATCAAGCAGCCATGGAGAGTCTTACTGGAACTGATTTTCTCCACTGACTTTGTTCAGAGATCTGAAAGAGTTGGAGAGAAACCAGGAATCTCCTTCCAAAGCATAATGTCTGCAAGAATGATGGTGAAGAATTGTGGTTTATCGGTGATTATTTTAAAGAAATGTTTCCTTAGTCCTTTAAGTTATGAAGTTGTTCTGTAGCATTGTTAAAACTGATGTTTACTAATTATTCTTTCAGGACTGCTTTGTTATAGATTCTGCAAATAAGAATTAGTAATTAAAAATCAATCTTCTTTTAAAACAATCCTGATTTGTGCATTTAAATGCAAATAAAAGAAATGTCACTTTGTTCTTTGTTTTGTAGAGAACATAATTTAATTCTTCATTAAACAGGAAACTCTGCTGGAGCAAGAAACAGCTACTGAGGCCAAGAATAGATAATAATAAACATGTTTTTGTCAGTCGTGATGAACTAGTGCAACCCAGCAATATGTGCTTGTTTGCTGCACAGGGCTGGGAGGCAGCCAGGGGCTGTGTGAGGGTCTCCCACGCAGCCGCTCCGGGATCTGCCGCAGGGCTGGCTGCAGGAGCACCCCCTGCCCTCTGTGAGAGCTGGGCACAGCCTGTGCCACCAGCCTTCCTCTGACACAGCACTTCTGCTCCAGCTGCTGGGCCTTCCAAACCCGGGGTCTTTTTGGTGGACTTCATTAAGGCTCTTAAACACCAAAATCAGCTTTGAATATTACAACTCCAGACCACTTACTTATTGTATGTGCGGGGACTCTCGTGGCAGGAAGGAACGATGACTGACTCCATGTTCTCAGAAGGCTAATTTATTATTTTATGATACTATATTATATAAAGAATGCTACACTAAACTATAATAAAGAATACAGAAAGGATACTTACAGAAGGCTAAAAAGATGATAATGAACATTCATGACTCTTTTTCCAGAGCCCCGACACATCTGGACCCTGATTGGCCAATAAGTCAAAATAATTCACTGCAGAAACCAATGAAGCAATCACCTGTTGGTAAACAATCTCCAAACACATTCCACATGACCAAAACAGAGGAGAAGCAAATCAGATAATTATTTTTTTCCTTTTTCTCTAAGGCTTCTCAGCTTCCCAGAAAAATCAAAAAATATTTTTCCAGAAATTTTTCCAGAAAATATGAATGTCACACTTACTCAGCTGTTTTTTACTTTTGTGCTTCTAAGGTTTCCTGGTAGCTAAAATTCCATTTTCTACGGGACCATGAGCATTGCAGTTGGATCTTTCAGCGTCTATCTTCCATTCAAACTTGAAGTGAGTCCAGCAACATGACACTTCTCAATGGGAATCCCCTGAAGGAAGTGATCTGCTAACTATCCTCACAACATGTCCAAAGTAAATCAACAAGATGTGACTCTCAGAAAGGTCGTTGCAGCAGCTTATCACTACAAATTACTTCTAATGCTACAGTGTAGTGGCAAGGGCACTTCTCCTAGGATGTGTAGGATTCCTGGCCTGGACATCTCCTCAGTCTAACCAAGTTCAAAGGCACAGTTCTCACTTCTGAAATTGTGGTCTTTGCTGTCCAGCTATATAAATTTTTGGATAGGGCCAGCTCTGCACGACTCCTTCTGAAGATATTCCAGCAAGAGCCCAGAAAAAGATAAGGAAAAAATTTTCACCTTGGATATTGATTTTTTGTCTTTAACTGAGGCAGCCTGTGATCCTCACATTTTAAAGTCAAAGGTCATTAATTAAATAGAACAGAGGAAAAAAAATCCTGGGATCAAAACCTAGCACCTATCAGAACCACAGGCATTATTCAGGTCAATTTACCATATCAGCTTTTGTTCAATCTCTTTTTATTCCTCTGTCTTCTTCCAGCCTTGGGACCTCAGAGACCAGATTGAAAAATGTGGTGAAATCTTTTCACAATGCACATTTACAATGTTGTTTACTCTAATTACAGCGGGAAGGTGCTCAAGGAATGGAAGAAGAATAATATTTTTAGAGAGGAGAAAACATTTGATGCAATCTGAATGCCATAGAAACAAAAACCCAGCTTGACTGCAAACAAAATTCAGTGGATGAAGCCAGGAGGTGAAAAGCTGTGTTTCCCCATCATAACTCTCACTCAAAAGTCCTGACAGACAGAATCATTGAAAGCAACAGTTTTTTAGAGCTGAAGCTGGCTTCTGAGAGCTGCTCTGGTATTTCCTAAATGTAAGAAGCGTATGTCTTCATTGGGGATTTTTAAAATAAAAAAGCTACTGATAGACTCATACAGCATTGCATGAGTGATATATTGACACTAAAACTCCTGAACAATAAATCTAAACTGAAAATATTGGACCATTCCTTGGCCTTAGTTCTGTATTGATTCACTCACTGCATAATTAAGATTGACTTACCAAGAGAAAACATACACCTTATGAGTAACATATTTACATGAGTCCTTTAGATCAACTAATGATCCCATATACCACATATTCATGTGTTTTTCAGACACATTGGTGTTTACTAGCACTTGTGAGCAGAACATGTACTTTTGAAGTTGAGGGTTATTGAAGCAATTTCTGAAATGAGGTCATTGCAACCCTGGATGGGCAAGTGGAGACAGACATTCTAAAGCAATACTGTTTAAAAGCAGAGCAGTAAAATAGTAAGAACATTTGTCAGGTTAGAGGTTCATAAAAAATAAATATAGTGCTCTTCAGACACAAATGACTGGATAATACAGAAAGACTATGATTTATGAAAATATGATCTGCAAGTATTATCTGTCATGTACTGGGCTTCTGCTGAAAATCCTAAGATTATTTATTTTTTCTAACCCTGAGGTGTATTTGGGGCTTTTCTCCTATTTTGCTTACTGTCACAAATGTTGTGTTTTACAGAATCATTCATCCTCAGAATATCATCTGTCCTCTTTCCCTCAATCATATTTTTCTATGCCCACAGAAAAGCACCCCATCCTCCTTCTTTCATACAAGTGCCATAAGCAACATTTTCACATAGGGTAAAACACAAACACATGCTGCCAATGGAGGGACTTTTATACCAAGTAACCCCTAAAACTAATTTTTTCCTTTAGCTGATGTTAAATAACTCACTTCAGCCATGCAAACCCTCAAGCTCTATTGCTCAAAGCAGTTACAGGCTTGAGATCTTAGATACATTTCTCATACACCAAAACATTTGTGTATACTGTTGTAAAGTGGCACAAAGATTAATATAAATAAATTTGTGAGGCTTTTGAGGAAGACTTGGTTTTGATTAAATGGCTGGTTTCTGCTGTTAAACAAGGTCTTCTTTTTAAGCATCTGGCTAAAATGCTCTCAGGTAAAATCCTTCAAGAATCCCATAGCTAATACTTAATAAGATTTAATTATTTCACAACTTATCTCTTTCACATTAGTGGTCCTCCTGAATCTGCCACATCCAAAGGAGCATTACAAGTGCTGAATTATGAAAAACAGTTCTTGTGTAGAAATATGGGTAATAACATGCAAGGTCAAAAAACAGGCAAGAGTAATTTGCAACAACTAAATTGCTTGATGTAATACTTTGGCTTGATAGTCTTTAAGAGGAGGCTTTACATAAGTCAAAGGTCTTTGGAGTAATATGCAAATCAAAATCCTACCACTCTCCTAAATCCTTTTAATCCAGTCGTTAATCTCAATAATGACCTAGTTTTTGGGACCTTTACTGTGTTCAGCCACTTAATCACATTACCTAGTTTGCCCTTTGCAAACTTTTAGAGGAGAAATAAATGTACATAAATAGCATCCTCCTCTAATGTAGCTGAAGCCCTCCTGAACAAGTGCAGTTTTACAGCAGAAAATGTCGTAGCACCTGCTGAAATTTTGTGTAGCCTCTCTGTTTAACCATAACTCTTGGATTTTTAGAGCTTTGCATAAAACGGAGGAAGAAAGAGGTGGATACCAGATTCTTATCCTTACCTTACGGTTTTTGGAGAAACAGCAAAATGAAGAATGAGAAGCCATTACACGCTCTGGATCTTTTTTCTCCAGTTGCTATGCAATGTATGATCACTGACATACTTGATTTACTGTAAAAATAAACAATGGAGAAAATAATTGGATTCATGAGAGTTTTGAAATTGTAGATGAATAAAATTATCAACCACGGAAACACACACAGAAACATTTTTACATATTGCTTTTACAGAGAGTAAGAACTGGTTTAGATTTAATGAAAGACACAATTGATGTCAGAATTCCATAAAAAGGGAAGGCACAGACTGACTAAATCACAGCATGTACAGCACTCAAATATTCTCCAATACCAAGCACATTGAAGCCTGAAGTTCACTTAAAGCAATTGCTTGGCTGGTAAATAGGTTCTGTGCTTTGTATCTGGAGAAGCATGTCTGAAGAGTTTTACACAGCAGTGTGATGCACTTCCTGTGTAAATCCACCAATGAGATAATCACATACCTACCTGATTGTCAAATATCTATCAGACAGGCTAAGCACACTCTCAGGTGATCTTGTAGAACAAGATGGGTGGATTTTATTTATTTTATTTTATTTTATTTTATTTTATTTTACTTTTTTTTTTAAAGGAACATTCTTATACCAATCATATTTTAAAGCACCCTAGCTCTTTTATCTCTGATGTTTCATAGCCATCCTACACTCAGCTTGAAGTTAAATAGTGTTTTTTAGCAGTTATGCCTCAGAGAGAATACCAGAGAGTGAAAAAAAGAGCTGTGCTCCCATGAAGTGTGTATAAAACCAGACAGTAATGTATGCACTCTCCATAAGGAGTCACAAAGGCTAAAAGCATTTGCTACTTCTCTGAAGCCTAAAAGACCATGACAGATGCAATGCATGCTCTAGTAACTGGATACAACAACTCTGAATCAAGTTTATCATTGTTGTGAGTTTCATTTTTTTATACCACCAGTGAAAGCAGAGGAAAGCCAAAAATATAAATAACAATAAAAAAATGAATGTTAATACTACTGTTGAGGATCTGAATCGTGTGAGGAAGCCAAGCATCTGCTATTGAGAAGGGGTATAGCTTTAAAAAAATTATACAAAAAACTTTCTCTTTTAATAAAACATTAAAATCTTTGCCTAGATTTTCTGAGGTATCCTATTCTCATATCTGTGGAAGTGATATAATTTTCCATTATATTGTATGGCCTGGTATAAAAACTTTTCAGAAGCTTAGCATTTTCCATCACATTAGTGCATTTACCAGGAGTTTTGTCTGAAGGACAAAAACTTTAGCTCCTAAATCCCACTATTACTTTGTCCTTTTAGCCCTTATATTATTTCAAAATAATAGAATCATAAAATCATAGAAAGGTTACAGTTCAAAGGGATCTAGTCCAGCACCCCTGCAAGGACGAGGGATGCCTTCCAGTAGTCAGGTTGCTAAAAGGCCCATTCAAGCTGGGCTTGAACATTTCCAGGGATGGGAAGCCACAGATTATCTGGGCAACCAGTTTTGGTGCCTCACTACTCTCACAGTAAAGAATTGACTCCTAATATTAAATCTAACCCTACCCTCTTTCAGGGTAGAAAACCATACTGTCTTATCCTATCTTTACACATCCCTCTAAAATGTTCCTCCAACTGCTCCATGTCCTTCCTATATTTTTTTAACCAGAGATGAGCCCAGCACTCCAGCTGGGATCTCATGAGTTGAGTAGAGGGGCAGAATCCCCTCCCTCAGCTTGCTGGCCACACAAGTTTGTGCAGCCCAGGATAGGTTTGGCTGAGTTTGTGACAATGCCAACCAATATTCCATGTAACAGAGAAACACAGAATGGTTAAGGTTGGAATGCACCTCTGGAGATCATCTGCTGCAAAGTCCCTGTTCCAAGCAGGGATCAGCTTCAGCAGAAAACTCTCAGCTAAGGCCAGCTGGGTTTTGAGTATCTCCGAAGATGGACACTCCACAGCCTCGCTGGGCAACCTGCTTCAGTGTTTGCCCACACAGTAAAAATGGACCCCAAGATCCTTGTCTGCAAAGCTGCTTTCGAGCCAGATTGTGTCCAGCTGGTACTGGAGCATGGGGTTATTCCAGCTGAGGTGCAGGACTTTGCCTTTGTTGAAATTCATAATGTTCTTGTCAGAGAACAGTGTGAAGAAGAGAACATTATGAAGAACAGTTTCTTGTCACCGTTTCTTGTACCTGTTGAGGTCTTTGTGAATGGTAACCTGCCCATCTGGTGTATCAGCTTCTCCTCCCAGTTTTGTGTCATCCATAACCTGCCAGTGTCACCATCCAGGTCACTACTGAGGAGTTTCACCAGTATTGCCCCAGTACCAACTCCCAAGGTGTCCCACTGGTCACTGGCTTCCAGATGGACCTTAGCCTGTTGATCTTGGCAGCTCAGCCGCTCCATTCTCCTCTTATCTGGCCTGCACTAAAGCTTATCAGGAGTGCAAATTGCTCTGCCTTCCCATTCTTCTGAATAAAAGATGAGTATGCACCAAGGGTAAAATTAGGCACACATATATAGATATGTTTTTATGAGAAGTGCTTGTGGAGCCTCTTTATGGTTAGCATTCACAAAATTGCATGTGTTGGCCTTCATATAGCTGAAAATATCCTTTGTACTGAATTTATGAAGCTAAGTATATTTAGGTTGGTCCTGCAAGGCTCTGCAGATTTTGTCAGAGGCTGTACAGGTTTTTATTTTTTCTGATAGAAATTTTCCATAACATTTATCATCAACAATACATCTTTGATCATTTGAATAGCAGTATTAAATACAATTTGTGTGGAGTGAGGTGTAGGAGAAGGCAACGCTAGTATATGAAAATTACATCAAGGTAATATTTCATTCTCTATAATGACAAACAGAAAGGAGAGCAACAGCCTTCTGGCATTTTAAGGTGACTTTTTCCAGCCCTAGTGAGATCCTTGAGGCAGTCTCTGAACATTGACAGATATTGCTCAAACCTTTCCTTTTCACGAATAACAAGCCACTGCTGAGGCACCAAAAAAAGAATGTATTTTTTTCAGTAATTTTCAAGATGTTTTCTTGATGAACATAGAAAAAGATCACAAATGATTTTATTTCTGTATCAGTGGCCACTGCAAAACAGAAATCAATTAGAAAGATAAGGGATGTAGCAGTATGCAAATGTGGCAATTGAAGTAGATATTGGCAAAATCAAAATTTTAAAACTCTTGAAACTTTTGCAGAGATGAGAAAGGCAGAATAAGGAAAAGACTGCACTAATACCCACATATATATACAGCCCTGTTTCAAGAATATACTTAGTTTTATCCATTCAAATGCTCATAGCAAGATCAGTGACCAAGAACACATGCAAATATCTCCAGGTTCAATACTACCATAAAAACAGGAAGATTTTGGATGAGGGGTGGAGGTGGAGAACCTAAGCTAGCAGTACACTGAACCATAGAAAGACTGAGGTTAGGGTTTAGTTGGATTCTCCAGTCTGACTTCTAGGCTCAGCTGAAACAGACCACAGGGTAATTTTTGTCTTTCCAAATATCCCCTTTCAAAAGTGACTCAACAATGTTTGTGTCAGTTCTGAAGGACATTAGAGACAGGTTTTTTCTTTCACTAACATCCATTCAAACAATGGGAGCACAGCATTCCCCATCGTGCAGCAGGTTCTGTGTCTCCACTGGGTATTTGTGAATAAAGATGTCTCTGGCAGAAGAAGAAATGTCTGGTTAGCATTGGAGTAAGTCTGCTGCTAATTGACAACCCAAAGTCAAGTGATATATGACTCTAAAGCAATCTGGAAGATCAAGAAAACTATGCTGGCACATAAACCAAAAATATATGATTCAGATTTGGGGGAAAAAAAAGAAAGAAGGGGAAAAGGAATCAATATTGAGAAATCTCATCTATAGCTGCCATCTGAAACCTACAAAGACTGAGTGCTCTGTAACTTGAGATATGAATCTGGATGATCTGCAGAGGTTGGAAAGATGAAAAGGGAGCACCAGATAACAGAAAGAAACCTCTTAACACTTTTATCAGGCCCAGTTTTCACTGTCAAACACATAAGGAATGAAACCGCAAGCATACAGATCTGCAGCCTTTCAATGCATAAGGTGTTTGAAGCATGCTTATCGTGCTCTGGTGAGTTATTTCATTTTATCAACAAAATAATGGTCAAGGGAGCCTAAAAGGATAAAACAGTTATCAGATTGATCTTTATGAAAAGTCCAGTGTGAAGATGGTTCCATCGTCATCAAGAAAATTAACACAACAGCTCAATTTTGATTGCATCAGGATTGTTCAGGTTTTATGTACAAAATTTTCATCTTCTGATTAGTATTCCTCTGTCCTCTGCATAGCAGCTATAAGTCACAGAATAATCATGACAAACGGTTTTGTTTAAGTGATTATTATAATTCCATTTTGTCTCGTTTAAACCCTAATCAAATAAGTCCCACAGAAAGTTAGCCAAGGGACAGAGCTCAAGGAAATGACAGTGAATCCAGAATTTATTGTCCTGACACTCAAAGTTTTAACCTTTGTTAAAGGTCTTATATTTAGTTTGTAATGAAGAAGTGCAAAAGGTTGAGCTGTCTGAACCACTTGGAGGCTGAAACTTCTTCTGTTGCCTTCATAGTCCATCATCAGCCCAGGACATCAGCTTACACATTGCAAATAAGAAGGGGCATGGCTTATTGGGGCTTACAGGGCCAGGTAGTTTCATAGGAATGAAATACATTTTATTGTAGTGTTATCTACAAGTTCCATTCTTCAGTTGCAATGATTATGCTGCTGGAGGTACAATATTGCGAACATAAGTAAGTGCCTTGAGGTTCTCACAAGAGCACAGACTACTCCTCCAGTTTTTTAAGGCAGCACAGACCTGTAGCCATGAAGTTACCTGTGGGATCATCTCATGTGCCTACGTGAGTAAGCAAGCAAGAGTGGGTTGTGTTCCCCAAAAGACTTAAAGTACTCTAATAAAAATTTTCCATGAAAAATTAAACTTCAGGTTAATAAGATCTTTACAGATTTGCTTTTTTTTATTTTTTAACTCAGAAATGTGTCTTAATTGCAGAGGATAATGTTAAGATATTAAAATATCACTGGACATTTGTTCTGGATAGTTCTGCAAGTGAAAAATATCCTGAGGTAAGGATATTTTCCCAGGATCCCTGGGAGGTTGATGTCACACCATATGAATGAAGCCTTAAAGTAGTGTCCGTTGTGCCACGCATTACACAAACACACACAAACATTCCTGCCTGGAAGTGTCCATGTGAGGAACCGTGTTGACTCCTTGTCCCAGAACAGTTGGAGGTACGAAAGGATATTTGGGATGAGATTTATTTCCCTTGACTTCAGACCCCTACAGTGCAGATCCTATGTTTCAGTCATGTGGGAGGCTTTGGCAGCTTGGAGCTGGAAACTTGCTGCACCTCTCCTGGCCTCCCTGCCCTGTCAGAGCACTGCTGTCCCTTATGAGCTGGCACTGGTCTCGCAGCACCATGTACGTGCCTTTCTTGAAACAACTTATTCCACACAGGGCAGGGAATAAAACATGAATTAACAGTACCTTCCACTCCACTCAAGCCAAGATAGTTATATATGATCACATAAATATCCTCTGTATTTGATTTCACTATATGCATCATACAAGAAAAGAAAATTTATCTAAACAAGAGGCATTAACCAGTATGTAAGGAGTTAGTCAGAATTATTATTTTTATACTTAGGCAATTGTGTTTATATCCTATCATTTTAGCTAGAATAAATAAATAGAATAAATACATAGAATAAATAGAGTTGTCTGATTTTGTTTTGCTTGGGTTTTTTGTTTTGTTTGGGTTTGGTTTTTTGGTTTTTTTTGTTGTTGTTGTTTTTTGGGTTGTTTTTTTGTTTGGGTTGGATTTTTGTTTGTTTGTTTGATTTCTTTGTTTTTTGTTTGGTTATTGTCGTGGTTTGACCGGAAATGGGACATCTGGGATATTTTGTTTTGCTGTGATTACCAATGGGTAATTGGAATTTAAGATGGGCACTTAGTTTGACCAGTGGGACATTTGGATCCGCCTCTTGAGACTACGAACTCAAGGGGTTAAAAGCAGGGCTCTTGGCCTTCGGAGCCCTCTTGGGATTTCCGGCGTGAAGAAGTCTCTCCCCCGGCCCAGTTTCTGGCTGGGCTGGGGGAGGGGAGAGCCACGTGGGCCATCTACGGTAGGCCCGGGTTCGGAGGAAGGGTGGCAGACCCTTGAGCGACCAGTTTATCCCCCCCCCCCCAGAGAATGCAGCCCGTGCTCGAACTGTATATCTTGAAACTTGATATCATGTGCCGGCAGGCAGCACGGCTGGGAGGAGAAAGGGGGGGGCAGCGGGCAGTCCGGCCGCCTGGGAGACCTTTTAACCCTTTGGGGAATGAAGGCTTCGCAGAACATTGCCTTTCCTGGGAAAGGGACAGGAGTGGAAGATGAAGGAAGAAAATTAGGCCAGTAAGGAGGGTCTGGCAAAGGGAGAAGAGAGATGTTGAAGGAATGGAGGAAGATGGAGTGGCAGTTTTTGCTGGACTCTTTTTTGTTGTATTTCCATGGACTGTTTCCTGGTGAGGCAGAGGCTGTATTGCAGGGGGAAGCGGAGGCTCGGCGTCAAGAGAGTTTGGTTTTGAGACCCCTCGGCCCCAGGGGGTATAGAAGACATGGGGGGGACAGAGGTCCCAGGATTGTGACTGTACTCTGCTTGGAACGAGACGAGGCATTCTTAAAAGGCCCTGAAGGCAGGCCCCTGCCCCATCCCATGCCAGGTGGTGAGAGCACCTCGGCATGGAAAGGAGATGTCACGAGGTAGCAAGATACCGGGCGGATTGCTGATTGTGACAAGAAGTCCGTGGCACAAGGAAGGACTCCGTCTATCCCTTATGAGCTGAAGATTTGATTTTTTTTCCAAAGGGTGGTGCCAGACCGAGTGTGGATAATTTTTTGGGAAATGTAAATGTGTTTGGGAATTTGGTGGGAGGAGGATAAGGAAGTGTTTCTGTGTAGTTTTCATTCTCCTTGTTTTTTTCCCTGTGTGTGTGTAGGTTAGTAATTGTGTGTGTAGTTTAGTAATTGTGTGTGTAGTTTAGTTAATAAACTTCTCTTTATGTTTAAGTTGGAGCCTGCTTTGCTTATTTCCTGGCCACATCTCACAGCAGATATCAGGTAAAAGGTATATTTATGGGGGCCTTGGCTTTGCCAGGCCTAAACCATAACAGTTATTTTGTTTGCTTGTTTTTTAGGTTTTTTGAATATAGTCCCAAATATGAAGAGGCAGGAAAGCTAAAATTAATCTTTATTAATTGTACTTTAGAGTATATGTAACTCCCATGAGAAGAAGAGCAATTCATGTGAATGTGAATGGGATGTCTGGAAAAACTCTAAATTCTTCAAGGATAGAACAGGGCAGCAACAGTGCATCAGTGCCATTCTGAGCCTGACAACAATACAGCAAGAGCTGAAGAAATATTTCCATTATGTTGTTCAACAGAAAAAAAAAGTTTCAGGACATTTAAATTAATTTGTTATTTTGGTCTTGGATTAACTAAATCTTATAAGAAACCAGTAGATTCATTCAGATCAGCTGTATGGAGGGTGTTTACATGTTTTAAGACAAAATTTCAAAATCAGATTTAGCCAAATGCAACTTTTCACCCTCTATCAATTTTTTTTCTTGGCTTTAGTTTTGTCATCAAAACAATGAATAATTTTTATAGCCTTGTTCCTATGCTGCTGTGCACTATCCCAAACATGTTTCTTTGGAAGTTTTAAAAAATACCAGTCTTGCTTACCACATCAGGCTCTATTCCAATATGTAGGGGAAAAGAAAATAAGTCTAGAATAAAATTGCCATTACTATAAGTAGTATTTCTCAGTGTGCCAGTGATTTCTTTGACCTTTCTGGTGATGTTATGATGTCACAACTCTGCAGCTTTGGCCTATTTTTTGCACAGCCTTCACTGGGCTAGACTTGATGGAAATAAACATCTTACATAACAGTCCGGCTGTGCACTCAGCTCTTTTCCCTTCTCTATTTTTTTCTCCTGAAGGAGATTTTCCCAGCATGAAATCTGTATGTACAATTAACATTTGCCAAATTTCATCTGCAAAATCTGTTAGGGTTTATAAGAAGATTAAGAGACAGAGCTGATGTGTTTCATCACCCTGCCTCTGTAATCACACAGCTTTACACTGGGAAACAGAGCAAGAGGCAGGTTAAAAATGCAGTAATTCCCTTGAAAGGAGAACTAAAATAGAAGGCTCTGAATGTGAGACTTTGTACTACTGGGGTTATTTAAACCAAACCCTTTCAGGAAAGAGCAAAGAGCAGATACACATTACCCTCACAGACATGAAAAACACCCTGACCTGGTAGCTTTTGCTGTTATGTTAATGGCAAAAGGAATGAACAGTATTGCACTGCAGAACCTTAACTCTTTCCTTTCCTTTTCCTTACATATTTTTGGTTGAATGTGTAGCAGGTATGTATACAGACAGACAGGACAAGAAATCTTCCTAAAGAATAAAGGATGAAGTACATGTACAGAAATAAATTTACCCAAAGTGAATACAGAAATAGGTGCATATATACCAAGAAAAAAAATGTGCCAGAATATGTACCATAGATTGGCATCAACCAAGTTGCATACACAGGTTTTTAAGTAAGGAAAGTTTGCAGGCAAAATTTTGCAAAGCTCTCAGAGTTGTTTTCTTTCTAAAGTCAAGTCTCAGGAGATACCATCAACCTCTATTTTCAAAATCACTGAACAGTTTAAAAAATATAAACAATTAAAACATATTTTTTGGACCTGATGAAGTAAACAGAATCCTAAAAGACCAGGCCTACAATTCCCAAGTAATGTCAAACTCTCTGTAGTAGCAAATAAGTATTTGATATGTCACAGTGGACATGAAGTAGCTTTTCATTTTTAATAATTAAGTATTACCTAGATCTCTGTGCTTTAATTAGCCTAAAAACTCCTGTGTTCCATACATACTTCCATGGCTAATTTAGTAAAGTAAACCTTCCCCTTCATCTTGTCCATGTACAGCAATTTTGTGATTTTCATCAGTATAATCAATGATAATAAAAAAAATTGTCAGGCTTAGCAATGCTGAGTTTCTAACAAAATGAATAAACAGATGCAAGTTGTGATCACTTCATGGCCAAGCAGGTTTTAAAATTTGGTCTGAGCTTAGTAAAAGTAACAGCACATAATAAGTGAAACTGTATGCCCACATTATTTCAAGCCAGGTTTCCAAAAGAATTTACGAGCTTCATGGAATTCAGAAGTCATGGACATCCATGCCTTTTCCACTTAGAACTGATGCATTCTGTCTATGATTTATGAGCTTTACCTGGTTAAAATTTGGATGCCAATTATATATGTTCCTTAAGCCAATTTTATGTACATCTATAAGATTGACAGATACAATGTCAAAACAGAAAGGATAAACCAACCAAAAGTATTAACAAGATTTAATGCATCACCTCCCACTTCTTCAACTACTGTTCAAGAGAGGAGAAAGACACTGAGAGGATGGGGGAGGGTCTCAGATCTCAAGTTTTAACAGCACTCACTTTCCTGTGACAGCATACAGATTTGGAATATATAACCATGGTGGGAAAACACAAAAAACATCTGCTTGTAAAGTATCATAATTTAAGATGCTCCCAGATTAGCTATTACTTAGCTATTGCTAAGTTACATAAACTCTAGAGTAAAATGAGGATTGCCAGCTAGATCTGTCACTGAAATGTGCAGACTGCCACATTCAATTACTTGGAGCAATAAATAAACAATAAGAGTCCCCAGACATAATTTACAAGGTTTTTCAGACCTAAAACATACCCTTATTTCCCTCACACCACTCAGTGGAACAAAATGTCATCCAGTTCTGCATCCCTCACTGCATCCTTTGCTGTGCATACACCTGCCATTTCCAGGGCCTAAAAGGACTGCTACAGACTGAAAAATTCCCTGCTTCCTGTGGCACTTAAGCCAGAGGAAATGTCTTCCCATGAAAGCAGAGTTTAGCAATTCCTGCATAACACCTGCATAACACCTGCTGTCTCATCCCTTTTACATGATGTGAAGAGGATGGACTAACCTGAGGCTCTGACAATAAATTTTAACAACATTTTGAGCAACATTCTGATTTGTTTTCTATCCTGTTATTCATGGCCTTCCTTCCTTTTTATGGCTAGGTCTTAGATTGCTAGCTCCAAGGCAGTGATCACACTGCAAGAAATCATTGAATTAGATGAATCCCATGCTTGAACAGTAAGAAATATTTTATTGATTTGAATTAGAATTGCTGGCTTTTTTCTTTAAAAAAAATTCTTGCTTTTTTTCCTTCCTTTCCTTCTGAGTGACAGTCACAACAGATACATATCCTGAGCACATATACATTTTTGTCTTATTCATTCCAAAATAGTTGAAGCAAAAGACTTCTAACTGAAAAGCAATCAAAAACGATAACTGCAAATAGTATTTATCTGCTGTGATTTGAGCCCAGATTCAACTGTTAGAAATATATAGAAATTGAATTTTCTTGAGTGAAGAAGTGATACTACTCATTATGATATATATGATTAATGTGTGATTATTTTGAAAGGAAAATATCTTGTAATACCAGGGTATTTTCTTCAGGCTCATTGTCAGGCAAATTCTTAAAGCTATTATTGAAGTTTCCCACAGTCATCACTAAAAGCTCTATTCAGCACCAAATACCAGCACATGCCTGAGCAAGCTGCACAGAAATGTTCATTCCCACAATCCATCTTCTGGTGTTTCAAACTGGATTGCCACTTGCATTAATCTGCAAGGCAAAATTCTTCCTTGGTAAAGCTACTAGTGTCCTACCTCACAGAAATCTAGCAAATTGTCTTACTGCATAATGTAAATGTATGCAGGCTGGACAAAGATGATTCCTGGCTTGTGCATGCACAATTTTCATGTACAAAATAAACATTGTATTTATACACAAAATATATGCACTGGTTTGGGTACAAATCTCTTTCATTCCCATACCAACAGAAGTCAGCATTAGCATGGTGGGATCTCGAGGGTGAAAGAGACAATTCTTCACTGGCCTCTGGAGTTTTATGGACTCCTCCCTGCATATCCGTGGTCACATCCTGTGTGGTAAGTGGTTCTGAGAAGATCAGGCTCCACAACCTTGGGCAAGATGCTCAGGGCCAGCTCTGATAAAGAACATTAGCAGCTAAAACAAAAGGGCTAAAACCCAAAATTGTATCCTTCAAAATAAACATCACAGCATCAGCATGGATCTGACCTGTTTGCTAAGACAGAATCAAAAATGGAAGCTGCTTGTAGTTAAAAATTATAGATCACTGATAGATTTCCAGCTCGCGTACAAAACTAAAATAAATAATTCAGTCAGACATCTGTGTACCTATAAGAATATTGTTCTTCTCTTCTGTTCTCCACCTAAAAAGAGGGGATCATTGTACTTTTTCCTGATCATCCTGTATACCTGGGTGCTAGAAACTTTGTCTGCCTTTTTTTTAATTGATATTTTGTACAAAGTCTTTAGAAGTCTTCCTGTTATGCTTCAATGAACTTTCAGACAAAACAGTAGGTAATAATCCACATCACTCTGAATCTTACCTAAGTGTTTTTCAGAAGTATTGGTATTTTCAGCGTCTGAGACATTTAGGCACATTCCTTAGATGAAGATTGTTCTGTAAAATATTTACAATGAAACCCAATCCCTCTATTCTCAGAAAGTTACTTTCTTGTTTTCAAGATGTTGATTTGGATTTCTGTCCTTTGCATGTGATATATATTTTCTCAGCCTTGTATTTTGAATTCTGAACCATAAAGCCAACTTTTATTAGGACACCTGAAAGATTTAGGTCTTCTGCATTAGCAGTGGGATGCTTAGCAGTAAATTTCCTCAACCTTCTGGATGAAATATGTTCAGCCAAAGAAAAAATTGTTTTAGCGTTGCGTTCTTTTTGACACAAAAGGGACACCACTCAGATGCTGCAGCAATAGAAATAAAACCAGTAGTCTTTCTTTTGCCAAGCTTAAACTAAAATCTTAGAAGGGACTTTTTTTTCTTTTGACAGAATATTTTATGAATATATAAACATCTGCCTCCTTAAAATATCTTTGGTTTATCCCTTGGCTTATTATGTTCCCGCTTGGCTTTTTCTTTTCTGGCTTTTCAAGGTTAGTAATGAAAATGCAATGCTTGAAATTGTTGGTTGGCACATGCTAAATCCACACATCTTGAAAGTCTAGATTTGGCAAGGCAGTCTGCCTTTGTTACATAGCAAAATTTAACGGACCTTAAACCATGCTTGATGAATCAACTATAGCTTAGAGATATTCATTCTACTTAAAACAGGAATTCAGCACAGTGAAACTGTACTTAGTAGAAGGACACTTCATTTTTGTTAAGAGAATTGGTGGTATCCTCACAACCTGATTCTAATCATCTAAGCAGGTACGCCAAGTCTGAACCTGACACTAATCCCTGTGCCACTGGGAAGGCAACACATCACCTTGTATTTCATGTTTCATGTCCTTGGAGAATATAAAAATTAGAGTTTCATGAATGAGCAAATATGAAAAATTAATAAATAAAAAAATGAAAGCAGATTACATTTTTATGGCTCTAGGCCAAAACAGTCCTTTGAAGGATATTCAAGATTAGAAAAACACACTTCTTGGTGCAGTCCTATTTCAGAATTAAGTACTTTAAATTATGTACTCTAAGATAACAACCCAAATCTAATACATTGATTCATGCCATTAATCCACGTTTTTTATATCAGAACTGTAGTTTTGCAACAGATTTCCCAGTCATCTCACCTATATGCTTCGGTCTGCATATTGATGTCACCCTAGAGCACCTAAATTAGAATTCTTTAGTGCGAAACTAAACCAGTAGCACTCAACACTCTGCTGAGCACCAATCCTCCAGCAGCAGCACCCCTACTCCCAGCCAGCTGCTACTGGCTGCTCAGTCCAGGGGAAAAACTGACCCAAAGCAAATCCCCTGCATCACACACAGCAAGGGCTTGGGCTCCTCTGGGTCTGGGTCTGTGCCTCGCTCTGTGCGTGGAGAGCCATGTGCCTCCCACTTCATGTGGCCTCTGCCACAGGATGGGCACTGGCCTGAATCTCAGCTGCTGCTCAGTGCAGGTCTTTCTTCAACATCACTGAAGTGGCACTGACTTCAGGAACAGGGTCAACTTTTAAAAATCTTTTTGAAATGTATTTTAATTGAATATATGGCAGAGAAATGCCAGAAACCCAGAGCACCGGGAATATTTCTCTGTCTGCTCTGGAGTGCCCTGACATCCATGGGAGCACTGACTTTGACCCTTATTCATGGAGAAAGTTTCCTAAACTTCAAGATAGACTAGAATCCACAAAAGTGTAAAATAGATTATAGAGAGTAGTGTAGGGGTATCACTTGGTGAGAAATTTAGGTTTTGGGATTTTTAGTATGTTGTGGATGAAAGCAAGATGGAGGACACATCCTTCTTCATGCTTCTTCTTCCTTCTTCTTCATGGGTTTTGGTGGCATTTTGTAATTGGGCAGAAAAGTCTGCATTGAAGGCTCTGTGGGATCAGTTATTGGGTTAAAAGGGAAAATAATTCAGGTGTCAGTTCTTAATTGGACAGTTTAGTCTTAAAAGACCTTGTAACAAGAGATTGTTGGCCATTTTGTGCCTTGTAATGAAAAGCTGCCAAACTTGCAGTAGTGAGACTGTTACTGATAAGAAATAATAAACACTTGAGTCTGAACACAAATTACTGTCTCAAGTGCCTTCAATTCAGACACAGAGAAACCAACAGCTGGTACCCCCACAGAGAAAAGATGATACATACATTGACCTGGCCATTTCTTTTGGGTTTCTTTCATGTTTCCTTCTTTTTTGGGTTTTTTTTATTTTTGTTTGTTTGCTTGGGTTTTATTGTTTGGTTGGTTGGTTTGGTTTTGGTTTTTCTTTTTTTTTTTTTTTGAGACATTTCTTACTCTTCAGATGGCTAAAAAGTAATTCCAATGAAAACCATAAAGCATATGCTGCTCTGCTCAAAACTCTTCATTTTGCTTCAGTAATTGCAGGACTACCTGCTAATCTAAGCTGTGGTCCTTAAGAACTTCAATAATGCAGGTAATAAAATCAAACTGATCAAAGCCTTGTACAGATAATGTACAAAGGGGAAAAAAAAGGGTGTCTAAAAAATCTACTTTATTATACAGAACAAGGCCTTGGCCATGCCAAAGGACCTGTGATTCCTAAACGCCTGAGTTAAACTTGCTCTCCTTTTATCATCAGACCCATCAAATACAGAATCTCAGCTGATGCTGGGTTTTAATTTAAACCCTAAATGCATAGTTTTAATTTAAACCCTATTCAAAATGTAGTTTAATGTAACCACCAAATTGCATACAGAACCCCTGCTGAGTTTCTGAGAAGAATGTGATGAAAGAAAATCAAATATATTTCACTTGTTTCTGGTGTTATTCATTATTGTGATTATTAGTGAGTGGCTTGGCATCGTAGATTGAATGCAAAAAGGTTGATATTCTGCTCAATAGAGGTAAATAACTGCTAGGTAGGAGCTTTTAGAGTCTTTACTCTGTTTGTTTCACATTTGCTTCCTAAGCAAGCAGGACTTGGATCCTCCTGAGCCCCAGACATTTTGTTTTGCAGATCAAAGTGGGTGATTACAGTGCACCTTCTGGCTTTAAAATATGTTACTTGTTTGTATTACAACACCATCAGGACAAAATCCACTGTGCCAGGCCCAGAAAAAGACATGAGCAGAGACAGTCTTTGTCCCTAAAAGACTCAACACCTAAATAAATACAATCATTTTGTGCTGTGGAAATCAACAGAGAATTTCTCTCAGGCTAAGCACAAAATATTCTAAAATACAATTATTGTGAATTGTTACATAAAACAGCACAGGATGAATGTGAAATGCCAATGTGTTTCAGGTAGGTTCTGTAAAGCTTCTTTTTAATTTGCCTGTTCTTGTACACCACTGACATTTTCCAAACCATTAAAATACCTCTGGTACAGCCCATTAGTGTTCCAAAATAATATGTGCATCTTCTCTTCAGCATCATTCTTTTACAAAAACGGATTTTCTACCAGCTATGTAAAATGGATATACATACTAACAAATTTTCCCCTATACCTCCTAATTTGGAACCTGCACTGATTAGGTCTTTGTCAATCAATGTGATGGACTTGTATAACTAAAGTGTTAGAAAGGGCTTTGAAATGGGTAAACAAGCAGAATATGTGACTCTAAAACTGATGGTGTCCATCAAATTTTCCAGTAAGGCATTTTTCCATGTATTAGACTAATTTATTGACCTTTCATGCTGTGTATGCCATGCTTCTGCCAACTAATGCTAGCCAAAATTTTCAATTAGGAATGTAGACCATCTGAAGAAAAGGCTGTTTCTTTTCACTTCCATTTCTTCCTCATTTATTTTTGTATTTATTCAAGTCCTCTGGAGAACTGTAAAGACTACATTATGCCCAGTTAATTTACAGCCATCATTTTTATTGGGTTACTGTGAATTCCAGTTTTTAAATCAGCATTGCTATGCCACAAAAAGACATGTGTGTACATCTTGTATGCAGGGCTAATTTTTTATGAAACAAGTGCTAGGATGAGGTGCTAGAATGCTAATAGCATATTTGTGAGTTTCATAGCAGCAGAGCTGACAGGCAAACAGATTCTGGCATGTCATTTCAGACTATTTTGTGACAAAATTAGCTTTGTGAAAATGTTTTTTAGCACTTTCAATTTTTTGTTTTGCTTTTCATCTTTTCTATTTTTCTAAAGTCTTTTAAATTGCAATTAATTATGTTAAAGTTTCAAGTTCTAATGAATCCAAATAATTTTTGCCTAGTTTTCTATTTACAAATGTTTCCTAAGTGAAGAACTTGGGAGGCCAAGATCAAATTCACAGTACAAGATATTTGATGTATTCATTTGTTAATTACTTGTCCCTTATTTCTGCTTTGATTTTTGCCTGGCTTCAGACTCCAGGCACATGTTTTTTTCCCTTTCTCTTTGCAAAGTTCCATTACCTTCTTCCTATGCAGTACATGATGACTAGTCTTTGGCAGCTATGAAGTTTTTGTTCAGTTATCTGCTTTTTGTCTATTAAAAAGTCCCACCCAGAGTCACAATGTATCAGGTAAAATACTTTTTGTCTGAAAAAAGACAGACAGGCACTTCACAGATATATTAGCCTGAGCCTGGATCAGCACAAAAATCAGCAAAAATCCAGTCACCTCGGCTATTTTATGAATCTCCCTGGGATCACCGAGGATTTGTGACACCATTTTTTGATAAGTTGTAAAAAGGACACAAAGTTGTGTTTCAGAGCAAGGGGCAGAACCAGTGTGATGTGTCTTTCCTCTTGCAGATAAAAGGGAATCTCATGTTGGCTTCAAGAGAGCTCCAATGTCTCCCTTGCTCACCTATTTCTCTTTCCATTGCACTCCTCCCTTTCACTGACCATTCTAACTCATCCAAAATTCATGGGATCCCTTTAATTTGTACCAACAAATTTGATTTTAATCAGGTCTGGGGAAAAGATTCAGGGTTGATTTCTTTACCCTTTATCATTTTACTCAACACTGGTCAAGCCCAAAAATAAAAATTAAATAGCTGACATATAGGCCTTATTCTTCCAAACCATCGATTACCAGAGTATTAGCAAAGCTGCCTGAAACCATTTTTCAGGGGGAGACAGGTTCCAGCAGCAAAGCTGGCTTAGGAAGCTTCATTACTGCTCCTCACCTCCTCAGTGCTGTGGAAGGAGTAGTTTATGGGTCCATACTGCATGCAGAGGAATAGTTAAAAGAAAAGTCCTCTCCAAAATAACCCTTCATTTCAGTGCACAGGTGCTGCTGAGCCAGTGGAAAAACAAACCATGTAGTGGTGGCTATGGCAACGAGCAGCTGAGGGAGGCAAACCAGGCAGCAGCTCCTTCAAAAGCCTTCCCCTCCCTCATCTCTGTCGCAGACACTGGCCCTTGCATCAGAGCTGGACTGAGCCTGCTGAAAGAAAATAGCCTTCAATAGCATTTTTAAGCATTCATGCTTTAAAAAATTAATAGGCATTCTAGAGATTACCAATGAGATATTAAAATAGGAAAAAGGAATTTTATGACAGTTTCATAGAAGAAAATATTGCATAGGAACAAGGTCTGACCTCTTCAGGGCATATTATCAATATTTCATGAGCCTGTGAGGAAAGGAAATATTTAGCAACGCGGTATTAAATTTCCATCTGAAAATTTCCATGTCTGTGGCAGGCAGAAATAGTAGCTGGGATGCTGAATCTGTGGAGTTTTTCAAGGAATTCAGAAATTACCTGCACAAAACTTGCATAAAATTGAGTCAGGAAAAATAGTGCTTTAAACTACTAAGCGGAGTTTTACTAAGTAAAAATTCTTCAGTAATGATTTAAAAAAAATTCATTTAAATAGGTTTCTGACAAGGAATGAACAGAATGTACTAAGGCATATTATAAGTATCTCTAAGTTTAACCGAATGAAATGTGTCTGGGACTTGAGAATTTCCCTCCAGGAAGAAGAGATGGAGAATTATGCTTTCAGGCTTAGCAAAATACTGAAGAGAGGTGATTAAAACATGAGGGGAAATATTTCTATTGGAAAAATCAATTTCAATTTTATTGAAATTGAAACATTTTGAATGAATAAATCATCTCTAATGATATCTTCTGGGGTAAATCTTTGTAAGGAGATGCTCTGATAAGATAAAGAAACCTTTTTTTTTACTTCTGATTCTTTTGATTAGACTTTTCAGTTATTTTAACAAATCACCCTCTAATCAATATGTCACAATATATAATGTACTGTATGAATCAGGAAGACTGCTTTTTACTGGAAAACAAATACTTCAGTATTATTTTTTCTGTATTTATTTTCAAACTTTGTATTCTTCTGGAAGTTTCTGATGAGAAGTAAGGCATATATTAAAACATTAAAATTTCCCACAGAATTTTGTTTCATGACTCCCACCATCTTTGATTCCACATCAGTCCTTCCCCAATAATCTGAGTGACATGCTGTCTAGGACAAAGCCTGCTGAATTTTGTAATAAATGACTTAGAAGAAGATACCTAGCCACATTTAGGGGTTCCCATCACTAATAAATGGGAGTGGAGGGAGGATGAGATGGCTGAAGGAGAACTCAGCCAACTGAGATTTTTATTTGCCTGGGAACATTATTAAGCAAACATATTTCTCATGATAATGAATGGGTTAAGTTTTATTTCCCTGAATGTTCACATACTGGTATTTTTATTGATTTACCCTCCCTAGAATGGTCACATAAATATGCCCATTCTGTAGTTTATTCTCCTTCCAGCATAGGAATTTATTTTAGTAATAAGTATGTAAACACACATATAATTGTGTTCTCTCGGTGCTACCACAGCCCTGTCCAGGCTGGAAAGGGCTGCTGCATTACTTCAGTTCAGTCAGTGCACTGTCACTTTTGTCCTATCTGGTTGTTTTTGTGAGAAAACGGTGAGAAGAATGAGAAAATGTCAGCAACTTCAGCTAATGTCTACTGGGCCAAATTGAGACCAGTGTGTTGATGATTAATACATGATGACTGATAGTAGATGAGTGGATTCAATCCATGCCTTTGGCAGATACTCCAATCCATGTGTGTTCTCCATATGTGACCATTCCCCACAGCTCCAGGCACAAGCAGCAAGCCATCACAGGGATATTTCCACAAGAGAGATGTTTCCTACCTACTGGACTCTGCGGAGGCAGGTGCATAGGAAGCCCGTAACAAATTCGCTGATAACTAAATTTTTCTTCCATTTTGCTGCTCAGAAGATGTGTCCTGTTGAAGAGAAAAAGAGGGAACAGAAAGCTTTCTTGGTCTCTTTAGTAGACCAAGAAAGAGAACAAGCTTCTTTCTTGGTCTACTGAATCAGGGATTTGTAAATTAAAGCAGTGAGAATAACATACTTTCGTTTTCCTTCACATAGAGGGTGTCAACATGTACTTACTGAAGAGTGAACTAGGTATGGGCACAGGAGAAATATAGCTGGAAAGTAAGGAGGTTTTTCAGAGTATTTTCTCTTAAATATACGTTTCTCACCATATTCATATTTGTTTAGCAACATGAATTATGCTAACTGCTTATATCAAATGACTTAATCTGAAAGCACTACCTTGTGCATAAAGCCCTTAAGCCCTGATTGTGCAAAGATTTATGTATGTTTTTAGCTTAATGTATCCTGGGCCTTTCCCAGCTAAACTGAGGCCTTTTTACATCATTTTAATGAATGTAAGTGCATTTGATGACTGCTTTCCAACCAATCTCGTTACAAAATGAGTTTTAGAGAAACCACAGAGTAAATAAATGATAGACTGTGAGTAGGCCAATTGATTTCAATTATGCCATTCACAATGGTTTGTGTGTGTCTATGTGCGTGTATTTATCCATCTGCATCTCTTTGCAGAATCAGGTTAATCTTATGTGTCTGACCTCTATTATTGACTGAACATAAGTGAGAATTTTTAGCAATTATATCTTCTGATGCTTCATATTAAGTATTGTATAATGAGTTGTTGCTCCCTTTCCTTAGTTATTAGGAATTGTTGTCTCTGGGCTGCATGATGAGACAATTAGCTTTTATTCTGAAATCTGTTATGTGTGGTCATTACAAGCAGTATGAGAAGCGCTGGTAGCCTGCCACTGAGTATGGATTATCTCCTTCTGTGCCTGGATAACTACAAAGGTTGAAGGCAATGTTCCCCATCTGTGACTCTGCAAAACACTGAATGCACATTTTCATCTGCATTTCCAGTACAGTTAATCACATTGCAAAAGAGATTACACTAAATATATTATCAAGACCAAACCACTAACCAAATGTCACTCAGATCTGTCATTTAACAAAGGGTGGAATCCAGAATGATGTGTTTAACAGACCTTGAGATTTCAAGTCAATAGTTATTCTGATTCTTCCACCCATCAGTATGGGCAAATGCTATATTTCCAAGCAAAGCTTAGATCTGACAACTCAATATTTGTATGTGATGAGAATTGTAATGATTTTAATTTGAATGTTAATTAATTTATTTGATAACTGCCTATTGGGCTTGTGCTCCATCTGGTCCAGTTTCATGTGTCTTGATAATATTTATTTGTGATCTGATGATGAACAGCAGGTGTGTTTATATGCTTTGAACTAATGATAGGAAATATCATTCTTCAGAATTCCTGAGGCGGACTGCTGGGTATTTAATTGTGAATCTATTAATTTTGTCAGCTGAATCTGTATTTCTGTAAGCCTTTGCATATACATTGAAAATCTGAGTCAAGAATCTTTCCCATATATGCTAGGACACATGTAGCTGAAAAGCATTATGGTTAGACTCAGATTATTACATTTTATTGTTTCCACAGTCATTTGGAGAAAGCAAGGCATATGTGTATTAGTTTAGTTAGATAAAATTCAGTACAAATGCAATGGGCTTCTGGGAGCAACAATCTAAACTATTCACACATGACTGACTTTTAAATTAATGGCAAGCTCTTGGGAGAAGTTCTGGAGTCATTGTGGACAGTTCAATAGAAACATCTGCTCAGCACAGCACTGGCAAAATAACGAACAAATGATCATTCAAGCCAGCTCCCCAGCTTTCTGAAGTTGCAGAATTGAAATGGGACTCAGCTCACTAACCTCAGCAATTTAAAAGTTAGGCATCCTGTGTAAAGTAGTTACTGAAGCTCTTTCTGTGGTCAATGGTGGGAGACTAACCTCTGGAGGACAATCCAGCTCGCTAAAGTATGACTGAAGTAAGCAGAATTAAATGTCCTTTTGAGGTGGCATTTTTCTACCAGCTGTAGAAAAGTACAGCAGGTGTTTTAAAGTCCAAGAGTAGCTTTTAAATAGGTAAAGCTGTGGAGGATGTTGACATCTCCATGCCTTGCTCTCAGCCCCTATTATTGCATTTATTTTGCTGAGAAATTGTGGAGCTTGGCTGAAAAAGTTCTTGTCACATCCAAACAGGACCACATATCTTATGGATACTGTACTTACCAGACTTTCCATGCTGGGAATTGCAGCTGTCTTCAGAAACTCTGCAAGAAATCAAGACACTGTTGTGGTCAACCCCATCAGCTTAGACTCTCCTGGCTGAGATGTGTGTGGCTGCAGTACACTTAACACTTTCCACTGTCACCTGGCATTCCTGTTTTGTCCACATTTTCATAGTTTAATCAGTGGGAACCTGAGGACTGACTTGTTTTTATGTTGTTGTTTGGCATAATTCCGTTCCTGCCACCTCATCTGATCTGGTGGCCTAACCCAGTAGTAATTCAGGAACAGTATGCAATTTCACAAGCAGGGGGAAAAGTGCTATTGGTGTAGGACTATTTTAAGAAAGAAAGTTCCTGTTGCAAAATCTAATAATAATATGGATTATTATTATTGGACCAAGTCTTCTATATTCCATTCCTCAATAAAAGTTTCCTTCAGGATCAGTGTGAGCTGCTTCCCTCAGGGGTGAAGTTTTCTCAGTAGTTCCCTAACAGTGAATGCAGAGTTTAGGATTCACCTGTTTTCATTTTGAATATATGCTATTTAGTAGAAGCTTTGTAAAACTTTGAAGCAGGTATCTGGAGAAACTTATTCAGGAAGTGAACTTCTTGGTTTCTGGCTTGCCCATTCCCAATATGGAGAAAAGATTTACAAGGTTCACAGGAAATGAGATTAAAAAATATTTTAACTCTTAGATATCTTTAGTTGTTAACAAATGAACTTTGAAACTCCTTACTTTTAACATGATGTGTGAATATACTATAAGTATGTAACAAGTGACATATCTTGTGAATTTTTAAACCTAATACAAATAGACCCAGTGCACTGGTAATATTGACAAAGCTAGAATTTCCATACCTAAGGATCAGACTGTTTGTTCTAGTTCAGGTGTAAAAACTATTACACAGTATAGCCATTAAAATAATTCTTCCAGCTGCTAATGGTTGATTTGTCTACAAAGTGTTCTGAATGCAGCCTATTAAAACTGATAAATGCACAACTTAGCAAAATTCCATCTGGGTAGCTTCAATAAATTGGAGGGCAAATGCAAAGAGGAATGTGAATTACAAGTTATTCTGCCTCACAATGTCCTCTACAAAGGAACACCAGATTGTCCATTTGCATACATTTTCATTTACAGAAGGCCTGATAAGTACCCACACACTTCCTTTAAAGTTACAGTGTAATGCAAAAAAGAAAATACAAACCCAAAAAAAACCCAGCAACAACAAAACATAACTTGCCCCCTACAAACCAATTTAAAAAACCCAAAAACCTCAAGGAAGAGAGATAAATTCTATGTAGTTATGGGACTACAGTCAATTTAAGACAAATGTCATATAAGTAGGTATGGAACTGATACAAGGAGAGGAAACTTTCATGAAATGTCTACAATTCCACTCCCATGACACTGGAATGCATACTGCACAGGGATACTGCTCAGCTACATGGAAAAAACACATAGAAATATCTTGCCAGGTGAATTCTAACATTATCTGAAAAAATACATGGGACAGCAGCATTACAGAGTTTCACAGATAAAAATTGGCTTATTTTTCTCCCTACAATGAAATTTCTTTGTTATCTTCAGAGAGCAACTCAATCAGCTCTGAAGCAGCTCCAAAACAGCATCATAGCAAAATTAAAAGAGATTAAATTAGAGCTTGGTCTCACAATGGAATCTGTAGTTGAATACTTAGAAATAAAGTAAACAAGAAGGACGTCTAAAAGGCTCTGCTGTCAGGCTGCTTTTCAGTACCTTTTTGTAGGATGGCAAAAATAACTTACATACTTTCATCCCATGCACAAGACCATGGAAAGTCAGATTCACCACAAAGTATGTAATTGTCAACTATTCTTTTAAAGACCAGGGTGAGTAAATATGAATACAAAATAACCCCAATTCTTTAAACACGAAGGCAGATTTATTTTGGAAAACCCAAGTGAGCTTTACGGTTAGCACATTCCTCTTTTCACTCATGACTGTACTTTTAAATGATGTTTGAAGGAAGAGTCTCTGCCATATCAGCACTGTGGGTTGTACAAGGGCATCCTCAGTTTTTCCTGCCCAGCACATATTCAGGGTTTGGCTCAAGGAAGATGACAGTGAGGGTCCTAACTCCAGAAGTGGAAGTGTCTCTTGTGTTGCACTTGTTTCATAATAAGAGATGATTAAACCTCTGGCCTTCTGCAAATGATTTGTCAATTTTCAGGAACACTAGAAAATAATATGGAATTTTTTTAACAGTGTATGTGGTAACCTTGAAACATTATATTACTCAACAGACATGCAGTTTCGTCCAAGGACTTATCTCCAAGGGGCAATATTAATTGTTCAACACCTCTATGAGTTCTCTCACACATCATTTTGCCAGTGAGACAAAGGTAACATCACATAACAGGAGATGACACATTGTACGTGATGAATAACCACGGCAAAGGGACAGTAATTTAGTCCAAAATTGTAGTTCACAATTGTGTCACTAGTTCAGATTTGACCACAAATGAACTGATTGCCAAACAGTTGTTTGTTTTTTTTTTTTTAACTTGCACAGATGTGAATTGAGGTACTGAAGATCTGCAGCCTAACAAGAGAGTATTTGTGATGAATAATTCAGCTGTCCTACTAACTGGTTCTCTGGTTAATACACTGGTTGAAATAAATGGAAATTTTTTGCATCTGTTGGCAGGTGTTATGTGCAAGTTTAAAAAACTGAGGGGACATCATGGTTGTGACTTCTCTAGGCTCCAAGAGTATAATTATCATAACCTGAGAAAAGTTTAAAACCATATCTGTTGAATTTATTAATTCTCATTTGAGTATCATTCCTCTCATAAACTCCATATGGGCAAGAAAAGATCCAGGTGGCATTGTGCTGCTGGTGACTCTCCACTCTGCTGCAAGCTCTTAAACAATTTGCCTAATTTTTATAATTAGTTTTGATGTGGGGTCTGGGGTCTATAGAACATTAGAAACTGTTTCAAGAGGCATCCAAAAAAGGGGTAAGCAGTGTTATAGCTGGAATATGACTTAATTAATTTTCTCTCAGAACACCTGGAATCAATATTATCAGCCAGAAACATGTGTCCTGTATTTTTTCCATTATCTCTAAATGGTGCTTTATGAACCCTGGGTGGAATAATGATGAATATTGTGACAGGAAAAAGGATTTTCTACATTGATGTGACTCTACACAGTAATTCAGACAACTCTTTTGTGTGGTGCTGGGATCTATTATTTATTCATTCATTTATGTCTCTTACTGAATCTATATGCACTGTAGTGGTATTGCATTAAACTTTATCCCCTAGTAAACACCATTTTGAAAACCATTTCTAATCAGTGGAAATAAATTGGACCAAAAGCCTGTGTACTAGAAACAGAAGTGTATCACAGCAAGGCCGGACTCTTCAGGCACAGAGAAAAAGAACAGAACAATTTATGAATTGTTGGATTAATGTATCAGCACGTTGATAGTTGGCTCAAGATGGTGCAAAGCTGGGCACTAATCACAGCAGCCTTCATGTGAACTGTGCTTGGGCCAGCAGGTATCAGCCCCCAGCGTATGGCACTGGCCCAAAATGAAGAGGGGTTGGTGCTACATGTAGGACAGATCAGTATCCAAAACCACTGAGTGGTTCCAAGCTCAGAAGAGGTATTCAAATGGTTGAACTGTTACATTAGTTGAATGAATGAAATATGTTAAAATGTTTGAAAAAAGATCAAATATTTCATTTAATTTCCCATATCTTGCTACCACAAATCAGTTTTCTAAAAAAAGTAGGGCAAACTGGAAAGTGAGCAATTTCTTTCCCAATTCCTTTAAAATGCTGTAATTTCAAATCTGTAAATGTGAGAAATTTCCAGGCTTTTAAAATACAAAGGCTTTCTGGACATCATCTCAACATAATAGTTCATAGAAGAAAATCAAAACAAAAAACCTTATTTGAAATCAACAGCAAGATCTGAAAACATTTGACATCATTTCAAAATGAATTACTAAGTCTACAGTAGACTAATTAATACTACAGAAACACTGCAAAGGACTTAGTGCACTTGTCTGTCTCACCCAGCAGCCAATCTCCATTTAGCTCTTTGGATTCATTAGTTGTAGCAATGATAACTAATGCTGCAGAGAAACACAAGATTTGGAATGCTTTGGAAGTTATTTGTTGAGTAAACACATGTTAAAAAAATTGTGGATGTTTACATTGAGCCCACCTACCATTTAAAGAGCTGTAACAGCATTACTTTTTTGAAATGAAACTTCTTTGTTTTCTAAAGCTACAGGTTGATTTTTTTAGTCCATAATGATGGCCTTATCAAGCCCGCTTTTAATTAAGTTTTGAATGTGAAAACATATTTGCAGGCAAAAATCATACCAAATCTTCAATCATATGTGTTTTTCCTGTGCTTTAATATGTCAAATCTGCTTACCTGTATACTGAACATGAACCATACAAGGGGTAACGTGGCTGTTCTGGTGTTAGTAAACATTTTAAACATACATTAATTGAATTCTAAATAGAGTGAAGTTACACTGCCATGCTTGAGTTATTTCTAAAGCTGCCTTAGTTGTGGTTTTCAGATAGAAAGGCCCACCGTGAGAGTGATCCCATCCACATTGGCCCTGTACAGTCTCACAGGGCGCTGCAGCCACCACAGGGCACAGGGGGCCACATGAGTGCTCTCCATGGTGCAGGCCAACGACATCTCTCAGGGCTGCAATCTCAGGTGGGTACCTGAAATCACATGCCTGTCAGTTCTCAGAGCCCTGATAAGAAGACTGAAGGCTCCTGGTGCTCATATCAGCCTTTTTGTGTCTTCTGGTGGCCTAAGTTTGCCTGTGGGCCTCCACATCAACAGTGGGCTGTTATTTTCCAGGTACAAGGTTCAGGATTCTGTTCATTCAGCTTTTCTTCAGGGGTTGGTATGAATTAGAAGTAGTCCCTCTTTTTCTAGGCCCAGTCTGTGTCAGAAATCATTATCACCCTGCTGCAGATATTTGGTATGCCAGACCTGAATGGGAATAGATGAACAGTTCAGTACTCAAGCACTCACGTAAAGCACCTTCTGTTACTGAAATCTTGAAAACACTGCCCAGCTTGTCTCTGCCCATGGCACTCCAGTTACCATCACTGGGTTCTGGGAGAGTGAGGTGTCCAGATGTATTGATATTATTAATGGAGTTTTGCACAGTTCCTGTGATTATTGCAGCTGTAAAGGTGCTATTCCACTTTGGGCACATGAGCCTCAGCTTCAGTGAATATATGCATTATACAGCCTCAGTGAATATATGCATTACACACACCTCACAGGGATCTACCTGGTCCTCTTGTGAAAAGTGAAGCAACCATTTCAACACTTCTTTTCACCATTTCAACACTTCTTTTCCCACTGGTGATAAGTGCTAATATCCTGTGGGGATGGCCTGACAAGCGCAGAGCCACTGTACCCGTGTGTCTGTGGAGGTCACTGCCCATTAGAGCAGCAGAGAACTGAATCTGATGACCTTCACAGCCTGCATTGGAGAGACAGGGGAGGACCCCATGCACCCCCTGAAGGACCCCATGCACCCTCCCTCCCACACCTCAGGCAGCATCTTTGAGGTCATTTGTGTCCAAGACATTTGCCACTCACCAGAGACACATGCTCAGTGGTGGTTTCCCAGCCCTAGCTCAGGTTCTGTGCAATGGAAACATTTTCACACAGTGCCCATCAGCCAGCTGTGGTTCAGACATGCAGATCAAGCTGCCTGTGGCTTTTCAAGTCTCCCTCCTCAGCTCTGTGTCTGAAGCTGGCTCTGACCATTCTACCAACCATAACCACATACTGTTGTCAGCATAATTCAGAGTTTAAGTTTACTTCCTACAAATATTTATAAAAGTCTTAAACATCTTCAGAGCCCCAAGTAGCTTCCCTATGGAGAAATTACACAATAGAGAAATCAGCTATTAAGTAAAGTATAATTACCTTCTCTTGCAGTTCCCAGAACAAGGATTTTCTAGGGAACCAGCCAAAGGACGGAAAAGGAGAGCAGGCAACATGCTGTAATCTCTCAAGCCCAGAGCATGGCACAGTCCCTAGACAGGTTCAGAGAGCACTGTAAAACCTTGGTGTGTATCCTCTCCCCCTCCCATAGGAAGTGGAAAAACTGAACCTGACTCCAGATATTGTTCCAATTCCTTCAAAGTAGTGCAACTGGTGACCGTATTCTGCAGCCTACATTCCCTGACAAGTACGCAAAATGAAGTTTAGAGGAGACTTTCGTCAGAAACGGGCTCATCCTGACCTTCCCATTTGGTTTCTGAATAGCCTAATGAAGAAAAAAATCAGCAAAATGCCATAAGGTAATAGTGGAGAATAAAACTGTGACAAAATAACATGAGTGACTCACAGACTGCCGTAGGAGTTTTGCATTTTTTTCCTGGGCTGTTACATTCAGGCTCTGAATAGTGCAGAACAGTCTAAAGGAGCAATGAAATAAAGTGGGTATTGAAGGTTTTGTAGTTCACTACTAAACAGCTCCTTCAAAAGTCTTCTTGCTGTTAAAAGCAGTGTTGGGGAATTGCTACATAAATGATATACTGTTGAAATAAGTCAGGCCCTAAGAAACCAGGTCAAAATTCTAGATTCTAGAAACAAAAGGATAGATCACTATGAGTAGCGAACATGCTCAAAGAAAAAACAAATCCCTTTATATATTCTTGACCTACATTCAAGTAAAATGGTACCTTTCAACTGCTCTTAAATCTTTTTCCAGCTTTATTCTAGAAAGAGTATTGCAGTTTGTAAGAAGCTTGACTGCTGGAGCACATCTGCTGCTTTAGTTTTAAAAGGGTTTGATTGCAGAATGCTAGATACTTGACAGAAATTTCTGTCTTAAATGGTAAAAATATTCTTAATCTAGAGGACATAAATATTTGCTTCAGTCCTAGAAAACCTGATAAATACAGAGAAATTTCCATTTCATATCAAGTATCTCTCTTGTCACTTAAATTATCGTACATTTTTCCTTTTCCTTTCCTGATCAGTTGGGTAGTTTTCCTTTTTTCTCTCCTGTTGTCTTTATTGGGACTTTGTTCCAGCTTTAATATCTTTAGTCCAGAAAAAAAATGGCACATATTTACCTGTAAATTCAAAAAATCCAACCAGCAGAAATTACTTTTCTGGTTTTTTAGGGTGAATCTGAATGAGTTATTTTCTCTGATGCTGAGATTTCTGACTCATTCTCTCTTTTTTTTTTTTTTTTTATTTGCTTGATATGCCTTTTCAGAATCACTATGAATTTATCACCACTACTGGATATTCCATATTTAATAATAATTCTTCCATCCTTTGCTGTACAGAAAATTACTTATTCAGAATCACAGAGCAAGGTAATTATTCAGCTGTGGGGGAAACATGAGGATCCAAGGCTGCTAGCTCTCATAACTGTACTGTGCATCTTGTGATAACAAGTAGCTCTTTAAAAGCCTGTGTACTTCCAGTCTTGTAAATGTGTGACAGCACAGATCGATGAGAGTGAACCCACCTAGGAAACACAAGTGAATGAGCCAGGTGTCCAAATGTACTTTTGATTGCATTTATCAGTGCTGTTTGAAATCAAGTTAATTATTTTGGGGGGGACCTAACATATAGCATTCAGGCACCAGGTGTGTGACAATCCTGGTGGTGCTGATTTCAGTTTCTTCTGCTGTTGAGACCTTCAGTATCTGGGAGCCAATGGTTTTACCAGTTCTTCAACTCCTCATTAGGAGGAGTTGCATCTGTTACAGGAACTGTGGGGAAAATCAAGAGAAATTCTCACTCTTTAATGCTTCCCGTTTGAACTTAAAGCATTTTATTGCTTATTCATCATATGAGTGAGACTTTTTTAATGTTTGATGATGATTTATGAAGCTACAAAACCATTCAGCACAGCAAGCAATAACTGATGTAATTAGCACATTTGAGGACACTGAAAACTGCAAAATAAGAAGGCATCAGTCACTAAAGCAATAGATTGATTTTTGAGTATGTGTTCCAGTGCTTTTATCAATACCATGTGTTAGTGCTTTTGGACCATGTCATTCTCCATTCTGCTATTTCCTGGCTCAATGTCAATAGAAAGTACAACATCTGAACTTACTAGTGCTTTTAAACAGCTGTAATAACCTGCTGCTATTGCCAGATACTATTTGATGATCAAAAGATAAAGCAAGCAAGGAGAAATGGAAAAGGTCATGGACACAGATTATATATGAAACAAATTATTGCCCATTTCTGGGCCCCTTTTCCTCCTTCTAGAGATGTCTTCCTTGCACATACTACTCCCTTTCCTTTCCTGAAGGGACATGGAGGTAGACAGACTACCCACATACAGATAATTTCCTCAGCTTGCACTCAAACCTGTTAAATGTTTTCTTGAGGTTTTCCAATCTAGTCCGCCAAGATATAATGAATATCTTCTGCTCTGAATATTTGAGTTATGTCCCCTATTGTGAGTCTGTGTCTAAGTTTAGCCAAACCTAAACAGGATTTGAGAAACCTAAAATAAAATTCTGCAACACATGAAATTACTAAATTGAACATCCATCTGTGTTAAAGATCAGGCTGGTGGGTTTCTTCCTATGTTAAGACTAGAAATGTTATGAAGGAGAGAAGCTTGATCCAAGGTCTTCTGTAGGCTATACACATACTTTGTTTTGTTTAAATGTGTCGTCAGTGAAAACACACATGAGTGTCCTTCATCCACAGTTTCTTTGATGCCTGTGGACTGCTGAAAAATTATCCCAGGTGAGGAACATGTAGCTCATTAGCCATAACTCTGCTCCACCTCAATGTCAAGAAAGCTGATCCAAAATTGTGATAGTACATGCTGGGACTTTTCATCAAGCGAAACCCACAACTTAGGATGAATACAAGACGTAGGGAACAGACGGTTAAAAGTCTTTAAATCAACCTGAAATAAGGAGAAACCTGTCTTCATAACACAGAGCTTTTAAATTGGTCTTAACTGCAAATTAATCTTCCTGTGAGACTTTGATTTTGTCCTTGCAATCTTTCCAAAAGCATGAAGAGGCTTTTTTGTATACCATGAAGTAGGCTTCAAAATAAGTAATAGTGTTATGTAAATTACTTTGAAGTCTGTGAATTATAGGAGCATTTATTCCCTTTCCACAAAAATAAATATAAACAAATAAAGCAAAACCTACAGATTTAATAAATGAAGATATAGATAATAAATCTCACTTAAAATAGAACAGCAATACTCAAAACACTTTACTTACTGACTGAGCCAAAGCATTATTCTCAAGAGAATGTTTTGCCCTTTTTGTAGAATTAAATAAGTAGTGAAAATAATATTTAGAAAAAAATTTTTGCACAGCAGAGCCAGAAGATGATTTTTGCTTGGAAACTGTTTAACTAAGCCCAGCTGCTGCCATCACTTGGGAGCTGGGTTGCAGGAGGATAGCAGCAGCTTCTCTTTCAACCAAGGCCAACCAGCCTCGATGGGAACATCTCTGGTACTCAACAAACCCTGAGAATGCTTTGGGGTGGCTTAAACTTCACCCTTATTATACAAGACCTCAAACAGGAGCTGTTGGGGGGTTCTTGAAGTAGCTTCCATACAGATATTTAATCCACAAAAGTCAGGCAAGTTGCTTGCAGTTGCAAGGTTTTCTTTATTTTTATCTTTCAGACATGTTTCAATATTTAATTAAACTGAAATGCTGTGGTGCTTGGGTCACCTCACTGGTTTTTATACACAGGATAGGTCCAGCAGGGAAGTTCTAGCCCCAGGTGAGGTCCTCCATGACCGAGTTGTGCACAAGGTGTGCTGCTGTGCTGGGACTAAATTATTAATCTATCAGGGAAGACAGATACTGTAACACACTCAGTGGTCCAGTATTAGGCAGTAAAGGATGAAAATACAGGGCAATGGAAAACCTGAGGGCAATGGCCAGGTGACTTTGGCAGGAAGAAATATAATCTAACCTGTGAGTGGAGGTGAGGGAGTTGATGAAGGACTTTAATACTTTACTGGACTGTAATACTTTGCTAATTTACTCCAGGCTGACAAGCTAATATTATTATTGTCTTTGTCTTTATTGAGGAAAAAGATGAGTGAGTTTTGACTACAAGAAAAGGGTTTGGCTCCTGAACTGCACCTCTCCAGAGTGTGTGCAGGGTGCACGTCCTGTGCCTGTGCTGTCATCGCAAGGATTTGTTGTAGCCCGCACCCCAGCTGTGAGTGGGAGGTACTGCCAGAGGAAAGTCTCAGTGAAAGCACCCAGTTCCTGAAGGAAACTCGAGGTGTCCATCTGGGGAAGGTGTGCTGCTGTCCCTGAAGGCTGAGCAGACTGAAAGGAAAGAAAAGGAGCAGTTCCAGACACATGTCCTAGGTGTGTGCCTAAGAGTTGTTCTTACTCCCTAGCCCTAGGCAGCGCAGTATGTGGGTTTAATTGGATTGCTGTTCTGAGTCACCTAATTCTCCTTTTTTAATGATTGCAGGCATCTAATTCTGTATTCTCAGCTAGCAGCTGGTTGTTGAATGTGAGATAACTCAGAGGCACCTCAGTCCCATGCTGCATGTGGCCAATGAAAGGAGCAGTCCTTGACTTCCAGTCCCTGTGGGCAAGGCCAATAGTTCAGCCCTGCAATTCACTTCACAACCGTGTAAAGCTCACCCCTGCTGGGCTTATTGTACTCTAAAATCAGATATTAACCTTAAACTATCTTGGCCAAATTTGGCCATTTAAACAGCTAGAGGGTTTTTGTTGGTTTTGTATTTTGCATCAATCACATATTTCTATGGTTGTAAAGGCTTTTATAAAAATCTTATCTTGACTATGATCTGTATTTTTGCTATAAATTCTGCAAACCTGAAGGATAAAGATATTAAAAATATTATGGTTAGTCTATTTTTCTGAGAAATTCTGCACAATTATGGCATTTCTCCTCGGGATTCTACCAAGAATTTTTCAAAATTGGTCCCAGTGAACTTTGGACCGGCACCATTGCATTTTCTGTGGTGGTGAGATTGAATCGAATCTTTATTTGTATTGACTGATACCAGAATGATATTTTCCATTGTTAGTTTCTCAATGCAGGAAGAAATTAATCTTACAGCCTATTTGTGTCCACTAGCAATGAAGCCCCATTTTAATGAGAAAATGAATATTTGGACTTAGCACTTTGTATCTTTTCTGACAGCTGTGCTTTTTATCCACTCTGACTGAAACAGCTTCAGTGACAACAGCCAGGATCCTCCCCTTCTGTTCAGCTTTTCCATAGAAGGCAAAATGAAATCCATCTCTAAAGATAGGACAGTACTATTTTGAGTACTTGCTTTTTCATGGGATTATGCCAATAAACAAAAGAAAAATACTCATCCCCACCTTTATCCTTTAAGAACCTAAGCACTCTTTCAGGAATATCAACTATTCCTTCCTCCCTGTTTATTCAAATTCACATTTTCCCTCTTCCCTTTTTATTTATCCTTCTTGGCTTCTTTTATCATGCACTAAAACAAATGTTAGCTCTATGTTAGATTAGGTTGTTTTGGGAAACAAAAGTGACATTTATTTGTTCTACAAGGTTTTAAGGTTAATGGCCCAACTCACAGGTAGAAAAAACAACAGTGATTCATATCTTTCTTTGTAACCAGCATCACCCGAAGGGCATTATGCAACTCTGGCTCTGATAGGGTTTTTCTTTTTTTCCTCAGGCATAATGACTCCAGTGAGACCAAACATAACAGTGATCAATTGGGCTGCTTTCTCTTCTATTCCAGATTTACACAACAAAGGGATCCGTTGATTTTATTTGTCATTTATTTATGCTTCAAGCAAGCATGGTTTGGAAAATATTGGCCTGTCCAGCAGGCACTTCTACTGTTGGTGCCTCAGCATAAATGTGTTTTCCCTGTATGAGATGACAAGGCAAGGTCGTCCATAGCATTACAGCTCTGAAATAAGCAACAATACTGAGCTGCAACCTTTTCAAGTTAAAGTTAGCGAGAATTTTGTTGCTGGGAGCTGGCTATAATGGGATACAAATCAGGAGTTCACATGTTACTTGTTGACTTTGAGCCAAATCTAAAATGTGCACCAGTCCAGAACTGCAGTCTTGAAAAGGATTTCCTTTTGTGTCAGCCTGAAGTGCTGGGATATTTTTTTCCAGGTGGATGTATCTGGATGAGCTGCAACCGTAAGGAATCACCATGTGGCTAGATCAGTCTAATCAATCCAGTGTGTGGTATTCCATGTCCAACTCCTCCACCCTGTAGATGATACTGGGGTGAACTGAAGATTTGTGGGATGGACTCCATGCCAAAAATGAAGCTCTGATAACCCTTGCCCTTAAGAGAGAGCCAAAGAAGAGTGTGGTGATGATCACTCTCTGTCTTGTAGGCATTTTGTTAAATTAGCTTTTCAGCACATGGATGTCCTAAGGCCTTCCCTCTTTTGTCTGCCCAGGAGATTTGAGCCCCTTCTCCAAATATTTCATGTGAGTGCCCAGTCAGTGATCTGGCAAACCAACAAAGAGGACAGAGAATTTTGCTCTAAAGGGGAACTCCTGCTTCTGATGCATTCTCCCAGGACTGTAACATTAATTACATGGTTGAAGAGGGTGAGGGATGGGTGAACCTGGCTTGGTTAAACAGAAGCTTCCTGCCCATGACAGCACTCCCATGCTGGCCTGAAAAATCCTAAAAGCCAAACCATCCTGAGTCATTCTGGCTCTTTGTCCTCTCACCCAAAATATGCATGGATTTTTTAATCCTTTTGCTTTGTTAAAATCCTCCTCCTTAGTAGCACAGGTCTCATTACCACATATTGGTCGCAATATCCTCTTTATAGCTACAAGTATCTCTGGCGTAAGAAGCTTTTAATTGCCTTTATTCTCTGTGGTGAATATGTGAAGGCAGTGACACATACATAATTAGCTTGCAACTGGAAAAGAAATTTGGGATGAATGTGGTGCTGATTTTTCCCCTTACTCCTTAAAAGGGGTCTTCTGGTTCACAGCAATCACAAGGTGCATATTATGTACCTAAAAGGGGGACAATTGTGAGTATTTTGCCAATTATTAAAAAACCCTCTAACATACAACTACTGTTCATTAGCTGAAAAATGAAGGTTTCTGTTTCAAGAATGGTACAGTTCATTTAAGATGCTTCTGACCTAGATTTGTACTGTACTGAATTGCTTCAAGTGAGTAATGCACAATCTATTTATAGGATCATTATTAAATTAGCATTTGCATGATTTAAATCCCCTTCCAGTAGATTCACAAGGGAGACTCGGGCACTCTTGTCACCCAGTGGGTAGCAAACTTGGGTTAATGTTCACAGGAGAGGCAGTCTGGGCTAGTTTTTTGAAAGGAGTAACTGATTTTGAGATGCAGATAGAGTTTGCTGTAAAATGGAAAATCATCTCACCAATTTTGGACTTTACATTTGGCTGAGATAACGAATACCTTCAAGTGCCCCTTTTCCACAGTTTGCTTTTCATGCTGGCTTATTGAGCACTGTAGGTTTTCAATATCTCTAGTTATTTTATGTAAACATCACCACAGGGTCCAAATATAACCTAGAAGATCATCACTAAGTTTTGTGGTAACATTGCAGCGTTGTGGCTCCAGTTTGATGAAACTGGCAGTGGATACATGTGCCAGGGCAAGTTCCAGCGATCATTTCAGCATATGAACTTTTCTACCTTCTTTTAAATCAGCTAATTGCTCCAGCAGCACTGCAAACACTGAGGTGATCATCCTTCTGAAGGGTCTGTGAAGGCCACCTCGCTTGGAAATGTTGGGAGCTGCGTGCTTCACTTCTCAAAAAAGACATTTAAAACAAATACAGTTGAATGTTATGAGATGTAAGCTAGGTGTCTTGAAATGTTGGCTTCCGAGGCAAAACCAAACAAAACCAAGTAGACAACTGACATGCACGGATTTGACAAATCCTTGGACAGCAGCCATAAGAGTTGAATTAGCATAGAATGGGAATGTACTAGTCCTGCCTTGGTTTTGCTTCCTTTCTTCCTTCCACTCTACTTTTACCTTTTAGCTCTGTGGGATGTTGTTTAAGGTGGGAGCTGTGTTTCATGTACATTTGGTGTCATGGGGCTCCAGCCTTGATTAAAGTCCTCACACTGAACCATCTCTTGTGAAGATAATGGCCATACATAAAATACCAGGTTCTGCAGAAGACATTTGTTATTCTAACTTTGCCTATCACTTCAAATCCCCTTTTCTTTTTGTTTTCCTTTTCAATGTCACCTTTGAGTGCACTTTTCCTGCAGCTATGCAGCAATTTCAGTGCATTAACACATTTTTTCATATGAAGCAACACAAAAAGCAGATTCAGAATAAATTCCTTAAAATAAAGTAGTGTATAGGTCAATATTGGCTTGGAATCTTTTTCAAGGGTGTGTCTAAATCCTTAAGGGAATGAATTTGAATGTCCTTCAACTCTAAGAGGACCCTAACTATCAAGAAGAATAAGGTCAGCCTCAAGTATCTTGTGCTCCAGCTGTAATTTGAGTGTGCTGACTTATACAGTGGAGTTAACAAAAAGATTGTAAGTTTTTATTATTACTGATATTATTTTTCATGACAGTGTTAGAGTTGCCCTTTAAAGTAAAAATGCTGCTAAACTGGGTAAGAGCAGACAGAAAGGTTATTAGCATAACATGCACATACACTTAGAGGCATCCACTTCTTTGCCAAAAATGTCCCTAGACACTTTTATAAGGATGTAAAAAAAAGTAGTAATAATATTAGTATTAATAATAATTATTATAAAATAGATACATTTTTCAATCATAAAATCCTTTTAATCAACATAGAATAATTTGGAGAAATATACATATTCATGGAATTTTTTCTTTGAAAGCAAGAAAATTTTGAATTGAAACAGGGAAACAAATGTCCAGATGGATACCAAAGAACCCCCAAATCTTCTACTTCAGCTTCTTCATCACTGGTCACTATGTATTCAAAGGTGTCAGATATTTCTCCCAGCACTGTCTTCTCTGAACAGCCATGCTTTATTTAACATGCCCAGGAATAACTGACTGAACCTTCTTCCTTGACCTATGAAGTCTCCCAAGCCTAAAATGGGATATCTGTGACCTCATTTAAAGGCAACTGTGTATCTAATGTAGCTTACATTCATCAGAAGTCCAAGGGGTAAAAACTGGGAAAATGAGATGCAATTTTTCACAGTAAAAATGCAATAACTAATATAAAATCACATCCCAGTGCATTCTGAAAATTTAGTTACTGGAATTGTGGTGTGTTATGTCTTTATATTGCTGGGAATTCTACCCTTCTGTCCAACAGTAGTGTCAGAATTGGGCGCAGAGACAAGCCCAGTCATGTCAGTGCCCCTGAGTCCAGTAATGTTATTGCATGACAAGTATTTTTAAAAAACAGAGAAAGGGACCAAGCCAATACACCAAAGCAGTGTCCATGGGCAACACAGGTCAGGTGAGGCATTGGAATAGGTTGCCCGGAGAAGCTATGGATGCCACATCTCTGGAAGGGTCCAAGGCCAGGTTGAATGAGGCTCTGAGGAACCTGGTCTAGAGAAAATTGTCTCTGCCCACAGCAGGAGGGTTAAAGTAGTTGATTTTTAGGCTCCCTTCTGACCCAGGCCATTTTATGATTCTGTGATAATGGGCTCTCTGAAATCAAAACACTGTTTCTGTGAGTAGGCTGGTAGGGTGATTGTTTGATCTATGTATATACAAAGGGACTAACAAAGTAAGCATGCTTGGTTACCAAAATATTATGCAGGTTTATCTTCTACAAAAGGCCTCCCTTATTTTTTCTCATTTTGTAATAACTTCATACCAAAATATAAATAATACATAGAAAAAACATCCCTGGATACATTTATGATTCAGGAGTATGTTAAATGCAATGTGTTATATTTATGAGAAGGAATGTTTTTGGAGAGTGTATGTTAAAAAAGACATTTTTTAAAACACTGTGTCAGAAGCAAAAAAAAATTAGAGTATACATAATAACTGTAGGTAACTAATTACATCTGTAGAATAAACTTACAAAAGCCACAAAAGCCACAGATAGGACACACTTCTCACTACTGAATTTACTGACTTGTTGGTTTCTATTTCATACTTAATGCCATCTAAGTGTTGTTTCAGCCAGTGAATTGAATTTTCTTTTAATTTGAGCAAATCATATATTCATTTGTTGTCACTCTATCTCCATCACTCAATGCGTTATGAGTGGCAGCTTCATCTCATCCTTAAAGATAACCTTGGATAATGTCATGACTCAGTTCTGTATTGCCCCTACAGAGGTAACGAATTCACACATGTAACAGGATCATTACCAATGGGTGTGAGATGCTGTTTTGAACATACGATTTCCATCTGCCGCAGAACAATTCCATTTGCAAAAGTTGATCTCCTGGAGGAGGGTTTCTCAGCTAGGGTAAGCACACTCTAGGCACAGTATAGCAGAGTGTGTTGTCTGACAGGAGAGGAAAAGGGGATCTTGTTGCCTTTGCTGTGTCCAAAAAGACAAAGCTCAGGGGGTGGGCTTGCATCTCTTCCCACTGAGAATGGAAAAAGGAGCAAGGACAGGGTAAACAAGTCCTTCCTTCTTCTAGTAAGAGGTTGCAGCTCAGCAGATCTGAGAGGAGCAGTGCATCCACATGTAGGGATGGTACAGTGTGAGCACAAAGTTAATCCACTTCTGAAAAGTTCAGCCTCAAGTGTGATAAATTCTGTTAGAGGCTGAAGCAGGCACTGCTGTGAGATGACCTCTTTTAAACAGCTTAAAGGCTCACAGAAAAGGATTGAGCTCATATTTAATTGCTGTGAATAAAACCATCCATTTCATCAACTGTAAACAACAGTAATCAGATGTATCACAATGGAAAAATTATGCACATCAAGCAGTTTTCCTTGTGTGGAATGGAATTTGACAAGAGGGAGTGCAGATGTATGCCTGAGTACTCTGCAGGGCACCTGGGGTGGACCAGGAGCAGACACAGAGATCACTGCCCACCTTAGTAACAAGGTAAAGTAGAGCTTGCATATTACATCAGTTTTCATATACTAGCAAGATGGACAAGGCAAAGGGAGTACTAAGCAGCTAAGGGTTAGGAGTATTTGCAGCCCTTGCCAAAATTTGTGAGGCTTACATCTCTTCCTGCTCCCTGCCCAGTCATGAGAGGCAAGATACAGTTGTGAGTTTGCAAGAGCAGGACAGTGTCCCTTTGAGTAGCCTGGCAGCTGTTGAGGAAGATGAAGTGTTTCTGTTTAATGCAAATTACTGATCACAGTGTGTTTCCATGTACATTTTTCAAGAAACATGTTGCTTTAATTTTCCCAAAGTCCATCTTTGCTGTCGTGTTTGGTACATTGTGTGTCACAGTTCCATGTGCATTGTGTCACAGTGTGATCCTGTCATCTGTCATAAAGGATAAGCTACTATGGCAGCTTATGTCCTAATGCAGTTTGACAAGATGAAATATGCAGAAAAGTAAACACAATTCCTGCCAATGCCCAAAGGTCCTGACAACTTCAGGTGTACCTACCATAATTAATCACTAGCTAATTATAGTTTCCTGATAACTACCAGAAGCAGGGCACAGAATGGGCACTGTGTGTCTGTGTGACATATTTCAGGCTGACATACAGGACATACAGACTTACAGAGACATTGCCTGTATACCATGATTAGACTATTCTGATTATTTCTCTAATTCTTGCAGTTAGGCAAAAATCCAAATTCATTGGAACAGCTTTTACTTCTTGAAACACATAAATCAATCTCAATTCTTTGAACCTGTATTGTTCAATAGGGTGTTCTTAAATTTTGGAAATATAACTTATTTTTCTAAAGATCTGTATTTTATGAAACACAGTTTGAATTTTCACCTGACCACTATGGTTTCTATGAAAAGAGAATGGATAACAAATTGAATGAATGGACTCTCATTAAGCATAAAATTAGCCAACAAGAGCCATTCTGAATCAATTAATCATAGTAAAAGCACTCTAATTTTCTGGCATTTTCAAAATCAAAAGTATTTGCATCATATTTCATCATAAGAAATGTGATTAATTTTATTTACAGCTGATGAAGTACATAATTTTAGTCACAGTAATTAAATACTGGCTCCACATTTTTTATTCTGGGAGTTTCTAGATTGAATACTAAGATTGTCTAAGGAAGATTGTCTCCCAATAGTTACTCTCCTCCCTACACACTGTCCATGACCGTGTGCAAAAAGCATCAGAAATCCAATTTATATGGCATAGCAGGATACTATGAGACATAGCTGTAGTTTAAAACAGGATTAGGCTCCAGCTGCTTTGTAGGGAAATATCATCATCCCTTCTATTTATGAGACTTCATGTGTGACTCTTATGAATCAATTTTTTATTTAAACATATTATTTTGTTAATAAGTGTGTTTTGGATTTGTCCCCAAGTTATTTGATTTAATATTATCTAAACAATCCAGATCTTGACACCTGAAACTGTCAGCTAACATGACAGGTAAATTTCCCATGGAACATTACTTACAGCTTTGGAGGGGTCTGCCTTGACACAAACAAAAGCCTTTTACTCACATCAATTCACTCATCAAGGAATGTTAATTGTTATAAAGGTAGAAGAAAGGTAGTTCCTATTTACTGTTCCATGGAAACAAATGTTTCCAAAGACTATTTTGAAGATAATTGTTTTCATCTTGTTTCCAATTCCAATTAATTTAAAATTCTGAAATGTCAAAGAGGGAGTGGAAAGGTGTTAAAAAAATAAAACATGAAAAGTAGAGATTTATTCCAAATTATATTTTTTTAAAAATAAACACATACAAAAAACCCCCACCCCTGTACTGGTTTTCACCAGCTTAGCTTCTGGCATTCACTGCATTAAATAGAACTTAGTGAACAGCATAAGCCATGCTCTCTTGCCTGGCACACACAGTGCTGAGGCAGCTTGAGGAAGCACCAAAGGCAGCTCTGAACCCTCTGACCAAAGCATGATTCTAATTCACTCAGCACTTAAACCCATGTCACTTTGGAGAATTTGGGTTATGAGGCAGGTTTAATGAAAACCATGCCTGGCTTGCCAAGTGAGTGATTTCTCTGTGCTAGGACAGTGATCTCTTCTATTAGAGAGATCACTGTGCCCATTTGGAAGTACAGCATTGTTCTAGAGAAATTTAAAGGAACAACATACCAGCTACATTATTCAGTATTTTTTTTACTTCAGGAAATGTGACAGAAAGGTTATTTACTTATCTATAACAAGTTTCTCTTCTAGCATGGTTCATACAATAATTTGATTTCCATATTTAAATCAAAATAATTTTCTGTCTCTCAGAAGGGGCTAACTTCTGCTAGCCCCTTCTGTTATGGTGTAAACTGTCTATTTATTCCCAAATTCTAGTATTCCATTTCCTTGCACTGCCACTGTGTATGCCCAAGGTCAATGTTTGGCACCTTTCAACCAGGTATCTCTTACACTCGAGCCCGTTTCACCGATTATATGTAATTTACCATGAATGTCATTCAGGTGACATGACCTGAATGACCATGAAGGTCATTCAGGCCGTATCAGGGTGGACCTTCACTAAATAGGAACACTTATTTCTCTGACTCAAGAAGATAAAAACTAATGTCTTTTAAGCTTGAGATGATGCCTTTAGTTTTAGCTTTCATACTTTTCAGATTCTTTGCTGACTAGGGGTGTAGCTCTAAGCTTCATATTAAGCATTAGCAGGTTCTCTTCACAGGGGAGGTAGATAAAACAATCCTTTTACAGCTTGAGACCAAGGACAATAAGCTTCAGGCCAAAAGGTATAAGCAATGGGGAACTGAAGAAGACAAGGAGGATGGGACTTCATAACCTGAAGCTATAATTAGACAATTAACACTAATATGCAAATAGACCAAAACTTATAAAAGTGTGAGACTTCATGACCATATTTTTGTGACCATTTTGGGTCCATCTTTTGTGTAGCCCTGGCCAGGCTCTTGTACTGCCCAAGGTGTATCGTTTTAAGGCCTTTCAGTAAATACCTACTTTATTCTCTTAGCTCTATCTAGTCTCTGTTCCAGGTCATCCTCTCAGGGCATCAGTTCAAGTATGAAAGAAATGCAGATGTGTGCTGTAGGTTAAAATTAACTCGGGCACTTATAATACTCTTCCATCAGCTCAAAGTTCTTGATTTAGAAGACCTTGAGGTAGCTGGCTAATTACTTGCTGAATCAGCATCAGAATGCTTATGCAGAAACCTTTACTAATTTGGTGGAGCAACAGTTCGGGGGAAATATTAAAGTTACTAGCTTTGACAGACACATGAAACTTTTGACAAAATTAATAGAGAAATTCCTGTAACAGTGGGAGACACCATGTTTTCATGGATGTAGCCCACAGGTTATCAGCAGGCTTTTAAAAACATTCACACACTTCTTCTCCACCTTCAGTATTTCCAAAGCAAGACTGTTTGTGGCAGGAAAATACAGGAAGTTTAGATTTAAAAGGAATAGAGCAATTAGCTGCAGTTCATCACCCACTTGCTACAGCTCTCACGTTGTCTCCAAACCATCAGGTTTGGGGGAGCTAGGGGAATAAAAAGCGTCCTCATTTTCATTGCAGTAGAATCCCAAGACCAGGGCTGTCCTGGGCAGTCTGAGACTTCTGGGTGGTTGGTCCCTGCTGATGTCCCCCACAGCCAGGTGGGTGCTACAAGAGCCTTGTCTAAGGCACCAGATCACTCTCTGAAGGGATGAGCTTGGCATCTCCTGGGGCACTGGTCCCCATGGGAGCTCTTCAGGAGCCAGCAGCAAGGGCAGGAGAGAAGAAAAGGTTCTCATCCCCAGCAACCTGGGCTTTCTTGCTTGACCAAGAGCTCTCTTCCTGCATGGCAAGCCCATAGGCTGATGGACTGTGGCAGGTTACCCAAGAGTGGCTTCCAAGGAAAGGTAAATTTAAAGGTAAGTTTCTAAATTAACACATGTGTACAGTTTTATATCTCAGTGTACAGCCCTTCTCTGTGGGTAAGTGACTCAGTAAATCAGAAAGAAGAGCTAGGAAGATGTCAGAAAGAAAGGCTTGGTACACACACATCTCATAGCTCCCTTCATCAGTGATGAGGTCACAGTGCTGCTCAACATCACCTCAATCAGAAGGAGCAAAGGAAGGCAGAGGAGACTACATCATCTGCAGCTCTGACCCTTGTTTGGTCGATAGGAGTTTGGTTGCAGAGTCCAGGGAACATTGCTTTCCTAAGAAGGCTTGTCAGGTCATGTCCATTGCTCAGCTGATAGCTCAGGGTCCAGTGGGGTCTTATAGCGATTAGCAGAAGATTTAATTTCACCCTGATTAAGAGAGAGATGAAGAAGGATGCTGAATAATCCTACAGGCATTTATCAACTCTTAGGCAGACATTCCTTTCAATCTACTGTGGTGAACAACCCATGCACTCAGTTTTGACTCCACTGACTTTTTTTCTGAAGGGCTGTTTTCCATAAATCTCCCAGACTCTTGTTTTTAATAGTGGAATTTTTCCAAGTGCAGGCATAAAACAACCTTGTTGCTGTTATTCATTATACTATATTTATTAACTTTTACCATCCAACCAACTTTGTTTTCTTTAGTAAAATTTGTATAAAAATATCCTGCAAACGCATTCTTAGTAAGGACTAACTTGATTTTTAGGAATGCAAGTCATAAATGTTAAACATAAAAAAATTAGTTTTGCTAATATAAAATAACTTCATATTTAAATCCAATGAATAATATGCAAATGTAATTAAAATATGTAGTATCTTCGTCATGTTGGGAATTACTCTGAAATGAAAAGAACCTGGGTGTCCTGGTGGACAACAAGATGTCCATGAGCCAGCAGTGCCCTTTTGGCCAAGAAAAGCCAATGGTAACAAGGGGTGCATTGGGAAGAGCATTCCAGTAGGTCAGAGGGGTGATCCTGCCCCTCTGCTCAGCCCTGGCGATGCATCTGGAGTGCTGTGTCCAGTTCTGGGCTCCTCAGGACAAGAGAAAGACGTGGAGCCCCTGGAGAGGCTCCAGCAGAGGGTCCAAAGGCACTGGAGCTTCTCTCTTAGGAGGTAAGACTGAAGGAGCTGGGGCTGTTCAGCCTCGAGAGGAGACAACTGAGAGGAGACCTTGTCAGTGTCTGTGTGTCTGCAGTGAGGGTGCCCACAGGAGGTTTCCAGGCTCTGCTCAGTGGTGCCAGGCAAAAGGACAAGAGGCAATGGGCAGAAACTGATGCACAGGAAGTTCCACCTGAACATGAGGAAGAACTTCTTCACTGTGCAGGTGACTGAGCACTGGAACAGGCTGCCCAGAGAGATTGTGAAGTCTCTCTCCCTCACTGGAGTTATTTAAGAACTGTCTGGACACAATCTTGTGCCATGTGCTCTAGGGTGACACTGCTTGAGGGAGGTTGGTCCAGATGACCACCTGTGGTTCCTTCCAACCTTATCTTTTCTGGGATTCTGTGATTTTCCATTTGTGAATAACCGTTCAAAAGGTTAATTGTTGATTCCAACAAGCTGAACTTTAACAAGGATAGCATCCACATGTTTTTTTACATTTCCCATTCCTTAGTAGAGCCACTTGCCATGACAAAATTGCTGAAATACATCTGAGCGAATTGACAAGAGACAACTGAGTACAAGGGTTATAAGGGTATGTGTAGTTCAAAGGAACACTTTATTAGACATAGAGCTATTGCTTTAAAAAGTGAAAGAACCCACAACATAAAAGAAAGTTGTGGACAGTTGCAATTGATAGAGGCTACCACCCAAAAGTGGTCTTTCTCACACAGAAACATTAACATTTACACACATGTGGAGGCTTTAAAGATGTCTATAAAAGTTTTTCTTGAAGTGGGCTTGAGGTAAAACAAAGTTTCATATGTTGTATATGAGTATAATCCAAACAGCAGTATCGAGAATTTTTTTCCAAGTAAAATATACAAAAAATAATGACAAAAAACACCACAAGACTGCATATTAAATGTTGACAGAATTTCACTGAAGTGCCTTTTAATGCTTATCATTATGCTGATTTGTAAATAGCAGTAGTTAGACTCAAAGTTGGCACCCTTGTACCTGTACTAGAGGCAGGTACACTGCATATCTTAAAAATACAGTAGGAGTATTTCCAACCAAGTCCATGAGAGGTAATGAAAAGTTCCAGGGCATTTGGAAAAACATTCCTAATTTCTTCCATGTACAGTAATTTCTATAATATTCCTTTTTGTTATCAGAAGAAACACAGTGCTAAGGAACATATCCAAGTAATAAATACACACCCAATTTATAACCCCAGAAAGAGCAATATTCACTGGCTCCAAGCAGGATATCTCAAACAAACATTTGAATTGTTTGATAGAGTGATTTGTTTTTGTTGGGAACTTTTGTTCAACTTTTCCCCTTAACAATGGATCTTTCTCTTCATTGCCTTCTTACTGAACTCCCTCCTAATTTTGTCACATGAGAATAACTTGGTCAAATTCAAGATGCCAGGTCCTCTGGAGAGTTACTCCTAGTTGGGGAGTAAAACTCATCTCTTGTCTTGAATCCAAGCAGAAAAACATATATCTGAGTGTCTCTCAGACCCATTTGTTTTTAATCGAGTGTGGCTTAATAGTAAATTCTATCACTGTAGTTCTCTCAGTGTTTTACAGGTAGGGACAGAATGTGAATAAGATTCTTCTGGGAAGCTTCTTCTCAGCTAGGGGGATGAGGTTTGATAGCAGTACAGAACATTGCTGCATCACTCACATTGTGCATCCCATGGCCAGGACCAGCCCAAGGACCTGTGGGGGCTTGAGGGAGACTGTCAGCTGAAAAGATTCAGAGCCCCCTGAAGCACAATTTCCCAAGCACCCCAAGTTCAGTAGAGCTCTTTATTAGGGTCCTCCTCCCTGTTTGCTCCTCCTAAGCTGGCAAAGCACCCTTGCCAAGACAAGCTGCTGCTGGTTGGAGCACTGAGGCTAGGAAGGGTTGGAGCAGCTCCCAGGGCTGTGCAAGGCTCTGGGCCATGCCAGCAGCAGCAGCAGGGACCAAGGTGACCCACTGCTCAGCAGGGTCCAGCCTGGGCACCAGGAGAGCATCCCCAGCTGGTGGCTGCAGCCCACAGCAGGCTCTGCTCCCTGTGCTACGGGCCCATTTGGTCGTTGCTTTCTTCTCCCTTCATTCTGTTAATTTAATACAGAGGATGACATTTTGGCTGAAAATTGATAGTTTTTAACATCCGTTTCAATGTGGCAAGACTTTCATCCAAACCCTTCATGCCTCACTGAGGACAATAACACAAAGAACACTGTTTTGGAAAGACAAAGGCATCAAGTTTGCCAGCAGATTTGTTTATTGTGGTTGGGGCTTCATGATGTAGTGTCCCACCCACTCCTTTTTTAAATGTTACTTTGGCTTTTGAAAGTCTTTTAACATAAAATATAATGATTAAAAGTTTGTATGCCATTTCCAAAGCTGATTTTCATTCCTTAGGGAGTATTAGTCCTGGTTTAATTTGTTTTTCATCTTCATTGTGCAACAAAACACAGTTTTGTTTTTAAAAGGAGGATCAAACTGATATGGGAATATGCGTACAAGTGTTGGCAGGCATTTCATGAGGAGAGCTGCAGCCCATGAACTTGGACTTCAAACAAAAAATGTGCAGAGCTCACATGAACTTGAATTTGCCCTTTATTCGTGATACCCATAAACATTTATGATGCTTTGTTTTTAATCCCAGTAAGCCTATGTTGTTACTTTGGGTCTTTTAATAGTGTCTATTTATATTGTGAAATCACGACAACTGTGTTGTCTTCCTGTAAAGCCAAAGGTCAAGGGTCTGCTACAGCATATACTAACACATAAGAAAATCTTCACTCATATGAATAATCAAATTGATTTTAACAGGAATGTATTTTTAGGGTCAGGCTCCCAATATTTTGACATACTTCTTGAAATGTTCTGTGGATAGGAGTCATTGACTTTCATATGGTGATAAAATGCTCTAAACACACAAATAATTCCCCTCCAAAAGATAGGGATATGTTTGGTTTATCAAGTTTCAACAGTTACAGTTTTACTTGCTAGCTTTCTTTTCCTGAATATGAGTAGTGTTGGAGGAGAGCTGAGAAGAGAAAAAATAGAATTAGTGTCAATGATTCCTATAAGTTAATGTATTTAACATTCCTCTCCCTTCCCAAGGGAACCCGTGTGTAACCACAAGTTTGGAGGTCTCAGTGTATTTTTTTGCCTTAATTTTCTGGTAAAGAATGATGGAACTAATTACCATTACAAAAGTGATGTACTGCAGTTAGTAATTTATGCTGTGTACAGATCAGTGCTATGATGAAATAGACAAATGTGCATAGGAGAGCACTCTTTTTAATCATAGGAACTATAAAAATTCATGTTTTATACAATAAATATTATTCTATTTTTAAGACTACACCTAGCTGTAGTACATCTGTAATGCACGTGCTGTAAAAGTAAATAAAAGAGACACACAAAATTCCAAATATAACCTGTAATCATCCAGGATAAGCAGCTTGCCTTATAAAGAGAATATCCTAGTTGTCTCTTGGCATGCTAGAGTGATCCTTGGAAAGTTTTTATGAATAAGCAAATAATTTTTCCTGTTGTTTGCACTGGTTCCAGCTGTGTTAGAATGCAATTCCTGCAAAAATTTGTCTCAGAAAATCATGTCAGGAACAAATCGGTTTTCTGGTTTTTATTGGAATATATTCAAAGGTTTCCCATGTTGCATGCTCAACCTAGCTATCAAAATACATATACTATACCAGTGACTTCTACTGTTAAATGATTGAGAAGCTTTACATATGTTTTTTCTTGAAGGTGGAAAAATTTTGGAAGAACTTGAGTGTAGATGAAAATCTATGAACATCAATATCTTTTAAATTTTTAAACATAAATGAGTTGTTTTCTTCATATCACCTTAAGTAATAATGCCACAAAACCAGCAAAGGATTTGCAGTCTAGGTACCATAACCTCCTTGATGGTAAAAGGAACATTTCTTCCATTAACATGGAGTTATGTGCATGGTCTGTCCAATGATACGCAATGTCATTTAAGACATTCCATCATTCCCTGCTTGAGCACTCTGCTCTAATCTCATGAGGTACCCAGGGAAGAAACAATGATAGCCAAGGCATTAAAATGTAATCAAGATATGCAAATTCATATCTGAATGTGATTTGCTTGGAAAGAGAAATTAATCTAGGCATGGTCAAATAAACAGTGTGTAATATGGATAATTAATCACCAAATTAGCAGCTGTAGTCCCATGAGACGTTTATGCAAATTAAAAAGGCCCCATCTACAGTCACAATTGGAGTACTTAATACCAAACTCTAAACAAAACAAAGCCCCTGGGAGCACCACAAAACAAGCAAATCAAACTTAGTGGGTCATGTTCATGTTTCACAGAGAGGTTTTTTGAGTGCTTTATTTTCCCTGGTTTACAGGAACTGATTCATTTTCTTACTGACATATCAGGCTCATTGAATAACCTGCAGCCTTGGAGCACCACTAGTGTTGCTTTACACAAGACTAAACTTCCTTTCATACAGTCCAAATCAGCCGCTAAAAGAGGTGGGAATTAGAGAGTAAATCCTCATCCTAGGGGCCCAGCCCATGTAAAACAGGGATGAGTACTGCACAGGTGTGTTAGGCGTCTTCTGAACGTGTAGAAGTTTTCTCCAGCAACTTCAGATGCTGATTTGCACTTGTAATTCAATAACAAATCAGTCAAATATCTTTTGGTTTTATCTCTCTCAACATAGTATTTTTCCCATGTTTATAATGTGTTCTGAAAAGATCTGTTCTACCTCCTCTGAAAACCTAATCCACGCATTTGCTTCTCACTGGTTAATCCAAGACAGCGACACCAGGGATGCTTCATACAGGCTAGGCTGGGGTGTGGCTATCTGGCCCATGGCAGCACATGGTATCACCTGAGTCTGTACATTGCACTAAAACCATGGCCCAACCTAGAATACATAAAACATTGTCCATCTAGGAAGCCTGAGTGAACAGAGCTATTCAGCTCTTCAAGCACAGCTTCCTAAAAACACCTGAGTAACTCAGATAAATTCATATTAACGCTGACTCAACCCAAAGTGAAATATGTTGATTTTTCTGAAGACAAGCTTTAGAAATTTTTAATGAAAAATTGTAATATACTCACTCTTGTCTTCATTTATGGTGAAAGCAATTGCTCAAATAAGAAACTTGGCAAGGGTTCTGACTTCCATCTCCTGATGAGCTCCATGTCACTAGTTCCAAGGGAACAGCCTGTTTTGGGAAGGAATTTTGTACAATGCAGGCAAGAAATTATTCTGTGTGTCCTGAGCCAAGAAAAGCAGACCTTCTCACTTCAAGTTGCTGGGTTCCTCTCAACATAAGCATTTACGGGTGGAAGATACCTTGGAAAACACAGCATTGGGATTATCTACCTTAAGGGAGCCTTGTCCAAATCTGTCACTGAGAGTGAGCATAAGTCAGCTTTGTAAGAAAGAGGAAAGAGGACTTTGCTTCTCTTCTGAAATGTCTTTCTCAGTCTTCTGATGCTCTGGAGCATGACTGCCTTCTAGATGTTCTCTATCTGTTCAGAATAAATTTCATTCCTTTTATTTAATTTAAAGTTTTAATTCCATCTGGTAAATTATGCATTTGATAAGCATAATACATTATTTAAAGAACTAAATAATGCTCCTGTTTTAAGGTCTTAAAGCTGCAGAGTAACAATTGCTTCTCATGTAGAATAGCCCATCTTTCTGCCGGGAGATTTGCTGACACTGTGCATACAATAGTTTCATGTTGTCTTATCAATGCAATGAAGTACATGCTTCTTGCAAACTACAGCATCAACTTTCTCACTGATGTAGATTTCATTTTTGATCCTGAGCAAAGGTGAATCCAGAATGTCAAAGGGGACATTCAGCCACACTAGAAGAACAGGATCACAGAAATTAACTGTAAATTTTGGTCTTCACTGATGTTTAGCCCCAACCAAGAGGTTATTTCTCACCAGTCCACATGACATGAGTTGAGCCCACACCAAAGTTTCCAATGTTACCTTGTGTGTTTTGAAAGTGCAACACCAAAGTGTACTCAAGGTTCCCCCATGCTGTGTCAAGCAAAGTATTCTGGAAAATGAGGGGTGTGCTGTTTGTGTCTTGTATGCTGTGGAGAAATTGCAGAAAATGAGAATGGAGGGAAAATGAAGTGTTGGACTGCAGCTGGCAAATTTCTTGTGCTTTCATAAGCTTAAAGCTACGATGTGTTTTTAGATGCTGAACAAGATGTAAGACAAGCAGAGAAGAAATTAGGCCATCACCTTCATCCCTGGACGTTCATTGGGCTGAACTGTGCCTGGGGATTAAAGTACAGATGGCTGATGACTATGAGCTTCAGGACTATTCAAAAAGGTCTTAAAAGGTCACAATCAACTGTGAATCAGACCATAGGGGTGTAGCAAGGTTTAGCAGCCCCATTTGTGAGCAGCTACACTGAAATGGCAAAAGCTATTTGCTCAGTAGGGTTATCACCCATTGTGGGTAAGGTACAATGCAAATTCATTTCCCCTGAGATGGAAAATTCAAGCACTGCTGAAGCTGCAGGTTTATGAGGCAATGGAAACCAGTCTCAACTAAATTGTAACACAATTTCTGGCCTGTACCAGTCCCACTGAGTTTCCTTATACCTTCATGATCTATTGTGCACACAGTTGCATGCTGTCTAAGGCTGGCTTTTGAAACCAGTAATTTCAGAGAGGGAGTGCCAGGGATTCCTGACCGAGGCACCCCCTCAAGTATCCATCTAATATGACAGTCCTGGGACAGTTAATCAAGCAATGCCCTTTCCTCAGTGTTCCTGCAACTGTTACATGCTAACAATTACACTCTTAACTATAAAGGTACAGCCTAACTATATGATGGGCCAAATCCTGTCCCATGTTTTGCCTGGTTTAAATCTGGAGGAACCCTTGTTGTAAGTAAGCCTACCCTGCCACTGAGAAAGGGAACCACTAATCTGTTGGTTATACAAAAACCAGGAACTGATAAAATTGAATAGTAATTCAGTTTCAGTAATTCACCTTTTACACAACTCTTTTTTATAGTTCAGTGAAATGTAACTCCAAATGAAATAAGAAACCTGCAATAAAGACACAAGGGAACAAGCAAAGTGGATTAACTGGTACGACAATAATATTGACAGCATTTTCTTAAATTATTACTAGGAAGATAATGCCATCCAGCACATCTGAGCAGTGTTTTGAGGGAAAATACCTCTCTCCAAGGAGACATTTTAATTAAGATAAAATTGTCAGATTGTAATGCAATTCTTGGATTGACAGTCTTTGCTATATTATTGTTTTTCTACTAGCAGTATATACAGGTTTTAAAAAGTCACCCAGTATTTATTTATGTGAAGAACCCACTACTTTGTCAGAAGTGCAGAGGTAGGAGTTAACTGTTTGCTTTGTATTTTGTATATCATGAACACCAGCAGGAATGGCAGCACACCAAGAGGAGCACCTTTTCAAGCAGTGTGATTACTGAGCCCTGTTACTAATACACATCAACCATTTTCATCATTCCAGTGGTCACATTTTACAGTAATGAAGCATCAATGCTTATAGGAAAAGATTGGACCTGATGTTGTATCTAGAAACTAATTTAATGGGAAATTGGATAGTGACAAAGTGATGATGATTTATTTTTAATAGCCGATGCCTCATTAGTTATGATTAATTTAGATGACCTTCCCAGTCCTATGGTATTTTCTCCCCCAGTATTTATCTCCTCTCTGCAGCCACCCCCTCCAAAGTCTTGCGCACTCCAAACAGAAGAGAAGGAAATCCTGCTGATCAACTGCTTGATCCTGTGTGCTATATTTCTGTTGGTTAGAGCCATTAATTTCCATGGTCCTTCTCATGTATGGAACAGGCATGAAAGAGACCCCAGATCATTATTGCGTATCACTATGTATCCCTCATAGGATGTTATTATCAAGTAACCTGTGGCAAAAAAAAAAAAAAAAAAAAAAAAAAAAGAGTTATTTTTAAATTCTTTTTAGGTTTCTTTTTTCACTTGACTTACTTGGATTTTCAGATCAGTTTTGAAAGTGACAGTTTTTTTAATCCTCAATGCATTGAATAATCTCCCTGGCCCTCACAGAAATTAAGAATGCCATGTTTGAGTCATTATTTAAAATATATAGATTTTAATATCATTGAATTTCTTCTTCTGAAGAAATCAGTTAATGATTGGGTGCTTAAACTGAGCATCTAAACAAGCAGCCCAGACTAATACCTGGCCTCAATTAAGCAAGAGGAAGAAAAACAAGAACACCAACAAAAATCTATCATCTTTTCTTCATGAGCAGGGCTAACAGGTGGGCAGAGGCAGAAAGGCTCAGCTTCACCCAGGTGCCAGCTCTCTCTACAGAAATTAATCCCATCCCCTGAAAATAAAAGTACCAGCTTCCACTGTCAAACCTCATGGGATTCTTCACAATCCATTTTTCAAAATAAGTCTAGCTTTCCTTGTGTCTTTCACTATTTTTCCCCATTTAATGCTCTACCCTACTAAGGGAATTAAAGTGAATTGAGGCCAGCAGTGCCCTGGCAGCCAGGAAAGCCAGTCTGGGGTGTCCTGGGGGAATCAGGCACAGCATCACCAGCTGGGCAAGGGAGGGGATTGTCCCCTCTGCTCTGCACTGAGGTGGCCTCACTCAAGTGATGGGGGCAGTTCTGGGTGCCACAGTATAAAACAGACATTAAATCATTAGAGAGTGTCCAAAGGAGGGCAATGAAGATGGGAAGGCCTTGGAGGGAAGCCGTATGAGAAGTAGCTGAGGTCACTTGGTCTGCTCAGCCTGGAGACGAGGAAGCTGAGGGGAGACCTCACTGCAGCCTTCAGCCTCCTCACAAGGGGAAGAGGAGGGACAGACACTGCTCTGCTCTCTGTGGTGATCAGTGACAGGACCTGAGGGAATGGCCTGAAGCTGTGTCAGGGGAGGTTTAGGTTGGATAATTAGAAACAGGTTCACACCCAGAGGGTGGCTGGGCACTGGGACAGGCTCCCAGGGAAGTGGTCACAGCCCCAGCCTGACAGAGCTCAAGAAGGGCTTGGACAATGCTCTTGGGCACAGGGTGTGACTCTTGGGGATGGTTCTGTGCAGGGCCAGGAGCTGGATTTTGATGATCCTTGCCAGTCCCTACCAACTTGGCATATGTTGCGACTCTGTGATTAGAAAATTTAATGGACATGATACTTTCTCAAGTCAATTCTTGCAGATTAAATTTATGCAGCTGGAGCAGGAAGCCAGGGCCTTTTTTGTCCACTCTTGCCCTTACACACAACCTTGCAGAGCTGTGCTCTCTGTCACACTCATAATTTCAGTAAATATGATCTCTCTCTGCATATCCTAGTGCTCTAAGCAGGACAAAATTTTAGGATAACAGAGAACCAAATTCAGATTTTCCTCTGCCATGGCAAATGTTTGAGTCCTTACAAGAATCAGTGCACTCCAGTGCCATTAGGCAAATGGCAAGTACATTTTAAATGGGGCCTGATAGCCTTAGGAGGAGGTCTCAGAGCAATCCTAGATTCCAGAACAGGACTCTGTCTTTGGATTTTGACTTAGGTAGGGTATAAAATGCTGGCTGCTCTCCAACGTTTTGACTGAGTGTCAAAACTTGCATGTCTTTCATTGAAATGTTTTCCTTTGAAAGTTTGGTTTTCAGTGTTTGGCTTTGCAGACAGCTTGTCAGATCTTGCCAAAGCACCCTTTCCAAGAATCTGGAAAAAAAACACCAAACACCTGTATAAAAGTCATTACTTGATGATATTTATGTCCTCAAAGCCCAGCAGAGAAGGAATTTTTTAATTTAAGGTGCCTGAGAACACAGACTTGAACTTTTTTAAGAGAGTATTTGTGTCTATATTTGTTTGCCAAAACCTGTTTCAGATCCTTTTTTTTTTTTTTTTTTTTTGCTGTGGAACCATTGATGATAGCATCTCTTACTTTGCCTGGGGTACTGGTTCAACAGGTTTCACTGTTTATCAGCAGTCCTTTCTCTCTGATCGCCCCAGGTTGCCGACTTCATAGCCTGGGACTCTCCTTTGTCACCGGAGAAACACCCAGCAACAGCAAAAGGGGAGCAGTGCACCTCCCAGGCAGGAGCAGCATTGTAAGCACAGCCGCATGGATTTTCTGCAGGAACCCAGTCCTTCCCATCCCTGACCCCCCTGTCAGTCTACACCAAGGTCTCTTGCTGCAAATAAAGTGCCACAGCACTCGCAGAAGAGAAGGACTTTGCAGAAATAATTCCTGTATTTCGTGAATAAAGCTAGCTGAGTTATTCTGGGTGCTGCAAAAGAGGCCCACTGGTTTCTCCATCTGGCTCACTCTGTCCTTTATTCCTCAGCTGCTGCTTGCAAAATCTTGGTGCACAACAGTAGCTCCAGAGCTCCAATCCTTGCAGTTTTTTCCATTGCAATAGAAACATAGAAATGTTTAATATAATTTTGCTGTTTTGATCAAGGCATTGAAAGTATAATGCATGTAGGAAAATGACTATTCCAATGTGCATTTTCTCCAAGGGCTTTATGTTAAAACAAAATATGAACTACCCTCTGGTAATTTAATAAGAAACAGATGCAAATTTTCAAAATATTGAAAATAATCACGCAATTCTTTATCACTACAGAAAACAGGAAAGCATAATATATTTATGAAACACAGGAAAAGGAAATGTTTGATAGCACTGGTTCTAGCTTCAAAAAATCCATCAGTATAATATAAAACCAGCCATGCCAGGTTTGAAAGCCAAATTGGTTTGCTGAGCATGTTGAACATTAACTATTAACATAATTTTTTTCCTACCTAGAGCCACTTTTCTTGCAAATGGCAAAACCATTAGTTAGCTGCCAAACTATATTTTCCACTTAATTTCAATGTTGAAGAATCTAGACATGGCAAAATTTGGGTTATCATTTAATGAGAGGAAAACAAAAACTCAAGGCTCTCATGTAATTTTTTCTTTCTGTGAACTCCATAAACTTTTCTAATTTGAATAATTATAAGCTTCACAAGGCTGACAAGGTTCACACAGGTAAATCACTGTGTTATCTGCTGCATCTGTGATCAGTTGAAGCCTTAAAGTCACAGAACTGAGCAAAAACTTTCTATCCATTCTCCCTTTCTGTAAATCATTGGTTTGTGTAGTTTTGTGCAATGATAATATTGAAGAAAAAGAGTTGTGATTGAAAATAGCTAGAGATACCACAATTAGTTAAAATTTCCCACCCAGAGGATTCAGTAAGAGCTCTATTTGGCAATTTCCTCCTACTTGATCTTTATATTAAAAGCCAGGGCAATTTTTGAACATGTCTTTATTAATTCATCTGCCTCTCACAGCATGGCTGTGTGGATATAATTGTGTATCTTACAAAGTTATCAAGCAGTCTTTTCAGCTGTATATATTAGAAAGCTCAATTTATTATATCAAAATATTATATCTATCCATCTTCTTAAGATCCTTGAAGAGAACATAGGACTTGGCAGCCAAAAGGCAGACTTCAGGATGAGTTTTTGATGGTCAGGAGACAAAAACAGCCTCAGACTTCCTGGAGCTCAAGCTGATTTTATGATTATTTTAATCTTTTGCCTAAAAGTAGTAGCTAAAAAAACATTATCTCATTTCAGGTCTTTCTGAGATGAATACTAGAAAAAGTATATGGGTAGGAACTTGAGGAACTTGTGCTCTACACAAGAAATGTCACATTGAGTGGAAGAATGAATCTGCAAAGCCCAGGGCAGAAGTTATGATGTTTGAGAGCATGTTTTCTCAAAACAAGTTAACAAGCTATTGGAACAGCTCTAAAACTTCATGGAAACAGTGGGAGGACTCCCAATGATTTCAGAAGGCTGTGGCTTTTGCTTCTATATGTGCATATGCATGTTTCATTCCAACAAAGCAAATCCACAGAGATCAGCAGCTGCCTCAGAAGGCCCTGCTGAATTTGTGCTGTTTAGCAGAGGGGGCCCAGCAGCAATTTTGACACCCTCTGAATCCTCAGAAAGGGATCTCAGCTCCAGCCCCAGCTGCACACTGCACTGAGCAAGGGACGATGGCATGGGACTGTCTCCTTGGCTCTTTCTAAAGGAATTGAAATGGTTGTGACAGGGCTTCCCAGATCCAAGATAGCCAAAAATGTTGAATTAAGAATATGAACTGATCTGCTGAGGTTCTGTAATGTTTGTCTAAATGTCTTTTGCCAATTCTTATGTATGTTGTTAGATCCTGCAGAAAAAACAATTGGGTCTAGGAGGCTCAGTAGGAAAAGGGAAAAATTTTACCTACAAATCCTTTTTCTGAAACTGTTCAAGTTATTTGTTGGAAAAAAGGTTTGACACTGAGCAAGCTGTGGGAAAAAATCCACTATTTCTGAGATTTCTATAGCATCTGGAGGAAGCCAGAAGTACCTACAGAGAGGATCTGCTCCATTAGGGAGGTTACATAGCACAAGGCAAGCAAAACAAATAAATTTCAGGCTGGACAGTTCATCCTCCTCAGGTGCTATCATATATCAGCCAGCATTCTTCCAATTTGGAGAAATATTTGAAGATGGGGTAGTTGTTTTAATTTTATACCTTATCCAAAGCCTTATAGGTGCTTTCCAGATCTGAATGGGTAATTGTAATGCAAGCCTTATGCCCACTTTAATATATCTAGATCCGAGCATAGGGCAGGATTTTATTTCTAGGTCCAGATGTTCATTTCTTTGTGTCTAAATCATATGTGTTCTTCTCAGGTAGTAATAATTTTGTAAGGAAATACGATACCTCAGGTCAACCAGTCAGGAGGTGGATTTTCTGTATAGTTTAATTAAAATGAGTCTGTCAAGAATACCAAATGTATTTTCATCATGCTAGGAAGGATTAACTGTTCTTTAGTAGAAAACACAAATGTACTAGGTAGGAATGACAGAATGAAAAAGAAGGAATGAAAATCAATTGTCTCTTTGCCCAACATCAGCTTTCTACCAAGCCAACAATTTTTCAGTGGCTTCCTGCATGGCAATAGCCACTACTTTTCTCATTCAAATTCCAAAAGAAATCTTATTTTTACTTTTCTGAGAGGCTTGGCAAGATGTGTCTTCTTTTGTCTGTCTCACAATGTACTACAAACAATTCCTCCAACCTTGGCACACTCAGGTGCTCATTGCCCTGCTTTTTAGCAGCTATTTGTGAACTGGGGCACAGGACAAATAAGTGGGGTCATCTCTTGCCACTGCATACTGTCTATTCAGCACATACTGAACAAACCAATATGAGGGATACCCTGAAGACAAATTTATTGAAATGCTTTTTACTTCTTTCTTTTTTTTTTTTGAGTGTAAAACAATTAAAATTAAGAGGACAATGTTCTACTTATTATTTCTACAATTTTTCTTTATCATTTATATTATCATACCTAAATACCAGGAATAGGAAGTGTCATTGATCCATTATTAACCTTTCTTTATCATGTGCTGGAAGTACACAATACTTGTTTTGCAGTCATTTTGTCTCACCGGGTAGTGACACCCATATTCATGGCCAGGATTGTTTCTTCCCACTCTTCCTGTCAATGTGTGAACATTCAAGCATCAAGTGTCCCTTCTCAGTGCATGCTTCTTTGATAGTAAGATACAGCAATACAGAATTTGCTGATTAGAGTCATAAGAACTACTGGAGGTCATCTGGTCCAGTGCCTCACCTGGAGTAGGGCTTGCCATTGGACTATATTTCTCAGGGTCTTGTCCTTTTAGCTTAAAACTATTGGATCACTGTAAGATTTTCCATTTTGCTTTATTTCCCCATCAGATTGAAAAGATTGTAGAAAAAGTCTCTGGGAACTTATTTAGAGGTGCATGTAAGAACATGAATGGGATGGTCTTGCACTTGTTAGAGGACATAAATGTGTTTCCATATTCCCTTCCCCACACAGTTTAGTCAACAGCCTTCACTCACTATCTCCTTCACTGTCATCAGCATCTGGGACAAGAGTAGGTATGGATATGGAACTAGGAAAATCAGTTAACCATTATTACAGTTTTGTCTTCAAAATCCTCTTCTTGCAGTCTTTCTGTTTTGCCACATGGGCAGGTTTAAGCGGAAATGTAGTCACTGTAGATTTTCTTTCAGACAGGCTTACCAACAATTTATTCTGTTTTTCTACGGATGGCATTTTCATTTAAGGCTTCTTTCCAATGCTAACTTTCCTGCTGAAGTCCCCTCTGTTTACATCAGCTGTTCCCATTCAAGATTGGCAAGGATCTGATTCATTGTTTCTTATTATTTAAGACAACTGTTTCTTTTTTAACTTTCTGCTATGCTGAAGTTAGTAGGAATACGAGTGTGTGTCTTGCACCAATCACCACAAACACACTCCATAAACATACATCCCCAGAGTGACCTTTGCATCCTGATTATTTTTTTATTTTTTTCTTTTTTAACTTTCTATAGAATCAAAGATCTCCAAATATTAAGAACAGAATGGACATAAAACTGATGTAGTTTAGCACTTTCCAATTTCGAAGCACTGACAAATTCTAAAATCTCTGCTTTTGGCACATCAAACATCAGGAATGCTGGGAAAGAGTTGTACCACTTGAGTGGTAGCAGATGGTGATGTTACGTTTGCAGAGCATACTGAGCTAGCAGTGAGCCTGGTGCCAGAAGCATAGGGAAAGCAATATAGATCCAGCAGAGACAGTTCTGTTATCACCTCGGCAGGTGAGTCATTGTATGACTGAGAGCAACCCAAAGGATGATTTCATTTATTCACGTCCCAGTTCTTCTGAAACAAGCAAAAAAAGCCCTCAGGAATGAACATAATTTATAGTAACTTATTGAAGCCAATTGTATTGTTTGTATGTTAAATTTTTAACTATCAGCATATACATTTTCTTGATCAAAACTATGTGTTTCCATTTTTGGAAGTGGCAGCTAATTGTGATATGTTGGATGCTTTTAGAGCATGAATCTGTAGTTAGACAATGATCCAAACAGTTGAGTCCCAATTTCCATCTCTTCCTCATATGTGTGAGGGTATTTGTCTTTAGCCTTTGATTACTTCAACTTTCCATCTATACATCCAGTCACCGACCTAGACTTATCAACTTCCTTTAAAAATATCAAATAAAGCAACCTCAGAGTTGTACAAGTTTTCAGGCAGATGCAAGACATTCCATTACAATCAGCAGGACTTCCATTGGAACAGTTCAAGGGTAGGGGTTTATCCCAGGCAAAAAATACTCTTGCCAGAGACTTTAATATGGTTAACTTATTCTATTCAACAACTTCTATTGTTCTACAGTGGTTTTACTAGTAATAAACAGATATATCAGGGGCTTGTCTTTTTGTTAAGATGAAATTCTGAACTGGGGTTCCAGAAATACTGTTCTCTGTGAGCTCTCTGTGTGAACTATAGATTAAAGAACTCTCAAAATCCAGTTTTAAGGACATATAGCTTTTAGAATGATTTTTGCAATTTACAGAAATGTAGCCTCTAAAAAATATATTGGACGTCTGTAATTATGGAAACACCCATGGGACTCTTTACCTTGGTATTCTCAAGCATGAGCTTGTGACAGGTGTATACCACAAAAAAAGATACAAATGAAATAAAAGCCACACTGAAGGATACAGATTGGCCTATGGCATCTTCTAGAACTATCATTTATTCACATTTGTGGGCATTTCCAAAGATAGCACTAGGGATTAAGACAGGAGAGTTCCAAGGCAGAAAGACATTTTTGGTAGGGTAATTTACTCAGTGAGAAGGGTTAGGAAAAGGTATTAGTAACTTGAACACATTAGCAGCTCAAAGTAACCGAAAGAACATGAAGATGCTTCAAAAAACCCGAAGTTCAAAACAGAAACTAAGGAAAAATCAATATATTTTTTCCTATGTTACTCAGAACTCCTTTAGTTTTAAAGGTCACAATCCGCCAACACTCATATGACCATTCTGCTCACTTAACTAGAAGTTGTGTGCTAGTAAAGTAACTGGGAAGTGTTGGGAAAAGGTGTGCAGGCATTTGAACCCTGCCTGCACGTTCAGAGCATAAGGGTTTTGTCATTCAGCCCTGCATTTCAGTGCCCATATTTGTGTATGTCCATATGGAAATCAGCCTCTGCATCAACATGAGTCAGGCACACACTCAGGCTCAGCAGACACTGCTGCAATTCTATCACAGGTGTGATATTCCAGTTTCATGTGGCTATGATACAAAGCAGCCTCCTTTCATTGCAGGTATAGGAAGGAAAATATAAACTGTGTACAGATAACCTCCTTGAATTTACTGACGCATTAAATTTTCCTGAAATGTAGCCTTTATTGATGGCATACATACAGAAAGGTGTTTCTAAATAACTTCTTTCTAGATAGTATCTGATTTTTTGCACAGTGAAAAACAGGAATAATGCAGAAAGCCCAATTAAATGCTCTGTACAACTGCTGAACAAGGTACTGAATCACAAAAATATCCCAGAAGGAAAAAAGAAAAAAATTTTACCAATTGATGTTTAGATTTTCTCTTGCATCAAAACTATTCCTTGACTTGGACCCTAGAAAATATTATAATAACTTCCATTTGAAACTGCTTCAGACTTTTAAAAGCATTTGCTGCAGAAAGGGATTAGTGTGCAGAACATGGGTGAGAGGTTAAAGGGTATGATAATTTATTATAGACATAATGCCACTGTGGTTGGAAACAGAGAGATACTTTTCTAGCAATTTCCTTTTATGTTGAAATCTCAGAATTCAATCAATTTCTGCATGTAATTTCTGTGCCACTCCTTACTGGGTGCAAATTATAGTGTCTGTTTCCAGGACTATTTTAATATTATCCCAGGTAGTAAAGCAATATCATTGTGGAAAGCAACGCATTTAACTAATGGAAGCATAGAGTCAGGATTCAATTCTCAAACCTTTAAAAACATAAATACAGAAACAACCAGAGCTCTGCTCTTACAGTCATGACGTAACCAGTACAAAAATTGGCACAGTTTATTGTAGCAAAGTTATCAGTGACCACAAACATAAGCAATTTTGCTCTAAACTTCTGCAAATATTCTGTAAATATTAACCATTTTAAGCCACATGAAAGGCAAAAATATATTGCTTTAAAATATAATAAAAAAGCAAATGTCTTCATCTCATTAATGTAAGCTGAACCAAAGTGCAAACAAAATTGGAATTGACTGAACAGTTGGAATATCATTATATTGGTACTGCAAAGCATTTATTTAGCAGAACTACAGGCTTCAGTTTACGGCAGTAAAATAAAAGGAAGATTGTTACCAATACCTCCATAAAAAGTCAGGCAATATGAATTTCATCTTTTTGGCAGGTGAATAGAAAGAAGAGAAGCATGCTGAACATACCAGAAGGTATCATCACCTGTAAAAGCAGAAACAGGAAAAATCTTGTGTCTACTTTCCTAAAAAAAAAATATGCTGGCTGATTTAAATACAGCCTCTAAAAAAGAACCTTATTTTCTGCAACCCTATAAAAAAGAACCTTATTTTTTTTTTCCCCTGGAAATTATATTTAATTTTTTTTTTCTGCCAACCTGATGTATTTTAAGGTATTTATACTCATTGTATTTACTTTTTTTCTCCATTGCCTTTGAATTTCATTTATATGAACTCTAAAAAATAATATCTGATTGTTGAAATTCTGTTCTGGGAATCTTCAGAAGTTAATTTCATTAGGATATTGTCTTAAAAATATAAATGTCCTGAAAATTATTTATTTTATAATTTGTCCGGAATGAGGGTTCTTTTTGAGATTTGGAATGAAATGGAACATTCCATAAAACATTTGCATTTAAACCTGCATATGGTTCTCAGTTTCACTCTCTGAAAACCACAAATTTCTCTTCTACAAACACCCCAATAGTTACTGGTTTACTCGTTTATATTAGAGTTATCACTGTTGGCCATATGCTTCAGCATGGAATTCTGATTCAATTACCAAACCCTTTGTTTTTCTCACTGTATTACTTACATTGATGGTCACAGGTAAGGCTTATTATAATGGTTTACTGGAATGCTTCATTATGAAGACTGAAGGTGACATTAAATACCTCACCCTTGCCTGGATCATAGGTTGTTTGTACTCTTTCCTCTTCCAGTGGTGGGCCTACATTTTCTGTTACCATTTCTTTAAATCTTCAATTAATATGAATAAATGAAATTAAAATGAACACACTTTGCACATATATTTAAAAGAAGTACTTGCCTTAGACAAATATACATCCAATATTAACTTCAAAAGTTTCCTGAAAATCCTGGGCTTATAGTTTGGAAAACAAAAGTGTAAGTCAGATTCTATTAGCAATGAAAATATTAGAAAAGTTAATAAAAGAATGACTGTGCTGTCAGAGAATCTTCTTGTTACATGTTATTGCCAAGTCTAAAATTCACAACTTGGAATTAAATTTAATATTCAGTCTCAAGTACAAAGGAATTCCCTGGTAAAATATTAATCCCTGGTGAGTAGGGTGCTGCAAACAGAAGAGAAATCTGGGAAAAATAAAGCAAATACCAACTGACATAATAGCCATATGTAGGTCAGGAACTAGAAATTCAGAGATTTTATATTACATTTGGTCTGTTTAATAACTCCTCAGATATGAAATTCATTTAAATTCCTTTTAAAAAATAATGAATTTTGCTTAAAATAGAAGGATGTATATGTGGGAGAAGGCTTCTAAAGATAGAACTAGTAATATTTCAGCACATTTATTTATCAGAAATGTTATTTGTGTCTTTTGGGGGTGTTAGTTGTTAAAAATATTCATTAATTAAAGAAGCTTCTTTTCCTGCAAACCATCTGGCTGCTCTTTTCCAGTCTGCCAATGAAGTCATGCTACAGAAATGGTGATATGACAGTTATTTCTTTGCCAACAGATGATACCCTCAAAATTTGATATTATGGCTTCACTGAAAAGTTCAGTCAGTAAGAAAGAGATTTATTCCAATATTTTGGGTGTTTTCCCCACATTTTTCTGCTTATTTCTTTAAAAGCAAGCAGAATATTAATTTTTTTCCATATGTATCCACAAATGTTTTGCATTTTATGTACATAGAAGTCCTCCTAAAACTGTGACCACTTAAATGAAACTTTGAAAGGAAAGTAATCTGATCTGCAAAGAACTGCAGTATCTGCACTGCATTCATGAGTAGTTACATAGGTTTTATAATATCTGTTACTCTGTTCTGCTGTTAATGCAAACTGTTAAGCTTTACTGTCATAGGGATACTTTATAAATAAGAAAATTAGGAGGTGATGCCAAAACCTTATCTGATTTATGTGTCAAAACTTGGAGTAGAACCATTGGCTTTAACCCTATTTCAGCAGTGAAACAGTAACAGATTTGGGGTCTGCTCTGCTGCCTGCGCAAGCCATGTCACAAAACAAAGAAAAATGGTAAAGCTGATAGCTTTAGAAGTCTAGGCAAGGCAGCCTGCATGGAGGAGCTGCCATTCAAGGGTGGCTTTTAGGACTCAAAATGTGTTTGGTGAAGAGGAGCATCCAGAAGCCAGCTTGCAAACCATGAGGAGAGATGTCTGCTGAGCAGCTGTCTTTGCTCCTTTCCATATACTTTGCAAAAATTAGGTCCCCTGAGACATTTCAAGATAATATTTTGTTTATTTTAAAGAGTTTACTGTGGAGTGTGTTACACACTCTGTTTCATCTGACAGCACGAAGACAAATTTTAATGATGCATCTAAGACTTGTTTTGTTGAACTTCATGACCATGGCCTACATCAGATGAATGTGTGGGTCTGCCTCCTCTCCTTGTTCACAGGTCATTTCTACTGATGGTAGGAAACAGGCAGCAAAGATCAGTTGCAAGAAAGAGTTCAGGGATTGAAATATTGATGATGCTTAGCTCCTTAAATTATAAAGTAGGCACACTTATGTCTCAGTGCTTTATATTTTTCTTGTTTTTATGTTTGTCTTTTAATTGTAGAAGTTTTTTCACCCAAGTGCTTTTTTGATTGACATAAGAAGCATCATCTTTTCTGAGCAGGCTAACTGTTTTTTTACTGCTGAGTAACTCACATAAAATTTAATTAAGCCTTTGACCTGATGTCCCAGTTGCTTCTTGGCAGAGGAGGAGTCTAGGCCACTTTGTTTCCTAGGAAACCAAAAAGAAAGCCCCTGTTACCATTCCAAAGAATTTAAATTTCCTTGATTTTTCACTGCAAAATGTCTTGCTATGGCAGTCATATTATTTTCTGTTGATAATGTCTTGGAAGGTTATAATTAGTGCTCAAAGACAGGGATTTGCAGTTCTGAGTCTTATTTAACATCCAAAGAAATTGTGTGTGATTTTTCTGGTTATATGGATACTTGGTATGTTTTTCTTTACAATTTGCCTTTTCCCATTGAAACCTTTCTGGTATTTTACTGAATGAGTCAAAGATAAAGTTGAGTCAGTAGACATCATTAAGAATTCATACTGAAATCATCCAAATGGTTCAAAACCTGGGTAATTTATCTTCTGAGGTCGAATTATTCTGTGCTGTGTCTCTGTGAACCTCTGAGAAGGTTACTCTGATGGCTCTCATGCTTTAGGTGAATGTTAAAGCAATTCAGCAGATTAATAACAAAAGTAGATTGCAGGGGGTTTGTTTTCTATGAGCTTGCTGGATCAAAGCCACAGCTGTAGCAGGCAGCACTGCCAAACTCCTTATGTACCTTCAGTTGACATTAGCTGAATGTATCTTTCTAGTGTCAAAATAACGGAGGGAATTTTTCCTGAGCATCATCAATGGGATAATTTAGACTTTTTAAATGATCAGAATAAAATTAAAGCAATTAGAGTAGGCTCTATTTTGGATTTCTTTTTGATCACAGTGAGCTGGTTAGAGACTAAAAAAAAGAAAAAACAGCACAAATTTTTCCCCAAGTGTGTGTTCAACCAGTCGTGCCATGCAGATTTAAATAAATATTATTCATCAAATGAATCTTCTTGATCAGCCATATGTCCTTTATTTAGATTAATACCCATGATAAATCTATATGCACATAGAGGAAAAAGCTCTACTACATGGAGAAGTAAAGCAACTGCCAGTGAAATGAATTTTAAAACCATTGCCTTTTAATGAGTTTCAATTGTGACAAGAATCAGAGTACTTAACATCAGTAAATATTGTTCACATGGACTTTGATCTCTTCCAAAAAATCACATTCCTTTGATTAAAGGAGGTAAGAGAAGTCTTTATGTCTGACTTTGTTGAAATAATTAGCCAAACCTTTATTGGCTCAAATGGGCCAGGATCTCATGTTTTAATGTCAGGAAAAAAAGAACAAGTCCTCTTGAAGGACTGACCCATTAACTTTACAGTTATAGGGGTATACCTTTCCTATTGCAGTTCTAGCAGAATTGTATTCAGTTAAAAGCTGGTGTGAGAAGGGACTATCATTATTTGCTCTGTTAAACTCTGTGTATAATAGGCCAACTCTTTTTTTAACAGGCTAGGTGATGACATGTGTGATGTCCTTTTACTTGTAGAAAGTCTTTAATCTCTTTTAGACAGATGTATAACAAGGAAGACCTCAGTCTTTCTACACACACTAGAAAAAAGCAGCTTCTCAGTAACCTTCAAGCTGTGCATGGCCCAGCCCTGAAAGTGCTCAAGGCCAGGCTGGATGGGGGTTTGAGCAACCTGGTCTGGTGCGAGGTGCCCTGCCCACAACAGAGGGCTTGGAACAAGATGACCTCTAAGGATCCTTCTAACCAAACCATTCTCTGATTGATTAATTGATTGATTGATTATTCTCTTCCATGATTAAGGACTTCAGGTAGTTCTACAATGGCTCTGAGAGTGGAGACTTTGCCTCAATGTTTTGAATTTGCAGTGGTACTTGAAAGAGAGTTGGTAGGAAGGGAATCCTTATGTAGCTATTTTTCTTGAGAGCTAGTTTATATTTCATGTTGCTGTACTCATGGTCTTAGGCAATTGGCAGATGTTTTCCTACATCAGTGGAATAACCATAATGAATGGGACAAGTGCTGGCATCTGAATTTATGGTTTGTGTTCTCAGACATTTTCTTTCCTCTGTGAAAGTGTCTCCCTATTCCCTCCACTGCTGTAAACTGTGTTGGCTCCTAAAATAACTTTAAAATAACCAGTATTATTGTAGTTTTCATCTCCTGCTATAAATACATCATTCTGGGAAATATGTTCATGTGATTTACCAATGCCATGAAATCTAGGATCTTATGAAATCTCAGCTTACTTTTCCTTGTATGGTTTAAAATACTTTCAGCATATTCTGTTTAAGGACAACGTAATTTGCGGGGAAAAAAGATTTCACAGTTGCATTCTTTAGCCAGTATCTCTATTAGATTTTCTTTGCTAATTACATGTAAATTCTGCAGATGCTCTGATTTTTAATCTTGAAATATTCTTAGTAACTATGTATTTCTTCCCTTCCACCCTGAGCACCCAACTGATGTTATATATTCTAAAGCTACTATAAATAGTCCCCTATTTATATTTCGTGTTTTTGGAGATAAGAGGGGATGGGATGTTTTGTTTTGGTGCTGAGCCTTGCAGCCCCAAACAGTTCCTCAAGTTTTGTCTGCTTCTGCTGCTGTCTAACCTCAAGTTGAAGCTGAAATGTGAATTAAGATTTAAAAGCTTCATCATCTTCTTCTATGCCCCAAACACACAAACATCTTCAGTCCAGTTATTAAAAAATCCCACAGTCCTTCATCTGCTGTTAAAGAATCATTTTCTGCCCATGTCAACAATAAGAGAAGTGTAGAAAGAAGAGTGAAAGACTATTTCTCAAAATTGGCTTATGGATTTGTAAAACAGTTTCATGAAATTATTCTTAATACTTTCCATTATGTATGATGAGTATTTATGAAAACCTTTCCAAGATTCTCTTTCTTCAGAAATGTACTTATTGAGTAAACATTGGTTTCATTTTTAAAAAGTTATTATTGTAGAAACATGTTGAAAAAGAATCCTGCAGCAGTTACCTTTTATGAAAAATGTATAGCAATAGTTGGTAATATATTCTCTCACAAAATGCTTACATGTTTAGACACTTGTAATTTTTTCATTAAAGTGAATAAACCAGATATTTAGAGGGTTGAGGGTTTTTTTTTTTTTTTTTTATTTCTTTCTGTTTATTTTTCCCCTTCCAATTGCACTAACAGCTTCCAAGTTTTGGGTTGCCAAGAAAATAGATTTTGAATTTTGGTAAGAAATGAAACAATAATAAACATAGATTGGAATCAGTAAGATGTTGTTCAGTGTAAACAGTGACTAAAAATGCCTTCCAAATCACTGATGCTCTGTGGGTCTGTTTTCCTTAAATTAATTTCAGCTTTTTGAAGATTGTTAATTTAAATTGCATGTCATATTGCTGGTGACTCCTTCATCTAATTCATATCACCATTTCCAGAGCAACCCAATGATGCATGTTGTGGATGAATTCACATTTCAGGGCCACATTTCATATCCTATTCATTTCATTTTATTATTCATACCCTTTTTGCAACAAAGGAATCATTAATGTTTCAATGCTACTAAATCTAAAAAAAGGAGATTGTTAGTTTAATTTCAGCCTCTGTGAGTAGTCTTGGTTTTAAGCACTACTTCAGAGCCAATGAGTGAGAATTTTTCATCTTCCAAACAAATTGAAGCCAGCAAAATAAGACACCTAGCATTTGTAAAATCAGTTAAATGCAGTAAGTGTGGTACATAAAAGTATAACTATTGCCCTCTCACTTCCCTAGTTCTATATTTGTATAAAGATTGTGGCAGATGGGAGGATGGAAAGCCAGAGCTCAGAAACAATAACTGTAAAGAAGAAAAGAAACAGCACAGACACTGTCTGCTCTCAGAGAGATGAAGAAAGTTAAGAGTTCATACTCTCTTAGGCAATGCAGTTCCAGGGGTGAAGGGTTGCAAAACTCTCAGATCTGTTTTGAATCCTCCTCCACTCTCAGGAGGCTTATACAGAAACACAACCCCAGTGTTTCACATTTATTTAGTTAAGCGTCTCTTCTTGTCATAGATGAACTTGAGATGAGATCCTGGCCTGAGTGAAGCCAGTGAAATATTTCCTGGCAGCTGCATGGAACAGAGTAACACTGTATATGCAGCACGCCCTCTCTGTTGCTTGCCTCCCTATATCTTCAGCACTATCACAATGTAAATATTTTCCTCTCTTTAATGACTGTAACTTCCTGGTAGAAGTTGTATAACAGCGTTTGCGCAAAACCGTTCCATAACAAAATGTAACTCACAGTTTGTGAGACCAAGGTCTCAGAAGTTTCTATCAGCAGATGTGAAAGGCCTTACTTTGGAAAAGCCTCATTGGAATGACAAGAGAAAACCTTTTATGGTGGTCTGTCTTACCTATTGAGCTCCCGTGTTTAAATTTGCACAAAAGCAGTTTAAATTTGCGAAGGATTTGGATCAGAACTGTCTTGAAGACTAAGGCCTCCATGTATGGCTGGTATAAAAGAAGGGATAGAGGACATGCTGATGATGGTAGGAAGGGCATACTGGACTATTGGAGGTGTGAGATACCACATTTCCCTAAATCCCACCTTCTGCTGGGATTGGGAATAGAAGAATGTAAATCTCTGGGGAATCCATCTCTAAATGCCCTGTTTCTCAGGCAGAACAACCTGTGCTCTGCAGCTGCCACACTAATAACTGCAGCCTGCTCAAACCAAAAACCTTCTCCCTCAGAGGAGAACCTATTTGCACTGAATAGAACACTGCTTGTTAGAGGCTGAGGTTAAAAGCAGCAAGTGTGAATCACCTGACCTGTCTCCATCTTCATGATACCTGGGTCAGGATTTTCCTAGCTGCCAAATAATTTGAGGGTTTTGGTTGGCTTTTTGGTTTTTGTTTGTTTTTTTTTTTTTCCTTTTCAGGGTTATATTTCACTTTAAACATGGGAGTAATGTTCAGATGAAAGTTCTTGTCCACTCCAGTGGTTCATTATGCATATGCTGGTCCTCATGTAACATCTAAAGTCTAATACTCACATTCTGGTAGAAATTAGGCTATGATTCTTATATCAGTCAAAACATTAGTAAAGAATTGAAGTTTTCAGTTCCCAGGGAGGATCACAGAATAATGTTAGTCCACTCACAGCCTGTCAGTATCTGATATGCTGAGGATTAGGGAAAACTCAAAATTCAGGTTTTTTTCAGATAAGGCAGTCTACTTTGTGGAACAGTAGTTTCTTTATTTCTGAGAAAAAAAATGAATTGAATATATTGCTTTAATCATAGAGAGATGAAGGGTTAGTGTACAAAGCCCTCAAAAATTCATCGGAATGAGGGCAAAATGTGATATTTCCTATCCAGTCAGCTGAACAGCAGCCAGAGAGAGTTTAAAATCAACAGATGGCAACTGCTTCACTTCTATATCATCTTCTGCCTTATTTTATTTTGTCTTTCTGTTTTGGTTAGCTAGCCTGTAGGAACAAAATCTCTTTAAATCTAGGAAAGGAACCCCTGCAATACTCTGTCATAACCCCATGAAGTTACCCCTTTATTTCCTTAATATAACACTGAAAAATGTGACGGTTGTCATGCCAGAAGGCAAATCTAGAGACAGAAAGGGGCATAAAGCAGAAATTTTCAACAAAGAAAAAAATAAAGTAGCATGAAATCCAGAGATATTGAAGTTCTCTATTCCACCTACCAGAGCTGTGGCAAGATCATCTATGTTTAAGGTGAATATGACAAATTTTTTTATTATTTTGCTCTCAAAGACTGACCTCTAGTATCTAGGAAGACTGGCAGAATTCTCTCATATTGTAAATTTGGATTTTCAAAAGTCTTAACTTTTCAAGATATTGTCCTTTTCCTAATTTTGTTGTGCTGACATCAGCACTAAAGGTCATATTAACCACTGTGAGACACAGCTAAGCAAAACCTTACCATCCTAGAAATCCCTTTTAGAACTTTGGCATCCTGGAACAATAATAGATAGAAACCAATCAAAGAACAATGCATTGGAAAGGAGGACACTTTGAGTACTGGGAACCACAAGAGAGGCCTCCCTTCTCACAACAAAAACAAAAACCAAAAAATAAACAAAAAAATAAAAATCTTTGCATCTCTAGCAGTAACACCTTCCCAGTAAGGAGAACACCCAAGTGCTCATTCTGGCAGAAGGCTCTCTGAGTTCAGCTGAGATCTGATTCATTACAAACTGATTATGAGCTTCAGGATTTTACCTGTTGATCCTGATTAGCCCATTTAGGTAATACACAGAGCTGCACTGCTGGGAAGTTGGATTGCCAAGAAGAAAGGCAAATATTCTTCTCTCCAATGCAGTCAATTTCAGTTGAATGTTTCCATGGGTGCCTTTACTTTGAACAGTATTACACTTAAATCCTGGACAAAAAAATGTCCTCCAAGTGAGCTAATATTTCATATGAAGTCTATTGCACCTGATATCTTTGCACTTCCTTACATTGGAATCTCTCTAACTTGGTTCCCTTGCCAAAGGGTTTTCAACTTGTTTGTTTTCTGCTGAAGCTTGTTAAGGGCAGCACTTGGCCTTCTTATCTGCCAATATCTTTTGTCCCTGGTCTGGTATCCCTAACCAAAAAAATCTACTCATGTTTATGGCAAAAGAAGGAAAAAGACACACTTCTTTCCCAGTCCTTTTGTTTGAATGGTGTGTTACTCATACATAGAATTTATGGCAGAAAGTGAAGACGTCCTCTAATAGAGGATTGTCAGCTATTGGCGGTATATGTATCTTCTTATAAAGAAGAAAAAAACCTGGTCACTAATAGGATTGAACTATTCATGCTTTTTTTTAACTTCCACTGAAGTTTTTCCGTCACCCCAGGTTTCCCTGGTAGGCATTTCACTTCTTTCTCTTTAATTTTTTTTTCTTAGTTATTCTTCAAGCATAATTTTTTTCTTAGGGGGAATTAGTTCCTATGATCCCATTACAAATTCAAATCAGTTGTTTCATGCTAGTTTGCCTTATTTTATGCTAAATTGCATATCTTAATTGTGATTGTGCAGTCAGCCATTTTAAATTGAACTGGGTGCCTTGCTCATTCCCTGGTTTACCAAGCTTCACAAACCCTGAGATTTGTGGCAGGAAGCCGGGATCAGCTATCTGCACGGTTGTGTATTCTTAGGTTGAACTGTTGGAAGGGTGTATTTTCACACCAGAATTCACTGATTGCCAAAATACTTTGGCTTTTAGCCTAGTCCTGTCCTGCTCAGCCCATTGGCAACTCAGAAACTCATGAAACGGGAAATGGAAAACAAACAGATTGGTATTTTAATAAAGTGCCAAAAATGAACCCAAAACAGCAGTATGGTGTTCTACAAATGGTAGAAGGAACCCAGAAAAGAAGGCTTGTGGCTTCTAGTGAAAGCACTGGTTGGAGAAACCTTGGGGAAAGGGTGCAACCAACAGGACAATATGTTATGAAAGTTAGAAGGAACTGTGCCAGGGGCAGCTTAATGCTATATGCTAAGAAGAGCTTAAAGTCAAATCAAATTACTGCCCGGGGTGCTTTGATGGAGCCTGTATGGGCTCATCTGTGTGGAACACGAAATCTGCACGGATCGGAACCCAGGGCCTCAGCAGGGAGAACTCAGTGCTGGGTCTATATCATTGACAGAGCAATGGGGACAGCAACACTCACTGCAGTGTGCACAGACAGAGCAGGTCAAGGAGGCAGCAAGGGCAGAAAAGACAACTTTATTGGATTACTTCAATTACCCCCATCCTAACTGGGCATATGTCACGGCAGCATGAAGCGGAGTTGAAATGTTTAGGTTCTCTCTGTGGTTGCTCGAGAGGAAGTAGAATGAAGCTTGATGCCAAACTATATGCAGGGTAATGTTCAAAAATGTGCTTTTAAAAGTGCTGCTCTGTAACCATGGGCATGAGGTTCACAGGTCACCATCTCAGTGGGCTTCTCTACAGATCCCAGACAGCCACACTAAGCTGCAAAGACACAACCATGCCAAGATGAGGGAGTTTGTTTAAAAGGAAGAGCTAAAATAGTATATCCTGCTGGGCAGCACCAGAAGGACATGACTTTTGAAGGAAGAAACAAGTCCTTGAAAAGGAGATCTAGGGCTCCTTCCACACAGGGAACAGCTAAGCACCTTTCACAGCTGGCTTAGAGAAGTGATAGAGTCAAGCAAAGCATGTGTGGCACTGAGAGGATGGAGGCAGGTTGACTTCATGATCACTCCCAATCAAGAAAAACTGATGGTCAGATGGATTTAAAAGAAAGAATGTTCAAAGCAAACAAATTGGTGTGGTTCTTCAGGCAACAGAGAGCCATTTAGTCAACTTCCTCTCCAAAAAGTTTTGTGGATTCAAAAATTTCAACACAGTTCAACAGGAGACAAGTCTTGGAAGAGAGAGATTTTTTGGGGGTTGCCAAGCAGATAAATCATAGTAGGCCCAGGAAACTTTAGCTGAAAGCATCTGGAGATGGGAAAACTCTTAAGAAGAAATATCATATAAGTTTGTTCTACTCTTAGTCTTCTCTAGAAGATTATCTGTTTAGGGTTACTGTTTTATTCCCCCAAGCTACTTGTATTGTGCCAGGGGAAACATATGAGTTCAGGAAGGCTCAAGGAAGAACCATCAAATTGCAGGGAGAGCTTATCCTGTCTTGTTTCATCAGGAATGGTTATTATCAAAGATAGAATAGTGAGCTCGATGAAGAGTTCACAAGGTCTACATTACCTTGAGCCAGCAAAGCAATTATTTTCCAAGTCCAAAGTGAAACTGGTGACAAACAATTTTAACCCTGCAAGTATGAGAGAACAGCTGTACTGAGCCACCTGTCCCTGTGGCTGCTGCCTGAGATCTGGCCACATCTGGCAGAGGCACTTTGGGGTGCCTGGGGGCACTCGTCAGCTCTTCACTCCTCAAGCCTGTGTTCTTGAACCTGTGCGCTAAAAAGGGCAGAGAAATGGGAAAAGCAGTAAGAGTGATGAAATTCATATACTTTTATAGGAAAAAAACCCCACCTGTCTTTTTGATGAGTCCCCAGTTTCTATGGGATAGAAAAGCAGGAGAAAAATGCCAACCAGCTGAACATAATTCACTGGACAGACTTTCAGAAAGCAGAATTTCTGCAGCTTTAGCAAAGTGCCAATCTCTGAATTCAGGGCAGTAACATCAAAGACATTGATAGTCCTTCAAGAATAGATTTTCAGCTAGAGTATGAAGAATATGAAGACTGCTTCATGCTGTGTTTCAAGCCAAATCAGATTTTTAAACCAAAATTATGTCTGGATTACCTTAGATCTGCCTTGAATCGACATACATATCAGCATACATTATCTGAGACACATTTCTGCCTTTGAATAGAATGGAACTTGATAATGTGAATAGTCACAGTCTTTCTCTTTTCTTGTATAATTTTTGACTAACCATATAAATATAGTCAGCATTAATTTGCATGCAACCTAAAAAATCTTAGCACATTTTTGAAAGGATGAAATCAACAATGGTCTGTAGAAGTTACTTTTTTGGCAACAGGCTGAGGGCATCAGTGTCCATGCACTGTTTTATATTCATCTTCAGAATTCTAAAGTTTATAATTTTCTAGTAAGCTTAATAAGAGAGGCCAAAAATAGGAAAGCCCTTTCTTCTTTTAAATTGAAACCTGTTGTGCTTTTCTGCATGGATTATTTTACTGTTTTTAAATAGCAGACCACACACTAATTTTCTTTCTCAAAAAAAACCAAACCCATCTCACATTGCATGGCCCAATGAAGAAAGAACTGAAAATGAGTATTGGCTGCTTGTGTATGCTACTTAACTGTTTTGCAAGAAAGCAGCCTGCATAAACACTTGACCTGTTGAATTATTTCAAGTATTGAGTGAACAAGTTATATCTGATATTTATGTACTTCTAAGAGCTTGCTTCTTTACTAAGTGAGTCATCATTAAAAGTTATAGAAGAATTCAGCAATGAGGTGCAGCATGTTCTGTTGGTAATTATGTCATGAGTATAATTATCAAACTCAGTGAATGCACAGATGTACATTCCCCTTTATGAGAAGACAATCATCAGTGTTTGGCCATACTTCATAACATTATCTGTAGGGCTCATTAATTTTTTTAGAATTTTTAGTCAATATTATATTTAAGTAAAAAGACCAATTACTGCAAATAATGCATGTCAATAATTGAACCTCTCAAGGAAAATACTTCATAATTAATGTAAGCCTGAGCTGAAGAGAAGACAAAGAAACAAAGCTCTAAATCTGTTTCATAGTACTTTAATCAGATGAAAGGATAACACCATGACCAAAAGCTCCTCTGTAGTCTTTATATTCCTAGCGTTCTTGGAAGCACTGGTAAAACTCACTATAAACTCAGTTATGTTCCTGCCAAAACTGTGTGCCAGCAAATACAAGATTCAGTTGGAAATGGTCAAAGTTATACCAATTTGGCTTACTTTGTTATAAAGTGCAATGCATTCACAAAAGAAAAGATGCCATCTTTTCCATCCATTTCAAAGAAATAGCACATTTAGTTTTTGATATCTTTTCATATGAAATCTCACTAGGATGAAATGAAATCCTGTGGAAATAAATGGAAGAAATTTCACTAACTTCAAAGAATTTGGATTAAGTTTGTAGTTTGACATCATCAATGTAAATGTCAAAAATGTCATCTGGCCATGAATAAAATGATGAAACAACATAGGTGTAGATTGAAAAGACAAATTTGTAAGGTCCAGATACTCTCCCAGTTACTCCACCTAATTAGAACCTTATTGTTGTACAGACACATTCATTTCTTCAAGACTACTCAAGCTGTTTACAGTACTTCACAGCAACAAAGGCAACAATATCTACAAATTAAATTAGCCCAGGGAAAAGAACCTGCATTTTTACTTTTATCAAATTAAGTTTCCATAAACATTGATATGAGCAGTATATTGTTCTCAGGGATGCTGGCAGAAAAACAGAATGGGAGGAATAATCTTTTAGATGGACTGCCCTGTGACAATTTTACATAGGCATATTTTGCACTACGTGAATGAATGTGTAAACATAAACCCATCAATTTTTATTTAATAGGAGTTATTTCAATGATGGAAGAGTGCATTCAAAGCTCATTTACTAGACCTTTCTTTCATCAAATTTCATTCAACACAAAAATTAAAATACACATTTGTTAGTGAGAAAAATGCTGTCCTTTAGGGATATACATTTTTAGTGAATTGAATTTCAAAACTAAGCTTTTTTTTGACATCTAAATTTAACATTTTATTTCCATTTCATTTAAGCATATTTACCAATTAAAAAAAAAATGCAAAATCTAAGGAAGTATTTTCTGGCTGAAGCAAGTTGTGAAACCCAATCCACCTCAATCTGACTGAAATAACAACAAAAAGAAAAATGCAGCCAAGGATTTTTACTGCTGCTTATTTCGCACAACCGACTTGAAAGCGCTTTATGCTAGAACCCCCGAGGACTAGATAGGATTTAAGAGACTTAGTGCTGCTTTCAAAATTTGGCTCACCAGCAGCAGCCCTGCCACTGAGGCTTGCCCACAAACGTGTGCTTCTGCAGGGATGTGCACAGAGCCCGGAGGGGATTTCAGGGAGCCTCGAGCTGGCTGGGTCAGAGCTTGTCCATTGGCTCGGGCCAGAGCTGTGCTGTGAAGGGGCACCACAGGACTGGGAGCACTGCCAAGGCACAGCCCTGCCCTCAGCAGGGTTTGTAGCACAGGCACAGGGAGCACAGCCACAGTCACGCTGCTCCTGGCCGTGTGTGCCAGCCCGGAGAATCACACTGAGTGGGGCAGAGTGGACTAGAGGACATTTCTGGGGTGGTCATGTAGGGTCTATAGCAGAACACACAGAAACTCTTTCTTGGGACTAAAGGAAAATTAATATCTTTGTGAGCAAGGCATAGCAAAAGAGCTCTCTGCATCCCATGTCAGTAGGTGTAAGTGCTGCTGGATTTTATGTACAATAGCTGATCTGAAGCATTATGTGCCAGTCTATTACCAGCCCATCTCTTGATAGATCTACCCTTTCCAAAATACCTCTGTATTCTGTATGTTGTAAGTTTTCCACTCTTGTTCCAGCCAGTATTCCATCCACTCAATCTCCTTCAAGCAGTTCCCACAAATAAATGCCAGTGACTGCCGAGGAGAAGTCTAATAATACCTCTTAAATGGAGCTAGGTGTTTCTGCAGAGTGTGCTGCAGAAACCTGCATCACAGTGAAAAAAATGCATGTGTGCTTACTCTGCATCCTTTAAGGGGTGACCAACCTTGCCTGAGGCTATTTGCACTGGCTTCTTGCAGATGCAGCAGCTCTGTCCATGGAGTATAAACTGGGATATCTTCCACCCCAAGCTCATTCTGCTTCTGGCCTCCTCAGGCTCATTGTGCTTCTCAGATTTTCTCTTAATGTCTTCTGCACATTCTTGCTACTGCATGTTTCTGTAAGTTTGAGGTTTAGGCAATAAAGACCATCATAGAATTTTCTTATCTCCAGAGCTTTCGTTCTCCCCTGGTTCTGTGGTGTAGCCTTTCAATTGCTGTTGTTTCTTCTAATTTAAAACGAGTCTCTAAAGATTCTTTTTTTCCATAGTTCAGATCTCAAGTTATAAACCAAGATCTGAAATTACAGATTTCTATAATAGGTTACAGACATTTCAGAAATATATTTCTTTTTTTTTTTTTCCACAGACAGCTGATACTATGAAAAGCACCATTTTTAAAGGGGTGTTTGATTTTCATGGACTCATCATCATAGGCAGAAAATTTTCCTGGCCAAGCATCTTTTTCAGGAAAAAAAATAAAGAACCTTCAGGTTTTCATTCCTGTATTTTCTCTCACCATCCTCATTTCTTCCCAGTTTTTTTTCCTCCTGCTTCTACACCTGCTCGTATTTACTGACCTTTCTTAACCACAGCCAGCTGATGGAATACCTTGCTCTCAGGCAGGATTTAGGAGATATTTAAGCTAGAACTAATACTCAACATGACTCTACTGTATCAAAAAGGAATTGAGCAGAAAAATAAGCAAAACTCTTGTCCCACTTATCAGCCCCAGAACCAATGATGTTTCCCAAGAACTGCTGGTCTGAATCACTCTTCTCATCTTGCATGAGGCCTGTGCTGGCAATTTTCTTTTCTGAATATTTCTACGTGAGTTTTCTGGAGACCTGGTGCTTTCCTCGCCATGGCAGTGCTGAGCAGCCCCAGGGGCTGCTATGACCATGCGTACCTTCACCCAGAGGATGCAGTCCTGGAACCAGTTTCAGAGCATGCCCAGGGGAACAAATCCTATGCTAAGCCACAGTATTTCTTGGATTATGCTAAGAAAAAAAGATTAAAATTAAAGAAAAGCAACCCTAACTTTCTCATATTTACCAAATTAGGATTCCTTCTCTGTGTCACGTAATGTCTGTCTCTTTTTGTAGAACAGTGACAATTATATGGATTTTCTTTTGATTCATCCTGGCTAGACCATGGTGATTTGAAACAAAAGTGATGTTTACGGGGTTTTTTTCACCCAGAGACTAGACTGATGCTATGTCTGAGAGAAAAGTTTAAACTACTTTTGGTTTGCTATTTTTAGTATTGTTTTACCATCTCACCACTTTAGTGGTGTGTTATTCTTAAGACTTTTGTCCCCACAACAACATAGGATTTCATCTCTGATGGCCTGTGTTACCAGAATCTTTCTGTGTAAAAGATACATGGAAAAAAACATCTTTTACGTAGTCATCTTAATATATCTTTCATAATTTAAAAAACTAGAAGTTTTGTTTTGATTTTTGTTTATATAGAGATGCCTCCTTTTTTTAAAGTGATGTAAAAAAATCAAATTGAAAAAGTAGCAATTTGTTTATTCAAGTGTTAAAAGGGCTTGTAACCAAAATGTTAAAACACAATATAATTTCGTGACTTCCACAATAATTCAAAACACTCAGTAGGAAAAAAAATGCCTAAGTGCTCGCTGAAACATTTAATATATATTTTATAAGATATTCATGCTTTGTTGATGTATATGTTTGTATATGCTGAAACATCCGGTGTATGTGCATATGTGAATGTGTGTATGTAAACTCTCATGCTGGGTAAGCGTGTTTTGGGAAATTTTGAAGTTGTTTTAAAAACATGAACTGCAGTTCATATACGTAAACCCACCAGACGAGATTCATGTTTTATCTGATTTTAGCAGATTCTGAGCTGCATGGTTTTTTTCGTAGATGGAACCTTCTAGTATTTTCTTGTCTTCAAAACACAGGCTCCTATTCTTACACACACTTGAATTCAGCCCAACTCTGGAAAAAAACCAAAAAGATTGACATAAAAGTATTTTCTACTTAATTTTAAATAAGATTTTTGCATCCATCTTTAAACTACACATTTATGACTACATAATTTAAGGGGGTTTTTAATTCATGGTTTGGGTTTTTTTAATAGTAGTATAAATACCCAGAAAAGCATATATAATCATAAATATATAGGAAAGAAATATGTTTCTCCATTACAAGCAGTTGGACTTTCCTCATAAGGAACAGTTTGGAAATATTACTCAGCTGCATTTGAAATGTATTGATTAAATTATGTATTGTCAACACATTCTGAGGAATATATGCAAGTTACCAAATGCTTGTTCAGTTACTACAAAACCTCATTAGCAGAGGAATAAAACAGCTCACAAGCGAATCTCATTATTTGTCTGTCTCCTTCTGCCATGCCAATAACATTTAGATTTCCAAATGACATATTCTGATGTGAGGCATACAGCAGGTGTGTGTGTGATGGGACTACTTCTGTTGGATGTTGATTACTCTCTCTGTCATGTGAAAAGCTTCCCATTCCCACAGCTTTATGCAATATATCAATGGTAATGGATTCATAATCATTATCAAGCTTGATAGAGGCTTGACTACCGTGACAGATGTCTTCTCAATTTTCCTGTTGCATATGTTCTTTTCCCTCTGGAACGACACTTACATCAAATTTCAGTATTAATATATCCCTTTCATGTTGTTTTGTATCAGTCATTGACTGCAGTGATCAATCTTTTAATTCAGATGAATAGGTAATTACAACCAAATGCCAAACACATCAGCAGAAATTCAGCAACTGTCGAGCAAACCATAGTGACCAGAATTATTTGTCTGTGCTAAAGATAGCACAGGGATGTTATTGCATGTTTATGCACCTGAGTAGTGTTTCCACTGGCAACAATAGTTCTTATGTGGTGTACTTTGTCTGAGCAAAAGACAATAAGCAAATCAATTATTTTTCCTGCTTATCATGAGATTAATGCAAACAAGTGTGCAGTAGTGCTGATCAACTGTTGTCCTGCATTTACCATGGTAAATATAAAACAGCAACCATGGAATATATAAAACAATAGAAGAGCTCAATGGTCCCCTAAGTCTTTCAGGGAAAAAGAAAAGAAAGAATTTTCCATGTTTTCCAAAATAAAAAGGCTTTTCTTCCCTGAAGCATTTAGTTTCAGATATTTTCTGTGCTGGTCATTTGATGATGGATTTCCAGAAGACTTACTGTGATGAAAAAACAGATGTATTCTACGTAAGAAGCTTCTTTAAATTGCTGTGCTTGACATTTTCTCCCTTTCTTTACTTTGGATTCTGGCCTTTGTGGTGTAGATAGATTCTAGAGAGCTTCCTCAGGATTTCAGGTCACCCATCTCAGCTTACATTGCCCATTTACACAGACACTAATTTAGCAACCTGTGCTCTGCATATACCACGTACACTTTCTCCCAAATTATTCACCCCGTGTTTAGCTGTAATCTGAGACTATTTACTGTACCAAACAATCCACCTCTGCTGAGAGCCTACTGTGACCCGTGTGGAGTCTTGGCTTTTCTGCTATTCCTGCTCTCTTGGAGCATCCTACAGAAAACTTCTCCATCTTGGGACAGAAGGAGGCTTTCTGTTAACATCACTGTATTTGAGACTAATAGAAAAGTCATGTCAGAGGGAGGCCAGCAGGTTCAGCTTTTGTGATAAAGACTGTTGTGTTGTTTCAACATGTTAGGAATTACTTGCAAACAGCTATCTTTTCAGTGTGAACTCACGGGTTTCTGCCATTTCCATACAATAATGAGATCATGGGATAGTAGGTTCCCAAGAGGGATTTGCTGCACTCCTCTGTTAGAAGACATAATCAGCTATACATAGTCTGACATACAGTGATCTAACAAGTTAAAAATTTCTACCAGTGGCATATCTAGGGCCTCCTTGGTCTTCACTTCCATTATTGCATAAACTTTCCATACAAGGTTTTCTAACATCTAACTAGCATTTCTTATTGCAAATTGAACCCATCCTTTCCTATTTTTTTATCAGTCCTGTACACAGATAAATTATTATTCTTTACTTCTTGGTAAAAAATATTCACATGCTTAGTCTGGTCCTTCCCCCTGTTCCCTGACTTGCTCCAGTCTTCTCTAAGATACAAGGAAGAAATTATTATCTGCACAAATAAAAGCAATGAATGTAATTAAATCTGATTTCTAAGGTTTTCTATAGAATACTCATTTCCTCTTATGCCCTTGAATATTTCCCTACATAGCTGATCCCCAGATATGCACACACAGATAGGTTTGCACCTTCCTTACATTAGATTTTCAAGCCTGAGTTCCTGGCTTACCCTGGAGCATGCATTTAAAACAACTGACTTCAAATATTTGTTTGACTGATTGTTCCAGGATCTTGCTTGGGAAATGAAATCAAGCTGATTAGTCTTTAATTTCTTGACTCCTTTTAAAAGTTATATGGTACATTTGTCCTTACTAATCTTTCAGCACCTCATCATGCACCAACATTTTTCCAGGACAGTAGCTTTGTGGCCTCTTCGGACAGTGCTTTAAATGTCTTATATGAAATTGATCTGGTCCAACTAATTTGGAAACTCCTAAATCAGAAGCAAACTTGATCTTCTTTTACCTTATTCTTCCTTTCATTTCCCAGTATCTATCTACCTTAGGCATCACTTAACTGAATTTTTGCAAGGGAAATTTAGACAATAGGGTATAAAATTCTCTGTTCCTTCTCTCTAGATCATAGGTACAAACCAGGATACATGCCAGGAGAAGTCCCAAACCAGTCAGAGAGTTGTCTAGTGAATATAAACAGCTCCAGGGTTAGTCTGTCCTGGTAAAGAGGCACATGTGGTTCACAGGCTGAGGATTACTTGGATCCTAAGTGCCTGGACTCAAGTTCAGGCAAGATTTAAACAGATTTAATCCCTATCCTGGCTTTCTTCAGAAAGACAAATTTCATTTAAAAAAAAAAAAAAGAGAAAAGAAGAAATTGAAAATTTTACCAATGATCTAAACATAGGAATCTCCTTTTTGGAAATTGTAGCAATTTCAGGGTCTGATTAGATAAAGCTAAAGTGAAAAATTATGGCAACTTTGCATTTTAAACGAATTCAGTATTTTTACTGCTGATAAGAGTTAATAGCATTAATTAGAACATGCTGATATTTCCATGTAAGTTCAAAACTTGAGAGGCTTTCACACTCAGGGAGGCTGAGCTTAGAAGTGATCATGGCCCTGAGGATTTTCAAGTAAGCAGGTGAGGCTTGCTGTCAACAAATGCTAATGCATAGGCAATGCAGGGAATTAAACAATGTACAAAAGGAAAAGATATAAAAATTACAATTAAGCAGTGAAATAATGGGTTTTTTCTACTTTGCAGTCTCCTAGGGTTGTTCTTTCAGACCATGTGGAGCTGTGACAAGAGAGGGCTCAGTATTTTAATTTTCCATTGATTTGGAGGTAATTAGAGTGTCAAGGTATTGGGGGAAAGTAGATTTCCTCTTGGACCTGGACTTAGCTTCAAACAGGGAAAAGGAGATTTGGACATGGGTTTCAGTTTAGAGACCAAAGCAGTGCTCAGAGAAGCTGTTGGAGAACAGAAGGAGGAGCAGGGGCCAAGGTGCAGCACCCATGGGAGGAAGAGGTCTGCCAGAATGGGATCTGGCCATGGAAGCTGGACCTTGTTCTGGTGCTCACTGAGTAGTCACAACTGACTCTTCTTGAGCCACCTTCAGCAAAGTTTGAGCACGAAACTAGGAAACGTGGGAGCTTTTCAGATCTAACCTATGAAAATTCTTGATTTACCAAGTGTAAAAAAAACAATTTGTCTATAAGCTCAAGTCAAGATCAAAATCTCTCTGTAGCAGTTACTGTAAAAAGCAGAATGTCAAATTCAATGTAGAAGCAGCCCTAAAAGCTGGCCTGATATGGAAACCTTTCACATAGTGAGCGGGGATTTGTGAAATGCAATTGGGCCAAAACTAGCAGGTCAGGAAACAGTAAAACAAGAGACTCTTAATTTGAGCACCCTGAACATGCATGACAGAGATGATGCACAGCCCTGACTGGACTCCTGGACTGCCAGAGATGCATCTGTCATTTAAGGGTGTGGCAAACTATTTTCAGGGTTAATCCGAATTTTTAACAAACTGCACAGGGGCTGCAAGGAGACTCTGTTGCCTGTAACAACAACCCATCCCAAAAGGGGCTGAGCCTCAGTATATTCCTCCCATGCCTCCTCAAAATGACAAAGTGGTTCTTTACAAGAGGAGGGTTGGTGGCAAGCCCTCCAGCAGTGACAAACTGGCATTCAAGCACAGATGACTGTGTTCTCCACCCCTGGGAACAGCTGATTTCTGGAAAGAAGGTTTGCATATGCACCACCTATCTGAATCTGTGCATATGTATACAAACACAAGGTACAGGTTGTGACAACATTTTCACTTAATGAAATGGCAAGTCATATACTTAATTAAAAATATACTTTAAAAAAATTAAGGTAATTTCAATTACTTATTCCTCTCATTCATAAAAGGATGTTGTCATTTATTAATACAATCAGACTTTAGTTCCTGCTTGACTATAAGAGGGTGTGTGTTAGATTTTATTTTATCTCTCTATGTTTCACAATCAGTAATTCCTGCTTCATTAAGCAACCACTGGCATATTCAAAAGAAGTCTGGTAAGATAGATCAGCCTTTAATGTTTGAATTTAGAAACTATTTTGATGTTTTTATTTAATCTAAAATGAGACTGAAAAAAATTATTGAGATAATTGTCATCACAGGCCTTCCAGTTTTGCCTGCTGCCAGCCATAAAAAATGATCCGTAAACTTTTCTACAATATATCTGAATTAAACTGTAATAGAATATTTGTTTAGAATGAGGGAAAAACCAGATAGTGCCATATTAAATACTCCCATACCTGTTAAGATACTGCCATACCTGTGGGAAATATGCTAGTGCAGACTTCCCTGAAGTCCCATCTCTGTAAATTGAAAATGTACCTCTGGGCAAAGGTTGCTTCTTTGTTTCTGATTAACAGGCTCAACAGTTGACTGTAGTTAACAAACCAATACCAAATGACCCTTTAAAAAGCAAAGGAAGAACTAAAATGCTATGCCATAATTCCATTAAACAGTTTCAAAAAGTTCATGACTGATGTTTTTGTACCATTTTAAGATATAGCCTAAGACACAGTAGATTTGTTAGCACAAGCCACTTAAGTATAATTAAATAAAAAAAAAATAAAAAAAAAGAAAGAAAAGGTTTTTGGTTTTTTATTATGCTCTGTTTTACAATGCTCGAAAATCTAGGTTCTATCTTTAGATTGAAATTTGGTGTGCTGCATCCAGTGCATCCATCTAGAGGTGTAGTTCCATACTGCAATATCTCTGCTGGCAAAGCTGGTTTGAGAGGTTCCCATCCTGAGGGTTAGGTTCCCACCACCACCCTCCTGAGTTTTCCTCCCTCTCAGTCTTGTTGATTAAGTTACTTGTGAAGCCATGCCACAAAATAGTAGGAGGGACCAAGCAGCTGCACAGCCCTGCAGAAAACTGTTCATGCCCAGCTGAAGGGATGAGTGAGTTAAGGAAGGTATTAAGAGAATGTGTCTTTGGAAATGTGGGACCTTCTTTAACCAGTGACCCTAGTGAGGGTGGCAGGGGACACAGCACAAGTGAGAATCACATGTTGAAAAGGGCGAGTGGGAGGAAATGAATATATCATTTCAGGGTAAGGAATGAAAAATTTTATTTTGTTTTTCTCTCAGAGCCTTATTTTGGAGAGTTGAGTTCCCTGATGTGATTCTCGGCAAAGCAAGGGTGGTAATGGCTTGGCTGAGCAAACAGTCCAGCGAGCTGTGTAGGGAGGAATGCCACAAGCAAACAGTCCTGCTGATTGTTGGGATGTGCAGCCCGCAGGGAAGGCTCCCTGTGGGAAGCGCTCGGTGAGGCTGAATGCCAGAGGCAAACCAGCAGGAGCAGCAGCACCACTGCACAGCCCAGCCCCAGCACCCAGGGCAGAGAAAGCCCAGGCTGATCCCACACCGGGATCTCCTGCGCTCTGTGAGTCACCAAGGGCAGGGGTAGGGGATTGCCTCCTGCTCTCCCCCATCCAAATCCTGCCTGTGTTCTGTTTGAGTGCTGGGGAGAGGGCTGGCTCTGCCTAGCACCAACCTCTGAGAGATTGCTCGCTGACACAAGCTGTAAACGTGGTTTGCTAACACAATAGGTGGGTGTTCGTATTCTAATGGCGCTTAATCACAGTTTACATGGCAGTTTATTGCATGGAACTATTATGGCAGAGCCATAATTTAAAACTGCCATATGCTTAGAATTATTAAATTAACATTTCATTAAGGCAAGGGATAAAGTGTGAGAGGGTTTTTTTCTTTCTTTTTTATTTGACATTTAAAAATTTAATTAGGTAAAAAAAATCTGAAACACTAATAAAAAAGCAAACACAAAACCGCCCCCAAGCAACCCTAGAAACATCCATTACAAACTACCCTTAAATTTTACACTTTTTTCCCTCAAACACCTCACTATGGCAAAGGTAAAAGGCATCAAACTGTTTGCCCTCATCTATCCATACATCCACCCCTTACAAGAAAACAAATCTACCAAAAATTCAATATCAAATTCACCATGGTTTTATATATTCTTCCCTACAGCATGGGCTGTGCACATGGCTGACCACTTCTTCAGGGTATGTCTCACACAACAGAACCTCACAGGCAGCTGGAAATATCAGCCTCGTACTGATTTTCAGAGTATGCTAATGACCTTGGAAAGCCCTGAAACAAAATCAACCTTATGTCCCACAACTCAACAAGCCTGTTCTGCTCAGGAAACTACTTAAGCACACGCTTACTTTTATACATATTTAATATATGCACATATAAAATATACATATTTAACATATGCATATATATTATAAATCTACATAACACAGACAGATATACAGATATGTAGATATATAGATATAAAAGGATTTTTTTCAAGTCATGGGGTTTTCTATTGTAGTTTCGTTGAATCAAGACCTCAGAGATGATGGAGAAGAAGCTAAACCAGAGAGACTTGAATGTTGAATTTCCCAGGGTCAAATCTTGTAACAAAAATTCTTTAAATAATTTTGACATGAATTTATATGGATTATCCCCCTAATGCACCAAATTTCACTATGACTCCTCACAGATTGGAGTTCTTGGGCTTCTTTCAAAAAGCCTCTGACTTGCATTACAGTTTAATGTTGTATTATATTAATACATTCAACAACATCTTTATGCTATTTAAATCCAGATTAGTTTTTTCCTGATCCTTAATTACATCCTTTCAAAACAAATTTCCATCTGTTCTTTAAAGTTTCCTTCATCTTATCTTGGGAAAGAGACATAACAAAATGCATTCTATTTCCTTGATAACAAAATAAAATAAAATACAACTCAACTTTATAAAATCTACCCTTTTCCCAGGTTTAGAGGAGCCTCATTTCTTCCATTCTTGACAAATAGAAAGGTAAGGCATTTGTGATATTTATGAGACCCAGTTTTCACAAAAGATGAACAAGGTCTTCTCTCACAGTCCTAGACTTAGACTCATAGCCTCTTTTTTTGACTGGAACTGAATTCAAAATAAAACAGTCTAAATATGATCAGCATAATCTGATCATACAGATCAGACCAAACAGGTTTAACTTGCAAAAAAAATATATAAATCTGGAAGCTAATAATTTTTTCACACTTTGGACCCCAAACTACTTCTTTTCTTTTATGAATCCTAAAGCCCCCATACAAAGTGGTAAAGTTCTGACAGGCTACTTATTCATTTCTGTAAGTTAAAGCAGTGAGATTTAGGTTTTCTAATGACAAGAGTGACAATATTGCCTTCTACCTTCCATGAAAAATACCTCAAAAAATACATTTGTTCATCAGCATTTTCCATTTAAATTTTTTTCATTTTTAAAAATGAAATTGAAATCACTGAACCACAAAATCACATAAAGGGTGTGGGTTGTAAGGGACTTTTAGAGGTCATATAGGTCCACCTCCTCCTGCAATAAGCAGAGACATCTTCAGCTAGGTCAGGTTGCTCAGAATCCCATCCAAACTGGCAATGAATGTTTCCAGGGACTGAGCATTTACCACCCTTCTCTCCATTGTTCACCTCCCTCACTGTAAAATATTTTACTCCTTTTATCTACTCTGAATTTACCCTCTTTCAGTTTAAAGCCATTCTCCCTTGTGCTATCACTACACGTCCTTGTAAAACATCCCTCTCCAGCTCCCTTATAGGTCCCTGGTATGCACTGGAAGGTGTTACATGCTCTCTCTGGCCCCTCTCTTTTCCAGGCTGAACAGCCCCAACTGTCTCAACCTGTCTTCACAGAAGATTTGTCCCATCCCCTGATCATCTTTGTGGCCCTCCTGAGGACATGTTCCCATAGGTCTGGCTGGCACTCAGCACCCAGAGCTTGATGCAGCACTCCAGGCGGGGGTGGCAGCACAGTGGAGCAGAGGCAGAATCACCTCCCTCGACCTGCTGCCCACTCTGCTTTTATCACAAAATAATTTCCTATGTGATGTGGTTCTAAAAAACCTGTAGGAGCTGAGGAGGGAGTAACCAATGGGGAAGTGCTTAAGGGTAAAGGGCAAATCTACATGCAGAAATGCTTGGGGGCAAACTTACATGCTGCATCATAATTCAGTCTCACATTAGATAATATGAGCTTTAAGTGAACCTTATGCTGACTTCATTTCGGTATTGGAATGACCGTAGTGGGGGAAATATGCAGGATCTCTGCACTTGTTGTCCGCTTTAGGCTGACACAGTATGGATTAACAGAGGGCATAGCACTGTGGTACTGAGCAACATCACTTTCCTCACTTATGTCAGTGAGGTCTTAATTCAGTTGCCCACTGATGACAATCAAGGATTAACATTTCCAGCTGTTGTAACCTAGAGGGCATGGCATCGATCTGCACAGTGGGTGAAGTCTTATTTTGCTGCCAAGTAGGGAATGTTTTGGAGAGGTGCCCATCCATTGTTCCCCTCACAGGAGACAAGCATGGAAAGTGTAGGGCCCAGGGACAGAGAGATTCAGGGTCTGCAGTGCACTGTCACTGATGTCTTATTTATTATGTCTGTAAGAATTCATATTTCCATGCTAAGAGTGAAAAATAGTAGTTCTTATATTTCCCAAACTTTTAATACAAATTTGAAAGGCAAAGAAATTCCAGAAAAAGAACTACAGAATCTTAAATAACCTGAAAATAATGATAATTAGTATTTTCCAACCATCTACTGTCGTTGTCAGGCACATTATTCTATTTGAAGACTAAAGCATTTAAATAATAGCTTTTCCAATTCCAAAGATACATGTAGACTACATTAAATATTTGGCAGAAATCCAGACAAATCTCATGTGGATATACTATGACCAATCATGAAATTGCATTTCCTGCCAGAAAAGTCAATCCATGCTGCAAGTCATTTATTCACTGGTGAATAGATTTTTCTTTTATTCCATCCTGAGATATAGGAAATTACTGTAAACAAAACCTCCATACCTCTGCTTGGCCGGTGTTCAAATCAAAGTTAGATCTGAAAGCACAGCAGATGCAATTCCACTAAAGCTCACCCTGTTACAAGGCTCTAAATCAGCAGGTATAGTGGCTGGCTCACAAGTTAGGGAGGTAGAGGTCAATACATTTACAGCTCAGGGTGAAATAGAAAGTATTTGGTAATAGTCTTTGAAAAATTACAGAATGTGATGCATAATTAAAAGCAGAAAATACACATGGATAGATCTTCACCAGACATAAACAAGCATTTTCCAGAGGAGCTGTACTGCATTCCCAAGGTTTCTGGCTTTCGTTTTATTTTTAGGTAGAGCTGTCCAGTGAATACTTCCTCAAACATTCTCAAGAACTCAAAACACTCAACTCACTGATTTTGTGATGGCCATCTTCATGAAAATTGCTTTTACTTCAAAATTTAGAAAATCTTGATGAAGAGTACAGCACAGACTATGGCTGTGGTGCCATACAGTGCCAGGATGCCATTGCTGTTTAATAACGAAGGGTGTATTGATACTTAATGTAAATCATCTTGTGAATGCAAGGAATAGTGAGGTGGTAAAGGTTGCTAATGGCAAAGTTATTCAGAATAATCAGATCTACAGTGAGCTGTGAAGAGCTGCAGAAAGCTTTCACATTACTGGAGAGACAGGGTGATAAAATTGCAAATGAAATTCAATGTTGATAAAAGCGAAGTGCTGAGGAAAAAATAACTCCAAGTCTACATTTTCTAGTGGTACTCTACCTCTACTTCACTGATACCAGCTGACATTTTTTAGATGATTACCTAATTGATACATATTTAACTAAATTCTGAGCAATTGGTCTGTGCTTGTCTTTAGCTTTTAAAGCTGAGGTTTCTCTTTCAGATCTAAATATCCAAGGAGTCCAAGAGCTTGGGAATTTTTACAAACTACAACAGTCATCCAATGAAAGATATTAGTTCTGTTCACAGATCTCATCCCATTTAACTGCACATGCATAATGAACTCTTCTCATTGTATCCCTTGAAGACATCCTTGTTTTGTCTAGACCCAATCAAGAGACACTAATGAAATTCATATATTAATGGTATTTACATGTTTGCATAAAATATGGCTGTGCATATGCATATTTTTGTAAAATAGCAGGTCTGGTGTACTGGAAATATTCACACAGATTTATGAAGTGGGTTCCCAGCTGAAAAGAACATTTTACTCTCCATGAGTTAAGATTGTAGGTGTTCTGCTGTGAGGAGGAGATATTCTAGAGAGGCAGGGCAGGTTAATAGTGCAACAAAAAAAATAGAACAAACTGTCCCTTGAATAAAGCACAGCTATTGGGTGCTTCCACAGGACACAAAATCACAACATATTGTTTCAGAATGTCCCAAGAACAAGAATACACTGTCCATGCCAGCTGCACAGGCCACTTGAAGGGGTGGTGATAAAGGAAGTATCTATGCAAAAAAGTCTACTGTGTGTCAAAAATGCTCTCCAGCCTCCAGAGATCATAGTGGGAAATACAATCAAACAAAAATAGTCCAGGAGAAGGTTATGACAGCTCTAAATTTTATTACATTTATGAATGTGTTGTTAATGTCATTATGAATAGTTCTCTGAAAGTGCCATTTCAGTGCTCAGCAGCACTCAGAAAGGCAAATAAAATATGATGAACTATTGAGAAAGGAGCAAAGGACAGGACAGAAAACATTGCCAAGCCACTGTATAAATATGTGAGGTTCCCATAGCTTGAAAATTCCCCACAGTTCTGCTTATGTCATCTTTGATGGAATTATTTAAGTGCATGGGAGGTTGTCCAGCACAATGAAGTCTATGGAAGGGCAACCATTTGAGGAGAAATGAGAACTTTCTGCAGAAATGCTTGAGGGAGGTAAGGGTGCACCATAGACAAACCCATGGAGGACAGGTTAAACATGGAAGTCTGGATGCAGTCATGAGAGAACCCTAAACCACAAATTGCTGGAAGCAATCACCTTGGTTCACTTCTCTCCCAAGCAGATGCTGCAGATGAGCTCTGGCAATGAGCTCCAAGGCCCAGACTGCACTTTGACATGCAGCTGCACATCATGCTCAACGTGCTGCAGCCGAGTTTTTCCCATGCCAGTACACTCAGACACAGAGGAGAGCAGCAGGTTTACTCTCATTTACTTACATTTGAAAAATTTGAACTTGAAGTCCTGGAGGGTATTTCTGGCTCTATTCTCAGGGTGCTCCAAGATTGAGGATGGATGGATCTTGTTGGTCCAAGATCGTGTGCCTTTAGTGAAGCACTCTGGTTAGGCAAGTCATTGCGGTGGGTGGGTTTAGGACAAGCTTTGTTCTTCCTGGTTTTTCCAGCTGGAAAAAGATTTTGTCATGTCCCTTGGACAAAATTTTGGTGCCTTGGTGGGAGATCTTACCACATTACTGAAGATTAATTACTGTATGAATGAATGAAGACAAGCAGATGGGCCCTAGAAACAGATCTTTCCAGTTGCAATAACCACTGCCCTAGGAGTGGCCCAAAAATGAAGGGCACTTCTATTATTCCTAGGAAACCAGCCTTGTTAGCTAACCAGAAGAAACACCACTTAGTACTCTATTTCAAGTATTGTATGTTCCTGAGCATAAACTATGTTTCTTCTTCACCTTACCTCCAACAAAATGCTAATACTCTCTACTTGCTATTAAATTGCTATTAAAGCATGCTCTTTGTTATTCCCAAAAGACTGTGGGGACTGGGAGAGTGATTTATATCTGCACTTCCTCCTGCTGTGTGGTCTAAAAGAGTCCTATTATGCATCATTACAGATAGGTCCCTGTGAAGAGGAATAATAGATTATCACCTGACCAAAAAAAAAAAAAAAAGAAAGAAATTAAGTACACCTTGTCTCAGAAATATTGACACTGAATTTTATGGTTGGGTAATAGAGATGAGCCACATGTAAGAGTAATAATTTTCACAAACATCCGAGCTTTCTGATTTACGCTGTCCTGCTGGAGGTGTTTGAAATAAAACATGCAAAAAAAAAAAAAAAACACAGCAAAAAAAGCCTCTAAATGTTGGAGGTTTATTGGTTGAACACCATAAAGAGTCCATTCAAAAATTCCTGGCACTAAGAAAACAGTCATACTGTAGTCTAAAACAGTCAAACTATAGTCTGTAAAAATACTTCACATTTTACACATTGCTTGTCACATCTTTCCCAGAGTATTTGTATTTTTCTCTTTTCTCTCTTGAAGGGAAAGGAAGGGGAGCCACTCAAGTTTTACGATACAGGTATGCTAGAAGCATAGCACAGGACTAACTTGCTCCCACTCACGTTGCTGCTGCAGTCTGGCCTAAACAAGGTTCAGACTGTGAATCCAAGCAAAGACTTACTTTTGCTTTGTCTGCACCAGAACATTGGGACTATAACATATTTCACTTTCCTAAGTTTACTGCTCTTCTTTTTTCTCTTCTAAGATAGTATTACAATGAACAAATGCCCAGTCCTCTAGATTAGAAAACAGAACAGTTTGGAGAATATAAAACCCTCAGTCTATGCTAAGGTATTTAGAAAGGTCACATTTGCCTGTGCTTAGTCTCTCACACCCACATTCACATATCTTCAAGGACTCAAGAGGAAAATAAAATATTTTTAATTGTATTACCAGACAGTAGGAACAATCTCATGTCTTTCAGACAGAGGTAAGCTCCATGGCAGGACTGTGACTGAAAGGGAGAGAGCTGCCCTTTGTTATGTCTACACAGACTTGCCTTCAAGCAAGACTGAAGCCTGCCTTGGCATTCAACCAGCCGCGTCAGGGCTGCATGCAGTTTTGCTCTTTTCCTCTTAGGCAGGTCAGCTGGTGGGCATTTCCTGCCATTGGCAGGGGCAGCTCTGGGTGAGGGGGATGTCAGTCACCAGAGCAGGCTGGCACTTGTCCTGCTGGTCTGCCACCAACAGCACAGCTCCAGAGGTGAACATCTGGAGCCACCTCTGTGCCAGCCTGCCCTGGACCCCTGCCAGAGATCAAGAGAGGTGGACACATTGCAGCTCTGGACTGGGAGCTGTGCACTGCCGATGTGGAGAAAATGGTCTGTGTTTCACCCCAGCTGCTCCAGCCCAGTCCGCTGGGAATGCAACAGCTCAAGAGCGCATAGTTTTCTAATGTTTTCATTTTGACACAGGCTTTATGAAAGTTCTTGCAGAGCTCCATGTGAACCAAGCCATCCTGTCTTCTGCCCATGACTCTTGCAAAGCCAGATTCCCTTCAGATTTTAAAATAGCTTCTTCTTTTGCGTCTCCACTTTCATAGCTGTAGCCATAACACAATAATCTCCTTTTGCAGATTAACAAAGAATTGCTGACTTTTATAATTGTGAACTGCAACTGCCCCTCCCCAAATATGCTTCAAGACACATTGTGAGTTTTGAAAACTTCTATTCAAACATTTGTAAAGGAGAAATGTTTAGAAAGGAAAACTCTCCAAAACAAATTGCTTTGGGGGAGGCTAAATAAAATACCCATGGAGGTTCATGGGAACAGCTATTGTGAAGTTCAGCAGGCTCTGAGCCATGGGGCACAGACCACTGGTACATGAATGAATAAAGGAGGAGGTGATGAAATCCATCAACGACATCTTTCTAGAGCAGGCTGAGGTTTGCTTTCAGATGTGTCAGCCAGCTGGAATTCCAGGGAAGAGCCCTTAGGTTCTGCTCACACCCTGTGTTTTTGAAGACACCACCCTCAGTTGTTATTAAATACACAGTCCCATGGAAAAAGGTTTTAACTGCAAGAACCTGATTAAGAGTCAGATTGTGACATTTAGCTTCAGGCTTAAAATTGTGACTGTGGCATTCTCTGAACTGCTCCAGACAGACCATGCCTGAGGTGGCAAAGTCCCTTCCCCACGGTTTCAAACCCTGTAGTGTCAAGGAACTGGTAACTTCCTGCCATCTGTCTGTGCTTTTTCCTATCCAGAATTCCAAATAAAGCAAAATTAAATGCATTTTTTCCTTTTTCTTGGGTTCTTTGTTTGTTGGGTTGTTTTTTTTTTTTTTGATCATTTACACCTAAAGCAAAGATGCGAGAAATAAGCATGTTATTGATCAATTTTTCCTGACACAGAGGTGTTTCCCCAGGTGTGTGCTGTGATGATTCTACTGCTGTGTTAAATGGGACAGTAAACAGGAGGAAGGGGTTTGCCATTATCTACTTCCTTCATCTTGAGCTGAAACCACAGGAGCTGACAGGAGAAATCTTTAAAGCTGTCATTAGGAGAATAATGATAGTTATTAAATCTGATGATTGTCCAGTCACACAAACCACTCCTGGAGACTGCCTGCAAATGACTGAGCCTTGGAGAGAAAGCAGGAGGGGAGATGAGCAATTTGGGCACAGACTATCATCTTTTAATTAGACTAATTAGAAAACTTCTAAAAAGAAGAGAGAAGTTGTCAGACTGCTCATTTTACAGAACAGGTGGGAAGAACTGGAAAAAAAATTACCAGATTGGATCAAGAAATGAAAAACAACACAGACTTCCAGAAAATAACATTTGTGCTAGAGATAGAATGTTTATTTCCTTACAGACTTAATCACATGGAATAAAGGACTGTTGGAAAACTAGAGGTAGAGAAAAGACTAAGGCTTTAGCATTTTTCTTCAAAGCCATGTACAGGATACTTGATAAAGTCTGTAGTCTGCTTCAGCTGTAAAGTTGTAACCCTGAAACTGGAATATTCATCATAAAAGAGCTTTGGGAAAGAGTGCTCAGAAGTTGAGAATTTTGTGAGGAGTGTTAGATCAGTTTCTGAGAGCCCTGGGCAGTGTATTAAAAGGCCTAAAAGAACCCCAGAAAAAACAAAAGCAACTCAGGCAGGTCAGAACAAAACAAAAGCCAGAGAAATGGAGAGAGCAGTAGCCTACTCAGATTGAATAATGGTTTGAAGGTGCGTGGGTCCCATGTGGTGGGGACCTCAACTCAGCATTTTCCAGCTGGAGATTTCTATCTTTTGGTTCCAAATGAAATATTTGTTATTCTGTTCTTGTGCCTGGCTTGATGTAGATATACAGATACTGCTTGATCTCCTCATTTAGCATTGCAAAGCACATGAATATTCCCATTCAGAGAAATAAATCTATTGGCTTTATTTGACAGGGTTTGTGAGCCCAATCCAGCAGCGCTTGCTGAGGATCATGAAAGTCTATCCCCTGTCATGAATGGACAGTGGTTTGGGTCTGCTAAAGGTAAGTATTTATGCTTACCTGGCTGTTATGAAAAATAAGCAGCATCCTTTTATGAGAAGGAAGCACAATTGCAGCATACAAAGAAACCCTGCCCCTCAGGCTTTCAGCATGCTTCCCAATGAACAAAGCCTTGTAATTACCACCTCTACCTGTGAGAGCTTGCTAATATTGCATGGGTAAGACTCAGAACTTAATATCTCTCTTTCAAAAAAGCAATAATAACAACAAACAAACCCCTGTAAGCAGCCTGTGGCTTAGAAATGATGCTGTGTTTCTGGTGTTATTATCTTACATGCAAATATTTTTATCTCCTTTGCCATAATTTTTTTCTTGGTTTGCACTGCTGGTAACATAAACATGTAGCTGATCTAACACAAATAGCTCAGCTGTCCCTATAGACCTGTCTCGTCACAGCTTCTTAAGTAAAAGGATCAGAAGGGGATGAAAACCAAAAGATTTGCTCCTTCAGAGGAGGATTGCTGCACTTGGAAAAAATTAATGGAGGACCAGAAATTTTCCTAGTGCTCAACCATGACACCTTTCTGTCCAGTTGTTTTAGGCTCACAATATTTTCCTTCACTGTCTGATACAGTAGCAATAATGAACTCCTTTCAAAAGAGCTGCTCTTGTGAATAAAGTGTAATTTCCTCTATCAGGCAAGGTATAGAGTAAGTATTATTATTGTATCTTTATTAGAAGCATATGGATGTTATGATTCTGGTATTCCCTTTATGGGTTCAAGAGTATTATACAACTGTGACCTTTGCTCATTCTGTCCCTGGTTTGTCCCACATTCCTCCAAGAAAGGGGATTAACACAACTGTGCAGCTTTTGCCATTTAGCTCCTGCAGGACTAGTTCAGTAAACAACATGAATTTATCAGAGGAGAGAATCAACAACTGTTAAGTTTTTCTGTAGCAACTATAAAAATTGCTTTTGGCATCTCTGGGTTATAATGAGAAAACACTAAGAGGACTCTAATGACCGTGCATTTAAAGTTTCATTTGAATAGTATAGAGGATGAGGTCTAGATTCAAATAATTACAAAAGCAAGCTGAAGAATACCTGCTGATAGAGGAGGACTTTCTGTACTCCAGGGCAGGAATTTTTTGAAAAATTAATGTGCAGCAATTATTGCCATGGGCAAAATTTAGTAATACATTAAACATTAAATTACTAGAAACCCTAGCTGTCACTTATTCACCTAACAGTGCTTGACTTTGTAACCTTTAGGTTTTCAGAATTTCTTTCTCCTTCTCTACTACTGATCTGGAAAGGCTACTTGTTCTGGGAAATGGAATTTTAAAATCATTATAAATTATCAAGTTCTTTTTCAGAAGAATATTTTTCATACTGTGGGACTTGAATCAAATGAAAATTGTTTTTTACTGATCTTCTCACATTGCTGTTTAAAATATAAAAATGTCAGAAAATTGACTGTATCTTCCTCCTAGATAAGTGTCCTGTCATAGATTATTTTCCTCTCTTGGATAGGTTTTATTTTCTTTATAAGATTTCTAATACAAACTCAATTTTCTGCTTCAGTATTGGTCTTTCAAAATATTGGCTGAATGACAGAGTCAACAGCCAATCATATCCTGTCTTGTAAAATACCTTCATAGATAGTGTGAGCATATAAAAAATCTGTGAAAATTATGAAAAGTAAGAAGCTTCCATACCTGAGGTTTTTTTCATTACTGGCAATGTATTTAGGAAATATGAATGTCATGAGCAATGACTTAACAGAGTTCGTTTGCTTTAGGAGAGAATGTAGGATTGTTTTTTCTCCTTCTCTAACAAATTCTTTTAGCAAGTTGGTAGCCTAAAAAGATTTTTTACAATAATACTGTTAATTTTTTATTTTTTATATTAATAATTACTTTATTTAAAATATTTAAATGTTCCTAAGCAGTTCTTTCCACAGCTGATATGCCTTTGGCTCATGTAGTTCTTGCTTTGGTTGTGATATCTCACGAAACTTACTTTTCACTTCCGGCTTGAGAATTAGCATGGAGTAAGCAAAGAATATTTTGTGAAAAGTGTCTCCTTGGTGTGATCAGCTCAGGCAATCCCAGTGAAGTGTGCCTCTCCCACCACAGTCCTGAGGGAAAGTCAGGCACCTAAAGGTCCTTGAAACAGCAGCAAGCTTCCAGGGGTTTCCCCTTGTCCAGCATATGAGGTGATGAGCTGAGAGGTGAGGATCCACTTCTCAGTCTGTGTGAGAAAGGGCAATAGAAATACCAGAGCTCAGTGTCTCACTCATGTACTTGCAAGTTTGGATACTACTTTTGTCTAAATTCTATTTCTTTCTTGATCTTGCTCTCCTTACAGGGAAGCCTGATATACAGAATCCATAGATATTTGCCAATAAAAATATCAGAAAATCCCTTCCAAGTGTGCAAAAAGGACATGCCAGAAAAAGTGGGAGAGGCAAAAGTGGAGGCAGACAAAGTAAAGGATTAAGACTTGTTACTGCAGTTTATAGTTCCACTGCCATCACTTTGTCAGCAACGGGGCAGCACCGTTCCCCTTCCCATGGAGCCAGCCTGGATTTTACTGGCCTCCAGGTCCACCAGGACAAAAATTTTGAAGACAACAAAGACACACCCTGCGACTTGTCAAGGTGAAATCTGCAGCACTGTGCCCCATCCCTGGTGCTGGTGAGTGAAGCAAGCGAAGAGGGCTGGCACCAGTGCCCCAGCAGTGGGCTGGGTGGATGAGTAGCAGCGCTGCCAAGGGCACGCTGGGCTGCAGCACAGTGCCAAGGAGCATCCCTGTGCCCCGATCCCTCAGCCTCCCCAGCAAGAATGGGTACAGATACCCCCTTCAAATGGACAAAAACACAGCAAGCTTCCTGCTGTCATCTCCTCGCCCACTGCAGCACTCAGCATGACTCACTCCTGACTGAGCCCAGGCACAACTTCAGGCTGATCTGATGAACTTTATAATGAGGCACAAGCAAGCAAATGACCTCTGCTTCTAGAGTTTTGCAAGGAAATTTGCAAGGAAATTCAGTTTTGGAAGGAAATATGGGGTTTAAAGGAAGGAGGTTTTTTCCCCTAACCCCAACCTGAAAGGCAAGGTGTTACATCCTTTTAACAAAAACAGGTATTAGTAGCTATTGTCAAACCCACTTGAAAGGCTCTGGTGATTTGCCCCAGTGCAAAGGCTGTAGTGAAGACTGCAATAAGAAAACTTTCCAGTTTAAGCATTTTCACACTTGAGACTTAAACTTCTATTTAGGTTTTTATTTGCTACAACCCCAAAGAGCCTACAATGTCATGCCTGAAGAAATGAGGCTTGAGAAGTGATTATAGTTTTATGTGGAACAGGAGTTGTTATGAATCGGAAGACAGATGCTAAAAACTGAGTCAGATAAAGGTATCTACTTTGCACTTGCAAGATAGCACGCCTTCTGCTGTGTTGCAATCTTTTAATCTCTGTCAGCACATCTTGTACTACAAAATAAGTGTGGATCATGCATATGGATATATGGGAAATATTTATTTTAAGTAGACTACAAACTGCCATACATAAGTGTAAAATATAATTTTAAAGTGCACTGTAAAAGAACTACTTGAGGATTACAGAAGCTTAGCAGTATTGAACCATCATATGCTAAAAATATCTTGCTATCTTGCTCTAGATAACTTTCTGAATTAATTGTGCAGACACCAAAATATAACCTAAATACAATAATGTCATTTTTTCTTTTCAGTTCCTGTACATTTATTAATATGTAGAATTTATCCATCTGTAGATCACAAACACATTCATCTTCAGCATCAGATTTAAATTCATGACAACACCTATCCAAGAGTAAGTTAAACAGGGAGAAAATCTGGATAGGGCATGTGCTCAGCGTAGGTAAGCTCAGGGGCAGAGTGGGGAATGGGAGGTGTAGGGAAGCCTCTTCCTTTGTGGTTTTACTGCATGTGCCCTTCCTCCAAGGCCTGTCTCTGGGCGTGGGAGCACAGCCCATGGGCAGGATGCTGTGCTGGGGTATTTCATGAGCACTGCTGGGAATGATCCTGTAGTGCTACAGAAGCATGCTAGAGGCACAGCTTGCACAGGTCACTCCATGGCTCCAGGTCTCAGAAGAGAAAACCTGAGCTGTTACAGGTGGTGAGGCATGGCACAGAAGGAGCTTCATTTGTCTACAAGAACCCTGTGTAATTTTCTTGAGTGCAAAATTAGCTTGTAAGTGATACTTTTTCTGCAGTTACTGCTGGCCCTGCCAGACCTTTGCTACAAAATCGTTTGTGGAAGCCTAAAATAGCTCCAACTATGAAGCTGATGAGATGTTGGGACATGCACGTTTCACACATCAACAGTTTCCATTTATGGGTGACTGTGTATTTAGCACTGCTTCACTTAGATGTCAGGGGCAAGAGGGCTGCAGAAGCACAGTGCTTCCCAGGGGTCAAAGAAACATGTCTATAAGATGTCACCTGTTCCCACTCACCCATAACAGAAGATAAATGGGGATTAGTTGGAGTCTAAATCTGGGAAATGCCAGAATAAATTTTTCTGGGAATCCTTTATTTAAAGTGGGGTCCTTCTTGCCTAACTTGCAGTGTCTTTGTCACCATCCACACACCCTTCTTGCTCTCTGGCAAAGAACATGCATTTCCAAGGTATAGTGAATTTTCCCCTTACAGACTCATTTAAAACAGGTAAGATATATTGCCTTTTAGAAGTGCCTGATTCCAATGACTATAAGAGGAGTCTAGACAATTAGCTCAGAGACAGAAGTCTGTGCTGTAAACTCCTAAATGAGGAGGCAGTGACCTCATCCTTGTATTCCTAGGGCAGTGGCCACACAGGACAGACCTTCCCTTCTAACATCTTTTTCTCTCAGACAAATTCAGGAGTGACTGTGCTGGATTATAAAAAAAGGTTTAAGTGAGATTTCCAGATCTCACTTTTGATTCCACAACCTTAAATTCTTCTAAATTCTCACTTCAGTCGCGTGTAGCCTTTTCTGAATGTGGGGCCCCTGAAATCTCAGCACACTGTCACACCTTACAAATAGGACCAGTGGTGGTCTACACTGGTGCATCATGGCCTTTATCTCACTAAGATATCCATACAGTAAACTTCATCCCTTTGGAACCAAATGTAGCAAAAAAATGTTACTGATATGGATGGGCTTCTCTGAGCTGAGTTGTAGCACTTCATTATGGCTTTGATCAAAATAGTTGCAAGAAAGAGTTGTTCTGCAAGAGCAAAAATTTCAATGCAATTACTGGAGATGGTTGTATCATTTTCAGTCCAGACCACATTTGAGTTTCCCAGGATGTTCTTGTATGTGACCTTTTAGCAAGCCCAGGCACTGCTTTTGAACCTCTCATTATGCCCGAAATGCACAGAAAATGCACAGATGTGTGCGGGTTTGTAAGCATGGCCAGACCTGCTGCCTGCCTTATCTTTTTAGCAAAGGAGAGCTGTGAGAAACAGCCAGGCTGGGAGCATTAGCCTGGATAAAATAAACGCTAACATTTGCTTCTCTCCTACAACAACGCTGCTGTAGTTCTGGTGGCTGGGATTGAGGACTGTGACATTGCTCCTGGGGCAGAGGAGTACCCTGGTGAAAGCTGGGCTGTAGCCCTGGGTGTGCTGCTTGGTGGGAATGCTGTGGGGAGCATCCAGGCACTGATGAGCTTTACAGCCACTTCTGTAGTGCCAGCACAGCTGCCCACACAGACGTGTCGTGAACTTGGGATCAGGGTGAGAAAAAGGCTTCACCAGGGGTCAGGAGAACACTGCCCTGGCACAATGGACATAAGGGGGCATCCAGAGGGAGGAGGAACAGCTGGAAATAGGAGAGTGAGGATTTCTTAAGAAGCCATGTCTGGCCATAGTCTGACCTGACAGAAGAGATTTAGGGCTTACTAATGATTTCAATCAATGCAAAAGGCAGTCTTAAAACTCGTCCAGTGATCATAAACCCGATTAAATTTAGCAAACTTAGTGCATTTTGGATCTCATTCTCCAAATGAGTGAACCTTTTTCTTTTCAGTAACATGAGATATTGTCTTTCTGACGTCAAATAGACAACAATGCTGTGTGTGAAAGAAAGGTATTCATGTCACAGCTGTTCTCTTCTCTATAGTAATTCCTTTTTCTCTTAGGTTGTCATCAGATACTTGTGGTGTGAAATTAAAGAGAGGCTTGTAAACAGCTGCTGATACATGCAATATGCTGTTGGATTTATTTCAGACTGTGCCCCAACTATATTTTTTTTACCTCCCCCCTTTCTCCTCCCCACAAAAAAAAAAAAAAAAAGAAAAGAAAAAACCAAAACAAAACAAGGCAAACCATGTTTTTGTGTTTTGCAGGAAAAGGAAAAAATAAATCCTGAAAAGATCAAGTCTGTGCTCAGGATCTGATCCAACACAATACTAAAACCCTTTTAAAGTCAACTGCATCCCAAACAGCATGTTCCTCCTGGTAATCTAGACCTTGAAATGGAAATTCTAGCAGAGCTGTGACTATTACTAATGCACTTAATACATTAGGAGCTCGATTTTGAATGCCTTGAGCACTTAGTCCCCCTGCTAAAGTGGATCAGAGCTGTGGTGGTGTAGTGTAGCAGGAGCAGTCCCATAGTCTTTGTGACCTTTTGTGAGCATTTGAAACAGATTGCATTTAATGATTTTAAAATGTCAAGGCCTATTTCAGGCAAAAAGAAAGAAATCAAATAGAGCTTCTGGAAAGTGTTATCTTTTGAAACAAGTCCACCGACATCCTCAGACATAAGACACTGGGTTGAAATATAATGGAGGCTGAATACATTGTATTTCTGAATCATGTCTCAAAAACAGTAATTTCAAAATCCAGGCCTGCAGAATAATAATGTTACAGTACATGCCTGCCATAATTTGCTTTTTACCTCATTCTGAATTACCTCAGCACAACCAAGTAATTCATCAGTGCATAAAGCGTGCAGAGACTGGATTTGTGAATTATGCATGAAGGATTATTTTGCTGTGATGTTCTGTGCAGCGTACACTAGAAAGCTGCACTCATGGCCCGTGGTGCCTGGGTGTTGGTTTGTGGAATATATGGGGTCTTGTGCTATTTTTGAAAGCACAGGCAACTGTGATATGACGGTAGTAAGAAAACTGCATCAACACTATAAATAAATGATGGCTTTAAAATATGAATCATGCCATAAATAAATGATCTCTGCTTCCTCACATTCTGCTTCTCTGGAAAGCAAGTTAACTGAACGTGTTATTCGCTATTCATATACAACATGACCAAACAAGGTTGTTTACTTCACAGGCAGATTCACCAAAGAGTACAAACTGGACATGTAACCAGCAATAAAATAAGGGTTGGTGACATTATTTGTCTGTCTGGTTCTGGCATGCCTCAGGTTTGAAGGAAGGTCTCTTATGATTTCAAATAAAGATGCAGAATTGCAACGTTTGAAGAAGGCATCCGAGTTAATCATCATGATTAAAACAATAATGAGAAGTAATTTCTGATGCATTATATAGTAATCACAATAATAATAGCATGTCGAGATGAAGCTAAAGCTGCAGGCACATATTGGGTGATGGGACTGTCTATTAACATTTCACAAATACTAACAATGAAAGCAATAAAAAAATACAAGAAATGTAGTATTAATGCACTATTTTTAACAAGTTACATTGCAATTGTAGAGCTGGTGGAAGAACATAACTCATATAAAATGTCTTGAAAAGTTCACTAATATTTTTATTTTAGGAATGCTTTAGGAAATTTTATCTTTCTAAAATTTTGAAACCATACAAAGGTGTCAGTTGATTTAGGAGATTTTTGGCTTTTGTTGCTATGTCCTACATTTTTTCTTTTCTCAATTCCACCTTGGAAAGCAAGATGATTCACACAGGGAAGGAAAACACTATAGATTTTTCCATATTTGATCGATAACTGCATTTAGAAATGCAAGAAGGTAATTTCAGATTAAGAACATAATTTTTCACTAAAGTGTCAGCACACTTTATATAATTCTGACCTTTTGGTTATATCTTGTAAGAAAAAATTCTGTTTGCTTCTCTTGTCACATTTGATCTCACTCAGCCTAAGAGCTAGTAATGCCCATTTTGAGGGTAAAATATCTGCATGAATTTTAAGGAGTGGAAAACATTTCAATTTTAGCAGTAAAAAAGTTGAGGCTTTAATCATTCATCTGCTATTTTCATTCACCTATTCTGTTTAAAAGCAAGTGATCTATTCTTTATTGGAGAAAAATATTGATATCTACTTTTTAATCTGCTGTGTAATTTACTCCCAACATTTTAGTCCCAGATATTTACTAGGAAAAAACTACAAACTCAAAATTGATATGGTGCTGGGATCACTGACAAAGGTAAATTTAATTTGTGAGCGAATACATGAGAGGTATCAGAAAAAAACATGAACAGAAACCAGCAGCAGTCCCCAGGATGCCACCCCCAACCTGCAAGGTGCAGGAAAAAATATCCATGGGATGACCATGATGACAACGGCTAGAAATATCCCATTGCTCATGTGCTACTCTCAGGAACACAAGCAACCCTGTGCTTGAAACAGAGCCATTTCCCAAGAGCTCTGCTAGGGCCACTCACTGCAGGAACCATTGCTGATGCTCATCCTGCCGAAGAAAGTCACTCCAGACCAGGACAAACATTTCAGCACTGCGGTGGTGAGGCAGATGGTCCCACACTGCCGTCACTTTCAACAGACAGGAAGAGGATTGCAGTGAGAAAAGGGGACACAGAGCTCATCTCCTGCAGACATCCACATCAACAATTGCTGGCTGTGGTGGTGACTTCCTGAAAGGAGAGCAGAGATAGTGTAGATTGCACTGTTTTCACCATAACCCCCAAAATAACTGCCACGCTGTTTAACAAATGCCAGACTCTTGCCTGGTTTTAGTTGTTTGGGGCAAATGAAGTCAAATCACTTATGATAGCCTTTTCTGGGTTACAGGCTCTGGGATGGGATTTGGTTCAGCCCTGTTTAGCTATGTGGAGGCTGTGAGGGTGGTGTGAGCTAAGTCCTGGCTTCCACCCTGTGTTCAGTGAGCAGACACAGGCAGAGGCAGACACCGAACCCTCACACGTATATTAAACATCTGTGATCAGCCAGAGGCACCTTCTCAAACCTAATGTCAAATGTTTGCATTCCTATAGATAAGCTGGCTAAATTCCCACCCTTAAAAACCAGGCTGGATTTTGAAAACAAACAATCAAACAAAACCCATTATTTGAGGAAAACTTCCCAGCTGATTGTGAGCCCTTGCAAATATTTCTGTATATATCTGTGAATATCTGTGATGTGAAAGTTAATAAGTACTTTTAAAAATAGGCATGACAGAAATATTTTTTGAGTCCCATGTTGCTCAGCTAGGCTCTGAAAGGGTGATGGTTGCTCTACAACAGGTCCTCTAGCAAGGGCTGACATTAACCCGTGACTACCCCCGTGCAGAGAAGGCAAACAGCCTCCTCTTTCCCCCTGCAGCCAAGGAGAGAGTTCTCTTTTGGCTTCATACACAGAGGAGGCTCCTGCTGCTGATGCTGAAAAGGATCTGTGACGTATGTCGGCAAGATGAAATTCTGCTCTAATTCCCCCGTGCTCTAGTTAGGCCTATGAAAGCAGCCTGTGGTTGCTCTTCTTTAAAGATTATGTGAGCAGCTGTACATTGTGTTCCTATCTGATCTCCATCTTCATAATATTTCTATCAGTTGCCACTGGAGTGCAGAAGTCCCCAGCACTCACGACCCTCAGCCCCTCCATCATTTAAATTCAGAGGTGGTAATGGTCTTGGGAAAAATCAATATATTTTAATAGGTATTTCCTGAGGTTTATTAAGTATGAAATGGAACTGAGACATCCACTTATTGTTTATATGTGCTGTCAATATTGCTTTCTTTTCTTTCTTTTTTTTTTCATTAAACCAAAGCAGATGTGAGTTAGTCGTTGGCAGAGTTCTGAAAACGGTGCCTGGTGCCTCTTTTGTGGCTTGCATAGGAAGGCTGCAACAAACACTTCACATTGTGTCACCCATCCGTTGCTGCCATTGTTGCCAGTGAAATAGCAATGGTCTGATAAAGGGGTTACCTCTTAGATTTCATTATTCACAAAATAAAACAGTGTTCTGAGAAGCCAGTTCCACTGAGCCACAACAATTAATCCAGCTGAAGGTCTGGCCCCCCTATGCTTGAGGTGGACTCAGACTAGAAAAAAGGACTGTCTGGCTAATACAAGCGTGCTCTGTAGCCTTTGTCAAAACAGTTTTTATTCTCATAGCATGCAAACCTCAGGCATTATTACAGGGTTTCATGGAACAGATGTTCTTAAATTTGCATAATGACAGACAGACTGCCTTTTCTTTATGAAAGGTCAGTAAAAACCAGTGCTACTGTTCAGCCAGTGCTGCCTTCGTTAAGCAATTTTAGGACAAAACTGCTTTGTCTTTACTTACTGTTTTCATGACCACTGCTTTACGTATTTCAGTCAGACAAAATTAAGGCCAAATCATTGTCTTATGTGACACCACATGGCTGTCTAGCTTCCCCTAATTCCTAAACATCAGCCACTCTTGCACAATTGTTCAAATAACAGGATCAAATCCTTAGCTTCAGTAAGACAGAGGAACTTCAGGGACGTTGGTGAAGCTCTGTTGGTTGTTGCTGTCTAAGCAGCTTTACAAAAGAACCTCACAAAACGGTGTGTTTTGCCTCGTTTTCATTGCCTTCCTTATTTATTGTGTGGGCAAATTTTTCCCACCAATAAAATTAAATTGACATGATGTTTCTAAGTAGAATACCTATTTCTCATAAAGATGGTTGCTATTGAGCAACAAGTGCCCCCATGTATAAGCAAGATGTCCTTTTATTGTGATTTGTATGTGCACATCAAATAGGTGATGGAATGGTTTTAAATCTTCTACATCTAATGTCTCAGTGACAGATAAATTCCAGCATGGAGATTCCCCAAAGAGAAGTGCATGTTTGCCTTCAAGGCAAAAACCAGCTTTGTATTCTAGTTAGCATGCAGCTGGAGTATCATTGAGAAAGCTCATAGGTGCAAAAAGTCCTCATAGAAGGGCAATACAAAAATAATGCAATACTGTCAAGTCATTCTGGGAACGCTTGAGACAGGGAAGGGAAACCCTTTGCCTAAATAGAACATGGAAACAAGTACAATGACCAAACAATGGAAGGTGAAGCACAAAGTTATATCTTTTTCTCTAGGTAGCATACAGTCAATTTTCAAGGAGATACACAGCTTTCCACGGTATGTCATTTTTTCCCCAGACCTGCACACTTGCTTTTGCTGTTACACTCTCCCAGACAGATGATGATGTCAGAAATTCCCTCTTGCCTGTATTTCCAGCTGTTCTGATACAACTAACAGAACGGGTGCCTGCCTTCCAGAGGTGCAACAGTGCATGAACACAGAACAAAGAACTTGCTATCAGAAGTGGGCAGACAATGCCCAGCCTCTGATGGCAAGAAAGAGGAGAAGGACAGTGTAGATTTGATCCTTGAGCCACTGGACAGTAACTTGGAGAGAACTCTGTTTTAAGTGGAAGAATACAAAATTACTGACAAAGAGATTAATACAAACATGCTGTCCCACCCTCCTTCCCTTGACAATCAGTTTGGCTGAGATGAGAGGTGTAGCAGCCCTGTAAGCTGCAGTGGACACTGTCCCTCAGGGTACACAAACACAAAACAGCATCTTTTCTTTCCTTGAGGACCTGATCCCACTAGGCCATTGGGAGCCTGGACATGTCCCTTCTTCTTTCACACCAGCCATCTTAGATCTGTTGATCCCAGATGGGAAAGCCAGGGACATTCTGGGGAAGCTAGTCAGGTCACCTTATAGGTAGAAGGAGAGGGAACACATAGCTCCCTTCCAAATGTAACTCTGGAGAGGAGAAAGTTTAAATAACTTGGCTGATTTATTTCCCGGCTAGTGATAAAAGCTGTAGCATGGTTATTTTTCAGTCAGAGGAATTGAAACCATGTTATTTGCTCAATAGCCATACTTCCTAATTTAACATTCATTTTGATAGATCTTCATTTCTCAGACATGAGAGTTTAAAGCATCAAGGCTCAGCACAAAGCTCTTTTCTCAGAATTATGCTTTTCTCTCCCTTCCACAGTCATTCTTTTCTCCTTTCCCCCTACCTCTGTCCTAACAAATCTCCAAGCACCCTTCAAATGCAATTTCAGCTATAGAGGATGAATGGCACTGAAGCCTAAAGCTCTTACTGGTTTAAGTTTAAATTCCCTAAAAGGTCCTCCTTTTCTTGGCTTGGTGAAAGATCAGGCTGCAGCAGCAGCTAGTCAACCCCTAGAGAATAATCATAACAATATAAATTACTTAGACCTGGGCTATGACAAAGATGGGTGAAGATATATCTATTTACAAAAAAAAAATCCCAGAGTTCCTTGGTTCATGCAATATGTATCTTGCTTAAAAATATATAAATGCACATTAAGCCAACCAACTCCATACTCACTTAGCAGAATTTTAATAAGACATGCCATATAAAACTGTTCTACAGCTTTGCTGTCATTTAAGGATAATTTACATGTTTCATAAATGTTTCACTGTTTACTCCTTAAGGCAAGTACAGGTTGCACTTGTTCTTCAAGTACAAGTTGAAGTTGTTTGTGCTGCTAATAAAATAGGTTCCAATAATAGATCATTGGTTTGCATGATAACATAGGAGGAGGAAAACCTCAGGATTTTCTGGTTTTTGATCCAAAGGGCTGATATAGTAGTTGGGGAGCTAAAATTCACGTCAAAGTTTAGATTAAGTTAACATTGTCTATTATATGATGCATTAATTTCCCTCCAGTATATGTTCCCTGTATTTTCCAATAAAATGCTCTTGCAAAGTGCAAGATAGGAAGTCTGTGACTACCAAACATCATCACAGATAAAATATTTCATTATGCCATATTTGCAAGTAGTATCTTCTAGAAGGTCAGCCAATACTGTTGGAAAAATACATGTTTCAAGATTTGACCTTTCTGTTTTTATTTCTTTAAAGCAGTATCAGTTGACCTAACAGTAAATATTACTTGTGCTCATAAACTTTGTCTTGCATATATTCTGAAATCCTGTCATTACCATATTGTCCATCTCTGCCTTCTTTCGATGCCTGAAATTTGACTCTGCTAGCTTCCAGACTGGAGATGCTCATTTATGAATGTCAAAACAAAATCTGAAGAATTTCAAAACTTCATTTTTTTCCTTGGCACTGGCAGAAGAAAATGGAACTGAAAACAATTATTATTATTATTTACATATTCATTGTATAACAGGGGATCTCACAAGTTCAATCCCTGTAGGGCAAATAGGAATTTAATTTTCTAGGCTAAAATTTTGAAGGTCACCAGCTGACTGTAGGCTTCTACTTCAGCTACTGAATCTGTGCCTGTTTACAACAGGGCTGATGTCCCTTTGAAATCTAGCCCCTATAAACCTTCTTAAAGACGAATTTCAGGAATTTCTTTTCATACACACAAGTGAATAGTCTTGGAATTTGATCATAATACACATTAAGATGACCAAGAGTGATGAAGATTTCTAAGTCCTTTCTACAGTTCCTATAAGTGAGTTTTAATGTTTTAAATCTAACAAAACAAATCTCTGTTCATCATCTCTCAGAAGCTGATTAGCTGCCCTGGGATAGGAATGGGATGTGAATGTAGATCAAACAATGCCTATTGCCAAGAGCTCTGGAGGCTGGGCAAGGTAGATAAATTTATCACTGAACTGTGCTGAGATTAGGGGGAGAGGAAGCTCTATGACAGGCTGGCCTTTTTAATCACACCTGAAGCAGGTTCAGTCGGCAAATAAAGTCGCCATGTCTTAATGCTACAGTCAGAGAGGTGCAAAAATCATTTTGTATGACACAGGCAGAGGCCAAGTGGGAGAGATTCCACAGGAAGTGCCATACCATCTCATTAAGAGGAGATGTTTTCCTGAAATAGTCAAACAGAGCAATACTGGGGGGAAGGGGAGGTATCTGTGACTGAGATGAAATAGTGACACGGCATCAGCCTACGGTAAGAGAATTCCAACAATATTCAGGTCTAGCTGAAAGCACTTCATGAAGAAACTCGTGAACCTGATCCTAGGACTGGAATGTTTCCCTTCAGAGTGTTTAAATAAAAAATCAGAGGAATGTGCAACTTCCATTTCCAAGCTGTGTTTTTTCAGGCACTTGAACAAAGATGCAAAAAGTATTTAGTGTTCTAGGCACACTCCCAAAGACTTATACCATTAAAAGTTAAAACAGAATTTTTAGTATGCATGCAAACTTATAGTGATTCATATAGCAAGAAGTATTTGTCATATAATTTGATATTTGTATTAAAGTAATTTTAAGGTTTGTTTGACAGTTGAAACATTATGAAAATTAAAATTGGTAACCTAAGCATTTCAGATTCAGAAATAATTGTGCCTTACAACTTTGTTTATTTGAGCAAAGAAAACAATGCTCTAAAAATAATAAAAAATGCCAGACAAACTTCCCATGTGAAAATTAAGCTTAATGGAGCCTGAATATACATAGCAAAAAACAGACTATAAGAGCCTTAGTTGCCCGTGTGGGAAGATTCATTCAATAAACCTAAAAACTTTCTGCTAAGTTTTGTACCCAGTTTACAAGTTGGTCAAAACCTAAAACTGTCACCACAAAAAAGTTATAGGCATGTGTATCTTTCAAAAAGAAAGTCTTCCTGACATTTTTCTGGTCATTTAAACATAAAGATGTTTAACATAAACATAAACAGTGGGGGTTTTTCTTCTTTGAAGAAGCCCAGATTGTGAAAAACAGTCAAGAAGTCAAAAAAGTCTGTATTTTTCACCTACCTCCTCACATTTCAGTGATACATGGTCATATTTCTAATACATGTCCACAAACCCTATTTTCAAAGATTCTGTTTGTCCTGAAGGATGTTTAAACACACTGGTCAGAGCTCTTCCAACCTAAAGACATTTTTTTGTCCAGTCCATGCTCAGTGGCAAAACAGCACCCAAAGAATACAGAATGAGACCTGACAATGCTGAGAATGGCCGTCACGTCATGTTTTCTCCATATTCTCCTTCCCTGTACCTTTTTCAACTGCTCTCCCTGGGCAGTGAGATTTTTGGTTTGCCTAGCACCTGAAGGTTAATATGTGTTGACTTGTTCTAACATTTGAATACATCCCTGTTGATTGAAATGGCTTTGAAGAAAAATATCTGTTGTCTCAGTTGCTTAAAATTTTAAAAGAAAAGAAAGCAAAACAAAACCAAACCAAAACAAATTAAAAAATTTTTAAAAAACCACACAAAAAAAAACCCCAAACCAGCAAAAAACCATTTTCAAAATGAATAGGAGCTTACTTAAATCTTGCTGGCAAATAACTCAAAACAGAGAAGTGAAAAATGTTAACATTAGAGCTGAGCAAGCTAAAGAGTGCAGATCTTTCACTGAACCCTGGGGCAGAATCGGGCATGTAGAAGCAGATACTGTGTCCCTTGCTAGCATAGCTTTTAATTATTAATCACATTACCTATCTGGGTTCATCTTGAGCCTGCAGTTAGTATGGAAGGGAAGTGTGCATCTTTCTCCCAGCCTTTTGCAAAACTGAAATCTGTAGAGAGGAAACTGTTTCCATTAATAGCAAGCACTCCCTGTGGCAGCACAACAAACTATTTCTGTGTGTGTGAGGAAGGAGAGGGTGTCTGATGCACAGGATTGGTTTTCACTGTTGTCAGGCATTGTCTCAGTTAGCTGTGCTCTCCTGACCCACAGTGCATAATGGATTTTCCAGTCCCTGATGTGTATGTATAGCTAAGTCTGGAACTTCTTGCTCTTATTGTTGTGTCAGCTCAATGGCAGAATGCAGGTAAAAGTCACATATTTTTAACAGCTTCTAGATGGGACACTGTGCAGATCTGAGCACACAGCCCCCATCCTGGCACTAATCTGGCCATGCACTAAGAGCCTGCAATCAGTAATCTGCAGAAGGAAGTCTAATGTTACGCTGACTGGGAGAGTTATGGTGAAATCACTGAATTTCTGTGATAAGAATGTGCATCTTTAATGGATAACATGATACCACATAATTCTCTTTCTTGCTATCTGAATATGAAGAAAGAATGAATATATGGTTACAGTGGCATGGCTAATCCCTTTTGGGGGGTGCTGTGCTCCTTTGCACATGTGACTTGCTCCCTTGGTAGCAGAGTGTGCTGCTCTGGCAGCTGCAGCCCTAAGTCTAGCTCTGACAGTGGCACTCTGACTTTTCCTGTATTTCCATTAGGTTCCTCATTTCCCACCCTACCTGTGGAACAGACTTTTGGGCAAAAATTTGGTTTCATATTGAGTCATTATATTATCCTTTAAAGATGGATTGAAATATTTCCTTTTGTCATAAATCATAAAATGTGAGATGATGTTCCATACATATAGTTGTTCTCATCTTTTAAGACAAGTAAATCAATAGTAAGATAACTATAGAAAAAGTTGTAAAAATGCATCAGCTAAGTATTTTTAAATACAATATTATTGATCAATTGGAGTTTGATTAAATAGCAAACTGAAATGTCTTTTCATGCCTTAGTCTTAACCATTATCATTTATAAAAAAAAACCCAAAAAGCCTTGTAAACAACAAATGTGATAAGTGATTATTTTATAGCTGCATCAAGATATTTGCAATGTAATTTAAATGCCAGTAAGATAAGCATTTTCAGTAACTTTTTTCTTTCATAAAAACATGCAGAAACCTTGCAGTCATTCTGTTAAGTGAAAAAGGTAAAATCTTCTTCTAGTCCTGCTGAATTATTGCTACTCTGCAAAAACAATGCAAGCAGGAAACAATCTGTTTCTGTGCAATGTGTTCCACTCAATATACGCCAGAGGTGCATATCTGTGTGTACAGACAGAGTGCAATTGGATTTGCAGATGATGGTGAACTGAGTACTTTTTCTGGAGTGACAGTAAAAAAACAGATCATTATTTTTTTAATCACGCAACCAGGTCTGTTGCTGTGGTCTTCATGAAGACTAAGTTTTTGTTCTTTCCTAACAAGTTCTTTGAAATAAAATGACTGGGGAAAAATGGCCAAAAGTTAAAAGATCAGATTCTGAGCAGGAACAGGGGAGGAAATCCATCCAAATAACCCCCAAACAAAATTAACCAAAACCCAAAAAGCAGAGGTAAAAAGAGTGCAGTGGATAATGTATGCAAATATGCACAAGTGCAAGTAGTCCATGCATTACAGTATGGAACGAGCAGCCATAGGTAGGGTTTCCATTGCAGTAAATCCCCTGAGAGCCCTCTGGCTCTGTAGGGTGAGCAGCCAGCAGCACCCCCTCATTCAGACTCACAGCTGTACAGAAAGGAGCACCACAGCTCCTTAAACACAAAAAAAATATTTCTCATGACTGGTCCTGTAAGTGCCACAAAGAACCTCAGAGCTTAAGTCTAAGATCAAAATCAACGTTTTCAAAGCCTTCATTAAGTTGCTGCCAGAGTTCACAACTTTTAAATGCCTGTATCTGTGCCACTTATGCACTTTGAAACTATCTGCACTTCTATTACTAAGGGCTCTGTTCACATTCATGCACGGCCTGACAAGGCTCAGATATTTAATCATCGGAATTGGTAGACGTATTCTTTTTTCTTCTTAATCCTCAGATAATGGCTCAGCCTATTCACATCCCTAAATCGGAATCCTGAGAGGATGTAGGCATCTTTCAAAAAATGCAAAGTAAATCTAAGATTTTTTTCCTGTGCTCAGAATTTCTTGCTCACAGTCTGTCATGTGTGTATTGCAGATTCCTCTCTGAGACACTGTGCATTTCTGTGGATAAACTGGATTCTGCTCAGGAGCTGAGTGGCTCAGGGTTTTGAGGGCAATTTTAGAGAACCACAGAGCAGAATAAATGCCTAATGCCCAACAGAAACAGGACTTGTCATAAATACTGCAGAACTTGTGCCAAGGGAAGAAATAAAAGAATAGACATAAGACCTATGGAAAATTGAAAGTCAGTATCAGGGTTCAGGTTTGAATCCAGAAGGCTTTGGGGTTCAGGTCTCATTCAGGTCGAGAAGATTCATCTCTTCATGGTCAGTATTAAAACAAAACATTTGGCTGAGGAAATGGATTATCACAGGAAACAAAATGGCTGAGAAGAAGTCCCTGTTCCATGGAATTACAATATGACTTTGGCTCAACCCTCCAACTACTCTGTCCTAGCGCCACTCCTGAAGATCATAAAGATCCATGCTGTTCTTGGTACATTTTATATTCACAGAAATCTGGCTATCAAACAATAATGAGCTCCTTTGACATTGGAAACGATCTTCATGATCTGAGCTAGATCCTGCTGGCATTTTTAGCGTTATTCTAATGACTTACTCGAGCTTTATTAATTTAATCAAAATGGATTTTTTTCCTTTTAGTTTAGAAACATATATCTTCTGATAATACCTATATATGCGTGATTTTGTAAAGGGTTGAGTCAGTTTACCTGAAATTAGTTGAATATTTGTTGTGCACTCTGCACACTAGAATTTAAAAGTACGTGAAAAAATTTACATGAAAATATCACCCTATTATTTAATTTAAAAAATAGATTTAATTTATTAAAGCAACATACACAAATATGAAGTCAAAGATTAGCAGAAGACAGGCAATTAGTAAGAAAAAAGAAATCTGTCCCTCAATATGTGAATTTACAGAATATATTTGCAGATCATAGCTTTCACACCTTGTGAAGTTTCTTTGTCACTTTACAAAAATGTGGTGTGATATACAAAGAATAGATAGGTCATAACAGTGCTTAGAGACCAGTTTTGACTGTCAGTACAGTCTCAGAGAGAGAAGTACACAAATATAACTTTTGCAAATAGAATCTTGTTTCTTCTGACCTGCCTGGGGGACACACTTCTGAGTTTTCTTCATTTGGAGTTATTGTGATACAGACAAACCATAATTGGCTTTGAGGTAGCAAAGCTGAAAATGAAAAGTTGTGAATATTACCAAATGGAACACAAATATTTTAGGAAGTATTAGCTACCTCTTCTGAAGGATAACATGTTGGGGAAATACCCTCACTTTCAACTGATTGCTGTTGTCTTGCAAGCTCTGTTTCTCTAGGACTCAAAAGCCAGACTGAATTTAAATTAGATATTTTATTTCTTATTTGGATGCTGGCAAGTGAAAGAATACATCATAATGCATTTATCTGAAATTATTTGAACTTGAATTAGAATGTGCTCAAGGTATTTTAGAAAATAATTAAATAATATTTAAATAATATTTAAAACATTTTGAAAAGGAAGACCTCTCACCTAATGAGCCTTCATAGTATGCTATAAGTGACCAAATACAGCTGGCCTTTAAAATGAGGTTAAATACTATGGGGCAGAACAGAGAAAAGGCAGTAACCCACCTGGCAGAATGATATAATGAGGTACAAAGTTGGAACTGCTAAATTGGGTTCTTTACCTTTATAACATTCCCTCTAAAGCTAACCTTCTCCTTCCATTTGCTGTCATGTGCATTTCAAAAATCAACATTCACAGACCACAGAAAAATTTGAATTTTAGCATATGAATCATGAATATTTATTTCTCATTTTTCATGTGTTTTTCAAGAACTCTTGACAATTATTTCACAAGATGAATTTTTCCCTAAGTGTAAACGAAAGTCTGCAACAGCTGAAGCTGGATATTTGATAAGACAACTGCTGACAGAAGTGTTTGGGGATTCTGCTGTGCAGAAACTTTAGATGTGCCATTTTTCAGTGCTGATTCTGGATTCACTAAAATGGCAATTTGCAACGTATATGTACCAAGACCTATAGAGTCTCATAATTTACCCATGTGTGTAGGTACCAAAGCTGAGTAAGACATAACCCAAAACTTCTGTTCATGTTCAACTCCTACAATGGATATTTTTTGTGCCCTGGGACATGGAAGGTGGGCTCATACATGGGTTGGTTAAGGATGGGTGAAAAGCCTGCAGCTCCTTGACACAAATCACTGTCTCACTGCTCCACAGGGTCCAGCACAGCTGACTTAGCACAAAATCACATGTAGGGCAAAAACACCTTGACAGAGAAGATGCTGCCTCTGCAGCAGGGCCTTCTGCTTTGAACTGAATGATATTTAGTCACCCAGAACCTCACTTTGGCAATTTACCCACTCTCTAAAATATATTTCTACTGGCAATTTTATTAAAGACTTTATTCTATGTCAACTTCTAGGAATGTGCAGCAAATGTGAACTGAAAATCCAACCTTTTGGGTTAGGAAGCTCTGGTGAGATATTTAGAGAAGGTAAAGAACATAGGAGTTGAATAAACAGCCTTAGTTTTGATGCAGTGTTATAAAATACACCTTGAATTACAGGCTAGATTTGTGGGTTAGGCTTTCTGCAGCTTAAGAATGGCACTAAAGGGCTATAAAACTATATTAATCCTGATGTAGATGAAGCACTTTTATATCACACTCAGTTTTGGGTTAGCATGAGTGGAAATAAACCTGTCTCTCAGTTCTTTCTTTCTGCAGCCCTGTGGCATAAGAAGGGACCAGGGAGTGACATGAGAGCTGGCTTAAACACCAAGGTGGGCTCACAGCTGCAGGGGAGGCAGGTCAGCAGAGATCCTCTCCTGCTCTTACAAAGGCATGTTGTTTATGAAGCTCACAGGTTCATCAGATCTCATTCTGGGGCCCTTGAGGTGTTGTATCACAAGGCAGTGAGAATAAACCAGCATTGCCCCAATCCATACAATACATAAATAAGGGAAGTAACAACCATTGCACACATATGGCTTGGTCTTCTGCCTAATGCAGGCTGAGAACTCCCTTGAAAATTTAATGTCTCTATGAGATTTTCACCAAAAAACTGTAAAACTATTCAGCCTCTGTTTGGCCCAATACACTGTTATTTATTTCTACTAAGTCACGTCTGGAAATTGCAACTGAGGTAAGGTGTCAGGCAATGCACAAAAGGGCTTGAGTCATCTCACCTAACTTTATCTATCCACAGCTTAACATCTGGTTTAAAGTGTTGTCATCAGGAAGAGGTAGTGAGAACAATGTTCAGAGAGCAATTAATGTTATTGCAGTCCTAGACAAGGAGGATGATTCATCCCCTGAAGTGTCTCTCTCTTTCTCTTTATTAAACGCACAGAGAGACTGGAAAAATAACTGAAATCAGACTCTGACTTTTCTAAGGTTACTGTATGATGAAATGAGTCTCATCTTATTGCCTATAAAAACTTACAGTCTAAATGGAGTAGACCACAGACAGGAGGGACAGTAATTATACAGAGATAAGAAGCACTGATTTCTGCATCACTGATATCCCTAGATAAGACAATTGCTTTGCCAGGTGATTCTGCCCAGGATTCTTTGGTCCCTTCATCATTTTTTGGGGGGAATGTCATACAGTAATGTCTAACAAACACAGAAAAAAAGAGTCGTTCCATTTCAGTCCTTCCATTTGTCAACTGCAAGTTAGGTAGTAAGACCAAGAGTCAGTTTTCACAAACATTTCTACATAGTTTTCAAATATAACTTGTTCCTTTCTAGGTAAAATAGGTGGAACAGAATGAACTGTAGTAACTTGATAAGTTTACTGCAGTGTTGTTAAACCTTTACTATTACTAGGTAGGATTCTCTAAGTAGTCTCCAAAATTATTTCCAAACTGCTGTTCTAGTTACATTGGAAATGATGGAAAAAGACTTAATTCTCCTGGCTCTCTGCTTTCTCACAGGATTTTTAAATATAAAATATATTTTTTCACTGTGTGAGACAACTTCAGGCTCAAGGCCTCACCTGGAGCTTACTGAAGTAAAATTAAAAAAAAAATTGAAAATATGCAAATTTATTTCACTGAGTTCTTAAAGTGGGTCCACACGTTTTCAAAAATTCATTGTGTTTTTTTTATTCAAGCAATCACACAACTTAGAGGGGAAAAAATCCTAAACTGTTGCCTGGCTCCATAAGGCAAATTTTTTCATTGAAATAAAGCCTAATGAAAAATAAATATGTATGGAACGACTTCTCCCTGTGACATTGGATAACACCTTTGCCAGAGAACACAAATTTCCTTGTAGAATGTTAGGGAAATCTAATAATGTTGCTGAATGTGTCATCAAACTACTTTTTCAGGATTGATAAATACAAGATTGAAAAAGGAACACTGAGAAGTATTCACAGAAACATCAAAAATCCAAAATAGCTTTATTCTCCCATGAAGGTGTCTTATCAGTCAGAATGAGTGCTCCAGTAAATATTTGTGCTGAAGACATAGCTTCATTTATAAAAACAAACAACTTGTAAAGAAAGGTACAGAAATGTTATCAAATGAATTGAAAAATATTGTATAAACCAATTGTGTGTCCTTGTCTGGAATACCATGTCCAACAAAAGAAGTTGTAGCAGAAATAGCTGGACTTAAGTGGTATATGAATGAACAATAATACTGAAAACATAAATTTTTGGTGCATGAGAAGAGAATGTGCAACAAAAAGATACACAAACAAACCCACAAACACACAACTTCTTACTGAAAATACAAATCCCTTTCTGGCTTACATAAAACAGAAATTTCCACCAGCTGTACTTATATTACTGTAGCACTTGCTTTCTCTAAATTGTTTAGTCATGTAACTAATGTAATTCAAATCTTCTTGTAAGGAAAGGAATGCGAATAAAATACATAAAGAACAAAAAAGTCAAGCAAACGGTATTGGATATTAAGGTGGCTAGTTTTTATCAGCAACATAGCTTCAACAAGATGTTTAAGAACTGTCTGCACAGTCCACAGTTTACAGGAAGTGTTGTCCAACTCTTTTTGGTTTTAGATGTCTGGCCCTGAGTGAAAGCTTATTCAGTCATTTCTGGAACAAAGCTGAGTGCATGTGAGAGGTCTCTGGGATCAGGAAAACTCACTAAGAAGTATGAAATCAGATCATTTCAGTGCTGTTCTCATGGTGTGGCAGATTTGAGCATACAAAACAGCACAATGTGCTTGAGCTTATGCTGGTTTGCTAATATTGGCTAAATAAGTATATGGGTATGGAAATATCAGCTTTCATTGCCTTCATCAAACTACAGCCCAGGGGCAGTTTGGAGGATGTCAGCAGCAGGGAGGGATCCATTACAGTCTTTTACACATCTCTTCCCTCAGAACCTGTGACTCACAGCTCTTGTTTTTATTTTTTCCTTCACAGCAGCCAATTTAGAGATAGGCGACCTCTGATCCAAATGAAAGCAACTATTTCTAGCTGTTGATAGCATTTAGCTACAGTCTGATGCCGTTTCCCTCAGGCAAGAAGTCTCTCAGCTCTGTAGTGAACTGGTGCTTCTCCTCTGAACACTTTGGCTCTTGTGCACCTGCCCTGGGGCTACCAGCAAATCCCAGGCTCCCTCCAGCTGCCGATGGGGACAGGCTGTGACACAGCAGTGGGACAGCAGCCAGGCTGCAGAGCACAAGGCAGAACAGCTGGTGGGAGAATCCAGAAGCACCCCCAGACTGCAGGAGGCAGGTGCTGGACATGCCTGTCCCAGTGCAGGCCTTGCCTTCCAACCCCTGGGACACAGCCTGGCCCCAGGGCTGGCCACGCCTGGCCAGGACAGGCTGTGCTGTGGAGCACAGTGATTACAGCTGGCACAGCCCAGGGCTGGGAGCAGGGCTGCTGGACGTGGGTGTTTGTCATCCTTGCCTCAGTTTCCCAGTCCTTCCCCAGGTGCCAATCACCACTCCTTTCCCCCTCCCTTGCGCCCTGCTGGGTGCTGTCTGTCAATCCGGCATTCCAGCAAGGCCATCGTGTGTGACTGGCAGAGTTCAAAAGATGCCTCTCAGCCCTGGAGACATTGGGCCATCCAGGTGTCATTTATCCCCTCAGACTCCCTCCCCTTACCTGGTCGGTGGGATCCCTACCCCTTCCCTCCCCTCTCCCTAGGGTTAAGAGACACAGCAACCACACAGTTTGTGGTTCTGTGGGAGCTGTTGCTGCATTCAGAGGCCTGTGTGCCAGGAATAAAGCTCTGGATCAAACCCTCCAGCAGAACCCGACTCCTTTCCTTCACCTCACCTTAAAGCTTCTCCACCAGAGGTAAACCTGAGCTCCTGCATGCCTGGACTTGTCCCAAGCGCCAGCTGCAGCATCCAGCCAGCCAAAGGTGTCTCTGAGGTGAAACCACCACAGCTGCTGCCTCTGGTCAAGCAGCAGGCCCAGACGAGCCCAGGCACGTTCCGTCCGGCTATATTGGTATTTAATTCCAATATATTGCCAGAGGGGAGCACTGGCCTGCCAGGCACACAGACACAAAAAGAGCAGGCCAAGGGAATGAGGGAAGCGAAAAAGACCAAGCGAGCGGTAACATTCCTGTTTCTGTAAGTGAAGCAGATGCTTCAAGAACCATGTCCACTTGTCACCGCTGAAAGTGAAACCAAATAACCTTTACTATGACTTAGGTGAACCTATGTTAAACTCAGCTTCAGTCAATGAGCATTCCAGGTTGCAGCTGACAGAACCACTCCACCTGAAAGACACTGACTGGCGTTTTGTCTCCTTCAACCCACAACAGTAGGGTACTTGGCACCGAATTTACTGTAAGTACATCGTCACTGGGGACACCAAACACACACCACAGGAGATGGAAATTGCTCCAGGACTCCTGTACATGCAGACATGTCCCCATGTCTGTGTGTTAAGGGCACAGAGCTCTGCACACACCTGTACATCCATGTGAGCAAAACTGAGATTTGCACAAGACAGTTCTGCTTTCAACCTCTCAACCTCCTCCCCCAAATCACCAAAACTGATGGGTTAGCAGAACTAAGAAATCCCAACAACGCACAGGGTTTAGCGGAGGCTTTCTTTAAGGGGTGAGGATTCAGTATTTCACTTAGGTACTTATGGAGCAAAATAAAACCTTCTATTTCATTTTAAAAATAGGAACAAAACTCCAGTGCTTTCGATTGAACAAAATTTCACCCCAAAAAGGCAGGGCTGCTCCCCCTTATTACAGCACCTAGAACAATGTGATACAATTTGTAAACTCAGAGGAAAATCTGGAAGGAAAACCACTTTCTCTGCACTACATTTCATTATATTATTCTTGCTTTGTTGTTTTGTATCTCTGTTCAAATTCAACTTAAAGAAAACTCCTCAGCATCCTTGGTGGTTTCCTAATTTGTTTAATTCTCCTGCCACACTGGAACATACGGATCCCTCCCTTTCCCTTCCCATCCAAACTAAATTAAATTTTTTAGTACTTTTACTTAATTAATTTCTGAGGACTGCTTGGCTTATCTTCAAAGCCATTAATAGATCTAGATCTAGATCTAAATCTTCCCACCATAATGGGGGGTATTGTTTAAATATGAACTTTTAAAGGCAAAACCTCTCAAATTTTTTTCTAATATTTTAATGGATTTAAAAGACAAAAAAAATTCTTTTGGCTGAAGTACGCGTTTTCTTTAGATGTTATTTTTCTCAACTTTTCTCTTTTAAAAAGCAAAACAGGAAGGAAGAGAAGGGAGTTATAAGAGTAAATAGCAACTATAACATTATATACATAGAAACATTTCAAAACATATTTCAAAAAAGCCTGCTTTGTAATATTGATGAAAAATAAAAGGAATGTCTGCCTTCCTTATTTGTACAAATGAACTATTGAATTATCTGAAAATCTTAACTGAATTTTAAATGGATACTGGGGACTCTTTCTTATTTCTTCTTGGCTTTAGTATGCTGTGGCAGGAAGAGGGCATCAATTGACCATTAGTTAACTGTTTCCACCACAGCCCAAAACTAGGGGAAACTTGTTTAAAGTTTCTTTCAAAAGATATTGGAAAGTATCTTGATAGCCCTGAAGTATTCCAGCCAGCCTTTATCAATAACAGAACATCTGCATTTTCCACTCAAAATTAACTTGTTCCATTTTTTTCCCCAGTGTTCTCTGGCAGCAACCTATGTTTTTCATCAGACCTGTCTTATTCACATGCCAAGCTGTCCAGCACTCCTTTAAAAAATGGCTTGTTGGACTGCAAGATGATAAACACCTATATTAATTCAATTTGCATCTGGTAATATCCTTTTACTTTTAGAAGGAACATGTTCCTCCTCATGTTGTTGTCTCATAATTCAGTAACTGCCTGCCTTTGGTCACAAGAGCTTTCGGCTGGTTGGGGTTTTTTTTAGCAAGGTTTGGAAATGGATGTGAGTAAGAAAGGACTTCTGTCTCTTCATCTGCTGGTCCCACTCTTTTCGTAAAATAAAGGCCATCTGGATTTTATTTTGCACTGAAGAATGTACAGCATGTACAGAATTTTTTTCCATGTGAGAGACAGCATTCAGTTACAACTGCTTGGATTGTAAGCCTGAAAATGTTTGTGGCAAAATACCTGGCTTCAAGTTCTGCTTTCTAAAAACAAATGTGAGCTAAGCCTGATCTTGTGGGTGAAGGGGAGGAGGGTGGAGGATGGCATGTTGGAGAGCCTGAGAGTTTTGAACAACCCACTCTGAGCCACTAATGTACTCCCCTGAACTTCACATGGCCCATCTCAATGACAAGTCAAATCCCATGACCCTGTAGCAGTTCTGGTGAGAACAGATCAAAACCTTGAATAGGACATATAACAGCTTTAAGCTGGGGAAAGAAAAAAAAAAACAACCAAACAAAAAAAAAAAGCAGCTAAAAAGGAACTTGAGGAAAGCATAAATTTAGCCTGTGGTGTACTGTGTACTCAATGTGTGCTGGCAGAGAGGGTGGGGTTTGTTATTGTGAACTTCTCTGCTTTGCAATAACAACTCTCCCAGCAACTGCTGCCTGCGCAATCATCACTATCATCATCATAATCAGCATCCTCATTCAGAAAGAACACCTGGGCTCTGTGGGGGTATTGTGGATATAATATAGATATGAGACATTTTTACACCTGAATGGTTATATGCATATACTTAAGAAAACTTGGTTTTAAGGTTGATGCTGGCTTATAAGGAAGGCAATGCCTCTTCTGGAGCATGGCAAGGCTGAAGTGAGTAAGAAGGGACTCATGGTCATGTTATGCCCCTCCATGCCCAGCATGGTAGGCCTTCAGGTACAAAGAGCACAGTCCCATAATGGCTTCACCAAGCCAGCCTTTGCATTTCCTAACTTACTAGGGGGAAAGACAACTTGTTTATCTGCCAATACAAAAGAGTACCTCATTATTTCCCTTTGGGGATGAGGCAAAAAAGCAAACCACAAAATTGTCCCATATTCTGGGAAGTAAGGACCAAGTTAGGCTGGAACACCTAAGCAGGAGGCCCAGATTCAGTATGAAAGATTGATGTATAGCAAAGTCTAGCCCAGGCATTTGCACCCAAACTTACCTCTAAAATAAAGCACTGCTTGCAAGTGGGAGGAGGAAAGGATGGTTCGACACATTTTCATTCTCTCTTGAGCTGCTTCAGGTCTATTAAGCTAATGAGAATGTAAAGAAAAAAGAAAGAGATAAACAATAAGTGCAGTTCAAAATTGAGCATTTCAGAGGCGAAGTAAAAATTTCTAAGCTACCTGTATGCTGTACATATTTGAATAGTCCTGAGGAGAAACTCCCAAAGCAACAGAGTAGAAGAACTAAACATGGCAGGCTGAACTCTCCTACACTCATTCCTACTCCTGCTCTGTGTGTCTGTAAGACAGCCGCAATATTTTTTTCTGCTAGCTGCAGCCATTTAAAATCCACTTGTTTGGGTTGCACTGAACATTTGTGTTTCCCCCTATAATCAAGAGCAAAAAAAGGCACCTCTGTAGGGGGACTGTGAGACAGGTGTCTGAACAAGACAGGCTCTATTGCTGTCTGGACATCACCCATAATGGAAATCTTGGCAACTGGCAAGGCGAGTGGTTGAAATGCTCAGGAGGCTTCTGTCACAAAGATACACACAGGATGCAGGACTCACAAAAGAGTTCAGGAAGTTCAGCTGTTGTTGATTATAAGATTTCTTTTGCTATTCTCAAGTGTATATAAGCCAACAGATTTAAAGGCTCTTTGTTTTCCTTCAGCCACCACCTAATGGTACATTGCTGACATTCATGCTTCACACGCTGTTCGCAAAACTTGTTTTTCAAACTGCATCGCTTGTTAAAATTGGGTTCACCTTCCCTCAGTCCCAGACAGAATGGAAACAATTCTCCCTGTACAGCACATTTCCATTTCTCCCAGATGATTCTATTATTAATAATACCATTATTTAATGTTATCAGTCATTGAATATCTGTTTTATCTCTCACACATATAATCACAATTATTACCAGACTACATATTTTAAAAGTATGTTTGATCTGTCCCTTGTGATGTGTTTCACAAATTGTTGCCAAAAAATACTGAGGCAGTTTGTGGGAAGCTATGAAAAGTTCAACCTGCACAGTCTGCTTCATTAGGTCTAAGATTATATTTTGATTCTAAACTCAAACAGTGCTCACTGAAATGCCATCAATCAAGATAACAAATGAATTTATATGCCATATGTTCTTCAAGTGGAATTTTAATGAGATATTAAAATGTGCTTTAAAGCTCAGGTTATACACAAATATCTTAATGTTAAATATGTCAGTGTCATACAAAATATTTTACAAAGTCAAACATCTACATGAGAGTTTATGGGTTGCATAAATGGGAAATGTCTTTTAAGGCTAAATAGACCCATTCCCCTGAACAGACTTAATCTTTTGTAGAAACCACCTCTTTTAACACTAAACTTGCCCTTTTTAATGGTAAACATTAACCTGCCAATGACTAAGCTAGTACAGATTCCTGGTTTTTTTGTGAAGAGTTATATGCATTATGTTGTATTTTATAGATTCATCAACCTGTCACTTCTGTCTCATCCAGTATTGATAGCTTCTACTTCAGGCAGTAAGATTTTAGAGGTGATTTTCTGTATTTCTTAGCTAAAATTGGCCTTTAATCTTATAGAAGCATCTTCATTTTCTTCTTTTCTTTGTGCCAGCCATAATACTAGCTATTCATTGCCTATGTCAAAATTGGGATTAATTTGGGGAAATCAAAATCTATAAAATGTTGAGCTGCCATTATCTCACAGGCCTCCCTTTCCTGTCTTTGTTAAGGCTGATGGCCAGGTCATGTTGGTTATGTTGGAGCTCCCAGGTGGTGGTCATGCAGCAAGCAAAGCTTGCACAGCACCCCATGTCCTGCTTCCAGCCACAATGGGAATCACACAGTTCCTTCAATGACCCAGAAGAAGGTAATTGTTATCTTTCTCCCACTTGTTGTAAGCTCAGTAGACAGCTGTGGGAACTGGGCAGCATTCTTTTGCATCCTAGAACTTGTCTCAGCAGATTTGCTGCTGACACCAAGCTGAGTGGTGTGACTGACACACCTGAAGGATGGAATGCCATCCAAAGGGACCTGGACAGGCTCAAGATTCCATGGAATCTCATAAGGTTTAATAAGACTGAGTGCATGGTGCTGCACCTGGGGCAGCCCCCAGTATCAACCCAGGCTGAGGGACGGACAGATGGACAGCAGCCCTGCTGAGAAGGACTTGGGGGTGCAGGTGGATGAGAGGCTGGACATGACCCAGCAATGGCACTCACAGCCCAGAGAGCCAAAGATGTCCTGGGCTGCATCCAGAGCAGCGTGGGCAGCAGGGGAGGGAGGGGATTCTGCCCCTCTGCTCCTGTGGGACCCCACCTGCAGGGCTGCATCAGCTCTGGGCTCCCAGCACAGGAAGGACATGGAGCTGTTATGGCTCTTCCATGAGGAAAGACCAAGAGAACTGAGATTGTTCAGCCTGGAGAAGAGAAGGCTTAGGATGACCCAGCTGCAGCCTTCCAGTACCTGAAGGGACCCTTCAAGAAAGAAAGATGGAGAGAGACTTTTTGCTAAAGAGCATGTAGTGACAGGATAAGGGGGAATGGCTTCAAACTGAAAGAGAACAGATTTAAATTAGGAAGAAATTTTCTGCTGTGAGAGTGATGAGGCACTGGAACAGGTTTGCCAGAGAAGCTGCGGGTGCCCCATTCCTGGGAGTGAGTGTTTGAGATCAGGCTGGATGGGATTTTGAGCAACCTAGTCTAATGGAAGGTGTTCCTGATCATGGCAGGGGTGATGGATCTTCAAGGTTTTTTCCAACCCAAGCCATTCTGTGATCCTGCGATTCTATCATTCTGTGATTTTGTGATCTTACAGAGAGCCCATAGAAGTCACATGAATAATTGTATTTCAAGCTCTACAGCTGTTGCACAATTTTTTTTACATGTTCTTAAAGGACCTCAAATAATGCTATAAGTAAGCCTAGGTAGGAATTTGTTTCTTTATATAAAAATATAAAGAATTTTATACTTTTTAGAATCTGAAAATTCAGCAGTTAATTCAGTTTTTTATTGGGAAAACAAACTCTTAGATTCAAGCTGAAACTTCAAGTGGGGAATGAAGGGCAGAGACAGACTGAAATAATGTTTACTGGAATAAAATATATTGGTGTCAGGGCATCCCAGTTTACATCTGGGGCCTGAATAATGGAAAATGGGTCTTTCTTCTTGATTTGGTGATTATTTTCTTGGTTTGATTTATTTTAAGGTGAGTACGGGGAACTTTTTTGTTTTCTTCATTGAAAACTCGCATTTAGTCAAGATTTTTTTCTAAAGCCAGATAGAAAAAAAAACAAAAAGGAAAAAAAATAAAGAACCCCCTTGTACTGGAAAGTTTCACATGGGATGTGAAAATTATTTCCTGCTTAGCCTGAATAGTAAAACCTGGCAACATCTCCCCAGCTGTTTTTGAGTGTCTCCCTGGTGCTGGGAGTTAAACACATCAGAGGGAAATGAACGCAGCATGAGTAACATGATGAATATTCATGTCCTGGATGTGGGTCTGGGAGTCAGCAGAAGTAAGTTTATGCCAGATGTGATGGTTCAGCCCAGACGAAGGAGACTTTCAAAGAATTCTGTGGAAAATCTGTTGTGCTCCTACTGACTGAAAAAGTTCATACCTCTTCCAGCTGATGACTCAATAAAATGATTTTTGCTTTAAATTTACAAAGAACACAACTGGGTTTAGTGTGTGTGTGCAAGCTTGTAGATGGGAATGAAAACAAGCAGAGAGCCTAAATAATTTTTTTTTGTTGTTATTTGAGTGACTCTGAGGTGCTTTAGACATTTATGATGCTTTTTTTTTCTGGTGCTAACACAGCTAGTGCTATTGGCAACCTCTAAATTCAAAACAAGCTTTTTACTTGCTTTCTTCACTACATCCTTGTTATTTGCTGTTAACCTGTGAGTGTTTTCAAGCCAATAAACAGAATCATAGCAAATGTGGAAACAGCCCAGTTGGCTGACCTCAAGCAGCTTCCTCATCTCAACATGTGCACAAAGACAGCCCTGAGCAGGGCTGGCAGCTCTTGAAACTGCAGAGCCTCCTCAGCTTTGCCCGGTGGAGCTCTGCCTTTCCCCTCTGCTAATCATTTCCTGCTCCCTCCACCCCCTTCCAAGTGTGTGGGCCCAGAAAGTACTGGCAGTCCCTCAGTTCATTGTATGTCTGGGCTACATACTATTTACATCACAGTAGTTGCAAACGGCTCCAGTTTGGACCAGGACTTGTTCTTTTAATTTTGTTTGTTTTTCCTTAAACATTGGACAAATAAGAACGAAAAGTTTTCAGTGTAAAGAGATCATGACTGTGAGCCATGAGAGTGGCTATGACAACAAAATTCTGCGAAAAAGCAGGGAAGATAAAAATGAGAGAGAGCAAGTGACAAAGTACAAGTTTGACTTTAATCTCACACCTGCTCCTAATAGGTTTTTTAAACACATTTCTTAATTTTTAGCATACTAAGCCACTATTTCTTATGAACTGATACCAACAATAATGCTGAAACAATTTGATGTGTGACACCATGAACTGTAGACAGAATTGAGAACCACGCTTCACCTAAGAGTTCTGCCCATCACGTTATTCTTCTTACTCTTCCACAACTGAAAGAATAACATTTGAGAAACTTATTCTGTGACCTGTCAAAGTGATCTCATGTTCACTTTGTTAACACAAAGTGATCTCATGATCAAAGTGTTAACACTCCCATGAAGATAATGAAGATATCCACACGAAGATAATGAAAGGAGCCAGAAGAGATGCTGTTAGAGAATTTACCTTTATGATCTGCCCTCATAGATCATAATCCTTTCAGTCATGGATAAAGGATCAGAAAAACAAAAATGTGCCCCAAAATTTAGTGTATGGTGAAAAATTGGCATCTCAATAAAGACCTTGTTTTCCTCAATATGATATTCTACCTCATAGTGGTAACAATGCAGTTCAGCTTGGAAAAGCATGGAATGTATCATTGTACAGAGGCTTTGCTAACCTTGCTGGGATTGCTTTAGGATAAACTGAATAAGACTTCTAAGAACCCACTGGTCACTTATGATAACAGGATCAGAAGAGGAGCAAAGAAAGTGTAGTGCTTCAATTAGCACTGAAAACTTTGTATGTGCATAGACACTGCAAGAAAAAAAAGAATTTATACTCTTACTACACGATAAAAATGCAGTTTTTTCCTTGTTTTAAGACTTACTGGGGTATATTAATATGCTAAAAAATTACAAGAAGGACTATCGATTGATCATTAAAGACAAGTGGAGGAAATGAGGAAGGGTGATTTTAAATCACCACATTAACCTGATGAAAAAAGGTTAGCAATGGAAAAGACAATAAATATGGGGACTACAGTGAAGGAGGAGGCAGATCACCATGAATACCTATCAAGAGGATGAAGCTTTATGTAAGCAGCCTATCAAAGAGACAGAGTCTGCTTTGGGGATTTTAGTCACCCACTTTGTCATTGGGAAAATAAACCAACATGATACAGAAAGGTGGTAAATTCTGGATGTGCTGGAAGCAACGAGAAGGAAGAATTCAAGAAAAGGAAGGATGAAAATAGATGAGAATAGAACCTTGTAGGAAAATTAGGTGAAAATCAATGTGAAATTTTTAAGTTCATGATCTTTAGAAAATAAGTGCAGGGAGTAGCAAAAATGCCAATGAAATTCAAAACACTGACTTCATACATTCAGAGACTGGAAAATAGACCCCAAAAGAGACAAGAAAGAAAAAAAACCCAAAAAACAAACAAACAAAAGAAATCACCAAAAAAAACCCCACAAACAAACAACAATAACAATATTTTCCTAAGGAAAAACAGCACTTTCCTGAATAGGAAGGGCTTGGGCATGAGCTGTCTCAGCATGGAGAGAGAGTGACAAGCCTAGATGGAAACCTGCTGGTTAAAATCACCTTTTCAATAATCTCAAACCTATGAGTGTCACAATAAGAAAGTGGAAACTAACCAGAGTAACATGGATGAGTAGGAAAGAAGAGCACAGGCATGTGGGGACAAGAGAAGAAAGGGCTGTAAGGGATGAACAGAGAGATGTGAGTCACAGTCATTCAGTAACAAGATCAGGAGTAAGAAGATGATGAAAAGGTGACAGACGAATTAGGAAAACTGAAATGTTTAATCCCTTCATTGATAAGAGGCAATTGAAAATCTTGTAGATACCATCTTTAATCTCAGTAACACAGGAATGACATCTCAGGTTAGAACTGAGAAGGAGGAGTAGAGCAGAATATTTACAGAAGTTGAATTGCTTTAGATCAACAAACTTGGATGAAATTTGCCCTAGGGGACTGAGACAACTGGCTGAAACTGTCCCCAGGGACATTATTTGTTATCTTATGTGATATGAGGAGAGCAGGTGTGGGTCCTGAAGACTCACAGAAGACTGTAAAAGGCAAACTTTGAATCAGTTTTAGCTGGAAAATGAAAATAAATGTGATGCTAGTGGCCACAATGGAACATTGCAACTGTTTCCCTAATATATTGGCATGTTTGCTATCATTTACAATCTAATTTAACTTGGATTCCTTTTTCACAAGGGCTGCTTTAACTCAAACAGAAATTACAGGAAAATCTGTAAAATCAAATATTTAGAATGGAGAATTCTTTGTCTGGGAAACTATCAAATATTTGGGGTGTTGCAAAAGTGGAGAGAACAAAATCAGGGCAGTAAGTAAAAGGAAAGAGCTAATCATCCTGTCTCCATAGAAACTACCGTGTTGAAGTACAAGGTACATTTTAAGATATTTATTATTGTTTAATGCAAAGAAAAGGGTAGTGAAGGGTGATTCATCAAAGATGGCAATGGAGTGATTGGAATATGTGGGCTCAGAAATGATACCTAGCATTACCTCACCCTTTTAGAGCCCCTCTTGATCTTGCAGTTGGTGACTCCACTCCTCTCCAGATAAAACACAATAGCATTTTCTGTATCAGAAAACCTGAAGATGGTAGATAAATGATAAATAATTATCAGATTTTTGAAGATTAGATTTCTTCAAGTCTTTGGTACTTCTGAAATGCCATGATAAAAATTTAAAAAGTCCTTAGAATAATCTCTGTTCCTGTTTCCTTAAAAAAATATTTTTATTTTCTTATTTTCTTTTTCAATTTTCTAAATTAGTTGTATTTTAAAATTGAGTTACTATAAGATTTCCTATTATAAACACTCATGTTTTGAAGTCCTGTCTTTTCAGAATTAGCTGATTATTTACTTGTAGTCAACAGAAAATTAAAACCCAGATATCCTGTGAAATTACTTCTATACCGCACAAAAAAATAGAAGTGATTTGGGGTTTCAGATGTATGAGAAGTAAAGCTTAAGCTGCAGAAATATAACTTGTTTGCTAGTTAGTGAAATGTATTTGAGCTTTTAGCTACATGCTACAAGTTTAAACACTCAAGTTCCACTCTTCTGAGTCTTTGAAAAAATTAGTATTTCTTTGAAGGAACACATATTGCCTCCTCAGGATTTCCAAAAAGGCTACATTAATGCAGAGGAGTCATAGAAATGAGGGGGGCTTTATGGCAGCTACAATTGATCAGCAGAACATATTTTCACTTTACAAACATTTCTACTCAACTCGAATCACCTTTTTCATTTTGTCCAGAAATTCTGGAAGCGTTTTCAGAAAGTAGCTGGATTTTAATAGAAACGGTGTTTTGATTTCAAATTTTGAACATGCATAGTAAAATAATATCGATTTTAAGGAGTCCATTCTCCTGGTAATTTTGCCCATTTTGTTCAACATGTTTATTTTGTCAGAAAAATATTTTCTTCAAATAAAGACAAATTCTATTCAAAGGACAACCCATTCTTTTGTTGTTTATTCATTTGACATTACCACATTTCTTAAAAAGCAGTATCTGCACCTTTCTGGATGTTTTAGCATTTCCCTGATCCAAAAGTCATGGAAGCTGAATATCTTCCAAAAAGCAACTGGCTTCTGAAAGCCAGTGTTGGCAGCACAGCAGAGCACCATACAACACATGCCACCTGTGAGCGCGACTGAGAATAGCCCAGAAGTGATCTGCAGCTGGTCTGTACCTCTCTCCCACGCTGATTCGAAAGTTCCTGTGTGTGTTTAGCCTTTTTCTGCTTGCAAACAGCAGGACTAACTTGGCCCTCTGAAGCAGAGAAGCAAATGTGGAGGTCAGTGATAACAGCACACTCCCCCAGCTGTACATCTTCACCCAGCATGCCCTCTGACAACTCTTGGCTGCTCATCACTTGGGGGCTGGAAGTGGTGTATAAAAAATTGGAAAGTTTCTTTTTTTTCAGAAAGTGGCAGATTTTATCGTTTTTCAAACAAACTTATCAAGTTTCAAATTTTATCCTTTTTCAAACAAACTTATCCTTTTCCAATCATATCTTCCCCCAAACCAGGATGCTGTTTGTAGTCAAGGCATGGTTTAAATATGCCATCCAAATCCAACAAACCTCTTACTTTATATTTTACCTTTCAACTGCCACCTTTTGTTTCATAAGGTATTTCTCCATAGCAGAGTTCACATAAAATGTTTTCTCTGGCTTAGGTAATTTTCCAAAGAGTTTTTTTCTTTTGTATTAAGACCTTCTTGTCTGATAAAGGCAAATGCAAAAATCTCCATGTTTGTGTGTCTTGCATTTCTTGTATGAATTTTCTTTGACTGATGTTTGTATGGCTTTATCTAATGTAAGCCAAAGGGGACAACTCCATTATGAGAGAAAACCAACAATTGTAGAAAGAGATAGGAGAGTCCTTCCAGCAGTTTGCTTTGATTCATGAAAAAAAACTTAAATGCATACATGCTGATCTTGGAGATATTAGAAATATCTTATTTAAGTTCAAGGTACTGCTCCATATTCATAGGAAATAAGTAAAACAAAAATAACAGAGTTGCAAATTTGTAACCAGAAGATCATCATTTCCCCAACCATGGGCAATTTTCATTCACCTTAAAAAATGATATGCATAAATTCCATATTCTCATAAAATTCCTGATGTCCTTTGTCAGAATGAGATAATCTATAGACAATGGCATTGTTGAAGACTCTGAAAGAGTCTGAAATTACAAGAATTTTCCGGAGATGCAGGTATTTGTGACACCCCAGAGTGTTGTAGCCTGGGATGGCTTTAGGCAGAAAGAAAAGCCCAAGGCTGTTCATAATACTGAGAGGGGGAAAGAGTGGTTTCAATTCTTCATCTTACCTGACAAGATAACCAGCATCTCACAAGAGCTGACCTGTGTTTTACTACTGAGCACCTGTTGCTAAGCCTCAGTTCCACAACTCCACGTAGAATATTAGGAACCTTGCTGGTTTCCAGCATAATTTATCATTCACATTCTGAATGCCTTTATCTGTTCATTTGGAGGATTATCCAGTGGGTGGAGGTAGGGAAAGTGGGAACAAAGATGATGCCTTTGAGTAGTGGGGAAATCATATTTGCCCACTACTCAAAGTAGCAGCACAAGTCCTGTGGGGATGCTCCACTTAAGGGATGATGAGGGAGATAAAATATGTTTAAGATATATGACTAAGTAGGCCCTATTAGAAGAAGACCAACTCCAGAACCTGGCAGTCTTGTAATGAAGGCCTGCAAGGCCTCCACTCCTCACACATGCCTTTTCCCTAAAGAAAGTCATTTGACACCTGTCCTTTACAATGTTCTTTTTCTTGAATAAACTGATGCAAAGGTTGTGGGCTTGTTCGTCACTCACTCATTTAGACACACCATTGCACACGGAGTTTCCAATGGGCTGACAGGCAGCTTGGTTTGCATGGGCACCAAGAGGAAGTTTCCCAGCACAGCAGGTATCACCTCAAGACACAGAATCAGCCCTTGGAGGTGCCTTTCTCCCTGCACAGATCTCTGATATCAGTATAAGAGAGCCAGAGGTCTAATTTAGGCTGCCACAATCAGCTTGGTTGGGCCAGGCACTCACATCTCAAGCATCACAGTAATGAAATGACACAGCTAAAGTGGTGAAGGAAAATCTGGCCTAAAACCTATTGAGGAGCAACTCAGAACTCACATACTCTTAATAACCTGTCACTTAATGAGTTGCCCAATTTTCTGGGAAGAGAGACCTCCCAGTGCCTTCCCATGAGTATACACACTTTATATTTATAGAGCTACTCAGTCTCTTGAACCTCTCTATCCCAACAGCTAGAACGTTCTCCTTGGAGGGAAAATATTCACCTTCAGCCCCTCTCTTAAGCATATTCAGTGCTTAAAATGTAGTGTCAGTCCCCCACCTTTCCATAGATGTATCTGGGTGACATGTCACTGTTCAGAACGGGTGATGAAGCCCTGCCTTCCTGCAGGTGGCTGAACACCTGCCTACTTCTGGGAGGTAGTGAATGAATTTCTTATTTCCTTTGGCTTGCACATGTGGATTTTTCTTAACCTATTAAACTGTCTTGATCTCAGCTCATGAGTCTTCTCACTTACTTTTCTGATTTTCTATTCCATCCCACTGAGGGAAGAGTGAGTGAGAGGCTGTGTGGTGCTCATACCCACCACAATTATGTACGGCTGTTGAGGGCTTAAAAATGTTATTTACAAATAATCACACTCTGAATTATAGATAGAGGTAATCATCTACTTTGTAATAAAGTTTAAAAAAAAAAAAAATGGAAATCAACCTTACATACCACCAAGCAAGGACTCAGGCTAACCATTGTGCAATATAATTTTAGCTCATAACATTCACAAGAAGCCAACCACACTATTTCACGTGGCCATTTCTTAATTTTAAATATAGAGACAGATAAAGAGTCCAACTTCTTGTTTTTTTAACCGATTAAATGAGTAGAATTCTTCAGCATAGTGTACATACGACCTTTCTGCTAAATGTCTTACACCTATTACAAACTTAGTTTTAAATTGTTGCTTTATTCATTTTCCTGAAATGTCTTTGCAGTTCATTTATGAGTCTGTTTAAATATATGACTATCCATAAAGTCAGCACAAGCACGGTGGGAAAGTGGAACCAAAGTTGTCACTGCATGAATTGACCATTCATTGACCATTCATTACATGAATTTGTGTTCGGTTTGGGGTTTTTTGTTTTGTTTTCTAACAAATATGCTTTGGGTTCATCTTGTTTGTCTCATGGCTGTTGAGCCTTGAGGATACGTGAGTCATACTTTGATGATTTCTTTATTGCATCTGGGCAAAAATAATACTTTAAAAGAGAAAGGCTAGAAGGAAAAATGAACAAGGGTTGGAAGGATGAAGAAGTGAAAAGACAGATATTGATAGATGTTGCCAAATGATCAGTGGTCCCAGCTGTTCTCAAAGTAAGTCCCATTCAAGCAAAAGATCTTGGTAACAGAAGGCAACATGGGACCATAGTACAGACAGGAGCAGAAAGTGTAAAAATCATAATTGCTTTGTGTTCCTTAAGTAGAGGAGCAGCAGTAAACAAGGCTGAATATCAAAGAGATTTAGGGTGGGAAGGAAAGCTGGGGCAGATCTTTCTTGCTTGGCACCATTGCCAAGCCAGGAAATTGCACCTGACATTCACCTCTCTCACCAGGAGGCAGGAAGCTCCCACCTGCCAGGATGAGTGTCCATGAAAGGTCCTTGAGAAAAGACAAAATCAGTTACCTGTTTTGTGCTTTCCCACCAGCCACAGGCAGAGAACTCTTTATCTGCTAAGTCCCTGAATGCTCTCTTGTGTGTCCCCTTCTTCTTATTTCAGCATCAGCTTCCAAGGCTGGAGTTCATCTACTCATTCCTTTTCTTTCCTTTCATTGGCCTCCAGATCCCCTGATGATGGCCTCTTTGCACACCAGGGCAGTTATAAAATTGCAAGGAATTAAATTTAAATTTCTCACACAATGGCAGTTGCACCCTTTTCTGCTCTGCTGGTGGAAGAAGAGTAGCAGCTGCCCCACCAGAACAATAAAACTACTTTCCAGCTCTATGTGACTGGCTGTCAGTGAACAGCCATGCATAAATATAATATATGGAGATCCCAGAGGTGGCATTTGTCATCTCTTATCAGCTCTGCTGCACACACCAGAATTTGATAGGACACTTAGAAGGATGATAAAAGCTACTATCAATCTGTCTAAGTAGAACCATCATGAGCAATAGTAACAATATCAATAGAATTATGGAAAATCAGCAGCTATATTATTTTAATGTTCATTTAATTATTAATTTTTAAAATCTTTCCTTCTTCTCCTTAAGATAAGGACAGCTAAGATAACATATCTGAATCTTTATATTAACCTGGCATATTAATGTCCTTTTTTATGTCTGAAAAAAAGCCCAAAATATCTTCTAATTAATTTTTTAAAAAGGAAAATAAAAATTAAATTAAATATAGTCCTCCAAAGTAACCACTTGAGCCCTCTTAAACATCCACACTACAGCGCACATTCACATCCATATCTGGCCCATCTCATTCCAAGTGTTTGCAAAGCAGTAGTATACATAATAATGCTAGAATTATTTTGGGACTTATTACCATTGGAATAGTCTGGTGATCTGCCTAGTTCCATATCCTTTCTCAGGCAGTGCTCCATGGCAGATGTTCCAGAGGAAAACATTAAATTCCCTACAGTGTACTTAACACTTGTGTAATATTACTGCTTCAGGGAAAATTTAAAATTTTTCCAGTTGATAATCAGCTCACATATATTGAAGTATGAGGACAGATAATTGTTATGCTACCCAGTGCGACTGCAAATGATATTTTAATTCCTAAGCCTCCTTTTCTGAATCCTACTGATTACTTCTTTTCAGTAATACCCCGTGATTGTTAGTTCCCAGGGCTGACGTGTTGCATTTGGTTTTGTTCCTGTGGATCTAAATGAGCATGTTTCAATTTCATCCATTTTTCTTTTCCTTGTATTTCTGGGTTTCGCACAAGTAGTCGAGATGAAGATTCTAGCTGTCGTCTATAATATAAATCATAATTATGTCTCCATAATATAAATCCTTTAGTATGCCTCCACAGCATCCATTTTTACCTCTTTACTCCTCAAAATAAAATGGTTGCGTAATTAAATAATTCTATTCAGAAATCCTGCTGTTGGATCTTTCCTTTCAAAACCACCAATAACCCAGAAAGGTCTGATCGATGATTTTGCAACTGAAATGAAAGAACTATATGAGGCATGGTGTTTCATTCCCAGCTGGGCTTAAAACCAGGACATAATCCCATTCAGAGAAGCAGTAGTAGCTGCATGAGCTGGTCGTTGCAATATTTTCAGAATTGGCGGTACAGGTATAAGCATCACTGCAAAGTACACAGGGAAATATGGAGTCAGTGGAGGACATCCATGTCACTTGGAAACCACTGGCAGCTGGAGGATGAGCCTCCCTTATTCACTGTGGTGCTCGAGGAGCTATTAGCAGAGACTTTCCTTGCTCGTCTCTGTGAGACTGTGTGACCACAGTATCTTAAACACTGAAGAGATGTCAGAAGCACTTCCAGTGAGTCTTTCCATACCATAAATATGTAATTGCTGGTCTCAGATTTCCACATGTTGAAATCCATTAACTGGAAGAGATTTCACTTGAATAGACACTTCTGTGAAAAAACTGTGCTTTGTGGACAAGGTCTGGTGATATTTGTCCAGTAAACAGAAAGCTTTTGAAAGCTTTATTGTCCAAATTAGTTCTTTTTGTTTAGAAGAAAAAAAATAACAGAAAAAAAAATCCCACAATATAGTCCTGGTTCTTTTTATTACACAGGTTTGATGGGAAACCAGAAAGCACTAATTCTACCTTTCAAAAGGAGAGGAAAAGAATAAGGTCAGATCTGCAGATCTTCTTGATGTATTGGGCGAGGAAATGCGCATGAGGCTTTAAAGGTAGGAGTTAGAGTGAAGCCCCATGGGGAATAGAAGTCAGTGGGGTGCACGGATGCTTCCTTTCAGAATGATTCCAAGGGGGTTAATGTCTGGCGTGGTGATAAAAACCTGGCATCTGTTATAGAAAACACAATAAGCATTGTTGTCATTGAGAGAATGGCTCTGTTTTTCCTGGCATGAGTTACTGTTTGGAAGCTGGTCTAAAATAGAAAAGAAAAAAAATAATCTCACTCTCCAAACTCAAAAATAAAGGGCTATGCCAGAATCATGTTCTCCACCGTATTTCTAGGAAGTGTTATTTCTTCATTGTTCTAAATTATTTACATACCTTAAGTGCACATGCTGCTGCAATGTACAGAAACTGCACAGGCTTTGACACAGGCACCAACTATTGTGCTGATTATGGGTGTGCTCAGAAATACAGGCTGTCTTCCCAAAGGCTGGCTTCAGGCACGGGGCACTAGTGCTGCTGGGCTTTCTCCTTTGCCAGTGGAGAGATTGACCTCCCTCGTGCAAAATTTAGAGCATCCAAATGAAGACCCTCTTCAGACTGTCCCTAGATAATGTTCTCTTTTTTCCATTGGAGATTAATCCATAAATAAAGTTCATCATTGTAAATTTCCCTTTCAAAGCATTCCAAGTGTTCACATGTGAAATGGGATCACACCCTACCCTCTTCACTGACTTTCCATTTTTATGTGATTTTTTTCTCCAGTGAAGAGACTTGCTTTGCACTTTCTTGTCTATATACATTAACAAGATATAATATTGTTAATATAATATAATATAATATAATATAATATAATAATGAACAAGATACAATATAAAATCCTGCTATGACACAGCAGCTCAGTTGACACCCAGCTAAACCCTCCACTCACTGGTTTTGGTACCAAATGCAGGGGAAGTAGACAGCAGGCTTTTACTTTTTCCTGCTAACTGCTCCTGTTCTGTTGTTCTATGCTATTTGTTGTCTATCAGCTAAATAAACACAAGCAGGGTGAAAAGGTAAAACCAAACAGTTCTTAACCCTTGGGTAAGAACCCATTGATTTCCATGCTATGAAATTTCAGGCTCAATGAAGAAAATAATCTCTGCAGGTGATGAGCAGAAAAGATAGCATATGTTATTCCCAGGCTGCATCACTTGCTTCAGAACAACGCAGAGGATCCTGCTGGCTATGACCACAGCTTGAAATTAAAACATTGTTTTCCTTTTCATTTCAGACAATGCTGCTAGTCTGACCCAACTACAGAAAGCCTAAACTCTTCAAAAGATGCATCAAACTGCACCCTGTAGATTTTTTCAATAGCCAAGAACGTACAGCAGCCAGTGCAGCCCATGCTCCTTTAACTTCCTGGGAGGTGACAAAGGCACAGAGGAGATAACTGAGATTATGGGGAGATTCAGAGCACCAGAGAGTCTCTGCTCCACTCCTGGGTGCCACAGCAAGGGAAGCGTTGATGCAGGGAAGAGTTACTACAGAGAATCATTGAAGAATGGCATTGTTAAGGTTGGAAAAGGCCTCTAAGGTCATCAGGTCCAACTGTTTGCTCATCACCATCATGTTATCACTAAACCATGTCCCGGATGCCACACCAAAACATTTTTTGAACACTTTATCACACACAATCTCTCCAACTGTAGTGAATGTATGCCCATGCCTTATGGTAAATCTGTGTCTGATTCAGTCAGTTCCTCAGCTCAAACTGTTTACTTTTCAAAATGCTGAGACCCACTCCATGGTTTGTTGAATCCATCCTCAAAAGCTATATCTAGCTCCTATATTGCCTCATATGAGAAGCAATATAGTGATGGGTTAGTCAAGAAAAATTCAGTGAATCTCTTTGCAACTGGAAAATGCACTTTTAATTTTCTGTAGAGTTAAAACTGAAATTTCAAATAAATTATGGGAGAAAACAAACAAAAAAAATACATTTACTAAACCAATACAAAAACAAAACAAGAAAAAAAAAACAAAATACCAAAACCACAGAGACACCCTGAATGTTATTTTAGATTTTCTACAATGATTTATATTATAGGTACCAAATTTCATTAAGCTGTAATGCTCTAGACAGCACAAAGAAGTAACACAGTGGCAAAAAGCCTAGTTTAAATTCGTCCAGTTCTTCCAAAATAATTTTTAAAGCCAGGAAGTTCAGAGTTATGATTAAATATATGGAAAATTTCAAATGTCATCTGCTTCATCCATTTTTAAATGTGCAGGATGCATAAAATACCCTGGTAACCTCGAGTCACTATGGTTTCACCAGCACAGTGCCAGAGGAGGAATATTTCAATCCTTTATCTGAGCTGTACATAGATGCCTAAAGGTGCTTTGAACAGTTTGGATTCATCTGCAGATTCTCCTCTCTGGGCACCCTAACTTGCCTCTGGAAACCTGGAATCTGTTCCCTCCCACTCCATGCATCCCACAACCTCTGCCAGAAAAGCCCATCCTCATTTCTGTAGTAGTAGAGAATTGCCAGAAAATCTTAAACTGCAGGATTCACTGGTTTCACAGTAGTGCAGAAGGGATCACAAAGCCTTTGTTGGTAAGCTGTGGAGTATTGGAAGAAAGATGTTGGTATCAGAAGTGCAATGGACTGAGTTATGCTGTCAGCCAAGGGAAAGAGCTCTGCCAGCCACAAAGCAGCCTCAGCACAAAGGTCTGTCTACCCATTACCCACCATAAGTCAAGAAAAGCTGGTATCCTCTCACTCTGTGCCACCTCAGACACGTCTTTTTTTCCACAGGGAGTACTTTGACAAGAACATTTTGGAAAAGGTATCCCCACATGAATGTTTGTGGATGTACTTCAAGCCATTCCCTGCCACCTGATCATGTCTAGTAACGTGGAGCTGTGGTTTCCTGTTTGCAGCAGGTCTCCAAACCTAGTACAATGTGGTGGAGTTCTTCAGGTAGGTAATCCAACTGATGATCCACAGTCCAAGAATTTACTGCATCCTCTGTGTAAATGACAAGTGCCAGTGAGCTTAGTGTGAGTAAGGAGCTAAGCAATGTTGATTTGTTCAAGGTGTCAGAGGACTGTAACTTGCCCAAAGACATTTGCTAGTCAAACATCTTTTTTGTTTTTTGGTTTTTAATCCTTGCAAGACTCTGCTTTTGTTTCTGTAAGCCCTCTGTTGGAATAAGAAAAGGTTATTGGTACCCATGGGCCATTACCCATGGGTTTCTCTTCACGTGGGTGTTTATGGTCCATCAGAGAAAAGGCATTAAACTGCCTCCTTCTCTGGCAGCATCTGGGGCTGCGTTGGGTCTGCCAGACCAAAAACATTCTTCTTGGCTGTGGGAATGTACATTATCAAATAGCCATCAAATACTCTCTTGGACTGTATCTAACCTCTCATATGAAGCCAAAAACCAGCTTGAATTCATATTGACATCCCTACAATGGCTCCTACACATTGGGAAGCTCCTTGTGTGAACACAGCCTTCCAGATGTGATGGTGTTAAATTGTGCCTCTGGTGAGATAACCTGGAGGGAATTGTTTAGAAGTGTTCCTGTGTTTTTTCAATGCTGCTGTCCTTTATTTGTCTTTTTTTTTTACATACTTTGTTTACTCTTGAGGAGGGATTTGTGTGACTCTCTAAATGATTGTAGCATCATTTTCTCAGTCTTACCCGATCATTTCTTTGTGCAGTGTTCCATCCTTTCTTCCTGTGACTCTTCCCTTTGTGACAAAACCACTGTTAATTGCACAGCTTAGCTTCAAATCCAGGATCAAAGGTTTGGCGTTCAGATTTTTTGCTCTTCAGGCATTTTCTTTTCTTTCTCTAATTATGAGAAATTTGCAAAACCATTAACTACCGGATTGAACTAATTTTTTTCTTCTGTAAGTTGAGGGGAAAAGGCTAATTGGGGATGTTCTTAATTGACTTCATCTCGTGTTTTGGGAGGTTGATATGTTTCATTATATCATTAAAAATACAGTGATGGTTTTCAAGAGTGTTTACAGACACCCACGGGTGGAAGCTACACTGCCGAGAAAGAAAAGGCTGCCATTGTGTCACTTTTACCATTCACAAGAGTGATAAAACTGAACCACTCCAGGCACATAGTCTGTTTATACACATTTGCTAGGTTAAATGAAAAGACATGTTGTGTTCCTTGTCTATCAAAAATCTGTACATGCATTCAGAGTGGACAGCTGGCATTTTGAAAAGCTGTTCTGGGCTTTTAAGAAAAAAATTGTACTTAACTGGCATGAGAGACCTCCATTTCAAACCTTGACAAAGACAGTGCTTGTGAGAATGCTTTGTTCCTCAGGGCAGCAAGGACTGGGAGGTCCATGTGCACTTCCCAACCAAGTTCAGCCCTGTTTTCTCATATTTTATTAGATTTAAAAAGAAAAAAAAAGGGGGGGGGGGGGGAGAGGGAGATATGTTTTCCAACTTTAAACCTGGATTTACTCCTTTTCTTCCTTTGGAAATAAATTTCATCCATGAGTCAGTTTTGGCAGTAGAACTTCACAAACTGATTTCAATTTCAACAACTGTTTAACATTATACCTTGCCATTCTGGGCTAAAATAACCCCAAATTATTCCTGGAATAAACAGAGTTACACTGAGAGTTAACTTATGCAGTGAAAACTGTGTACATGAAAGTAGATATTACTAATGAGGTGCTTAAAACTTTCAGCCAAGGTAAAGGACTTAATGACATGGGGGTGGCAAAGATGAAGCTAGATGAAAGAATACCTTTTCACAGCTTTATATTCAAGTCATTTTTCTTATGTACAGCCACTACAGAGCTCTCCTTGCCCTTAGCAGTAGCCAATCAAAAAAGTGCAAAAATGGCAGATGACTAAAGCATCCTTAAAAACAAGCAGCATACCATGTGCTCAGCATCTGCATCAGCTAATTAAAACAAAAGCTGAAAGGATCAGCAGCAGATACATTACATGGCTTGCTTTTATGTAAGTTGGATTTATTTGTGTTCATGCTTGGAGATAAACAGCTCATGATACAAGAAACCGCCTGTATTTCATCTGTTCATGTGATGTTTTGTTTCTTGAAAGCTTCTCATGAGTAAAAAAAAAAAAACAGAAAAAGAAAAAGCCCTTCCTATAGCTACATTTTATCATCAAAGACAATGGGAGTGAAGAATTATGGTTTACTCACCCACACACTGAAGAAAATTGTATGTCATTCCTTCATTCTGATTGGCTGAAGATTGCAAGGAATAGATATATTTTCTTTCTCCTTTCTTTTGTTGCTTGTATTTAGCAAAATTGAACACCCTCTTTCCTGGGGTTTCCCACTTGTCCATCCAAAACCTCTAATGGGATTTTACCTAAGGAGCTTAGAAACAATCCCAGACCATGGGAATGGGTTTTTTTTGTTTTATTTCTGTTACCAAGATATTTTTTAAAACATAAAAGAAGAATCTTCTTCTGTTTTTGCTTTTGAGGCAGTGAGGAAGAAAGGCATTGAACAAACACATGGCATAAAAGTAATGAAATATCCAGTGAATTTCCTCTATAAGCTTATTATTTTTTCTATTTCAGTCACACACAGCTAAGAAGCATTTAAAGTGATGCAAATTATTAAAAAGGGTTATTACACACACCACAGTTTCATCTGCCACTCTTCTACCAGACAATGATTTTTTTCCCCCTCAACCACCACTTTCAAGTTCTACAGCTTAGTGTAACCATTTTAATTTTTTTCTTTCTGGAAGGCATGAAGATAAACCATGCATGAATCAATACATGAATGAATCAGCCTCTGGTCTAGCTTACTGATGTACTCATCATTCATATCCTTGCATAATTTACAGAAATTGAAACTGTAGCTGGGCTTTGCATTCAGCTGAATGAGGCTTGTTTATACAGTACAATAGGGTTCCATGTTCCAAAAAAGCTAATTTGTAGGGATTGTTCAAGCAGGATGAAAACACCTAAAGCTTTGTGCTGAAGAGTTGCAGTTAAGAACCAAGGTATCCCAGTACTTTAGGACAAAGCTTGGTAGGATTGCCAGTCTCTGGGCTTAACTGCATGGTCTGACTTAATTCCGAGGGAGTTTTGGCTCCAGGCTCCTGTAAGGCACTGACAGATCTCCCACATCCAGCTGTTCCCAGCTCCTGGGGTTGTCCCTCGGATAGCCAGGATTCAGTTTCTGGGACCACCACTGCCTAAGTAGCTGACTTTGGATCTTAAACTCAATTGTCCTCTGCCAACAACCTTAAAGAGAACAAGAACAAGTCACAAAAGCAATCACAGTTACTATTCTGAACATTTTTTGAAAACTCCCTTTTTATCAGTATGCTTCCTTTCTGTATCCTCTCTTGACATGTATCACAGGGACAAGGACTAATGGGAGCACAAAGCCTGCCAGATTCCCCCAGAGAGCCCCTTGGGGAATGATATTCTTCCTCCATTCACTCCCTTTCCTCACGAATACACCCTACAGTTCTGCCAGGCACCAGTGGAAACAAGGGGCCCTTGCAGGCTACCTGCCTCCACAGCCTGTCTTATTTTGGATTTCACTGGCCTTTGGTAGGGCAACTCTGTTTCTATTGTCTCCTGATTGCATTCTCCCAGGGATATATATATATTATATTCTGAATTTTGAAAGTTTCCAGGGAAGAATTTGGCTGTCTCTCAAGTATTTCTTTGAAGTGCTCAGATTTAGCAGTTACAATTACAAAACAGTAGAAGCCTGTATGTGAGGAAAGACTTTTCTGGGTTGGAAGGATATTTCCACTTTGATTGTTACTGTCAAAGGGGATTTCACAGCTATCCACATTACATCTCACCCATGCAGCTGACATCAGAGCAACCTTTGCTGCTTGAGTAAAAGGAGACTCGGGGAGATACATTATTCAGTTTTGTACAGAGAAGGAATGGAAAATGTATTTTCAGAAGCAGTCTAGAACTCCACATTTAATAACATCAGTATTTAAAAAGAAACATTGGAGCATGGCCTTAATGAATAATTGTTGTTTCCTGAAGGCACAGCTTAAATCCTTGGTTCTGTGAAAGTCAGAAATCTCCAAACAGCCGTGTCCCATTAGCACAGCACATCAAACATCACGGGCTGATTTTAGTTCAGCTGAAGGCTGGGGATTTACATCACTGACAGCAGCCATGCATATGGTCACATACAGTCAGGAAATGAATAACTCTGCTTGAACCAAAGCGAGCAAGGGTGCAATAAAAACATATCCTGCAAAGGGATCTGTGAAGGGAAATGGGAGGAAAGCTGAGCTCACACGAGAATAACAAAGCCTGTCTCATTCTAGACCCCACTCCTCTGCAAAACACAGCACAGGAAAGGGCCCAAAGCTCAAAATATTACCAGGGAAGTATTTCCAGGCCAGTAACTCAGCTTGCATGACAGTCTGTACCCAGGGTGCCAAGAGGGCACCGAAAGGTCCTCCTTGTTCTGAGAAGCCCGGCTCCTGAGCAGAGCCCACTCCTGGAGTGCAGGATGCTGATGGATATATTTGGCTTGTCACTGAGGAATAAGTTTTGCTTGTCAGTCACCCAAATGGCAACAGTAACAAAGAGGTCAAGACTGCTTGCTCTATATCTGCTTGTGAAGTAAGAAACTGCATATTTTATTTGGCTAAGTCAAGCACAGTTTTAATATTTGTTTCTGTAACCACAGATGGATTTTGGAAGCAGTTAAACAACAACCATGCACAGACAGTCTGGGAGACAGCATAAGAGCATGCATTCTCTTGGTATTTCTGATATTCCCAAAGAAACAAACACAGGAAAAAAAAGGTGTGAGTCCTTTATGACACACTATAATACAGTGAGAAGAAGCATAAATCCTGGTTTGGTTTGGTGTGCATGGTGTGGTACTTTGCCCTCAGTGACTTCAGTCTGTCACCTCAGGCAGAAAGGAACTCCATTGACCTGCCTGGAAAGTGTGTTGTCAGAAAGGAAGTCATACCAGTCAGTCACTGAGGGGTCAAAAAGAAAATATACCTACTCTTGCTTAAAAAGAAAGCAGCTTTGCATCATGACACTTTGGTGACTTTTTCTGTTTCAGTGACATAGAACATGCCCCACTTGTTCGCAGGGAGATACTTGTGTAGGACAGACATATGCCTTGTTGGTATCTTTGACCATCTACTTTCTTGCATTGTCTGTTCTGGCATTAGTGTTTTATTGATTGTTTGCATAATCAGCATACCCATTCATACAGTAATTAAAATCAGAAGTATTTCATTGTGTGGATATCTGCACTGGGTTGTGACACCTGACCTAGGCAGTGCACATGAACATCTTTTATTCATAAATTCTGTGATCTGGAAGTAGAATTCTTTTGAAGTAATTAGCCATCACAGATGAGAACTAAATCAGATAACAATTACATGAAATAAAATATAAAATTAATTGTTTCTTCTCTCAGACTGCCATTAACTGGCAAAAACTTCAGCATATTTGGCAGAGTACTCCACTTCCTCTTCTGAATATTTGTGTGAAATGAAAGGTACATTTTGTATTAATGTAACTATATGGCATCTAAAAATAAATACTTTGTGATCTCACCTTCACCTAGAAGTAAATGTGAGCAAAGCTAAACTTACATCTTTAGAGGAATGTAGATGTATGCTGAAGGCATGCAGACAAAAGAGGTGCTTGGGCCACTTGGGTTAATGGTGCTATTTGCAGAACCAATTCAAAGTACTCTGAAGTCAGTAACCACATATTTGGCCTTGATGCACGTCAAACCTTTGGTTCCTGTGACAAAAATAAGAATTTGCTTGAACTGATATGAGAATTTCAGTTAGCACTTGAATTTCAGTAAAGCAAATGATATAATCTATAATTTCTTTAGGTTATCGTAATTCCTTTGTTGACAGCTGAGGAGGGCTTATTCCTCAGATGTAGATGAGATGTGCACTTGTACATTTTGTTAAAGAAAACAGATATCAAGGTAGAATTAAGTGCTTGAAGACTACTGACAGTAAAAACAAATGGAGGCAACACACACCGCACACTGCAGCAAAGCCAGGTTGGGCATTATTTAAAGCTTTTTATTGGACCTGTTCAAGAAGAAATCCTCAAAATTACTTTCAAGAAGCTAAACCTTGCAGCTAAATTAATGGCTCATGCTATTCCAGCTTTCTTTGGGACCCTAGATAAACAAAGATTTGCTTTTCATATTTGGAGTTACCCTTTTTGCGTGTCACCACATTTGTTGGGTGATCCTGTCTTCCCAAGGAATGGATATCTCTGGCTGCCAGCTACCATCAGAACACAGTGTTTCTCAGCTTGGAGCTTTGTTTGCAGAATCTGGAAAGAAGGGAACCAGTCTGAGCCATGAAACACCTTTGTGCTGCGACTCAGGGTCACGGTGCAACAGGGACCCTCTACCAGCCGTGGGTCTGCTGACCCCACACAGCCCTTGGAGTGCCTGGGGCCCCCCAGGTACCCTGAGCTGCACACAGGTGGGACTCCTGGCCAGCCTCAGCTCCAGCCTCCCACAGCCTCAATGGTGGTGGCAGGTCCCCAAGGTGGTGTGACCAAAGTCATGGATGCAGGCAGGAGCAGCCTCCCTCCCAGAGCATCTCCCTGCTGTGAGCAGTGCTGCTACAGCACTTCCCACACTCTGGAAAGCACAGCAGACACTGGTTGTCTGAGCTAGCCTCTCTGACTTTGCAATTATGAGAATATGGAACAGTCACATTGCCATGCCAGTGGCAAAGGGGCTTAAAATCTGCTCCCAACTGTTTCCCAGAGGGTGTTTACTTCCTGCCAGCTGACAGGCATGACTGACTGTACAAGCGCTCCTTGCACCTGTGAGGACAAAACAAAAAAAAAAAAAAAGGAAACCTTCAGAGCAATTTAAGTTTGTGTGACTTTACTCTCAGACACACTAAGAGTGATTACATGGCAGGTAGCTGCCTCTTAGCTGGGAGATGGTGACAAACAGCTGCGAGTTCAAAGACCAGCTGGAGTCACCTCTACAGTTATGATAATAAATAGGGTACAAACGATAACAGAGTGGGAAACAGAATTGCCATTAGATTTAACAACAGATGGGCAATTGCTCCCAAATCCCTTCAATATTGAAAAGTGCAAATCAACTATTTTAGCCCCATGTTAAGTAAACAGACTTGGGCTCTTCCAGGCAGGGAGCCTCAGGTATGAATTCAAAGAGAAGAGCAGCAAAGCAGGGACCCACCCTGAGCAAAGGTCCTACAGGGTGGCAGCAGCATCTGTCTGGTGCTCATTCCCCTCAGCATGTCCTTTGCCTACATGAATGATGAACCCTGGCTGGAGAATTACAGCTAAAAAAATGAGACAGTGGGCTAGCCATGAAAAAGGGATCATTAAACTTGAATGTGGGGAAAACCCAAAAGAACAGAAATGGGAAGACCAGAGGGATGTGGAAAAGAAAATTGTCCAGAAGAAAAAAATCACCTCTGACTGGAGACTGTCAGAGGATGGCCATTTCTCCTGCCAACCCATTCCCCACAGGAGGTGGGAGTGCTGTAGGAAGGAGCAGGGTGACTCTGAGCACCCTATGCCACTCCTGAGCCAGGACTGGAGAAAAGGCTGTGCTGGACCCTGATGGGTGACTGACTGCATGGCATGAATTGTTGGTGCCTGGGTGAGACAGAAAGCCAAAGCCTTCTTTACTGTCTATGCATCAAAGCTCTTCTCCTTTTCACTTCAGCAGAGCAGGATGTAACACCTGTTTTTCTGCCCAAATTTTAACCAGGGCAGCATTTTCTTCCCCTTCAGTGTACACAGCGTTTTGCTTTGCGGTAGTATTTCGTGCTGCTCAGTGTCCTTAATACACTGTTGTTCTCTCTGACAGAATTCTTGGTTGAGGAAAATAGTTTTAGCAAAACCAAATATTTTTTCAATCATATTTTGGTTTAAAATCTTATCTACACTTGTATTTCTAATACCTATGTCTCAGCTTTAATTCTGTAGCAAGACTTCCAGTAATCTCCCCACTGAAACTTTGCTACATACAAATCAAATCAGAAGCTTTTATTGATGTGAATACTACAGAGAGAGCATTTCCCAGGCCATATATCCTAATCAAATGGATTTTCCTTTCAAATTTCCAACATGATTTAGATTTTTCATGTGTTACTCTGCTGCAAAAATTGTTGTCATGCATGATCAAACTGCATTATGCTTCCAAAATGGTCGCCGTGTTGAAAGGAATATGTCAGAGGTAATTCAGCTGCAGATCACTCTCCCTTGTGGGAAGAATTGGGTTTTGGCCAGCAGGAACAATCATCCATCTCTGCAATAAAATGCAAAGCGGCACATTAATGTATTTGGAGGATTTTGAACAACCAGTTCCACTTTAGGGCAGTAGTTGGTAGCCTGATGTTCTTAGACCTGTTATTCCACATTTATTAACCATCAATTTATAGGCCAGATCTTTAGCTGGCTTACAGGTGAACTGCTCTGCTGAGGCTGCTCCCCTGTATTAAAAAGTTGCAATCTGACCTTAATGCACTCCTCATTTCCTAATGCTTCCATACTTACAAACAAAGTATTTGGAACAGACAAGAGCACTCTTTAATGCTTTGCCTAGAAAGAGGAACACTGTCTTTATTTTGACATGAGTGCATAAGAGGGGCAGGGATTGAGGACAGATAGGCAGTGGGAAATACAGTATTTGGTTATCTTGCATCTGTGCACAACTGATCCAAGGATTTTAGATTTTTAAACCTAAAGTACTACTTAGCACTGACAAAAGCTCCCTGACAAAAAGGGATTGATTCAGAGCTGCAGAAACAAGACTTATCCAATTCCTTTAGGTGTCCTCCCTTGAAAGGAAACACCTATTATGGGATACCAAGATTGACAAATTAACAAAATATCTAATTGAAGAAGATGCTTTTGACCCAGATGGCCTTAGTCCTTGTCTGAGGTCGCAGACAGCTGTATCACCCAGCACTCCCAGTGCAGGAATGAGCCACAGACACCTCACATGAGTCAGCCCTGCATGACTCTGCTTGTGACTTCAGATGAATTTTTCACAGACACACCAGTTAGGACCTGTGGGGCCAATCACTGGTCCCCTTAGCTGAGTACGGGTTGCAGAGCAGGACCTGATGGGCCTGATGGACCAGCCTTGGTGCTGATGAAACACCACTGATGATGCTGGTGTGCACAGAGGGAGCAGAACAGCTGAGCCTGCCAGAGGGCTCTGATCTGAGTCAGGAAGGCTTTCAGCAGGAATCCTAAGCAACAAGCAAGGGCTGACTGTGCTCCAAGCTAAAGAAAAGGAAGAAAAATTAATGCAGCTGCAATTGTTTTGGTTTCAAAATATGTGCCATTAAATGCAAATTTAGTTATGCTTCGTTTTTTCCCCCCAGAGAAATCAGTTTTTAAATAAAGCACAGTCCTCCCCCCATCACAGTGCGGTTGGATCATTTGTCACCGGCTGTGCTGGTCACCTGGTCCACTTCCAGCCCCTATGCACGCTACTTTACCTCACATATTTGGATGCCCTGATCAGATGTCAGAAAAGGAGCATGACGGTATTTCTGGGCTTTCCACCAGGTCAGTGGTTTGTTAGTGCTTCAGCCATGCCAGTGTGTGCTGAAATGTTCTGTACCCTATTTGAAAGAAACCTCATCATAAATTCAATTAGCATGAAAAATGAACCAAGGCATAATATTTTATAATCATCTACAAAGACCCTTTCATTCCAAACCAAACCCTGAGCTTCTTTGCAGGAGAATGTTAATGGTATGAGCAAACACAGATACCTCCACAGCTCCTTTTGCCACCTGCTCTCCAGCTTTGGAGAGGGCAAGAATGTAAATTCCTGCATGCTCCCATTGGCTGGGTGACAACAGCACCCACGAGGGCAGTGTTGGCAAGGCAGGGCCATTTGTCACTCTCCTGCCTGACCTCGTTCAGAGCTCAGCTAGAGAGAACCTGATGGCACCAGGCACTGTCACCTGCCAGCTCAGGACCTCTGCAGACCCTCCAATGCTCTCCAGAGGAGCAGAGTTCTTTCCATTTGCCAGGCACATCAATTTGGGTTGAATTGGGTCACCCAGGCATGGGTTGCCTCCAGCATTATTTCATCCCACTTCAACCCCACCTAGTCTTCACTTTAGTGGGGTGGGAAGCCCACCCTACTTGGTGAGCTGAAAGGAACTGAGGTCCCTGTGCTGCTGCTTACATGGCCTTACCTCTGGCAGCACAAAGGGGTGCACATCAAATGTGGTCTTCAGGGATCTGTGTAAAGTAAATTAAACTAAAGGAGAAAATGCAGGTGGACCTACAAGTGCCATCAAGGTATGTGGTAGTACCTGATCCTTCTCATCATAAAACCCTTTTATTCAGCTGGCTAGAAATTGTTATGCTCTGGGAAAGGCAAGAGGAAGTTTCCGATGCTGTTTGTCTCTCCACAACTGAACCTTTTATTTAATTATTTGATAGAGTTTCAGCAAAGTGGTTTAGCCATTTCCAAGAATGAAACTGGGGGCAGGGGAAAGAGAGAGAAATGTTGTCAAGGCAACAGTAATCCCATTATTTTTTAACTTCTGAGTGCCTGAGTTAGGCAACCTCTATCTTCTTTTTATGCCATTTTTATGCATAATAGTAATAATGGTGGAGACAATTGTTCTCATCTCCTTTAACAAAAGAGCATGCCAGGGTAGTAAAGGGACAATAGGACATGCATTTGCAAACAAAACAAGCTGGCACCTTCACATTGCTGGCTGCTGCATCTGCTGCTGCTGCTATTTTGAAAGCAAGCTTTCAGGGCCTCAGTGCTCTGCTAGCAACATCTCTTTAAATTGCCCTGCACCAGACAAGATCAGGACCCTCATTTCCCTGGCCTGAAGTGCAGCTGACAGCCTCCACGTGTTTGGGGCATATGTTAGTGCTCAGCAATCATTTCCCTCCAGATTTTATGGCTCATTGTCATTTCTCACACAACAAAATGCTTTAAATGTGGAGAAAGGCTCTGCTTTATGCTTTGAGGAATGTCCCTGGAGAGAGGACTTTAATTTCTGCATGATGGGGGAGACTTTTAAATCATATTGCATCAGTTACTATTTGTCAGATAAGATATGTTCTTACTATGAACTCAGCCTACAGCACATTTGTAAAGTGCACTGAGTGAAAGGAAAACAACAACAAAAAAGAAAATAAAACCCCTAAAACAACTGGCCTTTCAGGAGTCCTGCTGTATTTTCATGTTTTCCTTTCACTTTCCTAGAGCAAGTGAAGTTAGTCAAAAATTTCAAGGGTTTGGTTTTAGGTTTGTTTTTTCTTTTAATTAGAAAAATAGGAGTCTCACTGGAAATACAAACAAGAATGTAGATCAGATATTGTTTTAGGAAAAGCAAGTACAATGGAAAGTGACAGTAACAATTGAATAGATCATTTTGTTTGTCTACTTAGAAAATGTCTTATTTCCAATTTTTTTTACATTTGTCTATTACTTTTCTTTGAGTTCTTTCTGGTATTTTAATACCATTGCTCTGTATTTTTACATTTTCATGCTGCAAAATATGGAGGCAACAATTCCTAGCAAACAGACTACAGAACTACAGCAAATGTTTTGTCTGTGAACCTCTGGCCTCTACATCAAGCCATTTTATTTCTGCTTCTCCATTCCCCAGGCCATGAAATGGGAATTATCTATGATCTCACTGATTAAGTAAATTGTTCTCTATTACAAAGGCATTGTGGAAAAACTGGGGTATACTATTTGTATGGTATATATAAAATATATAGTATTTTATATATGTATTTTATATATAAGTATATGAATTTTTAATATATGTGTATTATATATATGTATTTTATATACATCTTATGTATTTTATATATATATGTGTTTATGAGTGCATAAGGTATTGGACAGGCATGAGAAGATACCAGACATGTTATAGGAGATGTCAATATTATTGATTTTGTTCTTATTCAGATTGAATGGTCTCCAAAAGCAGGACTCTTTCCACTGCAAAGAAGTCTTCCCTGGCTTCTGCCTGTGTTTTGCAGCACCCAGCAGGGCCTGTGTGTTTGATTTGCCCTGGGTATTATTTCCCTGCAGTGCTACCTCCCACATCAGCAGAGCTTGTCGCCTTTCTGCTACAGGGAGCTGAGCTCCCATTTCATTTTCAAGCATGTTCTGACAACCTGTGCAGCTTTGTACCTTGCTAATAGATGCGTGGGTACTGAATCTAATCCAGCAATGTACACCAATTAAGTAACTGCACTTTGAGAACAGATGTGACATTTTTTAAAAAATCACAGCAAAACCAATTCCAGCAAAACATCAGTCAAAACATTAACAGTGCTATGAGGACTTTCTGAGAATATCAGGGATAATTTTACTACTGCTACAGCAATGAAAATAAAGCCATGGCAGGAAAAGGAAAACAAATTTGTTAAATAACAACCAGTGTGAAAAATCTGTTGAGAAGTTTCTTGCTGCAAAGGAGTACGTGTGCATACACCACACCAGCACAGAGATACAGGATGTTATCAGTACTGTGCAAACCTTCACTCAGCTGTCATTAAACCGCAGGCTGTGCTTGTCTGGGGTTGTTAAACTCATTTTGAGATGCATTTCATGGAATCAGCTGTTCTGCTGTATAACTTACACCACCTGCTCTCCACCTGACAGGATAAACTAAGCCACTTCTTGTCATGTGGCAGCACTAAAGAAACAAAGCCACACGTGCTTTCTCCTCCCCCAGCCTTCTCAAAACCAGGTTGTTTCACTAGTGCACCGAGAACTTCGACCCTATACCTGAAAATGCTTAAATGTGTATTGAATTTTACTATTGCATTTCATAGTTTGAACCAGTGCAGGGTTTAACCCTGCCTGTAATTCTAAAAATGTCAGGATTGCCACCATGAGGAAGCCATGTTCTTGTGCTTTTGAAGGAATCGGAGCAGGGTTTTATGCCAACAGATGTACATGTGACTTTCCCTACTAACCATGCATTGATCAAACCCTCTGTTCCAAACAATAATAATAATTAAGTACACTGCATTCCCAAGTGGTGCAGGCAAGGGTCAACAGAGTTCACACACTTATAAAATGGTCAGTACTGAGTTTGCTCAATGCTAGAAAAACAAACATGGATGCTCTATATCTGTCATTTTAATTATTACCATAGCACTGGCATGGTGGAGAAATCCACAGCTGTGAAACAGCAGCTGGCAGCTGCACTATTCCTACTGTCAGAAGTCTACCACCTGATTGTTTTTTAGCTCTTCCAGAGAAAGGAAGAAATATAAAATTTCTTTGTAGAGAGTGATTTAAGTTTTGTGATAGACACCCACATATACAGTGACATCTCATTAATTAAAGAGAAACTGAGAGTCAGACACAAGGAAATCAGAGGTCTTTCTAAATGAGACAGTAACCAAAACCAGAAATGGGTTACAGATGTCCTCTCTCACAGCCTTCCTTAGGACATTAGGACACAGTTTAAACAACAAAAAACAGCAAGTGTGGCAGCATCAAGTGACCCTCAAATGGATTTGATGAGTGGGGCTCCCCAGGAATCCTGTGCAGTTTTAGGTCTGGGAAGCATTTGCAACGTGCTGAAATGCCCCAGAGTTGCTCTCTTCTCAGCTCTGCAATGTATCTGACCTTTCCATATCAATTCTTGAGCAACATGGATAACATGAGAGTTTTAACCAGGCAAGATAAATGCCAACATACATGATTGCAGTCACGTCATCTGCCCTGGGTGCTTTTGCTCAGGGATTGCTCCAGCCTCATTTGCTGTATTGCCAAAGAATGACACTTTTGCAGATTTAACCTTTGCTTTATGTTACTTCTCATTTCTCTGAGTCACAAGGAGTTTATTCTCTGTTCTTGGGCTCACTTGCAGAGAGCACAATTTCCTTTCTCTGCCACAAAGCATGCACACACAGAGTAGAGACACAAGAGACACTCTTATGGTTTCTTCTTGGGTGATTTCAAGAGATCAAGTTGCTAAAAAGAGCAGAGTGTCTGTCTTGTTTACTTTCCTGCTGAGCAGGTACAGGCAGGGCACAGATCCATATGTGTCTACCAGGGAACCACCGTGCTCACACAAAAACTCCTCTAGAAATTGAAGCTCTGCCAAAGGGAAACTCAAGGGTCTTTTCAGTGTCTAAGGTGGGGATTAGCACTTGCAATGGTGTGCAGCTTTTAATTTCCTTGGGGCAACATTTCTCATGCCATACAGGCATAATTCTTTGGTTTATTTGGCTTCTAGCTACCTATCACACCTGTCATAAAAAGTGATGTAGAATTGATCTTGATTTGCTCTTGCTGCTTTATAGGTCACATTTTATCAGCAATGCCTTGTCCAGGAAACTTTCAAAGCATTAGTCAAAAAGGACAGTTTTCCACACTTTTGTACATCTGACAACAAAACAGATGTTTTTAGAGACTGAATATAAGGACTTTTGGAAAATCAGGAGTCTTAAGGCATTGCTTACACTAGACATTAGATTTAGACAGAACTGTGAAATCCGAAATAAGTAGGCATTTTTGAAATATTAGCAATTTTTTTTATCTTTCCATGGAGGTTTTTTCAGTGCCAAATGCTTAAAAAGTGACCTTTTTTCCCATCAATGGATCAGTGGTGGCACATGCAGTAAGTTTCAAAAGAAATCTGGTCTTCTCTGTCCTTGTTCATAGAGATCTCCCTACATGTAAATTTTCACAAACTCATTTGTGGAGTGATTTGGAATCCATTATAGGAAAGTGTCCCTCAAAATTGAGATGTTAGAAATATTTCGTTAGGTATAAATCCTCACTCCTTCCCTCCACCAAAAGTATTCAAAGCAAGATGTTGCTTTATATCTTGAAGACTGTGTGTTTTCCTCCAGATCAGCTTTCTGTGGGTCAGAAAAAGTCACCATGGTCCAAACCCTCTAAGTTCCCTATGGAGACACAAAGGCTTGAGTAAGATGGGCCCTGTCTTCTTTCCAGAAAGGCCAGAGATTGGCTTGCTGCTGGTGTTCATGAGCAGGAGTTTGCACTGCACCCCACAAACAGCACCAGGGCCCAAAGGTGTACTTAATAAGTGGGGATTTTTGAGCCAGGAATTCCACGTGAAGCCTGTGTCTCTATGCTCCTCATCCTTTCCCTGGCCATGCACACTTAGTTGTTCCACACTTGATTGCTCCCGTTGCTGCAGATCTAACAGGAGGATTTACTTTGGGTCACATTGCTGAGAGCCAAAAATTTCCATGTTGCTAGCTGCAGAGGGACAAACCATCTCTGACTTGTGGGCAGCATGTGCCAAGAGAATGGGCTTCACTGCTGGGGAAGGGAAGAGATAGGGAAAGCCAGATCCATCCAGCAAGGAGGAAAAGTGAACAAAGTGAGAAGGAAACAGGGCATCTTGGCAAATTGCGAATATCTTGTCTATCAAGTTCAACACCACCAGTTTGGCACATCGCCACAGACATTTCTTCCAGTGGCTCACAGTGTCATATGGCCCAAAACACCTGCCTTCTCCTACCGCATTGCCACATACCTGCATTGCCATGGCACTTTAAAAAACCCCAGCTGCATCTGTGCAATTCTTGTGAACCCCTGCTTAGTGCCAACATGTTAATTCTCTTGGAAATGCTTGTGATATTTGAATCTAATTGGTCTTGGCAAGGAGGGACAGACACATTATTGCTATTCTGTCAGCAGCTTGCATTGCAGTGACTGGTTCAAACTTCTAGGGTTGAACTGGGAAAGAGGCTGGGGGACAAACACACTGGAGCTGTAACAGTTTCCAGTGATGCAATTAGTGCTTGCACAAAGCCTGCACCCAGAGCTGCACTCTGACCTTTGCTGTTCAACTGCTTGAAATTTTACACAGTCATTACGGAGAACATCGTTTTTCAAATAGCAATTTGAGTAACCAGAGGGTCATGATTTCTGCTGTTACGTACTCACAGCTAAGTTGAGATGCTCTAGCAATCTCCACTGAAGTGGAAAGCTACATGCAAGTGGGGAAGTGATGCCTGGATGACCTGAAGTAACTTCCTAGACTTATGCATAACATCTGTGGCTTCACCAGGAAATGAGCTCAGAAATCGCAGGTTGTGGGCCTGTCTTTGTACCCACAGAGACAGTGGTCATGACTCAGTTTGCCAAATGGCAAAACTAAAGAGAAAAGAACACTTCTGAGAAACAATGAAAACCAAGCTCAAAAAGACAAACAAACCACAGCGCTGTAAACACCTTCCATGAATGACATGGAATGAGCACCTGTACATAGCCAGGATTAAACAGACCCTAGAAAGAATTTTTGTCTCTAAGCCAGAGCACCCCAGTGAATTCTGACTATGAGCAAAGCCTCACAATACTGTGGGCAGCAACAAAACATCCTTGGCATCTTCAGCTGTGCCAGAGACAGCTGTGCCTGCTCCCTTTGCAAAGCATGGAAGGATGTCTGTCAGAAGCAGGTACAGCCATCCCGAGTCCTCCTGGCAGCATTGAGACCAGCAGGCTGACTCTACACAGTTCTCCCCTTCTGTCTCCATTCCACCTTCATTCTGCCTCTAATTTTACTTTCTGTCAGGAAGAAAACGTTTTTGCATTATTATTGTTATATTTTGGGCATCACTTCCAAGAAGCCTTGAGCCAGCTTTGCAAAGGCCCAGTGAAATTCCAAGGAAAAGCATAAGTCTGAGATTTCTGTTAGCTTTGGCTTAGGGATAAATCTCACCTGAAGCATCTAGGTGGCCAGTTTCTGCATTCATTGGATCTACTGCAGTTTAAGATAGCAAGTCCAAAGATATGTCTCAAGGTAGGTGTTGTCCAAGCAGAAACAAGTTTCATGCGCAAGGATAGATCGTATCACATTCTCAACTACCTCCATGTGACATGGAAAGCATTCTGTGCCTGGAAAGCAAAGGGCTGCAGCAGATGCCCCACATCAACCCAGAGATCCTTCCTCTGAGACCACTGTCTTGCACTGCTCCAAGAATCAGAGATTTATCTCCTCAGTGTGCCAGCTCTTGGCACACCTGCCTATAAATATGGAAAACAGAGTGTGACACTGTGACAGCTGCTCTGCATGGACATACCTTAGAGTCCTGCTCCTATTCTCCTTTTCAGCAGCAGCAGGCAAGCCTGAAGGACAGTGTCAGGAATGCTGGTGGGCACAAGCTCTGCTAAGAGCCTCCAGAAGACAGAGCAACTGTGTCTATTAATATGTCAACATTTAATATATTACAAAAAACCCAAACAATTCAATGGACAATGAAAACAATGAACAAAACCAAACCAAACAAAAAAATCAGCCAAAGAAAGAACTCTCTGGTGGGTTGCAGACCACCTTATTTTCATTTGTATGTCACCTGCTGTCTTTCCTTAGAGGAGTGAATATTTTGAAAAATTTCATCTATGAAAGCCCAGCCTTAATGAATATGGCTTTTAGTTTTTGTGACAGTTTTGGGTCAGAAGTGTGAAATGTTTTCTTTTGAACTTAATTTCTTGAATATTTCTTTATCACATAGTCATAGACCACAGACTACAACTTCTGCATCAGTGAACCATGGACTGTGTAAGGATATTTGCAATGGGGAGTAAGGGCATGCAGATTCATAGCTCTGAGTTTTTGCTGCAAGAGAAAAGGTTGAATAGTAGTTGTCATCAGGCTGGAAATACAAATTTGCAAAATCTAGAGCCCTTGGCAAAAGTCTGAAACAACACAGCAAATGTTAAGAATCCAGGTCATCTGCACTGTCCTGCCTTCAGCTGTTTTCAGTCTGCAAACCCGCATGCATCCCATCTGAACTGAGCTTGGTGTTCCCCACATATATGTGAACAAACATACAGAGTAGCCAACAAGATAACCATAAAATTCACCTGGCAATATGCACAATGGCAGGGGATATCTGGCTGCTGCTTGAAAGATAAATGGCAAACCACCAATATCCTTCATGCCTAGCTTCACACATCTTTGTTTATTATTTATTATTTATGGGGCAGCACAGAGAAAATTCTACAATGATCATCCTACATTTAATAATTGGTACAGTATGCATGAGAGGAAAAAATGGAAATTACTCGGGGCACCTCCTGCACGAAAAAGAGCCTGTGAGCAAACAATTCACACTCTAGAAGCTCTCGTGCTGCCTACAGGACTCACACAACAGGATAGTGTGAATTTCTTTGCTCATAAACAAGGAGTTATTGCCTCTTCATATTTTCAATATTAAATTCAAGGATAAAGGTCTGGAAATGCTACCAGGAGACATATTTGAGCAATGAGGATTTTAACAGGTGCTTGTGTGCTAGGCTTCTTCACTCTTCAAGCTCCACTCTTCATTTCATATCAAGGGTAGGCAACAACCTTCCAGAAGGCTGCTTTGAGACTCAGGGAGATGAGACTGGATGGCTTTTACAAAAGATGGCAAATGAAAAACTAAGGACTTAGAGAGTACTGTTAACCTACTGAAACTGGGACAGAGACATGAAATGTTAGAAGAGAACAGGAAGGAAAATACCCCACAAGGACTTGTCTACTCATACAGGTTACACTTGTATCTGCATTTTATGGACATGTATGGTATTTTTGTGACCCTTCTTTCCTTACATTTGCACAGTTTGTGTGTCACTCCTTATTGTTTCAAAACAATGGTGAGAAAATGGGGGAAAATATGTTGCTAGTAAAAATTTCTAAGCGTTTCCAGGAATGCTCGCCTTTCCTGGAGGGAAAAGTTCCAGCTCCTATTTCAGTAACCCATCCTGTCACACTGTCAGCTTGTTTGCTCTCGTTTTTAGAAAAGCATTGTACAACAAGCACTAAAATCCTCTCCAGCACAGGGAGCAGCTGCACAGCATAAACCTGCAACCAGTGCCTACTGAGTCAGACCACTGGCCCATGCTGCATGGTTCTTTTTCAACAGTGGGAAAACTGATGCAATTTGGGAAGTGCTTGTGAGCAAGGACACATTCTTCACTCCCTTACCCTTGCTGGGGTGCTAGAGGGCATCTCCTTGCCTATTACCTCTAGTATTCACAGATGTGTCTTACCCCTTCCTGATCTGCTGGCAACATCTGCAGCAAGTTCCAGAAGTTTGATGCCCAATGGAAAAAGAAATCTTTCCTTTTACTAACTTTAAGTTAATCTTCTACTAATTTGATCAAGTAGCATCAGCCCACACTTCTTTACTCAGTGTATCTTCATTTTATCACAAAACCTTTCTGTTTTGCTTAAGCAATCCCAGATATTTAATCTCTTCTCGAAAGGCAGCTGCTCTAACCTCTTGAACGTTGTAATGGCCCTTTTTCACCTTCAGTAAATCCTTCTTGAGATGTGAGAGCAGGATTTCAGACAACACTCAAGATGAAGACACATCAGATTTCAAATAGCAGAAAATAAACCATCTCCTGTTCTCAACATCCTTCCTGATGATGCCCAAGGTGTTATGGGTTTATTTGTCCATGCTACACACTGAGTTTACTTTGGCAACAGCAACTCCAAGATCTTTTTCCTCAGTTGTGATGACAATTTTCTAGGTCAGCATCATGTAAGCATGATTTATATTATTAAATTACTAGTGCAAACACAGAACTCAAGCATATTTTGGTATCTTGCCTGAAATTAAGATGCAAACCAGCCCTTTTCCTAGTCCTTGGAATATGGATTTATTTAATTCTTTGACAACTTTTAAAGACTAAAATCTGGTAACAGTTTTCAGGAAAAAAGTTTACAAAGTGTCTTAGAAAACTTGATTGTGTAGCATATTCTTGGTTGTCTGAAGCACAGCACATTACTACAAAAAAGATCTGCTCACTTTTCAAGACTAAAATTTAGAGCAGATATCCTTCTAAGCCTGGTGAACACTTAGTCTTATGTTTTTATGCCTATTTGTATAAAGATTGTACATTGATTAGAAAATCAAACTTATTGATTTGTTGAGAATTGATTGCATTAGGCATTGCTCTTCTTGTAACTCATGAGCTGTCACTCCACACAATATATAATAAGTTACACACCATATAACTATTTCCAAAGATATTCCGTCTAAATATTGGATGTTATATCTAAGTCTGGCAGGTAATTTTAAAGGATAAGGACAAAACCAAAGCAGGTCATAGAATGAAATTTCCTTATGTGCTGAAGATTGCTTTCAATGTAAAATAGGTCCCTCTTCTAAACTCTGGCCTTGGAGAAAATTGTACCCATTGTAAACTGGAGTTATATATTTGTTTTGCAGATATTTTTAGCAGTTCCCTGGACTACTTCATATGTGTATCATCACCTGCCTCAGAGGGCTGCTTTTGCTCTACGTGGACTTGACTGTTTTGCTAAATTCGTTCCTTGTTTTCTATCAGGATGTTTTGGAAGTGGACTAGACAGCAGTCCCAATGATTGCTACAAAAACAGCATTTGCCAGACAGAGGAACTGATGCTTATGGATTTGTGCCAAAAACAATTGACCTGGTTATCCTGACTGGGTAAATAGCAGTATATCACTTGTAAGGGTCTGAGAGAAGTGTATTCATGCCTGGCTCTAAAAATTCTGTTCATTGATACTTTTGCTAAAGGGAATGAAAAATAAACACACAGAATACTTACTGAAAAAAACTCAAAAAAATACCAAAACCCAAAACACTGGATGTTTGTTCTGCAGTGTGTAAACTGCTGCAATATTCTTGGTCCTTGCCTCTTTATATGACTTCAGTCTACTGAAACCTGTATTTGCTAAAGTCACCTGTTTGAAAGTGCTATTCAGGGTGGAGAGGAGATTACCCACTTTAAATCAGCACATTTCTGTTTCACAGCCCCAAAAAGAAACACCTAATCATTTTAGGTTTGTTATTTCCTTTCCTACCTCCTTGTCACATAACAGCTTGCCTGTTGCCTTCCCTACTGAGACCCTGAACAAGCCCAGGATATATAAATGAAATCTTGCAGGGAAATCTCTTTCCCTCTTCTGTGCTGGGACCTTGGACCTTTGTTGTTTCCTCACTCAATGCTCTACATCTGGCAGAGAACTCTTGCCAGCTGTCACGATAGAGGACTGTGTCATTCTTTTCACATGAAGACAGCAGTGAGAAAAAGAAACAAAACATGGGGAGATGGAGTCTCCCAGTTTGATTTACAAGTCTGTCTGGGCCAGCAGGTCTGTGCTTTGCCCCTTCTTGTGGCTCAGATAAGGCCACTCATTACCTGTCTACTGTGTAAACTGTACAGGCTTTGGCTTGTGCTGTGTAAAGATAAACTCTGCCAGAATATCCTGAAAATCCGTTTGGAAAACCCCATATTTGGGAGCAATGCAGACAATTCCATTGCCAAGATAATGCCTGCTGAAGGACTATCCTTCACCTCAAGTAAAAAGTTGTACAGGTCTCTCTTTGGGTGAGTCTGCTTCTGAAAGGGTTGGATGTGAGGGTGACAAGGAGATAGAATTATAAAATAAATCAGAAAATAATAGAATTTCTTATGTTGGAAAAGACCTCAAAACTACCAAGGACAACTGTTAAACTCACACTGCCAAGTACACCAATAAACCATGCCCTAAGCACCACATCTACCACATAGTCTAAGTACCTCCAGAGATGGTGACTCAAGCACTCCCCTGGGAGCCTGTTCCAGTGCTTGGCAGCCCTTTTGGTGAAGAGGTTTTTCCTAATCTCCCATCCAAACCTCCTCTGGTGCAATTTGAGCCCATTTCCTCTTGCTCTGTTGCTTGTTCCCTGCAAGAAGAGACTGACACCCACCTGGCTACTAACTCCTTTCAGGTAATTGTAGAGAGTGATAAAGTCTCTCCTGATTCCTCCCTTCCCCAGGATAAACACCCCCAGCTCCCTCACCCATCCTCACAGGAATTCTGCTCTGCAGTCATTCTGATTCCCCATACCTCTCAACATGGATGGAGGATTTCAGCAGGGGTCTCCCATGGTTTTCTCCAACCCAGCAGTCTGTGGGGGCACCTTTGTGGTGAGAGGAAAGTGCAGCTCTTTTTAAGTTAGGATGTGATGCTGCTGGGAATCCAGAAGGTCATGTTCTATAACTGGAAACAAATTTCAAAAGCAGACTGATTCTTGTTTGATGTTTTCAGACATGTCAGCTTAAAGCTAATCAAGCAAAGTAATTTTTTCTAGTCCTCTGAGTTTTGAGCTAACATGTTTTGCTGGATAAAGGATTTGATATCAGCCCTACTGCAAACAGCCATGAAATCTGAGCTGTCTTTTGTCTCCTTGTGATTCATGCAGAGACCTGTAGCATTTTAAGCCCAGCATTCAGTACAGAAAGTTGACTTGATTGAGATAAAAATCATGTTTTATTTATTGAAAATTAACTAGCTGTCAAAGAGCTGAGTAAAGTTGAAGAGTCAAAGAAGAGCTGTGCTAAAAGAAAGGCAAAGAACAAAATGTAATTGCCATTCTCTCTTGTGTAAGAAGAGAAAATGTGACTTCTTCCTGATTTCTGTATCATCACCTGATGTGAAGCAGCCAGCCTCACTGCTGCTCTCATAACAACATCAATCCCATCGATTCTGCTGGGAGCAGCTCTGAGCATGAATAGCCTGAAACAACAAACACTGTGTGCACTTTCTTCCACTCTGAACCTGGAACAAGGAGTTGCCCCAGTGCTAGCAGGAGAACTTGCATGAGTGAAGGGGGAAAAGACTTTGCTGGATATTCACATGCTTCAAATGAGCTTTTTTTCCCCACATCTACATGTATGGAAATGTAAAGGTCTTCCCTCTTCCCCAGGAAATTAGCATCTGTGTTCATCAGTTTCCGCTTCTGGGTTTTCAGGAAGAACCATAATCCAGGTACAGTCGTAGCCCATCAACTTTTAATTTGCAGAGCAGCACAGACCTTCAGATCCTCACAGCATTCCTTCTAACACATCCTCACTGCCCATGAGCACAGACCTGGCATGGCTCTCTGTAGCTGCACACTCGGCAGGAGGGGAGGAAGGAGGAGGGCTCAGCAGACTGTACCAATAAAAAACCCCTGAAATATGCACCCCTCCTAGACTATGATGGGAAGGTTACTAGTCTCTTCTGAGCTCACAGGTGTCTTTATCCTGAATTTAAAATTTAGAAAACATAATATCAGATCAGTTTAAGAAAACAGTTAAAATCTTTAATGTCATATGTATTTTAAATATCATGAAGGTACATATGCTATTCCCCTCTCTGCCCAGCCCCAAGCTAACATCTGAGAGTGATTTCTATGGATTGCATCATGCCAGGTTACCTGATTGTTACTGCTCCAGTTGATGCTTTACTGGATGTCAGACTGCTGACTGTCAGCTTGTGTTTCTACCCTGCACAACAATGAAAGCAGACAGTTTGTAAGAATAAACCAGTGGGAAGGGCACTGTTAGAAAAATAGCTGTTTAAACATTAAGTATCTCAATAGTTCCTGACTGGAAGTTGATTTTTAAAAATCTTATGGATGTGGGGAGACACAAGCAAAATGTGGGAACTATCCATTTATTATGTTCCTGTCTGCAAGAAGAAATGTTGACCAGAAAATATCTTCTGATAGGAAGAAGTCTTTGAGTCAAAGAACAGGTCTGAAAAGTGCTGACCCACTCCTGAGTAAGGGTCAAGTCTTGCTTCAGCCAATGAAACTTTGGAAGGGGCTGCAAAAGTAACTGCTACATGTGCTGGTCCAGGGCAAAGAGAAATAAATATTTCTCCTCAGGGTCAGGTAAGGAGTATTTCCAAGAGGCAATGGTGAATGTTTATTCTGCAGCCAAAAAGAAAAACAGGCTTTAAGCATCCTCTCCCCTTCTCAGCACCAGCCTTTTCAGGAAAACTGTGGACTTCTTACATGAAGGTGTGAGGCAGATGATTTTGTGTAGCTAAACATTAACTATCTTCTTTTTGGCAAAGCATCCCTCCTCCCCTTCTTTTCCCTTCTACCAGCAGCACCTGCCTTGTGAGATTTCAGAGCAAAGAGCTGCCCCTCACTCAGCAAGCCCAGCTGTTGCCAGGGAGAGGCAGAGCATCCATGCAGGGAGAGGCAGAGCACAGCTGCCACTCCAGCCACGCTGCACAGCCCTGCAGATGGGGACATTCACAGCACACAGGGCATGCCCCAGGGGCAGCACAGCCAAGCCACACACACTGGAGATCCCTCTTTTGTTTTTTCCTAAGTGATCTGAAATCATGGATCCTGGATTAATTCAGTTCCATCTTTAAAACTGAGCTAAAATAATTAATTCAGAAAGATACCTGCATGGCAGTGTGGGTATTGCACCAATCCAAAAGAGGAGAAAATTACTGGTCACAGAGAGAAGGAATTAAAGGGGAAAGGAATGTGAACAGGGAAATATTAGATCAGCCTTGCTCCCTCCCTCCTCAGCCTCCTGCTGCTTCTGAGCATCCACAGTCCCAGCTCCAGGTCAGATGTTGCCCTGCAACCTTCTTTCTGTAGATGGTGGTTTCCTGCTGCAGGAAGTTACAGTTCCCCTTTGACTCCACCAAAATAAATCTCCTCTTGTCCTTCACCTGTGTTTTCAACCAAATAGATGAGTTACAGTCTTGTGGGTATTTTGCTTAACAAAATAGTAGATAGAGATGCTGCCCTTTCATTGGGCTGTTTTATCTCCCATGCCATGAAAGTAGCTAAAAGAAGAAAGCCCAGAAACTCACCAAAAGCAGAGCAGAGTTTTCCTCCTTACCATCTGTTATGTTCTGCAGTGAGATGGCAGCTCCTGCCCCACTGCCGCAGAGAGCAAACCCTCTTGGTATGAAATGCCATAAGGAACTGAAGCAGCTTAATCCACCCCAAGTGTACAATCCCACTTTTTGTGTGTGTGTTTGGTTGGTTTTATTTTAATTTCATAGTCTCTCGATACACAAGTTTAAGCTTAAGTTTTACATTCAAATAACCCCTCAGATCATTTTAATGAAATTTGTTGCGCGATGATAAAATTTATACACTTTCTTCTCCTCCAGTTTTATTAGTCACTCCATGCCCCCACTTTTATCCAAATGTCTTGCAAGATTGAGAAAATCTAGATTTTTTAATGTCTAGTGAACTGGTCTAGCTTTCAGTTTGATGGGGGGAGATGCACACACTGCAAGCTGAGATTTCCTCACTGCTGTGCCCAGGGCAAATTTGCAGCCCTGAGAATGGTACCCAAGGGTAGGTCCCAAGCTCATACTTGCTGACAGTGGGAGAAGGCAATTTTTAGAAGTTCAATAGAATTGCCCAGTCTGAAGCATTAGATTTCCTCTACAAAACTGAAAGCAAGAGCAGTCATAAGAACTAGAAAAAGAACCAGTGCCATGTTTTGTACATTTTAGCCTTATTATATACAAAAATTAATGTCTTAAGATCAACCAAGTGCCCCAAAAATGACAAAGTAAAATTATGTCAGATAGCAGAGGTCTTCTTAGCCTGATGTTGCCTCAAAATCATTCAGAGAGCCCAAAAGAGGAAATTCCTTTCAAAAGCACCAAGGCTTACTGGTCAGCCATGTCTTCTGTCAGAAAGAAACTGGCATGAGCAGATAGGTAATGCCTTTGGTGTCCCTCTGGATACAGCAGCTTTGTCCTGGTGGAAAGTGGTTCTCAGCTGTTTCCCTTCAGTGGACCAATGTCAATCTATGCCAGGAGTCTCCAACCACATTCCAACCACACTCCAACCACGTGTCAGTGTAAGGAAATGTGACATCTAAGGTAGGGAGAGAGGAAAGGGAAAGTATTGCACAGCGCCACAGAATTGTGGCTATTCGGTTGAAACACGTGACAGCTTTGGCAGTTTCATTTAGCTGTTAAAGGGAGGGGGAAAAGGAAGAAAAAGAAATAAAAATACAAACACTATTGATAACCTGTAGCATGGACATTGTGTAAGAAAACTATTAAATGCAAAACACTGTAAAACACTGTGCTCTGAAGAGTACAAAGCAATGGCAATCACAACAAACTGGAGTGCTGTAAGGGCAGCAAAGGTGTCAAGCAGACAGCAACAAGGGAACTCCTCCACATCTAGGCGTTTAAAGAGCTGTTATCAAAAGTGCAGGGATGTTTCCTTGGAAAAACAAATTACAAATATCACCCAAAATGAAAGCATCATCCCATACCATGACTGCATTTTTCATTCTTACTAGCATGAAAACAAAGGGGCTGGGAATGGGACAGCCAAGGATGTGGAGATGCTTCACAGCCCTGTGATACAGGAAGGACTGGAGAGAGGTGAGGTGTGGACAAAAAAAACACAACACAGATGGATTTCTGCTCTGCTCCCAGACTGCTCTCAGTGTGTTGTGAGGAGCTGATGTGTTTATACTGCATGCATTTGGCAGGATGTAAGCATAAATGTTTGGTTTCCAAAAAGAGTTATACACTAATTTTGATATAGACATCTAGGTTAAACAGTATGAGGTGGGTATTGGTTTTATGGGTGCAGTAAGGACTGTGCTAAAGCCACTGGGCCCATTTTTAGATTGTTAAATTTAAATTTGGTGAATCCATCTTTAGGAGATCTTCTGTCTGTCCTATCACATCAGTGTACATACTTGCAACATGTTAACACACCCTCGGGGCATCTCACACAAGGTTTTCAGCTCAGACATGGGGTATTCCAGCTCATGCTGATGCCTTGTGAAGGCTGACCTAGAACAGAGACTAGATGGAGCTAAAGAATAAAGCAGGTATTCATTAGAATACCTCAATGGATACACCTTGGGCAGCACAAGAGCCCAGCCAGGGCTACACCCAAGATGAACCCAAAATCATCACAAAAACGGATGACTTGTCATGGAGTCTCATACTTTTGTAAGTTCTGGTCCATTTGCATATTGGAGTTAATTGTCCAATTGTCCAATTATAGCTAGTCCCATCCTTCTTGTTTTTCTCTCTCCAGTCCACCGTTGTTTATGCTCTTGGGCCTGAAATTTAGATCATTTGTCCTTGGTTCTCAGCTAGAGAAGGAATTGTTTTCTCTACCTACTCTGTGAAAAGAGATTACTATCCCCTAATATGAAGCTCAGAATTACACACCAAAGCAGTAGAGAATCTGAAAAATATAAAAGCTAAAGCCTGAGGCATCAATGCATTTCTTTGAGTGCCCTCCTCTGCAGCTGCCCACAGCCTTGAAAAGCTCAAATTAAACATTGTCTTGGGCCTGGCACAAGCAGGTTTCAGCAAGTAAACTTACATGGATTCACAAGACTAGGAGGAACCTAAACCAAGCTTATCAGTGTTTCTGTGCACCCTGAATGCTATGGGCTCCCAGGTGCTGTGCTGCCAGCCCTCCCTTTGCCGCACCTCTCCCCAGCTGCTCTTCCTGCAGCAGGAGCTGCCAAGCCCTGTGGTGCAGCACACGAGGAAGGCAAAGAGAGTCCACTGGGCTTGGAGACCTCAGCCAGGACAGTATGGTGCATGAAATTACATTATTCTCCAAACATGTGACAAATCATTTCAGCATTTATCCCATTGCAACAATCCCTTCTGGTCCTCACAGCTCTTCATGCTGCCAGCACCGAATGCTGGTTTATGGTTGCTGTGATAAACACCTGCGGAAGGACTTGTGATGGAACAGTGGTATTCACCCACCAGAAATGGGAAGGAGGCTTGCTCCCTTTTAAACTGTAGTTATTGCTTCACCATCATCTACCCTATTCTTCCTTGTCAGTTGAATAGGAATTTAAAAGCAGAACTGAATTTTTTTATACATAAACATTTGTGGTAAGCAATGAGCCACAATAGTGTCGCAACCAAAACACAGTTGCTCAACGGCACCTGCTAGTGCAATTACTTTGACACAAAATGTGTTCTTTGCTGTTGTCTACAGGGAAAACCAGCAGCAGCCTGTTACCCTGCAGCTCCAGCTGGAAATAAAATTTGTTACCTTGATCTTGCATCTTATTGCAGCAGAAAATAACAGAATTCCAGTGATTAAACTTGTTTTTCACTTATTATGAAGTGCATGCTATACCCTGCAACCAGATAACCTTGAGAGACAACACTAAACCAAGCTGCTAATTTACAGATAAATATTTTCATGGGACATGAGTATATGCATAAAGGAAAGCATGCCTGAGGGCATATTTTTCCTTTCTTTTTCTCTATGGCTGAATTTGTTCTAGAGAGAAGGCACAGTCTTAACAACAGTCATCTGTTTCTTTGAATTTCTTTCTTTTCTTCACAAACCCTTCCACAGTCCTAAGTGGGAGGAAACTACAAAGTGGCTAAAGACAAAAGAACGACCATAAAATTAGAATGTGATCAGAAGTTCTGAAAAGTTTCACCTAAAATAGCTGTCATTGTAGAACGCACAGTTCAGATGCTACCTACATATTCAGGGTTAAGGGTTATTTTAAAGAGGTTTGTGAAAAATAACAGAAGCAAGAAAGAGCATTCCAGGGAGGTTCTAATTCAATGCAACAGGGCATGTAGTTCTGGTGGAAAAGGTGTACAGGACCATCAATTTACAAAATAGACAGTTTTGAGTTGGCCAGTGTGGAAGATCAAAATCACCCATCTTCTTAGCACATCTACAGGGAGCTTGATCCATAGGGAACATTTCTTCACAGTGGGCTATGGAGCAGATTCTCCTATATCTATGTACAAGAAGCAACTCAAGGAAATAGTCTGGTAGGCATGGGCTGTCCATCTGCTATGTAGAAATGTAGCACAGGTATAATAATTTGGCTCTGAAGGTGTCTCCACAGTTCTGACACCATTGCAGCAATGTATAGTGCCTTACAGTCTATGCAGCCATGCTAAAGCCAACTTTGTTGGAATAAAAGCCCAGAAAAAAGTTAGGAAGCAATCAAATGGAAGGATAAAAAATTTATTCTATGTGGGAAATGAAAAAAATGAAAGAGATGCTAAAGTTATCTAATTATATGAATTATGATGGAGTGAGATCTGCAGAGAAAGGGCTCATGCTACCATTTAACAGAAATTCTGGGGCTGGTACCATTTAGGTTGCATCCCATAAAACCAAGGAAAATATCTTGAAAGCATGCTGTAACACTGCTGCAACAGATCTAAAGGAGATTCAAAAGTAATGGCATCTGAGAAGATTGGAAGTGGGCACACAAATCTATGTTTAACATCTATTCACAGCAGTGAGTAGCAGGCTGGGAAAGGCCTCTAAGCTTGTTAATTTTTCTATTTTTGTCTATTCTTTTTACATTTAAAACTGGAAAAGAATCTCAAAAAAAAAAAAAAAGAGCAAAATGCGGAAAAAAATGACACCTGAGGGGAAAAGATTGCTCTTTGCAACTTGCAAAGCTAACATTGTCTAACAACAGGAGGGATAAATGTCAAAAAACCTAAAAACATTGCGTACAATGCTAGCAAAAGGGCATTACTCACAGCCTGACATAAACAAGTAACAACTCCCATCTGGCAACAGAAGTCTTAGCAAAGGGAAATACACTGAAACTCCTGTCGTTGATAACTGAGGCCTGCTATGGGAAGTGCCTGCAGGATCCAATTGTGATTGCAGCAGAAGGAAGGGAAATGACATGCTCACATCCAAAATAGCTTGGAGTCTGAGAGTATTTGAGGCACTTCAAAATAGCACACACTCAGAAATGAAAAGTGAGTGAAAGTGGACAGTGGGTACTGAGCAGTTCAGCCAGCTGAGCTCTGAGACTGCTCCTTACCCCTGACATTTTCAGGATGAAGCATCCACGTTACCATCAGACCTAACATCCCTTCCAGAGCAGGGAAGAGCAGAACCAGGCAGTGGTGGCTCAAACTGAAAAAAACGTAGGTGAAACACTTTGGCAAAATGAAGTCAGAAACTAAAAATCACAAGGTTTTTTTGATAATTCCAGAAAAGAAACTGCCATTCATACAGAGCTTAAGCCCAAGCCTACCAAGGCCAAAAACAGCCTTGCTGTGAGATTCAGTGGGCTTGGCTCATGTCCATCAGTTAAACGCTTTCTTTGGCAAGTCTACAGAGTGATTCAGCCCCAAACTGCTCAGCACAGCCAATTTCAAAAGTCCTATTCATATTCTAAAAAAGGCAACTGGACGTCATTCCACGGTCCCAGTTGCACAATTGTCTCCAAACAGGTGGCAGAAACAACATCCCTCACTGGCCAGAAAAGACTTCAGAGAAAGTCTGGAGTCTGTGGTAGACCGAGAGTTTACATCTAACACTCATACTATAGAACCAGTTTGATATTTTCCACTGAGATTATTCTCTTTAAAGCACTGGTCAGGCTTTTCTCTTTCTTTTTTTCCCTGATTTCACTGCAGAACAAACATACTCATCTCCTCTTACAGGAAATCACATTAGCATGTGGAACTGACACAGCAAACAGTAGCAGGCATGGTAATATACTTGAGGGGCTTTCCATTAGAGCAGGAAGAAAGATTCACAGAAATTAAATTAGGATTTTTAGATAAAGCAATAGTATTTTGGATAAAGGAGATTGGAATACTTCTCACAAAATAGGAATTTTTGGGAAAAAAGAAGCAGATATTTTTTCAGCTTACCTAGGAAGGATGAAAAATCAACAGGGGAAGAGATCAAAAATCAACAGGAAAACATTTAAATAGTGACTATCAACATTAAGATCTTTTTAGAACTGAAAGGCTCGTTTGGACAAGGTGTTTATTTCAATATTTTCCTGAATGAAATTTTTACTGTTTCTTTACAAATAACATTTTTATGCTTTAAAACAATCCAGCTGACCAGGAAAAGATGTTGAAGATCCCACAAATTTAACTCTGTGTTTTGAATTTAGCTTAAAATTTAAAATCACTTCTACTGGACTCACTTCTCACCTCCCCTCTAGCTTTTCAGATTTGGGCCAATGAACAAAATTATCTGTTGCTCAGGCATGTTGTTTGAACAATGGCATAGGGTGAGTCTGCAATGTGGTGGCACTGCAAGAGAGCAGGAAATATCTTGGCAAAGGAAGAGCTCTGCTCATGAGAACAGCACTGCTGAGTTCCCTGTGCTTGCTGTGAACAGTCCATGCAGGGTCAATGCCTGCAGCACACCTCCTGTCTCTCTCCCAGGGCAATGCTCCTTAGGCATTTGCAGCTGCTGAAAGTACTACAGGACAAAACATCATCAGGCCACATGGGTCCACAGCACAGGAAACTGTTCCATAATATTGCAGCACACAGCTGCTCTAGAAGCCCCTTGATGAGATAAAGCAAAGACTAAAAGTGACTTTCCAAAGAAATAGAAGGCCAAGTTTCCCTTGTCAGTGAAGAAAATGTGGCCATGCTTTTATAGCATCAAACAGTTCAGAGAGACTTCAGTAGGAACAGAATTTTAAGAGTGTATGCACCAGTCTCCCTATAGACAACTTATTTCCTTTTGTCTTGAACCTAATGTGGGAAGATTTTTTGCTTGCCTTTTTTTAGTCTTTTTTTATTGTCTTGGGCAAAGACATGAGAAGGAAGTCTCTCTTCTGTAGTAATAGGAGCATGTAGGATCTTGTTGAGGAAGAAGAAATAAAGTGCTTTCCTACTGGAATATTGCAGCATTTCTCAGCTGCAATTTCACTGTTCACGCACTTCAAGCATGAAAACATAAAGGATCATATAAGCATTCCCATTGGCACTCTTTTCATTTCTTACCAAGAAAAGCGTCTTGAAGAACTTGTCTCATGTTTGATGAAAAAAAATGAAAAATTCATTATGTGATAAACATTCACATTTAATAGAGTTTACTACAACCCTTTCAAAAGGAAGAGAAAAAAAACGAATAAAAAACCCAAACCAAAACAAGACCAAAACTAAACCAAAACTAAACCAAAACTGAATAAATCTCCTTACAAAAAAACCCAAAGCAAAACAAACAGGCAGGGAATATGTCACTCAGCAATGCTCCAAATACTCCCAACTTGAGCTCTGCTACAATTAAAACAATTGGTTAGAGCTGAGAATTGCTTCCTTTTTCCATTCCTCTTCCCTCTTCTTTTTTTTGGGGGGGGGGGGGGAGGAGAACAGGCAAACAGAAAAATTTCCCCTGGTGAACTGTAACCTGTGTTTGATATTGAGGCCAAATTATACAACTGAATCAACACACTTTGATCTCTAACTACCACTTTTCTATCTTTTCATCACACATAAGCCATTCAGCTTTCCTCTCTGATTTTCTCCCCCTGCCCTTGGAACACACCCACTTGCAAGCTACTGTGCAGTGCTGACCTTGTCTTCAAGATTCCCCTACATGACAAAAGCTACATTAACCTTGCCAAGGCAGAAGGACAGGGGCAGGTTGTGCAGGTTTGCTTTCCCAGGAGAATCTCGACATTTATAACTGAGAAGTTTAAACATGTTGTAAGAATATAAATGTGCTGTATATATATAATGTAGTATATATGCTCACGTAATATGTCCTAACAGGAATGCTTGCAAAATGTCTGGCAAACAACCAAATGGTATTAAAAGGCTGTCTTTCCTCACTCCACGTTGTAATATTTCAGTTCCTTGTTGTTAAATTAAATGAACATAGCAATAACAAAGGTTGAAAGGGAAAGGTGTACTGCAGAGCCTCCCTAAGCAGGAGCTATATCTGTAGAAAATTAATATCTGAGCAATAGAATGCTTTGGTTTTTTAATCAAAGCAGATTATTCATTTTTGCTCCAAAATGAGTGGGTTCTCTGTGTTTTTCTCACAAGTGCGAACTTCTTTTTCCTCTTGAAAATTCAGTTACTGGAAAAGAAGAATTCACTAGAAAGCACTTTATTTAATTCAAATAGAATCATGTGTATCCATCAGAATCCTGATACTCAGGAACAACAGAGAAATCTGAGGAAGAAGCACTTCAGGAACCCCTCCAAGCAAGTCTAAACACAATGGTTTGGAAATCTTCCCTGATTCCTCCTGCAGTTTACTTTGGCTGATGTGGAAAAAAAAAAAAAAAAAAAGCCCACATCTTTTTCATGCAGAGATTGACCTAAATGCCTAATTTTACCATTTATAAAGTCAGAAGATTAAATATGTGCACAAATCTTTGAAGAGGTGAGGCCTAGCAACCTCTTGTTAGGAAAACAGAGGAATACACGTGATGGTGGATTACACCTCTTTCTCTCTAGACACTATAAAAGCTAAGTGGAGACTGCAGCACCTTACAGATTAATTATCAAGTACACACTCAGCTTTTCATTCCTTTTCTCAGTTATTCCTTTTAGCTGACAGCTGGTAGTTTTACTTTGTTCTTGCTTTGAGGGTGCCTACATTCTACTGGTAATAAGTCCTTTGAAAGGAGTTCTTGGAGTTCCTTGCAGAACAGAGTGTCTTCCAATCAATCCCATTTCATCTGTCAGAGAGTCCAGAGATTTTAAGAAGCTCATTTTGAGTGAATTAGAATAACAGAAATACCCTTGAAGACTTCTTTTGGAGAGCGCAGGTCTGCTCTGGAGCACTTATAGCTCAAAGGCAATTAGCACATAAATTTGCAGAAGAAACTCTGACTTGGTGGCACAAAGGTACACTACCACACTGGTGTGAAAAGGCATTCAGAAAACCAAAAAAAAAAAAAATCATTTTGTGTTGTTGGTTTGGGTTTAGATTGGATTTTTTTTACTGGACACTAGAAGTTATACTTTTCAGATTTTTCCCCTTTGGAAATGAACCACTTAAATGTGTTGTTTGTGAAGACTGTGAATGTGAAGACTGTGAAATTCTTTGTGGACTCCAGCAGCTAATACTGTAATATAGTGACTCATAGATCTCCTGGGGTAAGTAGGCTAAATTTCCATAGAGGCTGCACTTTGAAGTCAGTCTTACAGTGGGTGTTGAGTCTCACTCCTAGAGAAAGAAATTACATATCAAATGCCATGCACCTCTGACAGACTCAGGCTGGGAGACAAAACTCAAAATGCATATAGAGAATAGGGCTTGATCCATTGAAGCAAGTCCATGCACATCTTAGGAAACTAACTTTATTTAAGGTATTCACGTTAAAACAACACAAAATCCTAAAGTAGAATTAGCATCAAAAGCACATGAAGGACCAAAAACCAGCTATGCTTATGATCCAGTTATTAATATAACAGCTTCAGTGGTTCAAAGAAACCTGCAACAGAATGAAGTGGAGCTTGGAATGAGCTCAGGCTGCAGTTGAGACCTCAAGAAACCATCACTACGTCACCCCAAAAAGAGAGCTAGACCCACCCTGCGCATCACTTCAGCAACCTCAAATGTCAAAAGAATCACTTAAAACATTATAAAAGGTAAAAGTGGTTGAGAGGACTAATAAAAGTGCAAGTGGAAATGGCAAAAAATTCCCAAAACATGAGCAATGGAAATGAATCCAGAAAGCCATGCAGTCAGGAGGTTAGAAAGTATGACTCAGGAGAATTACAAATGCTAACATGCCATTGAAAAATGTGAGGCAAATGCTTTTATACATAACTGGACAGAAATGAAGCTAAAAGAGCCCATATAGAACTGGGGGAACAACCTAAGCTCTCACTGCAAGGAAAAAAAGGAGCAAGGTTAATCCCCTGCAGGTAGCTGGAATGTGAAGAAGCAACAGAAATTCTAACTTGGATTAGTTTATCAGGGATCACTCAGGAGATGAACACAATCACCACACACATTTGCCGTCTGTTATGAAACATGTCATAATTAGAAAAACAAAATTCAATAACCAGGGTCCCACCAGGGTGTACTCAACCATTCAAAATGTTATACAAAGAAAGAGCAATGGTTACCAAGAAAACCAGTTTATTTGTCTTCTTTATCAGCCTCAGCACACATTATGTGGACACAGACTTGGGTAAATTCAGAATTGGCTAGCATATTGTACCATCACCATTCTTTGCCAAGAAATACATTTTAAAATAACCCACTAACTATGCATCAGTTAATTTGGGATCTCATATTTTAAGCACTTTTAAGCTTTTATGTCAGCAGTGTTCTGCACTTAAACCCATGCCCACTGAAGCTTCTGTTTTGAACATCCTGTCCTATTCCCAAAAAAATAAAATGTTTGCAGAGACCATTGGCTTTAGCTGTCCCTGTGGCCATTCAGCTTCTTGTGTGGCCAAGGTCTTGAAGCCCCAGGTATGAGAAATTGAAATGCAATAACTTAAAGTTTGTAAAATAACTGAAATTTGCTATGAATAATTGGTCTTTGGGGAACATAGCTTAATCTGTGACATATTACACCCTTCTCCCTCCTTCTCACTGACCCTGAGCCCTAAAGAGAAGTAAAACATATCTTTGAAATGTATTAATAGGAAGAAAGGCCCACATCCAAGATTATTATGTATAAACTGTAGGAAAGCTAGCTCTCCATTAAGGTTAAGGCGCTGACAAAGCTAGTAAATGTAAACAGGCGGAATGCTCAATCACTGAGAAACAATAAAATTTTGTAAATCACCCAAATCAAGACAGAAACTGCTTTATTAAAAGATATAACAAGGACCAAACTACATTTTGTGGTAGATAAAATGTAAAGAATCAGAGAGCTAAGAACCAAAATGCCTTGGAAGGCAGTATGCTCAGGAAGAACTGTGTGTATTGTATTCATGCCACTGAGCTCCCAGCATTGCAGGGATGGGTTCTAAATATGCACTTAAATTTCATGCTCTAACTCTTGCAAAAATAATGAAAGACATATTGTCAGAAAGGTTGAGCTAGTTTCATAAGTTCTGATACTTTAACTTATTTTTCCCCTATAGCAGATATATCTACACATACACACACACACACACACATAAAAGGCCTGTGTGGGGTGACAGTCAAAGAATAAAAATATTATTTTCTGAGCTGTGGAGGCAAAAGTTCTACTGTAATTCACTTGAGGTTTTGGGAGAGCAGTTCATGGGTGGTTAATATTTTGCCTGAGTTACTGAGAAGAACTAATAAAAGTAAAAGCTGTGCAGCTGCTCCTTCTAATCTGAACATAAATCACAAAGGCAGGCACAAACAAAAGGCAGGTGAGTTCTCAACTGAACGATTAGAAGGAGGAAAAACGAGAGGGGAAAATGGGTGAAGAAATCCACCAACTTCTTCAACAAAATTTAATCAGAAAAGTGGTTTAGAAAGGGGGTGCAAATCTACTGAAAACAAAGTTTCAAATAACAAACATCAATAAAAGCAGAAAATAAATAATAGCCTCAAGGCCAAAGTCTAGAGATTAGCAAAGCAATCAAAATGAGCCAGAAACAAACAATCATAAGTCTGCGAAGCAGTCTGTCGAGCAAACAGCTCTCCAAACCAGATTTAGAAAACAAGCTCTGTGGAGGGATCGGTCAAAGGCTGACTGATAGAGCCAATATTTCCACCCCAGCTGGGATTTCTTGGTGAGTGGCAACCTAATGAAACAAAAAGACTTTTCCTAAAAAGCAAATGCACTTTGCGAGGAAAAGGGATCATAAGGAACAGATCAAAAGTTTGCTGCCATAATCTTAGCATTAAACAGAATTATTCCCTCTTGGCACTGAAAAATGTTGGTGACATTGACTTAGGTTTACTGTTAGAAAATGTATTGAAGCTGTACTGCAGGATGCAATATACATTAGTTTGAGTGACAATAATTAATACACCTTTGATGTATAGTCAATCAAAATACACACTGAGCAGCCTTGCCCTGACTGTGGATCTGGATACTTATCTGAGACAAAATATGCAAAATATCCCCTTTTTAATCTTCTGCATCCTCCTAAACCAATGAGATTTGCGGGCTACTGCAGCTCTCAGACTATTGTGGGCTTATATATTGAGGATTAGAGTGCCACAATGTGATCATTTGGTCATGCAAGACCCTTGCCTGCAAGATCATAACACCAACAATAGAAATATTTCAGAATATTTCCAGCCCTTGAATCTAGAGTGTTGGCAAGTTGAATTTTATAATTGTGCGTGAATGATCCAAAATTTAACTGTAAAAAAATAACAATTTCCTGCCACATGTTAAAAAAAACCAAAACTGATCTCTTTTTTTGCCTAAATATTTATTCTGGTAAATGTGACTTTCACCGCTGCCTCTTTTTACAATGACACCCTGTTGCAAATCTCCTGTTGCACTCCCCCTGCTGAGACAGGCTGTTGCCACATTTGGCAGGGGCAAGCCCAAACTTGCAAAGTCTGTGCATATTCTGAACTTTTGGTTACAAACCTCGGCACTGAGGTTAGCAGAACTAATGACATGCATGAAGATGAGCGCACATCTAATCAAGTATTTGCAGGGTCAGACCCCATTATAATATTATTAACACAGGATCATTTAACGGAGAGACGAGAAACTTTTCTTTGTGTCAGAGGAATAAATCCCCTACTGTTTTAAAGCTCCTGAAGAAATAGGGTTTTCATATTTGTCTGTGTCTGCTGTCTATTTTGGATCTTTGTCATTTACCCTGGCCCACATTTTGGCCTGGAGCAGCTGAGAGAAAAGTCTGGACATGTTTATTTTTTTATTGCCCATGGAACCGAGCCACGAGATAGTCCTGCCTGAAAGGAAACTAGCCCTGATTGCATGACTGATGGGATTGTAGTGTAAAAAAAAAAGTCCATTTTAAAGTTTACCCAAGAGCAGTATCTCTTCAAGTAGTGTGACCCTATGGCTTCATTTAACATTTCTAGGACAGAGTTTGCAAGGTTAATGTGTTAAGACAGTAAAAACTTTCCCTTTGCCTTGGGCACATCACTTCTATTCAGCAAGGCAAATAACTCCCCACCTACAGCAGCCTGCCCAGAAGCCCAAACGCTGCACAGCAACAAGCCTCTGTTTCTCCCCGTCTCCTTGTCTCCTTGAGACTGACATTGCCTGGGCGCTGAATAGCCTGGTGGGAAGAGTTCAATGCAGGGTTTGCACTTTCCCAGCCATTAGCCAGCTGCCACCGCATTTCATTATCTTAGGGGGTGCTTTTGTACATCAAAGGCACTTCCAAACAGTGAGATGAAGTGGAAGTAACTGAGCTTGGTCCACGTTGTAAGTTGCAGTATTATTTATTGTCGTTATTTTTTGCGCCCGTCTCATGCCATCTGGCCTGCTAACTGTAAAGGCTGCTGGTGGAAAAAAGACTCAACACACCCCTCTCAATTTCTTGGAGTGAATCCTGCTGAACAACTAGGCCTCGGAGCAACTGCCTGTTGTTATCAGGACTCCTCATTGTTTTGCACAAGGAGACCTCTAAAAAGCTGGGGGAAAATACAAAGGTAGCAGACAGGATCTCATGTGAAAACAAAGTAAGCAGAGCATGAAAAGCGTCACTGAGATGGCTTTTACTTTGCTTTCTTTCTGATGTAGCCAAGAAATAAAGAGTTGAAAAAGATTTTCTTTCAGTCTTATAAAGAAGTTTGCTGTGAATAAACCGAGGTAGTGAGTTTTGCATAAGAGCGCCTAAAATCACTGTTCAGCTGTTTTAACTTACTTCAGCTTTTGTCTTATTATGACTTTCTTTTAATGACAAAAGCCCATATGGCTGGTGATTTATTGTGCTTCTCCAGCATTTGAAACCTGCTTTCCATTGCTGGAAATCTCTAATTGATATATTCACAAAATCTTTAGAATTACATTAAAAGGTGAGAAAAAGTGAAATCTCTCTATGTGTCACAGACTGCTTGTGAGGGGCTTAAACAAGAGTTGTCGGTGGACATATAAGTTGCACTCTTACATAGTGGCTTGGTTTCACAGGCCACAGAATAAACTACAGCAGATTTCTACTTTGTGCCTACCTGCCACCCAAATGTCCTGCTGCCAGAAAAATAAGCTCAATAAGAAATGCTCAGATTTTCATACTGACGTTTTGTGACATAGATATTTTGTCTAATGATTTATTTTGCTTTCCTTTAACCATTAACTTGAGACTTTAGAAATACAGTAGTTTGACTGTGAATGAGTAAGGGCAATTGTGCAATGTCAAGGTACTATGTCTTAAGAAATGTCCACTTGCAGAACATTAGTTCTTTTCTTTATAAAATCACAACATTGTTTTCCATTGTTATTTGCTTACCATGAAAATAAGTATTGGCTATAGTGAATTCTCATGTGAAAGGCTCTGATTCTGCAAACCAAGGCACACAGATAAAACTTTTGCTCACACAGTTTCTAAAGGCGAGTGTGCATAAAGAAGAGTTTGCAGCATCAGGGTCAGAAATTTGCGTGTTCTTTAGTAGGCTAAATTAACTTAATTTGATATTGGCATGAATAGGAGCTGAGTACAAGACATTTAATTTGATCCTCAAATCTCTTTCTAGTTTGCACTCACTGCAGATGACCTGTAGCTGTGAAATATCTCCCTGTAAGCTAGCAACTAGATTGCTATCCAAACTGACTTGGAAACAGTAGTCAGAGAAAGCAAGCTACTGGCAGCCAACATCAAAAACAAAAATGCCTGACCTTGACTGTTCTTAACACAAAAGCCCTTTTCCTGCTGTTTTTCAATGAATGAAGAAACGAGAGCCAGCAAATTATATAGCAGACACTTTCCTCTGAAAAGATAAAATAAATCTGTTTTATTTCTATATACAATCTGCTTCACAAGCACAAAGGCAGGAAGCAATATTGGGAAATCCTTAAAAATATGATTTGTGCTGGATAGAGTCTCTTCCTTCTCCTTTAGATCACTTAGAACAAATAGTGAGCCAAGAATTTCCTGAACTTTCGCAATTTGCTTGGAAAATGTATTCTCCCTTCCCTGCAACTGCTTTATGAAGAAAGAGTTTATTCCTAGTGGTACGTTTTGAATTTCACTTAAAATAAAACTGCATCTTATATAGTCTGCTCCAGCTCTACTCCTGCCATCCTGGCTTTCATTGTAATGGGATTGAACAGGTGCTGTGACAGAGCTTTATTTTCAAGCTGCACACAGATAATCGTCCCCATTTTAGAGCGTGGCAGGAATGCCTTCTTGGGTAACCAGCCCTGCACCACACAAATAGAGAGAACAGCCACAAATAAATAAGTCCTTTGCTCAGTTTTAGAAATATGAGCGAGCCAGATGTATTCAGTAAGTCTTCACCAGACAGATTTGTGTGGCAGCCCAAATGAGCTGCCCACAGGAGGTCTAAGGCTCACGGGACAGACATTTTTATGCGGATGAACTAGGAACCGCTCAAAAGCAATATGGCCAATGCAAGTAGGTTTCCCATCTGTTTCAGGCAATTGGATGGCACTTCTTTTGTCATTTCAATGAACATTTATTCCCCATTCAGGACCAAATGGGTAAAATAAGGCCCCTTGATAGGCTGGATGGGCAGCATTTTACCCCAGTGGCCCCACAAGCTGTCGTTTGGGCTATGGCACCTGGACAAGACACCGCCCAGGGAGGCAGCGTGCAGTGTCTTCTGCAGGGAGGTGGGCAGCCAGCATAACCCCACTCTGCCAGGGTCTGGGGGAGGGAAAAGGTGGAGCAGCATGAAGCTGCAGGGCACAGGGCACTGAGCAGTTCAGGGAGTAGAGGGAAAGGCTCCAGGAAGGGCTTGATCTCTGGAGAGGTGAGTAGTTGGTCTTGGCATTATGTTCGTCTGGGGGGAGAGGCTCATTTCACCCTCTGATAAATTGGATCAGGGATAAAATCCTTACTTATCCTTCAGGCTCAGTTGCTCACCTGATGAAAGCAGGACCATGTTTCGCTGTCCCACTGGAGCAGAGCAGCAGCTGAGGATGTGGCCCCCAGCGCTTTGTGCCCTCCTGCAGGGAGGGTCTCCCCAGCAGCGCAGCCTTGCGACCCTCACTGCGGGCAGGCGCCCTGAGGGCAGCCTGCAGCTTGCCCAGAAACCACTCCCCTGGAGAGGGGCTGGCTCCAGCCTCCACCTCCCCTCTGCCACTCTGCCCGGCTGGCACATGGATGCTTTTCCCTGCCAGCTGGTTTGGAGCAACCAAACTGCCAGAACAGCAGGGCTCTGGGGCAGCAGGAAGGAGAAAGTCAGCTGGATCCGGTACTTCCTTGCTGCTATCGGGAAAATGGGAAAAATTAGAAGGAGAAAATGCAAATGGCACTGCATTCACAGGTTACCCATAGACCTTCCCTTCCAGGAGAAAAGGGAATGTGCAAACATGCTGCAGCTCTTAGAATTCCCTGTAAAACATGCAGCAGCAATGGATGAGAACTGGTCAACCAGCTCCTAAATCTGATGGCCAGAGGAAAATGGGAGTTTAAATGATGTATCCCATTCACCAAAACAATGATAGTAGAAGGGTCCCATGAGAAAATGTATTTCCTCTGCTTCAGAGTCTCTTTAAATAATATGACAGCAAAGTCCAAAGATAATAATAATTTGTTTCAGATATGGTAAAGTAAAAGCAGCTTTCTTCAGATTTATATTTCATTAAAGGTCACGGTGAATTATGACTCTATTCTGAACTGCTCAGCTGTTACCATGCAGGGTCACTGTCTGGACAGCCCTCCCAACACACCAACAGCTAATGAGCAATGACAATAAGTTAGGAGGCACAATTCAAGGAAACAAAAAACAAAAATGGAAGGATATGAATTCTACAGAGCACACAAAGAAAAAATGGGTGGGATGCTCATTTCCTCAAATTGTGTACCAACTTCATAAGTTAGCTACAAATTTTCCCCCATTAAAGGATGAGGGTATCATCTTACATCCCACCTTTGTGTTCTTTGTCCAACACTCCACTCTCTGCTTCTTCTCTTTGAAGAACTGTAACATTTTTACATGGTTTTGAAACATGAAGTATAGTTGCTGACATGATTCCCATGCTGGTCTTGCAGCACAGAAAATCAACAGATGATTTCAAAATATCTGCAAAAAGAAAAGAATCACAGTGCAGACGTACACTAACTTATACTCAAATGATTGTGCTTGAGCTATATTTAGCAAGACAACAAATAAAGGATGGATTACAACATCATGAAAACAAAACAGATTTTTCATACAAAATCTTGCAGCAGCTTTCAGACAGGATTAATCTGCATTTCTAAAGGAGATATTTTTAACATATATTTTTTAAAGCTCTGGGTTTAGTTTCTTGTTATTTCACTGTCTCTTGTTTCCTCTCAAAAAGCAACACTTTCCTCTCAAAAAGCAACACTTTTTTCTTTTTTTTCTTTCTATTTTCTTTTTTTTTTTTTTTTTTTTTTTTTGGTAACTTAATAAATACATTTTAATCCAGTTGTTTAGTTTCTGTGTTATCATTGCTGGCTTCTGCTTTCAATATGATACACAGTAGCTAAAAATGCTGCTGTACTGTTACACTGTATGCAGTACACTGTGTACCAAGTGCATGTTTATTCTTAATCCTTAGCCGTTCTCAGTCATGAAATAACAAAACAAAGATCTTTTTTTTTGTTTTGGTTTTTCGTTGTTTTTTGTTTTGGGATTTTTTTTCTTGTTTGCTTCTTTGGTTTTTTAAGGGAAAAATATGTAAAATCCTGTATCCATTTTAAGAATTTTCTCCTCTGGTATCTAGAGGTTGGAAACATTGGCGAGATGCAGGATTTCCATAAAACAATGAGAAGTGATTCCATGTAAAAATACTGATTTTTACAGATCCAATTTATATATCTTTTGCTTCACAATTATGGAATTGCAAGCTAAATAACCCAAGCTAAATAATATTTGTAAGGTGGCTTTTTCCAAGGAAATATTTATGTGTTTAGGAGACACTAAATTTATATTACTATAAAACAGATTACTTAAATATCTAATGACCATTCCAGCAAAGAACATATTTGTTTTGTGGGGGTTTTTTGCACCTATTGTAGGAAGAGCTGCCTGGGCAAGCATGGGTTTATGTTAAAAGACAAATGGCAGAACATGTAGTTTAGTATTTTCCAAGACAAAGCAAAACAAATTAATATTTTTACCATTGTTAGAATGTCACAGATTAGATGCAAATGCTGAGTTAATCAAATCTAAAAAGAAATGAAACTGAAAGAGGATGCTCTTCAGCAAAGAAAACTTGGTTTGACAGTGTTAAACAGATAGCTGGGATCTGTTGGGAATACATACCTTGCTTTCATCTGATTGACCTCATATCATTGCTATGGTGCATAACTACACCTGACAGGTCATTGATTGTCAGAATGTAAAGCAAATCCTTGGGGAAATAACTTGGCAGAGAGCAGCTTCCAGTGTTTTTCACATTCCCACAGCAAAAATTCAAGTCTCTACTCCAGTATTCCGCAGATATAGAGAAGAAAGAAAAACAGTGCCCTTACAAAAGGCTTTATAAATGACAAAGATGGTTAGCAACTGCCTCACATGTCAATTAACAGATTTCAAGCTCAGGTCACAAATATGAAAGAATAATGTTGATTTCAAATTTCAGAATGAAAAAAGCAATACTTTTTTTCTCTCTTCGGCCCAGCTTTCACTTCACAACTCCAATAACTTTAACACTTTTCATGTTCAGTCCTGCTTGATAATTTTGCCGAAAGTATGTAGCGCACACACACGTGCACTAGAAAAAACCGCCACAGATTAGAATGCTGTTTATTCTGCTGCCACAAAAGCAATTTTACTCTACTTTGTGTGACCAAATGTACCATAATGTTTTCATCACCAAGTTAAAGAGAGTATGCCTAATGGCTTATACAGTCCTACTACACAAGAACCCTATTCAAACATTTGCTTAAGTCATGCATGGCTTTAGTCACATGCATAATAGCCTACAGACAAAAGACACAAGAGACAAGGAGGGCTTTATGTATCAAACTGAAAGTAGTATTTCCCTGTGCTGATATTATGTAAACATCAGAGAGCTGCAGGTTGTCATATTAATAGGATTTTTTTTATCAGACAAAAGGAAAGATCAATGCCTATAGCTACAGCACCTGTGTCTGGAAAGAATGGACACATAGTCAAAAGTGATAATGAGAAATTTAGATATTGACAAAAAAAAAAAAAAAGAAACAAAACCCTCAAAAAACAACAACTTACCCAAGCAGTGATTTTTACATGTCTACAACAAACAAAACTTTATTACTTAATATAGATTAATCAAAAAGCCTTTTTGTCAGGATATAAAGAGCTGTTCTTTGGGGGTTTTATTAGCTGGATGGACATGCTCACTAATTCAGGTAGAGACATAAATAGGTAAAAAATCTTCATGTATTGAGAGTGTTCAGTAAGAGCATCCTTCAATGCCCAGTGCCTGCAAAAACCCCTGCACATGGGCATGGGGCTCCTGCTCTGCAGTCAACACCACCATGAGGGTGTCACCCCCAGAGACAAGGGCAGGCACGGGGAAACTGCTGGGAAAAATCATCAATTAATGGAAACTGATGGGACAACCCCTCATCTCCACAGCAGCCACAGCTGCACTTCACAGCAGCAAACAAATACAACCACAAAGCTATGAGTGAAATCAGAGCAATCCCATCGCAGGTCAGACATACAGACACACAGACACACAGACAAACAACTCTTCTATGAACCTGGTGTGTCAGCAGACTTGTCTCAAATCAGGTGCCTACTCTGTAACACAGGACTGGCTTCAGGATTAACTATGCCACTGTCCAAGCAAAACCCAAAGGACCTGTAAAGGATGCAGTGCTGTGGATCAAGTTCTTGTTTCCAGCCAGAACGCTAAATGTACCTCTTCTACATGGATCAATTATTTAAGAATGCAAATAAGATTAAATATTTAGAAAAGTTCAATCTTTGTATCTCTTTAATAGACAATCTTGCCTTGTAATATACATTTCATATGAATAGAATAAATCTGTAGCATTTCCATCTGTACATTCTGAAATGTTATGAATGAGATGAGTATCAATATTCTCATTTTCAAATGGAAATCAGGATATAGGAAAAAGTTAACTAGCCCCAGACAGTTACCTGAAAATGAACCAAATGCTTTCTAGACCAAAAATTTCTGAGTCCACATTTCAAATCTACAGGATTGTGCTGTCTTCCTTAATACCATACTGGGGAACCAGATGACAAAGACCTCACTATGGCCAAGAGTTGCATAATTCTGTAAATAAATGTGAAATGGAAGTTCATTCCACAATGGAAAAAAAAGTTAATTTATAGTAATTGAAACTTTGATGGAAATGGTTTTACTTTTGCTAAAATATTGAGGAAAAAATAGGGTCAGAATAAAATTTTTAGTCAAAAGTAAATAAAAATAAATTTTTTAGTCAAAAGGAATAAGCGAGCTGTCTGAAATACTGTTGGAGCTCCAATCTCCAGGTACAGTGTATTTCCCAATTAATATTTCATACCCAGACAGCCCAAAAAGACAGACTGGTTATGTGAGGTTAATGGAAGAACTGTTTTGGCATATTTATATCTGGTGTGCTTGTGGCCCACAGTGTCAGGAGGACTGAATTTCTGAGGTGATGTTTGTCAAATATTCTTCCAAAGGTTAATTCCAGGTGATCTTATTCACTGCATGGTAATAAGAGGTGAACAAAATCCTTCCTCCAATAATAAAAAGTCAAATAAGCGCCAACAGAAGGCACAAGGCCTTACTGGGCAGACTGCAGGAGGATGCAGCCCTGGGAGGAAGCAGAGCTGCTGATCTGCAGTCAGATACTCTGCCCTGTGTTGTGCAGGATGGCAATCAGGCTGCTGCACACATACAGATCCACCCACAGCTGTGGGAACATAGCTGTCCCTACACAATACACAGTTTGCTTCTCATATCTTGTACATATGGCCACAAAAACTGAGCCTTGGTAAGAGATTATCTCCATTTAGCACTACACGTAGCATGCTGTATTGTCAACATATTTTTTCAGACTTTGCACACTGACATTTCTAAAATTCCATGTGAAATGGCAGTACCTACAGGTTAACTATACCCTCAGGAATTTGAAATATTAGAAAAGATTGAGCAATATTTACCTGTGACGTCAAATAATTACTGCTCTCATCCTGAGACCTACCTCTTGTCAATAGTATCTGCAAGACACTCCCAACAGCCAGCATTGGGTCACAGCTCAGGCACAGGGCTTGGGTTGAGACACGTTTAAGCTCACACCACAGCCACAAAGAAATCCTGGCAATCCCCAGTGCCTGTCCTGCCCACAGTCTCTTTTTTTCCCAATTTCTAAGTGGGAACAGTTGATCAGTGGTGCCCTGGTCAGGCATCAGGAGTAGATATGAAGCAAAGGAAAGAGACTTTGACAGAATTGCAGATTTCTGCTGCTTTGCCCTGAGTCAGTTTGAGGAGGGGTTATACCATGTGTAGACCTGAATCCTAACTCACCAGGACTGACCCTTGGACGAGCCTCAACCACCATCTGCAGGATATAAACCTATATACAGTGTTTGAACAAGGCAAGTAGAAGTGTGTTAAGGCTCGAAATTAAGGTTTTGACCTTGGCTTAAGATTTGTGACAACATATGCAGATACAGCAGGCAGCTCTTTTATTTACCACATACAAGCTGTGCAGGTATATTAACCTTAGGTTTAGTCTTTTAATACTGACAGAAACAAATCACTTATGAATAAGTGAAATTTCCCATTAGTTTTTAACATTAAGCTCTACCGTGTGAAAATAAAGTCTCTTAAGGACAGCAAATAAACTATTATAAGCTTTACTGAGCTGATCTTCAGGTTTTAAAAACTATGAACTACTAGAAATAGCTTTTTATTTTGATAAGGGACTTTGAAAAAATAATGAGAAGACGGGTAAAATACAGCTGAGGTTTAGTGGTTGGGATTCCTTTTCCCTGCTTTGTTTGCAAAAGAAAATATAAACAATTTAGAAACATCTTCCAGAGACAAAAAAAAGAAGTCTTTTGCAAATTTGAATTAAATTGAGTGAATGAATTTGACAGGTGGAAATGAGGGGAATAAATGAGAAACATTGAAAACTTTGCTTTCTATATTTGTTCATCAAACCATGTAGGTTTCTGATTGTAGGATGTTTTCATTCAAAATGCTGCTGAAGCTTTGTACAACCATCCAGAATTTTAATGGATTTTGCTTTTGAGCAATTTGAACAGTTTTCTTTCATTGTGTGGTTTGCTCTCTAAATATGTAATTCCCATAACTTTGATTCTTTAGATTATTTATTAGGCCATAACGTGTATGTAGCCCTGAGTAGCCAGCAAATTCACCTTTACTGTGAGCCTCATGCAGGAGCAGGTTGCTGGTTGCTCGACAGAGCAACTCACACCTCTTTCAGAGGTTCCTCACCACTGCCCAAAAGCTGTGCAAAACACTAAATGTGCACAGAAGGAGCACTCTCATGAGCCTGGGCTCTCTGGTGATGCAAATCTGCTGCAAGACTCGTGCTGCTGCTCCCCAGGGCTGCTCCCAAGGCACATTTCTCTGGAAAGAGCCAGAAAAAGGCACAGGATCATGGCTGCTGAGAGGACAAAGCTGATTCTTTCACCACCAATGCCACAGTGCACAAGGTTTCAGATCTCCAAAGTCCCTTCAGCCAAGCATGTCAAATTCTTTCAGAATTACAGTTATAATGCAATTTTTATTTGTAAATGGCTACTTTCAGTGTTACAGCAGCAGGACAGCTCCAGCCCCTTTTCCCTCATTGTCTTGCAGGAACTATTTCATATTCACAAAAAAAGTGGTGGAAATCTCTATGGGTCTTTTATTTAAGAAAAAAAACAACAAAAAGCAATATTCCTGCAAAGCAAAACAAGGTAATTCTGAGCCACCCAAAGTCTTAAACATAATGTCAATGTTAAGCCAAAATGCAGCTGTAAGCTTCTAAAATTAACTGCTTCCCAATCACAACAATAAAACACATGGAAAACCAACCTGTGTTTATTAGTGCAGTACCTGCATATCTGACCACAGGGATCACTTCCATGGATCTGACTGACTCACAAAAATGCACAGGTTACAGAAATTAGGTTTGTTTAATAATGATTGACAGAGTATACAGCAAAAGACAAAAGTTTCTTGTTCATTTAGGCTTCTTGTCTGAACTTGTGTTTGTTTAAGCAAAAAGAAATTAAAGATGAGTTCTGTAACTGCTTAAATAAGAAACACACCCCACAGTCAGACAGCTGGATAACCTGTGTTCTCTTGTCCCCTACAGCACATCACATGATGTATACAATCATGTTCTACCATGTTCTGGTCAATGTGCCCAGAATGCTGCTGCTTTTCAACCACATTTACTGAGCTTTTACGCTCCTTACTTGGGGGACTCTCTCCTGCTAGAAGACAGAGTACAACCTGTGTTTTAGTTTCTAGTCACTAGTGTACTTATGAAAATAAAAAACAAGATCAACCAAACTTCTGTCTTTAAACACTGTGGTCCATCCTGAAATATTGTACTTAACACAGTCAGCTCAAAGCCATGAGGAATCTGATGCAGGTAACTGATTTGCCATATGAAATGGCAGCTGATGCACTGCACTCCTGAGATGTAGTTGGGGCTCTACTATGTGTTTAAACATGCATTGAAACATCTGTTTCTTTTAATCATTCAGCCACTTTCTGATAGAAACTCTGGGTATGTTTTTGTTTCCCTTTTCTGTTTATCTTATCTGCTACCCACTAAACTGTGAGCTCAAAATTATGACATAACCTGAGTCAAAAACAAGCATCAAAGCAATGAAAATATTGCTTTTGAAAGGTCACAATTTTAACAGCATAAAAAGAGCAGTAAAAACACCTTTGCCTTTCAAGATTCTTTGTCAGCCTCTCCCCTTACTCCAGGTTTCACCAGTTCAGGTGAACACACAAGGCTTCATTTTCAGGGCTTCTGCATACTCCTTTTTGTCTCCCAGAGCAAGTTTTCTTACGTTTCTTCACTTTCATAGTGACAGAGGAGTTGAGTACATTCAGAAAAGTAGACTAAGACCAAGTATTTGAAAAGGCATTGTTTATCGGTACCTACAGATTGTTTAATCATGCAAGTCTTTTAAAGAATCAGAGCTTAAACCAATTTAGCGAGCTTTGAAAACAAAAGAAGCGTCTCTAAAAGTGTATGTATAACTGATAGTATTGGAAGGAGGGTCCTTCCTCTCTAAGAAAAAAACTTATATGAATAAGTTTTATTCATAATACTTAGTTTTTATTCATAATACTAAGTTTTATTCTAAATACTTATATGAAATATTTGTTATTTTTTTATGTTGACAGGACAGCTGCAATGAACCTTATACCCACATGCAAAGAATGACTAACTACACAGCATGGTATGCCCACTTACTGTTCAAGGAATGCAGGGAAAATGAGAAAATGGCCAAAATATAAAAGCTTAGATATTTGTAAACTCAGTCTAAGGACAAAAAAGAAAAGGATCATTTAATATGTTCCTAATTTTTCTATTTTTCTGTATCTCAGGATATCCAGGTCTCCACGTTTCATACATTTTCAAATAACAAATTTACTAACTTATAAATAAGTTAGATATATTTTCCAGAAAGTCACATGGCCTTGATATGCAGCCATCAGGAAATGGAGGTCTTGAGTCCTTTGGTGGGCTGCTCAAAGGATTAAACTCATTGTGAAAAATGTCTCTTCTACTTCCCAAAAATGCCTCGATTCAGGCATTTCCCAGACTTTTCTTTATCTCCTCTCCATGACGCTGTAGGATTCTTCCTCCTCACCCAGTCCTTGCTGCCAGGAAGGTTCTCTCAGGTTGTTAAGTGGCCCCTCAGAGCTGTCCTTTTGATATGCTCACCAGGATAGAGAGCTCTTTCAACCCCGTGTCACCCTGGTGGCACTGCTCAGCCCTCTCCCCAGGTCCTGAAGTCCTTACACCAACATTGACACCAAGGTGAGAAGCAGTTTCCCAGAATCTGTCATGTCACATTTCAAAGTAAAATCACAGCTTTCCTTTGCCCAGTTGTTATACACCCAAGGGTCTCTCACTCTCTGCCCTAACATTGTGTTGTCAGCTGCTACTCCTGCTCATCTGCCAAGCTGCAAATTCATCCCAGCCACTGCACAGTTTCCCATTGCATGGACTGAGGACCTGTACTTCTCACACCTCAGTGACTTTGAATAAGTTTGAATAAAGTCAAATATAACATAAACAGGCTGCTTATAAGCAATATAGAGCACTCAGTACCAGCACTTTATTGCCCTTGTTTGTGTTCCTCTGAATGGTGGCACACAGGCATTTTAAGAGCAGAGATTTTACATGAACTTTAAAAACACTATTGAAAATCCTTAACAGCACTTTTCCAGTGCTGGTCCCTGTAGAGCCTGATTGGAAGCATTTCCATTCAGTGATGAGTCTCCATTGACAGTCTTTCTGAGAACAGGCAGTTCTGCTCCATTTATGGTGTCCTATGATACATTACACAGCTCTTAACAAAGCTATTAAGACTGGAAAAAATATCCAAAGAAATGAAAACTCTGTATGTTAGAGAACCAAGGGACAAATCCTCTTCTCTCTTAAATCAAGGAGAGCCTGGGAATGTTTTTTGCTGAGAGTAAGACCAGACACAATCTAAAAAAATTAAACCACAACACACTTCTATATTGTCACGTTCACAGAGGAAATTAAATTGCAGCAATCAACATCTTTCCCTCTAATCCAAGGTAACAATAATCAGTGTAATCTATGTAAAATATTTGCAATCTGAATATTTATCAAATATATAAAAATAAATCAAAATATTGGCTGAATCTATATAATTTGAACAAAGATCTACATAAGATGAATGATATTAGTTTTTAGTGGATTTAACTAAACCAACCATTAGTATTCACAAGTATAGACAAATAGCCAATACTCAATAGCAACTTACTTTGAAAAATCAAACTAAGCAAAAGGAAGTGAGCTGCAATTATTTATTTCTAAGCCTATTACTTTACAGGTGGGATAAATTCATTCCATGACCCTATCAACACATCATCATGCAAAACCTGTGATATTCAGCTGACAGGGGATGTATAAATATCCTTGTGCAATAAAACACACAGCACAAGATAATAACAAAGAGACTGCCTCATACCTTTTAAAGGAAACACAAGTGAAAATCTAATGGGAAACAACGAAAGTGAAAGGGCTCCTGTTTGGCTGGGAGGATGAGCCCACTGCCTGGCCCTTCTCACCCTCGCTCAGCTTGGAGCTTTAGCTGAACAGACAAACAGGACTTTATTTACACCACATTCAACGAGAGATAAGGTGGAGCTCAGTGCACCACCCAAAACAAGGAAGGTCTAACAGGCTGTCTACTGCTCTCTGCTCCTCTAGTGGCCCTGGCTACCTTTCCCTGTGATGCCCAAGCCATGAGAAAGCCCTATTTCACATGCCGATTTGACATGAACCTCACCCTAGTTTCATGGAGCAAAAAAAGACCCAAACGCTGTGCTAGCAGTCTGCTAAAGTAGGAGAAGAGAGCAGCCACTGTTGCTTCCAAAATTTATTTCATATTTCATAAGGATGATGTTAGAGTTGCCTTGGCTCCCTAGCTGCCCTTCTGGACTTCAGAGCTTCAAAGCTTGGCAGCAGCACCCCTCTCTTGTGCAAAATGGGTGTGAGAGAGAATACAAAGATAGCAATAATCTGGACCTACGTAAGAAAAATCAGTTTTAATCTTATTCTGACTCTTCATGGTTAACTGCTTATACCTCCATCAGTGGGTTAGAACAAAAAGGGTGAACAATTATGTGATCTCTAGGTATTACACACAAGTAGTACTATTTAAGTGCCTTAAGATCCCCCAAGAAACCAGCAGCAGTACTGGGAAGGGCAGACACAATTTTTGTGAGACTGCACAGTACTACAGGCAGCATCTATCCCCCCAGAGGGGTTTGACTTTAAAAAAAAATCATGTTAAACTGTCAGGAGAGCCCCTTCACCAGGCACTTTCCAGGATGCATGAGCACACATCCCCTGCACTTTGGTAGCCACCATCACTGCTTTTCTGTTCCTCTTGGCTTGCAATGCCCATGTCCTATCCTGTCAATCTCCAAACTGTTTATATACAGGAGCCTGCTACTCCTGTCACAACCCCACACAACTGAACAATGTATATATATGAGGGTTCAATTCATCTGACTGGGAGGGTTACAGCTCCAACAGCCACCACCCACGAGCAGGAGACAAGCTAAATTCCCTGTACACAACACAAGACTGCTGCCTGGTAGCTGGAAAAAAACAAGCTGTCCCAGTGTATTTTACCTGTAAAGTCAGTTTAGTTTATATAAAAAAAACCAACAAACCAACCAGGAGTGTGTTTAAGTCCTATTAGAATTCTCTTTTTTCAAGGAAGCTGTACATAAAACGTCCAGTAAGCTTAACTTTATTAACATCAGTCCTAAGTGAAACCAATAATTTCCAGTTTACTTTGAAGCAAAACAGCAGAATTTGGCCTCCTGTGTTTGGTAACTGACTTTTTAAAACCAAAAGAAGCATAAGATGAGGACTAAAATAAATACCTATTTCTTCCTTACATCAAGAAAATACCTATATGTTAGAGCATAGTACACTATTCCCTGGCAAAAAGTGTGCATGCCCACAGGCACAGAGCACAGGAAGATGCCATGGGGTGAGCCAAACCCTGCAATTTCTCAGAAATAAATTTCCCCCGTTCCAGCTACTTGGGAACATGTTCCCGAAATTCAGGAAACACACTGCTAATTATTTCCTCTAAGCTACTGCAGTTCCAGTGCATTTCAAAATGCACATGTGAGCAGAGTTAGCTGTTCTTCACTTGGGGCACTAGGAGTTAGTAAAATAGGTAGAGATACCTTCATCAATGCACTGCAAATTAACAAGTTTAGGTACATTAAATGTGGGACCATGCAGAAGGAGAGGGTGAGATAGAGTCAGTGACATCTGAGCAAGCTCCCACTCACTTCATCTGAGCAGAACCCAGTACTCTCTCTAGAGTGCATCCCTTCTAGCCTGGGACCCTGAAATCCATTGGAGGGTTTTCCTATGTCTTTTCTTCATTGACCATCAGGAGAGTCTAGGGAACAGATCCCAGACTCGGGCATGGAAATTGCCAGAGAGATTAATATTGTGAGAGAGGAGACGACAGGCCAGGGAGGGAGAGGCATTGTCAGTTGGATGCTGAGGACCAATAAGAGAGGGGAAAAGCCTCACTGAAATAATTTTCTTCCTCTGTGGATCACTCTCTCCAACTCCTGATAAAAACCAATGAAATTATGTCAATTCAAACAACACCTATGTCACAGACAGTTCATAAAGGGGCATTGATTCATGGCTCAACCATTTTGCAATTACATTTAACATGACCTAACTTTAGATTTTCATTTGAATTTTCACCCTCCAGTTTCTCCCCTTCCCTCCTCTCACTGCCATTTCTCCAAAAGGAAGAACATCAGATAAAAAAAAACCTATGTATAAGAATTCTCACCACATTTCCAAGGAGAAAGACACAGGAGGCTTTCTTGCTCTTGGTTATGCCCACCACTTTTTTCCATAAATATTTTGCAACAATAATTGCTTAACCATATCATAGTATTTACAGAAACTTCTCACACATTTTATGCCATTCCAGCACCTTCTTTCATAGTAACAATTTAGGTTCCTGTATACTTGCATGGGTGCACTTCTACATACAGCAGTTTGTAAATGACTGAACTGTTAAATATTTTAATTAATATTAATCTGACCATTCTTGGGTCATGAGGGTGATGTGCAGACGCACCGCAGGAACAGCCACTCAACCACAATTACCTCCCTCCAAATAACTTTCACTTTAAAGGGTTCTTTCTCTAGGAATCATTAGACAAAAAGATCTTTTTGTAGTTTATATCATACCCCACCACCACCAGCAGCAGAATAACTGCCCTGTACCCCACTGCAGCTGCCCTGGCTGCTGGCTGTATCTGCAACACAGGCAGAATGCACTCTGCCCACAGCTCTGTCTAGAAAGCAGCTGCAGAGAAACAATCACTTGAGAATCTAGCTCCAGCAAATCAGCACTGCCATTTATCTTGGACTACAGTAACAGTGGAGGCAGTCAAACACACACCAAACTCAGGGACCATGAGGATGAAGGATGGGTTTATCCACTGAGTAGTGAATGTGCACAGCCAGCTCCCCAGAGCAGGGCTGCTGTGCTTCCTGGTGAGCAGGTAACACCAACACTGAGCAGCACCCCATGTTCCCACAGGTGTCCTAAAATCTGCTCCACAATGCTTGTGAGGTTTCTAGCAAGCACACTTACTAGTTCACAGGCAAAATCTGCCAGGCTTATTAGTGCAGGAGCCTGGGGCGGTGAGAGTTAGAACAAATGGAAATTTTCAAATGCACACAAGAAAGAGGTAAGCTGGAATTGAAAGCTTGTTGGGTTTTTCTCCCTTGTAAATTCCCTCATTTGTCCTCAAGGACTGCATATAAACATGTACATTGCAGCCCATGTGATCAGACACTCTCTCAAGAACTATAAACAGCGTAGCTATGAATCATTACTAGGCTGGAATTGCATTCAGTTCTTTCCCACTGACTCACCATATGGATCATTTGTCTGGTCTTTCACCTTCCCCACTTCTCTCCCTCCCTCAGAGATCACACATGAGCCCTTCCCGAAATTCCAGCAGGGGGGAGGTTTGCTGGGCCCATGCTGGCTCTGGCAGGCAGGTGAGAGGAGCAGCTCTCAGTGCAGGTGCTGAGCTCACCCCCGGCTGGCTGCCCAGCTCCCGGCACTGCGCTCCCGCCGCGGCTCAGGCGCTCCAGTCCCATGGGACACAAGTCCAGCGACCCCCACAACTTCAGCTCCTTTTGAGCAAGTCAGAAAAGCCATTTCTGCCACCCCACCCCCCAGAATGGTAATTTCTCACAAAATGGAGGAAGAAATGCGTTTGGGTAGTTACACATCTTAACCCACTGCAGCTAGGTCGGACTGAGCAATACATCAATCAAAGCTTTCATCTTTCATTTAAAAGAGAAAGGTAAAGCCTGTTCCTAGCCTTCATGGTCGTAGAAAAAAATGTGTTGAAGTTATGACTTCTAAATCTTCAAAGGCAGATCGTAAATAAAAGTGCTGACATTTATTGCTTTTAAGCAAATCACATACTGGAGTGTGACTCATGAACGTTGGAACTGGCAAGCACCAAGGCAATCATGTTGAGGATGAGATCATGATGCAGTAGGTGTGCAGCATTCTCTTTTCAGCCTATTCACTATCTCTATTCTACAGTAATAAAGAAGAAAGTTTCTTTTCAGTCAATAATAAAGACCTTAATGTGCCTTCCAGGGCCCGTGGAAATAATAAAAAGTACATTTCTGCTTCACTAAGAAAGCTTTTGATACATACTTGATCTCATAAAATACTGAAGGGCATATGACGTATTCATATGAATAAGTCCAAAGGCTCCACAGTACTCATACCAGTAAAATTAGGAATATGCAGAGGCTGAGGTCCTATATTTTAAAACATTGGAGCACCAATCTTCATTTTATTGTTTATAAACTGCTTGCAAAGGGATGTTCCTGTAGAGAGGAGGGTGTAACAAAAGGGGCAAGAAAAAGAAATTACATATCTGTACTGCAGAATTAGTCATGGGGTTACATCAGTTTAATAATTCAGGAGACATTTTGTACACATATCAGGTTGGCTAGGAATTAACTTAAACTTCAGTAAATTCTATGAATAGTGATTTCAAATTTGAATGACATGCATGTATTTTTCTAGTGAATAATTGCAGAAACCATCACTTTCAGTATTCAGAGCCAGGGTTGTGCTGCTCACGATGCAAGGCTTGTCAATTCTGCAAGCAACAAGCTTTGAAGATAGTCACAGGAACATTTGGATAAACAATCAAGAAGATATATTTGTTCAGCTGTCCCTTCTAAAAAGTACTTACATATCTGCAACATGTTTTCCTCAATTATATTACAAAAGCCTCACCTATGTTAAATGTATCTAGACAACAAAGAAAGTATGATAAATACCATCAAAATTTACAATCTGGTACCTTCATCACACAGACACAGGTCCTTTACAAACATTGAAGTAAATTTATCATTTTCCTCAATGTCATCATGATTCAGGCTGATACTGCCACTTGTACTGCCTTCTTTTTTTCCCTACTGATCCACAAACAGAATGACCTCATGCTGCCTGCAAGCAAAGGAGTTAGACAATAGGCTGCAAATGACAAAGGATGCAGGAATATAGGAGTTAAAAACTAAATTATTATAACAAAGGCTACATCTAGAGGTGGAACTGCAAAGTTGGTTAATATCACTAGTATAACTTTATAGCATTAGATGTGCCACACGAGCACCGTGATTTTATTTTGTAGTGAGGATATAGAGTTTTTCACACCTGTAAACAAATACCTAACTTACACACTATAGAATGTGAATGTTACCATATAGAAGCAACTGCTCTGTTGCACCCATCTAGGGAAGGGTGCTAGGCTCAACCAAAACAGACCTTGGGTTGATTCCTCACCCATCTGCTTACCAGAAACCAGAGAAATCTGCCTCCTATGTTACAGACTATTGGCAAGAATATACAATGTAAAAAACACCTTTGCTTTATTTCCTGTCTGCCCAGTATCACATTGATTAAAATGTTGCAAACATTCCCTTAGACAGCTACAATTTGCTCCAGAACACAAAAAATCCTGAAAATCTACTCAACTAAAGAGCAAATTGAGTCAAGCTGCAAATTCACATACCGAAAAATTAAAGAGAAAAATAGGAATACATGTTCCTGTTAATACCAAGGTCTTAAGGCATAAAAAATTAATAAGGTGGATAATTGCCCCCCACCTATGCAAAATTACAATCTTCAGAACACCTGCAGTGACTTGAATTAAATCACAGTCAGCAGGGACTTCAGGATGACCCACTGAAAAATAGTCTAATGATTAAACGTGTGCATATATATACATTTATACAAGAAATTTATATATGTACCCATATATACATACAAATAAAACTTTGTTAAAACTTCAGTGCAGAGAAGAAATATTGTCTTTCGATATTCTTTTTAACATACAAGAAAGTCAGTAACTTGTGCCCAGCAAAACTATAAACCCAACAATTATTAAGTGTTCTTACATTACAAAAAGCAAAAAATGAATTTTATAGAAGATAGGAAAGCAAGGGCACACTGTTGGAAAGTCTTAATTGCAGCCAATGTCATCAGATGACTCACTGGTACTAGAAATCTGTCTTTAAGCTGATCTGTGAGTTAGATGTAGCCAAGCCTTAGCTCCATGCTAGAGCTCCTTAGGTAAATGCTGCTGCCTGGAACCCAACTGTGACTGCTGGGCAGCATCCCCAGCCCTGACGCCGTCCTTGGGCATTCCAGACACTGCTGCTCTTTGCCTACATTCAAGGCTGCTCCAAGAAGGCTGAATTTCTCCTCCTTTGCGTCCTTACCATGCGTACAGGTTCATGTTTATCATTTCATTCAGTTACATAATCAGCACATAGAACAATCACACTGGATTTTACAGTGCCCCAGAGAATGTGAAAGCTTGAGGTTTCCTGATATCTAAAAGGTAAAAGCTACACCTCTTAAGAAAACATTAGAAGACTGTTGCAAGCCATGATGAGACACTGAGCAGCTGACCACAGGAATCACTTCGCTCTGCAAAAACATAATCGACATTCCCTCAGCCTGGGATTTTTCTCATCCTGTATGATGATCTTGTTTCTCCTCCTCATATGCTGTCACCAGTCACTTTCAGTAAAGAAAACCTGGAAACCAGAACATGCAGCATTTCACTTGTTTTCCTTGGTTGCGAGTCAATTTTCCTTGCCAGCTCTGCAGTCACGGCATTGCAATAATACAAGGGCAAACATCTGCTGTCAGGCATGCAGCACTGCTGCTTGTGTGGATTTCTTCCCAGCAGCTGGGAGGAAACGCTCCTTCTTGTTTAGACAAAAATATCAAATGGTTAGGAAATAAGGAGTTAGGAAAAGATGTATACAAGGTTCACGCTTGAGAAACACAAGAGCTCAGCCTTAGCCACTAAGAAAATTCCATTAGACATGAAGTTAACAATAATCTAGATCTGTTCATTTCTGGTAAGTCAGCCATTTTACTGTTGACCTACTTTGTATCAGCAATAATTTGCCACAGTGCATTCTCCAACTGCTACTGAAAGAAAGGTTGAAACCATACATTAAGAGCAGAGTGTCAAAGCAACTGATGTTAATTATACCCCGCAATTCCTATGTTGAAGAAATTGTCACTGCTAACTATTAATACAGCATTTATTGTCTAAGCCCAGCTTGCTCTACCAACCCCTGAAAGCCACTGAATTAACATCCTGGTTCTCAGTGTTCACATTGGAATGTAAATCTGAAACGTGTAAAAATAACCTCTGCTATTACATCAAGAATGTGTAAATACACATTCCTTTTTTGGGAGAACTATTTATCCCCAGTCTATACATGTTTCACTCTTTAAACTAAAAACAGCTTTAATGTTCTTCAGTCAAGTGGCAGCTTTTTGCCAATATAAACTATTTTCTCTTAAAATTATGGCATTAAGTAGAGGAATCACTGTAAAATGTAGAGTACTACTTGATTTATGGAAATTCAGAAATAAGCTTTACCTAGACACACAAAAAAGGAAAGCAGCAATGTTCTTTGCTGTATTCATCGCTAACCTGTACAATAACAAGAGATCATATTCTCCCAGCATAAACAAGGTTAATTAGAAGGACACCTTATGTGTATTGAGTGTTCATGTTCCATGACATCTGCTTAATTTGGTGACGGAAATGTTTACAAGCATCAGCACAAACTGAGCACTCCAGAAGCACTAACTGGATTCTTTATGGTTTGCACATCAGTAAACTGTTTTGTAAGGTTCTACTGCTGCAGTACAGTTCCCCCTGCCTCTAAATAATCTCTCAAGCTTTTCCTTTACCCATTTAAATTAAAGACAGTCAAAAATATACAGGCTTAACAATATTTAGTCTTCAAAATTGTCATCTCTAAGCCGTGGCATGAGACATACAACTTGGTATGATCCAAGAAGACTCATTTTGTGATAAATATAGAAGACTTTCTTATCCTATGAATAAGGAATGAAGACTTTCATATCCTATGATCCAATATGAGATACAACAAAATTATAAGCCAGTGATGGTATTTTCACATCAGAAAAGTGCCTCATGTTATTTCCAAATTCTTGTGTAGATTGATAGAACAAACCAATAATATCCTGTGGCATAGTGGCCTGTCATATACAGACCTACTTGAAAATCTTTGCAGAGTCAGCAGAAAAGTGGAAAACTAAAATCAGCATTATTAGCAATCGAATGAGAATCCTCACATCTCTATTCAAACCAAAAAATGACACTAAGGTCTACAGGAAGAAGAAAATTATGGTCCAAATGGCTGCTTAAGCCAGACGTACATCTCCAGAATAAGCAGGAGAAAAACGCAACTGCAGAGAGAACAAAACAACAGAGCTTCTTACAGGATACATGTAGTACAACTCTCTATAGGAGGAGCATCATTACCAAACATAAATAGTTTGGTACCAAACTGTACCAAACAAAAGTAGCATTGAGTAGTAGGATCTGATACCACATAGTAGCACAGTGGGGGAATACACCGTAAGAAAAAAAAAATTGCTCACCTGGCATAAACTAGAAAGCAACTGTACACTTTATAAAAAGACATTCACTGAATGGTCAACAAGTCTGAGCAGACTGATCCATCTCTCTGAGAAGAGCTGCAGCATCAGAGCCTCCCACAGCTGAGACTGCCCTCAGAACAACTACAGGACTATTCAGGGCTCCTCAAGGAAAGTCAGCTAATTTAACTAACGTGCACTGATCAAGCAGGTCTTGAATGTGTTCTCATCGCTAACATTTGCATTAAAATAACAGCCTTGCCTGTTTCGTAATGGCACCTTAAATGAAATTCAGAAGTGACAAGCATTTAGCTTAGTGTGCTGCTTGTTCTACCTGCAACAAAACACAGGATTGGCAACAGCCTACTCCTACAGACATACTCCACTTCTCTCAGGAGTCCTTATGCCCTGCTGTCACAGTATGCTAAGTACTTTCAAAATCAGACAAGGGCACATTGTGTGCACATTGGGGTATATTTAAATTCTAGCTGGAATAAATCCCAGCAACTCTGAGGACATAGGTTGTACCAATTACTACTTACAGCTGCAGTTAAAAATTATGCATGAATGAAAGCACCTTACCATAAAAGGACTAAAATGTTAACGATCTAAAGGAGCAGGCTCACTCTTGGTGCAGTGTCACATGCCAGTCTCACAGATGGAACACTTGCTGCCTCACAAAGCTATGCTTAATTTACCAAAAAGAAAGTACTGACAGCTGATGCTTTCATAATGTGCACAGCTCACGTCAAAGACCAACTATACAGCTACCCCTTCTGATGCTGCTCTTGCTGTGCAGCAGAAAAGGCTGCAGGCAGCACCACAATATACCAAGCATGGTTCAGCCAGCAGTGAGCTTCATCAAAGTTTAATACAGCTTTATAGCCAAGCTCAATGTTTTCTTTCTACTCAGATACACTTCTGCTGTCTGCAGACAAATAACACAACAGAAATTGTGGTTTGAGTACTCCTACCACTAGAATAAATTTCTTGCTTACAGATTTAACAATTTAAAGTGTCATCTTAAAAGTAAGAGAATTTTAAAGGTATCAAAACACAAGCCTAAACCTTGACTCTATGCATGAGTTACACCTGTACTTTACTATAACACAGGCTCACTCAAGCTTTGGTCATACATCTTTTGTCAGATGCCTACAGAGCAAGGTCTTTAAAGTTCACTGCTTCAGGAGCACTTATGTTTCCACCACTCCATGCCAGAAAGCAAAGGGCCAGAGAAGCCCTAGCAATACTTTGAAGTGCTGAATATTGCTATACATATGCAGATCATTGAAAAACTCGTATTTGTAAATTTGAACTTTCGAAAAAACAAAGGAAAAGAAATTGTTAAAAAAAGCTGGACAGTTCAGTCTTATGTTTTGCTTATATATAACCAGCTATATTACAGATCATTATAAAAACATGAACTGGAGATACAACACATTACTACTGCCTAATTGTAAAGGCTCATTCATAGTTGAGCAGGAGCTGCAACAACTCCTGGCAAGTCCGATGCTCAGTTCTCCCACAGCTTGCAAGCTTGGCTGGCAAGTAATGATGGCTGTCCTTTCCTTCAGAGCATCTTGTGACTCAAGTGACCAAGGTGGGTAGGCCTTTTATTAAACACTCACAGAACAAAGTACACAGGAGATAAGGAACAGAAGTCTGAGTTTTACTCCAGCACTCTGACAAGTGTAGAGTGGTAAGGAATTTTTCTCAAGTGTATCTGCTGTGCTGCACACAAATGACATTAGTGTGGTGCTTAAGTGAATCACATCTCTACATCATCCATTAACTATGAATACACATATAAGTATGGGCTTCTCACTTCACCTCAGCCAATCTTTAAAGTTTGGGAAAAAAGATCAACATACCTTTTGTTGAATCCAATCTTAATGATTTCTAAAGTGAAAGTCTTGCATCTGAAGAAAGCAAAAGGCAGGAATCTGCTCTTAAGGCTAAGGGACACTTGTCCCAACTCTTATTGTGCAGGGAATCCATCAGGTAAGAACTGTGAACTCGTGAGCAAGTAGGTCACAATGGACATTTAGGTTTGCTATTATCCTTCATCAGGAAGCCAAGTTAACTTTAATCCTCTGGATTTATTCAAGTCATCTTTGGTGGATGTTATCTCTGTACCTTTTCCTCATATCCTGGAATTACTGGCCCTGGAGTTATTTCCACATTGACTGTTTTTACAAGGTTTAAAGTGACATATACATCATGTTCCCCTCAACTTCCCAAGCATTTATATGTGATGTCTTCATTAATCCAGGTCTGTACCAAGTGTTCCCTAGCATCAGGGTGCCACTGATGTTCTTAGGCCTTTATAGTACCTATTTTATTTCTACTGTGAGACAAAAATAATTTAACTGATCCTATGTAATCACGACAAGAGATTAATTAAAATGCCAAGATAGGAAACAATTTATTATAGAGAGAAGAAAAATTTCTCATCCAAAATATAGAAATCTGTACAACTTTGCCACAATCAATATACATGAACTGTACAAATTTACACCAGTTCATAATTTACCAAATAAAAGATGACTAACAAAGTTCACAAAATAGATGGTGGTTTGTGGAAAAGACTTTTACCCAATTAAGAACAAGGAAATTACAAACCAGACCTCCACTTTCTAAAAATAAGAAGTTTACTCAGTCTTAGAAAACTACAAGCTAGCAAATGTACAGATAGCTGGCTGGTGCTAACACCACAGTTCAGACAGTGTCTTTATATGGTCTTTTTAAAGCCTGTTGCCATGGCAGATTCTGATCACTTGCTACTTTTGAGGCCAATGTAAAGATCTGACCATTTCCCCAGGTTATTCTTACTATTTTTATCTTATGTACATTTATACATATTTGTAAGTGCTAGGTAAAAGTCTGAAAATTAAAATTTCCAGTACGATGGTGTTCATAAGTCTTGTTACTGAGCTGCCAAAAATGCTAACAATTAATAAATGTAATAGTGCAAATTTACTCTGCAAGACTTACTGCAGAGAATCACTTTATAAATACAGATTGGGGTTGAAAATTGGTGTAGAAATTAAGTCAGGTGTCTTGGAGAAACTGACACTTCCTAGATCTTCTTACTCCCTAGCAAGCTGCAATCATTTTGACTCACAGGCTATTAAATCACTGAAAGGTACTGTCCAAACTATGGCACTGTCACTTTAAGTATACCACTCTAACGTGTGCCAGATCTTCACAGCTGTGACATGGTTTAAATTCCATAATCCATCCCCAGAGGTGCCCACCCAAAGTAAAAACCAAATTTATCCATCCATTTTAAGGTGATCCATCCACAGACTATATCTTAACCTGATACAGTCATCATATTGTAGCTTTTGGAAGGGCTAGTTCTGCCCAAGAGAAGTTCCTCCTTACAGCTTATTCTGCTGTCTACCATTTGCATGTTGGTGTTACTTTGGCTACCTCCTGCTGGTGCAGCTTCGTACAGCACACAGATGGAGCCATCCTCTCCAATGCGATAGGACACTTCGTACGGGTCAACCCAGAGAGTGAGTTCGCTCGGAAGAAGCTGAAACAGTTCCTGACTGCTCAATCCAATCCGCTGTGCTGCCTGTCCAATGAGAGGATCCATTTTATGGTTGATCCGGATACATCGGTAACCTGATCCCTTGCATGGCTTTTCTGGGAACCAGTGGTGTTTATAATGTTCTATAAAATAAAAAACAAACGTTATCCTCCTTAATTCCGCGCTGAAAGATACACGCAGCAACTGTTGGTCTCTTGCAAATTTCGTACCTCAAGATCTTAATAAGCTTATTATTTTAGCATAAAATGACTTGAAAAATCATTATAGGTTTTATTTCTGATGATGGTTTACGGAAGTGCAATGTCCCTTGGGAAGCACTCGTACAAAGTTTCTATTTTGTGCTACTGTATAGAGAACAACATCCACCGCCAGAAAGGAGTGAAAAGCAACTTCCTGGCATTCAGAAAAACAAACACAAAAATACAGAAATTATTACATACATAACAGAAAAACTCAAGAGCTTCAAAACACCATAAACCAGATAGGAAAAAAAGACCCTTTCCAACATCCTATTGAGATCACACCCAAGCTTAGCTCGTCACATTCTAAGAACACCCAAAAATAACTAGGGAGGAAGCTGGGCAGCGTTTACCGACTGACTCAAGCTGTATTTCACCACTGCTCTTCCCAGCCTATTTTCCATGGCGAGAAACCAAGGACTTCACTTACCTCAGGAGTTTTATCCCACCCAAAACCCTATCGATCTGAGGGTACTCGTAGCCACTACCGAGCCCACTGGGGCTTGGGATTACAAAACCCACTGGGCAGCGAAAGAACCCACGGTATTCGCTCCTAACCGGGGCTGTGGGCAGCTAAAAGACGTTTCCAGAAAAAAGGGGAACCGAGACTCATCGTTAGCGATGAATTTTACTTGACAAAGAACCCCAGTTTCGGAGCGTTTTTCTTTCTGGAAGCGGGGCGGTTCGAGCCCTCGGCGCGGAGCTCAAGTCCGGGCTGCTCGAAAGCTTTGTCTACGGACGGGAGGGGGGAGCTGCCTGCGCGACGCCCGAGCCCCTTTTGTTTACACCCCGCTCCTGCCTCCCGCACCGCCGGGGCCGGCTCGGCACTGAGGGTGCCCGCAACGGGCGAGCCACGGCCGCGGGGCCCCGGTAGCCCCGCCGGGGGCTCCAGTCCCTCGGAGGGGCCGACCTTTCCTTTCCCCCTCTCCGGGCGCCCGCGGAGCGCGGTGCCGCCCGCACCGCCGGCAGCCCTGCCCTGGCGGGCGGCCCGCGGCGGACGGGGGAGAGCGGCTCCCGCCGCGCCCTCGCCGCCCTCACCTGCCAGCAGCTCCTGCAGGCACTGGCTGAAGGTCTGCAGCTGCCGCTCGTTCATCAGCCCCTTGGTCCGCAGGAACTTGGAGATGAAGCCCACGGCCGCGGCGATCTCACGTATCATGCTGGCCCGGGTGTACAGGGCGGGATGCATGGAGGCGGCGGCGGGCGGCAGCCAGGTCTCCGGGGCGGCCGGCGCTGGGGCGGGACGGGGCGCGGGGCGAGCGGCGCGGGACGGGACGGGACGGGGGCGGCACGGCTCTAACTGGGCGCGGAGCAGGCGGCAGAGCCCAGATCACATCCCGGGGGCGGCAGCCTCCGCCTCCTCTTCCTACGGCAGGGGGGCGGCGGCAGCAGCGGCGGCCGCGGCAGCGCTCCCCGCATTTCCTGCGGCGAGGGGCGAAGGGGACTACCCGCCGTCCGCCGCCTCTTATAGCCGCTACCGACCGGAAGTGGCGTCACGGCGCCGGGGGCGCGCCGCCGCCAATCCGACGATCGCACCATCGTGACGACAGGTAGCGGGGCGGGGCTTGCCGGGGCGGGTGACGTAATCGGCTGTAAACAAATAGAGCCGGGGGCGCGCGCGGGGGTCGGCGTCAGGGTTCGCGTGCCCGCGCGAGGGCCTCCGCGTGCCGGGGGACGGTGTGCGCGGGGGGCGGGGCGCGCGTCAGTGCGGGGCGCGCGTCAGTGCGGGGCATCCCCGCGCGGGTCTCCGCGCGAGTAGGGCGCGGCGCGCGGCGGGAACCCGCGCGAGCGCGGCCGCGCGCTGTCTCCGGGGTGCGCGGAGCCACGTCAGCGGCGGGGGCGGCCGGGCGGCCTGAGCGGCGCCTCCCCGCGCAAGGGCGGCCGCAGCACGGCAGCGGCGGGGGCGCTCCCACAGCGCCCCGTGAGCGTCTGTGCGCGCAGGCGGCCGAGGAGGCGACGTGTCTGCGCGTCCTCGCCCTGTCCCGACGTGTCTGCTCGTCCTCGCCCTTTCCCGACGTGTCTGTGCGTCCTCGCCTTTTCCCGGAGCGCGGGGGTGCGCCGGTGGCACCAGGCAGTGCCCGGCGGCCCGGGAGCCGAGCGCTGCGCTCCCTCACGTTTGTGAGCCGTGCCCTTCGGACCACGTCCCCACCCGGGTCTCCGGCCGGGGCCTCCGCGCAGGGCGAAGCCTTGGCCGGGCAGCCGGCGGCCCCGGGCCCGTGTGCCGGAGCACAGCGAAGCCAGCACAGGCCGGCAGCCAGGCCTCGGCTCTGGCTCTCTGCGGAAATGCCAAACCCAGCGTCTGGCCCTGCACGCTCCCCGTGCGCCCCGCGCCTTCCCCATCGCACTGTCCCGGGTGTCCCGTCACAAAACCTTTGCGGTGAGTGATGTATCAGCCACTGACTGCCAAGAAGAGCGTCTGTCTCAGGCCTTCCAGTGCTCTGTCTCCCTTTTTGCTAAAAAAGGGGGAGAGAGAAAAAAACGGCAGAAGATTTCTGTTTGGTTAGTTTGTTTTGGTTTTGTTAAAAAACACAAAAGTCTAGCTTCTTTGATAGGAAACCTTATTCTTTCCCAAGGGTTTGTGCCCTGCCCCCTTGCCAAGCTTCAAGTGAGGTACAGCCTGATGACTGATATTTGCATGTACAGTTCTTACAGTCAGCGATCAAAAATTAGCCCAAGAAAGGCACACATAACATACAATTTCTTTTTCAGTGAAAATAATTCACTAATGAAATCTATAAAAAATACGCGTGTGAAATAATTTGAATAAAAGATGAAAGCAAATGGGGTTTTTTTTGCTTATCTGGTGTGAGAAATGTAACTTTATAGTGCTTTTTATTCTTTTCTCTGCACACGGGATCTATTCTATGTTAGTCCCCAGCCTCAGGGGACTCTCATAGACTCTATACACAAGGGAAATGTGCAAAACACCTTAAAAAGATAATCAGGAGAGCTCAAACTCACAGCTTTACTGCATACTAAAAATGTTGGTGTGGGTTTTCGAGCACAGTCCCATCCATTTTCCCCCTACTAACTTCTGAGTATTTACATTAATAATCATGAGCCGACCCTCCATTCTATGGGAAGGGAAGAGCTGCCATCCTGGCCTGTGCTCCTCAGGTGCCAGCCATCCTTTCTTCTCAGTGTTTCTGTGCTACATATGAGGTATGTCCAGAGCTGCCATTTCTGCTCTGTTCATAGGCTGGAAAGTGCTGTGTTCTTTAAACCTTGAACAGCAGATGCTTCTCTCCCCCTTCCCAGCAAGGGCCACCATCCTACTGGAAACTGCCACTTACCTTGGGCAAAAGTGATGTTTGAGCATCACAATTGCAATAAAATAATTACTTCAAAATACAACAAAATACTTCAAAAAACAGCAAAAAATAATACGATGTGTGCCACCTTTGCCTGGACCTGAGCTTTTTTTATTTGGGCCACTTTCTCATCTCTTCTACATAATTCCATCCAGAATCAAATGCTCAGAAGGAGTTTTAGAAACTCTCAAGTAAGTAAGTGGTCACATATAGTAGCACCCCACAACATGAGGTTTAAAAAGCTGTTCCCACCATAACTGCCACAGACAGCAAGCCTGTTCCAATTTGAATCATCCCCTTTGACTGAGGCTTCTAAGAACATCATGTGGCAACATGTACTTCTTTCACACTGAGAGGGGGAGAAATTTAAAATGTCCTTTTTAAACTTTTTTCTACCTTAAAAAAAAGAAAAAAAAATTTCTGTACCATCAAGGAGTTCCTCTCAAATCTCTTGTAAAGTCAATACATTCAGGACTCTTCAGCAATCAGTTTTCATAGCTCCTATTGATTCCAAATAGTAGCAGCATGGGACAAAGTTTTTTCTGTGGGAAGAGTAAAATGCTGTGCATACAGATCCAGTCCGCTGGTAAGGAATGAACTGCCTTGGTGTTCATTGCTTACAGCCAGCAAGCTGCTCAAGTGTAACTTCAAGGCCAAGGCTTGAGCTGCCTGCCAGGAGGATCTCATCCCTATCCATGGGTGTGAACAAGGTGACTGGAGCTGCTGATGCTGTTTTCCCAGTCCAGGCAAGTCCATTTCCATCTCGGTGCTAGGCAGGACAGCAAAGGAGCTGCTGCCATTTCTGGCCTGTGAAATTCTCCCAAAGATCCTCATCTTTACAGCCTGCAGGCCCTTAATTGATGGGAAGACTTTGGCATGCAGCTCGTGGCATGAAGCAAAGTCAGCTTTTCTTGACTGGACTGTGATGGAGAGCATCAAACAGGTTAGCACACCGCAGCCTGTTGCTGCCTTGTAGCTTAGCTGCCTGCCAGCTGCCAGCACATTTCACTGATCTATCATGCCACTCTGAACTTTTCCAGTGCTTCCACATTTTGGGATATACTAAGTGGTTCTTTTTCCTCTGGCCAGCTCCCAGCTGTCTACTCCTGTCTCTGCAGCTCCAGACCCAGAGGAGGCAGTTTCCCTGCTTAATAGTGCAAGATGCTCACTGATACATTAATGGCACGGTGCTGAAGAAGATAAATGTAAACACTTAAAAACTGCTTTATTCAGCCCATCTGATACTTGAAATGAAGCAGAGGCCCTAGGGAGGAAAAATAAAGAAAAAGGGTATGTGATCATGTAATTAAAGGCTGGGTCATGATGGATATGCACAGAAGGGTTGAATTAAGGTTCTACTGGTATCCCAGCTTCTGATATTTCCTAACTTTTAAGGAATACAGTGCAACCTTTACAACATTTCTTTCATGTTGTTTTGGCAGAATCTGTTTTTTGACACTGGTTTGGAGAGAGCCTGGCACTTTGTTGAGTTTTGTCATAATGGAAATAAGCAATAGAAATACACTTTTATCTGTGCCACACACACACATACACACCCTGCAACTATTGCAACATGCTCTTTTCACAGCTTTTCTGAAGCTACTGAGTGTTCTTTATGGTAGGTGGAAAGATTCAAGAGTTCAAAGGAGGAGAATTAGAGTTGCTTGATTTTTAAAAAATTTGTTCTAGTCTTAGGGTCTGAATTAGTATACATTTGCTTATGAAAATAAATACACTACATATTCAGCATGGATATTTTTTCCTGTTTGAGAGAGCTACAGGCTTTTTATGTGGTATCTTATTAAAGCCTTTCAGTGTAGAAAAGTGTTAGGTCTCTTCCTGTTTCACTCTCAAGTCCAGATAATTTTTTGCATTGTTTGGCATTGACCTAATGGAGGAATAACAGTTGAGAAATAATTGGTATTTGTTTCCAAAAAGGATTATGTATGCCTTAGATTGGCATAAGCTTTCTCTCACCTGTAAGCTGAAGAGTGCTGGTTGCAATACATAAAATACAACAACAATCCATTCTGTGTAGAGTTTAGTTTTAGTGTAGATTGATGTTACTAAAATGCCTCAGTATTTTTGTCATTTACCAAGTATTTGAAAATGTATAGGAAGAGGTTTCCTCTTTTATCTTTATGCAGCAGAAAGCTTTCCATGGGATGCTTAAAACATTTTTCAATGTTTTAGCCCGTTTCATTCTTTGAATATACAGTGGCAGCTCTAGTGACATTAAGTTGCTGCTCCAGGAGGCAGATGTAACCCAGAGTCCATAACCAACCCTGCATGCCATGCTGCTCCTCAGGAGACCCCATGGGCTGGCTGTGAATTCCCACCTTGTTTTGTGAAGTTTTCAAGCAGACACTCCTCAAGCTACAGTGGCGATATGGGACTCCTCCCTGGAAAAACTTTGGCTCCACGGCTTGGTTGTAGACAGAGATAGCAGTAGCCAGCCCCTCTTGCTGCAGGTGAGTGCCCTTACCTGCCTTCCAAGGGGAATGTTGACACTGAGGCTTTTTTCCCCTGGAGCCTTGAGAGCAGGCTGTCATTTCTATTCTGTTGCCAGTAGAAATGTTTGGACTTGAGCTCAGGTACAGACCTGGGCTCAGAATGGTGGTATGGATCCAGCCCACTGCTGAAGCAGCACTCTGCAATGAGGAGGGGGTAGGGGCTTTTCAGCTCCAAATGTAAGCCTGCCTCTCAACCCAGCATTGCAACCCTGCACCTAACTGCAGTGTTGGAGCAGTGAGTGTTTCATCTTGAAAGTGTGGGGGTGAAGAAGTCAGTCACATATTCTTCCAAAGTGGAGAAGTCTCGCCTCTGAGAAGATAGACTGGTAGGAGTCAGAGAAAGGGCAAAAGTCTGATTTGTGACCCCACTGGGAACTTCCCTTTCTGTTCAACATGCTCATGCTTACATGCAAACCCACACGCCTGCAGTCTGCATTTCTGAATTAGCCTATCAGGCAATGAATTCCTCCAACCACTTCTCACAGAAGCAGAGTCCTGCTTAAGCAAGTGGGACTAGTCCCATAAGCCAGAGTCCCATTCTGCAGTCTGGCAGTTGTTTAACAAACATTTCTGCCGCTGCAGGAAGACTAGGAGGGGATGGAAAGACTCAGAGGGGCAAGGGCAGGCTGCCAGCATTGGTCATAACTATGGCATGTTCATTTTAGGAAGTCCATCTCATGACATCCTAAAATGTCATGAGATGGATATCCTGAAACTTTGCTGTGCTTACTCCGTACAGAAAAAGGTTTGCTCTATGGGGCAAAGTTTCAAAGGGGCCACTTTGCTTGATTTAAGCTTGATTTCAAAGGGGCCATTCACTGAGAAGATATTCCTTGTGGCATGAGCATCAGGTCTTGCCAGGACAGATTCAACAGAAGGCTTTTCCTATTCTATTTCTTTTACTTCAGCAAACAACATGCACACGTAGCAAATAAAAGCAAATCCAGAACATAGTATTCTGTTTTGCTTATAAAGTTAATTTTTTTTCCCTATATGGGATAGTTGCAGTATGGCAGCACTTGCAACCCTTGTTTTTAACAAAGCAATCCTAGTTTGCATCCAGTAAAAACAAAAATTTAAGAAAACAATAGAAACACATAATTTGAAAGCTTGTCAATTGAAAGAACTCACAACATAGCCATACATAACTATTATTACACAGTCAGGTTTTCATTTTTATGAATTTAGGAATTAAACAGGGTAGAAGAATCTAGATGAGATAAACAGTCATTCATTGCCATCGTGAATGGAAGTTGTTAACAGTGATATTAAAGTGAAAGTAGCTTGTAAGTGAAAAGAATGATTCAACTGTTTGTTGCTGTGCTCTGCAATCCGATGATGTCATCTCAAATTCCAAAATTTTACCTTTCCTCTAGTTTTTCATAGTAAAGCTGGGATGAAAGGGATCATAAAGATGCTGCTTTTCAGGGTTTTCTTTTTTCTGGCCTGCCATATAATTTTAGGAAGACCTGAAATACTTTCAAACACCCTTGTCTGTAGTGGCTGCATTATGGGCTCTTGCACTGCCTGGTGGCTGCCAGAGCAGCCTGTGTTGGTCAGCACAGGGCTCTCAGTGATCAGGCAAAGGAAAAACCAGGAATTTTTTGTGATACTTTTATGACAGTATTCCCTGACTTTTAGAATTAAAACTGTGACTGTCTGCAGATTTTGAGTGGAAATTCCATTAAAATACTTAAAGATTTTAATAAACCAATGTTGGTCCTGCAAGTATTTTTTTCTTAGTATTTGCACCTTACATACTTTGATTTATGTTTAAAATCAAGACATATGTTTAAAATCTTTTAGTAAACATCTGAGAAAAACCCCTTTCATTTATTTTCTGATTATGTCATAAAAAATTCTTAAGCAACTTTATTAAGATTCGTGATTTGGAAATCAAATACACTTTTAAATAGATGGCTCCTTTGGAGCTGCTATTAAGTAGTAGCCACCAAACCTTGACCAAATCTTCCTGTCTCAAAAATTCATCAAAACAGAAAACATGGAGACATTGTAGTGGTAACACTGGATATTTTAGGCCAGGTCTGCACAGACTACAAAGCATATTACCTACTATGCCCTTACTAAAGCAGAAAAAACCAGGTAAACAGTGATTGCAATGTTTAGCTAGACATAAGCACCTGCCTCACTATACTCCCAACATCTCTCCACCAAAGCTGAACATGTGGATTTTTTGGCTTGTAAATTATGTGTCTGCATGTGTTTCATTTTGTGCAGGGTCTGGCTTTGGAGGTCAAATTATTTCATTTTAGTTGGTTTTTTTGTCCTTTTATTGTGGTCTGTCTATCTAAATCCAGCATATCAATGCAGTGAATACTTTGCTGCAAGAAGAGGCACTTATCTTTTTCCCCTTATTTTTTTCTAGCCAATACTTGCCACAACTTATTCTTTTTACCACTGTCATTTGTAGTCATGGCACTTCTCTTGTTACAGCTTTTTTTCTCCTTGCAATGGTATTAACTCAGGCATTTTAATCAGTCTCAGACAGAATTCTCAAGACAAAATTAATATAATTAGTTCTCTAGGACAGATTTGGCAGGGTGAAGGAACATCACATAGACAGTCTGTGTTATTACCTTCCTTTGAGTACTGAGAGATTTTCTGGATATTATCAGGTGGGGAAAAAAATTAAAATCACAGCTACATGGTTCTTTCTTGATTGTGTAGCTTTATATACAGTGCTGCTCAACTGCATTTAGGGGTGAACACTTCAATCTTACTGGTGTGAACGTGTAGTCACTCATCCCGTTAACGGGATTGTAGTGCATGTCGCATGCCCAAAATTAAGCTACTCGGCCGCTCCTCATGAGACTGGAATTCTTTCCCTAGATGTGATGAAGAAACTTCAATAACTTACTTTCCTGTATTCAGTCATGTGAGTAATGTCCCTGACAACAATGAGATTATCCTTATAATTGCAAATGAACAGGGTTGTGGTTTTAGGGCCCATAGCACAAGAGACAGAATATCAGAGCTCCCACTGGTTTTGCTTCTTTCTTAGACATGTGCCATAAACTGAGGAACTTACTTGGTCCTACACTGCCTATAAATTACCTATTCCTAACAAGAAAAAACACAAAAACAAAAAGAGCCACGTGCCCTAAAAAACCAACCAACCAACCAAAAAAAAAAAAAAAAGAAAAAGTTCTTGTTTTTTAATGGTACTATTTTACAGGAAACAAGAGCTATCTGATCATTTATATCAGATATAATAAAGTATCTTTTATGTGCATGCTTGATAACACTAGGAAAGCAGGGAGAGGGGCCTGAATATAAGCAGAGGCAGTAATCTATAGTTATTTCACCAAAAAAAGAAAGGGTTTTTTTCCTCTTTGTTAAAGGAAATCAGAAAAGATTAACTAAAATAGAAACTGAAATCTTGACAGCCGAAACATACACCTCTATAAAATTAGCCCATCAGTTCTGACTTAGATTAACCAGATGTCTTAAACAGGCATGTGATGAAAAACAAGAAAATCACAGATTTTTAATTAAAAAAAAAGGAAAAAAATAGAGATCCATACATCTGTGAATCAAAAAAATTCCAGCCTTTTGATCTATGTCTTTTCATTTTCTGCTTTCTACAGCACCTTCAGTGACCATTTCCCCCCCCCTCATGTTTGTCTCTGATGCATTTTCAGAGACAGAGGAACAAAAGCTGCTGGATACCCCTCTTACAATAGCAAGGAGATGTGCCTGGCTGTGTGGGAGGAGCCGCTCAATTCTTCCGTGTATGGCTGGGTACACATGCTTCCAGCAGCATTAAGTGTTCCTGGGAGCACGGAACAGAGTGTTCCAGCAGGATCTAACATACAGGCAAAGATAGAAAGCCATTTTCTTCACAACTATGCGCTGCATTAATACATGATCCCAAGCTTGCAAAGGATGAACCTACTGTTTCAGAACTTTTTCTTTCTTTTCTTTTTCACATCTTAATTCACTTCTAAATTATTTAAGAGGACTCTCTGGGTTGTTGGTTTTGGTTTTTTTTTTTTTTGAAACATGATTTTTTAAAAATTTGCTGCTTTATGAAAGCTTGCTTATAAAAAATTGCATAAGAGACATAGCAGTTGCATAACACATCCCTTGAGGAAGTTCATAAAATGTCTTTACAGCCAGATTTTCCTCCCTTTGGGTTTTTGTGCCCCACAACTCAGCTAGCAGCCAGTGGAGAGAGAAGAAGTAGAAATTCATTTGAGATAACAGGGAAGAAGGGAGACCTAGAGTCATGTACATCTACACTATGGAACAAGAACACAGGGCTGAGCTGCAGCAGAAGCAGGTGGAGTCCCAGCAGCTGTCCCAGTCCTATCTGGTGCCAAGTCACTGCAGCCAGCTCAGGCCCCAAAATGGTGCTATTTCATACCAAGAAACCAACATGTGCAAAGCCAAGGTGGGGAATTTGTGCCACACATTCCTTTCCTCCGTGTAGACATGTCTTTATTGTTTCCACTCAGTTTTGTTACCGTGGAGCTGTAGGATGTTTCCTGCAGAGTCATCTCCTCCCACCGACTCAGAACTTCAGTCTCATCTACCAGGCAGCATGGTTTCAGTAGAGCCGTGCCAGGGCTGGTGATGCCACCACCCAAACACTTCTGTTTCACATAAGATTCAAAAAACCAAACCAAACCAAAACAGCAAAATTTCCCAATTGTCCCACTTGTGCTGAAATTTTCAGATCTGATCAAAGCTACCTCCAAATATGGGTGCATGCCCCTGGATTTTTTATGACAGTATAAAGAGAATTATTAGGGCTGTCCTGGAGTGATTGTAAGAAAACTCCTTCAATCGATACAGTCCTAGAGAAAATTACCTGTCCATGAGTTATGCAATTTTCTACTTTGCATCAAAAGTAGATTCAATAGTTTCTATAAGGAAAGTTTAGTAATAGCAGATATTTCCTGAAGACTGTTCATATTTTTTTGTTCTTAAGGTAATAGAATGTACAGTAAGAAATAGAGATTGAAACCTGAGTTTTTCATGTGCCTGTTTTCAATTGCTGGACTAATGTGGTGATTTCTAAACGAAACAGCCTTAGAAGGATGAACTGAGCCATACTTCACTGCTTTGTTGATCTAAACTCAACATTTCACCCAATGGGCAAAAGTACAAGGATGAATTTCAGTTGCTCAGGATTTGAAGGGAACAGTAGTTACAACCCTCAGCCTAACACAACGCCAATGAGGGTTCAATGCATTGAGAAGTTTCGATGATATGAAGAATCCTGCTTTCTTTGGGTACAGGTGGAAATTTCATCTTTTTTCCAAGATGGGTTACATTAGATAACTGTTGCAGTGTGATGTAATAGCCTGTTTCAGCTATCACAGTTCTTTTCCCAGGTGTGCCAATACCCTCTCCCTTCCCCTCCCATGCTCCCTGCTTAGTGCTGTCCGTCAGTCTCGGTATGCCAGCAAGGCCATCGTATGATTGGCAGAGTTCAAAAGATGCCTCTCAGCCCTGGGCCCATTGGGCCATCCAGGTGTCATCTGTCCCCTGAGACTCCCTCCCCTTACCTGGTCGGTGGGATCCCTGCCCCTTCCCTCCCCTCTCCCTGGGGTTAAGAGACACAGCAACCACGTGGTTTGTGGTTCTGTGGGAGCTGTTGCTGCATTCAGAGGCCTGTGTGCCAGGAATAAAGCTCTGGATCAAACCCTCCATCAGAACCCGACTCCTTTCCTTCACCTCACCTTAAAGCTCCTCCACCAGAGGTAAACCTGAGCTCCTGCATGCCTGGACTTGTCCCAAGCGCCAGCTGCAGCATCCAGCCAGCCAAAGGTGTCTCTGAGGTGAAACCACCACAGCTGCTGCCTCTGGTCAAGCAGCAAGGGGCAGACGAGCCCAGGCACGTTCCATCCGGCTATATTGGTATTTAATTTCAATAGATAACTGTGAATCTCATTTCATTATTGATTTAATAATCTCAAGTATTTTTGACCCTGTGTTTATAAATACCCAAAACTTGCTTTAGATTCCCCACTCCAGCCATAAAGCAGTTACAATGACCACAGAAATGCCAATTTCATCAGTGGACGGTTTAGAACAAAGGCAACAGCAGTTTTACTACTCCTGATGAAGGTTAACACCCTTCTTTGTGAAGACAGATAAATAAAAGTTTACCTGTAGTAAATAAAGTTATGGATGGTCACATAAAAATGTAGTAATGTTGCTCATTAACTCCAAAGATTGGAGACCAAAAAGTTGTTTAATGGAGGGTGGAGGAGAATTTTATGTGCACTCATTTCTGAAGCAAATGAAGCAAATGTAGTGGCATATTTTTGTTTTATAACTGCTGTGAGTTCTCTCCAAGTGTTTTTATAGTATGGTTACTGGCTTCTTCATTGATTATGTATCAGTCACGCTAAGTCCTTGAAAAGAAGCTGACCAGCCTATTTATCCACACCTTCCTCTTCTGGAAGCATAAGGTCACCATGTTGGTGTGCACAAATATCAGCTGTTCACTGGTACATACACATCCCAAATCCAACATGTGTTCTGGCGTCAGAGGAGCTTTGCCATGAAATTCTGTAGAAAGACTTTTCACTGTGTTCAATGATGTAGGAACCTTGCCTTTAAAATTTACTAAGTCTATTTTGCTTTCTTTCACTTTGTTGTTTTTAACCTGTTGACTGACTTTCATGCTTGTTTTTGGTTTGTTTGGCTTTTTCCCCCGTGGTTTTAACTGACAAAACATTCAAATTCTGGGAGACAGATGAGTTCCCTCTTGCCAATAGCAGAGTATGAGATCAGGAGATGTGGAGAGACAGAGTCCAGAGGGTGCTTGTTTGGAACTGTATCTTCTCAGTGTTCCTTTGACCAGTAGCTCTAAGGCCTGTGAATTGAGAACACATTACCCTTTGCACATGATGAATGGGTTTAAAGGCTATCAGATATATTGGAATACTGAAGGGTCACTTCAAAGGTACTTAGACACATACATTATTGAAAATGAAATTATTTTTGTTTCTAGGATGGCTGAATGACCTATTTTTACCTTGGAGATCAAGTAACACAAACAGCAATGAATATCATCCCTGTGCTGATTGGAATTATTTGAACCTCTCTACTAATACTAAAAGAACTAAGATCCACTTTTAAAAATTGATCACAGAATAGTTAAAGTTTTTAATGGTCTATTTTGTCACAAAATCCAATAAATTTTAATTTTTAAAAACCTGCAGATTACCATATGGATTACAGCACTCATAAAACACACTTCAACAAACACTTTTTTCAACAGTTCATTTGCAATTTAGATGCAAACAGAGTATTATGTGCTAAAGAAGTTTGGAAATGTTTTCAGTTATCAGAATGTGAAGTTTTTCTGTTAAATTGGGACAATTCTATTAACACAAATAATCCCACTCCTTAAGAGCACTAAATACATTCCTACTTTTCATTTTATACACACAAGTACTACTTTCAAGAGAATCAAGTATATTCCCTGATATGAAAAAAATTATTAACCTGCCAAGACCAAAAGCGAGGACAATGTATAACTGCAGATAATGAGCCTTTTCAAATTTATTTACATATGTCATTTGTACATCCCAGAGCTCATAAAACATGGGTAATTGTTTTCACATGCACTAATAGAAGCCCTTTCCAAAAAGAAAAGAAAATAGAAGTCAGCCTCCTTTCAGATTCACGCATGCTCTTCCCTGAACCTTCTGCTTGGCCCCAGTTCTGTCTCCCCTCCAGACATGAGGGGACATTGGGCTGATAACCACATCCCCTGACCCCCTCTGGGAGAGCTGCAGAGGGTTTAGATAATGCAAACATCATCCAAGACATGTACAGAGAAAAAAAAAACGGGCCAGGAGAGTGTTTTTGTTTCTGTATGATGCCTGTTTTACTGCTGGGTAACTAACACTCCTTTAGCCTGTTGTGCATCTCCTCACCCTGAATGACAACCCGTGGCTCTGTCCACAGGGTTACTGTGTCTGTGTGCTGTGACCCCAGAGAATAAAATCTGCAGAGCAAAATTTCTGCTGCTGAGGGCCCAAAACCCACAAGATACAGTTTCTGGTGCCTGGTGCTGTGGGCTGTGTGTGACCCCTGTATTGTGACCCCTTGGGCTGTACATGCAGCAGTGGATGGAGCACACTTGGACAGTGCATGGGGCTGCCCTGTGCCCATGTGACCCCTGTATTGTGACCCTTGGGCTGCCTGTGCAGCAGTGGATGAGCACACTGTGTGCGTGGTGCTCCCTTGGATGGGTGCACGGGGCTGCCCTGTGCCTGTGTGACCCCAGTGTTCTGACCCTTGGGCTGCCTGTGCAGCAGTGGATGAGCACACTGTGTGCATGGTGCTCCCTTGGATGGGTGCACGGGGCTGCCCTGTGCCTGTGTGACCCCTGTATTTTGACACTTGGGCTGCCTGTGCAGCAGTGGATGAGCACGCTGTGTGCGTGGTGCTCCCTTGGATGGGTGCACGGGGCTGCCCTGTGCCTGTGTGACCCCTGTATTGTGACCCTTGGGCTGCCTGTGCAGCAGTGGATGAGCACACTGTGTGCATGGTGCTGCCTTGGATGGGTGCATGGGGTTGCCCTGTGCCTGTGTGACCCCTGTATTGTGACCCTTGGGCTGCCTGTGCAGCAGTGGATGAGCACGCTGTGTGCGTGGTGCTGCCTTAGATGGGTGCATGGGGTTGCCCTATGCCTGTGTGAGCACAGACAAAGGCATCCCTGCAGTGCTCCAGTGAGGCCAAGCATGGGGAGCACTCTGCAGAGCCCCGTGGCTGACCCCACACAGGGACGTCAGCCCCTTCAGAATGTTTTTGCTGTTTCTTGTGGCAGCTACACCTGCCAGGGCACTGCTGCTACAGAGGATCTGGGCCCCCAGCAGCAATCAGGTCCCCCTTGCAGCTGATAATGTGGCTGTCTAAATATATCCATGATTAGGGCTACCCTGCACAGATTAAAGTCACAGCTCTGTATCTCCCAGCTGAGGCACAACAGTTGGCCTGATGACAGCACAAACATGAACTTTATGACCTGCTTTTCTCAAACTGTTTTTTAGAGCATGCTTTAAATATACTGGGTCACTGTCTGTAAGAGTGGATCGCAACAAATGTAATCCCTTCTCCAAGGATGGCTTCCTTTAATTCTGTAAATTGAATTGGGGTGGAGCAGGCAATATGATTAGGAGGTCATCTCTTTAATGTTCAGATGCCTTTAAGTGTGCCACCTTGTATTTTTAACAGAAAAAACAAAAAAAACCCAAACCAAAACAAAACAAAAAATACAATAAAACCCACCAAAAAAACCCCCAACCTACATTTTTGCAAAAAGTATCATCAAAAGCTTTAAGCAAAAGCTCACATTCAAGCATTTCATTTTATCACCACTACTGTAATGATGCATACCATACCCTGTTTATAATTCCTCCTCCTCTTATACAAGGCCCTCTTTTATCTGTCTTACACATTTCAGGGGACAGAAATTGATCTGTGATCCTGAACAAGCCATTCTAATTGCTTGTCTGTCCAGAGCTGAATTTAAGGCACTGCTGCTTTGATAAACAGGAATCCCTTTGCTCTCCCTCAGAAATCCCCAATATAATTATGGAAGATTCAATTCTTCATTCATTTTTCCCTAGGCAATGACCTGCTTTGCTAGTATGTCAAAATCAACTGCAATTTTTTCATCCAGAGGATAGCAAAGTTGCCTTATCTTTTCCAAATAAATGCAACTGGGAATTGGGAAACAAGAAAAAAAAGACCTTATTCCTTTAATTGTTCGCTATTTTAGCATGAAGTTGCACACAGGGGAGCCTTGAAACTTCTTCCATGTTCATACCCTTTAATTCAATTAAGGCCCTAAGCTAAAGCAAAGAGCTAGCAAGAATCAGATACTATTGCTACTGATAATATAACTGCCAAAAATTAATGGCATATAAACAATTCAAGGAGCCTTTTTGTTATGAGATTCCCCTTCTGAAGCAGGTTAGTTTGCCTAGGAGATGACAAAATTATTTATGAATTCCTGACTGACTTTCTTCAGTCCTTGATTTAAAATAGGCCACTGGATTTAGGCACTTGAGGTGCAGAGGAGTACTTGTATTTTCTAAATGGCCTTCTGTAGTCTGAAGAGATCAATGGCATACATTTTACTTGCATTGCCTGCATTTGGAGCCTAGGGGGAAAACAAAAGCAGAAATAATGGATTGATTTAGATGTAATTTGGGATTATAGTCTGAGGATTTCAGACATGTTTGGAGGATGTATGAGAGGTCATATAAAGATCCAGCGATATGCAGGGTTTCTTGTATGGTTGAAGTATTGGCTGCCAAATGTGGAACTTCAGATAAAATGGAATTTTGGCTTAAAATCATTAGTGTGTTCAAAAGGAAGAATTATCATCCTGATCCCAAGACTTAAGGAGTATATAAAAAATAGACAATAGGAAACTAGAACAATATTTTATTGACAAATAAAAGACATGCATGTTACTTTTATACTGATACACATTCATGTACTACTGAATAAAGAACTCTGCAATACCTGTTCTAACCCAGAGGAGGAAAAACCCACTTAAGATGAAAAAATACTGAGAAAAATGTCTAACAAATCCTATCCCCTGAAACCCATGAAAATACCTAAATCTGCTGAAAATATGTGAAGAGGTAGATTTCATGATCAAGAAAGATGTTGAAATATTTGACACAGTGTATTTAAAGACCCCTATTTTTCTCAGGCTTGTTGTTTAGTTTAATAATAACCATTAAAAAAAAAAAAAGGAAACCTTGATAATATTGTCTGGACACATTTTAGATGATTGGACTAAAAAAGGTGCAAATTCTCACCTTCTATCAGGGGAAGTCAGGTAGCAGCTGTCACTTGTGTATCTACCTACAGATCCTCTCTCTCAACAGGGATTTTAAAAAGCAGATAGCTTTATCTTCTCCCACTTTTTACTCTCCAACATTGATTAGGATCAAATGCAGAACACTCCCAGGGAAGATCTCTGAGTGGACTTGAAAGCAATGATACATTGGCAAGCTGGTTTGTTCATCATCTTCTCCCAGAAACCGTTGAGTCACAGAATATCTCAAAGTATGAATTGGGAAGAACCTTCTCATGCAAATGTCCAACCTCCTTCTTAGGACAGCAGTGAGGGTCCTATAGCTCACACAAGTTTCTTCTGCAGGAGCATTGTATGAAAAGTTATTCACTTCGAGTGAAAAAGCTGGCTCCTGGATTTTACTGCACCTCCTTAGTATGTCTATGCTGCCTGACCTCGTTAATCTTGTTTTTCATGGTCACTGTACTGTGCAGTTATTCCATTAACATATTGTAGTGCTGCCTGAGGCTTCTTTAATGTATGTTCTATTTTATATTTCCCTAATTTATTTAGGCATTTGTAGTGCATTGACCACTGTAGGGTTTCCCTTTCCATGGGCAAATGAGGAAAGCATGTGGCATGGAACAGCGAGCTATTGACTGTATTCATGGGAAGCCCGGTAAAAGGGCATGGATGCTTCAGCACAGAAATTCAGCACATCACCTCAATTTAAAAAAAAAAGAATCAACCATTTTCCAAATGGGGAGCCCTTTATATGCATTTAGGCCTATGCATATCCTGTGCTGAAGGAAGGGAAGAGAGAAGGTGCTTACAGCCTATAATAGGTATTTAAACTCCCAACAAATTTATGATCCAACTCAAGGAGTAGATGTTGCAGAGCTCAGAAGCAGATCAGGTTATGTGGTAATGCATGAAGCCATGCACAATTCAATCACTATACATTCTGGTTTCTGTTATTTTTAGGGGGAACAATAGAACTGGACAGATTCAGCAAACAAGATAAAGGTGCTAACAGACTTTTTCCATGAGATCATCTCTTCTGTATTCTTCTGTATTTTACGTATACACATACATTTCCTTGCTTGGAAGTAAAGGTCCTAATTTTTTTATCCTTTTTTCCTGAATAAATGTACATGGTCTCTTTCTTTAGGAACACAAAAAGCTCAAGATGACAACTGACAACTTCAAAAACATAAGACAGCTCTTTCTAAACTACACTTAGGTTTTATATATGTTGGAGAAAGTTGAGAATCACATGTAAATGATTTTGATTTGCAAGGGTACATAATCATAATCTATTATTAAAAATACTTTTAATATTGAATTGTTTCATATCCAGTCCTTTACAGCATCTTAGTTTTATTATTAACTGTACTTAGTTGAACAAAAGGGGAGAGAAAATCTGATGTGTTACTGTTTCAATCTTTCAGCATCAGTGGTTAAATTATATTCCATATTTAATAGATAATCATCAAACAGTACCTGTAGTACATTCTGAGTTGTTTTCCCTGTTTGAAGAAAAATATTATGGACTTTTGATGACAATTTTTAAAAAAGGCTGGTGTCTCTGGGTGCCAAATTCAAGACCCTTTCTTTAACAGCTGTTCCCATTGTTACTGTGAGTAGAGTTTATGCACTAAAGAATCAGCAGGACAGTAACAGTAAGATCCCTTGCTCTGAGCCTAGGAAAAGTAAAGATCAGGCAGTGCCTTTTGCTTAAGCACTAAAACACCCACTCATCTCCAAAGTAAGCCAGGACAGCACTGCTCAAAACAATGAAAATCCAGGCCAGGCTTGCTCTAAGCTGGACCTGTCACCCCTTTGTTGCTGTCATTACATGTTCAGTTGCTGCAGGCACATAGAAGACACGATTTCAAACAAGGGAGCAGCTACCCCCTCACAGCCCTGCCTTGACCATTTGTCCCTCATTAATGACATAAGACAGGGCAATTGTGAAAACAGGGCTTCATACTGCTAGAAGGGCAAGAATACCCTGAAAGGCTCAAAAGCTTGTTCAAATTGTTTTATGGTAACAAAGTAGCCTTTGGAACCATTTGCATTACAAAGAGTGAAGGTTTATTGTAAAACCAGTTATTGTTTCTGAGCCATGGGGGATTTCTGAACAGGGAGAGAAGGGCTGGAGCCAGATGGAGGAGGGAGTTTCTTACTAGCATGTTGCCTTCATGGCATCTTAGGCAACCCAAACATCAGATATTTGCTGGGGAGAGGAGAGGAGAGCCCTCAGTCTTCAAGACTTATTTAGTTACAAGTGCTGCTCAGCCTGGTGCTGAGCACAGGCTGCAAGGGAAAGGGAATGCTATGGAAATATGAGAGGGGGATGTAGAAGTATTTACTTTCCTCTCCAGATGCATTTGCATCTACAGTATCACACATAACTTCATCCTCCCACGTGATTCTGACTTCAGTTCTAGGTGGAACTTCTGGAGATGAGGAAATACTGAGAAAGTGTTGAAAGACAGAAAGTAGTGTTTACACCACGTATGTCCTGAGGGAACTGAGTTCATCTTCTCATGGCTGTAAAACCTGGGTGCACATCACTGTGCTGTGAGGCACCTATGTCACAGGATCATATGGACATAGTTTTGCTGGAGAACTCATCCTTTCCACTGATTCAGGTCGAGAGAGAGCACATCTTGGGAAGAAGCTCCAGAAAGAGTGTAAAAACTAATCTTGTGTAATGCACAGAGAAAGGGCATTTAAAAACTGCTGTAACTCCCCTAACATGAATGACCTGGTCTCCAGAGCAAATCAGCCAGTCCATCATGCCTTCTGTACTTCCAGTCTGAGAAAGATTCTGAATCATCAGAGAATCCAAATACAGTCACTTGTCCCACTGATAGGAACAGGTCAGCTTTAAGTCCCTGACTATAAGTGTACAAGTGCATTCTTGTAACAGAGGAATGTTATTTATTCAGAAACTGATGTCCAGAAATTACATGAGCAGACTGATCAAGTGAAAAACTGCTGTTTGCAAGTAGGAATAATTGCCATATACTTCTGCTGAGAGGACACATCATGAATAAAATTACTTTTTATTCCAGCAAAATTATGTCTTATTCCTGCTTCCAAACAAGCTGAAAGCACCTTATTAGGGCAACAAGTAACAGCAGCAGCTCCAGATAGGATGTAGAGAAACCAACTCTGTGATGAAACACAGGAAAACCTGTATAACTGCAAACACTGCACAAAGTAAATTAAGAATTTACACCTCATTCACATAATGCAGTTGCTCATAGTAGGAAGAAGAGAACAATACTGTATTCACTGAAGCTTTAGGAAGACATTATTTTCACTCTGCTCACAACAGACAGTTGCTATCAATGGCCTAAAGGAAATTGTAGGTGTTAGTAAGCCTCACCATTGTGGATTGAACTGCCAGTTTTGTATCATAATAAGGTTGTACATGCTTGCCTGCACATCTAAATGTCAAACTCCTTGCATGCATTGGTACTCAACTGGGTCATGCTAATGAGATCTTCAGAAGTGTGTCTTTAGGTATTCTCCCAGCCATACCAGCTTTAATCTAAGCCTTTTTTTCAGCTGCATTCTCAGTAACAATACATCTGTACTTTCCTCTTACCCTCAGTGTTGTCAGAGCTCTGGCTTGATGGTCTGAGATAAAATGAGTACACGTACATTCACATGCAAAACAATACTAGCTCTTGCTTCATGAATGTCAGAGCATTTCTTTGGAAATTTGAGTTGCTTATTTCCTGTCTGAGCTTTGTGGAGGTGTTTCACAGTGTGACTTGGGGTGAGTGAGTGAAACTGCATGCAACAAATATATGCCCAGGTCATTGGTATATTTGCAGACACCAACATGCCTGTGCCCAAAATGAAAGAACTTAGAACAAGTTCTATCTCTATTTACATGGACTTTTTTTTAATTCCCTTTCACCTGAAGTCAAGAGGTACCAAAGTAAGAGCTGTGTCCACAGCGAAATTTAATTCAGAAACAGAGTGACTACTTTCATGACATGCTATTATTTTGATCTTTTGATCTTCAAGTTACTGAATGATTGTGCAAGAATTTAGGCATTCATACAGTATTTGCCAAAATGATTTTCATATTGTTTTCTCTCTCTTACATCCAGTACATAAATAATTTTTGACCTATATAAATGGCATACAAAAATATTCTTTCCTGCCTTTTACAAAATTTAATCCAACAATCAAAGATGACAACAGCATAGATAAGCACAAACGTCAGCCAGCTGCACACTAGCACAGACATGTCTCATGGAGAAGATGTAACACTGTTTTAGGAAGAAAAGCTTATATTGAGTAATATTTGCTTTCGAGCATATGTGTTCATAACAATTTTGTATTGCTCAGCTTAAAACAAAATAAAACAACTGCTGATAACATGAAGACAAGCTTCAAGTGATCCTTTGTTTTTTTCTAGGTCACAGTTTGCTATCTTGACACAACACATGCACACATATCTGCTCTCACATGCAGAGGTAAACTTTCTAAATACTAGCAGATTTACTTAGTGCTCAAATGCTGTTGCTACAAAGACTGTTTTCCAAGACAGAAGGAATATTTCAAGACAAATGTAATGATTTTTTTTTAAACTACACTGAAATCTTTCCCTCAGAGGCCAAGCACAGGGAAAGCATGGAAAGAGAAAAAATAAGGACTGCTCTTTGGGAAGGAGTGGCTGTCTTCCAAGGGCATAAAGGAATACATGTCAGAGCAGCTGCAAATGCTTGAACTGGGATTCAAACACATCAACCACAACCCTCATGGTGATTAAGGAATAAGTTAACTCTCTGTAGAAAGATCTATTATTTATAATGTGCAGTGCTCAGCACTGTACAACCAAGGAGAGAAGCACCAACTCAGCTCCTTTTCTCCACTCTGACATTTATCAGTAGCTCTTAGATCATTCCAAGTCACACTGCACTTGAGGCTTAGACACCTGGTTATACCAGCTTTCTTAATCATGCATTTTAAATATATTCCTCCTCTGATTTTATACTTTCAAACCAGTTCAGCTATCACCTGATTGCAGTTTGCACACAAGCCTAATCAACATATTACAGCCTGGGAACTGCTGTGCCATGTCATTCCATTTAAAGGAAATGAGCTGTTCCCATAATGTATCCGATTGCCTGATCATACAAAAAAGTTAAACTCTTAAAAAAAAAAAATAAATTAAACACTTTTTGAGCTATGCAGCCATATGAGGTTAAGCCTTTCCCATGCCTTGCATAATGCTGCTCACATTGTGCCTCCCACTACCTGGAATCCCTGGTTTGGTGAGACAGGATCTTGAAGCCACTGACATTGGCTTTCAGTACACTCCTTATTTCCAAGTAAATATTCTGCAAGCGTGTGATTTTTTGGCACTGCCTTAACTATTGTGGCATTGCCCTGAAGGACAGACTAACCCAGTTTATAATAAATGTATTTAATAGTGTAGAGCTCTATAGCTTGTTTAGTAGGACTTGTAAATTATTTCAAAATCAAGTTGCAAACCAAAGGGAATTTATTTGTTGGCTATTTTTTTAGTAATAATTTGCATGTTGCTTTGCAGGTTGTTTTTTTCTTCTTGTGAAGTACACAGGTTTATTTAAATGTAAGTATATTTGTGAAGGCATCAGATTTAGTTTTTGGTTTTGAATCAGAACGTAAGTTCCTGTTTAAATAAAGATTTTTTTATTGAGCTTGTTAAAAATATGTATAGCCACACAGAAACCCCATATACTGTGGCAAAATCATAAATGTTGCTTAAGAGGGAGGTAATTTCAACTTCTGTAGTCTATGTCCAGTGCATTTGTTGTATTTTATGTCAATGGCAATACACAACAGAAGGGAGATTCAAATGCTTAATGTCAAATACTTAGTTGTGGTTTTAGTAAAGGACTTCAGTTTCAGTTTGTGTACTAATAATGGAACATGCTTTAAATACATCTGGTACTGTGTCAGTGTTTTAACACAGTAAGAAAGATTACTGTCTTCAGGAAGAAACTAGACCTGAAAATATTCAACATGGAAAAAAAATACCCAAACAGTTCAAAGGGTTTCATACCATAACCAAAACCATGCCCATTTTTCTTCTATAATAATTTTTTTTGACTGGGCATGCTGTAAGGTCTATATGCTGCTTTCAAAGATTCCACGCTGGATTTTTGCTGTGTTTCTTGTCAGGCATTGCATAAAAAAATGATGGGAAAACTGTGGTTTACAGTTTATGCAAAATCTAGGGACTTTGAAAAAGTAGGAGACCAAGACTCCAAAAATTGGCCCAGGGTCAATCTCCAAGCACAGAGTATTAAAGACCAGCATACTGCCTTTTGCTGAATACAAATTTCCCTCCCTTCCTATTCCTGCTGAATGACAGATAGTGATTTTGGAATCCAAGTTAAAGTCATTAAATATTATGTTTGTCACAGTAATCTTTTTTCCAACCATTTTGTTCTGGTGGTAATGCTGTTCTAATTCCCACAATAATCCTCTATTTTTATGTCACTTCTGGAGCATGGACAATGAGCTAACCCTAAAGAACATTAACAAGTTTTGATATGCACATCACTTTCTATTTTTGGTCATTGATATTCTTTAAAACTGTAAAGAATAATTTTTTAGCATATTCATCTACAAAAACAAAAAAATGAAACTTTTATTTAGGTTACATAAAGTCCTAAAGATATATTAAATTGTCCTAATGTATGCAATTCTGTGTTGTGTATGCAAGACTTTGAATGGGATTTCTAAGGACTATTGGAAAACTGCTGAAAGACACTACAAATCCAGAATGGATGAGGCCAGTAAATCCAGGGAAAATAGATGTTTTCCTCGCAGATTCACCTCTGATGAACTAACATATAACTTTGATGTAATTATATTGGCCCAAGTATGGTCCTAAAAATTGAAAGTGTTCCTCTTGTTAAGTGAGCATGGAGACTTCGCCTCTTTCTGCAAACACAACCATGTGGCAATTGCAGTATCAGAGCTCTGAGGCTCAAAACCTTGGTAACATTATGGAAACAGTAAATTAGATGAGAATTTGTTTACCGAGTATAATTGGATTTTTAAGGAAGAACTGGTGCTCAGGAAACAGGTGTCTGGACCAGGGCAACAGTGCTAAGTGGCCCACCATCTGACAAAGCTGATAACACCAGCATAGCCCTGCTCAGGTCAGCCAGACAAAGCTTCACAAAATCCTAATTTTGCCTCATCAGCAAGATATTGTTTATGTCAGGACAGAGAGCAGAAAGGTGGCACACAGGTGGAAAGTGGGTGAATCAAAATTGAGGAGATACAAGAGGAAGTGTTTAGTCACTCCTGCTTCTTGAGGTTAAGATTATCTGGAGTAATGAATTTTCAGTTGTTTATAGATGCATATTACTATTTGGTTCAAATATTTACTAGACCCCATCAAATAATCAAGCAAGTAAAAATTGTTGCTGTTGTTTTCAAAGCTGATTACAGAGGACAGATATTGCTTGTTAATCTTTTCCATTCCTTGATTATACATTTAGAATATATACTCCTGTATCTCTTTTCAGAGCAGATGCTGAAACCACAGGATGTCGTTTTAATCCTCATTTACTGTCACAGCTATGGATCCAACTGGTTTTTTTCCAGGCAAAGCACAGCCAACTGCAGTATGTCTACTTGGGGTAGCTGTCATCTAAGCAAATAATGTTTTACCTGACCCATGCACAAAATAAATCTCTCTCCTCTAGATGTTAAGCTGGTTGTCTCTTATCACCTTGCATGGTGGGAGAGGTATGGGGCAGATTAGGAAAAAAGTGTTTTAGTCAAGTTTTTGTAACAGACCACAAAATGTCAAGCTTATGTGACTTAGATGGAGCCAGACTTTGACCTGGCCAGCAGGGAAACACAGCTATTGCCAGAGTTTCAGATGACTCTAGCACTTTAACTGTGAACCTAGTATTGAAAAAAAAGAAAAAAAGAAAAAAAAAAAAAAGAAAAATAGAAAGCTCCTGAATTTGACAGAAAGTTTCAGCCCCCAAACTGCAGTACGATTCAAGTGTGCTGAAACAACATTTTATGTAGTTGATAGAGAGCAACTTGTATGATGGCAAGCAAGAATGCAAGCACATTTAAAGCATTTGCTTCCGTTTGTAAAGGAAACCTAAAGAGTGTACTTCTTGGGTTCAAGCCTTTAAATTAAATATTTTTGGCATATGGCTACAAATGGGTAGCATATTTAAAAGTATTTCTTGAAACAACAAGGAGGAAGCAGCAGTTCAATTTATTGTTCATTAATTAACAGGGCCCTGGAAATAAAAAAGTGTTTGCCAACAAGTAATTAAAAACATATAAGCTAAACTCTTTTTTGAGCTTCAAGTGTTTTTTCAGTTTAAAACTATCTGATTAAAGAGATGACAAGCTGTATTAGAGCATCCCAGCAAAAACTGAGAGATTCACAGAAAGAAATGTTTACTCTGTTGAGCACTGGAGGATGTCTATCAGCCAGCAGCACGTGTGAGATCTTTCTGTTCCTACAGGTGTTCACAGAGTATGTTTCCCACAACAGCTGGCCCAAAGGGCTGAAAGCACCCCAAACCTCCTGTGAGCCCATATTTCTGCATAAACATGAGCTGCACTAGGGCAGGTGCACACCTGCCCGCACGCACCGCGCTGTTTGGTCCTTGTTTGGTTTATCATCACAAACCAGCTCAGGGTGGGGGCAGCGAGCTGTGGAAGCACCAGCTGAGCTCCCCAAACAAGGGGCTCCTTTCTGTGTAGTCTGCCAGGCAACAGAGCTGGCAGCTGCCACTTCAAGGGCAGTAGCCCAGTGCAAACGCCCCCTTACCAACACCACGTTCCCCGGGCGTTAGTCACAGCGTGCCCTGGGCTAGCATGTGTTCACACAAGCAGCATAAAAGTCAACAAATGCATAAAAATTCTGCCCTTGGTCTCCAGTGAATGTATCCCAACAGGAAGACCCATTTACCACGGGAGAGGAGGGACTGCAGGACAGCTGCCAAGCTCCCTTTGGTCTTCCAGGGTGGCACTGGCTGCCACTGCCAAGCCCTCCATGCTGAGCAGACCTGCAGAAGGGCTGGTCCTGAAACCACCCATGCCCCCAGCTCCCTGACTCCATTGGGGTAGAGTTGTGGGCCACAGACAGAGCACTGCCTCAAGAAATTCCCGAGGGCCAAATCAGAGAAGAAAGGGATATTTCTGTTCAATTTTCCCCATACTGTTCATTGTTTAGAGGCAGCATGGTACACATGCTCCATGAAATCACCACCTACACCCTGAGCCTTTTTCCTCGTCTCATCTCAGTCCCATCAGCATTGCTTTTTTTCCTTTCTATTGTGGACCACTTAACATTTCATGGATCAATCCGCAGCAAAAAAAGAAACGTGAATTTCTTCTAAGATCAATGCAGTCTCCCAGATTTATTTCTTCTATTGTAAATCAATGATCACTGAAGGCCCTCAAGCAAAAAATGTCAAAGAGATACTTTGCAATCTTCCAGTGGTGCAGGGTATTTCCTAGATAAGATTTTTCCTGAGAAAAAAAGATACAAACCAGGAACATAAATTAATTTACAACAGACAATTTATTAAAACAACAATAAGCCATTGGAACCCTTTCATGAGCCTCCATGACTCATGTCTAAACAGGCTGATAAAGTGATTCATCCTATGGGAGAGTTGTGCTCAAATATGCTGCTGCTATCACACTTCCAGAACAGCCACTCCAATGGCTTTTGTCATCCTGAGAGACACCAGTCATCCAGACAAGGAGCAATACCAGTTCCTTTGCACTTGCAAGCTTGACAGTAAGCAGACTGACACTACAAGGCTGATGGATAAAACCAAATCAACAGGGTTTGGATTTTTTTTCTTTACAACTGCTCTAGGTGATGGCAGGGGGGAGGAGGAAGAGGGCAGAGGTAACTGGGCTCACTCCTCTGCTTGTATTCAGATGAGCCTTCTGTCTTTAAACTTCACGCATCCCTGTGAAATCATTCCACACAAACCTAGGAGAACATCATCCAACAGATTTTATTTAGTCATGGAGAAATTTAATAATTAGTAAAAATACCACAGTTGAAAATGTATATCCAAAACATGATTTTTTTAGACGTATGTATAATTTTCAAGAGCTGGAGAGATGATATCTATTTTATCTCTTTTGATAAAAAAAGGAAAAAATAAAAATAAAAAGAAAAAGAAAAAGAAAAAGAAAAAGAAAGATAAAAATACTTAAAGTAGTACCAGCACTGATTTAATATATTTTTTTATATGTTTTATTAAGCATCAGTAGAGAGACACAATTCCTGTAACTTTTCTGAGTATATTACTTTAGAGCAGGAGCAGGGAAGAACGACTGCATGCTCAACAGTACCAAAACAATGTTGTTTCAGCATAACATTAATTAATTTTTTTGACCCTTCAGTGTCTCTGACCCAGTTCTGAGAAGCTTATTGCTGTTGTCAGGTCAGAACTTGCTCCAAAAAGCCAAGAGTTAACTTCCCACTTATAGATTATGCTGGCAGGAATCTGTCTGCTTACGTAGCACATGTCTTTGTCCTTGGTCTGCATTGTTTTTATAGTTCTCTAGTGCAGAAAATGACAAGAAATTACCTTACAACACAATTTATAGATGACATGATTAGTGGAATAAAAATTCATAGCTGATCAGTTCTGCCTTCTTTAGGAATTAAGGAGGAAAAAAACTTTCCCTTCAATGGATGGATAACAGAAAAATAATGTTTTCTGAGAAATAAATAAAGTGATATATTGCAAAAACAATATACAGAAGTACAGAATCCATTATTAATTATATAATTATATATATTAATTTATAAAGAAATTATAAGATGTGGTAAATAGGATGGATAAGCAGAGGCTCCTGGAATTCTAATATGTACTGGGTAAGCTTGACCTACACACAAGCTTATTTGTTAAAGAAACTAAAACAGCACTGGAGATGGTAAAAGAAACCCTGTTCAGTGTTGTGGTGTGGTGTGGAAATTGAAAATTGGAAATTTAGCCTGTGTGCAATATTATGAAGGAAGAACACATTTGTAGAGTTTGCCTTATAAATGGGAGCATCAACTGTAAATACTTGAAGCTTATCTCAAAAGGCAAGAGAGTGAGTGATGCAGGCACAGGTAAAGGCATAAGCCAAGGAGATGTATTTTAGAGATAACAAATACAGTTTTGTGTTATATAGAGTAACAACACCCATACCACCACCCCCAAAAACCCACATCTAAGAAGCTTGGTGCCAGTAAAGCCATTGCCTTCCAGAGGGAGATCTCTGCATTCTCAGATACACAAAGCTCTCTTTAGAAGTGCCTCAATTTGGATCCCAGAAACTGAAGCACTTATCAAGTTACAAATGTTATTGAAACACAGACTGTGTTTAGCTCCATGTTTTCAATATGCTTTTTTCCCACTTGCAGGCCCAAGAGATTTCTGTAGATATGTTGCCATTAAAATAGTTACGGTGTGGTTTGGAAAGCTAGATTGTTTCATACAAAACAATTCCCTGTTAGAGATGTATCTATCAAAGTCTATATGAATGCTACTGATAAGTAAAATACAACACTACTCAGTTTAGCTTGTAACTCCATATTCAGCTTTACTTATATCTATTTTCTTTATCAATTCAAGTAAAACAGTGTTACCTTTAGGAATTTGTACTTTCTTCAAGCCTCAAAGTGAAGGACCTGGTTTTTTGCAATTACTTCAGAGGGAAATCTAAAAATTAAGCTGCTGTACAGGGAGTTGCATAGCAAAATAGAATTTCAGGGAGCACAGACCAGAAAAAAAGGCCAATGAAATTACCTGAGATTCAACAGTACATCCCTCTGTACCATAGTAGTCTTACTAAAGGATTTAATGAGCTCCTTGGACCTAGGAGTCGATCATGCCAGATACATAGTAAAAGCTGTTATTCTCTTCCAGAATTGCAATCTGTTCTGCCACTACTTTGCTTTCTGCTCCCCTGTGTCCCTTTTCCCTCCTATGTACAGTTTTTCATTGTTAGGCTAAAGTGCAGGTTCTGCTTAACCTGATCTCACTGAGAAAGTTGTGCCAAGCCAGCCCTTTCAGCTTTCATGTCTTTGGCCAAGATCATGAGCAGATCTGTTTGCCTGTATTTCCCCCCCCCTCCAGGGATTTTGCTTACAATGGAGATCTAAAGATCTCATTTCTGAGGGGCATCCTTGCAAAGACAGTTGCTGCCTGACACAGCTGTTACAGGACACCAAGGAAATCACACCATGAAAATAATACTGCCACCTCTGGGTATGTAACATATATATCATCCACGCAGCGTTACAGGCATGATGGAATGGCACAGAGAGGTCATTTTAAAGTCCACCTAGACTGTAAAAACATGCCCTCTCCAGAAAGCAGGGCAGATCTGCATCTGTGTGCCTTGTGGCAGGGTAGGATGGGAAAGGCAGAAAACAATAAAATGGAAAAAATAATAGCCCTCTTTTAAAAAAATGAAATTTATACCCCATATGGAAGGGGATCATTGCACTGCCCTCACTGGGGCCTCTCTCTGCTCTGTTTGTTCTGAAGTCATCTACAGAGAGCAGGGGAAGGACTGGGTTAGCTGTGTGGCATGCTCCACGCCGTCTTGGGAGCATTGCTAATCTCATAATACCAACTGCAAGGCATCCCTCAGTGTAAGAGGGCAGAGCTAAAACAGACAAAGAGAAGAAGGATTACTAGCACAAGATTGAGACAACAAAACAAGAAATGAAAGAGGATCAAGAGGCAGAAAAGCCACAAAAATAGAGAAATAGTAGAAGATGAGAAAGGGTGCAAAAATAGACATGACCAAACAAACAAAATTTTACACCAGATTAAAAAGCTCATGATATGCCAAAGGGCCCCCTGATCTTTTGGCACCTTTTTGGTGACAGTAGGACTAGTCCCCAGTTCTTCTGGCACCTTTTGGATGACAGTAGGACTAACTACTGTGTCACATCAGTGCTGAGCTGCAAACAGTCATCTCACACCGACTTTTAATCACTGACACCTCAGATTCAGAACGGCACAGCCAGAGAGCACCAAGAGGTCTGCATATCATACAGTGGCCATACTTAATCACCTTGCTCTGGTGGATTTACAGAGCAGCTGCTCTGTAAGGCCCCAGTGCTTCAGTGTGAATAACACAGTTTTAGCAATACTGCTCAGTGTTGAGGAAGATTGCCATGCATGTCCTTAGCTGTGAACTCTGGGAGGTGAAAGAGCTGTTCTGCTTGACCTTTAATGCAGAGAAGAGAGAATTTTGGGAAGTAAAGTGTGATTATTTGTACATCCCATTTTATAGCCTACACAATGCTTTTCCAGCTCATGCAGCTGTGTTTGACTGTCAGAGAGAGAAGCTCTCAGACTTTGCTCTAGCACTTTTTATACCTAAGGGAATGCAGTGTTGGCCTCCATGTTGCAAATAAATGTCTGAGAAAGAAATTACCAAAGATTGCTTCCTCTTCCTTTGTTTCCTCTTAAGTGATACATTAAAAAAAAATATTAGGCAATATATATACTTTCTCCCTGTTCTGGTTATCATCACTTAGGATCCTGCAGAAATTTTGGCAATTTAGGAAAGAAGAAAAAGTCTAACATGTAAGAACCAGCCTGTAAAGAAATAAACTTTTTCCCACTTATGTGCTGGGTTTTGCACTTACCCAGAAAGATACTGGCACCTCCTTTGGGCAGAAAGAAGTGAGTTTCTGGCCTGGGAGATCATTCCTTTATGGTCTTGTAGATCATTCCTTTAGGTGGCAAGAAATAAACTCTATCTAAATGTTTATGAGCATTGAATTTTGTTGGAAAAACTGCAGGAAAGAAACACACTGAGAATTCTTCTCTCAGTTTGTTTTACTGCACTTCATAGTGTGAGTTTCTTAAATGCCATGTGGGAAAACAAACCAGCAACTTTTTAATTTTGTGCTTAGTGAAAATTCTGCTATGGCCTGCAGAAAACAGACAAACAGATGAATGGAAGTCTAAAACATAGCATACATCAAAATTATATCCTTTCATTATTTGAGATTTGGAACGCTCAGTACCACCCAAACTCAAACCCCAGAGACAGAGTTCCCAAAATGCTCTAGAAGCTTTAGTAGCAGTGTTACTAATTCATAAAACAGGGCACTGAGAAACATGGTCAATTTACCATTTAGAACAGCAGACTAGAAAGGGGTAAACCGTTGGTAATGCCATATCTTAAATTTCTATAAACCAATGATTTTGAAACTCATTTTAGTGACAAATTAATTGAGCCTGCTTTTTAGAAAATGTTGGTCAATGAAAATAAGTCCTTTTGAATGATTCATAATGGAACAATAATTTTAAGAGTTAAAGCTGTCCTTTCTGTGTCTAAACTCTGTAATGCTATAAAGACCTTCATAATTTAGTTTCCAAATAAGCACTGAATCAAGCCTTGCAGTGTCTTAGTCACAAGTTGTCTCCAATTTCCAAAAGAAATTAAGGTAATGAAACTATTTGCAGGGGGATGAGTAGCAGGAGAAGGTTTGAAATTAGAAGAGTCAGAAACATCTTAACAATTTTTATGCTACATTAAGCCAGAAAATTATTTCTATGCCTGTCACACTTAACTTATAGGGAAAGCTTCAATGCATATCTAACATAACTATAGATTTTAAAACAGCCTTAAAAACAGAAGGAAAATGAGAGAGCTCATGACCAGTCATTATTAATCATTTTACTAAATGATAAATATATAATTTTATTTCAAGGCTGATATTTTCCATACTGATCCCAGCACAAATGCGAAATAGGACATATAATATTTTGAAATTGCAAAAAAATTAATATATCTAGATTTTCTACCTATGGGTATTGCTCAGGAGAGCCAAGATTTGATCTTCATTTTTATGTGAAGAAAATGAGGAATTATATCTGCAAACAAGCATGCCTCTATATATGCATATATATGAATATTGTCAATTTAATAAATTCATTCTCATGACTAAGAATTTCTGGTTTCAGCATCGTGAGATATACCTACCATAAACAGCTTATAACAAGAACTGTTTGACCTAGATAGGAGAGAAAAAGAAGATGAGATACCAGACACTGATAATGTGTTTTAAACCTCAAGAGACCTTAGCACATTAGACATGACTTAGCCAGAATGCCACAGCTAACAGTCCTACTCTAAATGAAGATGCCCTGGTGTTTCTAATATCTCCCCTTCTGGGTGGTCCAAATGACTTTGTCTATAGTGCCACATCGTTGGGTGAAAAGGAAGAGTATTATTTTATTAACTTAGTCATCTACATGATGTGTCGGTTCCATGTAGAAGCTTCCCTGCATAATTTCCCTGACCAATTATTAGTCAGAGCTGAACAAAACATCTTGTAAACAGCTATGGTTCAAGTGAAAACCTGCTTCTGTTGTCAGCTGTCTGGATGAAGTGAAGGCCATAATATTTGCTGTCCTTGCTTGCTTGCTTGCAGAAGAAAGAGGACAGCACTACGTGTGAGCTGGCTTCTGTCAGTGCAGCTGTGTGCAACAGGGTCATGGCAAACACCTCCAGCCTGTTGAAAACACTGCAACTTTGTATTATGGATTAAATATATGACTGGGGCTATCTTGCCATAATTTCACTGATTTCAACAGAGCTATGATGATTTATGCCATGAAAAATCAAACTTTTTGGACTGTCATAGCCAAAATGGTGTGCATGTACACAAAGGAAATTAAAAAAAAAAGTTTAAAAAATTTAAAAAAAAACACATGGAACTTCACATGATTTAATTTGGATTAAATTCAGAAATACTTTTCTCCACTTTGAGGTGCATATGGAGGATATTTTCTTGGTCTCCATGTGTTTTCTGATGAGGAGCAGCCTCATCTCACATTTAACCTTGCATGGGTGACAGTCTTACCATGATTGATTACCTGGGGGTCAGCTTGGAACACAAGACACAGAGGCATTTGTTCATGCAATGACGCAGATCCATGGGTTTTTTGTTATTATTTTTCAACCCCTTAAGTGGTCTCAGTTCCTTCATTGGGAACCTTTATCTTTCACTTATTTCACAGTGACATTTTTCCCTCTGTTATGTTAGTTATCCTTTGTCACCTACTATTACTCAGAAAGTATAAAAATAAAAATCACAGTCCACAAATAATACACAACAAAGAAAAATAACAGACTTCTCACTTAATCACTGAATTATTTGCCTTCCTCAAACTGTCAACAACTTCTTGATGGAAATATTCTGTGATTCATTTCTTCCTTGGTGTCATCTTAGGAAATAATTTATCGGCTCTCATCTTAGGATACAAAGCTGTCTCGTTTGATAAGGGGCTAGTTGTCTGGTTTGGTATTGGACACCATTCCACTGAAATATATTTATAAGCAGATGATGTGATCAGTTCTGTAAGAGAAGAAACATGAAGTTCAATGATTTAAAGTATTCCACTTGGGGTCAGCCAGGGCTTGCAGAGTGTCACGGTGGATTTCAGTGAGCCCCCCTGAGCTGGACCTTGGTGCAAATGCATTCCTGAATTTTCAGTAGTTATGCCAAGCATTCAAGCTTAAAAATCCCTCTTTTTGCATATATGTGTGAACAACTCCAGCCATTTCAGTGGAGCTTGATTCACCTTTAATAATGTTTTGAACGATGTGAATTTTAAAATGCTTTATATGCTTCATTTGAAGAACCAGCAAGCACTTGAATTAACTAATTGGCACTGAGCTCTTTGGTGATGACTAGATCATCACATATTTTTACATACTGCCATTTTTCTGTGGTTGGTTAGTGTCAATAACACTCAGGATAAATTATTTACGTGTAAATATTCTTATGTCTGCTTATATGTAACTCCTGTAGATCCATTATTCTGAACACATTGCAAATCTTTGCTTTGGAACGGAGAAGTCTATGTCTGCCCTTAATAACTCTTATGAGTAGCAATCCCAAAATTTCCCTTAGATATAACCAGACAACTATTTCTCTGTGAAAAAGACTCATTAGAGATTTTTTTGATGAAAGAAGATATACACAAATCCCCTTAATAACAAATAGGCTTTTCTGTTATTTTCTACTGAACAAAAAGCCCATTTCCTATTTTCAGGTGAAAATGCAATCTAATTTTCCTAAGCGTGACTTCGTCTCTCGTTGATTTTTTCAGTAGAAATGAGGAGAGCAGCAGCGTACAGCAGCACCAGACCTAACAAAGGCTGCTGAAGTGCCACGATGCCTCTCCAGCTGCTGCTTTATTGAATCCTCTCTTTACAAGGCCCATTATCCATGCATCATACTACTCCTTTCCTCTCCTTCACCAGCATCTTCCTTACCGCAGGTGGCCACTGCTGGCCCTGAATTGAAATTTTCTTGTGCAATAGACCCTGTAACCTCTCCTTTAAACTGCACAACCTCCATTCAGCTTGCAATATACTGAGAAATACTGCTCTTCCTTTCAATTATTGTGCCTTCAGCATTATATCTGGTCATTATTTCTCTCCTTCTTTCTCTTTGTTACCTCTTTAAAATCAGAAAATAGTTTCTCTGATCATTGCGGACATGTAATCAGGACACTCAAAGGTAGTTCCTACAGGCTGCAAAGATAAATTTTAGAAAATCAGACCACCTAAACATAAAAGTCTAATATAAATAGGCTAATATAAATTAGATAGTTTTAAACATGTTAAGATAGATGGTTCAAAGCATGTATCCTTAAATGATGTAAGTATAGATTGCAATAGAGCCTTCAGACCATGTGTTTTTAACACAAATTCTAAACCTGGTGGGACAGAAAACATAATATTTGCTTATAATGTCAAGCATTGGCAATGTCAAGCATTTCAGCCCCTTTAGGTTGAAAATCAGAAAATGTAATACACATTCATGAACAGCTTTTGCTACATTTTCATTTCACAAGAAATGTTCTGTGTTACAAAAATACAATTATCCTACAGCTAAGGAAATAATGTGATCTGGTAGTTGAAAAACATTGGGATTTGGATGAAAATTATGTTTCTTTACAGAGTTTTCTGGACCAGATCCCATTGCCTAAATAATCAGTATTAAAAAATAAGAGCATTTTTGCCTTTTGCAGTTTGATTCATTTAAATATCTGTTGCATTGTGAAAGGATATAGGTTACAGTCACTAATTTTCTTACTTGAGAAAGAACATGCAGAACATATGTAACAACAGGTGTTGAATTCTTAGTTTAGTTTGAAATATATCGAATCTCATTTGTGAACCATCCATACTAGGGATGGCTTCTCAACCATTTTTCATATGGGCCCTACCAAATTAAGTCCAGAATTAAAAGATTTTGATTAATACAGACACAAATGAGACAAACCCCTTAAATTTAGGACTTCTCTTGGCAAAGTTTAGAACACAGCTCTTGAGTGATTTTTCCAGCTATGGTCCAACAATACAATGCTAAACTTGCAGCTTTGCAGGAATCAGACTGTAACCCTTGCAGAACACTCCTCCACTTGTGTTGACCAGACACAGGAATATTTGGATACATCTCTCTGACAGCTTCTTTTTTCCACCTTAACCATCACCAAAGAAAAATAAAAAATAGAAAGTGGGATGATGGAGTTGCCCACCTGGCTGGAGACAGCAGTTCACAAATCCCTTTTTGCCATACTGTGCACAAATTCCATGCTGCAAGAGTCAGAGCCAAGAAGAATCTATTTCTCTGCCTTTGTTCTTGCCCACCATCGTCCAGTTCAAGATTAGCTAATGCATTTTCCTCAGAAATGTAAAATAAAATCATGTAAACTAAGACAAATAATTTCCAATCAGAAAGGAACAGCATGAATAGTCCAAATGCAAATCCAAGAATATATTCACACACATTCCCTCGGTGTCATGTCTGCTATGTCAACAACACTGTTTATTTAATAAAGATATTTTGACAGAATCTAGAATTCCCAGTTATGGCTCAGATCTCATTTTTCTGTGTTTTGTGTGCAGAAAATATAATTCTTTTATTCAGATGTTGCAAATCTCATACTTACATGTAAATCCATGTATGAAATATAGTACAAGAAGTGCTATATATGAAAACAGTTTTTGCCAAACTACTGTTTTCCAAGATGTATGTGAGATTAATGTGTTAGACTGACATTTGAGCATGCTGAAGATCATAAGACATGTTTTATGGTGCATTAAAATCTCATAATAACAAGTTCAGAGAGTTAGCATGATGTATTATTCAGAGTTAAGTACTGTCTTGAATGATAAGGGCTAACATGCCATCAGGCTATAATAAACTACAGCTTTGAAATATCAATTTTCATTTATCGGTAGGGTCATTTACATAGCTAAACCGAGAACATAATGATGTATTTTTTCACTATCTGGGAGCAAAAAAAATGGACTTCTTTTCCAATATCCACAAAATGAAAGAACATTCTGAGAAAGCTGTTATTAAGTCATTTAACCTTTCATACAAAATAAATTGTCATGGATTTGGTTATAAAACTACAAGTACATGCATTCTGGTTTCTGATATTGAATGTAAGTAAACTAATTTAAACTCTAGGGGAAACACTGTATTCAAGCGTAAATGTATTATTCTGACTGGGGGTTTGACAAATTGCATCTATTTATCTGTTATTTTTGTAAGTAACACAGAAAAGCCATGCAACCTTGCAGCATTCCTCTACAACTTGACCCCAAAGAGGAATTCATCAGCATGGGTTACTTAATGCTGCATATTGTCCTTAATCCTCATACAAAATACTGTATTTTAAGGCCTTTAAGCTGATAAAAGGGTACGCTCATTCAGTTAATGGGGTGGAAAAGAGGGCAGCTGATATAAGAGACGGTGAAAGGGGCACCAGATTAAAAAGCACAATTATCCTCAATCTCATTCTAACCTCCTCCTTCCTCATGTGCTTGAAGAGGCTCAGGAAACACTGCTGTTCTGCCCACTACTCTGGAGAGATTCAGGCTACCTTCAGCTGCTCTGATGGCCAAAATCTCCATGTTCAGTAGCCATTCCTTCAAAAAACTCATGGTCAGGCAAGGCCACAGATCACCAGGAATATATCCAGACTGCCACATACACGTGTGTCTTGGGTAAACCACAGCTTTTTGCACCCCATTTCCCATGCTGCCAGCGTCTTTTTATTTGGCAATTAACTTTTGGCATGTAGCAGCTTATGCAATTCCTCCTCTGCCTTCAGCACAGAATCATAGCGAGGACATGGAAACCTCTGGACATGAGCCACAGCCCAGAAATGGCACATGGACTTGCACACAGGCACTGAAGCCATTGCTATGGGAGTGCAGCAGGGCAAAGATCGGTCTGGCACAAGGTGTACCAGACCATCACCTCCCACACCATGCTGAGAGGAACACAGACCACTAGTCCAGGAACATTATTATATTGCGCAGAAAAGATCAGAAGTTCCTCTCCACCTGGCTGGTGTGGTCACATGCTTATGTGGTCATAGGGGGCTGCCAGTGCAGAGCTGCTCCTCAAGATTCTGCTACAGAAGCTATGGAGAAACAAACACCTCCTGGGCACACCAGGTCTGCACCCTTAGAGAGAGAGTGATGAGGCTTCCCATCCACAGCACCACTTGACCCACATCAAACCAGTCAGCCTGAGCCACTTGTGCCTGGATGTGAACAAGTACAAACACTCCTTTATCCACCATCTGCAGTGATATCGTTTGTATTAGGACTAAACTGTTATTTACACAATAAACTTCAGTTATAACAGTAGGCAGATCAGATCTAAAGCAGTGACCTGGCTCCAAGCTATAGCTTCAAGAACACCTGTATGACACTCATACCTCTATGATTTAGTTTTAGGTTGTCCTGTGAGGAATAAGGGTTGGCCTTGATCCTTATGGATTTCTTCCAACTCAAGATTTCTGTGATGGTATGATTTAACTTGCTTCCAGGGCTTACTGCTTTTGACTTAAATGTAGGTGTTCACCCACTTAGTCAATCTCTCTGAAGTGTGCACCTGAAAGACAATATTGTGCTATTCTGTTTGTTCCACCATACAAGAAATCCAAGGTCTGTCACAGTCATTGTTGATTTTGTAATGTAATTTTACAAAGCTCTCAACTCCCAGGAAGCAGTCTATTGTGTGTGCACAAAGTCCAGTCATTTAAATAAGTAGGCCACTCCAGAAGCAGTGGGAGCCCAGAATGCAGCAGCTCCTGCATCCTGGTTTTTGATAGGATATTAGCTTTAAGTTCAATGACAAAGATTGGCATATTTTGCACCAAGGAGAATTCTATTCTAGAGCCAGGATAATTTCTTGCCAGCTACTGTGCTTTATCCACAACATCCATTGTTACCACAAAAGTTTCTTCTCTGCTGTGGTTTCCTTGGAATGCCCCCTCTTTCACTCATGAATAAGATCAGTTCTCTGCTCTTTCCTCTTCCCATTTTTTGTTTTCCTTTATTTACCTTTCTTTTTTTTTTAGCAACTGTGATATAAAAGAGAGAGGAAAGGTAGATTTAATATTTCAGATAAAAGATGTTGCTAGGTTTTTAAAATGTATTTTATCTCAAAATGTAATTGCAGGTGCCAGTCACTTTTTACATGCTTCTGTGGAGGTGACAAACAGGCCTTCAATAATAGAGCAAGTTTAAATAGTATTTGAAAGGTACTTTCTTTCTGTACCTGTAAACCTTTAACCTCTTCTATTTCCCCCTTCCTTCATTTCCCTTTTATACATTGACATTGCTGGGGGGGTTATTTTTATTTTTTGTTACTGGTCCTATTAACAATGTAGCAGAATGAGACAATGATGCAGCTGTATAGAATGAAAGGATGTTGTTAGGCTGGTGTCAGGTCAGACTGGACTTTGAGGAAAGAATCAAATAGTATCCTTTCAAAATGATTGATGCCTTCTTCAGCTTTAGCTTAATAACTTTGTGTATTCTTATCAACAGCTTTGGGTCTGCTGCAGAGAAATTTCCAGCATAGCTCTTGTCATCCCTGCTGAAGTGGATTGTCAAGATTTTCATTTGGCTTAGGCAAGTGCAGGGCACAGAGATTAAAACTCCTGTCAGCTCCTGCAAATTCCCTTCAGTGTTTCCAGCCTACAAGTGGAATATGCTGCAAGCAGGCAGAGGTAGTAACATCACTACTCTAAATCTAGTTCTGGGTAAAAATAAATATCCCTGCTTTTAAAATACAAAGATATGACTCAAATGTACATTTAGTTAAGTGAATGTCCCAATTTTCAATAGGTTTTATAATTAGTGGGTAGGAAGTACACTGATGCAGAAAAGAAAGTAAAAAAGCCAGATGCAGAGATGCAGAATTAGGAGTCAAATTCTTGCCAGGACTGTCAGGTCAGAACTCCACCCCAGCTCCAGGACAACCCTTGGTATGGGTACCAGAAAAGTGACATCATGCTGTAGGGTTTGATTTAATCTCATTTGTTTTCAGACTCATTTGTCAACAACAAAAGACCAAAGTTCAAGCAAAATGCTAGGGTGTCATTTCTTTGGTAAGACTAGTGAGCAAGACTAAAGACACCTCCTGCAGATTAATGACTGGTTGGAACCAGCTAATCGCCTCAAACCATTAACCCCAACTGTTATTAAGCTCTGGGAGCTAAACCCAGTCTTCAATCACTGTGGCTACTATTCTCCCCTCCTACTTACAGACCCATCCCCCAAATTCTTCCCTGAATCCCACTCCAAAAAATCAGCTCAAAATTTCATGTGGGAATTTGTGTTACATGTGTTCAGAGAGATAAAATCCAGCTGCTTAACAAAGTGGTCCATTTTTCACCTGTTTCAGAGTAATTTTGATTTCACATCACATACGGGTCAGCACAAGGTACTTGTGGCCATTTAAAACTGACACATTAGTTAATCAGGGCTCACTGGTCTTTCCACAGGTAATTTAGTTTATAACATGGCAGGAAACATGAGGAAAAGGACAGAGCAAGGAGCTGAGGGGAAGGGAAGCAGAAAACTGGGGAAAAAGTCCTGCAGGAGATAAATCTGACCATCCGGCATTCGGAAGAGGAACCGATTAAACAAGTTCATTCTTGATGTATTCTGATAGACTTTTGTTTTGGTTTATTTTATAACCCTATTGTACAGTAGGCAGCCTGTTGTTTTCTCTAATCATGTTTCCATGACCTTCACCTTTATTGATTTAGTTTCCTTCTAAGTTTAATGCAGTCTCTGAGATTAAAGCCATTTTTCTCCAGGATGAGTTAGTTAATAGTAGATTTGTTTTAAACAGCAGAAATCATTTGGATTAGTAAAAAAAAAAATTTGCACAAAAGGTATGTTTCAAGTAAATAAAACCTCTTTACAAGGATAAGCAATAGAAGGGGGGATTCTAGCGCATAAACATAGTATTATTTTTAAAGTTTGAAAAAGACTGAAATAAATTGAAGCAGCATTCTTTATAGTATATTTATTAGTGCTATCAAATACTGCAGGTTTAAAGAATAAGGTACATGGGATTTTATTCTCCACACTCAGATGTTATTTTAATCATGCCTATAGTCACAACATATAAAGAATTTTACAAGGTCAGTAATTTTCCCCAACAGATATAGTAATTTAACTCAGTGTTTTGCAAGTATACCTGTAGAAATTATAAATTTAAACCAGAATTTATTGCAAATGTATAATAAACCCATAATTAATAGTAAATAAATCCTTTACAATTTATGCTTCTGATTTGATTATAGAGCTGATTTTCTCTTCTTTATTACTGAACTAAACTGCCTCCTCCTTGGTGATATTTCATTCTCCAATGTCCACCCTCAACCTTCCATCACACATTTTGATAAGAGAAGCACCCAGCTGCCTCTTGCACACAGCATATTAAGCACTGCAAGCTGCCATCCCATTGCCACATATACAGGGATCTGATTCTGCAGCTCCTTTACTTCACTCAAAATCATAATGAATTATCAGAGAAAAACAGAACGAACCAAAGCTACTGCAGTAAATGGAAAATCATCTGCTGACCTCGCAGGGCTTTGCACCCTTCTCCCCCTGAGAGTAGACATTCATTTCCTGCTCTCAGCCTATGCCAGGGCAATACTCAATGTATTGCCCAACTCAGCTCTAGCATTTGGTAGCAGAAAAAATCAGAGAGCACATGCAGTACAAATTAATATACCTATATTTATTGTAACATACATAAAATACAGAAGGAAAAAATATTATTTAGAGTTATCCTAATTGAAAAAGAAATTTCAGATAAATCTTCTCTAACAATTTTTCTCAAATACATTTTTGCCATTATTTTTCCATTACCATTGTAAAATTTCTGTTCAAAAAAGAAAAGACTCTCATGAATTAATTATACATTTACCTTATAAATATTTGAACTACATATTGCTTTCTGTTAAAATGGTACAGATTTACTGGAAGAGAAACCAAATGGCAGCTACAGAAACACACTTCCTGTTGATAACAAAACCTGAGCTCTGCATGCTTACAAATTATAATCTGTTGTTTAGAGCTTCCCCTGTATAGCTTCAGCTGTGTTTTCCCCAACTATTGTTTTGTTTTCATCCATGGGAGTTTTCTAGATTCCTCTGAAATTAAACAATTGGGAGGGAAAAATTATTGAATGTTACTATGGTAACAAACAAAAGAAAAATAAAAAGTAATTTAAGCAGACTAGTGAATCAGGGCACAGACCAACGCACTGGTGCTTTGTCCACAAGTAAAAGCAATCCAGGGGCCTATTTAAAATTGTTGAACTCAGAGAATATATTAATAATGTACTCTTTTATTTAGAATTGAGAATTTTTCTCTACTCAGAAGCTGTAATGTATTATGTGTGGCATTAATTAGCACATATATCTTTGTGTAATATATATCCTTGTGTAATATATATCCTCCTTGGAGACTATTTTAAGACAACATCAAGGTCACATCATTGCATGCTCAAAAATCAAAGTCAAATCTAAAAGAAATCAACAGAAAAACAATAACAATTGCATATGAGCTTTTCCTTTCCTCACACACAAAAATAAAAGACTAATTAGTCAGTCAAATGCCATTTCTTGCATTTGGCAGCAGAAGAGGCCTTCTGGGTTAATGAGACTGATCTTCAGCTATTGCAAGCAACCACACTTGTATAAACAAAGATGTGAAAAAACTGGACTTCTTAAAACACCTATGAATTTTGCAATTATGATCCTGTCAAGAAGCTGTCTCAGAGCTTTAATCCTGTGACGTCTCTAAAACATCTTCCCATCTACATTGTTTTATTTGTTGCCAGGTCTTATCTACCTTTTTTTCCCAGAGCACATACTGTCTTTAGCTTGAAAGACTCCTCTCCCTCTTTGGTGCCTGAAGTACCATCACAAACTCATACAGAACCTTATTTTCCCTCTTCAGTCTTTGTCCTATGAATCCAAATGGGCTTCTTTATTTCCAACACCTACTCTCCTTTCACTTATAGTCCTGTAGACTACAATCCTGTAGTCCTCTTCAGTTGTTCCCATGTAATTCTATTCTCACTGAGCAGCAACAAATTCCAGGTGTGGCTTACTTAAACCCTGTTTAATAGGATTAATGAGTCTTTGACATCATTAGGAATAATCCTCTGATACATTGTGGAAAACATCATCACACTATCCTTCTCTTAGGCTCTGTACCAAATTGTGTGTTTGAAAAAGCCATGCTAAACTATGTTAAAAAAGAGTATGACAGCATTATATCTTTTCATGGAAATTAGATTTGAGACTTTTAATTTAAGTGGTTTTCACCTCTTCCCTTTACAGGGCAGTATATTTTATCAAAATATCTCCACCACGTCAAATGATCTTTGTGAAACCCAATGTTTACTAGCCATCAAAAGTCCTTTTTTATCCCACAATCAGAAACACAAAAGAGAAGGCATTTTTTTATTTAACATGATGGTCACAATATGGAACCCTTACAAAGATCAAAACAAATCAAATGAAAATATTTGATTCTAATTTTCAGATGCTTTGTTCAGTATATATTCCATATGTGATACTCGTGTCCATATGTGAATGATGATTTAGTAATTCTCAAACCCTGCTGTCTGTAGGAAACTCCCTGAGAAACAAGGGGACAAGAGAAACAGAAGAGAAAAAGAGGTTCTTTTGATGGTAAGAGCTCATTTGAAGAGATAGTGGCAGACATTTGAATAGCTCAACTATTTCCATCATCTTACTTGCAAAGAAAGCAAGCAAATAAAGCCTTGGGAATAATGGTCTATAAACAGCTTGCTTTAAAAGTAATTGACCACCTCTATTGCTATGATACTTCAGTCTCAGGGGAAAGAAGCTGAAGTGTTTTCAGCACAGTTTTGGAAGCCCTTTTTCCTTTTTCAGAGCAGGAAAGAGTCATAAGTATTTTATTTTTGTGTTGCACATAATTATAAAGCAGGTGAAACACAAGCTACAACAGTGGGGTTTAGAAATTAAGAGTAAATTTGATATATTTTTCACCACAAAAGCAAATTCTTTGAATCAAGTGTACATTTACATCCCTGCAATCATAGACACTTTGATAGGGATTTATTCTATGAATGTGCTCAGCACTTTTGCTGATACATTTCTCTTTCAGAGCTGCAATTTTAGAGTTGTGCTAAAGCTACAGAGTAAAGTATGGCCATTGACCAGGCTTTGGTTTAAAACCACAGAGCAGTAGCTCAATGTCACCTTGAAATAACACAGGGCTATGTGGGATAATGGATCTGTATATTTGCAGTTTAGAGTTCCTGTGGGTGTGAAGCTAATGGCATTAGCACAACTGGGCCAGGTATCAGCAAGTGAGTTGTAAGCTTTCCTTGCCTCAGTCAGGGTCTGCTTCACCCCTATTACTGCAGGCCAGGGCAGAGACTTCCAGATGAGTCACTGCTGTGACAAGAGTTTCTAATGATCAACAAAGAGAAAAAGACAAAGCCAAACTCATTGTCTCATGTTTTCCCAACTAGAATCTGGTTGCAGGTGTCTAGAGAGGAGTCTAAATGAATAATAGCAAAGCATTTCTTGGCTATAGGAAATAAAAGCTCAAAAATACAAACTATTACATCTCTGTATCACCACTATGATATGATTAAACAGATATAATAACTTTTTTTAAAGTAGTGTCCTAACTAAAAAAGAACATTACAAATCAATGAAAGTCACAAATATCAGCTCAAAGATACACAGATGAGTCCAGTACCAGATCAAATAACACACTGGCACACAGCTGTCAGCAGAGGTGACCATGTTTATCCCAGCAGAAGAATTAATATATGAATACCAAAGCTGGCACAGCTCACGGATGATGAGCATAAAAGCCAAGGAGCTGCTCTGCCAGCCCAACCTGGGAAAGCCACAGAGACAGCGGAGGGAGAACTGATGGGGCATTGTGAAGGAGGTGCACACAGCTCACAGCAGTTCCCTGTGCCAGAGCGTGCTCCTGGCAGCAGCTCTGAGCATGAGGAGCAGGGCTGTTGGCATTCTGTGCAGACACCCACCCTTCTGACTAATCAATAACGCCATAAGGGTCTAAAAAGGTGCATCTTCAAAGACACCCTTGTGCCTTTTCCACCTGTTTCTGAATTTAAGAGCTTGTAGGACACTTGCTGACTCTCCTGTGCTGCTACTCCAGCCTACAAATAATAAGAAAAACCCTATTGCAATGTTTCATGATGATTTCAATGCTCTATTATTAGGAAGAGATGGCTTTCCAAGGCTGAACTTGAAACCTTTTTCAAAAAAGGCAGTTCTTTAATTTGCCATCCAAACTCCTCCTAAAGCTAGGAAAAAAATCTGGCTATTGGGTGATTAGTGTTTTGAATATGCAAAATTATAAAATTCTTCCACATCTACCAAGGGAGACAATTAAAGGAAGGCTAATTTGATTTTTTTGTTTTCTTTTGTTTTCTTTTGTCATCTGCTAATGAGCCTTGAACAGATTAATACAGAATCATACAGAATAGTCCTGGGGTTGAATTGATATTACTTTGAAGCTGAATGCAGTCTTAGTCACATTTACCCTATACTTGTTTGCATTGCGATATTTACCACAGAAATAGGATTTTAATTCAACTCAGACCTGCTTAATCTGTGTTGCTTATCCATATGTCTGGCAAGTTGAGAGTCTTAAGTGGTAATTAATCTAAACAACATATGTACCACTGATTTACTCATCTAATTTTATATTAATGCAAGTGGAAAATGACCTTAGCACATGTGTCCGATGAAGCAGGATCGATAAGCACTGTGTAAAAATCTAGAGCTAAGTTGTCTTAATTGATCTAATTTGTTGGGTCTTCTCATTGTTTAATACTTGGACTCCATCCATGAAAAAGCCTGGGTTTGTGTATATATATATATATAGAGAGAGAGAGAGAGAGAGAGAGAGAGAGAGAGAGTTCTATAGGAAGATGTAAAAAGCATTAATTAAATTATGGAAGGGATACAACACAACTCTACAGCTTCATAATTTAGTTATAATATTGAAGAAGGCTTTGCTAACATGAAAAAAGAAGCCCTTAGTCAATCATTGATGTGTACTGAGCAAGAAAATTATCTTGATCAGAGGAATGGCACACACTGAGACTTTCCTCCTGTAGCATGGGCAGCTGAATACTAATCTATTCCCATAGAGATGAAAACTGTGGATGAAGGGCAAAGCTAATCCTGCCTAGATTTTTACTTATAACTCTAGGAAGAATAGTGACTTTAGACAGGAAGAGCAAATACTACTATTCAGTACAGTTTTTTTTCTGTGTTTATGTGCAAAATCTTTTTTCACCTGGAATAAAATGCTTATTCATCTCTTTGCCCCTGAAATTTTCTCCCTTTCCCCACACCTATTCTTTGTACATACTTCAGATTAGTGGTTCCCAGTTTTACCTGGCCTAGGCATAAATCTGTTTTCTGAGGGTAGCATGTCTGGTATTCACGAGGAAACATTCCTGTCTTTCAAAGTTCCAAGAGCATCTTTCTCTCTAAGTGCAGTATTTGGAGTATGTACTTAATTTTTTAAAATTTCTTTACACCCATAGCATGAAACAGTTAAATCCTCTTCCTATTACCCAGTTTTCTTATACCTACTCTATGCTATATCAATCCTATTGTTTTAAGACCAAGGTGTGAACAGAGAAGGGGATTCAAGAAATTGTTCCATCTTTCAGGTTATAAATATAATAATTGGATCATTTAGGTTGCAAAAGAACTCTAAGATTATCAAGTTCAACTCTAGCCCCAGCAGCCCCATGTTCACCGCTAAACCATGTCCCTAAGTGTCACATCAACACTTTCTTTGAAGACCTCCAGAGGTGATGACCATTTCCCTGGGCAGCCTGCTCTAGGGCTGAGAACTCTTGTGGTGAAGAATATCTCAATATCCAACGTAAAAATCTCCCCAGGCCATTTGAGGCCATTTCCTCTTGTCCTATCCCTTGTTACCTGGGAGAAGAGGTGGACCTCCACCTGTCTGCAATCTCCTTTCAGGTAATTGTAGAGGTCTCCCCTCAACTTTCTTTCCTCCAGGCTAAACAACCCCATCTCCCTCAGCTGATACAGATCTACAGCTGATTTTTGTGATGCACAGACAGGCACTTTTCTCTACCACTTTCCATACAGTCCTCCCCTCCCTATCCAGTCCTTCTTGAAAAAAAACTGACTCCAGAACTAATTTAGAGAGGAGTATGGACCTGTTGCTTTCATAAGGCAGTGGACCTACTTACATTTAATGAGATGAATCTGTTTACCTGGACGCAGAAACATACACTGGAGTGCTAACCTTCACTGCCCAAAATCCATCACTTCCAAGGTCATTTATCAGTAGAGGCAGAAGCAATTGAGGACTTTCACTGCTTCTTCTGCCTTGTTACAAGAATCTGGAAGTGTGGGTCAGATGGATGTACCACTGTCCTGCAGAATGCCACGCAGGGCAGCTGCCCCAGTTCAGCCTTGCTGAAGCCTGTGCCCAAACCTTAGTGATGTTATTTGTTTTTCTGAAGGCTCAGAGTGATGTTTTAGGGAGCTGGTAGCTACCTGCTGCAAAGTGCCCAAGTCATAACACAATATAATCTTATTTCAGCGAGAACCTCAGTTGTCCACAGCTCTACCTCCCAAATCCTTGTCCTTGTAGTCTGCCAAAGGTGTGAGATGCTATTAAGGCAGAGAATAAATGCAGAGCTGTTCCAGGCAAAGCCACAACAGATTAGAGTGAGTTATGGAAGTGTTTTCTAATGTAAATCCTTCATATTTTTAACCCTACATTCTTGCAAATGCCTCCTTCATTTTGTCTCAAGCTTTATGGAAAAAAAATAGGATCAGATCTGTGAAATTCGGACAGCTTTTGTTGGTTAGCTAGAAATGAAGGATGAGCCAAAATCAGGCATGAAATTAAAAACTGTTCTCTCTGTGATAAGGAACACTGTCAGAGGCCTTGGATGAAATACTTGACCTAACAGCCTTTCCATCTCCAATGTCATTGATTAAAGTGATCATTAACAATTTTCTTAATTATGCATAATATTTCTGGTTATCTGGATGTCTTGCTTTGTCCACATCAAGTTCTTGCAGATCAATTTCATCTTTTCTTGGTTTATTGCTAGGTTTTAATATAAAAGATTAAAGATATAATTACCTTCATTGCATGTCTGTAGAGCACCAGGCTCCAACTTTGCCTTCAATCCACATAAAAATAACTTCAATATTTTACAGTATCCGCAGCTTCACCTCCTCCAATTATTTAATTCAAAAACAACAACATAGCATTTGAAAAGAAACATTAATATAATTAACAAATTATTGTCAAATGCAGAGGATGAGAGAAATGCTCATGCTAGGTTTTTCTAACCACAATAATCTGAAAGGATTTGACATGTACAGCCCATAAATGTCCCTTATACACTCTTTGGTCAGGGAAGACAAGAAGCACCGTGGCCACCAAGATAAGGGGAACAGTGCGGTGCAGAGATCCCCAAGCCAACAGCAACCTGAGCCCCTTGGCTCACACACAGTGGCCACTGATATTCCAGGTTACTGCTCTTCCTGAAGACTGCAAGCCTCAAGCCAAAGCTGCACGGCCTCAGTGGCAAGAGTTACTCCAGCCCCTTGTTTGTGCTGTGTGCTCTCTTCCAAAGTTGCAAGGACAGGTTGGACAGAGAATGGGAAGGAAGGAAGGAAGGACAACCAACTGGGACCAAGCATTAAGGAGCAGTGTGTCCTAAAGAAAAGATAAAATTAACAGCATTCTTTTTAATAAACTAATAAATTAATAAAATTCATTTATTCGTAAAGTCATAAACTAACATGTAGTGTGGGAAAGTTTGCTGTACCAAATTGACAAATATCTGTGGGCTTAACTAACTTTTGCAGTAATGCCACCCTTTGTCAGCCTTGGTACTTGCCTAGAAAAAGTAATGGGATTTTGTCTGACCTACCTATTCAGATAAACTCAGTTTTAGATATGTTTCAGTATTCAATTCTCTATAGTCCTTCCTCAAAATCCCCACATGGCATGGATGCCACGTGCTATGCTTGTTTTACCTAGAACAGCTGGTCCCTGCTGGGTGGGGATATTCTCTCTAAGCAGGAGCTGACACTGAGCCACATTGCTCTCACAATTAAGCAGCAGATACATGTCATCAGCCTGCTGCTAACATTCCTTGCTGAGCTTTGGTGATTCCTTCAGGGACAGCTATATCCATCGGTGGATACAGTGATGCCTTAAATGGATGTTTCTCAGACATCTCTTTGCTCTTGTCTCACTGTTTAGAAACAACACTAGCTGTTAGTCCCAATTTCATCAGCAGATAAACAAGTCATCTTCCCAAGATTTTGTCACATGTTGAAAAATAGGCATATATAAGTATTTGCCTTCAGTGGGTAGGCTGAGATGACGTACAACCAACTTTTTACTTCCCTGCACTGGCCAGAACCACTTCAGTTTTGTCTGGCTATTTTTCATCAAAATCTTGCATAACCATTTTCACCCTGTCATTTTACAGATGTGAAGACATTGGTTTTAGCAAAATGCCTTCTCCATTCTCCTGGCAGCTACAATATGACACTGTTTTGTCCTGGATCATAAAAAATGACCATATTTTATCGTATGAGTTTTTAATTTTGATCTGATATTTAGTTGATGCTTTGAGCAAATCATTCCATTCACTCCATCATGCAGCAGGAATTGGATATGACAAAGCAGATGAAAGTGAAAAACTATCTTGTCACTACTGAGTTAAACTCTTATAGAAATAAATGGGTGCATTCTCATGTTCAACAAAAAGGAAGGTAATGGACAAGTGAAAAACATTTCTTTTTCATTGTGCTTCTTGCCATCAAAGCCTAAGTTTCTTGTAAAAGAATAATAAAAGTAGAGATACCTAAGGGAGAAAATGAAATCTCCCAGCATACTCAGTATGTTTCTACAATAACAGTCTCCCTAAAATCTGCTCTGCACTGGCACCACTCTGCTCACAAACAGCCTGGAAGGTGCTGTTCATGCAGAAGTCTAACATGGAGGAGACAAAGTTTGTGTCTTCCCTTGTCCTGGCCCACACAATCCTAGATGAAGTAAATCAATAGACAAAGATATTTTTCTCCTCTCTTCAGAGAAAAAAAATCAGAATAACATTTTTATCACTATCTTACTTTATAAGACATCCCTGAAAACCATGACCTGTATTTTTCAATAGTTTATTTGGACCTGAGCCACATCAGTTATCTGTATTTAAACCTTTTTTGGGTTATTTCCCACTGAATGAAGCATGTTAGTCAACATAGCTGATCAGCTCAGATTTCAGAGGGTAATGTCTATCAGAAAGTGTCAGCTGTAGAGTCATAGCTATGGTGCAAGAGGCCAGATTAGCATTGCTCACCTCAACAAATGTGCCAGTCACAATGTGTGTGTTAGTCTCATCACAATCATTTAGCCACTGAGTGGCCTTGACAACCAATTATCTGCCTTTTTTAGGGTGTCTGTCCTTGAAGGAAATAGCAAACAACCAAACTTCTAAGTAAAAAGCTCAGCTCTATAAAACAAGAAAAAAATAAGCCAATTATTAAATGCTACTGTGTTCTACTGAGGCGCTGCTAAGTCTCCTTCTCAATCTGTTCTGAAATGCATGAATCACAATTATCTCCACAATCTACCAGGTATTTCCTTAGTGATACTGCATTTTTATTACCATTTATAACTGTAACCTCTGGAAGTGTTCCTAAGAACAAACCTAATACCTCATTAATAGCAGCAAAAAAGGCAGATTACTTTTCAAGGCTTTATTTACACTATTTTGGGATTTACTGGTACTTTAAATGCCTATCTGCATTTAACCATCCAGTTTCTACACACATACAACTGTGCAGTAGAAGAGGGAAGCTTTGACATTGCATCAGCTTGTTTGCTAAGAAGCAAAAATATCCAGGGACTTCAAATGGGAGAGAAACCTATGAGAGCCAGGAGAGACAGCTAGAGCAACAGCTCCCTGCCTCCCTCACTTCAGCAGCACTGCAATAGACTGAGCTGCCTTTAGGTGAGCCTGTGCTTTAAGAGTATCAGGAAAAAAAAAACCTCAGAAACTAAATGCACTCAGCTCTAAAACAAATTTAGAGACTACTTGGCTATTTCAGAGTGGCACACGCCACTCTCTGCTCAATTTAATGGAGCCCCCCTACAAAAAGACAGGCTGGGAGATCTGCCAAGTGAGGCTTCAAGAAGACAGAGCTATTATTATAAAAGAAACCAAGAAAAGCACTGTCATAAAAGGGATTCAAATTTTTCTTATCCGTAGGTCACTACTCACATATCACAAGTAGATTCCACAAATTATCTTATATAGAAAACAATCAAAGTCGGGATATTTTCTCAGCTTTTCAGACTAAAGGTTTTATACATTAGAAATGCATACTTTCAGATAATTCAGAACTTCTATTTCCTTCCTCAGGTGTTTTTCTCTTGATGGTCTGTTCTTCAGGTACATGCAGCCTAATGTGGGCCTTGTCTGCAAGGATACACCGCATCAGAACTGGACAAATCTGTTATGGAAGAGACAATTCTCCACAAAAGAGCAGGAGCACCAAGACAAGGGAACCTCTCAAAATTTAACAGTTTCTTTCCATGAACCCATGAAATCATAATTTAAAAAGATGATGGATCAAAATTTAAATTAGTAAAAATTTAAAAAATAGTTTCTGGATCAAGGGGATGCCTGGGAGTGGGCTTAAAAGTAAGTGAAATTGCTGTCTTTTCAAAAACAGGGGAAAAAAACAAGATTAGGCAGCTACCAAACCTAAACTGTATTAGAAGAAATGCTGTTTACATCTGGTTAATAAACACTTCAGAGTTCACTGAAGGAACTGGCTGCAGCCTGTTGCTCTTCATCATTTTTCATTTACATATGGATTTGATTGAAGAAATTCCTAATATCCTGTAATTTTGGAAAAATCTTCTTTTGAAAGGATCATCTTCTTCATGGGAGGATATAATGCATTATTTATTTTCCTTCCTACCCCATCACTATGATCTGAGGTCATGTACATAAGCATCTGAGAAGATAATCTCTAGGCTTCCCTGTATCCAAGTTTTCCAACCATTGGGCTGTCAGTTGTACTATTTCCCAAAAAACAGGATAATTGCTATCCCTTTTACATTCATGTAATCTCAAAAATGCTTCCCTACTTTTGTCACACTGTTCTCCATGTTTTCATGACCCTTGTCCTATTTCAGTAGCAATTTCATACTTCCTGACCCGCCTTCCTTGTTAGTGCAGCCAAGATGCTGCCTTGACCCTGCCTGGCTTCTGTTTCCAGTCTACCCAGGTGACTCACGTAATCCACGATATTTTCCTTGGAAATCAGCAGAATGACTTAATTCTTGTGGCATCACATACAGAATTGTTGCTTTCAAGGCACCACAGACTTTATGTTACCTACTGACATTCCCATGCTGAGACCCCTAGCTTGCTCATTCCTTTCATGCACCCTTCAGACCGCTCTTCCACAAACCCCGTGCTGACAAAGGTGTGCTTGAAGTGAGACCCCAGTTCTGTGGCCAAGTCTGCTCCTTCTGTCCAGGTCTCATCATAGAACCCATTCCTTTCAACTGTGTCACTATTCCTTCACCTCCGTTTCTGCACTGTTTCATGTTTATCTCATTAGATATTCAGTAGGTTTCTTTTTAAAAAGAAAGAATGCAAAATGCAGAAGAATCAGACTAATTCATCAGTAAAATTTCTCAAAAAGTCCTGTAGAAGTTCTATCAGTCTTCGGTCAACAGAGGTGATACTCTCTTCAGCACAAAGGCTTGTTCTTTTATTATATTATACTATACTAGTAGAATACATATAATATATATAATTCTATAGTGTATATATATTTATCTATTTATGTATTATATATACTATTTATTATATAGTATTTCTATATTATTATGTATATTTCTTATTCTATACCAAAAGAGCCTTAGCATCACTATAAATCTAAATTAACAGAATTATAGTACAGATAGTATTGATATTAGAGGAAGCAAAAGATGAAGCCCAAGTAGCGGCCTGAGATTCAGGGGCTTTCAAATTAATTCAGGTTCTACCTGCGTGTAAAACCATGGGTGTGCCCAGATAAGTGATTTATGTTTCTGTGGCTCCCTGTGGTAGAACAATACTGAGTTTCCCTAGCATCCCTGTTCTGCCATCTCTACCATTAGCACTGTAAACTACTCAGGGCAGAGTGCCCCTCACTGCACATATGATGCCAGCAGCAAAGAAACTCCAAATTCTTCTGGGCTCCTGGGCTTTAACACATTATAAATGCTTCATTAAGAGTTTACTAGTAATATAGCAGTAACTGGTAATGCTGAAAAATGCTTTTCTTTCTTTTTTTCCTTTCTCACAGACATAGGCACACACACCCCATTCACGCAGGATTTCTTTGGCTGCTATCACCACCACACACTGACCTTTGAAATATGGAAATAAAAGTGCTCAGAAATAAAGCTGGCAGCAGCAGCAGCCCGACTGTCGTCATTTAAAATCCGAAACAAGTGGGGCCATAGTTTGCAAGCTGTCTTCATAATTACTTGAAGCAGTTGTCACTCTGGCTCTAGTTTGTTCATTACACTCCAAACAAACAGCTGATATTTGTTAAAGTACATAAGCCACTCTGTTGAGGCAGGGTTCTTTATTGTGAGGAACCCTGCAGCTGCAAGTCACATGCAGTTCATAGTATTTCCTGATTTCCTTTGCTTTATTTGCTTCCCTGCCTTCCCTTTACAGCAATGTCTTTTTTACCACAGAGAGAGAGAGTTAAAAAAGAAACACAATAAGGTGAACATTAACTGACATAAAGCTTGATAGGCTTAAGGTTTATGACCCAAATCTGGTTCCCATTAAACAAATACTTTTGCTGTCGTAAAGAATGCTTAGCAATAAGAAAGCCATGGGTGGAATTTGAGACTTCTGCACTCCAATGAAACAACTGCCACTTAGAGTTCAGCACCCTCCCTCTGCAGTTGCCTGAAAGGGAAGCAAATGGATGGCGTCAACCTGAGCAGAATTGGGTGATTTTGGTGAACTTCCTTTCATTGCTGCTTTGCATCCTGAAAATGGAGACTGTGGATATTGTTCTCTGATATTGGTTTGCACTCAACTGGCTGATGGTTGTGATCTTCTCTGATGAAAGCTACTGGGTGAAAGATTCCCTTTCAGTCTGCACTTGGCAGGTCTCCATGGCTGCTGGTGGAGATGAAGGAATGGAGAAGGTGTGCAGAAAGCAGAATTGTTTTCCTCTGTGCTGTATGAAGGAAAAAATCCTGTCTGATAAGACTGTTTTTGAGCTTACCCTGGCAACGTGAGCTTGAAAGAATAAAAACAGTAAATGTGCTCCCGTAGGCCAAAGAACCTGACAGTGTTGTACAAGACTAAAGTTAAAATAAGCTCTAGATGTGTGAACAGACATCTCAGCCTGGTCATCTTCACAGCAACAGTCACTGAAAGAAATAAAAAAAAATTCTTTTAAAGTAGAGAAGAAAAAAAAAAAATTAAAGATTTTAAATGTCACATATTTCATTTTCATAGCATCTCTTAATCCCTTTCTCATTAATTTCAGAGATTTTTTTATATGCAAAAGCCCTGTTTGGTGGTCTTTCAGATTATATGAAAGATGTTATTGGTTGTCCTTGTTGGAGGGGCAGAATAACTGAGATGTTGTTACCGCAGCACTTTAAATGTGTATAAGACAGTCAAGGTAAGAAAATACCTGTAAAGGGAGAAACTGTGATTTATTTCTTTCCTGTTGAGTTGTAGGTCCAAGCTCATTGGTATGGAAGCACAAGTCCAGCACATGCCTAGTCTGACATCTGTGCATCCAGCACATATGTAGCAATGCTGAGCTATTTGGGATAATGCTTTATCTAGACAGACAAAAGATACATTAATAGACTGCTGATCAATCTTTCAATTAATCATGAGACAAGGAGAAAGAAAGAAGGAAAGTGAGAGGCAATGCAGGTGGTCTTGTAGGTAGGGTTGGTAAAGTCTTGTGTTATCTAAGAACTTTGAGCAGGTCAGGGAAGGAGGTAAAGGTTCGTGTGTTCTTCTCACAGGAAAGGGGTGAAAAAAGTAAAGCTCAATGGAGTAAAACTGGGTAGGAGGTGGAGCACATTACATGAAGTTTTCCATTCAGTCACTTCCAGTCTTCTGCTAAAAATCTATAAATATGCAGTATGTGGAACAAGTTAGCTTTTCATTATTCAAAATTTAGGCCTTTAATTTCTCATTATCTTTCCTACATAGTGGCATATGTAGTTTGCTCTGGACAAAGCTTACTTTGTCCTTCTGCTCTTGTTTGAGTCTGACTTTTATACTTTGCATATAAAGGGTCAAGTTAGACCTCTTTATTTTGACAAGCACTGGAAAAACCAAGGGTCTGAAACAAAAAGGGAATGAACAATCCATAATCCCAGCCTAGAGTAATTGCAATACAATTATTATTATTATTATTATTATTATTATTATTATTATTATTATTTTTGTTATTATTATTATTATTAACAATAAATGCAATAAAGAATTTGGTAAGTGGAGATATGTCTGCAATACTTCCTTAAGAAGGGGCTGGGAGACCTTCCCATATCACAGCTCTCAGCTCTGGTAGGCATTCTGGCCACTCCCTTACTCCACACTGAGATAAATGCCAAGGTGTGAAAACCCATCCTTCCCTGCTTGCACTTTTGGGCAAAATAAAGGAGAATCATGAGGCAAGAAAGGGAATTTCAAAGTGTACAACCAATTCCCAGTCTACAGTGTTAGGGACAGAGCTGCAGGGAGTATCTGTGCCTTCCTGCTCTGCAGGCTGGCCCTGAGCACTGTGACCTTGTCTCTGACAGCACCAAGCCACTGCTGCAGTGGGTTATCTGCCACACCAGTCAAATTCCTTATGTCCTGATGGCAATTTTCTGTAATTCTGCTCAACTAAAAGAATTTTTTCCCATTTCTACATAAGTTAAACCATGTCCAACACTAACCACACTGCAAGGATGCGGAAATAGCAAGCACATCATGGGTTAAACTTGCAAAGTTATTTTATTTGTTTAACAATTCCATCCCGAGTAACAGTGAATTGTTTGTGGGAAGGGTGAGGTAGAAACATGATGCTCCAGTAGATAACCCAAGCTGAGTAATTTATTACAAGGCATGAGCTTCCACTTGCATCCATCCTGTGCTTCCTGGTTTCCTTATGTGCATAAATAAAGCAAGTTTCATTGGAGCTTTGGCAAGTCTGCCAAATCTTTCCAGCAGAAGATTTTCAAATTATTTTCCTTAGCAGCTCTGCCAGTAAGTGCAGCCACTGAAAAGACAGCAGAATGTTTGTAAGGAAAGGGTGACAGCAGAGTAGCAATTTCCTAATATCCTTCTCCAGACATGCCCTTCAATGACCAGAAAACATTTTATGCTGGGAAATTTTAAAAGCAGGGGATACAGCTGATGAAGATCAAGGAGGACATGGCTGTGTAAAGGGCTGCCAGCAACGAGGGACACTGAGCACAGAACTGATGACCAAGAAGCTGAATCTTCTATAGAAAGTTTAAGATTCATTGATTGAAAGACTGAAGCAGTACTATAATGATATAGAAATACATGTGTTATATAGTGTTAAAATATAGTGTTAAGCATTTTAAAAGCTCTATGTCTCAACTGGGAAGCAATGTTTCTAGAAAAAAAAATCAAATTTATTTCCTTTCAGTAGGTGTTTCTTTTGTCTCACTAATTGAACTGTCTGCTCATACTGAGACAAACTCCATAAAACTGTTGCTACCTCTAGTTGGACTAAGGGCAGTCAAAAGCCAAAAGAAAAAGCATCTTAGTAAAACAGTACTGCAACCAGTGTGTATTGAACCCTTAATATCCATTTTATACTTGTATGAAATATGTTTTAAGAGGTGAAGATTGAAAAGCAAGTATCTAACAGGGAATTTTTTTGTTTCCCCCTTTTCTCATTTTCTCTCTGTTTCCTGAATATATTGTATTATTTAAATACCTTACAGGACAGACAGTGTTGTCCCTCAATTTAAATTCTGGCAAAAGAGCATTAGAAAAAGTGACAAGACTATCATTCAAATGAAAGGGTCACACTAGTGCCTTGTTACTTCATTTTCATGACAAAGATTGCATATGACATTTAATACCCAACATCTTTCAAGAAATATAGTGAGGTGCTCTACCATTTTGACCTTTTCTTGGGTCTTTATTTCTGATTGGCTCATCCATCCCCCTCTTTCCCAGGCATTATGGCCCTATCAATCAAGGAAATAGAGATTACAGTCCACTCAGAAACAATGCATATTTAAAGGAGGAACCATTGGGCCCCGCATCTTCTGCAGCTTAAGGTTGTTATACATAGGTCACTGGAAATTGTTTCCTTTTAATTATTCTTCTCCAGCCTACTGCAACAAATGGTTCAATTATATAAATAATAAAGTCTTCAGGATTGGCAGAGATACTGTGTCCACAGCACCTAACAACATCCCTAGGCAACAGCTCTGCAGAAGGAATGGATTTGGCACCACTAAACCAAGAATGCTCACTGAGGGGCAGCAGCTTTTGTTCATTTCCAGATCAACCTTTGTGCTACAGCAGATTGCTTTCTCTTTTGTTCTCACTCCCTTTTCTGCCCCCTCTGTGTGTACTTTTGGGGGACGGCAGGCAAAATTGAAATAACACTTTGAAAATACCTACCTGTAAAAAGTATTAATTAGTAACACCTAGTTCTTTGGTGGCAGCTTTCAACTGGAGATCTCAAAGCACTCCCCAAAAGTGGGAAGGGGTGGTTTTAGGAATTCCTTGTGTTTGATCCACGGCCCACTGTGGTGCCAAGAGTGGAATACAATGTTCCCCATTTCCCATGCTGAGAGCTACTCCCTAGGAACCAAAATCATGACTGAAATTGCACTGATAAAAACATGCATTTGGGTTTCTAGGAAGGTAACAGGAAACAATGAGGAACACCAGAGAGGACCACCTGCTTCTCCTTTATTCACCGTTGCTTTATTTCGTCACAAAAGAAACAGTGGGTTGTAAACTGCAATTCACAGCAATGACAAATAGATCAAGGGGTTTATGGTCACTAGTGACTGGCATCAGCTCTGAATTGTGCTCTATGGTGACCAAATTCTCAGCCATGACACTGAAGATATAGTGAAGTACCATTGAGTCTACCAGCAGACAGTGCTCTGTTCAAGCAGCTCAGCAAACAAACTGAATTACATTCATACAGAGGAGGAAAGGAGCATAAAGATAGGAAATGGGCAAATAAGAATTTCAGGGAAAGGATTTTCAGAAATTCACAGACAGCTATAAAGAGAGCCTGACTGAAAACCGTCAATCTGAAATAGGGGAAAAAAAGGAAATGCCAGGTTTTTCATCATTGCCTATGCAGAGTCAGCAGCATGAACGCTCCATGGATACAGCCCTGAAGCGAGGGCTGCATTTGGTCTTAGGTGTAGTCATGCAGTACATGCTGGACTCAGCACCCAGGGAGGTGTGAGGAAGCACAGTAAGGTGTATGAGCAGAGTCTGGTGCTGCATGGGAACCAGCCACAGCTACAACGAGGGAGTACCAGGTGAGGGAAGGGAGAGCTCTCTTCTGCTCTCCTCAGTTGCTCAGTCTTTGCCAGCATGAGAGCCATTGGCTCTTCCAAAAAATGCCAACACTGTTTGTTGTGACTTTGCTAGCACAAGAGTCATTGGCTCTTCCAGAAAATGCCAACACTTTATTGTGACTTCTTTCTGGCTGAGCTAGGGTGAAAGTTCTCTAAGAATTACTCTTAAAACTTCAACTTTACTGGAAATCTTGTTCTTCAAAACCAGTCTCTTTCTGGGGACTTGTTAGCTTGGATTTCATTTTCAGCCGGAAAAGTTTTGAGAGTTGAAATTGCTGAGGGTTCAAGAGTTTCAAGAGTTCAATAGTCAAAATACTCTGCATAGGGCACTCAGCTGAGATTTTGGAGGTTTTAGTTCAAGCATGTTAGCCTTGCTCCAAAAATAGAATCTTTAACTTAAATTACGGGGTACCAGCTAATCCTTGCTGATGTGTTGTCCTCCCCTTGTCCTTCTCCACTAAAAAAAATAAACAGCCATAGCCCAAAAAGTCCAACCCAAAAATATTTATTCAAGATAATTATAGTCCTTATTCTCCATTTGTTTCAGTGCTACCATGTGGCTGGTTTTGCTGCTGGATTTCCATGGCAGTTAAGGGAACGTTTTTGGGCACATTTCATGCACAGAAAAAAATGTTCTGGTTGCTTGCTCACTTCTCAAGTTGATGGCAAATATCATCTGAAGTTCCAAAAATTATCACAGCCTTAAACACTCAATATTTTTTGTCCTCTCTCTTTCTGATTTACATCCAAGAGCTATCTTTTTATTAATATATTGCTTACTGTTCCCCAGGTAATAATATCTTAGCCCCTTCAAAAATGAAAAATTAATCAGAAGAGATGTTAAAACTTTTCTTGACCTTAGAAACAGCCTGTCCTTTTCTTTTTCCATTAAAATACTGTTCAAGAAATTATTTAACTTTGTTTCCTGAGGAGTATTCATTTTTTTCGTTGTTGCTTTTATATTTTCTGTGTTTCTATTTGGTTGAGTTGTTTACTGTAGGTGGTTTTCAGACTATTTTTTTCAGTGGGTAAACAAAGTAATCAATGTTGTGAGTGACAATCTTGTCATGAAAAGTTTTTTCTCTGAACAGGGTTTATGTGTCCTTCACCAAATAGGGGACTTAGCCTAACAGTGAGATGCAAGCTTAACCAAACTTTAATTAAAAATTCAGGTAACTATTGTGGGAAATCATTCAGTAACTGCACCCCCTCAGCCAAATGTTTTGGCTACCAGCTCTCCTGTTTTGCACTATGTGCTTTTTGAATCCCAGCTGTAGCAATCTCCTGTATCCCAGCGTTCACCCATCAGCAAAGTTCAAGTTCATGATTCAACTTTTTTGAGGCTTCACTCTCCCTGCATCTTGAGTGCCAGAGATCCTGAGAAGTGTCCTGGGCAGGGCAAAGGCTTGGCAGAGCAGCAGTGTGCCTGCCCACCCCTGGAGCAAGGACAGGGGTAGCCTTCCCCTAAACACCACGCAGGAACAGATGCTGAACCTCTTCCCTGCAGCTCCAACAGCCAAGGATAGAGGCTGTCTGGGCTCTGGGGTGATGGCCAGTGTAAAGCACAGAACCTTGCAGTGTATTTTCTTTTTCTGAGTTTGGGGTTTGTTTTGGTTTTTTAGTGTTTTTTTGTTGAGTTGTTGTTTGTTTGGTTTTTTTTAAGTGCAGCATAATTTATGTGGAACACTTTGAGACTTGATAGCACTCAGCCTGCAGGCTCATGCCTGAGAATGCACCTAAGCATAACTTATTGCACAATAATTCAAGCCCTGTCTGGTCTTATTGCTTGAAAAAAATAACTTTGTGATATGAACCAAAATGTCTTGAAATGAAATTGAGCTTTTCCAAGAGTTCAACTAAAAGAATAATAACCCCAACCACTCAACAAAACAAAAAAAAAAAAAAAGATTTTACAACTGAGGTAAATATAACTCTCTTTCATCTCAAGACTTCCTTTTTCCTTTTTTTAGAAGCCAGCAACTTAGTTGCTTTTGTTCTCCAACTAATGTGAGAAGCCTTTTAATACATACTCTGGTTTCATCATTCAGAAGCAAAGCAAAACCAGAAAGCAGAAAGTTGCATGTGTCCCTGGATTTTACCTTCAATGAAAAATACCCTTTCTACAGCATTTTGTAACACCAGCAGTAAAAGGAATAGTACAGTGCTCCGAAGAAAATACCTAGGAGACACCAACTTCTCTGCCATCCTCTCTTTTAAAAGTTCACAGAGTTAAAGTGGTGCAGGAGTTCCTCAGTGCTGTCTTGGTGACAAACCAGGGGGTCTCTGCTCCTCTTAAATTAAAATGTGTACAAATACACACCAGCACATAAGGAAACTCTAAGATTGTGCTGACAAGGAGTGTGAGGAAGACGGAAGAAGCAGAGCCATGCAATATCAGTTAGATTGACAGGAAGGCTTGAGAATTAAAGGTAGTAAAGCACTTGTGACAAGCAGTTTATTTGCTCTTTTATGTCTGCAGGAATGTGGAAAATCTGGCCTTTAACTGGAGAAGTCAACCTCTCACAGGGTCCAAGTATACAGCCTTCTTCAGCTCAAGAAATTGTACTGGCTGCATGAAGACATAAATCAAGCAAACCGTTTCTCATATGTATAACTTGAAACTAAAGTTACAGAAATTAATTTCTATATCACTTCAACAAAAAAGATGCATTTAATTCCTAGGCTAATGCTCCAAACCCATGTTCATAATTTTGGGTGTTTTTATTTCTTGACTGGAATGATCCTCTCTCTCACCAGATAAACAGTGATTACAGTGTTCATACCAATTCATGTCAAGACAGGAAGATTGTTTAAAACAATCTATGTCATGTTGAATACACTAAGCCTATGAGTGGTGCCATGGAGTTTATTTTGCAAATGCACAAAATCTGCTTACAATAAAAAGTCTGAGTCTGAAAGCAGATATTTATTAAGGTAGCCCTAAGGAATACAACATAGTAACTACTGAGAAACGCAACACAAAAAATAAATGGATGTCTAGAAATGCTACTGAATGAAACAAAAAAAAAAAGCAAGAGTGTCCTTTTGTCAACCTCCTCTATGCGCTGGAATGAAAAAAGTGCATTTGAGTCAGAATCAAAGACAGGGAAACTGCTGGGTCTGCTCTCAACATGCCTTTGAACCAGCTTAAGCATGTCTCAGTCTAGCGGGGAGACGTGCACATACTAGCTTGAGGATTTCACAACTGGGAAAACGAAGGAGCCTTCAGTTTGTGTATTTTGTTTAGCTAAATATAACGCCATACATAACTTCTGAAAAAGGATTTTGAACAAATCTTCATGTAGCTTTCAAAAGCAAGATAGACAAACACTGCCTGGTTCATCTTTCCAGTCAAGAGACTAGGAAAGCAAACAACTTTCTGTTAGGTGCTACTTTTTAAATCGGATCTTTTCAATGTAAATTCTATAAAATCTTCCTGTGGGGTTGCAATAATTCCCTAGTGGACAAGAACTATATCCACTAGGATGCCCTGGTCACCATTTTTGGGAGGTGCCATGAAACAGTTATTAGTATCCACTCTCACGTCAGGAGACAGAGGAGCAACGGGGCAGTCAGTGCAACTATACAATGCAAAATAGAATTAATATGCTAATACAAAGCAGAAATAAAGACACAGTTTCCACAGTGGAGAAGAGTCCAATGTGAGTAGCTTGGAAAAAATCAAAAACCTTGAACAGAATGAAGAAAAGAATTAGGTCACTGAGTCTGAGCCAGGAAAAAATACACACAAGAGGAAATTAGAACAGCAGAAGTATTTCATATTAGCTCATCCAAAGATTTAACGTGCATGGGCAGCATTATGTTCTGTCTTCTGGAAAGCTATTATGGGCAGGAAAGATTGTTAGGAATTTTTATGCCATCTCCACAATGTAACCAGTCCTACCCAACAAATTATATATGTGGCAGTATACATATGATATGAGATAGCCTTTAAGCCTGAAAGCTGAATGCTGAATTCGCCCTAATGAGAAACAGCACAAAGCCTGCTTGTTAACCCTTTTAATACTGTACATTACACACAACCATCAAGATTGAAAATAAATACCCACTATTGTTATTCTCCTCATTGCACGTGTGGAAATTTAATTACATTAAACTTTTAACGCAATAAAATCACCGCCTCTGATGCTGGAAACAAGTTGCTGTTTTTTCCAAGGAAGTTTGTTTGGGTTTTTTTGCAGAAGGTGGATGTATGATAAGTAACAGCTTGTAGCCTTTCCCTGGTGCATGAAGGGTAATAAATGATTGGAAACAATCTGCACAGAATTACCAAAGGAAAATTGTGTTTGTTCAGCCTGATTGCCACCTGTGATGAAAGACTTGATAAAGGGAGAACAGTAAATTTACCTTTATTTCCATAAGGCTTTGGACATATTCTGTCACAGTGTCCTCAGAGCTGAGAGATGTGAGGAGATGGATGGACACAGGGTTGGTGGGAAGAACTGCTGCACTGTTGTGCTTGGAGGGTTGTACTCAATGGTACAACAAGTGCAGCTGGGGGCTGTGATGAGTGTGTTCTGTGATTCAGCTCTGGGGCAGTTATCTAACAGCCACCTGAGGGGTGTGAAGAAAGGCATCCTTAGGTTCCATCACACCAAAGTGGAGGAAGATGCTGACATGCTGGAAGGCAGGGTTATCATTCAAAAGGAACCAAAGTCTGGGGAAAAGAACTGGGCAGAAGGTCATGATGCTGAGTAAAGGCAAGCACAAAGTCCACCTGAGATGGAATAACCGTGTTTATTTCCTTTTACTTATCACTCATGAGCTCGTATCTGGAATATTCTATATGGTTTGGGACCCTTTCATACAAGGCAAACCAGAGAGACTTCCCTGGAGGGCCAAAGAGACAATAATGGCTCAATGGCTCTAAAATGTAGAGGAGAGAAGCTAAAGGAAGTGGAATTATTTAGCTGGAGAAAAAGGCATAAAGAGAACTGTCTTCCACTGCCTAAAAGGCATAAAGAGAACTGTCCTCCACTGCCTAAAAGGGATTGTAGAGGACAATTCTCAGAGGTGTACAATACAAGGACAAAATTCAGTGAATAATCACACACTTCAGAAAGGGACATTTCAATAAGGGTAGTGGAGCACTGGATGAGGGGCCCTGAGAATAGTAGGTTCTCCTTTCTTTGAGATCCAAAGTACTCACCTGTACCAGGCCCTGAGCAAGCAGACCTACCTTAGGAAGTTGGCCTTGCCCTAGTGGGGAGATGGACTGGGGGATTACCTTCTCACCTAAATTTTTCTGTGGTTCTATGACACAAAATACTATGTGCCTCAAAAGCCTAAAGCCTGTATCACACACAACCTCAGCTTTGCTACCCTGGTGTATGTTTTATGGCCCAGCAGAAAAACTCTTCTCACAACCAGTATCTGGTGATTGTGGGAATGCCTGTGCTTTTGGAAAAAGCAACACCTATGAAATAGTTGTAGCACTTCAAAGGCACTTTGAATTCACAAATCTTATCTTGCAGGAAATATTCTAACCCCTGAGCAACTCACCTCAGTTCAAAAGAGAGGTGCTCTGCAATTCATTTTCTGAAGCCTCTGTTGAAATAAGCCAACATACAAGAAAAAATGTAAGAATTGTACAGGCAAGAGAACAAGCAAGTAGGGACTGACTCTGTAGTGAGTTGATTAAGGCACTGAAGTAAGTGAAAAATGAGCTGGTGACAATTAGAAAAGGGTAAGATGAGAAGGTCTCTGCTCCCCTGCACTTTCACGTGTTTTATTTGTGAGAATCATCAGTTAAATTATCCAGGGAGAACAGAAAAACACCTATGTCTTCTTTTCCAGCTGAGATAATTTTTGCACCTTCTCACCAGTCAATAATAAGAGAAAGAAATAGAAAGAAAGTGAGAATTTACACTGAAGAGGCAGGAGAGTTGAATTCTGTCCCTTTTTCAGCCATAGATTATCGATGTGATACGAGGTCTGTCCCTCAAATCAACATTTCACAGGCAGTGAGCCTTAACAGGACTCCTGTGCTTTCTACCCTGAGATCTAATAGAAAGAGCACTGGTCCATTTCCAAGTGTAACTGGAGCCAGTTACAGTGAGCTGTGCTGTGAATGCAGGCTACAGCTATTTAGTGCTCCCAGGACCCCTCGCTGACCAACTGCACGGAGTGCATCTGTCCATTCTCAGCTCCCAAAAGAGCATGGACTTCTCCACGGCTTCTGCTGGGACTAGTTCCTGGCCTAGCTTGACTCCTGTGCTCAGGAATTGCCAGAGGAATTGGTATGAGCCAAAACCACGTCAGGAACTGTTTTAAGAATTCAGAACAGGGTTTGAGTGATCACCAGAGCATAAGTCTTACGGCTACACATGGAACAATAAGAAAAAAGTAAAATATTGAATAAAGGTTGTGACGCAAATGCTGTCCTCCTCAGTCAGTAAATATGTTTTTCCTCTGCTACCCTTCCAAGTTAGGCCTTCAAATCTTCCCTTTTTCCTTTCTTTTCTGAGCTGTTTAGTAGGTGTGTGAGATAAGATCTCTGTGCGTTACTGATCAAAATCAGTGAGACACCCCATTAATCCTCCTGCCTGTCTTTATCTGGTGCAGCATTTTAAACTTCTATTCCAAAGTCTTTGTGTAAGGACTCACTTATCTCATATTTTATAGCATGAAATCCAGTCAGGACCCAACCCAGGCTAGAACTGCTTTACAATGAAGATTGTCAAAAGTGATAACATTTTTGAACAACTGTGTGTGTTTTTAAGACAGATGTCTTGCTTTAAGTTATCCCATTCCTTAATTTACACTTGGCTTTGTTTCTCAGTTCATGGGGTCTGTCCTATACATTTTTAATGCTGATTTAGGCCATCAAAAGGGAAAAAAAATCTTGCAGTTCTCTAATTCAGGGAATCTAGGACTAGATAGTGATTGAAGTATTTCTGAGATGTCTCTAATTTGTACCATTTTAGTAACAATTCCTATGAAGCAAAAGGAGACATCCAGAAACACCAGCTGCTCAGCATCAGACTAACAGACCTCAAGCCTTTGTGCTGCTCCCTGGTTTTCCCAGACTGTATTTTTCTTGGGGCTGGCACAGGCCCTGGTACAATGGACTGCTTCATGCTTGTGTCGTGGCTCCTTTGTGCTAACCTGCAGTGAGAAAACTGATAGGGCACACATATGTTGAAGAAAGGGCTATCATTTATTTCTCTGTAAAAGCCATATTTGACTGTAACTGTAGACCTGTCAAAACTCAGACACTGAGCATCCTTGCTTCAGCTCCACACTTACACATACCAGCTAGGAGGCCTGAGAGACCCAGCACGTGCTCCCAGTGCCCCGTCCACCACAATGGCAACCCATTCTTCCCTTAGCCAAAAATGCCCCATTCTGAAAGAAGAACCTTGTATGTGGATGGCATAATGGAAAACCCTTTTGTCATTAAAAAAATGCCAAATTTTTGACAAAAGGAATTTTCAAAAAATGGTTTGGGAAAAAAATCTCAATCATCCAGACTGCTAGCTGCTGTGAAATCAACAGAGGTGTGAGCCAAGTAGCTGGGGAGCCATCAGTTCAGATATCAGGAATGTGTCATCCTCAGAAGTTGGGCATATCAGGGAGCTTTGAGAAGTCAAAGCCAGGCAGCTCAGGAGACCTAGCTGGTAGAAAGCATAGACTTCTTTATTTTCAACATTTTTTTCAGTAAAAAAATACCTTAAAGCATGTTTTTGACACAATCTAATCCTCATAAACCCACCAGAGACACTAATAAGTCACCCTAACTGTGCCAGATGTGAACATCAGTTGGAAGATGGTGGGAGAGAGGAAGGCTGTGTCTCAAGGAAAGCAAAATATTGCCAATAGGTCTTGGGTGCTTTTTGCTATTTACAGTATTGCAGAGAAATCACTTCTCAGTAGCAGATCTTTTCTTCCCCAGGGACTAAAAGGACCACAGTAGAAAAAAGTAGGATGACTTTCCATTTGGCAGCCCAGGCTAGATACAACTGCACTGATATGGGAGGTGGCAGTTCAAGGCATTCACACCTCAGGGCAGAGGTGAGTGAAGGGATGTATAACAGCTGAGCTGCGCCAGTTAATAAGCTGGTGAGTTTTTATGTCCATCTTTCTTCCACAGAAGTTCCCTTGCTCTGCATATTGACCCAGAGCTGCTACAAGGCCAAAGCACCCTTTAACCCCATGAACAGTGTGTGCCTGAAAAGTCTGACTGCAGGAGGATATTTTTTTCTCAGAATGGACAGAAGCCAAACTGCTTTTGTTGGACTCTAAGACTCCAAACTTTGTTGTTACTGTAAACTGGCAAGAAGGCAGATTGCTCATGGCACTGCTTCAGTGGGATAGGACACAGGCTTGCCATGTAAGACCACAGCTTGAGCAAGTCCTTTAAGTTGGGCTCACATTCCTTCCTTCCTTCCTGCCTTCTCCTTTCTCCCTGGCCCTCGATTCTCTCTCGACATCATCATCTCGACATACCCCAAGAATAGGTCTTCATCTCAGGCTGTCTCAGTTTTTTCTATGGTTGAAGACTCTATGAATTCACATTATCTCCCATTTTAAGCCAAGGGAAGGCCTGAAGCTCAAAAATCAATAGGGAAGTGCAAGAAAAGTAGCACAATCCAGACCTAGCCACAGGCAGCTCCTTTTATCTTGCTGAGATGAAATGTTATTTCTGTAGAGAGTACCTTTTCATTTGGAATCCATCTTTTCAGTGATGAAATAACACTTATAAAAGCACTGCATCAGAGAGGATGGGTCTTTGGGGATACAGTGATAATAAGCAGCAAGTGACAGAGAATAATCTCAGCAAGCATTTAGTAAGGGAGGAAGCACAATACCTATTCAGCCTTTGATTGGGAAGAAAACTCCTAACTGGGATTAAGCCGAATCTAGCATCCATGACATCTCTAAAAAAGGAAACCAGCTGCTGGGCCATAAAAGAGCTACCATTGCAAATTCAGAGACTCCAAAAGGCTCTGCACATTTTTCCTCCAGAAATACTAATCTTTGACAAAATATTAGTATGCAGTTAATTGTTGTTATTTTCCTCAGAGTTAGCAGTTTTCCATTTCCACGTCTAAAGCAAGAAGATGTATATTCTCTGAATTAATGAGCACTCTCTCTTGGCCTTTCATATTTCTGAAAGATCCCACAACAATAGTGAGATCCACAGACTTAAATTCTCAGAATTCAAGTGGCTTCACCCCAAAGTGTGTGCAATCCCCCAGTTGTCATTAACATGATGAGTCATAATTAGAACCTAAAATTTTGGAAACCCAAAATTCCACCTTTTCCTCTTTCCTAAATAAATAAGAGGAGCACAGCTAAAAATAAAAGGAATTTTAAAATGTTTTACCATAAATGAGCAGTTCTGCCGTCAGCTGCCATCAAGCATTATGCTTCATTTTCAGAGTTGCAGCACACCTGGGTGACTTATGTTTCCTTTTAATTTCCTTACAATTCCTGGAAAATAACATGTCTCATTATGTTCTGCAAAACAGAAGCATTTCTGTAAGATGACCCAAAGTCTCTAATCATCATAATACTTTCCTTTTTTTTTTCTTCACTAAAAGGAACAAACAGGCACAGAATATATTTAGCTTTTAAAAGAACAGTTGGCATTCAAAATTTAAAGTGCTTCTATTATTTCAGCTGAGATGATTAATAGAAAACAACAGTTGTCTGGCATATTACATTTAAAACTGCACTATGGAACACATCCTCAATTACTGTGAAACAAACTGTAGACAAGGAATGTACCATTAAACACATTTCAGTCAGGGAAAAAGCTGGTAAAATTTAAGACAGGTAGTCATGTAAAGTTCAGATAATACTGGCATCATGGGGGCATGCTGTGGGGCTGTGCTGTACATTATTATGTAAGAGAGGCCTTCAGCTTCAAATGCACAGCAAATGGGGTACATTTAAATGAGAAACTGATGAGAATTAGTTGCAGAAAATTAATGCCAGTTGAGCCCATTCTAAACACAACATGGCCAAATGCCTTTTCTGAAAAGCAATAAAGCTGGGAGTAGATATGCATTCATAATGTTAAATTACATGGTTGCATGTGTGATGTCTGCTCTCAGCCACCACACACAGCCCTACATGCACTCACACACACACACAGGAAGCCATGTAATTCAAATTCATGTGTACAAACATGCCCCTCACTTCTCCCTTACCACTCATGTTAAATAGGTCAAAATAAGGAAAGCACAAACACGAGAAAGCCCATGAACAGCTGTGCATTCCAGACATTGAACAAGCACAAGGGTGTGGAGATAAAACACTAGTCTGCACTGCCACAAAACCAAATGAAAAGGCAAAGAAATTACACTTAGGATTTCACAAATTATCATTTGATATCCCACTCTCATGAAGTCATTTGTGTGTATGTGTGTGTGCCTGGTTAGAGACATTTCTAGATACCCCAGATCATATTATCCCCATACATGCAGTATCTTTTACTCATCTATATTTCAATTTATAGCAATACTCCTTTAACAAGAAAAGCAATGTACACAACTGCTAGCACTAGTAAAGTACCTGTGAAAAATCTAGTAGCCTGCGCATGAAAAAAAAATTTCTAACTGAAAGAGTTTCTGTTATTGTATTGCAAGGAAGATGAAAAATAATGCACCATCAGGGATATAAGATGTAAGAGCTGCAACCAGAATCACTGGGTGTGGAGACAGATTGATGAGAGAAAGCTAAGAAAAGCTGTGTATTGCATAGATTTATAAGGAATTTAAGGACTGGAATTTCAGTTTAGAAAATGGAAATTCTTAATTGCAGTAATTTGTGACAATTTTATGACCTCAGATGTAAAATTATAACATTAGAACTGATGGAGAAATAACCACCATATTCAGAAATAGTTGAATTTTCTTAGCTTCTCATGCTTGCATATCAGTTGTGAGTACACCTTCCTAGCTACTCAGCATCCAAATATATTGGAAGTATACTACGGGAACACAAAGGGCAGATGCTGTGACTTAACACAGTATTGCATGTGGGGAAATAGGCTCCAAGTCTGAGGATGATTTCAAGGATTTTTGTGGGTAGAATACATGTACATGTATACCTCGATGTTAAAGTTAAGTATCTGCCATTAATGAGACAGATTGTGTGTTAAGTACACACTTTGATCAAACTGTGAAGACAATTTCAGGGTTTTTAACACGCTTTATTAAAAGACATGTGAAAGTACAAATATGCTTTGAAATTTAAAAATAGCAATTTAATTTCAGGGGGTTTGCCATTTTGGCATGGGACAGAAGGAGAGGGTGAGATAGCATTTAATGACAGAATTATTAGACAGATCTACAGTTAAGATGCATAAATAATTCATCCCCACACCAGAAATATCTTTCTGAAAATCTCCTGTGTGTCTTCCCTCTGTGAGGAACGTGTCCCACGCCTTATTTCAATGTTAATGGCAGTGGAGCCCAGAGAGAGGAGCTCAGAGTGCCACTGTGCAAGGGAAAAGTGCTTGCCCTATTCAAAATCGTTAGTGCTTGACGTGGTAAAGGCTTAATACCATGAAGAACAGTGAATGGCTTTCAGTCTTCAGTGCTGATAAACAAGTCCATTGTTTACTTTTGGAATTAAAGCTAACCCATTCCTGTTAATCCCAGATATGCGTCAATCCATTGCTATATATAAAGGAAGATGGTATGTCACTTAGGCCAACAGGAGAAAAAGACCAAAGAGCATTTAATCCATTTGGCCCTCAAAAGAAGTTCTTCACTGGATAGGAAAATTAGTGAGCCTGCGTAAGGAGCATTTCTGAGTTTTGTTCATTTTTTTTTTTCTCTGAGACAAAGAACAGATCTGAAATTAGTTATTACACTAGAGGTTTGTTTGGGATTGCTGAAAGCAAAGTGGTAAGTAAGTGCTGGAGAGACAGGCCTCTTTTCATCTAGGTACAGATGAGACCTGGAGAGCAGCACTTCTTGCTTCAGGTCAGCTGTGTACGACAGCAAACCAGGTCTGCAGGCTGGCTGAAATGAAAAGTTGCAGTCTTTGGTTTGCCACAACCCAGGGCTGGAGATTTACACATAGCACAGCATCCACAGTGAATGAGAGTGGTGATCAGATGATGCACCTGCCTCTCTGAAGGAAACACATTACTCTAATGCCTAAGAACTGAGCAAGAAAAAAAATTATCATCTAGATCTATCTTCTGTAGTCCAGTTAAAAAATTGAGTGGACATGAAAGTTGTATAGCCTTGTTGGAAAGACACAAGAGAGATTTGAGATGTATAAAGCTAAATGAGTTCACCACTTGAAGATCAGAACTGCTGTTTAGCAAAACAATTCATTTTTAATCAACCCTTGGATTTTCCTGTGCCTGTGTCTCTGCCCCAGCTTCACCATTTCTCAAAGGAGTCCTAGAGCCTTTCCCTGTCCTTGTCCCTCTGCTCCTGATTTATGTTCTAGAACACTCAGGTCAATACACATGCACAGACATTCTCCTTTTCCAAATACTGCTGAATAAAATCTAGTTATTTCTGGTCACTCTAACAGACTACTAAGTACCATTCCCCACCCCACAAAAACTTTCCTTGTTTGTTTTCTGTGTGACACCCCAATCAGCTCCATCACATGATCCAAGTCTTTTGTTCAGGAGCTCCTGTTGCTGGGGAGGCTGGTTAGGATGCTGCTCTGTGTCCAGGTTGCCATCTCTGTACACATGGGCTGCCACGTGAGCTGGTGATCATCCATCTCCCCTTTGAATTTCTGGCCCCTCTTACCATGTAATGCAGAGAAGGCAAATGATACTCAGGGCTGAAAGGGGGGGGCTGCAGCTTGCAGCAGCTGCACACAATAGAGATCCTAATAGAAAATAGAAATGATAGAAAAACACCATCATCTCTTCATTGCTACAGTACAACAATAGAGAGCAATTCAGTTTGGGGTGCATTAACAGAATGTGAATAGCACTGCTACAGCACTCTGATGCACATGGTTCCTACCTCAGCTACATCAGGGAAACGTTGTCATGCCCCTGAGAGGCGTTAGCTAATTTTATCAGTGCAAAGGAAGAGCTAATTGATAGCAAGAGATGTATTTCAGGGTTATTATCCCCAGAAAAATATATTAGAGGAAGAAGGTAATTTTTCAGTGTATTCATCAGGCCTTATGAATCTGAAGACAAAACTAACCAACCTAACTGGATCCAGAACACAAAATCTGGATTTCAGAGGAACTGAAACTTTTACGTTCTAAAAATCTGGGAAATTCTGAATTCTGGGCAAGTTTCTTTTCAGTTCTTAGATATGGGGTTTTTACAGTAGCAGTAAAAAATTACCAGTTCTGTTATTTATGTCTACAGTTCACTCTGAGCTGGTTTGCTTCCTTCAGTTTCATATTCTGGGGATTTTCCTAAATCACCACCAGCATGTGTATTCATAGGTGACTCCCACAAAGTCATTGCTTACTTTTAAATTACTTGCTGTGCTCAAGACTGCAATTGGAACATCATACTCCTTCCATTCCTCTCTTACAAGTCATTAAGAAGGTCTTTCACTCAGGCCCATACACTAGCTCCTGTGTTATAAATCTCATGTTCTGTTACCTCTTACATACTAGATTTCAAATTCAAAAGGCCCCTTTAATACACAGTTTGTATTCCATAACATTACAGGAAATGTTACTTTTATTTTCCATCTGGAGAGTTTTTTCTATAGGATTGTTTGCAATTTTGTTTTCAGTTTGCGCATAACAAGACATCATGACACCTCTGCCCTTCATAGTTCTCAGCAAGTGTTTTCATGGAAATAAACATATCGTACAAGAAAAAGTCCTAGGAAAATGAGACAACAAAGGACAGCTGTGGCCTGGATGAAAAACTTCTTGTGAGGGAATTCCTCTTGCAGCCTTAGGTCTCCCTTAACAGTCTTTGGACTACTGACCACAGCTGGACTCCCATGCTTTGTCTCTCTGCTACCTCAACTCTAATCCTAGGGGCGGATTGGGTATTACTGAAGCTCTGGCCAAGTGAACAAGGGTTCAGTGGAAAATTCTTTTCATTGCCCAAATCTCATCTCTGCAGGCTCTTTACAGCCCCACCACGACTGGATGCCTTGGCTTTGCATCCCTGTTAATCCTGTTGATAAATCTACCCCAAGGAGTGATCAGACTTCTCAGGGAAGTATACCTTTGGTGCACAAACTCCCTCTTGGAAGCCCCTTTTCAGTACTTCTTAACTGGATTAATAGGCTTTGTTATTCCCCTAACTCCAAAAATTCGAGTATGGCTGCAAAGGGTTGTTTGGGGTTTTTTTTGGTTTTTTTTTGTTTTTTTGTTTTTTTGGTTTGTTTTGTTTTGTTTTTTGGTTTTTTTTGTTTGTTTTTTTGCTTGCTTTGGCTGCAGCTGAGTTTGTCTGCTGTTAGTTTTGTGATATAGCTGATGTGGAGTTGCAAGAAGCTGCTACAGGTAAGTCTGGGCATCACAAATAATTTTCCCCTTTTCATTTTGTTGATGGGATGAGAGATCTTGGGTAAAAGATTCAAACACTTTCAGGGTTACAGCTAATGCAAGTTGTGAGACAAAGCCTAAGGGTCCAGTTTGGGCAGGGACCTACAAAAGACACACCTATGGAAATTTTGAGCAGAGAAAGGGCCAAGGCTGGAGGTCCTTATGTAAATCTCAGGTATTGGCTGCAGCTGGCATTAGGGTTAGGTTTAAGGTAAGGGGAAAGACAAAGAATCAGGTCCCATTGTGGTCCCAAAGAGGTTGCCAATGTGAGAGCTGAGCAACAGGAAGAATTTCTGGGCCAGTCCTGAAGATCTTGTGCTAGATCTCATCCAACAGCAAGCTTTAGCTTTTATATTATATGTTTAAAAGTGAGAAGGTTTAAAATATTAAAAAGTGACAAAAAGACTCAGTGGATCTTAACAAAAATACATGAAACAAAGAACATTAATCTTCAGGAGAAATATAAACCGTGTAACAAGTTCCCTATGGTTATAAAACAAAAGTTAGCTGTAGAACATTCTGCTGGATTGAACTGGCTTGCATGGAGTGAAACAAGAGATGAAGCTGAGGAGCAGAAGATTTGGTGGTGTAGCTGTGATAGCAGGGAGGAAAGAGAGAGAAGGACACAGAGAAGGGCAGCGTGGAAGAGCAGAGCTGTTGCCTTAGGATGCACCAAATAATTTCAGCCACATTGCCTCTGATGGCATGTTGGAGGTGCCAGTCCAAGAACATCTCCCTGCTCCTCTTGATTCTGGTCCCCCTTGCCATGCCTCTCTCATTTCTAGGCCATTGCAGCCTCCTAACCTAACAAAAAGGGAGAGCTGTTCTCTGCAGGTTAGAGAGCGAGACAGTGCAAGGGCAGAGTGAAACCAGCATGCCCCATGGAGGAGGGGGCACAGTGAGGCCAAGGGTGCAGGAGGATGATTGCAGGCCAAGCTGCTCAGCACAGCAGCATGTGGGACCAGGAGTCCCAATCCAGAAGACTGCTTGCTACTCTCACCATTTCTCTCTCTCCAGTCTGTCAGCTGGAGAGATCACTGAATACTGGGTCTTTTTGGAGCTCTCTAGCACTGAGCTCTTCTTGGGCTGCACAGTGACTTCATAAGCCTCCATCTGATAGAACACCCCAAAGCCTCAGCCAGAAGTAGTTGGAGCTATGGATGGAAAGAAGATGGCTGGAAAATGTGATTTCAATCTCCTGGCAAGGTCATGTTTGAGGAACATGACCTGTCTGTCATCTCTGTTTTCCTGGAGGAAAATAAGGTTTGCTCTTTCCCTTGAGGAAGTTGCCCCTTTCCCTTTTGCAGGGAGGGCAGTTCCTGTGGGTGAATGCTGCTGCAGGGGCCGTGCTGTGTCTGCCCTCAGTGGGGCCACCATGGTGCACAGCTGTCCCTGGCCATGCCCTGCTGCTCTGCACCTGCTGCCCAGCCCTGGCTCCCTCTCTGCAGGGAGGAGATTGTGTAGGAGGAAACGGGAGAAGAGGGGAATGAGGAGAAGTATGAAACTGCCTCAGTTTTAACCTGGTACAGAAGGTTAAACACAGAGGTAGAAAGTTGTTTTGGATCCAGCTATACAGACCTAGGCCAAAAGTGATGGTTAGACTCCCACATTGATAGACATGGTGCCTCTTGAACTGTTCTCTGCCTCTCTTCACAGCTTCAGCACCTGATGATGTCAGCCTTGACCCCTTTCATTTGAAATTGTTTACAGGGAGAAATGCTATTTGGATAGTATTTATACTTCTGTAACCTACCACAGCAACTGGCAATAGTGGCCATAGGATGTGACCAGCGAACCCACAAATAAATACTCCCTTGGGCAAATGTTACAAAACTCTGGGTTATGGCACTGTAGAGGCAACCTTATTGAATACAAAAAATGTTAAAGGTGACTTAGAAAGCTTGCAGTTCTGGAACATCTGAGCTTGTAGTTATTTGTCACATAAACTATAAATAGGGACAAATGAACTTAAAGTCTTTTTGTTTCCTTTTCTTTTATATATAGCTTTTTCCACTGGAAGAACACACTTTGGGCTCCTAATCACTTCTCCAATATCACAGAGTGTCAGTTTTATTTAGCAAAGTGATACATATTTCAGCAACAAGACTTTGTGGACATATTTACATTTTATTTTTCTGTTTAGCTAGGTGGGTTTTTAATTCCCAAGGGTTTCTTGATGGATGAAGATATTTTTATTTGGAGACTAGTACTGATTGCTTGGATAAAAACCAACTAGCTCTGCTGGAATGCATTTTTAGACTTATCTCTTTGTTTTATTTGTTAACAGCTCTTATGCATTGTACTGATTCTGCTGTGCGCTGAATCCTGTAGACAAAGACCACACTGCTGTGCCACTGAAGAACTGCATCATAACATGAAGATGCAAGGAAGGGATTGATTACAGCTTCAGAGGAAGTGATTGTTTTGACATTTCCTAGGTTCTCATTTCCTCTGTTTGCAATCTTGAATAAGTTCCCTGTTGAGCTGGCTTAATACAATTTCATAAATTTTTCTTTTCTGATCAATTAAAAGAAGGAATAAACTGTACTGTATACAATAATCTCTTCTCAATGCATACAGCCTTCAGAGATACACTCACATTTTTCAACCCTGAAAAGAGAGTCCTCCATCACTTCATCTATAGGACTAAGAGTGTCACTGGGTATCCTGGCCTCAGGGTGAACTCTGCCTTTCCCTTCCTTCTGTGCACATCCTTGAGAGATGACAGGCAGAGCTTCCTTCACATCTTTAACTGTGGCAACCAGTGCTTTAGACTGGATCTCTGGGTGAATATATTACAACCTCTGATGAAATCTTCCCCTTTTTTTCTGCCTGACTGATGTGGCAGGACCAGCTGCGCTTGCCACAAATCACAAATTTTCCTTTCGCCATCCCAGACAGCAGCAGACTAGCACATGGAGAAAATATGGGAACTGGAGCCGCTCCTCTGCCACACCAAAAACTCCCCAGACTCACAGACCCTCCTCCCTGGCCTCCACATGCACCACTGACTTGCCGGGACCTACCCTGCTCACAAGCCAGATGGGATGGGCTCACTCTCTCAACAGAAATCCCACCAACTAATCAAACCCTGCTTCCACCAGTGACCTGGGAATCTGCTGCACCTCCCCACATTACAGACCCTTTGCCCCTTTCAGAAAACACTGCCCATAGATGTGACCACAGGCTGCAGATTTAAACTCAGTTTCTTACAGGGAAACACATTAATAATTCTGACTCAGGCCACAGTGAGCAGGAACAAAAAAATGTGCAGGCTTAGTACTCCTCTTCATTTTGTAATTTCTCACTCCCCTTGCGGCAGCACAGTTGTGGACACACTGCTGTGTTTTGATGACCTGTACTGTATGAAGCTGCTGCCTCCCAAGCTCTACCTTTATCTCACTTTACTTCAGACTTTCTAAACTACAGCGATAAATGCTTCAGTTTGATCCTTAGCCTTAGCAAATAGCCTATGCAGCTCTGCTTGGCACCTAGAATTAACATTCTCCCAGTCAATTGCTTGACCATTGTTTAACTTTTTGACGTTAAACCCAAAGATGCCTTATCTCTGTGCCATTGTCTCACTTCCTCCTTGACAGTACTTGCAGTTCCCTTTGGCTCAAGATAATCTTGGCAGGCACAATTACATCCCAAAAGTGAAATGAAGCATACCATCCAAGCCACCTTCAGGAAACTGGATCAAGTTCCATGTTCAGTCAGCAAAGAGGGCAAGAGGCCTTTGGAGGCCTGCTGAAGGGCATTTGGTCCATCTTATTGAGGCGTGTTTGGAGGACAGAATTCACCAAATCATATGTGCCCTGGTAGGAAAGTGGCAAATACCTTATTTAGCTGCCTACTTCACTTCTGCAGAGGGACACTGAAAGTGCAGAGAAGGATGTGCTACTTTTCCCTTACACCCATGCCGGCGTTTAGTTTAATGAACACCATGATAAGGCAATTTTTTCCACACCTCTGTGTAAAGAGATTTTCATTTCTTCCTTTCATCTGAGCCACCATGAAGCCAGACAGGCAGGAGTCCTGCAGCCAGCTGAAAAATACACAAAAGTGATGTTAGTTTTATGCTAGTAACTATTCATCATACAAAAAAGTGGCCTGCCACCACTTCCTAAGGTGAGGAATCTTTTCAGCTGGGTTTCTGAGGGCAGAAAAATTATTTTCATAAGCTGGTCTGTTTCTAGTTATCTTCCTGGGGCTGTCAGCTTTTGGCTTCCGGGCAGCTGTTGCTTCTGCTGCTTTTCCTTTGGTGGTATTTTTTAATCCAGCTATTTAACATGTTTATGTGCACTTCTTTTGCACGGGATACTAACATTTCTCTGAAGAACGTAAGTGTGAGACAAGAAACAGTGATTTCTAGCAGCTCATAGCTCTGCTAAACTTCTCTGGAATTGCATGGGAGCAAGAAAAGACAGATCTCTAGCCCAAGGCCCTCTCCTTTCTGAATTCAAAGCCTGTCATAAACAATAAAAGCATTAAAACTTTTTCTAATGAAAAGGTGAGTCTTCATAACAGAGTCTAAGGCAATATGTATATATATATATATTACCACATCTGCTCAGAGGTTTTCAATGTTCCCTGTGAAGCTTCAGATTTATAAAATTTATTACCTAAGTGAATTCAACAAAGGTTTAGCAGGAAAGCAAGGAGTTACTAATTGGTCAGTAGTATTTTAGGAGCTAAATGGACTCCACGAACAGTCAGAGATCACTACAGTAGTGCAAGCAGACCTAAAAATAAACCATTAGGTCACAAACACAAAATTGCTGAGAGCCAATAGCCTGAGGTAGGCAGCAGGATGCAGAACACCAACCACTGCACATGAAGCACACTAAGAGCTGCAGAGAAGCTGTCCAATAAAATAGACCAGTGACTCAGGGTCCAGCAGATTTAATCTGACACCATTCCAGGGATATCAGCATATGACTTCAAACACTGCATTAAGAGATAGAAAGCTTAATGGCTGATTTCTAGTTTAGTACAATGCCTGGTGATACTATTCCTGAATTTAGAACTCATAAAATATCTGTCGCCTCCAGCAGCAATATCTCAGTGCTTTACTGAGATCAAATCCTTTACAGAAGTGTGTCAAATAGGTCAGAGGCAGATGACAATACATGAGAAGGGGAACTGCCTCCATGAAAGCATTTATAAGAAACAGAATATATAAGGCCAGAAGAGATATATGGGAGCACAGATATTCATGACTCTAAAAGACATTTTCAAGCCTCCTAAACCTCTGGTCATACATTCTATCCAATACTTTCAGAAACTAAAGTGAAAACCAGACTAGCAAACATAGGTAGATGAGGAAAGCTGAATAAAGCTACCAAGCATATCTGAGGAAATGGAATGCCACTGATTTGGACCTACTGCCTTTGTTCAGTGAAATGGTCAGGCAGTGAAGAGGCCCCCACTGGGAACTGGCTCTTTTGAACAGGACATTGTCCTAGCAGAGTAAGCAATCTCATTGCACATCCAGATCTCTTTTACCTTCAGGTGATGGTGCTATGCAGCAACAAACAAGCAATTCAAGCAACACTACTCCTTAACCTTGGACACCAAACCTTTCTGTAAAAAAAGGTTGAGACTATTAACCTTTGGAGCCTGAGCTCCAGCTAGAAATTAATTTTCCTTTACTGCCCATCTTTGTATGAAAACTACTTAGGATTTGAATATTTACAACAGTAATGTCCTTTGAAGTTCAGTACTTAAAGGCATTAAGTTATGAAAAATGGTTACCCTGAAAACATGAGAACAATGGACCTTACTTATTCATTATGTATGTTTTGTCTAATAACTGTGGGATAAACCTCACCCAGCTGTGTTTGACTGAGATCAAATGTAATAAAAAACTGATCATAAATGCTGAATTGGTATAGAAGAATCTAAGCTGAAGTTTTGCTTGCATGAATAAACTGAAATCAAGACTACACTTTACACTACACTTGTAGAATTTGGAAGTAGAAAGTTGAGAGATCCATGAAGACTAATCTGTTATAATTCAACAATCTTTTATACTTTTAAACAAGGCTCTACAAAACAAGGTCACAAAGGACATTCCTCATTGTTCATTAAAGCTGCTATTTCCTTGTATATGGCACTGCAGGGTGGAGTACAACTATTTTCTGCAAACCAACTGAGCAAGCTATCAGAATACAATAAAATTCAAATGTGTATTCTTATCAGATCCTTCCCTAAGAGCAAAATATTTTCATTTTTACTTCACTCTGTCAGATAATTTAATTCCAAGGAAAAAGTTTTACTACTCAGTATTCACTATGGATTTTGTCTCTGAGTAGCCTGCTATTCTGCCATTTTTATACTGTATTCCATATTGAAGTGCTGGCATGTGCAGCCAGTTTTTGTTCCACCCTGAGCTACATGTGACATCATGCCAGCTCACCTCTAGGTGAGCAGGCCATTCTAGATTTAGGGCTATGTTACAGGCGACAGCAGCAATAGGTTTAGGTCAAAGGAATACAGGAGATTTCTTAGGGTAGCAACCTTCCTTCTTTTGCCTCTCCAGCCAGAAGGCTGACTGCTCTGGAAACTCTCAGTGGCACTGGCACTCTCCAGCCTGCTGCTCCTGAGAGACAGGTGGAAGCAGAGTCCACTTACACCAGATCATTGGTTTCCTTTTCCTCCCTGGACACATCCCAAGCCCAGACTACTGGAAATATGTAGATAATTTTCAGCTATTTTCAGGTCTCTTACTTTACTGTAGCTTCCCTAGAGCAGCTCCCTTGACCTCTGCTGGTTTTCCCAGTTCTTGTTCCACTAACTGCCCTCTCAGCCTGAGCTGGTCACCCCAGGCACAGGAAGAAGGAGAGAGCAAAATTCATTCCAAGCTGCTGAGAAAATTTAGGATAGCCTTGGCTAGACTGACCCCAGGTGATATGGTCTGTAAATGCAATCTGGACATTTTCTACCCCAACAGTCACATGAATTCTGTAAACACAGAAAATTCTGAATGCAGTTATTTAAATTTACACCTATCATATAATATAAACTGAATTAATTTAATTATCATGCTCTTAAGTACAGAGATGCTTCAGCATATATTTCCCACCTGGACATGCCATGAGTGCTGGCAGCACAGAAGCAGCAGTTAGGGGTTATGACCTTACTCATTAGGGTCTGTGGGCCAGGGCAGGTGACTCCAGGGAAGCAAGGAGTGACATATGTCTTATTTGAAAGAATGCATGGAAAATAATTACATAGATTCATGAAACTTCCAAGAAACCAATTTAATCCTCCTCTGTATTATTTTTATGAAAAATTTAGTGATAGAAAGATTTAAGACATTCTCCAGTCCCTTTGTCTAAATTTTTCCTACAGTTTAATATTTAGTAACTTGTCCTGCTTCATTCTACATCTTCTTGCATCTTAAGCAATGAAGTTGCTACCACTTCCCTTCGAGAAATATTCCATAACTTGCAATTTCACACTTGTCAGGAAATTTTCTCACACCAGCTTGCATGCTTCCTGTATTAATTTTTTCCAGTTCTGCTATCAATATCCTCATCTACTACTTTTAGCAAGAGCAGCAATGAAAATTGCTGTTACTACCCTTGTACTATTCCAATAGCTGTGGGATGCCCCAGTACTGGTGCAATCTAACAAAGATCCCTGCCCTAAAGAAGCAAAGCACATGAATAAAACACATTATGGCAATCTCATGAGAATTCATTACACATGAAACATTTCCTTTCTTTGCAGTGACACATAGATACAGCCAATGTTTGCATTTTGAAGTGTAGAAGAAGTGGGCCTTTTGGGTTTGACTGGAACTGGTGGGCCGACATCTTTGTGTAAAGTGTGAAAATTTAACTGAGAAAATCACTTTACCAAAACACAACACGGCTGTTAATTGTAAGGCAACAGTTGTAGCTAAGTAGTTGTAGCTAAGTTGTAAGTCCAGTTGTAGCTGCACTTGGGTGAATACAGCACCATCCACAACATCCATAAAAGGTAAGGCGTTTCAAATGGTCAAAACTGAGCAATATATTTCCATGAGGTTTACTGTGTTTCAGTTCTGAATTTTAAAAATGAGAATTTTGAATTTTCTTTAAAGATAATGTTATAGAAAACTTGTCACATGTAATTGGAACATTTGTTAAAGCCATAACCTTTTATTCTGTCATAATATCTGGTTTTTTCCTTGTTATGAAGGAAATGTAATGTAATGTAATGCTATGATTCATAATGTTATGTACTGGTTTTAAAGTGTTATTTTAATTTTTAAAAAATCTAAATTACTCCATTTTTTATTCTGCTTTGTACAAGTATGGACATGTCTTAATCCAAGATTTTGCTGTCATTATAACATCATTTCCCTACAGGAGAATATTCTATTGGAAAATTTTCAAGTATCATTTTTTAATGCATAAACCATTCTTCTTTATGCAATTAACATATCAAGATTAACAAGAGTAGAGAATTTTGTTGCTTCCCTGAAGTAGAAATTTTACTTAAATTGCCCATTGCTCAGGTGTATGATTCAGTGCCTAGAACTGAATCAGGTAAGTTTTTACATAATTTGCACAGTTTGCCAATAACTTGGGTGTGAACAACTAAAGAAATCCATTAACTCCCTGTAAGTGCTGGAGTAATTAATTCTTATGGGTGTGTACTCATCAAATATATGAGATGAAAAATCTTGATTCCTTAAGTAATATTTTTTAGATAGCTTGCTTTTGACCATACTTTCCATTGTGTCATTTAATCTTAAACGTTTGTACAACGTGATGTGGTTCAGAACTCAGAAAATAAATTCTTAAACAAAATATTGAATGGTGCTGCCTTATCTGCTGCTCTTAATTGTTCAAAGCAAAAAAATTGAACAGTGTGGGACAGAATCCAGAAGCTGATCACAGAAGTGTAGTGGCCAGTTGTTCTATATGGAGATCCTCAAAGAATCTTCACTATATTTTTGCATTAAACATTTACAAGGTTAGGTTTGGAGAATTTGCTAATTAAGCTTATACTGATCATCTAATATATATTTTTTTTCTGGTCCACATATATATGGTGTTTTGAAAGAGGGCTGTGGAACTACACCAAAGGGTAACTACTTATCTAACCTGCATCTAGAGGAGTGGCAGGGGCAAATGTCGAAGTGGAACCATTAGGGCTCAACAAAGGGACACGGTTGTCACAAAGATGTGATACTATCCTCACGTTAAACATTCCAGCCATGGGAAAAAATCCTGTCAGTTCAGAGCAGCTTTGATCACTGCCTTTCTACCGAGGGCCTGCCCCAGCCCTGCACGCCGAGTACAAGCCTGACTGGGCTCCTTCAAAGAGATCCTAATGTAGGATGTGCCTGCCTGTGCTGGGTTAAAATCACCTTCTGAATTACCTTACCCTAAGAACATTCATTGGAAATGGCATGATTACAGGAAAAGTTGCTTCAGGAATTCTGGCTTGCCTGGGGTTTCCTAAGGGCAGATTTTTAAGATGAAACTGGAAAACAGTAAAAGGTTATTGAGCAGTAAAAGAGTATGGAAATCTACACCCTCAAAAATAAGCCAGTTTCAAAATACCTTACTAGTTCTTTTATTCAAGGACATAGTAGATAGGAGTCCTTTTATAGATCTTTTTCTCTGGGCAGCACATGCTTTGTAAACTTTCAGCTGGACTAGATTAATGGGAATAGAAATGAAGAACAAATCCTTGTCTCTGAGTCAGCAGAATCATCACATATATTTAATTCCAAACACCCGATTCCCTCTAATTCAAACCTTAAAGCATGAAGGATCAATAGTCCATTCATTACTGATTTTTGCTAGTAATACTGCAAAACAGACAGCTTTCATGTTGTTTAATATATCATATCAATATATATCTCTGAGATATACCAGAGATTTTAAGTGAAGATTTTGGAATTTTTTTATGCCCTTCTACCTCATGACACTAAAATGTGAGAGCATGGTATCCATAGAGTATCCACAAGAAATAGAACTGCAGTATCAAATAGACACCAGCAGGTTTGTAGCCAAAAATTACAATGAAAAGACAGAATGTTAAATTTCAAAATATTGTGGAAAACACAAATCAATAACTGTAACGTAAGAAAAAGGAGGGTAGATACACTGAAATCAGGGGAAAACCAGAGCCACAAGTAAGAAGGTAAGAGGAAATAATTAAATTGTGTAAGTGTGTTTTTGCTAGAATATGCTAGAAAGTAAACTGTGGGTACTGGAGAAAATGTTGAGCCAGGTATTAATTGAACAACTCAGAAAGAAGTTTGGAACATTCATGGGAAATTAAATGTATCAAAGAGGTAAAAAGAAAACTGTAAACACATCCAAGAAATCAATAAGAGAGATCAAAATCTCACAAAGAAATATGGCAGCGATAACACTTCAGGCTAGGAGAAGGTGACGTGGTATAAACATGATCTGAGAAGGAGACACTAAGAAAACACAAAGTCACATTATCCCAAACCCATGAAGTTTCTAATGCACGGAGTCCAAGACCTCTCTAGACATATGACACAGAGCAAGACTGAATTGCTGGCACACCACACTCACAATGCTGAGGAAAACATCATCCCAGTGCAGAAATCTGTCTTTGAGGTTAAATTTCTCCTTAGGTCTGTATCCAGAAAAATACAAGATTGCTCCAGTTCCAATCTTTAATTTCTTTGTGGATATCCAGAACAATATCAGAAGTGGTGGCTGACAGACAAACTCTCAGTTGAGTGTGATATTCTAATTTTAAACATTCTATTATTCATTCTGTGATTATATCATGAGATGACACATGAAATCTTGTTTATCACAATTTTATTACACTGGGAATTTTGGATCTGTGGCTTCATAGTGTGAAATTCATTCATCTGTATTAGATTGCCTGAAATGCTCTGTGTATGAAATGCTCTATAGACTCCTCCTCGACCAGGGACAAAAATAAGCAGTCCTAAAGAATCATTCATTTTATCTACTTCAGACATCTTTAGAAGAGACAAAACACATCCCACATGTGTCAGCAATGCTCCATTAACTGCAAACAGGGATACAGGTGAGTACCTCAGAGGGAGATTTCTGTGATGCAGGTGTCTCTCTCTTTGAATGGAAGTGTCAGCACTATGTGAATTAAGTGGATTTTCTAACAAACAATTCATTACAAGAAAAGTAAATGTGAATTGCCTGAAGGTAACCTGGGGGTCAATCAGATTTCATTCCAATTGAAAGGGGAGCACAATTTAATTGAACTTATTGACTAACAGAGAGCTGAAAAGGCTGTTGCTAAGTCCATCTGTTAGGGATTGTTTATCAAGTTGAAACAAGTATGGAAATATTTTTCTTCAGATATGATCACTCTTTTCCACAGAGATAAGAAACAATTTGAATTGGAAAAAGGAGGTAAAACTGCTGGGACAGAAATTCTGGCCCAAGCAGTACCCCACAGACAACCAGGGTATGCAGCCAAATCCAGGCAGGTGGTAAGAGGTCTCCTTAGCCGGAAACTAACCAGAATCCATCATAAATATCATGATCATTTCCAATTTAATATTCAGTTTGCATTAGTCTGTGTGTCTTCCTGGAGATGTTATTTCACTCTCCTGAATGCCTTCCCCCTGCTTGCCAGGCATGGAAATCCAGAATAGGAGATTTGCAGGACTGAACCTGATCCTTTCCAGAGTAGAGTAACTATCAGAGAGTCTGCACAGTTACTGTTTCTGCAGCTACTGCTGTATTTGCCAAAATTAATAAAATTACTAGTCTGGATGTCTAACAAAAGGTACATCACAATTTGGTGCAATGGTACATCATACTGGAAGTTTCAGATCCCTCCAGGAGGTAGTGGTACCTATCAACAAGACAATTTCTAATCCACATGCCATGACCTGTGGGATGAGCTTCATCTAAATAAATAAAAAAGTTTAGAAGCATGCTTCAAAGAAACTTGGAAAGCAGCAGCGAAATATTTTGTATGATCACATCTGTGATGAGCAAGGTCCATGTTTTAATCCTCTCCTCCCTCTCTCCACTCTTCTGCTAAAAGGGAAAAAAAAAAGGACCTAATGCCAGAAAATCTTTTTGAAGTATTTCTTCTCTTGATTAAGAGTTCTCAGTTTGGCAAGACCTAAATCAAGATACATCAAAGAGGGTTCAAAATAAAGAGCAGCTGAATGAAAATGTATGAGATGACAGAAAAAATAAACAATAATAAGTGTGCATATGTTTAAGTCATCTGAAAGTGATTGCAACAATGTGTTAAATGTCCAGAAATACATATTAAAATAGCATCATAATTCCCTAAGGGAAAAAGATCTGCTTAAATCTTAAATAAATCTTGTTTAGACTAAACTGCATCCTTTCTTCCCTTTGTGTTATGACTTCAGGAGCTTTCCCATCCTCTCTGTTTGGTTATGTATAGTGGGAAAACCACTACTGTTCTTGCTCTGATTTTCTGTGGTGTCAGTGGGTTTCTGGAGGTAAATATATTGGCAACATAGCCAAAACAGGAAACTCTTCACCAGTTGTAACTCATATGGAGGAGATGAAGAAGCAAGGGATTATACATGCCTTCTGTATGCTGGCATTTGTTTTCGTCCAGTTGAAAAGCAGGCTTTTTTTGATAAAAGTTTGGAGAATGTGATTAAATGTTTGAGGGAAATTATTCACAATTCACTGCATGATGCTTGGGGGTTGAAGGGAAGACCAATGGAAACAGATGTAAAAGGGAAATACAGGAGAAAACTCAGGAAGTTAATAGGCAGAAGAAAGTACTATGAGAATAATAACATGATGGCATCAGTTTTGGTTTCCATTTTCAAATTCTCCACATCCTGGTACCTATGGAAATAATCTAACAACGAGACCTAGCTAACAAACTTACCACATATTTTAACTAGGAATATCTCACCTTCAAAATACCACGTGTCCTATGTTCCACTTACTTTCTTTCAGATGAAAAACTTTGAAAATTAATTTTAAAACAATGCAACTCTTATAAAACAATTCTTGATGGATGTTATTAAGATAGATGGCTCTCTTTAGTACTGTGACTTTGCATTACTTGTGCTTCCATTGTGGCACTGTAACTTTTGAACAGCACCACCACAGCTGTATTTTAGCAAGGTGACAGAATAAAGGCTTTCTCTCTGTTGAATTTTTTCAAGCATTCAAACTCTAGGAACTGTTGCAGTAAATGGTTAGCAGGTAGCTAAGCTGAGATTAGTTTTTGGCTCTGGTATTATCTAACAGGCTATCATTATCAGTCACTAATGCCTTTCATGAAATGGATAAAAGGTCCAGGATATCACTCATGTGGCTCTTCTAAAATGCCCTGAGGTTTTCTGTTTTGGTTTGGTCTTGTTTTATCTCTGAGTGTGACAAAATGTGGCAGACAGGAGGGCACCACAGAATACTTCTTAATCATTTCACATATGTTGAACACAGGGTGTTTAAAAGATAAGGCTGTGGAAATCAATGCATGTATAGATGCTTTTGTCTTACCCTGTGCCAGAAAGTGTAGCACACTTACTAATGCTGCAACTCTACACAGGCAGCCAAGTGCAAGTTATTTGAATTCACACTGCTACAGTTTATAAGGAAGTATACTGGATATATTTGAAAACATGAAGTGCGAATTTTGAAATGAGTGCCAATTTTGCTTTCTGAACCCAAGCAAGCAACAGAGAGTTCCAAGTGTGGAATACAGCACTGTCTGTACTGGTGCATGATGCTTCACAATGTACCCAGCTAAAATATACCCTCCTTGTTTACTCTCAAGCAATGAGAAGTCCACAAAGCAATGGAGGGGGTTCTGTAGGCTGGGTGAAATGAGATCATATCTCATGTTCTCTCTCCTCTTACCTTCTGATTCTTCTTACCTAGCAATTTTTTATAAAATAGAGGTGGGATCAGGCATCTGTTGTCTACAGTTATAAGCCTTCTCTTCTGCTTACCTTATACTGCTAGATGACCTTTAGTCATCTCCAGTCTGAGGCAAAAAACATCAGTGGCCTGAGATCAGCTGAAGTGAGGAGTCCTAATTAAGTAACCACCTAATCCCTTCTCTCATCTTTCTGCATACCCACTGGAGACAAACCTAATGATGTTGTAGGATAATGGGATCTGCTTTTAATTGTCTATTGTTAGTACAGATTAGGCTGCCTACCATAATGTGAAGGTGCTCCTGTTGAGTAGCCCTGTAGATAGCCAAGCACAAATCTCAGCAAACCAGGAATGCAGCCAAATGAAGAAGCATCCTCCCAGAGCAGGCAAATAACCTAACAGCCAAATAACTGCAACTCAGAGCTGCAAAAGCTCCAATCTGTGAGTCTACTCAACCCTAACTGGAACACATTGGCACTTATTTTTTTCTTAGTCTGCTACTCATCTGCCAATTCTGCAAAGTCCTGATCCTACTTGCCGTGTTCACAGGTGTGCTCTTGGCCCTTCTCAGCTTTACAAAGCTCCTTTTGCAGCTTCTCCTCCATTCTGCCTTTCCTTTCTCCCTGCCCTGCAATGAAGCCAGAAACTCCCAGGAGTGTCCCAATCCCTCTTGGATCAGTGTTCTGATAATTTTTTCCTTCCTGATACTGCCAACAATGGGGATGTATCTTTCTCTACCTGGTCAGTTCAAAGCTTATCTGAGAGAAAATACTTAGAAAATGTAGTTTCTTTTTTAAAAAGCTCATCACAATATTTAGGAAAATAGGTTCCTACTTCCTTGAAACTGCCAGAGCCTAGTGTTCACCAATTTTCTGTTTGCCCAAAGCACACTTGACTTATGGCTGCATTCTCTTCACCTCGGTTACATCCTCCATTGCTCTTCTCATTGCCTTCTCCCCACCCAGTCTCATCTCTTCTCCTCAGTGTCTTCAGGAGCAATTTATCAACCTTCCCAACCAAACTTCAGCCTCTCTGATACTGATGTAGCCAAACCTAAAAGTCTGTCCAACCCCACTGCAGCACAGAGATGCCATCCTCCTTTTGTGGTCATTCTGGTGTTACATCCCAGTCTTGCTCCACCAGGCAGCTCTGTCCCCATGATGGGCATGGCTGCAGAGGAACATGGCTCAGAGGAACATGGCTCAGAGCAATGTGGCTGCAGAGGAACACTCCTCTGAGACAGGGCAGTCATGTATCCCTAGTTGAGCTGCTCCAAGGACAGCAGCACAACCAACCTATTGTAGCTGTGCTGAGAATTTCACCATCTCCAGCAAACCCTTATCTGGTAAGACCTTCAGGGCACAGACTGCCTGCTCTCTTTGTCCTCTGCACAGAGGAGGCCTCAGGCCTTGTAGCATCAAAAGTAATTGGTATGGGTCATTCCTTTAAATGCACCAGTACAGGGCATTAAAAACACCTTTCAAGGTCTCTGAAAGCCTAAAGGGAGACAATTATCTAACAAAAGCCCTTCTCCTCTGGCTCAGCCTGTAAACACAGTAACTTCCATATTATTCTGTTAAAGAAAAAGACTTCTACCTTTACATTTGTGAGTAGTTTTCTGCCTTCTGTGGGACTAATCACATTCATAAAGCTAAAATAGGTCTCTGAATGTCTCTTCAGAGTCAATATCCATGACTTCTGATACATTAACATTTAAAGACTATATTAATATTCTCAGCATTGCTGGAAAATGCTAGGTCCTTTATATTTATATTAAATATTTGTTTTTATTGGCTGAGTTTTAATGAACGAGTTAAAATACCAGGAGATAAATGGATAAATATTTTTTTTCTTTAAATCTGGAAAAGTATTTTAGAAACATTCTCATATCATTATATTAATCCCAGAATGTATCTAGCAGGATGTCAAAGGTGAACAATATTAATAAATATAAAGAAATAATGAAGAAAGTTAGGTGTGTATAGCTGAGAATAGTTTTGGAAGAAAAATTAACTATCCAAGTTTGCATTCTGTCAGAAATAATTTTTTTCAAAATAAATTGTGCTTCTCACTGCCAAGAGACCAACATTATGTGTGAAGAGGAATCCATGAAGTACAGTGCTCACAGCTGTGAATACTGATGCTGGATGAATGACCGTACACATAGCTGTAGGTCTCACTGGACCCATCACGTTGTTCCCCATTTGTAATAGTAAATCAAATTCTCTGTCCAAAAAGAGTCACCACTCACTGCTAAATGGAGTCATATGATTGCTTCTTAGCCACATGGTATTGACTTCTGTTCACTAAATGGCTGACCTACATTCAGGAGACACGCCTGAGAAAATCACTGTGCTTCCAATTCCACAATGAAAATCAACAAGAAAGCTTTTTAAGAACAGAATGTGAAAGAGCAAGCTTATTCATGAGAGAAATGCAAGACACTTGAGATATTTTTGTCCAAGTGCTACAACAACACTGTCATATATTTCATTAAATTGTTTTAGATGTCAATTTTTTAAGCTGTTGCCATCTTCTCCCTGTCTACAGAAACAGAGGGAGGGAATTGTCAGTTCTTCAATATTTTACATTCAGTTTTCTCTTATTGTGTAAGCAACTCACCAGCCTTCTTTCCCTGGGACTTCATGGCTTCCTTTTCTTCCCTTTCTTATAACTGACCCACGGGACAAATACTTCTATTTCCTAGGCTTTTCCCCATGGCATCCTATTTATGTACCACAAGACTGTCTTCACATCACCAGCTCTGTACAGATTAGTTACAAGAGTGTGGTGGTCTTGGACTTGAAATGTTTTTAAAACAATTCCAGAAAAAAAGCAATATCTGTACTGAAACGTGCTTTCCTTTGTGCAATATGGTTCTCTGTAGGGTTGACCACAAGGAGAGCAAAAGGCTATTCAGCAATACATTATTGCAAGCATGCTTCACCTGGCACAGATTTTCAGCTTTAATATTCTCCATAGTCTACAAATTATTATTTTCATACTCCTTTTTTAGTTCCCTGAATCTGTCAGCTCCCCAGAAAACAAAGGCCTTCCAAGCACCCATTCAGCCTCCCTTTTCAGCAGTGGCTTTAGTGGCTCACTGATAATCTCTTCCTGCTAACTCTGCAGGTAATATTTTCTGAGATCTTACTTTATCATTCCTGGAATAGAAAAATGGTAAGTAGGATGCACAGCTTTAAAACAGACCAAAAATAATCTTTTTTTTCTGCAAGATTAATAGCTAAGAAAATAACCTATAACCTCTCACTTCTTGAGAGCTCCCAGCTGTAATAAATTGGATGAGCTCATTAGGTTAATATCAGAAATATTATTTTGCTTTAAAATATTTGTGAATATATGAGGATAATAGAAGTGATCATTTAATGTTTTCTGACCAAGGAGGTTTTAAGAAGTTGTAATATCAATGTAAAACTGAAGTCTGTACCCTGGAATACCAGTTACAATGCAGCTCAAAGCATGTATTTGTTATACAGAGACAACCAGGAGTCAGGAAATGTCAGGATGGCAGCTTGTTAAACACACACATCTAGGAAAATATGCCTTTGGATAGTGTCATAAATTGAAAGTGGAATGTATTTTTTTAGTAAACATAGCATTCAGCTAGAATTTAAATTGTCATTCTCAAAATGTTGGTTTAAAATGCATCAAAAAATAACAATCAGAGTGCTAACCCATGTGTGGGAAACAATTTGGGTACTCTGACATCAATAGTTCTCTCCTGAACTACAAAAGATCTCTGGAATTGTGAATAAAACCAACCCAAACAAAGCAAAACAAACAAAAACATTCTTGTGGGGTAGTCTACAGAAGGAGGAAAACAGGGACTCTTGGAGAATACTCAAATAATAGTGCTAAAATTCTTTAGGTGTTTGCTAATGGCTGACGGACAGAGAGACGGATGGAAAAGACCTGACTGAGGCACCACACCCATTTTGCTACCCTTCTGCAGAATACTGTAAATCAGTTTTTCTGGTGCCCCCAGATTTAAATCTCAGACTGCCATGATATATGCTTACTGAAATAACTGAAATAATTATTAAAATACAAACCAGAGCAGCTTAGAAATTCAGGAGGGCTATAGCAGCTGTGAACATGCAACACTCTTTTATAAACCCATCATTTGGTATTTGCCATGGTATGCAATGGCTTCCCTCTGCCTTCTATTATTGTAGTGCTCCCTGTATGATTAACTCCCACTTTTTCTGATTCATATATTATTTCCTGAAAGAGAATACTTTTTTTTTTTTTTTTTTTGCTCTCCAAACATCTTTTTCAGTCAAAGTTCTTCCTGCATCTGCTCTCCATCTCTGGTATTATAAAGATGTCCCCTTGAAAGGCTGCATTTATTCAATAATTCACTCCTTCTTCCCCTGAGGTGCTTCTACCCCTCTTGAAATATCCTCCAAAGTGATGTGCTGTGAAATTAAACATTCCCAATGAGATTTCAAAACCATTGTCAATCTATCCAAATATAATGCTTTTTTTTCTGGTCTTTTGAGTTTGGGGTTTTTTTTTGGTGTTGAGATCTGCATTCAAGCTTGGAAGTCTAAGCAGAAAAAAAAATGTTTAAAAACCTCCTCCACCTCTTAGTTGTTTGTAAGAATAGTTTGTTTCCAAGAAGCAGATAAATGTGAATCTGTTCACTGTTCCACCTCTATTCACCAACCCAAGGCTCTGTCCCAGTTGTGTCCAAATTTAAGAAAGGCAAACTCTATTGAACTGAAATTTAAATTCACTTTCATATATATTTGTACATTTATTTTTATGTATTACAGGTAGAATGAGAAGGAAATTTAACAAGTAAATTAATCTGTATCTTGTTTCTGATAGTCTTAGAGAGTACTATGGGTGGGGTGCAATTTTAAATGCCTTGAATACTGAACTTTCAAGTCTCTCTCCTAAATTTCCATTCACAGTTCCACATTTTGAAGAACTCTGTCCCTTTCAAAAGCTTTCTTCTCCTAGGGTATTTCCTAGGAGAATTTGCATAATAAATTACACAGAAGTCCAGCAAAAAAAGAAAAAAATCCCTGGGCATTTCAGAAGGGTAAATGAATTTCAGAGAACAAAGAGGAGGGAGTTTCATCTTAACATCTTGCAGATCACTGGTACTGAAAGGTGTAAATTTATAAGAAATTACAAGTGATTAATCTTCTTGTATATAATAATTTGCATTAACTTTAGGAGAAATATTAAAATCATTTATTTATACATACACAATAGGTACTTGCTGTATATTTTACATTTGGATATAGTAGGAGGTGAAGCTGTAGCAGTTGCGTGTACTGTTGGATGGGGATTTCAGCAATGTGGTCTAGTGCAAGGTGTACCTGACCACAGCAGGGGATTACAACTAGATGATCTTTTAGATCCCTTGCAACCAAAACCATTCTGTGATTCTATAATGTGTATCATATGTACACATAGAATCACTGAAAAATGCATTGTGCACTCTATTCAAAACATCTTCATACAGATTAGAGCTGCTGTTGCCATAATCTCAAAACCAAAATTTTTCATGATGTTTCATTTCCTTGAAATTTTATAAGCAGAGAAGCTTATAAGCAAAAATGTGATAGATAATAGAAAATGAAAGTTAGTTTGGATTTCACTGTAAGATAGTTCCAGTCATAAAATCGCTACTAAAAATTAAGCGCTACTAAAAATTTGAAATAGTCTTTATTGTAGACCATATGCTGGATAAAAGACTATAGACACATAAGAAATTCACTTCTTAATTGTAAATCATCCTAATTCACCCATTTTCTGATAATTAGCAGCTGTTATCTGACAAACACCATTTCCTACACATGCTTTTGCTCAGGGTTAGTATGAGAAAAGTTTGCTGAAGGCAGGACTATTTTTGGCCCAGCAACACTTGTGTTGCTATGTGCTCTCAGATTACTGGGCAGATAGGCACACAATGAAGTCAAACAGCTGATCTGTAAAACTCAGAACACTGTGTGGTTTCCTCCACTGGTGCTTGTTTGTGTATAAATATGCACAAACTATGGGTAAGGAAAGGTTATTTTTCTCTAGATAGGCTTGTCAGAGAAAAGACCCACATCCTGCATCCTGTTGAAACCCTCTGTTAAAGTGCAGTCAGAACCCCTCAGCAAGTTCTGTGAAATCATTCCATAGAGTTGTGCCTGTAACAGTTTGTACCTTCTGCCGCACTGAGTAATTCAAAGTTGATCTTGGTTAAGATAGAAGGAGCATGTGTCAGTGCTTTGATCCTTGCCGTCACAGCAAAGCTGTGGCTGCAAATACAGTATCACTTTCAGTTCAGGTCAGATGGGGGATTCTTCTAAAGCCTTTGCTAAAAACTAGACACTACCTTCTGTGTAAGACTGGACTCAGTACTTTTTACCTGCCCTTTGCTTCCCTTGACCCATTGGATTGGTCACCTGCTGAAATACAAGCCAAGCTGTCTCTGCAGGTTAGTTAGAATAAGCACCTAAATTTGAGCCTACGTATTTTATTAACTAATGCAGTTAAGAAAATTGGTGTAGTTCACCCCTAAGGCAGTGAAACACACCAATGAGCCTGATGTGCTCTTGCAGGGAAGCTGTGATACTTAGGTGAGTTGGCATACTCCATCAATATGGAGAACTGCAGCTTTTAGCACAGTAGGCAATATAAGAACCTTGATAAACAGCACACACGGAAAAGACAAAAGGAGGCCCTGTATTAAATATTGAGATAGGTTCATTTTCTCAACCATATGCTTGCCTTATGATGCATTTCCTGGCTTAGTTATGCACCACTAATGCAGATAAAAGTTCTACATCCAGTCTCAGTTACAGCTACACTTACAGAAATAAATATTTGTGTCATTACCTAACACAGGGATCCTATGGAAACAGGTGCCTCTGGTCTCCATGCTGCACTCCCTGAGTACACTTCTGCAGAGAAGGCAGGAAAGCCATGCATGAGGGGGACACAGCCTACAGTGCTCTTGCGCTAGAAGCAGAGCTGGAGGAGGCAATCAACTCTGGATTTCCTTGTCTGCCTTTTCCTGTTCTGCTGGGATTTCTGGGACAGCACAGGGCACATATAAACTGATTTTACATTCCACTAGGTAGCTTTTTATAGCGTGCAAGTGAAGTTGTATGAAGACATGTCAGAAGGGCATCCAAGGTACACAAGACTCCAAACCCAGCAAGGTCTGTCCTACTGCACGTGAGGGGATGACCCTTTAGTGTCCACCTTTCTCCCATAGACACCTTCCAGCAGGAGCCTGCAGGGCACTAACATTGTCATTGACCAACAGCTTTGTTGCTCAATGCTTGGCTTTGGCATCCACCATGCCATAGCCTCATGTGACAACAAAGGTGTCCTCTCCAGTCACAAAAGGATGGGGAAGCATGGAAATCCACTCCATTCCTCTGGCAATGGCAGATTCTTCAGTCTGTGACACATATTGTGTCATTTACAAAACTCCATTAGAGGAATCAAAAGAGCTGTGACCCCACTTTCTCCACAACTCCTTTAGGATATGTAGTTTGATCATGTATGCATTCCTCCTCTGGATTAGACCACCCTATTTTGTAAATGCTGTAATTTGCTTCGTGATGGAATTTAAGACCTTTTCTTCAAAAATCTGACTAAAAAATTGATATGTGATGATAAACTTTGGTCCTGCTGCAATAAAGTGTTTCACTGTTTCTTCCTGCAGATAAATCAGGGCAAATAAAATCAGGGAAAGACCACAAGTTTCAGGTTCTTTCTTCCAAAGAATCAAATCCAAGCCATGATATATGACTTAATTCATTGAAGCCCTTCATGTTATAACTGGATTGACCCTAGTAGGAGGGTCCCCCACAGATATCTTTTGCTGAATATAAATAGATGTTGCTTAGGGAAGAAGGTACTGATCTTCATTTCAGAGGCATATTCCTTGGGTTTTGGTGGTGTTGAGATGTATTAGTTCTCTGAATGGGACATACCTTGTATGCCAGTTAAAATAAGATTGGTAATGGTAAAATTTTATTGAGGGTGTGAAAGGGAAAATCCCAGCTTTTAAATTCTTCATTATTCAAACATATCTCCTGGGCATATTATAAAAATAATCTTAGTTCAGACTTGAAACGGGAGGGGAAACCCCTGAGAAGACAGAAAAGGAGAACCTGACATTTACTTAGGAATCTTCAGCTGGGCTATTTCTCAGGAAAATGGTATTCAAGCTGGAGAACCACATGGTCCAGTATCAGTTGCAGGAGACTATCAAGGACAGTTGTGTGGTCTATATCTGTCTGCAGGTCCCTAACTTCAGGAATCTTTTGGAAATTTGCTGATTAACCCTTGAAGCATCCTCTTTTCCTCTCCCCATCCTTTCGAGACTTTTAAATGCTTTCTAGTGCTATTTGTAGAAGCTAACAACTGAAAACAACAAATCCACTCCAGAAAGCCACTTTTCCTTTCTGCAATGTTAAACAAGACCAGTGGGAGAAAGCAATGATCAGGGACCTGCTCCTGCAGTACAAAAATATCAGTCAGTAGAGAAAATGAAAATATTATAGAATAAAAAGCAGATCACCAAAAGCAGATGAGCCTAAGGGAGAAAAATACCACTTTGATCTAAAATACTTTTTAATGTCAGTCATATCCAATGTGATGGAAGAGTTTAATCTCTCACCATCACTTTATTATGTTTCAGTTAAAAGTATGCAAATACAAGTTTATTCAAGTCCATGCTAAACAAGGATCACACCTACGTTAAAAAAGAAAAAATCCTAAAGGAGAGCTGTATATTTCATTTTAATGATTACACTTTATGTACACTTTTTGATTGGTTGGTGGCAGGGAAACTAGTGATGGGCTAGAAAAATTGCCCTGATAATGTGAACCTCAGAAGTGTAGAAAGAATTTCTATATTATGTATGAAATTCTGGATAATTTTTGGGACTTACCTAGTAAAAAAAGAGAGATTCTTAGCAGTAGAATCTGTGTACAGCACAGTCACCAGCTAGCCATAAACCAGCACTATCTGTTGACCATAATGAGGCAAATGAAGCCGCAAAGAGCAGTAGGGAAAATGATGTTAGTTAGAACAGCATGGGGGAAATCAACCCACCTGGCTTTGAGAAGAGTTAGATTGCATTAAATGGATTACATGACATGATTGCCTGGAAGAGCAGGGGCTTGGGTTCCAAGAAACCTGGATTTGCTTCTGGATATCAAAGTAAAAAAAGATTGAGAAGACAAGGGCTACTTAACTTATTGAAAATATACCTTGGAGCAAGATGTGAATTATTATGTTTGCAGTAGCCTGAAAGCTATTATTTATTCAGCTTTTTTGTGGAATCGAGAAGCAAGTACTCAGACAGTCCTTTGTCTGTACACAGCAGCTTTGCTTCATTTTCAGTAATCACTGAGAATCTTTACTGACACTGAATTAAAAGGTTCAGGAACAGGGAGGAAAAAAAAATACTTGTGAGACAGGGTGGTAAAATGATGACCTCCAGGCCTGAAATTATTCAGGATCAGTGGGCATGGGCAAGGCAAATGCCACTCATTTATTGCAAAGCTGTGCACTTCCAAGCAGGATCTGGTGCTAAGCCCGCCCTGTCACAGCGGGTCTGTGTGTTATCTGCTACAGGAGGGTGCTCCACTCTGCAACCTAAGCGCTGCCTGGCAATACCCAATCAAGTCTTGTGACAAATACTAGAAAAGGATATACCAATTACCTTAATGGAAAGAAAACTGTTTCCATACATGATTGAGCTTTCATGCTATTTGTATACAGGGCCTGGGCAGTGTGAAACGAGTCATGGCTAGCTTCTTTTTTAGAAAACTATTGAATAAGTTATTAGACAGGCAGCTACTCTCAAGCCAGTGTATTGGCCTCAAGGAATAGGTAAACACAAAAAGAAAGAATGAAGGGATGACGAGAGAGGGAGAAAGAGTTGCTCACACAATACTGTCCTGCTTCCAGGCAAATAGACTTTCTAGTGTCTTAAATTTCTTCCTCTAGTAACAGGCTGAGGGCTGTACTGAACTTTGAAGGCCCTCATTAGTTGCTAAGTTATGCTGAGACCAACCACAGTGCAGCTATTCAATAGAGATATTTCATTATTTTGTTGCTAGACTGCTTAACATCTCAGTACCAGAAACAAAAAGCCTCAAAGACCAAGCGCAAATTAGAGCTGTTAATCTTTAGGACAGCTGATCTTTCTAAATATTCTGGGGCAGACATCTTTCTTCCTGCTACTAGTAGAGATTGGTTCTTAAAGAGTCCCTCTTGTATCAATGAGAACTATATGATTGTTTCCTTTCAATAAGCTTTTTTTTTCATAACTGTATCAACCTCAGCCACATGGAATTAGCTGGCACTTGTTCATTCTTGAGGATTTGCCTCTCCTAGCAGAGATATTCTTGCCCAGGATTACTGACTAGCCAGCAATGCAGCCATTCAGAAGCATGTAGGAGTCTGTGCAGGGAAAGGGGAGATTTGGGTACATTGAAGTGCCTGTGGGCACCTGGGAGGTTACGTCCATTTAAAAGGATGACATCTGCAGCAAGAGGAGATCTTTTCTTCAGTAGTTTTGTTCAAGCTACCAAACAAAATTATTTTAAATTAAATAGCATGACTCATGCTTGAACCATATCAAAACTGGTTTGATTTTAATGCAGTCTGTCTCCCAATCCATGTATGCCTACTCCAGGAAAAGAAGGAGCAAACATAAGGGATGTGATTATTTCTCTGTTCCACCATTTCCTGTCAGTCTTAATCAACATGAAAATTAAATTGTAACACTGCATAAATAAGGGAATATCAAAGTATGGTCACTGAAAGTGGTAAATTTTTGTTTTCAAGCTTATTTGTGGCAAGAGAGGGGACAGAGTATGAAATTGACTTCTGATTGAATTTCACCATGGGGAAGTATGCAAGGCTATAAAATAATGAAAAATGCCACTTGCAATTCCCTCTGCACAATGAGTCTCAGCATTCCAACATGGAACGTGGCCACACAACTATTTCCCTGGGTAGATACTAGCTAAATATATCTATCCACCAGCCTCACAATCAGTGTTTTCTGGTCCACAGCTGAGTGATCTAGTCTTCATCTCACTTTTTGGCAAGAAACGAGAATCAGGGAAGTAAGAGAGACTGGAAAGCAATATGAAATAATGAAATAGAGTGTACCTCATTGAAAATAACAATTTGTGATAATTATATCCAGTAGTAGCTTCTATTTTCCCTCCAGGGTCTGTATTGGGACCAATCCTGTTTAATATCTTTATCAACAACATAGACAGTGGGATTGAACCTTCAGCAAGTTTGAAGATGACACCAAAGCTGAGTGGTGCAGTCGATTCACTGGAGGACAAGCATGCCATCCAGAAGGACCTTGGCAGATGTGGGAAAAGGACCCATGCAAAACTCCTGGAGTTCAACAAAGCCAAGTACAAGGTCCTGCATGCGGGCTGGGGCAATCCCCAGTATCAGTACAGGCTGGGAGCTGATGGATTGAGAGCATCTCTACAGAGAAGAACTTGGGGGATGAAATATCCAACATGAGATGCTGATGTGCTCTCGCAGCCCAGAAAGCCAAGCGTGTCCTGGGCTGCATGCAAAGTAATGTGGCTACCAGGCTGAGAGAGGGGATTCTGACCCTCTACTCTGGTCCCATAAAATCCTATCTGTAGTACTGTATCCAGCTCTGGGGGTCCCCAGGGTCAGAAAGATGTAGATCTCTTAGAAAGGGTCCAGAGAAGGGTCATGCAAGTTTTCAGAGGGAAGCACCTCTCCTATAAAGTAAAGCAGAGAGAGGTGGTGTTGTTGATCCTAGAGAAGGGAAGGTTCTGAGGAGACCTTTTAGCAGCCTTCAACACACAAACCCTTATAGGAAAGATTGAGACATTTACCAAGGCCTGTAATGATTGCAAAAGGGGGAGAAGTTTTAAACAAAATGAGGGTAGATTTAGTTTGGACATAAGAAAGAAATTCTTTCACAATAACAGTGGTGAGACATTGGAACAGGCTGCTCACAGAACCTGTGGATGCCCTTGTTCAAGGGCCAGTTAAAATGGGGCTTTGAGAAACCTGCTCTGGTAAAAGACAACCATGCCTATGGGGTTAGTCTAGATGAACTCTAAAGGTCTCTTCCAACCCAAACCATTCTCTGATTCTACAATTCTGTGATTCAGTTGGTACAAATTGTTCCAGGATCTCAATTCCTGGTGTGACACTGACAGGCTGCTATAGCTGATCAATTGTTCCACAAGAAGGAATTCTTAACCAAATAACACACTAGAAATTTGTCAAATATTACTAGTAAAATTCAGTTCATCTCTGCACCCAGTCATGCCTGACAAGACCTGCAGGGATTTTATTTCATTTATTATATTTATTCATTTTCCTATATCTATGTTAGAAATTCAAATAATGTCAGCCTGAGATGAAGAGTTCTTAAAAAAAGGACCAGCTTTATTCACTATCTTACTCTACTCCATATTTCTACTGAAACATTTCTTTCTTCCAACATCAAAATTTATTTCTTTCTTATTCTTTCAGCACCTCCAATTTTTATCAATAATTTCACTGGAAAAATTATTGCTGCAGAACTTCCTGTTGAGATCACAGTAGGAAGCAAAGGGAGTGTCACAGAGGAATAGGGTCTCATATTTTTGGTATCACCTTTCTCCTTTTAATTTCCTCTCTGTTTGTATAGGAGGAAGGGGAGAGTCCAGAATCCAGTGTCTGAAACACTTGCTAGATTATCTTCCTGTCATTCTCTGCTAATACAAGATTCTTCCCTTTGTGCCATCAGCTAGTGTTTTGACAAGCTATCAAAGACCCAAACAGGCAAACATTCTTCTCAGGAAGACTCATATCTCACTATTGCAAAGGCTTGTTTCATGCTTAGCCAAAACAGTCCTTTTCAAGGCCTTCCATGTGGTTCTATCAAATACTAACACCCAAATTACTTTCCTTCCTTGAACTTTAGCAGCCTTCAGCCACACACAGATTTTTGTGAGAAAGAAGTTTGTTCTGTGAGCATCATGCACAGTTGTTGCATTGTTTGGCCAGGTTGCAATAGTTTGTCCAGAAGCAGACTAAAGTTTTAGCACCAAAATGTCACAATCTTTGTAGCCAGCTAAAAAAGCCTTTAACAAAAATGTCCAGACAGCCTCAGCTGCTGGCTTTGTTATAAAGACCAGCTCCCCAGGAATAAATGGTTGTGAGAGCTGGTATTTGTGCAGACCTTTGAAGATAAAAGTGTTGAAAGTTATTTTCTGTAAAGATATGTGATGGCTAGGTAGATGAACACTGGGCAGGAGCCTCTAGAGTTGAACTGTCTGAACTTACAGTGCAGCAACTGTTTGCTGCACAAGAGAGGATTTCAGAACATCCACTGGGCATTCTTGTTTGTGTTCCAATGCAAGTCTGTGTATGACATGTTTAAAAGCACACAAACAAACATGTGCATGCATGTATGGACATTTCCTACTGTTATTTTCCAAATATATCTTTCCAAACAAAAGCAATGGGAATAATATTGGGAGTCTATGGCATTTAGTAACTCAGATTGAACCATTTTCAAACAAGTTTTTAATTACTTTAAAATATTTCTTTTTAAATTACTAAATTCAAACTAAAATTCCACTCACAACATGGCAAGTAATGGAAATACACAATTACATTATATAAAATGCATACTTCTTTTCACACATAACTATAGGGAAGGTGAAAGGTTTTCAAAATAAATATAGTTATATTTACTGTCACTAATTCCATTGTTATTCATCATTAGTCTAATAAATATAATAATAATAAAAATAATAATAACAATTATAGTAATAACAATCTAGTCCTTGAAGTGCAGCTTTCCAGCTTGTTTTCTAGCAACTTTACAGTAACCATGCTAAATATTTTTGTGCCAAAAAAGCCGTAGTGATCTTTCTTTTAGAGTTATGCTATTTTAATTCCTGTTAATATCATCTTTAGAAGATAAGAGCCAGTTCCTCATTGGAAGGTCTAGTGTTTCAGAAGTTAACTTCTAGCAAGGCTACTTCCCTTCTTCTCAGCTACCACATGGCCAAAAAAATTCCTTAATACATTTCTCATTTTATTTTCAAATCAACAAGTAGGTTTAATGTGGTTATTCCTGTAAAAGGGATGGTTTTCTAATATTGTGAAATTTAATGTATGAGAGAAGAGTAAAAGCTCCTGGTTTGCATCCCTCCTACACATCTGATAGAAAATTCCCATCCATGAGTCACATGTGGTACAACACAGGCAATCAGCCCACATGATTATTGTAAATCCTAACTTGCAGCATCAAAGGAAGTATGGGGCTTTCCACATCCCTACTGCAATGCAAGCAGCATTTTAGAGTGATGAACCATTCTTTCTGTCAATTCAGACAGCACAGAGATTGCAAACAGAAACCTCCTAAGGAACAAAAGCTTCTGGTGGCTGACACAGAGCAATGCAACCTGCAGACAGGGTGAGCAACTAGAAAAGGCATAAATATATTAGGCCAAGGATAGGATAGATTGCAGAGAGTCAGTTTACAACTCCTTCAGTCCCCTGTCCACAAATCATTGATATATTTGAAACCATCACAGCTAAGTTTGCATCCTCTTGCACTTTCTCTGTTATAACAGTCATCCCCTTAGAATTGTCCTCATCACTGTTCGGGTGAATTTTCACCCACATTTGTTTGTGAAAGTTAGAACAGATATTCAGTGAAATACCATCAGAGGTATCACAAATCTGGATGAAAATTTTATGATGAATTAATTTCATGGGAAAATGCCAGTCCCCCAAAAGCAGAAGGTGTAGTGCAAGGCTGTTAGCCTGCCAGCCTCCTGGCAAGTGCTGTGTCATGATGACACCAGACTGGACTTTGAGCATCTAGGAGCCCAATGTTAGAGCTGCCTCAGGGACCTGAGGACTTTCAGAGGTTTTCATGTGCAGCTTTCCAGACCTCTCTACCCTTTCCAATGGCAACAAATCCCTGGATATCAAACCCTCCTGAACCTTTTGCTTCTCCTGCTTGTGCAGAGAGGCTGGCAACCTTGAAAACCCTGGCTAATTCCAATGCTCAAAGGCCTGTCTCTCATGCTCATTGATCTTGGCTACACATGATGTGAGGACTCATAATCTCCTGGTTGTCTTATTGACTTTGTTTTTATAGCCAAGCCAAGAGTTTCACTGCTTGGCTTTCCACTCTCACTGTCACTATAAACTTGCTAAGCCAGATTCTAGTTTTCCACATATAGGCATTTTCATTTTGTGCTTCAAAATGGATCACTCTTGGTCAACAGATCTGCACTGCTGGAGTGAGGACAGCTTAGCTTTATCTTCAGATGTAAATGTCCAAGCTTCCAAGAGCAAAATCAGCTGCTCTGCTCACCTAATCAAACCATCTCCTTCTGTGTTCAAGGATCTGCTAGAAAAAGATGCTTTGGACAGAAAATACTACATCTATATTTTTTGCCAAGAAAACTTACAGCAATTATTTATCCTTGATTTCTCTTTCAGCCTTGCATTCTGATTTAATACGGTTTTCTCTTTGTACTGACATTTTAGCATTGGAGGGCTTTTAGGTCTTAATGATGCTCTGCCAGCTCATCTTGGAATGCCAGCTAATCTCAGTAGATACATGCTTTCTACACAGTGGTAAGACCTGAGTTACCCCTATCTTCTATTTCAATTTTGTGGGAAGAAAATCTCAATCTATGGTGATTAACCAACCAAATAAAATGCCAGCTTTAGGCTTCACCACCAAGAAGTTCATATGATATGAATAGTCCCACACCTCATTCTCCCTGGCCCAAAGTTAACTTGCATCTGCAGCAAAGACTGGATCAGGGAAACAAAGGAGCAGCTGTATCCCAGTTATGTGACTGGGAGCACATGCTGCAGCAGGTAGTCATAACAGCAACGTTGTATTTCATAATTCCAGTAAATTCACCTGTGAATAGATTACTACAGGTATATTTCCTTATCCCTGCTGGAACAGGGGAGACTGTGAGAGAAAAGCATATATTTAGTAATCCTTTAAGATTAAAGTTTGCTGTTTCTCAATTGAAACTCGAACCAAAAGAGCTCTGAAAACTCCAGGAACCTGCACATCCCCAGCAACCTCATCTAGGACAAACCTCACAGCTCTGTTGCAAGGTAGCTAGTAGAATTCACTGTTACAACCCTACTGCAGATCACTAAACAAAACCAGTTAGCTTCAAATTTCCCCCCCTTTTTTTTTTTGAGTGATTCTCTTTCAGTGCTTAAAATGACCTGGTCAGACATCAAAAGAGTAGGAACAGAATTCAAAATAACTCTAAGAGAAGCCAAATTGATTATTGCTAAGGTTGGTTGCAGGTGCTAGTTCTGCATCAGCTCCCCTACTTATTGTGTTTATTAACTTTAAAATCTTAATTTCTATTTTTTTTTATTTTGTGTCTTCCCTTTTACTTAGTGAAGATCAAGTCAAAAAAGGAAGAAGTGTATAAACTGTGGGCATGCAAATCACACTACCTTAAAACAGTTACAAAATTTGTTGCCGACAGAGATAAGACTTTATGCAAATTATATATTACACTAAACCGATTGTGTTTGCATGCAGATGATAAGCTGAAACACACCATTGAAATCTGTGCCTGCTTGCACACTCACAGCAAGGTCATTTTGATACCTGGGTACCTGCTGTGTCTTATGTGGACAGACTGCACTTATTTGAATGAGCACAACATTTTCCTCTGACAGAGGAATGTGCCCTAGGTAGCATTCCCTGACTTCTGACAGTTTCCTTCTAATACTTGATGTTTTCATTGCAGAGAAAGCTCATGTACACTCTAATATCATATCTGACACAAGTTCAGCTCTTTCTAGAATTGCAGCTTGCCTGATCAGGACTGGACGCTTGTCCTCATTGAGGACGCTTGTCCTCAATTACAGCTTTGCCCAGACCTTGACTGGAACAATAACATCAGGGAAAGCACCACCCATGGGCTATAACACATGTTACATGATGTTATAAGAATAATTGGAGACAATAAGAAGGTCCAGACAGTCCAATATGAATCAGTAGCACTGTTAGCATTGGTAATGTCAAGCAGCAGACAGGCCAAGTAGAGTGAGAGAGAACCAGGTCAACGCAGAAGTGCACGTCCCAAATTTCACCCTCATTTCCAGCAGTCAGAGGCTGAGTACCTCTTACAGCATGAGATGTATTACTCACTATTTTTTTCTGATAATTATAATAATTCTGAAAGATTGCATGGTCCAGCTTGCCGCTAAGAGCCTGGGCTGCAGTCCCTAGGGCACTCCCATCCAACCTGCTTCTTCATCCCAGAGAGCAAGGGACAGGTTGCTCATGCAGCAAACTTGCCTCCTCCTGCTGTGCCTGTGACATCCCAGCACAGACCACCAAATTCTTCCTACTACCAGCCTGCTAGAAAAGGTGAAGGGCAGTGGTTCCCGCTGACGGGGAAAGGAGTGGAAAAGGTGAAGGAAATACTGATCTGAACTACAGGTAGGATTTAATCCATTCTAGAAAATGTGAAGCATGGAAAATAAGTATAGAACACATCACCAAGACAGAACACACAGAAATTAGTTCATCCAAATCAAAGTAAAATTCCCCATTTTCTCAGAGGGATTTTGCTTGAGACAGTCCTGACCTAACAAAAAGGTCACTTGTGAGACACACTCCTTAGGCGGTAAAAATTTCAAGGCTCCTCATGCTGTCCAAATATAATCAAAAGAGATCAATACTGCAAATTTTGTCTCCCAAATTGCCATCATTGCTTACATATAATTCTAGTATACTCTTGGGAATATAACAAGTTGAAAGAACAGCTTTTTGATGCTAATGATTTCCCAGTTTGATATGAGATGTTATGCTGACACAAGTATCTGTCTTCCTGTTATGTACTAGTCAGAGAATCTTGGAAGAAAGGACACTGCAGCAGTGACAGTAGTCAATAATTCTTTTGGTTTATCAAAATCTATTAATTTCAAATTTCCAATAAGCAATACTTGGCACTTATGTCAGCTTTTGGTTAGCCATTTCAACTAACAGAGAGAATCCCTTAGATTTTAAAGATGTTATGAAACTCCTGCTGAATACACACATGCATTTTATAAGGCAAAATTGTTAGAGATGGTTAACCACAAAATACTGGCGCTTTTGAAAGCAATAATTTAATAACTGCTCTGCTACTAAATTCCTTGACTTCTCCCAGTTGAATAGTTCAGATTGCAGTTGTTTTTGATGGGCTTTGGCACTATTTTTCCTCATTTCCTATTTGTGGAAATGTAAATATATTGTTTTCAATTTTATTACATGTGAACAATCTGATATAATGAAATGCTCTTGCATAGAATCCAATACAAGAAAAAAATTGTTATCAAACAAACATTGATTTCTGCCTTGAGTTTTAACTATTACTAGATTATGCTTCCTACTGAGATGCATGTGATCTACTACTACTATACTTAGTCTTAAGCACACAGCTGCATACTTGACAGTGTGAGGATTTTGTTGCTAGTATGTTTTACCATTAGGACAGGAAAAGAATGGCTGATGCTCTCTGCTGAGCCCCAGAGTCTAAGGGAGGACATGCCTGAAGGAGTTACAAGATTACCTACAGGATGACCACCCATATTCAGAGATATGGACTGGATCCTGGCAGCAGAGGACAAAGTGTTTCTGCAGCAGCTTTGTAAGACAAAGATAATCTTTCTGTAGCAAGAGATCTAAAACTTTTTTATTGTGAAGTTGCTCTGCGTACATTGAAGACAAAAAAGACAAAAATGTTGTTTAGTGGTATGAGTCAAAGGCAAAGTGTTTCCACAGCAAATGGGCAGAGGTAGAAAACATCACTTGGCATTTTCCAGCTCCATTTCTCCTGCACTATGAGCCTTAAATGAAGAAAGTTCAGGGAAGGAATGGGTTACTGCACTCCCAGCTGTTCACACAAAAGGACACTTTGCACCTGTTCCCAGTGAATGAAAGTTTGTTTTGTGTAAAAGCAGCTCATCACCCCAGCCTTGGAGTGTGGGGGACTGGTGGAGCAACAAAGCTCAGGCACGTTCTGGCTGGAATCAGCCATGCTACCAAGGAAGAGGAGGGCTGAGGGGCAGCTCTGCTGCAATCAAGATCCATTAGCTTTAACATGTAAACATTCTGCCACCTGAGTTTGATGTCATAGCAAATGCAAACAGCAGGGATAGTCTGCTAAACGTAAGCAAGAGAATTTTCCACTTTAATCCCAGCTCTATTTACTTTATTGTATTTGCTTAAGGCTGGAGTAATTTTCCTATCTTCCACTGAGGTACTATTCAGAAAAACCTGCACTACACTAACTGACCCTATATAATTATAAAGCAGTGTACTCCATGCTCCTTTGATGTTCTCTTAGATCTAGATCTTCTGAACTGTGATTTGTTTCAGGCATTGCCATTAGGTTTGTGCCAGGGTAAATGAGTGTGGGTCTGTGAGATCTCAGGTGAGCCCCAGAAGTTCAGGCCAGTGGAGAGTATCTGGGATGCCTTGGAAAAGTCAGGTGACGCAGGTGTGACAAAGGCATGGACTGTGGCTAGACCTGAGAAAACATAAGGCTAGGCTAGTGTTTCTATATTGAAAATAAAGAAAAAATAGAATTTAAACCAAAGTAATGTAATTAAAATAGCAGCCTCTCGTCATGTCAGCTGGTGACCCAGCAGTTTGAATACCTCCTCCACACAGGGGTCACAAACAGGGCACATGGGCCGTGCGTCTGGGCCAGCACACAGCAGCAGGATAGCTCTGGATTTCCTCTGCATCTTCACCCCTCTGGCCTTCAGAATATCACCTCCCACCCCCTCTTTAATCCTTGAGTCTTTACTTTAGAGCTTATAATAAATCAATAGACAGTAGAAGAAAATCCCTGTGGGAGCAGCAATTGTGGCCCTGTTATAAAAGCTTAAATTCCCCACCTGCCACTTGACCAGCAAAAAGCTTGGATTCCCCACTCCAGCCCAGATTATGTAAAACTATTCAAATCCTGAGTGACAGTGGTTATGAAGACAGCTGTTGGATTCTCCAACTGGGGGAGGCCAGAACAAATGCTGTGGAGTCCAGTAAGAGCTGTCTTTCTATTCACCCTTCCTGCCAGAGATCCTTACAATGCCTTTGTTTTGTTTTTCTTTTTTTTTTATTTTCCTTTTTTTTTTTTGTTCCAGTGGAGGGAAACAAATAATCAGTCAAAGAAGTAAAAATACCCAGCCCCAAAGCCCTCAGAAATGCCATTTAAAAACAACACTGAATCAGAGACAATTCTCCTCACACTCACACACACCCTCCATCCCCAGCCTACCAATCCTCTTCCTCTCCCCACCATTTCTGAGTGGTGTTATTTGTCACAGAAAGTGGCAGAGGATGGTGGGGTGAGATGCCATGTGAACCAGTCATTTGTCAAAACCACTCAGTTTCTGGGAGGAAGATTACACTAGAATGATGCTACCACATTTTCAGTCAATTAGATGCAGAGGCTCAGTAAAACTTCAGCTCACTAAAACTCTGCCACTGCCAGTATTACCATTCCTGATGGTGTTTCAAACTACTCTTTACCAGGAGGTTGAAATTCAGGAATGCAAGGCGGTTTCCCATGACAGTGGTTACCGTGCATTGGGGAAAGCTAGAGCAAGAATCCAGCCCCTCAAAATCACAGTGAATTGTGAACGCCCTGTTAACTTCCCTGTGTTCATTGGGCTCTGAATGCCCATACAATACTCCTGCCCATGCAGGAGTAATTGGAGATGCCTCTCTGTTTACATCTCCTTCTTACAAAGCCTGGGCTTCTACAGAAGTCAATAAAGAATGTTTTATTACTGGGAGGTGGATCAGCCCGATGAAGTTTTGCTGAATGTGCAATGTTCATGTGACCTACATTGCATCTGAGATCAGCTCTAACAATATGATGGATCAGCATTTGATAAAGCCTCCAAGAAGCATAGCAAAAGCATACACCAAACACGCCTGTTGCACTATGACCACAACCTTTTAACCTTCCCTTTAGCTCTGATCAAGAGCCTGTTTCTTATCTTTGTTGCATTGGTACAGTTATATTTTTTCATGTGCAAATCCTGGCCTTTAATTCTTTTTGCTTGGCAGCGCAGAATGCCATGAAATTGTATCAACTGGAAAACTGGAGATCCCCTTGCTGTCCTGCTGCAGTCAGATCAAACTCAAACCCTTTCTTCCTTGCAACTTTCAGGCTGATGGGTAGCGCAGGCCTGTGCCATGGCCTTCATACCCCCACTCCTCCTAAACCAGGATAAGGTTTGATTGTTGTAACACTTTTGTTATCATAAAAGAAGCGCCTAACCTGTCTTCTGACAGAGCTGGGATGAACTGCTCACTCCACTGCCCCATGCACAGGCTGCTAGCTGAGCCCAGCTGGCTTTTACATGGCTGAGAGTAAATAAAGCCACTACAGCCTAGAGGGGACCTCCAAAGCTCAAGCCAGGATTTCAATCTGCCACTGAACTCAAAAAAAAAAAGGAGAATTGATTTCCTTTAGTGTCTTTAATTTAGTCTTTTTTAGTCTTTAATTTAGTCTTTAGTCTCCTTTAGTGTCTCTAATTCTGCTAGCAACCAGAACATTAGCCAATGTGTTCACAGTTGCAGATGTCTCTATCAAAAAGTTATATTTCTGAATGAAAATTTCACAGAAGAGCAAGAAAAAAAAAAAACAGTGGCAAACATGAGTTCTGATGTAAAGAAGATTACTCTGCAAAGTCTTTCATTTAATGAAATAAAGTTATATCATTAATTTTAAACACTAGAATTTGTGCCACTGTATTATAATTTACATCACAATAAATACTTCTTTCTGATTGGTTATTGTCTATGAATTTTGAGGTTGTGGTTGGACAAGCAGAACCCATATACCCCCTAAAATGAACAGAACACTCCTAATTTAGAGAGACAGTCCATTTCCTTTGCAGGAGTGAGGAGCATCCAGCGCAAGTTAAGTCAAAATGAGAATAGAAGACACATAATCCTTCACAGAAAGTTTTGCTATACTGCATTTGGAGCTAATTATTTGGCCATGCAAACAGCTCTAGATGCAGGTTTCAATTAGAAATATTTATGCACATGGCAAGAAAAAGTGCATTTAGAAAATTTTTATCCTTCCCTGATTTGCCTTGTAGAAATATATACTTCCATTTTTTCTGGTTTTTTTTTTCTTTTCCTGAGAAACATTACAGTAATATATTTAAAAGATTCATAGCACAAAGGGCATGGGAGTCACTATCAGGTTCCAGCTCTGCACCCCTATTTTCCACCAAAGAATGTATTCTAAAAGGTCTGGGACAATGAGAGAGGAAAGGTAAGGTTTAATTTGAGAAAGGGATCTTTGAATGGGTAATTCCCTTATGAGTTCAAAGTACCCAGGTTTTTCTCTGCCTCAGAGAGAATTGGTAGCAGTTTCTGAGTGGAGCTGCCAATGGGTGTGTTCTGGATAAACATTACAGTTTTCTTCCCACACACATTTGGGACACGGTGCCCCCCTGCCACTGGCATCAGGAGACTGTCCCAGGCAACTGGCACGTCCTGGGATAATGCTCAAATTATTAACATACCATGTTTAACACAGCAGGTATGTTAAATGGAGTGAATTTGGCAGGTTAAGGTCAGTCCCAAGAGATAACATTATCATAATAGCCATTTGTCACCAGTGGGAGCAAACACAGGCATGTATGAACTCCTTCTTTCCACAGCTTTTGCCAGAACCCGATAGGGGATAAAAATACCAGAACTTAAGGAGTCAGGGTTCTTGCTACCCTTATTTATTGACAGTGTTATGTTTGATTCCTCAGTATGTCCTGCCGTCTGGCCTGTAGCACTAGCAAGGTAGCAACAGCTTTAACAAGAGGAACCTCAGGAAAAAACAAATTCCTTTTTGTAAATTTTCCCATTCATGCTGCAATAGCATTCAGACCTGGCCGTGTGCATTACCCAGAACATGAAGCTATACAGTTTTAGTCTTTATCAAGTCTTTCATTCTTTCCTCTTGAACTATTCCAGACTTCAACACACTGAGTTCACAGAAAGTTCAAACTCACTACTTACATCAGGAGGGATGAAATCTTTGGTTTCCATTTCACAGGGATCATTGCAGGTTCACAGAGTGGGCAAAAGGCAACAACTAATATTTGTGTCAGCCTGGCACTCAATCCATGCTGTTCAGCCTCCTTGCTGCACTCCTTGCAGAGCTGGGATGGAAATCATTTGCAGCTAGAAATGTTTGGCACATCAAAGCTATGCTGCCAAGCTGGTACGCCTAAAATGTTATCTGTCCTCTCTTGTCTAACTTTATTTGCAAAATCCACATTATCTTTTCAATATAGAAGTATTTCCTTTCCAGGCACAGCTTGGAGTGAATACTTTACTAGGTCAGTATCAATGTCAAATTGTCAACAGTCTTAGTCCAGTGAGTATGCAAGGGGAAAACAAAACAAAATGCCAACAGACAAAAAAGGGGGAAGGGGTGAAGATATCATAGGGAAGGGATAATTCTGTTTGGACTTGCAGAACATTATCAGAAATTACCAGGAGAAAAACAGATTTTTGAAAGTTAGGGAAATTATATAACATGTACATTCTCAGATCTAAGCTTCATTTAAAAAAGGCTTAATATATTGACTTACTTTATTGACTTGTTTGTGCCCTGTGATAAACAATGCATTGTATAAAAGCCATCATCCATTACACTATGGAGTAAATGGTTGGGGCGGGGGGGGGGGATAAAGAAGAAAATTCTGCATATCTTCAGATGGAAATGTTCGTAATAAGTGCAAGATGAGAGAATTTTCGTTGAGTAGTGTGTTCCCAATATTAAAAAGTGCAACATTTTTGTTTTTAGTCCTCAAGCCCTGCTGAGATATTTGCTTCAAAAAGAAACTGGCAGCAGCAGCAATATCAATGTACTGCCCCTGCATTAACATGATATTTAATGTGATGATTTAAAATATGTGGTACAATTGAAGGTTATGCCTTTGGCTTTAGCAGATTAGGTGGTGAATTTTTATCCCACCAGTGTAAGTAGGAGCATGTCCCCTTCTGTTTGCTCAGAGAGCAGTTTCCAGCAGGGGCATGCAGAAGTGAGGGCTGTTTGTGAGAGGGCTGGAGTGGCTTTCACCCCTTGGATGGTGCAGCCCTTGTGCCTGGACCTGCAGGTGCTCCCAGGCTGACAGGGAGAAGGCTTGGCCTTTGCTGGGCACAGACAGTGCTGCAGGAGGGCAGCCAGCTGTACCTTCTGCTCACTCTCATGGCCTCTAACCTATGCAACAGCTTGCTTGCTCCATGCCATGGTACGAAGGGCAGTCAAAATCTGCCCTGACATTCCTTCATCTCATCCCTCCCCTTCAAATCACATAGGTCTTGTAAATACATTTGGGTAGCAGGTTTGCAAAATATAGGCTCCCTAAGGCACAGCCAGTGGGATCTGATTTGCCTGTACATGACCCGGCAGAATGAGGTTCTAAACCTAATTTGCAGCCTCTAGGCACTACAGTAATATCACTAATTTAATACAAATAACAATGAGAGGAAGGGACATGCTATTCACAAGAGTGACTTCCCATCCACAGATGCTTGGCAGGACTTCAGGTTTACATTTAGGGAATGCATAGGCTGTGCTGAAATGGCCATTCTTTGTACAAATATGCCCCCAGGCAGCAATAAAAAGAAACAGATGCAGATTAACACTAACAACTCACATACCCATTGCACTGTACATGTAACCTAATGCATGAGAGTAGTCCTACTGGGTTTACATCTGTTACAGACTCACAGCTTTCTCGAAGGAGCGTGTAATCTCTCTCACAGCACCAACTCTCCCCAAAAGCAAGGAGTCTGGCAGCAAAGGGAACAGTCCCCCACAGAAACTGGGGACACCAAAGAAAGACAAAGTAGAGTAGAGCCACCTTCACTTTACCTAACAAGCTCTCAGGATTGAGGCATCCTGTGAAAAGTTGCTATCTCAGCTCCCTCTGCCTCCCATGGAGAGATTGAGGGGATGGGATGATTCATTCATCCCAATACCTAAGGGACCTGCTATAAATCAAGGGTGGCTGGAGCAGAGTTGGAGCCTGGATGACCTGCTTACACTGATCTACAAATTTTTAGATGACTGCAGTTGGGTAAAATAAATCTCCCTTTGGTGGCTGACTGATTTATACCACCGCAGCAGTGGTCAAAAGTGAAGGTGAAGACGAGTAAGTACATCCCCCTGCTCCCTAGGACAGCCAGAGCTCAGTCACAGTGCGAGTTGTAACCTGTAGGTGAGCAGATCCCTACAGCAGGCATCTGCTCTTGGTGTCCTGTCTCTTCCCTCCACTGATGAAACAGACAGACACACACTGGCAACTTCGGCTACATAAGGCAGCAAGCACTTATTGCTCTCATGATCTCAGACACTATCAGAGGTGTGACAACATAATCATTCACCCAGATGGGATGACCCATGATCTCCAACAGTCCTCATAAGAGTTATGGACTAAGATGGCCCTATGCATTTTGGATAAGGGATTCAAAATTGGAGAGAAAGCCAGCCAAAGGGTCTGCAAAACATAGCCCATAAATTTATTTTAGCTCCAAATTATCAAATTTTATTTTAAAAAATGCTGTAAATAAATCTTTCCTTAAAAAATAAAAAGAGAGAGAGAAAGAGCAAAAATGAAAAGAAAACTGTTGTAGGTAGAGTGTGTTTGTTTGTCTGTATACCTATGGCTTTCTGTAGGAAGCGTCAGAATCTTGCTGCTTCCTCCTGTTTTTGAGCTGCCCTCTTGTGTCTTGTTATCGGGTGTCTTTGACTTGCATGAATTCACACCACCATTTGCCTGCATCCTCTTGGCATGTACAGAAACTGACTCAATGACCTTCCACACCACCTCCACTGCTTCTCTCAAAGGATCTATTATGTGGCTCACTGGAAGAGAACAAGCACGGTTCTGTTTCAGTCAGCATGACTCTTACAGTATAAACACTGAAAAAAAACCCCACTCCACATAGCTAGCCTCATTTTGCATTAGTCAGGAAAGGTCAAGGCAAAATTGGAGTCAGGAAAAAATTGGTCAGTGTTTGGAATCAGTCTCACTTGAGCTTGACTTCCTGTTTCTGAAAAAAACCCAACCACAGTGCCTCACATTATCTGAATACGAAGTTTAGTGAATGTTGCTATGCATGCCACACAAACACACATTTTACACACAGGAATTCTTTGAGTGCCTTAAGAAACTCCAAGCATAAGTAGGCATAAGAGACTCAGCAGTTACCAAGAACCAGAAGAAATGCAAAGTCTGGGGTTTCTATTCTTTACATCTCTATTTATAATATAGACTTGATTTAGTAAGAAATTTACCTCTAAAATCAGTGGCAATTCCTTCTAGGCATACATCCAGGACAACAGAAGAAACAAAACTTGCAGCTTCTCACTTAGGCCCACTGTTGTGCATTCAAGAGCAATTCAGACAGCCTGAATTTCAAACTGGGAAAAGGCAAACAAAGACGGTTTGATCTTTTGTTGTTTTGCTAAACAGGCTAGAAAAATGAAAACACAATGTACCTACTTTATTTAAACTAAAATAATTAAAATATCAGTCTTTCAAGATACTAAGTAGATGCATTATTGATTAAATAGCAGAAGAAGATGACAGTTTGTTAGTTCTCTGTTTTTAATGAAATATCTGTCAAAGTTAGGAATTTGATCTCCCCATTCATTTCGGCCGTCTTCTTCCATCTGACTGCAAATCCTCATGAGCAGACCAAATAACAACAGGAAACAATGAAATAACAGCTAAGCTTTATGGATTTGAGGGTCCAGGGGGCATGAGAAGGCACTGCACATTAATGTTCCAGCACTGTAGGTGTTTAATGGGCACCCAGTAGGATCCTGTTGTCAGTATCCCAGGGAAGAGACCTTCAGTAGCATTAACTGGCAATGATTTTCTTGCTATGTGTTATTCCAGTCTTGGTACTTTCTGTAAGCTCTCTGCATTCCCATCCTGACTACCCCAAACATAGTGTTTTCTGAAAGAAAAGAGAGAGGACAATTTTGTGTTTGGGACTTAGGTGGCTTTTTTTCCTTTCCACAGCAACTGTACTCTCTTTTCTCTGAGATAATTTCTGAAGTGGAAAAAAATAATCTCTGCTCACCTACATAGATATGACCTTCTCAAGTTTCTTCTGAATACAAATTATTCAGTGCACATTAAAAGGCAGTTTTCTGTCACAGCAACCTGCTTTTCTCTGTCTGAAATGAAGGGTCATCATGACTCACATCTCTTCAGTGATGGTGAAGGTGTGAAATGTGTCAAAAATAGAATGCATTACGAGCTCTACGCGTCAGCCATTGACCTCTTCATCAGTGCTCTGTAAAAAGTGTTGTCTTCCTCTTCATAAGAGAACACCTGATGCAGGCAGCAAGAAGACTCAGAAAAATGAGCCATTTTATTCCAGCAAATACCTTTGATACTCCCTGATTCACAGCCATATAACTTTTTGTCTTCAACTTCCTCAATTCCCTACCGTCATTCTTGAATTCCTATTCCCAGATACCCAAATTATGATTCTATTTCCCCCAACAACTCTGCACATATGTCAGTACAACTGATGTCTCTCCCACTCTCTACCATATGCTTTCTACTCCTTGTTGTCAGCCTCCTAAAGCTGTTCATCTTGTTTTCTCACCAGCCCTTTCTCTGGCACAGCTCGGTCACTGCTCAGAGCTTTGCGATCCCCAGCAGGGCAGACACAGCTTGTGTAGTAACACATTGCTGCATACAAGTGTGTCATTGCCTGTCAATGAGTTCTTACTCTAGAGCACCTGGGAAGGAGTTGGGGACAGAGCTAACAAGTCCAGAAGCCAATGTCTGTCTCAGGAGAGAAAAAACAGTGCCTTTCCAGTCCGGTCCATTTCCAGGTCTTTCCTCCCAGCCTGAGCCATTCTGCCCCTCCATGACTGCGCATGGTGCTCTCACAGCCTGGCTCAGCCCCAAGAATCATAAAGCCATAGAATAGTTTGCGCTGGAAGGGGCCTCTAAAGTCATCTAATGCAACCCTCCTGCAATGAGCAAGGACATCTTCAACTAGACCAGATTGCTCAAAGCCCCATCCAGCTTGGCCTTGACCACTTCCAGGGATGAGACAGCCTCAACTTCTCTGAGCAATTCCAGTGTTTCGCCCAGTGTTTCACCCAGATAAGAAATTCTTTCGGTGTCTACTCTTGTACCTGCTTTTAGTTTAAAACCATTAGTCCATTGCCCTATCCCTACAGGCTCTGCTAAAATTTCTGTCTCCATCAACAAGGAGGGAATGACATTCAGCATGACAGAGGCCTTGAAGGGGAAACATGTCTGACAAGTCACCCTTCTGCCTTGCTCAACCTTAACGTCTGGTGTTCTGAGTCATAGATTAAATGAAAGAGCAAACTCTGGGACTTCCTAGTAGAACTGCTGCCTCAGTTCCTGTATATCACTTACAACATCTAGCACAGACTGTTTGCACTTCACAAACGATGAAGAGATCATTCCGAGGGAGGGCAGCTCACAGAGTGAAGCCAGCAAAAGTCTTACAATTGGTTTATTTGCTCTGGGCACTGTATATAGAGTGACAAAGCTGATGGTGTTCCTATGCTGAAATATCAGTGATGAGTATGACAGCAGCTAGACAACCAACAGTGGTGCTCTGCTCCTCCTCAGTGCTGGCAATACTTCCCAGCTCTGTCGAGTCCTCAGGGAAGCCAGTGTTGATCTCTGCCATGGGGTGTGAGAATAAGAGGCAAAGAGTATTCATTGTAGTCTTATACTTTTGACCTAGAATCAGCTTGCCAACCTTTAATAATTACACCATTATAAACCAAGGAGACAACTGAGGGATGGAGCAGCTCTCCTGTGAAAACAGGCTGAGAGAATCGGGATTGCTCAATCTATAGAAGCGAAGGAACCAGGAAGGCTTTATAGCCACCTTTCAGTACCTAAAATGGGCCTTCAAATGTGCTGGAAAGGGACTTTTTCCAAGGGCATATAGGGATAGGACCCCGAGGGGAAATGGCTTCTGACTGAAAAGAGGCAGGTTTAGATCAGATAGAAAGAAGAAATTCTCTACTGTGAGGGTAGTGAGACACTGGAACAGGTTTCCCAGGGAAGTTGTGTGTCTCTGGAAGTGTTCAAGGCCAGGTTGGATGGGGCTTTGAACAACCAGGTCTAGTGGAAGGTGTCCCTGTCCATGGCAGGGGAGTTGGAATGACATAATCTTTAATGTCCCTTCCAACCCAAACTACTCTGTGATTCTCACATTCTGTGACTGATCTGAAAAGATGGTGCATTGTTAAGAAGCAGCAGCTATGAGGAAGATAGAGTCAGTATCAAAGGACAGTTTGGCATAATGTATAGAATAGAACATAGCTCATTTCCCTGTTTTCTTGGTCTGCTTTCTCACAAATAAATTCTAGAGACTTACACTAAGGCAAATAGCTCCAGCTCCAGGAGGATAGCTTTCTGACCTCTGAACAAGAGTTCATTACTCAATAGGTGAGAAAAAGGGGAGAAAAACCACAACCACAAAACCTGTTGTAGGTAGAGTGTGTCTCAGCAATTAAATGCTACTTCTAAGAAGAGCTACACCATTTTTAGAAATTAAAAATAAGTAGGACAAACCAAATATTTCTGCCTATTTTATCAGGGATTTGTAAAATATATCTTAGAGCACTACTTTACTACAGACTACTAAATATATGCCAAAACTCTGGCTTTTTACAGAGAAAAGCTAATTCATTAAATTCCTTGCAGTGCATAACAGAATACTTTCTAGCAGTTTATTACCAGGAGCTTTGCTTTTATTGCTTCTTTTAATACAAGTTGCTGAGCTGTTTTAACAATCTATCTCACCATTTTTAAGGAGTTTAGCTCACAAACTCACGTAAAATTGTCCCACTAATGTAACATTTGACTTTAGAACACAACCTAAACTCATTAACTCTTCACTTCCTCTTTTTATTCTCTCTTTTTCTACATACATACAAGCAGTACTGTGTACTTCCTAACAAGAAGTTCTACCTAACAACCATTTTTAAAATCTTTTTTCATCATGTCCATATTAGCATATTATAATTACTTTGGACTATCTTGTTTGACAGCAGAAGATACTGTATTGTACTCCTAATACACACATATATAACAGCAATTTCATTGGCCAGAACAATGTTTTTAAAATGTAAATTCTTTCTCAGTACAGAGAAGAAACATGATGATAAGGACATGGCAGAGAGAATTTGGGTCAGGGAATCCAGATTTACCTCTAAACCATAAGTACATATATATACAAGTCAGTAGAGTCTAGTGGATAAATAAGACAGTCAAGTAGTGTTTCCTTGTAAAGGCTACTTTAGCTCATAAATCTGTGTGCTTTAAAACACACAAAATCTTGCAGCATATTTAAAAGAAGATTTAAGACATTTTTGGTCTTGTTCTTTAAATTTTGGATGCAAAAATACATATATACAATTCTGTTTCCAAATACTGCTGAGAAATGCCATACAAGGAATTTTAAAAGGTTAAGTAGAATAAACTAAATCCAAGGTACTGTACACTAAGGAGAGTAGATACACTGTGACTTTGCCATTTAGTTGGGTTCAAGGATTGCAAACCTGTTGTTTATGATGTAAAGAATTAGGCTGATTTGTCGAGCACAAGTAAAAACTGCAAGTTCAGCGAAGGTCTTCTGCAGCAAAGAGGAAGGAACATGAGAAATGAAGAAAGCACCCCAGTCATACATAATGGAGTCTGCACTGAAATCACTGTTATTCTCTTGTGCACAGGCAGTATTTGAAGTTTCAGCAATATTCAATTATAAACTCCTCTAAGTCTGGGTATCAATGACACAAGATAGTGTGATAAATTAATGAGTCTGGTATCCACTGAAATGGATTATTTCAACTATAATGAGATGGGCTCCAAAAGCACAGTCAGGCATTTAGACCCCAGTATTTGAGTCTGCTGGCATTTGCTGATCCTCTAGGAGAATCATATTAGCCAAGGCAGGTGCTCATTTCCGCGGCTCACACATGTCCTGGGACAGCCAAGGCATCCACAGGAGGTGTGGGAGATGTGGCACAGATCCTGCAGGAGGTGCACCTCTGGCTGAGGCCCCATGGGTTATCCCAGGGCACCTCCAATGGTTTAGATGCGTGTGAATGCAGGTAACTTGATCGAGTTTGAGGCAGCAGAGCCACCAAAGCTAAAGAGCTGCTCAGGACACAGCCAAGGGGGGCTCAGTTCTGCTGTGTGAGACCATAACACAGGTCTGCAGCTGGAGGCTGTATGGGTTCCCTGCTTCGTTTCCAAAAACTCCAAAATTATGGTCAGGCATCCCAAATGAGCCTTATATCTATATCAGGCTGTGAACAATCACTCGATAGACTTTTCTACCTACATTAAGGCAATTTCCATTGACTGTAGAGGAAGCCTATACACCTACTATGCATGCAGACCTTTCCTCTCAGACAGCAAATTTTTGATTCTGAGCTGAATCTCATTTCTTAAAACTGGCAAGGAAGAGATACAGCAATCAAACACTTTCATTGTCAACAACTCACTATTGTTAATACCTGAGAAAACACAGACTATTAAAATATCATTGAGAGAGAGAAAACAAATGTAAGGTATGAAGCTGGAAGCAATATGTCCAGAATTTTGGATTAGATATAAGTGTGAGACAGTTACAAGGCTGAGGAGTAGAACATTTCCTGACACCCAGGCAAAACACTTATATTCCATCCTCTCATCTGTTGCAGAGGATGTGAACCTATATTTTCTACTACTGGAATACAGCCCTAAGAATCAAGCTATCACATGTGCTGCTCTTCTTCCTTCCTCCCATAGTCACTGCTCTTTGTAGGGATGTGTTAAATGTTTACTCATCCTAAAAGTAAGAGAAGGATTACATTTAGCAGTGCTTGGGGCACTCAGCAAATGGAAGAACTCTGCTCCAGTTCCTGAGCTGTATCAAGTGGAAAACAACTTTGAACTAAACTCAGAAGACAGAGAGCAGACACTTTTGTTTTGATTTTTTTTTTTAAGTATAACAAATTTCTCAATAACACAAATCAGTATGACTGAAACTGCAGACAAGGGATTATATGGCCTATTTATCCTTACTTTGACTTGTTGTTTTCTTCAACTGCATTTGGTCTCAGTTGCCATGAAAAATTAAATTAGAAGAAAACTCAAATAAAATTCTCTGCTGCCTGCTGAAAGCCAGGAATTCTATACCCTAGAGAGAATTCCCATACAAAGGCTCAATTCACATAAGTATAAAATATATTTTTAAAAATTCCTTTTAAGCCAGCAGGAAAGTAGCTTCACCAATCTGGGCTTTTCTGAGAAAACAGTGGAAGCATCTATTTTCCAGGAAAACCATCAGATTTATTTATGATTAATCTGGCAACTGTGTTTCTTCTAAAGATAAGATCCTATTCGAGTTAGTGGGAATGTTTATCTGCAAGACTTATCAATACAATACCTGAAGGTAGTGACTTCTTTATATATATATATATATATATATATGTAGACCAGCAAAGCCTTAGTAAATAATTTGTAAACCAAGGGAAAGATATGGCTTTTGTGTGGAAGACCAGTATCTAATTTAAGACTTCACACACTAAATTATATGTTGTCCACAAAAATGAGCTATTCTCAGGCAGGCAAGAGCCTTCCACCAGGAAACCATCCTTACCACTTCTATATTCAGCACATGCCAAGAGGAGCACACCTGTCCTTCTGAAGGAATGACTGAAACATACTGCACAGCTGCTGAAAAACTCTAGAAGGAGCTATTGGAAAGCACTGCAAAAAAGATGTTTGCAGCATCACCAAAAACTTAGTTCTCATCTTTATGTTCTACTGGCTAAACTATGAGTATTCAGCACAGATGTGTAATTTGTAGGGGAAAAGAGTAAAGGTGCAGATCAGGTGCTGGATAGAAATCCAAGGAACAAATCTAAAATAAACATCTCCTGATGTTACAGTAATATGACAAAGATACCCTCTCCAATATTTGTAATAAACATTTCCAGCACTTGTTTTGTCAGATACTGAAAAGAAATGAAAAAGCAAATACTTGCACACTACTTGACAGCAGATAGGAATTTCATGTTTTTTTGGTTGGATGATGGGTGGATCTTTAGGAAAAAGTATGACTGGTCACGTTTCCCAAAAATGAACAAGGAACATTTGCTAAAATCCAGGGTTCTGTGCTAAAAAACCCTGAGATCTCTCACTGAGTCCCATTAAGAGTTAGGTGTAATTTTCCTGGACACCATTGGATTGTTCTTGGACTTCATCAGTTCCTGATGAACGTTTACATATTGGTGTATGAGAAGATGTCAAGAGTCTTTTTTTTGCACAGCATCCTTGTAGATGAAATTGCTCATTACCTTGACTTGTTGATGAAGGCTTACAGCACTGTTTGTGAGGGCTTTGTTCCCAGTTTTACCCGACTACTATACAAGTAATTTCTCTAATTAGAATCCTGTCTCTTTAATTGAACTGAAGTGTGATGAAGGTTGCTGCCATGATCCACAGAGTTGTGCAAAGTTTAGAACACTGACTACAGTTTTGACTTTTCACCACAGAGTCCAGATGAAGTGGGGTGGTTTTACTGCAGAAAAGGAAGAAAAATGAAGAAATTCAGCCTTTGAAATAAGAAAGAAACATTCAACATTTCAAGGTCAAGGGCATACAATGTAAGCCAGTGAAGGTTCTGCTTTTCATGCCTGTGGGCCCCTGCTAGGAAATTACTGCTTTGCATATGCCTTCTCCTTTTGCTGTCTTCCCCTCGATGGTTTGGTTGAAAGCAGGAAGTAGAGCAGTGGGTGGAAGCTCACATATACACAGAAAAAAATAGTTAAAATATTTTCCATGGTCAGAAGGGGCTGGGTTTTTCACAGAGGACAGAAAAATGTTTGATTTAAAATGTGGTGAATCCAAAACTGGTGGTGCCCACCTTTAAGCATAACCAAAACACAGCAGGCACATTAAGTTCAGTTCCTCTGAAAACACAGAACAAGCAGAAAGTGGAAAAGGTCAACACAGGATGGTGAGGGCCTCAAGTGATGCAGAGAGAAAATTCCCCAGGAAAGTATTATTGTGAACATAAGTCAGCTGTGTTATTTAATGATGGGAGGCAGACTCTCTGTGGCTCAACTTTTTATGTTTTCTTGTAATATCTGAGCATTCCACTTTGGCAATATTCACAGTTTGCAGAATCACTCATAAGCCTGCAGGTTTTTAGTGCAAAGCCATTAAAACAACATGGTTCTCACTTTGCAATAAGCATGCCTGTTCTTTGTTTCTTGTTTGCTTGCACTGTACATCTCTGTTGCAGTTTCATGTTCTTTTAATTTTGATAGATTCTGATTAATTACAAAACTTAAGAAATACAGCTGGAACTGAGATTTAACTCTTTTTGATACCTCAAATCCCCTTGATGCTCAACAGGCATTCAGAAACTTCTAAAAGTCATCTTCTGAGTAAAAATACTGCCCAGCAGCCCACAGATACTGTCCAGACTGCTTCCTCCTCTCTCTTCCATTTACAACATTTAGCATGTACAAAGACCAAAAACTGGGCAAATCCCCCAGCTAGGATTGCCCTCTCCACAGAGAAATTGCTGGTTCTGATGACACTGCCTTCAGCTGACCTTCCACTTTCCTTTCCCTGCCTCATGATGAAAAGATTCAGCTGTAGCCTGATAAACATGTGAGAACATGGAGAAATCCTGTAAATTGGGGATGTTGGGCCTTCAACTGCAGTGAATTAGTGCACGTGCTTGCTTCAGTCATGATCTGTCTGCTTACCAGCCAAGAGCCTGTGGTCCTACAGCTCACTTTGTGCTGTTCAGGCAGGCAGAAAGAGGACGACCTGTCCTATTTTAGCTCAGCTGTGAACAGGACACTGTGTGTTTCCACACCAGGTGGATATCATGGTAATCATAGCTTGTGTAGGAAAAAAACCAAACTCTGTGAGGCTGCAAACCTGCTTTCTTTTACAGTCTCTTGTTTTCAAGTGCTTGTATCTATAACAAACAGCTGTACATGAGGTTGAGTTTTTCTAGACAAAGTCACTGTTCTAAAGGTAAGCAATTATTTTCAAAAGTAGGCACAAAATCATCGCAGAACTATTATCTGAGAGGTGAGAGGAGTTGCAAACACCTCTTTCTCACAATAAAAAATTATCTGCTCTCCCATTGACTTGTATATCTGAGCTGACTGATTTTTGGCACTCAGCATGTTTAGCTTATACATACTTAACCTCCTAAAATGTACCACAGGAAGGCCAAGGTATACTTTGTAAAGAAGTATTTATGGGCTGTGTTCAGGCAACAGCAAGATCAGAGATACCAAGGGAAGAGCTCTGATAAAGCAGCAGGCAGGGTACCTGATAAAAGTTGAGCTTACGCTGTGGCACATTGAACTGGCTGGGATGGATTTAACTTTCCCCAGAGCAGCCCTCAGAGTGCTGTGCTGTGTGTCCATGCTGCAGACAGACAGATAACTCAGTGGCACAGCACCAAGGCTGTCCCTCCAACATTCCCCTCCCACCAGTAGGCCAGGGGTGGTCAAGATTTCGGGAGTAAACACAGCCAGGACAGGTGACCCAAGCTGATATTCCATATGGCAGCTGCTCAGCAATAAAAGCTAAGGGAAAGGCAGGACGTGAGGGGAGGGCATTCATTATCCCTATGTGTACTGAAGTCCTGCTTCACAAAAAATGGGAAGTAGAGAATAAATAATTTTCTTTGCTTCCATTTGTGACCTTCACCTTTGGTTTATTAAATTTCCTTTTAGTGGGGAAATCGTCTCAACTATTTCCATCTTATTTCCTTATCCCAGCTATACTGCTCAGGAGGAAAGAGATACAGTGGCCTTGTGAGCACCTAATTTTCTACAGCACCACTCCAGTCCCTCCCTGCTCCTATTTTATTTCTTTCCCAAGGAGACATCACCTGGGGGAAAAGTACTCTGATTAGTAAATTGTCCCAGCTTCAGAGATACTGAGATTGTGTTTCCAGCTGAAAGCCTGAGTTACTAGGGAGGCTGGAATTGAAACATGTTTCGGCCTGTAAATCACAGGACTCTGTGCCATGGGCCAAGCTCTGTTTTGACTTAGTACTGCTTAAAGAGATTCCTATCAGAGTGCCCCACATAAACATCCAAAAAAAGATCACATTTCTAACCCCACAGCAAGAACCAGATGTTATTTTCCACGATTCACTTGTGGGTTAAAAAAGTCAACAGAACTGTTACAAAATGTTCAGTTCGGTTCAAAAATACCTACTAGCTATACATTAGGCAATCCTCCAAATACATGATAACTTCTGGGAATGTCAACCAAAGGGTGTACAGGGGTGGTTGGTAAATTGCCTTTGAGTCAAAAATAGTGAGTGTGTTTGTTGAGCAAGGCCGTCACAGTAGCGCAGAACTCGTGGTCGGCACTGCTGCATGCTGCTGAGTCTGCAATTTCACAGCAATACAAATATCAACAGGCTGGCCAGGCAGCACACAGCCCACTTTTTGTAACTCAGCACTGCAGGATATATTCAAGACTGATTTATTAGAAACTCCAGCAGCAGCTGAGTTAGGATTTCCCCACTACAGCCTTTTGAAGTGCAAATGTGAACAAAATTACACCATATTGCAAAACCAATATGATTTATCCAAAGCTTTGCATATGATTTTGATTTTTAAATGCACAAGTCTGAACACATTCTTTGGAATGTTTGTTTGTTGGGGTTTTTTTTCCAGCTGGAGATACACTCAGATCTAAGTACATCAAAAGATAAAGTAGCTTCACTAAAGTTTCTCCAGGGAAAAGACATAGCAATCTCAACTATTGAAAGAAACTGGCAATTTACATGAGATGAGGTGGATTTGGCAGCAGCAAAGTACATTTCTGACCCTCTGTCATATCTCTATATCTCACAGTCATTGCTGAACTTTATTATTACATAGATCTTATGAAGAATGGCCTTATTTTTCTAGCACAGTGTGTATTTTATGTGTATAGGAACTGATAAAAAGATCTCAAAATTAGTTTTGAGAGTGATGAAGGAAATCAGCATCTTCCTTTGGTTAATTTCATGAACAGAAAAGAACAGAAACTGCTAACTACTTATTGGAGCTATTCCCAACTGTAGCTAGATAGCTGTAAAAATACCAAAAATCTTACATCTACTCAGGAATCACCCGAGGATCATCTTTTTACCATCCCTACCCTTTGCTTTCTTGATGCTCTGGAAATATCCCGAAGATTTCTTAACAAGATGTAGAGTCAAAATGATTTTTTTTCTGTAGTCTAGCTATAACTATCTATAAAATTATTTTAAATGAAACAATATACTATAGGTATATGTCTTTTCTATTGTAGTATTATGTCATTTCTATTGTAATATTTCAAAGTTTCTGTAGGATCCTATTATGATTCCATTCTATTTTTATATTACCACAGAAGCCCAAATACCAAACACTGCCATTTCCATAAAATGTACATTCCTGACACCCATTACCACAACATCATTGTCTCGTCCCAACAGCAGTCAAGTAACTAATATCTTTCCTTTCAGTTCCTCACTCCACTGCTGCCTGTTCCAGATTTCTTTACCGCCTAGGCTTATTTTATTAGGTTCTCAAATTGACAGGTACCCTGAAAAGTGTTTTCTGCAAGTGAAAATCCAAGTGCAGAATGCCTTCCCATGTGCTCTTAAACATGAGCTTCTGAAGGCTTGAGGGGTGGCAGGGAAGGGATGAAAGATGAGAGGGGTGCTGGTGCTAGAGCTGGTGGGGCTCTCAGTGCTGCTGGTGGGACCTCCAAGCACAGCAGCCATGTACCATTGCCTATCCAGCTCCTTTGATTCAGCTTGCTAAGTAAAACTGCCAGACAAGATTTGCTGGGGGGGGGAGGTCCTGCCAGCATTTAGAGGATAGCTCTGTCCTCACTGAACCACAAATTGTACCATCCAAGGACGATGCTGAGGAAATATGATATCTAGGAAATAAAAAACAGAATGCTTCAAGGATTTTAATTTGAGGCTGAGACAAGTTTCAGGAGTATGAACTGACATTTAGTTAAGAAGGCAGCAGGAAGCAAAAAGAAAGCAGTGGTTAAAACAAAAATGCCAATCTAAAATTTCTGTAAGTTGATGTTTTTAAGGTGTTGAGGTTGTTGGGTTTTTCCATTTTTAAAAGCTAAACATGAAAGTTCTTCTTCAAACAGCCAGCCATCTGGCTCTTCCTGGATTTTAATGCAGCTCCTGAAATCTGATCTGAATTAATCCAGGCAATAGTGTTCTTTGAAGTTAGCAAGCACATAAACACAAAAGCTTTATCAGTAGGGCCATTCATACAGCAGTAAGTGATTGTAGAGTAAATTTATCCAGCCACAGCCTGTCCCAGCACAAAAACCATTCCCAACAAAGCATCTAATTTTGAGGATGGGCTCCCACTCTCTGAGCACACACAGTCTCCAGTTACACATGTGATGTGGGGGGGAATAAATAGGAACAAGAGTGGAATTGACCCTGTGACCCCTAGGACAAGCTGCAGGGCTGTTCCGCAGGCATCTGCGGCCTCGGCAGCGCTGCGATTGTGTGGCAACAACAGCAGCGTGCTGAAGCTTTAGAAAGAGCTGAAAACAAAGTTCTTCTTGTGTTCCTCAATAGCTACGCAGTGTCAAAGAGCCTGTCAGGGTCTCCTTCACAGGATGGCACAGGACAAACTGATCTGGGGTCTTTAATTTTGTCCCTCTGCCCAGCACAACATAGCAACAGACTCTTCTCGCTCTCGCTTGTGAGACACGTCCTACCCACAACTTCCTTCCTGCAGTCCAGATTAGCAACAATTTCTGTCAACATCAAAATAGCTCAGAAGGCGTGTTTAATAATATAGAGTAATGCTGAGGAACACAGAGCAGTATAGAATGTTATGAAGCGTCTGATTAATCCCTGGGGTATACTACACCATCAGAAAACCCTGCAGGTTTCCCCAGAATCAGCAGGACGTTGTTAGGCAGTAAGACCTCCACTTTCCTCATCTTCAGTTCCCATTTAGCCTGGCAGGATTGCTTCCTCATAGAGACATTCTCAGATGAAGTCATGAGTTCAACATCCTTATTTCCATCCTTATTTCCATCCCATTTCTTCTTTCTTCCAGCTATACCTCCACCTCTGGAGATGTCACAGTATGAAGAACAGTCACAACTTCATTAAACCACAAAGCTGGTTAGAGACCCCTCCATCTGAGAGCAATATTTTCTATCATGGCCAGACAGGGCCCAATTTACATGAAACTGTGGCAGCTTCAGGACCACATGTTGGATTTTCATACAACTTTTTCTGTTGCATTTTCCCAGCAATCTCAATATAAGTTTCTAATATGCCAGGCATTCTTCCCTTTAGCTTTGTCACAAAAAATTGTCAGCAGGTAATAGTTCATGATTTATTTCTAATGTTCTCCAGTTTTGCTGTTCCCATCCCATATCACAGTTGAATTCAGGAATCTTTGTCTATAAGGCACTTTATTATTTTGATATATTTCAACTGCTTGATGGCTGGAATAGATACTAGTAGTTAGAGATATAAATCTTTATTTTCCTCCAAATTACCTAAACTCAATCTCACATAATACATGCAGTTTTCCTGAAAATTCTGTCAAGCTACTTGAGTTTGAATATGCATGGCAAAGACTCCTCTAACTGGGCAACTGGTAACAGTTTAGAGCAACTCCAACACTCATTTTACCTCTAGCTAACAAATAAATTGGTAAGATTTTTATTTTAATAGATCAGTGTTCCTCTGCCAAAAAGAAGGCTCCTTGAATTGTATGAACTATATTTCTGTCATAGAAAGCATATAAATAGTTTCCAGGCTCTTGCTGTAATTTTGAAACTGATATAAAATATTCCCAACCCTGCACATGGCTTTTTCCTATTATATTATTTTCATATGACATGTCAGCATATTTTTCTGTCTCATATTTTCTTCTGTGCAAGATTGTTCCACTTCCAGCCTGGGCAGAGCTGGATTTTGCTGTAGACAGGAAGGGACGTGGATAGCCCCTGCATGTTATTCTATACCACTTCACATGTTTTCTGGGGGTCGGCAAAGGGGTCTCTTCCAGGTCTACCATGGTGTGGCAGGGTGGAAGGAGCAGCTGGGTTTTGTCTTCCATTGAGGGAGTTCCATGTGAATGGTTTGCCTCTTTCTTGTACCCTCTGTCATTAGCATTCTTGTTCTCATTGTTCATTTTCTTATCTCATTGCTGTTTCTAGCAAGTTGAGCTTATCTCAACCCACGATCTTCACTTTTTCTGCTTGCAATTCCCCTCTCCATCCCACTCCAGGGAAAAGGGGACAGGCAAGGGGGAGCAGGCGAGTGGCACATGGTTTGGAGAGTGTCTGTGGGAGCACTAAACTGGGGAGCACCATTCCTAAAACACAGCAAAGACGAGCAGAATGAAAGTCACGATTAAGACCAGTGTGTCTGCCCCTAGCAACACAACTCCACAGAGCTCCCATGCCAGCCTCGAGCTGCAGTGAGTGAGGCAGGAGGGAGAGCTGCCTGCCAGCCCCACAGCTCATAGCCCAGTGGCAGCAGCTCTCACCCACCTTATTCACAAAAACTCCTGTGACATGATACACTTCTACCCAGGACCTGGGTCCTGCCTCCTTTCTTGCATTCACTAACACTGCAGGGAGCCAGACCCCAAGCTGTGGATTTGCACTGAGATAGAATCCTCTGTCTGAAGTTGCAAGATTGTTTACAGTATTTCTGAATCTGACATCTCAAATGTTGTACAAATGCAGCCAACATATTTCTCAGATGTTGGCCCTCTGGGTCATGCAATGTATCCTGAAAAATGTTTGTGGGGTATTCAGCATGAGAAGGGTCTCTACACATGAGAATTCAGGAAAGTACCATAAGAAATACAGAAACAGATAGTGAACATGGTGAATTAAAGTGTTTTCATCACCACTACAAGAAATAGTGATGTTAAAAATCAATTTTATAAGATTAGAAACAGCAGAGTTGCCCATGGATCTGGCTGAGATGTGAAGATGCAAGGGGTGGGCAGGAAGGAGCAATTGTCACTTCTTTTCCCAGTTAGGCAAAGGACTTTACATCCAGTCTGCCCCCGGTCATTTATAAATTATTACATTAATGTTTTATGTAAACAGAAGAACCAACAGATTTGTGGTTAACATCCACAAAATATTATTTCTTCCTTCTCCTCATTTGTTGTAAAGATGTATGTGCTCCCCTCAGCAATTCATGTAATTAAGAAATAAAAGCTATTTATTTGATATGTAAAACTTTCCAAAGAATATCCATTAGGCCCAGGCACAGTCCTAGCCACTAGTATATGATAAATTCATCTCTTCTTCCATGAAAACCTTTCACAAGTGTGTGAATTTCCAAAGGCATGGCCAATGCTCACTCACTCCAGTAGCTCCCCAGAGAATACCATACAAAAAGCACTTGCAGGGCACAGCCCATAATGTTGGCAAACAATCAGAAATGAAACCAGACAGTTACCATTATTTCATCTGCTTTGTCTTTTCTTCCAGTGAGTGCTTGTGGGGAGTGTGCACACACACATTTGCATGTGTGGGCATTTGGGGGCTCCTGTGAGCAGGGGGACACAGGCAGCTGCTTTTGTGTGGGTTGATGGGAGCTCCATGCCAGGAGCATCTCTCAGAGCAGGAGGGAGGATAAGTTAGAGAGCCCCAACTTGGGCACTCCTATCCTGGGACCACAGTGTGCCTCAAATGGGGCCAGGCTTGTGGGGAGGTTTCCTGTTTTGTATACTCTGGCTTTTGCTTCCTGTGGTTCACAGGCCAGCAGTGCCCAGGACTGCTGCCTTGGAGAAGGCAAGCCCGTGTGTAATCCACCAGCAATTAGTTCAGAGGGGGATTGACATCAGATACAAACACCACCATTTCTTACCATGTATTATTATGAACTTCACAGCATCATCTCTTATGCCTGTGAGCAAAGCAGGGCTCAGCAGTCTAGCCTGAAACTGCTTTCTAAGGAGATTGCCTCAGTACTGCATTTAGAGAGTGTATTTGAGGATTTACTCTGGCACCAGACCCACTGGCACAGACCACCCAGGCCAGGCAGGAGGATTTGGGGGCAGCAGTGCAGCAAAGCAGAATCCAACACACCTTTCTTACCCAAAAGAATAAATATTAGACCCACACCAAAATGGCTGAGGATCTGCTTAGGCCCTTGCAGTCCTGCTCCTCTTGCAAATACAGTTTTCTTCAGAAGGGGAATACAACTAAATCAATCATGCAACAACAACTAATGGCAGAGACCTCATCATGTCTTCCTGAATAACTGATGGGAAGGTCCCAGTCACAATCCCTTTCACTAGGATTCAGAGGTGAGGGCTAAGGAAGGGCAGAGGCAGTGATGCCACAAACCAGCGCAAATCTGTCAGGTGGTAGAGAAGGCCATGAGGAAAATTTGGCCAGACCTTCCAACCTGAAGTCAAAACACAAATATAAAATGCTTCAGATATTTATGTAAAGGTTCTTATAGCTGCTACAGACATAAGGTCATAAGATTTTGATTGATATATTTAGGGATTGATCATGCCTTGTAAACAACCTACAATAGTGTCTTGAAATTCAGTCATCTGCAGGCCCATGAAGCTGTTTATAGTTTTTAAATGGCCCTCTGAAAAATCAGTGCTAATGAATGCTGTGACTCTTGTGACTCAAACAAAAGCAAAGCATTTCAAAGATTTGAGGAATGCCCTAATATTGCCAGTATGCCATGTAGCTTCATTTTCTGAGACAATATTGATCTTTCAGTCTGTACTTATGGCACTAGAAATGGAATTTATATACAATGAAAAGGCTTTGCTGTTGATTTCACCTCTGGCTAAAAATCTAGTCAGCAGGACTTCAGGAATATCCTGAACAAATGACAGAAAGGGTCTGCTTGATACTTATTGCCACTATTAATCAAGACTGAATTCTAGCTAAGTAGTACAAATGGGATGAGAGCAGACATGGCAGGGTAGAGGTATCTGTAAAAACTGTGTCTGATTGCAAAAGCAGGATAACTCCAAGCAATCTCTGTTCCCATCATACCTCCCAGAGTTAATCCAGCTTTGGATTCCAGTACCCAGGAATAACACACTCATTTTGATCCTCTGATTGCACTTTTTCCCCCAGTGGCTGTGCTAGCCTATAATAGCTTCCTTTTCCTGTTTTAAAGGATATGTTTTCAGACTCCATTGTGAATTAATCAGTAGGAGTTCCTCATTTTCAATACTGTTTAAGGTGAACAGCTCTCCCTTCTCATGTCCTTTTAGCACAATTGTGCTTTTTTTTCCAAATGAAGCTCACCTATGATCCCATTTATATCCTGAGGCAGTTTTTGTGGCATTAGCAGCACTCTTCCAAGAGCACGTAGGTTCCTAAGTTTATAAGATACGTGTTTCCTAACATTAGCATGGAACTGTGTTGCTATAAAAACATCATTTCTGCACTTATTTTTTGTGCCTTCATGTTTACACTGGAGATGGTTCAAATTTCTCTGGCAAGGAGGTGTTTCCATCCTTCCTCCCCAGTCGTTCACTGACTGTACAGAGCTGTGAATGGAGCACGTCCAGTTGTGTAGGCAAATGTTGGATTTTTCAAAGTAGGTGCACTGTGACAAGAAAGCTTCAGTCTGTGATTTCAGACTAAAAATATCTGTGGTGTATGCGTGGATGGCCTGGGTTTGAGTCTGTTTGATGAGAGTGTTTAACAGGCCATCATGTATTTTAAAGTCTGGTAAGCTGGACATGTGCAATAAGCAAACACAAATACTTACATTTTCTATTCTAAGGCATTTAGAATGGGTCAACATCTTTGATTCAGCCCAGTGCCCATTTCCTTGCATGGGCTGGTGTTTGTATCCCAAGGAAACTGTATTACAACAGTCATAACTACTCCACTTTACAAAAAGCTATTTAGTGAAGATGAAGTTCTAGAATGAGATGTGTTTTGGGTTCATTGTGGGCTTTTTACAATTGTACCCATCTTTTATTTAATAATGATGGAAGCCAGAGAACAGTGATCAACTCTAAACAAACAAAATGCTGGTTGAAGATATTGAAGACCACAGGATCAGAAACTTGAAAATATATTCCCTCAAATGCCTATGTAAATCTTCATTCAACTGTGTCTTTTCCCATTCCTCTACCAAAGGAAAAAAGTATAAAAAATCAAGTATTGTCACACTGCTCTAATTCTGTTAGCTGAAAGGAGCTACTGTATGTTGGGTGCCTTCACAGGCCTGCTCTGAAAGATGCCTAACAGGTGAATTGATGATGCCTGTTGCACATATTGAAAGCTTAACTCTTGCCTTGCTTTGCCATGTGTTTATACATATACTAATCACAAAGTTGTAATTTACTTCTTTTGTTATTATCTTTTGCTATTATCTATTTGCTAGATTAGAGAATGATTTTGTCAGACAATCTAAATCTGATCCTTTCTAACCCAAGGACTTATATTAAGATGAAAAGATGCAGAATAGGGATAATTAGAGCTTCTCTTCACATCTTCAGCTCATCACAAGTTGCCAAAAATATGAGCCTTGTTTGGATTTCAGAAACCCAGCAAACTAACTGCCAGATATTTATGATCTATACGGATACAAATCATTATGAATTATAGTCTGAGTTTGGAAGTTGCTCCTTTCATGGTTGATTTACAGTGCATAGTTAATGCCTAATTATTTCATTGTGCCTTTTGCCAGGGTATGAATAATTCATGATCCTTCTTTAACAAAACAAAGAACAGGTTGATTCATGATCTTGATCCACAGCCAGAATTTAAAAAAACATATGAATATTGGAACAGTTCAGGACTTGGAAAGATGAGAGGAAGACCAGTTTTCACATTCTATCTAGATTATCCACATTAGCATCCAGAGGTTACATGGTAAGGATTGTGCTGTGTAAGAGATAGAAAGAATATGAATGTATTACTTGCAAAACTCTGCTGAAGTGTTGGCCATTTAGTTATTCCATCAGCCTCAAGAGCTGGCCATGAAGTATCTTCATGGTGCCATTGCTCAGCTGTTGACTGTGGACTCATTTTTGTCGGTGAGCCAGAAAGCTGGCTGTGAGCAAAGGAGAGACAATGTCTGGAAGATAAATTTATTGCTCACATTGCACCCTCTACTGTCTAACTCCTGTAACAGCTGTGGGCAAAGTCTGACTCCTTGTTGGTCTGTGTTACAGGGGACAGAGAAGTAATTCAAGGGAAAAATGCCAAAGTAAAGGAAAAGGCCACATAGGTAACAAGTAAATCTGCATGAGATCAGAAATTAATTATTATATTTTTTGTCAAATGGCTGACTAATGAATTGTTGAGGCCAAAGCCTTAATCCTGATTGCATTACTAGTCTGAGTTCAATGTGGGATCCTCTTTAATGAGGTCAGCAGGACATTGCCAGCAGAATGTGAGCCACAGGATTAGAAAGCACATCTGCCTTCCTAGACCATCGGATACATTTGAGGTTCAGACACTAAAAGTTCCTCAAGGTGTCTAAGCAGGTCTGTGGAGTACAAGGGCCTTTATTAGACATCACATCTCACTGACAATCACAAGCAAAACTCATCAAGCTGCCAGGTTAGGAGGATGGGTAAAAGCACTGAAATAGGTTGGAGAATGGGCAGTTTTTTACCTTAGGTTACACCCCAACCAGAAGCACCTTTTATCAGAGTGTGTCATTGCCCACACTGTTCCATTAATCATCCTGTTTCACCACTGCATGCCAACAGAACACAGCATCCAACCTTAAAAGCTCAGCCTGTCGCTAAATTCCTACCCAAAATGAGTTGCTGATGACTCAAGAATCAGAAGAGCTCCCAGTTGCTCAGGGCTAGCTTACCTGGTAGAGCACAAATAGGGATCTAGAGAGTGACACTAGAATTTGGAGCCTGGTTTTAAACATATGAAAATGTGCTGTGCAATGCAGAGAGAAACCCATCTCTAGAGAGGTGAGTCTGCCCACCATCACTGAGATGTGTAAAACAGCTGGGATGGCACATCTGTGCTGGTATCTGTCATTTCTCACCATCTACAGAGGGAATCTAGATAAAGAATGGAAGAACATATTTGTATACTTACAGATGTAGCTGATTGATAGGGAAAAAAAGAGATAAAATATGGGTATTCAGTCCATGGTAATTACTCATTATCACAAGAGAAAGAGGCATTTGCATTACTTCTATTAAAAGAATTAAAACTTTACCAAAAGTTCTTCTGATCTCACATTGGTTAGAAATATGGCACTGTTCTGTACATGCCAAAAGAGACAAAGACTCATTACTGGAGTGGGAGAACAAGGTTTCAAGTTCAGTCTCAGGACAGCATCACAGAGGACTCAGCACTCCCAGCACTTCCAGGGCAGTATGGAGGAGATTATCAGAAGACAGTGGGTGGCAGCCTGCATAATCATGTTTGTGGCTGTGCCCTCAGATTCAGTTTTTCACAGGGTAAGGTTTAAAAGAGGAGCTGATGCAGGCTTTCTTTTATTGCAGCCAGACATAGTAAAAAACCCCCAAAGGTTGGTCCTCACAGAAACCGAGCAAATGAGCAGTTCTGCTGCAATTATTTCAGAAGTGTATCTCAGGAGACCTGTTACTTTTGTATCATGCTCTGCTGCTGCTCAGGGATACTGTGGTCATAGGAATCAGCAAAGCAAAAATTTCCTTGAGTTGCACTGTGAGGGAGGAGACATAAAATTCCATTACATATCAGGTCTTCAGTAAAAGTTGCAACAATGGTGCCTGTTACTCTGTCAGGATCATTTTATCCCACTTTATTCTTAAACTTTCAATGTGATGAGCTTTCCCTCCAAGCATTTACAGCAGAAGAGAGGGGAAGTATTATAACAGCTGAGCAAGGAGTCATACTTCAGGAGGGTTGTCAGCTGAGGTCTTTAAAGCAAAGATTTGTCTCTCGAGAGACTTAGCAAGAGCCAGAGGCTTTAAAAAGCAGACTGCACAAAGCACCAGGCAGCATGGAGGAGGAGAGAACTCTGCAGTGTTTGGACTTGACAAGCAACCTTTTCCCTCTTTGACTTCTGTTATTTTAGGACAGTAATCTGCTGCTCTCAGACTGCTGTCCTTGGCAAAGACTGAGGCTCAGCTAGCACATGGATATCCTCCTTTATAACTGAAACACAGGGCTGGAAACTCAGAGCCTAGATTTGGAGGAGCTCACCACAAAAAAATATCCTCTCCTCTCATTATCACCTCTGCTTCATAGCATTTGACATCAGCCTCAGCCTTTCTGGATTGTTTGTTAGAACTGAACATGTTAAAGATAAGGGAGAGCTCTTAGCCAGCTAATGCTTGGAAAAAGGTTAAACTTTGAATTAGAATGAGCTATGCAGAGTTCTTTTCCTGGAAGAATGTCTAAAGGTGGCTACAAATGGACCTTCTTTAGCATGTTTCATGCCAGTGGAAAGGTAGCGCAAATAAACCCTTGACAGGAAAATCATGGACTGCAAATGTTGGGGAAATTAAATCCAAGTGTGGTAATTAATTAATTAATTACAAGTAATCTGTTCGCCTGGTTACCATGTCTAATGCAAACTAACGTTGAATAAGAAGGAAAGCATTCACTCCACATGAATGGAAACTTTTTAGAAGTTGCTTCATGATAGGCACAAAATCAAATTAGCCAGCTGTTCCACTAGGAATGGACTTGATTCAAGGCATGAGGTTTCTGCAAATTTGTAATGACATCTCCTGTCTGAGCTTGTGCAGATTATATTTTCCAGGAGTCTAATTTCCACTACCCAAATCCCACCGGATCAAAAATTATATGTACATAGCTCGAATCCATAAGGAAACAAAGATATTTGGGGCTGGTTTCAGGAACATATTTGCCATGCAAGGCACAGCAGACCCAGGTGCCAAGGGTAAATACAGGAAAGGTAATATCAAAAATCAGACCTTAAACCTTGGCCATGTCACTGCATGCAAAGGACATGCTGATTTTACCAAGGTTGGCAATATAACTCTGTGTTAGGAAGGGTTCTGCATCAGGACATCAAGTTGTTTTTTTGTGTAGGGAAAATTCAACAAGTAAGTAAACAAAGCATAAAAACAAAAAAGCATTAAAATAAGCCATTCTCCTCAAACTGCATCTAGTAAATCAGGCCTGCAGAGCCCAGAAACAAAATGAGTGTTGTTTCAGTAGAGCAAAGTGACAGGGCCAACAGCAGATGCACTTCTTGGCACTGAGTCCTGCAAATTTTGTAAGCAGCAGGGATGAACCTGTTTCACCAAAGATTAAGTCTACACAAAAGCTTCACATTCAGCATTGGGAAAGAGGCTCCTCTATTGTACTGGCAAGCAGCACCAAAGATAGAGTACCCTGGAGACAGAATGTGAGGCTACTTAGAAACACACTTGCCAGCCTGAAAAGAGTGGCAGCACAATGGCAACTGGTGAAGAAACAGCTGGGCATGGTGGCACAAGGCTGTGTCTTTCAACCCACGCTACAACACTTGTTCCTACAGCCAGTGTGTTGTGGAGAAGTGCTTGTCCCTTTCCATTTGGTCCCAGGGACCTGAATGGGTCCAGTGTCAAAGGAGGCAGGTTAGGGGCTTGGGCTTGCTTTGCTCTAACACTCAACAATATTGGCAAGGCTATAGTTACATGCTAAGACTGGCCATGTGCAAATTTAGATGACAGTTGCGACTTGTTGTTGATGTTAGAGAAGCACCAGGAAGACTTGAGGAGATTTTGGAAAAATACAGGCCATCATAAACACAGCTGGTAAGAAACACACTTCTAGCACTTTGCAATCATGCCAAATTCAACAGCAGAAAAGTGTGACTGCTGGCCAGTTCTAATGTAAGCATCCATAACATGGGTAGTGGACAATCCCATCCAGTTCAGCACTTTAACCTCTGGAAAAGCATCTATTCTGTCGGCCATTTAAATGTCCTTCACAGTTTTTATGTAAGAAGCTCACTTCTGCAGCTGTATTGAGAAAAACAAATCAGCTGTAAAAATTCCATTGTATGAACTATGTGCAGGTTTCAAGCTAAAAGAAAATGGAATACTTTTGTGTAAAATGTGTGTGCCTCTGCTCCAAGCTATTTGATTTAAAAATGCTCCTTCCTATTTGAATTCTCCTCAAAAAGAATCTAAGAAAGTCCTTTTAACAGCACTGGATGAAAAGTCATTTCAACAGGCAGTGGCTTTTAAAAACTTGTATTATTTGGTGTATAAAGTGTTCCAAACCCACATAGCACTTAATGACCACAGCAAATTTTAAGCTTTTTTAAATGCTTCCTTGGACCTTTTCCTAGAAAGAAATCAGGCACTGCTGCAAATGATCTGAGGATGATAATTCACTTGAGCAGAGCTGGTTGCTGGTATGAGTAGATGCATATCAATATTTTTGTTTCCCAAAACTGAAATAAAGCCATGTCCCTGGAGCACATCAGCACTCTGGGATCAGTATCCTCAAACAGCAAATGCTGTGAGGTGGAATTTCTGACCAGCAGTGATCTTGGTTCATCATTTCAGATGAGGTGTATTCAAGAGTCACCAAAGATCTAATCCTCAAGAAAAGCACTTTCTACAACCTTTACTCAGGGAAACTGCTGCACTCTTCTTGAGCCACACTTCAGAGAAAACATGATGAGAGCAAACCACGGTAACTTTGTGCCAGTAACTCGTGAGCATGCATGGAGTTGGTCTATTCATACACAGGGCTGACACAGCAACACTCAAGTACAAGAGCCACTTCTCCAGCCCAGAGGAGGCTGTGAAGGCAGAGAAAGCTTGCTCATACATGGAAGACAGTTAACTTTTTATTAGGCCTAAGCAGTTTTATCCTTACTATGCTGAACCAAAATAGTTGATTTCAGGGTATGCTGCAAGATTCAGTCCTTTTCCTACAGTGTCAGAAGTTTTGAAATGAGCAAATATTATTAGAGAAATTATGTAATTAGAATTCAGTTTACCTGTTTTGAAACCACTGGAGAATAATGCTGCACATTCTCTGTTTTCTTATTTCTGAGACAATATTTTATCATGACCCACAAAAGCTACTGCAAGGCCATATCTCCTTTCTTACCCTTTGCTGTGGAAATGCACATTACTGAAATCTCCCAAGGCTAGAAGTAAATGACTCTAGCTCACAAGACCGAAGTACCTCAGTCCAAACTTACATCTCATGAAAAACAAAGCAAACCCACTTAAAAAATCCCCATTCATCATGAAGATAGATCTATACATAAACTTCTGAAAATTTTCTTGTCTGGTCTAAGAGGGAATTTTTTTCAGTGCCTATTCAGGGTAGTATCAGCAACTAGCTCTATTAAAATTAAAGTCAGCAAATGTTTCCAATATTGTCATTTTTCAGTGGTTTCATTTTCAGTGATAGCCTTCATATATAGAGATAAATGCCTTTAAAACTATTGCTTTTTACAGTAAGCCCATTGATCATTGGTAGAAAGAGAGAAAAAAGTTTTTTCTTAAAATAAGAACAGAAAAGAAAAGAAAAGAAAAGAAAAGAAAAGAAAAGAAAAGAAAAGAAAAGAAAAGAAAAGAAAAGAAAAGAAAATTGAGAGAAGTCCTTAATGATTAGTTTTAAATTAAAACTTTAGGTAAAAGAAAAGTTTCTTATGACATTTCTTCTGAATATAATGAAACTTGGCCCATAGTTTCAGAAAGAAGATTCCACATATGTATTTCTTTCTCTTTAAACATCAAAAATACCTATGACAAGTAGATAGGGTACCCTATAACCTGTGTATCCCCACAAATTGTGTAGGTTTCCTAACTATCTGACCTGACTACAAAATATTTGAGGGATGTAAGAACCACAACCCCTCCCACCTCACTTTCTCCTGAATCAGGATCCAGCCTAGCCCTGATTTCTGGGTGCCAAGCCCTGAGCTATGCCTCCAGCCAGAGGCCATCCCCAGAGATGCTGTGAGCTGGGAGCTGTGCCTTTAGCCAGGCTGTGCAGGGCCTCTGTCAGCTGCTGCTTGCACAAGAGCCAGGGGCTCATGGGTCTGGCCCAGCTGAGGGAGCACACCCTGGCTCTCACACCTGCTCACTTTATTTCCTCTACACTCTGCAGGCAGACCTGAGCAGTGCCACACGTGACCAACAAGCCTGCTGGAATCTCTGTGGCTGGGACACAAAGTGTGTGTCTGGTAAATTAAGTGAATCTGCCAAGTGGAGACTTGCCTGCAGTCTGTGAGATGTCAGCACCCTGCAGCACAATGGGCACACTGCCACAGACCACCTCAGGAGCAGCTTTTGCTGCCCACTCCTTGTTCCAAGTGCTTCCAGAAAGTTTAACTAGTCTAAACAGTTGATCAATAGATGGCCACTTCACACTTCTGCCAAACTCAGTGTTGCACCCATAGCTTCATGTTCCTATGAATATGTATTTGCCACAGGTAGACTAAAAATTGTCCCATCTCCCAGTCCAATGCTTGACAGGACCCCAGCTCACGGACAGTGCAATCCCAATGCTCCTTCATCTAAGATGTGTTCACTGTATTAAATACAGCAAGGTTGGTTAAAGACACTTTCTTTGGTGTCTTAGTGTCTGTGTCACACACCAGACAGCAGGAAAGGGAAGGAGCCACTTCATTCCCCAATGCATTGACATGCAATCCTCATCACAGAGAAACTCCTAGTGTCCTGTGGGTGAGTTATCTACAGGCTTAAATGTAGGAAAACACTTGGAAATTTATTCTGCTGGCCTTTTATGGCAAAATGCAAGAATTATTGTTTTGTTAGTTCATAATATACTTTAGGTTAGAGTTAATTTCTAAGCACACATGATGCTGGTGTAAGACTAAGAGTTAGGGCATTAGACACACAAGAATAGCTATTCCCACCCTCAGATATTTTTACTCAGCCTCAGGAAGTCCTCCAATACAATGCCCACATCCTCCCCCACCCAGGGTGTCATAGGTTGCACCTTTACCTTTCACTTGACTAACAGATACAAATCAGACTTAGGAACACACAGGAAAGAGAGTGGATTTTTACTTTGCAATAAAGATTTCAACTTGGATACTGTTATTGTAGTGAGACAGAAATTTTTCAGCCTAACTCACCAGACAAAATCTTCCTGTATGAAAGGCTCTCTAAGCTAATCCTTTTATGGGTGAAATAAACCCATGAATCAAAGGTACACAGAGATCCAAGAAGGAATAGGAAGAGATTGTACTTTAGTGCTCCTTTACAAAAATTGATTTCATTCATTTCTCCCTAATGCTTTTATTTTGAAGAATACTCTTTTCAATGTCATATTCATTTGAAGTGACTGATAAGCAAATCTAATTGGAAAATTTTCTCACAGTCATTATTGGAAGGTTTTTATTTCCTCTTGAAGTATTGCCTATTTCTTTCATTTACTCAATTTTTTTTCAAACTGATAAATAGCAGGAAACTTCATCAGGAAAAAAAGGAAAGATCTTACTATCTTAAGGCAAAGATGGAGATATTCTACTTTTTAATATCTTACAACAAGCCAGACAAATTGCAAAAATTGTACTCAGTGTTACAAGTATTTCAGCAACACTTAAAGAAACAGTATATCAAGTTTTATCAAGTAAAAATATTATCATTCATCTTCTTAATATTTTGTTTTTCTTGTTGAGGTTAGCAACTGGGAATTAATACCAGCACTTGCTACTAATCGGCCTCTTATTCCTCAGTGATCCATATCCAATATTAAAAGTTATATATTTTGAGGCAAAGTGCTTAAAGCATTTCATAAAAGCCATAAAAATCTTTATCCTTGTTTTGCAGACAGTGCCACAGAGGTGATCTGATGATGCAAAATAATTCCATAAATCTGTTACAGAGTTAAGAGCAGAACCCACATCTCTCTGATCTCATTTCCGTCTCCCAGTCAGTTTTTGCATCTTGTAACAGGAGGAACAGAGATGATGTGCAAAGCTTCACTTAACAAACCAAAGATCACCTCAGCCACATTCTATGTATAACAGGCCTTGTCTTACCAAGAATGATGACATCAAAATGAGTTCACTTTATTAAAGACTAGAAAAGATGCCTCTGAGCATCACAGTGCTGAGGTTTTTGTACAGTTGCATATGCAAGGGCTGATCTTGGAGCTTATTGCCCAAGGCTGATCAGAACTGGAGGACTTTATAATTATAGCATTCCCTAATTATAGAAAGGATAACACTTCCACTTATGAACAAATGTATGGTTAATTGTTCAGTGACAATGGGAAGAAAAATTAAGTACTGGGACTATTTAAAGAAGTTTTTTAAACATAATTAATAATTAAAGGCATATTTAAGTGCAAATAAGGCTTCCTAAATTGCCACTCTTCCCGGCACATTTCACACTAGTGAAGCCTGTGGCCTTGGGCTGAGGGCTGGCTGTGCTGGTGGTGGGCTTATCTCTTTGCCCAGAGGGAGGCAAGGGATGGGAAGTGGTAAATTGATGTCTTTAGGAAAGGCTCAATGCTTATGGAGGTATCATAATATCTAATCCAGCCAGGAATGAACAGGAGGTGTGCCTGCAGTTGTAGTTCCGAGTACCAGCAGAATTTTGTTTCTCCTACATTACATTTCTCTAATGCAAAGGCTCTCCCTGAGGAGGTGACCAGCAAGAGATGCCCAATGCCTTGGGGACATGAGACAGCCATTCCTGAGAGAGCTGCTGTGCCTGGCAGCAAATGCAGGAGAGCTGTGGTTCAGGAGGCTTGGTCATGTCAGCAGGGACACTGTTCATCAGAAATACACACCCACACCTTGGCCTGGGTCCTCTCCACCAGCCAGCATGGCAGGGGGTTTGCTGCTTTTGCACAGCCCGATGTTAACTGAGGGCTCAGCTGTCTACCTGCACACACCGGCTGCCATCAAAGCTGTCAGCCTGCTGTCATTCAGAGCAGCTCAGCATCAGTCCCCAAGCCTTTTCTTCGAGAAAAAATAATTGCTTTTGCTTGCACCCACTGCCAAAAGCACGCTTTGAAGCCAGCAGCAGCCCTTGCAGGGACAGAGACTGGATCAAGATCTGAGAGTGACAGGGAGGTGGAAAGGAGCCAGCTGCCAGGAGCTTAAGCAGCACAGCTCCCAAGGGGCAATCACATCAGAAAGGCACAGAGCTCTACTGAACCACTTCTAGCTGTGGAGCTGGGGCCCAGCTGCTCTCCCAACAGCTCACTCTGCTGAACCAGACCTCAGCAACCTCAGCACAGCCCTCCCCATCTCTCCCTTGTGCTTCAGAAATTCACAATTGCTGAAAGCTGGTTTCCCTAAGCCTTTTCCTCTGGCAGGATATCAGTGAACAGGCGTCTCATCTAGACATTTACACCCTGAGTGGGCAGTCATGAGGAAAGAGAGCCACCATGTTGCTGTTAGGGAACAATTATTCCATGTAACACATATAGGCCAGGAAGGTTCTGTGACAGTGAGTATTATCAGAACTGATCCCTAATCATCCTTCTCTAGAACATTCTTTCCAGCTGTATCTTAATGCTCTTGTGTTTGCAGGAATATGAAACTCCAGGCCCAGCCTTCCCTCATTAAAACAATTTGTTTAAAAAATGTACATGCAAGCAGAGGAACATCTACCAACACCTTAGGATGGAAAATACAGAAATATAAAAATCTGGTTTACATTTTTTTCAGATTGAGCTAATGGAAAAAGTTATCACTTGGCTGTTTACAGTCATCAGGATAAATGCTGACAGGTTTTATATAGGCTATAATATCCATCTGGAAGATGTTTGGACATTTCCAAATGTTAGGAACAGTCATTTTAATTCCAAGACAAAGGAAAAGGCTAAGGATTGAACTGACTGTTCCATCCCACAAGGAAAACAATTATTTTTTTTAAATGCCACAAATATGTTAAGCTCCTGTGTAGAAAAGTTTCATATGTTAGCATTAGACTTAGTTCTTTTGAGGGGTTTTTTAAAGTATCCTTGAACATGTGGTTTGATATGTTTTATTTAAAAGAATTTTCTTTAAAAGATCCATCCAGACACCAAATTCTTCCAGGCATCTGAAATGCTGATCATGAGGACTGCTTGAGACAAGGCACTTGTTTGGGGACAAATCTGATGTCTGACTCTTGTGAAATGAGGGCATTAAGATATCTTGCACAGGATAAGCTGCAAGGCATTTCTAAAAGAAACAGCTGGTTCCTTTCAACCTGGGCAGGAGGCAGTCAGAATTTCCTTTGTTTTTAGTAGATTTTAAACTAACTCTATTGTTTAGGGAAGGACTGTAAGCTACCAAATGCCTAAGAAATATTGTGTCTTGTCTGTGCTACACCATCTGTCTTTGCAAAGCTACTGCAATATCAGAAGTCTTCCTGTTTGGCATTTCATGTTTTATGTATGCTGTGATATCTTTTCATAGTATTAACTTAAATATTGCAAGACTGTCTGCAGGTTTAGAGAAAAAATTTCCTTCTCCCTCCCCTTTCTATCAACAGATATTGTTATATTCACTGGAATTCAGTAATTCTAGTAGTGGGTAGGGGCTTCCTGTAGTCCATCTGTAGGGATTTCTCCTCACAGTGCATATAGGATATAGCTTTACATTTCAGACAGACCAATGGATATAACCTTATTTTGACAGTGCCTTGCTGGCTGACAGGTGGCAGGACAGACTTTCTCCCTCATGACGCATCTCCCATGGGACTCATGGGGTGCTGGAGAAATGGGCAGGAATAAAATATTTTTCATGAAAAAAATCTATTCTTGTAAATCAACAGAAAGAACAGATATTTGAAGGCACGTAAAATTCTACAAGGGTGACAAAGTTAGATTATCTAGGTAAACTCCCCAAAATGTTCCAGTTCACTGGATTTTACTGGCTTAAGAATATAGGGACTGGAATTCTAAATGTATCCATAATGAACTCAACATCAGAAGTCTTCATGAAATATGGTCCTAGGTACAGCTTGCCTCTACCAAAGCCCAAAGTACACATCTATGTCAACAGAAATATGGTCTGAGTGACAGAGAGGAAATCACTTTCTTTCCTCCCTTTTACAAAATAAAAGAGAAACTCGATAATTTTAAGCTGTAATGGAATGAATGGAGATTTAAATGATGCCTAGCAATGGCTCAAGAAAAATTGTGATTTCACTTGTGTCAGTTTTTGACAGCACATAAAGGGAGAATGAAACTGATCTCCATACACCTCAAACACCTAAGAGCCAGGTTTCAGGAAAAGCCAGTGCCTTCATTTCCAAACTAAACTGGCCTTCCTGATGAGCTCCTCTACTTGCTCATCAAGAGAGTCCTGAAAACTCCTATTAAAGAGGAACCTTGACCAGAAGGGGACTGCCCCCTATCAAAAGGCATCACCCAAATAACTTGGAAACACACAACTGCTTCTCCTTGAGAGGATTCCTCTGGATATACAGAAGCCTTGGAAGCATCAGGGTTAGTGCTGAATTCTCCCTTATTCTGGCTACCAAGGACTGCATCAAGCTTCTGAAACACCTCTCTCAGGAAAACAAAAAAGAGATTGAATTCTTTCTCTTTAGCTTTTCATCCTTAAGTATTAGAGATGGCAGACAGGCTTGGCAATGATTTTAGGGCCTGATGGACACAGAATGACAGACCTAAGAAACCATAAAAACTATAAACAAATCAATGTAATCTCAATATGCCATCAAATTCAATGTTGAACATGCAGTAAAAATTAGACTCTTCAGAAATTTGTGGGACTACTTAGAGTGATGCATTAAGTAACTTCCTAACAAATCATATATTTCATTATTTATTACTTGGCATGACCATTTAAAATGAATAAAATTGCCTGATTTGGTGAAGGTAAAATGTAAGTCATTGACTTCAGTAATTGTTACACCATTTACCCCAACACTGAGACCAACAGGGAAAAAAAATATTTTAAGTAAATAAAACAAAAATGTATATTTTTATAGCTTGCAATTGAACATTTTAATATCATTTGTATTACTCTTGATATTAGCCTGGCATTCCAGAGGCAAATATGAAGGTTGTTTTTTCCATTTCTTAAGGCAGTAATGCAATTCTACATAAGATGTAATTACCTACAGCAAAGGAAGGTAGATTATTACACATGAGCAACCAGTGTGAAAGTATGGCTAGTCCAGCAGGATTCTTTTTTTATTTGAGAAGTTATAGAGGTCATGGCACTGCAATCAGAAGCAGACCTGCTTTCTTTTGTAGGTTTGCCTTCACGTTTGCCTTTTGAACACGAAAAAGGCTAATTTTTTTCCATGGAGAGGAACGGTAGGTGTTCTGCACACTTTTCCATCAATAGGGAGCTGCTCTGTGTGAGCAATTAAACCAAAAATAAATAAAGCTTATTCCTATCTGGGAGCACAATCGAGTCAAGCACCAAACAAATAGTCAAAACAATGGTCTTTGAAGGCTGGCATAGCTCCAGAAAAAAATTACAAAGCAAAGGATATTCAGTTTTGAAACGTGTTGAACAAAGTAGAAAATAAAATCCTCTTGAATTCACATAACAAATATATTTGTTTTGATTGAAACCTTTTCAACCTCAACTCACAATTCAAGCTTTGTTGAAAATGGAGTGATAGCACAAGGGAGTTACAAAGAAGCACCTGAGAGCTGTAACTCATATTGTTCAGGAAAAAAAACTGTTCCACATATCAGAAGTAACCAGAGTGGAAAAAATAAATATTATCATCTGAAATCGTTCAAGCTTCCATGTTTATCATTCATGATAAATATTAGAAAAAAAATTCTATTACTGCACAATAACCAGTATAAAAACTAGAAACTTAGAAAAGAAGAGAAAAATGAGAAAAACTTTTTTTTTTCTAGCAAAGAAAGTGTGTAAAAATAGCTATTAATTCCTTTAAATCTAAGAATCACAAAATTCAGGAAGAATGGGTTCATGTATATCTGAAAAGCAACTTCAGAATTTGCCATGCTCTGCTTATTGAATTCCTCTCCCAGTAAACCTTCCAAGACTTATGTGAATGCCAGCTGCAAAACAGCTGCTCACAAACAGCTGAGTGACCAGCCATGGCTGGTCTTAGATGCTCTGTTTGGTTCTTTCTTCATTAAGGTGGAAAAAAGGAAGGAATAGGACACAGCCAAGGCTATGGGTACCGTACAGCTCAACAGATTCCACACTAGGGTTTAACAGTTACCCCAATACACAGGTTGAGCTTTTCTTTTTTCCTTTTATTTTTTTTTCTTTTTATTTTGAGTTTTCTTTAAGAATAATTACAGGTCTTTGTGAGGAGAAGGGCTTCACTTCTGAGACGACCAAGGTAATTCGTAGCCTGAAGAATTTACCAGGGACAACCTCTCTCAGGTCACCATCACTTCAATGCTAATGATATAAAGGTCTCTGTTGAGATACCACACACAACATGGTGACGCAGTTAATGTCCAAACATTGACTGACATATAAATGATCTGCAAAGCCATAACAGTTTTCAGTCACACCAGTAGCATCACCTAATTTTACTTGAATTCTGATGAAGTTTGAGAAACACTGTCACTCTGGAATGTTACTGTCTGCTAAGGGAGGATGCATACTGCAATGCATTGCAATGAAATAAATAAATTCCTGGTTGTCAATTTTAATAGTTGCTCTAACAGACACTCAAAAGATGATGATTGAAATTTATTACAAATAAATAATTACATATGCAAATTCGTGGGATATTTGAAAATACTTTATAACTCTTTTTGAGATTATGTGTGCCTGAAAACCTAAAAACTGATATTTGTATTGGGGTATATGTAAAAAAGCCCAAACAGAAACTAGGGTGAGAAGATGTAATAATTTTGTAAATAGAATTGTATATTAGATTTCGATTTCTGAACATCCAACTGTTCACTACCCTATTTAAGCTTCCCCTTATCAATTTCTCTTTTCTCCAGTTACCAATATCTCCATATTTTCACAGTGCTGACTTCCTTGCTTCAGCAGTATTGCATGAACACATAAATAGGACTCAAGAGAACTCTGAATAATTAGCAGATACAAATTACATTGAGAGAGCTTCCTTGTAGTGGGGGCACTGTGCTTGGCCACTGCCCACCTCTCCCTGCATTATAAGTCATATTTTTTCCCACAAGCTCAGTTGTTTCTTCTGGGAGTTTTATGAGTATGCTGAGGATTTGAAGTAAAAGCTTTATGAGCCAAAAATTAACCACCAGCTCTCTGTCCAAGTGTCCAAGACTTACAAATTGACCGGGTCTCATTTTAACTGTTACAGCCTCTGCATAATCGTCTATTCTCTGTTCATTTAGACTGTAAACTGCTCTGAGCAAGGAATTTCTCTTAGCAAAAATATAATGGGGGCTTTGGTTTCAATCAGAAGGTCTCAGGATTAAAGCCATAAGGCTGTGTAAGCTACAGAGTCACCATCTACACAAGTACACACATGCTCATGAAGCTTGCATAACTGTGCATATCTGTCCATTCACAGACAGATTTGTAAATAAACATACAATGCATATTTTTGACAGGCCATATGTACAGAATAAAAACAATTTACTTAGATTTAGACATCTAAATCTATATGTATCATATTTGACTCCTTTCATAAGCAAAGAGGAGAAATAAGAAATACTCCAAATAAAACCCCATCCAGCAGCATGACACTGTGGAGTGATTCTGATAAAACCATTTTTCAAAGCCTGAGGTAGTCTAGAGGGAGAAGAGTCAGACTGCAATGAATCATATATAATTTGTAACAAAAACTGAAACAGTCCCAAGTCCTTCAGGATGGTGTTACAGCTTTACTGAATCTCCTCAATTTCAAAATTCATCACAGGAGACTGTCACTATCAATGTATAAGGCTGTCAGTTCAGTATTCCCTGAAGAGGCAATAATTTTCCACATGCTGGAGATATTAATGTACAAAATACCTTCTACATAAGAATGTCCTGTGAGCATTTGGCTTCAGAGAGTGAAAGGAGCCAGAAGATCAGTTCTTGTCTTAGGTTCTTTATCAGTATGTATGCCTCATTAATGGAGCCCTCCTTAGCTGCAACAAGGGATGTTTCTAAGAAGCCTTGAACTAGAGAATTTCACTACAAGGAGTTCAGAGCTTGGTAAAGTGCCCTCAGATATAAAGAAGCTCTGAGGAAATTTGATTTGCAAGTGAGGATGGAAGGGAGATAAGAGGCAGAAATAACTTTGGGAATAAGAGAAAATGTTCTTTTAGCTAATATGACTGCCAAAAAGGACTTTCTGTTCCACTTGCTAACATTCCCTTTAATGAAAAGGACCCTGGCACTTTTCCTTAAAATCTAAAGCAAGCAAGGTTCACACCAGAAAGATGTATATGTACATCTTAAAATGCAAATTTTATTCCCTGAAACAAGTAAGAATCTGGACATTCCCTTCCTGGTATTACAGTGCTAACTCTGGTTATTAATTCCTTTCAAACTAATATAAACTGCCCTGAAGAACAGAAAGTGTTCTTGTTCTGAAGGAGCTAAGTGCAGAGGATTACCACATCAGCAGTCTCCAGCTCTCTACTCTGTCTCTCCATCTGAGATAAATGCACAGCAGGTAAGACAAAAGCAAGGCCTGGTTTGTACCAGCTCTCAGCACAGTGGTTTTGTGGCAATTGTTAAGACACCAGCTCATGAAACAGAGGGAGCCAGGGCTGGAAAAGGAATGGCAACACCCTAAAGCACTGCCCTGTTAGTATGGTGAGCACAGGCTCTTGGTTCAGAGCAGGTATACGCTGGATCATCCCAGCATGGGGTGTCCTGTGTGGCTCTGCTTCAGAGCTTGTCTCATGTCCTGGGTGCTCTGCTGGGCTGGATGCTCTCAGACATCCATCCCTCTGCTCCTAGGAACTGAGTCACTTCACCCAGGGAAGTGCCTCCTATGGCCACCTAGGAAAGAGATCTGAAAGTACCTCAAAGAGGAGGAATAGCCTTGAATCAGGGGAAACTTCCATGTCCTGGTGGGTTACCTTCATGGTGTAGAATTCCTAACTTTCTTCTGAAAGTAGAGATTATGGAACACAGGTGCCACAAACAGCAAGGAGTAGTAATCGGTATGATTGGAAGAAATGGTGTGGACTGAGATGTTCTGCATCAAAATGCAACCACATTGCAAATACAGAGAGCCTTTTGAGTCCTCAGGGCTAACAGGGAGGTGTTCATCCTCTTGCTATAGGAAATGATCCAAAGTAGATCAAACTTGCCAGACACAGCAGTTTGAAACCCACCACAAGATGAATTCCAGACTGTTAATTCTGCTTGAAAATCCTGACCATCTAAAATGAAGGATGAGGGTGAAAAGGGGTTCTTTAGGAGCTTCCATCGTTCTGGGCAGAATGAAGAGGCAATGCCCCCTGGAGCCAAGCCCTGAAGGGCAGGTTACAGTGTCACTGGGAGCCAGGGCTGAGCTGGGGCAAAATCCACAGCCTGCTCACTGCTGAGAGCAGTGACAATGTCACAGACCAGCTGGGGCTTTTGGTCACTTCAGAGTCTTAAGTTACTGTGAGGGCATAAATGAAATAAATACTTATAATATTCATAAATAATAACAAAGGTGAAGGGAGCAAAGTGAAAAGCAGAGAGGAACACCAATACCCAGGAATCTAAGTTTGAGACAGAAGACGGTTCAGCCCTGGGGATCATATGTTTCATCATCAACCAAAATGTCAAGTACTTTAGTCAGAAAAACATAATATTTCCCTTGGGAAAGCAATTCTAAATGAGTTTTGAATTATCTCATGACAACCAGAAACTACAGAGAAATTTAGGACTCTAATCCTATCTAGATTCTTTTACCATGCATCCCTACTTGAAATGAATTTTAGCATTAATACAGCTGATTACTGCTTTACAAGTATATAATTCACAGCTTTGGCACCTGGAACTACAACACCTAATACAGAGATTAGCTCATTTTTAACTTTGTCCTTCCTAATCTCTCCACGTGCTCCCAAATCAATGAATAGGATTTTCCAAGTTAGTTTATAAAATACACCCAGCAAACATTGAAATTATTTCTAATCCAGCTGTTCCACATTTGTGGCAACTTATTTCTAAGCACTGGGCAATGATATTATAAAATAATACTGAATCCAATGATTAATGTTGAAGAAACTACTTTTGGGAATGTGGGTGTTTCCTGACTCAAGAAGCCCTTCCACAGAGCCCAGTAAATCTCAGTTAACAGTTTTCTAATACAAGTAAGAAAACAAAGTCACTTCCCATTTGCTTTCACTGCGAGTGAAGCTCAAGGTGCCAGTGGGTGGGTGGGCTCACTTTCTGCCTCACAGACAGGGAAGGTAAAGAAAGAAGCAAGTGAAATTGAAGTCCTCTTTCTTCCGCTCTCCTTCCTCCCCTCAAGCTGGTTTCTTCAGCACAGGTAAGCATGGGGGGCAGAGTAAAACAGTCTTAGGTCTGTCTTTTTTACAGCTGAGCTGTCTTTTTTACAGCTGAGGCTGTAAAAGGACTTGGTTGTAAAGGCACTTTGCTAGGCTGCTACGGCCTCTTGTCAGTGAGTGAAGGCTGAGCCCTAGAGCAGGCGGGCATGGAATATTCCCAGCTCTGAGCTAGCCTCTGCAAAGAGCTGCTGTACCTACAGACACTTCCACAGCTGCCCTATCACTCACAGAGGAGCCTGCCTGGGCTGGCACCACAGTGGTTTGACTCTATACTGCTGTCACACAGATGCAGTTTCATCCTGGGTCTCTCATTCTAAGCTACATCTCTAAAAGAAGCAATAGGGAACCTCATCTCAAAAGGACAGAGAAGAAAGGAAAATGGAACTGAAATAGAAGTTCAATACACTTGTGACATCTACCAGACACTCAGTTTTGCTGGTCTCAGTTAGGATATATAATGGCATAGATTCCACACTTGTCAAAAGAGAGAAGGAAAAGCAGCCTGTTTTTCTAGGTAGAATTAGCCTTGAGCTTAAATTATACAATAGAAGAATTTGAAACACAGGCTATGGTTGTGAATCAAAAAAACAGATATGCTGGAGAAGTTTGCAAAACCTCACATCACCAGGTTCACCCATCTCTAATTTAAACCTTCTCCCTTGCTCCCAGGGGAAAAAGCTGTGTGTCCTAGAAGTGCCTTCCCTCTCACTGCTTGGTAAGTGGATTGCCTTCCTGCCTCAGGCGCTTCTTGGCTTAGATCCACAGTCAAACAAAGACACAGTCTGGCACTCGAGCTTCACCATTTGTATTCTTCAAATGCTCCAAAGATTTTCTCATCTGGAGTTTTTCCATTCTGCTCTGTAGCATCTGAAGATGGCTTTTCTTTCCCTCCCTACCATATGTCACACTGGAATCAAGACACCAATGTAACAAAGATATTTTGACCGATGTTACATAGATACCAACATGGGGAATTTCTAGTTTAGCTGCACCAGACAGATCATGATGGGCAGATTGATTTCACTGGAACTTAATGGATGAAGTCAGGAACAAAATCCTCTCCCTTCATGGTAAGGACAAGAACTTCCTTTAAAAAAATATTTTCAATTCCTTAAACAATTCCAGGCTTAGACAAAAACTCTTTGAATTAACCAAAGTCATTCTGGAAATATAAAACATGAGCTCTGAAAAATAAACTAACTAAAAGGTTCTCTCAGGGAAAGAAAACATCCTAATTTTTCTGGTTACAAGAACCAGCTATATTTATTTAAAATTTTTAATTAAATACACTTACTGAATACATTCAATATGGTTTAATTCTCCTGTTCCATTCAAGGCTTGGTACAACTTACGCACTCCTCTCAAAACTATTTCTGTAAGCATTACCACAAGAGAATTAATGCCGCAAATAAAACTACAATTTGTAGTTCAATCCATAGCTTTCCATTCAGATGAAAGATACTTTGTGAAAATGAACAAAGATAGGAAGTAAGCAGGATATTATGACAGAAGGCAAATGAAAAAGATTCAGCGTGTTCCTCACAATAGGATCCTGCAATCCTATTGCACAATAGGATCCACAATAGGATCCTGTGGCAATAAGGAGGGACAGAGGAACTGAAGTTTGAAGGCAGGAAGACTTGTAAAAACCTCAAAGCAATGGGTTTGGATACTCATGTGCAATGTTTCACAAGTTTGGGAGCATGTCTGTAAACAGCTGCCTAAGAGAAAGCCAGCTTATAGTTTGTTATGAACAACATCCTTCCTTGTTACTGCCTGTCAGTCCATAAAACAGCAGTTGGGTCATTTTATGTTATGTTATTTTTTGGTTTCTTCTGTCACCTTCACCTTGACATGCATGCTTTCACTGCCACCAGCTTCAAATGGAGAGAAGCCACGCTGTGCAATGCACAGACACAAATCCAGCCCCCATCACATGAGCTGGGAGGAAATGCAGGTCCTGCAGCCTTCCGCCAGCCAGAGATCCTGCAAGGGCTGAGCCTGCTCCTGCTAGAGCTGCTCCTAGCCACTGTGGAGTGCTGATTTACAGCTGGTGATTTACAGCTGCCTCAAACTCCGACCTGCAACGCACACATCAGCCTCCATCCCTGTAGCGCCTGTCCAAGAGGGTCCAGGTGCACACGTGGCATCTCTAGGCGTGCACAGAGCTGGGAGTGCATCCTGCCTCCTTTCCCTGGCCACAACCCAGAAAGGAGGAATCTGTCTCCAGGGTGGAGCTGAGTTCCTGGGAGAGTGCTGGAAGCAGACTTCCCAGAGAAGGAAGGTGCTCCAGACATTATTCCTTCAGCCAGCCAGGCAGAGCAGCAAGAATGATCTTGCCTCACCCACGAGGCATGAGACAAGAACACTGCACCAGCAAGGAGTCCCATGGGCAGAGAGGCAGACACCACTGTGCAGGGCCACAGTCAATACCTGAGTTCTCTTCACCAGGCAGTGGAAAAACACTACAAAGGCTTGGCAGTGAAAAGAGGTGAAAGCTGGAAGTGAGTGAGGTAAATGCACTTTTACTGCTAATGGATCAGCAGGGGATCTGCAGCGCGGTGTTTTCACCTCTGCTTTGCCTCTGATGAAATTACAGCTGGGGAAGCAATACTCTCCCTGAATCATAGGCTGCAGATAATGTGGAAATACAGATTTACTCCCATCACTCAAGTATTTATTAAGTTAATAAGTTTTTGAAGGCAATATAATAACAATGAGAGTTTATCTGTCTGAGGTAGCTCTCTTCCTTTTAATTTCCAACAAAGGAGTGCCTTTTCTGTTTATCTTCATTCCAACTCCAAGCACTCTCTTTAGTGAAAAAGAAAAATTTCCTTACTAAGCCTGCAGGAACCCAGGAATGTCTGCACAAGCATTTGTAATGAACTCTATTATTTTGGCTATTGGTAAGTTGGATACTGATAGTATAAGCTCAATCAGCCCAAATTCAAATGATGCCAGAGCAGTCTGGGCTACTGAAAAGTACACAAGGAAAGAACAAAGTGATCTTTTCTGCTCTTTTCTGACATCTTACTTCTGGAAAATGTGATCTTCAGATTTTCCTATGTTTATCATAGACAGGGGTCTATGCACAGTTAAAACATAAATTCAAAAATTTCACTTAGATACATTAGATTTACTATGCATATTGAGCTAATATTATAAAATTTCCTTGATTTTTTTGACAAGTTTACTTTATTTCATTTGGTGCTTAATTTGGACAATAAGAATTTATTTCACTGCTGAACTGAAGATCTTAGGAGGTGTGAGCTCCCAGTAGTTGAAAGGAGATCAACATTTCCTCCAGACTTCTGAAATCAGGGCTCTAGGTTCAGAGTAATAATTTATTCCTTGAATATAACCCAATTTCAATTCACAGTCCATATAATTTTTCTCTTTTTTCAATGTTTCTTGCTACTGTGCTGCACAACTTGTAATCCAGTTTTAAGTCCTCTTTTCCCATGAACGTGGTGGGTTTCAAACTCCTATTTCAATACATCCCTCTATCACTAGAATGCATTGCTGGTTTTGCCCTATTTTCATTTTCTCATTCTACCAGTAAAATAACTGTTAATTTATAATGAACACATGTTCAAATTACATGATTAATAGTAATTATTTATTAATACCAGTGTTAGCTGGCTGGCATTTGTCACAGCTCAAAGAATAAATATAGGTTATCCAGATACACTACTAAAAAAGGGAAAAGGAGGAAAAAGTGCCATCAAAATCAAAAAAGATTATGCGAACTTCATATGTAGATGCAGTTGCCTGTGCCAATATTTACCTCCATTATTGTTTAAAATGGAATTAATAGGTTCAAGTGAATGAACAGTATTTCAAGATAAAACAATGAAATAGTACAGTTAAGGGGAAAATGAAAAGTATTTCAGGACTTATCTTGAAATCTGATGCTTAAAAATGCTGCATAAAGCTCTGGAAATCCTGCTGTAGGCAGTAACAGGAGCAGAGGACTGGATGGTGTTCTACATTTCCTCCTGTGAGAGTATTGTATGGATTCATGCAAGGAGTGAGAGACAATCATTGCCCCATCACCGTACTTATAAACCTCCCCAAATAGTCCAGGATTTGTGAGGGACTTCAGGTGAACACAGCAAGTCAAATCATGAGGTCATACACATATGGTTCAGGATCACAGCCATGACTTTTACTTTGTTAATCCACTTTTTGGATTTGCTTCATAGGGCTAATTGTTAGATTTATGAGGACTATTTGATTACAGCCTCTGGACCCTGCCATGCTGAGCATGATTTTATCAAGTAGAAGAAAAATCGGGTGCATTAAGGAAATGAGATGATAGATAGAAAATTATTTCTGATTAATACTATTGTTTCTCATTTGTGAGAGTTTTCCTAGTCTGGAAAAATAGATAAGCAGAGAGGGAATTTTCAGTAGTCTGGGATACATAAAAGCATTATAAACTTCATGCCACCTTTCCCAAAATTTCTGAAAGAAAGAGTGTCCACGCTCTCCCAGATTTTTGGTTCTTCTTTTTCTGACTCAGATGCCTTCCTGTGAACCTCCTTTTGTCCCTGTGCTCCCCCTGAGCTGGCAGGAGCTCAGTTCCCTCAGGTCAGGAGAGGAAGAACAGTCTGTCATTACTGGATGTGAGCATAAGCATTCATTTCCTCACCCAGCAAAGCACCACACTGCTGCCAACTATCTCTATACCTCCCAGTATTTTGTGATCTCCTCTCAATCTTTCAGGAGCTTCCTCCAAACCTTTTCAAGACTCCATACCCGTGGTAACCAGAGTTGGGAGAAGGTGGCTGTGCGGGGAGTGTGAGAAGAAAGGTGCACAGATACAATGCAGAAGGATGTTTGTGACTTGGCAGAAGAGACCAAGTGCCAGGGCACAGGTGGCAGCATGAGTGACAGGGTTCTCAGGTGCCAGCAGCTCCCCACGAGGAGATCCGGGCACACGCGGCACCGCCAGGCACTGCCACAGCCTGTGCTCGGGACTACAAGAAATAGAATGACTGATTCCACAGAAAGGCTGTGTTCAGAGAAAGGTTTAGCAATCAGGAGGTCTAGAGCAAGTTTATAAAAAGATCAGATTTTTCAAGAGACTAACACCTGGGAAAATGTGTTAAAACCACTCCTCCGTACACTGGAAAACTGGACATCTTACTCATCAACCTTATTCTCTTTCATTCTTTGGTCTTCTGACTCTGAGACAGTACTTACCATGGGATCTCCTTACCAATAACTAAAATAAAATATTAAACATATATTGCCTTTCTCATGTGGTAAGGCTTCTACAAGGTCGTAATAACATATTATTGCCAGGCAGTTTTCACAAGACCTATTAAACGGATCAGTCTATGAGTTGAAAACAAGCTATTTATTTGAGGTTTTCTGTTTGCACTGAGTGCCTTTTCACCTCATTATATGGCTGTGTTTCTGACCCTGGTTTGGAGTTTTATAGAGAACAGCATGGGCTCAAAGGCAAATAAAACAATGACTGCTTTGGTACACTCCTACGTAAAGAGTTCTTTTGTTAGGAGGCAGCTACTAAAACTTGACAATCTTTATCATATGAAGGTAAGCATATGGAGGCACAGAAAAATGTATAAGCTAAGGAAAAGTTACTCTTGTGCCCAATGTTTTTCCTACTCACACATTTTCAAGGGAGAAAAACAAGGAAGGGGCAGTCTCAGACAACTTGAAGCAGGCTTTTGAACAGATGTGTTTCATAAACTGAAAGAAATGGTGCAACATTTTCCTAGTGCTGGACCAAGGGCTCTGATCCAACAGACACAGGGCTTTTTCCATTCAGCAGGTAGGGAGGGAGGGAGGGAGTGCTTATTACACACGTCATCTTTTTACCATGAAAAATATGTATTCTGAGTTAGTAGGTAAGAGAGAACATTCAGAGTATCTTTAAAGAGACATACCTGAAGTTTGAGCATATTTGCCAAGACACTTTCTAATGTATGGAGCGGAAACTTTAGACATAGTAAAGATACTCTTAAATTGGCATCTTTTCGGCTCATTTTCTCTGCTTTGCAACTGAAGTACTTTTCTCTTGCAGTGGTGCTGTGGCATCACTTCTGCTTCTGACATGTTCTTGAATTGTGAAACTAGTCAGAGTATCTGGTGGCTGAATCCATGTTTTTGTTTTGGTTATTGTTGATCTTTTTAATGCTGGGAGGACTGTTACAGGAAAAATAAACTCTCTAGGAGGTTTTACATCTGGAGAAAGCAAATTTCCAAAACTACATATTAAAAGAAGAGAGAACTTCCCCAAAAGTCAGTGACTGCAGTAATAGGTCACTCATACAAGTGTTGTACTTTAAGGTTTTAAATTGAACCATTGGAAATTGCAGCTTTTAGTGATGACTGTGCTGTAATGTGAAGAATGCTTTGTAATCCTTGAGAAGAAAAGCAATATAATGTCCTTTCATGTATTTTTCATCTATTAATAATCAGCCTATTTTCACTGGGTCTAAGGGTTATTGTCTCTGTTTATGATGTGATGAGGTCAGATGAAAGGCTGGGTGCCTCACTGAAGGGCACAGAGCAGTGGGAAAGCCACAGCTACTGACCACTGGGCACTTGTGCTGTGCCTCCTATGGCACATGTTCGCTGCCACTGACCAGCTTTTGGTCTTCACCAGAGACTCTGCATTTGAGGAGGCATCCTATACAGAAGATGATCTGGCAGCTTGAAACACTGCTCACTTTTCTGTGCAGGATGAATAAAAACATGTGTGTGTGATATGAACAGGAAGAGATATGCCAATACATAGGCTAAACTTAAAAGGGTAATTGCAAATTTAGTTCTGTTGGCTCATCCTCTTTTGTGAAATCGACGTAAACTGCCAGAGCTGAAATCATTACTTACTTCTTATTTATTTTGAATTCTTACAAATAGCCTAGAATAGAGAACTTTGGCCCTGAAGCTTCAGCCCCAGTGAGCTGATTGCCAAATCACTGCAGCCTTTGTGTCAAAACAGCTGACCCAGAGGAAGTCAAAGTGGTGACACTTTTAATAGCAAAGCATTCCCCTGGGGAGGAACAGGCCACACCTGCAATTATCCTGTGGCCATGACACTGCACCAGCACAAGGAATTTGAATGCTGAGTTCCACGTAACCACAACTACTGAAAACCACATCTCTCAGGAGCAAGAGGTCTTTGGCAATCAGGAGATCTAAAGTGATGCAGCACAGCAATGGTCAGGAAAGGTTATTCAGGCCACTGTAGATCACAGCAGAGAAATATCTTTGAGTTACTGGAAGAATGGTAATGTTCTTGCCAAATCCACCTACGATTTTTCATTATTTCTTCTGAAGCTGAAGCTAGACTGTCCTCAGCTGAAGGTACCATGTTTTTGGGTTGGCATGTATGGGCCACAGGAACTGGCAGAGAGGAGGAGATGGTAAGGAAACATGACTGGAGACAGACGAGGAGGCAAAAGGCAAATTCAGATGAGACAGAGTGTGCTACAACAGGGGAGGAAGTGACCTGGTAGGTGACAAAGCAGAGAGTCAAAAATGAAAGATAGCTGCCAGACTAACAGCCTGCTGCTGTCAAGGGTGTGGCTCTGCCTCCCAGATCTCCACTTTGGGTAGCACTTCTTCTTTTCAGCGTGCTCTGGCACTCAGCACTGTCCCAGCAAGGCAGTTCAGCTCACTAAACCACAATACAACCAGCCTTTCTTCTTTCACAGTTGTTTCCCTTATTGCCCTTCCTCCCCCAGAGAAGTTCTCAGCTGTACCACCAGGCTCAGACAGGGCAAGAAGATTTCACAGGAGCTGTGGCTCAGAGTAGTGGATGCAGAGCTGTTGTCTTCCCTGAGCACATGGATGCATTCAGTCCCCTCCTGAAGCTTCACATGGAGCACAGCAATCCCACCCTCAGGCAGCTGCAGATGGGTTTGCCTGCACCTTGAATCTGAATTGAATTCCCATCCAAACTGAAGGAAGAAAGGTACATGCTTCCTGACCTGAAGTCTCCAGGAAACTCTTAGGAAGGCAGTATTGCATTTAATAGATATTTCTTTATTAATCTCACTATTCCAAGAGTCTGAAGCAGTTTATTTGATGCTGCCATTGCTGCAACTTAGAGATGCCTAAAGAAAATTCAGTCACAGACTCTGAGATTATACTTAATCCTTTCAATCAGATCATGCTGGAGAGCATCATGTTATTTAACAGAAGAAAGCTGTTTAGTAGAAAGTGCTATTGTTAAATTATATGTGGATACATTCCTCAGAGCTGTTAGTACAAGGCTGTCTGACCTCACAAGCATTTTAAACTCATCCTCCAAACATTAACCAGCTTTTGCAACTACAGACCTGTGGCAGAGTTGACACATACAAGTATCTTCCAGCTGCTATTAGATCACAAGTTCTGGTGTTGTGAGGATTCACACACCCAAATCAAAACCACAAAATCAGAATTAAATGTATTCTTATCTGCCTTGTCCTTTAGATATTTTTAAGATGTTGAATGCAAAAGAGGGTTACAAAAAGAGCCCGGTCCTAAGAAAAAATCTTCTTGCAGAGAGACTGGTAAGCAAATCACATTGAAATTCTTCAAAGGAGAAATTAGAGGTGATCTTGCCATAATGCACAAATAACCATATGGAGAAGAGATTCCCAATAGTCAGTCCTTTGTGCCTGCAGCTGCAGAGCAAGATCTAGTGCCTGAATCTTTGAATCTTTAGCCTGGAAGCTGAAGCTAGAGAATGGCTGTCACTCCCTTCTCCTGCCACAGCACCCCATGAGGACTGTGTCTGCAGGAGTCCCCATGTGCCATGCCCAGAGCACCAAAGGGTGGGGAAACACAGGGAAGCTCAGGAGCAGAAACCCCTTTTCCTATTCTGTCAACACAGATGGACAAGCTAGAGACTACAACAGCTACATTATCTAAAACCTTGTGGGTCTCCTCTGTGGATCTGGAACCCACAGTTTATTACCAGTGTAAGGTAAGGGGAGATTTGCTGGTTACAGGTCCAGAAGACTCCACTTCTGCATGGTGAAAGATGTAGGCAACTGGGAATCATATACCCCTGAAATCACATTCCTTACTACTTTGAAACTTGCACTTTAAATCTGGCACAGATACACTTTCTGTTTGTTTTTAATGCATCAAATAAGAGAAATAAGTATTTTTAACTGAGTAACATCACTTCCCTAGGGAAGGCTTTTGACATTCCTTCCAGCCAAGAAAGTGGTGAACTTTTGAACCAAGATGTCAAATTATTCAGAGGATTGTCAACAAAACTTCTCATTCATGTTGCCTGATGAAGCCTACTACAGGCAAGTTTTGTTGCAGTGACCCATTATGAGTAATCCCAAGGACTCATAGGGTGTTTCTGTGGTCTCTCTAGCACCAGTAATAACTGCAAAATTCTGTGTGCTACCACTACTGAAGCCTCAATAATATAAAAAGATCTTTGAAGCTTTAGAAAACTTAAAATTTCTGCTTTGGCCAGCTTTTTAATGTCTGTTTTAATCACTGTAAAAGAGCCAGAATTAAAGGTAAGAGTTTTGGAGCAGCAGTAGCAGGGGAGACAAGGACCCACACTACTTTGTTCTCTAGTATGGATGTACAATCCACGTGTACCTGGAAAATTACCAGCTTGAGTGGGTGTGGTTATTGAGGATGCCTTAGTCCTTTCCCTCTGTTTTCTTGGTTTATTTAAAACCACAACTTGCAACTTATGGGTATGACCTTTATGCAAAGCCAACTAAAACTCTTTAACAACACTGTGTTACAAAAGAGCAAACTTCATTACTTCTGCCTAGTAAAAAAAAGAGAACCAAAAATTGTATGGGGCCGCTAGCACATGGACAAAAAATAAATCTATGGCAGTCCATAATTTCTGGTGAAGGGTGCAAATACGGAAAAATGCTTACCTGAACAAGCAATGAGCTGCTTAATGAAGTAGATCATAGATTGATTTGTTTGTTAGAACAGAAATTTTAGCCCCAGATTTGGTCATCTCATATAAAATATTGGTCCCCATATAAAATATCAGTTGTGATCACAGTCCAGTCTACTATTAAATATTCTCCCTGGCACAAACAAACTCTTCTCCTCATATACCTGATTTACTACCAAAGAATCAAAGGCAGAAAAAGCTGAGGAAGTATAATCTCTTTGCCCAGCCTCAAACCAAATTTCTTCTGCCCTCTGCATCATGCCAAATTTTCATGCAACTCTTGATTGTTACATGAAATCAAATGCAAAGTCTCACTTTGTCTCAAACAAACAACATCTCAAACAGTTGGGCATACCTGAATATCCACTTTTGTGCAGAGCAATTACTGATTTCTAAGCTAGAGCTGCTAGAGCCAAACAAGGGACAGAGAAGGTGGAAGTGTCACCATTTCACATTCCACACTTGTGACTCTCTGAGAGCCTGTTCTGTGGTTCTGAACTGGGTATTTGCTAGACAGCACTACCAACACACTTGTACAAGAATAATTCTGCACTTAGGAATAAAAACAAAGATTTCATAGGATAAGACACAATCTAACCTTAAAACTGTTTTTTTTTTAAATCAAAGAAACAGGAGTCTGAGCATACTTTATGCCCAGAGTCAAGCTGGCTCTCAATGCCAAGGTACAAATGGCACTCAATGCTGATCTCAGATTTTTCTACTATGATATCATTTACTTTGCTGCTCAAAAAATACTTAGGAGAAAGACCACAGGGAAAATTAGTCCAGCCTTCAGGGATGGGTAATGAGCTTCTGAACAGCTGATGATATAAGAGGAGCATGCAGCTCATGGTATGCTAAATTTTTACAATTCACTTTACAAAATCTCTTTTGTAATCCTGGATTGATTAAATACCAGGATCTGCACTGCTCCAAAATCTGTCTTTCTCCACTTCCTCAGGCTATATTTGGCTTCTTAACCTACTGTAAGAAGAAAAACTCATCACAACCTCTTCAATTTTCATTTAGGATACACTCAAAAATTTTGTCCTTTTCTCTGCGTGGAGGCATGGATAACCACTGACTAAAGTTTGAATCTGCAACACCTGGATCCTTTCTGTAATACAGAATTATAAATCAGAGTAGTAACTGTTTCCCAAAAAGCACCATCATCCCACTATTCAGCTGCTTGTTGTTCACAATTCTGCCTCCTGAAAGAGAAGTCTTGCCTCTGTGTACAAGAAGAGAATGTCACAGTAAACATAACAGGCATACTCTAGTCCAGACTTTGTACCACATAAGCTATTTAATTGGATACTCAGAAAAGAAAGAGGTATAATTTTTATATGGTCCCCAAAATTACTAGTATTTAAGACATAAAGCTTTTCAGACTGGTTTGCCTTGAAACTGCACAACAAATCTTAACTACAGATGCTCGAGTCCTGACCCAGCTAAAACCACAGTTTTAATAGGACTGGGAAAAGATCTGGAAATCACTTGTTTGTATGAAAAAATATGGGACTGTGTGTATCAATTGGAAGCAGAAAGTAAAAAACACTTCACTGACAGGATGTCCTTGTTTATCAACCTTACTTGCTTTCAAATTCGTCAAAGTGTCTTCAACCCTGAACTTATACTGCTTCTCAGCAGAGAATGAGAATGCATGTTGTCTGTCATGTGTGTACAAAGCATGGTTCATTTCATGCCAGAGAGCTGCCCAGTGTGTGGAGAAGGCCAAAGGCAGAGATCCTGGCTGCTGTCTGTGTGAACGTGTCCAGCAAGGCACGAACAGCACAGCAAGTCCCTTCAGACAGCCTGTCCCAGCCTCTCACCCCTGTTCTTGTACAAAAAGCCTTCAAGGAAAGGGTCGCTCCAGAGTGCTGTCCACACCCACAAACAGATGTAGAAAAGGAAAGCTAATACAGCAACTGGCCATAATAAATTCTCAAGAGGTATTTTGTAACCCACAATTAGCCAGGATAATCCCAGCTGCGTAGTTTGCCTCCCATGAAAACTCTTTGACCTCAAATTTCTTTCTTGGAGCATGCTACTAATTTTTTTTTTCCATGTCTCTCCCTTGGGCATTCAGTGTAATAGCTCTGTTTACTAGAGCTTCAGCCATTCCAATGTAATATGAGGGTGTCAAAAATGCACTGTTATTTCAGGCTTACAAACTCAAATCAATGGTATGGTTGGTGGCATATGATCAAAATAAAGGTAATATAGAAACTTCAAAAGAATGTCACCAGATACTAAAACTGTCTTAGAAGGACCTCACGAGTAGACAGAGATTTTCAGAGAAGATTCCTTTACAGTGGAGTCCCTGTTTCATGTTTAGAAGAGTCACATCTTGAGCAGTATCATACTTGTTGGACTTCCATCCAAGCAAACCGCAGATATATTTTGAAGTAGAAGTCTCTATGCTCTGCAAATAATTATAACTTAGCAGCAAACTATTAGAGCATTTTATCTTTAGTCCTATAAAAGGACACCCAACTACCAGCACAGCACATAATAACAGTATTTCAACACTTCCTTGATGCAGAATCATGAAACTCACACAAAACATTTAGCTAAAAGTCCTTGGACAATAGCTGAATCATAAGAAGACTCCCAAAAGAGTCCCTGTGACCCTCTCTTTTATTATCTCGAGTAGTCATACATAGCCAAAGAATATGATAAGTTTTAGAGCATATCATTTTATTACACCAAACCCTGTGGTCATGCATAAATCAGACATTGAGAATAGTGCAAACACCACTTTGCTCTGTAGGGGTTATTCTTCATTATGAGATCCATTAGCCTAAAATCAAGATTATACAGTAGGGAATTTTCTTCCTGAAAACTGCATTATTTTGTGTAGTCTCAAAGTCCATAATTCATCTCCAGATGGCAAGCATTCAAGGGCAAAACTGGAAGGGGTAAGCAGGAGAAGAAGTAGGCCTACATTGCTATTTAACAGTATTTATATTAGTATTTATAATAATATTTATTATTTCATAACATCAGAAAGCTAATAGATTTTGGATAGATACTAAAGGATGCATATTCCAAGTTGTGTGTGAGTGATTCACGTGCACAGGAGTTCACAGTATCAACATGGGACTGGCTTTTAGAAGCTATAAGTGAATCATTCTGATGGAAAACAAAATAATATGATCTCTGCCAGCCAGTTCTTGGAAAACAAACCACACGTGCATAGCTTGTGAAACGAGGAGGCAGAGTTTCCATTCCATCAGCTTGTCTGAAACATCTATGATTTCTGTTTTGTTCTCAGCAATGTGCTGCTGTGTACAGAGGATCTATGATTTCTGTTTTGCTCCCAACAATGTGCTCTGTGTACAGAGGCCACAGACAAACCCAGTGGCCCTGGGACGTTGGGGTCATGCTACCAGAACTCCATCTCAGGCAAACATCTAGTCAGAAACATGATGCACAAATGCTTCAGAGCATTCTGGGAAGCTGGGAGTAATATGGACCTAAAATACCAGAGCTTATCCCACAAGGATGAATTTTAATCATATCAGCAAATCCAGTATCCCAGCCATGCTTTGAATCTGCTTTGAGCCTGCTGGAATACGAGTACCAGTAATAAAAGAAACAGCAGCCACATTTGCCACTTGCTGCTCTGCACTCAGGATTGTCAGCATATGACCTATACCCAACCAAAGCAAGGAAAAAGCCTCTCTTAATATTGCCAGTGGAATACTCTGGCACGGTGCTCTTTTCTTCTCCCTCTTGCTTCATTTTGAAAAGGAGTCCATCACTGCAGCTACAGCTCACCACAACAACACTGGGGAGTTTTCCAGACAACCAAGAACTGAGGTAGAAAGCTTTGTCCCTTCCAACATGTAGAATCTCAACCAATACTGGGTTACTTTTAAGTGACAACTTGAAAAACACATGAATTTCTACCTTCGCAATAGCAGCCTTTATTTAATGTGTAAATTTTAAGAAAACAATAACAGCAGAGGGGAAAAAAGAGACCAGTATAGCATTTTGTGAAAGTGTCCACAGTATGATAAAATACAGCTTACTATAATGCAACAAATCAGTTGGGATCTTATCTGGAGCATTCGCTTTATCTGTGCACCTTTTAAATCGTTGTTCTTACACCCTCTTCTGCTTTCAATGCTCATTCATTAGGAGGGCTTTTGTTGTCTGAAGGCTAAGTAAACAGGAGGGAAAACAAGGACCCAAGCCATTGTATGACACCGGACAATGTCTTACTGCCACCTTGTGTTGAACAAAAAGCATGAATATCTCATATCTCACAGATTTAAACAGCAACAAAAATAAAACATTGTACAGAAAATAAACAAGGACAAAAACCTTCAGGAAGATGTGTGTGAATATGTGAATAAATATGTAATATTTTACAAATGGTTTAAGAGTTTACAAGGAGAAGAAAATTAGTATTTTATTTGAAATTTGTCCTCGCCAGCTAGCAGCAAATTTTACGGTTACACCATGAAAAATGGGATTTCTTGAGAAGCCAGAGAGATTCTTATCCTACTCTTGGGCTACAAATCAAATATTGCAAATGCCTTTTACACACATCCAAGCAACGAAAAAATTCCTACAGTGCTCTACCTTCTTAGAGTTTGGAATAAATCCACCTGCTGCAGACAACTTTCCTACCCACTGAATAAATCATATGCAATGTCAGGATTGGTCTTGCTCTTGAACAACGTACAAAATCAGTGCTGGAGAAAATCTGTCCTCTGGTAGCTCCACAGACATTACCTTTCCCTGTGAAGAAATCACTGCACAGCAGCACACACACAAGCCAAGAAAAGAGATGGCAAACTCTTCTGCAGTAAATATTTGACCTTGCAGAATGATGTTAAAAGAAAATAGTTAATTAGGATATATTAGAGTGGCTACCATTATAAAAAGTTTGCTCTCTATTCCTCATTACTAGATAATGTTGTCCCTTCTGTGATGGCTCACTGATCAACATTCTTTATGTTTTAAACCTGTAGCTTTGGACTTTCAGCTTCTGATGTGCAGATCTCTCAAAGTCCTGTGAACTATTTCCAAGCTGCTCACAAAACTAGATTTTTTAAAAGAGCACATTTTTAAGAAAGCATACCTCTTTTGTAATGAACTGTATATTTAAAGTTTTCAAAAGGTTTTATTTCTCCGTGGGCCAAAATTCAAAGGTCCATAAACTGAAGGAGGTAGGAAAGCACTGAATTAAGGCTCAGACTTGATCTCAAAACTTTGGCCACCACTCAAATCACAACATTTCTTTTAGGACAACACATACTTTTACCTTCAGACCTGTTGAAATCAGTAAAATGATTAAAATATCAACTTAACTGCTTAGTATGGTGCCGAGTTAGTTATAAATTTCTTGAGGATTTTCAAGGTTGCCATGCCATGCCATTGCCATGGACTTCTTTAATATAATAGACAATGTGACCATCAGACAGTCTTTAGTAAATTAGAAATTATCCTGGGGTGGTAATATGGATTGGTGAGAAGAGGTTCCATTAATTCCATCACCATCAAACAGTTCATATGAGCATTATGAAATGGTGGTGGATTAACAGTGTTGGCAGTCCCTGTATTCCCAGCGCGAAAGAATGGAAGCTGTAGAGCTTCATCTAGTATGATAAATGGATGAAGTAGTTACTTCACTCCCTGAGCATGATAAAGACTCTTTTCAGACATTTATGATGGTTGCTACCCAAAGTGATCAAAATGAGCTAGATTAATGTGCTTGACAGAGGCACTATGCTTCTCTCAAGGCTCCACTGACTTCAGCCACTGCAGCCTGTCCTCAAGGCATTATGTGCAGGGTTTGTCACAGTGCTGCTGCAGCAATTAAAAAAAAGGTTAAATCAAATAATATGAATTAAATATGTATACTCTGAATTACCACTTTGATTTTGAGGTCTGTAACAACTTCCCACTAACATATTAACTCTTTGCTCATTATAAGAAACGTCTTTCTTCTACTATTATATCTAACAAGGAAATTCTGTGCTTTAGGCAGTCATGGGAACATGTTAAGATTTCTGCTGGACAAGGAGAAGTTGGAAGGCAGCTCCCCTCTTACTCCTGCTGTATTTGTTACCAGCCTTTCCTTCCTTCATTTTGTTTAATTTCCTTTCTTTATTGTTCCCCTCTGTTCTTTGTCCTCCCCTTTTGTTACAAAAGCAAAAAGCAAGACATATGCCTTTTTAAATCTAAAAAGGGCTAGGATCACCTAAGTCTGATACCCCTCTTGTATATAAGCAAGAAAGATAACAGTCATAGAGAGATTATCACACTTTGTTTCCCAGGACATCTTCCATTCTGTCACTCTTTAGGTCTCAGTTGATTTTGGGACTCCTAAATTTGTAATAAGGAAACATGTTTATTTGAATCTCTCCTAGTCTGAAGAACCCCATGTATGCATTCACAGAAATGCTCAATGGCCTCATTCTAGAGCCTGAAAAAAACTACTACGAGTTCAAATACCAGGATGACATTAAAGATGGATTCATTTAAGCATCCTTAAGGGTAAAGGAGAAGTAATTGAGGTGTTCTCCTCAGTGGCAGCACTATCAAGCTAGCAGGGCTCATCCAAACACCATGCAGAACATGGGCATAATAAAACCTACTAAACAGTTGTTAAAACTGAAGATGTCCCTTTCACACTGCAGAGAGAAAACTCACCCACACTCACGGGTAAAATACCCATCAATATCACAATATCAAGGTGGTGCAGTATGGATTTGGACTATAAATCCATGAGAAATCCAACTGCTGTCATCTGATCCCAGCAAGCCTTTGACTGTGCCACAGCCATGAAGGTGTTCAATTGGAAAAGCCTGTCTGGAAGGGCTGGCATAGGAACTGTGCCTTAGGAGGTCTTTGAATCAGACTTGTTTGATGGTAGCCATCAGTAAAACTTCTAGAAGACCGGTATTTTATCCTACTTCTGTCAGTAAATTCAGAAAGTTAGAAGTCTATAGGACAAGGGGGAATGGCTTAAGACTGAAAGACAGTAGGGTTAGATTGGATACTAAGAAGAAATTCTTTAGTGTGAGGGTGGTGAGGTACTGGAACAGGTTGCCCAGAGAAGCTGTGAATGCCCCACAGGGAGGGTTCAAGGCCAGCTTGGATGGGACCCTGAGCAGCCTGGTCTAGTGGAAGGTGTCCCTGCCCATAGCAGGGGATTGGGAGAAGATGATCTTTAAAGTCCCTGCCAATTCAGGCCATAGCATTATTCTATGACCAGTCATTCACTTAATTACAGGAATGACGTTCAGCTGCTTTCCCTTACAAGAGTTAGAAGTATTTCTTTGTTAAATTCTTAATCCTTTATTTAGGGTTTGGGACTGATACAGCTCTATATTGTTTAAACTTGCCAGTGAAAAAGAAAACACAAGAGAAAATGTATGGTCACAGAGCAGCCCATTGTGCCTGTTTAGATTCACCCACATCAGCATGGACAATGGCTGCTCAGCTGCCAGTATTTAACAATAAACAAACATCAACAAACAAAAGTGTTTGACAATATGTTTAACTACTATTGGGTCGGCAGTTGGTTTCTTGTCTTACATAACACTTGTTCAGGAAGAACAGTCAGTATTTCAAGCAGAGGGGCTATGCAAGTACATCATTCATGAAAAGAGTCCTGCATCTGGGACAGAAGATGAAAGGGAGCTAAACAGCCAGCAGGATGCAAAATGACAGCTGTTTAAACCACATTTCTAACTGCTGTGGTCAAGGTTTGATATCTCTGGGGAACAAGCAGGCAGTCACAGAAGGGTGGGACACAAAACCAGAAAAGATCAGCATATTATTATTTCTATTGTGATCAGACTGTCTGTTCTTGTCCTATAACAGCTAATTACTGACTGCCAGAGTTAACCCTGTTTACTCAGTCCAAACATCTGGTTATCCAGACTGTTTTTCTCACTAAAGCTTTAGTGAATTTTAACATGTTTGAAAGAGCATTTCCCCCTGGCTTACCAAGATAAACCAAGGTATAAACAGTTCCCTTGGGCCTGGTACATCCTCTGCTGAGTAGTGTGCCAAATTCCCCTATCCTCCCAGGCAACTTAGTTGCCCCCAGACCCCCTAACCACTGATTTGCTGGAAAAAGTATCTGGTGAAGTAAATGCCCCATGTCTTTTGAGAAGAAGCACTCCCTCTTCTGTCCAGGAACAAGAATAAAGCTGCTGGAGAGCATCTGACCACCAAATGGTGTGGGGAGGATTTGCAGCAATGAAGGGTGGTACTTCTGGCTCTGATACTCCTCTGCACACTGCCTCCATCCATGACAAAGCAAATCTCTCATCCGCACCTTCCCATCTGTGAATGCTCCCAGCCCTTGACTGCATTTTTACACTGCTTGCATCAACCAGACCTCCACAATTCTCTATAGTGAGAGTAACTACAACCCACTCTCTCTAAATCTGTCTCTGTGACAGGAGGAAAATGGAAATACAGCTGGCAAGCCAAGTAACTGAGACCAAAACTGGTTTTCTAGGAAAATGTAGAGTCCTATGTGGCAGCGGGAAAGGATGACAAGAAGGGATGTAGATCACACTGACCCACCTCCAAATTCCTGGAATTACTCCTAACATTCTTTACAAGTTCCCCATTGAAACAAACACATGCCTTCACATGAAACATTGATTTTTTTTTTCCTCATCCAATTTTTTATTCTGAGCACACAGAATCTCACAAACAGGCAAAATCTTCAATCTAGCACTTTGTACTGTCAGGAGCTGGAAGGCAGAAAGAACTGTGCCAATGAAAGTTTTCATCTAAATTTCAGTAAGGTACTTCTACACTACCTCAAAAAGTTTCATTCAGCTGTTTATTCCTGTTAGTTTACACTGAAACCAGTTACAAAAAATGTAAAATCTGGCTGCAGTACCACATGCAGAAATTTATGTTAAGCAATATATGAAGTTGACATGTGTTTGTTGAAAAGTCATAGGGCACTGGATGAAGCTGTCCAGTTTTTTGCAGCTTACACAGAACGATCATATCAGAGGAAAAGTGAGTGTTTCTTTCCTCAGCCCTGTAAGCCTGCTCCCATGCCCCCCCAGCCCTTGCTGGAGTACCTTTGCTCCATCAAAGACACTCAGAATAAAAGAGAGAATGAGTACATGGCTGAAGGATAGATTTTCCTGCAGGCAGTTTTTTCAGAACAGGGATGATTAGCACAGCTACTGCTGCTAGGAGTTCCTGTTTCCCTTAGTTCCCAGTCTGTCTGTAAGTGTTCTCTCCCTGCCTTCTCACTACAGCTGTCCTACAAAACAGCTCAGCTACCTCCCCCTACCCTCTCCCAGGTGCTGTTGCATACATGAGTCCTCTCTGCTCCTCAAGCATGCTTCATGCAGACCCAGCTATGAGGAACAAGGCTAAGGAGAGCAGAAACTTGGACTGCCACCACTATACCTCAGAAAGCCCCTGCCCCATGCCAGGACTTATAACACACCATGAATCTCGCACAAATCCCAGAAAATCCCACCCACTCTGATCTGCCTAGAACAATAGGTGAGGGAAACAGCACAATGGGATGGTGCTATGGACAGTTTCTAGGCTCCAAAAAGAATTTAGATTGCATAGATAGAAAGCAGAGCTAGAAATCACATCACATACTGGGACACTACAACTGCTGATTAACACAAAGCAGCTGTTCTGCTTCATTCTTTAGTCAGGAGACAGTATAGGGCTGCAAGCAAAGCAGAACTTTGTGTCTGGATCCAAAACTCATTTTAGAAATGAGACATACCTGTCCCTTCACCTGTAAATCTATAGGAAGAAGACAGTTATCCCTTCTGTCTCTGGAAGTTAACTGATTTAATTTTCATCTTCCCCTTTTGTCTCTCTGAGATGATCCTTTGGTTGCCCAGAGGGCTGTCCTTTTCTGGAATTTTCTCTTCTCTTTTTCTTCCCTTCCATACATAGGCACATAAACACTCAGATGCTTCTGCTATAGTTACCCGAGTCTTGGAGCTCAGGCTATGGCAGGGCTTATCAGACAAACAGGAAAGATAAGAGATTCAGCTATGGGGACCTTGTGCAGCCTGCCAAAAATTAATGTAACAGCAACAGACCAGCATGGCAGGAGGTGTCAGCAGTGGCTGCAAGACTTGAGAGACAGGTGAATATTACCTGTAAATCTCAAGTGGTCCCAGCTGGAGGCCAGCTCTGAAATCTCAACTACTGGTCTCCATTAGAGACAGGACTTCATGCTTCCATTTCACATTCCACTTGGATTTCACATTTCTAGGAAAAGATGTGTTAATTTGCTGTGTCCAGACATATTTTTTATACTCCTCCACATGAGCATTCAGTCTCTATTCCAGATCTGAGATCCCCTTGCAGAGTTCTTTGTGGCTCTTGAGATGATGGAGATATGACTTTTATTTTACCAGTTCTCTTAGTCATCACTTGAATGCATTCTTATATCCACCTGATAACCACAAATTTGTCACTGGCTACAGACATGTTGGTGAGAAATAGTGAACACATACCTAGGTTTGTATCTGTGTGAGGTCATTACATCTGATAGATTCTGTTTGAGGGACTTCAGGCATCTCACTTCAGCCTGTGAGATAATGCACAGGAAAAAGCAGCAGCACAATGACACAGCCAGGCTGAACTGTGGCATTTCCCGCTGTTTAGCAGTTAATGTCAGCCTTTGTGTTTGATTTCCCTTGGATTTATTGTTTGTTTGTGATTTTCTGTTGAGGATAACCTTTCAAAAGCCTAATCCCTTCTGCTTTGAAGCTCTGCTGCTCAAATAATAATTACACAGACACCATGAAATGTTGTTGGTGTTTGACTCTACATTAGTCCAATTCTATCACTTTATTCTACTCCCCTGTAACAAAGCTGCCTTCAAAGTAATATATAAGTGAATTGTGAATAACATCTTTCATTACTCCCTGGAATAGCTTTTTTTAAAATTAAATGCTATCCAGTTTGCAATTGGTTTTGGGTTCAGGGAGTTTGGTTTACACTATGCAAGCATAGACTATTTCTTTCAAAATAGCAGCTTTTTTCCCCCTTAATAACATGATTTCCAAATGCTCATATTTATACCCACTAAAATCAATTTGCAAAACAATACAGTGCCCTGCAGTCCAGGAAGGGCTATTTCTGTATCAATTCCAATCTTTAATTTTTGGCTTTTCTTTTTCTTCAAAATGAGGTACCTTTTCCATTGTAAATTTGCAGTCTTTGCTCCATCCAGTACCACTGGCTGAGCAAATGTTCCTAAATCCTTTCAAAGGCAATCTTTCCATGGGAAACTTCATAGCATTTTAAAAATATTTTCTTTTAATAGCAATTATTAAGGAGTATTTTTGGCTTCAATTTGTTTTTCCTGTATAGATCATATTTTCATGTGATCTACAGAAGAAAAACAAATTGAAGCCAAAAATCTTAGTTTGTTTTCTCACTTTTTCTTTTAGAATAATCCTCCCTCAATCCACAGTCACATCCAGTGCTATGTAAAATCAAAGGCACTTACACCAGTTTAGGGATATCTTGATTTGGTTTGTGGATGAGTTTTGACAAAAAAACCTTTACAGAAATTGAAAGCATTGTACTGCAACGGTTTCTACATTTCAAGCAAACATTTCAAGTTCACTAAGCCCTCTTAAAATGTGCCTTAATTACACAAGAGAGTTGAACATTTGTTGACGTTAGTGCTTCCTCACAAGTTATCTATCAAATAAATAATCTTTTCCCAGGTTTTACTTTCAATTCATATGCCTTAATCAATTCTGATATTTTCCAATCAGTTCTACAATACAACAAAACAATGAATTATCAATGTTTGGATGAATTCTCAAATATTCTGGTACTAAAGTCCGTGTTCAAAATTACTTAACTATTTAGCACACTTGTTAAAATTAAAAACTAATCATGAATAATATAAACAAGGGATAGACAACTATTATACTTCCATGAAAGATGAGCAATGCATAGTTAGATCCAGCTGAATGAATGAATGAAAACAAGAGGGGGTAAAAAAAGATTGTTGGAGGAGTGGTGCATTTTATCTGCTCTTGCAAATTATTATATGCTTGCATGAGATCTGTCTTCCCAAATTTTCGCAACGTGAAAAGTCCAGAAATATAAAAGGCAGGACATTTAATCCAATGGATCATGTTACCTTTGTTTAGGGGCATTGGTCCTGAAGCCATTTTCTCATAAACAAGTCCCCTGGAAATAAATCTACAAGAAAAAGCATGTTCCCTATACCAGCATTCAGTAAGGAGGCTTTAAGAGACAAAATGCTACTGTTAAGACTAGCTATCAATTAATCAAGGACTTGTTGGAAATTTGATTCAAAAGGATGTGACATATTCAATTGGCTATCTTGGTAAGTTTGATCATATATTTTTTCTGCATGCGCATGGTGTATTTCTGCACTTTTTTAAATTATGTATTTATTGTCTTTGCAAATATTTTACTGCAGAGAAATTCTAGCCACAAAAGGAACATAGAAATACCCAAAAATAAATATGTAAATTTTTACTTCTTTAAAATAAAGCTTGCTAAACTGAAAAGCAAAAAATGGTCCTATTTTTAAGACTTCCACAAAAGATGTCTTTAAACTTTTCTGCTTGTGGAAGAGATCACTGTTCACATGAATATCTGGAAACTGCATGCCAGCTTGCAAAATTCTGCCTGGAGAAGAGAGGATTACCAAGAAAAAATAATAAAAAAAAATTTAAAAAAAACCAGTGAGAATGATTGCCAAACAACAATCAATGAGATGTGATTACACATCACAAAAATAAATGTCTTGAAATATTAAAAAGCAATAACAGCAAATCTCAGAGCAATGGTATGCAATATCTTCTTTGAAAAGAGGAAAATAGTAACAGTTTTTCTTTATCATTCTGCAGCATATTAAACGAGATTTTTAATAAGCATATGTGTTAATTAGTTCTTATCCACTAGAGAGAAATTAATAGATGCTAATATATTTGTGGCTGTTCTCTAGAGTTGTGAAAGAAGCCATTTCTATCATGTAGATATGCTTTTCTCTCTGTTAGAATCTGAATGATCATCTTCTGAAGGTTTTGGAAAAAGCAATGCTTTGACTGGCAGACTTGATAAATTAACTTTTTCTAATCACTTTGTAAATCAATCTGATGGAACTATATAATTAGATTTTAAAAAGGATATTCAATGTGTGATATTCAATAATTCAAGAAATTCAACATAGGTTTGAATAAACTAATTCTAATAAATGACAGTTCCCCAAATAAGCTAGCAATTATGAACATATTTAAGATTCTACTCAGCAAAGAAGTTAAAGAGGTTGAATTCATAATCTTATTACTTGAAATGTCAGTCCAGTTTTAGTAAGACTAAACATGAAAATATGTTAAAGCTTCATGAATCAAAGAACCTAAGACTTTTTACTGATGAATCAACAGATAAGTTACTAATATAAATAAATTTCTTCATTATTTGATTACAACATATACATCATGTTTACTACAAAGTCCTTTTAGGCTGAAAAGAAAGCAAGAGTGATGAGACATACCTTACTTAAGTATTAAATTTGTATTTGCTTAAGAATTCAGCAAGAAATTAGTACTTGTACACAAAGAATTCTGCAGCAAGTCTGAGAGCAAGTCACTTCATTCTTATCCCACCTACAGCAGCGCTACAATCCCATTTATCGATGGGGGAGTGGCAGCCGGAAATCAGGCGGCGGCAGTGCCAGAGGAGCAGAGTTGCTGAACTCAGTTACTCTTCACCATCTAATTAGTTCTACTGACTGATGCTGACACTGCTGGCACACTCCAAGTTAGCAGCTGTTTAATCAGCTTGCCAAAATTGGGTCCTGAACCTCTCAAAACCTGCATTCGAGCAGGATTCAATGCAAAGGTAATCATTTCTCTGCTAGCACACATATCTGCCTTGTTTTGTTTGGATATCTTTTCCATTTGCATATTTTCCCATTTAAAAATTCATGTGGCAAGTTTGTAAGGACTGTTTCTGATCATGTTTCCTAGGTACACATAGATATAAATCTTCATGCAAATTAAGAATGCAACAACAAAGCTCTGATTATTCCCCAGACCTGGTCAAAGAAACCTGCACCAGCGTGGAACCTCCAGACAGGGAAGCCGATCTCCATAAGGAAAACGCTGCTTGGTCTGAAACCAGCCGCCCAGAAGATGTCTTCAGCTCCTCTGAGATGCAGACAGTACCAGTTTGTATGGACACCACCTCGCCTCCTGGGGACTACATTCTCCAACAAGGTTACACAGAGTCTTCACTTCTGAGGCTTCCTGCAGAGGAGTGCAATGGGATCCACCATGCGTCTTTCCAGTTCGACCGCCACGCTCGGGCCAGAATTTCCACTTCTCCAACTTTAAGGCGCCTCAGGATGGCCTCTGCCTCACAAGCACTGTCATTTCAGGACTGTTCTGACACAGCTCAGCTGGGAAATCAAAAGGAATACACTGGCTCTCTCCACCACATTTGTAAGAGTCCGCCTCGGTGCGTTACAATTTCTTCATTATCGCTGCCTTCTTGTGTCCATGCAAAATTACTGTCATCCAAAGCCAAGTCTGAGAGAACTACAGCAGTTCCAGAGTCTGACCTACTCAGATCAAAGCTTCCCAGCAAAGAGAATCCTCTCAGCAATGACAGTCCCAATGAGCCACCCAGAAACTCTTGGAGAGCCAACTCGGCTACACTTCCTACGAGACTACCCCGCCCGAGCCCTACACTGTGGGCAGGCGTCCAGGTAAGAGGAACAGGAGGATCTAACCTCTTTTTCAGTCTTTCATATTCAGTGTCAGTCCATCATGAACCAATGCACAAACAAAACCCCAGTTCTTAACCTGAACTGCATGTTGGGTCGTGATCCTCTAATACAGCAGTCCAGCTTCTACACTTGACAGGAAGGGAGATTTTTCTTTCCAGATCAGTAAGAGACAGCAGCTCCAGCCTTTCCTCATGGTGACCAGGCTAGCTTAGTCCACTCCCGTACAGGGCCACTCTTTCCCATCTCTGCCCATTCATTCTGGTGGGCCAGGGTGGTGGATATGGAAGAATAAGACTAAGTAATTGATCCTGTTTAGGACTGGTTTTTAGAAGGCTATTTTCTTTCAACCCTTTACTTTAGCTCTTTAACCCTTCAGCAGGATTATTCCTAAGACAGGGAAGTTTCCTGTCTGTTTTACTGAATGGCATTACTAACCCTAATAAAACCAAGAATTAAGTTGGTTGAGTCAAATTTAAGGTCTGCTGCTACCAAAGGAAGAGGTACAATTCCCTTTATTTATTTCAGCTTACCTAGCTCTGCCACTCAGTTGCCACCCTCCCTTTTTATGTCCAGCTCCATAAACAAAGAAGCAATTGTGCAATGTCCTCTGAAAAAAAAAAAAAACCCTGGCCCAGTGAGTGTCAGAATCAGTAAAGAGAAATAAGCAAGGGAGGAGCCAGCCCTGCATCTTTCAAGGGCAGGAAACTACAATTAAATTCTCCACAAGGACAAAAGGAGAGGCTTTCTGTACAAGCTAGGTGTACTATGGATCTGCTCTCAAAGACCTTCCCCTGTGTGCAGAGGCACACATGCTCAGCTCTGTCCTTATGCAAAGCACCTACACACACAGTTTCCTGAGGGTGGATGGTGTCAAATAGGTGTAGAGTTCTTCACTAGCCATTAGCTTTGCACTATAAACCAAAAGCTATTTTTCTCCTCCCCCCACCCCCTTCAAATATAGAAAACATTCTGGATATCAAATCAGTTCTCCTTGCTCCACAACAGTGAAATTAATTAGCCTATGCCCAAGCCTATTACACTATTATTAGTACATTTCCCTTTACAAATGAACTCCTTTTTCACAAAAAGTCAGATTGCTTGCTTGCTTTCTCACCAACTAACTAAGAATATTCACTTTGTTTCAGGAGAGTGGACTGCCCATGCAAAGGTATGCATATATTTATTTTATCTGATTCTAAGCTTGACTCTCCTACATTTTTAATGAATTTGCTTCACTCTAGGACAAAACTGAACATTGAGTCATATATACATAACTCAACCTTAGTTTGTAGATTTGCTATGTGAAATGCTTGTCACCAGCTCACTAAACTTTCTAATGAGATTTTCTTTCAAAGGTGGCTCTCTCCCTAGCATGTTTAGCTACATTTCACACAATATTTCATCCGGATCATTGGGGAGCTTTGCACCTGGAACCAACTGCCAAAAGGGCCGATCGCTTGGCTTAGCAGGGTCAAACTTCAGCTTGAGGAATGTGAAATATCTCATAATCTTGAGTGACATTCTTCAAAAGTTTGTAGAAGGGAAAAGGGAGCAAAGGAGGTAGGAGAACAGCTCAATATTGTTCTTATACATAAGCTAAGAAGATCTAGGACTGCTGCTGGAGAGGGGGATTATTAATCCTACAAACTAAGAAGAGTACATAGAATATGTGGATTTTATAAATTAGGGCAGACAAGACAGAGCGTTGCATACCATATACCTGTGCAGTGAACTGTGTCAAGGTCTTCTAAACAATTATCATAAAGTAAAAGTGCTATTAGAAATTATTTTTATTAAGATATATTTCCTTAAGATGTTCAAATGCTTACAGAAGGGAAGGGAAGTTTTATTTTCTCCCCACACAACAAGGAAGCAGTAGATAGTTCCTCTATTAATACTGACCCCTCTCTCATTGATGAAGTAGTGCTCACTTTACTGCATGGTCCCCTCAAGGATATTTGAGACTGGGCGGTTTGGAGCAGACTGATAAAGTCTAGGAGTCCTTACACAATGCAGTTCCCTAGAGGAGATTCAAGAGATGTGTGCATGCCTTTGAAATTACATGTTCACTAAAGAAGAGACCACCTGGATATTCTGAACTGGTGCAATTTCCAACCCACCCTTTAGCATTTTGAATTTACAATGGAGATGGAGAGAGAAGGGGAGGGAAATACCTTTTTTATCTGGATGTGAAAACAAGTTAATCTACACTTTTTGTGGGAAAAGTCTGGTCTGATCCAACTCAAACAAGGAATACATAAACATATCTCACTGTCACCATGAAGATTTTTGTGATATGTAACAAACTTCAGAGGGGAAATTGAAGATACTGAAACCATCTACCAATGGTTTAATAGGAGAACACTGAACATTTAGTGTACATACCTTCTCTTGGTGCTGTTTGCCTACAGTGGCTTCAGGAAGGAAGTAAATATATGCCAGCTAGGGTACTGGCTTTGGACTTCTATCCAGACGCCTTTTAAAATCAAGAAACCACAACCCAAGGAAACAAACCAAGATTTTTCCATAGGAATCAGCTGGAAAAACTGTCAAAAGGTGGTTGGGATGATGTATTATGAATTCTATCTGGATAAATATTAGAATGTGCAAAAATGTATTTTAAAATTCACCAGTTTCGCTTTAAACACTTTTTGTCAAATCTAATTTGGTCCAAGGTCTGGGTTAAGCCTGTGTTGAGCTCCTCCTTCATTAAGATCATTAGTCTAACTTCTTAACAGCTAATCCCTTCTTATCACAGCCAGCAAAAACTGTTCACATGTCAGATTATTTTCTCCATCTAGAAGCACATTAGGACAGTTGGCACCTCTTCTCCGAGACTGACTTGCATATTGTCCTGGGTAAAATCATGCCTTTGTCATTCAGTTTTAATGAACATCTCTTCTCCACACTGCCAAGCTGTACTTTCAAAAAACATCTTTAATGCACTCATTTTGAACAGCCTTCTCCCACACAGTCCTCAGTCAAGAATGCCAGCACATCCCTGTCAGCATGGCAACTTGCTGAGCTGATGCTGTTTATAAAGAATCATCCAAAATAAATAAACAAAAAGGGCAAGAGGGGCAGCACAGATAGATATATATATATGTGGTGGAGAGAAGGTGAGATGCCAAACAAACACTGCCATGGAAGAAAACATTGATAAACAAAACCTCAAGTTTACTCTGATCTCCTTTTCTCCTTGCACTATTCAGCATTATCAGAGGCTGGGTGGAAAACTGCACTGCACTATTTCCTACAGCAAATCAGCTAATGAAGAATCTTCACAGTAACTGCCAAGACAGCTCATATTAAATGCCTTGAAGGAGCTGGGCTCATCTATCTTAAAATACTCCCATTCCTCTTTTAGTGACTCACACAGCTGTAAAGCGTCACAGCATCACAGAATCACAGAGTGGGTAAGGTTGGGAAGGACCACAGTGGCTTCTCTGTTACAGCCTCTCTGCTCAAGCAGGGTCATCCTGGAGCAGATTGCACAGGATGGCAACAATCATACTAAACCTAACTTCTCATGCAATCACAGAAATAGTTTACTTTTGGCAATAGGTCATGTTCCATGCTAACTTTTTGAATCAGGGAGTCCAAACACCCTCCCTGAGCAGCTTGGGAAAGTGTGTCACTGCCTGGCAATTTTCTCAGTACTGTGAGCACCCTACAATATTTACCTCAGTAAATATTATCCATAAATTATACTATAAAATTATAAATTATATTATAAAAAATCCTCTGTTGCTTTTATTCACATCTAGTAGATAGTCCTTTAAGTAATATATCTGCTGCTTAAGTGAGGTGATCTGTATAGATGTCTGTTCCCTGGGATAGCTAGCTAGGCTAAGATTAGGGACATATGAAGACACTTCCTGTGGCTTAGAAATAAATACATACTCAGGATATTTATTTTTCCAGACCATGATCTGCTTCAATGTCTTTAATAATTTTCCATAACTTTCCCATCTAAATCCATGACATAATCATGCTTTAAAAAAAAAAAAAGGGGATTTTAAGAATGGGGAGATGTCATCTGTAATAATTCAAATGCCTGAGCTTGTCCCTAAAGCATAAGCATTTCTTTCATTCCGTCACTGCAGTCCTCTGCCCTCAGGAAGTGAAACAAGCAAAAAATAAAGAAAAAGGCAAAGCTACAGAGCCTGAAGGCATGAGAAGATGCTAAGATATTGCAGACTTAAAACCTAGTAAATTTAACTACGCAGAACTTCAGTAACTTAATTTCTCAAGGAAAAAAAAAACCAAAAAACAGCAGAAGCATCTGATGTATGTAATACATCTTCAGGCTTCAGGGTCAGGGCAGGAAACCAGATACCTGTGCTTCCATCTCTGAAGCATGACTATGTAGTTTAGACAGGTAAGCCATTAAGCAGCCCTGGCACATGAGATTGCTAAGGTAAATTGTAGACAGACACCCCAGTGGCCCTGCCATACCCCCACATTTCACAGGCTCATGTGTGAAGAGCTTGTTTAGTGATATGTGTGCCTGAAGTTCAAGGCCTTTTGGATCTGGATACATAATGCCATTTAATTCAGTTATACTGACTCTGTGCTTCCATTATTAGTCTTCATAAGCCACTAGCCTGCAGCTTCAAATATATTGTGAAAATAGTAGTAGTCTAGATTCTTTAAAAATCAATAATACACTGGCAAAATTTTACTGTGAAGCCAACCTGAAGTAAACCTCCTGAATTTCCTGGTACAGTAATAACACCTTTGAGGATTATCCTTGTACTATATTGCAGCACCTGACTTGTACAATAGCCCAGCTGCCCAAAAGATTGCACCATGGAATCACTAGAGGGTTCAGTGGCATCTTAATACAATCATTACCAACACTGAAGAGTTGCATTGGGTAGCACTCAGTGCACATCTCAGGAAGGCACTCCTCTCCCTTGCAGTGGTATGGGCTTGTAGACAGCCAGGGAACAGACCCCACACCCATTAAAGCTCTCAACCACATACTGAGGGTCCAATTTCATGAGAAACCACAGAGTTTCATTGTAAACTCTAAAGCCAAATAAATAAATTCCATGATCTCCATTCAGTAGGACTAGCAGAGAAACTTCCAAAGAACTCCTGCATTTCACACTGTAACCTCCTCAAGATGTAGTTTTTAAGCCCTTATAGGTCCATGGCTCAAGTGTTAAAGTCCCATGCCTGGCCCATCTGATAGACTGCAGACCTCTCTCTTGCTAGGAGCAGCTCTCATCTAGACCATTCAATTGCTTAGTTAAGGCAATTGCAAGCAGTATCACTGTCAGGTCATAAAAAAGGCACAATCTCCTTGTCTTACCATACATATCAAATCCCAGTTCTCCACCTCAGAGCTCATCTGTCAGATGATAAGCTGTCAAGTAACTATTCATAGACTTAAAGGAAAAAATATACCTGCCAGGTTTCACACCAAGTGTGGCAAGTGGCTAGAAATTCACAGTTAGAGAACTGCCTAGACAAAAAAAGATCTCAGTAAGAATCATGCTTAACTGACCAAAAATACCATGCACAATAAGTGGTGACTGAAAAATAGAATTTATATAAATGTGCAATGTACTTTGTGCCTCCTCCCTCAGCTACTAAGTTACTGACCCTTTGAGCCCTAATGCAGCATTCATGTACTGAAGGCAGCACAGCAGCAGCTGCAGACAGCAGTCCCTCTGCAGCACATGCTAACACAATTCATTAGGTATCACTGTGATAGTAGCAAAATAGAAAAGGTTTTTAACATGCACCAACAGTTTCTGTATGTGAATGCAAGCAGCCTGTGGCACAAACACGCTGCTGGATACAGAATGTCTGTGCCACTTTTCTTCATGGATCTAGATTCTGGACAATGCTCTCCATTAGGAACAACAATAGTTGGAAAGAGACATTTTTCGATCAGTAGGACCACTGAGTCATGTTACATTCAAAATATCTGAAATAGCAGGAAAAAATGCCAAAAATACTAACAAAGAAAATAGTACAAACTAGCCAAAAGGTTAAAAAATTTTTTCAAAATCCAACATTTTAACTGTTTCACTAGTGTGCTGTCTTTTCTTGAAATCACCTGAGCTACAGGAAGGCTAAAAGTAACAAGACACATATCAGCTAAAAATAGTATTTAATTGCTCCATTAAACTCCACTGCCAAAACATAGATTCTAAAATCCCCACTCACTTTTTGTCTAACGTCAGGAGAAACCAGGAATTTTAAATATTTAAATGCTCTATCTACTTATTATCTGAAGCACACCATGACCATAAGAACCTTGATCTCAGCAACAATGTGGAGTTTGAAACTCAAGTAGGTATTTGCTGTCACTGAAATTCTCTGCTCATTGTTCTTTCAGCACATGATGTCATAGCTGCTGGGCTTTGGTTTTTTAGCTGATTCCCCCCTGGCTCAGCAGGAGTTCCCTGCAGCCTCCATGGACACAGATGCCATTTGCTGTTGTTGTGTCCCACAGACCGGCCGAGCGCAGGCGCAGCTCCCTGGTGGTGAGCCTGCCGGGCCTCGAGGTGTTCCCTGGAGACCTGCTGGTGTCAGACAGTGCCATGGACTACCTGCCCTGCTCATCCTTCCTGCTCACTGCAGGTCAGACACAGCGGGGATTGCTCCTCCAAGCCCAGAAAAGTGGGACTGGAACACGTGTGCACATGGGATGGGAGGGAGGATGAAGTGTGCAATATGCTATGAGAACATGAGGTGGTGCAGCCTCTGTGGGGGATCCTGTTACCCCACACCAAACTAACTTCATTGCCAGTTTTAAAATTCCTCTTTTCTTTTTTTTTCCCTGTTTTTACTGTTGAATGCAAAATTCAAGTAGATGAGAGGGTAGGACACAGATCACATTGCTCCTCCACAGGCTAGAAGCTACCAGAGCTCAGGCCAGGATCTCCATCTGGAAGCAGCTGAGGTACAATTTCCTACCTCCACAGCTTCAAGCAAAGAGAAGAGCAGCCCATGCTGCCCTTTGCAGTGGTGTTCTGATCACAAGGGCAGCAAACCCAACTTATGGCCAGAGGTTGCTCACAAGACATTCCAAAACTGAAATGCAGACCTGCTAGCAATTTCCACAAATAGCTATTGTAGAATACAGTATGGTGTGATTGAAGGAGATCCTGGTGGCCAGAGATCAAAAGTTTCTCAACAAGCAAGTCAGCCAAGGTCACAACCAGCATTTTCATTACAGCAAATAAGCCAGCCATTCTAAGACCTTCAAAATACAGAAACACAAAGTTTGGACTGTGATTCCCTGACACACACCTGAAGATGGGTGCCACATAAAGAAAACCTTTTCAGATTTCTTGCTGGACACAGTAGTTCCTCACAAGTCACCAGTACACTTCTAAATCTAGATCCCCACCTTTCCCTCTGCCTCACCAGGGACCACAAATCAAACTCTGCCTCACTGTGCCAGCCCCATGACAGATCTGAGAATTCGGGCTCATAGGATTATTTATTCACTGGAGACTTAAATACCTGCATAACTCCAACTTATCATGATGAGAAGACGTAGACTAATTCTTGCTTTAAAACAACATCTTCAAAAATTTACTTGAGTTATGATGGTTTTCCCAGGTAAAGAATCACATAATGATCACAGCAATCACACAGTGATCACCTGCAACAAGTAGGAGCATTCAGCACCATCCAAGATCCCACCACAGACAGTCATAGTTCTTGCTGGGAGGAACCCAACAAGTTTATTGGGTTTTAAGTCTGGTGCACAAACTCTCTAAACTCAAGTATTAAATATGAGCCAAGTAGAGTATAGTCTATCAAGCTGCATATATAAAAAATAGTTTTCTTTTTTATCTACTTGTTTCCTTATTGATAACATTTGTTTTACCCATTAGAGTCCAAAAAGTCAAGGTGGCCATTTGCCAAAAGAGGAGTCGTGAGTATTTTTTACCATTTTGTTTTTCCTTGCGCTGACTTGCCTTTTCCCACAACTAACCTGGGTACCAGTAGCTTCTTTACTTTCTTGCCCTTGGAGAAAGGCAGCCAGCAGGTGAGCTGAGCTCAGAGGTGTCTCAGCCCTCCCTGGGACTGCCTGCACATTAACCTGCAATGAAGACTGGGTGGCTCCAGTGCAGCCATTGCATGAGATGCACATGAAGACACAGTCAGAGCCACGGCTTCCCTTCCCAGTGGGGGGGTGGCAGGAGAGGTGTTCTTGGCACAAGCACAGCTCGGTGAATTTTTCCTTGTCTTTTCCATTTATGAAAACTTTTACTTACTAAGGTATCTGAATTTCCTTTCTATGTACTGTTCAGCATTCAAAAATTATTTACAAATGTCTTGACAACTTTTTCTCCCTAATCATGTAATTAAGAACAGCCCCTTCTCAGTACTTTTTGAATTTTATCAAAGAATAGTTTGTGCATACAGAACCAATGCAAGTACTCAGGTTTATATGTACAAGAACTCCCTCTTCATTTGAGAGTAGTTGCATAGCATTTGAAGGAGCTTGACCTAAACCTGAGCATTCTTAAATTCAATAAAATATTTTAAATCTGCAATAAAAAACATCTGATATTTAGACAAAAGTGATTTCTAAGACTATTAAATGCCATAAAATTTAATTCATGAAGATTCGTTTGCTGTTACACTGGGTTCAGTGTGCATATATGTTAACTGCATTATATTTTCTGCCCCATTTCAATCTATCTTTCAAAATTAGGGGCTGAACTTAAACATTAAGTTTCAAATATTATAATCAAAGACATATTTCAAAATTGGCATGAGTTTAGTGCCTAAAGTTCAGACAATGGAAATCCATGAAGTGGGAATATACTGTTCCAGAGAACAGATAAAACTTAGGCAAACACCTTAAAAGTCTGTGCCCACAGCACTAAATTAGAGTTGATAAAGAATGTTTAAATTTTTTACAAGGCCTGAATGAATAAAGCAGAAACAACAGCATTTTTTTTTATTTCATGGTCCTTCACACAAACTTGTGCTGTTCTTTTAACTTTCTGAAAGCTCATTTTACAGACACAACTCTGCAGATGACCAAGGGACCTTTTTCAATGTGTAGCTCAAAAAATTAAAAATAAAAGAATAAACACATAAAGTTGTACATCTATGACGGGATTGCAAATTTGAATCTGTTGTCCCCTATCTCTGACAATGCTAAGGGAAGCAAAACATTCCATTTGTTCCGTCTTCCAAGAGTAGCCCTTTGCCTGTTACCAATGTCTTACACATCCAAACCTGAGGCATTTGCACACCCCACCCACAGCTACAAAGAAACCTGCCATCACTGCCTTGTCTCTGTGTAGAAGAGCCTGGAAATACAGAGAAATCACTCATTTGAGGGCAAACTCCTTAAGGATTAGGGCAAGAGGGGTAAACTTCTAAACAGTCTTTAAAACACTGTATGAATCAGGGGGTTTCTTGTCATTCCACAGGGTAAAGACAAACAGAAGCAAGCATCTGATCTGGAAAGTTGTCTTTCTACTGTTAAGATCACAGACTGCTGCCCAGATGAGTTTTTCTGCTTTAAGGTATCAAAATGCTCAGTATACTCTATCAAGGATACTCAAGGATGGAAGGAGCAATTCTGTGTTCTTTATAAGATAACATTTTTCAGTTCATCAATCTGGATATGAGACCTTTCTGTCAAATTAATGCAGAAGTATATGGTATATTTTTGTCAAAATGACAAATGGAGTGGCAAGTGGGAAACTGAGGGTCATTGTAGATTAGCAAGGGACCTCGAAATCACCTGGATTTTGCCAAGGATCCAGACTGCCCTAGATCAGGGAAGTATCCTCTTCAGTAAAACATCTCAAGGCAACTCTCTCAGCAGTACCTACAGGTGCTAGAAAAGCAGAGGAAAGAATCTACAGCATCAGAGAGATGCCAAACGGGACACAGCCACCCCATTGCTGTGTTCAGAGGCAGCCACCTGCAGGTCAGTGCCAACACCAAGGTTTGGCTCCAGACAAACAAGGCTTCTGGCCCCTAACCACATAACACCATCCCCTCTCTGACCAAACCTTTTGCTTCTCACAGCAGGCTGTTCCCTACAGCTCCCCACACAACATTGCTGAGGGCTTCTGCCAGTGCCTAATTTGTATATGGACATCTGACTTTGGAGCAGGCCCATAATGTGATCATGGCCACCACAATTTCCAAGTGACTATAAAGACCAATTCCTTTGGTACCTTGATTTTATCATCCAGAAAATAAGAAGATATCATCCACCTAAGAGCAGCACAACAGATCACATTCCTTAGCATTTGCAAGCTGCCCACTAATTGATACAACATACCTAAACATAAAGTATCACATTGTGTTGCTTTCAACTTCAGTGAGTTTATATTGTAAGCATTTTAGAGGAGAATGGTGGGGTTTAAAATATTTTAATGGAACTTTTAAGCCTTCAGAAGAAAAATAGCTAATACTGGTAGATGAAATTTACACAGTCAATAGGATATAGGTTCCTTTCATAATGCCTGAAGCAACAATTTTTTCTTTCTTCTTCAATCCATAGAGTAAATCTTGGCATGAATTTCTAAATGAGCAACAGACTGAGCAGAAAGATGTCAAGAGCCAGTTAGAAGTGAAAAAAGAAGCAGCAGTGTGGGAACTTTTCACAAGTGAATGCACTTACTTTCTGGATCATTTGCTGGTTCTCAAGATGGTAATGTCAGATTTCACTTTGCAAAAATAATGAAACATTATTTGTTCTGCTGTGATGGACACAAAGCCTCCTCAAACTTCTCATTAGAGGTCTGGTGGGGGAATGACTTAAGCACCTGCTTTTCCTCCCACCTTGCCTGCTCATCCTGTTTCCATAGCTCCCTTTTCTGACTTTATGATGGTATCTCTTTTAACATGACTTTTGAGTGATGCAATCTAATGCTTTGCAATTACCATCTGACTGCAGAGCCTTCCAGGATATTCAACTGATATTCCATTCTCTAGCAAACACTGCACTGAAGCCATGATGCAAACACTTATTTCTGTACTGGACTATTCCAATTGCTAATGTTTTTTATTGCTAATAACGTTATTGCTAATGTTATTGTAATATTATATTTGTCATTTAACTTCATATAGATCTGGGGTTAGATTATCCTGACTGGAGCATGAAAACCTCAGAATTCAGCAGACCTGTAATTTTAATATTACATGAAAACAAGTATACTGAAAACAACTCCACTCCCAAAAACTCTGTATTACCTCCAATTGAGTGAATTTTAAGAGTTTAAATATGGACAGCAATATTACAGACTGTTACAAGAATAGCTGCACTATTTATATTCACCACACAGCAAAAGTGAATGTATCCATTCAAAAGGAGGGAAGCTTCCACAAACATTTTCTTATAAAGTTTCTCTTACTTGGCACAGACAATTCCTGATTTCTTATTAAGTCAAAGAAAAAAGATTTGTAAATCATTTTCCATGTTACTGGGAAGTTATCCTGGATAATACAATAACTACTGCAAAGTAAAGGAAATAAATAGAGGAGTGGGCTGAATTTCTCCTTGGTGGGGCAGAACAGGAAGGGACAGAAAATGGGATAGCAGGACCAGCTATTGGTTCAAGGCAGGAGAAGAGCATCCTTCTTTCTATACAATTTGTTTAGAAACCTGAAAAGTTTAAAAGGTGGTGAATACTGTGAAGAATGATGGTAACAGCAGGTATGCAGGCTCCTTGTGAGTCTGATGCAGGAGCCCACAGAGAAGCCTCAGCCAGCCCTGCATGGCCCATGAATGATGAACTGTTCAGTCCATGCCACCTTCCCAAACTCTCCTGCTAAACAAAGAACCCATTGCATTTGGGTAACCAGTTTTAAAGATACCTGGTTACCCCCAAGTACAGAAATATTCCTTTGATTTTAATGAATCTCCACAGGGAGCTTTTAGACCACCATAAATCCACTTTAAGCTCTCAGGACAACCAGGTCATGGTAACTAAAGAATTAGACAAGGCTAAACAAACACTCTCACTAGTTATTCAGTCTTGGCGCCTGGGGGACAGGTTTTTTCATTAGGCTTTATACACATAAACAAAAAAAAAATCTACTTGGTAACCTATAAATTTTAAGACTTTTTCAGATTTAGGTAAGATTCAGTACAGCTCAATCAGCTTAAAAAATATAAAATCTTAAACAGCCGATAAATACACACACAATTCTCACTGAATACAGGCTAATAAAACAATCCAAAGAGATTAAAAACCTCCACAGGACTGCTACTTACCTTAATCCAAGAATATCTTTTTTCCTCATAGTAACTCTAAACAATTTAGATAGCAGCAGTTGCATGGGGTAGGAAGGAGAGCATTGAGAAAGGTCAGAAAAATCTGTAACTGTGACTCTGATGTTACTGAGTCCTTCACACAGGGATCTGCAGGGGGCTCATTTGCCCCTCTGCTGCCCAAGGGCACAGCAGGGACACAGCTGCCTCCATGGTAACCACAGAGAAACCCCAGAGACATCATTCATACCCTCTTCTGCACAATATTGAACCTTCAGCCAGATCAGGAAACTTTTCTCACAATGCCATCTTCTGCCCTCCCTAAATCAAATAATCCTTTCATTAATTTGAGTTAAAATATTATTTTCAGAGTGGAATAAAAAATTATTGAATTGGCACAAACAGTAATTAACATGAATTTGTTTTGATTTTAAAGATATTTATGAACACTCTAAAATACCTCCAGAGTAATGAATTTCTCTTGGATGTGGATTTGTGGAGACTTTTTGCAAACTTAGAGGAGTTAAACAAGGTGAGTAGAAAAAGAGAACTGTTACTTAGATCAGAAATCAATCAGCCCAGTAAAAGAATACAACAAACCAAAAGCTTCTATTTAGTTTCAATGCTCACATTTGGAACTTTGTTCAAACATTCCACCTTTTCCTCTTTTCTATGTGGTATATCAGTGAGAGTCAAATACCAAAAGTGCAAATCATTCTCTTGTATCTCCAGCCGAAGATACATGGCATTTTAAACATGGGGGAGAGCTCATTTGGCAGTTGTTCCTGAAGCAAACACAAGTTTGAGACTAATTCTCATAAGCAGCAACCTTTTAAAAGAGATGAAGAGAAACTACCCAATCCCTACACCAAAACAGAAAGCATGGCAAAATAACTACATAACAAGGCCTCTTTTGCAAGCAGATGGGCAGAAAGACTTTGCTGTCTATCATGCCACTCCAAAAGAGCAAGGTAAAACAAAATGCTGATCCCCTCTCTCCAGCTGAGGTTTCCCTTTGCACATATGTAAGGATCTCTCCCATGTTCATGTGCTACTTACTCTGCTCTGTCCAGGAGAGGGAGGCCACAGGGCTTGGCTGTGATGCGCTCCAGCTCTTTGCTGCTTTTGGCCAGTTGCTGGGAGACCATTTTCAGCTCCTGAAAGTTAAGAACCCCTAAGTCAAACATAGCTTTTACATTACTTTGGAAACAAAACAATTTTTCTTAGCTTGAGGACCTTTTACAGGACACTTCACCCTTCACTAGAAAGAGAACTTTGGAAAGAACTCTGCAGCTGCCTTAATTGAAAAACTACTCACAATCAAATCACATGCCCTAAATCAGCTGCTGGGTTCCATTTATTTCACTTAATGTAATTCCCTTGCCTTAGTACTGAATCTCTCCCTTTTTAGCCAAAACAAGAAAACTGGGAAAGGTCTTCAAAGCAGGGACAATTAGCCAGAACTCAAACACATGAGCAAGGTACTGCTGCTCAGTCACAGACCTCACACCTGGTGAGCTGCTGAATGACCAATCAGTAGGTTTGGAGATACAAGGAAAAAGATTTTTAGCTGACAGGTTTCACCTTTGGCTCACTGTGATTAAGACTTTACATGCAGATAACTGCTAGAGTTCAGCAGATGTGTGGCTGTTGATTGCCTTGTTCTTGTTCAAGGAAGAGAGTGGGATATATCACTGTGTTTCACTTAGCTTTGAGCTTGGCTGGAGCTTGGTCATGTCTTGAGATAATTATCATAAAGAAATGTCCTGCTTTAATTTCTTATTTTGTGGTCCTTATTGATGAGGATAATAAATGACCATCTGTTATGCATACTTTAAATAAATGATTAAACATAGGAGAATGAAGCTGTTCTCAATGCCTTTGGTGCCTTTTTTTTTACAGTATGCATATCCTCTTGACAGCAGGCCGAATCCATGAAAAAATGCATGCTGTAAAATTGTAAAGGTCAAAATTAAAGAATGAGCATCATCCTATAAGCATCCTTGTCCCCATAAATCACCAAACAAAGCAGATGGCAGCTACTACAGTCTGTAGCAGTATCCCAGCAGATTGAGGTGCCCGTCCGGCCTAACATTTGGCAAACAGCTTAGCCCAGTCATGAATTTGTGTGAGAACTGTGTGAATAGTGAAACTTGTGTGTTCAGGATGAAGGTGTGGGCTTAGGAGCAAGCTTGCAGCCCCATCTGACTGATAAGGTAGGCATTTTGAAATCCATATAAACATGTAGAGTTAACTTATGGGGAATATGAGTTTATTTCATTCAATTGAAGGTGAAGGAAGTATCTATAAAATACTACAAAAACTCACATATTTGAAATCATGAAAATCATGATGGTGTCTTCCTCATGGACTGTGAAGGCTTCCTTAACTGTCACAACTCTGTCACACACTATCACTGTTTTCCAGCAGATGCCATTTACCCACTGTCATTTTTATGTCAATCCATGTTAAATACAGCTGCTACCCTAAAACAAATTTAATGGACTAACTAATCTTGTTTCAAAGCTTCTGTCATCAGGCATTTTCACAAAATAAGTGGGTCTTTATATAGATTTTTCTTAGCTTCTAACTAGTTCAAGCATTCTGGGCATAATTCTGAAGACAATTCTGGCAATGGTAGAGATAGGTATTGGCACCTATTAGCTTGGAGCATTTAGAGAGACCAGGGATGGAAAATAAAGCTGACAGTGGAATTAATCTTAACTTCAGATCACTGATGCTAATTTATCTTTATTTTCTTCCCCTTACTTAGATAAGTCTCAGTTTTCTGAAAACATTTTTTGAAACTGTGAAGAAGCACATCAGCAAGTCAGACTCTCCTATGGATTTCAACCCCATACTCAGAATGGTAACATAATTAGCAGTATTCTTGCTTTAAACACAAGCAACAGACCATTTATCAGGGCATACATATCACATACATATCACAGCTCCAGAGCCATCAGGTTCTGTCCAGCCCATGCCATCTGTCACCAGCAGTTTGGTCTCAGCCTCAGGTTGTTCCTATTCGAAGGATGTTTATATTTCTATTCATTGGCATATTTGAAGAAGTCATGGAAAGGTGCTCTGTATGTGGAATCAAGTGTGGAAATATTTTCCCTTCCTGGAGAACAGCAGCCCAGACTCTGAGGAGATTTTTCCACTGTCAGAGGCAAGCTTCCCACCCTGTGGAAGATATTTCCCTGAAACCAGACCCCAGTCCCATCACTGCCTCCTTCTACTCCTTCACACCAATCCTCCTTTACTCCACTGACCAGACCCACAAGTGTTTATAATTGCTTAATTAAGAGCTCATTGACACTGAAATTAGACTTTGGCCTGTGTCAAGCAAGAGAGAGATGCAGCCACAGCTGTCCTGCCACTGCCAAGCCCTGCCTACCCTGCAACCCTCTTGGTCAGTCTGTGTGGGAAACAAGGCATTTGTCTGAACAGCAGTCTGCAGGAGCTCTAATTCCTGCTCAACTTCCCAATGCCTGTAAAGCTGGAAATATTAATCAAGATAGAAAATCCATTGATTGACAGAACCTTCCCTAGCAGTAGAGGCCATTAGAAAACTTCTGGGAAATACCAGAAGACCCTGCCTCAGTGTTAAGATTTTTAATGGAGTCATTCAGGCTAGAGCTTGGTTTCTTGCCCCTGTGAGCTCTGACTCCAGGTGCTCTTATTGATAATGTTTGTGTAGACAAAATCCCAGACAAAGCTGCATTTCATCATGCATGACATTCAACATCTCCAATGTAAATGAGGCTATCCTGTTATTTAGAAATAACATGCTCAGATATGATGCCATGCTACATGAAGTCATCAAAGCTGTTTCAGAAATAGTGGGTATCATTTTCAACTTCCATATGAATTTCAACATCATTTATTTCTAATGAGAACAAAGTCTAAGAATGTGTCACACCTCTGTAGATCTGTTAAAACTGTACTCCTATACATTACTAAAGCATTGTTGTGGCATTTTTACTACTTTACAGTTTTATTGCTGTTTAAACTGCCCTTTACTTTTTTAATTCCCTCTTTTCCCATTTTCCTAGGTACAGGGAAATCTCATATAACATGCGCATTACAACCCCAAAACTCCTGTTTCTCTCTTTGTCATTTTTCTTTCTTAATAAATTTCCAAACCTTTTCTGCAGTTTTTCCAGGGTGACCTCTGTCAGACACACCAGATTTATTGCCTTAATTATACCTCTGCTGTCTTCTACTTGGAAAAGCTGAGACAGAGAGAAGATTTTGGCATCTACCTGAAGGTAAAGTGATGGTTTTATTGTTACTGCTGTTCGTGTTGTTGTTGTCTTCAGCCTTCCTACCTTATGACAGGATTTTAACAGCAAACTAGGAATGTTTATTAGAATCAAAACTGTGTAGACAGCATTTCACATGGATTTTTTTGAACTGCAGAGCATATCACTGATTGGAAGTCACCTTTCTGAGTGTATGTTCACCTGCGTGTGTGAAAGTCCCTACCTGTAATTTAGAACAGATAAGGGGGGAAGAGCTGGGCTGCCTTTTTGCAGGCAGAAAATACAAACTACTAGCATCTTTCATGTGTTTTGCACATAATCTCTTGACTCAATCACCTCCACCTTAACAAAGTGAAATGGTTTACAAGAAAAAAAAAACTAACACAAAAATCAATTTCAAATGTCTTACTTTGGCAAAAGATCTGTAAGGGAGAATTTACCTCCATCTAAGGTTGGAAAGAGCACTCACTGGACTCTTTATCAAGTTGCAGCGCTACAATAGGTTTTGTCTTTGCTGACACCAGCAGTGCAGGGGTGGGGATCTCAGGCTCTGCTCTTTCTGACATCACTAGCAGACCAGTGTGTCTTGTAAATACTTAAGATTAATCTTCAATATTACAGGTTTAGAAAGAGAAACCTCAAGTAGTGGGCTTTTCTCGCAGGCAGCCCAAAACTGGAAGGACATCTTTTTGTGGCAGGCAAGTTCTGCAGCTTGGGCCTTGGGGTTTCACATTGCATACATTCACATATAGGAAAACCGTTCCCCACTGGCAAGTAGCAGTGACCCCAAAAGATGAGGTGGCTTTCAAACCTAACTCAGGTTAATTTTCTCAGGAAGACCTGAGAAAATTAAAACAGCAGATAAATAAGAGCCTTACTGGATATGACAGCATGGCCACAGCATCTGGAATGCTAAGCAGCAATGCAGAAACTCAGTCTGGAGAGGCAATGCAACTTACCCTGTGGAGAGCTGTCCTTGGCTTGGCTGGGATACTGTTAATTTTGTTCCTAGTAGCTGGTGTAATGTTGTGGTTTGCCTTTAAGATGAGAGTAATCCTGATAACACACTGATGTTTACTTGTTGCTAGGCAGTTTGCATTAAATCAAGGACTTTTCTATCTCTCACCACCACCAGTGAGGACTCTGGTGGGACAAGAAGTTGGGAGGGGACACAGCCACAGCAGGTGACCCCAAGTGACCCAAGGGGTATTCCATACCATATGATGTCATGCTCAGTACATAAACTAGAGGGAAAGCTGACTGGGGGGGCCTCTGCTCTGGGACTGGCTGGGCATGGACCAGTGGGTGGTGAGCATTGTGCACCACTTGATTTGTATATTCTGTTGTTTTTTTCCCTTCTGTTTCCATTCTATTAAACTGCCTTTATCTCAAACTACAAACTTTATTTTTTATTTCCCATTTCTCTTCCCCATCCCACAGGAAGGAGTGAAGAGTGAATGAGTGGCTGTGTGGTTTAGATACTTGCTGGGTTAAACTATGACAAGAGATTTTATAGTGCCCCTGTTCTTACTGAGAAACTTATCTTTCATTAGTCCCTGTCTCGTTACAATCAGCTAATGATGCAGAAAACTCTTTGCTACCTCCTAGCCAGAAGGAAGCTGAAGCCTAAGGCACATTTTCCTTGTCTTCAGCAGTGGTGTGAACAAAATGAACAGTGCAAGAGGCTGCATCTGCCAGAGCTGCTGGTTGCTCCTCTGCATCGACTGACACGGTATCCCCTCCTCCTCAACAACATCTGGAAGAGGAGCACTGATGAAACAGAGAAAAGTTTTATCCAGTCACTTAAAGAGAAGGTGGAAAAGTCTATAAGTAAGTAACAAAGGTTAGAAGTCAAGTATGCAGTTAGAAATTAGAAAGTTACATGGCTTTTTTTGCCTGTCCTTTGACGTGTGAATTGGTAAAGTGTCTCTGCAGAAAAGCAACAAGGATGTGAGTACCTTCCTACAATCCTGACCCTCATTCTGTAGGGAATGATTTGGGCCACCTTGTGCTGTCAAAGCCTCTCTGAGCAATGTCACAGGACTCCCAAATCAGAGAGTCACCTCTATTTTCTTAGAATCATCTGCAGTGACAGGCAAAAAATTAAAAGCAGATCTCAAATTGAACCACATCAAGAAAGATCCCAAACAAAGAAGTCTTTCAGTTGGATTTATGTCTAAGGAGGATTTTTTTAGGGCTGATCCTTAATAGGATAAATTTTCTCTCACAAGGGGAATGTTATGTCCATGACCTTTCACTAATGACAGGTCCTACTATGTAAAGTTGTCTCAGCTACAGATTATTATTTATTGCATAAAACAAGAGGCTGGTCCAGATATTAATTTTTTTCCTGAATTTTTAAAAATATATAATATTTCTATATTTAACATATATAAGGACAGCAGTTTTAGGTGTGGCCCCAAAAGACCATGAGATGTCTGGAGAGTATTACTGGCAGAATAAATAGGTCCTTCCAGAAATTAGACACCTCTGGATGAAGGAAACCAAAGACAGAAGGGTGACCCCTCTTTACTCACAGACACCTGACAAGTTTTGATCAGTGAACCAGTAACATAATAAACAGTTGTAGTCCAAGCACTCCCCTTCTGGTGGGGAGGTATGTGAAAACCATTATCTGAAACCATTATCTGCAATATCACTCCACCCAAAGACTTGAAATTTCAGTTGCAGGTCCATTAAAGCTTTGCCCATAATGGCTTTGAATCAGCAAAGACACAGTCCCCATTTTTCACATTTTGAGGGACCCCCACGTCAATCACTTCTGGCAACACTTCCTCTGAAATTAATTCTCATTAATTTCAACAGTCTTTTTATCAGGCTCTATATAATGAAAAATATTTTTTCTCTCACTATACCAGACAGTTTAGGATGACAGGACTTTTTTTGAACACATTTTTAAGATTACAGTTCAATTGAGTTTTATATGATTTCCTGTTCCCCAGACAGATTAGTAAACACAATCTTTTCATTTAGCAGTGAATTTAAGCATCTTTGAATGCATGAATTGAAATTCTGTCCTTGCTGATCTAAGTAGAGTTTAGGCATTTTTTACAATGAGATCAAGATTTCATCGGGGGCCTCACATGTGAGGTACTTCAGCTTTCACAGGAGAAAATTGGTATTCAGCATCTTCTAGAAACAGGACTGCTTTTGCCAGCCCTGGCAGTAACTGGTGTTTCACACATTTCAGGGGATCTGGAAGGAAAAGTCAAGTGGTTGGATAACTTTCAGAAGTTCAGGCAGCTGCAAGAGGTCATAATTTGGCCTCAGGTCTGGGATCGTGACAAAAGGTTCTTTGTTCCAGAGGTAAGCAGATTTTAAAAGAGGTTTGTTTGGTTTTTTTTCTAGAGGAGGGTTTAGTTTCCTGTCTGTCTTCCTAGTGTGGTCTAAAGCTGGCTGCTTGACTGTGTTCTAGCTAGTGGGGATGGCTCTGCTCTAACAGAGGCAGCTGCAGCCTGGGCACTGCAAGTGCTGTAGCTGAACACACACAGTGCCTTGGATGGCAGCAGGGGCTGCTCTCCACATCCAGGAGAGGGCAATGATACAGTCCAGGGGGACTCTATCATATTTGCTTTTAGGGGACAGAAGGAAATGGGATAGATGTATTACCAGCATTCAATAAAGTAGAAATGATTTGCCTCTTTCACTTCTCAAGCTGAGCCAAAGAACTTCCCATTTACACTTAAAATGCATTACAAAAAATCACACAGCATACCTGGGTGTGCACATTTTTGCCGTACCTACCCAGACAGATTTTAAGCAGCACTATTGTAACATCACCAAGTGGGCCCCACCTCAAGGATTATGTCTGTTCACATACAGGGCTGCAAACACCATTAAACTCAATTTGGAAAAGTAAAACCCAGCTTAACATTTCAAAAGCATAAAGACAGTTAAGCAATAGCACTGTTGAAGAAACACAGGCATGCTCAGTTATCAGCTGTGTGATGTACTTAGCCTGAGGTAAGAACACACAAATGCTCATCTTGTTTAGCTGCTGGTTGCTTCCCTGTTCATCATCCATTATGCATGATTCCCCCATTCTCTTTCTCTCTCTCTTTTTTTGGGTCAAGTGTTTGAAGCAAAACTTAAGAGAAAACAGCAGTGAAAACATTTTGTCTTCAGCGAACAGACTTCTCCTTCATGAAGGGAAGCTGATGCTAGCAGGTAATGTCCCTGATCTCCTGATGTCCAGCGATAGCTTAACAGAATTATACATTGTTATGGCAGGTCTAGAATGAACCTCTGCAACAGCATTTGGGCAGGTGCAGGAAGGTAAAAGCAACCATTTAGTTTATTAGAGAGAGACTGAGATACCAAGCTGCCAATAGGATGATAGTCTGTATGATTGTTTATTGTCCCTTTTCCTTGCAAGCAAGGAGTTGTTATATCAGAATGAGGCAGCTGCTACAAGGTACAAATTTAGTAGCCAAAATGACTGAGACGTATGATTTAGTGCATTTGAGAATGCACACTGGAGGACAAGTAGTTGTGAACTATACTGGAGCCAAGGCTTCTTTGTTAAAAGCATTCTGGAAGGTGCAGTGATTCATAGATGTGCCTCATCTTAGAAGTAGCAATTCCTTAAAATTATCACACCATAAAACTGATTTTTTGTTTTTCTTCTCAGAAAGCACAAGGCTCCTTGATGTCTACCTCTTTTTATTTGATGATTTCCTACTAATTACCAAAATTAAACGTAACAAAAAGGTAATAATGTCTAGAGATATACATGGTTGCAGTTGTTACATTTTTTAACTTTTGGATGGCTTTTGAATGTCCTTTGGAAGATTGATCTAATTATAAAAATACAAGATGACTAATCAGCATGAAGAACAGCTGATACCTCCTTATGTGACTAGCAAACCAAAACACTGATTCAAAAGCCTGCTTCTAGGCTCAGCATGGTACAGGAACACTATTACTGGCAGAATTTACATTACAAGACCTTAATATCTTCCTGATGTTGTTCTGATGAGTTGGATTCCTAAAGCTCAGAAAAGTTTCAGGAATGTAAGGCTTTTTATAGCAGGCCCTGCAACCTGAGAATTTTTTATCCCAGAAATATCAGAACTGACAGAAAGAAGAAAAAAAACTTAAAGGAAAAAAACAGGGAAAGGCAAAAATTATATAAGGTTGGCTGTACTGCTTGTTGTCCTCTCTTTGCCTTGATTTCCCCAAGTTTGAAATTGAAATATAATTACTCATTTTAAGAAAACGTTTCTTGATGAATGATTATGCCATAGAGTTCTATAGATGATAAATATCTCTATTTAGACACCAACAGAAGAACTAGACGACCTGAAATTCCTAAAGCTCCAGTGTAGGAGTGCATTTAGCTAATTAAGTCTATGCAACTGATGTAAACTGAGTCTAAATGAACCTACGATAATCTCCAAGGTTTTTTGGTTTTTTTTTTTTTTAAAGAAGCAGGTGTTCTGCTTTAGAGAGAAAGGAGATAAAGAAAGCATGCAGTGAGATGTTTTAGACTTGCAGCACCATCCCTTAGCAACGAGGTTGGTGAGGGAAGCAGAAATTCAAGGGACCTGGTACCCTTAGGCAAATCTCTTTGAGGGCTGTCCCAGGGACATGTGTTGGAGAACCTTCTGTGAAGGACTGCAACTCATCTGGAGCTCCAGGGAATCTGTCCTGTGCATATGCATGAGGAGAGATAAGGAAACTTACCCCCAAGGAAAGGAGAAAAAAACCTGCTATTAAAATAAGGAGGGAAAGGGGGAAAATACTTTTGGAATGCCTATGACTGTCTTCTGCTTGTGGACTTGTATTGTATTTCTTTTTTAGCTTTTTAATGCAAAGTGTGACCTTGCAGGAGAGCTCCAGGTACCACTCAGTTTTTCCAAGATTCCTCAGGCAAATAAGATCTCTGTGTATCCTTGATAAGAGAAAGCACATAATTTAGAGTTGTTTAGTGCCTATACCTCATGAGCAGATGGCAGACAACCTGCTAACCAACTTCATTTCTATTCCCAGAAATATGGAGGCTCAGACACCAGCTTAATCCCCGTCTGTCCTTCCCTCACTCCTGAGCTGCAGTCCTTCATAAGAGAGGGGGGATTTTGCACAGTCCTAGACCAGCCCATCCCACTAGACAGACTCATACTGAAAAATGTTGAACCCATCCAAGTTACAGGTAAGTGCCTGCATGCACACCATGCCTGTTATGAACGCCTTCATCAACACCATGTCAATGCACTGTGTGTGTGGCAGCATAAGGACAAGCTGCTGTTTGCCCACAAACCACCCCCAGACGCCTGGAGTGCAAACACTGGTGCCTCAGCCCTGCCTGGCTTCACAGCTCTGCTCCTGCTGGGAGGCATGAGCTGCTGCCTCAGACTCCACAGCCCGCAGCCCCTGCTGCCAGCAGTGACTCACACACACCAGTGACTGTCACATACTATCCATTCACCCCAAAGGAGGCAGCAAGACTCCAACGATTTCTTTCTCACAAGCCAAGTGTTCCCTTTCCTAACTGTCCTAACATGGTCTCTCAAACCAAGGGTATCTCAAACCCCAAATCTTTCAGTTCACCCCAAGAACATTTTCAGTCCCCAACTAGCTTTGCAACATTTTTTCAGCTGCACCACTACATTGTTCTCCCAGATATCCTCCCACATAACACAGCAGCCATTCTCAAGGAGGCTGGAGAGGAGATTTACCTCCTGCTACTGCTCCTACTCACATCTCCACCAGCTCCTGAGAGGATGGAAATCACCCAGCACACATCAATGCTTCCTCGCTCTCAGACATCCAAATGCATCACTGGGGAATACTTCTCCTATCCTTGCTGCTGTGCAGTTGGGTGTGGAGTGAAGGAGGGCTGACTGCCACAGAGAGTGACCAGCCTTACCCTGCCAAAACAAGGTTCCTGAAGTCACCAAAATCAGATTTTGGGTCAGGGAGCAGGCATGCACCATCAGGCCTCCCCTTGGTCTGAGCCTGTGACGCAGCAGGCTCCCACACACCTCACCCTGGTGGTGAATGATGCCACATCCCCTTGGTGGCCAGTCACTAGTGATGCTCCCCGGGGCTCAGTATTGGTGCTGGTCCTGTTTAACACCTTCATAAAAGACCTGGATGAGGGGAGAAAGGGAAGCTTTAAGCCACACATGGCATTAATTTGGGTGGGAGTGTTGATCCAGTGGGAGGTAGGAAGGCTCTGCAGAGGGATCTAGACAGGCTGCATCAATGGGCTGAGGCCAAGTGCAAGAGATTCAGTAAGGTGAAGTGCTGTGTGCTGCACTTCAGTCACAACACCACCAGGCAGCATTATGAGCCTGGGCTGGAAAGCAGCCCAGAGAAAAAGGACCTGGGGTGCTGGTTGACGGCCAGCTGAACATGAGCCAGTGTGTGCCCAGGTGGCCAAGCAGCCCAATGGCATCCTGGCCAGTATGAACAATAATGTGACCAGCAGGACCAGGGAAGAGATCTGTACTTGGCACTGGTGAGACCACAGCTCAAATTCTGTGTCCAGTTCCAGGCCACTCTCTACAAAAATACATTGAAAATCCAGAGTGTGCCCAGAGAGGAGCAGTGAAGCTTGGGAAGGGTCTCAAGAGTAAGTCCTAAAAGGAGGAATCTGGGGATGTTTAGCATGGAGAAAAGGGGTGATATCATCACTCCCTATAACCACCTGAAAAGAGGCTGTAGCCAGGTGGGAGATGGCCTCTACTCCCAGGCAAGCAGCGATGGCACAAAAGGAAATGGCCTTAAGCTGCACCAGGAGAGGTTCAGGATGGACACCAGAATATTTTCACAGAATGGGTGGTTAAGGATTGGAACAGGCTGCCCAGGGAGGTGGTGGAGTCAGCACCCCTGGAAGTGTTCAAGAAATGACTGGAGGTGGCACTTAGGGCTGTGGTCTAGCTGACATGGTGGTTCAGTCAAAGGTTGGACTCAATGATTTTGGAGGTCTTTTCCAGCCTTAAGGATTCATTGATTCAGTCTAACACTGCCAAGATCACAGGAGACTCCTATATCAAAGAGAATGAAAAGAAATACAAATCTCTGGGCTCCAGGGTCGTCCTATCTTAAAGATTGAAAAGAAGAGCTTAGGGAGCTACAGTGCTCTGTGAGAAAGCAACAGATAAGGAAAATCAACCTAGAGTCTGTAAAATTTATGATAACTTTGAAATACATTCACCCAGACTATTTAGCATTCAGCATCAATGCTGAGAGGATATAAAGGTAGGCAATAAAAGGCAAATTACTAAAGACAAGATAAGGGGATGAACACAAAGAATAATAACCTTTTTTTAAAACATGTTCCAGGCACTGTCTGCCTGCCTAATTAGCTCCCCTACCAAACCAGTAGAAATGGAGTAAAAGTACCAGCCACCTCTTGCCTGCAGGTTGGAGGGGAGGGCAGCCCCACATCCCATGTAAGCCCAGGCTGAATGCAAATGCAAGGCCAACAGCTCCTCGGGTGCTGGAGAAGGCAGTGCAGTCACCCTCCAGTTTGCACCTAATAGATTTGCCATAAAAACCATAATGGAGATGGAAATAACATTTCTGGACTTTTTTTTTCCCAAGCCAGCATTTCCCATAGAGATTCCTAACCAGGGTCTTTCTATCTCTGTGATCCAGCTGCAATCATCAGAATAGAAAAAGCTGCCTTTGGCATTCCAGCCTAGGCTCTGTCCACTGGTTATGACCCTTCCCTGCACCCTTGGCCTCATTGCTTGACTTCTCTCCCATATATTCTTACCAGCTTTACTAGAGCTGTAGCCATGGTAAGTGTTACTCACTTGTAGTCTCATAAGACCTTGGAAGCCCCATCCTAAGACAGGACCCCTTGGGGGTCTTATTGGTACAATAAAAACAGTGAGAAAAATTACTGTAGGGAGATTGCAATTTGGATTCCCACCATTCTTTGTAAAACAACAAGCAAACATTCCAATGTCAACAGAAAATATCCCATTGCAGGAGAAAGAAAAATATTTAATATTGTCTGGAATGTGTGACCTTGGGGAACATTGCCAATTTATCTGCACTCTCAAAGAGACTTTTATTACTGGCGGCACTAAAAGATTAGTTAGCATGTTCTCAGAAAGGTCATATGATCCATCACATTAATCAAAAATGAAATCCTGATTTTTGATCTAGCAAGTACTTTTGCTTTTGTTAGTTTGCTGAAGGCTGACATCACTTTGAAAATAAACAAAGCTCAATGCAAGTATTAGAAAAAAAATATATGTTGCAATATCCTACAAATATCCTTTTGGCAGCAGGCTGATAATTCTTTTCCAAAGCCGCCTATGCATTAGTGAAGGAATAGAAGATAAAATGGTGAGTTCATAACACCAGGAAGGTACCCTAAAAGGAGAACTACCTGCAAACACCATGACAAGAGATATAACTTTACGTGTAAATACAATAGTAGGAACCCAGCTCTAAAGGTTGTAAGCAGCAACATTCTTTCTGATTAACCTCCCCCTTTATTCCAGATGTGTGACATTGGTGTCACTTTGTCCCCTTGCAGAGAAATGCACTACATGATGCTCACAGTCACCCTCATGAACAAAAGTGTGGCAGGGAACAGAGGCACTATGCCTGGGCATCCCCAGGAGCACCAGCTCAGACCCAAGAAGAACCCAAAGACAGCACCAGCCACTTCCCCATGTGCCAGCCATAATACAGACTTAAATAAAACAGGACTTCTTTTTTTGATATTTGTTTTTCTTTAACTTCAGTTATGATTTAGGCCACTTTGAAGGGAAATATTTCTTAATGATGCTCAGGTAGACTCAAAAGCACCTTAGCTGCACAATGATGAAGCAATTAAAATTTAAAAAATGCAAGTAGAATTTACATTTTGAAATAAGAAAGCTTCCTACACAACAAAATTAACTCACCCTATGAGGGTGCAATTGCCCTTTTAGAAATAAAAAAAGATGCTTACATATATCATTTCTTTGATCATAAACAATGAAAAAATTGGATATAAAACTGGACTGACAGTTGTCTGAGGTGCATTTATATCACTTTTTTACATTTTCCACAGTCTTCAGCCTGCGGAATGCTTTTCTAATTCAGCATGAGAACAGGTATCGGCAGTGCATAGCACTCTTCTTGCTACAAGCTCAGACAGAGACTGCCAAGGTAGGTAACACATCTTTTTTTTCTTCTCTAATTACCCAACTATGCTTTCCCTAAAGGAGGGTGGCAGCCTAAAAGTGGTCATGCTGTGATAAGAATCTCTTACAGTTGTGACACTTGACCAAAACTAAAACAAAACAAAATAACACCCCAGTGCTCTGGCTCACATATTTGTTACAGAATTTTTGCTGCTGAACATGTTCCAGTTTTCTATCAGGGTGGTTAGCAGGGCATATTCTTGCTGAAAAACATTATCAATTCTGATTGAAAAAAAAAAAATATCCATTTCTTGTGTCACAGAAGACGGTCAGCCCCTCTAGAGCAGTCAACACCAAAACAATCCCCCCCTACACCCAACTCACATGCACTAGTACTCAAATCAGAAAACTGTCTCATGCTCATCTATTCAAAACATGCATTTTGCCATTTCAGACTGAACAGATGGTATGATTAATTCCACTGTTACATAAATTTACCCCTCATTTTCACACCATGTCACATTACTAGTAACAGCAGTGTGTATAACATCTGAAAGTGTGTCGGGCACTTCACAGTATTTTGCTTTCTCATGTAAGTTGAATTTCCTTCTCTAATACCTAATGCACAGAAATTTGATAACCACAAATACTAATTCTTACAAGTAAATGGTGGTAGACTTGTTCTAAAAGAAACACTGAGTGAATTCTTTCCATTTTCTAGTCACTGGCTGGTACTTGGAATAGCTATCCACTCAAGAAGTCATTACTTTCTCCTGTTACTGAAATAGGACCTTCTTTTTCCAAAACTGCCTTCATACCAGGGCTACCATCTTCTCAATGTCATAGAATCACAGAATAGTTTGGGTTGAAAGGGCCCTTTAAAGGTTTTAGTCCAAAGGATAAATCCTCTTAGGGTTAGTCCAATGTTTAATCATAGCAATTCAGAGACAACTCAACTTCTGTCACCAGACTATCTGGAGAGAAGGAAGTTACATATTTGAAATTATCTCTACATCATTCCCTGTCCTCATACCTGGATGACAGCAAACATAAACCTGAATGCTGTCAGCATGATAACAGAAACTGAAATTCAGTTGGCAGCACATGGCAGATCTTGGAGAAGACAGAACTTGTGATGCTGATAGAACAGGAGCTGTCGTAATCAAAAAAATGAGGAACCCAACTGCAGGGACAGCATTAAGCTGATGAATAAACATCACAAGAAAGGGGTGAAATAGCCTGTAACAAACTTCACCATTACAAACAGAGCATTAAAATCCTACCTTCCAACCAAAAATAGATGCATTTGCTGGAAATCCCTGGCCTCAGACACAGATTCCAGCAGCATGCAGTGGCCTGAACAACTGGGAGAGTCTCAGTTGTGGGATAATTCATGTTTCCTTCAGCAATTATGAGCACAAGCCTGAAGAGAGGCTAAATAAAACTAAAGGCTCTGGATGTTTATGCATCTTACTTACTGGAAAATTTTTAGGTTGTCTTGGTTTACAAATATTTTTTCTTGTTACAGAAAGCATGGATGTCACAGATAGAACCAGCAGTCTCCAATTACACCACACAACATGAAACCAAGAAAAGAACTGCTTTCTGCTTTCCCAGTGAATCCTCTGAAATTTAATAATGTCAGCATTGCACTGATAGAGCCAGTGGAAGATTATTGTGGTGATAATATAGTTATTTTATAATATAAATACAATGTCTTATGTCTCTGAAGCTAACAAATTTCTGACTTGACAAAAGTATGGTGCATAGACCACATCATGTAGGAATAAATTGGAGGAGAGGAATGAGCCATGCAACAAATGTGTCACTCCTAGATGCTCCTTGCTTCACCTAGGGAAGGTTCTTGCCACCCAAGGAAGTTTTAATAGAGCTTGTCATTTCCTAGAAAGCATAACAGGGAAAAAACCCCTATGTTGGTAAGGACAATTCATTCACCAGAGAAGTTTAGAAGGGTTATTGCATCATTGAAACTGTTTTAATAAATTTCATTAAATTAGAATTGTGTAGCCATAGCTTCTGATATTTATGTGTCTCTACCCAGTAACCTATAATATCCCAAGATGATTTTTGCATTAATACTGAGTGTGTGGATAAATGTATACATATGTATGCACTTACCTGGTCCAGTGCTGTCCAGATGCAGCCTGGCCACTGTGATACACAAATTCCTGCTCTTCCCCTGTGCCTATCATGGGCAAGTTTTTCCTTCCTGGGAAAGGAACAGCCATAAGGTTCCATGCCAAGGGGGGGATGTGTGAAGCAGGAGGGCAGAGCAGAGTGCAGACAGATCTGCACCAGGGCATTACACAAGCTGCCAATGCCTTGCCACAACTTGGCTGACACAGCTGTGCTCCATCTCCTGATCCCATGTTCAGCTGCACACTGCACCACACCAAAGGCTTACCAGAACCTCAGAGCATCCTGAAACCAGTGCTGACAGGACAAAGGTATTTCAAGCCCAGAGGAGCCACACCTGACAGACTAAGGTGTGTGCTTTATGTGCTGGCAGAAGGGAGAGGGTATTTCACTTTGGATACTTTTTAACAAAGCAACTTTTAGCCAGGTCTACTCAGTTTAGCAGACAAGCAGTCATTCCTGGCCAGCATGTCTCCAAGGAGGACAGCCCAGGGGAAGGCAGTATTTACACACAGGCTTGTCTGCCTGGAGATGCAAGCTCAACAGGCTCTTCTGTGGTGTCAAGGGAAACATACCTCAGGAAGGAGCTGAGGGAGAAATTGACTTCCCAATTCAAACCCAATTTCAGAGGAGACCTCTCTTGTCCATCTTTCTCCATATCCACACAGAGCCCCTGCTTCAATAGCTAAACATGGGTTGTTTGGTTATGCCTCCATAATTCATTAGTGGCTCAGGACTGATCTCCCACATTAACCATCTGGCTTCTCTCTGCAACACAGTTCCACCCTGAAAGAGCTTTCCATTTCACAAGTGAGACCTTTATTGGTCTAAAAAATAAAACAAGTGCCACTTTTTGAGTTTTCCAGTTATGCCAATTGTCCAGCTGCATCGACTGTGATGTGAGAACACAGTGACAGAAGGACTTTCACCAAATGTGGGATACTCAGCAGCCTTGCACAGCTATTGGGAATGAAAAGACTACTCTGAATTTAACCTGTGAAAAGAACAGATTTGAAAAACAGTCATTATTACTGTGTTCTCAGGAATGTCAAAGCCTTTGCTGCAGCTCCCCGCAACTCTAAGAAACTGGAACATTTAGCTTGCTCTTACATGTGTGTAAGAACAGTTCATCTACAAGAACAGTACATCTATAGTTGTAAAACTATATATCCACCTTTTCAATGTAGCTTTGCTGTCTGAAACAGAGCAAGGTAGTTTTGAATGATATAACCTGGTCTATTAGAAAGGTCTAATTTTTTTATTATCATTAATAGTCATTCCTTTAACATATTAGAAAACAAAAATGACATTTCAGCAACAATTCATCATAGTTTATACAGAACCCGTTGATGCATGGTGTCACCTTCCCACTCAAATCCACAGCCACCTTCCAGATCACAGAGTTTAAGAATTACAGTGCACACTGGACTAAATTCTTTCACAATGTAAGGCACAACTACATGATCACAAGTAGTAAACACAAACACTGAAAGCAGAACTTAAGAGAATAAAACTTCAATTAAAAAGAAATAAAACCAAAACAGACTCATGCAAAAAATCTATCTACACCTACCAAGATGGTATGATCCAGTTTAGAAGTACAGTACTCTGTAAGTAAAACTGCAACATAAGTCTTTTATAATACATTACTTCTAAATATCAAGTAAAAACTTATATTTTTTTCCATTTATATTTTATACAATTATACAGAAATTAAGCCGTATGAACAATATTCACATCTGCAATAATAAACTGATCATTAAAAGTCAGAAAAGAGGCAAATGAGACCATGTAATTTGTGGCACGCATCCATTACAGAACACCATTCATCAAGTTCACATCTCGAGTACTGAAGGAAAAAACCACGACCAAGTGAATGGTACATTTGGTGACTGAGGCTATCTGTAACCAAACAACAAAGCTCCATACAAAATTGGTTTTACCCAGCAGGCCTTAATTATGAAAGCTTGTGGATGTTAATTTATTATTAATTTATTTCCTGTCCAGCAGCTAGTTTGCAAGGTTGAAGCTACAGAAGTTAAAAGAATTTAAGAGAGTTCACAATAACTTGAAACTGTTGGATTATTTCAAATACACATTAAAAAAAAAAAAAACTTAACTATTTTCCCTTTTGGTGATAAACTTTTGCAATTTTGGCATTCACTATAACTTTTACATAACATGACCGTGAGAAAACCTTATTAAACTTACCTAATGTTTGAATTTCACATTTGAGAGGTAGCTTAAATTAAATCTTATGTGATGGCATCAAATTGGGGCGGTGTGACTTTTTTTGTAACTTTTTTTCTTTTCTTACAAAAGTGACTATTTCTATACAAGCAGCATTTTGGACATATTACTATAAAAAGTTCTGGTATTTGCTAACCCAGCGAGATGCTCTTTCCAACATCCCTTTTGTGCCAGGAATCAAGCTCCAGCGTGGTACAATGGAGGACTTTGCCATGAAGCCAACAGCAGTGGCCTGGACCTGCCAGCACTGACCTGTTGACATTTAACAATGAACATCCTTTCCCAGCCCTCTTTACCCAAAGAAAAAGCACAAAATACAGACAAATTTGGTTTTAGTTTTAAGTTTCCATCACAGGGGGAGGGAAAATTGGAAAATGTGCCTTCCAGGCTCCTGCTTTCATACAATATTGATCCAAAGGGGTAGCAGGGCTTCATCAGTCTTTAAATGCACAGACACTTCTCTATCCACTGCATAGTGAGTGTGTAGTATGTGGGGAGCTACAGACAATATGCAGAGTTTATTACATAACCTAGTACCTACACTCTTCATTATTTGAAACTTAAGTGGTATCTAATATTCTCTCTAAACATGCAAACTTTTTTATTCAGTGTCCATTTAAAAAGAAACAGAAAAAACACCACAAAACCAAATTTCAATGGCAGGACTTACATGCAATTACAGTTGGCTTTGAAAAGTACATCAATTAGTCCTTTTGGAGTGCCTATGTTGGACAATAGTTTTAAACTCATTCTAAAATGGATGCTGAGGTCAAGATTTCAAAACCAAAGAAACAGACAACTGGCAAGATCCTTGCAAATATGTAAAATTCTTTCTTTTCTCATTTTATAATCTTAAAATTAAGTTCTACAAAGACATGTGTGTGACTAACAAGGTTTTTGTTATATGTGGTCTCAGATGATGCGTTTTTGGAAAAAGGAACTGTGAGTGCAGTTCTCCTTAGGGCCAAATGTATACAGTGAAAAATCCAGCTGATTATAAACCTGCTGTCCAATGACTACAGCTAACACATGCAATGCACATGACGCCATTCCACTTACTATAGATTCTCTTAAACAGCCAAAAATGCACAGTGCAAATGACAGTGTTGTTTCCTAGGTCTCTGACAATATGAGAGCAGGAGAGGTGGTACTTAGAAGAGTAATTTATCAGTTTCTACATACTCAAATCACAATATCATTCTTCTTGGCATAGTTTAGAATCTATTTGAACTTCAGGTCCAATATTTTTCTGTCCATCACTGAGTACTGGCCATAAAATTTTTAAGTTTTGTAACAAGCATTTGTTTCCACTCCATGGTGAACTGACACTTAATAATCCAGAAAAGCAGTTGAGTTTTTCAGGTTCCTTTATGAATGTCATTTCTCTTACATCTAGCATGAGAAGCTCAGTTGTTCTGGCTCATGTAATACAAACACAGAGAGGTTACTCCATGCTTCTGCTCCCAAATCCCTTCTTGCTTCACTAATAAAAAAGCTTTTCCAGTGAGGGTTCACAAATAACCCTAATGGTCCCAAAGCCAACAAAAGTAGTTACTCATTGTTCTTGTGTACCTTGTGTTCCACACTCCATGGCAACTTGGTTACTTGACACCTTCCAAAAACAGAGGCAAAAACCCACATTTCACCCTACAGTCATGGACATTTGTGCCAGAGAGTGAAACCAGCTGAAAACTGAGATCCCTCTAAACCTCTTGCCTCTGTTGGAAGCTGCAGCAGAAAATTCCTTTTGTCTCTTCATCTCCAGACAGCAACTTTTCCTACTGTGACTCATTACTTTTATCCTCTTCATTCAACATTTGCAGAAGGGGGAAGATTACATTAGGGAGTACGTGGGGAGAAGAAATAAATAACAGTGAAGGAGAGCCAGCTAAGATCAAAAGCCTGCCACGGACCTCTGCAATGCTACCTGTCTCCAGTGTGATGTACTGCTGACATAAGGCCAGAGTGGAACAGCAGGATTTGGCATTTGTGGGGCAAAAATCCAAGGGACTGTGAGTCTTTGACTGGGAAGAGAGGTGTTGTCTCCAGGAAGTTAAAAGAACCTCTCCCCACCCTTAGTAAGACCATCCTTTACACATTTACAAAAGCTTCTGTAGCTTATTTCTGCCCATGAAGCAGTTGGTCTCTCACATTCTGCTCCTGCAGCAATTCTGAATGTGGATGGAGTATCCTGCAGATGGCACAGTTTCAAGAACAAAGCCCACACTTCACTGTCCCATTCCTGATGCCACAGTAAGGAGTAGCAATCAAAAGCTGCTTGAGGATCCCACAAACCTACTGGTTTGAGTGCTGGTTTTGCCATCATTTTCACCTCTTCCTCTAAAATGGCCACTCCTCAGGGAATCAGAGCATTCTGCCTATTGCTAGAAGCTGTAAAAACACATAACTATGCATTCTCCAGTTCCAAGAGTCCGTCTCTTCTGCCATTTTATTATTTTTCCCCTCTGTTTCTGTGTCTGCAGTCTCAAAAATCAGTGAATTAAAATGTTTTGACTGGAATCCTTTTTTTACTGTGGTAATAGTCACCAGGCTTTTTACTTTTTACTTGGTTTTCAAGTTACTTAGAAGGCAGTGGAACAAAAAGCCCACATTCCTACTGAAACATGCCCATCAAAACAGATTCTGCAAGCATATTTGTAAATACACAGCTTTTCACCTTTCAGTTTCCCTTATTATGGGATATTTTCTTGAGCTTGAACACAGATTCCAACCTGGCAGTGAAGCCAAGTATTATAGAGTCAGTCCACCATCAACTTGTCAACAAATACAGACCAGAACCAAGAGTTACAAGTACAAAACAAGGAGCATGAGACTCAGCCATGGAGTCATAAATTCACTTTTCACAGTGAAAAGCTGTGGAAATCATGATCTATTGCTGCAGAATCAAAGCTCAAACATGAAAGTTTCTACCCCACTGTTCCTCCAGATTTTAACAATCCTTCTTTCTACAAATGTGCATTCAAAAAGCATTTCCATCTCCTCTAAAAGCTGCTCATATAAACTAGGCAGCAAAAAGCAACTTTCAAAAATTAAGCTGGTTTTGCCCCTGAAGCTGAAGAGCTCCACTTCAAGGTGTGATCTGCAGTCAACCAACCGCACTGCTTCAGCAGCCCGCTGAGAAAGGTGACTCTGCTTGTCTTTATACAATGATATCCCAAAAGGCTGAATTAAGAGAGCTTCTAGAGCTTCCTTCCAGAGCTTCTACCACTGAAGAAGTCACTCCTGAGCTTTCATATGTTCCCAATCAAAAGCAAAATGCCTAAACACAACTGAATCTTCTAACCACTTTCCAAGTTCCACTGAAAGATCCCCATCTTCCTCTGCCTCATGTGTTTTAATCTTAGGCAGCTGTGGGAAGTTTCTCCCTTCCTGCTCAAAATCCCTCCTGTTCTGTGTGGCTGTCATTCACCCAAAGAACAGCACAAGGCTCTTGTGTGTTACACAAAAGGGCAGAATGCATCTATGCTGGAGCACAACCGTCACATCTCTACTTTTCCCACATTTCTAAAGCCAGACAAAGAAAGACTATAAAGCAATTTTTTTTGTTTCTCTCAGTAAACAAATAAATAGAAAAAAAAATCCCAGAGGCAGAGATTCTGTTCATATTTTCTATTCAAAAGATTCTTATGCCAAACAGTTATACTGATGAGGAGAAACAGGGAGTCCAGAGGCTCTGTTCATATGGAATTGTTGCAGCAGTTTGTTTTTCTTTTTTGAGCCAGCAACTCAAGTCCAAACCAGAAAAACAGGTCAGTGTTTTGTATGAACCACAGTTGCAACCCAAACCCTTCTACTATGACAAGAACAAGTCACATCATTCAGCTGTCTTCTGGGAAATAAGAACTGAATTTTAACAGAACTCCTTGACAGTGCAAATGTAGAACTTGCTGGGTAAGGTGAAAGAGGATATGAAACATATAGATCACTACTTCTGGAGTAGAAGGACGAAGTTTCCTCACTTGACAGTTAATCAAGACATTTTTTATAAAGAAGACACTTCTTCATTCACATATAGAGCTGTAACTAGATAAAAGCAAACAAACCTTCCTAATGATGACTAAGCTACCATCATTGTGACAGAATTTGATTCCTTGCCTCAGAAAAGAAGTAGAGGAATTCAGGACACAACTTTTTTCTCTGAACAGCTGGCAAAAATTGGTAAGATACTGAAGCATTTGAGGGGTAGAGAATTTATTAGGGTATTTAAGACAAAAAAAAAATTCCTAAATATTGGAAGGCATAACCCCTGCTTAGAAAATATAATCTTAAGGGTTTGAAATACCCTTAGAAAATATAATCTTAAGGGTTGAAATACCAGACAGAAAGGAAGGAAAAATTAGAGACAGGCAAGCAAAAATGAAGAGGTGCAAACAAAATCACAACAAAAAAGAAGTATGGAGCTTACACGAACTGCACAAGAAACTTCTGTTCCCAGTACAGAAAGCATGAATAAATATTTATTGTCATACATATTGGCCTCTTTGTTAGAACTATTTGGCTTATAACAAAGCCAGTTTTCCATTCTAAGCAGACTAAATCACACAATTAACATAACACTTCAGAGCCCCTGGTAATGGGGGTCAGATGGAGTAATGGAAAAGTGAGGTTTGTTAGGTGTTACAGGAGTTCAACTTCTTCCACCAAAAGCTGAGGAAGGGACAGAAGAAAAGGCCAGAAAAACTACAGCTGTCTCAAAAAATAATTTTTCTCAGTTGGATGCCTGGCTTGGAAGGTCTGGATGTCCCTTAGAACAGCAGTGATCTCTCAATGCTTCCAGGGTATGGGCAGGGGCAGAGATGTGCTACAGGCTTCTACCAGCATTGTTTCTTTGCTTTTTAATGCAAAACAACATGATGTAAGAGTTTCTTGAATATTAGAATGTGTCAACCAAATTTGTAAACGTGAAATCAATCACTATGGGATGAAATATTGTAATGCATAATATTGCTACAATGCCAGATAAACTTTGTCTCATCACTTGTTCACACATAACTCTCTCAGAAAGACAGATGCACTCACACACCAACTATGCAATAGAGCACATGTAAAGGTGTTCCAGCACCCAAGTGCTGTATTAGATAAGGACTTGGGTGCTGATAATACAAGTGGGCAAATAAACTGAGTTGAAGTTGAGTCCAGCCATTACCCTCATTGTGGAGTTCAAACTTCAGAAAGAAAAACAAGAACCAGAGAGATAGAAAAAAAACCAAACAAATCACAGGGGGTTATAAAGACCATCAGATACACAATCAAATGCAACAATTAGTTATGTTTTTACAGCAACATTTGATACATAAAATCCTCACAAGTTTGCATCTTCCTTTGTCTTTGAAGGAAACAAGAATAAATTCCAATATCACATAAATGCCGTTTCTCTTGAACAAAAAAATAAAAGATAAAAAAATACATTGTTACTCCTCTGTTTAAACTTTATTTACAAATAACTGGATAGTTCTAATCTAGACATAAAAGCTCTTTCCATGATGAATGTCAGTAAGCTATGAATTATCTGAGCCCATGTCTCACGAAAAAATACAATAGTTTTGCTTGGTATCAATAAACATTTTAAAATATACTAGATTTTGCCAAGTGTTACAATCATTGTCCAAACTGAATAGTAGTCTGAGTGCTGAATGAAGTGCATCAACAGAAATAGTAAATTTTAGTGTAACCTTTCTTTGTCACTCACGACAGCCAGTTATCCTTGCAAGTCATTAAAGCAAGTGTCACAGACTCGGACAGGCTTCTTGGAAGAAGGAGTTAAGGCATTCTTTGCTGAGCACTCAGCACAAAAGATATTTCCACACTGTCTACAGTGATGCTGCAAAAGAGAAGAAACATACATGCTGAATATCAGTGGCAGTGATCACTAATAGAGACCACTATCATGTCAAGTCAACTCCCATGTTTCAAAAATTACTCTTAATTTTTAATTGGCAGTCACATAGCAGAGAGAAGGTAATTTCAGTAAATCCTTTCTAAAGGGTATATGATTAAAACATTCAGAAGTGCTTCACTGAGTCAAGAGAATATCTCAGTTTCAGAAAACAGAAAATAGTTCATCCTCCTCTTGAATTTGTTCTCTTGAGCTTGTTCTGGTCACATGAAATACATTCTTCTTATACGTAATTACCTGCTTTCACATTGAGAATTATCCTTGAATCAAAGGATCCAGCAGTCTCTGTTCAAAGACTACCCAAAGAACATCACCAAAATAGTGCAGGCCAGGGGGAGTCACCTAAGACTATATCAGGAAGCTCTGCAAAAATGAACCTCACAAATATCCCTCATCTACTTCATTGCAAAGCCACTTGTTGGAGGGGTGCTCATCTCTGGATGAATGGCAGACCCTGCCAATTGATGATAACATCTTAGCTGACCATAGCAGTATTTCAAGCAAGGTCTGACTCCAGACCAAAAACACATCCAGTTGTTTCTTCTGCTCCATGTTTACAAATGTATAGTCACAAAGCACCAGATCATAGTGATGCCTCATATTTTCACACATATCTAATTTCAACCAAATTACATTCTTTTTATACCCATAAATCTATATCTCCATATGGATATATGGAGATATATATATATCTCCATATATCCATAAATCTAGTTCAGATCAGTTATAAATATATTTTCTGTAAATATGCTTACAACAGTAATTTTGCCTGCTTGCTTTGGGAATTGAAGCATTTTAACTCTGTTTATAAATTGATGCTGCTAAAATGGAAAAAGAATCATGAATAAAGCAAGCTCCACAGCCATTATTTTTAATATGTTAAGGCACTTTAAACAATAACTGTATTCTGAGATGTCTTGAAAATCACAGCACGATTCAGGCCATTTTCTGAAGGCTGTATCCAATCCAAGGGTTTGGAAACAATAAAAATAGAAAAACACCATAGCCACAGAGTAGAACACACCTACCCTTCTTACTGTCACCGAAAAGCCTTTTCCACAGGCCATACAATTCTGTACCTCATTGTCTTCTGCCCACTTCCTGTTGAGAGCTTGTGTGTGTTTGATCTATACAGAAGATGTAAAAAAAAATCAGGCTTTTTTAAAAATTGCATGTCTATTTCCTCTAATACCCTCTATTTCCACAGCATGCATTACCTATTGCAAAATAAAAGCACCAATTCTGTCACGATACTCAGGGCTTATGGCTATTCAGAGAGGAAACCTTCTAAGCTTCAAAACTATAAGCAGATTTAATAACACACAGACAGACCCTCACACACCACAAACATAACACCTTAATTCACTCTAGAAAGGCAACCCATCACCAAACTGACACAAATTTGAAATTCTCCTAAGATCCCAAACAGAGAATCAACAGGTTTTATAGCTTCAAATCAAATTATACCTGCAATGACTGGTTTTCTCGGCCAAGTTCCTGCATTGCAGCCGTTGTATTGTCCAACTTTTTCTTCATTTCTACAAGTTTGGCCTGAAGCTTTTCAATTTCTCCCTCACTTTTTATACACCTGAGGCAAAATAAGAAACAGTCAGCTGAAAGCATTTAAGACAATGTACACTGTGTGTCCTTTGAGCCAGTTGTCAGTCTGAGAACTTACCCGCATAAAATCCAGCCAAAAAAATCCTTACTCTGAAAAGTTCTTGGATGCCTTAACTAGGAAAACATTCTGTTGTAACAATCAGTTAAAGATTATACTGGCATTGCTCCTAAGTATCTGCAGCTTATCAATACCTGGAGTTACACCCCAAGCCAGGGACAGTGCTGAAGGCAGTCCCTCAACAGCAAGCCCTGGTAAACACCCCTGTGCAATGGGACACTCTCCCAAACCAGCTGCTGCAGATCAGGTCAGGCAATAGGGCAGAAAAGAAACCTTTTTCTTCTACCAAGGCCACCTCCCATCAGCTGAAACTCAGTTAGCTGCTCAAAGCCAAATTTCAAAGGGTATTTTTCTGCCAAGCTGTAAACAGCTACAGGATGAGTTCAACACAGTACAGCAAGGGATTGCCAAAGAAAGAGGATCTCACTTGAATTGATCCCATCCTTTTCCAAGGTCTACTGCTCAGAAGTCAAACCACCAAGCTTGACAGTACTGACAGAAGTTTTCCCCTCTGCCTTCACCAAACATGTCAGGAAATAAGGACAAAGAAAGCTTCCTGTCTCACAGGTATTTCTTCTACCCTGGAAATCACTGCATTCAAGTAGCTCCTGCTGCTTTGCAAGGCCTCCTGCTGTCTGAAGGAAAAGCACTCTGCTTACCTTAGATTTAAATATATTGTAGAGACAACAGCAGGATGGGAGAAAATAAAACTGCAGCTTTTCAGGAGGAAGAAAATGCCTCCTTTGTGAACTTTAGTCTATCTAATCCAATTACACTCAGTCTCCTAACACAGAGTAGTGGGCACACCTGGGATTTCCTATGCAAATTCTGTGTTACTTAAGGGGTCTCTTCCAGGCTTCTGGATGACTTGGGCATGTATTCAAACTGAATCAAGGCATGGGAACCTCACAGTGATGGAGAAGGACAGTTAGCTCAGGTAAGAGAACTTCTCCCTGCCCGGCCCCACAAGGTTGACACAACAGATGAGAAGCTACAGCCTATACACCTGAAATCTCAGAGAAGCCCAGTGGATTTAGAAGGGTCTTACAGATGGACATAAATCTTTCAGAGCAAGCACAGAGCTGTAGCTTTGTTAATTAGTAAAGATCCTGATAAGCCTGCCCTGTTTTCTACAGAATGATCACAAAGAGCACAGTTGGTTCCCAAAACCTCTTGCTGTGCTTTGGTAGAGATGACAGAGAGTTGCACTCTGGAAACTGCACCCACAGCCCAGGAACTAAGAGCAAATACAAATTTAAATAAAGCATGAACATAGAATCGCAAATCAACTCAAGTTTTCACCCTCAGTTCATTTAATTTCTCAAACTACACTTCCTTAGTCATGACCACAGCTTACCTCTCCAGCAAGGCTCTTCTCTCATCCTGATTATTCTGGACTGTTGCTTCCAGGACAGCGTTGTCCCCACGTAAGTCATCTGTCTGCTTCTCCAGCTCACTCACTCGTCTTTGACTGCTCTGCCACTCTTTCTTCATGGTAGCCAGGTTTTCATTCAGGGCTGTCACCTGCATGGTGAGCTTGGTCTCTTTTTCCTCATGTTTCCGTTTTTCTTCTTCTTTGTCTTTTTTCTCTGTGTGCTATAAAAACAATGGGAAAATTAAAAACAAGCTTCCAAGCATTCGTTCCCTACTCCCTACATTTAACTGAGCCAAAGAATCTTACTGCAATAGAATCACTACTTTTAATCAACACACTCTACTAGACAAGGCTGTCACCTCACTGAATTTTCCTACACCATTAAATGCCTCACAGATTTTTTTATCTTGTCATTTAAAAGCTCCTGTAAAGTGAAATTAAAGTCAACCCATTGCATCCTTTCTGTCTCTGGAAAAATCCGAAGGCATGTTCATAAAACAGCAGTCTCATTCTCTCTATATACTAACCAGTTTGGCTTCAATTTCAGCACATTCTTTCTTCAGCTCCTCTTCTCTCTTTTTCAGCTGATCTTTGACAGCTTGATGTTTTTGTTTCTCCTGTTCCAGAGTTGAATTCACAGTATCTATTTTGCCCTGCAGTTCTAATTTCTGTTGAATCAATAGCTGGTTTCCATCCTTGAGATTTGTCACCTCCTGTTAGGATATAGAATTCAAAGTTAAAGTAGCAACTCTGAAAGTGTAAATTGATTTAAATTAAAATTATTGTAATTCTTTCCTAGGAGAGGACAGTGATAATTTTTAGTTTCATCACTAGAAGAAAGGATGATTTTATAGAGTAAAGTATCACTGATTTTCATGATCAAAGATTTTTAACTTATATTATGATCAACATTAAATTTTTAAGATAATTTTAATATATGTTTCTACTAAAGTAGAGAGGAAGATCTGTTGAATTGTTTCCTACCACTCCTTGAAAAGATGCATTCATTGTCATTTTTTAGGTACAGCTCTAAAATTTACTTCACAGTGCTCTCTGTTTGCAATAATGAGGTTAAAAACTTTGTAATGACAATGTAAAACTGAATGCTGATGGAAGAAAGTTAGTTTCTATTAGTCCTCAATGTATAAAAAAATTACTCTCTTTTAAGCAAATGGGATGATGTAAATAATGGCTTTACTTGTTCTTCTGTAATTGAACTCAAGTAGAACAGTTCATTTAATTAACAGAAATAATTTTCCTTACATTTACACAGTCAAGGGTACAGGTTCTAACAGAATAATAGGGGTGGAGCATTTTCCATAAATCAAAATTCACAATATGAGTTAAAACCAAACCAAGGACAGTGAAAAGAACATATCCTCAGAACAAGAGGATGCCCTACAGATACATATAAATCTATTCCTTGCTAGGAGATGGGAAACAGAATTTAAGTCTTTAGGAGGCTTAAATTAAGTCTAACTAAGTCTGATTGCTTGTAGGGAAATGAAGACATTACTATTAAGCTGATACTGGTGTGCACACCTTTTACATCTTCATAAATATTATTCTTTAGAATAGAGATTTTAGGAACAACAAGAATTAGAATACCTTTCCCCAAGCACAGAGTGCTCAAGAGAAACAAAGTACAGACTTATACCTAAAAATTACAGACCATTTTCTAAACAATGGAGAACAAAAGAACATCTGAAGGCTGTAAGCAATCATGTTATTTTCTTTTATTTTTATTAATGTATAGGGAATTGTACCTGTATTTATACTTGTGCAATAATTTAAACTAAGTGTGCTTAACAGATGCAAATATAACTGCTTATGGAAAACACAAACTGCAGCCTTTTAGGAAATTTAGCTTTTATAGGGACTAAAAAACCAGAATATGTAGAGTGTGGCATGAAACGGTTAGTTTCACTGAAGACTAAAAATTATTTCATTAAATCCTCTCAACCTTTAACCTTTAAAGAGCTCAACTGATTGTTATGATTTTGGAAGAGAGTTAGTCTTTTATGAAGCTCCTGACATTTGCCTTCTTTGAGGCTTCCCCAACTGTAACTTTTTAAGACATTTTAAGAAACAACAGTAAGAGAATTTCATCTCTACCATGCATCCTTGAGAAGTCCCAGATGTGCCTAGAATATGTGGAAAACTTCACCATTGTGATTCTTCTGGACCACTTTTCATTTCAGAATAGTCAAACAGGGGTATGCAGAGTGAATTTACAGTGGAACTGAAGAAAAGCCAGGACATACAACCCATCCTGAAGCCAAGACAAGTTATGCAGCCTACTGGCTCACTAGGCCCTGGGGCTCATCACCAACCAAGACATCATTGCTGAGGGAGCTCAATAAAATCTGAGCTTTGGTTCCCTTACCTGTACTACCAATATTTACAGTAACCATCTTTGCAAAGCCATTCCAGAAAACATCTACTGAGTAGACACATATTTCTCATCACATAACCAAACACATGAAGAAGACTTAGCTTGTCTCAATGTACCTTCTCAAATTCTTGCTTGCAGGCTTTAAGCTCTTCACCCAGCTTGGCACTTTCTTTTTCAAGTCTGTTCCTTATTTCCTGGAGCTCTGCCGTTTTACATTTTTCATTAGCCAAATCTTTTTCTTTCAAAATCTTGAAGAGAAATAGAAGTGCAAGAAAAGTTACCTCTTCCAAATTCACAAAATAAAAAACCCAACCAAACAAAAAACATTCAGGGCCCAAAAACTATTTGGTAACTTTGTAACTATGGAGAAACAGCTGCCATTTATCTATCTATAGTTTGTAATGCAATTAGCAGCATGATTCCAGTTTTAGATTTAAAACTAATAATGTTTTCCCACCTGTCTAGAAAAATGAAAGCATATTCTGAACCGAATTCAGTACAACTGTCTCTTTTCACCAGAGGTTCAGTAGAACTGTTATTGCTATGCACTACAACAGTGTTATGCTCTCAAATCAGAAAATAATAAAGGGTGCCTGCATGGGGTGGATGTGATATCTCCTGTGTGGAGATTTCAAAAGGCAGAGGCATTTACCCTGTCATTCTGAAGATCTTGCAGCATTTTGGTCTTCTCACCCAGCTGCTGTTCTTTCTTTGATGCATCCTGCTCCAGTGCAGACTGAGCTTTCTTCAGCTCCTGAATCTGTTGATTACTGCTAGCAATTCGATTCCTGCTGGAAACTAATTCTTCTTGAGCTAGAGCAAGTTTTTCTTCTGTGGACTAATCACAAAGAGAGTTCTGCAAGTTATCCATCAGTATAAAAATTACAGATACTAAACAGCCACTTAAACATTTTCCAAGTAGAAAAACTGCTACCTGGTGTGCAACATTTAGCTTCAAATGTCGACAGAGCATAATTACAGAAACTTCCAGTTTACAAGGTTACCCAAAGTAAAAAGAAACTATGCCAGCTTAATTTCCAGGAACAAAAACTTACTGTACGTATTCCAGCCTGCATCCTTGCACAGACAAAAGGTGATAACAGGCAGAAGGGCAAAGAACAAAAAGTGACTGCCACAAAGAGAATACACTTGAATTTGCTCACATAAATTAATTTTATTATCTAGGCAAATCAACTGTTCTATAACTCTAGATAGCTGTTACTTAAGAAGCAGTGAAGCTATACTTTGAAGATTTCAAAAATTATTCAATGCTATTTGCCACCAATGACTTAATAAAGTTAGTACTAGGTCAACTGTAAAATTTTTAAAAATTCTGGAGTAAAATGTATAGGATAAAAATGCTAATATCCGGATAAAATGTTTCACAGTTTCTGCTGCATAAGCATTGTAAACAATAAGTTTAAACTTTCATTCAAAATCCAGAGATGATACTTTATTTGCTTCTAATTCTCACCATTAGCTAGAAAAAGAACTTTGATTTATATCTCTGAAACAGGTCACAAAATCCCAAGAAACAATACAAAACTTGCACCCAAAGCCAAGCTCATTCTGTTTGCCCACAACAAAGTCTAACTTTGGGAGGTCTTTTTCAGTTTTTAAACCTTCTAGCTTAGCTAAAGACTAGTTCCACTTGAAACCAACAAGGAAAAAAACAAGTAAACAAACTCATCCTCTACTTCTCCAAAATATTGGTATTTATGTAAACTTTTGATGCTATGATATAGAAAATGAGCCGAGATTTATTATTACTAATAAGTTTATTGCCTTCAGTGCAACAGTAAGGATTTAAATTCTTCCAAGAAAAACTCAACTCTTTTTGAAGTTCTTGCTTAAATATTAATCAAACCTCTTGTTGAAGGTTAGTGGTTTTAAGAGGAACTATAAGCAGAATTTTCACTTAATTCAATTATGCATATGCTTTAGTCACTCCCATATTGATTTAAAAGCTAATTCATTTCTGATGCCTCATGACCCTCCTTTGTAATATCTAAAGTATTTTGCTTGTAGAGTCAGATTTAATTTGAAACAGCAGTGATGGAATACTGCTGATTCAACAGCATTTTCAAGAATCCCCATGACTCTTAAAAAGCTCACACCAGCTTTAAAATCAATTTTCAGGCAAATTACTTCACTTGCTTTCTAAGCTATTAGAATTTACTACTTAGTACTTTGAAAGGTGTTGACTCAGAATTTTTTGTAAAAAAAATACAAGATGCTTCTGCAGTTTCAAGGTATCAGGGTTGGTATTTCAGAAAGCAAAATTATCTCACCCTGTGTGCAGTGGAATACCATTATCTTCCTAACACTGAGGGAGTATAGGAATTTTAGCATCATCATATAACATCTTCAACAGTCTCTGAAGTTTTAGAAAGAAACATAGTAAAGCCACAACTTTCATTCAATTCTGTTTCTAGTAGAAAAAATGTGGTTACATCAAATTTGCTAACACCAGATGATTAAATTTGATGAAGTGGACAGTGACTTCTCTCTCAACCCACGCCTCAAAGTGTCTGCACTGTACAGATCATCTCATTGTATCTACACGGAGGCTGAGACAAGGAACAGGTACTGAACAAAAGAGGTCAATCAGTACTTATTTGTGTAAATAAAGAGAAGTGCTAAGCTGACTGGTACACGCTTTAAATAAATACAAATATTTTAAAATTACAGTTTGATTCACAAATGGTCCTAGCAGGGTGGTGGATTCGATTCATTCTACCTACATGAAGTGCACAAAAAAGCATCTGAGTCTGTGTGCTCCCTGATCCCAGTCCACAAGGATCAACATTAAATTATTCATTAAATTAGATGCTAACCTGATCTCTCTTCATTCCCTAAGAAAAAGAGTTAGACTGACTGTATACAACTTAGGCTTCTGACTTACACAACCAAGGTCTGGCAAGTATGAATTTTGTTCCAGAACATTCACTGAATACATGCTGTCAGCAATGCCAACACTGAAGACAAAGAAACATTCTTTTGAAAACACAGAAGAAACCAGGACTGACTACAAAAAGCACAAATGCCAAAACTCAAGAATATTTGGCAGAGCTCAGGAGATCAGATTCACAGAAAATATTCTCGCACTAAGTCAAAATCGAGGCAAAAATACCAGTTTGTGTATTTTTATTAACTCTTCTATATAAAAAATGCCTTCTTTGCACACACACACACAAAAAAAGTGTGAATATACCTTTTTATAAATAAGTATTATTTATAAAAATATATACTGATACTTATATAAATATGTGTGTGTATATACAAAAATTATTTAGTGGTATTCTTTTTCAATTATATATATTCTTTTTTATCAAAAACTATGGCTTTAACAAACACTCAAATCTTATTTCTTTTTCCAGTCCCAAAGACGAAAGCATGTGTGAAAGTTACCGTTAGAGACATTTTTAATCCAAAGTAGATTTGCAGCAAATAGTATCATAAAATTATAACTACATTCCCACTCCAGTTTTGGGGGTTTTTGTTTGGGTGTTTTGTTTGTTTTGGTTTTTTGTTGGGTTTTTTTATGATAGCACTTGTCCCTGTCCTGTGCAGGACTCAGAGCTGCACGGCCGCACCTGGCCACAGCTCCATGGCTCGGGGCTGTGCTGAGGAGCCGGCGCGCAGCTGCGAAGCTGCCCGCAGCGCTCATCCCCTTGCCGGGCTCACTCCGCCCGCAGCCGGAGCCGAGCCGCGGGTGCCAGCAGCGCCTTTCCCGACACATGCCGGCAGATGGTGCTCCGTGCCCAGCCCAGCACCCAGAGCCTCTCACCGCCCTCGGCCCCGCCACCAGCATGGTGCCACACCACGTGAGCGTGGCTCGGTTTTCCATTCAAACCCCCCATGCCTCTTCTGGACAATGCTGGGCTCCTGACAGTGCTGACTCAACAGCTCTGCAGGGAGGTCGTAACTCTGCTAAAAATCCTGCTCTGAAAGACACCCAAGTTTTAGAAACTTCTACTGCTGCCTACTGAGAAGATTAAGGCAAATCTAAAGCTCAGTCTGCCCATCAGCTTTGGTTACAAACTTCACACAAAACACACAGCTCTGGGTCAAATGAGCTACTTTTAATAAGTAACTTGCCCAAGGCAAAACATCATGCAGTCAACTGATTTTGAATAGGCTGTGAAATTCTACTACAAAGTTCTTCAGTGGCATTTTGATACTCATCTCTCAAGATTAACATTTTTACTCTGAGGCTGTCTGAATGTGTATTTGCTTTTGAGGTCTTCTAAGACAAGTTATTGTCAGGATCTTTAGCTTGTCAGAGTGACCCCGAGAAGAGTTCAAAAGTCTCTTTTCCCAGCCCAGCGCTTGAAGAAGGAGTCAGGGCTCTTCATTTCTTGGTCTCAAGGTTGTTTATTGTATCTTATCTATAAAATTCTTACTCCTGCCCTGCCGAGGTCCACTCAGCAGGACAGTTCCAGGTGCACTGCCTGCCCCCGGGGCAGTGTTATATCTTTATACTAAAAACTACGTGTACAATGTTTACAATTACTTTCCAACACCTATCACCTATGTTAGACAGCGAGCTGCTACTCTAAACCAATCTGTAAGTGCCAACAGCACAGCAGAAGGTGGAGGCCAAGAAGAAGGAGAGACTGGACACGCCCAGATCCCTCCATCTTGCCTCCCTTAATCTCCATTCTAAAAACCCCAAAACCTACTTTTTCACTATCATTCTACTTAATTTGTAATGGCTTGCAGATCTTCATCTAAGGTTGGTAATTTGCTCCATGGGTCATAATCAAAACCACAGGCATTCTGGGCTCTGTGCCAGGGTCTCTGAGACCCCTGACAGGGGTCTTGGCTGCTCAGGACAGCCAGAGGGATGTCCTGGATCCTGACAAGTTATCACTGCTTCTGTAGTTTAATGTTGTACTGAGGTAGCACAACCATGATTAAAGTTCAGTTCCCCACCTTTTCCCCCTTCCAGGAAAAAAAAAAAAAAAAAAAAAAAGTGGCATCAATCAGACCTCAGTAATCCTAATTAATATATTACAAAATTTTTTTACAAAATTTTTAAATCAAGCAAACAGCCTCCAAATTGGTACACCACTTCAGTACTTAGGAACCCAAATCTTCTTCAGCCTCTCTAGGCTCCACAGAAACTTACACAATAAATCAAGTTACCTGATTGTTCACCTTAAAAATCTTCTTTCCCCATTGCCATCACCTTATTTTACCTTTTAGCATAGAGCTCTCCCTCTCTCTTGCTACGATCCCCATCAGGTCTAAATACATGTGAGACACTTACTGTCCCATTTTATATTTGACAGAACTAGAGGTCATCAAACTGCTTTAATAACAATACTTATTCACAGCTATTTTGCAACAAGTGATATACCTTAATGAAAACTACACCAAACCCCCCACTCTGTTACTGAACACATCCAATGCTTCTACAGGCCACTCCATTACCAAAAGGTGATTTAAATGCATTGCAGGAAATAAACTCACAGATGTATATGTGCAATAGTAACAAACTGAAAGAAAGAATATGCTTAAACCACCACTGCTTGTTAATCATGCAGAAGTTCTCCACAATTTAATGTAGCAATTCAACCATGGTGCACTGAATGTGAAGCTTCAATAAGCTGCAGGGAAACATGGCAGGTAATTTATCACTACAGAGGAGTAAGTCTAATAAAACTGCAGTGGCCTATATGTAAAGGAGGTACTTCTCTGTTTCTTAAAATAACCTGAACCTGGCGTTCAGTCTTTGGGGCACAGAATGTCCTTGGGACTAACTGAGGCATTGCCTTAGTACTGACACGAAGCAGAAGGCCAGAAAAAAGGGCCAAAAAACACCTTTGCTGACTGGCTCAACTCTCAGCAATACCTCTTTGAAGGCACTGCACACTAATACAAAACCAGGTAACTTCAGGAATACCAAAAACTTCAAGAAGTAAATTTTTGCACTTGTATTCCAGGTAGGTCCATAAGCCTACTGTTTCTATAAGTTTGACATCTCCTAACATCTACCATCAGCCAGGAATATTCTAGTTAAATCATCTGGAAGATAGCAGTTACTCACATGCTGGCAGACCTTGCCCTAATTAGCTATGCTATTTAAATTAGTTGAAAGCTACATAACAAGTAGTTATACACTTTCAATTAGTTGAAAGTATATAACAAGAAAAAGCAACATTAAAAAAATCACCCTAATGAATATGAAACCAAATCACTCTTCACTTTGCTGCTGCAGAAATGCAAGGGTATTTCAGGTAAACTGGCAAATCTTTAAAGCTTGCCTTTAAATTAGTTTCAGAATTTCTTTTGTCTCAGGAGAAGGGATTAAACAGCACTAAATACTGTATATAGCAGAAGATTTTTTTTCACTTATATAGTTCTTGCATTGTTTCTTGGTCTTCAAAATAGATATTAACACCTGCTAATTTACATATGACATTAAAATGACTGCAAGTACCTTAAGGTCTTGCCTGGTTGCCAGCAGCTCAGACTCTTTGCCATAAAGATCCAGCTGCAGCTTCTCCATGTTTTCTTTATGTTTATCATGGGCCTTCTGTAAATCTGCTAGCTTGCCTTTCTCTGCTTTAAGCTCCTGTGCTGACAAAATGGACTGCTGTTGTAGTTTATTCTCCAGCTCTGCCTGAAACATAAGCATAGAAAGTTTTAGTTAAAGTTACAGACAGTAATGTTGGCTTAAGCATTTCAATAAAATGTATTTCTACTGCAAGAAGAGAATTTTGTTCTTCTTATGGAATAACAGTTCAGTAACTTGATATTTGTGATTTTACAGTAATGTTTTATACCTTATTTAACAACAAAGTTTAATTCACTACAAAAGACAAAGTGAAACACATTAAGACAAAACAATAAAAATTGGAATAATGTTTCCAAGTGTGCTGGTTTTGGCTGAGGTAGAGTTTTCTTCATAGTAGTTAGTATGGGGGCTGTGTTTTGGATTTGTGGTGGGAACAGTGTTGTTGTGACAGGAATGTTTTAGCCACTGCTTAGCAGCAGTTACACAGAGCCAAGGCCTTTCCTGCTTCTCACACCACCCTATGAGCAAGAAATCTGGAGGTGCACAAGAGTTTGGAGAGGGCACAGCCAGGACAGCTGATCCCGCTGACCAAAGGGAAATTCCATACCATAGGACATCATGCCCAGCTTATGAAGCTGGCAGAAGAAGGGAGGAGGGAGTGTGGAGTGATGGTGTTTGTCTTCCCAAGCACCAGCAGCTCTGTGGTGCTGAGTTGATGGCTGGGTTAAACCACAACACCAAGACCTAATGTTTCCACAGGCTGTCTAAAGCACAAATATGAACATGGAGCATTAGGCAGCCAAAGCTGGAGCCACATTTAACAGTGCATGACACACAGCACAACATTCTCTAATGTTGTAAGACATTTGAACTCTTCCCATTATGGTTTATGAGTTTTACACTGTCACTCAGATAATTTTGGTATAATATGAGAAGGCTTGGTTTAAAACTGGCATGGACATTTTAAAACACTGCAGAGTTTGTCTAAAAATACTCTCACGAAATTCTACTGCTTTATAAGAAAAAGGCAGCTTTTGCTTTGTTCCTGAGCAAAAAACCCACATTCAATCTATGTTATTTTATCCCTTCACTAAAATTCAATTCCTATGGAATTGATATTTCAGCACTGGTTCTTTTCATTATTGCTGTTGATGTTGTTGTTTTTATCTCCAACAGCATCTGAAGACCTCACTTCGATATCCTGAACTTACCATTTCCAACAAGACTACAGCAAACAGAGTTTATCACAAAGTTATTGACATAAAAGCTTCAATATTTATCAGAGGAATTTACATTCATTTTCTTGTAAGAGTAAGAAAGGACAGTCTTACCTTTTCTAAAAGGGCAGTTTTTAATTCAGCTTGCAATGTTTCACTATGTTTTTTCTTCTGCTCAAAAGATTCTTTTAACTCTCTCAGCTTTCCCTGGAGATGTTGCTCACTTTTTTCTTTTTCCTTCAGAAGACCCTGGATTTCCAGTACTTGTGCTCTTGCTGAATCAAGGTCTACAGACAACTGCTTAGAAATCTATATTCAAAAACATTAAGTAACTGTATGTAATTTAAATTTAAATCACTTTTTGTACATGCTGTTCACAGAACCAGACCATCCCACAGTGCCACTGCTGTTTCATAGCTATGTGGTTGAACACTGGCAAGCAGATTTTAAGAACTGCCATAACACATTAAAATAATCTGTTATTCCAAATTTACTACCCAGAGATCAACAGCAGTCTTTTTTATCCACTCTAAATTAAGATCAGGCAAGTTTTCTCACACCAGCAGTGACTTGGGCTCTCCTGCTGCCAACTGTAGCACACACCAAGCTCATCCTTCTGCACTCTCCACTGAGCACCACAGCACTTCAGCTGAACGAGTGAGGAGCCAGGGAAGGAGCAGCAATAGTCACAGAGCAATTACCATCACACCTGCACACCCCCAAACCTCTTTCAGACAGTAAGTGTCCATCACAGTCTATCAAACTATGTCCATTGATCAAATCTTTTCTGATTCCTTTAGGGAACAGAAGATGCCTTAGGTAAAGAAATCCATGAAAGCAGATGTGTCCTTCAGGCTGCCAGCTGCACTGCATGGTCTGAATGCTATCTTTGAAAAAGAAGTACATTTGGTCCTTAGATAGTCACAAGCGACTTACACAAGTTTGAAAAAGCAATTCAATCCTTCAAGGATATCTGAAAATGTCCTGCCAACTACACTGAGAACATACTGAATAAGCCTGAGAATAAATAAGAATAAAGTAGATGTAAGGATATGAATAACAACTTTTATTGTAAGGAAATAGAAAAACGAAAAAATGAGGACACAGTAATACCACATAACCATTTCACTAATGAAAAAACCTGAAGAGCTAAAATCCCCTGCCACGGTATGTGGAGCACTGAAAAGCTCCACTGAAAAGCTTTTTATATTTTAAAGCTTCACATTACCCTCTAGGAAAGTTTTAGTATCACCTTATTTCAGTGCCAAAGATAGTATACAATTTGAGAACTGAAACATCTTTGTCTCTTATCAGTCCCAGCAGGTGAGACTGAAAATCAATCTTTTAAACATTTATTATTATTGGTTTTTAGATTTTTGAAACTAAGCAGACAACTTACCACCTCTTTTTTCTCCAGTGAGTTTTTCAATTCATTCCTCTCTTTAGCTACAGACTCTGTTTGTATCTGAAGTTGGTGTTTTAACTCTTGGCAAGACTTTTCCTAAAAAACATAAGACAAGGAAATATTCCTGTTAGCTTCTACGACTGTGTATGGAGCATTTTTGCAGGAGTTCCACATTCTGAAAAATACCGCTTTCATTTCCAATGAAAAATCTTGCATTCTCAACTGCAGACACTTTCAGCTCAAAACCTGTCAAAACTTTAAGGGGCAAATCTAAGGCACACATTAGATGCCCTATACTAATAAACTCAGCCAGGTGCCAGAGTTTCTCTGATTAGGGATAGCCTCCCTGTTTGAAGCTTCTCCTTCTTGATGAAGTAGTGGGCTCATTGGTCTCGCTCAGGATCTAAAATTCCTTCATGTTCTAAAACTCACAAGCAAGTAAATTCGCAGACCTCCATGCATATGCAACCATATGTTAAATCCAAATACTACATAATTAAGCAATGGAGAGCCTCTAAAAGACTCCATAACTAGAAGCAGAATCTGGACTACTGTCTTTAAATCTAAACTGGAGAGAAAATCCTTCAAGTTTTTAGGAGAAACAAATCTTTAAACAGCAGTTACTAAGAAAAGCAAAGAAAAGAGCTTTCCTTCAAAAGCTGAATGAATAAGAGAAAAATGTTCTTTTTAACTAGGAGGAGATCAGAATAAAAGCAGCTCTGAATGGCTCTGGAAAATGGTGACATGTAAGATGGGAAGAGTATGAGGAAGACAGCCCTTGCCACATCTGAGACAACGCTGTCAGAACAACTGTATTCATACAGTGCCCATTCATATCACCAAGGCAGAAGAGGTAAGAAAAAGGTGTATCTTAACCCTAGTAATAGTTTACTTTCTTTACCATAATAGGTTGCTCTGGTGGTCAAGTACTTGTTATACTGTTACTTTTAAGACCTTTCTGAAATTCAAATAGTTCTAGTACTCCAATAATACCTTAAGCTAGGCATTCCCCAAATGACAGATGATGTTACTCTCTGCCTGCAGCTTTCCAGCATGTCCAGACAAACACACAGGAAGTTCTATATACGAAGACTTCAGAAAGGGAATTAAAATGGCCTCAGAAAAATAACTCCTTCAATACAACAGCATTTTAGCAAAGGTTCTAAAACTTTGTGTTGTTATAATACAGCTGATGCATTTTTTAAAAGGGAATGTTTGCCATCAAACTGTTTCACCACCATTTGTCATCTCCATTTAGTTTCTTCATTATGTCAAAGGTGTGCAGGAAGAAGAAAGGATTCTGTTATGTGATATGACTGATGCTTACCACTGTAAATATCTAGGCAAAAATTTAAGGTGGGAAACATGTATGAACTACTAAAAATCACAATTTGGTCTTCCTCACAGTACTAAATATTCATGCATTTTCATCATATGTTGAACATCATACACTGTTTTCAAACAGAAAGCAAAGTCATTTTATCAGATATACACCAAACTTAATGCCTAACTAAAGAATCTACTAACCATTTCTGCCATAGCTGCTTTTCCTTTTTTAATTTCGTTTTCTAATTCCTCCTTTCTTTTTTTGAAGGATTCAGAGCTTTTTGAGAGCTTATCTTTGGTATGTGTAAGGTCCTTTAATAGAGTGTCCTTCTCTAACTTCACTTGTTGCAGCTCTGATGTGGCTGCTTGCATTTTACAATCAAGTTCCTTGAGCTGTTTACTTGTATCTTGATTTGATTTCTCAAGGTTTTGTTTGAGACTGGCCTTTTCTGCCTCCTGCTTTTTAATTTGTTGATTTGCTTGGTCAAGGGCCTCAGATTTCTTCTGCAAATCCAGTTGAGCATTAGACATCCTGCAAATACAAAAGGATAAAACATATTTTTTTAAAGTTCTTTTTCACGGATTCTTTTGTATCCTTAAATGTCTCTATTTTCACCCATGGCCATTACATCTCTCCAGTTAAGACAAAACAGCAATTTCAGAAACTAGTTTTGAGATGGTTCCTTCTTCCTCAACTATCATGAAGAGAAACTACCCCTTTGCTGCTTATGCAAAAATCACAAATTTGTATTTGAAAAAGGTTACAGAGGTATAGATATTTCAAGATGGACCTCACTACATCAAACTGTTCAGCCATTTAGCTGACAACAAGCACAGTGAATAAAATGAAGAAGGGTAGCGAATCACAGCAGTCAGTGACTCCTGTGAGACAACATGGCAGATGGAGTGAAAGACAACACATGAGATACAACACAGTTCTTGTAGCAGAGGGGACACAGCACTTATTTACGACTTTTTGAAATCACAGGAGAGAAGCAGAAAATTTCAACTCTAGTCCAAACTGCCTCAGTTTTATGTCTGACTTTGAAAAGTACTATAACACAGGAAATGCATACGCTTCTCTTGCTGCTTCAAGTTGTTTACTCAGTTCTGCTGTCCGGAGATCTAATTCTTTGTTCTGATGTTGCTTTTGCTGTAACTCCTGAAGAGCTTGCTCTTTACTTGCTCTAGCATCAAGAATGTCACCTTCAAGTTTCTGAGGGAGAAAAATAAAAAGATAGAGCCATCAGAACACAACCAACAAAATAAAAATAGCAATAAAAAGCAAAGTCATCTAGTCTGTGAGTGCATTAACTGTAGAAAGCAGTGACAACTCTCACATATCATCTGTTTCATTACTTCGCAATTTATCGTTCACTGTTTAGTTCCTGCTAATCACCTGCTCCTCCAGAATTGAACTATTGTGGTAAAACACTCTAAAAGCATCTCTAAATAGAAGGCCAAGCAGGCGTTTTATTGCAAAGTAATAGACAAAAAGTTTTACAGCAGAAGCAAATACACAAACTAAAGTGGTGAAGAAATTCTGTGCTTGCCTGGAAGAGGTTTTTCTTCTGTTTTTTTCCAAAGCTACTTTTTCACTCACATGGAATATAAAGAACACAGGAGCCTTCAGTAAATGGGCACTATTTAGACTCTTCAACATACTGACTGTTTTACAGGCACTTCTGCTTTCACACAGAGGCCACAAAACAAAGTGGCCAAGTTTCTCCATAAAATTTCCTGAGGGCTTTTTGTTTTCAATTTTTTTTAAATGCCACATATTCAACTGGAATAATCTCAAAGAATGGTGATGATGCCAAGACTTTACATAGAATTGCATTCCTGTTGACAGCATCAACAACCCTGCTCAGTTTCACACTTCAGCTACCAGGAACCCCATAAAACCATACACAAGCATGCTCTGTATTTCTCCCAAGCATTTGTGTCCATTGGCTACTTGTGAAACTTCAGCAAAAGAATGAAAACTAAAAACACAAATCAAAGTAGGCAAGAAAAAAACCCAGTGTCCAAAAGAAGAGATGCAAGAACAAAATAATTATGCTGACAATTAAATGCATGACAGCTTTAATTTTTAATAGCATTGGATTTAAAATTTCCTGCAGGGAAAACAATCTTCATTCTCTTCTATAGAGCACAAAAGCTAGGAAAAACACCCAACTCAGTCTTGAGCAAAAAGACTACCAACCTCCCTCAGAAGAGACAGACAACACTGCAAAACCAGTTCTGCATGGCTCCCATGATCCCTGAATCATATGCTTTTGTGTGTTACAAATTTTGACTACCAAGATTTTTTTTAAATAGTGAAGAAAGGTCTAAGGTCTCTCCTAAATTTTAAAGCTCTCAAGCATCAGGACTAATCCATGTCCTTAACTGAAAATACTAGTATATCAAAACACCATGAAGTTCTGCAAAACTTCTGCCACAATTATGTGGACTTTAAAATTAAAACTGATTTCAGAAGTGGAATGCAAAACTCCAGATCAAGTTAAGAGATCAAAGAGTGATAAATCTTGCTAAAAAACCTACTGAAAGGCTTCAGAAATAAATTAAACCAGACAGGCAGTGTAAAGCCAGGCTAGCCAATGTAACACATATTCCCTGCTAGTGCTTTTAAAGTGTGCAAGTTCGACTTGAAAACTCAAATTTTGGGATATATTCATGTTCCCTCATAAAAATTTCCAGGTAGCAGAAAGGTTGGTAGAAGCACACACACAGGAAAATGACACAATAGTGGCAGTGTCATAGACCTACCTTCTTAATGTGAGATACTAGCATGGAAGAAGAGAACAGGATTAAATGGTGAATCAGGAAATATCAGTGAGAAAGAAAACCCACAATAGTGATACTGCTATAATCCTTCCCCCCTAATTTGAGCATAGCTTTTACCACATGCTGCCTAACAGCAGAGATCAGTTTCTGTAGGTCCAGATATTATGTTCAATACAAACCTTAAGCTGTGCCTCTAGTTCTTCAATTTTCTGTTCTAAAGAAAGGCATTTTTCTTTGTACTCTTTAAGATTGGCTTCCAGCTGAGTACAGTACTCCTGCTTGTCATTCAGCTTAGCTGTCACCTGATCCAACTGAGCACTGACCTTATTTAACTCCTGGGTAAAACAAAATAAAAGGTTGTTACTTTTTAAGTAACTTCAAAAATTACTAATGTCACATATGCTTTAAATGATCTAATGTGTTCAAATTAAAAAGGAAAATAATATTTATTTTTTATTCTGAGGGGCAGGATACTGAAAGGAGAAACACATACACATGCACAAATTCCCTCTGTTTCACTGAAAAAATTCTTTTAAAGCCTCAATATTCTCTCAAACCTTACAGGCTCTGAGCTAAATGTTAACAAAGGTGTTTGAAGTTGTAAATGAAAAGGAATTGTAGATAATAAAGGTGCTAGATCCTCAAATTAGTACAGCAGTAACTAGCAAATGACATTAAAAAACTGAGATAAAATTTTTGATGTCTTTCTTTGTCATGAAATTAACCATCAAAGAGGAAAGCCAATAATATGGAAATGCTCAGTTCCCCACATACCAGGGATGATTTCAAAACATTTTGTCCAACACAAAACAAATAAATGCTGCAAGAGACACAAACACATTCACCTAGTAACCACTATGACAACAGGTACATCGAAGTTCACTGTTCCCCAACCAAGCTGATGTATTTGGTTATTAATTAATTCTTTAATGGCTGCAAAAAGTTGTCTCCTGTTTACAGTGACTAATTACATTCCCATGCTACAAAATGGTGCTATATTAATATCTGCTGGTAATGTTTCCATGAAGACCACAGCAGCACTGATTTTAACTATGCAAATATTTGATTCAACATATGGTAAAATGCTTCCCTAGTATTAAAACACATTAAAAAACATGTAATTTTATCACCAGCCTTTTGGCCCATAGAGAATTCTTTTTGAGTACCAGCAGCTGATAGGAAATTTATCTGAGTCAGCAGTAAGAGTTAGGAGTTTTTGCTTCTAGTAAGGGCATTCTACAATCTTTTCTTCATAGCATACACACAGGAATTGAATAATACCTCCAGAATGCCTAAGGAAAGCTTAGATTCTGAAGAATAACCCTACAGCAAGAAGCAGACTCCCAAGTAAATTCCTTGCACTGCGAAACATATCTGCTCCAGAGCAGCAAAAGGATTGAATGCATGCCACATGGTTAAAATATCCTAAATTATCATTTCCCAATGCTTATTCATATGTTCATTGAGTTTGTAAACAGACTATTCTTAGGCTTTTAAGTAGTTTTTAGGTAACATAGAAAATTTATGTGTCGCTTAATACCTGTTGTTTATCTTGCAGTGCATTCTGGGCAGTGTCCAGATGGTTCTGTAGATCTGCTCTCTGAGCAGCTTTTGATGCTTCTGCTGAAAGTAGCAATTCTGTCTTTGCTTTTACCTGAAAGATATATTGTACTTCACTAAAACATCTGTTTTACCACAGCTCATTCTAGTTTTTTGATAGCCATCAGTAAGTTTAATAGTAAAATCAGCAGTATTCATGTGTTAGTGCATATATTTCCTTGTAGAAAAATTCCCCTTTTCCCAAATGGGAAATCACAACCAGAATTTTTCATCACCATAAAATACAGAGATCCATTACCTGCACATCAAGTTGTGACACTTTCTCTTTACTTTCATTTAACTGACTGGTTAGTTCAGTGATGTTTGTTTCTAGGGAAAGCACACGATCTTGAGCAGCTCTTAGGTGTGCCTTTTGTTCCTGCACTTGTTCATGCAAATTCTCTTGGGCTTGTTTATGACTTTCTGATTGATTTTTCAGCTTTTCTGTCAGCTGAGTTACCTGCAGTGGAAAAGCAAACAACATGAGAAGGCTGGAACACCATGGCCAAGGAAGTAAAAACTTAATTTTAGTGTGTCTTATTACGGCTCTGGAGACTCAATGCTATCACATTTCTTTTCCTGAACCATTACAGTAAAGCTATATTGTTTACAACACCAGAGTTTAAATAGGTTACCAGCTGAAAATAGAAGCAAAAGAGAATTGTCAATTTGGCCTTACTGTAACAGAAACAAAATACTAAGGAGACAACAGATGCAGGCTAAACTGAATTTTGGTGTTGAAAGCTGGAATCAAACCTCTTTTTAAAATGAGTGAAACAAATGTATGTATTATTTTTATTTACATATAGTTATATTTATAGTTTTTTACAAGCATACACATATACAAATAAATATATAAAGTTATGTGTATGACTATTTGTAAGTACATATTATAGCATATGTACAAATGAAATATCTAGTTATTCCTTTCCCTATGCTGATAGCATGGAAGTCACTAAAGCACATGTCATGTGAAATTTACAATAAGATCTTTAAAGCAAGTTTAAAGTAATGGACTAGTATAGAAAAGATTATTGCCATATCTGATGAGGCAGAAAAAAAAGGAAACAAGATTCCAAAATAAGAATGAATGAAAAGAACCAGATCTTGACATTCTTACCTGTATTTGTAATGCATGGTTTTTCTCTTGTAGCTGGTTAAGAACTGCAGTTTCTCCTTCACCAGCTTGAATTTTTGCATATAAGTCCTCTCTTTCCTTTTCTAGCAGAGAGATGTTGTCCTTACTTTTTTGAAGCAAAGCCTCAAGATTTTGAATTTTTTGGTCCTTATCTCCAATTTGTCGTAGAACTTGCTCCAGATCATTCTAGACAAGAAGATAATAGTGTTTATTTATAAGGACCTTAAAAATTGGGCCTAATGCATAAAATAATGGATAAATTTATCAAACACCTTCCCTATATTCTAGTCCAGATTTAGAAGTAAATTTCTTGAAACTAATATAATTCCTGCAAGCCACTTTTAGAAAGAAGAAGTATTTAGCATAATGAAACCCTGGAACCCACTTTCACATGAGGAAACATAACTACATTACCTGGGCTTCTCGTAGTTTTGCTGTTGTATTTTGCTGAAGGGTCTGCTGCTCCTGGTGCTGCTGCTTTGCCTTTTCTAATTGATGTTGCAATTCTGTGGAATTTGCTGCTTTTTCCTTTAGCTGAAAAAAAAGCCCAAAACCAAATACCAAACAAACCAGACTAATAAGTGGAAAAAAAGCACCACTCAGTATACCAGTTGTACTCAATGTTCACTCTAACTATAAACTATTTTAGTGTAAACATGGATTTTTAAAAACTTGTATAAAAACAAAAATCTGTAACACTAGATCAAAATCTAATCAAAGCATTCATTACAATTAATTGGTGAGATTCTATATCACAAGCAAGAACTATAAAAGAATTATCAGATGCATGTAATTTAGCTCTCAAATAATCTAAAACATAAGAAATTTTTAGTATTTTTTTGCAATAGTTGTTAAGATGTAACATGACTGATAATAAAGATACCTGTAAAACAACATTATTATTACTTTTTTTGGCAATTTCAGTAGCAACTGTCAGTCATTATTTTAGTAGCAACTTCAGTTTAGCAGTATCTCCACTTCTATACTAGTCAAGGCTTTGCAAATTAGCTACAGAAAAGTTTAAAGCTTTGACAACATACCACTCAGATATTTGGCCAATCCCCCTACAGCCAGCAGAAAATCAGCAACATATACAAGATATTCATTAAAACAAATAAAAATTAATAAAACAAGTGTTTTCTGCCCATCCAACCCACACTGATTATTAACTATCAATGACCTGCTGTACCACGCTTACTTTTTCTTCATGTAGGGCTTTATCTTAAAAAAATATCTACATACAAAACTACCTATATGGGCCTTTGTGCACCTAAGTTATTTTTTCACAAGACCCTTAGACAAAGCTCATAAGTGCAAAATGAACAATTTTTATTTGTTAAGCACCACAAACACACATACATCTGTGAAGACAAGCAGTGTCTAAGCAGATTTTGATAATTTTACTGTAAGTCCTTGACAGTATTAGTCAAAAGATATTCCCATGAAAACAAACTTCATAAACTGCACTATCACCACAAGTGTGTGTAGAGACATATCATATTCATAGAGAACAAACTATAGAATCTGCATAAAAAGCCCTACCTGCTCTTCAGCACGAGAAAGTTTTAGCTGCAGGTCAGCCACCTGCTGCTCTCTGTCCATCAGTTTCTCACTGGACAGCTGCCTCTGTTCCTTGAGCCGCCCGTGCGCTTCCCCCAGCTGCCGCTCTGTTTCTAGGAGTTTACTGTGCAACTGCAAAAAAGAGTCACCCAGTCTTCAGTCATTCCTTAGCCAACAGTGATACAGACTCATTTCGTGCAATGTTTATGTGAAGTTTTCATAACCCAGACCAAAACAAGTCCATGGCCTCCTGAAGTCATGTATGTACCTCATACACCTCAGAAACACAAATCATGTTAAAAAAACAGCATCAACAGCACAGGCAAGAAGAAATATTTTAAAAAGTGAGTTGCAAGGACCCAGAAACATCCTCATTTATCTACAGGAGCCCTTCAAAACAAGTCACAGAGATTTAACAGAAAGAGAGTGGTCCTTCAAAAGCATAAGGACTGTTGTGTAAAATAATGATGCTTTGAGCCATCTTGGCTTATCCAGTTCACCAGCTGACTCCTGTAGATCCAGTAGCTGAAACACCCTGCCTTTACCTGCTCCACTGCCTCCCACAATACGCTGTTCTGCTAGAATATTAAGAGTGTAATTTTTAGTTTGAGCTGGCTACATCAATGGCATTCATTCTCTGCACTGAACAGATACATGAACAGTCAGTGTAGGGTACACGGCAGCTTTGGTGGCTTATAGTCCAGCACTTTCCAGCAGCAAAGAGTAAGTAGGTGGATGTGCTCTTCCAGCTGGACACAAACCTGCTTCATGATTTTAACGGTCATCAAAAGCAGTACTGCACCATCTTCAAAGTGCAAGGATGACCTTTTACAATTCACTGTTCTAAAAAGCTCTTTTCATAAAATCAGCTGACTCTACATGAAACTGCTGCTATAGGTCCTGGGTTGCCTCCTGCCTACTTCTACATGAACATGTTCAAGGACACAATGACGTGTTAACTCAGTGCAAAACCAGAGAAAGGATCGGACCATGCAGCACAGCAAGAACTTTCCATAGGTTGTGGGAAAGCTGTGAATGAAGCTTGCTCCTCCTATGCATTTATGTCCAAGGCCCTTGAACCATTCACTTTTTAACTCCAGGTCGTCCCTTCAATACCCCTAAACCTTCCTCATGCTTCCCTTAAATCCCTACTAATATCTATGCAAAAGGCAGCCCAATTTTACTGTTCACTGCAAGCAATCACTGTTTGACCAACTGGCTGCCCAGCAGAGCAGAAAAAGGAACAGTAATTGTGATACCATTACACTTTCCACCCAGGTGTTAAGTTGGAGTGAAGCCTCTCTCCTGCTGCCTGTTTCCCAAAGAATTTAACACTGAAGTCCTTTGGGCCATGTGTCAAAATTTAGCTCAATTTATCAAAAATCGCAAAAGTTTAAAGGGTTTGGAGACAGAGAAATAAATGTATCTATTACTTACCTCCTTAAAAAAATCAAACTAAATTATCTCCACACAACCACAAAAATCATGAGTGGAAAGCTGTTTGGCATATGGCCAAGATGGTGACTGCTAACAGTGACTGTACAGTTAAAGAAGAGATAGAAGAGGGAGGATAGGATGAGGAAAGAGACCATATCTCACAGTAACTAAGAACATTTGTCTTTATTTGCAGGATCACCAAATTATAAATATTTCCCCCTCACTAAAAATACAAACAAGAACTGTAGGAAAAAACCTATTGAAGAAAGGGTGCAAGAAGATAACTATTAACTGTCCATTCTTATGCTGATACTGGGAGAAAATGTTTGGAAAGAGAGCAATCAGTAACAATATTTTACACTAGCTACTTTTATTTGCAGACATGGTTAAGTATTTTTCAGGAAGTTTAAGGTGACATTTAAGTAAAAGGGACCATAAAATCCAGGATTAACCTATGCTACAGAATGCAAAAAAAAAAATCATGAGAAAATATCTAGACTTTTAAAGATACAATCAAGTAGATTCAAATTTCTCAACAAAATTTAGTAGCAATTAACACTTCTTCAAAACTGAAGGAGTCCATACTCTCTCATCCACACCCTTCTCCTACTGCTGTGCTGGAACCACATTATAACTGAAGTTTCTTCCATTGATATCACTTCTTCCACATCACCCCAATTCTAACATGTACAAACTTAAGCAGATACGCACTCATTCAAATGAATTTTGAGAAGATGACAAGAATTCTTAAAAAATGTGATTTGACCAAACAACTCTATACATACCTCCATAAAAAGAATTCATAATGCTAAATATAAGCTAATGGGCTACATGCATAAAAAGGTAACCCCAGTGAAGTACCAAGTGAATAAATATGAGGAATTTAGTCTTTTCATTGGAATAGTAAATGAACTCTCCTTTGTAGGAAGAAAAAAGAGAATATGTTTATGCTTAGCTTTTCTTTTCTTTTATACCAGGTACAAAGGATTTTTTTTCCTGCACTATTCTTTTACCATACAATTCTAAAACAAATCCTGAAGTTCAGTGGCTTGTTAGGTTGTCTTCCTTCCCAATGGTATCACCAGAGAATATGTCATGCCTCCATTTCCTATCATAGGAATTCATTCAGCAATGCTTTACTCACCATCCTCCTCCTTAATTTTCCCACCCCAAAAATCCATCTTGAAAATGTCCTCTGAGGCTGAAGACAGATTTCAGCTCAACCTCTTGGCTATGATTCTATTGTCCAGGCAGTTTCACCAAATGCAGATAACTAACACAATTATCTCCTCTCATCCTGACAGAAGACTGATGGGAGAAGGAAGGACATTCTGGGGATGTAATACACACATAAATGTGGCTCAGCCAAGTCACAGTTCTTCCAAGATAAACTATACATAAGGAGCTTGCAACTTGATATGTTTCAGATTTTACAAAGGGTTGAAAACTCAGAAACACTCACTTTAACATAAATAAGCTTTAGCAAGATTAAAATGAAGTATGTCATACTAACAAATAAAGATATAATTTTTTACATCTCAAGTCTGGACATGATTACTGATACACACATATTTCTCCAGTCTAACACATTACTCTGCAAAAAAAGATAAACTGAATTCAACCAACCTCAAGTTTCAAAATGCTCAATGTTATATGAAAGTCCTACTTCTCTAAGTCATTTGACTCAGCAGAATAATAGGTTCTGGTAGGGGGGGGATGTATGCTCCGGATGCTTTCCCAGCTATCAGCAACATAAAGAGAAATTGTTTGGGGAGAAACACTAAGGAAGCAATATCAAAATTTCACATTACCCTGGCTTTTCCCACTAGGTATTCCCTACTACATTCACTACTCACACTTAAATCAAGCACTGTTCAGTTCTAATGTAAAACCAAGACTTGCTTTTCTCAGACTTCCTACAGAGTAGTAAAATGCAAGTGCTGGTTAATTGCTCTCCTTCAAATAAGGAAATGTAAGTGCATGTTCATGAGAAATATGCATTTACATTTAAATATGCAGGTTTTTTTAACTTATGAGATGGTTTTAAGGAACCACTCCTAGACCATCATGGGCTTAAGGAAACTTACCTGACTGAGCTCGCTTTGGAGTTGCAGGCCATGCTGCTCTTTTTCCTCCCTCTGCTGCTGGAGCTGTTTACATTCTGCCTTGAGATGCTGGTACTTTGTTTCTACTTCAGATAACTCCTCTTTAAGCTTCTGGCTTGCTTCTGCCTTCTCACTTAGCTCTGTCTGCAGTCTCTGTATCGAGGCTTCAGAAGCAGACAGCTTTGCCTGAAGCTGTTGGCAGTCCAGGTCCTTCTGGTGAAAACTTGCCTGCACATTCTTCTTACTCACAGATACTTCATTGTGTTTTTCTTCCAGCTGGGTGTAGTCCTGTTCTTTCTTCAGCAGCTTCTCAGTTAGACTCTGTGAAGAGAGTTACACAGCAATTCAAGTACAATTCTGTTTGCAGCTGTTCAACATATTATTCAAATTTCTTTGTAAGTGTTGATGCTGAACAGTGAAGAGCTTGTTCAAAAACAGTATTAAAGAAAATATTAACCTGTATCTTGTATTACACACATTGGTTCTAAAGCCCATACAGCACTCAGTTTCAACTCGAAATAATGTTTTTCATATTCTCACATAAATTTACTTCCTCTTACTGAGTACACACCACAAACTCTATTTCTGTATCCTGAAAACTAATTTGTTTTCCCTGAATGTTCAAACCAACTTAATTCCAACTGCAATTGCTTGGGGAAAAGTTGAAAAGTTTTCCACGCTAGCTATCTTCTGGGCTACAGGCCCTTACTGGCCTCTGCAAGGCAAGCCAAGCCCCATAATTATTGTGCTTTAAAAATGACAGAGAGAGAGCTCCAGCTGAGCTCAGAAAACTGATCCTATATACTTATATATACCTCTGTTTTTCTCAGTATAGCTCCTGAAAATATAAGAAACAGCTTTCTTTCTTGAGGTTGTACATGAGCTTGAAAAATTTCCTATCAATGCACAGAAATATCTTCTCACACTGCAACTGGATTATAAACCAATGTTCATATCAAATGTATTATATTCTATATATTCTCCATTTAATGTGCTCTATCATGAATTAATGACTCCTCCCTGATAGATTTTTCAAGGATGACACACTGTTCAAAGTGGAAGCAATTTCTCCTTCTGTAAGCTAGTCTTACCTTTTCCAGTTCTAGGTCCAACTCCTCCAGGGCCAAAATTCCATAGCTAGCACATAATTCTTATGGATACCACCTTACAAAAAGCTGCATTAAGAGATGGCTGCAAACTGCTTTAAGTCACTAAAACTGTAAGAGGAAAAGTAGCTCACTGCCACTTCTCTTCTTCCAGTTCCTCAGGTGGTGTTTGGCATTAACCTGACATGGCAGAGGACTCTCTCTTAATGTGTGGTTATCTTATGCATCAATCTGTTTCACTCCTCATTGTTAATGAAATACCAATAGATTCAGGAAAGGGCTCTATATTGTGTAGCAGCACTTCTGCCAAAAGCTTGATTCATTGTTGCTGGTCTACGGAAAATTACAGCATGACAACTCTTACTTTTCAGTTCTATTCTTGATTTAGTGAGCCAAACAGAGTCATCCTGCTAAAGGTAGTTTAATTTACCAAATTTTAATTTCACCCTCTTATATTTTTTGCAAATGTTTTAATATTAGATTACATCAAATACACTCTGTTTTGTCCCTGCCCTTTCCTTTTTCCAAGGCTGACAAGGTTCCTAGTAAAGGCGTGTATGTTATATCCAGTTCATATCCAGTGTTACATGCAACATGAAGCAGTACACATCTTTGTCCTTGCTTCCTGTCCCCCTTTAGTTCCATTTTTACCCCCACAATACATGACTTCTAAACACAAATACAAAATGCAGCAAGCTCAAAAGCTCTGGTAACAGCTCTCAAAGAATGTAAGTTGAGAAATTTCTGGAATTAATTTCCATTTTCTACCATTCATTATGCCAGTAAATGGCCTGAAAAATATGATGAAAGTATAATCTAAAAGCTAAGAAACTAGAAAACCAACAAAGAGAACTGAGAATATCTTTCAAATATGATTTTTATGCAAATGTATTATTTCCAGGGGTACTACTTTTAATGTGTGAGATGGCAATTCTGCTTAATGATAGGTAAGCATGAACTACAGCTATTAAAAATTTGCAATCATAGCAACCTAAAGAATTTCAGTTGTAGGGTATGATGATCATTAAAATATGCTGTTTGCTTGCACATTATAGCAATCCAATTGTTAAACAAAATGGCAAATGAATTCTCAACTTCTGCAAGAAGATAGTCTTCAGTGTTTCCAATGGCATTGTGTGATGTGGTTCCATCTTAATGTGAGCTGACAAGCATAGGAAATAATAACATTCTCACCTGATTCTTCTGTTCTAGCTCTTTAACTGAACTTTGAAGTTTTTGCAGCTCCTGAACATACACAGCTACTTCCTGAGGTCCTTTGGCAAGTTCAGCTCTTAATTGGTTAATAGTAGCCTGAAAAGACAAACAGAAAAATCCACATTTAAAACAAAGCTTTCCATGCATAATCCAACAAAAGAAAGATGTCTGGTAGTAAAATAAAAATACATTTTCTATACAAATAAAATGCCTAGGGAAAAAAATCACCAGTAAACTAAGCTCAAAGCACCATCAGAAGATTCACTGAGTGTAATTTCCCAGCTGAGACTTATTTATATCCTGTTCTGGAAGACAAAAATCTGACTCAATCCAAAATGCCAGCAAATGCCAGCTTGAACCCAAAACTGATGAAAATCATAACAGATTATCCATTGATAATTATCACAGTTCTAGCCAAAGGTGAAACCTTTCCAAGTCATTGCAGTTACATGGCCAAAATCTTGGCCCCTCTAGGAAGGGAAATGCGCTGGAAAAGGCTCTAGAAGCAAGAGCATCTGGCATTTGATGCAAACTTGGTGTGTGACTTTTGGACACATCAACCCTGCAGGTCAGCATAATCAGAGGAACAATACTACCCCATTAAACAGGATCAGTACAGAACAAAATATATCAATGACCGCACAGTATTTGAATACAGTAATGGAAAAAAACAAGAAAAGCACTTTAGGGCATAGCTACCCTAAAACATGTTGTGTATTAATGCACTCATTTCAAATATACTATATAGCAGTGACCTTTTATGAAGAAGCTTTCTTTCCCATTGTTCCCATAAGCAGAGATTTCAGCACAAATGCATAAACACTGAATCCAAAAGTGAACTAAAGCAGAACAGAAGCAATAGACAATGACCATCCAATTTACAACCTTCCTAGAGAAAAAGGAACACCAAAGAGAACATAAGAACAATTTGCATATAGTGCATATAGTTTACTGACTGTCTGTAACTCTGTGCCTCACCATGCTGTCTCATAACAGAGCTGTTAGCTAAAACATATCCTTGGATTGGTCTTTTTTGACCAAACATTCCAGGGTGTTATCAGAAAACAGTATGGTTATTTCATACCGAGACAATATAATGCAGAAAATGTGCAGGTAGCTTACAAAGGACACCACTGCAGCCTTTCCAACTAGAATCATAATTTAAATGCATAAAGATCCATTTCTTGTTCACAATTCAGTAAGACAATCTCACATTTCTTTCTTAACAGGGAAATATATCCTGGGTAAATATTCAGCCCTGGTATTTTCTTGCTGATGAGTCTGTATGAATAATGAACCATTAAAAAACCAGGAATGCATCTGTTTAATAACATCTTGAAATTGTCTTGATATGACAGAAATTTGCTATGAAAATTAAATGCTTCGAAAAAAAATTACCTCAAATTTAAGTGTCTCTATTAGAAAGCAGAAGGATAAAATGGATGGATGAAAGATGGAAAGAAGCAGTTGCAAAAGCTGCACACTTCCTCAAATTTGTTTTATAAATATTGCAGTGTTTCTAATGCCTTTGCTTAGTGGGAGGGAAAAAAAAACCTCAAACAAAAAAAACACTAGTCCTGGCTTTATTAAATTTACCCTCAATTTAGGCTACTAATTTTGTTTACTTCTTTGGGCACTCAAGATAACAATCAACCCTAGCTGCTTCATTTATTGAAGATTTATAAGATACTGAAACAAATCCCAATAAGCAGAGAGATTCAATAGCAATGCTTAGCTCCAAAGCAGTGCAGCTGTTTTCATTACACATTCACAATGCAGGAGCAACTATAGTGAAAAACTAAAGATGAAAGGAACCGCTCAGTATGAATATTCATGTGAAAGACACAGATGCTCGTTTCAGAAACAGCTCTGAAAAAGATATAAACACCCAGCAGATTTAGGTGACAATTGTAGACTACGCTGCTCTTCACATCCCTCTCCTGCAGTATTTGAAGATGCTCATATAGGGCTAATATGATTTTTGTTATTTTCACCCATACTGAGCATTTACCTTATTTTAAAGATATTTACTTTGAAACCAATATTAATATGCATATTCTCAGCCAGCCTGTAAAATCAGCCAAGAATGGTGTATAAACCACTTTGAACTTTCAGTCCTTGATGTGTTCTTGAAGAGCAAAGCTGAGATGAAACATGGCCAAACATTTATGTCAAGCACTGCAGCCAATGTGGCCATGAAGGACTTCCAATTCTTATTTTCTTATGAGTAACAATTAGCAAAATTGTGTTTTAGCCAGGAGCTGTTTGAGACAGTTTGAGGAGTGAAGATATCCTTAAAGATCCAAATCTGAGATGCTGCCTCCCTTTTCTTCTGCATGTTATGGAAGTGGAAGTTGTAACTGATGGAAGAGCAGAATAACCAAAACTTTTGAAGAAGTGAGAAGATTATATTAAATGCTTTTCCATTATGATTAATAATCATAATGAAATAATTAATCATAATGAAATATGCTTTTTCATTATGATTAGTTATTATTTTCCATTTTCACATGATAATCGCAGCAAAGCTAGAACACACATCTTTATGTATGATTATTACTATTATAATGCATGATTATTGTACCTCAGAGTTAGCCTGCTCAGCCTGCAAGTGCTTGCACTCATCTTTCAGCTTTTCAGATTCTCTTTCACGTTCCAGCGTCATTTTATCCATCAGTGTTTGAACTTGGACCAGCTCCTTTTTCAGGACAGCCACATCTTCCACACCAGGCCTTTGTAGCTGAAAAGATGGGAACAGTGAGCAACAAACATCACAATGGCAGACACGCTTCCAGAGTCAATGGCATTTCTAAAAATCTATCAAATAATCCACTTATAGACAAGGTGACATATACAGTATTACAGCTAGGCTTAATAAATAAAAAAGAGATAAAAAGCCTCCCCCAAAAAAATAGCAAAAAACCAGAGAAGTTCTTATAATTCCCAAAGAAAACAGGATTTAAGGGCTAGTTTTTAGGCTTTGTCTGCTAAATTTTGAACTTGCTGATTGATCTCAACCAAATCTGATAAAACAAAAATTGTCTCAAAGATTTAATTTTTGTGACTTTTATGTAGGTAGATGGCTAGATACAGGATACTGCCCCTGTCTTCCAGAATTATTTCAGAAAATCACCACAGACAAAACAAAAGGGCAGCTGAAGGCAGCGTCTTGAAGGTGCTATCAGATGGGGCTCATACCAAACCCACAGGCAAAATCTGTTGGTAATTGCATCTCAAGCACCAAAAAATCCCTCAGCATGAAACAGGATGGAGGGAAAGGAGAGGGGTGGCATCTAGGAGCACTAAAGAAAGCAGAGAAAAGGAGTGTTGGCATCTTTAGAATATAAAAGGAACAAAATAAATGATAAGGAAAAGGCAACACAAGAAGCAACTGAACAGGGAGGAATGGATAGGTCCAGCATTTGGGCAAGGCCAATAGGCCCTTGAGGGCAGTCAGCTACAGGGAAGAAGGGAGATAAACAAGTCCTACTTTCCTCCAGAGTCTAAACAGTAGCTGAGTGTGAGAAACTAGGAAATTCCTTGCATTACTGCTTTAGAAGTGGCCCAACTTGCTGAGTCACTGGGATTGCTCCCTGGAGCCATAGCTGAATATAAAAGTCATCAGGAGCCCAAATCCTGGAATACACACACATTGGTATTATCAGCCAAGCACAAGAGGGACAAGATTAACATAGGCATGATGATGACAGCTGCCAGATTTTCAGCCACCATGTCACAAAACACCTCTCTGGGCACTTCTTAAAAATCCAGCTGCCCAAGGACAGTCAGAGCATAACACCTCATGGAAAAAGTGACCTAAAGATAGATTTTGAAGTCAGCAATGGCATGCTCCAAGTTCAGGTCTGTGCAGCACATCTATATGTGTAATATACTGCAGAAATGCTGAATGATAGAGCATCAAATGAGAAGACTACAACATAATGCAGGGTGGATTTTAATACATGTCAGAAACAACATATAATTTCTCACTGGAAAAACACTGAAAATGCAGATCAAAAACAATGTACTCTGAATTTTTTCAGCCCACAAGCAGACATCTTCAAGTTCAACAGAGTTTGACTACTTTAAAACTGTGTTTGCAAGCATTTAAATAAACGCCTCCCTTGACTTGAAAACAACAAAAACATTAATGTGATGTGAATACCAGCTCTGTCTTTAAGTCTTCTACTGTACTTCTCTCTTTCTGCAGTTCTTGTCTCAGGTTTGTCACCTTCTGTTCTGCACCTTCCCGAAGGCTGATTTCTTCATCATACTTTGATTTAAGATCTAGTAAGAAAGAAGTTGAATAAATGATCCCTTTCACAAATTGCACAAGAAGAGAATCAGATCTCATGCTAATACACTTACCCACAATTTCAGTGGCCAGTTGTGCTGCTTTTTGCTCAAATAAGTCTTTCATTTGCTTAATGTTAAAATTTTCTACTTGGATCTCTTCTAGTTGCCGTTCTAATGATTCTATTTCCATAAAAAGAACAGTATTATTTTCTAGAAGAATTAGGACAATACAGTTCCTCATGCCCATAACTAACCATGAGAGGTGAATATGTAAACCAAAATCCCTAAACATCCAATCATCTTAGCAAAGTGAACAACTTTACTGAAGTTAAATATCTGCAAGCATGATGTCACTGTCACTAGCTGAGTACTCTGCAGGATTAAGTACATATTGCTTTTCACTGGTCACAAATAGCCCTGCAGATCACTGTGACATGATGTTAAACTCCAAGCCCTGAACTGTAATTAAAACCTTTAATCAATATCAGTCAGATAGTTTATGTACAAATAGGGAAAATTTTATTCTGTGAGAGCCTCATGGAGAAAAACGGACCAAAAATTATGGGTCATCAAAACAAACAAAAATTCACTGTTTTCTCTGCTAGCAATGAGCACAGAAAAACACTCCATAAGACCATCACTGAAAAATGCTAGAGTTGATATAGTATAGTGCTGTAGTAGTGCTCACTGAGTCAATATATGAAATTATTAAAGAAGCATTCCAGATGCCTCATGAGAACTGCTTTCAGATTCAGAACTCCTGTTTTGCTTCTAAAAATTTCAAACCCTGAGCCCTTGGAACATTTCCCCAGACCACTGCTTAACATAAATAGCTCTTAATAGATCTTACAATTAACTTTTTGCCAGTAATTGTAAGATTCCAGCTTTCTAGCTCTTTAATTTACCAAAAGTGCTAATTTACCTAAAAGCTAAACCAAACTAAATTCCAAAGCAGTGCAGAAATTATTATAATAAAATGTTAGCCACCTGTAGATGTAGCTGTTGTCAATCCATCAGATTTAGATTCCTTAAGAAAACAGAATAAATGCACCATTAGACAGTAGGAATAAAAACTACTACTTCCAAAGTTCATCCATTTTTTGGAAAAGACAGGGAAACAAGGACTTCTGTGCTCAAATACTGCACAGCAGTATAAAAATACCTGAATTCAAACACTTATATTTGGAAGACTGGAAAAGGCCAAGATGACTTTTCATTTCATATATCACTACACTATTAAGGTTTCCACTCATAAGGCTCCAGAAAGAATACCCTCCCCCTCCCCTTCCTCTATATAGAAATCTGTCCTAAAAACAGAGGTTACAGACATCAAGAACATCCTGAGAGGGAGCTTTGACAGAAAGCAATTTCTGAGGTTTGTAACTATCCCACATCTAAGCAGCTCATAGTAATAAAAAAAGCAAGCTTCCTTTAGGGCATAATACACCACAATTTGCCTTGCATTATTTTTTGAGCTCAGCTGGATACCTATGAAACACCACTGCTGTTTTCCAAAAGTTCTTTACAAGGACTCCATAGCCTTTTTTCATAAAAGATGAAACACCACATTCAATTTACTTTCTTTAATAAACAGAGTTCTGAATAAGCTCAACAGAAGTAAAAGTCTGAACTGAACTTGGAGTGAGTAGTATGGAAGAATCATTATCTATTCTGACTTTGTTCTTTACATTTCCATATATACATTTATATACACAGTTACATTGTGTAGAGATAACTAGCTTTGCTTGCAAGAACACGTCAATATTTAAATTACAGAACTAACTAAATCAGGCCACGTGCCTTACAAAAAAGGTTTTAATCTTCAATGTCAATGCTGACGATAAACCTGCTTCAAGTATTTTAAAGCAATTACTTGCTGCCGCTGCCCCTGCAATTTCTCTAATTCTTTCTTCAGCTCTTCTGAATACCATCTCTCCTCCTAAGGGGGAAAATGATAAAAAAAAAAAAAAAAAAAAAAAAAAAAAGAAGATGGGGAGAGAGACTATAAATTTGGTTGCTCAAGACAGTGGAACACTTCAATTTGAAACAAAGAACCAAGTGCAAGTAAAATACATTTCCAACCTTCAGTGAAGCTTGCAAGTCCTGGACTTCTTGTCGGAGCAGTGATACTTCATCTCTGAATAAATATATCCACAGAGTGGAGAAAATGAATACACGGTGGTTACATTTTGTCAATTACATACAAGTTGTAATGCATGTTAAGTAATCAGACTGATAGCCATGTACTACATAAATGTAACTTACATAATTATAAATATTTATTTTTAGAGGTTTTTTTAAACTTAGAACAAAGATTAATATCACTTTGCACATCTCCTGAAAAATGCTAAACATATTAAATGGATAAGTAAAGAAATAGATAAGAATAAAAAGTCTCATGAGAACAGAATGTAAATCTAAATCAGTGCATCAGCTCAACCACATGAGTTCAGAATGACAAAGCTATGCATTGGAACATTTAACAGGTTTGCATGCCTTTGTTAAAAAAAGGACAGGTTTCTTCTCCTTCACTTTCCATATCATGGACTACTGTTAAGCAACAGCATACTATCTTACTCCTGAAATATGCAGTTACATAATTTTTCATCCACACAGCAATTTGGTATGCCCCACAGACATATTCACTTAATGATCTGAATATTTAAAGCCTTAGAATTTTAAATTCTCAAATTTCATGCTCAAGCCTCCAGCCATACAAGAACACACAATCCAAGGCTATAACTATTAGTAATTGATTCACACAGAATCCTTCAAAATCACAGGTCTCCTTACAGAGTTGCACAACTATACACACAAGAATAATGTTGCATTACTGAGATACAGCCACTCCAAATCAAGAACACAAGGGTCATTAAAATAATGTAAAAATATTTTTTCTTACTGTTTGTACAGTGGCAACACTAAGGGTTACACAGAATATATATGTCAGGGTACCAGTGCCAAAAAATCCTCTCAGTTTTATACCATATAATTTTATTGCTGCTGGTGTGCATTATCCCCTCCTCCACAGATGTTCTTTGAAATTATCTCATACTTAGTAGAAAATAAACCACCAAAACAAGTTATTCCGTAGCTAAACTGGTGAGGAATAAATTCTGATGTTAAAACTGATGTTAATATGTTAATGTAGATTGAATTTATTCCTCACCAGTCAGGGTCAGAGTCATCAAGTAGCAAGTGAAACATGCATTTGAACCAGTGGAGCAAGAACTCCAAGGTGGACCAGTTTTAATGACAAAACAAACATGGGATATTGGGAGATTTGCTTTTTTCAGAGGAAAATTTTGTTATGTACACATTATTCTGCCTATGTGACGGATTTACTGGAGGTTTGCAAATACAACTTTACTGAGGCAGGTGTAGCTGCATTCCAAAACCTGGCTGTGGGTGGAGAAGAGGGAGCCACTTTCTCATCAGTACAAGCCAATGAGCTAAGACTCAGATCTAAGATTATAAATAAAAAAGCAGGTGGAACTGTCAGCTGTATTGAAGTTGGACTGAACATATACCACACCTGCAATACCAAAGCATTTAATATGCCCTGGTCTTCACAATACATCAAAGGGTTTGAGTTGTATAAAGCTAGTTTGTAGTAGAGATAAGGTAGAAGAGATAAGGGAGGAGAAAGGAATGAGTTTGCAATGTAAGGGGCCTTCTACAGTAGTTGCCTTGATATTCCCAATAAAATTTTGCTAAACCATTCTAAAATGAAACCTGAATTTAGTTTAACCAGTGGAAAGTACATGGTTGGAGGGGGTGGGGGGATGGTTTGAGCGGATTTAGTGTAAGTCATTGCTACAGGCACTGTAACTTTGCTTTTCTTCCCATCATCCAAATCCTCACCAAATCTCCTTTTCTGCTAGCACTGTGACAATCCTTCCTCCTCTCAGCACATCTGAGACTACCAACTGGAAAATCCTTAGTGCCTTTTCATTATGGTCCACTCAGTTTCCCACTTGTAACGCCAGGGCCTCCACCCTAGTATTGAGTTCTGATGGCCTTGCTGAATCACACTGGGGGATTTACATGATTTACTCTTGAAACTTATTCATCATCATTTACTGGGGAGTGGGAGGAAGAGAAAACTGTGCAATTCCCAGTACTTAACTTTTTCTATTGACTACATATGGAATTTCACCTCCCATTCTTGGTCCTAAGAATTGCACATAAGCTTCACACATGGAGAACAAGTGGGGTGGCTCCGTGCTGCAGGCTACAATATTTCTTTAATATGGAATTCCAAGGCATGGAAAAACATATTTATGTTGAATGAGAGTTTTCTCAAGGAAACAAGCAAATGAGTAGCATTAAAGAATGCCACACTAATAGGAAAATGTAGCTCATGTGTTACACAATGGCTCTCACCAGACTCCCTTTATTCCATCTAAACTCCCAGACCCCATCCACTTTTTCAATTATGTGAGAGAAAACAAAACTACTTGTCCTTAAACTGTCAGGAGCCAGGGAAAAATAACTAAATTTCACCAGCCAACATCTGGCTGACTTTGGAAATTTGCAGGCATAAAAATAAGAATTTCATAAACTATATAAACAATATAGTTATGACCAATAATTCTCCCACATGAATGCTATTATCCTACAAAACTATCACTTCAGGTCCAAGTTTAATTATTCCAAAAAGACTTAAATCAGGCATAAAAAGCATAGTCATTATTGAATAAATGTGCACATCAGAAGCCCAATATGACTTCATTAGTACCCTATCACTTTATCCTGTATAAAGCCTCAATTTTGATGCAGCAACTGAGAGAAAAGGCAGCTATCCATGAGGAAAGAGTCATCCAAGACCTCTGCTAATGCTGGCTCCTACTGGCTTGCCAGCTTTGCTCAGTACTGGCTTGCCAGCTTTGGTCAGATCAAATACAGATATGCATTTGGATAACAACTGAAACATGTTATCTTCCACACTCTTTTTTCACCAAAGAGTCAGCCTCTCTTGAGTTAGTTACACAAATATATGTATTTCTTTCAATGTAATTATTTGTCATTTTGTCCTATATTTCTGCTTGTGAGAAAACATTTGAACTGTTTACTCCCCAGGATCAGCAGAAGCCACAGGGTCATGTTCTATGTACCTCCATGCTGCTCGCTCTGAATCTCCTGTGTACAAACCAGGGGAATGTGACAAAACAGCAGCATGGACTGCTCTTTACAGCAGCACAAAACAAGCACTGAACAGAAAAGGAATTAGCAGGAAGCAAGGGGAAACCCATAAAAATGTTACGCCCAAGAAAAACCTTCCCAAAGCAACTGAGACTACTCAGTTAATATTTCTAGATAAAGTTTCACATTATCAATTCCTGCTACATACCACTGCTCTCAGAAAAGAAACAACCTGATATTCTTCCTAGGGATGCATTTAATAATACAGTTTGGACCAAAAAAAATTCAATAAACTAGTTAAGATTTCTGAAAATCAGCATGGATTTTCTGAAACACAGAAGGAGACTTACTGGCACACAAAGAAACTTCTCAGATTTGCAAATAACTAGGTAATTAGGGAAGCTATTCAGGCAAATACTGATATTGTAATTCCCCAGTAAATACCCTAATTAACTAGGGACAAAATTGGGTTTCTTCCCTATCTTTAGGGTTGTCCTCTCCACTCTCCCATGATGATATTTCAGCTCTGTGTTAAAATTAGGAGAAACCCATATTTTTTTCTGCCACACTTGTAAAAATCATTCTGGTCTATAATGCTGAATTGTATGCAGAATCAGAAACAGGTGGCTTAATACCATAAACATATGTATCTGATTTTCACCTACTGTCAGATCAGTATCAGACAACGTAAGCTACAAGATGCCTTTTAATTCTAGTTGGGAATGGGACATGAACATTTAAACACTTGACTGCATAAATTCAAATTAATAAAACCTTCAGTGTAACTAGAAGCAGCTCAACACCAGCACAAAGGCACAAATGCACAAATGAGTACTGTTTCACCTTTCTGGTGACAGATGACCTTCCCCTCTGTGACTTGAATCAATGCCAGAATTATGAACTGCTTCATAGTGCTTGAACAGCTCCTCTGCTGATCCATGAGACTTCATACAGAGAGGACAAATAAAGCCCTATTACAAAAAGGAAAAACAAACAAAAAAAAAATGAAATACATTTCTTTTCCTTCTTATTTTTATATAGAACCATAAATTTTGTTTGCGCATTTAAGTAGTAAAAGCAATTTCAAAGATTCATATTAATTCTTTCATGCTGTAATAAGAGTTTTTGTAATTAAAATGTTAGAAAATGCCTGCAAAAGGCACATTCCATTATTCAGTGAGTTTTTCCCCCAACAGTATTACATACCAGCAACAAAATTTTACTTAGCAAAACAAAAAAGACTGTTCTGCAATTCCTTCCCCCTCCTCCAACAAAGCAATTTTCCACACAACTTTTCATAAAATCACATTCTTATTCCAAATAGAAGGTAGCATCTGGAGTTTGGTCTTTAAAAAGGAGATATAACTATCCACTCTAAAGCACAGTTATTAATAAACCAACTATCTACATATTGAAACTACTGATTTTAATATGGGCCAGACAACTAAGAATCACTTTTTACCTTTCATATAATTAATTGGTAAATGCCATTCAAATAAATACCACATCAAAAAAATCGTATCTCTACAGCCTTAAGAATCATAAATCCTCAAATTTCTTTCCAGCATACATACAAGCTTACCAGAGTGGAAATTTAGCAGATCAATGCCGTCATTCTACCCATTAGCCCACAAATGCAAACAGTGTTATGTTCCTCTTTATGCATCTCTAAACATTCATGGAGTGTTCAAGCTGCCACTTACCAGAAGTACCATCCACCAAATTTTTCTCCATTTATTACATCAGGTGTTGAGTGCTGGACTACACACTGACTCCTCACTCATGTGGTTATCATGCCAACTCTGAGCCCAGTTCCCATCCACACTTCAGCCCATAACAGCAGTGACACTGAGACATTCCCAGAGTAAGAGCTAAAAACCTCGTCTCACATTAAAGACTCCCTGTAATTCCAAGCAGTGCAAAAGGGACCTCATGTAAGTGGGATGCCTGTCTTTAACTGTTTTAAGGCCCCCTGTCCCTTTAACTCATTTCAAATATGTATTTTTACATTTATATGTTATCCTTAAGTTTCTTATGCCGCTACAAACTGTAGTGTACGCCAACATTAAACCAAGGCTCTCCAGCATCCAAGATGAGAGTACTCCTCTAAATGGGATTATCACACTTCACTTAGCACAGTGAACTCCATGAGTTATGGAGTACACATGAAGACTTTTGGCACTCTTCTGCTCTTAAATTTGTACCTGGATGCTAACAGATTTAAATATTAGGACAAAGTGAACATAATGAATGCATATGTTGACAACCACAAACAGCACTCATTTATTAATTTGGCATTCATAGTATTTTGTTTCACAAGTCACTAGGAATTCAACAACATTTACATCGTTTTAACCTATGTAAAACTACCATGTTCAGCTACTCAAATGTAACCCCAGTTCTAAACAGAGACTTCATTACCCCAGTTCTAAACAGAGCCTTCATAACTTCTACTATTTATTTGTGCTTCAGAAATTAATTACTAAATACAATTGCTTGTCAGGTCCACCACATATCATATGGAAAACTAGTTTTGTCACAACTAGACCAAACAAAACAGAGTACTCTTTCCTAAGCAGGAAACAGGCATCAAACCTTAAGAACCATTTATTTATTTGCAGAGTTAATCAGCACAGTTTCACTCTAGATTAAACCAAGTAAACTAATATATAAGTATAGGTACAGAATTTGTTCAGCTACTATGTTCCCAGTAATGTTTATCTGATACAATTAGCATAGGATGCCAGTGAGAGTCACTCTGAGTGCAAGAACCAGAGGGATTTGCTTGGCACACAGCCAACCCTCTGTGGTTACAGGGGGTCCCAAAATATAGGATTGGGTTTTCTCCTGGTAAGCTTTATACAGAAAGAAGTCAATTTCATACAATGACAGTGCAACGACAGCACAACATCATCCTTTCAGGATGAAACTCTACTAAGCAGTTCTCAGTGTTGTGTTTAGTTTCCCAGTGATGGGAAGGTCTGCTGTTCATAGAGAAAAGCATGTGTTCCTCACAGTTCCAGTAAGTGCATCTAGAAAGAATGAGTGCAGAAAATTGCTCTGGCCTCTCCTTCCTTTTGCCCTTTATCTCTTTTCATTTAAACAGCAAAATCTGGTTTTTTTGCTTGGGTTTCTTTTTTGTGGTTTTATTGTGCTTGGGGTTTATTCTATGCAAATAGGAGCCCTAGAGAAGAGGAAAGAATAGATTACATGTGCAATTAGCCCAGGGGGACAGCAATCGTTCATCTCAATTATTGGGCAAAGCCAGCCAAGATTTCCAGGCAGGCAGAGAGGCAGATTTGAAGGCGAGGTCCACAAGGACAAGCAGCCAGAGGCAGAGCAGAGCTGCTGAGCAAAAGGAATGTGCTGCAGTTGTGAGCCTGCAGGGTGGATGGGAGCTCTGGGGAGACAGGCATACTGTCACTGCCAGATGGGAAACATGGACAAAACCTCCTCCTCTTCTTTTTAGAAACTGCCTTCCTCCCATACAAGCAGAGATAAAGCAAGCATCACCCACCAGCCACAGGCTCTCCACCAGCACTGTCATGATTGTGGCTGGCCTCAGTTTTGGGGGACACTTGGAGTCAGCTCTCACATGCAGCCTTATGCTAATGCAGCTTTTGCTGGAGGTCTGACACACAGGCTCTAACACAGTGAGCCATCACCCTTCAGCAACAAGGTGCCCTTGCCATGGAAAATGTCATCTTTCCTGTACAGAGGTGGACAGGAACACCAGCTCCTAAAAACACAGGCAACTAGCACTCATACATCACAGCCTGAAACTGCACAAACCCAGGAATCAGCTGCACCTCACAGACTGATAATATCCAATGTCAACTCTGATGTCAGCAGCACCAATTCAGTTGCCTTTACAGTAGGAAAATCAGAATCATCAGGATCCTTCAGGCAGCAGTCAGTAACAGGTAGAAGCATTTAAGTTTCCTGGATCTGTAACTATCAGCCCCAGTGACAATCTTGTTTGGGAAACTGGGTTGGTGGATCACTAACTTTATCTCTTAAAAAAAATTAAAATTAAATACAGCCAAATTAAAACATCTCTCAGTATCATCTTGAGATGAACTCTAAATATGTTCAAAAGTGTATTTTATTATTCTAAAGACAATCATGTAAGAAGAAGGGAAGAAATCTGATAGTCTGAGATGCTTAAATTCAGTAAACATTTCTGTCAGCTTGCAGGAATTTACATCAGGTCCAACATATTCCTACATCAGGACCACAGCTGTCTTGGATAAAGAGGAGATGGAGCAGCTACAACCAAGAGGTGTCATCAGAGCCTAGGGGAGGAGCTGAGGCATCCTTGCCAGTAAGCCTGCACCTGGATGGATACCTTAACTAACAGACTCCTTTACAGAAGAAGCAAGTTGAAAGTATCTTGAATTTTGGTTTCCTTTTAACATGTACTTAGGGATTACTTTGCATAAAGCACAGCCACAGAGAAGCAAAAGGTATTTCATTTTTCATTTAATAAAAGCAAAGACACCACTTACAGCCCCTTCAGTGCTGCACTGTAACTCATGATTCCCTAGCTGAAGTTTCTGGTTGGGTTTATCTTTCACTTTACACAGAAAGAAAAGAGCCTAAAAGAAGTTAAATGATGATTACTTGGGTTTGTTTTTATATCTTCTCACCAAGAATATTGAATTCAAGGACTTTTGCAGCTGCCTGACAGTTTCACAGAAAACAAAACATAATCCACAACTACATGCACTAGTTTTTATCAGCAAGAAGTTATTGAGATCACCACAGAATTTCTGAAGCCATGCACAGAAAGAACAATTTTTTTAAAAAGGCATTCAAACCAAACTCCAATATACATGTACAAACAAACAACTAGGAGACAGCACACAATTTACAGCTCAAAACAGACCCTGACCCAATAGTCCAGGCATTCCAATGAGAATGAGTGAGATGCTAAACTTCAAATCCCAATTTTCTGGTCCCACAGGAAACATTCTTCTTTCAGGAGGCCCATGGGCCATGCCAAGCATCAAGCACCACCAGAGTACCATGCTGTTTGTAGTGGGACAGGCCTTCCTCAGTGCAAAGACTCCAAAACACATGGGTTTCACTCAGAGCAGAACAGAAACTGCTACATAGATGTTTTGTAGGAAAGCATCTTGCCTCAGCTTGAGTTATAATGCCAAATTTCACTAAAGATCTCAGGCTCCATGAAAGCACCAGAAGATTTTTTTTACCTACCTTTCTCAAGGTAGACTTACAAATAAGCCCAAAGAACAAAAAACTACTTATCTCCTCTAATAGTTGAGATTTATTTTCAAGCTTGATAATGTTAAGCTTCTCAGTGCTCTATCTCCTTAAAGCCATTCAAGGTAAATTATTTCTTTCTGGTAACATTAATATTTGTATGAATCATTAAGATAGCATTCTTTGGGAAGTATGCCAGGATACTAAAAGCAACACTAGAAGGAAAATGTCACTACAAAAACTAGCGTGGGATTTGGGGTTTTTTTGTACTAAAATAATTTACAGAGCTATTAACTATTGGAAGAACTTTGACCTACAACATTGAAACACAGTGCCCAGCAAAAGCAGGGCACAGACCCACAGGAAGACAAGTGGATAACCAGACCAACTGCAGGCTACCATAGAGTCCTCCTAATCCTCACATAAACTATTCCCAGTTTAAAATCATGTAACAGGAAAATGAATGTGTAGGACTGAAAGGTTCCTGGGTTTCTGTCTTCTTATATTGCTCTGTAGAACTAGGGGTGATGGGGTTGGCTGTGTAAAGAAGTATTTCAAAAATGTCAGCTTTTTCAGAATATTGTCTTACTTTTAATGATTTTTTTTCATTAGCTGAAGGCTCCCAACTGAGGTTTAAAAAACCCCAGCATTTACATGTAGTTGTCCACTCCCCAATCACTACCAATGCAGAGCTATTCAACACAGTTAATGGAGCAAGAAAGCAGTCACCTGACTGAACAGATGTGCATACCTTAGGTAGGGTCAGCATTACACCTCCCAGGGCTCCATCATCAGTAACTGTAACTCAGACACCTCCATACAGATGCTTTCAATCTCTCTTCTTCTGCCAACTGCTCTCCTTTTGCCCTAAGCTTTAATGAAATGGTCTTTTAGAGCCAATATGAAACCTTGCCTTAATTAGTTAATGAGTGAGAGCACAGCTTACTTTACCCAAAGTTCCTCTTTCACAAATTAAAACTGGAGGACGGTTGAAGGACAGTCCCATGGGCAAAACAATTTTTACAGGATGGAATTCAGCTGTGCTCAGGTCCTTAGAATCCAAGAAACAAGGCACCTTATTTAAGTTTTAAAGTCACAGCCATAGCAACTCAGCTTCCTTAGCACCTTCTAGCAATATCTAGAAGATGATCTAGATGATAGTGAAGTCAATCCCATTTTAAAACTGCACAGAATTGAATAAGTACTCCTATTTAGGATGCTACACTTGCTGCTGATCTACAGCTGTGTGTGGTAGAGAGCCATATAGCACAAATAGCTTCATATAGCACAGAGCTGCATTTACTAATACAAACAAAGCTCCTGCAACATCTTGTATTTTTATTCCAGCACTTACAACATGGGTCAAGCTTAGGGAACCATGGAACTTCACTGCTTCACTGTTTTCCATTCTTGGAAAATATTTAAGAACTATGGTAAACAAAACAAAACAGAACAAAACAAAACAAAAAACACCAAACCAAAAAAGTCCACACCTTGACCTCACAACCCCAGAGAACCATTTCAGGATAACTGACACTTTACCATATGGAAAACATTCGTGACTATTCCACTATATACATGCTATAGGACAGCTTAGCCCAAACCAAAACCCAGGATGCACTTTAACATGCTTGGCATTCACAGGACTAGGCTTTAAGTTTAAATAGATTTAAGTATCTAAGTTTCACTATTGGCCTTCCAGAAATACCAGGCCAGCATTCCTAGCTACAGCCTGTTTCCAGTGAGCTGCATGACCAAAAGGCCAACAGCAGTGATTGAAGCCCAGGGCTGCAACACCTTCTGGCCACGACCTATGTCTGTCCATCTCTCAGAACACAGACTTACTGTCACACAGCTGTACTGTACAATAAGCTGTATGCTGTGAATAAAGTCCAGCATGTTTAGAAAACTGAAAGTAAGCTCACCATACATGTTTCTTCCACTGTAGATGAACCTCCACAATTTTCCTCAATATAAGATACACATCTTCACCAGCACTCAAACAGTAAGTCCAAGCTAAAACCCAGATATTCCCCAGTTATACAGTGATTTAAAGGATGAAACATTTTACATGATGGAAGATCAGAAACTATATATTTAGGGCCAGTGGAGAGAAACATAAGTGATATTTCAGAGCTGAAAGATGTATCAAGTAGCTTCTAGATCGTATTTTCCAAATATATATCAAAGCAATGAACTGAATCCTCAGGAAGTTCTCAGAAGCAGCTTAAACAGTCTGCCTAGACAGCAAGGGCAAGACTACATTTCATAATTTATTTCAGAAGGCCTACATATTGATTTAAAAAATCATGACACATTTTAAGCTAAAGAATAAAAAAATTAGGTCACTCCTTTTATATATTGCTAAAAAGAAAATACAGTTGACATTTTTCATGTCTTTCACCAAATAAAACCCTTCCCTCTGTGTTTATGTAAACAATAAGATGACAGTGGCTTTCTCAGATAACATCTCTATTTAATCATTAGAAAATTAGGTTAAAAGGTCATGTTGAGTATAATTAAGACCTGCAGTCCATTTCAATTTTACAAGTATTTAAACTTCTGGACAAGGAGAGCAAAGATGTATTTATGTAGTATTTTATACCAGAATGTAGAATTTATTTCTTCCTAGAAAAGAAGCTGGATTCTTCCTGAGAAGAATAGAACCAACATAATTTCTAGTTCAGTTGTCTTATGTTTTTACTGCTATTGATCAGTAAGACAAAATTTGTGTCACAACCTGCAAGACTACAACATTGTCATCAGTTAGAAATTCTAATCCAGTGGGATCTCTATTTCTTAAAAAGTCATATTCCATGGCCAAGTCAAATCAAATCAGTATCTCTAATTCTTCATTCTCTTAATACTGTTCAGATGTTGAAGGGAGTTAATATACTAATATAACTCAATCAATAATTTTTGTTCTTGTGCAAAGCAGGCGAGTACTGTTGAGGTGAAAACAGGCACCACAACCTAATTTGAGAAGCAACTGAAAGAGAATAAAATATCAGCTTTAAAGCATTGACATGATGTTCTGTGCAATAACAGTCTGCAACACTCCAAGGGCACGCACAGAAACAAAAGAGTCAATCAATTGCATCCACAATAAGAGACAATCAGGGGGAAAAAACATAAAGAATGTGATCTTTTAAAAGACTGACTTTAAAACCACACATTTTTGCACAACTACTATGCCAATTTACATTCTCTGTAATTCTGCTATGAAAAGCCTATTCAGAAAACATCAAGGTCATATCTTGCTTGTACTAGCCAAGAAATACATTCCTACCAAAAGTCTGGAAATTTATGAAGACTACTCAAAAGAAGTGTCTGGAAATTGCCTTAGATTTAGCCCAATGGTGGATAAGACAACAGATATTAACAGACGCCATATTCTAATGCTGCAGGGGTATCATTCAGTGGTTGCTTTGGATGCCTCAGATAAAAACAGCACAGGAGGTCTCAAACTATGCCTCTGTACTGACTCACTGTTTAGATCATCTGAACGTCCAACAGAGACTGTCAGGAAATGCAGGACACAGTTTAGAAATGTATCATTCCTTTCAAAGAAAAGAAAACAAAACAGAAGCCACCACAGAGCTTTTGTTAGGGACACCACTGTATACATGAAGTTGGGAAACAATGTTTGGGAACTTGCCAACGTGTGGGACTTTCATACATTATTTGTTTGCCTAAGTTGGCTATACATGGACAGACATTTGCCAACACTTTGGTGGTTACTCCTGCAGCTGAATAGGCCACTGTATTTCAAAGCAAGGCTTCATCACACCTTGGGGGACAGGGGAAGTATTACACTGACATTTTCACCAGTTATCATAGGTTTCAACCCCTACTTTGCAAAAGAGGGCTGCAGAGAGCTGCTCAAGAAGATGGCCATAAATCAGGCTACAGGTGAGTGGCAAGAAACCTTTCCCACAACAGGACACTGCATGTTGAGAATGCTTGTTACTGAAAAACAAAGACAATTCTCACTGCATGGAGGGCATAGAGGAAGGAAAAGCAAGGAGAACACAGGGGCACTTGCTAAAATTTTCATCAGCTGATAGGTGTACCAATGGAATGAGAGCTAGCAAAGAAACTATATGTAAAATCTGAAGCAAGGTACAAAGGCTTATGTTAACTGTGTAACAGTTCTTCAGGTCTCACAAAGTGTATCTAAACACTGGCCTTGCAACACATCCTATGTCCTTGCTAAAGGAGAGTTCACTAGCAAAAATCCTGAACTCACAAGCTTCTTCAGCACTCTTTCCAACAAAAGGTAATTGAACTCTTCCCAGTACTATGTACTATCCACAGTACTAATCACAAGAAATGCCACTAAATATTAACAGTTTAAATAAGGCAGACTGAGAAATGTTTCATATGTCTGCTACATAAGATGACACTGATAACGTTTTATCATTGTTATAACGCTGTCCCAGAAAGTGCAGAGACTGAATGAGGTGTGACAGCCTGGCTGTGTTGCTTTTTCTATGTGTTTGCTACAAATGCAAACTATTATTTCCCAGCAGCAAACAATCAGCTTGCTTGTTGACGTCTCAGCAGTCAAACATGTTAAACTTTTCATACTAGTATTGACTATAGTTATTAACAGAATTCCCCACTTTTTCAATGCTTCTAGGCATTCTCACATAATAAAAGATCAAACTGAAAAAAACCCCCCACATATATTTTCTTTGTTTCTCACCTCTTACAGATATTTACTGAACAACAGTACAAAGAAACACAGCTTTAGCAACAGGAAAGAGCAACAGTTAGAAACAAGTGAATTTGTGTTTCAAGTGCTACACTCAATACATAGATTTATCAAGTTAAAAGCTGTAATCAGTTCTTCAAGGGAAAAGTACTGACCAAGGAACTGACAAAAAGTCAGTGGAAAAACAAAAACTCAAAGTGGGCAAAAACCCAGCAGTCAACTCCATGAAATATGCTAAGCACAAGCAGCTTAAATAAAACAGTAACTTCTTCAGGTAATCAAACCACCTCTGATGGCTCACATGCCACAACCTACTGACACCATCACATCAGGAATGCCACAGCTTATTCAAGTACAGCACTTGCATCGTGACCAGATAATAAAGAAAATAAGAAGTTGACTTGACCACAACAGAGCACGACTGACAGCCTCTGCTTCAACAAGAGGCAGTGAGGAGTCCATCAAAAGCCACACTCAAGTTGCCTTGGCTCTGAGAGGTCCCACACCACTCCAAGAGAGCAGCACAGGTCAGTCTTACCACAGATCTTCCTCACTTTATCAGCTGACACTTCACACTTGAAATGACATCTCAAGCTATCTCTAGAATAATCAATGTATTGACTCCTTTCATCATTTTTGGGAATAACATCCAACAATTTTAAGTTTTCCCTTCAAAAAGACAGTGTAACTACACATCAAGTATAAGGAAGGAAAAAGGCACTACCTAGCAAATACAACACCAAACCCAATAAAATCACATCACACACACATCCTACAATAAACACTTAGATTTCAAAACTCAGCAAAAGTAACATTGGCAGAAGCAATGGAAAACTTCCCCTCTATACAAACCCGTTCAGTGCATAGCAAGCTGCCTACCCCCAGAAGTCCAATCTACTCTCTCAAGGTTTGCAGCAAAAAGAATCAGACAGCCTTGTGCAGCCGGAGGTTCTTAACTTCTAGACTCTAACTTCTTCTAGTTCTGGATAAAACCATGTATTTTGTTTTAAGTGTGAGTTTTACACTGCACAATTGGAAGAATTCAGAAATGCACTACAATTTACATCTATTAACTGAAACAGCATTTACATTTTCTTGGGGGCATAAAAAAATCTAGTAAGATTATCTATTAAATTTTTTTCCTAATTATTTTATAATTTTGCTGCAATACATAAGCTCTTAAACATGTTCAAAAAGAGAAGTTTCTGAGTTTTTTATATTACCACCCTCTGTTCCCTTTACCCAATGTACCTATCTTGCACTAAAAATCCACTTTTTAAAAAAGTTAGCTAATAAGAACTCAAAACACTTTTTTTCACAAAGGATGTGCCTGATCCAACACCATGTTTATCATGATACTGAATTTGATGTGAAGACAATCAAATAAGGAAACAGTCTTTTTAATAAGAAAATCAAGCAAAAGTAGTTTAAAAAGAGAAGTGTATATATCAGTGATGCAAGTCTTCTAATACTGCAAATATTTCATGTGACAGACAACTGCAAACCACAAAACTAGACATGAATTAATTCTTCTGGTGAATGTATACTTTGGAATCATGCACATGAGATCAAATTTTGTTTAAGCAAGGAATCAAAAGAAACAATTTAAAAGGCTGACACCAGGAAAATATGTCATTCATTTAAAGCAGCCCATCACCAAAGCTATTTAAACAAAATAAACAAGACCCACACTAGTAGCTGGGAGGTCACGAAGCTCCTGTCTTCCTTCTGTCCCAGTGTGCTCACTCTGGTAATGTTCAGACAGATCAGTGGGAGTTACACACACTTTCATACACAATGGACAGATGAAGCCCTGTGAAATGCATATTTGTTTATAAGAAACTATTAAAGACAAAAAAATGCAGATCTGGAATCAAAAGTTTGAATTCTTATGTTGAAAGCTCTCTACAGTCACCAAAAGCAAAGTCTGTTTTCCTTTTGGAGAGAGAATTTTTAAAAACCATAGCAATACCATAGAGAAAGCAAGAAGGAAGAGTTATTAAGGACATGAAAATAAATAAATCTAAAACATGCCCTAGAAACTAGGACCATGCTGCATACCACTATGTGTTTTCCTTACACTCCTGGTGCCTCTTCATGTGACAGAGAAACAAGCTGCATAAAATATCGTGAATGAAGCATTACAAGGCATTAAGTCACCTCATCACAAGGTCTCCCATAAGGGTGCTCAGATGTTTCAGACAAAGAGGGAGGAGTGGTGCAGTGAGACTGCAGAAATGCCTCTATAAATTAATAAGCAAGTTTGCAACAGCAGCAGGAGAGGCTGAGGCAAACCTGTCTAGTTAACACAGTTACATTATACTAAGGAAAGCACCATCTCACTGGCAGACTCACTGCATGCATGGAATATTTAGCAACCCTGTACTGTTGACAGTTGCACTGGGACCTAAGCTGCAAAGGTAAGAGAAACTCAAATGTTTCCTCCCTGGGCATATTGCACAGTGAATAAAAGACTTCATTATAGGTCTGCCTGGGACCTGAAGTGCCAATATGGTGACAGACAGGACATGAGCAAATTTTTACCTCTTCTTGAGCAGTTTGAGCAGTCTGAATTCAGACTTTCCCACTCCTTCTGTTTCATACTACAATTCTCAAAAATCAGGATTTATTTCAACCAGGCTTGAGGAGAAAGGAAATATACAAATCTGCACAGATTTCGCAATTATTCTCCATTTGAATCTTGCAGCAATACAAATTAGAAAATCTAGCCAAGAAACTGAAGTGAAAACAAGTTAATGGACTTCTGACTGCAGAATAATGTGGAATATCATGATAAAACAAACAGCAAACATTCTGCAGAGACCAACTATAGTGCTCCTGAAGAGAAGCTCCAGGAGAGACAAGACCTCAGGGAAGCTTTGAGGGAAAAGGAAGGCTAACAGATTCGAGTAGTGTTACATGTGAATTTAAAAACCCATCACCAGGTTCGGAGCTCAGTTTCAAACAGACTTCAGAATTCAATGCTAAGGATAATACCCAATGCAAGTAATGATGGAATTTACTTTTCTTTATGTAACAAATGCATGTCAAGAGTGACAAGGCAGCCTTTGGTCTGACCCAGTTTCAACTCAGTAGAAAGAAGAGCCAATGGGGCAATAGTGCAGGCACATCACCACACTGAAAGCTCATCCCATGCCACGAAAACACCGCTCCGTTAGTACTGAGGTACCCTATGGCACCCACAAGCTGTACAGTCAGCGATGCTGCACTCATATTAACAGAACTGTATCATTTCAACCAAACTTTAGAAAGGAGAAATCATCTCATTGCATGTTTTTATGCCTTAATCAACTACGAAAGTAGTAAGATTTTTAGTTTTCAATTTAAGAATATTTATTTGCTTCAGGGATTGTTAAATATGCACACAAAACAGACTAGGACTCAAAAATGTGTGACATGTAGAACATGCAGCAAAATATTATGGAATGTCTGATTACATTGACTGCAATAAGGCATTAAGAAAGTAGAAATAAGCAGATGCACAGATAGGATTTTAAACAGCACAGTGAAAGTTTCTCTTATCTTGTATCAGATACTGGAGTATTTGAATCATCACACATTTTACTCAGTGTAATAAAGGGCACTTTGCTCCATTTAATGTTGCAATAGGGGTAATTAACCCTGCACTGTGTATGTATGTTAAGCTCAAAACATGTCCAAGATAGGTAATCAGGCTACATTAGCACAAATGAGCTTCAACAGCCAGTGAAGTCAGTTTGCATTTTTCAGAGTTAATGACAGACAACACTGTAAATACAAAGACATTAAAATGTGGGATTGCAGCAAGAATAACAACTTATTCTGCTGATTAAGTATGGCATGCAGCACATGAAACACATGAAACACTGATAGGATTTATACTCCAAATACATTTACCTACCAAATAAAATTCAATATATTTGATACTTCACATGAAGGAAGAGGTTTCCAGTATACATTATAGCTTAGCAGAAGCAAGGTGAAACTGAAGTACAAGCATGATAAAATGTCAATCCTTGTTTTTTGCAGCTCTCATTAAAGATTTATTAACAAGGAGTCTTAAGCTTACATCTCATTGCTTTAATTTTAATAATTCATCTCTAGAATTACAGGAAGAATTGCTTGTGATTACTTGGATAGATAAGCCTAATTAATAGTTACATATAAACATGGCCCGGTCTTCTTTTTTTATTTAAATAACAAACAATTTTTAGAATATGACATTTGCAACCTGATATTTAAGAAGGGCATCAAAAGTTACTCCAACAGCTCCATGGAAGCAGCATCCAAGATTTAAGACACCAGCCCCGTGAATGTGCACAGTACCTCTGAGGAGCCGTCGTTGTTCACGTCCACGGCATTTCCAGGCGTGGCAGATGAATCCGAATCCGAGCTCTGAGACCCACCTCTACCTGGAGTCTGAAACAGATGGGCAAGACAAAAGTGAGAGTCTACATTTTAATACTTAATAAATATTTAATAAAGCACACTACATATCCTGTGCAAAGGCCTCTCTTATACTTGCTGGAATCCAGAGGTATTTTCCCTCCACAAGAAGTGAACAGGTTGACAAGTAATTATATAACTTTCAGCATAACACTTCAAAAAAAGCTTCTATCCAATACTCTCCATTCATAAAAATCCAAGCAGATACCAGAAGCAAAGGCCAGGATTTTAAACCACTTCCTCTCATGAATGCTCACAACAAAACAAAAAATTTGGCTAAATTCTGCCGTTGTATTACTCTCGGTGATGTTAAATTAGGTCACTGTATCCTACAGGAAAACAGTAGAAATTACCATCTAAAAACTTTCATTAGTAGTAAATTAGTATTATCCTACTTTCTTGACAACTTGTCTACATTATGGACAAGCCCTTAAATATATGAAAGACAGAAAACTGAAGTTTGAGAACCCTGTTGATCCAACAAGCACCCAAGCAGGTACACTGTCTTGATTGGAAAAAATAAAAGTAATAATCAAGCCTGTGGTAAAGTTAAAACATGCTAATCAGTAAGACAACCTATAAAGACATATTCTATGAATAGGCTGAAAATCAAAACTACAGCATTGATTTGAAATTAGAGACTTAGATAAAATAAGCGAATAAAATTTAAATACTACATGATTCAAAATCTGAGTAGATGGATTGTATCTTATAATCCTTATTTAAGTATAGCTTTGATTTAAATTTGTTTTAATTTCTCTTACTCATCTCCAGAATGTCACTGCTTAACTGATGCAGAAGAGTAAGCATTCTCAAAGGAAACATCATTAAAAAATTATCTCAATATGTATATGCAATCCTAGTTTCAACAAAGGACAAAAAGTTCATTATCTAGCTCCAGTATGACAATCTCAAATGGAATAAAGTAATGCTATGGCTGTATTTTGGCCCATCTGGAAATACTTGTAATGCTATAAAGGATTTTATATTTTAATATAAGAGGATAAAGAATTTAAATATATGGATTGAAATCTACAGAGAGAGGGACAGAATTTTAGTTTCTTGATCTTGGTGCCTCCAAAATCTTATCTGGAAAAGAATTCTCTTGCTCAAATAGTTCCTTTTTTTGAAGACAAATCAGTTATATAACCTATTATAAGAAATCTGAACACATTATTCACATTCTTTGAATATTAAGTATATTTTCCTGCTTTGTTTTAAAAAGATGTTTTATTTTCAACTTTCACAGATAACAAAGATAACAAAGATAACAAAGCCTTTTACTTTTAATCAAATCTAAAAAATATGTCATAAACAGGTCAAGTTTACTGATTAAGGACTTAATTCCCAGTGATATACACTTTAGTTTAGGAAAGGCTCTGAAGACTGGCCAAAGGGAAGTGAGGAGTGAAGCACTAAGCTATGGGGCCTGGTGACAGTAAGAGAAGACAACCATCTCTCCTTATTCCAGCCTTCTCTGAAGTTATCAGTTATGTGATCAACATACTCTGGTTTTCCTACTCCATGGCTTTTTCACTCTAGCTGTATTGTATTTCTAAAGAAAGTATGAACACCACTTCCTTCTAGCACAGCATACAAAAGGAATAGGCAAGGCAATGCAAGCTCTGCAAGGTAATAATAGGAGAGGCAAAAAAGGGGGTAAGCAGACATACCATACACATACAAAATATGTCAAAGTGAAGGCATTGGTACTTCCTCCCAGGGTTACTGGTACAGACACTAAACAAGGTGCATCCCAGCATGGACCACAGGTGCACACTCCTCAGGCTTCCACGTGACATCAAACTGAGAGGACCAGCTGATACACTCAAGGGCAAGGCTGCCACTCAGAGGGACCTAGAAATGCCAGAAGAAACAGCCCAAGGGGAACCCTATGCAATTCAACAGGGACAAATGCAGAATCCTGTGCCAGGGAAGGAGAACTCCTGGCAGTAACAGAGGTCTCTCTGCTGAAAAGGACTGAGGCCTTGTGTCAGCCAGCACGCCAAACAGGAGCCTGCAGCGTGCCCTGTCTGCAGAGACGGCTGCCAGGAGCCTGGACTGTGCTAACAAGGAGCGCAGCCAGCTGATCAAAGGAAGTGATCACTCCCCACTGGCCAGCAGCCAGTGGAGCACATCAGATACTGCTCTCCCAGTCCAGGGAGAACACTGATAAACATGAGTTTAGCAAAAGGCCACCAACACATCTGGGGATGAAGCATCTGACCCATGTGAGAAGCTGAGGCAACAGAGCCAGCTCAGCCTGGAAGTAGAGACAGCTTTGGGAGTGCCAAACAGCAGTCACATCACCACTCATGAAGAGGCCATCAAACAGAGGAAGCCAAGCTGGTCTAAGCTTGGGAAGACCACAGTGGGAAGTCCAGACACAAAAACTGTAATGAGAGATTCCTACTGGATGTAAAGAACAGCTTTTCCAGTATGAGATAGGCCTGAGCAACTTGCTCTTGACCTCCAAGCTGATCCTGCTAACTGCTCAGACCAGGGAGCTCCTGAGCTCCCTTCCTGTCCCAACTGTTCAGTAGCGTTAAGAAGTGCTGCCCACAGAAACACACATCCTGCAGGAAAGCTTTGAAATGCAAGGTAAGGAACTCCATGAATGACACATGTGGGTTGTGTTCCATTGACAGTCAGAAGAATAGTATCTAAAACAAATGGTAAGTTGAAGCCAGGTCTCCCAGGAAGACAGGTAAGTTACAATACTGCACCTAATGTTTCAGTGGCACTAAGAGATGGTCCAACTGTGTCTTTAGACAGGCAGCATCTACCTCCACTTTTGCAATATCTGAACATACACTTTCAGCATACCTAATGAATGAATTTGTCCCAAAACCAAGAATCTTCTGTAACAATTAACATAAAATTTTCTTCACCTCATATCGTAACTCCTTATCCAACACTACTGCACATTTTTAATTGCCCATCCCATTTCACCCCAGAGTTGACTCCATTTTGCAATGAGATTTGCACATTAAGTTTTGCTAGTTCTAGCACTACAAATTTGAGATTATTACATCCTCCAGGTTGCAAGCTCTTCTGTTATTACTCCACTGTACACTGTTATTACTCCATGGTTGCTTAAAGTACTTGCTTTATGAAACACTTCAGACATGCTATAATCACACTAATAAGCACTGGATGGCATGTCTTATTGCATACATTGTATGACAGAAGTTATTACAAAGTACCTGGTAAAATCCTTTAAGCTTTCAAAAATCAATGTGTGCTCTTGAAAAGAGAAAGCATAATTCCAAGCTAGATTTAGAAAGCTTAGTACAAACGGTGACATTTACTGGTGAGTGCCATGCATGGGAAAGAAGAGTGAGAAGGAAAGAGGTCATTAAGTAACTTTCAAATTATAGTTCATAGTATCCATTTGCAAAATGGATACAAAAAATTAAATAAAAAATTAAAAGAATGTTAAGGAAGCCAAGATCAAAAACAAAATTAATTTATCTTCCAAGGTTGTAATGTAATTTAAATATCCTTCACCTACCAAATAAAGAATGGGACATTGCAAAGGTGTTTTTTTTATTGATCACTGCATCATCAAATGGGTTCACACACACAGTCATGCTATGCTCACATACTACTGTGGTATCACATTCCATTAAACAAAAAAGAATCACACACATTGAACAGTTTGGACTTTGTGATCTATGAAAAGACTCAGAATGATGTTCTTTGTTTTCAGATGGCCTATACAGGGGAGCAAATAAATTACTTACTAATCCCAGAGAAAAAGAAAATTTCCACACAGGCTTCTGTGTATCTATAGTTATAAAAGCAGCATTTGACATCTGAAGGCATACCCAGAGTTGAAAGACTAATGCAAAGTTAGTCTTTGATCCAGCATAGTTCTCTCCTAGCTCAATTATATCTGTTTACTCTGCAGAGAAGCCTGTGTTTCTACTGCTAGCCCTAGAGTTGTAGAAGTAATATGCTAAACTTCATCATGCTGTTCTCTATGTTTTCTCAAAACTGCAAGCTAATATAAAGAAACATCATTAACAACAAAAATTATGACAATGATTACAGCTTGTTTTCTGAAAAGGGATAGAAAATTATATAATGAGTGAGTTAATGCTTTAATATGAGGGAGTATAAATATGGACCACTACTGTGTCATTTTTGCATAGTCTTTTATCCGTCTATAGCTACATTCCTTTCAGTCAGAAGACTCTTTTCAGCAATTTTAAATTCAGAATAAATTAAAACCTTTGAAAAAATACGTAAAGCCTTGAGAAAATGTGAAAAAAATACAGATTTAACAGTTTTTCCAGCACAGATTTAAATATGACTATAAGGGTACTACTACAACCATAAAAAGGTCCTGAAGCAACAAACAAGGCACAAAAATGAGAAGGTAAGAGGGCCAAAGCCCTTGTTGCCAAAGAACTCTCGGTGCTCAGAACAGTGTATCTTGCCATACAGAACAGTATCACCATTTACTTCTAAAGCAGTGTGACGCTACTTTATGACTCTGAAAAATGAAATTACTCCTGACTTCAGAGGGCATAAAACTTTTCTTTCTCATCATGCCATCAGTTTTACACAAGCACACTTTGTGCCCAGGAAGAGGCACACGCTCCCTTTGAGGAGAGAGCAGAGGCACAGCTGCAGTTCAGCATCTATCCAAGTAAATACGCTATCTAGTGAGCCCTGCACTTATAAATGTGAAAAGAAAACTATAAGTCAAGCATGAGATGCAATGATTTCAGACAAGTAAATACCTCTGTGCCTGAGCCTGGAGTAAGAGAAAAGGTGACTCTACTACCTGAGCTACAGAAATGCCTGCAAAGCCCTGCTCTCCCCCAGACAGCAAGATCTCAAGACCAAGAACTCGAGCATTAGCTAGAAACAGAAAGCAATAGAAGAGCAGAGAGCACCCAACAGAGCAGAGTAGCCAACAGTTGTAGACTGTTAAAGACAAATAATGGAGACAAAAACTAATGCAAAAGTCACACTGCTCCAATGGATGAGTTGCCCACTAAAAAATTATGAGCAATGGGAAGAAGGCTCAGAAGGAGGTCAAAGTAATCAGTTTTCTACCAGCTGAAAATAAATGCCTCCTCCTTGCCAATACAAGCAATGAGCTCTGCTTTAACAGGCCAGAGGCAACTGCCACTGTCCCATAGCAGATTAACAACAGAGAGATGACACAATGCCCACAGAGGGCATCAAAGTTGAACACAATAAAGAAAAGGCTACCACTCAAATTATTTGAGCAGGAAAGGTGCATCTCAGACATTCCATGCAGATGCCTTTGGGAAAAACTACCTTTTTCTAGATCAGTATGATGAACAATGCATGAAACCAGGAAGTGACAACAACATACCAAAGGGGGTGTTATGGTGCAAACATGCAACACAGGTGGATCTCTGAGATGTCATGTTGAAAACATACATAAAATTTAGAAACTTGTAAAAAAATTTAGAAGCTTGTAGGGAAAAGATGTAAAATGAGAAGCTAGTTGAAGACAGCATGGAGATACTAACCTCAAAAGCCAAATAAGTAATGTTTAGTATATAATACTTTCTATTTTGACAATATGTCATTCAAAGTCACAGTGAAGATGCTTTTAAAAACAGAAATTACAACTGGGGATGAAACAGAAAGGTGATCAAGGTAGAGAAGTAGTATAAAAAATAAACATTTGATGTTTAGAAACTTCAGGAATCAGAAACTATAAACTATATCTTTGTTGTCTTCCTCCTTTGCAGCTTGTCAGCCAGCTGAGTTACAACAAAAAGGAATGTAATAAAGAATTCCTTTTTCAAAAAACATGCTTTTATAACTCAAGATGACCAGCTCTCTGGCTAGAGTGACATCACCTATAAGCATATAACAAACCAAATAGATACACAAGAAACTATGTTTCAGTGACAGAAAGGCAGGAGTTTTTTGCCAGCTATACAAATGATGGACAATCAAATGGTCAAGTGGAGGTTCCTTGTCCTTCAAATTACTGCACAAGACACATGAAAGATATTAATAATTATGTTCTTTATTAAAATATCTGACATATACCCAAAGTTCATTTTTAATATCAAAGTACAGCAGAAGTATTTTTCACAGTTTGCCAACCAGAGTGCAAGTCAAAATGGTACGTATGTACAAGGTTGTGCATGCAATCACAATTTTTACAAAGTGCCTAAAGCCCTTTTTAGTATGAGGTGAATTTTTAAAAATCTAGTTATTTTCGGCAATTAAAGGTTAACACCTTCAAAAAAATCTTGGCATTTCTCTATTTAAATTTGAGGCAGAAAGAAGTCTGTTTCACCTTTCTTGACAATAATCTTGTAATTTTCAGGAGCAACTGCAGAACTATTTGTTCAATCTTTTAGGAAAAGATGTCGGTTTCTCACACAGAAACTTTTGCATTGACTTTAGATGTTAATAAGATGTGTTTAGCAGAATTCCTACTTAGGGGCAAATATCCTTTGGCACTGTATGAAGCTTTTTCCTCTTTTACAGAAGCCTTCCTTGATGGCCCGGTGTTTCTCAGAATCAATAAACACCCAGTTAACTGCTGCCAATACTTAATTAGGTCCGTACTAAGTTTCCCTGCTTGTTAGCAGGGCTTCCCATTAAGCTTCAGGAAGGAAGTTCTCCCTTGTAAACACGAAGCTCCAAATAGACCAAGATCTTCACAAGATCTTCACCTGCTCAGGGTCTACGACTGAAAAATAACCTGAGAAATGTTTTACACTGAAAAAGTTGGTGGTATGCTTACTTTATTTCCCCTAACTCTCATTCTTGTAACAAGGCTTCTTTGTAAGGCAGATAAGGAGAGCAAGCCAGCGTTTCCAACGAAACACTTTCGCAGACGTGTTACACAGACAGCACGCTTTGGAAGCAACAGCGGATAAAACGGGGAGAGCAGCTGGTTTTCGCTCTATCCGTGAGCGCCTCCTGCGTGTCACGGACCCGGTTCCCTGCCGGTGCGGGATGTGGAGCGCTGCCTGCCCCCCGCCGCCGTGACTCACCCCTTTTGGGCTCATTCCCCGCCGAGCCCGCGGCCGCATGGAGCCGGCACCGCGCCGGCACCTGCCCCGCAACAGCGCCTCCCGGAGCGCCCCCCGAGCCGCAGGCCAACTGCAAGGGGACCAGCACCGGTGCGGGGATCTGGGCAAGCCAGAAGGGTTTCATGAACGAGTGGCACAACTTGGCTTCGCAAGCCCGGCAGAGCTGCCGGAAAAGCCGGCTCCTAAAACACGGGAGGCGGCCGGACGGCGTTAAGAGCCTGCTGCCTGCCAGCCCCCGAGGAAATCACCGCAGGTCCCGACGGCGGCTCTCCCCAGGCCGGGCTTCCCTTTATCCTGCCCTATGAGCGGGCGGCCGCGGCGACGGGCGCAGGCGGCGGGCGGAGACGCCGCCGCGCTACGGAAAGGAGCCACGCCGGCCAGGGCCGCCCCTCGCCCCTCCGACAGGCCGGGCCGCGGGAACCGCCCGCCGCCAGCACCTCCGCCCAGCCCGGGGCGCGACGCCGCCCCCAGCCGCGACGGCGGGCCCGGCCCGTCCTGTCCCGTCGGGGCTCGGGCCGTCCCCCAGCGAGAGGACGGGGGCGGACAAACTCACGGCCTCCGGGGCCGCGACGGCCCTAACCCGCACCCTGCGCCGCAGGACGGGCCGGACAGGGCCCGTGGCTCCGGCTCTGCCGCAGGGAGCGCAGCTCCGAGCCCGGCCGGCACCAGGAAGCGACACCGGCGCGGCACCGGCATGGCACACCGCCCTCGCCGCTGGGGCGGGCCTCGCTGCCTTACCCGCTGCAGAATCCGCCTGAGCATGGTGGTAGAGCGCGGATGCCGCCGGGCAGCCGCGGCCAGGCCGAAGGGAAGCCGCGGGGCCCCGCAGGAGCCCGGTGCGGCCCGCTCGCCCCGTGACAGCCGCCGCGGCCGGGGAGGCGGGGCAGCCGCCGCGCTCCGCCCCGGGGAGGGGCGGGTCCCGCCGGGAAGGGGCAGCCGCCGCCCCGCGAGGAGCGGGGGAGGCAAAGCGGGATAGGAGTGCGCGATGTGCCGGGGGCTGCTCCCGGGACGGGACGGGACGGGACCGGGTCTGCGCCCTGATCGCTCCGCGGGGCCCGGGCCCCGCTCCTTCCCGCCGCACCGGGCCCAGCGCCGCAGCTCTCGGTCTGTCCCTGCGCAGTGCCCGGGGTCTCCGCTGCCCTGTCCTGGCTGCCGAGGGCAGGGCGGGCGCGGCGGGGTCTCTGCCCCCGGCCCTCGCCCGTTCTCCCCTCGGGGGCCGCCCCAGGCTCCCGACAGCTGCGGGCCCCTTGCTACTGGCATCAATCTGGCATCGGCCGAGAGAAGGACAAGGGCTGTAGTTTGAGCTTGCGGCTGAGGGCTCACTGGAGGAAGCAGAGCGCAAATGCAGCCCTGTGTTACTTTATCACTCGTGCGGCACGGAAAGTACTGACAAATGAGCGTTCAAGGAGGATTGTTGAAGTGAACTTGTTTGGATAATTAACCTCAAATTTAATTCTGATGAAGCAGCTCCTTGCTTCAAGCCCTCAGCTGAAAAGACGACCTTGTGGTATGACCCATTAGGTGTTTTTTAAATATTAGAAAAGAACATTTTACTCACACAAACACACACCTATTAAAAAAAAAAAAAAAAGAAAAAGAAAAGGGTGCAAAAAAGCATCAGGTTGAAAGGAGGTAGAAAGAAGTATCTTTACAAACAAACTGTGAGCCTGATGGTAGGGAGACCATAAATTCCGTACACATTCCATTAATTGACACAGACTGTTACTCACTTAAGACTGCTAAATCTCTAGATTTGAAGAAAAAAAAAGACACAAGGAAAAAGAAAAACAGGAGGGTGGTATACACTTAGGTAGTCAGCATCTTAGCTATTCAGTGTCTTAGGGAGTGTGTACCTCTCAAGTACCTCAGCCAATGGAGAAAGACAGAGAGAAAATGCAGCCAGGAAATTAGGATAAAAAGGAGGAGCTGTGTCCCCAAAAATTTTGAGAGGCACCGTGAGTAATGCTCCATGATCTCTCCCTTTATTTGAATAAAGTTACAGGACTCCTCGGTCTCCTTTTTGCACATAAACCTCTGGTGTTTATGGATTAATTTTCCTGACAAGTTTAACTGAGAAAGAATCAGTATCCGTAGGTGCTGAGACAAAACCCTACATCAGCCATGACAGGAGAGTTACTGGAATACCTGTACCCTCTAGAATATGTAATTCAACAAGTTACAATTCCCCTTTCTGTCAAAAAGCTGCAATTTTCACATGTTGGATGCCAGGCAAAGGGTCATGAGTAAATAATAAACTTGGTCGATGGCTAATTGTGCCGGCTAGAACAAATATCGCAGCAGAGCACCAGTTGTGCTGTAAAGATCAAAAACATTTTTCCACCCAGAGGCTGACATTTCTAAGTACTCTAAAATCCTCACACATGGCGTGAGTTGTGAGCACATGACCAGAAGAATTTGGCTGCCACAGCTGGAGGCTTCACGCATGGCAGTGTTATGTGACTGCACTCAGTTTGCTCCAGCTACAGGTTCCAGTATGTTTCATGTTCATGTCATTGGATCCACAACTGAGGCGCATTAAGAGAACACACACACTTGGTAATGGCTTCAGCTGAGTGGTGAGTTTGGTCACACCCATGACATCATTTTTATGTGTCCATAGTACAAAATGGCTTTGAAATTTGGCAGGTAGGGTCTTTGGAGTTTTGTACTTGGGATTAATAATGGGAATAAGATTGGTTTTGTACAGCTGTACAGATCTTTAAATATTTAGGCAGACCATAGATACTTACTCTGAATCTAAACAGAAATGACTGCAAGTTTTATAGAAATTTCAACAAGAGTGACAGCCTACACAAAAAACCGCCAGACTGCTTGATTTGCCAGGCCTGAGTAACTTGACCAACCCATCTTTGTAGAATGTATTTTACTCTTCTAGGTTAGCAATTCCTGAGTGCTCAGAGGAAGATGATAGTGATTTGAGGACACTAGTCAACAGTCTTATATCAGAGGAGGCTTTTCTCAGCAAGACTTGAAAGGAAATACATGATCCTTTCCTTGTCTGGATGCTAGAACACATGCACATGTCTCCCTGTCGAAATATCACTCCCTCAGTAACTTGTTAATCTGTGGGCCAATTTCAAATACAACAGAGTCAGATAAGGCTCAAAGATACAAAGTTCCTACAAATTTAAATAGTTAGCCAGGGAGAAGAGAGACCCTATTGAATCCTGGCTGCAAGGAAAGACTGCAGTGTGGCTGCTTTTACATACCAGAGAATGTACATAAAAACTCATCCTTGGGGCAGGGATCTAGGGGGAAAAAATTAAATCTGTCCCACTTATATGGAAGTCCTTGGTTTTAACTATTGTGTGTATAGTAATATCTATGAATTCATATCATGCGCTCTCCTAAAATTCGATAGAATCTTTGGCTGTTGGTAAATAGGCTGTGTCCTCAGGCATGGGAGCTGTAAACTTTCATTTCATCCAAGCTCTGTTAAGGGTTTGGTGACAAGAGGGTTAGAAGGTGCCTTTCTAAAAAGTCAATTGTTGGTAGAAAGTCTCAGAATACAATCACAGCCAAGATTTTCCAAAACCAGCTGGAAACCAGCTCTTCCTTTAAACACAAGCTGAGGCTGAGTCTGAACTACAACAAACGCTTGTGTATCTGTCAAAGCCAGCTTATTTTTTTTCAGGACAGAACTGAAATCAGCCGACTGTACAAGCAGCTTTCAGGATGGCCCAGTGTGCACCAGCACTTCTCAGATTTTCCAATAGATAGCTTCAGGGTTTTGTTGGGACTTCAGGGAGTTGTTTGTTTTTAATGGCTATGCATATAGTCAAATAAAAAGCAATGATGTCTGGATCATGGTTCACAAAAATTGGTGTTCACACAATCTTCTACCCCAGCTGAGGGCTACAAGGAACCACTGTCATTTGGTAGAAAATGGCAAGGAACACATGTGGTATATGCACAGTACATATGCTTCCTTATACTTACAGCCTACAAGTTTCTGGGCTATTTATTGTCCTACATGTTTTCAGGGTTCATACAGATGACTATTTTCAGTCATATAAAATTCCCGACCTCAAAATGGCATGGTCACAAGCTCCTTTGGTTCAAGATGTGCTGCGCTGGAAAAGTATCCCATTTTTTTCAAGATGTTATTTTTAAGTATCCTGATATCAGCCTCTGGTGTTTTTTCTTTTTCTTAGCTCTTCAACTGTACACTTTTGACTGTCACTGTGTGCTGTTCCATATACTTTCAGTAAGGAGCTTTCAAATTTACCCATATCTTTTGCTGAAGCTCTCTCCTTTCAAGTTGAACAGTTTGTTAAAAGAATATGATTCATAAAAGAATATGATTTACATGGAGATATTTGGTCAAAGGTTGGACTTAATGATATTGCAGGTCTTTACAAACTTCAATGACTCTATGAAAGGTGTATGACAAAATTTGGAAAATTTATCAAGTGCAGATTTGAGCAAAAATGTATTTTCAGCTGAAGGCAGGGCTATTTAGCAGCACATAGGGTAGTTTCAGTCTATGCTTGAACTAATCACCAATAGTTCCTGACCCATTCCCTTCTCACTACAGTTTAAAATAACAGCTCTCCAATTCTTCACTCACGGTAGTGAGGAGCTGGCCAGAGCACCAGTACTGGCCAGAGGGAACTCTGCATGTATTATAGAGAGTGTGTTTGCTCAGCTGCTTCAGAACCTGGCTGACTCTGTGGTGATGTCTCTAAGAAAGAGCTGGTGACTCAAGGCTGGTTCCTGTGCTACAGAGAGCCTCTTTCAAGTCAGTGCAATTGCTTGCATGAGTAATGAGTGTGTGTACTAATAAAGGTTGCATGGCTAGCATCGATAACAAATCCAAGAGCTCCAAGTCATGACTTCATTCTAATATTACAGAATGTTGGAAAATTTGCACAGCTCTCCCTTAAGAAACCCTAATTAAGGACAGAATAACAAAATTATCTCTTTTATCAATGAAAAAATTGCTTCAGTCACTGATTCCTTTTCCATCCACCTCAATACTGAACCCCTGTGTAGCATATGTCATGTGGCTTTGCTGGAGTAGCTGGAGAGGCAGGCACTGGAACTAGAGAAAGCCCAGCAGCATGCAAGGGAGCTTAAGTCGCAAATATGTATAAGTTAATGCAAAAAATAAACCTCATATTAATATAACCAAAATCTGTCATGCAGAGCACTCTTAGCCAAATGCCTCAGCTAAGAAATTATTCTGCATAAAGTTGAAAGCCTGCCACAAAAGAAACATTTTCTAATTCTACCATAAAAAGCTGTGGTGATACCATGGCCGTTCTGATCCCATTACTCCAGAGACGTTAGGAATTGTTGGCAATTTGCCTGGGTACTTTCCAGTAAATGGCACAGAAAATGGGTCAAAGGGAAAAAGAAAGGGCCTTTGTGGAATTTCACTGCAGAGTAAAATTAAAATATTTTGAATAACAGATTCTTTGGGGTTATCTGTTCACCTTGGGATGTGCTAATATACATATGTCGCTTCTCTTTCCCTCGTCTTAGAAACAAACTTATTCATTTCAATCAGTCTAGGCATGTTTGAGACTATTTCAAAGATTTTTAAGCAAAATGGTTTAAATGCCAAATGAAAGAAGTAGGGGAAATAGTGATCATTTGCATGCTAGTATTAATGGTTATTAAAATTAACTTTAGTAGTCCTTTCCCAGTTACAGCAGAAACTAGGAAATCAGAAACTAAATAACTTTTCAGTGTATGAAGATTTAATGATTATAGTTAAGGACATAATTTTGGTCACCCTTCTGCATAACTGCAAAAACTGCTGAAGGTCTGACATGGGTTGGTTTTTTTCAAACACAAATCTAACCAAGTGCAACAACAAGCTTTTGCTTGGGTTATTTTGTTTGGTTGGTTGGTTTTTTTTTAAATATAAAGGTCCATGGAGCACTGCTTCAAACACTGTCCTCCCTCTCTCTGAACATTAATGCACTATTTGTTCATGGCCTTCTATGTAAGTAAATGCAATAAATGTTGGCTTTATTGAGAGTCACTGTGTACATGTGTTGCATCAGCAATTCAGTTAAACATTTTTAAATTGTCAGAATACAGGCTGCTAAATAAAGAGGCTTAATTTTAACTATACAAGGATGTTAACAGTAAACAAATAGACCCACAGCATTACACTAATCCCATAATGCTTAATGATATCTGTTATTATAAAGATAACCTCTCAAAGCCATCCAGATTTGTATTTTAATGTGTACTGCATCTAGGAATTAAAATGCTATTTTTAAGGTGTACAACTAAGTGCACACTGCAAAATGCTGGCTGGCCAGCCCTTGATTTTCTTGCAGTACTAGCCAAACCTGTCCATGAAGCAACTGTAGTAATGACTTAGACACAAGGAAGGATCTTGGATATAAACAAAGGAGGATTAAAAATCTTTCTCAGTTAAGCTTTTTTTTCTTTTTTTTTTCTTTTTTCTTTTTTTTTTCTTTTTTTTTTTTTTTGTTAGCTAAAATGTTTGTATTAAAAAAGTAAAGAGCAGGACCTTTCACTCATCTTCTGGCATAGAGCAGGTACAATTTGCAATTTCACAAAATACTGAAGCAAAAGAGAAAACCCAAACCATCTAATTTATTAATGGAAAATAAAATGCATGTACCAAAGCCTAGGGCAAAGAGGCACTGGGTATCAGTGAAGGAAAAAGTAAGAAATGCACTTCCTGTGACATGATGAAATGCCACATGGTTACACAGTTATCAAGGATCAGCCATTCAACAGCTGATGCTCCTTTCAATTAATGACAGCTAGATGCATTACTGGGTCAACTAACAATACAGATTTAATCTGGAACAAATACACATGCACCACTGAATTTCTGTATCATCTAAGCTAAGAAGAGTGTGGGTTATAGTGTTAAAGCAGTTTTATACTTTCTGTTGACTGCAAGTTGATTTCAGGCAAAAAATCTTCCACATCAAATCCATTATAAAGCTGGCCAGAAGACATTAACTGCTTTAAAACAATATTAATACATTTTGTTAGGTAGAATAAATTTGCAAAACACCTGAATTGTGCTGCTTGTGCTGGTAGCTTTTCTGATCTACAGTTAAGTACTCTGACATCCTATTTGCCAAGCCATGTAACCCCAGCCTGGCCTCTATACCTCTCTTCTCTTAGATGAGTAAGAGCAATGCCACTGATCTATCTGCTCCAAAAATAAATATTCACTCCTAACTTCCAGCTCGGCACTGAAATGGCTCACCCAAAACTGGATATGTATTGTAGAAGGTTTTAGCATGGACCATGTCTGCCTGAAAAAGTTTTAAAACCAAAGAAGCAAGAAGAGCATCATATAAAGATTTTTTTTTTAAGATTTAATACTACAAAAGCAAATAAAATCATCCAACCTAAAAAATGTCTCAGTGGTGGTTTAACTACCTGACTAGAAAATGTGTTTAGGGCACCAAAACCTCTTGGTGAGTTTGCCAGGTGATTTGAATGATCAAGAAATGGAAAATGAAGTGTACTCTTTGAAGTTAGGGCATTTTATTCATATTAGACATTTCTGATCAAATATAGAGACAATTGGACAATACTGATTTGGACAATACTGATTTGACTGAAAATCTTAAAATTTTAAGCTTGTGTAATGTATTCCCAGATTCTGGCAGTATAGTTGCAAAAATACAAAGGTTAAAATGTCATTTGTCTTTAGGAAGGAAGTGAGGATCATCTCCTTCTACATCATTTCCCAGCTGCCCAGAAATATTATGGTCACAATAATTTGTACAGAACATCCATGTTGTAGCATGGCCCAAGGCAGAAAAAGAAATGAGGAGGCATTCAGTGTTTCAAGATATTCAAAGAAATCTCCCAAAATTGAACATTGGAGTCTTGGCTCTCTTGCACACAGTGGGACCTGATCCCAGTATGGTTTTGAAACCAATATTCCAGTCTATACTACAGGAAGAGAAAACCCACTACACATGGTTCATGACTGAGCAGGGCTTTTTTGGTCATCCTGACTTTTGATTCCCATTAAGGATGGGTGCTCCTGTTAGGCAGAAACACAGCTTGAGGCTCTGTTGGCATGGAAAGGTGGATAGCATGAGGTGTTCCTGTCAGAGAGGTGTATGAGACCATAACCATAGACATGGTTGAGTATGGGAACCAGTGGGAATTCTCCAGTGCACAATGCAATGGCCTGGCTCTGAAGTTTCACAAGGAGACCTGAGACTTAGAAATACATGGGAAAAGGAAGGGAAAAATGAATTGAGGGTAACAATCTTATACTTTAAATATTGAGATACCAGATATGGAGTTATCTCAGGCTCACCAGCGCTTTGCAAGGAAGAGCCATGAAACAGAAAGGGATTTTATGAAGTGGTGGGCAATTAGTAGCAATAAGCAATTTACTGAAGTGATCCAAACAGCTTATTTTTTTATGGTTCCTTTGATGTTTAAGTACTATTCTTATAAATGTAAGAAATAGCAGATAATAAAAGGTGCTCTCCGATCCAAGCAAAAATTGATGCTGAATGAGGTTATTAAACTGAAATATATTTTAAGAGTATTAAAGAGACTTCAAACTGAAGTCACAGTCAGAAATTCAAATTGCTGTTTCTTATTAAAGATATTGGTTTCCTGATGTCTGCTGCTCACAAAGAACAAGTGCTGACTACTATAACTATCTTTGCAAAAATTGTTACAGATTATTATATCAGGTCTGTCCCCTTTCACCTGTCAAGGCCCAGGCTATTTCCTCCCAAGACAAAACTATGTAAAAGTTAGAATTTTGTACAGTTAATATTTGCTTCTCTCTGAATTTTTAGGATCTTTTAGATCCTATTCAGAGGATGGTTGCGATTTGAGCTCTACAAGTTACACTTCTCTGCATCTGTAGGGTCATCACACAAAACATGAATCCCCACCAACAGCCTGTGATGGCTGGGGAGGCCTCTGGAGCTTCTCAGCTTTTCTCCAGGGCTGTCCCCCAGCAAGGCTTACTCTAAATCTCTGCTCTCACTGAATCCTCCCTTGAAGATGCTAAATGAAGTTTTGCTATGGTCTTTAGTATGCCCTCCTTCTCAAATGTCTTCTTGTCTGCTCTTTCTTTGTGATACCACTGGGAACATCTGCTTGCTCCACAAGGATTTCTGAAATTCTCTGAGAGCTGAGCTGACACAGGGACAGATCCCAAGAGCTGTTCCACCACGGCAGCATGCTTCCATCAAGTGACCACATTCATCCAGCAATGCACCAGGGGGGCAAAATTCTGTCTCAAAAGAAATCCCATTTCCTTTCCATATATCAAAGGATATTTTTAAGACCTACATCTGATGGCAATACTTTTTCCAACAATAGCAGCCCAAGAAACAAAAAGCTACTTATCCAGTGCTAGGCAAAGATGCTGAAAGAAAACTATTATCATACATTATTTTACATCACCTTTGCTCCCAGCTAGAGTCAAACATGAAGTCTTGTAATGCATGGGTTTTAGTATCATTACACAATCAATTACTAGCTGGGTGCCTTTTTACCCCTCTTACCCCTGCCTCTCAAGTGTCTGCTCATAGCAGAGGTTGGTTCCCCTTTCCCGAAGCTAAGGAAGGCACTGGTGGGAGAGCAGAGGACCTGCTGTCCAGCAATATGTAATATAGTGTCATGGAGGGACATGTAGGAAAGCTCTCTGTTCAGAATGAATGAGAAAGGTCATTTAGGAGAAATAACAGAAAAAAATTTACAACAACAGCCATGCTTCAATCACTCACCACTAGAAATGTCCCCACATGTCTTACTCCTCATCCTCCATGGAGGCCCTGTAGCTTCTTTTGCTTTTGTGGAGGAATGAACAAGTGCCTAGTTCAATTAAATAAGTTGGATGCAATAATAGAATACAGCTGTATTATCCTCATAGAATAGACATACAAACATGGAAAGACTGATTTAAGAGGGTATGGACTGTCTTAACTATGGCATCCTGCACCAGTTGAAAACTTTATCATTTGGCATTGATAATAATCTTTCACCCTAGTATTTTTAATGCAGTTAATACACAAGTGTGTCAATCAGTATATCTGTCTACATTTAAAATAGCTACAGATACATTTTTTCCCACATCACATTGAAAACATTTTACTTATTCACTTTTCTCTGCCTTTGGCAATTCCAAGTAAACAAGACTATTTCTTACCTCAGACCCATTCATTCTCTTTCCAGGAAGCTGTCAAGAACCTTCCAATTTACTCTTACTACTTTTTTTTTCCTTATTTCACTGTTCTGTTGACATAGTCCTATGCTCATAAACCAGGGTGAAGTGCTGTATGCACAACATGTCCAACACCACTACAGAGCTAAAGACACATTGGGGGAGGTGGGCTTCCTCCAGCCCAGAAGCTGTTTTGCTCTATCCCCTGCCACAAGTCAGTTGCCTGCCACAAATCCTTCTCTTAGTTGAATTTTGAGTAAAGTTCAGGCCAAAACCATCTGCAAAACAGTGATTTTTAGAATAATATAAAACTAAGAAATCTACCATTTTTCCAAATTATAGCTATACTAGGAAGATGTGAGGAATAAGATGCAGAGGGCTCCTACCATTATCTAAAAATCTACTAAAGTCTTTCTGGTCTTGCCACAGCACATGGGCTGTGAGTCACAACTCCCAAGGCTTCCACTTAACAACAAAAAGGGAGAAATGATCAATAACATTTTTCTCAGTGAGTGATTAAGACTGCTTTTAACAATGCAGTCATGCATGCTATGTACTAAAAGGGATGATTCATTAGTTACTTGGAAGAGGAGCATCTTCTTTTCTCAGTTCAGAAGCCAGAGAGATGAGCTAGTGCCCCATGAACTGACTGGCTGACTAGCATGTACAAAGAGAGGAAATACTGGCTGCTTTTGTCCCTGTCTCCACATCTGCAGAGCTCTTCTCACTAGGGCAAGAAAGAAATGGGGGAATTTTGTATTCAGAAGTGGCATTGTTTTAGTCATGCTCTGCATGAGTCTGACACCAGAACTGCTGGCAGCTACTGGCAGCTCCTTCCTCTGCCCTTCAGTCACAGGTGCCTGCCCCCAGCCCAAAGCATGATCTTCATGGCCCAACTGAGCAGCCCAAACAGACATACCAACTGCTCTGCACACCACATTCTGATGTTGCTTTGGCACATACCTGAGAAATTAGTTTGTCCTGATTTTTGTGGCAATTGTCTCTGCTGAAATAAAATGAACACTTACATGCAGAACTGGCAAAGAGGATAATGAAAATAATGAAATTTTATTCAACCTTATTGTTGCTGAAATGAATTTTAAACCAACTCCTCCCTTTCTATCATACTAAGTTAGCTAATGCTAATCTTCCTTTGAAGATGAGCTCATGCATACAGTAACAAATGCATCACTCCCAAGCCTTGTTAGGTTTGGGTAGCTCTGCATTGTAAGGCATTCTTTGCAACATCCTGGTGGTGCAATTCTATAGTGTGATGGCATCTAAAAGTAATGCTGGGTTGTCTTATAGTCTTCTTCCTGTGAGGAGAACTGATGTTGCCAAAGACTGTATGCAAAACATTTCTAACAAGCAGAAACTGACGTTTTTGTATTTGAATCACAACAGCTGTTTATTTTATGGGCAAGTACAAAGCTATTTTTTTTCCCCTGATAAGACTGATCAAAATTGTCACATAAAAGACCTGCATTTCTTTGTCCTTTTCTTGGTGTCTGAATATCAGATACAAGCATAATTTGCGTGCCTCTTACTGCAGACTTGTAATAATCATCTGGACACACTGTACTCAGAAAACTGGCAGGGATTCCAAATTGGTGTATGTGACAGACCTCTGGCACCAGCCTAGAGATGGTCAGTATCTGCAATGGTAGTATACACACAGTGCCCTTGCATCCAAACAACAATCACACTATTCCTAAGTACACTTGTATCCTGGATTTTATCAATCCCGTTGAAACTCTGCTTCACTCATCTCTAGGCTAAGTCTTTACCTAAATGGTTCTCTCTCTGGTTTGGCTTAGCCTTTCTTTTGACCTTATCCTGATTACCCTTTTTTGCCTTTCACTGCTCTTCTCCTCTGTCACAGGCTGTCTCCTTGGCAGCCAGCACCGGCTATTTAACCAAAATCATTCATCTCCCTTACTCATGCCTCTGTTTTCTTCAAGAGGTACAGGGTGGGATGAAAGGAGATGCAGCCTCCACATGCCAGGGCAACCCTGACCCAAATGAAGAGGTCAGCACATCTGAGGGGTGGAGAGGAAATCTCTCTCAGTACTTCCCTTCCCAAACACACTTGAGCAATATCCTGCCCTGAACATGGCCTACTCTCAACTCTCTTGTGTGCATTAGTATTTTATACCATCCTTTTGTTATCTGAATTCCTTTTTATTTCACCTTGTCAAGTGCAGAGTATACTTCCCATAGTATTGGGAATAGAAAAAGGGTCTCTCTAAGTGCCTGTCTAGCTGAGTTCCTGATAAAAAGACTTCAGGGATTGTGGTTAAATTATTCATTGTGTGAGTGTGCTTAAAGCCTTGACTACATAAATTCCATGCAATTAAATTCCAAACATACAACTTTAAAGAAATATTTTACTCCTGAAATAAGAAGCGGTTTGGGAAAAAAAAAGGGGGGGGGGGGGGGGGTTGGTTGGTTTTTTTGGTTTTTTGTTTTTGGTTTTTTTTTAGTTCAAAAAGATGTCGTTTTGATCTAAAGCAAGGATCATTTTTGTGGTTTTGAAAGTCAAAAAATGTGTCTTGAAAACCAAACAATTGACTTGAAACATGGACGGGGTTCTTTTCATTAAATAGTGGAATACATTGACCAAAAGAAGGATCTTCTATAAAAAAAATTCTCATCTTCAGTCAAAAAGTTTAAATCTCCTGAATAAATGCACAGCACATATTAGAACACCAAATGGAATCATCTTCATTAGACAGATATATATATATATATATATATATATATGTATATAACCACTGAAGAGCAATGTGTTTCACATAAAACCAGAGCATTATTAATTCCATATGTGAGGTGTTATGTAACTTAAATTATTTTCTCTTTCACCATTATGCTTCAGCTTTCACCAGAAACTTCAAAGACAAATAAAACATTAGTCATTTAACTGGCGATATATAATACTCCCATTTGTCATCTCTGGCAAGGTTCTGCTTTTAAACTTAAGTTAAAGCAATTAATTTGTGTCCTATGAGACATAAGAACCTAAACTTCATTGCAGCAGATCTCTGATAATGCTGAACATAGAGCAAGGTCAGACCTTGGGAAGGAAAACTGAGCACAGTGTTGAATGACTGCTACAATTTTTTTTTTTTTTCTGTAACTCCTGAAATCTTGTATGCTACTCTGCTGACACTTCCTTGGAAATAGCTGCATCATTTTAGCTAAAACATTTCCTGCCTTCTCCCCTCAGCAACCCACAAGAAACAGCCAGAGGCAGCATTGAAAACATCTGAACAATATATTCATATTTCAGAAAGTATGGAAGAATTGAAAATAGTATAATTTAGTGGAAAGAGCTGGGTTGTTTTTTCCTAGGAGCTATTACCCATGCTCTGCATAATGGAAATGTTGCTATTTTTTTTTTATCAGTAACTCACTGCCTTGTCACACTGCCACTCTCTAGAATGGTTAATATATAACTCACCAATGTGTCAGTTTTTCCCTAAAGTCTAACTTCAGGCAGTGCAGGGGAATTCCCTTTGATATCTGTGCGAGAGCAAAGGTACAGTGGCAGCTGTAGTTATACACAAGGGGGACTCAGCTGCAAGGACAGCTTGGGAATGTCTGTCTCCCATCCCTGCCTTGCCTCCGACTGCTTCTTCACACTCCTGCTTCTCTGCAACTCTTTTTAGGTTTGTGCTGTAAATCAGGTCACTGAGCTGATTCAAATTACAAGTAGGCTTTTTGTTTACAGAGTTGTTCTTAATACAGGTTGCTTTTCTTACCAGAACAATGCCAGAAATGGCAGTGCTGGTGCAGCTGAGGAGGCAAAGTCCTGGGACAGAGAGGAGAGAAAGGCAGTTGGGATAGAGGACACTGGGGAGGGAGCGTGCCTGAGTTCATGGAATTGCTGGCTCAGATGGTGTCTCTCCAATTAATAAGGGTAAGATGCAGTCAGGAGGTTGTTGTCATAAACCATTAACAAACAGCAAGTTCACATAAAAGGATCATGCACCTGCTCTAAAAAAAGACTAAAATTAAACAGTAAAACAGCTCCATATGTGACTTTTGCAGCAAAAGTAGCTATATACATGGGTGTTAGAGAGTGTATGTGGGGATATGTACATATACATGCACCTGCATACACACATAGATGCATATTCACACCCATTTACACACACAAAAACCATCTCTAAATTTAAAATAAATGCAAAATACATCTCACTTCAGCGTTTTTGACAGTCTTCAAAAGCATGCAGCTCTGTTCCCCTGGATGGCTGGTTCATGAAAGCAACAACCAGAGAAGCCTATAGAGGGAGCAGGCCGCCTTCTTTTCCTCAGCAAGAGGAATTTACAACCTTAAGGGATGACCCTGTGAGAAAGGAAATAGAAATGTAGAGGAGGAAAATGTCTTAAGAAGCAGAGCCCTACGCAAGGGCCAGAGCAGTTGCCCTGCAAACAGGGGGAGCAGCACCAGAGCTGCCTCTCAGGGCTTGGGCAGGAGAGCTGCAGGTTCACACCTACCATCTTCCTCCTCCCTCTTCTTTGTGTGCACACTTCGTGCCCTACAGGGAGTCAGGAATTTCTTAGTGTTTCCCCCGGTCTCTGTCCCAGCATTTCAGCAGCTTCCCTGCACATTGCAGGATGGAGATTTGTTTGCCTGGAAGTTGAGTAGAATTTCATCTTCCAACACCTATAGCCAAAGTAACAGAGTAGTGCCCAGAAGAAAAGGAAAGATGCCATCAGAAAAGCCTGGCATTTCCTGTTGAACGAAAAGAAAAACTGAAAAAAAAGAAAACTGAAAAAAAAAGAAAGCTGAAAAAAGGCTAACCATGTCACAGACAACATAAGAGAAGCAGTATTAAGCAGAGCCAATTTAGAAGATAGAATATGCATAAATGTCATAGTTAGTTATTGTCCGTAGAGGCTATGTGACTGAACTGAACATTATGTGTATTTGAATTCACATGTGCATACACAAAAATGTTTAAGTCTTTAAGCCATGTATACCTGTACTGAAGGTCCAGAAAGCTGGAAGTTATTTGTATGGCTGTAAAGCCCAGAAGGCCCATGCTAGACAGGTTTGTGTTTGCTGAGCATGACACAAATCTGTACCAAAAACCTCTACCTTACTGCGTTTATTATAGTCCAAAAAAAACAGAGGATAAGATCTTTTTCTTTTTTTAACAGATAGAGAGCTGTGATGAAAAAGAAAGTTTAACAGAAACTGGGTGTTATTAAACCAACCCAGTTTCAGTCTTAGAGACCAAAGGACTAGCAGCTAAAAACACCTGTTCACAGCTTGATCGATCAGTACATGCATTCCTAAATTAAAAATAACAATCAGAAATAAAAAACAGAGCACAATACATGCCAAACACACATGCATTATTCACCATGTTGCATCGGTGAGTCCTTGTAGAAAGACTGGCCACCAGAGTGTATCAGATAACTTATCTTTTGGTGAAAGTCTAAGGATGGGTATAAAGTATGCAATATTTATACATAAAAAATTGTACTAAAAGCTTTCCCTGCCATGCACTTAGGTCTAATCATACTTTAGTGTGTTTCTCCCAGGGAGCAAGAGCAGGTCTTAGCACTGCAACATAAATAGTTAAGCACAAGCCATGCAGCAGTAAAAGAGAAAAGGAATACACTATGCCCTTCAACTCCAAGGCAATGCAGCATGAGAAATATAATAAAATAAAAGGATACTATTACTTTTTCTCATAATATGGTTCATCATTTGACTTTTATTATAGGTTTGCTGCTGCTTTCTTTTTAGTTTTGTTTTTTTTTTTTTTCTTTCCATCATTAGAGAAAGGCCATTTGAGGAATATACTCTGCATAGTGATGTGATTCAGCAACTTTCTGGAAAACAACAACACAGCTCTCTTTTTGGTGCACTAATGAAACACAACTGGCACTAATTTTCATTGAATTGAGCCTAACTGAAAGCAGGCAATGTACCATGTTAGCTAAAGCTCAGTGGTCTTAGATCACAATATTATTTTTCATGGGTTTTTATTCATTATGTGCTGAACATAACCTGCTGCTAAATCAGGCCAATTATAACAAATAGATTACCGTGCAAGCTGTTATGTTACCAAGAATGGCTCAGTAAATACATTTGCCTTTTTATCCAAATTCTTGATAGCTTCTGTCCATACCAGCATGTGAGACCATTGTTTCTGAACATCTCCTAAGGGCATGTCCACAGAAAGGCTGTCCAGCAGTTCCACAAAGGCAGAGTGCCCTGTCACGAGCTTGCCATGTCAACATTTTTTCCATGAGGACACTAAATGCTACTCAGACACACAATATAATTTTACATATTTGGTATTCTTTACCAGTAGTGCTCCAAGTCTGGGAAATTAAATCAAGATCAAAAAGAGCTAGAAAATTCCCCACGGTCACACACAGAGTGGTGAAAAGGATTTAGGAAGCCTTATGTTTCATGGGTGTGTTTCCATTAAAAATATCTGAATAAAGATATTTTCACCTATTTAGTCTGATAGAGAAGTCCTGTCTCCAGGCAGGCATGATGTGGCAGCAGCCATGAACAGCAGTGATTGCCTGAGCTGGGCTGTGCTGCATGTCCTGCCTTAGGGCACGTGCTGCTTTTTCTCCAAGCAACATGTGGAGTGACAGGCAGCATGTGTCCCATGTACCACCAGGATCATTCCTGCCTGGAGCCACAGAGGAGCTGCCACTGGAGTGCAGTGGCAGCCCACAGTGAGTGCATCTGGGTCCCACACCCTCTGTGAACTCACCTGAAGATGAAAAGTGCTGCCTGAGCACCCACCCTTATTGTTCCTGGCAGAGCTGCATGGAGACATTGGCACCCAGGAGCTGTGGGCTTGGCTAACCACCAACCTGCACAGAGCCCCTACTCTTAGAAGCACCAAACAGTGTTGCCCAAACACACTGTCATTTGCAAAAGAAAGAGTCATCTTGACAACAAAGTCCCCCAGTGACTAAGTGGCCATGGTGCTGCTGGCAATAAAGAGCTGGCAGAATTTCTACCATAAGTACTTCTCTCAGGCTATTGTATATCAGCTCTAAAAACTTGCTCTGGGCTGATATTTGGAAAACAAGACCCAGAAAGATAATCCTTTTTTTAACACATTATCCTATTTGAGTAATCTACAGGTATGTCAATGAAGAAATCTGCGAGTGTAGACCACTCTGACACCTTTGCTGATTCTTCTTTGCTGATGCTGTGGCCATTAGGGAAAGTGAGCACTGGCCATCCCAAAGTTCTTGGTCTGGGACTTTCCTTTTACCTCCAGATGGCCTCAATGGTTCAGATAAAAATGCTGGGGAGACAGGGTAGAGCAGACAAGCTGCTGTCAACAAGGAAGCATGGAGAGGAGTTCCTCCAGGAGAAAAATCCATCTTCTGAGAAAGCAAAATATATAGCAAGATATGGATCACCTTTGCACACAGCCACTGTTGGAAAGTTCCTGAATCCTGCCTAGCCATACATGCCTCCTTCCAGATCTGGAGTAAACCAACTTTTCCAGGTAAGTGAAAGAAAAATTGCACTTATTTCTATCTCAAAGGAGATTTCTGCTGTTGCTTCCAAATTAAACCAGCTTCTTGGTCATAAAGCCATAACACTGTACTGGCTACACAGCCTTCTTGTTTTAAAAGGTTTCCTGTGGATTTCAGCACATCTGACATACACTTTGGTGGAAAACATGTCAACTGACCCCTTTGAATGAAGATTTCCAGATGTGCACAGAATATGCCCAGGAGAATTAAGTGGTTACATGCACCAGAAATTAAAAACTCAGTACCCAACAAACAGTAGCAACTTTTCATGTATTAATGATAAAGTATTCAGGATTTCTAGTTAGAAATACTCTTTTCATTGATTTCATTATTAGAAGTCTTTTACATCTAAGCATTTTTTTAAATGCTGAATCTCATTACCAAATATCCTTAGGGAACAACAGCCACAACAACAAAATTAGAAACACATTACTGAAGACAAAATTAGAATAACTAAGCTCAACACTATACAAGGAAAATGCAGTGTTAAAATATATGAGGTAAAATTATTTTTTATCATTTTGTTAAACATCATTTTGTCCTTGGAATGAGCAAGGACAGAAATTTGTGACATGCTCCTAGAATATTAAACACAACTTTCACAACAAGTTATGTGCTAGATCAGTATATTTTCTCAGTATAGCTAAGGCTAAAGAAGTTTAATAAGATATTTTTAATTCATTTTTAATTAGCAAGTCTTTTTTAAAAAATGCTTTTAACCCTCTCTTCCTTTGGGACCATCATTCCAGGAAGTCCTGAGAAAATAGATAGTTTATTTTTCAGTACTGCTTACACAGGAAACCTGGAGGGATATCTCAAGTGGAAGAGATTCCTCAGTAAGCATGGAAAAGCCACTGCTATCACACCTATCACACCAGTGACAAAAGTAGCAGAAGGTGACAGATATCCACCAATCTGTACTGGGGCAAGCCCTCAGATACTTTGTAGTATCTGTAGGTTTCTGAGGTTCGTAGGACAAGTGTTTCAGAGCACACATACTGCCATGGCCTGGGTTAGAGATGGGCTTCCCTTATCGCTCCTGAACAAGGTGTTCACAAAACAGACATTCTCACACCACCTGTGCGTAGTGCATGCACATGTGCATGCTGGACAATGACAGTTTCTTATCACAATGTTGTTGAAAAATATATTCCTTTTCTTTTTTTTCAGGAGCAAAAATAGAAACCACATATTTCCAAAACCAGAACTGTGTCATAATAGCCAACACAGGACAAGAAGGAAAGGGGGTTGTTGTGGTCTGCAATCTTCTCACATTAGTAACCTTCCCTTCCTCCCCCTCTTCCAGCCCCAAACATGTGGCTGTCATAAACTCTTTAAGGCAACATTGTCAAATACATTCACCAAATATTCTGATTAAAAGAGAACCATTCAAATAAAAAAAATATGGTGATGAAAATACTCTGTTTAGAGCATTGCTTCATATTGGTAAATAGCTCATTTGCTATTCCTGGGTATTAGAGCTCAGTGCTTTTGTAGTAGATATTTTTAAATAAAGGTTAAAGAATATGTTTGTCCTATGTTACATAGTTGAAATGCCTGTGGAAATAAACAAGTACCCTTCTTAGGGCACTACCTACAGTAGGGTTTGTAGGTCTTGAAACAAGCAGACAGGCCAAATACACATGGGCTTCACAGGTCATTCTCCAGCAAAAATCTGCGCTTATGAGCTGACTCCTTATCTCCACTTCAATCAAATGAGCTTATTGTTAAAGTTTTACAAAGCAACCCAGCAGCAAGGTGAAAGATGAAGAGATTATTGAATAATAGATAAGAATATTTTTAGTCAGCTGAGATGTATTCATGTATCTGACAAAGCACCAGGAAAAAAGCCCTCAGAAAGGTGCTGGCTGAATTCCAGCAAAGGCAACCTGACTGTCAGGGCCCTGCAAAGTCTGAGGTCTTGCCATGAGAGATGGCAAAACAGAGCTGCTGGGGAGGCACCAGGAAAGTCAAGAGAGTCCCAGCCCCAGACACTGGGTAACTCTGTGGGGACATAGGCCTGTGGTGGTCCTAGCCTGGGGCACTCACAGCTGAGCAGGGCTGTGGGCAGCTGGAGAGTGCCTCTGCTGAAGCATCTGGGGCAGACACCAACAGCCCAGGGGGCTGACACGGGATCCTGGGCTGTAGGCAGTGTGGGGGGAGCCCCAGAGGGCTGGGCAAGGCTAGTCAGAAATGGGGGTGCCCTCAGGGCCCTGATATAATTATGCAGAGATGCAACATTAGTACTAAAAAGGTTGTTCATATTTCTAGTCCTGCAATTGATTAACTTTTGCTTCTTTTTCACTCATAGCTTTATAAGCCAACAACCCTGCCCTTAAATTTGCAGCAGCTGGAACTGTAAACCTATTCCAAGGTCATTCTTCCCATCAGATTTCCTACAATGTAGTTAAATGTGGGGGCAACAAAGCATTTGTAATGATCTGGAAATCACCTTCCCCATGCACTAAAGAAGAAAAATACCAAATTGTCTGATTTCAGCCCTGTTCAGCTTCTTACCCTGCATCCATTACCCAGTGAGAGTCACTGTTCTATTATTATGGTCTGAAGAGACAAAGAGTTTAAAATATCTTTTTTCACTGTATGAGCCAGCCCTGTCCCTGTTGTCTTTCCCTTCTAATGAAGATCACAGTGTAGCTGACATCTTTGATCCTGAGAGCCTCTGAAGAAGTGAAGGTATAATGACATTATTCACTTAGAAGCTAGGGAGATACTGACTGAAACAGCATCTACTGAAATAAAGTAGCTGTGAATAATGAAGTGTCACTTGGATATTCAGAACTTCATTCATTAAAAAACATTTCTGAAGGGAACTGGTTCATGTGTCCCTGGAAACACTAACACAAGACATTCCAGGCTAAACCAGACTTGGCATTTAGTCTGGAATCAAAGTACTTGAACATAGTCCATCCTGCCACAACACTGACTACAGAGAGAAACCCCTTCTCTTACCTTGTGTACAACTATGAGAGTGAGACTATGCAGCAGTGGGCTAGAAAATCTCTTAAAAGGCGGGTGTAAACAGAGAATACTGATTTCAGCAGTATTCAAGAAGCATAGTTCCTCACAATGTAAAGGTATGACAGCCCTCAAAATACTGTACTGTTTGAAAAGAACCAATCTTTTGTGTTTTGGACCAGGAACAGTCATAAACTTGCAGCACCATGGAGCTCCTTGCTGCTTAATCTACCTTGATTTTTTTGACAGGACATTTTTAATTAACTCCTTGCTCCTTAGACTGCTGTAGGCAACTGAGTTAACATGTCCAAAATTAGCTTGGATGTGTCTAAGTTATACCTTGGGTCCTGTAGAAGAAGAAAAGATACAAACTGGGAGCTGAAACTGCAGCATTGACATAGCCCAGTATTTTGGACCTCTGTCCAGGAAGGCGTTTCAGCACACATATAGCTATAAGGCTCTGAATAGACTTGGCAACTGCTTTAGCTTAATAATGCTGAAGCATGTTGTGAGCTCCATTCTGGGTAGGAATTGTCTCTGAAGGGTTTTATAAAATGCAGTAGAGTCTCAGGAAGCAGGAAATAACATTTATTCAATTTCTCTCCTCTCAACCTGAATGCACTGGAACTAAGATATTTTGGCATAAAACTGAGACATATTTAAGCAAATGTCAGAGGCCATCAAAGGCTCAGCAAGGTCAGTTTGGGTGGGTATGGGCAGGTAGAGAGAGGGTCCTTTCCCAAAGCCACACAAGCCCAAGTGGCAAGTGACAGAAGTTAGGATGAACACCAGCAACATGGAACAAGGGGCCACGTCATCTTTCTGTGAGGACTTGACAGGCTATTGTGCCACTGCAAAGTGCAGGGCCCAGAAGAGCGCTGCAAGTAGCACACCTTCCTAAGAAAATAGCAGTAAATAAATCTGTGTGCCATGCTCTTCTGGACAAACCAGTTCAAAAGAAACCTACAATAAAGGAGGAGAAGAACAGGAGAAGAGCAGGAGAAGAACACCATGCAAGAACCCATCTGTGCACACCCACAAACACACAGAGATACCAGCGTATTTATCCGAAACAATCTCACATAGCATCACACTTCAGATCTTGTGGATTACATGGAGGCACAGGGTTATCTACATGCAGATCACTACTTTTGCAGCCCTTTGGATCTTCTGTTTCCCAGCTCCCTCAAAGTGACATTTCAGACAGACTGAAACACTGAAAAGTCTCCCTGCCTGCAGACTGCAACTTTTGGAAATGGCTGTGTCAGCTGATATTCACCCCCTGTAATGACACCATTTGATATTTGAAGCTGTGTTTTCATTTCTGAAGAATAATGCACATGCCTCAACTCCCTTCTCAGATGTGTCATCCCACTTCTATTCCTTTCTTCTTTAAGCTACAGTTTGGTATTCTTTTAAGTGAACATGATTACCAATAAAGCATTCCCCACTTTCTCCCACTCCCACAATTTCTCCCAGATCATCTCTTGTACTGTGCCATCATAAATATTTGTGTGGCTGCATGGTTAACCAGATCAAGGAACTGATCCAGATGAAAAACAGCCCCTGGGAAAAAATGTGCAATTTTTGCAATATAGTTCCCCACAAAGTCATACAAATGCTTATGCTGCAGTTGTAAGAAGGTTTCCATAAGAATAGGGATGACTGACTGAGAAAAGGGAAGAGGAACAATCTGGTTTTTTAAGCAGTTTTTCTGGCCTTTATGTGGTGCCATGGTTTGGCATCTGCTTTCACCAGCATTTGTCCACAGAAAGCACATAGAAATTCCTGCTTTGGGGAGTAAACATGCAGAGCTATTGAAAATTCCTTCTGAATGCCCAGGGAAAAGTTCTTTGCACAGCAATATCTAACTCTTGCCAGTATTGGTGCCCAAGTCCATAAAGTCCAAAACAGTTGCTTCCATTTGAAGAAGAGCATTCTCCTATTAATGACAAGCTAAGGATCCTTTGGAGGCAACTTAGCACTTCAGAGGCAAACAGCCTATTTCTCTTTCCCTTTCTCAGGATTCAAGGACTGGTGAGACAGAATGCTGCCTGATTACCTATTCCACAGCCCTGTGGTGTAAATGGGAGAGAAAAACATGGAAGCATTACCATTGGATTGCATTTTACCAAAAAGCCTTTTGAAAACAGCTCCCTATTTAACAGTTTTTAACAAACTAAGCCTTAAACTAAAGACAGAAAGTCCTGACACCAAGTCCCTCAGTTTCACTTCTTTTGTGTCTTGTTTTCGTTCTTTGCAATAAAATGACAGTTCCTTTGCTGATATTTCTCAGGACCCATGTGATAATCATTTGTGAGACACTTGAAAATTGCAGTTAAATCCAAGCTTGTGGGAAAATGAATTTGCACAGAAGGCAAAAATGTTGCCTCCTCCACCTAAAAAAGAGAGTCAAGAATTACTGTTTTCTCCCCACTAGTTTGTGGTGTGAGATAGTGGGGATACAAAACCAGCTGATGCCATGAATGGGAGGATTGCCTACAAAGAGAACTCTTATTGTTTCCAGTAACTGTACAATTAACTTAAATTGTGGCTATCTTTTCACCAGGGGCTTAACATATTCAGGCTAAGGATAGTGTCTAAGTGAACATTACAATTTCCTGGAGAGATTGCAAACCAGTGATCCTCCCTGCAATTTTATATCATTGCTTACCCTTCACTAACCCAAAGCACGAGGTCTGTGTGTTACCATAGGCTAGGGGACTTCCTCCACAGAGTGCCTGTGCCATGGCAAGCCTAGGGACAGAGCTCTGACACAAATGCTGGCCATACTTAGCATTAGGCACTAAGGATCAGGGGAAAATGTGCAGAAAGGTAACAGAAAAGGACTCTTCCTCATCACATCTACTATTTGGGTAGCTCTGCTAATTTTGATGAAAGCCAAGAGGCACTCAGCTATAGAACTGCAAGGTGAGCATTTTTAGACATTAAAAGTGTTTGAACTCTGGGAACCCAGAGAATGTAAAATCTACTGCTGGGCAGAGACTGCTTAAGGAAGTTAGAGGCCTGTTTTTAACACATCCTCAGGAAAGCTGGCAAGAAGAATTGTCTTTGAATTTTTCCACCAACTGCCATCATTCTGTCTCTACTTCTGGTTGTATTCACGTGGCTTTTGGAGCTGTGACGGCCTGAGAATGTGACCAAGGCAATATTTGCAAGGGCAGGCCTTATTTTTATTAAATTAAAGGGACAGGAACCAGACAGATTTTCAGGCACATGAGCTCATCTCCACGCTTGGAAGTGTGTCAGAGCTTTTTCTATCTATACCTGTCTAGGAAAATATGACATTCCCCATCAACACCCCTCTACTTGATCTGATGCTCAGCTTTCTCCCTCCCCAGTAAAGCTTCCTCTAACCCTATCTCCATTCTGACAGCACTCCCAGCCTTGTCTGGATGCACTGAGTTTTCATACCCTCATTTCCACCTATCTTCCCATTTTCTCACCCTGCCCCACCACCTCTTCAAGGCCTCATTGAGCCAATCCTCTTGAGATCCCCTACTCTTATTACACTGAAGCTCCTTTGACAGGCCCTTGTCAGGCAGGAGCAGCTCCACGAAACTCAGCCTTCTAAAAGACAAAGCCACCAGAGAGGTTCCCATCCAGCCAGAGCCACTTTTTCTGCCAGGCACTGCCTGATAACTGGATGATGGTGCTGTCCTGGTGCAGCCATCAGGAGTATAAATAAACCTCAGAAATTAAGTTCCCTTCAGCTTTGGTCATTTCAGCAAGAGGATTCAATCCACTTCCTGGCACACTGTTGCAGGGACAAAGCCAGCAGGATGAAGCAGGGGTGGGAATGAAAGGCTGGGTATAGGGTGAAGGAGGAAAGTGGTGAGGTGAGCTAGAGAAATGCTTAGGGTGCCTCTGCCCTGTAGAGATCCTCAGGGGGTCAGAAAGGAGTATTCACAGTAGCAAGGAAGCAGCCTGTATTATTATTATATTATTATATTATACCTGTATATTATATTATTATATTATTATTATATACCTGTATAAACTGGTATTATTTTTCCCTGCATCTCATAATAACATATTATTTTGTGAGTTTTGTCCACAGCTGCTGTGCAGAAAATATAGGAGCATTTTGCAATACTTTTAATCTAGTTGTGTCATAATGTTCTTCAGTTCTACATGAAGTTAAAAGGCACAAGAACAGATTAGGACCCAGTTGAGTTAGGGGAGAAAAAAAATGGCAAAGGAGAGAAAATTGCCAAATACTTGCCTCAATGAGCTATCAAGAACTGAAGGGGCAGCCTCCTGCAGACATGCCCAGGTTGGCAGCACAGCAGGACCCATCTGATACTGTGCTTTTGCTACTGAAGACAATCAGTTGAAATGAGGGGGAGGTGAGGGTGGGGCAGGAGAAGGAAGAACTTCTAGCAATTTACTGCAGAACGCTGAATCTCCCCATTGTCAATCTTGGCTAAGGGCAAAGAGTGGTGAAGAGTAGGAATACCTCAGATAGGATGAAAGGAGAAAAATAATGCCCAGCTTTCTGTCCAGCATGGACTGTATAGAGATTTGAGCTGCTGATGAATCAACATGAATCAGCCCTATTACGCTCCAGACCACAACCATGATGTAAATTGAGGTGATGCAGCAGCTGACTCAGAGGCACCTTGCACATCTTGGGTGAGGCACAGAGCTGGGGACACCAAGCTATCGGAAATACCCAGATAAACTCATAAAGCCTGAGCAACAGGCCTAAGGTATTTTGCCCACTCCAGCTCAAATAATCAGTATGTATCATGCCAACATTAAATGTGCAATGGCTCCCTGCCTTCCTTTAAAAGAGCAAGTTGTCCTTCAGGATTGCTTTGCCTCACCAGTGACATCACTGACAAGTGGAGGTGCTGTGACTACAGCCTGGCTCACCCCACTCAAGGGAGGCAGGGGCTGGTCAGTACACAGGATCTTCTCCCACCGCCTGGAACACCTGGAAGCAGAGCCACATGAGGCAGCAAACCACACAGCAAAATAATACACATTGTATTTACATTTTAGCATTACATGTCCTGTTTTTACTTTCATGCATACTAAAAAGAATTTTATGGGGTTTATTTAGTTGATATTATGCAGGTTGCTGAAAAAGCATGGTACATCTCTTTGAGCCCTGGACAAAGTACTCCTTTTTTGGCCTTGGATCTCTTTGTGCAGTATGTTGTGGTCTTTTTGGACAACATCTCATTGGAAAATAGTAGGGGCTGACAGAGTTGGAATCCCAGGGGACACACCAGGGACACACACTTTGGTATCTGCATTACTGCAGCTAGAGTGGTGCTGCCTTCTCTTTTGCTCCCTCTGCATTTTGCACATGAGGCCACACACCTGGAAAGAAAAAGGGCTGTCAGCAACAGCTTCATGGCAAGGAAGAATGAAACATGTATATGTTCAACATCACTATACAACCTACTACCACTACACTGTGGCCCTGACCTTGAGAGATGATACCAGAGCTTTCAAGGATAGTCCCATACCACATAAGGCACTGCCTACTTTGTCATTGGCTACGGTAAGAACAGGCATGGGTATCACAGAAAATTTGACAGGGGTGCAGGTACAGGGTTACCTGCTGTTTGTACCTAGATATCACCCTTTCAGCTTTCACAACATTTACAACTAAAAAATTGTAACAAATCAAAATTCAACAGCCTACATAGTGCAATAAGGCAGAAAAGAATAAAGAAAAGTTCTTCTTAATAAATAAAATTTGTGTGGATGTGATCTGTTTTTTACAGTGTTGAGCATACCAAATGTTGAGAAGGCCTCTATCTCTGTTGAACAGTTTTGATCTTAGCTTAGCTTAGTATTTGTGCTGAATGAAATGCATGCAAATGCCTGATGGAGGGAAAGGATTTAAGTTTGAATCATAGAACCACAAAATAATTAAGGTTGGAAAGGACCTCTGGAGCTCACCTAGTCCAACACCCTGCTCCAAGTAGATCCACTGCCAACACCATATCTGGCCACTTGATCAGCTTTGCCTTTGCTTTCACAGCACTTTCCTGGGACTGAGGCTTTGGCAGCAGTCTGGGCTTTTGCCAGCTGAAGCCATTCCTACTCCACCTCCAGTCCTGGTTCTCACAGTGTCCTCCCAGCACAAACATTTGTGTAGTCTCCTAAGGAAGTGAATCAGCTGAAATATAATCTGTACCACCAATATAATAATATTTTTTTCTCTCCAGAGCAGTTCCTCAGTCCAACATATTCTGTAGTCATATTCACAATCATGGTGGAGGAAGAGCCAGACAAGGACAAGCAGCCAAGAGGATGAAGGGAAAGGAGGGGGAAAGAGCAATGAAAATGCCTGCCTGAGCCAGAGCTGCAGATTAATGAATTCTGTGTTAATACCAGCCTTCAGAGAAGGAAGATTCAATTCCTGTTCAAACCTCTTCACCACTACAATTTCCTTTTCAGGTGTGGGGCAGGGTGATTAAGTATTGCTTATTGAATATTTTCACACACCTGAACTTGTTGGGAATACTCTATCAAATGCATAGGAACCAGGTGAGTCTGTACATGTGTCAGAAAGAAGAAACAAGCAGAAAGTTGACCTGAACAGAAGAATGAAAGAAATAAAATTTTCCAACAGGAGTAGCCAGACTGGCTGAGCTACAGAATTTGGGATGTCTCCACCCAACATTTTGTGGAAAAGTGTTTGCTTCAGAATTAGATCAAGCCTGAACAAAGCTGGAATGAACTAACCTACCTTCACTCCAGGTTTCTCATCTTCACAGTATTTCCATATTTGCCAAAAGGACTCAAAACATGATTTAAAATAACTGACAAGAAGATCAATCACTGACCAAAACAATCTGAGTAAATTCCAGATAAGGACTAGATTGCTGAAAATTAAGGCAATTGATCCTCATTAGTGCTACTGCCAACATTAAAAAAAAAATAAAAAGGCCTGATTAATTCCATCTAGCAGCATCCATTTAATGCAGACACCTGAGTCAGAAACCAGATCACACCAGTCGGTCTGTGTAATCCATGAAGAGTAGCAAGCACCTCCTGAAAATAATTCACTGCAACATCTAACTTACCATTTCTGTATAAGCTCATCAGAGGTCAAAACTGCCCTCCAAGCAATACTCAAACATTCACTCTCATCACTGACCAATGAGAGGCTCCATGCACTGTCCTGTCACTTTTTATTTCAACCTCAGTCTCTCATTTCTACTGGTCAGAGTTCAAATGCAATTTGAAAGCCAAATACAGACTGAACTAAAACTTTATACATCAAAGAATAGCTCACTAAAATTAATCCAAAACTGAAGCTTGAAATAATATTTTAAACAACCTAATGACATTTGTCCAGAGTTAAAGATAACACTCCTACCCAGAGTATAATATTCCAATACCAATTCAGCAGAAGCTGAAGTCTCCAGCCATTCCTGACTCTCATCATTACCCTGACTTTAACATTAAATGTATCCTTATAGACACTTCCAGTCCAACCAAAAGTGGGAGTAGCAATAAGTTCCTGGCTCCTAACTGTCAAAAATCCTAAGTCATTCCCCAACATGTACCACAGAACAGAGGGTACCAAAAAGCCACCTTAAGAGCAAGGAGTAGCTTTATCTAGAACCCTGTGCTGAACCTTTACCCCCTGTCTGCAGTTCTCTCAGTGATTACAGGTTCAAACTGACGGGTGACTTGAAGAGCCACGGCCCACAGATCAAAGCTATCCAAGTACGCGATAGACACAATGCACATGTTGTACACATCCTGACATAAACCAAACTGTACTGACAGCACTTCTCACAGTAAATGTCAAGTGCAGAGCTGCCTTCCTTTAAAAATAGAATACAGTATTTAAAATCAAGATATTCCCTACCTAAAGTGTCAAGAATAACTTAACTTTCCAGGATTGATTCTAAGGACAAGACCTGTATAATCAAGGAAAGGGAAAATGTCCTAATTCCAATTCCTGCTAAGACCCATCCCACAAATTACTGCCTTATTCAGGAAGCCAAACTCACCCTGCTAATTATAAATTATTCTCCTCCAATTAGGTAATGGAAATAATAACAAATGTCTTAAGTAACTAATCATAGCTAACTAGTACAGCTTGTATTATGGATACCAAGTATTCCATACTGCAAAAATACTCCCAGAACATGAACAAAGAAAGTACAGTCAAGTCTGCATGAACTCCATAAGACAAAGAGGCTACTGACCAAAATGTAGATAATTAAAAATTATTTGGGATAATTTCAAATGTATTTAATATATCATCATTCAGAAGCATTCTAACTCCAGTGTGTTACTTCCTTTTAAAGATGTTATATGGGCTGTTTTCTGCCTTTGTACCATGCCACTACAAGATTGTATAAGTGAGCAGTTAAAGTGAGCTCTGCAAGACCAGTGAGTAGAATATTTGTCTGACTACTCTAAATGCATGCAAAGGGAAAGACCAGACTGAAAGCTGATTACACTGCTTTTAAACATGTCCCTGAGAATCATGTACAGTCTGCACAGTGACTTTTAAGTGACACATGGTTATTATATAGAAGCAAGCTAATCTTTTGTGTATATTAGCTTCAAGCTTTCAAACAGCATAATATCTTTTCATGTTAGTAGTCCTGAATACAAAGAAAAATGTAATAAAAACTTCAATTAGTAGCACTCCTGGATATGAATATGCTCAACAGGGTTTTGCAATTTGATATCCAAGTGCTAGCACATTTATTTTAGAAATTAGAAAATTCTGGCAGCTAACTAGTGAGATTACAGCAGGGCAGCAACACATGAAGGCAACCTGCATTCTGCCCCCTGGCTAGCAGATTATTTATAATAGTTCATGTATGAAAGGACAGGAGAAAGATACCAAAACTCTCTCTTTGTGGTGTAGTATTAAAATACTCTTGTGTGCTCATAAGCAGAACTAGAGTTACCATAAAAGAGCAGGAATTAAGAGGGAGGATGAAAGATTAGTTCCCCCCTCTGATAAGGAGGAATGGCCAGGGATTCAGACACTCACCTCTAGTCACCCAACTAACTTCGATTTCTTGTCAGGTCAAGAGACCCACTGATTGTGCCTTCTGCTGTAAAATGGCAATAGCCGAACATCATGGACAGGGCAGAAGGAAGCCTGGAGACAGAGAGGTGTTGAGATGATATGAGTACAGCCAGAGGTGTAACAGAGAGGATTTGTTTGCTTAAAGCAATGGCTGGGTGCTTCAAGACACAATGGTCCTGCTCCACCATTTTCACCCCTTCCTTGTCTGTTTCCCCTTTCCTACACACAGAGCTTCAGCTCCTCTCTTGTGCAATTTATGATGCTCTATCTGTACAATAAAGCCAATTCAACTTACTAAGCACTAAAAACCCCATGCTTTGCTTTTCTTTTGGAATTATGTTTTTATTTAGTGCTGCCAAGTTGAATCAGGTTAGATCTAGATACAGTTATATCTAGAGACAGTGAAGAGGACAGCTGGAACTACGCAGCCTGAAGAAGGATGAATAGAGCATGGGAGAGCAGCAGGATCTTCCCTCTTCAATAATTCACTAGACTGGGAGCTATAGCATGTAACTGCCCCTGACTGATGGACACCTCAGATGCACAGGCACAGAGCAAAGGAGAAGATGCTCTGTGCTAGGAGTGGAGATCAAAGCCTCATCCAGAGCTCCAAGAGACCCCAAGAGATTAACAAGGAGCTCGCAAACATATAATAGAGCTGGAGCTTGATATAATTCTTTTTTAAAGACTGAAACAGTAGCAGACTAAAAATATAGGCAGGGAAGTTTACTGCCAGCTAAGAAGAATACCCTCTTTCCCTTATCAGAGAAGTTATTAAGTCTTGGTTTCAACTGACTGCACAGTGCTACCCCACCAGATTTGATACTATTATTCAGTTTGTTTGCAAATAATATCATCTTCCTAATCTATTTTGCTTTCATAACATGCTCCAAGGACAGCCTGTGCATTTAAATAAGGGTGTACCAAGTGGCCATCTTCAGCAAGAGAAAGCCTTGAATCTGTGCAGTAGAACTTAATAAAGACATTATTGGTTGACTAGATGCCTTTGCATCCAGTGGGGCCCAACAGAATATCCAGTACCACATTAAGAATTGTTGTTAGTTTTGGAATAATGTTCCAGAAAATTATAACCACTATGTTAGCAGAGTTACAGCATATACTGCTTGTCCTAGGGTGACATTCTGATGCTTGTATCCCCAGTGGGGTGCTCTGTTTATGCTGGACATTACATTCTGTGCCTTCAAGGCTGGTTCTGAGAGCGAAGTTGGGGAGAAGAAGCAGCACAGACTTTGTTATCAGAGACTGCTCTCACTCCTCCACAGTGGTGTCTGGGCACAGACAGGGCAGAACATGGCTCTCTGTTGGTGTTTAGTTAGCTCAGCTAGCTGAGGCAGAGAAGTTCCCTGGACTGGTTTCCTTTCCCTTTTTTTGGAGCTGTTTGAACCTGCTCTGGACCGGGACCCAGGGAGCACCGAGAGCTCACACTTTGTGGCCTGCTGGGGCCTGCTCTGGGCAGCAGCCTTTCCCAGTGCCAGAGGGATTGATAGCAGAGTGACCACCCACTGGAGAGACTCTGAATTTGCCATCTCTTCAGAGTAGTGAATGAGTTTTGTCATCCAGTATTGTTCATTTTTTGTGCTGGGGAGTGCTTGGTCTGTTAAATAAACAGGTTTTTTCCACTTCACTCCAAGGAAATTCTTCCAGAACCAGCTGGGGGGAGGGGATGCCTGGGTTGCTTTCTGGGGGGGGGACCCTTTTGAAGGTTTTCTCCCAAATTTTCCATACACCAGGACACTGCTCTTACATCTTACCCCTGGGAAAGCTAAGGCTGTCTCCCCTTGATGCACAGAGACTTTCTCAATCTGAAGCATACCATGCACCTTGCTGGGGGACTCAGGAATATTTTCCTGATTACCACTGAGTCCATCTGTAAGAAGGCAGTGGTATATACCTACAACACATCCATCATTTTCCTGAGTCCTGAGTAAGACCTGGATGAATACAATTAAAAATATGCCCAGAAACATGCAGAAGCAGCAAGGACCATCATGAGGCTGTTGGCACCATCCCTACCCACCTTTCTCTTGCCAGCCTGCATGACTACACCTTCATTTAAAGCAGGATCCCTTGGGAACCACTGTCAGCACACATTTGGAGCACAGCCTGTACTCATGACTCTGGCTCAGTGGCCAGGTGTCCTGATTCCTCTGCTGCCAGGCCCCTATGGACTGACACAAATTACACTATTAATGCCTGGCTATAGCTCTTGGAAGCAGCGAACCAGGTTTATTGAGCAGATAAATGCACCACCTTGAAGAAGAATGTATACTTTACCTTTCACAGTACCTTCCCTGCAGTATTTCTCCCTGTGGTGGTGAATTATACTGCATGAAGAAGGCAATCAGATCATAAAACCTGTATATATTCCTACACAGTGTGATTAACAGAGAAAGGAAACTGCAATTGCTCACACCTGCTATATACATTTTTCCAGATGCTCAGAAAGAATGGTGAATGTTGTTTTTCTCACTTTCGAAAGATAAAGAATATCACCTGTCAAGCTTCAAGAGTAAATTAACCAGCCTCAGGTGAATTTCAAAGTAGCAGTATTCAAAGGGCAGAGAGCACATCCAGAAATATGTGCTGCAAAGCTCCCAATACACTAGAAGTGCAATAAATAAATGATCATAACAATAAAGCTGTCTTGCATGTAAATAACAATTCACCTTGATGTTTAAATTTAGCAAGCAATATTTCCCAGTGTACATCAGTTTTGATGCACCTATGATAAGCCAAATCATGAAGTGTTGTTCTGATGATCTAATCATCATGGTGCAAGGAATGGCACATAAAATCTAGCTAAGGAGAATTTAGGAAACTGAAAGAAATAAAAATATACTCCTGGGAAATTAAAACAACACAAAGTGTCTTCATGGCAGTTCAGAGAAAACTCAAGGTAATCTATTAGCTGTTTAAAAAGGGATATAGGAAGGATAACTGGCATCACCCAGTTTTAGGCACTTCACAAACATGCAATTCTCACCATATCCAGCAGAGAGGAAGTTCCTTCACTGGCTGATCAGGACTCTCTTAACTCAGGTGGTTTTGGTTGCCTGGTTCATGGTCTCACTCTCGGCTACCTACAGAAAAAGTTTAGGTGGCCTGGTTGGCTGATGATGTGGATGAAACCACAGGATTCATCAGCTGGGCTGCCTCAGACATGAATGCTTGCCCTAAGCATTTAATGCAAATGAAAAAAAAATCTCTTCTTCCTTATCTAATACTGCATTAATCTGACAGTATTTATTCATACATTATTTCTCAAATAAAAGGGTTTGAAATTAATTAATCAATTTTGTTTGGATTTTTTGTTTGTGTGTTTTCTGAAATCAATGTAATTTAAACATGCCCAGTGCCAAAACAATCTAGTAATATGAAAAGCAGAATGAAATAATTCCATAAAAGATAGTTACATTTTCCCCTGACACAGTAGCCTACAGGATCTGAGGTGGTCACTGCTTCCCATCAGGCAGCTTAAGAAACTTCAGACACTTTCTAGAAAAATGAAGACAAAATCTGAGGTCTATTTTTTTTAATAGCTAAATAATTCCCAGACATGTGTTTAACTCATTGTTTTTCAGAAACTTTTCATTTGGTTATAGCTCTTCTTACTGAAATTCCATTTTCTGCCTTCTTCCAAAGGTTTGGTTTGGCTGTTTTATCTGGCACATTGAAAAACCCTGATGGAAATAGGACAAGGTAGTCTCACAGTGCTGAAGCTGCCTGGTCTGGAGTATCCTAGGCTGCCTGCTCCAGTGGGGCTGAGCATAAAGCTCTAACCCATGTCTCCCAGACCATCACAAACATCATTATCTAAAACCCAAACCCTTACTCCTCTAATCTTTGGAAATCTATGGAAACAAATGCATAGAGTAATCTTCAGGTTTGTAGCTTAAACTATACAAACAGAGAAACAAAATGTACCGCCACCAAATAAATGCAGCCAAAGGGGAAAGAGAAGGAAACTGGAGAGGTCAAGAGGACCAGAGTGGACAGCACACTGCACAGAAGCAGTAAGGATGCAATGTCCTTCCTTCCCCTCCTGCTTTACAGCTGGGTTAGGTTGCTTTTACTTATATAGACTCACTTTCTAGAGTTCTGTACTCCTGCTCATTGGTGGGAATACCAAATTCCAGCAAAACAAAACAGATGCTCAGGTATTGGCCTAAGGTTAAGGGTTTCTATGCTCATTAGAGCAAGGACAGATAGCAACACAGGGCTGACCAGAAATACAAGCCCTGATACTCCCTTCTGAGCACTACTCAGTTTGGCTCATCCATAGTTCAATCCTGCCCAAACCAGCTATATTTTCTGGATGCCACCTTCTGCTAGATGTCGCCTAAACCTGTACAGCATTATCCCTTTTACTCTTCATGTCCATTCCCTCACCAGTCACACTCTTCACTTATTCATAACAATGTGGTTTGGAAAAAAGCATTTCTTCTTAGTTGGTATTTTTCCAACTCTGTGTCATTCCTATTCCACTAATATTTGCTTCAAGAAAAAATATTCAGCAGAACCTACAGTGTGTATCCAGCAGAAGCTGCTGTGTAGTGTTCTCTGTTGAAGAGAGAACAGCAGCTAAAGACACAACTGCAGCTCACACTGTTATCCCTGAATTCAGGTAACTAAAGAGTTTTCATCACCAGCTTATTATCATTATTGCAAGGAACACTAATTTCTTTTCTAGTTTTTCAATCAATATCAATTTGATTGTCTGGTTTTGTATATAAATGCACGCAATGTAGATGTTCCATGCTTTGAATCCATTCTCTAGGACATTTTTCTTTCTCTTACAAGGCATCCTGGTTTTTTGTTTTTTCACACTGTTCCAATTAGGAATGATTTTTCTTAATTCTGTATTTTCTATGGTGCATCTAGATTAAAAAAAAAAAAAAAAAAAGGCAAAAAAGCCCTGTAAGCCTGAAAATCCAAACTGGCGCCAAATTGAAGTAAAAAGCTTTTAAAATGCTTCTAAATTTTCTTTCAAGACAGAAGCAAGATTACAATGTTTTTCTTGGCATGCCATGTTCCCTTTGAAATACTGAGACTATTCTTGATATGTTCTCGTTTTCCTTGTATTTTATTTTTACAAGATATGTCCTTTGGGAATGCATCATGAGTCCCTTTTCATAGGTTGGCTCTGTCATCTAACTGTGGCATCTCTCCAGTGCCAAGTATGCAATGTATATTTTTGTTAAATGTTATTTAATTGAGGTTGAGAAATTTTCACAGACCTACGCAAGTCTCACAGACTTTGACACCAGATGTGATATCTAGTGGTAACTCCAGAAACACAGAAAAAAGTGGTTTTTGCAGGAAAGCCAGGTAAACAAGTGTTGGAGCTGTTGAAATAACATGAAAACCTTCTTAAAACAGACTCACTGAATTCAATACAGTTCTCAGTTACGAGTTGCTCAGAAATGTCACAAGTCCCAACACCCTGTTCTAACAGAATGCTGCAAAAAGCAGTTTCAAAAACTTGACTGACAGGAGATAAAGGAATGTGGACACATGGATGGAAGGAGAAAAATGTGTTGATAAAGATGAATGCATTTGATCAGAAAACAGTGACAATGTGACTTTAAAAATGCAACTTAAAAAATCTGTCCCCTAAATTCCTCAGTACCATGATTTTTAAGCCAGTATCAGAATCCTTCAAAGGGCCACCCTGTTAACCTTACAGTGACTGGGCAGCCTGTACATATGCATGGTGAGCAGTCCATGCAATCCATTGGTCAAATACAACTGTAATGACTGCTTCAAGGCTTTCTAAAGCTTAAATGTGTTCATGGATACTGGACAAGGGAAACAAAGATCTGTGTAGCCTGTTTGGAAGAAATTGTTACATTAGTCCTCAGAGATCCTTTCAGTTGTGGATACAGTTTAGAGGCTAAAATTTTTCTGATGTATAAAAAAAATTCAAAATAAAATTAGTCTGCACTAGCAGGAAATTAAAATCTTGACAGGGATACTTCAGGACATTCAGTGAATGTAACAGGCAAACCATTCATCCAGCTTGCTGGCAGCTTATGTTCAAATCCATTATTGACACTCTTCTATTTTTCCACAGTACAGCACTTGAGGATCTCCTGAACAAAAAAGACCCCAAAAAAAACAACAAACAAACAAAAAAAATACTTCTGGAATGGTTATGATCTCCACTTGTAGTTTCAAACAATTCAGTTTCTCTTTTCTTCTCTCATTGCTTGATGCAAATATAGCACAGAGTACTGTAATGCAAAACTATATTCTCAGTTTCCCTTTGATACAGCTTTCTGGACATCCACAGCTTATGGAAATCATGTGAGTTTTCTTGCTTGTCAGTTCCAAGTTCAGACTGTCTTGGAATTTTGAAACATTTATTAGAGAATTGTATCATCCTATTGCATCCCTCCCAAGCTTAGTCTTCATTTCCAGTTTTCCCCCCTTGTTCTCCAAATACACAAAAATTAATAGTTATTGTTGCTACTGATGAAGAGGATGAATTCCAGGATTATGTGATATGGCAGGTAAACAGAAAAACTGTCCTTCTTGTGCAAGCCACACATACATTATGCTAAACTTGGTGCAGAGAAAGCAAACCTCACAAGTTCTTGGCAACCTAGTTCTACCACTGCTTGCAGATGGAATGAGATGCCTGGTGGTGGTAGGAAGGCTGAGAAGAAGAGGGGGTTTTAAATGATACACACTTGGTAATTCATTGCAGAAATTAGGCCTAATAAGTACAGCAACTTCATGGCTGTGAAGATGGTTCACACGGCCAGCACCGCCCTTGACAGCAGGTGGGGTTTTGTATAAACAGCAGCAGGAAGCAGCTAGCAAAAGACAAAAGAAACACTCTTGGAAAAACTATGTTGGAATTTGATCAACATGTTTTCCAGACAGCTCAGCTCCTAAGAGAAACACAGATTATTTCAGTTCAAAAGCAATATCCAGCTGGGGAAAAATCCCAAAGATAAAAACCTATACGGCAGTAATTCTTGGTCAGAAGAGTTTGAGCTGCTCTTTGTGTGATACACATCAGCCACTGCCTCAGCTTTATCATCTGAATTTGAAGACCCAGTGTTAAACTTCAGCCTGAAAAAGAATGGAAGAAAGGAAAGGAGGGATATCCCACAGAAATGCAGTTTCCAATGTGGGCTCCCCCTGGGAGCACTCTAACCTGGGTTCTGCCATCCCTCTCACCACTGTATGCTGCAGAGACACAGCAGTGCAAGAGTGCAAAGGCAACATTCAGCTGCAGTGACAACCACTCCTGGATGGGCACAGGTCTAAGACCTGTTTTAATCTGCAGGGTTGCTCCCAGTGCATCCCTGTTCCAGAGGGATTCAGACATTTGGGACCTCAGACACTCATTTGAACAGCTGCCTGCAGAGAGAAACAGGATGAGGAAAAACAGACAGTAGCTTCATTGTGCAGGTGCAGCATGATTATCCATCTACAAAGAAAAGCTCTGCAGAAAACAGGGCTTTCCCAAACCAGTTTCAGATTTCTGGATGAGTTTCCACTGGAATTATCTCCAGCACAAAGCTCACTATCTTGTACTCTGAATATGAGTCACACACACACATACAGAACCACATACAGATAATATACCTATTTTAAAAGAGGCCAAAAATAAAGAGAGGACAAAAGTCCTCTTTAGAATAAATGGGAGTGGGAAAGCCATATGTAGCAGATGACAATTGCACCAGTTAATGCACTTCTGGAAGACATTCAACCCTGTGATGTGCAGCATATAAGAACCAAAACAAAACTTACATAACATTGCATTACATTGACATAGTTTTCTAGGTAGAGGCACTGGCTGGAATTCATATAAACATATCCATGGAAAAATAATATTTCATCCACATGTACAAGATTTACCAAATAAGAAGAAGTATCACAGCACTTGGCAATTATCATAAAATGCACTTCATAAAGTGTAGCTATGAAAAAAAATATCCAGTGTTTCCTAATAGGAAATAGCTAATATGGGAGAAAGTGGGTTTTATTCAATTGTCTCCTGCCTTGCAAGGAAACAATTTTATCCCATGGATAATATACAACACGCCCCACACAAGTCTAGGCTTGGTAGCACTCCATATTTTGATTTTGATGCAACACCAGCACATATTTCACGTTGTCCTAATTCTTACTTTGCTCCATGCAAAGCTATTTCGGAAGCATTTAAATCTCAACATCTGAAATAGAAACTTTAATTAACATTTCAGCTATGAAGACTATTTTTAAAAGAGTTATGGTGCAGCTCTTATCCTGCTAAGCAAAAATTCAAAACATTCAAACTGCATGTTAAATATTACAAAACAGAAAGTGAGGGTCACCAGCAGCCTCATTTGTAAGCATGTGTAAGTATTTTTGTTCTTGATAATTAAGAACTAAGAAAACCCTTACCATGAGATTTGTCAGCAAACATGTATAGTTGCACAACACCTTGGAAAAATACCTAAATAAACCCAGCCTTTGCTGAGAATTTAGAAGCATTGCTTCCATTATATTTCAGGGTCTGTATACTTTCTTAAAAGAGTTCTGAATCAGATCCTAATGACTTCAACATAAACCCTTGATAAAGATTCAAGCACAGCATTCTTCTCTTCATATTTTTCCTCATGTGGTGAAACAAAAGGTATGAAATTATTCCAGAAACCTTGATCCAAATAGTTAAAAGGAAAGAACTGAAGAAGTGCCTGATATTGCAATAGACTCAATGTAAAATAAATTCAATTTCCCCAGCCTTTGATTGCTCCTATTCAATACATATACCTATGCTTCTTCGGGCCCTTTTGCTACCACAGCAATCTGCTCAAAGAATTCTCTCAAGCTGTGTCTATAGTGTGGGAACCAGCAGTGTTTTGTAAATCTCAGGTGCAGGCGAATCTGGCATGTCTTATCTTGACCTGGGGTGTATCAAGAGCCTGAGCCACTTGTTGGCATCCAGCTTACAAGGAAGGAAAGGTGTACAAATTGCTTTCTTTTCATTTTTCATCCTGTTACAAGAAGAGAATGTAGGCAGGCAGAGTGGGAGGGCATCACAATGTGGCCCAGCAGGTGCTCCCATTTAGACCTTGTAAGAAAATATACAAGGAAGTAAAAAAATAAAATTTACTTCCTTCCTTTCCTTAATATGGTGCTTATCCATGATTTTGCACATCTTTAAAGCACTAATCACTCTACAAAGTTACAGGTAAAAACATAACTAACTTTCAGTCCACACAACCTTTTTATGAGGGCACATAGTGATAGGACAAGGGGGAATGGCTTTAAACTGAAAGAGGGTATGTTTAGACTGGATAGTAAGGAGAAATTCTTTACTGTGAGGGTGGTGAGGCAGTGGAACAGGTTGCACAGAGAAGTTGTGGATGCTCATCCCTGGAAGTGCTCAAGGCCAGGTTGGATGGGGCTCTGAGAAACCCAGTCTAATGGAAGGTATCCCTGCCCACAACAGTGGGGTTGGAACCAGATGATCTGTCCCTTCCAACACAAAGTATTCTATGATTATGACATCTTTACTAGCAATTGAATAATTCCTAAGTTGTGAAATTACTTTAAAAGAAAAGAAACCAAAAGAGACTCACAAATCTAGTTACCTGAAAGGAGATAACAGAAATCACATCTTCTACACCTGCAACATCAGGCTGAGCAACTATCACGAACAATGACACAATGGTGGCTCTGAGAGAGCAGCTTTAGTGTCTGGAGTAGCACAAGACTGCACAAGAGGAATCATGCGGAACACAGACACGTTGATTTTGGAAATCACTGAGACTTATCACAGCAAAACATTATTCAGAATTGCATGATCATAAATGACATTTTCATAAGCATTTAGGAAATTACATTCTAGCTAATTCTAAAAATTGGTTAGATCACAACCAAAGATACTTCCCTTATTTCAAGACACGAAAGATGAAGTGGTAAATGCGCCACCAAGCACCTTTGTTCTTTGTCAAATCAGGAGCACAGTCCACAGAAAAGGAGTGTGTGCTCTTCACTTACAGAGAAATATCTTGATGCATCTTATGCTGTAAAGGAGGAAATGTAAGTTCTTTATATATGTCTGAAGTAGGAAAAAAATATCAGAACTCCCTGAACATACTAGACAATCTGTCCAAAGCTCTGCAAAAATCAAATATTTTAGGAATAGAAGGCCCTTCACTTCAAAATGGCACTTAATTTATTTCAGTGAAGCCACTACAACTTACTGTGGGAGGAAAAGCATACAAAACATTTACAGTTGGAGATGCCTGAGATGAAAAGTTCCCAAGAAAGTCCAAAAAGGGCTGGCAAAGCCAGCTCCTCAAAATTGCTAATGTAATGCTAGCTATTACATAATGGATTTTACAGGTATTCAGCCATTATTTTTTCAGGAAGAATCAGAACTATTTACTGTCTTATGAAAGTTCCAGATGTGGAAGAATGTTAATTAAACAACAGTTTTTAGCTCTATAATTCTGATTTCAGTCATAACTGACTAATTACCCAGCTTTATCAGTTGAAAACCAACTGTTATCGTACAGAAAGTTATTGAAACCATTTTTAAAATATCTCCATTTGCTCAGCCAATCTAAATATCAGATTTTTTTTTCCAGAATCATAGAAGATGATTTAACTTCTTTTCCTGGAACTGAAAATCAATGCTATGTGCAAGCAGGGTATTAAACATGGTTTAACATCAGAGCAAGAATTACACCACAACCAGCAAAAGGCTCTGGTAAGACTGCAGTCAAACCAATTGTATATTGTCCCTTTCCAAGATCTCCACTGCTCAGAACCCTTTCAGATTTGTAAGACATACCTGTTTGGCATATTCCAAAAATAGTGTTATAATGCATAGCTCTTCACCATGATTAAATTTATCCTTTTTTAATGAAGAGAGACATAGAAACTTCTGCTCTAAATTGTGTGTTTTCTCAGTTATAAGCATAACTCCATCATTTTTGAGGCAGCTAAAGACTCCCAAAGGCCACCATTGCCCCTTAACCTGGTGGATTCCCTTCCATAGTCCTCTCTTATTTCTTTTCTTGTTCTGCTTTGAATATGAGCATTTTTAAAATCACTTTTAGAGTTTATATTCAAGAGAAACTTGGTGATTTTTTGCCATGAAAAAACATTAACTACAAAATTCAATGTAGCTTCTGAAAGGAATGTAACTGTCATTACAATATATCACTGTTTCCCTTTTCCCTTCCCCTCCCTTTCCCTTTCCTCTCTCCTCTGCTCTCCTCTCCCCAAACCACTTCTAATGACACTTTACCCTACTACTGTGATGAACTGTGAAACTCTTAAAAGAGTGACTGTCACACAGCACATCCACACAAATTTTTGTCATGCTATCTACTCCATCCAGATGCAATGAAATCTATTTTTACTATATCTGGAAGTGGGTTGAGATTAGGTCAGATGGTTAGAACATAGTGCTAATAATGCCATGGGTGTGGGTTCACTTCAGAGTCAGACTCGAGGATCCCTGTGTGTGCCTTCCAACTCAGAATATTCTGTGACATTAAAGTGAATGAACAACTGTTAATGGCAATTGATACAAAACTTTATTGTTCATGCTGTTAGACTGATAATACTGCTCTGATTACAGGACTATACTAAAACCAATGAAGTTATATTAAATTACTACCTGTTGCCACATCCTAAAACTTGCATAACTAAGGTTTATGAGCTGCTGCATGCAACATCTTTGAGTTCTGAAGTCTCTTCTCACCAAAAACCTGCAGAACCTTCTCATGGATTTCATACACAGAAAGTAGAGGCAGATGGGATGAGCTGAGCAAATATACTTGGCAGAATTCATGCACTAATAGATCCAAAGATAGAAAAATGTAAATTAGTTTTTTTCTTTTTATGTTGGAGTCACAGATTTCAGTTCAATACTTTGTGGATAGACTCAGTCCTGTTCTTCATGGATAGACTTCCTCCACCTGCCCTCTATCTAGGGAAAATACTTATTATTCAAAAATAACAACTGATCTTCTTTGTCATAATTTCAGGGATAGATAGCAGCTTCTCTGAACAGGACAGAACCACCAAGCATGTTTGTTGGTGGGCTTTATTAATCTCAAATCATAGTCATTACTTATCCTGATACTGGTTTGTATTCACACACTGACTCTGCTGCTTGCTTCCTGTAAATCTTTGGTCCTTCTTTTGTACACTTACTGATTCTGCTGGCTCTGAAACTTTGGCACTCTGTCCTGCTCCACCTTCTCCCCTGAGTTTCCTTCCTCTCCTCCCTCTAATGATTGGTTTCCCTAAATTCCATTCATTAGAGAGGTCAGGAATAGACAGCATCCCAGCCACATAGAAAAGTGTTTCCTCTATTTCCCATTTTAGGATAATCTCTGTTCCAGATGTTTACAAGCATTACCTGGTTGTGAATTGCTAGTGTGCGTTTGCTGTAAAATGACAACAGAGTGTAAGAGTATTAAATTGCAAAACACTGAGAGAAACAGCAGAAATTGCCATGTTGGTTGTTACAGCTGTTTGCCACACCTATAATTAGCATTGTCTCACAATTCCCATTCAATGATGGGGTTTTTTTAGTCCTGAATACTTCACCAGATCTCCATCTCTGTAGCTTAAATTTTCCGTCTGGACATCTGCTTTGAGGCAGTATCAGTTATAATGGAGCAACAATGCGTAAAAATGAATCCCTATAAAAGTCTGCTTTGCCCACATTTTGCTCATGTCAAAGAACAAAAGTTAAATTTTTCCTGGGAGCTTTTATATCCCCATATTTGGAGACAGGAGTTTGAAGCTTAGCAGGGAATAGCCTGGTATAAGAGAACTTTTTCTCACATAGATGGGAGGAGGCATGGAGGAGGGTAGCATGGGATAGAAATTCTGACATGGGACAGAAATCTTAAGGATTGAATTTTGGAGGAGTAAAAATGTCAGAGTGAAGAGAGAAAAAGCTGTCTACACAAGGCAGAGGGATCAAAGCCCTCCAAGATGTGGTCCCCTTCAGAAGAGGCATCTCACAATTCTGCTGTAGCAAACATGACCCAGGCAAACAAACTCCCTACACCCTGGGGAGGGCACACAAGAAGGGTGGGTCCATGCCCAGTTAACCTAAAGGCTTCAGATGGCTCACACAGGGTATCCATATAATTGCCATCTCGGTGCAGATGTTTCTTAGTGTTTAAAAATCTCATTAAGCAGGGCATATACTGCGAAACATTTTCTATTCCTCTAAAGCCCTGTGAAATGGCACACAAGAAACCTGTCACAGAAAAAAAAAATCTGAGACTGCAGAAAGGAACAAGGAAATCATGCAGTTGTTTGCATCACCCTATCTTCATTCCCCCTGCAACACAATACCTTTTCTTTACAATACAGTTTTCAGGAACTTTCAGTATGTGTACTGCAGGAATACCTACCATTGGTTTGCAAAGACCCTGTACCCCATTCGAAGCACACCAGACCTTACACAGAGATGCCTTCCAGAGAGCACTATTGGCTCTTCAGGCTTGCTTCTTCTTCTGCAGAAATTGTAAAGCACGTGGTAAAGTAGATTTATATCTTCCAGAACAGAAAGGATCATTCCACAGCTGAATACATCCAGGAATAAATGGATTCTATATTTATCTCTGCCACAGACTTCCACAAAAGGTACTTCACGGACCTGTGTTCTTTCAGGGATATGTAGAGCTCCTTAGTACATGTAAAGAGTGAAGTGCCTGAGCTTAATAAATCCCTTGACTATGCTTGTTTTTCAGCCTGTCAGCTGTCTTGTCCCCAAATACCTCAACTGGAAGCCTGAATCTCTGCTACTCAGAACACAGGCCAGCCAGAAGACTCAGAACTGGAGATGGTTGAACTGACATGTCCTGACTCCCAAAAATGTGGGAATGAAGTCAGAGTCTGCAAATCCTTCAGCCCCGCGGCTAGAAAGAGCAGCCACACTGAGGTCCAGATACTTTTCCTGAAGAAAGCATTTAATGACTTGCTCTTTCTGGTAAATCTGGACAGCCACTGCATATGAAGCCTCCTATCAGATTTTCAAGGTGACCCTAAAGTCTGGGAAGAATGATAAGCAGGAGTCCATGATATCAGAAGGCTAATTAATTACTTTATTATACCATATCATTATATACTATATTACACTAAATCTAAACTGAAACTGAACAAGAACTCAACTGCAAAAAATCTCGTGATGCCTGACCAACCATCAGGATACAGCTTGCAGAGATTGGTCAAGAAAACAAAACATTCACACCAGAATCCAATTGCCAAATCCCTTCAGGTAAACAATGTTCCATAATGCATTTCACTTGTGCACAAACACAGGAGCAGCAAATGAGATAAGAATTGTTTTGATCATTCTCTCCTCTGCTTCTCTGAGGTTCAGAGAATGCAAATCCCACAGCCTCCTGTAGCTAAACAGCACTTTTTCTTCTTTGTCAGGGTCCTAGGTGCAACAAGATTCCTTACTGGTGTTGATGAAACTCACCTGGGGCCCCTCCCACCACCCTGCCCAGGGCATAGGACTCCATTTCAACTCAGTCCATAATCATCAATCTGCGAGCTAGAGATGCAACAGGAGTGCCAGCCTCTAGCCCTGCCTCTTGCCTGGACTACAGATCCACACTGCAGTCTTCTCTCCAACCGTCTCTGGCCTCATCTCCTTGTGTTCCCAGATGGATACCCTAGATGAATCCTGGATCTGGGTCATCACTCCTTCAGTCTGGAGCTGTTGATGGAGCCTGTTACCAGCACCTAGCTACACCCATCATGTTTGGGCCTCATTGGAAAGCAGCCCATTGGTTAGAGCACAACCTGATGTGGGGTGACTGTCAGCCCTGAGGTCCCTGTCCCACAAAGGAGAATTCTGCTAAGGAGTAATAGACACCCTACACTTGGGTTCACTTACAACACACTCAGTCTCCAGCTAAGAAATTGGTCAAGCTGTGACAAGAAATCATTCTCCAGAACACCAGGTAAGACAAGCACTGCCCAAGTCTTGCCTCTCCTGGACACAGGATATATGCCCAATTAAATTCCTGTTCTCTTGTTCTTCCATTCTATAACTACTGTTCCCTTACAGGAGTCACTGCTCACTCTAAATCTGAGAGCTGATGTTCCTCATTCATCTCCCACATACCTCCCCTTTTTGAAGAGTACAAAATACCTTTTAACAAAATGCTTTGGCAGTGCATCAGATCCCTCCAACCCCAAGCACCTTTTCCTTTCAGAAATTACATCTGAGTTGGACACTGACACCTATAAAAAGCACTCTCTTGAGTGCCATCCATCAGTGAGACTTCAGCCAGGCTACAAAATAAGGGCACTGACAAACACGTGCCAAAACACAACGTATGCCAGTTTGAGCATCTACAAAAAACATTCCCTGTGGTATAAGCAGGGCAGAAATCCTATGTGATTCCTCAGCCTCTTCTGCGTCAGCCTCCTATCAGAGTTGGCATTCAGTGCTGGCTTTCCACCTTTTTCCATCTGTCAGCTTTGACAAAGAGTTTTATCTGCCTCTGCCAGTTTTAACACCAGAGTCAAGATGCTGAGTGGCCACAATGAGTGCAAAACCTGTGATGCAGTTTGAAGCAAGTAGAGACAATGTTTTCCTGGAAATATGTATCCAAAGCAGACGTAAGCCCATTGAACCTAAAGCACGAGTCTGCAATAGGACTGGTGATAGGAAAAAGGCCTGATAATTAGGATGGAGGATGCTCACCCCAGCTCTGCTACTAACGTGCTGTGTGACCTTGAGCTATTTCTCTCTCTGCTCACCTCTGTCCTTTTGATCACCTTGGCCATTCCAGTTAGAAAGTTAACACTTTCTCCAGGTACCTCATTTGACCAATGCTATTACCACTCCCAGGACATTTTAGGTGGTGCAAACACCTCCAGTGAGATGGCACATTCCTGCATGGTGAGTCCACACCAGGCAAATATGCATAGCTTGGTGGTGATGGTGATGGCTGTCTCCTGGAAAGAGAAGCATGCATTCTTGGCAGTAGCAGCATTGGTTTCTGACTCTGTGCTGGCTGATGGGCAAGTGCAGGAGGAAATGTAGGGGCATCTGACAACTGCCAGAATATCTGCTTCCCATCCTCTCACAGATAAAGATGGCTGGCTGGATTTTGTTGTGTGCACCACTTCGACACATCTGCAGCACTGCCAGAAGGTTCCAGCTGGGGACACCTGGTGTGGCTGGCTGAGCCAGTACAAGCCTGAAAACCAGGCCACTGCTGTGGGGGAAGACCAGTCCATCCCTGCAACACCTCACTGGACTTGTGAGACAAGGGCAAACTCACCTGGCACTAGACCAGGAATGAAGGCATGCCCTGGCCCTGCAGGGTAATGTCCCATGTTCAACTGTGAAATCCTGAAAAAGAGAATTCTCGGGGAGATGCAGCAAGTGTGGGGGCAGCAGGGGAAGGCCCAAGGGTAGCCTCCAGTAACCTCAGCAACAGAGCAGTGCGAGGAGAGGTGGTACTGAAATGGCTGCTAGGGACAGCAGGCAGTAAAGCCACAGAATTAATCATCACATTTGACTAAAGATCTTGATCGCCAAACATATTTCCAACAATCCCATGGGAAACTCTTAGAAATAACATGCTTACTGAAGATGGTGCCTATTTCTATGTCTATTCTGACCACAAAGAATGTTTCATTTTATTGTACTCTTAATACTGAATGAGCAAAGAAGGAGTGATGAAGCAGAACAAGTGAAAACTGCCTCTGCAGAGACATTTATTACCCATACCATTTTCTGCACTAGTTTCATGAGTAGCCATCCCTGGGAAAAGAAACAAATTACGAGGTTGCCACTTGCAGGTCCCAAGACTTTCCTCTGTGAAGTTAATACTGTTAGTGAGAGGATATGATATACAGTGACATGTCTCTGGCCACCATTACATCAGGACCAGAGAAGGGATGAAGATAAGTAAAGAAAACAGTTCTAATCTGAGATTTTAGGCTATGCGGTATAAAATTAACTACTAAAAACAAAATGGGAAAGTAATTATAGTACACTCTTCCAGTGTATTATTTTGCTTTATCTCAAAATTTCTCTTTCCTAAAGTAGATACTTTGGATATTTGAAGATTTGTAGCTTCTCTTATCTCCTGTTTTGATTAGAGCCTTTAAGAATAGCATTAAAATAAAGAGTCAAAAAGAGAAGACAAAGTGGGAATTCAACCCCTAATCCCAAAATAGAAAAGGAAAATATGTTTGTCTTGTTTCCTGACATGAAAGGTCCCAGGAGGAAAGACAGCATGCTGAAAAAAAGAGAAAAACCTCTTCTTTCCGTGACATTTTTCAGATTTTTTTCCTTCTTTTTTTGGACCAAAATATTGTCAAAATCAAATCCTTCTCCCCAACACTTTTGCATTAAAATAGCATTTTCTAGTGGAACACTTCTGTCAAAATGTCATGACCAACTCTATTCAGCAACTTCTGTTGCCATGGAGATCTTATCAAGGTTACAAATGCAGCATTAGAAACAATATTTTCTCAGCCAAGCTGCTCCTTGCTTATCCAGCAAAGCAGTTTCTCAAATCCTTGCTCCCGAGAGCATTCACCTGCAAGGAGGGCAGGGTAGGACAGCCTGGAGATTGCAACACTTCTCAGGAAAGTTGAGTCATTTTGAGATATACCTAGCCTACTTAAAACAGTTATTCCTGGCTTTATTTTTTTAATTTATCTTCCTTCCTAGCTAAACATATCTGGGAATCTCTAGGCTCTGAGTAAATATTTGACAATGTTTTCCTCTAAAGGTAACAAGCCAAACTCCCCATGCCTACATCTGCCTTTGAAGCTCCGCCTCCTTTTTCCCTTGGAAAGAAAAAAAAAATCGATCCAGTCTTTTTATGGTTTCAGTTTATATTGCCTCTATCTCTGTCTATTTTTAGGGATCAGGGAATGGTAGGCAGCAGATAGCAGTTGATACCAGGCAATGCTGAGTGAGAACCAGGCTCCAAGGACAGTAATTAAACTGTATTTCTTAGTAGTGCTTCCAGTTTGAACCTTCGAAGCATAGATCACACCCATCTGGACACAGACAATTCAAGTTTCTCAGACAGTGACATGGTTTTGTCTGTGTTTGTACACATGGATGTACACACCTCTTTACTCAAGTAACAGTCACTGGCTGCATCACCCCTCCCCTGATAAAACCAATGATGTAGGGTGTTTAAAGCAGTACCTTTTTCATCCCTTAGGGGAGTTACTCTGGGACAAGTCTGTAATATGAGACAGACCCACATTCTGCTTCCATTCATTAAGAAGAAGGCTGCCTTTTTGAATCCAGACATCCCTTCCTCCCTATCTTTACTGACAGCATAGTATTCATGAAGCTCCCTGATTACCAGCTCCAAAACCAGATCCTCTGCACCTACTAGAGAAATGTCCTCACTATTCTTTGCCCTAAATGCACCCAGCCCCACTTTTTCTGGTCTACAAACCTTCAACAACATGGTAAACTCTCCTCTAAGGCCACAGAAAACAGACCCAGAAGTGCCACAGCCACGGAACATTACGCACTCATCCAGTATAAATTCACTCTGCCGGTTCAAATGAAATTAGAGAATTTTTGTTGGATTTATTTTGACCTGGCAGATTTTATGCTAAATCAAGTACTGCCCATCTTTGCACAGCTCCTCTAAAGTGTGACTAAACACACAAAGCCAATATCCACACCAGAATGCATTCAACAGGAATGGGATCATGTGCCCACCCATAACTTGGCTCAGGTTTGTTATCCCATGTGATCCAGGAAGGGATCTATTGGGCAGGAACAGTCATAGTACCAAGGCTGGGAGGAATTCACAATCCATACAGAGGTGAAAGATTCTCCCCTGGATTGTAGGATTATGATTGGGTCTGTGGAAACTCCAATTTAAACCAGGACCACCTTTGGTTTGCTCTCCTCATAAGGGTGCAGGAAAGGGCCCACACCACAGCAGTGCAGGCTAGCTGGTTGTACCTTGAGAGTTTGACATCAGTCCTCTGAAGTAGGGCAGTTTCCTCATCCTAACCAGACCACTCCTTAGTGACAGTATCTGAACTCTTCAGAGCAGAATATTTACAATGATTAACAGAGTCTGTCATTCCACAGGCAAAGCTATTGATGATAGGTTTATCACTCCTCAAACATGTCTTTAGGTTGGAGAATTTTTAGCCACTTGTCGTTTTACAACTTTCCCAACCTTTGACCATGCTATGCTTAAGCAATTCAATAAAAATTACTGTCTCAGCAACACCTGAAGATAGGAAGTAGGGAATAACCAGTGTGCTTTCAATACCTTAGTGGTACAATAGTGGAATAAAAAAACTTTAACCTCTGCACAGTGTGAACCTAGAATGCTCTCAAAGTGGCCTTATTGAAAAAAGATGGTTAAAGAGTAATTGTGCAGGGTGTCTTTTATGTAAGCCCAAGGAGGCAGCAAGGAAGCAAGAAAAAAGGCTCTGCTCTTGCTAGGGAAGATGGAAAATTTGAGACCATAGTTTCACAGTAACCAATTTTCAGCAAAAATATCCCATCCTAGAGTTCCATCTCTATCTCCCATTGAAGGCCAAGCAGGATCTTCACAACTTCATTGTGAAACACCACACCTGCACCACCACTCCTGAAACCCTACTGTGAACTCCACAAAAGAGCCAGAGTTAAAAACAAAGCAAAGGTTAATTTTCACAATGGATTAGTTCCTTGATCTGGCTCATGCCTTCTGCACTGACTGACTGACGAGCTGACTCCTTACAGTGCAGGGGAAGGAAAGAGTACATGGAAGCAAGGAGAAGGAAGCAGAAAACATGTTATCTGTCACTGCCACAAAATGCCTCATATTATGGAACCACAGCCTAAGGTCCCACTCTCTAGGAAGTCTAACCTCTTGAAAAGAAGTATAACCAACATCCAAGAAAATAAATCAGGCCATCTTGTGCTGGTAGGTTTGAATGTGGCACCCTGATACACCACTGCACACTGCTGTGTATGATTGTCTGGTAAAGAATTCTTCAATTTATAATGATTTAGACAATTGTATTTTGACTAAGACTCTTCCTTTGTAAAACTAACAAAAAAATCAAAACCTCTCTCTCTTCTATGTTACAAATACTTACAATGACATGGGAAATGCCAAGGAAAATGCTATGAGACATTAACAGTTACTTCAAAAGAGCTGGGACACAAGGGAAATGTAGACTATAAAAAACTATAAAAGTTTGTTTCAAGAAGCAACAATAACAAACTCATAAAACATCTAGTTATTTTAGGAAACAGCGAAGTGATTGACATGCTCTTCAATCTCATCTAGGAAATTCATCTTCTATCACCTAAATCTAAGAAAAACAAATAGCTAAATTCATGTACAACTCTTCCTTAAGTCACCAAACTACTGAGCAGTAGTTTATCATTTTTCAATGTAGTTGCCTAAAGCTTTCCATTCAGCTGTATGACCACTATAGAAAAGCATTGTGAACTGTAACTGCAGTATTCAGCAGATGATAAGCTCTGATGAAGGACTTTATACCCGCAATGTAGGTCATGTTGCTAAGGTCAAGGAAAAGAGAAGATTTTTATGAGCAGATCTCTGCCACATCTTTATTGAAGAAATAAATACAACCTTCAGTTTTATGCACCTGTACTCAAAAAGGGAGCCAATAAAACTCAGGAAATTAATCTTCAGTGTTTCCCAATAAAAGCTATCTGCTTGTTCAGATCTGCTTGTCAGGTTTTGTAGGCTAGTTAAAAATAATCTGTGAGATGAAAGTGTAAAATGATAGCTTAGCCTTTTACATGTTCTGTGCATTAAACTCTTTGAGCATTCCTTCTTAACCTCCATTCTGGAGTAGCCTCATTAGTATAGTTTACAAGTCTTTAATTCACCTTGTCAATATTATCAGAAGTTCTCTTCTATACTTTGCCACCTACTACCTGTTCAGAGAAAGGACAAACCTGGCACCGTTACAATAAACCAGTTCAGGGATGCGAGTTGCATTCATGCCTATGCTGACAGTTGCTCTGCTGTCCTGCAAGCTCTCCTATCACTTACCCTGCTTCTGAGATTTGGAAATTCTTGTGTCCACACAAGAATTCAGACCCTTCAGATGGAGGGCTGTGTCAAGTGGGCAGCCGAGTGTAAAAGGTGTGAACAGTCATTGAATTGAGGACGAGGAAGAGCCTCCCTAGAAGGGAGTTTCCCCCATCATCCACAGCCTACCCATGCCTTAACTTTTAGGCAACACTGGTCATCCATCCCATTACTAAAGGGCACATTTAAGCACCTAAAAAGAGGATATTCTCATTTAGCATAGGCATACTCACACAGCCTGAGATAAACCAAGAAAAAGAAGTAGGGTTCAGACCTGCTATGTAATTCAGCATTTCATGTATGATGTTTTAGGTAGTTGCAGACTGCTTTTTATTTTACCGAGACACCTGCTTTTCAATGGGGTGCCATGGTGCTACAGGGTATAACAGCAGGTTGTGAGTTCTACCTGGGGAATCAGGATCCTGCAAGGTAAAAGCCACTTTGACAATGCTCATGTTCCTGGCAGATTTAACCATTGGTACCAGTGACAGAAATAAATAGCTTTTACTTTCATCTGGCAGAGCTGCAGTAATTAAATCCACAACTTATTTTTCTGTTAATTGTGTCAGGTAGTTTTCTGCTAACAACTACTTGCCGCGCTCCCTCTGGGCCAGATTTGTCATTTGTCCCCCCTTGATACCAATGCATTTGCAAGTCATATTCTTCACGGTCATAAACCTCCTTAATGATTAAGTTAACAGCATGAAATTCCAACTTGTAGGACTGACAAAACTGGACTTTGGAAAACTACTGCCTTCTTTTTTCCATGAGGAAAAAAGGTGCTGTAGACATCATGCCATGTGGAGATGCTTTCTGTTTCAGTTTGTTGATATTTTTATCGAGTGTTCTGATTTTTGGACAAAATAAATAATTATAAAGATAAAAAACCATCCTTCAAAGCAAGCTCTGAAGTATTTTGGTTAAGAATATGAATCTTTCCTATGTCTTACCTTCCACAACACTGCTAGATAAAAATAAAATCAGGCTATGCAGTCCAAAAATAAATAATCTTGCAGAAATAAACTATTATATTGTTGTACATTTGAAAAATAGAGAAAATATTTTAAGATATAAATCTAGAGATGCATGAGAAAAATATTTGTGTTTTATCAATGCTCAAAAATATAAAAAAAAATTCATTTCATTCCAGAAGAAGACCCAGCAATAAGGAGACCAAGCATGCTTATAATACAAGCCTGTGTCAAGCTCTACACCTGCATATGATAAAGAGAGCCACATGAAAGGATAAGGTCATCAACTAGCTGATGATAGAGACTTAAGCCTTCTAAATCACATGGCAAAGATAAATTAGAACTATCTGCCACCTACATCAGATGGTGAAGGAGGCAGGAACACAATGCTCTGGACACCAATTAGTGGCATAATGGAGCCAGTATCTCATGTTCTAGTGTGTCAAATTCCAGCAGTGCCAGTGAGATCAGAGCAGAAGTCACAGCAAGGTCACTGTGATCTGTCAGCAGGACAGCTTCAGCCAAGTACTGCATCCTAATCCCCATCTGCTGAGAATCTAGTGGAGGAGAGATGCCTGCAGTTGAAATATGCCTACAGCAATATCCTCCAAGGGCATCGGGCTGGAAGCAGAGTAGTGCTATACAAGATCATAAAATGCAGCTGACTTTAACTTAAACGAGCAGTTTTTGTTTTGATACATGAATGTGTTGAAGTCTGGCTGCTCACAGAAACACCAAGGACCTCAGCAGTGTGTCAGGGACACATTATAGTACAAACATTTTCAAATCACACACCTCTTCCCCCACTTCCAGATTGGAAGAATGACCTCTGTATGGAAGGTTGACTTTGCCTGTACTCATCCCTTTGGTAGCTCACCACAGAGAGTCACTAAGTTCATAGCATAGTAACTACACAAATGCTTTATTCTCCCAGCACCAATTGTCAGGCAGAAAAATAATGTACCAGGACAGCACAGAAGTGCGGTGCAGTGCACTAGACACAAAGCAAAAACCCTTTCTTCAATGCCAGAGGTAATTAATCAGAGCTATCCACACACAGCAGCCTACCCTTCCACAGTATGGTCACACTCCCAAACCCACATCTGTCATGCTTCACACCTGCCCATGCTGTACAGAGCTCCAGCAAGCCACACAGCTGCCAGAGCAAAGATGGTAGGGAATACAATTTTTCTAACACACTCAGAGTGGCTGCAAAGTAGGATAAAGTCATATGCTTGGGCTGTGCACGGGGCACTGGGGTTGCTGCTTTGTATACAGATACAATACTTATATGCATTATACAAAAATAAATAGTCTCCTTTTTTTCCATGTGCACTGGAAACCCTTGAGGTTAAAAAAGTAGCTGCCTAACTTGGTCAAAGTATGTGCAAATATAATAGAAGGACCCAGTCCTAGGGATTAGGAGACACATTAGTCCCATCTTTGTTCTTTTTGAGGTTCACCGGCTCCTGTTGTTTATTCATTCTGCCATTAATCTTCTGTCTGCTGGGAATTATTCTTAGAGGGACTTATCCTCAGGGAAGCAATTTGGAGTTAAAATTAACTTCTGATTATTCAAAACAGTTGTTGGAGTAAAGGAGGTGGGGAGGTCAATTAATAGAAGACATAGCAGCAGTGGCTATGCAGTGCCCTTCTCAGACTTCTGCAGGCTTCCATTCAGGTAAGGTTTCACTTTGCAGCTGGCCAGATCTTGCTGCTACAAGGAGTGGGCTGCCTCCTCCACCATTCCTTTCTATGCATTCCTGTTCCATCACTTGTTGTGGCTTCACAGCTTGAGCTGCTCTGGTTCACTAAAGCCTCAGAAGAATATGTACTTGCTCGTGTTGAATGAGGGGGTTTGCGTGTTCAGGGAGACGAACTGGCCTACCAAGGGCAAGAGGATTGCCAAGAAAGAAAAGGGGAGAATTGTGCAGCTGATGACAGGAGGAAGAGTAGGAAGAGAAGAGAGGGAGAAATTAAAGAAACCGGCTTTCACATGTGATTGTGACCTTAAAATCTGCTGTACTGTACTATGATATCTGACCCTTACATACCAAAATCAAAGAAAGATAAAAGCAATTTAAAATGTGTGAGGTTCCATTTGTGCCACCAACACATATCTTGAACTGAAGGAGCTAAGTGACAGACAGAGACTGCAAACAGAGGGACACAAGAGATGCTCTTCTTACAGCAGAATCACTGTCTGGATGTCTAAGCAAGTGGAAAATTCTATCTTGTTCCTCTCCACAAAGAAATTAAGTCAGCTAGGCAACAGCCTGATATGAGAGGACCTACAGGCGGTGCAAACAGGCAAGTGATTTGAACAGGTAGGGAAGCATGCAGGCATCTGGAAATTTAGATTTGATGAAGAGGTGGACACAGTGTTTTAAGTTGGCATATAAAGGCTTCCAATTTTGAATAGGCCAACTAATTCACCTGCTGTGGAGTACTAGATTTCCTCATTTTTTTCCTATTTGCAAGCTATTTTGAAGTGCATGAAGCAAATAGGGACCCCAGAAATTAGTTCAGAGAAGTAGCATATACAATTCCAGCAGAGCCACTCTACCAGCTGAGAGCTGTGGTCATGTGGAAAATCTATCCAACAATAAAATGCTACTTGCCTTCTTTGCCACCTCATAACTAAGCCAAACAGTCTGAGCAATGTGATCAGGATGAAGGAAGAAGAAAATGGAAGAACCATTGGCAAATGAGCAATAGTTAGTCTTCCAAACAGAACACTGAAGGCAAACCTTCAGATCATACAATCATCAAGTATCCTGAGCAGGAAGGGACCTACAAGGATCACTGAAGTCCAGCTCCTGGCCCTGCCCAGGATATCCCCAAGAGTCACACCAGGTGCCTGAGAGTGTTGTCCAAGCCCTTCGTGAGCTGAAATTGGTGCTTTGACCATTTCCCCGAGAAGCCTTTTCCAGTGTCCAGTCCAACCACCCTCTGGGTGAAGAACCTTTTTCTAATATCGAAACTAAACCTTCCCTTACTCAGCCTTCTGCTGTTTCCTCAAGTGCTGTCACTGGTCATGAGAGTGAAAAGAGCAGTGTCTGCCCCTCCACTTCCCCTTGTCAGGAAGTTGTGGGCTGTGATGAGGTCTCCTCCTCTCTAGGCTGAACAGAACAAGTGACCTCAGTTTCTCCTCACACAGCTTCACCTAAAGGCCCTTCACTATTCCATGGAGAGCCATAGTTCTCCTTTGAACACTCTCCAATTTTTATATATTCCAATATTATTTATATTGTGGCACCCAGAACTGCCCCCTTCACTTGAGTGAGGCTGCCCCAGTGCAGTCCAGGGGACAATCCCCTCCCTTGCCCAGCTGGTGATGCTGTGCCTGATTCCCCCAGGGCACCCCAGGCTGTCTGGTGCCTCCTGGCTGCCAGGGCACTGCTGGCTCATGTTCAGCTTGCCATCCACCAGGAGCCCCAGATCCCTTTCTGCAGCTCTGCTCACCAGCCTCTCATTCCCAGTCTGTCCATACATCCAGGGATGCCCCATCCCAGGTGCAGAATCTGGCAAACACCTTCGGTTTGAAACTGTCCTTTAAAACAGGAATAAACACAATTGCCTCCATATTTTGCCCTGAGAGATCGAATCCTAATCTGTGCTGCTCATAGTCTTTGCATGACATACATCTTGTATATAAAAGTTGAGTTTTTTCCAAGGCAGGGGAAGGCCACTTACCTCCCACAGTCTTTCTCTGTGTTCTTTGGAGTGGACTGGTCTTTGACGATGTCATGCTCAAAATGGATACCTTTACCTTTGCCCCATGCACCCAAGGAAGAACAGAGAATCCCATTTCATCACTGGATTTTTTCCCATTGTACTTCCAGCCACTACCTGTTCAGGTCTCTTTATCTTAAAGAGGCTTCTACACTGATCTTCAGAATCCCCAATCCTTTGGTAAAACAGCATCAGCTTGATGTTCAGTGTTCCTCTTCATTACTAAAGAGCAGGTTTTGCTCTCTTCTGTTCAGACTGACACCAGGCATTTGATGTGCTCCTACAGTCAAGTGATTTGCATGAAGATTTTTGGAATTTTGAGGCCTCACTGCTCTGCTACTTGAAATGTAGACAGAAATTAAAACTAGAAGACTGTAGGCAGGTTGGGATACTAGACACCAAGCTTTTATGTCTCTTTTTTCAGGCCAATGATGCAAAGAGTGAGCTAGCACAGGTAAGTAGTGTATTGGAATGAGTGCCCAGAGGCTTAAGGGCAGGTGCTAAAAGACTCATTACTGCTTTGTGTGAGTGCATGCCTTCAGTGAGGACACTTGGCACTAACAGCCGATAAAAAGCCACCAAGGCAGCTCATGACTGAACTTTCATGTGTGCCTCTGACAGCTGCTTTGGATTCAACACTATATCCCACCTGGCAGTGGAAAACCCAGGTTAAATACAGAATTAGCAGGTAATGAAGATAGGATCTGATGGAAGAACCTCTCCCAGTAGCTGAGTCTTTTCCCCCATCAGCAAAGCTGAGCAGGAATACTCCTGTCACGGACTAATCGAAAAGCGAAGTGATCAGTTGTTAATTTCATAGCCTCTCTAGTGGCCATAAAAGTGCATCTTTGTCATAATCCATTCATAAAACATTTCTTATTGTGCCAGCACAGACAACTTCCTATGCTGTTGTACCTCCTTGTGGAATTAAAATCAGCAGCACAAGAAGTCTGAGTAACTGAGCATGAAAAAAAATCAATAGCAGGGATAATGCCATACTGTCACAAACTTACCACCATGAATAGCTCCCACCAGAGGAAAAAGCTAATTTATAACTCTGCTTCAGTCTCAATTATAAAGGCTGACAAATGAAGGAGCACTTCATTTTTTGTTGGAGTCTTGCTCTTGATGAAATTTTGAATTCAATTACTGATCACTTGACAGGCTTTTCTTTAGATCTACTCAGCATTCATTTACTACTTAAAGACTATCTGATACTGACAGAAACAAAGATTTTGGTAAATAATTTAAAACTAAGACTATCCTCTCTAAAATAAGTGTACTGTCTATTGCTCATCATGGTAGGCATTTATTTGAGGAACAAAAATGCCAATATATGAATTTATTTCAACATAAAATGCCTACTCTAACATTGTTAATGTAAGGCTATTTTTGAGAAGTTAGGCAGATGGAACTAGCAAAGCCTTCTGAAAATAATGATGACTTCAGAGTGTGACACCAACTCTTTGCAGCTCAAAGCAGTATATGGTTACACCAGACATCTATTTTGCAGGGATAGGTCTCATGATAGGCAAGAGTGTGTTACATGATGAATCCACACTGAATGGTGTCAGTAGAATGGAAGCTGATTTTGGCTTCTTCACTGTTACAGGAAACTGCTCAGCTGACCAGAATTATGCAGTATCTAAAAACCAATCCCCCACAGAGGATGTTCAAAGAAAAATCACTTTCTGGTTAACAAGTGTAAATACGTTGATAAAGGCACTAACTTGTATCCCATTGGACAGTAAACATTCCCCATTACTCCCAGCATTCACATTCTGGCATTCTAACCAGCTGCCTCAATAGGTAAACAAGATAACTCCAAGACAGACTAGAAATATGCTCAAAGATGGAGAAGTTTAAATCAAGGTCTGGGGTCCAGGAAGTCTCAGCCCTAATTCTTCTTCTACCACTGCAAGGCAAATGGTCATATGGCAAGTCATTACAGTGCCAGCATCAATACCACCATGGCTCATGGAAAGCAAAGGTGGCTCATCCTCCTAGAAAAAACAATACCAGTTGCATTGCCTGCTATAGAGAAGCGCTGACTGAGAACAGTAATTAGGGCATTATTCTTTTATCTGATCTTTATTCCAATGTATTTCTTCCACTATGTAACAGTATGTCCACTACTAGCAATGAGAATTTCACAGATGTAAAGAGCCAAATGTTATAGCATAGACCTCACTTCCCAAATCATAGCTTTTTTGGTTTTTTCACCCTCTAAGAGAATCTAATCATTCTAGTGCAAGGATGAAACAGAATAGATCATATGCTCCAGTGAATAAAATAAAGTAGAAAAAAAATAGAAAAAAATAGACATGACTAAGTATAGAGAGTTAAGAGAAACACAGCAGCTACAGAAAAAAATTAAAAATAGTAAAAACACATACCCAGTGACTGAAAATGCAAGTTATGAAACAGACTCAGAACATATGAATGAATGTTTGGCTTTCCCACTGGAAAAAGAAATCTTTTCATTTCAAGAGACAGAATTTTTGGCCAATTGTTAAAAAAAACGTGTTTATAACAATAACTGCCCTTCTCTTATGAACAACTGCATGTTTCCTTCAGTTTGCTGATCCCTTTCTCTAGTGCCAATGCAAACAACTCCCACCTTCTTCCCACCACCAGCAGCCTTGGTCCTGCTCCCTTCTTTATAAGGGCAGACATTTAGGAGCTCCCAGGGCAAACAGTTTTCAAACTGGTTTCAAACCCCAATCCCCATCTAAACCCTGTTTTTTTCAGCTGCACAAGCAGCAGCTGAAAGACTTTGGAATTACAATAACTTGCCTGAAAGATGGGGCTGGTGTCCAGAGGTTGCTTAGGACATCTTAAACACACTTGCCATCACTTGCCTTAATTCATAATTCAACAAATACTTGTTTTAGAATCAGCTGGCTCTGCCTCTGAGACAGGTAGTCCCTCATCTCATGAGTCCACTCTCTCTCCCACCCCATGTCTCCATTTCCTTTTGGCAGACACAGATGTGTTTTGCAGCTTTACAAGAAACAGGACTGAGGAACTTACACAGAGAAAAAATCGATTTTGCCTTTGTTTTGCTCAAGTCACTTCTCAAGGGATGCATCTTCCACCCATTTCACCCCATGTGTAGACACTTGAGAGTGTGAGCTGCTGCCTGGGGACAGGGACACAAGATTCACTCTGTCCAAGCTGGCTTAGCTCATGTGTGTGTGTTCATGGAGTTACAGTGCAGCTGACCCTAAAGCTGTCCTCTTTAGCTGTGCACAGGCAGTCACTTGTTTGCTGTAACTGTATACACAATAAGAAAATTATTGAAGTAGCAACTCACAAATAAATAAACTGTCTCTCATGTCCTCTAGTTACTTCTGTTTTGGGTGATTTCTTTATTGCCCAGTGTGACAATAGATACCTGTGGAACCTTATTGCTTTATTGCTTAGAGTCACTCATAATTAACATGATTCCTGTCAGCAGAGACAATCAGAAAATCCAGCTCAAGACAGTTTCTAAAACATCCATGAGTAGACACAATTTGCACGAAGCTAGAGATGATCCATCACTCTTGCCTATTACTTAATGCTCTACTCTTTCTCTATAACAACTGTTAAATGCAAAAGCAAGAAAAAGTTTCCTAATATGATGATAGAGAAGACAATTTGAGACCTCTTCAATCAATATGGAATGTCACAGTACATGAGAATTAGAAAGGGCAAAGAGAACACACTGCTGGAAAACAACATAATTCTTCAAGTCTGACAGAGAAGTCAATCCAAAAGCAAGGCAAAAGAGAAGAAAGACAGTAGAGGCATTCACTCATTTAGCCTAGGCAATGGGAATTTGAAAAATATGAGGGAGACAAGTTCCCATGATCTTATGAAAGAAACAATTCACAACGTGTTAGGTAAATGGGACAAACAGCACAGCCAGTGCAAGGCAGAAACTGGTGAAAACACATAATACTGGCAAAGATCCTGCTGTCTGACCTAAGCCTGGTCCTGAGCCTGAAGTTTCACACTGAGCCACCGTGACAAGCCATGGATTCTGTCCTCCAAAGGTGACACCAGCTCCTCCCTCCATGCCTACTCCTACCTTCCTGTTGCCTGTAGCACTCATCCAGCCAGGGGCTAACTCAGAACAACCACATGACCCACATGAAAATATATTGCAGGTAGGACCATTATTTTGAGCTGCAGCATGGTCTTAAGCTTGCTGGGAAACCATACCTGAATCTATGGCAGGTGTCTGAACACCAAAAATTGCCTACAACACATATACAGAATTGCAACCTTTCCACTACATGGAAATTATTTGGGATTTTAAGAAAGGCTCACTGCTTCTTTCTGTAAATATATCTAGTAAGGGAAGGCTTCCCCTAAACCCTGTAGGTCTCTAACTCTGGCATGATGCTGGACATCTACCAAATGACTAATCAGTCAGAAGCCCTACTGGGTTAAATACATGGGCAACATGATGGTGATTGCAGATTTCAGAGTGCAGATACTTTGGAAATAGATGCTGGGTTGAAAAAAAATTGCTGAAGCTCTATCAGAACATTCAGAATATGCATTTAAAAATATATGACTTTCAAAAAAAATAAAATCAAGCCAAAAAAAACCCCCAAACCCAACAACAATAAAAAAGTGTCAAAAATCAAATTAAAAAACCTCAACCCTGCTAACTTTGAACATGTTATTGTAGTTATTTGGCTGCTAACTCTGGGACCCTGTCCTGGGTTGACTATATGATGCTTTTATCCCCAATCATCTCATTCTGTTTATGTTGAATAATAAGTTTTGCACCTTTAAGAGTGTTCCAGAGAGTGAAGGGGGGGAGAGAAGAAGCGCACAGCTTGCTTTCAGACACTGCACTCACTCCTCCACATTGCTGCTCCTGACTGTGCTGTCTGCAGACAGACAGTGGGACAGAGCTCTTCTTTTGCTTTTTAGTTATTGTTAGCTAGCTGAGGCAAAGTTCCCTGGACTGTTTTTTTTTTCCTTTTCTTTGGACCTCTTGAAACCTGCTCTGGACTGAACACCCAGCATAGCAGCATAGCATCGGCAGCTGTGGCCCACCAGGCCAGGCCTGGCCTACGATATTTCCAGCACTGGAGGGACTCACCAGAGACTGAGTGAGCTGAACTGCAACCCGGGGAGGGACTTTCTCAGTTTGTCATCTCTTTTGGAGTGGCAAGGGATCTTATTGTTCGATATTGTTTTGGTTTTATTGTTTAATAAACAGTTTTTTCCCACCTTTCTCCAAGGAGGTACTTTTTTCTCCCGGACCAGTTGGGGGCAGGGGCCGATTTGGATATGTTTTCCCACCGGAGCTCCTGTGGGGAATTCTGCCCCAAATTTGCTCTAAACCTGGACAGACCCTCAGGGTTCATAAGGAGAAACAGCAGTAAACAGAGAGCCAGAGTGTAAATCCTACAGGGTTCTGTAATTTACCTACTGTCTTAGAATTTTTAACCAGAATAAAAACTGTTAGATCACTGAATGAGGGCCAGCAGGCTAAAGGAGACACATATGCTTCTACCTCCTAGAAACTGAGGAAAAGTATCAGAGGGGAGCTCCCAACAGAAGATTTTCCTCACCCAGCTCTTGGCAAAGGTTATCAGTCCCCCTCTGCTACCTCATTCTTTATTTTAGGAATAAAGATGATTACTACTAATCAGCTGTGCAAAATTTCAGCAGTTTTGCCATGTCTCCAACAGAAAGCCATCAAATGTGTTCTAGAACAAGCTGGACAAGCTGGGAACTTTCACCTGTATTGTATTTGCAGGGTTCCCCAGACAGAAGAAGGAATGATGAATCTAACTCCATGTGCTCAGAAGGCTAATTTATTATCTTAATATACTATATTATATAAAGAGTACTACACTAAACTAGACTAAAGAATACAGACAGAATACTTACAGAAGGCTAAAAAGATAATGAAAACTCGTGACTCTTTCCAGAGCCCCAACACAGCTTGACCTTGATTGGTCAACAAGTCAAAACAATTCACATGAAAACAATCAACCAACCACCTGTTGGTTGGATAAACAATGCCCAAACACATTACAAAGGAGCAAAACACAGGCAAAGCAATGAGATAATTATTGTTTTCCTTTTTCTGAGGCTTCTCAGCTTCCCAGGAGAGAAAACCTGGGCAAAGGGATTTTTCCAGAAAATATGACTATGACACACCTGAACATACACCTTATGAATACAGCTACAGTACTTTCCTACAGCACTTTCCAATCATTCTACTAGCTCAGGGACCAACACACAACAAATAACTTCATAGCACCCCAGAAATAATATAAATCTATGTGACCTAGCTAGACTACATTCAAAAACCAGGAAGAATGATGCAAACAAAGGCTCATCCCTCTCTCTCTTTGAAGTGACTTTCAATATATTTGAAGACTACCACATTTCCCCCCAGTCTTTTCTTCTCCAAGCTAAATAAACCCTCTCTCATTTTCTTTCATCACAGGTTGTGCTTTTAAGGCTTCTGATAGTTTTTGTCGCATTCAAGTTAACTGTAGCTATAAAAATTAGTCTTACTCCAAGGAAATGTTGCAACTGTGCTGCACCAAGACAGCAACAGCCTTAAGAAAACTCCAATTTTACTGTCAAACAAGCTTTGCAGAAATCAAATCTATTCTGTGAAACAGATCTTGCTGGGTTTCGTAAGAGCAAGCCCACGATCCTGAACTGCTTTAGTATCAAATCAAGGCCTTCTGGCAAAGGATTTTCAGTGGAAGAGAAAGAGACACAAGGATCTAATATTCTAAAAGTACAGCAAATGAAAATGTTCAAAATGTTTTTCACCTCATGAAAAGTAAAGTCACAAAGAGCTAACTGTGAATCTATCAGCATGACACTGTAGAGGTGTTTAAAAAGAAAATAAATAAAAGGAAATACAGAGTCAGAGTATTTGTTCTGAGGTAGGAGCTGAAACTGCTTGTCATCATGAAGAGACTTGGTTTACAAAGGACAGGTTTCCACAATGACATTTACTGCTGCCACTAAGCTAAAAGAGAGATCAACTATTCACTCAAGGAGAGAAATGCCTTGACACTGACATTTCATGGCTTAATCAGTACTGCAGGTTATATTAAGTTCAACTAACAGGTTTTGCATTGAAGTTAGTTATTCCTCACATAGCTACCTGACATCAGACATACTGACTCTCTACTACTTCTACAAACTGAAATTGAAAAAAAACCAAAACCACAAAGCAGGAAAAATAAAATTCTGGAGCTGTCACGAACTACATCTTTACTCAAAATCTTCCAAGATGCCTCTGAAGCAGGGAATTTATGGTTACTTAGTGTTTTCTTGTTACATCCTGTAATCCAGACACACTCATTAAAGCTCTAACTTCCTTCCAGTTTCTTAGGAAACAACCAGTATTCTCATCTTAGAAACCTCGAATTTCAAAGTATCTAGTTGCAGGAGAGATCTGGATTTTAAAGCACCACCAACCTTGAAGGCAGGCTAGGTCATGCACAAGAATTTTATTTACCCAATTATTTGACTGGTTCGTAGTTTTTTTCAAAAATCAAATTATTATTTTTTTTAAAGAAATCCTTATATTTTGTTCATTCTAGCAAAACCTGCTTCTGCCAACACTTCTATTTTCAATAGATAGCCTGCTGAACTGAAAAACAAGCCTATAGGAAATATTTCTTTCTTAAGATGGTTAGAAGGTAAAATTGCCCATGGCTGTAGGAGATACCTTGGAGGATGACACAGTCATTGCTTTAATCAGGTTTTTTGATACTGTCTCACAATGTGCTCATAATCAAACACCTGACTATTGTCCAGGTACAAATATTGTATGCTGACCAAAAAACAAGTTGGAAAGCTATTGAAAGAGTAATTTTCACTAGGTTCCTCTAAGTAATTTCATACACTAAGAGTACTTACATAGAGTTTCTCTTACACAGGTGCATGGATCTTATTCTGTTTCCATTAATTTGTTGGCTGCTAAGGTAGCAAAAACAGCTTTCAAATGAAAATATGCTGAGCAGTTTTGCAAGCACCACACTGGCAATAAACAGGCCTCAAAATGGCCTTGAAAAAACAAGATGCAATTCAGAAATGGTAAGTTCAAAGTACTACACTCAGGAAGAGCTAATTGCACAAATACATAGTGGGCAAAAATTCTGAAAAACAAAAGCTGTGAGTATAGGAACCACAAATTGAACATTAAGTAATTCATTGCCATGATATAGAGAAAGCCAGAACTGCTTCAAATTCATTCTCAACAATATGGATAACCTTAGGCAGCCACTATTTTTCTTAAAACTGCATGTTTACATATGCTTCTAGATAGACACATAGTTCTGGTAATTCAGAAAGGAACAAAAACTGAAAACCACTCATTCCCTAAAAAAATTAAATCACAAACATAAGGTGTCATTTCACAGTTAGTATGAGCAAAACCACATCTGCCAGGTTGTGCATGAAACACTTTTCTCCCTTTTTAGTTTGTCTGAGAAGCCAGTGCATTATATTGAGAAATTCAGAGAATGAGATCCTCGCAGTGCAAATGCCAAACCTTTCCAAGAATATGAGACCCACATTTGTGCCACAAAAGTACTAAGAGATGTAGTGGATGCAACTGCAAAGGTATCTAGTGTTAAGTACATGTCCTTGTGAAGTCACTAAAGATCAGCTGCTTAAAAATGACATAAGAATGCCTTATTTAATGGACTACAAATAGGCATAAAGCCAGGTTACCTGCACAGATATTTTTTCTTAGTCAGTCAAACACCAAGGTGTCTAAAAATGTTCAAGTAAAATAAAACCTGGAGATTTTGTATGTCAAGTACAATACATGAAAAATAATGCTCCTCTAGTACCATATAATCATTAAGGTTGAAATAGACATCTGACATAACCAAGTCCAACTATGACTCATTTCTTTCGTCCGGAAGAAATTGTACTTCAAGGATGATAGTTTTATTTGCCATATCTTAAGTCTAAATTTTCCACAGAGACCAGCCTGACATGGGAAAAGATATTTGCACATAAAATTTGTGCAGTTGGATACATTAGTTTCAGAAGTGTTCACTTAAAAAAAAAAGAAAAATGTTATTTAAATCAACTCAAATACTCCTACGTTATCTGATGAGCAATGAATGGAATCAAATTTGAGGCAATCTTCCATCTTCTTATTCCATCTATTGTAAGCAACTAAAATGCATCCTCTATTCTTTTGCCTTTCTGTAATTTCAAACTCTAATCACATCTTTAAACTCTTATTCACAGACCAGAATGATTAAATGTAATTCTGATGTTGGACAATTCCCTTTATCTACTTCGTTCTTCAGTTCCAATTATGATTATGGAACTGAGGGAAAGCAAGCCTACAGATCTAAATATCTTCCAGTATCAAAAGGTTAATAGGCCTTGAGTTCTACCTAATATTAAAAAAAAAAAAAATTACACCAAAAAACAGGACAGGAGAAACCAATGGAGAATAGGGCCATTTAGCATGATGTCACTTGCCACAAAATTCAGACACTGCATCCAAGCACATTCATCAATATCATCCCGCAGCTCCTCCTCTGCTTCATCACCTGTATCTGGATTCCACTGCTAAAAGCAAATGCAGGAAGCTTTAATTTCTTGGATAGTACTTCATCTTTCATTTATAGGGACTGCGAAAAAGTGGCCAGGGTTCTTCAGGGAAGCAAGTGAAACAGAATCTTAAAAACATAAACCAGGATTCTGTCACAGCATATATCACAGCTGAGACACCCAGGATAAGAATCGCCCACAAAGAATCACCATACAATTTCACAAGGCTGGACCCCATACAGAGCAACACCACACCACTTGAGAAGGCTTCAGACATCTGCTCTTTCTTGCTCTTCAACAGAACCTTTTATACCCTCAACATTCATGCACTGCACCTGTATGCCTTCTGTTCCCTTTGGTGATTGGTCAGTACACCTGGGCACTCCATGCCCCATTGCTTTCAATGCTGCTCACCTGCTTTTCCCAGCTGTAGCCCATTGGGGATGAGGCTCAGCCACAGCCCCACTCCCAATTACCACAAACTGTGTGCCTACAGGATTCTCTTCCCTTTAGTCAACATTGAGCAAGACTGAATGCTCTGGGTGAAGGATAGCAAGATGTGTCTTTGGTCCATCAGATTCAGAGCGTGTAAAACAAGCAGCTCAGGGCAGAGCAGGAACATGGGTTTCCTCCCTGGCAACAGCACTGTTTCACACGGTGTGAACAACTTCTCCATCTTAGATCCCTCTCTGTTCTGCCAGCCTGGATGTTTGAGCCACCAAGCAATGAACTTGACCAGAAGGCGGATCTCTTGGTAAAGCAACCCAGCAAAATAAGTGGTTATTTTCAGGTGGATCCATTCTGAGTCTTGTTAAGTGCCCAAACAGATCTGACAGCACAATGGAAGAAGCCCTGAATGCACATGAATAGGAAGCAGGAGCACTGGATTAAGTTGATAAGAGACAGTTGAGAAAGACAGAGAATGACACTTAAAAGACCACAAGCATAAGAAAGCCTGATATAACCACACAAGTACAGGTACCCCAACATTGATCCCAATCATACAACATCTCAGATCAAATTATCTCAGATCCAATCCAACTGGAGCCAACCCAGGAAGTCCCTGTTCCTTCAGCAGCTGTTTGCCTGTCTAGTGTGCTGATTAAACCCTTTCTATGTTGTAGTGAATATTGGTTCAACAAAAGCAACTGGAGTGAAAGCAATGCCTGAAAGAAAAGGAAGACAAAAAAGGTATGTAAGACCTCAAGGAAATCTCAGTGTAAGACTGATTCCTATAAACCTTATACCAAAACAACTAAGCTAGTTGTAATTCTTCTTTTTCAACTGTGTAGTGCAATCTGTGCACTGGGACATGTTTTAAACAAAAAGTTCCCAGATATGATGTGGCTCAAGTTCTTTTTTATTATTTTGCATCTACATAAGAGAAACTAAGGAGCACAGCCAAGAAAAATAAGGTGGCTACAATGTACTGTTTCATCATGCCCAGGGAAAGAAAAACAAGCACTGGTACATACATCTCCAACACCCAGACATCAAAACAAGTATTTTTCTTTTTCAATTCTGTTTATTTGGACAGGCTTAGGAGGCTGTCCATTTCATAAAACAGGAAAGCAACTTTAGAGGAGTTATCCCCAGTTACCCCAGAATACTGTATATGGTTTAGGGCAGATGACATGCACCATTCCATTAACAACGCACCCCCCTTCAGGACCAGCCCATGTGAGAACAATTGTTCTAACACCAGGAAGAGATCATATGAGCAAGGGGGAAAGAAAGCAAAAGTACATGAGCTCCACACCCATGTTTGTAAAAAAGCACAAAGAGAAGTTATGTTCACAACTTTTTTCTGAAAGTCAATGAGATTTCAACATCTGAATTTTCCATTCTGTAAAATCATTATTTTGTAGAATCTAAATTACAACACGAGTCGACACCCAAGCTGACTTTCTGAAGGACACTATGATGGTCTCATAGCTCAAACATCACACTAGCATTATATACTTGGAGAACTGAAAATTGATTAAATGCTCGTGACACAGTGATGAGAATTGTACATGAGAATTATGTAGTTACAACAATGAGAAAACTGAATTTTCAGAAGAAATTAATCCACAAGAAGCTTCTGCCAAATACATGACAGTACCAACCACCTGAATTCTGTCCCAACATACTAGAATATTTTATTGTACAAACCTCTTTTGTTAGAAAAAACATTTTTTTCTTACATCTAATTTCTGTGTACTAGAAGAGAGCTTCTTTAATATCTACCAGATAATATTCTCAGTGCATTAAGGAAGGTTTTCTTAGATGCTGTTTCTTACTATTCACACAGGGTGCATACATAGCACAAATGCTCCATAAAGAAACCAACATACATACCAAAAAGCTGCGTATAACACCCTATTGACTGTGATGTGTAACCAGTATTTTAGAGTGTTTAAATATGTGCTTAAACACTGTCCTGAAGCTTTAGCAAAACCAAGTACAGGACATTTAGATACAGACTTACTAATTCCCAGATAATGTAATCTGAAATTGATAGATATTATCAAGATTGACATTACAATTGCAGGACTTGACTGCAAACAGTAGCACAGATACTATATGAAAGTTCCATTCCAGAAATGAAAATTTAGATTAAACTTTTTGAAATTAATGACAAATAGTGCGCAAGAAACTTCATCACAATGATTATATTTGTTAACATTTCAGCTGACTGAAATACATTTTCTATCTAGGGTTACAGCCTGTACATGCATTTCCAGTCAGTTTGATTTACAAGATAAATTATTTTAAATATTATTCTCTAAGCTTTATTTCTCCTATATTCTAATATAATTGTTTTGAATAGTGTCTCTTTTCTGCTAAGAACACAGATTTCTTGTAATACACTTAGCTGCAGAAGACCTTTTTTATTCAAGAGGCTCACCATATATTGAAAAAAATCTGTAGTCTGCAAGTGACTAAAACGCAGCCTGTAAAATCCTGTGCACAAGGACATAATTCCTGTAAGATTTGCAGCCACACTAATCTTACATCAACCTTTGCAGGTTGTGTGAGTAGTCCAAGTAACTCAGTTTTGGTAAATATGACAGGTTGAGGCAATGACAGAAAACACATACACCTTAGATCTAAACAGCCAAAACCACTTCACTGGTGTTACCAGCACTGGAAAACAGCTGTAAGAGCTAAAAGGCAAGCAGAAAATCTGAAATGAGAAATTCATGTTTAATTTTAGTTCTGGTACACAATTCAGTATTTAACCTTTAGCACTGAGCCTCTCTGTGCCTCAGCTTTCCTATACAGAAAAACAGGGATTTGGACAATTTTTCATGGTGTATCAAATTTGATCTGTTCCCAAGCTTCTGCTAATAATAGCTCTGTGTGAAATGGAAAGTAGCCAGTTTTAAGAGCTGAGTGCAAGTAAAGAGCATCTGTCAGCTACATGAAAATAAATTCAAAACATTTTAGGCAAGGAAAGCATGACCTAGTACTCTGCTCAACAGTAATTGTCTTCCTGTCTGTATGTGAAGCTGCAACATCACTTCTGATCTGTCCTCAGATTTTAGAGGAACATTTCATTCTTACTGGCTGAAAACTTGACAAGAAAATAAGAAACCAGAGGCCACATCCACTGACCTAAGTTTGTTTTTTTCAACCCCTTCCATGTTAGCATGAACTTCCAGGGCTCTTCAAGGAAGTCATTAATATCCCCTATCCCTCTCATCCTGTCTGGCTACCTCAGCTTTGCAAGTCTTGCCCGTCCTTGAAGAGACAACTTACACTACAGGTTGGGAGAAGAGAGAGGAGAGAATACTTAGGGAGGTGACAGTGGGAGAGATGCACAGCATCACTGCTGGAGAAGCCAAAGGGGCTGGAGGAGCTCCCAGAGACACTGGCTGTAGGAGAGGGACTGCAGGACACTGAGAGCAGTGGGGGAAAAAGGTGGCCTCTGGCATGGGAGACTGGCAGATGGGATGGGGTGCATGAAAACTAAGGAACACACAGAAGCCCTGACTTGGAGATGCATATCCAAGGACTTTTCCCCCTGCAACTTCAACATAGCAAATAGAGCCCACAGGCAGATAATGCTCCAACTGGCAACCTGCACTGACTCATGGAGCAGGAGAAACCTGGCAGCGCTGGGTGAAATGGAGATACCAGATGCAACAGCAAAGGAGTGTGAGCAGGGAGGGTTCTGAAGGAGTCCCTGTCAGCAAGTGAGCTTGTTGGGCTCTGTACAGCCTGTCCTGTCCTGCCCGCTTGCTCAGGCCTCGTATTCTGGTTTCTTACATATTAACATTACTCTCCATTTAGCAAAACTTTTCTAGTGTTGATTTGCCCTCGTCAGTCTCCTTCTCCACCCCTTCAGCTTCTGCCAGCACTTATTAAAGAAGATCTGATATTCTGTATCCAACCCCACACCCACCTGAGAGGTGTCTCCAAGCACCCACCATCACTGGTGGGTTGCACAACTGCTGTGCAACCAGCACAGCAACAACATTCACCTTATGCATATCAGTAGTACAAATGTACTGCAGTTTTGGGCATGCAAATTTGTTTTGGTCAGACTTTAGGATGCTCCAGTATCACTACCCTTTGTATGATTTTGACATGGTTTGCAGCCGGTCTGCTCTTGATTTTCTTACTGATAGTCACAGCTGAAAGGTCTTATTTGGAGTGATAAAGCTGAGGGTTTTTCCTGTTAATTTTTAAACTTCCCTCTATTCCCCCCTGCACTCCCCTCATATTAATAAACATCTGCCTTCCTTCCTGAAGGCCACCCGTGCTAGTGTATTCCAGCAAGATCCTGTTCCAGGTCACAGCACACAGCCCAAACTATGCACTTGCTTCACCTCTACCCAAAGAGATTTAAAGAATTAAACCTCCAGACAATCTGGAAAATCTAAGTTGAACATTTACTGCTCTTAACCCCACAAAAGATTACACTGGGTTGATATGCATAAGTAGTTACAGCATTTGGAAGCACAGACTTCATCAAATGCATATGCCACCCAAGCAAGATATTTCCTACAATTCAAAGTCAGCACCCACCACTTAAATTATTGTCCTTCCCTCTCATTATCACCCTCCCCTCACACATATATTACTTGGCTTTGTCTTTCTCCCAAGAGAAATTAATGGGTTTGATTCTCAACACTATCAGTGAGCCTTAGCTCACTGCATTTAGAGTGCCCAGACAGTGCAAGGACAAACCTGCAGGAACTTTCTGAAACTGTTTTGAAAACCAATCAAATAATAATTAAAAAAAAAAAGGCTAGAAACAGGAATCAAGCCAAATCAAATAATTACTGCACAAGACCCAGTTCAGTAGCATCAGTGAGCAACATGCTGAGGAAGACTGCCATATCATAAAAAGATCATCACCTTTATATCAGTAAAAATCTAGTGCAGATGAAGGAAGATCTTGGCTGTTAAGCACTCTTCTTCATCATGCACACAAACCATATTAATACAGAGAGGATATGAGACTACCAGAAGCTGAAAAGAAGTCACAATATTAATACTTCATTCCCTGCTGACGGTCAGCTAGGATAACAATGACCCAGAAAAAGATTTGGATATCAGGACTCAGTTTGACAGCCACTGCCGTGCAAGGGCACTGACAATTTTTCTGTCCTTTATCTCTTTCGCCTCCATGGTGGGTGCATTCTTCCACCATTAGCTTAATTGACACTTGCTGCTCCATTCTTTTTGAGATTATTTTGATGTGGTAGTCACTGCTGTTTCAGTTCATGCTCCCCCTTAACCTCTCCCTGAGCCCACAGCCTCAGCAGCAGTGTCCTGCACTGTTATTTGCATTCAAGAACTATGCAAAGACAGAGGATGAACAAGGGCCCAGTTAGTATACAGAATGGAAAAAAAGTTTTGGCCCCCCAAAAGCAACTGAACTGCCGATTCTGAACGTGACTTGGGGCATTGTGGATAACAGCACAGGTCCTCCACTGCTTTCCTGGACAACTCCAAAAAAGGAAAACTGTCACAGACATATTTTATGAAAAATCCTTTCATTAGGATTTTTTCTCCGGAGAAGCTGAGAGGCCTCAGAAATGAAATGTAAACAATAATCATCTGCTGCTGTGGGATGCAACAGGTGCATCATTGATTGGTTTCATGTGGTTGTTTTTAATTAATGGCCAATCACAGTCCAGCTGTCTCGGACACTCCGGTCAGTCACAAGATTTTATCATTCCATTTCTTTCCTTTCCATTCCTTGCTAGCCTTCTGATGAAATCCTTTCTTCTATTCTTTTAGTACAGTTTTAATACATAATTTTCTTTTAATATAATATATATTATAAAATAATAAGTCAGCCTTCTGAAACATGGAGTCAACATTCTCGTCTCTTCTCTCATCCTGGGACCCCTGTGAACACCACCACAGAAGTCATGCAGACTTCTGTATATGTAACAGTCAGGCCAAAAGAGGTAAGTGAGGTGCAGACAGTGGCCAAACCTTGCTTGTCTGTTTACCTGTTCCCTGACACCTTTTTCTCCCTGACACTACCTAAGCATAGGGGCTGTTTCCACTGCTGGCAATTCCACAGCAATTAGCAGTGCCTCCTATGTCAGATTGCTGTGCTCCTCTTTCCCTTTGAGCTCTCAGAGTTACAGCTCTTGTTCCACTTCCTGGGGGGCATCTTTTCTAAGACTTATTTGCCTGTCCCATTCTGCTGTTATGCTCCTGCTTCTCCACTTTCCTGACTTTATTGACAAGTAATGCTTGAGCTACAATGCTCTTTAGTCATTGCAAGATCATAGTATTTCAGAGCACAATTAGAGGTGGAAAGGAGTATATAAGGGAGCCATTTCTACTATTTGTAAAGAAGGGAAGATAGGATGAATGAAGATAAAAGCCAGGGAGAGGAAAAGTTCAGGAACAGCCTAGTCTGATCAGCCAGTAGCAACCAGTTCCATCTGGTAACTGGAACGAATTACGCAGTGCACCGTGTTGCTTTACTCTCCTGTCAACACAATCAAGCAAACTCAGCCACCTGGCGAGGTGAAGCCAATGTGTTTTCAAACTGTCTGCTTCTACAAATGCTTGACATTCTTGATAAAGTTGTATCCTCTTTCAGTTACTGGAGAGATGTTGTTAATGTCTATAGCATTTGGGAAAGGCTTATGTGCATCAACTGTACATAGCAGTGCAACACTGAACATGCAAAGAACTTGGAAAATGTTTTGATTCCTCTTCCTAAAACGCTAAAAAATTAAGGATTTCCAACTCCTAATATAACAGTAGATCCATCTGTTTCTAATCTCATTGTTCTGGGTATTTCTTCTTGGCTCAAAGACACAGAGGGAAAGTCAGTGATATTTTCCAGAGGGTGGAAATTAATTTGTCAGTGTTACAGCCTGTTCCACTCCTTTCCTCTAAATGAGTCCACAGCTCAGGACTGTCAACTCAGCCCTCATTGTAGTCATTAGCTTTAGGGTATCCCATCTCTACAGATAAAGTTGAAGAACTATCTGTGCTAGAGAGGAGGTTATTATTGGTAAAGTTCAACTTGCTAGCTCTTTGCCATACTTGCACGCTACTTTAAATGAGCAAAAATACAAATAAATCACCTATTATCCCATCTTCTGTGAAAGTTCAGACAAATGATCATATTTCTCTGCCACTTAATGTCAGTGTTACCACTGATAGCCATCACACTGTAGAGTTAGGGAGAAGCATCCTTACAAGACACAGCCTGCCTGTCAGGGCAAACTGTAACAGACTGCTCTGTTTCTACAGCATTTCTGGTATTTGTTTCTCAGCAAGGGAGATTTGAGCACCTGCCCTGTAGGGTCAGCCCTCCACCCCCAGATTCAGCTGATACAAGGATTCCTTGCCTTTTACAACAGCCGTTTCCTGTAGCCATACCTATCAAGCCCCTAAAATGGACCTTTTAGCAAAGATGAACATGATGTTTAATCTTTAATGCCAGTGCTTCCACTGAACAGATATCCAGAAGCAATCTTCTCCATCAATTCTGTGACATTATGGAACACAACTGATTTTCTGGTGTGCCAAAAATAAGCTTTATATTTATGGCTTTTAAATAGAAGTCATTATAAAAATCAAAATCCTCCCGGCTAATGTTTTCAAAAGGTATTTCACCTGAAGTCATTTTCTCTGTGAGTTAAACTCAAAGGAGTGTTTAAGGTGAAGTAATTTCCAGATCCTGGAAATATTAGATCACCTTTGCCTGTCTACAAAAGTTTGGGCTCTGAACAAAGTTAATTCTCCCGTTAAAATGTTCCTACAGTCAAGTCTCTATTTCCCATCTGAGGATCCCATTCCTTCCTGCCTGCTTAGATGTACATGCTCTGTGTTCACATTTGTCCAAATAATCCTGTTTAACTCATAGCCCCTTTTGCATCTATACAGTACTCTAAGGATTTGTGCTAACCTGGACAGTCCTCACAGAAAGAAAGGCCTAAAGGAAAAGTCACATGTGCAGTTAGGCATGTGGCTGTTTTCAGAAGAATCAATGAAGAACACCTTCTCCACATCAGCATACAGATCATACTTACAGGGCAATTCCCAAGTCAAGAAAAGCTGAATATATCTAATGTCTTACAGCAACCAGAGTAAGAGCATCCAAACTGTCTCATACAATTTTCACTCTGGTCTTTTCAGATCTGGTCTTTTTTCTTGCCTTTTTCTGCTTTTCAATTAACTAATTTGTCTTACTGAAGGAGCAGAAAACTAATCTAAAGAATATAATGGAAAATCAGATTTTTCTCTGCTGCTTCAGTGAGCTGAATCAGCATGCAGGCAGCAAAGTCACATAAGGGAAGAAGCAGAGTCATGCAGCCAAGAGCAGGAGACTGAAAATCAGCATGCCAGCAGATCCCCACCCCAAGGCTTTTCATTCCACTAACTAATAATGGACAGCCTAAGAAAACACTTGGCCTTTTGGCCTTTCCACCCAAGCAGAATATGAAGTCCAGAGAGGTATGCTTTGCAATAAAATAAAAAGGGAATTTTGTATACAAAGTTTCCTGATATTTTTATTTCATGTTAACCCATCCAATCATTCCTAGGGCTAACCACATTTAAGCAGGCAGTTCCATTATTTCAAGCACTTTATCCTTATTATAGTTACTGTTATTTATCTTTATTATAGTACAGTTGACAGTCCCAGAGCTCAGCCATCCTCAGCCTCTGAATGGACCCACAGTCTGGGGAAAGGGATACCAGTCTGAAGCTTTGCCAGAACTCCCAATCAATCAGGCACTCTGCTAGTTCCTAGCCAATGGCTGACTCTGGGTGTTACTCAGTTTTCCAGGTGAATCTGTCTACTCATAGCGTTTCATGCTGAAGGGTACTAAATAAGTATGTCTTTCCCAGTTTCTGATATATTATTTTCCAACATGATTCAGATCAAATCAGGAGAGTCCAGCACCTACACATCAGTACAAACTCTGTATGCTTTTTATGTTTTGATACACTTGTAACATTTTTGCATAAGAACAAAGTGACATTTGGGATTTAGATCAGTAAAAAGCAGGCTTCTTATGTATCCAAGTGGAATCTAGGGTAAAAGAAGGAGATAAGGGGACCAGGGAAGTGATAGATATAGTTTGTTTTTCATGCTCATGGTCAGTCCACCTTTCAGGAAAATCTGAACATATCTTTTTGCTGGCCTGCCTTCCTTCCTCAGAAGACACAAGGCAAAACCAGACAGGCATTCCCTTTCCAGTTTCTTGTTTACAAAACAAATAGAATGTGTTACTCCTTCAAAACATCTGTTTGCACTCCTAACATGAGAAAAAATGTTGAGACTACATGTTTGATAACAAGTCATGACCTTTGCTTTGGCATTTGGAATTCGGTTAAACTCAGCTTGTTAAGTTTTCAAAACACAGTCATTTTTGAAACTTCAATTAAATAAAGTTCACTTATTCTAAATTCAGATTATTTCTGTATTTCTGGTTTAAAGATATCCACAGAGATTATTAAAGAAGTCTCATTACCTTGCTTTATTTCTTTTTACTTCTTAATTACACTAATGGATGAAATTCTAGCTAGTGAGTCAGAGTGGTTTTAGTGCAAGGGTGGTGAGCTCATAAGCTGAATACAGCACACCAAGCAGCTCATCCAGGCTACAGCTGAGTCTTAGCACCATCTCACACAGTGTCCCTGAAGCACAGAGGCAGCAAGCCACAAATCAGGTGATCACTTGGGCAGCCTGAACAAACCATTTCTTCTGAAGGTGTCACAGACTTTCCACAGTGTGCCTTCACCTCTGTAGCCTAAAGAACCACAGCACAAGAAAAGTGCATGGTGGGATGAGAAGGCACATCCTCCAAGACAGCTGTGCAACCTCTGGCCAAAGGACACGCTGTGCAGCGGTCACAGGACAGAGCAAACCTGCGTGGCCACGTGACAGGACACACACACGGCCTTCAGCCATGACTCATTCCACGTGTACCTGCACATGGGGCAGCTAGGTGACAGGGCAGGTAGATTTGGAGAATGACACATATATACATGGCCACTTTCCAACAGGGGAAGGGACACACCTTTCCTTATCCCACCGTTTTCAGAAGCCATGTGACTGCTCAGGGGAAAAGCACAGGCATAGCTGCCTCAGAGCAATTCTGGTTATGGCAAATACACTGCTGCTTCTACAAACAAATTTTTTTTCTTTCCCGTCTTTGCAGATATTGTTTACTACACAGCAGAGTGGTGTGTAGTTCCAAGATAACAAGACAGTCCATCTTATTACATACTAATGAGGATCAGTACAAGGTTTTCTTTTATTTTCAACCATTTGACTGATAGTGAACATTCTTCGCATAGGCAGAATGCTGGTGGGACATCCTAAGTCTCTGTTCATTTCTACAAGCTACTTATAAAATCACAATAGAATAAAACTACTAGTGGAGAAGAAAATACTAAAATAATAGCTAAAGAAATATGCATAATTGTCCTTCACTGAGTACTTGTTCATTTGCTTACCTGATTTTCTGAAGTGTAATCATTGTTCATGGTGTCTTCTGAGGGGAAGGTCTTTCTGAAACCATAGAAAGACTCACTTCCAGCAGCGGCAGGAATGGCAGGGAAGCAGCAACCAGACTTGTTAACAATTCAGGTGTTTGTCTTTTACAAATGTAAAGTGACATCTGGCATAAAAATACATCAATAGGGTGAATTCCCACCCAAAACTTCAATGATTGTGAAACAGTTACAGAGTAAGCACCTTCTTGGCAAAAGATCAAATTTCTCCAGTGCAGAAACTTCACTGGAAGCCAACAGAGGTAATTCTACATTTGGAATTGCTTTATTGAAGCACTTCTGACTATAAGTTTTCACATTGCTATGATGAAAAGCTATGCCTTGGGAATATGCTTTAATCTTCATGCATGCTGTATCCAAACACTGTTCTGAAATGCAGTACCTGCAACCAGGTGAGGTAAAAGTGAAGGGCAGTGTCTTTCCTTTAGGATCAAATGTTGTTTTGATACCTGGATTAGGTTTCTCCACACAAAAGCAATGTGCTGCTGCTAACATTAAACACTTATCCTCTTGATGAGAACCAGTAATTTTCAACATGAGGGTTACAAATTCCAAGAGGTTCATCAACCATTGCTGGAAAGTCTGAGGAAGGTGGCTCAGAAACACCAACCAGAAAAACCTCTTGGAAAAAAAGACAGTGTGTCCATAGATCCATACTCCCCTTGTTCTCCCTGCTGAGGTTTCTATACTCCACACTCACTCCGATTCCTCTCCTGGTACCTCTTGGTCCTGAGGTTCAGTTCCTCATTTCTGATCTGTCTCTTTAAAATAATTCCCTTTTACCTTTGAATCCTTCCACTCTCCTTTAAAAATACAAAACTTTTACCAATTAACTACTGAAAAGAAATTTTCTGTACCCTCCTACCCTGAGCAGAGAGAGTTGGCCATTCTAATATAACAATTCAGCACCTCTTTGCTTTAAATGTGTTGCACATTTAAAAACAAAGCCTGACATTCATCTACATAACAGCAATTCCTTAATGACTTTCCCTCAGGTGTTCCCCTCCCAAAGTACAATGATAGGTACTGAAGTGACTCTATGCATGCAGTGACTCTGGCATGCATACCTGATTACTCTACTTGTCTGCTTCCCGAGTGTGCAGGGCTTATTTCATAGCTTGATTGACATTCATAAAATGTAGCATTCAGTGGATTGGCAGAGATTAATCAGCTGGAGGAGAAAAAATTTATTTCTAGTCTTCTATCTACACTAACAGCCAACTGCTACAACTCTGAGCACAGGACTCACAGTTCCTGACAGTGGCCAGGCTGCACCTGACCTCCACAAGAACATGCTAGGAGAGATGGGCAAATCCTCCCACTGCATTAAGTCTCAAAGCCAATAACAGCTGTCTTGCCACAGGCAGGAGCATGCTGCCCACTGAGTGAGACTTTGGAATGGGCTAAGAAAAAGCAGGCTCTCTTCAGGTGCTGAGAGAACTGCCATTCCTATTTATGCACCAACCCAGCCACATGGGCCACATCAGGTCAAAAGAGTCACAGATAACAAGAGCATGTGGACAATCCAGATTCCCAGAGGAATGTGGGAGGAAATACATAAACATGCCTGCTGTAGCAGCACTTGTCCACCCTTATGAACCCAGTTTGGAATAGTCCTCTAATATTATTGTTCTATTTTGTATTGTGCAGGTTGAACTTGCTGGATATGAAGAAGAGGGAGTAGCCATTAGGATAGGTAAATGGAACACATTTAACATAAAAATAACAGTTAGAAATATAGAAAATTCTGGTCTCAGGTAAAGACATTTCTCTGAGTAGATTCACATTTAAAAATGCACTTGGAAAATAAAAGCAAAGACTCGTGTAATTATTTTTATTTCCAATCCTTCTGTAGCAGTAGCAGCAAAGGACGCATTATAGGACATGGCCTGGTGTTCACAAAGATCTGAAGCCAAACTTTAAGCCTGTTTTTCTAAGTATCTGCCAATCTGCAAAAGCACCTGAGTTTATGACATGATGTTGAGTTTAGGATTATCTGTACACTGAGTTAAGTTCTTAAAATACATTATTACATAACTGTTTTTGGGGGCCCTTGCCTTACTCAGTTTACTACATGACTTTCCTCTGGGACAAAATCCAGACAAAGTAGTGATGAAGACTATGCTTTCTGGACACTCCTTTTCCCCCCTATATCATTTGTTGCAAAAATTGGCAAGTGATAAAAGGCAAATTTGAAGAAAATAGAAGGCCTCACAATGAAAGCAAATGAATGTGCTTTTTGCCATGGAGCTCTTCTGCAGTGCCAGAGAGGCCATTTAAATCACACTTTTCACTATTCTTTAGCAACTGCATGTTCCTCATGTTCCCATATGTGGCTTGAGATTGTGGGCTGTAATTTGAAGCAGAGTTAAAGAGTCAGCTTGTAGTTGATTTATGTGGATGCTTTACTTTGAGTATCAGCAGTACTAAACACTGAGTATCTGAAATATCATCTCCTGGGCACATCAGTCATAAAGCAGTGCAGATAACAAAGAGAGAATACAAAAGCCCCATCATGTCATGGGAGTTTTATGGAATAAATTCAGTATGGAGGCACAAGAAAAGAAAGTGCATTAGGAAATAATTCTCTCTAATTTCAGAGCAGACTTTTGTCTAAGTAACTTTGAGACATTTGATTTTACAGTCTTTGTGTATAATTTCCTAGACTCTTCTCAAATCAAAGCCTGAACAGAACAGAACTAAATCACTACAACTCCTATGTGCCTATCACAAGTATCTACCACCACCCACGAGCCAAGGCTCCTGGACCCAAAAGCACAGGCCTCTGAGCCAGACAAGCTGCCTTCCCGCCAGTAAACCAGCAGAAGAGGTTGTAAGACATTTGCTTCTTCAGGTGACATTTACTACCATGAGTGGCTGATAGAAAAGGTATAGCAGAAAGAAGAATGTGTTCTGACAGGTAAAACTCCCACCCACTCATTTTGGATTTTGAGGACAACGCCCAGCACTTCCTATCTGTCCTATGCATGCATAAGGCTTTCTGTAATAGCAGCTCGTCTTTCTTCAGCAAGCCTCTTATATCAGTCCCACTGCCCTTGCTAAGCCATTCTCAGCTCTCTTTCTTTGCTTTCCCTCCAAAGTCACTGCTCTCCCAACAACTCCCAGTGCCATATCCTCCCAATTTCCTGCTCATATATGTATAAGTTACTTCATTCCTGCTTTGCCTTCAATGACCCTGCCCAATCTCCCTTTCTCTCAGGATTTTTCTCAAGCAGCTTCCATCCTTGACTTTGACATATGAGCTCTCTTCTACATCCCTGTGGCCACCTGTCCTCCTTTTTGCTTAGTGGAGTCCCAGCTTATAATCATCTCGGTATTTTTTATCTCCAGACTCTTCTTGCACCGTCTCCATGACTCCTCTCTGTCATCAAGCTGCCTTCCATTCCTTCTCTCATTTTCCCCAGCTTCTAGGCCACACTACAACACAACAGAGACAAGTTTTGAGAATATTTTTTAAGGAATAAAGCAATATATTCTTCCCTCAGCTTTCCTTTTAGAAATGACTCAATCTCTTGGCTGCTATTTGAAAAATGTTTTTCACCTCAAGTTTTCCATCAGCAATGGAAAAGTGCAGCCAAAATTGCTAAAGCTTCTCAAAGTTATGAGCAACTGATACACAAAGCCATACTAGGATATGCTGTGGAGACTTAACAACACACAGTGCTATCTGCCTCTCCTGGAACTGTACTTACATACAGGTTTTATGCTTTCATTTAGATTATTGGCTTGAATAAATTAGCTCCATTAGCTTTAACTTTGCTTCAGTAAAAAATAATGACCCTGGTTACATAGGAGGGGTGGGTCAGCTCCAACTTTAACAGACTTTGCTAAAAATGCTTGCTAAAAATGCCAAGCTTATGCTCATGGTGGCTATGAGCCACCTCCAAACAAGGAACAGAGCTTACTTGCCAATGTCATACTGCTGCTCTGCTAACAAATCCTTCTTAAAAAGTACACATTAAGTCATTTGACCCTAGCATGTTTAAAAGTTACATGATCTGACATTTCCAAAATGTGTCTTGCATTTTTTCTATATGCAATTTCTTTTTATCTTACCAATGAACCTTAGAATAATTGTTAGTATCTTTAGGCACCCTGAGCTATGTGTCTCAGGTGTGTCTACAGACATGAAATTCCCAAGCTTTCAAAGTCCATACACAAAGTGCAAAAATCTTTGTTGAATGCATAATGATAATGTTTTAAGTACTTCCTTCCAAAATCTTTGCTGAAAACTAAACAGACACATACACTCCCACACAGTGTCCTTAAAAACGTGAACATTCTGCTTGTATCCTATGTTCTTTCTTGAAAAAAATTATACATTACAGACAATTTAAAAGTTTTCTTATATTTCTCAGTAGTTTTGGTAGGTAAAAACTTTACATTAAAAGAAAAAAAAAACAACATAGACAACAGTTGTGACTGTTTCAGTTTACTCCTAAAGACTAAAAGACTAAAATAAACTTTGTGTTTAGTTCACTACATCAGCTAAGAGGAAAAAATCTCTCATCTTTCACTTAGTTTTTACATCCTTGTCTTCATGAAAGCTTAGAAGTTACTGGTGCTGCTTTCTTTCATTTCAGATTTCCACAGACCAGAGAGAAACAGTGCAAGTGAAATGCCAGGGACAGTGAACTCATGTTATAAATAAAAGTGTGAGCATGTACAATATATAAAATACATGAGTTCAGATTTGGTCAGATAATATTCTTACACCTGTTCATTCAGGCTTTGGACCAAATCACTTGCAGAGCCAGTGAATTATATTTGAACAGAGCTGGGTAAAAATAGATTTGTTCTTGTAACGTTATCAAAAGAATGTGACCTAAGAGATGACAACATCTGATGGGGTAAATCATCTGAACTGGATGTTTCCTCATGTTTTAGGATTGGTTAGTATTATTCAGTATGCATAAAATAGCTGACCCCTACTACAGGTCTTACTGTATTCATGGTCCATTGCTTACTTTTTCAGTCCTATATCAAGTTCATTCCATAGTCCTATTTGTATTATACACCAAAACATTCATAAGTAATCCATAAGTACAAAATAAGTTACTTTACAAGATTAGTGCAGAACTTTGAGAGACAGCAGCCTCTAAACTGTTCCCGCTTTTCTGAATGTCTTATATATCTTATGCATGCAGCTATAAATGTAGTTAGGAATACTACTCTTTCCATTCTAGCAGCTTTTGCTTCCATTGATAAAAAATAATTGATCCAGTATTCACTGCATTTTAGCTCTTTATGCTGCTTTGGGACCAAGGCTGCTGTCTGTGAGCCAGCTTAGCCTTGCCTGCATGGCTGAGGACGGTGCCCTCTCTGCAGAACCATCCACCAGTGAGTGACTCTGCCGAGCACCTTGCTGCTGTGGTCACTCAGTCCAACAGTGTGGATCAAGCCCACTCTCTGCAGTCACCAAGGAAGATTAGCAGTGGGAACAATTTAAATCTGTGCCATGGGGATAAAAGCTGTGCATGTCTGTATCAAGCAGGGAGGCAGGTGAGGAGGCTGTGTGCACAAATGACTGTGAAAGCACAGGTTGCCCTGCTCAGCCACTTTTAATTCTTGTTTGAGCAACTTTTGTAGGCACTGGTGACTACAAATACTATTGTATACAAATACTATACAATACTATTATCTAATACTATCTATACAAATACTACTACAACACCATTGTATTGACACACAATAATAAGGCAATTGTGGCAATGCCTCCTTTGCTCAAAACTCATAATGTTTTTTGTTGGCTCAGAGTTTACATTTTGCTTCAGTTCACTGCATGTCAGACTTGGAAACCTTGGCTGAAACCTCCAGTTTTGTCTGTACACAGAGCACAGTATCAGTTTAAATTGAACAGTTTGTCAAGCCAGTAAAAGATCTGGTGGGCATGGATGACTCAAGAATGACATCTTAGCATTTGAATCACTCTAGATTTCAATCAGTACAGTCTTTGCTAAGCCCAGGGCTTCAGTTCTGAGGCAGTGAGATGGGGCATATTGCAGAAGAAAGCATTTGTAATTACAAATCAGTGTTTGGGGGGGTTTTCTCCAGTTTCATGACACATTTTCCAATGTCATAATTTTTGTAGTCTGTATTGTCAGTGTTTTCCATTTGTTTCTGCAGGAAAGATGGGTTTCTGCTAAATTTTAAAATTTTGGCTATTTGTAAGTTGGGCAGTGAAATAAGGTATTGCTACAATGCTAAATGTTAAAAGTTCTTCTAACTCATTTCCCTGCAGCTGGGACTAAAATTAAGCAGTTAATGACTGTACCCATAGCTTAGAAATACCTCTACAGAAATACACGCTCCCTCCTGAACCCCTACCACAACACCCTCATTAACTAGCTAGCATAGTAGCCAACACTCCAGCAGCCTAGGAGATTGCAGCACAATATGGAGCTCCTAGTAGTCAAAAGAAGTAGAAAAATATTAATATCTCTTCAGAGCAAGCATTAGAAATTTCCTGGAAAAACCTAAGGAGGAAAAAGTTATCTAAGAAGAAAAAAAATACCAGTTTTGCCAGAACCATGTAGCTAAAATATGGCATCTCTTCCAACACGGGGAGGATCACTCCTGTCACCTTCTTACTAAAATTATGGATGTTAAATGAAATTTCACCCTTTTGTGTGTAGTGTCAGACAGAAGTGCTGCAAATATATACCCAGGAGAATACATCTGACAGAGGTAACTCAGTTCTGTATCCAGCATAGATACACCTGGAGGCCTTTTCCAAATCCTTGTCCATTTTCACACCAGCAAAATGAAGATAGATCTCAATCTTCTTTGTCCTACTTGGCTACAGAGATTAAGCAGACATCAGAATACTTCAACTTCTACCAGTGTAAAGCAACAAACAGGCTCTTTTCTGGGGGTAGAAAAACTCTTAGAAGGGCCTAGGGCAAAACAAAGTGGAGCACCTACAAAACCTTTCACCCTGCACTTATCACTGGAGGCTCCCCCAGCAAGAGAAGGAAGGTAATTACATATTCTCAGGTGCCTTCACTGTGGAGTTAGTGCCATGTGCTGTCCTACAACTACAATAAAAAGTAGAGGTAAAATAAATTTTCCTTCCATAAGAATAATAACTCCCGCCAGAGAGGAGAGAGATCCCAAAGGTTTGCTTGATACAGATTAAGCATATATGCATATATATATATATATGAAAAATACATTATTCAAAAATATATTAGGATAATGAAAACTCCTGAAAACTCCTATCCTATGCAGTCAAGAAACAGGAGAGGAAAAATCTCTTGTATTGCTTTTGTATTAATCAGGCTGGTGATGACAGTCATGTCAGCTGTTCAGCTGCTCAGCTTATAGCAAGAGAGCACTCTGTACAGAAGCAGATTCTCCTTGCAGATGCCTCACAACAGTTTGCAAAAGCAGGTAAATGCTAAATATAACAGCAATTTTGCAAATACAGCAACAGAGGAATGGAGTAGTTAAGGAACGCAATTACTTTTTTTTCCATGGGTTATTGGCTGACAAGCACAAAACAAAGTTTCCCCAAATTCACTCCCAGCCTAAGGTTAAGCCAGTCAGCTGCAGGCATTTGCCATGGTATGCATGAGTATGCATGTAAGTTCCTTGAAGTTAGATGATTTGCATATAGCCACTGAGCCACCTAGCAGCAGGACTTTAAAAAGGACATACTTGCAATTCCATGCCCTAATAGACCAGGACTGGCCAACAGATCAAGTGTCTACCATGTTGGTGTCTGCTTCTCTTTAGACAGAAATGTTAGGGAAATGTTTAGCAGAAACAGTCAGGCATTTGTCCTTTGGCAAGTAAAAAATAACGAAATGTCTTTCTTTTCCTTCATATAAACTGTGGCTTGAAGCTTTTTTTATTTGTATTGCAGTCACATTAAGTTACATACACAAATCAAACAGCTGAGATTCCTGGGATTTTCGATTCCAGTCAATACAAACTAATTGAAACAATGTGTGCTAGGAGTGGTGCAATTCTACATGGCAATGGGACCTTTGCTTATCTTGTAGCTCTGTGTGCACAGCAGCATTATCCTTTCCATATTAAAAGGTGCAACCTTTCACATAAAGAGCATCTCCTAAGTTCAGTTTGAACTTTCGCTACTCTTTTTAATGATAGAGCATTTAGGAGATGCGTGACTTGCTCTTTAGGAACTCAAGTGATCTTCTGGTTTCCGTGAATAACTTTAAAAGAAATGCCACTCTCTTAGAGGCAATCCGAACATGTGTGACACTTACTATACACGAAAGTGTTTCTTGTACAACTGCACGGGCACCATGCCAGCCAAACTCATCCATCAGGCTGTCAACACCTTACTCTTTTTCTGCAGTGACCTATGTGGAAAATTCTCTTACAAACAGCTGTTCAGATAATAGGCAGACAACAGGTTGTCTTAAACGCCCTTTTCAATTGTGCATAAATGTTTGTGAATTTCTAGTTCCATCTGCAAGATAAACATGAACATAACGTTCTTTTGAATTACATTTATTATTTGTTTATATTTTCTATTTGCAGAAACTCTTCTGGACCTCCTATCTCCACTGCCAAAAAAAGACTTTTAGTTCACTGACCTTTTCAATCTGATGTTTTTGTTAGGATGTGAATCCTGCAGATGGAATTCAATTATTTTATACTTGTGCTTTTTTTTTTCTAAAGGGTTCATCAGCAGATGTGAAAAGATAGTTCAGAATTATGTGACAAAAGCTCAGCAATGGATACTGGGAATGTAATGAAGATTTGTATTTCACAAAACAGAATTACTATTTTGTTATGTAAAGTAGTGTCTTTTCCAAAAGCACTGAAAATAAACACACTGGAAGTGCCAGAGTGACACAGGACCCTATTCTTTTGGACCTTCAAGACTTGGACCTTAGACTACAGGCCAAACTAGTTATACATTCCCTAAGTCCTTGGCAGAAAAATTACTTCTGAACAAATCTAGGCCTTGGAAGGTGCCAAAAGAAATAACTGATTGATGGCTGTAGGTAGAATTTCCTAAATAAATCCCCAGATGGCCATGTGTAATCATGTTGAATTAGATGTGTGAAGAAAAGTCCTGAGCTGGTCAGCAAAGACACTATTGACCTATTTTTGATGTCGCCTTCAGGATGAAGTGCACATCTATGTCATCGTGCATACTCTAAAATGTTACCACTTCTCTTCCCTGAATTCAGAGGTAGCTCATTTCCAGATACCAACCAACACTTGAGATAAATCACCCTTTCAACTCAGTTTTGGAAGTAGGATTTAAACCTAAAACATTTTCTCAATCTTTTTGAGAATTAATCTGATCATTTTTTTTTTGCAGTCTAGCATAGACTCTTAATCCCATATATAGCAAACATGGCATATAAGCAATTTTAATAACAGCAACACCAATTTTAATAACAGCAACACCTGTCATTTAGAAGTGTGTTCTCAGTTCTCCAAAAGCTTCACCAGAAGCACCATTTCTTCTTTTTAAAGGTGAAAGCAGAGATGCAGACATATTCTTCATACTAACTGGCAGAAATATTCAGCTATTTGGCTGCTAAATAATAACTCCTCTGGGAGCAATTTACAGCAGCTCCTTAAGTTAGCCATATTTAATCCCATTTCAGAAGAAGATATTGTTTGTGAAATTAACTGTGCTTGCAGTGAGCCTTGAGAGACTACATTCAAGTTTGCAGAGCTCTAGCAGTCCTCAGACTGGATTAGATTGTATCACATACTAATGTTCGATTTATGATCTGTAGTAACTTTTTCCTCCTAATGTGACATTTGCTTTTCTGCCAAGAGACATCCTCTTCATTCTTTTATTCATGCACAAAGATTATACAACATTCAGTAATTCATACTGCTTACTCTTCCTTACCATTTCAACTGAGTCCCATGACTGTAGTTCCGTGCACAGAACATTCCTTTCCAAAATGTGGGGGCTGGTTTTATTTGTTTATCCTTTCCTTTACACATTTCCAGAATGTCAACCCTGACATTCTGTATTTTTTAGTTCTTTGTGGTCTCAAAATTATGGATTGCAAGTTTAGTCAGAGCTATTATTGAGGGTGAAGTTAATCAAATACAAATGTTTATAAACCAGAGTTTTAAATGCTACAAGCAAAAAACATTTTTCCATTTTTCTTCAGACCTCATTCTATTCCATATAAGCACATTTCTATGGCTGATTCTTGTGCCATCAAAAACTTTTCTGAGTCTTTTTTGTGCAAAAGTGTAGCAAATGCTAGTGGGAAGAAGGTTCAGTTCTGGGTGACTTCAAGAAAGTCAAAATCTGCCTAGGTTTCAATTCTCTTGGTGACATGAGGGGTATAAAAACAATCTCATGGGAGTCCCTTTCATTGTTGTCCATATCGATTGCACAGAAAACCCCGAGCAAAGGGACTCATCTCAATAGACAGAATTCTGTGAATTCAATTAGAAAAGGTGTTGTTACAGCATGAACTGATGTTCATATCATAGAAAAAAAGCACAGTCCCAAGAAGGGGAGGAAGGCAATGGAACCAGAAAGGTCAAATGAGCTACTCATCTTACATGGCAGCCATAGAGATGAAACTAGGGGAATATTGAAGAAATTCAATAGATATACCAGAATAACTGACACTGCTTGAATCCATTAATAACCACCCTCAGTTTTGTCACTGTCCTGTTCAAAAAGTCCCACAGGGTATAAATTCCCCAAAGTCCCAGTCTAAGGAACACAAAGAACACATATACCTCTACCATAAGACATATATGGTTTAGATCACAAGTTAATTTTTCAATTCCTGTTCAAACAAAAGAATACCAATTTCTGGCTGCTTCTGCAACTGTTTTACTGCTCAAAATGGCTGTGAGTGCAATACATAGCTTGGTGTATGTATATTATATATATATATATATATATAAATATATATATATACACACACACACACAACCTGTTTAAACGCCTAGAAAACCTCAGTTTACAATATCACACTAAAATGAATTTCAAATTTTAGGCACCCATGAGCAACTTCATATTTGTATACTTTGTGTTCATAGATTTGGCCAACATGTGTACATTCCTTTCTAGATCACCCAGAACATTTTACTCATGCTAAAAAACCGGTATTTTGTTCCATGTCTAGAAAATACACTTTCATTTAAAATCATAAATAGAGGAAAATTTCCAAATCACAATGTCTTTTCAAAACCCAATTTTTTAACTTTCTAAGTTACAAAATTAAATATGCTAAATTGCCATTATTTTCCTTTTAAAACAGGAAAATCTTTGAGCATGGGACCTAAAAATTATTACCTTTATGCCTTCTAAAACTGCATTTTTGGGCAATTTTGGTATTCACAAAAATGACCACAGCCTATAAGTTAACATCCCATACACAGGATTGCCACAGTCTACTTTAGCACCCAGAAATAAGAGAACAGTCACAAAACTTTTAAATCAGATATAATAATATCTGATATAATAGGGAAAAAATAGCATGTTTGTATTATCCCAAAAGAAGTGCTCATAAAGAATGAATATACTATTAGGAAATGTTGTGCATCATGCTTTATTAAAAACCAATGATGAGTTAAGAGATTGTGCAGTGAAATCTTTGGCAAAGTTTTTCTAAACAGGATTTACATTGTTTTAGTAAAATAAAAATATAATACAAGCATAGCAATCAAATTATAGCAAGGGATAGTGTAGGAGAACCCATAAACTTGAAATTATTTTTGTGCTTTGTGAGAAAGACGTTTATGGGAATATCCTCCAGCTTTGTTGTCAAGGAGTTTGGATTGCTTTGCAACACAATGTGTACAATACTGGGAGTTTTGGTGCACTGCTGATATCCCTTACAAAAATGCAGCCCCAGTTCTCAAGCTGTAGGAAAGTGGTACCAGTATTACTTAATTCTCACTCTTGTTCCTTGCTAAAGTTAACCTAATATATTATCATTTAGGAGAAAAGCGTCTTCAGTGCCTAATAAACAGGGGTGAGTTTTAAAAAAAATACCATAACTTTCAATTTGGGAAGAAACTTCTACCTGCTTTGTGAGAAAGTATTTATCTAGGCTAAATAGCCTTCAGCCTTCTTCAGCTGCATTACAGATTTGTATTTATATCATTATATGAAAATACAAGTTTAGAGTAATTATTTAACAGAAAATATGGAGGCCACATCCACTTGTACTTACCTGGCAGAGGTTTTAAATCCTCTCAAAAAAATGGTGTGATTTGTTCCTCTCACACTACAGGAAGTTCAGTAATTGGCATATTGTTGGTACCGTCATGTTAATGAGTTTTAAAATTAGACTAGATCAGAAAATTAAACTGACATAAAGAAGATAGCTTGAAATTGCAAGGAGGTATGGACTCTGTGATCTACCCAATGTTAATGATTGAAGGGACATAATTTTTAAAATAAGAGCACTGCAAAGGATTTGAATGTTCTAGTGCTGCAAGACATGTCACAGACACTGAGTACAACCATGACTATTTTAATTCTTCTGACCTCAGTGACCCATGCACGTATCACTGAGGAGGACATCTCTGAGGGTGTCCTCACCTTCATCATGTGCCCAGTCTCTCACAGAACGCACTGGCATGATTTCCTTCCTACAGCAATGTCCAGTTTGTTTTTCCAAGCTGCCTCTTCTCAGATTGCAGTAACTGACAAACCTTGCCCTGGGTAATTTTGTTTGCTGGATATGCTCTCTCCAGGACAGTTTTCACTAGGAACCTTTCCAAGGATGGGTCACCCTGAGTTTGCCTTGGATGTAGATGTTAGGTAACTATTTAAATCCCACCACCACAGCTGCTTATTTCTGTATCAGGTTAATGAACACTGTGCACCCTATCAGAGCACTATATCAATTCAAAATAAAAAAGAACTTGATCAACAGGATAATCATAAAGCAGAAATTTTTTCAGTGTTATAAAAGGGCAGTTAGGAGAAAAATGAGCAATGCTTTTAACTAAGCAAGGAGAAAAGAATTTGAACAATCTGTATGATTAGATCACCAGTTTCAAACCCACACAGGCAAACTGGTACAAACCTCTCCATGAATATCAGTGAGCAATTGAAACCTGCCTCACAGACAAAGATGGAAAATGCAAGATTACTCTTACTACAAGACCATACCCTCTTAATAAACTAAGTTAATTTTAAACTGTGCCTTACACTTAAAAGGTTGTTCTATTCATATTTTTACCTAGAAGCAAACCAACAGTAAAGTTTTCAAGAGTCCTTATCCTTGGCCAAGTGGTTTTTGTTCTTATTTGTGCTGTACAACTACCTGTATAGAACCATTGTTTAATACCATATCATCTGAACAGTCAGACCTTCAAATATGGAATGGGAATGGTTTTCAACCTGAATAACTTCACTGAACAATTTATGGTCAGCCTCACATGGATTACCACAGTACAGCTGAAAGAAAAGTATGAACAACAGCACAAGTACAGGAACAGCTGGTTCACCACTTAGACGAGAGCTGAAGGTGGATAAAGATGTTTCTAGTGCTCTGGCTGTAGGCTAATGACAAAAGATGTTCACTGAAATAACACAGTTGTTCCCCTCTGCCCCTCCTTCTGTCATGCCAATGAAATTATTTGTGGGGTTATACTGAGCAGTAGATCAAAGAGCTGATCTGCATCAGGAATAGCACCTTCACTCTGACAGGGTTTTCAGCACCACCACGAAGGCAGAGCACTCCCATAAAGCTGTGTTTTTATCAACATCCCTGTCTCATCAAATCATGCCCTCATTTCTGTGTATCAATGGACTTTGATGCAAAGGTCACATTTCACCATTTGTCTTTAACGTGCATCATAAATAAATTGGAATCAATATTATGGTAAAAATAGCTAACTGAGGAATGACATCCTCTATCCACAGAACAAGTTTAAGTCTCCTGTAGACATGTCCAGTCTTTATTTCCCTTGTGAAATCACCAATACAAATACTGTTCATAAAAGGGCTGTGGTAATTTCATAAGTGGTAGTGAGCTTATTTAGCCTCTGTACCTAAGAACCAGTTTAAAGCTACATGTTCATTTTGTGCAGCATTTAGCAGACAAAGGCTAGGCACTGCATTTTAGTTATTAATTTAAACTGGTGTTAGTTAACCTGAAGTTTAATGCTTCCATTTTACTGACAATCGGCTGAGTCTCCAGGAGTGAAAAGATCCTAGTTACATCCACACACTCCTAATTCAGTTCAGCATACCATGCTTAGTTTGCTTGAAATAGGAAAAAAAATTACATTTGCTATGTGTACTATGAATTTAGTACAACTGGTCCATTGATGATGGTCCCTAGGGGGCAAAGAGAGATCATCAAAGCTAGGATAAGATCAACATGCAGAATGTGTGTAATCCACACTGCTGTCTGTCCACCAGTCTGTGTTATTAACTGGACATTGGAATTGAAATAAGTAATTAATTATTTCCTATGCAATGACAAGATAGAGAATCATTCTATAGGCAAATCTAAATTTAGCCTTTCCACTAATTATGCTTGTTTTTAAAGGGGACAGTCTCCATTTGTTATTTCATACTCAACTCTACATTTCTTTCAAATCCCTACAGGTAGTTATAAATACAGCACTTTAGGTTCTCAGTACCAAGACTTTTCCAGCCTTCTAAATCTGATTTTTACATGCTGATACAGAAAGACAAGGCTGTCCTTCTGTCTCATGCTGACACCTCAGTTTCATTAATCATGGGATTTTGGCTGTGTAATTCTTCTCTGCCCTCTCTGTCAGTCATTTGTTTTGCTTAGCACTGGTGCTCTTTCCTACCCCACATGCAATGACACAATTATTTGCACAGGGTTTCCAGAGCTAAACTAATAGGTCCCTGAAAATATGAGCAGGAGGTCATGCTTCTGCTCTTTATCTCCTACTAGCTCTGGTGCTCACCAGACCCTTCTTAGAGATAATTTAGTGTGCTAAAATGGCATAGTAAAAAACAAGGTTGGATAGTTTTCTGCTGTTCTACTTAGTGAGCTACATCTGCTCAGGAAGGGTTTGACAAATATTGAAACTGTTGTCCAGGTGGGGGAGAGAGCCAGTGCAAAGCACAGCTCAGCTCAGGGAAAACGTCCAAAACCTTTCCCCTTTCATAGAAGATGGTACCTTCTCCTGATCCCTTTTCACTTGCATTATTTTTAACCTTATCTGGTTGCCTGATCCAGCTCACAGTCCCCCAAACAGTTGTGTCAACAACTGAGTGAGTGACAGCCTGAGTGTAGAATTTCTTCCATCAGTTTCTCTCCAAAGGGCACATGATGTCTGAGCAGTGTTTTGCTTCAGACATGTTTATTAGGTTTGTTTAAATCAGACCATGCGTGGAGGTGTTACCAGGCATGAAAGATGAGAATCTGGTGCATTCAGCTTTTATAAAGGTCCTTCTAGTCTACTCTGCTCTACCACAACAGGAAAAATAATATCAAGTATGGTGGGCAGCTGTGGTATATTCCACAAACACCTTTGTTCTCGCATTTGTCTTCTTACTTACCAGGGTTAGTCTCCACAGAAACTAGAGATAAGCTTGCACCCCTCATTATACCTAATAAAGCTTCATAACTACTCACTAAGATATAAAGAATTTGCACTGAAGCTGCTAAGAAAATTCAGAGTCTATCTCATTAATTTTTTAGGATGAGGTAAATCTGATCAGCAAAAGATAAATTACGAATAAGTTGGCTCCTTTACTTGTTTAAGGGCTACTTAGCCCCAGGAATGCATTTCAGAAAAGCACTTCCAGGTATCAGAAAATCATATATAGTGATAGGCTGCATTTCACAGTAGCAAGGCAAGTTTGATACTGTACTTTGGTTGATCATCAAAGCTGCAGAATAACAGGGGTAAATTTACCTGACTTCAGAATAGGATGCTTCAGACAAAGTGCAGCTGAGTTTGGGTGGCAATTCAACTGACATTTAGGAAAATGCCTCTAAGGCCAGCCATCAGGACTCCAGTTGTACATTCTGCAAAATTTTCTCTCCATTAGATTTATCAGCTTTGTGTGGTGGCTAGACAAAGAGGTTCATAACTTCACACTGACATGTAGTTAACTGTTAGTGTTGTCTGTGACATTTGCTAATGTTTCCAAATACAGCAAAGGGTTTCTTTGGGGCTTATTACCTCAATGATGTCCCTTGCTCAGCGTTGAGAGAAATTTCAGGTTATTCTGGAAAACACTAGGCATTTGCATTCCCATGAGGTGAAACCCTGGACCATGGATCATGGACCCAGTGTATTCAGTAGAATCAAATCTTTACTCAGCACTTCTAAACTACCCATCTCCCATCAAGTTGCAACATGCTGCCAGTGGCAAGTAGAATTTCCACCTTTCAAAGGCAGCAGGAGAGCAAGAAAATGAAAATAAAGGTGGACTTCCCTACAGATACAATGACAGTGTTTTGTTTCATGTCCAACCAGTTGAAAAGAGAGCAAAACTATAAATATACAGAAGAAGCCAACTGCTCTCAAAAACTTCAATGCACTGAAAGATCAGTAGAACTTCTTAATGTAAAAGCCTGTAATTTCATTTCTTCAAAGTATTCTCACTTAAACATTTATTGCCACAAATGTAAAGATCTCTGTGAGATTAACGTGAATATTGTTTTTGAAAAGAAGAGCTAATAGCCTGTGCTTGAGATTGTCAAGCAGAGAGTCACAGTTTAATCTAAGCTCTATTGCTACATTTTTCCCATTTCACTTCCTCTGACCTGTAAAACCTAAGCATACCTGGATCTACAGTCAGTCAATATCACCTGAAAATTCAGGCTGAGTACCCAAATACACTGTACAAAGTGATTCTTTCTAAAGCAAGGTAGGGATTGGTAATATTGAGTCACTTGGCTACATACAAATTCTCAAGCAAGTCTGATTGCTACAAAAGTTTTAGAAAAAGGTTAGTGAAACATTTTAAGAGTAAACTGAAAAAAAAAAAAAAAAGAAAGAAAAAACAAGAAGAAGCAGAGTCTTATACTGTGACTGAGTCCTCTGGACCTCTGGATCCCTGACTGCCCAGCTCAGAGAGCACAGCAACAGCTGAGGTGCAGCTATCACTCAACAAAGTGATCAAAATGCAGATTGATAGCAGACCCTATGTGACCCTTACACTTTATCCTTTCAGGGTTTCACAGATTTTAATACTCATGGATGCAGGATTTCTGAGAAGCTGAGAGTATTATCAGATATTCATTCCAACTGGGAATCTATATGTATATATCTATGTCTAATGTATATTTACATCATCTATATCTAAATCTATATATATCTAAATTTAGATATAAATATAGCTATTGATATGGCTATTTCACTTCCAGGTCTGCTCCGTCTTTCAGGTGGAAGTGCTGATCCTCCCCTTTCCTGTCCTTAACCCACCCCTGCTTTAGCTCCTTTTAAGCAATAAAGCCAGTCCAATAAGCCTTCTTATGCTTAGTGCCTCTGTGAACATTTTAGTTAGACTTGCAAATGTTGCTAAATGTGATCCTCGACTCTCACAGGACTTTTCCTCACTAAATTACTGACATTCACCCAGCTGACATGTTCTTCAGCAGAATCCCAACACAGCCATGGTAGCCAATGCAATGATCCTGAGGAAACAGTAGCAAACCATTCATTCCTCTAGGCAGTGTAAAATTTGCAGTCACAGCCACCCAAACAAAAACAAAACCAGCATGACCACAAGGATAGAGCTAACAAGCAGCCCAACATCCACCTGATAACTGCAATGAATGGTATCTAGAAAAAGCGTGACTTGGGTCAGATATCTATATGCCTAAGAGATCAGGGAGCAAGAAAGCACTTTATACTATTCAGCCCAGACTAGAAAAGGACATTCCTAAGAGTACACTTGCTATTTTCCATTCTTTGATTCAACGAACAGTATCCAGTGGGATGATGGAGTTAAAAAATGTGGCTGTTGTTCTCCCCTACTATCTCAGCTCACAATACTCAGGTGAGCACTATGTGCAGAAGGAGGAGCAGAGGCTGGATACCAAAAAAACTTTCAGAGTTTACAGTTTTTCCCTTCCTGTGATTTAAAAAGAAACTCAGGAAAGTGCACTTTTATTTGTTGCTGCCTATTAACAAACCCTATTTTTTCATCATACAGTACAATATCTCTGTGGTAACTCCAGAGAAAATTGGTAGTTTTTCTTAGTAAAAATACATATGGGTTTTTTTCATCTATGTAGTCAATGAAATTAACCAGGTATGTTCTGAACCTTTTCATCTATTTGCCACTGAATAAGTAGTAATCACACATGGAGAGATTGTTACAAATTTTTTGCATAGGATTCAGTTTTGTTTTGTCAGAGATTTGCAAAACTTGTCAAAATCATGTTACTCCTGGTTTGACTGGATATAATGATGTTTTCACAAGGGCGAAGTTTAAATAGACAAAGAGATAAAAACATAAGGTCACTTAAGTGAGGCAATCTGAGCTGGAATATACATTCTGAATGTACAAATCTGTAGACTTTTTACAAGGCTTTCCCCTCAGCCCTGCACAGCTCTTCAAACAGAGAGTATCAGCTGGTGACTGAAGCACAGACCAGAGTCAGCTTTTATTTTTGGCTTGGATACAGATTTGTTGTGTGACCTTGATCAAGCAGTTTAACCTCTGCATTTCCTTATTAGTAAACAGGAATAATCACCATCCCTGACCTCATAGGCTTAATTCATGAATACTTGTAAAGAGCCTTGAGATCCTTGCCTGTATGTTGCTATAGAAACAAGAAGCAAACCTACAATACAATCGTGTATGATGCTTTCATGATCCCAGTCACAGCAGTATTCAAGGACTTCAGCCTTTCATTTTAATTTGCAGTAATACCATTGTTGGGAGTGAAATAGCAGCAATGTTCTATTTCATCCAGTTTTGGAGCTGGGGAAATGAAGTACAGACAATAAATTGACCTCAAAATTGTGTTTTTGTTTAACTTTAAAATTCAGTCATACACATGGGTATAGGGAAGACTGAGGAAAGGAGACTCAGACCTACATTTCCCTTAACATGAGTCCAAGTGTACACATGTACAGATCATACAGGCAGGATGGCCATGCTGCACTTAGCTGGACATCAAAATGTATCTGCCCTTCTTGCAAGATAGCTGCTAAGCACTTCCTAATAGACTTAAGACACATATTGCAAAAGCAATGCTAGCAATTTTAGACAGCCTAGGAAACCCACACACACTTATCAAAAGTTAACATGGCTACATGGAAACTGAGTGATCAGTCAGTAGTGCAGTTCATTCGGGCATAGCACAGGCACAAACAGGGGAGACTTCCTGCTCTGCGTCAGTCAGCGGCACAATTCACACTGACAGCAGGCAGTGAAGGCTCAGTGACTACATGGCCAACTCAAAATCAAAGAAGGAAAACTGCAGCAGGTCTGGCATATACCACATTAATCCTCTGCCCAACCACTCCATTCCATGAGTGTCACTGGGAGCTGGAATTAACAAATGCATGTTTATGTTACATTTTCTTTTATAAGTTGACATTTGTGATAAGATTTCTGCAATAAAGTTTGTTTACTGACAGGCTTCCTTTGTTGCTTTTTCCCCAGTCACCAACATTGCAGGCAGACAGTTTAATCACAGCATTGCAGATTGGGAAGTGCTGAAATATCTCTGCTCTAAGCCTGCTTTACAATCTACTAACAGAACACGTGGCTAAATCATCATATGACTTAATCTATTGACGTAAAAGCCAGCATGGAATTTATATGGTGAAAGAATGTTTAAGTATAAAAGAATTTATATAGCAAATAATTTCAACTGATGCAGATTCAGCCACTCACTCACTCACTGTCAAGATGCACAAGACTGCATCTGCTGCTACAGGAGTCAACTTTGAAGAGTTAGTCTATGTCACTAGGATGTACCACAGTCAGCAAGTGTTCACTATGTCTGAAAAACAGTTTCTGAATCAAAATCATCATAAAGTACAAGATTCTAAAGTTAAACCACTGTAGGACATGGGATAAAAGAGTGGAAGTAATTTATCTTAAAAATATATGTTATTATATGTTTATATTGGATTTTTACAATGTTTATAGAAAAGTTTTGAACTATCTTCCATTTCATTTTTTTAAAGAAGCTGTGGATTAAACCTCCTTCATAAAGCCTTCATAAATTTTTTTTTCTACAGTGCTGTAATACAAGCATTTGACCTAATGCTCCTTTTTTCTTAGATTGGACAAACAAAACCTTGGCAGCAGTTTCTGGATACCAGTATAAACAGCTGGGTTCCCTGTGAACCCAAAGATACACTTTAGAAAAAAAAGGCCATTGAAAACCATTTTCTTTAAGGCCCTTATCAAAATGCTCATCCTGAATATCCCACTGGTAACATACAGCCCATGCACATTAGATGCACCTTATAAAAAGGTATTTTTGGAAACCCAACTAAATTTGACAAACCAGCTCTTAGTATAATTTTGACTGTCTGCCAACACTGAGATTTGCACAAAATTATGATCTTCAGTACCTTTGCTAAGGAACAGTGCAAACAACACTTTTGCAGCCAAACCCTGTTTATTAGCATGGGAATTCAGTAGGTTGAGCTGGCAAACTGCTGCAAACTTGGCTAACATAGCTGGGGTGCTGTATGAAATCTCTGTGCTGTTGAGTAGCATTGTATGAATCAGCAAACACAGAGAAATGATCACATTGGTGTGACATGTATAGAAGTCACTGTTGGTCATTTTATATCAGGCACTTTATCTTTGCTCTCTTTTGTGGATTGAGTTAGAGTAATCCACAAACCCAGATTAAAACAAATAACAAAACACTGCTCCTCTGGTTAGGTAGTTTTGACTACTTTCCTCTCATCAAGTGAAAAGCAGGACAGAATCAGAGATCAGATCTTCTTCATTTGATCCTACACAAGAAAGGAGACAAAAGGACAAGTGAAAAGAGGCTATAAGCTCTCCTGTTGGGATTTTGCCAGGGATTTCTCCCACATGAACAATTATTGGAAAGACCAATACCCTGAAATTTCATAGCCTGGCTTCGGCTTTTTCCACTCCTGCTTATAAAACCTTTCTATTACCACCACAGGTTGTCTGTGACTGACCCTATGCTTTTAGCATGGGAGGGGACTTCCTTTTCTCCAGCTTTCTTTTCCAGGCTGTTTCTGACAAACTCTGAGTACTTGGTCTCTTTGACACTGGCAATTATCCCACCAATCCCAGTTACAATATGTCAGCTGGAGGCTAGAATAAAAGCAATAACTAACTGTAGAAAAGCCCTATAAAAATGTTATATGCTACTGGTCTCAGATTATCTCAGGTTTTACATGTTCTAGAAGGTGGAAGTCTTCATCTCTGCTATGCCCTACTGCCCTTTTTCCACTCTTTAGGCTTTCTAAAGCCTAGACTCGTGTTCACGTTTTTAAAGATTTCATGCAAGTTGCTTGTGAAAGCTGCCATATTATCACCTACTTCCCTGGCAAAGCTGCAAAAGCCAGCAAAGCTGTTATTATTATCACTCCTCACATAGTTAAGATGCAATAGCAGTGCAAATAGCAAAGTAAGAGAATGTTTTAAAGAAAAATATTGCCCATTAAAATTTGATTACAGTAAGCCAGGCTTTATATTATTACAGAAAGAACTGCTGAGAACTGGAGTGCCTCCATGCTCACCAGCAAAGTTACGTGTCCATTGAGTGGGTGAGGAAGGAACAGGAAAGGATGATGAAGATAGGGGAGTGCAGGGAGATAGAGAAGCTGAATAGTATTCTAGTCCCCAGTGTGTGCAAACACTCTTTCTCCTTTGGAAATCCAGACAGAACATGAGCTATTCCTGCTTCCTGCTCTAGAACTTCTGCTCCTTAGCTGAGTGGCACAGCTCTTGCTTTTCGCACTGGCAAGAGGTCAGTCATCACATAAGCACTGCCAAGTGTTATAATTACTGTGTCCACGTGGTCACTGTGTCTTATTGCCCAGTTATTTCATAACTGAGTGCTAAGTACTGCACCAGCTCCAAGCACACAGCTCTCACTGACTCCTAGGGCTCCCTTTATACATAGGTCTGCTGGAATCAACATTTTTCCTGAGTTTATTTACTTGACCTGTCAATATTTTGGAGAACATAATGGTGCTTTGGAACGATTGCGTATTTGCCTTGTCTACGCATTGAAGCTGTACTTACACATGTATCTCTTGCAGAATTCATTCATGAGGAAAACCATACAAGTTTACAAGTTAATAATCTCTCTGAATGTCAAAATCCAGGGCAGATCAGGATGTGCATTGTGTTGGCAGTGCTGCAAACTGGGCTGTTTTAGTATTAACAGTAAATTTCCTAGCCTCAGTAAAACTTTTAATAGGTTTTGCAGCAGGTTAACAACTAGCCATGGATATTTGCCATAAGTAATGCAAAGCACAGGAAAAAAAGGTGCAACTATTAAGAAAACACTACCTTGAGTTTTCAATTCAATAGAAAGACTCCTGTGCTTTCTTTTAGATTTACACTTCTGAGTAAAACAGATATGCCACCTTTGTTAGAAAGAACAGCGATTTCCAGAACCTACTGATCAGCACATTTTAGATCCCAAATATTCCAAACCAACACCAAGTAAGATTTTGTTAAGGCTCCTAGCTGTAGAATGTGACTGAGTAGTTCACACTACATGGGTTCCAGCTTCAGCTACATAATCAATGAGACAATGTTTAGGTGCATAGAGCAATGGGGCAAAGTATCTTCAGCGGCTCCACCTCACAATCTGGTACAGAAATAAAACAAGCCTTGAACCAGACTGTCGACTGGGATGACTGACATCAGACACAGATTCTGCCATCCTGGTTTTGGGGATAGCAAATTCTGGAAAGGAGAACATGAACACCTGAGAAAGAGTTTTTTCTCAGAACATGGACTACTTTCTTCATCCATTCTAGGAAGATAAAAAGCAGTGAGATCCTTATGGTGACTCTTGAGATAGCAACCCCACAGCAATCACTGGTGATAGACAAGAGGAAGGAACCACTCTTCTGGGGCTATGTTTCATCAGCCACTAGTATTCTGTGATCATTCCCCTTCCCTCATTTTCTTCTGGTTATAAATTATGAGATATAAAGCATATGTAAGCTATGTAACATTCTGCCTCTCTTGTCTGTCCCTGTAACTGCCCCTTCTGCCATCCCCAAATTTTCTTCTTGTGGCTGTTTACAGAGTGCAAGTAGAAAGTAGGTCAGACAAATGGAGACTGTCAGATGACTAGTTTCAATTTATGGACATGTTGTTGTCTCTGTAGAACCATAGCGTTGTTGTTACAAATCCCTAAAAGTTTGTTTTAGCCTGAAAGGCTATTAGACTTACTTCACCAGCAAAGGAGAAGGCTTTCTGCAGGAATTTCATCTGATCAAGTCAACAGAACTCTGCCTGCAGAGCACAGCTTCTGAACATTTGGCTTCATTTTTGTGTCATTTATTCTTTACCTTTTCCTGCTCATAATGGAAACACTATGAAAAGCCTAAACAATTTAACAACTGGGGTTTATCTTCCTTTTTGCCCCTCACTTTGACCAAAATCTCACTTAGTCATGATAGCTTAGAATCATAAGCAGCCTTGGAAACATGTGTTTCATGTATTGATATGCTTCATACAGCCACGTGACAGTGTCCCACTGTGCCATGAGGAGTGCACACCACAATGGCTGCTACTAATGGCAGGGAAGGGGAGTACAATTTACAGCTCTTTTAACTCCTCCAGCAAAGACACCACCAGTCAGTTACTGTGGCAAATAAAGTATTCTGACAGAAGTATGATTGAAGTTGACAATAGTCCCATAAATGTCAGCAGAGTTTCCAATAGTGTTGACAGTTTTAGTGAATTCATGGCAAAGCAAGCAGTAACTGTTCCATTAGTCCTATAGTCTGGTAAGGCCAGAATGACAGTTTTAATGTTTTATTGTCAAGTCACCTGTCAGAACAACTGACTGTTGCCTTTAGACTCCTGTTACCTGTGTGAAACATGGTATAGTAAATAACCATAAGCTGGTACTTCCTTAGACTGTTTTAAAAACATATTACAGCAGCAACATCAAGCAGTACTTCAATTCTAGTCTCAACAAAACTCTAACCAGCTTTTTTGGCTTAAACAAAAGAGTAACCACTTCCTCTTGTTCTCAAAAAAACCTGACAACACAGCAGAGCAGAAGTGCCGAGAAAAGAAAGTTCAGAGAGGCCAAGAAACATACCTGTGGTAAAATCTTAATACTACTAAAATCCATGGTAGTTTTGCTATGAATTCAGAAAGACCAAAACTTAACTTTATATGTTTGCTTTTGTGTTGCTCAGAGAAACAAGTAGAAGATATGGTGGTCATTGTTTCTCCCATTCATATGGAAGCCCTTCAGTGGTGGGGCTATATGGGAGTAAACCATTAGACTGGGACCAGAAGTGGGTAGAAGTCAAGGTATAATTTTTTCTAATGAAATTCCCTTTGGAAAGGTCCCTCAGGAAATGTTTTAACTGACAGAATACAGAGCAGCCTTTAAACTGGGTGAAATCAGAGGAAATGGAAAACTGGACCCCTCCCCACCTATATTGCCCACATAATGCCCTACTGCAAAGGCTTACATTTCCCACTATTTCTTTTCTGTAGATATATTCCTATATTTGAATGCATTGAAAAATCTTGCCCTAAGAAATAAGGTCTCTCCTTTTTTCAAGAGGATGCTGAAATGTTGACAGTAGCTACTACTTGGAATTTCTTTCCGTAAAAATGCACAACTTTAACTACCATGGGTAGGATCTCTCTGACCTTGTGAATCTGTCTTACCAGGTGGAAGCTGGGTGTCCATTCTCACCAGCTGCGTAGGGACTCAGTAACAGGAGGAGAAGTTCTCTGATTTAAATGGGGTAATTCCTCCTATCATAAAATACACTTCTAAAAGAAATGAGATCTCTTGAGGGAAACTCAGCCTTTCTTTTAAAAAATATTTTTAAAGCAAATGTTGCTGTGATTAATTTCATTAACTCTTGGCTTGGATTCAAGTAATTCATGGATCCAAATAAGAACATGAAAATGAGTGCATTATTACCACATCTGAAAAAAAAGTTCTAAAATTCTTAAGCTGCAACTACTTTCCTTTGCAACAGAAACTTAGAAGTGTTTCAGCTCATAAACTCATGGTACCTGATAGCTTTTGCATGTTATGCTTTACCATGACACCTGGATCTTTCTAGTTTATTGTATCTATGTGTTCAGCATGAAAGATCTGAAGGTCTCAAGAGACCTTCCAAATTCGTAAGGCCCTCCTAGTCAGCTAGTTAGATTATTAGTCACGTGCCTTCTGAAGCTAATAAACTTTCAGTTGTCAAATTTTCAGTACTGTTCCTTTAGTGCTTCCTTCCTGAACACAAGTATTTTTACTATTTCAAGGCAACAAATCCAGATCTCTTTAGATAGTACATTGCTAATTGCAAGAAATTCAATGAGTGTCACAGACTTAAGAGTTAATAGCTTACTTATTTTGCAGCAGCCACCAGTTCCACATACATAATCTCAAAACTTCATTCCAACCTGTTTTTTCTAATCACTTTTTTTTTTCCAACAGGCTGTTTCTCATCACTAATGTTAGTGATATGACTTTGCTGATACATTATTTCAATTTTCATCTAGTTTTATCCCACTGGAACTTGGACAACCCTTCATAAAATTTCAGGAAAAAAATAGCAAAACATGCCAGCTGTATTAGGTCTCTCAAGGTTATGGTAAAAGACTGTGACCACAAGAGAAGACCATTCTGCTTGGTGCTATCCAGACCAACAGGGCATGCTTACATCTCCAGCAAGGCATGACTGTATTGCATCAAGGTATGCTTTACATAGGTGGACTGCAGGCAGTTCAGCAGTGAAGCTACAGAACCTGGCACAGACTGCAAAGCCTGCCTGAAAAGCAAATTCAGAAAGTTAATCTGCACTGAATTCTTTGCTGCTGAATCTATACTGATAAGGGTATTTGACTGATGTTAATTAATTTAAAGCTAATTTAAGTATTTCTATGTAAGATGGAGTCATAATGTGATTGCTATATAATTATCTCTGTAGTAAGATACGGTGCTTTCTTGTGGTTGCCAGAATTAAAAAAGGGTAGTGTCATGAGAAAACAGGTGGCTTCCTTAATTTCGTGCTGAAAATGTTATCCATCTACAGACACAAACTGCCTGGCATGAACTACAGGGAATGGCTATAGAAACACATAATTTCCAAATTTAGTCTCTACGTATTTCAGAAGAAACATCTGTGGCTTAAGACAGCCAAACATACCTTGCTTTCCTTTATCAGCACAGTGTCAGCTTCCTGTCAACTTCACTTCCCAAATTCACCCTCCTATTTCCTCAGTCTGAAAATCAAAAATAACAGCAACTCAAAAGTTAGCAAGAGTAAAGGTGGCAATAGCACTAATGAGGGATATTTATTGTCTTTTCAACTCACTTTAAGGGCTATGAAATCCACATAGAAGAGTTATTTCTGTAAAAGATCAACTTACTAATATTTTCTGTCCACTGCCAATTGCAGCTCTCCTAACATACCTGCACTGCTGACTGCATGAGTCACTTGGAACATGACATCAGACCTTCAGCATCAGGCAATGACGGCACTAAGCAGTCACTGACCAATAGGTTGAAATATACACAGGAGGTCTGCTATGCTGACACTGTTATACAGTCCTCTGAATTTCCTGTTTCCAAACAATCTTCTGATACATTTAACAGTATACAATGGTCAGGTTTTTAGCTCAAGCTGGGAACTGAAAAAGAAAACAAAGATGACAAAGTCGTAAACACACAATAAATTTTAAAATGTAACTTCTGAGGCTCCTTTGCTTCTTGCTTTTTTGTCAAGTCTTTTAGCTGACTTAAAAAGTGATAACTAACTCTACAATTGGAATAGTAACACCTCAGCCTTGAAAAACAAACCACTGAAAAGTAAAACTGAAATCAGTTTTAAAGGATAGGCTGAAAGGAACCTTTTCAGCAGAAAGCTCAGAAGCAGCTTGGAAGGAAAAGCAAATAAAAGAGGGCAGAAAAATGTCTGAAATTCATGTAATACAAAGTTCTGATTTAACAGTAAGCTGGCTACTTGTGCTGGTGACTTGGTTCTCAAAGGTAGGACAAACTCTTGGACAAGTCCTATACAGTGAAAACATGGTAGTTAATGTCTAAACATACAGTTCTAATGTTTAAGTCTAGAAACAGGATACTACCTGTTTATACACAAGAACTCAAACCTAGGAGCTTATACTCAGACGCACACAGCAAAGCTCTTCATGGTCTGTTCTGCAATCTGCTCTAGACTCCTCTGTACCACCACAGTAACTCAGTAAGGGGCCAGGGAAGAAAAGGCCTTATGTGGCCATTACGTTTTCAAACTGGCTCCTACTGCCACAGCCCTAAATCCCACTGACATTTGCTTGGAACTGAATTCAAAGACCCTAAAAATCAGCTATAATAGGGCTCAGTCACAAATTAAGCAGAAGTGTTTAATTCCCTCTCTGAACTGCTGAAGTTATCTAACACCAGATGATCAAGTCACATAATTTCAAAATAAATATAGGGTGCTTTTAAGTTATTTTATCATTTGAAGATCTCATTGGTAGTAGAAAGGAATAGAAGCAGGACAGAAGGTAATGATACTCTAAGAATAACATTCCAAAACAATTCATTTACCCCAAAATCCCAAAACTGCTCTCAATCTATGCTCCACCCAGCCTATAATCGTGCTTAAGATTATCATGACCCAGGTGTAGGACCTTGTCCTTGCTGAAGTCTATAAGGTTCACATGGACGCACTTCTCAGGCCTGTCCAGATCCCTCTGGATGGTATCCCTTCCCTCAAGCATTTCAGCTGCACCACAAAGCTCAGTGTCACCAGCAAGCTTGCACTTGATCCCACTGTCCATGTCTCTGAGAAAGGTGTTAAACAGCACCAGTCCCAGTAATGATCCCTGAGGAACATCGCTGGTCTCAACTTGGACACTGAGCAGTTGACCACAACTCTGAATGTGATCACTGAAAGGAAATAGAAAAACCACAAAAGATGTGTTCGAGAATTGAAATTCAGTGCTTCAGAAACTAACCAGGGCACAGTGTGGCTGTTCAAATCCTGGAAACAGAGATGATCAGCCAGTTGCATCTTCTCCAAAAATATCCACTGTGTATCTAACAGTGTGAAGACTACTTTCCAAATAAGCTCAAAAAACTTAACGCAGGAAGAAAGGTTGAAACACTGAAAACTTTAGGCATGGATGAGTTTGACACTTTATTCCGGAACAATCATTGGACAACAAAGAACTCTTAACCAGGAAAAATAACAGCCAGCAGAAGTCTCTCTGCATTCCTGCTCTGCTTCCAATTCCCCTGAGAACATGGGAAAAAAACTGGAGAAGTTAAAACTGTTCCCATAAGCAACCTAAGTTCTCTTTTGGCCTGCTGTTATTACAATAAAAGCAAATCTATTACAACCAGCTTTAGTCAGCTATTGCACAGATTTTTAGAACTGAAAGAGTCATCTCCAGCTCCCTTTAAAATCAATTAAGAAAACAGGTATTTAACAAGTCATTTATCTGTTTTATTTTAGGCAGTGGCATCGGGATGAGAAAAATTGTGCTGCAAAATGAAAACAAAAAGCCCTATAAATTTCCCTATTTTCCTCTACACACAATAAATGAAGTCCAGACAAGGAATTGTCTGTGTTTAGTAAAATGAATCCCACCCAGTAAGCCTGTGGCATACAGAAACTTCTCCCAGAGGCCTTTTGTTATAGCTGTTACAGTTTTTATCATTTCCAGACTATCAGGCAACAACAGCGCCTTCATGATGATCTCTAGATGTGCAGTGGAATCACAGATATTCAAAGCTCTTCCAGGATTTCAAATCCATCAGATTCCACTCCATGTACTGTATGGATCTGAGGGGTACACCTTACCATGTAAATACTCTACATGATAAACAGGAAAGAAATAGATCAGAGAAACTCTTTTTTCTACATTGGCTACATAAACTCCCTCCCTCCCATTGCAGAGACTTAGGACAAAACCTGAAAGATTGAAAACTGTAAGACATGCTAAAAAATTTAAGAAAAAAATACTAAGCTGCATTCTTGTTCAGAAAAGAATAATACTAGCAACCCAGAATCTGCAACGCAGCGTGAGAAAAATCTTTGGTTGAAGACCTACATCATCTTCCTAACTCAATTTTTATAGCAATATTGAACATTGATGGAAGAGATTTGCTATTAATCCTCCTACTCAGAAGCTGCTATAAACGCCAAGGTGAGCATTGCTCATATTGTAAGCTAAGCTTGATAACAGTCTAATATCTACAAATCCAGCTCTATTTATTATTTTATTTTTAAAAATCTGCACATGTGATAAAAGAATCAGTCACTCTTTGGATAGGGCGTGCCATCACAATGCTCTTTTATGCTCCCTCAAATAACTGGTGCCCAGAGAAGGTGGAACTGGCTTATCTCTGACTCCAACAATTACTACAAACACCTTATTTTTCCACCTGAATAGGTCCCCAAAGCACATAATAGTTCCAGAAATTAGGTAGTATACAAGTGGTGTTCACCATCAGAACCATTTCACCTGTAGAAAACCAGACCTCTTATTAGATTTTGTGATTGAGCAAAGTCTTGTCCATCCTACAACAGACAAAACCACTGTTATCAAGTATCAGTACAGCTTCACTATTTTATAGAAGGGTTTTGAGTACCATGTTCACTTTGCAGCTCCTCATCACAAGAAAGACATTGATGTGTTGGAGTGAATTCAGGGGAAGGCTACTAAGCTGACTGGGAGACAAAGCACATGATGTACATAGATGGAAGAATTGTGTTTGTCCAGTCTTTACAAGAGAGGAGTTAGGGGAGACCTAATTGGATAGGGACCTGAGCAGCCTGATCCTTTTGAACCTGCTCTGTGCAAGCAGTTGCACTAGGTGACCTTTCAGAGGCCCTTTCCAAGCTATGTAATTATATGTTTCTGGGAAATGAATGAGAAAGTGAGAAGAAGACTAAATACAGCCATGAGGAAGCAGTTTCTATGGCTTTAATGCACAATTCCATCAGTTCTAGAAGGGTGTTAAATCAATATTCAATACTCAGAAGCAGTCTTATCTTGTTGTTTGCCAAATAATGACATGTTACATAGCTGGGTCTACACACAGACACTCAGACTGCCCACAAATCTCATCCCCTTTACAGCAAGCGACGATACAGCTGTCCTAAGGACAAGGAACTGTCTTATCTGCAGACAACTGAATTAGCTGGGCACACAGCCTATCCACAAAGCAGTGAGGCTGCTCTTGAATGACCTTTAACATTTCAGCACTAACTAATGTTCTTCCTGCAAGAGAATCAGCTGTTTTCATGTACCCCCAGATTCAGGAACAAAAAGGCCCTAACAAGTGCAGAATGAACAGTTAACACATTTGGTTTCAAGACGAACGCTGCACAGCACTACAGACACAGTTACCGAGATCCTCTTACATGCTGTGTATATTTTGCCAATACAATCTGAAGCCATGAAGAAATGTATTGCCAAGAGAAGCAACCAAATGTAAATGCACTCTGCCAGAAGAAGTTGCTAGGTGCACTATGCCAACAGAATGTTTGCCAGCTAGAACTCCTCATGCAGAAAAGGCCATGGATTGCCACTGGCTTACAGACTCTCTGTCAGATTCCAGTATTAAATGGATGGATTAACATTTTGCAACCAACAAGGTGACACTAGTTATCTTCATGACTGTTTTTAGTAACTAGTAAATACTAGTCGACACTAGTCAACATGTCAATTTACACCATCATCTGTACTGAACCTTGCAAACACAAGGCTGCAAATATCTGCAACTGCCTAAGTACATACACCATAGATGTGGAATCACTTAAGAACTCCATGAGGTTTCATATGCTGCCACATGTAGTACAGGCTTAATACTCCGCCTTGTACACTCAGACACAGCAGACAAGATCCTGAAGTACCTTTGCATGCTGTGCACTAGTACAAATCAAAAGGACAGATGTCTCATACTAACAAAAATGGTAAGCTGTTGTTTATGGTTCACATTAGGATTTGAACTATGCAGTCCCAATAATAAAACTACCTTGCCAGATAACAAGGTGGTGATGCAGGGTATTTGAAAGTTCTCTGAAAAAAAAGTTTTTATTCCTTTTTACTAATCCAATGAATAAGGAACTTTGTGGGACATACTTAACCTGATTCAACTTCTTACAAGGGTTTGAAAGTCTATCCAAAGAAAAAGAAATAATCTAAGCATAATCTGGTGATGAACCATGAAAAAGATTCAGGCAAGGCATGTGATTTTCCATTTTCCCAAAACATTTAATGTTCAACATTTAACCGATGAGAAATATCTTGAGCTTCTTTTATCTTCAAGAGAAAACAAAAATAATTGAAAGTAGTTTAGATTTTTTTAAATTGATTAAGAGGGACTTCATTAATAAGAAGGTCTGGGAGAGAAGACGTAAATGCTGTCAAACTAACAAGTTAGCAAAAGGAAGCTACAGTTAATCTTGGAATCCTTCCTGTAGGAATTATAGCACATTGAAGAACAACATGTAATAATTTTGGCCACATCTTTTATACATTTTCATAGTGAGACATTTACTGAAAAACAAACTAACAAAGCAAACTTTCAGTCAAAGGCAACATTCTAACAGATCATCCCCACTCCCTCAGCAGAGCATGAGAGAGGTCCAGTATAGATGAAGGACTGATGAGTTAACAGATTACCCAAAACCATCAATAACAACACTCAAATACTGTGATGGTATACATAGACTAAAATGTGGGATCTGTTGAAATAACAGAACAGCCAATGCCTAATGTAGCAATGGAACTAGTACACAGGAAAAAAGAAGAAGCTACACAATTATAGAGCCCATTTCTTATGCCTGTACAAGAATGCAAGCAAAAACCTAAAAAAATTATGTCCACTAGAGATATTGCAAAAATGTCATAGAAAAGCTGACCTCGCAAATCCCATGAGCAAAATCATTCAGATGGTCTCTGTCATGAACACTATACAGCATTTACAATTAGCAGTAATACAGATTAATAAGAGCCACTAGTATCCTGGAAAATTGATACCAGGCAGACATAGTCAGTAGAAAAATTATTCTGTCCAAATGAGTTACCGTTAATGACTCCCACTGCAATGAACTTCACTAAAATTTCTCTGGTCAGGATTCTAAACCCAGGAAGGCTCTCACCTTCCCAAATTTGCTCTGATTTAGATCCCAACAGTAACTAAGTCAAGCTGATCAAAAACCATTAAGGGGAAAAAAGATATGTGAAAACAACTGCTGACTTAAAAACTGCAGTCTGACACCTCTAAGGCAGCAAGATGTCTCAGGAATTGAATCACGCTTATTATCTAAAGCCTTTCAGAAACTGTCTTTAACCACCTCATTTTACAAGTTAGAGAGAATTTTGCTTTTGACTCCCATAGTTATAGGATTGGCCAGTCCTGACATGAGTTGAGACATCCATCTATTAAAGATCTGTTAGAGAAGCACACACAGTAACACTTGCATCATCACTGAAATAATTTTCCTTTAAAAAGCAGTTACCACATAGTCATGTGGAGCAGATAAAAATACTACCAAAGTAATTACAATGTAGACCAGCTCTGACTCTTCCAATCTTTGTACTTTGGCGTAGTTCTTGTTGAAAAAATGTCACTATTCAAGTTCTGTGTTGTTCAGATCACTAGAGATGGATATTCGTCCCACCTACTTATTCTTCCCACTTTAACACTGTTGTGAGGAACTATTTCTGATATCCACCTACACCAGAAAGAATCTGGTCTGCAGCCTTTTTAAATCCCACTACTTTGAAAGACAAATTCAGATAGCTGTTATAGACAGATCATTTTGTAATACCTGCTCTTTATAGTTCTACCTATGCCCCCCCAACAGGTCAGTTCTGAAAATCTCCACTGTAGCCACTATTTCTAGGGCAGGTGCTCAACTTTCAGAATAAATGCTAAGATTATGCATCAGTCAGGTCTAGATAGAGGCTAGCTGGGTAACACATGGATTCAGCTAAAAATTCAGCTATTTTCATTTATTGAACTTATTTTTGTTTACTGAGCTTATTACTTTAAAACAGGTGGTATAGTAACCCATAACTTTTATTTTGGTTACAGGAAGCAGTTTTCCCATTACAGCCTTAATAAAGTCCAAATAGGAAATATAGGCTGGGTGGGGGAATCATATTTTGGAGAATTTTTGGGGTTAATGTTACTTCAAAGCTCCACTCCCTGTGAAACACTAGAGCCCAAATCAAGTAGGTGCAGGTTAAGATGAGATTAAATGGTATTCCTTCAGCAACTGATGTATTATTCCTTCATCACGTTTTCTGGCCTGAGGGTGAGAGCATTGCCATGGCTTGGGAATATCTTGGTGGATGTTTCCTTGTTGAATAATACATTCAGAATTTCTAAGTCCCTGCGCATTGTCTTGAGTAGACAGCTCTTGTTCTATGGATGTTGATAATCACAACTAAGCTTATCTTTTGGGTAATTACCTCTTTAAATGCTTTTATTCTTTATTAGAGGCATTTCCAGGATAGCATGGGCATTATCACTTCTCACTTAGGCTTTTGGTGACTGAGCTAGGCTAAGGGTTAACACTGGCTTAATTAATGTTTGGTGTGCTATTGTGTGAGTGTAGACTTCAAGCTTGCTTAGTCTCCACAAACTTACCCTCCTATTTTAAGTCTTTCAGGGAACAGAATGCCACAATAAGTATCTGAACAGCTGTCAACTAAAGGCCTGTTTAGGCCTCAAGACATCAAACTCAGGATGACATAATTTGAGCATCTGAACAGCCTGAACTGGATTTGTGAGAATTGCTTTTTTTTCAGAAGGAGTGTCTGAAAAAAACCTGCCTTTTCTTCCAGCATTAAGTATTTCAGCTGGAAGAACCTGTTTCTACTAAAGCATAGTTTCTATGTCTGAGAACTATTATAAATTTTTTCTAGTGTTAAAATGAGTATCTACGTAAAGTTCACTGAAATTGCATATGTTAAATAAAAACATCTATAAAGACATTTGAGAAGCTCATCTTCTCAAAATATAAGTGAGCTTGAAATATTATTCAAATCATACAGAAAGCCTTTTTAAAATTACATTCTAAATACAGCTGAGCAGCTTCAGTTTGCCATGGAAAGGGTGAACAGTATTGTTAACACCTGTTCATGCCTCATAGCATGGCATTTGAAACTGGCAGCACTCAGCTCTCTAAAAAGCCAAGGTTTATTTTGCTTTTTGAATAAAACACTGGTAAAACTTAAAAAGTTTGGATCATCTACTAACTGTGACCCATATAAATTTCACAGTAAAGGATGAAAAATTCTCATTGTAGTATAATTACATTCTCTTTAATTAAGGTGTGACTTGGTGTTGTCTTAGATTACTATCACTATTTCTTTTTCATACAGGCATAAATGTATGTCTAAACATTAAAACTTTGAAATCTGATTTTACTGCTATTGGTAGATCACAGTTAATGTACAGGAGGACAGGGCACTCAGAACCTGAGGCTCTTTTAGAACTGCCTGCAGTATAACTCTGCAATATCAGTCCAGTTCCTTTGACCTCACTATGATCATTCCATGGTTCATCTTCCTGTAATTTAAATATCTAGGAATCCTGTTTCCAAAAGTCAGCTTTATCCACTGGGCACACAGAGCATTCTTTTGTGGTGGCTGCATTGACAGCATACAAAAAATATCTGGGAAAAGGGCACTGATTTTTTATTTTTCACTACACTCAACTGTTGGAAACAGCCTAATACCAGCCAGTAGCAGTGGTGTGCACTAAAAGTAACTTCTTTTAACTACAAAACATACTTTCATTCATTAATTCTATTAGGTACCTTTCTATCTCAAAAACTTAAAAGGCAACAGCTGTTGGTATACAAGCTGTTGTACAAAGTATACTAGCTCATTTGTAGAATCAGTTCTTGCTCTGAGAAACATAAGCATCTTTACTTCCATCCTTAACAGAGTTTTATTCTGGTTGTCACATCTCTCCTACCCTCAATAATTTCCATATGTTATTCTACTTTGTCTCAGTGCTATTAACAGCCATTTACTGACAACTTCTTGAAACTCCTTGCAGTTTCAACTTCAATGGCCCTTGACACTGCCTCTGTTTAATATCCTCACAGACAAGCTGACAACGTATGGGGTATATCAGTGGACAGTAAGGTGGATTGAAAACAAGAATGGCCAAACTGGGAGGGTGGCATGAAGTACAGCTGGAGGCAAGACACTGGTGGTGCCACCCAGGGATCAGTACTGGGGCCAGTACTTTCTAATACTCTCATAAATGACATGTGAAGGGACAAGAGCACATCCACTGCAAGTTCACAATAACACAAAACTGAATAGAGTGGCTAATACACCACACACTGCTTTCCAGAGAAACCTTGACAGGAAGGAAAAATGAGAAAAACCTCATCAGGGAAGTGCAAATTCCTGCACCTGGGCTTTAATAATCCCAGGCTCCAGTACAGGCTAGATTCTGACTGGAAAGCAGCTCTGCAGAGGAGGATCTTGGCAGTTCAGCCCAGAGAAGAAGAGGCTCAGGTGGATCCTGTCCATGTGTATAAATACTGAATAGGAATAAACAAAAAAGAGGGAACCCTGGTGCCCAGCATCAGGGTAAGAGGCAATGGCTGCACATTAAAACACATAAAATTAATGCGGGCACATGAAAAACAAATGTGGACAAGAAACCATTCTTTTTACTCTGTGTGAGTGATCAGACCATGGACCTTGTTCCCAAGAGGTGGTCTGAAGACTGAATCCTTTGACATATTCAAAGACAGCAGGATGCAGCACTAAGTAACCTGCCCTAGCTGACCCTGTTTGAGCAAGGATTGAACTGGATAATCCCCAGAGCTTCCTTCCAACCTCAACTATTCTGTGAATTCTAAACCAGAGATATTGCTAACATTTTTGCTACCATATTTTTATATATCCCACATGGAAACTGAAAGGGACTGAAAAGGACCAATTAAACCTCCAGGTTGTTATCATCTCAATGTCAAAATGTTGTTTTCTTAAACCCACCAGTCCTAAGGGAAGACTTCCACTCTCACACCCCATAATTGAAGGTTGGGTGACTATAAAAACCTTACCGTAAATTACTTCAGTCACATGTTCTTATCCCCACATTGTTTTTCAGTCTAACTATATTTTCTCCTCCCACAGGTTTATAGAGGTGCAGGCTTATTTAGCTTTTATGGACTCTTACAAGATGCTGTCCATTCAACCTCAGAGCCTTTCCTGGCATGTGCTCCAGTGTTAATTCATCTTTTATGAACACAGAACAGTAGAATAGCACACATTATTTCTCAAAAATTATACTAATGCCTTCCTCTCTGTTCTGTCATAAACAATTTCCTCACTCTTTGTGCATAACTGCACATAACATATCCTTCATTTAATCTCACCAAACTAAATTGGATAAATTAATACAATAGAAGACTCAGGTGCTTACAGTCCATTCTAGTGGGACTACAGATGGAAGGCTCCTTTCTGCCTCCTCATCACAATCACAATGCTAGGTCATGCTCACTGCAGCCATTTCATTAAATCTTCCTTCCAGGCATTAATAAATTTCAGTCTGTTTATTACAGCTGTATTTCCACCCATGCACATTGTCTGAGGCAGCAGACTGCTTTTCTCAGAAAATCTTCAGCAGCCCCTGTAAGATGACCTGAGAAGCAAAATTATCTCAGCCCTGAGAGGATCTAATTCAAGTTAGGCCAGCACATACCAAACCACCAGAGAGGAGGTAAGTTTGGCTTTTTTTAAACAAAGAGGAAACCTGCATTGTAAATCATGCCTATGAAAAAATATTTTAAACTTGTTCTCGGTGTCTCATCCTCTCTCAAAAAAAAAAAAAAATTTTAAAAAAAGTGAGGTGTGGGTTAAACTTTTCAAGAGTAGCAGAATTACAGGGTCATCTGTCACTTATGAAAATGGGACTTCAGGGCTTTGAAATTTACATTCAAGTAAGTTTCTAAATTAGAGAAGACACTGAAGCAGAGCTTCAGCAGTAGAGCTGGCCAGTTGATAGCCCAAAAATAGCCATTAGCAAAGCAAATATAACTCCAAAGAGATGTAATCTATTTAGAAGTACTTTGGAAGGTAGAAGGTGATGGAAAGAGAGGAAAATCTAATGTAGAGACCACTTATAACTTATGATGTAAATGAAATATGATCCCATGGCATCCCGAAGCTTGGGTTATATTTGTCCATGAGATACCAGCTCCTGATCTTCTATATAGAGTTAGGACAGCATTGTAATACTACTTTATTTTGCCCACACTCCCTAAAATTTTGAAGGGAAGTGAGGTAAGAGTTATAACACAAAGTGTGAGAAATTACCCTTTTATACTGAGCAATCTGCTGTTTGGTGCTCTTTAGTCCTCTTTGCAGTTATATTGTTTTCAAGAAGACTTTGTTTCTGTCCTGACATTTATCATGTCACTACAGTCATTAACATGTGAACGGCTTTTTTCAAATCCCATTTCAACTACCATTCCTCCTATCTTCCATTTCTTGGAGCAAATATATGATGTGAAGAGTGTTGGAAGGTGATATTTTTTCTTTGAATATAATAAAGTCTACAGAACTAAAATAGGCTGAAAAAATAATTCCCATTTTCTAACTCTTGTAACCACAATTCTACTTAGAGTAAATTGTGCACGTTCGTAGAAAGGAAGCAAATGGCAATCCAATATTAGGTAAACTTACTGTAGTTAAAATTAGAGAATAAATATCAGTTCGCTGAGAACTTACCCTCAATTCATTAGCAAACATTATCCTCAATATCCTGATATATATACACTGCTACATGTTCTTCTAATTCTCAGCAAAATGGACTTGCCTCCTTTCTCATTATGATTCTATGATTGTACTCCATCTGAATACAGTTACTCTAAAGAAAGAGATGCTTACCCTTTGGTTGAGGTTATATTTTTAGAGTGTCAGTTATAAAGATATACTAAAGCTGTAGCTCCCTTTTACTGGATAATAAACATAGCCCAACAGCTGAAAAGATATATTTACAATCTTCCCCCAGAATCCTCCCAACCCCTTACTGCTAAGAAAAACAAGTGGGCCACTGCAGCATGTCCCAGAACTATTTTGGTATTGGGGAAAGTGCAAGCTCCAAAGCAGTGTGGAAAAATGCCCTGCCAGCTGCTCCCCTCTCATTCCAATGCAGGCTTAACAGTCTTCCCTGGTCAACTGCTAGATAAAAGCACTTTCAGATAACTTGCTTCGACATCATTAGTGCCACATCCACAGAGATTTTTAGGTGTCTAAAGGCTTAAAGGTTCAAATGAATTGCTGGACTGTAATCAAGTATCATACCTCAGCTGACCTAGAGCAATTGGCTGTGGAAGTCAACGAAAAACCTGCAAAGCAATTCCCATGAGCCCAGCTCCCCACGAGGGAACATGCTCCCTCGGTTACTGCGTCTGCCACAGGCTGAGGAGAGCACGGGGGCCCGCTGAGGCCCAGAAACGCGTCACCTCAGCTGGCTCTGCCCCGAGTAACACTGCATTTATATTTATAAATCTGCTTCCAAAGCTCTGGCACCTGAAAGTCATTCATGCTTTAGCTCTCACCAGTGCTGTTAGGCACGTGCCAGGCGTTCCAGCTCACTGCACGCTGAGGGCTTGGCTTAGCTGAGCCCTTCCTATCTCAGGCCTGCTGATCCCAAGCCATGGCCGCGGCCTGCGCTGCCAGAGCATGGCACACTGAGGGAGGAAGCAAGCGGCTACTCAGCCAAGGGGATTCAAACACAGATTCTTACCTTGCTCTTTTTCTTTTAAAGGAGATTTATAATGTAGGTCATGCTTCTAAAGAAAAGTTTAAAAATGTGAACCTCACATGAGGTGAGTCAAAACCTTTGAGAAGTAAACAAATGTCATGTGCATGTGAATTTTTTCTAGATCGCCTGAGCTCCTGGATTCACATATATGGCATTAATGACAGTAATAAGTGCCAGAATGACAATAATACGACGTGGCAAAGCATGCTGAAACTGATTCAGTGAGGAAAAGAAAAAGGCAAAGTAGTTGAATGGTCTATATGAACGGCACATAAACAGAGTTTCTGAGTCGAGATGGGCCCAAAAGCCAGACAGACATGGTCTGGCTGCTAATGCTGCAACAGTAGTGCTTCCCTGTCAAGAAGGCAGCTGTGAGTTCAAACAAGCAGTCATAATATGTAGCATCACCTCTTTAATTTTGGCTGTTCTGTTTCTTCAAATTAAAGCTTTTCATTAGTATTAGAACCTCTTCTTTCTTCAGATTGAGTTTCAGGCTGCTGGTACGTTGCAGTCAAAGGTAGAACTGAAGCTGACTAACACCAAAATTCAATAGCTATAACCAAAGAAGCACTGCAAAGGCTTCAGCTACCACACATACAGCCCAGATTTGTACAGCAGGAGCCAAATGCAACACTTTTGTATTTTCAGTGCTGTTGTCTAGGTTAGCTAGATCAATATGCAAGCATTGCTATCCCACCTGTAACCGCAATGTAGATACAGGGAGTTAACATTAGAGCTCTAAACTCATATAGACAACAAAACTGGCAATTTGACTTCAGAAATACTTGAGACACTAAATTTCTCTTAGTAGGCTAGGTCTTATTAGAAGCTATGGATCACAAATGGAAGGATATGGCAATGCAGTAAGGTGCCATGAAAAAGCTGAGAAGCACCCAAGGAATTACATCCATCTCAGTGCAAACTGTGCCAAACTTCCAAAACATCCTGTAGTCTGCTATTTCAAAATTAAGCTGGACATTCACTATTCCACATTTCAATTGCCTAACTTAACGCTCTTATGAACTCAGACTATACTAAAATTTAAGGGGAGGAAGTTAAGCCATGAGAAACTACTACTAGTCTACCAAGACTGGTATTTTTATCCTCTACCAAGGCTTTTATAAGCAATAATCAAGAGGCCATGTTGCAGATAGAGAGGGATGAAGTTATGAAACAGCACAGCCACCTGCCTATCAATTAACCCTGGGCACTATTGGGAATGTTACTGCCGTCATATCACCTTTCATATGTTCACATCTGGTATAATACGGATTTGTTTTAAATATGTTCCGATTCTTCTTGAGGGCTTTGGTTTTGGTCTGGCAATAAGTAAATTCCGTCTTCAGTTTCCAGCTCAGGATTGAATGCTGGGAGCTTCTGCTACAACTTCCATCTGCAGAACTTCTTGTGTGGGCAGCTCCACAAGAAAGTCTTCAAGGCAGACTGCAGCTCAGAAGACATTGATGGCTGTGTTTGCATAATGTAGTGACAGTAGATACAAACACTGAGCATGTTTTGCATTTCATTTCAGAGCATATGAACTATAGGCATCCAGAAGACAGGACAGAAATTCTACAGAGGAAAATCCAAAGTCACTGCTGTTACCTCACCTTTACAACTATGGTAGCTATGAAACATGCCACCACAAAAATTCTGGATTAAAAAACCTTTTTTTTTTTTTTTTATTAGGGTAGAGGAGGACATTTAGATTTAATTGCACACAAATATAAAATAAACCAAGAAACAAGCAGCTTTCTAAAATACGACTGCAAAATGCATGCTGCTGGTTGCAGAAAGGACTATCTTCTTCAGTTTAAAAGTGAGAAACAATATATATCATACACTAACACATCTGTGGCTGATACAGAATTAAAAAAAAAAAAGATAGATGGCACACAGAAACTAAGGAGTCTTTGCTGTGGGTTACTGTCAATGGAAAGCTCAGCTTGACTGTCACAAAGAAGAAGCTGTCAGCAAACTCATCACTGCTCATGGCCAGAAGGCTGACTAGCATTGTTCAAACAATGGGTGGGACCAACATGAGAAAGGAAATGGAACCCAAAACGTGCTGTTTGATTCCATCCCATCCATGGTTCCTCCCAGTAACATTGTTCTGCAGCCTAGCCAGAAGCCAAACCCACATAAGCAGTGCCTTAAATCACCCAATTCCTATTGATTTCAATGGGAATCACGCTCCTAAATGCCTTTGTCAGTCTCAGCTTTACTGGTGTTGCCCTCCAACAGCAGTGAGAAGCTTTTATACTACCCTGTTACTGCTTCAACACCTTTCCAGGGAAAAGGAAGAAAAATACATGCATGTCTAAGGCATGATTCATGTCAGTTTTGCAAGGAGATAACCACCCAGCCAGCACAAAAAGAGACATCAGGAAGCATATCATTATGTATGGCTTTCAACAGTAAGTGACAGCAGTGGCTGGCTACCACTATATCAGCATACATTTTCCAGAAACTCTGACAGCATAGTCAAATCTTATGGAAATTCCTAATCGCCTCTTACTTTCACACATCTTTAACAATCAGATTTAAGACTGGGCTACTGTGTTATATTTAATAGCTATTTTACATGTAAAATGTTGGGCATAGTTATCTTGAACTGAAACTGTCAAGCAGTTTCATTGCACCAGTTTATAATACCACAAGGAAATGTGTATTTAAGGGGTGACTCTCTTTAGAGTTATGTTCTGTTGGTGTTCTATCCCCCTTATGAGAGATGACTGAAGAAAAAAGAAAAATTACATATGGCAGCTATTGCCAAAGTAAACACATCTTGTTCTGAAAACCTGCATGCTCCTCAGTTACTTTAAGAGTAAAAAGAGCTTTTAAAAAAATCAATTCCATTTATTGCCTCCTGGGTTTTGATTTTTTGTTTTTATTTTTTTTTCTGGCAATGAGACGTTGTTGGCATTACAAAGATCTGACATTCATTAAAAAAAAAAAGCAGCTGTGCTGGAAATCATGAATGTCAAAGAAAATTGAGAATGCTAGCACATGCTGAGTCTTATTCTCCAGCATATTAACAGAAATGCATTCCAAACAAGGTTTTATCCTCAGAAGCCCTGACCAGGGGTAGAAATCCTTCTTGCTATGGAAAAAAGAGATAAATGCACAAAATGATAGTCATTATTTATATTACTTTTAATGCTTAAAGTCTTAAATGGTTCATGGACACATCTCCACAGACATCACTTATTTTTGCATGCCATGTGTCATCACAGGCTGTCAGCAGTGACAGCTGACTGACAGTTTATCTCCTTTTGCATAAATGAGACATTGCTAGTGGTCAGACTGTCCTGCTTCCAATGGGAAAAAAAAAATCAGGAAAAAAAATATTTCTTTCTAGAACAAGGACTTGAAAAAGTAGGACTTAAAATGTCATCTGGTCCACTGCTCTACTCCAAGGCAGGACTGCTAGGGTTTAAACAGTATTCTGACATTTTTTGACTCCATATCTAGAATAGGCTACATCTGATTACAAGAAGATACAAATGAAATCAAACCTCCCCATCCCAGAAGAGGCTTCTACAAAGTTATGGAAAAAAATATGGAGACTGATACTCTAGGAGTTGCACTTTAATTACGTGTTCTGATTTCTGGCAGGCTGTTGTAAGCTGAGAGTTGTGCCTTGAAAGTGATGCTTTAAGTTTGAAAATTCCTGGACACAGGAATGCCTAGGTCAGCAGTCCTTGCCATTGGCTTACAACGATTTGCTACACTGTTAGCACATCAGAACAGTAACCAACCATTGTCTAAAAAAAAATACAGAGAATTATCACATTCATTTTCTTCATTTGTAAGAAATTTTGTACCAACATACTGATATGACTGGCTTGCAGGTGAGCAAGTAGTCCTTTCTCACCAGTGAATAATAAGAATTAATGTATAAACTATCAGGTGATAGAAGTGTCATCTAAGTACATGAATGTTTTGTGTTCCTCCTGAAGACAATGTGATTTTAAGCCTGTTTTCATAAGATGCCTTGAATAAACTTATTTCCCTTCTGGAGATATTTATATTTCCTAACTGCAATCTTACCAATTACTTCTATGTAATAAAAGTCTCAGACTGTAAAAAAAGATAAAGATAAGCACATTTTCAGAGTTGTTCTCCTGTTTAGTCATCACATTTTGGAACAAAATGTTGGCTCTTGGTTAAAAAGGAAATATCAGAAATACCGTATGCAATGAGGTTCCCAAAATGGTAGCTGGTAGCTGCAGCAAAGTGCTTTCACTGATGCAAAAAAAAAAATGTTAATCCACATGGGCAGATTAAGTACCATTTTTATTAACTGCAGCTAGTATGCACCATAAAATCATATTTGTTATCTTTTTTTATTTTTGTCATTCATATCTGCCTTACCCTTTTTTCATACCTGCCTTTCCCTTTCATTTCCATTCTTTTTTTTTGATGCTCATTCTTGTTGTTTTAGTTCTCAGAAATTCTTTCTATCATTTCACTTCAGTTTCAGTTCAGTCCAGAACTCACTGCTTGCATGTTCTCAAACAACAACCATTGTGTTCTTGAAAAGAGCTGAGGAGCAAAAGCAAGAAAACAAAACAAACAAAACAAAACCCCACAAGCTAATTTGCAACTATTTGAGTTTCACAAAGAGGGCAATTTGAAATGTTTACACTGCAGGAAGAGGGAGACTTTTTAAAGGAAAGTTTAAAATTTTTGTATACCATTTCAAAACAAAGTAAGAATTACTAGCTTTACTTTACTCTTGCAAAATAGTTCTCTAGTATTTACAGAGGCCAGTCTGGCCTAGATTACCGTTTGAAAATATTCCTTGTTCATAAAATCAGTATGGCAGCTAATCTGAGTCTACTTACATGACTCTTGATGAGTCATATAAGTTACTACTTAAGTCATTTTGATGCTCATTTCTGCACAAGATTGTCATTAAAGTCATAGAAATAATGCTGTTAGATAAGCCAGTGATCCAGTTGTTTCCAGAAGCACTTGTAAAAAAGAAAATCCTTCAAAGGATGTTATAAGAAACCCTAATGTAACAAATTCTAGAACTGTCTGCCCATGTGAGAATTTTTTTTTAATTACAGGAAATTAATTATTTTTACATCAAATGCTCAGACTTTATTTCAGTTATCCCAAGTTTCTACTTCCATATCCATATAGCAAAACATAGTATCAGAGACAGATGTGAGAATGTTGAGAATGTAAAATTTAATTTTACTTGAACTTTTATAAGACATCCACATTTACCTTACTAAGTGAAAATTGTTCAGAAATACAGATATAGAGATCATTTGAGTAGTATAAAACAGTGCAACATGTGGGAAAACCGCCATGGGCCAAATCCTGCAGGTTTTCAATTATGAAAATGAAAAATACAGAAAATACAGGACTGATTTATTTTTTTAGTAGGAGGTGAGGAGGGGAAAAGAATATTGAAGGCTTTTATGTGTGACAAGACACAAAATCCACAGTATTACTACCTACATCCATTTAATCTCTCTTAGGAGTCTTCTACTCCCTTAAAAATGCATACTGAAAATACTACTCCACATACTACCACAAATATAATTAGCACATACTATCAGATAAATATTTTATCTAACACCAGTAAAGAGTAATTACAGCATTGTCACCAAATTATAGAAAGTCACCAAGAGATACAATAGGAGATGAGAGCAGAGAGTAGATCATACTTCCCATCTCTGGACTGTGCACACAATCAATAATCAGCTTGGCTAAAATTCTTAGTGGGAAGAATTAACACAACAGATTTATACTAAGGCATACAGCTCACCAAAATGAGGCACAGGAGAAAGAAAACAACCATTTGATCACTTCTGCCTTTTTCAGTCAGAATTCAGCCTCCCATGCTCTGCAATGCCTTTACAACATCCACCAAATGTCTTGGAAGATCTCCTAAAGGGCAATGGACACCATTAACTCTGATCATCCGTCCCAGGAAAGGCGTTTCCACAGATTATCCTATCTCATCCTGTATGTTTTTCTACAGTGGAATAACTCAGACATAATATTATATTTCAAGAGAATATGTTTCAAGACTTACAATCTGTGTGAAGGAAAAACACTTGTACATCTTTTACAAGCTCATTCAGGCTATTCAGTAAAGCTGTTTGAAACTGAAGAGCAATGGAAGCCTCAAAAAAAGTGAAATGTAAACAAAATGCAAATGAAATACTAGACATCTAAATCAATTAGCATCTTCCTGACTTTTGGTTTGGGTTTTTGTTTTTGTGGTTTTGTTGTTATTGTTATTACTGTTGTCTGTTGGATTACAGTCAACTACAATAAAAGGTGAAGCAATCTTTGAGGAGACCAGCCCATCCACACAGCAGAAGAGTCATAACTGCCCTTCTATTAGGAATGGTTATGCTCACACAACTTCCTTGTTGCCAAGATAACCTTATCACTGTAGAAATAGGCATAAAGGGAAGAAAGAAGAGCAGAAAAGGAACCGGGAAACAGAGCATTCTTTAAAAGCAAGCATTCAGCTGTGTATCTCTCTGCCCTTAATAAAAATGCATTGCCCCTTCAGCACACCCAGGAAGAGTCACCCATTTCCTGGACAACCCTGTATACCTACTGTCAGGTTGGCTCCACACATTGCCTTACATGTTTCTGAGCACATTCTTTTCCCCACACTCACTCAATCACACCCTCTTCCTCCTCTAGTACTCTTCAGCTTTTACAGCACAAATATATTACTCACAAAGCTGAGTTTCAAGTTATGTCAGATATGGATGTATGAATGAGGAAGGTCAGTGTGTTAAGAAGTTTCTTCTTGTGGTTGCAGAAAGAAAATGTGGAGTATGCACTGGTTAGCAGCCAATGAAGTAGAGACATCCAATGGTTCAGATGAAAAGTCAAACATGAAAGAACATCCAGTTTGAGTTTCTATTATACCACATTGAACAGGTGCTCCAGAGTTCTTATGATGAAATAGCATTTTTAAGTAGCTGGATTCATAAAGTATTACTCAAAAAGAAAATATATGAAAGTATAGTTTCTTTATATCATTTTACATTTAAAATGAGGTAATACACTGTACATCCAGTTGAAGCTCATCATGTGGAAAATGCTCAATAGCTATAGACATGAAAGATGTCTTAAAATATCTGCCAAGGCAGAAAAATTATGGTCACATCTGTAGAAGTTTACAATCCTTAACATAACAATGAATTTTACAGTACCTTTAGAAATTATTCTACTGAAGCAGTTTCTCTGAATGAATCAAAATCATTGTAACAGGAAAAACAGTGAAAGAACCAATCTTACCTTAAAATAAACTACCATTTCTGTATAATGCACACAACACAGTATTTAAAAGCTGTTGAGAATGGGAAATGTCAGCATCAATTTTAAATTTTTATAATAAAGTACTTGCACTACATGTTCATTCTTTGTTATTTGCACTTTATTATATAAGAGGCCTGTACATTGAGTTCAACTGGGGACAAACTGAGTGGCAGACATTACTTCATAGTTAAAAGGGACTGCTCCAGTGTCATTGAACAACGAAAGCATGCCACTGCAGTCAACACAAAACAATTCATATCCAATTATTACTTATTTTCCAAGGTCTAGAATGAAATGGTTTTAAGATCTCTAATACTAGGGCAACACTACACATCAAACTCACAACAGTCTTACCTAGCATAATACCAATTCCACAACTGGATCAATTCAGGTCCCTTTCACATACATGAAAGGCCCAAAAGACTTTACAGACCTTTGACAAAGTCCACCTGGCAGCAGCTTTGATATAAATACTACATAAAACTGATACAGAGGATAACACTTCCCAAGGTAAAAGAAAAGATAAAAGGAAAAAACTTTGAGGTAATCAGAGAAAAGCAGAAAAGGAAAGAGAGGTAAAATCTAAAAAGCACATGCTCAGCATTTATATTACAGAATTTTAATTCATGTGGTCAGTTTTTATTTATTTTAGTGGACTTTGTTTGGTGCCACTTACAATGCATCTCTAGAAATTATCTGCACTTTTAGTCCTACTATCAAGGGAAAAACATTTGCAAAAATTCCAAGTATTCAATTGCAAAATCTGGTTTCAGCCACATTTCAAGGCAAGTATCTTGAGTCTAATAGATGATTTCAAAAGACATGTCACCACTTCAAATAGCAACAAATTTGCAGCTGCAAATACAACTGATCTTTTAGCATTTCCATAATCAGGATACGACTTGTGAAGTCTATGCCTTCAAACCAATCTAAACTAGATTTGTCCTCAGTCAAATTCTAAATCCTATTTCCAACTTCATTTAAACCACAATATCTTCATTTCCTTTAAAACTCAAATTGACAAGATCTGCAGTAAAGCACTGTCCTTGGTGGATCATTCTTACAAGCCTCCTGCTAATACGAGCAATCCATGGGATCCTTGGTGTTTCTCTAGGATTAGTGTTCATCATTCAGGCAGAAGGAAAGAGTGACAAACACCAAACTACATAAATCAGGTCTATAACTGTTATTAGGAAAAAAAAAAAAGAAAAGCTTGTTTGTGACATCTTTTACGCTTCCAGTAATGCATTGCTATTGCCAGAATTTTCTTTCCTATACAAAGATACCTTATCTAAACTCGTAAAAATAGTAACAGTAAGGTTCAGGAAATAATAGAAAAAAAATCATAAGAAAATTCACCTTTTTCCATCCTGTGAGAAATGTTAAAACTGGCTACTAAAATTAGAATAAAGATGTACCCTAAACCCTTATCCCAGAGTTTTCATTTATATACATGTAATTTACGGAGATAGACTGTCTTTTAAGAAATTTTACTTTTTTTTTTCACCTACCCTTTTTCCGCAGTGAAAATATTAAGTACTCATTCAGAAGAATAATTTTTAATTTAATCAGAAATTTCACTAATTTATTACTACTTTATCCAAGAAAAAGTAATATTAAAATTTACGTTAAATGGAAAATGAAGCTTTATAAAGTCAAATTTTAATTTAAATATGCATAACACTGCTAAAACGTTGTAAGCTCTACACTCCACTTGACCTGTTGAGAATGAGATGAACTCAGCAGCATCCCTGAAAACTCACATGCACAGTCACATAAGTAAGGGAGCATTGAGATAAAGCTGAAAACAATATTTTAGGAAATCTTGATAAAGATAGAGCTACAATGTCATAATGTAAGTCAACTAAGATTACATGAACAGTTCTATGTAATACAGAGAGTGAAGTAACCTTACAAAGCTTGCACAAGCATGATGGAAGGATGGAATTTGTTGCATTAGTTATTTAATTTAATAGGACAACAAATGAAGTAATACAGCAAAGGTAGAATCTTTTTTAAAAAGCAGACTTCAGGCAAGGCTATAATCTGAAGAGGCATTGTCTATCAATATGAACAACAGGCAGACCAGATAAATCCTAAAACAATAACAAACGTTTTCTTCCTGAGAAACACTTATTACCAGAATAGAAAACATTTTTATTCTATGGAAGAATCTAAAACAGCTGGATTTCATCCCAAATCAAGAAAATAGGGAACTTTATTAAAACAATGGACAAATCAATTCCTACTGTAGTTCATCTTTACAAGTAGTAACAATAGAACAGGTATTAATTTACAGCATACTTACAGTAAATACCACTGCCATCAATATTTTAACAGCTGTTACCTAGACAATAGTAAAATCTGAGCCCCATTGCACTGAAAGATGTGAAGCTGTTAACAGACAGCTCAATGACAAGTTGAATTACAGAATCAAACACCCCCAATCTTTGATTTGAAATTGTCCACATTTATTGTTTCTTAGGACAAAGTTCAGTAACCATTTACTCAGCTTCTACTGGAAACAAACAGCAATTATTATAAAGTAGTAACTAAAGCCTGATATGCTAACTTTGGAGAAACTCCAGCAGGAAAACTTGATTTTATTCTGTGCATAAGTGCATTTTTTTTTCTTCTATCTTCCTAAAATTTGGAAAATTGAAATTATTATTAAGCAAAATTCTATAATTGGTGAATGCTTCTCAAGACTACTGACACTCAAGTAATGGACATTTTCATACTACTTGTATGAGAGGAAAAATATTTACAAAAAGGAACAAGTTTGAATAGATAGTTATCAAAATATGCAATTTAAATAATTTAAATTTAAATAAATATAAACATTTAAATAATTCATGTGGATTGTGTAATAAAGGAAAGCACTCAGTGCACGTGTCAGAGTAGCAACTAGAAAATCCCGACTTGGCTTTTCCTAATTTGGAGTTTACTGGGTCTTAGTGCTCCAACCATCTGACCATCCTGATGATCTTTCTCAAGCACAGATTCTATCTCACGGGTACTGGAAAGTTTTCTGGATACAATCTGTCAAGATAAATACAATTCTTCAGTAAAATTGAAGTTGAAGCTGGCTAGCTCTAATAACATATTCATGTTTGAATCCATCCCCCATACCAATACCATTTTATTGTGGCCATACACAGAAAACATGTTCCACCTGCTCAGAAGTTGAGCAACAGAACCCAAAGCATATGGAAATCACTAGGCTAAAATCCAGAGCCACCAGAGTGACTTCCTACTGCTACCAACATGTACATTTATATGCAAATCTTCCATTTGCCCACAGACTGTCCTTGCATGATTTTCTGTGCACAAAAACAAACCAGGCACACATCTGTGCCTTTGACCTCAGCAGAGCCCTCAGGCACAGCTTAAATGCTACCTTCTGCTGGCCTCCTTATACCAGAAGGTTCAACTCTTAAATTGCAAACAGCTCTGCTGCATATATTTAGCAACAGTAGCCAAACCACAGTCTGAAACAAAAGCACTGAAATATAAGTGATAACACCAGGCCCCAGTGCAATTTGGTTCCAAAGCCAGTAACACATTTAGTCATCAACATTCCCGTAGAAACAGAGCAATGAGCAGCTTGCACGTCTGGATGTTTTCAAGAAGCCCATAATCAATCTTAAGAGTCTTGTAATGGGTCATAAAATGACTAACTATGATTAAAATTTGTGGGTTACCTATTATAAATCTGCTCCACCCATACTGCTGTACGTATCTATCAGCATTTTGGAGTATTTTTTAACCTAAATGATTCTATGATTTTATTATCATCTACTCTCTTTTAAAGGGAGCTTGCAACACAAAACACTAAGCCTGACTAAATGTATAAGGGTCAACAACCCTTAGAATTAAGTCTAAACCCTTGTGGATTTAAATCCTCAGATGAAAACATGGAGAGGAGCACTCACGGTTTTTTACTGCCCTCTCTGCCACCACACCTTTGCAGTAATCACTTTTTCCATTTACCTTTGAAATTCTACCAGATATAAGAGCAAAATTTAATAAGTGTTTACTGCTCATGTGGAATTACCTTTAGTAATTATCTCAAGTATTTCTTCAACTCACAGGTACACAAAATAACTTCCACTGCTATTTAGCACATTTCCTCATAAAACACACCTTGGTCAAGCCCCCAGTGTTTCTGCCACAAATTACATTTTTCTACAGTCAAAAAAGATGTGCATTGTCATTCAAACTCTTCTGCTAGATTTATGTAAAGTCATATCAGAAACAGACAGGGTCAAATAGTCAGTAACCTGGCTACACAAACATAACAAAAAAACATAATAAACAAATAACCTGTTCTATGAGACTTGAGTGCCAAGTCTAGCCAAGAAGACTTTTGTTAGATTAGGAAAGAAGATTGCGTAAATGACATTCTATTCTTCCATTTTTGATGCACTGATAATAATACAGCAACCCTTTTATTATTAACCTGGCTTCTAGTAAGTAGGTTCTGCCAGAAAGAGCTGCATGGTTTTGATGTAAGGCCACTATAAACTCTTTCCCTCAGCCCATGGCTGGAAAGCACACTGCACAGATTTAGCCAAACAGAACATGTGTCCATCTCTTGGCAACTCAGTTCATGGTCCAATTTCCTCTGTACATTAAACCAGGACACTGGAGCAGCTGGTATTTATTACAGGCTTGCTGCTGCTCTGGGATTGATAACATCTTAACCACAGGTAGACCTCCAAAACTATCTGGGTATTTTCATAGCTTTGAATAAGTGAAGTCCTAGCTTTCCAATAAGCCAAACTCCTCAAAACCTATACAAATTTTACCCTTTTCCTTTTCTATCCAGGAAACTGAATGAGGATCAACAAAGAACCCCATACTATCACAATCTTCATGGAGCCACACTTCTCATTTTCTTTGCACTTAAATCAGGATTTCATTGCTATCACTTAAAGGCATAACTTTATCACTGAACAAGCCTGTAAGTCATATAGTCTCTCCAAACTACACCCACTTGCACTATAAGTAGTCTACTACCAGAATTAAATCAAAACTTGAATTTTAAAAGTGTTATGGCAATGAGTTCATAACTAAAGAGGAGAAAATAATAAGGACCCTATTGTGAAATGCATTTTTCACGGGAGGAACATTTATGACTTTAAAACTAAACAACAGGAGATTCAATTAACAAAGCTTTATGGCCTTAGGAGCTTAACCCCAAATCTAAAATTACATAATCTCACAGAAAATCTGAAATACCTAACAGTGATCTTAATTTCTACTTATTTATTTCATGGAATTTGGACAAATCCTTTAGATTTTGTATTGTCTCTATGAGGAAAATAAAATAATTTTGTATTACTTCAAAAAAATCTTCAGGTACTTTGAATGAAGTTGAGTATTGTCAAAACAACCTTATTACAGAAGCCAAATAATATATGCTAAACAGTTCATAAAGTAGTACTTTTTCTATTTTACTAAAAGCTCAATTTTAAGCAAATCCAAATCAATCAGAATTCACTGAACACACAAAAAAAAAGCACAAAAAATAGGCAGCTCTCTAAATATATAAAAAATAAACATGCTCAGATGTCTACATTCGAATGAACATAATTGCATTTGATTCCCCCTTTCAATTAAATGGTGACTATTATTCATCCCCATTCATAAGCATTTGATATTAATCCCTATCTTTACTGGCAGGGTCACTTTTACCAGACATCAAAGCAGTGCAAACTATACTTTTTGATAAAAGTCAAGATTATAAAGCTGGACTGGCAGACAGTAACAGTGTAATTGCATGCAGTTCATACCTGTTGTTCAGCAGCAATAAACAAAAGAAAAAAAAATTTTTAGCATCTGTAGCAGTGGTCCAGATTCACCTGAAAATTAGGGAGCCCTGTGGATGGAGAATGCAACTCCTGTTATAATGAGCATGTATGTGTACTCGCCTCAAAGTGCAGCTGAAACAGCCAGGTGACAATCTGGCTCTGAGGGAAAAGATAATGTGGGACTTACTACACAAAACCTTTTTTATGCAGCAGAATGATTTAGAAATATGTAAGTGCTCCATTTTTCAAAGTTCTTCCTGTTCAGTGTTTACCAGAAGAGAGTGCATGTATGAATTGGCAAGCCTTTTGCATATTTTTTGGCACTTAAAATTATTTTAAGACTAATGCTGGCATTTTCATAACTGCTAAATCATTAAAAAGATAATATTTTAAGTCTGCAGGGAAGCTAGCTTGGCACAGTTCTCACTTGCTCGCTTACCTAAAGTAATTTTTTTCCTGCCAAATATCTAAAATCCCAGAAGGATCACTACTCCTTCCTATTGTATCTTGGTGGAGTAAATCAACTTAAATAAGAACTAACCCAATGAATCCTTACATTTTCCATAAACCAGATGTTCTCGTATTGAGACATGTTCAAGACTTTTTTTCTAGTTTGGGGAAAGCTGCTCACCAGTGTGGCAGTCAGGCTAACCTTTCCAGCCTCAGCACTGCAGTTATTGCAGCTTCTGCTGAAATGATGACAAGGCTGCAGCTCCAGGCAGCCTTTCACCTGGCCTCAGAGCAGCTGGATGAGGACCCATCATTCCAAATGCCCAGGCTATGCAGCACTAGAGGGATGCATTCCTAAGACACTGTTTGCTCCTGAACTTCGGGGGTTCTGTGCTGGTTTAGCTGTTGAATAACAAAAAAATGCTATAAATGTGGCAGAGCAAATGATCACCTAGAATAATAACTAAAGACAATGGTTTCCCTAACATAAAGTCATTAATTGGATGTGCTATTTGAAGAGGTGACAAAAAAATCTGAGGTATCTGTTCCTCTCCAGAGCAAATATTAAGCAGAGCACTAAAAGTACCTCCAAAGCAAATATTTCTTTTTTATTAACCATAATAAACTAAGAGTGGCAAAGAAAGTCACATAAAACTCGCCAGAACATAGTTATTGAACATTGCAGTTTCTAATCTCAGCAATAAATGTAGGTCAAGGGAACTGGAAAATCTAATTACTCTGTAAATTTTTAAACCTGTTTCTTTCCTCTCAAGGAAAAGAAAATTGTTCCTTTGCATTTAAGCAGACTTCACTTCAAAGTGTAACTACAGCTAGGTGATAAATAATTTTTGCCTGAATGTAGAGGTTTTTGAACCTCCTTCTTTGCACCTTGGGTTGTATCCTCAGGTCTGGTTCACACTTGTCCTCAAGGTATCACCACTTACTTCACAATTACTAGAGGTAAACCACAAAATCCAGAGACACTCATCAGAAAAAAAGCAGACAAAAAACCCCCATATTTGATTAAAATACATCTTTGGTACCACACTGCAGCAGCTCCTTTCAGCATTATATCCCATTTGATACCCACAATTCATGCTCTGCCTTAAGAAAATACAAAGCAATGCATTGTTACAAATCTATTATGAATATAAGTATCTGGTAGCATTGTAAATATCAATTATTCACTGATTATACGACTTTTTCACACAGTTGATTCTGATTTCAGTGTATACACAGACTATATTACTTGGATTTACAAGAAAAAAGAAAGAATTGAAAAAAACACAAAAACTTCGAAGATTCAACCCTCCTGATGACTAAAAACCAAGGATTGTTTAAGGATCACATTTCCAAACAAAAAAAAAAGGTCATTTCAGCCACTTCAGATGAACTCACAGCACAATGAATCTCAGCTTTTCTCTCTCAAAACAAAAAACAAAACCAAAATAAAACAAACAAACAGAAAGATTAGAAGCTGTAACTACAGCCAGCCACTAATGGGCTCGTCTCACAGAGCTCTGCCTTCCAGCCCTTACCTCTGCAATACGTGACAAGGAAACCAGGAGTTTCACAAGAGACAGATTTGTGTGTTGTGTTCTGATTTGGCAGCCAAATGTTTTGTTTGTTTTTGGGGGCTGGGAGGGGTGAGCTGTACAGACGTGGAAAACCTGGCCTAAGGTCATCTGATCTTTGGACAGTGCTCTCATTAAGTATAAATCCTATTTTTGAACCTCTTCCAAATCCATGAGAGGCAAAGTCTCCCAAACAAACAAAACAAAAAACAACAACAAAAAAAAGTTAATTCAGAAAGATCCTTGTGGAAGACTAAAAATGGGTTTGTATTGAAAGGTAAACCCTGAAACACTAGCTCAAGGAACCACCCAAACCAAAATGAGTTCTACCCTGGTCTGGTTTAAAAAGCAAAAGAATGACAAGATTTTTTTTTTGCTTTATGTACTTGATGAATGACATCTACCTGGTTTATAGAGATGTAAGATGAGTCTTTTAAACTACACAAGAATTCAGCAGACTACACCACACTCCCTGTGCTGTATCATGGACAAATTTATGAATACAAGCATCAAAAGCATTCCTCAGTATTCTGAAAGCCTTCCAGTATTAACTTGGTAACCTTTGAACTAAAAATTTCAGACACTAATTAGGTATTGGTCCTTCCCTCATTATTTACAAAAAAAAAAAAAAAAAAGAACTTACAAAGAATTTATCCTGACTGGAGATCCATTAAATTGCTAAAATCATATGTAGCCTGAGGCCTGACTGGTAACAAGCAGCAATAAATGAGACCTGGATCTGCACTGAACGAACAGAAAAGGAAGAAATCTTATCTGCCAGTCCATTTGCTAAGCGGCAAAAGTGGCAAATTGGCAGAGGCCTTCTTAAACATATATGTTTATACAAGTAACTAATGCGGAAAAGCAAATTAAATATGGAGTTTCTTAATCTCTTGGTGTTTGACTTTACAGCTTATTATAACTTTGGCAGAATAGTATAACTCATTACAATTGTGCTTTCTTTCCTTCAGCTTTCATGGTTCTGAAGCGTGATGTCACACTGATTCATTGCACTTCATATTTTGGAGAAGAGAAGGTCCAAATTTCACTAAGGACCAGAGCAACCAGTGATGACAACCCAATCTTCCTTCAATACATGCCATAAACAGCATACAAAAAGTCTGACTTGTTACAGATCAACAAAACTGTTAAAAAAATAATACTAGGGTGAAAAAAATAGGTGTTCTGTAACACCAAGAACCAAGCAGAATAGAAGTTTAAAGCACATTGCTCCACCCTAGAAGCAGAAGAGAGCCTGCTGAACAGCAAAAAGGTTCAGTTGAAGGAAAAAGTTTATGGAACACTTGAGATGGGAAATTTTTACAATCACACCACTAAAATAAGGACACACAACCTTCTGTCGGCCAACACAGCTGAGTAATCTTCCATGCGCGACCACTGAAGGCATTGATGACTTCTTGCAGTTGTCAGCAATCCGAGACATTGAAAGGAGTAGCGTTTTCTTGTTTTGATTTTGGATGGGTTTTGCGAGTTGGTTGGGGGATTTTTATGACAACAGTCTGACGATAATAAAAGTATGAAGCCAGTAGACTTCGTCCTAGCCTACTGGCACCATTGGGGAGGCCTTTTGTCCATCCTGAGCTCGCAAATAATATAATAGAAACGAAACCAAACCAGCCTGAGCTGCCCGCACCCTGCGTAGAGCATGTTTTCCAAAAACAAGTTATTTCCAAAAGGGGTTAACTTACAGCGGCAAAGCTACACTCTTGTTACAGCACCCGAGCCATGTGCATACCCCATGTACGCTCAGGGAACGCCGCCCCGTCTCGCACACCTACGGCGGGCTCGGTGCCACGGCGGCTGCCGGCACAGACCGCGGCCCTCCCGCGCCCCGCAGCCGCACCGGGCACCGGCCCAGCGGCCCTGGAGCGGCGCCTGCCCCGGCCCCACGGGGCCCGCCCGCTGTCGGGACCCACCCGCTGCCCCGGCCCGCACAGCGCCCGGCCCGCACAGCCCGCCCGCTGCCCCGGCCCGCACAGCGCCCGCCCCAGGACGCCGATCGCGCCCGCCGTGACCGGCGCTTCGCCTCCCGCGGCCCCGCCCCGCCCCGCCCGGCGCCTGCGCGGAGCGGCGCGGCGGGCGCAGGAATGCGCGTTACGGTTAAATAGTGGGGGCGCAGGGGCGGCCGCCGCGGGCGGGCGGCGGCGGCTCGGGGCGCCGGGAGAGCCTCCATGGCGCGGCGCAGCTCCCGGGGCGGCGGCACCAGCGGCAGAGGCGGCGCGGCGCTGTTGTGACAGCGGCTGGGACTGGCCTTCCTCCAGCCCCGCTCCCGAGCGGGGGCCCCGCGCCGGTGTCCCAGGGGCGCGGCGGCGGCGCTCACAGAGAGGAGCCGTGGCGGCGGCAGCGGCGGCCGGGGGCAGCCCGCGTGTCACCGCCTCTATGATGAAATTCAAGCCGAACCAGACTCGGACGTACGACCGGGAGGGCTACAAGAAGCGGGCGGCGTGCCTGTGCTTCCGCAGCGAGCGGGAGGACGAGGTGAGCCCGCCGAGCACGTGGGGCGGGGGGCGCCGGGCCCGGCCCGGCCGAGGATCCCGTCCCGCCGGCCCCGCCGCCGCATCCCTTTGTCTGGCCGCGGGGCGCGGGCGCCTCCCGGGGGACGCCCCCAGCGCCCACGGTCGTGCCGGGGCTGCCGGCACCCCGAGAGCCGGCAGGGGCGGCATGGCGGGGCTGCGGCCGGCCGGGGCCGGTGGCGGGCGGCCCCCGGGCCATGCCGGTCCGAGCGGGCCGGGGGCGGGGCGGGCGCGCCTCTCGCCCACCATCTTGGGGCGGTGGGGTGCGCGCCCACGTGCGCGGCGCCGCCTTTGTGCGCGGCCCCGGCCCCCGCGGCGGGGAGAGGAGAGCAGGGAGGGAAGGAAGGGAGGGGGGCGCTGAGCTCTCCGGGCGGGGCGGGATGGGCCAGGACGCCGGCTGGAACTCCAGGGTTATCGTCTGTGCGCCCGTGACACGCGGAAAGCCGGTTAATGTATAATGGCGCGTGGAGGGCAGGGCTGGTGTGTCATCCTAAGGCGAACCTCCTGCCCCTCCTGCTTGGGTGCGATAAAAAAACCCTGCGCTTGGAACACCTGGTTTTCCCACGGAGAGAGTAAAATGGGGCTTAGAAATATTTTTGTGAACGGGCTCGGGAGAGTTGTTGCTGCGGCTATGGTTGTAGCGGGTGGCGCTCCCCCGGAATTTTGCGTTGCAGCAGAGTCGGGAGGTGGCAACAAAGTTGTCCCGTGTTCCGAGCCAAGGTCAATGGCACTGCCCGTTATCTGCGAGCTCGCTGATGCTTTCATTGCACAATGCTTTTTAGATGGTCTCGGGCTGGACGCGTACCCTTTTGCGACTTCTCTTTTCATTTTCTTGTTTAGTAGCCATGATATAGCTATAAAGGTTAGTGTTTAGAGGCTTTTCCTGCCTTTATCTAGATGCTGGAAGATGCTGGTGCCCTTCCCAAGCTGTCAGTACAGCGAATGTCTTCCTTACAAATCTACTAAGTAAATACAATGCAGTGGGAAGAGGCCTGATCAAAAAATGCAGGCACTTTGGTTTTTATAAATATAACCTTGGGACCGTGCTGATGAGTTTTTACTAGTGTGAGGGAGAAAGGCACCCAGCAGGAGTCTTGCAAGGTCTTGTTATGGGTTACAGCTTTTCTTTGGTCTCTGACATTCCAACATACTTCACCATTTATGTGACTTTAATATGAATTTTTGGATGCAACTCCAGACTTATTTGGAGTTTGTACACTTGAGCCACTGTTACAACTTTTTGCACCAATTGTAGTTGGAAATTCATGGTTAGGGTCACCTTTATCAGTGATTTGTGTTCATTCTTCATTTCCTGATACAACTTCTTGTCATTCTCTTTCAGTCTTGCATCCAATGAGATCACTGGCTGCTTCAGAATACTGCTTGTGTATAATAACATCCTTTGAGGCTAAGGATGGTAGTAACAGCTTGGCTGGGCTGTGTGAGAAGAGTGGGTGCTGACCATTATTGCACTGCAGTTCCTTGTGTATTCTGGATGGAGTACTGGTATTGCTGGCATGAGGCTGGGCCTTGGCATCATGCAGGTAGACATACTTGAGGATGAGGTGAATGGGAGAGCATCAGATCGGATTTAGGACATAGATTTTGTCTGTGGAAACAGTTAAAATTGCTTTCTGACAAGTTATTTCCAGGAAAGCAGTGCCAACGGCTTGAACTTGCTTAGGAGCTGTTTCCCCAGTGCCAGCTTCCTCTGTGTCAGTACAGAATCTATTCATTACAAGTTTGATGCCTGACTGCTGTTTGTGGTTAGCTTCAATCATGAGCCATGTTCCCCAAACTGGGTGTTTGAGGCTTGCTTCTGTTTTCTTGAACACTTGTCCAGATGATTTCTCTGTTGGTCTATTCCATGTAAATGTCTTCAGTGTTTCTTTTCTAAGTCTTCAGAGGTTGCACCATCAGTTTTCAGCCAAGCTACACCTCCAGGGTGTTTAAGTGTAGGGTAACTTCTGCAGGAAAGGAACACAAGCATGGTATCTCAGTGGCTGGAGAAGAAGGGAACAGGAGACTCCTGCAGAAGTTATTGGGAGGTGGAGGGGAACTACAGGATAGAATAGTTTTCATAGTTATTTTGATTTACAGGATAAGCAAAGAGTTGCTTGACACTGGAGTTGAGAAAATAGAACCAGCAACTGAAAACAATTTTTAGCAATACATTTCCTTTTAGGACTCTTAAAAGCAAAAAATCCAAATCTCAACTTTTTTTTTTCTAGAGATACTGTCTGCAAGACTAAATTTGGTCTATTTTTCATCTGATTAGGTTCTCTCTGGAGGAATGAGTATCTATAGCAATCTTGTGATACAAATCTTAGAATTAACCTTTCTTTCTACTTCCATTCTGACTGTCCAAAAGGCTTGTCCCTAGCCTGTTATAGCTGAGCTTAAGTTTTTTTTTTTCCTCCTTTCTTGCACTTAGTTTTCTGACATATCTGTAGAGAGCATTCATTCCTTTCTTAGCATTTTTTATGAACTTTAAGACTTAAATCATCTTTTCTTAGAAACAGTTTTCTCTTTTGGTCATCATGGTAGCTCTTACATCTCCTTCCATTTGGAAAATGTATTTTTTAATGGGGGTGACACTTGTGGTTGCTTTAGATGGGATCATGCTGAGCTGTGTAAAAGGTTACTAACACTTCTCTAGCTATACCAGAAAAAATGTTGTAATAGCGCCCATCTCTACATGACTGTAAAGCTGTTGTGTAGTCATCTTGTGTTTTCTGGTGATATCTAAGTCTCTTACTTGTTGCCACCTCATGAACTCTAAACTTGTACCAGAAATCCACAGCAGTGTTCTCACCTGAGGTGATCCTTCTTCTGCAACTTCATGTGATGTGCCCTGTTGATATCATGACTTCTGGATGCTTTCTTGACTAAAGTCTCAGGCATGTTCAGTAACAGCTTTGTGTGCCCATTGACAAAAACTGGGCAAGTCACTAAAACAGTTAATATCTCTACTGTTCATCTAGCAAAGTCTGCTTGTTATGGCTTCCTGGTTGATTTCTTATCCATACTGCTCTTCTTTTGCTGCCTGTGCAGCCTCGTTGATGTTGATGTTACAGCTGAGTTTTAGGCACAGTGAAGTAACATGTCAATGGAAAAAGACTGGCCAAACCCATCCCTTACACTTCATTATACCTCTGTTTATTTTATTACTATTATTACACAACTGTTTATGTTGAGTTTCAGTTTGCTTCTTTATTTCTCAATTTGGAACATAGGTGTGCTGTAGAATACTGCTGAGGCAAAACTCAGCCTGGTGGTTCCTCCAAGTTCCTATTCCCCAGCTCCAGCCCCCTGTCCAGTTTGGCTTACTGCTGGACTTGCCACTCCTTGCTGCCAGGCTTAAAATTGTTGAGTCAGTTCTCCTGAGTGTTACAGGCTGCAAACTGGGCTTCCCTGCAGTCCTGCCACCTGTCAAAAGCTGCTGCTTTGAGAGCTGATGTTGAAGCTGAAAACCCGGACCCGAGATGACTGATGGTTGTTCAGCTGCACCACTGTGAAAATCATGTTTCTTCATCTGGAAGTGCCTCCACACAGAATGATTTAGTGCTATACAGCCCGTTTTGGTTTAGATTTAGTTTCCTTCATGTCTGTCATAGTGTATGATTTAAAAAGAAAAATCCTTTAAAAAGGAGAAAACCGAAATCGCCAAGTAAAGTGCCCAGTACTTTAACACCCAGAAAACCTTTGGGTTCTTTGGGTGTTAAAGGAGGTGGTCTCCTGGACTACTGCCATTAAAGTGTTGCCTGTTTTGGTCTTAGCACTATCATTTGGGCTGAAGAGAGAGCAAAATGGCTGGATAGGAGCTGAAGTGCTGCTTCCTTTTGTTCTGTAAGGAAATAAACGAGTAATTGCAGGGACTGTCTGCCCTTAGGAAGAAAAAACATCCTGGAAATGAAGCAGGAGAAATCCCAAAAAAAAGAAACCAGGCTGTGTGGGCATGCAGTGTGGGGGGGGTGCAGCCTTTCTGCATTGAACAAACAAGAAGCTGGTAGGTGTGTGCAAAAAGCTGATGGCATTCAGCAGGCAGGGATGGGCTGGCAGATTGGGCTGGGAGGAAATGCAAGTTTCTCTTAAGCAACTAGGAGAGGATGGCAGCTCTAGAATAAGCCTGCAGGAGAGCCCTCTTGAAGGGCTTCCACAGGCTGGAATTGTTTAGACATTCAGTGTACTGCAAACAGTGGTTTTACATAAAAACCCTCCTGTCTTAGGGTCTGCACAGAAGGTATGCAAGGGGATTCTTACTTTTCAATGCAGAGAACAAGGCATGCCTTTAAAGCAGCAGGAGCAAATAGTAATAAACATAATTTTTGTAGCAACTTGAGTAACTGAAATAATTTTAAAACCTAATTTTTTTTCCATCAACTACATCTTATACAAATAAATGAGTAGTTATTTTTAAGTATCTTGAATATAAACTTTGAGTACATTCTAATTACTTTGGCATCTGTAAGAGTGCTTTATGTAATCAAATATGGTACTGAAAGCCTTAGTTTAGTGTTCAGTCAGCAGTTGCTAGTGGCAGACCTAAAATAGTTTCATATGCAAAAAAAGTCTTCAAGCTTTTCAATTTTTAATTTTGAATTTGTTGTTCAGCCTTGTACATGAGATGAAAACAGATGGGAAGGTGGTTTTTTTTAATATTGAGACAGTGAGGAAAAATGTATTGTTACACACTTACAGGAAACGTAGAAAATTTTTTCCCCTCTGTAGCAGGGCATACACTTGTATGCAGTCAACTGTCAACTATTTATCTTGTGTCCTTGAGTTAAAAATTATAAGTTCCTAGTGTTATAGCTCCTTTTTGGTCTGATTTAATAACTTTATTTATTTGCTTGTAGAATGTCAAGATAGTTTAAGCATGGGTTTCTTATATCTTGTTATGATGGTCATAGTTTAATCATTTTAAAAGGTAGTGTTCTTTAGTTTTGTACAGATGTTGCTTTATATTAGCAATGGTTTTATTAAAGAAAAAAGCAAAATGTTATTTCTTTGTGCATTGGTTTAAATGGTCTGAAAGCCAGAAGGACCTTTTGTTATGCAACCTGATCCATAAAACCAGAGCCCAGAAGTATCACATAGCTACCCTGGCAAAATGGAGTGTTCGAGGAATTATTGTAATTAAACTTGCAGAGTCATGAAAGATATTCCATACTTGACATGGAATTTTTCATTTGGTTTCTTTATCCTTCAGCGTAGAGCTCTCAGGTGTCAACATGCAAATAATATGTGCTTTCAAATAACTTGGGGTATGACCATGGCACCTCATTTAACCCATACATAGTGGTATGGGTTACCTACCTTGTGTTATGAATGGTCTGATAGAATATAGACATATTTTAAATGACAGACAATACACATTTCACTGTGGACTTCAAGCACACTGTGGCTTTTATTTTCTCTGTTTCATGTCCCTGCCCTGCTAATGGACAGGAAGAGTAATTAACATAGGGTGATTGCTGCCTTAGCTTTTCCTCAGCATTTTCTTGACACTTGGATATTATCAGCCAGGTTGGATGAACAACCTGTTCTAGTGGAAGGTGTTCCTGTCTGTGTCAGGGGGGCTGGAGCTACCACATGATCTTTAAAGGTCCCTTTCAGTCCAAACCATTCTATGAATCTATGATCTGCATGCTGTAGAAAAGGGTATAGCTTGAAAAATCAAGACCTATAAACAGCTTCCAAAATGGCTCTTTATGATGTGTCTACAGAGGCAGTATTTGCTTATAGTGTATCCCTGCAGGCTCATATGGGGTTAAAGCTTGTGTTAATGTTAAGAAAAATTGAATGTTGTCAGGTAACCAACTCTGGATACAAGACACTGGTGTTTATTATGTCCACAGCAAAGCAGCTCTCTGCAGGTGTGGCATACACACTGTTTTCATGCTGGAATATTTTTCCACAAATTCCAACTACTTGCCAGCAGTGGAAGCCTGCAGGTTTAGTGAGGCTGTGGGAATTCAACTGTCCACCATGGCAAAAATCTTCAGTCTTCACTCATAAGTCTTCAGATACTGACGTCAGTCAACAATGATGGGGTTTTTTTTATTTTGAAATCTCAATTTTTTTTTTTCTATACCTGTGGTATTACTTTTCTATGCCATATGGATATGTTTAATGGGGTTGATAGTTGCTTGAAGAGGGCTGGGCTGAGGGGAGAAGGAAATATGGCTGAGGGGAGAAGGAAATATACATCAGGCTAAGATGTCCTGTAACAAAGCACTTTTTACCCTGTTTTGAAGATGATGTCTTTTTGAGCCAGTTATATTTATGTTAAGATACGAGAAAAAATATCCTTTTAGCTTACTTGCGCCATCCTAAGTCTGCTTAGGATTTAAACTGGTGGCAGAGTTTCTATTTGAGTTGCTTCAGTTAACTCACTGGGGCTCAAAACTTCCAAGTTACTGTGAAATAGCACTGGCAGACTTCTTCAGAAACGCATTAATATCATAGCTAGATATATATATGCCTATTTACATACACATATATGCATTCTTATCTCTAGCTAGAGTTTGTACACATGTTTTTTTAGACATCTTTTGTAGATATGTGAGTTCACAGACCATAGGTTGATGTGTATTTTTTTCCCAGTCTTGTTTGTAGAACTTTTGAAAAGCTTACTTTAATTTGTTGGCTTTTTGACCTAGTGCTTAAGCACTTCGGTGAAACCAGTTCTACAAATGTAAATACTTCAAAACAAACGTTAGTCTTCAAAGATGTATCTCAAAGATAGAAAAGGCTAAAAGGTAACTGGTACTTGTCAAGAAATAACCTTGTCAAATCTTTACCTGCAGCTGAGCAGCTCTCAAAGGCTTGGAGCTCCTGTTTCTGACAAGTGCTTGGAAGCTGATCCCTCAGTCAAACAGATTATGTTGCTGAGTAACCAGCAAAGCCCAGCTCCCCTGCTTGAGATTAGGACGTGGTTTCAAGTTAAAAAGAAATGGGCTGCAATATTAATTTAGCTCTTCCCCTGCTACCTCGAATTGTGGCTTTTCCCTTGGTCTGCATTAGCAAGCATAAGGGAGGAAGGTTGTTGGGTATAGAAGATTGGGGAACTGGCCCAGTGTGAGAAGTAAAGCTCTTGCTCAGTAAAAAGTAAAACTTTTATATAGGTACTTGTGGGAAGTTTCTTATTTGTTTGCAGGGGTTTTTTTCATTATTTCCTTTTGTCATATGTCTGGGTGCAAGATCTGCACCCTTCATCACACTGTGAGACCTGACACATCTGTTTTTCCAAAGCATGCTAAAGCTTAGGGGGAGATGGAGTGCTACAGGTGACTTGAGTCACTTTATGTGAGGAAATGTGTTCTGACTGGCATGCCATAGTAGTACAGTGCTGTTCTATTCCTGATATGAACACTTCAGCCAAAGAACAAATGAAGTATATTAAATAGCCAGAGGAGGACACTAAAATTCTGTGTCACTGTAACATGTTAACCAAATATTTGCGTTTAATATGAAATAAATTTTTATTAAATATTACAGCTGTAATTGCAAGTCAAAGCAAAACTTCTGAAAAAAAGCTGACACATCTCTCCTTATTGCTATATAGCCTTAAAGTTAAAAAGTCTCAAAGGAAAAATAGTTTTCAGATCTAATTCTGTAGTATTATATAATTATACCCATATTTCTTTACCATTCATCTTCAGAATGGAGGAAAAGTAGCACTGACTGATATCCAGGTGCTGTGTTGCTGCTTTGAAAAGGGATATTCAAGTATAGTTGGGAGGATATTTCAGACTTTAATATATTGTGTAGACAGAACCCAGATTTCTGAGATGCATTCAAGATTTGTGCCCAAATTAATGAGCATTAGGATTAATGTACTGCTAGTTAGCCATTCCTCTGCTGTTGTGCTAGCTCCTGTTCAGTGAGGCTGAATCATCTTTTATAGCCTCTGTCATAGCTGGGGACTGCTTTTCAGTCTGTGGCCTTTAAAGTACTTTAGTACAGGCTCTTGAATTAGTACAGGCTCATTTGGAATTGGGAGGCTGCAGTGGTGCCTTCCTGCCCCAGTTTGTGCAGCACTGCCCCTTGAACAGCTGTGTCCTGATGGGTGTTGTGTGGGCAGGCTGGACAAAGCTTTCATGGGGAATCTACTTTTCATCCAGATCAGCTTCCTATAAACTCATTATCCCAGTGTTAGGGGGAAAGTAAAGGTGTTGCAGTCTTGACTTTAATTAGCTCTTAAAATGCTGTCCAGTCTGATCCTGTGGTTTTGTTATTGCTTTACAATAACTTTGCACATGTCATTTCTCCATGTTTAAAAAATAAAGTAATTTTGAAAATTCTGGCAGTAACAAATGAGGACTAAAAGCAGTCACTCTCCTGAGAATCTTTTCAGGAAGGCAAATGTTCCTTACTAAATGCTGCCTGTGTAGCATTGCTATGCCAAGGTTTAAAGCTGCATTTTCCAACCTCATTGCCAAAAGGCAATGGCATTCTAGGACAAGGATACCACATTAACCTATAGGGGAACTGCAAAACTGTTTCATAACTACTAAAATGAGGCTGTGATTCTTGAAATAGAGGAAAAAAGTGTTAGATAAAGGAAATCTCTTTAATTACAGTAGCAGATTGATACATGCTCTCTGAAATGTGTGCTTCTGCCTAAAAATTTTTACAGTTAAATCTGCAAATATGATCCAGTGTTTGTAAGAGATGCTTTTCATTGCTTCTCAATAGTGTTCCTGTGTTGCAGCATTCAAAGTTGTCCCCTAGTGCTTTTAAGGAAGGTCCTGAGGTGAAAACAATTGGAAGTTGAAAATTTTAGGGAATAATAAAGCACTTACTGTTTGTATTCTTCCCTGAGCATCTGCTTAAGGCTGGTTTTAAACAAATCTTAGGGCTTGACTGACCCTTTTGGCTGTATTAGGATTAAACCATCTTTCTGACTCTTTCAGTTGCCTGTGACTTAAGCAGACCAACCATGTAGGCTGAGTTTCCATATTGAGTGTGTTAAATTATATTAACTCCATCAGAGTGGGTCCTGTCTTTTTTCTCCAAGTAGGCTTGGATGTTTTATCCTCTTAATGTTTCTGATGCCTATGAAAATGTGCAATACATCTTAACAGCATTTGGCACTGTTTTGTACCTGAGAGGTACCTTTTAATGCCTTACTGATCTTTTCTATGCTCTGACCTGTTTAAATCTTCTGAAATGATTTGTGTGTGCTCGCCTTTGTAGAGTTTGGGAGCTGAATCCTTTGTCTTCCTCACACCTGTCTTCTGAGCAGTACGCCTGGGCAGTGTGATGTTCTTTGCAGCTGAGTCACAAACGCTCAGCAGTCTTTTGGGAGTGAGGGGTTGATTCCTTTTCTCTTGGGCATTGCTCCTTCTAACTGCCAGCTTTGCTATAAAGAAGGGCAGACTTGACTCCATCAGGTAATTCCAACATTAAGCTGGACAGCTACTGGAGTAGTGGGAGCCATGAAAATGAGGTGTGCAGTGGGAAAGACAGGAATAGATGGGATTAGGCTGGGAATAGAGAATTTTGACATCTGATGACAAATAATTATTGTAAAATTGGAATGGTATATTTTCAACTTCAAGTTGGGGATCACTTTGTTTTGAAGTCTAAAAAATCCAGCTGTGAGGGGGTCTGCTCTAGCTAATTTAAACTTCAGTCTTGGTTTTTTAATGTAAATTGGTTTTTAATACAATTATTTTGGTAAAGTACAATGTCCTTCAGTTAAGAAAGGTAGAAAGCAATGATATAAACTTAAACCAGTTTCTACCTCTCTAGAGCTTAATATGAAAAAAATAAAGATTAATATCTGTGGTTTATAAAGATTTATGACTGTGGTTATAATTTATATTACTCTGAGCTGTTACCATTTTGGTCTTCTGAAATACGGGGCTACTAACTGTTTCATGAGTGGTTTTGACTTGAGAACACTAAAAAGGCCAAAACTTCAGCATCTTTAGAAATTTTCAGTTGTTTGTCTGCAAGCGTAGCATTTATAGTGACCAAGTCCCATGATGCCACCTGCCCTGTAATAACCTTTTTGGTTAACCATATTATGGTTATGTGTATTGATAGGTGCTTATTACAAGCAGGCTGGCTAGCAGTTTCTCCTCCTCACTACACTCAAAGGTCATTTCTATTCCTGGACTTGGAAGTGAGGTGAAACTTGGCTGGTAACACTTAATGGAAGAATTTTTCCTTTTGTTTCCTCTTAGCTGAACTTTGCAGCTTTACTTCTTCACTTGGCAGCATTACAGCATCTTTACCTTAGTCTTTGGAGTAAGATAAGCTCAGCTGTATAACTAGACAAGCATTGCACTGCAGTACTCTGTACCTTTTTTGAACAAGAGTCATCGACAGTAAGTCTTAGTCAGAGACATGGGAAAGGCAATGACCACTAGTAAGTAATGCAACTCAAATCGTAGCCCTTTTTCTGCATCTGGGGATACAGGACACAGACTTCTTTGCATAGGAAGTACTTTTGCTTTTTTTCTTCTGAGCCTAATGGGGTTTTGGTGTAAAATTTGGTGTGCATAAACCAGGAAAAAATACAGGTGTGTGAGATTCTGCAGTCTTTTCTTTTCCAGTAGACTATTGTAATCTGCTTGACCATGAGCCTCCTCAGAAAAGACTGGATTGTCCAGGCAACCTAGATCATATTTCTCCTAGTTTGATTATCTTCTATTAAGGGAAGGTGAATTGCTGCATTTTTGCTGCTGATTTTTGCACTTCTCTTGGCATGTGAGTGCAGTGTCAACCAACCACAGCTTTTTGGTGTCTTCATAGTTAAATCACATTTGTATTTACACTCTCATCATTAAATACTGGGAGATGTATCTTCTGGCCACTTACAGATGGAAATACCTCAAAACTATATGGAATGAAAAACAGCATAGAAAAAAAACCCAAAAACATGGAAGACTGCTTGATGCTATACTGGAAAAGTCTGTGGAATGCTTTTCAGCCTTACCACACAATCCTGCAGCTGCTAGCTATCAGGTCTTGTTGTTTGTGGAATCTGATTAGCACCAAGTGTGTTTTTGATAGCATTACCCCAGCATGGATGCCTCATGACCTAGTGGCTTCGTATATTAATGGTAAAAAAATTGTGCATCTGAGGATCTCAGTGATATATTTTAGTGATCTCTTGGATTCAGACTGTAAAAGCAGTGGGATCATAGGAGAATAAAGCATAGAGGAAAAGATGTCTGAGAAAATGCTTCAGTTCCAGGCTTATAGGTTTGGATGGTTGCTAAAATTAATTCCCAGGCTGTAACACTTGCGAGTTTATTGTATATGTAGCTGTAAACCCTATCTACAAGAGTTGATGTATTTTAATGTTGATTACTTGCTAGATGTGTTTGTTTCTGCTTTTTAAGAGGGTAATTTAAAGCTAATATATGTACAAGCCCAGCTTAATAGTCTATTGATCTGATTAGCAGTAGTCAACTACTAAATATAAAGGTGTAAAAAATCCTGGCTTTACACTACACTGCCAGAATGAGCAACCTGATTTATCCCATAGTAATAATTAAGAGTTTTATGTTTAGCCTTAACTAAGCAATGAATGCTGATTTTAAATTGTTCTACCAAGCTGGGAATGATTTAATGATAATCATCCTTTTGTTTATTATTGTTGCTAGCTTTCATGTGACTGGATTGAGTGTTAGTTTCATCAGCAGAAAATTATCTTTACTGCTTATATCTGGAACTCAGAAGTGAATTCATAACTTGATTTTTACAACTGCTTTTTAAGCACTGCTTAAAGTGGTTCTTTGTAGTGATATAGGTGCTCTGCTAAGTGTTCAAAAACATTTTCTAAAATTACTTTCAGTAGAGCTGTATACGCTTTGTGAATCTTTTGTTAATGTCAGAGGATCCTAGGAAACTAAAACCTTTGGCTGTAAAAATCAAGTTGAGATGCATTTGAGTCTAACCTTATTGCTTTTGTGAATATTCTTAGGTTTTTAGGTAGCTGAGTAAAGTACTTGAGTTGACTGAAAACATGAACTTTTAGATCAGATGCTAAGAATGCTTCTGTACTAAATGATGTCTCTCCTGTATTCCTTAGCATAGGAAAAAGCTTTTGGGGAAATTAGTCCTACCCTAAAGGATTCTCCACTGTACTAATCTTGACTGCACACAAGATAAACATTGCAGGACAGTATCTGTCAGAGAAGGCTCTTCCAGGTGCACCTCAGTATGCACACACATCATTGCATGCACAAAGTATGCAGCCATCTGAATTACACTCCCAGTTCCTGTAGGTGAACCTACAACCTATTTCCCTGAGTGCCAAAGGGACATGGTGTAAGTGGTAATCATCTCCCTGTTACTCTCATCAGAGTCATTTTCCTATTTAAGCCAACAGGGGTAAGTTTGAAGTCCGTAAAGATGAGGGCTGGGACGGTCACTTAAGTTGTCTGGCACCAGTTAAAACTCTAACCTTTAGACTTGAGGTTCTTGTTCTAGTCTTTTAATTGCTTTTCAGGATTTGAGCACTGACCCTGCCCTTTTACTCCCCACAGTTGTCCTTTGACTTCAGGGTAGGGTTCATGTAAGCAATGCTTAGAATAGAAAGTCTTTTACTACACAGATGACTGAGTATGTCTTGGTACCTGGGACGTGTCTCAAATATAAGTTAAACTGCTTATCTCCAAGGGGTCCTGAATCAAGGTCTTATCTTCATAAACTTCTACTGCAAAATTACTCCAAATACAAGGTATCATAGTTTGTTGGACAGGTAGCTGACATCTTTCTGCTCTGAATATTATGAAGTGCAGGTCCTACAGACAGGGAGTTTTAAATTGGTGTGTATCAATGACAGAACCAGGTTAGAGTCAAATTAAGTGAAATTAAAGCATCTTGGGGAAAAAAATGTTAAATTTAGAAATCAAATTCAATGTGTTGTGCTTTTTCCTCTTACATAAATGTTTAAAAGAAACAAAATTGGAAAAGGGCCAATGAAGTACTCTTGCTGTATCTTAGTTATGCAATAATGTAAGCATGTCATGCTAACATAACACTTCAGTAAGTAAAAAGAAGCTTGTTTCTGTCTAAAAATGAGAAATATTTTCAAAGGTCTATTTTTAGCCAGAAGATGCCATTCCAGAAGAATTAGTTTAACTTCTCTGTGATGAAAATGTCTTAATTTTCACACTTTGCCATCTCTATGATTTGAAGACTTAGGTCTGGAAAATATTGTTATTAGATTTTTGTTGTATGCCTTCACTCCTGTGCACATTATTCTGTATTTTCCACATCGTGTCTAAGCATCCAATGAAAGCATTTGTACAAAGAGATCACAATAACATTGTCTTGACTTAGTTTCATAAAACAGATCAGATGTTAATTGTTTTCCTCTTTTTCCAACTCCTGCTTGCCTGTTATGTTTTCTTTCTGAAGCCTGTAATCCATCTGGCTAGGTGAATAAATGCCTTGCTGGAAAAGCAGGTAATAGTGAGATTCTTGACTTGCAAGCTGTATTTAACAGTCCCTTGCAATTCTTTCCAGGTGCTGTTGGTAAGCAGTAGCCGATACCCAGATCAGTGGATTGTGCCAGGCGGAGGAATGGAACCAGAGGAAGAGCCGGGGGGAGCAGCTGTGAGAGAGGTCTATGAAGAGGTAACAAAAACCAAACAAAGCAAAAAATCCAGCTGATCTGTGCTGCTGTTGTCTTCAGATGGGAACCAAGAAGGAAGAGGGTATTACCTCCTTTATCCAGTACTTGACAGACCTTTGTGGCTATGAAATTCAAAGAGCTGCAGTTCTGTGTGTTAGAATTGGGGTATAGTGTGGTGAGGTGAACTAATCAATTTAGCTTCTTCTTTCATTTCACAGCTAAATTTCTGTCTGCCTTTACAAACAAGTACTGGAAGTAAAACTGTGACTTTATGCCAAATGGCATGTTATAGTGTTGTAACATTTCTCTGTGTGTGAAGAAAATGTTTGACTTGCAGCTCTTTTAAAACAGAGTGAAGGTAAACTAACCATTAACATGTAGCTGCATAAGAACAAGAAATCAGCAAACCTTTGAGGACATTTCAAATTAAACAGATTAGAAACTGATCTATCTGAGCAGCTGAGAATTCATATGTTTATGGCTGCCTATCTATAAAGAAAGCACTATGGTTATAGTCTGCCTTTCTATCTCTACCCCTATGACCAGGCAAAGCAGAGCTTAAATCATGATGAATTCATGCAGTTTCCCTATACTACAACACTTTAGTTTCAAATTCAGAATTCTGGGGTTTCATTTGCTGTTTATTTTTCCTAGGAAAATTGTGAAAAATATTAAGTGTTTCTTTAATATCTTAACAGCCATGTCTAAACCAAATAAAACTGCAAGAAAAATCAAAATATCAGACTTTGAAATAGAAGGTATATGATTTTTTTATAAATTGGATGCATTCTGGTAAGTGAGTGAACTGTAGGATTTCAACTAGACTTAACCAGTTTTCTCATCCCATTTTGCTATGGCTAATATTGTTGCTGATTAGTATTTGTAATGATTTTTTCTATTAGCTATACTATTTGATGGTTCATCTTGCTTACCCTTAAGACTGGTTCTGTTGTGATGTTGAGGCTTAGGAACTTGATGTAGATGTGACTTGCACCAAGCAGTGCCTGCTATTCAGTGCCAAAATGAGATCTTCTGTGAGCTGTGACTCAGTGACCCTTCTCCCATTTTCCTTGGGGAACAGACTGGTTCATTACTGGCTGCTCTCAGCAGCCTTCCTGCAGCAAGGTTCAAGCATGAATAAACCTCACTGAACCAAAGGTGTTTGTTCCAGGCTGGAGGAGCTCATCTTGACCCACACAAGACATACTCAGCCACAGGATACAGTCCATTTGAAAGGAGCAAAGAGTTTGGGTTCTAGCAATGAGTCAGCAAAGATTTAGGCTTCCAAGCTGTAGTAACACCTCTGGGGAGAGTCTTGTCTTCCCACTGTCACAAGTTCCATGGGTAGGATTAAAAAGCCCAGTCCTCTGCTCAGTATCCTTAGGAATGGTGGTAATTATAATTGCTGATCTGACTTACAGTCCAAGGTGAAGGATAGTAAAGTGTCATCTCCATGTTAAATTAAAGCTGATTAAACTGTAGTCATATGTTTGGGGTTTTTTCTTTGGTGGTAAAGAATGGATGATATTGAAGGGACTGTGCTTTTTGTGGTGTTTTGGAGTACAATATAAAATTCCAGCCGTGTTCTGCTTTGAGCTGTGCTTGCAAGTGCATGAAGAGTTTTCACAGACTAGGGGCTTTAATAAGCAAAAACAATTTGGTTACACTTGTTCTACTCCCTTAGAATTCCTGGGGTATGATAGCTTGTATAGTTGATCAGACTTAAAAGCTCATACCATAAAGTAAAATGTTCTTCAGCTACTGGCTAAGTCTTATATGCTTCCATGAGATTGCCAAGTGCCATTTTTAAAGAAAAAAGAATGGTATTTAGGGGTTTGAGCCATGGAAATTCATACTGACCTTTCTAAAGGTGGATGTCCTTTCTATTTTTATACTAAGGTCAATGTCACCTGGCAGGCTGGTTACAGTACAGTGAACTGTTAAGAGTTTTGTGAATGAATAAACTTCAAAGAAAGCACAGTGGTGCTGGTTTGAAATGTGTTTCTTCAGTATTGGGTCGTGCACAAACTAAGCATGATTCAGTATTTCTATTAATTTATTAAAATGGATAAATTCATAGTGGGAGTTATAACAGCATTTTTTTATGGTAGAAGTGTTGATAGCCCACTGGCTTAAATACCCTCACTTCAACACCAACAGTAGTGTATTGAGAATGTTTTACAACTCAGAGATCTCTGTAATGTACATGCATGGCAGTTGTTTCATTGTCTGCCTGTGTACATGACTCCAGGGGTTTTTTACTCTTCAATTCTGTTTGTGTTAGTGATAATGATTAGTTAGTGTTAGTGTTTCATTAGTTAGATAGTTAGTGTTTCATTTAAGGTTGTCTGACATTTCACAGGTTACTGGAAATTGACAGTTACCTTAATTATTTAGATGAAATAAACTTTTGCAAACCTGCAAGCAGAATACCAAAATGAAGTTACAGAATAAAGCAATCCCAGAAAGGTATTGAACCTTATCAAAATGAGGAGCTACTCCATTAATGAATTTGGAACTTTGTCTTTAATTGCATAGCATGAAAGTTTAAAATAAGTTGTCTGCAAAATGCACTGTTCAAAGAAAAATGACACAAATGAGTGGCAAGCCGATGATGCCCAGCCTTGTAAATGGAGATGTTCTGTGAACTGTGAACCACTCCCTTTTCTGGCTCCATCTCACAAAAAAGAGACTCTTGCTTTGTTTGCTTTAGTAGTGTATTGAAAGGCCTATGAGAAAATATGCAGCTTCCCTCAGCCCTGTGTGGATATAGTTTCTGAGAAGAAGAGGATGATCCTGAAGATCATTTGCTGCAACTGTGAAAATGACAGTAATATCATCTAAGACTTCTCACAGGAAAAGAGGAATTAGCTCCAATGAGCATCTAATATTTGAAAAATGACAGGGTGCTACAGACTAGAAGTAGTTAGACACTGCAGAAATAAATAAAGCACACCCTCAGCTGAAAGAGTAGGGCAGATGTAGTCAAGCATTTTGTTTTGTAAAAGTATGCAAAAATGGGGCAGGAGTAGTCTTGCCACCATCTCTTCCGGAGTGTAGCCGATAAAATGGCATCAATACTATCCTGCAAATGCCAGAGTTAAAAATAACCCAAATCTTTCAGATCTTCAGCAACTTTCTGCCCCGGTAGCTGTTAGCTTAGCCGTGGAACTGCAGCGTGGCTCTGGCTCCATCTGCAGGGCACAGGCGAGTCTGGCGCTCCTCTGAGGCCGCAGTGCCTCCGCAGCCCAGCAGGAGTGACCTCGGGCACATGATCGTGGCATGCAGTGCTGGATTCTCTCTCTTGTGGCCGAGTTAGACTAATGCTAAAATATACGCATAAGATTCGGATCTGAGGTCCTATTTGCAGAGCACTCAGACTTCCTTAGAGAATTGTTCTGGGCAATATAGCAATTAATTCAACAGCTTGTCTGTCAGAAGAAAACTGGGGTTTTTCAGGCTTTTTTCCCAAACTTTCGACGGCCTTACACTTACAGAAGCCTATAGGATTCTGTTTACATGAAGAACCATATTTTAAGAGCCATGGAAGTATGTTTTTATGAGAGGCAAAATGGTTCAAAGTCTAGAATTTAACCACTGTATTGGATTAGAAGCTTACCATTGAGAAAGGGAGAACTGCTTTTGATGTTCTGGGGATAAAGCTGAATTATTTCTTGGTCCTCTAGCATTTAAATTTGACACATTTTGAAGCACATTACAAAAAGAACTTGAAGGAAATATTCTTGTTAGTAAAAGCACTTAAAAGATGACTGTCAAATTCAAGGTACTTCTTCAACTATGAAGATTATTCTGTTGAATAATGTTTTTGGGAAAAAAATCACAAGACTTTGAATTATTATTCAGTTGAATATTATTTTCAGGAAAAAATCACAAGCCCTTGAATTACTACCTTTTTGCACTTCTGAGTGTAGAGATTTTCTAAATATACTGCTGTCTGCAGGGATGATGCTACATTTTGGAAACATGTCTATTTGAGAGTAACTAGGCATCAGTTATAGTAACCACATTTACATAGCAACATCTGGTTGCACCAAAGCTTCACTTCAAGCTTTGGGGAGTTGTTACACATGATCTAATGGAGTGCTTCTAATAGTTTCATTCAGAATTACTCAGCTAAGTGTATTTGTTTAAACCATTGATTTGCTTGGAGGGAGAAAAGAGAAAGTGTTAAGTAAATTCCACTTAGAGTTACATTGATAAATTCACATTGTGACTGTGGGATACCAGTAAGTTGACAAAAGTCCTCTATGAAAGCTATTCAGTATCAGTAAACCTAGCTGCTCATGGTGGTGTTGCCATGTGTTAAATATTAGTTGTCAGACTCTCACTTGAAGTGATACTGTAATGCTGAGGAAATTAGGACTGATCAGTAAAAAACATTTCTTCAGCATGTTGCTTTTCAGAAATAAGTGCTTTTTCATTACCCAGTATAAAGCACAAGCAATCTCTAGTGCCTCTTGTGGCATACCTTACTCTTTCAGCCCAAAACAAGGGCTTGTCACTTTCCTAATTAATGTGCTGCTTAATCACTTATCTATCAGGTCCAGTTGTTTATTTTGGCTTTATGAGCTCTAACAGGTATCTTGGCCATCACAGCTGACAAACAGAATATTGCATGTAGTTTTGCATTAACTTTTGCTCTAGCTCTTGCTCTAGATAAGCAAAATGCCTTGATAATTTTGCAGAGGTTATGATTGGGCTTTCTTCATCCAAATGGCTTAATAAATAACACCAGCCGTCTGCTTTCTTTAAAAAGGCAGTCACAGAAAACATTCACTTGTAAGACTTGGATTAGACTTATTGCTAAAGCCTGTCAGAGTTACTCATTAAAATGTAATGAAGATCCATATGGTCCTTTATATAAAGACATAAGACATCAATAACTGTCTTTAGTTAAGGCTGGAAGCAAAGACTGAAAACTAGAAAATGTCATCTTAGCACTAAGAAGCCCTATTTTAAATATTGGTTGTATAACAAGACAAAAACAATCTAAATATTGTCTGTCAGTAGGCAACATATGCCTTTATGTGTCAGGCATATGGACTGAGTTTTGTTTAGAATTAGTGGAGGATCGTAAGCCATGTCCCTTGGAAGAGGCATGATATATTACTTTTGGAAAAGCAAACCTCAGAGTCTTAGTAGAAAGTAATGACCACCTTATCTGAATTGATAAAAATCACAAAGCATAGGCTGATACAGGGATTATTTTAAAATATTGGAATAAAAGTCTGAATTGAAAGCGTTTTGTAATCGTACTAGCTAGAAAGAGTTCAAAACTGCAGAGAATTTGGGATGTAAATTTGGGGCTTAGATTACATGACAAAAGCTACTTGAGGTATGAAAACTAGCACACACGAAGTCATTATGCTGCAAAATCCATGCAACAACCTACAGTTGAATTTATTATTGTATTTTTAAAACTTGTGCTTAAATTTCTGTGTAAAATAGCACTGGAGTTTTAATGATTGCTTCTTTCAGATTAATTCTAATACTATTTGAAATTATTTTGTCCTTTCTCCTTTCCTAGATTATTTCAGTATTGGGTATGATTTATCTATTTAATAAAATACAGTACATTAAGAATGTGGGAAGTAATACAGGATTTTGGTCTGGATGGAAACCTTGAAGGATTTATGGATTCTTTGATCCACTCATTAAGACAAGCTTTTGTACTCTAATACTCAGTCTAAAACTAGAATCTCCAAAATTAGTGCAGTAGTATCTAATTAAAACTTAAGTTAAAACTCTTACTTAAATAACCCTAATAAGGAGGAGTATGCTAATGTAGGATGATGGTACAGATGCTTTATATTTTCTTATATTAATACCAAATGCTAACACTTTTTCTTGTTTGTTTTGTAGGCTGGAGTAAAGGGAAAGCTAGGCAGACTACTTGGGATATTTGAGGTGAGCTATTTCCTTTGAGTTCTAAAAGCAATGGCTGCTTTGTGAAAACTGATAAGCTGCAACATCACACTTAAGTTCATAAGTATTACCTACCTATAATTCTGCAGTGTTGCTGGACCTGCTGCATTAGACAGGACTTTAGGTGTTACATGATCTGTGAAGATTTGAATAGGAAGAGTTCAAGGTACTTATCCCAGTTTCACAGAATATTCTCTGTTGGAAGGGAACCCCAAAGATCACAGTGTCCAGCTTTTAAGTGCATGTCTTGTACAGGGATCAAACCCACCAATGTGGTGTTATCCAGCACCAAGCTCTCACCAGCTGAGCTACTCTCAGGTCATTTCGGACCTCTACTGGAAAGATTAAATTAGTACTTATGGAGAAAAAAAAATCCCTAAAAACCAAACCAGTCATAAAGTTAGGATTTCTGAACCATTACACCAGCCTCTTCTGAGGCACTCTTTTGACTTTTCCTCCCTGGTTAGATTTTCCTGAAGTAATTTGTCAACTTTCACACATGTAAATTGATGAGTCAGGATATGAATTCTCTTTATGGCTTTAATCTGCTAAAAAAAGGCCAAGGCTTTGGACAACAGATATATCAAACCTTTAGCAAACTATGTGGTTCAAAACATCTATTTGATGGTATAAACATCAGACTCTGAAGTACCAACAGTGCAAGGACACATGCTGGCTAGAATTCTATTTTAGTCCTGCTCGAGTTCTAGACCAGAACAGACTGTAGTTTAAATAGTCTTCAGCTCCTGATACATCCAGTTGTTACTATGTTGTGCTGTATATCAAGTCCCTTAGTCTCAGTGAGGTACAAATCTTCACCCAGCTTTTATAGGCAGTGTATTCCTGACAGGGATTTCCTGTGTGAGGTATTACTTAGTCATGTGTCCCAGGGTGTGAAGTATGGAAGCCATGACACAATTAGAGGAGCTCCTGAAGCTTTGTAGTTTTTCTGATATGTTTTGGGTTTGAGTTGAACTGGATGGTCCCACACATTAAGAACTTGGCTGTTTTAACTCTGCTGGTCAGTCTACAAAAGTTTTCTCCATTTCTCAGCTCAGACCAAAAAGCCCAGGATAAGCTGTCACTTTGTTGGCTGCAAAGCATGCTGATTCCTTGATAGTTCAGGTATATGTTCTTCTGAAGCCATTTAAAATTGGTTGTAACTTTTCTAGGTTACTTCTAACTTAAATCAAGGCCCTACTTTAATTTCCCAACAGGCTCCCACAAACTGTTGTTAATACCATTGAGGGGGCCACATCTTGTGACTTGGGGATGAAACTAAGAGAAGATGGAAATAAATGCTGCTGCTGAGTCCTCTTATTCTAGAACTACAGCCAGAAAGGATATGTGTTATAAATAAATGTATCTCATTTAATGGTGATACTGACAAAGAACTGGAGAATTTTTATTTCCTAGTAAAGCGCATCAGTTCAAAACTATTTTAAGCTTGTATGAAATAAAGTTAAGTGGGAAAGGTTATTTGCACAAGGATGCAGTCATATGTTAGGGCAGCTAGGCCATAACATCTCTTGGTTCTTAGTACAGTTGTAATTGCAGATGGTCCTGGTTTTATTAGGAGCTCAGTTATTCTCCAAGGGGAAGGATGGTCTAATGGGCTGGCTAACACCTCAAACACTGCCGCTGGCCTGCTTTGGAGTAGCAGGGAGCAATGTCTCTGCCAACCTCCCATGGGCTGGCTGCAGCATAGGGGCCTTGCCCTGAGCAGACAGCTCTGTGAGACTGTGTTTAACCTGCCCTGTGCAAAACACCTGCCTTTGAAACACATGGTGAGTGCTGCCATGGTGGCAAACCTGCTGAATGAGCAGATGGCAATGATTTTTGCATTTGGCATGACTGCAAGCGTAGGCTATTTAATTTGCTGCACTCACAGAGTGAAACTTTACAGCCAGCATTGTGTAGATGACATGGCCACATGATGCAGTGGCTCCATCTTGAAAAAAGTGCTTGGGTTTTTTTAAATGAACTTTCATCCACGAAATGTGTTGTGGAAACAGTTTTAGCAAATGTGGAGTACGGTGGTAATTTACAACATGTGTAAAAGATAAGTACTAGTAATTATCCAGGGCAGTACTAGTGGATAATGCTAATATTTAGCTGGATGACACTTTGGTCAGAACTTCACAATCTTCAAAATTGTTAGTGTTGTCTTTGGTTTGGCTCAGTTTTTTCAGTCTAGTACAAGAAAATAGCTGTTTCAAATAAAACTTTTGTTTTCCCATTATTTTGGGTCTCATCAGTACAGATGTTTGTTTAGTGAAAATAAAAGTCAGGCTTGCTGGCACCTATCCTTTAGAGGTAAGCAATTTCTATCTTGTAGTTGTGGTAAGTCTGTAAGTTACTTAGATGAAAATTTAAACTTGTCCTTCTCATATTCAAGCAGAACCAGGATCGGAAGCATAGGACGTACGTTTATGTTCTTACTGTGACAGAAATACTGGAAGACTGGGAGGATTCAGTTAATATAGGTAAACTAATTATCTGTCCTTATGTGCTACACTTGAAAATGTTGTGAGCAAACTCTTCATTTTTCTTAAGCAGTTTGTTTAATTCAGGGGTAATACTAATTCTGTTCTTGAAAAATTCAAGGCATGTGGTTCTTGTATACTTTAATACATAACTAGGGTTGCTTCCAACATAGTGTTACTCTTATTCTTAGAATACTCTAATTGTTATAACATTATGCCAAAATAAATATTGTAATTTTTAGAGGCCAAATACTATACTGCCAAATTGTTTTTTCCATAAAAAGTAGAATGTTTTACTGTCTGATACTCTAGGGTGTTTTTGAAAGTGTCCTTGATCTTAAATAAGTGGTTTATGTATATTCAAGCAGAGTATATGTAATGCTGTAAAACCAAAAAAAAAAAAAAATAGAATTCCTTCCATTTTAACAAGACCATCATTGACCTGGCTATATGTATTTTCAGAGAATTTGGATTTTAAAGGACCAGCTTGTAAAAGTTAAGATGGTCTTAAGTGATCTTAGTAAACTCTTGAAACTTACATAAACATGTCTGATACAAGGTATACTATTTTTTAAAACTCACACCTAACCTAAGCAACTCCATATGTGGATGCATATGGAGACTTTGAGTATGGAACATGGCTTTTGAAATCAGACCAAGCCATTCTCATGCATGCATGTTCAGTCTCAAGATTGGTTTTCTGCTGGGCACAACAATGTAGGATGGCAGTATCTAGTAATTTAAATAACATCACACTTTCCTCTAATGACCAGCTGGGGCTTTTGGAGCATATAAAGAGTCATATGAGTTTCTGTCCACTATCTGCTTCAAGAGAGTTACCTGAAATTCCTTCTTATGAATTGCATTTCAGTAAGCCTGAGTGAATCTCTTGGGTTAATCAGTTCTTTCAAGGTCTTTTTGTTCATTCTTTTGCCTGACAACTTCAACTTCCAAAGAACTGAGAAAAAGTGAATAACTAGATAGCAACTAATAGTGCTGTGAGCATTTTATAACTCTGTTCTTTCTTGTGGATTCAGGAAGGAAAAGAGAATGGTTTAAAGTAGAAGATGCAATCAAGGTCCTTCAGTGTCACAAGCCTGTTCATGCAGAATACTTGGAAAAACTGAAACTGAGCTGTTCACCCACTAATGGAAACTCTGTGGTTCCCCCTCTTCCAGATAATAACTCCTTATATGTCACTTCTGCACAGACTTCTGGGTTGCCCTCTACTGTGAGATAAACATTTGGATTACCTTTTTATTTGTGTCATCACAACAGGAGACATCTGTGATCACATGTAGGCATCTGTGTAACTGTCAGTTCTAAGTGAAATATGTGAATGTGTCATAATGTCAAATTTATTTGAACATGTTTTTCTTTCAACAGTGTAAAGTAGTATTTCAGCAAACCAAAGCCATATAGGGATTTTTTAAGATGCCTTACTAGGCCATTAAAAAAAAAAACTTGACTATATAAATTTATAAATTTGCATATCTGCTAAAATAAAATATGCATCTCAGTGGTGTTCAGCTTATTTAAAACTTGTGAGTTTTAGTCAGTAGTTAAAGCTTGAGCAGATAGTCTAATACTAAACTCTTATTTGGTATCCACAGCTGAAGTGCTAAGACTTTGAGCTGGCAGTATTTGGGTAAATGAATGTGTTGAAGGCAGAGGTGCACAAGGGTGACTACAATAAAGCACTAAACCACGTTCAGCCTGTCAAGAGCAAAGGATACCAACACTAAGCACTGCTTGCCTCAATTATCCAAAAGGTTGCCTTGTCCTATGCAATCTTCATGTAACATAAAACTAGGGCAAGAACAACAACTTTGTCTTGCAGCTACCAAAACTATCCGCTAGACTGTAGTTTCATCACTTGGTCAGCTGGTGAACTGTCAGAAGATTTGTGTGAAAAGCATTGTAGATCTTTCTTCCCTCTTTCTTTTCCTTCTAACCTTGATCCATGTTTCGTTCATGGTGTGGTTACACTGCAGGTTCCAAAAACTTCTTTCTTCAATTAGAAACATCTCATATAGTGTTCCTGCAGTCTGTTGCAATTTAAAAATGTTTGGAGGAATGTAAGATTTAACCAGGAGCACCCTGAGGTTGCAGAGGTGTCTCTTAGCAAGCATGTGTTGAGGTGCCTTGCCCTGCAGGAGCCAGGAGTGCTGCCCGCAGTGCTTGGGACAGGAGTGTTGACAGCTACTACACCAGGAGAGAAAAAATACTCCTTTGTCCTATTAGAAGGAGTGCTGAAACCCCAGTTTTAAGTTAATTCTTAAATCCTTCAGTTCTACTGTTTGAACATCAATTTCTTTAGATTCTTCAAATAAAAGCTGGCCTCTTGGTAAAAATATAGTTGAAATAAATGAGGTACAGCTGACAACCTCCCTGTTCTAATTATTTCTCCTGCTTTTCATCCAAGAAGATGAAAACTAAATCCACTGTTGGTCTTAATGTTTTTACCATAGGATTACTCTCTCTGTATGTGTGTGTGTGCATGGTTTCTTCTACAAGAACACAATCTAATTCACATGAACATCCTACTTCTGAATTTTTTCTAGGATTTAAACCCAACTGTACCTCCTTTATATCCAGCCAAAACAGGTCGAGGTAGACCACTACCTCACACGTGAAGTTTATTCTGGGTAAAGCTCATTCTCTTATACAACATTTGAACCTTTGTAAATAGTCCAACTAGTAAATAGTGAGTGTAAAATGGAAAATAAATGTAATTTAAACCTTTTGTTACTCAATACACAAATGGTTAACTTCTACTTTTTTAACACAAATTGTGTAAAATGCTGCTATGAATTTTTTTGTGCTGTTACACTTTTTTAGGAAAAAAAATGTTGTTGCCACAAGTTACTCCTAGAAAAACAATCTTGTGCCATATGTAAATGCAGTGAAACTAGGGAGATAGATGATCTGATCTCTTAATGCTGCTCTCTTTGAAGAGGCATAAATACTACTGACAAGAGGCATGAGCCACAGAGCTGAAGGCTTCTGAAACAGTGGGTAGGACACTGCTTTCCATCCCTCTTAGCTCCTAGTCCAGGTCACTTCCAGAACTGGAAAGAACACACAAGTGTTCAGGTGCACCTACAGGTGGAAGCATTGCCAACAGCTTGTCCATCCTTTCATGAGGTGCGAGGCCAGGGAAGGAGCGTTGCTGTTTCGGTAGTGCACACAGGGGAATCCCTATTTTACACTGACCCTCTTCCAGACTGGCACACCATTTGTTCAGCTCGCTACTTTAAACTGTTCTGCCAGGTGAAACAGGAGAAGGAGGGGTTGAGCATAATGAATGTCATATCTTTATTAAAATAATACTCATGGTGTGGAAGGGTACCTCTGGCTCCAAAGCTGCCTTTAAAAGAATGAATCATTTAGCTCCCTTTTTTGATCGCTTTAATGCTCACTTTTTTTGTTCAGTAGTTATTTTAACACTTTAAATTGAGCAAACTTGTATAGGTTTTCTTGTAACAAGATTATATCAAATCCATGAAAGCTAAAACAGAATCCAGAGTTTGAGGTTTTTATTCATTTAAGAAAACGCTCTGTCTCCATTTCAGATTCTTGGAATGAAATCAATCCAAGCTTGTATGAGATTTAGTGGTAATGCATGATCTTATTTTGTAACTCTTGAATTATGTATTTGATAATAATGTAAAATGTACAGTATTGCTGTTGCTAACAAACTCAGAGTTGATTGCCTATAAATATTTTTGGTCACACACATTTGAGCTGTTCAGTAGTGCCAGACAGATTTTTTTTAAACAGCGTTTGTTGTACAAATCTCTTCAGTCTCTATGCAACCTTCAGAATGAAGTTCTATTGCTTTGACTTCTACTCCCTTTCAAAGAGAAATGTTTTGTGAATTGCAGACGTAAACTGAAGACATTTCAGTTTTGCTACAGGGAACAACTGCAGTAAAGGGACAGCAGTATGGCTTCAGTACTAATGAAATCTGACACGGAACTCCAACAGAAAGAGCTGTAAAAATGGGAATAGGTAGGCTATAATTTTTCTACTACCAATCAATTTGAATGTTAGCATTTTGTTTTTACATGAATCTCTCTTTGATGGGCCAAACCTATTTCAAACAAAGCAAATTTGAGATTTCTCTCATGCCAAAAAATTCTGTACAATGTATCCAATTTGGTTCTCCAGAAGAAAAAGGGAAGAGACAGGTTGTCATCTGCAGTTGTTGAAGTCTACTTTGTACTGCTGCTTTTCCTGGCTGATGGTTTTGAGATTCTCATCAGTTACATTATGGTGGTATCAAAGAAAAAGAGCCTTAAAGTTTAAAATCTCATGGAGACAGAATTAAGCAAAATGGACATGCTTTTAAACACAAGAAATCTGAGGTATTGCAGAGAGGCTGTTCAAGTGAAAAATCTTATTTTGGTGCTTACTGCACCCCTGGCTTAGCCTAGCATTGTTCTGTTAACAATGTGCTGTGAAAAGAAACATGAGGGGCAGACACTTGGTTTACTTACCAGCATGGTTTGTGAAGTGAAAACTGAAAGGAAGGGAGGGGGGGTGGGAAGGGAATTAAGTTGTACACATTTTGACCTGCTTGCATGGATTTTCTTTAAAGATTGATGTAAGAATTTTGACTTTTTATATTTGAGAAATACCAGAATAAAATCTAAATTAGTCCTGTGGATGATGTAGTCATTCCATTGCAAACACTGCACCAGAAGTGATTGTGTGAAAGGCTTCAACCCCATCTAAACTACATTTAAGTTTCATCTAATGTTTCCTACTTCTTGCCTTGTCCCTGCACTCAAGCTTTACCAAGCTCCTTGTTCCAAAGAATCATTTCTCCTTAACTTGACATGACACTCCCCTTAGCACACATATCCAGTGCCTGTCCCAACTTGAAAACTGAAAACTGGTGGCAGTGCTCAGCCTGCTGCTGGAGCCCTCCCTCCCCTTACCTTGTTCTTTGAACCTGCAATCCTCCACGCTGGGAGGCTGGTGAGCAGCTCCTGTGTTTGCCCCTGTCAGTATGACTTGTGACAAGCAATTACCACAGCTCCCTCTTCAGCTTAAGGAGTTGTGCCATAGTCCTGTCTGGCTCCTATCACTGGATCTCCAAGGCATCCAGTGACATGTAAGACTCAAGGCAGAAGTGTGACAAAGCACGCACACGGCAAGTAAGGCAAGAGTGACTGACTTTCCCAAGACTTGGAGAGATTGTAAGAATCTTCAATATTGAACTGAAAAAGGGGTTTTTTTAAACTTAGCCTCTTTTAATACTCTTAGGGTCTCAGTACTGCTGTGGCATTAGGCAAGGCACTGCCTCCTTGGCTCAAGTGACGAACAGCACCACATCCCCATTAGGACAATGCTCCACATAAGGAACGGTGCCACCTCTTAACCTGCAGACTCAGCAATCACAGGCATTTTCTGCTTGTGACAGTCTGATTGCTATGTGTTATGCACCACCACCCCAAACAATGCTCTCAGACAATTTCCTTCCCTTAAATAAGCATGAAATACTGTTCAAATAGCCATTTTAGGAAGGCAGGAGGCCACTGAATGTGGCTGTTGTGTGATCAGCTGCTGCTTGCCTCACAGCCCACACTGCTTTCAGCAGCTCAGTGGTAGTAGCGCTGGTTCCCAGCAGCTTTCCCTCATTTTACCACCAGTTCTGATGGATGGGCAGTATGAAGAAGCATTACAGCCATGTATGATGCTGGCCAAACACCATCAGCTTGTGCACTTACCCTGCTGTTGGCTTACCTGTGGCCTAGTGCCCATAACATCCAGACAAATTTTGTAACAAGGTTCTTGTCCTAAGGGCCTTTTTGCTGTCATTCAACTGCTTCACTCTCCTAAATATTTCCTTTCCTGCTTTCTGGCTGTGACACTAATGCAACCTGTCTTTGAATAAGGTAGACGAACATCCACAGCAACTGAAGCAAGAAAAAACACCATTAGAATCACCTTATTGTGTCTTGTGAGATTAGTCTGCCCTTGATAATTGAGCATGGGACCACAGACATTCTTCCATAAATTTACCAGGACCCAGCCTAAGCCTTCAGATTAACCTGGAAGAACACTGTATGACTCATGAGTAGCTGATGGGAAAATGACAGCAGGTATTCAGGCTGAGACAAGCACACCCACTACAGCAAGCAACAACTGAACATCACACATGGAATGTTTCAGATTTATAAATGACCTTTCAAGCCTTAGTAGGCAGCTTAGGTAGGAAGGTTCAGATTAGGCCTGAACCAAAAATACTCCTTCACTCTAGCTCTAAAGGCAAGAACCCAGCTTACAGGAGTATCTGGAGCAACCTTGCACAAGTACTTCAGTCAGAGATGATTTTATGTGAAATAATTTATCTTCCTAAAAAATGAACTAACAAAAATGCTTCTGTTACATGTCACACTTGCATCCATCTCTTACCATGCAGTGTGGAGGTACCTGTGGTTTCTAATTCTCCTCCAGATAGAGAACTCGGTCTCGGTCAGTGATGAGCTGACCAAGAGTGACAGCTCTGCAGCAACTAACTGAGCTGCCCAGGTGTGTCCTCTTGGGGTACAATTCCCTTCCCTAACCCAGGTCAGCCAGTGGGTAGTTCCCCTGAGCACTTCACTGGAGCAGCCTTTCCCCAGACATACTCTACTTGCTCACCTAACCCTTATCTAAGACTTGAGGGGAGTTCATGAAAGCAAACACCACAGATAAGGCAGTCAAGCTGCTTGATGCCTCTTTTCTAATGCACTTCAGTGCAACATAATTAAATATTTGCTTTAAAAGAATCCTGCACACTTCCACGGAAAAGGCTGCAATAAACTGTACAAACTCCACTCCAGCAGGCATGTGATAATTAACCTTGTTAATAATGCAACACAGCCATGCTCATAATGCAACACAGTTCAGCAAAGCTCAATACATTTATCAATGTGATTGCACTAGAAACTGTCCAAACTTGCAAGTAAGTAGGAAAGCCTTGTACTAAACCAGACAGATTTGAACAAGCAGTCAAAACCCCAAAAAACAACAAAAGACCCCACACACTCCTAAACAAAACAAAATCAAACAAACAAAAAAGGGGGGGAAGCAGGGGAGGGACTCAACACATCCTCTGGGCTGTGTACCAGAGCAGTCTCCTCTGAGGATTTCTAGGACAGAAGTGCTGCTCTTCTCTCTACAATGTGAGGGGAAGCCACAAGCAATTGAAAAGTTGTAAGAGTAGTTAAAGGTTATCTTTCTTATTTTACCAGATGTTAAGAACTCTTAGGAAACTTGTTGAACACTGATGGCAGCCCACTGCAGTTAAATGAAGCTCAGTGCCTAAGTAATGAATAATCACTCTTCCTTTTATTTCAGTGTCATATCACATTACAGTCAAGACATGTTATTGACAAAACCTACCAGACATTTTATTTTAAACTTCAAAAAAAAAACCCCAAAAAAACAAAAAACCCAACCCAAGAAGAAATGTATATAAATAGAGATGTCACAATTTCTGATGTCACTAGTCCATTAAGATGGTCCACAATAGTCTCAATGTGTTAGAAATACAATTACTTGAAAGCTATCAAAGCAATGTTTCACTTGGTTTAGACTTAAGTCAGCTAAGATACAAAACACCTGTTCCATCAGTTCCCAATAATCATATACTTCATACCCATGACAGAACATGGCTACATGTGAAGAGACCACCACTGAATATTTATGCAAAACCAAAAGTCTTCCTCTTAATCTACAGGAAACTACTGCAAAAGTATTTTGCATGTGTGGTTATAGAGGCCCACATGATAATCCAGGCTCAACAGCTGCACAGTTACTACCCAAACACTGACACATAAAATGCAATGTCATCACTCTTGCTCAGGATTTTAGGACATTTGACACATAGCACCAGTAATGGTAGAGGAAACCCATTTATTTTAAAGTTGCTGTAAATTGATTCAATAGACACATACTAAAAATGGAGATAAAACTAACATTCCCTAAAAGACAGCTGCATTTGCTTATCAGCTGCAATGGTAGGTGGAAGAGAGATAACTGAGTTTCACATAGTTAAGCAGGTGTATATTCCCAGTTGCTGAGGAAAAGCTTTTATCTTACTGGCTTCAAAGAACTTAGCCTGTCACACATTCCTTGACACAAGCTGGATCATTCCCAGCTTGACTCTATACAGGGCTCTTAGAGGTTTAAAAGTAAAGTATTATTTAATATACATTATCTGGGTCTGGATTCATTCTGCCTATGAAAATGAAACTGTTTTAAGTGCCAGCTCAGGTCTTGTTTCTCTGCTGAAGGGAGGGAAAGCCACTCTCAAAGAGGATGCTTAGGTGGGTCTGACTGTCCTCTGGGGGTGCCACCAGCCCTTAGACTAGAGACAGAGCTGAGGAAAGCTGCATATGTAGTGTAAGATAAAGCATTAAGAGGTAGGTGAAGTGAATCCAGAGTCTACAGCACAGCTCACTTATTCTCAGCTGCCTGCCACAGAAGTTATCTGTGCTAGCAGCAGATCCAGGACATAGCCCAGCCAGCCCCAAACAGACATTTGTAAGAAGAGAGGGTTAATGGTGCTTACCCACTCTGAAGAACATGCTACAAGCCCCGGACCAACTTTGGTTTACATTCAACACAGAAAGTACTTTTAAAACAGTTTTTTTTATGACTCAGTTTGGTGAAAAAGTTGAATTCTGAACCATTCTTCAACCATGTTGGAGAGAACTTCGAGGGACAATAGCAGTTACTAACCACTGAAAGCACTGTCTGCTGGAAAACATAGTTTTAATAGATATGCTTCATCTTACATAAGAGCACAATAAATACACCACATTCTATAGAAATCTCAGATGATACTAGAGGAAGAAGAGGTGAAAGAGGGAGAATACCAACAGACTACACAATCATGCCCCTGGATTGCATAACAAAATACTCCCTTACTGCAACCACTACAAGATGTCATTTATGCATTTCAGGTTGGCCTTGCCAAAAGCTTTCAAGCTTTTTGGTTGCGTGGTTGGTTGGTTTTGTGAGGGAGAGGGCTTGGGGAAAAGAAGAGAACAGAGATACAAGAAATGAAGGGAAGCAATTAGATGGGTTCCCAGAAGAGATACTGCACTTCTAGACAGGATGCATACACAAAAACAAGGACAAGAAGGAATTTTTTCATCACTTTCCTTCCCTCCAATAGAGAAGCTTTGTTGCTATCTAAGCTGACCAGTTGCTCAAGCAAGTAGCTTAATAAGGCTTGTAGAGAGAAACCAGTGGTATGAGTTGCTAGCTGTAAGGGGCTAAGCAGACATCAGTCAATGCATAAGCTGGCTCTAACAGTGGTTCTACCCACTGGAATTTCAAGTTAATAGAGAGCAGGAATTAAAGAAGTTAGAAAACCGTGCTGCTATGCAGATACTCATAAATAGTGCTGCTGTTTGCTCTCCACCTCCTAATTCATTCTGGTTTTGTCCATGAAAACACACATCGACGCATTGCTAAAATTAAGGTTACAACTGTTCCATCCGAGACTTGTTTCTAAAAGTCACTCCAAATGCAATTTCATATTAAATTGGCCATGTAAGGTCACCCACATAACACAAACTAATAAAAAAGTCAGGAAACAGATGAAGAAAAACAAATAAAAACCCACAAAAAATCCCTTGTGAATTCCCCTTCTTTACTGTTAAATCCGTCAGATTGGTGAAGAAAAATTGTCAATTCTGGACTCAATTTTTTTAAATACGATTGTCACAGAGAAATGAAAACACAGCAAAATAAACTATACAAAGGCAAAGTAGAATAACAAAAAATATTTTACTAAAACATAAGATTTACAGGAGATTTTCCAGACAAGCCATACAAAATGGTCACAAGCTTTTTCTTGGAGGGATTTTTCTACACTTGACAGCAGAATCACTATAGTATTAGTGAAGGTGATGGATGTTTAATGTTCCCGTTTTTTGTTCAAACAATGAAGCTTGTCCATCTACAGCGTCTAAGTTAGACTGGGCTAGAGGGTATATTCTAAAATATAACTGGTTAGCTGCTTTTACCAATGCAATTAGCATCACCAGAAAAAGGGAGGAGGAGCCCACAAAATTAAAACAAAAAGCCCCGCAGCTAACCCTGCCTACCTTCATTCACAGTGCTTATACTTAAACCATGACGGGAAAAATGATTAAAAGCAGAGATGTGCTGCTGCTTTCAAACAATTTCACAACAATCCAGATGATACTTCTAGCCTCTGCTCATGCGGTACAATAGTGAATTAGGACAAGACACAGATTTGCTAATGTGCATTTAATCACCAAAGGACTGAAGATGTCTGGGCTTTTATTCTGTAATGTTTCTAAGACTGTGTCCATTAAATGCAAACAAAAAAAGGAAGAGGTCTTGGCAGAACAGGAGAAGTGATGCACACTTGATGTTCGAAGCGCATTTAAATATTATTCATGGCATATAGCCTAGTCCATGCTCTGGCTGTAAAGAAAAAGAAACATATTTTAGAAAAGATGCAGTTTTCAAGCTTGATTAAAGTAATTTTAAATTCATATTCTTAAAGATCTCTTTTACAACACTGCTGCAAGCACACAAAAGGTATCAGTTCTGAGATTTTTAAGTGCAATTTTGAATTCCAGCAGCTGTCAACTTTTATGTATTATAGAAGCAGTCTGACAGTAGTGGATTCAAAAGTGAAGAGGCATAACATAGCAACTCTTGCTTTCCACTATAGCCTGCAACAGATGCAATGTAGAGATGTACTTTCCAGAACCTGTTAATCCATTCCTTAAGCCATAGAGGACAAGCAGTAGAATGCTCCTTCATTTTACCAAAACTCCAAATTAGACAGACTACCAAATTAGGACCATTAGACAGACTAGCATATTAGGACCATCAAAATCCAAGATCAAACAGATCAAGAGAGTTTCTTCTTCTATCAGGCCTCACAGACTTAAAAATAGACCACTGCAGGCACATTCAGGGCACCTGGACTATGACTGTATGTAGTAATGTTTTGTTTCTTCAAGTTGCAGACATAAAACTAGAGGTCAGGCTTTACACACCATTCCTAAACCTAGAGGAAAAAAAAAAAGTTAGAAGATACATCACCTGTTTCTATGGCTTGGGCTTCATTGGTCTTCCATTGCTCAGCTACATCATTTGCTAGTGGATCATCTGGATTGGGAGCACTTAACAAAGCCTGGATTGATAGCAGAACTGTACGAATCTGCAAAGCTGGGGACCATTTATCTGAAGAAACATTTATAGCACTATGAAACACCATATTCACCACAGTCTACAGAAATAGCAAGTTTTTCCAGATTAAAGAAGAAGCAAGATATTCTTTAAACACAAGAAAACTCTTTTTAGGGTCAACTTACAAACATCTGTATTTAATATGGTAAGAAGAAAGAAAACATAGTACCACTTACCTTTCAAAATATCTAAACATATTCTTCCCAGCTTGTCTACATTAGGATGGTAAATTTTGGTCATGAAACGTACTTTAGGAGCTGCCATTGGATATTCTTCTGGAAGGAATAGTTCAAGTTTAAATGTCCCACCCTCAAAGGGGGAATCCTGTGGACCTGCAATGACCACATGAAAATAGCGTGCGTTGCTTTCATCTGGCTCTGCTTTTATCCCAGGGACTGGCTCTGCCAGCAAGCGCTGGGTTTCCTACAAGAAAAGGAGAAAATGAAACAAATAAAACCCATTTAAAATAAACATAGAAACCGTAAGACCCGTATAAACCATTTAAAAGCAACAAGCATTCATTTAGCCTATATTCACAGAAACTGTGTTACGTTCCTCAAAGTCAAAGAACATCTGCAGAAAGGAGATGAGGCAGGGGTACACTGGTACCCATCTCCTCTCAAATCCTCACCTGCTGTGTTTCTGTAACACACAGTAATAGATAACTCAGCTGCCTCGATTTTCTTAACTTTTGACTGAACCATTGCCAAGCTGCTGTGTTTTTCTCAATATACTTAAAAGCACTTTAAAGAATACCACAATTAAAACACCAAAAGCATTTCCCATTCTACCTTAAATAAAAACTCCCAGAAGTGAAAAGCCAAAGGGATTAATCACTCACAGAAAGTGTTCAAGGCTTACTCTTAACAAGAGTGGACTGGTTTATTAAGCTGAACATTTGTACTGGAATCAGATCCAACTTTGAAGAATTTAAAGTGCTACTCTTCTGCAACACTAAAGGTGTATTTTAAGGATGTTTTATATATTTAGACATATAGATGCATAAATAGCTTTGGTGTGAGCACGTTCAGCCTACATATAACCATGTTTACAGTCACCCTAACAGACAGTAGAAGACAGTCAAGATGTTCTGTAAACAGCAAAACAAGGAAGGCCAGTCTCCTACAGGGACCTGGTTTCTTTGTTGCTCCATTCTTCTGCCAAGCCTACCTCAGGCACCAAGCTGTGAGCACAGCTAAGAGCTGCCCACCCAGCTAATGCGCTGAGCAGACACACCAAGGCAGGTACATCCTCCTTTCCTCTGCTGCCTGCCTTCACAAGCCTTATGGACACCATTCCAGCTCTTATGAAAAAAAGACCCCAAGGCCAAAATGGGCAAAAGGACACTAGGCAGGGACAAAAAACTCCTGCTAACGCCTCATTTCCTCACACAATTTTAGTCCCATTTCCTCTTTCCTTCTAAGAGTGCTTTTACTGTGTACACTTAATTTTTTCACCATCTTTCTGTGTTGGCTTTCACAAAGAAAAATCATCCTGTTTCTACTGACAGAAGATGTCAACTTGTAGGTGTAACATTATTTTATTATTTCAGTTTTATAGCATATTTATTCCACATGTCTACAACAGCACTTCCAAGGATGGGGCATGCACAATTTCTCTGCACAACCTGTTCCACTACCTCACCACCCCCACAGTAAAGAATTTCTTCTTAACATCATATCTAAACCCACTCTCAGTTTGGAGCCATTTCTCTTGTCCTGTCAGTATGCACACCCTCATAGTCAGCCTCTCTCCAATACAGTAAGTCTCTATACAAGCACAAAGCACACAGATTACCTCTACTTAGCTAAATAAATTCTTCAAACCTAGCTGCACTGCTGCATTACTCTTGCAGAAATAAGTGTACACAGCATTAAGTGATATGGCTGTCCTGATGCAGTTAAATAACAACTTATTTTACAAAAACTGATCAATACATAAAGAAGTAAAGTCATTGGTAATTAATTCCAAAATCCAATTACTCATCTCTGAATTGTCAAGGTCCTACAAATTATAACATAAAATTTATTACTATGTATATTTGCAAACCTAAAACTAAATATAACTGGTGTGCTTCCTTGTTGCAACTACATATTGTCTACTTATCTGCATAGACATTAGATGACACTTACCTCACTAGAAGGCCATCCAAGCCTCTTAGAGATGTCTACATTTACTTCTGTGAGTATATTTACATTATAAACATAACTTTATAACTTACTCATTAGTATTCTGCTGGCTATTTACTTGTATACTAATTGAGTAGAAAAGCAGTCATAACAAATTCTGATAGTTTACATTCAATGGTATGAAAAGTCAGTAAGAAGCTACAGATAACCCCTGAAATGCATAAACCATTTTCAGTTTGTTTCAGCAGGCTGTCAGTATGAGTCCTGCCTCAGGTAAATGGGACAGTTTGGGTTTCTGCCTGTGAAAGACCATATACTGGTTGGACAGCTCTGGCAGAGGAAAGTGCCTTATGCTAAAATAAACTAATGTGAGCCAACTGAAAACCTAAAAATGAGGAACTTACAGGAAAGACCAATTTTTAAACTTTTTCACAGCTGGACTTTGCCAGAGATGTGTTTGTAAGGAAACCGTGGCTTTGGTTCTGATGGGCACGCTCAAAGACTATTTTTTAATATTAAGGATAACACACTTTAATAGCTGGGCTGATCTCAGCAGTCCCCAGCTCCCCCTCAGTCACCCCAGTCCCCAGACTGCATCCCTAGTTATGCCAGGATGCTGACTGTAACTAACTGGGAGCCAATCCTGGCTTAAAACAGCCCAGAAGCAGCAGCTCTCTGGCAGCAGCATCAGCACTTCTACCTGCCAGCAGATCCGAGGGAGCAGTCCCGGCTGCGAGCTGCACGTTCTGCCGCTAAAAACCACTTGTCAGAAAACAATGGGAGAGCCCAGAGATGAGAAAAACAATTCCTTCAGTGCAGGCACCCCATAATACCTAAGGGGCCGTACCACTGTGAGCATGTCACCCTGCTCAGAAAGCCCTTCATGCCTCCACATTCTGTCACTGTGGTCACCTCGCTATAAACACCCCAGAAAAAAGGGTTGCCAAAAAGAGTGTTTGCGCTGCATACAGCCACCCGAGTACTGAGCCTCCTCTGAGCCCACAGGGGAACATTAATATTAGATGAAAATTCCAAAGAGCACACCTTGCTTCCTGCACTGCACACAGAGCTCCGTCACTATCAGTGTCATTGAAGCTGTTTCCAAACACAAATGAGGATGAACACCTGTGAGGGAGCTGGCTGACACTCATCTCTCACACCTGCCAGGCTCCGCTGCAGCAGAGAGCAAGCACCAGGCTAAACTTCTCCAAAACACTCAAAATGAAAGGCCATGATCCCATGAACACACATCACTGCCTTTGTGCAAAAGCTTCAGAAAACACTTTTGTGCACAAGCTTCAGAAAACAGCTTTTTAGAGCTGTATAACACAGACAAGCTTGTTAGACTGCAATGAACACAGCAAAAATGCTGTTTATTGAATGTGCAATGTTTGTACTTAAATACATCAATACGTCCTAAATTCTGACAATAAATGACGGGTTTGTCCTGCAATTATGAAGACATTAACAATAATATCTTAAATATATTTGAGAGGACATCATGGAAAAGGAACAGAAAGGGAGAAATTAATCAAAAAGTTGCATTGTAAGGTCTAAGCATATAAAATGCTTAAATATACAACTAGGCCCAATTCTGAAGTGATTACAGGGACTCAATTTCCACATTTTAGGGCAAGACAGACAGTTGCAGACATGCTGATACTAAAATAAATTTGATTTGCCATAAAACTTGCAAAAATAAGTCATATTTGAGAAAAAAATGTGAGTATACAGGCAAAGTTATGCACCTGGTCACAACATACAATTTTAATTCTTTTAAGTGTACATTACCAATTAAAAACCCTAAATAAACAAAACAAAAAGAAACACAAAAAAAAGGCCACTGCAAAAAATAACCACCTACCACCCTGTACATCACCCACGAGAGAATGATGAGAGGTGGACAAAACAAGGAAATATTGAACTACACATTGATCTTATTCTCTAATTCCCAGAGGACGGCTACCCAATGAAAATAAGTATCCCAAACACATTTAAAGAAATAAATAAATGCTTAATTTCTTTTAATGAAACTTTTAATTTACCACCTTTATTAACTCATCAGGACAACTGAACACATGCAATACTTGACTTCCCACTTTTTTTAGGTATACTTTCTTTACTTACACTTTTTTAACTGAGGAAGTGAGTTTTATGCACTCTGTTACTTCCTCTTTTTCCCCCAAAACTGCCTTTAGCCCCCTTGTCCAATTTCAACTGTTCTGTATGTTTTGTAAGCTGTCAATGGCTAAGGATAACCAAGCTCAGTGCTACTGGAGAGGAAGACATGAACAGCTCCAGCACTACCACTGCTGTTTGGCCAATTTATTCCAACCAAGTATAACCCTTGCCCAGCAAAAATCTCTGACAATAAGGATAAAAAGAGCTGAAACACACAAATACAAACATGCTAAAAAGGACAAATATAAATTCAGAGAAAAGTGGGTTTTGCAGTTCTGCTGCTCACAAAAAATGTTTTTACAACAGAACAGTTAATTTTGTCTCCAACAAGAATACAAACTCCCATCGAGTTCCAGAATTGTATTGTGTAGTGGTTTTTATTAGCTCTCCTCTAGCATACTGAAGTTTCACAGAAGATATTTCAGCACATATTTCGAAAGCTCTAGAGCCTTCAGTGAAGTTTCCCATGCTGTCATAGGCAATTATCTGTCATACTCTGCAATGTTTTTAGATTGACATTTCTTCTCACTCCTGTATTTACTCCACTTTTTCCAATTCCAAGTAATGTAACAATTTCTATTGACTAAAATAAATTAATAAACCCAAAAAGATACATGCCAGTCCATACTTGAAAAAAACCACATCTGACAACCACAACTGCTTATGCCTCCCCCCTCTTTATGCCTTCCCTTTTTTATTTTTAATTAAGTGGTTAGAAAACACAGAAGTGTTGAAGGTGTTTTGACAAGCAAAAGCAAAGCTTTCCTTATTAACACAGGCGGCCTGAAGCAGAGTGACAGATGATACTGATGGCACAGATGGTGTAGCTGACATTCTGCACAGCTATTCTTCTATGAAGACATTAAATTGAAAACTAATTATACCTGAGGGGGAAGAAACCCTCAACCTGTTTTCACAGTACCATGTGAGGATAGGAAGTCGCAGGAAGAGAGAGCATTTGATCTTTAGAAGAGACCAGCAGAGCAGGAGGCAGGGGTGAGGGCTTTTGAGCTTGCCAAGACTAAGAAAAGCCACACAATGAGGAGAGATGGATCTGCAGGAGAGTTGGTTTCATTCATTCTTTGAGCTATTGCTTGGTTATTCTGCTTTCAGTCAAAGGGGGAAAAATGTTACTGAAAAGCAAACATAACTACCAGGATTCTCCTTGTTCATACATACAGTGTAAAACAGAGCACTTCTTTAAGGAACTAAAGGCAACAGCCTAGAAGATGCTTCCATACAGACATACAGGAAAATCAACTGCTAATGAACATGGAGGTATGAGCAAGCATACAAAGGAGGAATCCATTACAAATATACTATTTCAATCACTTCAGCCTTGTAGAAGTGTTTACAAAAGCCTCAAGCTGTCAAGGCCTTAGTCAAAACAACTAAAAAGATTTCTGTGTGCTACCCTTTTGAAAAACAAAAAGCTACTTCACAAGTCTTGCTTGCTATCAACAGACTAAGGCAGGACCAAACAAATAACTACAAATAGATAGTGCCAAAATACAAAAGCAGCAAATACCAGAATCAGAAGACTCACGTATGCAAGTAATTGCAAAAAACCCCCAAAGGTTATTTCTTACCTACCAGAGTCACTGCAGCTGAACTGTAAAGCTTCTCTGTCTGACAGAGACCACTACAGTACTGAAGGAACAAATTGTGGCATGGCATTAGACAATTTTACAAGCTTCTTCATTGCTTTTTAGAAAGGAGAACTATTTTTTGCTTGGAAAAATAGTGCAATTCTGTTCCCTGTGCTATGGCAATAGTTAACCAACACAAATTTTACACTGCCTGCCAAGCGACGTGGCTAAAACAGTTAGGAACAAATCAATATTGAACACCCACAAAATATGTGACCTTTAAGGCTACTGTGTGAATGCCACTAGAATTTAAGAGAAGTCTGCCTGTGAAGTCAGCACAAACTAGATCAGAGAAGAAATCCAAGCTCCATATCTCTAGACAAATGTGCTTGGCCTAGTAATTCAGCTACCTGCATTTCATTTCCCTGATACTCCAGTTTTTTTATTTCACACTCAATATTACTGCTATGCAGATTACTTTAATAAATAAAACATGTTGCTTATTAGTCCACTAATACTATGGTCTCAGTGAGTGTTACAATTGAAGGAACACACTATTTTACAGAATGGTCTTCTGGTCCACATTATCCTTTGATACCAACTGTGAAATCACCTAGTGAGCTTTGTAAAATCCATTAGAACACAGGTAGCTTAGAGAAATCATACCACCTTACAGGGTCTGAATATTCTAAGGCGATAAAAGATCAGCCACTGCAGAAAGGAAAGAAAAAAACCAAATTTGTGGTGCTCTTCCAGTTCAGCCTATTATGCACTTTCACTTTTGCCTATATAGCTATCTCTTGACTTCATGGTCTAACATAGCAAGTGCCCAATCTGAAAGAAAAGAAAAGAAAGGGGAAAAGTCATTCAAGAGAGAAGAGTCCCTGATGCAGTGCACCAGATGTTCCATGCAAACAGCTGTGCCAATAAAAAGCAGGGGGCAAACACATGCTCTCAGAAGGATGGGAGACGATTCCTTTTGCTGAAAGGGCTGCTTTAGAGAGCTGGGACTGCAGTGTAACCACAGCAGGACACCAGCGTAACAGATTACTATTCTGTAACCAACCTAAAAAGGAAATGCAGAGCCTTCCCTCCTCATTCCAAAGAAAGAAGCTTAACTACCAACTAGGCTAATTTCAGTAACAGATGGTAAACTACTAAATTAAAAGTCTTCACCCATCTATAAAAGTCTTAAACACCAAAGACTCTGCATATCTATAACAGTTATCAAAGAACCTTTAATAACACTAAGACTACAGAAATGCATCTTTATGGCTAGCAACTTTATGCTAGTACCTTAAAAAGAAATAATATCATTCAGAGGCTGACATATCTGTGATAAAATTATTCTGAAACTTCAAAACACAAAACATTACTAAAGGTCTCTTACATAAAGAGAAAACACTGCAGGTCTTAAAGCTATTAAATATCTGAAATGGCACAACACCACATCATTATACAAAGTCTCAGGGGAATGATTCTTTATTCATATTTTCAGTAACACATTTACTAGCTCAATTCTCTAAGCAGTAGTCAAGCAATTTTCCTTCCGTATCACACTCCTACAACTTTGTCAGGCCAAGGCAAGGCACAAGTCCTGTTTAATCTATGTCAGACACTGAGAAAGTGTAGGCAGAATCTACCCTTACTTGTAGGTTCAGCTAACTCTCTCTAATCTGAACAGATCAGGGAATACAGATGATGGATGTGAACTTAATCTACAACAGGAATTACAGCTTAAGTATGAGTGTCTATTGCTGCCAACCTGCCAGAAATTACCATTCTGCAAATCTACTGAGAAAGCACACCCTGACAGCATTCCCAATGCAACTCAGGAAAAGTGAGCTAGGTCTTCTTAACTAGATCTTTAATCTGAAAAATGCTGATTGACAACATAAACACTCTGCTGCCATCCAGCAGAGGACAGAAACTTCCAATAGAAACCATGGAACAGCTGGCACTGGCTGTGGATAAAAGCATCTCCCACCAGTACAAATTAAAAAAATCTGCACACCCCTTGACAAGTTTCTTCCACAGGTGCTACAGGAGAAGGTCTCCAAACAGCCAGCTACCAAACTTTTAGGTAACCCTGGCCATTTACAAAGGGAACAACAGGATGCAATGCAACACTGTAGGAATAATCCCAAAATGGCGAAAAAGAAGCGTTACTTGCAAAATTAAAAAGGCACCCCAACTGAGAGAAATCCACATCAGCTTACAACATTTTTTTTTTTGATTTGGTATGATCTAATTCAACTGCATTACCAATTGAGGACTTGTACAGGCTGTATGTATCAAGCTGCTGGCAGCAGAGGGGCTCCAGGGGTGACCTCAGTGAGGAGAGGCCAGGAGCTGTACCTCACCAGACACAGCCAGCTCCAAAAACATGCCAAAGGACACGGGTGAATCCATCAGCCAAGCTGGTGGCACACCTGGGAAAATGTACTTAAGAAAGGACAGAAAACAGCACCACACAGAGAGAACAGCAAGGGGTAAAAAAAAAAAAAAAGCGTGCAAAACTAATGTGAACAAGAAGGTCACAGAAGGACAGTAAGGACAAGCTCCAGGCACGGGTGCAAAGATTCCCTGCAGCCCATGAAGGATCACAGTGGAGCACACATCCACATTGTATCCCATGGAGTGGATGAGCATGAGCTCCAGAGCACAGGAAAAGTGCAGAGAGGAAGAACAGCAGAGAGGAGCTGCTGTGGACTAACCATAAACCCCCATTCTCCACTCCCTTGCATCCATCAGGGACAGGCAAGTTGGGGAGCAAGGAGTGAAGGACTGAAGCTGAGTACTGGAAAAAGGTGGCAAAGCTGCTGTTTTAATTTTGTCTTTGTTTCTCATCATCCAATTCTATCTTACCTGGAAGCAAATTAATTCATTAATGTGTCCCAAGTGGAACCTGTTTTGCCATGATGATTATCAGTAAACGATCTCTCTTTGTCTTGTTTCCTTCTTATTTTTTCCCCCCTGCCTAGTGGAGGTGGGGAGAGAGCATGGCTGGGTGAGCACCTGGCCAAGCTCAGCCCACCTCACCATAAACCACACAGTACTTTTTAATCTGTGTTTGAGATGTTGTATCCAGAACCACTTTTAGAGAGAATGCAGTAGGCAGTTTCACCTCCACAGATGATACCGAAAATTAAAAATTTTTGAGAAAGAGATGACAGACTTAAAATTAAAACCACTAGCTCCATTTCCTGCTACAGTTGAAATAATAACACTTATCACTTGCAGGATATCACACATAACAATTTATGTGGGAGAAAATGTGATGAGGAAAAAGAGAGATCTTTCAGTTTAACTGATTGCTCATCAGTTATTTCAGTATTTGCTTCCTAAGGGAGATCAGACATTTGCTGCCAAATCCTCCAGGAAGACTTCTAAAACAGATGAAAAGACACTACCAATAGCAAAAATCAAAGAGTTGTTTTTTTTTTTTAATTACACCTAAGTTCCACTATTTTTTAGTCATTGAGAGTGAAGTCCTTTGCTTCATTCTTCACTGGCTGTTGAGTTTACAATTAAGTCAAATTGCCTTTCTACCCACCATTTCAGCATGGTTCTCAGTTCTTCTTGATTAACTTCACTCACATCTGTAACTACCTCCACCATTTCTTTTCCTCACAAAATGCAAGTGTGCCCAAATGGGAAGCTTTAATTTCTCAGCAGCAGTGCTAATTTGAACAGTCATCATTCCACATACTCCCCTCATCAGCCCAAATGTTTGCAAAGTCAAATAACAGATGAGATCACAGAACTGATTTGGTTTAAGAAACAACCTTTACTGCAGAGTTCTGAGCCAAATCAGTTCCTCAGCCTAAGTTCACCTGAGTGGCACAAAAATTTTTGTGCCAGCATAGTCCAAGCTAAATCTGTTCATACAGTAAGGCTGTTCAATCTGAATCAGAATCACAGAACAGCCTGGGTTGGAAAGGACCTTAAAGACCACCTAGTGCAATTCTCTTGCCATGTGCAGGGACACCTCCCACTAGGTCAGATTGCTCAGAGCCCCATCCAACCTGGCCTTTAACACTTCCAGGGATGGAACATCCACAGCTTCACTGACCAACCTGTTCCAGTGCCTCACCACCCTCACAGTAAAGAATTTCTTCCTTACATCCAATCTAAACCTGCCCTCTTGCAGTTTGAATCCACTCCCCTTGTCCTATCCCTCTATGCCCTTGTAGAAGTCCTTCTCCAGATCTTTTGTAGGCCTACTTTGGGTACTGGGAGGCTGCTACAAGAATGAGCCAGATTGATCACTTCACAAACTTCTGGTTAAGCAACTTCACTAAGTGGTAACTTCTTCACTTTGTGCAGCTCTCTGCAAAAAACAGAAGTACAATAACCAACTGCAGAATTTCAACTGAGACTACACACTCAGAGTAGAGTTATTGTAAGAGAATACATTTCTTTCATACTTTCATTCTGATCACAGGTAACCCTTGCCAGTTACCAGTGTCATTACCTTCCAACTACATCCAACAGTCCAGATTCATTTTGGGGTATGAAATAGAGACTTAAGGCTTTAGTTAAAGCACTATATTGGCACAGTGACAAGTTATAATTACTTGCCAAATGACAATTCTTTCCTGTTTGACTGCGATAAAGGGGAAGATCACATTGATCTCCTTCACTGGGGAGTGATAAATTGCACACAAGAAGGTAAAAAAGCATGCATATTTTTGCTTTGATTTTTGAGGGGGAGGCAATAAGAAAAAGTGAAACTTATCAGTCAAAACTGTCTTTTACATATAGGGATAAAGCTGCCTCAGAAAACTACAAAGATTTAATTCAAAACTTAATATTGCATTACATCACATTTTGGCACAAATTCTTCCAGGGTCTATCAATTCATTAGCTACAGCTATGCAAAGAACCGGCTGTAACCAGCATTACTGAAATCAAATTGGTTACCTAAGCAGATGTCATATTGTCAGGGAGATTTAAGAATGTTTACATTAAAATTATGTAACTGTAAAAAAATTTCATTGAAGAAAATCTTCTGAAAATAACATTACCTTTTAGGACAAGGAAAAAAAGAGTTAGCAGCAAAGCCCATTAAACTGTAAAGCAAGGGACAAACATCATAAATAGGAGGCTACACTTTGGTTCACAAAAGCCAGCCTCCACATGAATTCTCTCCCCTGCCATACAATCCCCAAGAGTCAGCATTCCACATGCCCCCACTTCCTGTCCTCATTACTGACTACTGTCTCTTGTACATTAATGCTTCTACCACCCTGTAGATTCCCAGACTCTATCACTAGCCCCAACTGTATCCAACACCACCTCCCCAAAAAAGGCAAGGAAACATGTTCAAAGTGTCAACATGTCAAAAGCATCAGCTATAAAAAAAAAAAAAAAAAAGTAAAACAGTGGTACAGTAGATTCAGAAAACATTATCCAGTATTCGACATACAGACAGTTGTCCAACAAATTGATACTGCAGCTCTGCTAAGCAAGCACTGTGAATGAACTCTGGATTGCTCACAATCCTCTCACACACTTCTGGCTCTCTAAATCCCATCACCGCTCAATTTTAACCACTGCAAAACCACTTGCAATGAGATGAACACAAATGTATTCTAAGTAACAGTGCCTTCCCAGAAGAAAAAGAGAAAAAATCCCCAGAATCTACCCACTCTTGGAAGAAGACCTTGTAGCCAAGCAGCAACATGAAGAGGGGCATTTTAAGGTCAGCAGCACCTCTCCCGAGAATGACCTCATTCTCGAGTTTTCCACGGCAGATTACAGGATTTTGGAACTGTGAATCTGAGGTCCTATGCAAATTCCTAAAGGATTATCCATGTGATAGCACAGACAGAGCTTTTCACAGTGCATCTCCAGCTATTGTAAAGTAAAGCAGAAGTGAATTCACTAAGCTAAGAGTGTAAACCACTCCTGCAGTTATCCTGATGGAGCACATTTGCTCTGGAGGCCTGCATTCATATACAGTGCAGAGTCAACAATCAGAGTGTGGTTAGTGCACACAGTAACTCAGACTGAGCTTCTGCCCAAACGCTGTCTATACTGGGTGTGCATGGCAAGGGCCCGCCAGTGGGACAGGCCCACTGAGGTGCTTCTGTGAGAAGCTGCCAGAAGCTTCTGCCCTCATGCCCAACAGAGCCAGTAGCAGCCAGCTCCAAGACAGACAGACCTGCCCCTGGCCAAGGCTGAGCCCATCAGCAATGGTGGTAGCACCTCTGAGGTAATAATATATTTAAGAAAGGGAAAAAAACCCACAACCTGGGCAGCAGGACAAAGAAAAGAGATTATGTGAGAACAAAACTCTGCAGAACCAAGGTCAGTGCAGAAGGAGGGGGAGGAGGTGCTCCAGGTATGGGGGCAGAGACTCCCCTGCAGCCCATGGATGGCCCCGTGCTGGAGCACGTGGATGTGCCCATAGGATACTGTGACCCCATGGGAAGCCTACAGCAGAGCAAGCTCCTGGCAGGTCGTGGTGAGAGAGAAGGCCATGCTGGAGCAGGTTTGCCGGCACAAGGTGTGACCCATGTGAACTTGTGACCCACACTGAAGCACCCTGTTCCTGAAGGACCGCACCCTGTGGACAGGGCCCACAGTGCAGGAGTTCACAAAGACTGTAGCCTGTGGGAAGGACTCATGTTGGGAGAAGTTCATGGAGGGACCCCATGCTGGAGCAAGCAGACTACAGAGAGTTCTGCCCCTAAGGAGGACGGAGTAACAGTGAAAACGTGTATGCACTCAACACAACCCCCACTTCCCATTCCCCTGCACTGCTGAGGGGTAGGAGAGAGGAAAATCAGGAATGAAGTTGAGCCCAGGAAGAAGGGTGAGGTGGGGGAAAAGCTGTTTTAATATTTAGGTTTCATTTCTCATTAATCTACTAGGTTTTGATAGGTAATAAATGATATTAATTTCCCCAAGTCATGTCTGTTCTGCCCATGACTGCAATGGGTGAATGATCCCTCCCTGTGATTCTCCTGACCCAGGAACCTTTGGCTGTACTTTCTCTCCCCAGCTCAGATGAGGGGAGGGATAGAGTGGTGTCCAGCCAGGGTCAATCCACCACACCATCTATGCAAAATTTGCATCTTGCTTCTCACTATTAATTCACCAGTCATAAGTAACTTAAAAAAATGTGATTTTGTTTTGTACTATTACACAAAACAAATTTTGATGATACTCTGAAAGCCATCTAAACATTAACAGACATACTACAGTATAAAATAACTGCAGGCAAATGTAAAGCAATAAGAACCCATTGGTTTACTATAGGTTTGTGCCTTAAAGTTGCTCAAAATGGTCCAAACAGGATTATTGCCTCTGTCTGGGTTATTTGCTGGGATTTTCCTCAGTTTTTATTCTACAGAGTCTACTGAAATCTTCTTTAAGGAAAAGGCTGTGAAAAGTTACCAGTGTCCTCTGGAAGATCTGTTATTAAGACACCACACTTTCTTTTTAGACTAGACCTAACTGGAAGGTTTTCTCATCCTCTGGGTGTGAGCCTTTTTCTCAGCTTCCCTCCCCTGCCTGCACAAAGCACCTGTCCTGCCAAGCTGCAGCTCCCAGTACCTGCCTGCACGCTCCTCCCACTATCCCAGCCAGCCCGGACCGCATCGGCCACCTGGCAAGAAGACTCGGGGAGGGCTGCAAAACAGCACCTGTACCATCTTTCTGCACCTGGGGGGGAGGAGGGGGAGACAGGAGCAGGGAGAAAATGGTTTTAAGAAAGGTACAAAAACACCTCTGAAATTGCCAAAATTTTCACTCTTCTATCAAATTTTAAACACCAGATTCAAATGGCATACAAGATGCAAAGAGACATTACATTCTCTGATAAATGTCAAGGAACAGCATTCTTCAGAAGTAATGTTTTCTGTGCCTAACCACCATCCAAAGAAACACCAAACACCACAAAAAGGTATTAGGTTTACCTCAAGTCTTTGTTTTTTTTTTTTTTATTCAGGAAATAAAAAAGTGGTCAGACATGTCACAGAAATTAAAAAGTAGCAGTGACTTAAATTTTCATGTGGAGACAGAAGTCCATGCCTCAAAAATCCAAAGCTTTCAAGAAAAAGTAAGAAACTTCAAGTTGGCTGCCAGTAACACTTTTAAAGAACTTCTAGAAAGTTCCAGTTGCAGACTAAATGCCTGATTTATACAGGAAAAAAACCTCAAATATATAAGGCTGATTATATTGGCCTCTACTATAGAATGCTCTAAGAGCCTAGCATCACACACACCAAGAGAATCTCCATAAAAGCTCCCAGAAATTTTACATTTTGAAGCAGCATTTTGTAGCTAGCAATCCAAATGTTCTCAGAGTTTCAAAAAATAAAAAGCAAGCAGGAGTTCACTGCAGATAATGGAAATAGCTTCACACAGTAAATAGCAAGGAATGCATATCTCCGACAACACCACAGTATTGTGCAGGGGAGGAAATCAAAGCCTCTGTAATTTAACGCTGATAAATTCATTAGGAAAAAAAAAAATCTGAAGTAGCCTCAGCTACTGCTTCAGATGGTTACTTCATGCTAGGAGCAGCTGCACTGATTGTAACAGAAGAGTTAATAACAACTGGCTACAGTCAACTTAGAGACCTGTGCATCAAATCATGAATGATGAGATCACTGCAGCAATGAAAACAGCAGAGAAAAAAGCCCTTTAAAAGATGATATGGGACAGTATTATCCATTCCATTCACATACTCTGACTGCACTTGACACAGCAACGAGGTGGATTGAATGTCAGCCAAGAAAAAAATTCAGATGCAATTCAATTCCTTACTCGACTGGAGGTACGTGACTTTGCAACATGGGAAAGAATCAATGTAATAAGTGCTTGAAAGTAAAAGTCACTGGGCTTATTTATTGTCTGTTGCAAAGGCTCACCTTTTAATACTGGAAATAGTCACTTTTTGGAAAGAAGTTTACAGCATAAAAACCACACATCTGTGACATGTGCCAATAACACATTTTAATTTTATCTTACATTAATAGGTTTTTTTGGTCAAGATGATTCTCATAGGACCCTCGGCGTTGAACTACTGAAGAAAACAAAAATACCTCTTGTCTATTCACAAGACACAAGGTTTTCCAATTCTGATTACATCTTCAAAGATTCAAAACTACATCAGTCTTCTACTCACCATCTGTAACATGCTAACAGTCATAATTCTAAAGCAAGTAATCTTTTGAACTTACAGACCATTCCCACACATGCTTTATTAAAGTCCATTTCTAAGTAATCTGAGGACAGCAAATTGGGAATAATTCTGTATCTTCTGCAACAACTGCTTTACAACACCCCTACTGTCACCTTTTCATTGACTTTGAAGAAAGTATTGGAAACATAAACAGAGCTCTTGTCACTGCAAGGAAAGCTCCTCTCTCCTCCTGGGCTGGAGGACAGCCTGCGCAGAGCAGAGGCGCAGGCTGAGGAGCACAGGGCTGCAAGTCAACCTGAGCCCGGCCATCTGCCAGCAGTCGCTCAAGACAGGGAATGCCAACTGCTTCTGGAGCGGCCAGCCAGGCTCAGGCCTTCATCACAGCCCAAATACACTCTCCTAGCCCCAAGCAGCCATCCATGGTCTCTCCTGGATGACAACACAAAGGGGGCATGTGGCAAAAAGGGAGAAAGGTCTTTTCCTAAAAGTATCTACGCCATTTCATTATCATTAAATTTACTACTGCACGTAGCATGAAGATTTAATTTTCTTTAATGCAGTGATTTTACCGTTACTCAGCTATTTCCTATCTCTCTCTTCCATTTCTTTCCCTTATCTTTCAAATTCTCACTAGCAACTGAGTCCACTCCCTCCTCTCCCTCTAAGACATCCAGAATAGGAAATTTAACATTAAAGTCAAAATTGGCATGACAATCCTCACTGAAGACTCCTGAAGACTTTAGCAGGCATATTTCTGGGACTGCACCTCTGCAGCTGTGATATTTCCAGATATGACTTTGCACATTTTTGAGGCTGTAGTAACTAGTCAGACTCAAGTCCTAGATCATAGGCACATGTGGCAACCTAAGGCACGCACACAGCCCAGGAGCTGAAGAGCTGATCATCTAACACAACCAAGCCAAGATTTAATAACTCTAGGCTGGCTGCAGACAACTCCAATGCACACATGGAAATACCCAACCCATCATATGTCTAAGGGGGATCCTTCATAGAAAATCTGGAGTTTCTAGGACTCTTTTTAGCCCTTCATCTTTCTTCTTCAAGAGGCAAAGAAACAGTCCCACACATCTTTGAAGTGAATTGTGTAAATTGTGCCAGCGTTTTTTTCTAGAAAAGCATAAAGAAAACAAAAGTACCAAGAAAAAAATTTACGCACCAGCAGAAGTAGGTGCACTTCTCGACTGTATTCTGGGGAGGTGTCAAGAGCAATGAAAATTTAACGCAGACACCAGCCTCATGACTGAGCTCTTACTGCAACCCTGTGATAAACACCAGTTCCACTGTATTATGAATCACTGCTCCCTATCACACCTGAAATACATTCAGATTAGCATGCTGTGCACTCAGGCAGCTGGCTAGGTGTCAAAATCACTAAGATTGGCCTTCTTTAATTTTACTACTTACAATTCTAAGCACTAATCGTAGTTTAGCTCTGTTCCACAGAAGATAAATGCTACTTCTGCCTTATTTTACCTCATCATGTCTATCAGTTACTTGATAACTTGAGTTTTAGACGAAATAACTGTATTTTTTTATCCACTATTTAACACTTAATAAATTCATTTATTTACAATGGTTACCAACCGAGAGAGCTCCCCAGTGTTAAAAACTAACATCCACTCACTGTAACAAGTTATGAGGATGCTGTCATTTCCTGTGAGGGCTAACAAACCTTACTGGAATCGTCTAATAACTTTTGTAAAGAGAATGATCACCCATTCGAGGGCTTGCTTTCGCACCATTACAAATCGAGTAGGAGACAGCAGCACAGCAGGAGCACCCACGTGAGCTACAGGAGCGAGCTATGTTTTCATAGCTTGCAAGACAGCTACCTGTATCTCCAATAAGTGACCCCAAATTACTTATGCCTTAAGCTGGAACTGAATTCGGAGGATCTGCTGAAAGTACCCCAAAGTTAAGAACCCTTGCAAAGCTGGGCAAATCAAAGTGGAAACATGATACCGAAAGGCCAGCACGGCACGTTAATGGGTAAGGGCCCACAGCTCCGAGCAAGTGCAGCAGTAACCAGGCTGTCCCCAGCGTGTACCACCGGTGCCCATGTCCCTGTGGCCCAGGCTCACTGCTCGCCGTGCCTTGTCCCTCAGCGCACAGGAGGAAGCCAAGCACGGCGCCACCGCCGCCCTCCCCCGGCCCAAACCCGCCGAGAGCAGCGCGGGGAAGTCGGGGGCTGGCGGAAGCCCCGGTGAGAAGCCGCAGGGCGGGCAGAATGGAAGGGGGTGTGCCCGGTGTCTTTCGAGCTCCAGACCCCGGGGGGTGCGCAGATACCAGCGCCCAGCAGCACCGGGGGCCGAGAGGCGCCGCCGCCGCCCGGGCGGTCGCCGCAAAGGGCGCGGGCCCGCGCCCGCCGGGAGGGCCCGGCCGCTCCCGCCGCCCGCGCACGCCGACACAGCGGGCGGGGGGCCCCAGCGGCGGCGGCGGGAAGCGGCGGGGGCGCGGGCGGGGCGGCAGCGAGGCGCCCCTCGCCCGGCAGGGGCGGGAGGAGGCCGGGGAGGCGGCCCTGCCCTAGCGCGGCCCTGCTCCCGGGCACCGGAAGCGGCGGCCGGCGCGGCGCAGCGCTGCCCCGAGCGCGGGAGCCCAGCCCGGCCCGGCGCGCCCGGCGCTCCCGGCGGGGCATGGCGGAGCGGCGCGCGGCGGGCCGGGCGCGCGGCCGTACCTTGATGATCCTGCGGGGCAGCCCGGCCATCTTGTCTCGTCGGTGCAGGCTCGGGGCGCGCGCACGGCCGGAAAGACCCGCGGCGCGCTTCCTGCGGCACCGCCCTGCGCGCGTGACGCCGGGAAATGTAGGATAAAGGGATCGGCGCGCGGGATCAGCGCCCGGTGCGGCGCAATGGAACCGGCGTCAGGGGCTGTGTGTGCGCTGTCAGCGCCAAACGGCTGCCGGGCCCTGACTGTTAGCTGCCGTGAGACTCCCTGAACCTGCCTCAAGGGTAGCTTAGAACACCAGCACCTAAAGGACAAGGCGCTCCTGATAGAGTCCAGCAAAGGGCTACAAAGGCAATGAGGGGTCTGGCACGTCTCTCTAACGAGGAGAGACTGAGGGAGCTGGGCCTGTTCAGTCTAGAGAGGAAAAGGCTGAGAAGGGATCTCATCAATACATAAAAATATTTCAAGGGTGGGTTTCAAGAGAATAGAGCCAGACTTTTCAGTGGTGCCCGGCAACTGGACAAAGAGCAATGGCCATAAAATAAAACACAAGAAGTTCCATCTCAGCATGAGGAAGAACTTGAGGTAGAGGGTGGTAGAGCACTGGAACAGGCTGCCCGGGGAGGTTGTGGAGTCTCCTCTCTGGAGACATTGAAAATCCACCTGGACACGTTCCTGTGTCATCTGCTCCTGGTGACCCTGCCTTGGCAAGGAGAGTTGGAAATAGGATCTTCCAGCCCTAACAATTCTGTGATCTTTGTCTCAATAACACCTGATTAGTGAACCTCCTTCCTTTTCAATAGAAAGAGGAATATTGTAAACGTTGGAGTATAACTACTGCATGAGCATACTAGGACATTACTACAGCTTCATAGTAATAGTAACGTCAAAGAATGTGCATCATTATTTATGGGAAATAAAAGCACAGAAAATTGAACTAATTTCCCATAGATTACTAAGCAGGCCAGCAGCACAGCCAGGAAAAGAACCCTATGTGCATAGGATTCCCTGTCAAGTGTTTTCTTCCAGTTTGAAACAGGACATAATTTCTGTGTACTCTGGTAGAAAGTAAAGTTCTCTGGCAATGGCAATTCTAGGAGTAAGAGTCCCTGACTCCAACCCTTATTTAGATATCAAAGCATCTTCACTGGGCCATACCCTCAAGACAAAAGTAATTGGAAAATTATGTATTTTCTTACAGTGCATGCTAAATTACTTCTCTTTCTTTGTTTCTGCCTTCACCCCCTTTTTTTTTCTCTTTTACACTTCTCACAGAAGATTGTCCATTCAAGGACTGGCATACATGGAAGAAAACACGGGCCAAAAGTTCCTTGAAAGTCTGTGAGACACAACAACAGAGTGAAGCACAGTTGGCTCAAATAAATGCTCATCAGTCTTGAATTCAGTTGGTCCCTTTCAAGAGTCGTAGACCAGGAACCTTGCATCAGTCAGAAGCTGCAGCAAGTCAATCTGGCTTATTATGTTTAGACATCTTTTGTTGCACAACAAGTGGTCTGTCACATCCTGGGAGTTTTCATTATACCTCTCCTTCTGGCTTCTTTTATGAAAGGGCTTTTGAAGTTCACTTGATCAGGAGATGGCAGTAAACAAAAACATTGATTTCTGTTGTTATATCTACAAAGATTTAGATTGTTCCCCTAAGCCATTTTAGCTCCCAGAAGGACTGCTGCAGAGATCCCTGAGTACCCATATTGGGCTGAAAAAGCCATTCAAACTGGCTACTCCAGAATACCAACTGTAGACTGTCACCTGTAGTCCCCATTCAAATGGGCATTCATTCATTCCTATAGCCCAACTCCAGCAAGGCCTGCCTCCACAGTGGTTGTTGTGTGTGTAGTTTCTTGTCAAGGGCACACCACTTTTTATTTGCATTGCTGCTGCCTTCCTCCTATGCCACACACTGCTGTTCCCTCAGCTCACACCATGAGCGCACCTAAGATGAGCTGATCAAAAGCACAAATGGTTCCTCGGTGAGCTGCTGTGAACCACAGGCAGCCACACAGCTGTACAGGTGAGGCATAAAAAAGGACAAGAACTCATGCCTGAGGGTGTGAGGAAGGGACACTCTATAGTTCCCTGCATTAGGGGTAGTTTGAAACCATGTACTTGAAGTTATGTTAAACCAAACAACTGAGTCAATCTCTTAAAAAGAGGATTTCTTTCTTCCCCTCCCATCTCACTCCTACCTTCCTTCCTTCCACATGGCATTTTCCCCACTGTTCATTCTGCTGAGCTGATGCAGTACACTAACTTGGCAGAAAAACAGCCATTCAGTCTAGCCTCATGCTGGACTGGTGAATTGGTTAGTCTTACAGGGGGGTCTGGCAAGCCCCAGACAACAAAAGGTAGTGGGAGTGAAATTGTACCTGTAGTGTCCATGACTAATTAACTCAGCTTTGGATGCCCCTCAGCCTTTTGGAGAAGCTGCAGGCAGCAGTGAGGTCCTGCTGCCTTTCCCTGCCCTGTATTCCTGATCCACTCTTGTCATTGTGTCTAGTGTGGCATAAGGGGTTGTTGTTGGGGTTTGGTTTTTTTTTTGGGCTAAGTTACCCTTCTGACCAGCTCACTGAGGCATCAGAGCTGGCACAAGAGAAGCAGCAGGAAGCAGAGTAACATGGTGCAGGTGTAGGACCATCCCCTCCTGCAGCAGTGACCTGTTCTGTTGGCTGATCTTGGCCCACTGCACAGGCCAGGATGGAGAGCACAGTACTCCTCCCACAAATCTGTGATTATCACACCATTGCTGGGATTACAGTGGTTCCAAGAACAAAGCTAGGCAACCCCCTTACTCACCAACAATGCTACTAGGGTTGTACAATGCTACTATAGGCAGGGAAGGTAAGAAGTAATTGCAATTAGGCAATTAATACACCCTGAACAATTCAATACAGCTGCTGACCATCTTCCTGTGACAGCTTCTGCTGTCATCGAATTACCATCGAATTATTCACTGAGTGGGTGCATCCAGGCCAGCTGAGCCTGTGGCTGACTAATCTTATTTTCTCCTCCTAGCCCTCTTTGCAATCTTACGGAAGTTTTACTGTAATTACAGCTCTCTTTCAAACCCCAGATTCTTTATTTTTGCATAAAAGCATTTCTATATTTTTACCAAGCATTGTAGAAAATCTGTTCTACAGCAAAAACCAGATGGATGTATTACAGAAGCAGAATGAATATTCACAGTAATATCCAAATTTTATATTAAAAATGCTCAGTAAATCCCAGAGTAATGTCACAAGAGTTGCTATGATGCCCATGTACAAAGGGGGAAACTAAGACACAGAAGTGCAGTGTTTTTCATTTAGCAGTAACTTAAAGTGTCATTGGACAATTTCAGAATTATCTGAACTGGCAGGACTGGGTGAAACTGTACTGAGAGAAGGAAAAAACCCCACCAGTTATACGTTTTACCAACTTACAACATCAAAATGGGATGCTACGAGTAGGAGACTTCATTGTAGCAAATAATTTTTGATTTTCGTTAAGTGGCTGCTTGAGTAGAGACAGTGTTGTTTCCTTGAACTATGGTAATCAACACAAATTATTTAGGCTGCATATGACTGCTGAGGCACTGTAGTCTTGTCATCTGTTATTTACAGTTGCAGCTTCCTCCTTATCAGTAACAGAATGGAGCAGTGATGAGATGGTGTGAGATATGCTAAAGAATAAGGAGGGCCTACTGACATAAGCCTTGATGTTTACTCTGGGTGTTTACAGACTGGCTTAAAATAGAAATCTGTCTGTCTACAACATAACTTGAGAAAAATTGAGAATTAAGACCATAACTAAACTACAGTGTCTCATTAGAAATTTGATTTCTACATTTACAGGATATCCTCATAGAAATTAAGAGACAGCATTTCAGGAGTGGAGACCCATCCCCCATTGTTAAGACACGACCTTTGCAATGAAACACATCCATCCCTTCACAAATTCAGGTCCACTTCTAAGTATGATTGTGCAGTACCTTGCCAGTTTAAGAGGAAATAAAGGAAGCCAAATGCTTATTCCTAGGAATATTTTGAAACCTTGTGGTTTCTATGAAAACAATAAATGTGTATTATATTCAGTTTGCCAATGATCTAGCCTGAATGGTTTTCCTAAGAAGCAATTTCCTAAATATGTCACTGCAGCAAAAGAGCTGGAACAGCCAGGTCCTAATTTTCCATTTCTCAGAAGGGCTGTCTGTGTGTGTGTGTGTGCAACTGCTCACACAAAACCCACGCCAGTGCAGATGATATCTCTGATTTATAACTTGTTCATCTAAAACAGAGCCAACCAACATAGTGCTGCCTTCATCACTACATAGCATCTGCAGCCTAACTATAGCTCAACCATCTGATCAGCTGGAGATTTCCTGGAGAAGTTTGTAATTGACTGTTGGAGTAAGAGCAGGTTGATGGTTTATCTTCAGTAAGAGAGCAACCTAGAAACAAAACTTCCCAGGTTTCCAGAGACAGGAAGTCCCAGAGGTCTGGAACTCAGCAGCAGTGCCTCCATCGTATCTCCAGAGGAAACAGAAAGAACAATCTTCCTGCTGAGTGAATACAGACTGAGCGACTCTCCCCTTTGCTGTCTACAAGCTGCTGAGGCAGGCAAGGGCCTTGGCAGTTATTAATAACCCCATCTCCAGACATGCTGGGGAAGTGTGCAGTCACGCTTCTGAGCTGTCCTTAAGCAATTCCCATCTCCCTTTGGAAAGCTGTAATCTGTCAGAACATGCTGCTAAGAATACACTTGCAGAACATTATGCGTCAGGGAGGGGGTAGACCTCATCTACTATCTCCTAAATATCTTTTTATAGAAACTACCTAAAAATAGCCTGGAAGCCTAACAGGGTATGTGGTTCAGCTTTTAAAAAAATAAAAATAAAAGTTCTGTGGTACTTTCAATTGCAACTTTTCAGAAGTAGGATTTAAGTTACAAGATTTGTCATTACACAGATGTTCTAAAAGCGCACATTGCCAGAATAAGAACCTTACAGAAAAAAGTATGTCATTCAAAACAAGCAGTACAGACTGTAGCTTCAAATTAAAGCTTTTGTTGATCTTTACCATCTCGTTAATGAATTAGCTTCTTAGCCATTAACAACTCAATGCCACCGGCCTATAATATCCCACCATTAGGAGACTTGTTGGTCACATTCATCAGGAACATTGGAAACTCTACTTTTTCAAACTCGTGTCTGAGGAGAGCACACGTATCTGCAAGTGTGTGTCTGTATGCAGTCCTCAGGAAGTACAAATGGCACTGAAGAGTAAAATATTGTCTTTATTAAAGCAAAAAAATTGATGTAGGAAACAGTAATGTAGGAGCACCACAGAAGTCTTGTATTGTAATCATGACTGGTATACTCAAGCATATCAAGTTTTAGTATTTTGTATTGGGAGACAATTTCTAAGGGGCTAGGGAGGTTTTTAATTTTTTTTAAGAAGGTACAGCTCCATATAGAAAAGATTTTTAAAAAGTGTCTTGCACTGGAGAAAGAAACAGGTGAAATTTACAGTGGTCTTCAGTTGTGAAGGGAGTTAATTTCAAGTTTTCCAGTGCACAGCAAAGGATTTTTGTCTCCTGCATGATTGAACAATGTCCTTTTGAGAAAACAACTAAGAATCAGAGTTGTCAACCACAGTCATCATCATCCCTGAGTTTAGGCAATCTTTTAAAGAAGCTATGACAATTAAATCATAAGCATCTTCAAGAAAAGTCAGAGAAGCCTTAATTTTACTTAGCATTTCCTAGGAAGGAAATGAAGGCTTAATGTACTTTTCAGAGGTTCACACACAAACACTCACAAGTAGCACACATTGCATTTGAATACAGGTGTGTCACACTGCAGCTGACCAGAAGAAAGTGGAGAATCCTGAGCAGTTCCCATCCTGAAAATACTGAAATAACTCTGTTTACCCCCACTATGCTTATGGACAAAATATTCCTGAAGCTCACTCTTTAAATGAAAATTCATTCCTTTCTTTTAATTTCCAGAGTGCATTTGTTTCAGACAGTTTATTGCCATTTTATTTTTTCAGCACTGTCCTTGAGTTTAAAATCCTCAAAGCGTTTTATTTGTCCATCAGCAGAACCGCTGTCTTGCTTGTATTGGATGTTTGCTTCATTGTATAGGATGCTGCCCTCATCCTATACAGCACAAGGATTTCCTTGTGGGAATCATAAGCTAGTACAAAGCAGAAAATAGATAGAACTGTGTTCCTTCTGTTTGGTGCATGAGCCCAGATCAGATGCCTCTGTATCTGCACACAGAAACTTGCTGGAATTACAAAATGAGTTTATCTCCACAAATCTGGAGGAGCTTTGTAGGGGAGATGTGATTTCTCACCTTGGTTGCATCTCTCTAAGTAGTATGTAAAACATTTTGGCCCATCTGTGCCCCCTTTTTCTATGGTGTAATGAATCTAATATTGCAGGGAGACCCAAAATGGGGGTCTTCCATCTTCCTTCATATAGAAAAATACTCAAGAAGAAAGCTTTGTCAGTGCTGCTGGGAGTGATCAGCTCCTGACTACTGATTTCTGGCTATACTTCTGCTATACTGCTGGAAATTATCAGTGTAGCTACAACTCTGCAATACAGACCAAAGTTAAACATTGCTGAAATTGGGAGGCTTTCACTGATGACAACATGAAATTGCAGTACCTCAGTCAATGACCAGAAAAGATGCAATCCTTGGAAGCTTTCTGGAAAAGGTTGCTGCCTTTCAGGAGACAATAACCAAGAATCTCCAAAAGGGTAATGCTGTGACAGGAATGGAGACACAGTCTGTTGATGTGACTTAGAGGTTTTGTGGATGTGTAAATGCCTGAAGTGCTGGAGCCATTCCAGATACTAGAGCAGCAAGTCAGACAATTGATTTTTGTCTTTTCTTCTTGTCTTTTATCAATGTTGTGTAAATATAACCTTGTCTTTGAAATGCTTTGTGACTCAGTCTATGAAAGAAGTACAGCAGGTAGCCTCAGAGAAGCAGTGTGCCTGAGACATTCAGGTGAGTTTTCTGTATGCCTTGAATATTGAAAACATGCAATTTCATCTACATAAAATCCACAGGCCTACTCTATGGAAGATTGTTACAGGTACTGTGAAGATCTGGCTGGCTGAACAGAGGAAGCTGCTGCAGCCACTGTGTAATTTAACCTGAAAGCAAGCAGGCTATGCTTGCAAGCTTGTGAAACAACCAATAGAGATGTCCCTTTGAATTATGGGATTAGAGAGGGTTATTTTGCAGCTAATATAAGACTATGGCATGCTGGCACGTTCCCAGGACCGGCAGGTGCACTGCTGCCCGTTGCTGGGGCGTTGTGCCCCCTCCCGCAGCCGAACAGCTGCTGCCAATGCCGAGGTCGCCTCAGTGCCTCCACGGCGGGTTTGAGCCTCTCCCAGCACAGGGACCAGCAGGGTGAGCAGTCAGTGTTTGACCAAGGGTCCCTTGAGGAGCGCTGAGGGAGCTGAGGGTGTTTAGCCTGGAGCAGACTCAGGGGGGCCTCTTCTTTCTCTACAACTGCCTGAAAAGAGGTTGTAATAAGGTAGGGGTTGGACAACCTGTGACAGTGTTGTCCACAGTGGTTAATTATTGGCTTATTGCACGCCAGGTAATGAATCTGGGTTCTTGGGGACAGCAGCACAAGAGGAAGCGGCCTCAGGCCAGGGGAGGTTCAGGTTGGACATCATGAGGAATTCCTCCACACGAAGGACTGTTAAACACTGGAACAGGTTCCCCAGAGAGATGGTGGCGTGGCCATCGCTGGAGGTGTTCAAGAAATGACCGCACATGGCGCTTATTGCCGTGGCCTAGGTGTCAAGGTGTACAAGGATGGGCCAAAGACTGGACTGGATCATCTCAGAGATCTTTTCCAACCTAACTGATTCCGTGAATATGTGTTTGTGTGTCCGCTTGCTCCCCGGCCCGGCCAACCACGGCCCGGCCTAGCCCTTCCCGCATCCATATTACTATCCAGCGGCTGAGGGCTCGCTCCCGGTGCCGGAGCAGCGCTGAGGGCCGAGGGGAGGCGGCCGGTGCCGGTGCCCCCTCGCCGCCCGCACTACGAGTCCCGGCGTGCCGCGGGCCGAGCCGCCGCCGGAGCCGGAACGGGCGCGCGGCGCCGCTTCCGCCGCCGGGGCTGGTGCGGGGCCCGCGGGGGAGCGCCGGGCAAGGCCGGAGAGGCTCTGCCCACGTTCGGAGGCGCTGAACCCTGTGCGGCACGCTCAGGATTTCGTAACGGGTACTTTTTTCCTTGCTTTGACGGATTAGTGACTTGGTTTGTTTGTAGTGCTAAATATCTTCTTTAGTTCGGAGCCGCGGGTTTCGTGCTGCCGCGTGTTGCTGGAGTTCCCTGTGCGCTGTCTCAGGGATGGGGCTGTTCCCATTCAAACCGGAGCGGTCCTCGCAGTGGGGCCGGGAACGGGCTGAGCCCTGTCAGGTGCCTGACCCTGTCCTTGGACCGAGACCCGCCGCGTTCCTCCAGATCCTCCTCCTTCTTTGTTCATGAGCCTCTGAGGGCAAGTTATGAGCGCCTCTGTAGGTGTTGCTGCTCCCCTAACTTCAGCAGCATTGGCACAGATAAAAAGAATGCTGAATAATAATTATATGTCAAAGTTGGAAAACGCGCGTTTCTGGTGATGTTCTGAAGCTCAAAATTTAAGTACTTTTAAAAGGTTCTTGTTTCTTTTTTTTCCTTTCTTTTTTATGTGTTTGTCTTTAAACTGTTTCCAGTTACGTTTTTCTAGGTTTCATTATAAGTTTCTATTTAAAGCAGGTTTTTTTTCCTGTAGCAGTAGACAGTGAAAACATAATGTGTCCTTCTGCTTCTGTGAAATTTAGCTAACATTTAAGGTATTCTAAATGGTGTTAGTGAGTTTTCAGGTCTATTGCTGAGACGGATGAAACCAATTAACTGCATTCAAGAGTTTTTTAACTACAGCAAGTGTAGTTCATAAGTATTTCTATTTTTGTACGGGCTGATGTTATTTACATTGTTAACAAGAAAAGCATATTTCATAAGTAATTTTATGGAGTGTCAGAAAGAAGGATGCAAGTTTTAGGTGGGTGAGTACCAGTAGAAAAGCCTGTGAGAAGGCACAGGCATGGAAGCTTTTTTTTAAAGTTTAACCTTCAGTAAATAAAGTCTTGTGCTATTTTTGACTGTTAAGGAGACAGGTACCATTATCTCAAGTGATAAGGATTTATAAACAATTGATAATGAAGAATTATGTTGCACAATTTTTTCCTTAAGATATTCAAGAAGTTTAATTGTTAGTCTTTTGTATCCTGAATAGTTACAAAACTGGTTTCTTTCGGAGGGTGTTCTGCAGAGAAAAAGTTCTTTGAGTTCCATCTGTCCAGGACTGGTTTCCTCTCTGCTGTCACCATGGCAATGTCACTTAGAACTGCATGGCCCAGCCTCCTCTGGATGCGTTCAGCAGCAACCTGTAAGCAGGTCCCACTGCAGAGTAAGTAGTGATGAAATTGTGGAAGTCCTGTATTAAAATTTGTTCCTTGAGAACCTCTTTCCTGTAGGGTTTAAAGTAATGAAGCATGGAAGTGATTTTTCTATTTGAACAGAATCAAGTCTGTTAGTCTGTGCTCTAATAGTAATCTAAAGGATATCTTCATTTATTTTTTTCTTTTTTTATGCTTTGAAAACCTTCATGGTCCAAGTAGAATGCACCCCAAATTATTGATTAGCTTGTAAATACTACCCTCTTACCACTGATTATCATTGAAGATTTAAGTTGATTTTTTCAGACTTAGAAAAGTGGTGAGAAAAGGCTATAGTAAAATCTCACTTACTTAACATACACAGAGAACAAGTAGAAACAGGCAGTACTGTTTCTTAGATTTTTGTCCATGTTTTAGATGTCAAGAGAAAGAAATAGGGAAGATAGTAAAGGTGGTAGAAAATACAATAATGGAGAAAATAGAATAGACATGTTACCTTTTAGAGGTGAGTGGGCAAGGAAAGGAAAGAAATTTTGGGAAGACATACAAACTAGTTGCAGTTTACCAGAAGTCAACTCCTTAATAGTTAAGAATAGTTTAATTTGAAGAACTGAAGAGTGGAAGTGCTAACAGTAATTCTGAATTTAAGAGTTTGCATCTAAAATATTTCTGAGAGAACAATAGCTACACAAAAGTTTCTTCTTGGCTTTTTCAGCCTTTGCAGTCTTGACACAATGAATGCTCTCTCCCTGTGCTAGGAGCAGCCATGAAGAATCCTATTTGTATTAAAAGATGGTCTAAATAAAATAATGTCAGATAACGTTGAAACCTTTTTATGACTTAACAGAAAGCTCAGAACATGTGAAGACTTGTTTCTTGTGATCATAATTGTGTTCTAAAAGTGTAGTTGTTGAATAAAGCTTTACAGGACACAGAAACTTCCATGTGGATTTGTCTCAGGTTCTGGCAATTAGGAAAGGGATTCTCAGTGGAAGTCAACTCCAGGCACTTCCCAGGCCCACCTTAGGCCTGGATATCTGCTTTGTTGTGGAAGGCAATGCCTACAGGATGATTCCTGTGTGAGCGGCTATGAACACCTTAGATTAGTTGTGTTTGGACTCTGTGATCTTTAAAGTCTTTTCCAACCTAAATTATTCTATGATGCTATTAAAACAATGAGAATCAAACCATGGGGAAGGGACTTTGAGTGGTCTGTGATCCAAGCTCCTGCTCAGAGCAGGGTCAGCTCTGCAGTCATATTGGGTTGCTCAGGGCTTGCTGGGTCTTTGAGATCTCCAAGGACAGAGAACTCAAAAACCTGCCTGAGTCCCAGCCCCTTGGGACTGTCCTCATGAAGAAAACATTTCTCTACATATCCGGTCAGAGCCCCTCCTTTTCATTTTTATAATAAATATTGCTGTGAATGAAATTATGACCTTCCCTCTAAGTCTTAAGGTTCTTTACATATATAAAGGATATTTCCTAATGGTGACTTCTCTAGGTATTTTGTTCATATAGTGATTTTACTCAGGAAAACAATACAACTAGGAAGGTAAGTATAGGTCATAGCTGCCTGCACACTGTTTTTTTTTTTTTTTTTTTGATTGCAGTGCTAGAAAGCTGTGTACTAAAATGAACTTCTATTTAGACAGTATTTGGGTTATGTTAATCTAAAACTGAATATGATTATAATCCCTGATTAAGACTTGAAATAATGAAAATTGAAAATATAAACTTTCTTAATTGGGCACAGCTCTGCTTGTTTCTACATCAGAGTTCTTTATTTTTATTGCAGGTGGAGCTGTGTATCATGCTTGCCATAAATCTACATACTCAGTTCTCCCCGAAGACTACAATTGGTATGTAAATGTGCTTTGCTCTGTGGCCTTTTCATGTAATGTTTATTCCAGGGCTACTTTCTCTCTCTGTCCTGAAGTCATCATAGAATAGTATCAAACACATCTATTGCCAATATTGGATATATATAATAATTTCAGCTAAAGTACTGTCCCTGATAGTAATGGTTATGAAATTAATGTTTCAGTGTAATGAAAAGCCATGCAGGACTCGTTCTAAACATGTTGATGACTCCCAATACCCCTGTAGTTTTGTTTGTGGAAGAGCAAAGTTAGCTTAGAGTAGTAATTTCCATTGATGCTTGTTGTTAAGACAAGGTCCAGGTATTTTTGTGCTGCTGCACGGGGAATCTGTGTAGAAATGGGAAAAGATGGTACAAATATAGTGAGAAACACTGAATTCATGTCACCACAGTTTTAGGAAGCTAAATGTCTCATGGGAAGGGGAAGGAAGGTGAGAAAAGTTATATTCTCACAATGAAACTCTAAGTAGGACTTCTTGTTCAACATTTTTTACATAATAGAAAAGTTAGAACCCCAGAGTTTGTTTCCTGTTATTTCATTACAGATGCCATACATCTTATAAAGACATGCTGTCCTAGAGATCATTATCCCAATCTGTTTAGAGTTTTATATGGAACTATTTAAGTGTTTTAAGATTTTTTTTTTCCAACTCATATGTCCAGGTATTTTAATAATTTATTTTAGCCCTTTTTTCCTCTCCATGAAAAAAGAAAATGGAAGATGACTGAGAAAACAAAAACTTGGAGGTTTGGCTCAAATGTTTATGACCCTTATTTTATAGAAATTATGACAGATTCATAAATGCAGGGTCAAATCCAGTTTTCTTTGGGACATGGGCTGCTCAGTTGTTCAGTAGCTGTGAAAGTTATGAGTTTTTTATTTTTATAGCAAAGTGGAACTTGCAGTGACATCCGATTTGAAGACAATTGTCTGCTACCACCCTTCGCTTGAGATTCCATACGAGCATACAAAAGTATGTCCAAGTATATTTCTTACTCTTGTAAAGGCATTTAGTGGTTCATAGGTTTGAGTCTTTAGAGCATCTTTTTTAATTTGAAATTACTTCAGCACATCTGTGAAGTAAATGACTGATGAATATAGCTGCTGCCACAAGGAGGAGTTTACTCTTAGTTGAATTAAGGGCAAGTTGAAAAGTGAGAAAAGCTCAGGTATCACAGCATACAGAAGCTCTAGTTGAATGAAAGGCACTAAAACACTTGTGCACTACAGAGAAAATAGTGTCTGTCTACATAGGTACTACTCAGAGAGAATGGAATGCAGGTTATGGCTCACATGTCCTCCTGCACAAGAGAAAACAAAGAAATACTGCTGCTACTGTTTTCAACTCAAACTTTAAGTTCCGTTCAGCATTAAGTTCATAAAAGCCACAAAGAACTCTAAATACTGATTTTTATTTATCAGTAGTACTTTCAATGTGATCTTCACATTGATGAAAATATATCTAGTGTTGTGATTTAAAACCTAGATAAATTTTTCTAGTGTACATTTTTTGTTTGAAGTTCCTGTTCGCGTGTGCTAGTAAAATACTGCAGCTGGCAGCTGTGTTGCTGAAGTACCCAATGTGAAAGTTCTCATTGAAACCTAAACCATTTTAGCACTTTTTGCCTGCAAATTACATAGCAGTATTTTTAAATCTGTCAGTTGCACATACCTCAAGAAAAACAGGTGTAAAAGGCTAAAACAAGGGAAAATACTTGTAATAGTGGTAGTAGTTACATTTCCAATTGAAAGCAAGGAACTTGGTCTTACCTGTTGCATAAAAAATTAGGAAGTGACATTCTCCTCTAAGGTACATGGTTTAGCAAAGATTTTTAGCAGTTATGATGGTTGCTATGAATAAAATTCTGTGTGGGAATGGTGTGGATACTTCTGTGTTAGTGGAACTGAAGCTGATGATTCAGCTAGTGAATTGTAAGATTGAGATCTGCAATAATGACTACAGGAATGCTGGTTTTAGGATCACCAGTTGTAGAACCTAGAGTAAAAAGGTGTTTCTAGACATATCTGCTCCACAGTGGTGTGGTTTCATTCGGGGTGGGAAGGTGAGGACAGTAAACAGCCAGTGTAATTGCAGGTATTTTTCTGTATTTTTTTGGTTTCAGCTGTTAGATAGCACTACAGATTACTCTTAGTAGCTTGGCTTTTTTACTTTCTCAATTAAATAAAACAAGGAGAAACAGGACATACATATACATTACTGTTTTGCTAGCCCATACCACGGCCAGATCCAGTGAATAACAAAGAAGAAAACCTTGATCAAGTTTTAAAATCCAGATTGAATGAAAAAGAGCTAAAGAACAGTAGAGGTCCTACAATTGAAGAGCTCAGCAAAATGTTTTACACAACAAAACATCGCTGGTATCCTGTGGGACAGTAAGTATTTTCAATTTGTCTGTTCCTTTTGGAAGTAAAGGGAAATGCAGGAATAATTTAATGACCAGATTCAACCTAGGATGAGTCATGTCAGACAAGATACCTCTAGCATTTGGGCTAGTACGTAAAATTTTCAATGCAGTGTTGGGTGAATGGAAGACTGTATATAATGAGGGGTGTTTTTTACCACTGCTCCTTTGATAGCCTTTGCCACTTTTTTCTGTAAAATATGTGACAGTGCAGAAATTTCTCATACATCCTGTTAGCTACTGCTTTGAGTCATTTACTAAGTTGCATAACAGAATCTAGTATGTAAAATACCCTCAGTGGACATAACCAAACAAGCTTGGAAACATGCATTGCCTATTCCTCAGCAACCTCAGTGGGATGCTTCTCAGACTTAAGAGTAGTAGAGGTTTTTCATTTGGGATGGTGAAAAGTGCTGTTTGGTGTGCCTTGTATTCAGAAATGGAGGAGGAGAGGTGCGCATATACATGACTGAGCTTAAAGAGGAACTCTGGGCATTACTAATGTCAACAAGCAGCATTCTGGTGTGTCTTACACCCTTCCACTCCATGGTATGCTGTCTTTCAATAGCTGCTAATTTTGTAGCTATGGAGACATAATACAGGCAATTTTTAAAATTTTTTGGTTGCTATCCACAGAAAACTTTTTAATTAATGTGCTTTGGGAGTAGATATAATGAATGGAAAGATAGGACTTTCATGGCCAAAGGGTAGCTGTCACTTCGATGAAGATCAGACAGGATCTGCCTTGTTTAGCATGCATAATTATGAGGAAAGTGTGGTTCATTATTTGTTCAGAATAATTTGTTTTTTAGTTTTTCTGCAAAATATTACACTATTTAACATACAGTCTGGCACAGCTCTTTTTAACATCTTTGTTCTATGGCAATCATTTTAGCCAAAGGCAAGGCTGACCATATAATAAAATTAACTTCACACAAAGGATTAAGAATAAGCAGCAGCCTTTGTGCCCATTCAGCTGTAGAACTGATTGGATTATTGCGTGCTTGTAGCAGATGTAGCAACAGAAATGAGTAGCATTATGTAACTCCACAAACAACAGAGATGACATCTAACGAGTGGTGATGGATTGTGCTTGTGTATCTTGTATTTCACTTCCTTGTGTACCCTCGGATCACTCACTGGGGGCAGAAATGCCACAAAAATAAAGGCTGTCCACGGCTTGCACTCACTGCAGTGTGTTTTTTTTCTTTTAGGTATCACAGAAGACGCAAGAATCCTAATCCTCCCAAAGACCGATAACCAAGATAACTTCTTGTTCATCGGGACTTTGCTGTCAATTTTGATTGGAAATAAAAGTTACAGAAGGTGACATGTGTGGCTGTAACATGCTTAACTTGATTTGACTGTTATTTTCTACTAAAAGCAGCAAAATGGCACTGACAAAACAGGGAGTCAGTGAAGGCAGTTGTGCATTCCTGGCCAGCAAATGGACTGCTCTTAGATCAGGATGTAACAGGGATGGAGTGCTCTGATTAAATTCAAGAGGTCAGAGGCTTATCATTGGTCAAGTGAATCCATACAAGTCTTCTGTCAAAATGGAAAGTCTAGAAATGGATGTGTTAGGTTTTGGTGGTTTTGAGTGGGATAGTATTTTTTTTTTTTCTTTTAGGAATTTAGTAAGGTGAGCTTGAATATTGAAGTATTAATGAAATAGTTTTTATTAAAAATATTATGTGAGGTATTTGTGAAAACAAACTGGTTTTCTTCTTCTGTTACACTTGTGAGATACCTGGCTCCATATTTAACTCTACATCAGCCAAGTGATTGTAGTTAAGCCTGTTGTTGTGTATGGAAAACTGGCCAACTTGGTTAATTTTTAGCATCCAAGACACAGTAACTTGCTCTTCAAAATCATCCAGCATTCTCAGGTATCTACAAACTTCTGTGTGCATTTGTGGTTCATGGGGGTTTTTTGTTTGTTTAATCCCACCCGATCTACCACGCAGTGAGGATGCTGTGTTCATACATAAGCTGGAACAGCTGTATCACAGTAGGAGTTTGGTCTGATTCTACTTCATTGCTTTATCATTTTGTAGTGCTTAAATGTTCTTCCTCCTGTATATGTCATGTAGCTTTTTTTCCTTTCAGGAAAAGGGAAAAAACCTTTGTTCCAGTCTACAGTTTTAGGCGTCAGCCCTCTAATAGAAAGGGCTAGCTTGGAACATTATGCTGCTGCAGAGATGCCAGTGACTTCATAAAGCCTTCTTAGTAGATCCTTCTAAATAATCAGAAAATAATTGTCTCATGTACATCATATATTTTTATTGCATTTCCCTTCCAAAGCAATTTGGATAACCTAGGAAGGGTTTGTTTCTTCTGTTAGTCTAGTGTCATTTCGCCAGCATGCATTTTCTACAGATTTTGCTAGAAGTTGAGTACCACTCATCTTCTCAGTTGAGATGTAGAGAAACTACATCTCAACTGTTAGTTAGTTTCTAAAGATACTACTGAATAACCTTTTTTCCCTTGAACATCCTTTATTTGTGAAAAAAGCAATGTTGGATGTGTGTAAAAAGGCTGCCTTTAAATACTTGTGGGAATTTATACAGAAAACTAGTGCCAGTGCATTTTTAACTCCAAATGCTGGGTAGCTGATAATGGTTTATCATGGCAGAGCATGAAATCCTTTTGCTCCTTCACTCTGTTGTGCTTATAAGATATCAGAGTCTGTGCTCAAGCCAACATGAGCCAAGTGATTTTGGCTTCTTGTTAATGGTGTGTTGCTCACATAATAAGTCTGCTATTGTGAAGTAATGTCTGTGGGGTCTCTGTGAAGGATGGCTGCTTAACTCTGTAAGTTCAATTGCATGAACATAATAGTGGCTTTTTCTGCCTGGAATATAACTTTTTGAATAGATTGTAGCAATTTATAGTACAACAAATGTTGGTATTTTCATTAGTATGTGGTGCCTGGTGAGGACTCTGGTGAATAAGTGAGCTTACATCTTATGCAGTGTTTTATGTTCCAATGCAGAAAATTGAGTCCCTTTTATTTTTGGAAAGCTGAGACCTAATTTGTCACCGTTTGACTTCAGTGTAAGAAGATATATCCTTGGACTAATTTCAACTTAAAATTATTTTCCCCCATCCTTTTTCCCACATTTTTGCTTACTGCTGCCTAATGCTGCTAAGAAATTTTGCTTTACAGAGAAACCTTTGCAGTCATAACCTTCTGTTATGACATTTGTCTGTTCTTGCCTGTCAAACCCTGTTTGTGATCAAACATCCACAATCACTGTAGAAATACTGGCTTGCACAATGTTTCCCAAACATTTTGGATGCTTTTCAAGGCATTTTGAGAGCTAAAAATCTATGATGTGCTTGGCTGCTATCTTTAAAGTACTTCCTCTTCTGACCAGTGGCTGGAAACTGTCTAAAACACATGTTCACTACATGTACCCTGTGCCCTTTCGTTACTAATTCATAACATTGATGTTTTAAAATCTTTCCCTGCATTGTGATGCTGCTTTCAATCTTACTGTGTTTTCTTTTACTAAATCTTTTTCCTGGGTTACCCAAGGCATGACACAATTAAAGTACTACTCTCACAGTAATCTGAAGCTCTCTTCTTGGTTTTCTAGGTCTCAAACAACTGGCTTTGTTTCCCTTCACTTGGAAACTTGGAATTCAGAATTCATCCACTTGATTATTGTTGTACTTCAATGCAAAAAAAAAATTTTGAAAGTTAGTTTGGGATTTCTGTTTTCTGTTGCCCTTGTTCTTTGTAATTGAAAACTTAAGCTGCATGAAATTCGCAATGTTAAGTCTGTTCTGGCACTTTGTATCCCAGTTTGAGCACTTAGCCATTTGTTTTGTATCTAGTTGCTATTGAGTTGCAGAGCATCTTAGGCTCCTTGCTGTGGGTAGTAGACAGCTGGGTACATCTTACTGAGGGATTTTTGGTTTTCAAAAGTCTCACTAAAAGTCTCCTCAAGCCTTGCTTGGCCTGCATGCCATTAGAAAGCTGTTTCAGTCATGTATCAAAAATTTTGCCCTTAACTCACAGAATTGTTAGGTTTGGAAGGGACTTCTGGAGATCATATAGTCCAACATTTCTGCTAAGGCAAGGTCACCTGCAGCAGGTGACAGGAACACAGCCAGGTGCATTTGGAATGTCTGCAGAGGAGAAAACTCCACAACCTCCTTGGGCAGCCTGTTCCAGTGCTCCCGAGCAGGAATTCGGACCATTTAAATCACAGTTCAATTAATCTGAGTGCCTCAGCGAAAAGAATTATTTCCTCTCCTCTGATTATCCCCAGATTAAAACAGAGCTGATGCTTTGAAGAGGCTTTTTCCCTTCGGTGCGCGCCGCGGGAGCTGCCGTGCAGGCTGCGTGCGGCACCACCGGGAGGCAGCACCGCCCAGGGCGGAGCGGCACCGGCACCGGCACCGGGATCAGCACCGGCTCTGCGGCAGCTTGAGCCCCGAGAGGCGGCCCTGGGCTGCTCCCTTCCTGACACTCGGGAGCACTGCGGCAAAAAGCGCTCCTTAACACCTCCCAAAGGACTTGCACTTAAAGGATCAAAGGGTTTTTGCCTGTTTAACTTTTGTAGGGTGTCTCAGAGACAAAAAAAAGCTCCACCGTCCCAGCATGGGGAAAAAATGAGTCGATAGTGGCGCAGTAATAACAGCGCAAATTGGCAGCAGAGGGTTGTGCCAATGCCCTGTCCCTGCTGCTGTGCTCGTCCCTGTCCCTGCACCGTGGCAGCCCCAGGACAAGCAGGATCAGGAAGTGTAGCTGGTTTGCTGATCAGCCTGGCTGGAATGAGAGCAGCCAAGTGGCTTTGGCTCATCAGTTCCTAAACTGGTTTCCCCACCAGACAGACGGACAGACGCTGGGACTGGCACACAGGAGACAGGAGGAATGTGCTGCTGGGCATGTGACAAATGTCATGACTTTGTTTCGCTTCCCCAAGATTGCAGTGAAGGCAGCAGTTACCCTCCTGCCCATCTGCCCACCCATCCTGCCATCCCTCCCCCCCATCCAGCTATGAAGTTCTATAGGAAACTTCTCTCTTGCTGCTGCTATAATAGGTCTGAACTTCATCTGTCATGTCCAAATTCTGCTGTGCCACAATAAATCCTTGTGGCAGGTCATTATAAGTCACAGTACCGACTGCTTGTCAAAGCCAGCGCTGCATTTCTCAGTTTCTCCAATCTATGAATTTTAGCAGCATGCAATTTCTCACATGCTCATTCCATCCTCAAAGCCAATACAACGTTATAAAAGGGAGAGATAAAATAGATGCAGGCTGCATTCCTCATCTGTAATAGATGATGTATATTTTGTTTTAATGCTACAAAATATGCATATTTTGTTTTAATGCTATTTTGTTATATTGTATATAACAAAATTGACCTAGAGCAAACCCACTAGTCACCAGTATAAAGGAACAAATTGTGTACCTACGATACATAAAATTTGGGGTTATCTCCAAGATTGAGACAGATACTAATTAGACATCTAAACCTGAGTTAATCTTCAAAGGCTCCCCTTATGGCCAGTCAGCACAGAAAAAGTACATGCAACAGTCAGTTGATCTTATTTTAACATTTTATTGGCTAGAATATGTCACACAATTGTCCTCTGAAGATGCATTTTCCTTTTCTGTGAAGGGAGGATGAAGATGATATTTTTTTATCTATATTGGGGCCTTTCTCCTTTTTTTTTTTAATGTAGGAGCACAACTGTGCAAAATACTCTTAAAATTCAGATAAAACCATTTTTGATGTTTCTGTTAGCCTTCAGTAGTATGTAGTCTGTATATAGGAGCTCTTATTCTCTATATAGAGTAATTCACACACAATTTCTAAATGTACACTGTGTATGAGATTTTAATCTCTACTTTGTAATTAATCAACCCTGTAATGCTAAAAATAATAAGCTGTTTGGAGAAATAACATAATTACTTATTTATATATCTTTCTGGTACCTCTTATGAAATGAGCCTGTTATTTCAGCTGTTATCTTTTGGTACTTCTACAAAAGCAAACATGATGAATTATGATTTACTGGGCAATTTGCACGGAATTACCTGAAACTTTAAATACAATTGATACAGAATGTTAGTTCCACTGTGTATAACTACAGCTGTTGGAACACTGCAGATCAGACCATGGGAGGTGTGTGGAAGCTGCATGAACTAATCAGCATGTTTGGTCAGCAATTTTGCATCTCCTGGCTTCTGGGGGAGTAGAAGCTTATGGGCTGGCATGCCACTTTATTAAAGGTCATGATGTAGGTGTATGTATCACACAGTTCTTCGTTGTATGGAGACAACACAAGATGTTGGCACAGGCAATACAACTAAGAAGCTTTGCCAACTGGTCTTTATCAAACATAAATACAGAAAAAGGTTGTGCTTATATTCAGCTTTACTGCTTGTCAAGATGAAAAACAGTGTCAAGTCAGAGGCAGTTTACCTTTTAAATAAGACCAGTTTTGACTGCTACCAAAGTTTGATTACTCAGCAAAAGAATCCCCCTACCAGGAAAATGTGAGATGATTAAAAAATTCTGCAAGAACTGGTTTTTAGCATCTCTTCTGCTAAAACTAATAAAATGTTGACCATGAAAGTTACGGAGAAAACTTCAAAGAACGGTGAAAAGTAATTGCACTAAGCCATTAGCATGTTGAATAAAAATTAACCTAAGTAAAAGATTAAACTATTGAAGCATGACCCTCCTGTATAAACATGTATTTCCTACTCACTAATGGTAACAAAACAGAGCTTAATAGTTTCATCCAAAGATTAGTGTTTCTTAAACAATCCTAGTCATTAGCACCAAGTTTTTTAAACACTGCTGAGGTTTCTTGTCTTAAACACTGCTAGTTTCTCATTCAAATGTGTTTGATTTTTTTAAACAAATAATATGCTAAGTACTGTGTTTGTGAAGCTAGCATCTGGAGGAGTTACACTGCATCAGAGCTATGCTGCAGGAGTGGTCTTCATTTGCTTTAGTTAAGACAAAGTGATGATTTTTATTGAATAATAAACAAATGCTAGGAAAAAAAATTCCTGGACCCTTAATTATTTGGTTGTTATAAGTAACAATATTTGTTTGGTTGTTATAAGTGACATAAGGCTTCATATACTTTTAAAAGTTTATTATGTAATTTTTAATACTGACTGGCTTCAGTATAGGTTCATTTGTTATTTTCCAAGAACATGTGTTAACAGAATTCCCTTTCCCCCATGCCATTTTTCCTACAGGTAAAACCCTGGCATTAGTGATGGAGTAACAAAGTGGTGGCGAGTTCCACAAAATTTAGAACTAGATTAAGACAAAAGGATTTCCTATCCAGAGTAGAAGCACAGAGCAAATAAAATTCATGGAAAATTCCTCATAAGCAGAGGTCAGAAAAATGACAGAGAAATTGCCTTTCTAGAGCATATATTTGTATTTTAATACTGAAAGAAACACGCTCTAGTTTTGGCTGCATGGGGTTACAATTGACTGGCTTTATATGGCCATATTTGTTTGAGAAAGATTTGAAGTAAGACTGGTAAGGCTGAAAGGTGACACCATGGGCTGTGAAGAGAAGAGCAGCAGTGGTTAGTACCTGCACAGTGCCTAGCAGGCCTTGTCCAGTCCGGGGACAAAAGCTTGAATTGTTAGAACTGGGTGAGTTCTGTTTCAATACAACCAAGATTCTAACTCACGACTTTGTGGAAATGATGCAGGAAAAGCCGTGTGTTTCTTTGGCAGTGCTGCATTTATTCTGCAGTGAAAGTACCTGTGTGACTCTGGCAGGTGAAACCAGGGCCCTGGGCTTCACCACACCGAGGTGGCGCCAGCAGCAGGGACACCTTCAGGATCCCTCTGGGCACTTTGTTATGTGGCAGTCGGGGAGCAAAGCTCAGGCCCCTGCTGCTGCTGCTGCCACAGCTCCAGAAGCCCTCCTGAAAGCCATGGCTTCCCACTGCTGCAGGGACAGCACCAAGCACCACTCCCAAGGTCTCATCCTGCCTGACTTCACAGGGTGTGCACTTCTGAACCACCCAGGCTGGCTGTGCCCTCAAAGCTTACCGCATCCCAGGAGGTGCAGCACGTACCCCCCCTCTGCTGCCAGGGGAGCACCCTTCTCACAGGCTGAGCGACAGTTTCACACCATTGCATGAACTTCAAACTGAAAGGCAACACAGAAAAATCACAATTGCATGTTGGCTCTAGAGGGGCACCAGAAGGAGTCCAAGGAGCACTGTGGGATGTGAATACAGGAGTCTGCTCTAGAGGGAACTAGCACAGCTAGTGTGAATATAAGCCATCTATATTCCTCTTACCTCCCTCTTGACGTCAGGGACGTTTTTTTTAAATGTACAAAGACAAGCTTGCTCTCTGAAATCAGGTAGTGTGAACGCACAGCATTTTTAGAGATTACCTTATCTTAAATTACCATTGTTCAGAGTACCAAGTCTGAATAAGTCTGGCACAGGCTTATACACACAGCAATTCACACATGTAATTAGTATTTTCTAAACAGTTTCAGTCACCAGTCCAGAGTCTCCCATTCAGAGATGCCCCAGTTGAGGCTCCTGTAAAATGAAAAGGATTTTTCTTCTGAATAAACAATTATGCAGAGAAGAAAGTGCATTTCTGTAACGCCAAACAAAATCTGCATTTAGGAGTAAGCATCTTCTTACACATTCAACCTTGGAGTAAACGAACCATACCAAAGGTCACTAAATGTCATTGTTCTGTAATTTTCAGTCTTCACAGGATCAAAGAAATCTGAAGATTCAAGGTGAGACACCTGGCAAAATAATGAGGTGAAAGGCTTCCAAAGTTTTCTGGAGGGAAAAAACCCACAGTAATTGGACATAATTCTTAAAATGCTCATTTAGGCATTAATAAATACAAATGTGTATCCTCTTTAGGGTTCATGAAATGTCAACAAAAGAAAATAGTATAAAAATCAAAAAGCTGTTTTTCAGTTATTCACCGGGCATAAGGGGTTTGTTTATTCAAAGATCTGTGACACTGGCAAATGAGCTGTTCCCTTTAAATACCCTGCCAGGTGTTGTTTTTGTTTGGTTTTTTTCCCTGTTCAGCTTGTATGATAAATTAATTTTTCTAGAAATACACTACCATTTCAGAACAGATTTTTTTAACCATTAATCTCCTTACCTGGCATATTTTGCCCTGTTAGAGCAGCCCAAGGAAGTGATCTTAAAATGCCCAAGGAGATTAAAAGATACACTTCAGTCAGTTGCTGAAGAAGCATAACTGATCAGTCATTTGAAGAATTTCATTGTTGTTGCTGTGCCTTTTTGATCAGCCAGTCCAAAGGGATTTCATTAACATCTCGCTAGTACCTCTGACTAAGAAGAAATTTTGAATAGATTATGAAAGCCTCTAGAAATAAGCTATTTTTAAGTGCTAAGCATATAAATGCAAATTGAATAGAAACAGCTGTTATTTACATTCTGTGGACACATGATTTCACTCCCTGATGGATAGGGGAAGAAAAAAAGCCACTGAAAGATTGAAATGCCCTTAAAGAAATTGGGAAAATGGGGATCTAATAAAAATACATGGAATGAACCACATCGTTGGGTGGTATGAATTGGTAAAGCTTTCCAGGTTTGCCACCATAACATTACATAGCCTGCCTGCCAGGAGGACTTGAAGAGCTCTATGTATTTCTTGGAGAAAGTGGAGGTACAGGTTGAAGGAAGGAATATGCTGTAACAAAGCCATATGAACAAATTCCTGTTTCAGCCTGTTATGCAAGGGCTAGCTGATAACCTGGCATTTTCAAAAAGAGTCTCTCAGAAACAAAGCCCCCATTCACAGTAAGATTTTGCTACGGGCTTATGTTAGTTTGAGATTATGTTCTGAAAAAATTATAAAAGCTCCTGAAAAATGTAAGCAGCATATTCTTGACCAGTGTGCCTGAAAGCAGAGGACTGTGCTGGAGGGAAAAGAAAGCACAGTGTGAAATTTGCACCCTTCAGGAACTCAGGCTTTTTACTGGCCTGGAAGAGGCTCTCCTGTGTGTCCTCCGTTTACCTGGAGCAGGTCCCTGCTGTCACAGGTTCCACTGGAAAGCTCATGCTCCCTCCTGCCGGGCCTGCTTCTATTTGTAACATCACCAGCAAACACCTAGAGCAGAAAGAAATAATACTGTCCTAAGGAAAGATGAGGCTTGTTTAAAAATGCACACAAAATATGGCTGCTAATTTGGCCCAAACCCACTCATTTCAAATTTCAGCCTGGGACAGGGAGTTAAAGGTGGGATTGTTTTGCTGGCTTTTCCTTGTAGAAGGAAAAGGAGCTGACATACCCAACACAGCTAAAGCCCAAGCACTGCAAAGGCACTTCATTCTTAAGAGCCTGGGGAGTGATCTCCTCCAAGATTAGTCCTGTTTGACTTAGGATTGCTTTGTGCCTGCCAGCACACAAAAGCTCTCATAACACAGGCAAAGGTAGGACAGAAATTTCATTCTTGTTCCATTTTAGGTACACTCTTACCTGCTGTTTTGTGTTATGCAAAAGATATGTCCAATGGCTAAATGCATCCTTTCCTTCTTCCTCAGAACAAAGGCTGCTCTGCAGCAGCAGGTTGTGCAGCTTCCTTCTGTCTGGCATCATGTGGCATGAAATGCTGGGGAAAAATTCTGCTGTGCCTCAGGCATCTTTCCAGATCACATTTATTCACAGAGGGATAATTTATCAGAGAAATGAGCTCTGAAGAGACTACTAAAATTAGTGTTAAATTTTGAAATGTAGGGCAATGGCAATGAAAGTCAGAAAATATGTCTAGCCCAAACTCACACTTTATAAAATGCTTTGCATATTTTGCAATAATTATGGGTATTATTTCCCCTTCTCTGTTCATTTATAAGGACAGAGAGAATAACAAATTTAAGCAAATCTGAATTCGGTTACACAGAGCCATCTGTTAATTCTGGTATATGGCAGTAGAGGGCATCTAAGGACTTCGAGTCACATATGGTAAGGGATTAAAATCAGATGGCTGAAGGAGTTATTACTCTCCTCCCAAGCCGTTCACCCCACCTCAGGACAGAATTGCCATCTCAAGACCAAACAGCTCACGAGGCTGCTCCTGATGGATGGCAGTTTTGAAGCCCCACTGAAACTGGAATTGTTCTTAAAACACCAGTCTGAAAGCTGAAGTTGTTAAGGAGGAGATGCATGAGTTAATTTCTCTTCCCTGCTGCAGCCAGAGCTCTGTCAGAGCCACAGGATGGTTTTGGGTACAGTACAGGGGGACATGCTGCTTCAAGCAGCCTGTCCAATTTAATCTACTACTGTTTGAGCTTTAATTTCCACATACCTGGAAAAACTGCTTACAGGGGGAGCAAGCAATTCTGGGAATGGACAGGCTGTGCCAAGAAAAGGCAAGCTGTGGACCAATGCTCTTTCCTAAAGCAGAAAGAGTAGCCCTATGTCTGTTTCCCCTCCTGAGCCTTAAAACTGACAGCCTGCCTGGCCAGCATTTCATCAGGCTGCGTCCTCCCAGTGTGCCAGTCAGATACAGGACGAGGCGTGGAGCCATCCTGACAAAAAGCAAAAAGCACTAATCCTGACAAACAGAGAGAGGGTAGTTGGCAGCTAGCACTGTTTTCTTGTCATCTGTCCACGTTTGTATGACATTCCACATGCAGCCTCTGTACTGAAGCAGGGAAAGCAGCCATACCTATCTTGAGCCAAAAGAAGCCAACACGTCAGAGGCAGGTTAAGTTCATTACCTGACACTAACACTTAATGCACTGATCTGAAAAATGTATTTTAACCCAGCAGCATATTCACGTACAACAGGCAACCTATTTTCAATTAACTGGAAGAAGTTTAAGGTTATATAAATACATTAGTAAACATTGATTATCCTGTTATTCAAACTCCTAAGTACAGCAACACATCAGGCCTTATGCTGAAGTCTATTATAGCCTTAGCCTGAAATTTAGAAGTGGCTCATGCCCAAAAAAAGGTTCTACAACTCATTTAATGATTCACAGTACTCCTAAAATGATATTCATCTGTCTGCTCTCCATGGCAGCACTTTCAATCATAAACACTTAATTGTAGGAATTCATCCTCAAGGCCAAATAGCTCTGGGTGAATTAAACTATCCTTAATATAAGAACTAGAACAGTGACTTAAAATTAATCTTTTTCTGATGGGAGGCCATTTATTCAGAGACACATAACCCAGTTTCTACTTCACTTTTCACTCAAAAATCTCCCTTTTAGAGATAGGCACTGCATCACCTGTTTTAGTTTTCCTTATTAGTTTCAAAATTGACTTTCTGCCAACAAAGGAACTTTATTACTTATGGATTGGCAAAGCATAGGAGAGCTGCTTTCATGCTGTCTGTCAGGAAAACTTTTTTCACAGACATTACTTGCTCTCTTTTACTTTGAGGCGTAGGACTTGCAACTGGCAGAAAAACATCTCAAGCCTCCTCAAGCATAAAAGGCTTGTTTTTTCTGGCAGCATCTAGGACAAGAATGCAAGATTTCACAGTGCTTTCAGCTGTGCTATCTCTAGGATTTTTCTAAAAAAAAAAACCAAACCCAAGAGTGTATGTTTCTCTAAAAATCCAAAACTTCAAGGAGCATGGTTCTGAACATGTGTGTGCATAGATGTAGTGCACATATATACCTATATGCACTTTCTCAGCCAAAAACACAAGGTAAATAAATATTACAGTCACAGCATTTTATGCTATAATCTGAATATTAAAATCCATATCAAATATTCTCCTTGTAGTTGTTTGAATACTGTACCAAAATTGGTCCTTTCCTTTTTTCTACCTTGTTCGTGAGAAGGAAGCATGAATGGGAAGAAAATGCTACTAAAGCATGTATATTAACAACTTATTCTCCAATAACTTTCACCAATTTGGCTACTTTTAGTCAGAGTGAAACTTGATAATTCACAAAATAACACAGTGATAGACTAGAATTCTGCTATTTATAAGGAAGCCTAGCATAGCATAAAGTAAAAACTGCTTTGTAAATTCTCCTTGTTTTTTTATACTTAGTACCCTGTGTCACCATATTCTACTTTTCCTTTACATGCCTATTGAAAGTATTTTTATGTTAATTTGGTTTTATCCTAAATTGTAAATAGTAAATTGGAGAAACTAAGCAAGCACTACATTTAATTCTTTTCATTGAAGATCCCAAGTGGCTAGGTAACCTTTTACTCAATGCAGGTTAGGCCTTTACTTATAGACAGTAGATAGCACAGGATGAGATGAGAGATGGACTTAAATGCCACCTTTTTATGGTCAGTTTTGTGCTTCTCTGTCTACCTATCCACTGAACCAAAGGGAATGATCCTTCTTTTTATCAACTGTCTCTGAAAGAAAAGAATCCAGATGTTATTTCAAAGTATTACTCCCTTGATGCCATCTTTTGATGTTTGCTTTTAAATCACAAGTGCTGCTTTCCTTTTAGAGCACCCCTGATTTATAGAAATTATTCACTGAATTCTTTTATTATTCTCCTTTACCAAATGTATAATAAGAAAAGCAAAGCATTCACATGTGAATAGATAAAAATAGCAGGAAATAAGGTGGCAGCTGGTAAAGAGTAAAACTGTTTGGTATAAATCTTAATCTATTTCATCAAAACATGCTGTACCTCAGGCAGTTGGAAAGGGCAGGATGATCCCATACACTGAAATATTTGTTTTCCCTATGTTTTATTTATTATGTTTTAGGAACTCTTTGTGAAATAAGCAAACTTTTCTCCGAACTGCTAAGTGAGAAATCCTCAAAGAGTTCACATTGCAGACCTTTCTCGTGCTGTGGAGTTACAATTAACACATTCCAATCTGCTGGAGCCAAAGGCTCAATATTCCCATTTCTCTGCTCAAGAACCAGACTGCAATCCCAGGACAGGGAAACCATGGCAGCTGTACATTGTTGTTTAGACTAGTTCAGGTAAACAGTTGTCAAAATACGTTCAGTAAGTAGAGCTATGTGATAAGCAATAGCTGTCCTTTTAACTGAAGGGGATTTTAACTGACCAAATGGTATGCATGGATGACAGATATTCTGTGCTGCATCTTTGGGAAGTTAAGCATGCAGAGAGCAGGGAAAGGCCCCTTGTATTCTTCCAGGTAGCTAGGTAAATCTATCTTAATAGATCAGCAAATGTTTTCAGTGAATCAGAGCAAATTTAGCAAAATCAGCTGAGTCAAAATCACATTACCCCCCTCTGCTCACATCATATTATATAAATAAATCAGTGTACGAGCTCACCAGTAAACTTGGCGTGCTTTTCAGGAACAAAGTGAAAATCATTTCTAGTAACAGGCACTTCTCAGGGCTGTAAAAATGTTGTTGCCTCCTTCCTTGGTCATGAAAGGGATTTTTGCCTAAAGGAAAAATAAAAAATAAATTTACTCATCCTTCCCTGTCTTAAGCATATGCATTTGAGTGCATTTGAGCTCCAACAATATATTCTGCTTGTGATTTTCAAGAACCCTTAATGTTTATATTTTCACTACTAATACAAAACTAGATTTAAAATATCTACTATATGGATAATATACAGTCAGAACCAACATTCATGAATAGTAGTATCAGGAAAAAAATAGAGATTGCTTAAGTTGGTGCCTTTCATCTCCAGTTGGATGATAGGTCTCTAAAACTGGCTCAGAAGCATTCATATTTATATATGTACAGCAATATTTCTCCTAGAATTGCTACCCCAAAACAACAGATTAAAAATAAATAAATTTGGTTTGAATTGCACAAAAAAAATTTTAAATCCTCACTTGTATATAGTTTTTGTATTAGTGACTGTTTAGAAGAATTCCTGTTTGTTTCATGGCAGATTAAAAAACCCTGTTTTGGAAAACTAAGTTTTCTGAGTCTGCTCCTTCTTTTCTCTTTCTCCATTTCACATCTTTCTCCTACTCCATTCTGATTTTTATAAAGTAAAACTCTTCAGGCAGACCAAACCTGTATTAAATATCCCAGTGCCAAAAAACTAAAAAGTAGCTTTAAGTAGTTTCATAGACTACGTATAGCCCCTAGTCCCAAAAGTAATTTCATTTAGTCACCTTTTCTTACCCTTACAGTTATTTCTTTTCTCTCTTGTGACTGTATGGAAGACTTAGGCAGACAGAGGAGAAAAAGAGCAAGTAACATTGTTGAAAGAAACAGTAAAATACAAACATAGCCCACGGAGCCCATAGCACTTTCAGATGTCTCAAGCCAGAGAATAAAGGTGACTGTAAACCAGAGCACTCCTGTGAGGTGCCAGGATTGTCATTTAAAGATCCACTTGCAGTTTTTAAGTTGGAATTTCAATACTCTTGTAAGTTTATCAGATATTTAGTGCTATTTTTAAGAGACATTAGGTTCTCATGAAAAAAAAATTTAACAGAACTCTGTTTAGGAAAGATCCTGCTGATATACTGCCTATTTAATATTTATGCTAACTTTCTCATAACAATATCTGAAGTTTTAAGTAACAAACATTTATTACATTCTTCTGTTCTTGTTTCTCATTCACCACATAAATCGTGGTCTTCCTCCCTCTGCCTTTATAGCAGCCAGCTGTGGTTTTAGAAACAAATTATTATGACTTCAAGTGACGAATAAACAGCAGAAGCAAAGGAAGTCTTGAGATACTATCCACATAAAAATCCCATTAATAAAATAACACAGGGAAAGAGAACTACAGCAAAGCTGGAAAAAAGCAGCTTTGCATCTAGACAAGACGTATTCCTTTTCTCCAAGATGCATTAATGAACTTCAAAGAAACAGCCTTAATTTGAACACTATGATATCAGAACAAAATACTTTTTGAGCAAAAGCTGTGTGCCTACATATACAGAATTATTTTAGTAATAAAAATAGATCCATATTATTTTTTTATTATTCTCCTGAACATAGTGAAGTCAGTGCCATTCTGAAAAGTAATGGAGGTTCTTTGCAAGATTTTATGTCATGGGTAGCTGAACTGTCAACTAAATTTCTAGGGGCACAAACCCATTCTCTCCCCTCTTCACATCAATCCAACGAAAAAACTTAGTGGGAATTCCACAACTGTCACTGGAGCCTGGATCTGAAGCTATCTGAACTTCACAGACGAAAACAGGAACAAGAATGACCTTCAAGACCTAAATTGTTTTAAACCATTTCTGAGAATGCTTAAGAAAGCCCGTGTTTGTTCCTCAGACCTCATTTTAAATCTGTGCTGCTGCCAGTGATTAAAACCACCTTTTTTTCATAAACTGAATAAATTAAATTCAAAAGCACCCAGGCATTACAAACAGATGAAATCATGCTGGCCAATATTTCACTTAACAAAGTAGATTTTTTTTTCTCAGATGAATTTACTTAATCACTAAATACAGAACTTAATTTTTAAGATAACTATTAATTCTCTTATCCTCTGATGCTTAAGAATTATAAGCAATAACTGTTACAAAATCTTTCAGGATTTGTAATCCTTCCTCAGTCCTTTTTTTTTTTTTTTAAATTTTTTAAGAAACGTTGCATTTCAGACGGTACTGGGGAGTGCGACCCAAGGCAGCGTCTCAGCCTGGGAGCTCTCTCTGTGCAGGGGAGCTGCTCCGCTCCCTCAGCCAGACAGGGCAGCCTCATACATATTCATTACCCCTCTGATAACAAAGGCTCGCTCGCCCCTCCCGCCCCGATTTTTAAAGATACTATCTTTTATTATGCTATAGGTTTGGGCTTCTTTCCTGAAATCTTTAAAAAGACACACCTTAATCCTTCTGCCGTCAATTCTCCCTCCCAGATACCCCCGTACAATTTGCAGGGAGCCCTGACCTGCAGCCAAGGGCTGGAGTGAGACTATTACGGCTACTTTTGCTTTGTTTTCCTTCTTTTCTTTTCTCTCCTTTTTTTTTTTTTTTTTTTTTTTTCCCTTTTCCCCTCTGTGTGTGTCTCTTTCTAAAGTCGGCTCGGGGCAGCCGGGGCAGCGGCGAAAGGTGGCTGGTTACCGAGCAGCACCCAGGGCGCAATCAACCATCTTTACGCCGAAAAACAGCTTCGTGATTATTAAAAAAAAAATAATAATAATTTAAAAAAAGGGGGGGGGGGGGGGGGAGGGGGAGGAAATCGGCGCGCGCATCGGCGGGCAATGGCTGTTTGTAGCAACGAGGTATTTAGCGCCAGAGGGTGAAGGGGGTGGAGACCAGGGTGGGGTGTCCCAGGAGCTTCGGCCGCCGCAAGTCCCTGGCAGGGAGCTCCTGGCACCGGCCCCCGAGCGCTCCCGGCCCCGCGGGCGGGCCCCGCCGCCGCGCTCAGGTGCCCGCGGCTGCCGGCGCCGGGCGGGCCGGGCGCCCCTCGCCCCTCCGGCCCCGGCACGGGCGGCCGCGCTCGCCCCGCTCCCTCCGGGGTCCCGCCGTGCCCGCGCGGCCCCGCCGGCCCGGTCCCCCCGCAGCCCCGGGCACTGACCTGCGCGTCGCCCGCGGCTCCGCGGGCGCAGGGGGAGGAGGCGGGGGGGCCGCGGGGCCGCGTTCGGCGGCCGCTGCCCCGGCGTGACAGGGGCGGCGGCTCGGTGCGTCGGCCCCGGCTGGCCGCGATCGCGGCGGAGGCGCCGGAGCGGGTCCTGTCACATGATGCGGTTCCTGGAAAGTTCCTGGAAAGCAGCCTTTGTATGTAACCATCCCGGGAGGGGGGAGCGGCGGGGGCAGGATGCCCTCGCCTCGCAATCAAAGGCGAGCAGACCGCCCGCGCCGGGGAGAGGCGGGGGAGAGGAGGGTGTTGTTTCCCCAGGAGCACCATCTTCCTCCGGCAGCCTCTGTCCGCCCCGGCACAGCCTCGACGCTTCTCCCCGGCGGCGGGTGCCGTGTCCCCTCGGGCCCCCGACGCCGCCGGGAGCCAGAACAACCTGACCGCCCCACCTCCAGGCGGCGGCAGCGGCGGCCCCAGCCCCGTCCCGCCGAGCCCGGGTGAGTCCCCTTGTCGTCGCCCCCCTCCGCACGGTGCCGTGCGTCGCTCGGAGAGCCGGCAGCCCGCCGCTCCGCTCCCGGTTCGGCGCTGCCGACCGCCGGGATGGAGGCTCCCCGCAGCCGGCGGCGGGCTGCTCCGGCTCTCCTCGCCTCTGCCGGGGGACGCCCGGCTGCAGCCAGCCGCCACCGCCTCGCCAGCCTGCCGTCCCCACCGAGCTCCCGCGGCGGCGGCGCTTCGCGGCTCGGCGCTGCCGGAGCCTCCCTTTCACAAGGGGTCGCGCCCGGACACCGCTGGCAGGGCTGCTCCCACCTGCGCCCGTCGGCCCCGCGCCCGCAGCCCCTCCCGGTGACAGGCGCACCTGCGCCCGGCCACCGAGCCGGCGGCGGGAGCTTCGGCGCGGGGGAAGGAGGGATGGGCTTTGTCGAGGGGTTCCCGCGCGTCTGCCTACATCTGTCGGGATAGAAACCCGTCAGAACACCCTATCAGTTGCCACTAGAGTTTAATTTGGAAAAGTTTCTGAGCTCCGCCGCGGAACTTGTTGGGGGAGGAACCACCTCAGCATAACCCCCTCACCTGGCGGCTGCTGCGCACCCGCGGGCAGAGACTGCCCGGTTCGCAAGCACCGGCGGGGGGCTCCCGGTCTTCCCGCGAGCCCCGTCCCTTCGCTCCAGCCAAGCCAGCTAGGCTCCCCCTCTCTGGTACTGCCCGGCTTTGCGTCGCTCCTGATGTGGCGGTGCACCAGGAGAGAAGAGACTCTTTTTGTCCCTCTCGTTAGCTTCGGCCAAGAGGAAAGATTTTTTTTCCCTCCTTAATATCAGCATTTAATGGAGCGGGAAAAGCATATTTCCCGCTTCTCGCTAATTATAGCGCGTCCTCCACCGCGCTGCCCCTTCCGTTCCCAAGCGGCCGGCGAGCCCCCGGAGCCGGCACTGCCGGCGCACTGGCTCCGCAGCTTCTCGGGTACTCCGCTGCCCGAGAGGAGGTCTCCCATCCCGGGAGCATGGCCCACGCCGGGCTTCCGTTCCCGTTCCTACAGGTACGACTTCGCGGATGACCTTACTGGAAGGCGTCCGTACGCACCGCAGCGTGGAACCCGGGCAGCGCCGGGGCTGGGACCACTGTCCCGCTGGTTACCCCTCCTCTCCCATACCTTTACGCGCTCGGCTCTCCCCCACGACCTCCTCCCGCCCCAAAAGTCCCAGAGCCGCCGGCCGGGCTCGCCTGCCCCGGCCGAGGGAGCGGGGCATCAGCGGGTTCGCCTTTGCGACAAAGCGAGACCACCGTCTCGGGACGCCGCCTCCGCCGAGTCCCCGGCGGAGAGGAGCCGAGGACAGGCTGGGCGGCGGGGGGGAGGAGATGTCCCTCCCCCGCTCCGCCGGGAGGTGATCTCTCGCCTCGCGTCCCTCCTCTGGATGCTGGGAAGTTCCGAAGCGGGATCGCCAGAAACGCGCTCTGCGTCGGGAGCGCCTCTCGCGGGGCTCGCCGCTAACCACGCTCTCTCCCCGCTCGCAGGCGGCGCCCGGGCCGGGGGCCGGGACCATGCGCCCAGCGCGGCGCTGAGCCCCGCGGCGGCCAAGCGGAGCCCTCTCCTGCCGGCAGCCCCCGACCTGCGGGCGAGCGGGGCCGCGCCCGCCGCCGCCGCCCATGACCCTGCGCTCCGCCGAGTCCCTGGAGAGCGCGGAGAGCTCCGGGGAGCGCTGGGGGCGCCCCGGGGCGGCGGCGCCCGTTGCCGAGGAGTGCCGTGAGGCGGAGCAGCTGGCCGCGGCTATGGAGGAGCTGCGGCGGGCAGGTAAGCCCGGGCGGCCGGGAAGGGGAAAGCGCCCGGGGCGGCGGCGCTGTCCGGGGGGAGGCAGAGCGGCGCGGCGGGGATCCCCACCGGGCCGAGCGGAACCGGGCGGCGGTGCGACGCCTGGCCATCGCCGCCCGGCGCTGCGAGGTCGCGTTTCCCCGGCGGAGAGGGGCGGCGACGACTCCGACCCTACGCGGACTGCGGCGGCCGAAGCGAAAGCGCCAGCAGCGCCGCGCCCCAGCGGCAGCCCGGGATCTGCGGCCGGGAGAGGGCCGGGCGCTGCCGCCGGCCGGGGCGGCCGCATCCCCTCGGCCCCGCGTACCTGCGCTCCCCTCGGCGGCGCGGCGGCGGCTCGCCCGGCCCCGCAGAACGCGGAGCTTGCTTGCGGGAGGAGGGAAGGGCTTTTTGTCTTCATCGCAGCCGCGCCAGGACCGCAGCTACCTCGCCGAAGTTGTTGTCTTATCCCTTAGCTTTCGATCGCATTGAGAAAGCAGCAGCCTGCTCCGCGTTCCCCACAGCGGGCGTTGTGCGGGCTGCCGGCCCGTGCCTTGCTCTCCCGGCGGCAGAGCAGCGGGGAGCCGCGGGACGCGCCCCTGCCGCTTCGGGGGCGGCCCGCCCGGTCGGCGGCTCCGCTCTCGGCCCCGCAGGACGCTGCGGGAAAGTTTGTGCATGCGTATGCATACATGGGCAAATAAAAAGTGACCTGGAAAGCTCTGTCAAAACGAGATGCATTGTAAAACAAATGAATTTAAGTAGCAAATAAAAATTTACTGTGCCTGCAGGACTTTAGCTTTCAAACAACAAAAGAAATGGGTGACTAGAAGTATATCAGCTAGAGAGCAGCTTTTCAAACAAACAGGAATAAACAAATCCCTTCTTTTTCTCATCTTTTAACAGGATGGTACTGGGGCAACATGACTGTTGCTGAAGCCAAAGAAAGGTTACAGGATGCCCCCGAAGGGACCTTTTTGGTTAGGGATAGTTCGCACTCAGAGTATCTACTGACTATATCAGTAAAAACGTCAGCGGGACCGACCAATCTACGTATAGAATATCAAGATGGCAAGTTTAGACTGGACTCTATCACTTGTGTCAGATCTAGACTTAAACAGTTCAACAGCGTTGTGCATTTGATTGAGTACTATGTTCTCATGTGCAAGGATAGAACTGAAACACCTTCAAATGGAACAGTCCATCTTTACTTGAACAAACCCCTCTATACATCTGCTCCATCTCTGCAACACCGCTGCAGAATAGCTATAAACAAGAGCACAAATCAGATCTGGGAGCTGCCATTACCAACAAGACTAAAAGAGTACTTGAAAGAGTATCAATACCAGGTATAAATATATTTTCTAAATGCCTCTAACACAGAGTAACTTTTGAATGCAATTCTTAAAATCAGCCAAAGAACTGAGTAACCAGTTGTACAACTCGGCATGGAATTCACTATCAAAACAGTGGCAGTTCTAGGGGAAAGGTTTTTATTTCAGATGCTACAAAGGGGGACTTTATGTAAAATAATCCCACTTTGCATCCTTGGGGGTTCAACAAGGTGGCATGCTATTCTTGCAAGAGAGAGAAGTGAGGAATCTATCCAGATTGTGTTGCTTTGTCAATAAAATGCTGCACTAACTATCAAATGCTTTCTGAAGCAGTGGGACCGGGAGAGACTTCATAAGTGGTCAGAGACGTATGAGAGTTTACAAGTATCTCAGTTGTCTGATTCTAAGATTAATTTGGTGCTGGTGTTCATATAATCCTAAAAGCTTAACTAGATCACACACTGTGATAATCTTGCTAAAGTTATGCAACTAATCAAATCCAGTCAGAAAAATGATCGTGCATTCAGTTTTTATTGAACTACTCTCTTACTTTTCTGCAAGCAAAGGAGTACTGTAAGTAATCTGTCTAGAACATTGCTTTTCAAAGTTCTCTGAAAGCTGACCTTAAGAAGAAATGCCACATCTTTCACAGGAACCCAGTATATTGCTGATTATACAGACTGGTATCCCAGAATCCTTAATGTGTTAACATCTTCACAGCAGTGATGTATCCATGCTATTATTATTAAGCCTCTTTTGGTTGAGGCTTTAGAACTATATACTTCAGACTTGCAGTTCCAATGTCAAAACATGGGTATCAGCAGTTATGTGTGTCTTCTACAGTGTAGAATGTTTTCTTCAGCCTGTTTCCCAAAATATGGGGAAATACGATGTGGATTTTTTTTTTTTTATAAAGGGGTTGGTTTTCCTATTTCTTATTTTTTTTTATTTTCTTTTTATTATTTTATTTTATTTTATTTTATTTTTATTTTATTTCTAAACTTCCAATTCACCATTGTAGCTATCAGATGATTACTCAATAAAGTAAATCAAAGTGCACAACAATCTCCCAATCTTTTTATGTATGGATTTCCACCATTCAGGAAAGAGTGCTCTTATATAGGAACTTATATAATTTCCCAGCTAATACTCAGATAAATGCACATGTATCAGTGAGGATGAATAACCCTGCTTTGCCTTTGTAGTGCTGCTCAAAAGTATAGCTGGATTACATTCAGATTAGTGGCTTAGAGGCTGCCTGCTGAATTCCTGTAGTTGGGTATTAGCACAGGACATTGCTTTTTCTGTTTCAGTAGTCTTCTAAACAGGAAGAGGGGACTAAGACCTTCAGTATCCATTCATCAGCCCAAAGGTAAAGTATTTAATAGAAGAAACACACAGGATGAGAAAAATAGGAAAGCAGTAAGAGAGAAACAAGGACATAGACTCACCCTTAGTCAACAAATTAAAAGTTTTAATTCTTTCCCAAGCTTATTTGTTGATTAAAGCCAAGACCTGTGCTTGAACAAGGAGGGTTGTCAAGACTTGCTCTAATCTAGCTTTGCCCAGGCTGAAATAGAAACAACATAAAATAATCTTGTTTTCCTTGTGACTTAACTGCTCTGTTGTACTTTCAAGATGTTCTGTCCTTTCTCACAAACTCTGGGGCCCTGACCAGCTTAATTGTTGCATCTAAACTCCCAGTGTTACACACTCAGTTCTGTCTGTCTGTAACATCCTGGCAGAAATGAGTAGCAGAGCCATTGAGAAATAGAAGGCACCAAGAACATGAGGCAGAGTGGATGGTTCCTTGATATGACATATACTTGATATGTTCTTGTTCTTTCCATGGAAAAGGTGGGTTTCTCCTCTTCCATGGCTCAAATTTTCTGTCCCCATTTTAAACTCAAGTTTTATTATAGAAATAGGAAGAGTTTTTTTCTGAAAAACAAATCAAAATATTTTGTTATGTAAAATTTTCCCCATGTCTTGCCAAGATGTATTTGGAAGTCTTTCACATTATATGGTGGCCACCTTTTGGTTGCCATGCCCAAAGAGCTCTTGTATTCTAGGTATGTGTCATAACTACATGGTTCTTGTCATCAGTCTTGCTAAGATCTGCCACCCTCAGGCTGAGGAGCTTTTCCTGTGAGCAGAGCCTGTCAAAAAACTGTGTTCCTGGGAACAATTTTCATTCTGATGAATCTTTTCTTACAGTTCTTGCCTAGCTCTCTCCTGTGGTGAGAGAACTGCGGTATGGAATAACTTCCATCACAGTGACAAACCCTCTGATCTGCTGCTGTGTTAACATTCTACTTCTGTGCCTTTTCAGCCAGGATGATATACTTGGGGTCTCAATGGTAAACACATTCTGCTGAGGACCTTTAAAATAAATCCCTGGGGGTTTCACATCATGAATACCAGTGCTGGAGCAAGCAGACTGAGAAGATAAGAGCTTGGGGTGCAATGAGACTGCTATGCTGCAAGTATAAGAAATGATTTGTGGCTTGTTGGTGTGAGCAGTCACAGGCCAAGTGTAGCCCACAGCCGAGCCAAGCTCTGAGGAACAACAAGGGGCAGATGCAGGGAAGCTTGCTGGGTTTTTAAATAACGGTTCTCCAAAGCACAAGGGCAATTGGCAGGCTGAGAACAAGGAGTGCTGGCAAAGTGAAAGATGGTCATTCTTGTAACTTATCAAGTTAGTGTGATGTGGAATCAAGTCACCAAACATTGAGCATACTGACCTAGACTTTGTATCATTTGCATCAGATCCTGTGAGGAAAAGTAGGCTCTGTAAGTCTAGTGTGTGCTCGAAGCTGTGAACAATATTTTAAACAGACTGGAGGGGGAACTAGTCCTCTTTGTATGAAAGCACAGTTCTTGTCCTCATTAGGATGCCAGTCCTAGGGTGATGCATTGCACTAGTAAAACTAAACCACAGTTTAGCTCGCAGAAAGCTTGGCTTCTTTCTAATGCAGCACAGAGGAATGACTTGTTCTGGTACAAAAAATCTGATGATAGAACATGATTAGATTTCAGCAGTACAAAGATCTTGCATGAAGACTTTGTGAGTTTTCAGACATAAAATTTTCAGACATGTTGTTCAAACATTTAAAAAATTTTTCAGTGCCTTTTTTTTCTTTACCCTATAGATGTTGTATCTTGTTTGCAGCACTAGCTTTTAAATTGTGGGCCTTTCAGATTATAAAAATTACTTCTAACTGATATATATCATCTTGAATTGCTAGTACAGAGTGTGCACCAAAGCCAGTTTCACAGGTTCAATGCCCATGAGTCAAATCATGATAAGGACTTTATTCCTAAGCCTTTTTTCACCCCATGTACTGATTTGGTTTTTCTTTTTTGAGTCTTGGAGTTTCAGATTTTCCAGTTTATACCTGGAATGTTAGAAAACCTCTTCACTTTACTTAAATGAAATCTGAGAATCCTACAATCCTAAAAGGTGATGCTTAAAAAAACCAACCAAAATAAACACAATTGCAATATGAATGATGAAAATTGAATTGGTGATAGTATTTAGTTTAGCACTAAACCTAGCAGAATGTGAACTAGGGCAGTATTTTAGTTGTGTGGGTATCTTCCTGCTGGTAGTATCACTTGAGACAGAAAATGGTTTGAGTACAAGATGAATGGGTAGAGTGGGAATGTAACCAAGCAGCTGTGCTCATTGCATTAGAAGTAATCTTATTTTAATCTGATCTTGTCATCATTGTCCTAATTATATTTTATGTTACCACATTCTAGATAAACAGTATCAAATTATTAACAAGAAGAAAAAATTGTTCACCAGAATATGGAGGGCAAAGGAGTTTTTTTTATATCTTACAACAATGAGGAATTTACTCCCATAATGACACTAAATCTCATCACCTTGAGAAAACAGAATCTACATCGCACAGGGAGGACAGAGTTCTGTAGTTGCATGGATTTTGTACCTTAGCCAACTCTCATGTTTTAGCAAAATGTCCCTGCAGGTAAATTACCTTGTTAAAGATTGTTTAAAAACCTTTATTTATTTATATGGTCTTTTCAATAGTTTTTTCTTGTATTCTTGATAACAATCCTATTGATTTTTCCTTTGGCTATAATCTTAGGCACTAGTGGAAAGTAAGTCAAATGATATCAGGGCTTTGCTCTCCTTAAGCCAAAACATATAATGGAAATAGGAAGAGATATCTTTAGACATTGGTATCATGTCTAAGAATCATTTAAAATAAAGTAAAATAAAATTTCTGCCAACTTTGCAGTCATTAAAATAATTTTAAGTATTATATTTACTGCTAGAGGAAACAATGGCTTGAGGGGTTTTAAAAACTGTATTGCTAATTGTCAATAACAGTAAAAAAACTTTGTTGAAAGGAGAAATTTTATTTAAAAAATATAGAAATTAATGAAACTTTTACTATCTAAACCAAAGAATTTCTAAATAGAATAATAGAATTTAGTTGAAAGGTCTGAGCTGGTTAGTTCTGTATATAAAAAGGAAGTGGGAATGACAAGCTGCTGTGGTATCTCAGCCTAGCTCCTGAAAAGCACTACTCTATTAGCATTAGATTCAGCAGGTCTCAGTATTTTGCTAAGCCATTAGCATGACTGAAAATGCCTGGAAAGAACATTCCACTGACACATAACTGGTCTGTTTACAACAACATGGCCATTTGCCACAGCATTGCTAAAACTGGGTCGTTTCTACAACAGGCTGAATATCAGTCAAAGGAAGGGGGAGGCAGACTTGGTTCAGGTGCTGACCATCACTGGTCCTTATCTCCTGTCTTAGAGAACACAAGCCAGGTGAAACACAGCTGCCAGGAACAAGATGAGAAAATATTCTGCTTTCTGAGGATTACTTTTTCTGGCTTTCATGTCTGAGAAGGGACTAAAGGGAAAGGACATGGAAAAGCCAGCAGCTCCTGTGAGAGGTGGTACTTCTCACAAGATGTATCAAATAACTAACCACCTGGATGCTAAAAGGTGTACTCGAAGAGATTAAAGGTCATGGGGAATAACTAGTATCAGTACCGTTTGAATCCACACATAGACAAAGTCTGGCTAGATTGCTCAATTTTGAGAAAAAAAAATTAGCTCATGGCAAACTCAGTAAGTCCTGGTGCCAGGGTTACCAAGCAGGAGAGGGATTAACTGTGCTTATTGATCAGGTTATCTGCAGGGCTTTAAATTAGCCAGTGCCTCTGAGAAAGTTTACAGAAATACAAAAATATATCACCATAATTATGCTGATTGAGCTGCCTGATAAGTTGTGTATCTCATTCTACTTAGAATCTATTTTTAAAAAGGGATTGCACCTGTGTTTCATTTTGTTTTCTTCCAGAACTGGAGCCATTATTTTTCCAGGAACTGAAATACCAAAATAATACCACTCCTTTTTATGGTATTAAGGAGGAATATAATGCTGGAGCAAAAGCCATTTATATTAGCATAAGGAATGAGCTGGCATTTAGTAGGAAAAACTTCAAACAGGTAATATCCAGAAAAAGTTTAGTGGTGAGTGCTGCAAAGAACAAAATACACTAAAAAAAAAACCCAAACAAACAAATTCAGTGCTTCTGTCTTGATTTCTCTTTCACTGGAGGGCAGGCTTTATGTAAGTAAATCCTTTTGATTCCAGTCAAACTGTTCTGTAACTGATGTTTCATAGCTGAGGTTTGCAGCTTGGTGCACTGTTAGCTAACAAATAGTAAATGCAGAGGCATGTTAGACACGGGGAAAGATTCAAAGCCCAGTGCAAATTCTTCTTCTATTTGGGTCAGGTTTGAAAACAGGATTTTATGAAAAATAGTTGTAAATGTGGTAGCTGAAAGGGCAAAAATCCCCTTTCAAAATGCTTTGTTACAATTTAGCTGTCTTTAGATTGCAGCCCTGAAATAGGATCTGTTGGGCTGACTCACTGTACTCACACTCTGCCCCAGGGGGAATCTCCAAATTTGAGAGATTGCTCTGGACACCTTTTTAAACACATTTGTTTTTTTCTTACCCTGTTTGGCACATCTGGAGGGCAGAATATGTTGTGGATCAACTCTTAGTGTTCAAGGGATTTTGAGCTGGTTGATTTTATGTAGGAAGAGCACTAATAAAGACTGAGCTGCAATTTATCCATCTGTAAAGCAGTGGACTCAACATTCTGTAATTTCTCAGCATGGGGTGAAAAGTGGCTTATACTACAAATAGCATTGATAGGAACTTAAGCTGCAGCGAGGGCAATACCTTTGACTGGCTGCACTGCTAAAAAGAGAGAAATAAGTTAGGAAAGTGAGATCCTTGTCCAACTAGATTGCAGGGGATATGGCACAGCTCCTTCCGGAGCTGGAATGCTTCAGACGTGGTTTTTCTGTGAGGGAAGCTGCTTGTGAGAGGCTTTCTGGAAATTTATCTGTTTCTTTTAACTCCCCTGACGGAGGATGCAGTGCCTACTGCAGGATGCTTCACAAGCCTGCAGGCAGGCAGGTTTCATTTTGAAAGGGAACAAAATAGATGAAGTGAATTTTTAATAGAAGAGTATTTTTTGTTTGAAGCAGGATGCATGGGAAAGGTATAAGCAGTGGCAAATATCTTGTCAGGCTATCTGTAAAAACATTCCATGAATCATTGCTAGCTCCTGAAGTCTAACCTTACAGTAAGAACCATTCAAAATATAATATATGAGTTTGTCCAGTTCAAATCCAGGGAAAGCAATAGAAGATTGCAAAAAGCAATAGCTATTCTCCCCCTAAACATAAGCAACCTTCCAGTCTTTTATCTAAAATATTAGAAAACCATTTCATATGCTGTAATTTGCAAATAAAGTAAGTTGGTTTTGTGAAAAGATTTCAGACTTCAATCTTTGTTTAGTTTTAGTTATTTGCCAGTGTTTGATTTTCAGGTTAATTAGTCAATTTTCTTTGTTCTCATATTATTAAAATGGTGCTTTACATTTAAAAAATAATTTAATAAGTCTGGAATAAATAATAAATAATGAGAAGCTTGAAGTATTTCATCTGTCTCCTCAAAGAATCTTTAAATTAAACTTAAAAATAGAGAACTACATTAATTCATATATTTAAAGCACTACAGATTCTGAAAAATACTGAGTCATGCTTTGCAAGTATTAATTACACTTTTTTTTACAATTCACTAGATTTTTAAAATGAAATGTATACTAAAGTTTTGCAGTGGATGCCTGCTTCCTTTTTATAACTATTTCTCATTCAACTTTTTGCTAGAGATTATTTGTATCATGGTAAAAAGCACTAGGAATTCATTGCAGTACTGCTAATAAACACTTATTTTTATTGTGGAAACAAATGTAAATGTATAGACACTACAGAGTCACTTCAAACTCTATGTTTTAAGATGCTTTAGAACTTCGTGTGTTATATTTTATGTACGTGCTGGACGTGCCTTTTAATAAACTACTACTTTTGAGGAAGTTCATGACGTGTCACCTATATTTTATATTAATTCCTCTCTTTGATCTGCATTGAATTTAAAGTCTTTATTATTTAAATGAATGGAAGTTACAAAGTATCAGAACAATTACACAGCAGCCCAAGGGCTGATCCCTTTCAGTGATGTGCTTCAGTCCTGCCTATCATCTTTTTTAGGAGGGATAAGGAATAATTTTTCTAGTAGCAAAAGCCACCTGAAGAGCAGGACCCCTTCCCAAGTGACCGCCTAGTGCCCTCAAACCCTGCCAGCATCCAGCACAGCATGCCTAAGATTTGGTCTACAGTTTGGGGAAACTTTCTATCCCAAACCCTTCCCTTCCTTGGCACCAGCCAGGTTTTCAGTGAGTGGCACAGGAGATTTGGATGTTAGCATTACAGAGGGGAAAGCTGCAAAGGGGAGGGCAATGGGGGCCAGGGTGAGGAGGAAGAGAAGAGGGCGGAAGGGAAGGGGTTACTGCCTGGGACAGCAGTGGACAGCAATGGTTTTGCAAAACCCTCATCTGGCCTTCAGGCCACCCAGTGTGGCTCACCCTGACTTACATTTTACCACGGTTTTTGAGACGTATCACTTACAGAAATGTTTTCTGTGCTCTTCTTTCTAAAATTGACAGGCCAGCATACAAGATATGTTTCTCTTTTCCCTTCCTAATTTCTGAGGTTTTGTGAGAGATTTAACCAATTAGATGTGCTTTTAACAAACAAATCTAGAGGCTCCTATTTTTTTCTTTTGTCTCCAAAGCTCGAATGCTGTCCTGCAGACAATTGAAAACAGCCCAATCCTAATACATTAAATCTGTTTATGCCAGTTTTAAGAACACATTTGGCCTCTTGTTATCAGCAGAAAACAAACTAGTCTGTAGAAAACAAATTACACACGTGCCTGGATACAGCTTGACTCTAATTAGCATAAAGGATCCTCTCAAAAGCATTTCTTAAAAAACTCACTATTCTGGTACACAAATCTTTCTAAAAAGGTTTGTGACTTTAAAGTGAGCTTTTAAAAGTGCATAATAAATGTAAAAATCTGGGATTATGACTTGGAATAACCTACATGTAAAGTGAACAGCATGTCAGAAGAGATGCTGCTTAGCTTGGTTCCCACAGATTTGGACCTGTGACCCTGAATTCAGCAGTCCTTAAAAGTGTGGCCTGACGACCACTGATGGCCCCTCAATATGCAGAACCAGACAGAACAAGCTTTTAAGACAAAAAGTCTGAGGATACTGATGTGCAGGGCTGACTATTATGGTCCGTTGATCTGCAATCTAGGAAATGGCTTTTTAATTCTACATGGTTAGCTTTGAGATTTGAGCAGTTAGTGGGGCACTGAGTTGACACCAAACTGGCTCAAACAGATGTAAAATACATGTATGTATTTGTCCTTAAAACTGAAATAGAATCAAACCATGTCTCTGAAGTTTTGTTGAACTTGGACCAGAATGGAAGTGGAAGACCTTTAGTGAGGGCTGAACCCAAATGGGACCAAAACAAAGAATTTAAGGACTTTTCTCCTTGGATTTAAAGTATTAGGATTGTGTGTCTTTATCCTGTACCTGTACTATATAATGAAAACCTGGCTGCATTGCTAAAGATGAACTCAAAACACCAGTAGCGTATTCAGTTTCCACTAAATAAATTTGCAGCACTAGTTATTAACTAGTGAAAGGAAAAGGAAACACCACATTTTCCCTTAATGAGATTTGGACCTCTGGTGCTGTCCTCTTCCTTCCTAGGCCTATCTGTTTCCCTTCACTGCTTTCCTTCTTTCTATCTCTGTTCAGACTGCAAGCAAATACGTGACTAAATGCTGACTGTGTAGCTGCTCTAATTTCCTTGGGTGGAATCTGGAGTTGCTCTGTGCATATCCATATGTTTTGCTAACTTTCTAAGACATTCTTGGATAGTATAAAATTAAAAAAACCAAATTGCCTCATCTGGCAAAAAGATACAGTAAATGAAGTGATGTAACTGCTTGTTCTAATTTTCTGTTTTAAAATGCAGCCACATTATCTGCAATTAAAAGCAGCTGTCAGGATTGCAATGTTGAGATTCTCTGAAGTCTCCAAGTTTGGTCACTCCAATTCCAGATATAATACAGTTCCTTAGATCATGACTGAAAGAAATAAAAAAAAAGGCAGCAGTGACAATCAGAAGTAGGGGAAGCTGGGACAGGAAGCTCTCAGTAGCTGTGCACTGCTGTGCTGAGGAATGATTATGCAGACAGTTGTGGTGTCTCTGCTCCCCAGAGCTGCTCTAGACTGTTTACAAATGCATCTCCTCACAACTACTATTACAAACGTCATGGCAAGAAAATTTAAAACCACCTCATCTGTACTTTGGCTACAACAGCAGCATACTTCTTGTCTTGGAGTTACCGATGATGAGTTACTTGAGTGGCTTCCAGTGTTGTCAAATATGTTAAAGCATTGCTCTGAAACAACCCAGAGGAGCGTTTAGATATTTTTATGTCTGCATTCCTAGAAGACTAACATGTGCCTGAGACAAAAAAAAAATATTTACCTTGTTTATCAGATGTAATAAGATATTATTTATCAATTATTCACAAGCAATTTAAACCCCTGTATCCAATTTATTACCTCCAAATAATTGTAGATAAAAGTGTTATGTCATCAAACCAAAACACTGCTTTAAAACTGCCAAATAAGTAGCATCTCTGCAGAAGCTGGCCACATGATATGTGTATCCATTTTTAAAAAACATTTCTTAAAATCAGCGTACAAACTTTGCCTTTAAGGCTGATTTACATTCTGTGTCCACATAAATTCTCAACTGTCAGCCACAGGAAAATCAAAGGAAAAGGATTTAAGATTCCTGAGTGTGGCTGCCTATCTTTATGCAAAATCTTGTAGCTAAATATCATGTTAAGTATAGGCAGAATGTGAACTCTGCTCTTGGTTACATTTTTCCATGGCAAGTATTTCTTGGGTACGGTATCTAGGAAAGGCACGTAAAGGTTTCCACCACCAGCTTCCAAATACCCTTAAGTATTTCAAATACCCTTAAATTTGTACGATTAGTCTAAACAGAGTGTACAAATGGGATTCACAAGGTGATGACGTTTCGAGCAGCAGTGCAGCAACCACCTTTCCTGCTTTTCCAGAGGGTAGGTATTAGCACGCTGTGCAGACCACAGCCAGCTTGCTGTGCCTGCCTGCAGCTTCAAAGGTAGTACGTTCCAGCACTGGAAGATCTTTTTTTTTTTTCCCTTTCATCGCTATTGCGGTCCCGAGATGAAAGAAAAAGGGCTGACACCACTCAATCCCGTGTGACCACCTGACACCTATGCAAAGATGGAAAAAAGTTATTTCATGATGTGTGAGTGAAAGTGACACTGCCTCATTTTTACAGCGCTGTGAATCACCGTCTTCTCTTTTCTACTGTATTTCAGTTCCCGGCATCCGTATAAAATTAAGTGAATAATACAGTATTCACTAATAGAGGAATAAAACAACAAGAGCGTGCAGAGCAATGCGGTAGACACAGGCCAGCTCTTACTTGAACAAATTATTTTCATCGATTAAAGTTACTTCATTTTTAGGCTGTCAAGATGAAAGTAATGAAGCCAAATGTGTACAGTATACGATATAATACTGCTCTCTATTTGTTATGAGGATGCCAGCACCACGATGAAGTTCAGCTTACCGCATACTCAAAAATAGGAACCAGTGTGCCTAGAGAGTAATGAGATCAGCTGTTTCTAGTGTCATTAAAACTCCAATTTCGTAATTCCTAATTTAGTTTTAGACACAACCCCTCCCCTCACTAAACACCCCCACCGCCCCGACTCCTGAGAGCGCAGCAGGTCCTCCGAACTCCGGGAAAGGCGCCTCCTTGCCAGAGACACCTCCCGCCCCCGCCCCGGCTGCGGCACCGAGCGGCGGCGGCACCGAGCGGCGCCGGCACCGAGCGGCGCCGGCCCCGCCGGGTCCCTTCCCGCGGCCACCTCCCCAGCCACGGCTGCTGCCGCCCGGGCCCGACTGCCCGCAGCTGACATGGCGGCCGCGGGCCCCTCCCGCGCTGGCGGCCCAGCAGCGGCCGCCCCTCCTCGGCCGGCCCGCAGCAGGGCGGTAGCGGCGGCGGCTTCCGGCCGAGCCCTCCTGCCTTCAACAAAGATGGTGCTCCCCGCACAAGCTCCGCGGGCGCCGGCGCGTCCTGGGTAGCTTCCCGCTCCCCTCGTGTAAGTACGGGGCGGGGGCGGTGGGCGCTCCTCGCATACTGCTCGCTCCCTCGGGCGCTGTCGACGGCTGTACTCGGTTCGTTCCGTCCCGTCCCGTCCCGGCCCGCCCCGCCCCAGGCGCCGTCGAGGGGGAAGCGGGAGAGCGGTGCCGCGGAGCCCGTCGGGGGCCGGGGCAGGGGCCGGGCTTCGGCGGGGAGGCCGGGCCGGGGCGGCGGGGCCGCCTCCACTGGCGCAGCCCTGCCCGGCGGGAGACGGCGCGGGAGGAGGGCCGGGGGTGCTGCTGCCTGAGGGGGCTCGGGCGCCGTGCGGGCAGCTGGCCCTGGCTGCTACCGGAGGTGCAGCTGCCTATCCTCGGCAGGGAAAACGTTAAAAGCAAAAGCAAAACTTGCTGCTGCTTTTTTTTTTTTTTTTCCTCCCCGGCAGGGTGGGGGGATGTGTAAGACTTTTGACCCACAGGCTTGCTGGGGGTTGCCAGAATAATTCATGGGTTAGGCAGGTGAGTGCAGTGGGTGTTCCAGAAAAAGGTGAAATGCTTCTAGCAAGAAAACTGAGTGAATGTGCCTTTTTAATGTCAGAAGGGGTTCTTATCAAAAGTTTTGTCCCCATTCATGGACAGTTACTCTGTCAGATCCAAAAAAATGCAAACCTGCTTGTGTTGGTGTGGGGATGAGTCAAGGACTGTGCTCATTCAGCAGGTCGTGGATTATATTTCTTAAAATTTGGCTTTATAATGGAAAAGGTCAATTTTCAGACATATCTGGGGAATGCTTGAGTCATATTTTGGGTAAATGGACATCTCATATTTTTCATTTTCTGTAAAATTACTCGACTAAATTTAATTCAGAGCTTTACTTTGAACCCCTAGGTACAGGCTGTGATTAAAATGAATTTGTTAATTCTGTGTTGCACTAAAGCTGTTGCACTCTGTCCCAACGCTGTTACACATCAAAATCCTGATACATTTCCATATCTAGCTGCTTAGTTCCTAACTCAGACATTTGATTCTCACAGTAAACACATACAAAAAATCTTTATCTTTATCTTTAAAAGGACCATAGAAATCAGTATGCTCCACCCTGGAAATTTACCAGGCCAGTGCCAGGACTTTAAACCCTCAGTTGTGTGCACTCTGCAGTCAGCAAGGCAAAGGGCTTTTACAGCAGAAATTCTCCCTTCTGATTCCTGGCTTGACAGGCATTTCTCAATGCACAAAGGTGCAAACCTTTGGTTTGTAAGAGCTTTAATTTTGAAAAGTGTTGGCTGCATTGGTTGGGAAGATGAACTTGACAAGTTCTGTACAGTCATCCAACATGTGAGGAGGCTCCTGAATGGGGACTCTTGGGGCCCATTTAGAATGTGAAACACAAAAATTTTGTAGCTCAAGGGTGTTCTCCTAGAAGGAAGAAATAGTAGGATTTACTGCCTGAATTTTGCTCTAGTCCAGAGATTGCTTTCTGTAGTGTAAAGGTTCTATGTGTTGGAGACCAGAATCTTCAGCTTCACCTATCCAAAATTAGCATCCTAACATCAAGTGGGAAAATCCAGTTCTCTTTCCTGCCTGCTCCTTGTCTGTCTCCTTGCTTGCACTGCCTCAGTCCATGATGGAGTTTGATATTTGAACTGTGCTTGGCAAACTAGCATTTCTTAGGGACATGGGCTGGCATAGCAGTGTTTGATTCCCACATGATCCCTAGACAAAAGGTAAGCACCTTGAGATTCGCTTCAGTAGATGAGAAATGCACTGAGTAGCCCAGGAAAGATGGAGTCCTCCAGGAAGATGCTTTCCAGCAGTGCTTTTGACACTTGATGGAAGCATTTTTGGAAAGTGGCTTTGTCAGAGGATGTCACAGACAAGGTTTTCCAGTCTCTCTCTCATGACTCTGTGCTCTTGTGTTCTGTCCAAGGTGCCGTTTACATGCCAGTATGTTCTGTTGGTCACCCTCCTGGATTTTAACAACCAGGCCAACCACACAATTTTGATGGTGCCCTGGGAGTCAGCAGGCACCTCTGATGGTAAAAAGACCTCATCAGGTTTCATGCAAAAGCTTTGAAAATTCTGTCTCTCCTTGCTTGTATCCTCTAGCTCAATGAAGTAGAGTTTCTACAAGGTCTAGTGGTTCAAACAGCAGTGTCTAGTTTAATTGTGAGAAACCCTCTTGGTAATCACACTCGACACTTGCTGCTATTTTTTGACTTCATTATTTAGTAATGAGAGGGTATTTAATTGTGTTGTCCTGTTATTTTCTTTTTCAAATGCCATTAATGGGCCCAGGGATATGTTTGTCATTAAGGACTGGGTGAAATACTTTGATTTGGTGTGAAGGTCTGGCATGGACTGCTGACTTGATCTTGGATGAGCTGCTTGGTCTTCCTGGACCCTGGTTATTCTTTTGTAGAGTGGCTATAAAATGCATCTTTTTCAGTTTTTGTCTAATCAGAGTGTTAGTCAAGTGACATGGAAGCTGGCAGAGGGCATCTGATGCCTTCCTGTGAACACATTAGAAGAGAGGAAGAAGAGCTATTTAAGCTAAGGAACAGTTTTGGCAGAAGAAATGCCTATAAATAGAAGGGGATAAATTTGAGGTGGAAATTCAAAGAAAATTTCTTCTCATCAGAACAGCTGAGTTCCAGAGCTGTCTTACAGGATGATTCAGGGGTGAGAACGACCTGATATTTAAGGTATGTTTCTACCCCTCTTCAACTTGAATTGCATCTTGCAGGCCAAAGCTACCTGCTGCTTCTGTCCCTGCTGCTTCTGTACTGCTGCTGCTTTTGTAATTGTATCAGTGGTCAGGTGTGATATCTCTTTAATTTTGGGGGAGTTAGTGTCTCTTAAGGACTGGCAAGTCCCCTAGCTGCCTTTAGTATGGACCTAAACTAGCAGGACCATTTGGCATGGGTTTCACTCCAGCAAAGGACTGGTCTTTGCAATGCCAAATGTTCTATTCCTGTCTAGTATTTCCCAGAAACTGGATCATTTTACCTTGTGTGACAGTGAAATCTGAGTGGAAAGAAGATGATGGGGATCATTAGTAGTTTTGCCAGCTTGGTGATTCTGAGTTTGGAGTTTTCTCTGAAGGTTGACAGGTGTCAGACATCACTTTTGGATGTTCAGATATCACTTCTGGATGTCAAAGGTTGAAGTATTTTAATTTTCACACATTTCCTTACTCCTTTTTGCACACTCTAGGTTGCCAGATGGATGCCAGAGACAAGCAGCTTTTACGCTCCCTGCGCCTGGAGCTCTGCACAGAGGTGCTGGTGGATGGACTCGTTATTCAGTATCTCTACCAAGAAGGGATTCTCACAGACAGTCATGTTCAAGAAATAAAAGCCCAAACCACTAGTCAGAGGAAAACCATGATGCTCCTTGATATTCTCCCCACCAGAGGACCCAAAGCTTTTGATGTGTTCTTGGATTCCTTGCAGGAGTTCCCATGGGTTAAGGACAAGCTGATGCGGAAGCGTAAGGAAATGACAATACAAGATCCTTCAGGTAAGGCCAGGGTTGCTGTTGCTGCTATTGTGAAGCTTGTTCTCAAGCCATAATTTCAAAAGTATTGAATATACCAGTAATTTCAAGTTATGTGTCATGTAAACTCATGATACCAAGAAAAGGGAACAGCCTTAATTTCCTGGAAGCTACGCAAACACCAGGAAATATTGCAAAGTTTGAGACATGAATGGGGCTGAGTTTCAGGACACAAGGAGACAGCAGGAAAGGCTACCTTGGGAGAGGCTAGGATATAGGAGGTCTCATAATCCATTGCCTCAAAGGGAATGGACTATAAAAAGTAATTTTGACTAGCTGCAGAACAGTGTCTTTGCTATCCATATCAAATACTGTTTCATTTATGTATGTTGTACAGTGGTTTGTTCACAAATCATTTATATTTACAGAGTTTTTATGTGTTTACTTTTATTATGATTTTAAGGTAGTTTTTATTTAGTAGTATAGTATATGCTAATTTAGAATTACTTAGTTTACCATATTTATATAATATCTAGGATCATTACTTGCAAAATTACTAGCCATTGCTTATTTTTAAAAGAAATTTAGGAGCTAACTGATTATTTAGTATAATCTATGGCTTTTTGGCATTGAAATGTACTTCTAAAACTAGTTTTCTAGACTAGATGTTTGTTCAGATGTGATTTCTTTACCAGTTTATGCATGCAATTGCTGAGCTGTTTTGAAGTCAAGACAATTGCTTTAAATGCACATTTCTTGTCCCAGATTCTGGCAGCATGCACTGTCTGCTAACCTTATGTTACCAGCAAGGTAGTGAAATAGTCCTCACTCGGGAACATTTTTTCCAAGCAGTCTGATTAATGTTTCTCCAAGCCCTTCCCTCGTGCTGTACCCCCATTTGAGTGTGGTCGCACCTATTTTGATGCACATGACCTGTGATTTTTCCAGTGTCAGTGTGCTTTGCGTGAGACTGAGAGCCTGTGAAGAAGGGTGGCTAAGACCTGTTGACCATCATGTTCACCTGCTTCCAGTTAGCTGCATGTTCAAGAACATTTTGTCAAGATCTGCTGGACAAATCTGAGATGATCTTACCTTAGGACATTTTTAATGGAATATTCTGACAGCTGGTCTTTCTGTTGGTCTCTGTGTACGTTGGTGTGTGAGTGCTTGGAAACGAGTCAATAATTTTCAAAATTTGGGAATAAACGTCCTATGCTGCCTAAAAGTTCTCAGCATAATGCAAACTATGGCATTGAGCGTGCTGGAAAAGGCCTTGCTCACTTAAATACTGTCATGCTAGTGCTCTTTTATTTGCCTTACAAATCAGCCTCTTTATTTGATAATTGCTGCTTAAGCTGCTGAATAACCTTGTGTATGTTCCAGACATACACAGCCATTAAATACCGTCAGGATATCATGTAGTTTGTTACTGAAAAAATTGTCACCAGTTTTTGTCCTTTTGATTGTTTTGTGGATTGCTTGTTCCTGCTCTTGATCACTAGTGTGACTAGTGTGCTGGATTTTGCATATCAGGTTCTCTGGTTTTGAGTGGGCTGACAGTACTTGATAGTCCTATTGCCAAATTGTGTTAATTAGAAAAGGCTTCCAGGTTAGATCAAAGTTTACTGTTACTTTTATGGTGGCAATACAGAGAGCAAGAACAGGATAGGAGGCAGAAAGCCAAGTTTGTTTTAATATTTAGGCATGTTCTTTAGAAACCCAGGAAAGAGAGCACCATCTGTGCCCTCATAAATGCTGAGTGCGCCCTGGAATGAATTGGAAACTATGGTGGCAGCATCAGGGCTGATTACATGCAAGAAAATGTGGTTTGGGATAAAAAGCTTCGCTTTGCATTCTAACAACAGACTTGGAAGCTTTTGTCTTGGCCAAGTACACGAACATATGCTTAGCCTTAAGCGTGGAAAAAACCATTGGCTCTAATAAAACTATAAGCACATTTAAAATAAGTGTGTGCTCTAATGCCATGCTAGATAACTTAACTTCTGCCTTATTGGAAACTCCTCTTCTAACTGATTATTTGTCAATGGTAATTTGTTTTAAAGAAGCCATTTGTGGTGACACAAAGAAGCTTGCCACATATACACTATTCTTCTTTTAGATCGTAAAACTTTTAAAATGGAAGTTGGTTTTAAGTCCCCAGATTTTAATTTTTTTTTTCCTTTGGATCATAAGTACTATGGAAATGGAATACTTTCTGTTCACTTGCTTATGGTCACTTAAGATTCTGTTAAGGAAAATACCCTCTGTTTTTACAGACCATTTTGCAGGACTAAGGAGTGGTAGTAAACTGATCCTTGATGGAAGGTTTTATTTTCATCTTTTGTTTCTCTGAGGTAACATGTAGGATTTTTAAAGTTAGTAATTAAATAGACTATTAGATTATGTCTAATAGAACCTGAAAACTGGGATGTACACAGGGATTTTTTTATGTAGGCCTTTGAATTATTTTGCATTTTATTCAAAGAGATCAGGCTTTCTGTGCTTCCTACAGCTGAGAAGTATAGTTGGTTAAAGAAAATCACAACCATACTTATTTAGAAACTTTTAGTTTATTTTCTTTTCCTAGTAAAAAACAAGCCCAAACCAACAAATCAAACAAACAGTAATTTCAGAAAGAAAAATACTTTTGTTGATACTGTATAAATATGATCTGGTGAACCAAGCAACTGCAAAATGGAAGCCAAAGTCTGAGATCTAGGCAAGATGCTGCTACTGACTCATTGTGAATCTTTGAGCAAATTCTTTCAAGGCAGTGGATTTATTGATTCCCAAGTTGTGTAACTCGGTGTGATGTTCATGGGACAGCATAGAGTAGAACTGTAAATTGGCCCAGGATTCAACCCAGACTATGCTGTTTGGCTGCTTGCAAATAAATGAACTTTAAAACCTCTGATATCCTGAGTTTTATTGCTGAATGTCAGTTGACTTAAAAATAATAGTTCTGTATTCTGTCATCTGATGTATGTCCATTGAGCACAGAAGACCTTAATCCTGCAGAGGACAAGGAGTAGTTTTTCCATGAGAATCAGGAGGGTGATGTGCAGGCAGAGAGGGCCACTTGCACCTGTGTAACTGACGCAAAGAGACCCAAATTTCTTCCCCTTGCTTGTTTACTTCATGCAAGGACAGCCTTTTGCCTAGGGTCCCCTTTCTCATAAGGGGACCCTCATTCCTTTTTCATAAGCTGCGGAAAGCATAGTTGTAAAACTCCAAAATCTCAAGAAGGGAATTTAAAGTCGTGCTTTTGGAGGTAAGTATTTATGACTTGAATTGATTTAAAGGTGATAGGGTATCTTTCTGGCTTGTATAACAGCCTGTGATATGCCAGTTCACCCTGTGCAGAGCGGCATTGCATGACTTAATCATTATAAACATCAACCACAGCATGAGTTTCTGGTTTTGAAGATCAAAACTTCTGCCATAGTAAGAGTTAACAAAAGTAATGTGTGTCTGTTTCATTGGGAAATGACTGTTCTGGTTTTTCTGCCCCTAGTTTGGATAGCTTTATGCCTTTGTCAGGAGCATAAATCTTCAATATAGTCTTAGAATTCCTATGAAAAACTACAGCTGTTGGCAACAGAATTCCCCTCTTTCTAGGAACAGCAAACAGCAACAGTTACCCAATATATTTTGCACCGAATAAAAAAAAAATACAAGTTTTGATGGTGTTTGTTTATCGGATTGTTTTTCTGATCTCTCTCCGCTTGGGAATTTCTCAGCCCAAGTATTCTATTTCTCTCCATAATACATGTGTTGTAAAATAATTTACTTCTAAAAGTGTTAGTACTGCACCTCTTTGTAGTATAGATGACTTCTTCATTCCACAGGAAATTGCAGCATACTGAGAACAAAAAACTGAGATATGGTGTTTGCCAAAGGAATCCTGGAGCAGCTGCTTCTATCTGGCAAATGCTAGTGAATTTAGGGCATCAGAATTGCCATGGGAAAGCTGTACTCTCACAACTAGGCAGGGAACATTTTCTAATGCATAATTTTGTTGTGGTACCTGGTAAACATTAGCGTCCTGCTAGACTTGGGTGTTCATTTGAACAAATTTTAGTCTGGTTGAGGTTTTTCCCTGGATGTGTGGGGAGTGTGTGTTGTCCTATAGCTGTAGAAAGCTTCATGTTGTGTAACCCTTTGGATGAAGCATGCAGACACAAAGCAAAACAAAACATGTACATATCCCAAGAAAGCCAAACATACCTCCATCCCCTCCCAGCTTTCCCAAAGTCCTTTTTCCACAGCTGGGTTGTGGATTTCTAAGAATTTGGATTCAAATGTGAAAGCATTAGTACATAATTTTAGTATCTCTTCTTACCTTTTGTTGGCTGCTTCCTGCCTTCTTCCCGTCCTGCTTCCTCTCCCATCTAATGCAGTAAGGAAAGAGCCTGATCTCTTGCCTTTTCCATTTAGATGTCAGATAGGAAAAGCAGCTGAGGAATCCCTTTTCTCTCTCTGAAGTGGTGGACAGAAGACTGTAGTTTTTTTCCTTCTCTTTCCCTCCCCTCTCTTGTATAGTCTAGTGGCAGAAGGGGGAGTTTCCTCCCCTGTATGTCTGAAGGAAAGGGATGGGCTTAGCAGCCTTGGCCTCACTTGGTTGACCTGGAGATGAATGAATGCCCTTGTGCCATTCCTAATGCCTGGAGGCTGCAGGAAATGTTCTCTGGTTATCTGGAGCTGTTCAAAGGCATCCTCATAGGAGAATTTCCCAAACTCTTTTCCACATTCCCATCTCCCCTGAAAATCGGGTGTTACATTTATGGCTTTGGCTGTGTTCCTGACCGCAGCGAGATCTGTGAAGTCTGGCAGTAAAGGTTTGTGCACACACTCAATGTGAACCGTATGCATCACGACATGGACAAGTCATTGACATCTCTGGTGCTGTGGAGCATTCTGTATTTGTATTTTTGGTTTAAGATGTGTATAGGTGTTTTTTTTTTCCTTCTTTTTCTTTCCATTCAAGTAGCATCTGCTTGCTTTCTTTTTTTGTCATGTTCATAAGTAGCTGGCTTTATGCTGCTTATATCTTACTTTTTCACTTTGGGAAGCCTGAATCTTAGGCATCGCTGTTAGGAAGTCTTGTTTCAAGCCTCAAGCAGTTTCTTTCAGGTAAGTTAATGGAAAGATATACCCATACTTGGTGTTGTACTCAGTAACACAAACATGTGAGGCTAATAATAATAATATAGATTTAATAAAACCTATAGACCTGGAAACAAGAAAGGAGGAGTGAGTTCTGGCATGAGAGGTGTTTAGACCAGCTGCACTCAATCAACTGCTCTTAACCAGTGCCACTAAGAGGAAGCAATGGGTAACTGGTATTGAAGACTCCCTGGTGTAGGAAGTGCAGATATCCATGTGCTGACCAGACTTGATGCATTCCGAAGTTTGCTGCTTCCCAAAGGACTGGATCACAAAGGTTGCCAAGACCTGGCCAACCTTCAGACTTTGCTACTCTCTCATATTGTTATAATACTTCAGCAGATTAAAGATGACTGTAGGGCTCAGTGATCTCATATTAAGGAATTGATTCCAAGCAGTGTTCTCCACAAATCCATGGAGCTGGAGGGGATATATCTGAGGGAGCCAGACAGTGTCTTTGAGAGGCTGTTTTCTGTCATGTTTGGTAGGCTGTGGTAGGGCAAATGCACAAAATGCAGTAAAGTAACAAGGAACAGCCACCTTGGGTACACCACAGGTAAAACAAGTTTAAGCAACTTGATTCTTGCCTTCTATCATAAAACAGCTGCCTTTGTGAATAACAGCAGCTTTCATTTAATTGATTTCAGCAAGGCTTTCAGCACACTCTTGTAGCATTCTTGTGGCTAGCTGGGAAAGTATGGACTGAATGGGTGCCCTGCACAGTGGTTGAAAGGTTGGACCACTGGTCTAAGAGGGTCGTGGTTGCAGCTTCAGTGTCCATCTAACTGGTGGCTAATCAGGAATTATGTTTCTCAGGGCTGACAGTGGGGCCTGTTGTTGTCAGAGATCTGATGGGATCTCAGAGGGTGATGGGAGTGACTATATCTTCAGAATGTTTGTAGGTGAATTAGCTTTGTTTGCTCACTTGTCACTTAGTGTTTCATGACCTTCTGAATGGTGCCTGAAGCTGGAAAACAGGATAACTCCATACCTTGGGGATAATTGGATACAGAAGAGTGGGTCTGCCTCTCAGAGGGACCCCAGCAAGCTGGATGAATGGGCCAGCAAGAGCCTCATGATGTTCAGGAGAAGGAAGTGTGAAGTCCTGCACCTGGGATACAAAATTCTCACAGAATAACACAAGATGAGCACTGACTGGCCAGTTGCAAATGTAGATAAAAAACACTGGTTGTCTTGATAGACAGCAGGTGTGATGATGAAGACTAACCACACATGAGCCTCTGTCAGCCAGAGCAAAGCCAGCAAGCAGGCTGAGGGAAGTGATTATTCCCCTATACTTGGTATGAGAAGGTTGTATTGAAAATACTCTGTCTAGCTTCATGCCACCAGTACAAGGGAAAGATTGATAAACTAGAGTCCTGTGGAGCACTACTGAAGTGGTTAGTTCAATGTAAGCTAGAGGGAAAGGCTGAAACAACTGAATTTGTTCTTGGAGGATAGAAGGCCAAGTTGATTCAGGAAACATGGAGTCAGACTCTTCCTGTGGGTGTGTTGCAAAAGGAAAAGAAGTGGCAGCCACAAGTTGTAGTGAGGGAAAGTGTGATTGAATCAAATTTTAAAAATTCACATGACAGTTAAGCACTGGCCATGAGAGTTTGCAGACCAAGTAGGATTGCCCAAAGAGGATTTGGAATCTCCATCCTCAGAGACATCTAACACTCAACACTACAAGACCTTGAGCTTTTGGGGGATAGAATGTGAGAAAATAGAGATAGTGCAGAAGGCAATCTCACCCCTGAGGAGTTGCAGCTGTACTAATTATCAGAGATTAGGAACAGGCCTGCCCTTAATAGGCCACAGCTGTGTCCAGTAATGATGAGTGCTACAAAAGAGTGGGTTAGCTGGGTGAGGAGAGAGCTGGAGTTTGTTGTCTGTACTGAGAAGAAGGAGTCAGTGCTGTGAGGAGGTGACCATGAGAAATCACCACGAAGGTGTGGAACTTTTGCAATAAGATGACAACATTGAGCTACCTGATCAGACTTTGAAACTGGCCTTACTCTGAGGTTGGACTAGATGACCTCCAAAAGTCCCTCCCAACCTGATTTTTTCTGTGATTTGTAACTTTGATATCAAACTCTCTGAGCTCAGTATATGCATTTTATTCCAAATACAACAGCTGCTGATACAAGGTACTCTGTATGTGTATGTGTGACTTTGAGTTCAGATTTGGAATGTGTTTTTTAAGTGAATGAGAGTGCTTGAATTAGATTTCTTTCAGGCAAATCTAAACTGGAAAATGGTCTCTGGGTGCATAGGACCAGACTAGAACCAGTTAGAGGTGGAACATTCCAGCTGTGTGTAATCAACACTAGATCCTCAGCATAATCTGTATCAGTGTATAGCTGCTCTCCTATTGCTCTGTACTGCTTGCTGATACAGATGCAGCCTTCTCTGGCCGAGGAATGAGGTGTTTTTGTCCATTAATGGAACCTGCCATCTTGGAATCCTTTCTTCCCACAATTCTGTATTCATGCATCCCTATAGATGTAGATGAGCATCATATCAGGGATGCAGCAGCATGCAAATAAATGTTTTGGTTTTTTCTCTCTGATTTTTTAGGTATTCTATTTCCCAGAATTTATAGTACTGTTTCTCATCTTGGAGTATGTCCATTCCAAATGGCTTGCAGAGTTCACTGCCTGTAGTTTTCTATTAGACAAAATGCCTTAATTCTCTGTCGGTATTTCTCAATATGATAAAATCGTTCCCATGTTTTATATTTCCAAAAACATGCATAGATGCAATCCTCTATGATCCTTGAGATCTTTTGTTAGTTGTTGCCAACGCCCCACAGTTGGTCTTGTTTGCAGCCGTTGAAGAAGCTCTAAAGACATAGTGGTAATTGTTTTCTGGAGCAGACTGGAAACTTTCTTGTAAGGACTAGATCCTGCAGCTTGATAAAGCCACTTGTAAGCATAAAAAAAGAAGATGCAGTTGTTATTTTTGCCTTATGTCATCAATATAGGCATCCTGTCAATACTAATTGATGGCTCTTGTGGCCCATGCTAGTATGTGTTCCAGAATAAGACTTTCTAGTTAGATTGTCTAGGCTTATTTTTATGAATTTTTTTCTTCATTAATATTCTTCTTCAGAGCTGAGCAGTTCCTCTTTTAGCACCTTCACAGTTACCTTGTAGCATCATCTGAAAATGTTTAATTTTTGTATTTTTATTGCCCTGGAAATTCTGTTGTCTTTCATAAATTAAGTCTGTGCATGGTGTTTAAAAAGCAACCAAGCAGACAACATATTCACCTTATCTGGGTTGTGGGGTCTGCATAACTTCCTAAAGTCAGTAAAAATGCTAAGTAGCATCTCTCAGTAAATGTCTTGACTCCAGTGAAGTCAGAGGCCAGACTCCTGTTGACCAGAGCAGGATGAAGGCCTTGCCATTGATGACTAAAATGTTGTCTTGGGTGAAAGAATGGGTGCTATGTTGTCTTCCCTGCAGCATGGCTTGACCTTCAAAGAAAAATAGCTTCCACATCTGGAAAGCTATTTCTAGTTTAGACTCCACGCTCTTTTTGTCTGTTGGCTGAGAATATCAGCAGTAGTGACTTAATTCTCACCAGGAAATGTCACTTGTATGGCAAAGGTCGGGAGGTTCCTCTAGGATACAGTTAATTAAACATGGTTGGAGCATCTTGAAGCCCTCCCTGCACTGCCATATGCAACTAAGTTTTCATTCCATATCTGTTTACAGTCATATATTTGTTTATGTGAAGGAGAACTAGAGCACCCAAATATCATTCATTACCTCTTAGTGATACTGTTTACCTTGTTAGGACATTTATTGTTTTGTATACAAGACTTTTAAAGCCAATTTTTATCTACTTTGCAATCGTGTAAATGGAAAACCAGTCTTGTTGCTTCTTTTTCCCATTAGGCCATTGTTTCAGTATAATGTCAATTTCTTTTTTTCTTCCTGCTCTTGCTTTTTCTGTGAATAAATTTGTTGATGCTAATTAATGTCCCTTGTGCCCCTCAGATATACACTAACACATGCTCCAGAATACCTGAGAAAACTTGTAACTGAGTAATTCATTCTTGGGAATGAGAAAACCTCAGATATTGATGTATTGGTGAGGACTGGTACACGTGTTTTGACTGTCTCCACTGCTGCAAGCTGAAGTGAAGCTTCAGTGTTCCTTCCAATTTACATTTAGAGAAGGAGCCAATTTGATTTATATAAGGTGGTTTGTATGTGCAGGAAATAGGCATTAATGTACTGGATCAAGGTAAATAAATCCATACTAGTGCACCACTTCTTCTGTCAGCCTTCTTAATCTTACTGTTTCATCACTTTGCCTGAGATTTTCAAAAGTACTCATCGTTAACCCAAGCTCACTCAACCCTTCTCCTGTTGAGGTCAAGGGTAAGCTCCCCTTGGCTTTAAAGAAGGCAGTTTTAATCCTGTGCATGTGCTTTGAAAAGTCTTAGGTTTCATTAGTAGTTAATGATATGCTGAGTTTTTTAACAAACAGCCTATTTCAGTTTTTGATTTTTCTAATAAAATATGTGCTAGGAATGAGTAAAAGGACTTCAACAGGTGAAGCCCCAGGGATCTCTGGCTGGCTCTGGTGGCAGGTAGGCTCCCTCCACAGGCAGATACTGCCTTTAAGCAGGGGCATAGGAATCCTTGGCAAAGTAACCACTGAGAAAGAAAAACTGGAATGAAAAGGAAAGCCAGTACTTTTTAGAATCTCTATGCAAAGAATGTATTTATTTAACTGTGATTTTATTCACTGTAGGCAATGGCTTTGTTTGCTCAGCTTTTGAAACTGACATGTCCTTTATTCATACTCCTCTTCCATTTAATTAAAAAGTCATTTATTTCCTTGTCATCCAGTTCTCCTACATCCCACATAAAATTAGTTTAATATCCATATTCTTGACCAACGATTGCTGCAGTTAGGGTGGTGGAACACTCTTACATCATCCCCTTGGTTAATGTACTCTCAGTGGATCTGGTGAGTACATCTGCAAAGTGCTTGTTTTAAAGGCAACTTCAGGTTATAGGTAGAAATGCTATCCAGCTGTTTGCAGTAGAAATTAACTCAGGATTCTCAGGGCATTCCTCTTGCAGGCACACCTGGATTCTAAACGGGGAGCCCTAAATTGTTCCCCAGCAAGCTGCTGGTCATGCCTTCAGCCAGGTGCCCAGGCACTGCAGAGCACCCCAGACACTGCAGAGCACCCCAGGCACTGCAGAGGCTGCTCTGGGCAGGTCCCAGGCTGCCTGTCAGCCATGCCAAGCAGTGCAGTGCCTCTCTCATCACTGCTGGTGGATGCATGGCCAGGCCTTTCTCTGGCCATTTCACCCACGGTGCTGAGCCCTGTGGGTGTTTGCAGCACACTCCTGGCAGATAGGGCTGTCCTGCCAGTGAGGTGCAGCTCTTCACATGGAATAGTGTCATGTTGATATCACCCCACAGTGTGACAGGTAGGATACCTCCTTGTGACTTAATGTCTTAGACACTTCCCTGATAAGCTCATCTATGGTTTATATAAGCAGTGCCCCCTCAGCTGTGTTTGTATATATTTTGTGGAGGCACAGCTCCAAGAGAGAGCTCATGTATTGAAATTTGGGTAAAGTCCTTTCCAGTAATTGAAAGAACTTTTTTAAGTCCTAGGAAGAGATAGGGTTGAGTTCCTCTCCTTTTTCACCTGGGCTAATTAAGGCAGCTTCTGAGTGCGTGCTGGCCTTTGTGAATCCCCTCCTTAATTCCCCTAAGTTTCCTCAGAAATTGTGCATGAATTTCAGCAAAATAATTTGGACCTCTTCTGGGCTAAGGGGTTTGAAGATAAACCTATGTCTCTGCCTTGCACCTGAATGGAGTAGAATTGATCCTGTAACTAAGAGTCTTGCTGGCGTTTATCACTGTTTGTGTTTCATTCATCCTAGTTCTCACACATAGCAATGCTAAATGGATCTTTATGTTGTTTACCTGAGTGCAACACTGCTTTCCCTGTGCAGAGGGTAGATACACACACTTCACTTGTCTCTTTAAAGTTGTTACGTATGTTAGAGATTGTGCAGCTGCCAGTATGACAAAGGAGTCAAATATAGAAGAAGAAATTATTAATACCAATGTCTATTGTTTATTAGAAGGCTGTTACCATGCTTCTGTTGAGATAAGATAAAGTTGTGCAGCTCCTGGCATGGCACTACATTGATCTGATAACCTTGCACAAGACAAAGTCCTGAAAGGAGCTCCTCAATCTCCGGAAGGCAACAGTCATCTTGCATACTGTCCCTATTCCAATTAGTGGAAGCATGTGCCCTGCTAAAATTTAATTGGAATAGCTAATTTTAGAGATCTGAGTTAATATATTTGTATTGTCAGACTCAACCTGCAAACATTTGTTTGTGTGACTGTATGCTTGTTAGCATGCTCATTGGCCTCAGTGGGATTGCTTGCTCCAAGTTTACTTTAATTAGCCACAGAATTGGGCTATAATGTGTGTATAAACAGAGTCTGTAGGAGTGAAACCAACTGTGTTTCCACTGAAGGAAGCACAGGGAGTCCAGGGGAATATTACAGGGTTGTATGTGTCTTGTTTGGGTTCTGTTAGCATTTTTCTTTTGTTTTGCAATTTTCCACCTACAGTAGAGTAAAGAATAAACATCAAGTCATTTTAGAGAAAAAGTGTGGTGCCTTTCTATTCAGACTAATATCATGAAGCACTGGAGTGTAACTCTGCTGTTCACTTGAGTGTCGTGTTCTAGCCTGCTGCATGACAAGGTGCTTTCCTGGCTAATGCTGATCAGAGACATTCCTAGTGTGATTAAATGTCCACTCCAGTGTGCATTTTGCCATTGGTATGTGCACCCTTTTACAAAATTCTTGGCATACCAGGCTCTGGTTAAGAGAATTTCTCCCTGGTTTTGTTTGGTTTTTATTTTGTTTTGTTTTAGTTTTTTCCCACAAAGCCAGATATGAAGGGAACTGTGATTTACTGCCTTGAACTTATGATTTAACAGCTTTGGCTTTCACTACTCAGTACACCTGGTAAAATTCCTCCTGTACCAGAGTATTTTTGTTGTCTGATTAAAAGGGCCTTGTTCTGGGGTTTCCTTCTCTTCTTCTGGATGCACAAATATATTGTTTCTTCCAATTCCAAACTTCTTTGACAAGTGCTGAAATTACTTAGGGACTTGCCGAAAAGTAATCTTGATAACTATAGCAACAGTAATCCCATTACTTTCTCTGTAAGTCTTCTGTGTTTAAATTACCTGTAAGTGTTAGGAAAGGCAGAACTAGCTTTTTGCTTTCTTGTATAAGCCTTTTACGTAGGTCTTAGATTGTGCATTTGTTAGTGTCTAGCTCTGGTAATAGTGCCCCTCAAGACCAAGTACACTAACTACATCTTGGTTTTTCAACTTCAGCATGCTTTTGTTAAATATGATCAGATATTGGGTAAGTTTTGTCTGTGAATCTTCAGAGCTCTAGGTTGAAGAAATATATAGAATGTCTATGTCTTGTTACTGTTTTCATGCCAACTGGTTCCTCCTGGTAGGGTTATGAATTATTTGTGCAATCATCATTCCTAGTACTTCTTGTACTAAATAGTATGCTGCCTACTTAAAATTGCAAACTCTCCCATTTATGTACATACAGACAAACACTATTTTTGTGTGTTGTCTTTAACTCATAGGTTCATTCTGGGACAGTTGTCATGTCAGCAGCATCATCTGGGATACACATATCCACACAAGCCTGGAGGTCTTCAGCTTCATCACTGTCTTGCATTACTGCCTGTGGGTTAATTATGAACTCTTTCCACACACGGCTGGAAAATACCAGAATTTGGGAAATACTGGAATTTGGGATCTTATAACTTTAATTAATTAATCCTGGAGCATCAAAGCATGCCTGTTCTTGGTGGGAAGAGGAAGGTGGTAAGAGATTCTGTACTTCGAGGCATTAATTACCCTTCTGATTTGGCACCGGCTAGCATTTGTATACCTCTCAGATACATACCAATAAACAAAATCCTTTTCTCCTGTTCTGTGCTGTAAGTGTAGCTTTTTGCTTTTATTATTGCTCAGTTTCTGTTGACTCTACAAGCTGTTGCCACAACCCTTTTTCTTCTCATAGAGCTCTCACTATTTTGTTACTCAGACTCCTAATTTAATCTTGTGCATAAAGAAAAGCATTTCTATCATCATGTTAAAAATGAAGAGCTACTCTCTGAATGGATTAGGTCCTGTGCTTATTGAGTAAACTAATACAGGAGCAGGATATAAAATCCTATACCCCTTACATGAATGTTCTCTTTACATAAATGCCCCCTTACATGAATTCTTAAGAGCCTCCTTTCTCCTTACCTGATTTCAGTCATGCCTGTACCACAACTTTTGAGCCTTTTCTCCATTCTAGATAGATTTTTCTTTCTCAGTTTGCTCTTTTCCTGTTCATAACCATTTTATATATCAGTCAACATTTTAACATATAGTTGATTTAATTCTGGCATGCAAAGCATATTGGTCATGCATACCAGAGAAAAGCTTAATGCAATTTCTGTGAGTAAAATGAGTGTCATTGTATTGCATCTTCAACGATCTGAAAGCAAAGTCATTAACTGGATCTTTCTCTAGGATTGCATGTTCTGCCTTCATAAGGATATTTGGAGTGAGTACATTATTACTTCATGTTCTTTCTTGCCACCTTCTGAGTCCAGTGGTATCACAAGGTATAAAAAAAAGTCAGTGACACATAGAATATATAAAGTATGAAGAGCTGTCTGCTTTGCCTCACCATGAGGTACTGCTGTGAGTTATTTACATGGTTATTAGGAAATGACACTGAAATGGGATACTGTGTTTAAGTTTTTGGATATTATTTCTTCCTTGTGGGAAGAAATAGCAAATGACCCTGAAGTAACCTTCTACAAAAGTGTTCATCTTTCTTTTGCAGGGTGACATTCAAGCTTGTTGAGATGATCTTTTATCTCTTCCTGGATGTTATATATCAAATGCAAATTCTAATGTACTGTTACAGTTACTGCTTTTTTCTTACATCATTGCAGCTGATACCCACTGATTCTTGACCACAGTTGATGGGCTGACTCCTCATACTATGCTTTACAGATTTCCTCATCTTGGTTTTAAAGAAAGGGCTTTCTCCAGATGGAATCCTTATCCTATCCTATCCTTGTATAAGCAGCATTACAAACTTACCAGTGTTTTTTGCCTTGCCTTGGAGTTGTAGGGATGTATAAGGCTTTGATGATATTTCCCCATCTGTAGGATCTATTATGTTATTTGTAATATTCCTTCCCCTATAGCAAACTTGCAGTTGCTCTGAAAACTTTCTTAACCCATCAGCTCTTAGCTGTAAAAAGATGCCTGAGGTTTTGTTCAGCATTTCTGTGGTATAACCACTGGGATGAGAGACAGTGAAAGGACTGCCATGCTGGGTCTGTTTTGTTTAATACACCTGTGATGTCAAGGAACCTGTTGTTAACCTTTGCCAGGCTCTGTCAAGCTGAATATGCACAGAGCCATGAGAGGGAAGCTTGACTGGGGGAATCCTAACAGTGTGATAGGACCTCTTTCCACTCCATTTTACTGTCCTGTCTCCAGACAGAAAAATGGCATCAGAGAGGCCTTGTTTCAAACTCCCCTTTGGCCCTCTGCTCTTTCAGTTTTTGAACACCTTGACCCTCAAGCCTCTCTTTTACCTTGATAGTCATATGCAGTAATTTTCTTGGTTTCTCCTACCTGTCCCAGGTAGGAAATCCAGTCAGGACAGTAGTCTAGGAAAGGATAACAGGAAAATGAGCATTTAATCTCAGTGTTTTCAGTGGCTGCCTTCTTAGGCATAGGTTTTCCTACTCGGTTTGATTTTTTTCATTTGACTGGAGGTAACTAATAAAAATTCTGTCTTTTAACATCACAGTCATAACTATTTTGATGCAAAGTGATAATACAATATGTATGTGAACAAAATGCATATGCCACATCTGGAACACCAAAATTAATTACCTCATGTGTAGAGGCAGAGGACAGTCACTCCAAACAATGTATGATTTAGGATTAAGATATGGGAAATGTGCTATTACAAAGTTTTCCCCAACCATCTCAGATTTATAAAATAAATATTGGCATCTGCAGACAAATGCCAGAGAGCATGTAGCAATTTGACAGAACTGCAACCAATTCTACACTTGTTTTTGTCTACAAGTTATGAGGAAGTGATGAAAGCTGTTCTCAGCTTTGAGTAGGTCACCCTACTTTGGTAGCTTGAATTCACAATGTGAATACATACCTAAGTAGTTTATTTCCTGTGGAAAAGGCATATATTTTAGTAACTGAAATTAGGCTGTTCAAGAGAATTGATGCTTCTGGCAGACCACGGTCCTCTCACCTTGTGGTGTACTAAGGCTGGCTGGTGACCCTTTGGCTATGGGAAGAAAAGCAGCTGAATCTGTTGCTATTCCTGGTGTTTTCTAACGGGGAAATCTGCATTAAGTGAATGATATTCAGTACTGAAGAAAGGTAAATGGCTTTTCTTTAGAATTATTTTGCACCACTTACTTTTTTCCCTCTGTACAAGTTGGATGTTTTGCTTTTGGCAGCACCCTGGTGGGCATAGTCTTGCACTTGAACAAACAGTACATAGCAGCTGGAGCTTTTTCCTGGTAGAGAAGGTGTGTGTCTGTTACATTTATACTGTAAAATGCACCAGAATTTAATTTCAGGGTAGTTTTCTTCATGACTAAATCCAGAGGAAAAGCTGAAGTTTGCCTGTTGTCTGCAGCTGTTTTGTAGAGTTAAAATTAATCTTCAAAGCTCAATAATTGGTGTAGTTTCATTACAAAGTCTTGAAATGGAACTTTAAAGGATCTTTCTTGTTTGAAGATAAAGCAAGTCATAACTCTTCTGCAAGTTGAAGATTTGAGTTTTGGGTTGTTTTTATTGCTTTTTTTTTTTTTCTGAGCACAAATGAACCATTTCAAAGGAAGATTAAGGAAAAGGTGTTCTTGATATACAATGTTCCTATTTTCTTTTGTACCGTAAGCAATATGAACCACAGGTAGAAAATACCTGTTTATCAAAGTTTTTTTTGGTAAATAAACACATTTCTATGAATTAAGCAAGGCTGTCTTTTTGTTGCCCCTTTGTTTTTCCACAATATGTTTTTCTGCTTTTGTTCTTACTGTGGATGAAAAGGTAAATTTTAATCTGTAAAGGAAAATAGTGAAGGACCTTTGGTTGGTGACATGAAAAATCTTTTAATTTGCTAATAATTTATTTAAATTGTTGTAAAGAATCTTGCCTCGTAAGTAGAAGTCACTGCAGCATCTGCTGGCTTTTATTATGTATATCTTAAAATGAAGATGCTAGTTTGCAGGTCTGCTCTGTGGCCTGGCCAAAGGAACAAATATGGGAAATCTGAACTTTAGAGCGGTTAGTGTTAGGTAACATCTCAGAGTAGAAATGTCTCACATTCCCATCAAGCACTGGGACTAGAGAAGGAGCTCTTGTTAAAGGAACATAGCTGTCAGGCATCTTAAAGGCTAGCAATGATGTATTTTTTTGTCAGGTACATAAATATAAACCTTGAAAACTTTGATCTTGAGTAAGCTCTTTATTGTTAGGCTTTGAAGCTTTTACAGTGGTTTGTGTTTAAAACTCATAAATGAAAATACAGCTGACTGCTATAATACTGAAGGTCCTTGGGACCCAGGGGCCCTGAAGCATGATGTTTCAGAGGGTGTGTTTTCTAAAGATTTGAATTTTTCTTGCAAAGCACCTCTTGCTGCTGGAGAGGAGTTTTAACACCAGCATGAACCCAGGTATTCATTACTTACCACCAAATCTTTGCTAACGGCAGCACAGGTTTTCAAAGCTTCCAGAAGATTATGATCAACACCTTGTATTGCATTGGGAAAAGAGGAAACTAGTGTGACATACACATTGTCATTCTGCTGAGCTCATGGTTTCAGTAGCTGCTTAAACCTCCACTTTCTTTACTCAACCTATTTTGATTTGTCTGTATGATATTGCACATTATCTAAAGTTTTTGTCTTTCCCCCTTCTTCTGGGACTGAGATAAGATTTGCAGCTGGTAATGTCTGGTTGTCATGTTCTGTCTTGAATTGGTTACTAAAACTGACAGTGCATAATTGACTTTTCAGGAATAGTTGCTCTTTTAAAGGGTTTCAGTTTGCTCTGTCAACAAGTATCATTGCTGCTTTATGCTATTTTTTTCAGAATTTCTGATCCAACTGATTTATGACAGATTAATTTTCCAAACTAATCTGTAGTTTGTGTGGCTCTTAATCTTTGTCCAGGACACAATGACTATCCATAAAAATTGTTTGAAAAAGGAATTTCCGCTTTTAAGTCAACAGCAAAAAATGATGTAAAAATGTTCATTGTTTGCTCTGTTCCCACGGGTGGGTGAGATGGGTTGCAGTCACACATGCCATCTTATTGTTCTCCTCCTAAAAATATTACCAAAGAAAATGGGGTTTAAATGATTGTTCACATGACAGTTGTGCCTGCAGAAGAGAGATTTAAATGGGGAACTCTGGTCCCAGTCTGGACCATGACTAAATTTTGTCTAGGTGCCAAACCAGGGTCCCAGAAATCTGCTCTGTGCTGAGGCCGTGCATAAGACCAGTTGCCTTTCTGCCTGGCATGTCCTGGAGGGGTGTTTGGAGCAATGCATGGTTTAGTTTCTAACTCTTGAGGGTTAACATTTTCAAGTCACCTCTGCCTTTTCTCTTGGTGGAGAATGTAGGGCATTTTCTTCACAAAAATCAGAGGCAGCCAAGGTGTTTGGTAAAATGATGCTAGGAGCTGGGCATTAGGCAGAGCAACCAAAAGTGTTTTTCCTATGGAGAAAGAGCTGCTGGTGCTGGGTCAGTAGCAAAGGTGAGGGTGGGATGTGGACAACACTTTCTAACAGAGGGAGTCTGTTAGCTCCCTCTTCAGACTGCAATCCTGCTGCCCCAATTCATTCATCCCTTCCTTGACATGCAGATCTCCATTTGTTTGTGGTAAATGAGCAAGATTTGTGTTCTTTAAAGGATCTGGTAGCTCTGTGCATTCCTACTTCTTGGCTCTCTCACCCAGGCTTAACTGTGCCTTTTACATCCCGTCTTGCAGGTCACAAGCCATCTCCTGACATGCTGTTGTTGAGTTGTCTCTGAACCCTCTTTGTGGTCTCATCTACATTTTGATTTATGTTTTAGCTTCATCCAGTGCATTTACCCAAGTGCCATAAATCTCACACTTGTAAAGACTGATTGTCACAGTCTGAGGACACTACAACTCCCTTCTCCTTTAAGACTGATGAATTTTGTCCCTGCTCTTATATCACTGTATATGGTCTCTCCAAAGACTTCCTCCTCAAGCATCAAAAAACTACCCTAAGAGCCTTTTGATTACACTTTCAGTAAATGGCATTTTCAAACCACTCCCAGATGTGCCATCCATCCAAATATCAAGCTGATTAGTTTAAAGCTTCTTGAGAAACATGAAAGAATGCCTGGATTACTGAGTTATGAATAAAACTTCACTAAGGAAAAACTCCTTCCCTGCCTTCTTAGGGCTAACAGTTGCATTTTAACTGTGGCTCTTAAGAAACCTTGTTTTAGTATTTAAAAGAAAAAAGAAAAGAGGAAAAAGAGGAAGAAAAATCACTTTGTGTGTTGGTGCCCCCTTGGTATCAGTTTAAGCTGTGTTGGTGCAGGACATAACTCAGCAGAGCATTAACTGGGTGGGAGGTTGTTTCCTTTAATCATTCACATTTGTTGCCTTTTCACTCTCAGTATATATTCCCTTTGTAATGGATTTAAAGATCACTCTGAGTAGCATGCCAAGGTGTTGAAACAACTCCCTCCGCCTATTGCACCAGTGACTCCTGTATATTTCTAACCTATATTTATAGCTCTGATTTTCTGTATCCTGCAGATGTCTGACTGGGGCATGCATCTGAGCCTTGCTGTCTCTGTTCATTTCTGTCATCCTTTCAACTACTCTGCAGCTCCTTTTCACTTCTAACCTTACTGAGTCATCCTGGAGAGCTGTGTTCTGTGTCTGTGGGACTGTGTACATATATATACATGTGTGTGTGTTTTCATACAAACACATGTATATAAAGAGTACATGTACTCTAAGTAAAGAAGTGGTTACTGTTGGCCACGGTGTGCCTGCATTTTTCTTGAACTGGTGTGCACATAATGCCCAGGGCTTTTAAATTACCCACTTTTCTCTGGGGATTATCAGCAGTCCCATTTTAGGTGAGTGCTCTGATTGAGCCCGAATGCATTTATTTGGCTGTTGTTTGCTTGGTCACAATGCTCCTGTCTTGAAATAATTTTCCCTTTACACCAAACTGTAAATTTTGTCTGTGTGCTGCCTTTTTTTTTTCTTTTTTTTTTTTTGTGTTGAGATTCACTGAATGGTGCCTAAACCAGGAAAGCAGAATGATTTGGGAATCTTATTCGCAGTTCTAACACTGATTTAAAGCATTGCCTTGGGCAAGTTACTGCTGGTCCGCTTTCTCTTACATTCACTGGAGGCAATGATTTTCATTTATGCATCTCCTGGAGCTGTTTAGCTGGGCTGTGAATGCACAAGGTGGATGAACCCACAGGACCCATGGTAGCTAGCTAGAGTGGCTGTCATAGAGTGCTTCTTAATCACTTTCTATATATTTTATTGTCCCCCTCCCAGACCAGGTGGATTTGAAAGTTATAGTTTTGAGAAACTGGATTTCTTAGCTCATGCTATATGGCTTTTTTCCTCCTTCTTTTTTTTTTTTTTTTTATATCAGTATCTAATTTAATAAAGGATTCAATCAGCTGATATATGTACTTAGGAAAGTGGAATAAGGCAGAGGCTTCCAGAGATGCCAGGCGAATGAGCCAGCTTTAGGAGAGAGAAAGAATGAGAGAGCTGTAAAATAAAAGATATCTTAACAGTTAACATACAGCTACCATCATAGACAAATAGTCTGCTTCCTTTCTTTGTCATGCTAGAATGTCATGGTGTTTCAGACCCCATTACTTCCTTACTTCAATGGAGGATTAATGCTTTATCACAGGTGACCGGTTTGATGACATCTGTTTTACTCAGATTAAGGGAAAAAAAAATCCACCTGTTTCTCCTTTTATTGGGGGACTGCAAAGGGTTAAGGACTTTGAATGCAGACATATATGGTGCTGTATTGATATTATGTATGTTGTAATAGAAAACAGAACTTTCCAGGTCAAATATCAATAACATTCTATAAGCCTTTCTAGGAAAATATAATTAAAACCATTCAAAGCTGTTTCCCATAACTGAATTTACTGTGTTTTATTGATTTCAGTCCCACATCTACATTGGGATATTATTATTGACTTTGAGCTCTGCCTTTTTAAAAAATAAAGAAAACACAAAATCAGGTGGTAGTATTCCTTTTATTAGAAATCTTGTCCTCCTTTCTCCCTGAAGCAGGTATCATATTGAATTGTTTGAACAAGAAAATGGTGGGGTGGGTCTTCAGCAGGTTTAAATTGTCTTAGTCCCACTGAAAGCAGCTAAACAAGTGGGCCATCAACTGAGAATCTGTCTAGGTTCTGCATTTAAGCCATTTATTCCTTTGCACCCAAGGCCATCAGTTACAGCACTATCTCTGGCTTTATTGCCAAGCTTTATTGACTTGTTTTCATATTCTATACTGTGAGTAGGATTTAGACTAGGAAGCCACTAAATTGCTTAAATATTTCAGACAGAATGAATTTGCTTTTGTAATTCAGTCACTCCCTGTCCTTAAAGCAAATATTTTGTCATGTCATCCACATTTAAATCGGAAGTATATTCCTCCAAGCATATTATTTGCAAAATAAACATATTTTGTATATTTGTTAAGTTTTAAAAATCTATTTGTTAGCACAGCCTCTTTATAAAAAGAAAAGCATAATAGTCTAAAAATTTGAATGTTTATATAAAATAGCTAATACTGTACCATATTCATTAATCATATTTATTTTGAAGAGTTTTACCAAATATTTAGTATGTCTGTGTTTTTACATAAATCTGTCAGTGGAATATTTTTTAGCTATAAATATTAAAAATATGGAACTGTTTCTGCAAACATTACAAAAGCCTAAGAAAAATGCTTTCTGAGAATAGTTTTATTCTTGTTGGTTGTGGGTAGCTTGGCACTTAGGTTAATCACAAAATATCTGATCAATATTTAAGATTTTTTAAGAAATCAGACGTATGCAAATGTCTAAAATAGATTTGTGTGCACATCTAACCACATATATATCTCTATAAAGAAGTGCATGTAGAAACTTACTAAGAGTTTAAAATAATTAATTTCCATAAAGTTCAATATACTTGTGTAATATTGGTCTGATGTTCCTGAAATCCAAAGTTCCCAGAAGTTTATAGGGATTGCATTCTAGAAGAGAGGGAAGAATTCAGACAGCTTCCTTTCTATTTGAATTGCGACTCAGAGTACCTAGATTTAACATTAACTTCCTTTAAAAACGTTCAGACATGGATATTTATTGGTTGTGACAGCCTGGCATATTTTTAGTCCATTAATGGCTTTTTCTAATGCAGTTGGGACTTGGTTGTTATAATAAGGAGCACCCCTCATGTCCCAAGGCAGACAGTGGCAGCACTTAGAAATATCTGATGGTCAGTGGTAAATGTATTCTGAAGGAGATGAAGTAAAAGAAAATAAGTCTGAAAGTGTTAAGAGCTGAACAGGCATACTGTGTATTGAACAACAATAAGTATTTTTTTTTCTCCTTCAGCAAGTACTTAGTTACTTTATAATAAACTTTATATATACATGTGCAGCTGGGAGACAGAAAGACTTCTGTATGAACCATAATTATTCCTTCTGCTCTCAAAATTACTATAATTCTGTGCCCGAGTTTTAAAATTACATTCAAAAGATAATATGTGCTATTGTCCTTGTTGCTGTTTGATTTGAATACTCAAATAGGAATTCATTTTGGTGAATAGTATCTTAATTTATTTTTCAGGTCATTTTAAGTCACCTGCAAATTGCAGGCAAGTCTGAGCAATAATTTTTGTATTTCATTTTTTGAAAAAGATCTTAGTATTTCAGTTGAAAATGCTGAAACTTTTTCACTTGAATTATTTGTTTAATATTGTAATAACTGTGTGTTTGGTTGTCTGTGTTTTCTGCTCATGATATTAGAAACTACATTAGTATGTAAGAAGAACCAGAATAAATAATTTAAAAATCTGTAGAGTTCTTGCGTCATTTTCCTTAGTTAGTCCATGTCATTTATATTTTCTTCCTGTCTAGCTTAAAAATGGCTCGGCAGTTTGATTTTAGATCGATGCATGTCCTTTTTTAAAAAAGGTAGTGGTGGTAGAGTATTTGTCAAGAGGAATGTATAGGATTTTTGTGGACTGTCCTGTTGTTCTCTTACCTTTAAGCAAAACTGCTTATAAACACTCCAGAGCAGACTGGGCAGTGGATATAGATTTTCAGTCACACAGCTCCCTGTTTTTCAAATCTGTGCTGTCCTGTGCCATCTCAAGAAGGATTAATGTTTATGTGCATTATGGTATCATTTAATGTTCTTCATTAAAAGCTCAGTGTTTTAGCTTACAGGTGGCATCAGGAAGATGAAGCCAAAGAGATGCATATTATTAAGAGACAACAGGAAAAACAATCTGATCCTGACCTGCATCACTTGTTTTCACTGCAGCTTCCCTTCGTCCCCCATTTTTCACACAGCCATGAATACTTAGAAAAAGATATAACTAAATCAAATTTTTACACACATATGTAAATTTGGCAGAGTCCTGCCACTTTTATATTTTTAGCTCTGATCATGCTTGCCATGTGAGAAGCATCACTGCAGTATGCAGAGAAATTGTAATTGCAGTAACATATGCAATGGAATATTTTTTCCAGCTTAAATTGATTATTCTCTTTATCTTTAGAATTATTGTGAAATGCTACGATTTTATTATCAGGCCTCTTGGGGTAGTTAGAATATTGTGTAATACTTCTATGAGTTCAGAAACCAGACTTTACTGTATAAGAGCGGTTAACGCATATGGATACACCCCCAAAGTTTCCAGTAACAATTACATTCCAAGAAAGGTGCTAAATATATTGCTACCAAGAATCTCCTGGATTTTTCCTCCCTCAATCTTTGATGTCATTTTGGAGAGCCAAGAATTTTCACTTCACCTACTTAAAACTTTTAAACGTGAAATAAAAATTCGCTTTAGATTTTTATCCTATCCAGGAAGCCTGATCCCGTAGCTATCACCTGGCAGAAATTCCCACTGTATTAAATGCGAGTCTTCCTTGTCAGGGCTGCAGGCACAGGGCTGCAGTTACAGTCAGCCGTTTGTGGGGAAATTACTCCGAGTCCACACGAGGCTGCTGATGTTGTTATTCTAGCTGAAAACTTCACTACAAAGGCACAAACCCTTGAAAATAAAATTTGCAAGATTCCTTGTTCACATTTTATAATTCAGAGATGTAAACTAGTTGGTAACGTTAGGATTACTGTTTGTTTTAATTTAGAGATATGTTAACCTTCTAAGGTTGGGGATTTTGTTGGGAAACAAGTTCTTAACATCATTTTTTTATATGCCCAAAGCAAAAGCTGTAAATGGATTTAAAATCGTAACATACTTCTCTAGATCGGCGTTATACTTGCTACATGGTTTCTACCCACATTACTTTACAAAGTGAGAGCAGATGATAATTGGGGTAGTTTGCAGGCAATAACAACCTGCATTTTCTCACAGGAGCCTTACTAACCGTGTGACATAAGGAAGGTAAAAGCAAATTGAATTAGAAAAACAGCAAACATTGTGTTTTATAACCCAAAATAAAATTCTTCAGCAGCAACTAGTCCTGTAATGTAATCCAATCTGTTTTAATACTGAGATTTTTCCAAGAAAGCAGGAAACAGTAAAGGGTAAGGCTTTCAAACCTCTGCTGTTTCGTTTACAGATCCCTTGTGTTAATTTAATGCTTCTAGGGAACTGGGGCTCTTTCTTTTTTCTCAGAATCCCTTCTCTAGGAAATACTGAGTGGTGTGGTGCTGAGAAACAGTCATAGTTTACAACAGATAAGCCAAAGGACCTGGCTTCAAATTCCACACTTCTCTGAGAAAACAAAACACTCCAATGCGTGCTTCTCTCTAAAACGGACAATTTCTTCCTAACAGGCTACAGAAAATTTACCTTAGAAGGACCTTAGCAGACAACTTACTGGGCCTTGACATTTTTCCCTTCTCCTATCCCTCCAGTGCATGCACCAGCATCTAGCAGTTCTGCGTAGTCAGGCTTTTTAAGCATAAAAGATAAATATTTACAGCTATTACTTTTGGAGCATTACCCTGAAAGTTTTACTGGCACAAAATTCACAGTCCTGCTGGTGTGACTCTGCCAACTGCAACCCAGCAGATGCAGCATTCCCTTCCCACACCCTGCCAGTGCGTTTTCCCCATGCTTAAAACACCCCCTCTCTTTCCCCAAACCAGAGATACCCACCTGGATAACTGGATTTTGAAGCTAAAACTGATTTTGTCTGGAAAAACCAGAATGAGTTGCTTGCAAAAGCCCAGCCTGGCTGATGTCAGCCGTGTGTGTTAGCAGCCCAGCTGCTGCAGCTTTCGGAGATGCCTGGGCAATGCGTGTTTTGGCCTCTCGCCGTTTCTTTCCCTTATTTTGCTGGTTCAAAAGAAGGGCTCGCAGTGTGATTTCTGAAATTACAACAACCCTGGCTTCTGGGGTTTTGCTGTCAGTGGGGTTTGGGGTGTGAGTTAGGAGCTTTGAGTGAGGCTGTGGGGTGCCCCATGGAGGGTGTCAGTAGGCAGCCCCCACTGCCAGGCCCACCTGTGCTTGGGGAAGAGCAGCTGCCACAAGCAAGCAGGAGGACACATCTGGAAAGGGACCATCACTAGGGCCACGTCTGTGGGACCACTCCTGGTCCTCAGAAGGGCAGGAAGAGCAAGATGTGGGGAGGAGGAATAATGGAGGTACAGCAGAAAGGAGTAGCTGCCTCCCCCAGCTGCCTGTGCTGCTTGTCCTCCAGCAGACTGAGGGTCATGGAAAACAAGGGAAATTGAGGCTAGGAAGGGGGAGAAGTTAATCTCCTCCTCCCCCCCCCCCCCCCTTCCCCCTCCCCCACTAATATCTGAATCAGTAGAATTTTGAGTTAATTGGCAGTGAAATGAATTATGTAAAATTCCGAGCATTGGGACTGTTTTGCTTGCCAAGAGGAAAAGCAAAGCAAAGATTAACAGGATGCTTTATAACCAGGAGGCTCTTCTGTTTTTTTGTCTGTAATTTGCCTGGCATGGCATGACATTCTCAGGTGTTTTGTTCTTGTGGTACAGAATGCCCTGATAGACTAATACTTTTCCTATGATCATTGCTTTTTTCATTACTATGAAAAGGCAGAGAGAATATTCAAGGCTGAGCTGTATCTTCTCCCAGGCCCAGGGTAGGCCAAAACGATCTCAGATTGACATGGTGGGAACAGACTGAAGAGAAGAACATTGCCCTCTGAAGAGAAGAACATTGCCCTTTATCATAGATTCTTGGTGCCAGTCCTACTGTTGGTGCCATACAGCTTAGAAAAGGAAGTTTAGCAAGCAGTTGTAGGTGTGCCAGCAAGAATCCTATTGCAAGCTAGGGCAGGTGCAGCTTCCCTAAAGTCATGTTCATGGTTTAGGCTTATGGCTGTGAAATTAAGTGGTAGTTCATGGGATTAGCACCAGAGTGGGATGTTGTGGCGCTCCAGAGATGTCCCAAAATCAAGGAAATATTTTGAGAATCTTCTTCTGATTACCCCCATATAAGCAGAGGGAGAGAAGTCTCAATGCTGCAGTAGATAAAACACTGCCCTGATTTTCTTCCTAAACCTTTCCTGAGTTTTGATGTAGGAGGGAGAGCTCTGCATCCTTTTCATCAGCAGGTTCAGTTTACACTTGCAATCTTCATTATGTGAGCTAATATTGAGGAACACCAGAAGAGAAAAAAACCCAAGGAAATTCCAGTCTTAGGGGGTATAACATGCTGAATACTGTACTGATGCAATTTGTAGCAGTTTTAGAGCTTAAATTTCCTATGGCAAAAGAGCTTGAATCCTGCAAAGAATTCTTGATAATGTAAAAATATCACCCCTACCAATTATGGAAACAAACTTTGAAAAACAAATTGGCTAGTCAAAAATTTGTAAGATGAACTTCCTCTTCTCCCTCTGCTATTTCCAGATTTTTATTTTATTTTGTCATTTTGTTTGTAAACCCCTCGGGGTTGGCAGTACTTTGTGAAGTTATCACTGATTTCTACTAAACCATGTGTTGACTCTGAAAAAGCATATTGTATGTCTATTTTTTGTGTGTGTGAACAGACTTTGAGAAAATACAAACATAAAAATCATAGAATAACCATGGGGTTGGAAGGGACCTTAAAGATCATCTCATTCCAACCCTCCTGCCATGGGGGCTCGTGGGGTACCTTTCACTAGACCAAGTTGTTCAGAGCACCGTACAATCTGGCCTTGAACACTTCCAGGGATGGGGCATCCACAACTTTTCTGGGCAACTGGTTCCAGTGCCTCACTACCCTCTGAGGAAAGAATTTCTTCCTAATAAATAAATGTTAGGAAAAGTGTTTGCATGCAAACATCTTCTTAAACCTAAATCTGCCTTCTTCCAGTGTAAAGCCTTTCCCCCTTGTTCTGTCACTATGTGCTCTAGTCAAAAGTCCCTCTCCAGCTCTCTTGTAGCCCCTTTAGGTACTGGAAGGTGCTATAAGGTCTCCAGCAAGTCTTCTTTTCTGCAGACTGAACAGTTCCAACTCTTGCAGCCTGTCTTCATACAATTCCAGCCCTGTAGTGATCTTCATGGCTCTTCTGTGGACTCATTCCAGGAGATCTAAGGATGGTCATATGAAGGCAGACCATCTGTCTCAGCAACTTGTTTCCAGTTAGGATTGTAGCCCAATGGCTGAGGGAAAGCTGCTAGAAGACCTGTCCATAGCAGTAGGTATCTGCCACGCCTTTCCTGGAGGCTGGAACTCGGAAGCTTCATGAGCTGCGGTTTATATCTTGGTGTTGCTTGGCCTTTCATGATTTTTTCCCTCCTTTAATTTGAGAACATGCTTGTTGGAATCTGGTGCCTGGAGATTGTGATAGATTTAACTTTTGATCTGCTTTCCCATTGAGTTGCGTTTGATGCACTTCTGTTTCCCAAACATGGTTGACTTAAAAGAGAGAGATTGGTGTGCTCTCACCAAGGCTGCTGCCTGTGGTGGCCATGTAATAAAACCGTCAGCCTTCAAAGGCAAATTCCAGTTGTATAAAGAGCTGTATGCAGGAAGACGCTTTCTCTTTAGTCTTCATCTCCTCTTCATTCATCAGCATTCTTCCCAGGTTCAGGAGACCTATGTGAACTTTTTTTGCTTTTAGGATTGGATCTGTAAAGTCAGGAATGCTTCTGATGAAGAATAATGGCACATGACTAGCTGAAGCTGTCAGTTTGGTGTTATTTACAGAAAGCCTTGCACAAAGACCTGAAGCATTTCCTTTGGCCTGTGTGCAATGCATGACAAACCACCTTCACATGCAAAAAGGCAGTGTCTATCTGTCTGTCTCCCTTGTATAAAACAGTCTCCAGCAGTGTTACCGTGAGTGGCTGCTTTCTGATTTGCACACTGTAAGCATTGTTTGTTTCTTTGCTTTTCTGCACGGGATTAATCTGCACCGTTCACGTAGCCATTGAGCAGTAACCCAAAACAATGTGTGCCCTGATGTGAGCGTTGTGTAACGTGGGCAGTCTTCCAGATCTATCCAAAGAGCTGCTTCATCTCTTCACTGGATTTTTTGGCAGAAGGAAGATAATAAAGCTCTGCTCTCTGCATACCAGATAGGTACAATCTGTCCTGCATCATATTAAGTAGGGCTTATTAATGCATAGCTGCTGGGATTTTTAAGTGAAGATGAAAGTTTGTAGGTGTTCAATTCATAGGAGATATAATGGGTTTCCTTATAGGTTGTAGAAATAATAATAAGCAAGAGAATTATGAAATTCCATGGCAAAATATGGACTGAAACAAGTTAACCTTTATGCAAATGTGAATTTGCAAGGATTACCTTGTTTTTTCACATAAACTTCTTCAGACATGCAGCAAGGTTTTCTGCTTACACTGAAATCCTTGGAGTTCATCCCATTTCCTTTTGTTATGTTGGTGGGAGATACTGAAGTTGTATAAAACAAGCATTAAAAGAGACATCTTAAAATATAGAGTATATTCTATGAAAAGATATTAAAGATGTAGGTAATGTTTGTTTAATTTTTTACTTAAATCTAAAGAGTGTGACTGATCTGGACCTTTAAATGTGAAGACTGGAGTTATTAATATGAGAGTTTTGTGACTGACAGTGTGAGGAGTGGTTATAGTTGCACTGTCTTCCATTTACTTATTATTCATTTACAAGCCAGAGCTTTGATATTTCAGGTTGATATAGAAAGGTTGACTTCTGTCATGGTTGGATTCCAAGTTGTAGTGTGATTTTACTTGTAAAAGCACTGCTCAGTCTGTTGCTAGAAGCCAGCACAGTGGGAATAAACCAGCAGAGCCAAAGTCATCCTGCATGATCGATTTGCTGGTCACAGTAACATGAGAAATGTAATATGAGAACCAGCCCTGGTGTTCCCAACAGTCACCATCTCCAGGTGTGGAGACCTTGATATATATTGGGCAAGGGAAAAGAAGATAATTATTTTACTTTTACAGCTAGCAAATTAAGCAGTAGAATGAATGGCTTCCCTAAAGTTTATGTCAGGTTCAGGAACTGAACTGTTAACTCCCAGTCCACTGTCCAAACCACAGATGGTTTTTCCTATCATCAATTTTACTAAAATACATAACTCCAGAATGCATGAATTTTGGGCTGTTGCAATAATCCTCATTTTTATAGTTATCACTGTTCCTAATGAATTTGCTGCAACTTATTTTAATGGGCTTTCAGTATGCTGGCTAGGATTCCAGGATACTTGTTGTTTGTACTTCATAAAAACACCATGTTGTCTTTCAACAGAAAGGTTTTTCTTTTAACAATCCTTTTAAGTGCATTTCATGAAATAACAAAGACAGCCATTAAAACACAGCACTGAATAGCTTCTGCCAAGTCTCAGTGAACATTTTTTTAAATTTAAATTAGGAATGGAAAACATTTCCTGATCCTAGCATTTGTTCTCTCACTATTCCAGGCAACCTCCTCCTGCTATGCCATTTGCAAAGTGATCAAAATCCTGTTAAGTTCTTTGTCTTCACTGCTGTCATTAAAATTATGTTCCAAAACCTCTGTGCAGTCAGGCTAGAAGCTTTCTTCTAATTTCAGACTGAATTTAATTGTGGCCTGTTTATATCCACTTGTTCTGAAGTTAACACTGTTGTTTGGCTCAAATGGCTCTTTTACTGCCTTTGCAAAATATTTATGGAAACAAATCTTGTAGCTCTCGTAGAAGTCTACCTCTTCCAAGGTTAACCAAGGTTCCTCTTCTTGTCTAGGCAAAGCTCATCTGTTCTTTTGACCACCCTGGTAAGCTTGCTCTGCACCAGTATGAGACCAGTTTCCTTTAATGTGGGTAATGAAAACCTTTGCTCGGTGGTTGAGCTGAGCTCTTGACTTGTACAGCAAGAGCACTGCAGTGACCTTTGTCTAGCAGAAGCACATCTGATCCACTTCAGCAGTGTCATTGTCTTTTATGATTATATCAGGGCGATATAATGTCACGTAATATTTATATATATATATATATATATATATATATATATATATATATATATGACTTTATCTGTACGATTTTATGAGTTTCTCTTTGGTATTTCCAGCTTACGGGTTTCCAGTTTATAGTATAAATTTGGCTTTCAGTCCTTCTGTTCTTGGTCTTGCTTTTTCAGTTGTAGTTCTGTAACAATGTCTCAAGACCTGAGATAGTTCTTCCCATCTGATACCTCCTCAGGCCAGGTGAATATTTAATAAACTATTTTATTTTAGTTTATCAAAATTGCCCCTTTGAAGTCCTGAACTTTTATTACAAGGATTTTAATTATCCCTCTGTTTAGTGTAAAAAAAATCCCAAATAATGGTCTCACAACTCATTATTTTCTTAATCTAATTGTTTTACAGAAAACTTTGCTACTCCCAAAATCAACCTTAAGAAAACCCACGATCCTACTTGTTTAACTGTTTTTAATGAAGAACATAGAATCTCACATCCAGAGATAACTGGGCCTCTGCTGCTACTAGATCCATTTGTTTTGTTATTTCTAACTCATAATTTGAAATCTCGTTTCCTACTATGAATTGTCTTTTGAGTGTCAGGTAAAAATTTCTTTGGGGGAAAAGAGGAAGAGATATGTTTCAAAGGAACTGAGAATCTACTGCACAGTGTCTTCCTTCTAAAAGGATTTTGTATTATTTATTCCTTCTTGTCTCATTGCCATTATTCATGTTCAGTTTTTGTTCACCATTTTTAGGGTTTTTTTCAGCTTTCCCAAATATAGTTGTCCCCCAATCCTGATTGCATTTTCTGTTATTCCTGCAATATATTGCTTCACATTTAGGATCAGCAATTGAAATTCCATTTTTTTTTCTCTTCTCTATGACCTAAGCATTGGTACACAATCATTTCACTTGTTTCTCACTAACCACATCCATTTCCCGTACTGGATTAGGCATAATCCTGTGTTTCCTCTCAATTACTGCACTCTATAGTATTGAATCTGTGCTCTATAGTATTGAATCTGTTTTCTTTCTCATTCTTTTTTACTCACTAACATTCCTTTGCCCACTGCCATATCTTTTAAGGGCAGTGTTGTTCAAAAACCTAACTCCAAATTCCATATCCATTTGATATGCCATTCTTATTTACAGATCCAGTTAGATGACAGGTTTTCAGCTGCTAAGGACAGCCTCCCATCATGTGTAACTCCTTCCTTTGTACAAATCCTTTGTCTTCCATCTTTTCTACTGTCAGTGGAGCATCCTGCTTGCTCATGTTCCTTCTTTTTCCCCTTTTACCATTTTCCTCATGTTCCCCTTTCCCTCTGCTGCTCATTCTTTGCCTACATGATCACCTTTATTTAGGAGATTTTTCATACAATCATGGAATCATTTAGGTTAGGAAAGACCCTTAAGATCACCAAGTCCAACCATTAACCCACTACCATCATGTTCACCACTAAACCATGTCCCTAAGCACCACATCTGCATGTGTTTTGAGTACTTCCTGGGATGCTGATTCCACCTTTTTTCTGGGTAGCCTGTTCTGATGCTTGCCCACTCTTTCAGTGAAGAAATTTTTCCTAATATCCAATCCAAACCTCCGCTGGTGCAACATGAGGCTGTTCTGTCTTATTCTTGTTACTTGGGAGAAGAGACCAACTCACACCTGTCTGCAACCTCCTTCAGGCAGTTGTAGAGAGTGATAAGTTCCCCTCTAAGCCCATTTTGCTCTGGGCTAAATAACCTCAGTTCCCTTAGCTGTTCCTCATAGGGCTTGTGACCCTTAACCTTCACTGCCCTTCTCTGGATGCTGCAGTGCCTCAATGTCTGTCCTACAGTGAGGGGCTCAGAACTGGATACAATACTTGAGGTGTGACCTCACAAGTGCTGAGTACAGAGGGACAATCACTGCCCTGCTCCTGCTGGCCGCACTGTTGCTGACACAGGCTAGGATGCCCTTGGCTTTCTTGGCCACCAAGACACATGTTGGCTCATGTTCAGCTGCTGTTGGCCAGCACAATCAGGTCCTTTCCTTGTGAGCAGTTTCCCAGCGACTCTTCCCCTAGCCTGTAGTGCTGCATGGGGTTGTTGTGACCCAAGTGCAGCCTTGGTCTGTTGATCCAGCCTGTCCAGATCCCTCTGCAGAGCCTTCCTGCCCTCCAGCAGATCAATCCTCCTGTCTAACTTGGTGTTGTTTGCAAACTTGAACGAGGATGCACTGTCCAGGTTAAATTCTAGGTGGGCTTTGACACTCCTAAGTTTCTCCCTGCATAACCTCACAGCATCCTTGTAATCCTCCTTAGTTGCTTACCCCTTCTTCCAAAGGTCATAAACTCTCCTTTTTTTTTCTGAGTTCCAGCCAAAACTCTATTCAGCCTGGCCAGTCTTCTTCCCTGCCAGCCAGTTGCTGAATTGCTTACTAGAAAGATTTAACACTGGGCAGTTGCACACAGCATAGTAAAAGTTGATAAATTTATATTGTTTGCTGTTGTATTAAAGGAACATCTGACTACAGTGCATACCAAAAACCCCCAGCATAGCAGCACTGCAGGAAAGCATTTTAGGATTTGACTGTGTGTATTAACAAGCTGCAATTTCTAAGAATATGTTCCTGAAAAATGAAGATCCTTCTGTAAATTGACTTTTACTGTCTGAAGTCTTCAAAAAGTCTAAGTAATAGATGAGGGCAGCATATTCCTTTAATATGATTAATTCTAATATGATAAATTCTCATTGGGTGTTTGAGCCTGAAGGTGAAGGAAATGATCAGAATTATTTCTTAACATTCATGCAAATATTTTACAGTAAGTGGGAAATTATTAAAGGCTATTTGTTGATGGAGTCACGGAGCTTTAAATTTTTATTCTTTCTCAAGACTGAGAATTTTTTTTTACTGTAGAATAGAAAAGTTTAAAGCTTTTGAATAATTAGTGGATGATCCTCCCTCCCTAGCAAAACCCACATTAAGAACATATTAAAGTATTGATGAACTGTTTCAGTTTGATAGTTGAGTGAGAGACCAAAACTTCTGTTACAATTGCAGGTGTTTCCTGCAGCTGAGTACAAAATTAAGTAAATTTTTATTAAGTTACAGTTGCTATTTGTTGAGCTTTTGCTGTTCCTAGTTTTTTTCTTAGTTACAGTTTTCCAGGAATTCTGGAATTAAGAAATGTTCTACTTAGAATTTGAAAACATAAAGCCATCAATTCATTGAGTTTATTTTTAAGCATGGAAAGCAGTGAAACAGAGATTTCTAATTTTTTACTCTATGTATTATTTCCAAATTGTTTAATATGGTTTAATTATACTTCATGGGGCAAAACCCCCACAAACAGTAATTGCTGATTTGTTCTTACTACATTAAACAAACAAGCACTTCCCTCTGAAGGAGAGTGATTTTACTAACAAAACAAAAAAAGGAAGGGATAAGTAAATAATTGAAATTGAATTTTTTAAGATACAGAGATTAGGTAATAGCTTGTTGCCATTTGCTGTTCTTCTGTTAAACATACTGGCTTTTTCTTCTCACTGACTTCTATGAAAGTAGAATGTTCCTTCTATCCTAATTTTTCTAATTACTTTCTGCATTAAGCAAGCCAATCTTTCTCTCATTTTATACTCTTACCTTTCCAGATCTTTCCTTAGGTGTACTCTGTCTTTAGTCCTTTTGTGCAATTTTCATATTCTCTCCACTCTCATTGTTTTTTCTCAGGGGCTAAGTCCAGTGGTGCTCAGTATTCAGAGGAGACCATGGCAGTATTTTCCTTAAGCTTACACTTCCCTATCCTGCTCTTAATGAGGAAGTCAATCGCTCTGTCAGTCACTGGAGGCTGCAAGTAGAGATTTTTTATTATTGCCTACTATTTTACAAATTATTTTAAATAAAAAAAAAGAGAGAGAAGAGGGAAGGGAACACTAGACTAGTAAATGTGAAACACAAGAAAATATCACATCAGCAGAATTCAAGCTTGTTTTTAGGAACTGAATTTCACTTGCTCTGTTATCTCAGAATGTGTGTCTCAGCTGCCAAACCTGTCTGGTTGAATCCTAATACCCAGTGTAGCTCTCTTTCTCTTTTCAGAGTCACAATAATAACTCCTAGGAAAAGCTGAAATAAGAGGCCGATGAAACTAAATGCAGTTTAAGGTAAATAGTCTGGTTCCCACATGATGTAAAATGATACAGCTCTGTTAATCCTTCTTGGGATTACAATAGTTTCTGCCATCTGAGAGAAGGGAATAATGTCTTTGGTGGAAGACTCTGAGCTCAGCTTAATTGAGTGGTCAATCAAGAGTACGAGTGCACTCCTGGTAGTCAGCCAGTGCACAGCAACAAGTACTTCATTTATTATAGTCCAGGTTTATTTTATGAGGTAGAATTATTGATGTGGGCAAAGAGGGTCTTTTCCAACAGTATCTAAGGAGAAAGCAGGTCCGAAGCAGACAACAGCTGATAGTGAAATCAGCTCTTCCATAGCTCTGCAGAATACTCATTATTTCCTCTGCATCAAACCTGGCTCTTGGCAGCTTATCCAGCATGCACAGGCCACTGCTTTGAGCCTGTATCTTGCCTCCCTGAAACAGCCTTCAAAAAGCTAAGACTTGCTGCTTCCCAAAGCAATACCTTCCTGCTCCTTTTCCTGGCAGGTATCCTGGGACACATTTCACACTTCTTCACTCAAGGCCCAATATCATAGGACACATTAGCTGTGTGCTTTTAGCCAAGCACATTGTAAGTAAGCAGTACATAATTCCTGCATTTCTGCAGAATACCTTCAGAACCAGATGGATCTACAACCCATTTGAAGATTTAATGCTTGTTCTTTTAGACTGATGGGCCAGAAAATTGATCTTTCTGCTGCCTTCCTTTTCTGTTTCCTCACTTCAGTTTTCCTGGGTCAAAGCTATTCCTTTTCTCCAGTGGTATTTCTTCAGTGCATTCTAATGATACAGAAAATATCCTTTTCAATAGCTGGTGTTTACTTTATGTCAACCACAGTAAATTAAATTATAGTTTCAATGCTGAGAAAATGACATTGCTGACAATATGCATGCCTTTGCTTGTCATGGTGCCACTGGTAGTTGTGTGTAGAGACTGGCTTGGGTCCACCCTTTAGCATTTACAGGTGACAGGAGTAACATCCCTTTCTTCACTTCAGGTAACAGATAAATTGAGTGAAGCCCTGTACTTGTAAGGTGTTTTTTCTTCTAAACCTGCAATTTCTCCCTTTTGAGGAACAACTGAGTTGGATTTTACTGCAGACTTAGTTTTAATAGAGATATCAGTCGTGATTTTGCTTTTTTCTTCAGGTTCCCTTTGAGAACTAAACTTCTAGTATTTGACATTAATTATTTAAACCTTAAGAGTTTTTTCACATACCATGATTCTATTTGGCAGAGTTCTCTGGCTGGCTGAAATGTGTAAAAATAGCAAGAAAAAAACCCACCAGAACCCAAGATCCCTCTAGAAAAATTCTCTGCCTGTGCTGCTGAAGTCAGGCAGTTATGGTAAACGCCTGTGCTGTCTTGGAAAGCAAATTTTCATTGGACTGATTTATTGGTAGATAATTGAAATTATGAAAGAGTATTTGCCCTGATGATGAAACATGTTTTAAATGTCAGGCAATCGCACAACATCTTTCTTGAAAGGAGGGGCATGCTGAATCCCTGAAGCTGTACCACTCCAAAAGTGCCTCATGCAGGACTCGGTGCTCGCTGTGGTTGCCACAGCCCTGCTGGACTCACAAATACATCAGGAAAAGGCAGCAAATTCTACCCTTATGATGTCCCTGCTTTTGCTGGCACATACTGGACTGTCTCATGCTTGTCATCCTCTTCTCCCTCTGAAGCCTCTTTTTCTTGGAACACACCACAGCTTTTTCTCCTATTCAGCTATGCTGACCACAAAGGTGGGTAAGATAAACCAAAGAAAATCTCATAACCCAGAGATGCCTGGTGATTTTTCATGCTGCCTATCCTCTGAATGGCCACCAGCACCCCAGAACATGCCAACAAGTTCATCTGCGAATCACTTCAGCTAGTGGGCCTGTAAGGAAGAGAGACCTCTTTCCTGCATGTCAGAGGCTGATTTAAAGTTGTATAATGAAGTTCATGTTGCATCCAAAAAAAAGGCAATGAGAAACTGCCTTTGTCCTCCTTAGTCTTTGCCTTGTACGTAGTGCAAATTCATTGATTTAGCAGAATGGTGAATCTGACTTCAGGACTGTGGTGTGTTCTGCTGGATGGTGAGAGCTGTGCTAGATCCTGATCAGCTGTGTCTCCTCCCTCTTGGTGATGCAGTGTGCCCCCAAACCCACCCAGGTACCCAGCGTGGAGCACAGAGAACATTTGTATGTGTTACATTGTTGGCCTAGAGAGCAAGACACTGACGTGATGTATATGAATATGTTTCAGTGCCTTCCTTAGAGAATCTCCCCATTTCCCCCCAGCTGTCACATTCTTTGTGATTTTTCTCATAAAAACCTCATGCTTCAACTTTCTGGTTTCCAGACCCTCAGTCCCTTCTATTAGACCTGAGTGTGGCTAAGACCCCTGTCCTCACCTATCATCCTTTCTGGCCCCTCCCAACAGCATGCATTTCACTTTCCAGCATACACATATGCTGCTACAGTCTGGTGGATCTTTTTGCTGTTCCTTTCCATTGCTTTCTGGAATTAGCTAACTGCTTGGCTCATCAGTATTTTGTGTATGCTTAGGGCTGTTCCCAGGCTTCAGGAGGGAACTAGCACCTGGGTTGTCTCAGTGCTTGGAGCAATGTGCAAAAGAAAATTCTGTTTCTTGTCTCCAGAATGAGGAATAGCCACTCTTCTCAAAAGAAGCTTCCCAGAGTTTCTTTGTGCACAATAAAAAATGAGCTTTCTTACTTTTTGCTTAGCTGAAAGGCAGGCCTGGATGGTTGGGGAAAAATGTGGTCACAATCCTACATAATCCTTTCCAGCTCTTTTGAAGGAAGATCTTTGTCTACTTTTTTCTCTCTCCTGCTGTTGCTGTGCCTACCACTCAGTGCCTCACCTGGACTCAACTTTGCTTTGCAGCTTTTCCCTCTGAATCTTCCTCCTCTCACACACCAGCTGCCTATCCTCTCATCCAAGCAGCTTTTCACACCATATAATGTTTTGCTGTTCTCCTTTCCCAGTGATGCAGCTCAGTGGCTTGCCAAGCCAGGACACACCTCTGTCTGTTGGGGAATTTGGGATACACTGGGGTGGGGTTGGGGAAGGTTGTGCCTTGTGTGCTTCAGAGAGCAGAGCAAAGGGAGCACCAGGAGGAGGTGGCTAGGGCAGGGCTGGTGGAATTGGGGACTCTTCAGCTCTTTGGGGAAGATGAAGGAGGAGGGCAAACACAGCAAGGAGCATTGTGGGAATAGTGGCCAGTCAGTACCAGTCTCCAGCTGTGGAGGCTGCCAGCCTACCCTCCTCCAGCTGTGGCCAGATCTGGGTGCCTGCTCCTGCTACCTCTGCGCAGTCTCTGCTAGCTGCCCTCCCCATGGTTTTCCTTGCAAGAGCAACCTCTCCCTCATGGGGCAGCCTGTAGTTTCCCATCTCTCCCTTCCTTGTTTCTCCTGCAGTCAGCCGTTCTCCATCTGGCTGGGAAGGCAGGACAGGACATAAGGAATGTATCCCAGGATCGCACAGAGGAAAAGATGTTGAAGAGCTGCTGCTGTAGCTCTCATTATCGAGAGTGGTGTGACGGTGAGCTGCTTATGACTTGGTGGCATGTGTGTCTGGGACCTCTGCCAGAACATCCATTTGGAGAGAGCTGTGCGTGGTGGGGTGATACAAATAGCAGAGGAGATCACAGAAACCAGGCACTGCCAGCTGTATTTGCTGCTTTGCTTTTTATTTTTATTATACAACATGCTAGGATTTAAAAGTGACTTGAAGTACATTTTTTCGGTAATAAATCAGAGCTTCCTAAATACAGTATTGGTAAAAAAATCCTTGAAACTTAGGTGCACTTTATGAGGTTTGAGAGACTAGAGCAGGCAGCTTAAATATTCAGAGCATCTCCCCATTCCTGAGATTCATTTGCTTATTTCAACAGAATCTGTTTATCAAGGCCAAAATATGGAATTTCTCTTTTTATCTGAATTGCAGCTTACTTTTACCAAAACATAAAGGGAACTGGAGGCCTCTTGGGGCCCTTTTTTGTCTACAGTAGATGAGGAAGGTTGATCAGTCCTTTCTTTATAAAATTTACTGGTGTTTGATAAGGAACCTGAGCTGCATTTTTTAATTTTTATGTTCAACTTCAAAATAATCTTGGGGATGCCATGTCTTTTTTCTGTGAAGGAGAGCAAACAAGCAAGGGAGAAATTGTTCCCTCCCATATTTCTTTTATTCAATATAATAATAGAAAAGAATTCTCCAAATGTTCAAGATAATAATAAAAAATAACTCTGAGTGTCGTTACGTTGTATTTATTCACTGGCCTTAGAGGAAGTGATATTTTCTGAGCAACATAAAAACACACAGCTCTCAGGTGTGTTGAGTTATGAGAAAAGCAACTTGCACATCCAAAACAACACAACAAACCTAAAAATCCAACACTTCAAACCACACTGCAGCCAGAGTGGGAATCCCTTGCAACACTACTTATTCTAAAATTTCCTATCTCCACATTACAATTTTATTTTCCCTCCAAAGTATCTAAATTAAAATGAAGACAGGTTGTCAAGCTAATTTATTAATCAGCAATGATGAAACTGGTTAGATCTCTCTTGTCCTTCTTCCTGCAGTCCTCTTGACCTTAAAGCACAATGCAAGATACTCTACAAATGTAGAGTACAATAAGATACTCTACAAATCTACTTTACAAATGTAGAGTATCTTACATTTGTGGTAGCCTGGTGCCCTGTTTCTGCTAAGAAGGTCCTATAATGAAGAAAACAACTTGTACTTCCATTATGGTGTGTTGTGCATGTCATACATGTCCAGCCTGTTCTGTCTGTCGTATGACTGATGCACATCAGTGGCTATCTCAGGATGATGTGCACTGTAAATCCACATGTATGTGTGAGAGTGACCTCAGTTTCTGATAGCAAAGCTTTTGGGCTCTATCTGAACATGTCTAGGAACCTTAGTGTCTTTTTCTAATGTCCATGTTTAGGAGTTTGAAATGAAAATAATTTCCTAAGAGCTTTATGAATGTAGACCAAACTGATTGTGAATTGGTATCTGTGGCATAGAAACTCTGTGTGTAAATAAGATGTAACTTTAGGGGTTAGTGGGTATATCTTTATTAGTAGGGATGAGCAGTGAAAAGGCAGCCCGGGATGTCTGCATTTATTATAGTCTGGCTTGTTTGGCTGATTTTGTTGCTCTAAACTTTGTCCATTTGCTGAACAGAATTCAAGGGGCTTCTTTGCATGATACTCTGACCCTTGTTCAATGTTCTTAATCACAAGCCTAACTTCAAGCATATGAATAATTTCATTTATCACAGGTGTTGACAAATCCATTTCCGAGAGTCCATTTGCTGTCTTCTCTAAATATAACCACTTGTATTTTCTGTTAGCATAAGAAGTTCATCCAGTATTATTCTCCTCTTCCTGCTTTTTCACCCTGAAAACACATTATGCTCTTTTAGACTGGAAGGATTTAATTCCTCTTAACAGAGTGAATGAGTTATGGAAAAAGAAATGTTTATTAAAATGGCCAAGAGAACAATTCTACAGATCATGAAAGTTTCAAAAAACAGTTTGCAGTGAAAGGCAAGTGATTGGTCAGAGGGGAAAAATTATATCTCTAATGAAAAGGGTTTCTATTTTCACATGCATAGTCACATCATCACAGAATGGTTGAAGGTGGCAATGACCCTTGGACATAATCCAAACTAACGCCTCCTGCTGAGATCACAGCCAGACAGAACATATTGCTCAGTACTGTAAACCATCAGATTCTGAGCATCTCCAAGGGTGGAGACTACACAACCTCTCTGAGCAGCCTGGTCCAGTGTTCAATCACTCTCTCAGTGAGAAGTATTCTTGTGTTTAAACTGAGTTTCCTGTATTTGAATTTCTGCCTGTTGCTTGTCATCCTGTAACTGGACACCACTGAAAAGAGCCTGGTTCCATTTTTTTGCTTTCCCCGTCAGGAATGGTTAGGCTGAATAGGATGCCCTTGAGCTGAACACTGCCAGCTCTCTCAGCCTCTCTTCATTTGTCAGATGCTCCAGGCCCTCTCAATCTTCCTGGTCCTTTGGCTGACTCAGTTCACCATGCCTTTGTCTCTCTTTTTTGGGGATCTCAGCACTGGACCCAGCCCTGCAGCTGTGTCTCAGCAGGACTGAGGAGAGGGGAGGGATCATTCCCTTGACCTCCTGGTGGTGCTCTGCCTAATGCACTGCTGGACACTGTTGGCCTGCTTTGCTGCAGAGGTGCATTCTTGGCGCAGAGCTTGTTCATCAAGATGCCCAGGTCCTTCTTTAGGGAGCTGCTTCCCAGCCTGTAGTAGTGTTTGGAATTATTCCTGCTCAGGATGTGGTATTTAATTTTGTTGAGCTGCACAGTGTTTCTGTTGCAAGGTTTCTGCACAAGGTTTTCTGCTGAATTTCTTCAGTATGTCCATGTGTTTCTGGATGGCAGCAAGGTGATCTAGTGCATCAGACACTGCTCCCAGTTTTGTATCATCTGGACTTGCTGAGGGTACCCGCTGTCCCAGCATCCACATCATTGATGAAGAAGCTAAATTGTCTTGGCCCCAGGATCTTCTGCTGGGGTACTCCAGCTGTGTCTTGCTAGGCTTGATGCTGCTAACCTCAACCTGTAAAGCTCAGCAGGTTTTTTTGTAGTCAGTTTGTCTCCCTGTCCACTTATCTGACCAAACCACACTGCTGGTCTGCTGGGTTGTTGTGAGAGACAGTGTCAAAGGCATTGCTGAAGCTGAGATAACATCCTCTGCTCTCGCCTCTCCACCCAGCAGTCATCTCCTTTGAGAAGGCCTGAGTTAGCAGGTTGTTGGGAAACCACTGAGGATAGAACAGCTAATACCCTGTTGCATTAGTGTCTCAGCCAGTGAATTTGCTAACTAGCTGCTCAAATGTCAAATCTCTCAAAGCTGTGGAACTCAGTTGTAATTTTAAGCCTGAATCTAGCTACTTTTAAGATGAAGAAACATATTTTCAGTTAATTTAACAAATAACCAGTAAAACTTCTCAAGCATTTTTTATAAGTTCTAGTTAAAAAAAAAAAAATCAGTGCAAAAATAATTTTGGAACTTTGAATGCAGCAGGTTAGCAATAACATGTGAAATCTCGAGGCATTAAAGGGAGGAAGGCCTTCCTCCCAGGTAACATTGGAATCTTATGGCTCTTCAAATATGATTAAATTTTTTCTTACTTCAAGTTAAATCAGAATAAAATCTGTAGTTTATGATTTTGCATAGTTTTGCTATTCCAGTTGGGGTAATTTTTGTTTCCTTTTGTTAAAACTAAATTCTTTAACTTCCATGCTAGTTAATAATTTGTAAGTGCTCAGTGCTATGCTAGATTTACAGAGAGTAACTTTGTCTCACTGCCTGCATAAGTAGTGCTCTTTTTCCCCCTTTCTATAAAAGCTTGAATGTGTTGCAAATCTGTGGCCTCTATTGAGTCATGCTGTGTAACCAGGCCAAGCAGAGATGTCTTGCCTATTTCTGTCTTTCTAAGGATATTTCTAACATTTGGCTCTAATTAAGAGAATGTAGAAATGAGGGACAACAAGATATTTTTTACACGACCTCCAATTACTTAAGGAGAATGGTAAACTTAACATTTGAGTTCTCTTCTTAAAATGTAACTAGTGTGTTGGTCATTTGTAACATTTAAGTGCTTTCATGAGGAGAAAATATGTGATGCAAAAATAAGGGGTTACTAAAAGGTCACTTTTACAGGAACAGAAGGCATAACAGGAGTCAGTGGCTAGAATCTGAGCCCAGAAAATTTCAAATTAGATGTAGGGTTCATATTTTTAATAGGAGAGGTCACTAACCTCTAGAGGAAACTGCTGGTTGACAAATTAAATATTTCTATTTAGTAAAGACTGAAAGATCTCCTGGTAGATGCACTGTAGCCAGACATAAATCTGTCCTGTATTCCAACACAGCTGAACCTAGTGCAAGGGCAGCAGTCTGTGGTAAAAGAGCATGTGATAATGCAAAATGCTAGAGAGAGCAGGGGGGTTCAGCATCAAACTCTAATCACATGTGGCCCCTTACCCAGCCTGCCACCCTCTGTTGCTGTAGCACTCATCCTTTGTGAGATGGGGTAAGAAGCAGCCTGCCTCTGGGAAGACTGGGGCTGATACTTAGGACAAGAAACTGTGGTCCATCCTGTAGACCACTTTACATCTGCTCCTGAGGTTTGGCCAGAGAGCCCCTTTGGTGCTGGTAACCTGTCCCCAGGTCCCTCTGTCCAAGGACAGTGGAGAGTATGAGGAAGCCCAGCTGCAGCACTGCTAAAACACCAACACTGGTGCTTGGAGTTAGTTCAACTAGTGGCACACTTGTCTGTTTGTAGTCTGGGATTAGATAGGGGAAAATGCTGAATAGGGCAAACCTGAATACAATGATTTAGACAGACAAAGGGATCTACCCACAGAGAAAATCTGAAGACTGGAAAATCTGCAAAGAAACTCACAGAGAGTTGCTGTCACTGGAATAGTGCAGCCATACAGGAATGGAGCTGAGGAACCCCATACTTGCCCTTAAGAGACAGAAAATGATCCAGTGATAAGACCAAGGCAGAAAGTGTCATTTTAAGGCTGGGGTTAACAGGAGAAATAGGGAGTTAAAAGGTTCTGTTTAACCTGTCCTCTCCCATTGTGGTTCTGCATTCTGCACAGTAATTCTTCTGTGAACCTCATAATTTCTGTTAAACTCAGTCATACTTTTCTGGAAAAACAAATACAAAAACCAGAAGTACTGTACCTCTACATGTCATTTTGTAAAATACAGAAAACATTTGGCTGATTAATAAAGGCATGGCTGTGTGGATGTGGTACTCTCTGATCCCCAGATAGAAGGCACAACAATTACATATTGTTTATTTCTTGTGATCCTGGGTGTGGGTAAGTCTTGAAGGCGAGTCAGCTGTGAATTAATAATGTGTGGAGAAATTAAGAAACCCATATAATTTAGTGAAATGATATTCTTATGATAGCAGAAAATACACTTAGGCTCCTGTAGCCAGGTCATAGTTCTGTCACTGCTTATGATCCTCCCACTGAAATCACTGGAGCAGTGGCAGTGTTTGACATCATACTGAAATGTGTCCATAGTCCCATGAATCAGAAATAACAGATTTGTGAACCAAGTCTGAGACTTCATAAAGCGTGTCTGTGCATTAGGGTTCAGCTCCCGCTGAACTCCAGCAGCCTTCTCTAGAAATCTCAGGCAGATTACCTGCTGACTTACCTGTAGAAACTCCAACTATGAGAAAAGTTGTTTATTCAAATACCTCTCATAAAAATAGCATTAATAATGTATTTCAGAAATCAGTCAATTATAATTCCTAGAAACATTTGTTCAGGGCACAGGAACAGCTCTGATTCTCCTGCATAGAGCTGGGAAGATGATAGGAATGAATACATTGCTGAGAAAGTGGTATTTGTTGTGAGGTTTAGTTTTTGACTATGACACATAGCTGTAAGATGTGTGGTTTTGTTGTTATTTTTATTATATGCCTTTTATTATTTGCTTAGGGACTAACCAGGGATCATTATGCAAATTTAAAACATCAACTTCATTTTGCAGATGGTTCCTCTTCCAAGTCATACTTGGCATAAACTCTCCTATCAAAGAATAAATAATTTGATACCTAAAAGCAAGTTATTCATTTATGTAAGCAAAAAGTTCCTTTGTTACTAAAATCAAAGAGAAGATTGTTTAAATGGATAACTCCACCAGTGTTTTGAGATCCCTTTTATACTTACTTTTTGGATCATCTTGTTGTGTTGAGATAAAAAGATAGAGTCACCATTTTGGGGGAAGCTCCACATACATGGGCTTTTATAAGCCATGTAAATCAAACCACTGGATTTGATTTTTATTATATGAACCCTGCTTTTATTACATGTACCCTGCTTTTGGATTTTGAGTATAATTAGTGTAACAATAACCCTACAAATATCTTATCCAAACTTTTTATCTCATAATATCATATCCATATACTTTCATCATCCTATACCACATCACCTTCCCCTCCTTCTCATTACATTTTATGCTGCCCAGCTGCATATGTAACATTTCATTGCTTCATACCTAATTAGCAGGAAACAATTCTGTCTCCTGAGTTATGAAAAAAATAAAATATTTCTCTTTTAGGCCATCTAACAGAAAGTCTGCTGTGCCTCTCAGAAATCCCAACCCATGTTTACTTCACTTCAGTTATTTAGCAAACAAACCAACCAACCACCGTGCTCCACAGTGCGTTATAAATGTTATTTGTCTGCATGATGGTAGGCCCTGAATTCAGCACCTCTGTCCTCTGAATATTGCTGAAGTTTTGTAGGCAGCATACTAAAGGGGAATTTTGTAGAAAGAGTTGGAAAATTATTATCTGAAACAAATAACAGATTTTTTTCTCCAGGTTAGCCAGTTCCTTGGGGAATGGATGCTATCTCCTAGAAGATGCTGACTTAGCCTGTTAATGGAGATACAGATTTCTAAAAGTACAAACATTCTTTTAATTAGTCCACATATTCAGATCCAGACTTGTATCTCTGAATTAATTTGTTTCTTATGTCACAGTGCATAATATTGCAACATAGCCTGGTGGGGGTGTTTAACATGAACTTGGAGTACTGTGGAAGCTGAGACAAAAGGGTAGGATTTTTCTGTGAGAGCTTAAGATCAAACGATGGGAAGTTGTTTTTTTGGTTTATTGTTTTGTTTGTTTGTTTGTTTGTTGGGGTTTTTAATGGGAGGCTGAATTTAAAACATTTCCTCTTTGTCAGAGAGACTTGAAAAAAGACCTGAGTGCGGTGTTCTGGAAGAAGCTGGTAAGAGGTACTGATGGGGACATGTAGGTCTTCATTATGTCCAAAGGCTGCATTTGGATCACTGTTTTGTAGTCACTAGAGACTGTATATCCTGTTAATATATCTAATCTGTTTTGAACTCAATTTTACTTAACCTCTAGAACTTCCTGTGCCTATGAGTTTGGCAAATTGTAGAGTGAGGAAAATGCCTAATTTTTTCCTTACTGTGTTCTCTTTCTAAGCAGCCTGTTGAGGTATGTATGGTAAACACCTGTGCTCAAGAGTGGTATGCATCCAACTTTCTTTTCCTTTGTTTGTAGTGAGTGTTGCTGACATGGTGATACGTCCTAAATATAAAAGAAGAAAAAATTACCTAGAGGGGAGCATGAGGAGAAATAATAAAGAAGATTATATATTATCTGCACAGATGGTGGCTCTTAATGTTCACAGACTCAGTTTCAAATAAGTTAAGAATGTACTTTTTTAAATGACCTTTTGAAATTTACTGTAGCCCACAAAGCAGTTTGAGATATTGCTGTTGTAAACCCACTTGGTTTTGTATAAGCAATGCAATATCCTGTTCCATGGTGCTGTGAAGCTGGATTGGACTGTTTTAGTGGTTAATGGGTCATGTTCCACCTGGAGGCCTGTGACAAGCACCGGGTCTGTGTTGGGACATGCCCTGTTTAACATCAGAGACCTGGTGAGGAGACCAGGTGCACATTCATCTGGTTTACAGATGACATCAAACTGGGGGAACCAGTCAGTGTGCTGATGCACAGGGTTGCCATTTGGAGAGACCTGGGTAGGCTGAGCCAACAGGAAAGCAATAGGGCCTGTCATGATTTAGGGATGGCAGCTCCCAATTCAGTGCCCCCAGCCAACCCAGCCAACCAAGACTCTCTCCCAAACCAGATGCTGCTTGCTCTCACCTCCCACTTCCCCTTTCCCTTCCTGATGCCCAGACAGAGTTGTGAAGTGGAAGCACAAAAAGGTGAAAATTACAGGTTGAGATAAAAACAATTTACTGGAAACAGCAATGAGATAAGATAATGAACAGTAACAGCAACAATATTAAGAATAAAAGGTATAAGACAAAGAAACTATTTGCAGTGAAAAAAAACAAGACAAACTACCAACTTGTTCCTCCCCACCACACCACACTTTTCCCTGTCCTCAAATGAGAAAGAGTCCCTTAGTCCTGTCCATTGCAAATGGCATGAGATGGTATTGTGTAGCAGTAGGGTCTGGCCATATACCCTTCCTGGTTACTGTAAAAAAATTAACTCTGTCCTGGCTGAAACTAGGACAGGACCAAATGTGCAGTCCTGCACCTGGAAAAGAAGCAAAACAGTTGACTGACTGTGAGGGGAACTGTGTTGAAAGGGATTGTAAATATATTATAAATAGCAAACAAATATGAGCCAACACTCTTCTGGCAGCAAAGATGGCTGACAGCACCCTGGGCTCTTTTAACATGAGTGGAATTAGTAAATCAAGGGAAGGGATTCTCTCCCTCAACACTCATGAAGGCACATTTAGATAGTGTGGCCTGTTTTGGTCTCTTGAGCATGGGAAGGACATCAGTAAGCTGGAATGAGTTCAGCAAAGAGCTATCATGATGGTGCATCTGCCATTTGAAGAGAGGCTGAGGGACCAGGCCTGGCTCACCTCAGAAAAGATGGCTTTGGAGGGACCTGACATCTGCCCCTCACTGCTTATGTTGGAGTGATGGAGGAGATGAAACCAGGCTGTTCACAGTGATGCAGAGTCATAGGGTAAGAGTTAACAGACATGTGTTGAAATGGGGACTTCAGGAGAAGTGTTTTCTCCACTAGGATGGTTAAGCAGTTGTTGTTCAGAGAGGCAATGCAGACTTTGTTCTTGGAGGTTTTCAAGATTCACCTGATCTGACCTGACAGCCTGGAGATTTTCTGAGGTCCCTTCTAGCCTTAATTATTCAGGGATCATAGGATCCTTCAGTTATGCCAAGATTTCACCCAGGGGGCATTTGTATATGCCAGGCAATTGCAAGCTTGATGTGTTCTATGGGCAGGTTCCGTTCATCATGTGTGCTCCTTTGGAAGCCAGAGGCCAGATTGTTTTTCCTTTTCTTATGTGTTACTGTTCCATCCTGATGCACACCCATCCACTCTGTGTATCAACTCGAGAAAACTCGAGTTTGTTTAACAGCATTGTTTGTCCATATCATTCTTGTTCTGTGTATCTGCTTCCTGTGAGTCCTTCCAATGAGGATATGAAAGAATAAAGCAAATGTGGTACAACTTCCCTTTTCTTTCACTGCCCGTGGCAGTGAGACGAACCGAATTACGTATCCAACCATTTATTTTTATTAGACTTCAAATTTGCCCTTTCTAGATTTGTTTGTGAATGGATTATCTTTTTTTCTCCTTTAATCTAATTTTTGGATGTTGCAAAATAAATAAATTAAAGTACTAATCAACTTCTTCTACTAATCAAGTTTTGTATATGAATCCTCCACATGGTTTGAAATGTAAAATTATTAAATTCCTACTGTCTTGCAGTGTGGGAGTTGGAAGTTCTGCCCAAGAGAAGGAAAAGAAACTGGAAATAGCTTAGAATATGTTATCTTCTTGGGGTTTGTGCTCTGTCCTAAAAAAAATGCAGCAATGTCATCTCTGATGCAACCAATGACGACAAATTGTCTAGGAGCTATGATAAACATGATTAAAACGTGTTTTTGTTAAGGATTGTGGACATTTGTGCTGCATGGCCTGAAATAAAATCCAGTTAAGGATTATCTAGATATGCTTTGATGTGCTGTAAGATACCTCGATATTCATGAATGGGCTGCTGTTTGCTAGATGTTATCTTTGTTCCTTAGAGCTCTGACTTCAGTGCACCTGCTCTTTATTTTAACAGCAGATTTGCAGAAAAGGTTTCATGTTGGTTCATGTTCTGTCACTTGACAGATGAGTTAAACTCCTGCAGAAAGTTTTCCTTCTTAGCTCACTGGCTCCCAAGTTGAGGATTTGATCATTGATATTTCCAGAATAATTTGGGAAGCTTAGTAGAGCATGTAGTTTCTGATGTGGCATTTTGAAAACATCACATCATATGAATACTTTGGAACTCTGAACCATAAATATGGTACTTACTTATGGTTCTTACTTTTATAAAAAATGCACAGTAGAGACCTTGATGGACATTGTCTCTGTCATGCTTGACATGAAATCAAGTAGATGCCTATTAGTTTTTCCTCTGGAAACATAAGAGCTTTCAAACCCGCAAACTTATGCTCTCTGTATGGACTATCTCTGCTAGCTGTTCACTCTCAGAAATTAAAACACTTGTAACCTTGCAGAGTAGAAGAGAAATTCATGAGTAACTGATAGAGCTAATAGGATTCCCCGTGATGCATCTCATTGCTGCCAAAGGTGCCAATAATAGCAGCATTTTTATTCCAGGTGAATGAATTCAGGGACATTCATCATTGTCTTGTTGCTTGTGGTCCTCTCTTTTCTCAACCAGTTCCCCTAGTCTCCAACAGGATTTCTTAAAGCCGAAGAGAAAGTCATGACTGCTTTCAGAGATGCAAATTGGCTGTGATAGAGTTGGCAATACCCTCTATCCATTGAAACTTCAGCAGCTGGTGCTTGCTTCACAGCCTAGTTATATGTCAACCAGCAAAAGTAGTTCCACATTCTTTACAGGAAGTATTGGTTATCCACATGGTCATTGTTACTAGTCCAGCTTAGCCAGAACTCCACAAAGTTATGACCAAATGGATGATCCTAAGGTTTGGGCAACACGTAGCCCAGTGTTGGACAGACTGCTGCTGTGGACAGGGAGTCTGCCCTCCATCCAACTTTTTCTGTCCAAGGACATGGAGGAGATTTGTCATTTGCTGTTCAAGCTGTGGTCTGAGACTGCAGATCCTGGAACAGGACTCTTCATCTTTCCCTTCAGGTCCATCAGTGTCCATCTCCATTGCACAGCCTCTCTCTACCTCTGCTCAGGATGCTGTGGTTGCTCATGGCGTTGATACAGAGTTATCCACCAGCAAAGAACATGCCTTGCCCACAAAATCTTGAAACTTCTCGGAGTTTGTTTGTTTCTGTTTTTTGGGGTTTTTTTTTTTTTTCAGAATGCTGAAATGCATGCATAGCTATGACCTGTTTTCTATTTGGTGTCACCCTTTGCTGAGTTATTACCTACACTGAGCCTGACTTTACTTATATTTCCCTGTTCTCTTTGAATGACTCTCTCTGTGAGTGTCTTGTCCTGCCTAGTTAACTACCAGTGTTAGTAACTGAATCAGACAGCACCTGATTTTTCAGCTTCTGGGCAGTCAATCAAGCTAAGAGTTAAGAAAAGACACCACCAAAAAAACCACCCCAAACCTATTCATTGTAAATGGAATTAATTCTATCTGGAAGTTACTAAGATGTAAAAGATGCAAAATTTGAATGTGGTTTCAACAAGCCACTTTCCAAAACAAATTTCTTTTTGAAGCCTCAGAATGGTACACATGTTTGTTAAAAGCCAGCAAGTACAAATATATCTTTAAAATTAACAAGGAAAAAACAAACTATTTCTGGTTATTCAGAGGAAGGAGCAGAATTCATAAATCCCTGCTCTGTACTAAAACAGACCTCATGAAAGGGTTTGGGTTGCTAAGAAAATTATTAAAAATTAAGAAAATGCTGAAAGCAAAATTGTCTTCACTATTTGACTCCTCATAACTGTGTACTCTTGAATTATACCACAATATGTATGTATTTTCAGCAGTAGCACTGCATCATTACAGTGAAATGAATATTGGAACAGGTGAGGAGCCTTCACTTAGGTTTCACTTAAGTCTTCCAACAAAGACAGGCAGTTTTTAACTGATATTTAGTTTCCCTGCAGGAAGTACACTTACCTTTGTGGTGTGGGCACAGTACTCTACAATGGCTTTTCAGTGGGTTGGATTTTTTTCCTTGTTTTATTCTATAGCTAGTCTTCACACTGAGCTGAGGAAGGGTAGCATGTAATTTAATATAATGATGGTTATTGCAGAGGTAATTGTTGCGTGGCTGATATTAAAGGGACGCTTTGCAGCTGATGAGCACTTCACTTCCCATTTCAAAGCTAAAAAACCCTCAACACAAACACACAAAGAGAGAGAAACTGCATCATTTAGACCTTTCTTTCAGAGAGCATTAGAGCATTCTCCAGTATGAGGAATATTCATTAGCTGTCCTTGTATGTGATTTGCAGGCATAAGCAACAAAGGAAAATAAGAGAAAGCCACAAATGCTGTGATTGAAGATGCTATGTTACTGGCATAGTAACCACTTTCTGAAGTTTGGGAATAAATGAGTAGATATTTTTAGACCTTTTTTTTCATAATGGAGACATATACCATAATTAACATTTTCCTTTTTGTGATTATTGTTCATAATCCTACTTGTGTGCTGGCTGGCCTGTATGTCCCTTTGTGAGAGTATGCTCTGCTCTTGGATTAATAATTAGAGTTTAGCTGTATTTTGCTCTTCAGTTTGGACTAAGGTGTGTTGTGTTCATATGTGCATTGCTTGACTTGTAAGGCAGCTGTGTTAGGGGGGAGGTGTGAACTGGGAAGAACAGCTTCTAGCTTCTTGGCAAGGCCTTCTAGATTTCCAACAAACCTGCATGGCTGATTTGCTTAACATGCAAACTACAGAAGGTGATTTCAAGGACACAAGCATTCAAAAGCAGAGCAGAAGAGGGCAGAAGTGCTGTGATGTTCATATATGCTTTAATGGTTTTAATAAGTGGAACAATCTGTTGCCTGCTTGCAGAGCCAGGTCATGAATTCCCTATCTTGTAAATCTCTTCTGAGACTGGGAATCTTAGTAGAGCTAAGCTTCAGCCTCTTCAGCTCCTGGGGCTGACTACAAGTCCCACAACATTTTCTGTAAGAAGTATAAATTCAAAGCAATGGACAATATAAAATTATTTAGATTTTAGAACTTCTGGGGGAGTTTAGGTTATCAGAACATATAAGATGGCAGTATTTATCTTTGCTTACCACCTAGATACTTTCCTGTGTAGGAATTGCCAGTTTTCAGTTGCCAAATAGTAATCCAGATTAGAATGAATTTTAGTAACAGATAAAATGATTCTTAAACACAGCTTGTGTGTACACCCTTTTGAGAAACACCAAGGACTTGTGTAAATGTTTTCTGTAAAGGTAAAGTATTCAGGTCAAGTATGTAGTATGCTTCTGGTGTCTTAAATTTAGGAATTTTCCTACACTTCAGCACTGCCTCTCTCAGTGAGTCAGGTTTGGAAATGAGACTGATAGCCAACTGGCTTTTCTTTTAAGAAGATTCAGAATGCTTGAACAAACAAGTTGTGAAAGGTTCCAAAGGGAAATTGCCCAGACTGGAGCTTGTCTGAGGAGAGTTTGTCATCAAGGGGAATTCTTTGACATCTAAGAAATCTTTCACCAGCAGTAGACATCCCTTACATAGAAAAAACACTGCCAAGGACTTGTGGAAATATTTGAACTGGAAATGACTAACTAATTGATTACTGGGCCTTTTCTACCACAGCCTCTTTTTTTCTTCCTTCTTCATCTTCTTTTCACTTGTTTGTTTGTTTTTTTTCTTTTTCTTTTTAAATCATGCAGTTAAGAAACCAAAGGCATTCCTGGCCAGGATGGTTTCCTCAATTGACTGAATATTCCCATTTCCTCCCTTGCTTCCACTGGCCCCACTGGGACAGAAAGTTCTGCTGCATGTGGCTCAAGACTCATCTCCTTTATCAGTTCACATTGAGAGTTTCACTATTCATTTACAGACCCTTGATCAACCACTGGCTGTCAACAGAGGCAGGAGGCTAGAAAGCCCTACAAGCCCTTGGTGTCTGAGAGCAGCCAGAGGAACTGCTTAACTGGAGGGACAGAGAGGTCAGTTCAGTCTTCTGGAACTGAGGGCTGTGGTTTCAAACCTCCTTGTAAATGAATTGTGAGTGTAGGGGTGTTGTGTGAAGGGTGTCAGCAAGCAGCACTAGTTCTCATATCTCATTGCAAGGGCTATGACATTGTATGCTTTTGAAATGAAGTATTTATCCAGTTCTGGAAGAGAATTCTAGGCTGCAAACCACGAGTGGAGATAAACCGCCTTGTGGCCCTGTGTTTGGCTTTTGTGTTACTGAGGGGCTCAGCATTTCTCATTGCTTTGTTTCTTGCTCAGTCTGCCAGCTGCTATGGACCACGCTCTCAGAAGTCTCATTCCCTCTATGCACAGCAAAGAGGGAGCCTCAGCCTTCAGGAAAGCATCTGGAGGTCCCATGAAAATCCAGTCTTTGAAGTCTCCCATGTTGTATTTACCACTTTTCATTTGTTCAGACCTCTGTGGAACTTTCAGCTATTTGAAGGACTCTTCTTTGTTTCTTTTTTAGCACACAGCACAATACCTTTCATCAGCATCTTTTCCCTGGAGTGTTGTTTGCATTTGCCTGTTTCTCTCTAGAGCTTGCTTACTTCTGAAGCTTGAAGTGCTCAGCTTGCAGTATTGGGGCAAGTCTCCCACTCTGAGTCAATTCCAAGATACAGAACTAGTCTTGTCTCATTTTTTTACCTTTGCTACCTTGTCAGGCTACAGCATTTCCTGCAAGATGACACATCAGAGTAGATAGGTGACAGCTCCCCTGACTTCTCAGGGGGTTTCCCTTCAGCTTCCTGAGCCTCAGGAAAAATTAGCTTTTCAAAGCTCCTCTCAGCATCCTTTGAGGCTGTGTCAGAATTTTACTCTACAGCTTGTATTTCTTGCTTGAATGCTTCAGCTGCTAGTCATTTCTTTCTCTAGTAAGATCACTTCTTTCTCAGTCATGCTTGACAAGAAGCTTGGAATTGTCTTCTCTTGAAATTGTCTTATCTTGATGAAGATATTTAGTTTGCATGGGCCTCAAGTGCTCTGTCTGTCAGGCAATTTAATGCTTAATCCTCTGGTTCCCCTTTAAATGGCACACATCTCTGTCTCAAAGAGCAGCTGGAGAAGAGAGAAAAATTTCCTTGTAGGCATTTTGTGATCTTGATAATTTGACAGGCATCAAGGGAACTGCAAGGGCTGCCTGTGAGAATCTACTGGGACAAGATATGACTGCTTTCCATTGCCATAGTGCTCAACACCATCCTTCTCTTTTTCCTCAGCGTCTTCAACCTTGAGATCCAGAGAGAGGCTATAAATGAGAAATGAACTTAGATGAAAATGACAATGCAGTGTCTGAGCATTATCAGACATTGAACCAGTTACTTTCCTTCATTTGGAAGGAACAGCTTAAGTAAAGTGAGGATTCATTTGTGTGTGAAACAGACTGGTAAGATGAACTTTATTGCTATGAAATATTACCAAGGCACCTGCCCCATACAGGTTTTTTGATATTGCTGGCAGGTGGTTTTGTGGGAGAACTTTGCTGAGCTTCTCTGTCTGCAAGGAGGCATCTTGAGAGGGCTACAATGGAAGGTTGAGGATAGTTTGTAGTATTTTAAAGTGTCAGTTCCCAACTGAAATATTTTAATGTAAGCTTACTTAAAAGCAGTAGTACCAGTCAGGAAGAATTTTACAAGCTGAACATATATTTTTCTGTTTGACTTCCCATGTGTAGGTTGCAGTATTAACTGATGTTCAGTGATGGTACCAGAGCCCAAATTTGGTTTTTATCACAGAATTTGCATTTTATGGTCACAAAAGTTGGAACTTGGAGGGAGACCTTTTACAAGGACATGTTGTGACAGAGCAAGGTTTCAAACTGAAAGAGGGTAGGTTTAGATTAAATATTAGGGAGAAATTCTTAGTAAGAGTGATGAGGCAATGGAACAGGTTGCCCAGAGGTGTTGGGGATTCTTCATTCCTGGAAGTGTTCAAGGCCAGATTAGATGGGGGTTTGAGCAACCTGGTGTACTTAAAGGTGCCCCCGTCCATGGCAGGGGGATTGGAACTTTATAGTCTTTATGGTCCCTTCCAGCCCAAAGCATTGTATGATTCTAACTAGACGGGCCACTTTCACTTTCCTTTTTAGGGGTTATTTTTAAAGTGTTTCACTTTCTGGCTCCCCTCCATTTGACCTGTGGTGTAATGTTTGGACTAGAGATGCTTCTGGGGAAACATTAAATCCAAACAAACTCCTTTCCACCCTGTTTTTCATGAAATCTTTCTTGGATGGTCACTAAAGTTCTATTTTTCCATTACATTATTAAACACAGACACGCACTAGAGATCTCATGGTTAATAACTTTCCCAAACTAAAGCAATTTTAAATGCTTTTTTGTTTGTTGTATTTTGGAAGGCAGTTAGAAACACTGTGGTGCTTACTTGTTTTGTTTGTTTAATTTTTCTTTGTTTTGGGAATTTGGGGGAGGATTGTGAGTTTTTGGCTTTGCTTTGTTTTTCCTGAGGATGAGATGGAAGAAGTGAGGAATTGGAAACACTGGAAATCCTTGGCAGAATAAATTTTTCCCCTTGGTAGTATGTCTGGAAATGAGAAGAGACGAGTTGTTAAAGGATTGGTGTGTTATACTGTGATTTATGGAAACTTTCAGCAGTGACAATGCCTTCAATCATACCTAGGGACGTATGAGTTCCTCCTTTCACAGCAGGCTGATGTGTTAGGTGTTCCTGCAGTCATACAGACCATACAGATGCTACACAGGCAAGCTCTGGGACAATTTTGAAGCGATATCTTTACTTTTATAGGGTGTGCAGCAAAAGCAGAATGAAATATTTAGATCTCACTATCAGGAATTTAATAAATTAGCCCTCGATTACTGAGTCTTCACTAGATATGTTCCAGTAAAGAAGCAATGAAGGTCAGGAATGGAAGAGGAGAGGGGACTAAATAATATGGGTGGAATTGATGTGAAGATTTGCTGTGGCTGTGATCTGCCTGAACCTTTGCTGAAGCCTGGCTTCCCAAGAAGTTGCATTGTTTCTCTATCTTGCTTTATCCATGCTTTATTAATTTATTTCATGTCTCATAAAATCATCAGCTCAGGATGCTATAAAATCTCTGCTTGCTTTGCCCGTGTCTAACATATCTATCATTTTCCTCCCCACACTCCACACCTGGGATAACATGACAAGGGGTCTCCTCATGTCTTCACAGGCTGCCTTTGTGTCAGGGTCCTTAAATCAAATAGTTTGCTTTGTATCCTATTGTTGGATAAAATATGTATTTCATATGTTGCTTTGGTAGTGCAAGCATCTTATGAGACATTCTTCCTGCTGGACTGTTTTTTCAACAATATCTGGTTTGAGTTGATGAATCTGAGAACTATAATCTGTATTTTTATTATGAGCTTCTTGGCACTGATGTGTAATAAATTTACTTCATTACCCCATCCAAGAGAAATACTGCTAAGTTGAGGGTCATGAATGTTTCATATCAATATCCTGTCTTTAATAAATCCTAGTAACTTCTGCAAAAAATCTGTCTGCTTTCTGTTTTGGGATATTCAGGAAGAAAAATATGGAAAAATGAAATATGTTAGTCTAAGACTTCCTAGCTTTTCAGTGCCTCTGTCTCCTTTGTCTTCCTAGTTGATAGCTCCAGGATGTTCTAACTCATCCTGGCTGGAGCTGAGCCTGGGGACAGAATGGGGTTGATCCATCCATACTTACTGGGACTCACTTGCTAAAATGCTTTCCCTTCTAGCATTTTAAAACTTCTCCTCTCTGAATCCTAAATTATTTATATATAAGAGCTTCATACCCAGTCAAATATTTTCTCTCCATGGCAGTGGCAAGCAAAAGGCAGTATGAGACTGGTAGGCTTGTGGGGTAGTGGCAGAAAACCTACGTGATGGGAACCATGTGGTGTGCCTGGCATGTGGCACATGATGAAGCCTGCAGGCACTGCTGGTGGGAGTAGTAAAAAGACTTTCTCAGCATAACATTGCCTGGCCCTTAGACTCTGCTAGTATTCCCGTCTTTCCAACACGCTGACATCTATGCTGGCAGCTTGTTCTGCTTTACCTTGTTGGGGATAGACAAACAACCTTCAGGGTGAGCTGATGACTTTGCAGTGTCTTCAGTGTCTAAAGTGTAAGAAAGTAGATTACATAAGAACATATTAAGACTGTATGGTTTTATTCTGGTCCATTTTGGGAGATGATCCTTGTGGCCCCTGCTGGTACAAAATCCTGGTACGGGGGAAGATTACATCTTGCTGTACATCAATAGGTGTAACACCACCTGTTATCCACACCTAAAACTCAAGCTATGTTCTCATAACAAATGAAAGCTATGGCACAGTACTTTCCAAAATGAGCTGTGATACCAAGATTTCAGTTTACTTTGGAAGATGGGACCAGGATGTAATTTCGTAGGTGGGTTTTCTGGACTGTTGTAACTTGTCAAAACACACTTCAATCAGTCAGATTACTGGAATTCCCTGGGGGAAAGCAGCCTTCAGAGGAATTAAAAACATAGTGTAGCAGCACAAATAGTTTCCTTGCCTGTTGCATAATAGGGTGACTTGCTTGGTTATTCCATGGTTGGTCCTTTCCATGCTGAAAGAAGTATTTGGAAACAATCATCTAGACTACACTTAATGGCCTGATCTTTTTTTTTGAAATCATGTTTCCAAGTGAGGGAAGAAACCAAATTAAGGTGAGCATAGGGAATTTCCTAATCATCTCGTACCCTGAAAAAAAGGTTTGCTGTTTATGTGGAAGACAGGAGGCATGATTTTGCAATTACAGCATATGATAAAGGCTCCAGAAATCTTGAGTTTTTAGTTCCACCACAGATCTGTCTACCATTCCCTCCTCTCCCTGCCCTCTCCTTTTTTAAAATTGGTCTAGGAGGACCTTGGAGTCTTGTGAGGAAGGAATCACGTTGTCTGATGTTGCAGAATATCAGGACCCATTGTTTTTGTTCTGCAACACACCTAGATTTCCTGCCACGAACAACAGTAGGGTGGATCTAGAATCAGACCATTGTGTGGGTGGGGATGCAGGACACTTCATGTGCTGTATAAATAAAGATATTTCGTGTTAGTATTGCTTCAGACAGAAGATGTCTACAGTGCTCATAAACTACCCTTTGCTTTGGGAAATGGGACTGACACCAGATATTAAAACCTGAAGCTCATGACTTTATCACTCGTGGTTTGGTTTGCTTTTCAGCTCACCAAGCAATACTTTCTTGCTCTAAATACAGCTTACACTAAAAATCAGTGCTGCTATTGCAGCTGCAGTGACAGCCCCTGCTTTGAATGAGATATTCCATGTGCAAAGTAGCAATTCCACATAGCACAGCTCAAGGCTCACTGAAGCTAAGGAGGACTGCTGGCTTGGCTGATGCATGCTTCGTGCTGCTTAATTTGGGCTGACACCATAACATCTGACCCAGTGGTGCTTTATTGCTGGTGTAGGGTTGCTGTGTTCCAGCTCCAGTTGCTGGATCAACATTTTCTGTTGGTCTGCTGAGAGGTGCATGTGTATTCACGCAGTTGGGGTGTTCCTTCCGCTATTTCTAGGAGCAAGCAAACACAGAGGTGTGGAGGAAAGAGGATGCTGGTTGTTTATTCCCAGAACTCATCGTGTTTCCAAGAGCTGTATTTGTGTTGGTTTGTCTGGAACTTGCACCAACGAGGTCACAAGGTTGGATTTCCACTTGTTTCACATTTTGTAGATAGTTGTTGAGTTTCAGGAGTTTCACCCTGCTGCTGCTCAGGGTGGCATGGAGTTACAGCTTGCTGTGCTAGTGAGCCCTGCTGTGCTGTCAGAAGGGGGGATACCCAAAGGAAGCTGTGCTGCCCTGTGGTCACAGCACAAACTTGGAGACTGATGGAAGGGTCCCAGTCAGCTAACAACCTAGCCTTATAGGACATTCCTGGACAAAAATATATGAAGAAACCCCAGCTGATGAAGGAATAAACTAAATAAGTATGTGTTTCTGTCACTGTCTTTTCTGGAACAGTCTTGCCTTATGTACTTGCTATTGCAAGTGAGATTTGGAGTTGTTTCTGTGTCAAAAGCTTTTTTTCATGGGAGATGTGGTACAGCTAAAGTGATAGGTCACCTTCTACACCTGGTAATGCAGGCTCTGTGCTGAGTGAGTTTTTACCTGGGAATTCAAATTTTCATGGTAGTCTCAAAAAGCCCCCAGCAAAACAACCCTTCAACACCACCAGTTAGAGCAGGAGGATGGTTGTAGGTAGATAATTAAAAATTGTGTCATGTTAATTATATAGTCTGGCTAGGTATATGCTTCTGTAATATAAAAAAATAATACTTTGAAGGAGGAAATTAGGGAGATGGCTAAGACTCCCTAAAGAGTCTCCCTAAGACTGCTAAAGAGAGCAGCAGTCTGAAAACAGCTGGGGGCTGGTTTGGCAGCAAAATCTTAACCCAGCAGCCATCATGCTTTGTCATCTGCTCAGACAAAGCCCACGTGAAACAAGGCTGACTCCTGACTTGTCACCAAGCCAGTGTGTGGTACATACAGACACTGTTCTTGTCAGTGACTGAAGGGTCCCAAACCTGCTCAGAACCCTGCCCATCAATGCCATTGGAAAATCAGTGGCCTCAGCACCTTTTTCTTACCAGCTACACCCATCTGACATGCTCTCTCCATGCATGGGAAGCCCCTGCAGCTTTTGGCTGCTCTGGTCCTCTCCTTGCTCACCAGTGCTTTCCTCCCTCCTTCTCAAACATGTGGAGGCAGTGGGAATTAACACTGGGAAGTGCAGAGCCAATTGACAGGAGGAAAGCCTGACAAGCTGTGCATCTACACTGGGATTCAAGGTTTGATTTATACAACTGAAACCCTGAAAAGAGGTTTGAAAAAATACAGCTCAAGAGAAAAATTCAAGCTGACCTCTTGCCACACAGCTGGAATCTGTGCTACGTGAAACAGAGGTACCAGGTCTCTGCTACCTTCCACACAAAATGACAGTATTAACTGGATCCTTATTTAGGAAATTTTAAATTTAAAATATGGCTCTGAACCTTACTGGGCCAAAACAAAACAAAACAAAACAAAAAAGCAACCAAACAAAACAAACCAGTAAAAGCTCCCTCTTGGTGGAAAATTTTTGTGGGTTTTTTCTAACAGAAGCTGAGGAAAGCATTATTCTCTGTGTCACTCTCCTTCCTGCTCAAAAAATGGGGGAAGGAGAGAAAAAGTTGGAAAAGGAAGAGAAAAAGAAAAAAACAAATGGGTTTTTTAAAAGTAGGAGGGGATTTTTGTCATGGAAAAACTTGCAACATAGCTTTGACAGACAAGTCCACCTATCCAGCAGGAGGGCTGCATGCCTGCCCAGCATGGGTTGGGGAACAGACCAGCTGCCTTTCTCTGGCAGGCAGATGTGGTGGTAGCACATTGTCCCAGCTCCAGAATCCTCCAACAATTGTAAAATGAGGCAGGGAGGAGAAGAGAGATTGAGAAGGTGGCAGAAGGTGGGAATAGACTAAGTCAGTGCTAAGAATAAGAGGCCAAAAGGAATCTACATTGTGAACTGTCCTGGAAAAACTATCACTTTGTGTAAATGCAGACATCAGAATTTGATTCAAAGCTGTGTTTTTCCGTATTAAACCCAATGCCTTAATATTCCATGTGAAGCAGCTGGTAGAGGTGAGGGGCAGATATGTACCTGTTTCCATAACATTTCGGCCTTTCTAGCTCAAATAGTACATGACCCCTTTGGTTGTCTGCTCCCTTTTTTTATCTGTACCTTAGTGGATTTCCATATTCCAGTATGCTCAGTTCCTTACTCAAGATTACTTGGGACAATCTATTATTTACCCTTCTGGGACCTGGTCAATTAAGTCTTTGATTAAAACTGCAGAGGTGAAGCAGGGCTCCATCAGCATCTGAAGATGGGCACCTTTCAAAGCTGTGGTCATGAGTAGGAAATCCAGGATAGATGAGCTGCTGGGCTGTTGGCTCCTCTGGTGCTCTTCCTTTTTCACCTGTGTAGGCCCAGCTCTTTGGAGTTATTTGAGCATAATCCTGGCAAACTCTGTGTACATAACCTAATACATACAAAGCCTTTTTCACAGCCCACACCTGAGACTGCAGACTCCCCTCCCTAAGTGTTTGTGTTTAGCAGAACATCTCCCCTCCCAGTCACATGGGGAGCATGCAGACAGTACAGTGTTAAAGCCATAAAAGACTGTAGTTCACATACAAGAAAGGCTAGGAGGCTGATGGTTCAGGGTTCCTGGAAAGCCTGGGATGCTGTATAAATGAGGTCATAACTACAACATCTTCAAATATGTTTCTAAAGCAAATGTTGCACAATTAAATTAAGGCTGCAGAGGAATACAAAAGTTGAGATGGATTTGTTTTTCTGTTGAGCAGCATAAAAATGTTATATATAATGATTCCCATAGAAAAATGTGGACTTCAAAATTAAAGCCCCAGCTGTGTTGTCAGTCAAAGAAAGTATATTGGATCGGGACATACAGAGCTGTAGACCACTGTGTAAAACCTGAGGAGTTCTCACCTTCTCTTTCTAGCAGAGATATGTATTTTCCTGGGCTTTCTGGTTTGGTCTAATGTGGACATTCATGCAGTAATTATCTTTTTTCTCAGGGTCAGTGACTGATAACCACTGGAGCTGTGCTGCAGATTGCTTCAGCTGCCTCCTGCTATCCCTGCATGTGGCTCTGATCTTACTTGATAGATATTCTCAAGCTGTGTTCCTTGGGATCTTTAAAAGAGTATTGTGTGGGTTTACAGAGCTACAATTTTTTTTTTCAGTTGTGTCTCTGAGACATTTCTCTATGTTGCTTGAAATTCCTTCACCAAGCTTTTGTTCAGCTGTTCCAAACAGACTTGCTCCTTGTAAAATCTGTGCTCCTGCTTTACTTAGAGACACAGGCATCTTTGGTTGACTGAGTTTCTCTACTTTCATGTGGAAATACTTGCATGACACAAAGAACCATATTAAAAATGACCTCTACTTTCCTTGCTTGTTTTACAGAGGGGGTCTGTTGAGTCTCTTTGTCAAATGCTTTAGACTTGGATTGTTTAAAAAGGAGATGTGGCTTCTTGAGGTAATCTAAGGATACTTGTCCCAAGTCTCACAATCTGCCTGCACAGAGCTTCCTGAAAACAGTAAGGCTTTTTACAGTTTTCAGCTTGACTATTCCCATTTACTTGGCAATTTTGACATGAAAACCTTTATACCTGTGTAAATGCCAAGATGCCTCAAGCAAGGATTTTCGTGGGGTGCCTGAAGTTCTCAAATGTCTCAAATACAGTATAAATATCAGTATGTAATGCCTAGTGAATAGCATGCCTTGAATAGACTGAGTTGTAGCAGTACCTTCATGTTCTTGTCAACCTCTTTAGAGTAGATAAGAAGTCCCCATTTTCAGTCAACAAGACTGAATAAAGATACTTAAATAGGTCAGTCTTGTGGCTTTAGCATTCAACTCCCAGGCTCTGTAACAGACTTAGAAAGCTTGAATCTCCTGAGATCAGAGAACACCAAAGAATTGCAGCCAAATTTTCATCTGTCTTCTGCACTTGGTGCTTGTAAACTTGCACATGAACCCTCTGTCATTAGGATATTTCCACACACTAAAGTGCAAATGGAAGGCCCAGTTAGGTGGGTAGGCACTGTGTGGTTTCTACACAGCACAGCTGGATTTTCATATGCTAAGGAAGGAAGGAAGGAAAGAAGGAAGGAAGGAAGGAAGGAAGGAAGGAAGGAAGGAAGGAAGGAAGGAAGGAAGGAAGGAAGGAAGGAAGGAAGGAAGGTAGGTTGGTTAGAGTTGTGGTGGTAACATTTTCAACATTATGGAAAAAAAGCATCTTGATTTCTTTGTTTCTGAGTTTGTAGAACTTAAAAGATGTTTGCTCAAGCAAAGAAAAAATCCTTTTTTAATATTTGCTTTCCATTGTTACCTCTAAGAGGTTCCTGTGATGTCAGTTGTTAAGGAAATGACAGCCCTACTGTCTTGTTTGTGGCAGGATTTCAGTTTTAGTTCCTTCAGGGACACAAACATCACCTGTATTTCTGCATGTCTGGGACAGAAGAGATTTGTCTAGTATTTAGTTCTGCCTTTTTGTTTTGTTTCAGCCTTTCTTAGATTAGACATAGCTGTGCAAAAATCCCAAACCAAGTAAAACAAATCTTTTATGGTCTGCTGATCTTCCAGCCTTTTCATTCTGGTGTTAAAACATTTTTATTTCTGATTTGTTAGGTACAAAAGCCAAAATGATTGACATTTCAATTCTGGATCAAAGTCTGGCAGCTAGTAGACTACAGAACTATGAGGGAAAATGTTCTCTATGCATGAGACATGAAAATTAATTGTTTAAGCAAAATATTTTTTCAGATGTTTAGGTTTTGCATATGAATCATCCCACTAATACTAGCATAAATCTTCTGCAAATAGCCTAAGTAATGCAAATATTTGCCAATACCTTGTTTAACTTTGAACTTACTTCAGTTCCTTTGGCAAAGTGCTATTCCTCAGTGAGTAGAAAAGTAATTGGGTCCTCAGCCCTCGAGTGCATGGTTGCAGCTGTGAGTCATCTCCTTCCTTTCCATGCTGTCTTGGGATCTCTTATGACTGCAGAGGATCAGCGTGCTGTGTCACCCGGCACCAGCCATGTCACAGGGCAGCCACGAGCCCTGCAGCTGAGCACATGCTGCAGGGTGTTATGTCACTGCTGACTCAAGCGGGGAAAGAAGTGCTCATCCAGTCCCTGCTCGTGTAAAGTGCTCTCTGAGTTAGGACCTCGCTTTTGGAAATTACCCATGCTCCCCTTTTCACCCTTTTCATACCAGGGTCAAGTGACAGATCCATGACTTGAATTTGTAGAAATGAAATTTTAAAAAAGGAATGAATTTGACTTGCTTGTATCTAAGACTTTCATATAGTCTAATTAAGATTTGGAAAAATTAGCGAGATTTGTGTATACATAGATACATACATACATACTATATATATATCTATATATATACATGTATGTATGTGCACACACACAAATACATTCTAACATTTGCTTTACAGAGAACTAAAAGTCTTGTGGCTGTGACCTTCTAAAATTACAGCCCTATTAGACAGCTAAAATTGCTGTTGGACAGTATGGATCTGTTGAAACCAGCCATGAGATTCCAAATTGATTTCTTGCATATCTTCAACTGACTTGGCACTTGAGAGCACTGGTTGTGATGCCAAGCCTCCCATTCATCTGAAAAGGGAGAGAAGCAGGTGATGCCACCTCAAGCCCTCCTTCCTGACACTCGTGGAAAGCGCTGTCTTCTGACTCAGGCTGTTGAACTGCATTTGGCAAGCCAGGCATAGCAACTGATCATAGCTGAGCATTGTATTTTAATACTACTACCTTTTTTTTCTGTGGATTTTGAAATGTTAAAAAGCCTACTGAAGTTCATAAGCATTTAGAGCACTGATACAAAAAATGGAAGAAAAAAAGAAACCAGCAGGGATCTACGTCTGTGTTGCTTATGGCATTTCGTGGAGTCTTTTACACCTATGCAAAATGTCTTTAAAAAGACACTAAACAAACCTGTTGCACTTTGTTTATTTGTTTTGCATGGATGTAAGTGATTAAATAAAATGCCAAGCAGTGGAGGATTCAGCAGAATGATAGTACTGTTTTAGCTTGCTCTGTGTGGCTTTTTCTATTAATACATGTTTGTGGTCAGAAAGGAACGCAGTCTCACTTCACTATAATATGTGCAGTATTAATTTTGGTTTGACACCTGCCAGGCAAAGATCCTCACCAGCCAAAGGCATTCTTCACAACCAAGCTCCATCTGTTGTGCAGATCTTTGATATTTCTAGTGACTTGAGCCAAAGCAAAAAGAAGAGCCAACTTGAAGGAAAAAAAATCTTGAGGAGAAATGAATAGTTCTATCAAGGCTAAATATAATGGCTTGTTGTCACATTTGGTTTAAGTCCTGTGAGGGAAACATGTGTGATTACTTTTGTTTTAGAAGAAAACAGTCCTTCATACTAGCAGTGTCATTGTTGTTGTTGCATGAAAGGAGTACTGATAGCTGAAGTTCAAGCACATGATTTTATTGCTGAAATGTTGTAGTCTTTAGAAAGATTTCTTGATAAAAGTTGCTAGTAAAAAAAGTTTACTCCCTTATTGTACTCAGCAGATTAAAAGCCTAAGGAATCTTTGATTCTTGTGTGCAAAGGAGCAGCAGGATTAACACTTGCCTCAGCTCTTTGAAAGACAACTCAGGCTTTTTGAAATAAGCTTTCAAGTATTGTCTGTCAAAAGAAGATAGCTTCCAATCCCTTGACAAAAGTTGCATGATGATTTTGTCACCTCACTGACAAAACAATCATTAATTGCTCCAGTTAGCTTTGTTTTTCACTTAGAGTGGGTGAATTAATCTGTCAGAGCTGCCCAACCCACAAGGGTAAACATTTGCCTCCTGTGATACCATGAGACATCTACAACAAATATGAATGTGTTTTATGATCATCACAACTTCATACAATCACCTGCTGATCATTTATTTTTATTTGTGATAGCGTGGAGAAGAAACAACTTGACTAAGAAATTATGGCTCTGTGGGCTTCAGATCTGTAATTAGTGGTTGAAAGTTCTGTATTATCAAGCACCATTCAATTCATTAGGAACTGCAGAGCATTGAAAACTATATAGAAATGCAGTGACATACTTCAGAATTTGATTTTTTCAGCATTGTTTGTAAGGTTGTCTGTTGCTGTAACTGCTGGCCTGTAAAACAAAACCTCTCATCTCTACTCTTTCAGACTAGCAAGTGTCTTTGTGCTGTCTAGTAGTTCCTGAAAGCTTGAATGTTCCACAGAACCTAACCATTCAGTAGGTATTTCTTTTTTCCCTTAGTGTATTGCTGCATGATGAACTTGTTCATGCATTTATATCAAAGGTACACTGCAAAGATGCCATCATTAGCTGTGGTTTCAGTGCTCATGCATATTACTCACTTATGTATGACAATATAGAAGTTAATAGGAAATATTAAGCAAATTTTACTTCTACTTCAGTGTCTAGAGCAACATCAAATGCAAAGTATAAAGCCACAGTATGATTAAATCTAATCCTGACTGTAATGTAGGTCATCCTGCCTGAAAAGAGAGTAAACATTGTATTGTGTTATGTTTCTGTTTACTTTGCATAGGTGCTCTTTTCCTTGCTTGCATCTGCAGCTGCCATTATTTATGAAATTAATTATTTGATCTCACAGTATATAGTAGTAGAGAAATACTGTGTGACGTTGTAACTAATTTCTTTTCATGGAAGGCAAAATAACATCCACACTATTAACTGCTGAAACTTCCTCCCTGCTCTTTCCAGTAAAATGTGAACAAAAGTGTGAAAAACCGGATCTCTTTCAGTTCCTTAAACATGGGGATTGTTCCCTATGGCTTGAAAAGGATGGAAATTGAAAAGAGAATTAATTCATTTACAGACTTCTCTGACAATCTGTTTAATATAGATTGTACTGAAGATTATCAGTATAGCAGAGATCTGTAGAGTTACAAAACCTGTAGGAAAGATTAAAACATGTTTAAGATAACTGTGTAGCTACTGAAACTGAATAGTGGGAATACAACTGAAAACTTTGTCATGAAATCTGAATGTTTATGTTTCAGATTTTAGCAGTCTGCTTCCACATCTGCAGCTACTAGGCAACCCTTAGCAAGTGATAAAGAATACTTGAATTAGCTGCTGGTACTGAGCCAAAATAGAAACATTTGTGTTCTTGAATTGCCTGTAGATTTACAAAATTTTATGCTGTTTTTCTTCCCCTAATACCCAAAATCTACTTAATGTCACAAAGTGTGGTGTTTTAGAGCTCACAGAGGAGAAGAGCTGCCAACAAATGAAGATATATGTACTTTTTAATTACACCACCAATGCAGAGTCCCAGCAAGCTTTTGGCAGGAAGGAGCTGAATTTGGTACCTCGGGTGGATTGTGCTTCACTTCAGGGAAGTGCCATAGATTTGGTTACCAAAGGATAATGGTCACAGTTTATTCTGCATATTGGCTGTCATATGCATGGTAGATTCCAGTTTTTTAAAAATAAGACAGAGAACTTAGTATCTTTTAATTCAAGTAATAAAAACCAGTACAATGAGGAAGAATGCAGTCAGTCTTAAAAATGTATTTCATATTTGCGTTCATTTTGATTCGTGCCTTTCGTAAGTTAGTTAAGATACTTGGAAATGTAAATTACCATGACAGAAGTATGCTTAAGTGTGTTTTATGATCACTAATTGACAGAAGTTGGTTTTATTAATGTAAATTCCATATATAATGTTTGCATTCATCAGAAGTTACCAAGTTACAGAGACTATGAAGCACGACTACTCAAACAAACATAAAATTCTCCTGTCTGGCACTCCAGTCATTTATGGCTACAGGCTGGCTTATGAATTTGAATGTGACATAGGAAGAGGACAGGCATTTGCCTGCAGTTTCACCTGTTAATATAGTGTTGGGCAAGTACAGCTGAACAAAAAAGCAGCAGAGCAACTGTACTAATGGAGACCTACTGTAACCTCCCATCTTCTTTTCTAATGAATCAAGCCAAGCCATCCCCTGCAGTTACCCAAGAATTTCTCTTTATTCCATCCTTCTCACCAGGATCTCCACCATAATCTTGTGGTTTACTTCAATCATCTGTTGCACTTACTGGGATCCCTCAAAATGCTTCTTTGCTGTCCCTTTGATCCAGCATCTCTGGCAGCTCAGGGCAGTTGCAGCTTCTAGAAGTCTCCATTCTCTCCATTAGTGGGAACATTACATAGTGTCCTTCAGTTCAGGTTCTGCAACCCCACCTTGCTGCTCATGACAGCCTGTCCCAACCTCATCTGCCAAGGGTTATCTTTCTTCATGACACACTCTCACTGTCTTGCTCACTCCAAGGGGATTTTACTCTAAGGCAATTGTACCTGTTTATGTGCACATTGTTTACTGTTGTGACATTCAGTCAGTGAATAATTTCTGTAACATAGCACGGCTGCCAAAACACACAGCACACAGCCTTGGCAACCATGCCCATTCTGTACCCAGTGCTGGTTCTATGGCTCAGGCTAGTTGAATAAGTGGGCTGGAGGGAAGCAGAACCTCACTACATTCATTATTAGGGATGTTTTCCTTTAGCCGAAGTGCCCTACATGCATTGATGGCAAGCTCCATGATGGTTCTGAGGAGCTTCAGAGTCCCTTTTTCCTTAATTTCTTCCCGTAACCAGGGCCATGCACTCTTCTGCTGTGGGGTGTTGTGTGTATGCATGTACCCCCTGGTAGCCTCTGAACCTCTTGTCCAAAATGAAGAAGCCTGTCTGTTTACTGTTGAGTAAAGGAGCAGTTTCATGAGTGTCTTGAGAATAGGTAAGCAGCTGGAGAAGACCTGAAGTCAGCTGTAGGATTCACATCCTGGGGGGGAACTGAGGCTTGTTTGGTTTGCTGCTTGTAGAACCTCTTAATCTAACTTTACCACTTCTCAGGGATGAACTGTTCTCCAGATGCCAGAAAAGATGATTAAAGAGGGCTCTGAAATGTTTGCTTTGAACTCCTCAGAAATCATGATGAGGATCTGATAAGAGGGTTAAGTGAAGAGCAGTCAGCGTCTTGAGTCCAGATCGCGAAGGACTCCACACACCTAGCAGGGAGATGCTGAGGCCAGATGCATGCCCAAGCAGTTACTCCTCTTTACAGTCCCATTCTAATTATGCAAGGTCTGAAGACCAGACTCTCTGACATGTTTCTGATGTGATTATATAAAAATTAGAGTATTTTCCTAGTATTGTTCCTGCCAAGGGCTCTTGCATGCTTCGTTTCAGCATACTGCTTGATTCGCAGGAGGGTTTTCTCTCAAGCAGGTGCTGTACTGGAGGCTAGGAAGCATTCTTGACCTTCGCACGGAAATCTTTATCTTTTTTCTATAATGATTTACCCAGAGAAATGGACTGTGTCTGTGCACCTCAGCATTAGAATGTGCAGCTCAGAGATAGCTGGATTCCCCTTTACTCTTCCAGGGCTCCTTCTGTTTTATCCAACAAGTATGTACATGGTCCTTTAGGTGGATAAGATACAGAGGAAGTGCTGGAAGCAGAGACCAGTCTGCAGAAACACCTTTCCCAACAGACAGATTTATTAGTTATTAGATGAAAGATGGGTCATGATATATCCCTGACTCTTCAGTTGTCTCCTGAACTGCCTGTGGCATTGTTCTTATAGGATTAGGCAGCAACTGACTGAGACTTTTTCAGTACTTTCGATTCAGGTGCAATTTCCATCCAAGTTCCTTTTACACAGCAGGGACCAAAAACCAAAAAGTTGAGTTTGTGTTAAAATCTAATGACTTTGCAGGGGGGAAGTCTCTCTGAAACGCCAGCAAATGCTTTTGGTCATACACAAAGAAGTCACATGTACATGGAGAAGGGTCCTTTAGCTAAAACTGTAAGGCACTTTGGGCCCCAGCAGTTCTAAGGGATCAGCTGGGTACTTCACAGATCACCCAGAAATGCCTCAGCCCCTTTGGCTGCTGTCTCCTGTGTGGGCCTTATCTTACATCCTCCCATTTGTGCCAAGTGGGACACAGCTGAGGTGAGTTTGTTTTCTGTCCCCCTGATTTTTCCAGTATCTTCTTGGTGTCTCCTACTTAAAGATACAGAGGTTCTGAAGAAAAAGAAATGCAAAATGGTGACTGTCTGCCTTTGCCCCATCTGTTTTTTGTATCTTTGTTATTTGGGTGACTGTTTTGTCTGGTCTATATCTGTGATACTATTTATATCCAGCTCTGTTTCCTGTCCACACTCACCAGCACCATTGTAACTCTTGGTTTGTCCAAAGGCCTGGAAGTACAGATGTACGCACAGGCCACAAGTTGTCAACATCTCCTGGTTTTTAACTGGAACAATTAGGATAAAGCTCAGTGTGGATGAGCTTCCTTCAGCAGCCTTGGGGAGAAGCACATTCCCTCATGCTACAACTTTGACTAGAAGGAGCCACAGGTCTTTCTCTGGGTCAGTTTCAACTTCACAACCCGTGTGGAGAGTGTCCTTCCTGTCTCCAGCCCTATGGAAGGGGATTTTCATGGTCCCAAGAACCAGGTGGCTGGTGGTCCCAGGAGAGCACCAGGCTGTCTCTCTCTCCAGTACAGAGCTGTTGGCTCCTCATTCCTCAGGATCTTAGTGGCTTCAGCATGAGCAGCGAGCCTTCAGCCTGTAAATCTCTGCAGCATGCGGCCCTGGCAGCCCGCAGCCTGGACCATGCCCACAGCTGGACGGTGGCTGGACAGTGTTTCACTTGGTGCTCTCACCGGGGGCAACAGCGGCACAAATTGCCTTCTCCAGAGCAACCCTCAACACCCTCTGGTGGTGCCCCAAGCACCCACTGCTCCTTCCACATCTTCCCATTTTTACCAGCGCAGTCCTCATTTTGCTAAGTGGAAGCGCATGCCTGACAGAAGAAAAACTTGACCTTTTTTTTTTTTTTTTTTTCAAAAATGAGGTCTCAGTATCCTAAAAGTACCTTTCAAATGCAACTGCAGGATCTGCATAATTGAAACTTTTGCTCTAATCTCATTACCTCCCTCAGGCAGTTCCTGACAAGTGGAGATTATAAATGAGAGTTTGTAGTAAACATAGTTAAAAAAAAGGTATCTTTATTATTTTTGCAATATATTCAAAGCAGTTTGGGCATGAGCACAGAAAACTCATTTCTATTTCACCTCAAATGCCGTTATGTTTATTAAATTAGGAATAGCGTTAATCCTAGAACATATCGAGATCTTTTTTTGATTTTGCATTTATCATAACTGAAAGATTTCACTAAATATTTCTCTATACCTCTAAATAATATTGCCTGTCATGTAATATTTATCTCCAATTTTCCTCAGTGTTTTTGTATCAGAACTGAAAATCAGCTATCACAGAAAATAAAATGGGACTGAAATACCAGTCCTTTGTATTAAATTTCACATTTGGCTTCTGTCCCAGAGTTTTCCACATCCATATTAGAATCAGATGGTAGCGTAAGATGAAAAGATCTCCTGGATAGGTTTTATTCTGATCCTTATTAAAGGGCTGATAACAGACTGAAGGCAAGATAGTTGTTGCAGTAAAAAAGCCTGCTTAATATCAAAGGCTGGATGGAGAAGCTGACATGTATTATTATTAGGCCTTCCTGCCTGATCACATTTCAGTGTCATAAAATCATTCTGCTAGTGGATGTGACGTATGAAAACTTCAGTGTGAGAGCAAAAAGCCCAGGCTGGCAGGTATTGCTGCTGTGGGTGCACAGTAGCTGACCGTAAGCCAGAGAAAGGGTTTAATATCAAAAAGTATTGTTGGTGACAGGACAGTGTAGCTATATTTATTTTATTCTCAGCTATTTGCATTCATGAAAGACACTGCCTTGTCCTGACTTGCCTGTGAAACTGGTATCACATCTGGTGTGACAGCATATGGCAGCCCCACAGGTATTGCTCAGCCTTCTTCAGAAGCTGTGCATCCTCTGCCCTATCCACAAACCAGCACTTGTCCCAGATTCCTTTGGCTGTCTGGGGACAGAAAGATGAAAGAGACCTAAATATTCTTCAGAAAGCAATTTTCTCTTTACTCAAAGCAGCTTTGTATAGTTCTTGTGTATTATTTGGCTGAAATTGTACAAACATTTGCAGTCTCTGGGTCTTCTATGCAAAAACAATTACTTGATAAAATGAAGGAAAGGTGCTTTTTGGAGTTTCTGTTCTGCTGTAGTGGAGACTGTGAGCATGATATTGGAGCTATAAATTAGATTTTGCAAAGCAACATTTCTGTAGGGAGTCTGCTGCTTCAGACCAACAGGCTATAATCAGCATTTTTCAAGGGGGTATTTTGCCTGTGTTTTGTTGCAGTATCTTCAGCAAGAGAAGTAGAGCAGCAATTGCAGACTGCATTGACTCTTTGTTTCAGCTTTTGATCACAAAGGCTATCAAAGAACAAATATGCTTTGTAGGTATTCTGCACTGCTTTTCTAAATGCATCTTTTTAAAGGCTGGCATATGGTTTGAACTTACAGGCAGAGAATCATTTTGCTGTCACTGGCTGTTTACAGCATCAACATCAACATTTGAGCTTGTACCTAATGCTCCTTTTACAATCAGTGGAGAGAAATGTGCACATTTAGAGGAGTTGAGTTAATTATTCTGATTATTTTAGACATCTTCTTTCCAGTGAAAGAGTTTGTATTTTAGAAGAGTCTACTTAACTTCCCAGCAGTAATTAATCCTAGCATATTTAGTTCATGAGGTGTTACCTGTTGTTAGGTGAGCTGGATCCCACACAGCATGTTTCTGAATACTATTGTATTCTCACTTGACTGCTGACACTTTTTTGTATTAATACTTTTGGGGTTTTATTTTAATTATCAGATTATGCTAGGGAACACATAAAGAGATCAGTTGTGTATGCAAAAAAACTTCATTCAGTCCCTACAAGATTTTTACTGCTGATAATTACAGCTATCTAATGCTTCCTATGAAGGCTGTTTTGGTAGTTGCATTGATCCTGTCCTCCTCAGGTACCAGTTCAATGTGAAGCTTCTCTTTGGATGAAGAGTGCCTTCTTTTGGGTACGTGGACAATCCTAAGGGACTTAACATCAGGCAAAAATCTCTGAGAAAAAATGGGACCTCCTTGCATTCTCCTGAAAACATCCTCAAAGAGGTCAGATGAGTGGAGCTGTAGCACATGCATGCCTGATTTCAGGAATGTTACAAGCTCTGACAACAAGAACTGAGGGATAAGGAAGCATAATTTGTGTTTGTGAACAGTGTTGATGCCCTGTTCATTTGGGTACACCTGAACCATGCTTATGGCTTCATTCAAATAGAGGAAAAGCCCTCAAGGCTGGTCTCCTCAAGATGAATTTGCCGTGTGTGACGGGGCAGAAAGGGTTAAGTGATGTCTTAGGACAGACTTTCCTGCAAACAACCCTCTGAAAAAAACCAGTGTAATACCTATTAACTAAAGAATCAAAGTTATTTCTGAAGTGTATAAATGGAGTCCCGGAATAGGAGTAATAAGGTATTATTGGTCCCATGTTTGTCACTTGTCACTGTATCATACTTGTGCAAGCACGTTGAGGATGATGGCTGCTGGAAACAGGTTCCCTGAAAACCTTTCTTGTTCACTACCCCAAAATTTATAATTACTTTTGGAAGTCTTTGCTTTGGTGTACAGTTCTGATGTCTGGGTTACTGACATTGAAACCCACAAGGCTCCCTAGTATGGTCTACTGAGCATTAGTTTTCCTCTGATTAATCTTCTGGTTGATCATGTAATTAGTTTTTCTAGGTAAATATGTATTCTGTTTCTTTAATTAATTAACTCTTTTGCCTCAGCTTTGCTCATGCTTATTCCCTCCTTTGTCAAGGTCTCCCATTAACTCTTGCAGCATTGCCTAGTGACATACAAGCTTTTTCTTTCTCTTTTTTTTTTTTTTTCCCTCTTTTACAGACTTCCCTGAAGTTGCACCGTGCATTTTGAAGATGTCACCAACAGATCAGCAGCTGAACAAGCTGGCAAGGAGGCTGGGACCTGAGTGGGAGCATGTAGCTCTGTGCTTGGGTTTGTCCCACACTGACATCTATCGATGCAAAGTCAATCACCCTCACAACCTGCAGTCACAGATCGTAGCTGCATTTGTGCTGTGGAAACAGCGCCTGGGGAAAAAAGCAACAATCCAGAGCCTGCACTCCAGTCTGATGGCAGAGGAAGTGGATCCTTCAGTGATACAGTACATGATTGAGTGAAGCCATGCCATTTATTCAGAGCCTCCATGGATTTCGTTCAATTCAGTGAAGAGGATAGAAATGTATGTTGAAGATTGGATGCTTCAAGCTGTAAAAAAAAAATGGGGCTGGGAACTGCGATTTTATTAAGCTTAAACATTCCAGTTTTCTGTGACATCTTGTGAGTTGTAATTCTTTTCATGCCAGATTAATTTTTAGCAGGCATTAAAAAATGGATCACTCTTTCCTGTTCCCTTTTGTGCTATTTCAGTGGGGATATAGGGTGACAAAGTTCTTGCAACAGGCGGGCCTGCAGTGAGTTCAGCAAGGTTTTCGATTTCACTGAGGGAGTAAGACTTGGTTTAACTTATTTTCTGGACTATTTAGGAGCCTTTTTACTGCTGTTTCATGCTACTTCCCTGATATTACAGCAAGAAATGAGACTAATCACCATTACTAATTTAACAATTTTACAACAGTTATTGCAGGTGGCTAATTTCACATTTATAAAAGTTTCAGCATGTAGAGTTTCTTGCTAGGATAGATGGTTGGCACTTTGGTCTGCCTTTGAAAAAGGCCCTAAGTGGAAGTAGCAGGAATGTAGTGTGCCTGTGAGGGTTTCTGCTGTTATAATTTAATGGGTGTAGGTTTCTGCAGGCAGGCCCTATGTGGATATGCCTTGTCACAGGTGGGAAGTTCTCAAAGACACACAGTAGAAAAGTGACCAGAAGCAGGCAAGAACCAGGTAAACTGTGCAAGAAGCAGCCTAAAGAAGGAGACAACTTTTAAGTTGTCCATGTTTGTCTCTGCTAATGAACTGGGAGACCACAGGTGCCTGCAGAATCTTTGAACTGTGCTCAGTAGCCAGGCAGCCTTGTTTCATGGTGAGCTCAAGCACTCAAGCATCCACAGACACATTGCTCTGACCACTGCACACCCAATAGGGTCGGGAATTCTGCAGGTCCTTGCTGGTCAAAATGAACTTCCCAATGCTCTCCCTCCAGCTTCCCTCCAGCCACCCACCAGGCTCATTTGCTTTCCACCAGCTTTTCTGCACCTAGTGGGGGCAGCTTTGACACTGCTATCCTCAGTTCTTTGCAGGGTACTTGTACCACCAATGAAAATAAGATTTTATGCAGAAAAACAGTGAAGCTTATGTTCTTCTCCTCCTTCTCTTCTGTCATGGAGATTTTATTCCTGCTGGGAAAAAATACTGAGATCTTTGCTGACCAGGCAAGGGGGGATCGGTCTGCAGGATATCCAAAGGCAATGGGGGTGACCAGATACTCTCTGAAGCCTATTGATAAGAGGCAGAATACATTTGAATTCTCCCTGAGCAGTTTGCTGTACAGTAAATGATGAACAGAATTTTGATGCTAAATTTCAAGGTCTATTTATGAGCAAGTTACTTTAGACTGTTTCATCTACAGAATCATTGCCAAAGAATTTCCCATCCTGCAAAATTTGCTCTAATTTCGCAGCTTAACAGCCTTGTCTGAAGTTTTCACTGGGGCAAGAATGAACGTCACTGCTTTTCATTTAAAAAAATTTGTTCTTTTTATATGCAAGCTTTGAAATACATGGGAAAGTAGAAAAGACAGAGTTTTTAAAGAAATCCTATATGCCTTGGTTTTTAGAAGCATGGAAACAGAAAATATATTCTGTCAGGATCTGGCTCCTGCAGGTTCTGAAGCAATCTGCTAATATTTTAGTTTTAATCTTTTGTATAGAGTTCTGACCTTCAGTAAATTGTGATACTGTTATACCTCACTCAGATCTTAACTAGGCATATTCTACATCCAGAGATTAACTATATCAAAAATTCCAGATAAACAAGGTAAATTAATTTAGGGTTTGAGTTTTATTTTTTCTTTTTCATGATGCTTTAATGCCAACATGTTCTTTTTTAGGTGGAAAACCATCCCAGAGCAGGTGTACAGACATTTGGCAAATTCATATGAGCACAGCCCAGTACAGGGAGTGGGATGAGAACTTTGAAGCAATTCTGACAGTGAGATTGACAGGAGCATGGTTTGCATATTAGGGAAGAGAGGCAAAGCAGTCTTCCTGGCAGCAGTTTGGAGGAAAAAAAGCTAGAGATGGTTGACAGGAGGAACTACTGAAAATGTGATGTAGAAGAAGAAGTTGACTCTCGGTGTCATAAATGTAAGTACCTTATCTTGCTCTGAACCAGCAAGAACCAAGTCTGAACACAGGCTGCCTTCAAGGCAGTTCATCCCCAGTTAACCCAGAATGAGTACAGTGCTCCAAGGAGGCAACCAGTCTGGGCAGTAAAGCAATGTAATGGGCACACTCACATGACCCTCATACCTTCTTCTCTGGGTGAACTTTGCACTTCATGTTCTTCATTTAATGAAATCATAGGATGGTTTGGGTTCAAAAGGACCTTCAAGATCATCTAGCTCCAGGACATTTACCATGGGCACCTTTCCGTTACACCAGTTTGCTCAAAGACAAATCCAACCTGACCTTGAATGGTTCCAGGAATGAGGCATCCAAACATACCTGGGCAGTCTGTTCCAGTGCCTCATCGCCCTCACAATTAAGAATTTCTCCCTAATATTTAATCTAAACCTATCCTCTTCCAGTTTGAAGCCACTCCTCCATGTCCAATCACTACATGTCCTTGTAAAAAGTCCCTCTCAAGGTTTCTTGTAGGTCCCTTTTAGATAGTGGATGGTGCTATAAGGTCTCCCCATAGCCTTCTCTTCTCCAGGCTGAGCAGTCCCAACAATCACAACCTTTCCTCATAGGAGAGGTACTCCAGCCCTCTGGTCCTCTTGATGGGGCTTCTCTGGACTCACTCCAGTGCTTCTATATCCTTCCTGTATGTGGACTCCAGAGCTGTTAGCAGCACTCCAGGTGGGGTCTTATGAGAGTGGAGAAGAGGTAGAGAATCTCCTCCCTCAATCTGCTGGCCATGCTTCTTTTGATGCAGCCCAGGATATGGTTGGCCAATGTCAGGTTATCCATAACTAATATACTTAGAGTCTTTTTAATGGTTAAGAAAGCAACCTTCAGTAGGTGTGAAATTTCATGCCAATAAGGCTTCCTTTCAAGCCAGGTATCTGTCTGAGTATCTGCTATGGGGCGCTGGAAACCTGATGGGTAAGTGTCATATCAGGTAATTTCTCCAACTTCTTTAGGTGGGCTACATGGTACAACCCTTGCACCTGGTACTAAAATTATAGGAGCCACAGCTAGACAAGGATTATAAAACCTGGCCTCTCATATTGTAGAGCAAAGCATATAATTAATAATTTATAGTTGCTTTCACATCCCAAGGGCCTAAATGAATGTTGTAATACTTGAGTTGCAAATATTGAAGGGAGAGGTTTACTTGTTTTATGAGATTGTTTCCATTGTTGATATTTTAAATTCATGGAAATGTTCCTATTAGACTCTTCATTTTTATTAAAGCTTGTTTTTGCACTACACAAGTGCAGGGATACATTTAACTGACAGTAGTATTTCTTTAACCCGGTGGGTTTTTCCATCCACTTAAAAATATTTTTCTTCTGTATGTAATGCTTTATTTTGCACAAGGATGCAATTAAGACAATTTAATTCTTCAGATGTATAGTACGGCCTCTTATTCTCTCATAGAACACTCAGAAGATCTTAAAATGTTTATTCTTTTCTGTTAATTTAAGACCAAATGTTATTTATTTAAATCTCGTGGGCAAGCCTGCGACTTGAGTGTTGTTCAGGACTGAGGCAACTCAGTGAGTTTCCCTGTCTCTCCCTTTGCCTGAAACTCCTTTGTGCCAAAGTTTAGGTGATGACAGGAGACTTGCACAGGGGCTCCTGTCCTCCCTGCCCACTGTGCACCCAGGACTGGTGCAGGGGAACCCCAGTTCTACCACTTGTGGTGAGGCACGCAGCCCCTTTGGGCTTTGGGATGGAACGTGAGTTTGGCCAAGGTGAGCCAGCAGAAACTGCTCTCTGATGTGTTCAGGTTTCTTAACCAATGTCAAAAAATCCTCACTAGTGAAACTGGTATTATTGGTATCTACTTATTTGGGGCAGAGTTTAGGAGCTGCAAGACAGGAAAGCATAAATGTGGCCATTGCTGGAGCTTCCACTGAAACAGATGGCATAACTTCCAGTCCTTGGAAGAAGTCGTCATTGATTTTCTTTCTTGGTCTCCAGGGAAGACTTTGACATCCCATTTAACTGTTCTAAGATGTAAAGAAGCTCTATTAAAAATCTAAAACTAAAAAAATCTGGTTTGTACTCTGGAAGTACAAATGAACTCTTAGCGTGGCAATAGGCAAGAACTAAGAGCACTAATTCTCACCTGCATAAGCTGTATGAATGATCACAAAGGAAGGATCTTCTCAGGGTAAAAGCATGTCAGACTGCCAGCATTTAAGAGTGGCTAGAGTGTAAAATGAAAATGCAGTCATCTGTGAGCCACTTCTCCCAGATATAGTGGGGGAAATTTCCATCTGGAGCCATATTTTATGACAGTAATTGATATATAGAATAAAACATTTTGCAAAAGTCTGGAAAAATAAACAATGTCATATTATATTCAAAGAAAATAAAAGGCATGCTCATCTCATGCTAAATGTGGTCATGCTGCCAATTTTGTTTCTTATTGGAAAGGGAAACAGTCTCTGAGAGCTAATCTGTTTATAAGCTTCCATATTCTCCATAGACATAGGCCAATGTCAAGACATAGTAGAAGCAGAGCTAAAAGGACAGTTGACAAAACCTTTGTCTGTTTACAGTGAATATTCAAAATCTTTCTCCAGATTTCCCTAAATGAAAAGAATTTTAACTTTCAAGGTGCCTTACTGCCACCTAAGATCTAAAGATCTAAAAATAAATCCAGTGATTTGGCTTCCCCCCCGCCACCAAATGTTGTGGTTTTTTTAAACTGATGACCTGAAAAAAATGAGCATTTGCCAGAACCAAAATAAGCAAATTTTAAAAATTAGTATGTGTTTTAGCAGAATCCACTTCCAAACATAGCATTTTAGTTGTGAAAAAAGATTAATTGCATTTTCCTTTTGAAACTGGTGGGTAGAGCTGATGATGGCTGAGGAGGATTCCTGTCTCTTCTGCAGGAAGAGACTGCATTTGAACATCTGTAGGTGATGCAGGTACCATTTCTGAAGCTGATATCTGCTCCAAGCCACAACAGCAAAGAGATGAAAAGTCTCTTATTAACTTTAGTGTACTTTGGATTAGGCCTTCTTTAATTGGAACCTGCTGAAGCATGGTTCTAGCATTTACTATCTCCTTGTGAAAAAGCAGCCTTTTTGGATTTGAGGCAATCAAAAGGAAAGGGAGTTTTGTGGATGTAGTGGGAATTCTAGGCTAGGGGGTCCTCTTTTCACTGCCACAAGTACTGCTTTGCACTATTCACTTCCAAGTAAGTGCCATGAAAAAGGAAAAAAAAACCAAAAAAGCACAACCAGAAAAGTGGAGCCATGCAGCAAAGGATATTGAAAATCTCCAAAACCAAGATAATGTTGAGTTTTGGAATGAGAATAATCCCATAAAACCTGGGATTTGGTGGCTCAGGAGACTATTAATACATTTATGGAGTTTTCCACCTTGAGATCAATGTTGCAAAGCCACTGCTGACCCAAAAGAAGCACAATGTAATAGAAATCTGTGGGTTTTCTTTCTTCTTTCTTTACAGCTTTGACATCTGACCCACACTGAACCAGCCCTTGCTGTCAGACTTGGGAAAGGGCAGGCAGGATCAAATGAGCCAAGTACCTGAACTGCCTCAGGCCATGAGAGGGACAAACCCATTAGACCCTGGGGCAGAGTAGGTACTGTGCTTTGCTCTGGCTGCTGAGATTTGTGCAGAGAGGTCACTGGGTTCTCAGGATGACAGCCAGGCCTTCAGCACACCAGCAACAAGTTCATTCACATGAAGAGGATGCACAGAGACCTCCTTAACAGCTCCTTGCAACATATGCTCAAAGGCTGTTTCACTGGCTGCTGAGTTACTTCTGTCTCTTGTGAGGGCTGTCCTGAGGAATGTGTGCCAAGGCATAGTATTCAAGTGCCCGGGGTCCTGTTTCTGCATGACAGAGTCACCTCCATGAACAGGCTCAGGGCAGGTAAGGACAACACCTTAGCTGGGAGGGAGCACTGCTCAAGCTTAGTGCCCATCAGCAGTGTTCCTAGTTGGAGATGTAATTCTGGAGTTAGGATTAATTTTTGGTTAACAATATCACTTTTTTTCTTAAATTCAGAATTGGTCCAGCACTTCCTCTCTGGTTTGGGTTCTGTGCTGGTAGAGGAAATGTGTCCCTGCCATTGGGATGCTTGTACTTGGTCATTTGGCAGCTCTTAAGTAAGCCTGCCCAGTGGCTTGCAGCTCAGGTATGGGCCTCAAATATTGTCCCTTCTGACTTTGAAAATGTGCAATCATTCTACTGTCTGTGACTTCTGCATGTCACGGTTCACTGTGTTCTTAATCATTAGCTATTTTACTGTTATTTATTATACTTGTCTATCTTTGCACCACTAGCTTTGGGTTATCCTGAAGACAATCATTCAGTTCTCCTTGGAAACTAGAGTGGGGTGTTTCTGGGGTTTTTTACATGTACACTGAACACCATTCTCTAGGAAGCAAGCACAAAGAGATTCCTACACTGCTTCAATGTTTATTTTTAGTTGTACTTTCTCCATCAGGAGAGTGAATCTTCCCAGCTTCACCTTGTGAACTCCAGGAAGGGGCTGTGAATGTTTCCACTTGGTTGAGACCAGTCAGGATGAGTTAACAACCACATCTGCCACCATGGCACCTTAACAGGAGTAGTGCTGGGGACTCATGGCACAGTCATTGCCCTTGAAAGCCCAGCACAGCACCTCTGTAAAGAAAAAGGATATAAATACATACTAGCAGGAAAATACAGCATTTAATTTAATTATCTCGAGGAGGCACACCTCAGTGAAACTGCCTCTTATGAGGTGCTTTTATTTTTATGGACATATTTGATAGGCTTTATTTAAATAAGAAAGCAATTGAGTAACTAAAGCATGTGAAGACTTCTGATAAGGATCAGTCTTTCAGGTTATTAAACAAACTGCATAGCAAGTGCTCAATTATTCTTCGAAATGCTTAAGCAACACCTTTGGTTCAGATTCCCATCTAGAATTACCTCCCAGTAAGTTGCCTCCCAGTAATTTCCAAGAAGCAGTACGCAAACAGCACACACCCGTGTTCTGGATAATAAAGACTTCTGAGAAAAATCTCAGGATTAATAAACAAGCCACAAAGGGACCTGGGAAAGCAAACCTTCTGAAGGAATTTTACTTGCCTCTCACTGGGCTCTCTGCGGCATTGGGTCTGATGTCTGCATGTGAAATGAGCCTCAATAATTACATATTCTTTCTCTCCATTTCTGGCCCTGAATTTGCAACATTTGAGAAACCACTTCAGACTGCAATTTGTAGAGTGATGCAGACTTTTGGTGAGCAAAGTTCGATGAAGGCACAGTGAGCCTGAGATTGTGCACACTTAGGGTTGCTGTCAAAGCAAGCAGCCATTGTTCAGCGAGCAGGGGGAGCCCCAAAAACCTCTGCAGAGCAAAGAGGAGCTCTGAGGAGCATGGGTGTGCTTCTCAGTCATGGTACAAAGCATGTCAACGTGGGCCTTGGAAGAGGCAACCAGAGTTTTACGTCCTCGTGATACACTTAGGTTTTCTCACCCACTACCAAATATGTGGGTCCCACAGAACTCTGAAAAAAGGAAATCCACTAAACCCCTGAAACTAGTTATCTAAAGCAAGAGCCACCTAATATCAGCAGGCAAGACTAATAACAAAGATCTGGAGAAAATCACAGTGGAAATGCAGTTGTGAGTCTGGCTGACCAGTTGGCTGTGAGTTTAAGGTCTGTGATTTCTCTGTTTCAGCTGCAGACTGGGCTCCCTGTGAGGAGTTGTTGGTTTCCCTGCTTCCATGTCATGGGCCTCTGGCAAGTCAGCTGTTATGCATCTGGTAAAGGCAGGGAATAACAAGCGGGTCAGAGAGGGACGTGTGTGCATAAGCATGTAGAGGACAAGAATGAAGGGGGTCAAGAGAGGAAGGGAATATGCTTCAGAACTTCCAGAGAGCTCTCTCCTAGTGCTGCCCCAGGTCCCTACCTGCTGGTCCCCTGTCCTTAGATGCCAGCACATGCCTCTTTTTTCCTCTTCCGAGGTGGGCACTACCAACACATCAGATTTAATTCTGGAATCCAGCTGACAGGGTGGCTCTGGCTTTAACATGCTTTCCTGTTGGAAGGGACATTGCTCACAGAGCACTCAGCTGCAATTTCCAAAAGCTAATCCCACAAGGCATGTATGCTGGCAAGGTGACAAGCCATGAGTGATGAAGCACCAGTGGGCACTTGGCCAAGCACAGGCAACAACAGCAAACACTTCTGACCATGGCTGCTGCTCACCCAGCAAGAGCCGAGGGGTGCAGGGCCACCACTGTCCTACCACACAGGGGACAGGAGTGCTCTGCCAGTATCAGGACATGCACCATGCAGGGCTGGATGATGAGGCTTGGCCATCCCATCCAAGTCCTGCTGATGGTTTTCACACCATGGGTTGGAGACAGGTCTCAATGCCCAAGCTATTGGATGCAGTTCTGGTGGAGCTGGAAGGTGTCATGGCTCCACTGGCTGGAGAAATCTTCTTGGTTTGAGGCTGTGAGGGGCTTGCCCTGCCCTACCCAGGTATGGGCCTGTGAGTCAAAGCACAGCCTTGCTTCAATACACTGGCAACCAAAATAGCTGGTTCCTTGGGAAGCAAATTAACAGAAGTATCAGCTGCTTCAAAATCTCTCTCAACTGTCCCATCATAGAAATGCAGGTTGTTCTCTGAAGTTTTATAAAATTATAGAATTGTGGAATAGTTTAGGTAGGAAGAGACCTTTAAAGGCCATCTAGTCCAACCTGTTGCAATCAGCTGGGAAACAACTAGACCAGTTTGCTCAGAGACCTGTCCAACCTGGCCTTGAGTGGATTGGGACATCTACCTCCTCCCTGGGCAACTAAGGGATGAGTGCTGGGCCCAGTAGAGAAGATGTTTTCCTGCTCATTCCTCACAGCACCTCTTTGCTGCTCGCCCAAGCTGGGCCTGATGCATGGTCAGTACCCCTGTGCCTCCCCCACCATGGGCAGTGTGGGTTTGTGTAGACCCTTAGGGTGAACCACAGTGGCTGTGGTTCTGACAAGCCCTGCAGAAATCCAGCAGTTGAGTTTAAGCCATCCATGCAGTGGTGAATGCCACTTCCCCAGCAAATGTTTCTCAGATAATGCCATTGTGTTCTCCTATGTGAGCATGTTGGTGAACACTTATGTTTTAAGGGCTATTAAAGCAACAAAGTGGGAGTGCTGCACAATAGCAAGCCAGAAGTGCAGCTAATCAGAAGAGGCAAATACAGGGTTGCCACATTCACTGCTGTGACCTCTCCTGGGATCATAAGCTTGGTAGGAGAAAGAGGAAAAGAAGAGTAACACCATTTGACAGTGGCTATAACTAACATGGTAGGGAAAATCCAGACCTAATGTATGAGAGATGATCATATGGCATAACAGAATTGCTCATCTGTTAAGCATTACTAAATGCTTACTATACTAAGCATTGCTGATCTCCAGGAAATGTACCTAGGTGAAGCTGAAGATTTTTAAATCTAAAACTGATGGCATAAATCAAACTCTCTTTAGGCTCCTGCAATAAGAGGAGAAAAGGAAATTGCTTTTCAGCCCAGAAAGCATGCTCCTGGTAACTGATAAACTGGCTGTGACTCTCTGCAGAAGGCATGATGAATAGTGAGAAAGCAAATATCAGAAATATAACAAGCCTCCAAAATGACCCAGGGAATGACAGCAACTCTTGCTGGAGAAATCTGGGGCCACAGGACGTCCCCATGGGAGGGATCATTGGGAAGGGGAGCTGCACCATTTGTAAGGGACCAGAGAGTATCTAGTTTGGAGCTGCTCATCATCCAGGGGCTTTCCTGTGTCACTGTAGCTGCTTATCCCTGGAGGCAGAAAAGATACATGAGGAAACGCAAAGGTACCAACACATTAGTGCCATGCCAGCCAAAAGATGAGCTGTGGCCCTACTGAGGTCGAGAATGAGGAGGATGTGAGCTTGAAGAAAAGAAACCCTACAAGATGGAGACCTGACATCATCCCTTCAGCAGCTTCACTGACTTTCAGCTAATGATCAGGCATGTCTCCTCCACTTCTCTTATGGACAGCAGAATGAAGATGGGCCCTATTGGCAGGCAGTTCAGCCCCCCTGTCAGGTAGAAGTGCTTGACATCTTCTAGAAGGATCTCTTTCTCACAGACAGTTGAAGGAGTGTAGCTTTGGCCAAACATTTAGTGTTATAAAGCCAAAGAATTTGCCTAACTTTAGACAACTCCCATAGTGACAACTACATCAGAGCTGATCCCTGTCACATCCTTTTACAGTCAAGGGAGAGAAGGCAGTGCCTTTTGGGTGCAATTTGTTTACCTTTTCTTATTTTTCCTAGGATGAGTTCTCACCCCAGTGACTATAGTTGATGCCTAGATCATCCATAGGTTTGTACATTAATTGAGATCCCATCCCTTTTGTCAGATTAAATCAATGCCCCCACCCCCCACCAAAGTACTGATTTTTCACACAAGGTGTTTTCAGCTCCTGATGCTTCTGGCTGCCAATGCTGATGGCTGCTGCATTAATTCTGCTATCTCACCAGCTGTGGACGTCCTGATAAGGTGAATTTCAGGGAGGCTTTTCTGAGGGTAATAATGGGTTCATGTATCCAATAAAAGGAAATTGAACCTTGGTAGACAGGCTTCCTTGGAAAAATACCTACTCTGTTTGTCTAAACAGTTCATGCACAGCAAGAGGGATTCTGGAACAAAATGCAGCCTTGTAATCGAGTTCTAGTCCCAGCTGTGTAAAAACACAGAGTGGATCACTGCTACAAAAACAGATCTTTCAGAGGAAACCAGCAAAGATGAGGGTGCCCAACAAAGGTGATAAAATGCCCAGCAATAGATTGTGTCTATTATTTTGACCAAGATACTTGACTGTCTGCTTTGCAGCACTCCTGAGCAAATATGTTCCATTTTTTGCCTTGTGAGAGGTTCAGTGGCTTGGCTTCACCCCACCATCCCGCCACCCCCTATACCCTTCGTTGCTAGAATTTTAAAAGCTTGAATTTGGAATAGGCTTGCTTTTCCTCATGTCTGTGTGTCTCACCTCAGTGCCATTAAAAGTCATGACACATAACAGAGAAACAGCTGTGCAGGAAACTTCAGGCATCTGTTTAATATTAATTGCATGTATTCCTAAAAAGTCATAGCATGTTTTTAAAATTTCACTGCACATCTGGTGCGTCACTGCTAAGGGTTTTTTTATCTGTGAGTCACTGAGAACTATTCAGCCACAAGCTGTTCAGATACTGAGGAGATGCACAGGCAAGTAAAATAGAAGAGATGTTTCTAAACAGCTTCTAAAAACCCTCACCTCTGACTAAAATGACAAAGCAACACTGACTGTTAGCTGATGTCTGCCCATCAGCAGACACCAAGCTATAAGAAATCTCGATTTAGGAAAGGATTTTTTGTTAGTAAACACTGTGTGGTTTTAAAGATACATCTTCCATGGGAATCTTGTCCCAGACTGTAGGCTAGAATCAATTTTTCAGCTAGAGGACAATCAGTTCTCCTGCAGTTACCCAAAACCCCGCAACTTGTCCCCTTCTGCTGTACCCCTTCCCCAAGTCTTACCCTGACCTATGGCTTTTCCTGCTGACTCAGCAAGTCTTGCATAAAGAGAGTGGTCTCTAGAGGATCAGGGGAAAGGTGTGTTCTTCAGCTGGACACAGCTCTGCCAAGCATGTCCTTGTAGGAGGCCCTCCCGCTGCTCAAGACTGCACTGGAATGGAGGACCATGGAATTGCAGCCTCCACTGCCAGGGTAGGAACCCCAGACTGCAGGGAAGGCATGGCAGCTAGTCCTGCTGGCATCCATGCGTTCCTGAAAATTACATGGCCTTTGAGAAGCTTTTTAAGGGTAAATGAATGAAAGAATGAATGGTTGATAAATGAATTTTGTGCATTTTTCTCTATATCCACCCCCAAAAAGTGTTGCTTTGAATGACTCATTCTTTATTTTAGAGATTTCTTCTTTTTTTCCCAAGAGTTCCTCTTGCATAGTGCTCATGAGAGGGTGTTTCTCACTGTCAGCTGTTTGAAATACTGAGTGGTGACAACCAGTAATTAAGTCAGTAACAAATTATGATTTGAAATGTTTATTAATGCCTCTAAAAAAGCACTAGAAGGCATAGATTTGGAAAAACACAGCTTTGCCAATGTGGCAGAGCAGGTGCACCCCACAGTGAGCTCAGGGTCACCCCCCTTGCACCACTCACCAGTAAACGGGGTCTTGATATTTTTACAGATATAGCTGAAATTTAACTCCTGTCAGATTGCAAGTACATTATTTGTGGATAACATTGAAGTGGGACAACATAGAACCTGCAAAGCATTGTTTAAAAGTTATTTTATTTAACAGCTACATTCACAGAATGCAGAAGAAAAATAGTATTTAACCTGAAGAACTGCCACAGCCCAAACGCAGAGCCAAGGGCAGCTCTTTGTGCCACATCCTAGTTAGACACCCAGGCTGTACTTCCAGGGCTTTGCCCATCTCTGTGTATTGAGGATTGACATGAAGACAAGCCCTGCTTTTGCTCCTCTCATTGGACAGGGGCAGGGAACATCACATGGCTGATGTTGGTGGTAACAGCACATACCTTCTGGGTTGTGCTGTTACAGAAGAAAAGATCCTTCAGCAAGATAAGGAGCTATCTGGGCCAGAATTAAAAGCATCCAGCCATTCTAAAACTCTCTGAACATGGATATAAAATACCTGTTGTGGGCAGAAGGGCAAGCCTGACCCTGGAGTTCAGATGCAGTGGAGTCCTGAGCTCTACCTCATCTGCAGCCAGGCTGGTTGGAACACTGCAGAGCCAGGCTGTGGAACTCTGCATGGAGCAAATTTAAGTGCTTTTCTAAAATGAAGCAACTTTCCTCCTGATTGGTGCCCTGAAGGCACAATCCTTGGCAATTTCTACATGCCAAAACTGGTAAACAGAGGTTTGAATGACTGTCCCTGCTCCCAGACCCTCCCCGTTGCTGCCGGCGGGGGTGTCTTGGCACAAGGCAGCACTTCTTCACCCTGGGTGGGAGTGCCAGCAAGACATCTTGACCTGCCCTGGCCCAGGTTGGGCCGTGATCATTGTCCAAGACCTTTTCCTCAGTTAGCAGGGGATGCCAGGATCCGCCCCAAAAGCAGTGAAGGGAATAGATCTTCCTTGGCAATTACCACCAGAAGCAGGTTAAACACAGGAGAAGCTCAGAAGGAATCACCCAACATGGATCTTGTGTTTTTCCCTCACCAGAGTGCCTCACCTTAAAAAACTTTCTCCTAGCATGACCCTGAGCTTCCTCTCTGCTGGCAAACAACAGCATGACACAAAAGCTGATAGCCCATCTCTAGCATATGCTTGTACTGGGGAAAAGCAGGGGCAGCACAGTCGGACAGCCAATGTCCGCATGCCACGCACACTCCCCTCTCTGTACGTGCACAAGATTTCCAAGGCACTGGTGCCTGTGTGCAAAGGGCGCAGCTCTAGAATTTACAGGCTGGGGACATTTGCCTTCATGCAGCAGCAATTGTTCTGGCAGCACAAGACAACCACGGCACTGCTGCCAGAAGGGAAATACAGTTCCCAGCACACTGAATCCTGTGGCCACTTTGGTGCAGAGCAGGTTAGACCCTGGCTAGTGTGCCTCTGAAGCCAGTGGGTGGGCAGGCCAAGGCAGTGGGGGGCCTGGGCACAGAGCAAAGGCAAGTGCCAAGACATCACAAGAGAGGGAGCGAGCGGTGCACAGCATGCAGAACAAGATCTGTTCAATTCCATCAGTCAGCACTCTCTTCCAGAAGATGACCTATTGAACATTTCCAGGAATAGCTGTGCCAAGGCTGTCAACTGTTTCTTGGAAATACACTCAAGAAAAATGGCTTCCTTCCAGTAGGGATCTGCAGAAAGCCTGGACTGGATCAAGGCTGCATTCAGTTACTGAGGTGGTGATGCTGTTGCATCAGCTCGTTCAGGAGCAGAGGATGCAGGGGGCCTGGAGGAAAGGCTGCCTTTTCTCCCCCTTCTCCTCCTGCTTTCACATCAAATGGTAACAATGGGTAGAGAAGCTGTGATTTCTTTTTTTGCAGATTGCCTCAGCTCACTTGTATGCTTATCCTTATTTGCAGTCTCCAGCCGTTAAGCAGATAGAAAACCTGCAGTGCTGCACGTGACTGGGCTGCCAGCCCAACACACAGCCTACCTGGGCTATTTCATAAGCAATCACTAGCATCAAGCTGCCAAGGCTGACACATGGCCCCACAATCATAACTCGCACCCAGCACAGTATTCTTGGTATTCCCTTATCACATTATTGCTTGAATTAACACAAGAACATAAAGTTATCACTGTGGTAGAGAAGTTTCACTCCCTGCACCAACAGTTGTGTGGGTAGTGGGGCGGGGAGCTGGGTTGAAACATGCCATGGGACAGTCCTGTTGTGGTGGCCCTGTGCCAGCTGAAGGGTCCTGCTGGCTCAAATGGACCAGCAGGGAAGGGGTTGCGCATCGCAGGCAATGGGGTGTACCCGCTTGTATCTGTCACCGTGGTGCACACCTGCCACTGCCAAACCCACCCCTCTTCGGCCAGCTGCAACCAGCAACGTACAAAACAGGGCTGTGCACTGACCAGAGCTGAAATTGAAGGTAATTGTCATGCATTTACACCTCGCAGCTTTGGTGCGGCAGATGTTTTTTTTTGGGGGGTCCAAGTCCCTCTTCATCTCTCCCCAGTCTCTTTCCACCATCGCCCTCCAGCATGCATCTGGGTGAACAAAACACCATGGAAATGAGTGTTTCCCCACTGTAGTTTCTGCTTTGCCCTGTGAGAGAGACTGTAGGGATGCCTTTCTGAGTTTCTCTGGATTAACTCCAGATCTGGATTTTCATTGGGTCCTTCCTGACGGATTACAAATAAACCAAAGTAATGGGCTTTGGCATTGCTTGGCAGACTGTTAATAGGATATAGAGCCTTTCATTTCTGGATCATTAATTCAAACCAGCCCAGATCAGTAGTGGTCACATTTTGTTGCAGTGTAATAGCTGTATAATAACCTCTCTGAACAGAATTAGGGAGTCCATCACCACAATTTATATTAATGATAATAACTTTTGTTGGCTTTCTCAGCAAAGGAACCCAGGACTGATTATGCCCCGAAGTTGGGGCTCTCTGGAGGAGCAGGGGCAGGTGGTAGCTGTTTCTGCATCAGCCTAGAGCAGTCCCTGGGGCTGTTCCTCTGTTCCATTTACAAGTGAACCTCCCCAGCATGCAGAGAAAGACCACCTGAGCAGTAAGCATCTCTGTGGCTATTAAAAATCAAGCTCCAGATGTAGCCTCCAGCTTAAAAAGTCCCCACAGTGCCTGCTTGAGTGTGGAAGTGTAGGATTGCTCTGCATTTGCTTTCTTTCCTTATATTCTTTACAAAGCATCTGTTGGGTAAGTCTCTGAGTCAGGACACAGGGCTGCACAAGTCTCTGCCAGGCCTGTGTTTGACCTAAGAGGGATGTTTTTTCTTTCATTTTTTTTTAACCTTCTGATATTCCGAAACCCTCAAAGGGGACATTAATGATATGCAATGTGCTTGTCTAGAATCTATTCACACTTTTACCCCTAAAGTCACACATAGAATTGTATATATTGCACACATCCATCATTTGTCTGCATTTTTGTAATAGCCCAATAATTAAAAAACTGAATTATTTATAATTTGCTTCTGAGGAAGGAGGGCTAGACTGCTTTCTTTTTCTCTTTCTGTGTCAAATCCAGTTAGCTGGCTACCATGTCATTTCAAAAATTAACTAAAATAAGCTTTCTGTTTTCCTGGGAGGAATATTTTCATGTTTCTTTCTGGGTGTGGTCAGAATTTTTGGCAGCACTTTGCTGAACTGAAGCAAAGTGTCTGACACTAATGCAGCAAACAGGCTAGCACATCATGCCATTTGCAGAGATTATTCATTTCATACCATCAGTTCACATAATTTGTAATTTGTTGTAGTGATTACAGAGAGCCCCAGAGCTTGATGATCAGTCCACTTTACATGTAAATGTTTTCAACACAAGACAGAGGGCACTGGGAGGGAAAAGAAGAATACTATGGAAACATATATAAAATGAGAAGAGGAGGAGGGACTCCTCTACATGAGTGTCAGGAGTTGATAAAGGAATTTATCTACAAGGAGAGCTGTTCATTAATGTTCTGTCTGCAGCAATCTGTCACAGCTGATTGTTTTCCCTTCTTTGCATCACTAGCTGTGCCACTCCAAATCTCATTTTGGAAAAAAATATCATTATCAAATTTGTTGTTCCCTTAAAAAAGGAGCTGAGGTCCTTTCTTTATGAAATGTATGAATAGGACCATGGGCAAATGCTGGATAACTTGCCAGTGTTCTTCTGGGTGATCATAACTTACCCACCATGATGTCTGCCAGTAAGAGCTGCATTTATCCCTTGTTCTTCAAGTTTTCCTGGTATAGAGGTGTAGTTTTGGGTATCAATTTTCACCATTATATTTGGGTGTTCCTCAAGTCTTGCCCTGACCTCTTTCTCCTGCTTTCTACAGTTGCTGACTACCCATTGTGGACCCAGCCTTGAGCTTTAGCACCTGCAAGTGAGAATCAGAGAGCTGAAATGTGATGGAGGAGTAGGATTTGAGCCATGGGGACCCTCTTTTGAATACAGGGAGATTTAGAGACCACTTGTTTCCCACAGAGCTCCATTCTCAGTGCATTAACAATACAAGGGTGTTAATGAACAGCCTGGCAGCACAGGGGACTGTGGTTTTGAAGGCCAGCTTTTCCAGACAGGGACAGTAGGAAGCACTTTTAGTTGCTATATGCAAGCAGTTTAAAACTGGACACAGAATCAATAAGATCATTTGCAAACACTTCAGGCACTGGGTGAAACACTTCAAACACTGAGTGCTTGAGGAGCCATTGGAGTAGCGACCACAGACGGTATTTGGGTAATACAGAAGCTTATGTGTGGCACTATCAACTGGGATAGATTTTGGAAAAGCATACCCAGGAGCTTAGGATTTTGGAAACCAGAGGTAGTAAATAAAGTAAACAACTGGAAACCCAAGTACCTGTTAAAGCCTGAATTTTGTAAGGTGTATAGACAGATCTCAGCTCTATTTAGACAATATTCCACATGTGGTGACAAAGGACAAATAAGCCCTTTGATGGACAAAAGCAGGGTTGCAAAGTTATCGTGGTCTATTTTGGAGCCTGCCATTTGTGTGCCATGGTCAGGACTACAAAATTAAGCTGATAGGAAGCTTTCCTGGGCAGTAACAGCAAAATCTTCTTGCAAAAGCATGAACAAAGTTACATCAGTAGCTTAACCCATGATTACATAAAAATTCCTGTGCATGCTTATTTTTGGAAGACCATGCTGATTCCAACATGGCATGTGGGGTACTGGGTCATGTAGGGCTGGAGCACTGGTAACTAAAGGGGTGGGGATGATGCTGGAGCATGAGCCTTGCCTTGGAGCAGCCCTGCTCCATGTCTGCAGTTCTGCAGGGCAGGTGTGACAGAGGAGGCTGTGCCTGACCCCAGCATGAGCCCCAGCCAGGCAGAACAGCAGCTCTGCGCTAGGCATGCACAAGGCACCTCGGAGTGGGCCAGCGTGAGGCAGAAGGTATCTGTGAGTGTCACACATATCCATGAGATGTGACTGCTCAGATATGGCTGGAGCAAGGCTGAGGTTGGATGTTGAAAATCAGCATTGGTGGCTGCCTGTTATTGCACTTCCAAATTCTTTCAGCAGCCATTTCTTAAGGGTACAGGAACAATACCCGCCATGACTCTTCAAGTTTTAGTCTGGCTTACTTTTAAACCGTGAGATTTTAGTGGGAAAAGGCTCAACACAACCCTTGGGCTAATTTCTGAAGCAACCAGCAGGAAAGCTAATTGTGCTGACCTTGGTGACAGTGTTGGTAATTTGAGAACTTATTCTCTAAGAAGTGCACGGACCTCAGCAACTTGTGTCCCATGGGTGATGAAACAGCCATCCTGGGAGACAAACTTTTGGTCACCACCAACAAATCTTAGCTTTCAGTCCTCAATTCTGCCATCTGGTGACATGACATTGCCAAATCCTCATGGGCACCACAGGATTGCTCTGTACACAGTCTAAATGTTGTGTAGGCGTATCTAGCTAGGTCAAAAGAGGTAACCCACAAAGGGTAACATCCATGTCCCTTTCACCCAAGCCTTTCTCTTGACTGTACAAAATACCACCTTTGGTATATTGATCAATCCCCATTTAGGAAAGATGTAATATGGAACTCTTCCACATTTCCAACAGCTCTTGTGCAAAGCAGCTGTTGCATATCTCTCCAAAGATGGTACATTTTAAGCAGAGGTAGGAGTGCTCAGCAAGCTCCAAGGCATTTTGAGATCCTCAGCTGATGCATACTATGAGAATGGACTGTATTGTTGTTATTTGAATACAGTTATAAAAATTGTTTCCTTGTACAAGTCTGCTGGGCTAATCAGTTTGATGTTTCCCATCATTTAAAGGAGATTAATTCTTTTATTCTGTCTACACCCCTGCTTGGAATTCAGACTTTATCAGTCTCCCCTGCAGAAAACCACAAAAGCCAGATTGCAAATTCTTTGCAAATGAAACCAGTTTCTTCCTTTTATGACTAGCAGTAAGATCTTTTGTAGGTGGATTTCGTATGGTAATTTCATTTATGGAACTGTGGAATTCCTATGTGTGTGTCCCCTTCTTCATCAATTTGTTCAGGTTGATTGAATTCCACCAAATTTTACAGTGAGGTGGAATGTCAAAGATCCTGCAAGTATTGGAATAAAAAGCAGCTGCAGAGAGGAAGGAGCTTTTAATTGCCTTTTTGAAAGGAAAGCTTCTATTATCACAGTGGAACAATAATTTTATTGAAATTACAGCCTAGAATCTTCTGTCCAGGTCAGAGTGGTGGGACACTGAAAGCAGTAGGTACAGGAGAGGATAAGGGTGTGGGAGGAGCGAGATATCTAGGAGCTGTTGGAGGAATTGAAAGTCTTGTAGCAAGGTGTTGTCACTGGCACTTGAAGCTGGGTGCTGGATTTGCTGTGATGCAAGGGAACAAAGGTGGAGGAAGGGAGACAGAGAATGGAAATTCCCAAGGAAGTGGCATGTCCTCTGTTTTGCTGCACCTGGAACAACATGTGCCTCTGACACCCTTTACACTAATTTTCCACTCTTCACCTTCTCCCCACCAAGCAGCAACTGCCCAACTGATGATGACTCAGAGGATTATCTATTCATCTCCTGTTAGCACAGTTTGCTGTTTTCCAGACACTCCTGTGTCTACCATTGACAACAAATCACCTATACACTATTCTGTAGACCACAGATATAATTGTTTTACCTTTCTTCTTGCTGACTGTGACATTTATGAAGTCCTCTAGGTCCACATGCCTGAAAGAAGCCCTGTTTGTGCATGCCAGCAGTTTTCCTTCATCCTTTTAAAGAGGACTCCTCTCTCTGTGCTGCTGCTCCTTTCTGAGCCATCATGATTATGTCTGCATTGATGGTGTGAGCTGCTGCAGGGCTTTTCTCAGGACCAGACTTGCCTGTGGTGCATGTGAGACAGCAAGAACAGCAGCATATTGTGGCCAGGATTCCTTCTCCAAAACTCTCCTGCCTGCCTGGCAGACCAGGGAACCTCCAGCTGACAATGCTTCAGAGATCTGGCTCCTCTCAGGAGCTAATCCACTGAACATCTCATGTTCCCAGTGCCCTTTACTGTTCCTCATAAGGAAGTGCCTTAATTAAAATCCCTTAGTTTAGACTGAGAGACTATTTTTTAAGGAGTAACCACTTAATTCAAGCTTCCTAATCAAATAACACTTGTATCGACAGTGCTAATGGAACATACTGGACTCACATAAAAAAACATGAACTGCAGCATAAATGGCAACTTCATGCCTGTTTATGTGAAAAGCACTCATTTTTGTCTTCTCTTTCTGCTTTTTTTATGTGGTTGGCTTGAAGGGTAATTTTGAAAATCAGCTGTCTTCTGCCACACTCACATAAGATATTTCTGTTTGAAATATCTCAGAATTGCAGAGATGACTTTATAACAAAAAGGATTTAAAAAACCACAAGAAAACAACTATAAAAATATGGCCTAAAACCAGAGAGATTTGAATGCTGTCAACAAGAAAAAAAAATGAGTTTCAGTTCTGAGACTCGTTTCAATGTTTGCCATATCACATGAGACTAAGTCTGGGTCTGGAACAAGAGCTTGATTTCCCAGGAGGCTTTAGGGATAAAACCCTGGGAGATGGCTTCGAGCTTTCTGTGTCCTTTATAGCCCGTGGTGTTTTGGAGCAGCATAAGGACCTGAGCAGATGCTGGGTTGTGATGTCCCACCCTGGCCACCCACTCACCCTTTGCACAAGTGCTGGAGTGGGTGGCATGGAAGCACATCCTGCCTGGGGCCCGTCCAGGTGCCTTGCAGGGGTCCAAGCACTTCTGTCTGCCTCTGTCATGTCCTGCTTGATGCAGAGGATGCTGTGCTGAAATGGCTGCTGGAGGCAGTCCTGAATCTTCTGCAGGTCTTGCTGCCTGGTTTTAGAAAAACACATTACCAGAGAGGTTTTCTTGTGAAATTTTATTATTGAGGGTGGTGTGCATATGCACACACATTACCACAAATGGCCACAGAAAATCACAGACATCTTATCTGAAAAATATATGAGGTTTTTTTGAGTTTCTAATTTCTTGAGATTTTCATGTTTGTGGCCCAAAGAAGATGGCATCTTCCCATTTCAAGCTACTGACAGCCACAACACCTGTTACTCCCCTTCACTTAAGCCCAGGTCCCCACCAGCTGGTTTCTTTTGTCTCTCTCTTCTGCTGCTCACGCTGAGTAGCTGCTTGCTTATCTCAAAATTACAAAATCTGTGCCTTTACTCACTGAAGCAGGTACCTGAAACAGTAAACACAGCACAATGAAGTCTTTCTCTGCTATGTTATGGATAAAGAGAAATTAAAACAAGATTGACAGAGACAACACACAAGGACAAGGCAGTAGCTACTCCCTTAGCAAACATAAAACACACTCAGAGAACATGGGAAGTTTTCACAAACTCTCTCTCAGAGAAAGTCTATCTGGCTTGCTCACAGCCTTCCCTCCTGTCAAGCATGGAGTGCACCTTCTCTCCCCACAGCCCTACATATGGATGGACCCACAGAACCACACAGCCATGCAGGGGATCACACTGGACTCCTGATGCTTACCCAGATAACCTGAAGGCTGCAGCAACTTCACGGAGTCAAAGCACTTGTCCAGAGTTCTTAACAACTCCAAGGGTCCTGCATCCCCTTTGCAGGCACCTGTAGAGATAAAAATTTAGAACAGCATTTATACATGCTGGTGAAGATGTGAAGCTGCCATGCACAAAGGCTTTCTACAGCGCACGTTGCTTGGTTCCTCATGCATTTGGCAGGGAGCCTTATGCTCTTTTTCTCCAGGAAGGGAACACAGCAGTTTTGGTAGCCTTATTAAGCAAGAAGCCAAAAATTCACACTCCTGTTCAAGCTTTTACAAACATACAAGGAAGAAAGGTAGCTTGTGGAAAAAATAACAATCAGGTGAGCCAGTCTGACAAGCACCTGCCCAAGTGGTAGGCAACAAAGAGAAATCTGCAGTGATTCTGTGGAAACCACCGAGACACAATGACAAGAGAAAATGAATCCTTAGAAAAGCAAAGTTCACCTCACAGAGTGCATCTCTGCCTCTACCAAGCATGTCTTCACAGTCAGGAACAAACATGCAAGAAAGTCCTTGTCCCAAACCCCATACCAACATAGACCATATGCTGTATTCTGCAGTCCTAAGCCCATTCCGCCACTGCCATAATGATGCTTACACAGCTGTCTCACACCTATGGCAGAGGAGTGGGAGTCTCCTGCTTATCTGACAGACCTGGTCTGGAGCAGGGGTGGAGCCTAACACACACTGGGACTGCTAGTGCATAGGTCTGTTCTCTTGTTCCACCACTGCCTTTTATTTCCCTTCTGTCCTGACATGGCTTTCACCCAGGCAGGGCTGGTTTTGGAAGGGGCATGGTGGTAGCAAAGTGCCACTCCTTGGTTGTGGCTATGGAGGTACAAAGAGCTGAGAGGGGGATCAAAGGGCCTCCTGAGTGTTTGGAAAAAAGCCCATGTTGACTGTCTTGTAGCTCACACCTGGGGTGGTCTCCATATTTTCTGTACAGTGGTCCTCACTACAATAATTAAATAATCCATATTCGTTTTAAAAAAACCAAAAAGCACAAGAGACAAGGATCACAGCTGCTCGTTTGTGGGCTTGCTGACCTTTGGGAGAGTCTTGAAATGTGGGCTGCATTTGAGAGATACAGGTGTCCCAGGGTGGTGCAGTGTCTCAAGGGAGAAGCTGCAACCATCAGAGATAACTGCTCGAACAAGAATTCCCTATTCATTCCCAAAACCTGCTGGCTGTGCAGAGAACAGGAATGTTTGCTATCACACCCAACAATTGTCTTCTCAGATAACACTGTCAGTTATGCAAAATTGCAATAAACATTTTTTCTTTTAGTAAGTCTGTAAAAACTGATGCTTTCATCAGACAAGCTCCTCTATTTAAAGCTAGTGCTAGTGAGGCAAAGCTAGCAGCATCATCAAGTAGCAGTCTGCCCCAAAACAGTTTTGCTACCTCTTTCCCATCAAAGACAAGGTGTGGTTTTCCATTGTGAGCTTTTTTCAAGCCTTGAGTGTCATCCTGCCTTTGTCCTACACAGTCTCCAGCCAGGCAGCTGACTGTGGTGGGCAGCAGGAGCATCCCCATCCCTCCCATGAAGTCTGATTCCCATCCCCACTTAGGGCTCCAACACTTCCAAACCCATCAGAATCCACGGGGATTCTCAGGCATCTGCCGCCCATTTCTCAGTAACTAAAGCTCCTTCAAGTGCCATACACACCATGAATTAGAATCTCTGCCCATTAGTCAGTGAAGCTGTGCACTCCTCATGGTTGCAAGTGTGGTTTCAGTGAGCAGCTCTCTCTCACTGCCCTCCACAGCAGGTCTGCACGCCAGCAGCTCTGAGATGGGTTTGGTGCTATAAACATGTCATGTGTAATCATTCAGAGCCATATGTGGGTCTTCTTTACTGTCTATCCCCATCTTGCACAATATGATGAGAAGTGTTTAACTACCTCCCAGTCCAGCTGCAGCCTTAAATTGGGGTTGCTATGTGAGGAAAAGCAGCAAGGAGCAGTCTTCTCTGAAGTGCAATGTTTTGCCTGCACAAGATCTCTTTGGAGAAGTACAGGAGCTGCTATGAACACACTTTCCAAAAAGCCACCCTTTTCCTATGGGCTGGAGATGAGGCAGCAGCCCAAGCCATGTAGGAGAGGGGTCTCTGTAAAAGGGGACAATCTAATGGCTAAAACAATCTAATGGCTTTGAATTATCCCTTTTGGGGAGAATGGAGTAAATAGCATGTCTCTCAGGAAAATCCAGTACTGATTTCAGCCCAGATACTCTTACACAGCCACTGTCACAGGGTATGTCCATTGGTACTGGAACATTAAATTTTAGGATGCTTTGATGATTAGCAGCCTCACAGGCTCTGGGGCTGCTGGCCCCCTTTCCCTGGCAAGGTGGGTTTTTGCCCATGTGTCCAGAGGAAAGGCTTATGAGCTTTGCCAGATGCAAAGAAGGTGTTGTGTTTATAGCTGTGAAATCTTTCCAGTGAACCAAGGATGTTTCCTAAACACTAAAATAATCCTTTATTTCTTTTTAAGTCCTTGGGAACTGATATTTTCTCTCTTTTCCTCTGAGTGGAAATGCCATCTATTATACAAATAAGACTACCAACAAGCCCTCTTGCCTTCCATTAGATGCCAGCAATTGTGTATCTCTTGTCACATGTCAGACATGCACATCAGGAAACTGGAGCTGCAAAACAAAAGTGGGGAACAAGTGTATCTGTATTGGTTGCTCTAGATTTTGCATGGTCCCTGAAGGAAAATGTGGCCTAGAAGCTGCAAGCACAGCTCCCTTCCCTGGACCCATGTCAGCCTGGACAAACCATATAATCCCTGGTCTATTGAGCAATTATTTGAATAATTTGAATAATTATTTGTCTTGTGTGTTTAAATTATTAATAATAAATATCCATTTGTCTCAAACCCATGCCCAAGTATAAGTAAAGAAGTTTTTCTTCCCTTAAAAGCTTCTGGTTTTCCTGTAATGGCTTCACATTAGATTTTTAACCCACTAGATTGAAGACTTCCTCCATGCAGCCTGGAAGAGAAGAAGCAATTGTCATATGTCATGGTCTGTGTAAAATCAAAGAGAAAACAGGATACATAACTCCAAACTTAATTCCAGCTTCTGTTAAATCAGAATGGCCCACTGTGCGATTGCTTGATGATATTTGAATACAGTGCTTTAACATAACTTCCCAGTGTCATCTGTTACAGTTCTAACACTCAGGCGATTTTTGAACAATAGTGATAGGGTGTGATTTGGCAGTGAGAACCTCAGGAAGCCATATATTTCCCCTAGACACAGTATTATCTAATATACTAGCTATCTCAGGTTGCAGCAGCTCTGAAACCTAGCAGAGGGGTTATGACTTAACAGAAATAATAAAATTCATTTATTGATTATTAGACATGAAGCAATAACATTTTTAGCATTCCACCTCCCTGCTCCTACTACAGCCTATCCTGAAGAAGGGAGAACATGCCACTTGAGTTTAGGGCTCTTTGCTGGTGCTTTAGGAGCTCACTTTATGCTGGTGGCCATGCTTGCTGCAGTTGGCTCCCCACACACCATGGCTTGGCAGAGAGCCCTCTGCCCAAGCGCAGGCTCCAATACTGCTCTGTCTGCTGTAGCAGAGGGAGGTGCTGCACAATGCTCCCCAAACTCAGCCATGCAGGATGCAGTGGGGAGGGTCCCTGGGGCTGAGCAGAGTCTGGATAGGGGAGCAGCCCGTGCTGGGGAGCTGTGGGGCAGCAGAGGTGGGTGGTGGGCAGCTGGTGGCTCACTGGCTGGCTTGCCTGCAAGAGAGCATCCTCTGGGACGTGATGCTTGGGGCACAATGTAGCTGTTAGGACTGGTGTACACAGCAACTACAGTGTGGTCTGGAAGGTACCAACATTTCTTGTAGAAAGTCCATTTTAGGGGCAGACACAGCCTGTGGTGTTGATGTACTTTCTTTTCTCAGTAACCTAATTAGTGTTGTCAATTACTGTAGAAAACCTTCAGGCATGTCCTATGATTGCTTTTAGAAATTAATTGAGGACTTTAAAATACTGTCTTTGAAGTTATTTCTTTCTCATTGCCCATTTTCCTTCCTCTATTTCTGAAAAAATCTTTCCATTTAATTTCCTCTCATTTCATCACCTCTGCCTTAATGGATATTATGTACCTGTTACACAAAGCCAGTTGATTTCCACAAATTTGGCATTTGATTGTTTCTAATGTTGAGAAAGAACCTGAACATGAAACAGCGTGGGTGCTGCTGCAGGACAGATTCTGCTTTCACTTACACTGACATAAATCAAGTTGGTTTATGACATGTAGTCATGGTATTCTGTATTTACATCAGATGTGAGGTCTGTTATCCTCTGAATTCCATCATAATGTCAAAGAAATATGCTTTTGAAGAAAACATCGATTTTTTCCAAGTAAAAAATATTTTGAAAATCATATCAGAATTTAAAAATATTTTATGTACTTAACAGCACTGTGATTTTTAATTCAATATTCACAATGTCCATATATTATCTGGCAGCACTGCCTCTTGCCTGTTACCACAATCTTCACCCAGCACAGAAACTGTTCACAATGGGATTTTCCTTTGACTTTAACCCCTCAGATTTCCATTCACATTGCCACACACAGCGCACATTTAAAATGCTATAAAAGATATTAATAATGCCTGAATCTACAAAGCAGAACACAGAAAGAGAAAGGATAGAAAAGCAAAACATAATTCTCCCTGTTGAAATTTAAGCAGCACAAAGAGATTAATTCTCCAGCTCTTTCCAGAAGCGTCATGGGATCTTTAAAGACCACAGACAGACGGGGCCAAGGTCTTTAAGTCCCCTCAAGAGTAACGCTCTCTTCACACCAAATAAACCGTATAAAGGAACCAGCGAGGGAAAGCCTCCCAACAATTCACACAGCTGTGTAACCCATAGCCTGGCACGGGAGGGTTTGTGTGCCCATGCCCCCAGCACATCCCCTGACCAGGCTGAGCGGTGTGCGGCGTGTTCCTGCCGAGGACAGACGGACGGATGCGTGGCCCTGGCAGCGTGACGGACGGTGTGGGGTGCTGCAGCCGGCCACGCCGGGGGAAGCTGAGCAGGGAGAAGGCTGTGCCTCATTATGGCAGCCTCTTGAGCAGGCATTTGTGACTGCCCAGGCTGCTGCAGATGGGTTTAATGAGATTAACTCTCTTCAAAAGAGATGTACGAACAATTGCCTGTGTTCTCCTCTTAATGAGACACATCATCTGCTTGGGATGGAAATAGAGGCACCCCAGCCCTGCCAGCCCCAGCACCACTGACACAGCAACTGTTTCTCAAGAACTCTTTGTTTTCCAAGTTAAACACTGTGAATTGAGCTGTTGTCCTTCCTCACCCCTGTGCCAGAGCAGGACACAGCCATAAAGGTCCTTCTGGAGCACAGGGTCTCCTCACTTCTGCAAGGCTGAGGTGGGAAGTGAAAGCTTTTCCAGAGCTTACAGGAGAAGCAGGGGTTCCATTCTGGCCAGCAGCATACCATGGCCACAGTGCCCTTGCTGCCAAGGTCTATGGGTCCCCCCAGCCAGGAGGGGAATTAGTGGCTGTGGGTGATGCAGACACAACTCAGTACTGCTGCTGACAAAATGCCAACCTGAGCAAAACCCAGATATGCACAGCCTTTGGGGAGAAAGAGGATGCTTATGAATGCCAGGAAAAGTGACATTGCCAGATTGATGGCAAGCTCTCTGCAAAAATACACATCTGCAGATGAAAAGGAAGGAAAGTGAGTAGAGAGAGAAAAGAGCCCAGCAGCAGGAGAGAGGCAGTGGCAGGGGAGTTCAGCAGCCTACCCACAGGCTGGAGAGCTTACATCAGCCCCAGAGAAACAGTTTCCTGGATGCAGGTTTTGCATCTCAGAGCAACTAGGCCAGGAGCTAGCACATCAGATGGAAGGCTAATCTCCATTCAGTCTTAATTAACACACAGCAGTTAATTCAAAGAAAACAACAGCAGCTGAGTATTAAATAATTTGGGACAACCATACAATTGGACTCAGAAGAAAAAATGAAACACTGGAAAATTACAGTGCTCTGGTAAACATTAAAACATATGATGAACAGGTAAGCAATTTCGTTTAAAAGGCTTTAAAATTAAAATAAAATCCCTAAAATGTCACCTGTCCAAAACAGTTATACTACTCAAAACAGTCAGAAGATATGCATGGGATTGAGTAAGAGGGAACCAGGCACAGCACAGGAATGCCAAGTCCCAAGATTTAAGAGGTAATTTGAGCCAGTCCTTCAGCATTTAGAAATCTGACCCTACTGAGGGCAATAAACAGGATTATAAATTATGGTAGGTGATAAATTACCAGGAAATCAGAAGGATCAACAAAGGCTTCAAAGGGATATAACTTTAAAAAAAACCCACTACAGATAAAAAGAAGTTTTCTTAAGTCTGTCGAATGTGATAGTCATTGGAAAGAATCCACAGGACTGCGGGAGCACCAGGGTCCAAAGGAAGCAACTGAAGGAGCACAAGGCAAGTTATATTTCAGTGTAAGTCTTCACCTGTGTTAATTTTGGACCTGTTCCCAAAGAGAAGATGAAGCTGTTGGGGAAATAACACAACTGAGGTGTTGGAGCAAACTGAAGAAGGTGGGAGCTGCTAATTTGAGATAGTCTATCCAAGTGGGAAGATGCTCCCCTCCTCAAGCAGGCTGATGAGCTGAAAGAAAGTAAACTCACTGTGTGCCTGAGGACTTCAAATGGAAAGCTTATCCAGTGTGAGCAGACATAGGGGTTAAGATATGGCAATGATCAGTAATTGCTGCATTCATGTCTCAGAACTGGTTGAAACTATCATTGAAACTAGAGCAATGTAACATCTGAAGGCAAAGTAAGTTGTTTGAATTTCTAGTCAGGTATCACCCCTGCAGATAAATAGTGAGTAAGAGTCAGAGTACTATCATGACAGGAGGCAGAAAGCAGTGGGTAGGGCTACAGGCTTATTTTCATTACAAATATATGGTGAAACACAGAAGATCTGGAACTGGTGCCTGTATTACAATGTTTATGAATAATTTGGGAATCAGTGTGAGTTGTAAGATAGCAAAATTATGGGTGATTCAAAGAAGGAAGTAGACAGAGTTAAATACAGTTGATTCTTGGCAGTTGCTTACCTGATCCATTTCTAAAAGCCCAGATAGTGGAGATTTCACTGTTGCCCTTTTCCAGTCTGCTTCAGTGCTGCACAGTCCTAACTTTGCAGAAATTTTCCTGGTAAAGCAGTAGCCTCTTTCCCTTGCTGTGATGTCTGACATTACTTTTCATCCAACCCTTTGCAGACATTGAGAAGTTTATTCCTTTCCAATGACTTAGCTTTTGTATACTTAAAGGATTATTTTTACGTTTAGTAACTTGAGTGTGTCATTTTGAGATATTTAAGGATTCATCATCTGTCACAGGAGCCTCCTCCAAACTATCCCAAATTCCTCCAACCCTTCTCCCTAACAACCCCTAAAGGAAAAATCCATCTTAAGTCACTGTGACCTAAGTGGAGCACAACCTAACCAACACCACATATAGCAAAATAATTACATCATATTTCATGGACTGGTCATTTGTATCCATCATAACACAGCTGTTGCTTATTTTGTGTCTGAATTCTTCACTTGTAGTGAATTTGCAGACTATTATACCCCCAAGCTGCATTACCCTGCATTAATTGGGCATTCTCTTCCAATGTTTCTGGAGTTTGCTATAACTATTTAATTATTAAAACCTTTAATTTAGCCTTTTCCAGTTGCACCCTATTTCTTCCAAACAATTTCTTCAATTTGTCAAGATCATTCTACCTTCCCATCTTGTCTTCTGTCATCACTGCAGCTTCTCCCAGTTTAGTCATTTATATAATTAAAAAGCATATGCCTGCTCTCCATGGAAGTGTTGAAAATCTGGAATAGTGCTGGGTGCAGTACAGATATTGCTGAACCTCAACAGATACTTTTTGTGAATTTGAGAATGAAGTGTTGAGCACTAATCTCTGATTACATGCTTTTAACCAGTAATGGTTCTTCCTAACATTTATCTACTCCTTTTTTTTCTGGGCTTGTTTGTGGGAATGTCATGCAAGGCGTGTTGAAAACCTTAATAAAATAAAGGTATGTGCCATTAACGTCCTCCTTCTAAGTCACAAGCCTCCTGTTGCCTTGACACAGAAAGAAAATTATATTTGTTTGACATGACAGATCCTTGTTAGGTGTAATTTATCTGTTTTTTGTCTTCCAGGTGCCCCAAATTCTGTGATTTCTTGTTCCAGCATTTTTCTGTGAACTGAAGAAAAGTTAATTGCCTTGTAATTCCCCTGTTCCCTTATAATGATGGGAAATGCACTGACCTTTTTTTAGCCTTGTGATTTATCCACATTTTCCTCTGACACTCAATTCCAGATGTGCTCCTCACTAGGATAGATCAGACTTTTACTGTAACATTCAGGGACTCTCTACCTTCCCTTAATCCTTCCTCTCTTACATTTGTTTTCTTTGTTGATCTTGCCTGCTAGATCTCTGAGTAATTTGAAGACTGCTTTCTTAAACCTATGCTCTTTATTTTGGTCTTTCCTCATTCCATTTTTTCGAAGAGTTATAGGATATGTCGTATCATGGTCACACTTGTACAGGTCCTCTTCCCTTCCATGTTCTTGTGTACAAGCAAATGAAGAAGATCCTCTCTTCTAGTTGCTATCCTCATTCTCTGCATTAACAATGCAATGCTATTCCTGGAACAGCCCAAAATCTTGAGGACTGTCTCTATACTGCTATTTTTCTATCAGATTTCTGTGTGGGAGTTAATCTCATTAATACCACCTTTTGTGTTTTGAGTGGTTTTATTAGTTGCTAAGAAGTTGCATTCATGCGTTCCTGCTATTGCAAAATCCTACTGTGCTCATGCTTCAGTAAATCTTCTCCTTTTCTATTTACTCTGCAACTTGATGTCTGTGAAAGTAAAACTGAGATCTGGATTATTTACATTAGGTAAATAAGATGTGAGTAGTTCTTTCTCCCTTCTAATAATAGGTCACTGACTCATAAAAAGCAAGAAATCTGAGATGAATAAAAGGAAACCTTTTCTTCCACAGACTTATTATTAGACCATTCATTGCCATGGGAACTCTTTTTAGCTGAGATATAAGATTCAAACAGCCACATGGGGTATGGATGTGGATAGAGTACATTTCCAGAGAGTATGTGTACTGAAAACAGCATTGAATTGAGCAGCTATACCTTATTCTCCAAAACTCCTGTCAGTCTCTAACAATACAGTGCCAGGGTGACTCATGTGCTGCTGAAGTGGCTTAGTCTCCCAAGCATTTCTTATGCAGGAGCTAAGGAACCTTTCTGAGCTCCCTAAATCAACTCTGCCACATGTGGGGCAATGCAATGGACTGTTCCTCCCAACCTGAGCACAGCTGCAATTGCCACTGCACCCATTTACGGCTCTTACACCTTCCCCTGAAGCATTTGCTGCCAGAATTTATGGAGGACATGGCAAGATTTTCAGACTGAAACAGAGCAGGAGCTGCTCTCCTGTTGCTAAACTTCAATAATGTTTTGGCAGCAGTTTCCAAACCATTTTACTTACAATCCCATTTCCTGTGTCATGCATCTACTTTAGTTTGCCCTTCTGGACTCAAGAGCTCTTCTGCCGAAACTGCTGGTTTATGGCATCATGTGCTCTCCACATTCCCTTCCTCTGCATCCATATCTTCCTGTACTCCTACCTCACCCTGCCACTCCTGTCCCTCCCTCTCCAGAGCTCTCAGTCTGCTCCTTTTATCTGTTCCTTTCCTGCGCCTCCACCCTGCAGATGCTGCCACGCTTTTTTAATTTGTGTTTGCTTCAGGTACCCCATTTCCCCACCAAAACTCTGTGAAACTTTTGCTGCGTTTTCAGAGTCCTTCTAGATTTCTGTTTGCCTCAGTCCCATATCCGTCAGTGTGTACTCCCAAACTGTCCAACTCTGCTTTGGCATTGCACTGTATCATCTATGACAAAACTTGCTTGTGACAGGCCTCAAATTTCAAGAGGTGAAGAAGTTCCTGTCAAAGGAGCTGGGATTTTCCCGGATCATTCAAGAAAACTGCAGGGAATGAGGAAGCTATGGGGATGGAGAGCTACATTTGATAATTTATTGGGAATTTTGCTGTAATGACTCATATCTGTAGGACTGGATCTAAATGCAAGTGGCTTCTTCCTGAGTGGGACAATGATGGCCATGGTGTCAGGGATGGTGCCTATAAATTTCCTTGCTCCTACCCCCTCACTAGGTCCCCCTCTGCAAAGAGTAAAAATTCGGTTTTAGGGAAAGGAAGGAATGGGATTATTTAGAAAATACCGTAGAGAAAGAAAGCTTAGAATGCATTAAAATTGCTTTTGCTGGCTCTGTTCATTAAGAAGAGAAATTTTATGGCCTAGAAACACCTACAATGGCAAAGAAGACAAATCTAGAAAGTTACTGGAAAAAATATGTAAAGAAGACACTGATTAATTTCCAAAGTAATTTTCTGGGAGATTTGTCTTCATTGTCATTAAAGGTGTTTTTAATAAAGAGCCTGATTAATTTCCAAAGTTAAGACTGCCCTTGTTTAGACAGAAAATCATGTTTGCCATGTTTCCACTCTGGTGATTTACATTTTTCACTTTGGGCATAGGCCAGAAGGATTTACAGCTTGAGAAAGGATCTTCCATCTTCCTAGGAAGTTAAATCATTGGCACTGTTTCAGCTTTTCTGTATAAAGGAGATTAACATCATATTGACGTATAAGGTTGAGAGAACCACAAAACAGATGTTTGGATAGTCAGCTGAACCCAATGGAAAAATTCCATTTTGATCAGTTTGAGGTAGGCCTAGTCGTCTTGTGGCTGTGCAGGATACTAAAATCTGGACTTTATAAATGAAACACTCATTAAAAAAGAATAAAATTCCTGGAGAAACACAACTGCTTCAGTTTTCTTGTTTTATTTTTTTAAACTGCAATAATCTCTGACATGGCTCATCTAGCCCAAGTGGAATACATTAACATTAGTTATTCTAATAATCACAGATTTTCAGGTGACAGCCATCTCCTAATCACAACATGTCCCCATTTAAAATACTCCTGCTGCCACATTGTTACCCCTTTTTGACTTTTCACAGAGGTTGCTCTGGGAAGAAGGGGGGACACCCACTGTGAAGGGGTGTTTCACTGTTGGATGTTTACTTCATTCCCAAAGAGCATTGTGAGTGACCTCAGTTAGAGCAGGGGATAAGTACTGGGATTAGCCATGGCCAGTCTTTACCAATCACACACAGAGCGAGCCATAACACAGGCCTGGGCTGCTCAATCCCTCAGCACAGTGATGCTCTCAGGTCTTTACAGCCAAGCAGCCTTAATTAGCTGCTGCTGCTGAACATGTGATTGCCCTTTCTTGTGTTTGCTGTGCTTTACTGGCATTTTCAGACAGGTATTTGAATACTTTCCATCGTTATGGTACACAGCAAATTTCCTTCCTTTCCAGGCTAGTCTGTTTACCAAGGAAGACTCACTGGCTTTTTCTTACCTGAAAGGGCATCACAGCACTGACGTTTTTTAATCTCACCTGTGGGGTGAAGGGGAAAGTATGGCCCCTCTACCACATTATTAAAGCCTTTGTTTTAAGCACACTTATTATTGTTAATTTTCTCTAACATAAGGAGTTCATTTGTCAGAGCAGCAAGAGCAGTAGGGAGGCAAGCAGATCTGTAGTGTGCCTCGGTCCTCCTGTGTTGGGTCCAGCCCTTGCTCACAGCCTGTGTAGGGATGATCAAGATGCTGCTACATCTGCCACTCTTTTGGGCAGATTTGGTCAGCTAAGTGGTGAAAAACAGAGAACCAGCAAGCAATAGCTTTTTTTACCAAGAATTTTTTCAATATGCAGTACTGCATATACCAGTGTGTCTCTGATTACATCTCAGACAGATTGTGTTTGTTAAAGGAAACCTGGAGGTGAATCTGACCTTAAACCATTAGTAAACTGGATAGGGGAAAAAGCCCAAGTTAAGACTCTTAAATGGAGCAACTGAAGTGGGGGTTTTTTAGTAATTTGATCTGGCAATAGCTGTATAAACAGAGGAAACACATGATACACATTGTGATTTTTTATTAAACCTCAGAGTTGTAGCACCATCATAAAAAAATAGTGACTTTGAAGTATCTCGATAGACTGAAATACAAGGCATGTGGTCTGTGGGGTGGAGATAGTCAAAAGTGAGTCTGCCTCTACCAACAGTGCTACCTCTGAATTCTGTTTTAATCAAGGACATTCATTTGAGGCCTTTCATTATCTACAAAATTTGCAGTTATGTTGACCCTCACTGATAACTGAATTACTCCTAGGCTTACACCAGAGATGAAGATGGATCTGGTGTGTGCAGAATCCTTTGTACTGTTCTTCCTTCTGTACTCCCCTTAAGATGAGATTCATCTCCCCTGACTTCACATGATTTAGATCAAAAGAAGGAAAGAGACACCAGCTATAGGGTGTAATTCATGTCACTTATGCTAAATTTCCTTTCTCACCACCCTAAATGCAGCTTCTTGGAGTGACTTGTCCCCTTCACTGACTTCAGACAGTAGTTCTGATTAGGCTTAAGGTAAATTTGATTAATGATCATGCTAATGTTCATGATCACTCTGCATTTCCTTTTCCCAAAAAGTCAGAGAGCAGAAAAGGAAACAAGCACTGCCAATGGCATCGAAGGTACCCAAAGCATAGCTCAGTCTGTAAGGCCCATAAAGGGAATTAATTTTTGCTAATTCTCCTCCTTCTGCACTCTTTTTCTTTGAACTCTGCCAAATTTTACTCTTTAAATTTCATGTTCCTCTTCATTTTTGGAAAGAAATACCTGACCCTGGGCTGGAGACCAACCATGGTTTCCTGATAAATGGGTCCTGCTTAAACAACCTGTTTCATCATCATCTAATTTTGGTTTCAACTGTCCTTTTTGTCTCTCTCCACTTCAAACACTTTATCAAATATGCTTGTTAGCCCAGCAAATATTTATTTTAGGTCCTAACTGGAAAAGTTCCTTTCCATTCCAGGGATATTTTGAAAGTCTGGAGGTGAGTTTGGGCATGCCTACATGGATGAGCCCAGACAAGTACACACATCTGCCCTGATCTGATTTGATCAAATGGGAGCTGGTTTGGATCTGGAAGTCATTGAGCCATTTTCTTGCAGCTCTGTGCCCAAGCTAACATACCCCGCAGAGGAGCCCACATCTGTCTGCACTGATCTGTGTAGACATGCCTTATGCATATAAAGCACTTAATTCTGGTTCACTTCCTCCTGCAGGTTGTTACTCCTGATGCAGATAAATGTGTGTGCACAGTCCCATTTTGTATACCTATTACAATCTACAGGAACCCGAGGGGCACAAAGATATCACATGAATTATTTTTTGCCTATAAAAAACTATCCCTTCTGATTGGGGAGGCAAATGAAAAGCAGCCTAAATCCTCTCTTTCTGGAATGATATACTGGCAGATAAAATAGATGACCTGGTCACACGTTCCATCTCTCATTTGTGAATTGTGATGTAAGTGAAATTAATTGAAAAGTTGGCACTTGTAAATGCTTTAATCCAGGCAATATATTCCAGAAGGAATCAACAAAAGAGAAGTTTTAGCTCAAAAGGCAATCTTTTCCAGCTACATCTGAATTTAATGTTCACTCTCTGAACTCACAGACTGTATTGAAATGAGCAAAGGGAATACAGATCCTGAATTTATCCATGTGCAAACAGCAGCTTGCTATGCAGATGCAGACCGTGGCCTGAAACCAAGTAATGTGTTTTTTTACAGCCCTTGCTGCCCCTGAGTCCTTGGGGAACTTCTGGCTGGTGCAGACTTCCTGCTGGAGTATTACAGAAGGCAGGCTGGAGCAGTGGGCTCACACCATCCTCAGCGAGTGCTCCCCTGGTGCTGCCGGAGCCGCTCCTGCTGCCACTGGTGCTGGCACGCCTCCCACCCTGCCCAGCTGCCACTGCTGCCCCAGGGCTTCTGCAGGCCTGCTGCTTGTGACTGGGCACAGCTGCTTTGTGGGGCACAGCTGGGATGCAAAAAATCTCCTCTCCTTTTCCCCTTTTGCTCACATTAGTGGAAAAAGAGCCTTGAGTAAGTGCTTGAGAAAGTACTTCTCCACCCAGTGCTCTCACAGGCTGTGGAGAGCACACACTGATACGTGAAGTGGATGCCTATGGATTTATTTCTGCGGGTTTTGGCTAAACAATCCAAATGTAATGGATGCCTTAATTACTAAATTAAGTAATCTACTCCAATAGCCAGTGGTGTATTTACCCCCATTTGTTTGCAGTGACCATGAATTGCTTCCTGATCTTGCAGCATTTAAATAAGCAGCTCTGCATTCATACTGGAGGAGGTACCTCTGCTGCTAAGGGCTTGTCTCCAAAGGAGAGGCTAGTGTGCATTAAGTTAGGGTATGAATTTACAGTGCTCTTGGGGTATCCACACGTGATAGAAAAGCTATAAGGATGGAAAATGTCAAATTATGCCTAGTGGAATGGTTTGTTTAGCTAAACCTGGTCTCACTGGGGATAATGCCTTATTCAGATGGCAAATTTGGTCACCTGGCAGATGTACATACAAGTTCACATAGCTTTTGAATAGTTCCACATCTTCTCATCCCATTTTTGAGGCATGATTTCCATTCTCTCCAGTCAGTGTTTTTCTTGGCCTTTTTCCAGATGTGAGTGATTTGATAAAATCCTTGTTCAAATGTGGAGTTTCTGCAGTTGTAATCACTTTTGGCAACCTGCCCAAGAAGATAAGCTGATCTCCAAATATTAAAGAGATCGGACTGATATGAAGCTTTACTCCATAATCCTTGAAAAATCAACAATACTCACCACTCCATGAAGGGCTGTTCTTGGAAAAATAAGACCTGATTTTTGATACAGAATCTGAGGTCAGTAATAGAAACCTTTCCTTTCTCTTTATAACATGAGTGATGCCATGATTCTGTATTTTTAAACCAAAATATCCCTTTAACCTTTTGGTAGGTCTTATAACTACTTCTGTACAAAGACAGAGAATTAGTAGATGTACATCAGCATTTGTACATCACTCCAGCATTCTTTGGCAGTGTTATTGGTATCTGCAACATCCAGACTTTGCAAAGCTGCTGCCTTCCTGAATGTGCACATAAAAAGGCTAAAAAGAGACCCTTAGACTCACACTTACTCAGTGTGTTATGATGGAAATTCACTTGGCTTCAATGATCATAATGACATAGATGATAAAGAACCAGGTAGTTTTACCAAGTTAACTCTTTCATATAATGAGAGTACCATGCAGGCAGCAAAGGACCTCAGAAGGCCTCCAGCCTAACCCTCTGTTCAAAGCAAGGTTTGGTGTAAGATTGAATCAGCTTGCTCAGGAATGCAGCCACTTGGGACCTTTAAACTTTCATGGATGGAGACTGCACAGCTTTTCTGGGCAGCCACTTCTTGACTGTCCTGATGAAGAAATTTCTTCCAACATCCAGTCTTTGCATTGTAGCTCAGTCATGAGTTTTCTGGTTAGTCAAGTCAATTTCCTGTTATACCTGTTTGTTTTTCTGTACACTCGGGACTATTTTGTGCTTAGAAGAGTTTGTCAGTAAAGACCTGCCACTTTGCCTAAGCTTTTTTGTCTTCAGAGATGGTTTCTACATGATACAGACCTCAGTGATTTGAAGAATCTGAAGTCTGTGCTCTCCTGAAGTCCATGGTCTTTAATCTGCTACTTGTCTTCTTCATTTCCTTTAGTAACTTTAGGTCCACTCTTTCAGTGTCTCCATGACCAAACCTGCTTTGTTAATACAGGTCTAAGGTGTGTATGATCCCAGCTTATCTAGTATCTGTGTGAGGCAGTTGGCACTGACATCTTCTGGAAACCTCCTGGCTTGCCTATATCCCTCTCTAGTGCTCTTCCAGCATACATCTGGGAAGTTAAAATCTCCCAAAAGAAGCAGAGCATGTGATCCAGAAATATCTTCAAGTTCTTCAAGGAAGCCTTTGCCTTCTTCCTCAAGCCAGCTTAGTGGTCATTAACAAACTGCCACCAGACTGAAGCAAATACTGATTACTTGTTCCAAACCACAAGTTCTCCCCTGGCCTGCTGTCCGCCCAGTGAAGAATTCCTTATATCAGAGCTGCTCTGTCACATATCCACACCCCCTTGTCCCATTGTCTGTTATCATTGATGGGCTGGTATCCACCCATCACAGCACTGCAGTTGTGTGAGTTGTCCCAACAAGTCCCAGTTACTCAATAGTGGTGCAGTTCCTCTTCACCAGCCAGACTGAGGAGACATAACCACCTGGGCCTCCATGCCCTTAGCCAGCACCCCAAAATCCATGTCATCTCCCCAGATATGCTTGAAGTCCCTGTCAGTAGTATTTGTGCCCATGTGGAAGAGCAGCTAAGGTAACAATCTGATGCCAGACAATCCTAGGTCATCTCTGCCAAGTGCCAAATGCAAGAATACATCAGGTTGGCAGGCAGAGATTTCTGTATCCTGCAGCAGGATGTCTCCAGCTTTGACTGATCTCCTGTTCCTCTCCATGCAGATGATTGGATGAGAGCTAGCCAGGCAATGACACTCTCCTGAAGTGAAGTCATCTCCCCCAGTCCCAGGGGAATGCACTGGATCTGTACCTGCAGAACACCAGACAAGGAGGACCCTTCTATAGGATTCCTGAAATGATGCAGCCTCCTCAGTCATGCAAACTTTCAGTTCTCCTTTCCAAAACCAGTGTTTGGGCTCTTGGCTCTGCAGAGTTTCTACAAAGGCTCTTTTCCTCTTTTCCTGCTCACCCTCACCAATGGTGTTTACCCATTCACCTCTTCCTGGCACTTTTCCTCAGAGGCCCATGAGGCACATGACCCATTCCTTCATCCAATACTGACTTTGTATCAAGAGTTTCTAAGAAATATCCTTTTCTTCTGCATGAAAATCTTGTCCAGATGTGAAAAGATAAATCTGGCCAAATATAAAGCAGCTCAGTCAGAGTAGAAACATCATTCCATGTGCATGCAGTAACCTGGATGTATCCAAGAAAGGTAAAAAAATCCCAAAAGCCTTTTCTATCCCTCAACATGAAGCATGGAGAAGCCTTGGGGTTCCCAGCACCACAAACACTGTAGGAGGTAAACTTGGCCCAGATCAATCTGACCAGTGGACCCTGGGCTGGAAGAGGGACTTTGGTCACTCAGTGCTGCAGAAATGAGGCACAGCCCCTCTGTGGGGAGAGCTGTTCATGGGCATCCTGCTATCAGTATGCCAGCCCAGACAGGGTCAGCTCAGAGACATTGGGATGGGAATGCACATGGTGTGCTGTAGAAGGAGCGTGATGGACCAGCCCACAAGCTATGACATGCTTCATGGTGATGAGAAAACAACAACAGCACTTCTGAACACCAGCACTCTGAGAGCTAAAAGGATCCCTGGTTTCCTCATCACAGCAGGCTTCCTCTTTTTGGACTCTTTTAGTGCTTTTATATGATCTTGTCTTCATGCCAGAAGCACTGGTGTGAAGTTTTCCACATGTGAATTTGTCTGCCTACAAGTGTGTGGTGATATGGAGGGCTGGTGCGGCAGGTGGGTCAGGCAGGAAAATGGTGGCACTCACCCTCATGGGAGCAGGGGCCTGAAATCTCCACAGTGCAAACCTGGAGAGCCCAGAAGCAGGGATAGCTCACCCTCACTGGTAGGACCCCAGACTGGGGTGCCTAGGGGGGCATAAGGTCTCCTCCAGACCCTAGGACATGCACAGAGCCCATCTGGTCTGGTGATGTCTTCCAAAGCTGTAGGGAAAGGGTATCAGCAGGGCTAAAGTTGGTGAAGAGATACAGTCAAAAGCTTAGCCTTCCTTTGAAGTGGAGCAATACAAATTATTCACAACCAAAAGCTGCATTTGCAAATCTGAGGGGATTTCTACCTAACAAAGTAAACATACGAGAACAATTCAAACCAGTGGGATAGAAAGGGAGAAAATTATTATATATAACACCATTCATGTGTGATTTATTTATTTTGCACACTTCTCCATCAGTGATGGAAATGCCATCTATGCCTTCAAGCAATGTGGAATTTCCTTCTCATGAACCCCCTCCCTGACCTCTGTCTCCAGAGAGACAAAATGTCATGGCCTGAAATCAAGCAAGCAATTCTAATAATTATCTGCCACTTACAGTGCCTCTTTCCTGCACAGCCTAGTGGCACCCCATCAGCTTCATGTGACAGCTGGGGAAACCAGAGGAAAGCAAGTTAAGTGATTGCTCAAAGTCTCACCAGAACTGGAGGGTAAATGTCCTGCCCTTCTGTCCAGCCTTTGTCCCTTGGGCCATGCTGCTTCCATCAATGATTTGGTAGTGAAATCACAGCACTGGTATGCCCTAATCTTCTATGGTTTTCACTTTTTTTAGCAATTGTAAACACCAAATCACTATCCTCGTTATCTTAGCTGAGATGGTGGACAAAGACAAGCGCTCAGAAGGAAAGAAAATAACAGGGGTGCGTAGTGTGGCTTCAAGAAATCACTTAATGACAGGATGTGGAGAAACTCAAAGACAAAAATATCAGAAGGAATGACAAGAATGGTGCCACAGTAAAGGGCTGCTGAAATGCAGCGAGCAGAGTGAAGACCTAAAAAGGCAGGCTTGGAGAAGGCTCATATAGCATCACAGAAGACATTGTTGCATGCCACACACCAGAGAGATTAAATGAATGTGGTGTTACCCTGACGTCAGGAGAAAAGCAGGATGGAGCACAGGCAGGAATATGAGGGAGTGAGAAAACAAGAGCAAGTGTACCTCACCTTTATTCCTTGCTGCAAGTGCTTTTTCACAGTTTGTGGCAACCTGCTGCCAGAGAGAAAGCAACACAAACTGCACAATGGAATGTGTTACCGACACACACACCATGAATGCCAAAGTATCGGCAGCTGCCCTTTGCATTCACCCATAGTATGCACATTCTACCTTCTTCGAGTAAACAAGCTCTGAATCAGAGGAAGCAGATTGCATGGGGAATCTCTACCCCTATTATCAGCACATCCCTGGTCCAAAACTCTGAAGAATCCTGGGGCTCCCCAGTGGGGACTAAAATTAGAAACTTATAACAAAAATAGAAGGGTGTTTCTTTTAATAGCCTAGTTTTGTTTTGAGATACTCTTTAGGGAACACCCCACTGAAATGTGATCAAATGCCAGATCTTTGACTACATAAAAGTTGTCCTATTTGTGCAGATGATTTGGTGACTTATTTTTTATTTTTATGTAATAGATGATCATTAAAAAATGTATAAAAATAAGCTGCCATGATCTGAAGAGGGTGTCAAAGCAGAGTGCTTGGGCTATTAGCAGTAAAGGAGACAGCAACTTTCCTCCTGCCCAGTGCACACAGTGGCAGCAGGCCCCAATGTCTGCTCAGTGCTGAACTGAGATCACATACCATGTGTGGAAATGTCCACATAGCTGTTTCAAGGGAACCTCAGGAGGGGATAATGCCACACTGAAACCCTGGTAGATTATTGACTGCTCTAATTTGTTTCCCATGTTCTTACTAGTACAAGCGTAAGAGCTAAATAACAATGCTCTTTGTTTAAGTGAGCTTGATACACTTTAGTGGAATTTTTTCAGCCCTTTTGTTATTGAAGTCACAGCGCATTACCAAGCCTTCAAGTCGCAAATTTACACAGATGCATTTCTGGCCATTAGCCAAGTCATAAGATGGCAAAACATAAGCCTCAAGAGCAGCAGGCTTATGAAAATATACCATTTACAACCCCTACTATGAAGTACTCTCAAAAGCCTAATTTTAGATGTGCACACTGGAATCAAATAGCAAAGGGATTGGTGGGGTGACGAATAGAGGATTTTTTTATTCAAATGTCAATTATAGTTAACCTAGAGCACAATATTCTTCTGTCCCAGGGCAATCATGGTGACATGCAACACCATTCTTGGAAGCTGGCAGGACATCCTGAGACGTTCCTTGCCTCAAGAAACAAAACCACCAAATGTTTCTGCCAATGCTTGTCCATGAGTCTTGCTTTGGTGTCTGTGCATCAAGGGCTGGCCTTGGGCACCAGCAGACCAAGCAGCTTCCCTTGACTTTTCCCTTCCCACCACCCTCTTCATTGCTGCAAGGCCACCTCAGGGGCATGTTCCTGCACCACCACCCATGTCATCATCTGCCTATTTCATATTGCACAATTGCAAATTGTCTGCTCAGGGAGCAATTGCTCTTGGTATGAGAAGGAGCAGAAGCTCCTGGTGCTTGGGCTCCAGGAGGCTCTGAAAAAGCAGGAGGCAGTGTCAGTCCTTTCCCATGGGAATGGTCTCATCACCCACATCCCTGGTCCTCCCAGAGACTGGCTGTAGGATGCCAAGTACTACTACTGTGGTCATAACTGGGACAGTTGTGCTCATCCTTCCTTTCATATTTTCTTTTTCTCGTCTCTTTCCCTTACTTTGGGCAGGGGGTGGCAGCCATCTGAGAGACAAGGTGAAGCCCCTTCAGCAGCAAGAGGAACTGTCAGGACACTGGTTGGTTGGGGTATTTTTTGGTCTACTTGTGCCATAATCTCTTCCCAGAATCAAATTATTTTGCTGTGTTTTGCCAGTATACCACCTAGTAAGACAGCATCAAACCTACAGCTGTGTTGTAGCAACTCATACATAAAGCCTAAGGCCAAAAGCTGCAGAATCTGAAACCCACACTTTGGCTTGTGGCATAACTATGTACGTAAAAATGGGAGGATCCCCATTCCCCACTCCACTCCAGTGGTTTTGTGCTAGTTTAACGCTCAATTTCCATGCAATGAGGCTGTAATAAAAGAAGTGTAACGGAGTAGAATGGTGTGTGTGCAGGTCTCATTTACAGGGAGCCCCTGTAAATGAAAATTGTCAGGTCACTGTAGAGAGTGATAAGGTCACCCCTGAGCCTCTTTTTCTCCAGACTAAACAACATAGCTCTTTCAGCTGCTCCTCATCCAACTTGTGCTTCAGGCCCTTCCCCATCTCCACTGCCCTTCTCTGGACTGGCTCCAGCACCTCAGAGTCTTTCTTGCAGTAAGGGGCCCAGAACTGGGCACAGAACTTGAGGTGTGTTCTGTGGGCCTCACCAGTGCCGAGTACACAGGGCTGATCTTTTCCCAAGTCCTGCTGGCCACACTGTTGCTGATAGGGGCCAGGATGCTTTTGGCCTTCTTGGCCATCTGGGCACATGCTGGCTCATGTTCAGCTGTTGTTGACCAGCACCTCCAAGTCCTTTTCTTCTGAACACCTTTGTAGTAACTCTGTCCCCAGCCTGTAGTACTGCAGGGGGTTGTTGTGACCCAAGTGTCACACACTTGGGCACTCAGCACTCAGCCTTGTTGAACCTCATGCAGTTTGCCTCTGGTGATGTCACCAACTGTATGTAGCTCCATCCCCTCTCTGGGCCAGGCCAGCCAACCAGGTTTTAATCCAGCAAAGAGAGCAGCTGTTCAGGCCATGAGTGGGAAGGTTTTACATTAACTTCTGGTCTATACTCATCGCATAGTAAAGCTACGTCTCAGGGAGCTCGTTCAGGTGGCTTTATTGGGAGATTGGTACTTTGGGGAACAGAGCAACCAAACCACACCAAACTAACCCACCATGCACACTGGAGAGACAAGGACTGCCTGGATTATTCCCTGTGATATGCAGGGCAATGACTGAGATCCCATAGGAGCATTTCAAACCCAAAAAATATTCTTCAATCACAGCAGAGCTGCGAAAAGTCAGAGCGTTTGACTGACAAACCAGCAGAGGTTTGCTATGAAGTGCCTCTTTGTTTAAAAACCTTAAACAAACTCTGGCAATCCACTTTGAACAAGTTTCTTATCTATAATTGCAGGAAAGAGGGAAAGCAGCAAGTCTGGGGCTGAGGCAATAACAACATGCATCCAGGGAGCTGTACCTTCCTTGGTAGTGCCTGGGCTCCTCTCATTGATTTATACTTCTATTTGAGTATAGAAAGCAATAATGAAATGTTGTGGTCTTAATACACTGAAGACTTGTTCTTTTATCGAGAACAACAATCTGGCATCTCATCTACATGTGTGAGCATAGGGTTTGGGTTGCCATCCCAGGTAAGAACATATTGGTGTCTGTCCTGGCTGCTGTAACAGAGATCTTATTATCAGGAAACAATTAGGCCGGAAAACATGGGTAAATAATTTATTGTAGCATATAAATGCTTTCAGGAGATGGAAATACTAGCTACAAAAGTGCTCTATGCCTAAGTGGGAAAAGGCACAAATTCAGTGGCTGGAAGCCAAAACCATACAAACTCATATGAGATATAAAATTTAGATTTTGACCAATGAGGTTGTTTAACAGTGGACCACAGGCGTTGATGAAGTTCTCATCTCTTGATGTCTTCATATCAGAAGTGCAAAGCTTTGCAGAAGCCATGTTTTAATCAAGTGCTTACTGAAGAAACTCCTAAAATTGATAGGCAGACCAGAATGAAAGGGTTTGAGATGGACTGAGGGACCAAGTTAGGCAACTGCTTTCAAGTCACTCTATGACTCTGCGAAGCTAGCTGTCTATAATGAAACTCAACAACTCACTCCTTTGAAATCAATATATCTTCCAATAACCCCATAAAATACAATTTATTTCTTTGTATTTGTACTAAAGTTAAGTCCCAAACTGACTTTTCTAATATCTAATGGTCTTTGAAGGCTACGGAATCTTTAACTCAGTTCTTGGCTCGACTGTATCTTCTGGTTATTTCAGGACCAGCAGACATTATACAGAAAAAGTCAGAAGCTTTGCTGGCCACATGTCAGGCAGGGAAGCCCCACTCCTAGGCAGGCTCTCCAGTGCTCAGTCAGTTACAGGGCACATCAGTTTCTCTCTGAACCTGACCTGCTAATGACTTCTTGGCCAACAAGAGACCTCTTGTTCCAGGACAACATAAGATTATTTGAAATAACTTAGTTTTAGTCATAAATAAAATACTCCTCTTTGATTTTGGCTCTCTACTCATATTTGGATTTTAGATTTATTTTTCTACATGTAGACTGATTCTCACAGGTTGATAGCTATTAAAGTAGCTTGGTTTGTTGCTAAAAGTAGCCCATAACTATAACTGGTATTTCCTTTTTGGTAGCAAAGATGATATACTATATACACACTAGATACATAGCATAAAAATGCAATACTTGTGCTGAATGAGCCAGAAAAGTTTTAATTGGAACAGGCTACACATTTATAACAAATGATACCTTAGACAAAAAAGCATTATTCATAGACATTTAATCAGAGTAATAGTTTCTGATCAGTATGATTTTCAGCATTTTAGAACTAATAGATGTCACCCTCTCACACCTCATTTTTATAAATTGGAAGAGGAAAGTTGGCTTTTTTCAAATCTCAACTGGTTTCTCAAGTTCTATTGCAGTATTGAAGTAGCTATTGGATTAAACACATCTGATAGGAAGAAAATATCCTTTCAGTAGAAGAGACAACAGATGGCCAAAAAGAAATTTCATGCTTTAGCAAATTCCATTTCCAGAGTTCAGATAGTGATTTCATGAGTAAATTGACTTTTACATAGATTTCATTTAAGCAGATATATAGTGGCTAAATAGTGTTATTTACATAACCTTAAGTTTTTAATAGTGTAATATCAGGGGTCAATAGTAAATAGTGTAACCACAGGTCATTATGATTGTTTATTTGCATGAAAACTATTTATAATAAGGAAAATAGCAACTTTTTAACTTATTTTATCTAATTGCCTGTTGTTATATTCAAAGATCCTTAGGATCTTGAGATTTTTGCCTGTCTGTGGCTGACAATTATCCTATGCAAACTACTCAGCCTTGTCACATCCTTGTGACTCACTTCTGCACTTGGATCATGAAAGGACAACTAAACAAATGCAAGTTTAGCAAGACAAGAATCTCTCCTTGACTTTGAAGCACCTAAGAGTTGAATTTCACAGATTCAGGGAGTTATACTTCCCCTTTTCAGTCCTTTGCTGGTTTTTTTTAACTGCTTTTTCTCCTCCCTACCATGCTAGATCTTCTTTCATGGAGAATTTTGGAGCATTTTTTTCCTTCCTTATATATGCAACAATTAGTCTCACACTTCACAATCTTCAACACTTGAGTTTAAGGTATTGCCCTGAAAAACAGTTTTTGTCTTTAAAAGAAAACAACAGTCTTTCAACTCCCTAAATATAAGCGAGATTTAATTTACCTTTGCATTATGAAGGCATATTGCCTGTGAAAAAGTGTGGAGTCCAAAGACACATAGATAAATGAACATATATATTGTTAGATATTTATCAAAAATACATATATATGTACATGCACAATTTGTGCAAGATTAGCCAAAAATGAGGTAAATCCAAGAACAGATTAAATAAATTGCTATAAGAAAATTGACATCTGGAGACGTTTCTTCAGACTTAGTATGAAGCGCCTGGAAAAAGTTTATTTCTTTTTCTATTCTCCTTCTCAAAGGTATAATTAGTGGTTTTCTGTGTGTGAGGGCCAGCACATGTATTATATGTGTGTTCCTGTATGCTTTACATCCACAAATGTGTGTGTGTGGGGGGGGGTATATAAATGTATATACACACAGATATTTTAAATATTGTTTGTCATTAAAAATACGTTGCAATTGAAAGTAAACAGGGAAACAGTGAAATAATAATTATATGTATTATTTCTGTTTCTGAACTGAGGAACTCTGATAAGAATGTGAAAAATTATTCCCACTGGGAAAAGTAACAGCACTGAGATGAGCTCTTACTGGCAGCGAGGAGTCCACCTTCCCCCAGGAGCCCAGGGCCAAGCAGGACTCCATGCTGGTGCAGGTTCTGCCTACTCTGAACCTGATCAGTGCACAGCATCAAGGCCAGAAGAAAAAACTGCTCTGCTGAAGTCAATGAAGCTCTCAAAGCAATGTTTTAAAAGTAAAGTTCTGCTAGGTAGCATGCTTCTCTGGGACGCACAAAAGATAAGAAAGGGAAATGAAAGCAGTATCAGGTGTAATTTGCATTAGCTTGTGCCACTGTGATGTGGCAACTTCCATTGGTCTTTCCTAAAATTTCTAAAAGGTGCATCATGCATTTCTAATGGTGTTCAGCTCTGCTATTGCTGTTGGTTGGGTGGCCTTATATATGCAGTTCAGATTTTATTAAACAAGGTCATACAGTGGTCATGGAGAACATTTTAATTTTTACTAGATAGGTGAGAGCAGTCAAATCAGAGAAGAACAAAGACACTTCATCACAAAGGACTGTTTCTGCCTTTAGTTTTACAGTCCTTATTATCTGCCTAATGTAATTCTTGCATTGTTTTGCAAGTGAAAAGAAGTTTCATAAACTTCACTTGAAAAGGTTATACATACCTAGAAGTGAAAGAAAGATGAAAAATCAACAATCACACCCAACCTAGGATGATTCAGCATCCATAGAGGAAAAGATAAAATCTCTCTTTTCTGGAGAAAGAATATGCAAAAGAAGTCCGTAAAATCATTGAGCAATATTGAAAAATAAATAAAGCTGCAATCAAATGGAACATAAAATGAAAATTAGATTAAAAATGTACAGTGCCGGTAGGCAAAAGGTAATGGTCAAAAAACCAGTCAGATGAATGGAAATACTTGAGTCTAAATGAAGACATTGTTACAGGATATTGTAACACGAACTAGGAGAAAGGAAAAAAATTAGTGTAGCAAGAAGGTAAAAATCATAACAGAAAGCGTAGCTGTCTCTTGGTGGAGAAACTGTGTCTGCGTTAAAGAAATTTTTGGCAGTCAAATAATATGATTAAGTCATCCACATCAACAAGTCCTAGGGTATCACTCTGGATTGAAATTGTGGGTTATAGGTTAATTCTGGGGCAACATCAGTGAGCACAGTGGTGACCACGGCCTCCAGGATCAGAAACAGAACAGTAATGGAAAATTTCAGTCATTGCTTATCCCCTTGACAATGGGGAAATGTCATTGCAGGCACCACACAGAGACAGAAGTTGAAGGCATCATAAATGACCGTGTTTTCTCAAGAAAAGTGAAAAGAAACAGTCCCCAAACTGGTCTAGATGAATACTATATATATAGGGAAAAAAGCATTATACCAGATGCAGATCAAGATAGAATCATAGAAAAGATACTCTGTAGTGTCTAAACTGTGAAAGTTTAATGCTCTAAAAGGAGAAAAATGTTAAAAAGTCAATTACATTATCACAGCACTTTAAGAAGTGTGGCTAACAAAATCAGAGAAGCTTATTAAGAAGGAGAAAAAGAAGAAGAAAAAAAGAAAAAGAAAAAGGAGAAGAAAAAGAGAAAGAAAAAGAAAAAGAGGAAAAGGATTCTTTGTGTCAGAATTCAGCACAGAGAGGCTTAAGGAAGTTTGCACAACAAGTCTTTATTTACAGGGGTGAGGCTGAGGGGTTATGTCAAATTGAACTGTCAGTAGAGAGGGTTTTGAGCAAATCAATAAAGTGAGTCACTACACATTGCCAGGCACAGGTAACAATCACTTCAGGGATCTAAGGGAATTCAAATATAAAATTGCTGAACTTTTCACAGGAGTGTGTAACCTATAGCTTATATTGGCCCAGGTTCCAGAGTAATGGAAGGTGGCAAATGTGGCCTCAATTTTTAAAATAATCTCCGGAGGGGAGCCAGGAAACCAGAGAATGGTAAATTTGACTTCCTGCTGAGGCAGACTGATGGAAGTTATAATAATGAGCAGAATTAGTAGACATGAATATATACAGCTTACTGGAGATAGTGGACAGGGTTCATAAATAAAGAAATTATGCCTCACAAATCCTGTACAGTTCTTTGAAAGGATCATTGCCCTTGTAGACAAGGGCAACTTGAGAAAAAAAATTACCTTTGGATTCCTAAACCTTTCTAAAATATCCCTTCCTAAACAATCTTACAGAAACCTAACGTCAGGGGGAGATTGCTGTGCATTAATAACTGCTCAAAGGAGATGGAGCAGCAGGCAGGAATAAATGGTTGCTATTCTTCCTGGGGCAGTAACTTGGGGAATCCCAGGGGGATCTGGCTGGGAATGGTCACAAATCACCTAGAAAAGTTGAAGAAAACATTGAGAGGGGAAAGTTTGCTGGTCTTTTGGAAGTAGTCAGAACAACTGAAACAAAAGCATACTGATGAATTTCAAAAGTTTTCATCAGGCTGAATGGGTGATAAAATGGAAGATAAAACTAATTCCCAATAAACATGAAGTAATACACACATGGGAACACAGTCCTAAGCACACTTTGACAATTATCAGATCTAAATTCACCTGGTTTTGTTTGGGAGATGAGGGACAACTCAGGACGGTTGTCCAAACACATCTTCTTGACAACCTTTCATTGTCAAAAATTTGAACCACTCTAGGGACAGACTAAGAGAAAGCAGCATTATTTTAATAATGCTGTCACAGCTTAGAGACAAAGTTGGCTTCTGTCTCAGTCTCTGTCTCATAAAGGAGGTGGAAATTATAAAATTTCAGAAAGAGAGGTAGCAAAAATGAGCAGAGGCTTCTGTGCAAAGTGAAGCTTTATATATGAAGACTGCTAACACAGAAAAAAGATCCAAACAAGACCCACCTAAGGCGTATAAAAGTCTTGAATGATATGGAGACCAGGAGGACCAAACAATTCTGCTTTTTCCGATACAAGAATTGGGATAATTCAGCAGAAAGTTTTAACAGCACACCTAAACCAAACAAAAATAATTTTCCACATAGCACACAGAAAATTGTGGAAGTGACAAAGGATGCCATGGAGATTTAGCATATGAAGAGTTTTAAAATAAAATCAGTGGCTACAGAGTGAGATATTTGAGTGTTAAACAGCAGGTCCACTCAGCAAGCCCCTAATCCTTGATTTCTAGAAACTGGGAAAATATAACAATATAAGGATTATAATCAGCCTCTTTCTCATGGACTCTGCTTGCAGCTGCTGTGGCCAGATGGGATAAATGGACCCTTGCTCTGACCCAGCATATCATCTTTAAATTCTCTGTGTGCTTTTGTTCACTTTAGCAATCTGCTATTTGGCAGTGCTGAAGAAAGAGAGAGGTGGCCTGATGGTTGTGGTGAAGCTCAGTTGCACAGAAAAGCTTGAAAGAAAAGAGCAATATTCTCTCACACTTCCTAACTGCCCAAAATAGCTGATAATTCTCCAAGCCCAAAGTCTGTCACGTTAAAAGGTAGTAACCCCTCAACCCTAAATGTTGCACAGGTAGCAGGTTTGGGTAGGTAACAAGAGTATGCTGTAATCAATGGGAGGAAAATTAATAACATATGCCTCAGCTGTGAAGTTCTAATGGCACTGAAAGCTAAGTGGCAGGCACGCTCACCAGGCACTTTGGGATTCTCCTGCACCATATCTAGTGTATGAATTAGCACTTTCCTTTCTGAACTTCAAAATTTCACAGACATGGAAATCCCTGAAGTAGGAATAGGGGAAAGGTGTGATGGGCTGGTCTACCACACATGAAAAGTATTATTCTCTAAAATAATCACAGTTGTTTTTAGTAACACAAAATCTCATTTATAAAGTAAAAGGGCTTGTTAGAAGAACACAAATTGCAGCTTTTTTTAACACAGATTGCAGCTTTTTTTCGTACAACAAATACTGTGTACAGTGAAAGCTGCTCTGCTGGCTGACAGCTCTTCAATTCCTGGGAACTGCTGCTCTCTGGTGCTCATCTTCCAAACAAAAATGTGGGACAAATTCCCTTTCATTCACTTCATACTGCTTTCAATGTTGCTACTGAACTGCCTCATCAAGAGAAGAATCAAGATGCAGTAACTCATGTTCAGACACACATCCTTTCTAATTAAGTGCTGGGAAATAATGTGCACTTGAATTGTAAGATGAGTCTATGCAATATGTAAATGAGATTTGCTCAATTTGCAGTTTGGGCTTTGTACAGCATGGTGTCTTCTGTGCATGTGACATAAACGGCAAAGAAATTTCTAATTTTGGTAGTGGTGGTAGCCTAGTTTAAACATTTTCAACAAAGCATGTCTGGACTCCTCATTTCAAAATTATTTTCATTTTGAAATTGATGGAGGCATCTTGAAAATAGGGTTAAATAACCTGAAAATGAAACAAAGCACTCCTTTTTGCAGCTGGATGGTTGATACACTGTTTTTCAAGGAGACTGTTTGCTTTAAAAGGAGTATAAATCCTGTGCTGGGTCCCTACAGTCACAAGGACCTTTGATGCATGTTGCAAGTGATGGCTTAATTTCTGTTTTGATTTTATAGTAGAGAAACTACATGGGTGAAATAATGAATGATTTGGTAATATATCTTTCACTATTTATTGCTTATTTTCATCACGGTTCTGCCATTTTTATTCCTTCTGCAAGCCAGTACATCTTCCTCAATGTGAGAGGCTGCTGAACTAAATAAATACAAAGCAGAAACTGTCTGCAGAAAAATGTCTATTAGAAGTTCTCTCCTTTCCGTTTTAGATAATTATGTCCTATGAACTGCACAAAGGAAATAACAAAGTCAGCCAGTAAATCAGAGGCAGTAAGTAGGAAAAAGGACTGTTGACGGTGTCTTTAACTGCTGAAAATGGATATATGCATGAAACAGCAATACTTTACAAAATCATAGTTATTTCTGACTTTACTGAAATGCCTGCTGCTCATTACAAAGATTTAAGAGATTGATGCTGGGAAGGGTAACAGTTAAATTTAATGAAAGTTGCAGAATCATGCTCTCTGAGCTACTGCAATTATATTTGACAGAAACTGTAGAAACATTTAGTTCACCTTTAGCTGATCATCACAACATCCTATGTTGTTGATCTTGGTGATTTCAACATCCACTAATTGTCATAACTCTCTAGAGGTTTTCGTAATACTTCTATTTCCTATTTGTGCTGCTTTGTTAAAAATGCTTGTCTTTTAATATTATATGCACCAATTTCAGCTACAGAAAAATTGTGTAAATCTACCTACCTATACAATAAGAAAGTTAAGGAGTTTAGAGGGGCTTGTGCTGGCAAAATTTATGCATACTTCTAAAATTTTAAATATACGCTTATCATGTATTAACTGATAGTAAAATGTTTAGCAGAGGAGTATCCTGTTTTATTTGATTTTTATTTTTTTTTAATGTACAGACACTTAATATAAATACTGCTTCTCCAAACCATCCTTACACAATCATTTTTATTGTATCTTTGCATTATATGTTCTGGGATATCTATCTCCAAAATATTATTATTTTCATACCATTTTCCATGTACAAATGTGAGCTACATTTTAGCTGCCAACAACTCAGGAATCATCTGTAGTTAAATGTTCCAGCTGAATACTTCCAAGGCATTTATATGTTGTAATAGAATTGTTCTTCAGATCATCCTACAAAATTAGGAAACTGTGAGGTAATTTCCAATAAACAATTACCATATAATTAACTGAGTGATTGGGGGTGAGGGGAAAGTGGATGCAAGGAAGCCCTTGTTTCTTGAGGATTGTTATCCCTTAAATGAGCACAAGGTAAACTTTGGTGAAATGGGTAGAAGAGCATGGCCTGCAACTAACCCCCAAATACAAGACAGAGATACAGAGACAGTGTCTAGGAGGAAGGAGAAATTAAATCAATGGAAATTGAAGTTTGAAAAGATGCTGAGGGCAACAGAAGTTCAGACTCATCATTAAGGTTCACTGGTGCTGCCCTGCTGATGAAGTTACTGTACTAGATACATAACTTTTCACAGTTTTTTGAGTTTATGGACTCATATAAATCATCTCTTGTGTATCTCCATGTTCGGATTTGCAGCTTGAGGGTTTATAAGGAGGAGAGGGCTGTTGATATCTTGGCCTGGTCTGTCCTGCACCACATCTGGCTCCAAAGCTTGCAGACATGCTGTGACATGATGAGTGAGGTCTGGCATCATTTTGTATTCTCCATTTCCTGCTTGCAATTTTTTCTGCTGTGGTGTGGGCCTGTGGAAGCAATGGAAACAGAGGATCTGACCTGGATAGATAACATGGGAAAGGTAAGGAGCAAGGAGATGAAAGAGAAGGGGAGAGAGGTTAAGGTCTGAGAAAGCCCAAGAAGTGCTCCAAAAAGTGAGGAGTTTAGCCGAATGTTGCCTTTCATGTACTCCCCTTGGGCATTCATTCAAGTGACCCCACATTTACAGATTGTTTTGTCATGGTCATGGACAGGTACTGGAAAAGATAGAGTTCTGCCAAGATTAAATGATTAAGAAAATCCTTTTGCTTCTGATCAAATTCAAGAAAAACTGGTGGCATAAAAGATTCCCATTGAACATTGACTGCTGTCTATCATATTCTGCTACTGCAAAAATGTGATGGGACCTGCCTGGAGAAAAGCAGACTGCTGTTTGCACAGAGCCAGCAGAAATGTAGCCACTAACTGATTGAAAACATTTCTTGTGCTAAATATTCAGCTTTGAGAAATAAGGCCTTAAGTGCTAATGTAGTTTAGATGGTTCTGGATTTGGCTGAAGCTCAGAAGCTTGCTTTCTGTCTGTACAAATAAGGCACTGAATGTCCAGTCAAGACATTCCTAAAACAGAGCTTCTTACAGTTTAAAATTAATTGCTAGTAATAAGTCATTATGATTTTATGTAATAAACTAAAGTTCTTAGTATAGTTCTGATAGTTGCAGCCAATTCTTAAACTTCCAGGAACTGTGCTGTGGGATGTAATGTTTCTATAGAGATTTTTTAGTTGTGCCACAAAATAGGTCTGCAAATGTACAGCAGGGTGTTCCCTCTTCTGCAATCTCTTTATCTCTCAACTGTATATTACAATGGTCTTTCAGAAAACAATTGTATGTCTTCCCATAATTGTCTTTCCTGAAGATGTCTTCATGCCTCTCAAAAAGATGGATAGTAGAGACAGAAAAATAAATGGAAATTTTCTGTTTTCAGAGAAGTAAAATCTTGGCTCTACTGTTGTTGCTTTTGCTTCTCTATATTGTTACTTCTATTCTGCCCTTTTGCTCCTGCACACACAACTTTATTTTATGTTCATATTCAACTTTGGGTTAGAAATAATCTGAGATTTAGGAAGGAGAGGTTATTAGAAAATATTAATATAGTATTGTTCACTCCATTTTAAAATAAATGGGAAGTTACTATAACACATTAAAATGAAAATAAGTTCTTTTTTTTTAAATAAACCATTTTTTGTTGGAAACTCAGGGAACTGGAAGGGCCTAATTAGTAAAGCTAATTTTTTAAAAAAATAAAAATGAAAGGAAAATTACATATGGAATAGGATTATTGATATACAATAAATATATAATGAGCTATCTCTTCAAGCTGCTAAAACCAATATGAGAAGCTTTAAGAATATTCCTAATGACTAAATTTCTGTACTCGATTTATTTTAGTGGATTTCTGTAGATGTTATGCATATTCTCTATTAAAGTAAAATAATATGTAAAAATAATTTTGTTGGAGAGAATTTTTAAAGAAACACTGCAATTCCTATTGAAACTACAAAACATTTTTCAAAATAATTTTAGATGTATAAACATTAACTCTTGTTTTGAAAATCTGGCTCAAAGGACTGAGTGGATTGTGAGCATAACATTTTTATTCTGAAAGACGCAGTTCAGCAAAACAAGGAATTTTTAATTAATAATTTAAAACATCCTTATCATTTTCTACAGAGCAAGATTTTTTTTCTGCAAATTATAATAATAAGAAAAACAAAACAGATTCCACAACTTCTAGAACAATGCCTTGACAAATTAAAGATTTCGAATTCATGCAAAGAGCATTACTTTGGTTTTTTTTCCTTTTTCCAGCACTACTGAGGAATATTGTTTCTGCAAAGAAAAAAAATGAGGCAGTTTCAGAACACAAGAACTGCTGAATAAAAGAAGCTAATCTTGCAACATGTTTGTTGAGAAACCATTAATATACTTCCCTGTTTAAGACCAGCTGGAACATCATAGAAGACTTTTATGAATTTTCTGATTTTAATTAATCCCTCAGGGTTCTCCATTGACCTCAGGACAGTTACACAAGGATGAGATTTGTCTTCTTGTTAGAAACAATTCTGTTTATAAATATGTCTTTAATTTTGGTAGGAGCTGGGTGGATTCTTTACTCTTTTTCAGTAGAGCACTATGAGTACAAAGCTATTTGTCCTTGTTTGGCTGCTGCTTAATTAGACTTTTAAATTCTAACCAAGCTTGTTGTGGAGCTCACCTGATGCTGGGCTTTTGTCATAAACCCAGCTTTCATCACAGGCTCACATGCTCCTGCTTGCATCTGCCACAGGCTTTCTAGGGTTTTCTAGGTAAAAGAGCCCAAATTTGTGCCTTTCAAGATGTGGGTAACCTAAGGGCAGAGTCTCATGTGACTTCTCTTTTTTTTCAGCTGTGATTTCTGAGTTCACAAAGCTGGGAGCTCTCAGAGAATTGGAGCTGGGTCTCCATGGCAAAATTAGCTGGGAGCAAACAAGTACAGGATAAGATCACAGTTAACCCTTCCCTTAAAACCGCCCATCTTTGCCTTGCCCATAAATCTTCATGTGTCACCCTAATCTTTGATCATGTTCACAGCAAGAAGCTGTGGTGGTACAAAGAGCCTTCTCAGTCACTTAAGGAACAAGTAGTGAGTGCTGTTGAACTTGTGTATTTACATAAATTCCTATCTCTGTGTCAAGAAGCTTGTTCATGTATCAGTAAGGAAAGGTGGGGAAAGGAAGGTAGGACAAAAGCTACACACAGCTACACAGAAGGTGTAATGTCAGCATTACACCTTCTCCTTCAGGGGAGGGTGAATCAGAAATGTTTGCCTTCCATACAGCCTTGCTTTGAAGTGGTTCCTTTTGGCTTGATTTGACTGCACAGGAGGCATTGCAAACCAGCCTTTGTGCTGATACTGTCAGCCCTCAGGTAAGTAAGGAATCTGGTGCAGCACTGCCTAAAACGTGCTCCAAAACATCAGTCATGGGGATTACACAATGTATTTCACTGCTGTTTACATGCAGAAACCTCACCATTGGGGTTAATCTTGTAGAAGCAAGTACAATTAGGTGATATTTTGTATGTATGATAAAAGCTGAGCCACAGGGCTCTGTGCCAGGCTCCATTCTCATAAATGTGTAAATCCAGAGCAACTCCCCTAACTTCATCAAAGCTGAGCTTGAATTCATATTCCAGGTTCTCACTGCCTACACACAGCCTACAACATTGCCTAAACTGATCCCTGGCTGCCTCATTTCTGGCACCTTAAAGGGACAGTTAACAAATATGTATATAAATATATGGGGTTTTTTTTATTATTATTACTATTATTATTATTATTATTATTATTATTATTATTATTACTTGCATATATACTCATATATATGTACTCTGAATTATTATTAGCTGTGTTGGAAATAGAAGCCTGGCACCAAGAATTTTTTAATATGAATTTTACATTTTAATAGGTGCACATGCACCTATGTGACATTCGCACAGCCAGCAGAATTTATAGATGCATTAGCCAAGAAGAAAGGGAGGAGAAAGGAAACTTTGTCAGAACAACAGAGTGGAAGATAAAATGGCAATTTCAAGGTTAATGTTCCAAACTTAGAACCCTGACAAGCAATACTCAGATGACTACACTGGAGAAAATAATCAAGTGTTATATAGTGTGTTTTGGACCTTTGACAGAACTTTTAAGTCAGTTTTCCCATTTCCTAGAGTAGTCCTTTAATGAGGATATCCTGTGGCTTGGGTAGGCCAGTCCCACAAAAAGAACTTACAGAGAAACTATTTTTAGTCAAATTTCCTACAGATATCTGGCTGTTGACATGATTACAATGCCTAAAGATCCATTTGTCTTTTTCCTTGTCCTACTCAGTGATTTTTGGCCGGTTGCAGCCATATCAAAAGAGAGTTGTAGAATCCTTAAATTAATTACATCCCTACAGGTTTTGTGATCTTTTGGGTCTGGGTGGAGAGGAGAGACCTAAGGTAGTACTTTTGCTATGAGCTCTGAAAACTACTACAAGATATTAAAGGAAGATACCCAGGGGAAAGGAAGTTGAAATGTTCCAGCCACAGGAAATGCTTCCATCAGAACTTGCACTGTATGAGGTGCAGAATGTCAATAGTCACTGAGGCTCAAGTAATCAGAGCTCACTGGAATCTTCTGCTCAGGGACCTGCCTGGTAAAACAATGCGAAACATGATGCTTCCACTGCATGATAAGGTGTAGAAGGATAAAATCTAAACACAGTTTTAAGACATTATTCTAGTTTTCTAATAAATCACTAGTAATTTTTTAATTGCCTGTGACCCTTCAATAGCTACTTTAAAAATCTGTTCTAAAATGATGTCACTAACTTGTTTCTGTGTGTGGAATTCTTTAGGGGGCTTCAAAATTTTGTGGCAAATGGTAGAACCTTGCAGAAGATTTGTTGCCTTTGGGTTTTAAATCTGGAGCTTTCCAAGAGACTTGATGATAAAATATTGACTTAAATACGATTTCTGTACTCCACACTCACCTTAGCAGATACAACTCACATCTCTGGCTGGGGTGATTCCTGGGAACTTAACCACTCTATGTGGAAGCTCCCTGTGCCCCTTGCATCCTCCACCATGGCTCAGTATTCACTGAAGATGAAAGGAACAAGCTAGAGCAAAAGATTTGGAAGAAACTATTGAAAATAGAGAACCCAGATCTTGACTTTGCAGCTGTCTGGAGAGTGGATGGGAAATAAAAGCTCCAATTTCGTGCCTCCTTGCAGCTGTTAACTGTAAAGTTTAAAGCTGACACATTAGGCACCAAAGACAAACAAATCATGTGTATGTAATTTATTATCCCATGAAATAAAATTGGAGTTCCTATAGTGCATCTTCAGATGGGAAAACCAAACCAAAACCTTTATTTTTAAAATGCCAACAAGTCTCCCACAGAATGTGTATCCAAGTATCACAGATGGCAAGCACCACACTGTAAAGTATGCAAAAGTACAAATTCATCCACTGAATCCTCCATGAGAGGGTACTTGGAAAAGAAATGTTCAATTAATTTCCAGGCAGTCAAACTTTCTAAACTATACAACTATTGATACAAGCTTAATGTTTCTAGTCAATACTGATATGCTTTCTTGGCTACTGAAAGAGACCCTTTCACTTGGCTTAGCTGCACTTCCAGAGAGCTCTCCTTTCCCATGGGACACGCCGTGCCCCCATCCCTAATCGCTGCAATCACAGAGTGGATGTTTCTGTAAGGCCTTTCACAGTGTAGCACGCTGCTTTACAGACCTGCTTTCTGCCCGTGCTGAGATCCCGTGGAGAAAGGGGGAAAGGTGGTTCCTTTGAAAACAAACACAAAAACAAGCAAGCAAATAAAATGTCCTTTGACACCTCCCCGTGCCTGCGCTGCGTGTGTTTACTCCCGCGGGCAGCACCACAGCTCAGCTGGCTAAACCAGCCATGCAGCGAGCTGAGCCGATTGCTGTCCTACCAGCCTTCCCAGAGCTGGCAAGGGGCCAAAGCCTGGGTCTTATCTCCTGGACCCTGCCCTCCACAACCACAGCAGATGGTGAAGTTACCATTTCCCAAAAGGCATCACATGGGAGCTCTCCCTGCCATCCTCACCCAGCGGGCTCCAGGGCTGCAGAGCTCCCAGCACACGGTGACCTCTCCTTAGAGCCCTGCACGGTGACCTCTCCTGCACCCCACGGTGACCTCTCCTGCACCCCACCTTTGCTGAGGTGCCAATTCTGGGCTCCTTTAAGCTGCCCCAGTGCCAGGACAGTGCCCAGCACTGCCTGTGGAGCAGGGAACAGCAGCGGCCTCTCGCGTGGTTGGCTGCGGTGTTACTCATTATTCCAGCCGGATGCATGGCTGCAGTTACAATGATTTCTACCAGCTTGAGAATAAAACCCTAAATGTGCAATTTCCTGCCCTAAAGGCCTTGAATTTCAACTGTATTTCAAATGTGGGCCTCTCATTTACCTGAAAAAGAATAAGTGCCTAAATCTCACTCAGGTACTGGTTTTAGATTCTTCTCATCACTTTCCAAACAATTCTTAAGCCGGGAAATTTAACAAAAGCAGGCTTATTCAATTCCATCCACATAAGCCAAGTAAAACTGGAACCGAAGGGCAGCAGTAGAAGAACTGGGGTCTGGAAGGCAAAGGCCTAATTAGCTGTGGTGTGTTAGAAAATCTGATAACAAATACAAAGCAAAAGGGGTTTTAGGTGATCTGCACTGACATGGAAGACTCCTGTTGTTTCCTAACCGAGCAAAATGGTAATAAACCTTCTTGTGTGCTGGGTTCATTAGGACTGGAATGCATTGTGGCTAAAGAAAATAAAAGCAGCTCTGACACTTTTAACTGATGAGAGCTTTTTTAATGAGACTAGCTGGCCTGACTTCCAAAATGTTCAATGGACTTCTCTGGACTGAATGAAAGTGGCTTCATAATTGTAATGATATTGCAAAATAAATGCAGGCTAAGTTGAACCAGTCAAAAGTGATACTCTGAGTTAACTGTGGAGTTATACTTGCAGACTACATTTAATGAATATGGAAATTGGTTGATATGAGATAAAAAGGTGTTAAAAGAAGATACCTTGGAGCTCCTTCTCAGGTTTGTGATTTTACACCTCTACTTTGTCACCTTGTGCCTGCCATGCCAGGTTTCTCCAAATGTGGAGATTGTTTGAATTCTGAGTTTTCTTAGAACTGATTTTAATTTTATTAATAGAGTTCATGTGGATTTTTTCTGGATTCTGCTGTGCTAAAACACAGCTCCAGGAAACCACCAGTTTTCTAGTGGAAGAACCTAACAAAAACTATCAACATTTACAACACTTACAACACTTAGCATTTACAACAAACAGAGCAGGAATGTCAGTAAACATTTAGGATCCTGCTCTTTATTATCTTGGCAGCGAGTCTTCTGAGTTAAAGCAGGCTGAGCGCAAACCCCAAAGTAGTTTATGGAAGGTGTCCATAAACTGTAGTCTTTAAATAACACTTAAAAATCTATTTGTAATCTAAGGTCCCTCAGAGTTTTCTCCTTGTTTTGTCCAAATTTTTAGTTCAGTTTCTTAACATGTAAAATTAAACCTTCTTGAAGAAATAGAAAGCAGAGGGAGGAATTGCTCCATCCGTAACCTGGCATCTCACTGGAGTTTACTGGGTGCAGTGACTGTTTTGATGAATTAGGAAGAGGCTTCTACAAAGACTGCCATTCCCCACCTCTGCTTTCTGCAGGGTGGCTCCACCAGCCCTGGAGCCATCAACATCTGTGCCAGCTCATGCCTTGCCCAAAGAAGTTGTTGACAACCTTTACTCTTATGATTAATCCACAGACAGAGCTTGCAGGGGATGCACTGTGAGTGCCACTCCCTTTTCACTGGTTTGACCCTGGGGAACAGGCAGAGATCACCTGCAGGAGGAGAGGGGGTGCCCTCACTGTGTGACAGAGGCCACATCGCACACTGCCCACTGGACACAGCACAGAGAGCTGGTAGCTGCCAAACTACCTGCCCTTAGCTGTCCTGAGAGGCTTCTAATGAAATGGTTACTTGTGGAAAATAACCTTTTTGTTGGAGTGCATTCAAGCCAGGAGGGTTGAGGTGAGAATGCACATCCCATTCAGTGAGAATGCTGTTTCACAGGGTCAGTCAGACAGTGCCCTGGAACAGACAGGTTGCCTGCAGCCCCATGTCCCCCTGTGCACTTGGCCATCCCAGTGGGGAGAGGAGCCCTCACCTTCCAAGCCCTGATGCAGCAGAAAGGCACATTTGATGTGTTTATTTGGGGTACAAAAGATTCCTTATACCTTGACAGCGGGGCTGCCTTCAAAACCCTCATTCAAACAGAGCTGTGTTTATTGAATTCCTCTGCACTGAGTATATACATGCCTGAGATTTTAATTCTTTCATAACTGAGAAACACTTGGTCATATTTCTATCTGAGGTATCAGGATGAGAATTATTATATATTTGTGTGAATTTTGGTCTGTTTAGATCAATACTGGGCAAGAATCAAGTATGTGGGACTTCAGAGGTTCCCCAGGCAGAGAGATGGGTGGAGGGAAATCTCTTCTCCCCAGTGGCCTGTTTTGTGACAAAGTATGTCATAAAATCTCAGACATGGAATAAAAAAGCCCACATATTGCTTTTGATAACTACTCACCCTCAGGCTTTCCGAACAGATGGGAGCACTAAACACCAAAATTCTTCAGCTTACAAACTGGCAACAGGCCCAGCAGCACTGCTAACAGAAGGAGTTGTATGAGCTCTTCATTATTTACAAATTTAAATTCTTCTGGAAAGAATTACTGTAATATGTAGGACATGATCCCAGGGTTTTGGCAAAATGTATTAGTAACATGAGCTCTTGATCCTAGGAATTAAATTAGATCTTGGAAGGTTAAAGTGTGATGTTGTCTAATGTACCAGGAACTTTACATCTAATGGAAAGTTGTTTACACCTGTTGCGAGTGCTTTAGTTAATACATGAAAGTTGGTCTTTCCACAAGGGAATTGACTGGCTGTTGCTCTCAAATGTTGCCTTTAGAAATCAGGTGAGCACTTCTGGGCTGATAGCATGATTATAATACCAGTGCCTCATGACCAAAATGCTACCTATCATTTAGCTCCTATTTTTTTGTCAAATGCAAATTTTGGTCCCAAGTAACTCATTGTAGAAACTTCCGGCAAATAATTTAAAATTTAGACACTTGTTTTTTGTAAACAGAATATTTTAAGAGGCGGTGGGTTTTGCTTTTAGGTATTATCATCATAATTTACTTTTAAGGATTCAGCTATATCATATCAAAGTAAACCTCCATATGTACTACTGCCTTTGTAGCAGGTAATCAAAGAGGGCCTGGAAGCACTTGAAATAAAATGGTGGGAATGGAGGGCTGAGCTATACAGAGCTGTTTCTGTAATTTCAGGAAACTAAGGAGGTTTGGGTTCTGGTGCCAGTGGGAGCTGGGAGCTGCCGATTGAGGCAGCATTGAGGCAGTGAGATCTGCTAGGAAGGGAGTGGGAAGCATCGTGCAGGCATTTCCTGCTTTCCAAGGAGTCTCTGCCAACACACTTCATCTTCTAATTTGGTAAGGGACAATCCATCTGGCATATCAGCTTTGAAGAAAGTATGCCCGCATTTTATGTTGCAGGCAGCAGCTCCTGAGGGTCAGGACAGTGAGAGACACCCAGGCAGAGATTCAATGGGTGGTAGTTTCCTGCTTGCCATAAAACATCCCTCCCCAGAGGGTACCTGCCCATCAATGGTGTGTGGATGTACCTCTCTCCAAAATACCTTCCTCACTAAACTTTCACTGCCATTTCTATTGCTTCCTTTAAGTGTTTTGGTGTTGACATGTTGTTTTGTTGGAAAATTCCTGTCTGTCTCTGCTCAGTATCTCCTCCTTCAGTAAGCTGTCAGCGCTTTTTGATTTGCCAGGCTTACGGCAGTCGCATAACAAGGAAACTTGCAATATGAATCAGTGATACATAAGTGTCTCCCAGAGGATGCAAGTGATGGAAATCACAGTTATTGGTTATTATTGGACCAGTGGGAGCTTAGGTCTGGAAAAGAGATCATCTTACCAGTTTCACTGTAGTAAAAAGAGCCCCTTCTTTGTTCCCTTGAAGCCACTAATTGCAATGGCAGTTACTTTCGGGCCCCAGTTTTGGGACCATCCACATGGAGTAAGTGAGACTGTTTGAAGCATAGGGATTATCCTGAAACAGTTCTTGTTGGTTTTGAGTCGGACCATATCTCCAGAAGCAGTCAGACTATGATTACTGCAATGCATTTCAGGAATATCCGAACCAGCTTTAGCCAAGATGCAACAGCACTGATTCTTTGCAAGAGTTGAAGAGAGCTGAAGGCTGCTGTTGTTGTGCCATGTTCAGCATAGTGGGAAGGAGGCTCAGAACCTGTATCCTTGGATCACAGCGAAGGCAAACTATTTATTCAGCTGTGTGTGTGAAGGTGGGCAGGCTCTTCCCCTGCTGAGAGGTTTAGTAGATCTCTCACTGTTTTATTCTTCAGCCTTCTCTACAGAAGACCATGCAGCTTTTTTTTTTTCCCCAGGAAATCTTACATTTCAGTTCATGCCAATTTGCCTGCAGGGGGCATCAATAAAAAGTAACTGACTGAGTCAGGCCTCCTTCCATGTATTTGCACTTTTGCTCCTGTCAGATCTTCAAAAAAATACACAGTTGTGTTTGACCAGTGCTCTAACCAGAAAAACTCTGAAGGACAACAGTTGTTTTTGTTTAGCACAAGGATCTATGGTTTATCTACAGCTATGTGCTGGCACGTCCTGTGGCAGTTGGGCTGTGGAACTCCCTTGTCCCCCATCCTTCTGTCCCCTACATTTTCTTCATTAGCTTAATTCTTTAAATGAATATCATTCTTCCCCACCATCGTGGATGCAATTGTCAATCTGCCAAGTGCCTTAGCAACTGGAGCCCACATGCTAAGACCTGCAAAAGCTAAAGGTGCCAATCCAGCCTGCTTTTACACCAGCTGCAAGCAGGCAGGTGAGAAATGACACAAGCAAAGAGATTTTTATTTAAAAAATGGAACATGGTTATTGTTCTGGGAAAACACAACACCCATTACGCTTAAAAATGGAACTGAGCACCGTTCTTCTTTTCCAGTAATGGCCAGTACTCTCCCAGTGCCTATCTAGATGCCAATGAAACCAGTCCCCTGCACCAAGGTCTTCACAAGGGAGAAGCAAGAGGATGCAGAGGCCTGGAGCAGCCACAACAGCTTCAAAAGCTGCTGCTTGCCCCAACATATGGGGTCTGGAGGGGCTTTCTGTTCCCTGGAACACAAGGTCAGGGAAAGCAATAATGACGTCACATGCTGTTGGTTAACCTGTGAGTAAATAGCTCATGCAAATAAAACCTCATTGTAGCATTTCTCTAGGGGGAAAAAATGAATTAAGATGGTGATTGGACTTGGCAAAGTAACATGAATGTGTTAAGAAGGAAATGTTAGTGTTTTGGAGGATGTTTTCCTCCTGTTGGGGAGCAGATATCAAAGTGCTTTTTGTCCTTTGAAAGGAGGTAACTACCATGGACTGCTCTGGTCCAAAACCAAAGGCAATCCAGCAGCTGAGCAGCCATGGAGTAGGGCAGGAGAAGGATTGTGTCTACCTGCATGTGCGTATTCACACACCCATTAGGCAGGAGACTGCTAAAGCTTTCTCTGAACGATTTCAGCAGTGTTTTGACTTCTACAGTCTGACACATTCCAGCCATTTAATGAGAATCTGGGGATTTTTATTGAGCTCACATTTAGGGAATTGAGCAGACCATTTTCCTGTGGGAACATCAGATCTGTACCTTGCACAGAAATGACATTAAGTCACTCTTAATTCCTTTCCTTTAGTTTCTTAAATCCAGGATGTGGGAGAATATAAGGGGAGTGAAACAAGGTGATATAAAGCTAACAAAAAAACATGAAATTCTTTTCAAAGTCTTGACATTGAAATGCATGCCTGAAACTCATTCTTGCATAAGCTAATATCAGGCAAGTGAAAGCAACTGGCTATGAATAGAGGTAAATTTCTTTTTAAAGGATGAAATTCCCTCCACAATCAAGAACAGCTCTCTAAGGTTATTTGTCAGGCCCTCACCATGCTGCACTATAACGAATTGATTTCAGGCAGAGAATCAGTGAAATGATATCTGACTTGGCCAGCTGCCAGGAACATAAAAGAGATTATGATTTCCAAGAAAAAATTTATGATTTCCAGGATGAGGAAATGGTCTCTATCACCTGCAGAACCATGAATTGTAAGTTAGTGGCTCCCAATGTTTTGTAGGAAAGGCTCACTGCAGAGAATTGGTAGTATTATAAGCCTTTCCTTGGCCCCCAAAACCCTGCTGCTGTGACAAAATCCTCCTGTCCCTTGTCCTTTGGGCTGCTGCTGTCCCCACTCCCCTGTTCTCTGGCCATCCAACACAGGACTCCTGCCATGTCCCCCCTTCCTTTTGTCATTGCCTCTCAGAGGAGAGCTCAGAGGTAAGTGCTTTGTCAGTGGTTTTAGCTGGCACCTGCCCAGGTGTTGCAGGAGAAATGACTCGACAGCATCATGTTTTCTTCTTTTATCTGAAGATACAATGAATATGGGGTTTTTAGTAAGTAGTTGCATCTGTTGAGATATGTGCTTTTCATGTGCATTGTCATAACCACTGAGGACTGCAAACAAATATTCCCAAATCTAAATATACCATTAGACTACTGTGACAGTATTGCATTTGTATTCAGGAGTTCCAAACAGAACAATGGCCACTTAAAATAGTGAGGATAATGTGAAGAATCGGTTTGAAAAAATCTGCAGTTGATTAAAAGCATACCTGAAACCACACTTTTCTAATGATGGTGGAGGACATGGCAGCAATTTGGAATAGGATTAATCGATCATCTTGTTTCACTAATACTTTTTATGAGTTTATGTAACAGCAGAGATCCATGGTTTATTTTCAGCAAATTCCTCTCATATCATAAGAATCAGGTCTTTTAGCCCTCTATAAATGTTTGATGTCTATGAAACACTTCCTAAAATTTTCTTTTAGATCTTCTTGTTGTTAATCCTGCTCACCTGTCACTTGTACACTTTAATAAAAAGCTGTTCCATTACTCTTTTGTGAGGAAATATCTTGCCTGCAGCTGACTGAAGCCCACTGGCAGCTCTGAGAGAACGGTTATTCTATGAACCTTTGGATAACAACAGCCCCACAAAACCTAGTGTCTCAGGCTAAGGTAAATCCAGGCGTGCTATAAAAATTGCAGTCTTGTATTTGGAGAAACTGGTTTTGACAAGTGATTTGGTAGCGGCACCCAGTGGCTAAAATACACACTGCAAAGTTTACTAGCCCCAAAATTTCCCAACTCCGTTGTGTTCGTGTGCATCCGGGAAAAAGCTTCCAGCTAAGTTCAGGGAGCTGCAAGCCAGGGGAAGCTGTTTCCAGCCTCTTTTGCGAGTATTAAAAGTGTTAGATGTTAAGGTATACCCTTGGAATATGCTCTTTTGCGCTGAAACATCGAAATATACATAATATTTTCCTAACATTTCCTTGCACAAATGCTGCAGTTGCCATGGGAGGATTATATAACGATTTGTGGGAAGGGATGTGATCCTCATAGGAAGCAAAATATCTTCAGTGATTTCCTATATATAGTCTGTGCTACAGCACACTATAACATTCTCTGCCTTTGACACTACATTTATTTCTGTTTACACTTGTATGTGCACCTTGCATATAATTTTTTGTATACGTTACACATAATGATGTGTGTTTGCACACATATTTTGTAGGAAAACAAATAGGCAGACCAAGAATGTTGATATAAAGGGTCCACTATCTGCTGGTCCATGGTTTACAATTTGAAGGTTGCCATAAGGCTGCACAGTATCAACACCTCACAAATCAGACAGGTATCTTCATGTTTGTGGAGGATGCACTGGGGCTGTACTATTGGCCCCCTGAAAGCTTCCATCCACATGGCATACAGGCAGCTGATGCTCCTCTCCACTGCAGATTTCATGGCCCAGGTCTGGGTAACAGGAGCAGCAGAGCTGCAGGGACACTGGCTGTGACCTAGGTTAACTGGAGAGGTGCTGCTATCCCTAAGTGTGTGTAGGAAAGCTCCTGCTGCCATATCATCTCTGCTGTCAGCAAAAGTCTCAGGGACTTCCCCAGGACATGGGCTTTTACTGCATGGCCTTGAGCCAGGGGACTGAGCCCCAAGACCCTTTCAGGAACCCTCAGGGCTGAACCTTGGGGTTTTTGTCCATAGAGGGACAACTACTCTGACAGTAGCATCTGGAAACCTCTTGCTATAATAGTTAATATATTTGTATATTCTCACTTGAAGCTCTTAGTGCACCACATAAAAGTAAAATAACATTTTCAAGGCAGTGTAAGGTCAGTACAAATATGAAAAGTGCCAGCACACCCTTCACAGGAGATAATAAACTCAGGTGTTGTAAGGTGCAGGTGGTTACCAATCTGTGGCCAGCTGTGGCAGTTCAAAGCAATAACTTTGCGTGCAGAAAGCTGGGAAGCAGAAAGCATCATGCAATGTTCAAAAACTGAAAAAGCTGGCTGATGTGAGAGGAAGTGAGAGTGAGCACTATCTGAGGCTTAGCACCTCACCTGCTGGCTTGTGGTTGTAAGGACAGATGACAGATCGCTGCTGCCTTCTCAGACTCATTTGTGAAGCTCAAGGGGAAGCTGCCAAGCACTCTCACCATAAAGTGCCTAAAAGATGTTCACCATGTGCAAGTGCCATGTTGGTCTGTTCCTTGTGCACCAAGAAAAATGCCTGGCAGGACAGTTTCCAAAGTGGTTTCTCTTCCAGTTGTTCCTCTTAGTTGTCACTTCCTACCACACCAGACTTTAGCATCAGAGGGAAACACACCTACCACTCAAAATAGTTACAGATGCAATTCTCACTTTGGTGAGCTGTTCCTCCTCTGGAAACCACTGGCTGAGAGAACATCCTGCTGTCCAAACATTCACTTCTCAAGTGGAAGTTGTTGGAGTTAGGAAGAAGCAAACATCTCCAACTCCCACCTCTTTTCCAGGGTTTCCTCCTCACACAGCAGAACCAAATTCTTATCAGTCACCCATCTTTGTGGATACTTTCACAGGCTGGATCATGAGCTGGATTCTCCATTTTTAGTCTCCTGCTGCTGGGCAGACCCTTAAAGAGCAGGATGAACAGGAAACTTACAGGGAGAGTTTCCTAGAGAGCCAGAGAAGACAGGTTCAGCTCATGCATTCAGGCTCTGCCTGTATGATTAATGTAGCACAGAAGCATTTTGAGAGGCAGGAGATTCTTCACCACCGATGACTCTACAAACAGGAGAGATAAAAATCTCTTGAGAATTATTTACTTGTAGCTCTTCCTCCATTATGAGAGAGAGGATGACTAGAAGATCTCTCAAGGTACTCTGCAGCCCTATTTTCTATGATTTCTAGTTGTGACTGAAATTTTCAGTCTCTAAAGTTCTCTGACTGACTTGAAGGGACTTTCTACACTGATTACAATCCCAACCAAAAAAAGAAAAATAAAGAAAAGGAACAAAAAACCCCTCCAGTACCCCAAGAACTGTGCTATTTCTTACTAGCAAAAGGTAGGTTTTATTCTAAGTCCATTAAATGCAGAAAAATATTTGCTGATTAGTTAAAGTCAGTTCAAAAAGTACTGATTAACATATGAAGTTTGTGTTGCTTTTACAATTGTACTTTAATGATGATTCACATCCGTTTTTCATGTTTCAGTATTTGCTGTCTTTCATATTTGAGATAATTCTTCTGCCTTTAATCAACATGTATTAGTGAAATATTTTCTCCTCAGTTTTGCAAGGCAATAGTTTGCAAATGTTCTACCTCCAAAACCTTGACCTTCTTTTGCCTTGCTGAAGCTTAGTGGTGTCTGCAGCTGTCACAGCATGAGGGAGCCTTCCCTTTTCTCACAGTGGTTACAGAGGCCAACATCCCCAGGTGGACTTTCAAGAACCTCTTCTTAATCCCTGTAAGATGCAGGAAGTCCCAACAGGATGAGAGAGTGAGAATCTCTTTTCTCACTTCCTCACCCTGCAAAAAAGCCAAAACAACAGTTTGAATGGGGAGGAATGATTAACACAGGAGACTAACAGAGAATGAGACAAAAGAAAATGCATCATCATCCAGAACGCTTCTGGCTGGAGTTTGTGATAAAGATATGAAACAGGAACATATCTTCCCCAATAAATGCTGTCATCTCTCTTCCTCTTACACACTATTTGTGCCTGTCTCAGGCCCAATTATTTTCAGCTACTTTGAGTCAGAACACCAATTGCAAATTTGGTGGGACACTGTGGGACCACCCAGGCAAGACAAAATCTGCCTGCCATTCCTGACCAAGGTTTACATTCTTAAATACTGCCCAGTGACTGATCCTTTGAGACTTCACTTTCCTGACATTTCCCAATGTCAAAGCTGAACCTTACTCACTGTAGTTTTCCTGTCATGCCGTCAACCGCAGACAAGGGGAACAAACAGTTTCCTTTTCTGTTGCACAGTTGAAGATAATTGCAACCCTCCTTGGTTTATCCTTTTCTCTTTCTGGAGAAAACAAATTCAAGCCAATTCTAATGAATCCAGTGTTGTCTTCAAAGAACTATTCTGATTTTTGGCTGGTTCTTCTCCTCCTTCAAAGAGGAGAAGCTCAAAAATTGAGACAACATGTCAGCTATAGCCTTGCCACTGTTGAGTGCTCCTGTAGGCAATACTTCTGCTTACACTGAATTTTTATCTCTAAGTGTGATGCTGTTGACTCTTATTGCAGCTTGTGATAGGCTGCCCTATGGGCCATTTGATGTAAAACTGTGGGTTACCATGTTTCTCCCAAGCTTTTGCCTGCAACACTCATTGTTTCAGTGACATGTGGAATCCTCTGCTTTCAGGGAACATTGCTATAGCCATGGATTTTACAGCCAAAGAAATTATGTGGGTTTTTGTTTTCCTGTATTAAATTTTGTTCTTTTTCCAAGCCACTTCTCCAATTTTAAAAGAAAATTTTTAATTATAATTCCACCCTTGAAAATTGCAAACAATGACCCCAGGAGACTTTTGTACACAGCTGTTAAAAGCAGACTTTTTGCTTTCACCCATGAGTCAGTTTTGAAAAGTGCTTGCCTTAACCTGGATTGAGAGACTCTTAGTACCTTGACTAGAGAGAGACTCCATTACTTCATTACTGCTACTCTTCTAAAGGAAGTGACATATGGGCTGGCAAGCAATGTTAATAAAGAGCAGTCCTGCAAAGATTGTGAATTTTGCAGCTCTTCCTGTTGTAAAAAGTAAGCTTATTATTTTGCTTTTTGAGCCACTGTTTGACTTCCACGTTCTTCTGTAACAGATCTATTTTTTGCACTGTCTTTTTGAATCCTGGCCTAACTACATGTTCTCTTTTCATGTTTTTAAGACAGCGATCCAAGGGATTTTTGTGCACATTGACTAGTCACAGAAGTACTTAACAGAAATTCTTATGCAGAAAACTGGTTCTCACTAGTATACATTTTGGATCAGGATGAGTTCTTAGATTCTGGGTCATTATCACATAATTTATACTTTTACAGAGTGGCATTTTATTAAATGTATATATTTGTTTTAGTGTTATGTTTTCTGGAGGATTGGATGGGAACTCTTGCAATGGATTATTTGGTAAATTAAAGAATATAGAGATTATGAGATAAAATTAAAAGTTTATAGAAATTATGGAGATAATGAGGTATAGAGAACACCATCACCTTTCAGGCTTGATTTTGCAGATAAACAAATTTTGACTTTTTTTTTTCCATCAATTCAGGCTAAATATTCTTGTTTGTTTCAGATCCTCCTTTGGGATAAACTGCTCTTGCTTCATTGACCACAGCAGACTTGTGACATTTTATACCAGCTAAGGACTTGCCTCTGGTATATTTCAGCTAGAATATTAAAAGCAATATACTTCTGACAAAAAACCAAACAAACAAAAACCCGAAAAAGGAACAACATCTGGTGTCCTTTCCATGTAGATTAAGTAATGAAAGGTTTTAAAGCATGGGGTGCTTCAATTTAAGCTCTATTTCAGTTTCAGACTGTACAGTAAACATTTCATTTCATATAAGTGGTGTTATTATAATACCTAGAGGGCTATTTGGATAGGAGATTTTCTGGCAGATTATTTACTGAATTACTGAAGTTAGAGGATATGGGCAACATAAGGGATCCTGGATGCATTTGTTGGTTATGAAAAAAGCCACAGTTACTTGTAACAAGAGAGAAGGGATGTGAGACCTTTTTGCAGATAATAAATAAGCTCAATGACATTTGGAGTTGGGAAACTGACTGATCTCACATACATGGAGGTTTCTTGCTTCCACTGACCTTCATTCAGGTATCAAATCCACTGTCCCTTCTTTCCTCTGACAATCCAGAATCCTCTGGCTTCACATTCACAATGTGGACTTCATTTGAAAAAGAAGGCAAGTAGGGCATGGAGCACAGGTTTATTTTTCCAGACCTGGCACTGAACAATGTGCTACACTGAAAGGAGAGGAATGGGGGAATCTGTGGGAACTTGGTCATAAAATGGGCTGTAAACATCTCCCAGGAGAGAAGGGATTTGCAGGGAGCATGGAGCATTTTTATAAACTTGAAGATAAACATGCCTGAAATATGGGATGGTTAAAAAGGGGGAAAATAATAGAAGAAATAGAAATAGAGCAAGAAGAAGAGAAAGGGGGGAAAAAAGAAAAAAGAAAAGCAAGGGGAAAAGTAAAAAGAGAAAAGAAAAAGTAAAAAAGGAAAAAGAAAAAGAAAAAAGAAAAAGAGAGAAAGAAAGAGAGAGAGAAAGCAAGAAAGCAAGAAAGTGGCAGAGCAACCTCCTGTCTGTTGGACTTTTTGTCACGAGAGTGGCAACAATGGAAAGACTGAAGACAGGCTTTCCAAACGGTATTCCAGATTGATGTACAACAAAGGCTGAGCATACAATAATGTACAATGATGGTTGGGGTACAACCATCCACTAATAGGCTCTTCTTAGCAAATTTGTTGGCAAATCATCAGAGACAATGACAATTCAATTAGATCCTTCTCAGAGTGAACACAGTGAAGGGAAATGTTAGGAAAAAAAAAGAAACAACATCAAGCAATTCATATCATATTCAGTGGTTTGTCCCTTTTTCTCTCAGAGACACCATTATTCAACAGCATTCAAAGGAAGGAAGCTCTTGCATTATAGTACATGTTACTAATTAAGAACAATTCTAGTTGTAATTAAAATAATTAATTCCACTGCTCCTTGGTGGCAAAGGTAGTTTACATCTTGGGTCTTTCTATTAACTCAGAGTACGAACACTAAGAAGATTATTTGACAAAAAATGTCTTTGTAGCCTCTGGACACAAAACTGAAAGATCTCTTGGTTAATTTCATTAGCTTAATTAATTTGGCCAACTTAATTAATTAGATGTTCATTAAAACCAACTAAAAAGAAACTAAGTACTGCTCATGTGTTGATAATGTTTTTTTTTTTTTTAAGGGCTCATTAAAAGATTGTCCCTACCCAGAACACTTTGAAAAATGTTCTCTATAGAAACTGAGGTGTTTAATGTACCAAGCTTGACTTTCATTCTGTTCCTTTCTGATTCTTCTTAGATGACTTTAGAAGAAAAACCTTATCAGCTGGCTGACCACAGCCTGCAGGCACTAAATATCCTGCAGCTTGGGCTAATTTCTCTGCCTCTAACATCCTGTTTCCATGTCTCTTCAGGACAAACAAAAAGGGGGAAGTGAGACAAAGATACACAAAAATCAACTGCCAGAATAACAAATAAGGAGTTAAACTTGGGTCAGCTTTTACTTTTCCTTGAAGACTTGCTCGTGGAAAGCAGCAGCCATGGTGTCAAGGAGGGAAGGTCAAGCACCAACAGTGAGAGATCAAAACTGGTCTGAGCACCAGAATAGCTTTCAGGTTACCCCCTGAGTGGAACCAACCTCTTTAATTTCCTTCCTAAACACAGCTAGATGCAAAGTTATTTTTCTCTGATAAACCATCCATTTCACAGCATAATTGCATAATCTTTAACTTTAGGAAACAATGCAGTTATTTTTCTTTCTCTCACCAACAGGATTTCAAAATATAGTAGTCAGTAGGCAAGCAGAAGTAGATACATATGTAAATAGATGCTTAGTTACACAGTTCCTTAAATGAATATGCATTTGGAAAAACATTTTGTTTCATGTTTCAAAATCAATTTTAATTCCATTAATCTCTCTGCGTTAACCTATGTAGTACCATGCTTTTGTTTGCATCTTTGCTTACAAAAGAAAAATCCAAGATGCTTTTCTGCAGACATGTTTGACCTTTGTTTAATATAGGCAAGTGATTTAATTTGTTAATATGGATATGTGGAGGCATGTATGCTTGGTAACAACTGAATGTCATGGTCTATGTTTCAGATGGGACCTCTCCCACACTTTGTTTCTGGGCTCTGAGGGAAAAGGTACATGAAGGGAACTCTAATTTCTGGCATACAAGAGTCTGTGGAAGATCCTTCTCACAAACTGCCCTGGCAAAGCAGTTTTGGTAAGCTGTCATCTTATAGTCAACCTACTAGAAAGTAAAAGATGTGACATCAGTGTTACACTGTTGAAGGGTGGGTTTAGAATACTCACTGAATTTAGATCCAGCTGGTGCTAGTGGGCTTAATGGCAAGGAAAAGTAAGATTTCATATTATAAGTGACTGTCAGGATTAGTGGAAGGGTATTTTAATACTTTGAAACATATATATAAATATGGCTTGTTCCTTTGTTCTTAATATCCTTTAGTACTCTTCTCTTAAAGTTAACAAACTCCCCTATCCATCTGCTGCAGTGCCATTTATCTGTAATCTGATTCAATTCCCAAGTAATAATTTTGCTTCAAGTTATGGAACTCTGGCTGTGACCAGACTGAGGACCACAGCCAAAAGGCAGGTTTATAAATAAAAGTGTGTTTACTCACATCTGCAGTGGGCTTACACTAAATTGGTATCATTTGGGGAAATTAGAGAAAAGGATGGTGGAAATAAATAGTAATTGATCCATTCAGAACCTATTCTAGTCCTGGAGCATATCAGTATGTGATAATGCTACAGTGGATGGCTCTTGCAACCAGTTCTGTAATTAAAGATGATTATTCTTTAACACAGTCATTTGTTTATCCTTGAGGAAGATTACAGCATTCCCCAACTTTGAGCACTTTTTTTTTTCAATATTGAGTGAGTATTCCAAGTTTAATTTCAAATAAATTTCATTAATATATTTTAGCATGCATTTTAACTTTACTGTGACCTGAAGGTTCTCAATGGAGTGACACAGACTTTTCAAATTGTACAAGTGAAAGTTTATCAAATTCACATGCAAAAATTTTTTAAAGTTCTCACTAGACTTCTGCAGTAAAAATTCTTGATTTAGTCATTAAATGTTGTGTTTGTTAGAAACTATTGTTGTTTAGGAATGGTACTCCCCAGTTCAGTGCCCCCACTGAGGTTCTCCAAACCACATGCTGTTTTCTTGCTGTCCTGCTTTGCCCCTCCTTCTCCCCCTGCAGTGGGCTGGAGGGGAGAACTGGAGGCACAAAAGGCAAAGATCATGGGTAGAGATAAGAACAAGTTACTGGAAACAGCAATGAGATAAGAAAAGGAACAGTAACTGCAACAATACTAATGACAGAGGGTACAAACAGAGAAAGGATTCGCATGGAAAACCTTCCCCACATTCACTCAACCAGAAAGAATCCCTTCTCCCTGGAACAGACTCTCTTCCCCATTCCCAGAAACTATGTGAGGTAGCAGTCCCCTCCTGACTACTGCAAAAAATTAACGCTATCCTGGTGAAAACCAAAACACAAATTAATAGGATGAGGACAAAACTGAATAAGAGAAAGGTGTCAGAGACAGGAAAACATCAAGGATTTAGGCAGATGGTGACTGCGAATGGCTGAGCTGATGCAAAGCGCTGCTATGGAGTTTTTGTGCAATAACAGATAATGTGTTTTTAATAAAAAGGTCAACTAAGAAACACTCAAAGAATCTGTGAAAAGGATGTATGCATTTCACAGCCTCAATTCATATCACTATCACCTTAACAGAGATATACCCAGACTCCTTGGTGGTTCGTCCACCATTTCCTTTGCCACTTCTTGGCAGCTTAACACCACAACCCTCTGCTCAATTTGGCTTTCCTTCAGATCTGCCAGCAGGAAAACCTACACAAGCTCTCCTACAGCTGACTCATTCATATTGGATGGGCTGGTTTAGACACCTTAAATAGAAAACATATTGACCAACTAGTGGTTTAGTAAGCCTTCAGATGAGTATCTCCTCTGCAAGTGTAAATGTGCAAAGGGGAAAAACAAAGAGGAGTTTAGAACAGATTCTTGATAATTTTCCTTATCTACTGGCACAGATAGATGCTGCAGATTAAATATCTCTTTGACAAATGGTATGTTTCCCTAAGGCTGAGGAACTGAGTTGATGCAGAAGTTTCTGGTTTGTATTTTGGCTCATACAGGAAGGGCCACACCACTGTTTCTTGCTTCATACCTTGCTCTAGGTCTTAGGCTCCTCCACTGCTTGATTATTATCTCTGACTGAACACACAGCCAGGTCAAGAGCTTAAGTTCTTTTTAAAAGTAACCAGAAAGCTCCTCCAAGGCTGCAGCTGAATCTCTGCATCCTGTGAGCCTCCATGGGCAGCAGGGGCACAGCTCCTTCACCACGGTGTGCATCAGGAGCTGCAGGAGAACCTCAGCTCTGCTGCCTGGAGTACCTCCTGCCCTCCTCCTGCACTGATCTTGGTGTCTGCAGAGTTGTTCTTCCCACATATTCTCACTCTGCTCTGCTCTGAGCACAATTGCATCTGTGCAAAAAGGGGGTTTTTTTCCTCCTTCTTAAATATGCTATCACAGAGGTGTTAGTATCATTCCTGATGGGCTCAGCCTTGGCCAGTGGCAGATCCATTGTGGAGCCAGCTGGCATTGGCTCTGCTGGACAGGGTGGAAGCTGCTGGCAGTTTCTCACAGAAGTCATCCCTGTAGCCCCTCCCCACTACCAAACCCCAGCCACCCAAGCCCAATATACACTTGTAACACACTGTTCCCATGAAAGGAAGCATTAACCAGCAGCCAGAGAATTTTGCTGTGTCAGAGATGTCCAGGAGTTGTGTGTAGCTCCAGCATTTCATCACAAAGGAGCATCTCCCTGGGCAAGTGGATCAGATGCATTAGTGGGAGTCCAGCAAAGCAACATTTTCCCTGAAGCCCATGGACATATCACTGCTGGCTGCTGCTGATAGCATCCCATACAGATCCCCAAAGAGTTATAACAGCATAGTTCTGTTCCTGAATCTGCCATCTCCTCATTTTGAAGACCCAAAAAAATGCAAAATGGTCAGTAACTTTCAGACTAAACAAAAATCTAAAGCAAAAAAAATCTAAACAGAAAGAAACAAGACTGAAAAGCAGAACTAAAATCCAAATCTGCAAACCCAGTTTCAGTATTCAAATGCCTCTCTCAGAAAAGGAATCCTTCTCAGAAAAGCTTTTTAAAAACTGCCCAGCATTTCCTTTCTATTTTGTCAACATGCAATTACAGTAGTAAATTTTCTTAATTATGTAATGAGAAAAACAGTTATTTTATGTATTACACCAAAGATAAAAAGCCTGTTAACATTAATGCTACCTATTACTACTTTGTAAACGAAAGGTTATTTACCCTTTGCAAAAAACATTTCAGAACTAAGCTAAGGTAACCACATGGATTTAATAAACAGAACCTTAAATAAATAAAACCTTAAATGGTCTGGAAACTTCAAAACAGGAGAAATATCAAAGTGAAGCTACATAAATTAAGCATAAAAAATAAATCTCATTTACTAGTAATATTTTGTAAGGTTGCCTGTGGATTCATAAATTCAGAGAAATTTAGCATGCAGATGAAAAATAAGGAGGAGGGAATCATGAACTGTAGTGGAAAAGCAATTTTAATTTAATTTAGGATGTGTTCTGCCTAACACTGTTGAAGATCAAAATGAGAGCTCTTTAAATTGTAGATGTAAAAACAAGTCCTGGTGTGATTCACATTCTAACTTCAGATCTAACATGACATGCCGAAATACATAAATGTTGCTTAGGATAGCAAAGGAAGCTCAGTTTGCTTCCCTTGGTTTTTTATAAATTTTGATTGGGGTGCCAGAGTTAGACAGCAATGCTTTGTAAAGTCTAACATTAACAGGCAGACTACCTTGTTTGCCCTCCCTTCAGTGCCTGAAAAATAAAACACAGCACAACAACAGGATAAAAATACCAGTTATGGAACTGACAGCCAAGGGAATCCAGTAAAATGATTTGCCATTTTCTGCTTAAATTTTATAGAAGTATCATTGAAATAGTTTGGGTTGGAAGGTGTCTTGGAAGATCATCTAGTTCCAACATGAGCATCAGTTCAGTCATGAACTGATTATGCTCCTTTCTGGTCTGCTGTGTTAATAACAAATATTACACTCTGAAGCAGTACAAAATAAACCTGTAGCCTCTCTATTTCCATAACACCAGCAGAAGCTCAACTTTTCCAGTAGCCAAATAGGTGTCTCTAGAAGAATGTGTTGAAGATAGAAACTCCTATTTACTTCAGGGGCTTTGAAAGGAATTGGGACTACTTTGCCACTTCAAGAATTGGGTCACTCCTGAGCAAAACTCCATGCACTAGCTCTCAGAGCAAAGCTGGCTCTCAGAAGCGTATGCAGAATTAAACACTGCAAGATGAGGCTCTGGTCCAAGCTACTCCTTGCTGGAAAGAGAGAGGAAAAATCAGAAATAGAAAAGTGACAGGCAGGGAACAGTCTGCAGAACTGTGCCCTGATGGCTGTCCCTGGGACAGGAGGAATATGACATCCCATCCCATCCCACCCCATCCCAGTAGAACCTGCTAGCCCACACAGCTAGGCTGTTTTCACATGACAGCCACCGTATGCAGTTCAGTCCTCCCAGGACAAAAACTGAAGCAGAACACTACTTTTTGGCAGTTTTGGCAATCAGAGAAGTCTGCAGTTCTAGGAGTGGTTGCTATTGCCTAAGACTAGAACAAGCCTGGCCCCACTCATTTAAACAAACCAGTCATTCATTGAAGTAGATGAGGCTTATTTTAAACATAAAGCCTGACAAAGAGGTGTCTGCAGTCCATGCAAAAGGAGGGATGTTTGCAGAAGAGGACCTGTTGCTGGACACATTCTGTGGCCAGAATAAGAGATGTCTTGCAGTTAGGATGCTGATATGCTTTGCTGTTTAGCCTCATCAGTTCAGAGCAAGAGGAAGATCACTGACAGTTTCATATTTGAACTGAAATTAAACTAGAAGGCAAGGTAGTGTGTAATGCACCCCAGCATGACATGTTCAGCCTCCTTTGCAAAGATGTATAAATGACATTTCTGTACACAGCCTATATTGGTGATATGGGCATGAGGATTCACTTTGCCTACATGCTGACTAGAAGTTCAGTCCTCCACGGGTAGCTGCAGGCAGTGTGAGCACATAGAGCATCTCTTTGCATCTGGCAAGAGGAAAAATTGTGCAATGACTCTCTTCCACATCCTCGGCTACATTTTGCAGATTTTGGATGGGTTTTGGAGTCACTGTACAAGAGATAGGCAGATGGGCTGTGGAGAGCTCTGGATTTCATGGGAATATTTGTCCTAGACACTTTTTACTGGAAAATTATGGAATATTTTTGCTGACCAGAGCAATATCAATTCTTGCACAACAACTGCTGCTGGCCGCTGTCGTGGAGAGAGAAACAAAATTTGTTAACATTGTTGCAATTCCTACTTGAAAATGTTGCACTTGACTGATTCATACAGAGGTTACTTTTGTTCTAATTTTTACAGTCCCACTTTTTCCTGCTATCAAGCTATTTCGAGACAAAAGCAGTTTAAATGGAGGGTCGGATGACATCTCAGTTTTGAACATCACATCCTTTTCTCAGCAAGGCAATTGGCCCTACACCCATCATCGCCCAGAAATTACAAAAAGAGAACACTGAAATGCATCTTTGCTGCTTTTAATTTTTTATTTAAAATTCAGCAAAACGGTAATTTACCGTAAGCTCAGCATGTGACCTATACTTCACATTGTGTTGAACCTCAGCCAGCAGTGACAGAATGGGAGATGAAGTAAATCTGTTGCTCCATTCAACGTGGCCCATCCTGTGCCCCGTGCGCGTTGGATGGGCATCCATCTCTCAGCAGCACAGCTGGGAAGGGACAGGTTTTTTGTGTGCCTCGCAGGACCCGGGAGAATGCCTTTGTTCTACCTCAGGCAAGACCAAGATCTAAGCAGGGATCTCCGATCCCTCAGCCTTCCCGCTCAAGGTGCCAACGGCAGACTGGTGACGGGGATGCTGTTTAGCGGGGCGGTTCTACGGTGCATTTGGACGGGGACAGGACGGCTTTCCAGGCTCGCAGCGGGCGCTGCCGGAGCCCAGCGCGGTCTGACCCACGCCCACACCCGGCATCCCCCGGCGGACCGCGCTACCGGCTGCCCCCGCTGAGCACCTTCACCGCCGCCCGCGGGGGCTTCAGCCGGGCCGGGAGCGAGGCCAAGGGAGCGCCCGGGGGCCGCCCTTCCCCGGAGGGGTTCCCCTGCTCCGGTGTCCCGGAGGGTCCCCGCGCGGGTCCGGGTGCCGAGCGCCGCCGGGCGAGGCGGGTCTCGCTCCCCTCCGCGTCCCGCCACGCCGCTGCGAGCGGCCGCCCCCGGCAGCCCGGCGGCCGAGGTGGGCTCCCGCGGCGCCGCCGCCGCCCACCGTCCGCGGCGAGGCGGGCCGGCGGGGCCGGGGGGCGGAGGGGGAGCGGCGGCGCACGGCGGCTCGGTGGCTCGGCAGCCCTCCCGGAGGAGCCCGGCCCACCTCTCCCGTGCAGGCACCCCCTCCTCCCCGCCCCGCCAGAGGAACTCCCCGCCCGCGCAGCCCGCCGCGGCGCAGGCAGAAGCGGCGGCAGCGGCGGCGGCAGCGCCCGGCCCCTCGCGCACCATGGCGCAGCAGCGCCCGCCGCCCGCCGCCGCCTGAGGCGCCCCGCGGCGCGAGCCGAGCCCGCGCCCATGGCGGCGCCGCCGCCCGCCCTCAGCTGGGCGCTGCCCCTGCTGGCGGCGCTGGCGGGCGCCGCCGGACCCCAGAGCTTCGAGCTGCCGGGGGCCCCCATCGACAACATCGAGGTGAGCGGCGGCGCCGTGCTGGTGGCGGGCGGCAGCTGCCTCTACGAGCTGCGGCCCGAGCTGCGGCCCCGGCGCCGCGTGGTGCCGGCGGCGGGGCAGGGCTGCGGGGAGCCCCCCGGCATGCGCAGCAACCTGCTGCTGCACTACGAGGAGGCCGGCGGGGTGGGCGTCCTGCTGACCGGCTGGACCCAGGATGGCGGCGCCTGCCAGGTGTGGGAGCAGCCCTCGTACCGGCAGCGCTTGAACCAAAGCGAGGTGGTCAGCTGCCTGCCCGACGGCTCCACCGCCGGCGTCGTCTTCCAGCAGGCTGGCGCCTGGTACCTGGCCGTGGCGGCCACCTACTCAACCAGCGCGGACACGAACCACCTGCACTGCGAGCCCTCGAAGTCGGACAAGGAGACCGTCATCACGGTGCGCAGCATGGTCAACCTCAAGTCCAAGGAGGAGCTGGGCATCATCAAGCGCAGGGAGGAACCTTTGCACTTTGTTGACGCGCTCCAGTGGGGGGATCACCTTTTCTTTCCCTACTACACGTTGAAGGCCAGGTTGGCCAATAACACGGAGCCACCCAGCATGGCTGTCCTGCGCCAGCTGGGCCCTTCAGATGGTGGCCTTACTTTGCAAGGGCACGTCTATTTGGACTGCGGGTGCAGGAGCCTCATTATTTCCTCCAGCCTTGTCCGCCAGGGTGAGCGGGGCTGGTGGGTGGGTGTGTTCCGCCACAGCCACAACGCCAAGGCATGGAACAGCACTGCCGTCTGCATCTTTGGGATGGAGGAGATGAAGGAGCGAGCCTGTGCATCCACACACTTCAATATGAACGGGAAAAGCTGTGTAAGTCTGGGCATCGTTTGCTAAGCTTTCACCCTGCACGCCCTTGTTGACACTGTTATTGTTGTGGCTGGTGTCTCTGCATGACTCACGGGGTGTCCCCGACCTGGAGGCACATGAAGTTTGCGAGAAACTTCAGAGCCACACCAGGCTTTGCACATCAGCCCTGGCTCTGTCAGCTCTAGTGATTCCTCCAGCTTGTTCTGTTTCTAAAAAGCTGATCCTTTCCCAGACTTTGGTATACTTCCTATCTACCTGTTGGGAAAGACACATCTGATGGAGTACCTGAGGGCATCCTGGGTCAGACCTGAGTCTGAGGCTTCTCCCTCAATGTGTCCTTTTCAGCCTAGGATTAGTCATATTTCATTTTATTTTCCATACAGCCTAGATAAAGCATCTCCTCTCTTATTCTGTGCATTCACATCTCATGTCATTGCAGCTACATCAGAAATAAAAAAAAAAGCCCATCAAATTGGCTCTGTGCACTGGGCTGTGTGCACTGTTATCCCTATCATTCCCTAGTTATCTGTGGCTGCTTGTTCAGTGGTAGGTATTTCCCAAGCCTCTCACGACTGGCCTTGCTTGGGAGGGCTCTCACAGCCACCTCCCCAAATCCTTGTGTGCAGCAGACAATAGGTGAAATCTCTTTGTTGTTGCAGTGGTTACATTTTCACAGACAGTGGTATCCCATGGAGTTCCCCATGTCACCTACTTCAGTAACACTCTCTTCAGCTCCTTCCTCCTTTTCAGGGAGAGCTGGGCTCATGGAGGGTGGGATAGGCAAGGCTACTGGTTTTGCTGTGGCCTCAGGAGTAAAGAAATTACCTCCAAATTACATTATATAGGAAGGTAAAAATGTCATTCGGATGAAGGAGGTGCTTTAAAAGTCCTGTCCATGCTTTTAAGTTAAGCTAGACTCAGAAGACTTTACAGACCTGTGGCAAAGGATCACTGAAAGTATCAAGGAGAACCATAGGGGTTCATAGGGTATCATAAAGCAATCCCTAAGCCCTGTGCAGTTCCCACAGCTGCTAAGACCATCCGGGGTCTTAGCAGCTAAACTTCTGAATCCTTGATGTGTTACAATAAGAGTTTCTTCAAAATTCCTTGAAAGAAGTACAGTAGATTTACTGGCACTCCTTGGCTTTCCAAATCTAACTCATAGCAGAGTGCAGTGCTGAGATTTTTTCCAAACAGACTACCAGAGGGCATGTGTGATTCAGTCTGCTCATCTCCCTACCGAGCTGTGAGACTATTGCCAGTGTTAGAGGACGTGGTTGTGAATGAGAACCCCGTATGTGGGTGAGACAACTGTGCTGAAGTAAATAGTGAAACTCACTACGGAGCCAGAGCCAATCCTTTGATTTCCATGCTAGCTTACTGCTTACTGTGTGATTTCTGTGCTCCCACAAGGCAAACTTCCACAATGAATTTGAAGTCTCATTCTGATCCCCAAATACCTATTTGCTTGTTGGAATTTTATTTTGCATTGTTGTTCCTAATTATTCGTGAAGTTTTTTTAGCAAAGTGCTTTCTGAGCCTGCTAAACAAAACAGAAAAGGAAAGCTCCCTGGGTAGTAGATCCTTTCTAAACATTTTACAAAACCTCATGCAAGAGATTTCAGAAGAGCCTCATGGATCTCGTAGAGTAACGTAATGCAGGTAGGGTGAGGCACATATTTCTGTGGACAGGGCAATTCCCTGTCCCCATTGCCCCTCAGGGCCTGAATATGAAAAATCAGTGATCCACTTGTTTCAGTATCGGTCTGATTCAGACTCCTGTGACTCCAGAGTTACTTTCATGTCCCTAAAGTCTCATCCCTCCTGGAAACTGAGATTATATTTGGATACAATGTTGAAGAATCTCAACTGGAACAATCTTTAAAAGGGTTGCTTACTTAACCTTATGTCCCTACCTATGATGATGTTATTGATTGTAATATTTTGGCACAAGAAATGCAGTTTGCCACTGAGAGAAAAGTGGTATTTTAATATTTTGTGAGATAGCAGTGGGTTCTGTGAAATAATATGACCTATAACATTATATGGCTAATTAGCTATCTTTTTAAAAGCTAATTGCATGTGCTTATGGTGTATAAACATAGAAATAAATGCATGTAGTTCAGCTTTAATATTTTTTTATACTACAGAAGGTTAGGCTAGGCTACTGCAGAATAAGTTTGGAGATGACAGGTCCATATGCTGCTGCTTCTGGGTTGTTTTAGACCAGATCCTTCAGCCGTCTCTCACCAAAGTATGGGAGTCCCTGCAATCATGGAATATGATGTTCTTGTGATGCCTCAGGTTTTGCTATTACATTTTTCAGATTCTGCTTTGGTGTGTACTTCTGAGCTTCATATTAGGGCACAGTAAGCTCTCTTCACAGAGTAGGTAGACAAAACAATTCTTTCTCTAGATGAAGACCAAGGACAAATGATCCAAATTTCAGGCTGGAGTGAAGAGAGAAAACAAGAAGGATGGGACTTCATAAGCTAAAGCTATAATGGGACAATTAACTCCAATATGCAAATGGACCAGAACTTACAAAAGTATGAGACTCCATGACAAGTCATCCATTTTTGTGACAATTTTGGGTTCATCTTGGGTGTAGCCCTGGCTGGGCTCTTGTGCTGCCCAAGGTGTATCCATTGAGGTATTCTAATGAATACCTGCTTTATTCTTTAGCTCCATCTAGTCTCTGTTCTAGGTCAGCCTTCACAAGGCATTGCTTGGACTCGGAGGCACGTGGGCTCCTGAGCTGACAGGAAGATGAATGTGGCATGTCCATCCTTGTGCAGCTTGCAGCAGTGGCTCTGGCCAGAAGGGAGTGCCTCATAGCCAGGGCTGTCAGGAGTGCTGCAATGTGTGGGAATGGCAGCAAACAACAGTACTTAACACTGCTTTAAAGTCCAGTCTTTTAAAGACAGTGTTGGTCTTGAGCAAAGGAATGTGTGGCAGCATTATGAGCGCTGTAAGTGCAAGACCTCTCTGGTGCTTGTGGTGGATGGACCATGCTGAATGTCAGTCTGGCTTTTGCTTTGCAGTTACCATGTGTTGTAGGGTGCTGGGTCGTCTCTGCTGGGTACACTTGAATGCAGGAGCTCAGGTGTGATGTGATGAGGTATGTGGATCCCAGACATGGACTGTCAGTTTATGTAGGAATTGAAAATACAGGGATTTTTTCACTGCAGGAATACAATTTATAGTAGGCATATACATTAAGGAGTAGTGGCAGCAGTGTGTTTTCCTTCTGATCTTATAATCCTTCAGATTTCTCTTCTTATTCTGATTACCTTTAGGCAAGACATCCTCTTGCCCCTCTCCACTCACATTCCATTTCTCAGTAGGACACTGCAAGAGGGGCTTAGCCCAGGGTATTGAATTCCCTGTTATGCCATTGCTGTATGCTGTACTCTGAACTCATTCCTGTAAGGTGCTGAGCTTTCTGGGCCTAACCCAGTAAAGCACTTAATGACATATTTAACATTAGGCATATATAAGTATTTCCATCATCTTCATGCCCATGCATTTAAAGTAGAGCATGTACTTGAGTACTTCACTGGATTGGAACCAAATTGCTCTGCATCCTCTTGGAACTCACTGTAGGTGTGTAATCTCTTTAGCTTCGCTTTGCCTCTTAGGCCAAAGTCCTCATTTGCATTAAGATTTAATGCTGGATTACTCTCATTGAAAACTAGTAATTTTTAAGATCCTTGCTTAGCAACTTTATCAAAAAGTATCTGGCTGCTACAAATTCTGTGCAATTTCTCCATATGAGATGTAGGTAAGTCCGTTTTTGTTTTGTGCAGTAGTGTGCACAAAGAAGTTTGTCCTACTTGGATGTGTTTATTCAGGACATTGGCACTACTTGATTCCCAGAGACAGGATTTCTATCCAGCAAAAGGCAAGTGGTGTTTTAGTTGAAACTACTGTAAAAACATTTTGCAATTTTATATTCAGCTCTTTTTTCTTTGATCCACATGTCTCTTAGTTTTGAATATATCTGCTTACATGCACTATCAGGGTGTATGTGTTACTGGACTCTTACCATATCCTACATGTACATAAGTGCATCTTCTTCACAATTTCCTTAGTTAATAAATGTGAATGTGCCGTATCTCATTCTCAATTTCTTTTCAGAAACCTGAGTACTTACAAACACAGGAGGAATGCTGGAATTTGTCACAAACTTGCTGTGGGACTTAGTGAACTTTAAGAAAGGCTTTTCTTCTGTTGTTCTGTGACAGAACAGGGCCTACAAGGATCTCAGGTCTCTCACAGACCAGCCAGGAGGTTGCGAGTCACAGCCTAGTAGACGAGTAGGAAAAGTGTTCCAATTGGAGAACATCAGCAGGAGAGAGATGTAGAGTGTTACCTAACCATGATAATGACAAATACAGAAATTGGTTTTGCCATTAAAAAAGTTGCCCGAGAAGGAAAGGACTCAGGAAGATTCAAGGATTCACAATTTTTCAGGTAGAAAATGCAAAAAAAAAAAAATTGTTAGGCGTCTAACTGTGAGAAAGAGAATTGCTGTAGTCTATATTAAGGTGTTTATTATGTGAAAAGGCTAAGTAGTTGTGATAGTTACTAAAAAATAAGCTATCTTGGTTGGATTTTCATCTATCATTTAATGCAAGTAAAGAGTTGTAGCAGTCTGTTCTTTGCACTTTTTCATTTTTCAGTGGTTGATACATATGAGGGTTGATACAATCCTAGCTTGTGTAAGCTCTACCAAAATGAGATTTTGAAGTCAACAGAGTCACATCAGTTTAATTACTGCTTTTAATTTGCAGGAACAACATTTGAATTTGTGTGGTAACTCATTCCAGAGTGATCCATGGTCTTTTATTCAAGGAAAGAATTACAGACTTCTAAATATAATTTTGTAACAAAATTGATCTTGTAATTAATTTTGTAGTAGCGAAGTCAATCTCCTGAGTATTACAGACTGCTAGTGTTACATCTGATGTTTGATGGGTTTCTAGAGTTAGCCTTTCTGAAGGGAATGTTTCTGTCTCATCACAATGAGTTTTCAGTTCATCCCTGTTTAGTGTGGGAAGTAAAGCCACCGAAGACTTGTCAACTCTCACGCTCCAGGGATGGGGACTGCACAACCTCTCTGGACAACCTGTTCTGCTTGATTGCCCTCATAGTGGTGCTTTGTCATCTCCTGCTCGCTAGAAACCTGCAGTGTTTCAGTTTGTGTCATTATCTCTTGTTACCTTACATACACTTTGTTTAAGAGCCTGGCTTTGTTTCTTTGGTCCCTCTGAAATTGTCTCTTCTGTAAGCTGAACCTGCCCAGTTTTGGAAAAGGCCTATAAGATCATCCACGACAAAAGCATGTCCCTGAGCACCACATCTACAAGTCTTATAAATACTTCAGATTTGTCAGGCATGATTTATTCTTGGTAAATTTATGCTGCCTTTTCTCAGTCACTTTGTTCGTTTCTTGTGTCCAGAAATGGTTTCAAAGAAGATTTTCTCTGTAATTCTCCCAGGAAAAAAGTGAGACCTACTAATGTGTAGTTCCCTGAAAAAAATCTTGGGTTTTTTGAATATTGGTGTAGTATTTCTTTTTATTCAGTTGGAGACTTTACCTGATCTCCACACCTTTTGAAATAGAAGAAAATAACCTTTCAGCTTCATCAGACAGTCTCTCAGCATCTTCCTACAGATCCCATCTGTCCTCCCTAGAACTTGTAAAATCTGAGGTTTCTTAAGAGATCTCTGGCTTAATCCTCACAGTACTTGTAGTTTCTCTCCTCTTTGAATTCTGTGTGTACAAAGGACCACAAGATGTTGCTGGTGAAGTCCAGAGCCATGGCTGCATCCACTGTCAATAAATCTCCTGAGCTATTCAGCATCTGGTGTGCATTTTCATTGTTCTTTCTTTTATTGCTCATGGAAGAGCAGAAAAAGAAGAGGGGAAGTCTTCTTGTTGTCCATACCATATCTTGCCAGTTCCAAAACCAGGTGAGCTGGGCTTTTCCTATCACCATTCCTGCATGTCCTTAGTCCTGCTTCCTCCTCCTTTATGCTGTTGTTCTGCAGTGTAGCTCAGTCACGACTTCCCTGTTCAGCTAGAGGCCATCTCCTGCTATTTCTGCTTGTTTTCCTGAGTTTTGTGCTTGACAGAGATTGTCCTGAAAGACCTGCTAGCTTACTTGAGCTCTGTTTCCCTTCAAAGGTGACTCTCAGGGGATCCCACTGACCATTTCCCTGAACACACTGAAGCCTCTGCTCAGATTATCACATCTTCATTCAGCTCTTCCTTGTTTTTGAGTAGCAGATCCAGAAGAGCATCTCTTTTGACTGACCCCACAGGTTAACATGGCCTGGAGTCCCATCTTATTCACTTTGCCCCCAGAACTTTGTAGTCCTGATCTGCACTAGGCCATGGCTTTGGTGTCCATGTGGATGTGCAACAATGGGTAGTGGTCCAAGGAATGTAAATTACCATAGTCTTTCTGCAATGAGTAGGGTCCCCTAAAAAAAAGTCCCCACGAATCCCCTAAAAAAAGCCCCAACCTGTTGTAACAGCATGACTGTTTAGCAAGCGTGTGCCTTCATCCCTCACAGTCACCCACCACTTCCTTTTGCTCTCTGCTGACACACTGTTCAAGCTCAGTTGGTTTCAAAGCCTTCCTTAATGGAGCTTGTTCTCTCTCACTGGTTAATAGGACACTTTACCACTTCTGTGAACTTAGATCAGAGGGCAGAGAAGGACTGTTTTTGCTGATGCAAGAAGTCACTAGTTTCTAGCTTCCCCATCTCAGGAGTCTCCATCAGCATCTCACTCAACCATAGCCTCTGACTGTTCTTCCTGCTTTGCATCACGAGCCTCAGGATTTGCCTCAGCAATGTCTCATGAAGACTCTGATTTTCTGGTCATCCTTGATATTTGCAGGCTGCTCACCTCGACAGGCTTGTCCACTGAACACTGCTGGGCAATGCACAAATCAAAAAACTTCCTGGGAATAAAATTTTGGAACAGTTCACGTTCTCATTCCTTAGCTCTAATAAAGCCTCGCTGCATGCCCCAATATTTGTTACCCTCTGATATAGTAAAAATTGATGGAGGTGGTTAAAGGATGGTGAAGTTAAGAAAGAAAATAAAGTTCAAAAAGTTCTTTTTCCCCTAGGAAAAACATCTATTGTTTCAGTGTTGACTATTGATATACACTACTTAAAAATCTTGTGTCCTTTTGTATAGCTTCATCTGTTCTTTCACTGGGATGCTTAAACCCTTTATTTTTACTTTTTGGACAGCTGCATATGATGAATGCTGTGTGAGCTAAAAATGCTGCCCTTTCCTCTGAGGCCAATGTAAAATAATCAGGAGGAAATCAAGACAGAAAGTAGAAGTGTGAATATGGTTGCTGCAGCTGGAGTCATATGGAAATACATCTGAAAATGAAGTGCTAAACAGAAAATTAGTATAAATACCTTCCATGCCAAAACCCAAACAACTATAGACTTAGAGGGACTACAGAATAGAGCAGAGGATGAAACTGAAGAATTAAAAAAAGGGAGTTCTTACACGGTGGTATTATTTTTTCTTTTCCTTTTCTTGTTTTTGTATGTGCCTGAAAATGTTTTAGGATAGACAAACAGATGACCATGGACATGAACGACTCTTCAAGTGTAAAGGAAATTTAGACTGTAAATGCATTTTTAAGAATGGATTTAGCTGTGAAAGAAGCAGCTTGGGAAGGCCCTACAGTGCTGTAACCCCATTAGTCACAGTGGAAGAGGTAAAAGGGCTTGTTAAAACAATAAATGGATGTGGAAAAGTGCTGACAGAAGGGTGAAAGCAGCAGCTGCACCCTGGAGGAAATGGGCAAACTGAGGAATAGGTTTCAAAAGAGAGAAGGCAATTTTTATTGTGGCTGTCCCCCCGTTCTTGTCCGTATTAGTTCAATGTCGCCTTGACCCTCCCTCCAGCAAGCAGAGGGAGGGGAGGAGACTTCCACACTTGTCAGTATTGGTTCTTCAGTCAGATCAGGAGGATGCACTGATATGACACTGGTTATTTTATTAGTATGTGGGTCAAAATAAAATCTGGCAGCAAAGCTTTTCAGAAACTGGGTGAGTACTCCTCTTTTCTGTGATTTTGTAGAGTCTGCAAGGAACCTAGGGTAGTTTATCTCTCTTACACTATTACATGGTGCACTGTAGAAAAACTGTTGCTAATTTTGGTGGAAATGAAAGTGTGGAAGCTCCATTTCCTCTCTCCCTAACCTGAGTGAAGACTCATTGAGTGCACTAATCCTGGAGTTTTGTTATATTCTGATCTATTATAAAGTGAGTTAACTTCTTCTACCTTAAAATGCTTGCAACCACACCCTGCCTCACTTCCCTGTCTAGCACAGACGTCCAAGGTACTGGATTCTCATGGCCAAGTGAGTTTTACCAGAATTCTGTGCCAGTGCATGACACTTCCCTGTGTCTTCTTCCTGCTGCATGAAAAAAGAAATAGTGACTTTAAATATGAAAGTTAATCAAGCCTTCTTTTATTCCGAGTGGCTCTTCTTTCAAGCTAATTAAAATAATTCAGATGAGTGAAGAACATTTTAATTGACTTAGGATTGCAGTTCAGAAAAAATAAAATATTTCTAGTGGAAATACTTTTGGGGATTAAGCCAGCATCATAGCATGCAGGAGAGTTGAATTCAGCTGTTACCGTGTTACGGATTTGCTTCATAACTTTGAGAAATGCTTTCACCTTACTTCTAAATGCCAGTTTTGATGGTCCATTCCACACTTTGTTTTGTGCATTTAAGTGAAATGGGCTCTTGCACTTAGAGGGTTCCTGTAGGTTTAGGAAACAGTCCTGGAGGCTGAAATTCTGGATTTGTTCAGCTAGCCTACAGGGCTTGTGCCCAAGGAGCTGGTGTTACCTGAGCTCTTGGTTCCTACCTCTCCATGCCTGCCACTCCTTTGTGCCAGCTCTGGTGTTTGTGCAGCCACATGTCCATGTGATGAGGAGCATGACTCAAATGAAGATGTAGGTAGGTAGATTTACAGAGCATTTTCTAGGCACATCATTGCCTTAACTAAGCTCACTGAAAAACATTATACAGGCAAAGTGAAGTAAAGCTTGGCTGGGGTTGGACCCACTTGGAGAGCAGGTGGGATCACGCCTTTGGCAATGTGTACCACAGAGATTGACTTGGAGGACTTCAAAACCGAGTTAGCGCTTGCTAAGGGAACACAGGGGCTTCTAGGGACTCCCCCTGGTAAGTGGCCCTATTCTCACACATGTAGATTTCCTTTCAACAGCCGATCATGTGCAATCAGAGTTTTTTGGTTTGGTTTTTCATTCCACAAGATACAGGGATTTCCTGCATGATGTTTTTTTCATGAGCTGCTTGCATGCATTTGCCACTTAATTTCCTCCAGGTGGGATGGAGAATTGAGGGTAACATGTTGATTTTAAAGCTCACACAGCTACATTTATGTTCTCCATGACACAAACTTTATATTGCTTTATCTCGTTTTCATGTTTATGTAATACACAAGTCTCTACTTCCTCTAGTGTCATGGAAGATGAAGGTTTGCATTTTTATACACACAGACACTGTTTGTTTGAAGTGTCTCCTTTCTCCAGAATATTTGCATGCCTTTGAAAGTGGTTGCTGAGTGTATCTAGCCTTCAGGTGATGGCAAAGCATGGCTTTATTGAGAAGAACTGGAAATTCAGAATAAACCCAGAACTTAATGTCCCAAAAAGGAGACATCCTATTGCAAAGTAACTTACTGCTGCCACGCTGAGTCTGTATCCCACTGAAGTCAGTGGTTTAACAGCAGCAGATAGTATATTTGTTACAGATATGACCAGTTGTCACATATGAAAAACTAGTTTTGTGTGTAATTTCCAATAGTGTGCTGCTCTGAAACTGTATCAGAATTGGAATGTTGCTCAAAGTGATGTCTAAAGTTGGTTCTTTGAGAATCTTTCCAAGGATTCTTCTTTTCCTCAAAGTTTTGGAGTATAGGTGAAAGATTTTTTAATATGTTTTTCTTCTATCTGATTCTCAGGAGGCACAATCAATCAAGAAATTACCTACCTTGATTCACTCTGGACTGGTAGCTGTTTATGGCACAGTTGTTTTGAATCATATAGTTCTCTTTTTGGGAACAGATGATGGACAGTTACTGAAGGTAAGCTGGGTGTGGCAGTTCTTCCCTTCTCCACCAGCTGCTGTTGCGTTCAAGCGGGTAAATATTTCCTCATTAATTCAGTATATTATAAACAAATATGATCCCCTGAATCTCTGGTTTTTGTTTGTGAAATAACTGCTGTATGGTCATTTGAAGAGCAAGATAACTTTTGAAAGCAGTTAGGTAGTGTTGCTGTGTAATAGCCTGTCTCAGTATCCTGGTTCTTTCCCCAGGTGTGCCAATACCCTCTCCTTTCCCCTCCCCTTGCCTCCTGCTGGGTGCTGTCTGTCTATCTTGGCATTCCAGCAAGGGCATCCTGTCATTGGCAGAGTTCAAAAGATGCCTCTCAGCCCTGGGCCCATTGGGCCATCCAGGTGTCATTTATCCCCTCAGACTCCCTCCCCTTACCTGGTCGGTGGGATCCCTGCCCCTTCCCTCCCCTCTCCCTGGGGTTAAAGGACACAGCAACCACGTGGTTTGTGGTTCTGTGGGAGCTGTTGCTGCATTCAGAGGCCTGTGTGCCAGGAATAAAGCTCTGGATCAAACCCTCCAGCAGAACCCGACTCCTTTCCTTCACCTCACCTTAAAGCTTCTCCACCAGAGGTAAACCTGAGCTCCTGCATGCCTGGACTTGTCCCAAGCGCCAGCTGCAGCATCCAGCCAGCCAAAGGTGTCTCTGAGGTGAAACCACCACAGCTGCTGCCTCTGGTCAAGCAGCAGGCCCAGACGAGCCCAGGCACGTTCCATCCGGCTATATTGGTATTTAATTCCAATAAGGTAGCCCACTAAAATTCAAGTAAACATTTCATTAAAACTCTAATGCCCACAGTATTAATTTACGGACTGTGGAGTTCTCAGTTATTCTGCCTTGTTTTGATTTTTTTTAATCCTTGCTTTGGCTTTTCCAGTAGAAATATTGTTAGATTTTGGAAGGGTGTTTGTTTGTTTGTTTGTTTGCCTGTGTGATGTGAAAAGCTGTCCATTAGAGAGAAGAGTCAAGATTCATTTTGCCTTAGCTTCTGAGTTGACCAACACAAACTTAAATCTATTGCTTGAAGGTGGAAGCCATCTTACCTCATTATCAAACATTTCAACCATCCAGTCAAATGTCTTTTGTGCTTTAATTTTTTCTGAGTTTTGTGAAAATGTGCATTTCCTGCCTACACTGCGAAGGATGACTCTCATTCTTTGTCTTTATTAAGCAGACATTTGGGGAGAAATATAGTAGAGATATTGAAAAGCTTTGTCCATTTGATTTCATTTTGCTTTTGATAATGAAAGATGAAATTGAAGTCTTCCACGTCTCCTTAGCACAGTGGAGACAGCGAACACATTTCCCTATTTTAGTCATGGAAAACCAAAGTTGGTGTGCTTATTGACTTACAAAATAAAGTTTCTGGAGTCTCTGCTTCCCTTGAATTCTGTGCAAAGGGTGGTAGAAAATAGTAAAGTTGGGCAAGGTAAGAAAAAGAAATATCATCACAGGTGTATACTTAGAGAAGCCACAGAAATTTGTGTAAATTCCTTTTTACTTTATGGGTGTCTGAATGTTAGTTTGTTTTCCGAACGCTAATACTTTCTTCTCCATTGACAGGAGTAAAGGGTTGTTATTTTGGGATGTAGGCATTTCTTCCACATTCAGTTTCCAAATCAGTCAGTAACAGGTTTGGTGGAAGGCATGTTTCATATGCTAAATCAGTGCCAAATTCAGTGCTAAATGTGTCTGGCATGGATTTTGTTGAAATTCTGTTCTTGTGGTCTTTTCCTTCATCCTTCTCCAGTGTGAGAACCAGTGCAGTAAGTGAATTGAATCATGACAATAATTCATCTCAGAAGCTTTGATGTAACTGAAATTAGGCTTTTGTTTAAGATATTGACTGATCAATAAAAGAACATGGGAATAATTCAATTACACATGTTTTAGGCTATTCTTAATGAGGAGATGAAATCTAATTGCCCAGAGGTTTTATATGAAATTGAGGAAGAAACTTCCATTTTCCCCAAACTACGACTTGATCCAGTGAATAATAACTACATCTATCTGTCCTCTGCCAATAAGGTAAGTACAGCATTTAATAAAATAATAAATTCATATAAACTACTGCTTTAAGGATTTCTACCACTTTAGAAGTGAAACATCAGTTTGTGTTAGAGTTAGACTTTTCATATGCAAACTGCAGTTACCAGCTTTCCATCTAATATCTGCTTATGTTGCCTATGTTTGGACTGCACTCTTGCAGAGCTTGGAAGAGCTTCTGCTGTCATGGTGCTGCCCAGTGTTGCTATGATGCAGCAATACCCTTAATTCCGTGGTGATTTCATGCCATTCTGCCAAGAGAGTGTTTGTTTCTGTTTTTCCTGGAGGCAGGAAGATGCAGGTCATGCAGAGCCAGGCTTAGAGATAGCAAAAAAACTTGTACACTCTTTGGAGACAAAGCAAACCCGATGTTGGTAGGTCAGCGTTTGCCAGTCAATTAAGGATTTTCTAAAGTGAAGAAATCTCTTCATTTGAGAGATGGCTTTGAAGCCTTAGTTCTGATAAAATCGGTGATAATGCTGTAATCAGTGATAAAATTCCCATTGTCTTCAGTTAGGCACAGACTTCAGAAGAACAAAACAAAAGGGCAAAGAGAAGTGAGCAATGTGTGCATAGTGAGGCCAGGGAGTTCAGCAGAAGCTGAGAGCTGCTGCACGTGAGCAAACGTGTTGGAGCTGCACGTGGAGCAGTGAGCAGCTCCCAGGAGCCAGTACAGTTGTTGCAGCCCATCTTGCAGCAGGGCTACTGAGCAGCAATCAGAAAATCCCTTTGTCTGGCCAGCAGTGGGAAAGATGGCACTGGAAGCTTGAGGGCTCGCTGTCCATCTTAGCTGAACAGGATTTCACCCAGCACTTAATTACCGTCACTTGAAATAAGATCACTTTTCTGGCAGTGAGCATAGTGTTTTAGCCTGCTGTTACAGAGCAGGGGTAAGGAGAACCCCTGACTGATATAAAACATCTATCACAAATATAGAAGGAATCAAAGTCTCAGTCAAAAGTATACATAGATATTCAAAGTAAGACTTGAATTTTCCTTAGCTTTGATAGAAGACCAAGTTGTTATAGAGGAACAACAGCTTTTAGGAATAAAAACTTCTCTGATTTTTTTTCTCTGATTATTTTCTCTTGGAGTGAAGTAAGGCTTCTACATTGCCTTCTTTAACTTGGTAGTAATCTAAGATTATGACTGGATTCTAAATTGATTGTCTCACACACTTTTCAAGATAAATTGAATTTTATAATATGTGGAGGGAAAAAACAGTAAATATAATTTTGCAGGAAACAGTTGTTGTTTCTGTTGACAAAATACAGGAATTTCTGATTCTTGCAAATTTGTAAAATATTGTTTGAATTAGTTTTTCTTACTAAGATCATTAATTCACATTGTTATTAATCACATTATTTGTATCTGTATTCAGTATTTGTAATCAGCTTTCTCTTTTTCTTTTTCCTTTCCTTTTCTGAAAATGGCTGGCTAGGATATTCAAGCTGAATGTACAAGTATAGATACATACAGTATAGCCACAATTATCTACATTTACTTACTGAAATGGCATTTTCATGCATGCTAAGCAGTTGCATGCGTTTGTTCTAGTGTGCACATGCAGTAACCTGACATGGTGATGCAAACACAGATGCATTTTGTTATGCGCATGCATTTTTGGATGCACTTTCATCAATCATTTAAATATCTCCATTCGGAGGAGAGGAAAATGGTGTTCTGCTAAGCAGAGCATTATTTGTAAAATATACCTCCTTTCTCTTATGATCTATACTTCACTATGCTGATCAGTCTTTCTTGCATTAATCTGCCCATGCTGGCCTTTGAGTAGTAGAACCAAATTGTTATTGTCAGAGGTGTTTCATTATCTGATGGCAAAATACAGTGTGTGCAAAATAGGCTGCATATTTCTATCCAAAGGTCTTCTGGCAGAGGGGAATCCATAAGGAGACTTCCCCAGAGGGATTGTGCTTGGTTGCTGTCAGATTTTTAATGGTAACCTTCAAGTTCCCTGTTTATGGAGGCTGTATTCATTCAATGTGTTATTGCATTCTTTGGTTTCAGGTGAGAAGAATACCAGTTGCAAATTGCGGTAGATTTGCTTCTGAGCAAGAATGCTTATCTGCAAAGGACCCCTACTGTGGGTGGTGTTCTTTCAATCAAAGGTATCTTTTAGTATTTTAGACTGTCATAAAAGTAGAGCATTACTAGTCAGTGTACATTTTGACTGGCTCAGGGCTATTCAACATCAAAATTGTATCTACTGATTTTTTGTGGAATCAGTCATAGCCATAAATGTGAGACACTTTCTTGTCATGTGAAAGGGAACTTGTGAAAGGCTTTGTAACCCTCAGATTTTTGAGATCTATCCATAAAATATATGTTGGGCTAAGAATAATAAGAGCAGATATTTTGATATATTTGTAATAATAAGAAGATATATATCTGCTTTTAGAAGAGATATTTTTGTTTTTCATATCGAGAGAGAAAATTGTATACTTGTGCTTGAAACATCTTAATAGCTGGAAGCATTTTGTATGTGAAAAAAAGAAGAATGCTTAGTTGTCTTCTATATTAATAGTTCATTTTTTTGGAACCACTGACTTTGGTTTAGGCCAAAGGAGAATTTCTTTCTAAGTACTTTGTTCCCACATTTGAATCATTAATTTTGACACTAAATTTGAAGCAAATTTGAAATCTATTTTACATCTGGGGCCTGGACTGGAGAAATTCCTGGGTTGTCAGGCCTAGTCTTAGCAATTGCAAGCAACTACATCATGTAAAACTAAAAACTTGCAAAGGACCATCCTAAATTTAAATTGGCTTTTTGTTCTTCCTGCCCTGGTTGTGCAGCTTCTGGCAGTCTCATTTTTTGCTGACAAAAATATGTCTGCTCATTTTCGTCATGTGTATGTTTATGGACAGGTTATAGTTATTTGTTCTGGTGTTCACATCACCTTTGCCTAAATAAGTTCCTCCCCCACCCTCTCACACTCACCTCTTCAACGTTTTTGTGCAAGCAATCTCTCTCTCTCCCTTTTCATTTTGATGTGCTGAAACATTGAACTTCATTAAGGTCCTCTCACTTGACACACTCCTTTCTTACCCCCACTCCAGTAATCCTTCCAAGAAATTCATGCATCCTTTTAAGATAAGGATGGCCAGGACTCTCAAAGTGTTCCAGAAGAGATTTCAGCTGTGCCTTGCTTAATATTGTTTAATCAGTCTGTCCAGGATGCACCTTAGTGTGTTCTGAGATCACAAACGTCTTTTTCATGACAGCATCACATTGATGGGCCACAATCATCCATGATCAAATAATGCCCCCAGGTTCTTCTCTTTCTTTGTTGTCTTTCCAACTGATGAGTTTCCAGTCTATAACACATATGGGTTGTGAGATTTTTATTGCTGTAGGTACATGTTCTTGTGCTTTATGCTTTGAAATGTCATTCCATTTCAAGGTTATCCAAATTTTCCTGTGTGATATTCTTATCTTCCTTTGCATGTTAATGTTCCCAACTCTGTATCATCAGCAGATGTCAACAGTGTAAACCTTCTTTTATGCCAATTTGCCAGTGATTAAAATCTTAAATTAAAGTGCCTATAAGATGAATTTTTGAGGAATTCCACTAGTAGCCTCTTCTAGAAGGTTAATACTGCTCATTTTGGTTTGTTACCCAATTGGTGTTACCATGATTTTGCTGAAGATCTGCTACTTTGTGTTTGCAAAGGTAGTTATTGGAAGAGAGTAGGTATTTGTTCTGTAATGCATTTTCTTCAAACTCTCTTTTGCTCCCTTGATAGAAGCTGTGTATGTTACAGTGCTAAGCTTTTCAGGTTTTTAATTGCCTTATAAAGAGATTGTGAATAACTCTTATTACTCAGTAAATCCCCTGCTTATGAGGGGAATCACGAAAAGTTTCAATTTGATTGAAACAGAAATAATTTACTCTTTTGGAGAAAAAATTAATTACTATAATACGAGTCTTGTTCAACACCCACATAATTTCTTACTGTTAAGTACTTAATGTCATTAAATATTTGGCTTTGTGAAGAGACACCTCTGAGTGAAACTTTAGGTAAAGAGGAAGAAATTTTTAGCCAATATTTTAGTCCAAGTCCATATGTGTCCACTAAAGCAATGTAGTCCATAATAATTTTGAGGTCAATGATGTTTTCTACTTTTACAGGGAAATAAGTTTTCTGTAAAATAAAATACACACTCCAGTTTTATGTAAAATTTATTAGGAATGCTCGTTTTTCATTTTAAGGACAGTGTGAATTGAAATCCAGTCCTTTAATGAAAAAATGTGTGCATCTCATTGCAAGTGAAAACAAAATGAAACAAAATGTTTCCACTGTTCCTATTTCTACTCTTTCTTCAATAGGGACATATATTAATTCTCCTTTTCACTTGCCATCATTCAAACCAGTTAGTCACAGTATTGTGTGATTTCTCCTGATGTTTCTAGATTTTTTGTAGATTAATCAGATTGGCCTGAATTATGCTGAAATACAATTCAAATACAAGATATTGATGTTTTACATGCATTTTCCACATGGAAACAACACAATGTATTATCTACCATGACCAGAGTTACTTTTGCATGTAGTCAATGTGTGGGACATCAGTAGACTTCATTCAGGGTTTGGTACATTCAAGAAAGAAGGAAGCCTCAGCTTTCTCTGAAAGCATGTTCTCATTCCATGAGGAAATCAGTATGCTTTGGCAGGACAGAGAAGGCATGTTAGGATCTGTAGTTAACAAAGATTAGTGAAGCAGAGACTTAAGTAAGTACAAATTAACCAGCATACATACGTATTGAGTTATCAGAGTGAATAAGAGGAACTCAGTTCCAATTGTGTGGAGAAATCTTTAGTATTATAAAGGACTAGTTTGCTGTGGAGTATTAAAAAAAAAAATTTGACTCTGTTTTTCTCTGTACACATATCTAGGCACGTCTGAAATCTGATCCAAAGCTTTCATACACCTTCATACTTGTATAAGGTGCAGTTCACCTTTCCAAGAAAGCCAGACTTAGTTGCCTGAGTCTGTATGTTAATTTTCAGAATCCTGTGGTTCACAAATAATATTTATCTGCTATATTCATTCACTTGCAAGTAATATAATTTTTTTTAAAAATAGGGGTACTACAGAATAATTTCATCTTTAGGTGAGTGTAATTATTTTGCTCTTAGCCTTTGCAGGGCAATTTTGAGAATTTATGCTGAGGGGCATCAGATGTGACTGATTCCTATGAAAATGACTGTTCTCCACAGCACACTGTTAGAGTGTTAAAGGTCAGCTCTTAAAGCAACAAAAGACACATTTTTCCCTCACATAAAGACAAGCATGACCCTGGGTCCTGGGAGGCATTACTGGTTTTGCTATTAAACTCTCAGATTCTTCATTGCCAATTGTTCACTGCTTATGTTCCTCAGGCAGTCTTAAGAAAGCAAGTAGCTTCTTCCTGGGACAGTTGTAAATATTCAGTTTGATAAACAGTTTTTAAATATTTCAATATTAGCATCACTGAAATGCATACACTTATTTAGTGCCAAATACTAGGAGTGTGTTGCCTTGAATCTTTACCATTATAATTCTCACCCTGTCAGAAACTGTAGAATGTCTTTCTTTTGTCTTTCCTCGTTGCCAGTGTGAATTACCTGCCTGTATGTTTCTGAGAATGTGGTTTATGCACATCTGTTGATGACAGATTCTGTCTTCTGTGGCTCTAAAACTGTAGTGCTAATGAGCCTTTGTGATCTCAGTAGGGTGAAGAGAGATATAAATGAGACTGAAATTCACCCTAGCTCAGACAGTTTGAAATACGTCAGGCATATATAGTCCCAATTTATTACAATATCATTATCATCTGAATGTATTTAGATGCAAAACCTCACCAGGTTCTTGTCCAGCAGGAACTCAGTTTCCTGAGTTGGACCACAAAGGAAGTGACCTTGTGCTTAACTGCATTCCATTTGCCAACATCTTGATCTGCAGAGAAGATGATTTTATGGCTCCTAAGATTTGTGGGGCTATTTTGGTCATTTCGGAATGTGGTGGATATTTTTGTTGAATATGTTGTTCATTTTGGAGGGAAAGCACATTGTTTGTGAAATATGTTTTTACAGTGAGCTCCTAATGAAAAAGGCCCATACTTTGCAAGTCTGAACTAATTTCCAGTTTGTAGCCAAGGAATGTTTTATGCCAGGCAGATATCACTGTTCATAGGATTGAAGCTATATATATGCTTCTACATTTGGTAGAAAAATAGAACTAAAACTATTAAATGTTACATTTATTTATAAATATTCAATCTTAGTATTAAAATATTAAGATATATTCAGTTAGCACTTACTTGTCTTTAATTGCTAACTGTATGAAATTACTTGGAGTTAGTCTATGAATTGTTCATTAGCTGTTGACAGTAGACAGCATTTTAAGGATTCACCTTTCTAACTTGATTGTCCATCTAATTTGTATGCCTAAGTTGTCTTTTTCTTATAACATGTTTTTAATATATGTAGTCTTTGTAGTACTTATGTATCCCAGTGTTTCCTCATTCTTTCTTCATTTTTTGTTGCACAGTGTATTTTCTATGATTTGGCATCTCTAACATTTGTATTTACTTTGAGCTATCCTAATTCTGAAATGTATTTTGTACTTGAAGACAGAGAAATCTATTTTGAGCCTTTTCAAATCTGGTGTTTTTATCCCAGTGCACTGACAAAAAAGGGAAGGATTACCATTCAAATCTGTGGGTGACAAAGGAGATTAGGGAAGAGGATGCATCTCATCAACTATGCATGTCATAGTCTAGCTTTACATTTGAGCTTCACTCCTATCCCTTCTTATACCCTCTGGAGAGAGCAAGCAGCTTCTACAGTGTGGTTCATTTCATTTTGGTATGAATGTCTAGCAGGGTAGGTGAATTGTACCCTAAAGAACGCATTTCTCCCCACAGAGTGTGGAGGGGGCTGGGGGGCAGCGAGGGGAGCAGATCTAGAGCTGTACAATGGAACAGTCAAGTTGGCAACGATGAATTCCATCCCGGGCTACCAGTTCCACTGTTACTGGCCAAGCATCTCGTGTTTGCTTGAGTCCCATTGACTTAATGAAAACCCTCGAGCATATATCAATGCAGCGTAATTAATTTTGATAAGCAGAAGATTTTACTGATTGTTTTCCTGAAGCTTTTTGCAGTTATAGCCATATTTCTGTAAAAAAAATCAATAGTGTTCCTGTAAAAAATCAATAACTTTAAATAAGTTGAAGTACAGTGTCTGAAGTCAAAGGCACAATAAGGAGGCTAGTATAATTTTATGTATACTTTTAGGTGCACATTAAAAGAGAATTGTACACATTCAAACAGCATAAATGGTTGGTATAACATTTCACATGCACCTGATAAAGATCTGAAAATCCTGCTAAGTTTCCCTGCCAAATATCAGGTATGTACACCCAGTTTTATGTGTGTTTGTTTATTGTGACTTAAAATATGTAATTTTGTTGCTTATTGCAGCTTGTCTTCTTTTGCCACCATGTTCCATACGTTAGTTCCTCTTACCCCAACAATTGGCAAACATCTTGGAAATCTCAGTAAGCTCAATGATTCTCCTCCTCTCCTATGAAACATATCATTAAGCTACACTTCATGATGCTGAGTCAAAATTTCAAATATTTACTATGCTAACATTGCTTGGAAATGTTTCCAATTGTATCACTGTATCAGCTATTTTAATATTTCCAGTAACTGTATATCAAGTGCAGTATGGAAGTTCTGAGCTTTGTAACAAGTTAGAAAACATTCACTGGGACACATATGCTAGCAGAAATTCTTAAGTGCTCAATATTAGTCTTTACTCTGTATCGGTTCTCAGCACATGCAGCCTTGAATATTTGATTATCAACTATTGTGACTGGCCACCTAATCTGCACGCTATTGTTTCTGATTTCCTGATTGAATACACTAATGTAATCATATTTGTAAAGCATTTGCAGCCAGAAACAAAGGATAACTCATTACAATATAAGTTCTGTTTCATAATTAAGTACTCTTTGGTTATGGATACAAACGATCTCTCTCCGTGAAGATTCTTAAATATTTTTTAAAGGAATATAACAGCATATAACACAGCAATATTCTAGTTTTAAACTCCAAAATTATTTAAGATTGCTTGCTAACATACCATACAGATCCATTTTATTTCTGAAAGTAAGCAGTGCTGTTACTTTCAGATCTCTTTCTGTATTGCTTCTTCAGTTGGAAGAGTCACTCTCCTTTGAGACCTTACCTAGTGAATTGTTTGCTTTCACCACAAAAATTTTCGTTTTGTGCATTTCATCGTTCATTGTTCTCTGTAGAGACAAGGTGATGACTTAGCAAATATAACAAAAACCCCATTGTGTTTTTATTGTTTTATAGGTTGTTGTGACTGCAAATGTAAGCAAAATCCTTACTTTCTGTATGATAAAAATTGTAACAACCGTTGAAATATTTTATGAAAACGTAGTGCTGAAAAATTCATCCTGTTTCTGCAATCTAACCACTCCAATGGTAACTGACAACGGTATGTTTTACTATTAAATGTATTTAATGCTTATTCACTGTCCTTTGACACTGGGGACTACTGTATGAATACAGGCCTAATGAGTGTAAAAGTATGTAATGCTTTTTATTAAATGTCACTGAAGAAAAATAATTCATATTTTGTTGAGTGATGTGAGTATAATCACAGTGTTCTTGGTGATTAAAGTTTTGTTAATATAGAGTCCTCTGTGGAAGTAATAGCAGACATTACCCGGTGTCTGGAAGCAGCTTCTTCAGTTGACCCTGTGGCAGTGCAGTGCCTTAGCATTAGAATATTTATTTACATGGTGCCATTAATAACTGTCTAAGGAAACTTAAGATAACTGCAATGACAATCAAGCTGGCTGGAGCAATGGAAGCAGTGCTGGTTTAGTGCTTTGCCTTGACAAATTAACCCATCTTAACTCTTCTCTAATCTGCAAACCGAATTTGTTTTTGCAAGAAACTGTACTGGCATAAATAAGAGGAGAATCTAATTATGAATATCTGTACAATAAATAATCTTAACATTTAATTAACTGTTTCAACCTAACTTAGACACTGTGAGAAAGTGATTGTGCAATGTGGAAGATTAGCAGAAAAATAGATGGTTCAGGGGCAATTTGGTGGGTACATCCTTTTGACTTGATTTCATTCATCCTTCTGAATTATTGGTTGAATCATGTTGCAGTAATTCTGACACTGCTTTGTTCACCAGTGGTTCTCAGAGTTAGACACCTGAGCAATTTGTATTGGATGTGTGATGCTTGTGATCTGGTTTGTGTATCTAATGGGCGGCTACAAGTTTTAGAATGAGGTGGTAAATTACCGAATGTCTAGACCTTTGAGCTGTTCTTTAGGCTTTGGTCTCAAGGATCAGATAAAAATCATTCACAGTGGAGTCTTATTTGACTAATGGTAGGGCAACGTCCCCCTTGCATTTCTTCAAGAGTCTGTATAGAAGCACAAAGCTTTTTTAACAGAGATTGGCCTTATAACTTCTTAAAGTTGCTTATGTCAGAATGCAAGAGTTTTAATATAAACTAAGGAACACATAGCAAACACAAGGATTCCCACATGTTTTTAAGTGACTTGAAGAAGAAACAGAAAACAGACACATGCCTTGCCTTTATCTCTCCCTCAGTAATATAGCCCAAAGGACATGGAATACTGTGCATGAATCTGATTCTCTTATAAAAACCTTGGTGCAGGAAGAGGAATGAAATTTACCAGATACTTTCAAGGACCTGTTGTTTTGAAGAGCTCAGTGCTACAAAGAACTCTCTCTCTCAGGGACCCTTGCCCCTGAAGAAGGTTCTTTGGAATATCTGGATCTGAGTAGGCTGCATGGGAAAAACTCCTCAGCGTCACAGAAGTGTTGTGTCAAGTTCCTGTCCAGTGTTGGGAATTGAGAAGAAAAGACTGTCACTAGAAAGTGACAGCTGGAGTGATATCCATGAGTATTTTAATCCATTAAGCCTTCTTTAGTAAATACTATTAGTGGATTTTTAAGAGGGAAATGTCCTTTATTGGCCAGTCCCAAAAGCCATGTTATCTTGTAATTTTGGAGTATATAGCTTCACAGACTAAAGCTTTCTCTTAATTCCATTAGCAGGTTTTCAGAGAACAGTTGTTATGGAAGCCAGCTCACCTTGCCTGTGCTTTGTGCCAAAAATGAGCCCTCTGGCAGTGTTAACCAGAAGGCTGTGAGGTTAGCTTGTGCCTGCCAGTATTTACTGCTACTCACGTGCTCCTGTGAGCTGAGATCTCTTAGTGGATACTTCAAGTGTGAAGTAACATTGTTTATTTGTGGTATCTCCTGTAAAGTGACCTCAGTTTCACAAGAGGATGCACTTGCAAAACACCTTTAGGTATCATTTCCTGGAAAAAACATTTTGAAAATGCCTGCTACTCAGTGCAGTCTAATGCATTTTTAAAGGTCAGTGGAGACCATACAGAAAATAATAGGTTCCATTAATTTCAACATAGACAGAATCAGGAAAGCATATTTGACAGTGTTGTTTTTAAAGTATTTATACAAGTTTAAAAGTAAATACAAGCTCTGCCAGTAGGAGATAAATTCCTTACTTTTACTTACTACTTCTAGTGAAATACTAGGAGTATTTTACTCTTTCTCTAGCTCATGGCCTGAGACCTTTCTCATATCTTGATTTAGGCGAGTGATTTAGGCAATTGTGTATCAACACATCAGATTTTTGCTGATAACTAGATTTCTGGAGATGCAAACAGGTGCTTGATGAAGGATTTCAAAATGTCTGTCTGTACTCATCCACATCTTTAAGCATAAAAATGCTGTTAAAGCCAGATTCTGCTATCCATTTAGGAAGGAGTTTGAACTTGAGAGTGGTCCCAAGGGCTGTTTCTAACAAGCAGTTCAGATGAGTTTGCAGTGAGCACCCAAGTGCCATGCTGCCATGTGGAGGGAGGCGATACCTACATGAGCAACACAGATGTAGCCAAAGCTGGCTTTCATCTGAACAGGACAGCCTGTCATAAAGGCTAAGTTTTCTCTGTCTTTGCAAGATAGGTATACTTAAAATCTGTGTAACTTTTCTGGATTAAAAAGCTAGCTACTTTCTAGCGTAGAGAAGTCAGAAAAGTCTGCAAACATGGGTTTCATTTGATCCCAGGCAGCCATTCATTTCACAGACTACACATCTGCAGGCACACAGATGAAAGAGACCATGGTTTAAGTGGTATATATCCAATTCTACTGTTGGATGTGGTATTCTGCTCATAAGGGAAGATACTCTTTCATACCACAGCTGCCAGTGAATTGTTGGTATAGTAATTGCTAGCTGAAATAATGGCAAATTGACTCATGCAATCATAAAAGATTTAAATAGGATGAAAATTGCTACTGCATAGATTACAAAAGGAGACTCTGAAACCAAGTCTGTGAGACAGAAAGAGAGAGAAGTATGGTATGGTGGGGTCTCTTGCATTAGAACAGTCTGCTGTGTTAGAAGACAAATTCAGGGTCTGGTTATACCACAGTATATATATCACTCTGTGCTTTTTGAGAGATGATTTTATATCCCTGTTTCACAGTAGCATTTCCTTATCTATATCCTGACAATAACATTACTTTTATTTGTCATGCAATGGTGGTATCAAACTTAATTAATACATGTGTATAAAGCATTGGCATAACTCAGCTGAAGAGTTCTGTGGAAGGACAAAATCTGGTTATTTTTATCAGTCAGAAGCAGGAGTGAATGTATGAGAGAAGGTGCATACCAAGTATAGAACAGCTACTTTGAGTTTTCAACTCAAATTATTTTTGAAATGTTATTTCTTCTAATATCCATCATATACCTAACATGTGCATTTTTCCAGATTGTCTAGTTCTTGAAGCATCACTGTCCTCAAGCTCTTGGAATATCACACAAACATTTCAGTTGAAAAAGTAAGAGCCTGATTCTTGTTAAAGTTCATTGTGGGGTTGTTGTGTGTGGGGGGGGGGAAAGTGACTAAAGTCATTCATCATTATTTTTTCTTTTTTTTTTTCTGTATTTATCAAGGAACTACATGGCACTAAAGATAGTCAGATCTGTTTTCTTGGCCCACTTCCTCCTCCTTCTCTTTTTTTTTTTTTCCCTTAAAAAGCTATTTCTTCTGATGACTCCCTTATTTAATGGGACCTAACTGTAGGAGAGTCATTACAATGACTGAATTTATGACAAGTGCCTGAAGAGATAATAAAGGATGTCACAATAAGATTAAAATTCTTTTTGTCCTTTCATGAAAGGTGGGCCCCTGGTACTCAGTGTAAGGCCTAGATTAGAGAAGTCAAGAGATTCTTTAAAATCACTTTGTGAAGCTGTTTTAAATTAGACCCAGATGCAATTTAAATATGCTCTATAGGTAACATGAATATAATTAAACTAGAAAGTAACATGTAATCTGCTAATAGGAATAATGAATACCTATTCTTCTATACACATTATTTTTCAGACTCTCTGTTGAGAGCTGGCAGAGGAAGCATTCATGCCCAGTACGTGGCCTAACACTTTATGATAGGTGGTTGTTAATGTTTAGAAAGATCTGGCTAACATATGCTGTAGGTAACTACAGTGTTCCCATTCAGAATGCTCCTCCCCTATGCAAAAAGGCTCATTCATGGGATGAGATAAAACTCTTGCTTTTTGGGAAGTGGCACATCACTTCCCCGTCCCTGGCGGAACATGGGGAAGGAGCTGTCTTTCTCTAAATCAGAGCATTTCTCAGCATGTTTGGAGAGGGACTGTGCTGCTCTTGGCTCTCTTCCATATTGATAGAAGCATTGCAAAGCAAAATAGAGACTAAGTAGTCTCAGAACAGGAATATTTTTTGGTAGATGAAAGCTATAACAAACTGGCAATACTTTCTAGCACTACACATGGAACAGAGGTTCAGACAAGCTGAAAAAAAATCAGTGATGGTTTTCTGCCCTTTTATGGTTAAAAAGTACTACCTGTCCACTCAATGTACTGGAGTAAATCACAGTAAAATGTAACCCAAAGTGTTTCCTCTGCTTCCTGCCTTTTTTGAAATTAATGACTTTCAGCATCTCAGTACAGATTGTATTTCATACTAAATTTCTTCTCAGAATAAGTACAGCAGAACAATGGGCTTGGAGGGTAAATGGACTTTTATTCATCTCATTACATATTTGCTTGGTTGTTCCCTTGGGTTTATGCTCTTTTCTGTCACTTGAAATTTGACATTCATGACTGAATCTAGATTGAGTTCCTGTGTCTTACAAAAACTCTGTTTCTGTTACCAGCTGCTCACGGTGTATACACAAGGGTGAGTGTGCCAGCTGTGAATGGATACGTGTCTCTCCTGTCACCACCTGCCAGGTGAAGTTCGTTGGGGAAAACTGGAATCCCCTGTGATGCCTTTTCCTTGTATTTTTTTATCTGAGCAGCAATCTGTCTCTTTTCTATCCTGACATGGTGAAATGCTTATTTTTTTCCAGGATGATTGCAGTGCAGCTGCTTCCAAGGGGATCACTGCTGTGCAGAAAAGAGAGGTCAGTTAGCATTTTAAGATCAGCGTTATTAAGGCTCTCTGGATTGGGGGAGAAATTTATTTAAAATCAGAGGACTTTGCAGAAAAAATAGAGAAATGGATGAGGAGGAAGTCATTTGCAAAGGAGGGTAATGCAGAATTTGGATTGATGCTATTTCTTCTTAGTGCTCTATTGGTGTTAAAAGGTACCAGCAAAAATTTGTGTTTCAGATGCAAGCATTGAGGCAGTGAACACTGCAATTGTCATGTGCCTACCTCTAGATGCAGTGTTTACAACATTGCTTTAAATGCCAAAGTCCCTGTATGCTGTATTTAGTCACTCCACAGGAGCCAGCACGCTGAGGGCTGGAACATGTGAGCTGACCAACAACAACAAAAAAAGCAGAACATTTCAGGCTTAATATCTTACCTAGACTTAAAAGCATGTTTGAGTTCTGCTGTCACAGACAACTCTGGGAAACTAGGCTTCAGAGTCTCAAACCTCTTCCTCATTTTATGCAGCCAGATCACAGCTTCCCCTGAAACATAGCTGCCAGGGGAGCAGAAGGAAGGGGAGGATGTGCCACCCAGTTTCTGCATAACAGAGAAGTGGCTAGAGGATGAGTCCAGGAACTGAAATCCATGGGTGTTAGTAAATCTCTAGTTCACACTTTGAGAAAAATTTTCCTTGTTTCCAGGCTGTAGACAAAACTGGAGATGGATCCACACAAGCTGGATCACTGGGAAGGAAGAAGTGTCACTAGTGCTGCCAAAGTACCTGCTGAATCTGGTTACTAAATTCTCTACAGAATTCATATAGATTGTATGTGTGCATACAGTCTAAATGATTTGTCTCATAGGCCAGCCCTTTAACCTTCTGATCATAGGTCAGCCCTTTAACCACAAGGTTATCCCTTCATTCTTTATGGAACCAAAATCTTTTTATTTTCTCTCCAAACTGAGTGATCTTTTTATCAGTGGTTGCTTATGACAGGTGTTAGGAAAGAAATGAGTAGTGGAGAGAAAACTGACTGATGAGTAAGTACATAGAGATTTGCTGCCTACACTTTTTGGTTTCTGCTTTTCTGAGAGTGATGCACAGTTGTTATAAATAGTGACTTATCTCTAAGTGTTTCATTAGAACTACCCAGACTTTTACCTCTAAGACAGGGATTGCCTCTTAAATTCAGCTGCTCAGCTGATGTTTCTTAAGCAAAATCACAAAATACATCTTGTTTTTCACAGAGACATGTGGGATTGTAATACTTGTGGTTCTGAGCATTAATATTCTGGATTTGATCTGCATTTAAAGCATTATGGCTGGTGAAACAGAGGAAATTCTTCTTTGCTCTGCTTCCAAGTGCATTAATTTGACATTGGTAAATAGTTGGAATTGCCTAGGAGATGGCTTTCTTCCACATGCCTTATCTTGGAAAGACAGTGATGGACAAGGCAGTGAAAGCACCAGAGGCAGTGTAAAGGCAGATGTTTATTTAGAAGTGATTGATCCATTCAGAGAGCTTGAAATTGCATTTGAAATCCTGCTCTTCTTTGACTGCTTGTGCTTTAAGGAGAACATACTGGAGAGTGGAGAAAGAGGATTTGTGTTTTCCCACAGCCCCAGCTGAGCATTTAGATTAATATACTTTTTTTCAGTGCCAGCCCCAGCCCTCCTCCTGACTCCAGCTGCTGGTTTCTATGCATGCACCTTCCCCCTCCCCTGCCAGAGCAGCAGCTGGAGTGGTTGGATTGAGTACCCTTGGCTAGGGAGCTGCTTTGTCTGGAAATAAGTGTTATCTTTCAGCAGGTTGTTGTTTGTCTGGACCAGTTCCCCCATCCAGCTCTTCGGGGCTGTGTGTCAGCAATGCAGGAGGGGCTGTGCCAGGGAGGGGCTCCCCAGCGTGGCAGACCCTGCCCCACCTGGGCTGCTGCCAGGTACTCTGTGACACCTGCAGCCATGCTCAGCTCACCTCTGAGGACATGGCTGCCATGGTTCACACGGCCCCCGGGAAGTGTTGGGCTGTCCAGGGGAGGGGGGAGGAGGCTGCAGCTCAGAAATATGGAACTCTATTGAAGCTGACAGGGCTGTGCTGATTTACATTACCTGAGGACCTGGTGCATGCTGTCTGTATGTCTCTTTGCATGTTAACGCTTTAATCACATGCCTCACAACTAGTGATTTTTATAAATATCCTTCTGCCTCTCTGCTGTGGCCCCTCTTGCCCCTGAGCATTGCTCCCCCTGCCATGTAGCAGCTGGAAGGTCAGGGGCTGTCAGGCGCTGGGGAAATGAGCACTGCAGAGCCCAGGGAGGGCACTGGGTCCTTCCTGTTTTCAGTGAGGAAATCATTGGGTTCCTTTGCTGCTGAGGCAAGTGTTGCAGATTATGGCAGTCAGGTTGGGTGGGAGGTGGACTCTTGAGTAGCTGAGGTCACCTTGCCTCGGTGCTGTGGCTGCACTGACTCCAGGAGGCCAAGGCAGGGTGCTGTGAGGGGCTCTGCTGTGCAGCCTCAGGGAAGGGATGATTGCACAGGGGACTGAAACTTTCCGTGAACAATACTTCCCGTGATTTCTTTGTGTGTAAGAAAAGAAGCAAGGCAGGTCATCTGAAGCACTCTGGGGTGTGTGGTGCCTGGCAAAGAGAGCAGTGGGAGCCCTGAGGCACCACAGTGAAACGCTGCCCCCCTGAGCAATGGGTGCCTGGCATTTCCCTCACCGGGGTTCACAGCCCTGATGCAGTCTGGGAATCTCCATGTGTTTGTGTGATGCTGTGGTATTCTGTGCTTCAGGGATCCCTGGTGGTTACCAGTGAGAACCCAAAACAGTGTTTTCCTCCTTTCTGTGCTATTTGGCTTCTGAATTTGTGTGAGGATATTGACTGTCCTTGGTGCACTAGAGGTTGGACACAAGCAGAAAGATGCAGGTAAAGAAACAGTGGTTTGTTTGCTTTAATATCTTAGATTTCTGCTTCACTTGTCCTGTCCCAAGGATTAAACTGATTTCCAGATCATCGTGGGAGTGAATTTTCCCCCTCAGGCTGTTTGTGAGGGATTTCCTTTGCCTTCCTCTATTATCCACACAAGAGGTCATCTTGGAGGCCCTTTTACAGGACCTCTGGCCCCAGCCTTTGCACTCTCTGGCCTTTTCCTAAGGCACAAGCTGCAGCTTTCAGTCAGTGCTGACAGATGCCTCATTTGCTCTGGGGTGCTCTGGCATTCAGTGAACCGTGGCAGCGTGTGGGGACAATGTGCAGGGACCTTTTTGAAATGGTCAAAGTGTTGTGACCCCGATGGTCCCTCAGGCTACCAGCCCAAAATCTTAGTGCTGCTTTGGGTACATGAAATTATTAATGGTGAGAAAAACCTGTAGGATGGACTTTCCTAGAGGCTGTGCACCAGCACCCTTAACAGGATCAGGAAGACTGAACTTCCCAATGAATGTGTCCAGGGGTGCACAGCAAAAATCAGGATAATCGCAATGCTCTAAAAACTCAAATTAAACTAGTAGTACAGGCAGTCTAAAGTTAAGCTAAAAATGGTTTGCCAGAGCAGGTCCCAAACAGTTTGTGGTTTCACATGCGTATTTTCCTGTTTTTTTGAATGTTTCAGTTTGTTGTCTGAAAGATAGAGAGGAAGCTGTCTGTGTGATTGTAAAACTGGGGAAGCAGCAAAACTGATTAAACATGAGATGCTGTTAAAAGTATCAAGAGAATACAGTAGGGAAAAAATATCTCTTCTTGCTCAATAGTGTTAGTAAGTTAGAATAAGTAAACACAGACAAAGAAGAGCACAGTTTCTGCAAGACTGTGACAACGTCACAGCAAACTAGAGTTGTTTCTAAATGCTGGAGAACTTCTTAGCCTAAAAATAAGGTACCAAAAGACTCCCCTGCAGTTGTTTTATACCTTTAATTCTGTGTATGACTTTGAAAAGACTTTCTACTAAAGCTAATTCTGGGGTGCTTTCTCAAATTTTCATTCGAGGATTTCACCCTGCTTCCCCTTTTCAGGTCATAAAAGATGCCTTCATTTGTTCATCTGATCTCTCATAGTGACAGCACCATGGGTTTTGTCTTGCCTTTTTTTTTTAGTTCTTCAGGGGTCACATGAAATGTATCATTTCAAGCTGGGTTTTTATGCTACCTACCTTCCAGCATGTCAGACTGATTTCTTTAGGCAACTTGCTTATGAGATAAATTGAAATATAAAATATGTAGGCGAAAATAGTTGCTTTGTAATGAAGTTGTGATTGACAGTACTTCCCAGGATTAAGTTAAACAGGATTTAAAATTATTAATAAAAATGTATCCCAGTGCCATGAAATCTGTGTTCCTGAGTGCTGGTTGTTTTTACAGCTGTTGCTTATCTGCCCAGCCTTTTCATAACCAGATCTTGTTTTGCTTTCTTTCCTAATAGCATATCAGCATTCAATCCATTGAACCTTTGTGGATTTCTACATTAGGCAAAAGTGAAATAACAGTCAAAGGAGAAAACTTTACACGTGCATCAGGCATAAAACTGATACTGACTGGAATCACTGGCTGTAAACCAGACGTGTGAGTTAAACTGAAAAATAACACTATTTACTTTGCATCCATTTAGCTCTAGCAATATGGTTGTGTGAGTAGTTGTCATATAACTCTCCTCAGCAGAGCAGAGGATGTTCTGCACTCCTTTAGTCAAACTTTCACTTTAAATTACCAAGGGCTGAAAATGAATTTGGTGTTTGAGTACAACACAAAGGATGGGCGGGTTGTCAGATCTCTCAGTGGCAGTGGGACAGTTTCATATCTGTGGCTCTCTATGCCTTCTAGCAAGCACCAAGAAGCCAGGTCACAGGAAAGCTTCAGTTTTTGTTTGAATCTCCTCTGCTTCAAAATATTCCTCATATATTCTAGGATTCTGCTTGTAAAGCACAGACACCATGCCAGGGAATGAAATCTCTTGTACAACAGCTCCTATTTTTCTCTGTTGATGATCACACTGTGTAAGCCCCTAGATAATTAGGCAGTCTTATTCTGAATCAGTTATTTTCAGGTGCAGCTGCAATGGTTGCCTGTGATTAGGAAGCCCATTTTACATAGCTAGCACTTGAAAAGGTAGTGTTCAATTTTTGCTTCAACCATGAATTTTCAGGGAACCACTGAGAAAAAAGGAGAGAAGGAGGGTAAGACAGGAAGTAGAGAGAAAGAGGAAGGAGTGAAAAAAATGGGAGAAAAGAGAGAAAAAAAGAAGAAAGAAAAGGAAAATGAAGATTGTCATTCTTGACTAGCTTATGGAGCATGCTGTTGGCACAGAGAAGTACACAGTAAACAGCAAAATCACACATTACATAGCCTCATCCCAGGGTTGATTATCTATACTGTTTTGTGTGATTATTGTCACATAGCAACTTCATTCAAAAGATGCCCTACTTTGTCTCTTCAACTCCCTGCTCTCTCTTTCCACCTCCATCTGGCTCAGACAGAGATTCAGTTCTCTTTTCTCCTTGTCTCCTGCTGTAGGCTATGGGCTTCATGTAGTAACACCAGTAAGTGGCATCTTGTGTTTCAGTGTTTGTTTTCTTTCTTCTTCAGCATTAAAGTCAGAAATGTGCTAAATGATACACAAATGACATTTGCTCTCCCACCAACACGTAAAGAGGCCAAAAGTATATGTATCCAGGCTAATGGGAAAAAATGTTCACCACCAATGACCCTGCATTATGTTTCTCTGCCATCATGTTCTAGAATTACACCAAATACCTCCTGGATCAGGTAAGTTTGTCTTCTTGTACTTTTTATGTATTTATTCAAATGTAATTGCACTGAGCCAATATGAGCCTTCTTCCTTGGCCAGACTGCACCTGAAGCAAGCTTGGAAGACTGCTGTAAGCTTTGTGTTGAATAAATTTATGCCTGTGAAGTGATTTAACAGATAGGGTCATAGTAGATGCAAGATGGATTCTGTAGACTTCTGCCTACCTCAGGTCTCCTTTACAGAAGTCAAAAGTAGTCTATTCCTACTAAACCTAAACCCAAAACATGGATAGCAGAAATTTTACCTCCAATTAATTTGATTTCTTGATGCTAATATAGCCTTCATCTGTGAAACGGTATAAAGTATCAGTGGATTGGAAGTGAAGTGAAAATAATCATCATTGCACTGATGTACACAGACTTGCTTTACAATATGATTCCCTAAAGCCAAGAGAGCCCTTTTCAAGCCTTTGCTGTGTTCTGCAGAAAACTCACAGACCTGGTGAAAGACTTACAGTGGTTTTAAGGATATTCTCTGGCACAGCTTTCCACCTGTCCCTCTGCTTTCACAGTTTTTACCTGTTCTCACGTTCTGAATCTGATATCTTGTCAAGTGAGGATTTGAGGGAATGGGTTGGGCTGGCAGCTGCAGCAGCTAAGCAGCCAGGATGCATGCCCTCATCTCCAGGTGAGAGGCAGCTCAGGCAGCTGGATATTAATCATACCTTTAGCCACTCCAACTCTGTAGAGCAGAGACTGTGAGCCACAGCCCTCAGACACAAGCGGCATTGTGTGCTGAGACAGATGGTCTGAACACCACCGAGAACGTTTCCTGTGAGGAGCCTGGCACAGTGAGTTTGTCCTGAAGAAGCAAGAATTGAGCACAGGCAGGGCTGTGCTGGGGCAGTGAAACACCACAACGCTCTTTCTTCGAGACAGAATATTAAATCATGGTTGGGTTCCTTGGCTGCATAAATAGAAAAAAAGGTGAAGAGTCCCTGAGAAGGAGTATGCATGTGTGTGCAATCAAGTCCTGTGGTTTTGGGGTAGCAAAAGTATTTACCATGACATTATGAGGAAAGAGTGGAAGTACACTGTATAGCTCAAATTACCTTGTTCTGTAGTTTGACTTTATTATATTGTCTGCTACCAAAGCAAAATGCACTTGAGTAGTTTAATCACAGCTGAAACCTTAATGCAGGATGTGTCTGTGGGAAGAGAGATAATATTAACCTCCCTTTCTCACCACGTTTGTTTTTGTGTTTTGTTTTGCTTTGGTTTTTGCAGTGGTGGTCGCAAAATTACCACAACTGGTAGAAATTTTAATGTGGTGGACAGTGTGATTATTTCAGATGACCAGAGATCAAACCTCACAGTAAGTCTGAACCTCCTTTATAATACCAGATAGAGGTCTCTTGATGCATTAGGTTGTTTTCCTAAGGTTTGAGGAGAAGAGACCTCAATAATTTCCAGCCATTTGCACGAACATGTCAGTCACCCTGCTGAAATAAATATGACCACTTACGGGATTACAGTTATACACATTCTTAGCACAGACTCACAAATACACATGAGCTGCTCTCCTGCATAATTCCCTGAGCTTTTTTTATGGTCTAGGGACAAATCTGTCCTTTTTGAGTCTCCCCAGTCTCCACATTTGGGTGTGTTGGAGGAGGGGGTGCTATGCTTCCCTCTGGCTCTGTGCTGAAAGCCCACAGGGTGCCACTGCCTCAGTGAGGGGCAGCAGGCTGGAGCTGAGGTTGGGATGAAACCTCACAACCTTTCTCCAAGGTTGTGAGGAGGTAAGCACTTTGTTGACCCTTGCAGCACAGAGACCAGAACACAGCACAATCACCATGGGGTAAACAATGACCCAATGCTACAAGGACTGTAGCAACCCCTTCTCTCAGGAGTTAAGTTAGAAAGAGCAAATTCCTAGGAGTGCTGAAGAGCTTGTCTTACTCTTCTCTTGTCACCTGCATTGAGGGGAAAGAAGGAAAATTCATTGTCACAATTCCTGTCTCATTGCAGGAAATAGTTACCCTAGCAGTGAGCAATCAGCCTTAAACCAGGGCGCAGAGTGTGTGACAAATGCAGTTAAAGGTAGACATGAGCTCAAGACAGAAATTTTTCCAGGTGCTCTGCATGCAGCAGAAGATCTCAGAGATCTCAGAGAAGAGGTTTAGCCGGTAGCTGTGTGAAGCCAGGAAGATATTAAAATAAATTTGAGTGCCTCTGTTTGTGATTGTACCCACTGTTGAGTATTTAATGACTGTGAGAACTTTGCTATTGCATTTCTAGGTCTCTAGGTGTCCTGGAAATGCATCTGAATATCATTATTTAACGCCAAGCCTGAGCCATGCAACAGAGGGTAAAGTTGTTGATATGATGTTAAAAGTGGATACTACCTTCATACCTTGTGTCAAATTACACTATCACCCAGACCCAGTGTTCATTAACTACCAGCTGCACACTGAACTGGATCCTGATCTGGAATTAAAAATATATGTAAGTTTTGAAATAGTAAACTACAGTACCTAATTTAAAATAGTGCTTGGAAATAATTTTTTTTCTTACTATATTTAGTGACTGATCATTGCCTTCAATTTTTTCCCTCTAGAAAGAAAATGATAACTTGAATATTTCTAAAACGGAGGTAGAGGTTTATCTATTATATATGACTGGTGCACAGACCAAAAAGATATGGTTCAGTGTCCAAAATATTACCAAAAAGCCAGACCGCAGCACCATACTGTGCAAATTCAAAAGGGAAGGAACCGACAAGATTGACTTTTCCACTGTGAAAGTTTTTGTAAGTAGAAATCCCTTTTGTTGCAATTCAGCAGCGTTTGAATGTTTATACAAGAGTAGTGAAATGTATCATTGGTGCTGTCCTGGTACTTGGTAGTACAGTTTTCTTCCTCATGCCTAAGCATGCCTGCCTAGCTTAGGTGCACTGACAGACCTGAGTTCATTTTCTGTGGGGTGGTGTCAGAGGTGAGCTTTGCAGGCAGAGCTGAGCTCACTGCTGCTGAGCTCCAGGAGAGCAGTAGCAGTCACACCTCTAATCTGCAGAGCAGACATCATTGGAACAGCATCACTGTCTCCAGGAGAGCCCCTCATCTTACATCTGTAAGCAATCTAATTCTCCATTGGCCATGAGGAAAATGTGTTCTCCCAGTCACTTTTTCCTGCTAAAGTAGGTAAGGATGTGTCTCAGGGATCACCAGTGAAACAGAAGGCATTTCTAGATGAAAAATGGGGTGGAATTCAATGTGCACTGGGAAAGCTAAAATGCTTTGAGCATGTGGCACAAAGCCAGGCCCAAATATAAGGACATTAGCATGGATGTCAAAGCTGAATTGCAGCTTAAGATATTTGCTCCACGAATAAGATGAAGATACAAATTTTTTAAATGCTATGATTACCATTTATGAAGGAGAAAAATTATGCCAGACTCTTATTGCAGTGTATGGTGGTATAAAACTGAAATAACTCTATTGACTTCAAGGCATATGGCTCATAGTAAAGATTAACCAAGCTATTCTTGATTTTTTATCACTTTTAACTGATCCCCCATCTGTGGATCCTGCCATCTGAGCCAGTTATGGCATGGAAAAGCCTTTCTGAGTTTGGTGTTGCATTTAAAAATCAATGTTGCCCTGCTCTATCACATGCTCATCCTGCAGACTTCATAGAAGTGACTGTCATAGAAAGGCCAGCACTTTACTAAAGCAAATCAAATGCAATAAGTTACCATGAAACATTTCATTTCTAGTACCTTTAAAATTTTTTTCCAACATAAGAAAAATATAGAAGTAGCAAATCCTCACATTTTTTAAAACCTTATGAATAGATCATCATAGAAGAAGTAGGGCCACTGAAAAAAAGGATAAGATGGGTATAAAATATAAGTTTGACTCAAGAATAAATGTATCTCTGGCCTTAGTTTTCCAGAAGAAATAAGATATTGAGTGTGGGTTCAAAGACAGAATGATCAGTCTGCATGAAGGTGTCAGAGAAGAAAATGCCATTCTTGTGGCAGAAGGAAGATTCAGATAGATCAAAGGGCTCAAGACAGCAGGAGCAGGATCATTCCCATCACAGCACTGAGGGAAAACTGACACATGACAATGTAGGCTTAGTAGGAAAGATTTTAAATAAAACAGAGGTCAGGAGACGTGTGACTGGAGAGCAGCAAATAAAAACTCAGTATTTTACATTGGAAAAACCCCCAAACCCTAGGCAAATGGAGGCTTGCTGATTTAATCCTGGCTCTATGTAACACTTGAGAATGTATTCTGAATTACTCATTAAAGACCTGGAGGTAAGTGAAAAATGGGATAATTGTCAAAATCTTTTTAATGAAAACAGATCATGCTAGATGTCTTCATTTTCTAAGATGAGTGTTTTCCTCAACAACAAAAAAGCTATAAATCACATGTACCTGGAAGTCATTCAGTAAACTATTTAACATGGTGATTATGAGGCTGCCAGGGGTTAGAAAAATCACATGCTGTGTGTGGGGAGCTGGCTCTGGGCAATGCTGATATTCATACAGATATTCTTTAATATCACCACTGACTTGAACACAAAAATCAGGCATGCACTGGTAACATAAAGCTCAGAGGCATTACCAGGCCAGAGAATGTTTTATAATGTCATGCGGAAAAATGAAATTAATTTAGGAATAGCAACTGGATTAATTCAGGTGTACCTTACATAGTCTGTGATTCATAAGCAAGAAAAAAGATAAGGAAAGAATGAGACCACTAGATAGGAAGCTTATGGTGAAGAATAAAGATAATTGAAATAAAAGCAGATAATTAAGTGAATGCTTTGTCTCACTTTTCAAAAAACAAGGATGAGTAAAAGAAATTTCTGCTTTAGGAAATCTTCATTTGGACATGAGAAGTCTAGAAAAGTAGATGTGTTAGTCACAGGATGGGTAATGAATTTAGCCACTAATGCATTTGAGCCTTGGAAAAGGCTAATGGGGGTCCTAGGAAGGCACAGACCAGAAGGGCTTTGCATAGGAACTGTGAAAACATAGAAACATCAGAGGAAAAAGTAACATTTGATGAAGGAAATAGATCTGCTTTGTCTTCTGTTCCTTGTAGCCCCAGAAATATAAAGGCTGTGTCCTTCCAGCCCTGTGGGTTTTCTGCTTGCTTGTGTCTGTGTAGCTGTGATGTGAGTCTCCATTTGGCAGTCTGCAGCTGCCCTGGCTGCTCACCTCCTGTGACAAGCCACTGATTGCAATCACCAGATCTCTGCCTTCCCTGCTGTAACCCAAAATAATTTCAACTCAACCCTCCTTTTCAATTATCTCAAGATCATTTCTGTCCCTGGCACTTGGTGGTATTCTTTTTATGTGCCAAAACATATTTTTGTGTCTAGCCTGTTTATAGCTTTAGCTACCCTTTATTTATGTGCTTTTGCAGTCCTCTTTCAGATCCTCCTTTGTGAATTTTCTCCTGCCATAATTATCAGTGGTAAATGCCTCAGTTTGGCATTTGGCAGACTTCAGCACTTTCCTGTATCCCTAAGAATTAATGCCTGTCCTGCCTTTGCCAAGCCCATGGCTGGGGGATGTTGTACATGTATTGTAACATGTTCATGTACATGTTGTACCTGTACTGTATGTTGCATTTTTTTTAATGACCCTCAGGAACAGCGTCCTACACAAAGGGGTTGAAACTTCCTCAGAGAAATAGGGAAGAGGGCTGTAGACCAGGTGTCTCTGAAAAAATTCTACTTCCCTCATTCTTATTATGAGGCTTATCTTACTTTTCTGCTCAGCAGAGTAACACTGTGAGTGCAAACACATGACTTCCTTGTTTCAAAATGCCACAATGTTTAGCTGCAGCTCTGAGTGCATCAGCCACTTGGCCCAGCTGGAGGCCAGATCTTGCCTTTCATTTGAGGGTCTACTTTGCAGCAAGAGCATGGCAAAATTTGGTGGTACATGAGGACTTCTAAATTTTTTCATCATTGCTCTGTTACCCTGCTTAAATATCAAATACAGTAAAATTTAAGTTAATGTTGGTTCATATGCATTTTGATGAATCTCTACTGTTATTCCCAATAATCTACCATTGTCCTTATGTGCCTTAAGTACTTTTTTTAAAATACATTAGATGTCGTTTTTAGCACTGATATAATGCCTGTCCTCTATTAACACAGCCATTGCTTTTCTTCAGGTCAAACTAGGAAATTTTGAGCATGAAGTCAAACCAACATCATCACACATATATTTATATGTTCTTATTTTGCTACCTATTGTGGTGGGTGTCATTATAGGTAAGTACAATAATGTATTATCAGCTTTTGATTTGCTGGAGGGTGTGATCAGGACATAGACACTGCACATACTCATGTCTGGAACTGTCACAAACAGACTGATGTTTTGCCCTGTTCCCAATAAGAGTGGACAAAGTTAACTCTGTTCTGGTGGTGAAATCTGAGTTGTCAGACTGCAGCACATCACGAGCATGTTACAAGACAGTAACATTTCTGTCTGTTCTGCTGGGATTACTCACTTTCACTTCATAAAGCAAGCCACAGAACTGACATCCTTGAGTCACAGCTTGGTCCCTTCCAGCTGTCAGAGCTCAGCTACCCTCCTGTCCCTGGGGCAGATGTACCCTAACAAACTGCCTATCCTCAGTCAGTGTTTGTGGTGTTTCTGCCCAGTCTCATTTGGATGATGCATGAATTTGTGGGTCATTACTAAACTGAGGGAGGTAAATAGTTATCCCCTTCTCTTCCTGGTGCTCCCTTTTTTTTGAGTCTTTTTACCTGGTTATATATTTGATAAACTTCTATTTATTTTAATAAGTATAGGGGTTTGTTCATTTGGTTGATTGCTTTTTTTAAAGTTCATTTTAAAAAGGAGCCATATGTCACACCTTTATTCTCTCTAAATAAGCTTTAGAAAAGTTAACAATTTGTAAGTGGATTTTCTGTTCAACTGATTTTTTTGTTTAATCAGTGCTACCTTAAGTAGGTTGCTATTAGTAGAAGTGGTTGTTAGAGTCTGTGTCTCACTGTGCAGGCTGTGTATAACAGGATATGCTGCACTTTCAAATAAAGTTGGGTTGACAATTCAAGACCTTGTTAAAAGGAATGATTTTTCTAAAGATTGGGGTATATATAGATCCAGATAACTAGGGGTCATGGGTACTAGTACAGGGACAACAATAAAACACTAATTGTGCAAATGTACATTAATCTTTGTGTTTCTTGATAATAAATTATGTCTTGTATAGGAGTTTTCTGTTTTGTGATTTCTGTACTCAGAGTTTTTTCTCTTCCTTTTAGCGGCATTCATAGTTACTAGATACAAATCCAAAGAGTTAACTCGTAAACAGAGTCAGCAACTTGAGCTGCTGGAGTATGAGATTCGTAAGGAAATACGTGAGGGTAGGTCTGCAGCATATTTTCTGAACTGAAACTGTCAAGAAGCTCCCATTATATAAACATTTTCCTTTTGTAGCTGTTAGAATATTTTAGTGTTGTATCAGAGTTGCTGTTTAATATTGTAAGCACTGCAGTAGCAGATAGCGCTGAGCTAATAGGATTGCATGTAGTATTTCCTTCAACAAAAAAGTAGATTGCTACTTTCCAGCTCCTAGGAGCTTCAGCTGTAAAAACAGCCCCTTTTCCCTGAAAACTGTTTTTGAAGGAATATCTACTGGGGCCAAGTTATAGTGGTGATTTTGTGTCAACTAAACTAACTCTCTGGGTGGGGATGGGGGGGTGCTTTTCCAGGATTTGCTGAACTGCAGATGGATGAATTAGATGTGGTGGACAGTTTTGGAACGGTTCCCTTCCTTGACTACAAGCACTTTGCTCTTAGAACTTTCTTTCCAGAGGTAAATATTTACAAGTCTTTCAGTTGTCAGCCCTGACTAATAGTAAAAAATTGAGGAAGGTCAGGATCAAATAACTAAAGGAAATACTACACAGTAATTGCACGTTGTTCTCACAAGAAACTTTTCTTAAATTAAGAATTACCAAACAACGCTTAAATATATCTCTATATTTAGCCAAGCCTTTGTGCTGTAGATAAAGCAATATTCTTGAATTTTCAAGGGTTGTGTGTGTCCATTTATTTTTGTTCAGCCTCACTGAGCTGCTTGCCTTTCAGGCCATCTTAACTAAGCTATAATTTATCCATTGCTCTTTTTTGTTCCCATGCTTTCACTTCCAATGCTATAGCTAATTAAAGTAACAGTCAGGCCAGCTAACATGCTAGCTAACATCATGACACTTCCTAATTAGATTTGTGGGATGAAGAAATGGCTCTAAGATGGTGCTGACTTTCTACACCAAGGTGGTGACAGAAATGGTAAGATGTTGATTCAAAGGGGTGCAGCTCAAATGCTTAGAAATGACATGAGTAGTTACGTGCTTTCCAGTTTAGAGGCAGATATTTTCAGTGTTTGTCGAAGCAGTTTGGCCACTGCATCAGATGTTCTCTTGAATGTTTTACTTCTCTTACTAATTTTTTTTGCCTGTGTGGCATTATCAGCCTCATAATGCCATTATCAGCCTCATAATGCCATTATCAGCCTCATAATGGCATTATGAGGCTGATAAGTGCCTTTGCCACAGCTTTCAATATTAATACCGTGAAGGTAACCAGTACTTCCGAGCATTTATCCAATTGGCAGAAGCTGTGATCCCAACTGGTGATATTTTCCTGTATGACTGGCACCAGTAAGTAGCAGCTTGGTTAGTTTAGGGCATAACTGGTATGGATGTGAATTATCTACCAGGCTTCATGTATTACTCATCACTGCTGCAGCCAGGTCTTGCACTCATGTCTGCTCACTGCTTCACTCCATTGCTGTTTGTGATCCTAGCAAAGGCTCATTGTGATAAAGTTAAATACATGTGGCAGTGCAGAATCAGGGCTTTGGTATTTGCTTAAAACCAAATACCAGACACCAAAGCAGAATAATATTTAGCAATTACATATGTAAAATCCCTGTATCATTTGAGTCCAGTTCTCACACCAAAGGGAAAATCTCTGCTGGTACTACTGTTATGCCCCTAGTCTAATTTTTAGAGGGTCACCAGGTGGTTTGAAGAAAGTGGAAAAGAAACTTTACTTCCTGTATCTCTTTCCTTTCTGTTTGTTTTGTGTCCAGGCATATTGGCATTAAAATAGCATTTTATTCTTAAGAATGTACCTTTTCCTATACTTTCCCTTGTCAAAACAGTAGTAGTCTGTGGAAGCTGACTCGGTGGAAATGCTGTGCTCTATGCAAATAAAAAGTTAAGAAAAAAAGGTATAAAATTTGCCACTGCTGCAGTCTGTAAAGTAAAAATGGGAAGGGCTCCTGTTCTGCCTTGGTGAGTCTCATGCCACTGCACATCCTGGAAATTATTTCAGTTGGATTTAGTCTCCGTTTGAAATACTTATCCCACAAAGGTACACTTGCTACTGTTAGCTCTCTACAAACATACAGTGTCAGGCAACTTACTTAAACTGTTGTATAGCAATTTCTTCTGCTAAGTACTTACTGTTTACATTGCAGTAGTGTCCAAACATGCCTTGTGCTGTAAGAATGTGGCAGAAAAGCAGTGCTCCACTGAACAAATATTATAGAAGATCAGAAAAGCCAGTGGGGTATATGTTGCAGCTGAGTGTCAGAAGGGTTGACAGGAGGGTCAAAGTGACAAACCACCACTTCCTTCACTAACCACATGTGTTTGAATGATGTCCATATTGCACTCTTTGTGCTCTCCAGTGTGATTGATGGGCTTTGTCTCATCTAATCTAAGCTGTTTTAGCATGAAAATTGAAGCTGTTGACTGAGCATCTTCTGTAGTCAGTGCAGAGATGGGCAGCTCAGGAAAGCAATTCATCCCATTTGTCTGAGGCATCTCTCTTAGGATGGGACAAGCTGCTTAAAGAGGGACTCCCACACCTAAAATGAAGAGTGATCCACCCCACCTTTGTTCTGAGAGTCTTACTTCCCACTGCTTCAGTTTTCTATATTTGATCTGGCTTAATAGCTTTTAGTGCTTCTGGTCTTAAATGGATATTATATCTACTCTTAAAATGTTCTTGATGCTTGCTAAGCCTGATTTTTGCTTTGCTTGTTAAATTTGTCTTTTTATTTCTGTTTTCCCTCAGTTTCACACATTGTTTGGTTTAATGCTCCAATCCTTGTTCCCTGTTCTCAGGCATTTTTAACCTTTAACACAGTTCTGGTTCTTTCACTCTATGTGTGTCTGTGTCTTTTATTGGTAGTTGATGTTTGGCTTACTAAAGAAGTTCTGGAGAAATGGGAATAGCCACTGGAGGAAGAGGGAGAACAGTTTGGTAGGGTAGAATAGAGCAGGAGGAATGAGGAAAAGGAGGGATGAACAATCAGATATGTAGATGAAAGATTAGATGTGAGATGCCAGTGTGTGCTCACAGCCCAAAGTCAGTCACAGCCAGGGCTGCATCAAAAAGAAGCATGGCCAGCAGGCTGAGGGAGGTGATTCTCCCTCTGTGCCCTGTGAGACCCCACCTGGAGCACTGCATCCAGCTCTGAGGCTCCCCAGCACAAGAAGGACATGGGCTTGTTGGAGCAGGTCCAGAGGAGGGGGATGAAAATGCTCAGAAGGCTGGGACACCTTTTCTGTGAAGAATGTCTGAGCCAGATGTGCTTGTTCAGCCTTCAGAAAGGAAAGCAGCCTTTCAGTTAAAATGGGGCTTGTGAGAAAGATGGAGACAGACTTTTTACCAGGGCCTGTAGTGATAGGACAAGGGCTAATGGTTTTAAACTGAAAGATTATAAACTTAAATTGAACATAAGGAAGAAATTTCTTATGATGATGGTGATGAGGCCCTGAAACAGATTGTCCAGAGCAGTTGTAGGTGCCCCATCCCTGGAAATGTTCAATGCTAGATTGGATTTATGTAGCCTGGTCCAGTAGAAGATATCCCTACCCAGGGCAGTGGGGTTGGAACTAGATGATCATGAAGGTCCCTTATGACCCAAACCATTCTGTGGTTCTGTAAGGAAGCCAGGGGCTGCCACCATGACAGATAAAGCAGATGACAGTAAATGCTGTAGATCTGTTGCTCAAGAGGCATTGACAAGGTGTTTGAGACCTGGGAGCTTCCTTTTGTGTGAGACCTTTTGCTAGGACTGGATGTGTGGTGGCACCTGTGCCTCAGTGGAGACTGCCAGCATGGACGTCCTGGCGAGTTCATTAGTGACTATTCATGGGGTGCCTTGCAATGAATGGAGGCAGATGAGCTCAAGTGTCACTTGGTTAACAGCAGCCCTGTTACCCAAGGCTATCAGTGCCAGCCAGGAAGGGTGCAGCCTGCAGCACCCCTTGCACACCAGTACATTTGCAGATGGCAGTGACACACAGCTCTTCCTGGGGAGCCTTGGCTGAGTGCTGTGCTAGTGCAGCTCAGCAGCATGAGTAACACACACAGCACATTGAAGATGATACCGGGTCATTTTTGAGAGTTCACTTTGCAGTGAACTTTGGTAGCACCTTTACAGAAGTCACTGTGTAGAGTTTTTATATTGTATCTGCTAGAAGTCGACATTTCCACTGTTTTGTTTTGAGTAGTATCAGGAACATGCTTGGTGTGTTAAACATACATGTGTTAGAAACTTCTGGTGTACTTGTGAATGATAAATATCCCCTTATATTTTAGTCAGGAGGCTTTGCATCCATCTTCAGTGAAGAAATGCCCCAGGTAAGCCGATGTAGTGTGATATGCCTTATTTAATTTTTTTTCAAGAGTGATTGTATCCTCTCTCTCAGTGTTGTCCTAGAACACATCAGCTTGCATTTTCAGCATGTTCCCTTTCCTCCATGAGGGGGGTTACATGGGTTTTTATGTAAAAGGAGTTTGAAGTGTAAGGTGCTCTTATCCAATGTGTATTTGACTTAGATAAAACAGAATCTCATCATGGGAAATGATGGGCAAACTTAACTATTGGCATTGCTTTGTGTATAGGGCAGAAAATGTATGCTCTGCATGTGTATATTCTGTGTTGTACACCAACATAAATGCATTTTTGGTAAAATCCTGAGACACCTTAAATAAATGCAAAATTCCCACTGATTTGAATGAGGCCAGGATCTTATCCCATGTGTTTCTTTCAATTTTTTATGAGCATTAAGAATCCATCATGGCCAAACTACAGTTTGCTTATTTTTGTTTAACTATTCCAGAGCAGAGACCAAACGAACAAGGATGAAAGCTTCAACATGTTGCATGCTTTAATTTGTAACAAGAACTTTCTTGTTACGCTCATTCACACCCTTGAAAAGCAGAAAAATTTCTCTGTGAAAGACAGGTAAAGTATGATTATGCTTATCATCTTCAAGAAAAAGAATTAGCCGGAAGAAACAACATGGGTTGTGGCACACAAATGTATTTGGTAGTTTTTGCAAAACAAATTTGCAGTACTCTGGAGCATTTTTCCTTCTCCATCTGTACTCACTGAGGAAGAAAAAACATTGCCATTAAAACAAGCAATTAAAGAGAAATTGGAATGTTTGTACATATAAACAAAGAGGCAAAGGAGCAGGGAAGCTCAGTTCAAAACTGTAAACACTTCCTGCAGTTAGATCAACAGTTCTACAGTTTAGAAATGTTCTGTCACTGGAGCAGGTGTTGTTCTGTGAAATTAAATTTAGAGACACACATTCTGTGTTTAAAAAATAATCACAAGAGCAGATGGACTTGAATTTTTTATATTTTTGTAGAGAACAGTGGACAGTTTATGTGCCTAAGGAGGAAGAACTTAGGATATGAACTGCACTAAAGTGTGTTTCATTTATTAAAGATGACTGGGAAGAGAAATTCCAGAATTAGAGCATTCTTTTTTTGCCCCCACAGGTGCTTGTTTGCATCCTTCTTGACTATTGCACTGCAAACTAAGCTAGTTTATCTGACCCATATTTTGGAAGTATTGACAAGGGACTTGATGGAGCAATCAAGCAATGTGCAGCCTAAGCTCCTGCTCAGACGAACTGAATCTGTGGTAGAAAAATTGCTGACAAACTGGATGTCTGTCTGCCTTTCTGGGTTTCTGCGGGTATGTGTACACCTTTTCACTACATGAGATATGCAGAGAATTTCTTGAATTGATTTTTTCCATAGGAGCTGTCAGAGGGATCAGTTTAAAGCATTCGGTCTAGCATTTAACATTATGAGTGAGCACTCTTCTAGTTTAGGTGGCTTAGCTGGCTATCATCGGTGGAATGCAGGAAAAGAGCACATCTCCAAGCAATGATCATGTCATGTATTTGGGCAAGATTTGGGTAATTTTGTAATTCCAGCATATCCTTTGCTTATACCAGACATTTCAGCCCAGTGGGATCTATTGTGATAATATTAAAAGACTGATACACTTGATAGAATGCAGTGGTACCCATGTATGCAAGGGGTTGGAAAGCTACCAAGAAATGGAGATTTAAGGAATACCATCCTTTGGAAAACTAAACTTCTTTCCAAACTTTTCAACCTCCAAGCAGTATTGCAGATTTCAAGATCTAAATTACTTCAAATGAAAACAAAATAAGCATTTTGTTTCATTTTAATATTTGCTTCTTTTAGTAACTTGATAGCACTTTGTTGTTGGTTTCAGTGCTTGGTTACTCTTCCTGTCTCTCTTATCAACGTGATGCTATCACACTGTTGGTATCACTCTCTTCAGTGCTTACATTATTACAGCAGCAGAATTGTTTGAGGCTGAGCAGTTCACAGTGGTTTCCTGGAACTGAGGAGAGTGCCAAGGAGCTGTCAGAGATATGTTCTCCATACACCAGACATTTTACAGAGCTGTGCTGGTGAGACGCCTTAGCCGGGCTGCAGGAATGGTGTCACGTGGAAATAGAGGCACATCCTTCCTTTCTCAGGTGCTTTCCTGAGCCCTGGGGTAAGGCAGGAGAGGAAATCCCCAGTTTCATTTCCTCTTTTGCTGATACACCAGGGTAAGTCCCACCAGCTTGTTCCCAAGCCATTTTTCAGAGACAAAAAGGGGAGACACCAATTCAAAAGGAAACTGGTTGTTAGCTTGTTTTCTCAAAAGACTGAAAATGGAAGAAGGAGCTGAAGTATGCATGTGAACATGTGCATGTCTCACCCCCCGCCCACTCTTTGGTGGAACTAGGAAGTGTCTGCCAGGTGGAGTAGGAGCAGCTTGTCTGTAGTGTGCTTGTGCACAGCAAGGGGCTGTGAGCTATCTTGCCACTCACTCCAGATGTCCCTTGCTATTTGCATGAGACTTTCACACTGAAAAGCAAAAGATGGAGGTTAAACAATAACTAGATAAATCTGCTTGGAGGGATTTTCTTTTCTAATTGCAAGTTAATGAGTTACTTAAAAGGAAATAACACCATTTGTTACACTTCATTTTTTTTCCAGTTATTCATGCACATTTAATGATTGCAAAAATAAGTGTTTCTTGTATTTTTTGCCTGACCTAGGAAACAATTGGTGAACCTTTCTACTTGCTGGTGACAACCCTCAATCAGAGGATAAACAAAGGACCTGTTGACGCAATCACTTGCAAAGCCCTGTACACTCTCAACGAAGACTGGCTGCTGTGGCAAGTGTCTGAATTCAAAACAGTGGTATGTTTGCCAGCTTGTGTTTCCTCCAGGCATGGACAGCTGTAATGTTTTCTCTGTTTCTAAGAAGCTAAAATAAGGCTCTTGAGACACTAAGGTAGTGGTTAAGTGCCCAGATAGTAAATTGTTATTGCTGACAAAGTTTCTAAACATGGTAAGAGTTTAACTGTTTGTCTGATATACATTTCACAAATAGCACTTACTCCTCACTTCACAGCATGCATTAATCTCCAAAGAGCAGGTTTAATGAAGTCTCAGGATATTAAAAAATCATTCTTATTTCAAAGTATACTACAAAAATATAAACATGCTTAGAATTTAAACTAAACTACACTTTGTGAATGAATGAAAGAATGGAATGCAGAGGAGTTTTTTTTTCTATTGTGTTTACTTGTGACTAATCTTCAGGCAATGATTTGCTGTGTGTTTCCATATTATTAGCACCAAATAATCTTCAAATTAGCATGGTTACAGCATTGTGGATTTTAATTAGATGCTTGGTTAAAAACAAGATATCTGGGAAGTCTAGCTAAGCTTCTGAACTTTACCATAGTTTTTTTTGCCTTTCTCAAAGCACCTAAGAAGTACTTCCTGTTTTCCAGTTGCACCCAAACATCTTTAAAAGCTGGAGTTCCCTTACTGATTGTCATTGTGACACTGAGATGAGAAGGGATAGCAGGATTATTGCACTTTGGAGCATGTAAAAATTGTGGCTTTTGGAGGAGGAGGTCTGAAAAGGGTTTTCAGAATAACCAGAGCACTCTTCTGCTCCAGAGTTTCCAAGTGATTTTAGGTCTGAGAACTTAAAAATGTGTATTTCCAGTTATTTTTGTAGCTTCCTTGCTTCCTAACTCCTGGCTTCCAGTCAGAGTTATGCGACATAATGAGGAGTATGAGAAGTGCCGCTGAACAGTGGCCTTCACACCTTGGGAGCAGAAATTGGCAGGCAGCAATGGCCACAGCAAGGACAGTTCAAGTGCTTTCAGTCCTTTTCTGAGCCCATGGGCTAAGCCTCTGGTAGGGCTGAAGTTTCCAGGTCTGCCTGGAAGCAAGAACTTGGAGGTGCTAAGATATAATACTGGAGCAGACTACATGACCCTGGAAAATGTGGCTGGTCAGCAGTCCATTGGACTTCTCTCACTGGGCCACATAGGAAACTCACTGCAATGGCGACATTTCTGTGGGTCATTTCTGACCTGTCATTCTCTAATGAAAGCTTCAAACTGATAAAGCAGTAGCCAAATCTTCTTCTTACAAAGCTGTTGGTAGAGGCTGCATTTGAAGGTATGTCAAGCTAAGTTACCAAGTGTGCGTTTGGAAAGGAAGTTTGTGACTAAAAATCGAATATATAATCCAAGGTCTTTGGTTTCCTTGTTTGTGTGCTGCCTGCTGGCATGTATTTGAGATCCAGAGTAAATTTAAATATATTGCTGTCTGTATCCATAGGATGCAAAATGCAGTGGTGATGCAGAGCAACAATTTTCAAGCAAGCTCAATATGCCTGTTACTAGTAGACTGCACAGAAATATTTTCTTATTTATAGCACACATTCAAATTGAGAGCCCCTTGGGGGGGATAGCTGACTCTGCAACTGCTGAAGAGCCTTAAATACTTTTTCTAGAGCTACTTCTATGCATGTAGTCACTGATAGGATCTTGTGCTCAGACTGCAGTGAAGAGGAGAAAAGGTAAGTGGTCTGAAGGACTTGCTATCACTGGGGAACACTGCAGATGGATGAGGAAGTGAGAGCCTACAGCCCTTCTTGAACGTTGTTTCCTGCCTTTGTACTTTGTATTCCTGCTTTTGAATGGGAGATAATGATGCAGCTATGGGTTAATATAGATCAGCTTTCCCGTTTAGGTGCAGCATTCCTCGGGCTTAGCTGAGAAGTGCTGAATGTTCCCTTTAAAGCCATCACAAAAGCAGAGAGGACTCCTGCAATAAAATTGCAGAGATGAAGGTCAAGGACTGTAGCTCTGGCTGGACTGGGAAATGGCTTTGTTAGGTGATTTATCTGAGATTTATGCTGGAAGCTGAAACTGTGCTGTGAAGAGACTTAGGTGGAGTACTGAGGCTTTCTGGGCTGGGGAAGCAAGCAGCTGTGCACATTTTCCCTTCAAAAATGGCATTTAACAGGAGGCTTAAGAGAAAGTAGGCAGTTTCCTTCCCTCACTAACACCACTTCAGATGCACTACATTGATGTGCAGGACCTGTAAGCTTACAGACTGGGAACCAAGTGTTTTCTCCTTACTGGGGAAGAACATTTCTGCCTAAAGGAATGCAGGTTTTGTTTGCTAAATGGAATAAATTCTGATCTCAGTTTTCAAGTGCACTTGTACAGTTGCTCATTGCATTTACATTCTGAGTCTTGCAGTATTTTGTTGGTATTTTGATTTTCCTCTTTGCCCAGCCCTACAATAGCAGTACATTTCAATGTACCTCTCCAGAGCAAAGCATAAAAAAATACAGCCAAAAAGAGGGTTATATAGAGATGGTGAAGCAAATCTGTGGCCATTTGGTGTCCAGATTTTTTTAAGCTGTGTAGGCACTTGAAGATACAGGGATATATCTGGTAGGGAGTTCAATTCTCGAATCAGTAACAGGATACAAACAAGGGTGTAGATGCTTTGCATGAGAATCTCTCCTTTCAGGACTGGGAGTTCAGTTCCAAACCAGTAAAAGCAGGATACAGACAGGCTCCTAAAAATCAGGGCGAGCTCCACAGATCAGGAGAGGTTTTTAACATTCAGGCCATTTGTAACCAGAAAAAAAAAGAGGACCTGGAAACATGTAGTGTTTGAATTGCATTAGAGCTGTTCCCTGGCAGGGCCCCATGCCTTTTTTAAAAAGGCCACAGACCTTGGATCACCCGACACCCTTCTGTTAACCCTCTCTGCTAGAAAGGGTGAGGCCCTGAACAGAGATAGGCTGCTGAAGAACATACTCAAGTGGAGGAATTGAAGGAAAGATGCTTCTAAAAGCACTGGTCAAGTATGGGCTGAGAAGCTGTGCTCTTTCATGCTGTGCTTATATTTGAGTAGTGAGAACTAAAGCTGCCTTGAAAGAGACTTGGATGTGTCATGGATCCTTTTCTCAGGCTGAGGAAGCAGGGCTGCTCTCTCACAGGCAGACAAGCAGCTGCACCCCTCTGCAGATAATTTGTTCAATGACTGATGAAGGAGTGTGCTCCACAGCTGAGTGCTAGCCTTTCACTGAAGAGATTCATTTTGAATAGAAAATGCCAGCCTGGAATGGGAGATGTTCTCAGTGGTGGATCTCCTGTGGGAAACCAGGGGAGACTTCTTACACTGGACTAGGTGCTTCAGCATTCCTTTGAGTAGTCATTGCTTATTTTTAAAAAGGCATTTGGGCTGTTGAATGCTTTGCTGAAATCTGTTTGCATTTTTAGATGGGAAGAAATTATCTAATTCACATGTTCAGACAACTGCCTTTCATCAAAAGTGAAGCAAAGCCATGTAGTGGAAGGTTGTTTAAAGTGTTTAACTGCTTTATGAGTTAAAAGAGGGGTGTTAAAAAAAGGTGGGTGGGCTGTAAAGGAGTAAAGCAGAGACAAGGAAACCAATTTCCTAATAAGACATCATGGTTGTGGTATTATTAGTCACACTTTGTGAGAGATAAGGAAGCTATTAAAAGTATGTGATATAGGGGGATTTTTGTCAGCAGAAAAGAACACAGCAACCCTCACTACAAAGTGAGCAGTGCAGATGTTGGCTACAGGAGAGTCCTCTGGATTAGAGACAGATGGAGTGTCAGATACAGCAGCATCAACAGCACAACCCTTCCATTGTGCAGTGCCCATCGAGCCTAAATTTAACTCCTGCAGCATTTTCTGTGCCAGTTGGCTAACTCTCCTACAGCTGTTCTATATCCTCTTCACAGGTGACTGTTCTGGCTGCTGCAGAAGGATCATACAATCAATCTGATTTTTCCTGTGGATTGTATTTCATAGCCTGGGAAATGGGTGTAGTTTTAAGGCAGTTTTGTTATGTGGTACATCCTGGTATTGGCTCTTTGCATAAATTGCCTAACTTTCACCAATCAAAGAGGATTTTTTGGGTTTTCTTCCATCTATCTGATAAATGGAAATATGATTTCTTCAGATGCATAGCTGATGCATAGGGTAATGAATAACAGTCTTTGAATAGCCCGGATTATTGTTCTTTATTTCTAAGAAAATATGATACTATCACATTTCTTTATTAAACCACATCTCATTTATTATCTGCTATGGTTATTAATAGCTCTGCTAAATAATTCATTGTGTGTAATTAATTTTCAAGGAAACTACAAATCTGAAAAGCCATCTGCAAACACTGTCATCAAATGTCATTATTTCTATGACTGCATGGGTGAAAATACATTTTTTTAGGTTTGTTCCTGTCTTGTAGCTAGGTTCCAAGCCAGTTCTATACAAGTAGTTGCAGGTGCCACCTTCTCCTTAAGTAGCCTTTAACAATTCTTGCAACCCATGTTAAAGCTGTTCTGAAGAGTACTGTGACTTTGTCTTACTGTCATGATTTCTAGTGTGTGAAGTCTCATCTCTAGATATTATTAGCCTGAACCAGTTTCTATAATTTTCTCCTGAATCTTTTGCTAAGTTAATAGTACTTTTGTTTCCTCCGCAAAGTGACAGAGCTTAGAAAAAGGCTTGATGATATTTTTTTGATTTTCACATGTCCTCCTCTGATTTCTCATATATTTTCTGACCTCCAGAGCTGATCATAAAAGGGCTTTCATAATTTTACAATAATTTCTTTTTCTAGTTCTACTCTATGTGTCTAAGTATAGTGATTGTGACTGTCGGCTTCTGATTAATGGTTTCTAAAGCCAGGGACTGTGCTGTCAGGCAGGTGCAATCTGATTTATGAAAACTTCAGCTGCAGAGGGACAGCTTAATAATAATTGGATTTCCTAGCTCCCCATCAATTGCTTTATCACTTAAGATTAACTTCTGCAGGAAATCATATCAGCAAAACCATCTGGCTCTCATGGCTTAGAGACTTTTACATGTTTAAATATTCTTTCCCATCTGACCACTTCTTTGAGTTATAAAGCATTCCTATTATCCTCACACTGTGGATACTTTCACTTAAGCACTCCATACATGACTTGTATTCCACCTACATGAAGGATGACTTCTCTCTTTTCACAGTCCTGTCATCCCCCAGCGAGTGGAGCAGGAATGGGAGGGCTCTCATGTGCTAATGACTGTGTGAGTGTATGCTGAAAAGGAAAGGAGGAAGAGACATAGACAGTTCCTCTTGATGGTCTGAAAGGAGTGGAAAATGAAGCAGGAGCAGGAATATGAATATTGCAGTGTAGGAATATTGTTAGAAGGAAAGGATCATCTGAAGGAAGGAATGCTTCCAAGAGCCAAATAGAGCCAAATCAACACCAGTTAAAGTGCAAGGAGCTGCTTCAGAAATAGCAGTTCAGAGACTAGAAGGGGCAAAAACAGATTAAAATGAGTTTTCCAAGGACAAAATACAGTTAGTCCCTGTCCACATTTTAATCCTACAAGACCATGACTTCACGGCAATCAGAGTCAAGGACAAAACTGCTGTCTGTACAGTTGGTCTGTGGGCCTAACCAAGCATGACTCCCTCATTGCTGTGCCAATATATTTTTTATTAATTTTCTGCATGAAATCCCAACCTGAGGCATGGTGTCCAGTCTGCTTCTCCTTCTACAATTCCCACATATCCTTGTCTCTTGTTCCATCTGTCCTTTCCATGGACTCATTTTCCTCACAATTAAACATCTCAGTGTCCTGATTAAGTTGTTCCCTCTTACTTCAGTTACATCCTAGTCTTTCTTAAATCTTAATCTTAATAGTTTTGCAACCCTGTTTTTGATAGTCCCTTTGCTTCTGTAGAGACAGTAAAGTTAATTTTTGTTGCATTGGATTAGTTTTTTTCACTAGTAGCATGTTGTAATTTCCACTCTTGCTGGGTAATAAGCAGAAAATACTATTCTACAACTATTAATAACTACCTGTTTTTCTGAGAAGATAGAAAAGTTGTCCCTGCAACACCCTGGACAGAAATTCTGTCCTTCACGTGACAGCAGAGAAAAAAAATTGTTTACTTGCTTCCTGTTTTAATGCTCAGTCCTTCAGAGTCACATGGAGTCCTCTCATTTCAGTCTGAAGATAAATGTTATACCACAACTGTTCAAGCCAGAATGGTTTGAGTACATTTATTTTCCTATGCCACTTGCAATCAAGTGCTGGCACCTAAAACACTTGTTTTAATCCTGTCCCAAGACATCTCCAGCAGAACATCTGTGTCCATGTAGCTGGACAGCGATTTCACTGCTCAGAGCGGGCTGAGGCACTGGAAATTTTTGATGTTATTTCTTGGCAATTACAATTACAACTTAGCAATTCTGTGCTCATCCCTTATTTCCTGCCTTCTAGCAGTTGATCTGCCTGACCTGATGAGAAATATGACCTGACAAAAAAATCATTCCCTGGGGATGGTCACTCAGTGTCACTGGCAGCTCCCTCCAGCCCCTGCTCAGCTCGTGTGCAGCCCAGCAGAGGAGTTGTGTCCCAGCCAGGAGTAGCAGTGACTAAAGGGCAGGGGTGCTGGAACCAGACATGGGTGTTTGAGCTGAGATAACAACTAATGGAACACAATGCACTTTTCTGTGCAGATCTGTACCACTTTGGATTCTATCTGTACCACTTTGGATTCTGTCTATTTTCACTGCTTCTGTGGCAGCCCTGTCAGTGCTGCCTGCAGAGACAGGGCTGTGCACAGACAGACACCAACAGCTCCAGGGGAGCTGTACCTTCTGTGGGATATAAGGCACTCAGCATAATCTGCTGGTGTAAATATGCATTTTAACACTGCTTTCTTGCCACTCAGAATCAATCATGCTTACCATGGCTGCTTACTCAGCAACCTTATCAGATCTCTTGTCACTTACAGTTTTGCTGTTAAGGCATTCATTTTACATAAAAGATCTGCTTTTTTTAGAGCATGCATTGTAATTCTTCCTTGTCTCTTGTTTTTTTGGTAATTCACTGAAATACATTTGCACAAAAGCAGAAGACAAAATACACTCTTGGAAATACATAGTTATATATATCTATTTTTCATTTTATTAACAGGAAGAATTTTAAATGCTTCTTTGTGTAATTCCTTCAAATAATCTTTATTTGAAACAACTTTAATAATAAATATGCTGAAAATCTCTCAGGTGCTGAAAATCTCTCTGGAGTTTGTAGGTTTCCTATGCCAGGTGTTCCCTATAAGTCAGAATAACATGTGTTTCCTTCCCCAGACGCTGAACATTATCTTTGAAAAAATCCCCGAAAACGAGAGTGGAGATGCCTCTCAAACTATTCAAGTTAATGTTCTGGACTGTGACACCATAGGCCAAGCCAAGGAGAAGAGCCTTCAGGCTTTCTTCAATAAGAATGGCTTTCTCTATGGTCTTCAGCTGGATGAAATTGGTCTTGGTAAGAGAATGTCACTATGCTGTATTTACTGGCCTGTTGTGGAGTTTTCTTATTAGGAGCACCTACCTTTAGCTTTGATTCTTTTCAGAGTTCATACAGAACTTAGCTTTTGAGAGGAATTCTGAGGCAAGCACTAGATTTATTTATGTTGCCAGTTAGAACACTGGAGCTACATCTGCTTCACTTCTGCAAGGATGTCAGCATTGCAATTACCAGTGATGTTATTTATTATGTGTGTAGAATTTCTCTATTCCTTTCTGGGGTAAGTAAGGTGGCAGGCCCTCCACCTAAGTGCAGCTGGTTGGTTGTTACATTTTGTCAGGGGAAAAGATGACATATCATGATAATCAAGTATTTTAGTCCCTATCTACTCTTCCTCCTACCTCCCTTCCTTCCTTCCTACAGGCCTACATTGCCCTTGATCAGAAGAGCCTTCAAATAAATCTTATTTATAGTCAGACTTGGTTTATATAATAACTTGCCCGTGACTCACAAAGTCACCTACAATATCTGCAGATGTAAATAAGGCTGTTCCAGAAGATGAGTCAAACCACCTTTCCTTGGTGGGTTTTCAAGAGCCCAAGGTCTGTAGCTATCACCACCATACCACTTCCCACCTACCCTAGTAGGAAACCTAACTCACTCTATATTGTTGGCATTTGTCACCTCCTGGACTGGTGGCATTTGTCACACTCCCTAAGATGTCGATACTTCCTCGCCATCTCAGACTCTGTGTTTGCAAGTGCTCATAATTTACTTTCATATCTGATGTCTTGATGCCTATATCCTGTACTAGTGCCTGACCACCCTTCACAGGTACAGTATCAGTCTTGTGCAGCTCATTTTAGTGATCTCTTAGAAATGGCTTGTGGAACCTTTCTTCTAGTCCCAGTGTAACCTTTACAGCAGGACACACTTGTGCAGCAGAATAGTGATTAGGTGAAAGCACCTCCAAAAACTCTGCCTTGACCTACACAGAGTGAAGCACCAAAACCTGCTGAAAGGGAAGCCACCCAGGTTGTCACCCCAGAAAAGGAATCAGAAGTGTGGGAGTGCAAAACCACTTTCATGTGATCTAGCACAAGGATGGAGAGAGGCAGCTCAGTTGGGAGTCACTGGTCCAAAAATAGTTGGGTGTTGTTTTTCTTTACAAATGTCGGTACAGTGAGAATGCCATTGGGGTGTAATTGTTTTCTGTTGCTGTCATACTGCAGAACTTGTGTCTGAGGAGCAGCAAAGAGAACTGTTAGATATTGATGGCTCCTCAGAGGTGATGGATGATGGCATAAGGAAGCTCAATACCATCGGCCATTACGAGGTAAGCACAGAAGCCAGATCAGCGAGTTGAGATGTTTCTCCACTGTTCTCAAATGTGATCTGCACAGCTTGAAGTCGTAGCTGAGCATCACCAACAGAAGGAAAGAATTGTGTGGCACACAACATTCTTGCCAATGAGTCATGTTTTCTGTTACTTTTCAGAGGTTTCCTTGTTGCAGGGTTGCTTGGTTCAAACATACCAGGTAAACTGTTAATTCTGTCAAGCATTTCATTTAAAACAAAATCTGATTTCCAGCTACGAACATTGCCTTGGGTCTTTTTGAGTCTCTGCTGTTGAGTTTTTGTTGCACCATGAGCAACTGTTTACCTCATCCTGCCTCATATTTTGATTATCTGAACAGGCAGTATTGATACTTTTGAAATCTCATTGCAAGTCAGAATAAAAAGGATTGATAGCTTTTCTCCCTCTTTTCTTGATACCTCCTATGTCAGTCTCCTTGCCGTTTTCTCTCTCTGTTTCTGCTTCCATCTGCTGTTGGCACTTGTACTGTGTCTTCCCCTCTGCTTCCAGTTGCCCCTGTAAAGCAGTTGTTGCCATGCTGCGATAATCTGTCCATCATTGCAACAACACACAAAACTGCAACTGGTGGCAGAGCCCTCCTGGGTGTAGCACACTGTGAAAGCAGAGCAAGCAGCATTTCCTCTCTGAGGAGTTTTCAGTGACACCAGTCAAAACAGAGAGTGAGATGTTGGAGGAAAATGTGCAGCAGGTGATTGGCCTCAGGTGATATGGAAGTTCACATGTGATGCTTACAGATAGATTTTGGAAATGGAGGTTACCATGCTGAGTGCTTTTACAGGTCTTTCCTCATGCCTCATTGAATTTGAAAGTCTGGCTCTTAACAAGTTCATAAATTTTTATTGATTTAGAAGTTTTGCTGCCATAGGTCTGTGCTGTGCAGTGCAGTATGGTGCTGAGGAACCTGAGCCAACACGGAACATATTCTGTCTGCATGAGCAAATACCGTGCCATCTATAGAGAAGCAAGGATTTTTAGCAGAAATTTGTATCCTGGGCAGAGAACAAGGCTGCTTAGATCTGAAGCAAGCTCATTTGGAGTCACTTTACAGATTTCTGTAGGCATTTGATGCTCTCCTCACCTCACAGGGGTTCAGCAGTGAACCCAGATGTCCTGAGTCACCATCCAGTGGCTTTTCTGTGCCTGTCTTGAATCTTGTCTATAGGTGAATGTGTGACCTCCTCCACTCCACTTGTAGAGATTTTTTACAAATTAGGACATTGTAGTGTTGCAGTTTGAGCCTGTACAGCACAGGTCAGTGTAGATTTGAATTAGATTAGGTGTTGGAACTTCTGTCCAATGCAGCAGTGCCTGCCCTCTTTACCACAGGCAGCCATTGCAGGTGCTCCCTGCTTTCCCCAGCAGCCTGGAGCTGCTCTGTGCCTGGAGCTCATGGCAAGCTGTGGCTCATGGGTGTCAGACATCATGGCAGGTAAGTCTGCCCCACTGGTCTCTGTCATCCCTGGGTATCTTTGTCCCAGCCCTTGTTTTGTCTGAGGTTTCTGCAGGCAAGGGTTTCTTGCAGCTGCAAGTTAGGTAGGAGGCACAGTTGTTTTTGCAAAGCTGTAACTACACTAATTATAGCTTAGCAGCTGCCTTATGGAAATTGTACTGCATGTCTCTTCCATAGTTTAGTTCACATTTTCTGACACTGACAAAATAATATATGTTTTAGGCAAAAGCTCAGTGGTATTTTAGGCAGTGGCTTAGTGGCAAGTATTAGCCATTAGCACTTCTAGTTTATTTTCTTGTATGTATATTGATGCAAAAAGGAATGTAAAAGTGTCTAGATAGCAAGAAAAAGGAACATTGCATACACTCTGTGAGGGCAGTAACATTGCCTGAGAAATTCCAACTTACATTTCAACAATGCCTTCAGTTTTGTGGCAAGCTTGAATTTTCCTTTTTGTTTACCAGCCTTAAATGCTACAAAGTAACCAGATGTTTGAAATTGGGAAGTACCATCAAACTTTTTTAAGACACTGGAGCATGAGGGTTGTGTTGTGAGGGTCCAAGATCACCAGTCAGTCTTGAAAAAGTAGACATAGTTTCTACACTGATTTTTAAAATATGCAAGAATGGTGCATTTGCATTCTTGTGTAGTGTTTGTGAAGAGAAAAAAATCCACTGTTCTGTTAGACTCTCTTATGCCTCTGGCCTGTGGGCTACTTTTGCTCTATTTTTTGGCTCCTAGGAGGTTTATCAATATGTTTATTTATGAGGTCTGTATTATCACTTCCATGAGAATAACCACAAGCTATGATAAGAAAGTTGCTTATTATCTTGACATCTCATTCCCCACACAAGAAGAGAGCTGGACAGTCACTTTCAGACCTGCTGTGCAGTCACAGATATCCAGTTTCTCAGCTTTCAAGAGTACCACACGTTCCAGGAGCAGGCAGAGCCACATCAAGCAAAACTGAATGTAATCCTGGGAGCTCACTGGCAAGGACTGGATTACAGTGAGCACAGGAGGCCTGGGGAGCAAGAGGCATAGAGCCACACTACCGTGTCTTCTGTTTTGCAAAGTAGCTCTATTCCACATTGTCTGGATTGGAATAGATCTCTCTTTTCCCTGTTTGTCCCCCTCAACAATGCAACTGGCAAAGCAAACACTTTTTCAGATGCCCATGGGAGCAGCCCACCACAAAAAAGTGATTTAGACAGCAAGATGCAAAAAGAAGGAGTTTTTAAAATGCTTTTTTTTTAAATTGGATCACACTGTAAGAAACAGCAAGTATGGCTGCTGCAGTAATGATAAAAGGAAAGCATAGTCTACTCACTGCTAAAAGCATAATTTGTCCCAAAAATAAAATCTAGAGTGTGGGCTTTGGTCATGGCTGCTCTGCTGCAATGCCTCAGATTCCTGGAGGGCAGCACAGTTCTCCCTGTGAGCTCTGCCATCTCCCTGAGGACAGAAGTCAACACATTTCAGCACTGAGCTGCCCTGCTACCTCTTGGGGAGGAATGGAGGCAGCATGTTGCCCACACTGCTCTGGGAGGGGGTGAGCTGCTGTGTAGCACTGTTCCTGTTTATCTGTCTCCAGGGACAAGTAGGAGGAATGTCTGGGTGTTGGTATCCCCTCACAAGCTAGCCTTACAGCATATTCCTATTTGTAGTGTGGTTTTCAAGTGTTCTGTGCTATCTAAAATAGTTCTGAAAGTCTGTATGATAGATGGAATCTCTGCAAAAAAAAATCATAAAATAGATTGCATTTACTTTCCAGGAGCAAATGTGAGTGCAGATTTTTTTGGCACAAGACACAGCTTTTGATAGAGTATCTTAATGTTTAAACTGGTTTCTCACACCAGGCTGGCTGCCAAGGTTTAAAAAACACTTAAATTATTTTGGCAGAGATCCCTTCCTAGAACTGGCCGGTTGTTTTTGTAATTATAGAGGCAAGTACACTAGCACTTGGCAAGACTCAACATTTGATAGCAGAGCAGTGGTGTAGTTCTCAGTGGGAGCCATTTTTTTAGTTACTCTTTGACAATAAAAGCATGGCTTGCCAGTTTGTTTTAAAGATAATGAGTAACATCCTGGCAACACTATAAATTCAGGGAAGGAGGAGGTTGATTTTTCCTAGAAATCCCAAGATGGTAAGATATGGATCTTGATCTTATGGTGTATAAATATTTTGCTCAGTTTGAAAATAGTTCTTGGGAGCACCAGGCTAAACCCTCAGAATGGCCCCTCCACAAGACATGGGGAGAACAGACTGAGCTGAAAGAAAGGGGAGCAGAAGAGAATTCTCCTTTGTGCGCACCTCTCTGCCTCACCTTCCCATAAGATTCTGTTGCACTGGGCACAGAGAATTTAACCTGAGCAATCTATGGAAAAATGGATGCAAGAAACAGCACAGAGCAATACATGAACATGAAAATGTCCACATATGTGCTGAACCAGAAAAATCAAAGGAAGGGAAAGGTCTTCAAGGCTGGTGCACTGGAAGAGGTGCCTTCCCACGTGTCTGGGTAGTGCTGACAAGGTGCAGCCACTACCTGTGCCTGAAAGCCCAGCCCTGGCTGCCTGCTGAAGGCTGTGCACACTGTGGTGAGAACAAAGCAGGCTGGGCTGTCCTGCACTGCCACTGGCTGAGGGACAGAGGAAATGAAACTGAGGCTTTTGTGAATTGTAAGCACTTCTGTTTCAGCATGATATGTTTGTTTTTTCTTTCAGATTTCAAATGGAGCAACCATAAAAGTCTTCAAAAAGAAGGCAAACACCCGATCAGGTAACACACTCACTGTGACCCCTTTAAACTTTTGTGCAGAATGGTTGGGAATGCAGAGAACTGAGCTCTGATTGTATCTTGGGCAACAGGAGGTTGGAGGAATTGGTACTTTGAAATAGTTGAGCCAAATGAAGAGCCCCAGCTCTGGGCCTCTGGCAGGCACAGTGGGCCTAAAAGCAAGAAAGAAGGCAAAGGAAAGAAGGACAGAAGGGCTCACAGTCCTCAGCAAATGATTGCCTAGAGATACAGGCTCATAGGCAGGAAAGCCTATGGACAGGGAAGTCCAGCTGACACAAAGAGAGGGAACAGCTCTCTCTGCCTGGTGCCCTGAGCTGTGAATCACAGCCATAGTGCTGCACTGTGCAGAAACACAAATGATAAAACCCCCACTGTTTGGGAATTGTCCTTATTCTCTTGAGTGTGTTTCTGTAAGCTTTGACTTCACTGTCTGAGCAGCATGTCAGCAGAGAAAGGGTGCTTACAGGGGGCCAGTTCATCTCACCTAGCCCTGTGATGCAGGTTGCTCTGACCCAGCTGGTGGATGAGGGTAGAACTTTCTGTAGCTCTGTGCAGAAGCACACTCCTAAGATGTGTTTCCTTATCATCAAAGTTAGGAGAGACGTGCATCTCCCCCTCAGCAAAGCTGAGGTCGTTTGTTCCCAGCCCTTGTGTTCAAGCCTGACCTCAGCCCACCTGCACTCAGCACTCCTAGAGGCTTAAACCCCTGCAATCATCTCATCTTGTCCTCCTTTCAGAGGAGCTGGGGTTGCTGCCAGCTTACCCCAGCAGCAGATAGGATGCTGTATCACAGTGGTCCAAGCTACAGGTTGGCACTAGAGGGGTGCACAGGGTCCATGCATTTCTCAGAGACTTCCCCCACAGTGCAGGCAGGAAAGGATGACACTGACTCTGCTTGTTTGGCATCTTGGATGCACCCTGCTGCATGGCCCAGAGCCCAGCAGAACTCACAAGCTTGTGGCTGTGTGTTTCATTAATGGCTCTCTGCTTTTGTTGTTTAGATGTGGACTACTCAGATGAACACTGTCATTTGGTGAGTTGAATCATCCCACTGCTGAGCGGTAGATTTAATACTGAGCTGAGTATTTAGATCTGTGTAATCTCTCTAATCTCTTTGTAACAGATTTTACCAGACTCTGAAGCAAACAAAGATGTGAAGGGAGCAGGTCACAAAGGAAAACAAAAATTCAAAGTGAAAGAAATGTATCTCACAAAACTTCTGTCAACCAAGGTAAACTGTAAAGGCTTTATTTTGGGGGAGAGCTGGTGTTGGCTTGGATAGTTTGGCATAACAGAAACACAAACAAAACCAGAAGTACTGCAGACTTCCTGAGTGTAAATCAAATGTTAAATGAAAAGGTAGCATCCAAAAATCACCACGCTAACTATGGGGCATGACCTTTTGCAAAGACAGACACATTTCAGGTTTTCTAATACTAGAGTTCTAAAATTGTCTGATTACACATAGTATCTCCTTAGTAAGCACAACCTTCTTCTCAGGTTAAAAAAAAAGGTTGTTATTTAGCCCATGGAAAGTGAGTTTTACCACAGAGTTGCATAGGGTGAGAATGAGCCACTCTGGAATGACAGCTTTCAGTCAACAATCTCCTCATTCTGCTCTAGCATTTGCCCAGCTTAGAGATGACTTCTGAAGCCTGAGTTTCACAAGATACTGCCCACAAAATGAAATAATCTGTTATGGTTTCAGATTAGGCATTCAAAGTAACTAGATTAACTTTAGAAGCAAGGTCCTTAGGATTTATAATACAAGTACCTAATTTATACAATGTGCATTGCTTAGGAATAAGTCCTGCTCACTCCCTCCGGTAACGTCATCTTGTTTCTGACTTAACTCCAAATGGTTAGAAAGCTCTTTGCAATAGCATATTGCATAAAATATTCATGGGTGCACAACACTGAGCTGTGCAAGAGGCCTGAAAGGATGATGATTATAGCCTTCTTGCATTTAAAAGTCTATCAATCATTATTTAATTAGGCTGTTGATAGCATCTGAAGTAATTTGGGACAGTCCCCAAAGTGAGAGTGAAGACTGGTCATTTCTCATTACCTGTGAAAACTAACATGAGCCCTCAGGAAATGCTGGAGTAAACCAGTAATGTCTTATGGTGGAAGACTGAGGTACAGAAGAAAAGATCAGGCTTTTTAGAAATAGGCCTTTTAAAGGGCGTTAAATTAATCATCTTCTCCAAAGTAGGACACTGCCCTGAACAACAGAGCTGTGATATTCTTTGCTGTGAAATTCCTCTCATGATAGGCTGTGCACTAAAGGAAATTGCATCTCACCCTCTCTCTCTCTCTCTGCTCCCCTGTCTCCCATACATGCACACAGACACAATCTCAGAGTTTACCCCATGAAATGAACTGGCCAGAATTCATCAGGGCCCTGGGATATGATTAAATCCTTCTTGTCAAGAGAAGATTGGGCTGAACTGAGCTTCAGAACAGATGTGAAGAAATAAAGCACAAAACAGTGTTTTCCTTTGTTTGCCTCTACTTATAAATACTCAGTGATTATGTCAGTGAGTCCAGCAGCAACCAAACCCTACCTTTAATGAGCCAAATATCTACACTTATGTATCAGAAATATCCAGTTTTCAGTTCTTCTCTCTAATACTAGTGTCTTATAGCACCCAAAGGTGTTATTCTAGAATTAGATCGAGTGCCAGAGCCACTTGGCTGTGAAGTGTTGATGAGCACATGTGTTGAGTTTGTGTCACAGATGGCACCTGGAAGACCAGTGCCCTAGGAAAGTGGCTAAACTGCTTTTTTCTCACCTCCCTCTTAATTCCAGTCACAAATTTCAAATGCTTTTAGCAACAGTGGCAGCAGTATCCCAAGAGTGGATGTTGTCTTTATTAGCCCAAGTGGTTCTTCCCACCTGTGATTTATCACGGAATTCACCATGATTCTCCTGTAACAGAGCTACAGGACATGTGACATGTGGAAGGAGCTCATTGTGATGTATTGTAGTTCCATTTTTGTTACTGTCCTGTTTGCCAATAACCTATGGCCTTGATGTTTGCCACAAGCATATGGTAATTTTCTGTGTGTGGTTGTCTAGGGGCACACACAGCTCTCTGAGGTAAAACATCCTATTCTTTGCTTGTGTAATAGTAACAAAATATTAACTTTGTTACTTTTAGGTGGCAATTCATGCAGTTGTTGAAAAGCTCTTCAGGAGCATTTGGAGTTTACCCAACAATAAAGCACCTGTTGCCATCAAGTACTTTTTTGACTTTTTGGATGCCCAGGCTGAGAGCAAAAAAATTACTGATCCTGATGTGGTTCACATATGGAAAACCAACAGGTATGCCCATGGGATATCCACAGGGGTGCGTGTGCTCTCTGAACACATAGTTGCAAAAATGAAATGCGTCAGGTGTGAGCAGAAGAATAAGATTTTGGCATGTCTGGGAATAAGATGTGGTTTGGCTTTGTGGATAACAGGAACTTTAGTGCATTGATTTAATACAACACAAATCATCAGAGCTTCCAGGTCTGTGCAGCCTGCACACCAACTTCTCACTCTGAAAGAAGTAGCTGCAGATTGGGAGCATTATTTGAAGCTGGGTGCCTGACAGATGTGTTTGCTCTGTAGCCTTTGTTCCCTGACCCCTTTTTTAGTGTGAAGAAGCAGCCAGGAATGTGCTTTGTTCCATGAGTGCAGTTGCAATTAAGGACCATTTAAAAGCAGTTGTGCTACTTGAGTGGTTGATTTTAAAGATGTTTGTTCTTTCTCCTGTCTAGTCTTCCTCTTCGCTTCTGGGTGAACATACTGAAGAATCCCCAGTTTGTCTTTGACATTAAGAAGACTTCACACATAGATGGCTGTCTGTCTGTAATCGCACAGGCCTTCATGGATGCCTTTTCTCTCGCAGAACAGACACTGGGGAAGGTAATGCTGCCCCTCCAGTCTTCTCCTACTTTCTCAACAAATGTCTTTTTCAAATGTATAATGATTAGGATGATGAAATTCTGGATCTGCTGATATTGGGGGCAGAATTGTCAAGGGCCTAATTAAGCTGGGTTTCCATTCCTCGTTTCTCTGTCTCCTGAGACTGAAGAATTCACCGGTAGACAGATACAGCTATGAGAATGCCTTACTTATAGTTAACTGCTGCTTGTTTTCTCTGCAGTTCAGTTCTGCACAGTGTGTTTACACAATAGGTGGCAAGAAGATGGAAATTGTAAAGTTCTAATGGAGTTTTAAACAAAGGTCTTAAAAGTATTAACGTTATTTGATAAGTAGTCCAAATTTTGTCTGCCACACACCAGTGTGCTGAAAACACTCACAATAAGCTAGTGGAAGCTGTAACAATACTGAAAGGCCTCTGAAGACTGAAACAGTTCCTTTCACATATATTAGCTGCTCCCTTTTTATATGCAAAATTATTTGCTGGAGCAACAAGTTCAGGAATCTTACATTCAAAAACTCTTTAGTATAGTGTCCAGAACTCTGGGGTTCAGAAATACTTCCTTTTTCCCCAGGGTATTTTCCTTTTCTTTGGACCAAAGCAGGAAGCTTTTGTTCAGGCTCATACTACCGAGAAAAACAGGCTAGAAACTTTTTAGCCTGAAAAAAATTATATTAAAATGGACTAATTTCCTATGTGATCTAATCCAACTGCTTATCTGTTAAAGGTAAATAGCAATTAATGTGCTTGTTTCTCTTACTTTAGGAGTGAAGTATCATAAATTAAAGCTAATCACATCACTTCCTTGATGGAAAAACTGCAAATGAGCATGCTTGTTAGGTTTCTGTGTTTAACATCCACTATGCAGAATTGTTGAAACAACAGCTCCTGTTAGCTATTTGAAAAGGGGTGCTGAAACCTGATAAAGATTTGCAATGCAACAAACGTCTTCTGACCTTTTAGTACTAGAATGTATTTACCTTCATGATTTTTAGGCTTTTTTCTTGAGACATCTTTTAGCCATTTAGAAAACAAACATTTAAATTACTTCATCACACATTGGAAGCAGTGGTGACAACATAACACGAGATTATGTCACTTATTGCCCAGAGCTTACCAGCCCCCACTTTTACATTCTGAAAATCAGTTTTCCAGGTGGGGCTTTGGCTCCTATCACAAGCATCAGCATTTATTTCCTCAAATGACCCTAAAGCTCCTGGATAGGTTAATGCTGACCTGGGTTGTTGAAGTCCTGGGGTGAAGAAAAATCCCTTTGGCTTTGTGTGTCTGGCAGTGAACTCTCCATGCTCTCAAACCCCTGAGGGAAAGGAGTAGTAGGGACCAAAGAGATTTAGGGGAGCCTCTGCCAGGACAGCATCTAACAAGACTCTCTGGTGTGTCACTGCCAGGGAACTTTCCTTTCAGCAGTACTGCTGTATCTTGTACGTAAATTGGGTTTTGCCCTCAGACCCTTTGGTTCAGCTTTCATAATCTTTCAGGTCTAGGGATCTGTAAGGAGGAAGTGAGAAAGAAAAATATGTCTGAGGGACAAAAAGTCATCAATCCTGATGTCAATAGAAATAATTACATAGCAATTGTCATGAAACACAATACACTATTAGTGAAATCTTGCCTCTGGCTTGCATCTTTGTTTTATAATCTTGGTTCCTTGCATATAAGCGCAGTAAAGAAAAATGAGTCACACAGACACAATTAGATGTAATTAACTGTGTGGAGGTGGAACCTCAGGAAATCTGTGCTGTGAAAAGTTACAAGGCTTCAATTTTTTTCTTTTAAGGAAGCACCAACAAATAAACTTCTCTATGCTAAGGACATTCCTCTCTACAAGAAGGAGGTGAAAGCGTACTACAAAGCCATCAGGGATCTGCCTCCATTGACCACTGCAGAGGTTGAAGAATTTCTAGCTCAGGAATCTAAGGTATGGTTTAGAAGCAGCAACTTCATTTGCTTTCATGTTAAATTGTTTTTTATTTTTAAAGGAGAAATATCTGACCAGAACTGTTGTCTGTTTTAGAAACATGAAAATGAATTTAATGAGAAAGTGGCCTTGTTTGAAATCTACAAATACATAGTGAAATACTATGATGAGGTAAGCACATCTGCAATTTCAGCTGAATCCTTAATGTGGGGTAACACAGTAACCAAGGGCTGGGCTGCTGTGGGACCTGCTGGGTGCCACTCCCAAGGCAGCCCCTCCTTAATGCAGCCGTGGCTGCTGCGGAGCTGGGAGGGGCTGGAGCAGCGCAGCCCCCAGGGCGCTGCAGCCCCCACCCCTCTGAGGGGGCACAGGCCAAGGGTTTGTCAGTGCCCTTTACTGTCACTGCTGCATTGCACAGAGACAGTAGCAATAACATTTTCCCTGCAGTTTTGAGGAAGTTCCTATATAGCCAAGGCTTCTTGTTTTACTGTGTTTGCAGAGTCTCTGCAAATGCCCGTCACAACTCCTGTGCACGTGCTTCATTTCCCTGGAGGCTCAGAATCAGATTAGACTGTAGCACCAGGGTTCTTGATTTCACAGTCAGTGCAAACACCTCAGTGGAGCACACAGCCTTAAAGCAAGAGTTGTCTGCTCCTTTCCCATCATAGCTGTCTTAATGCTCTCCTGTAATAGTCTTTCTCTTAAAAAGAAACAGCTATAGTTTCCAGTCCCTGCTATTACTAACAAAAGAAATCTTTTCTCAGCTGAAAGTACTTAGTCACAGGCTATCTCTAAGCTGCTTTCTAAGAAAATCCCTGTCCTCCACTTTGCATGATAGGATTCTCCACTCCATTTTGTTCAGCATCCTTAACAGAGGCTGCGTGTGCCTGTGCAGGGACTCAGATAAGAGCCAGCTGGGGTGTGTTGCCTGAAGGCCTCCTTATGCTTCCAGCAGGTTGTCTGGGTTTCCCAGCAACCAGGCCTTTCTCTCTTTCATCCTCAGCAGCAAGCACCAGCACTTGCTGTAGTCATCCAGCTCTCAGTCACCTGTTAGCTGGCTTACCACTTCTGATCTCTGACATCCCAAATTACCTGGATTCAGCATCAAATCTTTGCCTCCTGAAACAAGCTTGAGATGATACTCAAAATGGCATCATCCTTTATTAAGCTCATTAAAATGATTGATACAGGAGAATTCAGTGTACTTTCTAGTCTTAGTGCCCATTTTTGCTTTTTTGAAGCTAGTACAGGCTAAACATAGCTCATCCTTAGAAGGAAATCTTCCCTCTGCTCTTCCCCCTCTGGCTTTTGACTGGGGGCAGCCAAATCTCTTTCATTGTTTACTGAGACCTGTCCCTGTGTAGCATTCCCAGCTGAGATTTCAGACAGCAGTAGTGCTCCTTTCTATCACCTGGGCCAGAGCCAAGTGGGTGAGTTAGAGGAAAAGAGGCAGTTTATTGCCCTTGGCTTATAGGGCAGAGGAAGAGAAATAAAATATCACTTGCAAATCTTCTGTAGGGTGAAAGCTGGAGCACTGACCTTGCCTCACAGTCTGAGAGATGAGCATGTGTTGGGTTTGTTTTGGATTTTTTTGCTTGGCTCAGTCATTCTTTTGTGGAAGTGTTGTAAATCCTGTGATCAGAATGACTTGAAGGGAAAACTACCAAAATAAAGTGTTAAAGTCTGAAAAGAATGTTTACAGATAAGCAGGCACTCAATGCATTTTTCTGTCAGTAGTTGTTAGAGTACAGAAAAACAGGCTTTATAAAATAGCAAGTAAAATAAGCATTAAAAAAATTATTCTCTCTTCTGCTAATTGTTAACAGATTATCAGCAAACTCGAGCGAGAACGGGGGTTTGAAGAAGTCCAGAAACAGCTCCAGCAAGTAAAAGCCTTATTTGATGAAAAGAAAAAATGCAAATGGCATTGAGCAGAGCACTGACTCACAGCACCACTGTGGGGGATTTTCTATTAGTGCTACTGCTCCCAAAACTGTTTTGACTGACTTTATGTACAGGGTTTGAAACGTTTGGACACTCTTCTCCACTCTGACCATTCCACGTAATCGACGATTGGGAGTGAAATATGGGCATGGTTACATATTCACACAGGGGCATGTGAAAGTGAACCTAATGTTGGCAGGGTCAGCATTTTTAGGTACTTGAGCACACATAGCCCTTTGGTTGAAAAGTACCATCTAGTAAGCTTTTTGCTTACTTTAAAATAAGGTCATAGGAGATGTGCAAAATACACTGTAAGTTCAGAGTTGCCCATGTGAACTTGCAAGTCACTTACCTCTTTTTTTTAAGAGAAAAAGCTGATGTTTCACCACATCCTTTCAGCAGCTTGGCAAACTGTGAGGGTGAGAATACGGGTCAGCTGCAGTTTCCTTCCTTCCAGTCAAATGTTCGCTAGATCCTGTTCAGAAAAAATAAACCACCAAAAAAAACAACAACAAAAAAAGGAAAACTACCAAAACAAAACACAAAAAAAAAATCCACCTCAAACACATAAAAAAAAACCCAACAACAACAACCTGGCACCAAAGTGACACTTAGGATGTGTGTTTAGCAGACACAGTGGGTCTGAGGTTGGAAGGCCAAATGCCACATGGCAGGCTTACCTTTGTTAGGTTAGAAATTCCATGTCCAAAGTGAAGCGAACCACTGAGGGGAAGAGGTGAGGGGAGGCTTTTGGAGAAGGGCATTCAGCCACCATCAGTCTGTGTTTACATTTTTGACCTTTCCATCCTTAAATAAGCTGTGAAACACTTGTGAGCAGCTTCACAGCTGAAACTGCACTGCATCAGGACACTTGTGATTTGATGAAGCAGCTGCCCATGGCTGCACTTTGGTGCACAAAGCTGTACTCAGGTGCATGATCAGCCCATGCATCAGTGCCCATGGTCCTGGCCAGCCTTGCCATCTGTGTACAAGGGCCTCACAGACCTAAAGCCAGCATGTGGGGGTCAGCTCAAAGATTGGTTTAATAAGAACAGGAAGACTGGGGTTTGACACAATGATACAAACTTGCTGGGGTTGGGGTGGGGAGGAATAGCTGTCTGCCTTAGTCCAGCTGGGGTTTTTTTGAGGCTTGGCCATTTTGGAAGGAAGGTGTCCATTACACTTGCATGGAAAGCAGGGGCATGGCTGTGCTGCTGGGATGGGGCTGGGGCAGTGGCTTCTGAGCAAAGCCACAGAGGAGCAGCCGTGGCTCTGGCTCTGCTACAGCACCAGCACAACCCTACAGAGCTGAAAGGGTTTGTCAGCCTGGACTCTGCTTCAGCCACAGGAGGCACGTTCTGAGGCTGTCACGTGCCCTTAGATTTGAGGTAAGGCATTCATGACAAGGAGATAGATACATTTCCATACATTTTTGGAGGGACCCACCACTGCAGGTGAGTGGTGTAGCACAGTGGCCCACAGGAGAGGGCAGAGCTGTCACCTGCCTTGGCAGTGGGAAAGGTGCCATGGGCTGTGAATGGCACAGGTGGCCCAAGTGTGGTACAGAAAGCCAGTGCTGGGGCTGTGAGCAGCCAGAGCTGGCTGCACAGGGTCCCCAGGCAGTGAAGGGGCACACGGTGCTGAGCTGGAGGAGCCCCAGAGCTCAGGCATCGGTGCTAATGCCACCTGCTCTGGTCACAAAGGCAGCTGGCCCCAGGCACAATCCCAGTGGCAGAAGCAAGGCAGGCTGTTAATGTGGAGAAAAGCAAACACAAAACAGGGTCCTGCTGGTCTGCCCCCTCCCTACCATGTGATTGCACAAGTTGTTCCTCTTGCATACCAGAGAGGGCAGCCACCAACCAACCCATACTGTGATGGCTTTGTTGGTTTTTTTTTAATTCAAGTCTTACACTTGCTATTAAGTTTACACTTTATACTTGATGGAATGTATGGCTTTGTTCAGGACACTGCACTACAATGTTGCAGTACTTTCAGCAGTTCTCTGCCTGGCACAATGTATTTTGATAAGTTCAATTTTAATTGGAAAAAACCCCATACACCTCTAACCTATCTTGCCCACTGTCCTAAAAGAGTGGACCATGGCTTGACTAGCACTTAAGCTTGGAATACCTGCACGTAAGGGCTTGATTTTTATTGTTCTTAATCTAACCTTTTAAAGCAGCATCAAATAAATAGAAAAAGCACAGTAACTGATACTGAAGGAGAGGCAGGAGTGGATTACACTTTCCAGTTAGTTCTCTTCTGCTTAAGGTGTTTGCTGGCAGTGCATTCAAATGAACTGTGATAGTTTTGTTCAACAGTAACCTTCTGTACAGGCAGAAAAGACAACTCCAACATTTCTGCTTGAAAAGCTGTAAAATATAATCTGTTTGCGTGGGTCTGATCCTGTGAACTTCACTATATGTGTTTATATTGATGAGGAAATGAAAATCAGTCCTATTCTGTATTTGTACTACTGCTTGTTTGCTACAATAGCTTTAATGATTTCTAGAGATTAAGTATGTGTTGAAGCAGGCCCTGTAGCTTTATCTACAGCCTGGAATAGGATTATTGCCTTTTATTCAAGCCTCCTAAACAGTGTCACTCTGTTAGTAAACCATTTTTAAATCATACTGGGACTTCGTAACCCATCAAGTGGATCTCACTAAGTGATGTGAAGTATAATTAAGTGATTGTGGCTCTTTTGGTAGGTTTGGGTCAGCACACAAAACATTGGTACACCTTCTGTATCTGCAATTTGCCATTACTGTCACACAGAGAAAAAGAACCACCTCTGACTATTATGGCAACACAACAGTTCTAATCACATCCTCAGAAATGAAAAGCAAACTTCTCCTCAACTTTCCATGTTTACAGGCAAACTGCTATGGCAAACAGCGTGTTTCTAACACTAGCTTACAGAGCATTATTTTGCAGTCATCTAGTTTGAAGTCAAATCTTACTAATGTGTAAAGTAATTCCTGTTGTACAGAAGTTAATCTGTTGTTTAAAATGAATGGTTTAAAAAAGTGCAAAGACAAATACATGTTGGTGTTTGTATGGGTTTATCTAGAATAAAAGCATTTGGAGGTTAGTTTGATTGTGTACTTTAAAATGGTTACAAGAAAGCAAACACAGCTGGTAACAAGGCAAGGTCATGCAAGGAATGGAGTGTGAGACACAGAGTGGCATCAGATGAGAAGCAGTGCTGCAGCTCCAGCCCCACAGGTCAGCACAGCACGCTTTCATCAGCCTGAAATTGGGAAGAGGAACAGGAAGGTAGAATCTAACTTCTGATAATGCTGGGGAGGGTAGGCACTGGCCTAAACTCCAGCAGCTGCAGAGTCTGAATGGAGGGGGATTCCCCGGGCCAGAGGATTCCCAGCTGCCTTCTCACCTGTGAGAAGCTGGAAAAGGCCAGGGACAGGCTGATTGTGCAGTGCCTGCCACACCTCCACACAGCCTTCAGGATTTTCACTTCAACTGCACCACTTAACAGCTCTGAGGGTGATGATTCTTTTAAAAAACTAAACACGTTAAAAAAAGATGATAACTCAATAATCCTTCTTTCAGGAGAGGGTGCTTAAGGGACAGGAAATAAGCTTTCACACAAAAGGCCTGGGACCCACTGGGAAAGGCAGCCCATAAACCAAGTGCTGACCTTCATTCCTCCTCCTGCCATTACCCTTTTTGTGCCCTCCAAGTCTTACCTGGTTTGTATGAACCTCCCCTGCCCCCTGACATCAGAGAGGACCTTGCTGACACAGCCTCGGCTGGGGACAGAAACATGAAGCTGATGACAGCGGTTCCGTGCTGGTAGATCCTGGTGACCATCCCGTTTGGCAAAGCTGGCTCAGGCACAGAGAGTTACTGTGTACAGGTTCATATGCAGGAGCAGCACAAATAGCTCCTGTCACTTCCAATAGCTACACTGTTTTCCTCAGAGAAGTTTAACAAATTCCCCAAGAATGCATAAACTCTGGTTTAGGAATGGTATTCCCTAATTTAGTTCTCCCGCTGACACACTGGAAAGCACCCTCTGCTCTCCCACTGCCTCACCTCCCCTCCCCTGAGGCAGGATGGAGAGGAGAACTGGAGGCAGAAAAAGTAAAGATCATGAGATAAGAAGAACTTACTGGAAACAGCAATGAGATAAGAAAATGATCAGTAACAGGAACAATACTAATGAGAGAGGGTAGAAGGGAGGCAGATTTACACGTGGTTGCTCACTACATGGAGCCTGGCATGCTACATGAGCCAAAAGGATCCCCTGACCCTGAGCCTGGAAAATGAGTAGTGTAGAATAACCCCAGCTCCCAGGCACAGCCCCCCTGGTACTGCAAAAGTTAACCCTGTCCTGGCTGGAACCAAGACAAATCCTTGTACTTACACACTGTGGAAAGTGAAAAATGCAGCCTCTGGAGAGAAGAATTGAGTCAATGCCGGTGTCATCCCTTTGCTATTCCTACAGTCTAACAGCAATACTCAAACAGCAATACTCAATAACCTATTACAAGACATTGCACAGTGTATTCTCACTGTGCAGTACTTTGAAAACAACAACAATGGCCACAAACCAAATACAAACAAACAAAAACCTAGATAACAAAAATTCCTCCAGTTCCAGGAAAGTAATCATTATTGGATTATCAGGTAAAAAAAATTTAGATAAATAATTGATCCTTCACAAATTTCTGGACTGATAATGAACTGAAAAAATATATTCAACCTAGAATCAATATTTTTGTTGTGGTTAACAAATTAGAGTAGGAATAAATACAGACTTACATTTACTTAATGCAAAGGCAATTTACTATACTAATCTCTGCTATATTATATTAAAAAATCCAATTATTGCCCATTCCCATTATAGAAATACAAGAGGCACATTGTCAAGGGTAACAAATAGAAGTTTTCAGAGCTTTTAAAATTTCATTTTATCCTTTTTATCTGCATCAAAATACCAACCTAGATGTTGATTACAGCATTGTTAGTGATCAAAACTGCAACCCAGAGTAGCATACATTAACTTTCACATTGAAAGAGTAAGAGGATATTATCAAGTGTTAAAGGCATTATAAAAAATTGTTTTAAATTTTTATATTAAATGTCAGTTTTATTTTAAACAATCCAAACCTTGTAAAACAATTTTCAAAGTTTCTTGTGCTAAGGTTATTTAATGTTTTGACTTTATGGAAAAAAACTGAAAAACAAACCTTATTGAGAAGGGATCTTGGCAATAGTTCACAGAATCACAGAATGGTTTGTGTTGGAAGGGACCAAAGATCATCTGGTTCCAATCCCCCTGCCATGGGCAGGCACACCTTCCACTATTACAGGTTGCTCAAAACCCCATCCAACCTGGCCTTGAACACTTCCAGGGATGGGACATCCACAGCTTCTCTGGACAACCTGTTCCAGTTCCTCACCACCTCCACAGTAAAGGATTTCTTCCTAATATTGAAACCGGCCCTTTTTCAGTTTAAAACTGTTGTCCCTTGTCCTCTGACACTCTCTGGACATAGAAAAAATCCCCCTCAGTTTTATAGCCCCCTTTAGATACTGGAAGAATAATGTTTCCCCGAAGCCTCCCTTTCCCTGCTGGCCATGCTGCTTTTGCTGCAGCCCAGGATGTGGTTGGGCTTCTGGGCTGTGAATGCACACTGCTGGCTCATGACCAGCCCTTCATCCATGAGAACTCCACTGTCCTTCTCTGCAAGGCTGGTCTCAGTGACTTCTTTTCCCAGTCTATATTCACATTTGGGATTTTTCCCTACCCGGATGCAGCACCTTGCACTTAGACTTGCTGAACTACATAATGTCCCCATGGGCCCACGTGTTGATGACAGCCCTTCCTTCTGTTGTGTCAGCAACCCTGCTGAGGCTGCACTTGACCTCACTGCCAGTCATCAGTGAAGGTACTGAAGAGCATCCATCCCAAGAGTGAGCTCTGAGGGGCCTCACTCAGCACCATCCTCTGCCTGGACATGGAGCCATGGACTACAACTCTGGCTGTGTCCATCCAGCCAATTCCTTATCCACTGAATGATGATTCACCCATCAAATCCATGTCCCTTCTGTCTGGAGATCAGCCATGTCATGTGGGACTGTACCGAAGGCCTGACAGAAGTCTACATGATGACATTTGTTGGTGTTCCCCAGTCAACCATTTCTGTCACTCCATCATACAGGGCCATATTGCTCAGGCACAATTTGCCCATAGAAAAGGCATGATGGCTACCTTGGCTGCCCTCCTTGTCTTTCACTTGCCTCAGCACATCTTCTAGAAGGATCTGCTCCATGATCATCACAGACACTGAGGTGAGGCACACCAGTCTGTAGTTTCATGGTTCATCCTTTCTTCCCTTTTTAAAAATGGGAGCATAGTTTCCCTTTTTCCAGTCACTGAGGGCATCACCTGATTGCCACGATGTCCAAACAAGCAACAACATCAGCCAGTTCCTCGGGGCCCTGAGATGCACATCAGGTCCAACAGACTTGTGGCTATTCAGTTTCATCAAATCATCCCAAACCTGCTCTTGGCTTATAGTGGAAGGCACTTCACTTCCCCTACACATGCCCAGAGAAGCAGCACTTCAGAGAACTGTGAAGTCAAGTGGACCAGAAAAAGTCTGCAACTGAATCTCATTATTGAGCCTGTAACTGCTGCTATGCTAAATATCATTGCACTGGTAACACAAATTCAGGGTGTAGCCTCCTCATGAATGGCAACCCTGCTTATTCTTTGTATGATTCCCAGTGAGAAAAGTCCTTAGACCTGCTGGTCCTTCAATCCAGCAGTAAAACAAGTTGAGCCACAAAGGGGTAACTATGCAGAATATATTTTATGCTATTCAGGCACACACAACCATGTTTTTGGCAAAATATGAAAAGCATGTACAAAGGATAAGTTATTGAAAGCTAACAGTACAAAGAGTATGCAGATTTTATTTGGAGTCCTCACTTTGTGCTTCATTTCCCCCAGTTATCTTATTTCTTGCCAAGTCCCCACATCCCACCATTACCCGCTCTCTAGACGGTCCAAGATCTTCCAGCTGTTTTCTTTGTCTGGTTTCTAATTCTTCCAATCGCTTGCCAAGCAGGGCAAGCTCTCTTTGATGCTGCTCCTCCTTGAAATTTAAAGGAAAAAGAATGTGGCTCTATTACATTTTACACACAAGGGACCAAAATGAGCAATACATTAATTTTCTTTAAGGAAAATAAAAACTGTAAAGTCCAGAACATCCATATTTGTTAAATTTTACTCATCAGTGTTTCATGGCTATTATTCTGATATTCTTGATGAACAGCATCAGGAAGAAATACATTTGCAGATGTTCCTCCTCTCAGATGAAGGAGCACATAAACCTGAGGTCTCAGTAACCATGAATCTGTAAAGTCAACCTGCTCAACCGCAGCCAGAGAGATTTTCACCCTCAGCAGCTCAACCTAAGACTTTTAACCACACAAGAAATCAAAAGCAGCAATACTTCTTTGCAATAACAAAACCATGGTGTGAGAGCAACAGTAGCATTCCTTGCTCAGAAGAAGCCATTTGAAGCCTCTGAGGGGAAGGACAAAGTATGGAGAATTGACTTAAAACTACCCAGTTGTTACATTCAGTAACATTTTCCTTTGTCTTTCAAATACTCCTTCCTATTGCGATGAAGGGAACATCTCCAGACAACTCAAAATTTCTTACTTCTGTTCAAAGATGAAATACACCTTCCTTAAGACTAAGGTCAGTAAAAAAGGACTATTTCAGTAGCCTCTTTTGCTGTATTATTTTCACAGCTTGTGCTATATCCCACCTGAAGAAAGGAGAAGGATGCTGCAGGCCCAGGAGGCCCAGCAGACGATGGGGTTACACCGACTGGGTTGAGTGCCGGTATGTCAGGACTCAGAATTATACTCCGGAATTCATTGTGCCGACGCTGCAAGTCCTTCAGCCTCTTCTGCAGGCGAGCATATTCTTCAGAGGAAACATTCTGTCTAGGAAATAACAGATGGTTTATTGCTCAAGATCTTTGTTATCCCAACACAGCAGCACAGCTCTCCACGAGTGCTCTGCTGTTTAACACCTCCAGTTTCCACCTATCCTTACTCAGAAGAACTGGAAGGTAGATCTGTGTATGTTCTTTTGCCTACACATCTGTCTAAATGCCCCTCTACATATTTAGCTATCTGCTCTATTATAGATTAGAGTTTACATAAAATAAATTAAGCTTTTATTGCCATTCAGAATAGTGAGTCAGTGAAGCTACATTAATTATTAAAATCAAGCCCTCTGTAGGGGCTCAATGAAGAGGGAAAAACCAGAACTTCACCTTTCAAAGAGGATGCCATGTCTGTTTCTCTTGCAATTCTGATGTCTTGTTCACTTCCTTCTTTTAAAGGGATTCCTGCAACTGCACCTATCAGATATTTTTTTCTCTTTTTCTTCTTGAAGAGACAGCCCTGCAACTGTCTCATAAGCTCTCAGCTGCCCATCCTAAACAGAATCTATTCAAAGAATTCTAGTGCTGAAAAGGCCATTAGACTGGACTCTGGCTACTAATATAGGTAACATGTATCTTCAAACATACTCCATATTTGTAAGTCATACCTTGAGCATATGTAATTATTTAAGCTAAGAAAAAGCAAAGTAAATTACCTATTTAACACTTGATTTTCCTTTTCTAGTTCTTCCATCTTGGCTTCCAAAAGTTCTATTTTCTCATGCATCCTCCTTTGTTTATTGTCATTGAGAGTCTTTCTCTGTCAAACAGATATTTCAAACAGCTAAGTAATACCTTAATAGATTAGATCCTGTAAAAATTAAATCTAAACTATATGTGGTTTCAAGCTATAAAGAAACATTTTATAGGAGTTTCCTTCTTTAAGAAGAGATGCTGGGATGTTTGAAGGTGCTTAGATTGCCATGTTGGGAAGCAGAAGAGATGGAAAATGATCCATAGATGGGAATGAAAGAGGCACAACTGCCAGTCAGTTGTTGGTCAGTGACCAGCTGTACTAACAAACATTAGCAGTATCTGAGAATCACAATGGTCATCCTTTAAATGGACACATAGAAATGAGCATAAGCATAACCAAAAAAGTATGCTTGCTGTTTTTGGTTTTTGGTTTGGTTTTTCTTGGGTTTTTTTGTAGTTTGGTTTTTATGGTTTTTTTTCCATATTGATCTTAACTATCTATGACCTTAAAAGACACTGGTAGGTTTCATAACCTATGTTCAATGTAAAACAGCGCTAATTAATCTTGAGGTTTTACCTGCCTTACCTTCCAAACTATTTTTTAAAAAGTAAGCTTAGGAGAAGAAATAAAATTTTAATATTCCATCAAGGAAAAGTAGAACATCATTTGTCTAGTATCTAGTATCATCATCCTCTCCCATCAAGGGGTTCACCTCTTAATCAATGCACACATATGTGCAAAGAAAGCCTCACAAAATCTTTGATGGCATTACAACAAAGTTGTTGGCTGTAATATTATTTTGCAGGTCATTCAACCTATTTCTATGCTAATCTTGAAGAACCCAAGATATTTAGTTATTATATACAGTAGATTGCAAATAAACTCTTAACATTGAAACCATTCTAGCTGGCCAACATAAAGCTGAACTTTACACAGGGTGGATCATTCAAAAAGGAAGAGACAATGTGCCTTTTTCTGAGCAACAGCAGCTCGACATAGCTTGTTCTTCATTTGCTTGTATTTCTCTTCATACTCTGTGACACGCTGTGTAAGCACATGCTTCTCCTGCAGCCATTCCATACGCTGGTATTCTGAAGTCCTTTGGAAAAATCAGGGCAAAAAAATCAAGAGGTCATACAATGCAGCACATTCAGTTAATACTTTAAGGCTCTTAAAACAGGTGCATCTTTTCACAACTCTTACTTTTATATACTTAAAGGATCTGATGTGAATTTTATTATGTTAACAATCTAATTGTGACTACGACATTTGAACCTGTGCATTATCCTAGGATTTCTTTAACTATCAAATTTTGAAAACTGATTCCAAGAAGCTGATTGTTGGTGTCTTGTTGGATCAGCATGCAGCCAAACCACCCAGAGAAAATTCCTCAATTCAGGTCAAACCATCATAGTAGAACACAAGAGGAGATGCCTATTCCAAACATCAGTTGTCAGAACTGTTGACAACTACCTTCTCTGTTTAGGAGGGCAGGGTGCTGCCCTATGGGGTCTACTAAATCTTCATAACAGACTTGCTTAGGATGTGTTCCCAACCAGAACAAACACCAGCTCAACAAGAAGCTCCCACTAATATGGTTTCTAGACAACATTCCAGCTGAACACATACCACCAAAGGCATATGTTATCTGTTTAGACTTTTGCATGGTTACAACACACTAAAATTAGGCTGTGTTCTCTAGCAGTGTATAGGAAAGGAGCCATTTCTCCGTGCTGCCTTGTTTGTTTGGGCTGCCTGCATTGCGAGCCAAAGCAGGCAAGAACTAATGGAATATTTCATTATATTACTGTTAAAAATTAAAATCAAATGGTGAGATTCTATGTAGCAGATTTTAAGAAGACCAAGGCCTGGTATTAGTGCATCCACCACTACTCCAGTCCCGGGCAGATGCATTTTCCCTGCGGGGACTCTGAATGCATCTCCATAAATTTCTCACCAAACCACCTCTCCCTTCCCCACAGCAGAAGTATTGGGCATCCACTCTCACTTGGGAAACAGAGTCCTGGCCCCTGTGTCACCTGTCATGGCTCTTCTAGTTGATGCAGCATGGCTTGTGCCTCACTCTAGACTGCAAATAACTACTAGCACCCAGGAACCAAAGCACTTTGGATGAGCGCTGCTTAGCAGCAAAAGGATTTCAGCTGAAGCAATGGTTTAAAATGCTTGAGTTAGGTGTGAGGGTTTCTAGAGGTGTTTTGTGTTTTGGTTTTTGTTGTTGTTTGGTTTAAATGCCACTAACATTGTTCCCAAAATGCTAAACAAGTCCCTGTTTGAGCTCATCTCTGATCTGTATCAGGCTCATAGTTTGCCTTCAGCTGTTTTTCTCCTTTCACATTTTCATTTCCAAGCTTAAGATTGACACAGCCAGATATGCAGCAGCTTTGCCTACTTATGCTCAATGCTCAACTGGCACTATTTATCTGGAACTTTTTATCTTGTTGTCTCATCTTTTCACTTCCTGTTGCTTTGGTGCAATTAACTCTTTGGTGTTCAAGCTCATAAGAATTAACTGAACTCAGAAAGGAGGTTCTATCACTCACAGATTCATAAAAACAATGGGAACATGACCCAAGGCTCCCAGGGTAGCAATGGCACAGGCCTGCAGGAATTACATGCAGGCTACAGAGCTGCTTCATTTCTGCAGTACCAACCTTAGTGCATCTCTTAGTACCTACATACTTGTATACAATGATCTCTGAGGACTGACAAGTCCCTTCCACTGCCTTCCCAGGAAAAACTAGTCCTGACTGTTTTGTGATCCATAAATATGTAAATGACAATGACAGCCTCATTCAAGTAACAGCAATGATCTCACTCAACATGTGAGTACACCTCCCTAAAGCAAACATCCAAATATTTAATGTGCTAGTGACATACTCTGCCATCCAAATGCAATAATATCTTCAAATGTTGAATTGAAAAGCACTACTTAAACTAATGACACCATAGCAATTGCAGCACCCATTAATAGGAAAAGAGATGTTAAAACAAAAGTTACATAATATCCTTTGGAAATGTATTTAATCTGGGACACCGACTTTTTGAAGCATCCACCACACAATAATCCAGTACTAGTTTGACAAATATTGGGTTACTAAACTAGTAAATTCTGAAAAACCATTTCAGACTGACAAACTGATCTTTAAATTGCAGGAAGGTGTTCATTTCTGTATGGAATCTGAATAAAATTTGGCTTCCTTCATCATTTATTGTCATACTTTGTTGACATGCGGTCAAGCTTGTGCAAAAAAAGGAAAGTGATTATTTTTAATTTTGATGAGAGGAACTAGAAGATATTTTATAAGCTTTTACTTACTTCATATCAGCTAAAAGTAGCTAGTGGGAAAGGGAAAGAAGTATTCACACATGTACTGACTGGGACTGTGGAACCTTATCATGCATAATACAATGTTTGAATGCTCTTTTCACACATACAGCTTAAACACTCTTAAAAGAACTCTCTGAAACTCTAGATCCATTTATACCTATAGAAGTTTGACGCCCTCTTCAGTCAAGTAGAATTTCAATTTATGCAAGAAGTGTACCTCACTAATCAATAATTAATTTTAACAGATACAAATGGAAACCAATGGAAACAAACTCCTCTGTTTTTAAAGCTGACATGAGGAAAGCTTTTATACATGCTATGCCCACAGAATGTACAGCCATTTTTTACAACTGTTCAATATTTCCTGATCATTTTAACTTTCTGACTTTATTCAGAATCTACAATCCACAGTTAAGTAATCCATATGAGAAGAACACAAGCAGCATGAAAAATAAAGCCAAAAGAAAAAAATTACTTCTCTGTTTCCAGTTGAGCTTTCTCTGCCTGAGCCCTTGCATGTTGACATTCTTGTTTCAATCTCTCTATTATTTCCTTCAACTTTTGATTAGATTCCAGCAAATCTTTTTCTGATTGAGAAAGTGAGGCAAGCTGGAGTTGGATATCATTTATTTGCTGCCAAAACAAAAAAGAATTTTTCTATTTCAGAAGATATGCAAATAACCAGCAACTGATTTTGAGATACTGAGACAATGCAAAATGGAGACACCAACTAGCTTTAGCTTTTCATTAGCCTTTTTTACTCGTTTCTTTTCTCTTTACTCAACACTTTCCCCAGAAGCTTTACAGTAAATGACTACAAGACAAAGGGTTTCTGTTTTAGTTAAAATGAAAAAGATAGGCAGGATGCTTCTGCCACTGAAGTGTCCCCCAGAACTTCAGAAATCCAACACTTCAGCCCCAGGCCTGAACAGAACTCGAGGACCATGAAATATTTAGCAGCAGAGCTGTGGAGCTTTCCAGGCTCTTCTGTTCCATAACATACTGAGTGTTACAGCCAACAGGGACTGTACCAATCAGTTCACAAAACAAGGAAGCACTGAAAAGTGCAACCTCTGCAGCCAGCATACACAAATGATCATTTCCCTTTCCTTTTCCTCCCCTCACATGGACACTTAGATCCCCCAATTTCTGATTTCTGGAGGAAAAAATAATTGTCTCAAACTTCAAGTGCACACAGCTTGCAGAGTACTTTGATGCACAGCTATTGTTATTACCTACTAAATAACATCACAGGCAAGCAGGAGTTAAAAAATATAGGTTTGGTTTTCAACACTGCCATCAATTGACTATGCAATAGAAATATACCTCTTTACACTAGTTTGTTCATTTATGAAACATCTGTTAAACACTTGAAGAACCTCAGATGAGAGACGCAGTGTAAATGCAAAGCATTACCTAGAAACAATTTATAAGTCTCCATGGCAACTGAATCTCCAGTTAAATAGTGCATAACCATATTCAATATACCAGTCTATAAACATTCAGCTTTGAAATCCCTGTTACCCACAAAACACATGAAGCAAAAAACTGTAATCCATTTATAGAGGTCCAGGAAAGCACGATTGATTTCTGAACACTTCTCCTTTAAATATCTGAAGTACACATTTCATCCCTCCAGGGGAAAAAAAAAAAGCCTTAAAAATTCAATCTAATCTTCAAACGCAGGACATGGTAACTACAGGGAAGAATGTATTTCTTTGTAAAACATTATAATGCAATAAAACCTTACCTGTTTCAGATCAGCATTTTCACATTTCTTTTCTTCCAGCTCTTTTGTCTGCATAGCTTGCTGTTGAATTTTTAATCTAAAATTGTGTAAGACATCCTTATTTTTATCTAATCAAAATTCCAATGCTATAAATTAGGACAAATCAGCCTGACAAATAAATGGCATTATTTGAAAGGCTAATAAATATTTAACTAAAAAAGCACTGAAAATATATTTCTATTCATTCTTGGAATTCACATAGGAATAAGACTTTTGGAGTATGATTAATTTTATCATGCTAACCTTCAACTATAGTAAGCTAAGTAAACTCCCAACCATAATAACCAACTCAGAGATATCATATTAGGTCTCAGATTGCCAATTTCTGCTATGGTGCCATTGTGGAATGAGAAATTATTTACTCTAACACTGGGGCTATGTCAGCAGCCAGCACTAAACTAGTTTTAACAAAGTTGTATTGCCAAATTATTACTTCAAAAGGGTCATTGAAAATAACACTTAAAGGTTTGGACGAAAAGGGTTACCATTTCAAACAGTTAATTTTTAATCCTGCACTCTTTTTTACATAGTGCAAAAGATAATCCTGTTTAATCTACACCAGTGAACACTTCATAATGAAGGCTTCTGTCTCTATGAATAGTAAGCTTTCATACTGTCTACTGTAAAGACATTAAGGAGAGAAAATGAGAAATCTGTGCTAAGATTAGATTAGAAAAGTCACACTACCGCAAACGCTGAAGTTCCTTTTTGCTAGATTCTTCTGCCATCTGCACAGCACGTAGTTTCTCTTCATACTGATCCTTTTCAGATTGCCTCCAAGAATCTTGTTCCAGTTTCATCTTTTCTAGATCAGCTAGTCTGTTTTCGAGTTCTAACCTAAAACATTATTCAACATACACACAAGAATCACTAGAAAATGTCAGAAGTGTTTAGTTAAGAGTGATATTTTTAAAAGTATCACAAAACCATCCTCTTTTAGAAACTGAGGAGGCAATCAGTAGACATACTTTTCATTCTGTAAGGCTGCAATATTGTCAAAAACTTCCTCTTTGGCAGCTTGCACTTTACGAATTAGCTCCCGATCCTTTTCCACTAAAAGCACTCTATGTCGCTCAACAGCTGCAGTAAGAATTTCCTTGTCAGACAGCAATCCTGCATTATACATTAAAAAAGTTAAACATGTCATTATTGGTAAGAACCTCCTAGGAACCTATATTCAAATAACTTTATAAATTCACAAAAGGGAACTAAAAATCTCAATTCAAATGACAGAATTAATGGGGGAAGGAGAAAAAAACAAAACACAAGAAAACAAGAAGAGACCTTTCTAAGTATAACAGTTATATTTCCAAAACTTTTGAAAAGTAACCATTACACTGGAATAACTGTCTATGAGAGTTTCTTACTTTAATAAATGATAGTAATTAAACAGTTAATATTATTACAGATTTAAACTCCACAGCAATTTATACAAAGCATTTGTGTCTGTTCCATAACAGCTATGCAAAGGTCAAGCAAGAAAATTTTCATTTTTGGAAAAAGCTTACAGTAAACAGGAACTGGTTGTCATTGAAACCAGTAACTGGGCAACAACAAATCTCAATTTTAATCCACCTATATTACCAAATGAGACATTTCTAGAACCATGACTTCTTAGGCAGGGACAAATTATACAAACTAAAATCTTGTAACTGACACCTGTATTCACTGGCAAATAAGCCAACATGCTCTAACAGTGACTCCTGGTTATCCAGCTAATTCAGCAATGCAAATGGAATTCCACAGTAAGTTCAGGTTAACTTAAATCTTGTCTGTATTCAGTTTCATATTTCACAGAGCCAACATTTCTAGCTTGCAATACACTGTAAGCATATTGTCAATACAGAAAACACCACTTTTTCATTGCTCTTAGTGAACTTACTATTCAAGCAAGTGAACAGAAACAACTATTTCAGAAAGACAAATGTACTGTTTTGGGGCTATGGCAAATCAATGAGGACAGTTCTCTTTAAAACGGTGTAATTGTGTAGTTGTGTGATTTAAACACAACTAGTACTAGAAAGCTTTGGCCTTTTCACTCTAGAAAGCTATTTCAAGTTGCCTAGATACTCAGCTGCATCAGGTAGCTTACAGCAATGCCTGTTCCCTTCAAAGAATGAGCTAGGTGCTGTATTTTGTTTCATGTGGCAGCCTTACGGAATTGGTATCAATTCCACAGACACAGAATCAAAAAACCCAACCACTGAAGCTCTGTGGCACGATACGGTTTCAAGCAGAGTATGAAAGACTCGAGAATTTACCAATAATAGAAAAAAATAACCATATGAAGTACATAATTTGAAACACATTATGCTCAAATTGTGTCACAAATGCACTAATTTACATAAATGAAAAACTGCTCTCAATTGTTCTTTGCCTGGTAGAGCAAGTGAAACAACACAAGTATTTCAAATACCAAATGAATTGTCAGATCTATCACCTAGACCAGAAGTAGAAGCTGGAGACTGCTGGGGAGCATTCAGACAAAAAAACCAGTTGTATTATTCTAACTGAAGTAAATAGATGAAATAATTACAAAATAATTTCATACTTTACCATCCATTTCACTTTGAATCTTGTTTCTCTCTCTTTCTACTTCACTCTTTGTTCTTGCTGCCTCCAGTTTGACATTTGTTACCTCCAATTTATGTGAATGTTTAAGTTCTTTTACCTATGAGTTAGTAAAAACCAACGTCAAATTAACTATAATAAATTTATGTATATTTACTTTACTTCTGACTAAAGATACCTCCGAATCAAGCTAAAATAAAATTAAATTGAATCTCCACAAGTAAATCAAAACAGTGATATCCAAAGCCAGAATATCAACTACTTCCCCAAGTAATTTCAATTTGGTAACTACTTATAGTCTCCCTGGCCTCCTGGAGTGCTACTCAATTTCTCAAAATCCAGGTCTGCATAGTCTTGAAGTGCATTTTAAATCAAATACTGCTCTACAGACACATCAAATGGCCTCATAAAAGTAGGAGCCTTAAGAACATCAAATCAATGAAAATTACTGCTTGCATGGAAACTTTCTATAGTTTAGGCATTTGAACGCAGTAATTACACGGTCAATGCAAATTAAATATCTGGAGAAAAGCACTTATAATGAAAATCCATTCACAATGACAAATGTAATTACAACCTGCTTGCATATACAAGTGGCAAAAGGTTAAGAATGACACAGTAGCTTATTAAGTAACTACATGGAAGATTTAGTTGCTTATATATCAAGTTGATAACATTCAGGGCAACTTGAAAAGATTTAAGGTGGCTTTTTTAAGGCAGAAAATCCAGAGGACAAACATGCACCTGTGCTCAGGAATAGGTTTGAGTGGGAGCAGAAGCAGGTGGAGGTTACTATAATAAAGCTTTTATTTTCCTCCCTTTGAGAAACATGACTGTAATATTTAATTTTCTCCTGCTTCTGGAGGGGAGCAGAGAAGACCAGTTGATACAAAAAATAAAGACTGTAACAATATTCTATATATTCTGGGAAATGACTGAAAAATCTTTACCAGAAGTTTTCCCTTCCTATTTAGCATTCATGGGGGCCAAGTAGGGTATATTACATAAAGAGGCTTTAAATAGCAGTATAGCTACACCTTATTCCTGTGGTAAATTAAAACTTTTTTTAATGAATCACCAAAATTAAATACTTAGCACTCAAATATGCACTGTAAAAAGATCTCAAATAAAAAAAAAAAAGGAAAAGCATACAATCATAAAACGAAACCTCTAAGATCTGGTGCCAACACAACAAAGTCACTCAAATATGTTTTAAGACAATGGTTAACTTAAAATGCTGTGATGCAATTCTGTACTGAAATGTTTCTGTACAAGCTATGCTGGCATTAACCAAAGAAAAAAGCTATGCTAACGTGATCACTCTGCTTCTAATCTAACCTAAATCTCCACAAGTAACTCCAATGCAGCTTGCTTCCTGTAGCTAACACAGCCCATTCAGAGGATAGTTTTTAAGACCTCCAGAAAAAAAAAAAAAGATAGAAAGATCAGTTTTAGGCTGACTGTTTTCATGAACATTGAAAACATGAATACAAAGATACCACTTCACAAGTCTTGTTCTGTTCAGGAAAAAGATCTAGAAGAAGGAATAGTAACAACATAACCTCAATCTTTAGAGAGACTTTCAGGTATGACATATCTCCTGTAAAGTCATATATTCTTTGTCTTTCAACTGGAATTGAGGGAAAAATTCCATATCTATTTTAAGTCACAGCAGATGACATTGTAACTTTTAGTCTAAAATATAAGCAGAAAAACATAAAAGGATGTGAAAAATATATTTTAGACACCATAAAAGTACTTACTTGAGCAGCTAAGGAATTGACTTCTCGTTCAGCTTTGTGGAGTTTGCTAGTTAAGAGAATGTTTTGCTCATGACTCGTCTGCAGCTCTTTCTCAATGCGATCAACCTGCAGTTCAGCAGACTTCTTTTCTGCCTTGAATGAAGGAAGTATTTTTAGGATTTTTGGAGCTGGGTTGCTTCTTGTTACTCATTTGAAACCTTTGGTTAATCTGGGCTTTCAGATATTACTGTCTCATTATAATATATAGTATCACATATAAATATTCAACTTTGTTCTACCATATATTCCAATACAACAAGGGTCTTGAATTTTACTGGAAAGGCACAACTATTTTTACTAACACCTCCTACACAGAATCACTCCCATTTTCAATCCTCCTTGATAAGGAGTGATGTAATCTGACTTACTTAGGAGGCAGCAGGTGTGCTCACCACTAAATTACTGGGCTATAAACAGTGTAACTACAATTAGTGTTCACAAAGGGTAATATGCTGGCCTATGCAGTTATACTGATGGAAAAATTAACATCCTGGAGAGGAAATAAAATACAATTTTGGCATTATAGACTCTGATCTTTACAAGACAAGACCCTGATCTTTAGTGAACATGAAAAAGGTAATCTAATACATGATTTCTAAACACTTCTGCTTTCAGCAGGGCTCTCTTTAAAGCTGTCTAAGAAGATTACAGCACTTTTTAAGTTGAGATCAGAGCATTTTGTAACTGAAGTATACAGCACTGATAATAGTAACAAAAAAAAAAAAAAAAGAACCATCTATCTGCATGCTGCAACTGTGCAAAAAATCTAGATGAAGAGGCTCACTGCCTAGAGAGGTAGCAAGGACTGACAGAAGGTCTGGAGGAATACAGTAGAATCCTGGGAAAAGTGCAACAGTCCAGAAATACCAAGGAGAGCAACAGCTGAGTAATAAACAACTGCAGTAATGTGGTGGAGCAAGAAGAGGCATAGGACAATGACAGATGATGAAGGGACTAAAGAGGGGTGCATCATGTGACATTCTTGAAAAGAATAAAGAATTTACTGCAGCAGATTATTAACATATTGGTTTCTAAGTCCAGCTAAGTGGCAAGGGTTGACATGACCCTCTTACTGACTACAAATATGGATATGACTCGCTTGTTTTGAAAGGATAATCATTCAGCATAGTCTCTCAGTTGAGAGACTTTCCAAAGTTGAACTGGCAGTGCATGACTCCCAGTCAACTACAATTTGACTTTAAATCTGAAATGTAGAAATTCAAATTGTGGAGTCAGTGGCAAAATTATCAGTGATTTCTGTGACAGTTCTGTCAGGCCAAGTGCTATTCTTACTGCACTCTACAGGGAGGTAAAATAAGAACAGAAAATCTTACCTCTAGAGATCGAATCATGGTCTGCATGTCAGCTAACTGTCGTGCTTGTACTCTTTGAACATTTTCTGCTTGCACAACACTGTTGTGTCTTTCTGCTCTTAGTTCTTCGACTTCTGCTTCTAAGGCTTTTAATTTCTGACACAGTTGTGCCTTTTCTCTGGAAAGTGCCTCCACACGTTTACTGTCCCTTGTGGGATCAATGCTAAGCAGCTGATTATGGAGTTCTTCCTTATCTTTATCCAGTCTTGCAATCTGATAGTTGTTAATCAGAAAAATAAAAGTTCTTACATTGGTTAGGTGTCAGGCAGCAATATTTACAGTAATTAACAATTCAGAAAAGAGTAGCAGTGGACATTTAAACATTCATTTGCTTAGAGTAGGAAATTCAAAGCAAGACCACCTGAATGCCTGTTATTAGTGTGGTCTGTTTGAGCACACTACAGAGTGCAACACTGGTTGATGTCCTCATTAGCAAGCTGGATGATGGCATGGAGTCACTTTCAGCAAGCTTGAGTTTGACACCAAACTGGGGGGAAATGGTCAATCTGTTGGAAGGCAAAACTGCTATCCAGAAGAATCTGGACAAGCTGAAGGAATGGACAGAACCGGATCCTCTTCAATAAGAGGAGCAAGACATGCATCTGAGATAGAGTAGTCCAATGCAACAGTACAGGCCCATAGCAAGGGGAGGAAGCATCTCCATGGAAAAGGATCTGGGGGTCCTAGTGGACAGAAAGCTAAAGGTCAGTCAGCAGAGCACCCAATCCAATCCTGGCAGATTGGCAGAAGGATAACTAGCAGATCCAGGGAAGCGATCCTTTGTCCCCTTTCCAGGACTGGTAAAGCTGTACCTGGAGTTTGTGTCAAGTCCAGATGGCCACTAAGGTGTTCAGAGGGTTGGGGAATATGACATATAAGGACAAGCTGAGGGAACTAAGCCACAGCTCAGAGAAGAGGCACAATGATGGGAAGAGAGGCAACAGGCACAATTCGGAACAAGTGAAGTTCCAACTACGTATTGTGAAAAAAGTTTACCATGAAGATGGTTAAATACTGAAAGAGTCTGCCCAGAAAAATAATGGAATCCCCATCCTTGCAGATGTTCAAGACTTGGCTGGACATGGACCTGAGCAATCTGATCTCATTACACTTCAATATTTTAAACAAGATTTTGGAGTATAAAGAGTCTCTTCCAACTTCTTATGATTCCTCTATTTTATAATTACAACAGAACTCAAATCTGCTAATAACTCCAGACAGCCAACATGACCGGGCCCTGACAGACTAGAAACCAAAAAACAAACAAACAAACAAAAAACCCAAACCAAAACCCAATAACAACAACGACAAAAACCCCAACTCTCTCTTACAAAGTAGTACAAAAGGTACAAGCCAATCTGGAGACTGTAATTAACAAACATAAATTCATAGATTGCTACACTTCAAAATAACTTACATGGACTGAATATAATAGTGGGACCAGAAGAGTAAGAAAGAAAGGTATGTAAGAATTCTCTCCATATTTGGAGATTAGTCCAAACTCTGATCTGCAGCAGTCCTTTTAAAAGTTTCACCAGTGTTGTCTATGAACAAACCTGATTTCTGCAGCAAAAGCCCTCCAAATGCCTTTTATGAGGAGATTCAATTGCATTATATGCCCAAGCCATCATTTAAGAATCAGGATGTTTTTATAGCCTCCTTGTGCAAAATGACATGGGATGTTAGAAAACCTTTGAGAGAAACCAGATCACACAATGCCCTGGGCTTAAGGTAGTTGCATTCTGTATAAATGTGCTAATTAGCTGCAGGACTAGCAAAAACTCAACAAGCCCGTGAGAGAGGCAGGCTGTAAAGCAGCATGTGGGTTTAGCTCCAGGAAGGACAACTGTTCTGTTTTTAATGCACTACATTTGCAAACTTGGATTGATTTTGCAAGTGATGATTGCTTTGATTTTTGTCTGATGTTTGGAGTAATACATTCAAATCTGGCATCCTAGAATATATGCTTCCAGACAAATACTTAAATGGATATGCAAATGACATCTGCAACTCATTTACAATGATGTATCTATTTAAAACATAAATAAGCTGACAATTTATTTAGCTACATACACTTTTGAAAGTCCAAAGAAATGAAAAAAAGGTTTCTTCAGGAGCTAATACAAATGAAATAAAGTTACCAAAGTTTTCAGTATCCTTTTGATTATCACTATCTTGATCCAAACTAACATCATGGTAAGTACATTGCAAAACATACCCTTATCTGCTATTAACAATATATCTTCCTTGAGAAGTTGCCACATAAGTAATTTAAAGCCTAAACTTCCATTGGTCAGTCAGATAATTAATTTCAAATTAGCATCATGTCACAAATCACAAATGTGATTAAAAACAGCTTTAAGCAAACGTCATTTACCAGAAAGCAAGTTATTCTTACTTTTAATAGCACAAATATTGCAACCCATCACTGAACAAATCTTTAGAGGCAGCCTTAGGCTAAGTCACAGAAGTGCTTCGAGAACGAAGAGAATAGAAACAAACATGAAATGCAGTCAAACTGACAACCCTTCAAGCACCAATAGTTCCACAATGTTCAAGCAGCTTTGTCAGAGATACTTTCTAAGCTACTAAAATATTCTACATACCTCAGTCTCATATTTTATTTTCTTCTCTTCTAAAATATGTGCATATTCTTCCTTTTGATGCTCAAATTCTGATTTCAGAAAGGTATGGTCATAACGAAGTTTGTTATACAGTGTTCTGTATTTTTCTACTTCCTAAGTCAGAAAAAAAAAATAAATTAAAGTTTTCAAATTTATTTCCTTTAAATGTCCATGCAATGTTTCTATTGCTTCACAAGTTGTCTTTGATTAACTGAATGCTGCCTCCTCTCTCTTCTATGATTTCAACCTTTCCTGAGGTTGAAATCTGGGACAACAGTACCAGAGAAATAATGCCATACTTTGCTCCCCCTTTCAGTTTTAATTTCCTAAGATTTTAGGAACAACTATAAAGCAGCAATCACTACTCTAAATGAAATAAAATTTCAATACTTATGACTTACATTTTCTAGCTTCTGATAACGCTCTCTCATAGGAGACTCCAATTCCTCATACATTTTTGCTTTTAACCGTTCTAATTTTTGAGGAGTTAGCACCTTAAAACAGAAAAGTATCACAAATAATTAGTCATATTCATTCATATTATTTACACTGTGATTGGTCACATAGCCAGGAATAAGGTATTTCAAATATGTTTTTAGGAATTTTACTTAATTTTCTAGGCTTTTCTAAAGAAAATTTAATAGTAGTTTCAAAAGCAAAAAAGTATTAGTGAATTAAAAATATTCTGGGAAGATAACAAACATTTGGAATGTCAGCATTTATCAATAGAAGCAACACAAATTTCAGGCTGAATTGCCAAGAGATTTATCTCCTTTGTGGGGGATGGGGGAAGGAAAAGCAGTCTCACATGAAAGATAAAGAATTAATATCTAACTGAAACAGTAAGTGAACCAACCCAAAAAGATCAAAACAAGCAACACCAAACAATTATTTGCAAAACACATTAGATGTGTGTTCTCCAACAGGTACATGGATACTGGTTTAAATAGAAAAAACCATCAGGAAAGACTCCTGGCCTTAAGCTCGATTCTGTAAGGTATTTTGTTAAAATTTCTTGATAGGGTTCACACAACAAACTATCTACCAAGAAATAGTTTAAAACAAAAAAATTCATCCACAACTGTGACATAGTCTTATTTATTCTAATTTTCTTTCACTTATCTGTACCCTGGAGTCCCTGGAAACTAGTCCTAGATATGGTACTGAAGCACATCTCCTCCATTCAGAGTCTGGGATCCTTTGGTTAGAGATTATATTTTTTTCCTAAAAACATGTCCTGCATTACTTTAAGGAAACAAGCAGTTACATAGAGTGTCACCCAAGTTATCTTCAATGTTGAGGAGTTTTTTTGTTTGATTTTGGTTTGGGATTTTTTTTTAAGAAAAGAAAGAGGAAAGCTGTCATCACAAAGAAAAACAAATATCCATCTTTCTAGTCACCTGTCCTAACAGATTTAGGCACCTAAGTTACCCTCCAAGACAGATGATTCTCCCCTTAACAGCAGAGCAAGCATGGATAGAGACTGAGAGCCTTACACAGCACCTAACAACAGGATTTGGATGATTCAGTTAAACAAGGAAACACTATTTTCAACCCATAGTCACTCTAGAGAAGAGCCATTGCTTGGACTGGGTGAATTTCAAGTCATCTGAAATATATCCATGCTGCATGAACAGAAAAATATGCATGGTCCTACTACATGATAAAAATACATCCCAAGTCCTTCCAGTAAATTATCTCACCTGCTGCTTCACTTGTTCCAGCTCCTGTGTTTTAGCCAGCAACTGCTCTTGAAAGTCAGCAAGAAGCTGCTGAAATTTGTCATGTACAGTCTCTTTTTCAACTAACAACCTTTTCAGTTCATCTTGTGATTTGGTATAATCCTCTTGCAATCTGAAAGATAAAATTTACTTTATATTCACCTTTTAAAATTAGACCTTAAAGCTCAAAAGACTCACACACAGGAGCAAACATACGGACACCAAATAAGAACTAAGCTATTAATATCATCTTTCTGTAATATATTGAAAAGTTATCCCACAGTTATAAGCATAAAAAGTGCTGCAGAAACATCACCTGCAACGTCTTAAGGTACTTCGAATTGCTTCTTTTCCTATATGAACAAAAATCTCTTAAAATCTCTCCTTACACACAGGAATAGCTAACACACATCTCACACATACAAATAAATCCCTTCCAACATTTAGCTTCACCTTTTAACAACTCAAAGAGAGAAACTTGCTTAAATTGATGTACCTTAGATGTTCTGCCCTTAGAGTTTGGTAATTTGCTTTGTGGTGCTCACTTCGCATTTTTTCATCCATCAAAAGTTTTAGTATTTCCTGTGAATTAGCTGCTTCACCACTTTCACCCACAAGGGGAAGGAGGTTGCCCAAAGCATCCATCTTCTGAGCACTGCTCACGATGAGTATGGAGGAGACAATTAACGTATAACTGATCTACAAGATCATCCACTGGTTACACTGGCACCTCAGAAGATCAAGACACCTGAACAAATACAAGGACATGTGATTAGCATTCAAGTACATTCACAGTTCAAAGGTTTCACACACTGCTTTTGCTTTACAGCAGAAACCTTTACTGGAAGTGCAACTCTTCTCAGGGCAGGCTGCATGGGCAGAGAAGTAATAGCGCTTCCAGGGGCACAGGATCCACTTAAACATGAAGGTCATTGGAGTCAATACAAAATAAGAACAAGCACTACTATCTGAAACATTATAAGACATTTTTACTTCTGGTCTACATTGAGACTCCAACCATGATGCCCTCTTTATGCCTTTTTAATCAGAGTTCAAGCAGAGGTCACAGATAGCAGACACACAGCTTTTCTTACTACTTATTAAAAAGTCTGTCACACTGTCCTAACATGCTGTATTAATCAACACACAAATACTTCAGCTGGAAGAAAAGCAGATAATTCTCTACTGAATTCCTACCAAGCCCTCTCTGGAGAAGAGCTAAGGTATCAGGGACAGCCTGGAAGACACCTGCCCACAGTTCAGTTCTGAAATATGTCACTTCCTTATTTTCAAAGCTTATTTTGTGGTTGCTTGTGACCTTTCCAGAAAGACTTTTGCAAAATGTGATAATATCAGAATGGTGTGAAGAAAGCTGCAAATCAAGAGTTCCTGACAAATAAGAAAGTATTCTAATATGCCTCATAAGTGCTTTTTGATATTTGAAGAAATAGGTATAAATCTGATCATTACTGACACTTCCACAGTATCTGGGGGAGGGAGGACTGTAGCTGAATTTTAGGGAAGTTACAAAGACTTGAAAACAACTACTCTGCCATTTTAGCTTTTTGCATAGCTGGACTGATGCCTAAGAAGTCCATGTCTGCAGTGTGCAAAGTGTACCTTTGTCTAAAGTAAAACTCAAACAGAAAAATGATAAATCCCTACCATCACTACAAATACCTTGCCTTCTTTACATGCACAGTTGCATGTATATTTTCTACCACAGCACTCCTTCATGAATGTATCTTAAACAGTTCAATTTGATTTTATAAACCCCTGAACTATAAGCAAGATGAAAATATGGGGAAAAAACCCATTCCACTACGACATGATAATGTCAAGAATGTGTAAATGTAAGACTTTCTTTCCCTGTTTTCCTTCCTCTGTTGCTAAAACGAGTAAAGGTCAGAGAAAAACCTACCACTCATAACACCAGTCTAGGCAAAGCAACAACAGCAAGTTTGTATTCTGCTTTACCCAAATTTGCTGAGAGAACGAAGAGGAAGAAATCAGAATAAGGAACATTCTCCTCTGTGGCTGTTCTAAATGCACAACCAATTTCAAACATTAATGACACAGGTTTTGAAGACCCTCCTAATCAATACAATCTCTTTTTCATCCCTGAATTTTGTTGGCTGTTGAGAAACAAAGGACAACAGCAATTTTCAAACTCAATATAAAGACATTTTCAATTGTTAAACCAACAGCTGGACGAGGAGAACAGGTCAGTGATGCTAAAGACAATAAATCATGTGAGAGAAGAGAAAGCTCTGGCACACAGAAAATTCAAGGCAGCATGTGCCTAAGAATTTCTAAGCATATCAACAGGGTTAACATGATCACTATTAAAATCAAACAAAAACCCCACACAAACAATAAGAACAAACCAAAACAACAAAAAAAGCCCAACAATCAGGCAACAGCACTTTGCTTTCATATGTTATAGATATTAAATGTCACTATCAAACTGTAAGCCAAAGTTCAGAATTAGGAACACAGCATTTAAAGTCAGATCTGAATCCTGCTGCTTACTCAAGTAAGAAGTATTTTTTGAAGTGGCATAATGGAGATAAAGTCAAAGACACCAAGGAAACGCTACGTTTTCTCAGACAATGTCAGCCAAAAGATAAACTGGAACACAGCCTTTCCTACTCTCTATTCCAAGCTGCTGCAGGTGAGAAGTATATTCTCTCCTCACAGCTTTCGTTGCTATCAAAAAGCGCACAAATTACAACGCAAGACACACACCTGGCCATGTTTTCATATGCATGAAGATTTCATTAAAAAGATAAAAGGAGAAAAGAAGGGGAGATAATTGCAGCTGACAAAACAATGCTCCAGACTGCGAAAACCTGTTGTATTCAAGGAAACAAAACTCTTTTGGCTTGCAGGGACATCTAGCGGCAAATGTCGTGATTTGCATTCCTGGTGACAACTGTGAAACAGAGATTTGATTACTTCATGAACTCTTTCCTCGAAAACACAAAGAGCAATTAGTAATATTTAACCTATTCACATGCAGAAAAGTTTTGTCTTGTTTTGGGGTTCTTTTTCCCGCATCACAAAATAATTTCTGGCAGTAAAGTGCTAATAGTCAACAACATTTAGGGATACCAATACTTTAAGTATATTACCAACCAGAATCTCTTCTGTGCTAATGGCTGACAGTAGTTGCTCACAGTCAGTGAACAGGCCTTAATTAATCTTCAAAATTACACAAAGACTACAGTCATAGTTTTTGAGAAATACTTTAAAAGAACACTAGGTTCTTCCTCTCTTGGAGATGTGTTCACGAAGTGGAGAAGCATAAAACATACTTTAAAGAAACTAAACCCACCATCATATTTAAACTTAATTCTACACCTTCTTATTTAGCAAGCTACCAAACTGCAAATTTGTATCAGTCATCCCAAATTCCTACTATGAAGCCTTAACATAGTTTTCCATAGGTATAAATACAAAGGCATTGGTGCAGAGTCCTGAAACCTAGGAAATGCACACTCTATGGCTAAAATGGTAGTACTGCAGAATACCTAAGTGAAGTAAATAAATTACATTTCCAAGAATCACCTTTGTTTTGCCTTTCTTCTCAAATTATTATTATTTCTCTTCCTAAAGAGAGAAACACTGCTGAATTACCTACTATACATCTCTTTATAGCTGCACATCACGAAAGGGCTTTGCTTTTGCAATATTTTTCAGCTATATTATTTTAACTTTTTCTTTGCTACAAGCTCTTTAAAAGTGAGAATACTTGCATTTAGAGAAAAATATTATATATCGATACGATTTTTTTCTTTATATGAATTTTTATGGCATTTTGTTTACAACACCAAGGCTTCCTTCTTGTTCACCTGGCATAACCAAATGACATGACTGCACCATGTATTGGTAATTCCCAAGTGCCATACGTAACTCGCTCATGGCTCTCTTTTCCATGCCACACTTAAAACACTTAAATTTATTGTCTTTGAACACAGTTTGAAACAGCTAGATGATACAATGAATATAATTTTGCAACTAACAAAAAAACTGACAGTATTTAGCCTTGTGCCAGGTTTTGCTCAAGCAGTAAAATTCTCATTAAAATCTGTGAAAGCCAAAGAGCTTCTTCACACAATTCATGGTCTAATTCCTCTGCCTGCTTCTCTCACAACTCCAGACCTCTTTATTTGCTCTTTCTTTTTTTTCTAATCCAATTAGCCAAGATCTTCTGAAACAATGAACTATTTGCCTGAAAGAGTGAAAAACTCCAGGAAAGCACAGCCTCTTTAAAGCAGCTCTTCAAACACCACCCCTTCTCATCCCTGCTCAAGAGTCTACAGTAAGACCAGACAATGGTCACACGCAAAAGGGTAATCCAACACAAGAGCTCGCAGTCACCAGGAACGGGAGGGCTCCACTGCTCCTTTCTTTGTCCCCATTGCTGTGTTTGTCATTCATCAGACCCCTTCATGAACTGTTTTAACTCAAGAAGCCAACACACTCAAACAAGCAGAAGACACTCAATAGTTTTTCTGTGAGGTCAGTGAGTCACACGAGCTCATGGAAAAATCCAGCAAGCGACATCATCAGTGAAAGTGGGCAGCTGGTACGGATGGGGGAAAGGAACAAAGAGCCAAGTAAACAGACAGGAGGAGGAGCAAGCCTTTCTCCTTTCAGGGGCACAGAGCTGGCACAGCACAGAGCTCAGATGTTCACAAAATCACAGCCTTGGACTAGATGCCCAGATTTTACATGGTCACAATTCAGTGAAACAAACCCTATCTTAAACAACTATGCAACACAATCATAAGAGATCAGACTTCCCACGAGCATCAAGTGTGCAACAAAAAACACCCCCAACCCCCTTCTATATCTTTTGAGAAATGTGGCAGCACACCACATTTTATTCTACTGATCTGTCATCAGCAACTTGCAACAGTCAATGCAATCACCTTAAAAAAAATCTAGGGAGGCAAAACCAAAGAGAAACAGGAAATCCTTTGTTATAGAGAGTTCCACAACCCAGACACTGCTCAGATGTTGCTGCAGAGAATCCCCTGAAAATCAATGCTTAACACTTTTGTGCACCAATACTGGAGAATATCTGTATGACAGCTGCATTTCAGAAGACACCAAGCTCATGCAAGCTACTCTCACTCCCTCCACAGCAGTGTTCAAGGTACAAGTTTCAACAACCATTAACCATATTATGGCAGTGTCCATCCCTACACACTGCACATGGTACCACCCTCTCAGTTTCTGTCTTACACTTCAGATCTGGTTACTTATTAGGTGAAAAACAACAAACAAGGTTCTCTCTTAACTCAGGGTTAAAATTTGTGCTTTACCCACACACACTACCAAGCCAAACTGATCAATAGCAGTTACTGATCAATTTGAATTCTGAATGGGAGCTACACCTGTAAATTGAGCCGTAGCCAAGAGCAGCCAGTCTCCAAACACCATGTATGTTTTCCTATGATTTTTCATGGCAAGAAGCCTTCAAACACACATAAACCTTCACTCACTAAAGTTTCATTCAAAGTTCTACCCAGGATTTTTGCAAATAAGCTATATTCCACAAACAAAACTCTTCTGAAAAATCACTTCCCTTTCATGCTGACTCAAAAACAGAGATGTTCAGGGAGGGCATGGGTTTCACATTGTCATACATATCCTACACCTCCTGTAGGCAGAAACATGATTTTATATACACTCTACAGTACGTGGACGAAGATCGAGTGAGAGGCCAAGCGAGCTGCATAAGTCACTGTGATCTTTTTGCTGCTCTGTTTTTGTTTTGTGTTACTTTTAGACGCAGGAGCTCGGTCAGAGGAATACCACTAACACGGCTGACACACATCCAGAAGCACAGAAAAATAACAATTTTCCTCCCAGCGAACGTGGCTGAGGATGAGGATGGCTGGTGGAAAGCAAAGCAAACAAGCGGAAACACTCGAGAGCCCGCAGCGAGCGGGCTGCGCCTGCCTCTGAAGGCGACGGCGAGCGCGGCAGGCCGCAGAGGCCGCGGCAGCCGCTGCCGGGGCTGGAGCAGCGGGCACAGAGCGGCGCTGGGCCCGCCCGTCCCGGCTGCGCTGCCACCATCGGCGCGGGCCGGGGGAACGCGCGGGGCCGGGCACGGGCCAAGGTTCCTCCCCGCCCGGCCGCCAAGAGCTGCGGCCCCACGCACGCAGAAGGGCCGCGGTCAGCCCAGCCCCCATCGGAGCCCGGCTCCCCCCTTACATCCCGGTGCCCCGCACGCCCCGGCTCCCCCTGGCACAGCGGAACCCCCGCCACAGCCCAGCCAGGCGCGGCTGCCGCCAGCCCGAGCGATTTAAAAATGGCGCCTCTCACCTCCCGCCGGCCGCGCCGCCGCCGGGCCCGCGCCGCGCGGGGCACGCTGGGAGCGTTGCCGGGGAGACGGGCGGGCTCCGCAATGGCGGGGCCGCCCTCAGGGCGCTCCGAGCTCTCCGGTGCCGCTGCTCTCGCGCACAGATCGGCTGAAATGATGTAAGCACCGTCTTTCATAAACATCCTCATTGTCCCTCTAAAATCGCTTTGAATGAAGCAAGAGATTGAATCGGTATTGGCATTCCTCTAATAAAGCTAACAGCGCTTTCATAAGGATTAATATTGTTTTCAATTAGTATATTAGAAGGTGGGTATTGGTGATGACACACACTCACATAGCCAAAGAAAAGGTGACAAAAAACCCCCAAGGCAAACGTGACATTGCCAGCGCGGGAGATGACAGCTGCGGTCGCTCCCCAGAGGTGGCTGCCGGCTAATGAAGGGTTTGGATCCGCGATGGGCTCAGCTGCAATGGCGGGAGCTCAGCGCTCCTGCCAACCCCACTCTGGAAACCGCTGCGCAGGCTCTCGTGTATGCTGCACTTGTTGCAGTGCTACAAGCGAAATATCGACAGCACTCCATCCATAGCAATGTACACCTATAGGGAAATAAATGACTCCGCATGACTGCAATGAATTAAAAATGAATTTTTATCCAAAACTAATTTTGATGAAAAATATGGTCATTAAAACCCATCAATTCAGTTTTACACTGCAAAGTAATCTTTCTAGAAGATGTAATGAAGTTAAACTCTCCTTTTCTGTATCCAGTTTGCTTCTTTTTTTTAATTTTTTTTTATTTTTTCACTATCAGCTCTACAAATATTAACTAAGACCAAACACAAGCCTTTCACCCTTTTACATCTGCATTAACAGGAATGGTAGAATGGCACAGATTCTTTCTCTGGTTTTATTAGTGTCTGTTCATAGCAGGATTACATAGCTATAATATATTGGAAAACAATTCATTCACGTGAGAAACAAGACATGACACCAAGAATCCGGATCACTCAGTGTGAGCCCTGTGGGGGACACAGTAAAAAAGCTTCAAAATCTAAAATCATTTAGGTAACTAAAATCAACAGACAGGGTTGGGTGTCTCTTGCCAGCTGATTCAAGGAATAATTATTGTGTAAGTATTTCCAATGCATAATCTTTTTCTAAGAGAATAACTCAAGATGGTGGAAATTGTGTTACTTTATTTTTGCCTCCACGTTTTTCACATTAATCAGAGAAGTGTTCTTGTTTCCTTCCGAGATTGGCTGAGTCAGATAATTCCAGTTACTCACTGATGGCCAGTGGTTCTGGAGTGTGGGTGGTAATGGGGCCATTCTTCCTCGCAGTGACCATCCTGCCCCTGCTGGCTTTCAAAGGAGAACTGCTCTAGTGACTCAGATGGGAATCTTGCAGAGTACCCAGAAAGAGAGAGAAAGCAAGAATCAAGGTGGACTTCAAGGGCACAAGGAGGAAATGGCTGAAAGAAGGAGGAATAGAAAGCAGAGCTTATAGGAGTAGGAGTGGGGATAATGCACACAGCAAAAAGAGAAGAGACGGTCAGTCAAGAGAGGGATCTGGACAACAAGAGGCAGAAACAGCTAGAAAATTAAGACTTTAAATATTACTAGGCAAATATAGGGGAAAATAAGTGAGAAGTAAATATGAAGTGATTCTGTTGGGGAGAGAGGGGAACCACATACTGAAGTTGGTTTATTTGATTTCTCTTCTAACTCAGTACCTAAAGGAAACATGTATAACACCCTTACACAAAAAAAAGGATTATTCCAAACTTCTCTTTTTGAAACATTTCCCACAACACAGGCAGGGATTTTTTTTTGTAAAATCAAATTTATGCAGCTACAGGTGTCACTAGTTTATTTTTAAAGAAAATCTCTTTAAAGGACACTTGAAGTTTACTATGGCTCAAGTAAAAGTAAAGAGATTTCATTTAGAGAGCTTACAGATTTTGATCAACATTATTAGAGATTGTTTGTGACTCTTTGTCATATTATATTAGTTCTGGGTGGATCAACATTTCACAGAACAACAAAGTTCATCCTCACACAAAGAAAGCAATAAAATAGGAAGAGCTGTAAAATATGTAGAGAAGCCCAGGAAAATATTTCAATCCATTTTGCAGATACAGTCTTTGGAGGAGCATACTGACTAGTATGGTCAGAAGAAGTCTTGAGTTTGAAAGCTCATTTAGACTTCTTTGCTGCCTTAGTTGAGCAAGCTGAAAATAGTTGTTAGATTAGACAAATCCTCAAGCTCCTGTAGCCCTGTGGCATACCTGGAGAGAAGGTTTTGTACACACGCTGCTGGTTGTACCTGTAGTTTAATCCATGCTTAGTCTATGTCACCTTGACCTGAATCCAGCCTGGCAGGATAGAGGCCAAGAGGGGAATTAGTGTGGGAGTACAAGCTCAGTTCATCATCTGAGTCAGCAGATCCTGAAAGCATCCAGATTGTTTCACCATCCCATACAATCGTGGCAGAGATGTCTGTGACTATGTAGTGTGCTATTTGTGGAAGAGACTTATAACCATACACTGTGGTGGATAGATTGCCTGAGAAAAAGAATATTTTTGGCATTACAAAGTCAAAAGACAGAATTGCTTTTAAATCCCTTAGTGCTATGATACATCTTGCCCAATTAAACTTAGAGGGGTTTTTACCATTAAGCTCAGTAGGACCAGAGTACAATTTTTAGCCTAGAGCACATCAGTGGGTATAAAGCCTAAAGCAGTTTATCAAGCTATTACTCAGGTGAGTTGTATGGGACTGCTGACCACACAAGCACTGTGTTCTCTCCTTTTCTGTTCAGCCTGGATGTACAGTATCTCATGCTGATCTTCTGTCTTTATCACCAAGTGCCTATAACTACAGAGGAAAAGGATGTTCTCCTCACCAGTACCAACTCATTAAAATGGTATTCAACAGAAAAAAATAAAAGGAATTTTTTAGGCTGCAAGGGTTTCTTCCCATGTATATTGTTTTCATATATTACCAGCTTCAGTCCTGGCTGTGCTTTCATTTCCATTAGATTGATTCCATTCTAGGCACAATAACTAAAAAGTTTTTCCAAATTTACACACACAGGTGGGTAGAACCACACACTCAGCAGCTGAAGGGATCATGACTACATCAAATGCAAGCTCAATTCCTAAAGTTTCTGTCACAAGCAGGTCTGTGTTTCTTTCAGAAGCTCTGCACTGGCCAGTTTCAAGCTTGTCCTGAGGTGTAAGTTATCACAGAATCATGGAATATGCTGACTTGGAAGACACAATCAGGTCATTGAGTCCTACTCCTGGCCCTGCACAGGACACCTTAAGAGTTGCACCATGTATCTGAGGGGCTTGTTCCAAACTTTTGTGAGTTCTGACAGGCTTGGTGCTGTGACCACTTCCCTGAAGAGGCCCTTCCTGTCTCAACCATGCTCTGAATAAAAAAATGTTTTCCTGATATCCAACTTAAACCTGCCCTGACTCAGTTTCATGCCATTTCCTCAGGTCTCGTTGCTGGTCATGAGAGTGAAGACTCTTCTCCAGGCTGAAGAGACCAAGTGAACTCAGCCAATCCTCAAAGGTTGCCCTTCCAGCCCCTTCACTATCCTAGTGGCCCTTCTTTGGAGGGTCTCTAACAGTTTAATGTCTGTTTTATACTGTGGCACCCAAAACAGTCCCCAGCACTCGAGGTGAGGCTGCCCCAGTGCAGTGCAGAGGGGACAATCCCCTCCCTTGCCTGGCTGGAGATGCTGTGCCTGATTCCCCCAGGGCACCCCAGGCTGTCTGGTGCCTCCTGGCTGCCAGGGCACTGCTGGCTCATGTTCAGCTTGCCATCCACCAGGAGCCCCAGATCCCTTTCTGCAGTGCTGCCAGTCGTTCCCCATTCTATACACACAGCCAGGACTGCCCTGTCCCAGGGGCACAGTCTGGCACTTTCCCTTGTTAAGCTTCATTTGGTTGGTGATCGCCCATCTCTAATTTGTGGTGATGGGCTTCTCTTCTCTGCAGGGCTTCTCTGCCCTCAAAGGATTCGACAGCTCCTCCCAATTTAGTGTCATTGGCCAACTTATTTAGTATTCCTTTGAGTCCTGCATCCAAGATGTCAATTAGGTTGAAGAGAACTGGGCAGGGGATGGAGTCCTGCAGAACCCCACAAATGTCTAGCACCAGCCTGTCCAGTGGTTCAGCCTCTCCACTTTACTTCTGTCAGAATCTGGGCAGCTACACATAAAAGGTGGCATAGCATCGATCCACTAGGCAACTTCACAAAACTAATGATTTGTCACCTCAGTCACAGTCCAAACAGGAATTGAAGGGGATACAGTGTGGAAACTTCTCCTTTCAATTACATCAGTGCGGTGCCAGTTGCCAGGGGAGGCAGGACCTGCCATTTGACTGCTGCACCTTCTGCAGCACCACAAGCAGAGAAATAAGCACACACTTTCAGGAAGAATTTATCACTAAGTTTATAATCTGCTCTGCTAGCACTGCCTCAGCCAGCTAGTTCAGAGCAGTTCTGGATGTTGCAAAATGAGTTGCAGCATAACAGCAGATGAAGTCTTGGGTGCCTTCAGCTGATTCTGGCAGAGTCACACAACTTTGGTTCTTGCAGTTATTTGGGGCACCAACACAAAATATTTTCAGAGTACACTGCTGTTAAGGGCTAATTGTTTCATCCAGTGATCACTAACAACACAGTGGCTGCCTCTTGGTGACAAGTGACACTTCTCTTTCTGCGCTGTCAAACAGAATTGTTGTATTTAACTCTCTGCCTTTCTAATTTTGGGTGTTAAAGCAGTTACCAGGGTGTGCTATGCACTCTCCAAAGCCAGAGTTTTGAGCAACTGTGAGAACTGATGGTGAGTGAGGTGTACTTTTTTATGTCTGGTTTGCCTGGTTAGCAGGGATTATTCAGCCCATGCCAGAAATGGACAAAATCATTAGTGGTTCTGAGAGAAGCTGCTGTTTGTGAATGGAGTTAGCCTTAATATAGAACAAGTTTCAGGAACACATGTGAAACTCAGCATGACAAGACCTAGGAAAGTCTGCAGGTGACACAGCAGCCCCTGTGCCATTTCATCAAATAGGAGAAAATAGGAAATACAGTGTGATTGCATAGCAATCTGTTATGGCTGTTTCTGCTCTACTCATGGAACAAAAATAACAACATTGCCAGTGGCTGCCAGTGCCAGCTGACAAGACCTCTGCTTTACAAATAATAAAGGCAAATGTTTTGCTTTATATCAGCTATGTTATTTTTTTGGCACACGTGACCAAGGTTTCTGACAATACCATAAAAAATACTTCTTAAATTTCTAATTCTAAATTTTCAAAATAAAAAAAATCCAAAGTAAGTCCAGTCGCTTGGCACAATAGCACAACATTTGCATGCCAAATTTCACACAGGCTTTGGATAAAAGCAATGATGATACCCGGTTTGATGTTTACAGTTTTGCCATGTCACAACTGTAGGTGAAACTCAACAGGTTTTTGTCAAAATTGCAGCAGAGCAGAATGCTCAGATTTGTCAGTATATTAAAACTGGGCCTTGTGCTCAATGGATTAACTTTATCACTGTCAATTGAATAATTTGTACTGAGAAAGGAAAATTGATAGGGGTTTGAGTGATCAGACAAAGTTTAAGAGACAATATTCATCATCAAATAAATGTAAATATTTTTATTTTAAAAAATGTTAATGGCACCTTAGAGGCAGTCATGACTACACAACCAAATATACAAAAATTACATTTTCATAGTTGAATCTTTCCACAGTGCTGCACAAAATGGAGATACTATGAGAAACATTGCAGGTCACACACCAAGACAGTTAACTTTAGTCAATAAAAGCAGACAATTTTTGGTACACCTTGATACTACCAGACCCAGGTTGCCTGGGTAAAAAGGAAAGGTGGCTTTGTGCAAAACTTTCCAACAACAGTACAACTTAATATGCTAAACGTACAGCAAATCAACCGTACAAGACTGTTTTACTAAGCCTCATGCAGTCCCTATATACAGCATCCTCTCAGTTGGCTTTTTCAGGGAAAATAAGCAATTTCATTTACTAAAATAAAACTTTTCCTAATCTTTCACTGTTGCAATGTAAAATTGTCCAATACTTTGTGCAGGGCTAGCATCAGAGAGACCATTCCAAGTTTATCTGAAAACAAGCCCTTTATAATCTCCTGTACTTAAAGGCCGTGTTCTGCCATGATGGGGAATGAAGAAAGCAGATATATATTTGGTTGATTAAAAATAGCAGAGAATAAATTTGCCTGATTGCTAGTCCTAGATGGACTTTCAGAAGAGATTAAATTCTGTTATCGAAACTAAAGTGTTTAATTACATTAATCTCTGTTTATCTTCCATTGTATCATTGAATGCAGCAGTAAAATGTCTCAATCATAGTGGAAAGGGACTTGGTTTCCCAAAACAAAACCAACCAAACAAGAAAATTGGCTCTTGTACCTTCTGAATTAACTACAAGCTTCTGTGTTTTCTTGTTTTGTTCCTGAATTTCTTGTTCAATGATTTTGATTTCAGAAAGCACTAGTTGTTATTATGCAGTTAACTTCGTATCAGTCATAAGCCTGAATTAATTCAACTTCAAATGCTGGAGTCCTTGTTTATTATGTCATTCAGTAGCTAATAATTAGCTGGCAACCCTTATGATTGCAAAACTGAACCTCATGCTTACACTGGATTTGTCTAGCTTCAACTCCTGGGTGAGTGGATCACGTATCTTTCCTGCAGCAAATTCACCTTTTGCATTGCTATTCCCCAGATAAGCAGTCATTATGTGTTCACAGAAAACCATTGGCTTTTAAATACCCTTCCTGAAGTGCAGACATCAGATCTATATTGATAGATGTCCTACAGCAGAGGCACTGCATAACACAAACATTTTAATATTAAACTAAAATGCAGTGAAATTTTTTAGTGCCTCTCTAAGAATTCAGAGCAAATAGACATCACAGGAGTGCAATCAAATGAGAAGTTGCATGAATGCATATAATGTGAAGCAGAAATAGGAAGGAATTTAAACTGGGTCTTGATCAGTCCTGCCAATCACTAATTGGACTTTCAACAGTAATGGAGTTGAAGCTAGCAGAGGGATCCATTAGACAATTTTTAGAGGAAACCTCATGTAGTCCTGAATGCTGAAATAGGAGAAATCAGGAAAATTGTGCTAATTTTCATAAGAAACTAAATCTCCAGAAACCTCCAAACAAAAGCTGCCAAAAGCCTATAGAACAGGTATTAACAACTTATTGAAGAGCTTTTCCATCAGAGAACTGCTACCAAAGTGAAATGAAATATTTGCCTGCCAAGCAGCACCAAGCAGAAAAGACACTGTCTGGCAACTTTTTGTTGAGTGGGAGTGTTTTAGAGGCTCATGATGAGTAGGTGTAAGGAGTATCCTAAGAATGCCTGATGTGTTGTATGAGAATATAAAAGCAAATGGTATCCTGACAGAGTATGGTTAATTGATTGAGAAGCTGAGCAGAGTTCTCATTAGGAGCACTGCAGTTCTTTGTGTTGGCCTAGGCATACTGTCACAGGAAGCTCAGACTGCAGGCCAGACACACACACTAATATGTAAAATACACAGTCCCAGCCTAAAGGGGGGAAGTGGTGCCCACACTGAAGCTAAGGGCAGAGGCATCAGCCCAGACTAGCCCAGGCTCCTGCCTTCTCTTGATCCTGAGTATGGGCACAGCTGGCTAGCTTGTCCCACCACATGCCGGGGCTGTTTGTTCCCTCTAGGAAAAAGTTAGGAAGGACTTTTCTACACTGAAGCTGCCCCAACAATCTGCAGAGAGTCTGCCTGGAGCCCAGTTTTAGGGACAGCTGATGATTCACTGCAATAAGAAGAAAAAGTCTCATCTGCCTTAAAATCCCAGCTTCGTACGCATGAGACCTTTTAACCAGCCCTTCAAGTCTCCAGATGTGGAGAACCATCCACCTCTTTCACCAGGTATATCTTCCAGTCTAGTGAGCTAACATGGCACATGGAAGATGTCACCACATACCAGCAGTTAGCACACAGTAAGAAATGTGACAGTGAAAGCAGGATGGGAGACCTCCCTCCTTGGGTGGCCTTCCACATGGCAGAGTTCCTGGCACTACAGTCTCACTCTGTGCAAAACGACCATAGTTGCATCAAAAGCAGGCTTTTGCTCTTCACTTTACATGTTTTATTATTTCTTGATGTGCGTCACATCCTTCAGTGATTTAAACCCAACAGAGGAAAAAACCTAGAAAAGAGATGCACCTGATCACCAGTTAGGTTGTTCTAATTTACATAACTAACATTATGCTGCTTTTATAGCTTTTTCTATGTCCTCTGCCACATGTAAAGCCAAGATTGAAGTGCAAGACTTTCCTGTTTCCAATTTACAATGTAGGCCCTGTCAGATTCTGTCAAGACAGTGAGCAATCTTTTGTAGAGACATAAATTTTAGATTTTACTTTCATTTTGTACTGAGGTTATCTCCCAGAGTTGTAACAGGATGCCCTTGGAGCAGAAGCCTTCACATTCCCAGGTGTGAAGGGAATGTGAATTACCACCCCAACATCCTTTCTTATAAGACAAATAAAACCTTTTTCCTGCCTGTCCTTGAGGCTGCCTGATGTAACATTTCAACTACATCAAATAGCAATGGCAGGATTATATAAATGTATAATCATGCAATAGGTAAAGGAGTTTTTCTTATGTAAACATTATTAACACATGGTATTCCTTTCTTGCATGTCTAGCTTTCTGAACCCATTTAACAAAATGCTAAACTAACTATTTTTTCAAGAGGCCAATGCAGAAGTTGGCTGTGCAAGCTGAAGAGAAGAATGGAGATTATAACAGAGATGGCAAGAAAACACCATGAAGAGTCACAGCATTCTTAGGATCAGAACCAGTTTTTGGTCTTGTTTGGGCTCTTGTTTGTTTGGTTTTGGTTTCTACTCCACTTCCCACTTGAGATGAGGTAGGGCTGGGTTAGGATAAGATGGGTGTGCCCAATCTGATCCTTTTCCAGTGACTGCAAACCAGCACAGTCCTTCCTGATTCTCTGTGCAAAGACTTAGGACATATAAAGAATTCTTTAAATATTTCTAAGTATTTTAATTGAATTTTCTAAACATTGAGTTATATCATTATTTATTAAGTTAATTCTGTCCTTTCCTTAGTTCTTGAAGCCACAAATAGTAATTATTCACTGTTTATCTGACTGTGGTAAAATGTCAGATTTCTCCCCTGCCTTCCCCTCACCCACTCCCTCTCCTCAGAATAAAGTCTTCACAAATTCTACACCAACTATTGCACTTGATTAAAAAGAAATATACACATCAAACTATGCCCTCCCTCCCATAATACCAGCATAAAAAATACTGCAACTGAAAAGAAAATAAGTAATGACAATTATTTTCACAGTTACTAACACTGAACATCAAATAATTGGAGACACTGTTTTTTCACTTAATGGAGAGTGGAGAAGAATTCTGGTTGCGGTGGTTTTGTGCTTTTTGTTTGTTTATTTCAATAAAGATCTTGTTTTACATCATGGCTGAAAGCCAAGCTGATTTCAGGGAAATTTTTTTGCACTTATTAAATCAAGCAAAATAAATTCCAGTGGGAAAACAAACCCAACCCTGTCTCTTAGTAGTGATACTGCATGTTAATACATTATTTTCAGGAATGTTTGTTGAGAGTGTCTACAGTTCCTATATTTACAGAAGTTTAACTCCCTGCTCCCCCTAAGAAGCTGTTCTCTCATGTTTCTGCCACATTCTTTAATCAGACAGAAGAAAGAAATCCACTGTACCCAGGGTCCCACCACCTGTATGCTTTGCCTTCAGTCAGAACACCCCAACAATTCAGTGCTAACAGAGGCTAACCTCAATGCTGCTGTTCCCTGTACTTCTTTCCTGTGCAGGTTGCAGGGCTTGAAAAAGTGAATGCTTTGGTGTGGGTGACAACTTATCTACCAGTTACTTGCTTCTTAAGTCCTTTACAAAGTTGCCTGGGGATGTTATAATTCAATTCAGGCCATCTTTGGAAGTCTTATGCCACATGTATGTGTTTCCCAAATGCAATAAGGAACAGTGCCAGGACAGAACAACTGCTAACTGTGGTCAATAGTCATCACTGGTCTCATGTACAAACAATAAGCTCTGTGCAAAAAGTTACTAGCAGAAGCATCAAGTTTTGTTAGTCTTGAAAACTCAAAATCCCATGCAATGTTCATCATTAATTTAGAATCTAGAACTATCAATACACATGACTGCATAGTTTGGTTTATCATTCTAGTTGGATTCAGAGAGAAAATTAACTATCAGTCTAGCAGAGCTGATACACATTATGGCACTCCCTCTTGATCACACTCCTTGCACTCCAGCCTAGTAAAAAACACACCTGACACTTGCAGTTGCTGGGATCCCTCCTGGACCATCATACCATCTTTTGTGGGTATGGGTTTGGAAAGTGGAAAACCTTTTGGATTAAGGCAGAAGACTGACTTAAGTGAGCAGTTCATCACAGATACAGCCAGTTAGACAAAATCAGATTGAACAGGCAACTGACTGCCAACAAGTATACTTTTATATATTTACACCAGAATTTGTATACACACAGTGCTTAAAAAACAGGGAAGGGAAGAAAAAAGGGGAAAAGAAAGAAAAAAAAAGAAAAAATAGAAGACCAGCCAGTCCAATAGCTTCATCTTGGTATAATCATTCTTTCTATAGCACAAATGATATGATCCCAGTTTTTACAAAATATTGCCAGCAGCGTCACTGCAAAGAAAGTGCAGATGATATGAAAGCGGCTCTTCATCATAGGAGCAATGAACTTTGCAATAGTAGAAACACAGACTAAGATGACAGTCATGAAGGCCAGGATAACATTTATACACTTCCCCAGGAGCACTTTGGCATTAACTGTTTCAGACTGCTGTGCTTGCTGTTCTTGCTGATGGAGCTCCAGTTTGGAAACTCGGGTCTGACATGATTCCAAGGCTTCCTGGAGACAGAAAACAAGAATTAGGGCAGCCATATTTCCCTTCAATGGTTCTTCACATTTTAGCAGCAGAGCCATCCATCAGCTAGATTAGAAGTGTAATTTATTATTGACTGCCAAAATTTCAATGAACCACCAACTTTTAAAAGAATAAATACACACAAATGTCTGAATGAGTGTGTCACTGTTTGCTCAGGCATAATCAAGGCTAACAACACTGTCCAAAATGTAGGTTTGTTCTTTTTTCATGCTCAAGAAAAAGTACCATAACTTTAATGTTCATGACAGCTGTTTCCTATATATACTGTTGATATAAAGTACTAGTAAAGCTGTTGCCATAGCAACTATCACTGCATCAAAACAACAAGAAAATGAGCTTCTTTGTATATTCTATAGAAAAGATTAGGCTGGGCTTGCTGTGATACTAATTAACTCTACTTTGCAACATGTAGCCATGTAGCAGCACTTAGTTTACACTGCCTCTGTGTCTATATTGATTTTGCTCTCAAAGCTACCCATCCTACAGTGTCGGGCTTGAGCTCTCTGTGAGATCTGGCCTTCTCCCACTGTCAGTGTGAAGACAGTGGAACAACCTGTGGAGATGCTTTTATGGGATTCTCTCCCACATGATCTATTTGGCTTCACAATTTGTTCTAAAGAAAGCAGACTTTTCTCTTCTGCTTGAGAACAGACTAAAAGTGGTCTTTGACTAAAATGCTTCCTAAAGACACTACTCCCATGCTTAAACCCTCCCAAAGCAAAACAGAAAAACTTTCAACTGCTTCCCTTACTTGCCAAAATGCCAGCTTTTTGCAGGAGTTGGGATTTGGGCATCACTGCACAACGTGGTGCAGAGCTATAATTTCATGAGATTGATCAACTTGACAGAATCTTTTACCACTGTGTGACAAAGAAAACCAACGCTCCAGCATCCCTACTTTCTTGCACACTCTCACACTCTAGGTATTTTCCTTGCACTAGCAAGCTTGTTCACCTGCTCACAGAGTAAGCTGTTTCAAACCAAACCTCAGTGTATAAACACCCAGAGAGTTATCAGTTTATCATCTCCCTTGCTGGGTCAGTCCTTCATTGTTTCAGCAAGCTAGACTGGCTTACCAAGGGACTGGCCAGGCACCAAGGTCACCACAGAGAGTGGGGCACAGTGCCTTACACAAGGCTGCTTCACTTCACTGCTCTAAGAAGTAGTAACAAAATAGAAGATTGTTATTACAGTTCTTCAGGGGTGGCACAAAGGCTGTTATGGTTCAGGCATGTTCTCCACTACACACTAATGAACTTCCCTGTCTTTCTTCCACTCTGACTGTAAGTTATCCTCAAATTGTCTTGTGCTGCTTTAGAAGAAGTCCAGCTGCAAAAGTCTGATACCTGCAGCTCTGCATTGAGAGGCTGAACATGTCTTTAAAACTATCTGCACATCCTTTAGTGACAGTTAGGCTGTTACTCAAAATATCCAGAGCTTAAATCCTTTTACTCTATTTTAGCTAATTTTCCAAAGCCCCAGAGAGACAGATTTAAATGGGCCCAACTGTACAGAGATAAAAGAAACAAGGCTGTGTCAACATAGCACTTCATTAAGGAGTCTCTGACACCCTTCCAGGAGTCTTTTAAAAGTCTCTGACACCCCTCCAGGATTCTGCTAATGACTTAGGGAATATTTCACAGCCCCTCTCTTGGACAACTCAGGTTTCATTACATTTTTACATCCTCAAGATGCCTTCACAGAAAGGAGTGCTCTTTTCTTTAAATCTGTGAGACACCTTTCTTGTTTAAACCTACAATGAAACCTATGATATGCTTAGATTCAGTACCATCCCTTTCCCACTCTGTTCCCAGGAGCTTCCTAATTAACATTTAGGAAACTGTGATCATCCTGCTGCCTGCACTCTCTCTGTTTGGAAATGTGAGCACAGGTGTATACAGGTCAGGTTTTAGGTTCTTTTACCATGTGAGCCAATGGTAAAAGACAGTCTTTGAGCATTCCTCAGTTTTTCATGAATAGGTAAGGCACAACTGTGTTTTCACCACTTTTCACCACTTCCTCAGACTTTGAGTGGAAATATTATGCATTATGTAAGTGCTTGTGTTGTACTAAATATTCAAGTACATACATAACTACATGCTGTCAGGACATACTTGTAGACATTAATACTGATTTTTGATTGAAGTCAGGCATGACTACAACTGATCACTAAGGTGAAAACACGCCACAGCTTTGATTATAGAGGTTGTTGTGACTATGGCTTAAAACTCTTTAATTATAACTGGCAAATCTACAAGTCTATTTCTCTTAATTTTTATCCTATGCTGAGTAAGAATTTTATGTCAGGACATTGTCAGAAGTGTTGTGTCATACAATACAAGGAGACTTGATTTCTTCCTCCTCTCTGAAAGAAATTAAAACAGGTCTCTGTTTTAAAACTCTGCCTGAATCATATCACCAATTTCAGCAGAAAAAAGATCTTGAATCCAGAGAAACAAATGGAGACTGTCACTGATTCAATGTGCTGGGTTTTCCCCTTAAAACATAGAAAATATGTTAAGCTTACAAACATGTTCAAAGCTTACATATTTTCCCATATTCCTTATTTTAAAATATGCAGAAAAATGCAAGTGTTTCATGGTACAAGATCTCCACAAAATGTTAGAAGATTAGGATAAGGAAAATAAGTACCTGAACATCTCGTGATCGCTCGTAGGCCTGATACGCCACCTTCTCCTCTATGCTGGCTAGCTCTTGTTTCAAGTTTGCTGTCTCATGTTGATGAAGGTCAGTGAGGTCATTTAACTGGTCCTCCAATCTTTCATATCTTATTAGGAAAAGAAGTCTAAATTTAGTGCCTTCTATTCAAGTAATGCAAATCGTGAAAACAATTGCACATTTTAAAAGGTAATTTCTCAGCACACGGTGAATTCATCTGACTGGCGTTACAAAGCACATATAGAAATCAGTAAAAACTTTGCAAACTTTCCACAAACACTTATTCAGCAATCAGAAAGCCTTTTCTGAGTGTTTCTTGCTGGCAGTAGGTGCTAAAAAGCAAATATTTTTACATCACTGGCAAATTATATGAAATATAAACAGTGCCTAAGGATATCCAACTCACATTTTTCACTCTTCATTTAGCCAAGAAGATATGGCTTCATAAGTAAGTTTGAGCCAGTTAATAGCTCACCAGTAATGACAGGAAAAATATGTTCTCTCTCATAGACAACTGCAGGGTTCTGCCATTTATGTACAGTCTGTTCTGGCATGTTTCTACATGGTAAAGTAGTTCAAGTAAACCACCAGCAAACTAGATTTTTTTTTTGTGAGTTTGTCACTTGATTTAACACACAAGCAGGCAAACACTGCAGTCAGCACAAAAATGATGGAGGCAAAATTGTCTAGAAATGGATAGCAGGAGGCTTGAGATTTTACTGGCAGAGAGCTGTCAGAAAAGGCCACTCTGCCTTCTCCTGAAACCAAGTCAGAAGCTCAGCAGGCCTTTCATTGTTCTTTCCTCCCTATATCACCACATGATATCAAGTCTTTCATTGTATTTCAGGAACTATAAGCAAGGGAGACATGAAATATTGCCCTTCATGCCAAGATTTTGCCCACTGGCATAGTAAAGACTTCAAGAATTGACTGTCACCTTAACAAGCCATAGGAAAAATGGGATATAGGTACAGCAGGTGAAAGCCCTCTGTGCAACATATCATCCACTTCTCACAGAGGATGATAAAGGAATTAATTGTCATGTAACAAATGCAAGATGAAGTTGTGCTACAGCCCTTCAAAATACATCTCCCAGTGTGTGTTACACCAGGGTACAAGGTGACATTGCATCCAGGAGACAGCAATGTGTGTGAGAAGTATTTGGACAAGGTACCCAGGAGTCAAGGGTATACTTATCAGTCAGTTCTGCTACACCACAGACTGATTAGCTGTTTTGAGTCACATTAGATAGAATCCTTCCACCAGCTACAAAACTATTGGCATCTCCTATACGCAGTACTCACATAATACACATAAAAGCTATGACAGAGGAGAGAGTCTTCTGACCAGCCTCTGACAAAAAGCAAAGGGCACTACACCATTTGATAGAAAATATAAATATTCTATGTGTATTTTCAGTTGTTGGAAGGAATTAAACATGTTGGTAATAGATATTGATTGGAATTATTTTTTCCTCTTGCTTGTGAAATCTCTCTCTCTCTCTCTCACACACACACACTTTCCAAATAGTTTCTATACCCATTCAAAAGTCATTTCAAGAGAACAGTTAAAAAAAATACCTAAATCTTTCCTCTTGTAGCATCTGAGAAATAAAGCCATAGTCTCTTTTAAATTGGGTTTTTAAATTCTCAATATCATCAGCTAATTGAGACTGTGTCTCCTTGATTTCCCTTAGTTCCTCCAAAATCATGGAAAGCTTTCCTTGGCTGTCCAGGGTGCTTGCCACAGCAGGACTAAAGGAAGTATTCCCATTGCTGTCTGCTGATCCAGAGGTCCCACTTGAGCATTCATCATCACTAACATATTTTGGTTTGGCAACAATGGTGGCACTGCCCCCATAGGTTCTAGAACTCGTTTCTGGCCGAAATTCATCCAGGGTATTTTTCAGATGAGCAATGTTGTCTGCACTACCAAATTTGTTTCGGATCAGGTTGGCAAACTCTCTGGACTTGCTGAAAACAAAGACAGGGGGTGTCAGAGATACCCCTGGCACACCCGACTTGCTGCTCTCTGCTCCGTGCCCAGTGCTACGAGACTTTCCATGCTGAACGTCTTTCAAGTTATCTTTGGAAGTATCCTTGGTAGCTTTGGAAGATCCATTTTGTTCAATATCCTTGAGCTTTTTGTGATACTGTTCCAATTTCTTCTGCAGCTGGGCAATGGAGTGGGCAGATTTCTGGTTCTTTTTCTCAAAGACTTGCTTGATGCGTCCAGCCTGCTGCTTGTCTGCACTGTTCACCAGTTTCAAATACTCAGCCACGTTTCCATCTCGAGCTGTTTGTTCAACCTTGATTTGTTCTGTAACCTTGAGGATTTTCTGTTTCAAGCTATCTGCGTTGAGTTTGACTTTGTGAAACTCTAGGACCCCATCTGGTACATCAAAGTTCAGGTTGGTATCAGAACCTCCACGACGGATGTTAAGTGGTAGACTCAGGGTATTCATGTCATGTCTTTCCACCTGAGAGAAAAGAAAAAGAGGTAAATGGAATTTGAATTCTATTTTTTAAAATCCAACATCCAGTTTACTTTTCCACATATAATTACATCAAGTATACAGCATAAAGTAGCTTATATTAGCAAAGCATAATGAAGTTTTCTTTGAAATTAAGCAGCATTTTTTTGACTTCTACAAGTTAATAAACAGTCTAAGGAACTGCTTGTCTCTCTTAAAATAAAGATGGATTAGAGAGAAAATAATTCAGAATAGGTTATAGAATCACTTACAGTTTGCCACAAAACGAGAATAATACCTAGTTAGAAAAGGTTCCAAAATATATTGTTTATTATTAGGAGTTTCAAAGAGACCATGGCTGATAATCACTCAGTTTTTTCTCTTAAAAGTGGTCAAACACCAATGGAGATGTCACCAGATCTTTCCGTCTACAGCAGTGCTATATACTATGTACTGTTCAGTATATTTTCCCAGGTTTAATGCCTTTTTCTGATACATGCCAATTTAAATTTCTTTCACAATTCCAAGTTTTTGCAAAACTAGCTGAAAGAAAGCTCTTGAAAATCTAGTATATGCTGCACGCTGGAAGCAACTGTTATTTTTTAAAGCAGAGAGTACAGAGGAAGAATTGGCCTGTATTTGACTTTCCAGCTTGATAAGGGTGCTCAACAACTTGATCTGCTGTGCTAATTCTGTTTTAATAGGAAGTTCACTAAGTGGGATTTATAGGCAGAAACTCCGGAAAGAAAACTGCATTCAGTCAAGTATAAGATCTGTACACCTTAAATGCTCTCTGGAAGCACAAAAACAATTAGGCAACTCAGACACAACACCGACCACAACAGATCATTTTATCTTTCTCATCACAAAGGCAAGATAGTCTGATACAAAACATTGAAAGTGTTTCCTTATATAAACTCAAAGTTATGGGGAAAGCAGGAGAAGAATGATCTAAACAAAATAGCTTTATCCCTATTATCATCTTGGTTTAGCCTGTGTGACAAAGAAAGTGCATTTCATTGCAGCTGCCACAGTGTCATGTCTGTAGAGACTGCTTAACAAATGCTCCAGCCATAATGGGTTTCCAGAGCTTTGGTAGCAGGGGGAGCCAATATAATTCCTCAGACAAGACCATTGCAGAAACAAGGCAGAAGCTATATTAAAGTATCTCTTGACAATGCCTTCCTGAAAATCTCTTTTCATTTCTACTACTTTATATTATTTATTTATTTATATTATTTTCCTTATAGATTACCAAGGATTACAGTGGAGATTTTTCTTGATTTTTCTTTTGCTACTGCACCACTCAGGGCACAAACCAGCTAACATAAAAATTCACATTAACCAATACCTATTAAAAAAAAAAGCACTTGAAAAATGCATATTGAAAGTCTGGAGTTGACAATTTCTTTTGGAGAATATTGGTTAATGATGACCTTTAAGACTCAGACTGTATCCCAGGGATTAAACCATTGTTGTGGCCTAATAGATCTACACTTTACCAGTTTGTTAGAAACAATTGGCATTGATCCAAATGCTCAGTATACAACAAGAATTAACAAGAATTTCTTGAAACAACCTAAGACATTTTTAAATAAGCTTTGGCACAAAATGATACTGTAATTAGTCACAGAATTGTATACACACACAAAACAGATCCATCACTGATGTCACTCAGAACAAGTTGTACATAACTTCCAGGAATGGGTGGGTCTATATCTAACCTTTTCACAGCAATGTTTACTTCCTCAGTAAAAAATAGTCTAGAAATAGTATTGTAATAATTGGATACAAGCCCAAACCAGATCCCTTTTCCCTTATGTCCCCTCCCTCACAGGGCTCTCCATTGGTCAGCCTTCTCTGCCTTCCTGAAACTTCAAGGTCACGAAAGCAATACTGATAAAAAGAACAATAGCCTTGAAGGAATACATCTGCTGAATGCTGCCATGCTTTTGGACATGAGGAAATCTGTTAGTGTGGGGCAAGTCTGCTCCCGATTAAACTAATCACAGGGTCAGTTCAAATTCAGGAAAGTACTTAGAAAATAAGTGTTGAAAGTCCCAAAACACTGCTAGCAGTTTTACTTGCTGGATTGAGAGCTCACTAAGAGTACAAAAAAGTCATATCCAATATATCTTTGTTTCTGATTGTAGTTGGACAAAATGGCAGGTGTCCTCTGCCATCATGCTGCAAGGCTGGGTCAAGCAACCCTCTTTCAAGAGGCTCTTGCAATCCTCTGCTGATGCAATACACCTTTCTGTTGGGAGGGGATGTGTAATGTGGGGTGGAGTTATTTCTTTTTTAGGTAGGGGGCTGGTTGGCAGAGTTTTGTGGGGTTTACGGTTTTTTGGGGTTTTTGGCTTGTTTATTTTAAATCAGAAGCAAGCAGACAGCGGGAGAGTCAGGTATGTCTAGACAAGCGGCCTTTCACCTTTCTTCTACCTTGATGATCCATTTGTGATTGTTCTATAACTCAACACTAACGCTAACCCAAACATCAGATTTCCATCTTCAAAGCCTACCCCAAATGCTTCTTGCTGCAAGTCTCATCCTGTGATGAGAAGAATTCCTGCTGAATCGAATGCCTCATTCTTTACACCGAGCACAAGACTGCCAGTAGGAGTTGAGATGATGAGATGCTTCCTCATCCCTGCAGGTACTGGTGCCCTCTGCTGGGATGCAGGCTGAAATCCTCCCAGTGCAGGAGAATGAATGGCATCTCCTTCAAACTGTGTGAGTGCTCTCCCAGCTATGCTACGGGAAGAAATGAGGAATGCCATCCCTGCCATTGTTCCTGCTGTGACTCCTGGGTCCCCAGCACCTCACAGGGCCACCAAGCTGTTAATAACAAAGAAGTTGTTGAGAGATGGGTTTTTAATTTTATTTTTTAAAGATTTTCACTGTGGTTGCAAAGAGAAAAATATGTTTACATACAGTAGCAGGCCCAACAGTTAAAATGGATGAGCCATCCTTTTGGAAGTGAGAATCACTTGAAGAGAAAAGAAGCCTTGTACATATCTCATATAATGGCAATTAATAGGGAGCTGAGCAGTAGCAGTAGATGAGAAGCAGCAGTCCTGAAACATGTGGTACCACTAGGTAGACAGGAAGTCAAAGAACTAGCCCGTAGTCTGAGGAAATACTAGAGACATGCCCTCAATTTGTGTTCTAGGAAAAAACAGGGGAAAAAACCAATTTGCATATAGTCCTGGGATAGCCATAGCTGATGTTAGCTTGAAAAAAGACACCTGGGCCTTGGAGGGAGACCACTGCACTTTATGGAGCAGCTCACACACACACTTCACTACAACCCAGTTGAGAACTAATAGTAATGTTTGTGCTGCTGAAATACAAGCTTTCACGAACAGGGAACATGAGCTCTTAAGAACAGTACCACAGTTGATGAGATAGGTAACTCTCAGAGATAAAGCCCCAGCCCCCCTTTTTCCAGAGAGCCAAGAAGATCTCCAGCTGCCTGACCATGCTATCCATGCCCAGAGTTTCAGAAGGGACAGCAAAATCACTTCTTGGTGCAATGAACACAAGTGCAATGCTGGGAACCCTTCACTGCACATGAATTGTCAGGTTTACTTACTGTCCTAAATGTAAAGTGGAGGGCTGGGTAACAGGGAGCCTGCTATTCAAAAAGAACCATGCAGAGCACAATAGTGATTTGAAAACCCACTCATGGAAGCAAGGGTAGGGATTCCCTTGGCATCACAATGATGCACATGTTTCTTCACTAACCATCTGCAAAAGCAGCACCAAGGTCAGACTTGCAGGCCATGCTGTCAATGAGCCCAGAGCACAGTAGGACCCATGCTCCCCAATACCACAGGCAAGACTGTTGGAAAGAGATTCTGCATTGACAGGATCTGCTGAACAGGTGAAAATATTGTGTTTAATGGCCTATAAAATTGGTCATTGAATCTTCCTACTGGAAAATATAATGAAGACCTAGAAGATCTTATTTCTTCCCCATAGATCCTGGGTGGGATCCATCTGGGAGAAAAAATCCATAGTGAATAGAGCACAAAGAGCATGCAGGCCACCCTAGTGCAACCCACATCCCATGGCTGCTCAGATGAATGCCATGCTGGGTTCCACTGACTGTGCCAATGGCTCTCCACTAACAAGTGAGACATAAGCCCTCTATGTTAAAGGTACCAAACTGAACTCTACTCTTTATGTCATAGATTTCTTTTATGCTCTTTTAAAAAGCATAGAGAATAAAAAGCATTTACAAGACAGATGCATATATGCACCAGGCTCCAGAAAGCCTGCTCCTTTGGCTTGCCTCACTAAGAGAAACAAACCATGAAGACAAAAAATGATCTGCTTATTTAAATAGGCTCAGTTTACAGGTGTTTCCTTCTTGTTCTTTCTCTAAAAAACCTCATTACCACTACCAGTCAAGCTAAACAAAAGCTTATGATGACAATTTAAGTCTATCTTGAAAGAGTTTCTGATGAATGCTTAGAAACAGAATCCCATAAGGAGCATACAAAATAGGATTAAGGCAGCTTCACAGCTCTTAGAATTTGGTAATACCAACAAAAGTCATCTGGAACAATTCTCTTTTTATCAGAAATATGCATATGCCAGAAGCACAGGTGTTCCAATGGGTAAAAGAACATGCAGAGGGAGTTTTAGTAAGTTTTCAGTATATTCCAAAGCAAAAATGTATTTGGGGAGAGACTTTCATCATTTCTTTCAAGTTCACTGTTCCTTCTAAAATCCACATGAGAATCCTTCATGGAAGTCTTAGATTAGAACTAAATCATCATAAACCATTTTAAATTATGTAAAATCACCCCCCAACATTTTTGTACAGTATGTTACAGCAAAGCACCTTCTGCTTGTGTTTCTTTACAGAGCTACTTAATATCTAGAAGTATCTACACTGAGAATACCATGCTAATTATCATGCAGAGAGTTGAGAGTATATGGGAATGGAGGGAGTCATCAAAATGTGTTTCTGCTTTTTACTGGGGTAATGGAAGATCCTGGGTGATGTGTCTGAGACCACCTGGCAAATGCTGATGGAGTCAAATAACTGAAGGTGTTTCTTTCATCATCATCAATTCCTCTACAACCTATTTACTCTCCACCTCCCCTCAAAAAACCATTGAAGCTGTAAGGCATCTCACTAACACCCCTTAGATGTTTATTCCAGGTAGAAGTCAAAGGTAATCCCAGATACCCTTTGGCAAGAATCTGCTCTTCAATATTCAAAGGCTGGGAAACTTCAAGGCCATTCCATGAGTAAGGCATCACACACGGGCAGAGTAGGCTGTAGAGATTTGAATCCTTTTGAGCATTTTCTGCACTATGCCAACACAGTCTGGTAATTATAAAAATTCAGCTTTTCTACTAAGATACTGCAGCAAGACCTCAGATATAGACTAAACTACTAAGCATCCTAGGCAAGACATCAGCTGTTGAATCCAGTCCTTCTCAGGGTCAGTTTGATCACCTATCTTTCCCTCCATTTTAATTCATTAGCACCACAGGGTTGAGACTCTTAAGTATAGGCACCTCAAGAAAGAGATACATGTACTTGCAATTTTTGTTTAAATGAAAAATACCCCCAAAATTAAAAAAAAACCAATACCTTTAGTTGAAAATTCTATAAAACAAACTCTGCAGAAAGCAATTGCAAGAAAGCACATGAAATGAAGTTCTGGTGTGACTAGAAATACTCTCTTCATCTAATCTGGTCAAGGCCAAATACTCGTGCATAACCTGCGATCCAAACTCCAAGTCAACTTCACACCAAAGTTGGTTTGCCTCAAATCCTACAGGCATGCTCATTTCAAACCAGAAATACCCCAGAAAGAACCTTTACTCTAATTTCTATTTAAAGGACTAAACTAAAGCCAAATTTTCTATGTCACAGCTTGTGTGTAAATAAGTATTTAGATATGGTGCTACTTCAAATTAGACCAATGGGAGAAGAGAACAATGGGGGGAAGAGGCAGTTTTCTCCTTCACTGGTAACACCAGCTCCTTCAGAACCCAAGAACATCCACCGAAAATTCTCCAGTACCATAACTCACTCAGTCCAGGTCCAAGTTTTTTGTCAGCACAAAACTGACATAAGCAAACTGGTTCCAATACAAACAACTTCTGTGCCTAGACACTGAAATCTGAAAACAACATGCCTCTATAAAAGTAAGCAAGTTACTTCCCATTAACTGTCCAGCAGTCATGTGAAGAAGAAAAGAATAAAAATCACTGTCCTGGCTAGAGAAAAAATACAGTGATGAACCAATACTCACATTTCCTAAGCTCAAGTTTCTTAAGCAGGCAGAAGGTAGATTCCACAGCCCTTGGTTAACTATTTTGCTGCAGATCAGTCCTCCTCTCTAGATAAGCACCATTAATTAAAAACAAGTCAATAAAATACCTTCTCCTAACTCAGATCAAAAGAAATGTCACTCATGTGCATGTTCCTTCTCTCTCAGGTTTACACAGCAACATCAGGAACTGCTTGGGAGCTCCAGGTGCTCAAAGGGTGGCTCCATCAAGCAGTGCTTGTTAGAAGCCTGCACTCCTATTCCCTCTGAAGGAGAGTGCCTTTCCCATGACACAAAGCCCTCAAAGTACCACCACTAGAAAACAGGGGGGGGTGACAGTTCTGAAGAGCGAGGCCAGTCATTTTGTATCCCTTCTAGATTAATTGTTCTACTTACTTTTAGTGTTTCTAATAGGTGCTGTCCCTTCCCTCTCCCCAGCTTTTATGGATTTTTTTCTTCCCCTCCCATTCAGTATTAAGCTTTCTTTTTCAAAAGATGTCTGAATAGATGGCAATAATGAAATTTTCCAGACTACTGTGAAGCATTCTGTGAAAAGTCAGCCATCTACACATTTTCAATTATAAATCCTTTTCCATGAATGAGAATTTGATAAAAAGCCAGCTACATACCTGCTATGACTAATCACTTCTCATAGTTACAGCATATGCTTCTGATCTCTCATCACTTATGATTTAGAGTATCACTGCATTGTCTAACTTCTCCTCACAAATTATTCCACACTGATAAAGTTGCAGCAGGTCACCTTCTCCCTCCACCTGGTTCTTTCTGTTTCACAGTCAGCTCTTAATTTCATTGCTATTCAGATGGTCTAAGCATTTTCTGAAATCCCAGCTCCTGGAACTGTACAACCATACAAGAGAATTCCAGGAAATACTATGAAGTTTCTCTCCTTCAGTTACAGAGAAATAACTCCCACATCTAACTTCACAGTCAACAACCAACCAAGTCCTCCTTTGCCCCAAAACAAAGACAACTCTAAGGAAATTTTAAAGATGTAATTTACCCACCTACAAAAATCAACCCCACAGCTCAATACTGATTTTAGTCTAATTCATGACTTTTATTGCTTTGAGCTGGCAACATTGCATAGGACCTATTTTGTCACAGGAACATTAAGGCTTTATAGTAGCAGGGAATTTTGAAAGTATTACCACTGAGAGACAAAACACTCTAAATCCATATAGACTGGCCATCACAGGCAAAAGACTCAAGACTTGGGGATTTTGTTTCTTTAAACCATGGCAAAAGTTCTGTTTATAAACAAGAGAACAATAGCTCCATCAGGCCTAGGATCTTTTCATTTGCGTTGATGCAGCAGCAGCACATCCTGAGTATATAAACAATCACATCTTGTCCTGTACATGAACTGAGCTGCTTACTCAAAAGAGCCTGCCTGCTTCTTCCTTTTCCCCCTGCCCTGCATCTCTCCTTGCTGGGCTGATAAAGTCAAATCTCAAAAATACATATCTGTTACAAGAGCAGTGTTGCCTATACCCAGGAGTTCTAGTTCATTTTTTATATAAAGGGTTCAATCAAAAGATAGGGTCTTCACTACATTGCATGACTAAGCAGCTTATTTACCTCTCCACAACAACTAGTGTACCTCTTGACAAAGCAACTTTACTTTATCAAACCTTCATTACTTATAGACACTTTCACTATTTGCCACATTAGACATATTAGTGCATATTTTGGCTCCACACCTGATATCCAAGACTTATATTTGTACCCAAACCACAAAAAACCCCAAAGGCAGAGAACTGCATAGAGATTGAGCCACCAATAATTAAAAACTTTGGCCATGCTTCATGATCTACAAAAACTGAAATAAATTTTTAAAAAATTCAAACAAAAAACAAAACAAAAACACCCACAAAAACCAAACAAAAACAACAAAAAAAAAACCACCCCACAACAACTAAAAAGAAAAGAAAGAAGCCCAGAAAAGAAAGAGGAAAAGTTTTATTTAAAAGACTACTTCAAAAAATTCCTTCTTTCATTGGGCAAAATAAAGAAAATTAAAATTGGAATCACACAGATACATATTATGCAGGTCATTTATTATTCAATACCACTGCTGCAATAATGGTATTTTAAGCCACTGCACACAACTGATTAACACTGCTCTGACTTAACTCTGGAGAAAACATCCTAATTGCAGTGCATTAAGAACCAAAATTCTCTGCGGAGTCAATGGATTTAACCTCCTGTGGATCACAAAAACACAACTTTAAAGCATTTTGTTATTTAAATTTATTTTTAAAATAGCAAAACCATTTTCCTTTCTTCTCACTGAAGAGGTAATATAAAGCATTAGGCAACAGAACCACATTTTCCTGCTCTTTGCATAACTTCCTCCTGGAAGAAAATGAAATGTTGTCTCTCAAGTTAATATAAATAACATTGTTTTGAAAAGCAGAAACTATGTTGTGACTCTGCCATTAAAGTGTGTCACAAGTGATGCTTTCCATTTATGAATAGATCTACAGTTGTTCTCATTGTGGAGAAAATATTCAAACATTACTTGTATGTTTACTATCTTGTTATTTATATAAATATACATGTATAAAGATATGCTTTTAAAAACATTTTGTAAAATATACACAAAGTTATTGCTATTATAAGTAAGTACTAGCCCTCAGAAAATCTCATATCCATGCAGTGTTTCAGCTGCTGTGCACCTTCTGGAGAACCTGCTCTTGGCATGGTGTTTTAAGGTTACACCCTAACAATCAACTCAAATAGTTACAATCAAATCTGAATTCACAAGAAAAGATAACTTTTCCAGTAAAAAGACCCAAACACTTTATGAAGATGAGTGTGCCTCTTCAGCAGATGTCTCTGAATCCTCCTTTTTAAAGAGGCTCCCTGTGCACATTACAACAATACATCCAAGCAGTACTTCAGCCAGTGCTTTGTGCATCCTCTAGAAACATCTTCTCTTGTGCACATGATGCTGAAGTTTCTCATATAATCTTTTAAAATGTTTCCGAGCAGGTACTAGCATGAACCACTCCCATAAGAGGTTGGAGGTGGGTCTTTCAAAAACTATTAAGAAATTTTTCTGTCAGTCTATTCTCTCTGAACAAAATTCAGCTAAGACTGTTGTATTGATTTTATAGAATTAATCCACTATTTGTACATAGTCATGAGTCATCTTTATACTCCATTTTTCCTTTCAATGTTTTGTATACACTGTACACTTCAAATACTAATACACAGCACACAAAAATCTCAATCCATGAAAGAAACTCTGTTGTAGACAAGTTCCATAAATAACATAACATCTATTAATCAAAAACCCAAAATTCAAAACACTTGTCTAACTGAAAAGAACATCAATGAGATTCACCCAATTAGTGAGAAATAAAACCCTACAGTAAAATCTTTATGTAGTCTTAAAATATTCATATTCTGAGAACACATCCCCAGTCAGTGGGTTTTATTAAACTGAATTACTTAGAGAAATCAATTCAGATGATTTTGGAAGATAAACTAGGGTAAATTATTATTCTTATGTCACCATACTAGTTGCAATGAGAGTGCCAAATCACAGTTTTAAAAAGTTTTATGGACAAAAAAACTCCACTATTTTTAAACAACTGCCTTTAATAAGGACTCACTATGTTTTTACTGTACAGTACAAATCCTTTGATGTCGTTTTGAAGATGCCATTATGTTTTGCATTGGTAGTACTAGCAATTCAAAGCAGACTTTTCCCCTGAGAGATGTTTGCAAACTGAAAATACATTTATTTCTGTTTTGCCAGAACTAAAATGTCAAGGGTAGAATGAACTCCTGCAGAAGGAAGTCCTGCTGATTTCTAAAAGCTCATTACAAAGCTCACTGCCCCCTACTCGTAACTACAGGGAGCATTTGTTGAACGTCTCCTCATGTAGTGTAAATATACAGCAGAATGTGTATTATGCATGAAATTTTAGTCATAAATTCAGTGCTTATAAACTAAATAAATAAACAAACCAATCCAAAACCAAACAAAACCCCCACTCCTTTCTCTCTGCCATCCAACACAAAAACCATTCTCAAAGGCAGGACTGCAAGATGAGAAGCACAGGCAAGAAACAGTAGTGACTTTGTTTAGCAGGCTAATGGAAAGTGCTCAGAAACTGTTCAGTTGCACAGCACATTTAATTGCTTAAAACAGAATAGATTCAGTAGGAAAAATTGTTTTCCATTTGATATTTCTTAATCTGTTAAAACCATGTCGCTAATATAAAAGTAATTTAATTCAGGAAAATTTAACCTGCCCTTCTTACCTGCTGTTGTATTGAGATGATATATAAAATATTACAGATCAGCTTCATGTAAATGTATTACCTTTGTTTCATTAATATGTTTATGCAAAATATAATTCAATTTGGCACAAATGTAGTAAAGACCTATCTCAGGAGATAGCAGGGCTGAAAAGGCAACACCAACAAGGCACCAGCGACAGTGAGACTCACTAAGCAAAGATGGAGCAGCCTGTATTGCTCCTACTGCATTTTCTAGCCTTTGGATAAGTGTTCTAGACTCATATCCTTCGTATTCAAGGCTCTTAGGTTTTTTTATTTTGTTCAAACTCTGCCTAGGAGGACAAGAGGGGGTTAAAACTTTGATAATGCTTTTAGAGTCACAATTGAATTTGGGTCTCAACATCATCATCTGAGGTGTTTCATTCCAGCACTACAAAGGATGTGATGGTGTCACAGGGATTATTTATTTAATTGAATAAAGCAATACCAGAAATGTTTCATAGGGATATGTGTCTCAGGAAATTATAAAATTATTCTTCAAATAACATTGGTAGAAACATGATTAAAGTTCAGGGTAGTTTACTTGACCAAGATGTTTATATGGCCAGATGCCACAATTTAGACTCTAAAGACAAAACTTAGTGGTTCTCAATGAGAAGAATCGACAAGATTTTTTGGAAGAGGAAACTTTAATATTTTCATCAGAATATTGTAGTGCAGTTAACTTTACATTAAAAAAAAAAGTATAGCTTGCTACAGAATAGTATCTACATTAACAATTATGTGCTTATTCATACTCTTCGCTTATACTTTTTTCTTTCTTGTATCTTTCCTCTTTTTGCTTTTGCTCAACCAACAGAAGCAACTTCATCTTTTAATCTTAAATCAGTTTAACCATGGTTTTTTATCTGGGATACATTTAACCTGGTAGAATACTTGCCAAGATTTACAGAAATTGCCAATCTGTGCTTTAATACAGCTAAATTTCATGTATCTTCTCTATAAAGCTCTTAAGACTATCCCAGAACATTTTTTTTTTTTAATAGTAGTGATAATTTATATTACATGACACAACTAATGAATGTTTAGTCTGGATACTGTGAACCCTAAAGCACATGATTTTATGGAATCCATACATTTCAGTTTACATGGATACTTGACACAACAACTGATATTAATTATTAAAATACAGTCTTAAAATAGAACTGCTACATCTTCAGTAACATCCATTATGAAATCCACAATGATGGGTAAGAGTGAACTGCTATAAACACATAAGATAAACCCCACCATCTTCAAGTTAGGTATTAGAACACACCTCTGTTTTACTCAAGAATCTCTTTCAGCACTGCTGGCAAGCTTTGTGTGCGATGAAGAAACATAAAGCTACTTAATATGGTCTAAGCAGAGATGGTAACAAGTTATTAATATACTTATTACAATATCTAACAAAAACTTCATTAAGCACATAGGTACTTCACATTCTTACACAGCTGTAATCCATAATAGCTAGCCCAGGGCAGCATTTCTGAAACAGGAGCTCAGGAATGGGAGAAAACAGGAGAAAAGCTATTGCTTTTCTGCTCGGTTGAGTTGTCCCACACTCACCATCCATGATTTACATGTCATGGATGTATGAGCTCTCTGAATCACAGAGCTCACTCATCAACTTCCATGCCAAGTGTATGAAAACAATAGAAGATGTTTCAGAGCATTTTTAAGAGTTATTTTCAGCTTGTTGAAAGCCATTGCCTCTCTTACCTAACCACAGGGAACTGGGAGAGCCTCTGTCAAGCAATGGTCAAACTGTTGCTCTTATCTCCCTGTGAATTTTTGTGTGAAGCAACAGGCTACCCAACCTAAGTTTGTTCCTCACGTTCCTTGATTACAGCACAACAGAACAATTTAAAGCAGGATACAGAAGTTCTCCATATAATTTTATTACACCATAATACAATATACACTAATTACAGCAATACACCTGATGGTCTTTTTAAAGCAGTTTCTAATCTTAATTCAGAGAGTTTTAGAAAAATTATCAAACGAAAATGGCATGTGTCGATCTTACATTCAAACTAAACATACAGGGTTTGTTCAGAAGCACAGACATAAATGCTAGTTGCCAACTTTCTCTTAATGCCAGTTCCTACATATTAAACTCATATTAGATTTTTCTATTTTTAGAGTTGTGGTGATGTTAGAGGCCCATTCACCAATATTATTTGATTAGATCAGAATGAAACTGAAATCAATATTCTGCTCCTCATCTGCCTGCCTGCCTCCCTGCCTCCCTCCCTCCCTCTCCTTTGAACTTTCTAAATTGATTCTTTTTTTCCTCTCCTAAGTTTCTATTCAGTTCAGACAGTCAAGAGGATATGCTTAATCACATGGTTTGGTGTAAAACACTTATAAACATATTACCATACTCAGTCATAGCAACAGCACAGATAAAAAGGAACAAAGCAGAGTTCAGTGGGAAAGGAAGCAGATAAGAGCCATGCTGTCCTTGGAGTCTGACCATGGTTACTGGCTCTGCCCTGAGCCAGAGCTCTGTACCTGAGCAGGGAGCTGTGCTTGGCTACAGGCTCCAGAACCCTGGTGTAAACAGCCAAACATTCAACAGGAGATATCTCATTCCATGACAGTGGAAAAGCAAAGCAAAACCCAAACCCCAGTGCTCATTGATCAAGGCATTAGAAAATTGCCTAAATATTTTTTATCTTTATCTCTCCTGCTCATCTGCTTATAATAATTTAAATAAAGTACCATTAATAAATCAGATTTTTAGAGGTTTCAACAGACAGATGAAGGTCTATATCCGTTACTCAACCCTCAAAAACATGCCTCTTATGAAATTATGCCATATGATGTTAGCCTAGTTACACACAGTGAGTTAATATTCTAAACAGTGTAACATGTCAAAAAATCATTTTCCAGACCCTCTTCCTAAAGAAACAGACAGACAAATACTCTCACTTTCTGTAGTCAGTTACTTGACAGCTTTGAGAAACACACAAATCACTTCAAGAAATCATAATGCAAACTGCAAAGAAAGCTACTTCAGCCCAAGTCCACTAGTTCTTGGTGTTTATGTTACAATCAAAGCAGTCTTCCTGCAGGTAAGCAAGTGGAAGAAACATATAAATTTGGGCAGAAATGGACCTTGAAAATTAGCTCCTGTAGACTTAATATTACTTATAATAAAACAAGCTTGAGGGGAAAAAAAAACAGGTGGTAAACAAAATCCAAAATTATCTAACTTTTCAACAACTCAAAATGGCCTGAATGTCTTTTATTCTATTTCAGCTAGAGAGGAACTTTTTAGATATGCATACATTCATTGAATGCTCTGGGAAACTTTAATGAATTCCAGTGATTTGCACGGGAAGAACACCTTCCATGCAAATATGACTGTGTGGAACTCTGACCTCTCACAGTGGAAAGAGCAAATCACAGCTTCTACAGCTCTGATCTCCAAATGTAGATTTTAAGTCTGTCCCTACATATGCTTCTGGTACTAACCAGGAAACACTGCAACATTTTAACTTTATGGAATGAACTGACATACATCATTATTCATCCCATTTGGTCTGTAGGCTTTTTACGTGCTTTTTATCTTTCTTGTTCATTTACTGCTTTAACAAGAGTGTTATAAAAATAAAGGTCAGTACAGAAATAAATGCACCAGGTGTTGTGTTCCTCTGCATAATTTAACAATATTTAGACAATATTCATATAGTTTGAAAGCTATTTGATATAATATATTGAAAAGCCTGTTCTCTTAGGGCTGTTTGCTAGCCGAAAGCCAAGGATTCACCAAAATAAATCCAGATATATGTTCAAAATTTTCAGCTGCTTACCCACAGCTGGGCCCACTATAGGGTAGTATATTCAAGTAACACTCATAAGAACATTAAAAAGTTTAAAATACTACTAAAAATAATTAACAATAGACTAGTAAAATAAACTAAAAAGAGACTAGTAAAACCAATGATTTTTCATTTATTTAGCTTTTCACTGAAGAGCTGGTTTAGATCCCTTTAGTGTAATAAAAGTGATGTTTACTTGCTGGTACGAACCTCCCAATACAAGTCTTAAAAGATTAATGCACAATATTGTGAATGCATCTTTGTTGATAGTGCAGAGCTGGGGTGGGGATTAGGAGTATGGAAATAACTGAAAACACTTATGATGTGGTAAAAGAAAAAAAATTTATACCACTTTAACACGGCTCTTTCAAATTCTCTAGATGACTTCTGGATTACATAAGGTAACAACAGAAGTTCTTACTATGTTTAAAATATCACAATATTGTGATATTTGACTATCTAATGTATGAAACTTGTGTCAGAACTGATCACAAGTTTCTTAGTTTTACTGTTATCTGAAGGGAAAGGAAAGGAATTATCCTGGAAGTACTTATTGGAAAAAGCATTGTTTCAGAAGGTTTATAGTTTCCTTGCACGTAGCACCAACCAGGGAAATTATGTTGCTGCCTTGAATGCTGAGATCCAACTACAAGCAGTTATCATGCTGTCAGACAAAATCTCCCAGTGTAACTCAAAGGCAATGTAAGGGAGTCAGCAGATTCACTAACAGATTGGTCCTCTAAGAGACTACTACATATGAATGTACATAAAATCACTCCCACAGACCTGGCAGCCTGCCAGTATTACAGTGAACAAGTCTAGCAAGGTCACAATATTTTTAGAGTAATATCTTCAGAGTTGGGGTATTTTGAGTCTATGATCCCCTTCTGAAGAGTCAACATTGCTCCCAGTGGAATTTAAAAGTTATAACTGGTAGTTCTAGATACCTGTCTCTGGCACAGCCTGCCACAATGATTTGAGCTGTACTTCTGATCTGCAGAGAGGCAAATCCTAGAAAAACTCTAGTAGTTGCAAGAGAAGCTCCAGTGACAAACTGTATCTCAAAGCCTGCTTTGAGATAGTCATTCCAGGTGTATTCAATGATCTGTTCCAAGAAATTTGACTCTCTTCCCCACCCCCAAAGCATGTAGACACACTGACAGGCAATATGAGCTAAAGATGAAAATAACGAAATCTAATCATCACATTGTTACTTCAAACTGATTATAACTTCCAAGTATTACAACATGATTTACTTATTTCCTTTTTGGTCAGTATTTCCTCCTGAACGTGCTTTGGGGGTGGGGAAAGTCCAATTCAGCACAAATTCTTAAGATAACTTTGTAATCACCTGTCCACAGATGAGCAAGTTCTACAATTTCTTCCATGCTGAAACATCCAAGGAGTCATGATGAGCCTAAAGTAAATAAAGTGTGTCTTTGACAACCACAGATACTTGATCTGTGCTTACATTTAGATGCCACACAGCTCCTGCAGCCCCTTCAGGTGAAATTTCATCCCCAGTCTGATACCACAGGAATCTAATACCTTGCACATGATGATTCTGCTACCTCAAAATCATAACCTAGGCTCTTATGTCTTCACTTGTATTTTACGCACGACATGGCTGGCATCCATGAGTGATGATGGGAGCCACTTCAACAGGTGAAAGCTGAACTAGTCACTATTTTGGGTGAAGCAGGAAGGCCTGAAATTTTTCTAAGTGTTTCGATCAGGGAAGACACTGCAGGAACTGTTCTGCTCCTTCTTCAAGGATGGGAGGATGCCACATAGAGGGACTTCGCTTCAAATCGCAGCTTATTGGCTGAACAAAAGATTTTGAATTTTATTCATGTAAGCAGAAGCTCATGTGAGTTTTTGCCTCACATGAGCTCAGGCTTTACCCTTGCCCTTTCCCTCCTTCCTCTATCTATCTACTTTTTTGTGAACTCTTCAGTGCGCAGTTCCTTCTCTGTAACTGCTTCCCTCCCACTTTTCTATTAACATACCTTGTAATAGGTGAGTACCTTCCCCTCCACCCAGAACTTCTGTGTGATCTACCTACTCCTAAAATTTGTTGACTCAATTTAGATTTTTCTCACCTCAGAGACAAGAGGTTTTGAAGCTAGGATCCAACACTCTAACAGAACTAGGTAATTTCTCACTCATGGGACAACTTTCTGTAAATCATATCAGTATCCATTGACACTGGGAAATTTGAAGAAAATAATCTCCCTATCCAAGCGCAATCTTTCCAGTAGGTCATTCTTAGTCTCTCAAATGATGCCTTATCAAATGTAAAGACACTCTTTAGGTTACACAACTTTACAAGGAGAGGAACAGCAGCTCTAGGAGTCTAACAGTAAGCAAACTGCAGCAATGGAATATGAGCCAATGCAAAAGCAGAACAAACAACTCCAAAAGCCGTGTAACAAGCTCAGCCACGCAGCAATCCTCACCTGAAGAAACTTTCCTCTCTAAGCTCTTGTGTATGGATATTTGCTTCTCAGAAACACAACAAAGTATGAAAGGGATCATATATAAAACCAAAACAAACAAAACCCAAACAAACACAGGCCAGTACCAAAAGTTTAAGTGCTAATTTATTATCAGACACAATCTGCTTTTGAGGCTATCCAGGCTGCCATTTGCCTGTCAAGCAAAAACACCTTCTTTAAGCTACCATTGCACCATGCTATAGATACTGTGGGACAGGGACATTATTGCAATTGTAGTATAAACTATACTTCCCTTTTTTTGTGCCAAACTTTAATTTTGTTTAAAGTTTACAGAAATTAATAGAATAAGTTAAATGACTGTATACCTATATAATGAAAATAAAATGAAAATTAAAGGACCTGATACCTATATAATGAAAAAAAATTACCAACATCTTTTTTTGTTTCTCTTTTGTGACAGTCAAATAACAAAGATTGGAAAAATGGTAAGTAATACTTCAAAAGTATTTTTAGCTGATTAAAACAGAGCCATGATTCTAAACAACCTACAAGAGAACTACTGCAGGTAGTCTGAAGACTTTGTATTAAAATAAATGTCACTTTGCCAAGTGAGATACATTTAGTCATTTCCTGATTTCTTTTTCCTTTATTTCACATATTTTAAAATGTGTGTTCCTGAATAATTTGTTCCTTTCCTCCAGAGATTCCTTTGCAATGACTCCATAATAGTCCACTAATGAGGGCACTGGTACCACAATCTCTTTGCAGGTGAATCAATTCAGATGCAAAACATATCATGACTTCACTGCAGAAATCAGTGGAGAGGAAATACTTAATCACAGATGAATTACATGTTCAGTCATATGTGCCTTCAAGCAAAAGGCGTGGGGGAAGTAGGTTTACTTATCAGCCAAGACTGTCCATCAAGAAACAAACAGTTGGATTTTAGGCTGTTTTCAGTTTAAGACATGTCCAAACTCACAGCTTCAAGGCAGACATCCCAACCACAAAAGTGACAGCTAAGACAATGACATTCCTCTGCCTCTCCAGAAGAATTAGGGCCCCTGGGCCCCAAGATTTGTGGAGACATTACAAAAGATAGTAAGACAGTGAGGACATGCCCCAGGAAGGGAAAAGCTTTTGAGGCCTCACACCACAGATGTGTTTTGAAGAAATGCAGGAGGACACACTAGCACATTGCCTTGCATTCTTGGGCTTGCTTTTTTTATCCTTCAGCACTAAACTTGCTGTCCTGACCCCAAACAGTGCTGGGACCAAGCGGCCTCAGGAGGCACAGAGGACACACTTCAGAAATGCAGGTTCCCATGGAGCTCAGCAAACAAGATGGTAGGGAATACTCAAGGTCTCCAACAGACTCCTTTCCTTTAGTTCAGCAGCAGCTTACTTCTGCTGCAGCACTTCCACAGCACGTGTTATTTATCCTAGTATTTGTCCTATTCCTGTAAAAAACTTATTTTGGACCATTTTTTTCAGTACATTATTAACCAGCAGTGTCCAAGCCACACATCTCTCCCATTGAAACAGCAAATGTGCTGTAATGCTCCACCAGCCATGACCTGAATTAAGCTTATCCAACAAACATCCATAACTACTTAATATTGACAATAACCTGGAAAACAGTTCTGCATGCAAGCCAGAGCATTTAAACGGACTGCAGGCACAACCTGGTTTTCATACATTGTTCTTCCATCTTCAGCAAACACATAACAGACTCAATGACATCTAGCTACCTCTAAAATCATGGTAGACTGAACTGGCCTATATACCTGAATAATTTAGCACTGAAGAGAGGTAATGGCACTCTAGGTTGGAATCAAGCCATGACAGCCTGTAACTGCTGAGATCCTCTGTGTACATTTACACATTTAAGAACCCAAGCTGTTGGTTACAAGAATTTTAACTGTTCTGGCTGAACACTTCACTTTCTTTTATAACTCAAATGATTTTATTTTTTCTATTAAATATACTGATGCAAGAGATTTTCATCAATTAGACAGAGCACAGCAAGTAACTGCACAAAATAGGTTACATCCTTTGGTACATCTTATTGGACAAGCCTGCTCTATATTGGAAAAGTTAATAGGAAAATTCCCCCCCCAAAAAAATGTTCTTTCTTCACCTGAAGCTTCAATTCTTCTGGTTATGAATCTAATAGGGATGTCTAAAGTTTGGCAAGCAAAAACTGAACCAGAGCTAAAAAATTACCTGCAGTATCCAGACTTGTATGCAGCAAAGTCCAAAACGTATTCAGTTGCATTTTATTTTTTTATTGAAAATGCATGAAGTATAGGCAAGCTGTTAAAACACTTAATATTTGGTAAGATGCCACATAACAATCCATACCAAAAAAAAGCAAAATTTTAAATTTTTTATGAAGGCCACAATTTTCTTGCTTCAGTGGTCAAGAAAATGAAGTATGAATGTCATGCACAGGAATGAAGCATACTGAAAAGCCCAGAATTCTCTCAAGACCTCTAGATCAAGAGTTTCAGAAGCAGCAACCAGAGTTACTTCAGTAAAGGCCATTCTTCCACTCTGTCTGGCAGCTAAGCAGTGCAGAAAGGCATTTCAAATATTTGACCAACATCAATTGCTATTTGTGTTCACAAGCATGGATGAATCCAGATTCTCAAAAAAATTATCAGGAACATCATTATACCATGCACCGGAAGACACTGAAACACTGACAAACAGAATTAAGTGCATCCACTGGCAGAAAAAAAGCCCAAATCAAACAAATCACTAGACAGCAATAAATACAGAATTTAAAATACAGATTGACAAGAATTTTCCATTTATCCCCCTACAAGATGAAACATATGGCCAAATGTAGTTAACACTAGTCTTCAGTGAATGAACCAATCCAGCTAAAATTTCAAAGACACAGTCTAAGTGTATCCACACAAGCACTTCCTACAGCTCCTGTTCTCAGTGAAGAGAGCAATGACCTGGTAAGAAAAGGGGCACATGAAAATGGGGTGGATACAGATGAATGCTGCCCATCAACTGCAGCAGGAAGCACTGAGTAACAGCAAGCACCACACCAGAACAAAGTGCTCTGCTCTCAATATCTGCTTCTTCACTGGACATGTTCTGCCTTCCCAAAGGCACGCTGTCTCATTCTGAAGGCACCTACAGTGCTCCCTTCAGAGTGCTTTCTCTGGCCACCTGGTTGCTGCTAAAAGCACAAGAGTTGCTTGGATATTATACCCAAATCAAACATGCCTTCCCAATGTTCCTAAGGAATGCTTTTTGTTTCTACAGTCCAACATGAGACACTGAAGATGCTAGAACACCTTCACCTATGCACTTTGGGAAGACCATTAATTGAGTTTTCACTATTAATATACTTTTGTCAATTCATCACTACCCTGATGATATGGAAGCTTTATTCAAATCAGAGTATAAAGCTGCCTTTGTGGCAGAGCTCCATGGCACAGACAGAGGCACTGCAAGGCCAGGCTGCAGAGGGCATTGAGCAACCTGGGCTAGCCAAAGGGTCCCTGCCTGTGGCAGGAGGGCTGGAAGTAGGTGATCTTCAAGGTCCCTTCCAAACCAAGCCAGTCCATGATTCTGTGATCAGAGGGCACACACTACAGCTGATCAGTGCCTGAATGTGAATGGGCACCACTCAGAGATCTGAGCCCTAGCTCAGCTTGAACATGTCAATTGCTAGAGAAGAAGAGGCAGGGACAGTATGCTGTATAACCCCTCGCAATCCCACAGAAACACTAGTTCAGGAAAAACAACACCATGTGGTAACATATGGACTTTAGATTTATTTCTTAAAGCAACAATACCAGCAGCACCTTCCCAGATCTCCTCACCTCATTCCTCAGATTCTTTTATGCACCCAAAATGCTGGAGAGTATTTTCTGCCTGCTCCAGTGTCCTTAATTGTCCTTTATAATGGCTTCAACTTCAACAGTGTGCCTTGCAAAACCCTTCTGGCCCAACAAATGGGCAAGAAAGCATATTCTCTGGGTAATTTTCAACTGTCTGCCTGCTGATGGACTGGCATGCCAGCCAGAGGATAACAGGAAAATTGTCTCTGACTTCCACTCCCTTCAAGAATGGATAGGTGCCTGGTGAGGACACATGAAAATCACTTTCACAACATGTCTGGGCTCATTACCTTTGAAGCCTCTACTCTCCTGTCATATTTACTAGGTAGAATATAATTCTTAAACAAATCTGAATGATAAAAAAGCCCCAGGAAACATGAAAAATAATTTCCAGGAGAGAAACAAAGGACTTAAAGGAAATTCCTTGCTCCTAACATTGAATTACATTAATAAACTTAATAGGCTTCCTTTCCAAGGGAGTAATGCATTTTTGCTGTTCCTCAGGTTTGGAAAGTAATTTGAAAACTACCATGAATAAAAATTTTATCTTGATTTACTCTCTTTACCTGCAGTTAGATCTTCCTCTTTTACACCCAACTGCTTCTTCTTGTTATTGGCACATAAGTGACATACATTGCAAACATATAAAATATTTATACCCTTTCCATATTTTATTTGCATGCAACCTTTTTTTCCTTTTACAAAAATGAGCACGAACAGAACGGAAAGATGAATACTGTATTTATTTTAGAAAATCTGACTAATCTTTTCCTCCAATGTTTTGTTTGTGGGGAAAAATATTGCTAAATTATGTGAAATATGTAGAATGCTATTATTTTTTTTCCTCTGGGACCTACATTTCATACCAGTTCCTGCAGTTTTTCATCTCCGGGGAAATTTGCATAGATATTGTAGTTTGTCAACATCATTATGAAAAGACAAAATTGGCAGAACAGAGGTGAGATGAGGAAGTTGCTGTTAATAGTTGTTCATCTGTGAGTTACCACACTGATTCTTGCTCAGGACATATCCTCTTTTGGGATTCCCTGGCCAGTGTGAATTACAATAGTAACACATATTTTTATTCAAAATGTTAGTATTTCAGTGGCTAAATGGATTCTACTGTTGCATGTAACACCATGATTCTAGCCAGAAGCCTCAAAAATTGAATTGCCTATGGTGCATGTAGTGCTGACAGAAGAAAGCTCAGCATAGTGTTAGCCTAAGGAATACTTCTGAGCATTCACTATTCAAAAAAAAAAAAAAAAGCACATCTGTTGTGAAAATGCCAGGGGGTTTTTTGCACTGGGAAATCAGCTGTTGAGTGGACGACACTTTGTACCTTTGTTAACATGACAGTTTCCTAAATCTCATTGTTCTTGCAAAGATAATGACAACAGATTGACCTGTTTGCTCCAAGAAGAAAAAACATTTAGAGAATGATGCAAGTTTATCACAGAAGCCTCAGAACTGGATCTTGATATTATGTTAACAACAGCAGTGAATGGTACAAGGCATTACACTCTAAAATCAAAGCTTCCCCAAATTTAGCAAAGAGTAATTATTAAAGTAATTAAAGATATTGCTTCATGTGTTGGCTAACAAAATCTATGGAAATTTCACTGCTCCTTACAATGGAATTTCAGAAGCTCAGTTCAAAGAAAATATTTCCAAGCTGTTGTCCAACCTTAAACCACACTGATACAATGGTTCAGTATATTATGACATGAGACTGATCAAAATCATACTGGAAGAAGAATTTCTTTTCATTTCCAAGTCACTAACCCTGCCTTCACTAAAGTATGTATTTATCTGTCCATCATACTGTTAGTCACCAAAACAGCCACATCATAAGCAACATACTTGGCCATAAATAGAAAGACAGAGTGATAAATTTGAAATAAGAATTCTGACACAGCTATTACAATTTTGTCTCACTAAACCACGAGAAGTTCACACCCCTAAGATTAGCAAATTATAGTGGATGCAATCAGACAGAAAATTTTCCTCTTAAAAATAGAAATTAGAAGACTTATTGCAATGTGCACGGGATATAAATAAAGTGAATTTACCTCTATTTGACTGTGCAGGTTTTGGGTGGGATAAAGTTAATTTTCTTCAGTTGGCTGGTATGGGGCTCTGCTTTTGATTTGTGCTGAACACAGGGTTGATATTATAGAAATGTTTTTGTTATTGCTGAGCAGGGTTTACACAGAGCCAAGGCCTTTTCTGCTTTCTGTACTGGCAACAAGGCTGGGGTTGCACGAGAAGTCGGAAGGAGACACAGCAAGGACAGCTGTCCCCAAGTGACCACAGGGATATTCCATTCCACATGGCATCACAGTCACTATATAAAGGGAGGGGAAAGAAGGAGGAAGAGGGGAGACATTCAGAGTGATGCTGTATGTCCTCCCAAGTAACTGGTGGGGCTCTGCTCTCCTGAAGATGGTTGAACACCTATCTGTCAATTGGAAGAAGTGAATGAATTCCTTGTTTTGCTTTGCCTTTGCGCAGCTTTTGCTTCCCCTACTGAACTGTCCTTATCTCAGCCCATCAGTTTTCCAGCTTTCATCCTTCTGATTCTCTCCCACTGCAGGGGGAGTGAACAAGTGGCTGCCTGGGGCTTGGTGGCTGCCAGGGGTTAAACCATGACAGAGACATTTTAAAGCCATCTTATAAGGGACTCTTTAAAATAATCATTGGCCTTTCTTTTCCCAAGATCAGATATTCTTGCAGTAACAATAAGATAAATTCAAGAGTCTTCTTCTTTCCAAGTCACAAATTGCTATTTTTTCACCTTTCTGCCTTTACATATTAAAAAAGCAATGGGAAAGGTAAGGTAACATCCTGTACTGCCAAATTTCTGAACAATCAGAGACCAATGATTTTTTTGCATAATGGCAAAGCTGGCAAAAAGACAGTGGTTTTTTTTAAGTTTTCCTAAAACAATTATGCATAAGTGAAATGAAGAATCAGTAATTTAAGATTGCGCTATGTAAGAGAGAGAGCCAGAATATTCTTTTGCTTTTCTGCCTAAAAGAACTTTAGGTCCCACTCAGCAATTTGGCACAGATGTCTAGATGTTCAGTACATACATCTAGTTCTATAATGCATGGAAAAAAGTGAAAGTTGCATCTTTTATGCAGTGTTTGCAATATTCACTGCCACAGCTATTTAGACTAGATTTAGTCTCGGCCAGCTTCAGGTATGCAGCTTTAAGTGATGTAGAATGAGCTTTTTCAAAATCAACAGAGATTAGACAGATCACTGCAATTGCTTTCCAACTCTCAACTACAAAGGGTGTGCAACTGCCTTAAGAGAAAATGTCCAATTTCAAACAGTTACACAAGACTTGCACTATTTGGGGGGAAGAAGCACCTATGGCAGATAGTCTTGAAAGCTATTTGATGTAGAAAGCAGGAACATGCATTCACTGTATATTTTTAAAAGTCCAAAACCAGTAAGAGGTGATTTTTCCTTAAGTATCCTCTTGGATGGCTAATGATTGTCAAATATGTATCCTTCACAGTATTTATCCTCCCTCCTGTGCATGCTGGGAGAAACCACATTCTCTTCCGAGAGGTTAAATGACTCCCACCATTACACAAGGGCTGAGAGCTGTCACAGTAGCCTGAACCCATGTCACCAGAGCCTTAGGCTATAGTTGTCACCACTGCCCTAGACTTCATTTCAAAACATAGATTTTCTTCAAGGAACTCACTGAACTTTATCCTTCTCTGACATTAGGTGCCACACTGCATAATGGCACTGTACACACAAAGATTATTCTAGCTGAATCTGTCAAGTCCAAACAAAAAACAAGGTCTGGGCTATTTGTTCCAAAACACGACAAGTGGGTGTATCTTCATTGCAAGAGAAATTCCTCAAAATTAAAGAGCAGTTTGCATTTAAGCTAAAGTGTAATACAGATAGTCACTAAAAACCAAGAAGTCCCACCTAAAATCTGCATGAAAAGTGGCAACATAGGTCAAAACATCTTTTGAAAGAACAATTTGTAATTTCCTGCATTCAAAGCCCAGCTTCCCAACTCTCAAAAAATATCATAGCTTCTGGCATCAACAAATACAAACCAAAGTCTGACACAGAGTTTTATGGAGGTCACCAAAGATTTCGCTCTATCATTTTCAGATCAAGCTTTGTTAGGTCATAGGTCCTGTCTAATTCACCCTCCTGAACTCAGCTGCTGTTGATGTCCTTCTGGTTATCTGGTGAAAAAAGAGAAACAGAGTTCCTTGGAGGCAAAAACAAAAGCTCATAAAAGCTATGGGTGCACATTTTTCTACATTAAATTTATGCTGAAAGACACAGTGATGTCCCGCAGGTAGAAAAGCATTGAAACCAGTTTTTTAAATATCAGCAACAGAAGATTTGCTCAATAGGATCTCTCTCTGCACTAGAGAGAGGATACCATAGGAGTTAACACTGGAAAGACACAAAGGAATAACCTGACAACAGCACACTTCCTTTTACGAGTAGCAATATACAACTAGCTCTTACAGACAGTAATGCTCCTTGGTCCTCCCCAAGACAAATTACTCTTAACCACATCCATACAGTTTATGGGAACAAAACATGCAAGAGCCAACAAGGACAATCTCAGAATTTCTTCATGTAACTATTGGCAAGCAGAGGAGACTCTCTCACTGATTGTCAAACTTTCCACTGTCTTCACAATTACCCTTTTCTTAAATCTTCCTCAGCTCTTGTTTATAAATGCTTTTGCTCTCTCTCTCATCCCCAGCCTTCCCATGCCTCTGTTGAATCTAAATCTCTTGCCCAGGTCAGGAGGAGCACAACTCTTGTATAGATCACAGGCCCTCAGCAGAAGCAGCACCACCTGCCTGTGATGGTGCTGTGTATCACAAGGGCCTCGTCACCCATGGCATCAATTCTTCAATGTGAAGAAAGAGTGCCACTGCAGAGACCTGCACAGAAAGCTGGCCAGCACAACAACATAGGAGTGTGGCAAACTTGCTGTAAACCTTCTGTGGATCCATTTTAGCAGACCCAAAGCCTGGCAACTTGAATCAGCCTGCTGACATTTACTATCTGGCTTTAAAAGAGACAATAAAGAATATCTTTTTAACTCTTATTTTAGGAGAAGGCTGTAATTCTTCTTTTGTTCATCAAGGTGAAACTCTGTAATTTGCTCCAAAAAAGGACTGGATACAGGTGACAAGATGTAGTCAGATTTCTTCCTAAAGGTATGTCAGGAGAGAGGAATGAAAAAAGATAGGCTCTTTCCCTGGATAGGCATGGGAGAAGAAAGAAATTAGAAACCTGATGAAGTGAAGAGACACTTTACTACTCTGACAAAATGTATCAGGGACAGCCATGACACAGGATTATGTTACTCCTGCCAAAAGCTCTAGTAAAACAAAGATTCCTAACATAGTAAGAGCCACACAATCCCATATAACACACATGTATCACTAGCTGAAGTAATATCAAATACTGAAACATTTTATTTTCAAGTCGACTGTGTGGACTAAAGAAGGGGGAAAAGAAAATTACACCTGGCCTTTGGAGGGGGCTCTGTTCTGAGCAGCAAATCTATTTTAGGCTAAGCGCATGAAATCCCACCTCTGTTCCTCTCTCCATCATGTTTCCCTGCTATCCCTGCTATTGCCCTGAACATGTCCAAAGCTGCTGAGAGCTCGTGCTGCAGACTGGAGAGGCAGCTGTGAATGAGTGAACAGTCAAGTCTTCTTCGGTCTTTCTTGGGTAAGAAAGGTCCTCACACCTGACCTAGGCAGCTCTTACTAACAAGCTCTGTTAATTTAATTCTTCTAACACTAAATGCCCCTTTCAGACTAGCACTGGGTTTGATCCTACTCGGTTCCAAAGCTTCCACTTGTCCTTGCAACCTTCAACCAAAGCTTCTTGTCAAAAATAATCCAAAACACAGTCAGTGCCCACTGCAGTCCCACAGCCAGCTCCTATTTCATATTAATTAATTAATTTCCTAGGAAGTGAGGGTGAAGCAGTGAATCTTAGCAAGTCCTCAGCAAACTTAAAGTACATTAAGCTCTACTGCCCTGAATTAGAAAAATGTTTAGAGTCAGTTGTAATTGGTCTGTCAGTTTGATCTTTGCACATCACTCACCTGTACAGACATGCTGGTATAAAGCAGCACATTTTCTGCATATTTATATCATTTTGCATTTGAACAATGAGCACTAGCTGAATTCTAATTTCTGTATTACATGTACTGGAATAACTTGGAATAAAGGCAGTGAATGCAGTAAAACCAGAGAAACCTGCTAAATTAACTTACCCTAACAAGGCTTCTTTTCTTGTAACAGTAATTCTTGTAGTCTAGCTTAAAGCCCACGTAGAAATTCCCTTATATTCAAGAATCCCAAGACCCCAAAACCCTGACTCCTCACATTTCCTGTAAACTGTTACTTGCTTTTTAGGTGGCAGTACACAATATCAGGTTTGGTTTGTTTATTTAAGAAGGGAAGTCTTATACTTCCACGAGCTCTATTTAATGCTTTTTCTAACCTTATAAATCAACACCTGCTGTATACATAAACTAACTCCAGAGCATTGCCATCTTCCCTATCTTTAAAACACCAATTTTCATCATGATGCAAAGGCTTGCTTTAAACAGGAGGAGCAAGTCAATTTAAAAAAAAATCTTATTTAGTGCTTGAGAAGCCAATAATGTTGTAGCCTTTTTGAAAGCCATACTCCTACTAACTTCAACCAAAAAGAAAAAAAAAAAAAGAAAAAAAATTTACATGACATAGATAATTAGAGTGTTTAATTGCTGCAGTTCTTAGATGCATACAGAGTGGCTGCTCTTTTTATCACAGTTTTGCCAGGAAACTAAACAGGTTTCCATACATTTTTAGACAAACCCACTACAAGATCATTTATTTACAAAGCAAAAACAAAATTAAAAACCCACCTACACTATCCTAGTTTAAGCTAAAGGAAACTGTAATATCAACTGGAAGCAACATCTCCCATCCTGTAAAGAAGAGTTAATATACAGAGAAGTTTCCATAAGTCTGTTGTAATTCATCTCAGATTGGTTCCATAGGCCCCTGATGTTAATCAGAAGTTTCCAAATAATTCAGCACTATCACATATTCTCTTTAATTCAATAGTACACTGTCAATTCTTTGCATCCCCAGCATAACTTCTTCATCCAGAGATACTGAAACAAATATTTACAAGGAAGGCAACTGTTACACAAACTGTACACAAATAGGAAAAGCCAAGGAAAATACACCTACTATAGTAAAAGTTAACAGAGAATTATCAAGAATTGATGCTAAATACTTTATATCAAAGGTCCATTGAAACACACTGTCCAATACAGAGGTAAGTAAGAAAATACTAGTACCAGTGGTTTCCAAAACTTCTGCTCTCTGAAATGTTATCCAGTTGCAACCCCTAAACAGGACAATAATGAAGTGAGCAAGCTCTCAATACTAAGCTTTTCTGTATTTTTTTTTTTTGAAAATAAAAAGCCTAATTTCAGCTTTCTAGAGGAACAAATTCTTTAGAGGAGTTCTCACTTGCTGAGTGTCTGGTAAGGTTCAAGACATTCCAGTACATTCTTGGTCCCATATATGAAGGCTTTAGATCAGCAGGTTGATTTTTGTCTTGCATATTAATCCTCCCTCTTTCAGAGTAAGGGAAGAACAGAAAACTTTCAGTAGTAAATACTGCAATGCTCTTTTGTAAAGTTTCTCCGTCTGGATACATAAGTGGAAAGGGAGAATTATGTTTCACCATTCCTCAGCACTACATAGAAATTCATCTCCCACACAAGTCCTTCCCAAAAATTGTACTTACTGTGGGGGTGAAGATGAAAGCTGCATACTTGCTAATGTTCCCAAAAGAACCAAAATGGGACAATGTGCAGCAGGAATCTTTTTAATTTGGACCAGATTACATGTCAAACCCACCAAAAGCTTGAAGGCTCAGCCCCTGTGCAGACCTAGACGGTGCCTAGTGAAAGCCTTACCTAGGGAGATGATGACACCAAGCAAGGCAGGGATCTGGAGCTCGTGCCATCCCCCAGCACCACTGCTGGCAACCCGACTGAAGAACAATTACACGTCCTTCAAAAGGAAAGCAAATCAGAAGGCTGGCAATTTTCCCCCAGGGACTTTTTTTTATACATATACCTAACATTTAAAAGGTGATAAGAATTCCCCAGTCCTCTAAGCAATACCATCCACTGCAATGAGGATGATCAACAGCACAGCAAAGGAAAGTCTCTACAGTCTTCAGAGATGTGAATTCTCCTGGCAAAAACTAAAAATTATGAAAGGTCTAAGTATAAAGATTCCAAACTTAAAATCAGTTTAAACCTTAGAAAGAAGAAGCATCCTCCATTCTACTTAATGTTTAAAACTGTCTTATTGGGTTAGGGAAAAGATGAAGTGGGTGAGAACACAACCTTTATAGCCTACAAGTCTACCAAGGAGGTTCACCTTGCAGGATCAGGGGAGCACAGCAAGCTAAACTAAGCTGCACAGAAACAACTTCCCTTTTGTTTCATTTGACCTAACATTGTCCTTTAGCTTTTAGGTGTATTGAATCCCAAAACTCAAAAAAAAAAAAACCCCAAAAAACCCAACTTTGGAAACTTTCTAATATTCCTTTCTGGCACTAGGGAATAAAAATGTAAGAAATTTCTAAAACAGTTCTAAATGGACAAAATAATCAACAGTTTACTGTTTTAAATGAACAAACCAGGCTTTTCTTCAGTTCTAACAAACTAGTCAGTCTTTCTTATTTCCAGTTCCCCTAGATCATGCAGGCTACCTTTTAACAGGTCTCACACACTTCTAATTACACTGTGGATTTAAAACCAAAGCTTGGAGGTCCTAGTAAAACTGTCTCATGAAATTATTTCTGTCTTATGTCCAAACCTGAGGGAACTGTGGGGAAAAGCGTGTGTAAGGTCTTAGAGCGCAAAATATTGGGAGGTTTGTTTACAGGTTAAAAGAGCCCAGCACAGGCATGTCTTCCACAGTGATCTTTGTATTTAAAAGAACACCAGGAGATTATATCTCCCCATCTCCTAAAACTGTGGGTGGAGTGGTTTTTTTGTTTTGGTTAGACTTGGTGGGGTTTTGTTGTTCGATTTGTTTGCTTTGTTTGTTTTGGTGGAGTATTCTGCTTGGGGTTATTTGTTTGTTTTTAATCCTTTTAGGTTCCTTTATGTCATTTCCTCTAAACCTACTGAAGACTTTAAGAAATAAAGGGAATTCAAGGACAGATGATGAAAGTGATTAGAGGCTTAGAAAGACACACATATGAGGAGGGATTATTAAAGTCTGCCTTGCCTATAGACAAGATCAATGGGAGGGATCATAAGAGAGACACTGAAAATGAGAAGAGACATTCCACAGAATGCTTTTTCATCAGCAGAAAGGAAGTGAATTTCTGGGCTTTTTTTTAGCATAAGCCTTTTATATGCATGATCACGTAAGAATTAAATAATCCAAAAAAACCACTGATTCTGCTGTTAGTATCACTAAGGCTGAAAGAACAAGGAGCTTGAAATTAGTTTCTCTATTCATTAATAAGCAAACCACACCTGTTCCAGCTAAGGTTTGTGTGTTTGATTCAGATAAAGGAAGGCTTCTTACAATTCTGTTTTCCACTAATAAAGAGAAAGTTCTGAATAAGCTCCAATGTGCAAGAAATCAATTGGGACTTCTCAAACGCATCTGGTACTTGCTAAAAGCAAGCAGACTTCTACAGAGACTGCTGATGGGTTGCAGTTAAGGAATTTATGTGTTTTGGTTGTACTGGAAAAGGACTTTTCTCCTCCAAAGCCATACATATAAATTTATAGTCCTGATGAAATGCAGAGGGTTCTTGTTCAGTAATGGGTAAGACATCAAGAGTGAAAAGCAATGTCCTGATCAACAGATTAAAAAAAAAAAGAAAAAAGATAGCTTTAACAGACCCTTACAGAGCCTTGAAAGGCAGTCCTGACACAGTGCACTTGAAGTAAAAGTCAGCACAGTGAGGCATGGGTTATAGCACAGCCAGGCTAGTTTGAGCTTCAGGAATGTGAACTATTGCAATTGCATAGACCTCTGCATGGACTTACTGATCAAGAAATATAGTGTGGCCAGAATCTGAACACCCTAGTCTTCCACAATGCTTACTGCAAAATCAAGTCCCTTAAGAAAGCACTATGACACTTTTTGAAACTATCCTGTCAGTTACATTCCAGCAAGAGCAGTACTTTGTTCATGACAAATAAAAATGCAACTCCTGTTCCCAAATTGTTCTACTTCATATCTTAGGTCCTGATTTTGAATGTTTTTCAAAGATTTGTTTTGAAGCATTGCAGGAATCAGCTAGTAGTGGATGTAAAGCACAGTGAAGCTGCAGCAACTGGCATTAGCAGAGAAGACAGGAAATGTTTTGCATGGCTGTACTGTCTGTGGATTTCACCTGCACCACCAGAGCAATCTGCAGTAATCCAGATTATAGCGACCAGATACTATTGGCAAGGAGAGGCAGGCAAAGTCTCCTGGAAGGGCACCCTTCCTAATCTGGAGATGGATGACTTTCCAGAACTAAGGCAACTACATGGCTATAAATCTATACCCACCACATAAAAGCAGAACTGTAAGACACTAATTCCATTACACTTCATGTAATAGTGGTTTTACACCCCACTCAGCACTGCTGTGCATGGCATAGCTGGACTCCCTCGTGATTCATCCAAGGAAGAGAACATCCAAGAAGAGAGAACAGCCTCTCCTTCAAAATATTTGGCCTTCAGCAGCAGCAGTGACTCTCCTAAATTAAGAATGTTCCAACTATACCTAAATGGAGTATTTCCTCTCGTTCAGCCACAGGGAACGTCACACAAAATGTGACATATGGAGAATTATTAGCAGAACCCACAATATCTTATACTTCAAACAGCCTCAAAGAAGAAGGTATTGAGCAGACCTGTTGCAATACACTGAAGAAGTTTTCTGGCTGCAGCAAAAATGTTTAAATCCCCTTGGACTCTACATTTATAAACTCCGAAGGCTGTATTTACAGTAAATTGTTCCAGCACTTCTGCAAACTAAATTTAATTATGCCTTCCTACAGTATGCACAACAGCAATTCTGGAACTGTCATTTTACCTGTCCAATGAAAAGGTGTCACTTTCTCATAAGGAAAATCCTCAGCTGGGCTTGGAAGACGTGCAGTAACCTATAGGCTGGAGAATTCCTTTAACACCCACCACCTAAAAACTGGACTCAATAACCTGTTTTATACAGACTAGGAGATGCAGCTTCTACTTTAACACCTCTCTTTTCCCCAGACTTTATTAAATGGATCTCACCTTACTTACAACATGTCCTATCCTGCTACCAAGTCCAGTTCCAAGGCATTCTTCACACAGCAAGCCTCCCTAGTCTGCTCAGGCTCTTGAGAACCCCACCACCAGCTCTGTATTGTTTGTCCATGCACTGCATTATTCTTCTCCATCCATGTTCTAGAGTAGCAGCTTTAACTTCAGCTGCTCTGAAGATTTTTGTTCAGTCTCTAACTAAAAATTTGCATTCTAATTTCTTGCTTTTTTCTACATAATAGTACCAGTTCTTGCTGCTCCAGTGCGTGACCATTTCTACCCCTATGGCTAAGGCAGTAAGAGAAATGTTGAAGTTATCCAGGCAATTTACCCAGGAAAAATTCCAATTTGTCTGAACTAAGCACAAACAGATTAAATACAAGGTCTTACCATCATCTGGAAGACACAACATGCTGCTACCGTACCTAGCAATTACTTTACAAGTTCTGTGATATTTGACACAACCTGTAAAGCCCAAACCCCAAAGTATCACAATTACATACAACTCTAAACTTGTATAAAGTTCTATTTCCAGCCCTCATGGTCACAGGAAGGGAAGATGACACTAATTCTGATTAAAAGAAATCCAAAATCAGACAGAAGACCAATGCTATTTTAAGATTGCCTTAAACATGAGATTTTTTTTTCAATACACAAGTACAATAAGCAACACAGCATTAGCCATGATACTTTATACTTTTAAGTAAAACAACTAGAGTAGGGAGTAGAGTTTAACCTTCAAATATGCCAAAAATTATGAAGATATGCAACTTTTCTCTATGGCCACACTTAGGTAGGTAGTCACTATTCTTACAGCAAGATCAATGAAAGAGAAACTTATTAGTTCAACTTTCAACAGAGAAGAACACAGGAAATGCATAACACTGTTAACTCCAATGTGACTAGCAGGTGTGACCACCTTACAGTGTGAAGAGCATTGTAGATTCCAGTAGTAATGCTACAGCGTATAGGGTTACCTATTTTTAAAATATTTCATTATTTTGAAGCAATCTGGATCACACCATCTCCTTTTCATCACTGTGAATTAATGGGCAGGAGGGATGGATAATACTGCTAATGTGCAGTACTGGAAAATAAAACACCCAAACCCCAAAACCTTCACCCCAGTCACCTCCCAGAAAAGATCTTGCCTCACAAATAGTTGATTCTTACACTTCAAACCATAAAGTTGATTTGTTGTCAGACCCAGGATCTCAGCACAGAAAAGAAAACAGAATTTCTTCCAACACCCTAAGTCAGCTAGAGCAACCTCGTTTTTCCTTTCCTGCAGTGCATGGGAAGAAAGAGCCACTTTTTACACGCTTTTGAACTGAACATTTAGGTAAGAACTTCAAAATAAAAGCAAAGTGCCTTCATCAATGGAACACTTACCATAAAAGCCACTAAATACATTAAAGGATCACAGCTTTGCCTACACATGTTTATGTTTATATATATACCATATGAACAAAACACAAAAATAAAGATGAACTTGCCAGGAGACTAAGAAAAACTATTTCATAAAGCCATACATCATGGATATATATTACATTCTTATTTTATCCCTACAACACACAGGTACACTTTTTCTGTCAAGTTCCATTCCTGCCACAGCCCTCTTTTAACTTCATAAAAGGAACCATAATAATTCTCTGCCAGATACAATCACCTGCTCTAGAGTTTATTAAACAAACCTTGAGAAACAGAACCAAGCCCCAGTATTCACCGCTGTGATCGAGAGAGAGTCACGGCATTAAATCATCGGCACTGTTGACTCTGGTGAGTAAGTTCTCTATTACACTTGTATCCCTCCGGTTTCGATTGCGGGGATACCTCGAACATTGGTTTCTATGAAGTCAATATCCAGTTTCATTTCATTTTCCTATACCAAAAAGTGTTCAGAGCATGAACGCGAAAGAATCACACAGGAAAAAAGCTTCCCTTTAGATCGTCAGCCTAGGAAACGCGGAGACCTCACGGGGAAAGTGCTGCAGGTTGGCGGCTGCCCGTCAGAGCTGGGCACCCCAATCCCCCAGGCAGCCCCGGCGCCGCCGCCTCCCGGGCCGCCGCTGTCTCCCGCCCGCCTTACCCTCGTCTTGCGGCGCCGGTGCCGCTCCGGGTCCGAATACGTCCTGTCCACGGCGAGCGCCGTGTCGCTGCCCGGCATGCTTATGCGAGTGTTTGCGCTGCTGCTGCTCTACCTGCTGCCCCACGGCGGGCGCGGTACCGCCCAAGCACCAGCCCCGCGGCCGCGGGACCGAGCGGGATCGGGAGCGGGATCGGGGCCGCCGCCGCCGCGCGGGAGCGCCGGGCACGCCCCGCCGCAGGGCCCCGCCCCGCTCCCCAGCCCCACACGGCCGGGTCGGCCCCTCCGCGCTCCGGGTCCCGCCGCACGGGCCCTGAGGGGCCCCGGCTGGGGCGGCCCCCTCCTTCGAGAAAGGAAGGACGCCTGCGAGGGGATGAAGGTGGGAGAGAGCTTAGCCACAGGGACTGGGCCAGAAGTCCCTTCGTTTGTTTAATTTTCAAGGCCGTCCTGTCTGAGGGGACAGCGGAGCTGGGACACGATGATATCCCGGAGAAATGGCTGGACAGAGGGATGACAGTTCCTCCTGCTGACTGCCGCTGCTTTGGGTCCGATCCAGGTCTTGGAGGGAGTCACCATCAAGCAATCTCGACTTGCCTTAAAACAAACCTAAACCCTGTGGCCACAGTGAAACCTCACAAAGCACAGCATATTGTGAACCTAAAGGTTCAAAAGTCCAAAGGGGAAAGAAAGGCAGAAACCAGAAGCATTGTGTTGTCAGTTTTGGGCAGACTCACTTGTAAGGTTTTGACTTCGGCAGCCTAAGGAACCAAACAACAACAACAACACTGCTGCTTCAAAGCCCTTGATACCTAGAAGTTTTCACAATAAAATTGTATCAACATTCTGTCAAACCAACTAAATAATCAGAGCTTGAATTTTCCAAAGTGTTCAGTAGAGCAGCACAGCAAGCAATTCAGCCTTATTTTCTGCACATTACCTATGTGAGATAAATCCCTCAATATCCTGGCACAGGGTAGCTTCAAACCATACTTCTGAATGCTCAAGGAAAACTTGTTTTCCAGGGCATGTGTATGCCATGCACTTAAATTCCTAAGAGTTGAGTGGAGCTTCTGACTGATCTTCACATTTCTCTTCAGACTTTCTATGCTGAGGAATGCATTTAAGTGACACAACACATTTTAACCCTTTGAAAAGTGCAAGTAAAATATTGTTGTATAATCAGTAAGTAGTAGAGGAAATGTATTTCTTTTCCTTTCTGAAATAAACAGACTTGTTGAGTTACCACCGCTAATTACACAAGTAAATCTGGAGTTCCTTCAGGCCAACTCTTGCAGGAGCAGCAGGATTTCACCTTTTAGGTACAGTTGCTCTCATGCTCATGCACAACTCACACTGCTTTTTTTCTCTAGCTGGAGACAGCAACAGTCCCAAGGCATGTGGGTATATAAACATACTTAAATATCAACATAGTTAACTACCCTAGGAGGACCTTGCAGCTTTAAAAAATGTTTCCCTGTTGCCATTTGTTTGTTTTATTGGAATCATATGTTCCAACATAACAGTACTGTCAGAGGTTAATTATCTGACATGAGGATTCGATAGTGTTTTAAAGCAATGAGGTCTTCATAAATAAAAGACCTGGAATTCTAAAATAAAAAGAAATACTACAAGACCTCACCCTCTTGGCAGGTGTTTCATCTTCAACTCTAACACCAGTTTTAACAAAGTTATCCCAAAGTAAACAATGAGTGGGTTTACTAAAGGAAGTACTATTTTCCTAATGCAGTATTCAAAGTACCAAACTAACACTAGATACTGCACACAGATGGTGACTTGCCACCCTTCCTATACTTCTTAAGAAGCTGAATGAGTTAGCTGAAGTTAAAAGGCTGCTGGGAAAAAAGCAGAAATAGAAACTGTTTTTTCAGTCCTTCAGCTCAGACATGAACATTAATTCATGTGCCAGAGAGTGAGGAACTCTGGAGGTAAAGGTGAGTAAAAAATTAAATAGGCAAATTTTGTGGGGCTTGGGGTTTTCACTGAAGAAATAATTGCACATTTCCAAACAGGAATGTGTGGTTTTCAGCACCTAGGATGAAACACCCTTATTTCCTCAGAAACTTTCAGGGTTTTTTTAAAGTCTTGCCAGATATAGTTGATCAAAGCACAGAAAGGGTAAGCAGTTGGAATAGGGACACATAAAACACTGCAACTGCTTGATGTTTTAGTAATAGAAGGCTTACTATAAATCATACTTTATTCAAAAGTTTAAGAGTTTTATTTACATATCAGCCTTATTTAAATAGTACCAGCAGACTAGCCACAAAATGGTGAAACTTCTCTTGAAGATAAAAAGAGGCAGGAATATGCAATATATATTTAGAGGTAGTATCAACATGCAGAGTACTATATTTACAAAGAAAGCTCTGTCCTGATGTAGCCTCTAAGAAGAGAACATAGTATAGCTGGTTTGTAAGGCCCCAGTGTTGCATTAGTCACCTTCCAAGCAAGCCTGTGGATCTGTTGCTTGGGCACTGCTCTCAGTGGTGCATACCAGAAACAGCAGCTCCAGCTCCTGTGCCAACAGTGAAAGCCCTGGCACTGGGTGGCTCCTGGAGGAGCTGTGACCACAGGACAGCAGGCCAGTCCATTGGGAACAACTGCTCCACACAGCAGCAAGGTATAGTGGAGGACAAACAGCTGCTTGGGTGGAGACATCTGTCCCATGAGGCAGGAGAGTCCTTCCACACAAGCTGAATTAGAAGCCATTGTAATTCATTGTAATTTCGACAGTGTCTGCAGGTGCAACATCTAAAAAAATGGTTCTTTTCATATGTTGGACTTAAATCATCTGTGTCTTCAGAACTTATGTCAAACTGTGGTGCAATGCAATTCTCTGACCAAAGGCTGCACTTTTCCCCCTTTATCTTTCCTTCTCACACGTGGGCCACTAGGTCCTTCCTGAGCTGGAGCAGGAGCAGGTTCTTTTCCTATGCCACATTTGCAGAATGCATTTCATTTGGCTTGGCTGAACAAAGACCACCTGCCCTTCTCTTGCACACACAGCTGGTTTGTACAGCTCTCCTTCCTCACTCCAAAGCAGAGACGTGACGTCCTGAACGTGGCGGAATACTGCACAGCACAGTACTACTGAGAGCTTCACTGGGTACTTCTCTCACTCTCATTTTCAAAAGCCCACAGAGTTTAAATAAATGCTCTTCCCACACACTGCACCTGCTCTCTACTAAACCTTAACTCCACTAAAGCAAATTCTTCCAGAAGAAGAGCATGAGCTGGACTCACAGTGACTTAGATAGAAATGGTAGTCCAGTTTCATTCTCTTATCCTTTGTTCTTCTCCAAAAACATTTTAAACATTAATTTCTGTTGCTTAAATTAATGATAAAATATCAAATTATTCCAGCTGTCCATTTTGCCAGTTTTAAAGTTCAAATGCCTCAAAATCCCTCACTGAGTGCCCAGCAGTCAGTGCCCATTCTTTTCCAGTCCTTCTCCTCAGTTCAGCATGCTGGTTTGATCCATAATGCTTAACTCTTGGTATTTACATTATTTTGCCTACCTTATTTAAGTGACCTTTTAAAGAGCGATGCCTATTAGGAGCAGAAGGTCTAGTAACGACTTATGATCACTGTACAAGAGTATTCACGATTGTATTTGGTTTTCAGAGGGACAGACATCAATACTGCAGTTGCTTGTATTGCCATGTTTTAGGAAAATGAAATCTCTGGAGGTGCAGCAGAGGCACTGTCCAAAGGAGGCCTATCAGCTGGAGCCTGAGCTTTCTCAAGATGATTCCTGTCTCACTCTTCTCTTCAGAGACTGCATCTTTGCCATCCATTTTTTGTCCCATGACTATGTGTAATGCTTGCACAGCAGACATACCACTCCCACCTACAACCTATAAATTTTCCATGCTGACTTATGCATAGGCCATGGTGGGACCAGAAGTGCCAGCGCACTTTTGGGATTGCCTAACAAAATCCAACTCCCACACAATACAATCCCCTAAATGGTGTCACGCACACATACTGGGAAGTAACAAAAAAGACCCAAAAAGACCTTTGTAGAGGTGGAAAATATGGAAATTCTTTCATTTGGAGGCTGGCTCAAGGTTTGGCCCCATTCTCTTTCCAGTTTTATCATGAATCTGAGTCTTGGCAATTTAATTTTATTCTTTGGACTTCTACTACCCTATCTGCAAAAGGGGAAGCATGGCACACCTTTCTCATGTGGAGAACCTTGAACTCCAGAATTAAAAGTGCTATTATTGAATGTTGTGTTCTAATGTTCATGGGGGGAAATTAAATATCTGATGTCAAAGGTATGTTGGCAAAGGTACAATCAGGAAGAAGACAAAGATCCCTTTTCCCACAATGGTAACATCTGTACTCTAAACAGGATACTGGGACTTCTTTTGAGAGACTTTTTAACTTGTCCTCCAAATCTTTTTCCAAAAGCTTTCATCAGCCAGCCTCCAGGGAAAGGGTCTACGTGAAAAGGGACGGTTAGTCATTTCCAAGTCTGAGGTTAAGTGGGATAGTGCTGAGTGGCATTGGTCCTGCAGTTAGCCCTGAGTGCACTGTCACAGTTCCCAGTTCCTCTGCCAAAGCATGAGCCTTTCACACTCACAGCAAAAGAGATACTCTGCTGGTTTGTACCCAGCACAAACTACCATGGGATCACACCAAGACCTGCAGATTGTATTGCCAAGCTCTGACAAGCGTTCAGAAGATGTTGATAAACTTTCAGATATCCAAATAAAATTTTAAATTAAGCCCTCTCCTCCTGATTAAGAAATGTCCTCTTCTGATTAAGAAATGCTTTATGCTTTCACAATAGAATAGCTCTGGAAACTTAGTGAGTATACATTTTCTACACAGCAAGAAACTGCACAACAAAGACTTTAATATATTAGTGAGATGCACTTATAGGGAGTGAAGTACAGAGAAGCAGGTAAAAAATTCCAGTTCAGGGTAACAGAAGTTCTCATTCTTTCTCCTTTTCCCGGCATACTATTGTGTGTCCCTTGCTGTGTGATGAATTTCCAGGCAATTTCCAGGCCTTTCCTCATTCTCATACAACCTAGGAAAATTCAGCTACATAATTCCTCACTGCTGCTGCTGAGTGACAGCGATAGTGCAAACAGTACCTACTAGATGGTGGCAGTGTTTTGCATTTCAAATGCTGTGAGTAAGAGCCACCTTTGTAGCAGACTGAAATGCCAACTGTTCTGTATACCCAAAACTCGCCTGGAGCCCAGCTATTTACATTAAAGATAGTCCATGTTGCAGAGGCAAGTAGAGAATTCTCCCTCTAGCAACATGAATGGTTGCTGCTCATCAGCTTACAAATTTTCTTCTGCCTCATAGTAGGTGATTTGTGGCTGCCTGAGAATGAATGTATGCAGCCTCTTAGTCCCAAATAGCCACTTTGACATTGTCACAAGGCATGCAGGACCAACAGCTGCAGCCTGCTGGCACATAAAGGTGTACTCCCTTCCAAAACACAAATATGAACTTACATCCAAACCATTCAGGCTGTTGCCAGAAGACAACCAGTCTGAATCTCTTATTATTTCATATTCTGGTGGTTATATCAGGGCAACGTTTTATCTCAAATTAAAACAAGCACACTAGACACAGCCCATGAGCACAAGAATTGCTCTTGGAATGTGCCACCCTAACCCACTCTGCAAGCAGCAGCGCCTGCAGTCCCCCTGCAGTGGCATGTAGCTGGGTAGGTGACATCTGAGCTCCTAAAGGCTCTGTAAGTTAATACACTGCAGCTTTCACTCTACTGCTCTATGGCCATAGCTGCACAGAATCCCAGCTCAGTTTGTGGCTGAGGGCTGCACACAGAGATAGCAGACTGTGCTGGATAGGAACCTGTCAATTTTTATTCATCTATGAGGTACATTGCATGGTGGTGGCTCTGTATAAGTTATGTCATGCTAAATGTGTGACATCAATTTTTTCCATATCAATCGACAAAGTCAAATGCAGAATTAGGACTCGCTTGCCAGTCAACCAGAAAATACAGATGGGTTATGAGAGGACAGAAAAATTAATGATTATGCATGTGAGCCTACACCTTGTCCTGGTGAGAGTTGTTGCAACACAGCCCTTTGAGTTTTATTACAGTGACTCTATCTACAGAAATGCAAGTTACAAGGACATGAAGTTCAAATTCCCTCACAAATGTAAAAGATGATCACCTACAATCATCTAACTGTGGAAATTTTCCAAGCACCTGATTTTAACAACAAATATTTTAAAGGCAAGAAATTGCAAACAAAAAACTCCAGAGCATAGCATAGGTATTTCTATTATGCTAAGTACATGAGTATCAGCCATTTTTTAAAGTATCTAGCAACACACTCCCTTTACATATCTAAATACAGTAATATGTCAAGAGGCCACTTTTGGGTTGTTATTATAAAACTTTAAACAAATAAATGTGTTTTTAAAACAATATTCATAATAATTCTTTGGGGCTTTTAAAATCATGATTTAGTAAGGTATTATTCATTACAAAATTTGGGGGACAGTCTTTCACAAACTGAAGTCTTCTGCTTTATTCTTATACAACCAATGAATTATATGAGATACCACACAGTACCATTGTCTTATCCTTGGGACCTGAGCTGAGCAAGAATATATAAGCAGCAGCTTATTCTGCAATATTTTTGGAAGCTGTATTGACACAGTAGAGTCCTAGTATTTTAGGAAGAGTTCCCCCTGAACTTCCATTACTGGAAAACATTACAGCATGAGATCACTAGAGAACAGAAAAGACACAACATGTCCTAATAAAAATTCCTATTCTGCTATATAGCAATGCAATTTTCTGGAACAAAATTATTGCCTTTATGCCCAGCATAACTGTAACCAATCTTTTCTTACTAGAATTATATGTATGGAGGGTAGGATTTCTTTTTATTTACTAATACAGCTATGTCTACAAAGCATTTATACATAAATCAATCCTAAGCCAACAAAAGGAAAGAGAACCTCCACGTCCACAGACATCTGACAGGACACAAGACACCCTGCAGAGACAGGCTGCTTTGGGGCTGGAATAAACTGAAATTCCCTTCCCTTTCAGTGCCCACCAATAAACTCTTCATCAGCTGGCCTCAAGTGTCACTGAAAAATGAAGCTGTCTCTCTTCTTGCCTTAAAAAAAAAAAAAACCAACAAAACCAGTTTTGGCAGCTGGGTTTGGGTTGGTCTGATATGGAGGGTTGCAAAGCAGTTGCCTCTGCTTCAGCTACAAGTAGCTCCCCACTTCTGATTTGTAACCACCTCAGGCTCACAATTTTACAGATATCAGAATTTTCAAGCCCAGACAGTATAAAGGCATGATGTTATCAACAAGAATCTCACAGACAAACACTTAAATATCAAAAGAGAGGAAAAAACTGTTATAGTTATAGGCCTACAAGTGTTGTTTTACAAGGTTCCCTTAAATTTATTTGTGTTTGTGTGTTTATGTCTCACACATATACACAACCTTATCAACAACTTCATTGTAAGTATTCTATGGGGAGAAATTTAATATCCTAGCTTGTTCATTGTGCTAATACAGATTACCTCACGTAGGTTTTGAAACACTTGTTAATTAGGAGTCTCAGAAGAAAGTATTGGTGCAATATATAAACTAATAGCAGGATAAAGACCATGAAAGCAACAAGGCATACATCAATAGTAATTAGGATTTCTAGGGCACAGGCACACAAAAGTTACAACAAAGTAGCACAGCCAAGAAGAAGTCCTATTATGTAAGTTAAGACAAAAGAAAAAAGTGGTATCACAAACACATGGGACCTGACAGATTCTACTTTGCAAGTCTTACCCTTACTAATTCCAATGATTTTCAGCATTTCAATCACAGAGGTCTGATACAACCACAAAACAACAGACTATTCTTCATTTACACTCCCTAGAATCTGGCATTTCTTACAATGAAAAGTTGTCCTTTTTTCTAAACAGTTCATTTTCTCACATCTTCTTTCCTTTGAGATATCAGGTCATAAACCTTATTCGGTTTGAAAACTAACAGGAAAGTATTAGTAAAAATTCTTTTTCATTTCTACCACAAGTTTTCCCAAAAATAACCTACCATTTTCAGCAGTTCTGTTTCATTACACTGCACCTCTAGGCATGGCTTGAGGATTTGCTTGAGCTGAAAGGCTCAGGTTCTGCCTTGGCTGGTGAGCAAAGCCGTGCTGGTCCCACGCCTGCAGCCCTGCCGAGTGCACAGCCAGCAGGTACAAAAGGGTAAAAGGGTGCTCTCCACACGCCCCTTTCCCAGGTGAAGGATGATCCCAGCCCCAGGTGGGGCCTCCCCAGCACAGCCACCAGCTGACATCAGCGTCCTCGGATTTATGGGCATGGGAAGGTATCCAAGGCCTCAGGGCCATAAAAAGAAATGGCTGGGTGGTGATATCAGTGTGGAAGCAGCCCTGATGCAAGCTGTCCACAGGCAGTAACTTGGGCAGACTATGTAGTTAAGCTGCAACAAAAACCACTGACTGCTTGGATGGCACAGCTTCAGTTAGTACGTAGAACTGATGGCTAGTAGCCTGCAATGCTACACATGTAGGTAATATCAGGGCACAGAAATGTACCCTTAATGCCTGTGTTTAGTCTAGAATCTTATCCTTTAAAGCTGGCTTGTAATTTAGATTCAACAACAGTGAGCTGCTCTGAGAGCTGGTGCAGGTGAGAGCTATTTCTGTCAAAACAAAATAAATTATTGCATTGCGAAAATACATATGTCTGAGTTTTATTAGCTCCCTCATCATCTACTGGCACATCTACTCAAGCTGTGGTGTTGACTCAGGAAGGTGGGCAGGGAATCATGCTTGGGGGCAGAAGGCAGAACATAGAAGACATCAGCAGTAAAAAAAAGCTAATCATGTATTGCATTTTTAGCTGACAAAGATTTAATTGAGTACATAAGGTACACATGTATCCAAAGACTCTTAATGTAAAAGACAGAGTCAAATCTTAAGTCAGCCTATTACTTATGAAAATTTGTAAAATCATGGGCACCCCAAAATGAACTATTTAACCTTCAAAATGAACTATTTTCCTTTTTTTTTTTTTTTTTTTTTCTAATAGAACTTCAGTAACAGCTTGAATTAGTTAGGCTTTGGAAAAATAACAAGCAGCTTCATCCAAGCAAAAACCTAGCAGAAAGCTTCAGTATGAATTTTCTGGTAGAGCTGAGATCAGCAATTATATCTGAATATCATAATACCAGCTGCTGAAACTAAGATGAGGGAAAGATGAAAACTAGCAGAACTGCTTGAAGGACCAAAAATGCAAATGTGGCATTAGAACATCTGTGGAGATAAAGCACCATACATAAACAATCATCTGGTTTTCAAGAAAAGAGAAATAAAACTTTCTATATAACTAAATAGCTGACCCAGCAGAAATATGCTCATCTTCTCCAAGAATGAGTCATCTCCAGGAGATGTTTCACTAAATCTCTACAAACTTTTCCCTTTGATACTGGTAACTTTGCTACTGCTAAATTTCCTTTAGTTATCTTAACTTCATATGTCAGTCTCCAGAACTAGAATGTATTTATTTTTCTAAGACATCCAATAGTATGAAATGAGGGTGCATGTATACACAACTCAGCTTCACTGATAGAGAAAAGAAGCAGATAAATTAAACAAAATCAGCAGGGAATCCTTGTATTCCTCTGTAGTGAATGGGGACAGCAGCAAATAAATATGAACAAGTTAAACAATGTCCCTAAGCATTTAAATAGCTTGAAGTGAATAATCTTCTTAAGATGAGAATAAAAACAAACAAATATTCAGTAACTCTAAGCATGACATCTTCAGCCATCTATCAAAATCATACAGGAATTTAAAACCAGAAGAGATTAACTGATCCCCGTTCATCAGGTTTTCTCCCCAGAAGGTGTGTTCTGTATTCACAGACAGGTTTTTACATCCTCTTGGCATGCACAGAGATGAACTTACTGCAGCTTGTTTGCATTGTGACAAACCTTTTTTTGACTTGATTCCCGCAGAACTTCTTGTCATAACCCTCCTGACCCTGTTGTCAGAGTGTGGTGGTAATAATGACAAGGTCACAGGTGCCATCCCCATATGGGCCATCCACTTAAGAGCTGGACTAAATGAGCCCTGTGGCTCCCTTCCAACTCAGATCATTCTGTGATTTTGTTTCCTTTTGTAACTTCTAGACCTGCATGCATACAAACATTGTGTCACCAAATACATGCACACCAGCATCTCCCACTCTCCTAGCTTCCCAATGTTCCTCAGCAGTTGGGAATGACACTTCAGCAAAGAAATCCCTTCATGCCTGTCATCAACATCCTCATATTGTCCTGCAAAATCAGAAAGAAGAATAACACTAGACAGAAAACTTTGAGGTTAAAAATATACTGCTCAAGCTCCCTTCTCTTTGTTCATTAGATATTCTGCAGGCAGGCATATGCATAAACACACATTATTAATTTATGCCTCCCCAGTGCTTACAGCATTTCACAGGTAGAGTGAGCAGTTTACATGTGGCACTGCATGGTGGGCAGGGGGAACACCTACATCATGCAGCCCTCACTTCAGTCTTCCAAAAGGCTGAGCAGCTGTTGGCTGGGTACTCTGTTGGATGGACAGTAAAACAGGGCAGTGGAAAGAAAGCAAAGAGTTCCTTTGAGAAAGGATGTACCAATCTTGGTACATTTCTACCCCAAAAGGAAAAAAGTAAATGGACTCATTCTGCTTGTTATAGGTCGATTGGAGAGGTTTTCGAGCTGATTTTTAGTAATCAATTATTGCAAAAGATTTTAAAAATGTGATGGAGTTGTGATAAACCTTTAAATTTTTGTGAACGTTAACAATTTTCAACAACTAAGGACCCTTTCAAATTACTTCTGGTATGGCCAATGGGTTTTAATTCTATAAATTATGGGCAGGCATTAAAGCAAGGAAAAAAGAGTGGTAATTGGAATGAGTAAGTGCTTCTAATGCTCTGCAGAACCATTCAAAGCAGTCACAGCTTTGAATGTGGCTCTAGTTTACCACAGTCCTGCTGCAGATGTGCATTAAAATCCCGTTTTCATCCACTAGTAAATTTGAAATGCTTTTCACTACAAGTTCCGTGGCACTTGGATACTTCTGAATGTTAGATATGGAGCTCTCAGTCACATTTACTTGTGTGCCTCAAGCTAGAATTTATATACATAAATTATATGTGTGCACATAAACACACCAATACATATACAGATAGCTACATACAAAATAAAGAATATGTAATAGCATCAGTTATTGAATCAGAAATATGAAGTCTTGCAGTTTTAAGACTGAGCAGATGATATGTTTAACTGGGCTGCAAGCTAGCAGGAGCACTTCTATCAGAGCAGTGTCTCAGGAGGAGGGAAGAAATACATAATTTGTTCTAGCTGGCTTTCCCTAATTCCATTTAGTAGGATTTAATTGAATAAGTGCAGAAAATCTTCCTAAGGTTTATATCCATGACGACAGTTTGTTCCCTGTAAGAAATTTCAGAAACACGTCTCTAGGTTTCTGTATGTATGTTATCTTCCTGATTTAAATTTAACAACAGTAAGTAAGCTGATTTTGATCATCTAGGATTTGATCAGCATATAGTGCTGCTGCTTTGAAAAGTGGTGATTTCTACCCCTGACACATCACAATTTAGTTAGATCTTTCAGATCATGCTGTCAGTACTGGTCAGCATCAGTCTCTGAAGCAGCTAAGGCAGAACTTACTGCATAGGTGAGATACCTACTGCAATGGATACTCAGGACTAACTTTATGGACTTCAAATTTCATATAGATTTGCAAAGACACCGATGTATTAATGCAAGTATTGAATTACAGAATGGCTAAGATTGGATGGGACCACTGGAAGTCATCCAGTCCATCCTCCCTGTTCAAGCAGGGTCTTCTAGAGCACATGACTCATGATTGTATTGAAATGGCTTCTGAATATCTCCAGTGAAGGAGACTCCACAGCCTACGTGGGCAGCCTGTTCCAGTGCCCACTCACATGCACAGTGAAGAAGTTATTCCTCGTGTTCAGGTGGGATTTCCTGTGCATCAGTTTCTGCCCATTGCCTCTTGTCCTATTGTTTGGCACACTGAGAAGAGTCTGCCTCCATCCTCCTCACACCCTCCCTTCAGACACTTACACACTGAAAAATCTGATGACCTTCTCAGATCATGTGGCACATGGTTAGAACATGGAAACCATTTTTGAGAATTTAGGAATGCACACATACAGGCAATTGACTTAATTTATGGCCAATGGCTCTTCCATAATGTTATTTCAAAGGCACACTGATATTTTACTAAATTACCCATCACTCAGGGCTATAGTACAAGCACCATTTGTTAAAACTTAACTTTTCCAGGATAATCTACTTGGTCTTTTCACATCATTTTTAATCTGTCTTTCCTCAAGAGAGATCTGGAGAGTATCAGGGTGAGGCACTAGCAAAACAACAGAGGAAAAAAAAACCACAGCAGAATTAACTTTCAGACATGGTCTCAGTACTAACACGATAACCAGGGAGTTTGAAAGGCCTACCTCCTGCTGCAATCTTTTATTAACATTCAACCTCAATCTTTCTACACCCTTAGATTTTGTGATTTATTTGCAAGATTTGAAACATACATGGATCTTTCAAATAAAGCCTGAAGGATATTTTTATTATATATATAAATCCTTTGAAGCATTTGGGGTTTAGTATAACCGAAATAAATGCATCTAAGTGATACTGCTAAACATATCCACAATCATACCCTCCTCAGAGCAGAAACTCCTGAGCACTGTTCTAGCCTCCATATCACCACCAGGTATATTGTCATGTGGTTTTGCACTGTCAGAACAGAAGGAATTTCACTCCCCAGACAATTTACCACTAATTTCATTTCTGTCAACTTCTCTAAAAGATGGAAGACAGCAGACGGATGCCTGAGACAGCTGAACTTGAAATAAATTGCAAGAAAGATAGGTGTTGTTAACTGGACTCTTCAGCTGAAGGCTGATGCCTCAGCTGTGTACTGATGGAAATTCTTATCAGCCCAGATTGGTTTTGGCCATGCAATGTCATTTAAATGTTATTCTTATAACAGAAATGGGGTTATTTTGTGGCAGCAGCCAGTTTTAGAGGGAACTTAATGTGGGCATTGAGAAAGTTATAACTGAGGCTAAACATGGGAACAAAGCTAAGCAATCTGCTGTGTAGGTGATACTGCAAGACACAAAAGCTTGCCTGAAATAATCCACCCCAGCTGTTGGCATGCTGTAATGTAAAGATGCCATATTTTAAGTTTGCTCCGAGATGAAAAGACTCAATGTAAACAATCTGCTTATATTTGTGAAAATGTATTTCTCAATGTATATCAATCACTGGAAGCCTAAAAAATTAAAACCAGTGTATAGTGCACATTTTGGCTACAGTGCTGGTAAAAAAACCCTGTGCTTTTTTATCCCAGGCAAGGGACAGCAAACCTTCAGTTTGACATGGCTTCATTTGCTCTGGAGTTACACATCTTATCTTTCTGCTAGCAAGAGCAGAAGATGAGGGGGCTGGGGTGGCAGATCTCACCTACCATGTACTCAGGGAATTGCCCTGCAAGTGCACATCCTGCTTTGTCCACTCATGGAGTGGATGAAAACTCTGCTGAGAGACATTGTTGCCTCCACTGATAAGATATGATAAAAATTTTAAGCAGTTTTTATCTGTTTCAATCTGCTTGCAGACTTCTTTTCTAACACTAGCTACCTTGGATATAGGCCCAGCAAAACCTGCTTTTTTTCCCTTTACCTCAGGGGGAAAAAAGGTGCACCACAGGTATCTCTATCTTACTGCTGCTATGTTTTTCAAACATTTTCACATTACAGGACCCCCGGGACTGTCATAGAAAGCTACCTGGGCACATACAATTTGGTGATGCTTCTCCAGGTGCATTTTGACAAAATGGACACGGGGATGGTGACAGAGGAACCAGCTCAGCTTGGCATCTGAGACTCCCTTAGAAGCCTCTACACAAAAGCAGAGATGAATCCTACGTAAGCTCCTGACAGACAAAATAGGGGAGCATGTGGTATTTGGCATCTGCTTTTGTGCACGGGGGAACAAGAATGGAAAAAGGTATCTAAAATACTTTTCTGCTTCACAGGCAGCCTCCTGAAATAGCTGCTACCTTCACCTTCATCTACGCTTCCCAACAATGAAAATAAAATGCATAGCAACAGGAAAGGAAATCTTCAGTAACCTTTCCAATCCCAAGCAACAGGAGTATGCATGAAGGCTGTGTTATGCCTTAAATTTTTTATTTAACTTGAAATGTCTGTGTAGCCTGCAACAGGTCATTTACATCACAAAAATCTCAAATCTCTTTAAAGCGAAAGATATTAATAAAATTGTGAACCAGAAAACCATTCTATTGGGTTTTGTTTACATTAGCTTCCACTGTTGCAAACATGTTTCTATGGGGGGGGAGAAAGTGATAGGACATGGAAGAGCACAGAGGAGGCAGCAGCAGTATGGGGGGAGCAAGAGAAGAGAGAAGGAAAACACGGGCAGTGGTTCCGTGGTACACAATCATTGCTGTTTTGAACTCCCTGGGCTGCTGAGAGGAGCCCATGAGCCACGGCAGCAGCCCGTGGCACACCAAGGGTGACTTTTGGCTGCCCTGCAGAGGGGACAGCTCTGGGGGTGGCAGTGGGGCTGCGCAGGGCGCGGCACTCGGGAGCTGCGCAGGGCACACAGCGGCATCCAGGGGCTGCAGGCTCCAGCAGCCGGAGCTGGAGGATGCGTCACATGGGGACGTGCGAACTGAGTGGCCCTGTCACAGGCTGGTTAGCTCTGCCAGGGGACTGTGCCATCCTTCCCAACAGCTGTAACATAATCTCCTGATCCTTCCCTTAGATGACCTGGGCTATGGCAGAAGACAGATGCCTGTCATGGAGAAAGCTTTGAGGCATCACCTCCTAGTGTGCGTGTCCTGGGCCCTGCGCCCACCACAGCCCAGGAAAAACCATCTTGCTGAGAGCTGCAGGACAAGGAGGAATGTGGCAGCACAGCAAACACACAACTCTACAACTTGGTGAAAGATGTTTTGATGTCCCCTATGAACCCTCTGTATGATCAGCCCATGCTGTAGAACTGAGAAGGAGCAATGAGTTCTGAGAACATTACTGCTGGCCTGTAAACCATTTATCTGCGTCGTGCAGCACAATTCAGATGGGTTTGGGGGCACCCAGGTTCCTCAGCAGCTGAGTAATCTGTATAATTCAGCCAAGATTTTAAACTGTCTCAAGACCTATATAAGTCATCTTATTTAAAACTCCATAAACACAATAGCACAGATCTGAAGCATGCACATACACCCAGAGACATCAGTCTCAACTTCTAAATAACCCAGCAATTCCTTGCCCAGCAATGATAAGCTGTTTTTAAGACTCTCCCTTTTTTATTACCTCAACAAGGTAATTAAGGACAGCTGAAGGCACAGCTCTATAACTGAGTTTGAACCCTGACAACAGAAACTGGTGTCTGATCTTTGGCTCACAGTAACACAGTCAACACAGTTAACCTCATTTCCACCCACCACTACTGTAATAAAATTCCTCTTATGTGTGTTGGATGCTCATTTTTCTTAACCTTTGCTGTGGTTCCTTCACAAGGCTGAACTCTTAGTATGCCAAGAAATAAGGCCTATGGTACAAGGTACCTCAGATAATTTAGTATTAAAAATTAATAAAATACCTACAGGCTTAGTCTTAGCTAGATTTTTCCTTTCATGACTACTGAGTTCTACTACCATAAAAGTTTTCTTGAAGGCTTAGACTATTTGAGGCTGCAGAACAAAAATTACTTAAAAAACAGGGATGAAATATATGAAGGCCAACAACATGCTAACCTTATAGAACAAGTCTAGTCAGGTATAGTGAATCACAGTATGAGAAATCACAGATGTGCTTGAAATGGACTTTCTTTTACTATCACTATTATTGTTACTATCACTGAGTAACAATACCAACAGATGTGAAATTTTGGGTTTGGCCTCTGGGATGACTAACACCAATAGACCAGAGCAGCAAAGTAGGTCACAGAGTCCCCACCTCACCTGCTGCTCCCACAGTCACAACAAGCTGACTCACTTTTGCTTTGATTTCATATGTTAGTTTGGCACTTGGAACTATTTCATTATTTCAAATAACTCTCTTACATTTTACACAGAGTTTATTTTTCCAGCATTTTAGTCAGTGGATTCAGGTGCACAACAAATGGTCCCTGGATTCACCCTGATAAGCAGAAGACCCATAATTAAAATACCAGTTAAAATGGTAGCACAATTACAGGGACAATTTTCTCTGAGCAATGGGCATTCACAGCCACATGTAATGATTAAATTTCTGCCAAAATGTTCTTTATTTTGAACTACTGCTAGTCAGCAAAGTAGTAAGAATGCATAAATTAGACCCCTCCCAGAAAATAATATTTTTGACAAAGAGTTAATCTAGTGGCAACTGGAATTTTGAGTGGCTTCCCCATTTTGTGGAATAAAATGCCACCACAGATAATAGACCATAAACAGAACTTAGGCTTTTCTCTTCAGTTAGCATTGCCTCATCTAAGGTAAACTACTTGTGTCAAAGAAAAACCTTATTTAATTTTCAGTGGGCCAATAACCCAAGAAACAATCAAGCAGAAGAAAAATTGTTATAAACTGCAAATTGAGAACTGCGTATTACTTTGTGCAGTTGTTTGCAATGTTTCTGTAGCCCCAGCTGGTCTTTGTCCACTGCAGTGGGAAATGCAGTGTGTCATAGTGCAATGACCAAATGAAGTAGCTACTTCTGACGCTTTAGCTGTGTTCCTACTCAAGAAGAAAACTGCAAAAGCCATTGTGCAATCCACTGAATGCCATGTAAACACCTGGCACGCTGCTCCAAATCCATTAGCCATGGACCCAGCTGCACTCCAAGGGTATTTTCCAGCAATTCCGTGTTTCAGCAGCCCATATATAAGATGCCTAAGATCTGGCCTGAGCATACCTGAAACCCACAGCACATGAGCCCACAAACAGCAACCCCAGCAGCCTCGTGCTGCTGCTCATGCCCAGGGCACCCCTTCTCAAAGGGCTGGGTGCAGCCTGCCCTCAAAGCTGCACAGCTACCATTACACTCTTCAGATACTGCTGCTACCCATCAGCACCATCAATGCATCTCAGAAAAGCAAGTGCAGGCTAGAACCTGGGCTTCATATGGCTGGTGTTTCTTATTTTGGGTACACACCACATTTTATCCCTCAAATTCATTGAAAAAAATCTGTAATTTGTGACTATTATTATAGCTTCTTGCACTGCACATTAACATCAAGCTAATGATACAAATGTCTCAGTGCTGTCATTAGAAATCCATTTCTGCACTCAGTGGTTCAAAATCAGTCAATAAATAGTTACATAGACAAACAATGAAATTTTGAAAGCCATTCATGACTTTGCCTATTGTAGGTACTGCTGGTGGTATGGAGAATCTGGCACTCAGATTTGCAGTCAGACATTAGGGACTGCCCCAGTCCACAGCATCACTTAAGCAGTTTACTGAATCAGAATTGCAGAAGGCAAACTTGAAAATTAACTTGATGGTAACCTACTCATTAAAACCCCCAAAGAGCATATGGCTACAGCTTCAGTACTATTGCCACCTGCAGATATCCCTCTTATCCTTCATTACAGAAAAGTGAAAGGAAAAGAAGCTATGAAACTTGCTGTCCTAGCATAATACTCTGATAAATTCAATCACTACCATGTAATTCACTGAGGATTAGCATAAATTCTCTGGGTTAAAGCTACAGCTGAACATCTACTCACTTTAATGCAGAAAAAGATTAATAAATTCAGTGGTAAAGAGGGAAAAAAAAATAAATTCTGCTTAATTAGGGAAAAATAAGAAAAAAAACCCCTTGTCCAATATGATCAGACATGCTCAAAGGTACAGCCCAGGCAATGAACCATTCAGGTTTGTCTGGGGCAGCAAAAGCCCTGTAGCCAAAGCCCTGTAGCCTCTTGGGCAGGTTAGTGGGTTTGGTGACCCCATGCTGCAGCTGAGAATATGCAGTGCAAGGACGTGGTTGTCTTTCTTTGCTGTCCCTTGCTTAAGGCAGGGAGCAACAGCCTTCATTTTTTTAATGAAGAAGTGACTTCCAAACAACCTCTCTATGCTTAAGTTTCCATCTTTATTTGGAAATGTACTTTTCTTTTTCTTTAAAAAGCAAAAGGTAATTTTATCATAGTTTCTGGTGGTGACTAGAAAGAATACTTGTTGCTCAGATTATCACCTATGAATGAGTCAATCGCTAATGTTTCCAAATGAAGTACTTAAGCCTATTTGAATTCCTATTTTAGTTATTTTCAATTTTCACTTGCACCACAATTTTCAGATTTTCAGACCAAAAAAAAAAAAAAAAAGAAGCTGTAAGTGCTAACCATTTCGAGAAAAACCAAAGAAACCAAATAGTTAGCAAAATATTCAGAATAATCAAACAAACTGCTTTTGGCAAATTTTAGTCCTACCAAGCACAGCACTAAATATCACTGAAAGCATCAGGATGTATGAGCACAGTTGTGGCACACAAGATCTCAGAAAACTAAATAATATAATGGTTTCAATTACATCAATACTGAAAACAAGGATTTTATTTTAATAGTGTTTCCCAGTTTTACAGAGGTGGACGGGTGCAAATACTGACAAAAAGATGAATGTCGCTGTCTGGAAAGGTGAATACTCAGCACAGCCACAGATTTATCTTCACCACTGCTGCCCCACACCATGTTAACAGTCTATATATTCACATTTCTGGCAGAGCTAAATCGCTGCAACTAATCATTCAGCCACAGCTGAGGCTTGTACTTATTTCAGAATCAGAATGCCATAATATACCCACTCTGAAAACACAATTATTTAGCATGTGCATGAATACAAATGATGTTGATAGATCTTGGTCTTTCATATTAATGGATAACTTCAATCCAAATGTGGATATTTCTTTTGGCATACCTTTCACCATGCTTATGTGAATAAAAAATTAGGAGTTAATAAATGAAACAGACACCACTTAAATACAACATACTAGATAAACCCAACTGGATTGGAAGCTCCATGCACTAAGGTACAAACTAGGCATAAATCACTGCTGGACATCTCCAAAATCCTATCTATTCAGGAGAAGCAGGTTTACACTATACAAAGAGAAATTACAGAAATTCCTCACTAGACGTACCCTTTTTTCAGTGTTCTATTTCTATGGTAAATGGCCAAGTTTGAACTTTACCAGGCTCAGGTCCCTTTACTAGATTTCAAAAAGTTAGTGAAAAAACTATTTTATTTTCTCACACTTTTATTGGACAACATTTGTGCATGATTGATTTCTAGCTCTGTCTCCTTGTTGTATGGGGTCTTTCCATGGCAAAACAAAGAACAAGTTGTATTTCAACAGCTGAACTAGGGAGAGAGAAAAACAACAGGAAAAAATTATTTATGCAATCATCATCCTTGAAGCAATTACCTGTGTCTCTACATTTAACTATATTTAACCTAATGATATCTAATTAATCAGATATTTCTACTGAGTAGTCAGGAAATGTCTCAGAGCACAAAACATACAGCATTTTAACAGATACAAGCAGCATGAAAAGTACCATCTGAAATCCAAAGATGATCACAAACCCCTGCAAATCTCACAGCTGGGACAGCACACAAGCTAAAGTGGGCCAGCAAACAGCTATTGACCATTACATCCCTAGAAAATAACATCTCCCTAATTCCTTCTTAGATTTAGAGATGGCAAGTTTAGATAAGATACTGGGAAGAAATTCTTTATGAGGGTGGTGAGACACTGGAACAGGCTGCCCAGAGAAGCTGTAGACTCTATCCCTGGAAGAGACCAGGCTGGACGAGGCTCTGAGAAACCTGCTCTAAATACAAGATGTCCCTGCTCATGGCAGGAGGGTTGGGCGGAACCAGATGATTTTTAAGATCCCTTCCAACCCAAACCATTCTGCAATCGTTCTGAACTGGTATGAAGGCACTGACCAAGAAGCTGTGCGTTAAAGAGTCTCAACTTTTGTCCCCTGCACCACAAGAGAGGCAACGGGAGTGAGGGATGGGGAGAAGAGCTGGGAGCCAAGGGTTATGCTGACACTGCCACCACCTGGAAGGTCTGAGATGACAACACAGGAAAGGCCCAGCACCCCAAAAACAAGCGAAAAAGGCCTTTTAATGTGCCCTCTTGCAGAACAAGCAAGAAGCTGCAGCTTGCATGCAAGGAGCTCCAAGGCTCTCCTCCATAGGATCTAACATATATTAATTATTTTGGCGGTGATATTATTGCACATAAGAGAAACAAGCAGTGTATCTTCAGCTGTTGAATACTGCAAGCTAATAAACCCACATTGTTCAAGCAATAATGCCTCCAGTAGTGCTTACAGGCTTATACTAGTACAGTGACTCTTTTTCTTCATGTATGTGGGAGATTTTCTGGCATTTTATTCTAAGGGTAAAAATTATTTTGCAAAGAACTAATATTCTTAAACACACTAGGGAAAGTCTGATTCCACTAAACTAAGCAAGAATTTTGCCTCTGACTAAAATTGTACTTTCGCTCATTTTCTCTGGTACTATAATAGGGATCCTTCTTATCTTTTGTGCAGATAAGATGTGACCTGTGGCCTGTGTCAACACAAAAGGAACATAAAAGTGCTGAAAATTTTTGCTAAAAGTTTCACTTCCATGTTTGTCCAAAAATGTAAAGTGTTTAACCTTTAAAATCCTTTTGACTAAAAATGTGAAGTAGAAACAGTACATTCACTTGGAGAATGCACTTTTTTGACTGAATATTTTTTACAGATAGTGTCTGAGTTTTATCAAATTTTTAATGCAAGTACAGTGTTTTGGGTCCAACACTTCAAAGTCAGTGATTCAGGGGCTTCAGTTCTACCATCAAAATAACTTGAGTATTTTTTAGAATTTAGCCCTCAACAGCTTAAGAATAAAACTCTCTCAGATTATCTGTTTAATTCATTGGGAATTAAAGCTCTGACTCATTAGTGGATGAGCTTAAAAAAGCTTAAAATAATTTTCTCTTCTGACAATCTGCCCATTTAAATATCTGTCTCCCTCCTTACAGGACTGGGTCAGCTTCTAGGGAAGATGATGCTGTACATCTGTGGCATATTAATGTAAACTGGTATCAGTTCTGGTCTTTCCTAGCAATGATGTGGTCTCTCCAGCTATGATTTAGGCAGATCTGAAACTGCTCTATATGATTAGTCAAGCAATCCTAGCAGCAGGGGCAGAAATCTTCAAAGAACGCAGTAAAAAATCTTACGGCCAGAATTGCTACAGCAGACTTAATAGAAGCTGTCCCTATTTATGAGACAAAATTCTGAGCACTGAAAAGGAACCTGAGTTCAAATTTAATTAACAGACTGTCTTTAGTGTTGTTTTAAAAGAAGAGCACCAAGAACAGGTGAAAAAAACTGTTTTGTTGGCAAATGCAGACATGACCTGTACTTTTAATTCACTGCTGTTTGTTTTACAGCAGGTCATTATTCTCATTAATTGCTAAGCTGCTGGCAGACTCCTTGACATTTTGGACGAAAGATCAATCTGGATTTAATAAAGTGATCAAGCAGAAAGAGGTTATAATTCTTTAGGTTAAAAGTCTGCCAAATCAATGGCGTTGTGCAGACTGACATCATGATAGGCAGTAGCTTATTGATACAGCAGTCTGTTTTTTAATCAGGGAGACATAATACAGCTAAGGTCTGGCCTGACACAGAATTGCATCATGCATGCACAGCCAAGATTTACTGGAAATCCAACACAGTGTCTCTCCTGATTCCTCCTACTTAGAAGTTCAAGGTGGGCAGGTAGGCAGGAAGGTGTGAGAGGATTTATGCAGGTGTGTTTTCATCTGTGAACAAAGAAATTATGTTATTGGATTTAAGGGTACATCTGGCAGCACTATCCATGATACAAGGACATTTAGGTTCATGAGGTTCTAGCTTTTCAGTCACCATCATTCAGAACTATAAGAAATTGGACTAGTATCAGATCTGAGCATACAGATATGCTTTTCCAGAGGCGCTCACTAGGAATAGCCTTTGACATTGAGCAGAGCAAGGGGCTCAAACACATCTCCAGCTCTGAAATGAGACAGCTGGTGTGTTTTAGACTAAGTGCAATTAACTTTTTCAAAAACTGGTTTATTTTTTTTACAGGTAATATATCCTGGAGAAATATGAACAAATCTTGTTTACTCCAAAGCACCCATGCCATTGCAGAAACATCAGACAACATTCAGACAGAATTGAAAAACAAACCTGGCAGGAGAATGAAGGGAATAATGGCAACGTGTTCTGTGTCAGCTTTGTGTCGGGAAAGTTGGAGTAGGAATTTTTCTTACAGAGACAGGGCTTCAGCACAGCTCAATGAATGCTGAAACACTAAAGTATGTGCAAGGAGAAGGAAATAGGGAAGTGCCCCAAACTCCTTCTGACAGTATGAGCTTTCAGTGTGACCCCCTCGAAAAGTGAAGTTTTGCTAAACCAAGTAATTGGATTCTGCCAGGCTGCAGAAGTATCATCAATCATGAATTGGTATAGGGAACTGAGTATTTCTAGAAAATTAAATTTAAGAGGCAACACAGCAGACTGATAGATTCAAAAGCCTAATGACATTCACACCAAAGTATATTGAATATTTTAAAATTTGGGAAATGAGAAGGATTTTGTAGAAATCTCTGCTAAAATTGTACCTCTGAAGATGCAGCAAGATACATTAGAAATTAGCAAGGCATGAAATTGTCTCACAAAGGAAATCACGTCTATGAAACACTGATAAACAGCACAGGAAAATTACAGATAATGATCAGCTACTTTCCACAGACTGCTCTGTCACTTGTTCTAAGCAAATGAATAAGGAACTTATCTCCAGCCAGTGAAACCAAGAATAAGGAAAATCCTGTGTTATCCTAGTTCACTGTGTCTTGGTATAAGCAGAGCTGAAGCACAAGCCATTATGGGATAATCTTGACAAGAAGGTTCTTTCTCTGAAGAAAGGCTCTCTGCATCTCTGTGATATCTGCAAAGGGTGACCCATTGCCTGAGCAGTCAGTCAATCAATCAAGTCCCTTTTCCAACAGTTGAGAAAGCTTCCTGCTGAGTATGGCACAGACTGGTTTTTAAACTTCCACCCCTGCTTACTGAGTAGGGCTCTCAGCCCTCAACTGCTGGATATGGGACAACTGCTCTGGTAAAGCGGGGATTTACTACATTAACTGTGTGCAATGGTTTTCAGGATAAAGTCTGGGAACATCTGAGCTACTGAGACAGATGAAACTAAATTCCATTCACTGTCAAGAGTTAATAAATGGGTCAGATGAGAACATGTAGCAAGTTACACAGTCATAACTAGAAAACAAATCTCTATGAAGAAGTTAGAATAGAATAAAAGCTTGATTTGGAACGGTGGAATTCTTAGGGCTGAAAGTATTGTTAAATAACACTTATTAGCCATTAAAAAGCACACTACACCTGCAAACAGCTCTTCAGTAGTTTGATACAGTGAGCATTAATCTCAATATCCTTGTGTTATCTGCACTAGTCTCATTTTTAGCACTGAAAAATGAGGTCTTTAGATGAGACACCCCAAATTACAGACACTTATTTGCAGATGGATTATCAATAGGCATGTGATGAGTCAATGACAAAATTCAGCTGCATGTCTTTGAGTCTGTGACTTGGGTTCTTATCTAGTAAAAACTCCCTCCCAGGCATGAAGAAAGGCAGCAATATGTAGGCAAAATAGACTGATAGATTTTAGCTGATCTGCAGAAGGCTGGAGTATACAAAGCAGTCCGTTGGAAACAGAGCATTTGCAAGGCTCCTCACTCAGATGTCAAAACTTTCATACACAAAGGGATTTCCTGTACCTGAACTGCCACCAAAAAAAGGCAAACATAGATGGAGATCTGTGGGAAGCTGAAAGATTACCTCTATCAGTCCTATCTGACCCATCTCTCAGAAGAGCCAAATGGCTGCTACAAGGGGTTCCCCAGCAGCTAAACTTGCTTTCTGCCTCTTCTCAATTGTTTCCTCAGGGATCTCAGGGCCCACAAACCCACTGTCCATCTCTGGCTACTTTTGTGCCACATGCTGGGGATTGCTGCTACAGGAGGAAAGTTTACCACCAGAGCAGCCCAGTGTCACCTGGTAACAAGACTCTGACACAAACACAAAGCACCTCTCTGATGTCACACTTAGACATCAATTATTCTAGTCATAACTGGAATCTGCATTGCTGAAATGTCTGTTGTCACCAGCTTAGCAATTGCCTGAGTCTTTAAATTAGGCATGGATATGGAGACAACTAGCATCCTTCACCTGATTGTAGTATTCCAGGTTTTCCCAGTATCTTAATCTGATGAAAGCCATAGATGAGTATTTGCCCTTCTAGCAAAATAACCAGCCTCAAGGAGCATTGGCTTGCACCCACTGTGAACAAATCAAATCCACAAGGAGAAATGCCTATTTTCCTATTTTTTTCAAGGGAAACAAAGAAACTGTTACACAAATGTCATTGGCTATACCTATTTTTGAGCAAAACTTAGAGAATAGAAAGAAAACTTTTCCAGACCCTTTAAAAACAATCCATGTCAGATAAAATATCAAAAATAAACAGTTACCTGTAACACATTTGGTATGGGATTCCTCATTTTACCTGAAGATACCTAATTTTTGGAGAAAAAGCAGCTTCATTCAGACTGATACATCTCCCATTATTTTGCCCAATTATCCCCTTTTCCCTTTGACTTTCTTTAATCTTCACAGATTCAACTGTCTTCTCCAAGCATTCCTACTGGATCCAATATGAAGAACAGACAGTTCACCACAAAAATATCTTCCAGACACACACCTAATACAATACCTCCTGCAAATCTCAGCAGAGGCCCAGATCTTCCCAGTTTCTTGGTAATATTAAAGCTTTCATCACTCTACCCATCCAGTAGAAAAAACGAAAACAACTAACATCGAAGCAGGCACATCTGACAGCACAGAAGCAGAAGACAATGATCAGCCTCTTCCTTTCAAGCCCTTTTTGCATGTCAAGTGCAGTTTGTGCCTCTTCTCTTTGACATCTTCCCCTCTAGGCAACCACTTCCACAAGCACCGTGCAGTAGCTGCTTGCTGGCAAGCTGAGTGTCGATGGAGAGTCACAGGAACAGCACGTACCTTGTGATAAGTGAGAGAGCTGATATGATACGCAGCTGAAGTGTCATCGGAGGTGCAGAACCAAATTTTCTGAATAGCCAACACAACTGACTCAAAATGCTCATTTCTCAACTTCCCCTAGCTCCAGAACACAGCTTGTGGGCTCCACATGCCTCATAGAGCCAAAGAGGACATCATGACCAAAATACCTTACCTGGCAGATACCTGGTTGTTGGGGCTGTGCTTTTTAGCACGAATCATTAAGTCTTAGCTTGGTTGATTGAAGAGAGTACATTTGAGCTCTGCACACAATGCTGTCAATTTCCACCTGTATGCATCTAAATTAAGGAAGTGAGACTGCAATGGCAATAAAGGAAATGGCTTTATCACACACATGCTCTTTAGGCAACTGCCTTCACATTTCCCCCAGGGTAGGAGCACGCTGCACAGCATTAGACTACAGAAAAGAGGCTCAGCAATGTGTCAGGCTGAGTAACTCAACATAAAACTGTCAGGATCCTCAAGAACTGGATCTAGACTGAAGTTCAGCATCAAAGCCTGTGGCAGAGTTCTTGCATATACTTATAATGCTAGAGTAGAGAGAGTGCATGAGTCTCTAATGTATGCCATTGCTCATCCTTAGTGTAATGACTTTCCAGCAGAATCCAGGCAGCCCCTGAAACGTGTGTCATTCAAATGATGCACAGCTCTTTCTTGGGATAAAATAATCAGGCTTTTAAAATCAGATAAGAATATTTGCAGCCTATTTAAATCGTATTAGGAAATACCAATTTCAAGTGTGATGCAAACATGGAAATTAAAAAGACAACAACATTCTACTTTATCTCTGTGGAATGCAGGAGTCATTTCACTCTTGACATTTTCTCTAATCAATCAGTCTCCTATTTGGCCACTGCATAAGAATAATACAACGTTAACAACATACCTTTGGTTTTAATTCTTTATTGTAGGCAGCTATGAAATCTTGAGTGGGTCAGAGTGTGCAACTACAAACCACTATTACTAATTTTAGGTTTTATTCTTGTGCCCCCATAAATCAGACTGCCGCCACACCAACAAGCAGGTGAGAACTCTGAATGCCACCAGGATCTCTGCCTTGTAAACACTGTTTTCCTAACATTGCACATTTCTCCATGAAGAAATAGTAAATCTCTATGCTCACTACCAGAGAGGACATTCAGATACTACTTTCTTCTGTATTCTTGAAGGGTAGATAAACACTGCACTTCTGTTCAGACAAAAGGCCAGACCACGACCTTTCCCACACCTAGAGTAAGAGTCCTCATGGCACCAGCTGTCTCCACAGTGCAGCTGCACATGGGCTAAGTAATCCAATTTTGGCAGGGGTTGTGTACAGCTGAGAAGTAGGTGGCTTCCTCAACTCCCCATCCATGGACAGCTAGCTAACAGAGAGATGAGAGTAAGCCACGGCTGGGGTCCCACCCAGCCTTTCCAAGGGGACCATGCTCACAGGGTGTGTTTCCTTAGGGACATTTACTTGTTTGTCACTTCTGGCTTGTGTTCTTGGGTCAGGAGGCCTCAATCACTGGAGAGACTTTGACCCCTTGGTATCACTGGGAGAGGGGTGCAAGGCCTTCCTGCAGGCCTCCATGTAGAACCAAGGGAGGGCTCTACTGTCTCATCACAGCCCTAGCAAATAGCATGATTTCAGCCAAATTTCCTGACATTTAGTGTTTCTCAAGGCTCCCGGTCCTGCAATGATAAAACCAAGCGAGATTCTCAGCGTCTATACTCTTTAATAGTGTAAATTTGTGATTATTAGCTAAAAACTGTCATGAATGTCATGTGACACCTCATAAAACAGAGGGCAAGGAGAAAAAACTCATTGTTTTTAATCCCTTTACTTAGGAAGGTCTGATTTGTGGCTGCTATGTACAAAAATTGGCAGAGAAGACGTAATACAGCTAAATGCAGCATTGAAAAGTTGTACATCCTGGCCCCAAACTTTGATGTAGATAAAAAATTAATTAATATTGTGGAGTGTCTTGGCAGAAACAATTCACTCAAATCATAAAGTTCAACTAGAGCAGGAACTGGACTCTCCCTACAGCAGCCCAAAGATAGCACTGCCTCAGCACAGGCTGAACATGACCAATAGATGATGCTTTTCAAAAGCAAACCTACTTGATTGCTTACATATTTGCTGGCTCTGATTCTGGTAAAAAAAAAAAATAAAATCAGCGAAGCTGATGAAAACAAAGCAATTGACAAAGTCAAGCCCTAAGAGGCAATGAGTCCCAGACATTATTATTGCAACTGCTTGTCTAGTTCCACAGCACTCCCCTGCTCCTAGCCATTGGGTAGAAACAACTTGCACAAAAATCTGTTTAGGGAATTCATTAGTAACAGCTCAAGTTAATTGCGGCATGAAAACAGATCAATGTTAAGCTTCTAATTAAAAGATGTCAAATCAAACTAGATCCTTAAAATATCTTTAGACCATATGAAGGTGTCTGGGGTATGTATTAATGGCACATTGTTTTGGTTTTCTTGCTCTCTGGTCATTATACAAACTGCCTCATTTAAATGAAAATAGCTTTTAGCATCACCATAATAGACACTAGAAAACATCTTTAGCAAAGATGGAAGCAGGCTCTTGCATATTTATGAAAAATAGCCATTTTAGACACTGTAAGCCACAACTCTATTCTAAAATATTTCTAAAGGGATTAATCTACAAGATACACCTGTCTGGGAAATAACATCCATCTCTTCTACCAGTCAGGAGAGAGCAGGGGGGAAAGGGAAATACATAGTGTGCCCCAGTTTATTTAACCTTTCAATAAATGCTCCTGAGTTCCTAACAAGTGTTCACTTCACAAATCTCCTGTTTTAACAGATAATGCTCAACCTTTCTAATAAAACTGTAATTATGACAGATGCACATACTTTTCATATTTCCAGAGTAGTGTCTCCATAACAATGATGAGAAATGGGTAAAATTAATCATTTTTTTTATCAATTGATAATCTGGAAAGTTTTTATTGAATTTAATAAAGTCAGGTGTGTGTAAAGCAATTAGGTTAAAGTATTTATGGCTGGAATTGTTCAGTCTTCCAGATAAATTCAGAAGAAACTTCTATGCCTTCCACAAAACCAGTGGGAGGACAGTAGTATCACTTCCCTTTATGACCAAATAGTTAAGTTAGTTTAGTTAGTTAGTTAGTTAGTTAATTAGTTAAAGGATTAAAAGAAAACCCAGAAAATCCAAAATTGACATCAATGTAAAAAACCATGAAGGAGCGAAAGCGACACAGTGCTCCCCTGGGGACCAGCAAGCTTGACAGATGGGAGGAATACATACATGTATGTATGTATTCCTCCCTCCTCCCATCCCAGACTGGGGAAGGCCAAAGGCTGTTGAACCTTTAATGGCAAAGCTCTGCAGAGAAATGCTTTGGTCAGAAAGGTTTTTATGAGTGACAGCTCAGGGATTCTGGAGGGGTGGCTTGCACCTCTCCAATCATGCATCGAGAAACCTTGAGCACAGCTGAACAAGTGCAGCAGGAGGTGACAGAAGCAGTTTTCAGAGGAAGCACTGGGGAGTCACCCAGAGTGTTGGGGATGTGAGCAAGGACACTGCCCTGGGTTCCTGCCTGATACAATTCTGTTCATTTAGATTCATCTACAAAAACACCTGATTCCATTGCATTTTTTTTTCTCCTAGCTGGACTAGCTGAAGTGCACAGCCTCTACAATGCAGCTAGGCTCATGTCTTGCAGAAATACCTTCCTGCACGTGTTTCAACACATTGTTGGTATCTATTGACATCTGTGTAAAGAGAAACCTGATGCATTGAGAAAATGAAGCTCATGACCTCTATGTTCAGCTGTTGAATGGTCTGGATAAGATCAAGCACCTTAAAGCCTGATAAATTTACTTGGATGATGTGAAATGCCAACAGTGGACTGTGAGCTCCTGACTCACAGGTAGTGCAGCAAAGAGTGGCAAACATGAGCTGGCTAGAAAATGTTCACCAGAGGTCAGTGGATTTCCCACAGAATAACAGGCAGCAAAGGCATTTCTATTCAGCCTGAGACATTCTGTCATTTGATAGAATTATACTCTGAGAATGTAAAACTCAAAAAGAAGTTTCCATCCTGCCCAATTTGTTATTTGGTATCTTTGCTATGCTATGTTGATTCTATTTATTCTTAGGTTTCTTGTGGGGTGTTGTTCTGTCCTAAGGACATTTCCCCTTCCCTTCACAGATATTTCTTGGACATTCTATATCTGTCACAGTTCCCTGGGGATCAGCTGCCACCTGAAGCCTGCCCAGATGGTCAGGACCTAACCTGCAGAGTTAGGAAATGGCTTCGTACAGGGGAATGAGCACAACACAAACAATTCTGTATGAGAAAAATTCTGTATGAGCTGCTGTTGTTCCTGTTGTTCAGGAACAACAACAGCTCATAAACAGAAAATTTGAAAGTAATATTAAAAAATGCATCCTCAGCATTGGAGGGGGGAGGGAAGGGAAGGAGACAAAAAAGATAAAGAGGTTTATTTTCGTGGAGACAAGTTATGAAATATACTCTATGCTGTAGATGTTACTACTCTTTTCACTAATGCCCTTAGCTGTGATCATAACTAGTTAGTGAACTACCAGTGTGATCCACATGGGTAACTCCTATGTGCCTTTAAGTAGTCTGCTTACTTCATTAAGTACAAGGAATAAATACAGAAAACAAACACAAAAAACAAACCAAAAAGAAACCAAAATCAAACCCAAAACAAAAACAAACCAAAACCAACTAAGAGCAAGTAAACCAAACTCCAGAAATATTTGCAGACAGCAACAGTATTTATTGATATGCTTGATGTGCCTCAGACAGTAATTCAGTTCTTTTAAAACAGACCAATCAGCCTACTAAGTGAGTGTCCTGTCATCTCTTACTTGACTGGAAACCACATTTAACCATAACAACACTGCCAGTGAAATTTATTCTTTGATTCTATCCTGGTAAGAACTCTGGAAAAACAAAATCAGGGAATAATTAAGCTTTTTAAAATATTTGCTCAGAATAAGGGAGAACATTTTCATATAAAGAAGTTTCATGTATATAAGAATTAATAAATACTCAGAGTCCAAGTATTGTAAAAGGTAAGTTCTGTGTCATGGTTCTTCTTAGGCATGGGAAACTAAGAGAAAGAATGCTAACTTTCCACTTCTGTACATAAAGTCCTGTTACTTGCTAACATGCCAATGTGCCCAGTTAAAACAAGCACACTAAAAGTCTCAAGTGTAATGAAGCCTTTTTCTAATCTAGCAATCAGGTTATTGAAGCCAGAAGACAAGGCTGTGTGAGGGTGGTGAGCAGCCCCACTGATAAACACCACATCTGGATCCCATCAAACACAATCCTGCTCTAGCCACTGCAAGTCAATGGTCCAGCAGATCCAGCCAGTTATTCTTTTGAACAATAAAAACAATGAGCTTAAGCACATTTATGTTTTGTCTGTAGATTATGGTTTGAGAGAGAATTCCTCTCTCACCCTGTGGATCCTAGTCCATTTAGGATTAACATCAGCATTTTAAAACCCTAATGAAGAGTCAAGATCCTTCAGTAAGAAAGCAAAACACAGTATAATATGATTGAAGTGAGATGCTCCATTTGACAGTGTTGTAGATTGCTTAGTCCTTAGTAGAACAACTAAGGAGCAACTCAGAATACAATTCATTGCAAAGACCTCTAACGTGGAAGTAACAGCAAATGGTAGCAAGTGAACTCAAATGAAATAAATACATGAATGAGCAGATGCTGATTCTTTGCCATATTTCAGAGTTTAACTGAGGCCCCAGTGGCCCAGGAATGCAGCCACTGCTTTCATGTAAATGGGACAAGCATATTCAATATATATTTCCCAAGCCTTTTTTTATTTGCACTGAGAATTAGGCAATACATTATTTTCTAGGGTTGACATGATACTGAAGAACTTGCTCAGTTGCATATTAGCCATAAGAAATAGGAAGAAGACCTGTGTGACACATCTTTTAATGAAGAAATAAAAAAAGAAGTGACAACCCATTTAGGGAGAACTCAAATGCACATATATCACACAAGACCATGGGGAAGGGAAACAATTTCCCAGCTCCCTCCTCAGGATCTCTTCACAGATTAGTAGTCTGCTTGCAGGAGTCCTATCCATTTCCCAATAATCCCTCAGGAGAGACTGTATGAAAGGCAGATACACTCACTGGAAAGAACATATGGGTAATAGATCTCTATGCATCATTAGAAAAAGAGAATATGAATCAATGCAACTAGTGATACAACTTTATCACATCCTGGCAGCTAGACAGATGGGCTCCTAGTAAGGAAATTAGAAGCAGCTGGAGTTGTCTCCCTGCACAATATTAATCCCCAAATTGTATTTTGTCACAGAACAAAGACTGACTTGCCATACCCAGTAGTCAATTCCAGAGCTTAGAGGACCAGAATTGAGTCACCAGCCTTTCATTTTCTAAAACACTCCAGTAGGCTCTTGCTTTCCTCATACACAGCACCTCCTCATGGCACCCAAGAATGCCTAAGAAAGCAGACACCCCAAAATATAAGATCTGGCACAAAATTACTTTGAATGCTCAAAGCAGAGCCACAGCAGCACTGTGGCAGGAGAGGTGTCTGCCCTGTGCACTATCTCGAACAGGTGGAAGCAGGACAGGATGCACACGTGATACCCATGAACTCCTCTTTGTCCTTCAGCCCTCCCAAGCACACACACAAGGAGATTAAATGGAACAAATATCACAGAATCATAGAGTTATTTATCTACACTATATCACAGAATCATAGAGTAATTTATCTACACTATATCACAGAATCATAGAGTTAATTTAGATTAGAAAAGACCTTTAATATCATAAAGTCCAGCCATTGAACCAACACTGCAAGTGCACCACTAAACCCTCTCCCAAAGTGCCACATCTACATGTCTTCTAAATACCTCCAGGGATGGTGACTCAACAATTTCCCTGAGCAGGTTATTCCAGTGTTTGACAACCCTTTCATTGAAGACATTTTTTGTAATATTCAATCTAAACCTCCTCTGGTGCAACTTGAAGTTGTTTCCTCTGAACCTATTGCTGCTAACTTTGAAGAGGTCAGTCCCCACCTGGCTACACCCTTCTTTCAGGTGGTCTTAGGGAGCGATAAGGTGTCCCCTGAGCCTCCTTTTCTCCAGATTAAACAATCCCAGCTTCCATAGCCACTCCACATTATATTTGTGCTCCAGACTTCACCAGCTCCATTACCTTTCTCTGGACATGTCCAGCACCTCAATATCCTTCAGTGAGGAGCCCAGAATGGGACACAGGATCTGAGGTATGGCCTCACCAGGGCTGAGGACAAGGGTCAATCAGTGCCCTGGTCCTGCTGCCCACGCTACTGTTGATACAAGCCCAATCAGCTGCAATTCAAGATGGGGATGAGGGAGCATGAGGTATGGAAATATCTGACAGCTGGAGTACATATCTATTGTGTACACACATATACAAATACCCTAGCTGGTGTACCCAGCTTCAAGAAATTTGGAAAGAAGATGGTAGATTCAGCACACATGGTAAGCAAGCTGTGCAGTAGGGGAAGTAAGAAGTTATATTAACTACTGAGACATCTCACTGAGGCCTAGAAATTTCACATTTATGCAATTTAGAAATGAAACACTAAAAAGAGATGATCTGCAGCAGTGTTTCCTGACAAGGTTAATAATAAGTTATTTATTTCCCCAAAGAGAAGAGATATTTCCAAAACTAACTCAAAAAAGCTCAATTTAGTTATTTGCCATGTTTTGTAGGAGGGTTTCTCTTCTGCTTTCCTGTGGAAGGCAGAGAGCTCAGTAACCAGAGTGGAAAACTGACCTCATAAAGGTTTCTGTTCTGTGAGCTTCAGTTCCTTGTTGAAGAAAGGCAGTTTTTCATTCTGGTGAACAACCACATCAGCAATGCAGGCCTCTGCATGAGTGACCACAGGACACTTTTAGCAGAGGTATAAGTGTCTCTCATTTACCCAAGGAGGAGGCTCACGTCCACACCCAGAGAAATGAGACTGTTATCACCGTAACTGGAGGTGCTCAGGAGGGTCCTGCCTGCATTTGCACCAGATCTCTTAGAATACATTTGGCTTTTATGAGTGAGCATCACAATGTTCAGCCATAAATACTGGCTAACTGCTATCTTCATAAATCTGCCCTAACTGTTCTAAAAAACAGCTTTTCACAGGAATGAATGAAGTTTCATAATACTCCTGAGATTTAAGCAAAAATTAGCCAGTCAGTGTAGGTAAAACAATAACACATTTCATAGAAAAAGCCTCCTCATTTATTGTTGACACCTCTGAATGCTATCAAATATTAAAAATAACTAAAATTTATTGCAACATCATAACTGGTTAACACCATGCTCTCACTCCCAGAATTTTTTCAAAATAAAACATTTCAAGCATTTCTCTTTCTGTGAAAATTTCTCCCCAGACCTAGTTTATTTTAGGGTGAATTCCCATTTGTCTTCTGATCCTATTTCTATCTTACTTTGTGATGACTTGCTTAGTATGCATAGGCAGCGAATATCCATATTGTAGGTGATCTCCTAGGTGGTGATCTGTTTTTCTAGTTCTGTTCCCTCATCCTTTTCTTTCTTATGTAAGTATTTTCTAAGATTCTAAAATCGCAGATGAAAACTGCCAAAGTTTCTAATTTAGATTTAATTACCTCTCATTCAACCTGCATCTATAAGTAGACTAGTCTGCTCTCTGGGTTTTAAAGTACTCAAAGTTTCTCCTTCAGAATCAAGGACTGTATCTTCAATAGCTACATGATTTTTCTTCACAGGATTCAGTGAATCTAGTATACCTAGAGGTGTAAAAGCAAGTTCTCTTTCATGATAGTGCTGAGAAAGAAAGAGACAAAACAGCTTCATTTGTGAAAAAAACCTAACGGCATTCAAAGAAGATCTTTGAAATATGAAGCTGTCACTTAGAAAGGCTGCACAGCCTGGGATTAATATTAACTGGGACTCAGTGACACTACTGCCACCAGGGGGCTGAAGTTTTACTATTCAAAGGGAAGATAGAGGTTGAGAAAACTCATACATTAGCTGTAGGATTCAGACACAGCACATATCCTAGTTTCTACACAAATTTTCATTAAATCAGGCTTCCTGTTGTTGACCCTCCATAAGGCATAAGCTTGGCTCCTTCTCAAGGAGGACTAAGAGTATTTAGTTCACTGACATAGATTTCACAGCATCCATTATGGTGGATGTTACCTACATGACTTGTTTGCATACCTAGTATCTAATTTTGCTGCAGATTAACTGCAAATCCACTCCCTGGCCCACAGGTAAGGCAAGAACTTAGCATTTCAAGCTTCCAGAAGGAGATATAGCCCAGAGCCCTTCGGCCTGGAACTGGACCACAGTCTCCACCTAAAGATAAGTTTGTGTAAATACCAGCTAACTGCTATCTCCATAAGTCTGCACGAACTATTGTAAAAAACAGCGTGATTTTATACTCAGCATCCTGTTGATTGATGATGAGAGAAATAAGCTGTGCAACAAAACCCCGAACAATGTCATATCTAAAAATAGCCAGCAGTTCAGGCCAGTGGACTAATAGCCCTTAATACTGGTACTAATTACAGGCCAACAGATTGCAGACCAATTGCAGACCTTGGAGCTATGAGCAGATTTCTGAAATGAGCCAGAACAAGATGTGCTCAAAGACAAAACACTCTTGGATACTCTCAAGAAGATAGCTGCATCACATCAGCCTCATACTGAGATGCAAGGAGAACCTCTTAAACAATTAATAAAGCTGCAGTACCTAATTACTTTTAATAGCCCTTGATATGAACACCAGTGCCAAAGCACTTTATTTATAAGACTACTCAGTGATTTTCAGGGGCCAACACTGGGCTCCACAATGCTAGACCTCCATTTACAGGATCAGGAAGGCTAACACAAAAGCACAGTTAATAACTCATAATGCAGATTCACCTACCATATCAGGGATCATCTTCCCAGAGCTGTTCATTAACTACCAACAGAGCTTCAGCAAGCACAGGTCAGAGTGCTCTGTAATTAGAGCAATGCTGCATCACCATGCACTGAATCATGGTGACATGACATGCACAGAGAGGAAAGGTTTAAAAGTGCCCTTTAGCACTCCTTGCACAGGAGAGGAGGGGAACAGAGCTGGGACTACCATGGGCAGGCAGAGACCCTGCAAGGGAGGAGTGAGAATGAAAAAGGAGACTTGAATAGACCTTGAATGTCAATCAAAGATGGGAGAGAATGGGAAAGTGCATTTGCCAGGAAACTAGGGAAAGAGGGTGCTCCTGAAACACAAGAGAACAGCTAGTCCTCTCAAAGGAGGAGCAAGAGGAAAATCAAAGGGCGAGAAGGAAGCAAGACATCACATCCTGAAACAAGGAAGCTTCTACAATGCTTGGCTGCACCCAGGAAGAAGCATATCCTGAATTACACTTTTTTTCTGGCTGTCCATACTCCTCCCTGCCATTCTCACTCTCGGGAGCAGCAAGACAAAATCTTGTTGAAAAGTCACTTGCTTTTGTCTAGATGAGCAGGACCTGCCATGCATCCCAGAAAAAAAAAAAGTCCAGGAATTCTGCTTACTCTTGCACAGAACTTGGTCAGAGGATACCACCCAAAGCAGTATTTTTGGTGGATGCTGAAGGATATGGAAAAAAGGACAACAGTTAAAAAAATTATTGCATTCACCTGAATGAAGAAAATGGCACTTGCCATTACTATCCATTGAACATTCCAGCTGTGTTTTTCTTATTTCATAATGTCACTTTCCAGCCCCTGTACCTTGCATTTCTGCAAGGGCGTTACTGTGGGATCATCAGAATCCCACAGTTCTCAAGCTTTTCTAAAGTTATCGCAAATGCATTAGAAAATTGCAGGGTATGATTTTAGAGGAGGGAAAATGAGATACACAAATAATAGGGCCATATTATCCACCAATTTTGGTTTCATGTTGCGCAGAACTTCATACTTTCATAACACTTAATACATTTAAAATGCATCTTTAATCAATATGTTTTCCAGCTGGATTACTCATTTCTTCTACACCAATTTTCTAAGGAGACAGAAAGTTCTCTGGAAAGCAGGAGTACTCTGGCCTACTGAATTCCCTTGTTTTATATTTGGGAAGTCTTGGTGATTGTTAGCTTTGACCTAAGTTCTTCAAACATTTTTTTATGCTTAAGCTGTTCCCAGAATTAAGACTCCCACCCATCCACCTTTAGCATTCAAATCCAGTCTACAGGTAACTGCATGCCCAAAGAAAAGGCATCTTTGCCCTCCCCCTTTCAGGCTAGGCCCACAAGCACAGCCTGCTGTGTCTCTCAGACAGCATCTCCAGCTGCCCCCATGGGAACAGAGATTCACCAGCACTACGTGGGTAATTTCTTAACATAAAGGCCAGCAAAGGACAAGGAGTGAATGGATATTTGTGTTTCTGAATTCATGTTTAGAGCAGAGGGGAGTCTGAAGGCAAATTTGGGAGCCAAATCCCTTCCCCAAGCCTTCCAGATAGGAAGCAAAGCAATCACAGTCACATGCCACATCCTTCATTCCTTACAAGAACAAAAACTATTTTTGTCACGTATTACACAAAGTTTTATTCTTTTTCCTCAAAAGAGACCAGGTCCTAGCTGCCCACCGGCCTACTGTCAAAGTCCAGCAAACAGAGAGGACCAAACTATTTGCTTTAATATTGCCCTCAAAATAGACTAACTCTCTTTCCACCCTCAAATTCTAGACAAACAATTCAGCCCAAGTCAGATATTCAGAATTATCTCCACTCAGACATTTAAGCGGTTGTAAACTTATTATTATTATAAATCCTTCCAACACTATTCCAGCTCTCATAACTTCTGGCCCAGTATCCAGATCAGCATCATCAGATGAACATATCACCTGTCAGTGGAAAAATAACAATGCCAAACTTGAAAGGTTTTAGCTCTCCTACAGAAAATCTGAAATGGGATCTCAGTACATCCAACAGCTCAAGAATCAATATAAGATGAATGAGGAAAGCCATTTTCTTTGGATCAGTATCAGTTTTCAAACAGTTGACATCAGCAATTCTGCTATTTGCCCCAAAATATCACTTGTACAGAATGTAACTACACCTGCACTCCAAAATATTAGAAAGGAAATATAGTACAGTTGGAGCTAGTCATAAGATGAAAAAGTAGATAAATAATGAAGACATGCTAACCTTACCCTCCCTTCCTATGCCCACTAAAATTTGAAACATGCCTACTGGCCCTTTCTGTACTACATTTAATAGGCCTTTTTCCATTACATGAATTTAAAATACTACATTTAAATTCTGCTTGTGGAAAATCTTCTCCCCTCATTGAGCACAATGGCACATATTAAAAACAAAATCAGAACTTGTTAGTGAAAGTCACACTTCAATTAAAGCCTTTTTTTCTGTTACAAAGTAGAATGTTTGCATCTTGTAAGTGGAGCCAGAGCCATTTTCCTTTTGAGCACTGTCCTGCAAATATTCTTGAATCTGTGGGACTTTGTTTGCATTCATTTAGTATGGAAATTCTCATAAGCAGAAATTATTTATGTGGTCCTATCTACTGCTGAAACAGGAAAAAAATTACATTGAGATGTTTTTCTTGTATGCCAAGACCAGTGTTAGAAGAGATTGTGGTGTTCCCTCAGCTGTGGTCAGGACTTGGGCTGTAGCCTGCCCTCAAATCACATTCAAAATTGCCTGCAGCAATCATCACTCAACACATGAGGGGACTCATAGCTAACAGAGTAAGAAATGTGATTTATGGAACACAAATACCACAAGGCACCATTTACTCTCATTTCATTCCACTTCACATCTCCTAGGTGAAAAACAATATTCTATGCTATCCAGGTTATTGTTGGAGAGTCAGGTTACACTAATAGCAGAGACTAACCTACCAAATCAGTGTCTACTTACTCCAATTGATAAATGTAAAGAGATACAAATCTAGGATCAGAATGGGAGAAAAACAGTGAATGGAAAAAGATCATGTAGAAAAGTAATGCTCCTCTGTCAAAAAACAGGAAAAAAAAATTTCCAATCTGTTCAAAATAATTTCTGGAACCTGAAATTAATACAGCACATTCCATATACAAGCCTAGCAATTCAGGCAGGCTTACCGCCCCTCTTACTCACGAGGAAAACACTTGAAAAGTGCATTGCTGAAAGGTAGACAGGTCTTACAGCTCCACAAGAGGACATTGGTGTTAAGTCTAATTTTGCAAAGGAGAAGCAAATACTATACCCAGTAAAATACAGAACTGTTCTACATTCCCTGAAAGAACATCTGTGGGAGAAAAACACATCCTTGCCCATTCCCTGAAAATGCTCAAGGCCTGACTGGATGAAGCTCTGAGAAATGTGGTCTAGTGGAAACCACTCTGTGATTCTATGGAACATAGAAAGACGGTGGAAAATTAGTATTTCCAAGTTCTTTAGAAACTGGGAGAGAAACAACCTGCCGCAGACATCACCCATCACCAGAAATGTGTGTAAGGACCAGGAAGGGAATGTCCATTTTCAGACTATTATGGCTGTTTAAGTCTAAAACTAACTTCTCAGTGCTCTGGAGCATGCCCCTGGCACAAGCAGGGTGGTCTCAGGTGGCCAAGGCAGAGAGTACCAACACACTCAGAGCAGTTGTGTGCCTGCAAGGATTGTCAAGTCAAAGCCAAGCTTTGCTGATCCCTGTTCCACCCTCCCCTTGCCTTGTGCCTCTCCTGTCACCTAGGGACACAGGCTGCACCCAATATGGGAAATTCCTCATTATCTTGCTTACAGCAGTGAAGAGAATCCTAAAACAAGGTATTGAGCTCAGAAGTCCAACTTACCTGTCTAATTTTTTTTTTTTAATTATGATGAGTAATAACTTTAAGTCAAAGTACAAAGTACTCTCAGTACAAAGACACAGAGAAGCCTGGTGCAGGCTTCTTAATGGAAATGCAGAGCTGAACAACATGTTTGTCAATTAGCAAACCCCTCAGTAAAGGGTCTGACTCTTCAAGTAAAGAAACAATTACAGTTAGATCTTATCACTTATTAGTTACAACACAGTGGCATTTCCAGTCTAGGGCAAGACACTGTGCCTGGCACAGTGCATTGAACACAAAACACAATCTAATGGCTCTCTTTGCAGAGCTGTGGCCTAATGCCTGATCCTACTGCTGCTCTTTAAAACATGCAAGTAGAAGTTATATTTCTATTAAAATTAGCAATGGTAACAGCAACAGTTATTTCTACTGTTAGAAGGAATGCAGGCCATTTAGTTGGGAGTGCAATCTCTTCTTCTCCCCTCTGTGCTGCTAGGATTTCACCCAGCCCAGAAGATGGAAATGCAAGAGGAAAGCATCATAGTTGGTGCACAGGTTTTCATTTCTGGCAAGTATTGCTGGAAAACCAAAGCAGAACTCACCCTCTCTCCAATGCACAAGGCAACTGCTTTTTTTAAACAGCAAAGGCAGACCCTGACCTCTGCTAGCCTGAGAAAGGGAAGGGGATAAAACCTAGAAACAAACTCCATGGAGATGCAATAATATCATGTCCTCAAAAGTCAACTCAGGTTTTCCAAATGAGATGTAGTACAATCTGTCAGCACAGGATGTAACTATGAATGAGGGTTCCAACTGAGAGGGAGCATGAGCCTTGGGGAAGAAGAAAGCGCTCTCAAAATGTGGGATGCTTTCCTTAGGCAGCTGATGAAGTCTTCTTTGCTGAAGCAATGTGAAAAGAATCACAAATACCATAGGAAAATTCACAGTGAACTCACAGTGATGAAGAATATGATCCAGCGGCCTTTCTCTATCTCTTAACATCTCTAACCTAAAATCTACCAGTTTGTAAAGCAAAAGGATCATGACATGGAATCCAGTTTGGAAAAGACATAAGAAAGTAACCAAAATGTTTTAATCTTCGTTCCAAATTTTGAAAAAATATGATTCTTTTTTCCCTCGGGCCATGTATGCTGTTATTTTCCATGCCAAGTAGCGGTGCGTAGCTTTCGGCTTAGCAGTGCGTGAAAGGAAGGGTGTGTGGCAGAGGTTGTTTTTGGAGGCAATGATACCCAGCCCACACCACGACACACAGACACACCTACCTCTAAAAGCAAGAGTCATAAAACTGAGAAAAAACAGGAAGTAAGTCACTTTATATAATTTGGTATTTAAAAGAAAAAAATCCAATCAAATTTCTTCAAGGTTTTGGGTACCTTCATGTGTTACTACAGATAAAAATACCCAAACTAAACAAAAATCCCATATTCTGAGTCTATTCTAGAAACAGGAGATTCTTAATGTAGTCTGAACACTTTCATAGCATCTGTCATATTGATAAATTATAAGTGCATACAGTTACCACTACCTTCTAGAAATTGTTTATCTAGAAGGCACAAAAGGATTTAAGTACCATCAGGATGGATAGTCTGGAAGGATCACAAGTGCCCATACTTTTCTGTTTCTATTGTTTCAAACAATGAAAACTGCAGAGAAATTTTTTCAGGGACAAGGAATGCAAAAAAATCACTATTATTAGCAACATCAACTAAATCCTGTTTCTCCAAAAAGCAGACTCCATTCCTCTTACAAACTTCTGTCTTTCTGTCTCTCTGTTTAACAAGTGCTACAATCAGTTGGCCAAGTCATCTCAACTACTTACAACACTGCCTGAAGCCTGTAACCAGAAAACAAGAAGAAAGCAGTGTTTTCTATAGCTTAGGACTGGTGTAAATTCACAAGGCCTAAGTGGTTAACACCATTGGGTTTTCATTTTCCAGAAGACAGCTACATATGCAAGTGGGTATCAGAGGTAGTAACTTCATCATTTCAGTCTTATGTACTTTTTTCCTGTCCTAACAGAAAAAAAAGAACATTATTCCTCAGCAGTCCAGATCAGCCTCTGTCACAGGAAGATGCCAGAAGCCAGGACACAGTCAAGCAGAGGTATTTCCCTACACGTACCCAAAGTAGGCAACAATGAAGACAGTAAGAAACTGCTGTGGTGAAAGCCCTGTTTCACATTTATCTGCCAGGGGATTACTTTCTTTTTCTCAAGTATTTCCTGACAAGGCTAAAAATAGTTTAGCAATGAAAGCCATTAATAATGGAGTGGACTGTGTTGTGGGATTTGGTGTCATATTAACTGTATAAAGAAACAACAGCACAACAAAGCTCTGGTTAATACTGCATCCCCTGGTATTGTCAATTAGGTGTTGGGTTCCCAACAACTAATAGACATGACAAGGGTTTGTGTTAAACTCAGTGCTGAGGCAGTCCATTGGCCTTTCTGACAAACAACTGCTCCATTTTTTGGTGTTCTCCTATTCACTGAAGCACAGATGTTTTAGGTCAGGAAACACCACAACACACAGCTCTCCTGCACCATATGAGACACAGAAGTCATTCAGGAATCCCTGCAGTGGAGAGATGACTTCTTCTGAGCCTCATGAACAAACAGTGACCTCAGGAGTTTATAGAAGAAGCAAATCCCAGGGCTGGTTATGATTTGCACTAAGATTGGCCTCCATTCAGGATTTTTTTTTTACCCCTCTAAGATAGATTGAAGATGCAAGAATCAATTCCTGGCCTTTCTGGGCAGGCAGCCCATGCTTTGTTTTCCAAACTCTTACTCTCATAAATGTAATTCACTCTTCAACACAGATTTTCCAAGGGGCGTAAGTGCAAGGAGAAGGTAAAATTTCCAGTATGTTGTTATTTGTGACTTAAATCATTCCATTCATCTCACTTTTGGGTAGTAGAAGGCTAGAGAATAACCCAGTATACCTTTATCTCCCAGAGGTATGAACAGATGTATAGTTTTCTGACAAGGCTCCAAAGCCAGATGGGAGCTGCTGCCTTTCAGATGGAGTGATGGACAAAACTGAACTGGAAGCAAATGCTACAGTCTCAGTGTTCTCAAGAGTAACCATGTTAAGTCAGAGGAAGTCAAGAGAAACTGCTCACTGGTTTTTGCTATGATGATGGCATTACAATGGATTACTTAAAAGTTCAAACACAAGTCAGATTAGTTTCTCTCCAAAGATTTCAGGGCCTCCCTTTACCTATACGTTTTTAACACATATGCTGCATTTTCCACTATTATGGTTAATGATCTCTTTCTGGGGATTTGAGAAACCATTTCTTAAATCTCCTTCTACAAAGAAAATGAATGGATAACCTAAGAAAGAACTGAGACCTTGCAGCATTCTCTCTTGCATGGCAGATGTAGGAGAGCCCTAGCACATCATCCACAATGCTGAATAAAGACCCCTTACTACAACTGCAGTGCACTACCTCTACTCTTAGAATCACAGAATCATTTTGTCTGGAAAAGACCTCCAAGATTATCAAGTCCAACCATTACCCTGGCATTGCCAAGTTGACAACCCTGATGCAACCTGAGGCAATTTCCTCTCGTCCTGAGACCTTATACAGATAGGGAGCTACATATACATGAGTGGATGAAACATGGAAGGCAGGCCCAAGTCCCACTGTGTTCCAGCCCACAGGCACACACAGCAAGAACTACTAAACCACAGCACACAGCCTGGAACTGATTTCCCAGGTTACTCCTACTGATACACTGAATAAGAATGAAAGTCACTAGAACACGAGCTGGTCTAAGACACTGAAGCCCATGCATTTAATCCCTGAGTGGCTATCTTTAAAACAAGGGCATGATGATATATCATTTTGTGGAAACTGAGCTTTCTGTAGTCTTCTGACAGGACCATCTGGTCCTGCCAGGACACTGTCCTGTGTGGCACCATAGGAGAGCTGCATTTGAAGAAATAAAAGTGCAGGAAAAAGTGCAAAATACCATCACAATGTGCTCAACAAACAACAGTCAGTAAATACCCCAGTTTATTAAAGATGATAAATGAACCAACAAAAATGAGTTTGTCTAGGATCTGTCTTTGGGTCTCTCTGTGTGCTCCAAAGTACAGCACTGCACTGTATTTCAGGGACAGATCCCACCAGACTCCAACGTGTACAGACACTGCACAGGCCCAGACTGTCAGGAGCAACATCTGTTTTGCTAACATATCAACAGAGACTAATGACAGCAATATCTAACAGGGAGGAAATGTCCCCTGGGGATCCCACCATGGAGAAGGGAGGGCACAGTTAAAGCATTAGCAGAAGGCCTTCTTTCAAAGTACCCTCTGAGGTTTTCACCAATAAACTGGAGCCTAATGCTTAGATACCAATATTAAGAAAAATATCCTGCAGTCCCAAAAGAAAACCAGTATACACATCCCCTTTACCTCATCACTTGACCTGCCTTGTGTGTGTTTTTCTACACCATTTAAAGACTATAATAATATGTTTAAATGGATTGTAAATTGTCTTATTTACATCACTACATGGTGACTTTTGTATATTTAAAACCCTTTGATTGCCATTGGCTATTAGGTGACTGAGCTGGGCTGTCCCTGTTTAAGATTCAGATACCTGTAGTAAGGCAAGGAGTACCCTGGGCCAGGCAGTCAGTCCCAAGATACACCACAAGAGAGCAGGAATTCCCACCGGGTTGCCCAACTCCCAACATTGTGCTGCTCAGCACATTAAAAAAACCAAAACAGCAAACAACAACAAAAAAACCCCATAATCAAAAATACATTTAAAAAAATTATTGTGCTTGTCTGTTTGTTTTCTGCTTCTGGTATGGTTTCCCAATTCAGTTTTCCCAGCTGAATGTCAGCTCTTTTCTGTTCTCTCTATGCATATGCTGCTCACGCAAACACTTCCCATTCCTAATTAAGTTTGCTTTACAAAAATCAGCCTTCCCCTCCCCTAGCCACAAAATATATTTGTTACAGATGACCACACAGTCAGGGAATAATTATGAGAAATAAAGCTTATTCCACTTTCATTCCAGGTCATGTCTTCTATTTTGCAAAAGAACTGCACCATTGAAAAGGCAGGCTATTGCATTCCCAACTGCTATTCAGAAACTAAAGAGTCCCTAAATCCAGAAGAAAGTCTTATTTTCAAAAAATCTGTTGCCTTCTCTTGTAGTCAAAACAATAAGAATACACTTACAGTATAGAGTAGCCTGGCTATTATATCAGAAAAGAAAACCATATGACTAAAGAAAGGAGGAAGACAACTTTTAGTGATTAAATTTACTTTAAAAATTAATACTTGCTAAAACAGGCAAAGACTGTTCATAAATTTATACAACTCATTCACAACACTGAATTCTGTATGTGGGTATTTGAGTCAGCAACAGAGAAAGTGATCTCCTGGCCAACTTTTCACAAGCATATGATATTAAAGTCATTAGCTGAATCAACTGCTAACTTGACCAATGAAAACTAAAACTATCCCCTGCAAAACAAGAGATGGGTGAGGAAAATGACAAATATATTTGGAATACAGCAAATACAAGTTCTTTCCCTGTTTTTCCAAAACGAAGGACAATTGTAAGTTATGTAAAATGACAGAATATCAAGTTGGAAGAGACCCAAAAGGATCATTAAGACCAACTCCCTGCTCTTTGCATGACTACTTAACACTGAGTGACATGACTACAGTGGTGGTTACAGCAAGAGCTGCAAACAAGAACTATGAAAATACTGATTAACCTATTTTCTGATCGTTCATAAACTTCAAAAGTACAACAACTCCAGTAAATACTGAGATTAACACATACAGCTCATGTCATCTAATTAATCACTGGTAGTTATTACTGCCAAACTCTTGACATTTAGGATACAAATACTCCATCCTACGTTAACAGTCACCTCTGCAGGCTGACTACTACTTGTTTAGCATATGCACAGCACAGCTTGCTGTTGTGGAACTGAAGATGACAGAAGACATAATTCAAGCTACAGTGCTTGAGCATCTGGAAAACACCTTTACTCATAGCCACCATAGCTGACCACCTAGTCCTGGCTGGAAAAGCAAATAACAGCACTATCTAAATACATTCAAGTTTTACTCAGGAAGCCAACATTGTTCCTTAAGCAATCCCAAGTGAAAAATTTCTCCCAACAAGGTGAGAAGGGTTAAGTAGGTACCATTAATATGGAGAGGTAGATGGTTTCTGACTTCCTGCAGCAGCTGTAGGAATTATCCCTGGAAAGACATGAAAGCATCAGCTGAGCAGCAAGGACCTCAACAACACTGAAGTCAGACAAGAAGGTTGTTTCTATTTCTATAAGTGCAACCCAGCAGTCGTCTGTCTGCTAAAGATAGCCTGAGAGCCTTCCTCAAAACTAGATGATGACTCCTCTTTCATGAATACAAAGCCTCTTGCACTGCATGAGCATGCACTCACCCCATCTGTCTAGGATGGACAGAAGGTGCAGGAGGGCTTGAGGTGCTTACAGTGTTTCTGAAGGCTGCTTTTTCTGACCAAAGATATGTGGGCAATGTTTCCAGGATGAATTTTAATAGCTGAATATCACTAAACAGGCTGGAGACTCTGCAGGGACCAGAAACTGCAAGGAGAACTTAGGTTTACTCTTCTTCCAATTACGTACTTTATAAACTACATTAAAATCCTATAATAATATGTAAACTGGTTTGACTTTTCATTGCAAGGTTACTAAGGCAAACAAAAGAAAAAGGAAGCCTTTGTTCCTATTCCCTACACAGTCACACACAATCAAGCTGAAAGTTGAACAGACAAGAGTGCTTACAGACTGGAGATGCCTAAAGCTTCCCATGTCTTGTTCTCAGGCTAGCAGAATGAGCAGAAGAATAAACCAAATAATTTTATTAACACACTTTCTGATGAAACAAAAGAGTAACACAATCTTCATTGCTTCTGCACTGCAGAGCAAGATTTACTGAAGCAATGCAACCTCCAGCTCATCTTTTTTGATTTTTTATAGTGCTATTTTCCCAAAATATTCTAAATCCATTATTCACAGCCAGTTCTTTCCCGCTCTCTGCATTAGTTACATCCAAGAGGTGCTGTGGGTTGCAGGAACTGAACCATGAGGATACAGCAAAGCTCATGCTGCCTCCTACCTCACACCCCTCTTTTGTCAGGTCCCTCTGCCATGTTTGGCACTTGCACTGTACACAGCTCATTGCTGTTATACATGGGCTCCTCAAGAAGCCACCAAATCCAACACAAGAGGACAGGAAGCAGGAGAGAGGCTGCAGTGCTATCTCCTTGCTGAGGATATTTCAGATGGTGGCACTTCCCTCTCCTAGGTCCCACTGCCTAACCCACAGATATGGATTAGGGCTATGACTGTTCCCTGTTCTCATCGCAAGTGGCCCATTGCATCATCCAACACGAGCTGGGAAAAAAACAATTTTCTCAACAGGGAAAAAACAATGCTGTGCTTGAACATGAGGTTTTTGACAGCTGCTAGTACTTCCCATGTTCCCATGTTCAGCTGTTATTTATTCACTGCAGCCTGCAGAGGCTTCTTGAAAAGGCACAAGTGTGTCCCCACCTACCTCCTCCTTCCCCACACCACAGTCCTGGTAGATCCAGGCGAGTCTGCTGTGGGAGTCACACACCAGGAGGAGACGCAGGAGGGAGTGCCTGTTTTCCTCCAGCACCACCTCTGATCTCTCAACAGCAGGCACAGGCTGGTAAGGGACATGTCCAGGCTGCCCTCCAGAGAAGTCTCTTTTGTAGTCACACTTAAGGGACTTAAACCCCCTGCCCCTCCTGAGGTTACTGGGAATTCTTGCTTTTGATTTCCAGCATTTGGATCTTACCTTGTTTAGGGAGGGTCAACTAGCTATTAGATAACCTACTCCTTTTCAACACAAAATGGAAACCCTGGAGCACACATAAAAAAACCTTTTTTTTTTAATTTAATACTCTCTAACATTCAAAAGGAATTAGATAACAGCTATAATGGCTCCACCTACTCTTGATCCTTTCTGCTGCCAGAATATTTTGTGTAATAAATCATGCAAGTGCTACATTATTCCAAAGCTAAAAATGGAGCAGAGTCAGGAGGCGGCACAGAGCTCTGAATACAGAGTCGTATTTGATAACATCTGCACTCAGTCTGATTTTAAGCTTCCTCAGGTCAGGATAATGAACTCAAATGAGAGGGGAAAGGTTCACCGAGTGATTACAGCACAGGCTGGCTTTTAAGCCATTTTTCTTTCAACTTCACTTTCACCACATTTTGATTTAGACTGGGTCAGCTCCTGGAAATAGTTCTGCTTAACAGAACACACTGAAAGCATCCTTTACAGCTCCCCAAATCCAAGACAGTTGTTGAAGTATGCTGAGAGTGTGCAGGTGAATAGCAGGATGCAATACAATTTTTCTTCCAATCAGAGGGATGAGATCAATTTTTTTCCTCCAGGCCTGGAGAGAGAGCTTCTGAAAAAACAGTCCTACTAGCTGTACTGGGGCTGAAATACTGATTTATACCTTAAAATGAGTAACAAGCAGTGATCACAGGAGTGGACTTGATGAGGCACTGGTTCTAGCTAAAAGCAGACACATTATTCTGGTTGCCCTTTATTCCAAAGCCCGTTTCCAAGCATCTTCATGTAAGTAATAGCTATCCATACTGAATAAGTAATCAAGCTAAATGTGATACCCTCTGCCTTTGCCATGCTAACCTAAAGTATCATCTGTGCTTCTACTAGGTTAGTGGTGGAATGCAACTCTCCAAAGGCTTATTCCTTAGTGGAGGTTTTAACATCTGCTATGGAAAAGTCTGGTAACTGTCATGAGCAGAAATTTTAGTCTTTTGGCTTTAAGAACAGTTTTAGTTAAAAAGCTGATCTTTTTAGATGGCTAAACACATACTCTGTACACTATCACTACTTTAGATTGGATAAAACACTATGTTTCATCTACTGACAATTAAAAACTTTTGGGAGAGATCCATACAGGGAACTGAAAATAATAAATCAAACAAGGGGGTTTTTTTCCCCAAGTAGTCCTAACATCTAGGAACTGAACTTCAGTGAGAGCTGAAATTCACGGGGAGCTAATTAAAGTACAGCTGCAGGCTGTTAGTCCAGGAAGTTTTAACACCCACTGCTGCTGGAAAGCACATGGACCAGCTCACAGATTTCTGGCAGGTTTTCACTGCTGCACATTTACCCTGTCAATAACCTTCTGTGATGCAAAAACATCTTAAAGGTTCTTTCCATATCCAGATGGTGTTGTTTTTTCCAGGCCAGTCTGCTAGATATCTGATTTGAAGATTGCTCAGCAGGCTACTTAGATCTTCCCCTCAGATGACTCCACATTTTCTTCTATGACTGATTTACTGGAACAAGAAACAATAAAAAGCAAAACTCAAAAACACTACTTGTGGATGTGCACAAACTGCAATTATACTGAGAAATAAAACAGAGCCACCTCAGCAAGAACTGATCAAATACACAAGCACCTGTTCTAAAAAAAGAAGAGTAAAAAGAACAGATAATGACTGACATGATTTGAATTAATGAATATTAAGGCCAGCAAGACTATTGTATTCATCAGCCAGTCTGAACTGCAAAATAGCAGCCAAAGTAAACCTCTGAACTTGTTTCCACCAAATTATTTTAAGTCTATACACAGGCATTCATTAGCAACATTCATTTAGTCCTTTTATCATCCTGCCCTGTTCCAGTTTTATTATTTATTACAGATACAGCAAAGGAGGACGATTTTGTTGTACCTTTCTCTGCATGCTTTAAAAACAGATTTAAAGATTTTTCATCTGCTTTCTGAGGGCACTGCTTGGCATTATGATCACAAACCCACACCAAACCATAGCCCTCTAATGAGGAAAATTTGAGGGACACCTAAAACATACCAGTAGTGCTTAGCTCACCAGTTCATTCAATCTGTTTTCTACTTTATTAAATTTCCATTTTAGAAATAATTTTAGCTGTTTTTCTTGTAAATATGTTCTCTGCACTGTTTTCTGTCAGGTGCATATTAACATTGCAGAATGCTTGAGACAACTGCCAGTTACTACCAAACCCATCAATGATGGTATCACAGTCTTCTTCAGTTTAGTCATATAGAACTTAGATCTCCATGTCCACCTATTGCCTTCAGAAATGTAACTCCAAAAAACCCCACCCAAACTTAAAACCTATCTTTAACTTCTAACATGCAGCAATATTCCCATACATCTAGCAAACCAGAATCATTAAATCAATGTCCTCCTTCAGTCACTGAAAAACCCAGGAGTAGTCCTTCAGTCTTAGACCACTGGGCTTGAAGCCAGACCTAAAATACACTTTGAACCTGGAAGGGCAGAAAACTGCAGGGACTAGAAAAGTTCCAGGCATGAGCATTGCCCTGGCTGCTAGAGTAGAAATAGGAGATATAAAACCAACATGATACTACAGGGGCTGACACTCTGTTTTTATCTCAGTCACGGGCTGCTGAGCAGCCAAACACCATTTCTAATAAACACCATAGTCATGAAGACTCTACAAAGGCCCTGGAGATTTTGCAGGCTCCATTCACAGAGGTTAGAAGAGCTACACAGCTATTAAATCATGGCAGAATGATCCAACTGAACTTCAGTGAGAAGTTCACTGGGGACAAATTCCCTAGCTGATCCCAAGTTTTACACACAGTTCTCAAGGTAAAAATCAATACAAATGGTCAAGTTCTTGAACTAGACTGGAAAAAAAAAAAAAGTTCTTTTATTGAGTTCTGGTGCAGGAAGAACATCAGTCTATAAGAAAGATCCCTGGTAGGAGAGAAGGATTGCTCCTAATTATTTTTTCTGTCAGGAAGTATTGGGTTTTTAATGCATGGGGTGGTTAAGAGGGCAGGGGTGGTAATGGTGCGTGTGTGTTGCATCAGGAACTCAGTCATGTACACAAAATCCAGAGAAAACAGAAAGATTAAACACTGTCTCCATTAGAGCATCTTTTGCAAAATATATCCTTCAACTGAGGATATTTTTTTATAAAATATGACTGTTATCTTCATGCTGCGAATATCTGGGCTCTTATTCTAAAAATAATTGAACAGTTTCTCTCCAGTTCAGGAAATTTAATTTTATTAAGTGACTGCAAAGCGATGTACAACATTCATAAACAAGTCAGGAAGACTGCAGGCTAATACTGGCACTGTCAACTTGTATAATAAAAGGAGAGATTAAGGTTGTTGCCTCAATTGCTCTTGTGTAATCGATTTCTTTGGAATAATGAAGAATTGAACAAAATGATGCTTTCATTCAATTTAAACACTAACAAAAATTAACATTTGAACTTCTAGCTAAGCAGCCAGGAATAACTTCTCCTGCTTACAGTGCATTGCTCATACTCTTGCTATAAATAAGTAGCCTAATGACATCCAAACAATCCAATCAGTCAACACAGGGACACAAAACTAAAAAACATTTTAATAATCTTGCCATTTTGCCATGCCAAAAGTTAATTAGCATTATTAACATTCAAGTTTTACAACCAAAACTGAGGCTGGTTTTAATGGCTATAGAAAGTACAAGGCTGCAGAGCAAGTCTAGTCAAAGCAGAATTTCAGTATTTTTAAAAACTAAGAATCCCTCAGGATTAAAAACCTTGATTTAAAAAAAAACCAAGAGATGCTAGATTGCATGGTTTTAAAGTTCTTTTTCCTCTGGTTTATGGGTCTCAATACTAATATTATCCCAGAGACTGAGAAACTAGAAATAGTATTTAAATACAAGAAGTAACTTTTACCATTTCAAAAACAAGACCCTTTAAAATCAGCAGTGTAATGAGCACCCCTGTGAGAGCTGCTAGTAATACATGCAACTTGTTGAGCTAATATTTTATTTAATATTCATATAATGTTTACCAAGGGGAAAAAATTAATCTTTTAATAAAGTTGCAGCATTTAATATTTCCCATAACATAATGCATGTGGTTTACTGACATATCTGCAAGAGGCTCCAGGAGGAAAAAAGCAGCCCCCATCCCTCCAAGCATGAGTTGCAGGGAAGGGAGAAGACAGCTACCTGTCATCCCATCTCTGCAAAGTGTGCCCAGCCTCAAGAAATCAGGAGGGAAAATCTTGTAAGAAGTAAGCCCTAGGGGAACAGCAAATAAGAGAGTCACCTTTAATTCTAGTGCTAGACCTCACCATTCCTCTGGGCTTTTCTGGTCTCCTCAAACTGTTCTTTGCAGGTCAGCAGGGATGGAGGCCAGTACCATGGCAGTTTTCAGTCCCAAATGTTTGCTGGAATGCTACAGGAGGTGATGTTCCCCTCTGCACACTTGGCTTTCCACCAAATCAGTATCAAACACACTCACAGAAGTGACACTTTCACTGGTTCAAGGTAAAGAACTTAGCTCCACGTCCACCAAAAGATCTGGTGGAATCTTCTTCACTGATCCAAAGGAGCAATAGCAAGCTCCTTAACAGCAAGCTCTGTAGCAGCCAACAAAGAAATCTAGCTAGAAAAATTGAATGGGAGATAACCTAGCCTCAGCTTGATCACTTTATCTCCCTGTTGGAAAAATTCCACCAAGACCACTTGGTGTGCGTACCAGTTAAACCTCAACTGAGGCTACCAAAAATACTCCTAGGAAGGATGGAGTATCTATTGCACGTAAGGTCTCTCTAGAATTATGAATACTTGCTTGTTCCTAGAGGAAACCCATGATGCTTGTCCATCCACCAAGATCATGACAGTGCTTTCAGAGCTGTTTTGGATGTCATCTGCTCAACAGAGATCTGTTTTGGCCAGGCAATGGGATGGGACTCCCAGAAAGGCCATGGAACTCCGATTGTTGGAGATACTCAAGACCTAACATTGGTCTGCCCAAGCTACCTGCTCTATCACAACCTGCTTTGAGCAGGAGGGGGACACAGAGGCATCAACTCCTCTGATTCTGATTCATCTCTCCCCCAAAACTAGCAAGCTGAAATTGAACAAGATATTAATGTGAAAAATAACGAAGGTAAAGATCAAAAGGCATTATATTTGGACAGGTTCAGATATAGAAAAAAAATCTTAAACTGAAAATTTGGAGGAAAGATGAGAACAGAGGAAGTTTTCATTAACTCCTCCTCTGCTGTAATCAGACTAGCCATAGGAAGATTTTTATTTAAGAAAAAGACTTAAAATTTTTAAACTAAATAAAACTTTTAAACAGCAAGTAAAATATTCTGTAGTGTCTTGTGATTAAACTACTTGAGAGCATCCAAAGGAGGGCAATGAAATGGCAAAGGCTTTGATGGGAAGCCAGATGAGAAGTGGCTGAGGTCACTTGGTCTGCTCAGCCTGGAGAAGAGGAGGCTGAGGGGAGACCTCACTGCAGCCTTCTTGAGAAGGGAACAGGAGAGGCAGTTCCAGGAGGAACTGGTCTCTCCTCTGTGGTGATCAGTGACAGGACCTGAGGGAATGGCCTGAAGCTGTGTCAGGGGAGGTTTAAGTTGGATATTAGAAACAGGTTCACACCCAGAGGGTGGCTGGGCACTGGCACAGCTCCCCAGGGAAGTGGTCACAGCCCCAGCCTGACAGAGCTCAAGAAGGGTTTGGACACATGGTGTGACTCTTGGGGATGGTCCTGTGTAGGGTCAGGAGCTGGACTCAATGGTCCTTGTGGGTCCCTTCCAACTCAGCATAGTCTCTGATTCTGTGTTTAGTGAATTCTTTTCTCTCTTAGATCTCAGTTCAGCTCTCTTGAAGTTGCAGCCCATGCATTAATTTTAGTGCAATTTGTATCACAACCTAAATTAGTTGCCTCATCAACCTGTCTTTAATCTCAGCATTTTGGGTATCACAATTGTAACCAAAAGGAGTCCTTCTCAGCCATTCTGCTTTTTGTGACGTCCCCATGTTTTTTGCAGGAGGTTAAGTGACTGCATCAATTCATGCAGTAAATAATTAAATTCAAAGTGCATTTACTTGCTGCTCCCTGTTGCCCAAGTTCATCCATCTGACTTGTTTTCCTAATATGTGGTACCTAAATATCTATCCCAGACACTCTCTATATTCTGTGCAAAGAGAAATGAGTTGTCATTTAAAAGCTTCAGATTCTTTGGAGTGAATTTGGGCTGATGTACCTCAATCTCCCAGTAGTAAAGCTACAGGCAGATCAATGCTTTTGCGTCAGAGACAGAACTCTGCTCTCTAACTCCCACTGTTCCAGAAAGTAGACTACCACAATTTCCACTGCCATAGTAATTCTCTAAATAAAGGACTGTATATTCAGCTGTGATTATTGAAAGGAAGTTTGACAGAAATTTTCCATCAAAAGTATAGATAGACAACAGTGTCTATATAAATGCTGTGAAAATAGAAATTAAATAGATGATCGTTACTGCCACATAAGAGACAGACTCTGTGTGGGAACTTCCATTCATCAGAAGATTTTCTGCCTTTGTGAGAGCAACAAATAATGCTGACTGATCAGAGATTGCCTGGCCCTGTTGAACTTCAGCTCACAGGAAACAGGAGAGGAAACAGGCTCTCCCTTTGCAAACACCCAGTAGGTCACAGAGAGTTAGGAAAAAACTAATGTGGATTTATCAGAGGCAGATTGTGCCACTCTTCCTTCTATGACAGGACAAAAGGACTTTCTGTATGACAGAAGTCAGAGATGCTCTACACCTTAAATGAATACACAACTTTTTTATGCTCTTTCACAATGTAAAACCAGAATGTCCTTCTCAGAGGTTTGCTGCCAAACAGAAAGGCTGTATTGTGGGATACTCACTTAGGGCTTGACTGACACCGAGACAGAGAACATGCACAGGCAGACAGTGTCTGGAAGAGACTACAAGTACATGGGAGGACAGATTTAGAAGTCTAAATTTACTGAAATGGGCTTGAAATAAGATGATAATACCATATGAACATACTGTATGTGCAATGTATCAGTTGCACAAAGGCAACATGGAAATGGGTAGATGTGGAGATTAGACAGCATCAGAAATACACATGTGCCATGCTGTTGGAAAAACAAGTGACAGACAAACTGACTCCAAAACAAACTTCACCTTGGAATCTATAGACAGTTGTTTCATCTGTAGATATTGATGCTTCTGAAAGAATACTGCACCAAGCCTGGGCACTACAGTTCTCTGAAACCACTACAGCAGGGTGAACAAAAAAGAACCCTGACAATTAAATGTAATGAGAGAAATAACAGGTTGTTGTGTTTAGATTAGGATTTTCATGCTTCAGTTCTCTGCCACTGCTCAGGATCCCTCACCATGTTACAACTTCCACATGATTTCCATTCACATTACTCATTCTGCATCACAGATGGGTCAGATGATATTTTCCATATCGCAGCATGAGAAATTTTGTTTTATAGAATCCCAGTTCCTTTAACAATCACACAGCACTGCTCTTGTGGGGAAATGAAAGTTATAAATGGGACAGCCAGCATCAGAACTAAAACTGAGGTGCAGCTTTTTAGGGTGAGGTGCCCCCTAAAAAAGGGGGCACTGCTAATTTCCTTCCTGCCTGCACCCTTTATTTCAATATATAGGCAGAACAAAGAGGAGGCAGTGACCTTCAAGGCATTCTCTCTGTTCCACATGACTTGATTGATAAAGAAAGGACAGAGAGGCACAGCAGTGGTTCAGCAACATTACAACTTCTACTACAAAGTGACAGGAAGAAAAAAAAAATCAGTTAAGAAGGAAAAGGAGAGGCAAGAGTGGCATACTTAGAGAGACAGAGCAGAAAAAAGCCAGTGGCAGTCCCTGCTAATTGAAGAAGTCCTGGCACCTGAGAGTCCTGGAGTCTAAATGTGCTCATGGGCAACTCTAGCACCCAAAAGAGCTCCAACAGAAGTAAAAGCATGTCTTTTCCTTTTGTGCTAATATGAACCAAACATACAAAATCCCAAAAAAAAATTAAAAGCAACAGATGTCTTGAAGCAGCATGGAAATTCACAGGGGCCTATGCTTGTTGGACTCAAGCCAAAAACTTAGAAGATCCATCACATACCCATAATACTTTCCTACTGTGTGATACTCCACATATCAATGTTTCAACTCACTAAGTGTTTAGAAACACTGTATCTTCAGAGGAAATGAGCTGGATTGTTGGTTCAGGAATCTCAGTTCCTCAGGCTGAGGAAATGCTATAGAAATGTCTGAAGAAGATAAGTTTGTCTCTGACCAGACAGCATAAATGCTGTGATGACCAGATATGATGTTGTGTCAATGCCAGTAGGACGTTAAGGCCACTTGGCACTGTCTCAGGAAGTTTTTTAATTTACTGGAAGCAGGCAGAGCATGCCCTGCCCACACTGCTCCCTGGGGCTGGCAGCAGTCTCCCTCCTCCTGCTCTGCCATCCCCTGCCTTACATAAGCAAAGGTAACCCAGAGGTCACAGCAATTTCTGTCTGAATACATGTCATACAAGATATCTCCTGGCTCAGGAGCCCTTTTTTGTTTGCTTCAGATATTGCTGCCTGGTAAGAGAAGCAGAATCGTTTTAGCCTTGAGAATGGACTGTGCTTACAAAGGCATCCCCATCTCCAAGTCCATAGTTGTCAACAGGCTTGGGCTGGAGGACAAGCACAAGCCATCTCTCCTTCAGTTTGCCATGGAGGCCAAAGAAAAGGGTTTCAATCTTCATCACAAAACAGCATATTTAATATGCAATTGTCAGCAGTAAACTTCTGATCAACCGGACAAAATGAATTAATTTCTGATTTTATAGCTACAGGCTGAATATTTTTGCTCCATAGGGCACAGGAGAAAGGGGGTGACCACAAGGCTTCTCACTCCTTTTCTCCCTAGTTCTCCACCCCATTAATCAAATCATGCCCAGCCATGTGGCTTGTATGGTATGGTAGCTACATAACCAAAGAATCTCCCCCCATTCTGGATCTTTTCTCAGTCTGTGAGAGCCATTCTGCAACTCTCCCTCTCAAAACAGCAAGACGTCAATCACAGACCAGTCTGTGTCTGCATAAGAGGATAGGGGTTTGGGAGGGAGAGTTTGAAAGACTACAAAGCAGGAAAATCAAAGTGCAAAATCTACAGGTGTTGAAAGAAACTCAGTAATAACCTGCTGGCAGTGCACAGATTCACTGGAATGAGATTATGTGCTGTCAGTTTCCATCAGTCCTCTCAACTGATTGCACCATTTGATACATGCAAGCAAGGTTCTCAGGTGATGGCAGATGAATGCAAGTCATTTTTTCCATCATTTGAAAGTCATTAGGATGAGAGTGCTGCATGCACCAGAAGCATCAAATTACGCACCCATCACAGGATCAATCCCCATTATCCCTTGGGTTTTTGCAAATGAACACTGCAAATTAAATACTTCAGTGAAAGCACTTATAATTTGTTTTCTTGGTTAGCAATGATTTAATTATGCCCATTTTTAAAACACAAGATAAACAAAAGTTCTTTTTCACACACCTAACAAATCAGTATTTTACCCCTCCCTGTCACAATTGCAAAGTTACGATGTGACTGTAGAAACTAAAATCCAGTTTTAAAATAATATCTTATTTGGTTGCTATTAAACCTATTAATATTAGCATTACTAAGGATTACTTGAAATGGTAGGAAAGTACAATTCATAAATAACCAGAAACAGCAGGAAAAGGGGAAAATACAGCAATACCAACTTGCAAATATTTTTATCCATCTGTACCATATGCAAATCAAGACATGCCTTAACTTAGGCTCCCAGCCTGTGACAGCACTACACAGATTGCTAGATCAAGGCACTCAGAGGCACAGAATGGGCTGAACATATGATATTTAGACCTCATAAAATATTTTATGATATTTTGATTTTCTGACCAAAGACACAAGTATCACCAAGCATGGAACAAGCAGGCTCTGTATGTCTGTCACCTGTCTGTCATAATCTTTAACATGAAATGTAATATCCTGCTTTAGGTTTGCTGGATTTCTTCACAGAGTAAAACAATCGACACAGGGAGAATAAATCTGGGGAATATATCCCCTCATCCAGTATGTCTCAGAGAGATAGCAAAGCCATTCAAGGTGTTGCTATGTACATGACATTATACAGAACAACAAGCAGAGGAAGCAGAAAAACACTCCACAGCATATGTAAATTGAAACTGAAGTCTGTATACAGAAAATGAGAACAAAATGTAATATTTATTGAGTTCTATTCACTTGGAACATAAAGCTGGAATTATAATAACAGGTGTTCTCAGATATATGCTTGAATGCCAGGAAATTACTTCTCTGCAATTTTTGTCTACTACAAAGTATATGCTAGCAATTTAGCCCAAAATTAGCATTTCTATGTCTCCAGGCCAGTTCATCTTCAGCTACCATTCTATGTATTGTATGTACAGCATCTTTCACACAGTATTAAAAAATAATTTTAAAAAACCCAAAAAACACACCAACCAAAAAAGCACCCACCACTCAACAAACTTTTAATACAACTTGGTAAAAGTAAATCTTTCTAAACTGCAACATCCCCAGATATTACTACAGATAACCACCACACATTTTCCCACAAGTGGAAAAGGACAGAAGGTAGGCTTAGTACTGGACTTCTCTATTTCCAAAAGGACCTATTGCTACAAAGGATTAAATTGTTTTCTCTCCATGAAAAAGTAGACAAACACTAGTGAAAATGGAACTATATGTTCTTAGCCCCTTCATACCCCATTCTATGCAAGCCACTGCAGAACAGTGTGCCCCCTCTTTCACAGCTGTACACAATCTCCAAAGTAGCTGGTGAGCTGATAGACTCAAAATATTATTTCTGAAGTTCTTTTTGAATCACTATCATACTGCAGAGCAGTAGTTGTAATTCCAGTTCCACAAGTTGCTTTAGTCCCTAGTCCCAGCAGATCATTAAAACAAGGGAGGCACTTTATACACTTCATCTTTTAATAAGTTAGAAGCTATGATTCTATACAAAAAGTCACCCTTGTGGCCCCTTCACAAGCCACATACACTGTCCTAATTACTTCAAGTAACTAAATTCAGTTGTGTAATTCTGAGCTAATTCTTTTTTCCCCCGAGTAGGCAGTCAGGATTTTAATGGAAAATGTGCAGATGTGAATATCCAACTGTGTGCATTCTCTTATGTGTATGTTCATGCTTCATAAGCCTTCTACCACAATTTAATTTTCACTGGATCATAAATATCTGAAGAAAATTGAACTCAGAGGATTTTCACAGAGTAAACACTTTAAACCTTAGAGCTGGAGTCTACTCCCTGCTGTTATGCAAGCCGTTTCAAGCAGTGAAATGCATTCTGGGGCTACCAAACACAGGACTTGTCACTTAGTGATTGATTTCTCCATCTTCCCAAACAGGTCACAGATATTTGTTTCAGTCAAGGATGGCATATTCTTATCATCTACCAATGACAAAGCCAATTCTTTTTCCTACTGGGCCAGATACAAATCAAAATTCAAGACAAATGCTCCATAGTGAATCAATACTCACCAACCAACCACCTCTCTTGAGAACAATTAAGCAGCATTTTTGCCATCTGATCTTCCCAGAGGAGTGAGGGACAGCTTTAATTCTGCTTTGCATCCTTTAGAGCAAACTACTGAAATATTCAGGTAAACATGAAGCCAACCTTTTGCTCCCACCTCACCTTTTTCCCAGCCAGGGCTGTCTCCCTCTGATAACTCTAGCAAAGGAAATTTTCACTTTTATGGCCAAATCCCAAACTTCTGTGACAGAATTTACAACTAGCAGATGCAGCTGTTAATAATCCCTTTATAACCTTGCAAAAAATTGAAGCATGAATCCAATTCTGCAATCATTACTTCTGAAGCCACAGAACCCCTTCCTAAGGAGAAAGATCTTTAGAAATATCAGAAAAAGCTGTGTGACTGAGTCATCAGTTTAAGCTTGTTTCATTCCAAAGGTACTTTTGAGAAGTTTGTGTCTGTCCATGTGCTGTCCTAAAGGAAAAATAAATACAGCAATCTCAACAAAAATAACAGAAGAAATAGGTTTTTGTATTGACTGCAAAAGAATAGCCAAATTCATTCCAAGGACAGAATTAGGCTGGAAACTAACACAAGAATGTAGTTCCAGTGGAAAGAAGATGTTTTGGCCCTGAGAAGAAGTAAAGGCAAAAATACCACAGAGAGGAACCTTGCTTTGACCAAGAGTCACTGCTACTTTCCCACACAGCTGTAAATCAGGATCCCATAGATGCAATAAACAGCAAAAAGCTCATATAGCAACAAACAACAACAAAAAAAACCCCAAGCAAAATTTATTCCAAAAGAATATGAAAATGGTATCTCTAAGAGACAAAAGGCATATTTGCACTCCAATTTACAATTCTTAAAATCATGCCTTTTTATCTTGTTTTCAAATTACTATTTTTCCCCAGTTTTCTCAAGAGCTACATTTCTGGACTACATGTAGCCAAGCAAAGTCAACCCGAGTACAAAAAGCAGCCTACCACTTTAGTCTCTGAAAAACACAGGTGAAGACATCTCTTCAGGAAGGGTGCAGACATTGCAGATATTTCTGTACTTCTCACCTCTCTAGTGTTTACACACCTGGGTGTCAGCCTCAGGTAGCTTTCCAGACTTTCATCTGTCACAGTACGTACAAGACACTGTAATAAAGAGCCAGTTCTAAGCTTCTCACTTGCAGTCAGCATTGCCAAGTGCAACTGCATGTGAAGGGCAGCAGAGCAGATGCTTCAGGCACCCCACTGAAAAGAAATGAATTTTCAGGAGCCAGGGAAGACGACCCTGAGGTGCAAGGAAGTTGAGAAGGAAGCATGAAGAAGCCCTTTTGGGGGCTGTGATCAGAGTCCTTTTTGTTCTGAGGTCTATGGGATATCTCACCCCAGTAATCTGTGCCCACTATGAAGCCAAAGCAGTTCTTGAAGATTGTTGTGCTACATTGGTGGCTGCGTCTCGAGGCAGCTGGGGTGGCAGAGCAACCCATATGCCATCCATGTGAGACAACATGTGCTGTTAAGAAAGCAACATGATGATCTCCTCCTCTCCTTTCCCGTGGAGTACTGGGCACTGCTCGTGGTCTGCACACACACAGGTACAAACATGCCCATTCCTACCCTGAGATCTTTCCACACAGAGGCAGAAGTCCCCATGCTTGGTGCATCCTTGCTGGTACATGCAGAATTAAACACGGGACTTCAGCTGAGGGTGTGGAAAAATCTCCTCTATGAGCAGAGGTAAGCAAGTGGGAAAAGTAAGCAATGGACGAGAGGAACAAATGTGACATGACACTAAGATGCTCTGAGATCTCAGACACTGAAATCTGTGTGAGGGCCTCTCAGTGGCATTTAAATCAGTTCTTCCCAGCAGTCAGGGAACATGCAGCATTAGGATTCCTGGTGGTCTAATTTAGTGCAGAGAACAACAGCTTTTAGCACCCAATTAAACAAACTTTTCTCCACCATCCACGTTTATCTATTGCCTCTAACAAGTGCCCCAGCTGCCTGTGGTTAAAAACTACCCCGCTGTGTGTCCCAGTTTAACTGTGGTACTTGTTGGCAGTGATGGCCTAGAGGACGAGAGTATAAAGGGGCTAAAATGTGGAAACCTCCTTTTAGGAGGCTGTGAGAATCAATAGCAGGTAAGAACGGCAGCTTGGACGTAGGTTTTGGCTCAGGACACTCTCCTAACAACACTGATGAGGGCTATAGCAGCAGTGACCCCTTCCATATGTACCTATCTGTACCTGCATACACACACCTGTGCAGCCTGATGCTTAAATTTGTGGTTTAGTATCTGATACTAGATACTTGCCACAAGAGACTTACAGCATGTCCTTGTACGGCCATTATTGTACCACAGACAGATAATCAATGGCACCTCTTCTCATGACTCCTGAGTGCCTACAGGTGCTTTTTCAGCAGCAGATGCAGAGTATCCATATCCCCACGATGTCCTAGAGAACAGACAGCCAATGGCCAGCTAGATGCAGCTGCATCAGCAATGTCCTGAGGCACGCTGCCACCTGGTTGTAGTTTAGAGAGATGACAGCGAGCACCCTTCACTCCTTGAGCTTCCTTCAGAGCAACGTTACCTGGCACCCAGAAAAGTGTTGTGTTTGTTGTTGCAGAGAGGATGAAGGGTGATGAAGGTGCTATTTATCAGTAGAATCTGGGAGTTCTTCAAGACATGACAATTCAATGTGGATGCACTGAAAAAAAAACTTTCCCCTTTTCAGCCCCTATGGTACAAATTTACTTAAAAACACTACATTTGATGGGTTCTGCTTTGTCTAGATCAATACCTGCTTGTCTAAAAACAGAAAAACCTGCTTGTCTAAAAACAATGTTCCACAACAAGCAGGGTAACACATCTAGACCGCCTAAGGACTTTATCTAAGTCTGGACTGTGTTGCTCTGGGTAAATTCAATATAAAACACTGTCACTCACTACACATAGACATGAAAAAACCCAACCTATAGAAGGCAATGGAATGAGGAATTCAGTCCTTAAGGTGAATGTAGTCTGTTGACACATCTGCCTGTTCAGAATATCCTCTGCACATGTCTTGGAACTTATATACATGTTTAATGTCTATTAAACTTGTATTTTCAGCTTAAAACAGCCAGTTTTAAGAGCTGTATTCTTACACACATAACCCTGGATCAAAGTGGCTTAAAAGTATACAGCTTTATCTCCAGTGATACAGAAACATTCCTGTAATTGACACTGCCCTGTACCATGATCAGTCTCTCACAGTGGTCCTCTCCAAGGTACAGTTTGGACCTTTCTTAATACTTAGTACTTGTACAGTTTATACCAAGACTCTGGGAGCAATTACCAAAATGGAACGATACAGTTCAAAAGTAAGGCGTTCAATAAGGTTTTAGAAAAAAGAAAGGCTACAGGTGAATTAATTTTTTTACCTTCAGTCATTTAAAATGCTTAGAGAATTTACTTAAGAAGATAATACATTCTATTCAGACCTTTCCTGGTATCTTTTATTTTCTGGCTGTCAGCAAGAAGAAAACGTTACCTTTATGTTATACAGTCTATTGCTGAGAGACTTGATGGTGCTATTCATGTCATCCTTTTTTTCCTTCACCTTAATTAGAATTGAAGACTGAAATTGTGTGACTCTCAACACTCAGGAGATATGTAAATTACAAGGGAAAAACAGCTAAGGGCTTGCCTGCATGTGTTGCACACCAGATAAGGCAACACTCTTTCCTTCCCCTCTGCTATTACAGCATTTCCACTGCAGCATGCTTGGCCACACAATACCACAAAAGCTATTTATGGACTCTCCTATCAGTGTACACACAGTGGTTAACAACACAAGACTGCAGTAACCAGGAACATTTTGGTATGACATTTTTCTAAAGGAAACCTTATTCCCTTGATTTGTGCAGGAAAGGGAGGAGCTGCTCCAAAGCATCAGGCCTGTGGTTAAAGCACTGATGGAAGACCAGAGCTCTACCTTTGAAGATGAAATATCATTTTGGATGCTCATTTAAAATTAGTTTTAATTGATTCACTTGCATTACAAAGGCAGTAGCTTCTGAAAAGTGCTCACCTCAAGGAAGTGAAACCGCTGACACAATGTGAAGAGCTGAAAACGAAGTGATGCAGCTGACACACTCATCTCAGGGACATGGTGCATCTTGATTTTCTTAGATGGTTTCTACCTAATGCTGTCATGCAAAGGCTCTTCAGAAACCCAGGCATGATTTTCAAAACATCCAGCTCTGGCCACTGATACTGAAGGACACTGAGAGACTTCACCTGTCACAAAATTCTCTAAAATTTGTTCCTGTATCAACTTTTACTGTTTGGGTGAGATAAGAAGAGAAATAATCACTGTTGTAGCACTTGATGGCCTTGGTAAGTGAAAAATTGATCGATATTTTTCCCCCATCCCCCATGAGAATTTACAAAGTGAAAACAAGTATTCCTAGCAAAACAAAAAATTCAAAGTCTTCTCAACAAAATCATATATTATTGTTTAAAACTTTAATGTTAATTAAAATAAAATAAGGTAACTAGAAAAGCAATTATAGCTTGGATTTTCAGAACAAAAAATCTGACCAATGTTTCATTCGTATGGATGTGATAGGGCCACCAAGTCTGCTTTATCTCTTGGAAGAAATTCTGTCCACTTTATATCTCTAAAGATTTGATTAACTTCACTTTATGTTTTATTCCATGAAGGACAAAAACTAAGGTAAACTGGCAGCAGATAATCAGAGGCAGTACCAACCCTCAGCAATGACTTGAGCTGATGTGCACTCCTGGTGTCATGAGGAAGGATGCCAGTCCACTGCAACATCCCCCTTCCCTTCTCTTTCCCCGACTCTTATGTTTGCATTTGCCCATTGTTGTGGACTGATAATGTTGCACAAACATAAAACTAGTTCTTATGCCTGTAAATGGAAATAATATTTCATCTGGTATAAAAACCATGCTAAGATACATACTTTATTTTCTTCCCATATTTTTGTGTTGAATACTGTACTGTATCTTCAGGGGCTTGAGCTCTTACTTCTAGATCATTTGATATAACAAACCAAATAAACAGTCCCCAGATAAATACATGAATGGAAGCCATCACCTTTGCTATTAAAAAAGGTCTATTTAAGTCATATAGTACAGAGAAATAAAATGCTTCAGCTCCTCTCAGACACCATTTGGGAAAGAATTATTATGTTAGAGGCACACAGATATCACAGTTTTATTTGCCACAGTTGTAGCAATTAGGTTTATTGCTATACAAGGTGCTAACAAAGAGCAAAGAGTAGCAGAGCCTGTCTGGTTTTCAAATTATTTTGTGCCTTTGATGGCAGTTTTTAAACAGCTGCTTTCAGAGCTTCCTCTTTCTTGTTCACCAAACCACTCTGAGAAATATCACAACAGGAACAAGCAAGTACTTTTAAAACCATGGCAAGAACATCACTGTGAACCACATCTTTAAACAAACTGCTGTCCTCTTTAGAAGGAAATTCTGACTGTGAGTTATTCTAATGTGAAAGACAACAAATGGTATTTTGATTTGTATTTCATGAGTCTTTCCCAACACTAATGAGGGCAGCCTCCCAGCCCTCCTCCAAAGACAATGGTTGTGATTTCTCCTCCTGTGGGGGAAGAGAGACAGTGAAACCAGATGAGCGCCTTGTGGGTCACAGAGATAGGTTGGGGTACACGTGAGCTCAGCTCATGGTGCTCTCAGCTACCAGATCCACGTCGTGACCCAAGCCTGGCAATCACTTCTTCCCAGACAGACTGGTCACTGCTGCTGCCCAAAGTGAAATTCTTCAGCCAAAGGAAAACTGGAGGGGAAGGGACAAATCTTTCACACCTTTTTGCCTTTTTCTAGCTCTTTACCTTCTGAAGATCTTAAACACTTGATTGCCAATGGTAAACAAGGAGACATATCAACTCCTTCACTCCAAGCCAGCTGGTAGGTAACCAGCAGCACCTAAACAGGCACTGCCACATCACAACAGGATGACTTCTTATCACTTGCCAATGTTATAACACAATAGGAACTTGATTCAGCACGATCCTCCTCTTCTTTCCAGATCATGCAGAAACATTGTTAACTATAGAAAATTGAAATTGCTGCCAACCTGTAACTCAAACAATCAAAAGCCTCAGATGTTGAGCTGGCCCTGCCGTCCTGTAGCACGGGAAAAAATATCTGGCAATATACACATTGCCAAGTTGTTTATTACTGAATCAGATTGCATCCATACATATCCTAAGCAATCTGTTACTAGGTGCTGATTTTTTTAATAACTTAATGGACTTTGAATAGTTTCCAGAAAAGAATGCTGGACCTCAAGGTTGTGTTGTTATTTTGTTCAAATGAAGCAACAATAGCTGAAAAAACTCTCATGAGTCCTCAGCAGAGGTAGGAAAAAAAAGAATTCTGCATTGTGGCAGACCTTGAAATCAGATCAAAGAGCAACTGTGAAGCATCCTCTTTTAAACTGCAAGAGTAGATGAAAAGAATCCTTTACCCTTATGCTCTTAAAGTGAGACTAGATCTACAGCCTGGAGAGACCAGTTCAGAAACAATCACAATCAAAAAATATTTCACAAGATGTAAACTGTTCAGTATACAATAGATCTTTGAACTGGATGATTTTGGAAATTTATTCTGTCATACCTTCAGTCCTGCAATTTTGCATCATCAAAGTGAAACTGAAATACCCAGTTTTAGCATTAGCTAAACTGATCTTCTATTTCTGCAGACTGTTTTGCATTAAAATATGCCAAAATGTCTTGCAGAGTCCATTAAGTGGCATTCTTTTTTGCAGGAGAGGAAGGGCAAATGATTCTCAGAAACCTGCAATGGCCCCCCCTGGAAGTCCTGGAAGAGCCCTCAGGATGCTCTGTGGATTGGGGGCTGTGGTGATTGCAGACCACTAGCCCCTCTTTGGGGTATAATGACAAGACCTGAAGAGTGTTTCTTCTGATGAAGCAGACTCGTGGCTGTGAGACTGCATGCCAGGTGAAGTTTGTTGTACCTCCCAAAGGCATACTTTGGAGTCGTCTGGGGTCCACAGTGGCATCCTCTTGCTGCCTCAGGCAGCTGATGTTCCCCCAAGCACCTCCCTCTCAGTCATGGGGGCGGTGGATTGTGAGAGTGGAGAAGCCCACGGGAGATTAATTTGCCACATGCACTTTGGCACAGGGATGCCCCACGCTGAAGGACCAAGCTGGGCAGTTGGGCAGGCGCTGGAGGCAGGTGGCAGGCATGGTGGGTGCATGGCACTGTGCCCAGGGCTGGTGGTGTCAGCACAGACACCCACACAGATCAGCTTTCTCCCTAACTCACTGAGCAATGCAGGCTCAGCAGGTGGCAGAGCCTGGGTACGGTCTTCACTAACTGAGATCTGAGTATCAGACAAGATCCAGGGCCCAGACTTTCAGTAAACACTGGAAGAAACACAGAATTGGGCTCAAAACTCAATGCCTCTTGCTGCTGGTTGAGGAGATGTTTCTGAATTCCTTAGTCACACAGCCTTGATACAGTTGGTCTCAGCATGGATCTGAAGAAACCACAGCTACAATTGTCATAAATACATAATACAATCCCCCTGCTATATCTAGAGAATGGCACAGCATTTCCCCATAACAAACTTCTGGTTTATTCTGTGCTACTGGGTAAGATTTTGAAAAAGAATAAACCAAATATTTGCTAATCTTTTCCGTTTCAAGGGCAAAGCTGTACAGTTACACTCATGCTCTAGCTCTTCTGAAAAGGGGATGGTTACAGTGAATCTGGTTAGTTTCTGGTCTCTTTATAAGCACAACACACAGGTTTCTCTGTGCATCCTTATTGTTGTGTCAAATAAATGTGATTTTGTTATTTTCATAAAGTTCAAATAATCATGAATTTACAAATTCATAGCAATTTCAAATAAAATCTATATTCACATCTCTGAATATTGTCATCTGTCCTTAAAAACATGTCTAGCAAGCACCTGTAAGGAACATGGTGAGCCCAGGTGAGCTACACACTTGGCAAGAGCTTGAGGAAGTGAATTTTTCTGAAAGTCAAAATGCAGCACCTGCCTGAACTGACCTCAACTGATACAGGCAAAAGTGCCTGCTCCATGAGTTTCCCAGTATTCCAGCTTCCTTTCAAAGCTCCCCAAGTCTTAGAAAACACTCCTGGCCAGCTGAAGGCACTGGTGTCTTCTGGCAGCCTACATGCAGACCTGCACTCTATTTCCCCCTTTAAGCATGTTAAACCTGGCAGGGACCTACCTGTCTGCCAGCTGCAGTGTTCCCAGAAAAGTTGATGCAGAGAGCCTGTCTCCTGAAGGTCCACAAGGAGCCTGCCTATAAGAACACCATGAACCCTTGTCCCTTGTAAGGGCCTAATCTGAAACCACACCAGAGATGGCAGAACAAACTACTCTGTTTCACTTCTAGTAGTAGCCAAGGTCTTGTTGTAATTATATATCTACACAGAGTGTGTGCTGTATCCATTTATACGAAGTACAAGATTGTATTACAGTATTACATCACAGACTAATTTTGGTATAAAACAGCATCCCTTAATCTGAGGGGGGCAATAACTCTCAGAACACGTAAAGCAGAAGGACTCGTGTGTTGTACCTTGCGTGGAGATCTTGCTGATTTATCCATTTCCAATAAATTCATCTAATCATCTAGAAGCAGTGAAGTTAGGATTTGAGAGCAGCTCTAGAGCCCACTGAAGTCATCAGGTACCTCATGGCTTTCTGGAAGCTTTGGATTCAGAGTGCAACAGCCGTTCAGAACCTAAACCTGGGAAAACAGAATGTACAAGAATAAACGGGGCTGATCACAACTGTAGATACAGAGCTTGTGGCAGCTTGGTCTACTTGTACTCAGAGAATCTAGGGTAGAGGACATGACAGGCTTGGTTTCTGCAAGGAGATGGGGCTCATGTGTCCCTTGCAGGGAGCCCAGCTCCAAGTAAGATTGCCCTCATTAACAATTATTTTTCTTTTTCTCTTGCAGCACATGTTGGAAAGATGCAACAGAGCAGAAGGCTAAAATCTCAACTACCCAAAGCTCTCCATCCTAATGCACTCCTCTAGAGCACAGCAGGGCTTTGAAGAAAGACAAAACCAGGCGATGAGTATTCCAGTGGCAGAATTTACTGCAGAGCCCTGAACAACTGCAAGACAATGCATTATATTATGTTTTAGACCCTATGTCACTTCCAGCTCACCCAGATTCACACATTGATCCTGCAGCAGGATCCATACAAGCATGAAGGCTGACATAACACTAATTACCCATGCCCATTAGTGGAACCTCTTTTCCTGTACAGCTTGTAGCATCTATAATAATTTTACAGGGGATGCACCAAGAGGTGTAACTGAAACAAAATTCCCTCATATGAGAAGCATGGATAACACATCATCCTCTGTGCTGTATATTTAATCCCTTTGTGCAAATTCTTGTACATTTGTGCACCTTTGAGGTAAAAAGTATGATAAAATCAGCACTATTCTTTTTATGATACAGATAGAATTTTCCAAAATCCAATCCTCTGCTAAAAATGTAAAGATAATACAAAGGTTGCAAATGCATTAAAAAGTAAGCAGTATAAAATTAAGACGAGTTTTTTACTGCTGCTGCAATTAGAAACAGATCAGAGTCTGGGTGTAGCCATGATATTTTCTGAAAAATCCTTTCCTTAGGATTTTTCCTCCTGAGAAGCTGAGAGGCCTCAGGAACAACATGTAAACAATGAATATCTGCTGCTGTGGGATGCAACAGTGGATCTGTGATTGGTCTCATGTGGTTGTTTCTAATTAATGGCCAATCACAGTCAGCTGGCTCAGATTCTCTGACTGAGACATAAGCCTTTGTTATTCATTCCTTCTTTTTCTGTTCTTAGCTAACCTTCTATAGAAATCCTATCCTCTATTCTTTTAGTATAGTTTTAATATAATATATATAGTAAAATAATAAATCAAGCCTTCTGAAACATGGAGTCAGATCCTCATCTCTTCCCTCATCCTCAGACCCCTGTGAACATTGTCACATCTGGGTGTCACAAACTACAATGCTTTGGCAGATGTAAAAAAGCCCCAGCAAGGCATTGCATGGTTTTCAGTCTCTTCACCTCACACAAAGCTGAGAGATTTTCTAATATAGAGAGATAAACCAACACCCACATACACATACAGTGAGATCTTGTACACAAGTGTGAGCAAGCCCTCGAGGCTGGCACTCAGATATGCTGAAGGCAAGTAAAGGTCAGCCCATCTTCATACCTGACTATGAATAGCAAGGAGAGGGCTGGAAAACTACTGTGTTATTTTTTTATACCTGAGACCATACTTAGATGCCAGGGATTGTTAAAACAAACAAGTAGGATAAAAGGCTTCTCTTTCTGATGGAAGAAAAAATAGGAAGAAAGAGAAAAGATGGGAGAAAACCACTAGAACACCCGGTGGAATGTTGTGCCTTGCCAGCAACATTAGTCTTCCTACAACTATAAGCCTTCCTGAATATAGGAAGTTGTAGAGCCACAGGAAATCTCTCCTCAGTAGCAAACCAAAACCCACTTTCTCTACTTGTATTATCTTGAACACTCTACATGTTTTCTTTCATATAGGAAAACCTGGAATTAAAGAATCTGGCAGAATCTTTGAAAAGCTTGTTGCTTGGTCTCTCAATTTCAGCAACATAATGCTAAAGGTAGGAAATACTTTATAAAATAACCTTCTGTCTCCATAAAACATGTTTATAAAAAACAAAAGACACACCAGTAACTGCTGTCTCAAAACTACATAAAACAAATTTACACTCTTAAAATTATAAGTCAAATGAGACTTCAAAACAAAGCTATAATAATTACTCCATTATTATCACACTTCTAATGAGAATATACTAATTTTTGGAAGTCAACTTTTTTTCCTAAAAGTTAAACCCCTTTTTTTCAAAGAATTGGAGAAGTAAAACCATTCCATTCATCTAATAATGCAGTGTGAGACTACATAAATGCAAATGTGCTGCAGAGCATAATCAGCACTATACACCTGAGAGTCACAGAGTCCTGTTCAGCTGAGTAAGGTTTCCTGGATGAGCAGGGAGCTCTGGCATCCAGCCCATGTAATCAGCATACCAGCTTGTCATGGACGGCTGTACACAGTCATGGACATGTATAGATATTTCAGAAGCTTTTTATGACTTACCATATGTGTCTGAAGTCACCTCAATCTGTACTGAAATTACCAGAAACTGCTATAAATGCTGTAGTTACTTTTTTTCCCAAATATATATAATTTTGGTATCTAGTAGTTTGTGTCACACCAATAAACTCATCATGCATTGGAGTGTGAATACACTGTTGAAAGTGTTGATGCTGTTGAAAGATTATATCAAGGGCATGGGGAAACATGATTAAGTTCCATGTCACTGAGTTCTCTCATTTTTGTATAACACATACAGTCACTGTTACATGAAAAAAAAAAAAAAAGCTTTATTACAATGAAAGGGAAATATCAACCAAACAGAAATAATGTCAAGCAGAAGCGTAAATCACAGGCAGGTCTGACAAACCAATACCATGTATTAAAGTTGCTATGGATGGCCTGAGGCAGAGCAGCACAGTTTTCTCAAGTGTTATGAAAATAGACAATGGAAGGTACACTGTACATGTGTTCCAAACTGTGCTCACCTTCAGCTGGCGTTCAGCATGGTGCTGGCACTGAACCTGTGGCCAGCAAAGCTGTGCCCGTCTGTTCCCAAGGGGAACCTGGCCCAGGTCTGGGAGTTCAGCCATTCAGAAGGAAACACTGCAGTACTCCTTGAATCATGGAGGGAGGGCAGTGATGGAAAGGGTTTCACATGATCTTCCAAGGCAGCTCATGTAGCATCAGCTGCATATTTGGACTCTCTTCTTCTACCACCGTATTTTCAGTTTTCAGGTTTGTAGTCTTACATTGGCTGTAATTTCCATACTTTTGACTAGATTCAGTTAGCCTAGCTCCCTGTGAAAATCCGATTTCCAGGATCAGCCTGTTTATATGTATGTAATAAACTTCTAATGCTGATTTCAGGCCAATCAGACAGATACTGGAGATATCAAATATGATGAGCTCAAATATGATGTGTATTTTGGAAAAACAGAGTGAGGGACACCAAGGTTTAGATTTTGTTGGCCAATTAACTTCAATGAGACAGGCTGCACATAACTGTGGAAATATTTGACAGAACAAAGGCTGTAAAAAAAAGTATGGGAACTGTACAGGATACATGGCAAATCCAGAAAATAGTAGTTTAATTTAGTTTTTAAAAGCCTATGAATGAAAAGGCTCAAGACCATAGGAAACTGAGTTTCCACAGCATTCTCTGTAGCCACAGGCCTTGATATACACACCTTTGTGAACAAGATAAATTTATAGCAACAGCTACATTTAAGCTAATATTAATGATGTGATTTTCACTACTAAGCTTTATTGTCTTCTACAATAAATGGGATTGCTGCTAGAATCTGAGGGAATTTAACAGCCATGCTGGGCTGGCCATCTCTGCACAATGCTCAATAAAGATGCTGCACAGTTTCTGTTTACCTAAAAGAAAGAAGAACAGTCTGTATATGTATAAACCAGTTCAACAGAGAGAGTCAAAGCTTAATTAATGGCTCTGGTTGATTTTAACCCCATTGCAATCAGTGGTGGGCTAACACTGGGGATGGTGGTGGTGATGGTTGTGTGAACTGCACTGAGCAGCAGAGCAGTAACAGCTGAACATCAGTCCCAGCTGCTTCCAACACAGCCATCTCTGGGTCACTTCTCATTCCAGCTCAAATAGTAATTTCCACAAGAAATAGACTTCTCTGCTTTCAGCAGGGCAGCAAAGAAACCCATATTTCTTAATACCACTTCTGGGAATTCTGCATTGCAGTTGTTGGAAGAAACTGCTAGTTTTATACCTAAAATTTAATCAAAGTATTTCCAGGATTTTTTCTCCCGTAATTTAGTGGTATTTCTCTCACAGGCTAACCAGAATTATTTGCAAACTGTTATGGCTACTGCAGACAAAAGAGGTCACCAAGCTGCAGCAGTAGCTGTAATTAACACAGGAGCATACGTCAATACGTAATTGACTTCAGAAGGAATTCAGAGCAGCCACAGAACCAAGTAGCTCTGCCAAGCTTTAGGCATCCAAACAGCAGCTACTCCTGCCACAAGCTGGAACAGGAGCAGGAAGAGACCGAGAGGCCCACTTTTTCCTGCAAGGATTTTTCTGAGATCATCTTCCTGGGATGCACAGTCACATCAGACCCATGAAACCTACCCTGCTCAGGGATCCTCAGTTTATGTGAGCAGTGATGGCAGAACTTCAAAGCTCTTGACCAGCCAGCAATTATTTACCATGGCTTGAATTACAGGACAGCAGGACTAGGTATGATGAATATGGGCTGCAGCTACCAAGATGTTAGATTGTGCCATGGGGTCAGAATGCAACATTTCAGCAAAAAGTGGAGCCTTAGGCAGTCATACAAGGAATCTAGGAGGAATGGGCTTGAAGGATGATTTTTTTGCCTGTGAGAGCAATGTGCTGAGTAGTTGTACAGAAGGAACAGCTCTTCTTTGAGAAGTAAGCTAATAATCCCTTTTTTTTCTCTGTAATTAGTCCTGATAGTGAAAGGTATAGTCCATCACCCCCCCATCAGAAACATAGACAGTGACCATTTAAGAAAGTTGGAGATCCCAGCCAGATGCACGCAGTGTTTTGCAAGGGTGGGACATCAAACATCCCTATTCTGAAATGAACCATAAGGTGGCACTGCTTTAAAACATTACCTGAGAAAATTTTCCCTGACATTTTCTGTGCTCTACAAAACTCCATAGAGTTCCCACTTTTAATTTAAGTGAATCAAGTCATTCTACAGAAACTGCAGTGATACAGTGAAGCATAGATCATTGGCATTTGTACTTTCACATGTATTATTTTCTCAGAAATTGCTACATTTTGTTCTGAAAACCAAAATGTCTCAGATACTTTGTTCAAGCACTGCAACATGCATTTCAAAATTTATGTTTTTGTGTGTAACAGCCAGACCTGTTTTCTCTTTATAAAACCTTTGACATGTAAGACCATAGAGATTCTGCTCTTTCTCTGAGCATGGCAAGAGCCAACAAAGCCACTTCTGACAAGTTATTTTCTAGTTCACATCTAATGTACAGGACAAGCTGTCACATAAATGCAGTCTTTGCAAGTGGAGTTGCAGGAAGTTCCTAGTGGATATGGTAAAATGAACTACAGAAATACCCTGTGTCTATTGATTTGCTGCTATATTAGACCTGGCCACCATTTGAAATGAACGGTGAAAGGGACATAAAGCCACCTACAGAAAGGAGACTATGTTAGTCTGAGAGAATAGTAGGAGTGTGATGAGTGATTCTTAACAAACTTCCTGAATGCAAAAATAAGGACCCTCCTGAATCTCCAAATCCCACGGGCACAGAGAACCAGCTGCTGTTTTTGTGCCAGGGTACAGTACCAGTTTTACATAGCACAAGAAAAAGAAATGGGTCAGAAAGTAAATGCTCACCAACTGCGGAACCTTCTGTTGGGTTGTCCTGTAAGAGCCTAACTGATCTGAAAATAACAAGGCCATGAGTTCAGGTCCCCCTTGATCTTCTGTATCCAGCCAGTCTCCTGCCCTGCAAAGAACTTCTCAGCTTTCAGGCAGTGCTTTGCTGTGAACAATGCAAGGTCTTTAAACCACTGTTATTTTTGCAGTCTCTACCACAAAGTATGGCTCACCCACCTCCAGCTACCACATGCTATGCAGAAGAACACATTAGGAAGAGATAGCAGAACTACCTGAGCTCAGCTTTAGATATTTTCTTTCTTGCAGGTACTTTTGATCTAGCTTTGCGTCCCAGTAGTGACCTTGCACTGGCACCCTTTCAACCAATGGACCAAAGTGTTCAAAAAGCCAGTGAGGTGTTGGACAGGCCACAGACCCCGTTCCAAGTTAACCACGTGGCAGAATGATAAACCAACATCTGCCTACAGCTGACTTCAGGATGTGCAATGGCCAACTGACCCAGGCTGTGTGTTGACAGGCAAACATCTATTCATTGATGCATCTCTTTGGAGTCATATATTCCCTCTGCCCATGGAGCAGAAGACACACTCAGTACACAGTCTGGCACAATGCAAAGCAGTTAAACAGCTGGAGAGACACCACAACTGTCCACGCATATCTACATGAGGATGTTCTCACTTATTATTACCTTAGTTGCATTTCAAATGGGAGAACAGACTATTTCATGTCAAGAATGTAAACACAGATCCCATCAGAGTGCAGTGACTCAGATGATTTTGAGCTGATCCCTACCATTCTGGCAAGGTAATGGGAAGTTTATTTCAACTGCAGTTGGCTGAAATACCTTTTGATTTAAAAACCAAAAGACAACAATAGTGGCAGACAGGAGGATGGATGAACTTGTGAATATCAGCATTCAGAGTTAATAAAATTCTACCAGTAAAGTTCATATGATGAGTTTTAGTCTAGTTTTTTTTTTTTTTCCTATTTTGATCATCCAAGATAGTCTTTATTTCAAATATCACCATAGGAGCAGTAATTAATTCAAATTAAGTGGGCTTTTCTCTAAATGAGCAAGAAAAACATTTCAAAACATTCTGAGCTTTGAACCTTAACAAAAAAGAGATTTATCTTTAAAACTTTAAAATACAACTTTTAGAGAAAGCAAGATTATTTTTTTTAAGTCTGCAAGTACACTATGGAATGGCACACTGGCTCTCTTTAAGAAGTAGGCTACCAAATTCTCCTCTTCTGTCCCCAGTCATAGTTAACTGAACACTACCAATGGCAGGGAGAAGCTCCTGGACCTACTTGATCTTTTTGAGTTGGAAACTAACAACAGTTACCAAACTGGAGCCCAAACATTGAACACTACTAAATTCTTTGAATCCAATACAGAAGCACTTTGATTATACCAGCTTTGTGTCATCCCAGATGAGGTTATGACTCTTAATGCTCCTGTTGAATATTGAATATTTCTGCCATATTCAGAAAGCTTGATTATCAAAATTATCCTTCATTCTTTGTGTCTCATGGATAAGTGAAGTTTATACATTTTATACAAAACAGGTTTTATACCTCATTAAACAGATCTGTCTGTATTTCCACAATGTAATTCCCAAATAGAATCTGTGCAGTTTACATGCTCATGGCTGGATAGCATGATTATGGTAACTATACAGTAAACTGGGCTTTAGGTCAGAAACTTCTAGAAACCCACAAATCCAGTGGTAGGGATCCAGCTTTGGAAGCAGATTAATTTTCTGTGCTCCAAACAGGCATGCAAAATGGCACTGTTTATTCAAGCTGTTTAGCTGAACAACACTTTACTCATGTCTAACTTACACTGGGCACTAATCATCACCTGTTTTTAGCAAGAGGAAAAGTCCAGAAGGCAAATCATACACAGCCCAATTGGTTTAAACTAGTACTACAAAAATGTGACATGCAGATGCTAATTCTTAGTCTGTTGTAGCAATGCAGGATACTCACACAGAGTAAGTTCAGCATGTGAGTTCACATACCTCCTTTTCTAGACACTGGTGAGGACTACACAGAAGTTCCCAATATGAATTCAATCCCAGGTGTTTACCCCAAACACAGAAGTACACAACAGTACTTGTGAGGCAATACTCACTGTAAGACACACAGCCAAAGTCTGAGGGATTACCAAACATTTTACTCATTGACCAGCCCATCTTCTTGGGAAGCACCCACAGAGAGCACAGGAAGGTTCACAACTGCCAAAGCATCCCAGGAGTCTTGTTCCTGAGCAGCAGCATGTACCACTGGCTTACAGAAAATTCTCAAATATAGCATTAGTGAAAACTGGGGCATCACCTGCCCCTTTGTTTTCAGGAAGACAGTGGATACATTAATCCAGTCCTTCATTTTGAGTAATTTTTGTCTCCCTTTCACCTCATTATCTGAAGAGCATCCTAGCAGCATGAGATAGCTAAGAGAGACCTGTACCCAAAGTCCTATTCACAAGGCAATGCCATGCAGAGGTGATGGCTCTGAGGGGCCTTTCAGGAAAGAAGTGGCCAAGTGGGGTGCAGTGAAAGAGAGGGGGAAGAAAACATCTCTGATAGCTGCCTCACCCCCTGACTGCAGAGAACATGGAGCAGCAGCGAAAGCCACAGAAGGGGCCCAGAGAGTAAGCCATGAAGGAATTGGAAAGAGCTACAGAAACTTCACATAGCAGGAGATGGGGACTAGAGCTAAAGAAGCCAGGCACAGAGCCTGGAGGTAATTCTGAAAGGATGCACCACTGGTGGATGCACCCCAAGAGGACAGCAGTATGACTGAAGGTGGGAGGCAGTGTTTGTGGGAGAATCTCCTTTGGAAGGAGAGCAGAAAGGGAAATGCCTGCAGAAATAGTTATTGTGAAGCTACCTAAGGTACAGAAAAAATGCCCTTTGTAGCTTCTGAAACAATGCTACTGTGAGCAAATTAACCTGATCAGCCTTTGAACAAATTGAGGTGTGAGACTGTACAGTTCAGAGAAATTTAGTAGAAATGTGCATCAGAATCAGCAGGGATACAGCAAGTGAGTTTTATGCCATTTAAAATGCCTCAGAAGGATTGTTTAATGGATATTTCAATACCCAGATACTTAATTTGATCAGAAATGCAATTATCTGTGTCCTAGTTCTTCAGTATACCTAAGTATTTGTCTTACAAGATATTACTTCACATGAATCTCTAGATTTATACTATATAAATACCTACATAAAAGTCTTGAATTATGTTCACTGAAAGCTGATCAGAAAACATTAGTACTGCCAGTAAAACACATACCTTATGGTGTTTGCATTAGTAATCCTGACTAGGTTTTCATTTTTACCTTAGCTTTTTACTCATGAAAGAAGATCCTCCCCTCCAAAAAGAAAGTTATTTTATACAGCTAGAATCAGTTTACAGACTTCATTGAAAAACTTCATTCATCATCCTGATTTCTACCCTTTAGTGGTCAATGTATTTCCACACATGCACTGCTCTACACCATTAATCCACCTGTGGGAAGGCAGTTTCCCCAGGGGTGCCTGGTTGAAGCAGAGTTTAGCTCTTGGCAGGATTAAGCCCTGTGAAGCAGGAGTAGTTTGTAACACAGGGGAGGTCAGAGTACAGTAATTCTCTACGTGAGGCTGCAGATTATATCTCATGTGGCAGGGTGCCAGAGAGCTGCTAGGAGCAGAGAACAAATACAGATGGGAGGAGGTGGATGCACCAAGGGTACAATTACACTGAGATGGCATTGGCTGCACAGTGTGACAATAACAAGCAGTAGGAGAGGACAAAGACTAGGACCTACAATGACCACAAAAGGATGCTCCAGCAGAACTAGCAGAAGAGTCCCTGAAGGTCCCAGCAATGCTTTGTGCAATGGCTGAATTTTCACACCACAGCTCTGTCAGGCATCCTCAGCCCCAAACCACCCTCCTTCAGCTACTCTCTCCTCCCAGCTATTGCCCAGAGACCGAAGGCCCACTCCTCATGTGTGCTGAAGGTGCTCTCTCTTTCCCTCTCCTCCGTCTTTCTTTTCAAACTGAGTTATGGGGAAGGAGAACTCACATGAGAAAAGTCTGAAATTGCTTAACAAGCTATAAAAAACCCCCTTAGTAAGCTCAGTGATAGATACAAAAATTTCACAGCTTTTCCCTGCAGAATCATTCAGTTATTTCAAAGCTGCACTCGTTTCCCAAGTACTAGTTAAGGAACATCTCTTTGTTCAGGAGAGCACTGATGCATGTGCCTAAACAAGTGAATACTTTTACAACACAGCAACTTAGAAAGGCAATTTCCAGTTGTCTAGGATAAGACAGTCATTTAAAACTATAGGTTTTCCCCTTGGTTTCTCTGGCAATCTTTGTACAAGAAAATTTTCTCTCTTGCCCTCCCATGTACTATAGTGATAATACATATTTACATCACTTTGTGGTGGTGTCATGAGGCTTCATTAATGCTTCTAAGCACTCTGAAGATGGGAAGTCCTACAAGCTTTAAGTTCTACCAAGGCAAGGGCTTTTCAATGCACGCTCAGCCACGTGGTGTGACCCCCTCCTATTCCACCTCCCTCGTTAGCATCTCTAAAGCTGCTTGCCAAAATCCATCCTGTGGAGGAGCAGGACTGCTGTGCCGGCCCAGGGGACTGACCCATTCAAATGAGTAAGGTTAACAGTGCTGATCTCAAGCACAGCAAAAATACTAAGAACACACACATACTTTAAAAATTCCTACAGAAGCAGTGCCAAGTAAGAGAATGTGCTTATGAAATCAAAATGGATCCCAGAAGCAAGAAACAAGTGAACTCACTAGGGAAAGCATTACTTTTTCTTCATTTGATTCAATGCCATGACTCCCTCTGATTCAGTGATTTGTGTCTTCCATTTCTAAATTGCATTTTGTCTAAATATAGTTATCACAGAGAACAGAAAACCCAGCCTGAACACCTGAGCACTTGTTACAGGCAGGCTATTCTGGAGCTGGTGGATCAGCACACCAGAACCAGCATTCAAAAACCACCTCCAGTGTGCTCAGCATTGCTGAGAATAATGACAGCAGCACTCGGTTCATCAGGCAGCTCCTCTTCCTCTCCCCTGTCCCACCTCACCCATGGAAACCTGGTCCACATACAGTCCCTGGAGCTGGAAACAGGAGCTCTCTGGTTGACTTGTCAGGCACAGATAGCCTTTTTTCCATCTGTCCCCACAGTGCCACAGTCTGACAGTGATCCCACATTCTCATCCACACTCACTGAGGAACCACAAGTGGGAAACCAGAGCAGGCAGGGAAGGTTCCAGTAAACTCGAGCCACCAGCTCTCGAGGACACACGACGTGAGGCACAGTGACCCCACCCAAACAGGCGTGGCTTTGTCCCCTGGCATCTACTCTGGCTCCAAGGTGTGCACCAAGGAGGCACAAGCACCCTCTGCATGTGCTAACAACCTGTGTAATTCTTAGAGCAGCATTCTTACAGCACTGCTCCCATGCCCAGCTGTCAAAGCACCAGCTTGCCCTCTCTTGACAGCAGTTCTAAAACGGTACACCCATCCCTGAGAGGCTCTAGCAGAAGAATGTCATAGGGGATCCATAATTCAACATCAAGCAGTGCAAAAGCAGGTCAGGACACATGCTGGCACTGCCTCAAGCCCACCTGGGGTCAGGGTGACAGCAATGTCAGGGACAAGGTTCAACCCAACTGCAGGAGTCCTGGGCAGCTGCTCTCCCTCTGTGCATGGGTCAGCAGCAGGAGTTGCACTTCTGTGCTCCCTGCTGGATAATGGGGCCCAGAGAAAAAAAGGATTTTAGGCAGCAATGAGGAATTCCTAAGCTTTTAAGAGCTGGCAAAGAGAATATGGCCACTTGTAAGTCTGAATGCTAGTTTGCCACAGGAGAATTTATATGATTTCTGCAATTCTAGGAAACTTTTCTTTAATGAAAACATTCTGTCACCACCTGTCAGGAATAAATTTAGGCAAAGAAAACAACACAATATTGAACTAGAAGGCAGGATCTTGCAAAACATGAGAGCTGATTCATCCCTTCCCATTCCTCCCCCCATCCTACTCCAGGCACCATGCCGAGAATACATTAACTTCACTTGCCTGAGGATTTACATTAGATTACTATCCATTACCAGGGACTTCAGATTCCTTCATTCTCCACCAATGCTGTATTGTTGTAAGAGAGTACTGAATAAAAGTAACTTCACCTTTTTTTTTTTCAGTTATTCAGTTTCTGTAGTCTGGCAGCAGAGGCTCCAAGCACAAAAGCCTTGACTACTCAGTCTCACCACTAGAACTGGTACACCAGTGTATTAGGATATAAATCTGTTATCTTTGTCTCAACATGCATGAATTACCCGAGTGTTATATATGTAGATACACATTCTTGCTTGCTAAATCTGCACTCCTGCCTTTTAGAATCTGAAAACAGTAGCTGAAACAAGTCACCTGTTGTAGGACTCAGCTAAAAACTACTCTTGAATAAAAAAACCCTCTTGAATCACACATTAAAAGAATGAATGATAAATAACTATCAGAAGACAGAGGGTTCTATTATCACCCAAGGCTAGGGATATTTTATTCTTCACACCCTCAACTCATTCTACACAGTTTCTGCAACAACAGCACTCAGGATTGCAGCCTAGAAAGCTCTCTGGCTACACTTTTCTCCAGTAATTTAAAAAATTGAAATTTATTCATGTAATATAACACTTACCACTCTTCAGAAGGACCCTTTCCCTGCTCCTTTCTCTCATTCACTTATTCTTGTGCTCAGCTGCCTCCTGTGCAGGTGTTCTGCAAGCCACAAAAGCACAGTTTGCCCAGACAAGTGTTTGACCTGGCAGCTGCAAGTGGCACTGAAAGCCTTGACAACCAGCCCTGCTTTCAACATCAGAGAAGGCAACAGAAAAAAGAAAAGATCATTGAATCTAACCTTTGACTAAACATCTGCATGCCAGCTTAACTGTATCACTCGTGCCACGTCCAGCCATGTGTTGAACACCTCCAGGGACGGTGACTCCACCACTTCCCTGGGCAGTCCATTCCAATATTTGACAACACTTTCAATGCAGAAATTCTTCACAATATCCAGCCTGAACCTGCTGTGGTGCAGCTTGAGGCTCTGTCTTCTTGTCCTGTTGCTGGCTGCCTGGGAGCAGAGGCTGAGCCCCACCTGGCACAGGCTCCTTTAGATGCTTTAGAGAGTGATGCGGTTCCCTCTGAGCCTCCTTTTCTGCAGGCCCAACACCCCCAGCTCCTCACACACTCTCTCTCACTCTCCTGACCTTTCAGCAGCTCTGCTGCCTTCTCTGGCCACTGCAGCCCCTTGCAGAGAAGGGCCCAGAACTGGGCACAGGGTTTGAGGTGTGCCCTCACCAATGCCCAGTACAGAGGGACAATCACTGCCCTGGGCCTGCTGGCCACGCTGTTTGTGAAACAGGCTCTAAGCCTCAGGAAGAACCAAACAGACTGAATCTCAGTGGTAAAAAAGCAATGGAAAGTATATCTCTTTGGGCTTAAACATAAAAAGCAAGCAAAAGGATTTTAAAAATCCCCGTTATTTTGAGCAAATCAATATTTATTTTTCATCCATTCACACTCATTAACTCAAGTAGGCCAGTACCCAAGGTTTGCCACCAGGGGATACATCCTTTTTAAACAGTTAATGGAGTTTTAATTAATTGTGTTACCTGAAAGTACATCTTGACAAAAAGTAAGATAATTGAAATGCATTAAAAAGTGTGTTTATTCATCTGTCCAGAAATAAGCTGGAAAAGACAATAAGAACACGAAACAAAATGTTTTTTAGAATACCTGTAAAGAATGGAGAACTACTAGGAGACTTGCAAATTAGTGTACTGGAATGAATAATTGTATGCTAGCAAATGCAAATACAAGCAATAATAAAACAAACAAACAAACAAACCACAACAGCAAGAAAACCCCAAACCCAAAAAACTAACTAATTTACAAATAAAAATATAAAAAGTAGAATATCTGAATCAAACTATCAAGCATTAATACTGTATTGCTGTAAGGGAAAAATTATTTATTTTTCTCCTGGAAAATATTTTGATTTCCCATAAAGAAAAATAAAGATATTTAAGCTTGCTTTTTTTTTTTTTCTTCAAATAGAGGTTAATTTTTCAATGTAATACTAATGCTTTTCTCAGAAATATATTTTCTGGGTTTTGTTTGGTTTTGGTTTTGTTTTTTTTTTAATAAAAACCTAATTTTCTATTTCAAAACAGTTTGATAAGAATAATATGGGCTAGTGAAGCATTTTCTTTCATGATGGTTTCTGGCATTCAAGGTCAAGTTCAACTACATTAAATCCAATGGCTTAAGACCAATTGCTCAGAAGCAGGAAAACAGTGACCAGAGAGCCAGAGTCCTGATTTTAAAGGTCCTGAAGCCTCATGAGATCTGTCAAGATATGCACAGATGTTGGAGCAGAGCAGAAAAGGGGAACTTTAGCCATTTCTTACCTTACAACTGGAGACTATCAAAGCCTTTTGGATGTTTTACTTACTCTTCAATCAGCTCATCTCTCCCCTTTTTTCCCCATGCCTGCCTATTTTTTTCATATATGTTTCTTAAAGTTAAGATTTAATTGTCTTGTCAGTAGGACAGTATTTCAGCAGTGGAGAACATATAGAGGAAAAGATGTTAACTGGCCCTTCTCTGTGTCCTTTGCGCTAGAAAGTGCTTTGTCTTCACCTCAGAACAAGAGGAAATAGAAATGTTCAGCCTGGCACAGCCAAGCTTTTGACGAACGTGCAACCAGCCATCGTGACCTACCCCTGCCCTGAAGGGCCACCTTGAACAAAAGAAATAATTTAATCAAATCCTTCTGGGTTTAGTTCACTGAAGTCAACCTGTTTAAGACATCTTAGCCTTCCTCCATTTCTTTTCTCACAACTGCAATCTCAAATTATGCACATATTCTGTGAGAAAACATAGACTCATAAAACTTTTCTCAGGTGACATGCTTAATCAAGGGTATGACTAGCAGGTTGACTATCTCACAAGCAAGCTCAGCAGAAAACAAAGCTCAGTTCTGTGCTGCTAGATGGTAGGGAACATAGTGGTTCATATTAAATCCATGCCTGGATCTTGGCTGGAACAGTGGCCAACAGTGGATATGTTGGGAAGACTCCCATGACTAGAGTAACCATGGAATGCTGCTCCCCAGAATCCCTCCCAGCTGCTGCAGATGTGCAGGTCAAGGGGGTGTTGAGCCAGCAGTGTTCACTTTATCCTCAGGGGCATGTTCTGTGTGAATTTGAATCCATGGAAACTCGTGCTCCCCCCAACAGCCAGTGGTCAGGCACCCCACAGGTAAATGCAGAGCCCATTCCTCTGCTCTGAACATGAGGGGCCTGGTGGTTTCATTTGATGGTGCCAGTTCTGCTGACACAGACTGAACAATCAGTCACTTCCTATTCTTCCTCCCCATGTCAATTATACCTTGCTCTCCTCTCTGCTTATCAACAGAGGTGGCAGATAAAAATATAAGACAGTTGAAAGCACATCAGTCATTTACATGCTATTTTAGAAAGTGAACCCAGGGACTTTGATACATAAAACCCATTGACTTTCCATTACATTTTGATTCCTTATTGCCCACTCTTAAAGAAATTTACTGTAGAATTTTAAGAAAATAAATCTTAGGGCAGGTTTTAAGTAAATGGTAGATATATCTGAGATATCCCATTGATATTTCTTTATACCACAATAAAGTACTTTCAACTTAAGACCTTGAACTCTGCAGAAAAATTCACCCTATCTTTTAAACATCCTATTTTATATTGCTGAGTAGAAATAAATATCCTTCCATCATCTAGTGTCTGCCACAGCAAACACCACTGCTGAGCCTGAAGTCTCAGCCTCATTGCCTAGGTCCCCTTTATATCCTTGCCACTTTCAAGTCTTCAAGCACTGGAAAATGTTGACCCCATTTTGATCTGGTTTTGCATCACAGACACTGCTGGAAGAGATGAATCCTGCTGCTAATCAGTTGAATCACAATAAAAAACCACAGTAGAAGCAGTGATGGGAAAGATGAACTCCTTAGCAAAGAGGAGCTTGAGGTAAAGGAAATCCTTTCTAGTCCTTCAAAACTGATATTGATCTCCCACTGAAATCCTCATGCACATCATGAGATCTTTTAGGCACTTAAACACCTGCAGGCACCTCGATTCACTGCAAATTCACTAAAATCCACTTAAACTCACGCCGAGCATGCCCAACTGTAGAAGAAATCTCTGTCTGTCTGTCTGTCCTCCTCCCAAAGGAGAAAGCCCCCTGTTTGAGCTGCACTCTGCTGTGTTTGGAGCCAGGATTCATTCAGTGCTCCCTCGTGCCAGGGTGGCCTGTACCTTAGCCAGTTAAATTGAGTGCATGTTAACTCAGCTAGATCTAATGCTTAACTAAGTTATCTGTTGTCATGGATTTAACTGCTAACACATTTCATATTCCCTGAGGGCAGTCAAAATAGTAGAGCCTCTAAAATAGCTGAAAAGGAAAATCTCTGTATTACCTCAACCCTGAAATTTAGTCTTTGACTGACAGTATTATATACTATTTGAAGGCAATTTCTGAGCAGATAAATATTACAAAAGGGCAAGTTTCTTTCCCAGCAGAGCCACAGTGCCATGCTCCCACATTAGCACAAATTGTCCCAGTTTTTGCCCAACAAATTGTAAAGACCAGACAATGACAACTTGCTAAAAATAAAGCCTTCATTCTGCTGAAATACCTGATGAATAAATTTTATAGCAAGCACTGTTCTGTACCTGGCAAGGTATATTTGTCCCTCCTCACTACATCATGAATTAAACAGGCTTAGAATTTTTCCTTTCCCTCCCCATAAGTACAAAGAGTAGTTACAGATTATTGAGTATCAGAGACCAAACCCACCTAAGAGTACTAAATGAGAGCTAATAAAAATAGAAGCAGCACACAATTTCACCTTCATTACAGACTTTGTTTAGCCCAGCCTGAATTTTCAGTATATTCTGCTCATACTAATTTTTCCTTTTTGTTGTTCCTAAGTACTAATTTCTTGGTGATGTATTTGATTTTCATTATTTTCCAAGTGTAGGCATATCCTTCCTGAAGAAATAACACTGGCAGTATTTGACACGTGAATTTGTTTACCCTAGTGGAAATGAACAAGAGAGATAACATAAGCAGACATAAGTGAGAATTTACATGTAATATGTACTTCAGTGATCTGGTGACAGACTGCTGAGACTGAATAAATTAACTCCTAATATGGTCCATTAGGACAGGTAGGTCATCTGGCGAGAGAAACTGAGAGGAACAAATCCAACGAGACAAGACTGTTGAGGTCTGGAGAAGTGGCTTTCCATCTGTTACCTGGAAATGCAGCCTGTCCTCTCTGCCACCACATTCCTGCAATGTCTAACACACAGCTTGTCTCCATTAACTAAAAGGCCAGTCTGCTGTATTGGAATGACCAGGAAGGAGGAGGTACACAAAAACAGGAAAACAACATCAGGGGTTTTCCTCCTGCTTCTATATGCATTATCATTTTCTTACTAATAAGAAACTAAGTGAAAAGAGGGGCATATGGAAGGAAAAGAACCAGATCTTTCATGTGGAATGAAATCAAACAGAGCAGCCTCAGCTGACATTAGTTACACGTGCAGCTGCAGCACATACATGTTACACAACAGGGTTCACAAGCAAGAAAGAACTTGGACATGTCTGTGCTATCTGTGTCATTTCTAACTATTTTGAACAGCTTGAAGAGCAAGAGAAGCAGTGGTGCCCAGGATGATCTGTACTCACAGCCATCAGATTTCTGAAGTCTGAAAAGAGAGTGTAGAGACAAGAAAAGGGGAGGACTCTGTCTGGAACAATCAAACTCCTATAAAGCATCTCAAATATGGTGTCAGGATAATTAGTAATCAATAACCTCACTAGTACTCCAAGGATTTTAGAATGCACTCCCTCTGTGAAGAACAAGTTGGACACAAGTAGCTGCAGGAGCCAGAAGGAGTGGTGAGCAGAGGCAGGGACGTGGTAAGAACTGTTGAGCTAAGCTCCAGGCCCAGCAGAGAATGCTGAAAGCAGCAGGCCAGCAGAGCATTGCTGCTGCCCATCCTTCCCTGTCCATGGTGCTCTCTGTGCCACGCTGCACACCCCGACGCAAACAGCGCTGGATTTCACTCAGCCTGCACTGCTCTGCTGTCCCCCACAGCTCTGGCAGGGACCTGAGGAACACAGGGAGGGCTCTCTGCCCCAGAGGTCCCCCTGGACCCAGGAGCAAATGGGCACAGGGGCTGCACAGCGCACGCTGTGTCACTCCTGAGGCCCCAGCACTGCCAGCCTCTGCACAGCACTGCTGGCCTCTGCCACCATCCCACCCCAGTGACTGAGGCACAGGGAGCAGCAGGCTCCTCAGGGACATCAGCTCACCTGGGAGCCAAGGGCTCAGCCTGGGGAAAGCCCACCCCAGCCACACAACTAGAGAGCGGCTCCCCAGAGGCACCAACATCTCACTGATTCCACCCATCTTCACAGAGCCATTTTCTCTGCGTTACGCTTGAAATTCAGTACATCTCAAACAGAAAGGGAAATTCACTGCATCTCAAACAGAAAGGGAAAGGACATTACTTCATATCTCCAGCCAGGCTTTTCTTATGTTAATGAGGCACCCAAACAACTCTTTTACTTATTGCTCCTTTATGAGCACAGATGGCCTTGGAGAACATGAACCAAATGGAAAGTGTAGATTTAACACAAAGTTTTTGACCCATACTAAATCCCATGCAAGAGCTTGAGCTTTCCAACTCAGTGGCCCAGCTTTATTTATTTATTTACTTACTTACTTTTGAAGCAATCACTGAAACATTAACTGTATTTAGGGACAGGAAAACAGAGGGGTCTCAAATGTTAGGCTTCCTCTTGCTGGCCACAAAACCACATGATGGGGGAAAAATAGAAAAACAAAGGTTTCTCTGTGTTTTATGTTCCCTTTCTGACAGATAAAAAGCAAAAAAAGGGGATGTTAAGATGGAAATTGTAGAAAATCCTCTGGAATAGCAGAGAATAAAGAGGAGACAAAGCAGTCAACACTGAAGTTTCGTTCTCCATCCTAGAGAGCCATGGCATGAAATTAATTTCACTGTTGGCTCCCCACATTGACTACTGTTTTTCCAAGACATGCTAAGGACTATGAACTCAGCAAGGAAGGTTGCCCAGTGGAATGCCTAAAGTAGAATCAGAGCGCTCCCAATTCAAAGTGAGAACTGCAATTTCTTTTTACTTCTTGCTCCATTTGTCTTAAAGGAGATTTACTTTCTCAGATGATTTGTTATGCAGCCTTCATTAGTGCTAAGGTGTGGCCTAAAAATTAGGAAGTACAAATTTGATCACTTTAAGCTAAAGTTAGCTTAGTTTAACATCTCTTGGCAGTGCTCTAGTCGTGTACAGCAGAGGAATTTAGCACAAGTGGCTCATAATTCACATGGAGGTCAGTCTGTGATGGACAGCTCATAAACATGCAGCACACAACAGGATGACAGCATAAACCAACCCTCAAACCCAATTCAGCCCTTGAGCAGCCACAGAATAAGGTAAGAAAAAGAAAAAAAGCTCAAATACCTTGTATCCACAATTCCCAAGGTAATTTCGCCCTTTGATAAATCCTTAAGATAAAATCTTGACCACTACCTCTGCATTTCCTCTCCTTAGAGCAAAGGACTATGATGGGCAGTGGAAGAAGATAAAATCCAAATAAAGCATTTGTTCCACATTATTCACTATGAAAGGGTAGAATTATGCAGCTTTCTCTTAACCAGCTTGTCCAAACCATACAACAAACACACAATAATTAACACTAAGTGTAAAATACTGCTATTTGCAAAAGGGATTAGCAATATCAGGCTTAGGGAGTCCAGCTAAGCAGAGGGTTCCTCCCAAAACAAAGAGAAATCATCTTGCTTATCTGTGTTCCCCTGGCCCTGCCAAACCAAGCACAGCCTTTGCAACCTGGATCTGTGGCTGAGCACAGCTGAAGAGGACCCCAGGCTTCAACCACCTCATTCACCAGGAAGTGATGGAAGAGATTTCCTATGTCTTCTAACACGAATTTTGAGAGATGTCATACTACTCCAGCTGTCTGAACTAGGGCACACTTAGGCTAATGGACCTAAGGATGTAACAACAAAATTTGGAAAGATCACACAAAATGGGAGCAAAACAGAAACAACAGCGGGACAAAAACCTGAGCAGTTGCGTGATTCACTCTTTTGATAACGTGCCTTCCACACTGGCACTCTCCTGCTACAGCACTCTCCTGCTACAGCCTGTTTCAGGATGCAGCCCAAGTCTGCAGGGAAGGGAAGCTTCCCTATTTGGAAGGAGCAATGAAAACTGTGATTGGAGCTAGATGTCAGGGAAAGGATCCCTACTGACTTTAAGAGCCTTTGGGTCCAGCTCCGAAGTGGGGTCTGGTTGGGTAGCACCCTCTCCTCGGCTAAGAGCTTCAGGTTATTTTTCTACACCTTTTAGCAGCGCCTTGGACTTGAGAGCCTTGCGTTCGCCTGCACACAGCACCGCCAGCGCCGCTGCCTAGTGTGGATGCAGAGCTGTTCCCTTCGCCCAAGTCTATCCGTGCCCGAGCTCCCGCAGCCCAGGGATCCTCTGCGGCCGTGCAGGGAACAATAGCGGCGGGGAGCTCCCGGCCGCCCGCCCCGCACGGCCGCCGCTCCCGCCCGCAGCCCCGGGCGCCTCCGGCCGCTCGGCGCTCGCCCCGCGTTCCAGCCCGCGGCGGCGGCCTGCGGCGACACCCCGCGCCCCGGCTCTCCGCCGCCGCCGGCAGCCACGGCAACTCCGGCCGGAGCACGGCCCGCCCGGGGAGGCAAAGTTTGTCCGCACCTGGGACCGCGCCCCTCGCACCGCGCCCGCGGCTCCGCGCCCCGCCCGCCCTCACGGGCGCGACTGCCCCGCGGGGCCGCCCGGCGCCAAGGCGCCACCTGGCGGGGCCCCGACGGGCCCGCCGCTGCCCCCGCTCCCGTGCCCGCCCGTCCCCGCCCGGGTCGGCGCCCGGAGCCGGACGGCGGGCGCGGTGCTTACCTTGCGCAGCATGCTGGGCGGGCGGCGCCGGGGGCTCCCCGCCGCGGCGCCGCGCTCTCCCGCCCCTCACGGCGCGGCGGCCCCTCCGTGCGCGCCGCCCGCCTGCCCGCTCTGAGCCGCGGCGCAACGCCGCGCCCGCCACGAGACAGCGCGGCCGCGGGGGGGGCGGGCGGCGGCGGCGGCCGTGGGTGGGCCCGGCCCCTTCCCCGGCCGCGGCCCCCGCCCGCTGCCCCGCGCCGGGGAGGGCGCGGAGCGGGCGCCTGGCTCCCGGCGGCTCCGTGTCACCCCGCGTGGGCGCCCTGAGCGCTGTGGAGAGCCCCCCGCGGAAAGCAGCGCTCGCCCCTCAGCCGCGCCGCTTCAGTCCGGGTCACGGCAGGGCAGGGCCGGGGCTGCTCCCTCTGGGGATGGCTGGAGGGTCCGAGGAGACGGCGGGAGGGATGGCTGGAGGGTCCGAGGAGCTGGATGGCTGCATCGCCACAGCCAGGTTCCGTGGGAAGCTGCTTGGACCGCGCTCCTTTGGGTGCTCCAGCTTCTCGTAACGAAGCAAGTCTCACTCGAAGCAAATCACACACATTCCAGCAGCAATTTACTTTTCCTGAAAGCTATAGCACACCATCAGAGTGACAAACCGTTCTCAAGTTAAAAAAGAATCCGATCTCAGAAGATATTCTTTGTTAATTATTACGCACTGTCTGTAATAATGTTAAATGCAAGAATGCAGAGCTCCCGCTGTCGGGTGTGTGGAGGTGAATCTTGGCGTGTTACACCTGCACACACCTTCCGGGTGAGCCTGTGCCAGCAGCCAAACGCGGAGCAGCAGCTTGGGCTCTGGCTCGGCAGGAGAGGACTGACCGCACATTTCACATTATGAAGGATGCCACTTATCTTAGAACAACCCATATTTCAAGTCTTCTCTGTGTCCTGGTACATTCTTCGAGTAACTTTTCATGAAACCTCAGTCCTGTGAGCGTGTAGCAACCCACAGAAATTAATTTCTAGCAAGATAGTGAATAAATAAAAAGCAGACAAGTTAGAGAAAACTGTCATCACATTTACACTTGAACTTGGTTTGACAGGAGCAGTTTAGCTGAAGAAAGAGAATATTCACTGGCAGATTAGTATCAAGTTTGTAACATTGTGTCATGGAGAGCAGCAAGCCAAGAGTACTTGGCCATCAAATTTTGGCCATCATGTTTGTGATGCTGAGTCAAATGTTGCTGCTTTTGGTCTTGTGGTAGGTTTATGGTGTCACCCAGCACAATGTTGCCTTGAGGTGCTCAAATGGTGGGGTTGTCACTTGAGTGGAATGTGCATGACTAGCAGTTTGCTTTCCTGGTTATGGCCAGTGTCAGCTATTGGGCTAAGATTTGCTGTACTCCTTTTAGCATGTTGATTTGTGTCTCCTGCTGCGGGTTGTTAGGTACTTCTGCTCTCTCAGGACTGATTGTACAGACTTCAGTAGTGCTCCTATTCACTTGCTCACGTTGCCTCTTCCCTTTCTTTTGTCTCCTGAAAATGCAGAACCCTGAGTTTTGTCAAGATGTCCATATTACAGGTACAGTAGGATGTTCTCAGAGTCACTGTAGATGACCATGGACAGAAATCAGCAGTGTTTCCAAGAATCCTGCCTGCTACAAACATTAACTCTTCTTGGCCACTACCCAGTGTAAAATGCTGAGACACATCCCTCTTCATGTACCTGCTGTCACCCCAGCTGTGACAGACTCTCACACAGATTTCCCTTTTTCCAGACATTCCTCTCTTGCATGAGGTTTGATTGGGTAAGCTTGATACAACTACTAGTTTACTAATAAGTGAAATGGGATAATAACAAAGAATAAGAACATCAGCAATAATCCTAGATCATATACATAGGGGAATCTTCTCTGGGTATTTAGCTTGTTTTCTCTGTAGTTACACTCAGGAAAATATATGTGCTCTGAAATCATGTCTTTTTTGAAGAAAATCTCAGTGTGTGATTAAAAAAGAGTTGAAATACTGAAATTTAGGTGTTGCAATGCCAAAATTACATGTGTGGCGTTCTTAGAGTACTCCAACTTGGCCTTTTATCCATTAGTAGGATCCAATACATTGGAACAGGTTTCATCTCCTGATAAGCCAGAAACTATCCAAAGAGAATGCAACAGAAAGAGATTTTTCAGAGAACAACTTCCTTGGGACACCTAACAACAGGTTGTGGAAGTCTGGTTCCCATCTCAAGGCCAGAGCTTCCATCTCCTCAGTTCAGGGCTGAGCCATTTGCTCCATCCTGGAGATGGATCCTGGTGTCCAAGGCTGTGTAGATAACTCACCTCAGTGCATGTTTTTAAATTGCTTTCTCGTAACATCTCTATCTCCTTGCACTGCTGACCTCTGCATTTTTTTTCTGGAGCTGTAAAAATTTAAGTACATCCCTTTATTTTGAAAACATAAGCATTTTAAGATAGAGGAAAAGTTTGGAATCCTGACCTATCGAGAAATGTGGTGGGTAGGGATTTTTGATGCAACTCCAGGCCATCTGGCCAAGCAGCAGCAAATAATTAAATTTACTGACTTGTCTTGTCTTGTCTGAGATAACATCATTTCAGGGCCTCAGGACTGCTTGTGTTTCCACTCTTTCATCCCATCATGGTGATTTTGAGATTTGTGGTGTTTTTTGTTGGTTTTTATCAGTTGTTATGACTGGACATAGCCCTTGGCACCCACGTTCTCCTGCCCCTCTGCTGCTGTAGCTTCATGTTCCTGCTCAGTACACTCACTCTTACATCAGTCTGTGTGCCCCTTTCCTCTCACACTTTTAGCCCACTTTCCTTACCATCTTCAGAGGAAGTCTGAACACAAAGCAATGTGTGATTTGGTGGAACTGATCCACTGTCTGCAGGAACAGACCCTCTACAAAAACATACTCCCTCCTCCAAAAGCTCTCTAATAAAAATAAAGACCCACGAGCATTGTACGATTATTTTCAAGCTTGTTTTGACAAAGCCATGTCAGTTTGCTTATTTTTAAAGAGCTTTAGGCACATGCAATAATGCCACTTAATCAGAATATGATTGGTGGGAATTCCACCCCATGCTGGGTAGCTCAGATGAAATCTGGATAACTGGAGAACAACTGGCATTCAGCATGAACACACCTGCTTCTTATTTCCTCTGACTTTCACTCATGTTTTTTGGTGTCTTCCTTCCACAAAACTTCTCAAATCAATCTGTCTGCATTTCCTTCCCTCCAAAAAGCTTTAGGTAACAGTTTGCTGCCTTCTCATATTTGGGTAATTTTACAGTTTTACATTACCAGCTGAATGGTGCTACACTACAGTGCTCCCAACTTGTTCCCACTAAGGATAATAACACCAACGTTTTGTTATTTTTAATGTCATACTTTGCTTATCAGTGCCCAAAGCCAAACATGAAGAAAAGGTGATGCAGTTTCCCATTAAGGTATCACTAATATAATATACCATTCTTTAAATACTCTAACAATTCCTCTATGTGCGCGTTTTGTTGGCAGTTTTGTCCTTCTGGAGGAATTAATCATTTTTTCCTGGACCAAACCACTGTGCTTCTGACATGTACTGTCCCATCAAACTGTTTATCTGCCAAAGTGAAATCCTGGATAAAAGCATGGAATTTTCCAGTTCTGCCTGAACAAGACTTGTGCTGATTGAGAGGTTCTGTCTGGATAAACACAGCTGGATGACAGCCAAAGAGGTAGGGCTAGTTTGTATCATCTTCCCTAAAGACTGCTACAAACTTCTTCTGGCCTGTCCTTATTTTCCAGTTTTTCACAAATGAGCCAAAAATCCTGAAGCAAAATACATTCCTTGTCTTGTCCCTCTGTCATTGAAGTCCAATTCCCACAGAAATTCCCCCTGCTACTGTTTGATCTGCATTTACAGGGTGAAAAAACCCACAACATAAATTACTTTTATCCTCCACTCTTTGTCCAATGGTGTCGTCCCTCAGCAGCTCCTTGTATTGGGAAAGACTTTTTTTTCCTTCATCCTATCTGCAAGAATCCAGCAGCCCATCCCCTAGTGCTGCCCCACCTCTCTGAGGTACAGCCTCCCACTTGTTTTACTCTTCCTCAGCCCATCAGCCAGTTGCCTCCACACATCTTGCTCAGTGGTGTTGACTCCACTGAAAGTAAAAGAACTCTTACAAAAGGGACATCTGAGCTTTGGGCTGACTGGTTTACTTAAAGTTCTGGTGTCCAGACAACTGATAGTACAGAGCATTCTACCAGAGCAGTTCAAGGGGTGCCCTGGAGCACACCTAGTATCACCAGGCTCCAGTTTCATATATGTGAATATAAAGATTTTAATTTTTTTTTCCCTCTTTGGTGTGTACGGAATAATTCTGTCAGATGCAAAAATGAAAATACATTGTAGAGTACAACCTGCTCTTTAAAGGCAGCATGTTTGAAATGCCTGTAGCCAGCCTCATTTCTGCGGGTTTGGATGCAAAATGTTGCTATGGGAACAAAACCGTCTCTCCACCCAATCAGCCGAAGCAAGAGGTGGGTTTTTTTTAAATAATGAGATAGTCTTTATCTGCCCTTCACCTAACCCGTCAACAGAAGAATGAGAACAACGATTTTCACAGCCAAACCATGGAAAATGTGACTCACTGCCAAAAAAACCGTATGAGCTTCTTAGGTCTGGGAGATTGACGTCTTATTGTAGAACATGAACAGACAATAAGACAAACTGACAAATCAATCTCATTTGACAGTGCAATCAAGGAAAGAAATGGGTGTGAAACTGTTCAAATCTAACTAAACCTTGCTTTGGGAGGGAAAGCTTGAAGAGGTCTTCAAAGGCATTGAAAGAGGAATAGTGCTAAGAGAGGAAAAGACTTTACATGGTTGCGTGATTGCCTCCTTTGCCCTGCACGCATGTTGAGGCTGGGTTTATGTGGGGATTTTGTCTTCCATGAGCTGGTCCTGCCCATCCCACCACAGGAGTGTCCAGGGTGTTGTCACACAAGCTGCACCCTGGCAGCCTGCCAGAGCCAGTCAGCATTGATTCCCTCAGTGACCAATGGCACAAGGCTTGGGTGTGCTCTGTCAAGTCCTTCACAGTGGAGTCCAGCATTCATCTCTTCATGAATGTTTTCATTCAGTCAAGGAGAGCCAGAGACCTTTATCCATGGCAAATTAAAATTTACATAACCTAGTTTGATCCTCTCTTGTCTGGAATGATGTATTAGTTCTCTGTCTCTGCTGAGGTTTAGCAACATGTTTAACTACTGTGAGCATTTACTTAAGTCCTGCTTCTTGTCTGTAAGCAGAAAAGATATTGCCAAAAAACCCAACAACTGAAACAGATCAGTAATTTTGGGATAGTTTTCAGACTAATTCTGTTTGTTGACAGTGATTTTTTAAAACTTTCACATGAGGGGAAAGTAGTAGTAGTAGTAGTAGTAATAATAATAATAATAATAATAATATTGTTGTTGTTGTTGTTTTTAAAATCTTTTAAAATCTGACTAGCCATTTCATGAATGGGAATAAAGTCAGTCTTTATTAATGAGTGATTGAACTGTCAATCTTCACTCCTTCTTAGTGATTAAAATGAATAAAAGCATACCCTTACCAATCTTGGATTCTGTACACATGTCACATGCTGTCTCTCTCCTCCACAAGATGTCAATTTAAAATGATGAGACAGCTCACAGAAGAAAGGAAGTAGCTGTCTGCTCACAAGGCCCATAATAGAAATAAAATAACACTATATGCACAAATAGAAAATGAAATGTGAGCATCAACCCAGTAACTTTCTTCATACTAAATGTGGGAAAATGATCTGTCCTTTGTCATTAAAATCTGGGAGGTACGTGATCTTGCTGCTGCCTGTATGAACACTTCCACCTATATTTACTCAAGGAATTTGACTGTAACTGTAAAAATTTGGTGTTATTCATTGTTCAAAAAGCAAAAGAATTGGCTCATCCTTGCTAAACAGTGTGCTACCACAACTGTGGTATGACTGTTGGCTTGGTGTGATTTTAGCTGTTGTGTTCAGGATCATTGAGAAGCACTTCATGTTTTCACTTTTCAGATAGCTATTCAGTTGCTTTTGCAACTACTAGTGATTCATTCACCTAATAATTTTTCATACACAAAGCCAAATCCTGCTATTATTTAGTAAGGCTTGTGTTCTCATTGAAGGCAATCCAGATTCATCACAACAGGACATTATGCAGATAGCATTGGCTGAGACAAATACAAAGCTTCTTATGTTGGGAGTGAATTCAGGATCTTGTTAGATCCCAGAATATCTCAAGTCAAAATAAGGTTGCCATATTTAAAACTCAATAGATTGTGTGTTTGCTGTGCCTGCAGAAGAGGGAAATACTACAATATATCCCTTTCAGCCTCTATAGAGAATGGGAAATTCTAAGGGCTCCATTAGAGATGCCTCATACCTTCCTCAGTCATCTCTGCTGTGTTTGGCTGGAACAGAGTTGATTTTCTCCATAGTAGCTGGTGTAGGGCTGGGAACAGTGCTGGGAACAGTGCTGGGAACAGTGCTGGGAACACAGGGATGTTGTAGCTGTTGTTGATCAATGATCCCGCAGCATCAGGGCCTTTCTGCTGCTCACCCACCCCAGCAGAGAGAGGGCTGGGGGAGCACAAGGGGTTGGGAGGGAACACAGCTGGGACAGCTGACCCCAGCTGAACACAGGGATTTTCCACACCATATGGCATCGTACTCAGTATGTCAATCTGGGGCAAGAAGGAGGAAGCAGGGGACATTCAGAGATGGCATTCATCTTCCAAGTCCCTGTTCTGTGTGATGGAGCCTTGCTCTCCTGTAAGGCTGAACGCCTGCCCGCCCACGGGAAGCACTGTATTAATTCCTTTTTTGCTTTGCTCACATGTATGGTTTTTGCTTTCCCTATTAAACTGTTTTTATGTCAGCTCATGAGTTTTTCAAGCTGTTACCTTCTGATTCTCTCCCTGATCTCACCAGGGGTGAGCGAGCGAGAGGCTGAGCAGGGCTCAGTTGCCGGCTGGGGTTAAAGCACAACATCATCATTAAAAACCTCATACATTGACAAGCATATGTTTGTGTTCCCTCACCTATGAACTCAGAGCCAGCGGCCAGCAGCAGCAGGGAAAGCAGAGAGGTCCCAGCAGTGCCAGCTGGACTGACTTAGCTAATGAAGTGAGCATAAACAGCAAACACCCATCATCATAAATTATCCTCCAAGCCCCCTTTCACATCCAGTCATGTCCTCGCATCTAATGCTTCCTAGACACCCTGTGACATCCGTGGCCTGAATCCTGCAAATGACTAGACTGAGTAGGAAATGTGCTCTGTAAACATGCTGCTCATTACAGCTATTTTACCTACTGCCAGATGGATTGGTTTGAAATGCTTTATTGCTTACTCACCCTTTTGTGTATTTGAATTAGAAGAGTTAACAAATTGTCTAATAATCGAGTGCTTCAGGCCAGCAAAAATTATTAAACTGCCTTTTCTGCCTCTATAGGCTGTTGCAGGGGAGCTGAAAATTTTACATGGGGGTATTTTTATTTGAACAGAGTTTGGCTTGGTTAAACAAGCTGCACATTGCAAATAAAACCTGTACTTCAAGACTATTAGTAGGAAAAACAAATATGAAAATATTGTAGGTTATTAATTGGCTACGGTGTTGTTGTTTTGATATATTTTAAACAACAGAGAGGGAGCACTAGAAAGATAGACCTTAGTTAAAGAACTCAACTGGGACATAAAAAAGTTGGTATTAGAAAGATATTTTTTCCCAGAAAAAGCAATAGTAGCAAACATGTATTCATTCCGTATCGCTCTTTCAACATGATCCAGTACTCATGAGATCAAGCTTATTTCAGTGATGGTATTAGTATCAGTATGCAGCACTCACTAGTAAAGGAAATCCAGACCAAGAGAACCAGAGAAGCATGTATTTTAAAGCATATAAGTAAGCTTAAGGAGCAAAAACCCACTGAAAGGAATAAAATATCCCAGTCAGGCAGAGCAGAGTAGAGCAGAGGTTATGGAAATACATTATCCTATGGCTGAAGAAACAAGCTCAGCCAGATCTAGTGCTCCCCTCCAACATTTTCATGTAATGATGGCAGGTTACCTACAGGTAACCTACCCTGTTACCTACAGGATTAGCTGTATGTAACTTCACTGAACTCGGCACACTGAGCTGCATTTGTAGAATTTCAGTAACTGCCATTCTGGTTCAAGTCTGTAAATTTTCTAAAAGATACAAAAATATGTTTGCATTTGAGTTTACCTGCTCCATAGATACAGTTATTCTTCCCCCAGCTGCTACAAAAATAAGCCCAGCTTTTCCCAGAGTTGGCTAACTCAGATCCAGAGCTGGTGCATCCAGGAAATATTTCCATCTTGAACTGCAGTGACATTTGAGAATTCCTGCCCTCTGGAAGGCTGCCGGGCCTGTATTTCTTTTATCAAACTGGGGTTTGCCTTCACTTTTGCATTCTGTCTCAGCGTACAGAATTTTTGATTTTATTTAAATGAACAGATATTAGTCCTGACTCAGGACAGTATTAAATAATATCCTTAATCACTTTCTTTAGGTGGTTAAAATTTGCTGTGAGTTGAAATGCTTTCTTGCACTGACTCCATACAAGGCAAGACTGTTCTGAAATTACTTACAGTCTTTCTTAGCATTGCTTTCCACTGCCTCTGCAGAAGAAATACAATTTGGAAGTGTCATTCACTGTATTCCTTCCCAATCCACTAGCAGTATCTTCTCCACATGAAGGGTATTTTGAGGAGCAGATCCTCTCTTGTTACTATTTATCACACAGGGCACAGCTCTCTACAGCCCCACAGCAAATCCACACCAAACTGTAAACATGACATAACACAACACCGGGCATTGAAAGTACCATGGCTCACTTCAAAGTTGTAATAATTACCTACTTTTTATAGGAGCAAGCATTTGAGAACATGACAATTCAGAACAAATGGAGAAATATTTCTCTGCCTTACCCAGTTGGTACCTTCTGGTGGATTTCATTCACACGTGAAATGCTTATTGCCTAGCTCAACTGCTGGAAAGTTGTTTCCCTCTACCTTGCCTATAGGCAGGCTCCTTTCATGGGGCATGAAATAAATTTACTTAAAATAAGTAGAGGAATATCCACTCTACTCAATATTCCTCTCCCACCCTATAACTGGAGTTGGTTTCCTTCTTACAGAACAAAAACTATTTTAAACAGCAGGAGTAATACGGCATAAATTTGGCAAAAAAGGTGTAACTTTTTCCAGAGCCATTTGGAAAACAAGACAGGCCCTTTAATTGCCAAGTAGAAATAAAGCTGTCAGGCATTTACTGACAGTTTTTCACAATGATCTTTAGCACACACAGCACAGAGAAAATGTAACTTTGGTGCCCAGTGTTAGATCAAAGTTTGTTGCTGTCTATTAGAATCAAAAGGCATGAAGTCTGAGGGTGACAACTGGTATTTCAACACAAAAATGGAAACTCTCAGACATAAAAAGGCTTTTGTCAAGATAATCTCCATTTAAAGCTCAACAATGTAAACAGTCACCAGATTGAAGACTGCAAGCACTAGAACCCCCAAAAGTGAGACACTGAAAAGATGACTTTTATTTAGCTGGCATTTTCTTATCTGTTAGCATGGTGTGCTGTGAGCAGGACATGGGCTGTGCAGAGCAAAAGGGAACACCATGGATGGCTGCATTGAATTAGCCAAGTAGTGTAATGTTTACTGCTCCACAAAACCCATCATATGGAAATCAATTCCCATCACAGAGGTTGTTGTTATACATTTTGGCTGTAGAATTGTAAATCAAATGGTGGAAGCTTAAATTCAATATATAATGTGTTTTTACACAGGATTTTAATTTTTTTTTTGTTTTAGCAGTTGCTCTACACAACTATGACTTCTTGTTTTGAGCAAATGCAAAATATAAATTGTCTGTGGCAGCATGTATTAAACTGATTCAGCTCTCATAGTCTGACAGGGAAAGGGCAGAGAAAGGCCATATGCCTATTGCAGTGGCATTCAGTCAAGCCCTAGAAGGACATTACTTTCTGCTTAGAAAAAATAGGTGGGATCTTGAGCAGCATGAAGAACTCATAATGATGAGGCAACCTTTTGCCTCATGGTTTGGCTTATTGTGTTCAAAAGTTGGCTGTTAATTGTAGGTAAATACAAACACTGTTGCACAAGAGCTGGAACTAGAGAAAACCACATGGCCATATGCACCCACCAAAATAGCTCTGGCTTTTTTCTCCCAGGAACTGATCACATGCCCTGTTTCCTCTGCACACCCTGAATTCCCCGCTGCTTCCAGTGCTTGCTGCCTGCCACCCCCTGGCTCACACCCCATGCTGACTGACCAGCTGGGACACCCAACATCACAGGAAAAGTCACAGAAAACAATATCTGATGAGATATCTGGATTTGATTTTATTTGAATTCTGATTTTTCATTTTTTGTATTATTTTAAACAGAGGGTGATCAGTGTAACATACAGTACCACTGATGATCAGGGAATGCAGTCCAAGCATTGCTCTTGAGTCTGTAGAAATGGAGAAAACAGAGAACAGCAAGAGACTAAGAGCAGAGTAGGAGTTTCTATTTTTCCTTTACAGTCCCCTGACTATACCTACCTCAATAAAAAGCACTTGCATATGAGTCATCAATCATTTTAAAGCCTGTATTAGTTTGTGAGCAGGTTATGAGCTGAAATGATGAACAGTTGTCAGAGAGGGGTGGGGAACACTTGCTGCTCCATGGCCTGTTCCTCCCCATAGAAGTCACCAGCCTTATTGCACCTCTAAAAGAATAGATTCCCTAGTTCACAGGTTCCCCTGAGTGGAAAAATGAGGTGTGCAAGCACTTATCCTTCTCACCATTGCCTCTAAAGGTCAGGCAGCTCCTACTCAGGAAGATGGCATGCCAGCTGTGAGGCTAAGGTCAGTACAGAAGTACACAGAGTGCCAAACATCTTGGGAGAGTGGCTGGTTCAGAACTGAGTGGTGAAAGTGCTAATAATACAAAACAGCTTAATATTTTTATTTTTTATTTGGGAAAAAAATAGGATTCCTACAATTAATATAAATTAGAGAGAATTTGTTCTTTGATTGTCAGGAACTGAGGAAGATTTGTAGGATGAACATGTAGGATAATCTGGCATGTTTAGATGCCCACAAACCTCAGGAGTAATAGAATAGTTGGCTGAGGATTCTTTTCCACTGACCTTGATTTTGAAGGCCCTGGGGGGAATTCCAGGAGACTGAAAGAATACTTATACTGTGCTAGTATACAAAGTGTTGAAGTGATTGACTAAGATAAATAGCAGTGACACTCCCTAGCAGGGAGAGCAAGTGTAGAAAAGACACGCTGGTAGAGACAACAAAGAGTGACAGTACTCCAGGAATGAACAATAGGCACAGAATGTCAATTGTGGTGATTTTTCTGAGCCTTGCCAAAGAAATCTCATTTCATCATTTCGGATTACAGGTTTGTACAGGTACCTGTGGAGATGTAACACACTTAGGTGATTGCAAGGGGGTTAATTTTGTACTCTCTAAAACCTAATGGAAAGCTAGCAATATACCATGTCAGACAAGCCCTTGCTAAGTTGTTTAGAAACAACAGTTCCCATGGGTATAGTTTTATTTAGCTCTTCCCTCTATATTTCAAGTGTATGCTCCAGGTTGTTCTCCCTCTGTGTTTGCTAATGTGTAACTCAGGAGCTCTTTGCTTAGAGGGAGGTGTCTGAGAGTGGAGCTGGGGCTGCAACCAGCAGGACATGGGTGCAGTGGGAATGTCAGGGTACAAGGCAGGTCCAGAGCACGTGGTGAGCAGTACTCAGCACTGGAACTAGAGGAGCCCAGGGCTGCTGCCTGTAAGAACGTGTCTTGGACGGGCTGTTGGGGTCCAGCTCTGGCTAGCTATGGACCTCAGCCCACACGATCTTACATAGACGAAAGCAAAAGATCGGAAGTGCTCTTCTCCACGTGGGAACAGATGCCTTCTGTTTATTGTCTTGAGAACCACCAGATGGGAAGATCCACATGGAAAAGAGGCCTCATGGCTCATGGCAGGAGATTTTTATACCTGGGGGAATGGGGGGCGGAGGAGGAGGGCCACAACCAATGGGATACCAGTGGTGGGGGGAAGGACTGACCAGGGAAGAGACCACTAGGGCTAACCCTTAGGCGGGGGAAAAAGGGGAAGACCATGAGGTCATAGTGACCTCATGTGAACAGTGTAATCATGTGAACAGTGCAATCATGTGAACAGTGCAAATTACCAAAACATCCAGTGCAAACAACTAAATAACTATTTAGTGCAATACAACACCTCCCCTTTTTCTGTTAAAAAAAATTTAAAGGAAAAGCATCAGCCTATTTCTGACACAGATCATGAATTCATCTGCCACTCATCATTTGCAGGCCTGTCAATTTGCTTTAGGGCCACAAACTCTGTGCGGGTGACTTCTGAGGTACTGGAGACCAAACCGTTGATAGCCTTTAAAAGTATGCGACGTAGAATTCCGAACGCTAACACGACTAGAAAAAGAACAACAAGAAACAACAGAATTGTCCTAATTATAGAAGTCCACCACCCTGAGAGTCCCCAGTCCTTGAACAATCCGCTGAACCAGTCCTCGGATTCCTGCTTGACTCGTCCAATCAGGCTCTTCACTTCTTGGAGAGCTGCATGGATGTTGGGTGCTTTTGATGCTAGGTTCAAGCAGCACAGTCCTTCAAATTCCTGGCACTCGTGTCCATGCAGCAGCAGGAGGAAATCTATGGCCGCACGATTTTGGAGTGTGGCCTGCCTGGTAATCTCCTCATCCTCTAGGAAGGAGCTGATGGCCGTGGATGTCAAGTTTGCCTGTTTGGCCACCCAGCACTCTAGGTGGCCCAATTCACCTAGAGTTTTGGCTGCTGCAACCCATGGAAAGAACAGGGATACAGCAACTTTTTTTGATTTGGCCCAATGGAAGACATCTGCATCACACTTTGCGTCCAAATTGTCAATGCTTCTCTTTTGAATTTTGCTGACCGAATTGTTCTTTCGAGTCCATTCGCCAATCATGGTTTGGTTGGGTGCCAACAGGGACAACCGCCCGATGGTACATGGCCCTCCTAAAAGCTGAGAAGGGATTCCTGCCCACGCCCGATCCCCACAAATTAAAAACAAACCTTTGGGGAGGCTTTTGGGATGTGAATGATACGGATTATCTGCTGTGAATTGGCTTAAAACCTTACACCACCTTCTGGCAGTGAATTCCTCTTGATACTGTATGATGTTGTTAAAAGGTTTGGTGTTGGAAAGTGGGATAAAGAAGAAGTGTATGCAGTACGGTGCAGGTGAGGAGCCCAACAGCTCTAACTCTTGGGGCTCCTGAGCAGCTCTGGGTAACTTTGGCAGCCACTCTTCTATGGGGTTCCTAATCATTACAGCCTGCTGCTGGCAGGTATTGTGTGGTTGTGTGTGATGGGATTTGGGACTTGGGTCAGGCATAGGTGTATCAAACTTGGCTGGAAACTCTCCAGGTTGCAATGGAATCCCTACCAGGCAGGTAGACATTGGGTCTTTCGCTGCTGCTGTGGACAGGCATATATTTTCCTGTTGGAGCGTCTGTGCCAGGGTCACCCAGATGTTTTGGCGTGGCTGGGGAACGATCCACGCGGCTGTCAGACTGCTCAGCGTGAACAGGATGGCAACTCGGACAGGGCTCATCGTGAGGTTAGGTAGGAGGTAGATTTTCTGTTCTACAAAGGAAAACAGACATTTTTTTTTAAACACATTCAAGTTCATGGGTCTGCCGGAATGCAGCTAACTCTTTTAGGAAGATTCTTCCTCCTCATTCCGGTGGCATCTTCTCTTTGAGGCGACAGCTGCTTGCTTCTCATCCCCATCTGCTGGAGCTGAATTTTTGGGGATGAAAGGTTTTACCCACTTTTGGGGTATCCATTGAGGGCCTGAGGGAGTGGATACACATGTGTAACCACACCCCCAGATGATGAGCTCATAAGGACCCTTGGTTTCCCAAGTTTCTGGGTCCTTAATGAGAACTGGTGGATGCTGTGACAACTTAAACCAATTGTTATTATGGAAATGCCATACTACTGTATGTAGGACTCGTGTTTTCAAATGAACAATTCAAAAAACTGATGGTAAACGGGGCTTTGCAAAGCTTTTGTTGTGGTTCATCCATGCTGCAGAACTGCCCTGCCTAGCCAGGACTTGTTTGAGCATATGGTGGGCACGCTCGATCACAGCTTGACCTGTGTGGGAGTGGGGAATGCCTGTTCTATGCTCCAGTCCCCACTGCTGGACACTCTCTAGGAACTCCTTGGAGGCATACGCTGGGCCACTGTCAGTCTTAATTTCCCTAGGGACCTCCAATACTGAAAAGGCTTGCAGCAGGTGGTGTTTGCATGCACAGCCCTTTCCCCTGCGTGGGCAGAGGCATAAACCACACCTGAGTATGTGTCTATGCTGACATGCACATATTTCAGGCAACCAAAACAGGGAATGTGTGTGATGTCAGTCTGCCTGCAATACAACAGCTGCCAGGTGCCAGACCACAGCCAAGCCTCTTGGATGGACCTCTTCACCCACTGCCCTCAGAACAATCTGAGTTCCCCGTGCAATCCTGCAGCAGGCAAACAAAAATGTCTAGCATGTCCTTGACTACGTGCTGGAGGCATAATGGGAGTAAAGCAAGCAAGAGGAGAAGGATGTATTTTACACCTTTTTTAAAGAATTGGTATGATAGGTAGTCCTCATTCTGAAAAGATTGAGGAAAAAATAGAGAGGGTAGAGAACCACAAAAAAAATTTACAAGGGCAAAGTGCTTTTCATGGAGAGATGGAGGGTTCCATCTGTTTAGCTTGTCAACAAGAAAAGTGAGAAATTACTTGCTTACAGAGTGTAAGTGCTTTCCTAGGCAGAAAATACTGGGCAGTCATCACTTCTCACAGCTTGCAAAGAAAGACAACAGGATCCAGTGGCTGAAAGCTGGAGCCAGCCAAATTCGATCAGAAATTAGGCCCAGCTTTGTACAGATGCCTCCTTAGCAAACACATGAACAAGGAGAGACAGTTCCACAGAGCCAGACAGGATGCTTTGTGAGAGACAGGCTTGAGCCAAATGAGACAGTTCACTCAACTTTGAATAAAATAAATGCAACTCAGTCATTTCTAAAAGGAGGGATTGAATTGTCAAACAACAACTTGAGAAAACAAACAAATCAAGCTCTTAGGTCTACTTTGTTCAATTCATGGACATCTGACATAGCAGAAAAGGGGGAGACATTTCCAGTCTCTTTTCCTAACAAAAGTCACAGATAGCTGAGAGGGAAATGGCCAAGAACGACATGGTAGGAAAATAAAATGGAAATCTTACACCTCTTGCTCCTTCATACTGGTAAGTAATCATGGAACCTTCCTGTTAGGAAGGTTCCTGGGGGATGAAAATTAAAGACCATCATTAATTGTATTGGCCACTGTATTGATGTATTTGCATTAAGCACTCAGCTCCATTGGTGATGAGCATAGCACCATTAACATCCAGAAGGGGCAGCCTTGCAGGATTAGATGAAAGGGGAGAGGCAGAAGGCCACTGGTGTGAGAGGGGACAGCAGGCAGCATGCAGAGCTGCAATGGCAGCCCCTGGAATGAGGCAGCACAGGATGGAAGGTGGCCAATAGCCTGCAGGAAATTGGAGGGAAGCAGGAAAGATGTGCAGATGCACCTCTGAGTAATAACACAAGCTCATCGACTGTTCAAGAGAAGCAAAACTATTACCTGCAGAGAGCTTCCCCCTGCTTTGCCCTCAACTACAAAATCTGTTTACACTACTGGCCTCCCACTGCCTGCTACAGTCATTGCTGTAACAGCACTGTGTCCTGCTGGGAAGAAACCAAGCCGCATGGAAAAGTTTGCTCTTGGATCTCACCAGCTGTTGCTACAGTGCTCTCAACACCATGGGGCTTCCCAGCAAAAATTGAACTATCCAGCACAGCAAGTGAAAAGCTTTTCAGTGCTCTTAGAGGCTTCAGTAAAATGCAAAGACAAAACACTTATGCAACCCATGGGCCTGGGCTTTCTTGACCTACTGTGGCATGGCTTTTGGGGATTAAAATAAGAGAAGTGGAAATTTCAAGCAATGCTGGAGGTAAGAATGAGTCCCCTGTAGACTTAAGATACATAAAAGCTAAATAGCTACCAAAAGACAATTACAGGCTTAAGCAAACTCCTGAGATAAGCACAAATGTTCCTGTATAACATGCCTATATAAATGAGCAAGTGTTTATTAATCCTGTTTAGAAGGTTACTGTCTTTCTTAGAACAGTTTATTGCAATTGATAATTCATATTTAAATGTTATTTTAACTGAGGCAGAGGGGATGGACAGAAAGGAGGACATGGTAATCCTACAAATTCACTCATAGCTCCATGTTAACACTGACAAGCTCAGAAATTACCTAAATGCCTGCTGATGTCTTCTCTGAAAGCCCTGTATGAATAATAACACACAAGTACTAAAGTACTTTAAAACACTTGATTCTAGGCAGCTTAGGGTGGTGATACAAGTGGTTTTTGTCCTTAATATCTTTCTGTAACAAATGCTGTTTTGTTAATTGCAGAGCACAAAGTAATTATACTGTGGAATCGTGGGCTGTGACATGCGGGTGCTCATTTTGGCCAGTGGAGTTAGACAAATGGATGGTCGATCATGGCTTGCATTTCCCTGTGGCTGAGTACAAACAACAATTACAATCTTGATTAATAGGAGCTACAAGCACAGATAAGAGCCCACTCGGGCTTTAAAAGAAATTAAGTTTACTAAATGTAGTTAGACAAGTCCTACAACACAGATTAATTGCTGCTCACTGCTTTTCTTTTGCAGATACATGATTGCCCTCACAGGCTGGGTTTGGAGCATCCACTCAGTTCTTCACCATGATGGACACATTCACTGTTTTTGATGTTTGCTTTTTGAAAACCAGTTAGTGCTTTTCTTCAGCTGACAGACACAAGCCTGCAGCCATAGCACGGGTGAGTAGGTGGCAGGGCAACTGCCAGCCCCCTGTAGCTCTAAGGTGGCTGTTATGGGGCTGAGTTACACAGCAGTTACTTGCTGTCCTTTCTTTTGTAAGCTGCAGTGGTGAGTGGCCAGCAGCAGAGAGGACTGTGCTTTGGAGAAGCTTTCCAGCTCTGAGGAGGAAGGCTGTTATTAGCACAGAGCTGATAGATGGTCTAACAATTGTTTGGATCCAAGTGAGGGGCTGGCACCTTGCCAGGAGGACAGATTTGTTGGGGGTGAAGGGTAAACAGAGCCAGGTATCCACTTCCCATCTCTGTGCTTTGTTGGGGGGTGGTTGCTGTGGGTTTGTGTGAGCCTCACAGGGGCAGCGCATGCAGACCCAGCTGCAGTGGGTAACACAATTCCCCAGTCACTGGGCAAAGCTGGACCTTAGATTTGGGATTAATCTCTGTGCCTGTGTTTTGTTGTTACAGATGTAAACAACCCCAGAGAGCTGCAGAGGAGCAGAGCAGACAGCCCTGGTGCTGAGCAGCCTTTGCTGGGGCAGGCACAGCCCTGCCTGCAGCCAGCCCACAGCACCCACCCCTGCACCTGCCTGGGACTGACTGACTGCAAGTTTGCACCCCACTTTGATGAGTGCAAATTAAAAATATCCATGATCAATTTAATTCTTCATTCAGCTCTCATAATTGGTTACAGCAAGTGATAGTTGGGTATTAAATTTATTTTTGCCCTCTCAAGTTCTGGCCTTTAAAATGTGTCAAAAGACATGTTGCTATTTGCTGCAGGTTGAAGTGATCCTGGAAATATCAGCTTCTGTTGCTGCTTTTCAAAAATCCTAAACTCCAATGGCTAACTGAAGCTTTAAATACCTCAAAGACTAACAGATGTGTAAGGGATTTTTTGAAGGAAAAAATCAATCAGAAAAAATCAATCAGAAATTATTTGAAGTCTATCATTTGAAGTCTGTTGGAAAGAATTTCAAGTTGATAAAACACAAATTAACTTTTGCTGTCAGTATTTACAGCAACAACACTCCAGGACAGAGAGACTCAAACTGAAAAATCTTATTTATAAAAATGCAACCAGATTCCACTGGAGGGGAATGCAAACTAAATAGCAGGAGTTAAAGGAAAGCCAGGTAGATTTTGGAAGTAGGTAGCCACCATGAGTTAGCAGGTGCTGAGCAGAGCCCTTGGTACTACAGCATCTTGCCCTGTCCATGAAACAGAAGAAATGTAGTGCAAATCCCTTGCTGGCCTCTGTTTCAATTTCCAGACTAGCTCCTCTGCTTTAGATTCACATTATTCACGGGCCCTCTGGGGCACAGACATCCAGAAATGAAGCTTTGCTATGCCCAGAAGGCCAAGAGCGCTGCCAAGAAGTGGGCACCTGGTTTGGACTCGTGGTGCTGAGGCTCAGTTTGAGATTCAGAGGTGATGTCCCTGTGAGAGGCAGAGAGGGCTCTGTCTCAGGGGGCTTTGTGCTGAGTGCACCAAGCCATTCTAGGCTGGGTCCCAGAGAGATGTGGAGGTCAGACTGAAGATGTTCAGGGTCAAGTGAAGATACGCCAAACAACAAAAATGTCCTTCTTGTGCCAACAGGGATCTTGCTGCTGTGCTGCAGGCCAGTGAGGTGTGTCTGAGGCTCATACATTTATCTTTTTTTTTTTTTTGGAAAGTGTAGCAGATCCATGAATTCCCCAACATCCAAGGTAAATAAATCCTCTCTTTTAACACAGCTGCTTCAAATGAAAACATGCCATGGTTTTCTTGATTTCTCTGGCCACTGCCAGACAAAGGGAGAGTGCCACACACATATTGCTGAATTTGATTTTGCCTCACTGGGTTTTTTATGGATGGTTACCCTCAAAAAACAAACTATTAATAGGCCTGTGTCTAAATGCTCGACCATGTGAGACTTCATCTGTTACATTCAGGCTGTGTTTTGATAGATTGTTATTCCATTAACTAAAAATCCTTTGGGCTATGAAGGATATAAAACAGTCCTACAACCACTTGCCCTAAAACTAGTATTTAAATCTCACAGGGAAAAATTGAGTAGTCCATTAGAGGAATGGGAAAGGAATTACATCATAGACAAAGAGAATGAAATAGACATGAATTCTAGCAGTATAAATCAGTGAAAAACAAAAATCTTTTGAGCTGTGATTTATGTGATGTTAACAATACTACAGATCATTAAAATAGATTCAGTAACTCTGTTGTTGTTTCAGAGATTAAATTGCACTAAAATAATATTGTCGTTTTGGGGTAATTTACATAAAGAAAAAGCTAGGCTCCTAAAATTTCAGTTTCCTGCATATCCTTCTTAATGGGAACAAATTCCAAAACAATTTTGATTTTAGAAGCAATTTGTGAAGCTGTCCAATGATCATTGCTCCTACTCTAAATTCCCAGGCAAAAATTAGCCACTAACTTTTATTTTCACTCATGCACACAAAAAAAAATTCTTGCTTAATTCTCTTCTGCCTTTTCTGGTTTATAGTGCAGGATAAACAAATTTAAATGAAGAAATTCATTATTTTAATTAGCAAGTGAGAAATTTTGATTTGAATATGAGTTTTAAACTAGCACTACTCATCTATATCATTTGATTTTAAGAAAATTTAGCATTCTTTGTTAAAAACTTTGTAATGCAAATTTCCACCTAAATATAATCTTGATGCAAAATGTAGTATTTCTTTTCCTACCTATGTACCCATGCCCTTCTGTGTATACAGATCTTGACTGAAGTACATTTATTCATGTTCTAATTTTTTTGTACTCTGATAATATTTAAAACCAAATAAATTATTAGTCAGAACCTGTAAGCAGAGAGGATATGTATAAATCTGTCTTAAGGTGCTTTTTCAAAAAACCAAACCCTCTCATAGATGATTATTACATATGTATATTTTGAAAACAATACTTTTTTTCCTCAAGATCCTGGTTCAATTCTGCCCTTTATGTTTGTTGCCTGTGAACAAAGCTAAGACCACATGCAAAATTCATCAGCATGGGAAGTGACATTGCATGGGTTCAAGTGATTAAAAAACACAAGGAATTAGCCAAACCTGATTTTGGCCCTTCAGCAAAGGGAAGTCTCTGGCAGCTCTGATTTCTTCTGCAGCTTGAGCACGGTCCTGCTGGCAGCTGGGTATGGTGCACACAGCAGAGCACTCCCCTTCCTGGCTCCATGCTGGAGGTAAGCCAGCATCAGCTCTTGCACGAGAGCCTTGCTCTGCTTGGCAACCAGGGGGTGGTGTTCAAAGCCCAGCAGGTCTCCAGGACTCAACACCTGCTGGGCCCTTCCCCCCTGACATGGGCTGCTCTCATAGCTTGCACTGAGATAGGCTCCCCTTGGTGCAATCCAGCTCCTGCTGTGGGATTTGTGTGAGGAACCTGCAGTGCCATTTCAAGGCTGCCACTTTCACCCACACATTGAAGTTCCTGCTTTTGTACACTCCTCGTAAGCACCATGTGAAAGCAGAGCCTTTAGATTTGCAGGTCTTAACCTCAGAGCAAAGCAAGGATCTGTTCCCTCTCTCCCCACCAGCTGCCACAGAATAATTGGCCCCAAGGAATTAGTAAATCAAAGGTTTCACTCTGAATGCATTACAGCTGTGGAAAACAGGTACTTCAGTTTTTGGGGCTGATGACTTTCAGCTGTATCCAAAATAATTGCCCCTGTAACTCCAATCAAGACTGCTTCCCAACACCAGCTTTAGCAGGAAACATCCCAAAACCTGAAGCCTGAGGTTAGATGGCATAGAAATATGAGTTGGTGAATATCTGAATGCTCTCAGTGTGCCCTCAAAAAGCCAGGCAGGCACAGTGTGCAGGAGTCAGTAGTATGGCACTAGTTGGGCAGGACGTGACAAGGCCTCCTGCCCTCTCCTTTCAGCATCCTTAAATGCCCTAGGATGTCCCTGCCTGTCAAAGATTTCTCCTCTTGCTGTAGCTGGAATGGTTATGAGATGGTCTCCTGAAGTTCCTTTCACCACTGTTCTGCAATCCAACATGTCCTGAGCAGTTTCAGCTGAGGGCAGAGAGGTGCAGCCGTGCTGAGAGGCAGCAGGGAGGCAGGATGCAGTGCCCCATGGAGGGAAGGGCACCGTGCCACACACGGGGCTGAGCATGCAGGGGGCACAGCAAAGCCTGCATGCAGCTACAGCAAAGGGCTGCTCAGGACCCTGGGGGTGTGAAAAGCTCCTGGTACAGGCACAATTTCAAAATAAAAAGTGGATTTCAGCTGCTGTTCCTGGAAGAGGTACCTGTCTTCTTAATGAGTCTGTTCCCATATCAGAAATTTGTTTCTTTTAAACTCACATTTAGTGCAAGGGGAATATTTCTGTCAGTGCTTTGGTTGCAGTTGCTTAAAGATACTGCTGTGACACTTGGCCAGCTTGGCATTCAAAATGTCATTCAGACCAGAAAGAACTGAACCTGAATACTGAGGCAGATGTCATGAGCAAAGGTGAACTTCCGTAACTGAGCGAGGTTGCTGATAAGAAGAGTGAATTGCAGAAGTGTTTGCAGAAAGCCCAGCAGAAGACCACTGATTCTTCTGCATATGCTTTATTTCCTGTACATGCCTTGTGCAAGCTACTTTGGAGGAGCAATGCTACAAGAGATGTTGCTGAAATTTTGCATTAAAATCCAGCAATTGCTGGTTAAAGCAGGATGAGCAGATTTCTGTCCTCTCCAGAAAAGGGATTGATGATATTTTCTAAACCAAGCTAATGAATCCTAGACTTGCTTGCAGGCCAGGAGGACATGCTCATTTTTCTCTTTCTGTGTAGCATTGCTGCACACACAGTTGTTCAGAACTGCTCCAGGTGACAGCAAAATGACAAACAGGCTGAGATCTCTCAGCATGGCACATGTAGGAAGAGTTACTGCCTATCCCCTAAGTACAGAATCTCATTCCCAAATGTACCTCCTGATGTGTGTTTAGGATGCAGTCCAAAAAGCCACAGGACAAAGGAAGAGAAATGAAATTGGAAAAAAAAACTCATTAAGGAGAGATAGAGGCAAAAAAATAATTAAGAGTTAATTGCTCTACCTGTGTTTGAGCCCACAGGACTTGTACAGATGAGTGTTAGTGATGAAGCTCTCCATTGACACCAGGGCAAACCTTGTTCCTAAGGTGAAATAATCCATCAAGATAAAAATGTTAAACAAGTCCTTTCCACTTATGCTACTCAGTATGGTTCAAATTGCTTTTCAGCTGTGCCCAGTGCTTTTACTGACTTAAAAGTAAATTAAACATTATCCTTTTCTAATTAGATAGGTTAAGGGATGTTGGTGCTACTTCCTACTAATTTAAAGACAAGAACTAATTTAAAGAAATTAAAGCTAAAAACCCCACCTTTAAACAATGAATTAATCCAGAATTTGATTTAATAAGGAACCTCTGTGGGGAGAGGCCAGGGCTGCCCTGTGCTGCATGCAGCCAACACAGCACAGGGCAGGGCTCAGTCCAGCTGCCCAATGGGGGCACCTCTGGGAAAGAGGATTTGAGGTGGGGCAAAAAAATATTGCACAGGTAGAGGATGGAAGGGGGGAAGAAGTGGGCAGTAGGCACCTGAACACCAAGCTGAAAGCGGGAGGAGGGTGAGGAGGTGCTGCCAGAGCTGAGATTCCTGGCAGCCCCAGGAGGAATCCACAGCAGCAAGCAGGCATTTCCCAACAGGACCCTCAGCCCGTGGAAAACCCATACTGGCTTTATTGCAAAAGCACTGCAGCTCATGAAGAGGAGCCAGGCTGAAGCAGGGGCAGGATCAGCAGAGCCCACAAGAGCTGTTACAGACTGACCACCATTCCCTGAGGAGGAGGCAGAGGAATCAGGAGTGAAGGTGTGAAGAAACAGGAAGGGAGGGCGGTGTTTTACAGTTTTTGACTTTGTTTCTCACTATGCAGTTTTAATTGGCAATACATTAAAGTCTCTTTTGCTCTCAGTGGTAACTAACAAGCACTCTTCCCATCTTTCTCAACCCATGAAGTTTCCCTTTTCTTGCCCAACCAGCTGAGGTGCTGGGGTGAATGAGAGGCTGGGTGAGCACACCTCCTATCAGTTATCCAGAGTAGGGCATCAGGTACAGGAAGCCTTGTGGAGAGGGCAAACTTGGCTAAAATACATAAGGAGACTGGAATAAAAGTAAACCATTAGCAAGATACAAAAAAAAAAGCCACAGCCCCAAACAGCTCTCTTTCAAATATGAACTTGCCAGCTTCATATTTTTGAGACTGGGTTCTGGCACATTTTACTTTTCTACCTCCTAAAAAGATGTGCAATATTGAACTTCCAAAGACCTTTAAAAATCTTGACCCAAGACAGCAAACAGTTCATCTCAAACTCTTATGAGAACATCTTATAGTGCACCTGCACAGAAAAGATATTTTTGTGACAGAGGGCCCTCTTCTGATGGCTGAGTTCCCTTATGGATGAGATGTCATTTGATTCATGTAGCCTTACAAGTTTTATATTATGTTTCATCCCATACTGGAACACGGCAATGCATTTTTCATACTCATGCACATACTTAGGAACACTTTATGAATGAAAACTATAATCCTGACTGAACAAACTATTCTAACTTGTCTTATAAAATTTATAGAGATGGCTTCCCAAAATAGTGTGTGAAGAGTGCATTATCTGCCATGCAGAGACGGTAAAAGATGATGTTGAAGATGAGAAATCTGTATTTCAAATGCATACACATTGTATTCTGCTGAATGACACAAATATGAGTAACTATCACAGGAATGATTATCATGCTAAAAAGAGAGCTGATTATGTGAAGACAGGACACTGACAATATGAGAAAAAGCACAATATCCTGATGAGATTAAGACTTGTCATGTATTCTGTCCTATTTCCAAAATTTTCTCCCTTGTTTCCTGCCCCCAATTCAATAAACTAAAGTACAATTCCTATAGGAGGCTTTTATTCCGAAGAAAAGCAGTGCAAATACAATTTACACTGAAAGCCCAAGCTGAGCCAAGTCATGCTGTTGCTGTTGCTATTTGCTGGCTGGTTTGGGTGGGATCCACTCGTGTATCTTCTTGCGAGTCGTGGAGTAAGGCACGTACTGCTCAGGAGTGCCACTCACATTGAATTTATGCTTCTCCCAGATAAATTTACGAGCAACTGGTGGATGAGTGGTTGGAGGGTCATCCGTCATTGAGTGCAGCCAGCGATGCCTTAAGAGGAAAAAGACATATTGTTAGTAAGGAACAGCACAGGATGTTTACCAAGCCTATCTCCTGACTCCCAAGGGTCCTCCTCTGAAGAGACACTAAGTATTTATTCTGAGAAGGGAAAAAAAAATTAATCCAGTGTGACTTTGAATGAGACAACAGGATATTGATTTTAATTAGTTTCACAAGCATAACTGGTAAGTAACAGTTCTGCCTCCAAGCAACTGAAAGCACACCTAAGTTCAAATTTCCTGTTCCTTTGTGGGCTCAGTATTTGGGCAGTTTGTTGTCACTCGTTTGTGCAGCCTTCACCAGGCAGCCAGGTTAAGGCAGGCACTACAAATGACAAGACCATGACGTTTGGTTTTGTTGCCTGGGCTTTTTCTTTGTTAGGTGATGGTGATTTGTTTTGTTTTCAATTACCAGAAGCCTACGCTGCACAACAATTTCCATGCCATTTTCAAAGCATACATGAGGCTGCCACTTGGGATACAGATTAACCACGTAAGTACACCTAAAACAAGCACATAAATATTTACTGCCTGCACAACACAATGATTAATACCAATCAAATAGGGTAATTACCAAGTGATTCCAGTGATTAGCCTTTACCTATGAACTAAATGTCAGTCTTTCTCTGTGTAAGCAACAGTAATGATCAAGCACAGCATTTTCCCTAACAATGTACTGAAACACTGCAGCAGGGACCAACTGAATTGATTTCATCCCTTTCCTATTTCAGTGCCTGAAGAAACTTTCAAATATGAATTACATTTTAATTATCTGTCAGTTTACATGTACTTCATACTGTGTGTAGTTATGACAAAAGTAAGGTTATGACATTTTTGCAAGCTTATCTATTTTTTTACTGAGGTAGAATTAAGGAGCTTTCTGCTAATCAGCTTTTGCAAAGACTTGACCTAAAAATATGAAGTCCTCTTTTCTAGTTCTATTAGAAAACCTAAAAATTGCATCTTCAGCCCTTAGCAACAAATCCAGCACACTTCATTTATACAGCAAAACAAAACCATGATAAAAGTGGTGAGAAATAGACTGACAGGTATATTCTAAATCCAAAGAGCTCTACAGAAGGTTGGTAATCTTTTCAAATTGCTTCTTGACATGTATAAAAAAAAAAAAAATCACAACTTTGGCTATAACTTCAGTACAAAAATTTCACTTTAAAAAAAGGGTCAGCCTAAAGTTCTTTTTCTAGAAGTAAAAACCAAACAAAACCCCCAAGCTAAAGCCACATATTGTAGGAATAAGGGCTTCCAGGAAACTGGCTTCAATATAAAATAAGATAGAACCACAAGATTGTTTAAAACTAAGAAGAAAAAAAATGTATTTAGAGGCATAAAACAACTTCCTGTGGGAAAAATGATCCACTATGGAGTTTGGAAGCTACACACCTGTATAATGCTCTTCCTCTCTCTGCTCTCCTTTGTAAATCTGGGCTCATTCAAAGTGAACACTTCACACTGCTTTCACTAAAAAAAAGATAAATGGCTAACAATTTCTGTCTGGAAAAAGGGTGGGCCCATAGCACTGCTAACCACAATGTGGTCTGATGATACAGGATTAGAGGTTGCTCAATTTTAACCCTGGTATTTTTAAGCAGCCTCTGGAATGCCCTGGCCCCACCACCCAAAGCTCTCACCTTGGGTGAACTCTCTTGCCTGATTCTCCCCTGTCAGAATAATTCAGTGTACTGCTGTGCTTCACATCACCTCAGGTATCACAAGTCTTGTGACAGCCTGCATCAGGGTTGGCAGCAACACTGCAGAAAAGCTAACCTGACAGAGGAGGGCTCCTGTGCTCACACCCAACAAGCTCTCCATTGCTGGCACAGAAACAGAGCTGTGGCATGAGAGGGCAAAAGAACAGTCCATTCTGCTTCTACTGACTCAAGGACTGCATTTCAAAATGCTTTGCAGTGTCACTCCAGAGGAGCCCCAGCTTTTCAGAACTGCTTACTGCAACATATGCTGGCCTGGGCCAGGGGAGAGTTAATTTTCTTTTTTAAAATAAAAATTAAGGCTCTTATTGCAATGTGCAAGGGACATGAATACAGTAAATTTAACTCTTATGTGACTGTGTTGCTTTGGGCTGAGGTAATTTTCCTCTCAGTGGCTGGTATGGGGCTGTGTTTTGGATTTGTGCTGAACACAGGACTGATAACAGAGATGTTTTTGTTACTGCTGAGCAAAGCTCACACAGAGCCAAGGCCTTTTCTGCTTTCTGTGCTGCCAAGCTGTCAGGGAGACTAGGGCTGTATGGGACGCTGGGAGGAGACACAGCCAGGACAGGTGACCCCAGTGCCCAAAGGAATATTCTGTACCACATGGCAGCATGCTCAGGACATAAAGTAGGGGGAAGAAGGAGGTAGAAGGGGATGTCTGGACTGGTGATATTTATCTTCCCAAGTCACCAATATGCGCGATGGAGCCCTGCTCTCCTGGAGATGGCTGCCCATGGGAACAGTGATTGAATTCTTGTTTTGCTTTGCCTGTGTGCAACTTCTGCTTTCCCTGTTGACCTGTGCTTATCTCAACCTGTGACTTTTCTAGCTTTTTCCCTTCTGATTCTCTCCCCAGTCCCACTGGAGGGGGAGTGAACAGGCCCGGGGCTTGGGGTCTGGCTGGGGTTAAACCATGACACAGGCAACTCAGAGCACACACGTGTTCACCTAGTGATGCTTCTGGTAACAGAGGATAAGGACCCTGCACACAAACCCCTATGTAGGCACTGTCAGCACACCTCACCCTCCTCATGCTCCCCTAGAGCCTTGCAACCACCAGGATGGACAAAAACTTATCAGACAGAATTCCATTACAAAGGCCCTGAATGACAGGCTGCAGCAAGCTCAGCACTAGAACTGTAGCAATGCTCAGCTAAAATCAGCTATATTCCAAGCCTGTGTGATGTCTGCTACTTCTGTCATTACAAGTGTGCTTGTCACACATTCATTCCTTGAAACATCAGAAAAGTTTCACAATAGCATTTAACAGAGTAGCTTCACCTGCCATTTAAACTATTGCTTTGCAGCTTCTAAAGACTAAGTCAATAAAATATTTTAAAACACAGCATTTTTGAGTAATTAGTATCTTTGGGTTGAAGATTTTCTGGATTTCTATAACATCAACATGATACTAAGCTTAAATTTAAACAGATCAGCAAAACCAATCCTTGAATCACATTTTCTCACTGGAAAGTAAAAATAAAATTGCTCACTGACAAGACATGCCAGTACAGTCACAGGTATTGAAAAACATGAAGAGATTTCAAAAGTTTGTTTAGACAATCAATCCACTATGAATTATGCTTATATTTAGGAGTTTCAGGGCTTAACCTGGTCACAAAAGATTCCCCTTAGAAGCACAACATGTGACTTACAAAAGCATTCTGGTTTGCAGAGTCTGTTCTCTTAAACAAAAGCTCCCATTTTCCACCTAAAATCTTGAAAATTTTATTTTGGGAAGACTTTCCCCTTGACACCTGCCTCAAAGAATCATTTGAAGCTCTGAAATCTCAGACTCTACCCCCAGATGCTCAAGAAGAGCTTTTCATGCACTAGACTGAACAGCATGAATAAAGAGATATGACATCCTGCAGATGGCCAGATTTCTTTCTATACAAACTCTGCCTATAAATCCATCGTGGAAAAAAAGATTCAAAAGCAATTAATGACTAAAAACCTACAAAGAAGCAGACAACTTGCACAGAGCACAGAAAAATCAGGAGGATGCAAGCAGCTCAGAAAAGGCTGGAGCAGCTTCCTAAATCAGTGAACAGTCATCACTGGGAAGCAGACTGAGGCCAGCAAAGCCTTTGCACCTTTTCTTGCATAAGTGGACTAAAGACACCTCAAAGAATCTTCAAAAGCTCTCAAGACTATGTAGAATTTTTCCCAAAGTTGTAACAAATATTCAAAAGCAAGTAGATTTCAAACTGAAGCTACAAGGGACTGGAGCCAATTACGTGATGCACAAGCTGTCAAACAAGAACTGGTGCTACACAAACTCAGCAGCCACTACCATATGTGCCTCTGCAAGGTTCAGGCACAGCCTGTGCCAGCTCACCATGTTTGCCAACTTGTGAACATCCCCTTTTTGCCACACGTTTGCCATGCTGCAATGGGACGAGGGAAATTAACAGGTGGCTTCAGGTCATAGGGCAGAGAAGGAAAAAGGGATAACAAACGCGTTTATTTGTTTACCATGGGAGATAACTTTAATTTCTCATGCAAGTTACTGCACCATAGCAATGAGATGCCCTCCAATTTACCTGAAAACACCAAATTAGCATTTAATTGAGCTATAAACCCCCACAAATTTATTGTGAAGCTACTAGAAGGGTGGAAATTTTTCTAATCCCTTCTTTTTCTGTTCAATCTTTCTGCTTTGTTTTCCTTGAAGGCAAAATTGAAAAGCAGCATTTTACAGGAAATTGCACCTTTCCTTACATTTTCTAGTGTGCTGGCACTTTAGGTGTGAGGTGCTACCTTTCTCCCTGTCAGATCCACTAAAGAGGATGCAGACTATTAAACTGAAGGTAAATTTGCAATTCTTCACTATATGAGGTAAACACTCCTGGAGCTCCTTCCAAAGATGTCAGATTTGGATCATATGAATATAAACCTCAAAGGACAGACACTACAAATACACAGGACAGTCCTGGCAAAATGTAGTGTCCCTACAAAAGGAAAAACCATTCTCAAATTACAGCTCCTCTTTTCCCCCAGGATCATACTGAAAGAGCAATTTATTTTTAACTAGTATGTACACTTGCACCAGTTGTCAATTTGCTTGTTCAAAGTATTTGGCCAAAATGCAAACCAAAGTACATTACACCAGAAATACAATAAACAAATAGCTTAAACATAGGCCAAGGATTAGTGATGCTGCAATGGAGACATCCATGAAAACACTAAGCAGAGTCCCCACAGGCATTGCTATAAACGGATTGAACTTCCAGTGTTTATACATTCACAGAGCACACCCCATCAGTGTGCTCAAAAATGGAAGCCCTGAGTTCCTGCAAACAACACTCACTAGTAAGAGACAAAATAAGCATTTGGTTTCTCTCACTATCTAAAAGTGAAAAAGATTAATTTGTGTGGAGAAAAAAAGAAGTCAAAATATCTTGTAAAGCATTACAAGAAGATTAATATTCATCATTCCCAAGGCAAGTATTAAAGAAAATTTTTAACAATCTCATTAGCTTGTCTCCAACAAAGTAGATACCAACATCTGGATTTTAGAGACAAAAAAAAAAAAAAAAAAAAAAAAAAACTAGAGTAAAAAAGAAGTGAAATAACAACTAAATCAGAATAAACTACAAGCCTACATATTCTAGTGTGGAAACACTTTTTAAAAGCAACAGTCTCGATTCCCTGGAGAGCAGACATATGTCAAAACAACACTCTGATTTCCTTTAGACTGTACCATTTCAGTAGATCCGTTGTCAGAAGACATTACATCAATTATTTCAGAACACTGAAAATACTCAGTAGCTCCTAAAATGGTATTACAAGATGTTATTACATACAAGGTGGTTTTCTTGCTGCTTTTCCTTTTTCTCTAGTATCTGAGGGAAAAGGGTAAAGGGTAGCATTTTCTTCCAGTCATTTCCAGAACTTTGCAACATACCAAAATGCTTTTTTTGAATGAGATTCACTTGATTGTAACTTGAACAATCATTCACATTCTGCAACCCTGAAGGCACAGAACTTACTGCAAGAAGGATCCAACAGCATTCTCACAGAACTGAGCTGAATTAACTGAATTCCAGAGTAAAACCATCAGTGTTCAGAAGAAGCATTCAGATCTCACCCACCTCTAACAGCAGTACTTTAAATACTTCCCAGCTGAGCCAAGGATGACAAACATGTATCATACCATTATAGTATGGATTAATTACTTTCTTTGTAATTATTTTCACACAGTTTCATTTATTTCCAACAAATTTTTGGGTCCAAAATAACCACTCATTACCTGTTGCACAACTCTAGTGTTACACTGACAGCAGCTTGTACAAAATATTGTCAGTCTCAATTCAGAACTCTATGCCATGTTAAAAATTTAAGGCAGTATAGCACCAGATAAATATTTTTAAAAAGTCTTAAGAGACAGCATTTATTCCCAGTGAAAATATTTCTATTTTTAAAGATGTCTGTATGGAAATACACATCAGTGATTTAGATGTGTCACAAAACTAGGATTCCTACACAAGAATGAACATATGTTATCATGGGACATACAAATTTATCAGCAAGAAACACCATCCCCCTCCTTATCCCCCCTGCCCCAAAAAAACCCCAAATCCACAAACCTGACTGGTACTGCACAACTAGGTTTCCTGACAAAAATACCTTAGAACACAAGACTGTTCACCCTTCTGTGCCTCATTACCCCCACCATTCTTGAAAATAATTAAATCTTTACTGCCTCTTTTAAAGGAATTTTTCCACATTGATAGGAAAACAAGTTTTTCTACCTCATTAATTTCTGTGAAGTAAACAAGCTACTTAACCCTTGAAACATCACTTTGATTCTCAGGAAGAAACTTTTTACTGAGGTCTGTAAAAAGGCAACAAATATCCCATAAACACAAGCAAAGGAAAAAAAACCCCAAAATAAAACCCAAAAGAAACAAAACCTGTGCCTCAAAATAAAGAAAATCTTAAAACCCAGCACAGTCTAATAGTGGACAACAACCAGCACCAAACAACAGTTATGCAGAGAGCAAGGCACAAACATCCTGGTGTTGGAGATTCTAATGTCACTTCAAAAACAATGGCATTCAGTTCTTACCAAACAAGACAGAAAGAAGCATTAACCACATTAAACATAATATATAGCTGGGAGAGCTTGAAACAAAATTGACCAGCTAGAGAGTCTACCCACACACTCCTCAAATGTTCCAGTGAGAGCTACAGTTTAGGAGATTTTATGATCAATCCCAGAGGACTAATAAAAACCAGTGTTTGCTCAGTCTACCCAAACACTTCTCCTTTGATGTCACCTTCTGCTCTCTGTGGCTGAAGGGCTATTCCTGTTCCTCAAGAATTACACAGAGATTGGTTTTACTAGTATGCACTGTTACTTTATGTGGTGTCAGTTTTCTAGGAAAACAAAAAAAGGGTCAACAGCTGTGGCCAGAGACCTTCTGGACACAAAGCTGTACAGAACTATTACTGAAATGCATGAAAAGAAAACAAAACCTCAATAAAATTACAGTCAAGCAGCAGTCAACATATGGAGCATCCTGGCACTTCAATGTTTCCTACCACATCAGTGTATATAAATTGAAACAATTATGTTGTTAGTGGCTGTGGGTTAAGGAATGTTGTTCCACCATTGCCATATGCTCCTGATGTTCTTGCTTATGACGGAAATAACAAATATTTTACTTCTTACCATTAACAGGGAATCACAAGTAATAAAGAAAATTAAAGACTGTTTTGACCTGCTCAATCTGGCTGGCAAAATGCTTTTCTCAGTCCAAAAAGCAGTGAGTGCCTCTGCCAGGACACAAGCAATAATCATGAATGCAGTTCAATATTTGAAGTAATGAGTCTGAAATCTTCTGGTCATAGCAAGACAGCTACAACCGTGAAAACTTTTTTTTCCACCTTCTGCTTTGTAATATAAGAAAACATAAAGCAATTACACAATTGGTATCTGTTCACACTATTAAGCTAAACAGTTTACCATTCAGGGGGCACCATGCTTCCATCAACTTCCCAGAAGGTATTTTTGCCATTCATTTCCTCAGTATACACAACCCATCTGTGCCGACCTTAAGTAAACAAACAGAAATACCATATTAGCTCAAAAGAATAAATTATTTGCTTATAAAGGAGAAAATTCAGGAAAACCAAGGGAAAACATTTTGAGTGATAGTATCTACCATAATGGACACTTATTTTTGAACCAGCACAGCTTTTATTTTCCAAGTCTTCTGTATTTCCATTGTTACTGTAGTTTTAGCTAACTGAATCTAGCACTCTCACAAGGCAGGACATATTGGCTATTGTATAAATAATGGCAAATAAGAACTAATCAAATTTTCAGACTGAGAAACAGGTTTGGGGTTTTTTCCCCTCTGTTATGAGGAGTCTTTTCCAAAAGGACATTGCCACTGAGAACCTAAGACTGAACTAAACTTCAGCTACACAAAACTACCAAGCAATGTTAACCAGCAAGTGCTTTCCCTGGTTACACTCCAAGTTACCCTACAGTCAGCTTGGCCTGACCAGTGTGTCATTGCTTACATGTCACCTGTGCTGCCTTTTTAAGTACTCTAGAAGCTTGATTTAAAATCCCTTTACTTAAGGTAATAGTAAGTTTAAACCAACCTGTGCTCTTTGCCCTGAAGTCATCATGTAAGTGAGTAAAGCTGTGAGGCAGTTTTAAAGGTAGTTCTCCTTCTTTTCTCACCTGTTAAACTACCAGCCCTTAGGTCAAGGACCAAATTCAACTCTCAATCACATTATCATGTAGCTTTACCTACACAGAGACCATATGACTGGCTTATATTTATCCCATATTAATTGTTTCACATTGACTGTGTTTGCAAATGAGGAATGCAACAGGGAAACAGAAGCAGTCAAAGCATTTCTGTAAGTGTAAGACTCACACAAGACAAGAGCAGGGAAGTCAGGCAGGCAACAAGTTGCATTTCACTAGCAGAAAGCACACAAGCTATGTGGGAGCTGCACAGCTGGCTGGGAGGTGTTCACATTAGCACACGTACCAAAGAAGTTTCTTTTGTCTTCATAGTATTTGTTTCCATATTTGTCTATTCCTATCAGATTACCGGTCTTCAAATCATTGACCCTGTGAATTATCAAAACAACAGTTTCAGTTGGTGTCCTCTCAGAATGAAATTGTGACAGAGGTTTCTCCAGGGTTAGTAAAAATCCGTACACACATATGCAAAGATATTTTTAAATAAAGCTATTCAAGCTTACGGATTGCAAATCAATCACCAATTCCTGCAACTGGCATGCACCCCACTGACAGGATGACAAAAGCCATACAAAAAGGCTTTTGGGGACCCTCCCTTATTTAACACCTCATTATAGTAAAATATAAAGCAACTCTACAAGGTAACAATTTAACACCCACAAACCCCTAAGTACTGCGGGAGTCACAGAGACACATGTTAATCCATTTGGTAGGAAATGTTACCATCCCTCTCAACTATTAGCAGCTGCCATTTCAGCCTGAATTGCCATTGTGAGTGCCCTGCACTGAAGCAGCACAAGCGACCTCACGTGTCTGTGTGGGCAGTAACCTCCAAGAGAGGAACAGTAACAATATTTCAGGCCATCGAAGCTGCTTGCCAAGGAAATACATGCTAAGACCTAAATTATAATTGCTACTTTCTTGCTTTTGTATAATTGTGAAGGATCCATGCATTCACCCTGCAACTCTGAGACTTTCACTGACCCAGATAAGGTTTATACCAGTTTCAACTCTTTACTGAGAAGGTATTTTAACATTATTGTAGTAATCAATCATTAAACTGAGCCTATGATTTATATTATAGTGATAAAACATTAATATTAATCAAAATGCTCTTGTCCTTCTATATTTGCAATTTTGCTTTCCTTTTTACTGACATTCATCCCAGGCAGCATTAGATAGGGAAAAGTTTCCTCTCAAAGATTTTAGTTGTTTGTAGTATTATGCACACTCAACTCAATCCCAAGTGAGAGGAGGAATGTGCTCAGATGAAGTTTTTTGTTGTCTTTTCTCCCAGGGTGCATGAAATTGGCAATCATTGCAGCAAGTACTCGTTTTAAACCTCTGTGGTGGCAGGCAGAGAAATTCTCTGACACATTCATCTGAAACATTCAAAGATCTCTGGCTCAACTATACGAGCCTGAGTTCCCAGCTTCAGAAAAAGAAGAGCCATGCCACTGCTGCTCTCCCTTCCTCTTCCCCCTCCCTTCCTTGCAAGTGCTCTTATGCCCTTGTCCTGACTTCATGCCCTGAATACCAATATCAGACACTAAGGGGTATTTATGGCTTCCAACCAATTTCACTGAATTTTAACTAAGGAGAACGTTTCCAGCCACAAAGGCTCTTAGTAATTTGACTTCATAGCATAGAAATCTTCTGCAGCTGCTTCAGTGGAAAACATATGGAGAAAAGCAGGGAAATTCAGAGAAAGAGTCTTCTAACTTGGGTAAATAATTGTTTTCCAGTTACCAGTGGTAACTTCTTAAAATCAACTGTTGCAAGAAAGAACACCTTGATAACTCTTCCTTTAAACACCAAACCTATCCCTTGAGCTGGGAGGGATGATTTAATGGCTTGAAAGGTGAGCAGGAGGCAGCAGCTGTTTGTGGTTGGTGTGGTTATGAGGATCAGCTCTGCCTCCCCACCTGGCACACCTAACTTCAGTCTTCTGCAGGAAAATAAGGACAGCACTGCCTCCAGTCTTGCCTGCCCTCTTCTGCTGTGTGGTAGAAAGCTGTGAACACAGCCTGTGATCTCAGACTCACAGAAGATCTCTGAGGAGACATTTATTCAGCTGTGCTTAGGAAGAGACACTCTGATGACAGCTAACACTCAAACTCTTCCACACTTTCATTTCCCCAGCTCCATTTCTCCTTGAGAGCTGTCAGAGTAATGGCTACAGCCTGAGAGGGAAAACGAAGTGGAGGAAACAAGCTGGGGAGGGAGGGGGGCAGGTGTGTGACAGAAAACAGTAATTATGATAGCAGTAAAGCACTAGCCAGGGAAATCATGAATTGTCTTACTGCTCAACAGCAACTAAAGCCACCGTATGAAAATACTGATGAGGCCTGATCAGCACCTGTGTAAAACTTTATCTCTTCAAAACAGATCAATTTAAGCCACAAGAAATAACAGAAAAAGGGCCATGATGATGTGTATGGGCAGGGGGAAGCCTTCAAGAAGGCTCAGAAAGCTTGGCTTGTTTGTTCTAAGATAAGAAAGCCCCTAATCTACAGCAGGAAATTTTATATTTGCAAATCATCCCTATCCCATATTCCTGACTTCCCAATATTGATTAAAAAAGGCTTTTTAGCATGTGGTCAGGCCTAAAACATTTACTGGACACATCCTAATACTTTTCCAGGGCTAACTACAAAGATAACACAGGTTACTGACACTGCTGAATTTGGATCACACACATTTAGACTTCCACCCTTGAACTGAATGAAAAAAGAGTACCTTTGTAAACCTGGTGCTCCTATTTGGGAGCAGCTTCAAGCATGCTGTACCACAATTGAAAACACTTGTCGCAAGAAAGAGATGAGATGTGAGTGAGGGAAAAAATAACCAGGAGAAAGTTTAATGTGGACAAGTGCAAGGTTCTGTAGCTTGGAATAAATACTCAGACATGAATGGAAACAAAGGCTGCAACTTATTTTGCACTAAATGCCGCTGGGGCTGGAGGGCATCCAAAGCTGAGCATAGGTCAGCGGGACAATCCCCTGCCAAAGAGCAGATGTGATCTGCAGTTTGAAGCAAATTAGAAGAAATAGAGCCAGTAAGGCAGATGGAATAACTCTCTTGCTTTAGAGCACGGGATTTGAGCAGACGCACGGCTGTCCGATTTGTACTGTTCCCGAAAGCCACAGCCAGCCTGAGGCGACCCAGAGCAAAGAGCACCATGGTGTTCACAGACGCACCGAGTGCAGCTACCGCAGAGACACGGCTGTGCCAACAGGACTACGGACTGGGGCCGGACACCAGGAGAGCCGGCCCAGGCAGCTCAGCATCCAGGAGCCCTGCGAGGTGCCTCAAGAAGAGAAACCAGCCGCGGGCCCTGCCTGGGGACCGCTCTGAGCCCCGCACCCGCCGCCGACCGGGACACGCCGCCCTCGGCGGGGCGGAGCGGGCTCGCCCCGAGGCCTGCCCGGCCCCCGCACCGCCGGCTCGGGCAGCGCCCCCTCACGCCCAGCCCCGCCCGGCCGCCCCTCAAGGTGACCCCGCGGGACGGCAGTGGCGCAGCGGGGAGGCCCCGCCGCCCGCGCCGCTGCCGCGTTACCTGAGCAGCTGCAGCATGGCGCCGCGGACGCCGCCGTGGCCGCCGATGTGCTTCAGCGCCCGCTTCAGCACCTGCACGTACTCCGCCATCTTGGGGCGGGCCACCGCCTCCGCCGCCCCGCCTCACGCCCGGCCGCCCTTGGCCACAGCGACGGAAGCGGAACCAGCGGCGGGATCCGCCTGCGGGCCTCCCGTGCGGCCAATGAAGGGCGTCTGCTGCCACTGGCTTCCAGTCTGCGCTGGCTGGCTTTGTATAACAGTTGCCTACTGCTTACACGTAAGGTCGGCAACATACAAGGAACTTCAGGATAGGGAGAAAAGCCTCTTTATAATAGAAATGTCTACTGTCAGTCCCTTATTTCACAGGATGTGTGGTAAGAAAAGTTACCAAGGCTCGGCAGTGAGGAGTCCGGGGCTGCCCGGATCAAGAACCAAGGGGCAGGGCAGGTGACATCTCACCCCGTGCAGACTGCGGGCGATGGCAAGGGGACAGCTTGACAGTCTTGTCTCTCTTGGCTTTTCCCAACCCTGGCAGGAATTCCTAGCAAGGAATGTGTTCCTATCGTCTCATCCATGGGTCCACTCCACCTCTCCATCTTGTCCCAGTGCCTTCTGGTTCTGCACCAGAAGCCCGAGAAATGCCTTTGGTTGCCCTGCTGTGGGTGTTGGCAGAACTTTACTACTGCCACTACTGTGAGCAGGCACGGTGCAGAAACTCTCCCTGACCTTCATAAGGCTAGGGCTAGACAGGGCAGCCAAAAATAGATCCATTGTACTTTGTCAGAGCAGGCAGGACTTGGAAAGGCACCTGGCAAACACATCATCAGTGCTGGCCGATGAGCAGAGAGCAGCTGTCAAACATGGGGAGGCCGAGCTGCTGGACTGTCACTGCCAGAACTGGGGTTTTGGGAAGGGACAAAGCAGAGGAGTTGCAGTGAAAAATTAAGTAGGTAGTGTTGAACTTGAAAGGAGAATGAGACGGAGAAAAACCTGTGTCAGCCAAGTTCCCAGTGTGGAAATAGATCCATTTCAATGTAAAGTCTAGTGGCCTGAGTTTCCACTCAAAACTTTTTAGTTTTTACCACAAGTGGTTTTGTTTTCAAACACAAAATGTAGGCCCTGCTGGTTCTGTGCTTGAATGACAGCTTCTCTTTTGCAACAAGTCTTAGGCTTCAGTATACTTGTGGCAGGTTATTTACATTTTCACAGTCTTTGGAATTTTTTTTAAATGTGTTAAAATTTGGTCAGGTAAGTGTACATTAGCAGGCATAAAAACCTTTACAGTCAGAATTCACTCACTGTCTTAACTTAATCCACAAAACCCATTATTTTGATATAAACTACTGATGATTGAGTGTAAAACATGAAAGAAGTATAGTTTAAATTAGGAAGCCAACTTTGGAGACATTTTATAAGTTCAATACTTATGCCAGTTTCTAAACCTATTCCTGATTAATGTAACTGAGATAATTTTCACCAACTGCCAAGTATAATTCCATGAGCATTTTCTCTGCTGGCAGTGAAATAATACAGTTGTTTGTTGTGGGTTTTTCCCCTCAAGACTTAAAATTGTCTGGATCACTTCAATGATCCATGGTGGCACCATGGTTCTTTGTCTGAGAAAGTGTCCTCTGTGCAGGACAAAGCATTGTGACACAAAGCTGGAAGAATGGATCGGCTTCTTAATGTGACTTTGATGCTACAGAACATTTTGTGGGAAATACTTTCTTAGTAGCAGGAACATTTTACAGCATCTTCTTTGGATTGCATTTTAAATTTTTTTTGTACTATTTTCTCCATTACTTTAGTCAAGTGAGATCTCCACTGAGGATTTCATTACCCCATAACTGCTGAAGTCCCATCACATCTACTCAAACTGCTTCTGTTAATGTGTCACTGTGCATGAAAAAGAGAATCTGAATACTGTGTTCAAAAATTCTCCCTGAACTCAGTGCAAATGTCACAGTTAAATACAGTGGAATGCAAATGCAGCTATGTCTTCCTAAGGATTTACTGGGACATCTCTGGGAGATGACTGCACTGAAATTCTGTCTTGTCACTCAAGGTGCTTGTCAAACTCATGCACCCATACAAAATATTTAATTCCCAGGGTTTTTAAACTTAAGACTCTTTGTTAAATGTTGCCTTTTTTTATCCCAAAATTAGCACACTGAACCTCACTGCCTCAAAAACTCTTGCTAAATATATTTGATGCTGCCTTGTTTTTCTCCTCTAGTTCAAGTACATGTCACAAAATTAGTGCCAGTACTCTTTTTCAAGCCTAAAAACCCCTCTCAAGTCTGAACACAAGTAACTGGCTTCTTTCCTAAGAGAGCATAACAAACAACATATTTTTCGAAAATAAACAAATCTGTTTCCTGAATGACTCAAAGGATGACACGTAACTTCCCTTTATTTTGTTAGCACACAACCATCTCACTGAATCCTAGTTTAGTTTTAAAGAGCTTTATTCAGTGGTACAATTGATCTTGAAAAACTGAATTTCATGTATTTTCAGAAAGTGCAAAAGTCAACTGATCTACAGAATAATTTAGTGTTTACATTTTACCTTAGAAGAACTCCTTTTATGACATTTGCCTATTCCACTGCCATTTTCTCTGCTCTTAGTATGGAAAGTCAGGTAAATTTATTCTGCAGTGGTTCACAACCGTGGAACATCCATTTACAACAAAAAATGGAAATCCTTTTCTTAATTAAATTAAGGAAAAAAAATCCAACATAAGACTAACAAATAAGAGGATACTATGCTCTTATTCCTGCCCCATCCTTCTAAAACTGCAAAATTCCAGAAGCACAGTCCAATCCACAACACAAATCTCCACAATTAAGTGTCCAATATTAATCTAATCCAGCCTCTAACCACAGTGTCTCTCACTTCAGTCTAAACAGTGAAATCTCTAATGCTTTCACTAAAACATTTTTTTAGTCTTATCATCCATATATATTTCCTAAAAACACAGTGAAATAAGTTTTTGTCACTTGGGTTCTACTGATTGAAAATGTTAGAAGATAACTTCATAGCCTGTAAAGATGAAATATTACCAAAAAAGTACATACTTCCATCATTTACAAAAACATTTCAGTATGTTAGCTGTGAGGACAGTTTAGCTCTCAAAAGCCCCAGAATAATAAATTTACCAGCACTTTTAGAAAACACCAACCCTTTTGTGGGAAATGTCTGGGTTATTTCTCCAGCAGTAACTCTACCTTCATCTTTGATTTTCCAATGGCAAAATTCTCCTGGTTACCGAGTGAAAGAAAAATTCCTTTTGGAGCTGTTCCTCAGGGAGCCTTCATTAGCCAAACTAGGGGGCTGTTCAGTTTGCTCCCTGGTAAAACCCCAGGAAGCAGGAGAACTGAAGTCATCATAAAGGAGCTCAGAATGTTCATGTTCCACCTCATGAACAGCTTATTGGGAGGGACTGGACTGCAGGTCTGCTAAGGACCAAAGCTACAGGGTTGGCTGCTCACATGTCTCTTGCTCACCAACTCTCTTGTCTGGGGAGTTGGTATCACCAGGAGGTTCAGAGCATGGCACTTTGGTTCTCCGGATGTCAGCAGGCAGTTCTGCTGAGTGAAATGCACTGTGTTAGCTCAGAAAAACCCACAGTTCCATCTGCTTTCTCTGTTGTCACAGGCAAATCCACTACAGTTTAGTCAAAAGCATTCCTAGAACATTCTTTCTGTGCTATCCCTTCTCCCCTATCATTTCACACAGAACACAAATATTCCTGTCTCCTTATCAGCACCCCACCACCTCCCTTTAATCCAAGCAGAGTTAATTTAAAAATATATTTGGACAAGCATTACTACAAGATCCAGTTATTGAAAAAATAATCAGGAAATGCATTTGTTCAACCAGTATCAACAGCCACAAGAACCTTAAGCATCCAGATGTTGATACTTGAAGATGGTGATGCTCCAGCAGTCCAAATGACTTGCACCTGCAGCACAGTGCCTCTGAGGGCACAGCTGGTTCTTACAGTCAAGCCAAATGCACAACCCTGACTTCTTCTCATAAAGATTCACCCTAGAGGAAACTGTACTCTCTATTAGCCATTGTGTATCAGAGCAAAGGTAAGGCTATCCACAGCATGTAACAGCACAAGACTTGGTACACATGGGAAGAAAAACAAAGCAGCACACACCATAGATGGATTCTATGATTCAACAGAAATGTTCTTTGGAATTATCTGACAGAGGTATTAGGAGGTAAGGCCAGCCTGGGTGTTAGGAATGTTTGTTGACAGAAAAAGTCAAATTGCCCCAGAGGTGGCCAAAAGGCTGTGGGAAGTTACTAGCAGAAGAAAGAGCAGTTCATTAGCAGACTGACTGGGGAACAGGGCCCTGCAGAATTCAGTGGATCCAGAAGAGGGCCACAAAAATGGTCAGAGGGCTTTAGCCCCACTCCCATGAAGACAGACAGAGTTAGGGTTGTTCGGCCTAGAGAAGGCTCTGAGGAGAGCTCCTAGTGGCCATTTAATAATTAAGGAGGCCTACAAGAGAGATGGAGAGAGACATTAGGGCTGTAGTGATAGGACATGGGGCAATGGTTTGAAAGTCCAAGAGGGCAGATTTAGATTGGACACAAGGATGAAACAGTTGGACTCAATGATCTAAGAGGTCTTTTCCAACCCTAATGGTTTTATGATTCTATGAAATTCCATATGATAAGGGTAGTGGACACTGGAACAGGTTGTGCAGAGAAGCTGTGGATGTCCCATCCCTGGAAGTGTTCAAGGCCACACTGGATGGGGCTTTGAGCAATCTGACCTAGTGGGAGCTGTCCCTGCCCACGGCAGGGTTGGATCCACATGATATTTAGGACTCCTTCCAACCCAAACCATTCTGTGATTCCAAGCACCAAGAGACATTAACTCTTCAAAACAGAGGCAAGATAGAGCCTGGAGTAAAATTTCTTGAGAAAGAGACTTTAAATGCTAATTTCCAGCTCTTGTAATCAGTAAACTCATTGTATTATCCAAACTTTATCTTTTACCAGCGCACCTTACATTTTCTCTGCAGTGTGTCAGTTAATTTACTTCATGATAAAAACATTTCAGAATTTAAACATGGAAAGAATGGCAATTAGCTTCTCATTTGGGATAACGTTCTGGGTTATCTGCACATCCACACAAATAGCACATTTGTTTATAATAGAAGAGGAAAACTAATAAACCTTACACTTTTAAAATTATCATTGAGAAATCAGTTCTGAAATAGACCAAAAGTTATGCTGATTTCACATCAATAAATTCATTATTTATCCAGTAGTATTTAAAACTGAAATGTTTACTTGAATATCTGAAGTCTGTTTCTTTCAAAAGAAAAAACACTTTGTTCAACCATACTGTTTCAACCTAAAACTGATCCATAATGAATCAAATACTAATTTCCAAATATCCATTATTGCATTATATGATATGAAGATCCATGACTAGGGTTCATTACAATACATATTTCCATACAGCATTTTAAAAACCAAAACACTAGTAAATTAAAATTTACAATAAATTATTAATTGTCAAATGCATAGGCCAGAAAGTAGTAAGCATGGAGAGAAAGGGTTAATTGCAAAAAGGTTAGGAAACAGCAAGATATTGCAGCTACCACAAATCCCAGAGACTGAATATAACCGAGAATACTCCACTGTATAATAAAAATGTGAAAGATCCACAAACTATTTGTAATCATGTACAGTGTTCTAGGTCTATATGACAATCTGTATAAAACACTAACAAATAATAGGATATTGCAGTTGTTTTCTATAATAGAAACTTAAAATTTATTTTTAAAAATACATCCAAAATAGAGTTTTCTAATTTAGCCAGGTTTCAAGACATTTAAAGTTATTTTCTTTATACAACAGCAAGACAAATACAGTGATACTGTATTGCTTACACTGAAACTGATGTACTAGCAAACCACAAAGGCTGAACAAAATGCACAGGACAAGTTTCAAAAACAACAGACTGACTTTCACTGACCCTGAAGATCACACAAGAATAAATGTATGACAGATAGGTTTGTGACTACGGAAGGTATTGCAATGAGGGAACTCTTGAAAAAAGTTTAAAATATAACAATTACTTTCACTAGGAACTTTAGCAGTATGAAACAAGCAACCTAAACCCACATACATGTGTGCAACATACAGTTTCATGAAAAATATTTGAACTAGTAAGCTTATTATATGTAACAGTACTATTGTCTTTAAATTATAGGATTCTAAAACGTATAAAACTGTTTTTCCTTTCATGTGATTTATATTAAAATGATTTTTCTTGTTCTCAGCATTGAAAATTTAAAGCTGTTAAAACTAAACTTCTCCTTTCATTGGCAAAGAGTTTTTGGTGGGTAAATGCCACAATTTGGTTAAATCCTGACGGGCTCTGAAAACTCTCAAGGCTTATAAAGATCAAAAAGTTGACAAGTAATTTAAAGTTGAAAAGAAATTAGAAAAATGATGAAATAGTTTAATATCCATGGTGGATTAAGCTTCAATATTCACATTTTAGTTATTGTATTGACAGTGGTACTGACAGAACCCAGTAATATTAGCCAGTCTCTCATTCAGTATCAAGGAATTCATTCATAAGACTATAAATGACAATAAATCACACAGGTGGTAATGTGAGATCATGTAATCATAAAAAATAACTGATAGAAACACTAAGGGTCTCAGCTGAAGGTAAGGATGTATTTCATTTAACTCAGAAGCAGTTATCTTAAAGCAAACAAAACCAGAACTTCAGTTTGGTTTTTCCATGAGCTGTTACATTGTTCTTAAGAGGACTGTAATGGTTAACATGGATGAATAAAGAAAAAACATGTTGATTCCTGTATTTTCCTGTTTTAAAGCTCCCATTCCTGAGAAAACCCCATTATGCCTCATTCCTTATCAAAAGGATGAATTTATAGCTTGAGACTGATTAATGAAATAATCTGCAATAATTAATTAAGATCCTGCTGAGCAAAGTGAGTAACACTGAAACAACAACCTCCTCTATGGGATGCATCTTTTAGATCATTATAAAGACAAAACAGATTAATTGGCAGGCAGCATAGATCAGCTGCATTCCACCTTTACATCAATCTTGAAAATTTATTATCATAAAAATGTAAAACTTTGGGGGGAAAAAAAGGTCACTTACCAGTAGCCAGAGCTGTTTGCTATGTGTGGTATGTATGCACTTTGGCTCTTTAGAGGTCCAAATGTCAGAGGTATCCAACATCATAAAATGCAGGGGTTTTTGGCCCTCACAATATACAAACACCTGAATTAAAACAACCTCGTGAAACATGACCAAGCTTTCTGTGCTTATGAGTTAACACATCCTAAGCACATAGTCTTGACCCAGCAGTCCATGGTAGTTGCACTCCATGTGTAACTGAAGTTAACTTGCATTCAAACAGACTAGGGGACAAAGAGAAAACAAGGACAGGAATCCAGAGAAAACAGATTTTGAGGACATCCCCTCCAAAACAGTGCTCCAATTAAAATTAAAAAAACCCAAGCAAACAAACAAAAAAAGGACACATACTAGCTATGGAAAGGCAGCTAAATACCCATCAAGGACAGTAAAAACCTTGCTAGGGCATGCAAAAATGTGGGCAGGAATGCTAAGGCTCAGAACTAAAATTGGCCAAAGATGTCAAGAATAACAAGAAAGGTTTCTACGGATATGTGAGTAGTAAGCAGAAGCACAGGGAAGATGCAGAGCCATTGCCTAACTAGGCAGGGAAGCTGTTCACTGCTGATGAGGCAAAGCTCCTCAGTATCTTCTTTACTTCCATCTTTACCAGCACAGCTGGACTGCAGAGCACTGGATCAAGTATCTACAACAATGCACGTGTCAACCCACCAGTAGGTGAAGAGCTTCTCTGCAGCCCCTTGCAAGGGCTCAACCCACAGAAATCCATGGGCTCAGAAGAAATCCAACCTAGAATATTAAGGGAAGTGGCTGACATGGGCCCAAGGCCACTCTCCTTAAGAAGGCTTGACAATCTTGGTTAATAGACATTTCCCATGCTGAGAGCAATCACTGCAAGATGTGACCGGACAGGGTACTACATAGTTTGTCTCTTCTGGGGTCCTGCTCCCATGGAAGGCTGGAATGAAAGATCTTTCAAGGTCTCTTCAAGCAATAAAGATGGCTGAACTGAGGGATTCAATTGCTAAAAATTTACATCTGTAGATACACTGATATTTTCTCAGCTGTTTCCAAAGCTGGACAGTACCACATGAGGCTGCATCAGCTGAACCTTTTTGTCAACTCTAAACAAAGAACTCCATATTACACCTGAAGCTCAAGCTATGGAGTGGAAAATTTCTTCAAGGATGTGAGAGTGATTTGCATACTGTGCTTCATTACAAAGGAAAAGAGATTTTTATTTTCATCTTACTATTACCTGGGTTTCATAAATCTGGAGAATATTAGAGTAAAACTCTTCCAAGAGTAGTGGAATGCCTGGAAAACTACCTCCAGCATATTCAGAAGTAATATGTTGTCAGTTTCCTTTAAACTTTTAATGTAGAGGACTGTAAATCTCCTGTGCCTGCTAGGGTCAGAAGTGGGTTGGGCATACCAAGGGACTAGAAAGCACAGTCAGCATTTCTGAGGAGAGCTGAACTGGAGAATGATCAACCTCCAATCTGCAATTTGGTCCTACAGATCAAAATTGGGCCTCTAACTTGTGGGGAGAGAACAAGCACCTCAGGTTGGCAGCAACAGTCTTTCAAATTTACATAAACTCTGCTGATAAGATGCACCTTCTGAGGTACAGGCAGTCATTTTCATACAGCTCTCCAGGAAACAGATAAAGAACTTGAACCATACAACCTTCAAAAGGTGTAACCTTTTGAAGACCTCAGCTGCCACAGCCAGTTTCAACACAGAAAAGGCACAGCAAAGGCCCAGACACATTGTTCAATGCCATCAGGGGTCCTCAGCACTAAGTGCTTTGATCTGTGGGATTGGATATGACCAACTGTGTAGTATGGTCCTCCACAACATTCTTCTTTCTGAGCTGGAGAGATGGATTTGATGGGTGGACTGTTGGATGAGTAAGAAAGTAGATGGATGGTCACAAGCAGAGGGTAGTGTTCAGTGGCTCAGAATCCCAAGGGACACCACTGACATGTGGGGTCCATATAACGGCAGTGTAATCATCTTCATTACTGACATAGCTGAAGAGGTCGAGTGCACCCTCAGCAGATTTGCTGCTGACACCAAGCTGAGTGGTGTGACTGACACACCTGAAGGATGGAATGCCATCCAGAGGGACCTGGATAGGCTCAAGAAATGGGGGCTCTTTCCTCATGCAATCTCATAAGGTTTAATAAGACTGAGTGCATGGTGCTGCACCTGGGGCAGCCCCCGGTATCAATCCAGGCTGAGGGATGGACAGATGGACAGCAGCCCTGCTGAGAAGGACTTGGGGGTGCTGGGGGATGAGAGGCTGGACATGACCCAGCAATGGCACTCACAGCCCAGAGAGCCAAAGTTGTCCTGGGCTGCATCCAAAGCAGCGTGGGCAGCAGGGGAGGGAGGGGATTCTGCCCCTCTGCTCCTGTGGGACCCCACCTGCAGGGCTGCATCAGCTCTGGGCTCCCAGCACAGGAAGGACATGGAGCTGTTTGGGATCTTCCATGAGGAAAGACCAAGAGAACGGAGATTGTTCAGCCTGGAGAAGAGAAGGCTTAGGGTGACCCAGCTGCAGCCTTCCAGTACCTGAAGGGAGCCTACAAGAAAGATGGAGAGGGACCTTTTGTTAAAAAGCATGTGGTGACAGGATAAGGGGGAATAGCTTTAAACTGAAAGAGAACAGGTTATATTAGATATTAAGAAATTCTTTACTGTGAGGGTGGTGAAGGACTGGAACAGGTTAGCCAGAGAAGCTGTGAATGCCCCATTCCTGGAAGCATTCAATGCAAGGTTGAGTGGGACTCTGAGCAACCTGGTTTAGTGGAAGGTGTCCCTGTCCCTAGAGGTGGCTGGAACTAGATGATTTTTAAGGCCTCTTTCAACCCCAACCATCATCTGATCCTGTGATTCTATGATACAGTCTCCGATTACGGAGCTAGGGTAGAGAAAGATCCAAGCAGCTCAGTCAGTAGAATTGAGAAGAACACAGAAATTCAGTGTCAGTTTTCATGGTTTTTGTCTGGTAGTGATCCTCAGATGCTGAGAAAAAACTACAGAACTCAAGAACTCTATAACCCAAGCCTCATCTTGTAGTCTCTTGGTGTGAAGGTGGCCTTGGAACTGCCGCTGCAGAGTGGGCAAAGGCCTCCATTCAATCTGATCCTCTGGCTAGGCAATCTCTGGTGCAGGCATGTGTTTCTTGATTGGGTCAGGCTCTTCCTCACTCAGTTTTGCCACAGAAAGAAAGGGGTCATGCTAAATAGAACTCAGACTTGACCCAAGATTCAGAAAATCCTAAATGCCAATGTCTAGAGAAGACCATCATTGTCACTAGGGTATTTCTCTCATTTTAAGCAGCAGGAAATAAACGTGCCAGGGGTGCTTAACTTCCTGCTGCAAAAGGATTCAAGAAGCAACCACATGTCAGTGTTACTTGTCATGTGAGTCACATCCTCAAGACAGAGGAGCATTTAAACTCGTCCTTAAATGGAGCTGTGGAGTATGACTCAGGCAACATGCAGGGAGTATTTAGACCCATTTCTAATGAGTAAAGGAAAAGCAGCAGAGGCTGTGTTCCCATATGGAAGGACACTGGATTTGACAAACTAAAATTTGAAAAGTAATCGTACAGGAGTGGTTGGAAAAGAGAATTACATACCCAAAGGCTAACCATAACAAAAAATAAAGACATGGACAAAAGTTGAGGCATCTAGAATGCCTCCATCACTGGGCACTGAGTGTTAAAGAGGGAGGGGTAGTGTGAGAAAGCTCTGAGACCAGAAAAAGCAGAAGTGTGCTGTCTTTGAATGCCTGCAGTATACACTTCTCTGTTAGTTTTTCATAGTATAAAACAGTTGATGTCTACCACATTATTGTTAAAATATAGTATTCTGTTGCATCTGCAAAACAGTCACTACTGACTCTTTGCTGCTTCTGTTTTGATCAGCTGCATCAATGTTAACATCAGAATATTTTTAAATGTGAATGTCTTCTATTTCCCTGCACTTGGGGTATGGTATCCAGTGTTTAATCCAGCAGGAAAAAAATCACTCTTCAAAACAACAGCCAAAATTAAGCTGGGTCTTGTCTGCATGGAAACTGGCCTTTTCAGGGTGTTTGATTATGTATTTTCCATTTGATACATGAAAAAGAACTAGCAGCAAAACACTGAAAACAAAGCTCAGAGAGGAAAGTTAATTTATTTGTCTAAAACATCAAACTAAGTTGAGATACCTTAGTTCAATCAAAGCTTCTTCAGTTTCCTCATAAGCCTGAACTTCATAAACAAATATTCCAAGTCCGTCTACCTACAAAAATAGGATGGACAATTCTTGACCTTCTTCAGATAGCAAGTTAATTTACAAGTCCTTGAAGACAGATGAAGAACAGGAAGGGATCCTATATCCTAATACACTCCACCACGTTTCCCAAGTGTACTGGAAAGGAGGAATATGAGCCTTCTTTGGAAAGGTGCACTGGAAGGCTTACGACCATCTCTTGGAGACAGGGTATGCATTTACATCACCATGATTGCCATGGTACAGAATCCTGGACCGCTCCTTTTACACACCATGACCTATGATCTGAGAGTTGTAGTCTGCTGTCTCCATTCTCAGAATGTATGGGATGATGCTGTCAATCTGAACATTGCCAATCAGTCCTGCGAAGAACAGCTCTTCAGTGATGGCAGCACTCATCAGCCTGAGAGCAGGCAATCGCAGAAGAAGTCTAGATAGCCTGGAAAATAAATTTGGTGAAAAGCGTTACTCAGTAAATCACAGATTTTGCTGTTGTTCTCCATGATATTATTGGCAAAAGAAGAGAAAAAAATTACAAGGGACACTACTGGTCAAAGTTTACCATATCTAGTTCATTAAAGGCTTAAATATTTAAATCAGAATAGCATTAAATTTATGAACAGTACAGAAAATGTGCAAATGTCTGTCAACTACGTGTACTATGTATGTTTGGATTGAGACTAAATAAGGAAATATTCCAAAAAGATGCAACTCAAATTGCATGCTACTAATATTTATTTTGGATATTTAATTTTAGAAAGTAATAATGAGATGAAAAATACTACACATAATATGTTTGACCACATGCATAATATTTTAAGTGCTCTAAAGGTAATTCCTTAATTTTAATGAGGTAAGAAGAAAATGTATATATCTATTACATCAAAAACTGTACAAATCAGTGATTCTGAAAAGAGAATCAATCAAATAAGCATCTAAGTTTACAGACCTGTAGGTATCATCCGGATACGCCTTTGTTACATAATCTTGGAACTCCATGTAAGCTTTTTCTTGAAATTTCTCAATCTGTACCACATTTTCTAGACCTGGGTGATCTGAAAAAAAAACACCCTCTTCTTTGTTGTACTCATTCTATAGAAAATGAACTAACATCCATACAGACTATCCAGTTGCCAACATACTGAAATAATTATGTGGTAGCTGCAGCAACTTTAGTTTTAGTTGTGGACACTACTTCACCCCCTTATATTTCTCTTTCTTTACATTTATATTTTACTTAACTTTCCATAAATAAACCCAGACATTTGAAAGAGTTCCAATAAATTCAGTGTTTACAATGTTTATGTCAGTCTTGATGATACAATTCTGTTCTCTGTGTAGCAGTAAAACAGGATTGTTTCAACACACTGACACTTTCTGGAACACTGGATGCACAAGTAATATTTAGGTGAAATGTGAAGTATAAAATTAAGATCAGTGGAAGAAGCAGAATAAAAAGCTGTGAACTGTTTCCTAAGACATGCACAAAACACACTGAATGATAGAATATGCTGAGTTAGAAGGGACCCATCATTGAGTCTAACTCCTGGGCCTGCACAGGACACCCCAAGAATCACACCCTGTGCCTGAGAGCACTGTCCAAATGCTTTCTGAATTCAGATAGGCTTGTATGTAGCAGACTGTTCTTTCCAACTATTTGGTACAAAAATTTCTAATGTGCTAATCATAATTTTTAGCAGTGATTTGAACTTACACAAAATGTAAGTGTTGCTAAAATGGAAGGACATCAATTTACCGCCAAGTCACTCTCAGAAATTATTAGGTAGTAATTCTGAACTCTCTACATGGTATGTAATTTTGTTATCCATCTATCTGAATGTAAAAATTTTACTGTCATGGTAGCATGATAAATCATGTAGATGAAGAGTTAGAGTTGACATGCAAAATGCATCACTTTGTGCTGCTGCTTTTAGAGGCATGTCAGGAACACAGCAAGAAGTCAGCTTCTGGACAGAGTTTTTTGAAGACCACTGCTTGTACACTTGCAGCCATTTAGAAAGATGTCAAGTCGTCTTGGCACACCCTTTACATAATCTCCTTGTCCAAGGCTGTCTTGTGGCAATCAAACAGCTGGCTTGGCACAGCTGAACCACCAGGGCCTACTAAAGCAGAGGTTCTTATCTTAGGGCTCTGCTGCATGCACAGCCCAGCCCCCTCCTGCAGCACAGCAGTAAAATCCCTGCAATTATTATTTCTGGCCTGTGAGTCACTGCCAGGTCATCCCTTCTGTTCAAGGTACCTCAAACATGACTCTCACATGTAGGAAGATTTTGTTATATGGCTTAAGGATCAAGAGTCCTAACAACACATTGCCATTAAAGCAACTACTCATTAGTAATGTGAATTTGAAAACATCAGCTAAAGAAAATTTCTCTCAATCATGTGACTGGACTAGAGTATTTTCCAAGGTATTTTTTCTTCTACCTTTTGTGTTGTCAAATATAATTGTAAGGACACAAACTTCAGACTAAACAAATAGGTAAGTACTACTTTGCAAGTGCAAGGCTCCTCAAGAAGTATTTTTTGGTGTCTTATGGGATTGATTTTTCCACACAGGCCAGAGGATTCTATCATAAATCCTAGTGGACATAATTCTTAAAAAATGGACTTGAGGCATTCTCCCATAATTTTGTTTCTTTCCCAAAGAAAGAAACAAAACAGTTCTTTGTATAGGAATGCCATGAAAAGGATTATTTTGGGGTAAGAACACTTGCAAAAGATTTCTATCTCCTGCAAGTATTATTTATTAAAATTAAACCAGCAAACACCCACCAACCATCCACTTAGAGAAAGTCTCTTCTGTAATAATGGTGTATTTGGAACTGTTCAATCTTCAGCAGAAAAGGAAAACTGCAAAGATTTTCAAGCATGCTTAACATTGTGTTTAAACTGAGTGGGTTTAATGGTGAGTCCTGCTTATCACTGAAAGTGTTGCAGTGATACAGTGAACTGTACAAGCAAACACACAGAACCACGCAAGACTCTCCTGGTCATAAGGACTGACAGCAGGATTACGTCTTGGAGTAAAACACCCAGGATCTGATTTTCCTCAGTGACCCACAATAGAAAAATATCACAATAGGAATTCCTCTGGAAGCTTATCATCTTTTCTGAAGGGTTCTGACTCTACTCATATCACTTTTTATTTGCATGAATGTCTGTCATCTCAGAAGTCTTCTATACTGCAATAAATATATATATATATAATTATATATATATATATATATATAGGTAACTATAAGATATGCAGGGTTTTGTTTGCACACTGATGAATACCATGAATTCCTGCTGATGCTGCCACTTTTACTGGTAGATACTACATATAGAAAAGACAATGAAAATCTGAGGGAAACTGCAAAGCAAGAACATCACAATATTAGAAAACCTGCTTAAAATTTACATTTTGGAAGTGTCCAAGTTCTAAAAGATTTTCTCAGCTCAACTAATTTTTCTGTGTAAGGGTGAACTGTAACTGAATGCAAAAAGAAAGTTCTTCTTGGATCTAATAACCCTACAGAACTGACAAGAACCAAACACCCAGATCTCCTCCATGTCCTACACTACTGACAGAGGTCATTAAGATCCTGTGAGCATTTTAACATCCACTTCAATCTTTTCTACAGGACATCAGCATCTACAAAAGGCAGAGCAATAAGATTAAGGAATATACTGGTGCTTTTAACCCATTCTAAAGTGAAACGGAGTAACTGACCACACTTTCTAAATGTGAGAGTGAAAAACTCTTGGAGACAGAGGAAGTACTTGAGATTTGCACATTTTTCTTTCATCAAAAGACTTGATTTGGCTTTGTATTAAATCCCAATTTTGAATGATAAATCTAAGGCCTGCAGGATGCTGATACAATACTTATACGCCTTTTGTGAAAAGTTAATTTTGCAACTTCCAAGTAAGAAAATTAATTTTGTATCTTTCTACATCCAGGCATATGGGATACACAGTGTAATTACTCAGTAAGTACCTACCATAACCAGAGGACTCTTTCCTCCCTATTGTACACTAATCACCCAGAAGGGAAATAAAGTTGTATTACCTTCACTGTCTAATGTATGTCTAGTAATGCTACTGAGAGTACATTAAGCAAATACTGTTTAGAAAACAGAAATAATAACATAAGTGAATGCTTGTGGTGCTCATTTGCCAGAAATGCTTATGCATTGTCTGTGTGGGGGAGAGGTGATGTTTCTGTAATTCTGAATGTGAGAACTGATGCCCAGATAGTTTTTCATAGTTTTCAAGATAGTTTTCAAGAATTAAAAGCAATAAATAAATAAATGAAAATAAAAAACCCCAAACAACCAAAAGCATAAGTGGCACAGCCACGAATAAAAATCTACAAATAAAAAGAATCAAAGTCTCTCCCCGCAAAAAAAGTCCCCAATGCAACCTTCAGTTATTTACATTAGAAGACTAACCCTCCTCTTCCTACAGTCCTCACAAACCTTCCAAGATTGCTCAAGAAATGAGGCAGTAACTGCATATAATGAAACAGGTATGCAGAAATAAATAGCACAGATTAAAATGTTACATTTGGAATAATTACTTACCAGGACTGAAGAGGACAATTGCTTTCAAATATGCATATTCATACCCATCCAGACACAGTTTAACCATGCTGTTACAAAACTCTTGCAATTTGAAGACATGCTCCATTACTAGTCTTCCTCTGTCTGTTGGCAGCTTATCTAAATCAAGACACACGTAAGAAAAATTCCCAAGTTAACACACATGCAAAAATGTGTTCACACTGGAATTTAAATAATATTTTTTATTAGATTCAAACAATGGGAAATCTATGCCATGTAAAAATTCCTATTAGGTCTGAATAATCCTGACACCAGCAATTAGGGAGTATTAACTCTCTTTTTTTCCACCTTTTCCAATTAGGCTCTTCCTGCTAATGCTTCCAAGTTATGAGGCATGGACTAGAGCTTGAAATGATGAAGGAAGGAACGAACTACTTATAAGTAAAGCATGCACTGCTAATGCTGACCTGTGCTCTGTGCCTAAGGATCAGGTGCCACATGGCAGGACAGTGTCCAGCTTTGTGGGTGGTTTAGTCAGAGACCATGCCACTGCTGGGAAAGGAGAACTTTTCACCTCCCCTGATTTACACTGAGGGGAACATGGTTGGTGCAGAGCTGTTCCCCTTGAGTCAGCAATAGCAAAGCAGCCCAAAAACCCATAACCCATCCACAAACTTGATATCTCTTGGAGATACTGCAGCTGGCAGACTGCACAACTGATCTTTGCAGTCAACCTGGATTCCCAGTTTAAATGGCAGAAATACGTATTTTTAATAACGATAAAAATGCGACTAGTTACTACAATACCCTTTCTGGTAAACATAAATTACTATTACATAGACTAAAATTTCCAGATTCCATTTTTATCTGCTAGAGACAATCAGATTTGTTAGCTGTTCCAGTACATCTCACTATTTGACTCGCTTGTTTTAAGCTATTGTTATTTACAGGAGGATCTTGTGGATGTTTTTAAATCACAAAAACCCCTTGGAAATAATTCTTTAATTACCTTATCATAAAAGAGGCAAACTGATATGTCTTTCATTTAAATGAAAAATATGCCAAAGATGCAGGACATAGGATTACCAAGGAACAAAGTGTACTTAGTGGAGATCTGTTGACGACTTCCATGCAGACTAAAACTAATACATGGAAGTCAACAAGCCAAGTTATCTAAAGGAACTGTATCACCAAGTTGGCATTTAGCTGCTTTGTGTCACAGCTATGAAGAACAAGGACAGGTGGGTCATTCTTTACTTTGTATCCTTCATACAGAGGAATCATATTCACAGTACTCCTGTGTTCTTAACACTGATGCTGCCCAAAATATTCCTAATTTGGGCTGATGATATTAACAGACAGCAGAACACTATTAGACAATACAAAACACAAAAATTAAAAAAAAAAATTTGGAGTTAAATATTATAATAGCTGACTTTTGCAAAATTGCTAAAATATTCTATCTTGGGGACTGTAGTTGATAGTATCCTTTTGTTTCAATACTAACATGAAATCCTTTAAATAGTAAATTTACAATAACAACTGAAGAATAAATAGCGAGCTTCTGTGCACTTCAGAGTTTAAAAAATATCAAGTAATTCCCCAAGTCTGCAATGTGCACAGTATACACCTTACCTTGTTGTAAACTGCCTTGAAGGTGATTAACAAAAGCAGCTAAGATCGTTGCCACATTCATAACTTGTGAGCATTGTGCTAGACCAAGCGTAAAAAGTTCATTCCAGCAGGCTTTTACTAATGATATGCTGTTATCCTGTCTATTGAAAAGCACAATAAGTTAATAAAACCAGCCATTTGCATTCACACATTTTTTTAAATCTGAAGAACACTTCATAAAACATTAATCTAATTCAATCATTACAACCAACACCAAAATGAAGTTCCGCATCATTTTACTTTGCATGCTAGAATTAAAATACCTTGTTTAAAGTGATTTTTGTAAAGCGATACATTTTTGTTTAAGTGACCTAAAAGGAGATAGATTTCTATTACAAAAGCAAGCTGAAGTTACAGTAAATGACAACTGTCACAGTGTACTCCACCATACTAGTTTTCTTAGGATTTGGGACAACATTTGTATGCATGGGCAAAAAAAGATTGCACTGTTCCTCTATTTAGACATAGAACAGACTCACGGGTTTTGGGGTTTTTTTCCACTTGAAAACTGACAAGTTGGTATAATTTTTTAATTAAAGATAGAGGTGACATGGAACATGTGTGATCAAGCTTCTGAGCTTCCTGGCTGCTACTGTCTGCATCCCTTTCAAGTTTGGAATAAGGTCTGAAATACAGACTTCAAAGTATAAATAGCAGTCATAAGGATTTATTTGCTGCAGCTTAAAATAAAAGATATCAATTCATATTCAGCCACTTTCATATTAGTAACCTAACTTTTAGTTATGCCAAGCAGCTCTAACTCACAGAGCTTAACAAGACCTCAGTACCTTAGAAAGCAAATCCCACCAGAAAGGAGCCAAATTCAGGTAAGACGTTTCAGTTTTAGCCAGTGAATACAAGTAATGGAAATTTAAAAGAAGTACAAGATCTATCAAAGAAGAAAAGCATATTAAAGCCAGGATTTCAACTACAAAAATACAGTGGAATGGATTTTTGAAGAATGCAGATATAATCTTCAGGAACAGTTCTGATGATTTAGTGCAATCCTAAGATGCCAAATGACTGGTGAACACAGAACCGTCCTTAACTGGACTACAAAGAGCTTACTGAGAGCACTATTTCCATTCTGATCAAGTTCTTGTTATGGTAGACTTGATACTGTACATGCAGCTTCTGCACATATTGGTCACATCTTTGTTCACCTCCTTTAACATAATCAGAGGGACTGTGCTGAGCACCATTGGAAATACGGTGTACTGGCTACTCCTCTGATTTGTGTGTGTAGATAAAAATATCAACTACAGCATCTTTATGGCTGATCAAAGTTACACCAGAACCAGTTCTTAAGTTTGCTTAAGCAGCCTCACAAAACTGTAACCAGCTTGTTACCAGCTTGGTGATGGTTTCAGTAGGAAACTCTCTTAAGAACAAAAATGCCCATGCAGGAAGATGAGCTAATCAATATCTGGCATTATTAACTACATCATTAGGTCAAAGGCAACTATCCTGCTGTGACTAAAGGAGAATGTTGCCTGAGGAGGAAACAACCTAGGTACAATTATCCATCTTCCTTACAAAATCATTACTCATCATGCTCCATGAATTTCTCTTCAGTTTAAAAGTGAAATGAGTCACTCTTCTGAAAGCCAAAATTATAGGATATAATGTACTCCAACTATAAAGGGTGCATTAATTTCAAATACATCTCTACTTGAAAATAGTTTGCATTTTAGGCGCTTCAAAGAGAAACTGAATTTATGTTATTTATATACTGTTGCCCATGATCTTGACTGGGTCTATAAATGCTATTACAGGTGAATATTAACACTATTATGGCAGCTTACTCCTCCACATTTTTTAAGCAGAAAAATATATTGTGAAGTAACAGATAAAAAGAGCAGGTGCAGATTTTTCTTGCTAAATCTTTTTGGCGAAAGAGGTCTTCTGTACTACATTTTATTTTTAAGAAGCAATTCCCATTTTTTATTAGAATACCAATTTGTGCTAATTTGCAGTTGTCTCTCTGTAACCAAAACCTTTTGACATAATGTACTATGTCTATTTGCTATGCATTTTGTAATTCTGCAGGTCAACAATTTCTACCAGAACAAAACATCATATTTAACTATTTTTTTACCCCTACTATTTTTTAACTTTATACAATATTCCTTTGTCCTTCTCCAATACAAAGGCTTAATTACACACAATGCAGTATCTTTCCTTAAAAAGTGTAGAATAATTTGGCTGAAGCATCTGAGTAAACATAAATGGTAATCACAGATCATCCTGCTTTTGACAGCTTGCCTAGAAAAGGGGACAATCCCCCATTTTAAATAAGGAATTCTCTTTTCTGCCACAGCCACAGGCTATTTTGATATTGAATTAAACAGAAACACTGAGATGAGAACAAACTATCATGATTTATTCGACCATTTGTGTCAGACCTGATACAGTATCTTTATTTGTATCTTCATAAAATTACTTCCGAATATAGGATAAATCAGTTTTTCCCATGTAGTTTGGACATTTTTGTTTTAATGATGATCAGCAATGGACTACAAAACTGAACCTAAGTGATACATTGAATTCTGATGGAGAAGCAGGATGCTATACAAACTATAAAAAGAACAGTTAGAATTACCTTTTGGTTACAGGAGCAAATTATTTTTGGCAAATCTTCTGAAACTAGACAACTTCATTCTGAATGTCTGCTGAATCTAGCAAACCATTTTCTTCATGTAGGTTATTAAAGGCAAGATTATTACTAGTAATTCACCTTATAAGGATAAAAATTTCAGACAGGAGCTTCTTTTTGGTGATTGCCTGATAAGCATCAGGATGAAGCACAGAGCTGTAGCTATTAAAAAGCTGATAGAAATTCCTATTTTCTCAAAATATTTAAGAAGCAGCAGTGTGAAGGTGTTTGATTGTTTTAAATCTACTCCTTTTTCTTACAAAACCCAACCAAGTCCTGAATTTGGACTCAAATTTGGAGTAGTTTTAATTCTGAAAATTTACCTTACAATTAAGATTTATAACAGGTTTAATTAGTAGTTTTATATTTTTACAAGTCCCTGAAGAAGCCAGCAAAATCCAGGAATTCAAAAGCACATGTACACAACGTAAGTGAATAAATGGAACACTTACCCCAAAGCTTGGAAAGATGGAATGGAACGTGCCCAGTGCATGGACAAGAAAAGCAACCTGGAGGCAGACTCACAAATATAGTGAACATTAAGATAATCAGGCATAGGAGAAGGCATGGTGAGCTGCAAAAAAGAAAAAAAAAAGAAAAAAAAGTAGGAAAAAAAGAAGAAAGTGTAAGAGTTCTTTTATTTTCTTCATAATACATTTAGGAAGAAATCAGTCTTTTGAGTTTCTTGTAAATGAAAAAATAAAATAAGTTATAATCCCAATAAAACTGAATGACTCCCTTTTGCATTATTAGTCACACCATTACACACTGTATGTTAAATAACTACACAGCAACAAAAAAGACAAAGTTTGATTCGTTCATGGAGATTCATGTCTGGGACAACTGGAAATGGAAAATCTCAAAACTCAACTTCCGAGACATTCTCAAAGAGTAAGAGAGAAGAATCATTTTAAGTGGAATGAAGTTGCTTACATTAGAGGAGTTACAACTCCTGGAGAGAGAGAGAGAGAGAGAGAATGTGTGTGTGAGAATCCTAGTTCACAAATAATCTTCTTTTATTTTACTTTTAATTAATATTTTACAAAGAAATACAAGAGAAATCTTTTTATGTTTGAGCAAAATACCTAATACACAGCTCCTCACAAGTCCAAAAAATATAACAAACATATATCAGAAAGGACCCTTCACAATAGTTAGTAAGTAAAATTAGTGATGTTACCTGCACATGTGAAGAAAGAGATTCGACCCAAAATAGCTTAGAACATGTAATTCTGTCTTCAGAAATTAATATTTTTTAATATAATGTTCTGGCTAATGCAGTTTTAAAGAAAATGCTGACATTTGCATTAGAGATGTTCATTGGAATGATCAAAACAGATGCTTGTAAAAGGGGTAAAGTTTAACCAAATGCCTGTTACTGAGTTTTCAGATGACCAAGCTTTTTGATATATCCATGAAAAATAAGGATATAAAAGATGAAAAAAAAAAGATAGAAGGAATTCCTGCAACCTTGTAAAATGAGAAATAAATCCAGAAAATATATGGCTAACTAACACAGCAACTGTATTTAAGTCAATTTCTAGCATGCTAAAATAGGGTATCTACAAAAACAAGAAAGTGACAGATTCACTTAAAGGTCTCAAAATCCAGCTGCAGATTGCATCAGATCCACCCATTCAAGTGAGAATGTGGATGCTGACTCTGCTTCATGCAAGGAAATGCTGACTCTGCTCCATGCAAATACTTTGTCTATGCAAATCCTTTTGTATGGCTTACCCAGTATTTTTAAGGTAAGTAACTATAAAATAACCAGTGCAGCTAAACCACTGCAGAGTGCAGGACTTTCACCCAAACAAAGAATTAAGCAGCGAACAAAAGCAGTTTATTAACTGGAAATTAATGCTAATACCTGAACAAATACTCCTCTAAGAAATTCAAAATAAAGCTTGGTCAGGTTATTATTGTACATCACTATGCCAAAACAGTTACAAACAGTCAACAGTAAGAAAGTATTCAGTACCCTGAATGCTACATGAGCATCACTGAGTAGTGGCCCCTCTATTTCCACGATGTTCATGCTTGTTTCTCCCCCAAGCAGCTGTGCACTGGTGTCAATGCTTTCAGAGTTCTGGCATGCTGCACTCTCTCCTGGATTTAGTGCTTTTGCAAGAGTATCAAATGCCCTGTAAGATCACAAACAAACAAAAAGAAAATTTAATTTTAGAGACCGTTTCAATTTAAAAGGAACCTGCACAAGTCTGAAACCTGTATATAGAAGTCTGTTTCAAAGAGTGAGATTTGGAAAATAAAAGGCAGCAGGCATGCTCTTCCTGACATTCCATCGAACTCTGAAACAAAAATTAGCAGCAGATCCTGTTTACACTAGTTGCCAACAAATTCACAGTTTTGACATATTGGTTGTGCTGCTGAATCACAGTTTGCTTTTCAGGATCTCTTTAGTGATGTTCACTGAGAGTGCTGGCATGAGTGTTTTGAGGACATGATCACTAGACTGCTGTTACAGTAACTTAGTACATATATAAATTTTACAGGCTTTATTGACATGAAGCACAAACAGAGTAAAATATTATTTTTTTTAAGTAATGAGTTGTAGTTAGATTTTTCAACTTAATTTGAAAAGACTGCTTCAAAATATGTAAGAGAAAGCACTCCCATGCTTTCAATACAACCCTTAGTACCCTCTGCTGCATGGCAGTGACTCTTGGCTGTCACAAGCACAAATTCCAGAGGGCAGATGTCAGGACAAGCACAGATGTATTACTCAGTATTTGGCTGCTTGATAACATGTGTTGTTTTTCTGCTCATGAATACACCTGAGAACTACAACTGACACACCTTCAATCAAAAATACAGACATCATCACTGCCTACAGACAGATGACATATCCTGGGAACAGCAACATTTCTATACAGTATTCAATGAAAAACTCATGCACTGAGGCCAGAAAACTTTACAAAAGCTGATGTATGTAGTGCTCATTCTCAATTTATAGACGTGTTTATTACCACAGAGTCTAAAATCACTGATTTAATTCCAAAATCTGGTATAGAACTTGGCCAGCTTCTCTACCCCCACACTCTCTCTAGCTACATGAATTCACTAACACGCTAAAAAAAAATAAAAATCTAGCTGTTTAACATGACTATGCACAACCAAATGAAATATCACAGGGAAAGAGCTGCTCACACTGCCTCAAGGCTTGGGATGGTCAATGCACTGCTTTTTGGGCCTCACTAGCCTGTGTACCTTGATGTATACACACCAGGGTGACTAGGGCATATGCAAGTGGACTATACAGACATACCTGGGCCATCTTCTGTCTCTGGTATGCACAAAGTTGGCACAAAAGGAAGGCATTCATGGCTCAGCTCTAGAAACTATACTATGGACTCCTGCTAGAAGATCTGAGTTTCAGGTCTTCCATAATTCACTCTGCAGTCTTAGGTAAAACAGGCAAACACAGCAGCTCAGTGACAGCTTTTAAAGAAACACCAGGATCTCTGCAGGGTTCTTCATGTGGCAGGGACAGAAATTTAAGAGAACAAGACTTCCCCTTTCCCCAAAAGGTACATGTCACATGCATCTGTCACTATCTTGTCTTTATTCTAGCACAGACTGAAGAGTGCTAGAAAAATAGTGTGGGCATGCACACTTGTTAACCATGTCTGTCCATGACACTTTCCTCCCAAGTCATTCTTCAATGTTACTTTCAAAGAAATCTTCTCCCTCCTATCTCATTAATTGCCAGTAGTAAGCCAGCAGAAGGCAGTAGCAGCTTTGCTTCCTCATGGCTCAGCAATGTGAGTCCTTTCCTACATAAAGCCCCACCATGAGCAAGGTCTGTAAGGTAAAACACCAGGAAAAGGAGAATCTAGAACAAAGCCTGCCTGGGAGCTATGAAAATCTAGCCCACAAAGTGAGAAAACGAGGCATAATCAACATTAAAATACATTGTATTGATATCCTTTGCTACAGATAATTTTGGTTCTCTTTTTGTCAGGCTCAGTCATCAACAGATATATAAGACTGCAGATAAACTGTAAAGAAATACTATCATGAAGCATTAGAGAACAAAGGACATAAAATTACAATATAAAAGCAATGAGTTGTTTGCAGCAAAACTGAAATAGTAACTACTGCAAGCAATGAATAAAATACATGAAAAGCATGGATGGATGAAATGTGCTCTCTGAAGTCCCTTAAACTCTTCTTCCTCAATAAACATCTGTGTCTGTTAGATCATGCTGGCATAGGGCCTGACAGGGAACTCAGTAATTCAGAGAAAATTTTTAGTTTCTCTTGGAATAACAACTTCCCTTTCACAGCAATATTTAACTAGCTATTAGGTATAGCTATTAGGTAACCTACTTGACAAGAGTATGTGTGTCAAGTCAGAGCTCTTTCAAGCTCTCTGGCTGAGAGACCCAGATGCCTTTTACAGACAGACTTTTAGAACTGAACAGAAACCCTGAAGTTGGTAAAAATAAGCATCTGGAAGTCCCAGCAAATGAAAGATTACTACATCTCTCTGAACAGCCATAGTACTGAATGATGGCTATCAGCACATGTAACAATATCACTTACACGGCATATTCTAACATTCTTTACTGAGGAGGACACAGCAAGGGCCCAAATCAGCATCTATAAGAAGTCAGACTGACTTTCTAAGCAGTATATAAAGAAAGGAACAGAAAAAAAGTAATCTGCTTGCAATTACACAAAGCAGTAGAGACCACAGGGGAAATCAGATTTTTCAGCCACTATATGCCCACCTTTTTCCCCTAAACAGATTTACTCCACACACACTTTCAGAACAGAATGTAAAATGTGGGTGGTGCGTAAAAGAATATTGCTGGGACAGCAGTCAGAATCTTGCATGAAATGACAACCAACAGGATTGTGACTGATGGAAAAACTCTGAATGTTCTGTATATACATCTTACACATATGATCACCACAGCAGCTCAGTTAAAACCAGTGCTGAACACAAGTTTGTAAGATACTTAGTGAATGCATTAATATTGGTAGTGAGAATTCTCTAACTTCTCTTGTTAGGAGGAAATTGCTTTTCAAGCTTTTAAGGTGATTAATAGTTACAGGCACTTAACACAGATGAGATCTCTTAAGAACAAGAACGAGTTTTCCAGGATGATGCAAAGTACTAAGACTACAGTACAAGACCTAACTAAGACCTACCTTAGCAAGGCCAACCAAAAGATAAGAAAATCAGCTGTAACATTTACACTGAAGTCAATTTCAAGTACAAACAACTAAAACGATTTATTTCTGTAATGGAATTTTTTTTTAATTGCACTTGGAAGAATCTTACAATATTTACCTTCTACATGAGCTTATGCTGATATTACTATTACTTTTAAAGCAGATAAATTTCCTACATTGTGATGATTTAACTAATTGTCTGGTCTGAATTGACAGAGACCTTGAAAAGGATAGTATTTTTAAGTGTAATATGCCTTACCTTGTAACATCACTACTAGCTTGTTCTTCTTGCTTGAGTTCAGATAATGATGCATCTCCATTACTCAAATTTTCAATCATGGATAGCTCTGTACTGCTTTGTGAGACGTCTTTGCATTTACTGAGATTTGCTAATGAAGTCACTACATTTGCCAGTGTACTTAAATCTCCTTGACATGCTTCTACCTAAAGGAAAAGAACAGCTTTTAATTCTCAGATAATTGGCAGCAGTAAACCTGCAAGAGAAGAGCCTAGCTTTCACATAAATGAAGAATAGAGCATATATAAAGATCTACCTGTAAGAAAACTGTTTGCAGTACATAAGTAACCACAATACAGCCATCAGACACTGCACTGCATCAAAAATATGGAATACTTTGACATTTACTTGTAAAAGTAATAGCTATCTATTTCTTTCAGAAAGAATACTACTGATGGTAAGCAAGTGCAGAAAGATTTCACATCTCTATGCACTCGTCTATCACCAGGAATATAAGACTGCTCTAGATTATATTTTTAGCATCTTCCTTCGCCATGTAAATGAGTCAGTAGTAACAGGGGAGGAGAATGAGAAGAAGGAATTAATGAAAAGTCACCTTTATAAACAAGCATAAAAAGAATTATGCTGTAGCCTTTTTGGTGTTTATGTCTTTGTTAAACTGCAAAGGAAAAAAGTGATTCAGTACTGTTTAGCAACTCAGAGAAGCAGTAAGATGTGTCCCACTCTATCCCAGCAAAAGAAAAGAAAAAAAAAGTACATTATTACAGACAAGTGTGCTGCTGCTAACACCAGACAGAACAAGCAAAGCAAAATACATGAAAACAGCATGAGGGTGCCATTGGTCACTCTTCACACAGGGTACCATTTGTTGTCACTCACCCCTAAAACAGGGCACCAATCAGACAGTGGTCACACGACTGACACCAGTGCCAGTCCCTTGTTATCTAAAAACTTCCCCTGATTGACAGAGGACTCAAAAGATTAGCACCAAAGATGGTAGAAAGCATCAGCAGTTTATTAAAGCCTTCACACCTTCTCTCTGTTACAATCCCACAAGCAGCACCAGGCAATACAGACCCCTTCCTCTCACAGCACAACCTGCTAGTTCTAACACCACCTCTCTCCTCCTAACTCTTTACATCTTTTCTCTCACATGCATAACACCTGCCTGCCCTTTTACTCTTTTGTGATTGGTCAATACACATCAGCATTCCATGCTGCTTCTCCTTCAGTGCTGTTTACCTGTCTTACACAGCTGCAACTTATCAGGAGCAAGACTGCAGCACTATCTCCATTCTCGCACATGAGGTAATTGAATATCAGCTAGAAAAACACAAATACTGTGCCATATGTGAAGAAGCTACCACATGACTTTAGTGGATCAGTAAGTGCAACAAAATGGAAACAAAGGAAAAATAGATCATAAATAAAATTGTTGATGAGATAAATCTTATCAGCTTTGCCAAAAAAATAGTGATTCAGGAGAAAAACATATCCAACCGTATTTACACATGGCACTGTGATAGTGTGTAAAAGTGCCATAAGAAGTTGTGAACGCTTCACTTCATTTGTACAAAAGAGCAGGGCAAGTGTCAGGATTATCCCAAAACAAAAATTAAAACAATACTGCCCTTAAGGCTCCTAAAAATGTGAAGGAATGGCATTTACTTTGTTGTGTTTTCAGTGTTTTTACTGTGTGATGCTAAGAGGATTCTTGTAAAGAGAAGGCATTTGTAACAGTGGTGAATGTTGTAAAGGAGTGTTTTAAAAATTAATTTAACCAAATAGAACACCCTTCTCTCCTTACATATATATACCATTACAGCAATTAGCTCTACTTGTTATATCAGTCATATCATCACATACCTTATCTGGAGTCATCAGCACAGTAGGTTCACTTTTTATTGCAGACGGATGAATGTTAACAAACATTCCTGATTCCAGTAAACCCGTTGATCTGACAGAAAACAGCACAGGTTTTAATTTTGATTAATTTTAAAATTCAGTAATTTTTTTTTCTAGAAGATAGAGATAGCCACTTCTGAATACAATTTACATACCTTGCTGTTTCATTGTCTGTTACAAAAGTTGGGGTTGCAGCTAATGGGCTACGGAGATCTTTCCGAATGTAGATCTTTTCTGTAGAAGCTGCACAGTTCGAAGATTTTTCTCTTGACACTTCAATAGGTTTCCTCTCACACTGTACAGCTACAGAAATAATATCCAACTGTTAAATCACCCTGAATTACAGAATAAGAAATAATACTTTCTTCTTTATTTAATATTTGTTTTTAATAATAATCCTGAAAATAGCTAATATATATATATTAAATATATCCCATAACTACAAGCTAACAAGTTGGATAAAACCAGCACACCAACTTGATGAGTTCTAAGTGAAATGATGTAGTAGTCAAAGTCTGAGATGGAACATATTGCAACATTTTAAAGATAAAATTAAGGGAGACATCCCCTCATTTTTATCTTGAATCAAAGTGGCAGCTTAAAGTTTCGCATTCTCTCAGTTTCACTATCTCACACTCTCACTTCCTTTGTAAAGGACTCATGGTATGTTTTTCCATGGACTGCGGGTCTGTGTTGAACCCATATAACTTCATCCACTTAATGAAGCTTCTCAGGTTAGGACCTCAGACAATACAGAGGGAAAGGCACATTCACAAAGTTGAGTTCAGACCATTTAAGATAAATTTGGGCAAGACCCTGGCTCACAGTCACTGACTTCAGAGAATAAGTGGATTTTTTAATTTGAATGACTCAGTGAAACAAGGTGGAATGAACTGGGGCTTTAGCCCACAAATATATCATCTTGGTTTGAACATTAAAATAAAACTTACAGTATTACCCTCTATAGGGAGAATGTGGAAATGTGAAAAATGTGTAACTTCAGATAAAAAATTAAAAACCTTTCAAGATAGCAGTAGACTGTGATGCTATTCAAATTGTCACACTGATAAGCATCTTAAACCCCCTATGTTGTAATTTTAAGTATTGACAATGCTGTTGAAGTCAGCCTGCAACCCACAAATAGTGCTTTAAAGGGTGGGAGATGGAGGCAAGTATTTAATCTTCCTTTGTAAATGCTGTGCTCAGTATCTCTCACTTTGCTGAGAAAAGGCCAAGGCTTCTTCAAGGGACAAATAACCCCCACTGAGGGAGCTACAGTCCAAGACCATGTTAAGTTTTCTTTCCTTTCCTTTCTCCACCCCACTGAGGAACGAGACTTCTTATCACCAAACAGTCCTCTCTCCCACTCACTATTCCCCCATGACCCAGAGATTATTTTCCTGCCTTCTGATCCCTAAGCCAAGTGATTTTGTTCTGCTTAAAAACTCTTCTGTGGAGGGGCCTTTTCTTACTTACTGCCAGCTGAACTAGAGGGTAAAGATCCACTTTCACTGCCCCAGCTTTTCCTCCCTTTCTGAATTAATTTCCTCTGTGTTAGTGATTTCTGCTGACAGAGGCAGGGCTGTAAGGAGGAAATGTCCACAGAAGTTCAAGAGGGTCAGTAAAGTAAGTGCAGGATGACAGAGAGCAGAGAACAAGACCAATACTGTATGTACTACAACAGTGTTACAGTATTAGGTCTGAAGAATTTGTGTTTTGTGTGATTTTCTGTGTATTTACTATTCTGATACTGCTGTGATATTGCACTACCACTACATCTAATGTATGGAAAGCTAGAGAGGAACTTGGAATTTGCAGGCATCAGTAACAACCGAACTTTAGGTCACTACAGATCTCTGCCTTGTGAATAACTCTCTGCAGAGCTTTGCCAAAAGTGAACAGCAATCTCAGTTGTGGAAAAACTGAAAGGAGAGTTCAAAAAGTTCAGTAACTTAACTTGAACTGCACAAAAAAATGCAGACATGTTTGATATTTGCCACATAGGAGTAACAATTCATTCCCTTTCATCCTGTGGGATGGAGCTCATTAGGCTTTTAAAGCAAACACCTGAAAGCATTTAACATTGTGATACACCAAACTTCCTTAAAAGGAAAAAATACAACGATTTAAAAATCTGTAACCAAGATAACAATTTGTATCTATACAAAGCATATCTTCTGTAGCACAAAGCAGCTGGCAGGTGCAGCAGTTTGCTCCTATTCAGACTTACAATCCTGTTTCATGCCAAAGGCGATGCATCTCTGCAGCCTACAGTACTGGCAGCGATTCCGGTGGTGCTTGTTAATGACGCAGTCCTTCGTTCCCCGGCACGAATAAACCAAATTCTTCCGTATGCTCCTTTTAAAGAATCCTTTGCATCCCTCACAGGTCACTGCTCCATAATGACGCCCTAGTTCCAAAGCAACAGAAAATGTGACATTAATTTTACAGTATCATATTCATTTTATGGACTTGACATTTATTAAAGACAAAGTATTAGCTATTTTACCCAGAAAAGGAACACTTGTTTTTCCCATTGCAGATCTTAAAATATACTGGGGCTATAAAACATAAAAAAGCAAGAACTATTTTTCCAGTTCAAAGCTCTTAAACAAGATTTTACAAACAAGCAAGTTGCTTATCAAATTATTTCCTTATCTGTTGACAGCAGTGTTAAAAAAGACTAAGAAAACAGGTCAGTAAGAACATAGCAAAAAAAATTAATTTATAGATTCCTCTAGTGATTTTCCTGTGAGTTCTCATTACAATTTCAGCTGTTGAAATTGTATGCCTTAAATCTAATGCAACAATGGAAAGTGCAAACATGGCATTGACAGCATGAGGCAATCACTGCAAAGCTTTATTTTCACCTTTCATTTTCCTAAAAGGGTAATGGTATGTCCATAGTTCTTGCAGTAAAGCATCAATGAAAGAATAATCTAAAAGAATTACAATATTTTTTTTGAAGACCAGTTCTGCAAGTTTTCTACATAATACAAAAAATTCTAGAATATACTACAAAAAGTAAGATTTTATTTTTAGAAGTAAATTATTTTGATTTTGCATTAAATAGAAAGACTAATAAAAAGGATTGATGAAGGCATGCTGGCCATTACAACAATTTTAATTTATGAATCCTTGAAATACATATGGCACATTACAAAATAAATCACAAATGTAACCTAATTTAGGAGAAAACATTTTAAGGCTCTTTCCTGAAATTTCTAGAAATTCTGACAGGTTTTCTAGATTCCTCTATGACAACCTTTTTACCACTACTAAAATGTGAAATTTCAAAAGCATCATATGTATTAAAAGAATATTGTCTGAAATATTTTAGTAGCAGCTGGATAATGAATATTCATTCTGCAAAGTAGCAGGGCTGCTTTTTCACTTACTCTTTTGATGTAGCTTCTTGGATTCCAGCTTGGAAGTATCTGCAAAGCAGTTTTCATGACAGTGCCTGTCACATGGGAGGCTCCCCAAAACCTGCAGCTGCTCAGAGGAACATGGCACTGTCCCCAGAGTCACTACCACTGCCCAATATTCCAAGGCCAGCACAGGAGGAAAACCTCCTTGGATCTCCAGCCCCTCAAGAGAGACTCCAGCCCTCCTCTGGGGAGTCAGAGAAGTTTTAACAATTAGAACATACCAAACAGATCTTTGCCTTAAGTTTGGCAGAAATTTCCTTGAGATGGATGAGGCCTGACAAGTATTTAGAGCTCTAGCAACCGTATTTTTTATGTAAAACTTTGCCAATTTTTTGAAAAAAATATTTAATACGTTTTACTTTCTAGCGAGTTTGCTCCCTGCTGAAGGGAGACCTCACAGTGGTCTGCAGGTTCCTCACAAGAGGAAATGGACAAGCAGGCACTGACTACTGCCTCCAGAGCCAGGACCCAAGGGAATGGCACAAAGCTGGTCAGGGAGATTTTAGGTTATATTTTAGGAAAAAGGTTCTTCACCCAGAGGGTGACTGGGCACTGGAACAGCTCCCCAGGGAAGTGGTCACAGCACCAGCCTGGCAGAGCTCAAGAAGAGTTTGGACAAGGCTCTCAAGCACAGGGTGTGACTCTTGGGGTGTCCTGTGCAGGGCCAAGGGTTGGACGTCAGTGACCCTTGAGGGTCCCTTCCAGCTCAGGATATTCTATGAAAAACAACAATAAATTCTATCCATGGATACTAGAGTACCACTTAGTGAAATTCTCCACTGCATGTATAGAAATTTATACATGTATATGCAGGCAAACTGTTATACAGCTTCAGAAGAATTTTAAACTGCCTTTATAAAATTGCACCACCTTAAAAAAAAGAGAGAAAAAACCAAATACCTGATGCTTTGTCTCCACACACAACACACAGATCAAACACTTTATTTAGGCCCTGTTCATTGGGGGAGTTGTCCGTTAAAATCTGAAAAAAAAGTGTGAAATAATTTAATTTTTATTTTTCTCACCATTTAGAAATAATAAATATATCTCATGCTCGTGTTTTTTGTCTAAGATAGGGGACTAAATCTACAAAGTATCATGTTTTCTTGATTACATCTAATACTGCCATGCCACTGTGCTCCCTTTCAGGAGGGAACAAGAGTTTTACTTGTAATGCTTTTGAGAAGAATTCAAGATCTCATTTCTCTAAATTCTACTTTTGCAAAATGGACTGACATTTTAAAAAACTTTCAGCATCTGCATACTCTTACCATTTGTTCAATTTTATATTTATATACTAGTGGTTCATTGATAGTACAAAAGAGATAGAAGCACTGAACAGACAGAACAAAAAAAAGTCCTTGCAAAGGCTACTAGACCTACACAGAGGTTTATTACCTTCTTTTTTTTATAATACACAAAATATGGACCAAAAGGAAATGTACTCTGGACACAACCTTTAATTTCCAACCGGTATATAGCTTGGCTTTCAGTTACAGTTTGACATTATTAAAATATTCTTGTCTTGTCTCAGTCATTTATCTCTGGCACCTGCAAAACTTTGTTAAGCCCATAATTTTAGAATCCCAGTACTACAGGGCAGGCACCAGAACATTTCACTTAATCTTTGAAAACTATCCCACCACAACATAAATAAAGCACAGAAAAAAATCCATTTAAAAAAGGAACATAGAAATCACAAGTAACAACCAAACATCATCTTGACATAGAAAAGAAAAAAATGTTCCTCTCATTCAAAAGAGAATATAGTTTAGAAGCTTTAAGACTTTTTAACTTCTACTGTGCCTTAAAGGGAAGCCAGACTCCACATTCTTGCTTTGCATGTTCAGAACAGCACCTCTGATAAAAAGGGAAGTAACCAAAACAGAAAGTACTCTCTCCTCCAGAGAGAAAATTTGGAAATTGTGTTTTTTAGAGTTTGGAACATAGTACAGACGATGTATGTAGGAAAGTTTAACAAGCATACTTCTTTCTAGTTAGCCTTGTTACCAATACAGTCTCTGAGATTCATCTAGTATGTTTTCTTTAAAAAAGCACCAACTTCTTAAGAAAAATAAGATGAGTTAAGAGAATATTAACCTATTGATCCATCCAAATGTCCAGTATTAACATTATGTATTTTCATGATATTATAGAAAATATAAATTCTAAGTCCTTCCATAAATTAAAGCTGCACTGAAATGGGAAGTTCCACATAAGGAAGGACTACAGAATCGGCCCATGAGGAGATAAAAATCCCAGACTCAGAGAACTTATTAACTGACCTTGAACATGAAGAATAAAAATTTACTATTAATATGAAAAGGAGCCACCGAAGTTAAAATAGATGATGGGAGAAAGGGTCTTGCCAAATGAGTCAATGTAAAGATAAGGTGCAATAACAGAGAGGTTTTTGGCAGAACAAACAAATGGGCATTTCAAGTGAAGGCTACAGAAGAAGAAGAAGAAGAAAACAGGTGAAATTGGAGATGGAAAGATCATTTGAGGGAGAAAATACAAAAGATCCCAAAGGGATGCAGGTGAATGGCAAATGAATGGTACTCTGTATTTCATGGGATTTTAAATGAACAGAGGAAATCTCTACCCATATATATCCGAGGACAACAGAACAATTTAACTGGGGTGACAGAATACCCTGTTGCTTCTCAAACTGATCTATTTTGCCCAAGTGATACAATCAGAACTACAGCTTTCAATTTTTTTTACAGATTTCCTCTTTTCCTGAATTTTGCCTTATAAACCAGTGTGGCATACTTCTCATCTCTTAAGTTGTCTTTGAAAATAATTTTTATGTGGACTACTCATATCCCACTAGTTTATATTTTTGTTGAGGCTTACCTAAAATACAAAGTGTATGATAACACTAAGCATGCTTCAGTGCCTCTCAACAGGATTGGCTTTTGCTACCGGTCCCATATTCACAGTAATCAAATTCTTTGGAGCAAGGACCTAGGGTGTCCATTTACAAAGAACTGTGAATTCCAAAAATAGTAATATTATGTAATACAGAGATTCTTTCAAGCTTACACAATGTGTAGGTAGTGAATCAGTGGACTGGTTCACAGAAGAGCACAAACTGGACAGTTAAAGAGTCTGCAGCTGAAAAGAGATTGCTTGAAAGAGGATTTTGTAGTGATCTATAAACCCTTACACAAATCCTTAATAGTATCTTCTAGTGCAAGAGACACCTAATTAAACAATTCTCTCAGATGGTCAAATAATTTAACGTGTTCTTGGCACACCATAGGATATTATACAGAATAAAGCTTACATGATCTATATAAATACCAAAAAAAGGTTGTTTAATAGCAGCTATCAAATATGATGGTCTAACTGCAGTCTCCAAATCAGGAGGCTCCTCTGTATCATCAGCTAATGGAAGTAAAAGGATATGCTCAAAAAGATCATTATTTACTTGGCCATCTTTTAACATTTTTCCTTAAGCAGCTGTTTATGGTCACAACGTTTAAGTGTTTGATCTGGCACTAAATGGACTGCAGCTATCTGAATGCAGCCTGGGACTAAATGGACTGCAGCTATCTGAATGCAGTCTGGGACTAAATGGACTGCAGCTATCTGAATGCAGTCTGGGACTAAATGGACTGCAGCTATCTGAATGCAGTCTGGCCCACCACGGATGTACTGTAACAGCAGCAGCAACGTGTCTGGGTGGAACACATGCAGTACTGTACTGCAGCTGCATGCAGTATCCTCCTACTTCATGCTGAAGCAGGTCACATCTCCCAGCTCTCCTTGCAAGTTTCTGACACTCTTCACATCAGTGCCAAGCCATCCCTGCCAGGCTGGGACAGAAAGCCTGGAAGTTGGAAGGGTGGCAACTAAAGAAATGGCACATACAATGTGCATGGAGTAAGGTACACTGGGGACCAGCTAAGGGAGCTACAACCCTGCCTAGCTACAATATCACATTAGTAAACACAAAAGCATTAGTGTTATTTCCTCACCCCCATGGAGTCATGTATTGCCCCACTAAATAGTCTGAGCACTGCTGTGGACTACAATTCACACAGCTGAACAGCAGTTGCAACAGCGTGCAAAAAGGGAAACCAGCAAAGGGAAATGTTAAGAGAGAAGGACAATGGAGAAAAGTGAATGTTTTTCAACAATACATGAAAACAGATGGAGAGTTAACGAGGAGAAATAAAGGACTGTTGGCATGGCAGAATCTGGAAATGACAATAAAAATAACTGTATTTTTCCTAATGTCATGAGCCAACATATAAATTTTAAAAGCAAGAAATTTACTAAAAAAAGTTTTTTCATAATTTTTAAATATCCACAGTGAGTCGTAGTGCAAGGAAAATTATACTTAAAAAAAAAAAAAAAAAACAAAAAGGAGAACCCAGACAGACTTATTTGGAAATAAAACATCTTTTCTTATCCCATTTGAATGAAAAATATGAAATAAAGTGGATTATCTACCTGGATGTGTTGTGCAGATATATCAGGGGATGCAAAAAACAGTTGGTTGACACCTGCAGCATCTGGAGTTGCTAGGATAACTTTTCCTGGAGTGGAATCTTGTCTGGCAAGGATCACCTTGCTTGGGGTAGAGCCATCATGATTTGTTAAGATGAACTGCTTGCCTGCTGAGCTCTGATCAAGTGATGTAACAATCTGAATCTTCTGGCCCGTCTGCTGATCTGTGACAATCTAATAATACATTTATCTCAATTGTTATGGTGATTTAACCTTTTGGACCCAATCCGGGCACTTGAAGAAAATGGGATTTTGCCTTTCACATTCGAGAAGCAGGATCATCTTCCCCTCCATCACACAAGAGTGAATTAAACTCAGGCAAAAACCTGGATTTTCACTGTATTTGAAACACATTTCAATCAAGGTGTTTGAAGTCAAACCTGAGTTTGTACTCAATTTTTACAACTGACACGTGTTTTTACAACACTACTGAAACTCCTGACAATTCTAACATCCAGAACTCAAGGCATGTCTGTAGCTGAGCCCTAAGACCCATCAGGTTATAAGAAATAATAAATCTTGAATTCGCTGCTCTCTACATGAAGTGTCTGCAGCACCTCCAAGGTTTGGTTACTTAACATGGAACTTCTTAAAACCACAACGTAGATGTCCAAGTGAAAAAAGTAAGCAGCAAACAGCAGGAAAAGCAATTATATTGTTGCACCTATATACACATTTTAGGCTTCATTTTGTGGGGACCTTTTTTTACATATACATTTCTAAATAAATCAGTGAAACAGAATCTCCTTCCCTGCCTTTTTTTCTTTCTTTTTTTAAGGAAAAAGAACAGATCTACGGGGTGGTTTTTCCCATTTTATCCCTGTTTTCAAGCACAAATACAGCAGAATTTTATTAAATAATCCTCTACCTTCTGCCAACTTTGTCAGAAGATTATAATCCTCAGAGAAAATAATCAGGATTCTATATATATTCCATTATAAATCTCACTTATAGTCACTGCATATCTCCTTAAAAATGTCTATATGGAAAACTGCCTGGTTTATTCTGGAGACTAAGGACAATTATCCTACAAAGACTGTTTCCTGCAAACTATTTTGAATTACAGATCAATAAAATAGCTCCTATTAACTTGTTTTTTAAACTGTAGACAAACATTTATGTTTATCTACACATGCCTACCATTCATATTACAGATATGAATTTTATTTTTATTACAGATGACATTTATTTAGTTGTCTAATATTTACCATAACTTATTCCCCATAATTGGGGTGCCAATATTAATTGTATTTCCTAGGTGGAGAACTATGGCACAAAGAAACTGAACAAGGCATAATTTCACATGAATTCTTTATCAGCTTTGCTATTGCACCTTCACAACAGGCTTATTACTTTCTCTAAATGCCCAATGCCTGTGTATAGTTTGCCTTTTAAAAAGATAAGCAGTGATGAATATCCAATTTCAGCAGTTATAACACAATATTGCCACTTTCAAATATTCATAAATCATGAGTTTCATTACACAAAACAAATGTGTTTCCTTCAGGCGGCCTTGTGCTCTTAACATTTTAATGGATCAAAACTCAAATCTTTTTCTCTACACAATATGATTAAAAGCATATCTAAGAGAAAAGTGCAGGTAAATGATAACATTCTAAATGCTAAAGGACAAAAGTTATGGGATTTGGGGTGTAGGCTGAGAAGACAATGCTAAAACATGACAATAATTATCGACATGATAAATTTTCTGTTCAGTTGTTTCATATATCCTCATGTCTGAGACCACATATGGCTACAGTAGACCATTATTTCTTCTTTAAGTTCCTTTAGATTGGTTCTATATTCTTTAGAAGGCAAACTTCCTTGCCCTTTTCACTTCCCTTCATTCCTTAATTTAATTTTCTTTGTTCCATTTTCCTTCATTCACAATTTTTATTTCTCTTGTAATTTTTGGCTATTTCCAAAGTAGCTGATATTCCATTCCCCTTCTTTCCAAGCATCTAGCATCTTTCCAAGCATTTTATTTGGATTAGGAGAAATCCAATGTATATTATGCTCAACAGGGTGCATAGATGTACAAAAGCCAAACAGAACACTGTGCTGTTTTTTGAATCTCCAGACCTACTCTTTGAAAGACACTCTTAACTAAAATCTGTCTCCATATCAAATCTTAAAAGCATAACTGAGAGTACCCCAAAAAGGTACATATTCCATCTATTTTGGTTTATAAAAAGTATACCCAAAAACCAGCATGTCCCAAATACAAACTTGAAGTACAGCTGAAACTACTTTTGGAACATATATACCAAGTCATCTTTTTTCCTACTGTAGCCCAGCTGTGTAATTAAAAAAATATATGTACTTGTAGATAAATATGGCAGGGGAGCAGGCAGAAGAACCACTGATACTTCACCCAATTCACTTCACCTTCTATTTAACAGAGTCCCAGTCTGCAAATGGGCTCCTGCAATCCTAGGAGGATGCCCAGGCAGTTTTCACTACATGATAAAGTAGATACAGTGCTACATTAATATCCTTACAAAGCTATTCAAGCTGCACAAGTGATTTCTGCACCTGACAAGCATCTGACAACTGACAGAGCCATAAGAGAAAGCAGTTTAAACACTTAAACACATTCTTGACTGCAGCTGACTCTTATGGCCATACACCTGCAAACCCCCACCTACACTGCAATGGGGACACTGAAAAGTGGAGCAGTTCAGCACAGCACAACAACTTGCAACACCTAAATGTCAAGGTAAGAGAAAAACATTGTCAAAGGGAAGAGGAAAAACATTTATCTTCTGACCACGAATCCACCACTAATCAGTGACAACACATTATCTTTCTTAATAACCTGAAACTCAATATGGCTAAAACAATAATATTATAAAACAGGAATATATCAATTCAGGATTGACTGCATAAAAAATACACTATTCCCATGTACTTCAAATAAGCACCCTGATGATAATGGAAGATATTGTTTTCCTTTATTGCTTTTAAGCCTTGTTTGTTAACAAGTTTTGATTTCCATTTGAACATCATTTCAATAAACACCTCAGTATCTGTGTGTTCCTATTTTACAAAAAAGCAGATGTCTAAACACAGACAACTAATACACTTGTTTATAACAAGAGCAATTTTGTGCAGAATGCCTGTTGAGCAAATGTAACATTCAACTTTTCTCCCAGAAGAAATGCTAGCATTCCCTAAGAGTGATTAATGAAACACGTTTTAAAGAATCTTCTACTGAGGATTTTCTATTTCATTGTTTCAGATAATTAGGTGCATTTAATAATAATAAAGGAAAAAATAATAATTGGAAATATAAACTCAAAATCATTAAATGTAGCATTTATGCTGGACATTTCACAGAGATACATTTATTCCTACAAACTACTTTGCTCTTCACATAAATTCTTCTCTGAGCAAAGTTTTTATTAGTAAGTTTGATACTAGTGATGTTTGTAGATGTCTCTTGCAGGAAGGATGAGTGTTTTGACTGAGTGCTGTTTCACACACATCAAGAGACAACAGCCAAAGTGCTTACCATCCTTTCTGAAGACAGAATGCTGTTTAATTGATGAGCACAAATTAATTAATAAAAAGTACAGCTGTACAGGAAGTGAGAAACAGAGCAGAGGCAGCTGAAAGAATGAAGACCTACATGATTGGTAAGACATACCACAACTAGAGCACAGGTGGGGGGGTAATAAATCTAAAAAACCCCATATTGTATAGGGGGTGGTTGGGAAGAGCCTTGGAAGGTTGAAAGCTTGCACATAATGCACCAAAACAGGAGAAAAACAGAGGACAATGTTTAGAGTGAAGCTGCTAAAAGAAAAAAGCAGCCAAGATTATACTAGCAGCTGGCTCACTTAAATGTGTGCTTTTGTATGAACAACATATATCTGAGAATATTTTTTATACTTATTCTGCAGCTGATATTTTTCTCTACAATGAAAATTAAAAATAAAACTGATTTGCACTGACTTTTAGGGCATAAATCATAAAATTTCATTCCCCAAATGTTCCTAGTCTCCATACATACATTTGTGTGTTGATTTACATACCTACATTGCCAAAAACTTCACTACCCTCACTTCAGCTGGAGGTTATTACTTGACCAGGTTATGGATTATAATACCAAGAGATACAACATGGGTTGGGACAACCAAAAATCAGTATTCTTCTCAGACATTAAGTTTCTCTGCATTTTTTCATTACTTCAAAGATACAATGCAGTATTTCCCTCCTCACTTCTGCTCCAAAATGTAGAAATCCTCCAACTTAGTTGAACTACCAAATAGAAAAAATATTCAACTTTCAAGGAATAGCTTCACTTGCAAAAAGTATTTTTCTGTTCAGTGATTTAGGATTTTTGTGATGTTAAAATTCTTACAAGGGAAAAATAAAAAAACGAAAAAGAGAGGAAAAGACTGGAATGCTGTTTTATTCCTATTTATACAGAAAGGGTCTCTGCCATCTGGGGCTGAATATTTACATTAAAGCAAGTAACAAGATGAAAACAAAAAAGAACTGCATGTGGAAACTGGCAGAAGCAAATAGCTCATGTCTGTTTTAAAATGCATCGGATGAAGCATACCTGTATCCGCTGTGATAAAGAGAGGCCCGAATCTGCAGGGACAATCTGTATTCGCTGTGCTGCCCCATCCATTAGTGTCTGTGTACCACCTTCCTGGGAATGTGTAACCTAGAAAGGAGAAACAAATGTCACGGACTGACAACAGATATACTATTTTAATGGAGCCACTAATTTAATGGAGTAAACCTTCAGGTTTCATCAGCTTCCAATTTCTCTGAACAAGGCCATGGAAGGTCTGACACTCTTATTCTATAAAAAATGTGAATGCCTAATTCAACACCTTAATTTGTCTAATTAGAAAATTCTGATTTAGACCCATTTCAAAGTACCCTCCAATGCAAAATTTACAAATACTTTAAGTGAAGCAATTAATTGTTGACATGTCCGTGTATGGCAACCGACCCGAATATTTACTACTGCTGATGTCCATGAGACACAATACCTACCACCACAGCTGTGCTATGTTTGCAATAAATGTACTTTAATGGCTCACTTGAAGTGACAGAAGGGTTTTTTGTATGGAAACACAGCAATTGGCAGTTTCAATTCTGTTTTTCTGTTAAAGAATTCTATACTGGAGAACTATTAACAAAGGTAGGAAAAACTAATAAATTGTGTAAAGTTTGCAAACAGTGTATCTTGTATTAAAATCTCAGCGTGAATGCTCTCAAACACAATTTATTGAAGTATTTTAACAATTATCAGTATTTTAAAAATTCTTCACAGCCTACAGCAAATGGCATAGGGGGGAAGGTATTGTGTTATTCATTACAATATCTGTCAATAAAAATTAAGGACAGCTGCTATTTGTAGAGGCTCGATCAGAAAGGCCAGATTTTTTGCACTATAAAGAGAATTTCTCTTCACAGAGTTTACAGACACTTTCAACCTGAAATTTTTGTCTTAAATTCCCAGGTAACTCCAAAACCTTTTTGCTATTCACAAAACTGTCTGCAACATCCTACAAATCTCTATTACCAATTATTCCCAGTATTTACACCATTATACCAATACATCTCTGCACCTCATTGCCCCCCTGCCCCTCCCAATTAATACAGAGAATATATATGTATATTGCAGTCAAGGTACTATTTCATAACAGTTTGTGAGGCTTTTTGTTCCTCCTGTATCAGCTTCCTGATTTTGCAACCATACCATCATCTAAATGCTAGTATCAGCAGACAAAAGCAGGCCAGAACATGCAGCTCGAGGTCAGTATGAGAGAGGGATGGGGTGGAGGGCAAGACTTCCCCTTCTAGCAGAAATACAACCTCCCATTAGCCTATGTTGATTTTGAAATTTTGCCCCAAAAGGTGCTACTTTTGGTAGCAATCTCATAATTTACTTGCTCCTCTCCCCTCAGTGTGGCAGGTAAAACTGGCTGGTCAGTCATTCCGTGATCTGGCACCGGACACCAGTGCAGGCTGAAAAGCAGCCCAGCAAACAAAGGCTATTCTTAGCACAGATCTTCTTCAATCCAGTCTCCACAATGCTCAGAAGCAGATGCATCAGGGCAAATGAGTGAGGCTAATCTGCTGGGGAGATTACTTAAACTGCCAGCACCACCAAAAGAAATGCTTGTCAAACTACTGCTGAGTCATTTCTGGACACTGCTTTCTAAAAATACCCAATTTTTCTGAGTACAAGTACTTTTAAATAATATCTGCTTCTTTGCTTAAGTAAAGGACAAAAAACTGTTCATCAACCAGCAGCATTTTCAGTTCTTTCAAGAGAGGTACTTTCAAGCACTGAAGTTCTGCATCAGCCACTCAAATTGACAGGTACATGTGGTGATTAGAAACTATTAAAGTTTTATGTGCATTTACCTTTGCTTTACAAAATAAGCTACATATTATAGAACTGCTTCACATTTGCTCCCTTAAAATGCCATGATCCACATGTACCTTTTAACCCCACAAAATGTCAGCTTGACAGTTTTACTTCTATGCAGAATACAAGGTTTTTTATTTCAGTTAATATTGATAAGAGTAACTGCAAAATTTGTTTAAAATTGTACTTTTTATGTGTGACAGACTGTTTCAACAATGATATAGCTTTCCTCTGTTACAGCAAACTGGCAGGACTGTGGAAATGAACCACCACAGACTTAGTTATTCCAGCCAGAGTTTAAAGAAAGAATGCTCTTGGCAGGTAGCTTTGCTACATGATTCAAGAAATGTATTCTTGATACAGAAATAGGAATTATCTTGCACTGAGCAAAAGATGACTAGCAGATGGCAGAATCTGAGCAACAACAATCACTGCACAATGCTCCATACACACAGGGTTATATTTTGCTTCAATGTTTTGCTTTCATGTAAAAAGCCCTAAATTAAGAAAAGTATGCTTGTGAACACCATTGTAAAACTGTTGTGGTAATTTTGTGATTTAAAATGTTTCATGAACAACAATTAACATTATTTTAAAAATCAAAATCTATGTACAAAACACTTCTGATCATTATTTCAATGAGACAGAAGCATTTCCATTATCCTCAATAGTGGAACACGTTTTCCTTTCAGGTTCTACTCATGTAAATTTTTCTTTAAAATTCAATTAAAGCTACTTCAACAAGAGTATTATAAACGTTAGCAAAAATACTGCTGAAGCTCTCTAGACCTTAAACTATGATTTTTCAGTGATTAGGAATGCCACCAAGCAATTACAGCCTGTATGTAGGCAGGAATGTAAGTTATTGCATGGAGGCCCCTGTGAGACTGCTTTCCTTGCTGATTCCACCTTTCAGACAGCACATTCCTGCATGGCATAGGCCTGTGACAACAATTTTGGCTTAAGGAGTCCCAGTTTTCACTGGCCTCAGGGATGCTTTTCAGTCTCTCCAACCACGCGCCTGGTTGGGCCGCACCTGGTACGAAACAAGGACACTGATCACAACCAACAGGGAGATGACCTTCCTCCCCTCTGCTGTCATTCATTTTTTTTCCTAGTTTTGTCCACAGCATGATGACACACAGAGCTTACATGAGCAAGACTAGCACAGGGTGAGAATAAGTGGCTAAGTGAGGACTGGGGAATGGTTAAGCTGCACTGCTGCCAAATACGGTGTGACCATCTTAGTCAGTAAAACCTTGCTAAAACACAAATCCTAATCTCCACTGCTGACAAAACAACAGCCATGAAAACTGTACAGCTGTGATTTCACCATGAACAAGAACAGCTACAGCTCTCTGCAGCACTGCACCTTCACTCTCCCTGTTTTCTCCCCTGCCTTCCTTTGGCTACCAGTCATCTTCTTTGTGCTGGCTCTGGTAGTCACAGGAGCCTTCTCAGACCCTACTCTATGCTAACCCAGCAGAAAAGCTTCCACTTGTTTTGGCTGGGTTATTAGCTTGCTCTTGGTGGGGAAATTAATAAGGAAAGAAACAGAAAAAGGACCCTGTCTCTCCCATGGTACTGAGATACTAAGTCAGCTCAGTGTCTCCTGGAATCACATTATGAAATTGAGAAACAAACCCCAGAGGCAAACACCTTCATCACGCCATCCTGAGGGGAATGTACACTTCAGCTAGCTTTGACTAGCCTTGCACTGTCAAAACCAAACCAATTTAAACAGGAAATACAGCCCTATTTAGTCCTCAACAAAGAATTACAGTCCCAAAACAAAACTGCATTAAACACGTGTTCTCACCTAATGAAGAGGACAAGTAATAAGTGGTTTATGGGACGCAAACATCCTTTGAGATTGCCTTAGCAGCACTCAGAACAACTCGTGCTACAAAAATAAAAGCTGTGAAAATTTATTCAGGGTAGAATTAACCATCCCATCCCCCACTCCAACCCTTCCATCTGAAATCAATGCTGAGAGGAAATAAAATTACTTGAGAAGTAAGTCTATGTCTAGACAAGAATCCAAGAGTGGATATTTCAAGCTAAAAAATAACATCCATTATGGAAGATAAATAAATTACTGCCTCTATCTAATTTTACAGTAGTGTTAATTTTAAATAGTCTATGCTATGCTGAAATTTTCTAGATAACTATGTATACCCATATGCACACTCCCAAACTATCTGTGCATCTCTGGCAGTTCCCTGGCTGCAGTGCACAGATTCTGCACATAGGTCACACAGAACCAGAACTAGAAATTTGCAGAAACAGGAGCTCAATCTTTCTTTTGACACATAGCAAGCACATATATCTGAAAGTGAAGAACATGGCAAAACTTTCCTAGTGAAGCCAAAAATGACAAATGAAGTAATTGCATAGTTGTGTCCTGACTTTTTAAACTAAAAGGGAGTAAAGCAATTACACAACCAGATGGCTCTCTGAAAACCACTACAGGCTCAGACAGCAAGCTGAAAAGCTAGTTGCCTTAGTGGAAACCCTGCTAGATAGTTCTTAATTTTTGTGGGGTGCACTTTGGCAAAAAAGGCTTTGCAGTGTAACTTTAAAATGGACATAGTAGGTTGTTCTTCCTTCTGAGGGAAGTGTCCAGAAGCCTTGTCTGTATCAAAAATTTTCTTTAATGATTTGGGCTTTTACACGCCAGTCTGTGCATTTTATTATTCAATTTCTCTTAAATAGGACTCAAAATTTATGTACCTCTCCCATCTGCTGTTCAAAAATTTGATGGGCCAGTTCCTCTATGGTTGCCATGATCTTTAATCACCAGAATTTCCTGTCAAAGAAAGGAAAGAAGATGCTTAACATCTGTAGTTTCAAAAGTAAAAATATTCTGGGGAAAATATAGTTCACATAAGTGCGTTCACGGTTGTATGAAGATGACATCCCTGCAGAATTTAAAGTTTGCTTATACTATAAAAATAAATAATTTGCTATTTGAAAACCTGGTATTGTTTTATTTAAATAACTCACACAGAGACTTCCTATTTTTCCTCTTCTGCTTTTCCAACAAGCAACAATAAAATTACTGTGAGAACAGAAGTCTATTACTGACCATGACATCAGCAGGTCCAGGTTTAACATCTTAAAAAACTGGAACACAGGCGGTTTTTGTTAATGTGAATCAAGAGGGGCAAATCTAACTTCTGAACCCATACAGATTTTTTAGTATTAACAGGAGTGCTTGAAGATCAATTTTGTAACTAACAGGCAGCAGTACTTGGGACACAGAAGACAAGTGTTTAAAAAAAAGATGATGTTTCATTATCAATACTGCAGCCACAGCATGAGCCCAAATCTTCCTAAGAAGAATTTTGTGGGGTTTAACAGACACTGCTACATTAAAGCAGTAAAAAGGATTCAGATGCATGCCTTGTTTATTTGTCAAGGCATACATTATGTGTTATATTATTGGTATACAAATATTCACTAGGCGGTACTTAAAAGGAACATTCACAGATTATAAAGCACCATATAAACAATTTTACTGACAAAAGCAAATTAACAACACTACAATACCTACCTCTTGTAGGAACAAAGACTACTCTTACACTAATACTGCCTTTTATTCTTTAACTTTTCTGGAACTCCTAGGAATTACCAACTCCTCAATGAAACTTGAAACCTCCCCAATGAGCCATGCAAATAAAAAAATAACTCACTTTTAATTCAAGTTTAACTCAAGCTAATTCTGCTCTTAAAACTGGAAAGAGAAATATTTTTTGACTAGAGCAAGAATTGCAGGCCTTGGAGGCGTGCCCAGTGGTATACTAAAGCCCAAATAATGTGTGAAAGGGGAAATACAAAAATATTTGTGCATTAGACTATTCTTAATCACTCCCTAGCATGCTGCATTATTAGTTAAATTAGGACAAAAGATAACAGGCATGCATATAGAGATATGATACTAAAGCTTATGCTGAAAATCATTATCACCTAGGAAGATCTAGGTGTCAGCATCCTTGCAGGAGCACTCTATTAGCCCACTTCTGCATCCAGTGAGCTGCAGCACAATCATTATTCAAAGAGCACTTGGAATTTTCAAGGCAGGCAATGTGGCTTATCAATGTTTTCTTCTTTTAAATAAAATACTAGCAATCAAATATTGTACTGTTAACACACAGAGTGCCAGAAATGAGTGCTACTTCATTACACAGTAACAAAGAAATCACTTTGAGGTATTAATTTCCACCAGCTGGTTAGTTCTCCTAAATCAGATGCAACTGCCCTCATGTCAAGATGTGAGCTAAGTAAAACAGCTTAGCGTGAAGACTCAAAGCGATTTAAACTGGCATGTTTCACCTTGGAGTAAAGCAGTGAAGGAATACATTTGTATGCAACTACGATGCACCATTGGGAAACTGGCTCTCAGAGAGGCATAAACCTGGCAGAGAATTTTTGAAACTTATCTAAAACAGACTCATTTGAACTGCACTTGCATGAACATAGGACATCAAGTACACAAACAAGACTGAACTCTTATGATGAAGAGGAACCTGGAGAAAAGGTGTAACCTATCCTGCCTCTTCATGCTGCCTGGAACAAGCACAAGGTGGTTCAACTTAGGGATGCAGAACCAGCTGTCAAAGCTACACAAATCATGAGTTTGAGGCATGCACACACTGGAAAAGGAATGTACTCACTATTACTAACAAGAATTTACATATTACTCACAAGGTGTTTTATATTTGGACACTTGCACTTTCAATTTGCACAAACACTAAGAAGCAGATTCTTTTGGGTCTTGTTGCTTTATTTAACTCAGCGATCCCTAAACTAAAGGGCACTGACAAAATCAGTATTTGTAAAACCAGTACTCTGTACTAAATATCTAAATTGAAATCACCTCCAATAAACCATGTAACTTTGCTCTGAAGAGCATGTATAACAGTGAAAAAAGATCAGCTTCAATATTTCAAGTATAAACTCTTAGACAACATTTCATGTTGCAAATCATGTTGCAGATATGGAGAGCTTAACTAGGCATTCCTATCCCATTTTCCATTTCTGGCTTATAATTTCATCTCTTCGTGTGTTAGCATACACATAATGCCTGATAAATCAGTTCAAGTAACTGAACTGGCAGAAACTTCTTTCTCACTTGCCAAGTCAAGGAATAATTTCAAAAGCCCTTTGAACAGAATTTACAGCTCACTTCCAGGAAGGAGGTCCTGCTCACCCTGACCAAGCTGCAGTGGTCTTGACCCCACTTTTCCAGTAGGATAATTCAACTCACTAAAAGGAGAGAAAACTCAGCTGGCAGAAATGCAGCAAACATCATCCAGGTAAGCACAATGAAGTTGATTTCTTTTGCAGCCAGATTCATTCTATTGCAGCCAGAAGGGAGAATACGTTGTTAAAAGTCAAGAGAGGGAGGAAAAGAGGGAAGATTCGAGGAGGAGGCAAATCTTCATTCATTGTTACTGGTGGGAAGCAGATAATTCAGGTGAACTGCACCACAAAACTCTCCCATTGCTTTTGGCCCAGCCAGCTGGCTGCCACAGGTCACTCTGGAGTCACACAAGCCCACAGGCACCTGAGTGAGAAGCCAGGTCCTCCCTCTCAGGAGCAGCTGTGTTAAGCTGTTCATCTTGTGCAGGGAACAGGGGAGCAGGACAGGTCAAGGAGAACTATCTACAAGTTCTCAGCTAAAATCTACAGATTTTTACAGCTAACTCAGCTGTAAAAGGTTTTGTAGTTCTTATTTTGCTTACCTAGGGTATCTGTGTTAAGACTTCCCATCAGGTGTGCTTAATCACTCTTTAGACATCCCTGCAAGGAATTAAGCAGAAAAAAAATTGCTTCAGCTGTTTTTCTTCTATTATGTAAATTTTAAAATTTAGCACATTTTTCATATTTTTTAAAGCTTATTTTCCTGAGTTAGTCCAGCCAATAGTCTCAGTGGCTGAATTGTTTCACATGAAATGATCAATATATTCTTAATTCAAAGCTACCTGAAACTGAGAAACGTTCCATGAACACCTCATAACCTTCATTTCCCAGCAAAGAAAATTACTTGAGGGATGAAGAAAAGGCCATGGATGTAGCTTACCCAGAGCTTAGCAAAGCTGAGGCCTGACACCATCTGCCCCAGCATTCTCCTGGACAAACTGGCAGCTCATGGCTTGACCAGGGTTCCCTGGGTAGAAATCTGGCTGCCTGGCTGGGCCCAGAGTGGTGGTAAACGGAGCTACATCCAGCTGGTGGTCAATCACCAGGGCTGCTCCCCAGGGCTCAGAACTGGGATCAGCCCTCTCCAGCACCTTCACCAATGATCCACATGACGGGATCAAGGGCACCCTCACTAAGTTGGCAGATGACACTGAGCTGGGCAGGAGTGCTGACCTGCTGGAAGGTAGGAAGGCTCTGCAGAGGGATCTGGACAGGCTGGATCAAGGGGCTGAGGCCTGGGGATGCTGGTCAGCAGCTGAACATGAGCCAACATGTGCCCAGGTGGCCAAGAAGGCCAAGGGCATCCTGGCCTGGATCAGCAGTGCTGTGGCCAGCATGATCAGGACAGTGACTGTCCCCCTGTACTCAGCACTGGTGAGGCCACACTTCACATGTCATGTCCAGTTCTGGGCCCCTCACTGCAGGAAAGCCTCTGAGGTGCTGGAGGCAGTCCAGAGGACAATGGAGCTGGAGCACAACTTGCTTGCTCAGCCTGGAGAAAAGGAGGCACAGCAGAAACTTACTGCTCTCTACAAGCACCTGAAAGGAGTGAAGTTGTACCAGGGGAGGTTTAGATTGGATACCAGGAAAAATTTCTTCACTGAAACAGTCAGGCATTGGCACAGACTGCCCAGTTGGAATTGCTGTCCCTGGAAGTGTACAGCACCAGGCCCAGTGACAATCACAGGGATGCTGGGTTAACAGCTGAATTCAATTTCTTTTCAATCTTAATTATTCTAAGTATCATCAGTCTGAGTTTTGATCTTCAATAACCAGAAGTGATCATCAAGGTGTTCTCATCTAATGTGAATCTTCTTGCTTTCAGAAATGCTTTTTTCCATGCTTGTCAAAACCATGTCATACACATTCAAAGGACACACCAGCCCATATATGAGAAATGTTTATTGCTAGTATAGGAAAGAAGTAGATGGATTCAATTAATTGCCAGGTTTTTCCATAGAATAGTCTCTTCTCCTTTCAAAATGAATGAGACAAACCATGATAAATCAAATTTTATTCAGATATTTAAGACTGATAATCACATTTTTACTTCCTTTCTAAAGTTATCTAGAACACTGAAAGGAGGAAACCTGGAATTCTACAAGACCAGAGACCACAACATAAAAAAGCTGCACATAGTTTTAGGATCTGCTTTATTATGTCCAACAGTTAAAAGAATTGTAATATTAGTTGTATTATGACTAGAAGAGAGAAAGGAGAGCCAAGGCTCCTGCCAACACACAAGCATTATGTTGTTTACAAACAGTGCCCAAATAATTTTTGCCTTATATTTCACTTTGAATACTCCTGCAAAAATTATTTTCAACTGCTGCTGTTTCAACCAGCAAGCCTACAGCTGCCTATAACAAGTACTACTCATTTGGTCTACTGGTTTCCCTTTTTCACATCAGACCAAGATCCTTGCCTTTACTTTAACCACAAAATTTCTGAAAAATGAAGTGGTAAGAAGTTCTTTGTCCCACAGCCATTTAGCCACTGACACTGTCACAGCTTAAGCTCTTAGTTCCTTCTTTGACTTTCTACCACTATAATCTGACACACTGTAAAACTACAGAACAAACATAACCTTTCTAAAATTTTCCTTTAAAAAGATGTGTTGCTGACAACTATGTCAAATGACAATATGATTAAACCACTGCCTCTGCAAATGTACAATACATCCTAGTTTGGCAGCCTTGTGTTCCCCTAGTCCGAGATGATCCCTTTGTTTATTTTCTTATTTCTGGGAACAGGGAAAAATCCTCTTCTCAGAAGATACACAGCACAGAAACATTTTGCTTCTGTTGCTCTAGGTAGAGAGTAACACAAATATCAGCATTGTACTTAGACTCATTAGACCTGCTCTACAAGGATGATCACTGCACTTGTTCTCAAATTTATTCCTTGACTGCTTGACACCATTACTTGTCATGTAATTAAATAAAAAATGAAGCTGTTTCAAAAACATTTGAAAAAAATAATAAGCAGAATTATACATCCATCTCTTTTCCTTACAAAAGCTCAATCCCATCCATCTAAAAGCAGGCACTTTGACAGAAGGCAGGCATTAGACTTCCTCTTAAATGCTTTAAAATGCATTTATTGCTTTTCTGTTCAATCTTCAGACTCAAAATGCTACCAAAATATTTTTGTCTGTAAGTTACATACTGTTAGTTTATTTCCCTAGTGAATGAGTTAGTGAGCCTTCTTGACAAGATTCATTATTATTTTTAAATGCCTCACTGTCACCAGTTAGTACAAACAGGGTGGTGGTGCATCTGGCATCAAGTCCAGTGGTGTTCCACTGTTATTTAAGCACCCTGTAGGCCACCACAGCAGTGGAAACCTTTCATTAGCTTGCACCAATTAAACCCCTCATCTCTACTTCCTCCTCAGCTTTTATGTGCTGAGGAAGGAACAATTATCAATGTTTTAGTCAAAATAACTTATGAAATACTTACTTTTTAAAGTATTTCAGGCTTACTTCAACTGAACTGGGTCAGGAAACATTCATTCCCATGAGAGCAGACAGCAATTTTGAGGGTTGGTAGTCAGAAGCACTAACCTCTCCACTAGTACAGTTAAGTTATACCCAGAAGACATCACCATTTAACTTAACCTTCTCCAGGGACTAAAGTTACACAACTTTAATTGTCTTAGCAGGAAGTTCCTATTAATAGCATTTTTAGATATCATACCCATGTAGACTAAGGACTTCAAGAGTAGTACCAGGAAGTGTATTTCTTTAAGCTGTGATGCTCAATTTGATATAAAAGACAACATCTCTCATTTTATTATACTACACTGTTGGTATAGCTGGCCCACTATCAAGTGCCTTGATTCTAATGTAATGTCCTTTGAATGAGTAAGAACAAACCACATCAGCATGAAAACATAACGTGAGAAAGTTCTGTCCATTCCAAAGATCTTCAGTTTACTTTGGAAAAAAGTACCGCATACCCTTGACCAGTTTTACTGCTACAAAAACAATGTTTGTAAAATTTCAGTAGTTTAATTTACCCTGCTGGCACTGTTAAACCAGTTTGACTCTATGTATGGAGTGAATAATGATTCTTCTAATTACTAAGTATAGATTGTGTCTTAATACAGGGGTCTTTCCTAGATGAAATCAACCTGTTAAACTAATGAAGTTACACAAGTATGTTCTAGATATTTTATACACGTACATTAATTAGTTATGACTGCAGAAGTTACTGTGAACTTCACTTTTTGTTTTTATCAGTGTGCTGGTTTTGGCTGGGGGAAAGTTCACTTTCTTTGCAGTAGCTGGTATGGGGCTGTGTTTTGGATTTGTCATCAACACAGGGCTGATAATACAGAGATGTTTTTGTTATTTTTTACAGTGCTCACATACAGCCAAGCCCTTTTCTGCTTTTTGTGCTGCCACACTGGTGAGGAAGTTGGAGGTACATGGGAGATGGGTGGCAGATACAGCAGGACAGGTGATCAAAGGTATATTCTGCCCATATGACATGCTCAGCATATAAAAACAGAAAGAGGAAGAAGGAGATGGAGTGCTGGCATGTGTCTCCCCAAGCAGGCATTGCACATGCTAGGGCCCCCCCACCATCACATCAGATATTCAGCCAGCAGCCTGCCCTGGACATGGCTGAACACTTGCCTGTCAGCTGGATACAGTGAATTATTCCTTGTTTCACCTTGCCTGTCTGTGTGGCTTCTGCCTTCCCTATTGAACTGCCCTTATCTCAACCCATGAGTTTTCCAGCTTTTGCCCTTCCAATTCTCTCCCCAGTCCCACTGGTGGGTGAGCGAGCAAGTGGCTGCCTGGGGTTAAACCATGGCACACAGTAAATACAGGAAGGTCAACATGACTTTTTAGGAAAGCTCAAAAAGTGAATATAAGAGAAAACCAACTGCAAAAGCAGTGGAAACAATCTCCTGTAGAAACACTGCTTCAGTACTAATGATTTCAATATACCTCAAAGTCAACTAAGGATTTTAGCTCAGGTCATGACATTGGGCTTACAGGTACTCTGTACCTTAAAATGGAAACTAGTCCTCACTTCCATTAGCAGACTAATCATACACTAATTAAGAATTCAGCATAGCCTGTGCCAAAGTTGTTTAACAAACCCCTACACATGGAATAGAATGCACTCAATGATCCCTCTATGATTAAAAGTGCCTGAGTTAGTGCTTAAATAAGTTAAAGATTTCTTTATATGTTAGAGCAGTATTCTGCAATGCTTTACAGACAGTGAATTAAACCAAGGAAATCAAACACATCTGTGGGACAAATGATGGATGCCACTGTTCAGTGCTTCATATAGGAAAAGCTCAATGAACACAGCAAGCTAAATGAGCTATTCTTGGGTTATTGTTCTATAAACCACACTGTTCAAGAGGGTACAAGAGTTGGCAGATTTAAAGGAGTAAGATTCTCTTTATTAATGAACTGAGGAATATTTTTGTGACCCTCGACACCCAGTAAGATACTGTTTTTTAAATTCATGAGACCAAGATTTAGACAGTGCATATATAAGGGTAAGTAACAACACAAAACTGAAGCAGCTGGACCTGCAGGCAAACAAGGGAAAATGAGACACTTGCAAAAGCATAAGGGAGTAATTAAAAAGCACAGAGCAATACAGAAAGAGATGCATTTGTAGGCATGCCTGTGCAATTAATTTAAAATCACTGCTCTCATTATCTTTTTTTGTAAGCAAGTGCTACACTGGGAAGAAACATGAGAAAACAGAATCACTAGGATAAATTTTCAGTCGACTAACAAATAGCTTTTACAGTTTGGGCCACCAAAGGGATAGCCTCACTTTTAGGCCTTGGCTTCTGCTCCTTTTATCATGGCATCTCCAGAACCTGCCCCATCAGCCACAGCTGAGCTGACTTAGCTCACTAGTCCCACAACCAACTGGGAAAAGGAAGAGGAAAGGCAAGTGGAGTCTACTCCCAGGATCACTGGCTACATGCCACAGCCAGGTAAGGAGACAGCCACTTAGGTAACCTGCCCTGTGTACTGTCAGCCATAGCCTGCATCTCTACCTGAAGCCTGCAAAAGGAAAAAATGATAAAAAAACCCCAAACTGATTCCCTGCACCAGAGCTGAAGCTGCACCATGAACCAGGATGCTCATCTGACCCAAGACTTCCCCATTCACTGGATTAGGTTCAGCCAGGTCCATTCCAGCTGCCACAGCAAGATCACCCTAACACATCACAGCAAGGGCAAACCCTTCTTTCCAAACACTTGCAGGCAATACCTTCTCTATGGTACAATTACAGTATTTCATGGGAGGTAGCCCCACTGCTGGCTTTGTTCCACTCTGCATTTGCCTTCATGGTTGTATAGCTGTGAACTCATCTTCTGACTTTATTCACCCTGCACCTACTAACACACAACACAGGAAAAGCAAGTAGGACCAGAATCAAGACCACTTCTTTTTGGTAAAAAGCCCACAATGTTACACCAGCTTATCTATAATGCCAAATTGCCCTTTCAGGTGTTATGCAAGATGACCATTTGGAATACTAGGAATATTCACTGAACTACAGCCACAGATGAGGTAGTTGATAGATATGAAGATACTTTACAGAAATCAGCAAGCCTCTCCAACAATACTAACAATATGGGCCTTACAAACTTGCACATCTGCATATCCATGGAAGCCTCCTTCAGATTAAAAGGAAAAACAAAACAAAAAACCCAAAGAAGCAAAACCCTCATACAACAAAAGTGAGTTTCTCACACATCCTTCCAGTAAATCACTGTTGACACTGACCCATGTAAAATGTTCTGGAGGACGAACTGATCAAGAGCAGCCCTGCCAAGGACTTGAGGATTCTCTTGGATGAGAGGCTGGACACAACAATGTGGAATAGGCAGCCCAGACAACCAAACATGTCCTGGGCTGCATCCAAAAACACGTGGCCAGCAAGCTGTGGGAGGGGATTCTGCCCCTCTGCTCCTGTGGGACCCCACCTGCAGGGCTGCGTCAGCTCTGGGCTCCCAGCACAGGAAGGACATGGAGCTGCTGGAGGGAGCCCAGAGGAGCTCCCAAGATGATGAGAGGGATGGCACACCTCAGGCTGAGAGAGCTGAGATTGTTCAGCCTGGAGAAGAGAAGGCTTAGGGTGACCCAGCTGCACCTTCCAGTACCTGAAAGGAGCCTACAAGAAAAATGAAGAGGGACTTCTTACAAGGGTATGTAGTGACAGGGCAAGGGGGAATGGCTTCAAAGTGAAAGAGAGGTTAGATTAGATATTAAGAAATTCTTTACTGCAAGGGTGGTGAGGAACTGGAACAGGTTGGCCAGAGAAGGTGGAATGCCTCATCCCTGGGAACATTCAAGGCCAGGTTTGATGGGGCTCTGAGCAAACTAATACAGTGCATGGCATCCCTGCCCATGGCAGGGTGGTTGGAACGAAATTATCTTGATGTTCCCTTCCAACCCAAGTCACTTTGTGATTCCTCAATTTTTTTTCCTTTGTTATCAACTACACAGGATTAGATTTTGTTAAGAGGGTGTGGGTGTGTGTTTGGGAATTTTTTTGGTTTGGGATTTTTTCAATTCCAATAAACATGTGAAAGGCACTCAGAAAAAAATCTTCATATTAAGTCCAATTAAGAATCATGTTGACACACTATCCTGCTAAGACTTCAAAGGAAACACATTACCACACTAAATAGGGTAGGTCTCACACCACAAAGTTACTGCTAAATTACAAACAGCAACCTCAACTTATTTGGAATGAAATAACCATTTATGAGGGCTCATATGACAACAGCAGAGGGTTTGGCATTAGTTTTGTGGTGGTTTATATTTTCCACTTTAACTTCTGACAAAGGCATTCAAATACTGAGCTTAGTCCAGCCTGGCTTGCTACCAAGTTGGACAAAAGTAATTTAAATTACATAAATGTAAACAGCCTTTTAGAGAAGGCCTGGCAAAGTCAACAAAATTAATCTAAATATTGATACAGAAAGGCAGTTTTTACACCATGATCTTCAGGAAGGAATGTATTTCCTTACAAAATCTGCAGCCCTGCATCATCACATACATGGGACTCAGACAGCACAAGCCATCTTCCAGTCTCAGAGAACTGGGATTTTAAAGAGCTTGGTTTAACAAAAAATAAATCCTTTGCTGATTTAAGATTTTGCCAAGTAATGCAGTGATCTCTGGAATTAAAAGCTGATGACTGAAGGTTAAAAATATGGACAGGTCTGCACACACAAGAGTAAGAATTTAATTAACTGTACCTTTACAGTTTTATCCATAAAATTCTACTGACAGAATTCTGTTTTGCAGCAGGTTACTTTATTCCAGTAAGGTACAGGCACAAGATCAAAATGCAAAAATCGGCTTGAAGCACCACTGAGGAGGAAAAAAAAAACCAAACAGCTTTGCCAGAAAGTAAGGCAGGCACAGGTTAGTTTCCCCTGATGGTCACTGCTGGTTGCACACTGCAGCCTGTGTGTGACAAGAAGCAGAGCTGTGCCAGCCTGTGGGTAACCCTGCCCAGCACATTACTGCTGCCTCACAGGGCATGGTAAACCCACCACAGGCTCCCTGATCCCCACCAGCCTAAACAACTCAGGTTAGCAAAGGTTACTATTGAAAGTGCTTAAGCCAGGACAGCTGCTGAAGCAGGACAGACACACAGACCCTGTACCAGCTGCAGCACCTGCCAGCTGAGAGCCACACTTTGTCCACAGCCAGAACAAACATGGACAAGGTAAGATGTGACACTGTTCTAGTCCTTACATACAGCTGAATCCCTTACTTAAACTTGAGATACTGCTTTTTTTTCAGGTTTTTTTGACTCAAGCATTAGACACAAATTACTTCCTTCATAGAGACTGCTTTACTTCACCCCAAGGAAATTCCAGCAAATTCACTGGCTGCACAAACTTTAATTACACAATATAATAAGCACACAATAAATTAAAGCAAAAATTGAGTATAAGCATAGGGAACAAACTAATCTTATATTGTAAATACGAGATTTCACATTATGGATCAAAGTCACTTTTACTGGATTACCACATTAGCTATAAGCATTCTGCAGCTGTATTTCACAGGTGAGCTTGCCACAATATCAGTGGGGTTTTGTTTTGTTTTGGTTCCCTGCACACCTGTCTGCTCCCCCTGACCTTTAATAACAATACAGTTGTGAAATAATTAATGCTGAAAGGTACTTCTGGAGGTCATCCAGTCCAACCCCTTTTTCCCCAAAACAATGTCAGCTTCAGAGTTACACATGCTGCTTAGGGCTTTCTCTTCACAGACTAAGAGCCTTAAACTGAAAAATTAAGGCAGGCTTTAAAAAAGCACCAAAACTATGAAAACCCCAAACAAAAAAAACCCTCCTATCCCACAATCTAACCTGGGATGTAACTATTCTTAAAGACATCAGAACTCCTATGAAACTTGTTCCATTCAAGAGTATGTTTCACAAGAAAATACAACCAGCAAGAAAACCAGATATATTAATAATTGAAGAGAAGAGTTAAAGCTAGCTAACTTATCTACTGTGAGCTTCTTTCTGTAATAAGCATCTTGATTTGTTGCAGAATGCAGCAGACTTTGCAAGTGGTGTCCAACCATTCAGAGCAGAGCACAGGAAGCACAGAGGCAGCTGAGGACTGCACACCCCTCTGGGTGACCTCAGTTACCTTCCCTGCATTATCACACACGTGCACACATACAGCTGACCACCATCACATGAAAATACTTAGCCCTGTGATAAGAGAGCTTCAGCAATATCTCTGGAGAAAGAGCTACAGAGAGAAGCAGGCAAACATTTCACAGACCTTAAGACTTCGCTCAAACAACTTTACTGTACAAGTAAAGTTGTACAGCAAGGAGCAAGCCATGGGCTAAATGCTCTGTTGGACATCTCATGTCACAGTTGCCAACCATGGACTAAAGGGGGTGCGGAAAATATTCATGGAATTATTTTCAGAAAAATAACTTACAGAAAAAGCCATACAGAATTAGAGTCACCAGATTAACAATCTGAACTGGCACAGAAATTGTGACGTTTTCCCACTGATCAGATACTTCTACTTATATAATGCTGATTCCAAAACCAGGAAGCTGTCATATAGAAAACCACTTGAATTTTTCCCCCCATCTTATTTTTCCATGACAAGTGTGGATGCCACTTTTCGTGCTACACCACTTTCCCAAGTCCACTCTGCTGACAGTAGTAGCTTCAAATGAGAGATTTCACATAAAAATGAATGCCTAACTTGGTTTTTCAAGAATCATGTCCACACACTCGTCTTTCAGTGAAACCACTATAAAGACTTTTTTTTTCCCCTCTTCTCTTGCATACGTTCACCTGCACAGCACACGGCATCTCCTTTATTCCCTCCACAGCCTGCAAACGTAAGCGCATCCTGGAGAGTGCGGCCGTGCTTCTTACACTTAAAGCGATACATGGCAACAAAGAAAAAAATAAAGACTCCACAAAGCCTGCAGCTTCGAAGAAATACTCTACCCAGCGATAAGGAGGAACAGAGACAGGGTCATCTAACCCACTAAAAATAATACTGGGTGTTATTCAGGACATACTGCCCTAATCCAAACAAACCCAGGGATACACCAGAAGGGCGAACCGGCGGGTGATGCCGTCGGCAGGCGGAGTGCCCGGGGGCCTCGGGGAAGCTCAGGGTCACCCCCCGGGAATGCTGAGGCGCAGGGCTCGGGAGAGGGACAGGGAGAGGCGTCGAGGCCAGGCTATAGCGCAACGCCGGGCCCTCCGTCCCCAGCCCTCCCCGCCGGCCCGGCTCGCAGCCCTCGCATCTCCCCTGCCCGCCGGTTCACGGAGCCAGCGCCGTGCCCGCCCCCGCCGCACAAAATGGCTGCGCGGGCCGGGGCCCAGCATTAGGGGGCATCGCCCGCCGCCGCCTCCCCCCCGCTCCTGTGCCCGGCTCCCGCGGGAAGCGGCGGGCGGCGCCGCCCGGATGCGGGGCGGCGGGACACGCAAGCGGTTCCTGTAGGTGAAAGGTCGGGGGGCGCGGGGCCGCCCGGGGCCGGGCCGGGCCCCGGGGCGGGGCGGGCGCGCTCGGCTGCACGTTCCGCAGCGGTGGCGGCCGGGAGCCGCGCGGGCCCGCACCGTTACAGCGCGGCCGGCCCCGCTCCCCGTGCTCCCGCTGCCGGGCCGCGCCCGCTGCGGGGGGCGCCTCTCGGCCGCCGGCGGTCTCCCTCTCACCTGGCGGGCCCGGTGGCCGGTCCGGCGGGTCGCTTTGGCTGCGGCGCGGCTCCGGCTCCCGGGGGTCAGAGTTCGCGACCCCGCCTCCGCCGCCGCTCGACCCCGCCCCGCCGCGGGCTCTGCGCCTGCGCCCGGGCGCGCGGCGGTGAGGGCGGGGCCGCGGGCAGCGGCCGCTAACGGGACCGGGCCGGGCCTGGGCGCTGCGCCCGCGGGCCCGCAGCACTGCGGGCAGGCCCGGGGAGCACACGGACATCGCGGTGCCAGCAGAGCTTTAGGGTCGCCCCAGCTGTCCAGCCGGCACTGCTGCCGCTGTAACACTTACACCACACCAGCCACCGCCAGATCCTGGCGCCGCTTAAAACACCTCCAGGCATGGTGACTCCGACGTCCCCGGGCAGCCTGTTCCAGTGCCCGATCATCCTAACGCAAAAAAGATCTTTTTTCTGATCTGGAAATCTCTGCTGGGACCGCTTAAAGGCACTTCTTTGGATCACTGCAGGCACGCTAGAAGAGAGCAGTCCCTCACCTCACTATAGCCTTCTTACAGGTGGTTGTGAGAGAACCATGAGGGCTCCCCTCAGCCTGCTCTTCTTGAGATTAAACAAACCCAGCTCCCTCAAGCCTTCCTCATGAAGCATGTTTTCAAGACCCTTCACAAACCTTATTGACCACCTCTGGGTGCTCCTTTATAGAGTCCAGGGTCCAAAACTGAAGACACTTCTTGAGTTCTGCCCATCGAGTGGAGAGCACAAGTCTCCACACCCCCACTGCTGCTCCCTGCAGAGAAATGGGACCAAGCAGCGTTGAACATCACAGGTGCATCACAGCATTTGGGCTTAGGGGAGCTTGGTGGGCTCTCCTGGCCCAGGCAGAGCCATAGGCAAGGCTGGCAGATTGGGTTTGAGAGGAGCAGCACGGTGAAGGCACACACAGTGCCTTGCACAGTCACTGTAGCAGTTCAGCCAGCTGAGTCTGAAAGAGCTGAGCTCTGCCTGCACGGCAAAAGCAAGTTCCATCCTTACATGTTAGCAGTGCCCTGCACAGCTCTTGGGAAGGCAATGGCCTGGCTGCCAATGAGTGCCTGTTCCTGCTGGGGCAGTGCCACAGGAACAATTTGCTGCTGCTCTGGCTTGGTCTCAAACTCTGGACCAAAGTTGAGTTAGCTACTTACTTAGTTTATGCTAATTATTTTTAATGACCTTGATTTTAAGTAAGAGTTTTATACTTAAAATACCACCTTTCCCTTCTTACTGTTTCATCTGTTCAATGAAGATGGCCAAGCTGCGGTCAGAGATCTGCAGCAACTTCAAGATCATTAGGTCACCGGGGCTGTATGTGCAATTTCATGATCTGAAAATCATTTAGACCATTAAATACAATTTCTACTGAATCAAATGACATAAGCATCAACATCTGAGCAGCAGTGATAGGAAAAAATACCCAAAGAATACAAGTAAATTTATGTGTTAACCTTAATAAAATTATGCACGCTCTTATCTTGTCAATTCCTTTACTCTTTTCTTCCTGCTCCCAGTCCCTGGATACAAGCTGCACTTGTATCTATCAGCCTTAGCCTGAGATCATTAGTTCAGTATTTGCAAGTGTAGTCATTTTGCTTTTTGATCAAAGATGTTCCCAAACACCAAATGCAAATGAACTCAGTGAAGAATTTTTAAGTCTGAAAAATTAGCCTGCTAAGCAATTCCTTTAAGTGTCAAATGTTGCAGCACTCTCAATTTATAGTGCTTGCCACTTCCCAAACTAGCTTGAGCTGCACATCCAGTTTCTAAATGATAGAGCTTAGCACAGTTTAATTTAACAAATGCCAAGCAATTTGCACCAAATCTTATTTAAGCCAAGTATTCTGATATCCTCAGTGCAGCAGAAATGTCAGTGTAACCTGTACAACATACTTTGTTTTTTTTTAGCAAGTGACCCAATTCATACTTGATCTGTATACGAAGGCATGCCTCTGTAGCTGTGTCAGCCAGGATTGCAAGAGATACATCCCTATCAACAACACACAGAGAAGCAAAACCTTTTCTGCTATTACTGCAAGTTTTCCAAAAACTGCTTTCAAACATATATAAGGAAGCAGCATAACTAACCTGACAGAAAAATCACTCCCTTACATGCCCTGCTAAAATACTTATAGAATTAAAGAATCATTTAGGTTGGAAAAGACCTCTAAGATAATAATTGAGTCCAACTTTTAGCCCAGCAACTGCTAAGTCCACCACTTAAACCATGTCCCAAATTGCCGTATCTGTACACCTTTTAAATAGGGATAATGAGTCCTCTGCTTCCCTGGGCAGTCTGTGCCAGCGCTTGGCAACCCTTAGGATGAAGAGTTTTTCCTTGTATCTAACCTAAACCTCCCCTTTTGCAACTTGGAGCCATTTCCTCTTGTCCTGTTCCTTATTTGAGAGAAGAAGCTGAGCACGTGGCTACAACCTCCTTGCAGGTGCTGGAAGAGATCAGTAGGGTCTCCCTGAGCCCCCTTTTCTCCAGACTAACACCCCCTGCTCCCTCAGCCACTCCCCATCAGACTGGTGCTCCAGACCCTTCCCCAGCCCCGCTGCCCTTCTCTGCACACCCTGCAGCCCCTCAGAGTCTTTCTTGCAGGGAGAGGCCCAGAACTGAGCGTGGTGTTTGCAGCATGGCCTCACCAGTGCCGAGTACAGGGGGACAGTCACTGTGCTGGTCCTGCTGGCCACAGCCCTGCTGATCCAGGCCAGGATGCCCTTGGCCTTCCTGGCACAGATGGCTCCATTTCTGCTGCTGTTGACCAGCACCCCCAGCTCCTTTCCAGACACTCTGCGCCTGCCCCAAGCCTGCTGGGGTTGTCGTGACCCACGTGCAGGACCCAAGGCCAACAGAAGCTGTGATTCAGGCATTCTTTGACTGACACAGCAGAACTACATTTTGCAAAAGGATTTATTAATGTAACACCCTTCATCTGACCTTCACATACACTTAACCCCCTTAATTCTTTGGAATGATATTTAAAGTAAGACTGATGTGCAATTAATGGGAACAAATTCTGCTTTTTGAAAATCACTGAACACACAAATTACATAATACATAAAACCTGAAAATATTAAAAGACACAGACTCAAATAATGTGAATTTATTTATACAAAAATGATGAATATCCACAGAAATATTTACAACTTTAAACTGTTTTCAGTTACAAAATAAAAATTCTATTCTTCCATTTAGACAGTATGATTTAGGACTGCTCCAAATAAAATCCTATTTGGATGGTAAATAGGGGACAGCAGTTACAGCAAACAAATGCACTGAATGTGTCTTTCCAGACATCTCTTTAAGTTATGATGTAATAAACATGGTTGAGTAATTGAGTTTCCATGCACAAAATATTTAGTAAAATGTGTTCCGCAGCTGCTCAGATTGTTTTAAGTCCTTTGGGCACGTGGTTTTAAGTTAAAGAGAATTCAAGATCCTAGAAGCTTTAATTTATTTATGAACAAAAATGTTAGAACTAATATTCAATGCTTATGTTTGTCTCATACTCTACTAACCAATCTTAAATTGATTACAAACTATAGATTCTTATAAGAAGAGGTAGCAGGTGTCTGAACACTTCTGATCTTGTTTTAGTGTTTAGCCAAATCAAGACATAATATTTTACTTTTGATGGTAATGCATCAAACTGGGAGGTGAACTGGAGAAATAGGGCAAGTTTGAAAAGCAACCATCTGAAAATGTTATGAAAATGCTTGTGTTGTGGGTTCTTCATATGACACAAAGCACTACTGCAGGAGTGAGGAAAAGAAATATTCAAACACGTTTATAAAGACAATTTATTTCACACAGAATGTGACTGCAATATGTATACTACTGTTTGAAAGGCTCTGTTCCAATCTATTCATGTCAGAAATTTTTTGATTGATCAGCCACTTCTGGAAGGAGTCCTCTGATTTCCACAGAACACTTTAAACTATTTTCTCCCTCTGCACCGAATCCTCTAGAGGTAGTTTGACGCCACATGAAGCAGAACTTGGGCACCTTACTCAGTGTGTTTTGATTTTTATTGCTCTGTTTTGCAGCAGGGAAAATATCAATGCATAAACTGAAATTAAATTAGCTTGCTCCTATCCAATTTCTGATTCATTTGCTGCTTCATGACTTGCCATTTTCGTTGTTGTGCAGTGCCTATGAAAATATGAAGAAGCTCTTCCCTTTGATACTATAAACTGGAAGAGACACATCCCATCTATGTCATATTGATACCAGTTTGGTTTTGGATACACTAAAAATCATGTCAGAAATCACCCTGAAGAGACATGGTAATAATTTACTTAGCTTCAGTCAGCAGTTGCTTTTGAAAATTAAGTAAAAGCCCTTTGTATATAACAAGAGAAAAGAATTCATTTAGCACATTTGTATTACAATAAAAGAGAATAAAGGCTTTGATCAGACTCCTGCTGCATTTCCAACACTATCTGGACAAATCTCTGGCATTCCTGAGGGAAATCAGATCTACAGCCTTAAGTCCCTGATTCATTAGGTACTCTACTGAAATGCTGGAAGTCAATGAAATTTCGTGTATAGTTAATATTAAGAATTCGACTTCCAAGCCCACTACTAACTTTGGAGAAGCTCTTGGAAATTAGGCTTTTTCAGAGCTCTGTTAGTATCTTGGACCTGGCCTTGAGGTATATTGAGGGAAAAAGAGAATTGTGGTTTGCATTTTCATTCTTGGCCTTTTTGTGATGAATATTAACTATTCTACCATCTCTTCTCTTTCTGCTGTGAGGCCACAGAATAGCTAATAATGTGGGATTCAAACTATTAATTAAAAGTTAATTGCTCTTAATTTTGTTATCACAACTAGCTTGATTTGGGGGACTATAACAAGTGTTTCATACAGTAAAATTAACTGACTACCATATGCATTGCATTTGACATAAAAATGGCTTTCTTTCATGTGGGTTTCATAGTTGTAGTTCCATTTATGCTATTACAGTGTTAACACTTTTTAGAAGTTAAATAGACTAAATGCACCAGAATCATCAGTAAGTATTTCCTAATGAGGTATACTGATGATTTAAGAAAAAAAAACCCCAAAACCCAAACACCTAAAGTTGAATTCTGTTTTAAAGTGTCAAACAGAACAAATCATATTGTAAACAAAAGGTATTTCAAATAATGGTATGCATTTTCAATGCCTTCTGCACTAAAAAAGCTCTGTTGTCTTGGTATGGCAATTCCAGTTTAAGCATAATATTTAAATATACAATAGTTTTAAAATTTTCAGAGAAGAGGGTGCACATATTTGTTTACTGTTCTTTGAACAATAGTTTATACAATACAGTGTTTCATATTGTGTACAGAACTCATTTGACATGAAGTTTTGAAACAAATAAGATATCTTGTCTTTGATTATCAAAAATGTACTTTTATTCTGTTTGAATAATTCCTGGAAACATAAAAAGATAATTCATCTTGCAATTGCTGGAAGATAACTCATTTAGTCTCTTTGGCATCTGTAGTACTGTAACAGTTCTAGTGCCTTATCCCTGCAATTGCAAACTTTTAAAAAATATTTTTCCCTTTTCTGTTTTTTAATAATCGAACCGTATTTTGTTTTTGTGACATAGAATTTGTTGTATTGTTTTAATGTACTGGTATGCAAGATTTCAACTGCCATTCAAGGAAAGGAGCGTCAATATCAGACAACTTCTCAAAAAGGAGCTTACAGAGTCAACAAAGATCCCAAATCTGTGAAATTCCTATACCAATCTGTTCTTGCTAAATTGCAAAGTGAACATCAGCAACTCAAGAACCTATACACAAATCACAAGGAAATGCACAATTGCAACAAATCTGGTTTGTGGTGTTTTTTTGTTTTGTTTTGTTTTTTTTTTTTTAATAAAGCATAAAGCTTATAACCTGTTGACCAACAATCTGCCACTCTGAGGACACTTTGGACTTCAATGCACAAATAATTCTGCCCATTTAAGTAAACACTGGAATTTAATAAATAACACATTTTGTATCAACACAGAAATACATACAATTCTTTAGAAAAATATTATTTTACACTAAAAATGCAACAACTCCTAATCCTGACAAATATACAATTTTATATAGGTTGTGATGGCAGGATTCTGTTTCTTTGAACAGTTGCTGTAGTCTGTTTTATCACCATCCTTAGATATTTTCCTTTAAACTTGCAGACACAATTCTGACACTGCTATAATACAGTGCCCTCTTGAAAAGCTTCTATCCACCTGTTAGAAAATGAAACACTGTTAGGAAGTAGCTGATAAAAGAATAAATCTCAATGCTGTCACGAGCTGCAGACTGACACAAGAAGGAACATCATACATCCAGCTGGTCTGTGAGTGCAATACCAAAGTCTATCCAGTGAGTCCAACCATACAGAGCTGCCTCGTACAAGGCCATCCCACAGAAGCTTTTTCCTGCGCCTCTCCCATACTGAAGCTACATGCACAAAGAATTGGTGAAGCTGGGAAATCAAATGCCCTAAAAGTAGGCTATGCCAAGGTTCTGCACACCTTTAAAAAGCCCCAATGCTCCCTTCTCTTTTTCCCTGCAAACATGATCTGGGAGGAATCAGGACACTGCTGTACCTGAGGCAGCATCTGCATAACCCAGGCTCTGCTTCTGCAGCAGGAAAAAGCCAAGGACTGGTGGGGCTGAGGGAGGAGGTCACAGGGCACATGGAAAGGCAGGGAAGGGCATAGAGGGCACTGGGGGAAGTCCCAAACAGCTGATCCAAGGTTTCTCAAACTGGAAATTCAAAGTTAATATTCACATACTTTAACTCCCTATAGCGGTGGTTTCTTTTCCTACTTGGTTAGGAGGGTAATAAACATCCTCAGCTTCTCAAGAATGCAAAAATTAATGTTCCTGTAGCATTCCAAGGCTGCAGAACAAATAATTCTGTTTTCTGAGTGAGGGCTGAACTGTGTGTATGTAAAGGTAAGAGGCCCACATAATGAGCATTTGTTTCCTGAGTGGAGATCTTGGAGGAACTGAACGAAACAAAGACTGTAATTATCTTTATCATGGAAATTCAAACTGTCTCGGTATTCACAGGGTATCTAAACATTAGTCACAGATGCTGGCTCTTCCTTGCCCTGAGCATTTAATTTTGTAGCTATGTGCATGTTCTTTGAATTCAAGCTTTTGGCATGAACATATTAATCATGACATGCTCACACATGTCTGCACACACAGCTCAAATATCTACCCTATCTTTTAGTAATATTTTTAGTATTTTCTACTGCCATATATACATTAAAAACAACTAAAGTAGAATACAAATGCAAAAAAAAATCATAAACAGCTTAAGCATTGAACACAGCACTGGAATTTAAAACCACATTGAAAAGTAACCATCTGTTAAAATTTATTATTGCGCTGAGACAAACAGATCAGGTATTTCTTTGGTCCTATCAGGAGAAAATTGTGTCCACTGTTGCAAACAGACCAACAGCATGCTTTTGTTTTTCCTTTTAAGGCTGTAAAAACAGCATTTATTCTGAAGGGTCAGCATAAATCTCCTAAGGATATTAAATATTTGGAGAAAGCTTGAAATTCAAAGTACTTAATGTTATTCCTAACCTCAGTAAAATACACTATGTCCAATTTCAAGCTTTCCTCTGATGAGAAAAGCCATTGCCTGAGTAGAACAATAAACCTGTTGAATGCCTGGGGGTTTTTTAGTTTGTTTTATATAGTACAAATAAGGACACAGGGGAAACAACAGGATAGTATCTTAATTAACAAAGAAACATTTATGCACATCTGCACAAAATACTCCCAAATATCAAATAAAGACTTCCAGATTTTCTTCTGTAGAGAAATGTCATTAAGCACATTCTCAGCTGTTCAAAATTTCCTGTTGTATTGGATTCTTTGTTTTTAGAATGTTCCTATTTGCAGAAAACTAAACCTGCATCCATTTGGATGTTTAAATACTGATAATGGACTTGTAAATGCATCAAATCTATTTAATAATGTAAACTTCATTAGGGAAAATGGCAATGAAACCAGTCAGATAAGAGAGCTTTACATGTGTTCCTTCTATGCCTTCTGTTTCTAGTTTACTTTATGAATCATGTGATGAATGTTTTCTACTGATTAATGACCAAGCTTCCAGGTTATTTAACATGAAACCAACACAATTCATAGCTTGATAAATATGACTCCAAGTCCAGACAGGACTTGAAATGAAACAGCTTGTGTGAATGCTCTTTGAATGCAAGCTTTAGGTCTGAGTGCATGCCTAGGTGCTCGTGGGCATCAGCTCACACACTTCAAACCTTGGCCCCCAAGTTTTAGTGTTTGCTTTATTTTTCACTGCCATATATTGATTAACTAATATGAACAGGTGAAATTAAAAAAGGAGCATATCAGTTAATTCTTAAAAATATTTTCTGGATGTATGCAAAAGTAACATTCAATTTTCACTTGAGTAGACCAGGATGAGAGAGAAATAGGTGAGGAAAAAGAAAGATTTCTTATTTTATCTTTGACTTTCTCATTCTACACTCAGTCTTTTGCAGAAGAGAGTCTGCTTCCTTCATTTCAGAAGCCCTAATGAAACCAGAACCTTATGTTTAAATAATTTAAAACTTTCATTTACTTATGATATAATATGGGTCTTTTATACATATGCTAAATGTGTGAATATTAACATTCACCACTTCTGAATTTTCTAGAAATATGTAACAGCAATGAATTCAAATAGTTTCTTACTTTTGAGCTGAATGAGGATCATCTGCCTTGAATATGTAAAATAAAGTGTTTTTGTGCAGTAAATGGAACACTCTAGACTCTGAGTTTTCACCTTTTACTTCACTGACTGTGAATCCAAGTAAAGGCTGGCTCTCTAATGCTGCCACATCCTATGTAACAGGGAAAAAAAGGAAAAAATACAAAATTAGAGCTTGTAAGACATACTAAGGCATGCATTTAGACCTCACACACCATACCACTGCAGCAGACAATACAACAAATTGTTATAAACATACACACACAGAATTCTGCTCTTTACATTCTCCAGGCATGAGTCAAGGGACAGGAAATAAAACCTCACAGACTTCAACACTGCTGATCCTCTTTTCATTTCCCTGATAGCATCTACCTTGTCTTTCACTGCATGGTCCCATCATTCTGCCTGGCAAGGACTTCTTGTACCAACAGACCAGAGGCCCATCAAGCCCAGTGCTCTCTGCAGCAAGCTCAGAAGTGAAGTGGGATGCTATTAACTGCACTGAGTATGCTAAAAGGAGGAGCAGCCTGTGCTCCCAAGCACTGAACTCAAGATCCAAATCTTTAAATGGCTAAACTGATTTCACTTTCTTTTGCTGGAAATTAACAGAATAGGGGGAAAACAAGTTGCTGAGTGTTGACTAACAGTCGACCAGAAAAGACCCTTCCTCATTTACCTCAGTTACCTTTTTTTTTTGTAATACTCTTGGCTTTTTATTAATGGATACAATACACAGCACTCTTGGAAAGGAAAAAAGGACTATTTTCATTCTGTGCAAGTTCCAAAACAGTGGAAGGCATTGCAGGCAACATCCTGCAATGCTTATGAACAGAAGAAAAAAAAATAGCTAACCCCCCCCAAATTTACACAAACACTGACACATCAGGTGAAGACTTTGGTGATTGCCTCTACAGTGAAACAAAAGTGTCCTGTGACAGCAGCATTTCTTGATATTGGAAAAGAGTCATGTAAGGCTGAGTAATCTGTTTCACTGTCTCAGGTCTTCGTACCACTAATATGTTATTTCTTTACCATTGATCTTTCTGTCACTTGGAACCAATATAAGTAGCTTAAGTGGCCAAGGCAACACTGCACCTTCCCTTTAGACTCTCTAAATAATGTCTTCTGCAATGGCTCACCAAGATGAAAACTAAGGATGGATATTCCTCAGTTTAAGAAAATAGGAAAGAGTTAATTTTGTGATTGTGAACTGCAAACTGAAGCTACTCTGTAAAGTTGATATCTCAGAGGAACAAAGCAAAAGAAAATTTAAGGTGACTCACAGACTTTGCTCTTTTTTTACCTCTCCAGTTTCCTTTGCAAAGGCCAGAAGAAACACAATGCTCTGAAATTATTTGCTAATTGATGTAAAAGTAATTGTTTTCTAGATACTTCTTTAAACTGTTTTTAGAACTACTTGGGTTTTATTTTTAGTATTGCCAATGCTGTAGTGGAAACAACATCACAGGTTTTAGACATAATTCCAAGTTCAAAAATAAAGGTTGGCAGGAACAACCCAGGAAAAAATCTGAGCACAAATCAGGAAATAACTAGAGTGGGAGTGGTGTGGAGTGAAGAAGGATAATTCTTTACATGGCCAGGATAGGTTGGGCCTTACAATTAGAAAGAAAGTAAGGGATAGCAATACCTTAAAACAAATGCTTTGGATATTTTGCTCTTGAAAGCTAGTAGTAAACTATAACAAACAATACAAAAACCTGAAGCCCAAGATCAATACACCCATATATGTTACAAAAGATTCTAAGAACATTCTAAGATGCAATAAAATAGATCCTCAGCACATGTTGGGATACCACATATATGTACCATTTATACATATATATATATGTTAGAGATTATTCCACACTGCAATAGGACTACACATTCTAAATAAAAAAGCAAATGCCATTATATAAGGTGTATTTCTTTTATATCAAATAACAACTCCAGGCTGAAGACAACACTTTCAGGAGAAGTAAAGAGATTTAGTTTACTCCTTTTGCAAGCATTCAAAATACCTTATGGAAGTGCAAAACAAGATAGTTCAAGATGCTTTTATAGTGTTGCCTTTGCCACTAGTACTGTGATGCGTGCAACAGATCCCCCATGTATTCAGCTGACTCAGAAAATACCTAGAACTGAGCAATGGTGTGCAGTGCAGAGGTAATCAAAGCTAGATCTGGAATCAGAAACACCATAGCTATATCAATCTAGTTTGGTATCAAGCTCACTAGGCCTTTTCAAAATACTGGATCACAATCAGATCAAATAGTGTAAGGTGATCTAATTTTATAGCTTTTTTTCTAGATCTTAAGAATAAACAACTTTGTTACAAAGACAGTACTATCATTGGATATTTAGTCTCTAATATGTGGTCTCTTACCTCACTAGCAGCATATGTGTATAGCACCTTATTTTTTATAACAAACCACAGGTGTTTCCATGGTTTCTTACTGCCCTTAGATCTGTGTAGGTAGCCACTCATTGTAGAGTCTTCTGTATTGGCTGAAACCTGAAGAGGAAAAAACAATGAATCAACAAACCCTAAAAAGATTTCACAGTACGGCTTTTTTTTTTTTTTAACAGATTTCTAAAGCTCTGTCTGTCAGAGACTGAAATTCTTACCTGGTCTCAGGTTAATGTTGCTAACTAACTCAGGTGGATGAAAGAAAAATTATTTTGCCTGCTACCATTTATCTGGTCTGGAAGAGAGGTTTCCAGTAAAGGATGGAACTTAAGTTGGATACAACAGGACAAGAGAAATGCTGAGGAAAACATACAGCTGGAGAACACAGATTCCTATATAAGAAGAATCATAGGATCAGAGTGGTTTGGCTTTGAAGAGACCTCAAAGTTCATCTCATTTCAACTCCCCTGTCATGGGCAGGGACACCTTCCCCTAGACCTTAGGTGGCTTAAAGCCCCTCTAGTCTGGTCTTGAACACTTCCAGGGATGGAGAGTCCACAACCCCTTTTTGGGTAACCTGTTACAATTCCTCACCACTGTTATTGTAAAGAATTTCTTCCTGGTATCTAATCTAAACCTACCCTCCTTCAACTTATGAAGGGTCCCCCTTGTCCTATCACTACATGCCCTTGTAAAAAGTCCCTCTCCAGCTTTCTTGTAGGCCCCTCTTTTGGTGCTGGCAGGCCGCTCCAAAATCTCCCTGGAGCCTTCTCTTCTCCAGACTGAACAATCCCAAGTCTCTCAGCCTGCTCTATTAGGAGAGGTGCTTCAGCCCTCCCTCAACTTAGTACCCCTCACTTAGTACCCCTCCTCTGGACTCATTCCAGCAGGTCCATGTCCTTATTACAGTGGGGACCCCAGAGTTATGCTGCAGGTGGGTCTCACCAGGGCAGAGCAGAGCAGAGGGGCAGAATCTCCTCCCTCACCCTGCTGGCCATGCTGCTTTGGATGCAGCCCAGGACACAGTTGGTTTTCTGGGCTGCAAGGGCAAATTGCTGATTTATGTAGATCTTTTCACCCACAAACAGCCCCAGCTCTTTCTCCCCAGGGCTGGCATCAATCCATTCTCCACTCAGCCTATATTTGTGCTTGGGATTTCCCTGCAGGACCTTTGGCTTGGACTTGCTGAATTTTGTGAGGTTCACACAGACCCATCTCTCATGCCTATCCAGGTCCCTCTGGATGGCATCCCTTCCCTCTGGTGTGTGGACTGCAACACACAGTCTGGTGTCATCAGCAAACCTGCTGAAAAATCACCTCCTCCCATTCCCAAGACCTACAGTAAGTGTGGTTACTCTACCCTTCCTAATCATAAACCAAGAGCTGAGTTGGTGTAGGAGTCTTGTCATTGACTGTTGGTACAGTGATAAATCACAATTCAGGGAAACATGGGGAATCAAGAAAGAAATTACAATTTTATCTATAGCTCTGAATCACAGTCTCACAGGTGTTCATGCAGTTTACACAGTGCTTCATTGTTCATGTCCCTGCCTATTTAAAACTAAGGCCCAAACCTCAGAGACACATTATGACTTTTGATTCTAGGTAAGATGGTTAAAATAAGGACTTTTTTTTCCCCACTCTTAATATTGATGATATAATACCAAGAAGGTACCACTTTTGACCAATAAAACACTTACTTCTTTGAGGGCTGCAGGAATTTTTTTCTGCTTTCTTCCAGAGGGAATACTTTGCAATACTGTAGACAAGGCACTTGATGGAGATTTATGGTTGATCGGGGATCCGCTCTTAGGAGCGCACTGGTTATCTAAAATGCACAGGATGGATATATTGATTTCATGTCACAGGTGACTAAACACAGGCAATTCATTCTTGGACTTTTCTTCTTAAAAACAGCTGGCATTTTTATTCAGATTACAGGGTTACAATAGTAACACCTAATCATGTGAAATTCAGCACTGAATTAACTTTTCAGTGCTATCATCAACACCATGAGTTAGAATCCCTCAAATCACAATCATACTAAAAAAAACAACAAGAAGTTTAAAACTAAACAAATTGGTTTTGTTTGTTTTCAAAGTCTGTTTTCTGGGTGTTGAACTGCCTTTGCTCATAAAGAGGGTGAAAATTAAGTCTTATAAATCGCAGCAAATTTTTACAGCTGTCCTCTATGTTTTCTGTACTTTATCTTTCAATTCTCTACATCTGTTAACTTCTCAACCTTATTCAATAGGGATGTTCCTCTTCCAGCACACACACATTTCTGGACATTCCCATCTCCCAGCATATGCTGTCTTTCTGCACTGCCACAGGCAGTTACTCATCTCTCTGGGAAGACTTATGCACCACTTCACCTCTTCAAAAATCCTTTTTGTAGCAACACTTTTTTTTACAGCTGCACTTGGAATGAGTGGTTTCATAAAGTCTACTTCTAGAGTTGGCCCTGAACTCGGTGACACTCTGAGATAATGAGAAGAGCAGGAGAGCAATGTGATTGCCAGCTGTAGTGCACCTGCTCCCCAGCCCTTTTCCCAGCTTCAGGCACTGCAATGGCCTGCAGCACAGCAGCCTCTAGTGCTCAGCACAGACACCTGCAGGTGTTCAGACACGGCTCTTCCCATCACCATAGGCTCCCACTGTCATTTGGATTATCCATGCTGTTCTCCGCACCCCCACTGGAAATGTCACCCCCAGCCTGCTGGGATCCAGTGCTTTATCATTTCACCAGGCACCTCAGATTTCCTGATACCCCAGAGAGCTCGTGTCACACTGGAGCCTTGCTGAGGAAGGGGACCAGAAAACTCTTTCAGTCTGTTACAGCTCATTTGGGTACTTTACACTCGAGTATTTCAATTCAGTTCACAGCAAGTCTTGTGAGATGGGACTGGATTTCCACCTCACTGGGAGGTGCTGCCATTGATTTTACACTTGTTTCTGCAGAATGATATGAAGCTTCTTCAAAGAGATGAACTAGAGTTTTCTCAGGATGAGGACACTGACCCTGGATCTCATCTTTAAGCAAATGTTATTACCATTAGGCTATCCAGCCATTGCTATCCCCTAGGCACCACATTCTCTGAAAGTGTTCCAGTGAAAACTGCTCTAGCTGTGCTGTTTTATTTTGAATTCCATGTTGCCAGTGTTCAGTAGGCAAGGGTTAGGAGTTTGCTTTCATATATGAGGTACAAATATGCCAAGTTCTTGAATTCCATATGAGCTGAGGTTTGAGAGTGGCTTGAGGCCAGTTTATAGACCTGCAGAGACTCAGCTTCAGAAAGATTAAGGCCTGTGTCTCTACAGAGCCCCAGAACTTTAGCCATCTCACCAGCTCAGCTGGCAAAAATGAAGTTTACAGACATACAAGTTACAGAGTGTAGAAGTACACATGAAGCCCTGGGAGGTCAGGATAAACTGTGAGGACTCTAATGTACACTTGTACCCGGTGATTATTGAAAAGCAATGTAACACTTGTCACCTCAAAAGGAAAGCTATATAAGCTACATGTCATTACTACAGGGTAAAGGCACACATGTTTCTGGAAGAAAGAGCCACTGTATTTCAAATTCATTTCCTAACTTGCTGCACAGAAGCTTGTTTGGCTTAGAATCTCAGGTGCCTATCATTTTTCAGGCACAAGCAGAATTAAGCACTTGAACCCAGCAGTTAAGATGATGAGGCACACATATACCATGTTATAAAGGCCACAAAAGTAAGATACAGTTTGTGAAGGTTTTCTTTACCTTGCTTTTGTAGCTCCCTGAAGCAATGATCACAAACTCTAGCTGGCTGGTTTTTCATATAGTCTAAGCCATGTTTGTTTGATGAACAAGCTTGACAGACAATCTGGAAACAAGATAGAAACATATAAAAGCATTATTGTACATGATGTGCACCTGTAAATCACCAAAGACGTTCACTTCAGCACTTTTAAGCCCATAAAACCCTGAAATAGGCATTATTTTACAGTGCAAATGTTTTAAGATCTTGGCTTTTCCCCATGTCTTTATGCTTAGCATAGTAACCTCTAAATGATGAAAATTTAAATATTAAAAAAATCAGTGAATTAGGAGGCAATAAGCCAACATTAATAATCCATTAAAAATAGAACAAGCATATTGTGTTACTGATTTGATCAACTGTTTTGATTATAAATTTTTTGAAATAGCTAAAGCTATTGCTCTCTTGATGATTTCTTTACAATACAGATGCCTCAACTGCATTGCATTCTAACTTTGTATTCCCACTGGATTAAAAGAAGAAAGATAAAGTTTATTAGCTATAGCTTTCATAAGTGTAAATATAAAAGAAGGTTGGTACTAACTTAAAATCAAAAATCATTATTTATCTTACGAAAATTAGTGAGGAAGATACTTCTTCATTTTAGCTAACATTTGTGGGTATTATGTAATTGCAAAATAACCATAAATAGCACTCCAGAATGCAAGATAACTAACATGCAGCATGTTGAAGTTTGAATACTGGTCTGTCATAACACCTGTCCAAAAAACCCAAACTCCACTCCCCAAACCACCAACCCCAACATGTTGGTTCTAACCCACGTAATTGTGTCATAGTACAGGGTTTCTGAGAAGAGCGGTTGGGATGACAAGGCTCCACCTGAATGCCACACAAGGAACCTGAATGAGCAACTGAAAAGGTAACCACAAGACCAGCCAACCTTCCCGCACGCCCTGCAGTGGTGCCTTCTCCATGTCAGCGTGAATTCACTGGTACAGATCATGCACATCGTGGCTCTCGTGTCAGGGATCCAGATGGGAGCCTTTGATCCCAGAGGACTGTCTTCTTCCTGCTGCTCTGCATCTGCCTGAGAGAGCATAGGCACAGTAGCACTACATTCAGTGAGGAGAAATAAGACTAATATTCATCATTATAAGATAATGTTAATGGTGTTGGAAAGCCTTCTCTGATAAATTGTCATGGTCTTAAATGTTACCTACTATTTCATCAGCAACCATTATAATGCAAGCCTGACAACAGAGATGCATTTAATGATTTTCAAGCTTTACCAGCCTACTTGGATCAATAGCTGCTTTATTTTAAAACCTTTTCATTTCATCTTTCTGTGCACAAGGCTACAGAGAGAACTGTGAAAACTGATTTGGGTTTTTTTGAAGAAAATAAATTTATGAATTAGATAACACTATGAAATATTCTGTTCTACCATCTGTTCAATTATTTACCATCCTGCTTTATTATTTGACATGGAATACCTCTCGTTTCTCTGTCAGGAGACTTTATATTCAAAAAGGGAACAAACCAGCAATAATGGTGGGATATACCTCTTCAAGACTTTTGCTTGGATTAAATGTGATTCTCTTTTTTGTATATTCTTCAATCGACTTGGAGATAGCTTCCAACCACTCATCTCTTTCTGTAGCAGAACTGTTGGAGTAAAAACCCACAAAAGCAATTTATTAACATTTTAAGAAGCAAGTGTTGATTAGAATTCCACTAGCTTTATTACACAGTGGAGTAACTCTCTTGCAATTCCAGTTTATAAAACGTCTACAATTCCTACTGCAACTGGCATTATTTTTTAAACTTTGGCATAGTGTTAGTTATTTATGTTGATTAATACTAAAAAAGATTTGTCTGCTGCCATGTGGATTCCCTCCTTCCCTTTCCTCCTTCTAAAATCCCTGTAATTCTTTCAAGGCTTGTCTGTCATTGCTTCCCCCTCCTCCCCAGACCCTTGAATAGCCTGAATAATACTTTTTTAAATGATGCTCCTAGAACAAAGGCATGGGCCTTCCATCTTGAAGGCAACCTGAAATTTCAGCAAACCTTTTTTCTCCCCGCCTCCTTCTGTCTCAGAGTGCAGTTTGCTATACCCAACCCTGTGAAACTCCAAGCTTCTGTCAGATAAAACCACACTGACTCTTCTCCTGCCTTGTGCTCCTAACTATTTGCTCCTACCAGATCATGCTACTTTCAAACAATAATGTTTTTTCCCCAGAATGTTTCCATTGGATGAGCTAACTCAAAGAGACAGACAGGTAAGCTTAGTCCATCTCTTTATCCCACGGCTGGTGGTGAATCACTAATCAAGCGCAAGGAAAGCATTAGGCTGAAGTGGCACGGCACAGGGAGCACGAGGAGTGCCTGGTGCAGTAGGATCCTGCAGCTATGCTGGACTGTGTGCAGTGCCAGAGCACCTCCTCTGTACAGGGGCACAACACCATTTTTATAAATCTGTGCTGTTCCTGCTGCAAAGGGCAGCCTAGTATCCTTTCTCTCAGCCACTAGATCTTATTTTCACTCTTGTGCCAGAACACACACAGTTATGCAGCAGGCTGGATTGGGAAACAAATCCATATTAAAGCAAGCCATCAGCCTGACCTTCCTCTGGATCAATTTACCAACTAAATTACCATCACACAGCTGAACAACTACTTGTGCCAGCAACACAGAGAAGACTCTGAGGAAGGATGAAGCAGTTTTGCAGCAGAGGAACAGCTAGACTGTTTAAGATGCCATGCCAGCTTAGAAAGGTTTTCTAAAATTTAAACAAGAATCCACTCCCATATTTTTTTTCTATTCCCCACTTTTTAATTGGTATCAAGTAAATTAATTTGTTTAAACCAAGGAATTGAACAAAAATATAGAGAAAGGAAAGTTAGGGAAGAGGTAAGCAATGACTTATACAAATAAGGTGCCTAATGCCAACTATTATTTAATGGTTTTGTAGGTGAATTTGAAAGCTTTTATTATTTTTGGACCTTTAAGGAAAATATTTTGAATGAGGGGTTTGAATGGAATGAAACTGAGTGCTATACAGAATCAGAGAGGACAAATCTGCTAAAGTAAACATATGGGAAGCCTGTGAGGCACAAGCAAAAGAAAAAAGATCTAGCACACAGAGCAACAAAATCAGAACAGAAGAAGAGGAAATAAGATACATGCAAGGGCAAAGCAATGCACTAGTGTCTGTCCCAACATCTCACATTCTAAGTGGAACATTCTGTTCAGTCTATTTACCTTTGCTTCCTCATCCAGAAAGAACAACTGGCCTGCATTGACTACAAAATATTCAGAACTCTAATCAACACCTTTGGCTTTTTCAAAATCTGGTTACATTTAATTAGATTCCTGTAACTGTATCACTTGAAAGATGGCACAGGTTTTGGAGATTACTCACCACCACCATCCCCACCATGTGGGGACTGCTCTGTATGCAGTGGCTTGCACAATGAGCTACAGGCTTACACCCTTGTATTTCACCAGGAACCTCATGCTCAGTAGGTTTGCTAGTGGTAGCCTTTAGGATTGCTTACAATCCTTCAGAATGGAAGAGCAAAGGTGGTGCCACTGGCTGTGGAATTGATGCAATGGTGTGCTGCAGCAAAATTGGCAGTTTCTTCTGTCACTCCAGCCCTCCCCCACAGTTTCCCCTACTGCAGATCCACTATTTGTTGCATCCTTACAAAAGTGATTTTGTTTAATATACAAAATTGGTGTTATTGGCTTTTTAAAACATTATTACTTTTATTTATTTAAGATTTAACATCACAGTGGAAAGCTCAAATGGATTACAGAAAACCCTAGCAATGGCTACCACTGGCAAATGCATGTGCTGGGGGCACACATCCAGCTGCTCACTGGAGCTGATCAGCTCAGTGGCCCCAGGAGGACACTGGGGAAGTGTGTCCCTCTTGTTTCCAGAGCCTTAGGGCACCTCTCCCAGCTGAGCCTGCCTTGCCTGACCATCCTTAGGTAGGATGGGAGGAGATGCAGCTCTGTCTGCCTGGGGTAGCTCTTCAGCAGCCTTATGGAGGGCCAGACCACGTGAGGCTGCCGTGACTGCTGTTGCCAGGACCAAAGCTTTACTTCTGCACACTGCTGTATCATGCAGATGTATTAACTTGCTTTTCTGATGAAGAGATTTCTAGTACAATACTGCATTATACTGTGAAAAACAATTCACATTCCTACAGATACCCCAGGAAAACTGAAACCTCAACCCAGACTAGATAAAGTGCCATACTAATGCAGTCAGTAAAACTAAACCTGAAGTGACAGACTCTTGTCTAGGCATTAATCTATATTTCTGTCATTAACAGGCCTGCTTTTTATTACTAGCAATTTTTCACCAATTAAATTTTTCACTTTCTTGTCTCTGCTCCCAGGATCATTTCAGAATCTCTTCTTTGGTGTACACTCCACATAATGCTTTGAAAAAAACCCATGGAAATGAAATTTGTCTCCAATGTCTTTAAGACTAATTTGAACAGTTTTGAAAATAAGGATGGGTTTTTTTTTACCATATAGGACCTGACAAGCTGTTAGAATGAGGCATCATGCAAAGGAAGATGTAGCCTGGGCTGACAAGATGTGAATTCTCTTCACATTTAGAATATTTATCAATAGGAAAAAACACAGTTGATTGGGAAAAATATATGCAAGCACTGGCTGCTGGTAGTATTTTTCAATTGCTTCCCTCCTACACCACAGCAGGCCAGTTCTGATGACAGAAAACAATCTGAAAACTGTCATTTACATCTGGAGCCTCCAGCACCTCCTTCATGCCACACAAATGCAACCTCTCTCTGACCCTGCTGTCTAACTTAGGGCTCCTGCACAGGCATGGCTCCCAGCAAGTATAAAAATAACAGAGCTGAATGCTCCCAAAGATGCAACATCAACAACACTAAAAAAAACAAAACAGAAAAAAACCAAACCCAAAACAAACAAACAAAAAACAACAACAAAAAACCCACAAAAAACCAAACCAAACCAACAAACAAAAAAACAAACAAAAACCAAAAAAAACCCCCAAATTGTAGTAGCCTCAGTTGGCAATATGAGGTTAATTCCAGCAATTTCAAGGTTAAGACAAAAGTATGTCACAAACTCTGCCAAATTTGATGAGCATGTTATCTATAGGGATTTTCCCCTATGGACCAGCATGTCTTTCCCAGGAGTTGCTTTTAATCTACCACTTAATCAGTTCATCCAAAAGACAAGTCTAACTTGTTTTGTGGAAACTAAGTAGCTTGTATGTTAAGATGATAACATTTTCAGAAGTTCCAATTATTCTTTTACATTTTTTTAGAACAACTGAATTAAAAGTGAAACGCTGTTTCAAGTCAAGCAGAGATAAATCCTCATTGCCTGCTGCCATCCCCTGAATGCCTTCATGTGTCTGTGTGACCTGTAGTCACCAAGCAGCACAGAGCTGTTCATATTACACTGGAGCAGAACCATACCCTAAACTGTGAAATGCATTGTTTTCCCCCAGTGTGCAGAAGACCTCTAAAAAACGTTTAAATTTGTTGAAGAAATGCAGAATTACCCATTTCAAGTGGGTTTTTATAAATAACTACTGCTCTGACAATTGAGCTACTTCCTTTGGCTTCTTTGACAGTGTTAACCTTGGTCTACCCCTCAGCTACAGATACTGCTATCTTTGTGCATTCTCATGTCAGTATTTACAAGGTCACACAAAAAGCAGCAGTCTGCTCTTGCTCAGCTTTGCTAAATAAAAGAGAAAACATGTCTTTCTTCATTGGTATCAGCACTGTCACAAATGTCAGAACACATAAAACCTCAACTCAAGCACCATAAAAACAACAATGCACAAAAACAGGCCTTTGCTAAAGGCATCTCAATGAAGGTGACCAGAGCTGGCTCAGTGACCATGTATCATTTTGCTGTTACTTAGAGAATTTGGTAACACAGAGCATATCAGTAATTTTAGAACAAAAATATACTGAAAAGCAAAGCCTAAAATGAAGTAAATTGAAATTCTCTCAAGGAAAGGCAGTGCAAGGATAGTATTTCAATTTAATTGGAAGTTTCTGAAGGTGTAGCTAAGGTGAAAAAGAGGAAACAAACAATGGTTGTATTCATTCCGATTTACTGATTCCCTGTATTCTGTAATCGCTCTCGCCAAGAGTAACTTTTCATGACATTAAGTGCAAAACAAGCTCTAAAAAGCTTGTGTGGCCTGTTTGAAAACATACAGTTTCAAAATCACTGTTTATTTGAAAGATTTACCTTGCAGAAAGAATGAAGGATCTCTCTACACTTTCAATGTTCAGTTCATTCTGATATGCTTCCTGCGTTGGCTTCTTAACCTTTAGCCGAGAGAGAAAACTTCAATTCAAACTGAAATGGTACTTTTGTCATTGCTTTAGTCTTAATTCCTTGAAAATCTCTTTATTTTTATTGCAGAAGGAGAACACTGGAGAGAAAATACTCAGAAACAGGAAATTATACACCAGCCCAGAGGGCCCAGCTACACTAAGATTACACACAGCCCATCCTTTTATTTCACTGGCCGTCCTACAAACCCTGGTGATGTACAGGGGAATGAAGCTCAAGAGCTGTCAGACACCTTCCACACAGGCCCAGTCATGTTGCCTCAAGCACCTCCTGCAACTGGACAAAAAAAGGCATTGCTGCTGCTGCAGGATGAGATGTAGCCCACTGGTGTGCACCAGAGTGGGCAAGGGCTGCACTACCCTGTTGATCCTTCTGAGCCACCAAATTTCAAACTTAAGGAGGATTAAAAATCAGGAGTGGGTCTGAGCCACTGCAAGACATCTGCTGGCAAAAGAGATTTTGTAGCTCTGCTTGCAAAACTTTGGACCTGAGTGCCAGATATGCACTACAACTTGACTTGGTGATTTTTTCTGACAGGACTGGAGACAATGATTCCCAAGGCAATGATTTGTTGTTCCCATTAAGTGTCATGTCAGCAACTGAGTCATTATATTGCATGCATGTCCCTTATCATTACCCAGGGGGCTCAAAGCTTAACTTTGATGCTTTTCACAAGTGCTCAGGAAGAAAAGTCGTATCTTCCCTCACAGTTAGCAAATATATAAACCAGAGAGAACTGATCCACCAGGATTTTATCAGGCAAAGATGCCTAATCTCTGGGTGTCAGAAATAAAAAACAGTTAAAAGGCAAAAGTGAGGCAGTCTAAACAAAATACAAAAAATTAGTAGGCAGACTATTCCAGAGTAGGACAACACTGGGTGAAATGCAGCCAAGATGATCCTGTAGCAACAGAATATTTAGGGAAGCCTAGACAGCAATTCCACAGGCCGCATTATGCAAAAAATGTCAAGCTTGTAGGATTGCTCTGGAACAATATAAGCATATTTAATATCTCTTGCCAACAGTAAACACGGTTAAGTTTTCAAACTTGGAAGGCCTGAGTTTAGGTAGATTGGAAGAAAGGCTCAGTTTAACAAGTGACTCACCTTCATTCCAGCCAACGACAGCATGTTGTTGAGTTTATACATCCCTGATTGAACTGGAGTAGTATACAACAGGGCATCATTGAACTGTAAAACAGAATGCTTTTAATGACTAAAGTTGGTTAAAATACAGATAATTTCAGATAGATTTTACTGGAAGTACAGAACTCCTACAGCACTGAGATAACTGTCCAGAAGTATTCCCTACTTCCTACTATTCCACTTAGAATCCAAGAAGCATTTTCATGTATGAATTTAGATAACAATAGGTATCTATTTATATCCTCCTTGTGTAAATATACATTTGGCACATGACTAAACAGTGCACGGATGTTAAAGAACAGGCTGTCAAAAGGGACAAAAATGTTTCTGGTGTACACAGGTATATAGTATAGCAAACTACTTTACAAGGATATTAGAATTAACCATTCAAACAAATCAAAGCAATACAGAAACTAGGAGATAGCAGAATGTTTTAGCAATTTGTAATGACAAACTTAACTGTCCCTTGTGAATTTTACCAGTTTTAAGTGCATCTACTGTTTATTTCCTGTTCTTCCAGACTTGGATTCGTTGAGTGCACTTACTGAACAATAACTAAGATTTTTTTATTTTCTGTGCTGTTCAACACATGGATCCAAACTTCATTTACTACATATAAACAAATACCAAAACTTGAAGTGCCTCTTAAGTTTTTGCTATGTGACTCTTTGTAAAATAGCCAAATGTTTAAAATTATTACTAAATCTTCACAACATGATAAATGGAAAAATCACTGCGTCTAATGGTATGAATGCTAGCCTGTACCATTTATATCTATGAAAAACCACAAAGCAAACAAAACCCTTGCCCCATAAAACACAGAGAAAATCCAAGAGACACAGAAATTAGCAATATCTAGTCTGTGAAGCTTGAGATAGCACCACATTTTTGAGAGTATTTCAGTAACTGGTATAATACACACTCCAGGACTGCCTAGGGAAGTATTTCTTCATATCAGGGTAGCTACAAGACAGGATTCAGACAGGACTGTGGACCAATAATGGAATAAATTACAGGATAACAGCTGTTTTACTGTCTAAATAGAAGAGATAAACAAAAGGTTCAAGTGGAAACAGAAACTTCAGAGATGCACAGAAGTTTCAAAACAAAGCAGTAGCAGAGACAGGAAAAGAACTCAGTACTTAACTTCCACCCAGTGCTCTGCTCAGGATGCACGTGGGCTCCTGCAAGGGCAAGGAGAGAGGAGGAGGGAGACGGGAGGAAGGAAAGGAGGGAGGGAAGGGTGCAGAAGCAGTGACAAGAGTTGTAGGTTTTAAGATTTGGTGCAGCTCAGAGAGAGGGAGTAACTGTGCTACCTTCCACAGTGCCACAGATAATGTCTTCTCATGAAAGCGCTCAGATTTTAAATGAGCATTATTCAAAATAGTATGCTTTAATGTGAAATGATTTCCCATAAAAATTTGTGCATATGCCACAGATAATATCTCTACATTAGAACTGACTGAATAGAACAGCAACAATTTAGTAATTTTTTCTACTACCTGCAATTTTAGTTATGCTTGCAGTGTAATGTTTTAACCACTAAAAATTACACTAGGATAAGGCACATAACAACATACATAGCATCTTACCAGAAAAAACATTCTTGGCTGCATGACCTTTCGTGATAGCTTCATCAGTGTTCCCTCTTTCAAAAAGACCTAGTAAATTAAAACAATGAATGCAAAACTTAGCCTTTTAGGGCACAAGCCATGCAAATGAACTAACTTTTTTATAACTATTATCCTGATTATTATTATTACTACACTAGAAGTGCTGCACAAGTTTTGGGATTCAGAGTTCCCTTTCTGAGAAAAGCTGTTTATCCTTATGTTTCTCTAAAAGTGAGTGTGGATGACTACATTAGTTTCCCATGCTGCACATGAAACTATGAGAAATAAAGGGTTAAGCTTGAGCACAAAAACCTGCCTGCAAGATCTGGCAAGGAATCATAATCTAAAAATTCTAAGTTTCTGTCAGAGAAACATCTAAAAAACCCCCACACATAAGGAGCACCAGTATTCATTTGACTGCTAGAACCTAATAATGAAGCAAGGGACCAATTTTCTTCTTTGTATATTCCAGCATCAGTCTTTGCTTGAATATCATCTTCACTTTCCCTGCAATCTGCTGAATGCCATGGGGCACTTACCCTTCCTGGCTGGACAATCTCATGGTGTCCATTTAAACTGTATTGGATCTGCATGAGCTTCTGAAAGTTATCCTAGGAGGGGAAAAAGCAGAAGGTAAGTACTTGCCCTTGCATTCATGATTTATTTTAAGGAACAAAAAAAAAAAGAGAGAAAGAGAGAGAGATAGAGAGAGAGAAAGAGAAAAAGCTTTAATCAATCAGCTTCATATGGCAAAATACTTACTCCCTGCTTCATAATGTCATTGGCATGGTTTGCAACTTCTATAACAACAGCTAAAGCATCTGAAAGATGAAGGAATGATGTTTTGGTTATACAGATCAGTTAGTATTGGTATCATGTAAAGCACAGATACCATACTGCATTTCCACATCATTCCAAGATTGTGGGATGTTATTGTACAGACACTGCATTCAGGAGCACTTCCCAAAAATCCCAGTCTTTGGATCATGGTTTAATAAGTATGCCCCATTAAGTCATTGCTTCAACCAACAGTGTGAATTATTTCTTACAGTTACTCAAAACATAGGCAAAGCTAAATTCCAGTTTCTCACACAACAAATTACTTGCTATACTTACAGCAGAAAAGTTAACAACATTTTAACAGAGACTCTCTAGGGACTAAGTTTTTGCCATTTTTACCCAAATGCCATCAGTGCCATTCATAGATGACTACCTAGAAAAATTATATAAATCTTTGTCATTTCTATCTTCTGCCTTTAGTTTTTCTGCCCCTCAAAATAACGGTAAAGTTCAAATTTCTAAATTTTGAACTTGTAATGCCAAAAGAAAAATAAATCTCTGGAAAATGTTACCAAATATGAGCAATTTTATTAAGTACTGATATTTAATAACCAGAAAGATCAACTGTGAAAGAGCCTAAGGTGTAAGTGCAAAAAGCAGTTATATAAAATGATTATGTGAACACAGTGAGTCATCAGTCCAAGTCCAAGAATCTATCCCATACAAGGATCTTATCCAAAAACCTGCACTTTACTTAAGTTAGAAAAATGACACTTAACCAAAAGCTGGAACAACTGCTGTGCTGAAATGTAGTCTCTAAAGCATTTAGCACCTTGAGTAACTGAATTACAGTCAAGCACTTCAAAGAAAGGAATAAATTTGGTTAGAAGTCCACAGAGAAGCCTACCAAACCAGGTAAAACCAAGGCCTTGGTTTTTTTCCTAGCTAATCATTAGAGTATTAATACTGTAGAATGCATATACTTCCCTTATTGTTGACTCATATTTGGAAAGAAAGTATGTTAAAAGATAGAGCTTTCTGAACTGAAAGGTTCAGAACCTCATGAAACCATGTAAGAAACTAAACAGACACGAACAAAAAGCTCTTCCTAAGCCAACTGAAGGAGAATTTTTGTAAAAGATTGTCACAAACCAAGGGGATGCAAGCACAGAGTCAAACAGCTAAGATACATAGCACATATCAAGGATTTGATCAGAATTTAAGTTGAGATATAGATGTCATGGAACCAAGCAAGCCTGCTGGAATGTAGTTGGTGGTCTCTTTCTAGGTAATGCTGGAGCTGCTTCAGGCAAAACCCTCCCCAGCTCCCACCCACATGAAAGAAGATGAAGGGAAATGTAGCTAAATTCACAAAGACAGGGATGAGCACCTGATTCTCTCTGTCATACTTTCTTTCATCTCTCAGCTACTCTATATATTAGAACCTTAAAATTTTATTTATTGACTTCAAGAAAGATTGAAGAATTTTAGAGAAAATTATAAAATTTGCTGGCTAGTGAAAGTTCCAGGATCTCAGGACTATTTATACAGCCAAGACTAAATGAATCTAAACAACAACATAAAATAATCTATAGGGTCAACGTCCATAAACAAAGTGCTTTTTGGCAGGGAAGAGCATTCCACTTATACCACTTAGCTGAAGTAATGTATTCAAATGAAGGTCAGCAAGAAGAATTGTGCTATTTGGGTTTTTTCCCAAGAGTACTAATCACAACCAAACCTAGTCTCCCTCTCCATTCCTACTCCCAGGCTCTGCATTGGAATTAAACAACTAAGCAAAGTTAGAAGTAAGATAAGCTTAATTATTACAAGAAAGATCTTGGTGACTAAAGATTAGATTTTTTTTTCTTACCCAAATTCTAAGATGGACTATCAAATATATCAGATTTCAAGTTAACACTTAGGCATTGTTATAACTGAACTTCAGCTTCTGTCTCTGATATAAGAAGGGAGAGAAAAACACTATGAAAGACATAACTACAAAACCCAGAGAAGCTGGAGAAACCACAAAAAAGTGAACTATATATTTAGGTTGCTCTCTTTTCAAGTGGTCAGCTGTTCAACATGCAGTGCAAGTATTATTTTGTTGACAGCTATAAGAAGTGCAAGATGAAATTTTCTATATCTTGAAGAGCTGTAAGTAAAATTATTTTTGACTTGTATCTTCAACACACTCAAATATGCCTAAATGTCCTAAGAAATATATTTACTCATATATTTCATGGTATTGTACCAGCAGACAAAGCAAACTTGGCTCAGTGCACTGAAGGTGTTCATTTATTGCAGCTCAATCAATTACATCTGCACAACTCTTCTAAAGGCAATGGACTTGCACAAATGTGACAGGATCTCATGCAAAAGAAATGGAAACATCAACTGGGAGCATTTTTTGTACTGCTGAGGCACACTCTGAAGAAGGAAACAGCTTGAATGTGCAGTGCATTGATATGCTTGAATTAAACCACCTTAATCCTGCACTACCATGAAATGTGTGGTCCTGTTCTCTTCATCACCAATGACTTCTCATTTCCTCTGATCTCCTTTCTCCCCACATGCAGGCAAAAACCTGTGTGAGAAACGTGTGTTTGTGCAGCTTCTGACAACTCAAACTGGAGAACTCCTCAGGTTAAATATTACCCATGGCAGCTCCTTCATCTTGCTCACTTCTGCCACATGGATGCTTTTCCTGGCACAGAGAGAGGAGGAGGCCACAAAGGCTCACAGCTGGAGAGAGCACGCTGCCTATAAAGGTCTGCAGATGCAAGGGACTGTCTCTTTCAATGGCAGTGCCTAAAATATCTGTTTAAACTGCCTGTGGAACTTCACTCTTATCTCTTGGTTTCAATTCAAGAGTGAGCTGATATGACTGCCAGCTCCAAACTTTTTTGAAGCAAAAGCTTGCAATCTTTTAGTATCTCTGGTGAGAAACTTAGAACTAAATAGAAAACATTTATATTACTGACTTAGCATTTTGCATTTAAAATCTTGAAACATTGGTACATATGCTGTTATTTCTTTAAAGACACATTTACCTTGAGTGTCCCTATAGTCTGCAGATTCTTCTAAAAGATTCTTTAAATAATCTGTATAGAGAAAAAAGAACATAGAGATAGTTTTGTTAAATAAATAAACAACACCAGAAAGTAGTAAGCCCCATCTTTTTCCTGGAAATCTGCTGTTCAGATCTGCAACCTAATTGACAAAGATCTTTATCTTTTAAATCTGTCAAGGTAATAACAAAGTGAAAACTAGCATCTCAATTAAGAAAGTATATCAGCAAAGAGATAGGTTACTGAAACAGTGGTCTTCTCCAGTGAAAAGTGATATATTGTATACATTATTCCAGAAAAAAAAAAAGCAAGTGAAAAATTAGTACATACTTGCAATCACTTACATTTAAGTTGATGTAAAAAACTTTTGAAGATTATAGATATTTGTCTGAACACCAAAACTAGTCTCTAGGAGCTATTAAAAAATAGTCCACTACACAAGATCTGATGAAGATTAATATTTTTCAGTAATAAAAACAATATACTTCCCTCAGTGTTCAAATAGGTATTTTCAGTTTTCAGTGATACTTGTAGTTCAACCACGAGATGGCAACCTCGATCCATTAAAGTCCTGGTAGTTTTAAAATCTATTTTACTTCGCTAAAATTAACTCCAAATGTATGACTACACATGAAGACATCCCCCTCGAGTTTCCATTCCCTGGCTGAGTGTCTAGTTCATGAAAAAGTGCAATACTCTGTCAAAGCTTAATATATATCCTCAGTAAAACATCAATCATGTACTCTGTAATCTTTGAACTTCTTAAAATGAAAAGAAACCAAACCAGAAACATTCCGAGAGATATACATTAGATTGATAAAGTCAACAAATACTGATTTATAATTACCTTTCAAATGAAGTATTAATATTCTGGCAGATCTAATGAAAACTAATTACATGTAATGTAGTAAGCATTCAATTTTAGCTTCTCAGTTGTACAAGCTTCACGTAGGAGTGAAATAATTCAACTCCCATATGCCTGCCCTACCCAAATTCATTCTTTCATTCAAAAAGTATCAGGAGCCAATTGTTCCTGCCTTCATAAGATGTCTTGCTTCATGCATGCCCCTCAGAGACCATTCAGTGCATTGTAATCTTTTCCTTATGCACAAAATTAAAAGGGAATTATGAAACATGTTTCTGCAGTAGAATTGCCATGAAAAGTGAGAGAAGTTGTCGCAGTTAATGAAAGCTTTGAAAAAAACAGAACTACAGGAAGAGAAACATTTGGCACTGACATTTTATTGTTTGGCAGAGACCTAAGGGAGGATCCAAGGGAGAAGCATGAAGAGCAGGTTGGGGTGCAGGAAGAGGAACCGGCTGGGAGGCAAGGAGGGAGCTCTGGGAAGCACGATTGGCTGGGCCATGGGAACACAGCTTTCTGCTCTCCTCAGAGTTCTGCTTGATCATTAGCAGGATTTGGTTCACATGTGATCTTTTAAGACAAGTCTGACCTGGACCAAAACTTTGTCTGCTGTACTCCATCAATATTGCATCCTTCATGTCCCTCAAAATCCTTGTGCTGTAGTAGCTACCAGCCATTCCAATGCAGTGTTTAGGTGGCCATATATTCAATTAAAAAAAAAATATTAATCTTTCTTCACCTTGGGTTGCTCTGGTAAGAGGCTTGTATGAGGGGGGGGAAAATTAACAGGAGGTATTTTGAAAGGAACAGGGAAGAGTTCACACCAGGTTTAATTTGGTTTAACCTGTCGCAGATACAACACCAGGTGCCCTCTCCTGCCCTTCCTGTGGATGGGTGGCCTCTAAAGATGGAGCTGTGCCAGAGCACTCTTTGGACTCCACCATTAAGCCAACAAATTAAAGCTTTACAATTGCAACTTGATGTTCATGGGAGCCAGTACAAAAGACTCCAATGGGAATCTCCCAGTAGAAAAAATGAGTCCCTACAGCTCATACAGAAATAAGACTCCCAAACTACACACTCACCTCTACAGGCTGGGAACAAGAGGTAAGGTGGGTATAATTTCCTCATCTGCAAATGTACAGCTGGCACTCTAAGACACTGTCCCCCGTACACGAAGACATCCAATTTAACATCCAAAGTAATTGCAGTGGAAACATAAAACCAGAGACCCAAGATGGGAACTAATTATTTCTTGGCATATTCATGCTTTATAACACGTTTCCCAAAACACCATTACTCAAATCCGTTTTTGGATGGGCATTTTCAAGCATTTTAAATTAAATAATCAGTGAATAGAAGAGGTAAAATCAAGATTTTTTACATAACAGCATTCATTTAAAATTACATATTTAAAACCAAAGGCAGCCTTTGTCTTACAAAACTGCAGCAGCCAATAAAACAACTGTAAAATCCTGAAAGTGATAAATAGGTAATTTTCATCTTAGTACTCTCTTTATCTGATAAGTGGACCTCAGTTCACAGCTAAAACTCAGCTTCAGAGAGGCATCAGAACAGATATTTTTAGTCTCTTCTGTGAATACACACTGGAAATTCTGTGCTTACAACAGCCTTCTGGAGGTACTGGCATAAACTATACAGACAAGCTGATTTCACAGACATGAAAAATGTTGCAGTAAAATTTTTGCAAAAGTATTCCTAGATGAAATAAATACAGAAGTCAGATATTAAGGTGAAATGGCATTTAATGTCTTTGCAAAAAAAAAAATCTCCTCTGAAATAAGCTTTTGTTGTTCAGACTAGAAAGACCTTAATTGTACCTTCTGAAATTCTTAATTCTGCTGGGCACTCCAAAGCACAGCAAAAATAAACATAAAAGCACACTAGTACTGTTTTTGTGATGAAAATTTCTGTATGCCTACTTCTACCTGACAGCAGCCCCCAGTTCTTTCTTCCCACTTGCTGGGGGAAGCGGCTATCACTTCTTCTGCTTAAAATTATCTTCTGCGTCATTAACTACTTTTTGTCTTGGGCTGTCTAAAGTAATGAATTTAAACTCAAAGCAATTGTTCCACTACATGTAATTGGCTTGAGTCTGACAACTCTATTTCCAACCTGCAAAGCTGCAGAGTGCAAAAAGGCTAATTTTTCATCCCACTCAGCCTCCCCTCACTATAACCCAGTCAAGGATAATAAAAGACACTCTCTGCCAACCTTATGCTGTGAAAAAGAGGAGAGAGGCTTATCCTATGGCAATCAAGAGCCTGTTCATATTGCATAGTCTCAAGTAATCTACTCAAATTAAGGGGGAGAAGAGAATCACCTCTTTCATTTCTCTCAGAAATCAGAAGCCTCTGATTAGGCTCCCCCATAAGGCATCTAATATTTACTGTACAGCACTCAGGGCCACTATGTGAAGAAGTGGAAGTCCACTTACTGGACTGGAGAAGCTGTATAATTAAGCAGAAACAGTGCTAAACTGTTCATCTCCTTGGCTTATTTATGAGTCCACCTGCTCCTGCTTTTGTTAGCACAAAAGTAACTCCACTTCAAAGCACCGCAACAATCTTGTGATGTGACCGAGTAGCAGCAGGTTACCAGTACAAAGCTGTCCCACTGACACAGAACATCTAAATAGGAAGAAATCCCTGCTGACTCAGGCCTGACAGCTTCATTTCCTGGATTATTTTCATTCTGCTGCTCTTGCCCTCCTCCCCACAGATTCCCCCCACCTCCGGCCTAGGCAGCTGCTCCGTGGCTACATCTCACCCACTGCAACAAAAGATACAAATGTTTTGCACGTCCTCCAGATGTTCATATAGCACAAGCTTAGAGAGGCATTGCTCACTATTACACAGAGCTGTTGGAAGGTAACTAAGCAGATGGGTGATCCACAGAGACAGGGAAGAGTCAGAACTCAAGGGCAGCATACATGCACGAAAGACTGAACAGGCTGAAAATGAAACAGATCCAAAACATCACTCTCCAGCTCCAGCATCATTAAATTCTTGGCCTGATCTATTTTATTGTTCCCATAGAACAAGAGAAAATTATGTTTCTAAATTTGCCACCAGTACGGCAATCCCATTCCTTTCAGCAGCATTTGCAGGTGTATTTAAAGCTGGGCAGCCACAGTAAGGTCTGCAGATCGGGGACCCCCACAATAACCCCCATCAGCACAGGATGAGGCTTTTTTCAGGTCTAAAACATTCTGTCCCAGCCACAATGACAGCTCATCATCACAAGGAATTCCCCTTCAACATCTGAGCTTTGTTTCAGTGCCATCCATCACTCTGCTGTGTATATTGACAATGGCATTTGCTCCATCCTGATCCCCTATTCAACCAAACTCCATTTCAATTAAAACCTGACAACTTACCCAAGGCTCCACTGATTTTGAAGTGTTTAACAAACTATACCATGTCCTAAGTGAGTATCCCTTTAAAATAAAGCAAGTCCCCCAATGCCTTTTATGGGTTGATTTCATCAATTAAGTATCATTAAGGTTTTCCCCTACAAAGTAGTCCATTTAATAAGAGTTCTCCCCCTTTTTTCAACACCTTGAGTTTAACGAGATGATTAAAATGAAAAAAGTCAGTGTTAATAATTTGGAAACTGCTCTATAACACTTAAATCTGAATCTGCCACAGCATCACTAGTCTAAGTACATGCTGGGGAAATGCCAATGAGCTGCTACAGAGCCAAAAAAAAAGGTCACGGAGCATTTTATTTTGCAGTTACTACATAAACAGAGGTTATTTTTAAATTGCTCATCAAGAAGCAATGGCTCTCAAAAACAATGCCTTAAGTATTTCCAAATCCTTACAGGAGCCATCCCCCTCTTACTACAAACACATCTCAGAATACTTCACAAAGGAGGCCTCTGTCAGTGCCCTCCCTTTACAGACAGAAAACCCACTGCATCATGGAGATCACTCGCTCAAGGCCACCCAAACACACCAGTGCCAGCACAGAGTACAGAGCCCAGATTTCCTAGCTACAAATCAGCTCCTCAGCTGGCTCTGGTAGCAAGTCTTAAGCACTTACTGGTGTGCACTAAAAACATGTGTTTTGCCTTTAAAAGAGAATGGATTTTACAGACAAAATACCTGGGTGGGGAAGAAATGGAGAAGCAGCTCACAAAAGTTCACAGTTGCATAGATATCTTTCTTATCATTGCTCCAATTTTCCATACAGCCTTTTTCATTTGTTAAACCCCCATCACCCCAAAAAACCAAAACCCAGAGCAGGACAGGAGCATTTCAACCCTTTGAGGAAGTTACAGGCTTCTATTACCACAGATTCTAGCAAAAACTGTCACAGGTTTCATGTTTTCTATGTATTGTTGAATCTACCATCAGAACACACCACAGTGCTGTAAACATTAGGACTTTGCTTGTGTATCTTACCACAATCAATATTAGCAAGAAAAGCCTCTAAACCCATGCAATGTTTTAAGAAGAGCTTCACATACTGTAACTTGTTTTAAAAAAGCCTCACGTATGTGAAATCAGACAAACACAATTTACAGATGGATACAACTGTCTGAAAACAGGTGTCCTGGGGCATGCGAAGACTGGCTTCTGAAGCCTGCAAAAAGCTTGACTGTACCTGTCAACAGAAGCCTGTACTGGGGAATCCTCTGAACTGGCTTGAGCAGATAGTGCTTGAGGGCCAGACTTGCACAGCGGGGGCTCATCTGAAAGAAACACCCAAAATAAATAACAATTCCACAGCAGTCAAAGGTTCCAGCAAAAAAAAACATGCCTCCAAACAACTACTGATTATACTGGATAAGCTTTTTATCTTTGAAAAGTGATACTGCCACAGTGTTAAGCACCACGCTACAGAGCAAGCATTTCCATGTGGAAGACTGCATGCAGAATTACCCATGCATGAAAGACACTAGTAAGCACTCATATTCTGTAGATTCAAAACAGGTGCTTTGACCTAGGAGGAAGAGAGGTGAAGCCCCCCAGAAATAAAGGAAAAAGGATAGCAAGGGCAACATGCTCCTTTGTGATCGCTGTCAGTGTTCATTAGGCAAAAAGACAGAGAAGACAGGAGTGCTCACTGCAGGAGTTTTAATTAATCCACACCTCTAAAGACAACACAGAATTAAAAGATCCACGCTTCAAAAATGCTAATTATCTTGAGTTTGCATTCAAAAAAATCCAAATCTGCAACATTGCAGAATTCAAAAGGCCTCTTGTCTTCTTCCTGTCTTAAGCCTAGACTGCAGAAAAAAACCCCATCACCAAAACACAAACAAATTAAGGACAGTTTCTAAAGCCCAGTGAAGGATCACAACTGCTAAGACGGCACAAACCAGGTTATACTTTAAAAAAGAATACAATACCTCAAAGTCTTTGACTACTGATGCAAATCCTGCATTCTTCTTACACTGTTCGTCTAATAATGCAACATTTTTATCAAATTCTTTGATGTAAGTTGAATACATCTTTAGGTAGGGACCCTTTTTAACAAATATGTCAGCAATTCTTTGATGCTCAAGCCTAGAAACGAACAACAACAAAAAAGATGCAATTAGAGCTAAAAATAGCATACATCTTAACCCTACAGCAAAACATCTCTCTTTTTCAGAGTAAGATGTGCTAGTTTATGCTCTGAACAAAATGCTTACAGCAGATAGGTTCCCATCTCAATTGCTATTCTGAAACACCTTACTAGGCACACGTCAACACACTAGTGTTAGATGACAACCACTTCATATACAGTCTTTTAAAAAGGGTCTTGAACTGTTTGAACACTTTAGTTCAAGGTGAGCAAAGTCCTTACCCATTGCAGTGCCTTTGTCAGTGAGTTTTGTACAGCTCCACCCACCAGTGGTAACTGAGAATGATCTTCAAAGGGATTGTGGCTGTCAATCAGCGCTGTGCCTGATAAGTAGATCTAAACTACCTCTAAAATACAAACCAGTCTTCAGAACAGCCTCCTTTTTCCCTAAAGAAATCAGTGCACTTATCATACTCATGCAGGGGCCAGAAATTTCAATTCAAAATGAAATTTCAAATAAAAACTGTGATTGCTACAAAAATGTATTGACATGCCTTCTGGACCTTTTGGGATGCATCTAATGGCACAAAAGCACATCTAAATGAAAAATAATCTCCTATACTTTCAAAGTACATTCTGACATTTAGGAAGGTACATGAAACACAAACAAGAGTCAAACCATTATCACAGTCACATAAAGCCCCCAGATAAATTTCAACATCAAAGGAGTGGAATCCCTTTAGTGATAGTTACCAGTGAGACAATCGCTCCTCCAATTCCCTCAGGAGGTCCCGATTGAGTTCATAGAGCTGAGGTAGGTAGTAGAGGATCTGGTTCAGGATTCTGTCCTCAATCACCGGCTTCCCCAGCTGCCTGGAGGCATGAGCCACAGCATCCCTGAAATCCTGCCAAGCACAAAGAGCACAGAAAACCCCCTTGCCATGAGTGAACAGCCTTCAAAGCACCAACACTGAGTGTGCAAAGGAGCTCTCATCACAGACATTCCAGACACTGCTCCCTGTTACCCAAGGCAAGGCAGGTACCATCTGGGTTGTTTTTCTGCAGCTTCCATTTACTCCCCTGGGACTGCCTTAATCCTTTTGGTTTGACACTGGAACTTTACTTTTTTGGTCCTGTATGCATAATATAGAAGTTGTTCATTATTTTTACAACAAGCCCTTAAGAAATGTGTTAGAATTACTTATGATGACACTAAGGTGGGCTAAACAAGGCTTGTATCTGCAAGGCTACTGTCAGCCTAGAGTGTCTTCTGGCAAATATGTAAGTCAAAAAAAAAAAACTTTTATATCAGCTAATACAATCATAGTATCTTAAAAACCAACCTAGTGTTCATAACTCATCTGCAAATGCCATTTTGGTGGGCAAAAAACTAGGATAAAAAAAATTACTAGATATAGCAGCTCTTCCATATACAGGGAAATTAACATCTAACAAAAAGATACCGTGACAACATGGGAATCACAAGATTTCAAATGTTGGCAATGATCAAAGCCAACACTGACTGGTACCTTTGAGACATTTACAAGGGAGGAGGATCCTACTTACTCTTGAAGGATCTTACAGCATTTTTATGCTATAACCAGCTCCCAACAGGACACAGCTGAGGCTCATTGGTCCTCATTAAACTACTCAAAATTAAAATCTTGATCCCACACAAATCAGCATTGCCAAGATTGAAGTTCAGTATCCATTACTCAGGGTATATTTCCTATTCACAAGCAAATAAATCTTTCAAAAAGTTCAGCAATCTAGCATTTTACTTGAAAAACAACACTGTCTTAACTGACAAAAAAGAAAATATAAATTACGTAGTGTTACATAGTACTGTGTCTCACTTAAATTTGGGCAAAAAGAGAATTAAGCAGCTCTATTGGAGTTTGTGATTAACGAAACCTAATATCACATGCATGATCTGCAGGTATCTTGAAAAAAGTAACGAACAAAATGTTCTAAACACTGTAATAAGTTATATTTTAAATGCGAATGTGGTCCTGAATGCCTGTCTTTGGAAACCTGTAGGGTCCTCAGGTTGAGGAAAAAATTAAATTAATCCCCCTTTTCCCCCTCCCTAGGTCTACCACTACAGCTCTTATTAGCTATCCCATCAGTCCAGCATCTGGCACTATTTAGGGTCTCTCAAACCGAAGCCTCCACTTTCCCCTGCTCTCCCTGTTCCTTACGTCAGCTCTGGCAACGTGAGCTCCAGACACGCTTTCTTGCTTTCTGACCCTCTGGGTCACAAAGGCTGTGACTGGGCACTTCTGACAAGAAACTGAAACGAGATACAGGGCACTGCCTGTAACTGGGGAAGGCTGAGAACTAAATGCAAGGGAGTTAAAAAACAGATGGCGTTATTCATATGGAAATGTTCTGGTCTACATCCTCTGTGCAGACTAGTGACACATAGGTTAACTACCAGCTGCATCTTATAGGTTTTTCTGACCCTGGGGCATTGCTTAACACTGAAATGATACATGGAATTACAATGGCAAAAGCTCAAATGAGGCATTCTGGAGAGCTTCATGCAAAATGCATCATCATATTATGATAATATTCTTCCCCCACCCCCAATTGTATGTACACACAATGTGCTGTATGTATTTTGCCATAGGATGAGGCAAGAATTTGGTTTGAATGTCATAAGGCGATTTGCACTTTTCTGATGAAAAGCAAAGCAGCTTTGTCTGTACTGTAATCAGCAACCCAGGCTTTCCCCTCACCAAACAACAAAAGGAGAGCAGGGAGCCAGGTTTAGGCACCACTAGATAACACAGGAACGTCAGCTGTAGTTAAGAGCATTTATTTAACTTCCAGATACAGCATTCAAAGAGTCTGCAGGGCGTTTTCCAAATACAGATTGGGTTTTTAACTAGCTTGACCCAAAGTCCATCAGCTTCATTATGGTTTATAGATTATGCCATGAAAGGCTCTATTCTATCATTGAAAGAGCCAACCAAAACTTACTTCATCACCCCCTATATCCCCTTCCGCAACTGAGTAAACTGAGGAAGTGCTGCAGAGAGGAAATGCAGGGAAAAAAGATAATGTGAACCTTTCAAATTTCAAAAGCCTGCAAAACAACAAGAGATAAATTTCAATGCTCTTTTTTAATATTTTTTTTAAATTATCTTCATTACTGACTATGCATTTGTCACTGTAATCATATTAAGATTTATTTTTAACCTGGCAGTGGGTGTGAAGTAACTGTCATGCCAAGTTCATCTTGAGATAAACTCAAGAGCTGAATGCAGAGAGCACATGCCTGGGGATCGGGGGTGGGAAAAGAAAAACAAATGTAACAAGGCTGGAATTACCAGTGTTTACACTTGAAGGTACTGGCCTTCCGGGAAAGTAATTTCATATCCAAAAGGACAAAACATAGATCAGGTCTGTCTTAATTACCAGATGTAAAATAGCTAATTTACAAACTAAACCCTGAAATTTCACCCCAAGGGGTGGAAAGTGTTCAGATGACAACTTTTAGTGCAAGTAGCTGAATGGCTTAGAAATTAGAAACTGCAGTAAAAGTAATTTAAAGTACCAGCACCTAGCTCCCTCTAAATCTAAATCAGTTCACTGCTAAATAAAAGCAGAATTCCTCTTGCAAATAATATAGACATTGCTCTGATATCTGTACACGCCTGCATGATGTGATTTATATTACAAACATATTTAGCACATTGTCCTATATAAAACTGCTGAAGAGCACTGCTTTCATCAGCCTGTTCAAAGGCAATCACCTAGGCTGTCCTAGAAATCATTCTGTTTAAAGCAATGCAGCAATCCATTACAAGAGAATGCTAAAGACAGATTTTCTAATTAAAAATGTATCTTTCAAATACTGAAATCTTACTCATCAAAAAAAACCTAAAAAAGAAAAAACAAATCCAAAAACCAACCTGCCACACTTTGAAATTAATGTGCTTATTTCACTGAAAAACATTTGCAACTCTAGACGTGGTTCATATGCTGCATGACAAAACCCAAAATATTATGCTAGTTATAATGAATCACCCCAGCTTTTTACCAGGATTTTTTTTTCCCTTTCAGAAGTGGGGAGGCTACTGTACATTTTCTGAAATGCTGGTTTACAGTTTCTAGTTTTACATTATATTCTAGTCCAATAATAATCTTTTTATATCACTTTTTACTGATAAAGTAAAGGTAATTGTTTTCCCACAGCTCCTTCAAGAGGACAGCACACACTACCATCCTTGGAAAGAACTTTCTTTCCAAACCAGAAGTAGTTTTATTCTATGCTAGGCTAAGACAGCCTCCCACTGGGTACTTATCCACATGAAAATCTACTCTAGGCACATTAAAGGCTTCTGAGCACATACTGTTGCTGAATTGTTGTCTGATAAAACACTTCCAACTTGAAAATGTGTAAGAAATTCTATTTATCCTGTTAGTATACACCCCCCTTAGAGCTGTAGAGTTCTTAGCAATATTTGAGGAGGTTACCATCATCACTGCTTTTGTTTCCTCACACCACTCCTTTAATCCAACCTCCTTAAACAACCAAAAGGCTGTGATATCTGATAATTCTGATCCTGTTCTGAATCATCTGCAATCAGCCCAGGCACTTCCCCTATGCAAAGACCTGACTCACAATCCCCCAGTTCTTCCCATCAGAGGATTCCCAGCCTGCAGTGATCTGCCCATGTCAGTATAAGGAGCAAAGGACAATTTTAGTCGTAAATCAAAAGAGGTACTGAGCAGACTAAAACCTTGCTCAGCTGCTGACTGGGTCAAGTGCACCTTCAGGTACCTAACAGCTGAATGAAGATTATTTCAAATGAGTGAAATTAAAACTTCTTGCCCATTTAATAGGAAGAGAAAGTATTACATAATCTAAACATAGTCATGGATTCTATCCCTCACGCTTCAACCAATATTCATCTTAGATCTGTTCTCCCAGAACATACCATCAGAAAATAATAATAAAAAAAAAAAGGAACACTGAAGAACAACTCCCCCAGCTAAATACACCTGCAGATAGCTCAAAGATCAGTTTAATTTAAGGAAAAAAGAGCATGTTTGGATTTGGGTGCTTTTCAAGGAATACACACACATACAGACATCCTATGGTGAAGGAGGAGGGAAGAGGAGGAAGTTTCACAACAGCCAGGCTGCTAGATGTGACAAACTGTAAACATGACTGCTTAGCAATACAGCTACAGAAGATTTCACAAATAGATTATGTAAAATATAAATAGGCACTCCTAGCTAGAGTCAGACTATTAGCCATAAACTGCTAAGTTAAACTACAGCAACTATAGTTAATCAAGACAATGACTCAGTGTGGATCATATTTTTCAAACATATGCCATTACTTTCAGAAAGCTGCCACACAATTCCACACCTTTTGTCTCAGGTAATAAAATAATTTATAAGCCCTTAACCAAACAATGTATTTGATTTTTTTACAATAAACAATGATTTGACTGTGGCATATTCCCAGAACGCTATTTCAGGCAATAGGCTGGGTAGTAGAACAATACTTCCTTCTAAACTAAAACTATTATATTAGTCTTCTCAGTAAGAGGACCACAGTTCCAACTCACTGTCAAGTGTCTTAGCAGCTCTAAAGCACATCAGAGACCAAACATTTGTCAACATATTCACCTCAGACTGGTCAAATATTGAAATTTTGCAGATGGAGGAAAAAGAGTTGGATGTTGAGAGAATTTTTCATGGTCAAACAGTACATCAGTTGTAAGCCAGGACCCAAAGTCAGAACTTTGCTCAAAGGCCATAGCTATTTTATTTTCCATTACATTCTTCTTTCAAATCTACCATGAATTATTTTTCATAATGCTTGGCTGCAACAGACATCAGTTTATATCCATCCATCCATCTATCTATCTATCTGTGGTTTTTATATACAGAATTTTGCCATTTTCTTCTGAAAAATGGTAACATTAAACCAGAATTTTTCACTCTTGTGTCTCTGAAAGGACACACAATAGAAAACTATGCTTGACCTCTTATCTGCCTTGTGCAATAAGAGGTTGATCTTGTGGCTGCAGAAATGCTAAGAGGAGCCTGCTGACAAGTTCCTACTTACTTGGGCTCAGAGTCCAAATATGGACAGAACAGGGGTCTAAGTCAGAAGCACAGATTTAAAGGCTCAGGCAAAAGCCCACCGGCTTTTACTCCTATAAGGAGTAATCTCAAAAAACCAAGTTCCTCTGCTGGACCAGAAACCTTGCTGCTTATACCAAAGCAGCAGGGAGGAAACAGAATCAAAAAGAGTGGAAAAACAAAAAGGGTGGAGGGTTTTAGCAAAAGAACAAAATTCAGAACAAAAATGTACAAAAAAATGACAACAAACAGCCAGACAGCTTACCCTCACAGTGCCAGGAAGCTGCTGAGGAGGTCCTCTCACTCATGCAGAGCAAACCATTTCCAAAGAATCCCACAACAAAGAAGTACAAAGGGCACCAATCCTGCCTTACTCCTTTTTCCAGGAATACTGGTTGTTTTTCAGGCACAGGGCAACTCAGAGAGAAGTGATAAGCTTGTTTCTCTTATGTCACTGTATTTTACACCCAGCTCACAGTTTCTTTTTTCTGCAAGCGTCCTTAGGAAAAAATAGCACTTCTCCCATATTGTCAACCCTGGTTCACTCTCAGGAGGCAATGCATGAACCATCTCATAAATGTGCATACAGAAGAGCCAGTTTGATTTAAGCTCCTTTGTTTCCAGAATTTTCTGAAAACATTTTACTGGAATCTCACCCTAAAAGAGCACTAACACAGTAATAGAAATACAGAGAATTCAAGATTACATCTAATGTTGATTACATGCTCAAGCAACTCCATTTGCTGAGTCTGATACTGTGTGCTGTGTGCAAAGCCAGGTGATCCCCTTATCTCTGTTATGACCAGCTTGTTTAGTATTTACAGAAGTATCACCAAGTGTTTATTATTTTGCAGTGTGTCTTCAAGAGAAGCAGTCAGATGTACTTGTAGTGTGCCACAGGGTCCACACAGGCTGGCACTCTGGTATCTTGGAAGAGTTGCTCTTGACTTTGTCAACATAAAAGAAAAAATGCTAAAAAATTTCAGTGGTACTTGTAACTAGTTTGCAGTCACATTCCTACCTCCTCAACTGCTTTAGATTCCACTTCAAAGGCTCTAAGATGAAGCAAATTAAAAAGCTTTTTTTTTCATCAACAGTCCTCTTCCTTGGTGCCATGTGATGCATTTAGCTGACTTTGGTAAAATATACTGAAGAGAGTATTTTACATTCTTAGATCATTGCTATTGGAATTATTCACTAAATTTCAAGTGGAAAACCACTAATAGATGGCTCAGAAGGTGCAATGGAGCATCCCTCAATAAGCCAAATCTTTACTATGGGTAAAAGAGCCCAATCTGGGTAGAATCTAAGTTCTATTTCAGAAATTTGTCACAGGTTGCTTGACTGGCTGTTAGCAAGCCAAAGTGGTCAGTGCACATGAAATAAAAAAGATAATTTTATCAACATTAAAATATTATCCATAAGAAATATATTATTAAATTAACTGATTTAATAATGTGTGTGAAAAACAAACAAATTCTCAGGCATACCACCCTGTGGAAACAAAAACTGTGTGTCTACAACCTTTCTCAGCTATGGCAGTTCTTATTTAATGAAGAATGCACACACACACAAAGCCTCAAAACCAGTGCCCTCTCTGACAAGGACACCCACCAAGGTTCCTGCTGCAGGCCAACTGACAAGCTAAGGACAAAGTATTTCCTAAACTCCTAGCCTAGCATCCTCCCTCTTAGACCAGGCTGAATACATGTTGATTGCCATTGCTAGCCAACAAAAACATTTCTAATATTTTTTATTTGGCAGCTAGAAACTAGTAGACTGTCATGAATAGAGTAGCAAATTATCCATTAAAGGAAAAGCAAAACACATCCTACACCACTGCACACCTACACTGTGGAGAGAGCTTTAAGTTTATCCCAGAAACTTCATAAGCTCTCTACTCTTCCCTTTTTCATATTGTTCTTCTGCTTGCCTGCATCCTCCTTACCAACAGGCTTTCTTCCAGTACTGCACATACTACCTAAAAATCTGGTACACTGAAAAGCAAAGATACCTTTAACAAATAAATTAAACGACTGAAAAATGTGATAATTTAAAATTACACAGCTTAAAACTTCTCTAGGACAACCCTCTTTCTTTTGTCAGTATTTAAGATTAAGTTCAGTATTAGAAACCATGTTGAATATAAATTATATATTGGATTCAACTGACTGAGCCAGCTCATAAAAACCAAGCTTGAACAGAATCAGAAAAACAGTTACTAGGAGGAAAGCTAAGAGGAATCAGCAAAAGATGTGGTGAGTTTTTTGTTCCCTGAAAAAAAATCTCTGCATTACAGGACTGTATACAACCATCTATAAGAGCCTTTGTTCCCAGTTTCACAGAACATGCTTCTCAAGGGACTGAGACAGACCAATGCATCTGTTTGCAATATAACCATTTCTACTGCCCAAGGAAAAAAAACCCACTATGTTTGCACTTAATAGAGTGACAAAATGGTACACACACATGTAATTTCAAACTTGACAGAAAACACGCAAAATAGAGATAGAGAAAGAAAAATTCTTCATTAATTTCCTCTTATCACCTTCAGCACAGCATGTTTTGCAGATGACTGATCTGCACAAACACAGATGAAATATTTAACCCTGGCTGTGTACAGCACATTGCAGGTACTACAATCACAGGTGTTATCAGAAAGCAAATGTCTGTCAAGGAACTGCAGCCTCACAAAAATACACTGCTATGGTGATGGATGCACCATTGGAGCTATTAGCTATTAATTGGATTACTTCAAGAATGTACCATTTTCATGTGCCAGTTCTAAAAGAAATTGTTCCTGCCCCCTCCACCATTTAAGGAGTTATTTTAACCAGAATCTTTATTTTTGGTGTTATGTACATATTTATAAGCCAGTACAAGCTGGGTTATAAATATGATTATGATTAACATAAATTGATATATATTAAATTTTCAGTATCCAATACCCACACTCAGCTGGAAACTGCATAAATTATTAAGGAGATCCAGAAGGAACCACCAAAATATTCATCCATTATGTAAAATATGAAACATTAAAGTACAGCCTAATTAGATTAAATTTTATATTTTGAATATGTAGATGCAGCAGTGAAAAGGCACAGTCACTACCATAAACATAAAACTTTAATAGATTAAACAAATGGAAGAGGAAACTGCTTTTTTGTGAGTACTTACAATGTGTAAGAGCTTTAGCACATCGACAAACCTATCAGAAAAGCAAGAAAAAGCAAACAGTTACATTTTAATTGCCCAATTAAAATAAATTTAATAGTTATTAAGTATAGCATTGACACTTACACCTTCTCTGAGCTCATGATCTCCTTGGCAATGTGGTAAACCTTTGTTTTCTTTCCAGCTGCCTTACCCTGCAAATAAAATTACATGTTACACTATGCACCTAATAAACTGTCATAAAGATCATTTCCAGCTATTAGTTCCTTAAATTCAATGTAACTATTTGATAGTTACTTCTAAGAAAAATACTTCATACTGCTTTGAAATCTCTTGGCTTTGACACCTTCTGTTTTTTCAGGATCTGTAAGAAAATCAATTTAGCTTGTATCTGGAAACAACAGCATTAGCTAGGAGCAGCCTTTCAGCCTGTCAGCCTTTTCTTTTAATTATTATAGGAAGCACTGAAGCCCTTAATGAATGAAGTTCTAGCAAACAACAATTACTGGTTTAGCAAAAGTACTGAACTACAGGTAGTATTTCTATCTTACTTCATTCTTTGCTTCTGATTAATACAGCAACAGTAATATTTGCAGTGAACTCAAATGTGTTTCAGGAACATCTTAAAAGACATACACATTTTCTTTAGTGAAAACAAGACGACAGGAGAAAAAAAACAGAAAAAAATCACATTGAAGAGAATAGCTAGTTTCTGACAATCTACTAATGGAGCTGCTGGAATACAGAGCAACTGTACCCCAAAGATGCAGATATGTGAGCCTTGTCATTTGCCTGAAACATTGTGGAGATGATTTTGGGTCTCACATGCACATTTGGCTTCTGAAAATCCAGTGGCCCTGTCCAACCTCAGACAGAGGTAATAGGTATAACAAAGCAAACGGGGCAGGCACCGGGATGCAAACGTGTTTGCTGCTCGGTGTAACTCCCATGTAGGTTTTCCCTCAGATGGAACACCTTTCTCCAAACAGCTCTCATGGTTTGCCATATGCTTCTCTGCTGCCAGCTGTCAGCACATCTACTGCACACTCAGGCTTTTATTTTAATGGGCTGCAAAGAAAGAGAGGATGAGGAGCCCTAAAACATCACAGGATATACAGCTCAAGTGAGATGGAAGTCCTGGGAAGGCTGTATTGAGTGTGGTAGTACAATATGGGCACTGAACTGTTTATTTGGAAAATCAGGTATCAGTGGCATTTTATCCACAAAACTTTGGTTCATAAGCACTAATGTTACAAGGGTTCTCTGAAGATTTAGTTCTTCTCGAAACCTATAAGTTAGTCTCAAGTGCTGGAAAATAAACCAAGGAAGAGATAGTACTCATAGGCTGGTTTTAAAGATATTGTTGCACTCAAACTAAAAAAAAATTCTAACCTTTTCATTGGAATTTGAATGACACCATGCCTAATTACTGAATTAAAATTAATTTCTAAATTAAATAATTTTGTATAACACCAGATATGTGCAAAATACATTATTTATTTTATATACTATAGACATCTGCACACAGATCTGGAATTTTACTTATGAAATTAAACTTATTTCCAAAGAGCACTGAGATCTATCCAGTGTGAGTCAATCACATTCAGGCAAGATTGTAACACCTATTCTCAGGCCTCTGTGCCTATTTAGAAAGCACAGCTGACACACTCCCTGCAAGACTGAATTCACAAGTAAGTCAATTATGCAAAGCAAGGTATCTGCCATCACTGTAAATGTGTCAGTTGCAAATGAGATGAAAATTAGTATTTTGAGAACAAGATGCTACTGCTAAACAATTACAAAATGAAATATCACAACCCCATTCGAAAGACTTTTCACATACCAGCTGGTGCTGAAAGGGCCACTTTGCATTTGCTCAGACAAAGATACTCTGGCTCTGAGAGTCTCTAATAGTGGAACCAAAGGGATACAAATCAGGCTCTCTGGCACAACACTGGAAAGAAGCCCTGTAAGTCCCTAACAGATATAAAGCATCAAAACAGCCAGATGCTTGCAGTAAGGAAAAGTGAAACAAGCCAGCTGATGGGGGATGCAGAGACTGCCTCATTCTCCTCGGCAGCTGCTCTTGCTGTGAGAAGCTGGTTGCTAATTCCCAGCTGCCGGCCGCACGTGCCGCAGGCAGCTGAAGGAATCGGCGGCAGACGCCTCCCAGCAAGCGCTGAATTACTCCATAAAACTGCCTGAGAACCCTCCTAATGGGGACACCTTCCTGTAAAACTCCCTTGCGAAAGGCTGAGGGCATTTGTAGAGGCATGCAAGGTAAGATAGCTTCTATACAGGTAAAGTCTTGTTTGGTTTCACAGGAACAAGCTTTTCCCTGGACTTTCCCTTTCCCAATTTAGTCCTATCATTTGGTTTAACAACATTCAGGTCCAACATGCCAAGTCTTCTCTTCCAGCACTAGAAAGTTTCATTGGGTTTTTCTGTTTGTCTTGTTGGGGCTTTGTTTTTGTTTTGTTTTGGTTTTTAATTATTTTTAAAGAAAGGAAGCAGATATAACTACTATCAAAGGAAACAGCTGCTGGGACTGGTGCTGAGGAGAGGCACTGGTCTACGGGCAGGCTGGTTTCAGGGTGTCCAGGGCTGAGAAGTAAGAACATGGGTACCCCCAAAGGGAGGGACAGCACCCTCGTAACTTCATTTCATTCAGGGTAGTTAACACTGTCCTCCTGCTCCTCATTTGAAGAAGAAATAAAATTAAAATAAGGAAAATCATTCCAAGCTGACACTCACAGAAGGTAATAGAAGGTCAGACCTCAACAGGCAACAGGTGGTTTACATTTGAACATAACCCAACATGTTACAACTAATGAAAAACTGTAAGAGTGAGAATTAGCTTCATAAGATAAAAAGATACCTGTTTATCTTCTTGAGGATCAGTCTCCCCTTTACTGGAATCAGAATTTGTGTCATCATCTTCATCAGAACTGTTCATGATATCTTCTTCATCTGACTGAAGATCTCCCATTACCACATTGGGATGATCATGGTGTTCTTCTAAGGACCTAGTATTAAAATATATTCATGATACTTCAATTATGTAAAGAGCTTTTTGCTTCACCCCACATTAAATTATCTACTTGGTGTCAGACACCCTGAAAACATCAGAGGGTAGTCTGAAGATTATAGCAGTTGGAGGCTTTTCCACAGTGGACTCACAACTCTGCAACATTTTATATATGGTAGTATTGATACAATGCTCATTGGCAGCAAGCAAAAGCCACAGTACCTTTGGAGTATTTATACTATTCATGTCTATCCATCAGAGTTTGCCTAAAAACAAAGTCTGATAAATCTATTCCCTTATTGCTATGTCCATGTACAGAGCAACATTTGTACTGTGTGCAGGACAAAAAAAGGTGATAGCCATTTTGCTATCCTCTATCTCCCAGCAGCAGGTCTTGTTCCAGATATGGTACTCACACTGGAGCTTTGTGAAATTCTAGATGCCCGTATACATACAGGCCTGTTTCTCAATGCATATGCTAAACAACTGCTTCAGTGACAGCAATATCATAACCATTCTGTCCAACAACTCTTCTTAAAAGCAGCAACACAGAATCTTTTGCAATTAAGAACACCCATCCTCCCAAAACAGACACCTTTTGGAGAGCTGTCAAAGCTGTACAATCATTGCAGAGGTCTCTTTTTATTAGCTTCATCCATTTTTGCAATACAGGAATTGCATGAGACAGGCACACAATCTCCTTCCTCTAACTAGCCTTGACAACTTCAGTAGAGATTTAAGAAATGCAATTCTAGAAGAAAATAAAAAAGGGGGTAGGGAAAGATAGACAGGAAAACAGACTAGCGGAAACAGCCTTAAGTTTTTGGAAGGTTACATGGAAACACACCAAATCTCTGGGTTCCTACTTTTAATCCTCAAAAGTATCTAATTATTTCCAATTACATTAAAGCGATCTAAAAATCACATAATCTGTGTTCAAGGTCTACAAAAAGATGCTGGGATGCCACAGATTTATTGACATGAGCCAAAACTGATTAGCTATCCTGCAAAACAAAAAGCAAATCCAGGAAACCTTGTCCATGAGCTGCTGCAGCCAGCAGAGATCTCTCTGGGCTGACCAACACCTAATTTTATACAGCCAATGACTGCCAGGGCTGCACACTTCTCCATACACCTGGCCCTCTGCCTCCCGAGGCAAGGTACAGTCAGGACTGGTTTTCTCCTTGCTTTGAATCAGAGGAAAGCAGGGATGGAGGGTAACTACTCAGACTTGCCACCTCTATCTGTGGATAGAGAAGGAAAATCTGTCACCATGGATCCCACAGAAGGTGTCTGCTAGCAATCTGAAAAGCAGAAATGTTCCTCAGGGCTTGGGCTCAGTATTGGGACTGGCACTGTTAAACAGGTTTGTCAGCAACGTGGACAGAGGGACTGGGGGCACCCTCAGCAAGAGTGCCAGCAGGTCAAGGAAGGGGATTCTGCTACAGCAAAGTGTTTATTTCACAATGCTCAAGACAGAGTTAAAAACAAACAAACCAACACAAAAATGCTGATCACAAATAAAAATGTATTTGGAGGTAAAGAATAACTGGCCTGTGGACAGACCTTGGTCAGCCATGAAGGCACAGAGAAGATTAAAATAACTTGGTTCTATTATGACAACACAGGAAGGACTTGGGAAACTCCCAAGCAGTTACTGTCTCCCTTAACCAAATGGGGTGGGGGAAGGAAGGAGACTGTAAGGTCATCACTGAGCTCAACAAGGTCCTGAGCCAAGACTGCAGCACCCTGGGTGCAGAGAGACACCCTTTATTTGGGTTTGGAAATTATCAGCTCCATGCAGGAAGATGGCAGCCAGCAGAGAGATGAGTGCTGACGACAACGGCATATGGTGTATGCCAGGGACAGCTCTCATAGCGCCTCCAGAAGTTTCAGGAAGACAAAAACAGCAGCTTTTTACTGGAGCTTTCCCTGGAATCATGCTAGCAGGAAACTAAGATTTCTGCAGTTATTTATTAACTTCAGCAATTCAGAAAACTCCTTGTCTAGTTTATATGTCACTGTCAGCTGAGAATATTTATTTTAGCAGCTGCCATCTCATATGCTTTTATTATGACAAACATCTTTATTACATCAGTAGCATGACATGAGGTAGATACCTGCCCCAGCTTTAGCAAAACCTGCAACAGAAATTACTGCTGTTCCTTCCCTTACTAAATTACCCAGCTTTACCATCCACATCTGTCAATGAATCTATCTCTGACCAAGGGTATTTTTTCCTCTACTGCAAAATATATTAAGTGCTTTATCTCTGACCACACTGGAATATACTTTTTAGTCCATTATTCATTAATGGCTATTTTTGTTAATAGACATTTTATTGCCTTTTTTTCTACCCTTAATATTTGTTTTAATTGCCGTTTTAATTTCCTTTAACTGAGATTCCTTCTCATCAAGAAAACATTGTTTTCACACCTGTGACATCACTGTTCTTTTGCCTCAGCATATTCTACTGGATGCCCACTCCCAGACTTTGTTGTCATTTTTCATTTAAACTTTTCAGGGCAGCTATGCCAAAACCTAGAAGTTTTAGAAAATCTACCTTTTTGGAAGTCAGAAACAAGAATACTTCCAGATGAAGCTGTGTTTTACTTGTACAAACCCAATTCCCTCACCACTGAAGGATGAAGAACAAACTAGCTGGCTTGTGTTGTGTGAAGCAATTTCTAAACGTAAGATTAATCAGCTTATTTAATAGAAAGTTTCAGTAAAAAAAATACTTAAACATTTAAATAATTAAGTAGTGATAACTAGGATGTGTAGTAAGTGTCCACAAATGACAGCCACTCGCTGTATAAATTTTTTTTCTTCCTATAAATCACAATGTTGAAGCAGTAAGCTCCTTTTCTGGCCTTTGTGGTGCTTATGCCCATACTATTCATGTAAAGGAAGCTGTGACAGCTAAGAGAACCATGTATTAAATCTTACATACAGTGTCTACTCCACTTGTATCCTGTATTTGCTCAGTTCAGAGCACTCCGGTTCTTCCACATGATACATCTTGTTGAGGGGTTTTTTAGTGGTATTTTTAATACTTTTTCCCTTCTTTTCTTTGCTTTTTAAAGAAAGAACACATTGCATGATTAGATGATCAAGAGTCAGTTCACACTCAGCTATTTTCCAGAATCAAACAAGCCATCAGTCCAGGGATAGGATGCAATACTGGAGCCAGGGTAGATACCTTTGTGGTGATATCTGCAGTTGTGTCCTCTCCATAGAAAATGGGGACAGAGTTACTGTGTTTATTTGTGTTTATCAGCCACGTGCTGAAGAACAGGCAATTACCCTCAGACATTACACCTTAACCTCTCATGGTAAATGCTACAGCTTTTCTGGTGAAACAGAAAGCAGATCTGTATTTACTGATTACTCTTGTCTGTACTTTTACCTCTGAAGTCATCTATAACATAAGTGTTTGCATGGTTCTCTTAAAGTTATCTCTGGATAAAGTGAAATCCCTTGCACTTTAACAGCCTTTGGAAATAGTAGTAAATCTTTAAATAAACAGAGTATTTTCTAGCACATATTAATGTCCCTTTTCCAAAATACCACAAGCATGCAGTAAGGCTTATTTTAAGTGGCACTTCTGATAGGTATTTTGGGGATACTGTGAACTGTCTCTATCTTGTTCCCTCTTCATCACGATTCTTTGTCCTACCCACAGCACTACCCATAGAAACTTCTGCATTATCAGTCATGTGAAACACCAGCCCTGCCAACTCACTGTGCTGTGCACTGAGTAAGAACATCTTGCCATATCTCATGAGCAAGGAATCTAAATATAGATGTGGGGCTTTTTTATTTCACACATAAAATGAAGAAATCACTCGTTTGCCTTGGAACGAGCGGCTTATGGGATGATGCATTTATGCTGGGCTGTATTTTCCAATTGCAATAGTAAAATACTAATGAAATAAAACATGCTGCTCCTAGCAAGATAAACTGTCAAAACTTAACAATTGCCATCAGACTATTACCACTGGGAATCAGCATAAAAACCACTTATTGTCTTCAAAAGATGACCAAGACTAGTTCAGACTAGTTTATTTGTCTTATAATAGAAGCTTCAGATACACCTGTGGCTTCACTTTCAGACACTGTTGATTTGGACCCTCCATAGGGCACTATGGCCTGAAGTCACAATTACCATTTCAGTCTCCGTTTCCCACTCCTTTAGAAAGCAAATAGTACTTTAAGGTTGATTGAGATCATTCAGAAAGATTCCCTGCCATGGAATGCTCCAACATTAAGTATTTTATAGTACATTGGAATGACTTCAAGTGTTAGCATCACCATAACTACTGAAAAGCAAGTTTCCACAGCTCCAAAGTATTTGCTAAAATAGATTCATCCACGCTACTGTTTTACACACGTTTCCTTGAGATCTTCATTATTTTTAGATCCTTTTCCTACTTTCAGTAAGTAATAAAAATATGTAGGAATGCTGAATGAACAGAGCCTTGCACACAACACTGCTAAACTCTTAATTTCTCATCCTTTTGTTGTTTTAAAAGGAGTCTCTGGTATAGTCCTCTTTATCTTTCTGTCTCTTCCTCCAGTATTTTATTGCACATTTTTTGTGGGTGTTTATGTTTATTTATTTTAGAAGCAAGCTTTCAACATGCAGGCAAAATTACACAAACTGAAGTTCCTACTCAACTAAAAAATACATACCAGAACTTCAGAGAGCAACTTAACATGCCCTATTATAATATTTCATCTCAAATCCTTTTTGTATCATTACAGCATTTCACCAACTTTTCACAGCTGCTTGCACCTCAAGCAAGGTGTGAAAAATTTTTCCCCAGAGAGCAAGCTACTATTATTAGTGCTTATCCATTTTCAGTTTTTAACATCACCATTCCCTGCAATCAATTTTAGTAATTAAGGCATGTTCAGCTACTAGTTTTTTAAGACCTAAAAGCACACTGGCTCTCTGTGAAGGCAATAGCTGATAACATTGTCATTTTTTCACAGCCCCTAGTACTCCCAATAGCTCTAAGCATGCCTCACCAACTGATTCCCTCCATGAACTCTAGTTCTTCACTTCTGGGAAAATGCAATGGTAAAAGACCTAAAAACAAAATGTTCTATAGAATCTTTTCTGCTTGGTACTATCTAAATTCAGAATCTCTTTCAAGGAAGGACTGTAAATATAGAACTTGAATTAATATCTCAAAACAATTTAGGAAGTAATTACCTGATTTGGGTGTTCAAACAACAGAAGATGCTCCTGGAAAGTCAAAGCAAAAGTGAACTTAATGCTTGGTTAATAATCCTTTTGTTTTGTTTAGTGAATTTCTTCTGCTTTTATTTAATGCTTCTTTTTAAAGACAGTCCAGTGTCTTTATTATTTAATTACTGCAGGTTTTTGGAAAAAGAAAACCAGTTCTAGAAAGCAAGCATACTTAGCAAAGCACTAAGATAATAAAGGATGCCAACCAAGATCATGTGTGGGCTCCTATGGAAGGTTTAAGAAAATACATAAAGGGATTAGTGATCAGCAAGATTAGTAAAGGCATCAATTGCAGCACTTTTTGGATTAGTTACATTTTGCTGCAATACCTCCCATCCACAAGCAGCCTGAAGAAGTCAACACCAGCAAACCAGTCTAGAAAGCACAAAGATGAATTTCATATCACTCTAGATGCACCTGGAGCTTAATTGGAGCTTAATATTCACCCCTCACTCCATCTTCAGATTCCCTGAACAACAGTAGCTGTTTACCATTAGAGCTAAAAACATCCCATCCCTTGTTTTTGTCATGTCCCCCTGCTTTTCATTTCTCCTTCAGGCACACTGGACCACGAAGCAGCAAATGAAGATGAAATGCAACCCAGGCCAGGGGGATGACTTCTACAGCATCAGTCACCTCTCTGGTTTAATGACAGACTCACAGATGAAACAAGCTGAAGCTGAGATCACATCTCTCTTCTCCAGGGGCAGTGGACAGTGAGAAAGGCCGGTGGATGCTGCTGTGTCTCAGTGCTGATGTGGCTGCCAGCCCTGGAGACTGCTTGCCTTATTGCAGCCAAGCTGCTTGGGCTTCAGCTTCTCTGCCAAAAATGGTGCTTTTTCACAGCAAGAGAGCAAGATAGCAAGGTGCCCTCTCAAATATGATTTTACACACCAGCACTAACGTTATGCCATTTGTTCTCCTGCAGTAAGATGTCAATGATATTAATAAATTATTATTATGACAAATAACAAGAAAAAAGGCAACCAGATATGGATTTTTATTGGTGTGATCTCAAGGAACATGACAATTGATTTTGATCTTTTTGTTTATATCTTTTAAGACTACCTAAATAGATCATGCTGGTGAGATTCACTAGTTCCTTCTGTGAGTGATCCTGCCACAGGTGGCATGGCAAGGAATAAAACAGACCTCTATAGTGCTCTTTAAAATTAAAAAAAAAAAAACACCACAAAACAAAGGGCAAACAAACCAAACCAATGAATCCATGACTATTTGCATTGCTTAGCACTGTTGTGCTATATTCTCTCCAGGCTGGTTAAGGAATTTTAAGGATTTGACTACAAATATAAACACTCCTCAAGAATCACAGCTAGAAAACAGAAACTACTAGCATCCAGCTGAGCAACTACAACTGAAAATAGTTTGTGCACTCCAGGTTCCTTTTCCAAATTTCAATTTAAAGACTTCAATAACTGAAACTGAATTATTTTAAACAATATCATATGTACTGTATGCACTCATTAGTGTCCCCTTTTTTTACAAAAAGCCAAGATCTTGATGACAGAAATACACTATCAAAAGAAAAGCTCAATACAATCCATTTGAAATGCATTTTCATTCAGAGCCATTTCCACTTTGAAAGCTGTCTGCTGCCTCCTGGGCAATGGGCTGGCTGCTGAGAGAGGCCATGTGGAAATGCCAGGAGTTTGCTCTTGCCAGGACAAACACCAAGAACTACCCTCTTTGTCCCAGTCCTTACCTCTGGCACTCACTGGTTACACCTGGGACTTCTGGGCAAGGAGGGTATCACAAACACTGTGAGAGCTGCCATGACATTTGGGCTGTTAGATCATGCCACTGGCAGCTCCTTCTATACTTGGCTGAGCACGTTGCAAACTTCTGCACCTGACTTGCTTGAACCAAGTTATCCCAGTGTTTGCAGCCAGCAGCATTCAGTTTAGGATTTGTTATCCTCAGGTCAAGGCAGCACATACTACTTTCCTCAATGAGATGAAAGAAAAATACAGCTGACTCACATTCTGAGCAAAAACACCACAAAAAAACAAAACAAAAAACAACAACAACAAAAAGCACCAAAAAGCAACCCAAAACAAAAAAACCCACATTTGTCATATGCGCTTCACATTAAAAAAACAGGTACAAAATTTATTAAGTAATCCATTCTGTCAGTAACCCTACTTCAGGCACACTATGATCAAAGAGTCATGCTCATATTTCCATGGCACAATTTTAAAAAGCACAGTTTAAAAAAAAGTGCAAACAGATGTCAAATTATCTCCTTATTTAGCTGTGATTTGCAAACGTGAGCTCCTGAGGCCAGAGGCACCCAAGGATAGCTCACCACAGGCAGCCTCTCACCGAAGTCATCTTCAGTGAGACGTTTGTTGACAATTCCTCAGTTCCCTGGAAAGTTCAACATAAACACACATGCATGCTTCAGATGTTTCTACACTCACCACAGCAAAGCCACATTAGAAAAGAAAAGGATAAGACAGACAGAGGTCTCACTTTAAAAGTCTGCAAGAAAACTGGTGCTCACAGTGGGACAGCTCAGCTTCTGAACAGCCAGGCACAGCTGACATCAGACCGAGCAGGACAGACACTTAGATTGACAAATAACCATGAATACTAACCAAGATCACAAGTGGGTTTCTATGGAATGTTTAATATATAATGAGGTAACTGATCAGCAAAAGGCGTCAATTACTGCACCTTTTGATTGAGTTACATTTTGTTGAATACCTTCCCTCCACAACCAGCCTGAAGAAGTCAACATCAGCACAATTCCTTTCACAAGCCAGTCTAGAAAGCATAAAGATGAATTTCATATCACTCCAGATGCACCTGGAGCCTAACCTGTCATAAATTCAGAACTGTCACCTGAACTTCAGACCTTATGAACAACAGTGGGTGTCTACCATTAGAGCTAAAAAATCCCCTCCCTCACTGTCATCTCCATGTCCCTCTGCTTTTCCAGTCTGCTTTGGGCATATTGGATCATGAAGCAAAAAATGAGAGTGAAATGCAGCCTAGGCCAGGAGTCTTCCTTATCTTACCCATCCCAGCAAAGGTGCCCAAAGCAGATGATGCAATGTAGCAGAATATGATCCAGGAGGGAACAATGGGACAGTATTGAGCACTGGTACTGTAAAGTACTGTGGCAAAACCTAGGGATTTAAACCCTTGGCTGGAAGCATGTAAAGGGAAAGAGATCCCTGCACTGGTGCTTCCATCACCACCAAATGCTGTGAGGGATTACCTCTCTCCCAGGGTAGGTAAAGAGAATTTACAGTCATGAGCATACTGTGCAGCATGACTTTGGAAAGCACAGTTTAAAAAAGGTGTGAACAGCTCTCAAATTATCTCCTTGCAGAGATTTACAGTAGAATTTAAATCTTTTTGCCTTCCTCTATCATTAACTCTTGTTTCATTGCGAGAGCTGCAATGCTCATGGGAAAGATCTTTGGAAGAAGCTCCTGTAAAAAGCAATATAAAAAGGACCAGAAAAATATGGCATTTGTTCACAATCAGGACCTCTTATTCTAACTTGCCTCAATTCACAAAACAGACCCTTGTGGGATGTAGAAGATTGGGAAAGGGCAGCAGGATCAGAATAAAAACAACACTTCATTTTCCAGTCACACAAAAAAAGGAAAAACCACAAGAGAACTAGCACACACTAAATAGACTTCTGGTAAACTAGAATGTAATTGTGACAAAAGAAGTCAAAACAAATGTATCAAATAGGAAAGGGAAAACTCAAACCAAGTGAGAACAAAACTTCCTATTAATACCCATTTCAAATAAAATTGATCTTACCCTGTAAGAGCTACAAGCCAGAGCTACAGTGACATTTCAATGCATAGCTACTTCTGCTCACTGTAATCACAGTTAATGCAAGGCCCTACCCAATATCTTCTCTATTGACTCAGCATTAGTTTTATGATTTTTGCATGACTATTCCTGAATCAGGGCTCCAGTATCTCTCTTCAAACAGCTGGTCACTCAATTTAAAAATAATGCACATCCTATTGCACTTGGGTTTTTTTACATACCAGATATTGAGAAGATGACAAAAGCTGAGTAACAGATTACTCAAAAGGCAGTGACCTAGATCTGAAATAAAAATGAAGTGGCTTAGTTCCTAAACACACAACTCTGCACGCACGGGAGCTGATGCAGCTTCCTGGACAGTATGTCAGAAAAGAGGGGGTGAAATAGTTTGGTCAAGAGTAACACAGACTGAGAGTAAAGAACAACTGAGCTGCTTGCAAGATTATTTATTAGACTTCTGCTATGTCTTCCTCTAATCTTTTGCACAAATTAGAAGAATGGGATTTAGACACTCTTTATAAACTTTTCATCTTCTCTAAAAATCTGTACAGAACAGCCCACCTCCACAAACACCACTGGGAAAAAAGCAACAAAAAACTCAAGTGAACTTTCATCAGTTGAAATCACTGAGCCATAAGGCTCAGGTTGTAGCTTCCAAAATGGTAGTTTTGGTAAAAACTACCTTAAAGATTTCTTTAGTCTTTTTCTGCTTGAGTAGAACAGTTTTTCATAAGCACAAAGATATTTCAAAGAAAAATTAAAACTTGCATAAACTTTATGTTTCTAAATAAAGCTTACTGGATTGTAGCATTTAAAATAAAACCAAGCATTTCTTTACCTAAATTTTATCTAGTGCATTGAAACAACATAGCTGCAGTTTTGTAAATCTATTCATTAAAACATCTTTAACTAGGTCAAATAGAAATGCTGGGTAAATGTGGCATATTAATATCACTGTTGGCATTTAAATAAAAAACTAAGTTTATATTTTGATCACTTTCTTTACACATTTATTTTGTGCCACCTAAAAATGATACTGTTTTACAGATACTACTACATTAGAATGCAGTTGGAATATCACTGTGCCACAGTGCTCCACAAGCACATTTCCTGAGCTGATGCTGAAACTAACCCACAGGAAAAGGCTGCTGTTGAACATATAAATGGGTCTTTCATCAATTCTCATATCCCATTAGACTCTCCACTCTGCATCTGATGTATTCTCTAGAGCTACATTTTGCTAATTTATATCACAGTTGGCAAAAGGAGACAGAGCGCACACAGTGGAGGCGGGGGAGAAAGGCCACCATCGGTGACAAATATGCAGCGTTAACTGAGCTTCCTCCGCCTTCAAGAAAAGGAAATACATATGAAGAACGCCAAAATGAGGAAAAACACAGACATGGAATAAAAGAGGAAAGAAAAAGATAAAGCACTGCAGATTAATTTCCGCAAGTGCGTGACGCTCGAGTTCCCGTTGGCCACGAGCAGGGGGTAGGAAGGAGCCTAAGGGACTCAGGAGCTCTGTGCTTCCCTGGCTCCCCACGGCACACGGAGCCAGCCCCAGCTGAGGCCACGAGCCAGGCACTGGGCTGAGGGCAGCGGCACCGGAAGGACAAGGACATCCTTCCATTGTACCGGGGGAGCAATGGCAACGCAAGTCTGGACATTTCTGCTATCTGCGATGAGCATTTCTTCAGCGGGAAACAAAGGATAGCACAGCTTACCCTCCAAATGGCTCTTTTAGTGCCATTTTTAATAAGGACTGCATGTGCATCAAGGTTAATACGATGTAATTTTCTAGACTGCACAAGACTGACCAAAGTAGCCACCAAATCTTTTGGCGAGCAGATGAGGACTCACCCAGCAGCTGGGCAGTGCTCACAGCACTGCCTGCCTCATCAGCACTGACACCATCTTACTGCCTCTCGTAAAATAAAAAGATAACATCGAGAACTGAAACCACACCTGTTTTTATGCAGCACTTTTAATACCACCTGATCACTTACAAGACTTTTGCTATTGCTCCTCCAACTCTGTCAGAAGTTTTCCTGGCCGTGCCAGTCTTCTATACCCATCTCTTTCTTTTACCAAAATCAAGAGGGAGCCCTTGAAAAGAGGGATTAAATAAATATCAAAGACAAAAATTCTTTTTCACTACCATCTTGGGACCGTCACAATTATTTTGATGTCATAAGACATTTTAAATCTTTTCCTGAATGAACTGTACACCAGAATAACAGTATTGGAAAAATGCAGTTCTCCAACTTCTTTCTCTCTCTCATTGAAGATTAAGACAATCAGACCTCAGGATCTCTCCCACTGTCAAAACAGATTAAATCAGCACATCTCAAAAACATATTTGCATGAGGATGTGTCAAGATTGTAATGAAGTTTCTATTTAGTCTGATATTAAAAATCTTAAAAAGAGGAGGAGTCAAGAGAGGAAAGTATCAGCATGGTTCTACCAGTTTGCTTTTGAAGATTTGAGTATTTTTCCAGAGTACCTATTTTCTTCTTACAGTATACACATTTTATTTCAAGTTGTATAGCAGACTACACTGTAAAGCTGTACAACTGAAAGACACTCCAATGCTAAGGAAAACTTCTCTTACTGGAAAAGCAGACCATGGAGACACTGACTCAGATAAAGTCTCTTGGAAAGAAAGAAAAGAAAACCCAAAACAGTCCATATGCTCTCCTGAGCAACTAACTGTGAGCCTTCCATGTAGCTACACTTGTGGTACAAAATAATGAACTTGACACTACAAAATGGAGGAATTCCAGAGCCAAGGGTCCCAGCACTTGCACTGTCCCCTAAGTCCTTATGTGAAACATCAATATTCCCAAGCAACTGTATTACTACCACTTCTCACCAACATTTCCACGATGTGACTCTGATTACACATGCCTACCAATTACAGAATTTGTTTCTTCGCGGTCTGTAAGAGCAAAAAGTGACAAGTCAGCAAACCGGCTTATTCCTTTCATGTGACAGGCAAGGATTGCTGTGTCTGTCCCCACCTCGGGGCTGGGGCTGCCCGAGAGGCTGCAGACCTGAGCCCTCTGACTCACTCCCCACTGACAAACCCCCAGAGCTGGCAGAGGCATCCCTGCTGCACCACCACTGAGAAAAGCAGGGAGGGCAAAAGAAAGGCAGGCTCAAGGAAGCACAACACAGAAAGAAAGCCAGTGACAACACATGGCCGAGGATAACGAAGCCTGAAAGGAAAGCTAAATAGCCTATTAGCAAAGCTATTTCATTAAAACCTGACGGGCAATTGCAGGGAAAGAATTTTATGTACAACCAAGGATGGCAGAAGCCAGCTAGACACACGGGGGAGATTGGAAGACAAGGCAAAACTGCAGAGCTGATGCAGAAGGAAGAACTGACCTTCTTCAGATCAGAAAATAATCTTTGAGACCCTATGAAATATTAAAAAAAAAATCTATTTCTACATACTTGGCCTCTATTTATCAAGAAATTATATCTATCAAAAAAAATTCAATAAAAAGAAGACATGGGTATAACACATCCAATACCTAAAATGTATTTTGCGCATTCAAATCTCAGCATAAGGGTTTGAACTTGCAATATTTTAAATGCTATTTAGATCTTGCAGTCTTTTATTAATTTAGTGTTTCTGAATGGGAATTTTGCAATTACAAAAAAACCCTAAAAACACACACAAAAAACTCCCACAAAACATACAAAAAACCCCCACCACAACATCAAAGAGGAATATGTATCAAAGCAAAGTGCTTAACCACACAGATTTCAATACGAAATTCAATATTCCACGAAGGTTTTCATGGACACTTAATTGACCTCTGGGGACTCAGTCCCCAAAGAAGAATTTAGTACAGAAAATTAAACTTATATTTTGCATTGATATGCTCATTGCTAGAAAACCAATGGATTATTCTAAATCAGCAGGTGTGGGTAAAATACAAAGTAATATTTGATTAAACCAGCGTTGAAATCATAAAGGATTGTTGTCACATGGTACTCCCCCCTCTCCAGGCCTTTCCAAAGAAAAATCCTAGCTGGAAACACAATGTCACAGTCATAAATAAAATAGCAGTCATGTACATTTGCAATATCTTCAAGGAACACTGTCAAAAGTAGCCAGTAAATACAGTATGCTATTCCCAGGAGGCTGAAGGAGTAGACTCACTCAACCTAAAATACAACTGCCTTGCATAGGAAAATGTAATACCAAAAGGAAGACCACAAACAAAACCCAAAACAAACAAACCAACCAAAAACCCAAACATAAAAAAAACCCCAAAAAATCCAGCAATCCCAGGGAGCTGCATTTCCTATTATCTGACTGGATAATGATATTTAAAACTTCTTTTACACTTAACAGAACATTTTCTATCTTACAGCATCTAGTCTTCACTCACTTTGTTTATACAGTACTCATAAAAGCCCATTCATCTAAATTATCCATTTTAAATTGGCAGTTAAACAGGTAGGCTAGACAAAAATAAATAATCCTTCAACACCATTTTGAAAGACTTCTTTTTTGTATAGTGGAAACAAAACATAGACTATCTGCTCCCAAGCTATTGACATTATTTACTTTATTGAGAATATTCCCATGAAGTACTTAACAAAAGCCTAATCCATTCTGACTCTCAGCAGCAGCAGCACCTGTTCCACCTCAGTGGTTCATACACCAGATCAGGACCCTGACTCTCTTCCTTTCAACGCCAAGCCTTCTCTTTTCAGTAGAAAGGAGGTTGACATCAAATATCTCAGAAATTAAATCCTGACAACTGCTACCTACCATTAATTACCCAGGCCTGCCACTTGCATGAAATTCCCTGTGGGAAGGCTCAAGCAAACAATACATAGCTGAATTGAACGTGACATACGAAGTTCAGATAAATGCGTCAAAAGCTATTACCATTCTCCATTAAAGCATACTGGTTTCACCACATGGGATTGTGAGGAAATTCCTCTGTAACCACCAAAGCATTCAGTACATTATCAAATTTTATTTCTTCCTCCAGAAAGAAATGTAGTGTGAGCTGAACACACCACTGAACTCTTCTGGTAATGGCAAGACTGGCATTCAGACTTAATATACTGAATGTGCTTTTATGGGGGCTTAGAAGTGTGGGCTATTGGTCTGAATTTCTCAGAAGAACAATCTCATTTGTACATTGGTTTTAATCATAAGACAATTTGCTTTGAGATGCCCATTAGCAGTGCATTACAGGAATCTGTGTGCCACAATCTATGAAAAAGAGCTGAGTGCGTGTTCTGACAGGCAGGGGAAAACGCGAGAGGCAATTATTTCAGTAACAACAGCAGCACTGTTTCTCCAACTGGTTTTATAATACAGCCTGGCCCAGGAAATGATAAAAAGCTCTTACAGAACTATGCAGAAACGGTAAGACAACATCGATAAGGAAGCTTCAAAGGATTTGAGATAATACTGGATGGGAAAACTGGAGAAGCTGCCTGCCTGGCCCGTCTGGGCGAGGACCCTTCCACCTCCCAAGGCAGAGCCAAAACGAATATTCATCCCTGCTCTCCCAGCAGCACTGCTCCAGGTCAGCAGACTACTGTACTGCTATGAGCCTTTTTTTTTCCCCTAGGGATTTCTTTATTCTATGAAATCTGTTGAAGTAACTACATGCATCACTTGTTTCCTAAGGCAGTTTCCAACTATTTCATTTGATTTAAAATAAACATGTTAATGGGTCTAGTTCTTGTTTTCTATGGGTGCTTCTTAAAGAAAAACAACACAAACCCAGCCAAGGACATCCAATTTAGGGAGCAGCTTCAGGTGTAGGGGTGTCAGAGAGACCATTTAAACCCTTATATCACCATTGATACTGGGGAAAGTTTGTGTGGACAGGAAATAATAAATCTCACACATTTAGGCAAATAAGAAAACTACAGAATTTCACTTCAGGAGCAATTGCAATCTCACATCTACTATGCTTCATACAGCAAAACTATCCTCTTCCTAAAAGCTGACAGATACTCACCTGTATTCAGAACAAAGCAACATAAACCAAAATGAGTCACATAAACACATGAAATGCATCCTTATGCAAGTTTGGTCTCACCCTTCTTAGGTACATCAAATTGAGGAAATACCAAGACAACATGGTCAAAATCCCTGAAAGATGCTCTAAGATTAGACTTAAACAAAAAGCATACACTCTGTCAGTGTATACCAAAGACAAAACTAAGAAACACCCTGCTGTAAACTATAAACGTACTCAACAACCACTTGAATAAAATGTACCAGTACCTAGCCCATAACTAGAAATCCTATTTTCCATTATAAGGATTCACCCTTCCCAACAAACAGACCTATGTTGATAATATTAGCTACATAACAATTAACATAGGATGCCCCTTAAAATATTTGTCTCTTCCTATCTAAGAGAACACAGATTCTTTGGAGCATGTGTTTACTATATACACATCCAAAATGAAACAAAGCTTAGTAACTCCCAGTGAAAAAGGAAGTTAAATGTGACTATGTAGAAGCTAATTCATTTATTCTTGTCATTGTGCATATGTTCTCAAGAGCATGAAGAAGTTTGCCGGGGACTTTAAAATATCCAGCCTGCATATTTGATTCAAATCCTTATTGCTGGTTTGAGATAAATCTTTAGGATCTGTAAGATAAACTGATCAGCTGAAGTTAAGAAATTGCATGATACCATACTGGGACAAAGTGATGCTTTACATGTTACCACACTGACAGACACACTAAGTGATGCTGTTTAGGGAGAGCACATGAGTCTGGCCACTCCCTGTGACTCATTTCTCCTCCCAGCATCCATCACAACAATACAAATATTAAAATATCTATTCCTGCCTATTCCATTTAGCAGCCATTTTGGATGTAGAATCACAGAATCATTAAGGTTGGAAAACACCTCAAAGATCATTCAGTCCAACAGTTAAACAAGCACTGCCAAATTCATCACTAAACCATGTCCCCAAGTGCCACAGACAGACATTTCTTGAACACTTTCAGGGACAGTGATTTCACCACTTCCCTTGGTAGCCTATCCCAGTGCATGACCGACCACCCTTTCAGTGAATAAATTTTTCCTAATATTAAATCTTAAACTCCCTGGGGCAAATGGAGGCTGTTTCCTCGTATCTATGAACCTGTCCAATCCCTTTTTGAATCTGCTGACACTATCTGTCTCCACTGCCTCCTGAGCTAAAGAAACACAGCAGCAACCTGCAGTTACCAAACCCCATCATGCTAATATTCTATGAGTCACACAGAAACTGTGCACCACTATCACCTTTGCTGGGAGCACAGACAGACTCAGAGGACTCACTGTATTTAGAGAGAGGCAGGAGCTTCTGTTATACCCAAAAAAGCTTTCCAGACCTGATAAAGAATTTGCATAACCAAAAGCTTGTCTGCTCTTCCCAGCTCTATCAACAGATCTAAAAATATATTCATTCCCCCTACAAACCTAGCAACTATGCACTCTTTGGATGGTTATTGCAGTTCACTGTGAGACTGGTAAGGTTCATTACTCCCCACTGAAGTATTTTTGAATACAAATACATGACTGTATCTGATTTGCTTTAATTAAACGTGGAAAAGTTTCCCAAACTTTGAGGAATATATGAGGAAAAGCTAGCTTCCTTTTCCTTTTGACTCACTGCCAAGTGCAAGGAGTTTTCAAAATAACAAAAGCCTACAGAAAGATATACAGAAACAACTGTCCTGCTGACATTTAATGGAAGAGGTACAGGCTCTCAAGTTATCATTTAATCATACTTACAACAACAGAGTTACAATGCAGCTGTTTAACTTCCCTTTTCTCCTTATTTTACCTGTCAAGCCTCCAATGCCTGCTTGTAGCTTCACAAGGCTCCTCAAATTCATAGAAGTCAGTGCTCTGGTCTTCCACGCTGCTGGAGTTCTGCCATTCCGAGCAGAGATTTCTCCTAGCACCCATAGCAAAAGGCAAGTTCTCATACTCAGGTATTTCCTCATAGTGGCACACATTCTCATATTCTGGATCACAAGTGCTGGTTACAGAATTCAGAGGCATTTGGGACAAATTCTCTGCCAAAAGTCCATGTCTTTCTAAAGACTCCAGCCTTTGGTTATTTCGCATCTCAGGCTGACTTCTGTTTCTCTGCCTCTTCTTCTGTAATGCCGGACTACTTATTTCTACAGAATGTGCCTTGGCAGATTTAGCTTTCCTTTCACTGCCTACAGACCCTATATTACTGCTGCTATTTCCATACCCATTCCCATTGGAAAGGCTGGTAATAGCACTCTCCACTGACTGGCTGCCTTTAGACAGAAATTTTTGGAAGTCGCTTTTCTTTAAGCAAACCGACAGTTTCATGTTCAGAAGCTTTTTCAAGCTATTTTTCTTGTGATGGTCTTTGCAGGGCTTGTCTGTCCTGTCCATGTCCACAGCAGAGAGAGACTTGGCCCTAGGCTTCGTCACAACAGTCAGGTGGCTGAAACTGGCGGCAGTTTTTAATGATTCAGAATTTCCTGAAAAGGGAAGAATAGGATGAGGTAACTTCCAGACGGGTTTTTCAGAAGAACGTTTGGGTATGTCACAAGACGAAAGTGCATCCTGCTCCTTGGCTCGTGGATGTGCAAAGGGAGATCCTTCTAGAAGGCTGCTCGATTTGTCTTCACTGCAGGTGTAAGAACTTTTGTCCACAAGCTCTGCCGATGCAGCTTTTTTCAGCAGGCCAGCAGCTGGAAGGCCATGTCTCTGTGGTTTCTTAGGAATAACTTTTGGGGAACTCCCATCCTTTATTTTAAGTTCTTTATTTTCCAAGTTTTGTGGGAAAACATGAAGGCTGTTGACAGCAGGTGAGTGCTGACTGCTTGCCAATTTGACCTGCTTTGGCAAACTCATGGACAGGGTATGACACCTGACAAACTCAGTCCTTTTGTCCACAGCATCTGGCATACTGGTGTCATCTGTTATCTCATCCACAAAGTTATGGTCTGCATTTAAAGAAGATTCAACGTGTCTCCCCAAATCAGGACTTCCGTGTGAAAACTGAGGCAAAAGATTTTGTGAAGCTGACTCTTTCACAGCAGGCTCCTTTACCTGAGACACTTTTTCTGCATTGCTTTGAGTTACCTCACATTTTTCAGGATGAAACACTTCTGCATTATTACTATAACACACACTTTGACCAAGGACATTAATTCTTGCTGGCTTTTTTAAGCTTTGGTCCACAACACCATGAGAATCTTTCTCTGAATTAGATGGTTCCTTTGTTCCTTCTCCTGTGCTGTCTATGCCATCCTGACGGACTAGACATGCAGCACGTGGCTTTCTTGGCTTAGGGACAGGAAGCACTTTGGAACTCAGGACTGAAGATGTTTCAGGGGAGGCTTTATCAGCATCTGCTTTCATCCCCACTTCACCTGAAAACATCCTATTACTACTTAAATTTTCATTCTCTAGAGTTTCCTTGTCCAATGAGGAAAAACAACAGTGATTATTTTCACTAGGACAAATTTCAGACATCTGAAACTCACCAGCAATAATCTTACCATCAACATTTTGTTGCTTCCCTTTAACTACTTCAGAAGATGACGAAGATTGTACAAGTTCCATAAACTCTATTTTAACATCATTCTTGGAACTGCTGCCATTCCCTTTGTCAAATTTGTCTGCATATCTGTGTCTCACAGGACTGCTGTTAGGAAACACACCGTGAGTTAGGACATCCTTAAGTTTCTCTTCCAAAATGCTGGCTTTCAAAACCACCTGACTTCTACTTGCCAATTTTTCATTGTGACTATCCCCCAGAGACAGTGCATTTCTTTCACCAAGCTTGATGTTTTCTAAGGTGTCAAAGTGCTCGAGAATGATCTGAGTTTTACAGGGGTTCTCTCCATTTCCAAGTTTATGAAGGCATTCAAATTTGCAAGGTGACACAGGTAGAATATATGCTGTATTTCCAGTACTCCCTTCTGAGGTTTCATTTTTATAGTTCAAATGGTCTAGAGTTTGAGAAGGATCTTCCCTGTGCTCCTCAAAGCTTTTTGTGCTTTTTCGTGTAGACGATGGAGGTTTAACTTCAGGGATGGAGGAGCTCTTGAGAACCTTTGGTTTTGGTGCAATTGCTGGCTTGGTTTTCCTTGCTGCTTGTATCCCACCACAAAGTACAATATCAGGCTTCGGTGCGACAGGTGGAGGCGCTGCCTTGTGTCCTAGGACAAATTTTGGTTTGGGGGCCACTGGTGGCTTCTTAATTTCTAGGAAGAATGGAAAACAAAGACATTAGTCACCACTGCCCACACAACAACTTCACCTGCAATGCAGAAGTATTAGAAGTTTTGTAACATTTCTGATCTACAAGAACTCAATGTGGGTATGGTTACATTTTTCTCCTAAAAGCATGCCTTCCTTCCCTAACACCACTTCTTTGCTAGTTGCCTTTCTTTGTTTTAATAGGCACATCAAGAAGTGGTAGGGACGTTTTCAAAGTCTTTTCATAAACAAACAGTTTAACCTAGTATTAGTACATGTACTCCCTCACATGCTAAAGTCTCATGCCAAGAAAAGCAGAGCCTGGTTCTGCAGTTTTAACTGCAATACCCTTTTAAAATGTTGCAAGCATGTTAAGTGCCACACATATAATAAACCACAAAGACAATGGGACAGCCAGAATAGTGACTAGGGTAGATCAGTCCCTTCCTCCACCACTTTGAGAAATGTGTAACCCAAAATTCCTCGTTCCCTTCCTCTCCTCTTCAAACAATACCAAGATGAATTACTGTACCAGTTGCAAAATTAGCATATCACTACCAGCAGTTCAGTTAGTCTGTGGTATGGAGTTAGTGCAGTAATTTGTAGCAAGGCAGTACCTTTCCATTGTAAAGCACTATTTCTGTGCCTTGTACAAAATTACTCTTCCCAACTTGTCTGACCTAGAAACAGTCACCACTATTAGGAATTATGACCCACTTGGCACAACAAGATGACAAATCCTGGGCAGAGTGTAAGTGTACAGCACTCAGGAAAAGGAGCTCATGAGGAACTTAGAGATTGTGGAGTTTTGAACCAGTTGTTTGAGTAGTTTTGGGGTTTTTTGTTTGCTTGTGTTGTGGTTGCTTTTTTTTAAAGTATGCCTAAAATATTTGAATATTTCAGGAGATTATTTATGACCAATTCATTTCCATATGCTGGAATATTTTCAGATTTCTAAGAGCATTGAGTGCTTTTTATATGTGCACATTTATAAAGTAAACAAGCTTCTTGTACTGTTTATATATTACCTCTGTATTTACTACCATTATTTTGATCAATATTTTAGTATACTTTCAGTAAGTCATATACATGTTAAATAACACCCTCAAGAAAACACATTAGTTAATGTTTCACATGCAAATAGATGAGGTAAGCCATGGATTTATTGTTCCCTTTGAAGTGTGAGTTTGGTGTTTGGTTGTGTTTTACCACCACTATTATTATAGATATGCACTATATCTTAATCTCTAGCTTAGATTAGAATGAAGTTTCAAAGTTTAGGTTTGTTTTGTGGGGATTTGTTTGTTTGAAGGAAACCTAGATGGGTAAAATAAATTTTTAAAAAAGGGCAGATGCCCTCAGTTGCAACTATTTCCTAAACAGCAAGCCACTGCTCTAAGCAGAGGCAGAAACAGTAAAATCATGTTTTTCTAGGACATGAATCACTAAATGGTACCCAGACTGCCTCTACCTACACTTAGAATGGCTGCCCTTGCTGCCACTATATTAGTGAAGAGATAAAACTCTGATGGCAGAGACAATTTTTAAGAAATTTTACAAGAGGGAATCCAGAATTTCTTTCCAAAAGTACAGCTCCCTATAGCCACTGACAACAGTGACCCAACTGCAACTTACTTCTAAGGTTATCCCACCTTCTGCATCCCATCTCAAGGCAGGTGTCAAACCCACAGAGAAATGAATCAACAATTAGCTAGGAAAAAATAAAATTAACTCTTTAGGTGGGTAACTAGTGATCCTGATGAGCAAAAGAGAGCTGCACACCAACTTTCAGACAAGTCAACTGCTTATTCAGCTGGAATATGAAGTGACGGCAATAAAGGAGCCTGTGTTCCATGGTAGAAAAACAAAGAAGGGATGCCCAGTTTGTCACAGAACACAACAGAGTAGTACACCTGGGCCATGTTCAGCAATATTTACTAAGTTGTTAAAGCTCCCTGGAAACAGGAGAGAGACATGCTGCTTTGGAACCCTTCCTGACGCCCAAGTGAGAGAAACAGACTGACAAAGATACGGGACATTAAACACTGGCTAGGTAAGCAATATCCTGTGGATTATTTTTCCCACACATAAACTGAAGTTCATAAACCTTGCAAGTTTCTCTCTCTATAGTGGGAGTGCCTTACATTTTGGATACCACCAAACTAGATAACTCTGCAGGGCTTTTAACTAGTATTTATTAGGGAGCACACTCAGAAGTTAGGACGTGACACCATTACCTGAATATAAATTATCAAATTATCAAATTATCCCCCATGGTTTTATTAAAACTAAACCATGAAAGTGTAAAGAAAAGCAAAGCAAACAGAACAGTCTCTAAGCCAGTGGAGGAAACCTGGATAATGAACAGAGCAGAAAAATTCATTTCAGATAATAAGTGCAATTCAACGTGATTTCTGAAGCCTACCAGAATTTTTCAAATTACTTCAATGTTAAAAAGCATTCAGGCAGACAGAAGAGACCAGCAAATTGTGTGGCATAATAAAGACAGCACTGTCTGCTTTAAACTGATTGCACATTACATCTAGAGTAGATATGGGTCAATGTACTAAGAGGCACATTACAGTCTCGGTATCAATACAGATCTGCAGTCAACCATCAGAAAGGAATGCGATGAAGAGCCCTTTCAAACATAAATGTGATGTGAGAGGAAAGGCTCCAAGAAGGAATGCATACCAGTAGTTTTCCTCAACGAAATATCTTTAAGTTTCTGAAGAATACAAGCAATGAACTACTTAGAAAAAAAACCACAGCAGCTGACAAGGGTGAAAGTATAGTAGATTGACATTAGAAATTGAGAATCAAAGTTCAGTATAAACTAATTCAATTCATTGTTGGATGAAAAACACATTTCTACATAACAGTGCTCTAAAAGGGATAATTTCCCATCCAGAATAGAAAAAACATCTAAGTAGGAGGCAGCTGTTATATATAAAGGTGTAAGGAATGACTGGAAGTCATATGAGAATGACTTTTCGCTAAATGGCAAGCAAAAGCAAGGTAAAAACCAATAAATATAATCAAGGAAATGTTATAGAGCAAATGCATGGGGTAGTTAGTTGTTTGGACAGAGGGCTTTTTCCTGGTGCCATATGGAACAGGCTATTCACCTAAGGACAGAGATGGTTGGTTATGCTTCGGAGAGTAAAAATCGAAGAGAATTTGGAAATCATTGTACACAGTTATTTTATGAGAGCTCCATGCAGGTCTGAAGCTAAGCAGTAAATAATCTGCTAAGTATAAAAGATGAAGGGAGTTGAAAATATTTCTGTACATGCTACCTACCAGACTGTTAGCGAAATGCAATGTCACCTTCCAGCAATCTTAGAAATAACTACAGAAGCATCCAAGGTCTAAAAGTTATGCTTCAAATCCCAAGGAAGCTCATCCTAATTAATTTAACCAAGAATTTAAAAACTAGGATGGTAATAGAATATATACTTATGCACATGTGAAAGGTTTTGGGTAACAGATGGTTCTTGAATCACAAAAAAAAATCCCCAAATTCAAAAAAAAACCCCACCTAACCCTGATGAAATTCCATATTTGACCACATAGGTTTGACATGCACAAACTAGAAAGAAAACTCTAAATCTTATGAAAACTAAAGGATAATTAACTACAGAAATATCTCACCTAGTGTTGTAGGGGAGCCACATGCACTTACAGGCAACCTAAATTCACTTTCTGACATGTGTAGAATTTTCAGAGGGAACTTTGGACTGGACATTGGATTCTCTAGCCTGTCATACTCAGAAAATTAGAGAATCACTATGATTTTCCCCACTCCCACCTCAAACCTTAACCCATTTCTCAAAGAGAATCCCTGCATCCAGGGATTCCAGTAATAAATGCAAATCTGAGTAGAAATATAAAATTTGATTTGCATAAACAGATGAAATGTTTAGGAGCCAGAGAAACTGTCAGAGAGATATCCTCCAACCTGTTTGACTATGCAAAGGAAGAAATCCATAAATAAAGTGACTAGCAATGCTGCCATCACTAACAGGAAATCTGCTGCTCACACAGGAACAGCCAATACCAGGCTCAGTGCTGAAGGAAAAAAGTGCTTAAAACTACCAACACCTAACCCCCTTAGAAAAGGTAGATTTAAAAGGGCATTCCTTGTCTAACAACAAATTGCCATTAGCACCACCCATGCAGATCAATGCACGTGCTCTCTGTCTGACTTCAGGTCACAGCACAGAAACAGATTTATCTCTCTGGTGAATTACATCCTTCAGCATGCTGAGGAAAAAGCAACACCCATTCTCATCCTGCTGATCTCCTCTGTGACCAACACTTGTTATTGCCTGGCTGGTGACTGCTCCTGTTCTTCCTTTGATTTGTTTCAGAGGAGGATGAGAACATCCTGACACAACTTCTACTCTCAGTCTTTTGACCCTAAAGCGCTGCCCATTTCTGTTCTTCAGATGATAGAATTTGACAACTGAGGACCTCACTTAAAAACACTTGTGTGTCTTCTCCTATGCACTATCATGAGAATGAACAGAAAAGCCAATAAGATATTGCAATCTTAAGCATTACTAATACACAGCTTTAAAACCTTTTCAAATTTTTACCTCTTGTTCTTTTCCCTGCCCTACATAGGAACAAGGAGAAACAATGATATGTGAAGATGAAGAGAGGCAAAAAATCAAATAGAACTACCTCATCTGCAAAAAACCCTACTGTTGCTAAAGGAGTGTATTTCCCAGGTAATCTTTATGCCAATACCTTTGAGATCATGTTAACAGCTTCCATATTTTGGAACAACAAAAGAACAGGAACAAGTCATGTTGACTTGCATCTGTCCATGAAAAGGGGACAAATGGGTCTAGGCACTATCAAGCTGACGTAACTTGATATTCCTTTTCTCACAATGCTTCATATGAACAGAGATTCTCCTTGTGGTATTCAGGATGCTCTATGGACTAACTCAAGTCACCTGGGCACGATCCTGCAACCTACCCTAAAGCAATGCCCCTTCTGAACCACAAAACAAGGAAGTAAAGAAGAAAGTAAAACAAATATATCACTGCGGCATCAGACTTTGACAGCAGCTCAGCCTAAGCTTAAGAAAAGGGCACACAATCAAATTACTATGGGGTAAGCAAAGGTGTGAATTTAACAAATCAGCTACTTTACAGAAGCTGGTCGTATGAATACTCTTACCTTACCACACAATATATATGGCAGTTTATTTCTTTGCTGTAACCTAGAAGGTTTATTCCTTATCTGCAACCTATAAGGTTACATATATTTCACATACTACTTGACAAATCTATTTCACACACACTAGGAAAAGAAAAGGGCTTCAAACAGCTACCACACAGCAGCTGGCCTAGAGCAAATACATGCATTGGCTTTCTTGTGGCACCTTGTTTGCATATGCACACTCAATTCTCAGATACAGCAAATCACATCTGTAGGCTACATATGAAAATGATGCAATGCCCAGAAGGTATCTACCAAGAGCTCAATGAGCTGTTTTTTCTCACATGAAGAAAGAGCCTGCTCCAGCAGCCAATTTGCTGTTCCTGAGACTATTTTGGGCACAAAACCCTACAACTCAATCTGGAAGCAAGAAAGCCAATCTTGCTTTTAAGGAACATGTAGGGAGAAAGAATTACTGCTATGTTTGAGATATGCTGAGAGATTATTGCACTGGCACTCAATACACTGCAGAAAGAAACACATAAATATTCTAAAAATCCTGTTCTCCAGCAGCCTAAATTTTAAAGACTCATTACAAGGCTTTTCAGGTCAATTACTTTGTTTTCAGTTACAAAAAGAAAGTTTCATTAGGTAAACACCTCAAAAAAGTATTGTGTGATCATTAATTTATTTCCTGCAAATGTTTATTTATTTTCTCATTATGGAGAGGCTCTGATTTTCTCAGGTGCCACAATGCTCAAAAGAAACAAAAAAAGGAATGAGTCATAACATCCCGGAAGATAACACATGTAGTTTTTAAAGTACAAGGGAAAACTGAGGTTTCCAAGCCACTAGTTTTAGAAAACATCCTAATTAAACTGCAAAAGGAAAACATCCATTTCAAAATCTTAGGTTGTTCACTGACTTATTGAAATAAAACAGGAAAGTTAGGGATAACTTCAGAGCAAGGACAAGAGATGAATAAACAACCTTTTAAGATCACATGCAGAGACAGAGCTGAGTAACTCTAATGAGACTTGACACATTCGAGGGTTAAAGGGACATTAAACGCTGCAGGCCTCATTTTTTTTCAATCCTTGAAAGCAATGAAGTTTGATTGGAAAAGTCATGTTGATTTTGTTGATTCTGTTCCTGCTATGTTTTTTCCATTTGAACTACATTTCTGACATTAAAATACATTTTTCTCATTGTTGTTGTCAAATCCAATTTCAAGCCTAAGTTATACATTCTGCCCATATTAAATAAGCTCTATAGATTCACATATAAGGACTGTTTCTCCAGCAAGAAATAATAAATGTCAAACTCATAACTCTGAGCTTTTGTTTTTTCCTTTTAAAGGCAAAGCACATACTTGAAGCCAGCATAACACTTTCAGGCAGAAATGAGTAAATGGACATTCATTGGCATCGTGGATGTAGTGTGTATATATATAAATATATCTTGTGCAGTGCATGAGAAAGCAATGGCAGGAGTACAGGTGTAAGTGAAGATTGAAACTAACATATGGGTCGATCACTACAATGAGATAATCTTCACATTATATAGAAGTATTTTTTAAATGTGCTATAGTTCCTTAGCTGCAACAATTCCAGACTTACATAGACATTTTAAAACATGTAAGCAACAGCTGTGGCAGAACTCCATCATGGAGTTATGTTAGTTCTGGACTGAGATGTAACTGAAACAATTCTGTAGAGGAAATAGAAAAGATACACAGCAAGACACTGAATATGCACTGCATTATTTAGAAAGGCACAAGGTAAGCTGCAGCAAGGTTAAGGCTGGGTAATCAATCTCAGACCTTTTGGAACTTCTGTCCTTGGGGAGAAGCTGTGTTTGGGGTTTCTCCCCATACCACAGTCCCTCAAATAGCATAGTATCTCTCTTAGAGAAAGCCCTGCATATCAAGCATACACTGGCAAATGGTACTTAAAAAAAAAATTAAAGCAATACAGATGATGGTGTACCATGTTGCTTTGTCCTAAAGGTACATGAAAAGAAGACCCAAGAGAGGCACTTAGGTCCCTCAAGTCAAACTGAAGGAAAGATTTCTAGCATTTCAAGTTCCACCTGAAGCCTTCACAGCCAATAACATTTTTACAGAAACGCTGTATTACCAACCAGTCGTCAGAAAACTGGCTGAGTAAGAACTGAATTCACAATTAAATAATTTCAATGTAGGAAATAGATTCTATAGGTCACAAGACTGAAATTCAAATGCAGGAGTTGTTAGGTTTTCATGCTTTTTATGAACAATAGCTTTATAAAGAATGCCTGTATATTACAGCCACTAAGTTCTGCAGCAATAACAAGACAGGGATATTAAACCTTCAGAACTGTCTTCTGGAAGTCTTCAGCCTTTTCATACCCTGCCTAGGAACTCCTTAACTGAAATGTCAAAGGCTGTCATGATGTTGTCAGCAGGACTATGAATCTCTAATCTTGTTTCACCTGTTCCCCATGTATTTTATCTTCACATAATACATCACACACAGAATACTCTTCACCCCCTCTCAAATACCCCTCATCTTCCCTCTTTATGCCCCAGTACTCTTTATGTCTTCATCTTGAAAAACTTGCTAAAATTTAGATTTGTCATGGAACTGTCTCACTTTCTCACATTCCTCAGTATCCCTTTTTCTCTTTTGCTTACTTTGTTCACCAGAACCCCTTTGTCCTCACCTTCCCCACAAACACCACCATAACATACACTTAAAACCGATTTAGTCACACCATCTAAGATCTAAAAGTCATGAAATCACTGTTAACTACTGAAAACTACCCAACTTTCTGAAACTTAGTACGTATCAAATTTTAACAGCCCAGCTCTTGAGCACCCCCTAACACTTATGTGCACAGCTGTTTAACTCTTAAAAGATCAGCGTGAACTGCACAACCAGCAGCACTACTAAAAACGGGAACATACAATGCAGCTGGTTAAGCAGAGACAACCTGCTTTATTACATGCTTTTCAACATCTAAACAAAATCACTTCTGTCAAATGTATTAAAAATGGAAATGCTTTAAATGAAGCAGAAAGATGCATTAAATCGCTTTTTACTTTGCAGTAAATTCTGATTAGCTGTGAGAGCTCAGATAATTAACGCTGGAGTCAATAACAAGTTGACATACTTGAGAGGCAAACACTGAGAATTAGGTAGATATTTTTGCTTGATAACTGTGTATTGCTTTTTCTTTAGAACACCCACCACCACCCCAATCCTTACAGGAAGCACTTTGCTGCTTCCCGTTTAACCCTACAATTAGCTATGTTTCCATCCAATACATCATAATTTACACGACACGTTTTCAATGCAGAAACGACTCCTGTTAGGCAGATAAGAAAGGCATCTACTAATCTAGCAGATGCCTGAACAAAAGCGCTAAGTTAGCACACCACCGTGCAAGCAAATATAAATAGGAGCAATTCCCTTAAACACGGGGTGCTCTTGTTCTGAACCAAGAATTTGCCTTGGAGCTCTTTTAGTCAGTAAATTGGCAGCGGTCAAGAAACGGGGGAGGAAAGGTAAGGAAAGCAGTGAAGTAGGTCAGTTCCAAGCCGCAGCTGGAAAGGCCAGCAGCGAACGCTTTCCAGCACCCCCGCGGGGCTCCTGCGAGCAAGGTCCCGGCCAAGGCAGGTACATCCCAAGCAAAGCCGCAGCTGACAAACTCTCGCAGCTCCGCGGGGTCACACGGAGCGACAGCCGCACCCGCGGCGCTGGCTCTCCTGGCACAGCCCGGCCCCCAGCAGCTTTCCCCGGCGGTGAGCTCAGCCCGGGCACAGGGACCCGCTCGGACACGCGGGGCGGCGAGCGGAGAGCCCGGCTCAGCCCGGGCAGCCCCAGCCCCGGGCAGGACGTGCCCGCACGGCCCCGCGGCCAAACGTGCCGAGGGGTGCGGGGAGCCCGCAGCGGACCCCGGGGAGGGCTGTGCCCCGAGCCGGGTGCGCCCCTCACCGCTCCGACCGCTCCCCGCCCGCCTCCCCGCGCTGCCCCCGGAGCGAGCCGAGGGCGCAGCCGGGACAGGGAGCACACCGGCGGCTCCGGCTGCCGTCCGGCGGCAAGAGCCCCTCATGCCCGCGTCCCCGCCGCCGCGGGGCGAGCGAGGCGACGCTGTCCTGCCGCGGGGGCACGCGGACTCCCCGCCGGCCGCCGGCTGGGCGGAAACCGCCGCTCCCCAAAGTTTCCCCGGGCACTCACCGGCGGAGCTCATGGTGCTCCCCAGGCGCGGAGCCGCGCTTCCCCTCGTCCCTTACGCCACGGCCCCTCTGAGGGCCGAGGAGAAGGAGCCCATTGTTCCCCCGCGCCGCCACCCAGCCGGAGGAGCAGCCGGAGCAGGAGCAGCTCCCCCCGCCCGCCACCGCCGCATCCCACCCCGCGGCCGCGGCACACGGAGAGCCCTCAGACGCCGCCCACCAGCGCCCCCTACTGGCCGCCCCTGCCGGGCCTTGGCCCCGCCCCGCCCCCGCTGCCCCTCCCCTGCCCCGCCCCTGCCCCATCCGCCCCGCCCACATGGCGCCCGAAAGCGGGCGCTCGCTATGCTTTCTGGGAGCTGTAGTTCTCCCCGGCGCCAGGCTGCGCCCGGCAGGCGGGGCGGGGTCAGGCGGCAGGCGGCACGGCGGACTCGGTTTCCCAGCGTGCCCGCGTGGAGGGGGTGGCATGGCGGGCAAGGATGACACCGGAGTTCGACGAAGAAGTGGTGTTTGAGGTGGGCGCGGGGCGACCCGGCGCGGGCTGGGGCCGGGTGCCTTCGCCCCTCGTTGCGCGGCGGCCCCCGGGAGCGGCGTGCACCGGGCGGGCCGGGGGGGCGCGGGGCGCCAGGCGGGCGCGGGGCCCGGCCCAGGGCAGCGCCCGCCGCGGGCGGGCAGCGTCGGGCGGGACCGGCGAGAGCGGCGGGTCGGGGCGGTGCTCGGCGTGTCCCGCGGGCCGGAGCAGCCCGGGGCCAGCGCCGCGCCCTCCGCGCAGGCCGAGGGCGGGACGGCTCGGCGGGGCCGGGCGATCCTTTGTGCGGCGGTGCCGCGCCGGCCGGCCCCGCTGTCGGGCGGCCGCGGTGGGAGGTGTCGCGGACCCGGGGCGGCGGCGGGTCCCCGAGAGCCGCCCGTGAGCACCGCCGGGCTGAACTGCGGGGTCAGCGTACAGCGAGCGAACAGCTAAAAATTTCTGCTTCAGTCGGGGTCACTCGCGTAAAAGATGTCTTTCTGCACGCAACTGTGCAGCGAGCACTGCAATCGCTTTATCTCTGTGGTGTTTGTTATTACTGGCTTTGCATAAACCGTGTCTAGTTATATCACGTCTTGTTAGAGCTACAATATCATCTTGGCCTTATTGAAATAATAGTGGTTAAATATATCAGCTGTTGTGGTTCGGTAACAAAATCCAGTCTGTTTGCAGCGGGTGAGTGTAATTGTATCTTAATGGAGGGCGCATCTGGTGTTGCAGATGTACAAAGTGATTATAAAGAAATGCTCTTATAAAATTAGTAATTATTATAATAGCAATAAGGCTTCTCCTTCAACCAGGATGCAAAACACTCCTTACATAAGCAATTATTTTTTTTCTCAGCTGTGTAAGCAGTATGTCTTTAGTCTTTGGTCCATGCCACAAAGTTTTGTGTTCATCCACAACCAACCTCGGATCCTAACAATAAGATTTATTGTTTATGTTGCTGATACATTAAATTGCTTCCTTTCACACTATTAATCTGGGGTGAGAATTTATTTCACAAGTATAATGCCTGCCCTCTGCATTTCTATCTTCAGTAAAAGTGGTACTTGTTTAACAGTTTCACAGTTTTTCAGTTCATGCAGCACCTACCATTTTGATTGAAAAATTTCTGCTGCATAGAGAGTAAAAGATCTCCTTGCATATACTCTTCATTATTATCCTTGTGTTTTGGGAAAGGACTTCTGTCACTAATAAAGGCTCTGGGGTACATTTACTGTACCAAGTGTGTGTATCCATGCACACTTACAGGTACACTGAATGACACAGTTAACAGATCTGTCATATATCGTGGTACATCGCAATAAAATCAGAAAAGCAACAGTAGGACAAATACAGGCTGTTTGGGTTGGCTGATTGGCTGGACTACAAAACTGGGTGGGCTGCCAACTCATAAAAATGGGTACTGTAAAATACACACCAAAATTATCTTCAGGAGTACTCAGCAGGGTTCATGCTATTCTAAAATGAAGCCTCCACAGAGAATTATGAGCATACTTCACACATGAGCCAGAGATAGGAATTGGCAAGGAGCCAAAAAGTATTGGGGTAGTTAATGCTACAACATACTTGTATTTTTAATTTTTGTTTTCTTGAGTCTCAAACTCTCCCCCTTAATTATTTGCCATTTCTGGTAAGCAACTGCATTTTTTTCTGCACCTCAGTAGGTCACTTCCCATGTTCTTCAGCAATCACTGTTGCAAGAAGCTTTTAGCCTTTAGACCTCAGTTGCTGTGAACAGCTGCTTTCTCTGTGCCTTTGGAGCTCCCTTCAGCAGGATACCAATGGATGTTATAAGGAGTGGTGGTGTGCTAACAAATACGTAATCAGGAAAGAAGTGTCTTTCACGTGCCTCATACCCAAAAGGATGGAAGCAAATGAGATATACTTCATGTGTTCCAGGTTATTTTTTGCATGGTTTTTTGGGTCATAGCTCTGTCCAGCTGGCCCTGAAGACATCAATAACAGGTGTCCACATTAAAAATTTTGTAGCATCAAACAGATGATAGCCTGCTGGTAAATATTTCTGAGCTTCCAAGGACCAATAATTTTTCTCACTGTCCAAGTATCTTTTACATTAATTTATCTTTGAAGGCAAAGAAGCACAAACACCTCATTCCTACTCTGGGAGAGCAGTGTTTTCCATCAAGTTCAAATGCCACTGCAGATCATCATAATTGAACAATAGTGAATGATGGGCAGTTACTCTGTCTACTAAATGCTACCATATTCTATCCAATTCATAAATTAATTCCTGCAGCAGACAGCAGTTTTTATTCACTGACTCAATAGTCCCAGCACTTCAGTTCTTGCATTAGTTACAAGCAGCTTCTCTTCTAATTAAAATACTGCAAACACAGTGGGGAGGAGCAGAACTCAAGAAACACAGAGGTGCCCCTGATATGTTGGGCCTGGGCTTGTCTACCCAGCAGCACGACAAATTAAAAATTGTGGCAGTGTAGAGCAGATTGTACTAAACAATGGAGGAACAATAAATTGTGTTCTTTATTAGTGGCTGTCTGAATTTATTAAGGGAGATCATGAGATTACAAATTGATGTTAAGTTGCTCAAGATGAGAGTTTATACAAAACCTGGAAGACCACCATGAGGCAGTTACAGTGTATCTTGGAATCCTCTGCAAATTTTCAGCATTTTGTGTATTTGTATGAGACTGGAATTGTGTTATGCCTTTTATTGTTGTGTGGACAATGTGATCTCCTTCTTGTTCTATTTTTTTTTTAATGTATACATTAAAGAAGCTTCTTGTTCAAACTAGCTAAATTTCTTCATCATTTTGCCAGGGGAGGGACTGTGTCAGGACTTTGATGATTTATAACTGCCACCTAATTTCTGACTGGAAATTTATTCATGGTCACTTCATACCTACTTGCACATCAGCTAATATTTTCCGTTATCTTATATAGTTCTTATCTGTCTCTCGAATTTACAGAATCACAGAAACATTTAGGTTGGAAAAGACCTCTGAGATCCAGTCCAACCTTTGACTGATCACCACCTTATCAGCTAGGACCATGGGCCAGTTGTTCCTTGAACACCTCCACAGATAGTGACTCTACCACCTACCTGGGCAGTAGTGCTTAAGTCCTCTTTCTGTTAAGGAATTTCTCCTGGTGTCCAACCTGAACCTCCCCTGGTGCAGCCTGAGGCTGTGCCCTCTTGTCCTGGTGCTGGTTTCTGAGAGTGGAGTTTAACTCATATAGTATGATAGGGTAACTGCTCATATATGTCCTTGATTTTATCAACAGCTTCCACATAATTGGAGACTTTACACCTCTGTGTAAGGTCTTGCTGTTGCCTGTTGTTAAATTGCATGCCATTACCAATACCCACTTCAGGCCTTCCTGTTCTTTTTCTATTATGTTTCAATCCTTTTCTGCATATATGATGCTCCTTGGTCTTATCAGGAAATGCCATTAGCAAGGTTTTTGATATAAGTTTAATTATGGCAAAAATCAAAGCTTTTAAAAATGCAAAAGCTTTGACCAAAGACTCATTCCTCATGAACTCCATTAGTAACCTTCTGATCCAATGGCTTTCCATTCAGTGTAGACCACTGTTATCTCTGCCATCAACATACTTGGTTCCTTTCCCATCTTTTTTATCTAACTGATATGGCACAGTATCAAAAGTCCATAACCATACAGAATAGTGTAAAAAGTTGACATAAACTTCCTGCATTTCCTTTATCTAAAAATTAGCTGTCTTATCGAAGAAAGATGTCAAGTGAGTTGGGTACTATCTACCTCTGGTGAACCAGTGTGATATCTTCTTTGATGATCATTTGTTTTCTTCTTTGTCTTTGAATTTTGCAAGAAAGAATAATTATTCTCAGTAACACACTGGCTTTTGATCAAATTCATAGACCTGACATATTCTTGATTGCTTTTTCTCCTTTTAAATATAGGCACTATGCTTGGAATTTTTTCTGCTTTTGAGTTTATAGATTATTAAAAATACTTTCTGCTCCATCTTTTATCTCCTGTGCCCATTCTTTCAGAACACTGGGATGAAGGTGATCCAAATACTGCATTTTCAGCTGTGCAATTTGTCCTATATTTTAATGAGTGCAAGCTTGTTTGATTTTTTTTTTTTTACCTTTGGACAGATATTCAAGCTGTGCTCACAGAACCACAGAATGTTTGAGATTGAAAGGCAGCTCTGGAGATCATCTGGTCTACCTTGCTCAAGTAGGGTCATGTAGAATCAGTAGCCCAGGACCATGGTCAGATGGGCATCTCCAAGGATAGAGAGAGATCTCACAATCTCTCTGGGCAACCAGTGCCAATACTCAGTCACTCTCACACCAAAAAAATGTCTTTATGTTCAAAGGGAACCTCATGTGTTTCAGTTTGTGCCCATTGCCTGTAGTCCTGGTACTAGGCACCACTGAACAGTGCCCATTTCTCTCCTCTTTGCACTCTTTCTTTGGATATGAGACCCACCCTGAGGTTTCTCCAGGCTCACCAGTCCCAGCTCCTTCCTCAGTTTCACCCAGACCACCCCAGAAATCCCAGAAAGTGATCCTTGCTGTGTCAGAGCAGTTCTGGTAGAGGGGTTGTAGGTGACTTTATTTTCTCATTTAATTCTGTGTATTTAGAAGAAAGTTACTCAGGCTGCACAAATATATGATCTTGACACAATATCAAACTGACACCACCTTAGATTTTTAAGGGCTTTTGCATATGTAGTGTTTGAAATACAAGCCTTTATGTCAGAATTATGTACATGTACAATTGTGCAATACTGAATTTCATTAGCATAAAATTTCCATTTTTAAAATTTTTAATTAGGAAAGAAATATTTTCTCACTTGAGACATTGTTTTAATTCATTCATGAGTCTTGTGCCATTCCTACAACCAATTCTGCCCATATTATTTACTTAATATTGCTATTCATTAGCTATTTCAGTACTAGTAGAAATTACATGTTACAGAATAGCTGGCTGTGTGTCATGATGGTTGTATCACTGTGGAATCTAATGTTTTATTCGAGATCTAGAGGATCTTATCATTACTGTAACTCCAGACTTTTAAATTTGGGGTTGTTTGGCCCAGTAGAAGTCCCAGACTGAACAATACCTTATAAATCACTACTTATCTAGGCATCAAACCAAGGTGCTGCCTGCATGTAATGTTCTGATCCACAGATTTCTGTAAGATTGGAAAGAGATGCTAGGGAGAAGCACCACCATTTCCCAGCATGATATACTGCATACAGAACAGGCTTTAGCTAATACATTCCCTACATGCCTACAATAGTAAAACATGTCTAAAATATGGTGTTTCTTAGAGTATTGGTACCTGACTAAATGTTCAAGTCCTTATCTGAACCCTTGTAAACCACATGTTTAAAAGGTTGAGCTTTTATCAAAACACTCAGTCACGTGTTTTCACAATTTTTTTTTCACTTAAATAAACTGTTCTAAAGTAATTTTGTTTAAAAAACAAGGAATCTAACCTCAGAAACTGTTGTCATCTTATTGCAGGGGTTCCATACTGTTCTCTCCTTATTGCAAAAATTTCATACCTCTTGGTGTTTTCTCACGTGGAGCTCCTCCAAGCACTAACTCTTCCCCACAAAGTAGCAAACTGACTCAACTCCATTCTCAACCAGCCAACCCACTCTTTTATAGCACTCTTCTTCTCATTGGTTGCAGCTGTGGCCTGTTAAAGTCAGGCCTGTTCCTAATCTTTGATAATTGGCCCAGCTGCAACTCCTTAGGGGTAAGATTATTTTCTACGCTATCTTTATTTTCTTATATTCTATCCCCCTACAAGAAACTTCTTGTTGTGATGAGACTTTTAAGTCACTTTCATTCAAAAACCTGAAAACTTTAGGACTTGCAAAATAGTGGGTTTTTTTGTCAAGCATCAGACTTGTAATGCTGTATTCTAAAAAATAATGTCTCAAACACACATTAGGGAAAAGAAGCCTCCTTCCTATCTCCCCCATAATCTTCACCATCATCTAAGAAATTTAGGATTACCTAAACCCAAGGCCTTCAAAGCCTCAAACAAGAGTTAAACCCTCTTAGTTCCTGCTAAAGTCCACAGGCCATTACCCTACATCCCCTAAATGCAACTCAGGTGCTTCAATTAAGCTAGGACCTTCCAATTCACTAGGCAGATGGGCTTTGATGCCATGATGCTATAGTTAACAGCTGCATGCCCTAACCAACAGGCCTCTGCCTAAGGCTCCCGTACATAACTGTCGGAAATGTATCAGAAATGCATCTGGAAACCAGCATTCACATACCTTCAACAGTACTGTCAGTAATGCTCTGTTAGTAGGATTTTTCTCACTGAATATTGGGTGAACTAAAGATGTAGTACTCTTGTTTTTTATGTATCCATACAATAAAGCCAGTTCTAAATCCACGGCTCTGTCGAAGTCACAGTTCACTTGTCATTCTAATGAGCTGGTTCTGGGACTCTGCTTTGTCTGCTTGAAGTGTGGGCTGTTGGCAGAAGAAGTGTTTGAGCTTCACTCCTCTCTTGCAATTTATTCATATCCTCTTCTTTATGCAGGCACCTGGATTTGTGGGTGATGCTGCACAGTGGCTCAGGAGACTGATGAGACAAACTAATCAGGCTAAGGAAAAAAAGCATCCTAGTTTTTTTCCTATCAGATTGTTTCCTTGCTCCATCTCACTACTCAGCTGCATAAATTAGAACGTCAGTGTTCTAAAGTGGTACTGCAGCTTTCAGCTGCACCCACGGGTAATGGCAGGTTCAATTGACCATGTGAATGCAGCCTGGGGAGATGGCTCTGCTGAGGATTGCAGTGTGCTGTACAGGCACTGGGGCTGGTGATGGATGGACTGTTTCACATATTTTGCTTCTCAGCGGTTTGCTCAGTTGAAGGGAAGGACAGACTGTGCTCCTTTTCATCACATGACTGGGGGCAGGTGATACCACAGAGAAAATAAAGTGCAAGCTTAAAACTATGTGAAGAACAGTCTGGTTGTTGCAGAGGCCAAGTCAACTCATCAAGCATTTCTGGATATCAGAAGAAATAGATTAAAGTATTATATGGGCCATAGAGTGTGTAAATCTATATTGCCATTACTATTTTTAACAGAAAATTTTAAGATGAATGTACACAATGATTCAGAGTAAATTTTGAGGTCTGTTTTTTAATCCTCCTCTGTATTTGTTGCTCTGGAGTCATGTACAGAGGGTTAATACTGCAGTACTCCTCTTACAACTTCAAGTCATGAATCAACTTTCTTGAGACACTGGAATAGAAAGAATTGCTCAGTATAGTTTTCTTTTAATCTTCTTAATGTGACTGCCTTTTGTTTCTTGATTGCCTTTCTCTTCAGTAAAGATGTTTTACTGTGTGTCGTTAGGAGTAAGAATTAACATGATCTGTGGTAGATAAGTTGATTATTTGGAGCTAATGTTTTAAAGAGGTTTCAAAAATGTATCAGAAATATTTCACTAGTTTATCAGTTGGATGCCTTAGTTTCATTAATTGAGTTTTTAATATAAATGAAGGAGTAAATCTGTGAGTTAGTGACAGGTATAAAGCAAAGCAGCCTTGCTGTATCATCAGCCTAATCTGATGAGTGACTTCTCACCCAAAACTCCAGGTGCAGAGCCGGCTGGCTTCTTATCTTGTCCTTCAGGGAAAGTAATGTTTACCACTTGCAGTTTTTCCAGTATTTTACATCTCTGTCAGAAAGGACCTGCTCAGCTTTTCACCTGCATTTGCAGATCCACTTTTGATGGGTAAACAGTACAGAGCTCTCAGTGAATTTCAGTGCTTTGTCTAGTATGTAATGTTTTTTTCTAATGCTTTTCCACGATGGCAGTAATGTGCAGCCACCTGCTGTACAATGCAAAGGAAAGAGAATTCCCATGTCAGAGATACAGTGATACAGAAATATACACAGGCTGTAAAACTTCCCAAACTCTTGAGGACATGAGTCCATGCAAAATAGGTACATACAATGGAATCCCAGAATATGCTGAGTTGGAAGGGACCCAACTGGGTCATCGAGCCCAACTCCAGGCCCCATGCAGGACACCCCAATAACCACATCATAGTCCTGAGAGTATTTTCCAAATGCTTCCTGAACTCAGACAGGTCTAGTGCCATGGCCCCCTTCCTGAGGAGCCTGCTCCAGTACTCAGCCACCCCTAAGGTGAAAACTTCTCTCCTGATACCCAACCCAAACTTCCCCTTACCCAGCCCCATGCCACCACCCATGCCGAGTCCTGCCACTGGCCAAAATATTGTGCATCAAAAAATATCTGGGAACAGTAATAGATTAATGGCTTTAAAGTAGTTCTCAGAGCCTACTTGTAAAGCAGATGATGCAGTAGTGCTGGAGAAGCCAAGGTCTGTGCTGCTGTGGCAGTGAAAGCAGAATAAGAAATCTAAATGACTCTCTGGCTGCCTTGAAGTCATTGTCTAATAGCAGCCGTGTCAGCAGCGCCTGGCTCTTTGTCAGCCAGCGCTCAGGAGAACAGGAGGAGGTGGTTACCAGCCAGGAGAATATGACCAAGGCTTTTAAACACCATTGCTTGGAAAGTCTTATTAATGGCTGAATATGAGATCAATATGCAATAATTCTTTCAAGCAGCATCTTTTTAAAAGCCTGTAGCAATCTGTCATCTTCATCTCCCTCCTCCCAATTAGAAAGCCACATTAGTCAGGAGAAATCGCATGATCCTGGGAAGTTTCAAACTGCATCCGCCGATGCTGGGAGGAAAATGCCTCTGTGCAGGGCCACAGGTGCAGTTACAGTGACAGCTTCTTCTCATCCTCATCTCGGATCATCCTGGAGGGACAAGCAGAGAGAAACGGGGAGGTGGGCGACATTCTGTCAGGTGCCTGGGAGCAGTACCAAAGAGAAAAATGGAACACTCTCTTCCAGGAGACGAAGATCGCGCTGTCTGTGAGTGTTAGCTCAACTTTTTCACCTCTCTTTGGAGAGAGGGGAAGATTTCAATACTGGTAATTTGTTCTGAGTTTAGCCACCTGTTCAGCATACCTTAGCCTTTGCTGTCATTCTGGTAGAAATGTTTAATCTTTTGGGGTTTTAAACTGATAATTCATAATTGTAGTTGTTTTGGAGGTGGCTTAAGCTCCCACAGTGTTTTTGACATACTGGAAACCTCAGCTTTGAACAATATCTGTATTTTAAGAGGAGCTCTTTAAGCCTTTGTCCGATGTCATTAAATGCTACTTATAAGGTTAATCTGTTTAATTAGCTACTAAGTGGCAAATTGTGTTATAGTAAAGAACATGGGTGAGGGAAGCCCCTGTCTTTATTGGAGAAATCCTGAGTCATTTGCTTCATGATGCATCAGCAAAAATAATTGGGTGTGGCTTTGATTTTCAGCTGCTATTGTAACAAGGCTATAAAAGCTAACAGTGTCTTAGTCTCTGATATGTGCATGCAAAGTTTTTCTCAAAATGCCTCAAATATTAAAGTGTGGTATCTGTGCTTGCAAGGCTGTAATAGATGTAAGTATTTGAGTATTTATCTATCAAAAGCAACTGTTTTCTGAGGCTAGGGAATTTTCTATTAATACAGTGTTTCCATCACATAGTAGTAGGCAATGTTACATCTGATTATATTTTAGTGTTTGCCTTGATTTTGATTTTTTAAAAATTTTTCCTGTCTTATAATTGCAGACACAATTGCAGTCTTCAGTTTAGATGATGTTTTTTCCTAACCCAGGTCAGTGCTCTTAAAATAAGCATTGGGGAAGTGTTAAAGACCCACAGTAATTTAGTGGACTGTTCTTTAATCCTGCAAAATATATCCTGGATTTAGAAATGAGTCTCAACCACTTTCAGCAATGAAAAAAGGAGAATTGTAATTAAACATATGTTTGTGAGTGAAATAACTTTTAGCACTATGGGTGTAAATTAAATATGCTCATGGAGTTGTGAATGAAGAGGAAAGGATTTTCTTTCTTGATTTTGTTAATGGAAGCTTAGATAAACCTATACTGTACTGTAAATGGTTACAATTGAATGACTTTGCAGTATTACTGTACCGAGTTAGAAAAGTCATAAAAAGATAAGTGGTATTTTTGTTGGTGTCTGCTGAGTCCATAGAAAACTCTGATTCTTCAAACTTTCAGAAACTGTGTTCCTACTCAGTACATCAGCTGTTTCTGACTATCTAGCTTCACTTGTTAACGAGTTTTTTCATATGTAATCTGTATAAAGTACATCAAAGAAGAATGGTTTTAGTCTTCTGTCTGTTCTGGAACTGTTTCATTTCCAGCACTCATTTTGGACAATTAACATAATTTTAAAAAATGCACTGGCCCTAAATGTAATCCCTGTCTCCTGTGTCTCAGAAAGTGACTTACAAGAAGCAGCAGGTACTTGGAGGAAACTTTAGGAATAAATACAGCATATTGCTGAAAAACCTTGTTTTGGTATCAATTGCTTTAGGTAAGATACCAAATTGATACCAATTGATAGGAAATATTTAGATAATATTTCCTATCAGTAACTGATAGTATGATGGTAACATAATAATAAGCTTAATTATTTTTTTAAATTTCCTCTCTACTTTTTACATTATTCATTACCATGTCATTCTGCCAGAGACAACGAGAAATAAACAAACAAACCTGACTGTCAAACAGGAGTAATACTAATGATTCTACTTATTATCTAAGTTGAGAGTGGTTAAAAGTAAAAATTCAAAAGTACATGGAATAGATTCCTCTAGAATAGTATGGTGTATTAATAGGAAGATGAGATTTTGTATTTAAAATTCCCTCTTTGTGACATCCACTGAAACAAACTTGCTGTCCCTTTACATTCTAATGTAAAAGCTTTTTCACAGGTCTAATTTTTATTATTACCACCTATTACTGCTTGCAAGGATAAACCTTCTGGCATATCCTGAATTTCTTGAAATAAAAGTGTAGCATTTATGTCACATGCAGAAATGTAGAAGGTGTTGTGGGTTTTTGTGGTTTTTTTTCCTTTTTAATGTTGGAGTGTTGTAAAAATGAATGTATGAATTCTGGGCAAAAAAAGTTGGGAGGAAACAAGGCAGAGGCCTCCTATTTTCCCCAACCAAGAAGTGTATCTTTTGCATATTATCCTGATATTTGCAGGTGAAAGCAGCTGAGCTGACAGTGCTAATGAACAACAGCATGAGTTCAAACCAAGGAACTTCTTTCACATTTAGAAGTGCATGTTCAAGAATATGTGCAGGTCTGCAATCTTTTTTATGGGAAAGAAGGCTTTTAGGAGTGAGAGGTTTGGGTAAGGATCTAAGTGATTTGTGATACATTAGGCACGTTATGAGATTTAATTATTGCTTTTAGAGCTTTGTGAGGACGCAATGTAAGCATTAAGTGTAGTACTTCTGTCTTTTATGCTGAAACACAGTATACAAAATAATAAGTTTTAACGGTATCACATTGCAATTGTGTAGTAGCATAATTAATAATTTTCTGATTCCTTGATAATATTGGAAATTTTGTATGAATGTCCACACATAAAATCTACCCTTTGACTTTTAAAAATTGCTTTAATGGGTTTTCTAGCCATTACTTACATGTCATGGGAGATATTATCTCGAGATTGGTGGAGACATCCTCCATTTTTTCCTCTTGATTATAGGCAACCATGAGTTATACAGACCACACAGCTTTGCAAGTGACAGGCCAGTAGGAAATGAAATACAATAAATAAATAAATAGTGTGGGTTTGTGTTAGGATAGACTAATGTATGTATGCCATCTGTAGTATTTCTAATAGGAGTGAAATCTTCAGATTTTTCTAAATAAAATGTGAGGCTGCCTGTGCTACACAAGAGACCTCATTCTTAATGGATGATTTTTGTGATTACTTGTTAAGATTCCTAATAATCTAATTTCAGAAGGGCCTCAGCCCAATTCTTATTCATTGCTTTATTTGTCCACATCTTGCATGTTCCTAATGGATTCAGAAACAAGGAACAATGGTGGTTTTACTTACATAAGGAATTTTAGTCACAGCATAGCTCTTGGTCATTGAAGTTTATAAAAATACAGGATTCTTCCAATATGCAAGTAAGTTCTGCTAATAATGTTTCAGAAAGAATGGAACAGACAAAGCATGTGGAGCCAAAGAAATCTGTTAGAGGAAGATTTTGTAGCCTGAGTACTTTCTGAGAAACTGAAAGAGAAGACCCAACTGAAAGATAAAACCCATTATCTAATTAAAGGAATAACATTTACATTAAATTTTAATTAATTTTGATTTCCTAAGCTAATAGTCAGAAAACTAATTTCCAGTTCTGAACAGAGATAAAATTGTGTAAATTTACCCATTACAAGACCATGTAAAAGCCTTCTAAGAGTTAGTCAGAGGGGATTTATGTAAAACTAGTAAGGTGCCCATATTCTACCTTAATTACAAAAACAAATAAAATTATTCTTCCTAGCTAGGGGCTGAAATCTGAAATTTCATTAACGTTTGGAAAGATGGTGCATTTTTTACTGTTTCTGTAGAATAGAAAATCTACTAATTACAGTTAGGTGGAAGATTGTGATGTAGCTAGGCAACCAGAAGAATTGGGCATTCTTACATCTATGCCATATTGCACTTACTAGTGATAGCTTTCCAAATTTTAGATAATTCATTTTCAGTGGATAATCTCTGTCTGTCTCTACCTCTCATTCTGCCTTCCTTCATCCGTTTTTGTTAGGAAATGCAACTAATCTAAACAGCAATAGACCAGTTTTCTTGATCAACTTTTAAAAATTATCTCATCATGGACCCCAAAGAAAGGTGCACCCTGAGATAATAGTAGAAAAACTTGTTATTTTTGGGTTATTTTGCCAGCTGTCTGTATGCTGGTGAGTGCCAATAAAGAGCAGTCATGTGTCATATAATGGCAGGAGCCTAGATATGATTTCCTTGAAGTTCCTGAAGCAAGCCTTACAACTATGATTTTTGAAGAAAAAATTCTCTGTTTACCCACTACTTTGTCTGTGTCTTCATCTAAATGGGGAAAATTCCATGCTACCCTAAAAGTTCTTGTGTGGAGCTGTTCAGGTTTTTCCAGGTGTGTTGGCAGTGCACAGCCTGGCTCTGTATGAAAGCCATTTTAAGACAATGTTATACATATTTGTGCATACTCTGAGTTTTGTCCTGAAGTTATTAAGTGAATTTCGCTGGGTCTTAAGTAGGACAAGTATTCTAGCCTATTAAATTTTCTCCTCCATTTTAATTAGGGAGTTCTGGTGAAATAGCATGTTCTACTTAGAGAGAAACAGCTGGTCCAGAACAGCACAGTTTAATTAGAGTTGGATGCATTTTGAAAAAGTACTCAACCATGGAAGAGGGGTACTTGGAGAAAACATAGGATTGTGTCATCACACTGGAAATTTCTCAGGAGGAAATGAGTCATTAACCTATCCTAGTGTTTTGCACAATCATTGTTATTATTGTGAGTGTGATTGTCTGTACCTGTGAGTTAGTATGAATATTTAAGTTTCATGTAATGACTGGATGCTGAATCTGTTGTGTATAACTGAAACAGAGTAAACACAAGTATGATTTTGCATGTTTTAAATAGATAAGAGGGATTAAAATAGCATTCTGGTGATAGGGTTAAGAAAAATTCCTGAAGGTAAAAATTTATTCAGCTGGTATGCATGATGGCTATCAAGTTTTATTTCATGGCAAGCAGTCATTTGAGATTTGACTGTGTTGGTACATAGTCAGAGTTAGGTGGGCCCCTTCACAACTTGCACCAGCAAGTTAATAATAGTCAGTGTAATAACTAGTGGTAGGTGTTCTGTAGGTGGTTATTTCTGCAGGCCTCCACAACTGTGCATCATTTACTGTAAGGTTTTTACTTTCTATATACAGTATTTTGGTTGATAGTATGTTAAATTAGGATGTTGGTGTTCTTTCTATGCAGTTGGCTAGTGTTTGCATACTCTCATTAATAAAAATTTTCAGAGCTCAGAATTAATCTCTGTCTAACTGGGCTGTATCAGACAAATTGCTGAGAGTTTCTCTTAAAAATGAAGTCTCTTTACATGTCCTGAGTAGAACTGGAGTTATCCTAGGTATTGTTTTCATCAAATGTGCCCTACATACTGCCATATATGTAGTTGTAAACTCAAAAATAAGAGTTAACTAAATCTAGATACCTGGTGCAGATAAGAGGAAAATATTTCACAGATCTATATAGATAAATATCTGTTCATTCTAAATATCACTGTTCTCTGGTGATCAGAATTCCATACTTTCTCTGTTTTATTAAGGACTGCAAATCATTCATTTTGCAGCAATTTTAAAAACTTGAGTTGGTTTTTCTTTGTGTGCTATGGGATTTTTTTTTTTAAAGCCAGAATACCAGTACCATCTTTGGAGAAAGCAGAAGCCTTTTTCTATTTTTTTTTCCATTTCTCAATCCATTCATTGCTCACTGTGTGGTTGCTGAATTCACAGTGGTGTTTTGTGGGAAACACAGAATGATTTTTAATGCTGTTTTTATTTCTCCTTTTTCTTTTTATAACTGCCTTTTCAGAATTCCCCACTGTACCAATATCTGCAGGATTTGGGACACACAGATTTTGAAGTATGTTCCTCAGTGTCACAGAAGGCAGAGCAATGTGCAGCAGCAGAAAGCCAAAGGGAGCAGACTGTGCGTGCTGCCCAGAAGGTGAGCAGTTTCCTGTTGCTTAGTATTTATCTTCTCACAAGAGAACTGCATTGCTTCACAAATAGGAGAAATCAGAACAGAGAGAAATCACTTCCTCTATTTAAAAATACAAAGGCAAAAACCCCCAGACAATGAACCTCAGCCCTTTATCATATCTGGAAGTTGTGGTTAATCAGTATAATTTGGAGTGTTTCTTTGCACTCACATAAGCTAGGGAAGCAAGAAGATTTGATAAATAATTTTTGAGTGTTAAAAATTATCTTATGTAGTGGATCTTATTATGTTAGCTTAGCATGATGTTCTGGGAATAGAACCTGTAATTTTCTAGAACAGAATATTTATAGTTTCCAGCACTTCCCAAGCATTCAGTTGCTAAGTATAGCTTTGTCTGTGACACAACATATTAAGAAAGAGGATTTCTGGAAAGTAGAAATGCAGTAACCAATTTGAATGAGATAGGTGATGTGGATAGCTATTGCATTTCTAATAATGATTGCTTCTATCACTGGTCACAAAGCAAGGCTGAATTTAAATTGGGATTTAGCTCACCATTTTCTTTATTTTGAGCTACCTTTAAAAGTATTCTTGGAAATATTAGGTCTACTACTTTTGCTTTTCAAAGTTGTCAGCTGGGACTCACCATAACGCTCAAGAAATCACCTGAAAATATGTTTTCTCTTTAAAGTTAATGGCTGGTTTGTGGTATGTTTACATTGAAGGTACCTATTCTACCTTAGTGTAGGAAGATTTTGATTAAGTGTTCATTTGTTTGTTTATTTATTAAATATTTACATTTTTTCACTGTTAATTTAAAAAATAGGATGACATTTCATTGGTTGATACTCTGTTGGTTACTATGAAGTAATGCATGGACTGTCAGCTACATTATTTTGCATAGTTACTTTTGTGGCAGTCAGCAAATCAGTATGATATTATGTTTGTGTATATAATTTCCAGTGAGTTTTATACAAAAGTGCTGTGGGGTTAAGAACCTCAAAAGTATTCAGATATACTGCTTTTAAAAACCACAGGTATTCTGGTTTTTTCCCCTCTCTTCCCCTCAAGCATTTTACACTTTATTGTGTTGGCAGCAATTCCTCCAGTATTGTGTCAGATGTAGAAGTAATTTTTCATGGTTTGCCTTGCAACTTGAAGGGAGTGGGTGTGTGAAAATGGGCTGTCCATTTCTTACAAACACTGGGTGATGTTCACATTGTCTCATCTCTGTCTAGACAAGGATACATAGTGGAAATGAGGAAAAAACCTGTGTGTAATTTTTAGTGATCAATTGTCAGAGATTCTTCCTGCTGCAATTCCAGTACCAGTTGGGAAGAGTTAACATTTCTCTTTTGTAACCTGATGTCAGAAAGTCTGTTTTTGTCATTTGATTTCTGTGTCCCATTTTGGTAGGGTGTCTCAACCGGAAAGAAATGAGGGAGAGGCAGCTGGCCACACATTTAGAAAAGTAGACTGCATTTAGGAGGATCTGAGGCTTTGTTGCAATGTTTTTATGACATACAGACAAATAATTTGCATTCCTATCCAGTAATTTCCTCAGTTTTACATGAGACTGTTACCATTTCCCTTCTCTTGGCCTTCACTGGCCTAGTCTACTGAAATGATAAAATGTCTGGAAAATAAATGGTTTCTGACTTCTGAAAATGTACCTACCCACAGTCCTAATATAAAATGATCTTCCTTGAGGCTTGATGTAACTATGATTACAGGGAGCAGATGCTGTTCCACACTGACTGATTCCCAGTATGTATATATCACTTTCCTTCTGTTCTGAAAAGCAAGTTTCCAAATGCCTTAAGCACTTTATTAAAATAAGAATGTAAAAGCTGAAGTCTTGCCTTGTCTTTGAGTTGTTTCCTCCTCTTTTGTTCAGTCAAGTGGGAACCCTGTGCAGCTGAAAAGCAGGTGACATGCAGCAAGAATCTGGCACAGCAAAGGTCTGCTTTGGGATCTTCAGAGACTGACAAAACAATCTGAGGAGAAGAAGGGGTTCCTAGTTACTGATACAAATGTTTCTCTTGTGTCTTGCTGTCCTGCCAAGCAAAGTGTGTGGTTCAGCTCTAAGGAAACGCAGAGGCACCAGTTGAATTTGAAGCAAATCTTAAATACTTCTCAGGACATGTAGTTTTGGTGGTATTTTTTTGGCCTTTTTTTTTTTTTAAATTGGAATATGGTCTAAATAAACTGTGAATTAAAAAGCTGTAAAGGTGTTTTAAGGCTGTGTTCTAGAGGCTGATGAAATGCCAAGCTCCCATCTGGGGATTATGGATGTGTGATTTAGCATAGTAATTGTAGGTGCAGTGTTCCTGGCTGTGCCAGTCTCTGGAGAAAGTTACAGCTGTAGTCCTGGTCTCATGATCACCTGATACTCAAAAGCACTGCTAGTAAGAGGTCCTAGACTTGTTTTCTGGAATTTAATCTCATTTGGGTAATTCTGCTTAATCTTTACAGAATTTATCACTTCCTATTTACATCTTTCCTTTCTCAGCCATGTTCCTAGACTGCTGTGCATATCTGAATGTTTAAATTGATTATACTGACATACCTTGTCCCACCTTAGATATGATGATATTTTTCCATTAGAACAGAGCTGGTGCTGGAGGCAGCTTCTGAGAGTTGTGTTGGGGCTAGCTGTGAGTAGCTGTGCAGGTGACCTGATGTGGGATGGCAGAGGGACCAGTCCTTTGCCTTTGTCCCACCCACTTAATGCAAAGTATTCAGTGTGTAGCATTAGCTTCTTCTGAAGAACCTCTCTACAAAAGAGAAATAGTCCTTAGAATTATTTTTTAGATTCAAATTAATTTACCTAAAATGTGCATGCTAATATTTTTTTAAATGTTAGGAGTTATACATCTTTGTTGTTTAGTTTACAGAGAGTTTGACTGAGTGTTGTTCTAAAGCTGTAAGAATACTCTGGAAGCCCTGGCAACATGACCTGACTTGTGTGTTGCTGGAAGTAGTTTTACTTGTCAGTAACACTCCCAATGGGAATGCAGACTGTGAGACACTATTCCAGGGATGTGAATAATTCAGTGTGTTGCTGTACTGTATTGGGTCACAGCCCAAGACAGTGGGTTGTCCTGTTTTGTATTTTCAAGCACTGACTTGCCTGTTGAGTGTTTATGCAAGCTCAGATCTTTATTTTTAAACTAAACCATGGAGAATAAACTAAAAGATTGCTTATGTAGCACGCTAGGTTTTTTTTCAGTAACTCCACAGTCTAGTTTAGTAAGGTGGTAGGAGTGTAAAACTATCCTTGGTGTAGCTTTAAATGTTCATGATAAAAATCCAAAGACTTACAAAGGCTAAGCAGTTGAAAATTATAAGATCTAAGAGGCAAATTCTTAAATTAAATGGATTACTCTTTCCATACCCTGCTTTCAATGTACAGGGAAAAGTACTTTTCACTGAAATACCTGTCTGAAATTCAAATGCAGAGCAAGACCTTTGTTAATTTGATTTCAATTTTCAACAAATTGTAATTAGAAAATTTTACTTCCTTTTGCACTGCTCTACAAGAAACTTGAAGGATGATCTTGTGCTGCAGTTAGTGACATTCTTCTGACTTATGTAATTGCCCTTGAGCAACATCAAAATACAATCACTTGGATTTATTCCACAGTCTTAAGTGTGAATTGCTGGGATAGCTCCTCCTGCTAAGCCACAATGATGTCAGTGTTTCGGGAAGAGCTGTCATTATGAGATCCCTGCTATTGGTTTGCCTCTTCACTGACCCAAAAACACTTCCTTGTGGCATAGATCTCAAACTCAAACTGTACACAGAAAGATGAGATATTTGTTAAGAAAAGCTTGAGTTAGCTTACTTAAATGGGCACTAAAATAAGTTATTTCAAAAACTGTTGAAGCACAAGGGCTTTAGGGTGATGGTTCCTTATGTTAAGGCTGTTTTGCCCTGCCTTGCTGCACCAGAGTGGTCACACTGCCTTTCAGAAGGCTGCCAGGCTGATCACAAAACTCTGAGCTCCTCTTGCTCGAGTTTGTTCTTCTATTTCCCACTTGTAGTGGAGGGGAAAACCGAGAAAAATACAAACAAGAGGGGAACAAAAAATGGAAAAAAACCCAAACGAGGGAGAAACAGAAGCTGTCACCTTTTATACATTGAGGTATTAGAATCTGTATGGGTTGGGTTTTTTTATTATTTTGAAATAGTATGCCACAAAATGTAGGCATTTCACAAATAATTTTTTTAACATACATTTTACCTGATTGTATTACATGTCAGCAGTCTGAAGACTTGAGACAGGGCCTCAGAATTCATGAAATACATATATAACTAAATATTTTGAAAAATACTTCCTGTCAGTTCAGTCTGAGGAAAGTAGATAGAATGGTGTGTCAAAAGCTGTGCTTTTTTCTTCATTGAATGGCTGCAGACTTAAGCAAAACCATGCATCCATTCAGTTATAATCTGTCATGCATCTTGTTTTAGGAAGATACATGTGTAGAATGTGTGATGAATGAGAGGGAGTCTCTCTATTAATGGCATCTTAAGTTACATTTATAGCTCAGACAAAAGTGCGGATTTAGGTTGTGTGGAAAGCAACACAAAGTACCTGGTGGTGCCCACTGGTGTGGACAGGGAGTTTTGGGGGCATTTCCTCCTCTTACCATCACTCTTCCTGTCTCTGTTTACAACCCCTCTGGAGTTCTGCTCAGGCTGCAGTGGGCTGCTGAGGAGAGGTTGTCCCTGTTCTGGTCTTTCACTTCTCTTCAGTCTACCAGTCATTTAGCCTTTGGGTTTTTATCCCCCAGGAGAGAGAAAATCTTTCCTATGAATGGAGTAGCTGCCAACTTGAGATCAATATAATCTTAGCTGTAGTTATTTTTAACAGAACAGCATAACAATCCATTATACTCCAAATAGGTGGGGTTACTGAAGGTTTTATTTTATTCTTCTGTTCACAAGCATACTGACAGGAAGCAGATGTTCTCTTAGTGTACTCTGAAGTTAGGCCAGACACAGTAAGTGAAACTTCCTTACAGGTACTTGGGTCTGAATTAACAAGAAAATCAAATGCAGAAGTAAAGGATTTGTCTGCTGTTATTTATTTAACTTTGGCTTTGGTTTTTGGTTTGTTTTTTTAATTGGAATAATTTCTGTTCCTTTCAGCAAGGTATCCTGTCAAAACTAGTTGAGTTTTTTAGAAGCTGGTTTCCTTTTCCACAGTATAAGAAAAATGATGACATACTTCACCGACTGGTAAGTGATCACTTTTTTTATTTTTCCATTTCCTTTCCTAATCCACAGGTCTTCCTCTCCTCTGTATCTCATCCTCTGAACATCATCTTTGGTCTGTATTGTTGGTTTTGGCTCTAAGAGTATTACTTATTCTTTAGATGATACTAATTCTGGTTTTCGGTTACTGTGCCAAATTGGGCACAAAAGGACAGGAACAGTATCAGTATCTGGGTTAAAGATGTTCAAAATGTGGAAGATAATAAAATATTTGAGAAATTTAAGAAATTATTGAAAGCTGAAATGAGTTTAATTGCAGTGTAGGTTCCCCTTTGGTGGAAGGCAGTGGGGAGACTGACTGAGAAAGTCCTCATGTTGTAGCCTAGTGCCTCAGAGAGACCACCTGAGACAGAAAGTTCTAGAGCTTCAACTGTATATTGCTTCACCCTCTGTTTCAGCTTGTTGGCTCAGGCACAGCCCCACCACAGTGCAGCTCTACTGCCCCAGGACCCATCCTGGCTTCTTTGTTCCTACACTGCTCTCTACAGGGCTTCTGCCTTTGGGAAAGGCAAAGCAAACTTTGTTTGCTCCTTCTCTGCAGCACCACTTTCCAGTCTGAGCTTGTCTCAGATCTGCTTTAACTTGTACCCAGCTCCTTCATGCTCCTAGTATGGCTTGCAAATGTCACTTCAGACTGTTCCAGAATCTAGAATTTTGATTTATTTTTTTCTACCATGATGTAGGGATAATGGTTTCAAGTGGAGCTTCAAAAGAAAACACTGAGCAACATGAGATGTTAGAATTTTCCATTTCTCACAGTTCTGCTGTATCTCAGTTCACCTTATCTCAGGAGGACATAATTTCCTCTGAAAAATTAGTGATCTTTGATTAACTTTTTTTCTTCCTCCCTCTTCCCCTATGAATCAAGGGTATTAACAGCAATTTTTAGCCTTACTTTCTTAAGATGGAGGCATAACTGAAGAACATGGAAAACATGTTTGTCCTGCTGCACACTCCAGCAGAGTACTGAAATGACACAGGATGCGTCGGAGGAGGGCAGAGTTTCCTTTTGCACACAGTCCTGAGACAAATGTTTTCCATTAAAAGTAGAATGAAAGTTATCTGAGGTGACATCTGTGCATGGAATTAAATTTCTCAACTAGCTATCTTATGGTTTCATAAAGAATCTCATTCTGTCAGTGACAGAATGAAACAGATTTTGTACTGTGAAATGTCACATTTATGTTAAAAGTTTCTATGAGAGACTTTTCAGAAATAGTCTCTTTCCTCTCCTGTACTTGGCTAGATTCAGGGATGCACATGTTCCGTGTTTGTTGGGTTTTGTTATGACATTCTTAACTTGAAGTAATTGTGGTTTGGTGCAGTATGCAAATAAAAATTTCAGGGGGCTACTCTGATGGTATTTGTCTTCATGAGCTCCATATTTGTCTTCAAGAGCTATAGTTGGGGCAAAAGTAGCAAATGCTAATGGCTTAAAATTCTCAGCCATGTAACTCCCTAAAGCTTGCCTGAGGTTTAGCAGGTGGGAGGTCCCCATGCTGTTTCATGTTTGGATGGAGGTCCCTTGGGAAAGGTACAGAATCCTGCAGGAGGGTACTCCACTGCCTTGGCTTGAGGCTTCGATCCAGTGCTGACGCTGTTGTTATTGTGTCCACATGTGACATTTGTTGACTAATTAGCAGTATCTCTCTTTCTCTCTATAAGTTTTGTTTGTTTGTTTGTTAATGATATAAATGATGTCATGACACTAAAAAAAAAAAGTAATTTTCTGGTTTTTTAATTGGCATACTCTGCGGTGTGTTTCCAGTTATTGTTACAATCTGGGTCAGATCACAAAGTCAGTGTGATGCATCCTGCAAGCCTGAACTGTTAGGTAGTGTGTGAGCTTTAAAGGTTAAATAAGTTTAATAAAAAAGTAGCTACTTGTGCTATATCTGAAACATTTCCCTGCTCTGGGAACAGATTGTTGTCAGTAAAGTGTAGGGTGTGTGGGTGTTTTTCTTGTTCTGCTGACTTAATTTCAAGAATTTGCATATTCTTTACTAATGCCTGGTTTTTCTCCTGCTCATTTGTATGTGGTAAGGACGTTGGATTTCGATTTGACACGCTCCGTACCATCCTGCAACAGGAAGTTCTGCTGCAGGAGGATGTGGAACTGATTGAATTCCTTGACCCCAGTATCCTGTCTGCAGGGCAGTGTAAGCAACAGGAAAACAGACAGCTTCCAACGCTACGCTCCCTAGCAGCTCCTAATATTTGGTATTGTATTGAGGATATCTACCATTATAGTCACTGAGAAACAAGCAAAAAATATATTGTGCATTCTTGATATAAAATGCAAGATTAAAGTAACTATATTTTTTTCTCATGTCCTTGGGTCTTTATTCTACTGGTCCCCAGATTTTTGTATAAGTGTATGTATTTTTTCCATTGGGCATTTTATTGAAAGAGTGAATTTTAATCTGAGGTAACTGCATGAATATGAATGAATACTCCCTGACTAATATATTCTATAAGAAGGAACTGGCATAGTTGATGAAGTAATTAAGTTCTGAAGCTATTTAGAGGTGATTTTGAAAATGAGACATGAGTGTGAAGACTGAATTAAAAAGTGTTTATTTTGGTGTGGTCTTTATAAAATATGTTGTGTGTGAAGCAGCAGTATCTGAACAGCTACCACCTGTATTTAAAAAATAACAATGCCAGTGGTTGTTCTGACAGTGTCTTGCTTGGAAATGTGGTAATCATTAGGAAAAAATATCACATAATATGGGTCAGTGCTATTTTCTCATATATACCCTAAAAAAGTAGACAAAATTATTACAGAGCTGTTTAAGTTGTGTCAATATCGATGCTCTCTGTCAAACGAGAACTTTTGAACCAGATTTTTCTGGTCCTGGCATTATTCAGTTTCTTTAACTTTCAGCTGATAAAGTACACTTACAAAATGTGTGAATGTTGTTCACCTTCCAGATGACATCAAATTTGTGTTTTCATTGACCAGAGGTCAACAGTAGCTTGGAGAAATACCTTGAAAATGGTAGAAAATTCAATAAAGACAAAAGTTTAATGCTACACTTGGGAAGGAAAAGTCAAGTTAAGAAACACCAAGTGATGAATAACTGGGTATGCAGTACTACTCCAGGAAAGGATCTGCATATCTCTGGGATGGAACAGTGTTATGATATGTACAAGGTGGTGATCAGTCATCATTTGTTCTGTTCAGAAAAGGGAAGGATATGAGGAAGAATAATGCAATTAATCTGCCTGTGATTCAAACTGGGACTTGGGGGAAATCTTCTGAACTCTAAGGATACTTAGGAGTTGGAATAGCCACGACATTGGTTGTGGAGTCTCCAGTTTCATCTTTGGCCTGTCCATGATGATCTAGGTTAACCAACCAGAAGCTGAAAATGAACAAAGTGAGCTGTTAAATCCCTTCTAGTCTTTCATTGTTGTGATTTTATTTATTTGTGGTACTTTTTTTTTTTTTTTTTTTTTTATGTACCAAGGAGGTTAGAGACTGTGTGTCTGTCCCTTTCAGAGGTAGTTACATATTTGGAATATTTTAACCCTGAATTTTTACTGAAACCTTTCAGTAGCCAGAAGCCTTAAAGAGTTAACACTTGTAAAGCTGGTTGAAATTTGACCACAAAACTGTCCGGGATATAGAAACGCAGAGATTGTGCCTAATTTTAGAAATGGAAAAATATTCCAAGTCTATACTTCCAAACCTAAATGCAGGATACACAGCTTTAAGGGATGAAGGAAAAAAATGTTTTTCATTGAAAACATTCTGGAAAAGTATAGTTGTAATGCACCTTGAAGCTGGTATCCCATCCATCTCTCTGAAGAGTGTGATTATTTTACAAAACCATGTAGTAATATATATGAAACACAGTGTATTTTCTAGCAGTTACTTATTTATATTGAATTTTTATAGAGGAAAGTAACAACTGTATAAGCTTTTTAAATGTCTTTGAGAAGTAACTGAGATACTAGGAAATCTATTCTTTACGGACTTTCAAAAGGTGCCAAATTTTTTAAAAAGATTATTTAAGCCATCTTTATAAAATTGTGTTAGAAACTAGTGGTGTATTGGTGTCCAAGTTAAATGAGTCAGACTCTAGAAAAAATACAGCTGGCACTAATTGAGGTATTTGCTACCAAAAGAAACATGCCCTTCCCTACTGTACTCTTGAACCTGGAAGTACAGATATTACAGTTCCTACACGCCCTGGTTTATAATGCTGAGTAGTCAGGTTTTTTCTTTTTTTAATTTTCTTTTCTATTTTTTTAATGTCATGTAAGTGTGTAAGAGAAACTGACCTTTCCAAGTGGTACATTACTCTCCTACTCATGCTGTAAAAAAGCTGAAGAAAGGTTTCCTTAGAGTTTACCAGCCAAGTAATATCATGTACATATTCATCTAAACCTGTCACAAGGAGTAGTTTTCAGTGTTTACAGCTCCCATCAGGACCTACATAAAAGCCCCACAGCAAGATCTTGTAATCTCAAATGTAACTGAGAAGTTGGTCATTTTCCCACCTGTTTCCCTGAGTAATGTGTGGTGGGGTGCTGTCTCTGTTTGCAGGGATGTCTCGCTGTTCCTTGCCTGTGTGAGCGCGCTGCTCGTGTTTCCTTCGTGGTGGGAGGAATCCTCGTGGCTGCTGTGCGCGCCCCTGCTGCTCTATGCAGCCGCCAGGGCGTGGGGCACGTGGAGGACGGCCAAGCTGCAAATGTCCCTGCGAAAACACTGCATGCAGCTGGAAGAAACAGTGGCCAATAGCCGGGCCTTCACCAACCTCGTCAGGAAAGCTCTACGGCTCATTCAGGAGACTGAAGTGATTTCCAGAGGATTTACCCTGTGAGTCTATATTTCACTTTACTTAGCACACAGATCCATACAAACCAGCTGTTGTCTAAAATTGTCTTGTTACACTGTCTCTCATAACAACTGGAATTACTGGAAAACATAATACTTAAAGGTTTTAACTTACATGAAGTAGTATAATTACCATTCATAGTAAAAGTATGAATTCTAACATCTCAGTGTTAAAACCCCACATCCTGAAGATGAATTAAGTCTCACAAAACTCAGGTGCCTTGGAATGTCCTGCATTGCTAGCAATGAAATATATGAAGAAATAGACTTTGAACTAAGTTAACTATTTTGGAGAGTCATTTAGAGAGTTTATCTTACATTACCAAATTGATGTAAATAAACTGATCTGCAAGTAATCACTCATATTTTACAAAACAGGATGACATGAAAACCATTCTATTTTTATTTAACAAATATGTCTGAAGTAATGAAAACACAGTAATCAGGAAAAACCATCAAACATCATTTCCCACCTCAAGTAAAGTTAACATTAGTCTTTTTTTCTTGCATACAGTTGTTGAAACATTTAGATTCTTAAGTTACTTACTGTTGAATTTGCCTCTCTTCCACTTAAGAGATGCAAAAGTGTTTCTGATTATTCAGCTCTTGTAGTTACTTGAAAAGTTTTGCTGATTTGCTGTGTGAAAGGACATCAGAAAGTCTTCAGTGTATGCAGTGATTCCAAAGCCAACAGGCCTGTTTCTGTGCACTCTCATTGCCATGGATGCTTTTGCATTGTAACCACCTATGATGAATCCATGTGTGCCAATTCTGCTTAAGGCTAAAGGAGGTGGGAAACACCAACACCTAAAATACAGTCAGCTTCTTTCTAAAAGAAAATGAGAAGTTCCCTTGTGGCAACAAGATGTTTCTTCATGCCAGACCAACTATTCTAAATTTAGACACGTTCTTACATGCAAGTGTGCAACTTTAGATTTAAAATTCTGGATTAATTTTTTAGCTTGAGATACCTTCAGTGTATTTCACTGAAGAAATGTTTAATTCTGCCTTTGGAATGCATAAGCATGTCTTCAGTCTGCCTAGCTATGTGGTTTTTGTTTTGGTCTGGATTTTTGCTGAAGAAGCATATACTTGAGCAATAGGCAGTCTTATCTTTGCAAACGAGTTCTTAAAAGAAATTATTGTTCGGGCTTGTCCAAATTACAGATGAGAAAAACATTTGGATTTTTGCCTAAGTTTAAGCAAACGAACTTGTGGTCAATGTCTAAATTGCCCCTGCCTTGTTCTTTTACTACATATCTTAGATAACAGATTAACAAAAAACAGACTGGTCTTTAAGCTTATGCTTGATCTAATAGCTTCTTTACTTGAAACTTTGGCAAGCTTTTCAAAAGATTTGGGTATATGGATGGAGTGGGAGAAGTTTGACTGTGCCAGCATCCTCACTGGAACAACTGTACAGTATAAAGAAGTCAATGCTGTACAAATTTTGGGTTGGTTTAGCCTAGAGGAACTTCTAACTCCAGAGTGACCTTTTCTGCATCCACATATGCAAGAGATGCTGCTGCACAGGGCAGTGTGAAATTCTTTGCTTTGAGTACCCCTTGGAGTATGATCCAAAATGCTAGATTTCCCTTTTTTTTTTCCCTAGAATTTTCTACAGTAAACCAGCAGAACAAAGTTTAGTATTTTCTCCTGTAGTAAGGTTATCAAATCTTAGTGCTTTTTCAGAAGGAGTCTCATGGCAATAGAAATGGTTGCATTTCAAAAGTTACTGAGTATCCTCTTGTATTATTTTACATCCAGAAGGAATGAGATTTCAATGAGGTGCAGCATCCTGGTCAGTGTTACATGTGCAGCTGTTTTAAGGTACTGCTAATTCAGCACAGGCCTGTGCATTGACCATATTGTGAGTGGAAAGATACTGCAGCTGTTATTTAAATAGTGCCAAGTTCAGACTTTGACTGCTTGTACTTAGCTAAACTCTGACAGGGCAAGTCCGGGTCTGCAGCTTTGGCCTGAAGTTCCTCATGCTCCACTGCTGGTTTTCCTCCCCATGACACCATCCATTGCTGTTCTCATAGGTTAATTTATACATCCATTGAGATATCTATGGCTTTGCTTTATTCTACCCTATTTGCCCCTTGTTAATTGATACTGGACTGTCTCTGTAAATGGTAGATTATTACTGATGAGGTTTTGGTCAGTTCTCTATAGGTTAAGTGGTTTATTACTGTGTGGTAGTGCCTGCTCTACTCAAATAGATAGTTAAACATCCTTTTGCTTTCATTCACCTCCAGTAAAACTGACTGCAGCCACAGGAACCAGAACAGGAATCAGATCAGGAACTAAGAACTTGAGGGGGGAGCTTGGATTAGATGGCCTCCAGTGGTCCCTTCCAATCTTAACTATTCTGTGATTCTGTAATCCTGTCAGGCTTCTCTTACATTAGCTGCTCTCAAAGGCAACTTGATTTTCTGATTCCAGCCTGGCCTTTGGAAGTGTTTAAAGCTCTGTTGGAATCTCAGGTGTGTCTGCTTGGTACCAGCTCTGTGAGGCTGAGACCTCACCTGGCTGACTTGGATTACAGAAATTGTATAGCAAAGGTAGGGCAGTATTTCTGTCTAATTGCTTCATTTGCAATTGGCTAAATGAAGCCTGATCACAGGTTGCAGCCTGGAATTTCTGGAGGGTAATGAAAGTATACCCATTATCTTGCACATCATAAAACAAGAACTGAAGGAATACATAATGGAAGGCTGCAGCAGTAAGCAGCAAGTATTTATTCCCTTGCTTGTCACCAAAATCATTAACTTCTTTTCTGAAATGCTCCCTTTTTATTGTATTTTGAACTTGAATTGAGCTCTGTGAACTTAATACATATGGATGTTTATTAGCATCTTTAGAGAACTGCTTTCATGGTGGAGTGCAGTAATAGATTTTTATTAATGTCTTTATATAAACTTGTTAAAAGTTGAAAGCCAATTTAAGATTTGGCTTGTAAAATTAATGAACAAACATGATGTTCTATACAGTAAAATGGGTTTGGAGCTGTAGAAAAGGGGAAATTCACCCTTAAACTTTCTTTGCTTCTTGCTACTTGTGGCTGATATGCAAAGCTGATAACATTTTGATAACTTGTAAGTCCACTTAAAATAGATAGAGGATAAGAGAGAGACTTTTTACAAGGGTGTGTGCTGATAGGACAAGGGGGAATGGCTTTAAACTGAAATAGGGCAGGTTTAGACTAGATATTAGGACAAAAATTCTTGACTGTGAGGATGGTGGGACAGATTGTTCAGAGAAGTGGTGACTTACCCATCCCTGGAAGTGTTCAGGGCCAGGCTCTATGGGGCTTTGAGAAGCCTGGTGGAAGGTGTCCCTGCCCATGGCAGGGGGTTTGGAATTAGAGGATCTTCATATTCCCTTCCAACCCAAACCATTCTGTGATCTGTGAAGATAAATGAAACATTAGGAATTTAGGGATATGACATGCCTGACAGAAAGACATATAATAGATTCTACTAATTAAATTAGTCAAATAAGGAAGATTTTTTTTATAAAAAGCACTGAAACAATCCATTCCAGAAGGAAAGCAGATTGTTGTGCTGCATACTGGCAGTACATGCTGTGCTTGAGTTATGCTATATTTGTTCTCTATAGGAGCTGGAAAAGTCTGCATCACTGTAGTAGAACATAGATCCCTGTTTCTTTTTTATGGTAGAAGAATTTTGCTCCTTTTCTTTGAGCTTTCTTCTGACAATTCACATGGGCTTGGGTCTACAAACTGATGTGAGAGTTTGTACATAAACACTTCAGTTGTTACTTCCAAAAGCTAGGGAAAGGTTAGAGATTGGCATGTACTGCATTACATGCTGTGTTCCCTAGTGAAAGATCCAGCAAGGCTAGCATTTGCAATTTACATTTTGAAATGAAAATGAACACAGTTTAGTTTTTATTTTTTTCAGATTTTAAAGTCGTTTATGAGATGTTATATAAACCATTTTAATAACACATAATTTAAAATGGTATGCAGATATTTTATATAGTATTTCAGCTAGCATCTTCAATATATGGCAATATTTGGCATGAATCTGCTTGTGTTAATGGTGTTAAACATACTGATATATGGTTCCAGCCTTGCTCACTGGGTGGGCTGCTCTGGTTTTCATATTTGATAGTGAAGGCCACAAGCTATTTCCCCTCCCAATGTGCAGCATGGTTCAGCTGAGCACATGGAGTAGGACTGACATTTTCCCAGCAGTGTCAGTCTGCTGACTTGGTCAGCTTTTTAGTCAGATGGACTACAGAAATAGTTTCCAATGGAGCAACCCATCTCAGGCTTACCAGGTACCCTGCATGCTTTTCCCTTTTAAGTGGCTGCACATGAAATCACCTCTTCACCCTCCCCTGGGAAAGGTGAGAGCAGAAGCAGGCTTCCAGTACCCAAACAATAAATCACAATTGATTGTCCTGTTGTCCAAACCATGTTAATTCCTGAGTTGATTCTAGTAAAATCAGTCCCAGCAAGTAGAGTGCAACTAGGCTGTTTCCAGAGTCTCAGTTACAGGTTTGACATCAGATTGTACATGAAAAGATACTGCTGGACCTTAAAGTTCCATAGACCTGTTCAATGTTTGCCCAGATCACAATTCATTTTATTTCCAGATGAGATGATTTTTTACAGTGCTAAAGCCAGTCTGAGTCATATTCTAATAGGCAAATGGCATTGTTTCTTTTAAATTGTATATTCACCTGAATAGCCAGACACAAAATGTATCTTCCAATATGCTTGTGTGGTGTATACATGTCATGTGTTTACCTGTCAAGACTCTCACAAACATAGCTGCCATTCATTGCATGATGATAAAATCTATGTCACTTCTCAAATAATATTTTTCTTCACCAAGAAAATTCTCTGCATCAGGAAGGTTAAAAGAATATAGTGTCTTGTATGGAAAGCTATGTGTTGGCACCTTTTTCCTGCAAAAATTACTGAAAAAATAAATTTGGATATAAAGAGGCATATGTTAAATGCATGCTTATTAAAACTTCCAAAACTGACAGTGGGCTTGTAATAGTTTTGTATCCTGATAATGTTATGGTAAGTCATATTATTACACCATTTTGGAAAATTTTAGAGAAAATAAATGTGCTCAGGAGTTTTGTCACGACTCCGATGAGAATAAATTAAGGCTGTTTACTAAGGAATCTTGGCTGCTGTTTGAAATTTTGATTAAATATATCATTGACCTGATCAGGGTTTAGTCTCATAGTTATTGAGTGATTTGAAAAAGCTTTCTAAGTAATGAAATAGGAAAACTGATGTACTGTTCTTTAAAAATACTTTAGGACATCTGTACAGTTGTATCACATTTTACTTTTCAAGTTTGCTTGACAGGGTCAGTGCCGCTTGCCCATTTAATAAAGCTGGACAGCATCCTAGCCAGCACCTGATCGGCCTGCGCAAAGCCGTGTACCGATCCGTCAGAGCCAACTTCCGAGCTGCAAGACTGGCCACGCTGTACATGCTGAAAAAATATCCTTCCTCTAAAAACCCACCACTGCAGGTAGTCCGTGCTGCCTACTGCCACTTGTACCAATGCTGAGGGTCAGGAGGTCTAGAACATACAGCATCTAATTATGTAAACAAGTGAAAGAAAAGGTAGCTTAGTAAATTGGGGCTTGTGTTTGATTTGGAACATGCTTTAAACTTGCCTTTTTGTGTACTGTGCAGTGTGATAAGATTCAGTGCACTGAAAACATTGTATCATTATTGACACCCATGCTTTGGTATAAGTGCTAGTGATGCATTTCAGAGCCCTTCAAGATTCTGTTTTATAATTCCTCTTAGCCCAAAATATCCCTTGCACCAACATATCCTCTTCTCTGAACAATATGGCCTTTCACTCGACATCCCTGTATTCAAAGGTAAGTTGGTTTTCTTCTACCAAATTATCTGCAGCAAATTAAGCTTTTATGTTAATGTATATCTCAAATATGTTGGAAGGAGATCAGTCTGAACTGTGACAGAGAATTAAAAATTTTAGGTCACAGCTTTATTCATGGTGGTACAAATTGCATAAACTTGATATGTTATCATTCTCACTTCTATTCAGTAGAAGTTCAGCAATATTTGCTTGTGGCTAGTGTACCCTCTTTTAGTTAGATAGCTGCCTTCAGTGAGTACAGTTAAATATCTTTTACCTAATTAAAATTTGTTCCCATGTAGAAGAGAAAATATGCAATCATATTTTAGCCTTATACCAGGCAGTTGTGTCAAACTTGGTAGACCAGTGATTTAATGAGAGGGAAAGTCATATTGCTTACATTTTGTGTGGAGAGACAGTTGGGTACTAGCAGAAACAACTCAGCATTTGCTCACACCATTCTTGATCTGATTTGTTCATGTCAGCAAGAGTGCATTGCTCAAAGTCACAGAACAAAATGCCATAGAAAAGAGTATTTCTCTTTTAAATCAGAATCTAAGGTTATAGCAGGATGCAATGGCTGAAAGCCTAAACTAGGAATTAGGCACCTTGGGTTAAGTATTTACAGGATGTCATGCAGACCAGTTCAAAAGCTCTCTGCACTGTCCTCCATTGAATTGTGTGGTAACTCAGGCAGTGCTTCCCTTGGCATGCTAGCTGCTGAACACTTTTATTCTTAAGAGCCTTGTGGGTTCTGCATCATGGGAATCTGGTGTAGCTGTATACAAGCTGGATGGAGGAAATCTTGTAGCTTATGTTACTGGCTGATGTTAATAATCTCATCCTCTGCTGTGCAGAATAGTCTGATTTGAGCTATTTTCATAGGTAGGACTTGGGCATTGGACCATGTAAACTTAAAAAGCTTGGATTTTGGTGTGAGGTGATGTTCTTTGCTGCCAAGGCATAAATAGTGTTATTTTTTTATTAGTGATAAAACCAGACATTGGATAGGAGTATTTTAAACTGAGTGATATCTAACCCTATTAGAATGGAATGCATATAAAATGCATTCTGTGCCTTTGAGATGCACCGGGCACAGGGACATTTGCAAATTTCCTGTAGTAAATCTAGTAAAAACTTGTTTCTGCTCTGTAAAGGTTTAGTTATTGCATCATGAACTGTTAGAAAAACCCATACCTTTAACTAGGGAGAGGGCAAGTTCATGCAAGAAAACAAGTACGCTAAACAAAAAGTAGTACGCTCTTGAGCTTATAAACACTTAAATTGCCACACTGAAATATCTGAGTAGGGACACTTGGGCATTTTTCAGTGCAATGTTTCTTCCTTGACCAGCCAGTTCATCACATGCTTAACTCACCCCTGGTTAGCAGGTGAGAATTTGTAGAAGAGCAGCTTGGATTTCCTAGGGATCCTGTGAGGCCCTCCTGTTAGGTCTTCAGATGGGAATGTGCTTTTGAAAACTGAAGTATGAATGTTAAATTGTTACATACAGGGATACATTAGCATTCTTGCTTTTCTATAGATAAATAAGAGTGTCTAACCTGATAAGAGGTTAGACATTCACTGTACAGGTATTTTATTCTGGATTTGACAGTTCATTGTTAAGTAGCATTGCCTTCTCCTCTTTCCAGCTAATAAAGCATGTAAGTTAAACAGATGAATGAAATATTTTCACAGAGACAAAGAAAAAATTAACTAAGATAGTTAGGCTTTAGTATTTTGGCTTTAACTACTGACTAGGAGTCAGTAGGGCTAAAAATACGACGAGATCAAAGTGCACAAAGGAAGTGTGTTCCTGTATATAATGGTGTGTATGTGTTTAAACTCTCCAAATGTTTGATCCTTAGGAAGTTAATGGGGGCATGGGATCAGTTCTCTGCTCTGAAATGGGAGTGGAAGGGCTGCAATAGAGGAGGGCAATGCAGGAGGTGCAGGAGGCCACTGGGAATCCCTGGCTGAGACACAGCATGGGTAAGTGGCTCCTTGGTCAAACCTCACATTTGAGATGTTGCCTGGAATTTATTTTTAGCATGACTTAGGAATCCATGTGTGTCCAAACTGCTTTTTGTGGTGTTCATACTGTTGGAAATGCCATGTTGCAGGAAAAGGCTAACCAGGAGTACAAGTCGTTTCTAAGATTAGTGGTCCTGAAGGGTTTTGACCTGACTTTTCAATTTCTGGTGGAGTTACCATCCTCATCCTATGTGCTCCCTCTGCTGGACGTGCTGTCAGGTTAATTCAGAGTAGACACCATTTATGTGAGGCAGCTGCTGGTGACAGCAGTAATGTTCTGATCCTAATTAATTGCAGGGTTTTGTTTGAACATTTAATAAGCTTCTTCCTTTCCAGACATTAGGAATAAAGGAGGGAGAAATGTCGTTTTTTTAGATCCTGGACACTTTGCTTTACTGTTTCCTGGGACACAGAATATTACTTTTTCCTGCAATGTTCTTCTGCTTAACTGGTAGAAGTCTCTTGAGGAAATCAGTTTTGCAAGTTCAATCCTATGAGAATTTAGCCCATGGAAAATTTGGGTGTGAAAGCAGATGGAACTCATAGCTTCCCCCTGAAAACACATGAGATGGACAAGAGACAAGTGCTTCTAATTGGCTTTATGTGCAAGAGATGAGAGCATTCAGTTTCTAGATCAAACTATAAATGAAAAACAAATATATTAAATTAAGACCATATTTTAATTAATGCTTTACAAATAGATATATATTTCTGTGGTACGGATGTGATTTTGTACTTATGGCATAAGTTTACATTTCTGTTTTAAAATGAATTTTACTATTTTGTGACTGGGTAACTATCAGAAGACATGCAAAAAATATTGAACTATTCCTCCCCAGCCTGAGGCCATCCTAAAATTAGTACTATTCTAATAATAACTTCTAAAAAATAATAAAAGCTGCCTAGTCTATGAATTATTTTTTCTGTTTTCTGGTATCAGTTATATTTGGCTTGCTTCCTACTTTTTAAGCATTTTTGAGGACAAGAAATGTACATTTTCCTACTGAGATTTTAAATGTGCTGAATGGTGTTGATAGATACCAGTTTGCCATTCATCCTGCCAAGATCATAATGTCTTTACAGTGATGTAATCAATAAAGTTAATGCTATGACACAGTCAGGGAGCTCCTGTTCTTCATAGAGCTCTCTGAAATGTCAAAGACCTTTTACTGTAAAGGCCTCTCTGAGCAGTCCATCCACACACAGACCTCTCAGCAAATTCACATCCTGAGTTTAGTCTGTAACACAGGCTACCTTTAAAACTTAAAATTGCACAATTGTTCTCTTTCCTCTGTTAATTTCTGCTCTAAGATTGACATGAACTATTTCTTGGAAACTCCATATTTAAAATTAAGCTGTTTCACTCATTTAAAAGGGATGCAGGGATTTTTTATTAATCTACTTTATTTCTTTTTATGTGTTTGTATTTTGACATAGGTGTTTTGTCAGTGTCTTATCTCTCATCCTTCTAAAAGCCTTTAAAAATTGTGCTTCAAATAAGGATTGCAGAACAGGGTTCGGGTAGATTCGGGATGAAAGTATGTGATTTCATAAAAATTGCCTGGAAGGAGAAACCTTATTAAGTATTTCTTTCCTTTTGTGTGTGTTTAATGCAAAAGTGGCTTTGTTTACCACCTTAACTCCAGCTAAACTTACCCTCTGAACTCGGAGAGTGACAACGTGACCAGCTACATCTGTGTGGTCCCCTTTAAGGAGCTGGGCCTGGGGCTGAGTGAAGAGCAGGTCTCTGAAGAGGAGGCACACAATCTGACTGATGGCTTCAGCTTGCCTGCACTCAAGGTAAGCTCTCCTAGGAGGGCTTCATGCATCCATGCAGCTCCTGGTGAACATCTTTCTGTTGTCATGAAGTCCTGTGGCTTGTACATCCTAGCCTGTAGCAACACTCTGAATTGAGGGTAAGGTGTAATCAGTCAGGCTCTTATCATGTGTTCTGCATTCATTTATATATGCATTTCTTTGTGCATGTAGAGAAAGAGAAGTTACTCAGTACAACATTAGGATATTTTTTCTGCAAATGATGGAAGTTTAAGTCAGTTGTTCTAGAATCAGCTTGATCAATCCCCTTAAACATGATTTTTTGCTCTCTGATTTAACCTGATCCCAGTTGAATAAAATAATTTCTGGATTTGTACTTAATTCTTTTTTTATCTAATCTCTTGAGGTGAATAAAAAGAGAGACATCAAAAATCACAAATTAGTTGTAAATGCCAAAGGGAGTAGCTGCATTTAGTCACACTGAGGAGCAGAAATCATAAGCTTGGACCCCTGCTGCCATGAGCCAGTGTGGTTCTTTGATCTTTGAAAAACTTTTAACTGAACAGAGTGACAACCATATAATGGCCTTTTTATCTATTTTGTTTTGAGATGTTAGGTTTTTTTATTTGCATGAATCAATTGGAAGGAAGATCTAATTTGAATGCAAGCCTTCTATACTCTAATGACCCTCTGCCAGGGCAGTTTCCCTTTAGCATTGTCTTTTTAATGGAAAATTCCATTATTATATGACTTCTGTGTTTCTCTGGGGTTGGCTTTTGTTACATTTTTTCCTCTTAATTTATAGACCTTGACTTCTTTTGTTCTGACAGTAAATGCTACCAGTAATAGTGATTACTAAGCTTTGAGGCTTTGTCTAATTAGCTTTAAGCTAAGAGCTACAATAAATAGCAGCTTTTGGGATTTTTTTTCTTGCACTTCATTAGCTGAAGTTCTAATTGCAACCATGTAAGCCTGCTAATTTACCCACTTCTTTTTAAGCACAAGAAGCCAGTAAGAGGTGCCCAAGCTTGTAAGCTAAGCCTTTGTTTACCTGCAACTTGCAGTAGTTTAACTGAACTCTGTTTTAGTTAAACTGGTTAGGATGCTTTCTGGATACAGTTAAGATCACAACAACTAGAAAATCTCAATTTATGGTAACTCATAAAAGTCAGCAATGTAGGCTGGGTGTGGTATAGCTGAACCAAACTAAATTAACAAAAATCAGTCCTAAGCAGATTCCTGTGGAGGTATAACATACTTTGATAACCTTGGGACATATTTGTGTGGTGAGCCTTGGATGTATGTGCAGCCCTTTTTGAGTTTGTTTTTTCACTTTGAGAGAATTTGCCTCTATAATAAAGTGCAGGTCATGCTAAGCCATATGACAAATGTAGCATGTGTCTTTTGGCTACCTTGTCCTTGAAGTAAAGCAATTTAAAGAGTGAAAATTTTTCATTTAAGAAAAACATCCCAGTTTAAGCTGAGGAGAGCCAGGTGGATATTTTGTGTCAGCAAAGATCATCAGTAGTTACTAACAGAGCAAGCTGCTTGCAACCATAAATACATCTGGAATTTCCCTTTTCTCTTGTCGTTGTGCCTTTTTTCAGGTAGGTTTTTGATTATTATCATCAGTTCCTGAAGTCCACTATTTGTGTATGCTATTTTTTTACTGCCTGTGATTTATGTCTGGTGGAAGGGATTTGTCTTCTTTTGTGCTTATTACAGCATGAGCTTTTGATTTTTTATCCAGGGCACTACACGTTCAGGGACGCTTGAGTGATTGCTGCCCATTTGTTTGCTTTGTATTTTTGCATCCAGCCAAATCAGTCTTGCATGTATACCTCAAATTAATTTCATGTCATTCATGTATTCTTTTTTCTCATGAGCATCTTTTGTAAATTGAGGTTCTTTTTTCTTTTGGAATACTTTCTCAGTTTGCATCCAAGTATTTTTGCTGTGATGAGTAAATGTTTTGCCTTCCTTGGTCTAGAATGCTTGCGAACAAGTTTCTGTCTCCATCTCATAATCACCTATAGCTGATCCCTTTTAATAAGGGCCATTATTGCAGAGAAAAGTATCATAACCTTTCCTTTTCATTTTAGACATAAAAGGTGCTGCTGTACTGTCATGGTCTACTGAGCAAACTTCTCTAAACTAAGAAAACAGTTCTTTTCTTTTCAATGGAAGTTCTCAAGAAATTGAAATTTTGGACTGCCTTGCTCCTAGATGGACTGTCCTCTTTAGTATAATATATAACATTGTGAATCAATCCATTTCTTAAAAGAATTTTCTTCCTTAGTAGTATTGGTGGAATTTCTTACTTTGGCTGAAAAAAGAAATAAGTTAGCAGTTCAACTTTGTTCAGATGCAGAATATTTTTTTGTTGAAGTACAGAGCAATTAGGCTCATGTTTCAAGATTGGGTGTGGGGCAATGCAGTAGTTATTAGATTGCAGAAATGACAGCTTGGCCTTATAAAAGGAAAAATGTCTTTGCTGCCACTGGAATTTTGGCAGCCCTTTGCGAGCCGTAGGGTATGTGGAGATTATAGCAAATAATGAAACTGGCCGACGGGAATATGAGGTTTTGGACTCTGACAACTTTATGAGCATAATTGCATTTAATATCCTTCATCAAGGAATTAGCAGTCACCTAAGGTTCACAAGATCTGAACCTCACACGCTCTGGAATACCCTTCAAAAACAGTCAGCGGATTTTTGCAGTTTTTCAAAGTTCCCGTTGCCGCCAAGGAATGTTTTCCCGTGGTGTATCCGTACATTTACTTTGGAAGTAAATGCCCACAGGTGCGCGGAGCTAACCCTCCCCTGTTTTGCAGGTCCTCTTTCAGCTCTGGGTAGGGCAGAGTTCAGAGTTTTTCAGGAGGCTGGCGCTGCTGCTGTCCCCGGCCAACGCGTGCCCCGCGCCGTCGGCGTGCCCGGAGCGGCTGCCTCACCGCATCCTGCGCGACGTGGCCCAGGGCCTCCCCGGCACGCACGCCGCCTGCCTGGCCGAGCTGCGCAGGAGCTACGAGTTCTACCGCTACTTCGAAACGCAGCACCAGGCGGGCCTGCAGTGGGCAGCCAGGGGCAAGCAGCAGTGCAGGGAGCTCAACAGCCTGCAGACAGCCGTGCGCAGCCTGCAGCTGCACCTCAAGGCCCTGCTCAATGAGTGAGTTTACACCTGCATTAACAGAAGGATTTGGACTTGAAGTTCTTTGGGTTGTCAGCTTGTGTCTCCAATTAAAAGTAAAAAAAGTCTTTGTGGTCGTAGCCATATCTTCACACAGATGGCTCAAAGGTTTACTATGGAATCTGATATTTTTCCTGGGTATTCTTTGAGTATCTGAAAACTTGAAGATAAGCAGTGCACTGAGATTTTGCCTTGCTTTGTGACTCCCTTAAAAACCATAACAATCTTCCATTGATTTTTCCACATATCAAATGCTTTATAAGAACATTCAGCTCATAGTACCTAACTAGTCAATATCCTTAAAGATTTGTCACTGCCTTGGTGAAACAGTTGAGACTGTCCTACTCCTTTAACCTTACATGTAAGAATTACTATAACAATTGCAGGTATTGCATTGTTAATCTTATACATAAGCAAGGTATCTTGATGTAGAAAAAAATATTTTAATTTTAAAATTTTGGGACATCTTTGAGTAATTGACTGAGTTGGGTTCTTAAAACTTAAAGGAAATAACAGTATATTACATTAAATAATGGAAAGAATGGTGGAGTCAAATATTTATTATTACTTACTGCTGTTTGTCTCCTCATTACTTAGGGTAATAATTCTTGAGGATGAGCTTGAAAAGCTTGTTAGCACTAAGGAGACATCTGAGTTGACAACAGAAGCCCGTCAGGTTCTGGAACAAAAACTAAAGTTTCTGCAGCCTCATATCCAGGCAAGCAACAGCTGCTGGGAAGAAGCCATTTCTCAGGTAGAAAAAATGAGTGGAAGAAACCCAAACAAAAAAGGTAAATGTGAGAGATTAATTTAGCAGCTAATGGGATACACTTCAGAGATGAAATGGTCAGATGAATCAGTGACAATGTTCAGCCTGTGTATCAGAATTTTAGCTGAAGAAGGTCTTAAAACCATACACTTGGTAAAACTGTGTCCTTATATCAGACTTTTTCATTGTGATGGCCTTGAAGCTTTTGTTTCAGCAAAAAATGCAACCATGCTAACTCAGTCTGTTACACCTCTGGGTTCAGATGGTTACATTTTCAGGTGTAGACTGATAATTGCTTTTTGTCTTTGATGCGTGAAATCACCTATGAAGGGGTAGGATTTTAATGAATTGCCCTCAAGATCTTCATTTATTTACTGCATTAAAATGATGCCATTAATTGAAATGATAATGACATTGTCATGAAACTTTTTTGACAATCGCATTTCCTGGAACATTTCAAATCATAGAGGACATGTTGAGCATATAAAACCCATTTACTTCCTCTCAAAGAGAGTGAGCTAACCTTTGGTGTTCTTAAAAGTCTTAGTGAGCAGCATATCCCAGTGTTTTGTTTCTTGTCCCTCTCCTTAAGGATCTGTACTGCCCATGCTGTTCTTGTGAAGCATAACCAGCTTAAATAACTGAAGTGAATTTAGGCTCTCCTGACATGGAATTGAACCTGTAATTTCTAATCTTTCTTTTTTCCAGGAGCATTTTTACTGTGCTAGGAAGGCACAGCCCAGCATCTGAAAAATGCTGGTAATGGAGACTGCAGTAGGAAAATTGGAGGGGGGAACTTGGGGTATCAGCAAGTTACCTGCAGAAATCCAAATCTGAAGTGCACTATGCACTTAATGATGCATGGATGGAATATCCAGTAGATGGATAAATATTGCTGTGGGCCTAGAAGCAGGCAGGCCAAGCTTGTTCATGCTTACATCAGAACTTGGAGCACTGAGAGGCTTCTTGCAGGCTCTGTGCAGGTCCAGACATGGTATAAGCAAACTCCTTCACTTTGCCTGATAGTGCAGTCTTACAGCTTCCCCCTCAGTGCTGTGTAAAACAGCCTGTGAGGATGTTAGATGTAGCCTGATATATTTGCATGTGCTGACCTATTGTGTTTTGTTGACACCTCTACAACCTGCAGTTCTACTGATCTTTTTTCCCCTTTGCTTAAAAGCACTTTCTAGACTACACACAATAGTATTTTTAGTTACTTTAGTTTTATTTTTACTTTGTGTATAAATTTCTCAGCAGGCCTTTTTATTATAACTTGCTTCTTTTAAAGTTCAGTACAAAAATAACCTCGTGTGTGATCTAGAAGGGATTGCATGGGAAATAAAAAATAAAATAATCCTTCACTTTTGCCCACTGCTTTCCTGGAAACGTGCTGGGATTGAACTTCTATTTTGCAACAAGTTTACTGAACTAATTCACAGGAGCTACTTTAATTTATTTTGGTCATTGAAAACTATTTTTATCTGACAACATTTGACTTTCCTGATATATTTCTAAGCCATCCAGTTTCTGTGATTGACCTTGTCAAGCTGTACATGAAATCAAGTTCAATTCTTTTGCTGTCTTCCTACAAATTTTAACAGCTGGTCTGTCAGTCATGTTATGTAAATTACTTCTTATTTTTTTCCCAATACTTTCTGAAAACTCTTTGGGAGAAGATACTTTCCTGTTGAATAAATATAACAGCTCAGCACAGCTTTTACACTTATGCATTACTATCCAAAACTAAATCAATCTTCTGACAAGAGCTGTTTCAAGAACCCCATGGGCTTAGAGCCTTTTGTCTAAGTGGATGCTGAGCACTTCTGCTGCCATAGATAGATGTTTAGTCCAACTAACTAGTTCAGCCACTAGAGCATCTGTATAAAGAGATGAGTCCCCTTGAACAAGCAGTACATGCTTCTTGCCCTGAATCATTATATATCAGAGCTGTTTTCTTACAGGTACATTCAAGAGCCAAAGCAAAGCCTTGCAGAGTAATAGCTTGGACACCACACCCTCCTGTCAACCTGTCATTGGTGCTGACACCAGCATGTATCTTGTATTGTAGCATATAGTTCCTTCAGGGAATGCAGTTTGGCTTCCTCCTTTACATGATTTGGTGTATTTCTAGAATCAGTGCCTTTACTTATTCACTGATCCTGTCAGGTACAGAGCAGAACCTCAGAACAAGTGGGGCTTTAGCACATTTAAGGGCGATCACCTCTATTTAAATTCTTTGGGCAACAATGGACCTATTTATCATTCATCTACAAATACATCTTTGCTCATTTCCTAGAACTTTCAGCTTCTTTTCTTTATTCTTTCGCATTTTTTCATCGCTGATAAAATGTATCACTTAAAGCTTCAACAATGTAAGCGTGTAGTAATCTACTGCTACTATTATAGAATGGAGTACTCTTTATAGCTAGTTACAGCATTGTATTACTGATCTTTGAAACACTGGCCCTCAAACTGTTTCAATTCCATCCTTTTTCTTTTTAAACTAACTTTGCAAATGGACACAACTTTTTTAGATATTTTTAAGACCAAGGCTGTGGTACTCTGCTGCTATCTCACCATCCCTAAGTGTTTAGTGTATAGATTAGAAATGGAAAATAGGGTTAGGTGGGGCTTGGCAAGGTCATTTAACCCATTTCCCTTCTCAAGGGTAAATTAGTATTTGTGAGTAAATGTTGTTTACCTCTTCCTAAAAAACTATCTTTAGAGACATTTTACAGTATTTCCAGGCATCTATTCCAGCACTTAATTCCATTACCAGTAGAATGTTATTACTGAATAGAAGTACCTCTTGCTGCAATTTAAAAGCAGTACTTCTGATCCACCCACAATGGAAATCCATTTCCTCTTGATGGCTCTTACATTCTCAAAGATGATTATTATGCTTCTTTCTGTCTTCTCTACATGACTCCCTATGCTTCAGCTCTTCCCTGGTGACTATACTTTATTTAGTCCTCTTTATAATATCCAGTGTTTTCCTCTATATTCCCTCTGGTTGCCCCACTGTGTTACTGAATGAAGGGGCCCCAGACTGGGCAGTATGTTCCATCCGCAGCCTGATCAGTGCCAGAGTAGAAATGTTATTTCATGTGTCTTAGCAGTCAGTGCTGTTGCTTTGTATGTACTGGTTTGTAGTTTGGCTTTTTGCTTGCAGTGGGGTAGAGTTGATGGTGAGGCTCCTCACCTCTTTCTCAGTGATTCTCCCCAGTCAGTTGTGATACATTTATGCACTTGGCTATTCCAAAGCACAAAAATCTGCAGCCATTGTCACCAAACTTCTGGGTCTGAAGTCTATTTCTACCTGGGTTGTATCAGTGATTTTCCAATATTATTTTTTATTCTAGTGGTGCCCTTCAGTGTTCTTGCAGATTATCCCCAAGTCAGCAGATTTAATGAGATGCAACACCTCTCTTTCACCCATTGGCAATATTGGAGAGTATTGGACTTGAGACAAATCCTCACTCAATGTATTCCAGTCTGAAAATGGTAATCATGCTGTGATGATCCAAGAGGCTGTTCTGTGCACCTAATAGCAACTTTTCCTGGCCTTTGCATTTTCCTTATAAAGGTGTCATGACACCATGTCAAAAATCTTACTGAAAACAAAATGCAGGATGTCTTCGGTTCTTTCTATATGCAAGACCTTTTTACTGCATTGCAAAATTAACATCTTCTGTTTTCAACAAATTCACACTGGCTGTTATTTGTCTTCTTGCTACCTCGCAAATACCTTCCTGTAAACTTTCTTTAATTATTTCTTCCAACATTTTCCAGTCATTTGAAGCTGTTTTATCTATAATTTTTTTAAAACTTCCAAACAAAGTCTCTTCTCTGGTTTTACTGATTTTGCTTGCCATCTGCAGGTTTTCAAAGTCTATAAAATTTCTGAGATTTGTTAGTTGAAGTGTTTCAGCACAAGTTCCATTGGACCCAGCTTCTATAAAAATACTTAAGTGCTGTATAACAGTTTCAGTGTAACCTAACCAACTTTCTCACCATTTTTTTCATGTATGCAAATCCTGCTTATGAAAATACTTGGACCCTGCCTGAGTGAGTCAGAAACATCATTCAATACTCAATTTTATTTCTTTTAAATCCCTTTTCTTTTTTCCTCTAAAGGCAAAATTGAAGTTTCCTGTGACAACCTACAACATACTACAGTACCTTTAACACAGCCTGCCATATACATAGAAAACAAAGATCCAATCCCTGAAGAGCAGGTAAAAAAAAAAAGGATCATTTAAAATAATAATTGGGGATTATTTGCTGTATCCATTCTTTTTTTCAGTTGCTTGTGCAGTGACCTTGTTGTCTTGCTGAGACAGACAAGTGGCCAGTACCACTTCAAAATTGGACATGTCAAAAAAATGTGTACATTCCTTTTGCTGTTCCATGGGGAAGTATTCCCCATCCTGGAAAAAAGAGCACTAGTATTCATTTCTCATATATATCATTAGAAATGAGGGACCAAAGGAGAGCAGCAACACAAGTCAAAGTAATAAAAAGTGAGAATTGCTAAAAGGCAGTATATGAAATAGTCCTACTTTTGCTGGATAAACAGATGTAGCTGAAAAAGTGACAACTCAAGCACAAATCATCCTGCCTTCAGTTTCCTTAGTCTCTGCATTTTTGGATATCTTTTTACTGTAACACTGAACAATTTTGTGTTGTTAGAGGACCTCCTGGGTGATGGTTGGGCTGTCTTAAAGAGAGGTGGGCCTCCTCCATCCCAGAACTGAGTGGCAGATCCATTCTGAAAGCACAGTGAACACCCATGTTCTGCTCTGTCCCTCCCTTGCTTCTCCCCCACATGTATTCTCTCCAGCTGTTTTTCCATATCAAAAACTGGGACTAATTACTTTACTGAAAGTTTGTTATAATATAAATGTTGCTCTGTTTTTTTATGCTCGTAATCCAGTATATTTAAAATTGGAAGAGAAGTTTGCTATTCTCTATATCCTCTTAATAAGGATTTATGTAAGTTAAATTAGCAAGATGCATGACTACCAAGAACTGGTTACAGTGTAAATTAAAAAAAAAAAATAAACCCACATCAGCATTGCTTATTTCCACCTGTAATTACAGAGAAATGGTCTCGCATTTTCAAGGTATATCACTTGTTCCTATTTGTGTATGAAGGTAAATCTTGTTAATGAGTGGACTTGCTCCAAAATCATACAGATACCACCACGAGCAGTGTCAGGTCCACTGGCTCTGCTCAAACAGGGCTCCATCCTGTTACTGTGGTTGGTTTGTGTTGACATCACTTGATCATGAATCAGATCATAGGATTGAGTGCACCTGACAGTGAAGATCAAGAGTTTCTTCCTTTCTTTCTTTAGGAACTGGAAGCATATGTTGATTATTCAGACACAGATAATGAATACAAAAGGGAAGACTTTTACTGCTTTTCCCAAGAAGAAAGAGAGAGGCAAGAGCGAGAGAGACAGGAATCTAAGAGGGTGTTACAAGAATTGAAATCTGTACTGGGATTCAAGGCTTCAGAAATTGAAAGACAGAAGTGGAAACAGCTACTATTCAGTGAACATGGTAAGCATTTCTTTTGAAAATTAATTCCTTCCTTAAAAAACATGGGTGTCTGCCATGGATTTCTGACTATGCTGGAATTCAGACTGTGCTTAGCTGTAGTAGTGTCTTTGACAGAGCTGTGTGGTCTTATTTGCCATTCCATCTTTTTATATTTTAGCAGTCATTTTACTACATATTGAAATGAAGTCATAGAAGTGAGAATTTGGCTTTAAACAAAACACTGAGCTAAAATATTAAGCACACAAAAATGTTAAGACATAATGAAAGCTGTCAGGATATAAACCATGCAGATTGAACTGACTTTCTTTCATGGCTTTCCAGTAAATACGAATTTTTATCAGGGTGCATAAATAAATTGCTTTTCAGAATTTAAAGAAACTAGCAGAAAAATTATCCCGGACGTACAAAAGTATATAGGGTAAACTGAAGAGCTGGACTTTGAAATATTAGAGAAATAAAATAATAAAACTGCCTTTTGTTTCCATGAGAGAGTGAATACCGAACATGTTCACAAAAAAACCCCCAAACAAACAAAAAACAACAACAAAAAATAAACAAAAACAAACAAACAAACAAAACAACAAAACCACCTAAGAAGAAGAGTTCTTTCAAATTAGCCCTTCTTAATTCTGAGGACTGCTGGGTGTCTCCATTCACTTGCAATTGAAAGCAGGATATGAAAATTTCTCTTGCCTCAACAAGACAGCTTGTCTGTAAAAACTTGATTCCTCTCACTGCTTGAGCTATTTGATTTACTCTCTTTAAAATTGGCAGGAGTTTGTCTTTTCCTTCCTCTTATTTTCATTTCTTCCTCTTAAAGACAGGTTAGGAAAAGCTTTCTAAAAAGTGCCATGTTCTATGTTATGCAAAACAGCCCTCAAGTCTGGCACCATATCCAAGGATTCTGCCTCTGACAGTGTCTACCAGAAAAATGAGCAAGGATTGCAAATTTCCAGTAATTTACTAGAAACACAAAGTAACAGACCATATCTATTTATGACATAGACATTATCTATGTCTCTTTTGACATCAAACCATCAAAAATATCTGTTCTTAGCAATTTTCTTCTTTACATCCATTAAGCTACAACTGTGGTAAAAGAGGTTACTTGACTGTTGGTACTGATTTCTCTTCCAGTTGCGGTAAAAACCCGAGAGATCAAATTGCAGCAGTTTGCTCAGGAATAGGATTTCTGTATTTCTGTTGCATAAGACAGCACACAACTCTTCACATAAATTTCTTCAAGTCTTCCTTTCCTGTTGGAGGACGAAGTGATCCTACCTCCAGTTTAAGTCTTCACAGACCTAGTGAAACTCTTGCAGAAATAGTTTTTGTCAGGAGAACTTGCCTAGGAACATTTCCTTACCTGAGCAGGTAATACTTGTCCTGAGCAGGTAATACCTATGGGCATATCCTCAGGCCATCTGTGGCCATAGCTGGAAAGAGTCAACTCACTCCTGTAGTTTGCACTAACTGTTCACCAGAAAGCCTTTGTGGCTCATGTTGGTTCCTTTTCCTTTCCTATTTCATTGGTTTAGGATTAGAGATAAAAGGGTGAGGAGGGAAGAAAGTATGATTTTCTCCAGCTGCATAGGACTAATCATTGATTATCTCCATCCTGTACAAACATGGAAAACATGAGGGCAGTTCAAGAAAATAATTAATATTGTCTTCTGTTGGCTCAGATTGTGTGTGTCTAATCTGACAGACTGATATGTACACCTGCTATAACATTACTGATTTTTAGGGAAATCCTTCAATATTTCTTCAAAAGAAAGACAAGTCAGTAAATATGGTATCATGGACCCTGGCATGTTATGGTTTAATTTATCCATACACAAGTCAGTCCTTAAAAAGACATTTATGTGATCTGCACTTTCCACATTTCTGACTTGGCTTATCTTGAAGATTGAAACCCAGAAAGGTTCATATTCTTGTCTCCATTGGCCCAAGCCAATGGATGGCCATGATACCACTTTTCCATAGTCCTCTTGAATCTTGCTTTTACAGGACAATCAAATTCCAGAAATCCTGTGTTTTCCTAACTTGTGATTATTGTGGAAAAAGATCCTGAAATATCCAAAGACTTTAATCTGTTAGTGAAGGCACCCAGCTAGCCATTCTGACTTATCCTAACAAGGACATGAGGGTTTTGGGTTCATTTAAGGAGGGGCTGGTGAAGGTTTCCACATAAGAGGTCAGCTCCAAACAAGCTGATATGTCTTCAGAGCACAACATGAAGTCAGTTGGAGATGATAGGTTGGATTCCAGAAGAAAAAATATCATCTTAGCAGAGCACTAGACTGAAGCAAGTTTTCCAAGGCCCACTACCATGGTAATACTTCTTACAGTCTGGGTAATAGGTAGTTTATGGGAGTGTAGGTAAGCTTATGTTTCTGATCCTTTGGCCTCATGTGGAGCCACTACATGAAAGTGCTTTTGAAAAGGTCTGCTAAGTTTTTAGTAGCTTCATTTCCATTTGTCAAACACTGTCAAACAACTTTCTTCTGCTGCAAAATCACTTCTAGCCTTTCCCTAACCTATCCCCTGCAAAAAAGTTCATTCTGTGGGTGGTTGTGTTGTAGCCAGCTTTTTCCCCTTCTCCCACCTTGTCCATACAACAGTTGTTATATAGCTATTTATCGGATTTGGAAAGCCATGCTCTCAAAACAGATGAATTTCACCCTGCTTATTAATTTGTCAACTCCACAAATTGGCCAGCTACCAATCTCAAGTAGCTCTTTTTTTTGTGAGAAATTTTGCCTTTCAAAGTATTCTTTGGAGGAAATAGGCAAGAAGTTTCCTCTCAAATGATAAGATTACTGTGCATATTCCTGTCTCTCCAAGCAAATGGGCAGAAATAAGTAGCAACATATTTTTTTACAAGACAGGGAAAGAACTACTCCGTAAACAACTGAGATGAGTCTGGTGCAATGCTCCTTTGGTATATCAAGTTCTAAAGCAAATGGTGCAATACACATTCAATGCCACAGTCTCTTAGTGTGCTAATGACAATACTTATCAATGTGACAACCATAATGATGTGCCTGCCTTCAGCTAGCTAAAGTAATATTACTGAAATAGGATGCGGTTGAAAAATCCTAATAGCATAAATTTTGCTTCCCGTAAAAAGTTTGTGTATTTCCCAGAGTTATTTTCATCTCTGCTTGCAGGGGTGAAGTCAGAATGGAATTAGAAAGGGAAATGCAACTTGGGAATCTGCTGCTGCCGCTCTCATTTATGCTCGTGCTGCTACTATAATGGAGCTGCTGCAGTTTAGGGAATCTGGTACTTGGAAATGGACATTATATCGTTTTGTTAACATGAAAGCCGCCCGTTCTTCAAGGAGCGATTGTACCGAGTTACACTAACCCTTAACTCTGGGAGGAGAGACTTCCTGGCAAGCATCCCGTTGCTGGCAATGGGACTCACTGCTGCTACTAACTGCAAGAGAGGCTAAATTAATGCACACTTTATTTGTGAGGACATGTACCTGACTCTGTGGTTATGTGTTGTATTTGTATGTTGTGTTGTATGAGATCAGATACTGCCTATAAGGACTTTTTCATGTGCCAGCTGTCTTTAGTGGATTAGGTAAACTGTTGTTCACAAGAAGACAGTTAAATCTGTATGCACTACAGTAGTTTTACTTGGGTTTTGCTTTAACACTGAATACATCCTCTGTGTTTGATGCTGGCTTTAAACACCATCAATTTTGTGCTGTCTCTTCACATCACAGATTTTAAGGAATAGTTACAAGTAGCCGTCACATTTCACTTCAGCTCTGTGATTAGAAAACACTTAAGTTTTGGTGTGGGTTGTATTTCTGTTGTTTTGGGATTTTTTAAAGTAATTTAAACCTTATAATCTTGCATCTTTTCAGGCAAATAAATTATTTATGTATAGCAGCTCAATTTTAGTTATCATTTAATTTTTCCCCCTTTTTAAGCTGCAGTGAAACCCTTGTCTCCTGTAGAACCATTGAAGCTACTAAATAATGTGGAATCACATATGAATTCAGATACAGAAAAGCAGGACTGCAGCCAAAGTTGTGATAAATCTGAAGAAAAAGACTCTAATCCAGAAGTGAATGCTGCTGATAAAAGCAGGACAGAATATTTGTATGAAGATCCTGAGATGGAGAAAAACAAAGACAGTATTACAGATAAAGATGTTTCTACAGAGGCTGGAGGAAGAATGTATTATCAGTGTGAAGGGGATGCTGAAGAGCTCAAGCCAAGCAGTGTGGATGGAGTAGAGGCTTCACAGCCTCCCTCTATGGATGCATTACATTCAAAAATCAAGGAGAGGCTGGCCCAGCTCCACATATCAACAGATTTTAACTTCACATCTGGTCTGGCTGCACAAGTTGCTGCCAGGTCTTTCACTTTTACTACAATGCAGGAAGAGACTTTTGGAGATGATGGGGAGGAGGAGGAAGAAGAAAAGACACAGGAGAATGAAGACCTTGTGGACAACTGTGAAAATGAAGAGAGAGGCTCTGAAAGTGAAGGAAAAGTATAAGTCTGAGCTGAACTTTATTAAACTAACAGCAGGCAGTTTGATGGAAAAAAACTGAGGTGGGGGGTTGAAGCTGAAAATACTGGATGGAAAAAAAAGGAGACCTACATATAATACATCGTGTTCCCTTAAGACTGATACACTAAATAGGACTTCTAAGTATATTGAAAATTTGCAGGTAAGAGAAGTTTGGGATGCATCCAAGAAATAGATGGCTGTCACTTTGCAAGATCCTAGTGATGGGGGTTGGAATCTACCTTTGTGTTTTCTGTTTTATTTATTTATCGAATGACATATTGCAGTTTTTCATTTCTAAATAGAAGGAAAAACAATGTTTTGATTTACAACAGACTCCATTTTTTTCCTTTCTGATTCTTTTGTCGTGGTATCAATGTTTGTTCCAACAAAAACAGCCAGGACATTTCTTTTGGAAGAACCTGAAATGTTCTCTGTGATTGTCCCCCACCACTTTTGTTTCACTGCTTGTGTCTGCAGTGTGTTGGCTAAGCCATGATAGGCATTTGTGATTCTTCAACTAGTGATATGGCACCCAGCTAAAATGTAGAATTTTAAATAAAAACTTGAAAGAGCTAGTATTTCATGTGTCCTGGGGTATGGGGCTGAAATAGTATAAAGTTAGTCATGCTTCATATTAAGGTTTATTTAGAATTTTATGAAGGGTTAATAAATGATGTCTATAAGTTGTAATTCATGTTAGAGAAATGTGTTGTAAGCAAATTTTAGGGAAGATTATAAGCACACCAGTAGAAGATACTACAGATAGCTAGAAGCTATCTATTGGATTGAGAGATGAGAAGTAAACACCTATTTATTAAGCCAGCTATTAATTGTTTGTTAACCTTTTGTAAACTGAACCTTAATGTAATTGTTTGATTTGATATAATGATCGATTGTACATTTTTGCTTATGTCCTGAAGTAATTTTCTTAAAGGAAATTATCTGTGAGCTTTGCAGTGTTTTGTTTGAACACCATACTTGCTTTTCACTAATGTTCTTTCACTTTTCCTTAGATCACAGCTTTAATCTGTGGGATTAAGAATCCATGAGAGAACTACAGCTATGTATTTTGTTTCTTGTAACTTAGTTAACTGATGATGAAGTCTGGATGTTTGGTATGAGGTTATGCAGGTTGCTTTTTTCTCTGTGGTGGTGTTACAAGGAGCAGGAAACTGATGCTAACCTCACAGAGGAGCTGGTTAATGGTTTCATTGTCCTCTCTTCCTTTTGCTGTCTGACACATAACAAAGTAAAGCTCCCGTGTCTCTAATGGTGAGAGCACCACTTCTTTGTGTGGAATACTCTACTTGGACACCAGCTACACTTCCAGGACAAAACACTGCATCAGTTACTTAGAGTATTTATTGCGTTTTGCAGATTCTGTAGAGTAAAGGGCTTTTTAGATGCTGGTGGTGCAGAACAATATCTTTCTAGGATGGTGTCATGGAAAGCAGGGAAGGTAACACTGGTCAGCAGGTTAGGGTGGAACTCTTGATGTCAGAAAATGAGTGTTTTCTTTCAACTCCCTGGCCTCTATTAGTGATTTTGCATGAACACTGTGAAATATGTGGACTTTTTCACAGATGGTAAAGAGGGAAATACCAATTCATAGAGAAGGGAGTATGACTTACAGTGTTCTTTCACTGTATAGTGCCTGTCTTCTCCCTCACACACAGGTTCTGGGAAGAGAACGTGTTGCCGTTTTTCATTGACCAGTAACACTGTGTTCTGTGTCCTTTATTTTGTGTAAGTGATTGGAAGCTGAGTGGTTGATGTCTTAAGGAGGTTCTAGGGAAAAAAAAAATCAGATGCTTTTCATAGTGTATTCAGAAGATAAGCCTCCTCTTAGTGGTAGAGTATATTCTTCTATAACTAAAGATTAGGCTAAGATGATGAAACACTTTTATTTTCTCTGTGGTAAGCAATTTTTTTTTTGACAAGTCTAGAACAGCTGCTTTGGATAGATTGTGTTTGAAGCATTGTCCATGCTTCTGAAGAAGTCTTCCTCATTCTTAACTTGAGATCCTCACAAAGTGCCCAGATATTTTTTTGTTCCTAGCTAATTGTTGTGACAGCCTAAATGTATCTTCCATCAATATTTTTCCATCAACTCATCCACCATCATCTCATGATCTGATGTTGTGTATCCCAGAAAGGGTACTCCTGACCTTTTTCTATGGGATCCAAATCATACTTTACAGTGTGTAAGACTATGATACCAACCTGGAAATGTAATCAGATTTAGGATATTAATTATCACTGTGTTCACAGTTTCAGGTGAAGTCAGAAGTAGCCTGAGTTGCATTGGTACTGGAATTGGTGACCAGTCTCACATTTATAAAAGCTGCTATCTCTTTATTCCTTTGCTGCAGTCCTTAGTAAAAATTCTGGAGAATCTACTTTGGTGGCTCACTTGGGGCCCAGTTTTATTATATGCTGGTCTTGGTAATGAAACTGGCCTAAAAAGCCCTGTCCATCATGAGTTGTTCATTTTTCTCCAGCAGATGTGTCAACATGGGGTTTTGTGGCCATGTTATAAACCAGTTCACGAGTCTAGCAGGTGAAAAATTCACCCCTTTTAGGCTTTTTTGCTTGTCACCATTCTCATTGCAGCAATGCAGTAACAGCAGTTACCTCAAAACAGCTGTGTCAGCATGTACTGTGTTGCTGGCCTGAGGCTCAGGAGAGCCCACATTTACATTATTGGCAAAGATGGTGTAGTGTGAAATTACAGCCTTGACATTAGACACAGCTGTGATCAAACAATGACCTTTTTGGAGGAAGTCCTGATCCTACTTTGAACAAATAGATTTTCTACAAGCAATTTAACTGATTTCCATGGTCTTACTTAATGCAGTCTTAGAAGATGCCCATATGAACACCTGGACTCACTTGTTTTCTCTGCCTCTCATCACCTCTGTATAAAACAGCCATCAGGTCATTTATTTTGATCTATTTAATATTCTCCTTGAAGAAAAATATTGCTAACAGTGTACAGCACACAAAGCCTGACTTCTCTCGAGTTGATAACCAGGTTCCATCTATGTATGTCATACACTCTGTTATGATCCAGATTTCCTCATAATTATGTCATTTGAAATGACTGTATATACATGCTGTAGGTTCCTTCATGAACCTGAAAGATTTCTTGGCATAATTTATTGCTGCCTTTAAAATAATGTTTGTGAACACACTGAAGTGTGCATTAGCTGTAATGAGTTGTCTTAATATATTGAGCATGTCAAGGTCTGAGTGCAGTTCTGTGTTCTTTGGCTCCTTACCCAAGATAGGGATTTTTGTGAAAACAGAACATTTGCTTCTTAGAGCTTTGCAACTTTTTGAAACATTTAGCAGGAAGTCCACAATAAATTATGGGTTATGACAAAGAATATCAGCAGCCAAAATCCTTTCTGAAGAGCAGAGCTAACAATAAATGCATTTTCCCTATCCCATTTCTAATTAGTAGTCCTGTGAAGTAAAGAAACAAGTTATATAGGGTTACATAATTTCTTCTCCTTCTACCTGGAAAGCACTCTAAAGACAATATTTGCTTCTTGGAGTGGATTACAATTTAACACTACATCTTTTTATATCACTTCACTTTACAGCTAAAGATCTAGGTAAAGGCTTAAATCTAGGCAAAGATCTGTGATAAGAAAGTAACTTGTCCCTTTTCTTAAGTGTATGTCATTAAAATTAAATTGTTGTGTCATGGAAGCAAATGTAGAGAGTTACAGATCGTCTTTCAAATGCAATTAAATGTACCTCTGTCAACTACAGGCAAGATTTGCAAATGTGAAAGCTTCTGCCATCAGTCATAGAAATGAGACAGTTTTACTTCCAGCAGAGGATTGCTGGACATCACTGAATCATGTACTTAGATTTCTAAATGCAAGATGGTATCTGATGGAGTAGCCAGTTTTACTGAGATAACAGACTTTGTCCCAAGCACACCTGTCTCCATGTGACTGTTTGTTGCAACATTGGAAATTTTATGGTTTTTTTCAGAAGTGCTAAATTTGCAACTTTCTCATTAATTTATATGCTGGACTGCATGGAGTTGTTTGCCCACACTAAATTCTGTAGTCTTGTAGGTTATCCCTTTCTTCTTTTTTTCCTTTTTTTTTTTTTTTTTAACAAACAAGAGGACAAGTACACTAAACTGCCCTTGACCTTTAAACTACTTTGTGAAGGGTGGCTGTAGTTCTGCAAGTGGCTTGTTCCCAGAGCTAACTGCTTTTCAGAATTAACAGATTTCATACTATCTCATCTGAGCAGAGTGAGAGAATGGCACTTGGTCAGTGTAAAGGGCCAGGCTGCTCTGGGATCTTGTCTGTGACAGGGACTAAACAGATGCTGAGGGAAACTATTGTGTCCCTACTATTCTCCAAACTATTCCTCAGATATTTGTGGCTCAGAGACTTCTTGACCCAGTGGTGGTGGATGTCACCTTAACAGGTTCTGATGGAATCCTTCTCCATAGATTTGCTCAGGCTCATGTTTGGTCAATTTTTCCTAGATCCAGTGCCAGTACATCATCATTACTGTCTGGTACGCATGAGAAGATTTGTCAATAAACTTCTTTGATGTTCTACTTTCCTCAGTCATTCTGCAGAGGTCCTGTTTTCTGCCTTTTGTTTGCTTTCCTTACAAATCTCTCCAGTTTTGGATGTATAATGACCAAAGTGTGGTGCAGTACTCCATACTAACCTCAGCAGTGCAGAGTACAGAGTAATAATCACCTCCCATGAAACACCAAACCTTTCAAATGTATTTGAGTCCATATAGACAGAAAAATCCTTTTAGATCTTTTTGCCCTAGCTATTAGGATGGCAAATGAAAATATTTGGTCGGATAGAGGAGAAATATTTATTCACTGTCAGCGGGATTTGGCTGGACAATGTTTTTCTTTGCTAACAAAACAAAAAGTTGTTAAAACAAAATGATCTCCCAACAGCTGCCACCTGGTCTAACACAAACTAAAGATGCCAAACAACACTTGTTTAAATTTCAATTTGACTTTGCAGAGCTTTTTTGGTCTCTGATGCAAAATATATTATCACACAAGAAACATGGCATTGGATATATGGATATCAGAGATCAAACCAAAGGCCTCTCAACCAAAGGCTAATATTTAAAATGCTTGGTGGTGTGCTTTATTCATTTTCTCATTATATTTAATTCTCTCCTGTATATGTGTTTATTTTGCCACCTGGAATTTTAAATGCTAAAAAATACATCCAATTTATTCAACTTGGAAATTTGTGCAGAAATCAGATAAGAGGTAATGGTAGTGCGTGGTAAGACACAGTCATAGCAAGGGGTAAAATCTACCTCCCATGAACTGCCCTTTGTAGATGGATAAAGCAATGTTGCTGGAGCTACAGCTGGATATGACACTGTTCTTGATGTGCTGCCTTCCCTTTCACACTGCTGTGGCTCAGATTATTGGCAGCTTATCAGAACAGAACTTGGCTCAGCAGGGTGAGTGCACTGTTAGCCCATGTTACACTGTCTGTATCGAACACAGGATTCTGAAAAAGCCCCTGCAATTAATAAACAAGGAAAAAGTTTCTCTGTTACAAAGTGGCTTATTGTAAAAGGGTTGAATGGGACCAAAACTTGACTACTTTCATGTGATCAGCATATCTTGACCCTTGTACCTTCTCAGCTTTAAATCTTAAAGGCCTCCTGGACAGTTTGCTTTAGAGGATGCAGTTCTATGACAGCTTAAATCACTTCATGTTCATGAAATCCAGTCCCTCTTCTAGGCTGGCTTTTGTGAGCACTCAGTGATCTAGGATATGGATAGGACTGGAAGTGCATCAGTGCTTTAACTTGCAGCTGGCTTCCTCAATCCTAATGAGGATGATGCCACTCATTACTTTCCTCACTCATTTTGATTTCTTTTGTTCTTGAGGCCTAGGCTGCCCCAAGACCATTTGTGTCTTACTCCCCAAAGTTTTTAGGAACTGTTTATGATACTGCCAGTAAAACTGAAATTATTGTGCATGTTTTTTTCTACCTACTAATTTCATCCTTCTGGACCCTCTGACATCCATGGTCCTCTCCCTTTACCACCACTTTTAAGAGGTTCAGATTTTAAAATAACACACAAATTCTTTTTATGTGTATTTGTAACAGAAATAACTAGACCTAGAGTTGTGTACTGACTTTCTCACTTGAGAACTGAAACAGAAGGCAGGCACCATAAATGGGGAATGTACAGTCAAAACAGAAATAATAATGTATAACAGCTCAAATTTATACCACACTCCTGGTGTATATTGACTCTTATAGGTAATTCTGGCTTACTGAAAAACATTTTACAGTTGCATTTTAAAAATAACTGCAACTCTATTACAAGGTCCCAAAATAAGTGTCATTAGTTGGCTTGATTTGTGCTCAAATCTTAATATTTAAAGATTGCTTCCTGACCTTCTCCAGCTGCGTGGATGAGAACTGAAAATAATCTCAGATTTCCAAAGAGAGAGCGACCAATCCTTTCCGTTACTTTGTGCTATTAAAGAAAGGTCCATTCCTAAACAAACAAAAAGAGAAATGTCAGTATCTTCAATAGCCATCACTGACAGAGAATCATGCATTTGATCTCAATAGAAGCACCATAAATGCAGGCTATTTATAATGCTTGATATCTGTGTTTCAATAATAATAATAATAGGCTTTAACTGCATTATGGGATAAAAGCCAGAAATGTACAAACTGTCCAGTAGATCTTTCATCCAAAGGCACAGCTGGTGAAATTTAAACAAGTTCATGTTGGCTGTTCCTGCACTGCTCAGTATGACATTGCAGTCCAAGCTTTTCATGTCCCAGCGTGGATGTTCACGGGTGGTCTGCAGGCACCTGTGTGCTTGAGGTCTGCAAAGCTTGCAGTGATCACAGAACAGTGCTGAGTGAAACCTAAATAGGAACAGGATGCTTCACAAATATTTTGGATTTATTGTCTGTCTTCCTCTGTTGTAGCATCCATGCTGTATGCAATCCCACTTGTGAACTTTTCCCTTCCTACCTTTCCTTTTCATAGGCCACACAAACCAGTTGAGGAGGGTTTTATAGTTTGTTTCTCACCTGTGGGACTATCTGTAATGCACCAGATAAGTTATCCCCCGCAGAAACTTAAACATTAGTGACCAAACTGCAAAAGATGGACCCTGGGCTGAAGAAGCTCTTCTGGTTTGACCACTTCTGCAAAGGGTTCTCCTGAGATGGGTGACCACAGGAGTGCTGAGCTAAGTGCGATGACTCTGCAGGTGTCTTTCAAAGCTCCAGTTTTTACTAAGTCTGACCTTTTCTCTGATTGTCTCTCTCTTCCCTCTTAGCTGCCTTCAGCTCTTCTCCAGCATTCTCTGACCAACTGCTGAGGAATTTGGCCGCTTTTTTCCGTTAGTTCTGAGGCCTTTTTCTAAACTTTATGAAATGATAGGCTAGAGGGAGTCCACGCCAAGGTGCTGCTGTGCATCCTCAGTCATAAACTCATAAACAGAAGGGTTGGTAGGGCTGCTGCAATGTCTGTCCTGACATTCCTTCCAGGAAGCTCTGACCTACATTTCAACCTGGCCTCCTGTTTCTTCCCACTTCAGAACTTCACTCCCAGGAATTTCCTTCCCTCCCTAATGATTGTAAGATGCTAATGCCTCCTCAGCAAGACTGACCCTCGAACACATGTTCTTCATTACACGAGCCTTACTTGTGCTTTCCCACAGGAGGGTGGCACAGGCATGGCTGAGTCTGCCTTCCCCTTAAAATGTTTGCTGCTTTCAGCAGTAGGGGCTGAACATGTACTCTCCAGCTGCTATGTTAATGTGCTTTGGCTCCACAGCTGCCTGATCTTGAGCTCAGAAAGCGCTGGGATCTAGCAGTTGTGCTTAAACCTTTCCCACTGGTAAAGAGCAGGTGTTGTCAGAATACAAGTATTACTAAATTTCCCTGAATAGAACCATTTTGAGTTTTTATTGAGGAGCATAAACAAATTATTTCTTAATTTAAGAGGTTTGAATAAGCTTTATAAATATATATATATGTGTGTGTGTATATACATACATACAGATATATATATGTATATACATACACACACTCCCCTTCATGATGTAAATGTGTATTGCCAGATGTCCCACTGCAAGGCTTGTCTAGCAAAGAGGCTGTATTTTTTTCATATCAAACTATCCCATTACTTACTTGAAAGGTAAACAAAAGCTTAATTCTTGCTATCCAAAGGCAAAAGAATGGTATTCTACCAAGCAAACTGTGGAAGTATTTCAAACCTGATTTTACATCTTTTATTAGAAAAGCTGCTTCACTTTGTTTTCACTTGTCAAGTCTTTGCACCTGAGCTGCTGTGAGTGCCTGTCATTTTCCCTGTCTTAAACATGTAAACAAATACATGTTCCTCAACATCTCCTGCCTGCTAGTCCTAGCATTTTCCAAAACAGGGCCTAAAGGCAGCATAGAACAAGGAACACAGGGAAGGGAAAGAAAAGAATCTTGATAAGCTGCTGCTTAATTGGCTAATAAATGAGAGCTAAAATGTGAGAGGAAATGTTCAAAAGAACAAACTGCAGCAAGAGACTTCTGGCAGGGCTACAGAGGGAAATCACATGATACATTCTGAAGTTTGCAGACACTGGGAAGGATCCACAGTTTCTTGTCCATGTGGAGACAGGAAACACTCACCAGACTGGTAGTCTTCAGCAGCTTTTTTTTTAAAACAAGCCTCTATTTTATCTGTGTTTCATTTCCATAGAAAGACTTGCTGGTTTTTGTGCTCTGTGCTCAAGCTCTGTATAATCAACTTCTGCATCTCTTCCTTTAAGTTCTGTGTGAAGTCAGTCTCCTTCCTTGCACTGCACTGAAAACCTGTGTGCTTTGGCTCTGCGGAGCCTCCCCTGCACCCGCCCTGCCCGTGGCTGATGCTGCTTTAAACAGGGTCATTCGATCAGCCTCCAGGAGGTTCAGATCAGCAGGTCCTTAAAGCAGGTATGAAGCCTGGGGGCTGGCTGTGCTAGGGCTCCAAGAACTCAAGTTCCGGGTTGGATGTAGGCAGTAGCAGGAAGACATTCCTGGATGCTGACCTTTTGTTGTGATAGGGCTTCCTGCCTATGACATTTCCCCAAATTATTTTGTTTCTCTTTTTTGTACTTCATTTACCTCCATTCTTTTTCCCATGGATATGAATTTGGACCTAAGGTCTTCTTTACGTATTTAATCATGTACATCACCAGGATTATTTTTAAGCCATTTTAAAATTTTTGCCTGGGTTTCCCCAGTTTCAGAAGTAGTTTTCTTAACTGTAATGCTAACCACTTTTAAAGTCTTTTTGGTTGCTATTATTTCTTCAGCATCTATAATAAAATTCTGCCTCACTAATGCCTGTATCATTTTTTCTCTTTATCCTGTATCCCTGACAGTTGTCTAGGTGGAGTGGATGTGGCTTATCCATCCTCCAATTAGTAATGATTGAATGGAATAGAGAACGCTTATACAGGGATGCAAAAATGCTGTATGAGCACTTTGCTTGATTTTTTATACAGAATTTTATTTATAATTCCACTTTCATCCTGAAGATGGAATTAATTTTAAGTAATCCTGGCAATAGTTTCTGCAGTATTTTTTGCTGACTCCTTGGTACAAGCACTTTAGTAATGAGCACTTGTTACTCTCTCCTGAATTAGTGATGACTGAAGAAAGAATGTTTTTCTATTGTGTCGTATGCTTCCCATTGTACCTTCCCCTCATCCTTCAGAGACCTCTGTGCTGTGGCAACTGTTGGCAAAACTCCTTTTAGCATCACCTAAATGCCTGTGTAGGTGGGGCTTTAGGAAGAAAATAATGTGTCAGTTGAGAACACTGGTAGCAGGTAGATCTTTAATCCAGGAATGGGGTTTAGGTGCTCTGCAGATGTATTCACTTGTGTGTGACTCCTAAGAGACAGACTTCCTTTGCAGGCTTCAGAAGTGCCAAAAGAGCAGCAACAGGACGGAGTCACTCCTTTTATCTGGAGCTTTTCCGTTCCCTGGTAATGCTTAGACTTTTGTATCAGCACTTATCAAAGGCTGTGTTCTGCTGCTGTTAGGAGTTGGGGCTCCTGTTCCCAACACCTCTTCCTGTAAATGTTCCCTGATTTGGTTTTAGGGTTAACAGCTACTGACCACTCTTCTCACTTAGGTATGACCACTCTCACCTAATTCACATCCTCAGGAAGGCAGGCTTTAGAGGTTACTGGGAAGAAGGGAAATAATTTGATCATGAAAGGCAAGAGGTGAGGTAGGAGTATTTTTTCTTTTGAATCTTGCTGCCAAATTGGTGCATAATTCATTGTGCAAAAGGTCTTGCTTAATGTTTGCTGTTTTCAGGTTTGTGTGTTTGTTTCCATATGGAATACTGAACAGATCCAATTGCTGCTGTTAGAAGGAGATGTCTGTCTACCAAAAAGGAATCCATAATGTTTTCCTTTACTTGGAGACTTCTTGAATGCTAAATTGCCTGTGTGTATACTTCATAATGTACCATATGCAAATATTCTTCAGGAATTGATACTACCACTTCAGTCAATATTTTCTATGTTAGAACTGTATGTTTCCTATACTGCCAAGAATGTATATATATCTATGAAGACTTAAGATTGTATCTTTTTGAGCAAGCCTCTTTCTTCAACCATCTGAAACTTTCTTCCTGTTTCTCAAGTTTTCTGCTAATTTATTAGACTCTTGTGTTATATTGTGTACTTTTTGTATCAGTTGTATTGCTGTATTTCTTCTTTCTCTCATTAAAACCTGTTCTTCTCATCCTTCTACTGTGCTGCTTCATATTGGAAGTACTCACACCATATCAATTAACAGATCTAGTGTAGTGGGTCAGCCTGAGGTGGATCCAGACCAGTCCTAAAAAGCCAATCATTCAGACATTATCTTGTCCCACTGATCCCAAAACATAATCAGGTTTATTGTATTAAGCTTAATTTTGCAGCACAGTCTGTACTTTTACAATATATCAAAGAAGAAACCTGGAATGGGACTCTCAAGGTATAAACAAATGGACAAGTACAAAAAATGTACTGAATTATGAAGCCCATAACTCTTATGGATGATTGTTTCTGCCTACATTTATTAAGATATTGGTGGGCTTCCTGAGGGAAGCAAATTTTGAGGAGAGATTTGGAAGAGGATTCGAAGGGCTATTTTTTCCTAGAAATATGGCCATCAACTTAAGTTAGTCAGTTATCTGTGCCATCTCCATGCTTAATTCATCGGACAGGTAAATGAAAAAAGTGAATGCGGGTTAGGACCTGCATTGCTTACTTCCATTAAAGAAACAGCTGATTTACAAACAAGAAAATGCTGTCTCACAAGAAATACTGTCTCATAAGAAATGACTCCATGAACAAATAATGCTTTTTTATCCTCCCAGTGAAAAGCAAGATTTTAAGTGTTTCACTGATGTTAATTCCTTTTTAGCAGTGCAGTATGTTCCCTAACCTGGAGCTCTTAACAGGCTCTCTTCCCCACAGAATGGTATGCACAAGGAAAGAGTTCAAAGGTCCTGTACAGTGGGCCTTGGAATTGGAAGGTATTGGAAGAAAGGAAGTGAACAGAACATGCATGTGCACCTGTGTGTTGAGTATCCAGCAATTTTTGGGGCTTGGAAATCAGCTGTCAAGATGGGAAAATACCAGAAACTTCTACTCTTGGAAACTTAAGGATGAAGTTAATCTCATCTTTAGCACCAACTTTATAATTATGTCAGAATATGTGGAAATAGCTATGTCACCTAGCCTTGGTTTTCACACAGACGCTTCATCGCCCTCTCCTTCATTAAAACTATTTCTGTGCCACAGTTGCACCTGTGCATGAAAGAACCCCATGGAGTGTCCCAGTCCATTTAAGGATTTCTTGTCATGGTGTTGTGGTAGCAAGAAGCAGAAACACACATGTAGAATAACCATGCTGGTTCTGACCACACTTGACTTGGGTTATATGTAGGCTTAAATTAGGCAAATGCCTGTCTGTGCAACTGCATACATTTGCTATTTGCTTCTATAGTTGCATTTAGGGATGATACCACAGTGGAAAATATTAAGGAAAATTCTAGTGTAGAGAAGAACTAGCATAGGAAATTCTACAGGCCACTGTAGCCTTTTCAATCACTCACAGAAGTGTTTGCAAAAACACCCAGCCTAAAGCTGATCTGTCCAGACTTCAATCAAGAATGCTTGACTTGGAGAGAAAGCATGATAGGCCAGTAATTAATATATTTTACAATGCTACTGTTAATTATCTGGTATATTTAATCCCTGACTTCTCTACCATGCCAGTAATTGTTTTGTGTGCTCATGAAGTGACAAGCTTCCTTCAGAGATGAATGGACTGCAACTATAATATGTGCCATTGTTTGATACAAATGAAACACATTGTTTTGTTAAGTTAAAAAGAAGTCAAAGAAAGAGACATTCCATGACCTGTCTAAGCTAGCTGAGAGCAGCTCAGCAAAAGACTGCTCAATTCATTTTGGCCTATATTCTGTGTTATTCTTTGTTGTCACTGTTATCATCTGCTTCTTAGCTCTTAACAGTAGCTTAATAGATCATCAGCATCGGCATCATCAGCAGTAGCAGCAGCAGCATCATTGCCTGCATGATCGATTGGTTAAACCAAGAATGGAAACAGTGATCTTTGCATTCATTCCAGGCACTCTTGAAGTTTCAGTTTGATTACTGGCCTGCATCAGCTTTAAATTGAAAATAAATATATGGTTCCCAAAAGCCATGTAGTAAATAAATTGCATAAGTTGCAATTATTTCCTTTCTCTGCCTATCTTTATTTCTGCTTTGAAAACTTCTGTGAGAGAGCCAACTATTGCAGGACATGCTTTAGCTCCTGGGAATGCTCCCTCCAGGAGCTGTATGCTCAGTATGAGGATGTGAGGTATTTTACCATCTCCTGCTATTTCTCTAGGTTATGTTTCTAAATTTTCCCTGCAAATATTAATGAAATAAAGAAGCTAATTGCTAGAAGACAGCTGGCAAAAGTAATTGCTCCTTTAATTGCAATTAAATTTTTATGACAAGTGCCAAAATGTATATATAACAGCCCATAAAACAAGTCTTGGTCAGACATGCACAAAGAAACAGGGGATGAGCCCAGGACCTTCCTCTCTTTTCTTGCTTCCTCCTTGATAGTAACTACTGGTAAAGATTCTGTGACTCAGCAGCTGGGTTTAGACAGCCCAAACTCTTGAATGGGACAGGAAGGAATATACAAGATGGAGAACTTGTAAACACACCAAAAATGTCCAAGTACTTTGATACTGAGACTGCTGTACTTGCTGCTCTGAGTCACAGTGCTTTATATATAAGAAATTAAACAAAGAAGCCAAAGATCTCAGAATGAAATTATTACAACCAATGCTGATGGAAAGTAAAATACCTGAAGACAAAATCACTTGGAAGTAACCCATGTGATAATCACTCTGTCTTAGCTATTTTTAAGCTCTTTAGTAGACTGGCTGTACCCAATGATAATAGAATTGGCAAAGAGCAGCTTTCCTTGGATGTACATCTGCCAAAGAAGAGAACAAAAAAAATGCTGAATTGCCAAGAGCAACCTCTTAGTCTAAATGAAGATGATAGATTGAAAAACAAAGAGGGTTGTTGGTAGCCTGACTTACAACTTTATTATGGGATCAGCTTTCACCTTTCATGACTTTTTTGTATAAAATATTTTATTTTATTTAAGAATTTAAAAATAAAACTCAGATTCTTCTGGTCCTTCCCAGATTTCCAAAGAGCATATGGGAGTGTACAAAACAACATTTTGCATGCTGTTTCATGGACTATCAAAACCACCATCTATCTTGGTAACATTTCCATTTAGGTGTGTCATAATATGATATATTTGAAGATGAACACAATGAAGTACTTTAGACACAGGAAATATCAACTGCTTGGGTTTTCTTTTCATATGTTAACAATTTTTTTTATTTTATTTGTTGTTGTTGTTGTTGTGGTTGTTGTTGTTTTGTCAGTTTACCAAGAAGGGGTAAAGTAGGATATCCTGCTTTTAAACTTTTGTAAGTAGCAGTGAATTTTCCTGTTGAAATATTGTATCTCTTAGGAAACTTTTCTAGAGAAGAAAGATGACCAAGGTTATTTTGACAAGTGATTATAAACCTATAGGAATTAACTAGGCTTGATATTCAAAGCCATAAATTTTCAAAATGTAGGCAAAATCTGAAACTTGAGTATTTTCTTCTCCCTAGAAAAGCGAACCACAAAACTAAAGCTAATTCAGAGCTGTTCAGAAAGATCCAAAAACATTTCCCTACTCCTACTTCCACAGTTTTGAACTTGATTTTGATTGTGAAGGGAATTTAATGATGTCTCAACCATTTGAATGTTTCCTGAAGGTGGTATTTATAGATTGCTGTCACATCATGACATTCTCAACAAAGTAGACAAGTTAAAACCCAAATTCTGTTTTGTGCTAGAATTCTTGAAGAAGTTGAGATAATGATGCATTTTGTAGTAAGATGTCAACAAACAAAAGGAGGCAGCCTTCTGGATTTTTAGAGTCTTTCTATTCACTCTGGGTTTTAGTCACAGTATCACACACTAGTCTATGTCCCCAGATTCAAAATTACCAAAGTTCAAATAAGAGAAATAATTTTCCAACATATGGCAAAGACTGTTCCACACATATAACATATGGATAGATATAGCATAGGGATGATGTCAGACTTAGGGCTTGAGGAAAAGCCTGCTGAAATACTAGATACAAGAAGCAAGGTGAGAGCAATAGCCTTTTCTTGGTCAGTGACATAGTTGGGTCAGACTCATGCTGACATGAAGGCCCATGTCACTGTTCTGGCAGTGTAAAGGAGCCTTTGTTTCAGAGAAAATTGGCTGAATTGAATTTGAAACTGTAAGGATCATTTAAGCTGTTGTACTGTCCAAAGCTGCTTGTGTTGTGGGATGTTCTAGTGTTAAACATGGAAACCTCTGGCTTACTTCAGGGAAGCTCTCAGCTTGCGAGACTCCATGAATGCTTCAGGGTAATGCATATTCAAGCAACAATGGATGTATTGTTCACTAGATGGAAATCCAAAGGACCACTGAATTTCCTTCATCTTACACTTATATTACAGATAACCACTGTTATGGTTGTATGTGTTAATCTGTAATATAACCAGTAATGAATGTAATATAGAACACTGCTTTTACTGCTTTTACTTATGGGTATTGAGAGGGGGGAAAGGATTTTTCAGTTTTACAGCAAAAATTATTACAGCAATGTTTTACTCAACTCTGAAACATTTTTCTTTCAGCTGGGTACCATTAGTCCCATTACTATGAAGAGCTTTATTTACCTGTGTGAGAGGAGCACTCAAAGCAGCACAGATTTGGAAGTGATGAACAATTACATCAACATAATACATGTCACATTATAGCACAGGTCCTTGTTTTTCTGTCCTCTTGTTTAAATTCACTGCTGGGAGCTATGTCAGCATCATAACAGAGGGAATCCTATAAGCTCTCCTTGGGGTACACTTTTGAGTATACATCAGCAAATGACAACTAGACTTGGCATCAGCTACTGATTCTCTGGCTACATGGACCCTTTTATGTCTGTATTCTTTCCCTAGAGGCAAATTCTTATTTATTTCCTGACTATTTCTTCATTTTCCTATTCTTATTTCATTCTCTTCCTCATATCTTGTACTATGTTTCTCTCCCTGCTTTTTTTCCTTTTTGATAATGCCTCATCCTGCTTCCCATAACTTCCCCTTCTCTCCCCTTCTCTATCATGTTTTTCATTACACAGATCATCCAGTCTCTTGGTTTTCCATCTCTCTTATCATTCTTCCTCAGTTCTGCATGTTCTTTCCTTGCCTATGGTGGGGGCACAAAGAACATGAGAAGAAACCCCCAGCCACTTCCAGCCCAGCTTACCGCTTCTGCTCCATACACCAGGGATTTGCACTTTGGCTTGGTTCTCACATGTGGTGTAGTCCAACTGAGCCTTTCACTGCCACATGGATGAGGAAGTCCCAACACTGCTCCCATGCTGGCTTTGTGTAACCATGGGCATTATCCTTCTGCCAAAACATGGTGGGGTGCACACTGGTTGTGTTGCATTTGGAGCTCTGACAGCGTTTCAGTGCGGCTAACAAGCAGGTAGGGAAGCAAACTTCTGCCACTGTGGGGCTGCCTACAGAGTGCTTTGCAAACAGCACTGCTGTTCTCTGATACATGTGGTCCATAAATGTACAAAATGAAGAGGCTGATGGACGGGGTAGGTACCTCTGTTCCAAAAATGATCTGATGCATGAATGCACACTGCATTGAAACTTTTCTAAGTGAATAGAAATGAGAACGCTGCCTCTGGCAATCATCATTGCTGTCAGAGGAATGTAACCCTTTCCATTACAATTCACCTGGTTGATTCTGTGATGTTATGACATTGAGGAATTTCATTATTCTTTCCACCACAAGCAATCAATTTGTGCCTTGAAGCATAAAATTCAAGTATGCTTGAAGCTTTGCTTTGCTCACATGGTACATAAATGTTACCAGTCAAAGTTTTCCAGTGCTCTTCAAGTTCCTGTCACCCTTATTACAGCCTTCTGTAACACATGACTGTCACAGGCTGGCATTTTATGGCATAAGTAAAAGTTTTACTTTCTACAGGACACCTTTCTGGCTTCCTTCACATCTAAAACACCAAGAACTTATAAAATAAGAAGATTCATTAGCAAGCAGCTCTCAAGGTCAACTTTTCTCAGTAAGTATAAACTGGCATAGCAAAGCTTTTACTCCTACTGGGATAAATTTAATCCAGAGTGTTTTAAACCCAGGTCTTTAGTAAAAGCTGAGAGGTAAATTTGGATGGTGGCATTCTGGGGGGGTGGGGGTAGATTTTTTTCTCCTCTCAGAGCTAAACATAGTTCTGGCAAATAGCCCCAGACTGAAATTCTTGAGAGAGTCATAATAAGCAAGCCAGGGCAAAGAGGAATGTTTTTTTCTCCCTGACTAATTCTTCCACATAAAAAGGTGAAAGGTCAAAGATGAACTTTAATACTAATGCAATTCTGAACTTCTATGCAGTAGTCTGTCAGAACATTAAAAAAAAGTCAAAATAAAAAGTGTTTTATTGTTGGCAACAGTAGGTTGGTTTTATAAGCATGTATATCTCCATCCTGATTTCTTTTAACCTTTGGGAGAATGGGAACTTTGAGATATTAAATGCAGACATTAAGCAATGCACAGTAGGGGTTTTGTGAGTTCAGCTCACCCCATACTTTTCCTCTTATGTGCCCTTCTGCATCATTCCAGCTGACAAAAGGAGTCAATTAGGGCTGTCTTCATGTTATCACAAGCTCTCTTTCCCTAGCGTTTTTTGACCGAGACGGTCATTCTTGAGGTTAATTTCCTTCTGCCTTCTGTTGAGGAATATTTCATGTGGATTACCAAACTTCACATGCTCTCAACATAAAAACAGTTCTGTTGATTCAAACTGCCCCTTAGAGATGCAACTAGACAAATACATATGAGGATGTGCATGCACATTTAAAAATAAAAAGATATTTGCTCATGCTGAAGTTTATTTAAATTTAATCACTATAGCTGAAATACATGTAATGAAAGCTTTGTTATCTCTTTGGGTTTGTAGTGCCACCCTTCTTGGGCTGGCAATGTACAAACAAGATGGTTGAGCTGTCCTTTTCACATTATAAGATTATCTGTGCTGGTGATGATGGCATACAACTTCTAATCCCCATGGGGTGTGCAGATAGCAATCTAACCTGGGAAACACAAAGTATAACTTGGAAGTTCAGCAATGCTGGAGTGGCCAAATGCATATCAACCAGCATGAATCTGCAGGAAAGCAAGGGGAGTGGCCAGAGCTCCAGAAGATATAACCAATAAAGAAGGGTTCCATAACCTGAGCTTGTTTAGCACACAGACATGAAGACTGAGTGCAGGAGTACAGTTATGGAAGACAGAAAGGGACATAAAAATATGACCTTCTACAGAAAGAAAGAGAACAGCCTGTTTTCCATGTCTATGTAAACAGAGAAAGAACACGTTTTAACTATAGGAACTAAAACTAGACAGGAAAAACTGCCAAGCAATGCGAGAATAAAGCATTCAGATGTATTTTTGTGAAGATATTGTGGCTTCTCTATCAGTTTTTACAAACAGCTCAACCAGCAAAAGTAGATTTCAACTCACCTGAGGCTGAATCCCTCAGGAGTGAAACAGGCATTTCCAGCATGTGATTCATTTGACGCACTCCCACAGTACTTTGGAAGGAGACAAATTTCACAGTGAAAGTGCCTGTTTTCCTTCAGGGGCTGTGAAAGACTCTAGAAAATCAATTCAAGTCTAAAGCTCTGTTTTGTAGATGTCTACAGCTCTGTAAGGATTGCACCACCTCTTGTCTCCATAATGACACTGACAAATTGATTTTGTACTGGTAAAAACAGCAAGGCTTGATGACCTCTTCAGATTATTTCTAGACTGTGGAGGAAGTCAAGAACTGTCACTAACTGTTTTCCTAAACTAAAGGCCTAACTGAAAACCAAATTGCCTGTTCAGTAGGATGAGAGTAACAGAAATACATTATTGATTAATTGCTGCTTGGCTGAATAATTGGAATGAGATAGTGAATAATGTAATGGTTAATAAGCAAACAAGTACACTATCATCACAAAGGAAACAAAATGCCTTTCTTAATCAAAGAAACCAAGAGTAGAAGCAGCATAGATTTCTCTCTGAGTTGTTGACTGGCCTTTTCAAGATATCTTTTGTGAACCATAAAACTGTACAAAGAGTTGATGTGTGTATTGTTAGGTACACTGTATAAATAGAGGACTCCACATCCTGGGCTTATTTCTTTAGCATTACTTTTACTGGAAGAAAATTACTAAAAACACTGTCATCTTGATTATCTGCAGCAAAAAATGGCAGAAACTATTTTGAATTACATTCTCAGAAGACTCCCATTCAACCCTTGAATCCAGAAAAGTCCAAATTCACTGGCAGAAATTCCTTCCATGCCATTGATAAGCTGCCGAATCAGCTCAAAGCATTCAGCCTGTCTCACAATGAGTGCACTTAAGAAGCTGGCAAGGCTGGAAGGCAAATGCAATTATGGAACCCAGACTTCCTTTTAAGAGTTTTGGATCCTGAGAATCAGCTGAAATTAAATGAATTGGTGTAATTTTCCCTCACCTTTTTCAAGGCAGTACTCTTATTTTTCAAGGGAAAAGTGTCATGAAAACCTCACCTATAAAGTTCCTCATACTGACAAATTAGCTTGGCTGGCACAACTAGTTATAAATGGGTACTGTGCCTTATCACAATGCTGTCTCCATATTTTCAACCTAGACTCATGTAGCAACAGCAATAAAGTTACCAGTGGATTTAATGAAATCTTTGTTGGGTTTCCCATCTCAAACCTGCATGCTAGGACACTGGCTGAGGATGAGGAAGTCTGGGATTGGTTAAAGTCCGACTGGTATCCCCTGACCTTTATGGGAGTCTGGTACATATTCATATCCTGGGAAGAAAACCCATGGATTTCCCTACTCTTCGTCCCAGGCTTTGCATCTATGCTTGGATGGCTGACTTCCCCACAGATGTCTCTTTGTAAGTGTGTAGGAATTTCACCACTAATGGTAAATGCAGCAGGTGTTACGAGGGCAAGCCTTCTCCTTTTCCTGCTTTGTTTCCTTTTCATTTTTCCTCTTCCAGCTTCCTCACACATTTGGTGAGCTTGTGGTTGGTTTTCACACTTAGCAGGTTGCCAGTGGCACAAACCAGGCACTCTGCTGCTTGTTGGAGAGGCTTCTGTCATTGTTTGAGATAAATGGAGAATCTGGACTAATGGGCCAAATCCATCTGTGCTTACACTAAGTAAACACTAAGTAAGTGTCAGTAACTTTCACAGCCCTTGTTGCTTTCCTCAAGCATGGGAACACGATTCCAGACCCATGGATATGGGTTAGATTTCAGGTTGCTTTCCCCTCTCTATCACATCATGGTGTCAGTTTGACATGCTCCAGAAACTGGAAAATGCAGTTGTTGAGAATTGTGCTGCTAGAGGTGAATCAGTCATATCCAGAGGTGATTACACATGTAGAAATGTAATCATTTAATGCCAGTGCCCCTCAGCCAGCTCTCATGATATTTAACTGCTGTTCCATGCTGTATGGCACTGATGGGGCAAAGTGCTACCTTGGCTTAAGTTCATTCTTAAACTGGAACAGCACTGTGTTTTGCATGTATGTAAGCACACCATGTTTTATTATTGTAGGATTCATATGCTATCCTTGTCATTTCTTCACAAATAGCAAATGATTATCAAATTGTAAACTATACAGAAAAGGCATCTACTTTGGAAAAAAAGAGGAATGAAAATCCCATGGGAAAGAAAAGTGAAGGAATGTTTGGTGTTTGGTAATTATTTTAACTCAGCACAAACAATGCTTTTGAAGAGGCACTTCTTGCAAATAAAATGTTGGTTCCCTTCTGCCTCCTGCCCCTCAAGCACACAGCTCCCTAACATTTTGAAAGCACAGGAATTAAGTCCTGGCTGAAGATCTTTAGATGGGGGCAGGGGGAGAGAGTGGGATTGTCCATATGGCAGGAAGCACATGCCACAATCAGGAGAAACAACTGCCCCTGGGAGCAACTACGTTATTGTGATGCTTCTGTAAAATCATTTCCTTGAGGCATCTAAGAGACTATATAGAAAGCTGTCTAAAGGCAAATGTTTAATATCATGCAGCATTTCCTTCTTGCTTAACATGTTCATTAAAACTTGAACCTAATTCTTTTTTTTTTTTTTGAGGCCATGAATTCCTTCTCTCAAACTCATTTGTATTTATTTAGCTGAACAATAATTTTAGTAGGAAATTAAGGATGGACTCTGTCCTAAGTGTACTAAGGGTAGCCTTTTAAATTATTAGACATAGAGACAATTGTGTTTCATTTTGAAGGGTTTTCTTCCTGATCATCTGAGGAAATTCCAAGGACCAGAGGAAATTAGTTATCTGCCTCCAGAAGAAAGCATGTAAAATTAAGTAGGTTTTTAATCTTTTACACAGTTTGTGGGAAACCTTCCCTTCCTGGGAACATTAGCTGTGCTTCATCAAGGCTTTAAAAATTAAATATATACAAAATTGCTTGATATATTTTGCCAAGGATGACTTCAGAGGTAAAGAGCCTTCTTCTCATGAACTCTGTGCATTTTCCTTCCTAATCCTAAAATTTTACTCCAATTAAAGCAATAACCTTGCACATATTGCTATAAAAACAGATGTGCAGGATTATACCAAAGGCTCATTGAACTTGTCCACCATCCTGTCCCTGTGAGTGCCTGGTAACTGGAGGAGGAGTGGAACAACATTTAAAAGAAGATCCTTCTTTCTGTGATCCATATCAGCCATTAGCAGTTAACAATTCAGTGGACTTCCATTACCAGGGGATCAACAATTGAGGGATTTCCTCAACCAAAAGTTGTGTCTGGGCCATGACTTTTCACAGTTGCCAACACAGCCAGCCCTCAGGAATGTATCTAATTCCATTTTGAACACACTTACACTTTTGGCCTCCTCAACATCCTGTGGCAAAGAGTTCCACAATTTAATGACGTGCTGTTAGAAAAAGAACATCCTTTTGTTTGAAATTTGCTGTTTATCTCTTCCTTGGTGTGTCTGATCAGTCTGTGTGTTCAGAAATGATCAATAATTATTTCTTATTCCTTTGCCACAACATTTCTGCTTTAAAAAGATCTTTCTTATCTCATCTTAGCCTCTTTTGTAAGCTACCTTATTTAGTCCTTCATTATTTGACCAGCCATTCTATATTTATATCCCTCACTGAGATGTGATGAAGACAGTCACGTGCTGTGTACCAGAATCTCAAGAATGTTTTGTTTACCCTTTGACTAACATTGTGCTTGCATTACAAAGAACGATCAAAAGTTTTCAGGGATTTGTCAATGAATGAGTCTTAGATCTCTTACTTCAGTGTTAAGAGCTATTGTATCCATTTTGCATCTTTATGAATAATTCTGACTCTCTTTCCTCATGTAAATTACTCTGCACTTAGTGACTAGCAGACTACTAATTTCATATACCAACTGATTATCAGTTAGTGAGTATTGCACAATGCTTCTGGAGCTGTCTGTAAAAAGCTTTGAACATACCAGACACAATCAAGCATGGCCAACTGATCAATCAATTTTGTCATCTCTGGCACATGACAAATTTTTCAGAAATACAGAAAAAGGGAATTGTAGTCTACCCTAAATGTAATGACTTCATCCTTATGACTATTACTTTTAAACTGCAATTGGGCCAGTCTCAGATCTTCAGCAGAGGCTGCGCTGTTGTCCAACAGAAAAGTACCATAGCCTATTTGAGAATCCAGAACTTCTGAATATTATTTATTACTTTGCTTTTAAACTGCTCTGAAGATGACTGTGACCCTTTCCAACTTGTGACTTCTGGCAGAGTTGCAGTTGAAGCTTCTTATCTTTCTTCTGGTATTTGCAAGTCACTACTGTATGCATTAACACTAGGAGAGCAGAAGCTGCTACTTCAGGCAGGTTTCCTCAGTGTCCCCCTATCCTCAGAGAATGCTGGTATCCTGCAGTACGGCTTTGGTCAAGTGTAACAACAAAGCAGTCCTGGGAAACTGTTCTGAACTGCTACAGCTCTTGGTAGCATAAAGCTGTTCCAGCTGAGCACAGGAACAGCTGGGTGAGTCTGTCTGGGAATTGCTTGAAGATGGGTTGAATACTCCCCTGGAAACAGCAAAAAGAGCTCCCTTTGTATGGGATGTTCACTCTATCAGCTGAAAGGCCATAGGAGGGGTAACCAGGTGGAATAGGCTCGTGGGCTGATTATTTACCATATGAGAGACATTAGGAGTGTTGACAGGAAGGACTATTAACATATTCCTTCTAAAAACAAACTCCATTCTTCCTTAAACAACAGCTAGTTTCTTGTTGAAGCAAAAGAACCAGCCACCTTGCTTTTGCCATTCAGCTTTTAAAACAATTAAGACCACAATGACAGTCTAATTAGGTTTTAGATTTTACTCCTCATGCATCTTTTGTTTATATCTGTATCAGAGGAGGACTAAAATCGAGCATGCACTGGTGGCTAATCTTTGTTGCAGTGAATTACAGGTAAAGGAAAAGTAAAAGTGACAAAATCACAGCAAAACCAAACTAAAATGTTGCCTACATATGAGAATGTCTTTAAATTATTTTTAAAAAGTAGTTTGTAAGATGTTCTAAGGATTAACCAGTTTATCAGCCAGGAAGAAATTGCATGTTATCATGATCTTTCTTTCAAAACTGATAAATTATTTCCATATGGGAATGAAAAAAAGGTAACATGGGACAGAATCAAACTGCATCTCAGTAATTTGTTACCTGAGACTCAGAGCTGTTCACAATCATTTTCCTCAGCTGTGGGTGATTCATATTAAAGCATGTCCTCTTAATGAGTTTGTACCACAGGCCCTCAGTTCATTGTGTATTTTATGGAATATTTTCTCACTTTGTCTCCTTCAGCCTTGTAAACTACATGTAGTAGGTTTGGAAAATGTTTTCGTTTTTTTCCTGCATTTCGGTTTTCCTATTAATTTCTCTCACTTTCCCACCAGAGAGACAATGTTCCTAGTGTTAGCAGGAAAAAAGCAGCTCTGTGGTTAAATCTTCTCCAGACACGTGTTCCGTGGCGCTGTGCACAGCCAGCAGATGTCAGATAGGCTGCTGGTGTCACCCAGTGGACAGAGAGGTTGATCACAGACAGATGTCATGTAGAGAAATTTTTCTTTCTGCAGGAATAGCTTGTTCCTGAGTGATTAAAACAGCCTTAATTTTGCCACAGCAAAGATGACAGGATGTTTAAAATTACCTCTGTTCTACTGCCATGGCTGGCACTAAAATGTCCAGAGCAGACAGGAAGCAGTGCACGTTCCATTAGCAAGAATCGAGCACAGAATAACCAAACAACAATTAGTGGGTGCTCTCTCCTACTGGGAGAAAGTAATCAAAATAACCAAGCAAAACAGTGTTTGTGCTGGTGGTTACAGAAACGTGGGGAGATTATCAAAATCCAATTCATTGCAGTTCAGTGCAATGCAAAACATAATTGCATTTTTGTAGTCTAATGACAGCTTGCAACAGAGGTAAACAGCTTGTCAACAGGGGTGAACAAGATCTGGAGAATCCTTTCCTCAAAGTGTTACAACAGTAATGTATTTCACAACATGCAATGTACGCCTTGCATGCAAAACGTCAATAGAATAAATCACTTATAAATTAATCTCCTACAAAAAAAATTCTAGTGTTTCCAGATCATGTATGAAAACTAAATATGTACTTAAAACTAACATCAGTGCATGTTCCATCTTACACTTTTTCTTGATTTGTGAAGAGTGCTTCTCAATGTTGCAAAATGAAAGCTTCCTTATTTTTTAAAGACTAAAATATGCTGTTGAGTGCTGTACATCAAGACTTTTTGCCAGAGAGGAAGCAGAAACGGGGTTAAGTACATATAGATGGCTAGATCACATATATAATATTCCTTTTCTAATACTGTGGCAACTGGCATGTGCTTCTTGCCCCTTGCAGGTGGAATGAGAATGACCTGATGCATTGAAATTCCTGAACTGCTCATAGGTATAGAAGAGTCGAGGCTGCTGGGACAAACAGTCAGTACTCCTGAGGAGGAAAGATGAGCATTCTGCTCTCCTGATGGCTCAAATGTTCTTAAAATGCTGCCACTCACTTGTAACCAGATCACAGAAGTGGCATTGAAAGTTAGATAGTGACTGCAATTGTTTTAAGATCCCAAAAACCTACCAGAAGCTATGGTAGGTCTCTTTTCTAATAAGGAACCCTTACCCTTAAGGAACCCTGTGAATGTGTCTGCAGAACTGATATGATGTGTGAGGGGCCGAGGGAAGCCAGACAACCCAGAAGCAATAAGGGAAGTACAATTATATCATTAAGTAGGTGGTAAGTTTTGCTTGACCAATTAAGCTAGCAACATTCCTTCTACATAAGCCCTTATAAACTCAAATCTCTCTTTCAGATCAGATAGCAATGCTTATTTACACTGTAAATTTCATGGCAGGGGCTTCTTAATGTCTCAATTTCTCTTTGCAAATCTATTTAACTTTTCCTAGAATTAACAGCTCCTCTGATTTATAAAGCTGGACTTCATAGTTGCAAACACAGAGGAGGTAGCTAGTCCCTGTGCAACTTTCTTATGGATTTGTCACAACTCTCTGGACCCCAGATTTTCAAAATCTTATTGTCCTACCATTAGTGGACAGGGGCCAACTGGACCAGCACTGTTGAGTTGAGGAGGCAATATACAAACCTTTTTTTCCACTTATTTCCCAAATAGGTTTTTGGGTCAATTTTCCCGGAGAAAGGAAAAATATGAAAATTTACATCTGAAAGTATCCTTACTTTCTTCCTCTTAAAGGTAGATATTTAATTCAGGTTTAGCCCTTGATTCTTAGGCTAAAAATCCTGTTAGTGCTGAAATGTATGGGAATTCCCTCAATGACTTCATGAAGGCCAGAAGGTCACTTCCTCTATGCTAGCTTTTAAAATGCAAATCAGAAATGATAGTTGCTGTGTGACCGATTTCTCAAGAACTGCGAAAATAAGACACAGTGAAAGAAGTCATTTGAATGCCTTAATTGGTACTGAAGCTGCATGTATGCAGACTCAAATCCTTTTAACATTTAAATTTCAGTGCAGCTCCACTCCTATCTAGTGGCAGGTGGAATATTTTGAATACAGAAGTCACTGATGTTTACTGTTGTGCTCTCTGTGCCACGATGATAAAAATGCCTTTTCAGTCTCTACTACCCCTTCTACTGTTAACTCTATTGAGAAATTTTCAGGTAACAGACAACATTCAGTGAACAATGAACAAAAAAAACCCATTCCTTTTTTTAAAGTGTTCATCATATTACTTATCTTTTGCTTTTCTGCCTTTCCATACTTTAGCCTCCCCATACTTCCAGTCCTTCTACATACAGACTTACACAAATATACTTTGTGCTGTGTATTTCCTTAGTACTTGGCCGTGTGAAGGGATGATGGTGCCTCTTATTAAACCACTGCTCACTAAGTTTATACTGTAAGGAAAATGATCTGGTTTGAAATTTTCTAGCAGCATGCTTCTGTGTGGAATGTTTTTTCACTCATTTTTATTAGAAAGTGCTGATTCCTGGAAACCAAAATTACTCACTAGCAACAAAAAGATAGTTTTCCACACTGCTACCAAATGACAGATTTCTGCTCAACTGAAGCAAAAGCTTCTTGTGGTTACTAATCTTTGGGTCCCACAAGGCCACAGAAGTCATACACATACCACAGAGCTTCCTGGTACTCTGCCACAGAGTTCTCAAGTTTTAGGGCCCTGCTTTACATTAAGCGATTTTTCAGGGTTACTCCCTCAGCTGTTTCAGAAAACAGAACGATGTAAGGAATTCATCTAAGCTAGGAATGACAATTTACTCCATCTTCAAAGGTACAGACTCGAGTAATATTTAGTTTTCAGAAACATAAAACATTTTGGTAGGAAATTCTAGTATTTCTAAACGTTTGTTCTCCTCTGGAATTTTTTTTTTTATACGAATTTCCTAATTTCCTGTAGGACACATATCGGAATGGGTGCCAGTTGGAATTTCTGGTGAGACAACTTTATAGACAGCTTAGCAACCAGATAAACATAGAATTTTATAACAACAAACCTCTTTAAAGTTTTTAAACATGGGTTGGAAAAAATATCTACCATCTGGTAAAACCCACCTGAGCACAAGGCATACCTCTGTTTTTGTTTTTCCTGCATACAGCTGCTTTGTTTTGTCTTCACAAGTGTCCTTGCTTGTTTTTGAAGATGAGACAGACTGTTTTAATCTGCTCCTTAGTGGACATTTGATTGCCAATGAGGTGATCATACTCCAGGTGTGGTAGATAGGAAATCTGATGATTACTTCTGCTGCACATCTTTCCTTCCTTTCCCATTATTCTGTGAAGCACAGTAGGTCAAGCAGCCTGGGATGTCACCCATAGCATGTCCCTGCCATGAGAAAGATGAAGTATCAGGGAGAGTGTTACCAAGTTAGATTAACAAATAAATCAAATACAGATTGAAGAGCAGCAGAAAACTGTCTCTATAAATGAGAAGCCTAGGCCCAGTCATCCCCAGTTATTTAAGGTGTGCTGTCATCTCAGCATTTCAGGTGTTTCTTAAGGCCTGATGCAACCAGGAGTGCTGCAGATCTGGCTCCTGCCAAAACAGCCTCTGAAATCCAGCCAACAGAAGAAAGAAGGATGTGCTTTAACTAGATGAGCTAACCAGGCAGGCTTTGGTAGCAGCCAAGAGCAGACTTCAAAGGTTACTCCCTAATGATTTGAAGGTCTCACAGGCACCTCTTATCTCAGGCAGTTGATTGTGGTACACTAATTTTATCTTTATGTGAATGTGCTACACGTGTTAGCATTATTTGTCTTTTACAAGTGTGGTGAAGACTAATTTGTTTAAGAAGTCCTTTGTAAATTGGGGGGATTCTGTAGGTTGTTTGGTCCTGTAAAGCAGGCAGCAGGAATGCCAAGATCCAGAGGCTTATCTTTACACCTCCAATGAAGACATCATATCATCAATAAACACCTGCCACTCTGCTCTGGTCCACTCCTCTCTTGTTCCTTTAATTTTGCTCATTTTTAGACATTGTGGAGTTTGTAAGAAACTATTGTTGCTATTCACCCATAGGAAAGGCATCAATAAAAGCAGACTTGCCTCAAAGACACAAGGGAACCTTGAACCACCAAAGACGCAGTGACAAATCATGTCACCTTTCCCTGTTAAAAGAAACTGCAGGCATAACACAGGACAGCTGAGGATTGTTTAAGTTTGAAAAGCTCCTACTGTTCTTAGGAGCACACACAATCCATCCCATGCAATGGTGTCATGGCTTGGAGGAACAGGTGAACTACTTGTAAACTCTTACCAGCAGTGTTTGCACTGGAGCCATCCTTGTCCAGCCTTAGTTCAGATTCCTCACTGGGAATTAATGGCATACAGCACATTCCTTCTTTTATTTACACAGAGCCCAGCCTCAGGCAGCTTCTCTGATTTGATTTTACTATTCAGTAAAACAGAAGCCCTGCATGAGAAAACAATGGTAAGTAAGGGAAGGTTTAATGGCAAAATGAAACAGATGAGCAACTTTCATGAGCAAGATGTTCCATGCCTGGGTGAAGTCAGGTTTCAGAGGACTGCCAAGGGTATTGAAAACCTCTTTGCTTTAATAGATTGAATGAAAAGGCATTCACCTGAGACTAGCAGATTATTAAAAATCAAATATAGACCTTCTTGTACTTGTAAAGGAAAGGACTCAGGAAAGATGCTGTAAACAACTTCCCTCTGTTCTTCTGGCTGCCCTTACACATTTTAAGAAGGCAAACAAAGTAGCATGAATATGACTCTAAACAAACTCTGAGAAAGCAAGTCTGATGCTCAGATTTTCTATATATTACACTTGTCAGGTGGTGGCACCTGAAAGGGCAAAGCATCAATCAAGCACAAGATACATAGAGCTTGTATCTTCATAAATGCTGGTTTAGAGAAGCATTGCTCTCAAAGAGAGTTTTTTGGAGGCAACTATCACAAATAGTATGTGATATAATGGCTAATAATACAAAAAGTCCTATTTCCTAAAATAGTATTTAAAGATCTAATATGAGCATTTTTCCAAACCTTCACAACTTCAGCTTCATTGTTGCTGCTTTTAGAATGTCTTATGAAGTACTGATAAAAACACATCATGAAGAAAGAGTGTAAATTCTTACTGTGTGGCATAAGTAAGCAGTCAGAAAAGAATCAGCTAGTGACCAGGGGGAAAACAGTCCTTTTATCTCTTCTCCTTGTCCCCCTGATTCACCTGACAGGATAAGAGTATGGTTCCTGCTACATGCTGTGAGGAGAAGCATCTGATCTACAAGGAGAGGAGTTTCTTACTTGGGAGCTTGGCTGTTCTCTTTCCTCTTCCCTTGTGATCTCTGCATACCTGAGGTAATTGAGAGAGCATCTGCAGACTGAATGATGCCCTTCCTTAAGGGCTGCAGAGGAAGGTCAGACATTTTCTGAAGGTGTATGCAGCCAATTCCCAAAATACACCAGCACTGCCTGAATCAGTGACAAAGGAGGCCTTGGTTTGGGAACTGATAGTGGTTTTGCACTTATAAATGTAACTCATCCACTCTGTGATACAAAATGGAGAGCTAATAGTGACTGTTAATCACACAATTACAGAAGCACCAAAATTATAACTATTTTTTGCTTCTTTTCAACAAAATCTTGGTTTGCATGCCAACATTCTGTATTCTCTAAAAATGTTAGAGATTCTACCATGTGACAGTGTGACCAATAATTTAAATGCTGCAAATACTAATATTTTTTAGATTTGCATCTGTGAATTACATATTACATAAGTCCTTTCAGAAGAAATTAATACAAAGATTCTGTGGCTAAAGATACTTAAGGGTTAAATAGCCAAGAATCAGAATAATTTTCTCATCATTAATTTTCTCTAATCTCCTCTAAATTTAAATTTTTTCCAATAGTTTGTCCAAATAATAGCAGTTTTGAAGGAAAGTATTTTCTGCCAGTAGAAAATATGGATGCAAAGAACTACTAAATGACAGGTAATGGCAATATATCTGGTTTTAATGATGTCTGATTATGATACTTAGGGCAGAGAATTGAAAGCATTAGCTGGTACTTAAAGGTGTAGCCCAGAGCAGGACATGAATTATGTTGCCCAGCTTCTCATAACCATGACCATGTCTAGTCTGGGAGAGTCCTTGGGGTGCAGAAGCCTCACAGACAGATGTGGAAGCAGACACTAACAGGGCTCCAAACACAAGGGCACTACTCTTAGAATCCACCTCTTGAAGAAAGACAATCACCAGCTATACTTAAATTTAAAGAGAATATTTATCACTCCTGTTACGATTACTCACTGATTTCGTTGTAAGGCAATCACATATTTGCTGGCTTATGAAGTTTTGCTGTGTATTAACTATTTGGATTGCTGACAAATAAAAAAACCCAAAAACTAGAGCTATTTTATTGCTATAAAAAAAGATTATTCGATTTTTGGAAAAGAAGAATATTAATTGAGAGATTCTTTCTGACTATAAGAATCACTGTTTAAAATTCAGAAGGAAGGTAATTAGTAAGAAACAAAGAGCAAAGAACAAAGACAAATTCTGATTTATCACAAGGTTTAGACCATTTTTGGTGTTTCCAGCTGAAACATGAAATAACAGTTACAAGTATTTAAAATGCCACTAACTACAGACAATATTATGATGTAAGCAAATATCACCTTCCATATCCATTTTCAAAAAACTAAAGTTTAGCTTATGAAATATAGTTTGAATTTTTATTTCCAAACAAATAAAAGGTTAGATTTTGAATATGTTCAATTACTAGTTTGTCTTCCCTCATTTAGACTGTTTCCTTGCCATGTAAGCAGAAAGCTGTGCAAATGAGAAGTTGGGAGATTTTTGCTAAATATAGTGGTGTTAGTAGTAGTAGCTTCATGGATTGTGTTCTAAGCTACACATTGTGGACATCTTACAAGGTGTCATTTAATAACTGGAAAACTGAATTTCCCAGAAGTTGAGTAGTAAATCAAAATTCCTCCTCAAATTAATAAGATGTATGCATGCTTTTACTTTTTCTAGGCTAAATGGTTTCATACATAACAGGAAGATGGAAATAAAATCTAAACAGAATTCTATTTTTGTTCAACTTGGTTCATAGATTTCTTCTGCCTTTCCAACTGTTTCATAAATTTATTTTTCCTGACTGGCAAATCACTCAAAAAATCTATTTCACCAAAACATGTTTCATTGTAACTACCAGACAGCCTTTGTCATAAAGATGTAGAGTTTTGGCTGGATAGTTAACCTAAATGGACAGACAGCACGCTGCATGAAAGTCAAGACCAGACAGATATCAATCAGGATTTCTTGTGGCTTCATTCAGTACCCACCTCCTACATCACAATAAATTATAGCTACCTCTGAATGGGCAGTCAGTATACTTAGTATTTTCTCTGGCAGATCAGGGAATTCTAGACAAACTACAGATAATACTTAACCATCCTTTCAGAGGAAAAAAGAATATTCACCTATGTTCTGGTTGCACCTAAATACACTGGATGTAGGGTGGTAGAGACTTAATAAAAAATTGTGAATAGAGAATAATTAAATAATTAAGGAAACTAGACTGAAAAAATAAAGACAGGAATAGGAACCTAACTACATAGAAATAACTGTCCCTTTAGGCCAGACCTAGGTGGACATTGGCATAAATCCACAGGAGTTTATATTTAATCTCTAGACACTCAACTTCATCAGTCAGTGGCAAGGCAGTTAGCACATTTAAAAGGAAATAAACCTGGGGGGTGTATTTATAGGAAAGCTCATCAATTCCAGAGTTTGCAGTGAAAATAATGTTTTTAAAGGGCCTTCACAAAATACAGTGCTGTAGCAGTTACAACACACCAACCCTTCAAACTGGAAGAGCCACACCCAGCAGCAGTGCCAAAGAGGAGCACACACCTTCATGTTGCTACTTGCAGAGGAAGCTAATTGCAAAGAGCCCTGTAATCCTCACTGCGATGGATTCATTAACTTTAACGGGCTGAAAAAGATCTACTAACTCCAACAAGCATTCATATTTATGTTTGCATGGAAGAATCATACTGAAGTCTCAAAGAGTGATCCAAGACAGTTGGTCATAGGTGAGGAAATTATGAATCACTCAAGGATGAAGTCTACAAACAAGTTTTAGTACAGTCATTCTCATTTAAATCCTGCAGAGTTAGCTTGTAGCTTAAGAACTGTGGACAGAGACAGCTCCTAGACCTTTGTCTGATGACTTCTACCTAAAGTAAATGTACTGAGACTGTGCATGTTTTGGAAGGTGGTGCTGCATAGCAGGAAGATGCTCTCTTCCTCTCAAGCCATGAATACTTCTGAGGCAGAGACTGAGGAGTCACACATGGACAGAATTGGGAATCTCCAGTCCTTGCTTTCCCTTTAACTACAGTGGGAAGGATTTGGACAGTGTTTAGACCCCAGTAAAAAAGTAACATTTTAGTGCATAAAAAGTTCTTTCTTAAAATTGTGGTCACTAAAGCCCTTAGCACTGTCTGTGCACATGGACCATGAAGAATGCTCTGGTGACACCAAGCAGGGGTCTTGGAACTGTTGCTATTTAATCCAAAAGTCAGTTTGCACCAGCCTTTTCCAGCCTGACATTCCTACCCCTTCAAATATTATGTTCAAAAACTAACAGCTTTACTAGACTCATTAACATTTTCATAAAGCTTCTGAAAACATCAAATTAATTTGATATATTTGTTAAATTATATGATCTGTAACATTCTGTAATGTGTATTTGATAACACAAAGTCTTTCAATAATTATATGCCTTCAATTTTGCACACTTAGTAAAAACCAAAACTGTAGATGCAGCATGATATTTTGAAATATCATGAAGATTTGAATATGCCTGCAGATTTTACAGAATAAACAAAAGTCAGTTTACGGAAAAAAAAGAAAACAAACAAGTCCAAGTAAGAATATTTGCCTATATGAAACAGTCATGGCAGCTCTTCAGAATTTTATTGCCATTTGTTTGAAGTTATTCCTTTAAATCAGCTGCCAGCCTGATAGGATGAGCCAAGCAAAGAATTTGGGATGGGCTTGGATACCTGTCATTCTGTCAGGGCCTGATGTAGGCCTTGTATAAACTGCTAGGCAGGGTGTCAGTAGCTCTGTAGTGGGTAGCAAGAATTTTAAAAATCACTGATCTAACCCCTGTAAATAATGGGTTTGTACACAAACTCCATGCCTGAAGGCAGGCTTACTGACCAGGGTCACAAATGTTCTACCTCTGTTTCTGGAATTTTTGCAGTGTGTTAGGACCAGCTCTGGTAACTAAAAAAGCAGTGAGAGCCTTTTCATGGACTTCAGTGGAAAATGGATGAGGCCTGAAATAAGGCAAACAACTGCCTGCTAGTGAATATGCCCTAAAGCAAAATGAGAAATGGTTCCTTTTCCTTGTTCATTTTCCCAAGCTCAGAAAAGACATTTACAAGATGCATTCAGCTGGGAGGATGGACCTCTGTTGAAATCCTGAATTAAAAGAGTTCCAGGCAATTTGCTTTTCCTCCTTCTTGCCAAGATGCTACTTAAGTAAAACAGAGGTAAAGATAACCCACTCATGTAGGTGCTATTGGGAGAGATGTTCTTTGTAAAGAACAGGCTGACAAGAGAAGTTGTGGATGTCCTGTTCCTGGAAGTGTCCAAGACTGGGCTGGATGGGGCCCTGAGCAACCTGGTCTAGTGCAAGGTGTCCCTGCCCATGGCAGGAGGGCTGGAACTCGATGATCTTCAAAGTTCCTTCCAACCCAAACAATTCTCTGATTCTATTATGTGCTCAAGAAATACAAGCATCATGTTCCCTGCAATCAAGACACCTTAGAGAGAACAGATGATGTGAAATTGAAAACAAAAAAAAAGAAAAAATATTTAAGAACAATAAGAAAAGTAAAGCAATAAATATTACTTGTGCTATACCTGGCTGGGCACACCTGCACCCCAAGGCCATTTCCATTCTCTGACCATTCATTTGTATTAGTCACCAGACCTCCCTCCTGATTAAGCATCACTGTTAGGCTGCTGCTGCAAACAAGCAGAAATACAAAACCTGTTTTTCCTGGTGTATCTCAGTGAAGCCATGAAATCCAAGAAGCTCTCTTTGATCTACGAGTCCTTAATTAAAGAGCCACATTGCATATCTGCTCCTTCATCTGACTTTTCTCATGGTACAGGCCTGTGAGGAAGGTATCAATTTTTATCCCTGTGATACAGACTAGAGTTGGCTTAAATTCTTGGTTTAGTAATTCAAATTTAAAAAGGAACTGTTGTTAAATGCTGTGATATTAATGCCATTTCCAATTACTAGTAAATTCCTAGGAGTTCCAAAATACTTCAAAATCTATTGTAACATTTAAAGGAAGAAAAAATAAGGTCAAATAGCATATAGATGTCATGCATGTGTGAGCTCTCACTTGGCCGTTTCAAGGACATTTTTATGTCTCTATATTTAATATTTATTAAGAATAACATGGATGCTGATAACATTATCTAGAAGAAAAATGCTGATGTTCAATTTACAAGGTCTGGTGGGCCTGAATCTTCAGAGGAAATCACCTGTGTGCTTTTCCACAAGAAGGGATCTGTTTTTCCGGCTGCATTTGAAATTGACACAGAGGATATAGAAAATACCAGCGTTCATCCTGCAGTTTAACAACAGACCTGTTTATAGGAGACCCACCTATAAAATTAAGAAAGCTGTATAGAAGGACAAGCATCCAAACAAATCCTTGCAATTGTTTTAACAAGATGGCTTAACACAAACCTAGGAGGATGAATGAAACCCAGTGAAATAAATAGAACAAAAATGAAGATATAAAATTATGAGCAACACCTTTAAATGGCTTTTCTTAAAACAGGCATCTACTAAGATCTCAAAAAGACAATTATAGCTTTAATTTCTATTCTTATTAAAAACAGACTAGAAAATGGGGCTGGAAGAGACATACAGATGCATTTAACTAGAGGAGCCAAACAACTGCAAGTATTTGGCAGTGGTCACCCACAAATATGTCAGTTCTTTGTTGTATTTAAACTTTTTGGGACTAGGTCAGTAGCCCCGCTTTCTCCTTTAAGTTATGCCAATTATTTTTAATATGAAAAATTATAATTATGATTGAAGAATGCATAGAATAAATAGTATTTCATCAGCTCTTTTTATGACCTACATGATGCATTGTGCCTCACTGCAGTGTGAGGCACTAAGAAGTGGTGAAGGAGACAAAAGTGTGCCTGCAATTTGCCCCTATGACATATCCACCTGCAGCTCATGTCATGTATTCCTGGCTCCCAATAGCCTGCTGGTCTCCTCTGCATATTTAAATTTTCTAGTAAGCCAAAGTGCATCCTGTCCTCACAGAAAAGGGCAAGTTCAACTTTCAAAGTGATTTCTATCTAGCTTAGCAATTTAGATAACACTGTGCTTTGGGGCTGCATTTGACTCCTAGAAGAGACTTGTAGAGGGGACAAGGTCCTTCACCTCCATGTTTCTTCTCCATGGTCCTTCACCTCCATCTGACTTGCACACAAGATAGAAGTGGTGTTTTTCCTCTTCCCAAATCAATGTTCTCCAATGCCAAACTCTCCAAAGACTATTCATCTGTTTGAGCAAAATTCTGGCCATAAAAGACTGCGCCCAGTTTTATGTTTGAGTGAAGAGGGTAGATGAAAAACAACCAACCAAAATAAACCCAGCCCATTGTTAGACACCCAACTAAGATGTGACTCCAGGCTGCAGAAAAAAAGTTAGGTTGCACAACATATCACCTCTCTCATGTCCATTATTGTTCACATTGTTCATGTCCTTGTATAGCTTCATGCTCTCTGCACTAATTTGCAGCTTCAATGAAGGGCTCATAGACACCTCCCTGCCTGCTAGGAAGGCAGATGCTGCCATGTTCAAAAGAGATGCTAGTTCCAACTATAATGAGACCTGAATAAGGGCTAAATATGGTGGTATAGAAACCCCCCATGGGAGTTTGCAGAGCTTTGGCAAACAGCAAGATGCTCAGAGGACCGCTAAAATGAGAGTCAAGGAGTTATTATTCTCTAGTTTTATGGCTTCTGTTACATGCCTCTGCAGAGAACACAGGGACCAGCACTCTCTATCAGCTCAGTATGCTGGGTATTGGGTCCAGGTGCATTCAGATAAGTGAAGCCACTAACCCAGTCATGTCCTTCCTTGAACAAGCAGTTTGGGAGAAATGGAAGATGAACACAGCCCTCAGTACAAAATCCACCCACTTGACTAAGCACACCTTGCTGATTTCTCAATTCTCTCCCCAAGCAGAATCAGCCTTAAGTGGCAGATTTCTGTTATGTTTCCTTAAGACCTCTCTACAGGGAATTATATGATATTGCAATCTTTTAAATTATGTTTCACATGAGAATCCTGAGGAGCTTTGTAAACGTTGATGGTAAATATTATTCAATACAGTAGTCTCAGACAGAAAGGGATTTAGTAAGATGTCCAAGATCATGCAAGTTGCCTGGGGTTAAGCTGGCACCAGAAATGACCACATCGACCTACACATGCACAAAGCAGAGATTCTTTGATGTGAGGAGCAGTCAACTTTGAAAGTCTATCTGATTTTTTTACTTCACCTTCACCACCTTGTATTCCATATACCTGTTGTGCAGCTCTTCATTGCTACTGCTTACTTTATCCTTCTGAGATAAAGAACAATAATTTAAATATTTTAAAATTTCTTTATCTAACAGCCAAATTTAAATCTATTTCAGTGCCATGACTGATCTTGAGAAAGAAGCAGAGAGGGTTTGAGGCTGGCTAAACTAACCCAAACCGAGGAGGCATGTATTTAGTCCTGCTTTTGGCTGACATCTTTTTCAATCAGACACTCTATGTGCACTATGTTCTACATGTATATATGGGCACATGCCTCCAGTACTTTTATCTGTTAGTCCTGAAGCAGTTATAAAAATGTGCAGGTCATCACAGTAGTATGAGGGAAACAATACAGTAGTATTAGGGAAACAAAACCACTCAAGGAAAAAATGAGCACAGAAGCTGGTCAATTTTGAGGTAAGCTAATTAGGTAAAACATCAACTGATAAAAATCAAAGTAATGTTATTTTTTCAGCCAATCTTTCTTGCTGTTCCAATTTTGCCATAAAATATTGCTCAGTATAAACTTTTTGCTGACCAGGCTAAGCATAAATATTTAAGAACACTAAGCCAACTCTTATGGCACTAACACAGGACAGCATCAGCATATAGCACTATCAGAAACAGAATTTTACTTCCAACCTGATAGGTCAACAGGATCTGCAAATTCTTGCAAACATGCTCAGGTCCTATGGAAGGTAACACTTTGCTTGTAGGGAGACCTCATGATCTATTTGTGCCATAAAAGTTACCTTCAACTAGATGATCAAAGCAGCTGACTGCAGAGCTTTGGGGAAGGTGGCAATATGGAAGACCCCAGAGCACTTGCACCACAGACAGTCTCAGGTATTCTCAGTGTTTGGATGAGTTCTGTGCTCTTCTTATAACAATTGCAGGCCAGGATCCAGAATTCATGAGGGTAAATGACAGATACATTTCAGAGAGTTCTCTAAAACAGATAATTCTAAGACATGGTATGTCTCATAGGTGGGAAGACAACAGCACTTGTTTAAATAATCAGAAAATATGATGTGTCCTGGGAAAGCCCCAGACAATAAGCTTTTTTGTTGCTCTTCTTTTTCTTGGCTTTGCAAACACATTACATAGCAATTGGAAGGTGACATGCAGAGGCCAGCCAAAAAATGCAAACTCCATGTTTTGCTGCAGCATCTAATCTTTGGGACTTTGGGCTACTCAGTTCCCCAAGGAGTCAAGCAGTGAAAATAACCCATTTAATGAGGAATAATGTGCCAGTGTACTATATTATACAATACATTGCAGCATATACACTTCACACATGGAAAACTGCTGATTTTATACAGCCTCTTACTACTAAACCTATTATTATGAATGATGATTGTCCATGTAAGATTAAATCTGAATACACTTATAATTTTGCCAGTGTACAGGAACTGTCAGTTAAGTAGCAAGATACAACAGTAGAAATTCAGAAACTGTGCTGCAGATACAAAATTATACAGGTTAACTTTAATAACTTGTAAGTAATTAATACTAACAATTACTTATCAGCAAAGATTTTTTTCATTTAAACTGAGCCTGCTTTATAAATTTCAATGTATCTTCCTTGAAGAATTGACCAACCAGTGTAAATCTTAACTATCCTGATACCTCCCCATTCCTTTATACTATTTAAGCAGTCTAGTTGGTAATCAGAGAATGGATGATGTATTTGGAAGCTACCACATATTTTAAACACTTGTCCAGTTCTGTGCAGGGATCCTCCAGGGTGTAAAGGCTATCTTGTACTATGATAGAAGGCTTAAATATAAGCAGCATTAAGAAGTCTACAGCTTGTCCTGTAAGACAACTGTGGCTGCAGCTGCACTATGGCAGGTATATTTTATTTAGTAAATTATTCGGAAACAAGAACTTAGTGGGTAAGAGTTGAAAACACAGAAATCCATGACTTCCTGCTGGTCATTCCCTTCATCAAATCAATACAATAAGCCTGTAATGACAGACCAAGCAAATGGGAGCTCCCAAGAGACAGGAAAGGGTATGGACAGGTTAGTAGAAGCTGGTTGTCTCAACCCAGGTGTTCATCTGGGATTAGGAAAACTCCAACAGCTGCCAGACTGTACAGTGCACTTGCAGATGCACTGGCAGAGTGCTGAAAAGAAGTGTGCACAATCCTGAGATCGCTGACACAGAGGAGCAAGAGGCTGTCTGTGAGCACAGGAGCTAAGGGTGGAATCAATACTCTTGCAAACTTAATAGCTCAGAGACACCAAGAGCATGCAACTCTACACCAGAGCATTTCAGAAATGATTTGTTACAGCCAGAAAAAAGTGGACGCCCCATTTTCAGCAAACAACAGAAGAGATGGCACCGTTTCATTCAGTGCCCGTTTATTTGGTTATGGAGTAATCCTCCATGCTAGGATGCTGGATGTCTCTGCAGCACTCTTAACCTTCACCAGCCGAGGAATTTCAGTTCTGCAGCTCCAGTGGCACCTGACCAACTTCATGGCCAGCATTAAGAAGAAAATGAACAAAGGCTTTTTCTTTTTTTTTTCACATGGCAATGTCCTTAAAGAAATCAAGAGATCAGTGCAGAGTAAGCAGTTCTTCCCTCAGATCGTCGGTCCATGTTTTAGGCAGAACTAAACTAAGATATAATGCCTTGTGAAGAACTTTTTAGTTAGTCCATTAGTTCCCTCATTCAGAGCAAAAGTGGGATTATGTCAAATATATGTGATCAGATGATTTCCAGTAGGAAAAGGCTTAATATAATACCTGAAAGCAGTTAGACACCCTGTATTCTACTAGCAAAGAGTAGTGGATCTGCAATGGCTATGTAGAAAACCTTGTTGGCAGATGATCAGAGATAATCAGAGAAAGACTGGATATTTTAAAAAAAATTATGTCCAAAAATCAAGGAGAATTATTGGTTGACAATTTCTCCCTTATGCTAATCCATACTTCAGTTAAATCAGACATTCAGGATAGCTATTCAGGTATTGCATAATTCTAACCACCTCTGCTAAGAGCCATATAACCCTTACCTCTTTCTTCCCAGATGCTGGATGAGAGTGAGAAGCTGATTGTGATGGGTGCCTGACTGGCATCAATTTGCACAGCAGGAGCTAGACAGGAAGAAAACAGATTGCAGTGCTTAGATCATATATTAAAGGGCGAGTCTGCTTTCAAAAACACAAACCCAAAGGTGCTTTTGGGGTTTTTTTGGGTTTGTTTTTTTTTTTAAGAGGAAGACTACAGTAGCACTTAGAGAGCTAGAATGGGCTTGACCCCAACCTGTGGTTCTGCACTGAGGATCACTTACACTTGCTGAATGAAATGCTCTGGATGCAAATATTTTTGCTGGCGCAATATGTTATGACTCTATCACTCACCTTGAAAGAGGAGACTAAAAATGCTTTGATAAACGCTTTGAAACATTGCCCAGTTTCACTGGCTTTGTTCTCCTAAGTGTTTGTACCTCTTGCTTCAGCTGCAAAGTTATTTCATCATGTCCTAAAACACTGCTATGCAGAGAACTGCAGTACAACAAGCTGTAAAGTGGAGCATGTTGGATTAAGCAGCCAGCTGAGAGTGTAGACTTAACAGAAAGTGCTTTCTACCCTTTGGAAGCCAAACATTTCAACACAGCACATTTGCACAGCATGACCTTACCTTTACTTCTGAGCACATGTTTGGTGCTGTCTCAGGTTTGCTTCTTTCCTTTGCAGCGCAGGCTGGTAAAGCACAGCTTTTCTTGCATTGCTCTCTTCTGATGGCATTGATTTCACACTCTACATTTGGATTCAAGAGCACCACTTCCAACCTCCTCTGAGAGGTGGCTTCACCTGGTTCCACGCTTTTGTACATTAGTGACTTCTGGGGCTAATTATGGTAATCAATGCCCTCACTGGGCTCTCTCCAGCAACAGGTTAGCATGTTACCAGTCTCATACCCAGCAAGGAGCTGCAATTTCTGTCCAAGCTCCTGCAATACGCTGGCAGCCAGGGACTTACTCCATATGTTCAGTGGCGAGGGCTCATCTACCTGTGGGACCAAAGATGTTGGGCTTGAGCCAATCAGAGTGGTTTTACACAGGGACACATCATAGAACTGGATATTTTTATTTTCTAGTTGTATCACTCTTTAAGAAAGCATCTTCATGCCTTTCAGTATGCTCCTCTGTACAGATGACACTCCTGCCTTGAACTGGGCTGAGGAGAAAAAAACAGCTGTATTATTCAATGAGAGCAGTCCCAGTTAAAAAGCCCAGAAAGCAGACTGGTTATCTCTGCTGCCACAGTCGTGTGTGACCAGGCTGGCAGAGTGCCCCTACATAGCTGAGACTGAGCCACATTTCCTCCCAAGGAAGACACTGCTAGACCAAGCTTAGAAACACCTGTGCAGAGCAGCATCAGGAGATTTGGTGCAGCCAGTGCCAAACCAGCATCCCTGCTGAAGTGCAATACAATGTAATTTAACATGGTTATTGATTTCTCCTCTCCTATGTTAAATTATTTACTCTTGCTCCAGAGAATGATAACCAAATAAATCTAAAATTTTCCTTTCTTAGATGTCACATGCAAAGAACTTTTTGATGTAATAAAACTTTGGGTGTCTAAAAACGTTTTCTCCAGCAGCTACTCATTCTGTCTATCCTATTTTCTGTTGGGCTTTTTTTTTTTTTCTCAGTTTGGAAACTGTGATTTTCTGTGGTTTTGAGAGGGCCATATTTATTATAATTAGAGGCCTGACAATGTGGAAAATTTCTTAATAATTTTTTTGAGTTCTAAAATCTAAAATACAAAGAAAAGGCTTAGTCTTCAAGCCTCTAAACACAAACAAGCTTTGCTGTGACCATACAGTTACCCTTTCCAGTTTCAATGGTAGCTTCCTTCACTCTCTGAATGCATACAAATAAGTTCATACACTGAAAGAATCTAGAGTAAATTTCTGAAATTCCGAAGCAAGTTCAGCAAAACAAGGTTTGTCCTTGGAACAAACATATCAGTTTAAAGCAAATGTGATGAGATCTGAACTTAAAACCCAGTTACCCTGGAAGTCACACCCCAGAGGAATGCTGTGAACACTGGCTCCCAGTACATTAGTCAGCAGACATGAATTTCATGAAATCCACAGAGCTCTGCACCCAGCAATATGCTCTTGTTCAGTCCAAGCCAAAACAACAGAACAAAGCTGTTCTGTGGCATTATATAACTAACTGTTCAGAGTTTTTAAATTAAATATATTAGACTCCTGAAATGCTGACAGCAGAAATGAACAGTAGGTATCACAGCTCAAGGAGGCAGGTTAGATGTAGGACACTGTCACCTTCCCACTTCTCTCTGCTCACACTCCATGGCAGAGTGCCAGCCCCAGCCCTGTGCTGCCCCTGTCTCTCCTGCTCTGTCCTGGCCACATCTACCTTGGGGGTAAGTTTTGTGCTTTCCTTGGAAAAGTAAGTTCCTTGCTCCCACCACTAATGGTGTCACACCCTTACCTAGCAGTAAAGCCAGGGGGAAGAGCTACAGTGAAATACAAGAACAGTTCTGCTTTCTTGCCTTTCTCCTTCATTCTAGTTTTCATCTACAGCAAAATGAATGACTGTTTCCAATTTAAGACTGGAGGAGGTGTGAAGGTGAAATAGAAGACTATCCTGGACATAAAAGAAAATATCTGGTGAAAGAAATACACAGGAACTGCCTCCAGCACTGCAGCTGTAAACATCATTTCCATTACTCCCCAGAATGCAGAAGGGGTGGAGCAGCGAACCCAGAGGAAAGCTGTTACATCAGCAGGCTGTGGAAAAGAAATTGTTAGTGTTTTTCACACTAAATTACTTTCTGGGTGAGGTCTTGAAAATTTTCTTCAGACAAGAAAAGAACCTTCACTGTGTGAATAAGAATACATTAATACATTGGTGTATTAAATTATATAAAATTGATTACAATGTCAAATTCAAAATATAACTTCCTGATAATTTAGGTTCATACCACTCTAAATTAGGGTTTTCAGGAGATATGACCTACAATTATTTCTGAGGCTATACAATGTCTCAGTTTGTTATCTGAAAAAGAAGACTGCTTCCATCTGCAGTTATGGCTCAGTTAGTCAATCAAGAAAGATGCTTTTCTTATAAAAAATAATTTTTATGACTCCATCATAAATACCCCAAAAATTATTTTAAAACAGCAGGGTCTCTGTAGCCTTTCATCCCTTACCAATACCAGGCACAGGCACAGAGATGTGCTGTCAGGGAGATGCTCACTGCAGCATGTCCTAATGTATTTCTACTTTCTGCATTCCTGCCTAATGCAATAGCTCCTTGCCACAGAAACTTCAGGAGTCTTCCTGAGGCACTGACTTGTTTTGTTCACATGAATCTTGTAGTTTAAAAGCAATTTGAAAAGTAAGCTCTAAAGCTGACTTACTTTCACATTTCACAGCATGCCTCCATTGATGCAAACTGAGGAGCATTTGCTCTGTCCCAGTCTGAGTGCACACACAGCAGACTGTGCCTCTCACGGTGACTTTCACCACTCAGAGAGGAGAAATTTGCTTCTTTTCAGAAGCACTCATACATCCCTTGAAACCTGTCCTCCCAGGGACACAGATGTTGGGACACCAGCTGAGGCAAGGCAGTACATTTGGGTTACAGCTGACAGGCTGTAATCTAACTGGTGTTCAGCAAAAAGAAGAAAAGGAAAAAACCCAATCACTAAGGAACATGGAAAGAAGACCACAGTGAACAGAGTTAAATGTGAATTTTTTGTCTGGTTTTGCCATGTTGATCTCGCTACTTCATCTAGGTCATAAGAAAATTTTAGAGATGGCTGAGGAAGTACAAGAATCCTTTGTCCTCAGCAATGGGTGACAAGGAACATCTTTCCTTCTAGAGTCCATAAGACATATTTGCTGTCATGCAGGAAACATTTCCTTGTCTACTTCCAGCATTTAGGCCTAGTATTAAACCTCTGGTCAAAAAAAATTTCCCACTGACTTCAGTGAATTTTTACAGCTGAGTAAGGATATGAGTTTTGGCCCTCAGCTAGGAAAAAGAGTATTAAAGTGTCATAAACACATAAATAATGGCATCAGTCCCAGAAATACAAACAGAAACAAATATAACATCCCACTGCTCAACTCTTCTGGGGGCTGATACAGGCCACTTACTCCCTAGCTGTCCTTCCACACCCTCCTTCCAGGATTAAACCACAGCTGGCAGACAGCTCCCCCCTCCATTCCATGCCATTTCTTGACACTTACATACGATTTGAAAACAAAACACGAAAGAAAACACAACATGCCCTGAGAAAAAAGTCTTTTGCTGAAGATCATAACTGTGTTTGCTTGGAAAATAGTGCAATTGGAGCAGTCTCCTTAGAAGAAAAACAAGAGGAGGTGTCTCTTTGTGTTGTCTTTCAGAAAAGTGTTTCAAATCCTGCTGAATGCTTTGGACTGCATTCAGCCCTTCCCTTAATTCCCCAGCCACCGCCTGCCTTTGTCTGGGAGGCTGGTTAAGAAAAACAAATAGTGAGAAAACAAAAACCTCCAGCTCAAAATGGTGCTCACAGGTCTCTCCTGGCCTACAGCCTGGCCAGTACTTTCCCCTTATCATGCTGTCTAGTACAGCATGCAACTGGGGAAAATAGAATCCATTAATATAATGTGGATGAAACGCTAGGAACAGCTGACTGGCAATAACAAAACAAGGACAAAAAACTCTGAGCTGGTAAGGGCATTCTACAAGGTGTATGTCACCCTCTGCATCCATGAGCATAGACCCTCTTAAAGCAGCCAGATGGGGAATGTGGAACCAGCTGTGAGCCTGCTCACATTAATGTTTGCTTTGCCAGTGCAGTCAGGCCAGCTTCTTACTCTCACTTTGCAATTTTTTTTACAGAGCATTCCTATTTTTGCACATTGGTTATCATGATATTCCCCTCTTAGTCATCCATATTCTCTTATATATGGTGCTAATTCTGGGTCTGGAAGCAGCATAACCTGGAAAATGCTTAACTTTGCTCTGTGCCCTCTCCCCTGAGGGCCTGATGAGCACAGCCTGGGTCCCATAACACCATCTCAAACTGTAGAGACACTGGGTTAATCCTGCTGTTTCTAGCTCACTCACAGCTTGCTTTCACTCTGCTGGATTTTATTTCATTCTGTGTTAAGTGTGACACCACTCTACAATTTATTTTCAGCCTACTCTTTTAAAGAAAGGAGGTTTATGTGAAGGTTCACTTTCACACAAAACTGGTGGAATAACATGCCCAAACATAATGACACTTAGACACACTTTCCAAAAATCATCAGCTGAGTAAACAAGAGCAGCTCAAAGAAATGTCCCCACCTAAACAGAGACAGGCCAAACTGCTGAGCCATGTGGCACCAGCCATCTCTCCCTCTCTGTTGGGGTATCACAGTGACTGTGAATGGTGCCAGAGTCCATTCTGGGATGGAAAGAAATAATGCTCTGAGAAAGCTGCCTTTGTTAGTTCAGCTGACCACAGAAACATTTATTCTGCTTGTGATTTTATCTCCTCTGATGCATTTCCAGATCTCATGTTTGCAGCTTCTGCATGAGATGTATTCTTACTTTATCTGTCTCCAATATGTCCCCTTCTGTCTTCCCTGGGCTTCTGCAGACTTTATGGACTCCTTTACCTGTCACTTCACTTCCAGAGTCAACAAAATCTGTTATGGCACACACCAGGTCGAATGGAACAGCAGCACAATCACTCTTTTTCAAGCTTTCAAAGGCACTACAGGGGTCAGAGTAAGGGGCAGAGCAGTCTGATGTATGAGAGACTAATGGACTAAAGCAAACCACAAAATCACTGCTGTCAGATATCCTGGGACCATTACAGAGCCCAACTACAATAAACACACAACAGGAAGATGTAAGATGACTCAAAATGGAGAATTCAGGGAACTTGGTCATTGATGCTCCCCCCTTTCTCCTGCCACCATCCACAATAAAACCCCAATCCAAACCAGCTCTGTAGATTCTGCTTCTACCTAATTAGAAGACTAGAATGGAAAGCAATAAGTCCAGAGTGCTGTAGGCAGCATTAGTGCACATGCTGTCGTGTCATCCATTGTCAGTGTGAAAGGAGTGCATGGAAATCATGCTGCCATGACACTTGCTGGAGCAGGATGGCCTTTGGTCAGTACTACAGCATTAGTTCAGTCCTATTGAGCTCTGTTCTTGCTGGGAATTGTATCAGGTCAGGAGTGAGGAGATGCCCATGGGTATGAGCCAGGGAAGGGGCAGATGGAACCAGCCAGCCTGGGTGGGGCCAAGGGGGCAGAATTTATACCTCAGTGAGGAACCAGGCATTACCAGCTCTCCCAAGCAAAGGCCTGCCTGCAGAAGCATTTTAAAACATAGCTATGCAACACCAGGCCTGTTTTTAACCTTTATATGTTATAAATTATAATGGCACTATATTATACCATGCTATGTTCAAGTATAGCAAGCAGGAAAAGTATTTTTCAGCCAGCATGGTTATACTAGCAGGAAACCTGTGAAAAGTATAAACTCAGTAAATTAATTTTAAGGACTGGGCTGATTTAATACTTCATTAGTGGATGCCGGCAAATTTGGCATTTTGCCTTGGTTTTCTATAGAGTAGTGGAAATGGGACAAGGCAGTGTCCTTATCATGCATTAGAGTCTTCCCTTTTTTGCTCTATGTGACTTGGAACAAGTGATTTTTTTCCCCCTTGTATTATTTTCATTCTGTACACCAGTTATCTCTCGCGTTAGTCACATTTCCTCAGTGCCCTCAAATGTAAAAGCCTAACACTCTTACGTGCTGTAGGGGACCGTAGCTGCTGTTCCTCCTGAGGGAAAGAAAGGGCTGTTTTTATGAGATTTCTCTTTTCCATTTTTTATCGCTCCGCGCAGCCGGCCCCGGCCCCGCCCCCGCCTCCCCCTCACGGGCCCGCGCGCGCACCCCGGCGGCGGCGCGCGTGCGCGGCGGAGTGCCTGCCGCCCTCCCGGCCGAGTCCTCCGCCGTCCCGGCGTGCCCCGCGCGCACCACAGAGCGTGGCGCCGGCCCCGCCGCTCTCCCCGGCTCGCTCCGTGCGCGCGAGGCGGCGCGGCCGCGGCGACATGGCGGGCGTGGGGCGGGCAGAGGAGCGGGAGCAGCACCTGAACGGCGAGCTGCCCCCCGAGCCCGAGGACAGGGACGGCGCGGCCGGGCTCGGCGCCGACGATGGCGCCAAGAAGAAGCGCAAGAAGAAGAAGAAGGGCAGAGCGGGCCCTGCGGGTAGGAGCCGGGCCGCGCCGCGACCCCGCGCTGACGGGCTGGGCGGCGTGAGGGGCCTCGGCCGCACACCGGGAAGCGGGCGCGGCTCTGCGCGGCCGCGGGGGGCTCGGGGGTCCCGGCGGGCTCAGGGGTCCCGGCGTGCGGATGCCGCCGACGCCGCTGTCCCGGCCCCTGGCAGCGGTGTGGGCTGAGGGGGATCCCCGCGGCTCGGAGGGGCTGCCGGTGCCCGGAGCATGCTGCTGTCGGTCGGCTGCGGCCGGGCGTCCTCCCCGCTCCGGTGTGCGCAAGAGAAGGCACCGCTTCCCTCGCCCTCTCCTCTGCCCCGAGGGGAGAAAGGTGTAGGGCTGCCGCTGCAAAAGTCATCCCGCCTGATGGAGGCTCTGCACCCCTCCCAAGTTCTCGGGGAGAGCTGGAGCAAGTCTGGGCAAATAGTGTAAAGGCGCGATGGTTTGGGTTTGTTTTAGCAGGCCATCAGTTAGCCATGATCGTGCTGTGCGTTTATAATTATCTACCTCACGCCCATATTTTCTCACCAGAGCAGGCTGCTGCTATGGGAAGAAGAATTAGTTACCGTGGCAGAAAAAAGTAATCGGAAGTGTCAGGCTAATCTACCTTTATATGCAGGTTTCATTAACAGCACCTGACGCTGTGCTGTTCTACAGCCTTACACTTTGGGGCTGCTTTAAGACACAAAAAGGCATTGGATGCTCAGGTGTCTGTGGGCTGAGTACAACATAAAGTTTTTATAAAGCTTTGGGGGCTGTTGGTTACTAACACGGAGCTAATGTTTTACAGTAAGTCATACTTTAACTTTACAAACAGGACAAGAAACTGATAAAGAAATGGAAGGTGCTCTTGATGATGTAGCAAAACAATTGGACAAGCAAGCCCTGGAGGAGAAAGAAAAAGATGATGATGATGATGGCAAGTATAACTTATATTTTCTCTTAAAATTTCCAGTTTCAGCTTCTTCCAGAACTCCCTTTTAACAGCATGTTTACAGATGTCTTGGTTTGATTTTGTTTGAGTTTGTTTTTAGAGAGGTGAGATGCAACTATCTATAATTTCTGCTTTTTGTCAATGGTTTTGCTGTCACACAGGTGTACATATAAAAGTAACAGCAATACAGGCTTTGTTAAAGTTTGTGTTTTCAAGGATCTACCTGCTGAAGGGGAATGTTTAGTTTGAGATAAGGTAAGCTATAAATCATTCTCACTTGCATTACCACAGCCAGTAGACATTTATGTCCCAAATTATGTCTCATATTCTTGGCTTAAAACATACAGAGAAAATTTCAAGGGAACATTTTAATTAATAGGTTTTACAGTCTTTACCAGTGACTTGAAACCTGCTCATCTGTAATTATAATTTTTCATTAAAATTGAATTTGGGGGGAAATTAATACATAAGCAAGACACACACTTTGGATGTTGCTTGTGCTGTGTAGCTGATTTTCTAAGCCAGAACCTTGAAAGTGTCTCTGCTGAAATCCAGACCAAGTCCATCTTTTCTGTAGGGAGATCCAGTTAAAGGGCTGTATTTCCTTTGGTTTGATGGATGGTTCTCAACAGAAATGGATGTTCAGAAGGCACATTTCTTAAAGTGGTAATTTAGTTTCATTTTTCTGAATTAGCATATAAAGTTGGCTCAACACTTTGAGCAGTCTGCTTAGACATCTTCTTAGTTCACTTGCTGGAATTTGTCCTTCCAGAATGTCATTTTAATGAATTGGGAATGGAAGTTTTAAAAAATTCAATCAGAGTGCTGAGACATATTAAGTAACAAATTTATCTTTGACCATTACCAATCTGCAGCATCAAGTCTAGTGCAGGTACCTTGCACAGAAATCTGTTCTTATGGCTTGTTTTGTGGAGTTGAATGCAATATGTGCTTTGCCATCATTGCAACTTCAGGAAGAAGTATTGAGGAGGATGGTGAAAACTGTATACAATGGAAAGAAATCTTTGAAATCATGAGAATAGTTAAAGTTCTGTCTTGGGAGAAATAACAATGCTGGTTGCAGATCAAATGCTGTGCTCTCCTAGCCTCTTTACAGTATTAGTAATTGTGTTACAGTATTAGAAAGCATAAAACAATGAAGTGATGCTATGACTGAATTAATAATCTCTCTTTTTCCCTCATATTAGACTTGGATGTGTTTTTAGTAAAACTGATACTTTTGCAGGAAAATGATAACTAATTGAAGTGTTTTGAAGACAGCTGTGTTCTTGCCTGTACTGGTTGTCACTATTTGCCATCTTAATTGTGTAGTTTCAGAATTGTTTTTATAAGACATGCTGCATTAGATTAAAGTCAATAAAAGACCTACTCCCTTTTGCCTTTTATTTTTTTCCTCTTGATAAGCCTGTAACTGGGTGGCCTCAAAAAGGAGACTAACTTTTGAACTCTAGGGGAGATTAGCAAGTGCTCTTTGGATTTCCCTGGCCATGTTAAAATATGCTGATATGTAACATTTTTGCATAATACCGTGCTAAGTTATTAAATGGCTATACCAAAATGATATAAGGTTGGAATTCTGTTTCACAAAGACCTGAAATTGCTTTTCTGGTGACAGTTTCTTTTGCTTAGCAGCTAAGTAAGCTGAAGACAAACAGTGTTGGTAGATGCAGTAGTTCTGTTTCTGGCAGCACAGTTAGTCTGCAGCAGCCCTCAAGGACATGAAAGCATAGGCAGGGCTGCTTTGGCTCACAGTTGGCAGTTTCACGTGCAGTGATGTATGAAAGAGCTACAATACCCAGATACCAACAGCAGCAATATTTAAGAAATGCTGGGGTTTTTTTTCTCTTCAGTTTAGGCCTAGCCTTTGAAAAAATAATCCAGAAATCTCTTGGTGAATGAACTGGAGTATGCCTAATTAATTTCTTTATGAATGGTTTGGGCATTGCTCAAGGTCAGGACAAATGTGACAAAGTTATCACATTTTAAAGAAATTTATATGCACTGGTAAGGATTTTTGGTTGCCTATGAGATACAGATTGATGAAGAATCCTGTAGGTTGGGACCATGTTATAGATACAAAGTATTTATATTTGCAATTTGTTACAGAAACTTAAATTAAAATACTTTAATTTGAGCCAAAATGAGGTGGGAAGGGGCAGGAGTGACACCACTGAAATTTGCCCCAGCTGCAGAATTCCAGCACTCACCATGGCATAGAATTGCTGATGATATTGCCCATCATGAGAGGCTTGAAATCTAGTGACTGGAGCAGCTGGTCAGTGTTTTGGTTTGGTTTTTAAGTACAAGCTTCTGGATAAATAGACTCAAAATGGAATGCTCTGACTTGATTCTAAAAGTTCTTTTAATTTTACTTCTTGCTGTAGTTGAAAATGTTCTATATGTAGATGAGTAGTACTTGTCTACTTTGAAAAGAATTTGTGGTTAGCACCAGAAGGTCTAGGTAGCTGATGGCACCTGAAGTACTGAGTATGAAGTAAGTGGGATTAGATGTTGCCAAATGTGAAGTCTGCAGGGTTGTTGTTACCTCCCAGATGTGGCTGATTCTTGGTGCTTACCTGCTGTGCTCCCTGGAAACCTCCCACTGGTATGGATTCATAGAATGTGTTGGGTAGGAGGCACCTTTAAAGGTCCTCTGGTCCAAGGCCCTGCAGTGATCTTCAGGCAGATCACGTAGTCCAAAGCTCCCTTCAGCCTGACCCTGACTGTTTGCAGGGATGGGGCATCTTCACCTCTCTAGGAAGGCTGTTCCAGTGTTTGACCACCTTTTACCTCACACATTCAGTGCTTTTGCTGAGAGTGGTGTTTGTGACCTTTCCTGTTTTCTCAAGATTAAATTTACCCTGGCCTAGAGTGCTGCCATCTTTACTTCTCTGGGGTCTTTACCTTTCCAGATGCAGTAAGTTCTTGTAGCTGATCAGAAGATGGGGTGGAAGCAGTAGTTTCTAGCTTTTTGTTAGCTCTTGTGTCTAATACAGTGTCCTTTAACAATTCCATGCATCTGTTTGCCTGAATTGAGAGCAGAGGAATATGAGGTAGGACTTTCTGAAAACACTTTACCTGAGCTCTCTTTTTTCCTCTGTTTGGTGATATGTTTGTTGTCAACTTTCAAAACTATTTTCTTAGGTCTGTGTTTGGTGTAGGGACTGAAAATGCTGATGGTTTGGTGGCAGCTTCTGGATGTTGTCTTTTAATCCATTAAATTCTGCTGCAAGAGAAGTGTTTCCAGATAGTCCAGATGTTGTTGTGTTCTATTCAAACATTGATTCTTTTAAGATTATTTTGTGTTCAGCTGAGCACTTTCTTTCCTATAGATGGAGATGGTGAAGGAGATGGAGCAACTGGGAAAAAGAAGAAGAAGAAGAAAAAGAAGAAAGGACGTAGGTATCAAGCACAAAAATACAGACTATGTGAATCTTTGGTATTATGTGTGTGCAAGTGCTGGTCTTGCAGCTGAAACAAATTGAAGGGTGCAGTTTGTGTTTTTAGGCTAAGTCTGGCAAGTTATCTTCTTTCTGGTGTCCCTGAATGCCATTGAGGGCATTCATTGGCCTCCAGCATTGGCTAAATGAAGTCATATGAGGGCATTGTGATACAATGTTGTCTTGGTAGAAGCCCAGATTCCAGTTAAGGGGATCTTCAATAACTTCTGCAGTTTAACTTTTATGGTTGAAATGAGAGGGTTAGTATTTCCAGAGTCCCACGTGTAACACTTCCTTGTACTCAACAGCTAAGGTCCAGACAGATCCACCTTCTATTCCAATTTGTGATCTGTTTCCCAGCAATGTGTTCCCAAAGGGAGAAGAATGTGAATATCCACCAACACAAGATGGGTGAGTGTTTTAAGCTTAAGGAAGAAATGCTTTCATTTTGATGTGCTGAAAAAAATATTAATGTGCAACTAAATGGACAAAATGAGTAATGTACTTTGGCGTTTGCCCTTTTTTTCTTTAACTGGATTATCAAGGAACTCATTGAATACCGGTCTTCAGGCCAGAAATGTTTGTCTTTCCCTACCCTTTTAATTAAGGTGCAGCCAGTATGAGCAGAATTGCTGTGAGGCAGGAGGCCCTTGAGACCCATGGTGCTGACAGACTTTCAGCAGGCAGCTTGTAAGAAAAACTTTGTCTGAATTAGAAGTGAGTGAGGGTTTAAAATTCAGGGAGGTGAGACACTATTATGCAGCAGTTTTGTGGCCATTGAGATGCCAACTTTCTGCTACTTACTTTTTGGTAGAGACATATCAATCTGTCCATTTAATTTAAAAGCCTACATGGTATATTCTGTACTTTGCTTCTCTCTCTTGGAATTAAGGTGCAGTTATTGTAACCTCACCTGTTGTTGTAACTCATAGTAATGTGGGAATAACGTGCAATTGCACTAAACAACCAACAGCTTCCAGTGGCTCACTGGAACAGAGATCTGCACCCTTATGTTTTTACAGGAGACTACTGTTTCTTTGTGCATTGTTAGAAACGAAGACATAGCAACTTGAATGAGTTTTCCTGATTTTTTTTCCTATGTGAAGTGTTGTGGAAGGTCACATTTTACCTGGGGGAAACAGAGGATGCATGGCACAGAATTACCTTGAATTGTATGCAAACTTGAATGAAAAGACCAGGTATTACTGAAATTTTAGACTTCCCAGGAAATATTGAATCAAAGCTCTGAAAAAATAGTTTAAACCAAAGGGAGAGAGTAGGTAGATATTTGTATGTCTGAAAGCATTGTCTAGATTTCAGTGACTTTTACTTCAGAATAAAAGTACTCTGGAATGTTGTTTCTATTGGTTATTTAAAATCAATGCCTATTTCTCATGGAATGTAAGTAAAATAAGTAAGAGAGGTAATGCTTCCAGTACCCCCTAGAAATTGTGTTCAGATAATATGGTTTCATTTTTATGAAAAGCTTTCAAGGAAGCTTCTTCTTTTTCATTATTTTAGTTTGAACACAATTTCCAAGAGCAGCATTTCATCAGCATGCTAATGAAGTGCTTGCACAGGGTAGTTCTGGCAGGCTGATCCAGGAGTGATTCTTTAATGTTTAAGAGTTAAGTGTTTAACCTGGGCCACGTTCATAAGAATATGATTTAAACTAGAAAACTAGATAATAAACAACTTCATCATGTACATAGTTTATTAACAAATAACACACTCTTTTTGCACCTCTAATACATATTCAGCTGTTGAAGATTAAAATATTTTCTCTGGTTTAACTACCCTTTATTGAAAAGAAAAAGGTCAAAAGCCATAAAAACAAACCTCCTTTCATAACAGGATTTAAGTGGGGTGTCTTTTCTGGACCTGATGTTCTGCTATGGAGGAAGAATATATGCTTCTAAAGAACCTGAAATAGTTTCCTCATGTAATGTGCTTAAGCAAATATGTGCTTAGTTTTCTTCCTAATTTAAATATTCAAATCTTCCTATGCTACTTTAGTATTTGCTAATATAAGCCACTACTTAAATTAGTAGCTGACATTAATGCCAGGACATTTCATATTCTGAGTAATTCCTTCATTTTATGTATTGGTGGAGCATTTTTGTGCCATGTCTTATTCATGCTGAGGTCAGTAGGGTTTTGCCTTTGATTTTTTTAAGAGTTGCACTTCTATTCTTAACTGTTAATGTCATGTGCTTTCTAAAGTTACCTCTCATCAACCCACAATTGTGTATTTTGTGTGAGAAGTTCAGCTAGAAGTGGGCGTCATTCAAATTTCAGCCTAAAAATAATAGCAGATAATCAATGCTTCCATAGACAAGAGACTAACAGGTTTAGCATTTTTATATCTCCAGTTGTTTGGTGGGGGGGAGGTTGTTTTGGGTTTTTTGAAGCTTGTGTTTTTTCTTGCAGATGTGGGAATTTGAAATGATACAACCAGGAGGGCAGAAAATTAATAAGCAATATTTCATGATACACCAATTCTGTTAAAATAGAATTCAGGAATTCTTGACCCTGCCTACTTGTTTCTGCCTCTTTGCTGTTACAGAGTCTCTGACTGGTTTGCTTGGGAATGTACCTTGAGGATGAGCTAGTTCCATCCCCCCTGCCATAGGCAGGGACACCTTCCACAGTTTCTCTGGGCAGCCTGTTCCAGTGCCTTAACACCCTCACAGTAAATGAATTCTTCCTAGCTTCTAATCCAAACCTACCATCTTTCAGTTTATAGCCATTGCCCCTTGTCTTGTCACTCTATGACCTTGGAAAAAGCTCTCCCTTTCAGGCTCTGGAAGGTGCTCTGAGGTCTCCCCAGAGCTTTCTCTTCTCCAGGCTGCAGGGCCCCAGCTATTCTCAGCCTGTCTTCACAGGATGCTTACAGCCATGATCATTTTCATGGCCCTTCTCTGCACCCACTGAAACAGCTCCACATCTTTCTTATCTTGGGGGCCCCAGAGCTGAATGTAATACTCCAGGTGGGGTCACAGTAGAGGGGTAGAATCACCTTCCTTGACCTGCTGGCCACGGTGCTTTTGATGCAACCCAGTGTGTGATTTGGCTTTCTGGGCTGTCAGTGCACATTGCTTGGCCATGTGGAGCTTCTTATCCACCAACATCCCCAAATCCTTCTCCTCAGAGCTGCTCTCAATCCATTCTTCACCCAGCCTGTGTTTGTGAGGGGATTGTCCTGAGCCAGGACAGGGCGCAGAACCTTGCACTTGGCCTTGTTGAACGTCATGAGGGTCACACAGGTCCACCTCTCAACCTTGGAGTGGTCCCTCTGGATGGCATCCCTTCCCTCCAGCATGACTGCATCATCTGGGGGAAGATAGTCTGAGGAAATGCTTTTCTGGATTTCTTTGATCACTATAATCTAAATTACAGTGTGGTTCTGTAAAGATTTGTACTGGTGAAAACTGCAGGCTGTGAACTGGAGTAAAAAGCTGGACCAAATGGTTTGGAGCAAGAGTTGAATTTCTTCAGCTGACATGTGGCAGGCAGCACATTAGGGGGAAAAAAAGCTTGTTAGCTCAGGTACCTGTGTTAGCTCATGTACCTGTGGGAGGACTTGTGTTTGGCATGAGGCCTTCATCTGACCAACTGATTTTTCATGTGTCCTGAAGTGCTTCAGCCCTAGCAGAAGTTCTTGTTCCTCCCTTGCTGAGCTCCCAGGTGGCAGTAGTGCAGCTTTTTCAGCACAATGCTTTGGGTCTGCTGCAGTGTTTTTACATGTAGAGGCAGTTCTGTCCCCCGGCTGACTTGTGTGAAGTGACAATATGCTGAAATACAGTAAGACAGAGTGAGGATGGCTTCCTGCCAGTTTGCTGGAGTTGCACTCCAGTCTGTGACAGATGGCAGAACAGCTGCCCAGACTCTGTCAGCAATTCTTGCTACCAAGGGGTGTTCGCTGCTGGAATCCAGAACAGTCTGAAAGGATCTTTGAGTCTCTGTCCCCAGTGTTTTTCTGCAGTGCACCTTTTCCATTTTCAGTGACTACTGTGCTGGCAGGAGTCCAGTTTTCTAGTGGCAGTGCAGGAGTCCAGGTTTTACAGCACGTTGCTTTCTTTTCTTGGTATTTGCTGGATTGAGGCAAATTGTAGGAGTAGTATGTGTGATGCTTGCTACTGGAGCAAGAAAACTGCTCAGAAAGGTAAATGTGGGATTTCTGCTTTACACTTTGATCTGAAAAGAAGCAGAAGATTCAATAGAAACAAGCAAAAGGGTCCCAAAATATTTTGTGTCCTCTGATCATCCTGAGAAAGATTAATGGAATAGCCTGTTATCCTCCTTTATCTTTTCAACTATTATACTGAAATACTCAGTATAAATATATATACTTATAAATCTGTATGTAAGTATATATTCTTAGTTCAAAATGCAGCAAAACTCAAGGGCATAGTCCCTTGGTTCACTTGTACCAGTTTCTTGGCTGTAAGGGAAACTCAGAGTGGAGCTAAGATACGTGTCTGTGAAACAGGTAAAAAGCTACACCTTCGGATTTCAAAAGCTAATCCTTTACACTCTGTGTACTCAGTTGTTTGCTTGGAATCAACTCATTTGCATTAATTTCTAAATTTGAAAATCAGTGTATTTCAGCATCTTTGTCCACCACCCATTTTCTTTGAAGACCCACCTGCTAGCGTGTGTAGCAGTGTATTGTTCTAGTACTTTTTGTCTGGCATAACATGTACAGAGTTCTTTGAGTCATCACTAGGGTTTTTTGCACTATTGTGTGGCTACAGCTTCACCATTTGAAGGGTTATCTCTACTTTGTAGTCAGAGTAGTCTTCTAGCTAAGTTCTGACAGTTATTGGAGTACTTTAATTATGTTTTTGTTTGTTTGCTTTCATGGAACCTTAGTCACATTGGATTTTTGCATAATACAAAATATATTCAAAGCTAATCTTACCCTTAATCCTATATTAAAAACTATTTCTGTCTTTGTTCTATGAGCCTACCAAAGAGCCACAATGAGTGGTGCTCTCCCATAACAAATGTTAATTCACCATCCAGCCCATTTAGAAAGTAACATTCTGGCATGTGTCATACTTACCATGCACTGTGTTAGGTGTTATTACTTAAATATTCTGAGCGTGACTGAAAATAATACTGGAACTGCAAGCTCTTAAATTTTGAAGATGCTTATTGTCTGTGTCAGCAGCAGTTTCTGGGCCAAGCAGCCACACTACAGTGCTGAGGTTCATCTCTGTACAGGAACAATGCTGTCTGAATGAATAAGATTGTTAAAAAAATAAACTTTTTGCATGAGTAGAGCCTGATGCAGTTTTTTGCCCTGCTAAACTTAAGGTGGAATTGCAGGTATTAATATGAATTTTGTACACCTGTTCTGTGTCTTGGAAAACTTGGGCATCCTTCAAGCACCCTGCTTGTCTGGGCCTTTGGTAGGATGTTATTGCCTTGCACAGCTGCTAGTCTGTGGTACTGATAGATTTTTTTTTTTTTTTTTTTTTAATAGGCTTCCTTTATTCTGAAAATTGTATAAATCAGGATCTTTTCTTACACAGGGGAATGTAGACCTGACTGGTTAATAAACACTTGGCAGGCTTTAGACAGAAGTTGTAATGACTGCTGTGATTACAGTAACTTGTTTAAAACATTTCCTTTGTTTTCAAGGCGAACTGCTGCTTGGAGAACAACTAGTGAAGAGAAGAAAGCACTAGACCAAGCCAGTGAGGAAATCTGGAATGATTTTCGGGAGGCTGCAGAGGCACACAGACAAGTGAGGAAATATGTTATGAGCTGGATAAAACCTGGAATGACAATGATAGAAATCTGGTAAGGACACACATCTTCTAGAAGACCTGTGCTGTAGATTTTTCTTCATTTTCCAGAGAGGGAGAGATTTAGTCTCAGTTTTGTGTGCTTAATTCACTGCGTATTGAATGTTGAGGAGATTTGTGTTTGAAGTACACAACCACCATTGCCAATAATTTCCTTTAAGCTTCTTCTTGCATTTTTAGCTTATGCAGCTTTACAGGGCCTGGGATTATACTGAATTTTAAACTAAGCTTTCCATGATGTTCATGTACTTTGATTATGTGCTTCATTTAGTTTTCAGTGCCTTTGCTACTCTGCAGCAGTGCTGGGAGAAGCAGCAATAGCAGCACTGCTGCTGCTTGCCAGAATTGTCATGAAATGGCATGTGGACAGTGAGGTGCAGTCTGTGCTGGGGACTGGGCAAGGAGAGGAGGCATAAAACCAGCATGGCTGTGTAATCAGTCCAGGGCAGGAAGGTTTGGACTATGTTTAGTCTTCTTTGACTGACTGCTGTTTCTGGTGGAAGCACAGTGGGGGTTTTTATTATTCTCAGTTAGTAAGAAATAACTGAGCAAATGGATTCGGATGAATGTGAATTTGATTAAGTTTAAAGAAAGAATTAGCCTGGACTGATTTTTGTGACTCTTCCAACTATTACTTTTTCTGTCCTTCAGTTTATCTAGATTGAATGTCTACTGTCCAAGCACTGCACTGATCCCGAACAGTTTAGCTTCCAAAATCAGGTGCTTTCAGCCTGGTGTGACTGAGGACTGTGCTGACAAGAGTAGGATAGTAAGAAAGCTAATGAGAGCTGATCCCCAAGGTAACTGTGCAAGGATAACAGAAAGACATAATATGCCATGAGGGAAAGTAGAAGAAAGGCAGCTCACTGGTCTGGGTGAAACAAATCTGTTTTAGTGAATTATAGTTTGGCTGTTCTAAGCACACATTTTTTCAAAACATGACTGTTCTTGCTAAAGTACCCTGTGGGGCCTTGCTGATTAAAATATGCTCTCTTTTTTCATATTTCTCTGGCTTTCTTAAAATCAGAGTTTGGTGCACTGCAGTGAGCTGCAGTTTACCTCATTCACTGACACTGAAGGAGAATGCACCGTTGGATGTGTATTTGTGGATTTGCAGTAGCTAGCATCTTGAGATTAGACAAAACCAAAAAACAAAGGCTAGTCTCACAAGGTTTTATTTTATCATAGTTACCACTCAGTTTTTTAAAAAAAAGTCCTTTTATAATCAGTTTTTTAATAAATAAGAGGCTTTACCTCCTTTTTCCCATCACTTTTTAAATCACAGTAATTATAAAGAATGCATTTAATTTGCCTAAACTTTGGTTGTCTAACATCTGCTGTTCAGGAAGAATTGGTTAAATGTACCTTGTAAGGGTAAATATTTTAAACTTAAATTAAAAACAATAGAGAAGGACTCATTTTTGCCCAAGAAAGGGTAGAGGAAACAACACAAAGAGCTGAAGATTGTTGTGTTGTGCCTATGTTTTTCAGCCTAGGGTTGTCTGTCTACTTAGCATATAAATAGTTTGATTTGGTGTAAAAACATTTGCTTTAATATTTTTCTGAGGTTTTGTTCTTGCATTGATTTATTTGAAGTCATCATAAAAAAGACTAATGACAACTCTCCTCTTCTTTTTTTCTTCTCCCTCCTCTCTGCCTTTCAGTGAAAAACTAGAAGACTGCTCACGTAAGCTGATCAAGGAAAATGGTTTAAACGCAGGTCTTGCATTTCCTACGGGGTGTTCTCTGAATAATTGTGCTGCCCACTACACTCCCAATGCTGGAGATCCAACAGTCCTGCAATACAATGACATTTGCAAAATAGATTTTGGAACACATATTAGTGGTTAGTTTTCATTTATTAATTAAAACTTTGAGAATGTTCTTCGGTGTAAATACTATGAAGCTGACTAACTTCTGCTGATTTCAGGTCGAATTATTGACTGTGCTTTTACAGTCACATTCAATCCAAAATATGACAGACTATTACAAGCTGTAAAGGATGCCACAAATACTGGAATAAAGGTATGATCCTTATGTAAGTAGTTTAAAAAGACTTTTTCAGTAAATGTTGTGATTCTTTTCCATTTGTATTTGCATTTCTTTGCAGTGTGCTGGAATAGATGTACGTCTCTGTGATGTGGGAGAGGCCATACAAGAAGTTATGGAGTCTTATGAAGTTGAAATTGATGGCAAAACATACCAAGGCAAGTTATTTTCTTCATATAGGGATAGTTGTTTTAGAAGTGTGAATCTGTATATCAATTTGTATAAATACTGATTTCAACATAAGATATTGAAAAGACTTTTCTGCTAGAAGTATGGTGTGGTTCTTGCATAAATACATGTTTATGGCTGGCTTGCCTTTCCTTTGGAGAAACATTCTTGGCTTATACTCCCAAGTATTGCATCTCTTAACAGATAAGATGATAAGATGAATGCTAAACAGCAGTTTTGAACTGTACAGATAATTTGATCCTTGCTGTTTGGCTTTATTAATAAGCTTTTATTACTGTTGGAGTTGCTGCTCTTTAATAATGAAGCCTTGCTAAAGCCTACAAAACTAGCCTGTGTTTTGGCTGGTGTTTGTACAAGATAGTGGATAGTTCTGTGTTTGGTTCCTGTGCACTATGATGACTCACTATTACACTTTGAATATGGAATAACAAACCAAATTGCCCTAAAGGGTTCACCATTTGTTAGGAAATTGCCTGTAATATTCGTGTTCTCTTCCAAAGTGAAGCCAATCCGCAATTTGAATGGACACTCCATTGGGCCCTATAGGATACATGCAGGAAAAACAGTACCCATTGTGAAAGGAGGAGAAGCCACAAGAATGGAGGTAAGTTGAGTTCTTTATTCCTTCTGTTAAATTTCCCCAGTATCATTGCAAGAACAGTATTTCTGTGCACTTTTCATTTGTAGTTTTTGTCATTCTGGTGAATAATTGCAGTGGAATAAGTGCTGTAATGTGTAATGCTCCTGTACAGGAGTAGTTCTGTCTCAGTGCCTTCTTCATTTTAGCCCTGGAGTGTTCAGGTATCTAACACTTCCTGAAACTGAAGCCTTGGAACACTGCTATTTAAAAAACAAACCAAAAGAAACCCACCACTGTTGAAATCTGAATGCCACAGTGTGTCAGTGGTCACAAGGGTTGCAGGATGAAGAGAGAGGCGAGAATGTTGACCTCATGTTCAGAAGGCTTGATTTATTATGTTATGATATATATACTACATTATGACTATACTAAAAAGAAATAGAAGGAAAATTCTCAGAAGGCTAGCTAAGCTAAGAATAGAAAAGAATGAATAACAAAGATCTGTGTCCCTGCAGAGAGCAAGAGCAGCTCTGCCGTGAGTGGTCAGTAAATCCAAACATCCACAGGAGACCAATCACAGATCCACCTGTTGCATCCCACAGCAGCAGATAACCATTGTTTACATTTTGTTGCTGAGGCCACAACTTCTCAGAAGGGAGAAAAATCCCAAGAAAGGATTTTTCACAAAAGATGTTTGTGACACCACAGTAATACTAAAACTCCTACATATTTATTTCTCTGTGTGTATATGTTATTAATGGAGTGTTGGAATGTTGCATTAGGAACATTCATGAAAAGAAAAGAAACATGAAAAGGAATTCATATTTAGGGGTGAACTGGAATTCAGGAAATGAGAGTTTTCCTGAATGACTTGTAGGTCATTCATACTCTATGTTTGTTTCTTTTGTAATGAAATCTTCTCTCACTCAGATAATTCTTGATAAATACATCTGAAGTGTAGTTTTGGAGAACTTTTTGTGAGTACTGTTAGAGTATTTTTCTTCAGAAGCTTCCAATGTAGTTTTTCTCTGCAGATACAAAGTAATTAAGTGTATTTGTAGTTAATGTGAGAGGCTAGTTCAAAGATGTTGTTTGGGTAGTGTTCTGGAGCAGGGAAAGGGCAATGGCTGTACATGATGTGACAAAGTACCAGTTGGGAAGGCAGTATTCAAACATGGAGCCTGAGATTTAGCCATCACTGAAGCTCTTGTTCTCATGAGATAAGATTTAAAAGATGGGTGATGAGACAAGATGCTTTTAATTTTATTCTAAGCTTCATCACTAATGATCACCAGTAAGTCTATCAGGATAGATAAGGCTTGTCAGAGCTGAATAGGCACAAGTGTGGTCTGGACAGGATTGTTTTTTGAGGTAGGCTCACTCTCATCACCCAAAACTTGTATCATAGTTGTTTACCTATGATGTGCACAAAAAGACAAAGTTTAAATTATCTTATCTATAAGACTGTGCAAAGGGATTAAGAGTATTGGAAAAGGAACATAGAAAAACTTGTGTGTTCTTCTTAGTTTGACTTAGTTAATGGCTTAGTTTTGGGGAGAAGACTTTTTCTAATTTCTTCAGCCTCTGTAGGTTACTTAGGACACAATTCTACATCGTTAAGTACGGTGAGGATGACAATGAAGAATGTGAAGCATAGCCAAGGTCTTGCTGTACTATGCTAATTATAGTATCAAACTGCAATCCAGGGAGTTTTTTGTGACTAACAGAGCCTCTGATGATCCTTATTCAGAAAAAGTGGGTTTTAAGTGAATCTTGTGGCAGCACTGTATGGGGCTTTTTGAGACTCAGTTTTTTAAATGAGTCAGTTGAATATTCAGGGACATCTTCAAAAGTTTGTCTTGAATTTGTAGCCTGTTACTGCTTTTCATATGGCTTCTCATTCTGGGCTGGTGACTTTAAAAGCAGCTTAATAAAATAAACAGTGAACTCACAGTGTCCGTCAGTGTTTGATGCTGTGGCTTGTTAAGTCCCTGTCACAGTCCTGTTGTTAAGGATGTGTGAATGCACTTGGCAGAAATGAGTTTGTATAATGGCATTTCAGTATGTTCTTGCCTAGAATTTTGATAATGCCCTTGCAGATATGTATCACCTTCATTTCTTCAAGAAATTCATCTTGTGGAATGAAAATGAGCAGGTTAAGGGTATATACTAGCACCTGTTGTCAGAAAATTCTTGCAGAAATTGGGCAGTATGTGTCAGTAATCAACATCTATTTGCTATGTCTAAACTATACATATCCCAGGACTTATACCTGAATAGCACAGAAGTACTTCTAGGTAGCAAAAGTAGTCTCTTAGCTGTGTTAGATGTATGCCTTGACAATGTTTTAACTGCAAGGACTTGGAGAAATTGTGACTAGAGACATGCTGATGCTTCTGACTTGAAATAAAATGCTACTAATGTAAATAGTTGATGGTAGTTGTAACTCTAATGTGTGAAATCTCCATGCTGAATTTTTTCTACATTGATTTGACAATTGAATCTATTCCCATTTAATGACTCGTGTTCAGAAGTGTAGTACTGAAATGTTGTATCACAATGACACAATGTCACATTTTCCTATTGCACCATGTTCCATTTTTCTCTCCTTAGGAAGGTGAAGTGTATGCCATAGAAACCTTTGGTAGCACAGGAAAAGGCGTTGTTCATGATGATATGGAGTGCTCTCATTACATGAAGAACTTTGATGTCGGCCATGTGCCAATAAGGTTGGATTTTGTTGGTGTATTTTGATAGAGCTGCCACGCCCTTGGGATTCAAATTTGATACAATGCATGTTCTTCACTAATTAATAAGGCTGTCAAGGATTGGAGGGGCAATACTAGCAATATTGTTACAAAATACACTCTCATTGTTAGTGTGGAATAACACAGAATTATTTCCAAGAAACAGAAAATGGAGAAAATATGTTTTGGGAATACAATCTTCCTGCCATAATTTTTTTTATGATTCATAATATATAGATTATATTTGTGCATTCACCTGTGTATTAAATGTATAGTGGGTTTTTTTAGTCAGTATCTGTACTGTGGTTGTATGTCACAATCTTTGTCTTGCTGCTGTTCCCAGAATCTATTAAGCTGTTTGTGCCGTCTGTTTTATTTTATGGATATTTTGAGAGTTTTGAGTTTTTGTTTTAGTGCATAGCTGTAAAAAGAAGAAATTCCTCATTTTAGATTTCACTGGGTTTGCATTTTGGCATTTGTAGGAGTGCAACATATTTTCTGAAACAAAGACCACTCTGGTCAGAAACGTAGCAGGCAGACATGCTTTTCCATAGCACATACCAGGAGTGTGAGAGAGGATAGGAAGAATTAGACTAAAGATCTCAAAGGAACTGCTTGACTGCAACTAAGCTTAGTTTTTAGAAGATCTATAAATATATATATTTTTTATGTCTGCATATTGTAAGAAATATGAATAAAAAGCTTACTGAGTATTTACTTCAGAAGTGAAAACTCAGCATTTTAAACCACCAAGCTTCTTCCAAAATTAGTTCAGATGACTGACCACTCTGAATGAGGAAGAATTCTGTTTTTCTATAAAATGAAATGTCCTTTTATTTTTTAAGAGAGAGATTTCTGTCCCTGTGTTTGGTTTAGCTTGCAGATAGGTTCACAGTCTGTTTTGAGGGATATCTATTTGCAGGAGGAGAGCGCACTTCATTTTCTAAAGAGAACGTGTGACTGATGTAGAGAGACATCCCAATCTAGGCACTCTGAAAACACCTTGCAGTCTAACCTTAGTTGGTGCGCTTTATTTCTGTAGCGAGTGCATGCCGGTGATATCTCTGAATTCTCCAACACGTTCTTGTTTGGTTTTCTCCCTCCAAGGCTTCCGAGAGCGAAGCACCTGCTGAACGTTATCAACGAAAACTTCGGTACTCTCGCCTTCTGCCGGCGGTGGCTGGATCGCCTGGGGGAGAGCAAGTACCTGATGGCGCTGAAGAACCTGTGCGACCTGGGCATCGTGGATCCCTACCCGCCCCTGTGCGACATCAAGGGCTCCTACACGGCGCAGTTCGAGCACACCATCCTGCTGCGCCCCACCTGCAAGGAGGTCGTCAGCAGGGGCGACGACTACTGACTCAGAGCCACCTCGGCACCTTTGTGTCCGGGCTGTCTGGGCACACGCTCTGCCAGAATTCATTTGCAACGCATTGTCTGTTTGAACGGTGGACCGGTGTTCATACTTTCCGTATTTGGAAAGGAAGGAATTTAATCTAAGGCAAGTCTTCTAATTGTAACTAACCATGGAAAAAAAGCTTTCAGGCCTTTAGAAATATTTCAAAAGTTACTTATTTTTTCTGTTCAGGGAAATACGTGCTATAAAGCTCAATTTTTAGTTTGGAATGAGTTATACATTTTGTTCTGAACATTTATGATAAAAGATGCTTTTCAAATATTTATATGACCATATTCCTACTTGAATGCTTTGAATGACTACACCTGATTTCTGCGCCCCAGTCCTCTATGATATTGCCTTTTAAACTTCCTGGAATCCATTTTGTAAAAAATAAAGATAAATTTTCAAATCTGAAAATATATATAATTTTTAGAAGTCTGGTTATGATTCTGGTCAGGAGTCCACTGGGAAACCGCTCTATTAAATATTTTGCAAACTTGATTTGCCATTTCTTGTCTTGAAACTGGACCTTGTCTTACCCTTCATATGAAACTTGGCCTTTCATGCTTGTTTAAATAGTCTTGTCAGTACTGGGATACAGGGCAAGAAGTCATCAACACCTTACAGGACAAAATGTGACAACTACAGTAAAGGTGTGTGGTAAGGGTTTTGAGTGTGCTAGTCTTTAGTTTAGACTTCAGCTCTATTAATGCAGCTGGTGGTCTCTGCTGCTGGTGGCATCAAGATGCAGCTTTGGGCTGAAGTCAACTCAGTTTTAGTGTATGTGCCTACAGAATCTTTGCCATTGGCATACCCTCTTGCACAGAGTCAAAGTTCATGTGATTTCCTGTCCTTTTACAGTTCACATTTGATTGCACACGTGGTGGGGACAAGGAAAACTATTTAGTTTTGGGTTTTAAGAGTTACTTCATGCAGGCAAAATAATCTGGAGTATTTGATGTTTCCTTGACATAAAAAGTCATTGACTGCAGTGAAATCTGACTGTTGAATCTCATTTGTAAAGGTAAACTAAATCCCATGGCTCTGCAGGCCTACATGCAATGTGTCTTCCAATGCTGTATCTTTACCTCATTATTTGCATATTAAAATTATCAGTAGTTACTGGTGATAAAAATGACAGCTCTGTTAATAGGTCAGTAACAGTGCCTTAAACATAAGTGCTTGGAAAACAGACACTTCACCTGCTCCTTTGTAGTCAGCCTGTCTCTATAGAAGAGTTCATATTAACTTAAAAATATCAGTTATTTTCTGTCTTTAGGTAAAAGCTGCATTTTTGTCCTTCCATACCTGATTATGTGAACTGCAATTTAGACGGGAGCAGTATCATGTACTGCCTACAGTTTAAAAATAATAGACACTGGTGGGGTTTTTACCCCAAATACAAGTATTGTTCAAATTCAGTACTGTTTTAAACTTGCAGAAATGGTTGAAATGGGATACTGAAATGTGTATTTATTTCTGCTGTTGCTGTTTGGGAACCTTGGCATCCCAGCAATGAATTTTAATTTATGCAGCTGTGTGTTTATGTGTCTCAGCTTCCCAAGAAACAGTAGCTAGTGTGGGTGCTTGTGCATTGCAAAGTGAAAGCTGGCACTTGAAAGAATCTGTGCTGGGTACATTGCTGCTGCTATTTTTATTGATGCTAACAAGACTGTGCTCTTCTGCACCTCTCGATGTGACACGAGCAGGTTCCTGTAGCCTGGCTGCCTTCCAGCTCACCTGTTTTTGTACAAAGTCCGCTGGAAACAAGAGAAATCTGGTTTAGTTCTTGCCTGCTTATTGGCAGTTTCCAGACTTTTCGCTCTAGAAGGTGCCTGGTTAGTAGTAGCTCAGTGTGACTTGGTATTGTTTCTACAGCTTAAGGCTTAACTTCACTGATAGTAACTTTAAAAGCATTTGGTTTTACAAATCAATTATGTGTTTTCTTTCCTTTGTTTTTGGGGTTTTTTACCTGGACTAGCAGAGCTAGTTTGGACTATGGCCTCTTTTAACTTTTTAATTTGCTGGCTGTTTGTTAGTTCACATGTAGAGGCTGATCATCATGTGTAACAAGTTGAAGTAGAAATGAGTCAGAAAAAGACTTGCAGAGCGTGATGACTTGCTCATAAATTTAACTGGGTGTTTCTGCATACAAGTGTGCTGTGCTGCTGGCCCTCCTCCATCCTCCTGCCTGCCATTTCCTACTGCTCTCAGCTTCAGGCTGCCTTTTCCTGCTGCTGTAAGTGTTAAAAGTCCTGGCCATGGTGTCTGGTAAGTGAACCATGCTCTTGTCACTTGACAAAACCAAAATTTTACCAAAAGACTTTTGAGCCAGATATTGAGGTCTGTTGTCAAACACCCAGAAGATGAGGTCTTGTTTCCTGTACATACATTAGAGTATGCACAGTGTACCTTGAGTGACGTGTCCTTTTGATGAAGGCATGGCCTAAGATTTTCCTAATTTTAGACTCAACTACCATGCTTCTCCTCTTAGATGTGGTTAAGACAGGGCTGGTGGGGACAGCAGACACAGCTGGGTGAGTACAACCAGAGCATTTTAAAGAGGAGGCTGAAGTAGAGCGTGTGGGGAGCACGTGGAGTTTCTGTTTCAGCAAGAAAACTGCTGCTGTCTTTCTGTGTGCTTGTGGCATGTTTGCTGCAGTGTATCAAAATGCTACTTTCAGAACAGTACCAAAACACAGTAAGATGGTATGCAAACTTAATGATGGGATGTGTAAACATAACTGGAATTTGATTTTCACAGCTGCTGTTGATGGAGATAGAGGAATTTTGCCAGATCCTACTTCCAAAAAAAAAAAAAAAAGAAAAGAAGGCTTTTCACTGTTATTTATTTCCCAGGATTATGCACTGTTGGTACTCAGCCTTCTGTGACACAGCAGTCAGCTGTCCAGAGTGGGAGGTGGGCAGTGTCTTTTCCTCAGTCCAAGCACTTTCACAAAGGTGTGTTTAGAGATAAAGACCATGTAGCTTGCCAAAAGCATGGCATGCTCTGAAGCAGGTTATATTTTTTTTAAGACTTATGCGTAGTTATTTTTTCCCACAAGGATTCAAGAGGCTTGTCTGTTTTTATAATTTTGAGTGTTTCAGTATTTTTAAAGTAAAAGAAAAAAGACAACTCTGCTCTGACTCTTTTATCATTTTTGACTTGGTATTTTTGCCAGGCACCCAACTCTTTTAACTTAAAGTCATACTCGTTTTAGCTTTGCTTTGCATTTCTACTGATGCTTACATCTCCCTTCTTTTACAAAGGTACAGGGCTCTAGGAAAAAAACCCAAAAGCTGTGTAGGCTAGTCAGCAGTTCAGATGAACAATAAATTCTTTACCTAGTTGTTTTGGAAGTGCCTGTGTCCCCAGGTTTTGAAACTACAATTTTTTTTTTCTTTCAGTAAGGCTATATCTTGGAATCCCTTAAATGGGAGAGGGCTCTATAGAAGCCTTCTCACCACTAGAGAAGAGTGAAGGTGTGTGCTGTCAGGATGCATAAATCCATTACCACCGGGGACTGGGAACTGTTTTCAGTTTAAAGTGAGGCTGCTTTGGCCTGTGTGCTGCATCCCCGAGATCTCAGTGAGTTTGCAGATGACACAACGCCGGAGGAGTGGCTGGTAGGCCAGCTGGGGGCGCTGCCACACAAGGGCAGCAGGACAGGCCCAGGGAATGAGGCAAGAGGAACCTCATGGAGTCCTACACTGCAAATCCCCACTCCTGCTCCTGGGCAGGAACCACAGGCTGGGGGGGAAGCAGCTGCCCCGAGAAGGACCTGGGCTAGAAGCTGTCCATGAACCAGTAACGTGCCCTTCTGGCAAGAGAGGCCAACAGCCTTAATCTGGCTAAAGGGTCACAGCTACTACCTGAACTAGTTAAACATCAAGAACTGAAGCAGAAGCTGTAGAGAAGAGCACCTGAATTAGCTCATCCTTGTGGTGGACTGCACTAATCATCTCTACCCTCCCCACTGCCTTGATTAGGAGGACTAAGACTCTTTCTCCTCCCCTTCTCTTGTTCTATCCAAGAGGAGCACTGGGAAGAAAGCTGGAGTTGCTTTTGCAGAGCTAAAGATGTCTTTCAGAGAAAGCCTGGAGACTCAGCAATCTTTGCTGCAGTGCAGAGGAATAGCTGGAAGCAGAACCTAGGCAATCTTTCTAGTAAAGATGGCAGGGTAAGCTTCCTTCAATGTGCTTAATAGTGATGATTGAGAGCAATTAACTCTCACACTCAAGTTGCTCTCTACATGTCCAAAGACAGATTCTTAATGCCTGAGGCTCTGAAGACCCCTAAGGATCTCCTAAGAGATGTGCTTGGAGGAGGAAAAAGTATCAGAAGCCTAAAAAGCAAATTTTCTGAACTACCTGTAAGTAGAAAGTGGTGTTTAAATTACATGCATTTCCTCACCAGCCAGGACAGCAGAGGAAAGTATTTGAAAGACTGAACAGCCATAACAGGTCAGATCACTCCAGCACGTGGCTTTTGGCTAAAAAAAGAAAAAACCAAAAAAAAAACCACCAATAACAAAACCACAAAAAACCCAACCAACCAAAAATTTCCCCAAACCAACACATGAACTGTTTTGTATACTTAATTAGGATGAGCACAAGACCAAGAAGTTTGAGATCTGAGGCTGCTATGTGCTTGCTATACTATGGCATCTTTCAGAAACAGAAATTATAGCAAACACAGCTGTTAAATCACTGACAGAGGGCCAAAGCAGTTGTATAGTTAACACCTTAACTCCTGTTAGACAAAATCTAAACATTATTTTTACAAATGTAATGATAATGGAGGAATTGATTCCAGTACACACCCGCTTTTCTGTCCATATCAAGGCATTTTATTGAGGTATAAACTTTGCAGAAGATGAGGTAACAATTTGCATAGGACTTACACAAAATAACTTCACAATTAAAATTTAATTGGCATTAACTACTGCATGTGGAGGACTGGTAATTCCTGCTTGTTAAATTCTCCTCACTGCACAGTTCTGTTAATGCTAGTGGTAGGACCATGTAGTATAAGGTACAGCAGTTGTGGGTAATGAAACCAGACTGAGAATGCTTTCATGCAAACATTGCAGCTGCTTCTCATCAGCTGTTTGCTCAGGGGTGACTGAGACAGACAATGCTTGCTGCAGCTTGAAGTAAGCTGGCTCAATTCAAGAAAAGGGATGCAAATGTTCTTGTAGCAGTGACAGTGGGGTAAGTAAGTGTGGTTTTATTGTTGGGGGGTTACTGTGCTTTTTACTTGTTTGTTTAAGAAAACTTTTTAAATTTTTGGAATAAAAAAGCCCCTGGTTGTTAAATTACTTTGAATTTGGCACTTGAGTTTTAAGCTGTCAGGTTTGTTAAGGCTGAAACATGCAAGTCTTGATAAAGATACATTCTTGTGTTATTAAACACTCCTCTTACACACTTACATGAAAATAACTTCATGCTCTATTTCTTCAAGTTCAGATTTTAAGAAATTCTATCGAGTGTATCTTTAGTATAGCCATTCAAGCTTGCAAAATAATTTCACAGAAAGTTGCCTACAAAACGTTCAGTTACTATCTGACATGTTTTAAACATTCCTTGCTGGTGAATGTCAATATTCTAAGACCTAGTAGCAATTCCTGCAAGACAGTAAGAATCACGGTATCATTAGAACTATACTATAAAATGTACACAAGCATATACAGAAAATTAACCAGACAAATATCAGTTGCCCATTGAAGTAAATTTTCTAAACCAATTCAAAAATATTATCAAAATACAAAACCAGCTTAAAAAAATAGCCTGAGGTAAAAGTTAAATGCACATAGCAATCTCTTCTTTAAAAAAATAGCTGTATTGAAATTCTAGGTACTTTGAAAGTTACTTGTTGTCAATAAAAACTTTTGCTAACCATTGTAAAGAGTACTTCAACTAATACAAAACTATATAAACATTGGAAAAGTACAATACTGTACCTCCTTTTAAAAATACATAGTTATGACAATTTAAACCTTTACCACACACACAGTTAACTGGCTTTGGATTAGCTGCTACTGTTGTCCATGGAAGAGCCAGCTAATTCTGTGTGCTGCTGACTTTCAGCTGTGCTAGGACAAGGGACTCTACCATGTCCATTTGCCTGAGTAAGTCGTTGGCTGTAAAACAAAATGTAGGCTTGAGCCTTGCATACTTCTTCCATAGTGCACATGTTGAGTTTTGAATCATTGCAGTGTACCCAAAATCCTGCAATAACGAAATATACCAGAAAAAAAAAGTCATCAGGACACTGATTTTAAGTAATTGCATCATATTTAATAATGAATTAGTGCTTGGTCCTATTTAATGAGTTGTGTACAAATAGTAAACTGTTTCAGTTGATCTGGTTTATTTACCTCAATGTTTTAAAAGCCCAGCTCAGCTTCCTCAGATTTACAAGAGAGTTTATAGCTAGAACCCATTTAACAAGGCAATACAAAAACTGAACTGTTGCTCTACAGAGCTGCACTCCTCCTTTCAGGCAGATCAGCTACAATTGATTCCCTTTTGCTTTTGAGAAAAGACTTTCTTTGTATCAGTTTAGAATTAGGAACACCCCTTTCTCCCTCCCTGCTCAGGTCCCAGCTGGCTCCTACCTCCTTCAGAATTGTAGCAGTAGGCAGTGTAGTGCCCTGAGCCAAATCCTTTCCCGTGGTGCATTACCACAGCAGACAAGTCGTAGATGAAGCAGTCAGGCAGGAGAGACTTGAGGGATTCCCTGCAGCAATAAGGCTCCATGTTTAGCATTTGCTCAAAACTAACATGTACACCAATCTTCTCACGGTGATTGCGTCCTGACCACCTGGGAAGTTAAAGCAAATGAAAACTTAAGGTTTTTTTAAGGAAAGAGCACAGCATTCTGAATTATGTTTGAACACAGCATAATATTTTCACTATTGCTCTGTGCACAAAATAAATGCTAGGGTTTTCTAAGCTTCCTCTTTCACTTCTTTATTTCAAGGCCTTTTAAATGTGTCTGTGGTACCTACTGTTCTCATCTTCTGAAACATCTACCTTAAGATCTCTGCAGCGGTGAGCAGGAAGTATTTCCCACCTGTTATACCTCCTTGGTATTTCTCATTTATTCTATTTCATTTTCAGTTTCCTTTGTACAAGGGGCAGGTGGTACTGATGTTGTGCAATGAGTTCACAGAGATGCAGTGTCCACTTCCCTTCTCTGAGGCTAAATATATTTAGGATTATTATCTGAGACTTCCACTGAATACAGTCCAGGTTTGTGCATTAGTGATTATGAGCATCCTACTCTACCACAGGATTAATTTTTACCAACAGAGTTCAGAGCAAGGTTAGTAGGTTTTGACTGAAAACAAGGATAAAATATTTTTGGTACTAAAGGAGCAAGTACTGAAATCCAAAAAGTTAAAAGTTAAAGCTTAAATTAATAACATATCTTACTGATGTTTCAAGTGAACAAGGAAAAGAAGTTTCTAGTAACTATTTCTCACCATACTAGTAAAGGGAAACGAAACTGATGCTGAAAAACATTGATCCTAAGCAATGGTAGAGCAAGACTGAATCTGCCAGTTTGCAACACTTTTTGTTGTGGTACTACTTACCTAAACCGTTTAAGGTGTAATCTGAGAACCTGAGGTAGTCGACACACCATAAGCTGCTTCTGAGCTTCTGTGAGTATAACTGGTTTAGAAGAAAACTTCCTTCGTTTTGCTGAGGTCAAACACACAGTTACACAATACAAATCTTGGTAACAGCCTTGTATTTCAGTCTAAATTTATCCACAGAATTTGTGTGGACCTAAACATTTACGGTACGTGCCTCCTTAAAAAGGATATGCTCTGAGAGCTGATCTGCAATGATTATTTTACAATGCAAGTGAAAAACACTTGTGGTCACTTACATTAATCACCTTAATTTAGAAAGGTGATGGCTTCTTCAGCTGGGAGTACTAGAAACCCCATTAGTGTGTCATGAGACTGTATCTAAATGAAGCATCACACTTCAAAACATCTTTTGAACAATTTAATCTTCTAGGGGGCAAGTAACAGCTCTCAAGTGACCACAGCAGGACATAAGATGAAGGTCTTTGTTTGCAATATACTTTTAAGACTCCCATACTTGCACTGTCAGTTTATATTTTACACAGAGAACATATGCATGAGTACATACTGCCTTTACTCACTGTTGCACTGATCACATGCATATATCTTTCCTTCCAAAGCTTCAGTTTCTGTAAACTTGGCCAGCATTTCTGTCAGCAGACATGGATACTGAGACGACATCTCCTTGCCATTGCAGTGATACCTCTCAGGAAACTCCAGGGACAGGTCCCAGAAAGGTTCTATGGTGTTTGATTTATTGTCACAGGCAAGGCATGTAACCTGTAAAAAAAAAATTTCACCAGCTGCTTACACTCAAAAATGTACTTTGCTAAACATGTATCATTACATAGCTCTAAAAAGAGATTTTTCTCCTAGAGATAACTAAGGGTAACCAAAGACAAGACAAAGTCATTTAACAACAGAGATGATACACCTCATTTCTTTTCTCTGAAGCAGCATGTCCAAAACCGTTATCACAAACAAGTAAATGTTCTAATGTTTTACTGAGAAACAAAAACAGTGTCAAAATGTTCTGTCTGGGACTGTCCAAAAGAAAGCAGCTGGTGAAGTCTCAGGAGTCTTTTCTCAAAAAGGAAAATTTACATCAGAAATTATAATATAGGTTAATTTATACATAAATCAAAATAAATCAAAACCACACACACAAAAGGAAAAAAAAAATGAACAGCTGGGGATTTTAAAGTCATATCCTTCTTACTTTGTAAGTCTTCCAGGGAAGCCTGGATTAGGAAGCACACTTCTTCAAAGAAAAATTAACAGGTAAAAAGAATTTATTTCTTCTTTCAGTAAGTGGATCCATTGTCACACTAGGGAAAGGACAAGCAGTAAGACAACATAAATAAAATGTAAAGAAGTGAAGTGAATCAACCTGGAAAATGCAGATACTACAGGCAGGAGACAATTAATTTATTATAACATTCAATACTTAGGAAAATAAGTTAAAAGCAGTAGCTCTTCTAAGCTGGAAAGACAACACATTAGGTGTTGCATGCTTCCTACTTAAGAAAATACCACAAGTTGTTCAGAACAACTAACACATAGTAATAAAGGAATGAAAATTCATGTGACATCCAAACATTGTTATTTCACAGGGACCCTTTTAAACTGCTGCTGCTCCACACAAATTTGGTGTAGTTCCCTCCAGTTTGGTTAGTAAGCCAACACAAGTGTGAAAGTACACTCACTTTCGTTCAGATGCTCCTTTGTTTTCCTCTGAAGGTTTGCTGGTAGGTTATTATTCACCCTGTTTGGTATTTCATGATGACTTATATAAGTCCCTATCTGTCACCTCATGGTATCTTCCTCCTAGGTGTTCTTGTAACTGCACTCAGTAGTGCAACAGCTCAGACTCCATCTCTGCATTAGCCACCGAGTGCACATGTGGGTTTGTGTCCCAGCATGGACATTCAGCAGTGCAGTTAGGAAAGCTGTCAACTGCATGAAGTTCTAAGATAAAAATGCCACTGCCTTGTTCTTAGAAAACAAAACTTCAAAACTTACATGGCAGAAAAGAGGAGATTCTTCTGCTTTAATTTACGCTGTCAGGAGTGTCTTTTGCAAGTGCTAACATCTGGCAATGTTTCAAAGCCACAAATTATTAGTAATTCAGAGCTGAAATCTAGACATGGGAGACAAAATTGTGTGTTTGGCCACAGTTCAATCACACTCCAACTTAATCCCAGAATGACCAATAAAATTTCTGCTGTACAAATGGGTAATTTTGCTGGGCCAAAAATTTGTTTAATTGATGAGTTATGTAAGAATTTGCTGTGCATGAATGCACACTTAAGATTACAGAGCTCAGGATGTAGAACACATGTGACTCCAACACAGATAATTTTAACACATTTTGAGGTTTTAAATTTAGTGTATTACATTAATAATCTAGGTTAAGATCTTATTTCCCAACTAGCTAATGAGTACTATCCCAGAGAAAAAGACATGAATAATAGACCCAGCTTCCAGTTTTTCCCAGTCAAAAAACCTGAAGAACACAAACAGATGCAGTAAATCTGCTCCCATCGCGTCATGCAACTGTGAGCAAAGCTGATTTGTGGGGACAAAACCGTGTACTGACACACAGCTGCACTTATTTCCTCCAATGCAGGCCAGTCCTCACTGCAGCAGAGTTTAACTCTGGGATTGCTGTAGCTGCCACCAGCTCGGTAACCCGACACAGCCACAGGGCAAGGGCAGCCAAGCCCTCAGCCCCTGTGTGCTCCCTGCTCCTCGATGTGGTGGGAAAGGAAAGCACAGCCAGGCACGGCTGCAGCAAGGGTGGCAGTGTTTGCCATAGCCAGGCCTGGGCTTACCAAGTGGCTTGCTCAAAAAGCAGGAGGATTCCCAGCCTTCTGTGGAATTCATCTGCACTGGCCTGTCCACTGGCATTGGCTTGGTGACATTGCCATCACTCTTCTTTCTGTCCTAAATGGGACTCTTTTATCTCAAACTCCATTATCATTCACACAGATTTTCTTTCTCCCTGAGAAGGGCAGAAATTGTAAAAACTGTTCAAAAGCTGGTTGAGATTTTATAAAACACAAAACCAACCCCAAACATGAACTCAAAGGGCAAAAACTTCATGCATTTGTCCAGTGTAACTTTGTCTAGTAAAAGTATGCACAACAGTAGTAATAGGGAAGTGAGTCTACTCTAGCAATCTGGTTTCAGAGTTTGATTCCACATTCCCTTTGTAATTCAGAATTGCTATTACAAGAAGCTTTGATGCTGTCATTTATAGCAAAGCAAATGAAAAGTTCACGCTAGAGCAAAGTAAATTACAGATTTTTAACTAGTCTGAAATCTCTACCTTATGTTCTGCCCTGACCACCCTCTCATGCCTTAAAACACGGGTTCTAAACACAATTGTTTGGTTAAAGCTTAGTATTCAATCATGGGCCAAAGGCCAGACTGAAAAGAGCTGGATCAAATTGCCTGATTCAAGCTAAGCACGGAGACTGCTCAGACAAGCATCACTGTGGCCACAATAAGGTGACAGACAGCCACTGCCCTGGATAGCATTCAGTGTAAATGCAGCCAAAGAAAATAGTTAACATATTGCTGCAGTAAAAGCCAACTTCATCATCAACTGTTTTGCCTATGTTCCCTGCACTTGTGTGGAAGAAACAAAACTCTTCACCACCTCTGCCCCAACTCTTTTTTTTTGCTTTGTTGTTTTTAAGAAGAGTAAAATAGCCAGTACCATTTTTGTGCTTTCACTAGATGAGACATGTACATAATGATTAGTAACTCAATTTTTGCACAGGAAAATAATTGAAGTTGAAGGCGATCTCTGGAATACAGCTAAAATGCATAATTCATATGACAGTCAGTATAAAAAAAACCCAACTGAACTTTGTAGTGATAGGCATACGGTATCCTCAAAATTATCTTTCTTTATTTAGCAGAATAACATAAAGCATAACCACAGGTAACTGCAGTCTGTGATTCAACAGCCTCTTATAGATTAATTTAAAATGTTACTTTTATCTAGTTGGAAAACAACTTGACAATCATTCTGTAGGTCAGGCTAAACATAAAAGCACAAAGACTAACACCAAAACATAGAAATCAGTGTACATGACATCAACTGGTCTAAGAGCAAAGTGTCCCATTACCTGCCTCCAGTTCTGCCTTTCTAACAGTCCGTTCAGTGGGAGACTTCATAGCCAGCAGCACACAGACCACCCTCAGCATTCCCCCAAAACTCCAACTCACAGCATACTACCCAAAGGCTTTCAAACAACTCAAAAATCACATTTCCCTTTTCTCAGACAATCTGTCCTGAAATATGCTTTAAGAATAGTTTACATATTACAGTGGTCAGAACCTCCTTCACTCCTCGAGACCTGGCACACTCGTTTCTCTGACCACTGCACGTTGTTATTCTGCTGTGCTGAGCAGGAGCAGGGAGAAGCATTTTGCTCAGATTCCATCTTAAAAACGATCAGGAAGTCATCAAACTGCTTAGGAAGTTTTAAGCACACCTAGAGATACCAGAAGCTAGTTTCTACCAGGCACTGCTATAAAAAATACTGGAGGCAATTTTTCTGAACTGAGAAGTCTGCAGATGACACCAAGCAGGAGGAGTGGCTGATAAGGCTGGCTGGGGCACTGCCACCCACTGGGAATGGGACAGGGCTGGGAAACAGGACCTTATGCAGCTCTACAAAAGGAAACACCCCGTCCTGAATCACCCAGGCACCAGTACAGGCTGGGTGGGTGTGGCGGTGTTCACAGGGTCCCAGGATGAGGGAAGAGATAAGAATGTTGACTCTGTGTTTCAGAGGGCTTGATTTATTATTTTATATTCTATTAAAACTATACTAAAAGAATAGAAGAAAGAATTTCATCAGAAGGCCAGCTAAGAATAGAAAAGGAATGATAACAAAGGCTTGTGACTGACCAAGACAGTCCAGACAGCTGGACTTTGATTGGCCATTAATTAGAAACAACCACATGAGACCAATCAATGATGCACCTGTTGCATTCCACAGCAGAAGATAATTATTGTTCACATGTTGTTCCTGAGGCCTCTCAGCTTCTCAGGAGGAAAAATCCTAAGGAAAGGATTTTTCATAAAACATGTCTGTGACAGGCAGGAAGAGAGGATCTGGGGGACAAGCTGTCCAGGAGCCAGAGATGTGCCCTTATGGCAGAGGAGGCCAACAGCCTCTGGAGCTGCATTCTGCAGGTCCAGGTGGGTGATCCCTGCCCTCTCCTCAGCTCCCACACAGCAGAAGTGCTGGGCCCGGTGCTCAGAAGAAAGGGAGACATGGATATGCTGGACTGAGTCCACCAAAGGGCCAGGAAGATGATGAAAGGCCTTGGACATACCTGACATATAAGGAAACAGAGAGCTGGGACTGCTCAGCCCAGAGAAGGAAGTTCAAGGTGGATTTCATCCTTGTCCAAGAATTTCTGCTCATATGATTTCTGAGTACATGTGGCACACAATAAAATCTGTTACTTCAATTTCTGGATTTTTAGAAACGTACCTGTCCCGTTCCTTGCTTAATATGGACAAAGTTGAGATAAAGATACTTTAAAAATTGTTACAAACTATGTTATTTAGTTGGTACCATTAAAAAAAAAACACAAGCCAAAAAACTCTTGAAGCAACAGATAACATACTTGAGCTCTTGAAGTGTACTTTAGAGATCTGCGAGCCAGTGTGGGTCAGTTCACCACTGCCACACGAGTTCAGAGCACAGCAGGTTCTCCTTTCCCACTGAAGGACTGAGGCCAGGAGACAGTAAGTACCTTCCACAAGGGTACAAGCACTGAGGGAGTGAAAAGAACTTGGGTTTTAACAGACATATTGGGATCTCCTCAGAATCCCAATGGGTTTGAGAGGTCTCAGCCACTTTCTGCAATCACTGCAGGAAGACTAGCACGTGAAGACAGAGCAGAGGGGAAGGGTTTGCACCTACAATGCAGATCTTTACTTCTCTTAGACATACCAGTTATTGCAGTTTCACAGTACTGCAAAGTAAAAGGCTAAAATCCTAAAACAGGTATTAGAATAAATATAAAATAAAAAAAACAGAGGCAGTTTGCTCATACAATTCCTGGAGTTACCCATTGCCTGGTCTAGTACTCCATAAAATAGTAAAACATTTCAAGCAGAAGATGAAGAAAACTTACTTTAAATCAGCTGAGAAAATAGCAAAACATAAACAACTACCTCATATATGACATCACCCAAAACTTTTTCTAGTTATCAAAAGCACAAGATCTAGTTATCTAGGAAACTATCTATCTAGTTATCAGAAAGCACAAGATTCTCAAACACTCAATTCTCTGCTTCCTTAATCTTAGATCCTAAATTCAGTTAGTGCTGAACCAGGCAGCACTTCAATAGCAACAGACTGATGGCAAGCTCAGGATTATCACTTCCCTTCAAGTGAAATTAGAACTAGAAGAAGGGGGGGAAAAGCTGAGCTGCACATGTGAAAGTAATGTGATACCTAAGTAAACACACAGCTTATCAGCACCGTAAGGGATCCTCTGTGCTCTCTATCAAGAGTAGCTCACAGTATTCCTGAGGTTTGAAGGTCAGGAATATTGACTTCATGGCACTTGAGCAGCTCACAGAATCAAGTATCTTGAAATTATATTCTCTGTACAAAGGGCCAGTAGGTACAGTAATGTTTTAGGGGTTCTAAAATGGAAGGCAACTGCACACAGAAACATGCTCCCCAATTCCCCTTTCTCAATCAAGTAAGAGTTAATTTAACACACTAGAATAAAATCCTGTCTTATTTTTAATAAGGGCAGCTTGGAACAGCTCCAATTATCTTCTAGGGAGGAACTGTAATACCGTCACAGTATTACTATATTTATTTTTATTACTATGTTTATCACAGTTTTACTTTATCTTGTAGGTAGGTAAAGTTAAGCCTGTAAGGACTAAACATACACTCATTGTTTTTAAGAACTAACCCTGTCCAAGATGCAATGACACAGCAAGAAGTTTGGGGTTTTTTTCCAGGCCTGCATGGGTGTTTTCTTGCCTTTTCCATTAACTTCATTAAAGCAGTTCTGACAAACGCCTAGTGAAATCATGATGTAGGAATCTTACTGAGGAAAGGAAAATAATTGCCTAACAGAGTTTTTAGAGTTCATCTTTCCATGTGCAAACTACCAGGGACTAAATCATTAAGATGACCTGAATATATTTTACAAGGAAGGAATTTAAATCTTCAGGGCTTACCTTTTCCTTATAATATTTATCATGTTCAAAACCACAGGTGAAGACAAAACTAAAAAAAAAAAAGGAGTGGCTAAAGACAAAGGGAACACTGGGAGGGGTAAAGCGTTGAACAGTCTGTGGGAACTGCCTAATGGGCCAGGGAGAAATTACTAGATAACAGCCTCAATACTCTTTCTTGCTCCTCTCACTTCAGTGAGGCATTCTTGAGTTGATCAAGGCTGTATTCTGCACACAGACATGGAGCAGCTGCAGTAAGAGCTGTATGTAGTCACAGAAGTCAGAGGATACCTCAAAACTGCCTAATTCCCTTTCTGGCTCACTCAATAGTGTGGAAGTGAAGATTTTTACTTTGTTTTGTATTGGTTTTGTTTTAGTTTACCCATTAGAGAATTCTCACTACTCCTCTCCTGGTCTCAGGAAGGTGGGAGGGTTTCTAGTCACAAACCTCTCCATATAAAGCTAAAAATATGTGAAAGTAGTTATTACTGAAATGATTCTGTGCCTTTAGAACCTTGAAAATTCTTACTAAAGCGATGAATCCTGTAAGGAAGTTTGCAACACAAGCAAACCTTGTCACTGTTCCTGAAAAAATAACCTTACTTTGCTGTCAAAATTGCTATTTTGGAGAGGAATGGAATTTTCCAACAAAAAACTCTTTAATGACATAATGTACTAAACACTTCCAGTTGTGCAACACTGATACAAGATATCTAGTGCCCAAGGAAAGGAAGTATGCCACAGAAGCGCTGTACTCTGGGCCAGGCAGAAGGTGGCTGATGATCCAGTTTTACTGATAGATCTAACAGTTTCCAGTAGCTTCACAAAACCTGAAATGACTGAGGGCTGACACATGCTGCAGACAACCCTGTCACCTTCCTATGAAGTTTACAGGGATCGCAGCAGTAAACAATCCTACCTTAGTCAAAAAGCACTTGCACTTCTAGCTTTACATATTAAAACATTAAACCATCAACCAACTAGTCAGAATACCAGGAACAGACATTTTTGTGTTAAGCCTTTTCTTTACACACAATATTCATCAAATGCTTCCACACTCCCTCAGTTAACATGTTCATGTATACTACAGATCCATTCCAGGAGCTTCCCAACTTCTGTTCCTGCTGCAATGTGGTTAGTTTTTAGATTAAGTTAACAGAAAAAAGCATTTGTTTGTTCAGTCAGAAATCAGACACTTATACACACTGTTGGGATATGCATAATAGCAGTGAACACACTGAAATACTTAACAAGGAGCTGAGAAGTAGGAAAAAAAAAAGAAGTCATGCAGAAAGGAGAATCACCATTGCCTCCACCCCACAAATTTGGTTCCTGTGTTGACAGAGCCTTCTCCGTCTTTGTGTTGCAATAGAAAAGAAGTATTTCTGTACATAAAATCATGACATGCAATTACTCGCTGGTAATCAAGCTCAAATTCAAGCTATTTACTGAAATAATATCCTGTTTGACATCCATTACCTAATCAGTTCCTACTATCACTAGATTAACCTTCCTTAACACCTTTTATCTAGTAGCACTATAGTGATAAGCCAAGATACTTGAAATTGTAAATTCTTCATTCCTTCAAATGAGTTGGTGCTTAACAGCAAATACAAGTATTTCTCAATAGGTGGAAAGGTGTGTTTTAAAATAACAAATGTAAAACTTTTATGATTAACAGGTGTATTGGGGTTGAATGGCCTAGTTTTTGGTAGTGGAAGGGCTACAAGGCAGCTTCTATTTAAACTGTATAATATTTCTTCTGAAACTGTGTAATATATCCTCACCATCGCCCCTCAACAGTTATAAATGTATAAACCTTTGAAGTATGTCCATACCTGACTAATGATTTACAGTTCTGGATTTACTCTAGTCAAACACCTTTTAAAAAGTAATCATAAAACATACCTGACTTAACAACTGTCCATGAAAAATGTTGTTAACCACATTCAAAACCTGCTTTATAAGTTTTCTTTGAGAAGCAGGGATGAGAGCTGGGTATCTGGTCCCTGTAGTCTCCAGTTCCTGCTGTACTTTATCCAAAAGTTCACAGAGAAATTCCTGAGCATCTTGTTGGGCATACCCTCTGAAGGCTGGAATAAGTCTCCACACAGAATGAAGCATGGCAAAAGGAGACACCAGTGCCCATTTGCCAGACCACATAACCTGGAATAGAGTATGCAACTCGTGACAGAGAGAAATATGTTTTGAACTGGGCTCCCTGGGCTGAATAAGTTCCATACTTTTTGATGCTCCTCCACTTAATCCAGAGGATAAACTAGGCCGCCTCATAGAATAGGATCCCTTTACTTTCTCTTGGTTTTCATTCACGTGTAATGTCGAGGCAGCTATTGACAGGTGTTTGGATGAAGATCTTGTTTTACCATTGGTTGCTGTTGCCAGAAGTTCCTGAGTTTGGTTGAGATCAAGCTTTAAAAAGCATTCTCGAAAAATAAGTAAGTGGCTCAATACCTGCAGGACAGAATTCATATAGCATGTGTTTCCCAGGTTTCTCAGTCCTGTTACTCCAGGAGTCACTGTAGGCCTTCGTTTAATTGGAGAGTCACTTATTTTTTTCAATCTCAGTTCTTCTGAGGTATATGTTCCTTTCAACTGTGCCAAAAATTCCATGTTCTGTGATGTTCTTTGAGGACAGGGTTCTGGTTTTGAGGACATTCTAATCTGATTTTGTAAACGACTGCTCTTTCTTGGAGGCATCTTCTCCATCTCTGCTTTCAACTCACGCTTTCGCTCTTGTCTCCTCTTCCTAGCTTCGTCCTTTTTTAGCTCTGCTTCTTCTTGACGTCTTTCCTCTTCCAAAATCCTTTTCCCAGTAGGTGTCAACTCGAGCCACGATCTGAACACTTTGCCGAGGACGGCGCGCCGCCGGTGCCAGAGCGCCGTGAACATCCTGTCCTCGTTGCGGAGCGCGGCCTGGGCCCCGCCGTGCGCGAGGTAGGAATCGTCGCCGGTGCCCATGGAACGCAAAGTCCTCCCGCTTCGAGTAGTGCACTCATAGTTCTGACTCTTGATGGCGCTCAGCGTGCTCCGCAAGAGCTTTAAGTCTCCGGTGGCGTTGTCGTTGAGCACGTAATCGTCGCACAGATAGCAGAACACGTACAGCTCGTTCACCTCCAGCGCCACGGGGTGGCTGCTCTCCTGAAAGTGCTTCAGTGCATGCTCCTCGATGTACCTGCCACACGCCACGTGCGAGCAGCTGAGGCACGCCCACACCGACTCCGTGGTGTTGCAGTCCATGCAATGCCATTTCTGAGGATTGAGGATGGAGTGATCCTGGGCCAGGCGCAGACGCCCCACGTGCTTACACTTATCCATCGTTAACACTGAAATTGCAGAAATATGCTGCCGAAACACATCATCCAAACTATTTTCTTCCCATGATATTTCAACCTGCAACTAAAAAAAAAAAGTTATAGTTCATAAATACCCAATCGTATCCCTTTGACAGGAGTCAGTGTACCAAATTCATATTAAGATGGAGATCACTATCGTCATCCAGCTGAGCGCCACCAAACACGTGACAGAAATCAGTCACGTGGAGCCACACACCTTCAACAGCAGCTCCAGGTTCGCACTAAACTGCCTGCATACCACTGTTTATATTGCCAGGGCTTTGTGGCTCAGGACTGAAGCATACTAGCTACACTTTAGGCCTGGTTTGGATTTTTTTATTAAGCAGCACTGATTTTGTTAAAAGATGCTGTTACAGAGTACCCACTTAGGAGTAGGAAAGGCTGTTCAGAGCAGCTGCGGATGCTCCCATCCCTAGAACTGTTCAGAGCCAGGTGGGATGGGATGTCAAACAACTGGATCTAACAGGAGGTGTCCCTCTGCACAGCAGGGGATAGGACTACAGGATCCTTATGGTCCCTTGCAACTCAAACCATTCTGAGATTCCAAAATTCTCCTATTAATTCTACCCCTAAGCATACAGGTGCAGAAGTGCAAAGTTCACTTAAATTTATTATGTTTACACAGTGCCAACAGTTCAGACAAATGAGGCTTTATACAACTCAAACCCTTAATTAATCCATACCTTTAATTAACTCACTGCTCCTCTGTGCCCATTATACTATTTCTATAATAAAGTATCTTAAATATCTACATTTTAACACATCATCCTAACACCTCTGAAAGAGTAACTTAGCAAAGCAGAACTTGGTTTCTTAAGACAGAAGTACCAGGAGGTATCTACATCAGTTACCACAAACTTTATAAAAACTTTCTAATTCAGCTCTTCAAAAGTTCATTTAAAAATCTGGCTAGCACTGGCTTATATCTTTTTTTAAGTTTGTATGGTTGCATTTATTTGTTCAAAACTGCTGTTTTGCTTCTTTCTGTAAGGTGCATTTACCCAAAACAGACAGTCTCTGATTAGCAAAAAATTAAAGAGACAGTGATTCATTCTTGTTTTTACCATTCTGAATATCTTGAACATCTAGAGAAAAATGGTAACAGCACTATGATGCATCAGGAAATGATTACATTTGATCTGGGGCATTTGTGCCCACCATATACATCACTGACCAGAAGGGCCAAAAAGCACCCAGCACCAGCACCATTACATACAGTGCTTGCCAGATGAAACAATTAATTCACCTGAGGAGTTCGAGGTTTTGTCAAATATTCAGTCTATGCCAAGTGAGAGGAGTTTGCCATTACAAATACTTGCTCTGGACCCAGCTTAGGCTGTACAATATAAAGGTCCTGGATTCTATGCTTTACAGGTGAATAAACCATACTACAAAAACACAACTCTTGATAGAACCAAAAACCTATATTCCTGCTATTAGCCTTAAATATGCTAATATTTATCAATTTCTACAGTTCTGAAAAACTGAACAGGTTTCTCAATATAGAGCAGATGTTGAGTGTAAAATAAGCATTAGCTGGAGGAAATCCTAATGTAATCCTAATGTACAATGACATGACACCGCTAAGGAAGGGAAACAAGTAAAAGGTTGCAGATGGCTAGAAGAGAAGCTCTGATTTTCATCTGGCACTTTGATAAAAACTGTCATTAAAAGATTCAACCAAAAATGGCTTTGTTTGGTTAATTGGCCCATGGCTAGTGCCTTTTAAAATGTTACAATACAGATACCAACATAAGAGTTGTAATAAGTCTCTAAGCACATAATCAGCACCCAGCATTGCATGTGCTGTATAGAATTTATTCTTAATGAAGAAAAGCTTGAACCAGCTGTAGAGAAACTAAAAAAAACTGTGCTTTTAATCTCTACTATTAATCTCTCTCACATTCTGGCTAAGAGCCGTTTCCAGTCCATACTGACTGCACCACAACCTCTGGGGAGCCATCCAGCAGCTCCCAGATCAAGTACCAGCCACAGCATACATGGGGAGGCCGAGATCTCCTGTGTGCTATGGTCAGCAGATCACAAAAGTAAGCGCTTGCTTAACTCTTTCATCTTGTTGCACCCGTAACATTCATTCCTTCTAAAAGGCAATCTTATCTGCAGGCTGCTAATTAGATTCTTTTACAAATAATTGTGCACAGGAAGTTTGCTTTTTATATTGTCTTTATAAATAAGATCATCAGCATTATCTCATGTCTTCTAGTCTGACAACCTCTTTTCCACAGCAAAGGGAAGCTTTTGTAACACTGGTAAAATTCAGGAGAGTAATACGTTTGTAAAGTGTGCTGCAATAATTAAATATGGTACAGAGAATTTTAAGGGACAAGACTTCTCTTTCTGGTTTTGGACTAATATATATAGATTCTACTGCATAACATATTAGTAACAGTCCTTTCCAGCAGACCAGAAAAGAACACTAAACCCTGCCTTCCCACAGGGCTGTCACACACAGCAATGCTGTCAGTCTCAGCAATCTCAGGGGTCAACTCTTTCTGGGTTTGTTAAAGTCATTGTGTAAACCCCGTGCCTTGTGTCTCCTTCCTTTTAACTATATGAGCAGATTGTTTTTTTCACATTTTTAAAAACATTCTCAAGGCTAAAACTGCTTACATGCCTCAATGTAAGCAGATATTGGACTGAGGACAAAACCAGTCCACTGATTTCTAGACAGCCACTGTGTAAATCAGGACTGCACATTCAAGCTCCTCATGCAAAAGCAGCACAATTCTACGAAAGAGCAAGATCAGCACCTCGAAGGGAAAAACCTAAAGCCCCAGCTCCCCCACCAGCAAGCAAGCCAGCATGACATTTTCCCACCTACGTCGATGTGTGCAGAAAAGAGACAGCGTGGAAGGGGGAGGGGGAGGAAACATCTTAGCATGGGAGAAGTCTTTCTTTGAAAAAAAGGGAGGAAATCAAAATGCAGTTTGGTCAAAAAGGCAGCAATATCTGAAAACACTGCAAAAAAGCTTAGAGTACAAAAGTGAGACAAGAAAACTTCAGATGAATGTCAAGTAGCACACTGACATAACGAATGTTTGAAGTACTGAGACTGCCTCAACCCACAACATTTAAAAACTGTACCTTAGAACCAAAACCTGGCAAAAGATCTCAGGGTAAAAAACAGGAGTGAAGTGACAACGATGGAAGAAACAGGAAAAACACAGCACACTCATTCCCACACCTGAAAACTGCAGCTGGAATGAAATAGTACAATCTAATGCTCCGATGTTAAAACTCCCTAAAGGAAGTTATTCAGCCCTGGTTTCTGCATTCTTCTCTCCTGAGGTTCAGTTCTGTGCACACACACAAAGAAACTTTGAATTAGTTGACCAGCACTTCAGAGATCAAGCCCCCCTCTGAGTTCTTACCACAGACCTGAGCTGAAGCAGTAAGCAAAATAACAACTACTAGCATATAGAATAGTACTATTGAAAGCACTAAGTTGTCTGGAAACAGAGAGATACACAGCAGTTTTTTCTTGTACCAAAGTTTCACAAGCTAGAAACAAAGATATATAGAAAAGGATTTTTTTATTGTACCATATTTCAGCCTTACTGACACATTAATTCCTTTTGTTCCACTCAAGAAAGGCTGGCAAAATGTACATTTTTGGGTAATTAATGAGCTGAAAAAGCACTTGATGCCAAAACCAACTTAGAAGTCATGAAAAATGATGGTTTTCTTCCATTTCTTCTCCATTAAAAAAAAAAAAATCAAGATTTTATCAATTTAAGGGTGATTTTCACAGCTAAATTTATAAATATAACTATAAACAAAAGGCTGAATTTTACCATTAGTCACTACTTGTGTAATTAATTGCCTCACACATAAATGAGAAGTCTCCAACACTAGACTAGAAACGCAGTACAGAGTTTTACAATTATATACAGACACGTGTGTGTGCTCTTGTGCCCCATTTATATTCTGGCTTTTAAATCAGATGACTGTTTACCAAGTGATTCTCATCAGGTTCAGAGTACCTGCAGAATATCTGAAAACGCAGGAATCATGGGTACTTAAACAACTCAAAAGTTTTAGATAAAAAATTCAGTAACTAGAAGGCAGATGTACTGCTTTACTGCTGTTTTAAACGAGTTTTCTTTAAGAAAACAACTCAACGAAACACTTATGTGCGTAACTTCCAGCTGCAGTACAGTCCTGCAGGCGTAACAATTTAGACTTGAAATCAAAGCGGCACTTCAAAAAGAAATTTTGTGAATTATTTCCGATTTCTAACAGAACAGCCTTTGACAAGAAACCCCCCCAGTCTCCCTTCCTTGGAGCCGTGCCATTTAACTTTTTTTGCTCTATTTTTTTTTCTTTTCTTTTTTTTACCAGCTAAAGAATGTACATGCAGTGTGCTGCCGAGAAGTGGCCATTTAGCCCAGGACACCACAGACGGCGGTACAGCTTTACATTGGATGTCTACTGCCGCAAATAACCGCGCGTTTCCTGCAGTGCAGACTCGACGATAAACAAACAACACAGATTGAAGCACTTTCACACAGGCACCAAAAACACTGATTAAAACACACAGGAACTTCTTACTCATCTGAAGTTACACTTGACAGTCGAGCTCGTTTAGAAAAACGAGCATCTCTGACAGCTCTGACAGCTCCAGCTCTGACAGCCCTGCAAGTACAGACACCCCGGCAAGGCTGGCCCGGGCTCGGGGCCGGTCCCGCAGAAGGTCCGGCGCTCGCCCGGCGCTCCGCGACATGGCGCGACTTCGCCTCGGCCACCACAGGCAGGAGCCCAGAGCAGCGGGCCCTGCTCACCGCCGCCCTCCGCTCCTCCCGCGCTCTCCCTCACCTCGACGTCCTCCCGACCCCTCAGGAACGCGCACGACAGCGGGCCCCATGCAGGGGTTCCCCGCCACACACCGAGTGCGGCGGGCAGGCGGCAGCACCCCTGCTGCCCGGCGGGGGTGGCGGTCCCAGGGTCCCGCTCCGCCAACCGCACGCCGTGCCCGGCTCGCCCCCGCGATAACGAGCACCTCCTCCTCAGGTGTCCCTCCGCAAACAGCGCGCCGCCGCTACCGCCCCTCCCCGAGGAAAAGGCGGGGAGGTGTCTCCCGCCCCGCGCTCCCCTCCGCCGGGCACCTGCTCCCCGCAGGCCGGCCCCGGGCAGGCTGGCAGCGCCGCCGCGCCGCTGCCGGTCCCGCACGCACCTTTCACCCGCCGCCATCTTGGGCGCCCCGAGCCGCAGCCGCCGCCTCGGAGCGGCCCCTCCACGACGTCAGTGCCGCGCGGGGCCGCCCCCGCCCGCCCCACGCCCCCGCCCGGCCGGGGAGCGCGGCGGGGCCCGCGGGGAAACGCGCGGCGGTGCGGGGGAGCGCCGCGAACGTCCCCGCACTCGCCCACCACCCGCACCCCTGCGGCTGCCCCGGGCACCGCCGCCGCCCCGCACCCACCTGCCCATCGCCATGTGCCGGCGGCGCATCTGTCACCAGATTTGTAGTGGCAACCGAAGTCCTTCCCACGTCTCCTCCCACCTCCCCCGGCCTCCCCCGCCCGTTGGGCCGAGCGGGCCGGTCCCGCGGGGCCGGCCGCGGGAAGCCCGGTGGGAAACGCCGTTGGTCAGTTCCCGGAGTGCTGAGGAGCTGCCGCTGCCCCGGCCGTGCCCGCGGGGCACCTGTTTGCCCCGAGGTGGGTCCGTACCCAGCCGGGAAGAAGCGGGCTCTTAGGCCCCCCACGAGTGGGTGTCCAGATTTACTTCCTACATTTTCTCCCGTAATTTGTCATCGGTGGCTTCATCCTTGTCCGAGCCCAGCACAGCGGGAGCTCCGTGGGCTGAGCCCTGCCCTGCGCCCCAGGCCTCGCCCGCTGGCTCCCCGGCTCGCAGGTGCCACCAGAAGCTATCTCTGGCCCGGGCGCTGCCTGGACGTGACAGCCACACACCGTGCCGGAGATCTCAGCGCTTAAAACTCCTTCATATCATATCTCTGTGCGTGTTTGTGGAAACTTCTGCAAGGCAGCTCACGTGATAAAAAAACACAGTCTCTTATCAGGCCCTTGTTACCCATGTATTGAGTACTTTTTCAGTCTCAGGTTTCATTACAGGAACTTAAATTGGCAAAGACTTGTGTACTCACGTCCTGCAGATGTCCTGGTTTTTAAATTTGACTCTTCTTTACGCTGATACTTTTAGAACTAAAGTTTCTGAAGTGCAGCCAACTGTTTTTAGCTGCTTTCCAGTTCTGCTGGCGCTGAACTGATTTACACTTGTGCATGCCTTCTGCTCTGCCCTGTGTTCGGACAGGCTGTGTTTGGGGCAAGAGGAATCTGGTGAAAAACACCCCTGACTGGGCAGCATCATTTTCTGCATCCATGCTGAAGCACGCTGCTTGTGGTTTATGTGAACCTGCTCAGAAAGTCAGTGCGGTGCTTCTGGCCATTGCCAGACGTAGTTGGATCCGTTATGCATTAGGATGTTTTCATTTCAGCATCAAAATCTCACACACCTGTTTCTGTGTTTCTAGTTGTGTCATCAGAGGAAATGTGTTTCAGTTTAAATGTTTAAATCTATAGGCCCTGGGTGCCTCAATTCTGCTCCAGTAGTGCATTCCCATTCTTTCTGTTTCTGATGAGGCTGCTGAGATGGTATTAGCAGGATGTGGCCATTTGTCTGCAGGGTCACTTTATCATGGTGCTTTCAGAAGCTCATAAAAAATGTATACAGATAAAGCCACCAGGCTTCAAATCTGTTTCAAACTTCTAACTTTAAAGTGAGAAATACTGTTGCCTAATCAAAATATTTATTGGAATTGTTCCTGCTTAGTAATTCCACACATTTGCATATCCCTATTACGTGTTTTAAGACGACTTTAACAATTTTCAAATAACTATTTTGTCAAGTTCCTATCTTCATCTTTAACACCAGCAGTTTCTTCTTGAGTCATGGTTGGCAAACTAACCCTTCCATGCTTTTTCTTGCTGACTCACTGTCAGGATCTCAATCCAGCTGTGTGTGCACGCCTGTGCTTGGTTAAGTGGATGTTGGATCTGCTGCCCAGACCAGACTGGCCATCCCTACTGCGACCTCTTCAGCTGCCTTTGCAGGCTGCTCTCACCAGGGCTCCTCAGCTCCGGGCGCCTCTAGAGGGGCAGTCCAAGGTCCTGATGCCTCCACACACCTTGGAGGTCTTGTCCACGTTTTCCGGGTGAATGAGGTATAGGTGAGGCTCAGGGTATTACCATGCAGGGCACTGAGAAAGAATCCCAAATCCTGCTTTTCCTAAGCATCCTGAGGAGGCTTTGATCTGGCTGCTCACAGGAAGGCTGAGGCCAGCAATGCAAATGAGAAATGGTGGCTCTCAGCTATGCACATACTTAGCCCCACTTCCAGCTCACTCAGACACAGCCTGAGGCCTTGTCACCAGCTCCCTTTATATCCTAAATGGCCACTTTAAACAACTATTCCCAAACTGATTATGATTCTCAATAAATCTTTTTTATTTATGGCAATTTTAAATTTTGTAGTCCTATCATCTCTCTAAGGCCACTTTCTCTTTCATCAAACAGTGTCTATACATCCAAAGCCTGTTCCACTGATAACACAGATTTGTCATGTCTCTGCTGTTTCTGCAAATATCTGATTTAACACAGAATAAAGTTGGTTTTTTTTTTCATGTTCATGTGTGGCTTTCCTGTGTTAATGGACAACATTTCAGCTGATATTCACTAAGCACGTTTCATATCCTTATGTTTAAGGCAGACTTCAATCTTTGCTCCTGCCACATTGGCTAATCCATTGCAAAACACTGATTTGGAGCTGGGATTTGGCTTTGGCATAACAAATAAATCACTGAATTGCTATGTGCTGCTCTTAGCGTATCTGCTCTGTTTCCTGTGTGCCTTTAGTGACATCCCGCTTAAAATTTTTCACCTTCCTTTAACCTTTCTCTGAGTCATGTGTTTATTCTTCTAAGTAGCATCCACCTTAAAAACATTCAAGGCTGATCAGAGAACTCCTGAGCCTAAGGGACATTACTTAGACTCAAGTAATTTCCACCATCCAGACATTACAGCTAGAATGTTGTGATTTATTGAGACAAACTGAAATTGATTTCCCAAATGTAGTTTAATTTAAAATTCATTGGGCATTTATAAAAATGGATGACAGATACAGTATATATTGTCAAGAGGCAAGCAGATGTAATAAATTCCTATAAGCAGTAAGTAACCTCCTATGATGTGTGAAAACATTCTCTGGAGGGGAAAACCATCTCTAACTGAAACACCACCTCTGACTTAATGTCAAAATGTTCCAGTATAGCAAATAGTTTTAATGTGTTTTTAAATGGTTGCTAGAATTATATACAACTATTGCATTAATATAACTGAAAAAAGATTTATTTAGTGCATTTGATAGAAGGAAGCATCATAAGCTACTATTCCAAGAGGGGCATCTAAACTTCTGCTAATGTATAAAATGTCAAATTTTGGCAAATATAAACGTAATTATAAAATAGTAATAGCTTTTGATACTCAACTACTAAGTGGTAGGCTAACCAAGTCTCCTGGGTCTATCTGAAAAGAGTTGATGTGATACCAGGCATCTTTTTCTCCACTGAGTTTGGATGTGATTTTAGGGTTTGAATGCTCAAAACTGGTGAAAGAGGAAAGAGATAAAATTTTGTGTGAGCTAAAGGAAGGAAAGCAAGCTTTAAACAAACATGGAGTCATCTTTTGCTGGTGTGAGCACTCTGACTTGTTGGCAGCTCCCCAGTTAGTGGTGCCTCTGGGCACCAAAGGCATTCTTGGAGGCTGACTGGCATGAGGGAGAGTCTGAGAAGAACCAAACTTCCTGGAGCTACCTGTGGGCCTGGGCACCTCTCCCCAGCCCAGATGCCTCAGGGATGGCAGGTGCCTTACTTGTCCTTAGGCAACTGAGCCCTGCACTGGCCTGTGTAGGGATACTTGTGCTTGGGTGTCTGCCGATGTACTGGATCCCACCCCTACTCATTTCATCAAACTTCAACTGGGTCCAAACACAGATGTATTTTCCAAAGATTCATTTTTCAAAAATGGGGTGAAAGTTTGTGAATGATTCCTGAGTTTTCAAATAATCTTCAGATTTAATAGCAAAACAAAAGTTGTAAGATGTACATATCACATTATGAATCATTAGAAAATTTTCCAAGACTTCTTATACTTTCCTTCATAAGTATAAGGAAAACAGAAAATACTAACTTTAATACTGATTTGAGTGAAAAGTGTCGTTGTCAAGGTTAATGCCATGCTTATTCAATCCTTCTTCCTCCCATTTGATTTCCCTTTACTTCTTCACATTGGCTTTGCCAGACAAATGCAGTCAAACCTATCTCCATGGGTAAAATGGTTAAACAGTATAAGAGTACTTGGACTCAGGGCTTTGAAGGCCTATTAACAACATTAAGTACAAGAATACATTTAATGACTTTTTAGGGTAGAGGGGTTTTTTTGCTTAGTATCTCTCATTTCAAAGAGCTTGAAATAGAAATGAGCATTTAACAAACAGTTGTTTAGGCATGTGCTGTTGATTTTAATTGAAAGGTCTGAGACTCTGAGGTTCCTTTTCATGACTAACTATTTGGCTTGTTCTCCTTGTGGTGCTGGTGAGCTTCTGAGTTCCAACTCTAACACAAGTATTGTTACTAAATCAGACAGGTCCTGTTTCTGCCAATCTTTCATAGAAAACAGTTTAAAATGCACTGGACGTGTCAAGAGGTAGAATTTAATGGAACAGAATTATATAAATCAAATCTTCCCACTACTTCTTGTAAAAACAAGTGTACAGGGTGAAACATTTTTAATTTTCGGACTCAGGAGTTATCCCTTATGACTATAAATCCAAAATATACTGGTGAACACACCTTTGTCAATATTTTCTTCACCTGCTCCACTGAGTCCTGCTCTAGGAGCATGGCACATGATGGATATCTCATTTAGTTATACATAGATTTGAGTCTAGACAGCAGAAGATTTCTTAGTGATGATGGGGTTAAAAAAAGGATGTTGCTCCAATTAATTATTGATTCAAGGACAATGTTGCACTCCTATCAATAAGAAGGAAAGATACATGCTCTCCTCTGCAGAAACCTTCATATTGTGGATTTGGCTGTCAGATCAGAGAGTACTCAGAATCTCTTGCGTTTTCGCTTTCCCTGAATCCTATATTCCTCTGCCTTTGCTCCCCATGAGCCTGGAGAGTCATCGTCCCATGTCCTTCCCAGAATACAAAGCACCCTCAGTGCATGACCCCTCTCCTTGGCCAAATGCTGAGTCCTTTTCTTCTACTCTAAGAGCTTGTTCTGCATGACAGTGCTTCTGTCTTTAACACGTCTTTTGTGTCGCAGGTTCTGCCCTAGGATTTGCTATGGATCTCCCATCGAGGTCAATGGATGTGGGAAGTATGTCTGCATAGCTCAAGCCTGCTTTACTGTAATTGCAAAGAAAGGCGAAGTGCTCAGATGTGATAAATGTGACATTCTTCGCTCTGGATGCTGGCTATGCAACTACTGTAGCTCACTGGCCCCTCAGAGAGACTGAGGGAACAGCTTGCTTTCCCCCCCAGCCCTTCTCCTACTCTCATCCTCCACTGGAGCATCCGTACAGTCTCACGGAGGGTGACTCTCTCAGGTGTCTTTATTCCGCCCTCCTCATCACCAGGGAACAGGTCAAAACAGATGCAGTGGTGGGTTTGTACTTGAATGGTTTCAGGCCGGAGAGTTTGCTTCAACCAACCTCGAGATTCAGCTTAGTTTATTTCAGCCGCGAATGCGTATGTCCAAGGACTTTGGTGGGAGCTGTGTCTGCAAATAGATCTGAACCTGCACATATTCAAACTGGCAAAAGAAACTGGACTTGTATTTGGCCCCTAACACAGCTTGTTAGGGGCCAAACACAGCCATTCAATTAAAGAAGCAGAAGAAGGACATGCAAACCATTTGGTTTGCTGCTACACGCTTTTTTTTTGGTTAGTTTTGTAGCTGCGGTGTTGATGGTGTGTTATTCCCCTTGATTTTATCTGGTGTCCATCTCCATTGCACTGAGGTTGGACTGTACCCTCTAATACGTTTTTAAAACTTTAATGAGCTTATTAAATAAGCTTCTTGTTACTAAGTGTCTCAGACTTTGCTCTGTATCTCAGTTGAGAGGCAGCTCTTTGCAATACCTCTGCAACTGGAAAAAAAAATACCTGTAAAAAAATTGGGTTTGAGGGAATTCTTGCTGCCACTGCCCACATGGTACAATGCCACTATTTCTGTCTTCAGATGTAAATGCCTGTGCAAATGCTGCTTTTCAATTAAACTGTAGTACAATTCGTTGAAGTTTAGCCAAAGAAAGCCTGTGAATTGAAACACTTAAACGATACATTAGGATTTAGTTACAGACTTTGCATTTGCTTTCTCAACCAAATGTAAAACAATTGTTTAGTGGCCCATAGGAGAGAAGATTTTACTTGGGTTTTGTTTGAGCGTCAGTGTTAACGATCAGTGCTCAAGCGTTTTAGATTTCAATCTTAAATTAGCAATTTAAAGACAACAAAGAATGATTTTCATGCTTGTCAGTTCTGATTAATGTAACATTAACCCCTAGAGAACAGTATATTGCTCCAGTACTTTTATTTCAGCTTGCGAGAGACCAGTCCTTTGAAACAATGAAAGATTGTTTTGGGCTTTTAAATATTTTTTTAAAACTTGAAATGTAAAGATAATACTATTGCTGTTATCACGTTTTTTATTATCGGTCTTATGGTTGTTATCTCCTCAGATATGTGACAACGAGAGATTTCCTAAATCACACCTCTACCAAGTTAATACATTTCATTGCTTCCTATGGATCCCGGCGCTGATTTTGCTGCTGTCGTGTGGATCCCGCGTAGCCCCCAGCTTGCTACCTGCTGATCTGAGCTTTCGAGGGCAAAAACTTCTAACAGCGTGCACAGGAAATTTATATGTCTCTCCCCTGCTGACCAAATTACAGAGAGGAAGCAAAACCAGAATGGGAAAGTGGCACATAAAATAAGGGCAGTTTTGCTGTAAAAGCACTTGCTTTTTGATAACTACCTGTAAATCCAAAATGTGTCATTTTGCTGCCTGTTTCCTGCCTGTCTTTTCCCTGCCAGAACAGCAGTTTAAATCGGCTTTTAGTTATCCAGAATTCAGAGATGGTGAGACAAGCATATGAAGAGGATGATGCAGATAAGGAGAGACCAGGAAATAAAAAAATTGCTATCGGGGTGGATTAGGATGTAAATAGGAGCCCTCTGGTTCCCCTGGTCCCCTGGCCACCGTAGTGTCCGACAAAAACCCTGCCCATATAAGACAGCAAGAGATCTGCCATTGACACAGCTACGGTCCCCCAAATAAACCAATGGAAACCTGGTGACACATTTGCAATGTGATCAGTCAATTCTCTGCCAGACATTGCTCCTCATGCATGTTTAAAACGAGTGCTTTGGGGCAGGAAAACGCGGTTTCAGTAGAAGAACAAAAAAAAAGAAAAAAGGAAAAAAGAAAAAGCCCCGGACAGTTTCAGCTTCCTGGTCACAACAATTAAGCAGTTTTGTATAGAAATGTCACCAGACTTTCAGATAATTCAAACGTGTCATGGCTGAGATAACTCTTACCTAGAAACCCTTCTGTGGGAAAAATAAAGACCATAAAACCTTACAGAGGCACAGAAAAAAAAAAAAAAAATTGCTTCTTCAACTCCAGCTCTTTATATCTACTTGTGCATTTCCAGGGGCTCAGACCACATTTTGTTTCATTTCCCTTCTGTTCCTGCCTAACACTGGGGGTGGAGAGCCAACAGCTGCCTCTCATGAGCCCATTGCACAGCAAAGAATGCAGCATGCACTCTTTGTGCTTACAACATTTCCCTTGACTCCAGTGGGAGCTTGAGGATCTGCACAAACTACAAACCTGGTCCTGAAGGATGATTTATGCTTCATATATTTATTTTCCCGTGGTATTTGTGTATTTGGAAACTTTCACGGATTTGGATGGAAGATCAGTGCATGTGCATGTTTGTGTCCCACAAGATGACTGACTGATGGCAGCATCCTGCTCCTTTAGGCATGGTAAGAATGCATAGCAAGAGGAAGTTCCTACCGTGAAGGGACTGCATTTAAATGGATGATATAGACACAGGGGATAGGGGAGGAAGTGTATGACATTAATTTACTGTATTCCTCCCGCTTCTCAGGCTGCTTCACCTGCATGGGGTTAAGTACCAGTAAGTTCTTCTGGTGACAGCTGGCTTGCCAAACCTCGAGGTGTCTTTCAGACAACCCTTACGTAAAGAAGAAAGACAAACAATGAACATCTGGAAACATGGTGGAAAATTACTGATGTTTTCTCAGAGGGTGGAAGTTCCCTCCCCTGATGATGGGGAGAGGCCAGGAAAGCAGAGTGAAGGCTGGGCTTCCCCATGGAAGGAGCTCTGAAATCAGCCTCTTTGCTCACCCAAGCCTTGGCTGTGAACAAGAGAAGGGAAGGGAAAAGGTAGCCAGATCCAGGAGCAGGGGTGCTCCCTCAGCCCCTAGGATAGCCCCTCACTGTAATGCCTGCTCCCACTGTTCTGTACATGAAGGCACACTTCTTCCTTCCTGTAACAACTCATTTTTTAAAAAATTAGCATGCCTGATGCTATTGTAATAATAATGGCAATAGAATAATTTACATTTGTGTTTCACTTTTTCTAAACTTTTTGGAGGCTTCTCTTTCCTCCACTTTTTGTTGCTTGCAGGGAAAAATGTAAAAAGAAAGCACTGACTTTTGAGTCTAACCTAGGATTATGACAACTTCTAGTTATCCAATGCTGACATTTAGCACAGTTTACCACACAGTCACCCAGTGGTGTTGCAAAGTTTCATAAAAGCTGCAACTGGAGTTACAAAACAGATGTGACGCTCTAGTTTACGTAGAGGAGGAGATGATGCAATTTTTGTGGTTCTACTGCCAGATTAATCAGGAACCAGGACTCACTGCAGACTTAGTTTTGCTCTTTGTGGGCAGTGAGAAATTCAAGCTGCCTCTTTAAGAAATTACAGTAAAAAACTCACTTCTGAAAAAAATTTCACCTAATATGGGCAAAACTACCTCCTCAGTGTACTAGAGCCTGAAGCAATTCAAGGAAATGTCTTTCCTGTTTGTTTACTTCAAACTGTCAACAACCTTGTGAATTTACTCCCTGTATCCTTTCTCTGACTTTTGGGGGATTTTTTTGTGTCCCACCACACAAGTGAGCCTTTTATGAAATAAAGGTGAAAAAATAATGCAATAAAACAAGAGAGAACAAGATTGTGAAATCACTGCTTGTGGCAAAGGGCATTTGGCAGAAATGACTTGAGAAACTACTTTGATTTTTAAAACTGACTAGATTTCAAAGCCATCTTTCTGACTTCCCAGGCTTTTCGCCACAATGAATCTTTTTGGTAGGCCTCTCCTTGGAGCATACACCGACCTGGGAATACAGCACTGAGCTGGGTCCTCCTGTACACCTCATAAGCCCCATTTCAAATGGGTTTTTTTTGTGCTGGAGAGTGCTTGTTCTCCAGAGTCACAGGCAGAATGCTTGTCACTGACACAGAGCTGTTGTGTTGCCACTGTGTCCAGCAGGGACTGGGCCATCACAGTCACAGATGCTGCTACAGCAGGATGAAGAGATGGTCCCTCCACTGAGGCACTTAGAGCAAATCAGAAGCAAAGGGAATAAAAATCAGTACAGACAGGGAAGTAGGAAGAAAGATGGAGAAAATAAGACTGCTCTTGCATCTCAGCTTGTAAGTCCTTGGGAATGTCAGAAGCAACCTCTTGCAAGTAGCAGCAGAAAGGAAGTTGTTGATAGCATACACCACAATGCCACAGGCATGTCCTGCTCTAATTATAGATGCTGTGGTGACTTGGACACGACACAAGGGACACTACACGGACTTGCCAGACTGCTGCTGTGCAGCAAATTGCAATGTCCAGGCCTTAAATGGTGTGGTCACTGGTGATAAAAACTGGGGCTTTCCAGTGGTGACCGCTGTAATAGTTTGTGGTCAGAAGGAAGGCAACCACAGTGAAGGGCTTTCAAATTGTTATTTGAAACAAAAGGTAAAACCAGCAGGAGTCTGTGAGCATTTGCAAAGACATCCACACTGTTGTAGGGAAAACAAGGCAGTTGCTGAGGCTGCAGAAAGTGCCCATTTTAACCAATGTCTCAGTTAACAGAGCTATTTTTAAAATTAAAAACATTTCTCAATTATTTTTTCCTTGCAATTTTGTTAAACACTGACCAACATTTTTTCAGGAAATCCAGGCTTTGCTTTCATTTGATTATAAACTAACTCCTAAAGGTCCGCAGATACCTCTGCTCTCCCTGGTACATAAGCCCCAGGGCCAGATCTGTGCAGGCTCCTCTGGGACAGCTTAAGGAGAGGATTCACTCCCACCTCATGGGGAAAGGATGCTGTCTTTCTGGTGTGTTTTCATTTGGAGCTCTCACGATTCAGATCTCTCATGATTCAGATCTCTTAGATGCCAGCATGTGTCAAAAAATTGATTAAACCAGAGCATTGCTGGGTGAGGCTGGCCAAAGACAGGTTTGGACATAGCTGGTCCAGATGAGAGGTTAAACTGGAGCGAAGGCAGCTCCTCATCCTCACTACAAGTGGCAATTGCACTGCACTGAGTTGGTCTGTCCTCAATTTAAGAATTTTGCATGGGGTTTTCCTGCTTGTGCCATACCCACTTTATTACTGGGTGAGAATGGAGATAAAGGAATTATGTAGTCAAAGGAATCATGTCACATATTCAGTAGTTTTGATGATTTAAAGACCCTTTAAAAAACTTTCTTTACCCAGGATAACTTGTGCACAGTTTGCTGTCCCTCTCTGAAGAAGTAGGAGGTGTGGGGTGCTGCATGCCCTCCACAGAGGGCTGTCACGGGCTCCAAGCTGCTCTGTCAAGGATGAGGGAAGATACACATCTGCAACAACATGTGGGGGAAAACAGCTGGGAAAAACTAAAACACAGAGTCTGTGCCTCAGCCTGCAAGATCCCAAGGGCAGTAGGGGGCTTTTTTGAAGGTTCACTGAGGCACTCATGGCCTGGGAAGGGTGCCTGGCTCAGGGACTGGGGCGAAAATGTGTTTGGGTCCTGTGTGCAAACATCAGGGTTTGCTGAATCTGGGGGTGCCTGAGGACAAGAACCAGGAAACAAACTCCACTCACAGCAGCTCTGGAGGAAACAGCTGGAAAGGGAACCACACAGGACTATGCAGAGTGTCTTTTGGCACAAACACAGCTGCTCTTTACTGTGTCATGTTCCAACCTACTCTTGTTTGGGGGACTGCAGTCTGGGCTTCATGGACCAAAGGCAGCAGCCTGGAAAGTAGAGCCTCAAATGTTACATTCTCTGCACAAGTGCAATGGAGCCTGTAAAATCCTCAGGCTCATGCAGTCCATCATCCAAGATGGATAAGGCAGTAAACGTAATGATGATCATTTCCACTTGATACGCAGGAAAGCAGATGACTGAGGGAGAGAAATTACTTATTCTAAGTCACTACAGGGAGTGCAGCCCCATTTCCCAAGCTGAATTCACAGGTAAGCGAGTGTCTCCTGGAGGAAAAGAGTTTTCACAGCAGGGACACCTGCTCATTAATTTACTTTGCTTCCTCACTGGTTTCATGGGTTGAATCTTGATCTTCTGGCAACTGTTTATACTCTTCTAATTTTGAGGGACGGTATTTTGCTGACATTCATACAATATAACTGTTTCTCACGTCAAATCCATAGAAAAGTTTTGAAGTTGCTGTTTTGTGGTTATAAATGGGCTCCCTTCTCAGTCCATGCAGGACTGTAATGCATTAACCAGGTGTGACTCCTGGTTTTGCAATCAAAAGCACAGGGTATCGATTTTCCAGATTGAATATCTAAATGAAAGAGGTCACATCGAGGCTTCATAACTTCAGGCAAGGTAACATCCATTAAGAGCTGGAAGCCAAGTGGGACTGAAAAAAAATGTTGATGAGTCAAGTATCTGTTCCTGTACTCCACTTACCTCGCAATCTATAAATCAGCTGTAGGAGGAAATAACTTCTTCCAGAGGGCTGTATGGTCACACAGGTGATGTATGTGCCTTCCCCAGCCTGTAAATTGCTGCCATCAGGAGAGGGCTGGACGGATAATGTAAATAGACACACTGGTGCTGGATGGGGAATGTAAATAGATCTGTGGATTAAATAATCTCTGGTTTTGCATGGTTGGAAATGAAAGATAGTTTTTCTCCAGGTCACTGTTAGAACAAGCAATGCTGCCACTATAGTTTCCTTTCTCTGCCTGGGAATTTGAGCAATTGGCAAGGTGACATCCTTGGTGTTTTTCCTCATCACAGAGCTACAAAAGACCCAGGATACTGTCCTAGAAGAAAGCAGTAGTGGCTTAAACCGACAACACTTGAGAGCAGAGCGGTTTTGTTTCCTTCCTGAGCCAGACCTTGCTACCAAAATGTCACCTGAGCCATCAGTTCCTTGCTCTCCCGTGTACAGACTACTTTCTGCTACCTTCGAGGTGTTTACACCCACGTGGATGTCCCCGCCGTGCCTGCGGGCTGTGACGGGCTGCTGGCTGTGGGAGTTACTAAATTTGAAAGTAATCCCCACCCTCCTGCTGTCCTCTGCTGGGTGGATGGGGAAGAGCTCGGCACGCTGCAGCTCCCCAGGCCTGCAGGAACACCGGGTAGGAATCACATCCCCAGACTGCCGGAGCACCGGCTGGGAATGACAGCGCCCCAGACTGCGGGAACACCGGGTGGGAATCACAGCGCCCAGGCCTGCCGGAGCACCGGGTGGGAATGACAGCGCCCAGGCCTGCGGGAGCACCGGGTGGGAATCCCAGCGGTCACTGCCACCCAGCACGGCCCCGGGTGTCCAGGCAGTCACCGCAGTGAGCACCGTGAGGGCTCAGGGGGCAGGGAAAGTGCGCTCTGCAGCCCTCTCTCTACCATTGGTGAGGACTGCATGTTTGAAGTAAGCGACTGCTGGTTTTTTAAGGCACTTGTACATTGAATAGATGACACGACTGCACAGATTAGGTCAATTCCTCTCCACCCTTGCTCTAAAATGGCGAGAAGCTCCTTTGCATGTGTCGTTCCTCACTCACAGAGGAGGATGCCGTGTGTGGGGCGAGATGAGCTCCCTGCGGAGGAGCAGCCAGGACCCAAATGGTGAGAGCAGGCTGGAAAAGCTGCGGTGGAGGCTGCACATTACCCTGCCTGCTCGCTCCTTTCCACCCATGAACAGCTCTGCAACTTTCACACATCTGTCCCCAGCCAGCTGAGGTGGCCTTTTCGGTTCTTTGGTGGCCAGTAGTTCTGCTGTCCTGGTTTTCTGGAGCTGTCTGCAGCATGGCAGAGCTCACCTATGGCTTCAGCAAAACCTTGTCACAGCTAGCCCTGAGTCTGAAAAAATCCTCCAGTTTGTAGGGATTTGGAGACCACTGAGAACCTCCATCCTGCATGAAAGGCACATTTTGGCCCCAATGTATGTGAAGAGCAGTGTGTAGGTGTGTGTAAAGCACAAGTGTGCTAGAAAAACTCCTGAACACATTCTTCTGCCAGAGGAGGAAGGGTGGGCAAACACAAGGGTACCAGGTGTGGCCAAGCTGCTGATCAGGGGATTGGCAGTGCTTGGGACTGGCGGGATGACTCTGTGACAGGACCTGTGTAGGACAGAAGTGAATCAGGCAAGCACGGCTTCTTCCCTCTCATTGTTCAGCAATTTTTAAGACTACACTTTTCAGTAACTGAACTTGCAAGACCTTTGAAAAGCCTAAGAAAACTTACAGTTTAAAATTTTGCCATAAGAGGGCACTCTGAGATAACCACATAAGCAAGTTACCTTGCAAGGACCTGAGTTTTTCTTCCTAAAAAAAAAAAAAAAAAAAAAAGGAAGACTGATAGGAATTAATGACTTGTCTCGAGCTGAAATTTTTGCAACTGGTGACATAGAATGAGCGTAAAAGGAAGCATTTTCAGTAAACACAAAAATTTCTGTTTTCCTGAAGAGACAGAACTTAGGAGTTGAACTTAGGAGTCAGGGGGGTGAGATTTCCTCTTCGCACAGCTGTATTCTCCTACTAGGAACACAGGTTTGGAATTTTTCTTTCAGTGGAAAAACGATGTGGTCTAATGTGGGCAGTGAAACATGGCAGCACATGCTCATGGTGAGAGAGCAGAGTAACTGCAAGACAGGGATGGGGCACTATGGCATCTTTAGAGAAGTGTTTATAAGGGGCTCGGAGGTCCTGCTGTTGAGAAGGCCAGGTCCTGCCAAAAGGGGACTGGCAGCCATGACCCTCCTAGTTCCTGCTGAGTTTCTCCCAGGGCACATCATCTCTAATGCTGAAAATGCCAGCATGGTACAGGACTTGGAAAGGCTGCCTGCTGCTAGTCTGATTGCTGGGATCTGGAAGACAAAATCTCATCCTCTTTAAGCCCCAGCTTATCTTTCTGTGGTTCTGGGCAAGGCACTTGTGTTCTCTAAGCATAAGCCCCTGATGAATGGAGGCAGGATACTTCCCACAGTGTTGTTCAAAGACTGCCTCTTGCAGAGTGCCTTAAAATGTTGCCAGCACTGCTCTTCCGTGTCAGATATATAAAGCACTGGCATTCCGGCCCTTGGTTGCTGTTGTTGGCCGCTCTCTGGCACAAAAAGCGGAGGAAAAGAGGATTAGAACTGCAGTGGCTGCCGCCTCTCAAGGCACTGCTGAGGGACTCGTGCAGCAGTGGCAAATAGGACAACCCCAAGTCTGGCTGCAAGCACCTCAGGTCCAGAGCTGGGAGAGCCAGTGGGATGCCACCTCTTCTTCCTTCCTTTCCCTGGGCATCGTGGTAGCTAAAACATCCTTTTGCTGCACTTTTTGTCCAATGCATTTTACACTTTGTTAGCTCAGACAAATTAATTTGCTTCATGGTGCAGCTCAAGGGCAGCTGTTCAGTCAATAAAAAAACTAAAAGAGAGCAAGTGTTGTTTATGCCCTAGTATCACCCTGCAAGGCAAAACCAATCAAATTTGCCCTTCCTGCAGGAAAAAACATGAAGGGAGGCAAACACCAGAGAACGCTGGTGGCAGTGTGATGCTGGACACAGAACCAGGTTGCTGTGGTTGTTCACACCACAGCAGCACTCAAGGGTGGGAGATTGAATTCCTGGCCTTCAGACACAGGGTGTGAATTGCACTCCAGTGTCCTTGGCAGATCCCTGCTGTCCCTATCCTGCAGTGATGAGGTGACATAACTTTTTTGGTAATACACTGTGCTTTTCTTGAGCTCAATCTGTGCAGTATAGACCAACCAAGAACTAATTTTGTCTAAAATTAAGTATTGGTTTGTATGGGAATGGGCAAGATTATAGCAAACTGCAACTGGATTCAGCCACAGCTTTTGGATGCAAAATTAACTCTGATTTGATTTCAGAAATTCCAGTTAAAGTTGTTTGCTGTGCATTTTTCAATGTTGTTTTTCAAGAATGGAAACCAAAAGTGTATAAAATACTTGCTAGTCCTCCTCAGGTCTGCTTTTACTATAGCATGTAATGCACAGCATAAATTGTTAAAAGTAAACCAGCAGATAGTCAGAAATAACAGCCTGTGGGATGAAAGAACTGGAAACTCCCCAAGATGATCCAATCCCAATAATCTGAAAAAAAGTCCCACCCGGATTTCATGGATGTGCTAAGACAGCAAGCAAGCAAGCTTTTTTTAAAACTCAAGTTTACAACATGTAATACTTAATAAAACTGCTCCTGGGGAAATCTACGGTAATCAATACACACCCCATCTCACTGTAATTACTGTGTTAAATACAATTAAGTGTTTAACTAGTAGTTAGAAATAGAGATGATCTTGCTTTTTATGTGTGAGACAGATCTCCAATGAAAGTGATGCTCTTTGCCATTTCTGTTTACATTTAAACTTTAAAACTGAGGGAACAGACAAACAGCTCCACAGTCCAAAGAGAGTTTGCAGTTTGCTCTAAATGCACACACAGGCTTCATAGGAGCAAAGTGAACTCCTCAGCTGTATATGGGCAGATTCCTTAAATTAGTGCAGTCATCCTCACAGAAGTAAAAAATGGACCTGTCATCTCTGAGAAGCAGTTAGTCCACTGCTGTGCTCCCATGGGAAAGGGAAAGGCAATTTTCCCAACAGAAGGAATTGCTCCGTAATGTGAGAGGTCATTGAAATGCAAGTAACAAACCAAAACAGATGAAATATGTGCAAAGTAAATAGATCAAAGACATTGAGGTAATTAATTATCGGCGGTCTAGTTCTCAGAGAAAGACGATTCATTCACAAAGACGCCACTGTACCCGACACTTCCCAATATTGGTGTCTGCAGCACGCATGTACTGATCTTTGTTAATGAGTAAAGACAGAATTATTATGCCAGATAACTGTCTGCCCCAAAAGTTTCTGTTCTGTTACCATAATGCCTTGGCCTACAAATAAACTCTGCTACATTCATAACATTTTAGTTTAGGAGTAAGTGCCAAGTCCATTTTTTTGTTTACTAATGTGGAGGTTTTGATCTCTATATGCTAATCCTTTGTGAGTTTACATGGCCATTTCAAAAGAAAACTCAATGGTGTTTTGAACTCAAATTCTCTTAATTCTTGGTACCTGCGTACCCATCTTTTTAATCCCATTAGCACAGCAGGAATATTTCTGCTGCAAGGACAGCAAGTGTGGAAAAGATGAAGTCCTTTCAGCCAGTCCTAGTGCTGGCTCTTTGGCTGCCCACACATTGAGATGGCTCTCTTTCCCCAAGGAATTACTGGAATGATGAAGAATGGGGTGAATTTTCTTTTGTGCTGCACACCCTGGTCTGATGGGGACCTGAGCACCTTGAAGACACAGCAAAGCTTGTGGCTACAGGGCTATTTCTGTGAGGAGAAGTGTGATATGAGCCACGTGTGAGCAGTAAGTGGTAGTTGCTCTGAGTCTGCAAACCCACAGGTTTGCCAGGTGGGAGGATTTGCTGGGAGCAGGCAGTAAGCTGAAAGACACCAGAAGTAAGGAAGATGCTGATTGCTACCCAGGGATGGCACCTACCTTCTGCAGAAAACACCAAGAGCTTGTTTTAGTTGTTAGGTTTCTCTCTTTGAAGAGTAACGTTTGAAGCATCCCAGAGAAGCTGCGTGTTTCTCAGAGGATTTTTGAGTGATGCTGAAGATGTTCATCCTACCCATTCCCAGCACCTTTTTTGTTGTGACCTTCAGCCTCTAATTTTTGCTCCTTTAACGGGTGACTGAAGGCGCAGGGTTGGAGGTACAGACCCTGAAATTTCTCCCACTCCTTTAAAGAAAGCACCATGCTTTCCTGAGGAGAGGACTGTCATAACACAAAGGAGTGTGGTGGAGAGGTCAGGGCAAGTGATAGGAAAGGTCTGTCATGTCTGTAAGTGTTAGCAATTTGGGACTCTCTGCATCCCCCAGAAACTCTGGCTCCATACCATGGTCTTGTGGGGCTGCCTGGAGGATGCACGGTGCCATGGCCTGGGATTTCACCCACTCACACAGGATCTGTGAGCCCACCAAGGGATGAGCCAGGTGACTCCACCAGCTGTGGCAGGAACAGTGTTATGGGAGAACAAAGGAGTGAAGGGACAACAGCCATGTTCCCCAAACACCTGGGGAGCAGGACTGGGAGAGAGGCCAGGAGGGCTAAAGAGGCTTGGAGGAGAGGGGTGAGTGGTGGCTGGGACCATCTTCTGGAAGGAGGAGAAGTGGGGACATCTGGAGAGAAGGAAAGTTCTGATGTGGCTGCAGGAGCTTGGGAGGACTCTGGCAAAAATGGAAGTGCACAGTACCATGCTCCAGTTGGCTGTGGACAAGACTGGATGATGCCTTGAGGGGAATGGAGGTGCATGTGAAGGGCAAAATTGTGCTTTGCAGCATGTGGGATGCAGTGTTGGCTGGAGTAGTCTTTCCTCACTCTCTCCTTTCTTTTTTTGTTTCCAAAAAACCTGTCAGCCATCACCTGGATGGATGCATGCTTGTATGCATGGATGGATACGTAATTGGGAAAGGGTGGCTGGTTTATCATCTTCCAAATTACTCCCCAGACAATTATATCCCAACTGACCATGTTGAAACCAGATGGGCTTTCAAGTCTGAAAATTTGTCACGGGTTCTCTCTCACTTTTAACAGCATCTCAGTAACTACAAAAATAATGTGGATAAACCACTCTATTTCTATGAATGTGGGGGATGCAGGTCATCAGTTGTTGGCCTTTGGGCCTCATATCTGGCAAAGACCCCACCATTGTCAGCACAGCTCCAGCTTTAACACTCTCCCAGAAGAGTGTTCTCCCACCAAGTTAACAGAACCTAAGCAAAGGGATTTAAGGAGCAGCAAGCAAGTGATAGGGGACAAGTGTGAAGGCTTAGTTTACTTTGTTTAGCATAGACCCTTAATTTTAGCCACCACAAATATAATAAGGCCTTTTCTTTATTTATCTACACAGCCATGGGGCAGAAAGGGCAGAGGAGCTTAAAAGACTTATTCATGCAAGCAGGGTTGCTGTGCTAAGTCCTCTATTTACATACTGCGAATGTGTTTCATGCACATTAATGCAATGTGAAGGAAAATGGATGCAAATTCTGTGTCTCCATCTCTATGGAAGTACAGAGGCTGGCAGTGCAAACAGAGGCCAGTAATATTGCTATTTTCCCTTCCACTAAATGGAAAACTCATCTACACAAAAGGACTGAAAGTGTTCCCTAAGCCATCCAAACAGAACAAAATTTGCTCGTGTTCTGTGGCTCAGGGACTGCTATAAAAATTCTCTGTCATCTTCCTGCCTGTTCTATTTCAAGCAGAATGATTTCCCAGCTAAGGGAAAAATAGTTTGACATTATTAGCATTTTTCAAGAATTCCTGCTCCTAGTCTCTTGCTCGTGCCAGGCAAATTTGTTTTGCTGAACTTTGGTACAGTTTGTGTGGAATATTTCCAGGCAGACTTTTGGGCTGTAGGCTGGTGAAACCTTGGTACAAGCATTGAAAAATGGCAAAAAACTTAAATCATCTTTGCAAGGTGCATCTCTGAAGTTGTTTTTTTTTTTGTATCTAGGCACCTTTCTCCTATTGATACCTGTAAGCCAGAAGCCAGAAACTGGACAAACCAGTAAAGCCTTTGCTGCTTCTGCATCCTGTCCCACACCGGCACCTCTTTCTCTCCAACTCCATAACAGACAAAAGTACTCAATTAACAGCCTGTCAATCCTACTGGGTGATGATTCCTGAAATAACACCTTTTCCCACCCCTCCTTGCCTGGAGTGAGTTTTTTTTTGTGAGCTCTAATCAATGTAAGGACTAACCTGCACCCTGGGAACACCTATGCAAAGATATACTTTTTTAGCTGTTTCTTTTCATAGCCAAAGTGCCTGGAGAAAGGCCAAGAGGGATTCTCAGCCATCTTTGAGCTGCTGGGCAATTCAGTAAATCTCAGGCATCTCTGAGCTGCTGTAGCAGAATCATGGGTTAGGGAGTCAGGGAGGCAAAGGATCAGTTTTATCTGGCTCACAGATTTACAGTCACTCTTTCCAGGAACACATTCCTAACTACTCTGGTTCAAAAAGTGCATTTCTTTGTGCAGCCATCATTGCCTCCTAGCTCATTTTCTGATTTCTATCCTGGCTTGAATATTTAAAAGGAGGATGTGTGCCAGGAAGTCACTGCTGGAAAGCTGCAGCCTTCCTTCTTGTCTCTCAGGGACTACCAAGGCACCAGAGACCACAACACATGTTTTTCCTACTGCACTAAACATTTTGAATGTATGCTAAAAATGTTAATACACTATTGAAGCCTGGAATTTTTCCTTCAGGTGTGATGCCTTTAGGCCATTTGTGCTTCACACACGACTGCAGGTAAGGGCTTGTTGCACTGCCAGAAACATGCAGTTAATGAGAAGTTATTCACTGTCCTATTATAGTCAATGAGAGAGCTCAGCAGTCACTCAGCTTTAGCATACCCTACTTTTTCCTCAAAAGCTTGGTTCTGGAGTCAGGGCTGCAGTGAGGCTGAGGCAAGAGGTCCATCTTGGCCCTACTTGGGTGCAAACACTCCAGGAGCAGACTGGCTGCTGTGGGCTCCTGCTAAAGCAGCCGGGAGATGTGCAGGGAGCAGGAGGTGATGGTGGCACAGGAATGATCCTGAGGAGAAGAGGCACTGGAGAGCACCAGGAATAAAACCTCTTGATATAAGGGATGGTGGAGGCAAGGCACCAGGTTTTGCCCTCTCTCTGACTGTGTGCCAATATGATTTCACTGTTAGGTCCTTGCTAGAGCTGCACAGTCACAGTGCCACAGTTCAAAGCAGCAGGGAGGCTGCCCAGGAGGCTGGGGATGTCCCCGGGCAAAGGAAAGGCAGGTGTCCTGTTGTGCCAAGTGTGGCACCTCTCACCCAGGGGTCTGCCAGGGAGCCACACATCCCAGACACAGCCTGCAGGGGTCCAGTCAGTCCCTGTGGCCCAGAGGGGCCATGGGCTGCTTCACACCAGGAAGGGTTAGTGGCATGAGCCCTTGTGCTTGGAGAAGCTTCTTACTGCTCTCAACAACTTTGCAGAAGTTGGCTGTAAGTTGGCTGCTCAGGTAATACCCCAGTGGAGAGTCCATCTCAGGGTTCCCTGGGTGACTTAGTGCTTCCTTCTGGCAAGCTTTGTCATCAGTTGTGGCGTGACTCTTTCATTCTTATGGCATATTATTAGTAAAATAGTCCCATACTGGCTCACCTTTTCCAGCAGGCTGATTTCTCAGGAAGGTGCTGATCAAAACCTATGGATAAGGCCTGGAGTTCTGCAGTATACTTGAATCAACATCAGGTTTCATTTGGGTTTCTCAATTTAGATTTAACTTCAGGCAATTTGAAGATGTTAAGGTACCAAAGGGCACATTCCCAAGCAGCTGCACTCAACACAAAGGCACAGGATTTTTACTGGAAATTGGCAGGGTCTTGTTGTGTGTCCATAGGCAGCATCTTGAGGCACAAAATCAGGGCCTCAGAGTTCATGAAGCAAATTCCTTTTGCAAGGAGGGAAATCCGTATGGCTTTGCAGAAGGGAAGGATTTTGGGGGGGATCACTGGGCTGAGCTGTATGCCTGAGCCATGGTGTATCCTCAGAGCTCACTGAGCTGGCTGGGCTGTGAGTTCTCCTCTCCCACCGCTGTCCTCAGCACCTTGCAGGACCGTGCTGGTATTTTGGCTCCTGAACGCGTGGCCCCGGCGTGGCCGGGCGCTGATCCCACCTCTGCAGCAAGGAGAGCGTGTTGTTCCGCCTGTCTGCTCGCAGCTTTCGCCTTTCTTCTGTCCTCCTGCTATTCTACCGCTACCATAAAATGCAGTTCTGACCTTTTTGTCCTCAGCAAGCTATTCATTTAAAATACAAATGCTGTCCTCAAACAGCAGTCATTAATATGAGGCAGCAAATTCTTTTCTTTGTTCTTTATTGTTGATTTCCCCCCATTGGAAAACTGGGTGGCAGGAGAACTGCATAGCTGCAGAAGCAGCTTGCTAATTGCATACTTTCAAATACTAATTTGTATGGGTTGGTTTGGTTAAAAAGGGGAAAAGAAACAAGGCAGGGGGTGATAAAAAAATGTCAAGGTTATAAACTCCACAGAAGCTCTGTAGCCTGGAATTTTTATTAATTCTTTAAATGTAAATTGCAGGCCCGTGGCTGCACATCCATGCCCCCCGCAGAGTGCCAGGTAGTGTGGTGCAATTTGCCCTGCAGACTTCGGTGCAGCAATCAAGCCGAGGAGCTGAGCTCTGCCCTCGGCTGCCCGCAGCGCGGCCGGCGAGGTGCCAGCCAGGAGCCATTCCCAACGGGGACATTGCTCCCAGCTGGCGCCTGCCTGGCCGTGGGCAGCAGCCAGCCCCCGGCCCAAGTGGGGCCAGGCGTTGGTGGGCACAGAAACATCTCTGCCTTTGTGGAGCTGAGGTTTGGAGTGCTGGCACACAGAATCAATAGGTTGGAAGAGACATTCGAGATCATGGAGTCCAACCCAGCCCCAACACCTCAACTAGACCATGGCAACAAGTGCCACATCCAGTCTTTCTTTAAGCATATCCAGGGATGGGGACTCCACCACCTCCCCAGGCAAACCATTCCATCACCCTCTCTGTATGAAACTTTTTCCCAGTATCCAACCTATATTTCCCTTGGTGCCGCTTAAGACTGAGTCCTCTGCTTCTGTCAGTGCTGCTGGGAGGAAGGGACCAACCCCCACCTGACCACAACCACCTTTCAGGGAGATGTAGAGAGTGCTAAAGTCACCTCTGAGCCTCCTTTTCTCCAGGCTAAACAACCCCAGCTCCCTCAGTAATTCCTCATAGGGTTTGTGTTCCAAGCCCCACACCAACCTTGTTGCCCTTCTCAAGTCAGCCTTGTGTCCGTGATGGTCTAAGAGGTGAAAGAAGGTACTCATCAAGGAGTGACACTTTTTACTAAACAAAGAGGTGCAGCTGGAAAAAAGGCAAGTTTTTGAGCATCCCAGCTGAGATTGCTGCTCAGAGATTCCTCAACATGCATCCCCATACCTGCCAATGAAAGTGCTTACTAAACATGAACTGCAACTTTCAGTATTTTGTAACGTGTCTGGATGATTTGTATTGGAAAAAAACCCAAGACTTACAGATGTTCAGCTCTTTCAAGCTCTTGACTACGAAGAGGTGGTTATTATTGTTTTGAGAGGTTGTCTTTTTTGCTCACTTTTTGGCCACTTTTTTGCCATACTTGATGTTTTCACGCAGATTCTTCCTTGCCACCAAATAATGTTTGCTATTTCTCTTCGTAAAAGGATATTTTTATATGCTTCCTTCAGAGAAGCTTACAGCGCCCATGCATGGTACTCATGCATAGTGGGGACATTTCTGCCTGCATCAGTTCCATTTGGATATTATTATCCCTTTATTTCCTTTCCTGTCTCTGTTTCATGCATTTTCTTGTTTGGAGAAGCTCCCTGTTCTCACCCTCAGCACCAGTACTGCCCTTGCACTCAAGAGCCCTGGCAGCAGCCCCTGCAGCCTGCAGAGATGTTTCCCCAGCACGGCTGCTGCCCATGCAAGGTTGCCCCAAGATGTGTGCTGAACTGTTGTGAATGTGGGAGAAAAGCAGCCCTGTGCTGCTCGTGCGTGAAGGATGTGACAGAAGGCAGTGCCCCGAAGGACCTTCCCAGGGCAGCGAGGGCTGGAGGGACAGGCACGGCACAGGGATCTGGAATTCAATGTCACACTGAGTACAGTGGGCAGAGTATCAGCAGATAGAGATACTGGAGGGTTCCAAGGCTGTGAATGCGAGGGAGGCAAAGTCAAGGGAAAAATTTATTAACTGTGTTATTTTGTGTCTGTTTGCTCAGAACAGTAGCTATCTCTGTTTGTTCTCTCTCTTGTCACACGATGTGACACAGAGTCAAAATGGATTTTATTGTGTATTATTTGCATTAAAAAAAATCCTTCCCAGTATATGCTACAATAGATCACTGTTATTATTTCCCTCTCCGCTTAATAAGGTTATCATGGATGCATGGCCAGCATCAAGGGAAAGAAAGCATGTGGAGGCACCAACTCTCTCAAAAATAACTTGCATTTTGTTGCTGAGAAAAGGTCAGAATCATTGGCCAAGTTCCACAGCTCAAGTGGGTTTGCAGTGGAAAGCACTGTAGCTACCTTGAGCAGCAACAAAACCAATATCTAATTATAACACATGCAAATGTTGTGTTGGCTGGGAACTGATGCCTGAAGGTTGCTTCTCAGTTTAAAGGGCAAAAAAGTGGATCCCTTAACAGGAATCTCAATTTTTTTGAGTTTTGTGATGCTTAATATAATTGACCAATTGGCCATTTCCTTAACGGTAAGAGAAAGGATGAGTCAGTAATCTTTATGGCTTATTATTAAAATAGGGTTTAATCAGTGAGTGGCAGGGAGAAAATTGCAGTGGAAGCAGTGCTTAGCAGCTTGTGAGCCAGTAGGATAAACCCAGGGTGAGGGCTGTAGCACCTCTGGCTCCCAAGATGTGACCCTTACTGGCTCCCAGATGTCTGCATGCTCAGTGAGGGATCCCCCCTGCCCCAAGCCTACAAGAAGTGGACTTTGGTGGGCTCCAAAGCCACACTTTATGTTTTGTGACAGTTTTATGTGTGCTGGAAAACAGAATCACACAATAGTTTGGGGTTAGGAGGGACCTTAAGGATCATTTGGTTGCAGCCCCCCTGCCACGAGCAGGGAAACATCTCACTACACCAGACTGCTCTCAGTACCATCCACCTCGGCCTGGAACACTTCCAGGGATGTCAGGGTGGGTCGATACAAACCACAGAGTTTGAAGTGCCATGTACTGCTGGTTCTCAGCAGGCTTGCTCCATGGCAGCTGAGCTGTCACCAGCAGGCTGTGAGCTCGCACGTGTTCCCTGGCTCTGGGGTTCCTGCAGCCAGGCAGCGCCTTCTGCCTCCACCCTGTGGCATCTGCTGCTTGACAGTGGCCTGCTGGTGGAGGGGACGGGCTGCAAAGCCTCTGTTGGGACTGTGGAAAGTGGGAGGTGTGGTGGTCTTACCATGGGAGCATTGCCAGCCATGAAGGCCCAGCTCCACACTGCTCCCAAGTAATGCCAGGGAAGGAAAACATAATCCTCCAGAAAAGACAAAGGACACAACTCTTCTCCCCCAGAACTGGTCTCCCTGGAGCCCTCAGACACTGCAGTCTTTTGGGAGAAAACTTCTTTGGACAGCACTTAGTATAACCCAGCACCAGCATCCACCAACAGAGCGCAATTCTGCACCAGCTTGGGAGGGGAATTGGGAAGACATGTATCTCCATGAGCTACAGATCATTAAAAAGAAAATGTTTCTTCAGTTTATTGAAGAAACATTCATAACATTACAGAAATTGTACTAAAGTGATGGTAACACACATATTCCTTTGACAGCAAAGCAATAGGCTCTCTTTGCTACAATTCACTCAGAAAAAATCCTTCCTTAACATAACATGGAAGCAAAATCCTTGCTTCCCCAGGTGGGGGAAACTTGAGATTACCCATGTAGGTCTATTTTTCAGGATGCCTTCAGATAAGCTGTTCCTCAGAATAATCTGCACTGCTAACACACGGCAAGAAAAATAACAGTGCATGAAGTGTAACATGAAGCAAGAAGTTATCACAGTTGTGGGTTTGAGTTTGAAGCTGGCATCCAGCTGGCAGAGACCGGCTGACTATTAAATATGTCAACAGCCCCAGATGAATGCCAGGATAGCCTTGTGAACAGGAACTCCTGATGGTGTTTTTTCTTGTACCGTTGCTATTTTAGTTCTCTTTGATTTCTCTCTATTTTGGATGTTACATAGAGGATAAAAAAAGACTCTGCTAGAGAAATCAGAGTCCTGGAAGGAAAAGAATGACCAGCTGGTCACTCCTCCTTTGCCTCTGGCTAGTATAACTGCAGTGTATTTGATTTTTTCAAGTCACAGAGGGTTTAAATGACAGGTATAGTACGGCCTCAGTGTATGTCATCATCTGCTGAGTATTCAAGGATTTCTAAGGATTTAAGCTTGCCTGTTGTTTGAATACAGGATGAGCAGTGATTTCTGTTCTCTGGCATGTGTTGTGTTTCCCTGAGGGTGGAAAGGGAGACTGGAATTTAAAGCGATTCTCATTTACTTAGTATTTCCCTGTACAAAGCAGGGAGTTTTCCAAAGCTGACTGGAGTGCAGTCATTTGTGGAGAACAACCCGTGGCTGCTACCTGGGTTACGTCGGCATGTAACAATACCTGTCTGCCCCATGAATGTCAGACAAAGCTGTCATAAATCTTGAAGGTCAGGCAGTAAAATTAATAGGAATTACAGAGAGCAGGACCTTGTCAGCTTCATAATAGTGCTGTGGGTGGAAAAAAAAAAATCTCATGGTTTCCTTCAGGCTTTCGGCAACGCACCTACCGATGCTCAGTGGCCATTATCCAATTATAAATGCTTTTGGCTCAGAAGAATTCAGTGGTTACTGCTTTAACTGTGTGAAATAGGCACCGGCATGGAGCAGACCCCGCACGGATGGTGCCCTCCTGTTGCCGTCGGTGTGGAAGCTCCTTGCAGCACCGCTCCAATTGTGTCATTTGCAGTAATGCTTTGTCATTTCAGAGGTGACCGGGGCGCCGCGGGGCCCGGCCTCTTCCCTCTCCTGCCTTGTCCAGCTGATCGCTATCTGCCAGAGGTGGGGCGTCCTGTTTATGTCCCCGAGCAGGACCGGGAGTGCTGGCCCGTCCCACGGGCACCGCCACTGTCCCTGGTCCCTGGAGCGCTGCCGCCGGGGCTGCTCCTCGGGGCCGGGGCCGGGCTCTGTGCGGGCCGCCGGGCATTGTATTCACTGCGCCTTTCGGGGTTTCTGCCGGTCACCCGCCGCGACCAGGGAAATATTTTTATTCCCCCTCTGCTGCATAACTTGGCTTCTGTTTTCTTGTTGTTGTTTTTTTCCTCCTGCCTTTGTAGATGTTGGCGGCGGCTAAGGCCAAGTCACGGGGCAGGATGTGCTGCCTCTGCGGAGGTACAGGCATGGGAATAAATGACACAGTTCTCTGGAAATTCTCTGGGCACTGCAAGGTGAGAATCTGTACCCCAGAGTTGTCAGCTTGGCTCTTGGCACAGCTCTGCACCACTCCATCCTCTCCTGACCCCCCGGCCTGGGGGCTGCCCAGGGGCAGCATCCCTCCCAAAATGTCTGTGTCAGAGGTGTTTGATGGCAGAGACAGGGGTTTGCTGCACTGCAGAGTGGCTCTGGGCACGTTTATTTTGCACACACAGCTCCACATGAGCATTTTCAACCCCCTTAGGCAACTGCAGGCTGCATGTGTGGCCATGACCAGGTTAGACTCCCTTGAGTCAGCTTCCCTGTTCCAGTCACACCAGCAGCTCTGGGGGCCTTTTTGAGGACCTGCTCTGCAGGTCAAGGAATGGCTTCTTCTTGTAGCACTGTAATGTAAGAGACTGATCAGATCCAGGGAGCCATGTCCTGGCAGGGGGACAAGGGACAAGGCAGGGGGAAATGCTGAGGCTTCCTTGTCTCCTGTGGCTGGGGTCCCTTGTCACTGTATGTACCCACAGCTGCAGAGGTGACAGTGTCCCGGCTTGCACCTCTGTTCTGTTTAACTCCCCTTAAGCATTAGTTTAATCCTCTGCTTCTACGCCAAGAGCATCTTGCTGATGCTCCTTGAGTTGCACAAGAACCTGTGCATCTTCCTGCCCCTTCACCTGCCCCTGTGGGGCAGATGGGCAGCTCTAATACCCCTCAGGGTGCTCCTGGGTCTCTTCTGCAACCCTGGGGGGGCTGGGGGATCCTGTCCTGACCGCCATCTGCCACCAGCACCGCACGTTAGGTGAGGTGAATCTCTCCTTGGTTGTGTATCTGAAATAATGTTTTCTGATCTCTGAGTAACAGGTGTTACTCAGATAAAGCCCAAGCAGAGATTATGCAGCAGATGTGACCACACAGAGGCTTCACAAGTGCTCGAGGTCAAATGTGAGTTGCACCTGATGCAAATCAAGGAAAGCTCTGATAAACAGCAGAGACAGAGAGCAAACCTATTTTTAAATGTATAAATCTTAAGGTAATAATGTGAGAAATATCTCCTACTGATCCAGGCAGAGATCATGTGTGAATCTGCCACAGGAACTGCAGTGAGGAATGCCCTTTCCTCCAGGTTGATGCCGGCTGAATGGGTGGTTGTTTGGTTTTGATCTTTTTTCACCTGTTGGTGTACCTCAGGCATGTGTCCTGAGCCTAGAGCTGGGCTGCATTTTGCACCTGCTAGAAGGGGTGCATATCCATGTCCTCAGCAAATCAGTTGGGGGAAATTTCACTAATGTTTGCTTTAGGAAGCAACTTTATTCTTTTCAGCAATTTTCATACAGATCTGAGGGTCTTTCGCCAGCTCTCATTTCCAGATGTCTTAAAAGCCATGTCCTGTGCTAAATAACTCTATTTAATTTCCATGTATAAATCTGAGACAAGAGGCCAAAGAAAGAAATGCAGTCAGTATGAACAACCTGCCTGGTCAGGGGGAGCTCAGAGACATGAGCAGAGTAAACACCATCTGGGAAATGAAGTGAGCATGGGGATGCACATATGCACACCTTCATCCAGGCCCACAATCCCCCATGACCTTTAGTGGCCTGGGAAACTTCTTTTACATGTCTTCTACAGCTGAAAAAGTGTCCAGGTAGTACTTGGAGATATGTAGAACTGCACATGGCATTGCAACAAAGCTTGGGCATGATGACATTTTTCTGGGCTACAGGACTTGGCTGGGCTTAAGTGCCCACATGAGTGCATCACACCAGTGATACATCACCAAACAACCCAGCATTATTTTTGCTCAAAGGACCCCTAAGAGTGGTGGAGAAGTGAGGAGATGAGCAAGACACAGAGAGTGGCTCTCCCAATGCCTGCTGCAGCACTTTGGCCTCTTGGCCATGCTAACATTTTCAATATGCCTACAAGTTTCCCATATATAGTGTATTTCCCAGCCTTTGAGGTTTGCTGAGGCATCACTGCCTTCCCTTGAAGCAATACAAGGCATTCATGAAGTTTCTGTGCTGAACTGTGGGAAAAGAGCAGCAAGAAACTGTGACCCCTGGGTAAGAGCATGCTTTGGAAACACCATCATCAAAAAATCAACACATCAGCCTAGAAGGCCCACAGACAGCTGATCCCCGCCAGCCTTATCAGAGAGAGAGCTCCTGTGGATGCTGAGGCAGTAGCCACCGGACATTTTTGAGATGTTTATTCTATCCTGTGTTGATATTGAAGTCAATACAATAACTAAAAATAAAGATTAAAAAAAAAAGTACACTGCAGCTATTTGTTCCTGAATTGTTATGTTTACCCATACCAGCCCAGATTTCCATTTAGGCAGGCCTGTAGTCCCAGATGTTCAGGCATTTTCAGCAACATGGTCATATCCCAGAAGATTTGGCCTGCTGGAGCAACTATATAAAACATGCCTGTAATTTTCCATTGTGACTGGGAGATTGCATTCCTCAGGGGCGAGCAGTCACTGGCTGGGTGGCCCTATGCACATGCAGGCAGCACAACCCTGAGTCCTCTGCAGCTTCTCACCATGGCAGGGGGGCAGAGCACTTCTGTAGCCCAACAGGGCCTGGTCTGGCATGAGGAAGCTCCCATCAGTGGCACTTCCTAGGGGAGGGGGCCATGCTGCTGGGAGCCATGGCCAGCTGCTGCTGCAGGGATGGATGGATGGATGTGGCTGGGCCTGCAGGGGGCTGCTCTGCTGGCCCTCCTTGCACTCAGAGCCTGTGGGCATGGTTAGTGTCTGTTGAGGTGATCCAAAGAGAAAAATGGTCTTTAACTGAGTGAAAGAAGATGCTTCACTAATCACCTCCTGCTTCCTGATGAATGGGCAGAGGTACCCATCACAAAGGCCCTGCACAGCTGGGGAGACTCACCCTGCTTCCAGGTACTGGTGTAAGGCCACCTCTCAGGGAGGCTGTGGGATGTCTCTGAGTACAGCCTCCTCCAAAAACCCAGCTTCAGGTTAGGGAAAACCAATGGGCAGATCTGTGTGACTTACTCTGCTTTCTTCCACAGGTAGCAGTGGTGGCAGAGGACAGTGGAGAAAGACACAGTGGCTTAGTGCCAATTCCTGATAATTCTTTTGGCACAGGATTTGCCTCAGAGAGTGCAAGGAGGCATTGAAAACTTGCTGGAGCCAGCTGTTTCCTTCTCTGTGCCTCTCTGCTGGGAGCTCATGTGCCAGAGAGTGGAGTGCTCATGTCCTCCAAAAGAGTGGAAGAGGTGTCTTGTGAGTGCCTTGAAGGAGGACAGGTTTGGGTCAGGTGCTGGAGGGGCTGCATAGCTGTGGACAGCCAGGCTCAGTGCTGTGGTGGCAGCTGGCTCCAGCACACCTTACCTTGCCTTACCTCCTCCAGCAAGCCCAGGGTACCAACACCACTCACTCCTGCAGTGCTGACAGACAGCCAGGAGCACGGGGCTCTGGCAGGCAGCCCCAGCCCCCATCACTGATCCCTGGCCACTGCTGACATCTGGCCTCCAGCCTTGCAAAAAGGAGACTCCACCATGCTTCCCTCAGCAGCAGGGAGGTCCTTGTTCTTTAGGGGCAGGTGAGGCATAAGGACAGCATGAGGATGCCCTAGGGAGAACTGTGGCAATTCCCATCTCTGATTCCTGAAAATCCAGCACTCACCCCTTGACAGAAGCAGCACAATCCAGAAAGGGCAGCCTGGCCTCAGCTGCCAGCTTTGCCCGCGTCGGTGGGGCAGTTCTGGAAGAAAAGACCCTTCTGTGGGTGCTGTTGCCAACTTTGATTATGACTGGGTTGGTTTTCCTGCCACTGATTTTTGTCACACAGAAGGACTGGACAAGGCAATGCTATTCCTGGAATCATCAAACAACAGATCTAGTCTTCAGGTGGGCAGAGACAGACATCCTCTTCTCATACACATGACAGAGGGAAGTAATCAGATAAACCAGGCAGGCTGCTTCCATTAACTCACTGAGCTGCAAAGACAGTGTCCAAAGAAGCTTTTCTTGCTAAGGAGGGCCTGGTTGGCCATTTTGTGATGTCACATGAAAAGAGGGATAGAGTGAGGAGTGGCTGAGGGAGCTCGGCCTAGAGAGAAGGATGCTCAGGGGAGACCTCTCTCTCTACAACCACCTGCAAGGAGACAAGACAAGAGGACACAGTCCCAGGCTGTGCCAGGGGAGGTTCAGGTTGGACATCAGGAAGAATTCTTTCACAGGAAGGATGTTAAACACTGTAATGGGCAGCTCAGAGACCTGGTGGAGTCACCATCCCGGGAGGTGTTCAAAAAACATCTGGACATGGCACTTAGTGCCATGGTCTAGCTGAGCAGGTGGTGATTGGTCAAAGCTTGAATTCAATGATATCAGAGGTCTTTTCCAACCCAACTGATTCAGTGATTCTTTGATATCCAGCTCATCTGCTCCTTGCAATGGGACACTTCTTGCAGCCAAAATCCCCTGACAGAAATTTCTCAAGGGCAGATTTACCCCTCAGAAGTTAACCCCTTTCCTCCATAAAACCATCAGTGTCCAAGGCTAGGAGAGGAGTCAGACAAGATGCTGTAAGCAGCACTGCCAACAAAGCCATCCTGGTTTCCTACAGTGCTTGAGCTGGCTGGGACAGTGGGATCACACCTCCAGCTTTCACAAGGCCACATCAAATATATTTGAATCAACTGGTCACTGCAAATATATTTTCTGTGGCATTAAAATAAAATTAAGCTAACAATGCGTGAAGCAGGTAAACTCACAGTTTTAAATCAAAACAGAGCTATTGGAGGCTCTTGGTCTCTGAGTGCCTGTACAGGGAGCCTGTCCCTGCACTCTCCTGCAGCAGGGAGATGGGTGCTGCTGCAGTCACTGATTAACCACCCACCTGGGGAGCTGCTGCCCACACTGCGGATTATGGCTTGACCCCCTGGCCACTAATTTCTGATGCTTGACTTCACTCTGCAGTGTTTTTGTAGACCTTTTGCCACAGCACTTGTTTCCCACAGCCTTTTGTTTCCCCTTAGTAGTTTCAAATGTAGGGAACAAACCTTATTTCTGCCATCCTCAACTTGCTTCTTATAAGTACTTGCTCTGCAGCTCAGCCTTCAAGACTGTGTGGGGCCAAGGATCTGGCCAGCTTTGAAAATATTTAGGTACAATTCCCCTTCTTATGAGAAGAGCTTATAAACCTCCCAAAAACAAGAGGTGAAATGAGATTTTTGTGAGCCATCCATGCTGCTTTGCTTTCTACCATGTGTTGCATTTTACCCCCCAGCCAGAGAGGAAAATATCTCCTATGGTAGCCTCTCCTCACCCAGTGCAATCTTTGCTTGAGCTCTTTTGTGCAGGCATGCAGATCCTGCTGCCATTGGCATAAACAGTAACAGAAGAAGATGTTGAAATCATATTATATTTATTACATACATGAGATACAAAAACAAATTACCAAAATAGCATCTTTTTTCTGTGAGTCCACAGGACCTTGAAAGAAAAATACATACGTAAAGTGGATTGGTAGACAAGTGACTTTTCTGGTGTTGTATGTCTTCTTTCCCCTCACACTCATAAACAACATACACTCTATGCAATGTGGTTTAAGGATGCTTTACAGAAAGGATATATTTTAGTGCTGAAAACTGCAGTAAACTGTGCTGTATTTCATAATGGTGTTAATGAGGGAGTATAATGGCTGTATATATTGCAAACAATAACACAAACAGAAGAAAAAAATAAAGTGTTCAGTTTTAAATACTAACATAAAAATAAAATAAACTCCAGGCCCACCATGAATTGCTGGGTTGTGATATGTAAATGCAAGTCCTTTCTGTTCTCTACATCCACTCCTTTTCCTGCAGTCGGAGTTTTTCTCCTCCTGCAATTGCATTTTTATCTCAAAGTCTCTTCTCCCCACTCTGTTTGCAAAGTCTTGCTGGAGTCCTGCCCACGTGGTCCAAGTGCTGGTCTGAAGCTGGGACTTCAGTGCAAATACTTTATCTTTCAGATTGCATCCTCAGATACTCTGAGTGGCCAGTGCCAGGCTGGCCATTCCCTTTATACTGTTAATGCTGTCCAACTGGGGGGTCCTCAGGAGTGCTTCTGTTTCTGGGAGTTTTTTCTCATGTGCCACCTTCAAATTCTTCTTTCCCCAACACAATTAGACTCCCCACACCGTGAAGCGGCAGGTAGTAAAGTGCTTTATACAATGAAATATTTACACTAGGGCTAGGTTCATCTTTTAACACTTCAAGGACAAAAGCTCAGAGACACTGCACCCTCTGCAGCTGGCTCTTCTCTGCAGCCATGCAGTGGGTGGAGAGCTGGCCTCTGCCCTGCAACACGCCTGTGCCAAGGCAGAGGGGTTCAATTCACTCCAGCAGCTCTCTCCTCAGCAGCATCAGCAGAGAATCTAGCCCCTGAAACCTTCAGCAGGGCAAACAGGCTAAAAGCAAGTGGCATCCCATTCTCTTTGATGGGTGCCATGTCCTAACCTGTAAGGGGGTGTTTCTAAGGAGTGATTCTCATTGCCACGTGGGTGGCAGCACCTACCCATTGCCTTCCCCACAGCATCCTCTGGGAGCCCTGGAAGTCACTCAGGATGCACACAAGTGGCACTGGCAGTGTTTGCTTCTCAGCAGTAGCTCTTTGAGGGTGGCAGTTTAGTCTTGGGTGATCAGTGGCTTCATGGGAGTTGCTCCAACAGCACACTGGAGCGAGACAAGCATCCACCACCCTTCCTTTTTTTTCCCCTCAACATAACAATGAGCAGAGCTCAGGGTGAGGCCCTGACAAGGAAGCTATAGGCAAGTGAAAGAACATCGGCCAGAAAGGGTTAAATTAGACAGTGCCTACAACTCTGAATGCCTCACTACATGTTTTGGCACTATTTTCTTACATTCCAGTTTTCATGCTAGAGGTCTTCTCTTTGTGGAGGCTGTTGCATTTTGTGCATAAAGAAATGCCCCAGGCAGTTGCACACCTCTAGTTGCAGTCTCTTTTCAAAATCTCCAAGACCTTTCTTCCAAGAGCCGACTTCCACTGATGGACAAAACTTTTCATGTTGACAATGAGTCTGCCTGTTCGGACGTCCTCGTGTCCTGCCACAAGATACTCCAAGCCTGCAAAGCAGCAGAGCGGTCAGGGACTGCACAGTACCATGCTCAAGAGGCCTATTGAGCTGCAAAGTCAGCCTGGATATCTAGTCCCGTGCAAAAAAGCACTTACACAAAGAAATATTTATATATATTGGCTCTCATATATATCTGTATATCTATAGCTCTATCTGTGTCTTTGGCAAAATGACTCCTGTGGCTACCTGTCAGAGAGATGCAGCACACAAAATGTGACTTTGTGAGCTTCTAAATATAAACAAAAGATGGATGAACTCTGGGGGTGGCACAGCAAGTTTTTACACCTTTTCTGGGAACTGCTATTACCTTCATTTGGCAGCCATCTGCCTCACTTCTCCCTGAATAAATCTGGGCCTGGAGATCAGTTCAGCGAATTCAAGGAATGGAACAGTGCAGGACAGTCCAGTGCTCGGTATCTTGCTCGGAGTTGCCAGTGGCCCCTTGGAGACAAAGGCATGCCACACCCCAGTGAGAGGCAACACTAAATGTGCAGGAACCAGTACCCTAGAAGAGCCTGAAGGAGTGGCTGTCACACTGAAAAGAACTAATTTCTGCCTCTGCCAGATGTTTTAGAGACATGACAGCAGGATCTGACAAAGCTTCAGCTGGTTGTTCAGAACAGATAGAAAGGGCTGGAGTGTGTCCCTGTCGTGCCCTGCTGCAGGGCTTTCCTCAGGCATCCAGGTCTGTGCTTGGCTTTCAGGACACGACTCAAAAGACTGCTTGGAACCAGGTAACAGCTGCTAAACAGGAGGATAGAGCAAAGCCTTTGGCTTGAATTAGCTAAAGAAACACTGCCACAGATCCAAACAGCCTAAATGGGCCACAAATGTGCCATAAATGGGGATAATAATGAGTATAATCCCTTTCATGGCAGGAGGAGCTCCCTGCCAGGGTCAGCATGCCACTGCAGCACATTTAGGGTACAGCTAGCATTAGACCCCTCCTGTACCCACTGCTTCTTGCACCAGTCTGGGGAACACTGGTGCAACCCAGGTACGGGAGATGGGCCTTCCCTGGGTGCTCTCAGCCATCCCACTCCATCCTGGCTGCAGCTTGTGTTGTTTTGGGCTTCCATTTTGCAGTCCAGAATAAAGGGAGGATGCCTCCCAAGTTAAAGGTCAAGCAATACAATTTGTTTTCTACTTAATTTGAGTTTTTGGGCACACACATTCTCTCTTCTGACAAGTAAACACAGGATAGGTGTGTGGCAGCATACCCTTCAAAAGACATTCATTTTGGCCAAGTCAATCTTGCTGTTAAAAATATCACTTTTCAAGGGTTCCTAGATTTATTTCCCTTGAGAGAGAAATGTGGTATGCATACTCAGAGAGCAAGCAAATGTTGCCATCGTTGCTGACTGTGTAGGGCTTTCTAGATTTTCAACCTGATGCTACAGAACAGTAAAATTAAAATGAGTCAAATGACTGAGATGCCACTTGAGGCTGTGCAGTTTGTCCTGGCAAGCTGCTCTCTGCCTCTCTGCCTGTGCTTGGCAGAGCCAGGGAAGAGATGGGCTCCTGTTACCTTGCAAACAGGTGAGACCTTTAAATCTTTCAGCTCAGTGTCCCCCAGAAGCAGAATCTGCCTGTGTGTGTGTGTGTGTGTGGAGCAGAAGGTGTGCAAGGGTGGTGAAAGGGTTCCCCTTGTATGAACTTAAGCACATTCTTCATCTGAAAATAGCCCTCACAGATCTGATAAATGTTTGCAGGTTTTTTTGCCTTGTCAGAGCCTTTAAGTGCTTACTCTCCTTTTGGCATCCCTTTTCTTCTGTAAAATGGTATAAAAACACATCTGTCTTACTTTTACATTTATCTTTGATCTCCTCGAAGTTTTTGAAGATGTGATTTCCATTATAGCTGTATGTCAGAAAATTGTTTTATGTCAGCTTGACTTTTCATCCAGCTGGTTTTGGTTTATTCACCTGTAGGCCATAAGCTCTTACTGTGACAGAGGATTGAATCTGCTAATATTGCACTGCAAGCCACTCAGAAATGAATGTGGTAGCTAAAGAAAATAATGAATTAAAAAAAAATCAGGAATCTTTTTTTCCCTCTTCGACATCACTGAATCTTAAAGATTCACTCAACAGATGTTTTCAAGTTTCCTATTAGCAACAAACTTCTTTTCAACATGAAGGCAGAGATTAATTTATACTCATGGGACCAGCAGCTGCATTTCAAAACAATACCAAGCTTTGCAGTGTAAATCATGAGAGCTGGCAAGGAAGTAACAAGGGATTAACACCTGATGTGTCAGACACCTGGACTGTCACTAAGGACAGTTGCATCTCCCCCTTTCTGCTGTTTTCTAAGAGATCTCCACTGATTCTGTGATTAATGCTGTCTTTTCATCTGTTGGGGAAAATCAGTGAAGCTCTTCTGAAGTCAGTCGAGTGGCAAAGCTGGGTGTTAGGTGTGGAGCTGCCCTGCAGGCTCAGTTTTGGACAGCTTCCATTGCATTCCTTCAGGTTCATATTAAGGCAGCTGCATCTGGGCTTTCTTGCTTGAGTTTTCATTGCATATGGAAAAATACACCAGCTATGGCTATTTGATTAGTGATTTATGGTGTTCCAGCAATATCCAAAGTCTTACTGCACTTAAACAGTAGAGCCCTATCTAATGCTGCTGATTCCTCTGACCTTTGCAGCTGACAAGTCCTAGCTACAGCTGTGCTATCACAGCAGCTTGCCTTCAAAACCAGACAGTCACTGCTGAGGACATGAAAGAAGGCTGCAAACACCTCATCAGTGAATGACCTTTCTGCACAGCCCAGCCCCACAGACAGCCCTGTAGCCCCTAGTTCCTAGTGCTGCACATGAAAGGGATGTCTCAGCACCTACATCAATGCTTCCATTGCCAATTTCCCAGTGGTGTATACATCCCATGGAAAGAAAGCCCTTCATTTGAATTAGTTGGTAACTGCTCATTTATCTTGGAGCTGTAAAGAGAGGTATGTCAGCTGGAGAGGTATGTTAGCTTTGCTCTGTGGAAGAAACCCCTGTGCCTGCATGTCCTTATCCATACTGGAGACTGCATGCATTGTTTAGCCACCGTTGCTTATACTCCATTTCAGTGAAAGATGGGAAAAAACTGTGGAGCTCTTCCCTCACTGCATAAAAAAATGTCTTCCAAATCTTGTAGATCTAAATTTGTGTTACTTTCAAACAGAAATCTTCCCTTGAGTTTAGATTAGAACTTCAGTGCAGTATCCCAATTCAAATCAGATTTACATATGTTTTTATAGATTCAAATTAGCTTTAGCTTTGAAAGATGTATCATGCTATTGGGGCGTGATATGCACCTCCCTCCCTCTGGGAACAGAGACTGGTACAGCTGAAAGCCTGTTGCTATGCTATGTAAAGAGAACTGTGTGTTTCAAAGCCTATAGGATGAACCAAGTTTTTCTCTATGAAATTTCAATTTGATGGAGATTGCTGTTGGAATCCAAGTGATGTAACAGACAATAAGTTTTAATTAGCACTGGGCTGCAATCCCAGTTGGTATGCTCGTTGGTATGAGGAGACAGAGGGGCTGCAATGAAATCTGTGTATATATGTGGTGGGGATGTACTGTTCAGGGAGTCAAACTTACCAGGATTGAGGATGGGACAAGTGCAGCCTCTGTTAGTCCACGATTCAGGGTAGAGTGTCCTCTTGCCCCGGAGGATCTTCAGCTTTGTGGACTTCAAGACTTTCTTGATCTTCACACTGACTTCTGCATGGGAGCCTTTGTCATGAGCTGACAAGATCTTTGTCTTGATTACTGGGAACACAGGAATTTAAAACCAGGAATATACAAATTACTTACAGGGGTCTTTTTTTTATCTTGGTCTAGTGCTGGTGTCTGGGTGAAGCAGTGAGGACAAGTGCTTTGTTACAGGAGTTAGCCCAGTGCTCCTTGCTGGGGAGCCCAGGATCAGAGCAGCTGCTGGGAAGCATGTACATCCCCACACCCATGGGCAGAAATGATGCCAGTTGCTTTGGCCATGGCCTCTGGAACTGCCAGGAGAGTGTGAGGTCCCATTTTCCCCTGGAGTTCAACAAACCCTTTGTGTTGCTTATCTCTTTTGGAAATCAGTTGGATTTAGGGATGGACCTGGAGGCTTTGCTGGCCTCAGCCTCATCCCACCCAGTGCCAGTCCTGCTGCTTTGCAGAGCTGCCAAATCCAAATTCAGTGGAGGAGAGCGAGCCATTGGTGGGCACTGGGGCAAATCAGGGAGTGTTTTGAGCTCACTCATTTCTTCCACCTGGCATTCCACTGCTGAGCCCCTGTGTGGTGGAGGCTCAGGGCTCAGCTCCTCCCCTGACCTATACTGGTAGGTATCCCCATTTGCTGGTGCTTTTTTCAGCACCCACACTGGGAAGCCCAGGGGAGCCTCTCTCAGTGAGACCTCCTGGAGCTCATGATGAGCCCCATAATTCATGTCTCTCTAGTGTAGCTGACACATTCACATGTTGACTGATGAAAGTGGGGGCAGCCTGAGTGCACTTTAGATAAGATTTATGAACTTGGAGGTTTTGTGGCTTTCTTTTTTTTCCAGTTTCTTATCTTTTGCAAGACTAAACACAGTTACTATCGTGGCTGGGAAGCAAAACAGAGCAGAATCAAATTTTTTCCTAATATCACAAATCCAGGGCTACATCTCAACAACTGGCAACCCCTTGAACTCCACTTTGGGGGTTGCTCTGCAGCTTGCAGAGGTATGGGCTATCTCTCTGTGCATTTTCAACTTCAGTGTGAGATGAAACAGGTGCAGGAGACCCCTGCAAGAGATTCCTTGTGAAGGAAGGGAGTGCTGTACAGAACATTCCTTGCTCTGCCACAGTATGAAGGAGGCAGTTCATTGGCACACACCAGGGAGGTCTTGGGAAACAAAGAGCCTCTTCTCATTCATTTAAATCCAAGAGACACATAGACAATATATATCATCCCCTTGCAACAGCTGAACTTTGTTGACAGTGGGAGTTCTCAGTAGCTGCTGGAATTGTTTTATCCATGGAGTGGTGATCACAGTCCCTCCTTACATTCAGTATCATTCAGAAACAGTAACTTCTAGACTCTGATTAGGGCACCTTGTCTACAGACACTGTTTCAGTGACCCATTTTGGGTAACAGTGGTTTATAGTGTCTCTTGGACCTAGACAACCTCCCAGGGACATTTCCAGCTCTCGTCCTCCCATGATTTTTGTACAAGGGTGTTTTGATAGCAAGAGAGATGGGTAACAGAACAAGATGCTTCACCCTCCTTGACTTGGAAACATGATACCTGTACATTTTCGCTGAAGTTCTGCCTTTAGACTATGTATCCCGTGGGTTTGCCAGCATGGAGTGGTGCACACACAGCAACTCTCATGCTCTGTATACATTTTTGCACTGCCTTGCAGACCTCCCTTTGCAGTCCCCTCACCCACAACTCACCATAAGTGTACTTCATCCCGCAGAAGACCTTGGGATTCCCTAAAACTTGCTCTTTACATTCGCATTTACCTGGGGAAAAAGAAGGAGGCAAATGGTGGTGAATTGTGCTTAAAAGGCAGAAATATTGGCAGGCAGAGCCCAGGAAGAGCCAGAGGTTTTTCAAGTGGGCCACAAGACCTCAAAAAAAAAAAAAGGAATTTGCAAACTGTTTTCAGATTGAGAGTGAATACAGACTCTTGGTCCAAGGGCAATTACTCCTTGTTTACAATTAGAAAAGAAGGAAAACAAAGGCCTTATTATTTTGCCTTGGGATGCAAATAACATGCGTATCTTTCCCTGTGGTATTTTCCACACCGTAATGTACCAGACAAAATTTTAAAAGGAAATGTTGCAGAGGTTAAGGCAGATTAATGACTTCCGTGATCTTAGAACAAAGAACAACACGATATACTTATTTACGTTTAAAATGAAGTGGCCTAGACAAATGATGGAGCTTTCCCCTCAATTAACTCAATTACTGTATCTTCGAGATGTTATCAAGCCCCTCTCTGAAAACGGAGGAAATGACGCTTGCCTGCTTGCATGCAGCAGCTGCAAGGGAGGAGAGCCTGATGCTGCCCCACAGGGCCAGCCTGCCCTGCACCCACCTTCATGCAGCACCCACCTCCCCCAGGCTGAGAACACTGGAGGGAAATAACTTCTCCAGCTGCATGCTAGACCATCTCAAATCGCATCACAAGCTACAAGCGATGCCAAAATTGTTGTGGGTATCGGGGAAATAAATTCTGAGTTAGAAATTCCCTACCTGCCTGCCAGTGAAGTGGCAAACCCCACCCTTTAAATAAAGTTGCTGGTTTGTTGAGTTTGAGGGGATATAAGGATACTTTTAAAATGTGATGGTCAAGTAAAATATGAGGGCACTCAGCCTTGAAATTCAGAGCTAGGACTGCAAATTCTTACCTTACAACAGCTAAATGCTAGGAACAGGCATTCAGCATGGAGCATCTGTCTAATGGGTTTGCACATCCTTGCATTGATGGGATGAACCATAAGGCCTCTGAGGCTCTGGCTCTCAGAGGGGAAGGAGGTGGCCACAAGGACATTCCTCCACATGTTAGTGCAGGAATGTCCATTTCCCCCTGCAACTGCCAGGGAGCTAACTAAAAGTCAGCGCAGCAGACTAGGTCTGCAGTGGCTGCTGGTGGGAGGGATTGGGTGGGTGGAACACACGTAAAGCTGCAGTCCTACCAGAGTGCCGGAGTGCTGAGAAGCCCTGCTCATCCTCCCAGCCCCAGGTGGGCTCGCTCTCGTTGAGCACTGCCTGGAAAGGAGGGGCTTCATTGTGCCAGGGAACTTCTGAGCTGTTGAGAGAAAAGGGAGATGATCAACCTTCTTCCAAGGGCCATTGGAAAGCAGGGCCACTACCAGCCCATCCTCCAGACATAGCGTGACTGTGCGTCTTGATGGTGGTAAATGCAAGAGGCAGTTTTGGAAGGTGAACAGGTTGAGTGTTGTCAGAGAAGATCATGGATCCACTTTGCGTTTAAAATACGTTATAGAGATTTATACACCACAAATATTTTCAGTCTGGTAAAGAAAACAACCTGTCAGATTTAGAGAGTGGGGCATTATTAAAATGTGCTGTTTTCTAAAAGTCAGAGCTTGACTCCAAACCCCAGTCAATATAAGCTGAGTTAAAACAGCAAAATTAAGCCTTTGGTCTCCTCTCACTCAGATGTCCCTGAGGTCCACATTTTACACATTGTGGAGAGAAAACAACTGTGAAGGTTATGGAAAACACCTGGTACATTAACACCAGCACTGAGAGCAAAAACTCCAACATTGCTGGTGCCCTGCCATGGCGTGCCAGGCTCCCAAGGGATCCACAGTCTCAGCTCCCACTCTATCCCCACTTCTTGGCCATACCAAACCCATACCAAACTCCAAGTATTTGACACAATGGACACTTTCAGCCTGCTTGCCATGTGCAAACAGAGCCCTCCTGGGGGTGAGATCACAGAGTGAGACCCCCCAGCTCACCTGTGGCAGTCACCGGTGTGGGGGTCGCAGCTGCGGGCGCAGTCGCAGGGCCGGCAGCCGTAGGGCCCGAAGCCCCAGTAGCCGGGCAGGCAGTGGTCACAGCGGGGCCCTGCCACGCCGGGCTTGCAGGGACAGTCCCCGGTGCTGGGGTCACAGAAGGTGCCAGGGCCCAGGGGCAGCACGGCCGATCCCACGGGGTGGCAGGAGCAAGCTGCAGGGGAGGGACACCGTGAGGGACAGAGCATGTGTGAGTGCACAGCCTCTGCATCACAGAGGTGCAGGAGATGCCTGCAAAACCACCTCTCTGCCGAGGGACACCTCCGGGGCTTCTGGGCTTTTTTATCCCTCACCCAAACAAATCTGAGCAGAGACTCCCTTTGGAATCTGTAGAATTTTAAGTTTTGTGAGCTAGTTTTTAATTAGTCAGCCTAGCGTGGTGCTGTGTTATGTTTTGCCAAACAGGCCTTTATTACTTTCCTTGCAGCATCTGGATTCTAATCCGGCCGAGTACCCAGGGATGTGCTTGCCTCACTTGATGTTTGAGCAGCTGCGGGTGCTTCATTGAAAAATGAATCAGAGTATAATTGCCTTTTGAAATAATAACTACTGCCATGCATCCAGGAGGTTAAAAAACCCCTCTGAACAGTCATTTTAATCAAAGTGAAGGCTGACCAAAAAGTACCCCTCTGTCTCTGTCTCATTTTTAAAACCATCAATTAAAAACATTAGGAAAAAAGAATGAGGGAACTGACAGCTCAGAGATAGGGTTTTGCATATTCTCCAGGACACGGGTTTGCAGAGTGCACATCAGAAATGTCAGCTGCTCTCTTTTCTCCCTCACAGCTTCTTGCATTAGAACAATGCACTAGAACTGTGCTGGGACATACTGGGTTCTCAGAAAATATGCCCTAAAATAGGTGATGTGAAGTTTTCCTTATCTACTCCTTAGAGGGGTTTTTTTACATAAACATAATTTATGTCTGTTACAAAGCTACTTTCCCCCAAAGATGTTAATGTTTTCAAAGAACAGAAATGCAGCTATCAAAAGCATGAGCCAAACCTCTGACCATGTGGTCAGGTCAGCAGGTGATGCTGTGGCCTGCAGGACCAGCAACTGAGTGACTTGTGCTCTTCTTGCCTCAGTGTTTGTACCAGGACATGGTATGGTCAGCCTTACACTTTATGGCAAAAAATTCCCGCTGAAACACCTTTGCCCAAAGTGTCATTTACATAAAATTGAGTTTCCTGAGAAAATGATACCTGTAGGGAATATTTTCATTAAATTCTAATACCAATCTTTCTATTTTGCAACTCTGAAGGCAACAGAGCTGGAAAGCCATTACAGGCAACATATTTTTTTCTCTTAAAATACTTATTGCTGCACACATACATTTAATTTTGCTCTGACATTTTTGTGGTTTCAGGAATCTGACATACCTGGAGTATAGTTTCAGAATATTAAAAGATAGATTAATATTGGCAGTTAACTTAGAGGCGACTATGATTCCAACATCTTTGCCAAAGTAATCCCCAAATTTCCCCCACCCTTTCCACTCGCAAACAAATATAATTATATAAAATTAAAAGATTAGAAAGGCTCTCCACAAAATGTGTAAGTAGCTGCAGGCAGTGAACTCTGGTACCTTTAATAGCATAGTTTTCAACAGCGCCCACTGCGACTTGCATACCTTTCTCCTGAAGTCTGTGAAGTGTTTTACACCTGATACACACAGCCAAATGCTCTATTTTCCTACTAGATGAGGAGGGTATTTCTGGCATTCCTCAGGCCCTTCAGGGGAAATATCAGGCACTTAAGGCTCTTCTATTCTCCTCCAGTTAATGAGATAAACCCACTGCTCAGCCAGAGATTTGGTCCTGTTTTGGTCAGGTTTCAGCTGAATTTTACATACAACCCCATTGGGGTTGGAGCTTTTATGTTTTAGACAATTCTTTTACACACGTTTTTTTTTTTTTCCTAATATAAAATATAACATCAGTGGCAACACTAAAACATTACAGTGAAGCAAGAATATTAAATTTACAAAAGCTATTATGAAAAAGAGCAGCAAACTCATAAGTAATTAAAAAGACAACTAAAAATGAGAATGTAATTGGCTACACTTTTTAATAAAAGCCAGAAAGAGATGTGTGTGAAGGCTGGTAATTTCTAACAGGCCTGCATATCCACTTCCATGGATCTCATCCTTCCTGGCTACTCCTCCATGAGCCACCAAGGTAGCAGCTGGCAAATTGAAGGTTTTTGCTCTTGGATTGTGGATGAAGGCCCAAGATGACACTAAAGGGCATTAATTGGAATGGTTTGGAGGGCAAATTTTCAACCCAGTAAATGTTTGTGAAGGGCTGCAGCAGGAACTTGCTGAGCAATGCAGACATAAAGTGAAGCCCATCGCTATGCACCAAGCACAGAAATTAGGCTCTAGAGCTCAGATGTGGGAGTGTTATACCACATTTAAAAGAAATGCATGGAAAAATGATGGAGTATTTCCTTATTATGGCAAGGGCAGGAAGGAAAAGGTTGCAGGACTGATGCAGGATTTATACAATGTTTGAAATCTGGAGCTGTTGGTTCCTCATGGGCAGCCGTGCTGTGTTGGTTTTAGACCACATTTTCCTCTTTCCACACAATCTGCACCTCACTGTAGCACAGGTAATAGGAGTGCCCCATCCAGGAAGGTGAGAGGAGCAGCTGAGCAGCAGAGAAAGTAGCCACAGGCAGTGTTGGATGGCATTTCATTGTAGATACACAGGTACAGAGTGTAAGACTCTCAGGCTGAGGCTTCTGCACCGTGCCTGTCTCATGTGCCGTGGCCGCTTCACCAGAGGGGCTGGGAGTCTCCACAGCCAAGGGAGCTCCTGTGAGAGAAGGAATGGCTGGGCCCTAGCTTTGGATCAAGAGAAACTTTCCATAAGCTTGATCCTTTTCCTTTCTTTTTGATTTGTAAGCAGCATTGCTAAAAATCATGGCCATTTTACCAGCCAGAACTACATAGCAGTATTCTGCATGTGACTTCCATGCACAGATGAATTAACAGCTGCTTGTCCTGGCATTGCATGTGCTGACTGGGATGGAAAATCAGTAAGTGGGATGCCAGCAGAACTGGATTTCCCTGCCCTGGATTGGTGATACTGTTGTGGTTTCCTTGGAAACCAGCTAACCTTTGGAAATGACAAATATTTACCCTCAAAACCCTACAGTTGAAAAGCAAAATGAACTTCGCAATTATAAAACTCGATTTTATTGCCTGCAATTGTACTGTAGCTGAGGCTTAAAAACTCATGAGGATGGAAAGAAAAGAACTCATAGGTATGACAGGGGGAAAGAGTCATCAGATTGGTGTTTTAAACATCAGAATGTTTCATTTTATCAGGTACACTCCTACTCCTGAGCAAATATTATATACACTCTTTGCCTACAAGAATCTCTAAAGTATCCTTAAAGATTATGGCTTAACAACTCCTTTATTTACTTAGACCTAGGTATTTTTAAATTTTCAATGGTTGAACAATAATGGTGTCTTGGGCCAGAAACAAGCAGGCAGTGCCATGGCCTTCCCACGAAAGAATAATAGGGCTCCACGCATATCCCTTGTTATTGCAGACCATGGCATGGTGCCTGGAAATGTTCCAGGCATAGGCTGTAATTGATCTTATATAATTTAATTTAACAGTCATTAGTCATTTTCTACGGCCCTGCAGCTGCCATCTCCCCTGTGAGATGCTGAGTCCCTGGGTGCAGGGAGCATTCCTGGCAGCAGGAGACCAGAAGTGAAGAGGTGAAGGGGTCTTAGGGAGGAGTGCTTTTTTGAGGGTTTGAAAAGCCCAGAGAGAAATCATCTGGGAGTTTGTAGTAACAGGGTCTCTGAAAAGAAAGCATTCAGATAATCTCTATATTTGCGGAATTCAGTTCGTGCTAGGAAAAGTTGTCTTCCTCAGATACTTGAGGGACTATCATGCTCTGCAATTCATAAATGCAGGAAAAAAAAAAGTGATGAAGTAGATGTACTTAATGAAGAAGGTAAATAAATGTAAACTTTTTCTCACTATACTCAAGAGCACCTTTCAGTTCTTGTTAAGTATATGTTATCTTTGGCTTTTAAATACCAGAGTTCATGAGTATCTAGTGGTTCATAAAGCTGGATTGTTGCACTAAAGAGTAATGGAGGCACATGAGGCACGTATTTTTTTATGTGGAAAGTGGAATGCCATGGGCCAGAGATTCAGAGATGTATTCAGAAAGCCAAGAGAACCGAGCACTGGCATATGTCAACAAAAATACCCATTAATCATCTAATATCCACAGCTTCCTCTGGCTCATAAAGGTGAGGAGAAACTTTTTAATCAAGAACCCTAGAATTTGGCTAACACATAGTTAATGATGTGATGTACTGCCTGACTTAACAATGGTCTAACTTGCACACAGGCACATGCACAGGGTTGGCATTCTTCCCTCTGAGCTGGGGCTGCTTTGCAGCAATATGTCCTGAGACCTCTGGTTCCCATCTGGCTTTGCAAGGAAGGAAAAGCCACTCAGCACTGACCAGCCCAGGAAGTGCCATTTGACTTCTTCTTGGACACTGCAAACAGCCACAGATTATGGACTGGGCAGTCTGGCACAAGGACAAGCCTACAATGAGTCCCTCATGAAATCCCCTCCCTCAACGGACTGAACAAGGTGACAAAGGAGATAGAGCCACTACTGTAAATACAACACTTAAGCCTGTTTTTTTCCTAATGAGACTCCAAAATAAAAGTTCATTGCCTAAGTTCTGGCTATGATTAAGGAAGGAAAGTATCTGATATTACAGAGGAGACTTAGAACTTTGATGTGTACAAGTAGGTAATGAAACTTTTTTAAGTCATTAAATTCACTGTTTAAAAAAATCATTGTGTACATACTACAGCAGTGAAGTAATTATTTACACAAGCAATGAACTGTGGTCAATTCCATTTCCATAAAGAGAACTAGGGCTGTAAAACAGGCAGTTCAGCTGTTGCTGCCCCTCCTTGCAATGAGTGAAAGGTGGAGAGGAGGAGGACCTCTGCAACAGACTGCCAGGAATCTCATGAGGATTATATGCAGCAAGGGAGCAGGACAAAAGCAGCTGTTCCCCACCAGACCTCAATGAACAACTGAAACCTCACACATCCTCCCAGCCTGGGGTGCAGCTCCTCACTGCAGGAGGGTTCCCTCTTCCTTTACATGCAGGTACTTCTCCTTGAGGGGAGAGAGACGTGCTCAGCGTCTCCTCAAAAGACACAGGCAGGGTGTCAGTTGGATTACTTTCTGTCACTTATGAAGGTCCCCCCTCATAGTAAGTGAGTCAGTGACGAGAAATGTGGTGAAGCCAGTGGGTGGCTGTGGGATCAGAGAGGAGGGCATGCCTGCACCCTGGATTTAGCTGACCGGTAAAATGTTCTCAGCATAATTTGGGGATCTGGAGTCCCCCATGGTGAGTCACCATCCTCACAGTGGTCCTTGGGGAGTGTGGCTTTTGGATTGCTTCTTTGCTTGGGAAAGATTTAATTTCACACGTGCCTGAGTCATTGCTTTTAGTCTTGCCTCCTCAGTGTCCCACCTTCTGGAATATCAGTTAACTTGTGTTCCTGTCTGTCCTTCCATACCCACCTGCTGCTGCTGGGAACACGAACTGGTGGGCGATGCTATTTATCAGCTGCACCCCTGCTGGCTGAGGAACCCCATTCTGAGGTTGCAACAGCCACCAAACAAGGAGAACATGAAAACAAGATGCAGCTTTTCCTCTCCAAAAATAGCAATAGGAGAAAGTAAATTAATCATCTCTCTTCCCCTGCCCTCAGGCTACAGGGATCCTTGGGACAGATTTGTCAACAGCATCTGCAGACTTTCACCCACGCTGCTTTTTGCAAGTGGTATCACAGAGGATTCAAGTGAAGCAAGAAGATTGCTCCAAGGAGGGGGAAGAAGATCTCACCTTTGGTTTGACACTTTCCCCCCTGAGAAGCCCCTCAGTAGCACGTGGCTGCTGACTTACGTTTGCAGGCGTCTGGGGCAGAGAAGGGCCTCCTGAGGTCGCGGTAGAAGCCCAGCTTGCAGCGCTGGCAGTGCTGCCCTTCTGTGTTGTGCTGGCAGTTGTCACAGACGCCGCCGCTGCGATTGCCCGACGCCAGCCACGCAGCCATGTCAAAGTGACAAGTGTCGGCGTGCCCATTGCACTTGCACGCTGAGGCAAAGCCAAGGGAAGAGAAAAACTCATTAAGGCAGTGAAAGATACTGGTTTATAGAAAAGAGACACAAAAACTCAAACCATGTTTTGGAATGGGGACTTGACCTATGAACTTGTTATTCATTCAAATGCATGAAGTAGCACTACATTTTCATCTACACTTCCCAACCTCTGGAGATAACATTTAAGAAAAAGGATTTTTAAAAATTCTTTTATTTCCAATACAGGTTTTCCAGTACCAGGACAGCACAGGGGGTCAGGCCAGAACAGAGAGACCCACATTTACTGGTCCTGCTGAGGAAGGATCCTTCCCTCCCAGCTTTAGAAATCAGCACAGCCCTATACAACATCTGCCATGAGGGTGCTGTCAGGACATTCCCCCGCAGCTGAGGGAGGAAAGAGGCAGGTGGAGGATAGGTGTGTGAGAGAGTACAAGCATCCTCCTTACCCTGTGCTGGCAGTGGAGGAAGTTTGCATGCCCACATGACTGAAGTCAAGGGTCAAGTGAGACCTATTCCAATGCCTGCTCATCAAATGCTGCTGGTGTGAGTAGGAATTCACTGTCATTCCCTCAGGGATCATCCACACTGCAGTGAGCATGACCATAGCCCACACTGGCAGGCTGATGGTTGCTTATGTATGGATAGCATTGTAGCCAGGGCAGGATGGCACTCAGTAGGCCTGCAAGCCTTCCTGGGGTGGTGTGGGGAGTCCTCAGCACCCTTCTGCCTAGACTGCTGCTCTTACTGAAGCAGATGGCTCCATGACCTCTGCATTCCTCTGCTTGCAGCACTCTCCCTAGGCATCTCCCCTGGCACTGCAGAACTGATCTACAAACTTCCAGAGCCCATGGCTGCTCCTGCCCTGAGTGCCCAGGGGTGAGCAGAGCCCACACAGTGGTGTTCATGGAGAGGACAAATCTGGCCCCTTGTCAGCTCCAAGGTACCCTGGCAGGCTGCAGACTGCCCACAGCAGCAGACCTTATCCCCAGGAGATGTACTTGGGACCCAGAGAAAGGCCAAACCAACAGACATGGCGGTCTCGTGAGGATTGCCAAGTGAGGGGCTGTGCAAACAGGGCTGTCCTGGCCACACACACACATGGTGGGTGCTGGGCAGGGGTGTGGCAGTGCCTCTTCACTGCTGAGCTGCTTGGAAAACACCTCCCCACCACCTCAGGATGTGCTGCTCTCGGACACACGGGAGAAAGGCACGCGTGGAGGAAGCATTTCACTCTGGCAAGGATCTGGAGACACCATTCCTGACTGGCTACTTACACTGGCACTCCCTGGGGGCTCCGGTCTTGCCATCAGCAGCCTGCCAAGGCTGGTCGTTGTACAGCGGGGCGCAGTGCTGGCAGTGGGGCCCTGCAGTGTTGTGCTTGCACATGCATTTCCCATGGACCTGGTAGGGGAAAGAGAGCAAGGATCACCCACTGCAAAGGCCAGAGTCTCTGGGGCTCAAGCAATGCCCACACAGAGGAAAAAGTATGCCAGCTACATGCTGTTGCATTGACTAGAAGGAGGGATATAGCATAGTGTCCAGTTCAGCCAGGGGCAAATATTCTGTAGTTACACTTTCAGTTAGGTTAGTATGTGTAGATCTGCATGTCATGGTATTGTATACCATGACATATTACTTTTGGTAATTACTTTGCTAATTAATTCCTCATGGTATATTACTTTTTTTTTTTTTTTTTTTTTTTTTTTTTTTTTTTAAGATCTAAAAGCGTCTTTAGCCATTTCCAGATGCAGCATGAATTTCCAGGAGAGATTTAAAAAAATGCCAGGATTCAAAGCATCCTTGGTTGGGAAACAGTGTAAAACCTTTCTTTTTTTCTCTCTCATAAACATGAATACACCTTTGCAGTATTGCAGGAATAGCACCTACAATCTCAGAACTCAGCTCTGTGTGCCCAGCTATCTCCAGCACAAATAAGTATGAGAAAAATGAAAATCAACCCCCTGAAACATAAATATCTACTCATCCTAGGCAGAATTTTTGCCCCACAAAGGAAGAATCAAGGACAGCACAAGGCCTGTGACTGACTATACTCGGACATGTTCATGACAGATAATTTAACAGCTAGACAGCCCAGTGTAAGGGGGTAATTGGAGATGAAAAGCCAGCACAGCACACTTGGTGCCAGCTGCCCTGTCAGTCGCTGGCATTACTCACCCTGTTGGCAAATGCAAAGAAAACAGGATGTGGCCAGAGGGCACGAGCAGCCGGCAGTGCCTGGATGCAATAAGACCAAGCTCTGCAGCAGCATGGCTCTGCTGGCAAGAATGAAGGCCCTGCCTTTTCCCATGGAGCATAGCAGGTAGCTGCCTACTGTAGCTATTTTGATATGTGCCTGTGTTTGCAGCTTTACTCTGCTCCACATTTTGCTTTTAAATGCAGAGTTCAGCGTCTCCTGCTGCTGGTGATCGAGCCAGGAGCCCCAGTCTGTGCTGCCAGCGTGGCCCTGTGCTCATGCCACAAGCTGGCCATAAAACCAATGGAGCTGCACCAGCTGCTGCTGCTTTTGGCATTGAGGGGAGCACAGGGTGGCTGGGGCACCTGGTGATCCAGCCTGGAGCTGGGCATGGCTTTAACTGCTACTGGAAAATGCTGCCTTCCACAGAGTTTAACTTTGGTTTTACAAGTGTGCTGTCCCTAACTGCATCACTTGCTGTTGAGACTGCCACACAAAAAGGATTCTGTGAAAAGCCTGAAGAGTAAACAAAACAGAAGAGGACCTTGAACATGTTGTAAACAGCTCCTGCTTATTACATAGGTGCACACACACACACCACACACATTCCTGGCTTATGGTGACTTTCTGATTTATTAATTTGAATAGATTAATTAATTTATTTCAGCTGCTATCTTATAGAAGTCAAATGTAACCAGTACAGATAAAATTTCAAAACTGACCTGAAAAGTCCTTCCAAGAGTTTTAAGCAGAAATGAAAATAGCAAGATCTTTCAAAAACTTCTTGAATTCATTCCTGTCCCATTAAAATGTCAGATCATCAAAAAATACAAACAGCAGCTGTGCTTTGTAAGCAATGGATAGGTACGGATGGAGTCAGAATGCACAAGCATCTAAGCTAAAGTGAAAATACTAAGCTAACATTGTTTTCTGTGCTATCTTGCCTCATCACAGGAACTAGTTGGTTTCACTGCAGAGAGTACTTGGTCTGCCTAGTTTACTGTATTGATATAAGCTTAAATGTGTGCTAATGTCTGAAAAGAATGAGAAGTAAACATAGAAAAGAAACAACAAACTTGTGGAGGGTATATTTAGTTCTCAAAGTGTGTTTTGTGTTTTCATATTTTCATTTTTGCTACAACCAACAAAATGTTCTTCAAGCTTTCAGATACCTCCCTTTCCTAAATTACCACTTGCCGATAAATTTTTGCCGCTCATATTTTTTAGGCAAGGTGCACACACAAACCAATGTTACAGAATCTCTTCGCACACATTTAAAACCTGCATGGAAACAGAAAATAAGTGCACTTATACTGGTCATCTTCTGGTGGTTTTGATGGTATTCTAACTCTTTGATGCCACTTTTGGTAGGAGTTTCTTGCAAGACCCTTGGCCATTGAGTGGTTAGGGCTAGACATACTAGCCTGAACCACATCTGTGGCCAGAGACATCCTCCAGAAACCCTTCCTCACAGGACTGTCCCAGCTGTAAGGGTAGAGGGACCCACCAGACCCAGGACACACATGATCAAGAAGGGAATGTGACTGTAAGGAGTCAGAGGGTGCCATGGTCAAAACCAGAGGGTCCTTTGGTGCTTTTGCAATCATGATGCCAAAGTGAGAAGGACATGGGAGAAGAATTGCAATTGAAATTGTCTCAGACATGGGGACACTTGTGATTACTGTGGGGATGTGCGTCCCCTTTCTGTGCCCACAGCCTGTAGTCTCACCCTCCAAATTCAGTTTGCTCCTTGCCAAAGCCACACAAAGAATCAGTGGGCACTCAATCAATCATCCAGAGGCTGCTCAGCATTAATAATCCAAAAACTCATCTGAAACTCAGCATCACCTCAGAAACCTTCAAAGGATTAAGCACCCCAAGACACCAGCAGACAGCAAGGCAAAATGCCTCACCAAGGACTTTTCATGGCTCTAAAGAGCAAGAGCTTGGATTTTCTGAAAGTACTGTAGAATAGAACATTGCTGCATTGCTGAAATAAAGGAAGGTGGGTGAAAATAAAACAGAATAGGATGGGTATTCCAAGAATCTGCTGTGCCACCATTAATTTGGCATGCAGAGCTAATAAATAAACCACTGAATAGCTGTGCACGAACATATTAATATTAATCTGTATGTGAACTCTAAGGAAAGAAGTTGTACATAATTAAAAAACTGTTGCAGCAATGGAAGGCTTGTGGTCTCTCACGCTGCGGCAAGGACAGCTGCAAAAGAGCCAAGTTGGAGATGATGCAAATCAAGCAGGTGGTGTTTATCTAGATAGACTCAGAGGCAGAGCATGGCATGACACTCCTGGTATTGATTGCTTGTAAAGGTGCCATGCACTTGGGCAAAAGGAAACAAATGGTCTGTCTGGAAAGCTTAAAAAATAACAGAGTAGCACAATTCTGCTGTCTGTGCAGGCACAGGACCAGCACAGAGGCCCGTGGGCTTGGGCTCCTGCCTGACTCAGTGGGTGCTGTCCAGCTGGGCCAGGAGGAACCTGCTGCCCATTCTTATCCTAAGGGTGCTGCCTTGCAGTTTCCTCTCCTCAGGGTTTATCACAACCTGCCTCCATCAGCTGCTCCCTCCCAAGTGCAGATCCCTCTGTGGATCCCACATGCCCTCTGCTCACCTGGGCAGGGCCTGCCACGGCTGCTCAGTAGCCCAGCCTGCAATGCACCCTGCAAACCTGTGTCCCCCTGCTTGCTGCAGGGCTGGGCACCCATAATCTCAGTGGGAGTCCTGCTTGGGTGAACGCCTGCAGAGGCCTGGCAGATGAATGGCCTGGCTGACCCTGCTTCTGCATCAGAAGCAGCTACCCAGACCCCAGTCTTAGGGAGTAAGCTTTGGAAAAGGCAGCAGGTTTCCCAATTCTGACACTGCCGTGCCTTTGCAGCACTGCTACTTAAATGGGCTGAGAAAACTTTGCCTCTCCAAGGTCCCCTCATAGTGGGCCCAACCCCTCTCAGCCAGGTAGAGTGTGGGGTGCAGACCCAATAAGGAAGAAGCTAAAGGGGCAGTCAAACCGAGGGAGCAGAGGGCAACAGAGTCTTTAATAGCTTGCTTCTCAGTGCAACCATTTAGTAAGGACCTTCTTTTCCATATTCCTTTGTCACAGAAGTTTAACGAAAAGTCAGACCTAAGTGATTCAAAAACCTTGCCTCAGGCTGATGTATTTGTTCTCTTAAAATAGCATTACAATTACTACCACCCAAAACAGCTCTGCATTGAAATGTCTCTCCAATCTAGTTTTATCCCACTGAAGAAAATATCTTATTTCTTTTACATAATTCCAGCATGACAGCAAACACTTTTATGCATTGGAAACAACAAAAAAGATGGATGCTAGCAAGCCCTTTCTTGCAGCCCATAGGTAGACATGTATTTTTTTTAGTAATAAAGAAATCCTATGAGAGCTAGAAATATGAGAAAGGTCAAGAAGGGGTAATACAAGGAGAAGTGGCAGCAGGTGAAAAACAGCCAACAGACTGTCTGCACTGGACAAAATTAATGTCTGTGAGAGCTGTAGGAGGGCCACTTGTGAGACTGGTCTGCCATGCAAATGCCCTGTCATGGCACAGAGCAGCTGGGAGACGGGGCTGAGAAACCAGCCCAGCAGCTCTGCTGGGACACAAGGTAGATGGGAAAATGACATACCTGGCCTTCAGGATTTCTCCAGCATCTCAGCACCTTTCTGAAGGCAGAATCTCAGAGTCTGATCCCTGTGCATTGACAGGGGGAAAAGCACATATTTTCTTCCCTTTTCATTCACCTCAGCTTATAGCTAGCTGTAAGGCATACCCACTAGGGTCATTATGGAGCATCACTAAGTACACAAACACAATTGCCAGTACGTTTCACTCCTTTAAGCATTCACACGGCTCCTGACTCATTTAAGCAGCAAGGCCTTCCTATAACATTTTTCATTTTGTCATGGGGTCTTTATATCCCAGTTCACTTTCACACTGTTCCCCTTCTTAGCTTGACAGCCCAGTCGCAACGTCAGTCACTGGAGGGCACAATGCAAAGAGTGTTACAAAAGTTGCCTTCTGCAAGATAAACGAGTGACTGATTTCTCTATACAAAGACAGTTGCTAGGGCATGCTTCCTTCCAGAGCCTTTTGTTGCCAAATTATAACCTTCCAGCGCTCCCTTTCACATTGCAAATACATAGGGCTTTTTCTTCAGTTGAATCCTATAAAATCCTTTTCCCCATATTTATCATGTTCCAAAATGTTAGGCAGTGACAAAGACTGCTGCACTGAGGGAAAAATGCTTTCAGTCACCTGTTATAAATTGATTTATATTGTAAGAATTCACCCACTATATGGAGTCCAACACAAATGCACACTAAAAGAAAATCAATGTCCCAAAGACCTGATAGCGTAAACAGTCTAAATAGTTGGGAGGGGCAACTGCTTTGAATAGAATTTCCTTTTTGGAACTGGTAAAACTGTATTTTTTCTCTCTCTCTCTCTTGTTTTATTTATTTTTTAGCTTTCATGGAAAATGGGCATGATTCTAGCCTAAGTGAAAATGGCAGCATTCACACTGAGTCTCTAACCATAGCTTTTAAACTGTGTTGTGCTTCAACTGCTGTGCCAGTTTTAGAACCAATGCCTACTGGTGGCTGTCAGCACATGGAGAGGTATTCTTTTCCCAAAGCACCAGACAACCAAATTTATGCATGAGAAAATTCTCATATCCTATCTTGTTCTTGTGAAAGAATACAAAGCTTGTTGTCTAGGGTGTGGGGGCTGTGCAGTAGGGCTTTTTTTAATTCCTTGTACAATAGGCTTCTGTCAGCGTTGCTCTGGAAGACCTTGAACATCTTTTGATGTCAGTAGCATGATAACAATTTATAACAGCCACTGGGTTGGCCAAATGGGAAGTGGGGGGAAATATTCACCCTGCCTGACTACACAGAAGTGCTTTAGCAGAGTATCTTAGTCCACCCAGGATCCCAACCTTCATAACTATGGAAGAAGCTTGGAGAGATCAGCTGGCTAAGCTGCAGGAATCTGCATTCAGGGAGGGCCAAGGAGTCTCTGAGATGGATGAACTCCAGCTCTTACCTTGAGACAGAACTGCAGAGCCCAGGTGAGGTATCTCTGGGTTTGCTTTCCCCACTTTGGATTCCTAAATTGCAAGATCCTACTTATCCAGGCTTACACAACACTTGTCTCTCCTCTTGCGTGCTACTTGCCACTGCTGCAAGCAGGCCACGGGGATGCTTTGGCTGCTAAGAGGCATGCAGAGCAAGCATGCACTGCAATGGCTCCATGTGCAGAGGTACTGGCAAAGGGTGAGAAGCTCCTGTGCCACAGAACAGAGGAAAAAACAGTTTTCTTGTGTCCACTGAAGATCAGGAGGGATCTCCTATTTATGTAAACTCATTTGTTTGCTCATATTTGTGGTTTGCCATGTAATGCAACTCAAGAAGTGATCAGCTGCTTAGCATGGTATGGTAGGAGGTCTGTCTGTACATGCATATCTTTTCCTGGGTATGCACTGGGCTTGTGCCGGTGAGATTTGAGTAGTGACCTTTTGAATAAATTTGGGAGAAGTAGGGAAGAGAGAAAGTGTATCTGTATCAACCTGACAGTTGCCTGTTGCACACAAGTATCCAACAAGGGACATACAGGATCATACTACCCATGAGGAGCAGCCCTTGCCAACCCAGGCAGACAGGTCTTCTCTGGGGAGCTCATGGAAATACACCATCTGCTAGAGCAGAAGTTCCACCTGTATATTCAGAATTCACCTAAAGGCTGACATGGCATTTCTGGTGCTCAAACAAAACCAGAGTTTTCCTGCACAAATTCCATTCTCTTTTAGGAAAAGGGTAGGTGGGGGAATTGCCAGGAGGAGAGGAGCATCATGGAGAGTTTTGCAGCTAGACGGTGATGACGGGACAGAAATCTCCTACCAGACTCTGTCAAGTTGAACTTTGCTTTGACTTGGCTCAGACAGATTGCAGACAGAGGTTTCCCCACTGCAGAAAGGGAAGCTAGAGCTGCTTCTGCCAGGGTAGAAGGAGCCCCTCTTTGTTCCACCCTGTTTGCATCCAAAGCCCACATGCTGAGGGTGTTCCAGGTAAGTATTATCTCATGGTCAAGTGGACTTGTGGCCCCACTTCAGCCACTCACAATATTTACCTTCAAAACTGTCACTTTCTCAACAAAATTGCCAAGATCTCAAGAAAAAAATACATCCAATGGGAGGAATCCTATGGCAGCAAGCTGGGTCCATGTCCCAGGCTGACCATCCTGGCCCCTTGGGTGAGGATCCTGCATCAAACCTGCCAGAGCAGCAGCCCCCAGCATTCTCACATACCCACACTCTTTTGTCAGATTGTATCTGGGTGAGGTGGCTGAAATGCTTCTGCTCACTCTGAGAGATCTGACTGAGATCTGGCAGCTGTGCCCAGTGCTGCTGGGATTCCCCAGAGCAGCCCAAGAGAAAGATAAATATATCACATTTACTGCCCAGAGCAGCCCAAGAGAAAGATAAATATATCACATCTGTGTCTTCTGCTGGCCAGGCAGAGACTGAAACTAAGGCTGCAGTTAGGATCTTGCCTATAGGCTGAGAACAAGTGGGGGGTTAAGAAAACTGCCACAAAGATTTTTTGGAAAAGTTGTTCGGTTTTTTATTAAACGATCTTAAACATGCTTCAATTTCGATATTAACTCTAACTTAGGGCATATTCTTCAGGAGTGCTCTTGTCTAAACAAGCATGAAAACAGAGCCAGATTTTATAATCGTATTGTGAAATGATACTGTGCTTCTGTTGTCCTCAGTTTTACACTGATGGTTCTGATAAAACCCTTGGTAGGAAGAGGTTCATAAAGACTATACTGAAATCTCCATCAACTTCTTGAATGACTGGTCATAATTCTTCAGATTTATGTTTTCTGTGAGTTTTTTAGCTGAAATGGATAAAAATGCTCCCTCTCTGAAACCCTACTCTCTTTTCAGAAGTTTTTTCACTTCTACCACCTAAACAGCCATGGACATTGCAATCTTTTGTCCCTTTTCTGTTCATTCACATGTGTGATGAATTCTTCGTATCACCTTGGAAAGAGTTCTCTCTTCCAATCTTGATGCAATGCACTGGCAAACCCCAGGCTGGGTTGCAGGAGGTGGGTGCCACTGCAGTCCCCAAACAGCAGTAGCCTCATGCCACAGGAGCCAGGCACGGACTAGGCTCAGCCAAAACTGCCCCAGCTCTATGATGGAAAAGGTGGTATTGGGAGAGGAAAGCTCTTACCACACCTTGACCCTCCATGCAAACCACGGGGCATTGTCACCCTACACTGGCACAGCCTTCATGGGACATGCAGGATGGGGGGTAAGTAAAGCACAGTATGACACAGCAAAATGAATCAGCCTCACTGCAGAAACGTCACCTTTGGGACTCCTGCCACATAAGCATTTATAACCAGAGTTGAATTTCCCCCTCGGGGCCAGCACAGGGGTTTGTTGCTATTTCTTGCTCTGTTTTCAGTGTGATTTTGGCACTTGCTCCCTTCCCCCAGCCCTGCCTGTTACCTGCACACTATGGTTGCCACAGCCTGTAGCTGTACTGGAGGCCTATTTGGCTGCAGGCTCTGTTACAACTCTCAGTGGTGCTCCAGGGCACGCTCCCATGCAATTGTATCCCACCAAAATAATCCTGAGCAAACAGCTCCTTTCAAAGACTTTCACTCAGGGGACATCTGCAGAAAGCAGAGCACTGCTACTTGAAACACTCTTATCAATCACAGAGCTGCACGCTTTCAAACTGGTATATTTTCAAGATGTTGCAAGGCTAGCTCTAGTGGAAGGGAAACATCCTGTCTGCTTCATGTCTGAGACTGTAATTAAGTGAAATGAGAGCTCCCCAAAGAGCTGGGCTCCTTACCTAGACTAACTGCCTCTTTTTTTTAAATGATCTTTCTCTGTCTAACATTCAGTACAGTATGTTTGGCTGTTCTGTCTTTCCCTACTGCCCTTCCTTCAGCAAAGCCAGAGCTTTCAGAGCCAGCCTGGATGAGCAGAAAGGATAAGATGTGCTGGTGGCACCAAGTGTCCCTGGACTGGCTGCGTACAGGCATGCCATGCCACAGGCATCCAATGTGTTGGCCACTGCTGTGCCTGTCACCTGCCCTATGGGTTAGTGCCTCTTGCTTCCCAGGAGTTTAGGTCTTGGTGGGTCCTTAGGAATTGGAGCTCAGAGCTCTTGTGATGGGAGTCCCCTCAAAACCAGAGCACAGAGTTTTTATCCAGAGAAAGATATTGCAAAGTGCAATAGAAAGCCCATGAGTGAGAGTCAAAACCCATCTCTATCCCCTTGGTTCAAGACCCAACCCAATATCCTTGGACCCTCCAGAAGCAATGGTAGTTACGTGATGCCTCGTATCTTCAGAGAAGCTCTCCTCCTTCTTTGTTACCAAAATGCCTTGCATTTTTTATCCTTTAGATATTGTGTTATTGCAAGTCAGCATTTGGGGAAAGATGGATGTCAGCAATTTAATGATTTTTAAAGATTTACCTGAAATAAATAAACTACTGTGGAGCACCTTTGAAAAGGATGAGAGTCCCACACCAAGACACAAAGGAAGTTCAGCACTTCAGCCCCACATGGAGACCACCCCCTTTGTAAAGACCATTTCTGCTCACTGTGCTTCAAGCTCAGGGCATCAAATGTCAAATATTGCGTATTTGGACCTACACCATACTCCATACAGTCCCTTACTATTTTCAAAATCCTGCTTTCCTGCAGTGTGTTGTGTTGTGAGACTTTGTTGGGTGCACGTACGTACCACATGGAAAACGCCAGCCACCTTGGTGGGCCTGAATCCAGCGACAGGGACGCAGTGGTCGGCGTGGCCGTTGCAGAAGCAGCTGCCCTTGACGATGAAGTCGTAGATGGCGTAGTGCAGGGCTGGCGGGGGCTGCGGGGCCGGGCTGGCCGCCAGGCAGGGACAGCCCTGCCGCTGCAGCAGCCGCACCCGCAGGTTGGTGATCTTCAGCTGCGCCTGGGCCTCCGCGCTGTACGGGTCCTCCGCGGTGTAGGGCGGCGACAGCGCTCGGAAGATCACCTGGCAGAGAAACACAGCGGTGACGGGGCTGGGAATATCACCTGGCAGAGAAACACAGCGGTGACGGGGCTGGGAATATCACCTGGCAGAGAAACACAGCAGTGACAGGCTGGGAAGATCACCTGGCAGAGAAACACAGAAGTGACGGGGCTGAGAATATCACCTGGCAGAGAAACACAGTGGTGACGGGGCTGGGAAGATCACCTGGCAGAGAAACACAGCGGTGACGGGGCTGGGAAGATCACCTGGCAGAGAAACACAGCGGTGACAGGGCTGGGAATATCACCTGGCAGAGAAACACAGCGGTGACAGGGCTGGGAATATCACCTGGCAGAGAAACACGGGGGGTGAAGCAGAAAGAAGGATGTCAGCCAGCCCCAGGGTGGGCTGTGGGGTGAAATGGCAATGACAGCATCCTCTGGGAGTGTGCACCAGGCTCTCATGATGTTCTACCCTCTCTATAAGGAGTGGGAGCAGCAAATCCACTCCAAATCAGTGTGCACAGGGTGAGCCCCCATGATCCCTTACATTCCTCTCCACAAGAAGTAAGGACTTTATGGGTGTCAAGTGACATTTTGCCATTAACTCAAATCAGAGGTGGGTGCCCTGGCCTCGTGGCATGGCCCAGCAAAGGAACCAGCACCTTGCTGGGTGATGTGCATGTGAGGAACTCTTCATTAACATTCCCTCTCCCAGAATGGGTGTATTTTTTAACCAATATAGCTCATATTTCCAAATATTTGGTTCCTATCAGTCCCAGGCTGCTTCCCAGTGGAAAAACGATTAGATGTGGCAATTAGTGACAGCAAGCTGATAATCAAGAAAACCGAGATAAGAAAGAAAGGAAAGAGGGGGGCTTCCAAAGTTTAAACAAATACTTATCATTCATTCTTTATTTTAACTTCAGTCTGATTGAAATAGGTAAATATTAGCTCAAGCTGAATATTGAGAGCACTAGATAAAAATAACCAATTTACTTGAAAAGGCTTATTTTAAAGTTTTTAGTCTAGCTGCCTACAGTGAGGAATCAGAAACAGCATATACTTTATATGACTATCACAGATATTAAACAACATATCTCTGACATATATTAGCTATTGGTACACTCAACTTACAGTGACACTTTCAGAATAGCTAAGTAGTTTTTCACTGAACGGTCACCGACAGCTTGATGAACTACAATAATTATAAACAACATTTGATCAAATCACTTGAGCGCTTGAGGGTGTGACGCAGCTAATGTCTCCACGCACTACTCCCAGCAGTGAGTTAAAACCTCCCCAAACTACAGTGCTGCCCCACTGAAACCATTCATGCCACCCAAAATGCTGGCCAGCCTCTTGCAGGCGGCAAGGAGGCGACCATTGTTTCCTGCCCAGTGAGAGGCAAGGCACCAGCTTGCTGCTGTTGCTATCAGGGATCACAGCCTCCTGCCTCTGAATCCACTCCTTCCATAGAAAGCAGCTGATATGCTTTAGCTGATGAAGGCTTCCCTTTTATTCGACCAGGATCCACAGATCCTGGAAATAATGACCACAGTGCTGCCAGCTGGCTGCCCGCAGGCTTTGCCTACCAGCTGCTGCCTCCATCAGCCCCACCACTGCTGGCACTGCTCCTGGCTGGGACCTGGCTTTTCTCCAGGGCTGCCTGAACCCAGCCAGAGGAAGCTCTGTGTCAGCCTGGAAGGAGATTTAGCCTTGTTTTGGAGCTGGACGGCGGCAGCACGCTTTTGTGTGCCCTGCCAGCCTGCCAAGCACAGTTGCCACCAGCATGTTGGGGACAGCCCAGCTGGGCCGTGCTGGAGCTGGGCTTGCATGCTGGCAAACAATCAGAGCTGCAGTTCTGCACTGCCCTCCTGAAAACACTCCCTCCCTCCCAAAGGTGTCCGAGCATCCTCTGCCAGAAAGACACAGGTAAGGGAGAAGGTTAACTGGGAGAGGTGGTCAGAGGGCAAGGCTGGTGAGCATGCTCCTTGTGCAGAAGTGTTGAGTCCAATGACATCTATTAATAAACAGTAACACACTTCAAAAGAGGTCTTTTCTCCCCTCTCTTTCAGAGATAGACTGAGTTTTTTCTTCTTTCCTAAAATAAAAATATACACCAGATATCAATAGAAACCCAAGTGAACCCCAAATACAAGTCTTGCACCTCAACCCAAGGCTTGTTATTTACCCAAATTTAGATCAATGCCATTCTGATCACATTTACTTGCTAGTGGTTTTGTGAACACAAGATGCTTTCAGATATGGAGAGAAAATTCCTTGGGAAAAATCCAATCTGAAGACATTGATTTCCTTTTAATGAACATGACAGAAAATACTGGGTCAAGAACTTTCAGTAAAAACTAGAATTTTGGGTTTCTTGATATTACATAAATTGCATCTCAGAGAATTGTTTGTTTGTCCTAATTCAGATGAGAACAGGGGAGAAACTATATAAATGGGAACAATTTATGCTAGATGGAGCTGCATACTTTCCTCTCAGGTTTTCAGTTTTCCTTGTTTATCTATCCCTGTTTAATGCATGTGACTGATGTTTGTGGTTCTAGTAAAGACAATCATAGCAAGGAAATCAATAACCCTGAGTGCCTCTGCACTGACAGAGTTAAATCTTGTCTGTGTGGAATTCAGGGGGAGTTGTGCTGCTGATTTCAATGGAGCCAGTATTCCTGCTCAGACCCTAAAATGCTACAAACATTTCTTTTTATGGCTACATGAAAACAGTGATGCTAAACATGAACTCTATCTGTAATTCCCAAGGGGTGCAGGCTCCCAGCTGCTCCCCCCTGGCTGTCCTGTGCTGCTCTGGCTGGGCCCAGCAGCCCTGGCCTGAGGAGCTACACTGTGCCCTGCAGCCCTGTAACAGAGTGAGCCTGGTGTCAGTGCTGCCAGCACAGTAAACATCCCCATGCCTCCATCCCAGACCCCAGCAGCCCTGGTGTAATGAAATACTAACTGGTCATTATAATATGTAGGGCGTCATACAGACAGCAATTTTCTGCTCTGACACAGCAGACTCAGCTGGGATTCTACAAGCCCTCAGACACTGTGTAATAAGGATAAGGATCCCAGCAAGATTTTCCTGCTCAATCATTAACACCACTAATTTATCCCAGCTGGTCTCAGGAGTCTGCACATCACTGGGGCCACAGTGCTCTTACACAGCTATCATGGGTCTACACCCCTGTGCTTTCCAGCAGCCCAACCACAAATCCACACACAGGCAGTGCCAGATTTCCTGCTTTTACCTCTTCTAGGGCTTTTCCATGCAATTGCCCCATCAATAGGATGGGCACAGGGTTTCAGCATCCTCTTTGCTAATGAACCATGGTTTGCACAGCAGACTTGACCAGGTTTTCACACCTCTGGTTCTTCTGGCAACTCCCAGCTACAGCAATCTCCTCAACCAAAATATAATTCAGTTTTTAGCAGTGTAGAGGAAGTGTGTAGGAAAAATGGAAAAGAACACTTTGTCAACATGTGTGTGCATTTGATGATGTGGTTTTACAAGCCCATTGTCTCCCTAGGGCCACTGTCCAGCCAGGACTCTGTTGGGCAGTGGTCCCCAGACACTCTGCAGGCAGCAAGCCTCAACAGTAAGCACCCCAGGGTGACCAGGCTTCTGTCTTTCCCACTCAAGTCTCCATCTCTGTGTACAAGGCCTTCTATCAAAACATCAAAACCTGGCATCTCAACATTAGGCAGACAATGTGACTTATGCAGTATGATAGCCCCACCTATGATAGCAAAGTGAGGGAGGCCCTGATCTTTACACCAGTAGCTCTGAAATGTATGCACTAATTAAAATATTATATTTTGTAAAACAAGTCAGAAGTAATACATTGAAGCACCCCAGCATTTCTGTGCTTTACATCCATATTATATCCTATCAGAAAGATGTTTTTGTTCCCAGTGTTGCTGGCTCACCAAAAATCTTATGATATTTGGGATTCTTCTTAAATACAGTCCCAGGAACTGAATCTTTATCTCAGCTTCCACTTAAAATTAAGTATCTAGCAACAACTCGTGTCACAAACCAGGAGGCAAATAGAACTGCTAAGAAACAAAATATCTAGTCCTTGGGGTAATGTTCCTTCTGTGAGATGTGGAATGATGCAGTTGGATCCCATGTGCTATAAAAGCAACCTTTGCATGAAGCAACATCAATTGAGGAGTGATTTAGAAGATGCACAGAGATTTTTTGGCATGGTGGTAGTCTCTCTACATAGCCAAATAGGAGCTGAAGTCTATGGCCTCTGAGTGAGGAATGTCACTGCTGTGCCTCAAGAGGGTTGGGTTCACCTGACCCCCTTAGTGCCATGCATGCTGGTGGCAGGAGGGAGCCCACTCCAATCCCAAGGGAAGCCCACTCACTCTCAAAGGAAGGCCACTCCAATCCCAAGGGAAGCCCACTCACTCTCAAAGGAAGGTCACTCCACTCTCAGAGGAAGGCCACTCCAATCCCAAGGGAAGCCCACTCTACTCCAAGGGAGCAGGAGTGGCTAAGCTGTCCCACAGTACCTTGCACATGCCATGGAGTAAAAATACTTTGCTCTTCAGCCAGACCATTGCAGCTGTCTGCAGTTTGGTCACATCATTACATGGACAGCCTCTAATAAATTTCCACAGGGTTTCAATTTCCTCATGGGCTGTCATGAGCAATTCTTGCTCTGTTGATTATTTCACAAGTTCTAGTGGCAGAAGAAGCCTGAGCTCCTCCTGCAGCAATGTAGCCCTGAATATAAATAAAGCAGCAGCCATGGACGTGGTGCACTCAAGTAACCACTTGCACCACAATGACCTTGATATATAAATACATAAAGTCCCTTTGCAAGAAGTACCCTAATATGTTTATGTGTGAGAGGCAATAAAAGGACATATTTATATGTATCTCCACAGTGGGAAGGAAAATGCAAATGAATGATTTTGACAGCAGCAAAATAAACTGCGAAGTCAAAGTTGCCTGAGGAAGTCAACAAAACCAATGAGAGACTTGCCAGGAGCAAAGGTTTCTCAATGAGTCATGGGCCCACCTCCACTGAATGCAGCTGCAAGGGCCTGGACTTTTGTCAAGATGCAAGTGTCCAGAGCAATGGAATGGGACCCTGTGGGATACAAATGCCAGGGACATTGAAGAGATGTGGGTGATCCACAAAAGTTTCTTCCTCGTAGACCTTGAGAAACAGGCACAGTTACAGAGGCTTGCGCAGAGTCTTGCAGCTGCTGTGCATATGCCTTTCCCTGGGTCCCTGCACCTGGCCAAAGGTGCCATGCTCCAACCTCCAACTGAGAGCCTGCCCTCAGCCAGGAATGGATAAAGAATGGATAGAAGACAAATGGATAGAAGACTCAAAAAGCATATACACACGGGAACAAGCCAACAAACAGGAATATGGCAAAAATAAAAGCAATAAACAAATATTAAAAACATAACCACATTTTTACTCTGTTTTAAGTGAAAACCATGGTGGTAACATTGCATGAAGTGATGTGTGGTTTCTTTCCAAAAGAGACTGATGAACTCTACCCTGTATTGTCTGACCTGAATGCATGAAAATATGTCTATAATTACAACAATGACCATCCATATTGGTGATTCATGTAATTAGCTCAGGGGCATTAGATCAGTTCAGTACTGGCTTATTTGATTTTTGCTGGTAGATGTATCCCTTTCAATGCATTTTACAGCAACAAATGGAAAAAAATTATGAATAAAAAGAATGCAAAGTTTGTTGTCTTATCCAGATATACAGCAAAAGAAATGAGGGATGTGCACCACTTTACAAAAGGGTGTATGATGTCCACGTAAGTGTTTAACAGAAAAGTTAAGGTGTGCACTAGGAGTCTGCAGTGACTCTTGGTATGCAGGCACTAAATAAATGTGTTTAATTGGTCTGTATTCTGGGGCCCTGTGGAATCTCCATGTCACTAGAAGTGGTCTGATTTATTTAGTGCCTGGACAAGGTTCTGAAAATGTAGGCAGTAAATGCAGTGGTGGAGCTCTGCCAGCACATCAGGACCTCAGCCCTTTGCCTCCCGAAAAATTTCCCTCAAGCACAACAAGAACTGAGGTTAGGCACTACTTGCCTGGTGCTGGGGCTGAGGTGAAAGTGAGCCCTTATCTCTGACATCCTGGCCCTGGGATTCCCAGCTGTGTGCCCAGCATTGCCTCACATCTGCTTGTGCTCGCAGGCCTTGGCTTTCACTTCAAATGATGGCACAAGCTGAGGTAGTCCATGCTCTATCCACTCATGGTACATCTCTGCCATCCCCCAGCCACTGCTTGCCTGCACCTCCAGCCAGCCCAGCCATCCAACAGCCCAGGAACTCTCCTGAAGGCACTGCCCAAAGGTGGCAACTGCTTTCAGCCTTGGCTGCTCTTGTTCAGAGAAGCTCAGTAGGGAAATTGTATTGTGGCACTCTCCTGCTCACTAGATGTAAAAGTTATAAGTAGTCAATTCTCTTGGTAAACATTATGGAAAGATCCCAGGGAGCAATTTCATTTGTAGAAATGGGTAACTAAAAATATTATAATGATGCAATATGTGTGCCAACTGTCAATCTGCCACACTGTCTGCTTTCAACTTCCACCCAAGAAATGTACTAGAAGCAATAAGTTCATCATAACCACAGAGGCCTGACTGATGGAGCTGGATGTAAATTTAGCTGCAGAAACACAATGCCAGTGAAGTGCTCCCCCTTCAAAGAGAGCGTTCTCACACCTCTTTCCCACACCCCTGCTCAGTGACCTTCGTGCTGCAGAGGAACCTTGGAGCTAAGACTGTTCTGTGCTTGTTCCCCTGTGCCTTCCCAGGAAAGAGTAATTAAACTTCCCACACCATAACACGTGCAGGGAAGACTGATGTGAGACTGTCTCACTGCTCATATGAGGATGGCTTGACTTTGAAGGTTTGCTGTGCCATGCAGCAAGACACAAGCTGCAGCAATGAATCTGATTTGGTACCTTTGGGGAACATGGACAGTTCTACTTGCCCTGACACCTTTGAGGATCTTTTTTTTTTTTTACCGTGAGAAGCCTCAGACACAGGAGCTGCCTGGTTTACCAGGGCTCCCTCAGCAGGAGCAGCTCAGGCACACCTGCTGTCAGATGCACAGTTTAAACACCAGAGCTAGTGCAGGCAACAGCCAGCAGATTCTCTGCCTTCCTACACCTTCTGAGAGACACATACTCTGAAGGCAGCTGCTTCTGTCTCCCACTTTCAGTATTGAGGGTGCAGCTCTATGCTAGCATTTACCCTGCTGGTCAGTATTTTAATTTCTGGGATTTTCTGCATCAGTGTGGTCATAGTCTGCCAGGCTCTCCTTGGCTCTTCCTGGAGGGCACAGCTGTGTCTGCAGAGGAATATTTTGCTACAGAAATGGGCCCTGTGCCATTGCACTGCCTGTGTATCTGTGTCCCTGACCATCAGTCCACTCTAAAAACCTCTGAAACCACTATCTAACTTCAACCACGTTTTGGAGATACACTTTAAATCTTAAGCTCTTGAAAGCTTTAAGTAAACAAGCCTGTTGGATTAGTACCCCTGTGAAGAAGGTTGATAGGACCACAATGCTAGTACCTCCTACTGACAAAACAGATTTATTTCATATATTACCACACTGAGCAACAAGATTTTAGGAGAGAAACCAATGTGCATCTCTGTGCTATGTTCATTGCAATGACTCTAGGCTAAAAAAGGACACACTAGCTTTTGGCAGATGCTGCAAATAAATCACATGGCATGGAAAGTTCATCAGCCTAAGCTGGGCAGGTATTATCCACCAGCTCCTCTAAAACACTTCTTTGTTTTTCTGCCTGTCAGACCAGGTGGACTGCAGGAAAGAAGAGCCTCTTTTGCTTGTGGAGAGGTCAGACTGTCCCCATGGTGTGCACTTCAGCATCACCTGGATGAGGTGAAACAGCAACAGAAATTGGAAAACCTGCCTTGCCACTGCAGAGAGGAGACCATCAAAGACACTAAAATCACAGTGAGCACTGGAATCTTGCAGGCCACAGTCTTTGGCACTTGATCAACATCCCCAGGCAACCATGACAGTAAGCCACTGTGTAGCACCACCAGCAGTCCCTGAGCTCCTTGAGATGCTGGAGAAATGGCAGCAGCCTTAACAAGGCTCCTTCATATAATCTGACATAAGACAGCATTAGGCCCATGCCTCCAGTCCTTCTGCAGTCTTTTATAGCACATAAATCAAGGCAAATAATCCCTTGCGTTACAATCCAAAATTTATGCAATCTTACAAAGATTTCAGGACAAAAATACAACTATTTCAAATAATCATCCCTCCCAAATTAATTTATACCAAGGTAACTTTTGTCTTTTGGGAATCTCAAAGTATTCAGCCATTCTTAAAAGTGAGAAACTGTCCAGGAAGAGTTCCAACTCTCATGCAGCAGCTGACCAGTGAGGGGCTGGAAAAGGCACAAGGAGAGCTAGGGAAGACCCTTGAGATTTCTCCAGGATCCTTGAAATCTTTGGCAATAATCAGCCAGATGAGAGCCATCTTCCCAGCTGTTCTTCAACATTCAACTACACAATTTCATTAGATGAAAATGAAACACTGCTAGGTCATTCCTGTCCTCATGCAGTCAATGATCACAAAAGTAATGTTCTTATCAGGAAAATCTCACTACAGCTCAATCCTCTTGGATTTCTTCATCTCTGGTTAATAGTGCTTCTCCAATAATTCATCATTTATTCCACAATGGCTCCATTTTGCTTAAGCACTACTTTTGCTCATCAAAACTCAGTTTCTTGGCTCACAAAACCCTCCAGATGCATGATCTCATTGGCTATGGGCTATCAAGGAAAACAATTATTGCCTTTTTCTCATCTCTAGAATCACTGTTTCTAAAGTAAAGGCTGTGCTAGCCCAGTCAGGAAAATGAACCAGCACATTTCAGCTGATGGTATGAAGTCCTTTGACTCATCAGCAAGAAAGATGGTATTTAAATACTCATCCCTCCAGCAATTCCCCTCCTTCCCCCATCCCCATAAAAAATTTATGTTTTCAGCCTTGGCTGGCCAGCAGTACCTGTTGTGTTGATGGAGGACCAAAAAAAACCTGGAGCTACCTCCAAAGAGCCAGACAAAGGACTGGACTTGCTTCTTCATTGGCAGGGCTGTAAGAAAAGCTGGCTCACTCCCCAGAGCTGCAGAATAACCTCTTTAAGGGCTTCTGAGCACAACACACCACTGCAAAAGCCTGAAAGGCAGCAGGTTAGTGTGTCAGTAACTGCAATGGTACTGAGGATCAAGGGGATTTTCTTTTAGCCTAAGAGTAACACAATTCCATGAATATTTTTCAACTGCTCTTGTTTATAATGAAAAGGCTTTGTGTCGATAGGACTGTCTGCTTGAACTACCATGAGATACACTAAATTCTAGGAAAAAGAACACTTGTTGGAATTATATGTAACTGCACACTGCCAAAAAGGTCACAAGGAGCAGCAGCCCTCTTTCAACCCATAGTTATAGATTTTGATTACTGGAATGAGGGATGCTGCAGAGAGACTGGTGGTAAACAACTCACAGCATATACATCAAGTAAACTGGGTTCTGGACATTTAACTTCTTTTCTTCCTGTAAAATGTTATCCATGGAGAATTTGAGAACTTCACCATTTGTGTAGGATTTTGAATGTTGTTAGAGTGGGTATCTGACGCTGACACCCACTGTTGCATGGCAATTAATCTCAAATGAGCTTTTGATCCAAAACTTCTGAGACATGTCAATACACTGCTTTAGGTTACACGCTTCCCATGTAACCAGCTGCATCCAGGAATCCCAATGAGAAACATGGCAGTCCTACTCTCTAGCCGGAGAACTGGGAGCTGAATAAGTGAGCTAGCCTTCTCTTCATGCCAAAAAGGAGCTGTGAAATGAAGCAGTGGGGTGCAGTGCCTGAAGAGAGGCTCCGGAGGCACCGTTAAAATCCCGTGGCACTTTTCTCAGAGGAAGCAATAGTCCCGCTAGCAAGGCCAGATGCCAATTTAGAGAATTAAATTCTGCCTACCCAAACTCCCCTTGTTTCATGTGGGTACAGTGCTCTTCACATCCTACATAAGAAGTTTGGAAAGGGTCTCCTGGAGCCCTGGGACCCATTCCCTCCTGCTGTTGGCAGCCTACAATATCCCCCCTTTCACAGACTGGCCAAACTCCCTCCAAAGAATAATTTGTTTTAGCCATAATTGGAGGTTGATCCAGAAGCAGTTGTTAGAAACTTGCTGCTCCAAATGGGGGACTGTGATATGCACTGTTAAACACTGGCTATGCTCCATCCCAGAGGTGGCTGCATTTCAAGAGCTGGCCAAGCAGAGGGCCAACCTCTAAGTGCCAGAGCACTGGGAAATCCAGGAAGGAAAGGAGACGATCCTATGGGCTACTTGTAATGAGAGAAATCATGCAGAGGATCATGGGGCAGGTTGGAGAAGCATCTTGCTCTTCACATGCCCTTGTCCTTCAGAGATGCTGAGCAGCCAGGAGGCCTCATAAGGAGACATGTCACTCCTCTAGAATGGCCTGTGGGAGAGTGGGAGGGATTGTCACAACTAGGTGAAAACTAAGCTAAAGTTTCTCCTTTTCCCCTGATTCACTTCTTCCTGCACCATTATTTAAAGACAAAATCTCCCATCCTCTACTGCTGGAAACTTGCACCAGCTTGGAAACCCCCCACAGTGCTTGGGAAGATGGGCTTCCCTGCAGGAAGGAAAGCTTGAGGACCAAACCAAGGGATGCACTTCACCAGCAAGGAGGCTGGTGTGAGATGGTGTCCTGCTAGTGTGCAGCTACTGCCAGCTGCCACAGCCTGAGATTTCTAGGCTCCTATATAATTTTATTGACTCCAGCCTAGCCTCATTTACTTCATCTCATTAACTAATCCCCTATGAATCATTATTCTTGTGCTTATGAAACAACAGTTCCCATGTCTTCCTAGATTTAGTGATACAATGCAAAGAGCTGGACAGGATTTGGCCACCCCCCAACCACGCCTAGCTGAACATGGAATTTTGCACATGGCATTTCTGAACAGAGCCCAACAATTTGTGGTTTTCCAATGATAGGATGATCAGGAAGACACTCTTAAAGAGGTATTTTTCCTACAAAGTGCACTTCTACAAAGTGTAGAGATGGGACTTGAAAACATATATCCCTAGCTATGTCCTCACACATCCTGAACCCTTCTGAATGCCTGCCAGGATTCCTCTTTCCTTCTCATCAGTTTGGGCCTCTGTTTTCTCTCTGTGCAGATGTCAGTGGCACAGGACAATTAAAACACGTTTGCAATCCTCTAATGGGTTGACATCCCAGGCTGTTTTGAGGTAACTCTTGCATATTTGCCCAGGTTCTTTGTAGAGTCTGCAAGTAACTGAACTCAAATCTCCTGTTACCCACAAGACCCTTGAAGGACCTCAGCACAATTAAAATGTAGCTTTGGTTAGGGACAACAATGATAAACTTGAAAGCCAAGCTTATCCGGGCCAAAAAGAGAAAAAAGCCCAACCAGGCTGAAGCTTCTACAACCCAAAAGCAGGACTCAAATATAAAAATTACTGACCATCTTTAACTCCTATTTGTTTCAGCAGCCAGTGTTACAATCACTCACTGTCATGGTCAGACTTCTGAGTAGAAATACACATTTTTACTTCTGCTCTACACAGCTAATTTCAGGTAAAACCAGTAGGACTGGTGTCCAAATCCTCAAGGAAGAGAGGCAGGCTGCATGCAGTAACAGAAAGGCAGAACATATGAAGGATTTTCCGCTAGGGAAGGCACGAGATCAATAAAATGCTCAGTAAGACACGCATCCCACAGCAAAACGGTGGTAATGTGATGTTTCAAAAGTTAAAAGCATGTTGGAATTTGTTGCTGGAATATAATCAAACTGCAAATATGCCTCTTCTATAAATAGCAAACAGCAACAATAGCTGAGGTCTCCAAGTGATTTATTAGCAGTATTCTAAATAGATGAACACTAAAATAAGTTACTAATTTACTAAAATCTTGTCAAGGAGACTCTGCTTCAGTAAGCCCTTTTATCCTGGAGCTTGTCTAAATGGGGACACTCAGGCGAGCTAATCTGAATTGACCACAGATGGGAATGTAAAGCGAATGAGATAATTGCATTGCAGAGTGGACAGTCACTCTCACTCACAGTTAAAGAATTAACATCTGCTAAGGGCCCCTTGAGCCCTTAGCCAAGGATAATTTTAAGATTAGTGTGTTGAAAAGGAAATATTAATAAAATCTAAACTATGGGAGGGAAGATAGCCTTTTTTGCATACTAGTAAAATTAGTATTCCTGTCTGAGCATGAAGCTGAAAGAGTTTATTTCTGCATCTTGTTTACTCAGATCAGATTATGTTTGGCTGGTGGATCCAGTTCTGATTTCCCTTGCAATAAATTGGCTGAAGGGTTACACCCTGAAAAACAACGAAAATACTCAGCACTTGTAGCATTTTTGTATGATTCAGGCTAAAACTCGGCCACAGCCTTTCTCTTAAAACACTGGTGATACAAGGCTAACATTTAGAGGTTTCTGCCTATGCTTAACAAACTGCTGTTGTGAAACAATTAATTCACTGTATTAAGCATAGGGGAAGTCTATAATGACCTCTCTGCATGCAGCTGATCCGATATTATTCCCTGACATGGGAATGTGTCCCCTTCACAATGTTGCACATCCAACTCCTCAAAGGGGCAGACGCTTGAAGCTTGCTGGAAACCCAGGCTGGCTGTACCAAGGTTGGATGCCAGGGCAGGAGGTGGGCACCCACCATCTGCCTCCTTTCCTGTTCCCTGCTGAGGAGAGGCTCACTTGGTTTGTTTTGCTTCTGTATACCTTCAGAGAAATCACTGACCCCTTTGCTGGTTGTTGAAACAGTGGTTCTTGCTTGCATGGGGTCAGACTGCAGCCAGGGTGCCCTGGCATGGGGCTCAGCTCAGCAGAGCCCCTGAGGTCTCTGGGCACATGCTGACCTGTGAACACAGGTTTACTTCCACCAAGAAAACTATTTAGACCAAACCCAGGGCATTTTAGTGCAGTGTTCCTGACATCGGTACAGCCTTCAACCTCTTTGCTTGGCAGTTCTGCCCAGATTTGTCCCTTCCTTATTAATCCCACCCCTGGCCTGTTGATCCTCCATCTCTTGCCTGCCTCAGGCTGGAGCCACATCCACATCAGAGATAACCAGGTCTGGTGGACTTGCAGCATTAGGGACAGGCAGCAAGGAAGAGCAGGGACCTACCAAGCCCCTGATGAGGTGATTCTACCCATCAATAGACCATCCAAGTTCCACACATGGTGTGTGACACAATTACCTCTCTGGTTCCCAGTGCTGAGGTGGCATCCAGAGGAGGTGACTGCAGCCTTCCAAAAGCATCGCTCTCCCAGAGCTCTCCAGCACCCCAGTGCCATCACTGTGTGGGCAAGCCCAGAGTCACACTGCTACAGAAGGATGAAAGGCATCTCCCAGAGCCATTTCAGCATTTCTGAGAGCTGGGTCTTTCAAATGAACCCAGAGACCTGGCAACTTGTTTTCTACACTATCATAAATCTCCTCAAGGTCAACATCATGGCAAATTCTGATGAGGGACGGTTTTTGTCATAAGAGTTGAAGTAGGCATCTGAGGAATGACTCATGATGATGAGGGCAGAATGCATAAAGTATGATCTTTCTTTTTAAGAGAAAGTGAGGCAGATACACCTTTGACCCAAATTAAGATGGGTGATACATTGAAAAAAGGCCCTAAGCCCCTGAGTACTGTGGGGTTCTGCACACTGCTCCCTTGAACTGGGGCTTGCAGGTACTGTAACAGTGAGCAGAAATGCAGGTGGATCAGCACTGCCTGTTCTTTAGAGGGCAAAACCAGAAACCACCAGCCCAACAAGCTGCTGTCTCTGTGCCAAACTCAGTGATATCTGGGGTGAGTCACCACCACCTGAGGCCTCACCTGAGCCAAACTACTCATCCAAGGGGATAGACAGCAGTGAGTGAACTGCCAGCACCATGCAGAGAGACCCCAACATCCTGCAAAATCCTGCAAGCCCTTAACGCAGTGCCCAGAAATGCACATGTGGTGTTGAAATGTTTTGAAGTGTGAGAAAGCAGCACACAGACAGTGTGACACATGGCTTGGATCACAGGTTACAGCTGTTACATCCCAGTTAAAAAAAAATCTAAAAAGTTAAAAAAGAAACCCAGTGGCCCTCACAGAATTTGTAGTTGTGCTTTAAAGAAGATGAGTAATACCCTTCAGAGTAAGGAGAAATACCCTTCAGACATGGACATTTTGGATGACTGCATATTTGAAACCACTGTTTCAAGTGAAATTACTGTTTCCATATGTCTGAAATCAGGTGCTACCAAAGTGGGAGTAAAGCACAACATAACTCCAAACAGAACACAAAATTCTGATGTTTCTTTAGGTCAGATACATGTTGCTATTGGCAGCTACTAGTAATTGCTGGAATGCAGCACACTGTAATAAATTAAATGTGATATTTGCTAAGCACGCAGGCTTGCCATCTGGAGAGCTGCTGGTATTACTTTGCAGGTAAAAAGTGGTGTTTAAGTGCAGGAAACTGAAGTGTACCATGTCAGCAAAATCTTCTAAGCTCCAGCCCCTTGGATGGAGTATTTGTTTAAAACTTGGAACAATTAAATGCTCTTGACTTTTATAGCTTCTTTGCAATAACACAGACTAAAGCCATGCCAAAAGAAGAGGTCCCACAGGAGCAAGCTCAGTATGTAGCCTCTCTTTGCAGCATGCTACTGCAGATGCACCAAAGAGCACCAAGTTACTTTCCTTCTTCAGACAGGCACTGGTTTCTATACACAAGACCTTGATTCTGCTGTCCCCAGATCGCACCAGCCCAGAGACCAGCTAGCCTGAGGTTGGGATTTGTGCAGGCTCTCTCCAGGCACAGCTCCCATCCTGTGTGCATGGACAGCACCATGCTGGTGTGCAGTGACCACAGTGAAAAGTGCACCAGGATGCTAGCAACAGGGGACCCAGTACCAGCGAGGCAAATACTGCCCTGTAAGATGCCCTGGGTTTCTTGTCCCTGAGTAAAACCCCCTGGAAAGCTAAAAAGGGAGCATGCAAATCATATACCCAAGAGAAGTCCCACTGACTGTCCTAAAAGCTGTGGATTTCTCCATGCCTTCCATCACAGGCTGGCATAACTTCATGATTCAGGTGGGACACAGAGGCTGGCACAAGTACTGAGGGCCTGAGAAATTCCCAGTGGTGAACATACATCCTTCCTTTTGTGGGTCTTACTTTGTAGTTAGCTCTGATTCAGAACCACAGAATTGTTTGGCTGGGAAAAGACCTTCAAAGATAATTGAGTCCAACACCCCTGCCATGGGTAGAGACATATTTCAGTAGATCAGGTCACTCAAAGCTCCATCCAACCTGGCCTTGAACACTTCCAGGGATGAGCCATTCTCAGCTTCTCTGAGCAACCTGTTTCAGTGCCTCATGACCCGCATAATCAAAAAATGTCTTATGTCCAATCTAAATCAATTTCAGTATAAAACTGTTGCCCCTTGTTCTATCAGAAAAGGCCATGCTGAAAAGTCTTTTCCCACCTTTCTCCTAAGCCCCTTCATATATTGCACTCTGAAAGGAAGCTTAGGCAGCTTTTTGGGGGCACAAGCAAAGGGTGGCAAGAAAAGAAAGGTAGCACTTTTCTCTCACCATTTGATTTAAAATGTAATGGAATAGTCACCCTGAATTTTGTCTGAAAGGTCTGGAGATCCTTGTTTCTCAGCTGATGAGGGCATGGAATAGCTTCTCCCAGAGCAAGACATTGGCTGCCTCCTGGGACACAGCTAACAGATGCACTTCAGTGAAAAAACAGTTCCCAGAGAGTGCAGAGAGTGACTTCCTAGTCAGAGCATGGCTACAGGTGACCACAAGTGACTGCAAAGGGGCCTGAACACATGATTTTTCTCAACATGAATGCTGGTCTCCAAGAATCAGGCTTTCACCGCAAAACCAGTTCTCAGCAGAAACTGCAGTGATATAAGAGATCTCCTGATTCACCAGTCAGATTTTATCCTTTCTCTGTGTTAAGCCACTAAGAGGGAAGAGGGAAATTGTAAATTTGATTAAGTTTTCAGGCAAGTTCATTAAATTAGGCCACTAGAGGGAGCAGAGTGCAGGGCTGGTGACCGGGATGCGTCCCCGCGAGTGGGAGGACACAGGAGGGCGATCCCACGGCCGCGGCTCCCAGGGGATCTCCCCAGCACCGGGGCACGGAATTGCACACTGGTAAGAGAATTATTGGTAGCGCCTACAAAAGCATCACTCGTTATCTGCTGTTTCTGATATTGAAAATCGTCCCACTTTCACGCATAATTTTCTTCTTAGCAAATCTGATGTTTTTCTTCCTTTTTTTTTCCAAGTTCTTTTCACATAAGTGTGCACAGGAAAAAAGACAAGGTATTAGTTTTTAAGTTACCTGGCTAACCTGGTTTATGGGAACCATACTTCGGTGCGAGGTGAGTAGATACTTTGACTGGTTACGTGCCTGCTTCTCAGTGAAGGCAGACACTATTAGAAGTCAATCTGGTGATTGTTAATTTTAAGATAGTTGCATTTTGGTGAGACTGATTTGCATCACCTCAAAACCACACGGCTGCAAGATCTGGAGAAAGCTGTCCAGAGTTACACTCCCTTTGGCACTCCTGAGGAACCACGCGCCCAGGTCGCACTTGTGTAGCGGGGTTCGCCAAGGAAAGGAAAGGAATTGGTTTGAAAAGAGAGGGACTGCGAACACAGCAAAGCAAGAGGAAGGGTGGTGCCCGCATCACCTAGGAGTGAATTACGTTAATTCACCTTGTGAAATGACAAGAGATGCTGGTGAAATATAGTGAAATATGAAGCGTAAACACGGGTGCAGAGATTGCAGGGAGAAAGGGGGCTGGAGCAGGGGCTCTCCCGTCCCAGCCCACGCACACTTACCTCTCCTCCAGTGCAGGGGAAGGGGCTCGAATATCTGGAAGTGCAAATGGCTCCTCTCTGCCTCACGTCATCCTCCAGCCCGAAGGTGGCCGAGCAGTTAGCAGCAAAGTATTTGTAAGGCTTCCACGTCTCGCCGAAGTCCTGGGAGCGCTCCAGCACCATGGCAGCCGGCCTGGGCGACTTGAAGACCATGATCAGGTGAGTGAAGTAGAAGGCGGCCTCCAGGTCCAGGCGGATGGTCTCACGGAGGGCATCGTGGGCCGCCTGCCACCAGGTGCGGGGCAGGCGGAAAGGCGAGTCGGCCATGGCGGCGGGCGGGTGCGCCAGCCCGGCCTGGGCCCCGCTGCAGCGGCCGCACCGGGGCCGGCGGCAGCGCCGCTCCGAGTCCTCGCTGTAGCTGCAGAAGGGCTCGGCGTGGCGGCGGCCGCAGGACGTCTGGGTGCGCAGCGCCCGCCCGTGCGCCAGGTTGCCCATCCGAGGGTTGCAGGCCTTGTCGCAGGGACTGCTCGCCGCCGCCACGCCGCGCAGACCTGCGGAGGGGCAGAGAGAGAGCGGGGCTGCAGAGAGCAGGGCTGCAGGCGGCTCCTGAGCTGGAGCACCGCACCCCGTCAGAGCGGACACGTCCCGCTAGCGGGATGCTGCCCCCGCCGACACCGACACCGTGTGCCGCTGGTACCCACCGAGCCCGGGCGGGGCTGTGGGAGTGTGTCACTGCTGCTCAGCTCTCCCCTCTGTGGAGCTCAGTGTGCCTAAAAAAGGTTAAAAGCCACCCCAAAACCTTTCAGGGTTTCCCCGAACTTGGGAAGATGCCTGCCTATCAAGAGATGCAGAGCAGGCAGCAGACGGGGCGAGAGATGAGTACGCCCTGCCCTCCCGGCCCCGGGCACCAGAGCAGGGCTGAGGCTTCAGGGCCAGGCCACCCTTGTCTCGAGGCCTCCAAAGGGATCCAGGTGGCCCTGGGGAAGTGGAGAAGAGCAGAGGAAAGGCAAGCTGCATGCTGCCACCAGGCCAGGAGACTGCCTGCACTGCTGCAACCCAGCCCACTGTGCAGCACATCAGGGGTCGGGCTGTGAGAGCCCACAAGAATATCACCTGCCAGCAAGGGCCTCAAGCCTTCACCCCCTTTCCCACCATTCCGTCCCCACCCCAAGTTTTCCCACCATCAGAAACTGCTGCCGACACCAGTGTTTAATTGTAGCATGGCATAAGTTGGGAAAGGCTGTTGCTGGTGAGTGTAAATGGAAGAAAAAAAAGTTTTGGTTGAAATTATGCTGGCAAGCTGCCACACAGCTGAGGCTCTGTGGTTTTTGTTCAAGCTTTTCTGGAAGTCCTGTCAATTTTAAAATCCACAGTTATAGAGTCAAAGAAGAATAAAATCACCATGAAACCTATGTAACTCTCACATATAATCAATGTAACTCTTGGTGCAGCAATGCTTGATTAGGGGCTCTCCAACATTTTGTTAATTACTTTCAGAGTAGGTCAAAGCCGTATTTGGGGAATTGTTTAATATAAAAAAAATAATCTGTTGACTTGGATGTGTGGAGGTCAAAGCATCTGAGGTGCATAATGTCTTCTTTATCACCAGGCCAGTCATACACAGTCAGCTTTGTGCACCAATTAATGTCTTCTTCTTGGCATTTTTGTTATATCTGAAGGTCATTTCAGTTTAGCATCCAATAAATCCTTTATCTGGGGTTTATTCAGCTTTTGCCTACAGTGTCATAGCTGCAATTAAGCTATGTTATGCACTAGCAGTGCTAAGCCTTCCAAGACTGACAGAATCCCCCATTTCTCCCACTCTTCAAGAAGCACTCTGGATAAAAACCATTTTTACCACAAAAGTTCTATACGGGTTTTCTATAGCATTTCCTCAGAACAGCTGTGGAGCGCTGCTTGCTGTGCACCCAGTACAAGGCACTTCCGAAGCCAGTCTCTGGATTTCCCTGGGTGAGCAGTCTTGGGAAATTTTTAGCGAATAAGAAATGCTCAGTCAAGTTAGCTTCCTACAGTATGCTGGTAAAGCTGTGTTGGAGATGACCTACAGTAACTGTGCAGGACACATTTGCTCCAGAGAAGTAAACAAATAGAACTGTAAGGTCAATGTAATATCACCTACAACTCCTGAACATCCTTTTCAAAGCATTGTATAAACATTAACTAACCCACGTAGCTCTCCTGAGGGGTAGGTAAGTTAAGTGCTATTATCATATTATCAGTTAGGCCAGCCAGTAGTTGGCCTAATTTGTGTCTTTGGCTGCTTTCCTGGATTCTTTGGCTTACGTGTAACACAGAGCAGTTGGCCGCTACACAAATAGATGAACATTTACTGCGGTTCCCTCACTTGTGGGATTGCAAAGCAGATTTGGGAAGTGTAGGAAGAGCAGGGCTCAGTCAGCCTCATCAGACAGGTTGAGATTACTGTTTGTGTTCATCAGGTCCTTTTGTTTGTAGCACACCAGGCTGCTGCCTCCAGGAATGCAGTGGAGGAGGACCTGGTCAATGGGAGGTTTCCCCGCGACTGCAGTTGGTGTTAGGGCTGTCATAGATGGCCCCAGGGCAGGGACAAGGCTCAGCCTGAGCCCGGCTGGGAGGGGTTGGCTACAAAATCCCATGTCAGACCCCGGGAGCTGAGAGTATTTGATTGCTCCCAGCTCGGGGTATGCTGCAGCCCTGGTCATCCACGGTCACTGACTGCAGTTGTCTTCGGGCCAGGCATTGAGGGTCCCTTCCTCAGCCGGGATGAGATCTGGGGCAAGGGACCTTGGCTTCAGCAGGGTTTGAGAAATGATGCTGGCACATAGTCGTGGGTCCCAGGGGCAGAAAGGGGGGAGAGGAAACCCCCTTTGAAAGGGTGTTTGTTTTCACTTGAATTGGAAAAGAGTTGCATGACCGATGCAGAGCACTTCGTGTTATGAAAAGTGACAGCTTTCTAGTGTAACACTGGCTGCCACAGGGATTCAGTAAAAGGACAAACTGAGAGCAGAGGTTTCTATGCTGGCAGTCACAAATTCACAACTGGTCTGCCACAGCACTGGAAAAGGTGCTTTTCCCTATTGCACTTAATGCATCTGCCCAACTAAATCTTCCCATTCTATCTACTGTACATGCCACCGGACTGGGATCTTCAGTGATGAGTAAGAGCATGCAGCAAGTACCATGACTCACCTGGGAAAACATCCATGGAAAATCATATGCTTCCTGCTTAAGCATTTTAGCAACACATGCCTTGTGATGTTTCGTTTATATCTTGTGCCTCATTAAATGTTTGTTTCCCATCAGAGTTTTTTTCTTCTTTTTAAAAAAGAAATTTGGCACTCGGCTTGCACCCGGCCGAGGAAGCGTTACACAAACTGTTTATGCCCGAGTGTGTGTGCTGCGGGACCCCGCTGCGGGCAGCTCTGAGCGCGAAGTGTTTACGCTGCGGGAAGGGGCTTTGGAAACCCTGTCCGCGCTCCTCCGCACCCCGACGGCTCGGGGCACCGCCGCCCAAAGCGCCTGCGGAGCCCGCAGCGCCCCGCCGCTGCCACCCGCAGCGCTCCGCAGCCGCTCCGCGGCATCCCCCGAAGCCCCGGCCCGAGCCCACCCGGCCCCGCCGGCGGCTCCGCGGGCAGGGGCGGCTCCGCGGGCAGGGGCGGCCCCGCGCAGCACAGCGCGGTACGGCCGGACCCCTCTTTGTCTGCGGCGCGGGGCGCGGGGGGGACGCGCATCCCGGCCCCTGCCCTTCCACAGCCACCCGCGCACGCCGCGCACCGACACGCACCGCATGTGCGGACACGCGCGCACCCGGCCTGCGCGCACACATATGCATACGCGTGTATGTGCGCGTGTGCGGACACGTGCGGACAGAGACCGCACTGTGAGCACGGTGCGCGCACGCCCGTGCGGTTCCCCGTGCGTGCGCACACCCGCGCACACGGGCGCGGACGCTCCAGCACACGCGCGTTCCCGCACACGCACACGCGGCGCGCATCTACCTCGCACGCCCGCGGAGGACGGAGAGCGCCGAGCGCGGCCGGTCACGACCCACCTGCAGCGGCGGCGGCGGCGCCCAGCAGCAGCAGCAGCGCCAGCCGCATCCCGCGCCCCATGGCCGAGCGCCCCGTGGCCGCCCGCCCTGCGCGCCCCGCCGCCCCGCGGCGCGACCGGCCCCGCGCGGCATCAGCGCCCCGCGCGGCACCGCCGCCCGCCCGCCGCGCACCGCGCCGCCCCGCGCCGCCCGCCGCCCGCCGCGCAGCGCCCGCGCACCGCCCCGGCCCCGCCCCGCAGCCCGGCCCTCCCGCCCGCCCGCCGGGGCCGCCCGCCGCGGGGGGCTGTTGCCGGTGCGCGGCCGGGCGTGGTACTGCAGCGGAGAGCGCCCGTCCGCACGCACACGCACACCCCCGCCCGTCCCGCAGCACCGGCGGCCCGGGGCGGGCGGGCTGGTGCCCGCAGGCAGAGAGGGATCCGCGATCCCCCGGGACAGCGGGCTACCCCTCGCCAGTGCCCGGAGGCTTCGGCTTCCGAGCCCGGGCGCGCTGTCGAGGCACAGAGGGTGGAAGTGAAGCTGCAGAAGGCAGCCTTCCTCCGGCCCGGCTCGGTTTCTAACGAGGGACTTAATTTACCACAAGTAACCCTGCGCAGCTCAACTTTGAAGGCGTTACTTGTTTAATCGGCTTTTCTGGTAACTGAGCCATGGAACCATGTGAACGTGAGAGGTTTTCCCTTCTTTCCTGGGAATTGGCAATCTCTGGCTTAGCTCCCATATGGTTTGATGGGTTCGATAGCACCGGTCACCACAATGCAACAGCAGTTTTGGGCTCTGTAAGTAGGAAAAGGCACAGTTACATCCACTGCTCCCTACTAGACCATTACCTTTTTAGGTCTCAGCGAAGGACTATTAAGAGAGCAAGGGTGGAGCACTTCTGAGCAGTCATTTTTTTTTACTCACCTGAATCTAATCTGGGAGGTGAGCATGTTGCAAGAGCTACAAAATGCTACAAATATGTCATTCTCTGCACGTTGAACTTGGACAACTTAAGAACAATTCCGTTTTAAAAATCAGCATAACAGTGTCTTAAGACTACCACAGTGCCTCCTGTAATGCATTTCAAACACACATTTTGAGCTGCTAGGATTATGTCATCACCTAAATGCTCACTGAAAAGTATTTAGTGCACAATCATCTGACTGGACAGTGTTATCTCTATGTCTTTACCTTAAAAGGTAGAGGAAGGTTGATCTTTGCCATCTTTCAGTTACATGCCACAGGGAAGCATTTTGCTTGCCTTGCCACTGTCATTTTCTCTACCCCCCAGGTGAGAGCATCTAGACAGGGACTTCTAGTCCCCAGGCACCTGTTGAGTCCCCATGGCTACTTGTGAGCTGCTCAGGGGCTTTTCCTGCAGCCTGACTGTCATGGTGTGGGACGTTCCCACACATCTGAGCCTCCTTATAGCAGTGACCACAGAGGTAAAGGATGTTCCAGGGGCTTTCTGCCTTGCATCTTCAAAACGGTGATGTACTGCCAAGGAACCACACAGGGTTTGTGCTGTTACAGACAGGTTGCAGCAGTCACATTCTGCAGGGCTGGGAAATGAAAAGTGCAAGCCACAGGTGGGGAATTTATCTCCATTGCAACTCATAACTCATAGCTCCTTCTACGTCGACAGTGCTGGGTGATAAGTCTGCTGCAGGGTGATAGGTCTGGGTGGAGCTGTGCAAGAGCTCACACTGCTGTGTCAACCCATTTGGCATCGGGAGCAGAGGTTGAGGTCCATAAGCAGCAGGAGTAGTTTTCTTGATAGAGCAGAAAAGACAAGACCTGACAGGAGCAGAGGAGGCTCTGGAGAAATCCCTGAAGCAGGAGGGAGGGAGATGATCTGGACTGAAAAACTGCAGAAGAAAAATTTTGAAGGAGGTGAATGGTGCTATCACAAGCTGGAGAGAGAGAGAGAGTGCAAACAGGCACAGGCTTCAATTGGAAGAGGGAAGAGCAGAGTCCAGTGAATGGAAATGAGGAGAGAGGTTACACAGTGGGTGTGTAACTGTGGGGATAGGAGAGGGAGTGTGTGCTCAGGACAAACTCACAGCATTGTCAGAAGCAGGAGGTTGGGTATTGCTGAAACAGATTAATGGAATAGAAAACTGGAGAGAATAAAGGACAATTTCCAGATAACCTCAGAGATGACATCCCAAAGTCATCTTAGGTATCCGTACATCTGAGAGCTTGATAGTGTGATCCCACTCCTTTGAGGTGCTGCCTGGCTCATGTGTCTCAGTCCTCTTAAGCCAAATAACTCAGCTGCACTTTCTTGCCTATCAGCTCTGCTCTTCCTAGAGGAATTTGTTTTACTTGTTGGAGGCCTCACAGTCTGCAGCTTGGGCCACAGGGAACTCATACCCTCCTGCATCCTTTCCTGGCTCCTGGAGGCTCCATGGGACCTGCAGCCATGAGTGCACCCAAGCCAGTGGCTCAGGGAATGCATCCTGGGGAGCTGTGCATCACCACAAACTGTGGTGCTGCTGTCTGCTGCTTCACAGGGCTGCTGGGACTTCACCAGAAGGTTAGAAGGGCTCAGAGGTGCTCCAGCACAGTTTTATTTCGTTTGTCGGTCAGAGTTGCCTCTTGAGTTGCCAGAGGAAAAACAAAAATCCCATATTTGCGAGGAGGCGAATGTACACCTCTCACCAAATTTCTTCAGGATCATAAGCTTTGGGGTTCAAAGTGTACCACTAGTTAAAGAAGAGCAAGAGTTGTTTGCAGCTGTCATTTGATAGTTCATCATCACCTTTCACTGTGAGGGTGGTGAGGCACTGGAACAGAATGGCTCAGAGAAGCTGTGGATGCCCCATCATGGGAGGTGTTCAAGGCCAGGTTAGCTTTGAACAACCTGGGCTTGTGGAAGGTGTCCCTCCCCATGGCAGAAGGTAGATGCTAGATGATATTTGGCCCCTTCCAACCCAAACCATTCTGTGATTCCATGATTCCTGCAGTGTGGCTGTAGGTAGACAGGTAGATGGAAAGGCTCAGAATGTAAAGATCACTTGTCTGGTGTATGCATTTCTCAATTATACATAAAAAGTCTTTAAAGAGTAATGGTGTTCCCTCAACAGACTTGTCACGGTAAGTGTGAAGGAAATAATCAGGGATGACAGGCCTGGGAGCATGGCCTCTGCCTTTTCAGAGATGCTGAGGAGGTAACCTGAAGGAAGGAGCTGCTGCTTTGGCAGAGGTCCCCACAGGCATGATTCTAACTAACCCTGGGGAGTGGAAGCAGAAGCCTTTTCCCCTTATCTGTCAGTGTGAAATCCCAGCCCCTTAATCGTGTGAGGAGAGATGAGGAGTGAATCTCCTCCCCAAGCACCCTGCCAAGGGTAAGGATGAGCTGGGAGTAACACTTTCAAGTCACTGTACCAAGCTAAATTTAGAAGCAGACCATGGTGGGGAGGGGAGGGAGAAATACCTCACCCAGTTAGAACCACCTGGTTTAGACTTTTGTCATTAAAAAAATCTCAAAAATTCAAAAGATCAAACTTATTTTTAACTACAGGCTTGTTCAAAGATCAGCATTTTGTCTGCTGGCATCTGTGTAAGTATGCAGAACTGCTGTTACAATTTAACTGGAGGCCCTTGGGGTCGGTGCAGTCCTTCAGACGTGCCTGACTATTTAAAGTGGTGTGATGTGTGCTGTTTGAGCCTGCTGCTTCATTCACTGCTCCTCCACCAGCTGGGCATGCCCTGCTCCGTGCTGTGCATGGAGTGCTACCCAGAGCATCACAGTTTGGTGGGAAGGTGAGAGGCTGGATCGGAGCAGTCTCTGCCAAGCAGTCTAACTGCAGGGCAGCAACTCCAGCTGAACAATCACCTGTATTTTAGCTCCAGAGATGCTTATTTTTGTTAATTAGTTTTCATTGAGGGATCCTTTCAGTGTCCTCTGGGCAGGACTGGATGGATCACACTCTGCTCAGCAGTAGAACTTGTCCTTTACTGTGTCAGATTTGGTGATGTTACTATTTATATGAAGGACCTGCTGGATTAGCAGCCCTACTGATTTCAGAGAAAACTTGGCTGATCCAGGTCTTGTGGCTGTTGTAATTTTCAGGAGATGATTTGCTCCTCTAGCCATGAATGGAGGTTGATGTACCATGCACACATTTAAACATGTTAGAAGAGCTTTGTAGAAAGGAATAGAAATTTGTTTCAATAAAAAATATGGTTTTGATTCAAAGCCCATGGAAGTCAATGGAAATTGACAGCTGATAAGTAGATTTTGGATGGGGTCTGAAGTCACTACCCTCCTCTCTGTTGTGGCACTACATTTTTAATCATTCTTATTAAAACACCTTGTTAACTCTTGTATTTCTCTATATTTTTTTTGCAAATCACTGAAAATCTTCCAACCATCATCCAGTGAGCAGCAAAAACCTTTCACTGACTCATGAGATTTTGAAACAACTTGATTCCCAAGTCTTCTGTTTGAAAATAAACCAAAGGAAAACCCAAAGCAAACATTACTGATTAAATCTCCATATTCACAGTGTCACAGAATCACAGACTGGGTAAGACTGGAAGGGACCACAGTGGGTCATATGGCCCACCTTCCCTCAAGCAGGGTCATCCTAGAGCAGATTGCACAGGATTGAGTCCAGACAGTTCTTGAATGTCTCCAATGAGGCCAACTCCAAAGCCTCTCTGGGCAATCTGTTAATGTGCTCTGTGATATGCAAACTCCTGTTAAAGCTGAATTATGATACATAACAACACCCTACAAACAACTGGAGAAAATGAGGGAGCCAAAATGCCCTTACCTTGCCCTTTACCCAGTGACTCACTTAACTTTTTGCAGCCAAGTATTTTTTTATGCTGGACCAGTGTGCATATAAGAATGGGAGCACTTTCGTGGGATTTATGGAATTCAATGTAATTGGAAGTCAAGTCACAGAAGGATTATACAGTGATAGTGCTATTCTTGAGATGGAAGATGTAATGTGGATGGAAAACACACTATTTCTGCCCACCACAAGGAAAAAATGGAAAGGGTCAGTCAGGAACCTGAAAAAGAGAGGAAGAAGAAATCCTGGAGTTACTCACTGCGCTTCACATTTTATGAGACCATGACAGTATCTTGGGTAGACTTCTGCATCTGGCACATAATGCTAAACCCCTTCATTAGTCACAGGAAAACCTGTTTATTGTGTAGTCTGGTAAAGGTTTGAATCCCTGCCACTCTGTGTATAGCATTGGTCCTTTCAGTGTGGGAATGGGTCTGCCCACACCAGTGCTCCAGTAAGTGTTCATCACCTGGTCGTGAAAGCAGGAATTGCTTCTGCTCACAGTCCTCTCGTGGGGTTCAAGGGAGGGACGAGAGGGTTAAGGCAGTTTCAGATGTCCAGGAGGTCCAATAACTGCTACACTTCTCTGACTAGCAGCCCCAAAATGCCTTCTGACAGGGATTTGTTTTAGGAAGAAAGGTCAGTCCCAAGTCCACTGCTGCAGGGGATTGCTTGGCAGTGCACAAGGCTGGATCCAAGTGCATTAAATTATCTACATTCATTGCTATAAAAACCCAACCTCAATCCCTATTTTCAATAATAATTTTTAAAGGTTTTGCCATCTTTCTGGAAGGGTGAGTTGGTGTTTCATTCTCCAAGCCATTATAGCTCAAACCCCACATCAATTGTTTTTCATGTGCAGCTGGTATTTATCCACAAGCCATGGCTTCAGGCATTTTGAGTTTGGTTTTTTTTTTTTTTCCTTTCTCTCTCCTTCTCTTTTTACTGTCCATTTTGGACAAGCAGGAATGAAGGGGAACCAGCTAATCTGCCCATGCTCCATTTACAGGGGATTCAGGAGGAAAAAAAGCAAAGTAAAAGACAGAAAGAGATGGCAAGGACTTGCTAAAGAAAGAAAGTGTTGGTAGGCAGTCAGCATAATTTTTTGCAATAAGACCTGTGCTTGCTGGACTATTGCTCTGAGTGTTTTCTTAGCTCCCACATAACCTCTGCCCTTCCTCCTCCTCTTCTTTCCTGGGTAATTGATATGCAAATATCAAGACCAGGATGAAATTTAAATGCCATAGAAACCCACAGCATCAACGTTTTCTATGTCAGTTCTCTGTGTCCTTCAGGCTACAAATTATTAGGAGGATTAACCTGCTGGCTGCTTCCTGAATGCCACCTCTGCCAGCTCCAGCATTTAGTCAGCAGAAACCCTCCTGGCAGCCAGGAGAGCAGTGAGGTGGGGAGAGGGGCTGCCATGGTGAGACAGCCCCATGGCAGCAGGGATGGGGCTGGCGGTGGGACAGACTGGCACAGCCCTGCCAGGCCCTCACCCGGCCTTTGTTCCAGCCCTGGCACTCACTCCCAGAGCTGGGAGCAGAGCGCCAGAGGAATGCCCAGCAGCCAGCAGTAGCCACAGCAGTGGGATGTGGGGCTGGAGAAGTGGGCTGGGGATACAGAGGGAAAAGGATTAGCTGAGGAAATCTGCGGTCACCTCTCCACTACTCTCCAAGCCGCAACTTGGTCTGGACCTTTGCCTTGTGCTGGAAAACCATCAAGGGTTAGAGTTGGCACATCTTTCACCTCCAGGAAACACCTGGCTGGCCATGGAATTCCACAGCCTGTTTCTCAGATCCTGACGTAGGAAAGACTTTGGGCATTGCTCTACCTCACCACTGGTGTAAGGTGAGCCAAACCCCCAAATCTGGGTTCAGGGTGACTGAGGGAGGGATCCTCTGCCAGCAGATATTATGTGTGTGGACAGAGAACCCATCATGCTGTGCTTCCCTCTGTGCCCTTTCCAGTGGGAAAAGAGAGCAACACAGCTGTGTTTGCTCCCGCCTCTCCACCAGGATGTCTGTCAGAGGCACCCCTTTGTGGGACCTTGGATGTTTGGGATATGGATGTTGGTGAGGCCATGCCACCCTCTTTGTCATCTGCTCTTTAATTTTCACTTCAAGCCAATGGCATCATCCTTCTGTGATCCTTCTCAACTCCATGGTGCTGAGCAGTCCAGGCATCCTGGGGACTCTCAAAGCATCCAGCTCTTCCCTGGTGGCCTGATCAATGGGAATTTGGTACTGAAGTGCAGGAACAAGCCTTTTGCACTGCGCCTTACAGAAAGGTAATTTAGCAGAGACAGCTGCAGAGAGTTCCAGCTGCGAACACAGAATGAATTTAGAAAACCAGCTTAAAATCCAACTAAACAAGCCAGGAATGGGCACTGGAGGATCAGGGTTTCCTCCAGGACAGTGACTTGTTGCTGAACCTGCTTCCCCAGTGGGACTGTTGAAGAACAGCACTGCATTTGAATTAAATGAGGTTTAATAGCCTTCAGTTACAATCACTACTCATGCGGAGGAAAGATGGTATTAGTAGAAAGCAAGACAGGAAAAACATGCCTCTGTCTGCCTGATCAACAGGATGAGCAATGAAAATCCGACAAACTCAGTTTAGAAATGCTCAAACAAGCATTTGGCAGTGGTTTCATGGCAAACATAGGGAGGGTACAGTGGTTTTAAATCACCCCCTTCAGGCATTCCAGGTCAATTTAAATAATGACCACTTATCAAACATAGCAATAAAGGCAGCATTTGGGGAAAGCACATTGCTGTTTCATGATCCCATTGGACTCCATTGAAAAAGAAACCGAAATGACTGTCAGACAACATGTGAAAAAACATTGGTTAAATGATTTCACTTGATTGAATGAGCTGTTGGAGTAGAAAGTTCCTGCCGGGGTCCAAGAGGTACTGTGAGCACTGATCCCCTCTTGAGCCTGAGTCCCTCTGGGCAGCAGGGCAAGGGCTCCCAGCCTGCTTGCTGCAGGACATGCAGTGCAGCCCCCAAAGGCAGGCAGAGCCCCGTGCAGAAGTGATGGGGAGGTGTACTGATGAGCCAGCAGCAAAGATGGAAGGAGCCACAGTCCCAGATTGTGACAGCACAGCTGGGGAGGGCAGGGACATGACTGGCTGTCCTCCTCCTTCCCCTCTGTGTAGCAGAGACTCCACAAAAATATGACAGAAATTATGCCTGTCCTGTACTGATGGGAAAGCTCTCTTGACAAAGAGATGTGTTGCAGAAGGTCTATTTTCCCTCCTCTCTTTGGAAAAAAATGTACCTGCATTTAGGACATCAGGAATAACCCAAAGGAGCCACAGTCCTGGTCAGATGAAAATACTGGCCATACACCATGGGATGCAGTGGAAAGATCTAATGCTAGAAAGAGCTCATGCTAGTTGAGATACTCTCATTGCAGTCAGACTTCACAATGCAGGTTACTGGGTGTGGGCATCACTGAGTGCTGGCTGGTGGAAAATACACCTTCAAAAGAGAATTACTTCTGTATGACTAACACACACCCAGCAGATTATCTGGAGTATATCACATAGTCAAATGAATTAGCTTCGGTGGAAGTGGAAATGGAAGAGCCCTTCTCTCTTTAAACAGAAAGAGCTCCATAAATGTGGAACGTGCTGTGTCTGTACCATTGTAGCACCATCATGTAGCAGAGCTATGGATTCATGTAACTTGTGCATTTACTCTAGTCACCCTTTGGCTGTTTTCAAGCTTGGGTCACTAGGGAGCTTTTAAAGATCATTTTTTATGGGTAGTTAAATACAACAACCCTGGTTGTTCAGTGTGTCTGGACGTAGAACACGTACAGAGTGGGAAGATGGCCAGGGAACCAGCCTGAGTAACACTATTCCCAGCTGCCTTATTCCTGCATATGTTAAAGATGCCAGGGGCCTCATGACTTTTGCTCTGGTTGAAAATAGAGCAATTAAGCTAAATTAGACTGTATTAAGCTCTTGCTTACAGCTAGCTTGGGTACCTCTAAACCACGCTGCAGGCAGCAGTGAAGACATGAAATATCAGCATGGCCAGAACAAAGCATGATAATCTCAGAGAGAGTCCTCTGGGGATTCTCCATCCTCCTCAAAGCAGCTCAGATTTCCAAGCCCTGGTGTGTATGCCTCTGATCCCACAGCATGCAGCAGGAACCTGGGGATCTGGAGACATTTTGCAGTAGTAAAGTGACAGATTGTTACCCCAGGACATGCTAGCTGTGTACCTGTACCCAGGAGGTTTGGGAGGAGCTCTCACAGAAGAAAAAGAAGTGGAGGCAGCTTCAGTCTGCACAGCCTCTTCTCGCTGGCTGATTTGGTAAATTCACAGGAAGAACAGAAAATCCAGCTGCTATAGAGCTGTGAGGCCTCAAATGCCCAAAGCACTTCTGCAAGTGGGCTTTGGGCACGGGGAACTATGGGGCAGTGGAAGGGGCTGCTGTTCCTACATGCACCCAGATGTATTCATTAGCAAAGGCCTATGGACTCCTGTGAAAATTTCAGCAGGCAAGACTTCAGGTGATTGCTTTAAACTCCTGAAGGGTAACTTCAATATATGGTGGCTTAAAATCACTTTTGCTGGGCAACAGGGAACTCCTTCAAGTGCCATGAGTCAGTGCTGTGACTGTGCTTGGAAGGGGAGGAAAAAGCTCACAAACAGGGACAGATACCAGCCAGATGCTTAGTTTGTATGAATAAGACCATTCTATCAACAGCCCTGACCATCTTGCTCATAAGATGAGTATGCCAATTCAGTGGGGAATTGGAACTCTTTTGCAGTATTTTTGGAGGAGTTTGCATGCTTAGACTAGAATGTGCAAGGAATGAGGGGATTTGCTCTCTTTTTGCTGTTGCTCTTGACCTGGTTCCCTGCCCAGGTTTGCTATTAAGCCTTAGATGGGACCTCTGCTTGGGGTCAGCTGGCACAGCTGCTCCTTAAGGTTTGACTCCTTCTGATGCTTATATTGGGAAGATTCAGCTTGTTCATTGGAGATTGAGACTGCTGAAGTTCCCTGGCACACATTAGATGTCAATCCTCCTGGATTTCCAAACTGTCTCAGTGGTGGGCCCCTGAAACCACTGAGAGCTTGGGTGCTTCTGCAGCACTTCTAGGCCATGCAAGACCTTTTGTTTTAAAGAAAAACAAAACCACTACTGAGGACTGAATTAGTAGCTATTTTTTCAGTTCATCATCTGATCAGAAGTGTGATTGTTCTCTTTTTGGATGACCTCTCAGTAAACCAACACTAATCATATTGTTCTTATCCCTGAAATTAAACTCTGAACATCATTGATTTTTTGAGCAACTCTTCTTAGATGTTATTATTGACTATGGTGACTGAAAACTTTCCTATTTGCCATGTTCAACATGCTGAAATGCCAAGCTCCCAAAGGCGCTAAAGGAGTGAAAGAAGGCCTCACCAATCAACAGCAAAGTATTGGTTTGAGTCCCGAGCAGGGTTAAACCTCCTTCTTGGGAAAACACGTAACCAAAGAGCTCTTGCAGGCTGAATTATTCTCAGTGTTTTTTCTTGCTCATTGAGGTTTCTTTAGTGAGTTTCACAGGCTGCTGCTGCACAGAGATTGTGCAAGAGAGGATGGCTTTATCCCCTGCTGCTCTGGGCACCACTTAGGAGGAATGGCCCACCTTTACACTGACACATATCCAAGTGCCAAGTGAATGTGTATGCAAAGAGGTACAGTGTCAGCAGAAGCATTGAAAAGCAGCACATCCCAAAACACCCACCACAACCCAAAGCAGTGTGGCAGAAGACAGGGATCTAAATGTCCGCAGGTAGTGACAAGGCTTGAACTGATGCATCCTGGATGAGCTGGTATTTCAACTGGGATGACACCAGCAGCAGTCAGTGTTGATACCATTGCTGCTTGAATTTAAACTTTTGCTGCTAACACAAACGAGTCCTAAAAACTGCTGTGAACATTATGAAAAGGTTTATCCTAGCATTTCCAGATCATTATTTCTTGTTATAGCTAAACCTATGTCCTTAACCCAAAAATATTTTCTGCTACTCCAAACTGCACCTCTCAGTCAATGAAAGCTTTGACAGGGATGGTTTTTCCTCCTTGTCATGAACTTATCAGCTGAAACACATGCTGTATACTTCAAGGAGAAAAAATGGCCGATTTGGGCTGGAAAATAAAATTAAATGAGATTTCACTTCTCTTGTTTCTTTCTTGACCTTGTTGTTTTCTTCCTTACTCTAAGTTCTTCTTGAGTCTCAAACTTGCTCTGCTTTTCCATGTTGCAGCCTAGATCCATCCTTTATTTGCTGCCATCAGGACCTTTAATTCCCTCTGTTAAAAAACCAATCCTACCCTTGTAGTCTACACCTGATATCTGTCTTCCCTGATCTGTCATTCATACCCACCCACTTCTCTCATTCCCCTGCTGCTATTTTTTCTTTTTACAAAATTAGTATAAGATTGTGTGTAAGAAATTATCTCTAAAAAATACTAGACATTAAAGGAAATGCTTAAGCATGACAGACTCCACTCTTCCAGGTCATTATAGTACCCTTTTGTGCTAAAAAGCAGGAGTCCAAAAAGCCAAGTCATCCGCAGAATGAAAAAACATGAGACAATTACTCTTTGTGTTTCCTGCCTTTATAAAATAAGTCTAGACTTCTTAGAAAGTGTCCATTGAGAGCCTTGAAGCCCCTCCTTCACAGGGCAAGCACAGTGGCTGCAGTGACAAAGTGACCATTGTGTTAGCATCTGAAAACAACAAGGTCCAGCAGTGCAGTGGCATGTTTCCACTGTCATGGCCATAAAATCTCTGACAGACAAACATGGGAGTAGTCTTGGCTTTGTAGGAACAGTAGTGCAGTTTGTAAACAATTTCCCTGATAATCTCCACTTACCTCCAGTCTTGCTTACTGGTTGGATTTGCAGAGTGCTTCTGGCACTCTGAGAATGAGATTTCCTTCAGTGAGCACTAAACAGGAGCTGTGCCCCAGGTGAGCATCAGTAGCACTCCAGCACCCAGGGGCACGTGCAGGATCACACGAGTGACCTCTCCTTCAGGTCAGGCCATTAGGGTCCTATAAGCCATATGCATGCTAGGGACATTACAGGCCAAAGAAAACCCCTTGGACAGATATGGTAGATGCTGATTTGACATAGAGATCCATCCAGCATGATGAATTACCTACTCATGTCTTGGATCTCCAATGGCCTGACCTTTGTAGTCCCATTCCTGGGCACCCAGCTTTCTCCATCTCCTCACAGTGTGCAGAGACAGCTCACTCAGGAAAATATGGACAAGAAAGTGGCAGGATGCCTAAAAGGAAGATGACACGATACTTTGATTTGCAAAACTTCTGTCTGCTCATGGCTCCAGTCACAGTGGAAATTGCATTCCTACTTATTTAGGCACTGCTAAACCATGGTCAACCCTAGTCCTTTAGCTTGAGTTTTATGACACAGGGGAATTAGGCTGACTGCCCTCCAATAACCCAGGCAATGAATTAATGTTCCTCTTGCCCTACTACCTCTTCTGTAACAGAAAAACTCCTTAGAAAGGGCCTAGAGGTCTGTTCACCAACTTGGGAACCCCTCTGTTGGAAAGATGCTGACGTGCTGATGGGAGTCACACAGGAGCAGGAGGAAACAAAGAGGGAGGACAGACCTCTGCTAGAAGCACAGACAATGGAGCTGATCTGGCTGAACAAGGACTGGAGAGAAATACTGATAGTAAATGAGTCATGGTATGGTTGTTCAAGGCAGTATAGTGTGCAGCTGTGCACAGAAAAGAAAATCATAACTGAATGTCAGGAAAAATTAAATGAAATACAGCATGAAAGAACAAATTAAAGAAGTTTAGGGGATTTCCAACTCCATTAAAAATGTAATAATGGATAATGCAAGGATATCACAGTACTGTAAGAGTGAGACATGAGAGATTTCTTTTCCCATGTCCTATATCTTTACAGACCATAAAACAGAATGTGCTGCCCTGCAGAGCTAAGATTTTTAAGAGGAGCAAATAAACACATACATAGCTGCATATGAATGAAGAGTCTGTAGCAATAGACAGCACTAAAAACATTTTTAAGACACATAGCAGACACTAAGCTCTGGGGAATATCTCTAATTATGGTCAAATCATTTAATTTCATCATTTTCCATTCTGAGCTTACTTGGCTCTTTACCAGGTCTTGGCCATTCTCAGAGATGGGACATTGAATGATTGAATTATGACTGAGATAATGTTCTCCTTGGTTTGAAAGAAGAAATCACTGGAAAAGGATGAAGAGAGATAAGGAATGCTTAAGAGGAAATTTCAGAAAGATTCAGGAGTTATTAAGGATGGAAATATTTTTATACCTTTGTGATTTTGGCATTGGACAAAATTTTAAATACATTCCTGACAGATGAGATCCTGAAACATCTGGAGAGATATGAGCTGATACAAAGCCACTTACTCACATTTCATACAGGATAAATTTAGACATTTCTAACAGCTGGAGTGACTGTGAGACTTGGGCAGGGCCATGGATGCAAGCTCCCAGAAGTTCAGCAAGGAAACAGACTGACAGCCAGGCTGAGGACCAGGGCTTCACTTCATCATTAGCATGGGGAGGATTTTCCAAGTGCAAGGGGATTTGAGGAGGTAACAAAATTTTCCTTATGTCCTGAAAAGACCACTGCAGCTCTGGGTGGTGGGAATGAACTTCTACTGCTTCTGTAGGCCAGTGACACCCTCATCCCCCCTACAGATCCCTGGCTCAGAAATGTCCGACTGAAATCTGAAATGTGCGGTCTGAATCCCACCCATCCCAGTGCACCACAGAAGAATGCTGCTTTGGGCAGAGGGTTTCTAACAACACTGGCAGGGACATGGGGTGCCCCCAGGTGCCTTTGTCATGCCAGGGTCAGGCCATGGGCTGTAGCAGCCTTGTGTAACCAGAGCACTGCAGCACTGTGCCCTGCAACAGAGGGGACAGCCAGGACAAAGCTCAGACCACAAACTGGGAGGCATTTTGACACCTTGCTGCCCTAAATAACATATCTGAGCTTCTGGAGGCCAGGCAGGAGTGGGAACACTACAGGACAAATGGCTCAGATTTTTAATGGGTTTAAAATTGGTTTGAAATCAAAGAAGATGAGATCCATTGATCCAATGTCGACTGACGTTCTTGAGAGGCAGCCAAGAAAAACAAGCTGCCATTCAGAAAGTCCCTGAAGAACAAAGGACAGAAGTAGGAGATGAAAGGGGGAATGGAAAAAAACATGAAGCCACCAGCTCAATACATGTATCTAGCAGAGGTCTGCCATGTAAGCACAAGTGTCTAGTGAAGTCAGATAAAAAGGGATATCTCATTCCATAAAAACCTGTTGATGTGTTTGAAATGTCTCTTACTTCACTAAGAAATAATTTCTGATTTCTAAGCACATTTCAAGACACGAATTCTCTTTCCAGACTGGACAGATACAAAACAAGTTCTGGGATTTGATATGGTTTAAAATTAACCACAGGGGTCATTTTTCTTTCTCTACCCATCCTCCAATGTATAAAGCACTATTGCATTCATGTTTGCAGATCTAAACTGAAGTTTCTCCCTTATCCTGCGGTCTTTATTTCTCCTTTCTAGTGTAGAAAGGCCAGAGAAAAGAAAAATGCAAAAATATAAGTGGCTTGTTTTTTTTCCATCAGGGCTTAAATAAAAGAATTTTTATACTATTATGAAACCACTTTTTAAAAGTCATTCCATTAAAAATTCTGTTCTGAAATGTTCCACAGAAAGTAATACTCATTTTGGTCTCCTGCTTTATTCAACCTACAGTATGTTCCTCATTGCTGCAGCAACATACCACTAAATCTGAGCAAACTTCACTATTTTTTGAAAGGCAAGGAGATGCAGAACCCATTTTTTAATACATTTTTTGAATAGGAATAGAGATACAATGAAAGTGATCAAACTGTCCCAGCCTGCCAAGGAAGACAGAGACTGACCCAAAAGCAGAGGTTGAAAACGGAGCTTGGAGAAAAGCCAGCAGTGACTCAGATTGCAGTTCCAAAGGGACAGTGATCTATCTATATTTTCTATCTTGGGACAATGCTTTTTTTCGGTGAGTAATTGTGTGGGTTTGTTTGTGGCTGCCTATGCACAGAAACTCTGTATTTTGAGAAAAGCAATGTCCAGTGGGATTGACACTGAACTGTCTGAGGGCAGATTTTAGTGCTCAGTGAGCACTAATATTTAAAAAATATAAGGTTGCTTATATTTTTGAAAGTAAGAATGCATACAAATTTCAGGTTTCTTTCCCTCAGTTAATTTACAAGATTATTCTGAAACAGTAGACTAAAGGACAATCTTCCAAACCCAGCAACTGTTTTGTGTATGTCCACATAACAACCATAACATTCGTGGTGTTGCTGGGACACGTGCTGCCTTTATGGGCTCTTCATGTAAGAATTTTAATTTATCCAAAGTTGAAAGTTTAAAGCTTGTGCTAGCTTGTTCCAAAGACCTTTTGTAATATTAACTGAATTATGTCAAGTATTTTCTGTCAGCTATAAGATTTGTCATAAATCACAAAAAATCTTGTAATAATGTAGGTCTGAGCATTATGTCTCCAAAAAGCCCCTTTCATAATGGGAAATACTGTCTTATGCTTTTTAATGTCTTTTTTTCCTCCCTTCCCTTGGGCTGTGCTTTTTTCTTTCTTTTGTCCTTTCTAGGGAAATTAGAGCTTTCCTTTGGACTAACTGGAGAAAATCAACCATTTAGTTAAATTCTGTGTTTGTACCTTTATCTCCCTGTAATAGAGGCAATTTCCTTTCATCTGCACAAATATTTGGTACACTGGACTTTGCATTTACCTTTTAGTTTCTCCTCAGTAATTTTCCACTTGAGATCTTTTAGCAAAGATGGACATAAGTGAGCTTATGAGAAAGACTTCTAAATACTGGGAACATTTGGTTTAGAGCCAAACCCATCTCTTGTAAATGAGCAACAACTACAATCATCCAGTCCCAAATACCATAACCAGGTAATGCTGCCTGTTGGAGCAGATACTCCTAACATAAAGAGATCTCCTGGATGTCACTCTCCTTGCATATGCTCAGGAGGCCGAGGGCAGAAGATGCTCTTCCATTGGCACCAGGATGTCCAGAGCAAAGGCAGGGAGGCTGAGTTGGGCCACATGCCCATTTTCAAAGGTTTATTCCCCATGCAGTTCTCATTGGTAAGCCAGGGCTGTGCATTTTCATCCTGAGGGAGCAAACAGATGAAAGAAGATGCTGGCACTAAACAAAGCCAGAAAAGGACTGTCTTTGATGGGGGAACCCATCTAGGACCTCTAGGAGAGGCTGTGTCCCTGAGAGCTGACGTTTCCACTCTTCAATCACTCAAGACAGGCAGCAGCTTTGGCTAAGCTGCACAGAGTCATTGAGAGATTGCCATTTACTTGTTTCAGACCAAATCATGAAAGGAGCAGCTGCTTCAACCTCTCCAGTTCCAAAAGATGCCTTCAGGAGTGTGCAAGTCTTTGAGAAATATGTCTGTGCAAAGCTTGCACGTTGAGTCCCACACTGGGAACTTAGATGTATCTCTGTGGTGAACTGAGGACTCCATTTTGATCATGTTGCTTCACCTCTTCTCCCTTCTCCTTTCAAAGAGCCCTGGCCCCATCACTGGGTGGTGGTAAACTTTGAGGCTGTGGGCCACAGAATCACAGAATATGCCCAGCTGGAAGGACCCACAAGGACCACCTACTCCAACCCCTGGGCAGTACCATCCCCAAGAGCCACACCACATGCCTGAGAGCTTCCAAAAGCTTCTTGAACTATGTCAGACTTGTGCTGTGACCACTTCCCAGGAGAGCCTGTCCTCATGGAGAAGCAGCTGGATCCTGCTCAGAGCCACCTCAGTGTATGAACTTCCCCTTCAGGAGGGACAAGAGAACCTGAATTAGGCTGTCAGGTCACCTCATGAGACAGAGCTGGATGCAGCAGCGCAATGAGGCAGGAGACGATTCTGGGCTCTGCTCCAGGGCCTTGTGCAATGTGGACTTTAGGCCTGAAGTACCCCTGAAATGACAAGCAGACACTCAAAAAAGCTTTGAGCAGCAATTAAGTGACAGGCAGAAGCCTAGCACCAGCCCCCTGCAGATCCCCTGCTCAGAGCCACTCAGGGCAGTCACGCAGCAGGGAGTAGAAAGTTTTGGGAAATGAGTCTGGAGCATTTGGGGTATTTTTTTTAAACATTAGCTGACTGTCTGGGCAAATAATTTTCCTATGGGTGTCCTACAAAAAGCTGACTAACATGCTACACTAATGAACCTTTGTGAGTGGGGTGCCTTGTGGATGAGCCAGGATGGTTTCTAATTCTCTGAGCAAACACCGACATTCCCTAGCATGAGTAAGTTGAGTGGTTAGCAGTGACTAATGAACAGCTGGTATGAATTCCTGACACTCCTGGAATCCAGAAATATGTTGATGAATTCTGGCAGAAGCCCAAATATTTGCAAAGTAATGACTAAGGTGGTAATGAACTACAGCTGACTGGCTCATTCATGGTCAGAGGCTCAGGGATTTATTCCAGTGTACATCCAGCATCTCTGACCCAGTTCTGGGCCACCTTTTCCTGTGTGGAAGGTGGTGCATGCCTAGGGATGCTGCAGGCACTGCAGGGGAATGGGGACCCACTGGAGTGGGTTTGCTCATTTGCATTGCACACACGCTCCATCTCAAGGCAGCCAGGACTGCTGGCTCATGGGAGGGCTCCAAGCCCCTTCCCAACTGCAGGGCAAGATGCACAAGCAGCTCTACAAATACTGGCCCAGGCAGAGCAGATACTTCTGGGAAGAAGGAGACTGAGCAGGAATTAGGAAAATTTAAATTAGGAACTGTTTCATCTTGTACAAGAAGCAGAGCAGTGAAGACTGAAGCAGCTGAAAGAGGTGGAAAGACTGCCAGACAGGGACAGAACAATTTAGATTAGATAATTTCAAACTGGAAAGAAGATTATTCTCTGGAAATACAACCCACAGATGAACAAGAGAAGAATGAGAAAAGCCTATGCTAAAGAGCATGGATTCTATGCCACAAACATGTATTTACAGATGCTGACAGGCCCCAGTAAACCACTGTCTTCTACTGGGTCCCCTTTTAATGCTAGATTTATGCCAAAGCCCTGCACTGATTTCATAGGGTTCCTTTAGGGCGTGCACAGAGACAAATATGACCAAACCGTACCTTGGACAATATCCCTGAGATAGCTGGGTGTGTATCAGGCCTGTCTTCCAGCCCTCCCTTGCAAGCAGACACATTCAGTATAGGTGAAGACAGGCATATTTCCCAGCATGGACTGGGAATGTTACTCACAAATTTCCTTTGGTATATTCAAGCAGACATCTCAAATTAAACTAAACTAAACTCAACCCAACACATGGCCTCACTTTTCCTTTCCTTTTTTTTGAAAGGGATTTATTCTAATCTTTAATTAATTTAACTGTCAGGCAAAACCACAGATGGGTGAACATGACAGATTGATGTAGGCAGATGGAATAATGTTTGTTTTTATCCACAATCAGTGGGCACAGCAGTGACAGCCTTTTAATGCTGCTTTACAGGAATCAAGTGCTCTGAAACTTGACTGGAATTATGTCATGAGAAATAAATAGCCCAGCTGGAGCCAGAGATAACAGAGAGTGTAAGGCAATGGTGGTGCAAAATTGCTTAAGGGGAAAAATGCATCCAGAAATCATTGAATGTAACAAACCCAAGGACTCAGAGGAATCAGCTGACCTCAGGGAATGTTTCAGCTCTCATTGACTCCTCGTAGGCCAGCGATGAGGTCTCTACATTATTCAGGAGCAGTGAAAAACACAGCAAAAGGGTTTTCTTGGCAAGTGCCACCTTTCCACTGCTACCTCCACTGGCCTACTCTTCCTCCTCCTGCCTCACCATCAGCTCAAGTTCAGACCCCACTGATACCACAGGGACACGAACCCCACCATCCATGGCTGTCTCCCCTGCATGCACCCACTTGCTGGGGGTTTCCCACTGACACACAGGGGCTTTGCATTGGAGCAGGATTTTGTATCAGGGCAGGGCTTTACTTGTGCGACCTCCATTTTATGGTTTGCTCACTGCCAGATTTGAAGAGAGGAATCTAGACCACTGATGAAGTTCTCCCCTCAGTCCCCACTGGAGCCCCTGACTCTTTTGTCACAAAAAACCATAGCTGTTAGTGCTTTCCAAGAAAAGCAGCAGTGTTGTGCTAAATGTGCCGACTGGCAGCAGGTTGGCATTGGGTTTCTTTGTTAAAAGATAACAGAGCTTACGTTTTCCGGGAGAAAGAAAAGTCCTATTGATATAATAATATCATGCCAGGCAGACAGCCCTGCCTGTGTAATCCTCTTTGAGCACAATGCCCTGTTGTGGCTCCAGCATTGTTTCCAGCTGAAAAGTGGCTGTGATTTGCCTGGTCAAGGACGTTATCCTGACTGACGGCTCTACAAAAGGAGACAGCATGTGTGGCTGCTCCAGAGGCCAGGGGAGTCCACCTGAGGGGTGAGCGGATTGGGCAGGGACTGGGGCGCAGGGACCTTTCCATGCGTGCACCTCCTGTGGGTCAAAAGGGTGCCAGGGGCATTCCACGGAGCTGGGGAATCCCACGGCGCTGGCGGCATCCCACAGAGAAGGGCTGCAAGGGAAGCAGTGATATTTCTAAACCTGACAGCATTGTAGAAACAGAATTAGACACCGTTGGCAAAAACCCTGGATTTTCACTTTGTATTTTTTGCTGTTTACTGGCTACTGAAAGGCCAAGCTGGTTTACACTTTCAAAATGCATGATGAATGTGAGGATGTTTCTAAACAAAGAGCTAAAAAATCATACAAAGTTGTAGGCAGGAATGTGTCTTATGTTTAAATCTGTAAATTGTCCCTTTACCTTCTATCTCTTCTTGACAACCCATGTGAAATCAGAAAGACACCACAGCTTCAAAGCATTGATCCCAGCTTCCTTTGGAGCACATAGGACTTTTGTGGCAAATATGATGAACCTTGTGGGCACTTCTGTCACCTCATGGGCTAAGCTTTGTTTTTGCAATAAAGCTATGGAATTAAAGAGTTCGTAGCAGAAAGTCTGCAGTGAAGCTTTGCACGTATATCTAGTAACTCTCAAGTTGCAGAGCATTTGCCACTGGCAAAATTGTGTCTTCTATGTAAAGTGGTTTATTACAACCACTTGTGTCATAATGACCATCCTTAGGCTTCTGCAAAGCCTTCTTTAGGGCTAAACTCAGCTCTCAGGTATACAATGATAAATCTGGTTCATACTGAAGTCTTACAAAGGTCATTCAGGAGTTCCATGCTAGACATTTAAACTGAGGGTGAGTTTCACTCATATCTGAAAAGTCTGTGACAGCCGCATGGCCAGATGAGTGTGGGAATCAGATGGATAAGCAGGACAAAGAATGCGGGGAAAAAAGAGATTTGTTCTCCTCTTTAGAGTTGGAAACTCAATCAATGTCCTATCTCCATAAAAAAAAAAAAAAATAAAAAATCAGTGTTTTACTGATGATAAATGAGCACCTGCAGACTCCAGACCAAACCACCCTCATTTTCATTGCACATACTCAGGGGATGGCACTAGGAGATAGCGCCATGCCAATGGTCACCACACGTGTTCTGCAGCATCAAAGTGCTTCTCTGTTCTCTGAATAGGAATTTCAGGATTTAAATGCCAAGTAGTTCTGTGCTGGTCTTCCAAATCAGGCTGGTTTTCCCTCTCCTCATGGAAAAATGGGTGTGAAGTGCTAGGCCTGCAATGAAATCAAATTTTGCTCCGGATGTTCCAGACTGCCAAGCTAAGTGTGGCTGGGACAGTAGCTGATTACTGAGAGAAGTGCATCACCTGCAGCCTCTGACACCACTCCTAGATAAGGCATATAATTTTTTGACAACTTTCCATCTTTACTGACCAGGCCTGAACATGCTTAATTAGTGAGATCTGATGAGCGCTAAGCCTGAGGTTGTATTAGTCTTGCTTCTAAATTTGGACACATGCTTTGAACTAGTAATACACAAGTTAAAAGCATCATGTAAACAGGATTAGACTTGGCTCCCAAACCCTTGCCTTCTCCCTTATTTGAGGGAATAAGAGACAGCAGGAAAGCATGCAGTAGAGCAGATGCTTCGGACAAAAATGGCTACAGCTCTAAAAACACCCCTTTCAACATCTGTCTCTGAGCATGCAAGAACTTGGTGTGCCTGGGGTCCTGCGGTGGGTGTCAGCACTCGCAGGTGGGACGCTGTGCCTGGGAAGCAGGGGCACTCAGCAGCAGCAGGAGGGAGCCTGCCTGCAGCCCCTGTGAGCACAGGCCTGGCTGTGACACCGGGAGACACATCCCATGGGATGGCGCTGCACATCTGCACATCTGGACGTCTGCACATCTGCACATCTGCACATCTGCACTGCAGCAGCCTGTGAAGGCACACCGTGATCCAGCCTCCCTGATGAGAGGGACATCGGGACATCCACAGCCATTATGTGGCAAAAGCCACATGTGCAAAACTTTCAGGTGGAAAATGAAGAAACTGTCCAGGTAAAGAACTTTGTAAGGTTCACCCTATGAACCTTACGTAGGTCGCTCCCTGCATCCAGATCAGATCTATTCTGCTGAACTGCAGAGACCACGGACCAGGCAACCACTGCCTCCAGCCAGGGTACAGTGCTGACACAGTGAGCACTGAAGGAAATAAAATATGAAAGCCTTCCCCTCAGTGTTGTGGTGCAGGCATTTATCTGGGGATTTGCAGGCTCAGCAGGAGGGCACAAAGAATACACGGAGCTTGATATGTTTGAAAATATGTCAGATGGTACTGAAACCCATGCACTGATGGATGTATGCAACTCAGCATGTTTCATATATCTGAAGTACAGCTCCATGAGGGGAATTCAAGCTCTAGGCAGCACAGTAATTTTTCCAGACAAATGTCTTCATGTGTGTAAATTCAGTCTAGACCACTGAAATACAGATTCTTGTCTGATCTCTCAACATTTCTCAATGTAAGTATTAAAAAACAATTTATCATGTCTTATTAATATAACCATGGATGAACTCCAGTTTTGGAGCTCTGCGTAACATGAATGCTCTGAGAAATGTATGTTCATATTGTTCCCAACCAATATCCAGCATCCCTGAGCAGGCATCTCCCAGGCTAGCTAGAATTCCTTAATTTGCATTTCTGTTTAAGAGAGAATTAAATCCCCTTTATGGGCTATTTTGCCCTCTTTTCTTTTTCTCATTTATGTGCAGATGTTTCAGAATTGGAGTAAAGTGCTTAGGAAAAAAAATCTCCCAGCTAATGAACAAAAGACAGCATTTAATTTAGTCACTTTCAAGTAAACCAGGCAAGCCATTCAGACATTTGTAGCCTAACAAGATCATCAAGGCTAAGAGGCTCGTGTTGTTCTGGTGAATTATTTGCCTTGTACTTAGAGCAGTCTGTAAACTGTTTCTTTCTATATAATGAGAAGGAATTTTACACATGTAAAGAATTCTCCATGCTTCAGTTTACAGATGTGATTTAGCAGTCCTTGCCTTCAGAGAGCTTGATGAAGAAATATCTAAAATATTACAAGAGGGGTCCGAAATGGCACTGAGAACCCAGGACTGGCTGCTTTCTGGACTCATTTAGCCTGCTTCAGCAAAAGAAGTGCTTTGACTTTTGGAAAGTGTATTCAGTGGCTTGGAAGGAAGTGTACTAAAGCCAAAAACATCTTCTGGAGACTTTGAAAAGCAATAGAATCCTCTATTCTTCTTTATGTATTTGTTTTCCCATTGAAAAGTAGTTCCAGTGGAACATATCAAAATGGTTTGCTGTGAAGGTGTTCCAAATATTATGAAATACTTTCGATACAGCCTCCATATCATAAAGTGGAAAAACTCATCTTCTCAAACCATTTTTCCCTTGTCTTAAATATTTCCAAATGAGCATGCACATAGAAACTTGAACTCTTCACACACTAGAAAAAGTAACATCAGCTCCTTCCCTTGCCCCAAGGAATATCAGAGAAGCAGCTGTTTGTTCTGTTTGCAGAGGTGGTGGCCCTTAAGCATCAGTGTCCTCTAAAGGTTCCTCCACTCCTCTCTGAACTCCTCCTCACTCACCTCCCTCCAGACTCCTGCATTTCACCAGTCACTTTTATCTTCAAACATCAGACATCACCTCATTTGCAAACCTGGGTCTGAACCACACTTAGGAGAATCCTGGTGCAGATATTTTATTTGAGAATTTAAGACACGTATCACTGGGGGCTATGACCAGCACCGCTCTGTTAGTGGCTCTGAAATGCAACACTGAAACCTTTCTCCTTTGGACTATGTCTCTTTTGGCCCAGTCCAGATTTATCTTCCTTTTTTCTTAGTCTTGTTGAGTCCAATTCAAATTTAGTGCTGAAAATGAACTTGGGAGAAAATAAACTGAATGTGCATTTTCACAGTCATGCTTTTTTTTTTTTTTTTTCTTTTTTCTTTTTTTTTGCATAAGCAAATTTTTTGTAGTTGAGGAAAGCTTCTTTAATATTAGTTTGGTAGGCCAGGGCTCCTTAAAAATAGATAATAAACCTTGTTCCCTGCTATGTACTGTGTGCTTAAAGCAACTCAGGAATATGAACCTGGGCCCTGGTATCACTGGTGAGTCTCCCAGAGGAAGAGCCATATGTGGCTGCCTCCCTCCCAGGGATGTTTTGCATCACCCCAGCTGCACTCCTATCTACACCACCACTCATAACTCCTTCTTCATAAAGTCAGAGCTTCTCCCTCAGCAGCAGAACTTTCCTCGTGGGAAGGACAAGACATTTCTGTGGTTTACCCCAACAGCAGATTCTGATTCTCCTTGTCTTTGACAAAGCACACATCTACATCCATACCCATTTCACTCCTCTCCTGTTTAGTCTCCCATGAAATTCTGCATCTAGGCATTTTCTCACAAAATTCTCAAGACAGTTTGGGAACAAACATGTGCCTTGTTCACTTAGCAGTATCTTACTGCAGCCTTAGACCATGTCAGACAGTCTTTTAATTTGGATTAATTTAGTTTCTTTCTCTCTCTTTGCACCTTTTCCCATCAATAGCTCTGTTTGAGGCCACTGGGACAGTACCAGCTGTCACTTGCCAGCAGATGATGTCACTGTCACATACAGCTGCTGGGCCTCTATTTTCACAGGAGGCAAGTTCCTCTGGATCTCTAGACAGACCACACAGTTTAGACTGCATCTGAAACCTAGAGCAATACATCTGACCTTTTCAACAGCTGTAGTTCCTGAAATTGACTGATTTACTGTCAATTCTACCCAGATAATTTTAATCTTCACATTTGTCTTGGAGCAATTTTCCTGCCTGCATCAGATCCAAATGTAACATTTTCTGCGGATGTCAATGACATGCTCTCACCTCCAGCTCATTAACAAAGCTGTTAGAAACCTTTTGTTGGTCTTCAGCATGATTTACTATGTGCTGCTGCTTCTCATGACTAAGGGGGGCTATTAGTGGGTCTGGAACATCGCCAGTGTGCCTGGAAATTTTCTGTGTCTCCCTAGTCGAAGTCCTGCCTGCAAGACAAGCTGCTTAGAAGATAGAAACAATATAATAACACAATTTTAGACCATGGCCATTTCCTCCCTTCTGAAACAGAAGTTGCTTCTTTGTTATTTTACATGCTTCTCAATACTTCAGCAATGGCAGTGAGCTTTTCCTGACCACAACACTTGAGTACTTAGAGAGCTATGGTTCAGAAAGTCTTCTTTCTTATTTCTAAAGCAGCTGAGCTATGGGAACAGCACACTGTGATGATTCTTTTTATTTATTTACTTATGTATGGTCTGAGTTGTTTTTTCTTTCTTTGCTGTCACATTAGGTCTTGCTGGCATTTGCTTTAGAGTGACTGTTTCCAGCATGATAGGTGGCATTTCTCTGCAGTAGTGCTGAAAATTGCTTCTCTTAATGAAACCATTTCATGTTTCTGCATTAAAATTTGCAAAAAAACTCATTAAATTTTCATTGTCTACCAGTATGCAGCCAGTCAAAGACCTTACAAATAAATGGTTTTGCTCTTTTTGAGTCAAATTATTAAATGTGAAAACATCACTTAGAGGACATACAATTGAGGGCTTCAGTTTGCATAGAAAACTCTCAGATATCACACAAGATATATGCAGCAAAGGTGAAATAAGATTCCCCAAGTCTGCCTCCTGTCTCATTAGAAGCAGGGGCATCTCTTGCCTGTAGTGACCAATCTACTCAACACTGCTGTTGTTGGGGGCTTTGATCGAAGATCTCTTCTTTGTAAGCACCGCTCTCCAAGCTGAAGGTAAGGTAATTCCATGACTGTCAGAAAAGAACAGCTCATCATGGACAGCCCTCCACAGCCCTCCTGCCAAACCAGGCTGAGGAAGTTCCAGTTGCTGATTTTCACACACAGACGAGTCACATCCAGAGCATTTCTGCCAGACCCAGAGGTTCCCTGCCCACCACTCCAGTGACATGGGGAGTGGGCAGGATTTCACGTGTGGTTCCTGACAGGAACAAAAGTCACAGGACAATTCACTCACAGTGCACCTGGATTTTAAAAGACAAACTGCAGACAACAGTGAAAAGCAACAATTAATAGTATTCCCAGTTCTTTTCTTGATTTCTTTTCCCAGGCTGACGCCTTGATCAAGATGTCATGAGGAAGCCAACGGAGGAAGAGAGAGCGCTTGAGAAATCAGGCCCAGGACCTCAGAGCTGAACTGCTGCCTGGAAATCAGCTGATGTGTGCATACCCGAGCCCAGGGCTGCCTCCCATCCCTCTGAGCAGCTGTAGCTTCACTGTGGTATCATACGACCCCCTGCTGGCCTCATTTTTCTCCTCAGCACTTCTGGCATTCCAATTTTTCTGGTTTCTCCCTCCTCGGGGATCTCCAAGGTGTCACCTCCTGCAGGCACTCCTTTCTGAGGATGAAAGCAATGTTTTTTGGGAGAGGATGGCCTCGAGAGGGCCCGGCGGTGCTGCCCAGCATTGTCCTGCTCCCTCTGCAGCGGTGGTGACGGTGCCTGGCAGGACCCAGCCGTGTCTCAGGCTAATGAGTTGTCACAATCCCGTCCCCGTGCCTCGCCTCCCGGGCAGGTTATTATTATGAGGGCTGTCAGTGGCGGGTGAGGATGGGGCAAGCAATCCATTTCTGCAGCCAGCGGGGAGCTGCGAATCTGTTCACAGGGGATCAGCGGGGTGCTGTGGGAACCGGCCTGCCCTGCAAGCGTCCACCAAGGGCTACCATTCAAGAGAGCACCGTGGGTTCATGGCGAGCCAGCGAGCTTGCCTCTAATGTATGCCCTAATGAGTCAGCGGAGGGTGTTCTGCCTGCCTGAATGTCTTTAGTGTGGCAAAGCGGAGTGGACATTCCCATACAATAGTGGGCTTAAATTCAGCCTCTCACCGACGTCTAATTCATGGGCGGAACAGCTTTTGTCATACCTATAGAAGAGAAGTACAGTAGGTCTTTGCTCCAACTAATTGGAGTTGACAATCCCATATCTATCCATATCTCAGAGCCATTTGCACACAGTTGGAAAGGGAGGCATTTCGTCTTCGCTCATGTGGTCAGCCACCGGGAAGGGAAAACAATGTCTGGATGGGTTTCTGCTTCAGGCAGCCACAGATTCGCAACAAAAGATAATATAACCTGGCAATGGCTTTTTCACTTACTTAATGGCAGGTAGAGCAGTAAGGGTTATCTTTCTTACCTTCATTCTCCAGCTTTTAAATGATGCTTCCTTTTCCCTACCCATGCTTTGATATCTCTGCAGGGCACCCTTTCATGACTGTTGGTCACCCCACAGCACAGGGATCCATAGTGCACAAGTCTTCTGGGTGCCACCATAACCTCAAGGGCCAGAATTGAGCACAAAACACCCCTGCTCTGCAAACAGCAGTTTCACAACTTGCTAAAGGCTGCTTGCTGGACCAGTAGTAGGGGTAAGACTGATCCCTGACCCCAGAATGATAAAGTGCATCCAAGGTGTCTCGTGTTTGAGTCTTTTCGAGCACGACATGAACTTCTGCTACACTCAACACTTTATCCACTGCCTCATTCAGACACAGCATTTGAGTATATTTGTATTTGAGTGTACACAGAGAGTATTAATGCTTCCAATTTAATCTGGCACAGAATACCTGAAGAGGAAAACTTCCCAGATTCTGTGAAGAAGCCAAATGGGCACTTTGGAGTGATGTGGCAGTTACAATTGGATCCTCCTCTTTCTTCAGTAGATCATTTTCTCCTCAAAAGCATCAGCCACAGATCTAGGTCCTGTCCCCTCCCCACCTATGGCAGTATTTGGGAAGAATTAACAGTGGTTTGAGACAACTTGGGGAATTTAAAAAAAAAATAAATTTTTTTTTTTAGAATAAATGCTTGGATTTGTCCACTTGTCATGGTAAAACCTCCAGACTTGCTCAGTGCAATCCTCAACTCTGTTAACAGTATATGATGAAATAATTTAACTAAATTACTAGCCTTTTCCACTTACTACAGGCTTATTCCACATGGGATCCAAAATGTAGAACATGGTAAAATTGCCTGGTTGGTACTTCATGCTGGGACTGAAAGAGACTGCAACACCACCAGGCTGGAGACAAATAAACTTTACACATCAATCCTCTTGACTTAGAGGTCATTTAGTTGTTCTTGATTTGACATGGAAGTTTTGTAAGGCGCTATAGAGTTGGGAAGCAGAATAAAGCCACACAATATATAAAAAAGGATGAGATAAATTGCCACTTTATTTTTCTAAATATGTTCACTAAAGATATTAATTTACTTATGAGGAAAAGCTTTACTATGTTTTTGCTTTTAAAAAATAATGATCTGCTGGAAGTGTGGGAAATATGTTTTAAAAAACCCAGTAAATGGAGCACACGTCAGTAAAGACAGCTCAATTTTGTTACGGTGGTGTGATCACAAAAACATTTTCTACCATGCAACTTTTAATTAGTCTCGCAAAAAATTATTCTGCTTCATTTATACAGAGTACAGTAAATGGCTACATAAATGCATAAGGAATGAAATAAATATGCTTTGTTCAAATGTGGTAAAATAAGATAAGAGAAAGAAGTTTCTTTCTGTTTCCCCTTGTATTTATCATGAGGCAAGTCAATGTTTCTCCATGAAATACAGTAATTATGATAAAAAATAAACCGAAGTGAACTTCTTCACTTCACACTTCAACAATCTTCCAGCCATACAGACGCATTCATGCATGTATGGCTGTCATTTCCAATCCAGACAATTTTTGATAAGCTTTAGCTATTCTGAGGTGCTGCCAGTTTGAGTGACAACCTTGATACCTGCAACTAAATGGTTAATCTGTTCACTATTGTGAATGTAATCAGTGCTCTCAGACACAGTGAAACCCCACATTTTTCTGATGTCCCCAGTAAAGTGGTTGTTAGTAAATAATATAGACTATATGTACATACAATGTCCAGCACATAAATACATATTAACATGCATGGTACTGTCTGCACACATTCTGTGGCGTCACATATATATATACACAGACATAGGAATATTAACCACACAAAATATGAAAAGCAAAACATATTAAAAAAAAAAAGGTTTGCCTGTGCTATAAATAAAAAAAAAAAAAAGATTAAGTGATGCTTTTCAATACAGCAGCATTTCAGATGCGCAGCTCGGGTCTGAGTCATGTGTGCTCTATGACTGTTTAGTATAATTCAGCATCCAGTTCCCATGAAACTCAGGAGCATTCTGCCCTTGAAAGCACAGTCATTACTTCCATCCTGCTGCTATTTAAACACACTAGAGGATGATGTGTACTTCCAAACATGAATAAGGCAAAACCAGTGAAGGCAAGGGTTATGTAGGCAAAGGGTATTCAGCTTCCCTCATTTGCTAAAGACATTACAGCTCCAAGCAATGTGCTGAGCTTGCACCTTTTAGTCTATTATCTGAGGTTGGAGTCAACTTGGCTCATCAAAAAAGTTGTCTTTTTCATTTGTATAGGCAATTATATATTCATATGTTTGCTCAGCACCAGAAACACTGGTCTGCAGTATTTTCCATGTATACTTAGCTTACTGATGTCGACTACTCATGGAAAAAAATCCAATTTCATGCAAATTTTCAGAATAAACTCCCTGAAATTCTTATGTGACCCATAAAGAAAACATATTGTATGAATAGTGCATGAATAGAGGAATGGGGTTTCTTTACATATAGCCTCAAAGGTACCTCACAAAACAGGTTCTTAAGTCTGGTAAATGTTGCCCTCCAAACACCACAAAAAAAGTAGAGCTTTATAATAAAGATCTTTGCCCACATAGTCTGTGGGAAACACCCTCCCCAGGCCGAAATTCAGATAGTTATTAAATGGTGATAAAGTATCATGGCATTCATGTTTCCAGACACTCTTATGGAGGGGTACAGTGTCTGCCAGGGTGTTCCAGTGGGAGCTGGTGTGCGGATGCTGGGACAGGAGCAGTGTCACCCATGGCCACAATCACACCTCACCTCAGACAGACCAGTCCAGGGGACAGTGGGAATTGCCGTCCCCTTCACTGTACTGGGAATTATCTGATCAAACACTTAATGTAAAGTCATAGCTCCATTAAAATTCTTGGTGTCTCAACACAGCACTATTGTGAACCAAGCTGAAACAAGACTACTCAGCATTGGACTTTGTGCCTGTTTTTAAATAAATCTTTAATTGTATCATTTAATCCTCCAGATCTCCTTTCCCTGAGATAAAACATGGTAAGAGCTTCTTCCTGAGCGTTTAAAGCAAAACCCCACAAAACCACAGATGAGCTGATGTGTTTTATGTTCAATGCACAGAAGTATGTAAATCCATAAAGTGTCACAGGAATGAGCTAGCCCTTTCCCTCTTATAATTACCTATCTTTTACAGCCTGTCAAAACAAGTACTCACTTGCCTTACATGAAGTGTCACAGGAAAGGAGCACCAATATCAGTCCATTGCAACCCACAACTGATAAAAAAACCTCAAGAATTGTTTCAAAAGTGCATCATTTGCCAGAAAATACTCAACACTGTATGTAAGGCTATGCTACATTTTTGCTTGCTGTGCAGCAAAATAAAATGGGTACAAAAGTTTAATGTCAAAGCTAGTGTTTATTATACACAATCCATATCAAATGCATCTGTTTATAAGTGCAGTTGGCAAAGCTATTATTAAGGTTTCAATGTTTTCCATTTAAGTTCCTCTGTCTTTGCTGCTTGTAACTCTTTAATTGTTTGTATAAACATTTACAGGAGGCAGATCTCTAGAAAAGCTTCCCTGGAAGCAGGAAATACCTGCTTCAAGCTGATATGTTTCAAGAAAATTTCAGGAGGTCATTTCCAAGAATGATGCTTGGGAAAAACATAGGTTCCTTTCCCTCTACTTAAAAAAAAAAAAAAAAAAAAAAAAGAAAGGAAAAAAGAAAAAAATGTTTCTTCTGGAAAAAAAGTTTTAGAGCAAAGACAAGTGTTGCAGCAGATAGTCTTTGTTAAGGGTGCACCTTTTGCTGTGCCTGTGAGATGTGGCCATGGTCTAACCCTTGAACATACCCTAATCCTCCAAACCATCCCAGCTTGCATGCAGTGGCTGGAGAGAGCCAGCTCAGACACCACAACAAGTCTGCTGGCAGAGAAGCAGGCTTTTTCCAATTGTTTTTATTACCCAAACCAGCTAAGTGTCTCTGTCCTGCATTGCAGTAAACAATGCAATCAGGGCAGGATCTTCCCTTTGCTGGCCTGGTCAGCACCTATCGGTGCAAGTGTGCTGCTCACTGCACTCCTGGGCACCAGAGTGGATCCCTGCTGGACACCTCTGGGTCAGTCCTACTGCAAGAACACACTCTGCTTCACCACCTGGGCCTTCCCACTGCCTGCAGACTGGCACAGAGGAGACACTGCCCTGGAGAAGGAGGGCACCAAATGAATGTGAATGCCTCTAAGAGACTGGGCTATGCTGCTGAGGCCACTCACTTGAGGCCAAGTGCAGAGAAGAACCCAAAGGGAGCAGTGCGGCAGTAGGGCCAGGTTATCTGGGGCGTGCAAGGAGCATCAGGAATTGTCAGGGCACTGTTAGATGTCACAGACATCTTTTCATAAAAATCCTTTCTTGAGGATTTTCCCTTCTGGGAAGCTGAGGCCCCAGAAAAAGAATGTAAACAATGGTTATCTGCTGCTGTGGAATGCAACAGGTGCACCTGTGATTGGCCCATGTTGGATGTGTATAATTAATGGCCAATCAAGGACTGAGCTCTCTCTGGGACAGAGTCGGAGAGAGCTCCTTTGTTATTCATTCTTTTCTATTCTTGGCTTAGCTAGCCTTCTGAGAACTTTCCCTTCTATTCTTTTTAGTATAGTTATAATGTAGTATATATATCATAAAATAATAAATCAAGGCTTCTGAACACGGATTCAACATTCTCGCCTCTCTCTCATCCTGAAACCCTTGTGACCACTGTCACAGTTAGAAGCACTGAAATTGCTCACAGTTTCTCTCCAGGCTCTTGGCCCAAGCAGGGAAGCTCAGGGCACATCAGCTGCCTCCTCAGAAACACCTGCTGGGCAAAGGGAAGCCAGCTCTCATCCTCCTCATCCTCTGTGCACTTTGGAGAAAACCTAACAGTTGTATAATTGATCTCACAGAGCACTCAGCAAAACAAAAGCAGGAATGCCAAACTAAATGACAACTTGCAGCTTTACAGGAAGCAGTTGTGTCAAGGGAACACCAGCACATCCATGGACTCCTGATTAAAAAGGAACCAGATAGAGCTGGTCTCTGTGAGCTGTCATTGACATGAGGCAGTGAAAACGTCACTGGCCAAAACTCCAACTTACTGAGCTCTCAGACAACTCTCAATCAAGGCATTTCTGTGATTCCACACTGCACCCAGCACATACAGCTGGGCACTACCCCAACAAGTATGGAAGTCAGGGCAGTGGTAATTTGGGGAGGGTTGGCATGTAACCAGTGTAAACAGCTACGGCCATGCTCTCTCTCCTGGAGTTGTAACAGATGATGTGTGTTGAACCATGGGATTCTGAGTTATGAGCATACTGCAGTCTTTTGTGCTGTCTGCCTTGGCCATTTGGTCCTAATTAAGTGACCATGCTCACAGTTAATTCCTGGTTCCTACACTCCTTCCTTCCCTCTGGGGCTGCAGGCTCTGAGAAAAGCCTGTCCACCTCCACAATCTCGGACTCCTGCTTGTTTCAGACAGGCAATGAGATGTTCCAGGGTTCTGGAAGCTGACCCCAAACTGGCTGTATGAAAGCTTCTCCTCCACTCTGCTCCACGGAGAAGGTTGTACACACACATTTGCTTTTACAGTGGACCCTTGGCTGTCCCTCACCCAGAGGGGCCTAACAAAGGAACACCAGTTTAGCAGAGAGGCAGAAGCCACTGGAAGCCACTGGTCTCAGATGCAGGGCAGTGAGTGCTGCCTCCAAGATGAGATGTGGGCCTTGGGCTCAGGTTCAAGTCAAACACGAATCGCAGACATCACCTCCAGCACATTTCCAGAGCACAGGGGGCTTGGGGATTTTGTCTGTCTGCAGATCCTTCCTCTCTGGCCCAGCTGCCTAAGGACCAGCACTGGCTTTCCTGGGAGGGGTGCAAATAACCTAGTATACTTTGCAGAGGCTCCAGCTCCAAATCACTCTTCCCTCTGGCTATCAGAAGAATAGATATATCTGACCAAATGAATAGAACCACAGCACATTAAAGCTTCTCTAATAGAAGGAGGTCTGGACATATTCATCCCTGCAGCTGCCAGTCAATCTTGATGACTCAGGATGGTTTCTTTTTCTCCCTCCCCACAAGATTTGGTGTTAAAAATGGCAGCAGATGAGGTCCTCTGTCATGGCAGAGCTTGCCACCTTACACAGACAGCCTCCAACACCAGCCAGACTCTGAGCCCTGATCTGACAGATTTCTCAAAACACCAACCCTTAAACAACTTCTGTGACTTGGAGCCAGTTATTAATATCTATTAAGATGTTTGTGTGAAAGCTTGGTTTCCAAAGTCTTTCTGCATAATACCTGATCTCCTTCTTTCTGACACACACAAGTACACCATTTTATTATTTGTACAGGTCACTTTGTTTTCCTCAGTACATAATTTCAGTACCAATTCATTAATGTCAAAGCATAAAAGAAGCAACCGCACAGAAAGCAACAAAAGTTTGCTAAACCCAGAAGATAACAGCTGATAATTAAGGAAGTCCCATTATTTCTTGGCAAAGGAGACTGTGTTTTCAGAGACACATTCTTAAAGGGCCTCTCTTTAGTGTAGCTGCATAATTTGCATGAACACTATTTGCACAGAAAAATAAAGGTATTCAATATGGATAAAAGAAGCCTTTAATGTGCCCATAATTTCTGTACAATACCCATCCCATGCCCCTTCTTGTTGGCACAGCCTGTTCTTGTGACAGGTTCACAGAAGGGCCACTGGCAGATCTTTGATGGTGTGGAGAAAAGATTTGGGCTTTTGTTAGCACATACCTGCCCCCCATCTCCACCCTCAGTGTCATTTTATACTGATATCATTGCAGAAAAAAGACATTGTACTGATCTGAAACTGTGCATAAATCCTCTCCCCAAGAAGAAACCCTTCCTTTCCATCTTCCCAGGCTCACCTCTGCCTCCTGCCCTGGGAGTCCTTCACACCATGGTCTCCTGCTTACTGGGCAAGTCCATCCCAAACAGACTTTTGCATTTTGTTTGTGTTCCCTCACATTAGTGTTGCAGACACTGCCAGGCATGCAGGGGCAATGGAAAGTGTCCTGGTTTTTGTGGTTCCCCTGTGTCCTTCCCTTTGGCTGTTTCCAAGTGCTGTTCAGCAAGACTGAGCCACAACCTTACACTGAGATGAAAGTCTGCTAGCATGTGGAAAAAGGCATGTTGCTTGGATGAAGCCTGAAACAGGCTCACCAGTTTCTAGTACTTGGATCCTGTATATCCACCCCTGTAGCACAGTGGCTTTGCTTCTGTTGAGACTCTCAGAGAGCAATTACAGCCCCCTGTTGTTCCTAAGTCTGATGTCACTACCTCCCAGCTCCCAGCCACAACCTGTGGTCAAGGTCTGTGGTGGATGGTTATGGCCTCACATGGAGATTTGATCAAAGATGGTCTAATTCAAATGACAATCAGAAGAGATGAAAGGTGTTTCACTGGTAGACATTTCGGAAAAAATACTGCTTGAAGCAAAACTGTTTTACTCTGGCAAAGGCTCATAAAGTCAGGACTGTACCTCACATGAGGTATAGTCCTGCCAGCAGTCCACACAATACTGCTACAGCAGTTCCCAAGTCACCAAGAAGTGATAAATGACACAGATTTTTCTGCATGTAGAGAAAATCTTGCATTACTTATTGAAAAAGATTTTTAGACAAGATACTCTCTACTGACAAATTGTGGGCAAGATCTGATTTTTCATTACAGTGTGATATCAAATGGAAAATCTTCCATTATGCCTATTCCTGAAGGAAAAATAGATGTTCTTCATGTCAATACATGGCCTGAGTCCTAGGTCCTGGTTACATTTTACCAACATTGCTACAACAAGAAAACTCCCCAAGTGTGCACAGAGCTTCAAAATCCTCCCAGGGGCACAAGAGTCATAACCACTGCATCCCAAGAAGTTAGAGCAGAGAGCTTGTCAGGAGTTGGCTACTTAGCCTACTTAACACTGCCAGCCTTAGACTGAGGGATCATCTAACAGGTTCAAGGACCAGACTTGGCCTGGCAGTCTGTCAAGGGGGAGGAAGGAGGGTGGTGTGTCTTTACCTGGGACAGGCTGTATGGGGAGAACAACAGGATCTTACAGGGCTTTGTCAGTTCTGAACCCAGCAGAAGCAGAAGTTCATCTGCCACACAGCAGGGCTAATTCCCTGCTGCTACACTGGATCCTTTTTGATGTAAACCTGTCCTTTGAAGGTGCTGTCTTCTGATGGAGCTTCCATTTTGTTAAGTCAGCTTTGTCCATTTGCAGTTCAGGGCTGTGCTTTCATGGCTGCTTTAAGTTCTTTGACTGCAGCTGGTGCCCATGACATGGTGATGGCAAAGCTGATGCTCTTACTGCCCTGTGGACATGACTGTGGGGTATCAGAAGTAGTTTGCCTGATGTGGAATAAGAATGCAGTGGAGGAAACCCCCACTGACAGTGGCATATCACTGGGAAAAGATACTAAATGTACAGCCTAGAAGCTGGCATATGAGGCAGCTCTGAAAATTTCCTTAATAAGTGTTTATGGCAGGCAGAAACAGGTTATGGCAGGGAGTTCCTGTCCCAGCAAACCTGGCTGAATCAGGAAGGAGTTCTGGGCTGCTGAGGTTTCTCTCAGCAGTCTGATGGTACAGGGGCCCTCTCAGCCTGGTTTTATGGCAACACAGTGATGTCAGTGAGCAATTGCACCTACACAGACAGCACCATCTAACCAGCCCCTCCACCAGAAACCCTGCTTCCCTTGAATGTCCAGCTGCTTGATGTGTTTCCTTAGGAACACAGAGCAGGCACTTGTGTTAAATTCCCACCCCTGAGCTGTAGGAGAAAATCCTATCCATCCACCCCGGAGCTAAGGTTTGGATTAATCTATTACAACAACTCTTTCCTGTTCATTTCCTGTTGAGCAACAGCCTAAACACCCTGACCCAAAGGCAGAAAAGAATGCAAATTATTACTTCCCCTATTACATGGGAAATACAAAGAGGACAAAAGGTGAACTTCACCCCTGTGCTGAAGGTCTGAAGATCACCATAAGAAGACTGTCTCTGAGTCAGAATGATTCAGGCAACAAGGTAAACAGCAAATTCCTCATAAGGGCCAAAGAAAAACATCAGCTATTTAATTTCCTGATTATCTGACTTACTCAGTTAACTACATCAGATGCAGTCACGCATTCAGTGCTTTCAGTACCTTCCTACCCTACCACTGCACAAAATTGCTGCAGACCCAGTCTCCAGCTGATGAGATCACTGACGTGTGAATTCATGGAACAACTGGGAAAGTCAAGCACTCTCACTCTCTGACTTCTACACTGGGATCCATGACCCTGGGAAATGCTTGTTTCTTGTAACAACACGGCTGGAATATTTACTCATTTGAACTCATCAGAGTGTATTAAAAGAGAAATATAAATGCTCCTATTTTTTGGTACACAAAAAGTTTTCCCAACATAGGAGACACTGTGGTCAAAATTGGTTTCATATGTAAAAATAACTACTGCTATTTACAGATAACATATCAAACCTGTTATATTGCCATTCACAGATATACATGCTTATCTTTGTCAGAACAGTGCAAAAACTGCTCTTACAGTATGATTTTATTCAAGATACTCACTCTAAGCTCATTGCCACATTATACATGGTATCATGTGAAATCAGCTGTTCTATATTGCAAATGGCATGAAAAATTATATATATATATACACCATTTCCCATTGTGTTAATATTTTTCCTTCATAGTCAAAACACTGACTTTCTTACAAAAAAAAATCTTATAAGTTAGTTGCTTTTTCAGCTGGCCTATAGTGAGTCCTGCCACCAGAAAGATAATTAGCATTATTTTGCTGTTGTTTCTGTTGTCCATCCACTACACAGTAAAAGAAAATGACACTTATTTCTAATGGCCATGGGAATGCATGTTTAGATATCTTCACAAGAAGTTCCACCTCAACATGAGGAAGAATTTCTTCATGTTGAAGGTGGCAGAGCACTGGAACGCTCTGCCCAGGGAGGTCGTGGAGTGTCCCTTTCTGGAGACATTCCAAACCCACCTGGACACGTTCCTGCTGCAGGTGACTGGATGATCTTCAGAGGTCCCTTCCAACCCTAACAGTTCTGTGGTTCTGTGACTGCACTTGTGGTATATGCTAGTGAACAGGAATTACAATTCCATCTGTTCCACCCCTACATATTCCCGCTGTGTAAGGAAGTCTGGACCTGGAGGAGATGGCTTGTTGCATCAACAGCTTTAAACGTGCAGATTTGAGGAGGTGAGAATGGTTTTGCCTTCAATACCAGGGCACTGGAGTCATGTGGAAGGTGAAGAGCACAAAACCCGTAACAGTTCTGTCACTGAGAGGTCAACTTTCCTGAACGCGTGTTTCTCACATTCAGCACTGAAGACCAAGGGAATATACAGTATGCAGGAACAGAAATATACATTGTGGCACGTGAGGAATTTATACATGGAGCAGTAGAAGACATTAGGGAGGATGTGACAAACTGCTGAAGTGTACAGGCGGTGGTTCAGAGTATTTGCCTGTCGAGAGTTAAGACATAAATTAGCACTGATGTTTCACGACTGTCTCTATACCCAAGGAGTAAAAAGACACTGACAGGGAATGCGTACCTAATGTGACCTATAAACGCTGATATTTTCCATCCTTGCGTGTGGAACCACGGAAAGGTGCTGGATTCTGGATTGTTTTTCGCGGACGGACGGACGGACGGACGGACGCCGCCAGGCTGTGGCCGCCCGCGGGGCTCGCCGGCACCGCCGGGAGAGGCTGTCAGAGCGCTGCCGCCGGTGCCACGACCGCCGGTGCCGGGCGGGCGCTGCCCCCTCGTGGGGACCGGCCCGTACAGAGCAGCGCGGAGCGGCACGCCGTGCGGAGCGGGCACGGCCAAACGGGGCGCGCGGCGCTGTCCGCGGGCACGGGCACGGGTACGCGCACCGGGCACGGGGCACGGGCACAGCGCGCGGGTACGCGCATCGGGCACGCGCACGGGACGCGGGCTCACACCCCCGCACCGCCCACAGCCGCGCGACCACGGCGCGCCTCGCGGCAACAGCGATTGGTTGCGACGGGGGTGGGGGTAAACTGACTGGCCAATGAGAGAGGCCCGCGGCACCGGCGAGCCAATGGGCAGCCGCGCCTGAGGTTCGGCGCGTCGTTGCCCGGCAGCCAATGGGAGCGCGGCGCGGGTGAGAGGTCGGAGGTGGGAGCGCGGCGCCCCCGGAACGGGAAGCGGAGCCGGCTCCCAGCGCCTCCCGCTGTCCCGCCCTCGCACGAGGGCTTCCCGCGCGGGCCCGCGCCGCTCCCGCCATGGTGAGCGGGAGCCGGAGGGGCGGGAGCCGGAGGGGCGGGAGCCGGGCATCTACCGGCACCGGGCAGCGGGGTGGGAACCGGGAGGCCCGGGAGCCGAGAGGGGCGGGAACCGGGCGCTGGGAGGGGCGGGAGGCGCTCCGTTACCGGCCCGGGGCGGGGCGGAGCGGAGGGCGGACGGGCGGCGCTGACCGTGTGCTTGCCCCGCCAGAGCCTGCCCCTGAACCCGAAGCCGTTCCTGAACGGGCTGACGGGGAAGCCGGTGATGGTGAAGCTGAAGTGGGGCATGGAGTACAAGGGCTACCTGGTCTCCGTGGACGGCTACATGAACATGCAGGTGAGGGCCCCGGCGCTGGGGGTGCCCGAGCTGGGGGTGCCCATCCCCGGGATCCCCGGGCCCGGCTGGATGGGGCTCCGGGCAGCCCGGGGTGCGGGAGGGATCGGTGCCGTGGCGGGGCTCGCACTGAGCTGAGGGTGATGCCCGAGTCGGGACCTTTCCCGCCGCCACCCCTGCGTTCCTGGGGCACGGCCGGTGTCCCGGTGGGAATGCGGTAGGAGCGGCAGCGGGGCCGGTCGGGCACCCCCGGCCGCTGCAGCCGGGCCCGGGCCCGGGGCTGGGGCACAGCCGTGATGGGCTTTGTGGAGCCGCTTTTATTGCTGCCATTCTGACATTTTTATCATTTTCCTTTCAAGCTTGCAAACACAGAGGAGTACATAGACGGTGCGCTGTCTGGACACCTGGGTGAAGTGTTGATAAGGTAATTGGGATATTTATTTATGGTGGAGGAAGGCTCTAAATCGCCTCACCACTTGCATGCAAGCTTATACTTGTGAATGTTGTGTTTCTTGCCAAATTAAGATGCCTAGTGTAGCTGTTAGAGGAAGGCAATGAATGTGTCTTTTATATCAAAGTCCCTGCTGAGAGGAGAAAAAATGAATTTTTGAATATATTTAAAGAAGTATTTACTATCCCCTTTGTGGTGACTGAATACTTTTATTTTCCACATTATTGTATATCTGGGAGTCCTTGGGCATTGTAAACTAGCGCACTGCAGCTGGAAACTTCTCATATGGTTTGAAGTTAAATTTGACTGTAATTTTTCACCTTAAAGTAAAACTTTTTTTTGTGCATCATTGTCAAAGAGTTATTACATTTATGAAGTTGCACAATTAAATGTACTATGTGGAAAAGGTGTACAAGGTCAAGAGCAGCATTTTGTTCTGTAGAATTTGAATGTTGCCAGGCTACTTTCAAGCAGAAAATGTTTAAAGCATGTTTTATGTGGGGAAAATCACAACGTTTATAGCTAAGGGAACTCTTGGTTCTATTTACAGATGCAATAACGTTTTGTACATCAGAGGTGTGGAAGAAGAGGAAGAAGATGGAGAAATGAGAGAATAGGTGTTTTGTATTTCTGGAAATAAACCTTTTTTTTCCTTTTCTGTTTTTCATACTTTTGTAGTAAGATGTTTATTTCCATTGTGTTTTGGTATGGGGAATGCAAACCCTTTTAAAGGTCTTTGATGTTTTGTTGGTGTCCGAAAAAGCTAATGCTGGAGGAACAACAGGTAATTGTTTCAATGTAAAGTTGAAAATATTGAAATGAGAAGTGAGTATTTAAAAAATACCAGTTATCTTCCCATCTGAAGTACAGGAAGAATTGGCAGTGTCTGCATTTTACAGTTTGTATGTCATGACTATTTAAATACATTTCGTCTTTAAAACTGATTATAAAACTTTTGGAATTAGCTGGGAAGATTTCACTGCAAGTGAGGTGTGGAGATCTGTTAGACCCCAGTTTCTCTCAGAAATATTCTGCTGCTTGGAGTCAGGAAGTTTGAAGTGTGGCTGTCTGGTCATTAAGGAAGGACAAATGTGTGTCACCTTAGCAGCCACACAGACCAAACCTCCTGGCAGATGCAGAGCTCCACAGACCTGAGTGGCATTACTAGAGCTGGGACAGGACTGCAGAATGGGAGTGTGCTCTGTGAGTCTCTGCTGAGGAATGGAAAGGTGCTGTGGTCCTCCTCAGCGTGTTGTGGAGAGGAGATGTTCTGTCTAAAAGCTGCGCAGGCTGTGGCTGCAGCGCGTGCAGGGGGAGTGCAGCTCTCCAGCCCTGCTGCTGGGGTCACACATCTGTCAGACACAGCTGCAGTGGGCAGGGCTGGCTGCCCGGGGCTGTGCTAGGGTAGAACACTGCTTATGAGAACTGTGGCAAGGACACCAGCCTGTCAGCATAGATCCTGCAGAGAAATACCTCCCTGTTTCATGTTGGAAGTCATCCCTGGAGCTATCTGTGTGTTCCTTTAATATTGACATATGTAAGTTTCCATAAAGAGTGAAAAATCATTTTGGATGTACTTGTGCAGGTGTTTCATTGCTCAAACCAGACCCTTTCTGGCAGTGTGGAGGCTTCACAGCTCTGCTGGAGTTCCTTGCAGTCCCATTGGGAAGGGGAAAAAAGCTTTTTAAGCTAAAATCAGTACTATCACAAGGATAATCACTATGGCAACCACCAAGCTTCAGCTCTTCTGGGTAACTGGGAAGACCAAGCTTATGCTGAACCCCTTCTGTGTGCAGAGATGGATGTGACTGTTCCTCAGGTGTATCTGTGGAAGGATGTCTGGAGTTGTGCTGTACAGCCAGAGTGCTCACTTCCTTTCCTGAGGGTAAAGGAAATGTCTTGGCCTTGCAGAGAGAGCTGCCTCCTGTAATCCACAGCACTGCCTCTGATTCCCTTCCTGCAGGGTTAGAATTCATCAATACAGCACGCCAGTGGTAGTTGGTGAAATGCTGATTTTTGTGCTAGGAAGAATCTTCACACAAGGAAAGTCCCGTAGCAGTTTAAAATGAGTAGAAACCTTTGTAAGAAAATGAAAAAACAAGCCAAAGCACAAAAGAAGCAAGGGAGAAGCATTTTGTGCATAATGGCCTTAATGTGGCAGATGGTTCCTAACTTGAAACTGAGCTATTGATATTCCAGGACAGACAGCTTGTACCCATCATCAGGAAAGCAGTCACATCTGGTTTTGCTGGGAGCTGTTGAGCTCCAAAATTAATCAAAGTAGATAGACACAGCTGGTGAATATCTAGATTAAACCACTGTCTAGAAGAAAAGTAAAAAAAAACCCAAAAAAACCAAAAAACAAACTGAAAATCTCAAGTAAGATGAATAATAGGAAAGACAAGTGGACTTACATTTTGGAAAAGCAAGAACTCAAACAAGAAAACAAAGGTGTTCTTATGTAATGTCTCCTTCTTTCAGACAAATAAGCTGCTTTATGGAGTCTTGAGTTTTCATCCTCAACACAAGTGTGATCCTTTCACATAGCTTCATATTCTTTTGAGATGCTTTGTTATACCTTTTTTTGACAGTTACATTCCTTAGACTTCTAATTCAGACTATTTTACTTTTGCATAGCACCAGGCATCAAACACTTAAACTAAATAATACCTTGGTGGATAAGTTGATAACTAATCTTAGCTGCGCTCCAAAAATGAAGGCATACGTTTCTCCTTGCTACCATCAAGTGTTCCATTCAGTTCAGTGGAAGAACCCATGCAGGCAAAGTCAGACAACAATTTAAACATGTGCTTAACTTAGATCCTTGTCGTAAATGATGTGGAAAGCATTGCAATGCAAGTGAAGATAAGGTCCTCTGAATATATCAGAGTAATTTGAGCTGGTCCTTAGTTTGTATGGAGTAAGCCCCATGAATACAGATTTTTTTTAACTCTGGAGCAAGTCCAAAAGGCAGAAGAACTTGAAACATTCACTTACATGTGTATTAAAGACAAAAATAAAAGGGCTTGTGATTTTTACATGTTAAATACAAGGTACATAAAGTAACTAAAAAGAAAAAATTGCTTTCATGTGATTAAGTTGTTCTGATTGTTTATGGGATAAAAGAAATCAGAGATAAAGTAGCAGGACACTCAGGAAAAGACTATGCCCTGCAAAACCACTTATTTAATATGGTGAAAAGGTGGTCAAGAAGGGCCTAGAAACAGTGAGGCATGACACATACCACGTGTAGTTTCGAGCTTATTTTTGTGTTTCTCATTTGGGTATTAGGTTGTTTGCTGTTTATTTTTTACGTGGAAACTTTTCCATTCCTAGGAGTACCCAAAAAAAGAGTACACAACCTACCTGAGAAGATGCTGAATCCTTATTATTCCTTAGAGAAACGGTGCTGCACACTCCAGTTCTGTGTTGTGCAGCTCACAACACAGAAAGCTCATCTGAGCAATTGCAATGTTTCCATGGTTTGAGAGATGCAAGGTTCTTCTACACTGAAAAACAAATAAAATGCAGAATTCACTTTTACTTTTGTAAAACTATGGGAGAAGTATTTATAAATGTGATGTTAGCTCAATCCAACATGAGGGAAGTCAAGGGTACGTAACAGATTTGCAATTTAGTTTGGATCTATTCCACATTTGCAAGTCACTTTCACCCAAATGATGCATTTTCTGTGTTTGATCCTGGGAGTTTACTGACCTCTGCTGCTTTTGTAAATAGGGAAATAGCAATCAGTAAATTTCACTAGTAATTTAACTTGTGTCAAGGCATGCATAGTGTCCCCTTTCAGGACATTTCATCGTGCTATGTGTATTATTGGAAAGGTCTGGTTAGTGGATGAAAAAAGCTAATCTACAAATTTAAGGACAATGTAGCCAATATTTGATTTGGACTTATATCTAACTTTGGGCTTTTTTTTTTTTAATTACAAGTTGTTTACAAGAACAGCTACATGCTAATGCAGCTCTGACAGTGTATTTGAAAATATGTCCTTGAGGAATAACCATATCATATTCTCATGTAAAGCACCAGCAAGAAGAGATGAAATCTCTTAAATCAATAACCTGATACTCAACTTTTTTATCTCTACTTTTCCTGGGATTTTTTTCTCCCATTGAAAATGCCACATTTAAAAATTACTTTCAAAAAGAACTTTCACTGGAACTTTAAGGTGATTTAAAAGCTCTAAATTTAAGAAATGTGGGCAGGGTTCCTTTAGCACTCAAGAGTCCTCTGTTTACATCCAGTGAATTCTGCCAAGATTTTAAAATACAGCTGAGTATTTAGAATCTGTACTATTTGAATCAAACTTGAATTTCCTGAGGATGCAACCTAAAAACCATTCCTGCACCTACCTTTCTGGGCAGTATTATTAAAAATAGGTAAGCACAGCATGTCAGAAACCTGACTGCAGTGGATTGACCTTTTTTCATATGCGGATCTGTTACAGAGAAAATTCTTCTCCAGAAAAGAACCAGGGCACATAGAAATACACAAGCACATCTGTAAATTTTCTGCAAACAGAATGTAAGTCTTAGAACAAAATGCACTCCTAGCTTATGAAGCATAAAATCTTCACAGATTCTCAGGTTTTAAATCAGAATCTGACCTTGAATCTCAGAGAAGCCCAGAGCACAAAACTGATTTTTTCTTTTAAAGTGTAACAGCACAGCTCACAGGTGTGTTGATCTTGCCTTTTTCTCTCCTCCACTGCAGCATGCTGTGTTTCATTCCTGACACAACAGCTCTCAGCCCACCACCCCTGCTTAGGCCTCCCCACAATGGGATGTCCTTCTGTGCTTGTGATGATGCTGTTGCCAGGTTCCTCTTTGATTTCTGCTTTCAAACATATTGTGATGCTGCTGGGGAGCCGCAGTCAGCAGCAGAACTCCTGGGAGTGGTAAAGCACCCTCTACCAGCTCTCCTGTCAGTCTTCTGCACGCCTACATGGGAGCTCAGGAGGAAGACAAAGGTTCTGTCGTGGTACAGCATTAGGCCAGGGGAGAAGAATCACAAGGTAACACCCAATTTTACTATAGTTTTACTCAATTTTCAGGTTTCATATTAAATACAAGTTACTGTGCTTTAGATGCAAATCTTGCCTCATCTGCAAACAAGTTCACCAGAAAGGTTCATTCCAAGAGCCAACATATCCAACTGTTTCTGCTGGGCGGGAATATGTGTATGCACATAGATGTGTTACCAGCATTTAAAATCGATTCTCTTTCTAAAAGAAAATAAGGTGTCTGAAGAAGATTGCCATGCCGGGAGAAGTGTTTGAGGGCCCACTTGTTTAGAAAGACACTCCATTTTCCAGCTGGGGAATACTGGATTCCTTAAGACGTTGTGAATATGTGAAGAGAGAAGAATACCAAAAAATCCGTGTTGGGAGGAAATTTGCCCCCTGATTCTCCCATCCCCCGTTCTACAGGGGGCAGCAGAATCGCACAAACATTTCGTTATTGGAATCGGGTGAATTAATATCTGCCTGGATAAATGAATGTCTGCCTGAACATCTGGCGCGGTGGGAGGTGTTGCGGTCCGTCGGAAGTTGTTGCTGGGATGCGGGCAGGGTGTTTGGATTAACTGGAGAGGCGATGGACGCCGGGGAGGGGGCAGGTGGGCAAACAAACGCTCCCAAATCAGAGGCTCCTATTTTCTTGGCAAAGGGAAATCTCCAGGTGGTGCTGTGAGGACTCAGAGACCGGGAAGCCCCAGCTGGAAAACCCGGTGCTTGGGAGCTGCTCACGAACCAGCGCGGTGCACGGGGGCTGTCCGTGTTATCCTGGACCGAATCCCGCAGAGCATCCCGCGCCGGGAGCAGGATGACCGGGCAGGGCCGAGGCCGGGGCCGGAGCCAGGGCCAGGCGGGCGGGCCGGGGGCGGGAGGGCCGCTCGGCCGCGCCCCCCGGGACTTTGAGCCCGGCAGCCCCGGCGGTGGCACCGGCGGCCGCGGGCATGGCGGGGCGGCAGCGGCACCGGCTGCTGCTGGAGAACGCGGAGCAGCTGGTGCTGGTGTGCGGCCGGCGGGAGCCGTACCTGCGGCGGGACGGCGCCCACACGCTGGCCCTGCTGCGGGCCGCCAGCCTGGTGGTGGGGCTGTGAGTGCTCCCGGGGCTCCGCTGGGAGCGGGGCTGGCGGGAGGGCATCCCCCAGCGCGGTCCGGGATTCCCGGGATCGGCCTCGAACTCCATGGGAGAGCAGTCCCAAAGGGCTGCGGCTTCCCGGGGCGAGCGATAGCAGTGGGATTTGAGTGCCCTGCGGATAGACGCTGTGTGCTCGCTGATCCGCAGGAGGAAAGCAGTGTTACCTAGCAGGAATTAGAGCGGAACAGTACCAAGGTGTCATCCAGAGGGATCTAAGGAGAGGACAAGCGTTATGGCAAACAGCTTGAAACGCATGGCATCAGCCCAGTGTTTGCTGTGCCTCTGTAATATGGGCGAACCACCTCCACGTGTGCATCTCCAGTCCTCCTGAAGGTCCTGCCCCTCTTGTTCCAGGAGCTCTGTCGTCGAGCAGTTGGCTTTTGAACAGGCTCACACACTCTTTGGTCACTGTCTGTGTGTTGCAGGGATGGCTGTATCAAAGCTGTGGGCCAGGCAGATGTCATTCGCAATGAGTTTTCAGAAGCAACGTTTGAAAGGATAATTGACTGCTCTGGGAAGTGCGTGTTGCCAGGTAGGTGTATTTTTGTGATACAAAGGATAGCACTGCCAGCAGGTCAAGGCACATGATCCTGGTACTCAGCACTGGTGAGACACATCTGGAGTGCTGTGTCCACTTCTGGGCTCCACAGTACGAGAGAGACATGGAGCTGCTGGAGTGGGTAATCTAGAAAGATTATGACAGGTTTGAAACATCTCACGAGGAGAGGCTGAGAGAGTTTGGTCTGTTCAGCCTCAAGAAGAGACAACTGAAAGGGGGCATCATCAAAATCTGTGAGGATCTGAAGTGGGGGATGGCCACAGGAGGTTTCCAGGCTCTGCTTGGTGGTGCCAAGCAGTAGGACAAGAGGCAATGGGCAGAAACTGATGCACAGGAAGGTCCACCTGAACACGAGGAAAAACTTTACTGTGCAGGTGACTGAGCACTGGAACAGGGTGCCCAGAGAGGTTGTGGAGTCTCCCTGACTGGAGATATCCAAGGGTTCTTTTGGGCTTCATGGTGGAGCTCTGTCTCCTCTTGTTTTGTCTGTAGATCTGTTCCTCTGTATCGTAGATCCCCACAGGTAGCTGACCCACAGAAGGACTCTTCAGATTCACTGCTCTTTTCTGTGCTCTCTTAGCCCATCAGCCATTCGGCCACAGGGCTCAATCTGTCCATCCTGACCTGTGAAGGCAAAAGGGATTTAAGTCACAAATTCTCCAGCTTTGCCTGATAAAAAATCCCCAAAAGATGGGCAAGTCTATTGCACATTAAACTCTCCAAGTGGTGTTAGTACATGAGCTGTCATGTGGGATCTCAGTCTCTCAGAACTGGGGTGCAGGGTGAGCAAGACCCCCCCTGGGGGGCTCGGGAGTCCTGGAATGCTGCCAGAGATGTCTGGTGGCTGGACTTTGATCCCACATGGGAGATGACATCAGTATGAGGACGGGAGGATTTCACTGGGGTGAATGGTGAAGGGACAAGTTAATTGGAGTGTGAGATACAGGGTTTAAGATCCCTGTACAGGGGGGTCTAGAGAGGCAAGATGGAGGGATTGGGGCGTGCCCTTCTCCTTCTTCTTCTTCCTCTGGGCCTCCATCTTCTGTGGTGATGTTGGCACTCCAGGATTGGACCTTACTAGGGGAACACTGGTTAATAAGGGTAGAGGGTATTGGAGAAAAATGATAAATATTGTATACGTAACTCCGGGTATAAAGATAGGTGACCGCCCCAGGGGCTTTCAGTGTGTGCCCATGGCTGACTGCTGAGCAGAACTCTGTCAGGCCAAGAGAAAATCTTTTAGATAAGCAATTAATAAACACCGAGACCGAGAACAAATCTGAAGCTTCCTCTCGTCCTTTCGATCCCGGGGGCCCAAGGCCATCTTTGGGCTTTTCCCCAGACCATCTGAACAGCCCAGAAATCCCACACTGTCAGATCTGTTTCTCTTACAGTGGCCTTGCCATTCAGCACTGTCAGTTTCAGAGCTTGTAGAAAAGGCTCCCACTGTAATAAATGTTGCTAGACAAAGTCTAGTGTGCTAAGCCCAGCCTAAGCAGTCTGCCTTTTTTTAAAGAGTACAGGCTTAAAGTCTAATGAATTCTTTCAAAGTTTGCTATTTATGCTTTCTTCCGCAGTTTGAAAACTTTATCAAAATACCATGACAAACTCAGCAACTGATGCACTTACCTGGAGACCTTTCGCCTAAAGTGTCAGACCTAAAAAAAAATGAAAGAAAATTAATAGCCTCCGAAGAAAATCCTAGATATTTGGCTGGTTAGATTTTTGTTTCTCTAACCAATAGAGACTTTTTAGGGGAGTTTCTGCTGTCTATTTAATTTGCTTGCATGTTCATAACATTTTCTCTTACACAGTGAAGTAACTCAAGTGTACATTTACTTTGTTTTCTTTAGGCCTGGTAGATGCACATACACATCCAGTGTGGGCTGGTGATAGGGTTCATGAGTTTGCAATGAAGGTAACAGCATAAAATTACACAGATGGATTTGTCTTCCTCCTTTTTTTTAATGTATAACTGTTTCTACTTCCTAGTGACTCTCGTCTTTCTTTTACAGAAAAATACATAATTTCTGTCAGATAATCTACCCGAGGGAGAAGGGATGATTTTTGAATACTGATAGGCTGAGAGAGGAGTGTACCTGCATCCTTTGCAGCCACTATTGATATATTTTTGCATTAATTGAATCAATACAGGAGTGCCATCTTCTATTACTGTCTATGTCTTGATTTTTGCCTTCCTTTTTCTTTTCCACATAAATGAATTTTGAGCTAGAGATTGGTTTTCCCCTTGGACTTAGGGGAAGGCAAATCTTTGGAATAATTCTCTTTATGCTTCTTTGTGGTGGTGTTCACAGGGGTCCTAGGATGAGGGAAGAGACAAGAATCTTGACTCTGTGTTTCAGAAGGCTGATTTATTATTTTATTATATATATTATGTTAAAAGAAAATTATATATTAAAACTAGAATAGAGAATAGAGACAGGATTCATCAGAAGGCTAGCAAGGGATAGAAACGAATGGAATGATAATAAAATTTTGTGACTGACCAGAGAGTCTGAGACAGCTGGACTGTGATTGGCCATTAATTAAAAACAACCACATAAGACCAATCAAAGATGCACCTGTTGCATCCCACAGCAGCAGATAATAATTGTTTACATTTTGTTTCTGAGGTCTCTCAGCTTCTCAAGAGAAAAAATTCTAACGAATGGATTTTTCATAAAATATGTCTGTGACGCCGCTTCTTGCAACATTTTTTGACTTGAGTGGAAGGGAGAGAGAAGAAGAGGGGGAGGGAGGAAGAATTAAAGGGGATTTTTTTTCTCTCTGTCTCTCTCACTGCGAAGAGACCTCAAGGCACTTTGCAGTATCTCTTGGATGGAAAACACACTTGTTCATTGCTAATTGTATGGGGTGGTTTTTGTTTCTTTTCTTTAACCCAAGCTGGCAGGTGCGTCCTACATGGAGATCCACCAGGCTGGGGGCGGGATCCACTTCACGGTGGAGCACACTCGGGAGGCCACGGAGGCCGAGCTGCTGGCGGGGCTGCAGCGGCGCCTGGGCCGCATGCTCCGCGCGGGATCCACGCTGGTGGAGTGCAAGAGCGGCTACGGCCTGGACCTGCACACCGAGCTCAAAATGCTGCGGGTGATCGAGCGCGCGCGGAGATCCACCGACATCGGCATCTCCTCGACCTACTGCGGGGCCCACGCCGTGCCCAGGTGATGGGCTTCTCCTCCTCTTCCCAAGCACTGCTGCTTTGCTCTGGGAACCGGCGTCTTCTGCCCCGCTCCTCAAATACAACATGCCTGAAAAACAACAGCCAATGTTTATTTATAGGAAGCTCTCCTGAATTTCAGGGCAGCATTATTTAGTGACTCCTAAATGCTGGCATAGGCTTAGCTCAGAACCCCTGTCTCCAGCTGATGCTCACACTGATCATTACACAGAAAGTTCTTCTGCTTGCATTTGCTGCCATCCTTCAAGCTTGGTCTCTGCCATGAGATTTTATTTTGGCCAAATAACAACAGAAAATACCATATTTAATCATTATATAGCTCCATAAACAAAGTTTAATTATGCTTCCATGCAATGAAGACTTGCATGCAAGTCTTACAGCTGTGAGATGAAAATTAAACTGTGTTTAATCAATTATTCTGATGGTTCAAGTAGACATATCATAAAAATCCTTTCTCACTTCTGATTTTGATTTCGCTATGATGAAAATAACATCTTAATGTTATCAGATTTCAATGTATGAAGGAACTAATGAGGAGTTTTAGCTGGATATTTTGACATACTAAGTGGTAGGCTGCTGCAAGACAAGGCATGTGAGATGGAGGCAGGCTTATTTTGTGGCAGTATTCAAGAGATGTTTGTTAAAAGAAAAAAAAGCGTACTCCAAAAAAAAAACCAACCCACCTTTTCTAACATTCAAGAAAACATGACCTAGAAACTATTTTTTGCAATCTAATTCTTGTGTGTTTGGAGTAGAATGGTAAATTATCTTTTGTCAATCTAACTATGGAAAATGAATCCTGTATCATCTTCAGTAACTGGGAGATGGTTAAGAATAAAGTAACTAAAATTGTCTGAATGCAGCAACTGCTTCTTTCAGGAAGCTCTGCTAAAATTTAGAGGACTTAATGGCAAAATAAAATAGACTTTTCACCCCAAACTATATCTATATATATATTTCTTAGGCCTTCCTTTCTTCTTCCCCTAAAAAGCCTTGGCAGGATCTCAGTCAAAATCCTGAAAGATAGTTTTTCCCACCAAAATGCTTTGAGCATTTCTATAAACCAATGAAATAATTTCCAGTGTTTTTACAAACATACTAACTCTCATGTGTTAGGAAGACAGTTATGCTTTCTCATTCTCTCCACGTTTCTGTCCCCACTGATGCACATCAAGCATAACAAAATGTAGTAGTAGTAAGGATATTGTATTTTAAGTAAAGAGAAAAGGTAGTTGGGAGTTTGAGGAAATTTCTTTAAGGAAATACTGAGTTATCTGTATTTTTCAGTTTGGGTCTTTTAAAACCATCTCTTCTGTTTTCAATCAAATGTTTGTGTCTAGACTATTTTGCTTGAATTTTATGCTACCCCTCAAACTTAGACTCTGGTTTGGGTTGTCATTTTGACCAGGAGGAAATCTGCAGTTCTTCCTTGGTCCCTCCAGTCATCATTTTGAATCAAAACTCATGATATGGAAATGTCTGATTTAAAAAAATCATTCTTTTTTATTGTTAAGAGATTATTGGGCCATTTTCCACTTTATCAAGAAATTTTCCAAGTGTTTTCCTGAGCAGAATTCTTCTGCATTAAAACAACAGCAGTTTTGTTTTGTGTTTTGGGGCATTATATGTCTTAGTGTTTCCCTCTGTTTTGTCTTGGCTCTGGCTCTAATCTTCCAGCCCAAATTCCTCCAAAGGCTCGTGAGTAGACAGAGAAAAGGGAGAAGCCTTGGCAGGGTCAGAGGCTGAGCAACCCTGATGCCTGTTATGGCCTTGTTTATAAATTCAGCCAGAATTTGGCTTCTTGAGTTGATTCCATTGCAAGGCTCCCAACTCAGCCTCATGTGGCACTCCACAGTGCCAGTGTCTGCCTGCCTTGCAGTGCCTGAAGTGAGCATTCAGGTTGTCAGGCATTTAGCTGCTGTACATCCCTTGTCCTTAGACATTAAAATTGGAAAATGCTAACTCAACTGCATGTTTTGGGATTATTTGCTCTTTCTGAGGCATTTAGTGATCTCTCCTGGATTATTTTTATGTAACAGAGGATTTATAAATGGTTCTGACTTTTGCAAATCAAACCTTGGGAAGACCCTCTGATGAGAAACAGTTTTCTGTCCATCACTCTGAGTGATGTAAAAGGAGGAGAGGTGAATTAAAAATAATGACTTATACTGCATATCCCCTTTGAGCTTTGATATTTGCATAAAAGTATTGTATGGATACCATTTAACACACTTAAATTCTCACTTACATATTTCAAATAGTTATATTTTAGGATACAGTATAAAGAGGTCAGAACATATGAATAGGAAAGCAGAAAAAATTGGTTCAAAGTACCCTATATCTTTGTTAGCATCCAGGATGCCAACCTTTTTAAAAATACTCAGTAATACAATCTACTTTTCTTTGAATGGAAAGTAACTCATGTTGGTGAATACATGAATTACCATGGGACCTAATTTTTTGATTTGAATTTTTTTTAAGGGACTCAAATTTACATAATTTCCTAAGTAATTCAGTAATTGCATGTATGGCTAGAGTGTGTGCCAGACTTCAAGGATGTTACTCACAGGGCTCTGTAACATTTTCTTTTTGTTAGAGGGAAAACTGCTGCTGAAGCCACAGATGACATTATCAATAACCACCTTCCTAAACTGAAAGAACTCAAGCTAAGTGGTGAAATACATGTTAACAATATAGATGTCTTCTGTGAGAAGGGAGTCTTTGATCTGGAGTCTACAAGGAGAATACTTCAAGCTGGAAAAGATATAGGGTTACAGATTAACTTCCATGGTGATGAACTGCATCCGATGAAATCTGCTGAGGTACGTCTTGCTTAACATTCATTTTCGCTCCTGTGGGAGCCCAATCTGTGAAGGAGTTGGAGTTTTCAAAACTGAGTTTGTCTTTTCTAAGACTTTATGAAATGACCATCTGATAGAAGCAGGTGCCAGGGAGAGCAGTCCATGTGCAGCTTTGGAGGTGAGGACGTGGGAGGAGGCCTTGACCTCTGGGACTAACGTGCACTGGCTAACCAAACATTGACTTTGCTTATCTTCCACATGGGATACACATTGGGAAGGTGGATATCCATGCACCCAAGAATGACAAAAACATGGTTTCTATGCAACTTGAAAAATATTTTTTTTTGTTAAATATCCTGTTAGAAGCAACAAGCCAAATTGCAGTGAGCACACTCAGCGGTCTCATTACTCAGATATCAGTTTATCTGAGCACACCCAGAGAGGTGGTTTAGTCAAGACTAGGCTCCCAAATATCTTGATAAAGAAAGTCCCTTTGACACCATGTTTCACCATCATTTAAATATTGACTCCTTCCTCTGGGGTCTGCCCAAGCTGTGTATAAAAAAAACCCAACTAAACCAAACCAAAAACTTGGTTGATCATAAAAGCCTATTTGACTTCCCCATTGTAGACAGCATTTAGTTTTGTGAACCATTTTCTGATGGATCATTTATGAACAGGAGTTGATAATGTTTTCATCCATGGCTCTCAAATAGTTTATGTTTTAGGCTGGTAAAAAGACCACTGAAGGTGTGCTTCTACTCTGTGGGTGGATAAAGTGATCAACTTTTCCTGCAGTAAATTAACAAATATTTTGTATCTGTATTCTAACTGTTCTTCTAAGCATTCTTTATTTTTTGTCTTCAGGTATATTTTGCATTAATAGTGAATTTTCAAGTTGTTAAGAAACAACTTTTTAAACTGAATTAATTGAGACTAGTGAGTAATTTGCTTGAATATTCCCTTAGCTTGGAGCTGAGCTGGGAGCCCGGGCCATCAGCCATCTGGAAGAAGTCAGTGATGAAGGTATTGTGGCAATGGCAAGAGCCAAGTGTGCTGCTGTCCTTCTGCCAACAACAGCCTACATGCTAAGGTAAGCCCTAGAGTGAAGGGAAACTTCTGTAACTGCAAATCCATGTGTGCGGTTTGAGGGAGTTTTAATCCAAAAGCAGAAGTGTGTATCTATGCCTTAAGGATCAGTCCGGGTCAGTGAAGGCATTCACACATACAGGGAGCTGAATGAGCCTCCCTCCTTATGTCTTATTTCTGCTGGAAATCCTCAAAACTCTGTGAGACTGCTGAAAAGTCTCACAGTAGATTCAGAGTGGCTTTATGGCAACTATGGCTAAAAATTCCTAGAGAGTGTGTTTCCAATCCCCACTCCTGCAAACACCTACACAGATTAATCCAAGGACTGAACAATTTTGAAGTGGCTCTTCCAGATATTGAAGTTATTGGAAACATCTCTTGCATTATAATTGCTAAGTGAAAGGATCTCTAATGTATGCAGACTAAACTCATAGACTGAAAAAACAGGAAGGGCCTATTGCATTGCATGTGCCACTGCTCATATTTTGGAGCCTGTCTTTGAAGCTATAAGAACTAGAAAAAAGTTTTTTTTTAGAAGTGAAAATTTTCATCTTGTAAATTCTTAAGTGGCTGAGATCTGGCTAAATAACAGAACTTCAGTGGTCTGGAGCCTGATGGTTGACACTGGCTGGTGCCACATGCAGTTACTGCAAAAGTGGTGGCTCACACTTCCCATTTATGTTTGTCATAGGATAATAGGTAGGGGTGCAAGAGGAGGATTTGGGCTTTTACTTCCATAAGGATCAGTGTAACTGAATGCATGAATGTAGCCAAACTGAGAGATGACTTTTACCCTTGTAAATCATTGTATGATAACTAAGCAAATTGTACTGATCAGTTTATTTTTCCCACTAGACTGAAGCAACCTCAAGCTAGAAAAATGTTGGAAGAAGGTGTTATAGTTGCTCTTGGCAGTGACTTTAATCCTAATGCATACTGTTTTTCAATGGTAAGATAATCCTGATACTGAAACCATAGAATTATGAAATTTCTTACTAGTACAACTTGTGTGTAGGTCTTGTACACTTTGTGGCTTCATGTGTACAAGGAGAGCTGCCTGCCCCATGCAGACAGCTGTCTCTGTGTGTGTGTGTGTGTGTATTGGTAGTTTTTGCCAGAAATTCTTGAACCAGAATGGGTTCCATCCTTCATATGCACTGACAGGCCTATTCAAAATGCTCTCAAAGCTACTGATTTCAGAGTTCTCATTTTGGATTTGGCAAAATTTATGTTGTGCAAAACAGCTCCTTCTGTTGTGCAAGGAAAAAGGAGAGTGCTTAGGGATTTGAAGCATAAACAGCTTTGTGTTGTTGGAAACTCCCATTATGCCCTTCCTTGCCTAGCCTATGGTGATGCACCTGGCCTGTGTGAACATGAAGATGTCAATGAATGAAGCACTGGCAGCTGCCACCATTAATGCAGCTTATGCTCTGGGCAAATCAGACACACATGGCTCCTTGGAGGTCGGCAAGCAGGGGGATCTTCTTATCATAAACTCATCAAGGTTTGTTCTTCCACTGGCATTTGAAATGTGCTTTAACCTTAGTTATCTTCACTGAATAAAGGGACACTGGTAGCATTTCAGACCCACTTTCATTTTCCTTAATTACTCCAGTGGAAAATAAAGCCTAAGGCTTTGGGGCAGTTATTACAAGTAATCTGTGCCTAACTAAAAATTACCTAGAGATAATATGTGTTTGTTTTGTGGAATAAATTCTCTACTGATAGACTCACGGTAAGAGTGAGTGATAGACTCACGCAGTGAGACAACATGTAGATATGGAATAGTGTTTTCCCATTTTCAAGCAAATCTTATAAAATTGCTGGGTATGCTGGGCATGTGACCTGCTCTTATGCAAGTTCATATATTCTTAAACATCTTGTCTTTTTAGGTGGGAGCACTTGATTTACCAGTTTGGTGGACATGACGCATTGATCAACTACGTTATAGTTAAAGGAAAAGTCATCTATGAAAATGAGAGGTGTGAGGCAATGGGCAGTTACTGAGAGAAGGAAGTAGTTTAGTGAGCTACTAAAATCAAATTAGGATGGAGTATTTCAAAGCAACAGACAAATCAGATTTGTATTTACTGGTAAATTGTTTGCCTGCTCACCTTACTCTTATTCAAATAAACCTTACCAAGCATTACCCATTTGGTGCATCTCCATGTCCATTGTCCTTCTCTCCAGCACACTAAACAATTTCTAGTTGTATCCATCTTAAATAAGACAGTTTCAAAATATGTTTTCCTATACAACCAATCTATAATATTATAATATTTGAAAATAACCCAAACAAACTGGCAATGAATAAACAGAGTTTGGATCCAGGTAAGATTTACTGGGGAAGGTGATGCTAAGTAACCTGTGACAGAGGGCCAGGGGCTCAGGCATGCACATTTGGGATGGCCCTTGGCTGTGTAGGCAGAAGATCACATGCAGTGTCATAGAGATGTTGCACCTAATTTTATTTATTCTAGGTTGAATCTGAAATAACATGAGATACATTTGTTTGTGGAAGTTTGAATGTGATTCTGGTAAATTAAGTATGATAACTTTTACCCAAAGCCACGTTGAAACTTAGGAGCCTAACTTTTAAAAAGTGCTCTTTCATTTATCTTTCAACTACTCCTTCCCCCCGCCCTCGCTTGTAACATCATTTAGGAATGCAGTATGTAGAAAAAAGGATGATGATACAGCTCTGGATAATTTAGGCTTTTGCAGTATTTAAGCAGAGGGTCTGGGGTAGGAGGGTCTCTGAAAACCCATGGACTAAGTATTTTTTTCAAATTTTCAAATGGATGGTGGCTGCAGAAGCAAAAGGGATTTACTTTCTGAAGTAAAGAATGAAAGTGCACCTGACAAGCATGAAGAACTTCACAGCAAAAATAGTTATTGATATAAGCAAGTGACATAACTTGTGATACAGAGCAGAGTGCTTTAGTGAACCAGACCCTTGAGGAAGGACAATGGTCTCATTCTGATTAACAGGTATTTGAAAGCCATCACAAACATGCATGAGCATTATTTTGACCTCCTGATCTCCTCGAGCCTTGGACACATCTGTTAACACCCAGAATCTGCAAGCCATCCTCTGTAGTATCTTTCTTTGTGCTTTATTTGATCCAGGCTAGCCAACCAAATCAGATTTTAAAACAATGTAATAGCATTCCTGCCACCTGACGTGTTTGCCTGCAAGCAGATGTTGTACCAGATGTGGATGTGGAACTTTGTTTTTATGAAGCTTGAAAGAACATCCCAAGTATGTGATTGCACAGTCCATTCTGCCCAAGACAACCTTCATAAATAATGTTTATACAGGGATTTGGGAAGGCTATCAGGGAAGGAGCACAGGCATCTCTCAAATGCAGGGTGCAGGCAGAGTGGTGCCTCTCAGCCCTGCACAGGCACAGTGCAAAACCTGAGTCCACTGTGCTGCAGTGTGTGCTGGGGATCCCTTGGTCCCACAGCCAAAGGCAGAGGTGAGTGGGAAGCAGGGCCCAGAATCTCTTCTCTGAATGCTCAAGGCATTGGCTTGGGCATTTGGCAACCTGCCAGGTTGGCAGCAGGCAGGAGCCCTCTCCTCAGGGCACAGTTACCATGCCAGGTGTCAGATGCTCAAAGGCAGCCCCACAGTGGAGCTGCCCCTTGCAGCATAGCCAACAGCCTGGGGAGGCTTTCAGCTTGTGCTGAATGCCCCTCAGCCACATCAGTACTGCCCTGTCATCACTGCACCATGAGGTGAAATCCATGTCCTGGTTCTTGCCTTGCAAAACAAAGCCTGTGCCAGAGGTCAGTGCTGTGACACAGAGCACACTGACTCGTGATCCCATTGTGGGGACAGGGCCCCCGGCAGACAGGCAGAGACCTGGGGAGCCACGGGAGGGTAGGTCTTGGTGCTATTGCCTCAGCACTGGTTCACATGCACTAGTCCTACACCTCCTCTTCTCCCTTTTCTGGCCCCTGTGTCACCTGTCCTACTTCCAACTTAAGCTTTTGCTTTACATTTTCATCATCACACAAGTGACAGGAAAATAGATTGCTACAACTATATGTGAAGCCCCAGTTTATTGATTGCAGGTGTGGGCCCATAGCTCTTGGAAAGCTGCATTAAATGTAGTCCATCACCAGAATATAAAATATTTGTTCTGGAGCAGTGATCTCCATAGCACATTCCTATGCACACAGCTCTTCTGATTTGTGAAGCACCTACTCTAAAAATGCTCCTGTTATACAAGAGCCTATACCTCACATATGATCTGCAAAAGAGACTAAGTAAGTGTAAAGATAAACTTGCTTGTGGCAAAATGAAGGGGGTCACAGCAGTTACCCAAGGGGGGAAAAAAAGGTAAGAATATCAAACTTAGGCTGTTTGGTATCATTGGCACAGATGGAGAGAAAACAAACAAAATGTTGACAAAACAAATACAGGTTTCATTAGGAGTCCGAATGATTTGTATTCAGAAGTTCATGAAATTCAGTGAAAACCACACTATCATGACAAAGTTGTCTTTTACACATGAGGAAAGCAGTGAGACTTTTCTTTACTATCTATTTGTGCTTCTGAGCTCGACAGTCAGGTCCTCTGGGTCGCCTGGAGAAACCACACTGAGTGTGAGTGGAATGGCCATGCTCAGGTGAGGCTCTGGAAAGGATCTGCTCTCTTCCAGAGGATCACAGCTCAGAGCTCATTCTGATGCCTGTGGTCATGACTATCATCTGCACTCATTCTCAGGGAGAAAGCTGTAGGTGAAATGGGTCTTGATTCAGGGATGTGTTCCCTCCTGTACTTTTCAATGTAAGGGTAGGCCACTTCCCACACCTGTGGAACAAGAATGTGAAATAGCAGTCAGAGGCAAAGAAAAAGTCAGCTAAGACATCAATGCATGAGTTCAGGAAACCCTGAAGAAAAGTTATTGGGTGGGATATGCTGTATGGGAGGAGCAGAACTAGACAGGCAGATAGAGCAAGGTTTAGGGAAGAACATGTGGAGGGAGCTGAAAAGGCATGGGAAAGGATACAGCTCCAAGGGGACAAGGTGAAAGGACTCAAGGCAAAAATACTTTGTCTTGTCTTGTTACCAGGCTAATGCTCTGTGTGCAATAGTTGGGAGAGGGCCACTGTCACTTGCTACAAAACTACTTGGCCATGAAGAGGGTTGGGCAGCAAAAACAGCAGATGGCATGGACAAAGAAAAAGGGTTCTAGACAGTCCTGCACAGAAGCCAAAAGCCAGCACTCACCTTCTGCTCCACGAGCAGCCTGTGAGCTGCTTCAATGTCGGGGGCCATGAAGCGATCCTTTATCCAGGGCCTGCGAGGAGACATTGGGCAAACATTAACCCCACTGGCAGCAGCTGCTCTCCATGCAGGCAGCCCCTGGGGAACGTGTTTGCCTGCTCTTACCTCACCACGGAGCGCACAAGGTCGTAGACCTTCTCCAATGGCGTGGTGGTTCTCAGAGGGCGGAGGAACTCAATGCCCTGGCAGGCGGCGAGCAGCTCGATGGCCAGGACTGGGAAAGCAGAGCAGCCCAAGGGATGTTGGCAGGCACAACTCTAGGTGAGGCTTCCTGTCTAAAGCTACCCCTGGCCTTTGTGCTCACTCATACCATATGGTTCAGGCAAGGTGAAAAACCAGTGGGTACACACCCCCAGAGAGACAGCCCAGAGCCAGGATCATTCCATGGGTGATGCTGGTGGCAGTGCCAGTCACAGCAAGCAAATTTTGGGTGCTGTTGTACAGACCTTTCAAGTGTACAGGAACTCCTGGTCACCAGAATCTTAAATCCCTAGGAATCTCTTCCAGGGTAACTGGAATACTCAAATTAATGTTCATCATAAATCAGAAAGCTTCTTTTGCACTGAGAAAAGAGGAGCCTGAGTTAAAAAAAAAAGTTCTCCCTCTAAAGCTTGCCAGAGCCCACATGAAAACACCAGGAAAATGACAGCACTTTGGAAGAGAGTCTTCTGTCTTGAAAAGTTTGCATTCTATCTGCCTACCTTACACCTGATCATTATTGGTATTAGCCCCTCATTTTCATGATTCAAGGTCTGTTATGAAATCAGAATTTTAATTTTACCTTGTTCCACATGTTCAATAACTCTCAAAGCTTTTCTTGCAGCCCATCCTCCCATGGACACGTGATCCTCTGTAGCAGCACTGGTTGAGAGAGAATCCACAGAAGAGGGGTGGCACAAGGCTTTGTTCTCAGACACTGCAAAAACCCAGCGCAATGAATGAAGGACAGAATAGGCAGGAGACAGCAGAAGCAATGGACAACATGGAGATAAGAACCTGCCCACCACCTTGGGTCCAACTACTGCTCCTCTTTTGAGGACACATCAGTATTTTACCTGGACTGAGTAATTTGTAATAACCACCTTGAAAACTACCATTGCCTCTGAAAACACTAACCAACAGCAGTCTTTAGATGCAAATATTAACCAAATACAGAATGACAGCTCACTCTTCACTCCCTTATGTCCAGTTTGAGTTGCTGTGGCTCAAAGGCCTGGAGGAAACTGAAGCAGAAGAGCAGACGGCATAACTGAAACACAAGCCTGGTTCTGCCTGTTGCTCTGGGGCAACTCTCTGTAAAGAGCATTGGCTCCCTCTGGTTTGGTCACAAAGATCACCCCTCCCCTGCTTTCAAGAATACAGCTAGAGATCAGCATCTGGTCTGCTCATTGCAGCTGAGGCACCTTCAGAACTTCCTCTAGAAAGATGGGGAATGCAATATAAACCTTCTCCCTCCCTCACCTCATAAGGCAGCCCATGTCCCTGAGGGTGACACACTCCAGCTTTGAAAGCCAGGTCCAAGATCTGGAATAAATTCTCATGCTGCATCCAAAAGCAACAGGCAAATGGCTGCAGAAGAGGCCTTAGGCACCACTCAATGACAATTTGAGGTTGAGAACTGCTCTTTAAAAGAGAAGAAATGCAGTCTGCATTCACAGCACTCTGGCTGCACTCAGCCTTTTCTTTCTGAAGCCCAGCGGGATGCTGTGTAACGCTCTCGCCAAATTAGCGGCTTCAGAAAAGCCACAGGAGCAACAGAGAGGTGGTGACACCAATTGCAAATAGGCTGGAGTGACAGCCTAGGACCAGAGCCCAGCTGGCACATTCAGGTGATGGCAGGTCCCGGAGAGGCTGCCTGTGATCGCTGCAAACAGCTCGGTCTGGCAGGCACAGAGCTGCTGGAGCAGGGGCAGACACACACATCCAATGGTGTTGCAAAATATCTGCAATTTTTTTTCAGATTTATCTATTAACCCCGGGAGTGAAAAACATTAGCTGGTACACAAACAACCCAGAAACTGGCAGAGTGATTTGAGAAATATTAGTGATTAAAAAAGAAGTTGAGAAAAATAAAACAAACTCAAACTTCAGATAAAAATTCAGATAAAATCCTGGCTGTTTTGATCAGGATGAGGTGATTTTGACCCATGGACTTCTAGTGTCAGCAGAGGCAGGGCTGTAATTTCACTTCCCACAGCAGAAATCACAAACACCCCAGAATCTGTCACCCCAGATTGCAGAAGTGTGCAGTGAAACCTGAAGCCATGCAACCAACTGAAGCCTAAATTTTCCCCAGTCAAAGGTAAATCTTTCAGCCCTTAAACAAGGGGATGAGCATTCAGGCTCCTCTTCCAGACCCACTTCCCAAACCAGCCTCTAGGCAGAGTTCCTTTAGCCCATTGATTTCATTAATTCATTTATTTTTCTCCAGACTGTTTATGTACACATTTAACTGATATCCTCTGTTCCTGTGTTTGTTTTTAACTTTTAAAATTTACTCTCTTCTCACAGCATGTTTATCTTTACATTGGCTCATGTTTTCCTGAACCTCTGAACTGTAGTATGCCAGCAGCCAGCAGGCTTCTTGTTGCCTTAGCCATGAGTACTAGAGGAAAAACTGAAGTGATGTTTAATTTAAGTGTGCTCCCCCAATAGCCAGCCCTGCAAACTCCAGTCTTGTGAGGGCTCTGGGGTCTGATATTGATGTGCCAAATGGAGACAGCCAGAAGTGAGGGCATCAGGCCACCTTTGGGACAAGCCTTGCCACCAAAGTCCGCTCAGAGTCTGCATGCCCAAGGGTTGCTGCAGAATAAGGAAGCCTGAACTGAAATAATTGCAGCCACACCCAATGCTCATACTTTACAAGACAGCACAGACCACACAGAGAGGACACAGAAAACAGGAGCCAGAAACCTTTGTACCTACTATTAGATTGCATCTGTCTGAAAAAAGTTAGTCTTTCCAGCTTGCTCTCTCTATGGCATTGCCCAAGCACTCACCCAGGGCAGCTGCTGTGCAGTGTGCAATCATGAAGCCTGAGTTCAGACCTCCTTCAGTGACTAAAAATGCAGGCAGTTCACTGAGTGAGGGGTTGCAGAGCCTCTCAATTCTTCTTTCACTAATTGCAGCGAGTTCATGCACACCAATTGCTAAATAGTCCAGAGCCTACAAAAGAACATCTCATTAAACCAGATGAAAAAAACAAACCAGAAAAAGGTTTTTTGCCTTTCTTCAAATGCTGAATTACCTTTGCAGGATATTCACCATGAAAATTTCCTCCAGAAATGGTCTCTTCTCTTTCAGCAAACACCATCTTTAAGGAGAAGTTAAGGCCCATGTGGGTGAAATACAGTTTACATGAATGATATCTGCCAGTTATCAGAATATCTTAACTGAAGGAGTGTTTGTGCCAATAGGCTTTTTTTTGCAAGCACATTATATTGCATTCACACTTCCATTTTTCAGGAAATGAAGACACAATCTCAGTTCTTCAAATTTGTAGGTACAATTTTGACATGCATTTTTTTCAAATAAGCTACACAAAGGGAGGTCTTTGATTGAGGGTGCAAAAAACCCCAGCTGTTCAGATCCTAGCATAGATTTTCAGTTCCTTGATAGATTCTCTCCATGACAGTTACAATTTTGGCACTTAATTAGTCCAAATTTGAATTGGACTACTTCCAATTAGAAGAATTGAATTAGATTCTAATTAAAGATAAAAAGATGTTTATAAGATTAGAAGCAATAATGCTTATCAGCAATTGATATGATGCTATGTACAGCATCATTATAGTGCTGACAGAAAAGCAGCCGTGCATTACAGAACTGACAGAAATCCTTCAATGCAGTCATAGGGAGAGGAAGAGAGGTTGCTGTTGCAAACAATGGCAGTTATTGACCAAAGCCAGTTATGACTTTTTTGCCTCCAGTGTAACTGTACAGAAGAAAAGAATAAAAAAGGCCAAGCAGAATTTTATATAGTAATAAAGTAATCAAAAAGATACAGGGTTGTCTGTGGCGCTGTTGAGTTCCGTCGTTATTATGTCCTTCACAAAAGCAATTGTATCATTTACAATTCCATGGACCTAGAACAAAAGACATTGGTGCCTGAGCTTAGTATCTGTACTCAGTTCACTTTCAGGATGCTGACTGAGCTGCAGGGACCCTCTTTCCCACTATTCCACTTGATTTTCACAGATGGAAGATGGTTTTGGATTTGCTTTTAACATCAGGAGCATCACTGCCAATCCCAGACACTTCAAAGATGGTATTTACTATTATTACGGCAGTTTTGCCAAAAGAGTAATCTGAATATGACATTGTTTACCTATTTGGGTTGGCTTACCTAAATGGAAGGTATTTATTCAGTGGCAGAAGAATTATAAGGGAAGAAGTAGCCTTAAAAACACTCACAGAAAACAAAACCTCTTATTAATTAATTAACTTTCGTTAATTCCACTGATTTAATAGCTTTGCTCCTGTTAAAATGCATAGGATTGAGGAATTCCAATATATCTGAGAATCTACATTCTGTTGGCTTCTGGAAACACCCAGTTCATGTTACTAACACCAATGCAGAAGAAAATCCCTGCAAAATCTGCAAGCATGGAAATCAGCACTTTCCCTCTGCTTCTGACCTCTGGCCTCTTCCAGATCTGGACATGGCTTTGTTAAATGCTGCCTGATCTGTACACGCACGAGAGCAACAAATTGCATGTCTCCATTAACAATATTGAGGCAAAATAAAGCCACTTCCTCTAACAGTGTCAGACAGCACCTAACTGACCGTATTTCTGAGGTGGAAATTTCGCCATCATTTATCTATTGTTACAGAAGGATCTAAAAGTCAGTCTTTACCTGAGGGCAGCAGCGCATTGTGTACGCGTCCTGAACTCGGTCACAGAATCTGTGGCTCTCTAGAAGACACAAGGAGGGCAAACCCCAAATATTGCTTACATAAAAGCATTGTGTCCTGTTGAAGGACCCAGCCTGTCCTGGTAACCTGAGAGGGTGAAGGTTCAGATTGTTCACCTGCTATTTCTGATGGATGATGGTCAGAATCTAGAAGGGACCTGAATCGAAAGGCCACTTCAGCCTGCCCTCGATGCGGGCGCACCGCGTGGATATCTAGTAAGAGAAGTCAGACTGTCGGGCTGTGCCTCCCTTGTCAGGAAATGCTTAGCAAACAGACAAGGAGGGCCCAGTACTCACCAGTGTCAAAGGCCCTCGTGGTACCCTTCAGCACTTCCAGTGTAAGGGCAGCAATGATGTCAGCTTGCCTCGCTATAGCTCCGGCTCTTTCCACCGCCTCACACCCCAGCGAGGTGATCATTTGTGTCCCATTGATGAGTGCCAGACCCTTCCAAGAGAGAGCAGATGTCAAGTGAATTCACTGCAGTTATTCCACACACTGTGACAATTCCCCCTGTCTGTGACAATTCTCCTTCTCACATTAAGGAGTTAAAGATCTTTGCCTAGCTTTTTGTACCATCCTGAAATCATAAAATGCACAGCTTGACTGAGCACCTTTGCTACAATAAAGTGTTTATGCTCATGACCCCATTAAGTCTCTGCAGACACCCTTGGAGCACCAGTAGTTCCAAGTAAGTCAGATACCTGCTTCAAGTCAGGCATCTGACCTCCTGTCATGGCCAAAGGGCAGGGAGGTACCTTGAAGGTGCCTCTTAGACAGCTGTTTCAGGATGATTTAAAGTGCTTTTGAAAGAGACCTGTCTGTCTCCACTGACTACAGAGCCAATCTGAACACCAAGCTTGGGCCTGACATTTCAAGTCAAGTAAGGTGACACTAAGAGTGGTGACTCCCACTCCTGACAACACTTCATCATTATCCTTCTAAAGTTTGATTTAAAATTATTATTAATTGATGTAATGCTTTTATTGTACCTATAAAGCAAATAGTGATTGACTATGCTCTTTTTCATCAGCTGGCATCATTATACTTTATTACCTCTTTTGGTTTCAAGGTAATTGGTTTCAGTCCATGAGCTTCCAGGACCTGTGAAGGAGTTAAATGCCAAGGCAGTTAATGAAAATACTTTTCAGTCACTAAAGTCACAAAATTAAGTCAGTAACACTTAAATGTTTCCATGAACAGAAATATTAACAAATTTCTTAAGTGATGGGAGAAAAAGAGCTTTACATCACACATATTTTTTTTCTGCTGGGCTAAATAAAGGGCTTCCAAACTAGCACCTCACTTCCTAGTGCTAATACAAGAAGGTAGCAGGAGCACTGAGGCAAGATATATGCCACTGTCACAGCCCATTAACATCTACCATGTTCTAGATGGTGGGAGAGGGCTATAGGAAAGAAGGCTGGAAACCTCTTGGAAAGGCAGTTCTGCCTACACCCTTCCTCATAGCATTTTGGCTTGGCATAAGTTATTCCTTTTTAAATGGTCCCTAATCCTTTCTATAGAAAATCTCTAGTGACAGGAGGAGTCCTATCCAATTTATTCTGGACATTTCTATTCTATAGGGCAATTGCTCCTGCAGGAAATGGAGAAACAGCATAACCTATTTCTCATTTAATCCTCTCACCCTGTCCAATGGAAGAGGTATTGCACCTCAGAAGTGTACAGCTATAACTTCTGGTCTAGAAGGTCCAGGACACACTGGTCTGCTTCCTCCTTACTCCTCTCCCTGTGCAGTCCTCAATCTTTCTCCGGTCTATAGTGATGTACACCTATCAATCCATCAATGGGTCTGGTATTCAAATTTTCATGGGTTGGAGTTACAGGTGTAGCAGAACAAACTACCATGAAAGACTTTGGAGGGGCTGGACTTGGAGATACTTAACACAAGATCAATCTGCTGGTGTGCCGGTGGCAGAATAACAATGGATTAAAAACTAATTTCATTGTAATATCTCCATCTTGTGAAGGAGAATGATATAAAGGTAACCCTAGCTAATTTATCAAAAATGAAATATCCAAACCTGTGTATTTACTTAAAGACACTATAAAATCAGTAGAAATTTTACTGCAAAGGTCTTGCCTCCAGTAAATCCCCAGGTATACTCAGCATTTGAGAGGTGATGTTGGATTTTTTAGAAAAGTATTGATGCTCATGGAGCTGAAGATAGAGTAATAGTTCTTTCATGGTTGGTATCATATCCTCTCCATTTCTCCAGTTCATAAATGATGTCACTGTGGTATCTTGTATAGCAGTACTGTGGCATGATATTTCTTTAGAGGTCAATATCATGCTGCTTATTTATGTCTGCTCCAGTGACAGTTCTTGTATTCTCCATGGATTCACCTTTCTCAAATTAAAGAATGTGTTGCTAAAGGCAACCTAGTCCCAATTCAAACTGGGAGAGAAAATCCAAAGACTTGTACGTGTTACTAATCTGAGCAAAAGCTCTCTTTCTCTCAAAGCTGCATGCAATTTGAAAAATGAGTCAGCAAGCTAAAAAAATAAACTATCAGCTGCATAAATCTTACATATTTAGCATCAGCCCAGCCACTCTTCGGGGACCACATCTTTCCCTCTCCAATTAATCCCAGAGCAAGATGAGAGAGAGGGGCCAAGTCTCCGCTGGCTCCAACTGTCCCTTTCTCTGGGATATAAGGAAGGCAGGATGCTAGAAAGAAAACAAAAATCACTCCTTTTAGAGCCTTCCCTTGATACACTCCTTGGAAAACAGAGAAGCCAGCTCACAAGTGTGGCCACAGTAACAGCCCACAATCATGGACAATGGCAACAGCAGGACTACTCTTGTTGCAGCTCTAGTCTTGGTCTCTCACAACTACCAAGTTGAAAGACCAGCACCTGCATCTTGACCCGCAACCTTTAACAAAACAGTTAAAAGAAAAAAAAGGGAAAGGAAGATTTTCTTTAAACATCTTTTTACCATTAAACACTTCAATAACTTGCTCGAGGGTTTCTAGGGATATTCCACTGTATCCTTTGGCTAGGACATTGATTCTCAGTGCCAAGAGCATGCGAGTTCTCTCTGGGGTCAAAGGTTTCCCCACACCTGAAACAGTAACAGAACCCCCTCGGTTACTCACCCGCTACCAACAAGCGCAGAAAAGGGAAACACCAAGCAATCTCTCATTACCTGCAGAATGTGAACGAACCAAGTTCACTTGAAGCTCCCTACAGAAAAAAAGAAAATATGTTAAACCTCAGAAGAAGTCTCATCAGGTTTGATTTTGCACAAAACAGAAGGAATTTCTGAAGTAGCTCTCTCATTTAACCCCAACTACAGGGTCAAACTGCTCCCTCCACTTCCTTTCCTGAAAAGAAAGGACAGGGAAGGCTGCACACACAACATACCTCAGATTGCTGTTTGGGATTACAGTCCTGGCAAACTTTCCAAAACCCGTGGTGATTCCATAAACAACTGCAAGAAATGTACACTGCTGGTAAAGGAGGGAACCTGATGAAGTCTTCTAAACAATTAGTAGTTTAAAGCAAAAATATTTACCTGTCTGTTCCTTTACGATCCTTTCAATCACTTCTCGTGATTTTTTGACTTTAGTTTCAGCTTCGGGTGTGAGCTAAAACAAGAGTAGTTTAAATATTATTTTATTTGTCATTATTTAGCTGTGGAAAAATAAACATATAATTTTTAGTTGTATTTGTCCAGAATTTTTACCTTTATCTTGTAGAGTCCCTTTCCTAAATTGACCAAGTCCTCCGTTGTTAAGCTGTTGCCATCTAAAGAAATATACTACACCAAAGAACCACCTTTTAGTTTGGGATATGGATACATACAAAGTTACTTAATAACCACTATAAATAAAAAATACAGTCACAACTCAGCAATGACAGGAAGCTGCTTCATGCTTATTCATAAGACAGGAACTCGGGTAACAAAAACATAATAAGCACATTGTAATTTTGTTTCCTAGACCCAGCCAATCTAATAGCCCCTGCTTTTGTGAAATGCTGGCTGAACTCTAAGCATTTTCTGGTGAGTAGCAGGATTTGTTATTGAGTTGTAAAATCATTGGTGATTCTTACCTGTTCTGGTTCTCGGTATTTGCTGTATCTGAAAGTTTTGTAAAGGAAAAAGGGCAGACAGGATTTCACAGGCAGTGACCACTCAATTACACCTGGCAATGTGTTTTAAGAATGAAGGAACCCTAAAAAATGCAGGAAATCTAGAAAATTATAAATCTATAACTGTAAAAACTTCACAAAGCACTCAAAAAGGATACAAATGAACCCCTTCTGGCTGAGATGGTATGAAATCTGGAGACATTATATCTCCTTCTATAACTAGAAGAAATAAGCAGAATAAACACATACAGGTTTAAATTGCATTATTCACATAAGTTAATTTGCTATTTATTACAATTCACAGTAACAAGAATTCTAATTTCCAGTTATCAGTCCTGAACATACTTGCATGCTTCTGGGAAAATAATAAGGAACTATGTATTTATTTAAGATATTCCAAAGGCTAAGGCAGAACAGCTTTCACTATATATGACAGCAGATACAAGAGATATATATATATTGAATCCTGTACCTTCTAACTTTTCTGTAGTTCTGTAATTTAAAAATTAAATATTCTTAAATTATTGGGCATTATTCCATAAAAGCTTGTTTATTTACAAAATCTACAAAGGTAGACAATCTCTCAGGTGCAATTTTAGATGAATCTAGATAAAGCCACAGTTTGCTGACTCAGATGACAACACAGACATTCTACAATGCAATGCTTAAGACTTTGCTTACCAACTTCAACAAATTCATTGTCTTCCAGAGCATCCCCCACGGTATCATCAAGATCCAGCAAGCCAAGTCCCTTGCACCTTCGAATGTAAAACTTGACTTCTTCCACTGAGGCAAATCCCCCGTTGTCGGGTTTGTTTTTCATGTAGCGTCTCACAGCTTCCTTCCCCAGCCACTCGACGGTGTTTGTGGAGCTCAGGCATGGCACTGCCAGCCACTCTCCTCGGACGTGCACCGTGTACCTCGGCATGCTTGCTCTCCTGAAATTGCTCCTTGACCAAGCAGGGCTGCAGCGTGCAGCAGCCTCACATTTACCGTGTGATGATGGCCTGAAGAGCTGTGCCTATCTAGAGCCCAGTGTTGCAATCAGATAGAAGCAAAAATCCACCCTCAACATCCTCACCTTTGTAAATAAACGAGATCAATGTGTTCGGCTGACTTTGTCCAATCAAACCAAACCCAGGGAACACACCCTTTTCACAGAAATGACACACCTCCCTAGCTATTGCCACAGGAATTTTATTCCAAAGATCACATCAGGAATACAGAAATGAAAAACCAGGAGCTGAAATTTATGTACCAGGAATGGATAAATTGGACAAAGATGCAGTGCAACTGTTCTAAAAATGCAAGGGTTTAATAAGAGCTAACAGCTATTGTCCAGGAGCAAATCACACTAACAAAAACTGAGGGGCAGGGCTGCAAGAGAGGCACCTTAGGAATACGGGTTGCTCATGACTGCTAGGACTGAAAGAGGATTCTATTACACTTTTACAGCTCTATCCAGAGCAGGATAAAAGCAGGTAGTAGAGGCAGCAAGCCTGCTTTAATCAGTCCCATGCTCAAGTTGAAAACACATTTTTTTATTGTAGGTAAGAAAAAGATGAATTAATTTCTACAACCTCTTCCCTTATGCTGTGGAAGATGTTACAAGAACAGTTATCAACAAACACTAGGCCACAGCTGCACACTATCAAGCCTGGTGCTGCTGTGTCATATCTTTGCAGAAGATGCAAAGATATGGAGATAGCTGTTGAGATGGTGCCAAAAAAAAGTTTAGCAATAACCATGTACACACAGAATTTGAAAATCCTTCTGGTTTTAAAGGCAAAATGGTAACAACTCACAGTCTATGCTTCCCACACTAGTGGTCCCAAACAAAGGGACTACCTAGGATTTAATTATTGTAGGGAATGTTATATAGGGATCCATCAGTCAGGGACACTGTCCCTGCAGAGCTACCTAGGACCATGATAGAGAAAGCCATGCCTGACAAAATTTTCTTTTTTCTGACTCTGAAGAGTCAGAAAGACTCAGCAAGAAACCAGGATTATCTGGCAGCAGGAACTCTAAGTGCCAAAGCACTGTATATGATACACGGGCTTTTACAACACAATGCAAGTTACCCCAAAACTAGTGACAGAAGGCATTTATAAACCAAGGACGGTTTTCATTGCAATCTGATAACTCCAACCAGAGCCTGTTAACATCAAATATCCCCTCCTGTGACCAGAGCTCAAGCTCACATATAGAGCTGGGGGAAGAAAGAGGAAGCAGGGAGACGTTTGGAGCCCCGAGTAACCCGGCTCTCCCAGAGATGGCTGAACACCTGCCTGCCCATGGGAAGCACTGAATGAATTCCTTGTTTGGCTTTGCTTGTGGGTGCAGCTTTTGCTTTATCTGTTGAACTGTCTTTATCTCAACCCATGAGTTTACTCACTTTTACTCTCCCAGTTCTCTCCCCCATCCCATCCCATGGGGGAGAGAGTGAGTGGCTGTGTGGGGACCCAGTCACTGCCTGGGTTTAAACCACAAGCTGAAAGCTTATACGGATCAAAACTGAAGTAAATCAGCTGGCAGGCTCCTCTCTCGTCCTAAGTGCCCGATTTAAACTGAGCCTTTTGCCAGGATTATACTGCCACTCTTCTCCCCTGAACCAGCACTTTCTGGTTTTGTTTGTCACTCCTTGATATGGGTTATCCCTATGCCAACAGATTTAATTTATGCAAACTGTTCTTATCAAACTCGCTGGAAGACTCAGCCTAGAGATGGCAGCATTTGCCACAGCATCATCTAAACCACTGGCTGGAACTGCTGCAATAAATACAGGAAAAACAGAAACAGCTCTCCCACTGTTTTTGAACTTATCTCCAGTTGTTATATGAGCACGAGGGGTAGTGCCCAGAACCAGTTAAAAAATCCAAATATCAAAAGACTCAAACTGGGTAAGGAAAGACTTGGGCTTTAGCCCCCTCTACAATAATAAGTTTTGAAAATAAATAGTGGGTTGAAAAAACATTTTGGTCTCCATTGTCCTCTTGGACTCATAATAAAAATTTCTCCCACAAGAAAGAAGAATAAATAAAACAAAACTATTAAATCAAAACTTTTTGTACAGATCAATACACAGACAAGACAGACAAGTATGGAGTGAAAAGATTTATTTTTTATTCTTTAGGTACTTGAAGTTTCAACCACTGTGCTATGGAAAAGAATGCTGTGCACAAAGAGCCATACCATCCATCTATTAATTTTCCAAGTTCTTCAATTCTGTCACTGACAAATGACCACATCTCAGAACAGTTTTTGTGTATTCTAAAAATGCCTGTAATCAAAACATTCTCTCAATTCCAGAGATGTAGCAATTTTGCTGCTTTACTTGGAAATGCAAAATAGAAAGTGCAGGAGAATGGACTGCAAGCAACCTTGCCCCTGATGAATTACAGCAGTGCTAATTATCAAAGAGGAAGAACTGCCTTGCCCTAAATGGGACATGGCTGTGTCCAATGAGGATGGGTGTTATAAAAGAGTAGGTTAGCTGGTCAAGGGGGAGAGGCAGAGAGACAGAAAAGGAAAAGGGTTTTTTTTGGTTTTTTTTTTTGCTGGCCCTGCTGTGCAGGGCTGCTGATGGGGCCTGCTGCAGTCAGAGTCTGCAAGGGCAGCCTGCAGTCAGAGTCTGGGAGTAGTTGGAGTCTGCTGGCAGTGCTATCTACTGCAACAGTACTGAACTTGATTTGGAAAATTAATTTTAAGTTACAGAAGTACCAAAGCAGCAGAGCATTTTAGGGTATAATCAAGCACACATATCAAGAGTTTGGGCAACCAGTCTCTTCTTTCAGCAACACAAAATCTCAAAGAAATAAGTACACTTGTCACTGGTCCTGCTTCAAGTCTTTGCCCACGAGCATTGAAGTGACAGGGTGCATAGAGGCCCTATGCTCCAGAAACGTCTTGACAGCCAGATCCCGACTCTTGTCAAAACCATAAAGGTCCCTGTAAAAGAAGGAGTGGGGGGAGGCACCATTACAAAAACCCAGGCAAATAATACAACAGGGATTTTCCTAAGGTTTTACTTTTCCCTCAAAAGCCTTTCCTTAATGTGCATCCTGGCACTAAGCTCTTTTCTCTGAAAAAAAATGTCAGCAAGTGGAAAGCGCCTCTGAAGATAATCTTGTTCACAGTATACAGAGAATTCTGTGTTATGCCACTTCAACATATACAAGAAATGCATTTCAAGCATTATTCATCCCATTATACCAGAGATGTCAACAGCATGAGCTGCTGTGACTTGGAGATTAGTTTTACCTGAACAATGGTCGAGTAAACTTCATCCTGCCCTGATCTGTTGCCATTTTTAAAGCCAGAGGAATAGCTGCTTCCCACTTGGACCTGATACAGAGGCGCAGCCATCTGCAGAGGGGAGAAGGTTGCACTTATAATTTCATTTGTGGCAGTGTGGTGGTTGGTTATCTAATGATTCTGTTCCCATAAATGCTTTGAGCACTGCTGTGTCATCATGGGAATGAGATTCTAGCTCAACATCAAATATTTAGTGTTTGACTAGCACATTACATACATCAGCTTTTTTGTACAACAGGAAAAGATTGCAGCCAAGTTCCTCCAAAATGGAGGATTATTTTCTGCAGCTATTTATTTTTTATATTACAATAGTGTCCAGCTGCATCACTCAGAACTGAACTGTACAGCACTTGTTCCATTTGTCCAATGGATAAAACAACCAACCAACGAAATGAAATTGAAACCAGCTATTATTTTGCTTTAAAAAGAAATTGATCTTGTTACAAGAAGTAGAAACCATACAATATGTTTAACCTTTGTTATCAGGTCATCAGGTTCCTTTGCTAGCATGCCAGATTAAAATAAAGAACAGCTTATCTGCTGTCCACTGAGTTCTTCTACTAGAAGACTGTATTTGCCCAATTCATGAATAACAGGATACCAAGCACAATGCCTGCACATGCATTAACAAAACCACAACAACAAAACCCCAAACCCAAACCCTGCCCCAGTTCTCTAAAACAGGATGTCTTAGGTGAAGCAGGACAACTTGTTTTATGAAAACATTTAATATTTTAGAAGTGCCCATACTAGAACAAACCTGAATCTTATTTCAGAGTTGTTTATAGCATTGAAGTCATATACTTCCTGCATGCGTTGGACATGTGACAATGGAAGAGGCTCCTGAAAAAGAAATTGCACAGTCAGAATAAGCCAGAGGAAGACTTCAAGCCAGACATTTCAATAATAAACAGAGTAATTCAGGATGATGGGTGCTACAAAGAAACTCAAGTCCTACCATTACAAATATTTTATTTGTTCCTTTTATCTTTCCAGTGCATGGAAAGGGGCAAGGAATAAATATTAGCTAATTCCCACATTCTGTACTTTTGAAACATTCAAGACAAGGTATTTTTGTTCAATTTTATTTATAGCTTATTTGCTATAACGTTTGATACAGACCAATTCAAACACCTCATGGTTTTGGTTTTAGCTTTCAATCCAAAACACTTTGTGTGTTGTTCAGTAGTTGAAGAGCCAGACATAATAAGAGGGGCAAGGCTGAAGTTTTCAATAACTATGCATGGTGAAAGCAGATTAATTTAGCAAAACCTAAAGAAAAAAAGTAGCTTAATTTCAAAGCACGTTAGAGCTTCTGTGTCTGCTTTTGTGATACCAGAATCAAGTCATCCCAGGTGTGCATTTACCTCCAGAAGCAACAGTGCCAGGAACTCAATTAACTGATGAGATGACATTTCCTTCAGGTCTGCTGAGCTGAATGAGCCCAAATCACTTTCTTTTGCCTAAAAGAGAGCAGTTACTTAATTTTTCATAGGTATTTCAAAATACAATCAGGTGTTTTTTTCTGGTTTGATATCCATACTGTTGTGCCATTTCACTTAAAGAAGATACCGATCTGTGCAATAAGGGGAAGGGAGGGACTTCAGCTGCTCTCTGATGTTTGTATTCTTCACTTATTTTCTCTCCACTGATCTTTTTATCCCCACTGCCTTTCTGTTAGTTAAGTGAAAAATCAAATACTTTTTTATAAAAAGTAACATTAAGGAAAAGAAAGTTAAAAGATAGGATGCAAGTACAATGAAAAGCTACAGAGGCAACAAAAGCAGGGTGTGCTGAATTCTCTATTAGTTGCATGACTTTTATGCTTCAAACTAAGAGAAAATTATGTGGTATTAATTAATATACTTTATGTACCAGTTTTTGATGGGAAATACATACTAACCCCAGTATACCATAGAGAAACAACTGCTAATACAATATAATCAGTAATGTAGAGGTACCCTGGCATTTGTTTTTGAATTGAGCCATAATATCAGGGTTTAAAGAGTATTTTCCATTTGGTTACTACATTTGTATAACAAGAAGTTGGCTCTGTGCCTTGTGAAAATATGGACTGCACTTCACAGACAGAAGTCACAGCTAATCCCCTGACTCTACATTGAACATCTAGTCTGGGAAATGCAAAATCCCTGGCAGCCATACTGTGACTATAAATACACACACTCTCAACAAATGAGATTTTAGAAGAGAATGGCTCACTTTGTATAACAAAAAATACTAGCTTTTCAAAATAGAGACACTTCAGCATTCTTTAACCACTCACTTGGATCCATCTTTGGCTCAAGGCAATGCAAGCATTTGATAGTGTCGTATCATACCTGTCAAATATTAAAAACAAAGGTTCACATAATGGAATAACCACAGAATAAAAGACTGAAAACATTAACAGTGACTATTTTTACTGCTATATACACCTACATAGTACTAGAGCATTTTCCAATAAAACATAAGATTTTCACCCTGTTTACAAACTGCTTCATGACTTTTAGGAAAATCACATGCAATCTGGAGAAGGAAAAGATGAACTACAGAAGAGTGCAGCTTACGTAGGCTTCACTGGTGGCATTCCTGGAGCATGAAACCACGAGTTCCAGTCAACTTTATCAAGAATATCTACCTACAAAGCAACATAAAATCTTATTAAATTTTAAATCTGATTTTAGATTTTTTTTTGAGAAAACGAAATCTAGTTTCAATCTTATTTGTTTTGATAACACTCCTCCAATTACATGAAGAATCCTACACAGATTACTTCAAAACAAAGCATTGCCCTCTACAAAAAGAAAAAAAAAAATAAAAGGCATCTTAATGCAAACCCATCTTCACAAGGTACCAGATTACATCATATTAAGTTCTTGAAATAAAGAAAAGAAATATAAAGAACTGGTATTCAAATAAGTTCTGACCTAAGTCAGAATTTCACATAATTAAAAGGTTTCAAGCAATCAGTTTTAAATGTTACCCAACCTTATCCTTGAAGTAGGAGTACAAGAACTTCTTCCAGTCCTCCGTTACAATGCTCTTATAAGCAAATGTCTGAACATAAGCCTTCAAGAAGCCAATGAAGACATCTAACAAAAAAGAAAACGTTTTAGTGCTTGAAATTAAGGTGGAAAACAAAAACATATAAAATCTGACTAATGCTTACCTGGTCCTCCAAGGAGCTGTTCCAGGTAAAAAAGCAAAGCAAAGCCTTTCTCATATGGCACAGATGAATAGGCAACATCAGGATCTACTTCATCCAGGTTAATGACAAGGTTAGTTACAGGATTTTTATCTCCAAGAGTATTTATCTGTGTCAAAGACACAAGAACACATATCAGTCTAGGAAAACTGGTGCTCCTGCAGATCTGTACTAATTCTATTTATAAAGGTATAAACCATCCAAAACGGAGACAGCTTCATTTCAAAGCATTCTCTTTCTTTTTCTGAAGTTCTGAATCTTCACAAATCTTAAGTTACTAAAATTTAGAATCAACCACCTTGTGCTCCAGCTGTCTCAAAGCAGTTACTTACTATCATGTCTGTCATAACCACGAGCACCTATTAGTCTGGCTATATTTATCCCTTATTAACAAACTATTTGAACTACTTTGATTTGAACTATCATTAAGCCTTTGAATTTAAAATCTCTGTTGACAGAAGAAATGCCAGCAAAACTTCAGCTCTGGATATGGGCAGAACAAATTTCAGGCTGCTCAGGAAACTAGTAAGATATCACAGACTAGAAATCTGAAAACTAAAAACAAAACACGAAACTAAACAACTCTCTTAGACAGTAAGAAATCAGTTGTTTGCATGAGGCACTGGAAATTCTGATGGTCATGGCTGCAGATAATTTTGATTAACATTCAGCTGCTTACCTGTATGCTAACAGGTAATACTGCAATTTAGTCATACCCAGAACAACCAGAAGAGGCTGGAAAGATGTTTAGCCTCACAGAAAAGCTTAAAACAATTCAAAAAGCTTTATCTAATCTGAGTATATGAAGCTATTCTCTTGGGTAGCAATCAAACATCTTGGAATCAAAGTTGTTCATCCTCTAATAAGAAAGCATTAGGAAAGCTGACAAGACAAATTTTATTTGTGGGAAACACGTATGATGACTTGAAAAGTATTTACCGAGTTCTGCAGTTCTCGCCAACCTCCCAGGGCCTGGAAGTGCCTGAACTGCTCACCAAACAACCGGCCACCGATCCTGCGCTCCAGGTACACAGTGTGACCCTCATTCAGCCTGCAAACACACTGATGAAGTCAGCACTGGCAGGATGGTAAAATCAATTTAGCCAGTCTCTTGACAGATTAAATTTAAAATATGATTTGCATGGCATTGAACATCATACCCACCAAAAATGCTCCCATGTTTTGTTGGTTACCAAGTTTCCTGTCCAGCTATGAGAGATTTCATGCGCAATAACCTAAAACACAAAACCAGATCCACCATGTAGACTCCTCTGGGAAAAAACCATCAGATCCCAACAGAAAGAACAAAATGTTGATGGGATCTCATTTGCCATGTTATGTTCAAAAAGTCAGTTAGCATTCATAGTTCTGTAGACCTATCCATATGAATTTTAAGCAGAGGACCAATGCTACCCTAGCTGACAGAAACAATTTTCAATGTCCGGCCTGCAAGCCATAGAGCCATACTGATCAACAGCTTGGTGTAGGTAATTTGTTCATGAAATCACATTTCAGAATACAGAATACCAGGTGATGGACTAGTACTGCTTTCTCACCTAAGCAACTTCTGCAGTGGGAAAGCTAATGATGCATGATACATTAAAAAGTATCTATGTCAAATATTTCAGTATTCTTTGTTTAAGACAATCTTTTTTTTAAAGTTTAGCAGTACATCAGTCTAGTAAAAAGACATAGGCAATAAAATTGCATTCAGAGTAATCAACTTTGCAGAAAAAAAAGACACATAGAGGAAGAAGTTATCTCCTAACGATTTTGATGAGGCCAAATCAGTTGAGATTTTTAAACACATCTGTACACAGATGTTGTGGTTTAACAGGACAGGAAAAGAGTTATGGAGCAGCTAACCTCAGTCAGCGCCCTGTGTATACAGGCACCCATGTTACTTCCATCTGTTGGTTATACAAAATAGATGCTTTACAGAGTTTACTGAAAATTAACACTCACGTTTGTGAGAGTCCTTGACTTACTGCCTTAACTTTTAATTTCCCCAATGAAAAGAGATCAAGTTTACAGGTATTTATTATAAAGGAATTCAGATACATCTTCAAGTTGTGTTCTACTTGAAGAGATGAATATTTTTGACTTACGTTTGATAGAGATCGATCACCTGCCTAAAAAGAAAAGGGAAAGACAAGTTAGTTGTTAGGTTCAAGTCAGCCTCAAAATAGATCACTTCATGCAATTTCTTGTATGATCCCTAACTCTAAAGGAGGAAGGAACATTTACAGGTCTTTCTAGGAAGAAGACTAATCTTCTTCCTAGATTTGTGCATTAATATCCATCACCTAATTCATATGCAAGCCCTAAGGAAAAGCTGACTTTTATTGCTGCTATACTCACCAGTAGCGTTGGAGTTACAAAAGTAAGACAGGGATTCTCCATACCACCATAAGGAAAAGAAGGTGGTAAGACTAACAAATCATACTGTCCCCACACATAAGGTCCTGCCAAATCTTCTGCTGTTTTCAGCATAGCTTCAGCCTGAAAAAAGAATTCACATTAGTTTCTAAGATGATTTTTGACTACAAACACTGAACAAATAATAAGCTATTGATCCCATTTTTCATTCCCTTTCACCTGGACAAGTCCCACATGTAAAACAAATATGGGACTCTATCAATATATATTTTCAGTACTAAGTTTGTACTACAATAGAATAATAGCATTTTGTGGGATGGGAGGAAGAGAAAGGAGAACTAAAAATGACCAAAACAGTGAACTGTAGTCTGTTTCTTTTCCAATACTATGTGAAATAGTTATCTTACAACACTGTTTTTTGCTGTAGTTAATTACTCACCTCAGAAAATTCATAGGCTGATTTATCCACTAGTTCCTTTTCAGCCCACACCAGTGTCCTTGGGCCAATCTTTCTGTTGAAAGTAAAAAAAAAATGCCAATAAGACAGTACGAACCAGAAATAATTCTATGTGAAACTAATACAGACAGCATACGTGTGACTGTGCTCTTGAGTAACCCACATTGCAGGGGAAACTCATTAGAGAATCTTTGTCTGCTTTTCCTCTCCATTGCTGAAGCAAAGGCTTAGAAAACAAAACAAACAACATGCATGCATTATTCAGCACAAAGGAACAGGAAAACCTCTTACGGATTTTTAAACACTATCAAGCCCTAATATAAAAACATTATTGTGGCCTAGATTAACACAACCTTTTGCCAATGAGAAATGAGGCTGAAGCAATACTTTTCTACCTTTGACAGAAAAGGTTTATCTGTTAATAGACAAGGCTTATCTGTTAACTAGGAAAGAAGATCTATTCCCTGTGCTAAATTTTAACCACTAAGGGCTTTTTCAGGTCCCAACTCTTTATGCTGTTTCTCTAATTTACAGCACAAGTAAAAATTATCCAAGAGCAAATCAACATACATGCACTTTGATACAAATACACAGGTTAACTGAATCTATAAGATCCTTTAAATTGAGGTTATTAATATTTATACATTGTACAGATTCACTCACCTACTTTCTAAGGCTCCAACCACTAAAGCAAACAAGTAGCAAGGTACAGGAACCTAGTGGAGAACATAAGAAAAATAAAGAAATCTTATTTGTAATGTCAGTTATCAGACATCAGAAGAAGAACAGAAGTATATAAATAAAGAAGTATTCCTCCAGAGTTTCCTGCCTTAAAGGCAGGCACTGTTTTTTTCAAAAACATTGTTCTTTCTTCCTGAATGATACTCCTATATCTACAGGATGTACTTGCTTCATAGGTGTTTCAGGCAAAACCCACAAAACTGTAAGTATCATCTCTGTTTGAAAAAATCTGCATACAAAATTCCTGCTGGTTTGGATTCTCTTCAAAAGCAAGTCAGTTTTCCATATTCATTTCAGTTCCATTAAATTTCATGGAAGGAGAAGTTATGAGATACTGCTCAGATAAAGGGCAGTTTTATCACACAGAAGGATGCAAAAAGAGCTTTAATGAAGTAAACAAGAATATTTATGGATATAAATACATTAAAGACAAAAGATTCAGGAAAAATCAAAATGTGTATATTTGATTTCCATGTTTAGAATTTAAAAAACTCTAAATATTTTTTATGTCAATGAAAAAAACTCCTAACTGAAGTATCTTTATAGAGAACTGCTTTTTCCAAGTGCTCTGGAAAGAAAAGAGGATCATACAGCCACCCATGTAAAAGTTTCACTTCATCTGAATTTAAACAATGTTAAATAAGTAAGACTTTAAATCATACTTAGCTGGAGACACAATTTCAGAAAATTTTATTCTACTATTATCCACAAAGCATTTAAATATTGTTTATTAAAATACCCATATCATCATCTGTGTTTTAATTTTACCTATTAACCCACAGAACATACTATTGAAAAGAACAAAGTCCCTTGACTTATGTTATAGATGAGTTAAGAAAAAACTATTAATACACCTCCACACTTTGACGCTCAACTTGCTAATTTGACATTTTGAAATTCAAATGTCAATGACTGTTGGGTTGTAAACCTGTTTTTACAGAGGTTGCTCTCCACTACCCTTCTTTCCAGCCTGGCTATGCAGGAGCAGAGAAAATAGTTTTAGGTAAGGCTCAGCACACACACATATGCAAGAGCTTGATGCATTTGCCTTTTTCATCTGAGGAAACAGACACCTCTTCTAACAAATCACTGTCAGCGTCAGGTGATGTGTGTGTCCTTTTGCATGTCTTCTTTCATTTTGTGCTTAATGTGTTTTTTTTTTTTAAGAAAAGCATGTTCTTTTAAAAAATAATGGTTTCTGTACCAGAAATGGTAGCATAATTTCAATTACACTAAATGTTATTTCTTGTATAGGTCTATCATGCTTATCAACAGTGTATTCCTAGATAACATTTATCTCTGGATTACACAAACATAGAAGTCTTCTGTACTGAGAGTGGCAAATGTTTTGGCTCCACAGAGAGGGCAGGGCACTGCCTACTGATGAGCTCACAGATAAGGGAACTCTTTTTTCCCCTCTCTCAGGTTTCATGCAGCAGCCAAATCAAACCCGACAGCTGCTGCAGCTCAGAGTACTCTGACCCCCTCCTCTCCTCCGGTCACATCATACCATTCCTCCTTGCAGTTATTCAGCGTCAACAGCCCAGATCTTGTGTTAATTTTATCTGCTTGTTCAGCAAAATGAACTGGGCTCACCAGAAGAGCTCATAAACACCAGAACCCAAAAAAGTGTGAGGACAAAAATGCCAGGAGAGTAAATCATGATTGCTGCTTTATGAGCAGTGGAATCGTTAGACTAGCTGCACCATTTACTAAAACTTCCAGAGAACAGTAATCTTTGATTGGCTGGAGATACTTTCTTTCCATAAAAACCAAAATTTTCACATTCAAAAAAAATTTTAAAAATTTGTTGTTAGAATTTGCCTAACTTCAAGCTAAAATTTTGTTCTGATGTTGAGTTTCACTGCTTAGATCTTGGTGAGCTTAAATTTTGCAGGGTCTGTTTTCCAAAACTTCCTCACATATTATTTGCATCTGCACTATTTTCTAAAAATCAGTGCAGACAGAAAGGGCTGTGACAGAACTAGTTTTGAGTATTGAAACATTTTCAAAACTTGAATTTGGCTTTTCTGTGAATGATTTTCTGTGAATGCCAAAAAAGACCAGTAAACAGCACCAGCACTTACTGGTTGTCTACTCAGGTGAATAATGCCTCCCACTTCTGGAGTGGCAAAAACCCATGTGAGTCACGAGATCTATCCGTGAGCTCAAAACCATGCCTGAGGCAGCTGTGAGCTGCACAGGTCAGCAGTAAGACCTCGTGCAGCCCTTGCCCAGCACGGAGCACTTACGTTCTGGCTGAAGCGGTAAACCTTGTGCGCGCTGTCCTCCGGGTCGGGCGCCTCCCCATCGCGGTTGGCGCTCATCAGAGCCACCAGCTCCTTCGGCACGGAAATCTGAAAGGACACCCAAGCACATTGCTCCAGATTGCAAGGCAAGATGTATTCTATTGCCATCTGTATGGCAGATTACCTTTGTCAAGTGGGCAGTTTGCCTTATCTCTCTCTCTGAGTGACCACAATCTCTCCTCCCTCCGGAGGGGACATTGCTGATAACAGGCTATTGAATGTCAGTGCATGACTGATAAGAACTGTAACATCCCATTGTGAGACGCTCCACTCAGAGGGAGGAGCCAAGCATTGCTACCCAGATATAATCCAGAGGTTCTGAAACACCAGCACGGCTTCTCCACTGGATTTCCCAGAGGAACAGCAGCTGCCTTTTCTTCCACTGGATCTTCAGAAGAAAAATACACCCTTTTCTAAAGGATCCCCTGCTTCAACAGAACCACACCTGACACTCCAGGAGGACTGCAGCCACATTTCCAATTGGACTGCTACCAACACCCTGACTAACAGGGTGTCAGGTTGAGTTCTGACTCTGTCAGTTTTAGTGTACTGCATTGTCTATTTTATCATTTTATTTTTTTCCTTTCCCTATTAAAGAACTGTTATTTCCTGCTCCCATATTTTTTTGCCTGAGAGCCCCTTAATTTAAAATTTACAGTAATTCAGAGGGGTGGGGAGGGTTTACATTCTCCATTTCAGGGGAGGCTCCTGCCTTCCTTAGCAGACTTCTGTCTTTCCAAACCTAGACACATAAACAATGCAGCTGCCACCCAGCATTACACTCCACACTACAAGCAGCTGATAGCAGAGCAGCCCAGATCTGTTCTGTTGTTAGGTCATCTCTGTCAAGTAGAACACAAGGCATATGGAAAAGGTTGTCATGAAGACAGGCAATATTGAATTAATCAGAGGACTACCTCCAACAGAAGTTAAAAGGCTCACTTTCTTCAGACAACTGAATTGTCACAGTGCACATCTATCCTCCTTTTTGCTTCCTTAAAACTGTTTACACCAGGACTGTCACAGACACATTTTATGAAAAATCCTTTCCTTAGGATTTTTTCTTATGAGAAGCTGAGAGGCCTCAGAAACTAAATGTAAACCATGATTATCTGCTGCTGTGGAAAGCAACAGGTGCATCTTTGATTGGTCTCATGTGGTCATTTCTAATTAATGGCCAATCACAGTCCAGCTGTCTCAGACTGTCTTGGTCAGTCACAAGATTTTATTATCATTCCATTATTTTTCTATTCCTTGCAAGCCTTCTGATGAAATCCTTTCCTCTATTCTTTTAGTATAGTTTTAATATAATATATATCATAAAATAATAAAGCAAGCCAATCAAGCCTTCCGAAACATGGAGTCAACATTCTTGTTCTCTTCTCTCTTCCTGGGACCCCTGTGAACACCACCACACAGGACTGCAAATATCCTCTAGCTATATATCAGAATATATTACTTTAAGCATACATGAGAGCCTTTTCAAGTGTTTTTTACTTCACAGCACTCTTTGCTGTCTTACCGTCAGCATTTCCTGATTTTAGAGCATCTTTCTTTCTTACTACTGCATTTTTACTTCCTTTTGCACATAGATACATAACAATGAAAAAAGAGTTGATATATACAAAAAGGAAATGGCAAAATTAGAGAGCTGCCACAGGGAAGATCAGCTCTTTCCTCTCACATTAAGGTGAAGGTGAATATTCTTGGTTTTATATCAGGCCACATGCTGGCAGCTACCAAAAAGCCCTGCCCAATATAAATCCACCCATTGTAGGAGCTGTCTTCAGTTAAGACACATGACTTAGGTTCACCTACCTCTGCATAGTAGGTTAGTTTGACAGCAGGTGTGTCTTGGCATGGAAAAATGGCTCTGCAGTGGATAGCCTAGAGAGGGAAAAAGGAAAAGAAAATAAAACAGAAGTGTCTTTCTGATGCAGAGGACTAGAAATAAATCAATTAGTACACTATAGTGCAAGTCCATACAGCTCCTCCAGAGAATTCATTATCTATAATCCAGTACTTCTATCACTTAGAGCTTACAGGCCTCTGTAAAAGGAGCAATACTAGGTAAGGCAGATCAATAGACACAAGTATTGCTTGTAAAGAACCATTTGTTCTTTAACAAGGATACTGGAATGGGTAAAGCACTTCCAGAATTACCAAACTGTAAACATATAATAAAATCTTAACAACATCCTGACTTTAAGTGTTTTCTTTTAGAACCTTTGACATACAGCTAGGAGTTACAGGCTACTGCTCTTCCCTTTTCTAGCCTTTCTCTGCAGTTCTTTAGAAACCAAGGGAAATTACAGTGGTATGTCAAGAAGTTTGGAAAAAATGAACTCAACCTGGCACTGGCTGAAGAGAAATGGGTGTTTCTTTCCAGAAGTTTGCTCTGGAGTAAACCACTGGAGAGCTGAAGACTGTGGAGAGCTTTCAAAAGAGATTTCAACAATTGCTTCTTGTCCCCTGTATAATAAAGAACACAGACTGTTTTGACACAAATCCTGATCACACTGAAATTCCTCTGCAAAGATGTCTGAAAAACAGGTCTGCAGCACTGTCTCAAAAGCATTAAAAATGAGAACAAGTATCATATTAAAAAGCAATAATTCCCTTTCAATTATGGTATTAAAAAATAGCTTATTTCATTTTTTACATCCCAAGGTACTTTTAATACTGTTTTTACTAACCAGAAACTTTTCCTCTTCTCTCTTCAAGGAGAGCACAGACCTTTTCTTTAAAATATTAGGGCCAGCTACATGTATATAGTTTTGTCACAGCTAAGTAACCTTGTACATGTATGTGTATTGCAGAGGGTTTTTTTCACTAAGAAAAAAGTGCAAAACCCTGCATAAGAAGATACATGACTTAATAACATAGAATAAGTATCCTGTACATAAAATTTTAGATTTTTGTATCTGACATTAATGTTCTGTAAGTATCATCCTTAAGAAGAAAATAACACCCTGAAAATTATCAGTAATTACAGAATCAATTCCTATTAATGGTAGAGGTTAACAAGAAAAAGAAATCATGTTCAGATTTTATTCAGGGTTTCAGAACTGGTGTTAAGTAAAAACTAACAGTTATGTGTAAGACAGGTATCAGTTTGCTAATGAGAAAACACACACCAACCTGACACTTTCATACTCTTATTTATTAAAAATGTATCTTAACCATCACTGACACCCAAAGCACATGGAAGCACTTGCTTCTGTTCTCAGAAAGTTCCAGATTATACATGCAACTCTTGGAATAAACAATCCAGCCATAAATCAGAACAAACTTCAGCTAATCAGAGGAGTTGGACACTAGATAAGCTGACCAGGTGTACTCATCTGGATTATAACCAGTATTCCAAAGTACATATTAGACAAGAAAAGAGAAAATAACTGGTATTACCATAAGGCACTTTGCTTTCTGATAATTCAGACTTCCAGCTGTAACTGCCACCCTTTCCTATTGCTGTTTTATTGATAGTTACGTGGGGGACTATGTCTCACACTAGATTGTGAATTCTTGTGGTCACACCTCATACCTCCTTCTTTTTTTTTCTTACCAGGAAATTCAGGATTTAAAAAAAAGGCAGCTGAAAGTCAAATGAAAGAAACAGGCTTATATTTCTGATGTGGCCTGTTTGCTCAAGTACTTAATTTTCAATTATTTGAAGTACTTAATGTTCAATTTCGTAGGAAACCAGAAGTGTTTCTCCAGAAGGGACAACTATTTTATGACATTCCTTTCTCTTCCTCATTATTTGTATTTCTCAACTGCACTAATTCACAGTACAACATTAAAAAGAAAAAAACTTTTCTCAGGAAACCAGACTAAACTGAAAGGGTTTTTAGAGGTAGCAATGAGTCGTAAAACCACACAATAATAAGTAAGAAGCAACTTGATATTCAAGTGTATTCAAACAAGGGAACTTCCTTATACAATCACAGCTTTCAGCTTTGGCACTATGGAGGACTGAGATACCACTGAGTCACAACATACAAAGCAAACTGCCAAAAAACATATTGTAATTTGGCAACAGCTTTTTAATTCATGAACATTAAGAGGTAGACCATGGTTAGTTCACTCTCCATCATGCTGCCAAAACTCAAGTTCCAGCTTTCAGGGACTTGGACTTAGCATAGCAAACAAAATAAAACTTTGATTATTTGAAAACATGCTCCTATCTAATCATAGTGGTGACCTGAGGTTCTACAGAAATGCAGAACCAGCTGCATAAAAGAAGATCCAACAGGGGCTGCTGCTCCTTGTGCTCCACACTGTAACAATTCAGAACCAGGCAAGCAGAAACAGTATTACTGATTAGAAACACTGGGAAAATTGTGATACATTTCACATCATTCTGCTACTCAGTCTAGAAAGTAATTTTGTACGTGATACAAGGTCTGGGACAGGTACAAACACTCAGAAAGTTTTGACTAATGAAAGCCAAACATGACATTAATCTACAAGATCATACCAAACAAATGCAATACCCTGATTCTAATTTATAAGTCTCTTTGCAAGCTTTACTCAGCAACCCTACAGGCAGACAAGCAGCTTATACAGTGCATTTTCAAAACCACCCAGAGGAGCAGGCAAAAGTGTGTACCTTCTTAGTTCATTTGGAAACGTGATTTCTAGAGGGGTCCCCTTGAAACTGTGCTTTTCTCCAAAAGCAAATTGTGCATCCTGTCCATTTACAGTCACTTTAAACACCTGTACATCTTTTGTATCCAGGACCTGTGATAAAGAACATATTGCATACCAGTTAAATAGCATAAAATAATAAATGCAGCACTATGAAATCTTAAACACAAGTCCCTCTGAAGGAAAAAGTATTTTCTAAGTAAAACCAGAAAAGCTGACTAACTGCGTTGACCACCAGGAACCAGCATTTTAAGAGAGCAGCACTGAACTGGGAAAGCTGGAGGGAAAAGAGAAAGAAAACCAACTTCTGACCATAGAAGTGAGTTTATCAAGAAAAACTACAGAGGTAAGCACTCCACAGTACTGCTATGAAGTGAGGAGAACGGTATAAAAGCCCCTGCTAAGGCTTCAGTCCTGGAACACGCCACTGTGAATCCAGACCTTCATGCAATGGAAGGTGAATTAAATAGTGCAGCACTCATTTTTAGCACGAACGAGGCGTTACTCTTTATTACTAATAGGACTGGGCTTTTACCCTACAAAAATAAGCTCCAGCCACAAAAGAATTTTATGGAGTCAGCATGAGAAAAGCCCCGAACTTCGAATATAATGCGAAGTTTAAGAGGTTCACATGCCTATATGGAGAGGTAACAGAGAAAGCAGCTGGCATAACGAAACACACAGGCGAAAAAGCCTAAATCTAGATTTCCACTGATTTATTCCTATCTTTTCGGCAGCATGCTCTTCGCCGCTTTAAAGGGAAGAGCCAGCCTCGCCCTTCCCTTGCGCACCGCGCCGGCTCTGGGGGGCTAAGCGGAACCGGGGGCTGCGAGGCGCTGTCAGCCTCCAGCCGAGCAGCAGCCAGGGGCGGCGGGTCCGGGGAGGGCCAAGCGGCGGCAGGGAAGGAAGGAAAGGAAGGACCGGGACGACGGCCGAGGGAAAGACGGGGGAGCGGGAAGGACGGGTGAGCGGGAAGGACGGGGGAGCGGGAAGGCGGCACCGGCGCGGGCTCCGGGCTCGCCCCTCACGGTCCGCGGGTCCCCTCGCGCCCCCCGCCCCCTCCCCCGCCGTTACCAGGCAGCGCAGCGCCTCGCGCTCCGCGCGCGCGGTGAGGGCGGCCGTGCCCCGCAGCACCCGCGCGCTGAAGTCCGCGCGGCAGCGCAGGTGGAGGTGCCGCGTGAGGCAGCACGCGGGGGACGCGAAGGAGCTCGGGTCCGCCATCGCTCGCGCGCCGTATGCCCGCCCTGCCCGGCCGTGCCAGCCCGTGCAGCACAGAGCCCGCCGCGGAGAGCGGAGGGGAGGCCCCTGGGAGGTGTAGTGCCGCCCTCCGCGCGGAGAGGGCGGGGGAACGGCGTGAGAACTACAAAACCCACAATGCATTGCGAGAGAAAAGGGGCGGAGGAGCCCTACAGAACTGAACAGTATGATTGGGTGTCGCTAGAATGCGAGAGATTAAACAGAATATGAGCTCTACTGGAGGAGCCGTGAATGTACAGTTCCTCGTTAGTATAGTGGTAAGTATCCCCGCCTGTCACGCGGGAGACCGGGGTTCGATTCCCCGACGGGGAGGTACGAAGTATTTTTTTCTCTAGTTGCCCTTAATGTAAAGGCAAAATCATTTTGGTAAATAAAATCTGTTCCCAGACAGCCGTAGTAAAACCGTTCCGACTCTGAAACAGGGAGAACAGAGCAAAACCTATCCGGATCTGGCTGCCTACCTGCTCCAGGGCTGAGGTAGTGTCAGAGTCTCACAAGATCAGCTGCAGAACTGAGAGCAGGCACAGGAAAAGTATTTTCATATTTTAGTGGCTCAAACAGCTGAACAAAAGAGTTAAACCTTTCAAAAACGTTTACCCTTTTTCTTAAACTGGAAAAAACCTAACTCACCCTCAACTGAGTCAGAAACAATGGGAAGGGGACAGGTCAAACAGGCACAGAAGAGGGAAGGTGGAAGGCCAGAGGCCATGGCCTGGCTTGCAGTAACACAGCCTGGCACAGTCCTTAAAGTGAGAATTTCAGCCATTGGAAAGCCCTGAGACTTCACTGGATCCTGCCCAGAGCACACTTATGTGCACCAGCTAAGAGTAGTTCGCAGAACAGCTGTGAGACTCCAGCATCCCTGCTTACCTTTACTTAGTATCACTGAAAATGCTTGTTAGGCACCCCCTCTTTTTTAATCCTTTTGCCAGAAATTTATTTATCTATCTATTTATAACACAGTTCAGCACAAAGGTACTAGGAGAGGTCTCCTCCTGTCTGTGGGAGGTTAGCAGATGCTAAGCAGTAAATATGATTGCCCAAATTTCTCTTTTTCCAAGTCAGGAAATAGTTCTGTGGCCAATTGCACATAAAAGGAGCAAGGAATTAGGACCCAAGGCAAAAGGCCAAGACACCCAGCTGTGAGGCTGCATGTTACTGGTGTTCAGAGCAGGAGGCTGGTGAGCCCTGCTCTGGCCCTGGCTTTGTGCATTCTGGCAGTTTCAGTAAAACTAATTTGATGCCCTATCTACTGAAAGTAGATAGTTCTGTACCATGAGCAACCTTGCATCAGCCACCCAACCAGCAGCAAGCACCCAAGGGAGAATATACACAAGAGAAATTTTCTCTGTGTAATAAGAGCTAAGAGACAACTTGACAGAAAAGTTCGGCAACAAAGGGAATTACTCTTAACACAGCATTGCTGGAAACCATGGCCATGTAATTTCAGATGCAGAATCTAACCCCTGTCACCCTCAGAAATTGGTTTCCACCCCTTCAGCCCTAGTGTGGACAGCCATGGGAGCAGCACACCAAGAGCTGTGGGAGCTGAGGGCACAGGAGGAACGCCAGGCTTGATGTACTGTGCAAGACCAAGAGATGGTTTCTCTGTGGGCTCATAAGCTGATGGCAAAGCCCATGAGCCCCTCAAGAGCATCCCACCACCCCAGCTGTCCCACCTGGATGTGAATCTGAGATGGCAATGTGAGGAGTACATGAAGAAGAGGGGATGTGAGCACCATCCACAGTGATACCCTGGAGCTTTGTATAAACTCCTAGACTACAGCCACATGCCCAGACAAACTAGGGCAGGACTAGGAAGGAGTTTCAGTAGGTCTGTATTATAGAAGGGAGAAAAAATAACCATAAAACTTTCCCTTTCGTGACTTCTGAATTTCCTGCCACACTCACTTCCCGTTCTCAAAATCCACATATATATGTCATCAGAAAATCAAGGGAACTTAATTTGTTTAGTAGGCAGTTTATTTCAAAACAGAGGTCAGACCATAAAATAAAATAAGATGCAAGAACCATTTAGTTGTTCACGTGTGCTGGCATCCAGTCAGGCAATTTCAGCTGTCATAAAACAATAAAGGATAAGAAAAGCAATTAATTCAAAACAGAACTCTGCTGACAGTGTTTTTAGTCATAAAAAAAAGTCTTGTAAGCAATTTCATACCTGCTTAGTCGTGGTTCTTGTTTTCAGATTTAGCTTTCACAGTGCTCAAGCCACTACCCAAGAGGCAAAGTTTTGCTGTAAACCCACAGCTTCTAAAGTCCCAGAAAGGCACTCTCATTGGTGCATGGGAAAAGGTGAAAGGAAGAAGAACAAGGAGCTCAGGGCACTGAGCAGGGTTTTACAAGGTCAGCCTCTCTCCACCTGCAGGGTACTTTGTTCTCACCCAAGTCATCCAGGTCAGCTCAACCTCTTTCCCTTCTCCTGTGCTACCAAATCCTTCCCCCACACCCGCACGCACGCTCTCCAGCTGGCAGCGGGGAGCCAGGACAGCTGGAATGCCAGCACGGTGTTGTTGTTCTCCAGCTGGAGCCAGGACAGCTGGAATGCCAGCAAGCCCAGACACACCTGCCCACAGGTTTCAGACCTTCCTGAGAATGTGAGTGCAGTTCAGAATGGCTTCCTCATGGGCTGTATCCACAGGAGGCACAAGGTGAGGGATCCCTTGGATGGAAGACTTTCACAGTTGTTTGCAGGAGCACAATTTGAATGAGCACTAGTGAAATCTGGAGGAGCAAACAATTCAGTATTGAGAGTAGAATTCTTTCTCCGATGCCTCTTTAATTATCTACACACAGCTTTAACCTTCATCTCTTTTGATGCTTCTAATCCTCCCACTTACCTGCCATCGTGTATGTGTGATTTATCACCCTCAATTTATCCAAAGCTCATGGAGAGCTTTGATGCTTCTAATCCTCCCACTTACCTGCCATTGTGTATGTGTTGAGGATTTATCACCCTCACTTTATCCAAAGCTCATGGAGAGCCAGTATTATGGCTGGTCAGTGGCCAAACCAGCAAGACAAGAGCAAGTTGGAGAGCAAATTACCAGTTCCAGTCTTGCCAAATACATAGGCTGGTAGCAAAACAACACTGTGGGCTGGAGTGTCAGCGAAAGCATGATAATGGAATCTTGCTAAAGCATCTGTTTGAAATGTGTTCAAGCCCTGGGGACTGTGTAATTTCTAGCATTTTGTCCTCTGAGGTTTGTATTCATAGGTGTATTTAACTAAGCGCATTTTATGTACCCTTAACTCTGCCAAATATTTCAATTAACCTTTTTCAAGGTGATTTTTTGAAAAGCAAAATATTGCTTGCAAATGTTAAAAGACCGCTTTATGTCATTAGTAATGACGAAACAAAAACTTAGGAGAACTGAGTATCCTGGAAGTTTTATATTGGTGATTACTCTAAGGACAAGGAAAAGAAGATAGGACCCTTTCTCAAACTTAATCACTTACGTTAATTGCATATCACTTGGAAGTAAACTAATTGGTAAGTAGGGAAATAAGGAAGAACAGATCAGAAAATGTCACTATAAATGCTCATCAAGAGGTAATAGCAGAAACAGACAATGACAAATTGTTTGCAAGCTTTCTTGCAGGTCAGGACATCCAAAGCAAACTTGATGAAAAGGCCATTTAGGAGGATATAAGCCCTTTACTCCACCTTGTTTCTTCTACAGAGACTCCCAGTGCTAAACCTTCTGGCTGCTAAGAGAAGAGGGGAATCTTGGCCCCTCAGAAGGTGCTGAAACACTTTGCAACAGTAGCTGCTGAGCAGGGTGAACCAAGGGATTATATAAATAAGATAAGCCGTGTAAAAGAATTTATTCTTCATTGGAAAAGTTTTGGCTTGTCATCATTAGTATCCACAAACTGTTGGCTCCAAGAACCCAAATTTGCTCTGCAATCTTCTCTCTCCACTGAGGAGTCTGGCTCTGGCCAGCTCTGTGATGGTGCCGGCCTTGGATCAGCTCCTGGGAAAAGAGCTGTGTGAGGATGACAGCTGGGCCATGGCTGTCCCCAGGCTCTGCTGCCATCCCTGTCCCCTCACCATGTGCAGGTGCTGAGGTCTGTGCCCTTGCTGGTGGCAGCCTGGCCCCAGTGCCCCCAGTGCCCACTCCTGCAGCTCCCTGGCACACAAACAATCACAGAGCAGCATGTGGGGCTGTGAACGCAGAATGCCACCAAGGAGCTGGCACTTGAGCCCTCTCATTGAGAATTTCCAGTGTCTTCACACAGGTCTGGGCATTCAGGTGCTGCATGTTCCTGCAGATCCACTTGGGTCACTGGAACAACAACAATATAAACTGGGTGGGATGCTGACCCACCTGTCAACTAAAGTATACCCAGGCCACCATCAGGCATTCAACCCCAATGCATTGTGGTTTCATGGCTCCTCTAGACTACCTGGAATTTTCCCATTTCTTCATTTGCTTACAAGAAGGGCACATTAGATGCCCAGTTTTTCTCCAGTAGCTCTTAACACTTGAGCATAAGGATGTACAAGGAGCTGTTCTGTTTTGTACGTGAATGACCATTAATGGATCCAGTTTCCTGGGACATATAGATGGAAAATACTTTAAAGCAATATTTTAGTAGTAATTTATTCTCCATTTATTTATTTTTTACACTGCTTGAGAATGTCCATTCTATTTCTTTTCTTTTTCCTGAGCAAGATAGTTCCTCAGTGCTGTCTTCTTTGTAGAAGTGATCGAACACTACATACAGTTCTATCTCTACCTGTCAGATGGTCTGTTAAATATAATTTCCATGTTGCTAGATATGCACACAGATTATACCACCAGAAAAATTAGTTTCTGCTATTAGACTATGTTTTCTAGGACATGTTTAAGCTACTGGAGAGATCTGATGTGCAGATTCACTCATTATTTCAAAAGGAAAGCATCCAAAAATCACAATACTAATTTGATAACATTAACCTACAACTTTGAAAAACACTATCAAGTAACTAACTTAAAAACTGCTACATGAACAGGCTATATTTATATTTCTACACAGATATGGCACAATTCCTTTTTTCCACTTCAGGATGTTCAGTGTGTTTTCTTCTCCAGAGGATGTTATTTAACTGTGCTTGGAGATCTGGCAGCCCCAGGATGTCATCATGACTGGCTCAGGAAAGGTTAATTCCTGCTCCAAATCCAAAAATCTAGATGATGCACAGTTAACTCTTCTGTTAATTTGATGCTAAATGTCTGTTAAGCTATTTTGCCTATTCAGGACTTTGCTTTGTCTCATATTTTTCTTTGCTAAGTATTTTGAAATACCATGGCTGACAACACTTCCTCTTTCTGGTGAAGTTACTTGCATGTAGCAGCAGTGGGTTACAATATCCTTCTCTATCTGAAAACCCCAGTGGGTACAAAAGTTTTTATACAGACAGAATTGTGGTATATGAAGAAATCATATATGTTTTTCTATAGCTGTTACTATCTTCACAATCTTCTCAGTCATCAGTTTTAAAAACTTCTGCTTCTGGATGATGGGGTCCTTTCTGTTCCATGAGGTACCAAACAAACAAGCTCATACTAACTTTTAAGCATCCAAGATCTAACACGGAAACAAAAGAGATGGTATATAGGTTTCACACAAAGTATGCTCCCTTGAGTAGTTTGCAGATGCTCATCTTCATGCAGAATAAACTCAATGATCACAAAAAGGAAGGTTTTTATTGTTTTTTAATATCTTAAGCTTTCCAAGAGGAGATTTCATGCTTCTTTACTGAGGATTCAGCTTTGAGAGACCTTTAGCCTGGTGATGAATACAAACTGCCTCTGGATAAATTTGGGATATTGTTTTAGAGTTGGAAGCATTGAAAGATACTAATTGTTGATCATTTTATTACTTATTTTGCTAGTAGCTGGTACTGAGCTGTGTTTTGTTTTTAGTATGAGAAGAATATTGATAACACACTGATATTTTGGTTATTGCTAAATAATGTGTGTCCTAAGTGTAGAACTTTTCTGTTTCTCATGCTCTGACAGTGAGCAGATGCCCCACAAATATAAACCACAAGATAAGGAGGCTACACCTCTCAGCAAAAGCCACAGCTTGACAATATAAGAGCTGTGAATGCCCTGCCTGCATGGACACAGATTAAAAATCCAGTAAGGTGTTAGAAGACCCCAGAACAAAAACTACAATTGGACCAAGAAAAGCATGTGACTAGCATAGGGGGGAGCAGGGGATTGTCTCTAAAAGCATCCAGCTCAAGCTGATCTGCTGCTACACCACTCTATGAAATTGTTTATTTTTATAAATTCTGATGGCTGAGACTCTCCCATGAGAAATCTAGGGTCCAGCCCAAGGAGGGGGAAGTGGATCTGAGAGTGGGGGGATGTGTGAGCGGTGAGTTGAAAGAGAAACCCAATGCTCATGGAACTGCTCACTGTCACGGGACTCCAGTCCCAGGAGTTACAACCTCAGTGATGTGTGCAGCTCCTGGAAAGGTGTGAGAGTGCTCAGGCAGTGCCTTCTCCTTTAACAGGAGTGCTATGGAATTGCACCTAGGTCTGGTGCTGACTTTCACCAGCAGATGCACAAAAGGCATCCATCACTCCATCCATCACCTCCTGCTCCTGCACCAGGCCATGCCATCTGGTCCCTGTGACATGCAGCAACTGGGCTGCTCTTGAGCTCATTGTCAGGCCTACTTCTGTATCTTGGACTTCTCTTAACTACCTTTGATTTTTTTGCCTTTGGATTGACTTCTTGGAATCTTTCTTTGGTTTTTCAGGGAAACAGTGCAAGTAATTATTTGGATATTTGTCCCTCATATCCATATTCAGAGCAGGAATGCAAACCAGAGCAAAAACACAAGTAGAAACAAAAGAATTGTGCAGAAAAATACTTCATTACTCAAAGACTTAATCAAAAAACATAAGTCTTACACATCTCAATTAGAGACGTATTTATTCAAGAGTGGGAGCAGAGAAGAAATATGTACTAAACATCAAAAGCTTCTATTACAATTTTGTATGAAAAGTTCAGTCATGTGCTTTTCTCTTTTCAGTTAGGGCAATAGTATCTCTGTAATTTTTGAGGTTGCAGAGGTGTTGCTTATTTCTTCTGCCTGGTTTACTACAGTCACACCGTCTGCAGCATTCTGCTGTTGCTGCAGCACCAACCAATGGAAATTTTTGCAAATCATTTGATATTATTTTTCTGCCCCTTCTTATGCATAGACTAGGAGTGTGAGCTGAAGACTACTCATTAGAGCAAGTTATTACCTTATGTGATGTTGTCAGTCTCTCCAAATTTCAAAAGCTCTGTGTCAGATACATAAGAATTTAATATTTTTAGTCTTGAATTTCCCTCTGTGGCTTTTCTGCTAGGTTTTGCCTGGCAGCAGCACTGGTGTCAACTTGTAGAGTTACAGCTGAAAAAATGGAGTTGTTCGATGCCAGTACGTAGCAAACTGCTTTTTCATAATAAGCAATGAAAGAAATTTAATCAAACAATATTATAGAGGAGAAGAAAGAATAAAAAAGAAAGGAAGCAGAAAAGAAAAGAAACAAAGACAAATGCTTTCTCCAAAATCACTGAATGATAACGGGAATCTTTATGACTCCTCAGTGAAGCACTGTAAGGGTGTGAACAGCAGCTGCTTGTTCACAGTTTGTTGTCTTCCATTTCTCAAACCCAGTCAAGCCTTTCCTTATCCTCATTTCAGTTGCTGTCAATAAGTACCACTGTTTACTCTGCATGAGCTGCTCCCTGCAACGCTCTTCATTTGTTGTCTCTGCTTTTTCTTTGCTCCGGATGTCTCAGCTCCTCTGCAGAAATACCCACAAAGCCCCCAGTGTTCTGGCCATAAAGTGAAGTGTCCCTAAATAGATGTACTAGTAGACTTCCCCCTTTGTCTGTATGTGGAGCCCCAAGTCTGAGAACAACTGGAGACCCTTACCACAGGCACAGCCAGCTGTTCACCACAGAGGAAGTAATTTCCATACTTCTTGCATAGCTACTTTTTTGCCATGGTTATTTCACAAGGCAAAAATGTCTTCCTACTTCTTCAACAATTTGTGGAATAATATGGAATATAATACATGAACTGATTAAATGTGCTATTCAGGTGGAAGTCTGTCCCCTGAAAATCTATAAAACATCCCATAGATCTAGGTTTCCACACACGTGGTGCTCTCAGTGGAGGCATTGATCTACTCTTTTGGCCCACTGTGCATAACCTCGGCTGTGTGACATTGCTACAGCACGATGCCTGCAGCCCTTCCTGTGCACAGAGAGCTCCAGACCTGGGAAGCAGGACTTTCTTGGGAAAGGCCTCAGACCAAGAGGAAAGGTCCTGTGCAGGTTTCATGCAGGGCCATGAAGTGCAGACCTTTCCACTTCTCCCCCTTTCTGCTGAAATAGGTGGGGGATGTCCCCAGCACAAGGGAAAACCTTGGGGCTGCTTCCTTACTCCCTGAGTCTGAGTTCAGATAACCAGGGGTGGATTTTTCACTTTACTCATCACACGACCTCAAGGGAACACTTTGCTGAGCTGTCCAAGGCCACCTTCAGCAGAGACAAAGGTTCAAGAGAGCCCAGGAGGCCAGAGCTGAAAAGTCTGCCTGAACAAGTATTGCACCGAGACACAGGCAGTCCCTCAGGCATGTCGAGAAATAGTTCCTGTAACTGCTGGGAGGTGGGATCCTCTCATCCTGAACACACACCAGGGTGCTTGGGCAAACACTGTGCAGCCTGGACTGAAGAAATAGCATAGGTAGCTCTCTTTGGCAGAAGCTGAAGTAGTTTTGGCTCAAATCTCATTAAGGGGAAATAAAAAGTCTGAAAGGCTTCAGCAGAAGACATGTTCAAATAAATTTATTTTGCAAGAGCCTGACCTCTGCAGGTTTCTGGCTGAAGTCCCAGGGAGCACATTTAGGTGTCTGGGATCTGTTTTCAGGCACTTGGTGGTCGCCAAGGGGGCTGCATCCCCTTTGTAGTTTTGGGAATTTGCATTTGCCAGGATCAGTGGTGAGACCTTCCTTCAGCCATGCCCTCTGTAAGCCAGGAGAGCCAACACTCAGGGATGAAGGATTTGTGATTTTGTGAGGAACATAGCAACCCAGCTTTCCAGACTAACACCTTTCATCCTCTTGCTCCCATTAGCCAGGGCTGGGCTGTCAGGAGCACTGTGCAAGGCTGGTGGGACAACTCAGCCACTTTCCAAGGAGCCCATGGACCCTCTGAGTCTTGGCCATCCTCACCAACATGGTTCTGAGAAGCAGTGCAGACAGACCACACATGGTCTGGTGCAGGTATAGCAGTTTAAATCTTCCCAAAATTCCTTCTCTTCTGCTTTTCACAAAGCACAGCATAAAGCCTTCTCAACATCACTCCACTCACAGAATATGAAAAGCACCATTTCTACCAGAAATCAATAGATTTCTCTTTTCAGTTATGGGGTATTTCTTTAGTTTTTTTAACTTTTGTTTCCTGTCTATTGCCCTCATTAACTTACCAGCATCTCCTGGCAGCAAATTTTACACCAATGTGTGGGCTGCCAGAAGGAGGCTAAAAGTGTGCAAAGCACCTCAAAGAAATGAAAAAACAAGCGGGGACAGGTGTGCTGGGCAGTCTGTCTTTCCACTGGGGCAGAAGTGGAACATGCCCAATGGAATGGAAAGGAAAGGAAAGGAAAGGAAAGGAAAGGAAAGGAAAGGAAATCCTGTGTACAACCTTTCACACTGCCCAACCTCTCTCTCAAAATTTGTTAGAAGAAAGCAGCTACACCTGGTTTTGACTTGTGCTTGCATTTAATGCATAACTGCACCACATTCATATCCCCAGCTGACAGCAAACCTCAAACCATGGGACGAATCCCCACACACACAAAGAGATGCTGGAAGTTAAGTCAGCCTTTGGGGACTGGTGCCCACTGGCAGGTAATATTTTTCAGCCATCAGTCCAACTCATGGGAACTGCAGTGCTTGCCTTTCTTCCACTGTCAGTATCCAGGAGGATTCCCCCTGTCCCACAAGTTTTCCTCCAGTTGATCTTTGGAGGATCCTTGAGTGTCTGAGATAGTCCAATGAAGAAAGTATTGGTCCAGTCTTGCTTTTAAATAAATCATTCCTACCAAGCCCTAAAAGGGAGGAAGTAGTACTGCCAGAAAAATACACAAAATGATGCAAGAGCCTGAGCTGAACATATTTACTTTTGTTGCTAAAATATGTAGCTGGACAATAGCCACAGCAAGCTTCTACTCAAGTAATATGAAACAGGTTTTATATTTCTGTGAAGACACTGATGAAAGCTCAGGGAATGTATTTTTAAACATTTTTAAAATAGATGTCTATAAAATCACAAGTGGTCTGGGGAAGATGAACTGGGAATGGTTATTTATTGTTCCTCATAAAAGGAGAACTAGGAGGCATACACTGAAAATTTTGGAAGCAGGTAAGAAAAAAAAGCAGTTTTTCCATGCAGCTCAGTTAAATGCAGCCATTTAAACTACGAAACTCATTGTCACAGGATCTTTTGGGCACTAGGACTATAAACAGATTCAAAAGAGTTAAATTGAGTGGATGCAGCTTCCAGATCCTGAAATCTATAAAGTGCAGGTTTCCACAACCTGGGAGATTATAGCAGGGGTAAAAATCAACCCATACATCTTATGCCGTTCTCCTTAAACAAGATAAAGGTACTGAGTGAGGTGAGCCCTTGGTTCAGCCTGCTTCTGGACTTTCTTAATCAATTTTATTCCTAATAAGATACATATTTTTTTTTGTCCCTGGCAAGCCATATATCCCGCTCAGGAATGTAGTGTCTGACTGGAAGGACATGGGTCTGCTCAGTGCAGATCTTGTCACAGACACTGACTGGGATTTCAGAGAACATCATATCAAGCTCCTCTGGGCTCTGCCACAGGCTCTTTGTGTGACTCATTTCAAAAGTTTTGCTAAAAGATAGTAGTTTCCCCTTCATCTCTCTTGTGACTTTGACTAAAAAGCTTTTTTGGGGAAGGCATGTGGTTGCAGGGCCTATCATCATAGAGTCCCTGTAACCTCTTTGGATGCAACTTAATAAAGTAGCAAGAGAACATGGAAAGGAAAGAAACCCCTCTAGCTTTCTCCCCTGATGGGAGAAGGGTAAAAGGTAGGAAAAGAAGGTTATTACCATGGGGCCCTCACACCTGGCTCAGTTGGTGTTACTCTCCCAATAGAACAGAAGAGGTTGTCACATCCAAGAAAGGGGCTGCACAGTCTCCAGCCAAAATGAACTTGGCAGCGGGAGTCAGCGTAACAGAGCACTCACCTGTCAGCAAAAATTACAAATAGTATTAATTTCACATTGTGACTCATGTTCTCTCATTCAGTCACTTGTTTATGTTGCTAAGTAAGTATCAGTTACAGGAGAATAACTGAACCTTCAATTTGCAAAACAGTTCTTGGTTTTTTGAAGGTATTGAATTAATTGGTAAGATGTTGCTGTTGTGGTCTGGCAATTCATGCCCTGTTGTGGCCACTGTGCTTGGGGGTCTGGAGTCTTTCCACTCTTCAAGGAATGGGTTCAGGCAGCAGCTCTAGGAGCCAAAAACTAACTGTCTTTGCTTGGAAGCCAAGCTTGCACATACCTAAGCTGGTTGAACTAGATATTTCAGCCACTGTGAACAGTTTATAATAAAAACTTCTGCTTAAAGACTTAACTCCATGAAAACTTCAGTGAGGTCTACTGGCTATCCCTGTAATTGTGACCAGTCAACAAATAATTTTGGCATTTCCAAAATCTGTTTTGCCAAGCAGATGTACATGCAGACAAACACTTGTATGTCCCAGGAGCAGTGTTGTACCAGTGTTCAATCCCCTTTTGTACAATCTCTTCTCATGGGGGAGGTGTAGGACACTATGATATGTGAGGCAGAGAGGAAAGAGCACATTTCCAGCTCTGTTTTCCTTATGAAACACAATTATCCAGCTTAGCCCCACTCTCACTGTGGCTGCTGTGAACCCACAGCCAGCCTCTTGGCCTGCAGGACAAGCATGGGTGATGTGAAGCCGGGTGCACCATGTGCAGGTGCCGTGCCAAAGGCTCAGACCCAGCTCATTCCAGACAAACGAGTCCCGAGCAAGGCAAGCCGGGCATTGGGAAGGCCAGGTGGGAGCCTTGCTTTGCAGTGCTGAGGCTGAACCTACACAGAAGTTGAACCTCAATATTAGGAGCCTGAAATCAAACACTTCCAACAATGCCAGGGACTTCCAGGATCTGTTCAGTCTCAGCCAGTGCCACTCTTGCTGTCTGCTGCAGGAATTCTGCTTGTTAGCCAGGAAAATCCTTTTGTAGGAGTAGAGAACCTTTAAGAAAGAAAAACTGCATCTGGCATATGAGATGAGAGTTTCTGGTTTACCTCCTCAGAAATCTGCTGCTGTGGAGTGGTGACACCTAATGGTAGTGACACAGTGTGAGACAAGGACACAGCAGGGATGAAAATGAGATAAAAGAACTGTGTCACTCTTCATGGACAGGAAGTCAGTGTCAGGATACTTTATGCAATTTACGCCTCCCATTTTGATGCAATATCTCTTTTTCAGCCTTGGCTACCTCAATGTAATGTATTTTTAAGATCTGCTCATAGAGACTTCATTTCTAGTCCTGATATTATACTAGCCTTTCCCTTCCTGTGTTATTCTCTGTTGTGCTAACCCTTTTTATTAAATCCTGCAATTTGTAGCTTGTCTCAGAGCAGCTTGTTCAGATTAGGCTTGCCTAGGGGCTAGTTTAAATTGCTCACATGACTCCTCATAAGAAACATTACACACATGTTAAATTCATGAGCCAAAGAAGGCTTGTGTGTGGAGCACTTTCCATTTCCCTTCGCCCTTTCCAGGTGCCTTTTTCCTCATTTTTCATGCCTTTCCCGCATTCCCCTTTGCTTTCCCCCCTGGCCTTCTGTGTCTTTGCATGAAAAAAAAAAAGAGAATCTCATCTTTGCACAAAGATACACATCAATCTAGTCTGTCTATTTAAATATTCAGATCTGGAATCTGTCCCTATCAAATCCATTTTCATGTAATTGTAATACAAACTGCAAACATACCTGAAATGTGGAAAGTGAGCAAAGGGAACTATCCACATACCCAGTGCATTAATAAAAGAAAGAGGCATTTTTGCCTCTGGTTCTGGAAAGCACAAAACAAGAGTGGTTGTTCCCACTAAAATTTTGTTTCAGACTGTCCTGTATTGCTCTTGGAGCAGAGAATAGCAGCTTTCCAAAGCCTTACTCCCAGTATGCCCCCAACATGTTCTCCAGAGCTGAGAGTAGGACCCCCAGTACTCTGATTACTTGGGTACCTTTCCTGCAAAGAGCATCTTTAGAGGGTCACAAGCACCTGATTCCAGCTCTTGTTACTCAGCTATATCAGGAATGCAGCTTTCTTCTAATTTTGACTTCTGCTGTCTCTTTGCTGGAAGGCCTGCAGATGCTATGCTGGTGCAGGCAGACAGATTTATTGTTTGTTTTGGAGGTGAGCACCACCAAGGTGAAACCACTCTCAGTGTGTCTGAGACCAGTCACAAGCAGGGGAGTAGCAACCAACTATGCTTAGCCCAGCTACTGTGAGTTGAAAAAATGATGCTTAGCATAATTAACTGAAAACAAGTAGTTGAGGAGGGAAGAAAAATCCTGCTAGTGCCTCTACTGAGGGCAAGGCTGTGACATTTTGCCCTCTTTAGGCATCATGGAGAGGAAACATTATGAACCGTTTCTTCTCAAGTAAAGGAAAATAACTTGCTAGAGTTCATGTCTCCTTAGATTCCAGATAATGAGGCAGTACCAGACCTTCATAGTTCCACCTCACACAAAACTGCTCCTCCTGCATTTAGTTACTGAACAGACCACGTCTGGTGCAAGTGTAAGTGACAATACAGCAAAGCAGTCACCTGTTCCAGCAGCAGAGCAGGAGCAGAGCACGTTTCCACAGTGGGGAGAGCTGGCTGCAGGAACGGCACAGCCCCACCATGTCCCCATCTGGATGTAATCTGAGCTGTTAGCCCTGCATAAAAGTGGATGGATGGTAAATGGTTTAGAGGCTGGTCTTGAAGGACCACGTCTTCCTCTGCAGACCTCCATGGAAACTCAGATAATTGGAAGTATTTTTCCTGAAAGTCTGTAAATGTTCATCCAGAACACAAGTAAATTTCAGCATGAATGCAGCTGTGCAACACCACCCTCCCAGCAGCCTGATGGTCCTTGCTGGTGTGCAGATATCAGCACACACCTAGCTGATATCATGCCGTGTTTCAACGTTTGAATCAGCTGTCCTAAGCAGGCTGGGAAGTTGCTGTTGTGCCTTGTGCTCCTTTGCTCTTCCAAAGTTTGAATTCTGCTATAAGAATCCCCCACCCAGAAACCTTCCTGCCCCATTCCTAAGACTGGAAGACCTCTGCCGGTGGCTCTTCACTCTCCTGGCTCTTCCACTCCCACTGCTTTCTGCTTTAATGCACCTCTCCTTCTAAAGTAATTACTGAGAATTACAGAAGGTTCTTTTTGAGACAGTCATCAAAGAACAAACTTGTCCCAAAACAACTTGCTATCTAAGACTAGGCCCTCTTCATTCAGGAAAGCAAAGTTTCTTCCTACAAATTTTTGGTGCTGGGTTAAAGCATTAAAGCAGTAAAGTCAGGAGGGCTTTCCTTAGAACGTCTGTGATGTCATCAGACAGTGAGGATGCAGATATGCAAATAATTGCTGACAGTAAATATCTACTTACCTTTAGTGTACCTGTAAATTCTTTATGTATTTGCTTTGCTTGCATACCCATGGGGGTCCTGGAGTCCTTAGCCACAGCAGCAAGAGTGTAGCAGTGGACTGGAGCAACTGCATGGTAGGCAGAGAGCTACTGACATTGAAGGACAGTAGCTTAACTTCTTCAGGGAAGACAGTTAGATTTACTGCTGTTAATAATTTTAATTGAAAACACCCGAACCATATTCACATGGATTGAGATATAATTTATTAGTGAATAGGAGTAAACAAAAATTTAATGCAGGCGGAGCAGTAGAGCACATGGTGTTCCACATGCTTGGCTGCAAAAGCTGTCTGGTGTGTTGCACTGCAATGTTCTCAGAAATGCCTTTACTATTTATTGTTGTATTAAAGGTTCTTTGTTTGGACTACACAAAGATACTATACAAGCCTTATCCAGAGAACACCACATTCTCTGCTAGATGCATCATGTCAGAAAGAGACCATTTCCATCTCCTGACACCCTGCCCAGTCCAGCCTCCAGCAACACTTCCTGATGATAGGCATGTGACACCATGTAGACATGGTACTTCCTGGCTGCATTTGCTGTCAGACTGTTGAATATTTCATAGAAAATGGTGACTGAATTTGAAAAGTGGCAGAAAGAATATTTTAGGAATTTAGATTTCTAGGTTAAAGGCAAAAGCTCTCTGATTATTCATGAATGCTGTTGGTATCAACGTGGAAAGAAGACAGTATTCAATGAGTCATAAATGATGTGCTGAAGTACAGGCAAAAATATTCTTAATATTTTTACAATGTGATAATTAAATATCCCTTTAATTCACGTCCATAAATATGTGCAATGCAAGTTATTATATTTTTATTTATCAGAGGACTATTGCACAAATTATAGGCATACCCTTGAGACACATACACTTTTCCTTACGGATGTCTCCCCAGAGACACAACAATCCAGTACACGTTGTTGTGTACATTTAAAGATTTATATTTCAGTGACACTTTCATTGGTTCTACTGACTTATTTGATGCTTAAATGTATTCAAAAAAAAAGGAAGTATTTTATATTTTGATGTCCTGATGGTGGCAGCAAGAGGTTTTACAACAGAGCTTGCAGGAAGAAACAATGACCCAGCAGTAAACAGCTTATGTCTTCAAGAGGAAAAACTGCCTAGCACATCATACCATTACTTATTTTGTTCTCTCCATTCAAAGACAAGTGCCACATTGTAATTTACACAAACCAGATAAATAACAAGGAATATTGAGCCCTTCCAGAAGCACTGGTGGAAATGAGCAGTTGCCTAACACATACATTTTCCTCTGTAAAGTTTTCTTATGAGGAGAAAGGAAGAGATGTAAAAAATGAAGTGCAAAGGAAAAGGAAAGTTGCAGAGGGCACCCCAATGTATGCCCTTCAGATAGGTGAAGACCAACCATCTCCATGAACATTTTATTGCCCATGGCAGAGTATCCAAACTGCTCCTCCTTGGGGAATAGAAGGAGTTTTCATCCATGATGGCCAGAGGCTGCTGGTGACAGAGGGAAAACTGTCACCACATGTGATTTGTGTAGGAGGCCGGAGCAAACCTGCTGTGCTGCAGACTTGCAGCACCAATGCTCTCCCAGTGTTCTTACCCACTTCACAGCTTGCTGCAGCCAGGCAGATGGAGACAAGCCCTTTTTTTCCCCACCAGTGTGCTCTGTTGCTCCTGTGTGCTCTGTTCTCTGGCACTGTAACTTTGCTCACTTGACCCATGTTGGTCATGGTGGGGGCCTGGAGCCTTGACATGCCCCCGGCAGAGGCAAATACCCTTGATTTTGCAGACCTTATGGTGCCAGTGAGTCCATGAGGCAATTGGAGCAGGGCTAAAATGACAAAAAACCTGAGAGGAAGAGGGACAAGCATGCCACAAAGAGTCGTGTGGGTAGATGCCTGGTGCCTGCCTCTGGTGCCCTCTTCTGCATTAGGCTCGCAGCTGACACAAGCTGTGCTAACTTGGAGTGATTAATAAGAGACTTAAACAGCTCAACCAATCTGCCTTCTGTCCTTAAAAATTAAACAACGGTAACTAAAACTAGTAATAGGGCTTTAAGAGAGATCAGAAAGAAAATAAAAATAGCTCTTTTCACTGAACTATCTTAAAAATGATATTACAGGAAATGAATGCCTGTGAGCGGAGCAGAATGGATATATTCACTACCCATATCACAGAGGCAGACTCTGGTGCACACTTCCTAGGGAATATAAATTGTAAATATCAATATCTTGATCCTTATCCTGCACTTATTGTGGTGTAAAGGAGGAGCCACTCCACAGTGAGCTCAGAAGTTAAACCCTCTCTAAAATTCATTTGCACAAGACCTGAATCACCCTGTGTTATGGTCAGTGAGCCGAGATTGACAAAACTTGCCAAGCCTCTTGCTCAAAAGCAACTTTACACAAAATAGAGACACTACTGAAAATTAAACAAAAAATGTAGGACCTTAATAAATGGGAACATGCACCAGCTATTGTTTCACAGACTGAAATCATAAACCTGTATTAAGGCTATCAGAAAATGAATTTGGAGCATTAAAAATTTATAAAGCCTTTGAGTCCCTGGAAAGATCATTACTAGGCAACGTACTGCTGTGGTTCCCGTCACAAGACTCAGAGACGGCACAGACCCGGCTCCGCATCAGCCCGGCTCCCTCCACCCTCGTGGGGCAGAACAGGGAGCCTTGTGAACACGTTGGGGCCATAAATGCCTTTGTGAGAGGATATCTTTGCTGCTGTGAGGAGCATCAAGTCAGCAGGAGTCTGCTGAGGCACACGGGGTGGGAGGACTGTGGTCTCCTGTTATCAGCTTTCCTTGGGTTGAGCTGTAGACAGCCTGGTTATTTCCCACATTTGGTACTCTGTGCAGTTTTGACCTTTCCCTTAATGTGAGTTAGCGCTTTTTCCCTCTGTTTAGCGGCTGAATCTGACTCAAAATGCCTCATGAGAAGTACTTCAAATGAACAGGTGCCATAAGAATCCTTTGACTCTAAAATGGCTTAGTGTTTCAGAGGTACTGCTACTGACTTCATTCAGAGTGACTGCGCTTTTAATGGTGCGTGCAGTTTTCTCATCTACTGCTGGGAGGTTTTGTAGCAAAAGCACTCAAGGGGCTCAGCGTCTCCTCCAGGCTCTGCCCTTCTCCTTCAGCCGTAACACCAAATGTGACACTTTCTGTGCAATAGCTTCTGTAGTTTTGAATAGGGAAAATAATACGCTGCCTCTCAGAAGTGTTAAAGGGCTCTGATCCTCCTACTTATGAAGTGCTTTCAGTTTTCAAGAGAAGGTGCAGTAAATGTAAATTATTTCTAGGTATTACTCAATGTAAATGAAAGAGAATATTGATTTTGCAGGTCTCGGATGAAGTGGAAGGGTAATGTCAAATGTGCTGTGCTAGTAATAACTTGGTGAAAGGAAAACCAAGACCCAAGATGTTGGGATTGCTATCAAATCTATGCACAAATGTATTTTTAGAGGCCAGCATTAGGACTTACACTCTGCCAAAAGTTAGATGGGATTTACTAGGTTGTTGCTCTCCTGTCAAGGTATATTGCCAAAAGGCTGATTTACTTTTACATCTTTATATCCATTGCTTTATATTGTGTTGGTTGTTTAAATATTTGTATGCATTCAGGAGCAGCAATTTCATCTCTCTAACAGAAAAATGTTGCAGCTGGCAATGGCTTTGGGCCAATAATACACAGGATGTTTGAACAGCCCTGTGTTCAGTGTTCCTCTGCCCCAGCAATCTGGATTATGTTTTTGTAAATTTATTTGATCATAGCGCTCATGAAAATGACAAATTAACGTCAGTGAGTAGGAGCTAACGTGGTCTCAGTGTATCTCAAGCAGTCTTTGTTCTAGTTCTTCTCAGCTCAGCCCTGACCTGCTGTGCTCCTTCCCTTCTCCAGGTTATGCTCCTCTCCAGACTGACAGGGGTGGTGCGCTACAGAAACTGCAGATACTACAAGAACTGATGAATTACTCACTTTGTGTAATTTAAGGCAAGTGAACCCACGTGAGTTTCTTATAATGAGAGGAATATGAAGTTATAACACTTCATTGCTGTAGTAACTGGCCAACAATCAAGAATTTCATTAAAGCCATGAGCATTTCAGAATACACTTACGTACATTGCAATGCTTTCATATGTTAGTAGAAGCCCCCTCATTCACACAACCATATTGATTGTTTATACTTTCGGGGTTTGATTGTAAGATTCAGTCCTGAGATGTAGGGTGCGTTAGTGACTGAAGACTGATACAAAGTGGGAAAATGAACCTCTTTAAGCCTGCAGTGCTAATTTCTCCCATACCCACATACACCCCCACAACATCTTTAGTTTTCAACCACTTTAAAAAGTGACTCGCTTCTGCATTTGGAAAAATATCAGTCATCATCATGGATTTTGGCAATACTGAAAGAAAAGAAGAACAAAACCAAAGAGCAACAAAAATTCAGCATCACAGAGTAAGCTATACACACTGTGCATGCACTCAGATGACATCCTGAGCATGTCCCAAAGGCAGGCAGTGAAGCCATTTACACCAGCAAGTCATTACCTCTCAGTGTTTAAGTTTAGGTGATGTTCATCTATAGCTATCCCAAGGAAAACTGTCATTTGTCCACTGAGGAGCTGTCCAGTAGACAAGAGAGCAGTCCAGTTAGAGCAAGAGAGATCAATAGAATCAGCTTTTGCCTTCATTTTCATCATGACTGCTTACAGGAAATTAAATTGAATTTGACATAACCCGAAACACACCATACTGCCATTTAATTGAATGATAATATATAATATAAAACACTCCCCAAAGTTGACCTGCTAGGTCATTTGATTAATTGAACATTTAGCACTTCCTCCCACGTCTCCCTACCCTCTGCTCCCTCTTCTCCAAAAGAAAAATTGATCAACTCATTCATTATTGGCTCTTGCTACAGGATAATTCCCTGTTCTTTCCAATGCCAGTATACAAGTGTTGCCATCTGTTAAAGAAACCCAAATCAATGAATCAACAAAAGGAGAATGAAAGATATTTTTAATGGAAATCACAAGCTAAGAACCATAATGTTTGCAGAGACCAGTACACTTCAAATTTAACATTATCCTCCAGTTCTGTGGAGGATAAACAAATCCATGACATCCAAGTATCCCACCTTTGTGGCTCAGGCTGGCCTTCACTCCGCAGTTGTTGTACTAGTGGGTCTAATGAGCAGGACAGTTTGCTTCATCACATCCACCTTTCCAGCAGCTGGGCAGAAAGACAGTCTGGCAGCACACTGCCAGACTGGGGCTGCTGCTGCTGCCTTCTCCTGTCTCAGTGTGAGTGCACCCAGCAGTGAGCCCGAGCACGGGGCTGGCCCGTGTCCCTCCTCTGCACCTCTGCTGGCACGCCCCAGCCAGTTCTATCCATGACATGGGTGCCAGGCACTGCTCCTTCATCAGCAACAGCTTTAAATGCTTCCAGCCTCTCCTGAAAAGTAAGCCACTAGCCAAGTGTTCCACTAGGAATGGAAATTTGAAAATGAAAATTGTTGTCAAGTCTGGATCACAATACTGTCTTATAAGAAGAATAGAAAATTTAGGAGTAATGAGGATTCACAGAGACGGATTTCCCCAGACACTTCCCTCCTCCTCTCAGAAATTATGCCCAAATAAATGTTAAGGCTTACCTCAGATATCCATATTGATAACTATAATTAATTGTACACCACTATGACAGAGCTTGGACTACTAGAAGATTTGACCATACTATTCGATTTTTACCTCACTATTAGAAGATTGCTCTGTACCCTTCTGAGATAGGTCATATGGGAATTAAGTGGAAAGCAGAAAGCATTGCAAAAAAATTTCAATACCATAATAGTATTTTTGCTAATTATTTAAGAATACAAGCCCTCTAAGCCATGTCCACCACTTTTTGTAACTCAAAATGCTCAGGTAGGAGGGTCCCAAAGGTGGGATCCCTGTGGAGTGGCAAACAAATAATTTCTAATATGTGATATGGGATTTTGCCTCAAATCTCTGCCTACATAGCATTAAAAGCCTCATGAACTGGTAGAAAGTAAAGGACCCTGTGCAGAGGAATCATGACCATATTCAGTGGAGTGCTTTTGGCAGGTGACAAGATGGGGTGGTTGTGCAAGCTTCACAGAGCCCAGTGCACAAGCTGTCTGATTTCCTGTGATTGCACTGGTCCACTTAGCAAGTAAAGAGAGGCTGGTTTATGAAAGGAGATTACCATGTTACTCCAGTGGCAGCTCAAGATGTGGCCAGCAGCACTGGTTATTTTTTTCCTTGAAAGACCAGCTGTCCTTCCTGAAATGTAAAAATTGGTTGTAACTTAGTTTTGGCCTCTCTTGGGAGACTTGAGCAAGACCAATATGACTACTCTATTCACACAAGGTAGAGCAAAAACATGCAACTGACATGTTGGAAGCTTTTCTTCCTCACCTTGGGGAGAAAGCACTGAGCTCCTTTTAGCTTTGCATTTAAAAATTGAAGTTTTCGCTTTTCACAGTAGATCATTCACATCACAAAGTCCTCCTGTGCCAGCCCCATCCTGCTGTGCCCCCTTCCAGGTGGGAATTGAGATGGGAGAGGAAGCTGTCACTCACCAGCATCATTGCAGAGGCTGCTGATGGCAGAGCCTGTGACGCCAGGTTCAGGAAAGCGTCCCCAGGAGAAGGCAAGAGGAATACCAGCCTCCAGAAAAACAGACTGTCTTCCTCCTCCCCTCATCTGTAGGACTGAGCTTTGGAGTATGCAATGAGGTATTCCTGCTTGAAATTCCCTGTTATATGCCCAAAATGCCACTATAGGAATGCTGAGTTTAAGAAATTAGATTTGCCTTCGGTTTCCTCCTGCAAACCCTGGAGTTGGTCCTGCCTCTGGTGTAGTAAGGGGTATGGTTTAATCTAGTCCTGGCTCTTTCCTCCTATTGGAAATAACATTGGTGCTCCAAGAAGATGCAAATGTTAAGGCCAGATGATGTTACAGACAGAAAGGAATGACCTGGTCAGGAAGGACGAAAGGGAGCTTTTTTACCATTGTGCAAGTACAAGTACACCTACAACAAATTGCAGCTATTGGATGCATTGCTGGTGCTAAACATGTTCTGACACTGGGTCCAGAAGTCCAGCTAGAAGGATATTATAGGGTTGCAATTTTCTCAGCAGCTAACAAGTGAACATGAAGTTTTAGCTGTCTTGAATATTGGGGTTATTCAGAAGAATCCAGGAGTCTAAATAGGTCAACATTCAATAATAGATACTCAGGTCATATGTACAACATTTATCAAGATGGCATAAAGGCATTATCACAAATTGAGAGATGATGCTGAATTTTTTGTGCTGCATATTCCAAAAATATTGTGTGAATGTCACCACTTATGCATTGAGTTCAGTCTAAGATAGCCAATTCCTGCCAATTTTTCCTCACTCTGGAGCCTCCTGTAGGTGAACAGTACTGAACACCCTGGAGACTTTCTGCAAGATCCTCACCTGGATGGGATGACCTGGAAGAGGCCACTCGCCAGCGTTTCAAGTGCTGTATCTACACCACGGCTCACAGAAATCCAGCAGTGAGCTGGCACCTGGGTTTCAGTACCAGCAGACCTCCTAATGGCAAAGCCCTTTCAGTTGTAAACCAGAAAGGCAAGAGATTTTAGTTGTCTCTGAAGGAGACAGCATTCAATGCTCTCCTTCTGTCTAGGTCCCATTATCTGTGCAAATTGTGCATGTTTTTTCTAACGGGAAGAGGTGATATGTAATCACAACTGGTCTATTGCCATCTTTGTTAGCTTGTAGGAATAAAATTTAGACTCCCAGAAGGTAATAGTCAATAGATATCATTATCTGTTTCACGGGAGTAAAGTACTCAAAAGAAAAAGGAAAAAATTACATAGTCTAAATCAAAGCTGATGATCGGAAGAAAAGAAACATCAAAAATACAGAATGTACCAATGTTCATATGTGTTGGCTAATTTGTCAGAACCAGTGGTTCTTGGATATAAAAATGACAGATTGAAGGGCTTGTAAATCACTGTTTAAAGCGTCTGTTTCTTCCCTAGTATGATGAACAGAATGCTGTGTAAACGTCACCCAGTGCCAAAAGATTAAAATATGTGGTCAGTAGAAGAGTTTTATTATTTTCTTCTACCACCATCATAGGAGCAATAAAAGAAAGATGAGGGAGTACAGGTGGATGGGAAAAAAAATGGCTTAGAGGTGTCAAAAGAAGACTGACAATCAATGAGCAAATGCTGAGAAGTGATCAGACTAACAGTAAAGGATGCTGAACTGCCTTCCCACTTAAGATGAAAATCCAGCCACAGAATCAGTGGAGATGCCAACAAGGCTGCTACCTTTAGCAAGCTATCTTAGTGACTCCAGAAAACATTCCAGCTACCTCAGCTGGCTCACTTACCAGTAGGCCACACTGCTGCAGACATTCACACACAATTATGATGTGTGGAACAGAAAAAAAAATACTTGTTGAAAAGAGCTCCTACTGAATTTCACACTTTGGGCAGCTCATTCGCCACTGTAAGAAGATGAATTGCTTGCATGCTCAGTTATTATTTTTTATGTTCTTCAGGAGGGGAATTATTCAGGATTAGGAAATGAAAACTACTGGTCAATTTTGCAGCTCTGACTGCCTCTTCACTGCCTCAGTGATAACATTCTTCGAAATCTGCTGAAGGGAAGGTCTCACCCACTGAATCCTGTGTCTAATCTAAAATGCTCCATACTAAAACTTCCTGTAGCTTGAAAACAAAATGAAGAGGGAAAAAATAAAGCATGGCCAAGAGGAGAAAAAGGATAAAAACATGGGAGAGATTTGGTTGTATTATTAACAAACCTTTGAATTGCTGGTTTTGATGATCAGTTTTTGAGAAAAAAAGATTTTCTCAGGTCTATTTCTAGTATGTCTTACTGTCTCAGAAACCCATTCTGAGGATTCAGATATCTGCAGGACAGGTGCCTAATAAAGCACAAATGATCGTGTCTTTGTGGCAGAGGAGATTAAGCCAAACATATTAAAGTCAATAAAAATCTCCTGGTGTTTTCAACAGGCATTGAATCAGGCACAAAGCAGGTGGTGGGGTTTCTGCCACCTGTCCAACTCTACCACAGGACTTCCAAGTGATCCCAGCAATTAATTTATGCTTTATGCCTCAGGTTTCCTTTTCTGCTAAAGTTTCTGCCCAAAGGCATAGTCAGGCTTAATGGCTCACAAGGTGATTGTAAGATCCTAGGAAGTGCTGCAGGACTGCAAGGTACTCCCAGCAAAAATGTTCTTTTATGTTTACACACTTAATGTTTATGATTTGAGGGACTGGTGAGCACAAGGGTTAATTACAGGTTCCCACGGATTATGTTTTCTCTCGTGGGCCTACTTTGAACTTCACTCCTGTGTTTATTTAGCTGTGAGTATGTGTGTGCATGGCCCTGCATGCAGCAAAGGGCCAGAAGGGCCGAGCCCCTCCCTGAGGAAGCTCTGACAGAGGATCTGTGCAAATGTGCTTCCTCTTCCTTTCACTCCCCAACCTTAAGGTCAGAGGATCTGGAAAATCCTCCTCCACCCTGTGACTTGATCTGATGATTGTAAGAGAACTGCGGTTCCCCTGCGCTTCCTGCTCCTTCCGCTCCCCACCCTTCCCTCTCACTGCCTGGTAACCCTTTAGAGCCTTCTCCAGAGTGATGCCTTTGGAGCCCAGGCACTGCAGAGAGACACAGGGGAGCTGGCTGCTCGTGTTTGCACAGGATGAGCAGCCCTGGGTTATCCCAGGTGGAAAGCTGTTTCTGTAACCCCCGTGGGCCAAGGTAACATGTGAAAATTGGAGGTTTTCAGGGACATTGCTTCCTGCTCTCTGACAGATGAGACAAGCCTGGAAAATGCATCAATTATTAACTCAATTGAGATGAGCTAATTGATTTTCAAATTCTTTTTATATTTTAAATCTCAGATTTTTGGATTCAGGGCAAGTCAGGAATTCCTGTCTTTGGCTTCCAGCTTTGCTGCAGCATGAGGGGCCCCCACAGTGGCTAGTGCTGGTGGCTGGCACAGATGGGAGCATCAGGGCTGCAAGGATCCTTCTTTTAGGCTTCCTGCTTTGACTGGAATGCTCCCATCAAGGTGCTTTCCCACTGCTGCTGGTGCTGCCCTGAAACAATGCTCTGAGGACTCTTAGAAAGACCTTCAATGTCCCCCATGTGGAAATCACAGGAAAAAGGGCAGGTGGCCAGAGGTGTGTCTCCATGCCAAAATATGTGCCCAAGTTGGATGCCAGGCAAAACCATGAGCAACCTCAGCTCCAGGCACGCCTCATTCCCAACAACACAGCACACTTCCCACTCCCTGGACTGTGAATATCTCAGAACTTGGCCTTGGCTGCCATTTTTAATGTAGCTACAGTAAAATGGAGCGCCCAGATTCCCAGCAGGGAGAAACCACAGCCCTGTCCCACTGCAGCCCAGAGGGCTCTTCTCACCCTGTTCTCTGGAGGAGAGGATTGCATTCCTGCCTGTCTGCAGGAACACACCTCGTGGTGGTGATGTGATCACGGGTTCAGGTCGTGGGTTCAGCTCTGTTGGCCAGTCAGCTGGGATGGCTCTTCCTGCACGCCTCTCCTTGCTGCAGCTGGAGGTGCAGGAAGGGACACTGGGGACAGGATGACTTTATGTGTGTCTCTGATTCCACCCTTTACAGCTCTTGGGTCATTTCAGCAAGCAAACAACCTGTCCCCTCCAGGATGGGACAGGGAGCTGGCAATGTCACCTGTTGCTTGCATTTGTGGTGGACAGTCTAGCCAGCACTTTCCAGAGATGCTAAATGCACTCCCAAATTTTAACACACACAAACCTGATTATTTTTTATTCATTTAAATTATTTTTAAGGAGCCATTTATTAGCACTTGTTGCTTTGGTATGCAGTTTGAATTTCTGATGCCATAGGTAGATTTTGCCTCCTTAAAAGGATCTGAAGGTGCTCCCAAAGGGCACATTCAATGAGCTCCTTCACTTCCCTGCTCAGTCTAGACTCAGCAAACAGGTTAGGTTCTATCAGTGTTTGTGGTCTGCAGTTAAGAAAGCTGAGACACATACAGGTTATTCTAGTTCTTCTGCAGATTGATTCATTACAGACCAACAGGTCAGGGCTGCAAACAGCAGCAATGCTGACCCACAGAATAAGAACATTCTAACATTAGCATTAACCCAGGTATATTACAAAGATCCCCATGGAATTATGCCTCATTGGAAGGCCTTTCAGTGAGCATAGCTATGTATAAAACATCTTTAATTTAAAGGGCACAAAGTGTCTTGGATTTTATTCTACTCTGTTTACACTAAGGTGCTATTACTCTTCCATGGAAGTGAAACTACACTGGGCTTCAGCCTGAAGAAAACCACAGGTGTTTGTATCCTGCAGCAAACATTTCTGGATTCCTACACTAGTGTTTGTACAGGTAACTGTGAAAGGAGTTACCAGGGGGCCACAAACCTGGCTACAAATATATTCACAAATTACACATTTCCTGAAGCCAGAACTGCTATATATTGTGTACAGCATCTGACACAACGTAGTTGTGAGCTGATTAGGGCTCCTGTGCTGTTCTGAAGTGAAATGGTAAATAAAAGAGTGATAATGACGTCTTCTCTTTCCTTCTACACAGCATTGTTGATGTGGTGTTTTGGTTTAGTGGGTCTAATTAGCAAACTTCTGGAGTTGCTCCTGAAGGAAAAGGATTTCAAAGAGACCAAGATTTGACATTTGTGAATCCCATCTACTCTAAATAGAGCTTGGATTTCTTGAAAATTTTTAAGAAACATAGCCATGGTTGTTACAATAGTGATGAATTCTGAGCATTGAAAAAGGTCAGATGAAAAGCAGTAGGAGGACAGGATGCTGGGATAAAGCACTGAGCAGATTTACTTCCTAAATTAACATTTTTCTCTCTCTCTTTTTGTTTTTTTTCCCCTACTCTCCATGGGACTTTGTGGAATAACAGCATCTTGTGCTAGACAAAGGAAATGAAAGAGCATTAAGTACAGGTATACTGAAAATGTGGTAGGCAGAATATTGGGACATTTTTAAAGAAAAAAAAAAGGAAAGATCTCAAAAAGGAATGCAGATTTAAGTGGAAACATGCAATTCAGCTTATCAGCAGCCTTACATCTTACTCATTTTTAGATATACTGGAAAGATATTAGGAGGACAAGTGTATGTAAAAGTTTCCAAATATTATAAAGACAATGAAGTAATTAAGTTTAAGAGAAACTTGTGTACATCTCTCCATGCAAATATGAAGCAGGGCTATTACACCCATCTATAGATATCCTGATTTTGAAGAGACTTCACCAAATTCTTCTCTGTCACAATTTCAACAGTTTCAGACATTTATTAAGCTCAGAGCTGCCTGGTGTAAGTGCCTGAAAACATAAGCTGCAACAACACTTGAACCAATAGATGTAAGAATGTTTGTTTTAATAAATGTAAGGGTGACAAATTCAAATGTTCAGTATGTGTGGATTACCTTTTAATTAAAGATAAGCTTTGCACTGTGCAGCAGCTGATGATTTGCTAGTACAAGGTGTTTGACACGTATCTATGGCAAAGCATAAAATGTCACAACATAGACGTTGGAAACATTGCCAAGTTTACCAGAAATGTCCATCTACCTTTGCCACTTTGCTTTACTAGCTGCACCCTTGTGCCTGATCCGAGGTTCCAGGAGGACTCTGCACTCAGCTGCCCCGGGCCAGGAGGAGCACTGGGGCACACTGACAGTGGGACCCATCTGCTTGGCTCTGGGAGTAGTCTATCTCACCATCCACCTCTGCATGTTGGCTTTATGTCACCACCCCCCTGGACATGTTGCAACAGGGTGTCAGAGCAGTTCTTTGCCTTCCCCTGTCCTTTGACATGCCAAGGAGATGTCAAATTTGCGGTCCTGGCATCTCTGCCCATTCTTCTCTTTTAGCCTCCTTATCCACGGGGCTGTTTCTGATTTCTTGCCTTGCTGTCACACTTACTGGGCACACCCATTTGACCTCAGGTTTCTGCGGGAGAAAAGGAGGATCAAGTTACCTGTTTTCTATTTCTGGCAAGAATTTCAGAGCCCTTTCCTGTGTCGAGTCCCCTGGACTCACTAAGGATAAGCTCTTGCAGAAGAGAGGAAGCAAAGAAGACTCCCATACCAACAGCACTCCTTCACTCCTTCCCCTATCTCTCCGAATCTCTCTGCAACCTCTGGATTTTCATCTGCAGAATGGAAAAAGATAAGCTTTGCCCCATTTTCCTTTCCCACAGGCACTGTAAAATTATGAGGAGGGCTGGGGGATGTAAAAAAGCATAAATATAAATAGTTTAGGAAAAACAGATTAAAAACAAAAGATAAAAACCTGCAAACCAGAGAAGAATACAGGAGAAAAAAGAAAGAAAGAAAGAAAAGTATGAAATAAGAATGAGAAAAAAACAAAGGTACAGAAAAGAAATCATGATCCCAAGTATTTGCATAGCTGAGGCTTTCACTTCCACAGCAATGTGCACTTCCTAGGTTGACAATACTGTGCAGGAGTAATTTGTCCTCATAAACACTGATTTCACACATAACCAGTTGAAAGGATCACAAAAACCCAGTCTTTTGTGAGATGTCTGGAAATAGCTATATCCAAGTTACAATTCCAGGGAACAAGGAGAAAAAGTCAATACAGTGTGGTGCACTACAACATGCTTCCATGTTCTGCCTGGGATTGCTCCCCAAGTACCTCCTACTGGGATAATTTAAAACTTTTGACATCCATGACCAGTGCATACAAATTGCATTCTCCTTTGCTTTTTCTTTATCATCTTCCTCCCAACCTTCCTCTTAGTTCTTTGGGTCAAAAGGGCATAACTTCCTGTCTGCCTCCTAAAGCCATGGTCTTTTTTATTTTGAAAGAATATTGAGTTGAAGACTAATTTTATTTTGCAGATAACTGAATATGAAAATATTTGAAATCCATAGGAACAGAATTGGAGATCTATTTTAATGAAAAAAAAAAATCAAAAGTGGTTCCCTTAGAATACTTGTAAAAAAAGAAACAGATGTGAAAAAACTTAAATGTGAATACAAAATAAAAGCCAGACCTGTAAATACCTTTTTTAACATATCCTTAAGATATGGAAACAACTTACTTGGAAAAGTGAAAAGTAAGGTGAAAATACAGCATTATAGGCCTAAAAAACCAAAATCAATGAGAAGAACAAAGTGTGTGAGGATTTGGACAAGCCAAATTAACGCTGACAGGACTGGAGGAGAGCAAATAAAATAATCTTACCTAGGAAAAGATAGTCTCTGCATGATAGCTGAACAAAACATTGGAAAGATGACACTTCAAAAGATGATCCGTTATCTTCACCAGGAATTTCCTAAATTCTTACCCCAAACAGGCTGTAGTAAATAATTTCTGCATGCTACTTAAAAGGATGTTTGTTTATTTTCTATAAATCAGAGACCAAGGCTACTTTGAAGTTTCCAGACAGTAACACCACGTACACTCCCTTGCGGTGTGTGGGTTGTTTCCAGGCTGAAAGGTTTAGAAAGATGCACAACTGAACTCCTAAGGAGTTCTGGAAGTTAATCAATTTAATATAACAACACAAACTGTTAATTTTCTCACTATTTTGAGGAAGAACAGTAAAAGCCACACCTGAAAAATTGTGGGGTTAGAGGCTTCATCCGTATCTGTTGAACACTTAGCACAAACAGCTACAATCTTTATTCCCTCTAGGAGATGAATCCTCATCCTCAGTGAATTTTTTATGTTTAAAATACAGGCTCACTCAAAAATTCCAAGTATGTGTCTGACAGAAAACAGAGATTTGGTTGATTTTCTTCTTCATAATTTTAAGATGTGTAGGATGTTGTGCACACTGGTACAGATTCTAATTCTTCAAATTAATTTGGTTGATAATATGCAAGATATCAACTGCCAAAAAATGGAAAACAAAGGACAACAGTTATCATTTTACTTGCAGAAATTTTATTAGAACAATTGACAAAAAAAAAAAAACCCAAACTTTTAAAATTAGGACATCAGTGCAATGTCTTTATGAAACTTCCTAAGCAATGATGACAGCCCAAAGCAGACGCTTCTAAAATTTCTTCAGTTCATATCTCACAGACCAACAATTTTCTGCAACTTCAAATGTTGGACCAGTAATGCACTGTAATCTCATACAATAGCACAATCAGTACAGAGCCACCCTGTACATTAGCATTAATGTTAGTGAACACATAGAATATCCACTGAGTGTATATCCCCTGCCCTGCCCATGTGCTGCTTGCTTTACAGCTCCCTGGAGTAGACATTTTTCATTCTGCATTTGATACTAGATGAAATGTCTTTAGTCTCCTTTCCATCTTTGTTATTTTTTCTCTTCCATCCCCTGGAAGAATCCCATCCTCACCTCACAGACAGATGACTCCTTGTCATCTCCAGACAGATGACTTGGTGTAAGTCTTGATTCAAGTCACTTAAATAGCAAATACCTGTTGCAGGGTGACAGTGTGATTGATATCTTACCTGCAGAGTTTGCAATTTCACCCAAAACTCCCCCAGATAATGCCAGAAGCCTTAGCTTCAACATCTGGGGCTCTACCTTCTCAAACAGATATTTTCCAGACAGATGACCTACCTTTTTGTCCAGACCTCAGAAGGCTGACAATACAAATCACTGCAAGGTAATATTTCCTGAAAGATATAAACTACTCTCACAATTCGGCAAAGATCTTAAAACAGCTAAGTAAGCTCTCTCTTCCTGAAGCAAAGGACCGTTATCAATAACTGTTCATCACTTCCTGGAACCCTTGCCAAGAGAACCAGAACATCTCAGTTTCCTGTTTCAACCCACTCAAACGTTATGCAGAACTTTGAAGAGAGGCAATGAAACAACAAGCACCTTGGAAAAAAGACACCACCTCTATTTCCATACAGTTCCATGGAAATGAAGCAGTCTTGTGAGAGGAAAAACTCATTAAGACGGGCCAAAATGCTGCAATTCCAGATTTGCTTTGTGTGTAGACATCTCTAAGCTACAAGTCCTACCTTAAAAGTAGCTGGCAAAGCTGCAATGAGGAAAGACAGAGGTGATTCTTGCTGGGAGAAAGACAGGCATCATGGAAGTTGCTGTTTCCTCTTCCATACCACACACATCCTTGAGGGCATCTGTTTCTGGATTATTAAATTAATCTTCTGCCTGTGACTCATTTTTGTTTTTTCACAAACATAAACTCCCTTGGCAGCTGTTCTGCTCAAGTAGGGAAAGTATCAGGCCTTAAAGGAAGGTTTTTGCTGTGGGAGAGAAGGGAAGACTGTGGAACTTGAAGGGGCAGATGCAGTCCTGCTCTAAATATGACTTAGAGCCATGATTTAATGATGTGGCACTTGAGTGCATGGAGGTCTTGCTGACCATACTAATTGGGAAAGCACAGGGAAGGGGAAAGAAAGTCTTTTAGCATCATGGTAAATGCCCAACTTTGATACCTTGCACAGGAGACACAGGTCATGATTCTGACTTCACAGTTTCCAGAATTACACAGGACACTCATCTTTCCTTTGTGTCTTTACCTCAATAAGCTCCTCATAGAAACACACACCTTTTTGTTTAATTGAATCAAATGATGAAACAGTTTTTCTGGGATGAAGAAATAATTGTTCAGAATTGCTTATAATGAGGTTCAAACAAACAAATATACCTGAAAATGCAGGCTCTGAAATAGTTGTTAAACATTCAAGACAGTGTTCTTTACCTTTAGTAAGTCTTTCACTAGAACAGCCCCTTTCTATTTCCATGGAGCCCAGGTCTTATCTGTCTTACCTAATAAAGCTGATCAGAAATGTAACTAATAAATTAGGGTAAAATACACATTTCTCTGAGTTTTCACCTTTTTTTAATAAAACTTTTTCTTGTTAGAATCACATGTGGGATTTTACTCTGGTGTTTTCAAGGAAAAAAGATGCCTGCAACCTCTAGGGGAAGAATTGAACAATTTGCGCTGGTTTTAGATTAATCCAGAGAGCAGACCCAAGTTATCTGAGCCCTCTGGTATGAGGTTTCCTGAGGCTCTGATAGGCAAACCAAGATTATCAAGACAACCAGAAAGACCAAAGAAGAAGGTGGCTAAAGACTGTCTATGTTTAACTGGCGTAACACTGGTCCTGAGGACAGTCTGCTCTTCCCTAGTAGCCTCTTGTGTGGGTTAGACAAGAAGAGAGGAATTTATATCTCTGTGGAGCTGTGCAAAAAACCAAGTTGTTCAAGAAAGGTAGAGAAAGTGATGTCTGGCCTCATATGGCTTTACCTTTTCTGACTGGGGTTCTTTGTTGCCTAATAAGTGCAAACTCCAATTGACTCTAATCACATGATGAAGGCATTTATACCTTATCATCATGTGGACTCATTGGTGTCTGTGACTTGTTGAGTTCAGTTACATTTCCTCCTGATTGTAACACTAACAGGGTCTTCTTCCTAAGAATTAAGTTTCACAGAATTTTGATGGACTTTAAAGTAATGTTCATCTCTGCCCAACCTGTAAGTGTGTTGGGACAATCCCAGAAAAACCTGTAGGCTGGATGGAGAAATGATTGAGAGCAGCCCTGCAGAGGACTTAGGGTGATGGCTGCCAAAAAACTCAGCATGACTGGGCATTGTGAGCTTGCAGCCCAGAAAGCCAATGGAATCCTGGACTGCATCAAAAGGAGCATGGGCAGCAGGTCAAGGAAGGGGATTCTGCCCCTCTGCTCCACTCTGGTGAGACCTCGCCCAGAGTGCTGCACACAGCTCTGGGCCCCTAACATAAGCAGGATATGAATTGTTGGAGAAAGTCCAGGGGAAGGAACGAACATGATCAGGCGACCAGAACACCTTCCCTATGAAGAGGCTGAAAAATTTGGGTCTGTGCAGTCTGGAGAAGAGAAGATTGAGTGGAGAGTTCATAGCAACCTTCCAGGATCTGAAGGGGGCCTGTGGGGAAGCTAGAAAGGGAATCTTTATCAGGAACTGTAGTGACAGGACAAGGGGGCAGGGCTTCAAACTGAGAGTAGCTTTAGATTAGATGTTAGGAAAAGATTCTTTACTAAGAATTTACTGTGAGGGCAGTAAGGCACTGGCACAGGTTGCCCAGAGAAGCTGTGGATGCCCTGTCCCTGGAAGGGTTCAAGGCCAGCAGTGTGGCCTTGAGCAACGTGACCTAGTGGGAGGTGTCCCTGTCTTTGGCAGGGAGTTGGAACTACATGATCTCTAGGTCCCTTCCAACCCAAACCATTCTATGATTCTATGAATCTAATGTTGGTCAGGTTGGCTGAAGTGGGAAGCCTGGGTTACCTGCTAGCAGGGAGAACTGACAGACACCATGCAAATTCCTCAAAGTGTGCAAATCAGCCACACGCACGTTGGTTCTCTAACTTGCACTCACATGGTCTGTGTTCAGAGAAGACTCATTAAAAAAAATGGGTTAAAGTTATTTCAGTCTCTTTGGGAGTGGGAAGCCAGTATTTATTTCTGAAACATCAACAGAGCTCTGAAATTGTTTGTAATTATCCCAATGAAAATTCAGAGTAACACCAATGATTTTACTAGTGTTCTGTTAATTTAGACATGAGGGAGCCTGGGCAGAACAGGAGTTGGAATCAAATCCATTATCCACAGAAGCAGAATGCTCTAACACAATCATAAATATTTGCCACATGCAAAACTACACTTCCCACTGCTAACTGTGATCTTGTGATTTGATTAGAAAAAAACCCACTCCCTAATTTACAGTGTCATTTTATCAGTTTTAAGCACAAGGGTTTTTAGAGACCATTCCTTGCTGTGCATTATCCTTGTGCTAAATTGTTTATTATTAAAGGCATAATTTTTATAGAAGTAAAGACCAGACAAGAACATTATCATATAAATAGGTATGGTAAATAAAATAAAGGTTAAATTGATATATACTTCTTAATCATGTGGTAATAAGCGAGGACACAAACATGAAATAATGAATTTTGCTGATTACATTGTTATTTTGCTCTTCATGCAAATTATTTCCTGCAAGTCAAAACATTTCCCTTTTATCTGTTTGGTTTTTGTATTTAGCAGAAAAAGAAAGATAAGCACCCCAATAAAATACAAACATTATCAGAAAAGATGGACGGAAAATAAAAGACTGATAACTATAGGGAACGTAACTCAGCAGATCTTATGCATGCAGAGATAGGAGTTTTGTATTATTTTAAAAGTAAATTGCAAACCATCTACTTACTGTTTGCTATGTGTTTCAACAAATTGTCTGAAACCTTCACATATTTTTTATGCCTTTTTACATTGTTTTTAGCTTGGCAGCCCCATGGATTTTTTATTATTTAACATACATGTACTTCAGTTAAAATGTTTGTTTTGTGATCTTCCCTGTCTACCAGATGACGGAAAAATTCTCTTCCATCATACCCAGCATCATGCCTTATTACTATGGCTATGAAGGAACTGCTGAATGATCCAAATGAGAAACATAAATATATACATCTGCATTTATATGTGTGTAGGGTTATAAAACAGGTTTCCAACATACAGAGGAAGAGTACAATGGTTAAAGCCTACGTTGACTGCTCAGGAACATTATCCATTAGCATTGCCTACACTTTTAAAGTCCTGTTCCTCTATTTTACTGCAAGCATTAACTTTTAGAATGAATTAAAAGTGGAACTTGGATGAAGGCCTTTACTAATTTCTTTATTTATTACGGGGAGTTAGGAAATTCCCCTACAATTTCCACAAGGATGCAGACAGTCTGGACAGACAGACAAGTGCAAAGTGGGAGCTAATGAATATTGCTCCAGTGTCAGACAGGTAAAGCACTCCCCCCTTCCTGTTAATTCAGTCGAAACAATGAAGAGAAAAACCCAACCCACCCTTGTCTTGTTTGGCTTAGACATGAACCCTTGATAAGACTCTGGAAAACAAGAAACTTTGTAATAGATTTTAGCTACCTTTGGCTGACAAATTCATATGTCATAAAAACATAAAAATAGCGGTGCACTTCTGCCACTCAGCTTGATGTGTTGTAGATTACAGAAAGTTACTGAGATAAAGAATTACATAACATTTTTACTTGAATATTACATACTTTACATTTCTCTACAGAAAGGATATCCCAGCAGGAAGGAGAAAGGTGGAGCACAATCCCTGTAGCATTTCTTGTTCTGCATTGTACAAAACTTTGTAGGGAGACAGGAAGAGGATACGGAAGTTTCTACAGGAAAACAGAGAAAAGTTCAAACATAAACAGTATCCAAAAAATTTACCAACACTTTATAACATTTCCTTCTTCTTTTAAAATGTTTTAGGACAGTTACATTACAGCATTGTTTACTACACATTTGTATGTGTAAGTATTTTTACAATTTCTCTTATAATATTAATTGTGATAATATCTCAAAGCAATTTTTAAGATGAATTGTGAAAGCTTTATAAGAGTAACATATGCAATAATCTATTTGGGACAGCATCCTCTTTTTAACAGAATGAGCAAGTTAAGATGGACATGAATTGTTGGAGAATTCATGTCAGACTAACAAGTTGATACTACAATCTGTGCAGAACTTTGAAGAAACTGGGTGTTTAACTAACCAAAGTCCCCCTGAAGACCACTTCCTCAATGGACCCCTGATTGAAATCCATCACAGTCAAAAGAAACCCAACATAACTTCAGCACCTTCTCCAGCAGGATGGAAGATCTTGCTTCAGCAAAGTTTAAGAGCATGCCTCAATCTAGCGTTGCAGGCAGCTGAAATATGTATGAGAGGGTTTAGACAAAGACCTGTCCTATCACCTGCAGCAGCCAAGGTGGGATGGTGCCATTGATGGGATACATGCATGTTAGCTGTTCCCACAGGCTTGTATCTACAGGAATGTCCCTGTCTGAGCATCCAGGAGCCACCCTGGCAGTGACGCTCGTACCCCCTGAGCTGGGACGGAAGCCCGTTCCTGGCCGCACTCTCCACACGCACACCAGCTCGACCCCAGGTTTCCTTTAGCAGAGTCTCAGACCATCCTTAAAATAATTTAATCTTGGTGCAATAGCTAATTAACAAAGCACCAACTCGAGCTGGTGTCTCTGAGGAGGGACCCCGAAAAAGGAGCCCCTTTGCCTTCATCCCCTCATCCCCCCTTCATCCCCCATGCCTAAGCACTGGGAAGCCTGAGGGTCATCGGCTCCTGCGGCATCTCTGAGTGTCCAGTCCCTCTGTAATGCACTTCAGAGGCCCCTGCCTGGGGCTCCAGCCACCCAGAGCTCAACCCACAGCTCTACTGCAGCTGCACCCCGAGCCAGCTGCATTAAATGCATTTGGCAACATGTTGTTGCTTGAATACATTTTGTGTTAAGCAAAACACAGAGCACATGGTTAGCTCCTAAGAATTTGTTTAGTAATTATGGACTTTGGCTTGTGTTTATGGCTTTTTGCTAAGTCTGGCTAGGAAGGAGTCTATGGTTTGCATCAAAAGAGCCTGCCATATAAATGTGGCGACTTTTGACAGCGCCCAGTCAGGAGCACAAAAGAGCCAAGGCAATATTCATACCACTGTAGATTTGGCTGCATATCCTCAATTCTCTTAGAACTGCAACTACCACAAGCATGTGATGATAGGGTACCAGCTGGGATAATGGGTATCAGCTTTTCAATGTGCCTGTTTCAGGTACAGGTAGGACAGTAATCATGGTCTATTACAGAGCAAGGGAGTATATGAAAGATGTATAAACTGGGAATTTTTGAGGAACAAGATCAAGTTTGCATTGCAAACCTACATTACCTGAGTTTTTAGAAGGATCAAAATGCTGTCACTTTAAAATTACTTAGATGTGAGTTTGCCTACACTGAAAACCTTTCATACTTGTAGTTAAAGTGTATAGAAAATAAAATCTCCTCATTAGCAGCTGAAAAGTGATTCCACATTTCAGCTGTACAGAAGGCAGAATACGAAACAAAGATTTACCAATGTCTTCTAACCCTAAGCACATAGTTAGGGTGGCTGAGTTATCTAGAGAAGCTTTCCAGGATCCCTGCATGGTCAGTAGGAGAAGCAGACACCTTGGGAGCATGCATACTGGGGACATAAATTACATGCCTTGAATTATTTTCCAAATCTTCCTCCATTACCATTCAAGAAAAAGGAGTGCACATGAACATGCAAAGCAAAGGTATTAAGACACATTAAATTTTAAACACTTTTTTGTGTAACATGACTTAGAAAAAAGGATTTTCTAGCAAGCAGAATGGAGCTACAATTATGCTAATAGCTGTCATTTCCCATAAGAAACACATAATCTGTGTACTTTATGGTCTGCACCAATGACTGGTTAAAGGATTAGTTTTGACTTCTAAAAACTGAACATTTTTGAAGACTTTGCTTTTCCAAAGTGGCTTTTATATGAGGTTTATAATTATGGCTATGGAGTATGAGAACAGGAAGGGCTTTAAGAAAGCATCAGTTATTATATTAGAAAATGCACATCACCGAGAACATGCATAATTAACTTTGTAACTATAAAATACAAAAATAAATTAATTGGAACACTATCATAAAATACACAGTAATTAGAAGATAAACAAATTGTTTAACTGTTGTTCTTTTCACCTATCTGAAATTTTTAAGTAGACCTGTGTGTCCCAAAGTGTGTGTCATAGTGGGAAACATAAAACTGTAAGGTCACATGTTGAAGGTAAAACATGTTCAATTTCATTCACCATTTAAAAATTTTAGAATTAATGTGGGCTGACCAGAAGTGGCAGTGAGTTGTGCTCCAGTTGACCAAAAGCATTTGAGAGCAATAAAAGCAGTTTAATTATGTTCAGATGCTATGGTGATATTTGTCAGTAGAATTACCTTGGATCCCTTATATTTAGAGATTAGGTTAGGATAGACTAGACAGATGGGAAATGGTGGGGGAAGAGACCAATAAAATGCAGCTATAGTTCCAGCTCAGACCTTTAATTAATTAGCTTGGAAAAGAAATTGCTGTAGAAAAGATTGGAAGATTTAAGAGAAACCTGAAATAGTTAATCTTTGCAGTTAGATTGGACTTCATGGTTAGTCAGAGATTCATGGAATCCTCTTTCCTTGTTTTCATGGGTTGCTCATTAGATGCTCTAGGCTCCTTCAATACAGTGACACCACATTCCTTAAATAACAAAAAAAAAAATCATAGGCAATTACACTGCACACAGGATGTAATTCCTTATAAACCTTTCACTAAGAAGGCAAACCTAATGAAATTGCACACGCAATGATGCTTTCACTTGAAACATGTTGGGTCATGTGCTTTCTTCCACAGCACACAGGGAAAGCAAAGCATTCAGGAAAGCAAAATGTGCCAGAGGAAGAGGAGTGTAAAAGCAGTCATTTCCCTCAAACACTCCTTCCTGATCAAGCACCACAGCCTTCCGGGGGTGGACAGGGGAGAAGAGGAAAACCTTGGGGTCTCTAAAGCATCACTCTCTTGAGACTGAAGGCAGATCTCTAACTGCAACCTAACAACAACTCTCATTCACAGACAGTCACGAGGGACTAGACCATGCTCCCTAAGGGAAAAAGAAATCCCTGGGAAGACAGAAGAGGCTCCTGCTTCCCTGCCAAAGTCCTACCATCTGTACAGTATACTTGTTTCACAGTGTAAAGAAGCACTTAGCCCTCCTCCTGACTCTGACAGGAAATATTTTAGGTTAAAACTTGCAGGACTTCTTTGTTTCAGAAAACATGACATTAAGTTTTGAAGCTTTCGATGGTAACATGCAAATTTTTTCCCACTAATCTGAACCAACTTTGAACAAGAAGTTTCTCAAGAACAAGCACAGTTCTGTTGATGTCTGCCATCACCTCTTCTAAAGCCCACAATTTTACTCTAGATAGCTCAGCAAAAAGCCCAGGAAGAAATGCTTGTGGGAAACACTGTGCAACCTTGTCCCTTGAGTTTCCGTGGATTTAGAGTCAGTGTTATATGCTGGAGCTACAGTATTGCACACAGCACTTTTCTTGCCAGTGAAGCTGCCAGTGAGATGAGATAAAACTGAGGGTCTGATCACTTTGTGAGCAGTGTGGATCCCCCAGGGCTTTTTGCAGTAATGAAGTTGTTGGCTCTAAAGCCTGTGCTGGTTCAGCTACAGGAGAGTGTGAAAGAGAAAAGCCAAACCTCCTAGAGCAACATTCATCAGTATTGATGAAACATTTGCAAAACATTTAAATAATATGTTGTGAACGGCAACCAAGAGTCTTACATGAATTAGACTGTCATTTCAGCTCAGGCAATTTGTTTTTATTTATCCAGTTTCCAAAATTCCCTGGAAACCCTCCTGTAACCTGTCAGGTAACCACCTAATCCAAGTTAGAATTGCTGGAAAATAAGAGAGGAGAATGGTTAGGAGTGTTTCTCCCACAGAACAATTGTGTTTGTTGTCCTAAAGGCAGATACAAATCTGAAGCCTCTTCACTGCAGAGTCTGTAATCTAGAAAGAAATAAAAAAATCATAGAGAAGATGAAACAATGTATACATTCATTAAATATATTAGCACTTAAAATATTAAATGAAACAACAATTATTTCTAACTGCTTACAACTTTGTTCTTGATAATTACATTTGATTATAAGCATCTATGTACACTTAAGGAAAATTGTATACCACAAAGTGACATTACAATTATATAATTTAATTTAATAATTTTATTATGGAGGGATTCAAGGCTCAGAGTAAAATTACACTGAAACCTAGACCAACCCCTTTATGAGTCTCAGCCTGAAGAGCTTTAAACAGAGATCTAGAGGACAGCAAATCTACCTTTACTTTTTTGTTTCCTTCTCTCAGATTGTTTAATTACAGCAGCACATGAGATTTATGAACAGTTTAAAAATGCAGGAGAAACAATCTGAAAAGACAGACAAAGCCTGGTTTCTTAATTGATGTAATCTAATAAAATGAGGCAGAATTATAGTCACTATTCTTAGGAATGCTTTGGGGCAATTTTTTCAGCAGGAGTGGTTTATAAATACAGGCTCTCCTACAAATCACACTGTCTCTAGGTAAACAGAGACATCCTGGGTGCATATGTTTGTTCAAGGATTGCCTGAACCCATCAGATTAGGATTTTCAGCAGCAGTAACCTGCCTTACTGGTTGAAGGGAGCCGTCTCAGTTAAACTTAGTCCTTTGGGAGTACAACAGCTGTCGTCTGGACCAAATCTGAGCAAGGAACAACAATTTCCAAAGCTAAACCCTCACATCTTCATAGCTTGAGGACAGAACTAAGGCTTCACAGTTAACAGTTGTAATGATATCATGTGCTGATGAATGGATGTGAAATGAGACACAGAAGCTGACTAGTGACTCTGCTAAAAATACAACCACCATTTTAATAACTATGTCAACTGACAAGTTTTTTGAAACAAAGAAGAAGAAAACTCCTACACAACACAAACATACTGTTTTCCTCATTAATCATCTTGTATTTTTGCATCAGATAATTCTTAAGGTTAACTCGAAGTGTAGATTAATCAGGTCAGGCAGATATTGCAGAGGAGATTTCAGCAATCATTCTGGAACGCACAGTGTTTTTATCAAGACATAGATGTAGCTTCCAAAAATACTTTTCCTATGACATCCATAGTGCTACGATCAGTAGCCCTGGCCAAAAGCTCCCATTTTCTTTCACTTCCTGCAGAGTTTTCTGAATTGCTTGTGTTTCCAACACATCCTGGTGTCTTCATTCTGTTAAACGAGTTCTGCACTTTTTACTCCAGATTTTGCAGGGTAATTATGAAAAGCCCTCATCCAGTAGTCATCTGACCTCCACCATGGCAGCCTTATTTAGGTTTCTTACCTCACTAAATTAAAAAAAGATTGGTGTTGCAAAAAAAATACACACACAAAAATTGGTGCTGTAAACAGGTACAGCATAGGAAATTGGAGGGAAAAAAGGTTTTAAACATATTTCAGAGACATAGTGTGATTTGTAGAAGAAAAGAACTTGTACTGTTTTTGAGAGTTTCTTCTCTCAGATCTCCACACCAATAGCTGGTCAAGGCAACTGTGGTATATCTGCTTCACCTCTTGGTCAGAAAGACAATAAAAGATAAATGTAGAAGATGAATACTGGTCATCCCAGTATTCATCTTCTACATTTGCTGTCAGTCCAGCATTTCATTTTGATACCATAAAAATTTCTCTGACTGCCTTGTTTGCAAAACTGTGTCTTCAGCCGTAGTTTCCTAGTAATCCTCACAACTTACACTAGTGCTAGCAGCAAGGACTTTATCCACTGTACATTTAATCTAGGAAATATACCATTTGAAATTAAAGATTTCAATGCTTCTTTATTTAGAAAACACAAAAAGAGGCTTTATCAGACCTCATATCTCTATTCTGAAATTCAGAATGACTTCCGAAAAGAAATTATTTAAGAAAAATAACAAAGTTCCATTATCTGGTGTGCTGGTATCCAGCTATTCTTGCTCCTCTATGGCATGTTAGAAGACAAGAAGGAAGAAACCCGATGGACTTTCTCAAGAGACTGAATTTGATCCCATACCTCTGTTCAGATGCTATTGACTGATGTTGCTGCTGTGACAATCTCTTTAACTCCATCCAAACATACTTGTGTTCCCAATGACATTGCAAGCAACAAACCAAGAGAGTGATAAAAAATAATCACAGCTTCTATGTCGATGCTCATCAAAAACAGTCTGAATAGAAGTTACAGTGCTGCAATGATAAACCTCATTACTATTAAAAGAAATAGCAGTATTGGTTTTGAAGTTTTATGCCTTGAGCATCACTGATGTTCTAGGCAGATAGAAGATAATGTCACTCACTCTGAAAATTTCCAAATAAAGTTATAAATGCTGATATATGAGACACAAGAATACACAGAATTTATGTAAACTCCCAATACTGGAAATGTGTCCCTTTTAATAAATCCAACCCAACGGTTTATATCTGAGGTCTACAGCTTGAAGGTCAAAACCTAAACCTCAATCAGCTGCCACAGATCTGACTCTTGAGATATGATGTGGAGCTGCAAGATCCTCGTGCTTGTGTTTGATAATTTGCAATAGGAAAAGGGGAAATAATTTTAAACTAAAAGAGGATAGGTTCAGACTGGATATAAGGAAGATATTTTTACAATAACAGTGGTAAGGCACTGGCACAGGTTTTCCAGAGATGTGGAGGTGCTTCATTCCTGGAAACATTCAAGGTCAGGTTGAAGCAGTAGCTCTGAACAACCTGATCAAGCTGATTATGTCCCTGCTCATTGCTAGGGAATTGGACAGGACAATTGTCAATGGTCCCTTCCAAACCAAATAAAACTGTTATTCCGTGATGCTGTGATTTGAGTGTTCCTTGATTTTTAACATGCCATTTCCCTCGATTTAAGTTGCTGTACCATATTGCACGGCTTCTGTACTTTTCTGTCCCTGCGAGGTTCAGCTTGGGAGGGTGGCCAGCGAGTGTCCAGCGAGGCACTGCATCCCACCAGCCCCTCAGTCCGCAGGGACCCCACCACAGGTGCCCAACGCTCCCCTCCACGGTGACCTCAGCCCCAGCGCGGTGGGACCAAGGCGGCCGTCTCTGCCGGGCCAAAGCCGCCACCATCCTCCGGGATGGCCAAGGGGTTCATAAGCATCTCCCCGGTGCTCCCCGGGGAAACGCGGGTGCATTTCGGCCCGAGCAGCTGGGGCGGCCGGCGGGAAGCTCCTCCCTGGGGGTGTAGCACAGGAAGGGGTGGCGGTCGGGGCAGTCGCGGAGCTCCCGGCGAGCCGGCGGAGTCGGCGCTGCCCGCTGTACTATGCGTGTGTCTTGTGTTACAGCCATGCTGCACATCGGCGGCCAGAGCGAGGGGCGCGGGGAGGAAAAGGCTGTTTACACAGACTGCAAACCGCCCGGGGAATAGTGCGGGAGAGGAAGTGAGCCGGGCCGCTGTCTGCCTGCCCCGGCTTCCTGCTCGCTGCCTCTCACGGGCAGCGCTCACACACACACACACACACACACACACCGGCCCGAGGGGGGAAAAAAAGGAAAAAGGGAAAACAAAATCAGGATCTCATTACTAGAGCAACAGAGAGCCTGCAGAAGACTGTCAGCATGGAGAATCAGGGAATTTTACTCATCTCCCTCTAGACTACCAGGAGAGAGCGGAAAAGTTCCTCAGCCACTGGGTAGGTACAAGTGCTGCTGCGCCCGCCCCGGCTCCCGCAAAGTTTGGGGGGCTGCGGGCAGGAGAAGGGGAGGCCGCTGGTGGGGTGGCAGCCGCGGGGACAGCCCGCGGGAGGGAGGTGAGGCTGCCGGGCACCGCGGGAGGGGGCTCGGAGCCCCGCACGGGGCCGGGGAGCCCAGGGGTCCTGCCCCGGGGTCGGGCCCGGGCAGCGCGGTGGTAGCGGGGCGGGGGGCGGCAGTCGCGGGCCGGGATGCCCGAGGGGGCTCCCGCCGCCGCAGGGGGCCCCGCCCCGGTGAGGGTTTCCCCGGGGGCCCCGCCGCCCCCCGGGAGCTGCGGGTGCAGGTGAGGGCACGGACCGTGTGGGTTTGTGCGGGGGGCAGATGCCGGAGGGTGAGGAGCGGCAGGGCCGGGAAGGAGGCGCCGGGGGTCGCGGGGAGCCCCGGGACGCCGCTCCGCCCGCAGCCCCTCGGCGGTGCCGGGGCGTTCCGTGTCCCGCTCCCGCGGCGCGGTGCCGGCTGGCGGTGCCGGGGGCCGCCCCCTCCCAGCGTTATCCCGGTTACGGCGCTCGGGGGCCGCCCGGTGCCTGTGAGGGCGGCGGGGGCGCCGCGGGGTCCCCGGCGGCGCTGCGAGGCCGAGCGGGGCCGCGGAGGGCGCGGGGGGAGGGAAGGGAAGGCTCCTGCAGAAACTGCAGAAGGGGCTTTAAAAAAAGGAAAAAAAAAAAAAAAGTGTCGGGAGAGTTTCTGGCTTGTCTGGAAACAGCAAGACTAATTGCCATGCGCTTCCGGTTTGAAACTGGCAGCAGACAACATCTTGAAAATGAGTCACTGCAGCTCACAAAGAAACTCTGTGGTTTTCTCCCTCTCAGGTTTATGTATTTGCTCCTTTTTACAGTTTCCTTTGTAGTCTTCTGCCTTTTCCCCGGACCTCCCCCTACCCTCTTTTCTTAGCCACCTCCTGCCCCCCGACCCCTTTGGCCGACGTGGATAGTTTCCACCACCGACTGAAAAAAAGAAAAACACAAAAATGTTTGTAAGGGAAGGGAAAAAAAAAAAAGAGAGAGGGAGAAAGGGAGAGAAAGTGGAGAGTTGTTGTTGGATCTGGCTTTGCTGAAGGTTAGAGGGACTCTGATGCTGCAGGGGGAAAAAGTTCCCTGAATTTTCCACTGGCTGCAGGAAGAGAGCCCATTTAGTCATGGCTAAGTAATGTCTGCACACACACCAACTAATCTCATTAGGAGTTTCCGTTCCCTAACACAGGAGGGTTTTGTGAAGCCCTGTCAGCCTTTCTAACGTTGCAGTTGAAAGGGAGACAAGTTACATCTTTATTTACTTAGGAGTGTAGTGCTATGACAATTTTATATAATGTAGCATCTTTGAGGTCATGAGGACTCCAAAAGTCAATCATTGCATTTCATTTCAAGCCGAAAGCCGTGATTCTTCTTGTATTTTGCTCATACATACTTTTCAATTATTTCGGATTAATTTATGCCTAAATATTTCCATAGGGTGAAACATATAAATGGGGTAGCCAGATGTCTGTGTTATGATAAACATGTTCTGTGCATGTCTGACAATTGCATGTAATTGCTAAGTCAAAAAATTTTGAGCCAAGATACTGAGGTGATGGCCATATTTGAAAAATATATTCACCCACATAGCTTTCCTGTGATGGTGCTTTACGTATGTTATTTTCAAGTGATTTTATACATACCAGTTTTGATTTAGTGGTTTATGTAATTACTTTATTATGATTTGCTTTCATAATGGTCATGAAAGAAGCCTATGTTCGGAATTACAAAGATTTTTGCCCTGCCCCACCAATCTTTAAATTAAAAGCAACAACTTTTTGCAGAAAAAAAAAGTCAGGAGCAAACAAAGAAAATGGATTCTTGCTTGCAAGTGGATTTTAGCTGAAGGAAATGTCAATAAATGAGAATAAAATTGTATGCATTAGGACGTAACACCAAGCTACTTACTTGAATTATCATGTGATAGCATTAAACTAATTTGCAAATATTATGCAAAAAAATAGTGCTTGCAGTATATCACGTGTTTACCTCAGAGGATCTGCAGTGTTTCCTGCACTTCCTATGTCCAAGTGGCACAGAAAAGTTCTTCATTAACATAATTTCACAGAGGACTTCTATTAGTGGATTAGTGACACAATCTCCAGACACAGATGTCTCTTGATTTTCTAGTGGGGCAGTGAAGAATTTTTAGAATAGTGTATAAACCAGACAATGCCTAATCTCTGTCTCAATCAAATGCAGCCATCAGGAAGCAAGGGATTATTTTTCAGTTTTGGAGGTTTATTTCTTTTGTAAATTTCTCAGTTTTAGAGAAAGAAGTGCAATACTGGACATAGTGTTCAAAAACCTGTTGAATATGTTATGGAGCAGTTGGTGTGGTGTACAGCACCAAAACTTACTGAGGAGTGTTTCCTGGCTCCCACTATCTTTCTCTGAAATATGGACAATAAATTGTTCACGTATTGTGTTAAATATTGCTGGAATTTCGTGTGCTGTCTGCTGAATCAGAGTAGATGAAGCACACACATTCATACATACTTACACCATATATATATGTAGTTTATCCACACTATATATGTTTTGTGCGTTGTGTTTGTTTAAGTGTAAAACATTTTGATGTCCTCAGGAAAACAGATGTAGTAGTAGTTTACTTCGTGTTGTGTGTTCTGTGAATTTGAAAGGCTGAATGAGAAGTAATCTATAGATGTGTTACAAATACAACAGTTCTGAATAGAATAGAAAAAAAAATACAGATATCATGTAATGCATGATAGTTTCCACTCAAATAATAAAAAAAGTATTAAAGGTGGTTTTATTGTAAATATAATTTTATTCTTCACCTGTCTAAAAATGTGTTAGGTGTATATATTGTCTGCTCAGTATTACAATCATTGCTTACAGCTTGATTTTTCCTAATCAACTCTGTGAGTTGGTCCTAAAAAGAAAAAAACCACTGTTTTATATCCTTTCTGATATCACCGACTCCACCTAGATGCAACAGCTGAAATAAGCAACTCAGTCTCAGGGGAGAAACTCAGTTTCACTCTTCCTTGTAACTGTTTATAACACCACACACATGGACACTTCCACATGTAGAAACAAAAGTGTATTTTGTTTTATTCATTAGTGGTTCTCAGTGCTTACTGATTCACAATGGTTCTTTGCTCCTGCTACTTGATGTTATTTCATTAAACTTAAGCCATAGGAAGAAATCAAGTATATCACTCCAAAGACTGAAGCATTTCCCATTTGCTGTGCATAAAATCTAATTATGTAAACTTTGCCTTCTTGTAGTGCCCTTCTTGGGATGGAGGTATTCACGACAGAGTTATTCTTAGGGGCAGCTATTATTGGTCAAGTGAACACAAATATTGGTCAAAAACTGGTTCTGAAAGACTTAGCACAGAATTAAAGTAAATTTTCAGGTTCACCAAGGTGCACAGAGCTTGTTGCTTGCTCTGAGGCTCATATATTTGCATGTAGGAAGGTAGCTATGTGCAACACAGACATGGAGGTCCTTGAGCTGTACAGAAAATACAAATCTTAGCCTTGGGAATGCAGTCACATCACAACAATGTTGCTTCAGAAGACAGAAATAGGTATCAAAATAAACAGACATTTGGCTACTAAAGATAAGGGAGTGCAGGATAAGGGTGGGAGCACCAACACATAGTTACTTGTGATGCATGTATTTATTAAAAAGGATTTTAACTAGTGAGTTGGTGACATCATTTAAACTTTGTAAGTTCATGTAGTTACCATTATCTCTCTGAGTGGTTCTCTGTCATAATGCTAAATAATCTAAGATAATAAAGAACTGATAAATGAGCTAGTACTTCCTATAAAGATATGTTGGGTTGAGCTCCTTTGTGCAGTGAGGTGATTTATCAGTCCATGGCTTTCTTCTGGTGGAGATGGCTCCCGTGCACTGGTGCTGCTGCTGGAATCCATTTTGGAGCTGTGCACTGATTATAGGACAGTTATCCTGGGCCAGTTTCAGAGCACTGTTGGTTTGGAGCTGCTGTCTGTGCTCGGGGACCACACCCGGTGGCTCATGCCACAGGCTGTCCTGACGGGCCTGTGGAGGTCGCCTTGTCTCCTTGGATTGATTCACCCTGGTGTTCCCCACAATGGGGAGTCTCATCGTCTTGAATCATTAGACAGATGTTTACTTCATCTGTGGCTTGTTAAATGAATCAATGAGGATTCTGGAGGCTGTTAAGAGCTCTCGAAAGACCAAATACATTCATTCTCATGTTGAAGAATGAATGATTAAAGATTTAGTCATGATTTTGAGGAGAATGTCAAGGTGTAGGCACAGGAAGTCCATCTCACTGCACCACAAAATACAAGGCTGCATGGATGGAAATAAAGCAGATGAAGCACAAAGTGCCTCTCAGCTGCGCACTTCAGAAAAATAAATTCATCTTTGTCCTTAAAACTTTCTTTAACGCATTGTGATTTTATGTGCCAGCAATTGTATTGCATTTCAGGTTCTTACAGGTTTGTTGTTAAGAGTGGATTTTAATTTAAAAGCTCTTTGAAGGAGACTTTCAGCTTTTCCAAAAGCAAGAACCAAAGAAAACACCTGCCAATGAGCATGGGTACAAAAATATCACAAAGACACTTCTTGGCAGCTAATTCAATGCCAGTTACTAACTGAACTGTATAGTCAGTTCTGCATTTTTATTTTTTATGAATACTGTGGTAGTTTTTTTGCACTATCAAAATGTACGCCGGAGCTGTCGATCTGCTTGATAGGTGTGATTCCTGGGCAGTATCTCATATTATACCAGAAAACTAAATATTTAAGTAATATTTTAAAGTTATATGGCAGCTAAGAATATAGGAGGCCAATTTTGCCATGCCCTAGGCGGGTACAACTCAGCTGAAAATGATAGGGGATTTTTTTACTGTTATGGAGTTCTCAACACCGTGTCTGATTTTCGGCTGCTTGCTCAAGTGGCATTGCTGTGATTGTCCACAGCAGTGGCGTTTGTCCTTCTTGTGTCTGTGGGTCCATAATTGTTTCTGAGCAGTTGTGCCCACAGTGGTGGTGCTGCAGTGCTTCTGCCTCACTGTCAGAGGAAGGTCCACTGACCCCACATGCACGGGCCGAGTGTTGAAAACTGTTCAAGTGTGTGATGGCAGTTATAGACAGGACACCTATGGACTTTGGAGATAAATATCAATCAACTATGTAAAAAAAGGTTTTTGAAGACTGCAGCGTGTGATCTGTCCACATCTGAGCAATTAGATACAGCTCAGGATCTTCAGGACAAGAGTCTCTGTAGGAAGCCACAAACTTACTTTGTTTTGATCTTTTAAAGCATTTAGGCATGTATTTACTTTTGAGTGTGCCAGCATTTCTGTTAATGCGCTGAGACTAGGTGCATGTTAAATGTAACTAAGGCACTGCAGTGGCTCTTGCTTGCTCTGTGAAGGGTCCTCCTAGTCTTCCATAGCTCTAAATTTTGCAGTGTCAGGATGTACTGTGTGAGTGATACTGGTCATTCCATGGCTTCCCCCTGACCTATTTCAGAGAGTCACTTCAGTCATGTCTATGTCTCTGCTTTCCCATTTACTACCCAATATTTGATCTTTGCAAATGCCATGTTCACTACATGTTAATGTGTTTTGGCTCTTGTGCAAGCAATACTGTCTTAGTTTTTTCAGCTTTAAAGTACACAATTGTCTTATCTTGTGGCTCCTAACATGAAGATCATTTGAAGTACCATAAGGGGAAAACTCATGTCTTACACATTTTCTTTTATTTTTCATTGTTATTAAATTATGTAATGAATAATACAGAATTTTTATGAATACTACCAGTCATGCAAAATTGGTAAAAATTTTCTAGGCTCTAACCTAAGTATTAAGTCCAAAGTCCCACTAATACTATTTTACACGATGGTTCTTTTTCTGAAAACATTAGTGAACGAGCAAAAATGTTTGTGTAGAAGATGGTTTTGCAGTTGTACACAAAAGGGTAGACTTGGATTATATCCTTCATCTAAAGGATCTAAATGTTTTCAATCAAATGTCCTCCTATAAGTTTCCCATCCTTATTTTGCAACACAGCTGATAGTTCATCTGGAAAACAGATTTCTATTTCACATCCATTTGCCTCTAATGTGGTGACAGCACTTCTTTACTCTCTGTATATTTCTCCTTTTTGTTGTTTTTTTTTTAATGAAAATTGATCAGATGTGTTTCAGTTTAGGCTTTTTGAGAAGGAAGCTAATGTGTGTTGTTGTTTTTAAATGTTTATGTTGTGGTAGTGTTGAGTGGCCTTTGCTGTATCAAGTCACAATACAGCATAAACAAAAAAATTTATAGACTGAAGTACCACCATTATCTCTTCCCAGCAATTAACAGTAATTCATGTGAAGAAGCAATCTTTAAAAAGCATTTAGAAAATAAGAACAAATTCCTTTTGCAGCTCAGTTAGTTAGATCTGGAGAAAGTTGACTACCTTCAGAGGATTTCTTCCATGCTACACTAACATAGCTGAGATGGGAATGTGGGTTTGGATTCTGGATATAGACCTCTGTGAAGTCTGGTGACTCAGAGCAGACTCAGAGCAAGTGGCGTGTGTGGTCAGTTCAGCAAACTGTGAGTGTGGAATAGGGCTGGCATGGAAAGTATGGCTGCAGCACTCCTTCAGCACTGCCACTTCAGTGATAAAAACCCTCACGGAACAGAGCAGTTGGATTCCCTGGGAGCAGGGCACAACAACGCTGACTGTGCAGTCTCATCCAAGTTGAGAAGAGGGAATACAGTCTTTGCATTTTATTTAAATGTGTAATTTTATACAGAATTCAATAGGACACAGGATTCAATAGGACAGGATACAAGTCAAAACAGTGGCTGTTATGCATCCTGAGGAGCAGAGACATTGACAAACCACTTGGTGCACTGGTGTCACTTCTAAACATGTGCAATCTGAGCACTCTGCATACAGCAAAGTTTGCTGTAATCATTGGAATACTCTCTCATTTCTCTGTCATTCATAGTTTGCAGCAGCTGTGGGAATTAGTTTAAGCACACAGGACACAGTACAGTGACAAACAGCTCTTCCCCTGGCTGAGATCTCATGTATTCCACGATGCATTCTGTGGGGTATCCCAGTGTTTAATGAATGAAGTTAGGTGAACCCTGTAGGTCCTTGTTGGTGTAGTAGGCAAGTGAATAATGTCAGGAGATTAAAATATTTCAGTTGGGTTTTGGTTTAACTTAGTGCATGATAAACACGCAGAACTTTGATTAGCACTGAGGAGAATAGCAGATCTTTGAGATTTTTATGTCTAAGAATAGTTATTAATTTATGTTTTTACAAGTACAGACCTTGACTAGTGCTGTGACTCGTTGCTCATTTTTTTATGGCTAAGGAACTTACATTGGCTTGTGCTCCAAAACCTACTGCAATAGAGCTAATGTTTTGGGAAGAGACTGTCCAAGTAAAATGATTCCATATTTGTAGGTTACCATCTGCTGAATTGTTTACACCATTTTTGGTATAATGCTATAACTGACTTACCTTGCAACATGACAATATGCAGGTAAACCTGAATGTTATTTAATAGATCAGTGGCTCATTTTGCTAATTCAGCAAATTCTGAAAATCCAGTTGCATGGTAAGGCAAGTCTGACTACCAGTCTATGCTGCAATGATCTTGCTGTGCTTCAGGTTTCATGAAAATTGCCAGCCACCTTGGTTTTCCTTTACAGAACTCCAAGGGCTGTTTCCTGTCCTTTTGGCCAGTTTCCTCTCTGCTCACAGCATGAAAAAGACCTGCTTTTTTATCTGAGTTTCAGTCTAGGAAAAATCAGTGGCAAGGGGAAGATTAGTTTAAACATCTGAATATGAAATGTATTAAGGCAGCATTTGAGACAGCAGATAGTAATAGTACACAATTTAACATATTAGAGCCACTGAATAATTACAAAGAATTTGGTCTGTTGTTGCGAAATTGAAAATTTTAATACTTCGTTTAAAGAAGGGAGTAAATAAAGCATTTACATTTGGGAGTAATCATGTCTTGATATATTAAGTAAACTTTCAGAATAGCTGCTGTTCCTGGAGGTTGAAACCTCTGCCTTCTTCAGCTCTGGAAACATCAGAAATTTTATACAGGACACTCAAGTAATCATGATCTGTGTCCTACTGATGCAGACAAAAATATAAGAGGAAGTCATATGGGAAAAATAAACATATAGGACTGGTTTTGAAAGCAGGAGTCCCTCAGATTGCAGTGTAGCATGCTGCCAGCGTGCCACAGATGTGCACCACATGAGCAGACAGAAAGCAGTGTGAGGAGTCTGCACTCATTTTATGGCTGTCCCAAGGTGAAGGGTTGGAGCCATTACAGATTTACGTAGTTTTGTTTATGGCTAGCTTTAGAAATAATTGAGCAGGTTATTTTTTAAGCCTTCACAGGGAAGCAACTAGCCATGTTCCCTCCTGCTAAGGGCTTTTACTCCAGTGGGATTAAAACTGTTTCTTGAACTGCATCCTTACAGAAAATGTGCAAACACTGGTGTTGTAGAGGCGGTGTCATCACACCTCTGCTTGGCAGGCAACCAGTCCTTTGTTTTATTAGGTTGGAGAGTGCAGAACTTTCTTCCTTTGGACATCTGCCTCCGCTTTTCTTTGACTTAGGTAAAAAAATTAAAAACTGCAAACACTGTATTACCAAATGTACCTACTTGAAGCATTACTGGACATATGTGTGAGTACTTTCCTCCCTGTGGTGGAACTTGATGTTATCCCTTAATGTTTTGCGAGATTTTGCTGCTGTCTCTTTTGTGTTGCTTTTAACCACAGGAGTCTGTTTATTTTTTTTAAACGTGCTGGGCCATAACAGTGGGTATCCTTGCTTGAGAAGGAGACCTTGTAAATTTTTACTGTAAATAATCTTTGTAATTACAATTTAAAGTAAAAAGATGACTGTTACGCTGGAGTAGCACAGTAGTCATACCTTGTATGACTCTGTTGAGTGGATCGTCCTGCAAAACACTCTGTGTTTTTTTGGCACATCCTTAAACCAGTCTGTGTTTGTGTGGCAGTATTACTGTAGTTTTGCAGTAAATTGGAACGTGTGCACTGGGGCACCCCTGTGGCTTTCTCTAATGTTTCCACTGGGTGGTGCTGCAGGAATTCCTTTTTTTTTTTTTTTTTTTTTTTTTTCGCTTGAATCTGCATTTCCCAGAAAGACGCCTCTAAAATATAATAGGAGGAAGTCCTGATTTAGAAAGTTTTTGCAGTTTCAACACAATGGAAGGACTTGGAGGATGCTCTGACAGGAAATGTCCTGGTTGCTGGATGTGGAAAAATTACCAGCATTCTGTATCAAACACACAGTTGATTCCCTAAAGTGTCCTGGGTATGGATTGCACCACTAGTTTGATTTATTACCTTTAATAGAGAAAGTTCTGCCTCAAATGAAACCAGGTATATTTACACACTTAGTTCAGAGCTTATTTTTCCAAGCCCAATTAAATTACTAGTAAAATCTCCTTTGATGAATATATGAAAGCTTTCTAAGTAAACAAATGGATATTTGTTTTTTCTCTTTTCTGGCAGAATCACAAACTCCTCACCAACCACATCCTATTTATCACCCTTGAAGCATCTCTGTTGAGAAATAAAGGGTTAGGATTGACTCAGCTTTTTCTTTCAAATAGTTCTGAGCAAACATTTGGGCAGATTTGGCAATTGTCTTTAACCTCTCATGATATAGTCATAGTTATAGATGAATTTTCAGTGAAAAATGTTATGGCTGACTAATTTTTAAATTATTTTAGGAAAGTTCTTTTTGTTGACTGACACTCTTGCTTCTGTAATTAGAAGAAAAATGTGTACTTCAATTTTTAATAAAAAATGAAAAATAGAAAAAAAAGAAAAATAGAAAAAAATGAAAAATAGAAAAAAATGAAAAATAGAAAAAAATGAAAAATAGAAAAAGTGTCCTAGAGGATTTATAAGCTCTTAAACTTTTCATATTAACATTCACTTTAGAACTGTGTTTAGGATATATATAGACACTACCTTGTTCTGTATTTTTGTCTGTCTGTACTCTTTGATATTTTATATAGCATGGAATTTGTATATGGAATTCTTTTGCCAATTTCCAGCAAAAGTTTTTTTTTTAAATTAATTTGTAACTGTTTATTTTCTAAGTATTAATGGACTTTAAAATTAATTTAGTTAAGTATAAAGATCTCAATTTCTATTGTTGAGAAATGGTGGTTAAAAAATAATGGCAAAACAGTCACATTCCTTGTACATGGTATTGGAGCAGTCCTCTCAAGGGTTAAAATGAACCTGAGACACTTAGAAAAATAAAACCAGAGCTGCTATTACAAACTGGGACAGATGTAGGAGGCCAGGTTTCCTGTGGCCCATTTTCCAGTTTCCTGGCTGCAACCTGCAGAAATAAAGGAAGCCAAATGCTAACGTGAATGAGAAACTAACAATGCCCCACGTCACGCTGCTCAGAGAAATGTGCTGGGCAGAACTGGGATACAAAACCAGAAAATGGACGTACAAAAAATGTGCACACATTTTCCAGAGTAGCTGAAATGGTAAAAAAAGGCATCTGTTACTGAGAAATGCTGTGTGCTTGCAAAAGCACCCACGTGCCTGTAAGGGAAATGTAAGTGGAGGTGTGTGCCTGCTGTGATGGGGCATACAGAAAGGAGCTGGATCTTTTGCAGCTGCTTTGGCTACAGAAGGAATCAGCAGTTTCTTCATATGCTAAGGGAAACTAATTTCCCTACCCTGACTCAGCCTCTTAATCCTTTTCACGTACATGTCTGATCACCATCTTTCTGTGACTACCTACATGGCATAATGCTGGCTAACACCTTTTATGTCTTCCTGATTTAATTGGTCACCAGCAGGTTATTTTCAGCCTCTGGGCACCCCAGCCAGGCTGTCCCACTCAGCTGTCCTTCCTCTGCCCCAAATCGCGCGACCTGGTTTATAGCTCAGGCTCCCAGATGTTCCTTTGCAGACCCTCTAAAGCAAAAGGGACTGGTTTTGATCCTAATGCCTGGAGGGATTCCTAGTTTGAACCTTCAAAACTTGTTCAATCAATGCTGATTGTCCAGGATCAGCAGAAAAGGCTGTAGGGGAGCTAACATGGAGAAAAAAATCCAAGTAGGAAACCTGGACTACTTGGGAGAGCAGAGCTCTGTTACCGCTGTAACATAGTTGTGTGAAAGCTAAGGACCTCTGCAAAAGTCCTGAATTTCTACAGAGCTGCTTTCCAGCTTTTTGCCTTTTACATGTGGCTTTTCCTATGCAAGAGTCCTACAAAACTTGATGCTTCGAGGACTATCCTGCTTATCTCACAGTTCATGTCATAAATCTTTCCAATACTGAGATTTTGGTTAGCTAGATTTGTCTCTGAGCCTCCTGGTTTTCCACCACTTTGACCTAAAGATGCCTTGCTTATTTGTTTTATTTTGCCCAGCACATTAATAAATGTATTTTTGCATCTTAATGCTACCTTACTGACTGACATTTTATCACATGAAATTTCATATGTATTGTCTTGTTAAAAAATGAAAAATCTTATGCAGCTCATCAGCACATATATGATCCCAACTATTTCTAGTGCAACTTGTATAATGTTTTCATAGTGTTTGTTTCATGCTGGTTGGAGCCAGTCTTCATATACTAAAGGGGGAGAGAGTATTTGGCATGTAGGCCCCTTGCCTAAGTGAGGAATTTGGGTGGACCCTTTACAGGAATATCATCTCTCAGACACGACACTTTGCTCTATGGATGTCTCTGTCCATTTCCATTATCCTCTTCAGGGAGAGCTTATGGTGTTGACTCCACTGCTGCTCCAAGTTTAGGCATTTCTGTTAGTCCCTCAGTTTGGTTGACACAGGAGCAGAATTATCAGCACAGACACTCTGATTTGCTGCCTTCTGGCATCAGACCTAAGCTTAAAGTTTGGTGTGTGGAGGGCATGGTGTATCACACTGATCATGCAGTTGCTAGGGTTTGTGTGGGGGGAAGCACGTTGCAAGGAATGTAAATTGCTAATGCAGATGGTGTCAGTGTGGTTCCCTGTCACAGCTGCCAGAGAAATGGATTTTCAGAAAACTCAGTCCTGAAATACCATTTTGCTGTCTAACACAGCATTTCCAAGTATAATTTCTTCTAACTATGCCTGTGATTATTTGCATGAGCAGTAGCAGAAGTGATCACAAAATAAAATTACTAGGCTATCTGGGTCAGGTCAAACTAGCAAATTTTGTTTCATGGCTTAGAAAGCATCTTTGACTGTCAAATGCATTGTATAAATATTTTAAAAAATGGTAAGATGGCAAAATCAGATATGTCAGAGTTAATGGATTAAAAAATTGACTCTTTTGTCTGTATGAATTTTGATTAGGCTTTCCATGACACAGGGTATATGTTTCTAACATAGGTTGTGTTTCTCATTCTGTACCATTGATACATGTGACTATCTAAATGAGGGTTTTTTAAAAACTATTTTTTCTGCTAATCCATGTAATTCAGTATGTGGTTCCGTGTATTATTTATTGCTCTCCATTCAGATCTTGTACTGAGCACAGAAGTAAGAGGAATATTTATTATTACTATTTAATATTAATAAAGAGTTGAATGAAATGTGGTCACTGTAGGAAGTGACCACATCCTAACAACCCTTTCTGTCAAAGTAAGGCAAGACACTGAATTCCCTTTGAGTCAGTAAAAATTCAAAAGAGTTGGAAAATACATAAATGAAACATAATGTTTTCTGAAGATCTCCAACTCCTCACAGTCATAATTTATTATGACTTTTAATACAGGTACCAGATTTTTGGTTGAATTACATATCTTCTAATAAATCCAATACATCTGTGTCGTGATTTTCTTGCTTGACCACTCAAATGGGGCACAGGTGTGTGGCCCTGTGTGGCCATTCTGTCCTCCCAAGGGGACAGTTAGTGTCTTGTGGAATTCAAAACAGTTCCCATTGAGAAAGGCAGGTTAGTAAATCTGTTGGCCTGATTGGAAATTAAATATTTTGTATCAGTTGAAAATCTTGTCACTGCAGAATCTTAGATTTTTCTGTTGTTGTGGGCAGAATGGGAATTTGCCATGGGCAGAATGGGAGCTGCAGACAAAGTTTATTAGAGAAGCCTTCCCTCTGAGTCATGGGGTGCAGAAGGGACCCCATTGCTTTCCAAACTCCTTCTCAGAGAGGAGTCCAGGCAGAGGATCCTCCTACAACTATTCCCCTGCAAACCGCATTTTACAGAATGGAAATGAGATTAACACCAGTTTACCAAATTCAAGAAATCTGAGATTTTACTTCACCATATACACTTAGAGCAAGGCTTCTGTTATAGGTAGTTACAGCTGTGAATAGTCAGTGTGACTCAGACCTGCACACCTCAAGCTGGGTGGTTAGAAGAGTAGGACCATACAATTAATGATCAGCTGAAAATGTAATTAGCATGATTTGCCACTTGTAGGAATCATACATACAGTTGCTGTACAAGCAATATGAGAAGCTTTATACAGGAACTCAGTGGCAGATGGAGGGATGAAGCACAATGCAGCATTGAGCTGTTTTAATCTCATTTCTGTAGGGGCAGACTTGGGTCATAGCAGTAGAAGATTTATGCATGTACCAACTGAGCACATTGATGCTGAAGTCTGAGGTACACAGGTCCTTTATAAAGCCTCTTCAGAGCCACAGGCTTGGGAGAGTTTGTGGTCAGGCAAGATAGGGTTGTGAGGAGCTGCCTGAATCTAATCCCACCACAGCCATCTGCCCTGGCACCAGGACCTGGAGTGACCCCCAGAGATTGTCCATGGATCTCAGCTGGAATAACTGAGCCACTTCCAAAAAGGTGGCAGTAACCTTTTATGAGATAACCTGATGGGAATCACTCCTCCTTGCTCACCAGGACCTATGGTTTGTGGAGTGAATGTTCCTGTGGGATTCTCTCACCCAGGCTTGTGCTGTTCATGCACTTCACATTATGCCTGTGGCTGAGTCACCTTGAGTGCCACACTCAGTAGATAAAATGGAATCCAAAACTGTTTACATTTTACAGATGATAAGCATCAGAAAACAGGTTCATCATGGAAAGTGTAGTTAGTACAAAGTTAGCTGCAGTTACCTTGTGAGCTTTCATGGGCAGAGGTGAATGGGGATGGAGCAGGCTGCAGCAAAATGTTCTTCACTGGGCGGTCAGTTCCACCTAACCTCTCGTCAGAGCCATGAATGCTGAACTTGTACTCTAAGATCTGGGTGAGAGAATTGTGTCTCTGAGGTATTACACTGTTTTGGGTGATGATATGGTGGTGAAGTTTGTATTGGTACTTCCATAATTCTCAACCCTCTTTAGTTTCCTCAGCTGAAGTTCTGCTGACAGGTCTTTGTAGCATAGGACACATTTTAGTACAATTTTGAAGAAAGAGATTTATATGGCACTTAAAATTTTCCAGAGCAACAGAAGTTCTGTTTGTGATTTCTTGTTAGGAGGAATTTTATTATGCAAGTTAAAATTATGCAGGGTATCGCTGCAAAATATGTGATGTACAGAAAATAGAATTATTTAGGAGGAATATGATTGTATATAAATACACGTTTTTAACAAAGTCAATTGCAAAACTTGCAAGTATTAGAAAGTATATACATATATGATGTGTATCTGTATATTTATGATGCCACATTAATAGGGACACTTTATTATCTATGAAGTTATAGATAAATAATCTGTTAAAGATGCTAATGTCTGCAAAGAGGGTGTAGTTTAAAGAAACTTTTAAAGGCTGTAAAACGAGTAACTGTCAGGTATATTTAATCCTAGCTATGAATTTTGTTTTGGTGCCTTATTTTATGTGGAAAAGGATTTGTATAAAATTGCAATGAAGCAAATGCAAATGTTTGAAAGTGCCAGAGCTTCCATATAGACTGTTCTGTTTCCAGGACCCCTGACAGTCCTAGGAGCCTCAAGTGACCTTTGAAAGGGCTGTGTTGTTATGGTGTCACTCAGCTGGGCATCAGTGGTTTTGTCTTTGTCATTCAGACGGGACTCTCAGTTAATTAGAGAAATGAGGATTTTGAAGAGATAATAAAATCATCATCAATTCTGCCAACCCTTGTTTGGCTAGCTTACCTAAAAATTATTTGGACCAAAACATAGCTCCAAATCCTTTTTTTCCCACAAAACTATTGACGACGTTCTCTAGTATCATTAACTTGCTTTACACTAGTAAAGTAGCTCACGCAATTTGTTTTTCTTCATACTCATGGACCTTATGCACGGTGATGTCCTTCCTGCTGGGCAGACCTGAAGAGGCAGCTGTTCCCGCAGCTCTCCCGTTCCCTGCCGGGGATTGCTGGAAGTCTTGTGCCCTCTTGTGGTACGCACATCCAGGGAAGCGGCAGGCAGCCAGCCTGGCATCCCGTCCGTGGCATCTGCTAGGGCACAAACAACACTGCATGGCGAAACAAGATGAACGAGAGCGCTAAAAATCCTGAGCTTGTCTAGATAAAGACAGAAGTACCCATTGTTTCATGCACAGAAGTAAATCAGGTAATAATTAGCCCCATCAGCGCCATAGTCAATCAATCAATACCAGCAATAAATCTCTGTGACATAACATGTCCAAGTTAAGAATCAGAAAAGGCAAAAAAATTTTATTTGATTCAGTGTTAACATGCTAAGGCTGGGAATGTTTTTGAAAGTGGGTGAAAATCTCATTTAATATTTCTGTGGTTTAAAAGGTCAGATTTAGCTGCATCTTCATTAAAATAAGTTGTTAGCAGCGATAATGCTCCCAGTTTTTAGTTGTATATATACCTGTGCTGAGTTGGAATGTAGCCAGCCTTCAGTTATCATTTTATTGCAGTGCCTGAACAAAAGATTTGTTCTAGTGAGGGCTCAGTAGCAGAGGAAAAAGATATTCAAACAACCTTTAGCAGAGAAAAAAAATTCAACCAACCTCAGATGTTAGACTCAGGCACTGTTAAAAATGTTCCTCATTCTCAGTAGTACCTATGATAATGAAAGAAAAGATCCCCATTAAAGAGAGGTTCTGGATAAACATTACTGTGCTTAAGTGTACTGAACTTCCAGATTTTCTAAAAAATCAAGAATGTCTTTTGAACTATTTGAATTGGCAAACAGAAGCATCAAGAGTAATTTGAGGCCCTGGAAAAAAACAAAATAGGCAAAGGCAGTCTGGTGGTGGGAGGGGGAAGGGATGTAGCTTCTGGTCCTGTAATCAAAGGCAATTGCTCTGGTCTTCCCTTGTCCTCCCCTTTTTCAGAGTGATGTATCTGAAGTCCAGTAAACTCCTCCTGACTGTAAACAGCAGGTTTTTAATATCATTTCAGTGGATAGTCATGTTAAGTCCTTTTCTCCCTGCCTTGTGTGTTCCTTTGAAGAGCAATTGCTTACAATGAATGGAAGAAGCCAACTGGCGGTGACCTTGTATAATGTGAACTTTGTGGGCAGTGCTTTTCTAAATACTTCCTCTATTTCATGTGACCCTTCAGAGAACAGCAGTGGAGAAAATACTGGAAAAGCAGTGGAAGACCTGTAGGTCTTGTGGATGTTTGGTTGTGAATGATGTGGTAGCTTCCCTTTCTCAGTTATATAGGATGACTCCTGTATAAAGCTTATTACTGAAATGAATGTTGGGTGGAACACTTGCTCCCAAATGTTTTTCACACTGTTGCTCTCCTTTGTCCCTTCTAGGTATGGAGAGTGCAATCACACTGTGGCAGTTCCTTTTGCAGTTGCTGCTAGACCAGAAACACGAGCACCTCATTTGCTGGACGTCTAATGATGGCGAATTCAAGCTTCTCAAGGCAGAAGAAGTTGCTAAGCTGTGGGGACTCAGAAAAAACAAAACTAATATGAATTATGACAAGCTGAGCCGGGCGCTAAGATACTATTATGACAAGGTAAATTTTGTTATTCTCATGCACACTAAGAAAATAGAAATGCTACCAGTTAATATTTCTCCTCTCCGTGTAAGCTATTCAGAAGTTCCTCTAGCTAGTCAAGATCCTAGAAGGAAAAGATTGTAGAATACAAATATACAGATATTGTAGAACACAAATCTTGCATATTCACATTTCTCAATTTTAGAGTCGAGTAAATTAAAGGAATTTCCAAACTGTTTCTGCACCCTTTTTTTGATGAATATTATATTGTTTTTACTAATCGATACTAAATCTTTTCAGGATTAGTTCTCCTTAAATGGATATTTTTCAATAAGATATAAAAATTCCAAGTTACTAGGTTTTACTATTTCCTATATTCTTGAAGATTAAATATTAATAAAAAAAGACTCTTGTAGATTTTGTATATTATAAAGGAGAACTTCATAGCTGTGCTTGTTGGCCTGTTTTCATCTTGATTTTCAGAAAAAGGGGTGAGATGAAATTATACAGTGAGTAATGCCAGTGTTCAGCACAATTAGGGCATGTTTGCTGCCTGCACAAGGCAGAGGAAAGTAGATACTGTTTCTGGACTGACCTTAGAGTGCTGTTGTCATGTATTATTTGTAGTACACCAATTCTTGCAGGGCACAGTGCTATGCAGTCAATCTAACACAGTGATCAAAAAACATGTTGACTGCAAATTAACAATGAACAATTGGATGATCTGACTTTCCATGACCCACAGGGGCTCCTTCTCCTGAAAGAAAATTTTAGTTTCAGATTTAGTGATATTAGTGGTTTGTCCAGTAGTCAGATTTTCCCACTTAATAAGTTTCAAAGGTGGCCTGACTGAGAAGGCATGAAAAGATTTGGTGAGGACAGTACAGTGGCTGTTCTGGGCAGTTGGTGTGATGCATCCCCTTCACTACGTGCTGAAAAGGCTTCTGCTCAGCACGGGAAAGCTTGTTTCATTATATGACTCCAGCCCCTCTGGTTATAAACTTGAGTGGGATCAATGGAGACACAGTGCCTGCTGGTGCATGAAGAGCAGAGCCAGGCAGAGCCCAAATATGCTGTTAGTGACTGAACAGACATTGCCTAAAAACAAGGAACAAGACATTTCTAGCACTTATGCTTTGAGATCTCTCTGTTATCTTTGAAGTAATGGAATATAATGGCTCCTTACCTGAGACTCTCTTGCTTATTTTGCTTCTTTTATCCCTTAACCTTTTTTTTTTAACCCCTGTTCTGTTTTCAGTCCCCTGCCCCGAGCCTGCACACACCTTTGTCATCTGTTTTGTCTCTGCCAGAGTGGCTGTACAGTTTCTTCATCAGTTGCCTGGCTGAGGCAACTGCTTGCTGTTTGTAGAGATGGTCTTCTGTCTGACAGTTTTATCTAAGTGGCACAAGGATTTTGGCCAATTTTTCAGGCGTTCTGCGGTCCAGTGGAGGTCATAGCTCCTAGATGGAAAGAAGAATAAATTATTTCTTCTCCATGTACTGCAATCTGGGTTTGAACCCCAATCCAAACCTATGGCTATTTCTATTTAAATGGAAAGAGTAACTCCTTTGGAACGAAACAGTGGGAGCTTCTCACTCTATAGGTATAGTGTTTGGTGAGGTGTAGGTTCCCAGACAGTGGAGAAAGGTGGATTATTGGGGGAGTGCAGAGGGACAGAGCACCTGGCTGCAGGTTTTGAAGTGTGAGAGAGAATGGTGTAAGATAGCAGATAGTGAATCCTTGTGGAGTGGCAGGGAGTGCTCAGCAGTGGGTTCAGTCCTGAACGCTTCCTCTGCCTTCAGTTCAGTCTATATTGCACAGCACAGGAGGGAAGAAGTCAAGAAAAGGAGGAAAGGCTCCTTGACATTCTTCCTTCCCCACTGCAGAACAAAAGGGGAAGGACTGCGGAGGTGAAAGAGCCTCTCTCAGACCGTAATGCTCTTATGCTTGAGATCATTCATTAATTTGTGAGATAAACCTAAAAGCAGTCTAGACTTTGAGGTAGCCTTAAGGAGCTTCTGAAATCCTTGTCCCCTCCCTGCTGGTGAGCAATGATGGATGTGTTGGCAGCTGGGGGTGCTGGGACAAATGGGATGCACACTGAACAAATGTGACAAACACTGAGCTGCACATGGGGGAGTGGCAGCAGGAAAGATGAGGCAGAACTCTGGACAAGACTTCACTTGCACTATGGAGTTGTTGACAGGAATTTCTCTTCCTACAACCTAAGTGATACGGCAGCATGTGAGTTTGAGATAAGGGTCATTGACTTTTTAGAAATTATGGTAGAACGTGGGCTGGACCTTCCTTTCTCGGACTGCCCTCTGCTCCTACTGCATACAGTTGACACTGAACTAACTAATGTTTCATGGATTATCTTTGAAATTATTCACCATGGAGAAATAAAACCTGATTGCTGGATAAGTGGGGGTTTATGAGCTCTGCCTTTTGCTTGGGGGGAACACTGGCTTGTTAAAATTCATCATCTGATTCATCTGAACTTAAAAGTAAATTAATTCCAGTACTGGAGAAAAATAACACAATTAGGACAAGTTCCTTAGCCTGGCTTTGAAAGCAAGCATGACATGCTGTTGAGGCTGATGGCTAGATTTATGTTAAATTCACAGAAAAAACACCCCAGGAAATGTAGAGTATGGCATGTCTTGATTGTAATTTGCTGCCATGATTATAGTTGCTAAATGTTTGTAGATAATCTGAAGACTCCATTTCCTGTTTCATTTGTTCCCCAAATTCTTCCCCCACTCTCTTATTTTATTTAATGCATTTCTCCTATTGTCTCAACAGAGCAGCAGCACAGATGACAGATAGCACTGAGGAAAGGCATCCTGTACTCTACCTACAGCTTGTGTCCACCATGTCACACACTTTTGCCAGTCAGAAATCCCTTGTAATGCTTTCAGGCAAGAAAATGCTTCAGCACTATTCCCACACAGAGCACTTGAGCTTGAAGTAAAATACCTATAAAAGTAGGGTTAATAAGTTTATTTTTTTCCTCAGGTTACCCAGTTATTTTGTTTTTATGGTAGCTGTAATGGCACATATCTTTTGGAAGTCACCAGGGGTTTCAAGGCTACTGAACGTCCCTATGAATATTTCACGATGACACCACGAGAGAGAAGCTAGTGATTTTTCCCATGAGGTTTTTTTTCTGAGGGAAGGAGGGTGAATCCAGGAAATTACGTGCTGATATTGACATTAATAAGATGTAGAGGTTGTGGAATGTGGAAATCAAGTCCTCAGAAGTTAGGAAATAAAAGAATCACAGTTCCCTGGATAACCCTAATGTTTGCATGAGTTATGCTGCATCTTTAATTACACAGTCACATACTGTTGTGATGAGCAGCTATTCAATATTTTTGCATGTTCTCTGAACAGTATGTAGCCCAGGGCTTTACTCAGTGAGTACTATTCAGTCTGGTATTCAGTCAGTTTTAGTTTCAGTTATTGGCTGCCCACTTGTTTAGATGGCTTGGCAGAATGATTTATAGCATTAAAATAATATTAAAATATTTATAGCATTAAAATAACATGGGCTGCTTTGTGCTCATTGCAATGCAGGGCTTCTCAGGTGCTCTCAGGATTCAGAGGTGCCAGTGCATTCACTCCCCTCCCATAGCAAGTCAAGCCCTATAACCTGGTTACTAGTTTGTATTTTTAATGTCCAAGTGTGGGTGGAAGCATGAAAGAATTGTTTTGGGTTTGGGTCCCTTGCTTGGGTGCTTTCTGAACTTCAGGATATAAATGAGGATATACTTCAGGATAATGAATAATACTGTTTTACTTTTGGGAAGGTCTTCTCTAAGACATCTCAGGGGAAATAGAATCCTACAATGAAACAAAAGCAGTGTGATTGTGCTGGAGTACCAACTATACATTATGTAGTGGTGCAGGTCAGAGATGTTACAAGGAAATACTTTAAGGGACATTAGAAAGTACCTTTATAGAAAACTGGAAGGAACCTCATCCAAGTGTGATTTGTGGAAGTCAAGAAAGTGCTTGGCTGAAGTGGCATAAATGATTATATAGTGCTATCCATATGGAAAGGTGGGAGTAAAGGATTTGATACTCAGTGAGAGGTGATGGGTAGAGGAGAAAGCCCAAGAACACCTGCCTCAAAAAGACACATAAAACAGTTCATGTTTGATGTGAGAGGAAAGGGATGTCCAGTGACCTGCAGCATAGAGATCAGAGAACCTGGTCATAGGTGCTAGCCAGAGAAATAGCCTTTATCTTCCAGCTGGAGGTGAAGGAAGAAAGACTGAAATCCACCTAAATGGGAGCCTTGATCTTCCAAAGGTCAGTACAGGTGCACAGGGTAGTAGCATCTGTGCCTGCATCAAAAATGTTACAAAATCTGACTTCTGCACACACAGTGTACAAAGCATTACTGCATAACCTGTGATGCTAGCAGAATCTGCCTACCTGCACAAGCTGATGTGGACACACTCCCATTTTCCAGAGCAGACCATCCTGCTCAGGTACCTTCTGCCAGCATGTGTACTTCAGACACTGGAGTGTGAGCAGCCCCCTGTCTGGGTAGGGGTCCCAGTAGCTGGAAGCAGCCTGTATAGAGTTCTGGGAGGGATTCATAACCTGTGCTCCTACACGTGTTGCACCCCTCAGTATTCTTAGAGCCAGGGAACTTGCAACACATCCAAGTGGGATGTAGGAGCAGTAGCTACAGCTCTGGTCTTTCTTCTTTTCTGACCAGGGATGTTTAGTACCTACAGACAAGTTCGTTTTTCTGTCATAAATTGTGAGATCTTGGGCATCCTGATTATAGGTCACTTCCTGGAAAGAGGGAAAAATGGTCTTCCTGCTCCTGAGATAGTCTGAAGTTTGATTAGGAAGTGAATCCCATGTCCCAGATCAATCTCCCAAGTGGCTCCTGCAGCCAGCAACCTTGCCAGCTAACAGGTTTGGGTCAAGCCACTAAATGCTTCAGTCACCCTGGTAGTATAGTTCCACATTTGCTCTAAATGGCTCAAACACGCAGCAGGAGTCAGAGCTGATAAAAATAAAACACAAACACATGATGGATTCAGTGGTGCATAGTTGACACAACCCCTCCCCGGGACAGTCTAGTTGAAGCTGCAGGGAGAACCAGCTCAGCAGCTGCTCTGTGGAGGACAGGGCAGAGGAGAGCCATCCCTGCAGCTGATTCAGAGCTCCCCGGTGAGGCTGCTTTTGGAAGGGCTCATAAAGCAAGTTCCTGAAGTGCTGGGGTGTGACTGAGCTCCCTAGCAGGGCTGATGTGCTGGAGCAGGCAGCAGGCACTGCAGCTTCCCAGGCACCTCCACAGGATGGGCTGGGCACGTTTGCTGTAGTCACTGGTTTGCACACTGGGGGCAGAGGAGGGGAAGTGTAGTGTTCAAGAAGCCAAGAGAAGAGGGGCATTCCTTACTGCCTGCCCTCTCTCTGAGTGTCAGAGTGCTGTCTATTGATAAGATTTATTTTTTTTTAAGCTGTTGGGCTGGAGCCCCTGCTCTTGTCCCGGTTGCTCATTTCTTCTCTGCAGCAGCTGCATGGGCCCAGCAGCCCTGCCCTGGCTCCCTGCAGGCCTGGCCAGCAGCCACTAGCACTCATTGCGAGCCTGTTCATGAGGGAATTTACATAGAAAATTCAGAGAACAACAACAAAAGAGGGCTAAATGTTCACATACACTTACTGTCCTGCTACCAAGCAAGTGCTCTAGTCTTCTGCAGATGCAAGAAGGCACAATTCTTAGTCCTTTCAAACTGCTTGTTGTGGTGCCTGTCACTGTCTTCTGTGGTTTGAACTGTCATAGCTCAGAATTATTCTGACAGATCACTGAGGTGATGGTAAAAATATCCTGCTTTTTACCTTCAATTATGTGTCAAAAGAATATGGAAAAGTCAGTGCCTTTCCGAGGCACTTCATTAATTTGTGTCCTTATTTTCTCTTGCATGCTGGTGGAGATTTCCTCAGGCTACACATTTAAGAGAAGCCTGCAAAGTGCTTGAGGGATCTGCACTTGAATCTTTTAATCTCCAGCCATCGTTAAGTGGGCCTTTGCTGCAGGCTGACAGAGTTGGAGGAGCAGCACTGCAATGTTCTTAAAATATAACTGTATTTAATAATAACAAAGGAAGTATAAACTCACTAGTCCGTTCAGTTGCTTTTTATAGCAATGTTCCCCTGTTTCAAGCCTGCATCAGTGTAAAAGTGCAATCCTTAAATACATTTAATCTTGTTCTGCTGGGAGTCACATTTTCCAAGGAGAATCTCAGTTGCTAGTGCTTGATTCAAAGTTGCCAGGAGCAGAGGGGAGGCATTATTTTAGATTAAAATATAAATATAAAAAAATATATATATAAAAGAAAGAAAACAAAAGTCCAGTTGGGATGGGTTGTTTTTTTTTTCATATGTGAGTAGTTTGGAGATTTTGCTCTTTGGAAAGAGAATGCAATATTGAGAGTGCAGAAAAAATGCAATCATTCAATGTTGCACCTAATTAGCAATGAAAAAAAAAGTCTAGGCCAAACCCAAAACCATGGGAATGAAAGCTCATGCAGTCTGAGATTCTGTGGGCTACTTGTTTGTCCTGAACCTCTGGAGGGCAAAAAAAAGACACTGCAGCATCTGCCAGGTGGGTAGATGTGTGTACAGTTCAGCATGGAAGAGGGCAGTTTGTGCCTTTAGTCTGAACTTGTTGAATTTAATTCTTTTCTTTGCTACAGATCCCTGTTATCACCTTGGGAAACAACATTCTCTATTTGTGCCACAGCCTCTGACCTGTGATGCAAAGCTGCATCCCAGGGTTCTTTTGTATTCATTCTTTTGTAGGGTTAGTTTTGTATTCAAGAAGGTGCCTGAATGAAATGCCAGGACACTCAGACAGATGAATTACAGAGTGAAGTAGCTCAGCTGAAGGATAGCAAAGGTTCTGATACTCAAGTGCAGATTCTTCTTTCACAAAATGATCCTTTGCTTTTGTGACTGAGCAAGGTGTAGAGCAGGCAGTACAAGCACCCAGAACTACTTGTTGTCTATATATAGAGAAAGATGATGTCTCTTTTCCTTTTCCTTAATTTTCTGTTTCATTTTCAGTCAGCTTAACAAATGTTTCCACTATTGGTGTCAGAAGCTGTGGTAGAATGATAAACCAATTAGATTTTTAGGAAATTTGTAAATATTTACATTCCCATATGTACAGCAGAGCAGATGTCTGCAGAATACCAGCTGGAGGTGCAGCAGATGTGCTGGACTAAAGGGAAGCCTCTTGGAAAGGGTTTTTCAGAGGCAACTTAACAAACTCTCCACCAGGGGTTTCAAGAAGAGAGAAATTAGCACAGAAATCTCAGGACACATTTCTTGTTTTGTTCTGCAGCACTTGGCTTAGGGTGGTAAATGTTCCAGCCCCTAAGCCAGGCCTGTGCCATAAAGTGCCTTCGTGGAGGAGCTCACATACCCTTGGGAATTGTGTCAGAGCAGGCAGCCAACCTGGGTTTGCAGGAGGAGCACTAGGACTAGCAACAGGATGCTGATAAAAAGTCTCAAAAGAATCAGTTCTTTACATAAAGGGAACACTTCAAGAAAAAAAATAAATGGTTCTACAAACATTTGAGAGGTTTGGGACTTTTTCAATAATTAATTTTCATAGTCAGTTTAGACTGATGAAAACCTTCTGCCTGCACCAGTGAGCATCCTGAGCCTAATGCAGGTCTGGACATGGTGTAGGGGATATTGCAGGACACAAGTACTTTTCCAGCCCATGCAAGGGGTTGCATTTTTCACAGACACAAGTTCACGATCATTGGCAGAAAGACAGTCACTGTAAGTTTAGCTCAATCCTTTCCTTATGTGGTAAGGAACAGAGGGTAAATAACTGGGGCCAGGAGGCTGAGGTGGTTTTGTCCCTTGCAGACATTCTGAGAGTACTTCATCCTCAGGTGTTGGTGTCAGTTTTAGGTGGCATGAATGAAGGAGTTTGCATTTATTGTGGAATGCAAGTGGTAGCACAGCTCAAATCCACAAGGCAGCAGAATTGCTTTTACTGGAAAGAAAATATTCCCACGCTGCTTCAGGGGAAGCAGAAGTGAAACAGGCCACCAGTAGGTCTTTGTCACCAAGTGATGGTGGTTTTGTTGGAAACCCTGAGGAGCCAGGACTGGACTCTCTGGCTGAGCAGAGAGAGGTATTAGAATAAGCCAAGGGTGATCAGCATTTGGAGCCCCACAAAATGACTGCATAGCTTTATGAGGGGACAGTGCCCCTCACCCTTGTGTGTGCAGTGCTGAGTGCCTCTGAAGCACTGATCTTTCTAGCACCTTCTTTGTATTTGCAGAACATCATCAAGAAAGTGATCGGACAAAAGTTTGTATACAAGTTTGTCTCCTTTCCTGAGATTTTAAAAATGGATCCCCATGCTGTGGAAATCAGCAGAGAGAGCCTTTTGCTGCAGGACAGCGACTGTAAGATGCCTCCGGAGAGCAGGGATCAGCACAAGCACAGCTTGTCAGCACTGAAAAGCACAAGCCGTAATGAATATATCCACTCTGGCCTCTACTCCTCTTTCACTATCAACTCTCTGCAGAACCAGCCAGACCCTTACAAGACCATCAAAACAGAAAAACTGGAGAAGTCAGAAGGAAACACACCAGTGGAAGAAGTCCGAACTGTTATCAGATTTGTGACAAACAAAACAGACAAACAAGTTACGAGGCCCATGGTGTCGTTGCCTTCTACTTCTGAAACAGCAGCTGCCTCTGCTTTCCTCAACTCTTCAGCTAAAATATCTTCCTTAATGCTACCCAACAGTGCCAGCATTTCATCTCCATCATCATCCTCCTCCAGGTCACCATCTCTGTCTCCCACCTCACCCCTCCCTACAGAACACAAGAGCTTCTTCCTTGACTCCAGTTGCCACGACTCAGATTCCCTTGAGCCTCTGAACCTCTCCTCAGGCTCCAAGGCCAAATCCCCATCTCTTCCCCCAAAGGCTAAAAAACCCAAAGGCTTGGAAATCTCTGCCCCACCTATGATTCTCTCCAGCACTGACATCGGTTCCATCGCCCTCAACAGCCCCGCGCTTCCTTCGGGATCCCTGACTCCAGCTTTCTTCACTGCACAGGTAAGACCTGCCTGTTTCCAGGCATTCCCTCCTTGTGGCCAACTGTCAGTTCTGTGAGTCTGTCACCATCTGGTGGGAGAAAACCCCAACAAATGGGAAAGAGGGAAACGCAGCAGTGCTCTGAACAAGGGGTGGAAAGTAGATTTCTCCTGGAGTTTGTTCCTAATTGAGTGTGGGAAATCCATCACAGTTCACAGACTGCCTGAAAGAATAAGGAAATGGGCAGCCATTAATCAGTTTAAACCAGCCTCCAGATCTACAAAACAAACAGGAAAAAGCCAAAAAGAAAACCACAGGGGTTTTGTAGGTCACAACTTGAGCATGTGGGATGCTTGGTTAGATTTCTCTACTAGATGTTGCAATCCATTCAAGCAATGTGAACTTTTTGCTAATTTCTGAACACAGAGCAAATTAAATGGTTTCTAAGACAGGCTCTGAAGTCAGTTTAATGCACAGATTCACAGAGTACTTGCCAGAGCTTCCCTTCAGCACAGAACTACTGAATAACCAGAAGGTTATTTTGTTCTATTTAATAACATATTTGTGGTAATGTCAACAGTGAGTTCTCATTTTCAAGTTAGTCTATGAAAAAAGCCTAAGAGTTCAGAGCAAAAGGGTAAAGTCATATAGATATGACTCAGTATGTTCATTGGTGAGTTTTCTCTTACACCTCAAAATTAGACCAGAAATAATCCAAGAATAAAATTATCCCAATGTGGAATATTCCCCAAGATCCCCAGCCCTGAAGTAGTAGTTGATGCAAATACTGACATTGAATGCAGCAAAGTGGACAGGAAATAAATGAGGACCAAGGTGTGTTACAAGCCCTCACTCACTTCAGGCTGCCTAGAAGACCCATGGTATCCAGAATCCCATCCCCTCTTCCCTGTTTGAAGGTGTTGGAGGTGTTTGATGTGGGCAGCACTGTGTGCTGCACGGCACAAGGGCTGGTAGGAGGGAGTGTTGGCATGTAGTAGGAGTCCTAGTAAAATATATGTATTGTATAAGTGGCCTTGCCCCAATCCTAGTTGTTCTAAATGGGCTGCAGCTGTGGCTAATGAAGATAAATGGGATAAAAGGGGGGTGGGTTGGGTTGGGTTGGGTTGGGTTGGTGGGTCAGGGAGAGCCTTGGAGGAGCTATGAAGAAGAAGCAGGAACATCATTGCTGTGAAGAGCTGTGTGTGAGAAAACCACTCAGAAGGTATGGGACTTTAGAAATATGATAACAACAGTATGGGACTCTAGAAATAGGATAGCAACAGTAAGATAACAACATTGGCAAGTGCTCTCTGCCAGCACAGCACTTGCTCTCCTGAGCTTGTCAGCTGGCTGCAGAGTGAGTTTGTGCAGCTCAGGCACACCTGTAAGCCACCAAGATACAAAGCTGTGTCACCAAAAAGAGCAGTTTGTGAGCTGACACCTGTCATTTTTGACATCACAAAGCCTTTAAGTGAAGTTGTGTTTGGCAGGAAGAACAGAAGTGTGGCAAACCAAAACTGAGATGCATTGACAAACTTACAACCTCTAACTGTGGTGTAACCACAGTATTTTTTTCACAGGGAGCAAATCTGACAATATCAGATGCCAACCAGACACAATGACAGTGTGAGTTATTTCAAACCCACTTTTATCTGTTGCTGCCCCCAAACCACAGGATGAACAGAGATTTGTTTCCTGGTTTTGTAATTATTTCTTTGAATATTTAACTTTCCCATGCACCTGTGAACTGGTGTACTTACTGCCCTGAAAGATGTAGAAGGGAATTATGTTGAGGATTGTGGCACTGCTTTAGCAGGAGGGATAGCTAAGGCTGTGATGAATGTTACCCAACTTAAAGCCATCACAAATCTTTCTTGCAGGTTGTCCTATCACAGAAGAGGCATGTGGCATCTGTGTAGGGTAGTTCCCAGGTCCAATTATTTAAACTTTTGGCTATACAGCAACATAGCTTTTATTCTCTCCTTTAGCCTTCTTTGTCTAGTGTGGATAAGAAGCACCCTGCATCCTAAAAACTCATCCTAGTGAATATAAAATGAAAACTACATAGCAGCTGTGTTCAGATAACTGTAATATCACAATGTAGAATAGCTAAAGCCATAATTTAGACAGAAAATCTGCTGTTCATCCCATTATCCAAGGAAGAACATGCATCATATGTCAAATGTTCTCTGATTTATCAGATCCCAGTGTGAACACCTGCTGCCAGGGGCAGGTGCAGAACAGGATGTCTGCTCCAGGAGTGATGTATGTTCTGAGAAGGTCCTGCTGCCTGAGAGGATTCTCCAAATGGCTTTCCACTGTACCTGCTGGTCATGAGGAATACCCTCAGGTGGAATGCTGTGAAAGGGCACATGATACACACAATCAATATTAGAACAGAAATGTATGTGTGACAGCACTTGCCTGCTTTCTAACAGCTGCAAGTGACAAGATTGTACTTACACACATTGTCACAGAAGTCAGGAGGCATGAGCATCATTGCTTGACAGAATCCTCTCTGTGCAATGAATTATTTCTATTTAAACTGTTCCTGTGCTTAGATTACACTGATGTTTCACAAGTAGGAACTTCCCAATGGGTTCCACATCTAATACCAGATGCATGGCTGCATGTGGGCAGAAAATGAAGTGACACATCAATTTTTGCATGTAATTTAGGGATAGGCTGTCCTGTGGTGTTGTTTATACTTAGATTTCCTCTGGTGGTTTTGATACTTGGATGAGGCAATACTGAGAACAAGCCTGGGATGCCCTGTGCTCTTTTTGCATTAAATATTAAACAGATTTGGAGGCTTCATTTGGCTGGCTCTTGGTTCTGGCAGAACTTGCAGACTTGCAGAGTGCTCTGCTCATCAAAGGATATGAGCCTTTGCTTAGCACTGTTTTAGGCATGTCAGTGTGCTTCCAGAGATGAATGGAGGGCAACTCAGTTTTTCTGGTCTCTCTGAAGACTTGCTTTGGCTGCATCTAGGTAGGAAAAAACTTCTCCAAGTCTTCCTCATTATTTTCACAAGACCCCTCAAGAACTGCACTTTGAATTCTGGATATCTGCAGCTTCTTAGAGAAAAAATAAAGAATGGAGGCTAACCACGGGACTTCTTGGTACAGGTGCCACAGTACTGTGTCCTTGGTTGAATGTTGTTTGGTCTAGCTACTTATATCTTTGGTTTTAAGGTTAGTAGGCTCTTCTGTAAGTAGATCTGAGTATTTATCCTGACCTAATTCAGTGTGTTGTCAGTCTCTTAAATCTCCACCAGCAGCCGCCTGCCAGTGGAGCATCAGCTTGAAATGTGGCACAGGAAAGGGACTCTTGCTGGTGCTGCTGATTTCCTTCCCCATGAAAGCACCATGCTCCTGGGAAGGGAGTGTTTGTAAAGGACTCTTGACAAGTGCCTGCTTGTTAAGTGGTTTTTTGGGGGTTTTTGTTGTTTGTTTGTTTGGTTTTTTGTTTGTTTGTGTTTTGTTTTGGGTTTTTTTTACAAGAGCTGTCACTTAATGAGATCAAGACTGATGCCTTCTCCATACCAGGCTTTCACCCACTCTTTGCCCCTTTTGTTGGCATGCAGATATATCCCAGCCCTGACTGGTACTTCTGTGACCTGCTGATTTACTAGCACAGGTTTATTACTCCTTAGGACAAACATGGTTTCTTCCATGGGGTTTGGTGTTTTTGATCCACCTTCAGCACAGTGAAGGTGGCAGGGTCCTTTCCCTGCACATTTCTCCACAAACCCCACTTCATCTGAGATTCCTCAGCAAAACCATTCAAGAGCAGCCAAGGTCTTTGTATTAAGCCTTTCAGAATCACCAGGATAACTAATGCCTGCTGCTCCTTGTCTCTCCCACCTCTCCTGCTGGTGCCAAAGGAACTGCCTGACCCTGTTGTGAACTGTCACAGCAGGTCTGTGTTCCGCGTGCCTGCCCTGAGCCCCAGACACTGCAGCCGATGCCCTGGGCTGGGTGAATCTGGCACTCCAAATGCAGTGGGCTGTGGCAGTGCCTGTGTGAGCCTGGGGCTGCCGGGGCTGGCACAGAGCAGGTGTGATGGCCCTGGTGTCAGCAGCTGCTAAGGGACACCCTGGCTGCAACTGTCCTGCATGGGAGTTTGTATTTCTGGCCTGGTGGGGAGCACCAGAACACATGACCTGCTGGTTACTGCAGGGAGATGCAGGTACTCTCTGTCTTCTGTCTTCTCTTTATGTGTTTTAAACTCTGGACAAAAGGATGCCCCGGTTTAGCAGAACACTGAGACAGTTGTTTGACATAGCAAAGCACTTGCTTGCTTGCTAAGTGTGCACTCAAATTCCATTAAGTGCTTTGCTAAATAGGACTGATTTTGATAATTGGCATCAAGATTACTGGTGAGATTAACTCATTATGCCAAATACTTTTTTCGAAAGTGTCACATGTTCTTCTTTTGGCATGATAAAAGTTATTCTGGATACAGAATTATTCACATAATTCTTCATTTGAATAAAGATTTGCATGTGCTCTAACTCTACCTCCCCTCTAACTGTGCTTTTAAGAATGCTGAGGGCAATTCTTGTGCATTGTGGCACTGAAAGGAAGCACCTCTGAGTTGGGAAAAGCCTTGGATTCTAAGTTCTTGCCATTTTGGTTCTCTTCAAACAATCAGCTGTGCTCTCTGCTGTCCATACACGTGTCTCTCCCTGCTCAGCCCATGCATTGCCAGCTTCTTGAACCATCTTCCTTTACAGAGGTGCCATCAGGGGAGGAAATGTCACAGGCCAGCAGTGACCCTTTCAGCTCCACACACAACTGTAGTAATGCCTCAAAAGCTGCAGTCAGGTCAAGGAACTGCTGCCCTTCAAAAGGTTCTACTGTTTCTGAAGGAGCCTGGGTGGTGCTGGCAGGCACTGGGACACACATGGTGTTATTCTGTATGTTACACAGTTGCATGAGTGTGGTTCAAATAAACAATAACTGTGCATCTTGTTAAGCAAACAGAAATTAAATCAATTTGCCTATGTAGGAATGTGAAACGTGCAGGTATCCAGAGACAGGATGCAGGGCTGGATGGGCAGCTGCTGCTGACCATGTGTTTGTCTGAATTCACTGGAAAATAGAGCCAGTAGATGCTGTGTAAGGCTTTAGGGGTGGTGAGTGCTGCATGGAGCTGTAACTCTGAGCTGTGCATCATGGTGTGCTTTTTGTCTTGCAGACCCCCAGTGGATTGTTGCTGACCCCCAGCCCGCTGCTGTCCAGCATTCACTTCTGGAGCAGCCTCAGTCCTGTTGCTCCTCTGAGTCCTGCCAGGCTGCAGGGACCAAACACTCTGTTCCAGGTAGGCCTTCCCAGTGCACAGGTTTCATTGCTAAATGCACACATATGGAAGAGACATTGTGGGAACATCTCTTCACATCAGTCTGGAGCTTTTCAAACAGATCAAGAAAATACAGGCATTAACAACCACTTTTAAAGAGGCCTACTTACTTGTACCCTCTTCCAGTCCTTGGCAGCACAGTCAGAACCTACAGGGCAGTGTCTGCTGCAGAAAGCACACATACATTGTGTGAAGGAAAGAGAAATAAATGCTGGACCCTGGAGAGAGCAGGTAACAGCTCAGAGCTGCAGGAAGAGAGTGCAGACCAGTGACCTGCCAGGAGAGGGCTGGAACAAAGACTTGGGAACACCAAGACAGTTTGGATCTCACCCAGTGAGGTGAGTGTAGGTTTATCCTTTTGTCCTAATGAGCTATTTCTCACTCAGAAAGACAAGGCTTTCTGAGCCCAAAGGGTCCATTTCCAGTTCTCCTGCCAATTATCCATGTGTCCTCAACCAAGGACACACCTCTGGGCATGACCTTGCCATATGTAACAGCAGAAAGGCAGCATTGTGTCCACTCTCTCCTGAGTATTGGCAGAGTAAAATTCTCAAAGTTTTATAGAGATGTGGTAAATACAAAAGTTACTAAATAACCCACAATGGCCACAGCAGTCAGCTGCAGCATTTGTCTGAGGCTCAGGAAGAAGACAGTGGGCATGGTATTTGCAGCTCCAGCTGCAATATTTGCTGCAGTACAGCTGATTCATTAAGTCACAGAAGAAATTATGTTGATCTGCTGATTGGCAAGGAACCCAGTGGCCATCTGCACAGCTGAAGGTGCAAAGACACCCTTGGAATGAACACCCCAAGGGCTGTGGAGGGCCAGCACTAACAGAGGAGAAGGTCACTGCTAGACAGGGACCCTGTATTAGTCTCTGAACATTCAGGAAGGCTGACTGCCCAAATCCAGGGCTTCAGCTCAAGGAGCTGCTCAGATACTGGGATAATCAGTCGTTCTACCTCCAGCTGCACATGGAGCTCAGGGCTCCTTATCTGTGTTTCCAATAAACTCATTAGTCCCTGCCGGACCTTGGTTTTGCACACATGGTTAGAAACAGCCAGACATTTCACCTGAGAAGTGCCTGGGCTGAGACCTGGAATGAGTTTGTACAGACACATGTTGGCCATTCCCTGGGGCAACTGAAAGTCAGGGGTGGCCTTGGCTTTCCCTGCTGAGAGACCCAAAGGGCCTTGTAAATGATGCTTGATTCAAGCAAATGCCATGATGACAAGCTGTAGAGCACAAAGCCTTATTTTAACAGCAAATAGGAAGCAAAAACCACAGCTGAATTCTGGCCAGGCCCACGATGGGTCAGCCAGTGTAGGCGGCAGGGTAAAGCTCTCCTCAGGCTGCCTCACAGGCCAGCCCATGCTCCATGCATACCCAGGGAAGAGCTTGTAATCAGTTTCTGTGTTTTAATGACTCTTGGCACAAGTGATGGAAGCATTTCCTGAGGTTTGGTGTGGTTAAAGCAGAGGCATCAGGCAGTTTGGGCCACACCAGGAGAATGGTGCCCTGCAGCACCGTGCTGCCCAGCCCAGCTTTACATGGAGTGGTGGAAGACAGGAATCACCAACCACCATCTGAGTGGAAGAGGAAACTTGTTAGGAGCACGTTATTATATGCACATGGAGGGTGTGGTTACACCACAGTTGGCTGTCCAAGGACTGATCTGATAAGGGGTAAAAATACACCAGGTGCTTGAAGTTGTTCAGCTCTGTCTTCTTCAAGCCAACAGAAACGCAGCACAGCCCATGGAGCTGGGCCTTGAGGCCAGATCAGTATCTACCACTGGGATAATTCCTGCCTCATGCTGCAGCAAGTTTATTCCTCCTACTTGCTTTATTTTTTTGTCAGGTCAGATGTTAAGAACTAGTCAATACCCACCCTGCAGTCAAGGTGCGGTCACGATGCTGTTGTGAACTAGGAATATACAGCTTCTGTACTGGATAAGGTTTGTGCACAGCACTTCTGAAGCAGCAGGTGACAATAAATGACTCCACAATAAATGATGACATGTTCTGCTTCACCTGCTGAATGGTGGAGCTAGTTTGTAGTTTCTGAGTGAACATAGAAACTGTAATTACTTGAGAGTAATCTTCCCCAAACTTTGTATCCCAGGTATACTTTTTCTGCTATAAAACTACATCTGTACTTTCCCTTTTGCCAAACTCTTTCCTGCATAAAAGAAAGACAAAAGGGATGTATTGTAATTAATAATGTGTAAACTGAAAAAATACTTTGGAAACAGAATGGATGGCAAAGATTGCTCTGTGGTGTTCACTTTTCCAGGGTGATGATAAATGTATTATGTGAACATTTTATATATAAAATAGCCAATAACAGGTTTTTATATCCTTGTGCATTTACAAATTATTCAGGTTTTGTCCTCTATCTTGCATCCCTAATGACTGATGCAGGCATTTGGTAGATGTCTTATTGTATAGGCATCACAACTCTTGAAACCATTTGGAGCCAGTTGCTAATGCTAAATCCAGGTGCTTCTTGGGCTGAATGTTTTCAGATAAGGACTAATTTTTACCTTTTGGCCTCTTACAGTTTCCAACTCTGCTAAATGGTCACATACCAGTGCCACTCCCCAGTCTGGACAGAGCCTCTTCACCAATACTGCTTTCTCCAAATGCTCAGAAATCCTGATGATGCCTCATCACACCAAGGATGTATTGGTGGATTTAACACTTCATTCCTATGGGCTAGTTTTTCCTGTGTCATGAGAAGGACATTGTGAAACCCTTTATTACTTTGGTTTGCACTTTTCATTACATGGATAATCTACTTTTATTATGTTAGCATTTTTCAACAGTGTTTATATATAAAAGTATATATAAATCTGTTATGCATTAAATGAATTATAATTTTTTTATATCATAGCTCTCAAGTGTTGAACACTTCTGCTGTTGATGAAGTACTTTTCTTAATGGATTGCAACAATGTATCTATTAGGGATGTGAAGCTTCTTTTTAATCCCTTTTGCTGCATATTATGCATTGCGCTTGTGTAAACTATAACCGGCTGTGCCTTCTTTTGCATAAAGTCATGTAAATGATTTATATATTTTCTAGTATTAAGATAAAAAGTTGAAAGAAAAAAAAATAGTATTGAACAGCCCTATTAGTATTTCAGTATTTTCTCCACAGATAGGCCATATGATGCAGTGTATTAATGTAACTTTGTATTAAGTGCTTTGAAATTGTATAAAAATAGCCTTATAATTTTCCTTTGCTGAAGTGGAAAACATAATCCTTGTTACAGCCAGGAGATGTAGTTCAGAGTAACAAAGCCACATTTACACATTTATGCCCAAGTTCTTCTGTCAAGTTGCAACAAGGAGGAGCTGGGCTGTGTATGTTCATGAGACGTTTCCAGCATTTGAGCTCAGAATTTATTTGGCCTAGACTTCTTATGAACTGTCAACATTGTGTCTGGAAAGAGTGCAGGTAATCTTTGTCCTCCCAAGGAATGAGGATCATTCCCGATAACTTCCAGGTACTTTGTTCAGCTGTGCCAAGTGCCTTCTACAACTTCCCTGGAAAGACAATTGCAACTACTCAAGCTCTGAAGGTCACATTTCCCCTTCCCCCAAAGCTGGAAAAGTTGCAGGTCTGTAAATTGATGCCTGGTGCTTGCAAAGAAGCAGAGACTCTGCATGTGGGATGTTTATGTATAGACAGCTGAATTCTGGATGAAAAAACAGCACTGTGTTACCATATACTTGCAATTTGAATTTACTGGGTATGTCCTCTACCTTGAGGGGATGGTTTAGTCATCTAAATGTCAGGTTAGGATTAGGCCAGACTCCCTGGCACCACAGACTCTAATCCTGGCAGGGCTGGTGCAAATTTTCAGTTTCCTGATGTGGCGAAATTGGCTTGAATGCAGCTTTACTGTGTCGGTTTTTCAGATGAGACCTTAAAAGCCAACCCCAAATCTGATCCCTGTTTGTGACAGGTCATTCAAACCTCAACTTTGCTTTCTGGCCGAGCAGCTGGCCAGGGTCTGTTCTTCTTGAAATGTATGCAGTGAGTTGTCTGCTGATTTTCTGCTTGGATGCATTTCAGTGATGATGTGTGTAGCTATTTGTAAAGTGCTTTTGGATCCTTCAACCTGAAAGGTGCTAAATAAACATTTTATTAATGCAGTTCTGATGTTGAAAAGCCATTTTTGGGGCAGAGGTGGTTGACAAAAGACAGCAGGAATTTCCCTCAGGCTCCTGGGTTGCACAACCAAAAACTACTCAACAGTTCCACTTGCAGAGATAAAAACCTGCTGTAGCCACGTAGGTAGCAGCTGATAAAGACAGCAATTGAATGCCAGACATGAGGAGAACAAATGAAGCACTTGGGACGGCATTTGCTCGACTCAGTGTTTCAAGAGCTCAAGATGTGCCACCCCACTGAGTCAAAAAGAGAAGATGAACCTACGCAAAATTTATGAGTGAATGCAAATGTGATACAAAGTAAAATCAGAATAGGTTGGAACAAATGGCAGTGTTTAACTGATGGGATTGACAAGGTTAGTAGAGATAAGTCACAAGGGCTTGCAGACTGAACATTTCTCTTCCAATGCATTCCTCCCAGACACATGGAATATTTTTCAACAAGTTACAGAGAGGCAATTATTTCACCTAAAGAGCTGACTCCTGCCTCATTTTTAAAAACTCATGAATATCTACTTACACCTATAAGGCACGAACAGCAGCATAGAAACTTGATTTGTATGTGCCACTGTAGCTAACAGGAGAACCCAACATTGAGATGGTGTTTCTCACTCTGAGTTTAAAAAGATGAAGACATACTAGTATGGAATATTACACTGCAAAAAACCAGCTGACCATGAGAGGAGGGAGTGTGTGACAGAGAAGAGATTCTTAGAAATACCCACATTCCCATGATTTTATTTCTTCCAAGGTTTAACTATTAATAAGGTGGATTTTTTTCTTCTCAAAAGGCTCAACACACTCAGAACTCCCCTCCCATCTTCCAGCCCTTAAATGATTTTGTACTTTTTTTAAAGATCGCAGAGAACAAAAATTCTGGGACAAAATCCTATTTCAAAACATTACTGGAAAGGATCTGAGAGAATCCAATAAAACAATGGAAGACAGAAAGTGGGAAGAAGTGCTGTCTTCTCATCTTTGAGAGAATAAAAATAGCAAGAGAACACATTTTCTGCTAGTTGTCTTTTCAGCTGAAAAAAAATAGGCTGTCAAAATCTGCCTTCTAAATCAGTCAGGAACGTGGAACAAAGGCTTTTGCTATTGGGAAGTATTTATACAAATAGAGTCCAGCCCCTCAAGTCTAACACTTATATGAAACACTTGACTGTTATGCCTTATGCTTTGAAGAAAATATTCTATTGGTAATCTACTGAATTTTATTAACAGGCGTCTTTTTAACTGTAGAGAAAAATCAAATAAATGTTTTTAAATAAATACTGTGGAAGTGTCAATATTTCTGTGGCAGGGAGAGCTCCAAGCCAACAATCCTGGGGAAAAAAATGGGAGTTATTATCTTTTCAGTATTCTTGGTAGTAATTGCAATTTGATCATAATCAGGGGATTTATTACAAGATTTGCAATTTATTCGTGCTTCAGCAATACAGAAGAAGTTCCCAGTTACCTGGGTATAGGTACAGTATATGCATATATATAAAACAGGGTGGGTGCACAATTAGGGCATGTTTGGCTTACCTGCACCTTGTTACTTCAGGAAAGCAAGTTAGCCTCCAGGAGGGCCACAGCTACAGGGCAGCTTTGCCAAGAACTTGTGCACACCTGTGGCCCTGGCACATGTAAGCAGCTTCAGTTCTAAAGAAAACTTTCAAGGTGGGGGAAAGAGTGATAGGTGATAAACTATATCAAAAGATCTGACACACATTCATGATGTCAAGAAAGAATGATTTGTTTTGTCTGACTAAAACTGGTCTCATCAGACAGGCTCATTCCCCATCTGGAAATAGCTACCAAAGAAGTGAAGAACTGTCAATAATGTTTCTGTTTAAAGGGAAGTTGGTCCTTTCCAACAAGATTATAGGGTTAATTTTAACAGAACAACCCTCTGCATTAAAAAGCTGTGTGATCTCGTGCCTATGGGAAACATCTTCAGAAGCCATCATGACATCCAAATGAATTTAGGAAAGGCACAGTAAGTACAGGTAGTCTTTTATGTAAGGGCATTTCTATTCCCTTCTGATCTTCAGACTGTCTGTATATCCTGCAGGATAAACAAACACAGGCCTCAGGTTTAAGCATAACCCTCCAAAGTCAGAAGACTACACCTTTTAAAATCCGTTTTAGCCCCGAACTGTAACTGCTCTTACTCATTAATGTGTGAGTCCTCTGCACAGATGGAGTAGAAACCTATTTCTTGAGGGCAAAGAGACTGACAGCACGAGTGAGAAGCAGTATGAATTTATTTAAATGAAGAAGGCAGAATGAACCTCAAGCAAGGACTCTGGAGCAATCAGCATCATGGCCTGCCTTGGGTAGGGGCTGGTATTTGAAGAAAGCATTCTAGGAGAGAGGATTCTAGGATGTGCTGGAGTTCTTTTGTGGAAGATTCCCATCAGTTCACATTCACTCTCCAAGAAGTGCAAATGCATAAATGTAAACTTAGTAATTCCTAACATGGCTCCAGGCCGGCTACCCCCTCCTGCAAATCAAATAACAAGACAGCAAAGAAAGGAAAAAAGAGTCTTTGAACAAACAAGCTCAGGGTGTGAAAGAGGAGGGGCAGGTGACAGCACAGATGCTACCAAGCAAGGCCTGGAGGGAGGCGCTCTACAGGAGCACGTTGGAGAAGAGACAGGGAAGAGCATTTTCCCTGGTTAGCAATCCACAGTCATGGTAATTCCATCAGCAGAAAGATCCCGCTGCAACAAATGAAGGAACTTCACAGCTCTCTGGGGAAAAATATATTTCAAGGCAGAGCATCTGAGCCAAGTAAGACTCATATTTCATTAGAAGGACCGTAAAAGTGATGCACTCAGGCAGGCCTGCTTCTTGAGTGAGCTTGAAGGATGCAGCCAGCACAATAAATTAAGCAGTTCTTTACCACAGTAGCATGTGTGTATGTGTGCATTCAAAGTTTAACTTTGCTCTAAAGTCACAGAACTTGGAGTGAAGGGATTTTAGAAAACATGTAAAAATGATCGGAAACTGTTCACGTTTTCTGACATGAATTTTCTGACATCAATTGATGTCAGAAATCTTGAATTGATTCTGACATCAATTTTACTCAGTTACTTAGAGAGGGACTGCCCAGTAAAAGTCACATACAAGAGATTAAAAAAACCAATATAGAATATATGAACTCTAATCCCAGTTGTGAAAACAGGTTCCCACTATGGCCGAGAACGGGACTATGATTTTTGTGCAGCTGAACTCCACGTCATGAAAGAAGGTGCACGGTAGAAATTCCAAAGCCCATGTACCTGCTTGGCTTTTATACTTTTCAGGATCATCCCACCTGTACAGTCAGAGCTTACCTACAATGTTTCAACTGCTACATACTTCCTTTCATAATTGTACTTGTTACCTTGCCAGTCTCCTGCATTGGTATGACATGGATACTGGTGACATACATGGATGTACACAAATGTCAAGTGAGAGCATGAAATCTTTAACAGCCCAATCTCTGCAAATATAAAAACCCCCAAACTGCATAAAGTAAGCATTCAAGTTCCTTCCCAAAATAAAGGCACTTCACAGAGATGTTACATTTGTTTTAAAGACAAAATTTCTGAAGGTAAATAAGGTACTGAAATATGCTAAAAAGGTGCATGAATTACTTCAACTCTGCTCATCAGACAAAATGATCATGTCACAGACAAGGCAAGTTCTGATTTCTCTTCAGCATCATCATGTGCTGTAGCTCTGTATTTCTATACCCTGATTTGTTTGGATTTCTTTAAAGTCTGACCTTAATTCTGAGTATTTCCTGGGTTTATAATACTTAGCCTGCAGATATTTACTACATACCTTTCATATATTTTGTCCTCAATAACAGAATGTATTCTTAACCTTAATTCCATTTTAACATTGCAGAACAGAAAAAAATGTACCTTTATTACACTGAAAAACTCATGCACAAACAACAAGCAAGCAGCCCAAAGAATGCTACTTTGCAGTTTTTCAAATGATTTGCAAATACAAAGTATGTTGATTGTTTAATAATTGTTTATTTTAACTTTTATTGCCCAATTCAGGGATACACTCTGGCTACTTAATGCTGTGGTAAAGCAGCACAAAAATAACACAGCCATGTTGAGAAGCACGTTCCACTAGAGCATTGCTGAGCTGTTGGTTTGCCCCTTCCATCTCCCACCCTGTCCTGTCAATCCCCATCCTCCACCCACCCTCTCTCCCCTTCAACCTTCACCTGCACGAGAATGCAGCCATACCACCAGCACCTGCCTCTGTCCTGGCTTCCAGCCCACCTGACTCTGACACACACCTACACCCACACCTGGCCAGCCCTACCCTGGCCTAGGTGGGACACACCAGTTATCTCCTAAAAACAACTACCTAAAATCAGCCACGACATGCAGGCCATTTCTCATTAACTGATCACTCATTGTCAAGCAAAGGTGGTCACACCAAACACTGAAAGTCATCCATTTTTAGCAACTCTCTGCTTGGTTTTTGACACTCTTGAGGCCTTCTCCCAAAAAGGCCAACACTCCTAAGTTTTTGGGGACAGTGAAACCAAGTCCGTAGCACCTGACTCTGCCAGACAGGAGGCAGAGCACAGAATTCCATAGAAAGAATGTCAGAGATGCCCAGCGACTTCAGACTTGCTGACTACTGCCCCAAACAGGCAACTGCCCCAGAACTGTCTCTGCTGATGCAGGAATTTCAGTAACAGACAATTTTAAAAAGCCCCAAACTGGCTTGACAACAGATGGCAAGTTTCTTAAATATGTTCTTTAAAGCTACCTCCTAATGAAGAACACAGATTCACTTGCAGGTACTTAGAAAAAATTTCTTTATAAACAGACTGTTTTAATTTTATGGAAGATCTTTTCATCTGTAACAAAAAAGCTGAATTCCTACTTAAAATGGAACATCCTTTTGTTAGCTGCGGCTGACCCCTTTCTAAGTTTATTAATGCACTTCATTTTACCAGGTAAACCTTTAAGTCCTTTACTCATTAGTGTCACATTATTACTTGTTCTTTTATGACCTATGAAGTATTACTGTTCTAGAAATGCTAAATCACACATTTATCCACAGTGAACATTTAGTCTATCTTCACTACTTCTGTAAAAAAAGATGTTTTTCTGACACTTCTTTCTTCAACACTGTCACGTCTACAACTTATTTCCTACAAAGTTCATAGGTATAAAATCTAGATCAGATCCATAGCAACTATAAAAATATATATAACAACTATTTCAGGACAAGGTTTTGCATCAGTGCCAACTGTGCCTCTGCCACAGCCATAGCGCTCGCACTGGGATCAGGGGAGCCCCGCGCGCGTCCGAGCCTCAGGTGATGCTCCCAGGCCGGTGACACGCAGGGCTGGCTCACCAGCAGGGACACAACACTGAGAAGGTCCTGAGCAGCCTCAGCCACGGATGAGCCACGCCACTGCCCCTGCCACTGCCCTGAAGGAACTAAAGGAGCAGCCAAAGGTGACCCTGGGGGCTCCCACAACACACGGACCTCGCTAAACGCTGCCAACAATGCCCCAAGAACCGCAAGTTCACTTAGTCTGTATTTTTAACAACACAGGGCTTTTGTTATTATAAATTTCAAAACAAAACCAAAGAATTCCACATAATATTTATACTTTCAAAAGTACAATATTAATACAGGTCGGTCAGTTAGAAATAACAGCAGTTTGTTAGGTCTACAAGATTTAACGTAAAACCGGTTTACAAATGCTGAAAAGCAGTAGTGGTCCAATAGTCACCGTTACACATGAATTTCTCTCTTCCAGAAAATAAAATTAAAAAAAAAAAAATCCCAACTCAAATTTACTAGCATCAATGAAATATTAATAAAACACCCCCAAACATGCCACAATCACTATTCACAAATAAAGTTAAAATGAAATATACAAAAATTCACTTAATACTGTTAAATAACAATAAACTACAAGATTTCCTGAACAGAAATGGTAGGACCCCTGAACGTTTTACAGTGAATGTCAGGAAAAATTAAGTTACCTATGACTATTTTCATGATATACCAGCCAAAGATTTACATGACCATTTCAAAATATACCAATAAAGATTTACAGTCTCTTTAAGATGCACTAAACAAATAGGTTCATAAAGGTGAACACAAATGCTTAAAAATACTGTAACCATCACCAAGGGTGTACTTATGATACTCACTGAGATGCATAAGCATAGTAGTAATATGTTTACTATCTCTGGAAAACAGGTAACATCTAAGATCTGAAAAACTCTCTAAGTTCCCATTGTAAAAGCTCTGTAGCATAGTGAGTTCTTCTCAAGTACAAACTTGCATCTTTCCAGTTGATTTCAAGTGAATAATGCACAAATGGGAGAGGAACAAAGTGGGAAAAGTGTGCCATTATTCCCATGTTTGTGTAATTAGTTGTCCTGTTCCTCTGTAATGAAAAGTAAGCCAGGGTCCAACATATATGAATTGTCCTTTTACTATTTGTATTTCTAAGTTAAAAACAAGGTAAAAAAGTAATTGTTTCTGCAGGCCCCATATGCACAACAATGTGCAAATATGTTATGCTGGAGTAAGCCTGACAAAACGTCCAGCCTCCATGCTCTTAATTTATCAATAACTAACACAGGATCTGAGAGCAAATCAAAGTTACTTTTCACTTGTTTGAATCAACCTTCACACCATGTGCTTTTCAAAAACATAATATGCATTATAATTTTTCAACTATTTCAACACATACGTCCAATGTTAAATAAGGAATTAAGTGCCAAGAACTTAGAGCATTAAAGATGGCTCACCTACAGCCAAGCAAAGCTATGTTTACATTCCAGGAAACACTGCAGTTTAAGAAATACAAAAAAACCCCGCAGCAGTAGAACATTTTATCAAGAGAAACAGATGCATTCACATATCATAAAGCCATTGCAACTTCTTCAGGCATGGAACTGTTGTGTTAACTATACAGACAGTAGTTATTTAGCAGCAATGATTCCGCAATAAATAATGCACTGTGTTTCTCAGTCCTGCACAAAAATTGCAGCTACAGTTACATCAACAGCTGTAACCTACTGGCTCTAGTGGCAGAGGAGACCTTAAAACCAACTGTACAAAAAATTGTCACACTGTGACAACAAATATAAAAACATAATTTGCAGGTTGGAAATAAAAAGACTCCACTGTTAAGAGGACAGTGTAGACAAACTGCGATTCCAAGTCCACCAACAGAAAGCACTGCCTTTGGATCCGAGTCCTTGATTGACAGGATAGGCTTGGGCTTGACTCTGCACTGCCCCCTTTAGAAAAGCATGCTCTGCCTTCTGTTCTTCCCATGTCCTGCAACACAACACGGACCATGGTAAGAAACCGAAGCATTTGCACAATGGATTATTAAATTATCCAGATCTTCATCCTTCTTCAAGGCAGCAACCCTGGTGCTTCACTCAGCTTCAGCATCTTTCTTTTAACTGAACTCACTGCATTGGTTTTTCACTTTGCCACCTCTAACCCCCATACAGTACTGGTTTGAAACTCCAAAATGTTCTCACCCTCACAGTCTCTGCCCACCCCTAGTAAAACTCACACCTTACTGTGCACGTAGCTTATGTGTCTCTACAGGAATCTCAGTAAATCATTCTGGATTTTATTTTTCAGTATATTTACACAAACCGATTTAACAAAGCATTTTTCAACTCCAAATGCCTCTGGCACAGCATTCTTTTAGCAAGCATGAGAAAATATAAAGCTTTCCATACCGGTCTCTGGGTAAGTGGAATTTCGAAAGCCAGGGTCTTTTTGCAATTGAATCTCTTTTAGACTGAATATTGAAACACCTGGAATGTAACAAAGAAGTTAATTCATATACAAATGTAAAACTATGTTTTATTGACCAAAATTATATTCTTAATTATATAGTTTAGATTAAAAAAATTCCAATTCACAAATATTTAAGCTACTAGATATCAGATGTTTTAATACTTTAGAGGGTTTTTCCTTTCACAACATACTTAGCTTTAATGCACTATCTTAACAATATTCTGCTACTTTACGACTCCTCTTACTTTCAGGCAGAGTGTGTATTCTTGTTCCAAGACTTCTGAAGTATGCATGTTTCATGGCCTCTTCTGCTGAAATTCTCTTCTTTGATTCATACTATTAATATAAAAGCAAACAAGTGTGTTGGTTTCCATTAAAAATCTTATTTAATCAAGTGATTTCATCAAAGGGAGAAAGAGTTCTAGCTGCTCAACATTTCCCATAATTCACCAGGACAATTTTTTCATTACTTTCTTTTCACACATGACTACCAAATGGTTTATCAGAATCTGTACTGGCAACACGTAACAAGATTGCTAAAATAGTAAAAATAATTTCTGCAAATGGATACAGGTTAAAACTACACCTAATCTTTATTTATAGATGGTACAATGATTAGGTTCCTCCTCCTTGGCATCTGTGCAATTCTAGGCAAGGATGCAAATGTTTAAAAAGCCGCACACAAATAAGTTACAGTGCTGCATCTACTCAAAGATGCAGGAGTTGGCCTTCCATCTTGCTTCCACTCATTTTTAATACAGATGCAAAGACTAAACCTACATACCACTCAGCTTTTGAATACAGCTGCAACATCAAGGAGTAATATTACACCTTACTAACTCCTTCTCTAGTACTAAGCTCAGTTAATCATTAAAGAAATCTAGCATTTATATTTAAAAGTTCTGGTTTAATACTGCATTTCACAAGAGATTTAGTTTTTTCAGGGCTAATACAGAATAATTTTATTTTTACGAAAGGTAGTAAGAAAAGAAATCAGTTCTGGGAGAAAAAAAAAAGCAAGCATCAGTTTTTTAATTCTCACACTACAGACTTCTCACATCTGTCATCCACTACAGACTCAGCTACACATTCCACTTTGAGACAGAGCTAAATGCTTTGACTTCTAATATGTTTTGTGTGTAATATATTAGAACTTGAAACTTGCACTTTTATAAAGTAAAGCGACAAAACATATCTTACTTGAAGGAACTTCGCTATCAATTCAATTCCTTCCGTGTCTAGCCTAAAAATAAAGATATTTTTAAAAGTTAAAACAGTTATTGAATTGTATTTACAAAAGTAAAACTGCAGAGGAACTGACTTAATTAAATGATATCAAACCTGAAAATTATTTCTAAACATGGAAATGCTTTCACCTAAACAACATTTATTGATGTTAATGTGAATACATAATAATATCTCAGAACAGGACTATTTGGAAAACACTGGGGACACCCAAATCCTTAGTTTGGATCGTCATTTACTAGACTGACCTCAATAATTTATTTAAATATTTTTAATATTTCCTTTAAGATTAATACTACTTATTTACTAGAGGGATACAATATTAGATCTTCTTCAAGGTAGACAATTAATATCTTTGTTATTAAGTTTATTTATAATGACTGCACTGACCCTTCATCTTCCTCATTATGGTTTTAAAATGATTACAAGAAACTGCTCAAGAAAACCATTTTAACAAATGGCCTGGGTCCAGTATATAACCAGAAGAGAATCTGTGATCTTTAGGAAATGCTGTGTGAATTCTCTGGCTCTGGAGACATTATTTATCAGAGTTTATCATTCCACAGCTCATTAGGAAGCTGTGGTACCCAGAATGATATCAGAGGAAGTAATCCCATAGTACCAGGTTCTGCTTTGCATTATCATCTGCCCACACTAACACAACTGATGAACAGTTTTACACCATTGAGTGGCAGATTGTACTCAGAAATGCATTCCCACTTAGGAATATGCAAAGCCACAGGGATGCATATTTTCTATTAATAAAACACAAAGTACCTTGGTGCATGGTTGATGAGAGGTTGTGGTTTATACTTAGGAAAGTTGTAGTTTCTAAATTCATCACTGGAAGAAATGCCTGGCCATGTTTCCTGACATGGAGTTCCTGCATTTAGAAGCAGTAACAAATTCAACTTAAAAAATGTAAACAAACAACTTTGACACAAAAAAGCATTTAATCCTGTAATTTAAAGGAGAAAGGGAAAAAACTATTCAACATGCCTATGTTGTGCAAACTCAGCTGTACAGTCAGCTAAATAATTTTTCATCATCTTGATGAAAAGGTGATGATATACATACTACTGTTCTGAGATAAAGATCCACAGTTCTCACACAAATGTGGAGCATTAACATTAACATTACTGAAAGTATCCATTTACCAAGAAGTCTGAAGATTAAGTGCAGTTCATCTTCAACAGTTGAACCAGGAAAAAGAGGCCTTCCTGATGCCATTTCAAAAAATATGCATCCGACGCCCCTTTATAAAGACAGAAAAAAAGATAAATTAAATTAATTTTAATTTCAGCTTGTAAAGGCTTCTGGGATTTCTCTTCAATTAAAACAAATTATTGGTTGTTAGCCACACACTACTATTAAAATATTTAGAAAGATTTGTAGTAACAGAAGAGCTGTCAAAGACTAATAAAACCTGTGTCATAGCTATATTATATCCTCTTCCTTCAGATGTTGAGTTAATCAATTTTATTGAAGTTCATGGTAAAATACCACATTACCCTGTCATTAGGAGAAGATGACTTGCTTTTTTCCCTAAATACAAAAATTCAAAGGCTGTGTATTTGAATGTTACTATTTAACATCCAAGCTGACATTTTTTAACTTGACTCAGAACTAAAATTTGAATTAGACAAAGCTATACAAACCACATGTCAATTTGAGTTGAATACTCTGAAGATCCAAGGAGAACATCAGGTGGTCTGTACCATAATGTGACAACTTCATTGGAATAAGTCTTCGTAGGGACAGACTTTGCTCTTGCCAATCCTTGATAAAAAGGGAAATGAAGAGTCATGTACAGCTTGCTTAAATCCTTTTTGTATGAAATTGACAAACTATTTTTAGGACCTTATTATACTTGCTAAATACCATCATTATTATACATGCCATCTCCTAATGTTATTTAAGGTCCTAATAAAGAGATATCTATTGCCTTTTAGTATTTATGGCAATCTCATGGTCAGCATTTTTAAGCACAGAAGAAAGGTAAACACATCAAAACCTGGACTAATCCTGTAAATTTCATTAAATAGCATTAGATTGATATGACACCTCCCTGTTGTGAAAACCTTCTGCACTGTTTCTGGAAAATTACATGGCAAAAGGCAGAAGGCAACAAGCAATTAACTGAATAGTGGAAACAGACCAAACCAGTGCTGGACCAGTAAGAGTTTTCCATCCTAACACTGTCAATTTGTCAGCAATATCTTCAATAAAATTCAGATCTATCATGTTAGATGCAACCTTCTGAGCAATTTTCATTCACACAGAAGGGGTAAAATCAGAGGCACAGAGCACAACTTTCAAAGGATCTTCCAGACACAGAAGGCAACAGGGAAATGTGGATGTCCCGCTCCACTGTAAACCCAAGGCATTTGGTGTATCAGTGATAGTGCAACATCTGACAATTCAGCATGTGAACAAACCCTTCCTCTCTCCTGTCATGGTTACCCTGCTTTAGAGTGACTGTTGAGTGGTAGGAGAAGCAACATGAGCTCCACCTTAAGGATCTGACTAAGTAACAATTTCACAGGAAGATGTAAGACTGCTTTCAAACTGCAAGTAGAGTGACAGTGTCACCTACAGAGGTATTACCCTGATTACTTATGGCCTGTAAAAGGCTGACTTTCCTTTTCCATTCGAGAACACCCAAATTCACTACAGACCCAATGGACTCATTTCTCCTTTTAAGGAAAAATTATTTTCCTTTGCTGAGAGAAAAGAATAGCTATTACAGAGTAATTTCAGGCCGTACCAAAGTCTGCAAGCTTCAGTTCTCCTTTCTCATTAATAAGTAGATTTTGCGGCTTCAAATCTCGATGCAACACCTTTCTTCTATGACAGTAGGCCAAACCACGAAGAATCTGATATAAAAATAGCTACAAAAGAGAACATTCACATAAATTAGACCAAAAAAAATTGTAATCTACACATTGCATGACTAGTTGGGCACTGGAGAGTTATGTACTGTAAGCAGGACAAAATGACTTCTCTAAAAAGTGAGTTACTTTCCTTAAGAGCAAATCCTGGACATCATTATTGTTCAAACATTTAAAGTCATTTTACGCTAATGCACTGCCTTAACACCACACTTTACAAAAAAGACTTTCAGAGCAATTTGTTCTGTTTAACTGAAGAGTAACACAGGCTGTTTATTTTTAAAGAGCATTTACCACTGCACTTCCCCACACTAATGTCTTTAAAGATAACTGTCCCTGACTATATACTCAAGTTGCCTTTGGCCACAGAGCCCCTTCTGGAAATGCAGCTCAGCAGCATTTCCATCCAACTGTGCTGAACTATGTAATGAATGTCTTGGCACGCTACTGGAAAAATACATGGAGATTCACAAGCTTAGGGAAGATGGAGAAATGGGTAAATGAGGATTATGAAAGCAGCCCAACTGCCTCTGGTATTTACATTCATCCCCTCACCTTGACACACACAGGTTTATTTTAATCCTCTGGAACAGCAAGCCAAGCAAACAACTTCAGTCATGCATATCAATGGTGCACATATATAGACATAAAAGTAGTATGGGGCAAAGAAAGGTTTAGCAGTGGGCAGCCAAGCAAGTTTAATGTATGACTGTATTAAGGACTACTACTTTGCAGTTTCTGTATGTATAAAGGTCTGATCTCAAACATGGGACTTTTGGGTAGCTATTGCTGGCATTTACCACACAGCAGCACTCAGTCAGCATAAGTAATCAAATGTACAAGAAGAAAATATGAAGATTACAGAAAGCCATGTGACAAATTGATCATGTAACAGGACCTCTGAGGAAAACCACTAGAATGTTTTCATATGACCATATTCTATTATTTTGCACCAAGTGACACTACCAAATTCTTTTTCATAAACTGGACAAATACACAGCAGGTGTAGTTACATCCATCTGTTCTCAGTGTGCTGACATGGGATTCATCTGTGCTAGAAAAATAGGAATTGGGATTAATTTCTTTCTCCTTACTTTCCTTTCTGAAGAGCAGAATGAGAAGCAACAAGTCTTGCTCCATCTACTCAGGCCCATACTGTTGCAGGGGTAGGCAGTTCCAAGCTTTATTAGCACGACTTCAATAGAAGTGAAGGGCCCTCCCTAATGTACCCTGGGACTGCAAGGATTAGCCAAGAATGCAAAGCAGGTTACTCTACAGAAATTGTGAAGCTTCCCCACAGTTGGCAGGGATTCTTTTGGAAATGCACAGGATGCAGTTCCAGTATTAGCTCAAAACTTTGGTTACAACACTAATACCTGCAGAGATCACACACACCCTCATTTTGTCAAAACACAAAAACCTAAAATGAGCCAAGGAATGTGAGGAAGTGATGTCAGGGAGGTCTCTCAAATGTTAATGATGACTCAAACCCCCACAGTTATTATAAGGTAAGCACCTACAGCTACCACAGCTGTTCTGGTTTCCCAGTGCCAAAGGTACTGACCATATAAATTTGCTCTCTGAGCATAGCTTAAACCATAGGCAAACAAGGAAAAACAATTCCTCTGCTTAGCTCAGGTTATCACAAGCAGATTCTGGCTTGTTCACTAACTGCACTTAATAATAAGAATCAAGTTCCCACTTACAGCTTTCCCTTATTTTTTTAAGCTTAAAGCACTGCTTATGAACTTGCAGATAATTAAAAACGGAAGCATAATTATGATTTTTGGTTGCCTCTCTGAAGTAGAAACAAATGAAAGAATTTCCCTTTGCAGTCTCTCAGACGAAGCAACAGAGCAGGTTATGGGCAGATGTCTTTCCCTGGAGACACTTACAGAAAATGTGGCAACAGAATGAAAGGGAAAGCTCACCAAACAGAAATCAGTATCTTGCCCATGTGCCAAATAATTTCACTCATTTCATGACAGTTCTGTACTGTTTGGAAGCTTGTTTCTAAAGCCCTAAGTATTAAAGAACACTAAGAGTTCTGCCAGTTTTCCAATTAAAGCCTGGTTTTTACAAGAGAAATAGCTGCTGACCCTGACTTGGTTTCAGCAGGTCAGATTGGAGACTGAGTCACTTGACCTGGCCACAACCATAACTAGAAGAAAAAGCAAATTAGGCCCTAAGGAAAATTTTATTTCCATTTTCTTACTAATGGAAAGATGAAAATTACTCATTCTTAAATACATATTTTTGATTTCTTACTTGTGTGGTGGGCAGTGGCACCCAAAACACATTCAAAACTGAGGCCAAATTTTCCTCAGTGTCCATATATAAATCTGAGGATATATCAAACTACAGACTTAGTAAATGAGAATAAATAATGGAAGGACAAGAAGTCAAAAGAGTTATGAGTGTATTATTCTTTAGGAATTTTTAAATTTTAGATATGTAACTTCAAAGATAATGAAAATACACGAACTTATATAATCCCCTCTTTTCAATGTTTTAAACACTTAAAGACATCATCTGATGTCAAATATAGCTAAGTCAGGCCAAAAAGGAAGTTAAGTTTCTTTATTTTATTTTTAAAGAGACTAAACCACCTAGCTCCTGATTATAAAGTTCTCTGAAATTCTTAGGACAAAGCTGGAAGGTGGCCACTGTTACTAAAAACACTCACCTTTACATTGTGCATACTCATGATGTTACCACAGTCATCCATGTACTGCTTCAGGTCCTTGTCCTGGCAAAACACCATCATCATGGTTCAGTAAAATTGTGTGCAACAAATCATGAATATTACTTATTGTTGGAACTGAAATGATTCATCAAAAAAAGAGATTTCTGCATAAGATACTAAATGATAAAAACCCCTAAAGCCTGGACACAAATATCCATGGTTTTCCAGAGGATAGAAATACCCTTTTCCCAGAAAGCTGTACTGTCTCAGGCATCATTACTTGCCATTGCCTTCTCCTCCACCTATGTGAGGCACAGTATTTTATAGAATTGGTATATTCTCCAATTACATTGAAAGTCAGCTATGTCACAAGAGAAAAATATCATAGGAACAGAAAATATCACTGGAATCATAGTGTGATTACCATGTTATACAGGTAATGATTTTAGAGAAGCAGACAGTTTGATCAGGCAGACCACCAGTAACTGCTATTAATAAAACTCTGAAATGACCACAACAGTGTTTACTAATCTACAGCCATTTAAGAACTGAATACATTGTTCTCATTTTTAGCTGAATGACTGTAAATGCAGGAGAAAACTCAAATATTCCTAGTATTTTAAAAAAGAGTACAGAAGTTTGTTGTGTTTCTGTTTCTTAGAAACAATAAATCAAATGTAAAGCTCACTAACTGTTTAAGCACTTACCAGGTATTCAAAAACAAGAGTCAAAGACTTGTCTGTGTGCACAATATCATGCAATGTAACAATATTTGCATGTTTCAGATCTTTTAACAATGACACTGCAAGAGAGAACAGGAAGAACAAAATAAGTGCAAAACACGTGAGGAATAAATGCAATTTCTAGTTAAGATCATCCATATAAGCTATCTGGGGTTTTTTAATTAAAAAGCTATTTTTAAGAACATAATATTCATATAGATTGAGTTAATAAAAAATGTATTTAATCAAAACAACAAACACATACTTGAGTAACAAGCATGTATTTCTTAAACTATAGTTTTCAGACAGACGTAATTCTGTAAAATGTACTCTGAGCTCCTGAAAGTTACTCACCAACAGCAGTCTAATTCAGTATCTAATCATCCACTTATAATACTGCATCTGAGATAACAATCAAAATTGAATTTGAAATCACAATAAAGCAAATAAATTTGAAACAAAACTCTGACTATGTCTGGACTATAATTTCCCTCATCAATACTAACAGTAATTTCACTAATGTCCCACGTAGGCTATGTATTTCCAAGTACTGATGGTGCTTTGGTCAAAAAGAAATCTAGAAGTATCTGAAATTCTAAGAACTAAAAAAAAAAGTTACCACCTTCTCTTATGGCTGTGCATGGTGCTCCCTCCTCATGTTCCAGGCGGATTTCTTTCAGAGCTACCAGATTCTCGGTCAATTTACTTCTCCCCTTATAAACTGTGGCATAGGTACCCTATAAAATGGATAAAGAAGGGAATTTTTACAAGTTGTTCCTTTATCAAAACATTAGTTAAATAAGAAAATACTAACTTCTGTCTGAGGATCTAATAGATTTCATTTTGGATATGAATAGTTTTTACATTATATTCTTTTGACACGTGTAAAAGTACAGGAGTATTCTTTTAAGCACAGGACTGAACTCATAGAAGCCACAAAGGATGTATATGCCTAACAGCTCTGAAAATTGCATGGAAACCTAAACATCACAGAGCTACCAAAGAAGTCAGATCAGGTAGCATTAAGTTCACTAAGTTCACTGCTGGGATCATTTACACTCCTCAAAGTCTCTATCTGACTACAGATATCTAGCTCAGGTGTCTCCACACTATGCTGCATTTATGTTTCCAAAGGCTGCAGACATACTCTTCCACAAACTCAAGGAAAATATGTAACTTTGGATAGCTTCTTGTCTTCATTAAGTACTTTTAGGCAGCAAGAGGTACAGAACTCTAGAGGCATATTAAATTAAGACAAAAAATTCTGACAAAACAGTAGGCAAAACTAATCCCTGCAAATGCCCGAAAAAGCAACAAAGGTACAGAAAGTGCCCTAGATCACTACAGTACTGTAAGACTCTGCAGAGGATCTGAACAGGTTGGATCCATGGTAGACAGCAATTTCATGAGGTTTAATAAGACCAAGCACCAGGTTCTGCACCTGGGTCACAACAACCCCAGGCAGTGCTGTGGGCTTGGGGAAGTGACTGGGAAGATGATCCTAAGAAAAGGATCCGGGAGTGCTGGCTGACAGCAGCTGAACATGAGCCAGCAGTGTCTGCCCTGGTGGCCAAAAAGGTCAATGGCACCTTGGCCTGTGTCAACAACAGTGTGGCCAGCAGGGCCAGAAGTGATTGTGCTCAGGACTTGTGAGGTGACACCTGGAATGAATCCTGTGCCCAGTTCTGGGCCCCTCACTGCAAGAAGGACATTGAGGTGCTGGAGTGTCCAGGGAAGGGTAATGGAGCTGGTGAAGGGTCTGGAGCACAAGTCCTGTGAGGAGAAGCTGAGGGAGCTGGGGGCATTTAGCCTGAACAAAAGATGTTCAGGGGGATCTTACTGCTCTCTACAAATGCCTGAAAGGAGGTTACAGCCAAGTGGGTGTCAGCCTCTTCTCCCAGGTAACAAGTGACAGAAAAACATGAATAGGCTTCAAGTTGCATCAGGCAGGCTCAGATTTTATAACAGGAAATTAAAATGTTTTAAACGGAGGACTGACTGCAATATTCACAGCAGAGATGCTGACCAGCCCTGCTTCTTTCTGCAATGTTTACTGCATCCCATTTCAGTGCTCCTTGTCCATTTTCGATTCCATTGGTCAACCTCAATCAAACTGGACAGGAATGACAATTTGTCCCTCCTGAACTGAACTGTTTCTCTGGAAGTCAGAGGATGACTGGAGAGGGAAAGCTGCTGCCCCCTCCAAGTGTGTTATGTACTTCCCTTGGCAGCACCTGGCTGGCTGCCCAGCTCAGGCGTGCAGGCTTCTTTACCAGAACATGCACAGAGCTATTGCCTGCACCTTCCAAGCACTGGTGTCTAATCCATCATGAACATTCCAACACCTAAGTCATGGCAAGAGGACACCAGACTTGGTGTTATCATCAAAAACATAGTGTTACCATCAACAGAATAATTTTGTCTATCTGAAAAAAAAAGCCAGAAGGTCACAGCGTATTTGCTAATGTAGTCTTGCTCTTCCCCAGCTCTGACAGTTTTCCTGCCTTTTTATTATTATTTATGCATAAACATTTGTGTAGTTGTGACATTGTTACACATGTTGAATATGTGTGGTTTACTGAAAAAGTAAATTCAACAGGTATTTTCAGGGATTTGGAAAATTTCAGTTAAACTTATGCAAAATTTTACATAGGACATTGTCATCATTCCAAAAGACAGCTATACGTACCTCTCCAAGCTTTTCTAACTTGATATAGGTTTCCATTTTTCCAAATCCAATTTCTGACTGCAATGAAAAGAAATGGCAAATTGATCACTAAAACCAAACACTTCATTCATACATCATTTAGTGAACAAGCTAAATTCATTTCAGAAAATTACCTGACAATACTTGACTAACACTGCACAACTCCAGTATTTTAAAAACAAATTAGCACATTTTGATATAAATGCATCCCAGCATCCCAGCCCAGTGCTCAGCCTGTTGGCCAGTCTACAGTGTATCCTGGAGGGATTGTGAGCTGAGTTACATTTAGACAAAACCTCACTTTAACCTACCTCCTACTTAGGTTTTCTCCACTCTTCTGATCTGATTACTACCACTGAGGTTGTTATAGCTTAAAGCATGGAAGTAATCTCAAACTAGTCCATCCTTTCTCTAGCTCAGCATAACCATATGCTGCTGCTTTTTTCAAAGTAATCTTATTTGTCTGCTATGTTCAAGATCTCAGCTCCAAGCATCCTCTTCCATTCTGAATTCTCAATGCCTTTTGGACTGAACCTTCAGGAAGAAAATCCCTAAGCACCATTCCTCAGCAAGCTTCAGCTTTGTCTCAGCAGTTCACAATTTATACCTCTTAGCTCCAAATCTTTGTGCATTTTACTTGGATCTATTTATTCATTTTCTCTTTTTCTGTCACCAACTCAGCTCTTCAATGCAAGCCAGAAGGGTGTACCAGCCTATGTAACACATTTACCTCTGAACACTGTAAGATCATTACTCTTTTCCCGTTCAAATCCACTGCTACTCTCATATAACACAGTTCTCTCTTATCATTATTTTCTCCTAAGACCACTGTGAATTACACCAAAGCTTCCTATTCTTGCTTCAGTGCTGAAACTATTGCTCCTGAATGTTAAAAGTAAACATGAAAAGAATGAATTCTTGAAGCAATTTACAGAAGACATATAGCCTGTACCCTGTCAAGCCCCCAGATTTATAGGCTTCACAGGGTCATGCTTTACTGACAACTGAACACACTGCAATAAAAGAGCAAGGTTTTCTCCCCAGCGCCACCCCTCCTTTCATTTCCAAACGTAGCTCTTCACTGGTTATTTCTTTCCAAGGAACAATCCTTTGACCCTAGGCTGTCTTCAGCACCTAGATCCACACTTCACAAGCTGATTTGCTCCTAAAAATGTGATGGATTTTAAAATTTTCTACTATTTTATGGTAACATAAATACTGTTGACTGTATTAAGATTTGACAGCAATATATTATGAAGGGAATAAAAGTTTGATTAATACTTAGTTTTCAGAACACCTGTATGAAAATACATCTGAACTAACTGTAAGATCATATCTGCAAACATATTTCATATATCTAGGGGGAAAATGGGTGTATAATTACATTAATATAACATTAAGAGCAATGCTGCTTTATTAAACTAGTGTAAGAACTGAAATGTTTTAGAACTGTATAAGGAGACTTTATTATCACGTACATTTAGAAGCTTGTCAAAGACAAACCCTTTATCTCAAAATACAAGCAAAGTTGATATTTGCTACCCTTGTAGCTCCAGTGAGACTTTAAACACACCACTGATATAGGTGCAATGTTAGCAAAATAAATACTATGTTTCCAAAGTGCATTTTGACCTAGTTAAACAAACATATCTTGAAGCGAGTATTAGATGGCATTAGAATTAAAAAGACAGGCTGCTTAGTTTACTGGAGAAACTAAAGAAGAACTCATAGCCATTGGTCTTGCTACCACCAGACAGTCTGGAACTTAAAAGCCAGATTTCTAAGAAACCTCAGTGTTTTTCATTGAGACTCATAAACTTAGTATCTGTTTAATACAAAAAAATCATACAATATTTCCTACATACAGAAGACAGGTGTTCTTCAAGATCTGCCTTACAATGTGTTTTTGATCATATTGTGGTTCCTTGTCACTCCTAAGAAAAAATAAGCTTTAAATCCCTCAAACTAAGAACAATTCCATTTTTAGTTCAAAATAATTTTTTAACTGTTTCATCTTTTTCTGCAATATGCATCTATCTTGTCTTACATAGAAACACTGATGCACAGTATTTATGGTCTTTTACTTCTAGTGTCTGTGCATACAATACTGTAACTGTTTACACAAAATGCAATTACTGTAAAAACAAATTTTTTGCTTGTATTTCAAAGAAAAACACCAATTAAAGTATAACAAGTCATCACCTGGTACTTCTGATAACCTTTTCCCTTTGATCCCTATTAAGTCTTGAGAAGAGACAAGCCTTTGATGCAGAGCACAATACTTATCTATTGTAAGTAAAAGTCTGCTAGCAGGCAGTAACAATTTAAGAACAGTGAGTCCTTGGCTTTCTTTTTTTGAAAGCTTAGTTGGAAATCACAGCAAATGCATGCCTGCATTCCACAGCAGGGCTGGCAGGTTTCATTTTGGACTTTAAAGCCCTTTAAAAATGAAAGCATTTTAAAAGGCAAAAACAACACCACCTTGTGATGGGAAGCTGATTCCAGGCACACACCACATTCATTAGAGGGCACTGTTTTTCTGTCAGTTTTCTCAGAGGAAAAGAGGAGAGAACCTCAATTGCTCTCAGGGGTCACTGTTAAATGAGCAAAAACTTCTCCCAGATTCCAAACACTTAACTCCACTGGCAAGGTTCTACTGATAAGTTACTTTGCCAGCATCTGAAGAGAGGTTTGGGGAAATCTGTTCCTCAGTTCCATGCTACAGCAGCAACTATGTGGTGAATGAGCTACAAAATTCTGGCACAAGTATTTAAGCCTGACACAGTATCATTACTTCGAGAGATTCACTTAAATATTTTCTTTTGTTGTTTTTTTTTTTTTTTTAATATTGTCTTTGCAAAAGGTGGCAGAATGAAGATCAGAGCTTTGTTAGGCCAGCACAATAATTTTTTTCTTTCAGGGTAAAAATACTCAAACAATGCTTTGTTAGCTTTGTTATAGATAGACCTTATTAATAATGAATAAAATAAAGATATTTCACAGTCAACAAATCTATTTCACTATAGGTACTTTCCTATTTATTTTTCAGTAAGTAAGTAATTAAATCAAGAAAACAATGATGTACACTTCATAAACCCATTCAGAATTTCTCTGTGACAAATTTCTCACCAATGAATTTACTCAGGATGTAACTCAGTAACTGTCTAGCAATTCCTTAAGACCCCAACACTAAAGAACACTAATAGCTGAAACTATGACTGAAACATAACAATTTTTTAAAAAAAAAGACAATAATGTTTTTTATTATTCCAGGGATGTGCATGATTTATATGTAGAAATATCTAAGTTTTCTAGCACTTATACTCTAATTATAGAGTAGGAATACTCATTCTGTCATCTTTAAGGAAATTTTTTTAAAGTAACTAATAATTATTTTTTAAAGTAACTAATAATCCAAAAAGGTTTAAGTGAATTTATTCCTTCATTCTTTTAGGAAATAACACGTGCTTTAAAAAAGAAAAGAAAAGAAAACAAAACAAACCCAAAAAACCCATAAAACACTCACTATTGTCTCCACAGCAATTCTGAGAAAGAAAATGTTATCAAATACAAAAAGAGCAGTGAGGAGGACCTGCCTTCATATTATGCTGCTTTAGGGCCTTCCTACTAAAACACGAGGGGACCCAGCCCTGGCTTAAGACTGTGTGGCCTATTTGCTCAAACAGATCATCCCTGCTCTAAAAAGCAGAAGGATTTAAGTATGTACTTTGGGAGTTTAGTTTAGCCACTGCTTTCAATAGGTCAAGACCTTCACTGAGAAACATGAGAGCACCAAGTTAGCAGAAGAAAAGTGATACAAAGTGTGAAGTTCTCCATTGGATTTTGACAAGTACGTGCTGATGTTCAGGAATAAAACGCCCAAGTGGAAATGAAGCTGAAATATACCCATGAATACTGGCCTGTGTGTTCAATGGAACCTGAAGAGCTGAGAGGTTGGTTAGAAAGGCAGGTGCATCACACTTACCAGGGACGCCCGACGAGAACGCCGACTCATGGGCTGGTCAAAGGGCGGGCTGTTGATCTGCAGCTTCTCCAGGTAACCATCGGGGATCCTGATGTCAGCGGGCAGCGACAAGCGCTTGTTCAAATCCTGCAGCAAATAATGGGGAAAAGAGAAGGGACAAGTTGAATTCAGAATTTCCTAAAACATCTTCTAATGTCTGCTGTGTTACTATGTAAAACTGAAATATTTACACAATGAAAAATAATCTCACAAAAATGGTTTTAAAAGCATATTTGCTTCTTAAAATACCTCAACTTGCTTATATAACAGGTTAAAAAAACCTGTGCAAACTTATTACTCTGACAAGAGGAATGAAATATTAAAATGCAAATAACTACACTGTAGATAAATGTATTGAGTTTACTTGAATACTTATAGAGACCTGGAATACCAGAAATTGAGAATTCAGAGACTTGTGGATGCACTTCTTTTCATACAGTAGTTACTTTTGTATAAGAAGAGATTTCCATAATCCCCTCTCTTTCTCTCAACTACAAAAAGCTACAAACTTAGTCTATTTTTTCCAGTCTCACAAAACAGAATCACTTCATTATTAGAGCCAACTATTACAAATATTACTACATTTCTTTTATTTGCAGCTCTTTACTACAGGATCTTTTGAAAATGAAAATGCCATTACATGTAAGCCATTTTCTCTGCATCACATTTTGGTTTTCCCCAGTAATTTTTTTCAGCAACAACATACATTATTTTTAAGACAAGAGGGAAACAAAATCACTTTATTTTTTACCAAATGAGAGGAGATGAAAGAAGATTTGTTTCTGCACATTTGTATTGTTTTTATCTTCCAGTTTGGCTTTAATCTCAAACATGCCAAGAAACAAAAATATTAAATATTGTCTCAAAATGGCCAGTCACCATTTCATGAGATAAAAGGACATCACAACCAGACTCACAAAAAATGGTAAGTCATTTCTGAAACAGCAGGAACTGTTTTTCAGTGTAGGTAGTTTATTCAAGTAAAGAAAGTCATGCTCAACATCAAAGTGCTCAATCCACTCCCAGAGATTCTACCCTGAAGCTGAGGACATCTCTGGAAGCACCACTGTTTTCACACTTCTCTCCAGCACAAGAGGTAACTCTGTATTTCTGTTGGCAGACCTGAGATTTAATCAATACTGACCTGAGGGCAGTAAAGCCTTCTTGAAGCTACTCTTTTCTGCCTTACCTATCACCTCCAGCTGGGCATCCTGAGCTAACCCAAATGTTGGCAGCTACATCCCTGTTCGGTTCCCCTCAGGCTTGACCGTGTGCTTCTACTCATGTCTGGAGCAGCTTTGAACCATTTCAGCATGCTAAATAATCAAGAAACTCTCAGGCAAAGTGCATAGCTTCCTGCCAGCTTTGTGCTCCAAACAGGTTCAGTGTAAGGTCAGACAAGCTCACAGCCTGAACGCAGGGCAAGGGAGGCACAGCAGGGCAAGCCCGGGAAGCCGGCAGCCAAATTGGCTTAGGCTGACAAAGAACTGGATCGTCAGACTTTTCAAGACTTGAGATCTTGGTGAACAACTTGCTAAGCTTTCAGTGATGGGAATGTATTTGAACCGTGTATATACATGACCTGTAAACATACCTGGAGCAAAAGCTAAGCAGAAAACACCAGTTAAAGAGATAGACTTTGAAAAACCTACATAATTTGGGAATTAGTTCAATCTCAGGTAGGACAGAAGTGTTAATATATATCCCCCTGGATGATTTACATATTCTATTCACTACGGCCACCCCATTCAGGCAGAAATGTTTGGATAGAGGCCAGAAAGCGCTAATTTCTGGCAGCTGATCCTCCTGTTCTGCTTTTGCTTCTCACATCTCCTTAGGTACAGAGCACAAAGCCTGCTAGCTTCTGCTTTGCTGCTCAACATGAGCTTCTTTGCACAACTGGAAAAATCAACATCAATTTTTTATCTACTACAGAATTTTTAAACTGTCCTTAAACAAAAAAGTGCTGTTAACAGAATGGCAGCTTTGACCAACATTTTGAAACTAAATTAAAAGAAAACAGAAGGTATGGCTCTGGTCTGGCATACTTTCTAGTTTATTAATTCATTTTCAACTTGCATATTTTAAATTTTTTAAAACATTGGCAATTGTAAAACTGCCTGTGTGCTTTTTGCGAGAGTGGTAGAATCAACATATTGTAACAGGACCTGCAAGTATTCCCTAGAGTAAAACACTATTTTCCACTACAGTAATTTCCTTTTCGCCAGGCTCTGCTAATGCCTCTCTTCCACTAAAGAGGGTTTCAGATTATGAAAAAAAAATATGCCATCCTATAATTTACTGCATTCCACAGAAAATTCTGGTAGCTGTTCACAACAGCTGAGCACAAAGGAAGGCATGTCACGTTGACCTGAAGAAAGCAGCTCTGACATGTCACTGCAGAGTAAAACCAGGAAACTGCTGGAACAAGACAGGGATGACAGGAAAAGGATCAGCATCAGTCTCTACCTCACCTTTCTAATGTAATCCCAGATCAGCACTGGGCCAATATAGTGGCTTTATGCTTTTTTTCTGATGGCTCAAGAACAATTCAAAAAATACCAAAAGAACAAAGAAAATATCAGTGAGCTGAGTTTTTCAATATAACTTCCTGAACACAACAGATATGACCACTATCCTATAAACTCTGTGACAAAATAGCTTTTTCCTGCTCTTACCTATTAACTCTCGTGGCACAGAAACATGTTGTAGTGCTCTCACTGTCCCACAGTGCTTGTTTAACAGGTGTATTCATAGGGACTTTAACAGAAAATGTTTACAGGGATATTGAAGTTATGGACCTCAACTCAAAGGCCTCAAGAAATACTGATCTGATTGTAACCCCAAGCTCTCCATGTGCATGTTCTCTCCCCTCACAGCACTCATGGCTGGCACAGCTGAAGTGGTGCTTCAAACCCACCTCCACAGCCAAGAAGCATTCCCAAGCATATCAAATTGATGGGTATACAGGAAGAAGGAAGCAAAGGCAGCCTTTAGGGCTGCAATGGCTATTTGAAAACGATGCCGCTGAGTGTGCACTGTGCACTCAACACACACCTTTTCACACGGAGGGCAAGGGAAACAAGGCAAGTCTAAGATTCTACACAGGTACAAAGAATCCCTTACTTTGAAGCCCAGCTATCATAGAAACAAGATAAAAATATGATAGACATGGAAAATATGGTTATGTGAGGTAAATGCAATTCTATTACAGAATTCCTGTTCCTTCATTTTCAAAACCTCTGTGTGTGCCATTTTTGCCACAGGCCCCATGACTTCAGAGATTCGTGTGACATCCTCAGTTATAAACCAAGACCCTCAGCTGTACGCTTCTATTTGGTGCTCCACAGAAGGCAGTACAGTCTGAGTCTAAGTACTTACTGCTGCTAAGGCCAAAATCAGTTCCAATTTATATAACCCCCCCAATACAGTAATCCACTTTTACATAAAACAACAACCCTCCTCTCTATGCAACCCTCATCTCAATGCGACTCCCCTGCAATGTCTTTCTTTAAAAAAAAAACCCTGATCAACCTGAAGAGAAATGGATACTATTTTTTAAAATTAGAATGCCTGATGTTAGTAACACTTCTTGGCCAACATTTATAATGTAGTAGACAATACATCACTGCAGTTGCTCTTTTTCTCCCCTCAGAAAAAAAAAAAAAAAAGAAAAAAGAGTATTAAGTGCCGAAAACCTAAATTTTTGCCACGTTATTTATAAAGTCAAACACAGTATCTATTCTCCTTAACTTTCTTGAGCTGAAGAAAGGTTCTTTTCTGTGAGATAACCATCATGACTTCATGGAAACTGCAGTAGGTAGTTTATAGATTTTTCCTCCAAACAATTTACACTACAATACTTCCAAAATTCATGCTTATTTGGCTATGTTAGAATGTCAACCAAGCCAAGACTTCCTTTTAGCAATTAAATATTGCTATCTAGCAGCCAGAAACCTTTCATGATGCCAATATTTGAAAGATTATAGAATTATATATAATAAGTCTTCTTTGTATTACAATTTTCCTTTACCTAACTCCCTAAAATAGACAAAATGGAAGAAAGTAATTTAGACTACAAATCCAAATAAGTGAAAGAAGGAAATTATTATGTTGTATTTGTCTGTACCACCTTAATTTCTCCCAGTTTTTGCAATAATTGAAGCAACCACCTCTTGGGAAAAGCAAGCAATTATAATTAAATGCTATACAGTAACATGAAAGGGGATTCATTAGATGTGCATGAGAGGAATAAGCAGAATGTTTCCTAGTGGCTAAATAGAAAAACTGGAAACTTAAATCACATCAGTCTGACGCAGTTGAAAAACCCAGTTAATTTCACTGAGAAAATGTTACAAGAAAAGCAAGAACCTACCAGACACCTACCAATTTTGAGCCTTAACTGCTCAAGACCAGGCAGTCTGCTGACACTCGTGCAGTCTGGTCATCTAATGGCAGCAGGACACTTGCTCTCCCACTAGGGGCTGACCCTGGTGAACAGTCAAGTCTTCCAGTGGAGCGTTCACTTTCTGCTCGCACTAAATGCAGAGAAGACTGAAGGATGGTGAGGAGATTTGTGGGTGTGGGTAACAGCAGCGTAGCAGGGAAAGCAAAAGCTGTGTGCCCCAGCAGAATGGGAAAAGGAACTGATTCACAGCTTCCTCTCTGCATGCAGGTGTCCAACAGCTTCCCAGAAAGCTGGGCTTAGCATGCACGTGGCCCAGGAAGTGCAACACAAATGCCATAGCCACAAATGTCCTCCTTCCTCCCCCCTGCTCCAGCTTTTACTGCTGAGTGCCATGGCAGATGGCACAGAACAGCCCTTTGGCCAGCTGGGTCAGCTGTCAAGCCCAGGGGAATCAGCCTGTGTCCCTGGTGGTGCTGAGCAGCCTTTAGGATGAGTCTGGCCTTGGTGCAGGAAGCCTGGACCTGCCCGTTCCATGCAATCGCCATCTCTACTCCCTCTCTGCTCCTGCAGCCATACCACTGCAACCCTGCTACAGCAAACCTGCTCTTCTAAACCACATGGCTGGCTGCTCTCTTGGTGTGACACCAGGCTGCAGGGCCAGCAACAGCAGGAAACAGTAGGGAAGTAGATTTTTAAGAATTTCTTAATTGTCTTAAATCTCTGTGCAATTCAGTGAAGAAATGAGAGACTTTCTGGCCAGAGGACTTAGTTCACATGTATTTCAATAACCAACTGAATATAATGGCTTGTTAGCACTTCCCATAGAAAAGAAAAAACTAAGAAACTTAAACCAAGGTATAAAATATCTTGCTAAAATGCTGTTTAAAGAAGTCAGAAGGAAACATGTAAAATTAATGGCAGGACTGAATTTTTCCCTATGCTCTTTGAGACTGTCAACACTACAAAGTTAAATGACTGTTTTTAACACTAATTTTGCATCCCTTCATAAATCTTCTAAATTTTTGAAGGTAGTAAACTAGAGCAACTCCCTATGTTATCTTATATATCCTTTTTTAAATGTAACAGATCTGTAAGTGGTGTACACAGACCCTCACCTCTAAGAGAGAGAATCTGGGTAAATTCCTTATAACTCTTAAGAAGCAAGGGTTTACTGGAATGCAAAACCTTAGCTTTTAGGGGCAACAAAGTAGTTCAAGTAAAGCAATTAATCTTTTACAGAATTGAAACTATATTATTTTCTTGTATTTCACTTAAGATTTATTTTCCCAAATGAGGATTAATTTATGAAAAAGCTCTTGTCAATTCATAGCATTTTCCAGTTAATTCTTTTATACTTAGCTTTAGGGTCAACTTGCAACAAAATATATCAGTATTCAATAAATGTGGTACTCTAAATGATCAAATGCCTATGGTTAACTGTATGTTATTTAATGAGCTGTTTTTTGATCCAGTTCCAGATTATACTCTGGAGAATATAGTCAGCCACCATTTGATTTGTTAGGGGAACTGGAATGCTTGTGGCATTTTCCTCCTCCTTCCACAACTTAAAACCACATTTTCTACCCTCATATGCAATGCTCATTCTCAGTTTTGCTTTACTACTGGTATTACTGGCAGAGAAATGCATTTGTTTTTATAGTTTTTCTGAAATTATATGAGTTTCACATTTGTCCTACTCTGCTTCATAGCAGATAAACATGTAAGCACTTGTGACAATAATACCACTTTGCTTTCTGTGGAGATAAACGACTCTAACTTGTGTTTATCTTTGTCATCTATTTCTAATGCCAGCTACAGCAAGTGCTCTAAGAAGAGCTACACTTTGTCCAGCCTTTTCTTTCATCTGGCTGACATCCAAATGTGTTGCTGTAACTTGATGTGGAAGTTCTGTCTACCACTGACTACTTACACTTGGGCACAAGAAAAGGAGGCAGGAATTTCACCTTAAATTCTGCAGGTTCTGTGAGCTGAGGAATTTGACATTTTACATATGCAAACCTGTCTTCTAAATGAAAAACAAACAAACAAACAAACAAAATACAGCCTTGCCCCCAAACTTGGTAAGTTTTTCACACATATAAGTAAATTCCAAAAATCCTTTTTTTTTCATTACCTCTGGTTCTCTTCTGGATGGCCTAAAATACTATTGCAAATATCAGTTTCTTCACTTGCCACCCGTAGTAAAACATTCACAAGACTTTATTACTAGAATTTTGTTACTATATTCTGTTTTTCACCTCTGTCAACTTTTTCCTTAGCTACCTACCCTTTTCTCCTATTTCCATAATAAAAACTTACCAGCTATTCCCTTTTATAATTGCCTGACTTGACTCATTTAATACTACATAGTGCCACACTGTGACACTTTTCAGTAAGTCTCATTCCTACCCACAGGTAATTTTCACTCCTCTTCAATCCTGTCAAAAAAATAAACCTATTTTTATTTGTGGAAAGAACACTGTTAACATTTTCCACTTTAAATCAGATATCATAACAAAAAAAACTTACAGATTTTGTTAATTCACCATTATTTGTTTTGGCCAAGATGCACTACACACTTCAGTTAATTTCACTGAAGTTTATAAAGATGATTCTAACTCAGGATAGACGATGTTTGAACTTTACATATTAAAACTGCTGTAAAAAGAAGCAACTTGAAACATTCACATTTTTTATGTGAAGTTTGTCTGTCTTCTGTCAAGTCATTTGTCTTTGACAGACATAGGACATTTAAAAAATAAACACTAATATTTATGATGAAACAGAAAAAATACGTAACCAGAAAACTGCCCCAGGGAAGGCTTTGTTGAGGTCTTCCAATTCCAATTTTCCTACACTACAAAAAGCAAAAACGAAACCCAGACTACTTTTATTTTTAACCTGTAACAAATGTGCCAATTTGCAGAGTGCCCCTTTCTTGCTCCAACAGTAAGTCAGTCTCTCTGGCACCCACTGGACTACCAGAGCTGCTCATCTTCGAACTGACAGGCCATTTCAGACTGTTACCACACTCACAACTGCAACTGCAGCACGAGAAAGAAGATTTGTCAGAAAAACTTGAAGGGAAAACCCTGATAAAACATCAGCCTCAGTCCACTCTTACTGACTGTTTCATTTAGCAAACCTAACAGCTGAGTATCTCCAAAGCCAGTATTTCATTGCCTGTGGCAGATGTTCCCAATGCTTTTGGAGGAGAAAGGGCTGGGTTTAAGAAAGTCTCATAACTACCCCTTCCAAACAAAGGAACTAATAATCCACTGATGCAAGGTTAGGAGTCAAGGGGAGTAGGATGCTGTCTCTGTCAGTGGGTGACACAAACTATGCTGCCAAGCTACATCATTATGTACCTTATAATCCTTATTGCTTTGGCTATTCCGTTTATTGGTGAGCTACATTTCCAGACCAATCATTATTTAAGTATGTAGTTCAGACCAATCATTATTTAAGTATGTAGTTACTATATGGCAACAGACAACTTGCTGGTCACTTCTCCCTTAAATTTTAGTTTATCTTTTAAAAGTTGATTCTGCTAAATTCCATCCATGAAATTTTGCTACAGCCTCACAAAGAAAAATAATTGTTCTTCTAAGTCTACAGACATCAGCCTGACAACCCAAACAATCCACCATGGATCAAATGAAAATGTTCCTGTGTAAGCATGGCTCTGAATTGGCCTTCTACCAGCTTCAGTGAGAGCCAGTGAGACATCTCAGCTGCAATCACAGGCTGTTCACTAGTTACTCATTGCGCTTTTGTTCACTGGAGAATGCTTAATGACATCAAAATACTGCATCATACAACCCTCTGTGCAACACAATTCAACTTCATTACATGCTTACTGTAAAAGAACCTCCAAAACCAACCAAATTTTTACACTATTTTTTCCTTGCATATTTTAACAAAGAATGTGTATTATGTGCTACCTCACGATACACAAAGCAAACAAATTAATTTTAAGACATCAGCTTGTGCCAGTAAGAATTTAAACATTCTAATATACAACTTTTAAGCATGTACTTACTGTATCATTTTAGTATCAGATACCATGTGGAGTTTTTTCTGAAGGTTGCCTTATCAATTTTCAGTGCATTTTTGTCAAATGACAGTTAGCACAGTTGAAGCCAACTGGATCCTCTACAGAATTATGACATAGAACAAGACTGCTAGAGGCAAAAATAAAGATATGAAAAACTAACCCTAAACCAGAGAACATATTTGTAAAAAACTATTATTTGGTTACAGCTCTGTAGACCTTCAAGATCTTTAAGAAAAACACCAGCATACACAAGCACCAAAAGAAACCTACAGCATCCTTGCAGCACACTATTTTAATACCTTTATAAATAGGCTTCAATTACTGTAACCAAAAAGACTATTTTAATAGCTGGGATGAGTTATCTATACTGGTCTTCCTTATATGTATATAAAGCCCTCATCATTCCCCCACACAACTGACAGGTTTAGGTATAATTTCATTATGATGCATAAAGTGCATTTTTTCTGCGTTAGCAGCATGATTTAGATCTGAATATTAGATTTTTCCTTTATACTTGAATGTTGTTACTGTTACAATTTTACTGAAAACATTAAATCACAATTATTCAATTACTTTTCTGCTAAATTTGAGGAAAGTGTCATCAAAGAATTTTTCCATTAGCAGCAATAATGAAAATACAATCTTAAGATCCATCTACAAAGGATCACTGCTAGATTTCACATCACAAATCCATACTGGTTTTTATCAAGTCAGCTGAAATGCAGCACAATTTAGGAAAGCATCAATTTTGAGTACTGAATCAAGGGGCTCTTTTACATTTGGGACAGAATTGACCCCAAATACGGTGGAATTCCTTCATCATTTAAATCAAAAGGTCTTTTTCCAGATATGCTAATCAAGTACAGAAAGCACTTTCAGGGACTTTATCATGAGATGGAGCCCACAGGCCATTTCAGACTCAGAAGAAATACCAGTGACCACAATGACAATGCATGTTCTCTGCCTCCTGCCCAACAAAAACACAGCTTGTCAGACTGGATTTTGACATGCCAGGCAAAGACAAGGAGCCCAGCCTCGTCTGTGAAATATTATTACAAATTCTAGGGGTAAATCTCTGCTTTGGGACTAGGTGTCACATTTTCCCAGCACATCCACTATCATCAATCAACAAAGCAAGGACTTTACCACCAGCAGCTGAAGAATGTTATTGCCAATATCTACAGTATTGGCAATACTGTACACTACAGTACAGTGGCCCTCAAATAAGAATGTTAAATAAATATGAATAATATAAAAATTAAAAGCATAGAAACCAGTATTGCAAGCAGATATCTTTGTTTTTATTTATTTTAGCACCATGAAAAACTTAGGAAATGTGCTAAGCATCTTTTCATTAGTATTTGCAACAATTAGTATTTTTGAAGGCACATAATTAGAATTACAGGCCAATAGGTTCTTTTAAGCAGGCAAAAATATGAATTCTGAACACTTTCTTTTTCAAGATACATCTAGTGTATTTAGTGTATATTAGTGTACAGTACTTCTCACATTAAGTGAGAATTTTCATTTCATGGATATGCTGCTTAGGCTACCAACTAGCTGAAAAAACCTGCTCTTTCACACATTTTTTAAAAAAACCACAGGCTGCTATTTTATTTACTTCATCTCTCCCATTACTTTTAAAGAGAAGGGTTTAAACTGTTCAGCACAAATACAGTGTTCACAAACTGCATTCCAGGAGCTTCTATTCACATCCAATGAAACCAAACAAAACAAATACATGTGTCAGAAAACCAGTTTTGAAAAATATGAGAAAGGAGAAATGAAAATCAAATGTGAGACATTAACTTTCCTTTCAGCAAGTATATAAATACACACGAAATTTGTGACAGATTATACCAGAAACAGTTGAAAATTATTCTTCTGGGGTTTTTTGGTTGGTTTTTCCTTTGGGTTTTTTTTTGGGGGGAGGGGGAATTCTTTGTTTTCTTATCATTTTATTGCATCATAAAGCTTGTCACGAAGTGAACTTAGAGAATATCGGGAAGAATGGAAGAATGTAAAAAATAATAACAACTATATAGATACCATGTCTGATTTTGTTTGCCTGCTAAATTGCCAGCTTTCAAGATACCACTCTGTAGCACCAGCCTCAATATAAACCCCGCTCAAATTCAGGGTCTATGGCTGTGTGACTCAGCAGTAGGTGCTGGGCAGCAACACAAGATAATAAAGCAAGCTCTGCCTTACTTACTACTATACCTTCCTGATTTCTAAACATGGATTTCTGTATGTTTTCATCAGTTTCTGTAATATAGTAACAAGAGAAACTGGCCCGAAAGGAAAAAAGGTAGTGTAGGTTACCAGCTTGTAAGCAAAACAAGGCCAAGAGGAAGGAAAAAGACAATACACCACTGCAAAAACACAAACCTGGACCTTTAAAACAGTTCTGTGTAATATTAATTACTAACACTAGCATTTACATCATCAACAATGCTTTAAGTACCAAAAGGTAAGTCCCATGAAAAAGTAGCTAGTTGAAAATAAACCAACATCTTGAATATGGAAATGGGAAATCTGACCTTCCTGGATTAAAGTGCGGCTGGAGTACAGAATATGAAACTGCACCCCATTACTGACTTTTCATCTGATGCATTTCTGTGATTATGAGAGATGTGTTTTATAGATGATTGAACACATCCAATGTCATACTAGACTACTCCTAAATGGAACTTAAAGGAAACCCAAGACATCAAGACACAAAACCAAAAAAGCATGTATTCTATCCTTATAGAAAGAACATTGCCTAGGGCAGTAACTTTTCTAAAGGAGTATTTGCAAGTGGAATCCAAGAACTTTAGCACCAGAATGACAAAGGTTCTCAACAGAAGGTCAAAAAAAGTGTTAATTGCTGATAACAAAGGCAGTTACCCTTTAAAAAGTCTTGGAAAAGGCATGTTGAAGTCATCTGTTACCTAAGCTGAAATTCTTTTACTTGTTGTAGTGACAGTGTTCTGTAGAAGAAATGAGTCTGCCAATCAAATAGATCAAAAGGAGGTCCATCAGCTTAATCAAAACCATACTAGTAATTTAGAATATGCACTTGGGTTTTTGAAGGGAGCTTCTGAAATCACCAAGGGTCACAGAAATATGAAAGTGGGAGTTTATAAAAAGGGTAATGCATTTTCCAGTGTAACCTTGAAAAAGGTTGAGAAAAATGATACAAGCATGACTGAATGGAGATAGTGCAGTGACCACTGAAAATCAAAAGAAGCCTTGATTGTATTCAGCTTCAATTTTTTTTCTGTCTAGTACTGTAATCTTCTGGTAGGTGATCATGTGCTTAGATTCACAGAAGTGACAATCAGAAGAAAAGCTACTGCTTTCTCAAGAGTCAGAGAGAAGCAAGTTCAACAAAAGCCAGTAAATGTGGCACAGATAGTTCTGCAGCTGCCAAGCACAGAAGGAAGGGGGAAGGAAGAAACTTTGCTCAGAGAAGGCCACAAATAGTAATGTCTCCTTGGTATACAAGGAAGCCACCTGGATGGTAAGATAGCCTGAGCATTCAGCCCTAGGTATCTTAGATAAAGTGGCTTCCTCCTTCCAAAACTAAGGGCAGAAGAAAATCCTGTACTGCTCATGACCAAAAGCCTGGGTCAGTACTGCATCCAGCCTGCTGTTCAAGTATTTAAACAATTGAACGGAGCTGAGAGCGCCCTATTTGCACATGAGAATGGAAACCTACAAATCACATTCTAATCTGAAGCCTATCAACAAATTCTTAACACTTTTATCAGCTGAAATATCAATTAATTTTGTGTATTTTTCTTAGGAGAAGGTACACTTGCCCAGGTGGACCAAGAGCATGTTGAGTTACTCAGACTGTGCGTCAAGGCCCCCAAAGCAGTTATACCCTGGTAAAGAGTGAAGCCCAAAAAAACCTTGCTTTTCATCTACATTCTTACTTTTGGAAGGTGACCATCACAACACACACCTGCCTACAGCATCAATTTGTAGCCTTTGTATTTCCTCCTGTTCAGTTACAAGTACTAACCATGCAGCTAATCCTCTCAGGGGAGAATTATCCCCCATAGCAATGTGGTAGGAGCAGTCTGATCTGGAACACACTTCTGTCACTAATGTGACAGTCAGATGGATAAGAACTGTTTCTCAGGATAAAATATCTGGGAAACAGGTTGGTGAACAGTGGGTTATGGCCCTCCGCCAGTTCACATGCTAAGACAGCTAACAGACCTTGGACTTCTGGGAAAGGGAAACAGATGTTTCAATTTGCACAGACTGTTTCTCCTTATTTTTTATCCACCACAGCTCTTAGTGATGCACTCACTGTCCACTGCATAGGCACAGGGCCCCCAATGAACACTTACAGCTTATAACATAAATTTATATTAATGCATTACATCTTTTCTAGCAAAATCAAACTGAAAATGCTTTAAGCTATAGTTCCATGATCTGGAGAAATGTTTCTCATTGCATGATGAAAACACCTGCACTTAAAATAGAGATATATGTGTAGACATTCTTAAGCTACACCACAGACACTTCAAAAAAATTATTCCATCCATTTTGTTTGATAAACAGTCCTACCGACTTAGTAGATAATCATTCATATTAGCAGAAGAGTAGAAGTCATTTTAATTAAAACCTAACAGCTGTTTGAAGCCAAACTCTTCACACAATAGATCCTCACACCTACCGTCAGCATGGTTCCTGCCTGAACGAGTGGCAGGAAGGAGAAAGAAAAGGAAAAAGCAGCTGCTTTACCAACAATTTGCAGTCTGTGGATTACAAGCAAAATAAACTTTATCTAGGCAACACAGTGAGACTCTGGTATTTTCTCTTTGTCTTCTAAGCACATGATAACAAGGAACAATCATTATTAAAAACCCAATCTCGAACCACAACTGCAGCGTTGTTGAATTCAGAAGCAACCACATTATCACCTCCCTGTCATGCTGGCCTAAATTATAACTGATGGGGGAATGGGGGGGGGTGGATATAACAGACTGAAAGCTGGTATTTCCATGGCTGCTATTGTGCATGGGAAGTTTTCACCCCAGCAGACTTTTCACAGCAGAGCAGGGCTCTTTCTCATTTCACTACCACCACTTCATACTCAAAATGTTTCATACTTAGGTTACACTGCAGTATAATGATTTCCTATCTAAAGCAGGGCAAGTTAAGGTAATGAAATTTCCACTTTCAATTGCGATGGAGATTCTGCTTAACAAATATGTTTTTCATTTCTCTCTGCTGTTTATTTTGTATTTCTCTATATGAAAATTTTGGAAAGATCAAGTTTTACTTCCCAGTAGAATCTTTCATATATTCTGCAGCAGAGAATATGTCTGCTCTTTGACATTTTATTTGTAGCTATGCATTACTTAGGACGGGTAGTGCAGTGGGGATGGGCACTAAAAATCAGAAAGTGTATTCTAATGGACAAAATGTGTCAGGAATAATAAGTTTTTTTTTTTTTTGCTAATTAGCACTTTGAGTACAGTATGCAATTTTCAGCAAGCATTTAATAAAACCTGGTTGGATTGCTAATTTTCAGAATCCTAGAGGAAGTTCAAGCTGAGCATAAAAAATTTGGTTATATATACAAAACTCCTGTAACTAAAAAGGATGTGTCAAGGTTTCAACTTTACCTGATTAGTTACCTTCAAAATGAATTATGACTTCGGTCAATTCAGCAGAAAGAACCAAACATATATAACCAAGAAATTATGTACAAAACCACTATAAATACAGCAAATATTGGTCAAACTAAGCACAAGAAAGGACACAGCCACAGTGTGACAGGCACATTCATCTTAGTGAGGAGGAACAAGGAATATTGCTTTATTGTGTTATCCAACTGTGTATGTTTAATCAAATACCTTCCACAATGGATTTCAGCTGGAGCTAATGACCTCAGCAGACTACAGCAAAAACATTCTGTCACACATGTACTAATTTACTCCAACCTGTAATGTACAGCATACAGCTATAACTCATCCTAAATGGCTATAAAGGGAGGATGTCCTCAGGCTACCCAATGTCTAGAGACACCAGATCGCCACCAGCCATCAAAATAAAACTGAATAATAGAAACTTACTTCACAACACAGATTGCTTCTTTTTCTTTATATAATCACATTGCTACTACTGAATCAGCCAGCTCCACCGCACAAATCCCACAAGGCGTACGGGCACAACTCTTTACAAGAGGAAAGAAACCTTGCTTTGGTTCCCCCAAAGGTCAAGGAAATAAGTGATCCCATTCCACATGGAGCAAAATGAGTAAAACTGGGTCTTTTGTGGATTTATACCTTGTAACTGAACTCATATATGGATATTGCAACTGAACTCATATATGGATATATTAAAAACTGCTGGTTTTTAACTAGCAGTGGATACATCAGCAATGTCTCCCAATGTACAGCTTTTTTCACAGAAATTAATAGAGAATTAGAATCTGAGATTTCTAGCAATCTGTCAAAACTGACAGAAAATGACCCATGGGATAAAAAGAAGGAGGAAAATACAGGCAGACAATGTAATCACTTAAAGCCTTTTCACTTAGGAAATGAGAAAGTTGACTTGAAAAGATTATCATTAGAAAGGTATTTTAACCAAAGCTATGAGATTGTTGCATTTTCCTCCCTCTGGAATTCCCAAACAGGTGCAAGTCCAACTTAATCTGCTACAAAGTACTTCTAAAAAGCAAACTTAAGTCCACCAAAAGCATCTCTTATTCTTAAAATTCAGAAGTGAGATTGTTTGCACTCATCAGCATGAAATCTTACAGGAAAAGTCACTGTATCAATACTACAGTGATTTGAGGGAAACATTACAATTCTTACAAAATATACATGAACAGATGCCAAAAAACCATTTGTTCTCTCTCTCATTGACTGAGCAAGCCAATGAAGAAATAATGCTAATTTCAACAGTCAGAAGCAAGCATTTGGAATTTGGTAGAAAGTGAGAAAATCAGCATTGCATACACAAAAGGTAAAAGCTTCCTAAAACCTCTTAAACAGTAATATTAAAATTGTTTTACAATTGAAGAGGCAAATGAAAAGATGCTTTTATTTGAAAAAAAAAAAAAGCCTTCTGAAAAATTACACAGGAATTTCCTGACCTTTACTATTCCTGAGATCTTTACTAATTTCTTTTGGAGTTCTAGAATTCCAATACAAAAGAGAATCCTTTAATGGTTCTTAGCCCTCTCTGGAAGACCTGATGGATTTCCATTTCAGTTTGTTAATTTCATTATGAATCATTAATTTCTTTTTTTCTTTCCTGTTCTAAATATGCATTTCAAAATGGAGAAGAAACAGACAATGAACAAAAAGCAAATAATACTTTTAAGTAATTTCCTTGATTTTTAGCTTCTCCAGCATATATTCTGATAAGCAGATTTTCACAATGACTTTTTTCCTTAATTGAAGTATCCTGCATAAACCAGTAAACCCACCTTTGTTCTCCCAAGTAAACTTCAGCAAGCAAAGCCAGGAAAACAAAGGTCTTAGATCAAATAACATAGAAATTTTAAAATTTGAATACAAAACCTCCCAGGTGCAAGAAACTATCTAAATAATTAATACAACTAATTCACACATTTTTGAAATCATATCTGCACTATATGCTTGAAGCCTTGGAATTCCAAGCATAACAGAACGCCTCACAAAAAAAAATTTTTGGCATGGACACTCTACGGTAACTTATCTAAATCAGTTTCTCAATCCAGCATTTGATATGAACCTTGAATGAAGATTCAAAATCTTACAGCTATGCTTATTGCAATGTATACCAAAAACAGCAACTACAAAATTCTACATGTTTCTGTAACAAAGACATCATTATAACTGCAACTTTTATACACTCCAGAAAAAGGGAAGTGTTCTGTTTTAGTTCACCAAGGGAAATGACAACAAAGCAAGCACAAGGGTGGCTAGTATTCATAATGAGAGCCATAAATAAAGGAAATTATGTGCACAGTTATTCATAAGGTACTTTTCCTCCTTTTGTTTACCATCCTGTAAAGTTCCGTTCATGAAAAAAAACAGGAAGAGAGGAAAAGGCTGAAGCAGTCAAGACCATCGCTGCTGCTGTACCATTACTTTTGCAAAGACTAGAAAAACAGTGTTAAGTAAAAAGTGTCTAAACCATGTATCTTCTTGAATGCATTCAGTGGCTTGCACACAATGAAACAAAAAGCTATTCAAATGCTGCACGTAAGAAATTCCTCCCAAAAATTCAGGTTTCAAAACATATTTAGATTTTCAAATTTAACAGCTTATAAACAGTGCAAGATAACCATTGTTCTGTGTGATAAATGGAGATAAATTTAAACAGTATGAAAACAATGCTCTCTGCATGAAATATATGGCAGAATGGTCGGTTAAAGTTAATTGAAAAGACAACCAGTTACAACAAACAATTAAAGCAACTCCCAACTCTCTTGTCAGTTGAAATGATCCTTATATGAAAAGTGAATTACCTCCATTGAGATTCGTCTGTGTATCCGGTTTCTGAGACAAACTCCTGTGGGAGACTGAACCTCATCAGATGACGTTCCAGAAGCTTGATCACTTTCCCCATCCGATCCCATTTTCAAATTTTCATGAACAATATCTTAAAAATAATCCAAATAATTGAAAATAGTTAAACAGCAATGCCTCAAATAGCTCTTTTGTACAGAAGGAAAATAACTGAATCATTACTGTGCACTGAGTTACAGCAGAGTCAAAGACTCATCACAGCCATGGCAGACTTGATACACACTTTTTATGACTCAGTAATAACCACAAAATGAACAGGATTATTTTATAGGAAGTCTATGCAAACTTACTTGAACTGCAGCAAAACCCAATTTTCCAAAACGAAAGACAGACATTCCAATTCCAGCTGTAATTCCAAAAAGCCAACACCCTCTCCCAGCTTCAGTTCCTAAAATTCCTCAGTACCACTTCTCCTTTAGCTGCTTTTGCATATACAATGTTGCTGAGAATAATTAACATTTTCAAATCAGACTAACTAATGCTGGTAACCTAAATATATCTTCAGAAACTTTAAAGTCCTACCAAGAGGTATAGTAGTATTTTCAGAAATGGCAAATACAGAAGCTTCAAATAGAAAATCCCCTGGCATCCATGTGTGAAGTCAGGGGATGTATTAGAACCATCTAAATCAAGGTCCACAACATACAAGTGCATTCAGTAGAAGACCTGACTTTTAAGAGACATTAAGTGAAATCCGTGACCTTATGGAAGAATTTACCTAACTGCTTGAGTTATGTGATGCAGGACCTTCATGTCACCTGAAGTTGTTAATTTTTACACAATCCTTAAGATTCCTGCACATAAAAGCTTATGTATATGGTATGAACACATACATATATACATTGCTTTTAAGAACCAAAGGGTTTTTCAGACTTTGGAGACAAACACTGTAATCAACAAAAGAAAATCAAGGCAGTGTCATTACAGCATAAAGAGCCAAATGATTTGCAAAAGGACACATGGGAAAGTGGCCATACAAGCAATTTACTATGAGTAATGCTCCATCATCAACTTTGAAATAACTGAACGGCAAAATTACTCCAGAAATTAAATACCTATATGTATAAAGTAGGTGCTTCAAAAGGCACCAGTTTCCCTGCTGTCTCCTGATCCTTGTTAGAAATCATTATCTTCAACAAGGTGTAAAAGAACCTGAGGAACAACTAAAAATCCCAGAACTCTATCTCTGAAAAATGATAGTATTAGCTAAATACACAGAGATCAATTCAGCCTTACCACCAACACACCTGGAAGTATTTAACATTTGCAAAGCAGTACAGCCAATTAAAAAAGCCCTCAAAAACAAAAAGAGAAATTGCAAGTTCTACCACTATCAACAAGCAAGAAAATTGGATTTTTTGGGGAAAAAAGCACCACTAGAGCTATGTTTCATTATCTGCACATCTTCTAAAATATTTTTTATCTAGCTTGGCTCACATAGAGTCATGCACACTTCAAAGGAGTAAATTCTTCCTCAGTACAAACAATTTCCTTTTATGGAAAACAGAATGGATATAAAAAGAAAGATTAATTTGTAAGTTATTAGCAACACATATTTTAACTCAGAATACTGTAATTAAACACAAACAAAGCATGCATCTCATGCACAAAGCAAATTTGCCAGCAGTGATGCAGATTTATATTGTCTTTCTATCAAAAATCCACACTGAATCAGAATTTTCCCTGCAAGTCATGCTCAGATTTGGACTAAATGAAAAAAACCCCAAACCTGCACTCCTTATACAATGAGCAATCTTCTGATTTCAAACAAGCTAAATACTTATCAGTGCTTCTAAAAGCATGGCAATGCGAGCCACAGAAAAACAGTTTCAGAAAGTGGTTCCTAAAGATCAGCCATAGTTTTCAAGCTAAGCAGAAAAAAATGTGACTCTCTTCTGCTAAGCCTCTAAGAAATGTTTTCTCTGTAGTGACTTGACAGCTGTCTTTTTAAAAATCTCTAACAAACTGTGGAAAATTAATTTTATTAATATAAAAGCATTATTTAAAACATACTTGCAGCAAAGCTGTTATGCCAGCACTGTTATATCTGGTATAACAGCACACTCAGCATACTGTTTCTTTAATAAAAACTCTCCTTTAAAATACTTTTCTGAGAGGTCATGTAATCCAATTTAGCAATTACAGCTCTTTAGATTCTGTTAGCAAAATGAAGTGTAACAGCAACTGACAATTGCTCCCCAATCTGTTGATCCCCATGTTAAAACAAGCCCACTGGTTGGGACCCAAAGTCTACTGTCTTCATGGAAGCTAGGCAAGGCACAGTTATCTTGGCAATCTCACAAAATAAAAACTGACAAAATTAAAGTAGTACTGTGTTTTAAGCCATGGTGCAATTACATAACTTCTTTTTTAAAGAGACTGATTTATATTTTAAAGAGACATAATTACTTTAAATAAAGTAATTATGGGACAGATACTATCATATTTGTCACATTTAATTCATAAAAGCATTTTTATTATGAATTTACAAGTAAAAAAGGAGAATTGGAGATTCAATGCTCAGAACTACATAGAGCACCCTAGTTGACAAAGATAATTCTTCTTCTACTAAGAAGATCACCTGTGTAATAACACACAACTAAGAGCACTATTTCAAGAACTAGTACTACAAACCCATATACCTGGGACAGATAATGTAGCTGCAAGGAAATACTGTTCTTTGTAAATCAGGAATGTGAAGACAAAGAGGGTCTGTACCATCAAGTCTAAAAATGCAGTATTTCAGACTTATTTAAGACGATGCTTTGAATACCACTGTGATATGATTAATTCTGGTAAGTCTGGATAAGCTACATACCCAGAACCAAGAAGGTTTATGCAGGATACTGGCTGGAGCAAGCAAAAATGTATCATTAAGCACATGCATTTCCAATAGGCTAAATACCCAACTACTCCTATCTATAAGGGTTTGCAGATGTTTTAATTATTTTCTAAACAGATATAATTATAAGCTTTTTAAAAATAACTTGACTGTGCTGTCATCTGATATAAATGCATCCTTTTATCTGATTCAATTAAAAAGGCATTAGTAGAGCCTTATGTTCATTATTTTAATGGCATAAACCCCAGACTAAGGCATTAACCCAAACATTTTAATCATTTTTACACAGGTGCACAATGATGCTTAAATAAGCAATGATGAAAACCATTAAAATATTTCTCTAATTTCTCTAAGCATTTCTATAGACAAGTTTACCTGCATGAAAGCTTGCTTGCATAGTCTTCAGAGGTTTTAATCATTCAATAATGTATTGAATTGATTTCATTGCAATACCAAGCCATTCTCTTACATAGATTATTTATTTTAATGTACTCCACATATCTCATTAAATATCTAGAATGGCCATGTAATGAAAAGCTAGGTGCAGATAACTACAGTATAACAGGGAAACTACAGAAGTACATTTAAAGGAAAAGGCTGTCCTCGTTTCTGCTGTGAGGAACACACCACAGAAGGAATTAATACAGGGAACCTGCAGTGCAGCAAATGAGAACTCCTCCAAGTGAGCCATAATCAAAGTCACTAATTAGTACTGAGTCAGACTGCATGATCTTTCCACCTTACTTCAAATTATTACAAAAATAATCGTGTGACTTGCATAACAGATTTCTTCCACGGTGCACTTTTCCAAAGCTTATTTTTCTATGAAGTGGCTACACTGTACGATTAATTTCAGTGATAATTCAAATTGAGGAAGACCATAGTGAGAAATTGCCTTTGCCATTACCATTACTGAACTATGGAATGCTGTATGGAAACACCATTTCTTTCAAATAATATTTATGCAAAATGAAACAAAACTTCTCCATAACTGTATCAACACAACTGGCAAAAGCAAGGATTAACTCTCTCCTGGCTGTTACTGCAGTTCACCAGCACGGCCAAATTCAGTTAACTCTGCACATTCCAGGAGCCTCTCCAGAGGTGATGTTAATATAAATATGGAACAAAGACAGCTGGATTCCTTCTGCATTCAGCCAGGTCAGGTCCAAAAAAAGTTTATTACCTCTGGCTTCATCATGGACTGCAGCAGCTAAATGTTTCCAGAGGTACAAGACTGTAGAAGCTGTACAGATGTAACTGAACTAAAAAAAATCTATCACCTAAACCCTCATTGAATAGTTTCACAATCTTGTCTGAAAATCACTTCTATTATTTAAAATCATTCTGGTAACTGAATACTGAAAGTTAAAATTGCTAAAAAATTTTCTTAAAAAGGCATAGCTCAAAAATTTTTCCTTTACACAGCATTTTACAAAACATAAAGCTAACAGAGAATTTCCAAGTAGAAATTATTTTTAAAGTATTTTGGCATTTTACACATTATCACAACTGCAGAAACTCAAGTTCAACGCTCAAAAAGCAAATGGAACTCCAAAATCCTCCTGGGCTTCTCAGTCAACTTTTATAATGATAATCTCATTCAAACATGGGCAACATGAAGATGCACTTGTGGCAGGTCTCAATTTAATCTGGTTTTCTTTAACGAAATAACCATCCTTTACCTCACATGATTTTGTATTTCAAGGATACCTTTCTGATACCACTTTTCTACCTACAAAATAGAGGAAAAACTGTAAAGAAAAGAGGGTTGATGAAGAAAGCAAAGGAAAGTCTCATGCAGTGTAGCACATTTGACTATTTTGTTTCTGATGTAATTATCCCAACAGGGAAAACCTCAGCTTCCTGATGAGTAATAGCCATTCTCATATGGCAGGAACAAAATAAAGAAAGATGTGAAAAGGAGCAGAAAGAGGAGTTATGATTGCATATACCTGTACCTCTGTTTTTTACCACTAGATAACACATACAACTAGCTTGTATTTCCACCTAATAAGGAGTTTAAAAAAAGGCATTATCATATCCAAAGCAAAAAGATGTGTTTAACATAGACATACTGAGCAACCAGGCCCAGTGGAAAGTGTCCCTGCCCATGGCAGAGAGGTTGGAACTAGGTGATCCTTTGAGGTCCCCTCCAACCCAAACCATTCTGGGATTCCATGTTACACTCAGTACATACATCTATTCCATACTACTTAAAAAAATTAGAAATTCTTGTTAAGGGCAACACAAGTGAGAGAGTACAGGCACCTCTGTACTCAAACACACATCCTTGCTTCTCCTGTACTTAGTTTACATGTATCTAGTTTGACAAATAATCCAGAAAGACTACATATTCAGACAAAAACAGATTCCTCTAACTAGACAATTTTTTTTTTAAACTCTCTCTGTTAAATTCTTGGCAACTTAATTACTGGTTTGGCAAAAATGAAAAAGCAAATACTGTTTACAGGACTTGAGAGGAATCAGAAACTGATAGAGTAGTCAAACCATGCACACTAAAACCCATTTTCTTGTGTGATAGCAGCAGCTGCTAGAGTAAAGTCAAAAGGATATACATCTTTTTTCAGTTGGAATGGTAACTCAAGCAGTAAAAAGGGATTTTTTTGAACATGATGAGTGGTATTACACCAAAGGAGGACATAAAGGGTTTGACTACTATCTTGAAAATTCATAGCTTAATCTCAAACATCAGTTTATCGCACTTCTAAAGGAGGGCAGGAGATTGCAAAATAATATAAACTCTAATTAAGCTGTGACTTGCTCTCATTTTCTAGTATCAATTAATTAAGCATAATTTAAAATAACATAAAAACAGGATAAAACACTAATGGTGACTGGAGGCACCAATTTGACAAATTACTTGAAGAAAAAAAAATTCATAACTTATTTGCTTCACAGAAGCACAAATAGCTCAGGACAACAATAAAAAGGTAATTATAACTGAGTTGCCTGAATTTGTCACTGAAAAAACCATTTTTTTCTCCAGAACAATGAGATGTAATACAGCAGTTCTTTTAAAATTCCACATATAGGATGAATAGTACATTTATTGTACTTCTTGCCAATGCTTAACTGAGGTGGATACATGGGTTCTTTTCAAAGTATTAAGAAAGAATATTTTGTTACTTTTGCAACTTTTAAAGTTGTAAAAAATTCATGGGTGTTTTCTGTGTGCTCTTCTAATTGCTTTCTTCCTGAAAATCTTAACAGACATTCAGTGCCTTAAGAACAAATTTCTCGAACTCCAGAAAAAATTACTGCATACTCTGATATTTATTAAAGCAGTAAGAGTATCTGTACCTCTTGCTATGCATCAATACCAACATTATTTTTCACAGAAAAAGTATTTGAAACAAACAATGCAGGAAATTACCTAATCTGCTCCCATTTCTGGGCATTGCCATGAAAGAGCCGAGGCTGCCCCCGATGACGCTGTGTGGTCTCCGTAAAGGGGGCTTCTTGAAAGATCCCGTGTACTGGTGGAGAAATGAGTGCATGCTGTGAGACGTTGGAGGCCTGCCATTCTTCACAATAGGCTCTACAGTTCACAAGTATCAAAATATTCATTGCCACAAGTAAGGAGGATTGTCAGGAACATGCCAGAAGAAAAAAAAAGAAAGAAGAAAAGAGTTAGTAAATAGGAAATCACCAGCCTGGTAAAATTATCTTTCATGCTAACAGCAGACCACCACACTATGGCCATTTCTCTATTGACACACTATGGCCATTTCTCTATTGACACACAAGTACAAAACATGGCATTAAGTGTTACCCAAACTTCATTTTACTAAATCCTGTCACTCTGCTGCTGGACAAGTAAATGCCCTGAATACACAGTCTTAGAATGTCAATAAAACCAGAACACTGTAATTATTTTCTTCTGTCTTACTGCACAATGCTTCATCTTTACTTTTAAACAGGACAGCTGTTAGATCAACTATGATGAGCAAATTCAATTATAAGCCTTCAAAAATATTCTCCCCTTCAAAATTTTTGTGGGTGACTAATACCAAAGCCTTGCCACTGCAGATCTTTAGAAGAAACCATACCTGTCTACACCTCCCAGAGTTGTCATGCCATAATTAAAGTTATTACCTTCCAGGGTATCAAAAAAATTAAGCATTCAATTTTTTATTTATTTTGGCTTTCTATTGGTTTGTGTTTCAGATGGTTCACAGAGATTTAAAAAAAAAAGTTATTATCATTGATAAGCACTTTCTAAAAGAATGAAGTGTTAGAAATTTTAAAATCTCATTTACAAGTGTGAGCAGTATCTGGGTATTCATGTTCCCTCAGCAACCTGACTCCTCACACATGGAGTAGCCCTCAAGGATAGACATGGTCCTAGAAGCAGGCTAACTCTGAAAACATGAGGGTTTTTTTTACCCCCAAAAGAAGCAGAACAGATGCCCACTTGCATTGACTGTCACGACAGTGGACTTAGCAGAGCCACCAATGAAGTCATTCATACAAGAAAATAAAGATGAAATACTCTCACTTCAGAAACGAGATCAGAGTCATCTGGCAGCTACATGCAAGCACTCTCCCTATACTAGGAAAAAGAACAGAAGCTACGCCCAAAGAACAGTTGAGATTCACGTAATTTTGTTTTTCCATCATTTGATTGTTTTTAACATTACAGATTCATGTTTGGTTTTTTTATTACCCAGAAGACGGAAAAGGCAGCACCCACACACTGAGCAACCACAGTGTGAGTGTTACTGAATGGAGCAGCACCCACTGGAGCCAATGCTCCTGGGTGTGCTCAGAGCTTCACTCACGCCTCTGGGACAGGGAGCAGTCTGGGATGCTATTTCATCACTCCACCTTATATATCCACATGCAGGGATCCCAAAATCTTCCTTTACCTTCCAAAAAAGGGGAGTAAGAATAATATAGCTAGGAGAAGTATTTTATGGAAAGCAGAATTTCAATGGTAAAGGAAAGGAAGAGCAACAAATGCCTAATAACCTATGGAAAACAGGATCCTGAAGGGAACACCCTCTCTCCCCATATACACAAAAACCTTCTAGATACATTATTATGATTAGTCTAAAGCAGAGACAGGAGTACACAAACACAATTACCCAAGGACAGGTCAACGACCCTAAGAAATAATTATACAAGGAATTTTTGCATATAAACATGAACAACACAGTGAGACAAAAAAATCAAAAAACATTAACTCATCTGCTGCAGGGAAAAAAATAAAACCCCTGGGGGAAAAATTATGCTGCAGACCAAAAACAGAAAGGACATGTCAGCACTGTTACAAACCTGCCTGCATCCTTTCATTAGCATCCTTCATAAACACAGCGCTGGAGTGGCTGAACATGAGGAAAAATACACCACACATCTGTGTATACGTCTGTAAAGCATGATCAGGGTCTTCAAATCCCTGCATATCTCTGTCCCTAACGCTCATTTCTGTTCTAATCACTTGCACCACCCTTTTGACTTAAGAGCGGTGCCAGGTTCATTGTTGCATGCCTTTAACAGCAGATTTATCCTAGGGCAGCAGGCAGCAAATTCCCCATCAATTTTTAACAGAATCTATTACTACCATGGCAGGACACAGGCTCACATTCAGCACAACTACTGCTTTTGGTAAGTTAACAAAAGCTTTTTGCTTTCCAACTTTCTTGCTAATTTGAATTTGATTAAGTTTCTAGTCTAAACACCTCACACTGAGTTTAGATGCAGTGGTGAACAAATGAATAGTTCCTTGTATGTTATGGCTTTTGTCTACTCATGCTAAAAGCAATCTACCTTCATGAACTGTGCAGTATGCAAAAGAGGCCAGAATTTATGAATACACTGAATGTCTGCGTAGAGATGGAGTTTTATGTTCATTACTAACATGACAGTGTGATGCACAGAGATAATTGAAAAAATCTGTGTTCCTCATGGCACTGAAAAATTTGTATGTATTTTACAGTTAAAAACAAAATTCTTAAAATATCCTAACATATGCAAAGTTCAGCTCAAATATAGGGACAAATACACATCATATTAACAAATAAATTTATATTAAAATGAAAGATAAATGGTTAATATCATAAGATCCAATTACACAGAAATAACTTTTGTCACCATAGGAAACTATTACTTTCCTTTACTGTCTTAAGTACTGTACTAAATTGTGGAGCCCATTATAAAACTTTGCAACAATAATTTAGGTCAAATAGTAGGACAGGCACAACTACTGGCAAACAGTGAAGTGAAGGTTACAGAAACACTCACGTGACACTGTATTTCTGACTAAGACAAGTACTAATACTGCTAGTTTATAAGTGGGGGTTTAAAATCCTGATACATGTTAATTTACAAAAAAGGAGGGATTGTACAGCATATGATGGTATAACGTGGGCTTGCATTTTGGAAAGTATATTTGTTATAAACAATTCAGTGTGCACTGCCCTATGCTAGGAGCTTCTGAAGAAACAGTTGCATGAATTCTGCATTATGTTACCTCATCCCTGCAAATGTGACAGTAACAGCCAAGAGTTGCAGCAAATATTGAAAATGGTCAAGAAAACCTTTGCCGGAAATTAATTTACAAGACTGCTTATTACAGTTTTCATGCATTTAGGAGATACAAGAATTTTAAAAAGTGCTTTTAAAAAAACTATTCAACTCCCTCTCTCTCCAAAGTCTCACAAGTACTTTGTTTGAAGTTACATTTTCATTTAATTCACATCCATTTTTTCATAATTATTAATATGTTGAATCACTATATTTAAAGTACAACATGGCAGTTCTAAGATGCAAGTTTAGTCAAGTGTCTGGCCTTGAATAAAATGTGTCTAAACTGTAAAAGCTATATGCCTTTACTACATATATCTACAGAAACTGCTTATAATTTATTTCTGGGATTATAGGTTTGATTAGTCTTTAAAAAATGTTTCCCCTATATAAAACTCATAAACATACCTTACTTTAGTGTCACTCTACTTGGTAAATATAACTCAGTAGCCATGTGCTGCTGTTGGTTTAATACTCAGCTACAGGCTAAATGAATGGTGGAAATTAAAAGGTCAGTAAAAAACCACTAAAAATTCACAGTGTGGATCTACTGCATTTTGAGATCATGCCCACATCTGGTACTCCTCTCTCACGTAGATTACAACAACAGAAGCACGACACAACCCACAGACTCACTGAAGGGCTGAAGAGGGCACCTGGGAATCTGCTGCATCCATCACCTCATTCAGCACAAGAGTGAAAAAGCCAGCCATGGCAGGTTGCATACTGCACACAAAATGATTCTTCTGTGGAAACTCCTTGCACAGGATGATAAAACTACCCGAACTTGCAAGAGTCAAAAGGAGACTGAACAAGCAATCTGCTCAGGGTTACTAACCACACAGAGACTTGCCTAGTTCAGTAAGTCTCTGAGCTAGAAACTGATACAGTACACTGGGGAAATGATGCTGTACTTTGTACTTGTCCTCAAATGTCATCCTCAGAGACTGGAGAACAGACAGGCAGAACTCCAGCTGTCCTTACAGCACAAGACTTCTGCAGCACCTGGACATTTACTTGTGTTAGCTGTTGCTGTCACAACCATTCCAGCAAGGGTCTTATTAGCCATTTATCTCCAGCTCTCTTTCCTCACCCTACAATCTGTAGCTCCAAACCAATAAAACAAACTGATATAGAAAACAAGTTGAAACAGAGACTTTTCAGTGGTTCTTCTTATATTGTATTTCATCAGTTGTTATTACATTCTCTTATTTTGGCTACAACATCATGTAATCTTAGACTCATCTTCCAAGCAATGCCATTTCAACATTTTCATTTCTTAGGCAGCATACTAAACTATCATGCAAATCTAGTCTTTCAATGTGAGAGAAGTTAAAAAACATTCTCAATGAGAATATTTATAACTATACTAATGTACAGGATGACCACATAGTTTTCATTGTCCCTGAACAATTCTTGCAATAGACACCCTTTAAAAAAGAACATCCACATACGCACATTAGTTTTATATCTATAAAAACACACCCTTCTTATTTTAAACACCATGTCCATGGTATCTTGTTTAAGTGTGCACCTTCAGCAAGGGTTAAAACTGAGCAATGCATGGTGACTGTGCACTGTTGTATTACTTGATGTTCAAGTTTGGTGAGTGCTGAGTAACCCTTTATATAATTTGGATCATTTTCTTGTACTTCTCACATTCTGTTGTTCAAACCTCTGTCGCTGTTGCCATAACCCAAAATAAATCCAACAGCACTGTTCAAAGAAAATATTGCTCAAAATACAATCAGTCTGGCTTAATAATGGTTGAAGAGTTGCTAGATTATGAAATGCTTTGGAATACACACACCTATTTTAAGAAAACATTGTACCCAATGAGGTACCACTGCTTTCCTTTTGAAATAAAGCCAACACCAATGCTAACCAACATACAAAACCATAAAACAACTCAAATGAACCACTGAGACAAATCAATTGTGTAAGCGGATGAGATTTTTTTTTTACTTCATAATTATGAAAACTGGCAGAGCCAAGTAGAACAGCAGTGTATATAACCAAGAAACCTGTCCAAAGAATTAACTAAACCCAACAATTTTATAAAGAGGCTTCGTCTTCTTCCTTTAACTGCAATTTAAATTAACCAAAAACCTTGACCTGAAATTATTCCTGAGTTAAGCAATTTTTCAATGAATCCACAATGTTTCTTTTCCTCATCCATCTATTTTTTGATAACAAAAACCCACACTACCACTTTCTTTCCTGTGCTGGATTTACTTAACTGGATTTACTTAAGCTGAGCTCCAGAGAGCCTGCAGAACTGCTGGCATTTCTTTGCACAGCCTCAGCAACTGACATACTGTCACACGTCAGTCAGCTGGTGGATTAAAGAGAGAAAGTGTTTTCATTAGGAATGTAAATGCATTTTAAAACACTTTTTATGAATATATATTATCACATACTCAACTAAGTCTTTCTTTTTTTATGTCCCATGAGTATCACTATTATGTGACAAAGAGACCAAGTTGTTTTTCAGATCTCACTGCCTAAATTTTGCAATGGTATTTTCTTCAACTAGCTTTAACAAGAATTAAATCACCAGCCATACAAGGTGACATTTTCCCTTAAATCAAACATCACTGACAGAGACGAGTATGTCTGCAAAAAAATGTTTGATTCCACAATCACTATCCATTCTGGACATGTAAACCATATAAATACATACTTTAAATTCATAAAAATAAAGTTAAAATACACATGTGGAGATTTTCTAATCAAAGTAAGAAATACTGAAGACTTAGCATTTATGATTACTGATTTGGGTATAGAATGGGGATTGAATCCAGGCATGCCCATATTCTAAGTAAGGATGAATCTTTGTGACTGTCACAATTCATTGCTTCTACCAAAAATGTGCCTCAGGGTTCTTCCCCCTGCCTCCCAACAAGAAAGTAATGTAATTTTGATTCAGGTTTTTGAACAAGATGACTATGGGGTATACAGAGCACACATGCTGACAGAAGGATGGAGGCAGAACCTCACTTGACACTTTAAGCTGCAACTTGACTTTGGACTGGCTCACGTGTAAGAAAATCTCACTAAGTGTCTCAAGAATCCACTACTGGATTTTATAGGACAGGATTCAATGCAGTTTCTTTTCCACCACCTTGACCTCACCCTTGCTCCAGAAAACTTACAAGGTTTTTTTTATCATTTCCAATTTATGGGGAATGCAAAAGTGTCAAAAATCTACATTTGTGAAATTAAATATTCATTCTCTGAACATCTTTGCATTCATGAAGCTTATACTGCATCATCACAACATTTTAGAACTATTTATGTAGGCTTCTCAAATGCTACTGTCATGTAACTTACTCATATTTCAGCACCATCTACTACACATTCATTTACCTGATCTGAATGTTAGGCTCTGCTAATGATTATTCAGTTTTTACATAACAAAACCTGATATATATTTTTTGGAACTGAAATATAAAATATTTTGAACAAACTGCTAAAGAAGCTGCTGTCAAGAAGCCCTATTTTTCTTCAAAAAATCTAGAATGTAAGCAGGTGAATTTCTGATATTATAGAATTGGCATGCTGCACTGTATAAATTTTAATTAGACTGCTGTAAGGCAGTCAGACCCACTCAGTAAAATTAGTTGATTGCAGGTGACAGCCTCCATATAAGATACATTTAAATAACCCAAAGCAGCAATACACTTGCTATAGATGTACTCTCCAGGAGCTGGATGAGGAACACTCCAAAATACTGGGTATTTATAGATTATTTTATGGGTTTGTTTCCTTGGATTCTGTTATGTGATACCCAGGAAAACACTGAGTCACTCTAAAAACAGAACAACCACTCAATACCATTTAAACCAGTGTTTGTCATTAAACAATAAGATGAAATCCTCAAACTACTGAATATTACAATTTAAAAATTTGGCAAAACTTCAAGGGATTACTCCCATTGCTCAAATTAATCTATTTGAGTACAGCAGCCGTTCCAGAGCAAATGTTCCTCACCTGCACAACACAAGGCAAAAAATACTGGTAGAACATTTGAAAAAAATATGCTAATATAACCCTGAAGAAACACAGCTGTCACCCTCCTCTGAGAAATGAAGTACCTCAATTATTAGAATGCAGTGTAAAGTCCTATATACCTTTTTTTAAATTTAGGACAGAAAGGACAGATTTTTTTTCTGTCTTAATGACAGAAACAAACTACAAATACACAAGGCAAAGAATGAGATCAAGACTTCTAAAAAACACTATAGAAAACCTTTCAAAGTTATTTCATGCAGAGTGAGGTTTTGCCTTCTAGGTATGAAAAAAATAAAGATCACAATCAAGTGAAATATATTGAAAACCAAAACCCTGCCTTTAAGATTTATTTATTTCATACTGCTCAGAAGGTAATTCTCAAGATGATATTTTTGGTCATCAGAACCTATACTGGAACATAAGCAAGGTAGTTCTGTACCTTAGGTCATATCAAGCATAACACACCATCAGTTTAAAACTGTAACTGCAAAAGGCATCACACTACACCAAAACCTTCAGAAAAAATATTTCAGCTACAATTTAATTCAATGCATGTCGATACCACAGCCAAGATACAAGTATCCCTGGCCTCTATCCTTGCATTCATAGAGACAACTCCCAATGCAAACATCTGTGAGACCAGGCTGCCAACCAAACCAGAGAAGAGAGGATCTGGCTCCTTTTTGTCCTACTTTCAGAAACAGTGTTGGCTACTTATGTGCATTTTACTTTTCTATAATTAACGACTCCACCTGAATACCATTTGAAAAGCATCTCTGCATATTCATCAGTGAGCCTACACTAACAAAAATCTGGAGTATTAAGACAGTCCATTTCTGCATCTAAACATTATGTTCCCTGCCAAACTTGTACTCTACTTCTAAGGAAACATTTATGAGTGGACAAAGCCCCCACACAGCTCTTCAAGACTATGGGTCTCTGCAGCATGCTTTCAGGCACTGAATTCTCATGCTCATTTCACTTTATAAGCACTTCCACATACGAACAGAGCCTCTAGGTATTGTGGGAAGAAGCAAATTAAAACAGAAGGGAAGAAAGAACACTATGTTGTGCAGCATACGTGGGATGGAGAAACCGTACTGAACAGTAATAACAAAAAAGGATGCAAACCACAGCACAGAAGAGTACATACAGACTATAATAAAAACATTGCCAGTACAGTGTAAGGGACAGTACAAGGATCAGTGTTTAGCTGTGACAGCTACCAATTACTCACAGTAATCTGTAGTTCTAGAATGAGTTCTAGCAGTTCTGGGGATTTCTTCTCCCTCTACCCACCCACATCTTCATATTGATACTTTCCTCCAACATCAACAGAGAAATTTTACCAATTTATTACCAGTAAGCATTTCTGTGCTCATATTTTCAATTCAAGAACACTGTCTTGAAAATATGCTGCAACACACTGTTTTCCTTCCATACTCAAGGAATTACACATAGCAGATGGAATGGAAATTTCTCAGCTCTGTTGAAGATGACATGAAATGATTAAAACTACAAAGGCATTTGGATGTTCTGAGACAGTATTGCAATGTGTTAAATTGTAAAAACATTCATCCCTCTTATCAGAGTATTAACTAGCCATTAATGCCTTAAACCTAAAAAACACTTACGCACTTTACCGTAGCTGATCCTTCCATTATTACTCACACCTGTAAAATTACAAAAAAATTATGCAAGTGTTCATGAGACTGGATCCTATGATCACATCACTGAGCTAAAAGAGACCAAATGAAAATAAGTATTATTTTACAAATTCATGTAGCCATTTCTATCAGAATGACACCTTTTTTTTGCTTACTATGCACATGTGTATTTATCTGTACCAAAAACCCCAACAAAATAGACGGCTTTCCAAGTTACTTATAAATTAATGCAAGAGCTGTGGCTGTATTTTGGAATGTGTCTTGCAATTATTCTTAAAAGCATGCTTGGAGTTTGTGATAGTGCATTTCATAATGTTAGACAATACAGCCACATTTTTTGCTTTCACTAGAGATCATATGTGTTTGAAGTATTTGCATAAATTTTACACTTAATTAGGCATTAAATATGCATGATTTGGATGTCACTTCTAGCCAGATTTCATTAGTGTGTCATTGCCAAAGAAAAATTTAATGGGTAAATTTAGTTATCAACTCCTACAAATTATCATTTTATATTGTCAATATTAATCAAAATACATATAATAAGGTAAAATCTAGAATTAAAAAAGCAAGCATTGTTAGTATGAAAAATTAAAAATAAACAACAAATCCACCTAATTGGTTTTATATGTTGAAACACCAGAGACCAAGAAAAGCTTTTGTCCTCAGATGAAAGACTACCCCAAAGTATACTTCCTACAGTCCACAGTTCATAAGGCTTCAGCTATATTATTAGGTATTTCACTGGTCCCTCTATTTTTACAGTTTATGACCTGATTTGGCAGTGCTTCCTCACCCAGAAGCCAATTATGATGAACATAATTTGTATGAAAGATTAAATTATATATAGGTTTCTGGTCACTAAATAATTTGATGGTGTTCCAAAAAACCCAAGCCCAATGGTTGTTCTATATTCAGTGCAACAGCTCTGCGCTACTGCATTGAACAATATGGGTTGATCCCTGCTAATCCCATTTTGCTGCTCATGGATGAGTGATGCATACTGAGATTGTACTGACATCACACGATGAAGGAGGCTGTGTATTAAATGAGACTGCATACAAAAGGGGAGCTGATTCAGTGGTACCAATGCACTGCAAAGAAATCAAAAGTTATGGATCTATTTTTGTTGCCGTGAACTACAAATGGGACAATTTGTTCTACATTAGGAGTACTGTTCTTTGAATCTTGAAACAACCCACTCAAAGCTGCAGCAAATGACAAGGTGGGCCTCTGGATGGGAGCTGCAGTTAACTTGAAATCACAGGCAATTGTTTTGGGAGAAAAAAACATTTGACAGGAGGGCAATAACACAGGTTATTGCAAACAGGTGACCATAAGGAACGGTCCCTAATACTATGTACAAGTGATCTACATCTGGAATGGCAGGTGCTGAACTGCAACTTATAACAAAGATTTTTACAGAATATATCTCTATATGTCTATATACATATTTATATAAAAATTTATATATATAAGTATTTTGCAGGATATAAATCAGATGGAGATAAGTCTGGATTCTAGGTCAGCACAGATGTGGTTTTCTATGGACACAGTCTCTACAATCTCCATAACCCAGTAACACAGCTGTTTCCCAGGAAGGAAAAAAATAGCATGTATAAAATTATAACCCTCAGTGAACACAGCCATCAGCATGGAATGACAGGAGACAAGATGAGCGATTTACTAGAAAGGAAAACTTAAAACAAAAGAATTGGACAATAACAATGGAATTAAATTTTGCTGTAAAGGCCTTCAGCATTCAGGATCTAGTCTTGCCTTCTGACCTGAAATGTACAGTTTCAATCCCCTTCAACTCTTATTTCTCAAGTTCATGATGTAATGCTTGAAAATAAAGCACATATGAAGAATCACTTTCTGAAGATTATTTGTATCCCTGACTCTAAATCTCTGTAGACTAATATACTGGCATGCCTTTGATTTACTAGACATTAAGTTTCTTCAGGAACAGATTCAAAGCCTTTTAACTGGGCACATTTGTTTCTCTGTTCCACAGGGTAAAGGAGCTGTTTGCTCTTAAATGCAGAACTAAGGAGATGGTTACTCCTGCCTCCTGAGATCAGCACCACCACAGTAAAGGATGTACTTTCAAGATCATAGTGCAGCTATCACTTTAAAATATTCTTCAAGAGACTACATCCTCTCATGCGTCTCAGTTGGATATTTACAATTAATGCAGGCTTTTTAGCACTGTGATTTTGTAAGACGCCAAGGAAAATCTTTCTCATTGAAGCACTCTTTTGTCAGCAAATTTTTTTAAATGCCCACTGAAGGATTTTTTCCAGGCAATGTTCTTTACTAAACTAGTCTTTCACCAAAAGAGAAAAATAATTTCTTGGCTGTTTTTTCAACAATCGTTACCCAAAGCCCAATCCCTCTGGTCTGTCTGAAAAAATACTCTTTCCAAAATATCTTCATCTGTGGGAAAGTTAGAGCATCCTTTAGAAAAGCAAGACTAGCTAGAGCAGCAAGCATTTTCCAATCCTACTTTCTAAGAAAAGTAGGGTCAGAAAGGAAAAACAAAGGAGAACAAAAATCCACAATGTAGTATCCTGTTCACATCTGCAAGATGAAAGATAGCACAAGTACTAATAACTGCTTTCTGGAAGAATCTGAAAAAAGGTAGCAAGTGTCAGTAAAACTTTTTTTAATGACATGAAGTGATGAGTTAAAGATTAGGCACAGCAAAGTACAGTTTATACTCTTTGTCTTCTTTCAAGAGGTTCTACAACACCTTGAGTGTATCCAAGAAGACTGTACTAAGGCACCAACAATGTTCTGCAGGTATAAACATTGCATATGTCATTATTACAATTTTAATATGCAAGATTCCCTTTGGCCAATGAATTACCATGGAAAGTAAAATAAAAAGAGCACTAAAAGCTAGATAAGTAATTTGAAATTAGGAACATTTTCTTGAATTGTATTTTTTACTTATTTTAACCCTTTAAATATCTACTGACAAGATAAGCTTGTCACAGTTTGGTGACAAGCATGCAGACATCCAAGTTTTATTTTTGGGATTATTCTCAGATAAATATTACAAGCTGCAAATGGTTTTATAGATGGCTTAACATGGCATAAGCTCATGCTTCTGTAAACAGGTAATTGTGTTCTCTGTCCCTCGAGCTGATACCCAGCACATGGTCCAGTTTAAGGTAAAATCTTTTTATTCTTCCTGGATTCAGTTTCAATGAATCAATTCAGCAACCCAGTTCAGTACACTCAACGATGCTGGTAACAATTTTTTAATGTTCATTTCTCAGCATGAAAGTAACATTCTTTGCACTTATTTACATAACAAAATCAATCTTGCAGAAGTATATACAGGTCTGAAAAAAATATGCATCAGTAACAAAGGCGAATACAAGCGAAATCACGTGGGACAAACTCAGTGTCTCAAAACCGACTTAACAGATAATGCAAAAGTACTGCAATTGTTGCTGCAGAGTAGACCTGCTATATCAACATATAAAAAGTTGTAATAAACCTTGTCTCCCAAAATACTGGGCATGGTCCATATTAAAAACAGGACAACAGCAATGAATATACCAGGGATTGAAGGTAAAAATGAAAAACGTTATTAGCTTTGTTTTGCCAAAGGTAAATTCTGCTCTCAAAATCTTGTTATGCAATGTATCTTGAACAGAGTTTTAAAAATCTGCAGGGCAAATTCCATTGTCTCTACCTCCGCTCAAATTTCCTGGCCCTGTCAGTTTTCAATGGGAAAACTCAGAATCCTTTATTGTTGTGAAGTGGGGCAAAAATAAAATTCAGATCTCTTGATGAACAAAAAAATCTTAGATATCAGCAAAGCAAAAAATAACACTAATCAGCACTGAAGATGAAATATGACTTAAATGCTGCAGCCCAGGAAGCAGAACAAGCAACAAAACCTCTTCCCGTCATTATTATTGCAGATTGCATCCAAAAGCGGCATCATCACTAATGGGGACTTTACAGCAGCCAACACATCTATGGGATCAGCCAAAGACTTATGTAAGAATACAGAGACAAGCTGGTTATCCTGAATGTTTCTAGTCACCTTCATAGTGGTGAAGAGAAGTACTTCTGAGAGACATGAAGAGATAACAAAATTTAGACTACTGCACTGCATCATCAATGTAAGGTAAACAGTTTTATACAGAATGCTTAAGCAATTAGTCAATCATATTACTAAATAATGATTTTGAGAACAGACTGAATTTGAAGCCATATGAAGCTGATGTGAGACTCACTAAACTCATACAATGGATTTCACTATACTGCAAGAGCATCTATAAGCCTTGGTGCACACGACATAAAAAGATAAATTTAGGTAGCTTTTGATAAATAGCTGTATGACAGTTCAATACCAAAGCAAACCAAACCAGTATGTAATACCATATCAAGCTGTTAAAAGAACTAGGGTAGTGGAATATAAGAAAAAAAAAAGGTTAGAGAGAAAATCCCTGCAACCGTGAAAATTTAAATAAACCCCAGCAATGCTCACTTGAATAGGGCCTGACAAAATTCTTACATTTTCTACAAAGTAAAAGACATGCTTACCGTTATCTTTGCTGCTGTTTTCTTCAATTGTCATTTGTTCTGCTAGCTCAGACAGCGATTCATCGATGGTCTGGCTTCCTCGCAAGGTTAAGGAAAGTCTTCTCTTAAATTTTTTCATTCTATCGATATTGAGTCTGGCTTAAGGAAGCCTGAAAACAAAAATAAATAACAAAAAGTGAGAAATAATTAGGTAATCAGAAAATGAAGTTTAATTGACTGACATAAAAATGCAGGAAGGCTTACAGAAAACTTGGGCAATATGCAAGTTATACTTAAAATAATATCCCTAAGCAAGATTACTCTACTGGACTGAAGATGAATGTGTTGAGAGGTTGATGCCCATACATTTTTGCAATTTTTATTTCTATTTGGGAAAAAAAAAGAACATTTGGACTTGTTTGGATTTTTGTTTTAGAAAAACAGCTAACTTCATAACCAATTTTACAGTCCAATAATAAAGGAAACAGTCATCTGAGAACTAGATCAGTGTGTGCTCTGTGGCCTCCTCCACAGTGTCTTTCACTAATCCCACTAAGGAGAAGGGGACTGTAACCCTTTTTCTTTTTCAGCCCAATTTTTTATGATGAAAACTTACCAAACTCCTCTCTATTTTACCCTTTTTACAAACAGAAGAAGGGGACAATGCTGAAAGTCTTAAACACAAAAGCAGTTCTCAAACACCATCCCACCTAGAGAAATAGAATGACCAGGGTCTGGTAACAAAAGTCTGGCTTAGAATGGATGTTTCCCTTAAGAGTCAGGCAGTAGGATGGAACTAGGAACAAAGCAGAAGGCACTTTGTCCCTAGAAAGCTGTAAGCAAACAAACCATAATAACAAAGGTCCAGGTCAATAAACATGCTGCCACAAGTCTGAGCTGGCAAGTGAACTTTGTGGTGCACCATACATGTGCCCTTGCACAACAAGAGGCACATTTCTGTCTCTCCTTACTCCATATGGACAGTTCACCCTTGATGTTATTTCTCTCTAACTTGTTCATCTGCTCATAGACTCCAAGAATCACATATGCAGTGTTCAACACAAGCACAGCATACTGAAGTCTGAAATGCTTGTATATTTTTCCCCCCTCCCATGAGGTTCTTTGCCTTCCAAAAATTCATAATTCACATATAAAATCAAATTTTGCTCAATGTTCTCATTTAAACAGAGAAATGCAACAAGTAGTATGCCAAAGATCCACATTTAATAACACATTGTGAATACAATTCTATATTGACAGTGTCCTGTTAAGTGTACACATTTCAACGAACTTACTCTTTTTTTAAGCTGCTTCATAATAAAAAGAAGAACAAATTGGTACAACAAATCTGAAAGTGGCTGCTGAAATTCTGCTGGTGGTAGCAGAATTTCACAAGATTAGATTGTTTAGGACAGCAAGACACACATTAGGAGTGGATAAAAGAAGACCTTTGGGATATGAGCTCCAAAGTCTGAGACGAACAGTAAAATCACCAGCAAAGCAACAGCTGCATCCCAGGGGAAAGAGGTGGATTACAAAACAGGGTAACTAACACCTCAGACAATCACAGCTACTATAAAGCAAAATCATTCAGGCACTAGGTAGAGATACATAGGAAATAAAATATACTGCTGTACATACAGTTAAGCCAGCAGTTTCTTAACTGCCCCTTTAATGCACTTCTGTATGTGCAATAAAGCCACACCTAAGCATGAATAATTTCACTCTCTCAAGTCAAAAGCAGGATATTCTTATTGTTAAGAAACTGCATTCAGATAGCAATCCAAAGGGAACATTCATTTTTCCTGTTCAGGACCAGGCTACAAAGATGTTACTTAAAAGTGTTTTATTTATTTTCAAAATAAATGCCCATGTTTCTCTAAAAAGGCCAATTTTGTAAAAAAAAATTGGAAGGACACATCATTTATGTGTAGTTTTACTCAATTGTCCCATGATGTTTTTCGAAACCTGCATCTTCCTACCTGTATTATTCTCAAAAAAGGATACATGCAATTTTTAGCTATGTAATGCCCTAAAGCTATTTGACAGCACAACAATTTCTTTCCAATTTTCCACTTGGGCAGCAACTGAAAAAACAGGTGCTTTTAAAGGGAAACACGCTATTCCTGGCTTTTGATCCTGCAAGTACTTAAACCTGCACAATTTTTTAATCAAAAAGGTCTACTGCTGAAGAATATTACATATAAATTAACAGACATATGGATTAGAAAATCCAGAAAACATCTGAAACCTCAAGCTAATTAAAAAATCCCAAAGTATTTTGTTTACTATAATTACAACATTTCTCCTGTTATGGCAGGGTTTCATGGATTAATGATGTACCAGTTTTGCTAACATTTGGAATTAATTCATGGCTTGATTTTCAAATAATTTAACAGTGAAACGGAATGAGGAGTGGGAATCCACATGTGACAGAATGTTCTCGTCTACTGAAATGTATGTCAGCTTTTTAAAGGAAAAGATGCTCACTGATATGAAAACAAATTTTTCTCCCTTAAGCCACCAGTATTCTTCCTAGTACAGAATTGTAAAGAAGAAAAGAAAAAAAAAAAGGAAGTATTGACTAGTACCTAGCACTTAGAATGTCCTCTTTTCAAGTTCTTTATTCTCATGGCCAGCTGCAGAAGCTGTTCATTCTTGGAAGTTTAAGACAGGACATCAGTGAAAAAAGCTTTGAAAATATGATCCCTACAATGCAAAACTAACACTGGTTCTCTAAAATGACAGTGCTTTCACAGAAAAGTCCAAATTGTCTGATACTCATTTTCACCACTTAATAGCAGATGCATACACTTCCTATCTCCCTTTAACATTAAATTTAGTTTAAATCCAAAATGGAGTTACTTGATTAGTAATATACATGTAGAAGCAATGTTTTCTCAAATTCTTAATGACTGTGAAAAGAATAGTTATTTCTACATTTAGCTTTAGAACAGAGCCCACAGGCTTGACTATTCTATTCTGCAAATTTCTCTACTCTGAGTAAGTCATACCCAAATCAAGTATTTCAGATGTCACAGTAGATAGAGGCATACACTTGAATGCAACTAATGCAAATTCTAGTCTCCTGCAGACAGAATGAGGACAAGCAATCTGATATGACACACTATCTGATACAACCTACAAAAGCTGGCAGAGACATATTTGTTCAATCTTAATACTGATATGAAATAAAAGAAGCAAAACTGTATTAAAGGAACTGCTGCTTCTTACAAACAATCTGCAGCCTAACCCTGAAAAACTGTTCTTTTTGTCTTTAAAAGTAATATAAATTAATCCTTGAAAACAATGCTAAAATCTACCTTTTCTACTTTCCAACATTCACTGTCATTAACTCAGTTTACTTCACTAGTATTAAACCCCTGTCTTGAACCCAACATCTTTTAAAAGTGATCTTTATAATACAGTTCTGAAAACAAAATCAATTTTTTAAACTGATCCAGGTAAGACTCAATTCAAATATGTGTGTTTTGGTTCTCTTTCTCTGATTCACACCAATCCCTCCCACGATGCCTGAAGGACAGCACTTCTCATTTAACACATAGATATGTTCACTACACCCAGGCTGTACTGCAGACAGACATGAAAGCACTTTGATTCCAAAGCAGTAACTCAGCTAGACTGCACTCACAGTCACCAAAATTCAGAGGTCTTACACTGCCGATGGCTAACATTCTCAAAACCCTTCCACTTCTTTCAATTTCCCAGACTCTTAGTTTCTTGGAAGTTAAAAAAGTAAGGCATTAAGATCTTCATACACAATTACTATGTGTCCTCAATCCTTGTAAGTTTAAACAAATTCAGTTAAAATTTTCAAAACTGATAAAGCTATTTAACACCTTAAATTTTAGTCAGTTTATTTCACAAGGGTCACAAATAACAAAAGCTTACTATGATTTTGCTGGATTCAAAGTCCTTTGAAGTCAAAGGGAACCTGTCCTTCAACTTCAATTAGCTTAGGATCAGTCTAAGTGCTGACTCCTCTATTTCCCTAAGTTATATTGCATCAAGGTCCATCTACATAGAGATTAAGCATTTTAAAATTACTTTTCCACTTATATAAACACTGAAGTTGCAGCCAGACTCTTTTTACAGGCTGTTTTACAAGGCAGAGGGTATTTTCAAAACATCTAAAGGCAGTTCTTGTTCTGGAAAACTCAGCTGTAAGAAGGGGGAGGAAATTAGAAACCCTAACAGCATGAGCAACAGCATGGATGCAGCATGGCTCTTAAAGATGGGTTAGCAAACTATAGCCCAGGCACAAGACATCAAAGTAAACAGGTAACAGCACTATATATGAACTCCTTGTGTCAGAAAGAGAGGCCTGAAAAACTCAAGAGTGCTACAAACAGTATTAATTACAAACAAAAATAGGAAACACCTATCAAGGATATTGTCCCCATATTCTAAAAAGAAAACCAGCTTTCCACTATATTAAACTGTTCCCAATCCCCGAATTTAAAAAATAAACACAACCACTGATATCAGTATGTTGCACATCACAGAGAAAACTATTAGTTACACTAATGAGAAATATATGGATAATTTATCCAACATACTGAAAAACCAGTTTGAGCACTCATAAAATTCACATATAGTACAGATGTACCTCCTTACAATCGCAATTCTGCTCTATAAGAATGGATTACAAACATGGAATTTTAGTCATTGCATCTATTTTTTGTATTTGCCTCAACTGGCATTTGTTCACATCAGTGAAAAATATTTTCTACTGCATTTTTCCACAGTTGGCCTTTGGAAAAAACACAAGAACGGTTAACTAGACTCTCTTGTCAGGAGCATAGCTACTAAAAAAATTACTAGCTTTATGCTGCATTGGGTCAAAGAACTGACATTGTACAGATATAAGTAACACTTGACAAACAAGGCCTTTATTACTGATGAAAGAAAACTGTGAAGTCAAATACCTCAGCTTAGTCTGACCTCCCCAGTGCAAAAAGGGCAAAAGGACCCTCACAGCTTTTTCCTTTATGAGCAATACTCAATATGGAACTGAACTTTCCCAGTGAAGCCCTTTTTTATGTACTTACAGAATCACAGCCAAACAAATACTCAAAATTGAAGGTACAAAGGTATTTACAAAGGTTAACTTCTTATCTGAGGATAGTGTTACTAGTTAATACAGGCAAATAGGCTCCTCCTTAAGTGAATGAGAGCATCTATATTCAGCTCCTGATCTAGATCACTAACTGGAAGAACCACTCCAAAGAGAGGAAATATAAGGAAATTACCCCGTCCTAATTTAATTTTGAATATGAATACTTTTCCTTATCTTCACGCCCCTCCCCCCCAATCCCTTTGCCTTTAAGGAATAATGAAGGACACAAATTAGTACAAGGGGTTTGTATTTTATTTTAATTAATCTTTCAAGTAAAAAATATATATTGAACATTACTACAGACATATTTAACTATGCTACTGGTACTGGATTTAAAACACTGAAAACCACCAAATTTGCCCAAAAGACCAAATTTTGCAGTCCTATGCTTATCTTCTTTCTCTGGACTCAAAAAGCTTTACAAAGGTAACCACAGCAAGTTTACATTCTTTAAAATGTAGAGATGTATTCACTCCCACCTAGATTCAAGCAGTATCAAACAGCAAAATCTACAAAGATGTACTATTTGATAGATCTCCCTGGATTAGATATGTCATACTGATTAATAACTCCTTGTTAATTATCAAAGGCTCTGTTCTCTCAACTGCCAAGTGAAAAAACACAGTATGAGTCTGGTTAAATTGGCTGACATTTAAGCCAAGAAAACAAATGAGCTGACTGGCAAAGCTTCCACACTTGCTGTCAGACCCATAAACTGAAAGGCTCTTTTCTATTGAAGGGGAAGGTAAAAACTAAAAGGTTACATGGATGTAACATAAATACTACCAGACAGTCACAGAACTTCAGATCTCAAAAGATGTAATGAGCACTGGAAACCAAAAGCAATGTCTGTAATTTTTTAAGCTTTGATTAATAATCATAAAGCCTTAATAGAGCATAGGAAAAAATATTTTTTAAAAATAGTTGTGCACACAATGCTTGCTGCTCGCTAATACTCAGATTATTTTAGCAATAGATTGACAATGTTGCACTATCACTTCTGAGACAATCCTCCTCAGTCTTGCAAACAAGCAAGTCTTTGGAAGAACATTGCACAGAAAATTCCTTCTAGGTTCAAGAAGACAATGTTGGTTCTAAGACTGAAAAGCATCAGCAATCTTTTGTGAGCCTGAGCAATTGTGTCAGTAAAAAGCACAGTTTTCAAGGCTGCTTTGTTTTTTTTTCCATCACAGTTCAGGCACAAAATCAAACAATCTCACACCAAAGAACCTTCTCCCAAACTCCCGTTGCTCTCAGCCCAGAACCCCCAGTCCTCTAAGCATCTGAACCCCCACACCAGAGCCTTCAACCTTTGTTTCTTATTGTGCTAACAAAAAAGTTTTACTAACAGCCCAAGACCTAAGGCAATGAAAAGCTTTTAACTTATTTTGAGGTTCTTGAATCAAGCACTAAGAGACAAAGACATCAGAGTAATATAAATTGAGATAAAAACTAAAGACACACCTGTTTGGATGAACAAAGGACAAGGCTACAAGTTTCTAAGCAAGACAAAAGAAGTTTGGCCTTTTACTCTTAGAACAGAAATTAACTGCACTGAGGAGAAATTACCCACCAAGTAAGAAAAAACATTTGTAGTTGTTAAGACTGCACACAAAATGAAGACTGATATAAAAAAACCAGTTTACTAGCTCACAAGTTTTCTTCCAAATGTCAAATTTTTGGTTTATTACATCCTGAACTTCTATACAGGTTCTGTATAGCGTGAACACAAAAAAAGCCTCATCAAGCCACCCAGAAAGTCCTGACAGTAAAGCCAATCAGGCAAATGTAAAATCAAACTGTTCCATTTACTGCATGTACAGCTCTGTGCCTAAGAATATCAAAGAGCCATGAACGGTTTAAAATCATACAACTTTGGGTGCATTTCTCTTACACTTCTATGTACATGCAGAAGACAAAAAAAAGAAAACAAGCTAGGAAAACCAAACTCTTTCACAGTAATACACTGCTTGGTTTCGAATTATTTTTTCTTAAAAATAAGGAAGAATGATATAGCAACAGACGAAGAGTTTTCACTTAGTGAATTAAGAGACCAATAAGCATAATGGTACAGAACACATTCTACAGTATTGATGACATATATGCATATTTTTCTAACAGATAACAGGCCACATAGATCTGATACACTGAAGGCATTACATAGAGACACAAAACAAGACGTTATGAAAAAAACCAGTATGATAAAATGGACAATTCTGAGACATTTAATGCCTAAGATTTTTCTGTCTCTTCTGTACTCTGTGTTCTTCTAGAGATTTCTGATGAAAATGATACTGTCAATGGTATAACTACTAGTCCTGAAATAACAGAGACAGAATAACTTCACCACAACTAAGAAAGCAAGTACTGACAGAAACAACAGCCTAAACAGTTTCTTATAGTTGGCTGACTAAGTCTAACAGCTGCACTGAGATATATCAGAGGTAATTTCAAAGGAGCAGTAAATAAACTCATTCTGGCAATAAATAATCTTTGAACTATGGTTCAAAAATTGCTTGAATACATGAACATCTTTTATCCGAAGCTATAAACTTCTCTGATTCAGTATTTAAAAAAAAACTTGCGAATTGTCTTTTCTTCCTTTCTCCAATCCTGTCATCGATACAGCTTCAGAGATTGCTCAGTAACAGAAAATCTCTGAACAGTAAGTCAATTACAGCATTTCCCTGCTCTATTAATTTTTACATAGCAGTCAAGATTGTCCCAGCATGGCACCAATTTGTTCTGTTATAGCATTCAGACAAATGCCTGTCTGAAGTGTTCATGCTGCCATTTAATGGTCAACCGAATGTGCACACATGGATCATTTCAGTATTCACTGCCAAGGATTGCAAACATGTAAGACACTATTCCTAATGCAATTGATTATTTAGCTGACAACCTGGGAAAGAAAGAAGAGTTTTAACATATGTTTTGCTAAGCAGCTTTGCAAATAGCTGTGTTGGCAACAAGGTGGTGGCAGTATGCCCTACAAAGCAAGAGAGGCAAGCATGAGGCTGCTTAAGCCAATTTAGTACCTCCACAGAAGTAGAGTACTGACCATTAGTGCACATCAAATCCAAGGTAAGACTGTCCCTACAGGGAGCACTATGATAGAACTGTTGTGTACCAGAAAAATAGCCTGAAAAACTGCAGTTTTGCCAAAAGCCTATTTAGCTTAGCTAAACAAAACCTGGGATCTGAAATAAAAGCAATCTATGAACAAAATAAAGGACAGCAGCAAATGCTGTTAAGGGAAGATGACAGGGGAAAAGAACAAATGGATAGGAAATACAGTAAAGCAGAAGTGCCTTGTTCCACTGCAACAAACAAGTTCTGGCCACTCTGATTCCCACACAGTAACTACATGCAGACTCTTCTGTCTTACTCCTGCACCAACATCCTGCTCTCAAATTAAGTCTCAACAGATGACAGCCTCACAACAGGTATTTTTCAGGGTTCAAGAAGCCAGGGAAAAGAAGAAAAAAGGTATGAATTTATTTAAACATACAAAAAAGGCAACTGCCATATATCAAGCTGTCAGAACTGTCACTGTTGGCTCAAGAACAAGAACTCTACATGCAGCCTAACAGATACTAAGATTCAAGATCTCTCAGTATCACTTGATATTCCTTTTCTTTGCCTGAGCAGATCATTCTTCTCTGCATGTCTTTTACACACAATCTTACATATTACTCTTCCTCCAAGTAACTGAGGCTGTCCAGAAGAAGGCTCCCAGATTCTGAAACTAAACAGAACAACAAAATAACCACTATGTAATCTGGGTGACTCCAGTTAATCAGTTTGAGAGGCCACTCCCCTCCCAGACTGAGCAAACAGTCTAGCACTTCAAAGGACGCTCGCTCAAACTTCACATCACCTCCTTTTAGTATAAACAATTCTCTACCTGAAGGGATCCAAACAAGTTTTGTGGACCTTGAACAGAGACCAGAGGAAGATTAAGAAACAACAACAAAAGGTTATACAGAACTGAGTCAGTGACAATACTTCCATCTTGACTCAGCAGAGGAGACAAACAGCAACCACTAAAATAGAAAATTGTGTATCTGCAAGTAAATGTCAGACCAGTAAGATAGCATTAGTATATAGGAAACCTTGGAAAGCAACAAGTATTAATGTCAGTCAATAACCTTAAACCTAACAGGAATAATTAGGAAACACAACCTGAAAGACAAGTAGTCTGCAAATTTATTTTTAATAGAATTATAAAAAGGTAAAACAGCTGTGCCTAATGCCAGGCAAGCAACACTGATACCATCAACAAAAGTAGAAATTCTCTCGGATCCTCCTGCAAGCTACGTTTTAAAGGCAGAGTAAGGACAGATGTATATTTTATGACAAAATTTCTGTTAAGAAACAGTTAAATAATCAAACAGGATGTACAGAATACTGTTTCCAAATATATATTTTCCTGGGCAGACACATTTGCCCTCTTTTGTTTCTCAGGCAGAAGAAAGAAGTGAAATTTTATGTTTATCTTCAAAATAATTTCTTCCAAACTATAAACATTATCGTTCTTCTGCTGTTAAGAGCCCAGTCTCATCCTGGCAAGGACAAGCAATGAGCCAAACCCCTGCACAGCAAACCACTTTCCATTCCGGGTGTTAACTGTGTCCAGAGGCTGATACTACTATTACTGTCAATGATCTGGATAAAGCTTCCAAACTCTAAGATTTGTCTCACCAACAGAAAATGTTTCATAAAAAGGTAAATTTAAATTTTTGCTTTTACATAGACTCAAATTCCCCACAGAATCTTACTTCAGAATCATATATTATTATACTCTATAAAGATCAGTACTGAAAATAAATTCTTCACTTGGAGAAGTACTGGAGCAGTTTTGCTGTAAAACTCCATGGCAAGAAAAAAGAATCCTGTTACTATAATGATGTCAGCAGATGACATAACTCTCAAACTAGTCCAGTTGAGCGAGAACCACAGAATGGCTTGGCTTGGAAGAGACACTCAAAGGTCACCCAGTCTAACATCCCTGCAACAAATAGACACATTTTCAACTGGACCAAGCTGCTCAGAACCCTGACCAACCTGACGGCGCGTCTACCATCTCCAGGGCAAACTGCTCCAGTGTTTAACCACTCCCAGCATAAAAAAAAACAACTTCATTTTATCTTCTCTGAATCTACTTTCTTTTAATTTAAAACTAGTATCCATTGTCCTGTCACAACAAGCTCAAGGACAATTTGGACCACTACCAATCTACAATGACAGAGACAACTAATTCCTTCCTCCCTCTCCTACTACATTCCTTTAGAAATTTGGTTCCTATAATGCTTTTTTCTTTCTGGAATCTATGTGCTGGGAAGAAGAGACACAAAGACAATCCACGCTACAGCAGCACTAACATTCAACACAGGTAAGCCAAGTGTAAGAGCAATAGATGTTACTTTAGTAATTTTTTTTAAATCTACTTGGTTCTTTGCTCCTTAGCCTCCTTTGGAACACTCTGGTTGGGTTTTCCCTCTGTATTCAACCCTTAAATATATAGTACAAAGTCCAACTGACGTCATTTGTCATCTCATAGAGTAAAAGATCATGTTTTGACTGATATAACAGAAGGCCTGTTGCTTTAAAAGTTTGGAACATGCTACTCTTTCACCAAACTATTCCTATGTCCAGTACTTGAGCTGATCTTGAATTACACAGTTCAACAGCTTTGGAAAACAGTATTCTTTTGCCAAAATATTCTTTAAAATAGTATTACATGTGTTCTAAGGGAAGCTTGTATTTGCATTACCTCCCAGGTATGCTGCCTTTCAACATACCAAAGTATGCTGAAGAGTAACCAGAAATCTTCCCATTGCAGTTTATTTCCTTTTGGTAACTAGGATCCATAAGCTTGAAATTAAACAGTCCAAGCTTCTAGTTTTCACTTGTAGTACTTGTAATTCAGATTTATAGCTTTACTCTCTTTAAACTTAGTCTACATTACTATTTAATAAAAGGGAACCCAAGAAAAGACCTTCAAAAGAACCAGCCATCTGTCTTGTTAGTAAAGCATAAAATAATCAGGTGCTACCATACTGAAATTTAAGTTGTTCATCTTAAATACAGCTACAGCACAACACCTGATAACCACATCTACCTTTAAAATAAATAAAGCAAGCGATGTGTTTTTATTAAGAAATACTAATTACACTTGCTTTTAAAGAAGGTTTCTTAAATAAAAACCACCAAACCTTTAAGATTCTAGTTATGCAATTATTTCACTCTTACATTCTGATGAAAACTTAAGAATAAAAATCTGCCAGATTGTTGCCATGAAGTGAGTCTTAATTTTTTATCTCCCTGGACTCTTTTTAATACACTTTTGTAACAAGACTTGAGAATGAAACTTCTCACCAGCTGAACGGTAAACCAGAATGGCAGAAGCTTCCTTTAGTAGAGGCACTACAGCTGTTGACTGAAGTAAACTATAGGTCTGCTTCACAGAGAAACAAGATACACAAGCACAATTAGGAAATTTCATGCTTGTAACATGAGCATAAATTTCATTTGCTTTAGTAACAGTAAGCAAACCTTGCTAGTTACAAAGAAAGAGTGGTTTTAAGGAAGGCTGGGTCATAGCAACCACGCAACAGGCAAATAAAAAACTGAATTTTCTGTCTACTGAACTGTGCATGCTTCCTTTTGTTGAACTGTTGATATGCACTCTCCTTTCTCCCATTTCTGATTTCAATCACATGAAATAAACTGTTGGATTTCCAAACAATATGCCACCTAAAAGTACATTGTATATTCATACAGCAAATGAATTCAACTTTTTCTTCCCAACATGGTTCATGTTACATAGGTACTACCTCTAACAATAATTCTCTAAGCATTACCATTTCTTGCATCAGAATGACTCACTGGAACGAGCCATACCCTTTGACAAAATTTACTGGAATTGAGCACAAATCTGAGGTTCTATTTCCAGACCTTGTTACTTTAAATTCAAAATAAATTCAAATAAATTTGAATTTAGAAATTTCACTTAAAAAATACTACAGTCAGATATCAGTTGTCTGGATTAATCTCATGGATTCTTTCTAAAAAAACATTCTTATAATTGTAATTTCAAACAACTGGGACAATTGTTTGAAATCACAATTCTCATTCTAAATTTATTGACCTATCTTTTATTCCACACCACTGCTGAAACTTACAACAATGTTTCTTCAAGGCCCATCTCTGAACACAGTATGTCCCTAGCACAGGTTACAAGGAACACTTCTTGAAGGGATTTTTTCCAGGGTATTTAAATGACCTTTAGATATAATCTAGGGGGTTCCCAGCTCTTCAAAAAGATTGTTATTGTCTCTACAGCTCAGATTCTTCTTTCACTATGACGCTATGGTGACTACAGATTATAAGACATCTACTTTTAGGTTTTTTAATTCAGTTGGAAATAAAATTCACCACAGAACAAAAACAACATTGCAATACAGTAAGATAATGAATGTTTACAAAAATCCTTTCAGAAATTCTGAAAAGTTGTTTTTAGAGCAGCCACGAGGGGAAGGACTTGGGGGTGTGAGTGAATGAGAGACTCAATGAGGCTTGTCAATGTGCACTTGCAGCCCACAAAGCCAACTGAACCCTGAGATGTATCCAAAGCAATGTGGCCAGCAAGGCAAGGCAAGGGATTTTCCCCCTCTGCTCGCTCTGCTCTGGTGAGACCTCACCTGGAGTGCTGCATCCAGTTCTGAGGCCCCTGCCACAAGGAAGATGGGGACCTACTGGAACAAGTCCAGCGGAGGGTCACCAAAATGACCAGAGGGCTGGAACGCCTCTCCTACAAGGAAGGGCTGAGAGAAGAGAAGGCTCTGGAGAGGCCTTTTAGTGCCTTCCAGTACATATAAGTGACCTACAAGAGAGCTTGAGAGTGACTTTTACCAGTGGCATATATTGATAGGACAAGGGTGAATGGCCTTATAGTTGAAGGAGGGTAGATTTAGATTAACAGTCCAAAGAAATTCTTTAAGGGTGGTGAGGCAGTGGAACTGGTTGTCTAGAGAACTTGTGGACCACCTCTGGAAGTGTTCAAAGCCAGGTGGGATGGGGCCTTGAGCAATCTGGACCAGTACAAGGTGTTCCTTCCCACGGCAGATGGGCTGGAACTAGATGATCCTTAAGGTCCCCTCCCAACCCAAACCATTATATGATCCTACAGAATCAAGAGAGCTTTGGATCTTCACAACTTAGCTATCTCAACTGTTGGAAGTAGGGTCCAAAATGATAAAATAGACACAAATTGTTAAGTGGTTGTGAAGTATTTCCCTTCTGAATTCATTAGCGTTATTAAGAAAAGAGCAGTAGGAGAAACTTGATAGTGGCAGCACATGTAGCAGGCATGAAGTTCCTTCTGTCTGATGAATTGCGGTAGAAGCATGATCACCTTTGCTTTATACAAAAAATACAGAACATACTCAAGTTAATGACAGTTAACTTGATGGTTAAAATGGTTCTCAAGAAGATGGTTCCCAAGAAACAAGACCAGATTTGCTAAATTAAACAGGGCTTGCTAAAAAAAAAAAACCCACTTAATTTCCAGAGAAATAACAAGTAAATATATATATATATATGTATAATCTTGGTATACTGTTACTGAAAGCAACCAAACAAAATAAATTGAGCAAAATCTCAAACAAAAATCTTTGGAAGTGGCAAGCAACCAAGTAAACATAAAAGAACTGCACAGATTATAATGCTCTAAACACAATCCTAACCTCATTGTGATGTCCACTTTACCAGCTCAACCTGTACTTGGCAGTCCACATTATAATTTATATAAAAGCTACTTCAATTGTCTCTTCAGCTCATCAATCTCCAATTTCATTCTAGCATATAAGCGATTGAAGAGAAATTATGTCCTATCACTCTGCAGTCTTAGGGAAAAGAAAAAAAGACTCACCTATTTTCATTGTTAGTATCATATCAATATTTAAACATTTACTAAAAAAGACTGTGAAGCAGTATATACAAATTTTTTCTTGCTAGGAAAGTTACTCTGGAATCTACAATTTAAAAAACTGCAATAAATCAAGTTCTAAAGCTAAACATATACTGATGCTTCCACGATAAAGCCACTACAGCACTGGAGAATGAAGTTTGAGCAAGGAACTGCAATGGGCAAAGAATGAGAGATGCAAACTGAAATGATAAGCAAGGAGAAACTGAGGTAGAGAGAAGGCTCATAAGGTATTGAAAAGCAGTGTGAGAAAGAACTAGAGCAAGTTCTTTCCTATCCAAAAGTCCTCTCATCAATAAAGACTGAAAACTACAGAGATTTGATCTACATTTCAAGACAGTAAATGGGGTATTAGGCTGCTTAATTACTAGATCAAAAGCCCACACATTCACATGATGCATAGCACTAGAGTTTTCCAGCTTTTCTGTATGAATTTGTTCAAAACACTCTAAGCATAGCTCTGTTTCAAACCTACACTGAACAGAGGATCAACTGTGCTACCACAGCCACCACAAAGCTGAAAAGCAGCATTGTTGCATGCTCTGATCAAGTCAACAGAAGTGTTATTATTTGCTTACACTTGATCTGGATCAAGTTTGCACCGATGGGTGATCCAGCAGGGAGAGCAATGAACAAATCCACTATTGCTGGAGGTGCAGCTGGCAGCTGAGGCACAGGAGCCCATAAAGAGAGAGCTGTACTGACAGCTTTACAGAGTAAAAAAGCAACCACAAAACCCTATGACTCCCTGAGCAGCCTTATTTCACACATTAAAGAAACAAGGATTTGCAAGAAGTCCACTTATGGGTTAACATTCTTATTCTGTATTTTGTTTTTAAGAATCTTCTCCACCACTGAGTAATTTTTTTTTCTTTTTTATTCTATTGTTGACTTAATTACTCTCCCACTGAAGTCATTAAAACGCCCATCAACTTCCCTAAGAACCATTAGACCAACCTAAACCACCTCAGACTAAAAGCTTTAAATTTAATTTGCAAATGGAACTTTTCAAAAGTTTCTATCAGGTCATGAAATTTTATTGTAAAATTTTGTCCTGGTTCAGAGCAAATTTGTCAACCCAGGACATTTGTGAAATTCTGTTTTCCAAATCTTTACCTTCCTATTTCTCAAGTGTTTTTAAGAAAAAAAAAGTTCAAGAATCCCTTCTAAGTTTAAGAACCAAGACCATCTTGAAATTAAGTCTGTGTCTGGCATAGGAACAAGAATTGTTCAGTCAAGATACCATTTTTCTCCTTACTCTGACACTGTCATAGTTTTTGCTTTTTATTTAACTTCACAAAATTAGTCAGAGCTCTATGAAGTGTCCAGCCTCAGGAGGTTGTTCCTTCAGAAATCAATTGTGAGAAGGGCACAAAAGGCTTAAGGACAAAGTCTAGGCTAGTTCATAGTTGTGAAGTCTTCTTATAAAAATAATGCAAGAGAGAATAACAGTGATAATATATCTTCATGCTATAGAAAAATATGTTAATGATTTGCCTCTTCTAATTAGTGAACCCTTTAAGGGTTCATTAAAACATTTATCAGGTTTTAATCTTTAAAAGGAAATGCCACACAAGATCTCCAGTACTTCAAAGATCTTCGGTTTTCTTTACTGTGCACAGGAAGCCTTAAGTCAGTGCAGTGTTACTATCTCCTAAAAATAATTTAAACATTTAGTCAAAGGAATGATGACTACTGATACCACAGAAATTGATCTCATTCCTCAGAGACACAAATATATACACCAAGCTCCAGTCTGGTACGCTCTTCATTTATTCCATCCTCAAAAATGGTGGAAAGCCCAAAAGTGTGATGAAACAGGAAGTCAGGTTTTGGGAAACTGAAGTAAAGAATAAGGTCTATAAAGATTTCTCAGAAGTCTTCAAAATCCAAAGAGGAATCTTGTTTTATTCAGAAATAAGGTAATATTCAAAATGTTTTTTTAACAGAATTGTAACTCATCCCCTGCAGGTAAACCAACAACAATTTGTTTCTTCTGCAGAAAGAGCAAAAGACAGAGCTGTGATTTATGAGGATGCCAGCACAAAACCAAAAGCAAACTCTTACACAGAGTAAGAAACACAGAAGTATGCAAACCTCTTACTTACACTGTCTAGGTAAAATCTTCCATGTGCACTGCAAATAAATTTACTGGTTTTGGTAAATCAGATATATTTTAAAGCAAAGGCATAGCACTTGAAAGTTATTCAGTTTTAATACCATGTATTCTTTTGCTCTTAAACAGTTTGCTCTGAACATTTAATTCTTCTAGTCTGCTTTTAAAACTAGATGTCCTTGCCTGTACTCCTTCAAACTATGAAGTAGATCACTAGCCAGACATTACTCTGCCATCTGTGGTCCAGTCCTTTACCGTAGATGGCCAACTTAAATTTCATGGAGTAGAAACTACTCAAAGTAAAAACACTGAAATGTGTTATTATTTCTAATTGTCTTGTATCCGCAAAACAGTTCCTTTAATTTAAAATAACAAAAAGAGAAAAGTTGAGAGAAATATGACTCAGCCAATTTGACAGGAACGTTTGATATTTTACATACTTTCAACATTGTCTCAATGCGTATTTATGACTGATTTTGAAGCAACTACAACTAAAATTTCTGATACAATAAGATACTAATCTGCAAGGAATGTTTGCTTGACTCCATAAAGTATTATATACACATGAATACACTAACAGTTGTACAACAGCACACTGCTTAAGCATACATACTGGAATTCATTTCTTGGAAACAAGATTGACTATTTTTGTCTATAAAAAGTAATACACTACAGCAAAGTATGGCCACCACGAATGATTTTTCTGTTTATTTTTGCGATGCTTCACATTTTATAAAACTATTTTAACTTCAGCAAAGGAACAAGACTACTTGGAAATAAATGGATTATTACTGAAGGTACAGTTATTCAAAACATTTGCAGTATTTGATCCTAATATAAAAGAGTAAGTATGGCTAAACAATAGATGGGAAAAATATGCAGCAGTATAGACAATTAACCAAGTACTTGATCCCTGGAAGTGGATCACCATTTTGCCACAAATGGATAAATTTAACAAGAAAAACATTAGTATGAAAAAAATTGTAACTTCACTGTACTTAGATGCCCATGGTTGAAAAATATGCCATCAAAATCAGTACTTCTGTAAAGAAAATAATGTAAACAACGTATCCATAAGCTAATTTTCAAAGAAGGATTTGCTCTGGATAAATGTATGCATCAATTCTCAGCTCCCTGTAGGGATCATTTAAGTCATCCAGGAAACAAATTCGGATTCAATGCTAGGATCAAAGTTTTCAAGGAACTGCAGCACGTTCAAAAACATGTTCAAAATAGTTACAGATCAAAATCAAACACAGAACAGTATAAAGTGGTCAGTAAGTCAACACTACAAAAACATACTCATTTTCACTGACAATTTTCAGTATTGCTTATCTAGCTATAAATTCAGCTACTTGTCCAACATCAAAGCATAAAACATGAATGTTCTTTTAGAATTAATTTTTCCATCTTTTCCCCATTATCTAATCTATGATCATGTTATCTTTTTGATAGGATCAACAAATATTAAAGCCATATTTAGAATTACAGAACAGGCCATTCCAGGATTCTATGAATTTTAGAATTGTTTGGGTTGGAAGAGATCTTAAAAATTATCTAGTTCCAACTCCTCTGCCATAGGAAGGGATACCTTTCACTAGATGAGGTTGCGCAAAGCCCCACAGCCCATCCAGCCTGACTTTGAATGCTTCTAGGAATGGGGCATTCACAGCTGCTCTGGGCAACCTGTTCCATTACCTCACCATCCTCACATTAAAGAATGTCATCCCAATATCTCATCTAAAACTATTATCCATTTTAATCCATTCCCCCTTGACCTGTCACTACATGCCCTTGGAAACATCTCTCCATCTTTCTTGATGTCTCCCTTCAGGTACTGGAAGGCTGCAATCAGATCACCTCAGAACCTCTTTTCCAGGCTGAACAATCCCAATTCTTTCCGCCTTTCCTCATAGGAGAGGTGCCCCATCCCTTTGATCACCCTGGTGTCCCTCCTCTGGACTTGCTGCAGCAGCTCCATGTCCTTCCTGTGCTGGGAGCCCAGAGCTGGATGCAGCCCTGCAGGGGAAGTCTCACCAGAGCATAGCAGAGGCAGAATCCCCCTCCTTGTCCTGCTGGCCACACTCCTTTGGATACAGCCTAAGGACACAGCTGAAGTTCACATCTTGGTATTATAACAACAGAAGAAAGCAAATGCATTTTACAGGTGCTCCTAGTCTGATCCGGATTCCATTATGATGGACACTGATCAGAAAAGTACTTTCAGAATCTTGAGTATGCCTTAGGGGTAGCGAAGTTTTTCGCATGTTTATCTTTTTCTCTCCTTTTATTTTTTAATTTTAATAAAAGCATCAAAAAAGAAAATTGTGAATGCTCTTGAAACTTGCGTGCAAGTTGAATCTGGCTGTGAAGTAAAAACCACAGCAAAAAACCCCAGTGAATAACCCTCCAACCTTTCAAGTAAAATGAGGAAGAACACTGAGAATGGATTTAGTCTCTCAGCCCTCCATGATCTCTACAGAAAAATTCTCATGCTTAAGACAGTCTTGTTTTTTAACTGCATGTGTTTACAGTGCCATGAGTGCCTTTACAAAATCCACACAACTAAGCCAGCATCATTTAAAAATACCCTCCTTATGTAACAGTACTTTCATATGCATTTCTGCTGTTTAGCTTACTCTTCCTTGTGTGTCAAAGCTTATTTCTGATTGCACTAGATAGGCAAGGAATTAAGTTCTCCTGAACTGCTGAAGGTAACCTTTCTGAATATAAATAAATAGATGTAGTCAAATAAGCAAAGCTACAATGAAGATTTGAAATAAAAAGAACAAAGTACTAATTTGTGAGAGGCTCTTACTGAAAGCATCAGAAATTGTCTACTCTCTCTCTACTGCTTAAATCTTGACAAATATTTTTAGCCTTTTTTCCCTCCTTTTAGCTTTGATTTTAAAAAGTCCCACTTTCATGCTAGCCTAGTTTGTTTAAACATCAGCTATACATTTTTATTAGAAATAAAAGTAACAAAAATAGCACAATTAAAAATGAAAAATTGCCAAAAAATGGCAAGAATTTCACAGATCTCTTTTTAGCGTTGATAGATGTTAAGCGAATTACGTAGGAAATCTTACCCTTTTCAGGATACATAGGAAACACGTGAGAAATCACATCATTTTTCTCTAGTTCCCAAACTTGAGTCAGGTAAGTTATTGTAAAGAAGAGCTGAAGAAATTAACAGAGATCCCAGCAAAGATATACGCAATCAAATTATTTTGAAAGATAAAGATCACATTTGATTTGTTTTTTCTGGTGAAAATATGTAACTTGCAAATGTAACAAATTGTAACTTAGCAAATCTGAAATATTGAATCAATTTATCAACCAACAAAATGTTCAGCCCAAGTCCTCATTCCTACAAATCAATAATTATCATATAGACTGGAAAAATCAACAGAAATGTGTTAATATTTCACCTTAACCTTAAAAATATGAGTTTTCTGAATCTAAATAAATACAAAAAAAAAAAAAAAAAACCCAAAAAAAAACCAACACAAAAAGGAGTACTTTTTCTTCCCTCTCTATTTTGGTATTATTTGTCTTTTCTATATAAACTTACATCTAAATCTTGCCATTAGACTGCCAATATGAAAGTCAACTAAAGCTAAAACTCAATATGCTTGTGGACACTGTTGTCTAGAGAAAAACAAAATAACCAAGCTAACAAATAAATAAATAAGAAAAAGGCAAAAGTAGCTTCCTGAAAACAAATTACTTGGCTTTCCAGATAGGGGGTGGGGGGGAAAAGAAAATTTTAAAAAGGCTTGGCTCACCAGCAATTTTCTCATTCAGTAGAATAAAGTGTCAGCAATGCAACACTACCTGTTTTCTAACATAACCCTTAGCAATGATTCAAATGGAGATCATGACCACTTAAGCTCATACACTTCCCTATTAAGGATGTTTTAAGCTGTCTGCCCTCACAAGAAAAAAAACCCTACTAGTGTAACAATAGTGGAAAGGTATATCAAAAGGACTGTCCAGTATTTCTCCCCATGTAACATTTTGATACCTCATATTTCAGGACTGACAATGGAATGCTTTCATTTCAAATTTGAACACTTGTAATATGATAGCAGGTGCTGACAATCTAACAAACACACAGTTTTCAAACAAGCCTTTGCTTTGCACAGCCTCAGCAAACATCTCAACTTCAACATGACATGCACTATTTTTATTGTGTGTGTTTAAACTGTATTTCAAATGGTATAACAAATTGTTGGGGTAAGGGGGAAATAAACATTCACTGACCACTTGCTGTCACAGACCATGAAACAGATTAATTGTTGAAAAAAAACACTGACTCCAGTCTCCAAGTGTTGAAGTTAAATGGAACAGTGAAAAGTGAAAGGTTTTTAACCTGCAGGGAATAAAAAACTTCATGTCATTGTAAGACCTCATAGAAAGTTTTATAACATTTTCTGCAACCATTCCCAATGAAAGGCTTCTGCCAGTAGCAATGTGCATACCAATTACTCATAGCCAGCTCAGGTATCACTGCTGCAGTGACTGCAGTACAGAAAACAATGGAAAAGATCACCACAATCCACCACAAACTATTTCCCCTTGTGCTTTTGTTTAAATTGTTGCCACCTACACTGCCCTCACAATTATGCTGAGGCACAAATAGAATTATAAGCTTTCACAGTTTAGGATTTTACTGAGTTTTTAAGTGCCTTAGCCTCTTGCAATGAAGCAACCAAGGTATCAGGTGCTTCAGGACTGCAGGTAGTTTTCCATTCTGCTTTAATCAAAGGTGTAACATCAACACATGCACATACCCTCTGCCCAGCAACATAGGTGTTGCCTGGCCCCCTGAAGATAGCACTTCAAGAAGACAGTGATTTTCTCACCCAAAAAAAGAACTGCTGTCTTACAGAACCAGTGATTAATCTGGCCTGTTTGTTCTCACATTTATTTTCATTTGAGCTTCTATCACTTTCTAATTTTCTCTTTTTTCCCTGTGTGTAGGAGGAAATCCTACCCTCTGCTGACAAAAGAGATAATAGGATGTAGCCATTACTCATGAACTAACAAGACAAGCTCTTCTTCATAAAGCAAGAATTTGAGAGAACCTCACCAAGGAGAAATACACACACTTTGCTTTAGTGGCAGTAGGGATGAAAATCCATTTTGGACTCCCCATGATGTCTCTTCCATAACACATCTGACCTGCTGGAAATCTGGATAAGAAAGCACAAATGCTGTACGTGTACTCAGAGCATGTTTCCTAGACTCATCCCAATTAGTTCCTTCCCTTCTGTTTCCTATCACTTGAATAAAAACATTGGGAAAGATCCAAATAATGACATTTTTGACAGCATAAAGGCAAAGACAGCCAAACATTACCAAAGTAAATCTGAAACAAAGCAAGCATAGAGGGACCTCTTTTCCCACCACCTAATTCCCCATTACATACTTCCATGAACTTTAATCAGGTTCTTATAACAAAGACAGTACAACTCCCACATACAACAAATTCTGTAGGTATAGATCAATTACCTTCCTGAGAATTAATCTGTACCTGTAACAAGCTTGAAGAACTTCATTAAGTATGAGAGACTAGGAAAAAAATACTGAACCTCCAAACCTAACTACATGCAGCTTTCAGATCTCAGATGCATGTAGAGGACAGCACTCATGCATTTATATTTATATAATTTATATACATTCATATAGACTACAGCTGATAAAGCTATGCCTGAACAGCAACTTCCCCCTTCAAAAAGATACAATTAACAAAGTCACATAGTTAACCTCCCAAGTAAAGCACCTAAACATACAACTACTTGATAATTAGAAAAAGCTTTAGGCTTTGAATTAAAAAAAAAAAATTGAAATTAGCTACTTGTCTCAAATTAGATATCAGCGGAAGAAAAAGGCAGAGTTCACCTGCTGAACGTCAGTGACACACACAGAGCCATGATGCCCTAGGAATAAGACTGACTGATGTATACGAGCTGCCCTTTCCTCCACATCCACCTTCCACACTTCTTTATCACTCTAACCAGACTTTAAAATGAAAAACCCTATAATTCTATCAAAGAATCTCCACTCTACCAGGTTAACACAAGTATCATTGATTTGCTTTTGAAATATGTATTTATCATTAAATTTCAATTTTAAATATTCAGATCTGATTTACAAAGTAAAGTTGGGACCAACTCTCTTTAAGCCTATTCTTGCTACACATACTGTCTACATGCTGTGGAAATCTATTACAACAGAGTAATATAAACCAGGTATACTGCTTATTTCCACACTAGATTAGCTTTTGCTTACTACTGAAATACAACAGAGTTATAAACAAGTACAGAAGTCAAATAGAAAATACTTTTACTTGATTAGAAATTCCAATATAAAGAAAATAAACCTTATAAAGGCTCATGAGTATCCCAGCAAGATGATGTAAAATATCAAAATGCAGTAGTAAACTTTCATTTGGTGAAAGACTTTTGAGATAAAAACCCCGAATCCAAAGATTGATAAACTAAGCCAAGTGTGTGGCATGCTGCTGCAGTTGGCATATGCAGAGAGCAAGAAAATTTGGTAAGCCAAACCTGAGGATTTATAAACACTTGAAATATCTTGCATCAACCCTTAGAAATAAACATTTTCTCCACAGACAAGGGGTGGCAGAGAATTGAAACAGACACTGCCTGTCATACACACTAGCTAGACACCTAAAGCAAAACTTTCCATTCTCAGGTGTAACAACCAAATCCAGTTGTAAATACTGTGCTGAACCCCTTGTACTTCACAATAAAATAAAAGCAAGAATAGGGATCAGTGTTTGCTACTATCAAACCAGTATTAATCTATTTACAACTCAATATACTTCTGAAACTGAATTTCTGGTGCAATCCATGTTTTACAAACCACCAGTAAAAATTCTCATTGACTCTATTTCTCTAAGACAGCAAAATAAGCCCAAAACCCAGCTTTTTTGGATGACTTAAAGGATTGACATAGTTTATTTCACAATTTATTATGATAATTGAGAAATGGTTAAAAACTGTTTAATTATATATTACACTAGCTGACTTTTATTAAAACAAGATGAGGTTATGCATGAGGTGTAAAGGTAGAATAAATGTTTCTTATTAATAAGGCTTGTAATGAACGGGTTTTCACTACATTTATGACCAAAGTATCCTCTGTGAGAACTACCTAATTTAATCACCAAGTCAACTAAAAGACCTAAGAATCTCCCTTTGTTTTGCAGTATACTACATGCACTTTGCAGAGCATCTTGGAGGACAAATTGAAAATGTGCCATGTTTTGGAATGAATAGGTCTGATGAACAGCACATTAGTGCTTAGGTCAATGAGCATATACAGGAAAGAGCTTGGCAGCAAATAACTCATGTAATAAAATGAGATGACAGAAGGGAAGCCATGGTGGCCACATCACTCTCTGTGACACAGCCAGGCTATAAAGAGCCTGGTGCCCACCATGCCCTGACCCAGTCAGTCTCACATCCTCCAGGACAGGAGTATCACTCCCAGATACCTGTACTCCTAGAGAGGCACAACCTCTGGAGACAAAGACTCAAACTTGGGTTTTAATTCAGATTATTTATGTTGATCTGATTGTATAAATAAAAACACCTAGCAGACATTGTTATTCTCTTAAACGATACTGAATTAAGTAAGGTGCATCATTTTGTTAAACAGTACATGACATGCTACAGATGAGGTTAATTTTAGCATTGTTCACCATTTCATACCAAGGAAGTTCACTTCCCCCTTTAAAACAAACAATTAATTTTGAATAATGACCAAAAGCTGTTTAAAAGTACTTTCTCTTTAACCCAAGGAGAAGGTTAATACTGCTGTTTTGAGACTGTATATCTACATTTAAGACATCAATTTCTTTCAGAAAATCTTGAATTTATTTAGTGATTGTATTAAACTTCTACTTTAGCATGACAAACTCTTTAATATTCTTTATTCGCACAGCAGGTAATTTCAAAGAGTGGTCCATGCAGCTGAGAATGTAAACATGGAGATATTGCTGATGACAGCATTTAGGTCTTAGGAGAATTCATTTACTCTCTCAAGTGCTGCTAGACAATTCTGGGTAATGAGCAGCGAAAATACTGAATGAAGTATTTATGATTTACACAGTATAAATCATATTCTGATATGCTAGACATGCATTTATAACATGCCCAACACACATTAACTAATCATGAAGCGTGCAACAAAAGTAACTGCAGAAACTGCTGACAGAACATGCTCTTGCATGTGTGAAGAATATGTGGTTGCCTTTCTTTACATCTCATTTGCCATATAAAAATTTCACCCAGGCATAAAATTGCTCTTCCTCTCAACATACATGAAAGTTTCACTAAGGAAATTCCTGAAACTTTCATTGCACCTTTCAAGTAAGAACACTTCCAAATACATCATAAATAGGATTTTCAATAGTCCAAAATTCAAAAATAGGTCACATTTACTGGAGTTACTTTCAGACTCCTTACATGAAACATATAAAGGCCTACTAATGCTTACTATAATGTTAAATATTTTCTGTTTTCTACAAGGTCAGAATGTCTTTCTGACATTTGCCTTTCTCTTTTCGATTAATTTAATTAACATTTAGTATACATAATATTTCCTCCTTTTACTTGTTTGAAATAAATAGCTAGAACACCATTTTAAAAAACAAAATTCAAGATAAAGCCCTCTTCAATGTAATAGATAGACTGTCCCTAAGTAGCACTTTGAAATGACACAGAATTAAGTAATTCTTCAGGACAATCATGTACTGTTTTCACACATAGCTTTCCCTGATCAGAAGATATAAGTTCCCATCTTTATTACAACAGTACAAAATCGTAAAGCTACTCTCATGGATTTATTTCAGTAAATAAATTTCGGTGCAACATATGTACCAAAACCCAGAAAAGAGTAAGGAAAACCTGGGTAAACACACTGCAGTAATATCCAATTCTGGATCAGTGCACAAAACACTGTGCCCTACCTGAAAAGCTCTCTTTTGGTCCTGATTATGTGCTCCTTCCCCCCACTTCTAACACCTTCTGTCCTCTCTGCTACCCAACAAAACCACTGCTAACCCTAAGGGTTTGGTTCAAAAATATAACAGAGCTACTCATCCAAAGAGGGCAAAGGGACATTATTTAAAAAAAGATGTATCTCTATGCTGTAAAATAGTGCAGCTTTTCTGTATTGCAGACTGTCTAATCAAAAAGCTTCCAAGACTTTCTGATAAAGAGCCACGATAAGTCAATCCAACTGGAATATTACTACCTAGCAGAAAAAGCAAGGCTTGTGCACACTGTAGAAGGCGCTTGGATAGGAGTCAAATGAGAAGACCATCATAAATGTCTCACACTTCTGCACAAAACAGAACATGTCATTTTTCCAAAGCCTCTCATGATCACAGAAAGGCAAACATTTATAAACTAGAACATATAACAAGTAACACAGCCAAACACCACAAAAAATTTGGAAGAAAATTAACCCACGCAGTTTTCTTAATCCCTTTCAAACCTTTGATTATAAGAGAAAAAAAAAATCTATTATGTCATGAGGATCCACTAACAGTTAAATATATTACCTTTGGGGAGTGGCGCTTCTCATAAAAGTGACTATACTGAAAAGGAATTTTCTCTGTCAACAATTTTGCTTCCTGTGCTTTATCAGACATTTCAGACTTTTTTCTTCCTTCAGTGACAAAGACCTTTGTGGGGGGTTTTTTAACAGCCTACTATTGGAAGCCTTACATATCAAATGTAGCTAAGAGGAAACATTCCCTATATAAGACAGTTAACGGGGCTGTTTTCCAAGTCTGTGTTTCAGCACAGGCTGGAAGCAGTGAGGTCACATATTATGTTAATTCTGTATGAGATATGACTGAAGAGGCCCCATGCAATTAACTACACTGAGACATAAAGCATTAATGTAGATTAAATAATCCAGGTTAGATTCATTTACATTGGTATAAACAGACTGAGAGCAAGATAACATCTAGCCATAGAAACAGGAAAAACTAGGCCATTCTGTCAGTATAAAGGTGGCTTAGCAGTATTTTATACATACACTGTCTTTGCTTCTCCTGCAATTTTTTCTTAGAAATATTTACTAAAATCTATGCCTAGGTTTTCAGACACTGCCAGGGTATTATTTCTATTGACAGGTCTCTGCAGACAACTCCACAAAGGCTGATTTTCAAAGCATTCTCAGCACCTATACCCTTAAGATCAGTATCTTAAAGAAGCCTCAAATTAAACAACCAAAAATTGACATAACCCATCCTATGTATTTTTTTAGCTAGTGATGCACCACTTTTCATGAGAATTGACTAATGTCACTACACAAAACCTGTTGCAGTTACATTTTAAAATATCTTCAGCAAGTTATCTAAACTAGCATAGAACTTGGCAAATAATGTCAACCAATCCAAGGAAAACCTGGCAAATCATGTCAACCAATCCAAGGAAATAACTCTCAAAATTTAAGTAGAAGAAAATTTCACATCCTATCTTTCAAGTAAAAACACAAAACAAACAACAAACTCTGAATTAAGATACAATTCCAATTACCAAAAGCAGATATGACAATCCAATCAGGTAAAGATGTAAATTTACCATTAACTTCATGAAGTAGAGTATCATTAAAAAGTCAAGACTGAACATCAACTGCAGGTGTAAGATCTGCTCAAATCTTCACTTGTCTTACTTTATCACAGAGCACATATATTTAAAGAAGAAGGTTCTACTACAAAAAACCAGATCATTTTTATTTCTCCTTGCAATCCTAGTTTCTGAAATTGCCAGAAGACAAAACATGAACACAGTTCATTCAGGAACCTATTTCAATATTAAAATATACTATCACTACTACTCACATGACTAGAATTTTAAAATGCTAAACACTTGCAAGCAGGAATGATGAATAAAGAAAAATCTGCATGTTTTAGTGCTTACATAGTGAAAGACATAACTGCATAAGTGGGGGAGGTGGAAGGGGGTGGGAACTGACACTGATCATCTTCAGGCACCTGAAGCACTTAAGAAATCGCACCAGTGCTGGAGACATCTTACCCATTCCCAGCACCAGCAAGAAAATGCTTGGCTCCATCCCACAGCCAGCCTCTCTCTTCTTTCTTCACCATCAACTTTGTAATGCAGACAGGTATGAAAACCTCTTCAGTTCACTGATGCAAGAGAATGATTTGGAAATAAGTGCTTAATTCAACTCAAACTGTAATGCTGTAATACAAAAACAATGGTTCTGATGGGCTGCCTCCAAGGTAAATGTGAAGAGAGGTAGCTCTGTATTAAGATCTTTGGATTACCCTCTGAACCTATTTCTCTCTATTGGTTACAGAGACACATGTTTTAAAAAAGGCACAATGCAAATCAGTCAATCTGGCATAATTCATATTTTAGATGTGAATAATTTATTTACCGAAAAAAAAATTCATGTTTTATCTAGCCACTGCTAGAAACAGATGATTAAGAAGAATATAGGTATTTTATTAAGATGCAGCTACAGGTGAAAATGATCACTAGCTATCCATTCATGCCCAAATTAAACTTTAAACAGTGACAAACATCTAATGACTTAAATCCTTCAACTAATGTCTACCTCTTCCACTACCAGTAATATTCACAAATACCAGGAAGTCAAAACTTATTATGTAAGACCACCAGGAACAATTAAAAAAAAAGGTCCTTTAAAAGAAAGCAGGCTTAGAGCACTTAATTAACTGCACTGAACACTTTGTATTTTATACAAAAACCATACTCAAACACATTTTAAAATACTAAGTACTAGTAACTAAGCTGACTACCAAAGCATATCAAATCTGTATCTTCAGAACTCATAATCTGCTTTGTATCATTTCTAAAATACTAAAATTGCATAATTCAAGAAGAAAGGCATATAAATTCTGAAGAAACTAATTGCTATACACCATTATGTTGTTCCCCCATGCAGCCCACAAGAGAAAAAAAAAAAGACTATGGTTAATAACCAAAGGCCACCTTCTGACTACATACGTTTTAAAGCTCTTTTTTGGCTTATGGATCAAACATTTTGCTTTGCAGAATTATACTGAGATGTATCAGAAACAAGCCTCCAAAAGACACTCAGGCTAACTGTATTCCCTGATAAACAACCCAGAATTACAAGCAGTAGGTTTAAAAATACTGTGACTTGTGCAAATGGGAACACTGTTAAGCTGTTTATCTTGTTTAATCCTGAAGGTAAATAGCATAAGCTTCAAAATATTTTTCTTCTTTGCCATAACCTATTGAATCACATTTACAGAGGTAATGAAACATTATGGAAAATCTCACATTTTTAGAATTGCCTCTGAAATTGCTTTACTCAGTATTATACAGGTCATTATCCTCAAGACCACTCTGTCTGTAAATTTCACTATAAATTTCAGTGATTTAAATCCAAACTGTGGCTTCAGCAATGCCAATGATTTCGCCTCTCCCGAGGTTCAAATCTTCAGAAACAAAACAAGAACCCTGCATAACTCCACTACTGGGCCCATCTTAAAATATGAATACTATAGTTAAGTAATTTTTTTATTGTTGCATCTTCCAAATATTTTCAAACTCCTACTGTAGTTAATTTTCAGCTTATTAAGTTTAGTTTTAAAATATTATTTGCAAGAAAAAAGTGTAATTTTTAGTTTCCTTAGATGTCTTTCATCCAACAGTAATGATTTCCACACTAAAAATCCTATTTCATTTCATAACTCTCACCTCAAACATGTACCCATACTAAAAATTAAGAATATATTTTATAAGATGGATCAGTAATTGTTTCCACACTGTGCCTTATTACCCACTAGCAAATTAAGTTTCTGAGCTGCTGTTTTAAACATGATTTTTAAAAGACTTTAATGCAGCATATATGATTGATATATTTAGCAGCTGAGCACCTCCTTTCCTCTCTGTACACAGGAAGTTTCCCCTCCCATCTGCTCAGGATATTTAAAAAAATAAATAATTACAAACTGCTGTTTTTCCAACGATACTGCAGAAAGTGACTATTATTTACCTGTAAACATGAGAGTAAAGTTGAAGCCAAACACAACGTAACCTGCACCAGCTCCCTGACAGAGTCACAAGACACGTACTGGTACAAAGGCAGGAATGTGGGGATGAGAGCTGCAGCCAGCAAAGAGGAAAATCACTGCAGCTTTGAGTGATAGCGCCAGAGTTATGCCAGGTCGAACTCTTCTATGGAGCAAATAAGTTACTCACGGGCAGCAGCAGCCCAAGCTTTCTCTCTCACAGTCATACTGGAAGTCTTTAGTTTTCTATTTGGGTTTCAGAGCAAACATACATAAGGTGAATTATGAAATAGACACATGCTTTACAAGCAGATGCTTGAACCATTTAGTACGATATTTATGAGACGGCTTTAAGACTAAATAGCAGCTAAGCAGACAACAAGCCCCCTGCACATGTAGGTACTCTGCTGCTGTTTATGACAACCAGATCTTGACAAAGAGAAAGGACGGAGGAAGATGCACTGGCAATAAACCAATGACAGACCAAAAAAATGCCTTTTAATTTTCCCCAGTTAAATTATATAAAGCCACATCTTTTCTGGCCTACAGAGAAGATTTATGAATGCTACATTGAGAAACTCAACTTCATTTCAAGACATACAGAAATCTGATGGAAATATAACATGTAATCTATTATTTCATAACTGTTTTTCCTCCTCCTGTGTATTACTAATTATATTATTGATTACTTTATTTTCAAAATAAAAGCTCTCCCTAAACCCCACATACTGAACACAGATCAACACTTAATATCTGTTCTGTATTATACATGAGGAACTATTCCAAACCTTTACAGAAAAAATACCCAAACTAAAAGCTAATATTAATAGCTGCATATATTTAATTTAGTTATCAAATATAACTATTTTATTTTAAAATTTACTACACTGTATTCAATCTTTTAAAGCCTGATATAAAACTCCACATAAAGCAAACAAAGAGGAAGCTGCCACTTTTCCAAGCATCCATCCTGCGGTAATGACCCATTCTTCAGTATCTATTGTTTTCCTATTTTTCTGGAGTTACAGAAATAATGGGCAAGTTTCACTGACTTTCACTTTATCTGTGGCAATGCCCAACAGCTGACACCGAGCAGGTTTCCCAGGGCTTCTTCACCAACGTACTTTGACACTTTGATGATGAGGAGCCCTCATCACACACGGTTACGTAACAGAAACTATTTATAGGTAGCTACTTGATTCACATTATCCACTGGGTTTTAAACCATTTCATATATTGTCACTTGATCTGTCATTTTAGTTCCATGATCAAAATGCCACGTAAGAGCCAAGTAAAAAGTTTCAGTGACGCCTGTCTGCAATATCAAAACATACCACGTGAAGTATTTAATCTTATCAAGAGAACCAGACGTTAGCTTCACAAGATTGGTCCTCTATAAATATATGCTGAGCAACAGTTGTTTTCTTTGCTTAACCTCCTGCTCTATCAATATCCATTACTGTGCATATAACCAGCTCCTAAAGCCACTGAAAGAAACCTCAGTTGTGCTAAAATCATGTAATTTCTCAGTGTTCTGAGACATACTGAGAGATATGGTGAGCATTTCCACTCCAGAAAGTGCCCTACCAACCTGTACTCACAACTTCAGTGACAGCTGTTTAACACCTTCAGGTTCTCTTAGGAAACATCTCAGAGAACCACATATGACTATCAGCTGGTTTACTTATGAATATAGCAGTATTTCATGAACATCAACTTATTCTAAGAATATTAAATGCTTACATTTTCTTCAGCTTTTCTAACTGGCTAATGGCTTTCTTAGAATACAATTTCATCCTAAAATACAGCTAATTGTAATACTTGGTGACAGCATCGGCTTTCCTCATCACAGACTTTGGCCTTTCTTATCAATCATATTAATTGACCTCAGTGTCAATTTCTTTACATTTTTGTAAACTGGCTTCTTTACATTTTTTGTAAACTAACCTATAGACCATAAGTTTTTAATCCAGTTTTCTCTCAATTACAGGACAATGGTTTTGCTGATGACTAATATCCTTTGATCATTCTTAGTAATCCATATTTAGCAAAGCTACTTATTTCAGAGAACACCAAGTAACTGCAAACCTTACGAAATGTTAACTTTAATGACTGCTGTATAAAGACACCTTGCACATACCTGAACAACATCCAAACAAAGACACTTCCATATTGTAAGAACAGGAAGTCAGAAATACTTGAGAAAAGACATTTCTGAAAGACTATACAGGTTATGACAGTTGACTATGATATTACTGTCTCAGTACAGTTACATGCCTGCAAAATGCTCTAATCGACCAAGCAAAGAAGAGAATGTCAAAATTCTGACAATTTTAACACAAACTGAAAGCATCCAAGTATCCTTACTGAAGCTGACAAAATGCAGAGTTCAAAATCAGAGAACGTTGTGAAACTCTACCAAACCTTTAAAAACAGCAGCAGTCAGAGAAGGGAGTACAATTACGAGGTACAGATAATGAAATGAAATATGATTAGAGGGCACAGAGTAACATTCACTTAGGCAAAATACCTAGGAAGTTCAACCTAAAATCACAGATGGGCAAGAACTGTAGCTAGGAGTGCAACTGAAAGACATGTCATTTCTTTGTTCTGGTATAATAACACAGCCCTGATCATCTTAATATATGCAAAACTAGTTGTTCCAGAGATTCTAAATTAAAAAAAAAAGGTCATAATCAAAACATAAGATACAACCGCCCTTCAGCTTACTGCATTTGCTATGTACTACTGCAATAAGCAAGCAGAAAATTGTCCTGAAATTCAGAGAAGCTTTTCAGTATTGAGTTAAAAATGTTATAAAGTTGGTATTTTTCAGTCTTCTTAACATCATTTTGCCTAATTCTGTCTTACTACATGAAAAATTAAAATGTGACTCGACAGCTGTTTCTTCTGCTGCTGCATTGACAAATGCTGCTTTATCACATTTCTTTTTTTCCCAACACTCGTACTTAGGCATAGCACCCCTGATAAACTGATGTTTCCTAGTGAATGACATTTCTAATCCTTTAAAAGCAAGCACTACACCACAAAAGCCCAAATACCCCGTAAAGCACGGTTATAACCATTCCCAGTATCAGTGTGTCCATGGTATTTTATAACACAGCCAGGTACAGGATATAATGATCTCCAAGGATGTGGTTGAAGTCTTACTATCCAAGGACTGATGTATCAAAATCTGGTCCAATGCAAATTACCTGATTTATGCACTTATTATGTTCATTGTTTTCCATATAACGCGATCACAAAACTAAAGAACTCTTTTGGTTTCCTTTCCCAATGTTCTCGTGTTCCAAGTTGGCAAATCAGCTCAAGTACAGGTCTTGTTTATGCCTCGTGACTATCAGTGGTTTAAACTGCTGTTTGTACATGTTCTAATTAGCCAGTTCTACTAAACTCTTCACAGTTGACATCACTGCTCAAAGAAGTTCAGGAAATCAACAAGTCTGGAAGAATTGCCAATCCATCGAGTTAGTAAAGAATGAGTATCTATGAATTTGTATTCAATACAGAACTATAAAAAGTCATTTTTCCAAACAAGGATTAACTTTCATTCTTTTTCAAAGAAAAGCTGTCAAAAGCGCATCATGACTCTTCACAAAATACACAAGAAAAAAAACCATCCCATACCACTAGTGGGTGTTACTGGAGAAAGCCCTGTTTAATGGGAAAAAACATTACCAGGGCCCGAATATAAAATATTCTGGAAGTTTTAAAAGACCCCTAGGCCTAGACTTATTTTTAAAAAGCAAATTGTTGTCTAGTGATTAAAATAAGTAAATATAAAATGCTTTTACTTCTATCATCCATGTTGCTACATCAGTATGTGAACAGGCACCAAAAAAACCCCCAAATTCCAATTCTTACGCTCAGAAGACAAAAGCCACTGCCATAATTATGTGCATTGCAAAATAAGGCAATGATGGCTAACAATGCACTGGTTTAGTTTGTTCTTTAGATGTGAACCATAACTGTCATGTAAACACTTAGCATTTTAAAAGCATTTTTACACGCCGAAGTTGTAGTGCATTATATAGAATTCTGAACTGCTACGATTACAGTGGTGTCCTCCATAGCTATACAAGGTTTGCTGCAGAAATAGAGTAAGCATTAGAAAGCATGCAGCTAAAAAGTTAAGATATTTGTAACTTAAGAACTGTAAACCACATTTAGTGAGTTTCTAGCCCATGCTAGAAACGCTTTATAATAATTGAGCTTGATTTTTAAACATGATCTTGTCCATTTTCACATTATAACATATAATACATTCAATAAATACACAACTACTATAAAACTAGCAGCTTCCACTTAACATGAAAAGAGGGTCAAGAGCAAACTCATGGAAATATTTTGATGTAGACTGTTCAATGAACCAGATTTCGACAAAGCCTTTCCCAACTGCACTTTTTAGATGCAATTACTCGAATATACTGCTGGACAGAAACTCAGTAAGATGAGCATAACATTCTTTTTTTTTCTTTCCTAGCAGCAAGTAGTCATTTAAGAAATTACAAGACTTGTATGTTACTAGGCCATTCAAAAAATTCTGCATCCTTTTACTGTAAGAGCTCCACATCGTAACAGTAACACATGCAGACTGAGCATCTTAACATCCCTGTCATAAGCTATACCATATTTACACATTGCAGTGTTAGGCAGAAATTGAAGCCAGAGCCATTCAGGGGAAATATATAGCCATGATCTGTTTCTCAATTTAAATTATATTTGCAATCATAAATTAGGTATTTCACTAAAGGCTAGTGGCATTTTACATATTAAAAAGATCAATTAATGCACTACATTCTTAGCCAAGCCTAAAATAAATGACTCCCCACATTCAAACTATAATTTGCTTCAGACAACATGGGCTTTAATTTGCAAACTCTTCAGTACGGATGTAGGCAGAACCCACCTCATAATTTGTGTACAGCTCCATCCTGGGTAAACACACAGCTACACAGCACAGTATGCAAATAAAAGGTATGAACCTCATTGCGTTATCCTTCCTAAAGATTTTTTTTTTAAGTCAGACTCATTAGTGTCAAAGCAGTATTTAAATTATGCCAGGGAAAAAAAAAAGCTTTCATCTTTCCAATTTAAGTGGCCCTTTTAATGCCAAGTCAACATTGTAATGGTTTATCTATATTGGAAAATTAAATTCAGTTTGTTCTTTCAAACACAAACAATTTTAAAGGAAAATTTTCACCGTGTATTCAAACATGTGATTTTATGTTTTCATATCTGTTACTTCTACATTAATTATTCAAAACGAGCCTCTCTCATGTCACTTACAGAAGTGCAGATGTAAATAAAAAGAGCTGTGTGTGAATATACAGAATTCTTATAACAAAGCAATATGGCAATTTCTTTAACATCTTAAGCACATAAAATGCCAGATCACCTACTTCCTTTTTTTCCCAATTCTAATATGAAAAACAAATTCGAATTTGGTAGTAAATCTCATTTCATAAATGTTTTCTTCTCAGTATTTAACCTTTGGAGATATAGTTTCCAGTTCAATTAATACAATAAAAAAGCGGGGGAGAGAGAAGTAATGAAGTAATGGAAGAACGTCAAACCAGGCTTGCTCTTGTAGCTATACCGTGATACCTACAAGAATGTTGCTATTGATCTTCTGTTAAATTACAAAAGAACAGAAATTATTCACCAAAATTAAAAAAAAAAAGAAATGGATTTTTTTAAATTATTGGGTTTGTACTATAAGTCAATTTTGCTCATAACACCGTAACACTATTAGCAACCACTAGCAAAGTGCCAAAGACAGCAATGAGTTTAAAACAACTAGAGCCAGCTACCAAAATTGTTGCAGGAGAGACAAAGGGGATCAAGGTCAACATTCTTCTAGCGCAACAGCTAATCCACTCATAGGAACATGGAATTGGCACGGGTGGGCGTAATAAATTTGCAAGAAATATAAAACATACACGATCCCACCTGATTTTCCCCGTCTTTTCGAGAGAACCATTTTGCTCTCACTGGTCTCAAGCCATTACATATCTGAGCGAGGAAGGGGAAGGAGGAGTTCACAGAAGTTCAGGGTCAGACAATGTTCACGTATCCTGTCACCTCCTAACTCAAAGCTCAGAGCAGAAGAACTCTTATGGCACGCATTGAAACCTACATATTTTGGGTGTGCGTGTGGGGGGAGACCTGCAATAGGAGCGATGTGTCATACGTGCGGAGGCTGCGAGCAGGAGAGCTGTCAGGAGAACGCTGCCTCGCTTGAAGAGGAGGAGGCGGTGGGGAAAGGACGGTGACGAACGCAGTATAACCAAAAAATCCGGCAGTGCTCAGGGGCTGCCATCCCCGGCTCACCCTCCGGCCCGGCTTCGCTCGGCTTCCCTGGCAGAGGGCTCAGCCTCTCGGAGCTGCCCCCTGGCCCCGCGGAGCCGCTCCCAGCCGCCACCGGGCAGCGGAAATCCCCCGTAGCCCGGCCCGACCCTGCCCGGGGGCGCCGAGCGGCGCTCCCCGCGCCCGGGGCTCCCTGGGCAGCCCCCGGCCCTCTCGCGGGGCGCTCTCCCACGACCACCATCACTTCCCCCCTGCTCTGGGGCCGCGCTGTCACATCACCCCCCGCGACGTCCCACGCACCGCAGGCCGAGAGCCAACACCCCGCCGCGAGCCGGACCCGCACCCCTGGGCCGGGAGACAATGAGCAGCCACAACTCACCAGCAGCGCCGGAGCTTCGCGAGTCCGGGGGCGGTTCCTTTGCCCCTTCTCCTTCCCCTTCTCCTCCGCCTAGGAGCGGTATCCGGCCGCCGGGAGCCGAACCCCCCCTCCCCTCGCCGCCCGAGAGCCTTCGCCGGACCGCCGGCCGCGCTCCCTCCCCGAGGAAAGTCACTTTATTCCCCGCTCCAACATGGCTGCTCCCCCCGCCGCCGCCGCCGCAGCAGCAGCTTTCTCCTCGCCGCGGCTCCCCGCCGCCGCCACCGGAGAGCGGCCGCAGGCCGTGCTCGGGAGCCGCCCGGCCGGCCGCTGGCGGTGCCGAGAGCGTCAGCCGAGCCGGGCCGCGGGGGTGTGCGAGGAAGGGGCAAGCCGAGGCGAGCCGGGCTGGGCTGCGCGTCCCCGCTGCGGGCTGACGCCTCCGCCCGCTCGCACTGAGCCAGCCCCGCCGGCTCCGGGCGCAGGAGGGGCCGCGGGGACGCCCGTGCGCCGGCGACACCTGGCGGCCGAGACGGCCCCGGCTGAGCCGGCGGCTGCGCGGGGAGCGGGGGGGTCAGGGCGGAGCGCGGGGAATGCCCCGAGCGGCGGCGCGGGGAGCGGGGGCTGCCGCAGCGCCTTTCTGGGCCGCTCTCCCCGCTGCGGGGGAGCCCGGCCGCGCCGAGCCGAGTGGGGCGCTGCTGCCGTTCGCCGATCCTCCAGCGGCCCTGCGCGGCCGCCTCCTCCCGCGGGAGGAAGTGGGTCTCATCGGCAGAGGCTCCCGGGAAGCCGCCCCGGGGCCCTGCTGGTCGTCCGAGGGGTCTCCCCGAGCCGTTTCGTGTAGGGCAGGGTACAAAAGGGGCGTTTGCTCGCTTCATTTTTACCCGTTCCTTCGCAGCGTTTCCGCTTGGGTTGGCGGTGCGATTTAGCTCCTCTCTGAGGCATCCCCCTGCTCCCCCCTTCCTACGGCTGGCACGTTAATAACCGAAGTTAAGGGGAGCCGGGCGTCTCTTTAGATCAATTGCTAACTCACGTTTTCCGTATTTATTCTTGTAGTGTTTTCTTTCCTTTGTCTCCTGCATTCAGCAGTGCTTGTACCATCCCCCTTGTCCTTCTTGTGATCGCTCTGACAGCGCCAACCGCGCTGCCTTCCTGCGCTTAGAATCTTGTTCCCCTCAAAGTGATCCAGTCTGTTTCCTCACTTCTCAGCCCTTTCCAGCCCTAAATTTCTTAGGCTTTATGTGTCACTGAACGAGACCTAGGTGAAAGCTAGCTAGGTGAAAGCCAGCTGTTCTGTACTATGTTTTTTCACATTTCCATCACACAAAGAACAAGATCTGTCAGGAAGGCCAAATCTGAGCTGATTTTAGCGACATGGTTTTGAATGTAAAGTACCAGGGCATAAGTACACTTGGGCCAGAATCTGGAAAATGGTTTGCTTTTTTCCATTTTTGACATCTGCTGATCCTTGCTGCCTACCTGCTCTCTTGCTTTTTTCAGTTCAAATTTGGTGTCATGGGGCCTTTTCCCATCTTCATGCAGACCAGGGTTGAGGGGCTTAGCTTCCCCACACTCCTGTGGATGCTGAGTGAGGCCAAAACCACTTCGTTCTGCAGGCAGGTCTGTACTGTGCTGTGTCTAGGTGGAGACTAGAGTACATTTTCATTTGCAGAAGCAAGCCCCTGATCTTGAGGAACTCTGTGTGCAGCTTAGTCGAGCCAGGCCCTCTCCACAGTAGGGCCAAGGGGGAGCTGCCTTCACAGGAGCAGTGCCAGCTGAAAATTCCCCTGCTTCCAGCTCTGTTGACCCTTCCAACAGCACAAGCAAACCAGAACACAGACAAGTATGTTTCCCAGTAAACAGAAGTCAATTTCTCTTGCCTAAAAAAGGAGTGCAAGCATGAAACCACTTCTTAAATGCACAGAAATTCACTTTGCTCATGCTGATGTAAATTTCTAGTGAAATCGGTTTACGATAAAAAGAAGTAAACATGTCTCAGAAACAAACGTTCTGTTTATACAGACTAAATATGATTACCACGGTATTTTTGCATGTTTTCAAGATGCTGGATAGCTACCTTACATTTGCAAAACTTGTGGGATTTTTAATAACACAGAGAAAGCAGACACTTGAGCTTTGAACTTTCTGGTAATGCAAAGATACCCCTTACAGATCTCCTTTCAAGCTCAGGACCTACCAGTTCCTGCTAGACCTACCAGTTCTCCTGATCTTTGAATGCTAACTAGATGATGTATGTTTTGTTTTATCTTATTCAATTTGAAGGCTATTTTGGGTACATAGTAACATTAGAAATGATAGTGTGCAAGTTTATAATGTGCATGATTTGTAAAACAAGCTTCTGAGACAGCACAGTAACGAGTGCAGCATGTCCATTTACTGCAGCACATCCAAGTAAAGGCTGTTCTACCTATGAAGTACAGAGGGAACGTGGGTTGGAAGTTTATATATTTTATATATTAAAAATATCAGTAAAATATGTTCATTTTACTTGATTCATAAGTCCGCTGTTGATGCTTCTGTTATTACAGGAAAAGTAATTATGGCAAATAAAGGAAGAAACTTAAAAAATGAGCAGTTAGGATGAGTCACCCAAGAAATAAGGGGTCAACACTAACTGCAGTGTAATTAGAGTATTTTAGGGTTTTCCACTTGTAATGGGGAGAATTATGAATTTTTAACAGGGAAGAGTTTGTAATGGTAGAACACTTGATATCCATTTGGCCTTTTGTATCTGCCACTACCTCATGACCCCAGATGAAGATTTTCACATCTGGGCAAAAGACAGTGCAGAAGGAAGACAGAGTGACAGACTTAGGTTTGAAATGTAGGCACTGGTTTTGATTGATTTATCCCATGGGTCTAGTTTTATAACTATAGCTATTGATTTGTTTTATTATTTAGTGGATTATGTAGCAATCAATCATATTTCCTTCTAGCTAACCATGATGATTAATATTTTAAACTAGTTTTAAGATGGATTGGCTGGTGAGTGCAATAGGTCTTCTCTCTAATCCAGCTAGAATGGAATACACCCAGGTTACATGGAATGAATTATTGCCACTGGACAATCTGATGAAATCTACATCAGCCATTAGAATCTAAATCCAGCAGTAGGAATTCAGTGCTGTCAGGGGACTGAGATTTCCTGCTTTGAAAATGAACATTTTGGATTTACCTCTACATTTCTTCAACAAAAGTATGTAGTTATTCTGTGACAGTAAAAGTATGGGAGTTAAATCAGTGGAGTTCACATAGCGATAGATGGAAACCCTACAGAAACATGCATTTTTAACACAATGTATGTGGAAAGCAGTTACCTCCCTGCCAAGAGGCAAGCTCAAGATTCTGTGTCACTGCATCAGCAGTCAGCGACCTCGCAATCAGCCAGCAGTGTGGGAAAGCATTGTGCTAAACTGCAAGGGATGTGTTCGTTTGCAGGGGAAGGACTGAAAGCCTTGGCAGGTTATTAAAAGAGGAAATGATTTCCAAATACAATATTCTGTTTTGAAATGCAATTGTTTTTTTCTATTGGATGCCAAAAATTTCTGAAGAATGCAATATCCTCTAACTAATTGTATCTGTGCTCTGAGAAAAGAAATAGGGCTATTGTTCTCCTCACAGCACGAGCTATTTGTACGTTAGTCTGTGTAGCACTCCTGTCTGTAATGATTGTCTTCCACCTATGCAAAACTCCAATCCATTTAAAATAATCAAATTAAGATAGTTTCTTGCTTTGTTACATCAAGCTGATATTCAAATACAGCATTTTCCAGGTTACTTGGATTTAGTACAAGGCCTCTAGGCTAAATACAGTACAATTCTATTACCTCACTGGACGACCAAACCCCTTCCTTTCTGATGAATGGGAGCAGGAAGTAGTAACATGAAGGAGGTACCCCTTGAAAGAAGCAAAAATAAGTGTACTTCTACCAAGTAGAGCTGTAGCTATTTCTACCATGATTTCTGTAACTGATAGCTGGTCATTGTTATAGTTGCATTTTGCTGTAGCTGTCTATATTTCATATAAGCACATTGTGGAAAGTTACTGTTTTTTCTTGTAAACTTTGTTTTTGGTAAGCAGGAAAGAGTTATCAAAGTGAAAGTAGTGGGGTGTTCATTAGCTACACTTGAGATTTTCATTTGCATAGCTATACAGGTGTTTGGAGACTGACTAACTGCTGCAGAAAATTCTAGAAGACTAAGCACATTACCTGTGCTTAGTTCCTATCTCTATATCATATTTTTTAAGCATGTAAATATTTGTAATATATTACATGACATATACATATGACATATTGTCACTGTTTTCTTCCTTTATATTGCTAAACCTTTTAGTTCCTGTATGTAACATCACAATATCCTGTCACAATGCTACCTAAATATTGTTTCTCATTTCCTCACACCTTGCATCTCTAAATTTTGAAGAATATTTTTCAGTCATGTAGATAATGATTTCAGTATCTTTACAATATCAGAATTTATGCTTTTATTTATATCTGGCCTTTGTGGTATTTGTATATACAAAGTATCTACCAGTTGTGTATATTTCTTTGATCTGCAGCACTGTTTAAATGGAAAATCTAGTTTCATTGCTTGTTTTTTCTTGACTGTTTTCTTCTTCCAGATGGAAATTCCTCCAGCTAATGTAAAAGAAGTCTTTCCATTGACTTCAGCAAGAGTCAGCTTAGTTCTTGTAGAAGGAAGTTAATAGCATGGAGACAGACTCTTTTTGTGCAGTTCTGCCTGGATTTGCAAACAAACACTAGACACTCCTTTATTTCTCTACTACTGCTCTGAAAGACAGGACATCCTGCTTTTCAAAACAAAAGATATTAAGCCTACTTCAACTAGGTCAATTGCCATACTCAGATAGAAAATGGTGAGGTATTTTCTGTAATTGTCTAAAAATTAGGTTTGTGCCTTGGACAATACATGACTATAAAAATCTAGCCTAGTGAAAGAAATATTTTTTTATTCTTTTTTTTTAGATTTGGTTTACATTTTGTGTTCGAGACTAAAGGTGGTGAAAAGAATTTGAGCAAAACAATGAATTTCTGCAGGTAATGAGAATTGGTCACTTGTATGTGCACACCTCTGCTGCTTGTTCCTTTCAGGTACCATTCAGGGGTACAATTCTCCCTTTATGAAACAGAAATCTAAAATGGCAGGGGAAGAGGCTCCTATTTTTCTCTGTTTCTTTCATGTAGGTTCAGTGTCTCATACAGAATAGCTTCTTCATGGCAAGTAAATTGCTTCATAGAAATTTGCAGTCATTATTCACTGAATTGATTAGAAATGCCGTCAGTGAGTCTCAGAACCATTGTATCATTGCCAATTCAAACTACTTAGTGGATTTGAAATTAAAGCACAAAATACACAGAGACTCCTGCAGTTACAAGACTATAGGTGTCAAACATCGTGGTCTTTCCTTATTCTAATGGTTGCTCTCTCCAGAGTGTTTCAGGACTTAAATGAAATTGCTTTTAGTCATGACAGCTGGTTAGTTTCCTGTAATACTGTTACATAAAACTTAAGTTTGTTCTAGCAAAGATGGTAGCTGTTTCAGTGAAGATGAAACCAGATGATTCTCAAATTTATCTATTTAATTCTGGACAGGAAAGTGTAGAGAGACATGGGAATAAAAGAAGTGGGACCAGAACTAAAATCGGATGTAGAGAATATGAGGAGTATCAGAAAAGGCACATGAAAATGAAACCAGGGTGCATAGTGAATGCTGGAAATAAAATGAGACACAGGAAATCTGGGGATAGAATGAAATGAGCTGAGGGAAACATAGGCTACCTCAGCGAGAACTGAGTACTGCACACATTGTTTTCTGTATGCCACAGGTCAAGGGTATATGATATATTGTTCATGTGCAGAGTATATATTTCTTATATATTCTAGAAATCCCTGTGCATGCTCAGATCAACTACATTTTGGAGTTTGTTGTGCACTGGCAGCTGGTTGGCTGACTGCTTTGAAATTTATAATGGCAGCTTTTGTGTTGTCAGTAGGAGATAGCCTTTGCAAAACAAGCACTACAGATAGAGAAAGGGGACAGGAGGAGAGCTGGGATGGATGAAAGAGAATGCAAGAGAGAAGATACAGAAAACAAATTCAGGAAATTAGGAAGGAAGTAGATGTAGGGCTTTATCTGTGAGTCTAGGCCAAAGGCTTTTACCATTTTGTAATCTTAACAACACTAACTATGCAGGGGAGATAGGTACAATTAAGATGTTATTTTTTATCTGCCCCAGCTAGTTTCCCTACCCTTCTGGAGAAAGTTGTTACACCCTGAGGGAGAGGAGACAGAGCCATACCTATTTCCTGTATGGTGTGGCAAGTAGCTTTAACCACCAGTGAGGACAGAGAGGCAGGTGAGTCAGATGCCTATAGTTTCTTCCAACACACCTCCTAGGGAGGGTACCCTCTGGCACATGGGAGGGACAAAGTGCTGAGGTCTGTAATAATTGTTGAAATTGCAACAGCTAGATCAGTCAGGCTTTTCTTAACTAATTTTTGCTGAACTGTGAATCCTGATTTAGGCAGCCATGTGTATATTTATATGTTGGTGCTAGATTTGGAAGACTCCATCCAACTAAGAGAGAAAAAAGGGTGGCATAAGACCAGAAGAATATAGTTGGCAGCTCCTATCTGCTCATTGAAAGAAATGCTTCCTCTTAGGTACCAGTGAGAAATTTTACATAGCTACATGTGCATTTAAGGTTGAATAAGACAATTGATTAAACTGATATGTAACCTGTAGAATTTTTCTAACACTGAAAATACCAAAGTGCATTTTCAAATGAGGTTAACAATTTCTGTAGATATAAGGATAAAAAAAGAGAAGAGGTCACTCATAAATTCCAATTGATTTAAGTGTGGAATTTCTCACCCATTTCTTTTTGTGTAGCTGCTTGCTTTGCCAAATTGCTGATTGATCAACTAAACTATTCTCTAAGTCAAGCACAGCATTTTTCAAGTTCTGTTTCAGCACAGTATAAAATAATTAGCGCTATAAACAAACAAAAAAAAAAAGGCAGCAGGAATGCACCACGGTCCCCCACATACCTATTAGTAGTCATCAGTAGAGTCTAGCTGTTACCCAGAAGCATGTTAAAATTAAATGGTGAGCTTTATATAACATACTTATTTGTTCTTTCCTTCTTTAACTTTACCATTCTTCATTTCAAAGCTCTTTTCTTCACTTCACAACATGGCATATTCTTGGCCATGCAGATACTCATACTCCACAGCAAATTGCTGCACAATTATACTTACCTTTTAAAAACAAACAAAAATTCAGTTGGAGATTTTGTAGCTCAAACAACATGCATGGCTTTAGAATTAGTTAAGTATTTTGCAGGACAGATAGAAATTTATATCAGTTTATAGACCATACAGAATTTAGGATAAATGTCTACTAGAAATTAAAAAAAAAAGAAAAAAAAAGGAGATAACTGTGTGCTTGAAATTCTGTATTGGTGTGATTTAATCTCATTAGCTTCATTCAATATTTTGTTTTGAAAAATTAATTTACCTTTTTTATAATTCATCAAAACAGCTTATTTTGCCCACCAATAAGCTCTCCATAGAAACAGTTGTATCTTAGTAACATACCAAGAATAGAGTTCAGGGAATACACTGCATCTGTATATACTGCCCTTAAAGAACCATTTCTAGTTGTTATAAGGAAAGGTGAGAGTTTTCTTTCTGCAATTGTAGCAAGCACAGCACTGCAATACAACATCTCAGTGCTTCCTAGGTTGATCTCCTTACACATGAGATACAGGTAATTTCTGCCTCTTACTCCTTGTCCTTCGTAGGAGCATGTCAGCAAAGATGTCAGATGGCTGTCCCTTACAGCTGGGAGTTTATTTTTTGGTTTTGTTTTAATTGGATGCTAGTTGATGAAGTGCATGAACACTTCTTGCTTTTGGCCCTTGTTAGCTAAATTCAAAACTCTTTTTGAATTTACAAACTGTTTACGACTGCCCCTGTTTGTTTTTTTGGGTTTTTTTCTGTCCCAGGTCCTTCTACATAGAAAAATTTTGAAAATTGTTTTGCTGGTATCACCTTGTGTGGAATCTGTAGCTGCTCTGTAGGGCACTACTTTTCTACTCACCAGGTGACTCTAGCTTTACCAGCTCTCCTCTCATTGTGCCTCTCTCCTTTCTGCTCTTCCATGCTTGCTGTAGGGCCCTGTTTGTCCTCTGGCACCTTTGTTCTCTCTGTCCCTCACCAAGCTGAAGGGATCCAAGGGAATGGTTACGATGACATTTGAGCTTCTCTGCAGCAGTGTGTTGATATTTACACTGAGCTGATTATTAGCAAGTGGAGCACATGACTACATTGTAAAATATGCTGAGTTTAACCAGTGCTTCAGGGGAAAAGAAGCAGGAAGTAGAGTGATGCAGGGGCTGTGTGTCAGTCCTTTCATGGTTGGTGGGGGCTGTGCCATTAATTTGTCTGGGTGGTGAGGGATGAAGTGTGCTTTCCAGCTGATTCTTACACTGCTTTATAGTTGTTATTTGCTACATATTCCCTGCCTTGACTGTTACTCTTCTCTGCTTCAAAATAAACCAGGCCATTTAACACTAGGGCAGAGTGGAGGGTGTCCTAACCCCAGCCCTGCAAAAGAAGCCTTTTAAGATGTCAAGCAACAGAACATCCCATCCCAGGTTTTGATTAAGGAAAAGAGTCGTTATCAGCTTTGGTCTCAGGCACAGACTAACTGAGGGAATGAAGGCAGAGGCAAGATACCTCTTGTCTCAGCACACAGTTATTAAAAGAACATGTCTGGAGGCAAAAAAGGGGCCCAAGAACCCAGAGAAACCAGACAGATTTAACAAGAATTTCTCTTACCCTCTGTTTGGGGAGGCAGAGGGAAAGCATCTTGCTGAAACATGGTTTTAGAAATTTTTTTATTTGTGTGGTTAATCTAAATTTGCAACAGTAGCAAATGAGCTATTTCAGAATACAAAATGGGGACACTGGGAGGGGTCTTTTTTTTTCTGGTTTCAGGGAAATGTTAGGCTACTGTGAACTGCCAGTTATGTTTTAGTGAGGCTGAAGAGTAAAAAACAAGCAGCAGAGCTTTGGAAGTCATGGAGGCTTTGACACCTCTCTCTACCAACCTGTGTATGCCCACCTAACCCTCAAGATACCATTTTTTCACTTCTCTTTGGCTATGGTATCTCCAGGTTCATGTCTCAGGCAGCTGTTGGTCCTCATTCTACAGCTTGCATCATTTCTGCAGCCACAGGTCACTCCCTGTACCTTCCATGTGGGTGGAAATGGGGCAGGCCAGGGACCTTTTCCATGTGGGGAAAAGAATAACACAGAGTGCTGATAAGAGAGCAAGAAGGCCTGCAGTGGTATTGAAAGGTGGTCTCTGTGGAGGGAAGAGATTCAGCCTAAAGCAGCTGAACTTCTCTCCTGGGCCCCAGCAGAACCTGCAGATTGCTCCCTCATCAGCTCTCCAAGAAGGCTGTGTCCACATCAGTAATTCATTTCAATACAAGAGTGTGGTTTGGAGGAAAATCTTGTCATTGTCTCCACTTACCATGCGGTGTTTCAGTTCTCAAAGTGGTTTTGGTGCATACAAACCACATTCCTTCAGGAGGAAATGAAAACAGAAGCTCTGCTTCCAGTCTGCACCACATGCACCCTAGTGCTAATGGGGACAAGAGGTTCCAAAATAGCATGTGAGCTGCATCATCACAAGGTCCTCTAGCACATACCTAACACTTCTTCTCAGAAAGCTTTGAAACACATGTATAGTGGAGGTGTTTGGCTTCAGAGACTAGGCTAAATATAATCTAGAATAAACCCCCAAAACATATATCATGGAAAAATGAGGTGCATTAGTATCAACTATTTCATTCTACCAATCCAGTCCTTATATGCTGAATTACTTTCTTCTGAAAATACTGCTTACTTTTTCCTGTACCTTGAGCTGGCTTTAGGAAATGCCAAATTTAACCTAAAAATGTACCTGGAATGTTTCTTGTATCTAGTAAGGGGGATGCCCACACAACTTAATTATATATGTTAGCCCTTTAGTCACTAAAGACAGCTCTCTAATCACTATTAAAGAGCTAATGTTGCTCATCTTACCTTGAATGAAAGACATAAAGCAAAACCTGCCAGCAATCACACTAGTAGATATGCTGGTACTGTAGCCAAGGATACAGAGAGAGCTGTGGAATTGTACCCCAGGGTGGGTGAAGGCACATAGGCTGAAAACTGCACTCCGTAAGATGCCTACTCACCAAAACAAAAAAAGGCAGACATAGCTGGGTGAATAACAGTGACAATGTCATTCTCTCCTAAGTGGAAACTACTATGTGCCTGCTGTAAGGGTAGAAGAAACCAGTGTTTAGCCAGAATGATCAAAGAGGTAATAGTCTACATTTACCAAGATAATTACAAAATTATAATTACAAAATTATATAAATTCTTAACTGTTGTATTGTCTTCCCCCCCCCCCCCCCTTTTCCTCTGATATCCATTTATTTATGAGCTTCTTTATTTGCATAGCTCAGTGGCAGCACTGATGTAAACGTCTGCAAGTACCCAGTGCTCTGTGCTGCTATTGTCACTTACAGTCAAGATTTAGCTACAGCTGCTCCCAGGAGCCATAATGTGCCCTCATGCCTCACGTATCCTACTGTGAATTGAAAACATGTTCTAACAAAATGTTATGAAATTACATGCAAGATTCTGGAGATATTTTTTCATATGGAAAATTTTAGTGTTCTTTAAGAATCCGTAATTTGTACAGTTTAATATTTTTTTTCTTGCCATGTCAGATAAACCTAGACATTCTGCTCTCTGATGATAGCACATTTGGAGATATGAGAGAAACAGGGAGCTGCTGGAACATATTGCAGAAGCCTAAAGCACTTAGCAACAGAGAAAGTGTGGGCTGCAGCGACAGAAGCCGGAATGTAGAAACAAGTGACATCGAGGCGGCTGTTTGGGAAAGAAGAGCTTTTACTTTGTTTATAATTTCAGTAATTCTAAAGAACTTGGCAGTGTGGGAGGTCACTGCAGTCTGACTCTGCACATATCCTTTTCTGTGTGCCTGTTTTTCAAATGCCTATGATAATTATTACCAAGAGTGCTGGATGTTCTAATTTCCTTTTGTATTTCCTGTTTCTCAAAAACTAGAGAAGTAAAATGAAGGTATTTGTTTTGCATCAGTTTATTCTGTTAAGACATACTCGTGGCAGGTACTGTGAATAGTTTTTAAAATGATAGTGATAATGTCTTCTGGAGTGATACAATCATTTACCATGATGCTTTTTAGTGCTTTGCATTGGAACATCCTGATAGTGTGCACTAATGATAGTGTGGATGTCAAATAGCTGCTAAAGAAAAGATGCCTGAGGTGCTAAGCAGGGTAAATTGAGCTGAGATAAAATAAAAATGTTTCTGACATCACAGTGACTTTTACGAGGGCATTCAGGACTCAGTGCATTTCTAAGTTCTGCAGGTCTTACTGAGGTAGAAATTATCTGGAGAACTTTACTCACCACTTACTGGGGATTGTTTTACCTAATGCATATGCACCTGTAAATGCCAAAATCTCCTTTCCTCTGAAAAGTTATTGTGCACATTAAATGCAGGGGCTGCAGAGCTCTAGGGTTGAAAAAAAAAAAGTCCTTAGGCAACACAGGACATTTAAGGAACTTGGAAACCTTACCATAATTGTTACATTTTGTATTAATGAAGGTTGAACTAGCCATTATCTTGTATTTTCTTTTCCCTCTCTGTGAATACCTCTTGTGGTTTGCATTATTCAGTAATCTAACTGTATCTACTTTTGAGGTATTACCACTTGAAAATAACAGTCAAAGTAAATGATAGAGATGTACCAAATTATTATAATAGAGGTGCTACAGGACTTCATAGAACAGAAAAAAACACAAGCAGTAAATTTCTATAATAATGATGCCTAAGGAACTATTAGTATTGAAGTGTAACAAATTTATCTACTCACTGAATACTACAGTGTTGAATAGCTTCAGGCTACTGTTGATATTCTTTAACTCCACAGGTGACCTGTCATTGGGTAACTGGCCTTTTAAAGGGAATTAGATTCAGCCGAACTACTGATATCAACTGTTTACTTCCAAAATGCTATAGCAATTTCAGTTATGAAAATGCAGTAATCACCTCACATTAGATGGCAAATTTAAAAAAAAAATAGAAAAGCAAAATAAAAGAATTTTTTAAAAATTAACACAAAATGCAGTCACCAGGCCAAAGCTGGGTGACAAATGTGTTACTGAGAAAGTTAATAAAGTACAGAGACATCCCTGGGCTGTAAGAGAAGTGTAGTGTAGGTGTTTTCAAATCATCCAGACTCCAACAGGATGAACCTGAAAAGTCATCCTATGACACTTACAAACAGCAACATTTTCAAGCGTTCCAAAACACACTGGGACCTCTTACAGCTCACTTATGGAGAGAAGATCACTTTGGTTTGAACCTCCCGAGGTCCCTTTGCTTAGGAACAACCCTGAAAATATGTTCCAGCACTTGTAGCCTCAGGGCAAAACACTTTTCCTTGAGAAGGTTCCCACAGCTCCCTGTCTGCAAACTTCTCAGGGTCTAAGTGCCAGACTGTCTCTCTCCTTTTTAATGTCTCGCTTCCACATTAACAGCTACAGAGTCCCAGGGAGGAAGTATCACCTGTCGAAGGAGTTTAAAGACCTGAAATTCCAGCACCATTGCTGAAATATATGTCTTGACCTACTCCCACCTAATGTTTTTCCTTTCTTCTTGCTTTCTTCTTCTATTGCTCTCAGCTGCTGCCTTTCTCTTATTATAAGCAGGACCATTATCTCTTTATCTCAGATCTCTGTTGTACCCAGCATACACAATTGCCACCATCAACCCTTAATTCTCTGACTCAGAAAATGTAAGTCAGAGGCTTGAGGGAGCTCCACCTGCACTGCAGAGATCTGCCAGGGCCCTTCACCTTCCCATTCAGCACTCCCACTCTCTGCCTTCTATTTCAGTTACTGCTCCAAAGAACAGCTCAGATAATGGAAACTGTAGGAGCAGTAAGGTTAGCCACCACACTTGCCTCTGCTAGAAGTCTTAATTTTTATTTTTGAACAGTGCAAAATCTTTTCCAAAATAAGGAAAAAAAATCCCCAAACCAATCAACCAGCCCCTTCCCAGCTCCTCCTCCCCACCAAAACACAAAAAACTACCTTGAAAATTAAGACTTTTTTCTTCAGAAAATGAGCCTGGAACTTTCCTTTTAATGTCTGAAAGCAGTCAGCATCACTATCAGGCATGGAGCTGGAGCTACATACTAGTCAGTGTTGCTGTTATCAAAGGTAAGTTTATTCAACTTTAGGTCTGAGAAACAGAGGCTAGGGACTAAAGTTGCCACAGCTAACTTTATCCTTTTCTTGGCCCAAAACCCCTGACCACAACAAACGCAAAAAGTGAAAGTATCTCTATTAGGAAGGATTCTGAGGCCAGTATTATTTTTTATTTTTCATGTGTTTTCATTTTCTGTCCAGACTGTCACTGTCCTGAGCAACCTCTGGTGATGTACTTGAGAGACCTACTTCCACCAGTCTTAAAGGCATGATTTTTTTTTCCTCCTAAGGGAAGATTGGCCTTGGGAGGACTCTACTCTTAAACATCACAGGCACTTAGGATGCTGCAGACCCTTTCCCTTTCCTCTCGTGTCCCTTCACTCCTTTGTTCTGTCTTTGCTTTCTTGTCCAGTGTTTTCTGTGAATATCTGTATTCTGTCTGGGCTCCCTCCTCCTCTGCCTTGAAAAGAGAATACCAGCCACATGCTCTTTTCCATCCTGTACAACTAAAACAGAAGTTGTACAATCATCTACTATGCTTCCTTCTCCCTGTATGCCAAATACCACATCTTACAGCCCTTGAATTTTCCAAGGCAAATCACAGTTTCTGCATCCCATTAACAATAGTCTCTCCTCTCCTGTCATCTTCATGCCTGTACATTCCCAGATCCTTCACTCTGTGTACCTGTGGTACTGTGAATACTGGCTATTAAATGTGCACCCACACTATGCAAAGTAGCACCTGATCAGAAATGCACAGCGTGGTCCCAGATACACTGAGTCTGGAGACAGACTGTTCTGGTACATCCTTCTGCTGTAGTTACATTGTTTTGGTATTTCCACACTGATCAGTGCTGTGCCAAGTGGCTAAGCCTGATTAGAGCTGGCTCAGATGCTGCATCTGGTGTCAGGTCAGAACAGGCAACAGAGTCATCTGACCTCTCACTGAAATGGGAATTTGGCATTATGGCTCTGATCAACTCACTTCCTTTTCTTCTTATGCTTTCTGAAACACACCAATTTTCACTGTCCCTGAATGATCAGACTCCTACAAACTACCGATCATATAAGTGCTGAAAAGGGCTAGGTGGGTATTGCTGGGACAGCTGAACAAACAGGAGGAACACTATTACAGTAGGATAAACATTACTTTCAGACATGCATCTTATTATGCATTTTAAGGAAATTATTATGGGTTTTCTGGAGGGTTTATCTGCTGCATGCTAAGGGCAGGCTCTCTATTCTCTCAGCCTCTGAAAATGATTGTAATGAAACAATGTGAGCAGAGTCATCACACTGAGTCCTACTGTCAGTGACTGATCTGCTGCCTACCAGCTGAGCTGCACAGGCACAGCATTTCCATGTACATAGCCTATGGAGGGTAGCCTAGAAAACATGGAGGCTCCTAGGAAAGTACATGATCCATTAACTTTATCATTTTAAGGAAATAAACCAAAGATATAAAGAAAATGATGTTGTTATTCTAGAGCTGGAGAACACTTCTTGTAACGGAGCTTAATGAAATCATCCTTTTTTCTTAGCTAAAATCATGAGATGAACAAAATAGGGCATAGGCCCTATTTGTAAACTTTAACCTGGAAACTGATATGATACCATACACAATGCACTGGCATGTTTTGTTAGGTATTTGTATCACTGAAGTTTTGTCCTCTATGTTAATGGTACTGAGGAGACACTAAAAATCTTCACCTCTTGAAGACAAACAGAAGATGTAGTTCTGCAACAAGTAAAAAATGTTTAACTTGTGGCTTAAAGTTTGTAAGCATTTCCCTCTCCTCTGTTTGCAAAATGGAGATAGCAGTGGTGTCTTAGGCTGTCTTCAAGTATAGCTATATTAAAAAACAACTCTCCAGAAATTGCATAATTAGTTTTCATCCTGCTTCAAAAGAAATTTTTTTCCCAATTAGCAAAGTAGTCTATGGCTAAAAGAAAAACATTGTAATCAGAGCAGATCTGTACTGTGAAACAACTAGTCATGGAGACCAGATATTCACATAATGCACATTTTGGGGGTTTTACTAGTCTGTTCCTGGAGACTGAATGTCTGGTATCAGATGGAGGATGTCAGATGTGCTCATGGAGTGCACACTTCAGCTTAGATTCATTCAGAGCGAGTCCAGCCCATGCGCTCAAGATCATTCTGTAACATATAGCAAGTGCAGAACTGGGTATACCACAAAAGTCTGCTCTTGATCACAACCAAACTACCAATGTAAATGCACCTCCAAATTATCATGGAATATTTCTGTTCATGTTTTAAACCTAGTGATTATGTTTCTGATGTCAAAATTAAAAATCTATGTTATTTTTTGTGCTAACCCAGATGGATGTAAAATGCTTTACTTCAGAGAAGTTCTGTCTGCCTTCTTCAAGGAACCATTCTGTCAGCCTTATAATGGAATTATATAGGTCAGCATAATAAAATTTTCTTCTTTAAGGATAATTTATGAAGCAAATCTACTGCTAACAATACAGAAGAATGCAATCTACCCACTTACTTTGATTCTACAAAGGTAAATACCATGGTTTTGTCTCTGAATCTAATAAATATGCCAGAGTATATGAAGTGGATCTACTGAGTAAAAAATCAACAATTTTAATGTATCCATATCTAACAGATGAAAAGCCATATGTCCACCTGAAAGCATTTTAGTAAAATTTTCAAAACTTGCTACCAAGGTTTCCTCTACATTTGTGAGGCCAAGATCAAACCACATTTTGTTATTGCATGAATTAAACATGATAAACTGCTAATAGCAATTTCTGATTTTCCTAAGGTGTCATCATGTAGAGAAAAGACAATTGTTCACTTTTATTAATTTGAAATTCTGAGAGTAAAGATTACAGTTTTATTTTTCTTTTCACATGTATGTAAAATGCAAAACAATGGCTTGTTCCTAATTTTCTAAAATTCTAAAGTATTAAGATAAAAGTTTGCAATTACATAATTACATATATCATTATTAGAATAATACATATAAAAAGATCAGAATGGTTTATATAATGAAAAAATTAACTAGAAAATATAATTATATAGAATATTTTTTAAAGTATTGAAAAATATGAAAAATCCAAATAACTGTGTGAAAACAGATTTTTTTTTTCTACTTCCTTGAATAAGCAATGCTTAATAAAAAAATAACTACTTTTCCACATTGTGTCATTTTCTACTGCTGACCTCCAGTCTGCTAAATCTCCTAGTCCAAGGTCAGGCTATTGTCCAAAACAATTTCTGTCAGCTGCTTGAAAAAACCTCAATCAGCAGATACTTTGACCTTGGAGTGAAATATTCTTGCAAGCAAGTGCGAAGCTAGTAAGAAGGGAAAATGGAAGCAATGGTGTCAAAAAGTTTCAAAATTCATACTGTAATGCAGTAAGAAAAGGCCTGAACAGAAATGCATTTATCTAAAAATATTGGAGGGCATCACCAGCTTATTTTAGGTGTCCTTTTGTTGCCAATAGTTTATTCCTAGAAGAGGCTATTTTGATCCTGTGAGTACTCCCAGACCAAATGCACAACAGAGAAAGAGTCATGATAAGGATGCATTTGGCTACTCAGGAGTTATATATACAAACAATAGTGTAATTTCCCCAGGATCATTTCTATCTACAGCATTTGCAGCAGCTCAGAATTATAAACAGCAAATGTGCGTCAGGAGAATAGGAATAAAAATGCATTGTCATACTTGGCTTCAGGAGAATTTGGGAAGATCTTCAGAACTAATTTATTTCTTGGAATAGGTTATACTTTCTCTCATTTAATGTTTGGCTGAGGATATTTATGAAATGAAGAAAATATATTTTAAACAAAACATGCCACCACTTTTATTCCAAAATCAAATCTAACTACTAGATGGCTACCTAGCAATCAGCTTAAGCTGAATGTAGCTAAAATAGAAATAATTTACACACTCCATCTCTAATACTTCGCATTTCATGGCAAAAAACTACCTCAGCCATCTCTGCTCAATAAATTGGATGTTGTCTTTAGCTAAGGACTCTCTATAGCTTTTTTATACATACATGTAAGTGTTCCACATTTTTAGAGTGTTTCTAAGATGCAGTTTCCATGCACATCACTAAAAATCTTGTGCATACATTCACTTTTTCATTATTGGAAAGGATTTACAGGGTTTTTTTGCAAGATATCTTTACAGTCGCTCTAAACTAGCCTTAGGCGTAGCTTCGTCTTCAGAAGAATCCCTACGGCTTCCTGAGATTTGAGACAAGATCTTTTAGTGTGACATGAACTTTACTCCATAGTCTGTCTACTGAACAGAAAATAGTACATTCTCAGATGAAATATTTGCAGGTTCCTAGAAGCCTTTCCAAAATAATCTCATCATCAGTTGATGTCTACTTGAGTAGAATTTACTTGTAAGCTAGAATGAAGTATATTTTATAAAAATTAAGAGAATAACATGAACTGTAGGCAAGCTCTCTCCTTGAAGCAATATTTCCATTTTTGAAAAGTTGCTCACGAACTTTCATATTTCCAACTGCTACCTTTGGCACTTAAGTCCATAATGAAGATCTCAGTCTTCTTACAAACTCAAGCAGCTATATAAAACCTGTACTGTACCTTCCTCCCCAAAGACTGCTTAACCCACTCAATGCATAACGATACAACTTGAGTGGGTGAGTCAAATCTCGCAGATTGTTCACAAAAATATTACACACTCCTACACTTTCTTTGCAGCGGGGAGAAAAATCAGCTGAACACGGTCACTTCTCCCAGATTTCTCCCATTTTCTGCAGGTCAACTGAGATTAATTTTTATGCCTAAGGAAATTTTCCTAATGATAAAAGGAAACTTGGAAAACCTTTTTGTCAGCATTCACACTCAGATTTTAAAAGAAAAAACCCACTTTAATATACTGTAATCTTGAAAGCTCTCATGTCATCTTTAGAGTTTGGCACTGAAGCCTTTCATATAATACAATGAAAACACAGAGACAACTGTCACCCCAAGCCTGAATGCAGCTCTGTAAGAACCTGGCACTGGCATAGTTCTCAGTCACTGCAGTTCTTTCTTGTGTTGATCACTCTTCTCCCTTCCTGGTACAACACTGACGAACTAGATCAGAAAGGAAGCCAAGAACTGTTTTCAAGTAAAAACGTAGCATTTTCCTTCTCTTAGCATTCACTTGCATCAGAACTGTCCCAGATCTGCTTTCATCATATATTAAAAGATCATCAGTTGCTTGTCAAAAGACACACATGCCTCAGCTATTGTTAATCTATGTCCCAGAGTTCAGAGACCTTGCCACTGTCTGACAAATTTTGTATACTGCTCACTACAGGAAGAGCACTGAAATATTTTACAAATATGTGTCACTGTCTCAATAAAGGACTTGAACTGCTGCTTTATTTTAAAAGCTGTATGGTGTCCTAAGTAAGCCATTCCCACCATCTTTTCACATTTCCCTACCTTTGCAATCAGGCATGTAGCTTCCTAGTTCAGGACATATTTCTTGAGGGTATAGCAAAAAAATACAAATGCTGTCAAAAAAGGACAGTGTACCTCTCAGCTCCTTGATAACTTTCCTATGGAAAGGCAGTAAGTAGCCCTTAGATAAGGGTAAGAATCCACACATTTTAATTGAATGGAAACACAGATTTAAGTAAGGCATCTGAGTCTAAAGACACTTTCAGTAAGCCACAAGCAGCTTTACCAAAAACAGCTCAGAAGCAAGGAGGTGGGAAGGAAATGCTGACCGTCATCTCTCATAGCTGCCCATAAAGGTCCAAGATCCTCGTGTGTCTCATTAGCTGTAGGTATAGACAAATGCCACAGAAGGTGATAGCAAGAAGCTTGCAGGTCTGCTGCACCACTCTGCTTCCTGTACAGTTAGTTATTTGGAAGGTACATTAATTCCAGCATGTGTTTTGCCTCTGTAAGCTCTGCACAAGTTCTTATTTTTCCCCCTGCCATCGGACAACTTCCTCATATCTATAAAGTGCCAGTGTTCCTGGCATTCAGCAGCTTAGTTCACTTCTTCCAGCTGTATGATGGCTTTTTATGGAGCTTTATCAGGTAACTTAAAGACATTACTTTGATTCCCCTATAGCATGTGAATAACAAATGCTGTACTGTCATATAAAACATTGTGTTTCCTTGACCTTGTTTTGCTTGACTAACTTACAAAGTAAATTTCTCCGTAAGAATCGCTACATACCTGCTCTCGCTTCTTTCTCTAGAATCTCTTCTATTTTTTGAATCCAACAATTCACTCCTACTCAAAGGGGAATACCCTACCCAAAGCAGATTCCCACTGGCTCTTAGGACTAGGCAGGCATATTGCAAGTACAGTAAATGCAGATCCCAGTTCTGAATATGTAGTACATAAGTGTGTTAAGCATTATTTAAAATTCTCATGTCTTCATTAGCCTATCAGTCTGAGATACTAAGTGATGGCACAGAATCATTTCAGCTCAGACTATTTTTCCTGAAAGCATCAAGGAAGAGATGACATAAATGTAGCTCTTTCAAACCTCTGGGGACTGTCAAGTTACCCTGCAGAAGTCTGGTAACACAGCATCCATGACTGCCTCTTTTCTATGAATATCAAAGAGCAAAGTCTATAGGCACCATAATTCAGGTGTATATTTGCTACAAGCAGCCTACACGTTCAGAAAGGGATCTGAACGTGCATCTCAGAATTATCCATAGGAAACAAACTTTGATTGATGTACTAGATAGGGCTCAGCAGACGTTACCTCAGCCCCTGTACCCAGATATCACTGAACACTCTTCCTGCCCAACTCTGCTGTGATCATGCAGTGTTTCCCCCCTTTGTTTGCTCTTAGTAACCACTGCTGTTCACACAAGTGGAACTGACACACGAGAAGTAAGCAGGCAGCTTGATGAGTTAGCAGCAAGGTTTTCCTTCTTTACAGCTCAAGCTTACTCTTGGCCCCATAGCTATGAGAGCAGACACTTCCTATATGGGTTTTTACTAAGTTAACTCTTTGTGGGTGCTTCTATTTCTGAGGCAGCTTCCTTCTATCTCACCTGGTAGTATTAAAGCACAGGTTGCTATACCCTCTCTATTTGGGTCAGGGGATTTACCTAAGTTCCAATTCTTGGGATCCTGTCCATGCCAATGCTCCATAATCAATTGTCCCTAATGTTACTATAGTTCAAATTACTATCTAAATGTTCACTGACCAATGATGAGTAAATCATTAGCTTTCCAATCAACAGATTACATATTTTTAGGGTGTAGGGGCCCTAATGTAATGTAATTCAAAAACTTGCTATAAACTTTCCAAGTCATACAGGTATGCTCTACCTTTGAGGAAATTATCCTATCATCCTTCAGTAGCCATTCCTCTTACTGTTTTGTATACTTCAAGCTTTTCTCTGTAAAGATCAGGCTATATGTGCTGAATGCTTCTGAAGAATCCACACTCCTTCTGGAGTTAAAAAGTTCTAATAATTTATCTATAAGCCTTTTTGACTTTTGGACCAAATTAAGTGTCCAACACACTAAATGTAGCATGGAGACTATCTGAAGTTTAAACTCCAGTCTGCCCCAGAACAGTATAATAGGAATCAATATTGTAAGCATCCAAAAGTGAAATAACATAGACACTGTAGTGTTTGTGGTAGTGTAGTTCCTTGCTATGGTCCACCCTGGGTGCTGAAAGGGTCAGAACTGCCCTCCATACATTAAACCTCCACCTAGCAGGGAATGCATACTTTGATCCTGTTGAACTCTGACCCAGGAATTTTAGACTAAACAATCTTCATGAGCTGGCTGACCAACTACGCCCTGGTTAACCTCCCAGTGGTTACAACTTTATCTTTACATAGCTCTGCAATCTTGCCCTCTGGGGAATGGCTATCCTCCCTTTCCCTTATTTTCTGTGACTCAGTTTGTTTCTATGGCTGAAAAGCTAATCCAGATTGCAAATATTATATTCACTCCACCATCTGCTACCCAAATATTAGAGCTATGTAAAGTTTTACTCAGCAGTCCTGTTTCCAGTCTCTCAAGTTCCCCTTGAAGCTTCTAGGCACTGCTGGTTTGAGAACAGCTCTCTCTACATTCCATGCATGTGAATATCAGCCCTTTGGGATGCAGCACCATCTAGTGAGGCAAACTAGCTCAGAACTTCATAGGGACTTGAGATGAATGCCACTAGCAATACTTAAGTGGCACAGGCCACTTTTCCCAAGAGGCCAGTGTTTTATTAGTCATCTGGTATCCATTACAGGGAGTTCTTTGATTAGCATGGCAAAGTACAGGCAAAATCTTTAAATGTGGTGGTTGTTGCTCTCCAAGCCAAGTTCTCATATTTCATTTGTTCTGTAAAATTTGTCTCTGAACACAGTGATTTCTAAATCTCTGCATCAAAATCTTTTTGCCATGTTTTATCATTGCAGACTTCATTTTCTACCTCCTTCACAGATACCTGGGGAACCCACTCCCTCTTGTACTTTGTTTAATTTTGCTCCCACCTAAATGCATAGCCATTGTCACTAGATCTTCCCATAATCATAATCTCACAATACCTGTTGGCTAATGGATCCACACAACTCCCAGCAGGTAACAATACTAAATCAATGTGTAAAATGAGTCAGACACTTTAGTCATAAATTAATCATATTTTTGCATCTTCGCAATTTTCCAAGGATGAATAGTATTTAGATGATTCCCATGTCATTTCTTTGACCTTGCTAATGCAGTATTTTCTGATTCCAGTAATTCAGTGTGCTGATGCTGTGTGTCTCCAGCTGCTGGAAGGATAGTTATTTTGCTGTCATCTATGAATGCACTTTTCAAGTGTTTCTTCGCTTTACCCATCTCTATTGATCCTTTTCCTTGATTCACTGTCAAGAAAATGCCTCCAAAGGCCCTGGTTGCCAGGACACTCTGCTCACTTACCAGATTTCTCTCACTTTCATGTTTTCACTTCAGCTGTCCCTTATGCTCATCGTGATGACGAACATGGCAACAAAATCAGTTTCCTTCACATCCCTCCCAAATCTCTTTACCACAGCGTGTGTAAAGAACTTCAAAACACACAGGTTGCTATAAGCACAGCCTATGACATAAATACAGGCTGGTAGTTTCCTATTGTTTGTTTTTTTGTTTATTTGGATAGACGTAACCATTTAGAGCATAAGCACACATTTATGCGTAGCCGTGCAGCAGGCACAGCGACACAACATGCTCAGTGCCATCCTTGGTGAAAGGGGCTGTGGAAAAGCCGCCCCCTGCGGTACCTCACGCCTTGCCCAGGGCGGCCCCTCGGGGCCGCTGCCCGCGGCCGTTGCCCGGAGACAGCGACGCGCCCGGGCCGTGCCGTGCCGTGCCGGGCCGTGCCGTGCCGAGCATGGCGCAGCCCGCCGGGCCGCAGGCCCCGCACGCCTCTTTCTTCGGGCCCGTGGCGCGGGGCAACCCGGTGGTGGACAGCTTCGAGGCCGAGCTGCGGCGCGTCCTGAGCTCCCTGCGGCGGCTGCGAGGCGCGGGGGAGGCCAAGCCGCCGCAGCACGACCTGCACCGCCACGGGTAGGGCTGCGCCGCCGCCCCCACCCCGATCCCCGCGTCGCAGCCCGCTCCGGGAGCCGCCCGCCGTTCCCTCTCGCCCTGCCTCAGCTCCCTTTCTCGGCCGCACCCCTCCTCCTTCGCTCAGTTCCTTCAGCCGCCCCGCGGGCTCTCCGCGCCGCCGCCCCGCCGCTCCCGGGCCGCCCTTCCCGGCCCGCCGGGCAGCACCGACCGGGGCGCCACGCCCGGCCCTGCCCGGCTCCCCCCACACGCCACGGGCTGCGCTGGGCATCCCGCGCCCGCTGCACTGGGGGATAGCCCGGAGTTTGCTCGCCAAACAAACTTCCCCAGCGGTGTGCCAAAGCAATCCGTTTCCTTTTATTTATTTATTTATTTTTCATTGTAATGAAAACCCCTTAGAAATCTGAGCGCCGTTTTTTGTTTTCAGTGCTTCCTACAAGTCAGTGCTTTAGGGAAGAAGCGCAAGGGGCTGTGGAAGTTGGCAGCACCACTGTTGGTTCTGTCAGAGCTGCCTGAGCTTCCTGGTGGGAAAATCCCCTGACAGTGCTGCAGGGACTGGCAGCCCACCAGCGTGTGCGGCTGCTTGCGAGGGTGATCTCTTGTGGGCACGTACGTGCCTTCGAAAGCAGGGCTACGCGAGGATAACAGCGCACAGCTCTTTTTGTGCATATGTCTCTGTCGACGTTGGTATATTTTTATACACATAGATGCAGGCCGAGCATATGGCAAGTATAATAGTGCATATTTGTTTGCTCGCATACATGCATATCTGTGGGTATGCATAAGTCAAGATTTTGTAATGCAGTTAAGATAGAGCAAATGGAATCAGTGTATGATTCATAGTGCATGCATATGTCTTTTATAGACTGTGCATTTCTAATGTAGCTCTTCCTGCTGCATTTAGGCACATTGTGATACAAGAGCTCAACTATTTACTTTAAGGCAAACAGTTGACTTTCTGTTGTTGTTACCTGAATCCTACTCTGTTCTAAGTTTACAGATCTTTAACATAAACCCCACAAGTTTCCTGGGGAATCAAAAGTTCCTTCAAAAACAGCATAGGAGTTAGGTTACAGGGTGGTTACCTTATCACTTATGTGCAGCTTCTACCCTTGCATATTTCACTCAGTAGTTTCCTTGAAATAGCCCAGAAATTACCCTATTCTGAAGTAGGTGTATACATTTTCAGAAGGTACTCAGATTCTGCAGCCTGGCCTTTGAGCTGGAGATCTTTCCTATTCTAAGCTATCTGGCTTCCTAATTTATTTGTGTGCACATTCATCATTGGGTCCAGGTCTAGGTGGATCATGCAGGTATTAGTCTCCAGGATTTTGCCTCTAGTGTTTTGAATCTCAGTATGTTGGCTTTTTATATTGTTTCAGCAGCTGACTTCAGTGGCTTGCTATTTTGAAGCCTTTTTGTAGTTTCAGACCTTTTTATTTCAGCTTTAGCTGATAGGTATTATTATAGTGAAAGCTATTCTCTCCAGGTCCACTTAGAAGAAGTAACACTACTTGGCTGCTTGAGACACTACCAAAATTGCCAACAGTGGTTCTTCTATATGTTCTTCGTATTTTCTGGTCGGGAAGTGGCCATGCAGCTGTTTGCCATATAGTGCTAAGTTACCAGTTTTTGTTAACAGTGTCCCCAGCCTGTTTTTGCTTTACCTCTCAAACCTAAGTAAGTTTTGTCTTATTCAGACTGGTATTTTGTGGATGTGACCCATGACCATGCATACCTTGGTTGGCATGAGGGCATCTTCACATCTGAAGAAATCTACAGTGTTCATCATGGAGATGAGAACTGACTGTATCAAGGCCTTGATCTCAGAAGTCTCTGGTGGTAATGAGCCCTACCAAAATTCCAGGGCAATATTGAGCAACATGAAGCTCCCAGTTAGCTGTGCATCCTCAGGCGTTCTTCATTTGTATAGGGACAGTACAGAGGTAGAAGACTGGAATTCTGATTATTAGCATATGTTCAGGCAGTCAGCAAAGCCAAGCCTTTATTTATTTGTGATGGTGAAATTTCAGGATTCTTCTCCCTACTGCTTCATTGTTTGATAGTGCAGAATTGGAGCATGTGCTCCTTGCAGAACCAGCTGTAGTCGGGCTGGTCCTAAGAATTTCTGAAGGTAATGACTAATGCTTTCCTAAATGCTCTAAAGACTTCTTGCTATGCCATTTTTCAGACTATCTTGTGGCATGGATTGAGATCAAAGTGTTCTTGTTTTTTGAGCAATAAGAAAACCAGCTACCACGTGGCAAGTATGTTCAATTTAGAAAAATAAAATTATCTGCTTCATTCCTCCAAGTCTTTCAAACTTTGGTGTTTATAGGGCAACGAAAAGGCCATAATTTAGGCACTTAAATGTTCTAATGTAGGAAAAAAAAATTACTGAGGACTTCCCTGCTATCAAAAATCTTTTCAGTCAGAAATAGCAATCAAAGGTAATTTTTTCTCAGCTAAACAAGTTGTTTTGCTCCATTTCCCTTGGCAGCAGGTCCATCAAAGCTTTACCTTGATCTATTGATTTTATCTCATGTGTGGCTTAGCCACCCTTATTTAATAAGATGGCTTTTGATCAGTATCAGAGAATTCTTTATACTTTTAGTAAAGATTTTAGTCACATGGGTCTTATCCTGTGCACACCATTATGTGTTGACCTTAGGGAATTTTTTCTACTATGGATGGAAATAAAGAAATTTTATCTCTGAGCTTCAACAGTCCACTAGGTTTTTAGAAGAATTCACTTACTTAACTTGTTACTCTGGTGTCCTACCGGCTGTTTAAAGGAAAGGCTGAGGAGCTGTTTGGGAAGTGTCTCACTCTCCTCCTTTGTCTGTGTCAAAGAAACATTCCTGTGTCATGAACTCACTTGTAGTTAGTCATGGCATTGTAGCAGAATCAATTTACCTTAACCTTCCCACTCTAGTTGAAAGTCTGGTCAGGTTCGTCAGTAGTTTGCTAAACTAGTTTTTTACAGATTTATTACTTGTTTATTATATCTGAGAATCTCATGTGTTAACATGAACATTGATGTTAATGAAGATGACCATTGCTGGGGACTTTGAGCTGATCAGTCTGAAAGAAGCGTACTAGTCTTAGCTTTCAAGAGCTCCATCCAGGGTCATTCTTGATAGCTCTTTTCCCTCTTTTCTCCCTCTTTCCCTTTTCCCCCTAATATCCATCAAATCTCTGTCTCTGAAATTTTCCTAAATTCTTCCTTACATAGTCCAAGGGAGCTTTGCTCAGCTGCCTGACAGATTCCTTTGCTTTGGAGCCTCTTTACAGATACTAACTGGTGTGGAGTATTTTTCTCAGTATAAGAATTCAGTACCCACCCAGGCTGTTAATTGTTACAGATGGACCAGGAGGGACTCATTCCCATCCATTTGGAAAGTATCCTTCATTTCACTGAGCTATGGTTTCCTTAAAAAATTTGTCCTTAAAAATGCCTTAGAACATTTTATTCTGATTGTTGCTTTTGGCCTAGTTTGTGCTGTTACTGCATTTTTCCTTTAGGATACAACTCTAGGATGCCCTACTTATTTCCTTGCTGCCTACTTTCAAGAACTGAGAATTGTGCTGAGATGATACTTTTAGAAAAAAAAAAGGATTATGATTGTTGCATTTCTTAATTGTAAAGATAATTTTGGCAGATTTCTCATAAAGTCATCTGTTTCACCTTGAAATGTGAAGGTGGTTCACAGCTTTCTGTGTGGAAAAAATATTATTTATTGTGCTTTTTTTTTTTTTTATTGGGTGTGTTCTTATAAGCTGAAGAGTTATGTAAGAGACTGTGAGAATGCCTTCCAAGTGCTTGAACATCAGAGAACAGTTTAAGAAAGTGTCTTGTGTTCTAATCTACCATCCCAGTCTTAAGAGAAGTTGAAAAGTTCCAACCACCTCACACCAGTAAGCATATGCTTTATGCATGACAGTTCAGCTAGAATGATATTTTTCAGATGTTAATTTCTTTATATGTTCATTTATATTTCTTCAGGTGTTTTCTTTCCTTGTAAATTGCTACCTATACATAATTTGGCTGTAGTAGTATCACAAGGCACTCTGCTGACATTTCTATACAAGTAATTTGTAAAGAGAATAAATGTAAGAGATGCCTGACACTGTGAACACCATCAATACTGGTAGTAATTTGCTAAGGGGATACTTCTATGAAAAAATCCCAGTGCTTCTTGGCAGTTTTTGATCAGTTATTGTTTTCCAGCTAGAATGTAGCTTTCTTAAAGAAGCATAGTGTGGGGAGGTTGTACCCATGAGGGCACGAGGCCATCAGACCATGGCTGGTAGGGACTGAAGTATTGGCATGATGTAGTCAGTGTCTCTGTAGCAGAGGGAAACTACTTAAAATCACCATTTGTGGGAGGCTTGCTGGTTCAGCAAAATAGGCAATTTGTTGCACAAAGACATCCTTGATGACAACTGTGGCTAGAATAATAGATAGAGGCAACAGAAGAGCATCACAATTATTGCCATAAAATCCTCTCTGTTTTAGAAAGTGTGTCATTTGGTTCTCTCTGAAACCTACTCCTTACAATTGAAAATTCCTGAACATTTCTTCTTTCATGACTCATGGTGTAGCTCTGTGTAGCATGAGCTCTATACACCATAGCTCTATATATTCTATAGCGTTATGGTTTATTCCATGGCTACCAGTTGGCAAGGTTGCAGCTACCTGAGCATACACTGTTATTTTGGAATTTTTTTCCTGCTCATAACATTTGTAGTTTCGAGTCCAATAATTGCTGTGAACCGTAATTCATTGAGTCTAAGATATCAAATTGTTTCTTCCAAGAGAACTTCTCAAATACTAGCTGAAAGGTGGGACAGATTTTCTGCTTGCGACTGTGCTTGAAAAACACAATGGGATTATTACTAGGACATTTTAGTGAGAATTTACATGGGAGAAAATTCATCCTATTTAAAATGCATGATAAAAATGAAACAGAAATGAAACCCAGAAATGTCTTTGTCTGCCTGTTAAATTTGGTTTTAATGATCACTTGTTTTGAAATATGTAGAAGTTCAAATAGATTTGGAAGAAAGGAGTTTTCAAAATTTGAAGCTTTCTGGATTTGTTTACTTGTTATGAAAGGTTTCCTGCCAGTTTAATCTGAGACCTTTTCTTCTATATCTATTTTTCTTTTAGAGCAAATACTTTGTTTGACATTTGGATTAAATACAAGCCACGACTACCAGAGTGGTATTACAATGAAAGACTTGTGAAAGTTGGTGATACCCTTGCTCAGATCAAAGTAAGTAATATGAAATCAGAAAAGGTTAAATCATAGCCTTTGTTTCATTATCTTTCTATTCTGCTTTAATTTTTAATCATATTTTACTGAAAGCTATTTAGAAAGTAGCAAAAACTTCTACAAAATTATTCTAGTGACAGTTGGTTGTTTGTATTTCTTGCTTTTTATTGTAAAACTGCCCGGATTTTTAATATATTTTCTATATCTGTATTTTCTATGCACTCATTGCCTTTTCAAATGCCCCAAAATCTTTCTTTTTTTTTTGTTTGATGTTTCAGCATGGTAGCGTACAATATCTGACTGTACCTTTAATGCTGTTAAAGTACAAATTGACAATGACAGAGCAGTTCCACTGACTCAACTCAATGTTCAGTTAACCAAACATGAATAAAAGAATTGTCAGGAGAGGAACAGAGAACAAGAACCAGAGTGCAACTACACATTGTACAACTATATGTATCAGTGGTGTTGCATCTTGAATTACGTGTGTATTTCTGGTCTCCTCAAAAAGGGTAGATCACAACTAAAAGGGATTCATGAGCTAGATTGTTTGAGACAGAGTATTTGAGAGGTTTCACTGTATGATACCTCTATTTATGCTTTTACTGAGTCATATGTTACTGACTAGTGTTGGAGATGGGATGCCAGGCTGGTAAGTGTTGATATGACTCAATAAGGAAAATATATTTTTATATACTATTTGTCCTTTGTGCTTCCTGTGGAAAAAGTCCAAGGGTGAGCCATTTACAAGCTCAGTGGTATTTGTGTCAGAAGGTCATGCCATAAAATCTGGGGCTTTCAAGGGTAGTTACTAAACAACACTCAGAAGCAGCTCAGAGATGTATAGTTAGAAAGCCAGTTCTGTATCTTCTACTTAATTTTTTAACATAATGGGAATAAAAGAAAATAAATAAAAAAGAGGAGGGCATAACTGGAAATGTATCAAGGTAGTGTGAGGGGCCATCTTTTTGAGGCACATATCCAGTGAAACTGTTCTTTCACTCTTACGTCCTTTGCTCATGGAATGCAGCAAGGAGAGATGCTCTTTGTGCTGTTAATGGAGAGTGTTTATTTGAGGCTCCCTGGTGAGCTTTTCCACAGGACACAGCAAAGGCAGGAGTATCATGCAGATGTCAAGAAGTCTTCTATATCCTTCATTGCATGTGCTTTGACGAATTCCACAAAAGTGGCCTGCTCCTGAGTAAGAAACAGACAGCTGAAGCTGAGTTTCAGCAGCACTCACTAGGAGGCAGAAGAAGGAGTACAGAAGTTTCCATAACTGCAAAGCCATTACAATTGAAGCTGCAGGGTCACGGTGTAGGTTTAGACATAAAGAAATTCTTAAGGAAGCTTGAACAGCAGCCATTGTTAATAGCATTGCCTAGATAATCCTGTTCATGTTTTCTTCATGTTTGTATATTCCTGAGGTTCTCATAGGTTTTGGGCCCTAGGAATTGCTTGAAACATTACATGAAGCTTTTAGTGCTTGGGAACTGTTGCTCTCACAGAGTACTCTGTAAGGTTATTTCAAAAGTATCACATGCTGCTCCCTGTACTCTGCATTGCCTTCCCAAAGCAGCACTCCAATATAGTTTGGTCCTTATGTTCAAGGTGTTTCATGACCTGACCATAGATTGCCTGAAAATAATCTATGTTTGTGCGTAAAGACTTCTGCTTGCAACTTCAATCTTCTAGTGTAATGTGAAATTTTCTAGAGTGAAGTTACTGATGTTGTTGAAATTGTTTTGCTGGCCAGTTAATACTTTCAACTATTTTTGGAACTCACACTTTTAAGTGCATTTCTTTAATGTAATTTTAGAATGAAAACCTAGTTTTCATTTGATTTTTTTCCCTGAAAAGAAATAAATAGAAACAACAGGGGATGGATGTTGCAAATTTCAAATGCATTGCAGGAAGGATGAATGTGGTGTAAAACCAAGGTCTTTGATAGGTGGGGTAAAGCCTATTTCATAAGCACCCCTCTTGACTCCTAGTTGAAAGCTGGTGTTGAATATTTTAAATTTTAACCTGCACATGATATAATACTTAATGATGTGTAGTCCTTAGAAAATAATTATTGCATATGAGTAGTCAGTGGGTAGGCACCCACTTAGCTTTCTGTCCTCCTGCTGTATTTTTCTAATACAGCCTTAAGATTCCTTCCTATAATACATCTGCTATGTGTTTTGTAGGACACACCTAAATTCATTAAGTCATAGATCTGGAAATTACTTAGTCTAGTAGTCATCATGTGATCAGTACTGACTCGATTTTTCCCTGCCTCCCATTCTGCCTGTATCTGCCTGTTATCTTTGGTCATACGCATGTATTTTAAACTGGTTAAGGGAGAATTTACCTTTTTGTTGTGTGTCAATAACTATCTTAATGGCATTCTGATCCATGGCTTTGGATTCTAAGTGTTATCACAGCCCAAATGCACGTATTAGATTACACAAGTGACTGACTGCCCGTAGCAGTCCCTGGAAAGTCAGAGTTTCTATGAATGGCTGCTGCTTTCACACAGCAAATAGGACAGTAGGGCCATGTGAGTTAGACTCCTCAGATGATTAAAAATTTAAGGCGTTACTGTGGTGGAAGGAATTTATATTGAAAAAAGAAGGGTATGCAAGGAAATAAGAATTTTGTGTGATTAAATATTAAAGGATCATTTTTACCAGCAGTTAGTTGCTTTTTCCTCAATAATTTATTTAGTGTGAATGCTGGACTTAGTGAAATTGGTAGAGAAACCTAAATGTAATCTTGCTGAAGGAAGTGGTGGTGATGATTCAGTGAGTGTCACTTCCAGATCTGAGTCAGTGCTGAACCATAGAGTCAGCATGATTTTAGAGTGGTTCGACATGCTGCTGGGGAGCTCTGTTTGGAATGAGACATAAAGCTCAACATCCTCTTTGCTAACAGTTCTTAAAGACCCAGTGCCAATTTCTGGTCTAATTATGCTAATTTCTTGGCCATGTGTAAATTCCAGTTTTCACTTGTTTCAATCTTTTAAAATTCATCTTACTCTTTCTGTTTTATTTAAAGAAAAAAAAGGCTTAGACAACATGGAAACAAGGAAGAGAAAAGTGATTATATCTGTATATTGCTTATAAAGTTCTACATTACGAAATGCTTTTTCCCTGAAGTGTAGTACCATTGTCATTACTGTTGTAAAACCGTAGCATTTCCAGCAACTCTTTAAGTTTATTACATTAGCCTAGGACCCTGCTTTATAATTGTTCTCTGATATGTCGTATTTATGATTAGAATAAACAAAACTCACCAAAACTTGCAAAGCACAAGCCATTCTTTTAAGTATTTCAACCTTTCATGTGTTGAGTGTTCACACTACATGCTGGATATTTGTATGAAACTGTAGTGCTTTACTTCCTGTTGCTCTTTCACATTGATACATTTTTCATAAAGATAATAAAAACCCCACATGTTCTATAGAAATAGAAATGCAATACACAAACTACAAAAAATATATATTTTTTTCAGGAATATAAGCTGGCACTTCAACAGTGTTATGAAAGATACCTTCAGCAGTTTGTTTCTGTAAACCTTGATGATGTCATGGATGATGTGCAGCGCTTTAAATCTGCCTTTTTTCCAAATGGTGTCAGAGACAAAAATGCAGCAGTTATGGTAGGTTGTGGTTTTTAAAATTTTTCTAGTCAAAGACATTAACAGATTCAAAGTAAGGAGCCCATTTTATCTTCCACAAATGTACTTCATATTAATTATATATTAACATTAACTAATCTTTAATAGTTTGTTGATATAAATTGCATTGAGATTTAATGATTGTATGTATGATACAAACATCTGGAGTTGGTGTAGATTTCTAAGAGGATATAAGTGGCTAATGCTTTTGTGGCAGAAGCCAACCATCATCAACTTAGTGTTAAAACAGCAGTTTTCTCTGAATGAATGTGGTGTTCTGTAACTGCTTACGGCTGTTTTTGCTCTGAAGTAGTTGCTGTTATCCACTGTCTGAATCAGGATGTGGGCAAAATTTGATAAATATCCTGCAATTTTGGAAATTTCTGTATTGTATGATCTAAGAACCAGGCAGGATGCAAGACAATTAAAACATTCTCCTGTATTTTGTACCATGAGTGTGCAAAATACTACTTGTAATAAAAGGTCATGGCACTTAGAAGAGCAGTGTTATGTTTTTATAGCTTATATGCTCACTGTGAACAAAAAGGGCAGAATGCTGAATAATTTTCCAAGTGCTTTAAGCTCTAGGAAGCTGAGTGACCTTAAGAATGTGTTGGAATTCTTTTGTGTTAATTGTTAAGGTTGGGACTTGCAGTATACCTTTTGTTATTTGTGGAAGAAAGTGTTTCAGTGGATATAGGAGGAATGCTAAAAACATGTTATATTTTACATTAAGCAGTTCTTTGCTGAGAAGCTCTACTTTTGTACATGGTGGGTATTTTGAGTTAACTAATACAAGTTACTCTGTGATGAAGAACAATGAACAGAAATGGATGGCAGCTCCTGTGAATTGAGCTAATCAAATTAATATCCTTGAGTCAGAGTGTAAATAGGTGTTTAGTGAAGAGAAGAAAGCAGACAGTTTGCTTAAAAAGTAGAAGCAGATATCATGATAGAAGAGATACTTTGTATTATTATTTTTCTTTTTAAAGTGTGGTTCAGCTTCCTAGAAAGCATATGATCAAAGACTATGTTAATACATTTTTAAAAATGTTTTGTAAATAATTTTGAAGTTCCAGAGATGTTCTCCTCTGTTTTCTGTGTGTCTGCCTAGACTTTGAACCAGTCCTACTGGCAAATGTTATGGCAACTCTGTACTAAAATGCCCGTTCTGTAACTTAGCCTTTGCAGACTGAGATATCCTTAAATTTTCAGATATGAAATTTCGTTTGGCAGTTATCCCTACAGCTGGAAGTGGAAAATGATAATGTGTCAAATGATTCATTATCTTCAGTGAATCAACTGCAAAAAAATAATATAATTTCAAATGTTACCAGGTTAGAAGGCTTTTGAGAGAATTATAGATACTGACTGGTCATGTCCCACTTAGCCCATTTTTTCATGTTGTTTGTTCAGCTGATGCTGGAGTCCAAGGCACCAGTGAGGTCACATTATTTTAGGTATTACAAGGAAGAGAAGGAAAAATCCATCTGTGGAAAAGTAACAGATGAGAGTGAGAAATAAAATAGTGGTGATATAGATGGAGAGGTGTAGAAAAGTTAAAACTTGCCTTAGTTTATGAAAGACATCTACAGAGAAGCCCAGTGTCAAAGCCCAATTCTTTGAATTGCACTTTGATGCCTTATTCTCCCTACATCCCTTCCAGCACTCCCAATGCACTAGGTGCATTTTCATCCTGTGACACAGTGGAAACTGACTCACATTCATGGTACAGCAACCCTGAAGCTTTAGCACTTTCTCCATATTCTAATGCTCAGTTCAATGTCATGCTGATTTTTTTTGCTGTTATGCCTGATCTTTTCTTACTCATAATTTTGTTATGCTTTGCTGATGTGAACCGACATGTGCTTATATTAATTAACTTTATATATATTTCTATGTGTTTTAGTTCCATGTTTTGCAAGCAAGAAATGTTTGCATTTATCATGTGGTTTGCAGCAGAGACAGAAATCTTCGGCATGGAGAGTCCCTGCAGACTTGTCTCAATGCCTTGACCTCATTACGACTCACTATGCAAGTGGCTCTACCTCAGGAGGATTTGTGTTGGCTTATCTACAATGGTACCTCAGGCTTTCCATTTACATTTCTTTGCTAAGCAAAGCTGTGAAGGGAAAATTTTATCGTCTTTATACTCTTTAAGGTCAACTGAAGGGTCATGAATAAATCTCTAGTTAGTCTTCAATCACAGTAGGGTTTTTTTGGGTAATTTTTTGTTTTTCTAAAGTAAGGGATTTTAAAATTAAGATTTCCACAGTGTACATTTTCAGGTGGACTGCTGTAAAAGCATCAACTTTTTCATCATTACTGTGCTTAAGAGTACAAATAAAATCAAAAGTAAGGACATTTTTGGAGTACATCCTGTTTAGCAAAAAATGCTCAAGATTTCTCTATCAATAAAATGTCTGTTTTGATGGGGTCATTTTGTCTGTTTTCTTTTGGTTTTTTGTTGGTTTTTTGTTGGTTTTGGTTTGGAGGTTTTTCTGCTTGTTTGTTATTGGGTTTTGTTGTTTTTTTGGTTTTTTTTTGAAAAGGGGATTGCAGATCTAAGAGTAGAAAATTATTGTCTGCCATTACATCTTTGTATTTTTGAAAGTACTTTGAAAGGAAGAGTTGATAATAAAACTATTCTAAAATACTATATGGCACTTAAGGATTTTGATGTATGTGTAAGACTTCAGGCTGCTGCTTGTAAATGCTTGTATTAGAGAAAAATTGAGAAAATAATGGAACTTCTGCAAACTAGATGCACAGAGAATGATTTATAAAGATTTTAATTTCAGGAACAACAACAGTCTATTTTTGCTTTGAAAGGCAATGCTATTTAGTCAAAAATAAACAGACTAGTGTGAATGTCCCAGAATCACAGCATATTCTGAATTAGAAGGGCTATATGAGGATCATCAAGTCCAGCTCTTGAGTGACTGACCCATACAGGGATTGAACTCACAACCTTGGCGTTGTTAACACCGTGCTCTGACCAACTGGCCTACCATGGTCAATTGTTGCGATATAAATTGTGAAGATAAAATGTTCTTAATTTCATTTTGAAAAATGCACTTTCTCTGAGCTGTCATTGGTCAAAATTCTTATCCTTTTGTTTTACTGGAACTGCTGTTGCCCTCAGTCCCTACTTTTGAGGTGTGTGTTTTGATTGCATGTTTCTATGGGAGAAGAATTAATATTAAAATATACTACCCTGCCATTCTTACATCCCAGTGCCTATGTGTGGTACAGGTCTCTGTACCAATCCTAGCCAATAATCTGCTCTAATTAGGAGACACTAACTCACATTCTCCCTAGTTCCTGAGAGCATTTTTCTGCAATTTCAGATAATAGATTTTTGTGCCTCAATACACATTTGACTGATAAAAGAAATCTTCCTAATACTTGCTCCATTTGAGCTTATTGAGATAATAACACCCTTCTAGCTATGACAGTTGACACTGTGATGCCTCCTGCTGCCACAGGTGTCCCTTTCTGAACATTCATACAAACAGAAGAGTAGGCTTTTTTTTTTTTTTGTCTCCTAGAACTGCAGTGTCTTTTATGCTTCTAAGACTGATTTTTGAAAATTTTATGATGTTGCTTGAGTCAAGTACATTTTTGACAGGTTTTTATTTCTAAGTCATTTTGATGCTCTTGGAAACTCTACTTGCTTTCAGTTTTCTTCATGTCACTTGTCATACTTAATGTAATATTGGTGGAGTCTGCCAGGACAGATGGACGAAAAGAGTCATGTAAGGTGAGGTCTGTGAGGAGAGGTAGTATTTTGTTTTAAAGAGCTTGGCATTTGGAGATGAAAGTAAGATTTGTCTCTCTAGCAGCTACTGAGTAAAAAATGGATTAGGTAAATTTTTAAGATTTCATTCTCATGAACTCTCATGATTACACTGCTTCACTGTGTAGGTATTTTTTAAACTAATGTTGCAGAAGAATTGAATGGTTTCATCTTCTCTAAATTATAAGTACAGAAGAATCTTGAGTTTTTCATTCATTTAATGAAAAATCATTAAATTGTTCTTCTTTGGAAGTAACAACCCAGATAATAAGAAAAAGATTGAGTTGCTTAGCATAACAAATTTGATGTGGAATTATAGAACTTACTTGTTTGTTTATTTGAATTTATTTTTGCAGGTACTATCCATATTTACACCATATGCAGACATTTGATGGTGATGGGTCATTCTGCTAAGGTACAGCAAAATAAATAGAAAGCGTTTTAAAATTTGCAGAAGTTTAGAAAACGCACCTGTGTTTTGCATAACAATGTACCTTGACTTTTCAATTCCACTGGCATTGCCAATAGTAGTACTTTTGTCGCAAGGAAATAAGATGTCTGTGTTTCAAAGTGGTTGATTTCTGAGCTCTCATGCCTTCCTGAGTCTGCTCCTTCCTCAGCTCTGCAGTGGGGCCCAGAGTAATGTCCTGCTGGACATTGAGATGCCATTTGTTAGGCTGTGTCAGAGGATTCCAAGTGCTTTGTTTTGGACATCTGTATATGTTCAAGAATTGGTCTTTTGCTTCTTAAAATGTGGAAATGTGCTGACACCTGGTGGCTAGGGTTTTAGTTGTGAATACTTGATAAAAATAACCTGGCCTTTCCCCCACACCTTTTTTTTTTCCTCAATGTAGTTTTTGTCTTAGCTTTACTCTTTTCTCCTAAAACTTGAGCAGAATTTGAATCAGCCTTAATACAAAAGATTTTCTTATGTGTTGTTTTATTAATCTTTCAATGAGCAAGAAAGATGTTTTGTCTTTGAGCATCTATCTATTAAAAACAGAAGTGATTTAGCACCTCCTTTAGCATACTCAGGTTTCCGCTACAGGAAACAGAGGAATTGATTGTGGGTATTTCTGATTTTTGAAATTCAGACTAAAAGAAAATTTGTATATTGGCTTAATTTAGGACAAAGGTTGTGCACATTTTATGTACTTCAGGGAAAGGCTGACCCAAAGAAGATGCTAAGAGGAAGATACAGATACTGTTCATTCAATCGAGAAGGACTAATGATTAAAATTAGACTGCTGCAATGACTGTGTTGCCCTGCAAGTTAGGAGCCAAGAGTTTCATGGGTATAAATTAATCTAATCACAGTTTTTTCACTGCAAAAGACAGATTCCAGTGCATCCCAGATAAGCTTGTTGATCCTGCTGAAAAGTAGTCACTAGAGCTGCCAGAAAAGGGAAGGCTAACTCTCAAGATAAGAGCAGATGAGAGAGAAGGGGGGGATCTTTGTCTGGTGGCAAGACCATAGTGAACTGGAGTGGGTAAGGTAGTTTGGAGGCTAAAATAGTATTTGACCACAGTTTAAGATGAAAAGATCCAATAAATTGCAGGGGAATGTTTTTTAGTCAATAAAAGATGTTAAAAATTAACACAATTTCTAGTGATTCCCCCCCCCCCCCCTTCAGTTTGTCCTACCAGGTGAGGATAAGTCTTTGTTTCTGTCCTTTAGTAATGGAAAGTATATTTATGTGGGTGAAAATGCATTCATTTTGAAATTAGATCTCTTCAATACAGGTCCTGGAATACTTACTGTGGGCCAGTATATGTATGGAATCATCCATTCCACTCTTATCTGTGCATTATTTGACGTGGAGAGCCACCCTATATACGGCAGTTTCTCAGTGTTATTTTGATTGTCAAGCCAGCATTCATGGAGAGGTATCCTGATTTACCTTATGAGCATTTCAGAGGCAATCAAATGGGAAATATTTATTTAAATATTTCTACTTATTATGAGATCATATGGATTTAGAGTTCTGTCCATATTCCAAAATTTTACTGGAAATTGGAGATGTGTTTCCCCATGTAAATGCATAGTCAACTCAACTGCAGTAGCGCTTTCTGTATACTCACAGTTACAAACTTCTAGCATTAAACACTGGCCAGGTCCCATGTATGTACAAAAGGTATTTTGCAAGGGTTTTGTTTTCCTTTTCAGTTGCTCAGGACCTGACTTTCATTGCAGCTCTTTACAGTTGCATAAATTCAGAAATGATATTATTCTAAAATTAGATATCAACATACAGGATATGAACACAGAGTATATATATATTTTTAAATTCTTTGGACAGATATTTGCTCGCCGTGGTTTGATTAAGATTGACGAACTGAAGCAATTAGAAGATATCAGTTCTTCTCTGGGACATAAAGAGAGAGAAAAGATTTTTAGAGAGGCCACTCTAAAGGTATCATCCTGCAAATCATTATGAAAAGGTAGAGTAGTTGTGATCTCTATGAACAGAACATGTAACAGATGATGACTTACTTTTTCCTTTGTGTCAGATGTCAGTAATGATTTTCAAGAGAGCAGTATATGAATCTAGAAAAAAGTCAAACAGCTTTCGACGTGAGTCAAAAGTTAACCCGAGAAAAGCAGTAAATGTAAGTCTGACATTTCATATAATCCTTCTCTTCCTTTACTCTTGTCATGTGATGAAACCATGATATAATTCTTCTAAATACACATGGTGCTCTACACAAGCAGAAAGTTTTATATTTTCCATTTCATAAGTAACAGAATTTATTAATAAAACTCAGAACAAGCTTGGAAGTAGGGAAGATGTACTAATTATTACTTTAGAAAATTATCAGGAGAGATCTGCATGGATCTAAACTACATAGCCTTAATATGCTCCCTCATAATTTCTATTGTACTATTTTTGAATTAAAATACCGTGCAGCAGTGTGTTTGGTTGCTGTGAAATGATTAGTCTACCTAAGTGCTGTACCCGCTTAGCATGAGGCTTTGCTATGCCTTTGAAGCATGACAGCAATACATTTTACAGTATGCAATTTTCTGTTTTGAACATGTGATTACTTTCTGATGGAGAAATGTTTTCAAAAAAATCTTGCTTTATTGCAAGTAGGTTTAGATACCATAGGGTTTAAATTACCTTTTCTTACTTAGGTGTCATGGCCTCGCACCACTACCGAGCGGCTGCTGGTGGCAATGTTTGATGGTGCTGCAGCTCAGTTCCTTGCCATCCTGGAAGCACTGCCTGACCGTAGCAGGAATGTATTGCCCCCTCATCCTGCTGTTCCTGATGAAGTGCAAATTCCTGAGGTCACTTCTGAGCTTTTTTCTGCAGGTCTAGAAATCCTCTCAGGTAACAGCTTAAAGAAGCAAACCCAGTTGTTGAGGAGCCTGGACCTCCATTTTATTTTGCTATTTTTCTATTTTGAAAAAAAAAAAGAATGTGCCTGAAAGTATATGTTTGATTTATAGCAATAGCACCTGTAACAGTAGGTAGTCTTTCTTATCTTCACATAATAGAAAATAAATATCTGGATTGATCTACATGGTCTCTTATAATTAGTAAAAATCTGCAGCAGTTTATGCATTTATTTTCTAAGTAAAGTGGAGTTCACTTTATAGCAGCCTTTACAGGTTTTACTGTGCCATATACTTATGGCTAAAACAGTGCTGTTAACAAAACAGTGCTTTCACTACTGCTGAGCACTTCCTGCACAGCCTGAGAGCAGCTGGATGGGGGCCAGGCAGCCAGGCAGGATCAAAATACCATGGTGTTTGATGTATTCTAGTAATTAAAAAAATTCCATTCAAAGTTAGGTGTAAAAACTTGAGAAAAACACTGGACTTGATGGTTCCTTCCACACTTTTGTTTGCTGGGCTCTGAGCTGAATATAGTCCTGGGTATAGAGGGATTTTGTCAGTAAAAGGAAATACAGAGACTAAGTACACTTCAAATGATATTTTTCTTGGTATGATTACTAGCTAATTAGAACATAACAAGTCTAATAGATTATAAATTGACTTAATAAGTTGTCTATGTTGAAGGTGGAGCGAGCAGTGGCACCAATCACTTTGGTATAATTAATCCATCATCTAGTCTTCTGCAGCTGATGCTAGCAGGTAAGCTAGATTGGAATTTCAAATGAATTTTTAACCCAGTGATATAAATACTCAGTGGGCAGAGTTAACTTTCATGTTAGCAACATTTCTATACATAAAGAGTCTGCAAAATGGTGACCTCTTGGAGTGGTTCTGTGCAGGGCCAGGAGCTGGATTTTGGTGATCAAGCTTGTTGTTCCCTTCCAACTCATGACAGTGACTGTGGCATATTGTTATGACTACAGAACACTGCTGAATATATTAGCTAAAACACTTGCTGAGAGTTCCAAGGACCAGGAAGTCTAGTTTCTGCCTTACTGTGGTCTGAATAAACTTGAAAAGTGAGAAAATAGGCTCCCTGTGTGTATATGAACGTTTCGCGATGCAGTAATGAGAAACTGTCTTGAAATAAATTGTATGTGTTCCTATTCAAATTTTAAACCAAATTTTGGATAATAAGAGTCTTTACAGGGTGATAAGCTCTTTCTGCAACAGCAAGGATTAGATCCTTGGTGTTCTCTACACAGGTATGTTAATATCAATAATTGTAGAGCCTCTTTGGAATGTAACAGGACACTGTGATATAGTTAAGTGGCCATGGTGGTATTTGTTAAAAGTTTGGATTTTATGATCTTGGAGGTTTTTTCAAACCTTTATGATTCTGTGGTTACACATCCATCATTAAAGCAGACTGTAAGCATAGACATTACTGTGAAAAGATAAAGCTACTGTTTCTTGTGAAGTTATTAAAACATCCTTCAAGATTATGCTGACTATTCAAAAATGTGTGAAGGTTTATCTTTATATTTATCAATACCCAAGTAATGAAAATAACTGAAATTAAACTTTCAATAAACTTCTGAATACATATACATAAAATAGAGAAAATATTTTTGTCATCACTGCAGGAGAAGAAAGAGTGTCTGGAGATGCTGCTGTGAAATTTGTAAAATTAGCTTTCAGCTATGAAGAGTGGAACGTGTTTTATTCTGCTTTTGAATTTGTTGATAATTTTCTTCAGGTAATCTGATTGTGATGTTATCTATTTAGTCTTTTCCTATAAGGATAAGGAATATTCAAAATACATATTTTAAAGACCAATTTCTATGGGTTTTTTTCATCTCAATTAGGCTCAAGATGACCCAACATGGAAGAAAGCTGAACTAGAACTCAAACTTCTTACACTCATGCAACCTGTAGTACTCCCAGGAAGATTTGAACGTAGTTTTTCTATTAGTGAGGGTGGTAAGAGCAAAGAAGGCAGCACACGTCGGGGTTCTGAAAAGACAAAGACAATTAGAAGTGAGTGTTGTTCAGTTATAGTTGTGTTTGAATTTCAAATATTTTTGCAGCAGGAGGTTTTGTAAATTATTTATAAAGCTATGTAATATGGTTCATGCAGTAGTCTATGAGAAAAAGTAGTAATTGAGAAAATGCCACCTCTTTTTTCCAGTTTTAATTTGTCAAAATATGACTTTATACTATTTCCCTTTAGTGGGAAATGCATGATGTGTATTAAGCATGCGCCAAGTTATAAGCAAAGATGCAAAATGATTGAATGTTTTCAGACAAGTTTTCAGGGGAAAAGTGAAACAGCTCTTTAAGCATTTTTTTTGTCTGAGCTTATGCCTAATTTATGCAAAATTTCTTTACATAAAAGCAAGAAAAACTTGTTAGAGCAATTGCAGTTTAATTCTATGACAATCAAAAACCTGAATATGTCTTGAAAACTTTCTGTTTCCTAGAAATGGAAATGCTCACTTTTCATAGAAGTGAATAAACTTGGAATTATCTGTCCCCCTCTGAATTTACTGTTTCTTAGACCATGTTATCTGCTGGCTTATATTAGTAAATCAGTTGACTCAGATATTTTCAAACTTAGGTTTTAAATTAGATATAATGTCTTGCCTTTTCTTTCCCCACCTTTTTTTTATAAATGCTGAATGTAGAGGAATCCTTAAAGCCTGGAGATCCTTTTCGTGATCTTATGATTTTGGCAAAAACAACGTTTTCCTATGTCTCCACATTTGAGCAGGTAATAACAGGATTTGAGACATTTCTTCTCAATGTATCACTTAATCTGTGATGAATGCCTATAACTGAAGATCAAAGGAATCAATTGCATGACTAACAAAATTCATGAATATAAAAAGTAAAAGAATGTACTTATGAATGTGATCAGTTTGTGATTTAAAAAAAAGGTTTCATTTTTTAAAAATGCTTTGTAATTAGTTACTTTAAAATAGCTTATTAGATATTAAATCTATTTGGAAGACCATAGGACTCATTCCATGTTTCAGCTGATCAAGTAGAGATGCAATTTATTTATGTATGTTAGCTTTAGGTGGGCAAATATGCTCAGCTGTGGAAAAACACTTCTGCAATACTTATAGAAATGGGGGCAGCTACCCTAAGGAATGATAATGCCTTTTTAACAGTGCTGTCTTCAATTTAAAGTAAAACCTCACTGCAAAAAAATGAAACAAGCAGCAGCAACAACAAAACCAATGAGAGGGACTCTGTGCTGAAGTCTCCGCTGTAGAAATAATCCCATTATGTATCGGATTATTTATTCCCTGAGTAACCACTTTTACTTGCTCAAACTGAGATTTCCCATTAATCTTCTACTGAGAGGGGAAGAAATTATAGTGCAATGTCACCACTACTAGCACTTACATTAAAATAGTTTGTGATCCAAAAGGCTAATTACAATTTTTCCTTAGAAAAAAACTGTTCTGATAACATAGCATATATCTTAACTGCAAAATTTATTTTAGATACAATTAGAATATTGCCACAATTTGAATGTAACTGGAGCACACACATTTTTAGCTTTGGTGTAGTATATTTACTGAAAGTATCTTGCCTGTGAGGTACCCCACAGATACCTTTAGATAGCATGATTTGTCAGTTTTAATTGTGACCTCTGTATGGAGGTAGTCACCTGGATTTAAATTCTACTGATTCTTCTGCCCGTTCCTGCAAATCTTCTTGATCTCTCCAGAGAAGAAAAACAAATTCACCCCTGATTAACAGAGCATTCACTGGTGGTGAAGTTACATGATATATAGCTGAGGCAATCTAGCAGCTTGCTGCCACCCAACCAGTAGCAAAAATAATTTTGATTTATATTTTTTCCATTTTTTTCTCCTCCCAGTTTCAATATCCCATAAATCTTATGCTCAGACATATATGGGAATATAAGTAGTGTGGATATATCAGGTTTTACTGCACCTGAAATACTAGTTCAACTCTGCTGTAGCTGGTGATAAAGATGTGTACTGATCCTTACTGTTCAGAATGTGTTTAACACATAATGGGCTCTATTGCCTTTTAAGATGTGTTAATTAGGAGGTTAACTGACTAGAGTTATGAATTTGTTAGTTATTCTCTTTGTAAGATGCAGATAGGTTTTAACATTTCTCTCACTTGTTAGATATTTCAGTCCAAATTTTTTTCTAGTTGTTTTTCACTGCTTTATCATCTCAAATGCACCAATAGCCCATGGAAGTACTCTGTCAAGCAAAATGAAACTATTAATTTAGATTTTCTTCCACAAGTATTTAAGTATTTAATAAAAATGAAGTTTCTCCAGAATCTATTAATTTCAGCATTACAGTTAATTTGCTCTCTCATGTAATCTTCATCTCACTGATTTCCATGTCTGTATTACTTTTAAGAAACTTGTCAATAAAAAAAAAGAAAACAAAAAAACCTCCCCAAACCTCTAAACCTACTTTACATTGTTGTGAGAAAAAAAGCTTGGGTGATCTACCAGAAATTATTTTTAAAGCTTTCAAAATGTTGTCATCTCTGATAAGAAACTGATATATTTTATTTACTGCTGAAAAACGCTGAGACTGTTTATGTACTGTGTTATTTGTGTATTTATATGCCTACCCATCGCCACAATTATATTGTTTTTTCTTTCCAGAATGTCCATCCTGGAAAAGAAATACTTGTTGATGTAGTAATGTGTTTGTGGCAGAAGTGTAAAACAGAACTTCAGCAAATCCAAAAGAGTGGAAGTCACTGCTTAGAATATATGCACAAACACCAAGCTTACCAAGTACTCCTTCATTGTATTGTATTTCTCTTAATGTGAATGCAGTCTGCTATAGTCAAGGCAGTGAAATAGTGGCATCCAGTCTAAGTACCTTTTCTTATGGTAAAGTGCAGATAAATCTTCTTAAAAATATGAATTACGTATACGCTTTGAACACACTGTGCTCACATATGCCAGTACCAAAATATTCTCCTGGTCTTCTTGCAGTAACCTGCTGTCTGCCAGTGGGCCACAGTGCTAAGAAGCTAAATTTGTGAAAACATTTGGGCAGGATGTAAGAAGAAGAATTTGGCAGAAAATATCAATGTATTTCAAGAAAGTTGCCTAGATCAGTTAAACAAAGAGGCAAAAACCTTACAACCTAAGACAAGGGAGATGGGAGTCAATAGTAGAATAGTCTTCAGCCCATGGGACAGAGTCACAGACTTACAATGAATTTGTCCTGTGGGTGAGAGGCTCCTGGTGAAATGGGCTCTCTGGGCTGCCAGTTGGTGCTAACCAAGCAGTTTCTGGAGGAGTTAATTTTCTGACCCTATATTGCGAAATTGTTTGGAGGCTCTCCAGAAGGTTATTTTCCTGTGTATGTACAGCAGTAGTGTTTGGGTCTCTTTTATTCTGAGATTAAGTGGGAAGATATGGAGATAAATGAGATGCATGTAATCACATCTTCTGGAAGGCTTACTGCACTAGAGCAAGGTATAAAAGTTATGGCTGTAGAACATTCATAAAACTTTCCAAAAGGAATGGCAGGAATAATAATGTTCTAAAATAACAAAGCCTGAAGGAACAGGGGCTATGGAGCAGTATAAATGCAGCATCTTAGTCTAGTGACATTTAAAAAAAAGAAGCCAGATCCAGAAAAGGAGTTGTCTGCATGCTTGTGAATATTTTTAGACAATTTTGAGTGCAAAAACCTGTCTACCTCTGTAATACATAAAGGTCATCCAAAAATGTGATTTATCTCTGTCTTGATTCTTTTTTTCCCCCCATTTCCTCATTTTTAGTGGGTTCATATACTCTGGATAATGAATGAAATAATTGAGAAGAGCAACATAGCAGACACTAATGTAATGTTTGCAGAGGTAACTTTATGTCTAGCTGCAATACTGGAAAATGTAGCTGATTCTACAAGTGAATCTAAGGACAAACAAGGTAAAGTTTTCAAGAAAAAATGAGTTTTCTTTCAAGAATGACTTTAAAGATTGGAACTTTTCTGAGATGAAAACTGACTAACATACATATTAAAATATTGTAAAGAGATTGTTGAGAGTAAAAGAACAGCGTTTTTAGCACATAATTTCACCCATTATTGGAGCTAATGAAACCTGTTTTTCCAAGGATGCTTGATTTCTTTCCTTACATTTCCAGTTCTACTGAAATAACCCTGTTTTGAATTACATCTCTTATAACTCACTCTCCTCAGAGGTCATCTACATGTCTCTTTGCCCCTTCAGAGTAGCTGTCTTTTCTCTGAACATGGGCAAGGCAAAAGGCAGTACATGCTGGGGCTCATTTGGAGCCTTCAAATGCTGGTTGATTAGTTGCAGGCCAAACAAATGAGGAAAATATTGAGGTCATACTGAAGCTTTTGCATTTATTGGATCATCAGTTGGGTTTTCTTCTCTACATATTCTTGATTTTTATATAGTAATTTAATTGTTTTTGAAGTTGGATTTGGCTGATATTATTGGGATATGCTATCACAATCACATCAAGCAAATTTCCTTCCAAAACCTGACTAATGCTGTAAAATATCAATGTTTAGACATACTTTAAAAGCTCTCTGTTGTGTATTTTGGAATACGAATCATAACTCTCATAAATGTCTTACAGTAATTAGAGAGTAAATGTTAAGGATCTTAGTAGACCATATCTAGAAACAAAAAAATTATAATAAAATTATAATAACTTTGCGCTTTGGGAAATAAAATCTTGGGAAACTACTATTTGTTATTAAGATAAAGTATTGGTTTTAGTGGTGCTATGAAAATTATAAGGTTCTCATGAAGACAAAATGAGAACCTCATTGTAGCATCCCTTCTTTTTCATTCAGTTTAAATATGTCTTTTTGGAGGAAAAAAAGCTGACTAGATAGGAGCCATTGGTCAAAACAGGCTGACAGTCAAGCACATGCTTGTGTAGAAAAGAAACTCTTCACTGACTGAATACTGAGTTAATACAAATTTTCTTTTCTTATGAGGAAGAGACAGTGAACAAGCAAAAACAAGCACAAAAGTGGCACAAGGAGTGACTAGAAGGTTGTTCCTCTGAAAACACACACAAAAATTATTTCAGCAAAGAAACGAAATTAGAGGGTTTAATCAAAAACCAAAAAATTGTTTTCTCTTATTTTGAAGAAGGAAACATAAGTTTGGATGCCTTCTTCATAAGTGAAAGTAATTTAAACAATCAAAGCAAACTTTTAAAAGCTGATAATACTGCTTCAAGAAATAATAAAATGAAATAATACTTATCATAATAATATGACCTAGTACTCTTAAAAATCATTCTATAAGTGAAATTAAGTGTGAATTAGATAATAATAGGTTTGAATTGATTTCAAAACGGAGAATTGATATGAATGCTACAAAAATAGGAGGAGCTACAGAATGAATCCTAGTTTCATTAGCTTGGATATGATGTGGCTATGAAACATATGGTGCCTTTAAAATACAACATTATTAGCTAATAATATCCTGTATTAGTGTACATACATTGCTGTGTGTCTAAGCCCTGGAAAGCTCCTCAAGAAACAATATTATTACCTCTCATATTCAAGTACTGAAGAACAGAATTATTGCCAGACTCTGATATTAGAAGTAGATCTGATCAAATGGTACTAAAATTTTCACTTATGCTTTGATTTGATTTGATTTTCACTTATGCTTTTCTTCCTATAAAAAAGGAGGAAGTACTTCTCTTTCACAAGATGAGACCTGTGATATGCCTGAAATACTGATGGTAATGTCCAATTTATCTTCATTGATACATAGATTTTGAATAGAATAAGAATACTTTTGCCTGAAGCTTCTCATATGATTTTCTATTAGTTTTATAAAGATGAAATACTTAATGCGATCCTAGTACTGCAGAGGGAAAAAAAGCAAAGATATTTTTTCAAATTAAATGAAATCAGAAAATTTTCCCTGAGTCTTTTTTATCAATCCTTTTTTTTTGGAAGGGATTGTATTTGAAAGGTTTTTTTACAGCACGAGCATAATGATTTCCACTGCATACCTTTTTTATGCCAGTCTGTAGTACCAGCCTTAAATGGTTTAATGGCAGATTTTATTAAGATAGTAGAAATTTTAGTCATTGCCTAATTTAGGAAAATATTTTGGGTTGTGTTTTTGCTTCCTTCTTTTTGTAAGGATCATGTGGAATAGATGAAACATCCTGAGCGTCCTTGCTTTGTTCAGCACTTTGTAGAATTTTCCAATCAAATGACTCACTAAAGCGTATTAAGGACAAATTACATGTGCTAGCCTGAAGATTCAGGAGTGTTGTCAGTCATATGTCTTAATACTTACACGCATGGACTGGGTTTAGTTCAGTGATAGTCTACTTGAAGGTAGTGTTTCTTTAAAAAACTGTTTTCTTAGTAGTGTTGAATGGACTACTGAAAAACTGCAAATGCTATTATTTCAATTTAATTTGTTAAGTTCAGTTTCATGCCGCTATAAGCTAATTCTGCATAATTTTTTTTTTTTTGAGCTGAAGGTAAATCAGTCCCACTTGAAATTTAAAATATTAATATTAGTATATGAAGGTATGGGGAGAGAGTACCTGTGTAAAGATTGTCTGACAGTTTCAAACTTCAACAGCTGAAAAGAAAAACACATTACTTTTGTCATCTATATTATAACTTTTAATGTTATCTAAGGAAATGTGTTTATATGGGTTTTCATTTCAGAAAATGCCTACAGAACAATTACAGATCGCTTATGAAGTTCTTGAAAAAGCAATTAATGACATGAACACATCTCGGTTAATGACCATTTTACCAGATGGAAAGTCAGTATTTGACAGCTGCTGTACAAAGGTAAAGTTCACAGAAAGCTACACTGCACAAAATCTATCAGTAATATATTGTATTTTGATGGCACAAACCTCATATTTTCTTCATATGTAGAAATCTTAGCACTATCAAATGTACCTCATCTTCCTGGCCCCTGTAAGAAGAGAATAGAAAAAAATACATCTGTGTATTAGTGTTGTGGTTTAACCCCAGCTGGCAGCTGAGCCCCTCACAGTGCCCTGGGGAAAAAGTAAAAGCCAGAAAACTCATGGGTTGAGATAAGGCCAGTTTAATGGAGAAAGCAAAACAAGGAATTAATTCACCACTTCCCACAGGCAGGCAGGAGTTCAGCCAGCTCCAGGAGTTCAGCCAGTCCCCATCACCTGGAGCTTGGGTGCCTGGGAAGACAAATGCTATCACTCAAACTTCCACCCCATCCTCCTTCCCTGAGGTTCACGTACTGCCTGTGGTGCTGTAGGGGCTGGAACATCCCTTTGGTCAGTGGGATCACCTGCTCTGGTTGTGCCTCCTCAGCCTCCTCTCTGGTGGGGTGGTGTGAGAAGCAGTGCTGTCACAGCCTTGATGCTGGGTGAGCACTGCTCATCAGTAATGAGGACATCCCTGATGCTATCAACACTATTTCCAGCACAAATCCTAACCACTGCTCCATACCAGCTACTATAAAGAAAACTTAATTCTGCCTAAGTCAAAGCCAGCACAAGTTGCAAGGGCACTTTTCTCTTTCAATAATAAACTATGAACTCCTTTAGGCTTTCTTTAACATTTTCTTTTGAAATAATGATAATAAATTGATTGCTTAATAAGAACAGAAATTCTTTTCATATTTATTGCTTGCAACTGTTTATTATTAAAATCAATTTTTGTTCTTGATGTGAGTTCAGATTTTCTAAATATTTTCATTCAATATCAATATGGTATTTGTTCTCTGCATTAGTAACACAGTAAAAGATAGCTTTTGCTGTCATGTTATTGGAAAAGTCCCATACCTTGTCAGTGATTTCTCATGGTCATCTCCTTACAGTACTGACTCCTCAGTAGAGACAACAAGCTCCAACTCTCTCCTCACCCAGCTAACCCACCCCTTTGTAGCACTCCTCTTATTGGACACAGCTGTGGCCTATTAAAGGCAGGCCTGTTCCTAACCTTTGGGGATTAGTACAGCTGCAACTTCTCAGGGGTGAGACTGCCTCCTGCACTATTCACTTAAATTCTATTCCTCCTCAAGGTTTTACAGTTTTGTCTTTATTATTGATCCAGTTTTCTACTGCTTCTCAGATTTTGTCTAGTTCTCTTTGTCTGTTTTCTGTGCTCTCTCTCTCTCTAGAGTCACTCTCCTTTCCATGCTTTCTTGATTGACTGCATATTACACAGATATGACAAATTTCTGTGTTCTTTATTGAACACAGTTTATTGAAATAATATCAGTATGAGGAAAAATTTAGTAAGCTAAGTAGTGGAAGTTTGTAATTGCTTAATTGCTACTTCCTATTTATTAGGTGGACTCAAATGATCAGAATTTGAGTTCTGTTTTGGGATGTGGTGATGATAAAACAGGAACAGATAATGGTTTTGTGGCAGATTTGCACTTGGAGCTCATTCAGGCCCAACATCGAGTAGCTGTGAAACTTCTTAAAATTACACAAGGTAAGCTTCAGTAAAGTTAAGTAATCTTCATAACTTGATTAGAATATTTTGCTAATATATTCTGTAGTACTGAAAAATAAAGGAATATCTGCTTTCTAGCGAGGAGCTGATGTTGGGCAGTTTGTATGCTACATATAGACAGAAATAATGTAATCAATTTGCAGAATTTAGATTTGCATTATACTAGTCTGCAACTTCTACTCAACCAATGGGAGTTAAACTTTGCTGCAACTAATAGATTGCATTCCTAGACGGTAGGTTGTTGTATTTTAGTTATAATATTAACTTTTACAATGCCCGTAAAGAAAAATGTTCTGCAGATTTTTTTTCTGTCATGCTAATTTTCTCTCTAGAGAATGACTTGAATATTTTATTCAATTCTCTTTGTAATTTGAACTTCTACTCCTGTGAAGTTGTCTCTGTATGTCAGCAGATACTCCACTCTTACCAAATGGCTTCTGAAAAAAACTCAGTTTGTTCTTTCATTCTTAGTGTTGTTTTGGTTTTTTTAAATTAAAAACTAGTATTAGTTTGAAACTGCAGAGCTACAATGTGCCCTGCTCCCTATGATCAAACAAAACCTCTATTTTTCTGTGGTGCTAATATAACTACTAAAGATGTTAGGCAGGAGGGTGGAATATTTTTAGTGGCATGATATGTACAAGAAATTCTACCTGAACAAAAAAAAAGAATGTGAGATGGAGTAGAGTATTGCTATAAGACTCCATATTAACATCTCCCTCAATTTTTTTGCAATAGCACTATCAAAATAACTCAGTATTTCCTTCCCACACAGGTGCTCAAGTTGTTCACAGAATTCCTAAGTCTAGTAAATCTCAGGACAAGAATATTGAAGATTTCCAATATTTATCAGGTAAGACATTACTTAAGATTTTAGAAGTATAATAAATTACTGCCACAGTTTTATAAATGTCTTAAAATATCTGTTTTCTAGAGGAACTTATAATGAAAAAAATTAAAAGGAATAAGCTATCCAGAGCAATCTTTTTGATGCAAAAGGCTGCACAGAAGTTCCCTGAAGACTTAACTACTACTTCCCAAAGGCAGCTACTGGAGGTAATAAGAAAAACGTTATGATAGAACTTCTTTACCATTAGCATAGTTTTTAATGTTCTGTGTAAGTAAGACACAGAACATGAAATACTACTTCATAATACTACTTCTTATAAAAACAAGAAAAATTGAAGGAACTTGAGAGTCATCATGTGTTTTTAACATCTATTGTCAGTCTTTTTCCTGAGGAGTTTCAAAGAATAAAGTGACCTTAAAAGAAGAAAAGAGCACATCCCCAAATTTTGTGCATACATGCAAATTCCAGGAAACCTGAGAGTAGATAAGATCTTTTCTTCTGTACTGTATCTCCTGGACTTTGCAGTTACAAACCTAGATGTTGCCAAAATGTCATTCAAGTTTCCTTACTGTAACCTTTGACATTGTTCTTTTTCCCAGATTTCCAAGTCTTGGAATACTTTAGCTGATGATGATGACATGGACTTTATTTTATTCTTTCTAAAAAAACAGTCTAGATATTGGGATTTTGGAATCTATTGGAGCTAAAAGCAGAGTCTTCCTGGGTTCATTTCACTCTCTTGAAATCAATGAGAGTATTTCTGTTGACATTTGTGCCAACATCTGTCCATGAAAATTACCATTGAAATTTCTTTATAGCCTGTAAAAGAATATCTGTAAAACGGATATCAGAACCTGCAATTTTCACTATATGAGAGTATTTTAAGCAAGGTTACTAGAAGTTGTTTTTCTTTTTAGTGCCACAAATTTGGAAGCATGATAAGTAATACATGTATTTATTACATCAGAAGAATGCAAAAACTGGATCAGAAAATGCATACATTAAAAATATCCCTCGTATATTTGTAAAATATATTTTATTTATGAAAATTATGTCAGATGTTATGATATGGTATGCAAATTGTAACTGAAGTGACCAGTGAAGATTTACAAGCATTTCCCGAGAAGTATCTGATTATCCCAAACAAACATTTACCAAGCTCTTACACTGACCTTCACTACCTTTTGCTTCTGTGCACTTTTCACCAAGAAAGATGTAGATAAAAAAATATAATATATCTGCATACAATTGGCAGAAAAGATCAGAATTCATTTTGTCAGGACAAACTTAGCATGATCTCTTCTGATATTTGTTTTATGATGAAATATTTAATTAATGTTCAATAATTTTCCTGCTTGAGGTGGATGGTGAACACGTAATAAGCAGCAAATCCATACTTTTATTTTCAAGCTTCTGCTTTTTTTGAATTGTAGACTTTTATATAGAATTGCATCTTCTGGTCTTTTCTCCTGTAATCAGCACAATATGCTACAAATCTGTTTTTGTTGTGCAGCAAAATAGGAAGCAGTTTATTTTATTTTGAGAAGCATACAAATAATCATTTCTCATGCAGTAAACAACTGAGTAGATATGGAAGCTTCTGAGTCATATGTGTTTACTCAATTGCATCAAACTGCTTAATGAGCTGCTTGGCATTTTAATTATTTATTTCACAGCTGTTTAATTATTTTTTCCTGTCCTATATATCTAGTTGGACATCCAGGTTTTTACAGAATTGGATACACTGGTAGTTCTCATTGGCCAGTTGGAGTATTGAATTTATGTGATTAAGTTAATATCATGGTGCAAGTCTGTGACAGAGTCAGGGATAAAATGTCTTTGATCACAGGTCAAGCATTTGAGGTTTCTATGGTGACATTTGGCTTCCTTAACCGCAGGATTATTCTTGCTCATCTTGCAACACTGCCACATTTGTTATCTTCCAAGTTCTACAATTACTGAAGTACAGGTCATGCAGTACCACTCTCAGTCACAACATCCATCTTTATTCAAGCTGGGAGCATTTTCACCCTTGCACTAATCAGAGATATATCTTCAGACTAGAATGAGTCCATGATACTTTTAATTAAAAAATGTGTCATAGGGCTGCTTACCATGGAGAAGTATAGTTTTTAAAGAAGCGATGAAGGTTCAAACTGCTGATTGCAAAAGCTGAATGGTTGTGTGAATCCTGTGTGATGGGAAGAGTTACTCTGTATCTTGTTCTTTATCTTAGATCTTTCCTGTAGTGTCTCACTAGGGTGGATGCAACCCTAATCTAAAGGGTGAGAGAATGAGGTGGAGTGGTAGGGCTGTGAAAATTATTAGCTGTGCAAAAGGCTCTATTAAATCTTAGTTCCCTGTTTCACTCATTTCACCATAAACCTGAAATATTTTCAGAATTTTTGGACATGAGATTCCACGCTTACTCAGTCTGTGATGTGACCCACTTTGGTGTAGTCTTCTAAATGTATGAGGACAGAAACAAGGAACTGTTAAAGTGCAAGATTATAGGATTGTCACTGAATTACCAATACCTTGGAATTTTTTTTCATTTTATCTTTCAGACTCAGCTCAGCCTAAGTACTTGGTCCAGTGTAGGGTACTAAAAGGTGTCAAATAAAATTTCTAGTTGTAGGAATATGTCATTTCTTGTCTCTACACAAAATGTAATCCTTGTTTATCTCTGTGAGTTGGCCTTTTTGGCTTTGATATGCACTGAACAGCTGCCACAAGTAAAGATGCAGAAGTACTAAGTTCTTAATATTAGATTGCCAAGTTAAGTTTCTCTTGAACTGGCAGTGACATCAAGGTGAAGAAACCTAACAATTTTTTATTCAGTCAAGTAAGAAAAAAGTGTAGCCTTGATCTCCAACCAAATGGCCACATAATCATTGTGTTCAGAATGTCCCCACATCTTTGACACCTGACTGTCAGTCAGCTTTCAGCTGTCTACAGTTAACCAAGGGAAAAATGGTTTAGCCCTACTTTTTCTGGACCCACGTTCCTTTTTCTTTATTCGTAGACTTTATTTTTTCCCTCTGTTTCTGATGTAAAAAAATTCAGTCCAACTGCTTCTACAGCTCCTCTAAAAATTCCACAGATTAGGTTTCCAGCTCCTAAATAGGAGTTGATATCTTTTTTGTTTCTTGTTAGACTTAACCACTGGCTGGTAATAATTGTTTATCAACATTATATGTGATCACTAACTTATTCCCTATAGGTTCTTCCAAAATTGGATATGCTTCTTTCATAGCATTCTTTAATTATGAAATTAATCTGTGTATATAAGCTTACACAAAGTACCATTCATCCTCATTTAGGATGTAGGATAATATGAGAAGCTACTGCAAGTTTACTACATAGCAGTGAAATTTTCTATGACAATTTAAAAACAATATATAAAATTTAAATCTGTCTGTTATATTTTAATAGTTTTCCATTTGTTCCATTTCAATCATAGGAAGCACTAACTTTAATTGAGCAAGTTGAAGCTGAACAAAGTGCATTGTATCGCAGTCTCAAAGAAGCTATGAGCAGCAGGAAAAAAAGCGGGACTCCTCCTCCTCCTCTGTTACTTTCCAGATCACATTGCTCCATGACATTTAAACCAGCTCCATTTGATTCAGATATTCAGGTAACGTTTTTCATGATGACTGCATAAGAAATAGCTAAATCATACACAAGAGAAAAAGTTGTTTCAACAGTGCTATACCAACACATTTTTCTTTGTTCCTGAGAGGATTATGTTATTCTGACTTAATTAAGTATCCCTTTTTTTTCCCTCTGTGAGTCAGTTTTCCTCTGTGACTCACTGTTTTGATCTTCACATTTGCATGACACTTTCTTAATCTCATGCATTATGTCCCTTGGTGCTTCTGTTGTCTAATACTTACTTATTCCACTTATCAAAAGCAAATTTTCTTGCTTAGGGGTTGACATACTCCTAGTTACCCTCTGAAGAGAGACAAGACTGTTGCATCATGTGATGCAAAAATCTCTGTTAATGAAGTGTTGAAGTGACTCAGTTCAGCTGGAAATAATCCACTTTCTGTTGAACATGTAGTGTCACAGGTCTATGTGGATCATAGGGGATATTAGGAGAGGTTTCTTGTTCAGCCTTCTGCTCAAAAGAGGGTTGGCTTTGAAACTAAACCACTTTGCTCAGAGCTTTATGCCGTCAGTTCTCAAAACTTCCAAGAATGGAGACAGCTTCTCTGGAAAGTGTGTTCCAAAAGGGCAACATGTCCATAGAAAACTTTTTCTTATGTACAGTTGGAGTCTCCCTTGCTTCAAGTTAGATCTTTTGTTTTTCCTTCTCCTACCATGCACTAGTGTGAAAAGCAAATGGCATCTACTTCTCTCCCTTCCTTTGCTAATCAAGTAATTTTATCACAGGGGCCAGTCATGGTGGTCAGCCCTGATTTGCCTTTAGTAAATCCCTCCTGACTACTCTAAATCACCTTATTCTCTCTCCTTCCCTTGTCCAGAAGGGATTCAAACAGGCTGAAGTATGAAAAATTTACTAGCTGCAGTTTTCTTGAGTGAGAAATTTTCATAGTGATTTTGCAAGCTTCTTTAAAATAATCATGTGTATATGCCCAGTAGAAGTTCAAATCTTACTAATAGTGGTAAGAATATTTCTGTGAACAGTTTTTTCATAACCTGCTGTTTTATTGCAGTTTAATCAGTAAATTTCAAACAGTTTGAATCAGGAAAAGTTTACCATTTCTGTCCTTACTGAATCTAAAATAAAATTTAAAAAAACCCAAACTTAAAAGTTTGATAGCTCATTTGTTTTAGGATGTGTTCCAAAGTAATTTTGTTTGATACAGGAGGGTGAATGCAGCATCTTGGGCCACTAGATGGCGAAGTGTGATTATTATTCTTATAATTTGAGCCACGATAGTCTAGAAGACATTTTTTTTCTAAAGCTAACACAGAGTTGTTGAGCAGACAGGAAAGGTCTTTTTTTAATGTAGAAGTTATTAACTGAATGCTTAATATTTAATTAGTTTCTTAGGATAAATGTGTGCCTCAGATTTAATTCGACATACATAGTTCCTGTACTAGGAGTCAAAATACCTGTGAGATTTTCAGATCTTAAGGCTCATTTGCTGAAAATAGTCTCTTCCATTTCAATAACACCTTGTGAAAAACAGTCAATAGGGAAACACCAACAAATGTCATCATGTAGACTTCTGTCAGGCCTTCGGTACAGTCCCACATGACATGGCTGATCTCCAGACAGAAGGGACATGGATTTGATGGGTGAATCATCATTCAGTGGATAAGGAATTGGCTGGATGGACACAGCCAGAGTTGTAGTCCATGGCTCCATGTCCAGGCAGAGGATGGTGCTGAGTGAGGTCCCTCAGAGCTCACTCTTGGGATGGATGCTCTTCAGTACCTTCACTGATGACTGGCAGTGAGGTCAAGTGCAGCCTCAGCAGGGTTGCTGACAGGAAGCTGAGCTCTGCAACTGACACAAAAGAAGGATGTCATACCTGCATCTCTTTTGCCTGATTTTAAGGATCTGTCCTCAAGTAGTTTGCTAAATTGGAACCCATTGCCAACTTTAGAAGAATACCATTGCAGGGATAATAATGGATCAAGGATGAATAATGGATCTAGGTGACTTTAAATCTGTGACCTGTAGAGTCTGTGCTTTGGGATAGCTTTGAGGAAGAGGGTAACTCAAGGTAGGGTTAGGATACTGGAGAATCATCTGTTTTTATTGCCACTAGTAGTATATCTAGTTTTCCAGCTAAATAAATTAATTGATATTTTTAGTGCAGTTAGACTATACTTTTTTATAACTAAGCCAAGTTTTTTTGCAGAGACTGTTTTCACAAAATTTGTACATTCTACATTAGGTAAAAATTGGAAATAATACTGTGCATCAATTAATTTTGTTCTCATTTTCTTCAAAGGTTTCATGGTACTGTATTTTGGGCTGTGTAGCAGGAGGAAGTAATATGAAAGTAAGGTTAAATAGTAATAAACTTCAGAATTCAGGAGAACAGGTAAGACAGAGGTAAAACTTGTTTAGTTGATTCTCTCTTCCTGTTAAAAAATCCAACTCTCTAAATCTTTCTATCTGACACATTTTTAAAAGTCATGTAACTGGTTAAGCCTTTGACAAACTTTTCTATCTTTACACCAAAAATCTTCCAGGAATCTTTTTTGAATAAGAAAATAAATTACTCAAAAGCTTCAAGATTTAAGCAAATCTGTACCTTGTTTAAACTATTTATTTGGGTGATATCTAAGAAATGTAAAAGTAAAAGGAAGTATATGAAGTATTTTTAGAGTGTGCTCCAGACACTACTCTTTCCAGGAACTCAAAAAAAGAAATTCTAAACAGATAAAAATTCATTCTTCTTAATTGTGTAACTTCTATCAGCTATTTCTTCTAAACAAGACATTGCCTTACTTAATGCTGGCAGCATGGTAATATAACTTTTTCAATAAGCTTCACGTTCAGACACAGTTTATTTCTAGGTTCATGCTCTTTCCCTTTCATTCTGTGAACATGTGGTGTGGTGAATCATCCCACACATCTTTAATTACTTATGACTGATCATGTTGACTGTCTTGGTACTTCTACATTATTTGTTCATTACAATTTGACCTTTACTTTTTTGGATTTTTTTCTTTGTTTGTTGGTTGGTTTGGTTTTGCATTTTTAGGTAGGTTTTTTTTCCATTGTATCACATTGTGGTGTTTCTGCACAGCCTGAGAAAGTTCTGGTTTTCATTCACTCATCCCTGCTATTGCATTGTCCTCATTTATGACAACAATGAACCATCCAAACATTGTGCATTTTGTAATTAAATAAAGGAGCAAGAAAGCTTCAACATGTCCTCTTCAGCTTCTGTAGTCTAACACTTCATCGACCACCTCAGTGATCATTTTTGTATCTGGAAATCTTTATTAAGAGTTCTTTTCTTTGCAGGGCAGAAGAATTGCCCTGTGCTTTGTGACAGAAGAATGATATCAACATCTTGTGCCTGATGTTTCAGGCTTTCCTGGCTTTGTAAACAAGCTCCATACTAGAACTGATAGACTTGTGTTTGGTGATGGAGAGGGAATCTGTGCCCTTAGTTCCCCTGGCTCCTCTCCTTAAAGGAAAGTGTATCAGAAGAGTAGGTGTGTGTAGGTGCTGGCAGTAGAGGCTTTGATGTTATTCCTGATATTCTGTCATGAAATCCACAAAACCAAGCTTCCTGTGACGTTTTGCAAGTTAGTTTCAATATTCCATCCCCTATCAGGTGAATTAAGTGTTTGACAGGTGACACTCACCCTGCTGCCAGCTGTTTTTTCTGTGAATTTGCTGCAGTCCATCCAAGCCACTGACCATCTTAGCTCTGACAGGCACTGGGGTCACACAGACCTAAGGTTAACCATACACTTCTGCAATGGAACTTCTGTTTGCTTTAGGATATGCTTTTGCAAAATGCTGATCTGCAGACAAAGTCTCTATCTGCTGACTTCAATAAAAAAGTTTAGAGTTCCTGAGGATAGAATGACCTGTCAGCTTATCGCAAAGGGATGTTGCAGACTGTTGTTCACTTATTTCTGGTTTGCTGGTTGAGGATTCAGCCCCAGCATCCTGAAGGGATTTCTGTTGTTCAGAGGTGTCCTTATGTAGGACAGACTGTTTGAAAAAGAGTGTTGTGTTGATACTGTGTTATGATGATCTCAGTTCTCATATTATCATTTCATCTCTGGCACTTGTTTCTGGTTTCAAGACCCTTGAAGTCTTTAAATCTTCCTTGTGTAAGTCACCTTGGTCAGAGAGAGGGAGGTGGAAAATCCTCTTTGGAGTGAGCCTTGATGTTAAAGTGCAGGTATACAATTACTTGAAAGAAAAATGGAGATCTTGAAAGTATGTTGTTTGCTTCATAGACTCCAAACTGCTGTTAGTGGTGCTGAAAAGAGACAGAGATATCTCTGCCTCTGTCTGATACAAGAAGGTGACATGTATGAAGGAGAACAGTATGGTCTTTATCCCAGCTCAGGGACAGAGTGTTTCAGCTCAGTGACTGCAAGCATAGAAAATCACTATGTGAATGTTCAAATGGACACGTGTATCTTAGAAAAACATCAGGTCCTGGTACTTAACTGTTGTCTTAGGTTACGTGCTCTGTGTACACATCAGCATTCCAGAGAAAACTGATCCTTTTTTTCACCTATAATTTCATTGTTTTCTCATTGTTTTTAAGAATTTCATACAAGAATCTAGTACATTACCTGCTATTAATCTGGACTGCACTTTGGTTGTATCCAGGACCATTAAATAGTTTATTTAATAATTAACATTTAGAATTTGAGATTTGTTTTTGGTATGTACAGTGAGTCTAACTAGAAAAATATTTTTATTGGTAGATACTGGCGGATGGTAAAATTCTCTTCGAAGTCCAAGGGTTAGATGCCAATGAGAAATACATATTTGCTGTGGCAGCATATTCTTCAGATGGAAAACTTATTGGGGATGCCATTGGGCAAATGACTAAGCCAATTCTTGCCTATCCACCACTTTCTGCTACTACTGTTCGAGCATATCTAACGCAGGTAGGGTTAGAATACAATAATGGACACCTACTTTCATTTTGTTGTAATTATTTGTTTTCAGTGGTTGTTCTAAAACTGCATCTCGTAACAGCTTGAGACCTTCTTGACGAAAGCTTGACAAGCACAAATCACAATTTTAACGTAAAAATAGTATAGCTAAGTAAGTTCATTCTTAATTCAAAATTATTAAAAATGTCAGGTTAAGTGGAAAGGACTCAGATAGTCCTTTCCATCTCTGTAAAACCATCTCTGTTTTAGAGTCTACATTTAACTTTTTTCCTTTTTTTTTTTTTTAATAATTTGGGGTTTTTTTTTCATTTTTGTGGTTGAGACTAAGTACTAGAAATCATCTTGTTAGTCATTATGGAATAAAAATGTTATTGAACTTAGCAGATATCAAAGCCAACCATTTTCATATTGAAATTAGTTTTGTAGTATCTTGTGAAAGACCACAAAGGTTGGCTTAGTTTACATCCTGTTATTCAGAGCAGAAGGGCATTCTGCAGTATTAGCAAAAGAAAAGTGAACCTAAATGAATTTATATGCCTTCAAGAACTGCAGCACAATACCTGTATAAAGTTTTCCACACAGGACTGTTAGAGCATTGGTCAGCAGTCAAGGAGCCCCTCTGCTTTCTCTGATGCTGAATCTGAACCACACTAATAATGGTAAAATCCAATTATTGCTGCATGTATTTTATTCAACTGTGTTGGGATATTCTTAGAGAAATTGTAAATTTACAGTTTACAATGTTGTGGGGAGTTTTGAAACCTTATTGATCCTGTAATTTTGTCTGGCTTGGTTATTCCATGAGCATGTCAACTCACTGTTTGTTTTTTTTTTTTTTTTTGTAGGTAGCCTATCAGATGGGCAACTTCAGATTAGCCAGAGCAGCATTTTCACCAATGTGGGATTACTTTGTTTCAGATTCTTCTCCACAGCCTCCCAATGCAGCTGTAATTTCTGCAAGTAGTAATTTCACTATATCTGCAAAAAGGTAATTGGTAAAACAAAATTAAAATAATAATTAATTATTTATATTTTTTATTATAGATGTGCACATTTTATTTAGAAGAGTTTCAAGTTGTGGAATTTTGTTCAGGCTTGTGATGTGAAAAATGTTCTGGAAAAAGGGTTTATAATTAGCAGAGGATTTTTGTTATTTAAGGCACTGCTAACATTTACGCACCTAATTTTTGTAATGGCCATTTTCTTAAGATAATTGTGAAACATTTCCAAAGTGGGTACTAGTTTTGTGTGATGCATTTTCATATGCAAAATATATCGTATGCGCTGGGTGCTTGACTTTCCAATTAAGTGAGCAATAGATCTCACGAATGGTGAACAATTTGTCAAGAACACCAACCAAAACAGGTAAATTGTTGCTAATTCTATTTTGGGATAGCTACATAGCGTGTCAATAACCTTTGCATATGCTAAAGGTCTTTAGAGATATTTAAAATGAATTATTTTATAAAAAAATTCAAATGTTTAACCATAATTATAGAAGTTTTTCATCACCCAGCTAGAAATTTTGTGGTTACATTTACTGAAATTCAATAGATCCAGGTTCAGAAATACATCAAAATTGAATTTATTCCCAGATAAAAGGTATTTTTCTGCAGTAATAAATGTGAAATATTATAAGAAAAATAGTTTTATATGTAAGTCAGCTATTTATGATTTGATAATGAACTAACATCTAACATAGCTGAATACAAATAATCAACTTCAGTGTCTGCCCTTCAAGTGCCACCACATGTGTGATACCAGGCATACAAATGCAGCAGGGGTCTTGATGTTACATGCCATAACCATAGTAGCACTTGGGATTTACAGTCTATGGGCTGCATTGATGCTGCCTGAAAATCAGTATATATTCTATTTCATGACTGTGTGGGTTTTTTTAATCTATCCTGGCCAGGCAACAAAGCAGGAATAGTCATTGTGCTGTTGTTTGCATTTTTTTTGTCATTACTATTTTTTCATAAGTAATTTTTTAACACATCCAGCTCTAGAGATAACATTGTAATAAGTCTATTTTCAGATAAATCAGATGAAGACAGAACGTTTTAAGCACAACCGTGCAAAGCAGTTCTGGGAATTTTTATTTTCTGGCCAAGCCCCCCACTCCCTCTTTATTTTTTTTTTTTTTAATTAACATGGAAGATTCTCACGGCTGCGGTATCAGGCAGTTTCAGGTTTACTGAGCTGTGGGTAAGAAATTGGACTCGCTAAAGGGACAGTAGAGGGAGCCTGAAGGAAAGGAGGAAAGGAAACCTGTTTTTCCAGCTAGAAGCCCAGGTAGTGGTATCTTGGTAATGTCAAGTGAGTGAATGTGTCTATTTGATCTTACTTCTCGAGTTTCAGTCTCTTTCAGGAAATACAATCAAGGAGAAGAAGGAATTTATTTCTTTTACTTCAAAATTATAGGCTTTTTCCTGTAACAAAAATATTTAAAAAATACAGCAAGTACAAATGCTCCTCTGTCCCCAGGGAAGGGGAAAAAAACCCCCAAAAAATATCTTGAGAGAAAAGCAGGCAAAAGAGAAGAGATTCTTTTGAGACTTGTAATACAAGACATAAGTGTTGAAAAGGAGTCTGTTAATAATACTTAGCAATGGACTTCACAACTGTGTGTGTGTCATTGTCAGAATACAGAAGAACAATGTGTAAAAGGAGACAGTGAAAATAAATAAGCTGTACCATCTGAAGCTTTCAGACAGTTCAAAATTAGTTTCACTGGATTAGATTATGCAAATAAGGAAAAGTTGTCTTAGATTAGTAGAAAGTGGATAGCAATTTCAAAAGAAGTAATATTTTTATTTATTTAGCTTTTAATTTAGAAGTTTTAAGCAAATTTTTCAGTTTTATATGTAGGTCTTATTTCTAGAAGAAGTTATAGTAATCTATTTTGTCCATAATTTTAAAATTAAAGGCTTCATTTTATTATAATACAGTGTCAGGCATGCAAGATCTGGATCATAATTAACATGCTTTTACTGTTCTCTTGCTTTTGTATTTTGTAGGTTACATTTTGAAGCTGTATCTCAGACTTCTCCTATTGCCTTGCACCTCTTTTTGAGGAATATATTTGTTGTTTCTGACATTAATGTCATGGAAGGAGCGCTCTTCTGTGATTCCATCTGTTCCAATGAGATATTTTATAAGGAGCAAGTAGGTGTGGTTTGAAATAATATACTGGATTTGATTTTACTTTTTCATCAGCTTAATTTCATCATTGTAAGATAGATGTGGCAATCAACTAATCCTATTTACAGAATACTCCATTTTCTGTGGGTTACATGGCCTTTTTTTCTGAAGTATTTCAGAAGCTGTTGGTTATTTACATCCTGCTGGAACAATGCTTTCTGAATCAGTTATTGCCCAACCAAAGCGCACTGATTCCTACTGAGGAAGGATTTTTCTTGACTTCAGTGGTGGTAGACTATAATATAAGAAAGAAGTATAATAAAAGTTATTTTTGTCCCCTAAAGATCTACCTTGAATTTTTAAAATTTTCAACATTTATGCTATGTAATACATGTTTTTTAATTAAGATGTGACTTCTAACAGGGTTTCATGGTTTTAATATAGTAATATTTTATTTCAGTGTTTTTTATAGTATAATGGCATGTTAATGACAAAATACACCCTTTCTTTTTTATTTGGATAGTCAAATTTGCCTCCTGTTTTATTGCATTCCTATTCTATTTATTTCTTTGCTGAAGTACTTGTAAAAAATGTGAGCAGTTGATTACTCTGTGACTTTACAAGATAAACTCTCACTTGCAAGGACTGCAACAGATAACATGAAGGGAAGGATTTATCCTTCCCTTACCGATTCTGAGAGGCTAGCATGTGAAATTTCCACTGCACATAGTTTGAGGTTATTAATCAGCCTCAATTTGTAAATTATATGGGTAAACTCAGAGGGCACAATTAGATCAAGAGCAATCATTTCCTTTAGTATCAGGAATAATGTGTTTTTTAATATACTTCTAACAGGTGTGAATTTATATTCCTTCTTAAACTTTCATCTTACTTGCTGCTTATCCTGCTTTTTAAACTGCAGTAACATCTGTCTTCTTCCACTCTCAAATGGTTTAACAACAGAATGAATATTTAAATCAAAATGTGTTTTTCTTTTACAGGTAGCTAGATTAGCAGAATGTGAAAGAATGTCTGTGGCAATTGAACTTAGCAACTGGTTGAACGATCCAAGTTATGCACTGCAGTCTGTTGTGCAATGTTATGGTCTCCTCGCCCCACTTATTTACCACAAGATTTTTTCAGTGCCAGTAGTTCAGGTGAGAGCATTTTAGGACAAAGCATCTGTCATGTCCTGCAGTTATAGTGATTCAAATTAAACTTATAATAGGCAGTACAGTTGGAGAGCTAAATATCTAGGCTGTGACTTCTTAATAGCTGATGAAAGAAAAGCCTTTTAGAATTCTATTCGTCCCCAATGCATCTAAGTTCATGTAAGCTGCACACATTCTGCTCTCAGATATGGTGAAGTAACTGCAGAGTATCAATTGTTTCTTTAGGGTGATTGTTGGTATTTTAAACGGTAGCAGAAGTTACAATGTAATTTCTACTTGAATGTTATTCGCAGACGGCAATTTTGAGGAAAGAAAAGCAGCATTTGCCTGTGGTTTCTTTTGTTTGGTTGTTGGTTGTTTTGTTGTTTTGTTTTTTTTTTTTTTTAAATTCAGAATGTTTGCTTCATATACAGTTTTGTTTTCTTCTTAAAAAAAAGAAAGCTATTCAGTGTTTTGACAATGCAGTCTTTAGTTTTCAGGCATGAGTTCCTTTCCAGAAGCAAGCACCTTCTCTTTAGAAACAGAATACATTTTATGAAGCAGCAGATGTGGTTTTTACATTCAGCAAGCATACAGGAGAAACATGCAAATCTTTTTCCTGTAATTAGGTAGCCTTTTTAGGTAGCAGCAATAAGAGTATATTGGCTCTGTGAGAAAGGATGAGGTGACTGCACTGCAAGCGAAGCCCAGACCAGCAGCATCTGAACATGGCAGACAGAGAAGGGTGCTGGTAAGAGGATCCAAGACAGTCCAGGAAACGTGAGGTTATTGGGCTGGCCCAGGGTCCATCCAGGAGGAAAAGTCAGGAGGTGCAGGAATTGAAGCCAGAGGCTGGAGACAAGGCTGCAGCACAGGTCCAAGGTCCATGCAGGAGGAAGAACTGAAGACCAATGGAGCAGTACCACAGCTCAAGCAGGGACTGAAGGCTTGTGCCTGAGCTTGACAGAGGGTATGAAGGGAGGTCTCAAGTGAGGATGCTCAGGGAAGGACTGCTGGGACACTCAGGGCCCTGTTAAGTTTTCAGGAGTGATTAGGAAAAAAAAAAATCATCTATTTGAATACAGGGATAGCTTCTTGCTTAAGACGCTGTTGTCCTGCTAAAGGTACAGCTAGCCACTGGAAATGGCTCCTCTTTCAGATTTCTTAAGTAAAGTGAAAAATAATTTCCACAACTTATAGCCACAAAAATTATTTCCGCAAAAAATAGCCACAAGTTCTTTTCATTTCTGATGGACAAAATTGGGGAAAGAAGTATTTTATTTTTGCAATATACTGGAAATATTTTTTTTCATTTGAAATCCTTGCCATCTCAATATATTTTCAAACAGTCCTCCAGTAGGATTATGTTATCTCACTGAATTAAACATTCTTGGATTCCGTGTTAGTGAGATCAGTAAAAATATCCATCATGTATCTGTATATTAATATCTGGGATTTTATGTGAACATGTAATTTATTCCAAAATACTGGTTGAAATCTTGACACTGTTCAATTAAATAGAAATTTAATTATTGGAATTTGTACAACTAATGTTTTATCTTATGCATTAGATTTCAAAGTATTTTTAAAGTTCACCATGAAATACATTGGGCTGTACAGAGGTACAAGCTTGAAAGTATGCTCTAGACTCAAATTTTTGTTTTAACCCTTGTATTTACAGATTCTCATTAAATGCTTGGCTGTCCTCCAAGAAATTCCAAGTTCTACTTTGCAAAGGAGACAGGAAGAATGTTATGAGAGTATTCTGCATATGATAGCTTGTGCTTCATATCATACAGCAAAGGTATGGTGTGAATTTTTGTGCTTACAACTTAATTTGAGATGTAGCTCTTGTCATTTGGGGGAAAAAAAAGAGATTTAGTAAGCTGGCCTTCAGAATGATATCTTACAGTACCAGCAATCTTAAATAGTAAAGGCATGCAAACATTTATTAGTATCTTTGAATCAGTACATTTTTATTATGATGACATTTTGCCTTTTTAGTATTTATTCAGAAAATAGTCTAAAACTATTAGTCCATGTCATTAGATCTACATTTTATATGATTATGTGTAATTTTATATTTAAGCTAGTACTATTTTCAGTAAGACATACATATATGTTTAAAAGTTTATTTATTGCAAAAGTCATATTTGTAGTTTTAATCTGATTAATATATCTGTTTTAGTTGCTAATTAGATACAAGAGACTTTATACTGTTTAGTCATGCATGCTGGCAAAAGTAAAAACACCTTGACTTTCAACTGTAATATAGATCTGTAGATGACATTTATGATTCAGATACTCAGTCTGTTTAGTGAGATAAGGAGAAACACAGTATGGATTTTTTTCCCTCGTGTATAGGGACATGCTGCAGTTAATTACTCACTATTATAAATGTGTGATACTGAAAAAGTCAGCTTTCCTCTAGCTTTGGGTGCACCTCAGCTAAGAGCCCATACTGAAGCTGAGCTGTGGCTAAGGATTTGAGAGATTGCCCCATGCTGGTGATTTCTCAGCTTGGTCTTTAAAGGAGCTGAATCTCCATGCTAACCTCACAAGAGCAGATCTGTACCAAATAACCCAAAAAATGCTCTGCAAGGCCAGCACGGCTGTGAGGCCAGGAGCCAAGGGCAATGCCATGGCTGGCAGAGCAGCACCTGGTATAGAGGTTCAGCCAGGCATCCAGATTATTAGGCAAATTTGTGGTGATGAGGCAGGTCAGATTTGAAGCTGGGAAGTCAGTCCAGAGGTGAGGATAAGGCCTGGTGAGGTGGCTAGGGTCAGATAGAGCCCAGCAGGCTGGTCCATCATGATGGGAACAGTCTGAGGTCAAACTCAGAAGTTGGTCCATGAGCCAGGTGCCCAGTCTAGTGGATCTATTGTCACACCCAGGCATGACTTGCACCAGGCTGGAGACCAACATTACTGCCATATAGGAGCCAGCAGGGACTGTAGGCTTAGACTTGAGCTGAGAGGGAGCTCCTCTCAGCTGGCCCCATAGGCATAGGCCCCAGGTGAATGCTATCAGACACAATAAAGCCTATTAGAAGCCTTGAAACCTTGATTAGATGTTTGTTTGTCAGATTCCTCAGCTAATTGACTACCACTTATATTGCTGGTTTTTTTCCCTTAGAGATAGCATTTCAACTGGATAGCATACAGAATAGCAAAGAGAATGAGTGAATTGAAAATGCTTCTCATTAAGGCAGGGTATATGTTTTTCTTTTGACTTAGAGTCAGGTCATGTACTGTGTTTATCCTAAGGTAATCTGTACACTTACTTAGGATCACAAAGGCAACGATCCTAATGTGAAGTTAGCTTGCACATAGTAGAAGCACTTGGGCCTTTTGAGCTCTATCTAAAGAAGATAAAGCCATTGAAAAACATTTGCTACACTGTTAATTTAAAAATTTTTCAATTTAAAAATAAATTTCACCAGTCCTTTCAATACAATTGGGATTTTAAAATGTATGCTTGATACCAGAGAGGCAAATGAGGATCATTTAATTATCCTTTATGTTCTTTGATAGCAGTACTGCCTGAGAACAGGGAGGGTGTCAATCACAGCAATAGATACTTCTGGGTAAATCTTTCTATTCTCTGAGGGATAGGCTAAGCAGGATAGAATGCATAGATAACATCTGCAATTCCAATTATTTTACATGTCTACAGTCCTGGGTTTTTTTATTAAAAGAAACTTGCATAGTGAGTAATTAATTTATAATATTCATGCATTTTGACAATTATAAATAGACAGGAATGAAATATTACATATCATGTAAACAAAAACTTGTGTAACAGATTATTCTTTTATAGGTACTACATTCATGGAAAGAGTATGAACTTTCAGCAATTATCATTAACTATGGGAAAAAATTGTTGATCTCACCAGGAGTTTCACCTGGCCAGTCAGGAGACATGAAAACTGAAGAAACACGCACTGGCAAAGCAGTAAAAGTAGTTGCTCTAGTTTTTAATCTTTCTTTAAATTCTTTATTTTATTATTTTGAAGACTAGATTTACTAATTTTTTTGTTCTAGAATCATAGAATAGTTTATATTGGAAAGGACCTCAAAGATGATCCAGCTCCAACCCCCAGCCTTGGGCAGGGACACCTTCTACTAGACCGGTTTGCTCAGTGCCCCATCCAGCCCAGTCTTGAATGCCTCCAGAGATTGGGAGTCCCCATGCTTGACAAAATATGCTGTGCCAAAAAGTCATGAACATAATTTCTGTTTTATCAGAAAAGAAAAATAATACAATATTGATGAAATTGTAAGATACAGATTTAGAAGACTTGTGATCTAAGCTAGATTCCACTATTGATAAGCTGGTTTTAGTTAAGTTAAAGCTAAGCTTTCATAACAAAGTATTCAATATTTCAGAGACGTTCCTCAAGGGCATCCCATTTAGCTGCAATGGCAAAAGCAGCAGAAAATCTAAATTCTCTTGAATCAAGTCTACTCAAACTGACAGAACCAGGTGGGTGTACTGTTGAAACACGTCTTACCTTTGTCTATGGAGTTTTCTATTGCTTGTTTGAAAAAACTACATTTACTGAAGAAGTACTTTTATTGCTTATATCTTCCATGATGACTCAACCAAAGCAATAATGATCTTGGTAATGATCACCTGGTGATGATGTGTGCATTCATATTTTTTGTAATTTCCACTGGAACACTCATTTCTTCTTTAAAAGGAATATTCCTTTGTGAACAATTCTGCAAATATTTATGTTCTTCCAACCTGTTTAAATTGGATTCCATGTTATTTAGGCTTGCTTTATCTTTTTAAATCAGAAAATGCAGTGGCAAAGACCACTGTCCATTTATAGCTTGTCTGAATACCCCACCAATATTAGTAGTAATGACCACTGCAGGAAATTTTAGTGGAGAAAACTCTCCATGAAGCAAGTTAACAGAAATTGTTGTTTTTGTGAGGGAATTGCATGCATGCTAGCATTTAACTAAGTTAAGTCGGGAATGAATAAACATATTTTAAAATATCTTGGATTCTGGATCAAGCACAATAATTTTCCGGCTAATAATCCTGCCAAAGTTAGATTAATTAATAAGTAAAAATGATAAAGAAAGTTTGGTTAGAACTTAATCTCAGCGACACCTCTGATTGGTACCTGGATAGAATGGTAGAGTAGTATAGGTTGGAAGGTATTTATTCCAACCCCCTTCTCAAAACAGGTACAATTACATCAGCTTGAGGCTTGTCCAGTCAAGTTTTGAATCTTTCTGAAGAAAGAGATTTCATAACCTTTATGGGCAACCCGTTCTGATAGTTAACCACTCTTATGGTTAGAGAGATTTTCTTTAGATGTCTTTGGAATTTTCTGATTTCCGATTTGTTTCAATTGCCTATTGTGCTGTCAGTGAGGAGAGTTTGTCTCCACATTCTGTATTTCTCCTGTTAGGTAAGTGTCGGTTCCTCTTAGCCTTCTCTTCCTAAGACTGAAGAAACCCAGTTCCCTCAGCCTCTTCATGCTCTATAGCTCATTGTCATCTTGTCTGTCCTTCTCTCAACTTAACTATGTTGGTGTCTTGTACTGCAGTGCCCAAACCCAGGCACAGTAACCTAGGTGTGGTCTCACATCTATTCTAGTGCTGAATAGAGGGGAATAGTCATGTCCCCTGACCTGCTGGCCATGCTGTTTCTAGTATAGCCCAGTATGCAGCTGGCCTTTGCTGCAAGACCACAGCCCTCATGTTCTAGTTATCATCCATCACCTCTGTACATGCATTTATTCAGAAGAGAAAGTATTATTGTGAAAAATAGGATAAGGAGTGATGGAAAAATTCCATTAATCTGTGCAATAATCCTTCATTTTTGCTCACACTGATGCCTGCATTCCTGCAGAACAAGTCACATAAGGAAAGAATTCTGTAAGTTAATTGAAAATCATGTTGATTAATTAATAGAAAGTTAAATTAATGGATTGATCAGTTAGAAAAAACTCATATTTTCAGTAGCTGGCAAATAATTGATCACTAAAGTCTGCTCTGTTGTTGAAATAGCCTATTTGTCAATAGTTTCAGGATACAAACTGAGAAGAAGCCTTTTGGTGTGGCCATGCAAAGCTTACAGCTGTCCTTACAAATATGTATTAATGGTTCAGGGCAATGTGCACACCTGTAGGGCATGCTGTTAAAAGCTTTTTGGAAAAAAGCCTTGTCATAGGAAATCCTTATAATTGGATCAACACTTAGCATTCCATTAATGATAGTCTACAAGAAAAATGGAAAAGAGCTGAATCTGCTTCTTTCAAAAGAAGAGAAAACCAAAATATTTCACACACAGTACAATTTAAATTCTGAGATTTCAAATATTTTCCCATAAAAAAAATTTTGGGACATATTTTTCTTTGTAAAAAAGCTTATTTGGAGCAACATATTTTTGAACTTGTCAAATGAGAGAGAGTACTAAGAAAGGGTGTCCTATTTTAAAAGTCTGCTTTTCCTGCTGGCTGTCCTACTTAGTTGGACATTATTTACAATTAACAGACCTAAACTGACTGCTCTCACTGGAGGTTGTAGCTATTGATCCACAATTACAACTGGTTCCAGTGTGCATTTTTAATCTTGCTTTTTTCAGGGATTTGCTGCATTGATGTTTTTCAACCACAGGACTTATCTAAGCACAAAATTTGTAGATTATTTTTCTTTATTAAGGAAAAACAACAAGCAGTATGTGTAACATTGTTTTGGTGCTTGTTAGCTGGTAATGTTTAATCAGCTGTTGTGTTTAACTGCCAGAAGCTTGAATCCAAGTTATTGTCCTATATATTCTGTATACTGTCCATATCTGTGTATTCTATATAAAGTATATTATTTATAGAATATAACTGAATTTCTATACATCTATTTTTGTACATATTTAGCTTAAGAAAAAAGAATATACATTGCTACTACTACTACTACCTACTTACATTATCCATATGCAGAGCATGAATGTAAGCATTAGTCAATAGCAGTATCATGGGATCAGTTCTTGCTGTATAGCCTTAAATACATTTTTGCCCTGTCCTTTCTGCACATTCTTCTCCACATATGATTTTCATGGCTCTTTGTTAGACCTCTGATGAACTCCAGACATCCTCTCTCATGACAGTTAGATATTTAAAAGCAAACTCTGTGCTAGAGAAGGATTTTTTTTGTCAGTTATAAGTGGAGTTTTTATTGTATATTCTTACTGCTTTTCATAATGGATTTCATTTGGTTATTGATGCAGGTCCCGGAGCACAGCTTACAGGAAAGGAATCTCTGTTGTTACTCTACCCTGTAATTTCATGTTGGCCATCAGACCGTGCTTATCGAGAAGGTAGGGTAGTTGCTGTTTATATTAATTGTAAGAGCTCCTTTACTTCAGAAAGTTGCCAGTAAAGCAGTCTCATTCTTGCTTGGAATAAGCTCTTGGGAATGTTACCTTCATTTGGTTCTCAAATATACAAAATCAAGTGAAACATTGCTTATAAAAAGTTCTCACTATAAACACATAGAGAATAGAATGCAACCAATTATTTGGGGTGTTCATGCTAAGTGTATAAAATATTAATGTTTTAAATTGAATCATATATGTTTTCTAATAACCTTAGAAACAAGTAAATTTAAAAAATGTGCCAAATGTTTCAAATATTCTCTTTGTATGAAATGTTCTTTCAAAATTGAGGTACCCTATTTCCACATTGAAGTCTTTCACTGGAAGAGGAATTCACAGAAATCACTGTCTCGATAATGTTTGTAATTCTAGGAGTGTATTAAATAGAATGAGCTTATGATTCTGGATGCCCAGTCACAAGAAGCATTTAGCAACTGCCATTGAGTATCCCTGATTTTAGTGTCACTATGAGTACACAACATGACATAAATAAGTGCTTGGAGGTGTAGGTCGCTGGAATCCTAGCTGACTTCGGAATTCTGTTACAGCATAAACACCTGTGTTATTTGTTACTTTATTGCAGTGCTTAAATTCAAAGGCAACACACGTTTCCTTGAGTTCTTCGTTCAGCTTTTGCACAAAGTCATGAATGAAGAGAAGTTTCAGAGTGTTCTGGAGTGGGCAGAGAGTGTGGAAAATAACTTGAAAAGGTAGATCTCTGTTACAGTAGTAAAAACTACCGCTTAGGCTCATGAGAGTCGCATTTACAAAAGAAACTCCAAGTTGTACCCATTAGAAGACCCATCAGGAGTAATTTCCATGACTCCTGGTCTGCAGAAGTTCCATGAACATGGATTACACAGCTGTTATTATGGGGTGGTGGCATAGCTTGGGAAGCTATGATGGGTTAAATCAAAAGCAAACTGATCAGGGCCTACTATAGTGTCAAAAAAATTCTGTGGGGAAAAGATAAATGGAGCCAAATTGCAGACACTTACCTGAGAAGATCCCATTTTTAAAAAAACACATCAGTATTTCTAAAATATGGAAGGCAAGTAATCAGTGAAAATGAGATATATATTTTAGGGAACAGGAATTGTTGTTACAAGAGACCAAAACAGTGGGATGTGAAGAAATTATTTGCAAAATTCTGTAGTATAATTTGGGTAATAAAGAAAATTTTTTATTTTACTAGGCATTAGGAAGGTAATATAGTTGTTACTCACAAATTCAGATTTCTGTAATAAACCTTGAAAATTAACACTTCCTATTTTCTTAAGAGGATGAAGGAAAGAAAGTCTTTTGAATTTAAAACTGCCAATGAGATAGGAATTGCATGATGTGCTCTGTATGTTCCCAAAGATAACCTTTTACTATGAAAGGAATTTAACATGATGATTATTATGATGATGATTTTAAAAATATTTCTAATCAGGAGGAATGAGAGCTTCCTTGGTACTGATGGAATTTCAGCACAAGCAAGGTCTCTCACTCTGGGAGAAAGCACAAGTGCTTCAGAAGTTCAGAAGGTGAGTTTTATTTTTAAGGAGTTATATGTTTTTACTGGGTAGCAATACCATGAGAACAAAACAAATTTTCAAAAATTGTCTCATAAAAATCTCATCTAGAGACATACACAGTTCCTAAAATTTGGTATACAAACTCTAGTCCTCAGCTGACCTCTGCACTTCTAAAACCAGGAAGAAATGTTGACATGGGATTCATCTGAAAGACCAACAATTGTGAGAATTTCAGATAAGTCAAAATAAGGAATTCTGAAATCAGAAGAAACTTGCCTTACCTGACTCCCTTTAAAAGAACATGGTGGTAATAGAAAGTGTCTTGGGTACCATCGCATTCAGAAAAGGAGATCAGGTCAAGCCTTTTTGTACAATATGTACTTAGATTTTTTTGTGAGTAATTGTTCATGGTTAACTCCTTGTGCAGATGTTCTAATTGCACTGTAAAGGCTTTTTGTTCAGAATTAATTTAAAATAATTTTTTACTTTTACTGGAAGATACTGATAATCTTAATGGATTTGTATTATTTTGCAGGAAGAGCTTTCTCCCTCATAATCCTCTAGTAATGTTGAAATACTGCTAGCATCTGAGATAGATTAGGAAAAGGGTTTTTCTGTCTTCATTTTTGCATTGCAAAGCTTTACTGTTTATAATATTAGGAAAAGAATTATCATTATTTCTGTGATGAAAAGACTGGTATGTGAAAGAAAATCTTCAGGGACCTGGCTGGCTTCTTTGTATCAGGCCTTTGACATGTATTTTCCAGAAAAATGGTGACGTTTTCTAGAATTTTTAAGTATTTCTTTTGCAGTTTTATTTTGACAACCATTGCCAAATTGCTCTATACCTCAGGTGATTGATAATGAAGGTATAAATAATTATTTGAAGTATATTTAAGATTTTGATGCAAGACTTTTTTTTTAAAGGGAAAAAATACCTCACCTTCAGGGAAAGCAAAGGCATCACCTTCAAAGAAACCAACAAAACAAGCTGTGCCTCAGAAAGGACCTCTCAGAGAGTTTTTAATGAAAAATCCAGATACAATGAAATCTTCAGAAGCACAAAAGTAAATGAACACAGTTTTCAGGCTTATATATACAGAAAAAGTATTTTGACTGAAATTTAGATTACAATTAAGTGTGTATTTTAGTTTTTGTATTACAGCAAAGAGACTAGTTTCTGCACAGTCCTTTCATTTTTCTGATGTAGTTTAGTATCAAATTGGTTTCCACTCAGTGAAACAAAATCTGTTGCATTTCTGTTTAATAGCTGTTAATGATTTCAAGTTTCTGTATTAATAATCAAAGATTGTATTTCAGTTGTGTTAGCTTGAGCATGTTGATTCATCAAGGTGGAAAAGCTCTGATAATCTGAGTATTATAAGGCTTTTCAAACTGTGTTGGGGAGTTTATCTGTTACAAAGCTAATAAAAATATTTATTATTAAATAAATAAAAATAGTAGTAGTAGATTCAGAATTATTTTTGTGGACCTTGTGCTAGTCTTTTTGGACTATCTGTCTTGTAGCTTCCCCAGAACTGTTTTTTGATTAAAAAAAATAATTCACCTCTTCTTTTGGCAGGTATTTGTTTACATTTGGTTAACTTGCCAATAACATGACCTTCTGACCTAAAAGAATGTGTAGTACTCCTAATTTGGTCCTTTGGTCACTTATGGTAATTAGCAAATAGGAAACTATAAATATTTGCACATAAGCAATCATATAACTGATTCTGGAAGTGTTTTAGATAACCTAAAAAAAGTTTCCATATCATCTTCTAAATATTCACCTAAACTATCTAAAAATGTTATTATTCCTCCTTGACAGAAGAAAACCCTACCTTATTTAAAATGATTTTCATGGTTTTCAGCAGAAGAAAGGATGTTGAACCTATCTTTGGTTTTTATCAGCTACTCTTTTGTGTCTTACATAACAGTAATGCTGCATAATACAATCAAAATTGTATGTGGTATACTATTCTGCCCACATTTTAAAGGTGAAAAACAGGCAGAAAAATAATTTAGACTAATAAAGGAATCAGTTTACAGTTAATTTTTAAAAAATGAGATTTGGTTTGAATATAGCATTGTATGTTTGTCAAGTAATACAGAATTTTTTCATCTCTCAGGGAAATGTTAAAAAACTTTGGCTGGAAATTAAAGGCAGGCATCCAGATTTGAAATACTATGTTCTCTTCATACTGGATGTGCTTAACTACCAAAGCAAAGCAATAAAAAAAACCAAAATCTAGATTTATAGTATAATAGAAGGCCCTCCTGAATTGACTTTGAAGCACATTATATTTGCTACAATAATCTGTACAATTCAGGGACAAATAACTTCAAAAGGATCTAAACTCATTAAAGTACTAAGACAATTATCTTATAGAAGCTGGTAAAATATAAAATGGGATTTACTGTGTGTTAAGTGCACGTAAACAGGGAAAGCACAGTTGCTTTTCTTGACTAAAGCAAAAGTCTTTTGTTTAGAAATATGTCATATGCTTATGCATATTAATCTGGAGAGATGCAACAGAATATCCATGTATCTTTACCAGGACTTTTTTCTAGAGCTTCAAGAAAACAGTTTTATTTCTTGCTACTTCATATGTTTTGGTTTAGCAAAGCCATGGATAAATTGAAGAAATTGGCTCACGAAACCTTAGTGATGCTGCTGACTAAATACGTAATCCGAAGTCACTTTTGTCAAATGTGTCTTGAAGAGATGCCCTGGAAGTCTCAGATGAATATCTATCTGGCCCTTGCACACTACCATCTATTTAAAAAGAACCTGGAAGTGCAATATAACATGGGAATTAGTGGTTCACAGCATCTGGACAGGTACATCTTACTGCACTATCAGTGATTGCTATTAATAGAGATTATTGTGTTATTGCTGTTACTGCAGACAGATCTGAATTACAATATATTCATATGAACAGTTCAGCTTTCAAATACAAATTACTTGTTACTATGTAAAAAGTTTTGCTTTCCATCCTGTGGACATCAGGCACATAACTTCATTGGTGAGATGAAAGCTTTGAAATATATTATACGAAGTTATTTTTTGGTTCCTTATAATTTGGCTATCATTCATTATTTCTTATTCCTGATGCGGCTGGAAAGTAATCACTTCTGAGACACTGAATTTTGTGTATTTACATAAAAATTCTTTTTGATATCATATGTGGAGGGGTTTTTTTGTGTTTTCTTCTCTTTCTCCCATTTTGCAGTTACAATATTTTGGATCCTGAGATATTCTCATTAAACAATTCTGGCACTGTATTGGCAAGGGAAGCTGCAGATGACAACACAGGAAAACCAACTGCTTCTCTCCCTGAAAAGTCAGAAGACACTGAAACCCAAACCTGTAAGAATTTTTATTGGTGCACAACTGAAATCAGTTTCAACTTAACTTTTTGTTTCTCTTGATTTCTGGCTCTCTTGACCTCCATCATTAGTTGTCCACATCACCTTTGGAAAAACAGTCAGTCATGCCAAGACATAGAAGACATTTCTAGATTTCCTCCTATTGTCATCCATGTTTTTTGGCATACCTAGTATAACAGAAGTCATAGTAAGTCATGTGGTATATCTAATAATTCTGAGCATTTTTTAATCTATTAATAAATATGTTACATTTTATCAATTAGTTATTCTTTATCCTATAATTTATTAGTAAGCTTGTAAGTTTAAAAAAGAATAATGATACCTGCTTTAGGTTTGCAGATATTTGATAGTGAATTAAATAATGAAGGAATTCTACACATACCACAGAATTTATCAGAAATCCTCCTTTCTTCCTAGTATCTACTTTAAGAGGACTCTGTTTAAGAAATCTCTTGGCAAGCTTGCAAGAATCTTTCTTGTCATGGTGATTTCTTCCTAGAACTTAAATGAGGATTGTGGTTTGACTTTGAGGCTGAAAGCTATTTGGTACCCACTAGTATTTTGCTCAGACTTGCTTTCATTCCTAAGAAAAAGCATCTTGTATTTTAAGTATCATAACCTTACAGACACGATAATCTTAACATTGGCATTTCCTAACATGTAAGTATTTAGCTGCTACAGGAAAATCCTAGCTGATGGTTTTTTTTTTTTTTTTTTTTTTTGTTTTGTTTTGCTTTTTTTTGGGTTTTTTTTTTTTTTTTTTGTGAGAACTTCAACTCAATTTTAACAGGGAGCTTTTTGTTTTCAGCCACAGGTAAATCTCCTAAAACCAGAAATAAACAGAGTCAAACTCCTCGAAGTCGAACAAAGACCAACAAACAGGACCAGGTTCCATCAAATGCCCTTTTACTGAAGCATTTTACAAGCATCTTCTTGCATTTGAAAAGAGCAGTGGTAAGATGTGGTTGGTTTCTTATTAAACTATATATTACTAAGTAGTATTAATTACTAAGTATTAGTAATTAATGTGTTAAGCATGTCTTGCAATGCTTACTACTTTTTACATGAAAAGACCTCAGGAAATTAAAAGAAAATTCACTGTTTAAAAGTAATGTTTTTTCATCTTCTGAAAAATATCCAAGTACAATGTATGAAATGTCAGCCATATCACCTATCATAATATATATTCTATCAGACATTCAGTAATTTATGTAATTGTTCTATTTTTCAATCCACCTTTGTAACTTTCCTTCTCATGTTTGTTAAATTTTTCTGCAAATACTTGCAGATTTAACTTTCTCTTTACAGGTCTTAGTGAATCTCACACTAGAAACAGGAGAACCAGTGGTTGAAGGGAAATGCAGACTAACTGCTCTTCCCATAAAACCTTCTAAACCCAAGTAAAAGCACACCTATAGGTGGTGTGAATTAATTTTTATTTCTTATTCTCACACCAAAACCTACAATTAAATTCACTTATAAATTAGTCCTTCTATGAAAAGGTAAAAATTAAGGTTTTGTAATGCCTACACTGTAATTCTGAAAGATTATTTATGCCTAAGTTTTTCAATAAAAGAATGAAGCTTTTAATTTCTGCCTTTCCAAGGTATAGTTATATTTTGAATGGTATACACAGGTTCTTGCTCACCGTGGTGGCCACTGGACATTGCTTCAAAATGCTTGTCGAGATCTTTGGAGCTATACTCAAGAATTTCAAGTGAATGCTAACCAGTCACATTCCCATATGGGTGCATTTTCCATCACCTGGGATCTTCTTTGCAACACCATCTGGTTGCCATTTTATTTTGCATCAGACATGATCATTGATATGATAATTGACCTACAAGCAAGCAGTTCTCTTAAGGTAAAAATTATTCTATTCAGACAACTCTTGATTATCACATTTTCACTAGAGAGAGTTTTCTCTTTCTTGCATTACATTCTGGTATCTTCAAGTTATTCTCTGTAACAAGTTTTTTAGATGACAGTAGTTTCTGATCTCTGTAATTGATTTGTCCTAAAAGCACATTTGAAAATAACAGGTATAATAATGTTTCTTGACTGTAGATTGTGGATCCCAAAGGAGAGTTTTGTATTCCCAGTTGTTTAGGAGGCATTGCGGATGAGAATGGTGGTTCTGCTCTTCACCCCCAGCCTCCCATGGATGATGTGAATGTGGTTGATCTGAGATGGATATGCAATCTGGTTCTTAAAACAATAGAATTGTTGTATCACGTGAAGAAGTGGGAAGCACTGGTGCACATAGCTGTACGATTTAACATATTTACACAGTAAGTTATACCAGCTCTAAAAAAACCTTAAAAAGTTAATATTATATAGTTTATTATACCATTATATTGCTTAATTACTATACTTTGGTTTTTTTTTCCAGTGAGAGGTTCACAGAACAAGTGAGTCCACTCCTGGTGTATGCTCAGAGGCAGCTGCTGGAGAGGATACAGCAGTTCAGTAGCTCAGACAGCCATGAATCTCATTTCACAAAATATCTGTCTGATGATGCACAAAAGGTGAAACACAGATTTCTTTTTGGGACACTGACTCTAATGTGAGCTAAATGTGGAGAAGCACTTTCACTGATTAGCTTAATATGCTTTCTGATATGTTCCCAAATAGTCAATTATAACAAATTAATGAACATAATTGGTGGAAGTGCATGAAAAGGCTTGTATGACATGATTCCAAGAGCAGCAGGTGACCCAGAGGACATTTTTTCCATGCGCAACATGCCCATTCCGTATTATAAGCCTAAATCTAATTTCATGTTATTTCTTGATGTCACTCTTTTAACCTTAAAATATGTATTGGGATATTGCTTTGCTTCTGCATTGGAACACTGCTCCAAAAGTTAATAAAATTGAGTTAAAACAAACTCAGACAATGCTGATTAAAAACTTTAAAAAGCTTGATTAGCACAAAAAAACCCCTAAGCAGCTCAGCAAGTTCCTCTCATTAAAAGCTGTGGCTCTATCTATTCTATTCACTTAACAGTGCCAGTTGGAAATTTTTCATTGAATTAGCTATTAGAAATCAGTTTCACATTTTTTTTAATGTAAAGTGTATTTCTAAGAAGTTTTGCTGAAGTCAGTCTCACTGTGGATATTTTTAGGATATTTCTATCACTAAAGTAAAAGAGGACTTGAAGGAGAGGAGGGGGAAGTGGGATTTGGACTACCAAAGAGGACATGGGGTTCAGGAGCCATGGCCTTGCCACAGCACAGCAATGCCCGGGGTCTGCAGGGACTCTGAAGGCGCCCGTGGCTCGCAAGGGCAGCTCAGGAGCTCTGTGTTCTCTGTTTCCTGCTAGCTCTCTCTGGCCCAGCCATTCAAACATGGTCCTTTGTCTGTAGAAGGGCATCACAGCATAGTGGTACCCTCATAGTGCTGGTAACTGAGCTGTGAAAAAGTAATCATAGTTTAGAAAGACAGTTTGCAGATTAAAGACTAGTGTTAGCTAATAGTAATAATGATTTCAGGTAAGAAATTTGGAGTTTATGGTTACATTTCATAAATAAATGCCATTCAGAAAATTCTAGAACTAGTTCTGTTGGTCCTTCTGCTTCTGAAGTGGTGTAACTACATTAGCAAAATAAAAAGTCTTTTGCGGATTAGTCCTTTATAGAAGTCTGGAAGTTTGCTTCGTTTCCAGAGTTAGGCTGCTGTTGTTACTTGCTTAGAGCTATTTTGTACCTCTGTATTTAGCATTCCATTGTGTTTCCCAGGCAACATGTCCTTTAGGCATGCTTAGTGACAGGTTCTGTGCAAGCATGCATTCATCTGGAGAAAAAAAGGTGGAATATTTGCACAACATCAAGGAGTTGCTAATGATTATGGCAAATACCAAGTAAGAGACAAGAGACAAGTTTTAAGAGACAAATTTTAGTGCAGTAACTTTGAAACACTTATATGCAATATTTAGGTGTGAATGTTTCACCTCTTACTGACAAAAGTACTAGTTATGGGCCATTGGTGTCTTTCTTAATTAGTCCTCTTTTGTTTTGTCATGTGACTGTGTATATAGATATTTAACTGCAAGAACTAAATGTCAATTTTTCTTAATACTATTCAGTTCTTATGAAACAAATCCTGCTTTTTAGATGAGATGCAGAAACTACATAGGGTACAACTTACAGCTGCCTGTTGCTCGTTCTGCCAGTGAAGGGGTTTTTCCTGGACGCTTTTTCAATCCTCCAACACATTCTACAGGTCAGAGCACAATTTAGTATTGTGTGTTCTCTTTTCTCCCAGAGTTTTGTCTTTGTTTCATACTGAATTGTTTTTATAAATTCTGTTTCCATTCCTTATCATAGTCTTCCACTTCTCCTACAATTTGTCTTTTATTATAAACTGAGCTTTTCTTCAAATTAGTGTTCTGGATATTTTGGATGTATTGTAATGTTATCAAGATCTTTCAGAATATATTCAGACTATGTCTGAAAGCAGAGAAAAGCAGGTGCCAGATAACCTACAGCCTGTGAGGCAGCATGGGGGTCTTGGTCCAGCTTTGTTTTGTTATTTTTGGATATCCAGCAATATACTCCTAAGTTAGTGTGAATAGCACTGTTATTAACAGAATAAACATTCCTGGTGGTTAATAGTTTGCTTTAATTCATAAAGCAACAGGAAAAAAAAGGGGAATATTTTAATATACTTTAGTTTTGATGTTATGAAAATGTTCAAATATGTTTTACAGGCTGATTTACTAACATTAGTTATTTACATATTACAATTTTTTTCTCTGTAATTATTAATTAGCTTTAGATCACAATCAAGCAAAAGCCCTAGTTTCTGTGCCTCTTGATGTGAATGATACACTGAAATGTTTTAAAGAAACTCTAGAAAAATCTAAATATCAAAGCAGAGCACTGAGACACAGCAGGAAACTACTTTCATTATTTCTTGCACACACACAAGGTGAGTGCTTCATTGAAGTGTTTGGCCCTTAATAAAGTGTATATGCAGTTAAAATAGCAAACATTGAAAGGAACAGATTTTTCTAAATCCAAGTTTTAGGTACTGACAATTAGAAAAAATATAGAATATGAAGTTAAATTTGAAGTTCTATAAGCACAAGCTCTAAGCCTTATTTCCTAATATTTGTCTAATATTTAGATGATAATTTTTTTTCCCTGCAGCTGTGTCACCTGTCTGTCTGCAGCTATACGTCTGTCAGAGGACTGATTGGTAGATCTTCCCAAGTTTATTTTCATTAACAGAGTGCATACCCTTTGGTTACACTGACCAATGAATTATGTCCAATAAGTTTAATTAGGAGACACACAGAATTAGAGCATAGGAAACTAAATGGAAATGGGGTACACAGAAATTTTATATTAGTTTGATTAATATGTTTTGGAAATATTTGGGGTGCTAGAAATACAGCAAACTGATCATATAAACAACTGATATTATCATATAAATAAATTGATCGTATAAATCACTTTTCCTATCTAGAAAATACTGGAAGAGCAATCAGCAGTCATATCTCTTCAAGAAGGAAACTGAAATTTAGCGTGGTAGATGAAGTGATATTTCTACCGACACCGTGTGACCTTTCTCAAGAAAAATATAATTTCTCCAGTATGGTTGAGGGTAGACCAATACCAAAGTCACACCTTTCAGTAATTACATCTTCCTATGAAAAAACAATAGGTAATTTTTTTTCATAAATTTCTGCTTGCAGATAAAAAGTAACAACATTCTGCCTATCTATGTTTATGTATGTTTATTCCATTGGTATTTTTCCTCTGTCAGACAGCTGTAACTGTCCCAAGGCTGGTTTCTAGGAAAGTACAACCTTCCTCCTCTTAATTGAGGAAATCTGCATTAGATCCTAAACAAGCCGCTAGTTGGTTCATAATTGTTATGGTTATCTCATTTTATGAATAAGCATTACTTCAGTGGTGTTATGCTGATTAATCCCCAATTCAGAATTTGATATAATGTTTAGGAGATTCATTTTAATTCCATGACAGGTTTTTTTTTTCCTAGCAAACAGACTTTAGATTCTGTGTATTTCGATATGTGACTTAGTTACTTGGTTTCCATCTTACATTCTGGTATGGCTTTACTCATACAGTCACAGCTCCTGATTTTGCTGTATGGCTAAACAAGTCAAGTGTAGTAGCTCTAAGTGGTTTTATTTGCAGCAAAGCTTCCAAAAATGTGTCTGTACGTGTGTTTCTGTGCTGTACGCAGGCAGAGTTGTTTAGCAGGGCCAGTGACCTGCTTTCCAGTTTATCTTGTGAACAGGAAGAAATTTGAGAGGCCTGACAAAACAAAAATACAAAAGACTATGTAAACAGGTTCATATAATATTCATGCATTGAATTACATGTGAATTCTTGTCTACTCATGCCAAATTTGTGCAAGGTTCAGTAACCTTTTTAATGATATGATGTTTTTTTTTTTAATTGATGAAAAATAAATTACAGGAATCCTTGAAATGAGCAGCCAGAGAGACCTCAAGGTACAGGCTTTGCATGAACTTGGAAATCTTCATTTTTATGCTGGAAATAAAAGGTACATAGTTACTGGATTAAAAAAGAGCACTGTTTCATTTTTTTTTAGTTGTCAGTCCTATACCTCTCAACTGTCTCATAAGTTCTTGTGCTGTCCATTAGTTCTTTCATCTAACTTACTACCAGCTGTATTTTGAGAGGGCTTTTTCCTATACATTGTTTATTTTTCTTAGCTACCTAATTGCCGTTGAGCAAATTAATGATACGTTTTTTATTTTAAAGAAGTAATGTCTATGGCTTGATGATTTAATTTGACTCCAAATAAGTCTCTTGACCAGGAATGATATCTCTTTTGTGTTATAGAGATATCATTATAGAAAATGTTATAGAAAATGTGTTTCAGTTTTTGACCCAATCAGAATTAGTTAAATCTCAGGCAATAAAGAAAAAATGAAGCAGATCTTATCTTCCACTTGGGAAAATGTCAGCAATATGATGGTATTTTTGATGTTACAGAGCTGCTTTTAAATACTGGTGTCAATCCCTTGATGAAACACTCAACATTGCTGATGCTCTTAACACCTGGCAAGAGTTATATTTTCCAAAAGATGCTACAGACTGCTTTGCAGTTGGAAGATCAACTGATATGAGTGAGAAATTTCTTTCTCAGGCTGGAGCTTGGGGATGTTTACATGCAGCAGTCCTAGTGGCTAAGATAGCTCAGTAAGTATCATACCCATATATGTATTTCTATCCTATTTTAAACAAATTGCTCATCCAAGATGAGGCAACTTCAAATTAATTAAAAACCAATAATGAGTTGTTGTAAAAAGGACTCATCAAAAGCAGAGTAATTTTTCCTTTCAGGGAGAAATTTGCTTCTTTGGAGAAAAATGTTTTTTCCCTTTTCTAGAGTGCTTGTCTTTGATCATAAATGCAGCTGTATGTTATATGGAGAGATCATTAAAAGAAAACAAAATGACAAAAAGTCATAAGTACAAGGATTTTCAGGCTTATTGATTTTCAATCAAAATATCACATTTTCCAAGTTAGTGCACATATTAAATATTAATGTCAGATTTACTGCCTAAAGTACTAGTTTTCTGGTGAATTAGAAGTAAATGAAATTTTATTTACTGTATAAAAATCTACCATCAATAAATATTTCCATCCAGTACTCCTTCACTGCTGGTAAAAAACTGTGAATGTAATTCTGAGCTGTTCTTCAATGTATTGTACAAAATATAAATCTAGAAGTACCCAAGGCAGCATTAAATGACCTTAGAAATGCTATAACCATGAAAGGGCAGAGTTTCATCTTTGAGTAAATTGCCTTACCTGTGAAGCAGGTTGTATTAATAGCACTGTAAAATATAAGCCAAGGTAGCTTTGCAAGTAGTAGCATGGGTATTTCAGAATGAAGTGGCATTGCCACACTTAGAATTAGCACCCAAAAGGAAAAGGAGTGCATTTAACTTGATTACAAAGGACATCTCTTTTAATTCAGAGCTGTGGTTCAGTCTTAGGTGAGACCAAATGCCCAGCTGCCTTTACAGGTCCTTGTGGCACCTATTTGCTGCACTGGATACTATCCCTTTGCTGCTAATATGTCCATTCCAAATCCTGGCAGGATTTGGAGGGAGCTGTCCTCCTGGCTTCTCCCTCAGGTGGTTCTTTTGTATTTAGACCTGACTTGGGCTGTTAAACATCTTTCTCTTGAGTTGCTCTTTCTACAACAACTTAGTCATACATTATAAAATGCAGATGAAAGGATTCTGATATTGAAGTAAAGATTTCTAGGATTGTTAATCATAGGACTATCCTGCTACCAGGATGGTTTAAGGCTCTGGTGAGGTACAGTATGGGAATCATTACATTTAGCTAGACATCTGCCATGTTAAACTCCACATGTTTGTTATCTTAGGCTTCCTTTTTGGAAAGAAATACACTTTAAAGTGTGAGTTGTCTAATCTGCTTTATATTTTTAGTTTTGTATGAGATGGAGTTTGCACTTAGATTGCCTGTGTTTCTCCTGTAAGTTTGAAGATAGTCTAGACAACTCCCTTTGTCTAGGTATGTCTTTGGTCAAAAGCTTCTTTGCATGGTGTGGCTGAGCACCTATTTAAAAACAGGCAGTTGTTTTCAGTAGGAAAACCATCTAAATTGTGTTAGTATTATTATCACATTAGACTAAAAACACAAGGATTTTAATAATTTATATTGATGGCTACATTAATATTTCTTATTATTTGTTGTGCTTTAGGTATATAACAACATCAAAGATAAGATTAAGAACAAAATACTGCTATTTTTCTGCAATACTTTTTAAGGTAAGAATGCAATTTCAGTTCATATTCATAAAGTTAACAAATTGCTTCTAAAATGACCCTCTGTCATTTAATTATGTTAAAATAATTCTCTTCTTGTTTTGGTTGTAAAGGAAAAATGGAGATCACAGGTAGTTGACAATTTATGCATATTAGATACAATCGTTTTATTCGTTGTTTTTTAACATTATTTCTATATTATAGCCTAAAAATTATCACTTCAATAGGAGGCTAGAGTGTCTCGGAGAAAAAATACTGAAAAGGGAAGATGACTAAAACATTTGATAGTCAAAGATATTTTTCTTCTCTTGAAGTATTCTGCTCAGGAAGAGCTGGATGGCATCAACAACAGCAGAGTGCTGTCTTTTATATCTGTAGAATCTTCACAGATTGTCTTAAATTTTCAACCAAGAGCACAGACTCTTTCGAAAAAAGCCATTTTTGAATATTTTTAGCACTGAAAAATATTAGTTTGTAATACTAAAATCTGAACTCTATAAAAAGTTTGCTCTAAAATCAGAGGATATTAAAAATGATCCTGTTTCACTCACAAAGAATATAAGATCATTAAAATTAAGTTTGCAGACTTTCAGAAAAAGGACCTACAGAGAAAAAAAACAATGTTTCAGTTTGCTTTTAAATGGAAGTTAAGATATCAGTTTCAAAACTAGCACAGGAAAAAGAACTGCAGGTATTCTGCCCATTATACTCTACCGGGATTGATGATTACTCATCCCAGTGCAGCTTCAGGGAGTTATCTGGTTTCTTCCAAAACCAAGCAATGTCACTGTCTGATATCTTGTGTCATGATTGTGACTGTGGGACCTGTCCTAGGCCACATAGGAAAACTTATTAAGTTCACCAAAGGGAGAACAAGTAGAAGAAACAAAGATAGAGGAGAATTTTTACTTGCTTCTAGCACTGTAATTGCTGAACAATTACAAAGCAGAACAATGGTGGTTCCTCCTTTCGACAGAAATGGTAGCAAGCATTTGTTCCAGTTGTGTAACAGTAGAAATAATTGTGACTTGACTGAAATGGGTCTGATATTAATTGGGATAGAAGCAGCTTGCAGGGTGAGTGTCTTGAAAAATATAATCAATTACTGTCACAGCACTGCAAGAGGTTCAAGCCGTAATTTGTTCCTTGAATTGGAAAGCTTTTATAACCTTGTTTAAATTCCACCTCTGGTGTAGGCTTTAGGCTTGTTAATATCTCTGATCTGAGTGTAAATGCAAATTTCTCTAGGATATAATAGTTAATTATACCAAGATAAACACAATTGGGAAGGAACATCCAACATCAGATACAATGTTAGCATTCTTTCCTTTTTAAGAGAGAACATTTAAATTATTTCCTTGAATTTCATATTAGTTTTTAGTTATATGATTTAGGCTGTGCTAGCTGACCTAGTTAAAGGTGGAGCTAGAGTGAAACAAGCTTTGAACTGTTGTTATAGTGAGCAGCTCTCCCAGAAATTATTAAATTTCATATTAGCTTTAAGTTAAATGATCTAAGCTGCACTAGCTGATAAGCTGCACTGTCTGACCTAGTTAAAGATGGAACTAGCTTTAAACCGGCCCTAAAGTCAGCAGCTCTCCCATAAACAATGGGAGGCATACTGTCCTTAGACTATTTCCAGCTAGTTTTTTTCTCCATCAACTTCACACATAAAACATTTTCTCTAGGAATGTATTCAATATTGTGGCTGGAAACAGCTGAATAATTAAGGCATTGATGGAGTTGTGTTTATGAAGTCATTTATGAGTTGAAGTTTATGGTGTCTCACTAATACCTGCACACCTTTTCACAAATAATTAATTAATTCATTGTTATTACTTTCAGACCTTGTTTAGAGCTTCTCTTCCCCATCCAACATCTGACTGTGACTTTGCACAATATGAAACAAATATTCTTATTCCTGGTATTGACCTTTTCTCTGATCGCTACAGAGCTGATATCTCTACTGTAGTTGCAAGTCTGAATTTCATTATGCTTGAACTACATTCTGTGAAGCAAAATTTAATAGTAAGTATTGTTTTTATGGTCTGGAAATGATTTTAAGACACCTAGTCTTACTTTCTTGTGTGGGTGTATTTATGAGATAACCTCATTAGCAAAATACCCCTATGGCTAGGTTCTGTGGCACTTGAACAAGGTATAGCTTGCTGCATACAGGTTTTAGAAAACACAGCAAAATTTTTTATTCTTGAAGATGGCAACACATGATTTGTTTAGCTTAGGCATTTTAGAGAAAATTTTCTATTGTATGCTACTTAAAATACACTCTACAGAAAAATACTTTAAATGCAGTATGTCCAGAATGCTTTCAGTACTTCAACTTCCAGTAGATAAAAGTAATTTTTGGTTTCTCCTTTCCATGTTCTCTTATTCCTCTGTATTTTTATTGTTTTCATAACTTCCCTCTTATGCTGGTCATAATCCTATTTCCTCCATTTAATGTCTGACCATTTCCACTTTAATCCAGCTTCCTTCAAAGATGCAGTGCTGTACATTAGAATAAATAGATTGAATTGATTACTACTACTGAAAAAGGTGCAATACTCTCTCTTTTCTAATTTGGTCCTGTATGCGCCAACAGAATTTCCTGTCAGGTGATTATTTTATGCCTCTGTAGATCAAACATGACAGAAAACTCTCCATCTGAAAAAGTAGATAGATTTTTCCAGCTTTGATGAGTTGAATCCACTTATGACAAGGTCCTGCAAGTGGCAGAGCCAGTGCCAGGAAGCGAAAAGATTGCAGGGCTGGCGGCAAGGAGGAACAAAGGTTAGGAGGTAGGGATGGAAGAGGAGTTAGACAGGAGGAGGCAGAAAGATGTTACAGTTTTTTTTGTCAGCAAGTCATTTTTTGGATTGATTTCTTTTGGAACTTCAGGCTAACTGCCATTGTTGCTTTTTCCCATTCTGCATTACTGGAGTTCACTTTGTTATTTAGCTTTGTGTAACTGTCCTGGCTGTGGGAGATCCAGTAAAATCCAGGAGCAGACAATTATCTGGAGACAGAAGCTCTTAACTTGACTGCTTGCTTCACATGGCCATGCACATCTTTGATTCTTTCTGCACTTTTGCCAGCAGAATATAGATCCAGTTCCAGGATCATGCTCAAAGCAATTGCAATTTTAGCTGAATGAGAGCTTCATTTCCCCTGAATGCTTATTGTGTGGGAATGTTTTGGATGATGGGTACTAAGTTGATTTGACACTTAAATCAAAATACATCAAGATTCAAGTTTTATTAAAAATAAAACTTCAAAGACTAATTTTGTTGAACTACTTCAAATATCAATAGGAAACTGTATGGGTACAATTAAAACATTTGCCTCAAGCATCTGTAATCCAAATTCAGAAGTATTAAGCTACATTATGAAAACTTTAAGTGAATGTGACAAAAATCTAACTATGCTGTTAGCATTTTCTAAGCTTGGGGACATTTTAAAGTGAAGAAAAATGTAAAAGCTGAACAATAATTAAATTTTGGAAGTTCTTTCATTTTCAATAAACACATACATCTGTTAGGAAAGAATCTGCTTTTTCTGAAATATTGTATACCAATAGATCATAGAACCATAGAATGTTTAGGTTTGGAAGGGACATTTAAAGGTCATATAGTTTCAACCTCCCATGCTGAGAGCAGGGTTGCCTCCCACTAGACCAGGTTGCTCAGCACCTCATCCAGCCTGGCCTTGAACACTTGCATGGTTGGGGCATCCACAAGTTCACAGGCAACCTGCTCTAGTGCCTCACCACCCTTGCAGTAATGAACTTCCTCCTAATATCTTACCTAAATTTCCCTTCTTTCACTTTGTACCCGTTACTTCTTATCATATTACTACAGTTCCTGATGAAGAGTCCCTCTCCAGCTTCCCTGTAGGCCCCCTTCAGATCCTGGAAGGATATACAGTGTCTCTATACTTTAATAGAGCTCAGTTTTAAAATGTTTTTTGTTAGTTGTCCCTACAAAAAAACTAAATTTAAAATGAATCTAAATAAATTTATCAATAAGTCTCATCACCATCCACTTTATTTTATAGCTGGTATAATTTCACTTACTTGCATGACTTCATTGTGTTTATTTTAAAAAGCTCACAGAATTCTATTCTTCTGTTAATTGCATTGAAAAAATATGACATCAAAATGCAGATAGTTTTAGAAATCCCTTGTATCAACCTATTTCTGGTAGGTTTACTCAGTAATGATGTGAAATACCCCACCTTGAACAGAGAGAATAATTTGGACAAACTTCAATTCCTACATTGTGAATCACATACAAGGGGTTAGCTTTAGTCACCTGAAGAACTTTTTAACATGTTAATCTTTCAGAAAGCATAAGAGAAGTATTGGTGGTGTGTGATGGTCAAAGCAGTAATCTTATATTATCCATATACTTTTGATATGTAATTGCAATGTGTATTTCCATGGTTGTACCCTGTATGATGTTTATAGCTGCATGATCTACTATTTTGTTACAGATTTTACCTCTGTTCACATTATACCAGTATATTGTATCTGAGCTTTGTAAGGACCCAGCTAAATGTATTGAAGGAAGAATCCTCAAGGTAATCAAGTAAACTTTCTCAAAACACATTGTATTTCAAGTAAACCTTTCAATTCTTTGTTTAATGTAGTCAATTTAATATTCATATATTTCTACTATGAAAAGTAATGCTTTAAAGTTCAGCTGTTGCTTAGTGTTCCTTAGCACAGCAGATGGTAGGGGTACTGTCTAAATGCAATTATTATTTATATTCTCAATTTTAGTAGAATACAGAGCTATTTAAAAATTTTACTGTTAATTTCCTACATAGGCTGTTGAGTGCTTCCATAAATTCTTTCTACTCTCTATTTAATGAAGAGGAGCTTTTCTTTCTTGGTCCAGACTTCTCACTTGTTATTTTTTATCTTGTTCCACTTTTCTTTGAAATGTTTTCTCAAGTGCAAAACATGAATGACTGTTTTTTTCCCCCAAATAATCACTTCTAGATGTGTTCTTACTATCATGGTAGAACAAGGTTCCATGAAGTCTAGGAACAGATTTTTGTCTTTTCACTAATGTTCACCTTTTGTTGTTGTGTAAATAATTTGGGAGTTCTGGGTTTGTTTTTTTTTAAACATCTAACTATCAAGAGTTTTTAAGAGTATTAAGAGTCAAAGCGATATTGGTTTTAGATATTTCCAGGAAATGTTGATATGGGCTAGGTAGAGTAGCTGAGTACTACAAGATTAAGATGAGTAAAAACTATGAAAGAGATTTTTTAAGGGGCTGAGCTTGGACAGGCAGTCAAAACTCTTACCAGATGAAGCAAGTTCTTTCCCTTATTCAGGTCGAAGTTTTTAAAGAATTTGCTTTTAAAGGTGAAAGACGCATCTTTGGAATTATTCACTATAATATGTAAAAGATTTCTTTCCATTGAAGATCATTCTCCATCAATGTACTATTCTGGTAGCTAAATCTATTTGAAAATTACCTTTAAACAGATTTTATTTTGAGAAAAAAGAATAATGAATAACATTCAAATCAGAGGCTTTGTCATTTTTTCATAGATTAAAGTACTTACAGATATAGGATTTTTTACGGGGGCCTTTCATGAGCTGTCTTTGCTTATTTTGGGAGAGAGAATTCCATGGAAAATACCAGCAGGATACAGATGTACTGAACAAGTGCAGGTAAACACCAGAAAAGTATGACATTGAGCTGTAACAATCCATTTTTCTTCATGAAACTGCACATACTCCATATCTGCAAGTTGTTACACGTTCCTAAGGAAATCGTAAATTTCTTTCAATAGATGAATCAAATAGTAGGCTTTGAATTACATTAAAATCTTTCACTAAACAGCAGGAGCAAAAATCAGTTTTGAAATGTGTGTTTTATACACTGAGTACTGCAGATATTTCTGTAGAAAAAACAATGTGTGGTTTCATATGCAGGCATGGAAAGTGTGGATAAAGCTGACGTGGGCTCTTGTGCCCTGGGGAGGGTGAGGGCAGCCTCAGGAGATGCTGGGCCATAATGGCTATTGCTGCCCACAGAGCCTTGAACTCACATCACCCCACTCAATTTGATTTTCCCTTTATCTGGTCACTAATGTACTACAAGGGTTGGAAGCTGTTAACAATTGACCTGGACTCTTGTCTTGCTGTGAGCATACCTGTGCAGGCAGATCAGGTTGTTGGGTAAGCCTCTTCTATAACCAGTCTTTCTTTGCCAAAATAAGCTAATGATTTAATCCTGGATGAATGCAATCAAGGTCTTCCTTATCTGAGTGGTGCTTTGCGTAGGTGATGTGTCAAAAGACTTCTGGACAGACTACCAGGTGAAATTCAGCATGAACAGTAGGACATTTTTTTTCACCAAAAGGGTTGTCAAGCATTGGACAAACTTCATGTTTGCTTCCTTTGCCCTGAGTTACAGACAGTGAAGCAGAGCAAATTGAGTTTAATGAGCTGATTTGAGGGGAAATTTCCCTCTTCCCACCTTTATTCACTCATTGGTTTTATACTCATATTGTAGCACATTACTTTTGTTTTTTCCATTTTACAGGCTTCACAGAAATTTGATACCTCAAAATCTCTCATGACTGATACAAATTTGCAGGTAAAAAAAACCTGAAAGAATTAAATGTTTTATGCTATACAAAAATATTTACTTCTCTGTCTTAAGAGAAAATATCCTTGTTATTATTAAAAAATCCTGTAAATAGTAGACATATTCTTCTCAATAGATTACTGTTTCCTAAATTTTCAGTTTTATGACTGACCTCTCAAGGGAAGGGCAGCTACTATTTTCACCATTTTTCAGATAGGAGATCTAGTGTGTACAATTCTGTGGCTTTTATGTGCAAAACACAGTAATGGAAGTATTCAGGCTTTGTTGTGATATGGTCAGGTGGTTATCCTGCTAAACATTGAGAGTGTCAGGCTTTTAATGTTATAATTTCTCTCAATCAGAGTTGTCTTCAAAGACTTAACTCAGATGGGGGTTGAAGTCCATTTCTAGGGGAAAAAAATTTTAAATGGTGACTTTCTAAATCAGTGTCTAAACAGTCATTTTCTGATTTTATTTAAAATCACCGAGTTATCACTAACTTCTTTTGTGTTTTTCAGTTTTAATAATTTCCTTTTATTAACCTTCTTATGGATCCATTGAGCTGGTAGGGGTAAATGTTAGCAGAATGTGAAAAAGTTGTACCATTAAAGCAAATTGGTAAATTACAATCCCTACCTTTTCCCCTCCACTTTTCTCTCGTTTAGAGTAAGCTTGTGTGTCTCCTACAACAGTTGCTATTACAGAATGGAAATGAGAAGTGTATCTTGACAGCTTTTGATCTCACTAGTTTCTGATTTATTTTGAAATTGTGCATTATCTTTTGATTTGAACACTTCGCAGTATATGTGGTGCTGTTACTGGACTCATGATCTTGCAAATCTTTGTAGACTTTCAACTTCTACATTTATTAATCTAAAGTGAGACTATTAAACTCATGATAAAACAAGAATGCTAAAATGAATAACAAAAAGAGTCTATGAAATATGCTAGAATGATGTGATACAATAATTTTTTTCCTTTTTTAACAGCAGACTTTTCTTTGAGTTGAGATATTTGAACTACAGATTCACCTACAATGCAGAAAACTAGAACTTGCAGTGATAATAGCTATAACTTCATAGATGCACTTTGTGCTGTAAAACCAATCTCTGAGGCTGTAGCAAGTGCTACTGAGGGGTGAAGTTTGGGAAAAAACTCAACTCATTCATAATAAATGAAAATATTACTAATATTATTCATGTTAATTGTTGATTTGTGTCATTATTAATAGAAACAGAATATGTCTTAAACAAGAAAAATGTAAAATGTGTCATTTCAAATAATCCCAGTTGTTAACCTTCTTGTAGGTACTGGAAGATACATTTAATTGCAGTCTGTCTTTAACAGTGGCGCCACTGTGCAACCCACAAATGATGAATAAATTAACCTTAGCCAAAATGCATCTCATCATTTGTCTTTCTGCCACAATAAATAATATACCTGAAAAAGTTGAAAAAGATTTATATTTTGTTGACAATGACAACTTGCCAGAGGCAAGCAAAACTACAGCATCAAATGTAAAAGGTAATTATAAGAATGGTGGACAAGTTTATTTATATTGTTTCAAGTTTCTTTTTTTCACTTTTAACTGCATATGAGTTAATATGTCATATTATGAACAATATTAATTTTAAATGTTGCTGAAAAAATTCAGTAATTATTGAAATAAGCAGTAAGACTTGTTAAGGTTCTTTTATTATTCTTCTACTACTATTATTAATAATTTGTACCATTATTACTTATTTTGATGTTGAAAGTCCCAGTTGTAAGTAGAGAGAAAAGTACTATGTTCTTCAAATTACTGAGAATGCTTTGGTTCTGCATCTGTAATCTGAAATTTTATCTGCAATGTATTTGGCAGTTGATGCTGATCAGGATTCAAGACAACGGGAACAAAGAGAAAGAGTGGTGCGTCTTGTTGGCTGTAAAGATAAATTAAATATGGCCATGCTGAAGGTAATTTTGATTTTTAGGAGAAAAGGATTAAGAAAATGCAGATTGATCCAAAAACCTTGTTAATGCCTTCACTGTAACAGAAATTATGATGAGAGGATAACAAAGGAGACTGTAAATTTCTGTTTCTAATTTGACTGTAGCCTTACTAGCCATGCACGAAGTGTTGACAATTTGGTGTAATAATTTTTCATTTTTGGTGCATCATTTTTCAAATGATGGGAAATATTTCCACAATCAGATCTCAGTATGACTGTTTCAGCATAAAGGGTAAAGACAACGGGATTTCAAGGTAAAATAATCTCCTTTCAGAGGGTTCCATCTGTAGAACATCAGAGACTCTTTGATGGGGCAATATGCTATACAAATAAAAAACCATTCTCTACCATTCTTTTATGTGAAATATTTCAAATTTTTCATGTAGCTCTTTCTGGTACTTTATTTTGAAGAAAACATATCACAGCTTATTAGCTTTTTTGTTTGAAGAGGTTTTTTTAAGTTGGATTTTGTTTTGTTTAATTGTAAACTTTATGCTTGCCAGTTTCACATCACAAAGAGACCAAAATAAACGGCTGACATATTCTTCATTTGGAGGGGCCTTTCACTTTGGAAGTATCCACTTTTGGCCCTTTTTGCAAAGAAACAAATACCAAAGTGTGTCTGGAGAAGGGAGGATGATTTTGTATGGCAGTTGGTATAGGTCAAACGCTAGAAACTTGGAAGTTTTATTATAATTTGAAAATGGCAACTCGAAAATAACTAAAATAGAAATGTTCATTGGAATTGAGTGATGCTCAATTAAGAGGCATAATATATTTCTTTTATTTTTTCTTTAACTATTCTATTCTTTTGGAGGAGTTTTTATGGTTTGCTTTTTTTGTGATTTTTTTTAAAGTCAAGCTCTGAATTTTGATCAAAGTAATGTATTGGATGATACAAACCTTTAAATTAGTTTTTAGTTCTGCTGAAAGCTCCACAATTGAGACTTAATTTAAAATTAACTTCTTTTTAGATGTGTTTTTCATAGCTTGCTACAGAATTTTTGATCAGAAAGACTGTTAATTATAGTTGAACTTTCAGGATACATACTGCACACAAAAATGTCAAAATATAGCTAATAAAGAATGTAATACTTCTTTTGACATCTTTAATGTTGTTTTTAATATTGAATTTATTATTTTATTTACTAAGCATAGTGAGAAGTATAGTATAAAATCATCAAGTATAGCTATTAGATAAAGAATGAGAAATTAGTGAATTGCATTGCTAAGCCTTCAAATATGGAGTTAAGCATGCATGGCTGTAGTACAGGCACAGTTAAGATGTTGCTGATTTAAACACAGTGATTCTGAAAACCTGGCAAAAGCAGAATTACCCACCCCACCCCCATTTATAGAAAAGGCATATTGTTCTTAAGTTGATTTATTTCAGGATGCAGGGATAGCAGGGTACACAGAAAAAAATATTTCTAAAGAAAACTTTAGTTTCTTGACTTTTTGAAATCATAAAAGGCTGTGTTCTTCTCTAGGGGATTTTATTGACAGAAGCTGAAGAAACTCTAGGCCGTCTTGTACAGGACATACAGGAAAAATATGATGGGGACATATCTCGGTATTCTGTGGAAGATTTAGAGGCTCTCATTGAGGCCAAACTTGAGCTTGCTTCTATTTCTCATCAAAGGCATCAAGCACCTCTCAGGTAAGTAATACTATGGACAACCATATCTTGCACAGCCTTCACCACCAGTGGTTAAAAAATTAATTTCTTTATTACTACATCAGTTGTAAATCTTAGTAGTCATCTGTAACAACTCCATTAGTATATTTACAAGTGTAAGATACACTGGCATTTAGTTGTTTATTACTGCTTTATTTTCTTTTTTAAAAGATGATCAGTTATGAGGCCAGAGATTCAGTCAGCCCAGAGAAATCAGTTACAATTTCTCTGTGAGATGCTTTTGTGATAAAATGTTATATAAAAACAAAAAAAAGTTGTAATCTTCATGGTTTTGGGTAAAGTCTGGATGTGTTAGATCACGTGAATTCTTATGATTTTAAATTGTACAACAGAGCACTAATTAAAGTACTGAATTCTACTTTGTTCTAGAATGCCGTGTTTCTGTCCTAAAGGAAAATTTCTTCTTGATGTACTTATTGGTTTCAAATTAAAACATCAAAATTTTATTTTTTAAATTACAGTGATTAAAAAGCATTGAAGTAAACATTAGCAGAGTAGCTTTCAGCAGCATTATGTTGTTAGTCATAGAGTCTAAAGTACTGTTGTATTAGCTCTATGGCTGAATTATCTCTATTTATCTGTATATATCTGCCTGACATTTTCTCCAAATTAAAATTCCCAAATTCTGTGTTTTTTTTTTTTTTTTTTGAGATTCTGATTTCTTTTGGAGAATTTAATTAAGTTAGAACTTTAATGTTCTTGGAATATACTGGACGTACAGTATGAAATACATTAGCTCTTTGACATAGAGTATGAAGTACATTAACTCTTTGTAGAGTTAAATTCCAAACATTGTTCTGGTCTTTTACCTAGGAGGATTTGTCTGTTTAGCATACCTGTAATTTTACATTAATTTGTGTAAGAAGGATGTCAGTTTAACAATGCATGATAATTTTATCAGTGTGAAGTTCTTTTTAGCTAATATTTTATTAGAGGGAAAAATCTTTGCGCAAGTTGCTAACTAAAGGTGGAGCATACTCAGGTGTAGCATGTGCCAGACTAGATTGAGATTTGGTACAATGTAATCAGTATTTGTAACATTTGTTACGTCTAACTAAGTAAACACCAGAATTGCTACAATAAATCTTATATCACTGTAAGCATAAAAAAGAAAGAAAAAAAAAAGAAAAAACATAACCCTTTCTTTACTGTTGAAATAGTGGTGGAGATTGAAGTGAAGATTGAAGTGGTAGGTGGCTCATCAGGCCAATAGATAAATCAGTCTCAATGGGATTTTTTACCCAATTAAAAAAAATTGTTTATTCTGTGACAAAACAAGCCACCTTCCTTCTCTCAGCTGAACACTCTCAAATTCAATGCCTTTTAAATAGCACAATTGCTTTTGCATTGTTATGGTACAGCAGTAAAAATAATTAACCAGGACAGGAGCTTCACAGTGCTGTATAGCCTACTGTACTGAAAACAGTAATAGTCTGCAGTGTGGCCTTTCCCCTGAGTTTTGTGTATGTTATTTTGAAAGAAAGCAGTTTCCAAAATTCAGATATTAGGACTATAATAATTTAGCAATAATGTCATTAGGGAAGATGCAAAGGAAGAACTTGTAGGTTATTTGTGGACATTTCTCAACATGAAATATTAATCCATTTCAGTGGTTTTTGAATGAGATTAATTTACTATAAATTGTCAAGGAGAAATCCACCAGTCGCTGACAGTCACCTCATCATAGTTTTGAATGTCCTGAATTTTATAAAGTCTCTATACTGGTAATCAAGGAACATCTGAAATATCATGTGTGTAATCTTAGCTTGATACCAGCTTTGGTAAAACCTGCATTGGTAGAGTCCTCTCTCAGACATTCTCACCCAGCTGAACTGGTTCCAGTATATGCAAGACATTTCAATGCAGGACCCTTCATTTTGGCATGCAGTTTTTATCCTAGAGACTCGTTTCTGTGTTGGTTTATAACTTGCCTCAGATTGAAGAAACTTTTTTAGACTATCAAAGATTTCAATGGATGTCTAGCATTGTAGAGATCACTTTTTCTGACTCTCAAATTTTTGATGGGTTTTTGTTTAGTGGGTCTTATATATTGATAGTGGTCAGTATCAGGGAAAAAAACCATGAAAAAATAAAGTTGGAGTTTGGTGTTTTTTAACCTATTTTGCAGTTTTATTGCACTGCCATGGAAGCTGTGATATGTCTGCCTCAGATACAAATGAAACATTTCTTCAGACAGCTGAATGTTTCCTGCCTGCCAGCCTAGAAATCAAACTTTGCATGATATTACAGAAATTCATCTTTTTTTTCTCCTTTGGCAAAATGACCTAGTGGTGAAATTGTTATAGTCAGCTGTACTTTCCTATTTTGATCATCTTGTCTCTTTCTGATTCAGCTGATAAAAGGATGTGTATTTTGTCAAGGGAAATATATAGATACATCACTCTTGTTGACAGCAGAAGAGGGTCACAAAAATTTCATCAAGGGAAGCTTCTGCATTACAAGCTTCTGTCTTGCAAAAAAAAGTATGCTTCAGAATAACTTTATGTATAGGACTAATCCCATTGATCTCAAGGAGACTACTTACATGGTGTCTGTCCTATAAATGTGAACTTTTTAATTACCCAAATGTGTACTTCTCTGCTTAAGTGAATTAATTGTGACTTAAAGCATATATCATTCTTTGGGCTTGTGGTCTATATTTTACTAAGAAAATTTATGTGTAAACATGTAGGTAAAACTAGCCTCATTTTCAATATTGCTAAATGTTGACAAGAACAGTTAACTCAAGGCAGTGTTGCTGAGGAATTTAGGTTAGTATTTGTTAATAGCCTATGTACTCCTAGGTGCTGTACCTTCTCCAAGGTATTTAAGATGTGAACCATAACATCTCAAGCAGTGTTTTAAGAAAAGTCAGATTTTACTGCAATTTTAACTTTGATGCCTTGGTTTTAGGGGAGAACTCTTAAAAAAAGAAACTGGGGTACATAATTGTGTTATCCATTTTTCTATTTACTTTTATAAGCAAATTCTGTTTCACCTTTTCCGTTGTTAGAGAGAAACGCATCATCAAATTCAATATTGATTTATTCTGTTTTTGTTTGGTGGAATAAAACGAAGGTAAAGGGATGATGAAGGAGATTCATGAGGATTGAATTCTGAAATGTAAAAACCAAGATATTAATGGCTTTGGTTCTCATTCTTACTTTGAGGTCTATTTGTGCTGAATTGGTGTAATCCATCCAGGTCTGTATCACAAAAACAGCAAGGAGGACAGAATCAGAAATGACAGGAAGACTTTAACTGCTCTCTTATCTTAACAGGAGGTTATCCATCCTGTGGTTATACATATGTTGGCAGATTAATGTGTCTAATTTAGAAGTATAGCTCTTGTTCAGAATTCTTGGTGCAAGATCTTTGCCTTTGCAACCATTAGTCTAGAACAACTCAAAAGCCGTAAATTCACACAGACCTTGAATCTCTCTTGCATTAAAAGATCTTTGCATTGTTCTGGCAGTGTAAAAAGGTGTTAATAATTCTTTTCTATTTTTTATATGCTTCATAACAGCCAGTCTTTTTGTAAGGAGAGGCTATGTAAAAAAAGCTATCATAGATAGGAACTTTGGTTATACATTTTTAACAATTAATCTGCTGAAAAAATATTTTAAGTAGCGAGCTAGGCATACTCTCTGGCGACTTAGAATTATTAGAAAAATGTTTCAGTGGGCAGAGCACGTGGAGATTTATAAAAAGATTCCAAACAAACAACCCCCAAAACCAAACTGAAAAATGTTTTAGAGAAGATGTAGGAAAGTAAAGATTGACAGACATAGAGGAAAATGTGCAATTGGGAGAAACCAATACAAAGAGACATTGATTTTGGCAATTCTCAAAATATTTTGAGTAGTGTGTTCTCTGGACAACAATTTCTAGTATGAAAAAGGTCTTCTGTCTATGATGGCTTTGCAGATGTCTCCATATCACGAAATAATTGTATTCACAAAGTCTGCTGCTGAAGATATACATTTTTGTACATGTAATGAAAGTGGAACATTATCTGAGAGTATCTGAGTGCTTATAAAGACAGCAAAAAAAAGAAAAAAACCCCAGTAGCTCATATTTTAAGAAACCTTACAATATTTTGTGATCTAATCCCATCATTTTTTGACACATAGGGTTAAATGCTGCACCAGTCCTAATGGTGTCTGTATCTTCCAAAGGTGCTGTTCAGAGTGAACTCCAGAAAAGAATTTAGGATATGGGGCAAGGAGTACAGTAGATGCAATGTTATGTGATTTCTTACTGATGAGGTTTTGCCTCATCACCTTGGTGGTGTTTTCTAAGATCCTGTGAGTATTTGACCATGAGGATTTAACAGGAGGATTAATGCGTAGCCAGGAAAAGTTTTAAGGAGAAAGGTATTAAGCTTAGTTGTGGATGATAGAGACCTCTCCTAATATATCTTATAATTTTCAGTATTTCTACATCTTCTAATTTCTAAGAACTTATTCCTGAAGATAGATATGCCAGGTTGGTCTTGATCTACTGATTTGACTAGATCTAAAACTTGGACTTGGCAATGTTAGGGGTCTTTGCCAGCCAAAATGATTTTTTGATTCTGTGTGTAACTGGAAATTATAATGGAGTTCTGTTTTGATTACTCCAACAGAAAATGATATATTTGAGCTTATGTGCTATTGATAAAACAATGGTATCATTGAGCTCATCAAGTCCAACCATCAACCCAGCATCACCACTGTGACCCCTAAAACACTAAATTGTGTATCACTCAGATCAGAAGTCTCTTAAACTCCTCTAGGCATGGTGACTCCACCATGTACCTGGGCAACCTATTCCAATGCTGACCACCCTAAGAGTGAAATATTTTCAGGTTATGTCTACTATTGGCAAGGCTTGTTCTCTTCCTGCTCTTTTGTCACTTTCATAATGCAGTGCCTTCAAATTCAGAAAATAGTCTGGATGTAATCACGTTTTACTGAAGCAAAAATTGGTAGCAGGTCATTTACAGCTCTGGCATAGTAAAATATGAAGTATCTATTTTAATAAAATCATAAAGTGGCAAATATAATTAGTATTTTTAAATAATATTGCTCTATACCACAGTGTTGCTTTGGCTTTTTCCGCAATTCGACTACTCCAAGATGCCAAAGTTTTTTGTGTGGATGTGGCACATTTTCAAGAGGAAAAGGATGAAAGGGAGCATTTGGTATGTGTGGATATTTGTTTTAAACTTATCTTTATTTGTATATTAATCTTTTTTGTATTAAGTGTTGAGCGATTTTCAAAGTATTAGAACACAGCAGTCACCTGGAGAAAAAATTATCTTTGACATGCTTTGGATACCTGCTCGCTTAAGGTGTGCTCAATATGTCTGTACTCATCATTATAATTTATATGAGGTTAGGAATTACAGTTTTTATTTCTATTACTCTCAAATGGCAGCACTGAAAATCTTTTGTTTAAAACCCCTCAACCAAAAAGGAAGTGAAAAAAACAGCTATCAGTTGAAAATCTTGTATTATTCAGTATAGATACTTTAGATTTTCTGATTGGAAACTGAATTCTCTTGGAAAGAGCCAGATGGACCATTTTACATCATTGCTGTGGAGCAATCTTGGACATGGAGCAAGATTTCAGCTGACTTCTGTTGTCCAACACAAGGATTCTGACCTCTGCTTTGGAAAGCCTGTTGGTCTCACACCACACAGTCACTCTTGAGTGCACAGTGAGTCAAATTGACTCATATGGACAAGCAGCACTGTTTGTGTTGCATATCAGGGGCTCCTGTCTCCCTGCACTTGCTCCTCTCTTTTTTTGGGATGGTCCTGTAGCCAGTAACTGAGCTATAGATATTTTTTCCCTCATTTGCATCAATGCAAATCAGTCATGATGATTTTTTCAATAAGTAAAATGCAGGTGATGCATTGTCCAGTGATTGCTTGCTGAAAAAAATAGTAGAACATGGAGTGTAGAATTTTAGCAATAGAAAGAGTTTTTAGAATATATGAAGATAAAACAAGGAGTTGAGCTGAGTATTCTCACAAACACTTGTAGTACTAAATTACACTAATATTTTTGTACATTACACTAATGTTTCTAAACACTAGAAACACAAAAAACAAGAAATCAAAAACCAAAAATGTGTTTCTACTCATTAGTGTGATACCAGAAACTGATACTGATCCTCCTCTAAAATTAGACTTTTATGTGCATCAGAAATTTGTGTAATGTTCCTGTTTGAGTGGAAAAAATTCCAAACTCTTAGAATTATTCTTCATAAAAAATATAGTATAAGATATATTTATGGAGTATCACATAAAAAGTGTTTTACTATTCAGTGCTAAAAATTATTTTATATATATTAAAATCTAAATAATAAATGGCCTCCTGTTATCAAAAATATGTATCTAGCCTTAAAATAAATTTTTGTTTAGAATGTTGCTATCATTTGTAAGATATCTGTAATAATTTAACAAGGCCTGTTGCCTTGTTTGTAGTAAAGTATGTTACTCAGAAAGTAACATTTTTCTTGCTTTTGGGTCTTAATAGGACTCCACCACAGAAGGTGTTTCACTCCCTCCCCGTGTAACAGCACAAGGACACGTGAATGTACATTTGTGGCTGAGGTGTCGAGCAATGTTAGTGACTGCACTCATGGCACAGATACATGGTATTGGTGAAAAGAAAGGTACTACACTTTCTTACTTTAGATTTTGGGATTATAATGGGCAAATGAGCCTATACAGTCACAATTCTTATTCATAGTTAAAAAATACTAATATTAAGTCTGGGGCTGTATTATCACTGAACAATTATTTGTGTTTAATTCATCCAATCCAAAAAGGAAAATATGAGCACATTCTCTCCTAAAATATGAAAACAGAAAGTATTATATTAAGTTTCATTTAATAGTCACTATCTTTTGATAAGTGTACCTAAAAGTTTCAAATGTTCTAGTGTAATTAGGAAAGTCTGGTTGTTTCAAAAATTGCTGTTGCTGAGTACTTCTGGTTTCAAACGTCTCAAAATATTTTTTGCTTTCTATATCTCCAATAAAAGAAATATCCCTACATAGCTCCTAAAAATGTTCCAAGTTATTTTTTTAAGGCCTCAAGAGAGATATTGCAAAATACATTTTTTGAAGTTTGGTTATGAATAAAAAGTTTTTCATTCCTTGGTTCTATGAACAACTCTGATGCTCACTTAAATACCAATATCAGTTTAAGTCTCTTTCTCTGCAGGCTGTTACTATTTTGCAATTTTAACTAAAATCAGATTTTTGGATAAGTAGAACAAATCTCAAATACCTTAATATTTATTTTGGTGGCTTCCATAAAAAGCATGCATTTGGATGAACTTACTTCTAGTGCTGTTTAGAAACTAAGTCATTTTTCTTTTTTTTTAAAGTAACTTTGACACAAAATTGATGAAATGGTACACGTGCAATGTGGAATTCATAATGTCATATTTTCTGTATCTTTTTAGTGTGGAAATACTTAAGAATGGTAGAACACACAATAAAGTCTTTTCTATTTATTTTTACTATTCATATGTTCTCTTCTTTTAGGAAATGATGTGGCTGAGCGCAGAAGTGTGATAAAAGAAGCAATATTAGAGGCAGAAGCCTTTGGTGATATTGAGACTCAGGCTGAACTGATGGTGCAAGCTGCTATTCTTGACCTGCAAGAAAAACGTCCTGTGGCAGGCATTAAACTTCTTTTGCAGGTTTGAACACAAAAGAAAAACTGTTTGCTTTTCTTTGATGAATTTTTTGTGTAGTCAGAACAGCTGATGGCAGCATTAAATAAATTTGAAATAGCGCCTCTAAAATAGATTTTTTTTTCACTTTGTGTGCTTTGTCCTCATAAATAGACAGGAATATAATAACTGCTCTGATTTATGTTGTCTGTGTCCAAACAGAATATCATCGGTTTACTCCAAGAGGATACATGTATTTCCCTGCCAGCTTCTTTGACTTTTGTGAAAAGCATGCTTCTGCTGGCAGACATACTGCCACTGCAAGTAGTAGAGGACTCAGAACATTGCTCTTCTCCAGTGGAACCATTTAACTTGCTTGTTTTGGCACATAAGCTTACCATTAAAGCCGTGAGTACATGTCGGTGCATTTCCAAATCCTTCCAACAGCCCTAATTATTTATCCTGGAAGTTATTTTATCAGTTATTAAGAAGGACTGCTCCTAGTAACTGATCACTTCAGTTTTAAATACATTAGAATAGTGTAAAGAAGTCGTTCATCTTACCAAATTCTTTATCCATACTCATCAAGCATGTTCACATGTGAAGTCTGGTGTTTTCACAGAATTTAAAAATATTGAATAGTTGCAAAATACACATCCAAATGTGAAAAAAGAAATAGGTAGTTTGACTTCTAAAGAGATGCAGAATACTCACTTTTCCCATTTGCAATGAAGGACATGTTCATACTCAACACCTCAGGGAGAATGTAGATCTCATTAAATTGCTAAGTCTTAAGCATCTAAGTCTTAAGCATAAGAACTTAGCTTTGTGTCTTAGAATAATTTGAATCAGGACAATCTGTTTAAAGTAACATGATATTTTAGGCTGATGGACTGTTACAATTGGTATGAAGAAATAATTTCCATGTAAACATTTAAACATGTAATTAAAAAAATTAATTTAAAGACATGAACTTTGTGAGAGCACTAAACCATTTACCTATTTGGGATCCAAAAATAGGCATCTTTATCTGAACTTGGTAGAGGTTGTAGAGGAAAGTTTTTAGATCAAACTCTTTTTCCTCCTATTTTCTAAAATGCAAATTTAATCCACCGAAATATTTATTTCACCAAGTAAGAAAGAATCATATGAATCACTTTAGACTCAAACTTCCAACTGTGAGACTTGCTAACCTTCAAGTGACTTGACACTTTACAATGTCTCCCCATTGTCTTATCTCCATGAATGAAAGGTTTGACTGGCTCCCTACATGCTAATTTCTCTTTCTTTTCTGGCCGTTGCTGGATGTCAGATTTCTGTGTAGAAATGACAGTTTCTTTCCAGGGCTTTGGTTACTTGTGAGATCTATTTCTAAAAGAATGATTTTAGGGAGTTCTCTGTTAAAAACCAAAGCCTAGAATTACTAAATTCAATTAAGAGTTCATTAAAATTTTTTGTTTGCATCACAAGACTCTTCTGTAAGACAAGTACACACTAAAGTAAAGGAATTCAGGGATATTGAATCCTTTTCTACTGCTCTTTTCAAGACACTTCAGTTTTGCAATACCTGACTTACTTAAACTGCTGTTTAATTTACTGTCTGCAACTTGATTTTACTGAGCATGCTCTTCTCATAGATTTTTGATTGTGGTGAACTCATTGAACGGCAAGGAGAAGACAGTACATTGACTTGCCTGGTCCTACCCTTGAAGAATATCTACCTGCCACATATTAACTTGCTAGCCCTAGTCAAAATGAAAATTGGTAAGCAAAACAAAACTCATTATTATTTTTAAATTTTGGTAAATTTTCACTCATATTTTATGAATGGGTTGGTTGGTGTTGGGCTTGGGCTTCCTTTGAGTGGCCTAGGTAAACCTCAGTGGCATCATACAATACTGAAACACTTTATAGCTTTGTATTTATATCCATCAATCACTTGAATTTTTGAGAATTGGATTGCAACAGTAAATATGTAGCAGCATTTCTTCTCAGGAATTAGCTTAATTTTGTATAAATTGGTTGTCTACTAAATAATTTACAAAGAGCTGTTTCTTTTTTTTTTTTTTTTTAGGATACACATTAGCTGAAAAAGTAGCTGCCACAGCTGCAAGACTTCCCTTGCAATGGCTACATGCTCTCAGGCATTTAGAATCAGCATTGAATCTTTGCAGAGCAGCTGCAGCAAAAAAAACAGATTTGGAAGTTGAACTTCTTTTTCAGATGGGTAAATAAACCCTTGTTTGTACATCCCAAGTGCCATTCTAGGAGATGTTATGCATGATGTCTCTTAAAATGGAGACATTTTACTGTAAAACTAGAATAAATTTTGACATTTCTTAAAGTCTCTAGATGCAGATCTCTCTCCTGTGTTTAGTACCACACCACAGGAGCTCAGGATGCATTATTCTACAATTAATTTCAAAACTGGATTAGAGCTACTTTCATCTGTATGTTAGCAGGCATCCAAGAGTGTGGCCAACAAGATTAAGAACATTATATTTTGCATTATGTGTTGGTTTGTGAGAATCCCAGTCAGAAAAACATTGAAGACTTTGTAATGTGTATCTTAAAACGCCATTTTTGGGAGTTAACAAAAGAAAAATGTGACAGTGTAAATAAATAATCTCCTATACTGCAGAGGCTGAGAATTCCAAGTTGTGCAGTGTTGAACGTGCTTCCAATCAGAGTGTAGCACAGCGTGTGAATCCTGTCTGCGAAAAAAGTTGACTCATTTTCGTCTTTTAGCTGTTCTTGAGAGAAAACAATGCTATTCATTATTTCTACTGTCAAACAAAAAGCATGTTCACATAAGAACCTCTTGCTTCGCTTTTACAGAGAGGTACTGAGAAGATGTTGCCAACAGACTCTTCTGTTACAGCAAGCTGGCTGCGTTTATCCTGTGGGATGTGCCCAGCACAACACGGACCTGAGGGGCACCATGTGTGCAGCACAGCACAGAACAGGCCTCTGCCTGCTCATTAACTCCTCATACACAATGCTTTGCTAGTTGGGATCAGGAAATGTTAAGGGTCATTATGATTCCTAAGTTTGGTTATTTTAGCTACTCTGTGAATTGTTATACAAGCATTGTGCATTACCTTTTAAATATACTGGAAAAGATCTTGCTTAACAGAAGGAGAATAGATAATTTATTGTGTTGTTTAACTTTTCTGGAGGTAAAAAAAGATTGGGTGGGTCTTACAGAAGAAAAATTACTAACATCATTAAAATCTACTTTCTGTATTTCTTTCTAAGGTAAGGTAAAACGCCAAACAAGAGAAACAGGCAGTAAGTTAACTCAAGCTGTTGAAACCCTGTTTGAAGCTATTAGGCTCAGCCAGCAACATGATCAAAAATACGAGTAAGAATCTAGCTATATAACTTTGAAAAGAATTTAAATCATACATGAATATAATTTTAAAACATTTTTTTTGAGATTTGGTCTGGGAATTCTATTATGGAGTATCTTTTATGTTTTAGAGAGTTTTATTTCAATAGAGAAGAGCTAGTGGATATTTATTCTCTTATTTAAAACAAATGATAAGAACATTTAAAAGCATTTTTAAACACTTCACAAAAGTTACAGCTTTCTGTTCTATTTCCAAATTTGTGCCCTATCTGTCAACACTGAGAACAGAGCTATCAATTAAACAGGAGGTTTATTCATATTTCAGAGGATGAGCTGTGGTCTGCCCCCTTCCAGATAACAGAAATCCAGCTTGAAAAGGTTACCAGCCAGAAATAGTCAGAAGAGCAGAGGCAGAAGGAGCGTAGGAAATGTGTTTGTAACAGATATCAGGACAGTGACTTTGGCATTAGTTATCAGCCTAGAAGATGCCTGAAGAGCTGAGCCAAGACAGCCAATAAATTCTGTCAAGCAGCTCTGATGCATTGGACTTTAGTTTTTTTGTTTCTTGACCAGTCTAAATGAATAATGTGCCACATCTAGTTAGAGACAGTGTAAAGGCAGCAATTTACCTTGCTTGTTTGGGTATTCTATTACTTAAGTTAATGAACCAGAACTCTGAATGTAGAAGTAGTAGCATAGTAATAAACCTCAACAAGCAGCCAGCATGATGGAAGATGGTGCAGAAATACACTGTGGTGAAGTTTTGCAAGTTTAATTTGCTACACTCTCATTTAATTTGCTACCATCTTTCTAAAAGAATGTACAGTGATATCAATGGACCATGGCTTTCTTGTTTTAGTTAACTTAACATCCTGCTGACATTTATACAAGCCCTGTGATATCCGTGGTATTATTTAATTAAAGTTGTTTCTTGATGTCTCACATCCTTTTTTTGTTAGCAAGACTAGAAATTTGACTAAATTGTTGCCAACCAAGTGTAGAATTTGCCATCTTTTCAGCTAGTTTGCTCAGTCTTTAACTGTGCAGCACTCTGACTTTTGTATTTTGCTTTACACAAATTGTACTAAAGTTGGAATTGTACTATATAAACAACCAACTCTGTGCAATATGTGTCTGTCCAGAATAGTAGCTATGTGAATAGGAGTTTGTTGCTATGCTTGGGGAATTTAATTCCTAAGTGAGATCTGAATAAATCTGCACAGCCAGGAGGAATCTGCATAAGAAGACTATAAACCTATAGGGAATAGAAATGTTGGAGAAATTCTCCAGGTATAGTGATTTTCAGCAGGTTGAAGGGAATAATTCTGCCCCTCTGCTCTGACATGATGAGATCCCTCCTGGAGTACTGCACCTAGCTCTGGAGTTTTCAGCACAGGACAGACTTGAACCTGTTGGAGCAGGTCCAGTGGAGTCCCACAAAAATTATGAGAGGCTGGAAAACCTCTCCTGTGAGAAAACGCTGAGAGAATTGGAATTTTCAGCCTGAGGAAGAGAGGGTTCCAGGGAGACATTTTGGCAGCCTTTCAGTACTTAAGGGGGCTTATAGCGTGGAGGTGAAGTCTCTAATAGTGCTTGTAGTGATAGGACAATGGGTAATGGTTTTAAACTAAAAGAGGGTAGATTCAGACTAGATATTGGGAAGAAATTTTTTACAATGGTGATTTACTGGAATAAGTTGCCCAGAGAGGTGATAAATGCCCTGTACCTCAAAGCATTCAACATAAGGTTGAAGGATGCACTGAGCAACCTGATGTGGTTGAAGTGTCCCTGCTCCTTGCAGGGAGTGGGACTAGATGACCTTTAAAGGCCCCTTCCAACCCAAACCATTCTATGATTCTATGATTTTTGCTTAGTTTACAATACTACTGTAAAAATCACTGAAAAGATAAGGAGACATAGGAGGAGAGTGGGGATAGCTGAGCTCTGTCTGAAGATGTGAAACATTCCTGCACAGAACTCAAAACTAAGAAGGTTAGTATCTGAGCCCAGTTAGGAAACAAAAGTCTGGTTTGGTCACTGTGAGTACTTTTGCTGATCCTTTGGAGAGTTTGACTGAGCACCCAATTTGATTGGTATCCAAATTCAGCTGCCTATGTTTCAGGGAAAGCAGGGCAATGGATAAATGCCTTAACTTGAGCAAGGAAAGCAAACAGTACGGGAAGATCACTTCCTTTTCAGAATTAGGGTTTTCTTACTAAACATTTGCAATTTATGTATGGAATATTTGTTTCAAATAATAAAAACTATATTTGATGTACTGTTAAATGAAGGTATTATTTGTTAAGCACACCATAGAGATGTTTTAGACTCACTTTAAAACAGGAACCCATGGACTTCTGAATTCCTAAATTTCTGAAAGAAGTTTCACTTGAAGTAGATGATGGGGGCTGGATGAATGCTTTATTTGGTGAGGTATCTAGCTAGTCTTATGCAGGAGACAGATTTTATCACTGTAATGCTTACTTTGATAGTTAAGCTGATTATTCTGTATGCTATTTCTTACAGGTTAGTAAGACGGTCGTACCTTGAAATAGCACTATCCTATTTCCGTTTTGCTGAAACTAATGAGGATGAATCAGACACAGATAATTCGGTGACTTCCAAATACAGTGTATGTTTTCTGTCTTTTGGGCAGGGGCCTCTTCAAAACAGGAAATATGTTTTGTGCACCTTGCCATATTATTATTCGCAGTGACTTATATATCATACTGAAACTAAAAGTCCTCCTAGAAAAATCACACAAAGAAACCATATAATAGAATTTGATCTTGATTGATGTTCTCTCTCACATTTATTGTGTTGAATAATATATAAAATAGTTTTCTATATAAAACAGGAAGACACAGAATCAACAGTGTTTTCATTTCCCATTATGTACAAATTAATTTGCACCTTGGAAAATGTACTTAACATTCAAACCTATACTATAACTATATAAAATTTCAATTTTTCTATACAAATATGAATGACAGCATGAGAAATACAAGTGTCTTTAATAACATGAAAGTTCCTATGAGCCATAGATGGAAAGCAAAATGTGTAGCATTAGAGAAAAGAGGTAATTAAGATTCAAAAAAGGGGAATATGATAGCAACACTGTATACAGTAGTGACAATAGTATTAGCTGCTCTGAGAAAACTTTTTCCAGGGGCAACCAATAAGTATGCTCTAGATTTTTTTTGCTGTTGTTTTTAGCATTGAATGCATGGATTTACATTCAATGCCAATTTTTACAACTTGGAAATAAAACAATTACTTTATAAGTTGGAGGACTGTCTTCTATGTTTAGAATATATTTTACTGTAATATATTTAGAATCCTGATTATGAATTGGCATGTAATTTTTAGACCTATTCTGAAGATCGGGCTTCTGAGGACGCTATGAAATCAGAAGCGTACAAAGCACAAGCCTGGATTGCAATAAGAGCAGCTTCACAGGTTGGTGCAATATTCTGAATAGGTGATTTTTGTTGGTTTTTTTTTTTTTTTTTTTTTTACATTTCATCTCATTCTACTTACACGAGCAAATAAGGCAATGCAAACAAGAGTGTTAAGGTTTCCTGAAATTTCTGGCATAGGTCTTGTTTAATAAAATTAAAATGGCCACTGAATAATGCATTTAATCTCTCTTGGACAGATATGACTCTGCTTACCTTAACTTTGATTCAGTGCAAATAAAATGGCACATGACTTGATATGTGTGCACATGTATTTGACATGTGGACAGACACCAATGGCATCCAGATGAGGATATCTGGTTTGAAATCAGTATGTAGTAATTAAGCTTTCAGCAGTAATGATTAATTTTGATATAATGTGTACCTTATGTCAGAAAGAATATTTTCTTAACTTTTAAAAATATAGTATGTTGAATAATTAATTTTTGTCCTCATCTTGCTACTCTAAGATATTAAAATCTACATAAATTTTGTAGTGAATGAGTCCTGAATAAAATAAATGTTATTTTTAGGTCAGTGAAGCTATGCTTGCTTCTCGGCTGTTAATTGGAATGAAGAGTGTTAAAGATGAGAACGTGAAGGATGAAGTACAACAAAAAATCCCAGAATTTGCTACTATGGATCTTTTTTCTTCCTACAGAGATTTCATATCTGGTATTCCTTTATACCTTGTAATATCAGAAAATTAAATAAATATTAAGCTATATATGCCATGTAATCTAGTAATACATTTAATACCTTGTTTTAATTTATGAAAAATTATATATCACCTTTGGAAAGTAAAAGCAAAAGTCTCATCATGCATAGCAATACAAAATATTAAGTAGAGACTTCATGAGCCTTTAAATAGCAGCCTGTGCATGTGTTCAATATTTTAGGAAAAATTCATTGTTTGAATACTGTGGTTCAGACAGACAGAGTGCACATACTGCCATAATTTTGGATGGTCCTTTGTGACAGGACTTCCTTAGACATATAAAGTAGATATTGGCCTTCTTATCAGTCATCACTGGTGGTTTTTTTTTTTCCCAAACATTGACATATAACTGATGTTTCTCTCTAGGTATATTAGCATTCCCTTGGAGAGCTTCAGTTTTGCTCTTGATTTTGCAAGGAGATGTTGGTCTTGAATAGCTTCTCTCCCTGCGTCATTACCCAAAAACCTCAACCCAACCAACGAAATAAAAACAAAACCACACACAACAAAACCCACCAAAACTGACAAACTCAAACTCTTGCAAAGTTTTCTGCCCATGTCTTCTAAAAGTCAAAGTCAGTAGAAAACTTTCACTGTCTTTCCAATCCTATGGATTATTATTTAGATATGCTTCCAATGGCTTGGTAGAACTTTGGTTTATTTCTAAATTCTGCTTTTATTTTTCAGCTAAAGGAGTTGATGAAATGGAAGTTTTTGAACTAAAAAAAACCCTCAGCAGTGAAACTAGGAATTCTGAGATAATGAGTGCTAGATGTTATATAAACACTAAGACAAATTATTCATGTTTATTTTTAAACAGGAAACCATTGATAGTGATTTTGGTTCAGTGACTTAATTTCAATTTTGCCAAGTGAATGACAAAGACTGAATTGCTCTGTTTGATAGGTGCTGGAAAGCTGAGCCATGTCTGCATACTGTACAGTGTTTAAACATATGTGTTTTGATTAGTTTATGAAAACAAATGTTGTATGCTAAGACTTTCCATCTGATTGTTTTGTACTAGCTCCATTTGCTTATAATTACAGATAATTTTTTTTCTTTTAGCAAATGCAACATGTGTTTCTCCTGATAGTTCTGCTAGCCAATACAAAGAAGAATAGAAAAAGTAGAAAAGCAATAGTAGGCCAAAATACAAACAAATAATTGAATTGTAAATTCTCAGCATAGAACACTAAATATTTTCTGTAAAACTCTTGGTAAAAAAACATATTTAAGTTTTCATCTATAGGACAATATGGTCATTTTGGCATTGACAGTGAAATGTCAGGAATAATAGAGACATTCAAATTTTGTAGGAGCACTCGTGATTATTGTCTGAAAGTTTCCTGTTAGGAATCACTGTAACAATGTTTTATCAATTTGGAGTGAGAAACAGAGCTCAAGAATTGTGCTTTTGAAAGAGCCATGTACTAATACAGTGAAAACCGGTATTGAATGTAAACAGTGATGCAGTGATATCTGTACTGATAATTTGTTCCTCTTTCTGCATAAGTACAACTTTTAGGCAGTGCAAAAGAAAATATTATCTTTTGTTTTATTTCACAGTTAAGAGTATATTTCAGTGAAAATGTGCTTAATATCTAAAATGGATTTAGGATTAAAACTAACAATGAATTCTTCAGAGTGCTTATCTATTCTGAGTTAGGGTCAACAAAACTGAGAAGTTCAGGTGCTGCAGTTATGATTGGTGACTCCTTGTGTTATTCCATTTAGTAAATATCTTCTATTGAACAATGTGTAGGAATAATGGTTTCATATTCAAATTCAGAGAGAGAGAATGCACCTTGTTCTCTACTCCTTTTGAATTCCTTGCAAGGATTAGTAAGGTTCCTGCCTTTGATCTGAGAAACAATTTTCAACTAATTTTAAGGCTATTTACTATTTCAGCTCATATTAAAAAAGAGTAAAAATAATTTTTCTTGTATGAAAAATATAAGCAGTTTCACAAGTTATACTTTTAGTTACAGATTAGTCAGTTCCAACATAATGCAGAAATAGCTTTTGAATTCTAACCACTTCGTGTGTGTTCTGGAACTCTTATTGGATTGCAGATGGATACAATGTTGTGTCTGAAACTCCCGAAGTATCTTCTGCTGAAAACAAAGAAATCACAGAAGACTATCAGAGTGAAAGTGAAGGAACAGAAAGTCCTGTCACCAAGGCCAGCCAGAAGAAAGATACGATAACATGGATTCTCCTGATTCGCTACCACAATCATTTGAAGAGAATGTATAACACAAACCTATCTGGTAGGCATTTTTTATTTCCTTCCAGAAAACTGCTATAGATGAGAGACTGTTATTGAGGGCAAACAGTGTCAGAGTTAAAGGCCGTAATCTGAAGTAGCCTAATTTTTAGTTCCTTTAAATTATATAAATGCAAAAAGTCTTCATGGAAATCCAGATTTATGTCAGTTTACACATGCTGCACGTGAAGATATTACAACCTTTCTTCATAGTTATTCATAAGCCTCCACAATACAAGGAAGGCCTCCCTCAAAACTTAATTGTTATTACTACATCTGAAGCATTTCTAAAAAATTCATAATCTATGTTTATTTTTAGTCCTAGAAAAATCAATCTTAAGTCACATAATAAATAAATGGGTTCAATTTGAGGTTCTGTTTTGGAGACCTGAGTGTAGGGTAAATGGGAAGGCTATGCACTATTAAATGTGTTTTGACTGAAACCCCAGATGTGATTTGCAAGCTTGGGTTATTTCATTGCAAATAGAACATGGTAATAGATAGGACCTTTCAAATAGAGTAAGAATCCATTAATTGCAAGGCCTTAATACTGTGCCTCTACATGTGATGGCCAGCTTATGGATATACAATTGATGACCCAACAGGTGAGAACAAAACTATATTGTATGTGTAGGTGTTATTTAGAGAGAAACCTAGCAACTCTGAAAATAACAATTCCAGAGAGGGCTGGGTTTTCTACCTGCAGCATCAAATGAAAGTATTCTGGCTCAGCACTGAACTGGAAGGAATGTATCTGCAATTAAGTGTCAAAAGGTGCATGTAAATCTCAGCTCTAGTTACCTACAGTTACGTGTTGTTGGGGAGCCTAGAGGGAAACTCAGTTGATCAGCCCCTAGCTGTGTAAACTGGGGTCTTAAGAGCTCTCAAAGCTAATTTTGGCTGTGTTGAATAAATATGTGTTTATTCTAGTGGGTGCTTAGACATCTAGTGAACATACTGGCACTTACAATTTGAATTTAAGTACCTACACCTCAAAATTATACCTCCCATTTGATGCTACTTTATAATGTCTGGAGAGAGTTTGTTTCACTATCTGATCACTGGTGAAAAATTACCAATAGCATAAGCTAGTAATATTTAAAGGCAATCAGTATAATTGTTGGAAATGCATTTATATGATAATCTATTTACATATTTTATGATGCTTCCACAATTTATGAATATAGTGTATATGTAGTAACTTGACATTTTAATGGCAAATAATGATGTAATTTTAAAAATCTCTTTTAAAAACTGCCCCTACCCAGGAACTGGATCACTTTCTGGAAGAGATGGACACCTTGGTTTGATTTCTGACACAGGAATTGTTCTACGCATAGCAAAAATGCATTCCTTCCTTGAAAGGTATTTGTTGGAATATTCAGTGTGTTGTCCTGAGAATTTTCCAGCAGAACTACATGATGTAGATATACCACTCAGTCATTCAAGTGATTCTTCAGAGGTACTTATATTCTTTCTAATGTTTCAAAAATATTATACTGGTATTTCATTCAGGTTCTTGGTAATTCCAATGGTAATATTTCTGGGAGCACTGTAGAAGAATGAAATTATATGCACAGGATCAGTACAAAACCAAAATCCTGTGAAAGCAGTGAATGATGTAGTTAAAATAATTATTCATTTCTGCAAAAATAATCTTCATCCCATAGCCAGTGTATTTAGACCCTAGAAGATTAAACAGAATGATATTTAAAAAGGTGTTTTTATTGGTTGATAAAGTTGGCTGTTACTCACTAAGGGCTGAGATTTTAAATCTTGCAGATCTTCATCTTTCATACCAAAAATGTCTTGATGTTAGTTTTGTAATATGTATGTACCAGTCTCTATATTGTTAATTTAGTCTATAATAAAAACATGATGTTCAAAAAATATGTACATTATATTTTATCAAAAGCCTTTTAAGGTCCTGTATGCCAATTTTTTCACTGATTATTAGCTGGCTAGAAAATAAACCTTTTTTTATCGCTGGCTCGTGAGCAGCTTATTTGAGCTTTCAAATGTAGGCAGCTCAGAATACGTTACTCAGATAAATCTTGAATTAGAATTCTGGATTCTACATTGACCATGGCACATTTTTTGAACATTGAATGAAATTGTGTTTTAAAACCCACTGTAAAAATAATTGTCTTCAAAGTTTCTCAATCACATGTCTTATATTAATAATTATCCTAATACTAAAAATTAAAATGAAAGATTGGTCTTTGTGGCTTATTTTTTAGTTATTATATTCAGTATTAAATGGAGACAGGGGAGCCTTGAGGAGGGAGAAGTTGGTATGTTATGAAAATGAATAAAAATACTTCTGTGAAGGTAGCTTGTCTAGAGTTGGTGAACTTTCTGCAGTGTTGGACAGCATATCATTACTCATTTCCCAACAAAGACCTGACTGTGCCACTGAATAAATTGTAAATATACAGTATGTGACATTTATAACAGCCATCATATATCAAAAATTATTTTACTCTGTCTGCTCTTTTTTTGACATAATTAGTATTACAGTATTCTAGAATAATAAGCTTCAGAGCTCACTGTCATGTTCATGACAGGTGCAAGCTGCATAATCATGTGTTAACTTCACTGTTGTTGACAGCTAACAAGCACAAAGCTCTTACTTTTTTTAATTCTAAGATTCATTGATTTTTATCACAACATTTTTAGAAGCTTTAACTATCCAGAAGGTTATAGATGTTATTTAAAAATGTAACTGTAATTTATTACTTTGAGTTTTAACAGTAGAAATAGACATACTTTTTGAAAGAATGAGTTTTATGTACAAAGTTGTTTCACTTATATCTACCTCTGTAACCTATTTTTGACCCTTGAAGGCTTTTTCTGGTCTGCTGACCAAAGAATCCAAATTACATTAGGTCTATATTTAAAATTCTGGGCCCTGTTACGTTTTTCATGCTTTTTTTTTTTTTTTTGTTCTGCTCCATGATAGTAAGTAGGTCTGGAAATACTTGACAAAGACAGTTTGTTTTCAGGCTTTTGAGAAAGTTGAATAGACAAATATTTTCATAAGTTATTCAGCAATCGACCAGTTTGACAACAGCAGTTGTAACGTTCTTCTTCAAAAATATTCAATATGAACAGAAACCCCAAAGGATTCAGTTCAGTGAAAAAAAACAAACCCATAAACAAACCTTTTAAAAAGAAATATATAGCATAAACTGGAATTTTAAGAGCTCAAGTACAGGGGCACAGAATAAATTAAGTTCTTCTCATGTCCATATATATGTTTTCTCCTAATTTTTTTCACAGTCCATGCTAGCAGGACAGTGATTCATTACTGAATTAGAAGAGGGCTGTAGTGAGTGGGTCCTCCATGCACAGCTCACGGCTTACCATGGGTTATGGCCACTGAAGGCAAATCCTCAAATGCTCAAATTTATGACTTCCACACCCCTGGATTCATTGTTACCTTCACTTCTACTAAAGCTTCATGTGGGATGGTAACTGGCTTAATGGCATAAATCAGATTGTTGTGAAAAAATCCATCTTTTGCTCACTTGGATTTACTGCCCTGTAGTTGTCATACACTGACTTTTTTGTAGAGAAAATAAGTTAAATTCTCCATTTTTTCAGCAATGAACATTTGAAATTTGAGAAGAACTAACTTCCCAGGAAGCTGTTTTCAGTGTCCACATTTTGGAACCAATGATGGAGACATTAGGCCTATTTCAAATAGCCTCCATGTTTTCCCTGAAAAAGCAACTGTTTGGCCAGTGTTCTTTGCAGATCTGTGTAATGCTTTAAAAAATAGAGATGGTGTGTTCAGCCTTTAAATCAAATATTTCAGAATTTTAAGAAAAGGTTTTATTCATACATGAATGATGGCTGACAGTGTTCCTGCATTAATTCCCTGGTGAATGACAGCCAACAGTAGCTATTTGATGAATGCCCTGCTAATGTTCCATATGTATGTTATAAAATACAACAAATCCTCACAAATTAAATGGTTGAAATTTCAGCAGGTGTCACCCTTTGTTAGTTGCAAAGCTGAGAAAACAGATAGGTAAACATAAATAAAGCATTATTCTAACATTGAGAATCCTGTTTTAACTATCAATATTTATACTTGGCAAATTACTTTTTCATCACTAAATGTTGTATTATCAGTGTGCCAAACAATAGATTTGAGCCAAACTCATAATGCCATAATGATTTTCAGTCAAAGGCAGCAATCATTGTGACTGTGGGTATCTCTAGGTCAGCCCACAGATCCTTTGTATTAGCTTTAGAAAGGTGTCATTGCATAAGCATTGATAAGTCTTAACTTAGTAAAAAGGACACCTTTAAAAACTACCTATTTACCTAAATAAACATATATTTATGCTGGAATGAAGTCATACCAATTCCAGTAGACACTAGATTATAACAGATTTTTCCTGTTTCAGAAAAATACAGAAAATATAGTTTAAACTTTAGTTTATTTAAATGATGTAATTTAAACATTATTAAATATTATTATTTACTAACAACTTAACATTTATTTTGTGTTTCAGATGTCTATTGATATTTCTGAAACTATATCATTAGTTTCACAGGCGAGAGCAGCTTCTACGGTTTCTGTCATTCCAGAATATGAGAAGACAGAGAGTAGGGCAACAGTTGCTCCAGATAGGGAAATCAACATTCAGTGGTACATTCCTCCTATGGCAATAGAATCAAACGACAGAAAAACTAAGGTATAACTAGAGCAAAGCAGTTCCTTAGGTAGTGGAGCAAATTAAGTCTAATTTCCAATGAATTTTTGTGTTATGAGTTACCAGCTTTTTAACAGAATTATGGTGATAGGAAGAATTTATTTACTCTGCTGCAAACCTGCTCTTTAAAAAAACAGAATTCCCTGACAGTTTTTTGTTGGTAGGCCAAAAAACCACCTTTTTTCCCCATATAGAGCTTCCAGGCTATGCTGTATTCATGCCTGTTGTAAATCCCTGATGTCTTCAAGACCTCCACTCTAAATTTGGGTAGATACATTGGAATAATAGTTTGGTGGGAGACTCTTGGAAAAGCAAAGATCCACATATACAAGAAAATGGGTTTTTGTAAGCCTCATTTTCCTAAAAGATCAGACTGAAAATGAAAGATGAAAGAGATGAGAGGGTTGCAGGACTGTGAGAAACTATGACATAGAATTTTTTTTATCTTTACGCAAGGGAGCAACGTGTAGGTAAAATTTCTGCTACAGCAATAAAAATCCATGATCTTAAACTTTCTGGCATAGCAGATCTGTTTCTAAATTTCTATTAGACCCATTTATCTTTTTTAGGAAACTGATAGAAACCCCAGGAGTTAATGTAAATAATGTACCTTTTAATGTGGTTTTGCAGGTTACTTTAGCATGACCATACAGATCAGTAGAAGTCCAGAGACAACTCTTAAAACCAAATAATGTATGAATGCCATATTTTTGACATTTTCCATATAGTCAAAATATTCAGCTACCATTAGGAAGCATATTTTCAATTACACTAGTAAATACTTGCAGTGAAAGATGAGAACATTCTGCTTAATTTTCTTAAAATGGTATGGTTTTTTTAGATTGGTGAGTTATGCACACTTCATGGATTTAAACCTAGCATGATGACAGCCATGCATATGATTGACCAGGATCGGGACAATGCTGGATTTTGATACTGACATCATGTGGTACACCTAATTTTCAAACCCAGAGTAATAATATCCAATTTAATTAATTAAATTAATCTAAAACCTATAAAAACTGAGTGTAGTACAAATTCATAAGAAGTCACACTCCTCTCTTTTTTGAAGGTCAATTACCTAAGGCTTAATCAGTACACTGTATTTGATATTTATTGTACTCTTGTATCACTGAAATAGCTCAGGTCTACTGCATTACAGTTTACCAATCCCTTCTCTGTTACAGGTTTTGTTGCTTTATGCTTATAATACAAGTCCTATCAGGATTAGTGACATCAGTTCAGTGTCTATGTTTTCAGGCCACTTTTGGATTCCATTGGCTAGGTAAATAATCACTGACTCTGTCCAGTTATTTCATGCTGTATTAAAGATCAGTCAGCCATTTAGGATGAGAGAAAATAAAGTACAAAATATCAAAGAGCTGTAAATCTTTAAAAGCATTCATTTTTGCTTTTCAAATATTTTTCACTGTAAAAACTGTAAGATATCATACATGTGTTAAACTCATCCAAACAGCTGCTTTTTCAATGCATTCATTAGCATTTTAGTTTTGATTCTTAAAGAACCAAGTAACATATGCTAATTATATTACACTGGCATAGCAATGTAGCAGATCTAAAAACCACTCCCGGCAGTTATTCCCATTCTCTCATTGAATCAACTACTTTCTCCATACCATATTACAACTCTAAGAAAGCAAGAATTTTTCTCAGTTGTAGCACTGGACTCTGCCCTTAATTTTACATCCTATGGCATTTTTCGTTCTTTCTTTCTTGTCTTTCATCTAGTCTTAAAATTTTTGGAACTGCTTAGTGGGTGGAAGGGAAGAAATAATGGGCAGCCTCTGCCACCCTGGTTGGATGAAAAAGCCATTTCTTGCAGAGACATTCCTAAAATCATACTTCTGTTTTTAATGTAAAAAGCTAATGCATTCTATATCTCCACTTCATTAAATGGAAAACTTATTTTTGTAAAATTATGAGATCAGTCTTACAATGAAAGAAAATGTAGAACTTAATCAATATGTAATAAAAGCTAGGTCAACCTAATTATAACATGGAAACAACAAATATTGTTGTTTTATAGCGGTAATAATGAAAAACTTTGTCTTCTTTTAGAATTATTTCTTTAAGGGAGAAATTGTCTGATCTGAAGGAGCAAATTGAATTATCGATGCAAGCTGCTAAGAGCTTTTCAACTTCAGGACATACAAGTTTACCTGAGCAAAATGAAACTTTGAAAATAATTCCTCCATCTAAACCCAAGAGAAGTGATGCAAAAGTGCATCTCGATGGTAAAATAGAAGTAAGTGAGAGCAGCTTGGCTCTTATATGATTTAAGATGCCTGTTTTGGGGAAATAAATGATGGGCAACTTGGAAGGAAGACATAAAGGCAGGCATTAAGCTTCCCACGCCTCTTTAAAGAAAAGTTGAAATACTTTCACTCTTTATTTAATATTTAACTTTTTCTTATATATTACTTGTCGCTTTAGAAAAAAAAACAGGTATTTTGAACCTTTTACTTGAAAATAAAGGCTACCTCTTCAGGTACATAGATTTGGAAACTTATACCTAATTTATAGTAACCTACATATGAAAATCCTTGGCAATGTGCTAAATTAGCATGGTGATCAACCCAAAAGTGCTTTCTAAACATCAGTTAGACATCGTCAATGTAAAATGGGCAGTGGTGGTTTCTGAAATAAGAACCTTCAATAATGTTATTGAGAGATGACTAAAATTGGCATGGAGTTTATTTTCAGTTTCTCTATGTCATCCTCTTTTCTTTTTATTAGCAAGGCTGAATATGGTCCACAAGCAATACTCTCCCCACATACACACACACAAAAGGTAATTTCAGAATTTTCCATGTGCTCTGTTTGAGATAATGTCATTGGAATAGAATGTTGCCACAGCATAAGTGCTGCTTGATAAATGCCAAGGCAAAATAGAAGTTTATTTTCAAAGTGGGAGACATTTATCATGTGACAGGATTCTCTTTATATCTATTATGTGAAATGATTAATGATGTAGAGGCTGTCATTTTGTCTGATGGATGCTGTGCAACAGTGACAATTGTGCACTGTGCCATTATTACGAGGTTGTATTTTGACCAGCTTGGAGAACAAATGGTATTTTGGCCAATCACTGTGCTCAGGAGGGTAGACAGAGCTGTCCTTTAGTGGGTGTTTCTGATTACCTGAAGGTGTTTGCTCAAAATTTCATTAATATATGTCAGTAATTGGTAAAAAATGTTTAGAATACTAATAAGATTAACATGCCATGCATTATACATGTATAAATATCATCTGTCAGGGTGTTTGTTTATCATATCTTCAGTAAACACATAGCAAAAGTATGCTCAGTCACTGGATTTAAAACCTGAGCCAGGAGCAATTTTGCCTCAGTAGAAATGGCAAGATTTGGGCATTGTGTTTGTACAGGAAACACTACTGTTTGTGTTGCAGAAAATTTATATTCATCAGCTAAGGTTTACTTTGCTGTGAATTCAATTACAATAACCTAAAACTTGAATATTCTGAAAAATTTTGTAAGGCTGAGCCATCTGTTAGCTTATCAGAGGAGACTGATAGTACAGCATATGTTTGTAGTACACAGATAGTACAAATTTCTTCTTGTTTTATACCATTAGGAAATTGCTAAAAGGTGTTTATCTGAAGTCAAAGCACTGCTTTCTGTTGATCCAGACCTGTGCCCTCCATTAACTGAGGTATGTTGTTCTCATTTAGAGTAAAAATCTGTTTTCTAAAATAAAACAATTGTTCAATTAAACTGAAACAAGGATTACACCACTAAGCATCTTCCCATTTTTTTCCTTATTTTGTTTTGGTTTTATTTTATCATTTTTACAAATAAAATACAAATGTGCATGATTACAAACTGTGAATATCTTCACTGTTCATTAGAATCAACTTTTCATACACACAAAAATGTATTAAAAGGGGATTTTTGCTCACAGTGGTTAATACAGATTATTCACCACTCTCTGGTTGTTGTTTACACAGAGTCCAGTGAATTTCCATGATGGAATCACCAAATGCAATTTCTTTCCATTCTTGCATTTTTGCAGTTATTCAGGTTTGATTATTCCATTTTCTTTAGCTTTCTCTGTCTTGCCCATGACATGTTTTGAGAGATAGCATGCAATTTTTTTGTCCCTGCTGATGGGACAAAGCATCTTATTCGTGCTGTTGTTGCCCAGTGCAGTCAGTGTCCCAGAGGAGACTGTGGGAACTGGCCCAGGGTGGGAAGCAGTGCTGTTCAGTGTTCTCAGCCACCTTGGGGCCATCAGGGAAGGACCACAGCTCCCAGGGCTCAAGGGACTCCACAGGAGATTCTGGAGTCCACTTTAATTATCACTCCCTCAACTGATCCTCAAATATCTTGCCAGTAATTGTTCACAATGGAATGATAATGGAAAAGGCATCCACTGTACCCTTCCAGTCAGAGAGCTCTTCCTACCAGAACAGAATGTGACTTTTATCTGAGAACATTGGGCTAGTGCCTGTTATAGCAGAGAGAATCTGTCCTGTGCATCCTGCAGCCCAGTACCTGAGAGTACACACTGCCCTTTGGTACACATTGCACCATTCCTGCCACCCCTCGTTACCCATCCCGAAGTTCTCTCTCGAATGACTCCCAGGCCTTCATATCACACAATCTGGCTGTACTTCTCAGAGTCCCACTGAAGTATCTTCCATGGTAGCAATATTTGATAGATTCCTAGGGAAAGATACAGACAAACTTCCACAGAATCATGGAAAATTTCTGGAACTGTTTAAATTCTTGTGAATTCCTTTCACTTTGCCTGCTTCTATTTGTGGATCTGAGATGGAAGTGAGGGAGCAGATTTAGTGGTGTTCTTCTATTAAAAATATGATGTTTACTGCGCTGCTTTTATTCTCTCTAAATTCCACAACCAGGTGGAACATCACAGAACTTTTCATCGTGAAGTTTCAGATAGAAACTTCAAACTAAGATGCTTTGAGGTATGGTAGTTTTGGTTGAGTAGCTGAAGCCTAATCCTTCAAGATGCTGAGTATCTTTGTTCTTCTCTGAAGCCAACAGAACTTGTAGGGTGCTTAGCACTTCCCAGTGTATAGCATGTTTCACAGTAGCATTTCCAAACTTTCATATAAGCTGTATGTGTGCATTACCCTGTCTCAGCCAGAGGCAGAAAGCTCTGGGAGGGACTATGTACACCACAGAATAGTACATTCCCTTTGTTTTGGAATGGAGGAGAAGGCAGCAGATACATTTCTTATATGTAGTTTTTCACCATTTTCCCCCACCAAACACTTTTCTGTTGCTCATCTTCTGGTGAATTAATTGGGCAAAGTCAGTTCTAATTTGTAGTCTTTTTTTTCTCATTGTATGAGCTGTCACTCTTCTGTCGTGTTACCTCTTTCTCTTCTTTGATTGTTTTTTCTCTCTCTGTGTCTTACAGTGCTTTTGATTCAGCCCTGAATTATATTTACAAATGGAACAAGTGCGTTTTCATTGAATTATTCATTTAAAATGATTTGACTCTTCATGTTTTAAGAATAAAAAATTATCAGCCTACTTGTTTTTAATGCTGTTTAATGAGTAGCTATGTCCTTGAGAGAGATATAGTGTTTGGAAGCTCCAGTCTTAAACATTGGAAGTAAATTTATAAATAAAATAATTTCATTAAAAATTAACCTCCCTATGTAACTTATTCCAGTCATCTCTGTCTTCAACTGTTTTTTGTTGATACCTAAATCAGTTAAATAGTTCTCCATGTTTAATGGACACTCAAACCAGTTTATGATTGCCCTCTATTTCACCTTTTACTGTTAGCTCAATTCCTTCATTTTCTCATCTTAGGAAAAGCCTTCCAAATTACTAACCATACTTGCTGCTCTTCATTTTACCTACAGATGATCACGAAAAACTTTGTGAGCAAGACTGTTCATAAAAGTTTCCTCCCTTGAATCCTGTTTTACTAGTTTCCTGCAAGAAAATGTCATTAACCACAAATTTATACCCAGGCAATAAATATTTCTAACTTACTCATTGATTGAATTTCAGAAATCTGACTGTATATGAAACTATTGGTATAGATGTGTATGTATATTGGTATATACATGTGTGTGTGTATATATATATATATATATATATATATATATATATATTGGTGTATATGTGCTTTTTGGTACCTCTAAGCTTAATAAAGTTATTAATTTAGTATTTTTTTTTTCAGATCCCATTTGATGTTACTTTGCAATCAATAACAAGTTTGAAAGATATGTTTGATCTTGCCAATGGATGTATAATAAGTGATGGAAGTCTTTTCAATTGGATGATTTCTCTGCTTCGCTAAATGCTGTTTTGCAATAACTTCATCAGTTACTATCTGAATGCTACAGACTTAGACTTAAGTTCTTGTGTTAATATAACAACTTCATTAATTACACTAGGATTTGGCTCCTGTTATGTTTTATAATTTTCATTTTTAGGTTATTTCCAATTATTTAGGCATTAGTAGTTTTTAACATGAAAATATTTTTTTAGGAATTTAATATTTTTAAAGTAGTTTCTTTATAAGAGGATTCTCTAGCTATTCAATAATTTCTTATTGTTTAGAAAAGCTGGATAGGTTTGTAGTCTTCTAGTTCCAGATAATAGATATTCCTTTTTCCCTTGAAGTTGTATTCTCATCAGCAATTTTTAAATTGTTTTTTGCAGTTAACAAAAGTTGATATTATTTCTGAAGTTGAGAATTTTTGGGGAGGCTAAAATGATCAATGAGTTTGTTCTCTTATTCATCTGTTTGGAACCTAGCATTTCAGGTTGTTGAGGGTGCAAATGATCACTCAGATGTCTTCATAATTTCAAAGCATTTTTAAAACAAACAAACAAACAAACAAACCCCCCCAACAAATAAACAACTCCCCCCTGCCAAAAGACAGTACAAAGAATAAAATTGTACAATATTGAATATTTTTTATATAATTCTAAAAAGCTAAGGGAACCTTTCTGAATGTTGCTGTAAATATTATTTTAAAGTACTCAAGAAATACATATGAGTCCTAACAACAACCACCTGAGGCAATATGCTCAAGCATATTCTCCATCTCAATGGGCGGAGCATCTGAAATGCCCCAGTGATTGAGATGGAGAATTTGACACGAACAAGTGAATTAGCAGAGAGGGGTCATGGCCCTTTGGTTTTGCTCACATCTCAAAGCCAGGCATTCCTTTGTTACTTGGAATGACTTGTTTGCAACAAGCAGCAAAAAACCCCAGGACGTTTGGGCAGGAATCCTATGAGACTTGTCCTATGAGTAGTTATGGTTTTGTAGTTCCAGGAAAATTCAGCATTAATGTAACCATTCTGGGGCTCATTTCCTGTGAAAAATTCCAGTCCCTTTCACTCACTTCCCTGTACTGTAGCCTAGTGATAAAACAATAAACTTTTTTGAGCTATTTGGAAATTGCAGATTTACCTTGGCTTGTGCTTTTGAGAAAAATGTTACCTGGTTGAGTTTCTTTTAGGGAGGAAGAGGGAGAGAGGGGTAAGATTCTGAATAATGTGTATTCTAAATGTGATGAGTGCAAGAAGAAAGGGAATAAAGTTCTTTCCTGTTTCTCTTTGCTCCTATAAAAGAAAGAAGACTGGATGTATTTGTGTTATGTGTAGCTGTTTAAAAGTTGTGCTGTTTTTTATTTTGTGTACACTTTTCTGGAATGCTGTAGGTAGTAGGAAAATTAGAAGGATAATGATACAATGATGAAAAGAAGGGAAAAAGTGAGTAATTGATAGGGCAGTTATTTTTGCAAGACAGTTTTAAAACTGAGTTAGTATGATTATTTAACTTGACTGCCTAACAGCCAGTTTGGAGGAGAAACTCCTTAGCATTATTCTTTCATTAAAAGAATTTATTATTCTGCAGTTGTTCAAAAAGCAGGAAAGATAAAAATTGACATTACTCATTTTTCTTTTACAAGGAACAAGTAGGAAATTGCAGCTTTTAAAAAACAAACAAACAAGGTATTCTGTCTTTTGTTGTGCTTTGTACAAACTATAAACCTATCTTTTTTTGTTTGGGGTCACCTTGAGGATTGTCATAGGACTTTTATGCACCTTAATTAACATTTGTAAAACATGCTATAGGCATCAGGTGAAAATGGAAGTGAAGTTCCGTTCCAGACAAGGTGTTTTTTTCAGTGCTGCCTGTCTGGACCTTGTTATATTTCCTGTACTTGAAACAGAAATATTAAATAAAAGCCTTTACCTATTCATTTAAAATACATTACTATACTTACTTTCCTATAATACATATTTTCTAAGATTTTTGTTTTAAAGAAAAATATTATACTTTAACACAGCACAGTGAAATAATAACATTAAAATATTGACCTCACTGTATCCATAGCAGCAGATTTTATTCTCATAAATAGAAGATAAAGTATTCAATGCAGGTTTCAGAGGAAACATTGGAGAAAACATTTTTTCTTTTAGCATACAATTAAACTCTTTAGTTAAAATCTGCTTGTATGGAGGGAAGTTCATATCTGAATGTCTCCAGTAATCACACAGAAAAAAAGTATAAAAGCAATTGCAAAGCAAGTTATTTCTTGGTTATGTATTGCAGTAGTTGGGTGGGGTTTTTGTCCTTACCAGTAAATGGAGACTAAATAAGTGAAACCAGAATGGAGAGTTCAATATGTGAAACCAGAATTTATTTGTGTCAGCACCACGCTGAATTAGATTTGCATAGAATACTTGTCTGTGTCCCTGTCTCCAAAATTAAGAAGGAAGAGGAGGAAGGAGGATTTCACTTTGTAAGGGAGGACCTTCCTGCTATGGGAAGTTCTTCTCTACGATCTGCCCCATACAACAATGCCAAAGAGCTACTATTGACAGCTTTGAACCCCTGGCACGTTTACCAATTCTTTTCAAATTTTAACTGAAGTATTTCTCCATTGTACATCTGTGGAAGGAATGGACAGTGCTTCCTTATCTGATAAATCATGGGATGGGGCAAGGAAAAAGAGAGAGAGAGAGAGAAAGAGAGAGCTAGAGGGAGAGCACACTGTGGGGAGAAATTGAAAGATTCTGAAGAGAATGACATTTTATCTTCAGTGCATTCCCTTGGGTGAGGGACTAGAAAGACCTATGAGAAACTAAAGAATAGTAAAAAGAGGTGTTTGGGGTTTTTAAATTATTTGAGCATTTTCTGTTATGTGAACTGAATGAAGGAAAAATACTGAGGAAAAAAAAAACAGTTTCTGGTCCTGTAATTAAAAATTGTATTATCAAGAACATGCTGGAGCTCAAATTGAATTTGAACAGGGAGCTTAACAGTGAAAGGTCTGAATGGATTTTAGAATATTTCAGTTTTCAAATACTGTTTCAATGTATTTTTAAGTTATATTGCTGCCTTGAAAGATGTTCTATATTCAAGACATTCACGGGATTTCTCATGCCTACAAATATATAGTAACTTGAAATTATTTCTGGTTAAATTAATTTTATGATGTGGAAATCAGTAATTTCACACGGATTTATCCAATTGTATGTGACTGGTTTTTAAATTCCACTACAGCTACAATTCACAATAATTTTTTGTTGTCCAAAGAATGTATCCATTTTCTGGATGACATGAATCTAACAAAATAATCCTAGTAATTACCCTCACTATGCCTCAGTTTCTTTATCTGAAGATAACAGTAATCCCCTCATCAGTGAGGGATTTTAAGTTTTCTGCATCAACATTTGGAAAATATTTTCAGATCCTTGAGTGAAAGAGGAAGGCTATTTATGTTATTATTCAGTTGAGAGACGCTGTAATGGAACAGTCATTTGTTTCCAGTCCATTTCAGTGACATCCAAGAAGGAAGATTGTTTAAAATAATAATGATGGAGTTAGAATTAATTGTTGGCTAATATGCTGAACTAATTAAGCCAGCAGAGAGATCCATTTATGCTTGCCAAAGGTTTTCTTTGAGTTAAAGATACTGAGAACATCATTAAATGAGAGAAGTGAAAATATGAAGCATAGGTTAATCTTTAAAACAGAGTGGGTGAAAGGGTCCAGAGGCAAGTGATGAAGTCAAATATTTACCACTGCAATTTAATTTTCCACTTTGAAACCCCAGAGATAATTAGAATTATTCTCATTTATCTACCATCTCAGCATGATTTGGGATTCTACTTAATGTGCAAAGAAAAAAAGATGGGCTGTGCTGAAGCAATTGGCACGAAAACTCTCAGTGTGGAAGCAGAATACGCTACCTGAGAAATAATCACAAGCTGATTGAGCCAGCCCTATAGTCCTGTGTGGAGGCTGAAAGTCTCTGAACACACAGAGCACCTACGGGGCTGGTTTAGCTCCTGGCCAGACATTCAGAGTTGAAAAGTACATTTCAGCAGCCACCAAAAATTTCTAATGCCCTAGGCAAAGCTCCTTGCTTCTTGGCAGTGATACTTGTTTCATTCCCTGTGAATTCTGCATCATACAGCTACTGTACAGCAGAGCTAGCAGTGAAAGTCAAGATCCTATCATATGAAATTACTCTATATATTTTATCATCATACAATGTGCAGTGTATTAATTATCTCTGTTGCATTCCTACGATTCCACTACCAAATGGATAATGCCCACTTTTAAGTGGTTTCCAAACTGCTCTAAAAAACAATTATAACCATAAAGAAATTAAGGCCTTTTTTTTCCCTGGTGTCCTGACTGGTCTTACTGCCCTGGAACTCTGTGGCTTGTCCTTCAGAAACTAATGTCACTGCCCCTACAATGAAAATCTTGTTTATGGCTAAAGAGGAAACCTATGTATGTTTAAAGGCAAAAATCTATTAGTATAATTGAAATCTTAGCCTGATCCAAGAACTGTTATCCTCTCAGGTCTAATTATTATGTGAGAAGAAAGATTATTTCCATGTGCAAAATGTTTTAATAATAGGAAGTTTAAAATATTATATAAACTGGTTTTGCCTCTCTTCACTTGTGTATTGCTCACACTTCCACTCTTTTTACAGCCTTGCACAATTGCTGGGAATGCCCTGCCTTGCACAGGTGGCCTTTCAGCAATACCACCACTTTGGCTTTAAGGATTGGGCTTCTAGCTGCAGTTCTTTCCCCACACAGGATACACCATCGTGTCCCAATGGTTCCTTACAAATACCAAGAACAAGCACTGCACAGGTACTGGCATAAAAAATGCTAGCAAAAGTCCTACCAGCAGGAAAAACTGATTTAACTGAGAGGCTGTTACAGAATGAAGTAAAACATGCTGATCACGTTTATTTAAAATGCCCCAAATTTTTAATTGTTCAAGGCTTCAGGGTTTGTCAGGCAGGTGCTCATTTATCTGTCTGTAAAATCAGTTGTGCTCCACAGAGGAGATAAGGAAAAATAAAGCCAGAGGATATGGCTGTGGTAAAGAAAAGGTTTTAGATTCTCTCTGTACTGAAGCTGGGATGTAATAACAAGTGCTGGCCTCAGAAATGCAACAGGACAGGTTTAGCAGCAAATTAGGACTATAAAGTGGAGTGAGGATAGAAGACTTGCAGGAATGCTGTGGATCCCTTAGCACTCAGCTGAGAGGGCAGGTGGTTGAAGATGTAAATTATGACTAAAGATTGCTTAATGAGGATTAATAGATGCAATAGACATGATCCTCATTGCTGTAGGGAAATAATGGCATTTTGTGTAACAGTGGCATGGTTTCTTTTCTCCTGATTCTGAGTTCACTTCTACAGACAAGATATTAAATGAACTTGGAAAATCAAGCCTCCATCAGAAAAGGAAAGTAAATCAGGCATTGGAGCTCGACCGCTTCTGAGGGGACACAGGATAAAGACTCCATCACAGGCAGATCTCTACAGAAAGTTTTGCTACAGGTTCCACGTCTAACATAGCTTTACATTTAGCATATAATTTTGTGTTTAGGGATAGAAAGCAGCAGTGCAAACATGTATCACGTAAAGGAACTGCTACCTTTTATTTTACCGGATGAAATAACAAAAAAGTCCCTCCTTCTGTAAAATTCAGGATGACCAGGGTAACAGTTCTATTGCAAGTCAGGAAACAGACGCCTCAATTCTCTATTACTTGGTGTTCCTATTAGTAATGTATTAATGCTATCATTTATTTCGCCCTGTGGCCATTACGTCCCCGTGTCCCAGAGGTACGGACACCTCCGATGCCGGCAGTGCTGGATGCCTTTGGTAAGCACTGCAATCTGCGTTTCCAGTTCAAATTGCGGCAGATGTGGTGCCCCTCAAAGCCACTCTCGGCGGGTTTACTGCGTGCCCAGCGCCCCCTCCCTGCGCAGGTGCCAGGGAGCTGCTCGGTGCCCCCGGCTCACGGATCCACCCCGCAGCGGCCGCCCGGGCAGGTCCCGGTGACGGATCCGGGCGCCTCGTCCGCCCCTCCGGGCCGCCGTAGCGGCGGGAGCGGCGCGCGGGGGCTGCCGGGACGGGGCGTGTGAAGTTGGGCGCGGCGCGGCAAGTGGGGCCGGGAGCGCGCGCGGGCCGAGGAGTGCGGCCGGGCGCAGCGGGGCGGGCGGAGCCGGGGCCGGGCCGGTTCGGTCCCTCAGGCGGCGCTGGGCCGGGCCCAAGGGCGAGCAGCGGGGCTCGGCCCGGTGCCCGTCCCGCCAGGTGCGCAGCGCCGCGGGAAGAGCGCGGGAGCGGGGCCGGGGCCGGGGCCAGGGCCAGGGCCGGGCGGTGCCGATGCCGATGCCGAGGGGCGGGTGCGGCTCCTCCCGCGGCCTCCGGGGCTGAATTGCGGGGCGGGAAACAAGCTGTGAGCGAGGAGCGGCTCCGCGGGCTGCTGCCCAGGGAAAGCGTATGTGGAACCTGAATTTCTTGTGTAGTTTTGTGAGTGTTAACATTCCCGGCAGTGAGAATGAATGGCTTAAAGCTGTGTGGAAATGTCCCGCAAACTTTGGCTAAGGGCTGCTTGTGTTCTCAGCTGAAGCCAAGGCTCACGTTTACAGTCCTCATCTGTTGATAATTTAAAATTACCAGGAATAAAAAACTGAGAGTCAGCGTTTCAAACCAGGCACCGGTTAATCCGGCTTTAAATCTTAAAAGGTGTCAGTTAAAATAAGTAATAGTACATTGTTCCTGGCCTTTTTGCTTCGTAGTGATTGTAAGGTGCCATAAAAGGTGGCTCATTGTCGCTCGTATTCTACTGTCAAAGGTTTAGTCTGAAGGATTCTCGGATGCTTTCTTTGGAGTGGTGAGATGAACGCTAAAGTGAGTCCCTGAGGTCCGTATTGCCGCCTTGCCCTGCAACAGTTTGATTCTGGTTTGTAGATCCCCATCTGCTGGTGGGAAATGGGTCCTTCAGATGCTCAGGGCTTCCTGGTAGGCAGCTGCGAACTGTGGAGATAAAAGCTTCCTTTTAGTCGCTTGGTGCCATAGAGGGGCTGGCTTTGTGAAAAAGAAACCATGCATTTCCTGCCAGAGTTCAAGCAGCAAAAGCTTGGAGTGGCTGCTGCTTTCACTCGTGTATGCAGCTGAACGGTACTAACTGTTTAACTCTCCAAGTAAATGTTGCTGGTGTCAAGAAAATGTCAACTGTACAATTTAAAATTGTCATTTTGAATTGTTAGGTTGCCTGGTTTATTTTTTTATTTTATATATTTTTACTTATTAATTTATTTTTACCAGAACAGGTGCAGCCATGCAAGAAAGCATACGTTTTGCATCGTCAGGAGATGACGTTAAAATATGGGATTCCTCATCTTTCACTGTGGTGGAGCAGTTCAACCCACACACACCCTCACATCCAGTCAGTTCACTGTGCTGGGCCAGCAATAGTATCCTTTACAGTTTCAGTCATATTTCTGTGGGTGTTCTGCAAAATTCCAGTGTTTTTTTCTTTCCTTTTTTTACTGAAGTGTTTGTAAAGCACAGGCCTGACATGTTTTGAATTCTCACATAAAAATGTTTGTTTATATTTTGGCCAAAGTTTTGCAGTTCCCGGTGCTGAAGGGATTTATAGAATGAGTTCATGATGGCAAGTACTTCTGAAGAAGTTTCTCATCTTAGGAGCCAGCACTTTTGGCTGTAATATGCCTGAATTTTCTGCCAACTGCAAAGCTTACTCATATTTTTCTTCAGTAGTTGATTATGATACTTGCTTTCAAGACAGTGCTTAATTAACTGACAAGCTTGAGCAAAGCAACTGCTGGTGTCATAAAATTCTGTACATAGTATAATGAGGAAAATTGTAATCAAAGATTTTTTTTGGTAGGACAGCTTCTTGTTGATTCTGATGGTCTTTGATAATGTTCACTTACCTCTAAGCACTGGTTTTCTTTCCATTGCTTGTAGCATTTGGAGAGGAAGCACAAATGTTGTTGTGTAGGATAACACTCGTGGGATGGTGGTGGTTTGTCATAAAAATGGATCTGACCCTTTTTGGTCTTCCACCTCTGACTTGGAAGCCAGGGAAGTCTTGGATAATATGAGGGGCCAAGTGTTGGATGAATACAAGAAATCTCAGTGGGCTGTCAGGAGAACGGCTTGTGTGGCTGTCACGGGAGAAGATGGTGATGCCTCATCTTGATGTAGAAGGAGGACAGGATGCTGGCACACAGCATATGAGTCCTGCAGGTTCTGAATGTCTGTCCTCCAAGTTAATGTATGAGAAAGAAAGTTACACCAGTTGGAAGACAAATGAATGGTTTAGCTATGGAGCTTGCAGAGAATTTCAAACACAGATGTAATGTTTTCATGTGTATGCATACACACTTGTATGTGTTTAGTAAACTTTATCTACAGTCAGTCTGTCCTACATGCTTACTTCTGCCAAGTCTCCTCTTCATCTCCCAAGACTGAAACAATGAAGTACTTTATAGACTTGTCAGCTTGTTAGGGATAAAGCATTAGTTCTGGTTACACAGTTGTGTAAAATTATACAAAAGTGCCTTAAAATAATGAAAGCAATAGCAAGCGCTGCTGTGCCTGCTGGTTCTGTTGTGTTAAATCCAGCCAATTAACCTGTGTTGTTCTTTAATGAGCAAATACAAAATCACAATGGGCATTGGCCAGAACTGAGTGATTACTCTGTTTGGTGGCAGTGCAGATGCAGTTTTCCTGCTCTGTAATTCTATAAATGTTCTTATTACTTTGGGGTACTTGGTTTCATAAAAGGTTCTTTTTGGGCTTTTGTTTTCTTTTCTCAGTACAGAGTGGGAGAAACTGGCAAGTGCTCTTTGTACTCTAGAAACTGTGTAGTGAAGTAGTCTAACATTTGTCATGACCAGGACCGTTCTTTAAATCCATAGTCTGCTAACAGCCACAGACATTCCTTTGAACTAGTGATAAATGGGGCTCTTACTTGAGGGTGTGGGGAAGCAGAATTGTAGACTGGATAAGCTGCCTCAGTGGTAAAAAGCTCCTAAATAATACCTGGCAGATATTTCTCATCTTTTCTATCAAAGAAATTGCTGTCTGTCTTGTATTGGCAAGCAAAAGCTGTAGTTAATTCAAGAGCTTCTTAATGAAAGCTTGGAAAATAGCCTTATGTTTCTGTTTCTAGGTCCCTTCAAGGTCCAGTGCTTTAGACTGTCTAGCCAATCTGTCTTCTATTCAATAAGAGAAACTTCCTGTTGCTTTTATTAATCACCAGTATCCTACAATTATGTTCCTTAACTTGTGACAAAGATAGATACCTGGCCACTGCTTCTGCTGCTGGTGATAAAATAGTTGTTTCAAGCTGTAAAAGCAAACCTGTCCCACTCTTTGAAATAGCTGAAGGAGTAAGTATGAGTAATGCCTTTCCTTCATTTTTTCCCCAGTTCACCTGGAATCCTGTGTGTCTCACATCTGTTCTGCATATTGGGATCAGTGTAATTTTAGTATTGTTAGAGTTATGACACATACATAAAAACATTTCCTCGTGTATTGTAAAACACATATAAAGAGTGGGGGCAATAGTGCTTTTAAAATAGTTCTGTCAGTAAGAAGATACAGATGCAGTTATGCAAATGTGATAACTTGAGGCAGTCAGTGATTCAGGTGTGATCTAATGTGTAGGAGATGGAATAGCTCAAGTTTGAACTTCATTTTCCAGCTTGAGCTGTCAGTATTATGCACGCCTATGAAATGTGCACTGGAAAACATAAGAGTCTGTAGAGGGGTTGTTCTTGGACCATATATGTGCCGGCTTGTATTGCAAGAAACAAGAGAATTTGTGTTGTGTTCAAGGCTTTTTTTTTCTCTCTAGTTAAAAGGAAGTGTGGCACTTCAAAAAGCTGGACTTAGTTGTAGAAGAGTCTCTTCACATGGTCACCTAAATAGCTTGTTAATGTTCTAAATCATTCTAATTATTCTCCTTGGATAGCTGTTGTAATGCTAATCTGGACTGGAAACAACTGAGAAGTTGTTCAAACTTTGCTTTTAGGGTGCTGAAGCAAACCATTTTAAAGGTGGAGTGTTTGTCCTGAAGATTTCACTAAATTTGACCTATAACTAATGCAATCCCTTGCAATTTTACCATGTCAATAATTAGATGGACTTGTTTTTTCTTCACTCAAATTTTGAAAACTTAAAAGTGAATTTTCAATGTGATGGAACTGAATAATAATTTGTCCTCAATGTAGGCCTGTCATTAAGATTGACCTTTTTTTTTTCAAAAGCTGGTACTTCAGTGATTATTTTAAAAGAACCACTTAACTGAATTATGAGGTGTGCTGCTATAATATTCCCTGTAATGTTCAGGGAATGTGAAGTATGTAACTTAGACAACTTCTTAATTTTCTTCTAAGAGTTTTATTTCTTTAACTTAGGATTTCTTTAAAAAAACCTGAGTACCTGAATAAAATACTATGATTGCTCTTTATGGAGCTATAATTTAAAGGGAAAATGCATATTGGAGGAAAAGGTGCCAAAAAATTTAAAATGAGAATGGGGAAATGCTAGTATGTGAAGGTTTGTTAATTAATATACTTACTTGTTGAATTATATTAAATATATGTCCAAACTGGACTTGGTTTTAAATGCCTTTTGATAGGAAATGGCTGTACAGTATGAATAGGTCTGTCTGTCATTGGAACTATTTGTACTGATGAAAATGGAAATGCACATCAATATGCTTTGAAGTAGATTTGAATAAATCCCTTAATTATCTTTAGCATACATTTTCTTCTTTCTCCATTAGGCAAAACAGACATGTGTGGGCTTGAATTCTAGTTCTTCATATCTTGTCAGTGGAGGCCTTGATAACACAGTTAATATCTGGAATTTGAAGTCCAAGAAGATTTACCGCAGCCTAAAGGTAAGTTTGGCTGAGGAAGAGCTGTAGCTTTCCACTCCCAGGTTTTGCTGCCAGCTGTAAAAAATGTACTTTCTCTAAGTCTGGTGTCTGTCTGGATCAAGGTCACAGATAGGAGCTAGCATGCATCTACATCTTGTTCAAGTCTCTGTTATTTATGTGCTGTAAATAGCAAATTTAACGAACATATGTAACTTGGTGTTTTCAGAGGACAATTCTGAAATTAAAATTACAATTTAAACACATAATAAAATGTGTTTAAATTTCCAGAATAGACTTCTTATTTTTTTTTTGGTGTTGTCTGATGGGGATTTTTTCCAGGAGTTTCATTCCAAGTAATTGCTGGTTTTGATACATTGAATGAGAAGACACTTCTTTATTTGTGGAATACTGTAGCAGAACTAATGTTGTGCAAAACTGGGATGGTTGTCTTCTAACTGTTCCAGGATGAATTCTCTAGAACTTTTTTATGATGCACAAAAACGTAGGGTAGTTTAGTATCTTTCCCACGTGCCTTCAGTAGATGGCTTGCCCTTATTTAGCATCTCTGTTTTAAGAGACTACGAAACTTCAGCTTTGATTTATCCTTTTTTTCTTGGACTTTCAGAGTTACAGTTGGAAACAAAACCTCTAGGTATCCAATACAATACTTAAATTCCTAACTTTTGGGTTAGAAGTACTTCATTGTCCTCCCCTGTATAGGAATATAGGGGAAAAAACATGTTCATTATACACAATATCATCACTGCAAATGACTGTACTGAAAAGCTGGTTGGTAAATGTGTTAGGTTTAAAAGTGACAGAAGAGGAAGTTGTCAGTAGTACATCAGATTAACAGGAAGTATATTCAAGTACCTATGCAAGTATCACTGCTTTCTGGGAGACTTCACTTTTAAAATAATGTTCATAACACCGGTGGTACATATCTCTGTGGTTGTCATATTAAAATATTGTGTAGAATTATATGTTCATCTTGACTAATTTATGGAAATCACCCAGTGGAAACAATCAGAGGGTGGTTATGCTTGATGTTTGGTACGTTTTGCTGCTGTTTCCTGTGATATTCCGTAACAACTGTTACATCTTTCAAGATGTCACAGATAGTCAGAAACAATCAGCTGAAGTTTTTTGCAAAAGCATAAATTCGGAAGAACATCTTTGACAGTCTCTCTCTAACCTCCCCTTTCCACAGGAACATAAAGATGAAATCACGTGTGTTGCATATAATTGGAATGATGGCTATATTGCTTCTGGATCTTTGAGTGGTGAAATCATCCTACACAGTGTTACCACCAATTTCTCAAGTAGTCCCTTTGGTTATGGCAGCAGACAGGTAGGCTATCTATGTTAAGTTCCTTTCAGGTACTGAGCTTAATTTGCAGTCTTTAGAAATTGAAAGTACAATTCAAGTACAATTGAAAGTATCAAGAGCTTTTAAGTTTTGATATTCTGTTTCATTTTAATTTTTAAGAGTGCCCTTAAGGAAAGGAGGAAGCAGACTTCTGTGTGCATTATAGCCTTAAATACTAGGTAGCATTAAAATACAAATTTCTCAAGTGCCATTTTTTCTATACAGGTTACAGCAAATTTTACTTGGTAGACACTGGCTCCTCAAGAACAAACTTTTAGATAACTTAGAAGTGATTAAAGCGCAGTTGGCTTTACAAACCAAAACAGAATTTCAATTCACCACTGAGTGTATATTGTTGCAGAGGGCAAAGACCATGCAGTCTGGGTTCTAACTTATTCAAAGCTATCTGTACTGGAGGGGTGAATACAAGTCTGTATTTGGAAATAAGTTTATTTAATCTGGAGGTTAAAATTGCACAGATGCTCAAAGAGAAAAGTAATGAGGTTTAATCTTACCTACTTAGGTGTTTAGTTAGTATTTGGGAGAACTAGTTTGAAGGAAGATGGTGCACAAGGCAAACACAAAGCATATGTACTACCTGAGGACCTTGGTAGGGTTTGCCAGTGCAAATCCTTCCTGCCTACTCAAAAGATATTAAAAGAATTAGTGGGTATCACAAGGGAAATTCCTTGATACAAGAGCATTTGCAGTAGTAAATGAGCTGTGTTGTCCCACTGGAAATTCCAGTGTGTGCTCTTAGTGAGAATTGTCTTGTCTTATGGATAGCCATGTATTTCAGTTCTAGGCATGCTTTCATTTGTTACTGAATCATTTTTACAGAGGTAGGGGCTGCCTGGGGGATGCAGAACTGTTGTTTTGGTCCTAAACCTGACCTTTAATGTTGCGAGGAATGCTGAAGTTGTGACTTATTCCTTTTCTGTTACTGCAACAGCTTTTTCATTCTTAGGTTGCAGATAGTGTCAAATTAAATTCTTCTCCTGTCTCACATGAATGGCGTAACGTGGTGAAAAATCTCTTACAATCTCACAGCATCTCGGGAATTATGGTATACTTTCTGATGAAAAATCTCTGTGAAGTTTAAACTATTTCTGCTCCTAGGTGCTGCAGTGGCTTTGATCCATCACCAGTCTCATACTTATATTGAAGCAAAATCGTGCTTCATACTTGGTTTGATCTTAAAAATCCATCTCTATAGTCAGGTCATTTTTCTGACTTGATTGTTACAATCTTGTGAGGAATGTGTATGTGAGGCAGGAGCAGGGAGGTCCATGGCTGGATTGTGAAGCTGAGGTGAATATCCAGAGTGCAGACTATGCTGCTAATTAATTGGAAAATTAAGAAATTCTTGTGAGGATGATTTTCATGAACCTGAATGATATATTTAGTTCTTTCCACCAGAAAGTGATTAGGAGTGAGAGATATACCATGAATAACTGTTTTGTCAGATGAAATCAAGAAGTCTGCTGCAAAGCTGAGTGACCTTTAGGATGGATAAAGCTATTTGATGTGTTAAAGTAATTGCAAACAAAGAGCTCCTGTTCACATTCTAAAGGGTCTACAACATTTTCTTAGGGAGGGCAGTTATTTGATTATAGCTTTCATTTAAAGTGGAATTGAGCTATGATTTTGTAATGAATTGGCTACTTGGATGTCCCAGTTTACCAGCTTGTCTTTGGTCCTAAAAATGTTCTTTGCTTTTATGTGCAGAAATGTCTTTATTATTGTTTTGGATTTTAATTGGAGAATTGGAGAATTGATTCTACAGTGAAGAAAATATCTGAAGACTTGTGTAATTCTGTTAAATTTAAAAAGCCTTTACTTGATTTATAGCTTAGGGGCCGGGTTTCCTTAAGAGTAAACTTGAATAGATAAACAGTGTATTATACTGTTTGATCTTGGTACTAGTTTTGTGGCTTAGGAAGGGTCACCATTCCATAGTGACTTTTTTTAGAATTGAGGAATGAAGTCTAACTAACCTTAAAAATTTTAGCTTGTCTGTGTTTGATTCAGCATGCTGGAATGTAGTTTCTGTGCCAGTTAATTTTTCATGTTCTGTAGGTTCTACAAGTAGTCGAATAGCCCAAGGTTGCTGTGCTTTCTCTGACTTTAAACAAAATTCTTTTCATAGGAGCATTGGCCTATAGTCTGTTAATTGATTTTAATTTAGAACATCTTTGTGTTTTATTAGAATTGAGTTCTTGCAGAGCTGTTTGCAGATCCCATAATTTGTCTTTGCTATTGGCATTCATTTAGACTACTAGATTCTTGTCTGCTTGCTGTTGTGAGGATAAATTAAAGTTTGTTTCAAAATACAATGTTTGTTCAAGTCTTCACTGCCTGGTGCAATTCTCCTAGCAACAGGATTTAGTTTAGCTGTTTGAACAGCTGGCTGATTTGTAAAGGAGTGTGATGGATTCTGGCCACTCCATATAGTGAAAAGTTTGTCAGCTTTTAAAGCTAAAACTGGGGAGCAGTGATAATATGGGGAATGTAGGCATATGAAACTTGCCCAGACCTGTAAGATTAAAAGGATAAAGAAGGAAAGGAAATGGCTGACTTGGTAGGATAGCAAAGAAGGTTTGAGAAGAGCTAAAAGCAAGTAATCTTGATGGGCAGAAGGACAGAGTGAGAAAATGAAACATGAGCAGATGCCAGGTCAGTAAGGAGGAAGGTATTAGGAGGTGAAGAATTGAGAGAACTGCGAGGGTCAGGAATATTTCCCATGGGGATCCTGTTTGTAATTAAAGCTGTTACTCCTGAATCTCTCAGTATTTTTTTTCAATGTGAGAAAAATGATGATAATATTGTGACCAGTAGAGGACCATATTAATGATGAAGAGTTGTAATCTTTCCTATTTGAACGTGCAGTTGAAGGTGCCACCTCTTTAAAGCAGGTTGAATCAATTTGGCTTCCAGCAAGACACACAATACAAGTGCTGGAAGTGATGCTGGAGAAATATGAAGCAACACACACCTCCATCAAAAGGAAGTTAAAGACAGAAATAGGATAAAGGCCAGTACAATCCATTGTGTGGTGTGGTCTATACCAGAATAAAATAGCTTTTTGAGAGCATTTTCTGGCAAATTAAATATTTCAGCACTCATTGGACTGGACTTGAGTAAAGGACTTGATTCAGTGCTTTGTGAGAAAATACTAGGTAAGATGGGTAAGAAACTCAGTATATTGATAAATCAAACAAATATTTTCTTTCATTATCTGTGTGTTTAATATTTTCAGTAATGCTTATGATAGTAGAAGTAAGGTCAGCAGAACTGGGGAGGGGTCTGGAGTGCAGGTCTTGTGAGGAGCATCTGAGGGGGTTGGGGTTGTTCAGCCTGGAGAAAAGGAGTCAGGAGGGGACCTTATTGCTCTCCACAACCACCTGAAAAATAGGTACTAGCAAGATGGGGATTGGTCTCTTCCCACAGGTAACAAGCAATAGGAGAAGAGAAAATGGCCTCAAGTTGCACCAGTTTAGATTGGGTATTAGGACAGAATTCCTCTCTGAAAGGGTAATGAGTGAGGCATTGAAACAAGCTGCCCAGGAAGTGTGGAATCGTCATCCCTGGGAGCATTCAAGAAATAGATAGCATTTAGGGACATGGTTTAGTGGTGAACATGGCAATGCTGGAGTAAGGCTTGGACTTGATGGCTTTGAGATCTTTTCCAGCCTTACAGTTCGATGATTCTAGGTAGAGCTATGATGAAACCCAGTGGGAAGACATTTGCCCATAAGAGGATTGTGTCAGTATCAAAAAATGATTGAAACTATAGACACAGGAATAACTGTGACAGAGTAGAAATCAAGATACCAGATTTAGGGGACAACTGAGGTTCTTATTAGAATAGGATTTAAAAATTCCCAAGGGAAAGGAGTTGGATTTCTTAATGTAAATGACAGTGACTAAAACATTCTCAAATAAGAGCCAAATATTTTGAGGAACATAAAAGATTTTAGTTGTCCATATTCAGGAGAGATTCATACTGGGAGAGTTGCAAAAAGACTGATGGTACTGAAAAAACAGTCCTGGAGGACTCTCATTTTTTTCATATGCAAAATAGAGCCCAAAGGAGGGTGAGTTTGCTGTTCTTTAAAACAGGATAGCAGCACTGGAGAGTTAGGAAACTGTTTAAGTGTAAGGGTATTATGGTCCCAGGAGTGAATAGGTACAGCTGGGTCATAAGTAAAATTTATCAGGAAATTGAATACTGTACTATTAGAGCAGTGAGCTTCTGAAACATCCTCTGAAGCAATGTGGTGGAAACAAAATAGCTTTTCTGAAAGGCAGGTTAAGTTCCTGGTTCTGCTATAGCAAGGCTGCTTGTGATAAACCTCACATGTTATCCTCTTCTGTGGTCTTAGTCCACAGGTTGAAGTCAGTTCTGCAGGACCTACATACCTGCTTAACTCTGGAGTCAGGGTGTCTTATCAAACTGGCCAATATCCAAGTACCTCAAGGGGAATTAAGTTTAACATTCTTGGCAGAAGACTAGTTGGTGAACTAATGTACCTTTTCACTACTTTAATTTTAGATGTGTTGTGGGGATTTTTTGTATGAAGGCATGATATTTGCTGAAAATTTGAGAAACTTTTCTGGACGCTTCATTTTTCTTCTGCTTAATTTTGCTGATCAGCTCATATGGTACCCCATAATAGAAAAAAAAGAAAGTCTCACCCCCAGTAGCAAAAATGGCATTTTAATGCAAAATTATTTTTTCTGGTTTTACTATTTATATTTCAGAGTTGGAGGCCTTTGTAGACTACTTTAAGTTTGTATTCCTAATCTGTTTGTGTCTTTAGAAAATAATTTAATATAATATTTAATATTGGTATTAAAATACATTTTTATGTGTGTTTTACAGCCTATTCGACACTTGAAATATTCATCCTTTAAGAAATCCTTGCTGGGCACTGTTTCTGACAGTGGAAATGTAACTCTCTGGGATGTAAATAGCCAGAACCCGTATCATAATTTTGAAAATCCTCATAAAGCACCAGCCTCAGAAATCTGCTTTTCTCCAGTCAATGAGCTGCTGTTTGTAACTGTAGGTTTGGATAAAAGAATTATTTTCTATGACACTTTAGGTAAAAAGTGAGTATATGAAAGACTTTTTGATTTTAGAAGATTCCTTATTTGGGTTTTATAAACTGAAAAAACATGCCCAATTATGACATGGGTTATTTCATTCAGCCCACATGCAGAATGGCTGAAGTGGTTGGCATATTGGCATATTCTCCAGTTGGCTACTGAAGAACCTGTCCCATAGTCTGTTTTGCTTTCTAAGTTAACAAACAAACAATTGAAAAACCCCCAAGGCATGAGGGAACTAACTGAAGTCCAATTTATGGGTGATGTTCTCCAGTGTTGGTAGAGAGCAGTTAACTTCTGTGAGGGGCAGTACAGCTTGTGCCAGCCACCTGCGCTTAGCTTGCCTGCTTTTCCAGTTAAGATAAAAGATCTGACTGTGGTGCACAGAACTACTGAGATAGGGGAGAATGCTGGATGAAAAGGCAGGAAGGATGAGAAATAGAGGATGGGATGGCAAGTGGCTTTGTGGGACATTGGTTTTAGCATGAGTAGTGCATTTACTCTAGCTCCTCCTAGCAGCAGGAGTCTGTTTGCATTTTGGAATGATGAAGTAGAGGGATGCAAACTAAGACCTGAAGTTTTTCCTAGAGCTGTGGGAGGGGCAGAGTTGATAGGCTTGGGAAGCTAGAGGATGAGAGGATGTATGTAGTGTGATTGCTGCTGCAAATGGTGATGCCAGTAAATAATGTTGGTGTTTGCTATTAAGAAGGCAAGGTGAGCCTGTCCTCATGAAGTCTTTCAGAGCATATTCAGTTTTTGTTCTTGTTAAGCGTGAATGCTTAGTGTAAGCCTAATCCACTGTTTCTTAAAATAGTTCACTGAATTTACTTGGTACTGGAGAAGTTGAACTACTAACCTGTAGCTGAATTGTGAAAGCTTATATATATATATATGTGTATATATATATCTTTTAGATATTCTGTGTTGAAAAGTCCAGCTTGTGAATTCTAAAAGATTCATCCTGTCATTTCTCATATTTGAAGGTTACTGAAAACAATTGTAGCTGATTTTCCTCTGACCGCAGTAGACTTCATGCCTGATGGTACTACTTTGGCTATAGGATGTTCCCGGGGAAAGATCTGCCAGTATGACTTAAGACAGCTGACATCACCAGTGAAAACAGTTCCTGCTCACAAAGGCTGTGTGAAATGCATACGTCTTCAGTTCAGCAGCACCTTTTCCAAGGTACTTTTATTTTTCAATATACAGATGAATGAAAGCAAAGCAAAAGTTTAAGTTCTGGAAAAAGTTTAGTGTTCACTTTCTAAGCATTACAGCTGCCAACAAAATGGGATCATACCAACATAGGAATTATAAACTGCTTAGTCTTAACTACTCCTTTAGGCATTGTTAATGTGGAATTCCCCCCACTCCTGCCCTCAGTGTAGAAATAAGTGGAACTTGCAGACTTCTGGGTTTTTTGGTGTGGATATGCTGCCTTTGCAGATCAGCTTATGGCACTTTGGTTATTTGTAGGAAGTAACAGAAAGGTCTGTAAGTGCTCTTCTGCTTAAGGAGAAGACAAAGGGCTGCTCATCTGAAGATATTTTGTATGTCCTATATATGGACTTTTGCTAACTCTCTCCTCCTCCATAAAGGAATGAAAAACAATGAGTTATTTACAGAAAGTGTGTGAGAAAGCTCACTACAAGAATGTCAACATCAGAAGGCTTAGAAAATCTTAAAAAACCAGGGTGACAGCTCTTCTGCTTAAGGAGAAGACAAAGGGCTGCTCATCTGAAGATATTTTGTATGTCCTATATATGGACTTTTGCTAGCACATATAAACAGTGTAGAAGTTAATTAAATAATAGAGATCATGTAAGAGGTTCTTCCAAGACTTAATTAGGCTCTACTGTATCGAGAAACCCTGTGCTTCCATTTAGGGGACACTGAGAGGACCTTTGAAATGGATTCTTTACCACTCAGAGATTTTCCTTTTTCTCTAACACACTTGCTGCTAGTGGTTAACTATTCCTGTAAAATTTGGAGTCTCTAATACTGTAAACTCTTTTTTTCTGCTATGACTAAACCTGGGATCAAAATTGAATCATGCAGGGTCACGCCACTGTTAAATTGTTGCTATCCTTGTGGAGGTCCTCACGGATGTCTCCCATGCTCTTTGAAGTTACATGAAGATACCTTTTTTTGTATTTATAAAGGCATATCTCCTTGGCAACCTTTGCAACTTGAACTGTTTTTTTTTACTGTTTTTAAAAAGGAAAGTATATTGTCTTGTTTTTTTACTTTGGGTTGAAGGAATAATAACTTTTCATAATTGGTTCTATTTTTTCTTTAGTCTAACATCACAGGTTCTTCAAATAAACCTGTGTCCAAAAGAGTAGAAGTCAAAGCTGGCAGTAATCTTGGAGGAATTCAAAATACTGGCATCAAAAACATTGCCTCTCAAGCATCAGCAGCAGTTTTCTCTCATCTTACATTGACAAATGAGAATAAGGGAGGAGAGATTTTTCAGGAGAAATCAGGTAATGTTGTGTTCCTACTCTTAAAACAGTTGGCATAATGGGGAAGATGAAAGCAGTGTTTTGTGTTTTGACCATTACAATATAAAAATTTCACTGAGGGAAGGGCATTTGTTAGGAAGTACTGTGTGTATGTACCTGCACATACAAATACTTATTTTCCCTCCCCACTATGTAACATGTGCTATGAGACTGTAGGAGATAAATTGGGTCCTACTATAAGCTGAAGACACATGAAGTCTTAAAACTGTGGGACTGCCTCCTGCATTCTGACTTCTTGCAGATTATGGTTATGTAGATAATGTGGTTTCTGATGCAATGTCTGCATGGAATGCAGACCTAAAGATTTGTAATTCTTGTAAGGAATAGGAGTAGCAGACCTCATCCAAAAAGAAAAAAACAAAAAACAAAAACCAACCTAGGAAAACACTGGGAGAAAAAGCAACCTAGTCCAAAAACCCAAGTGGCAACTGAACTGTGTTTTTGTGAGAGGCATGATTCCAGTATCACATGGTCGGAAAGACGTTAAATATAGTTACAAGTATGATTAGTTGTATAACTGTACTTGCTATCTATACCTCTGAAATTAACAACCTCTTTGTAAGAATTCTGAGCATTCCAAAACCGCCACTGTGTGAAATGTACTCTTAAAATTTTATTTAATTCAAGAGTTCTGAAAATATCAAATCAGTAACACTGCTAGTTTGATTGTTTGAAAAAATCCTCAATCCATTTTAATGTAAGAGCACTTTCCCCCTCCCTTTTAAAATAAGGAGAAATACATTTAGTAACACTAATTAGGCAATAAGCCACTGCAGTCCATAGGGATGTGTATTAATGACTTCCCTTGGGTATGCAGTGAAGTATGAGGTGAAGTAAAATGTTTCCTGTGTATGCAAGAACTGTAGCTAATCAACATTACTGAATGGGTGGAAAATTTTATTTTGGTTAAAACATTTATTTATTGTCTTTATTTGAAGATAAAGATGGCAGTAATGGCTGTTACTCCTTAAAGGGGACCTTGCATAATAAATAAATGCTTTAACAAAGTAAAGGCTTACAGAGCAAAGCAATTTTCCTTCATCTGAGTATTCAATTTAAAAGTTTAAAACCTCTGAATACTGCAGAAGATATGGTCTTTAAGGTTAAAAATGGGAATGGATAAGAAACCACAAACTTCATTTGTTGTCTGGAATTTTTTCTAGAACCTGTTCAGGGGATTTAACTTCGGAGAAAATAAGGGGCATTCAGTAAAGTAATCTGATAACATATTTAAGCAAAATTAAGGCTTTTTGTCACACATATTTTTAAGGTACAAAAGTATAAATGAAGTCAGAATGTGATGAGAAACTTGGATGTACTTTGAGCTGGCTTCCCATAAACTGCCGTTTACCAACTATTCTCTGCTTTAAGTACCTTACTGCATTTGTGTTTCTGGGAATGTGTAAAAGTGCACAAGATATTTTGGCCCAGTTTTATGTTACACTTTTTCCACGTAGATCCTCTAAATTCTGATGCACAGGCTGATACTGCGCTTCTGATTTGACTCAGTATACCAAGTATTTACTTAACTAGCAAGTGCAATCCTATGTTGGTGTCACAACTGACACATCTGAAGGAGTGAAAAGTGTAATGTGAAATACATTTACAAATGTACAAATGTGAAATTGTAAATGTGACTCAAGTTCCACTTGATGTAAATACTTGGACATGATTAATTGCAGTCACCCACACAGTCATATTTGGATCACTTCAACAAGTAATCCCACCTAGAGAAGTGGGTCTCACATAGGTTTTATGAACAGTTTGTGAAATTATGAAAGTTATTCTGGTGGTTGTCTGAGCAGTTCAATTCCCTTTGTAAAAACTGTAGTTTGAATAACTACTGGGGATTTTTTTGGGCTTGAGATATGCTTCCATTCTTCAGACAACTGTCCTTGGTGCCATGCATATAAAAAGCTTTTTCACTTTTGGATTAGGTCAGGGAAGGGGCTTGAGGATAGAGTGAAGAATGGTTTAGGAACAAGTTTGGTTGAGGTTTTTTTTTTTTTTTTCCCTGCAATTGTAACTTCAATTTGATTTTCTTATATTAGAATATGTAAGTTGATTTTCAGATATTAGAAATAAGCAGAGAATATACTAACACTAAGTAAGCTTGAAAAAGCTGTTTCATATGATTTGCCTTGGAATGCTTAATGGCCCTAGTACAGCAAATTTTTTTTCTTGCAGAAAAAATTTAAATTTTTATTGTCTGAATGTGGTTGCCTTATGAGCAGAAGGTGCAGTCAGTAGTTTGACTTCACCTGATGCTCCATAAAATTGCTGCACCCATCACATAGATTTCTCTGAGCATGGGTGGGTTCTCCAATTTTACAACCCTCCTCTTGAGCTTTTAGGTGTAGTCACCTTTGTTGACAGCCCAAATGAGCAAGTTAATATTGACCCTCTAAGTGGCATCTGCAGACGATTCTGAAGCGCTCAGTGGACTTCCTGGGTATCATGGTGTGAGATTGGTGTGAGATTGTTTAGCCACAATGTATGTTATTTTTGGAAAAGGTCAATTACTAACGGAATGATATTGCCCTTTGAAGGTTTTCCCCATAGTTCCAGCTTGGATGTCATTCCCTCTAAAGAAGCAGATCATGGGAAAAGTGCTGAATTAAGTTATTTTGATGATTTGAATCGAAGTAGTTTAGGAGACGTGTTTTCTCCAGTCAGAGATGGTAAGTTACTGATACTGGAATTTGTAAAGCATCATTCCTCTGCGTGTAGTGTGACAAAATGTCACTTGTGAGTTACTGACTGTTGTACCTACTTGATATTTTAATTTGTCTTTGATTATGAACTTGATGCAGTGATACAAATAAACACTTCATTTGTCTGTGTTTTGCTGTTTTGTAGATATTATTGCAAATAAAGTGACTGAAGATCCTCAAGGAAATGGTAAGCATATGCCAGTGATAAGTCTTTGGAGGTCTGTGCTAGTTCTCACATGCTGATTTTGTCATACCATTGAAAAAAACAAATGACCAAAGCAGACACTGGAATAACTTTTCTGGGAATTGTCTGGCACGTTGAGAATGTGTCAGACGATTCCCAGAACAACACGGTAACAGGAGGTCTAGAGTATGGTCCTAAAGCAATTGGGTTTTTTCCTTTATACAATTTATAGTGATATACAGAATGATTTCGTGCTTTATTACTTTTATAAGGATGGAGGCACCATAAGTTGGATGGAAGGATGTAGTTTTTTGTGGAGTACAGTTTTTGATGATTTCTTTTGTCAATCAATTTCTTTTGTCAATTTTGTATGAGTGTGCAGGCATTTTTACTGTGGGATAGATGTGGTGTGTGTGTTTATTGACCTGTGTGTGTCATCTTTCCCTTTCCATTTTAGGCTTGGATTTTCTGTCCTCCCTGTTGGGTTTGGATTTTCTCCCACAGCCAACCGCTGCCTTTCCAGTAAAAAGAAACCCAGTGGGCAGTAGTGCACAAGGGACACAGTCTAGCCCATTACATGCACTTTTGGGATCTCCAATTAAAGAAGAAGAGGAGCATCCAGAGACTGACTCTAAGAAAATAAGTCTTGGAAAACAAGAATCTAAAGATATTTTAAAGCAGGTATTCTTGTTATGAGTGCTCTTTTTAGAATCTTGACAGAATATTGCTGCTTGAAGAAAAGAATACTGAATAATGCCCAATCTGATTCCATTTTGCAACTCTGTTCACACACTATTAACACAAATCCATAAAACCTTGTGTGATTTAGATGAATTGGCCTTCAGCAATGGAAGATAAATGTATGTTTGTCTTAAATAAGATCAGGTTACATAAGTTCCCATGAAACAAAATGGGTAGCCTGAGGAGTATTTAGATTTTTTGGAAAAAAAGAAGAATCACTAGATGGTTGCACTAGTATGATTGATTGTTTGTTAGGTCAATTCCACTTTCTTCTTTCCCTGTTCTCTATCTCCCTCTTTTCCTTGAGATATCTTTGATGTGTCTGTACAGAGCTTAGGTACTTTTGTATTGCTCTTGAGAAGCCTGAGTTTGCTAGGAGTGATATAACTTAGTCACAACATTTTTGATATGAAAATTAGAGGCCCCCGCCTTTTGCACTTGCTTCTTTGTGCCCACTTGAGGCAATTTGGAATGCTTTAGCAATCCATTTTTCAAATATCTTGCTAGGAAATGAAAAACATGTATTTCTGAGCAGATTCCTCAAAGGAAAAATGTTTGAAGGTACATTGCGGAAAACTTACTCTTCAAGTGCCATTGCTCAATTATAACAAGTAGATTTAATCTTTAAAATAAAAAAAAAATCTTTCTGTTGTCAGGTTTCAAAATCAGGCTTACCAAGCATAGAACCTGCTCCACCATCATCTATTCCTGATGCAAATGAGAAACAAATAACAAAGAATATTGAGGACCATCCTGCATATGATCTACCAGTAAATGGTACTACCTCAACAAGTAAGTTGATGATTTTAGCCCAGTTCTAGGTGTGATTGATTGTAAACTGACATGAAATCTGATACAATGGACTTGATCTCAGTTCTTTAAATCAAGCCAGCCCTCCTAAAATGTCTCTAGTTGCTTCTGGAAAGATTAATTCTAAATCAGATTTTTTTTTTTTTTTTACCAAGCAATATTTGAGGTAGAATTAATTAAATAATTGTTTTTTTTAAAAGTAATGTGGTGATATGAGTGGTTTTTATTTGTCATGAGGGTTCTCAGTATTTTATTTTCAATTGTAAAGGTTCAAAGATAACATCATCTGTCACTGCTGGCGTTGCAAGTTCATTGTCAGAAAAAATAGTAGAAACCATTGGGAGTAGCAGACCGAATGCACCTCTGACAGCAATTCAAATCACCTTCATTCGGAATATGATACAAGAAACAATGGATGACTTCAGGTACTGCTATTCCTGCAGAGTGTTTTGTTTTCAATGACATGTTTTCTTAATGAGGTCTTTCAGCATCTGCTCAAACAAATTTCTCTTTGGATTAGAAAATTACACCATTTATAGCCCTATTTTTGAAAAACTAGGTATGAAACTTAGTTTTTAATAGCTCTGATGACTAATTAGACTGATGGCTCTGAGGCCTGTTGGTGTATGACTTTGCTGATGTTTCCAGAATGAGTGAATATTTCTCAAATGGTAAATTTAGTCTGCATAGCAAGGTCTCTGCTCTTTTCCTGAAGCCTTGCGCTGATTTCTTGTCCTCCTTGCTTGTTTCCCTATCCCAGCAGGAGAAATTTCAAGTTGACAGTGAGGAGAATTTGACATAGCCAGTTGACTTGTGTTGGCTTTGATTGTTGGTATCTTGGCATGTGTAAGGTGAAACAGTGTGTGTGTATTTCATTGAAATAACATCTGTGGTGGAGCTTTCATTGAAATAACATCTGTGCTGTAAGTGGTGGTTGGTGTCAGCTTGCTTTGTGGATATCTAAGCAACATTCCAACTGTCTTGAAGGAAGTCAAATCAGCATGGTTCTATTTAGAGTGGAGTTGGAAGAAGGTGAAGAAGTTAAGAGAATTTTATCTAGGGCATCACTTCCCAGCCCGTGTTTAAGATTATGTAGGTTGAAGGGAGATAATGGAGAAGGATTGCAGGGCAGGGGAACTGCTGCTGTCTTGATGAAAAAAAACCAAATCAAAACTAGTTTAGTAGGTCTGTGTACCATGGCTGTTCTGTATCTGCCAACAGAAAAAATACATCCAATGTTATTTAATGTCTTTACATAATTGTAGTATGTTAAAACTCCCCTGGAATTTTTTGGTAATAAACACACATCTGATGAACACATGAATTGATGTAACTTAAAATGCAGTCTATGTGTTGCAGATGTGTTCTTTTTAAAATCTATGTTCAGGCACCCCAGAGTTAGAAGTTATGTGTGCCAGCCTTTTACTTCCAGTGCCTCAGATCTGGAGCCTTAAATATTGTGTTTCTCCTCTGACTTATATTTTCTGGAGTGGCTGGAAGGCTCTGCTGGCCCTTTTCCCAGTTTTAAGTTGCAGATACATTTAAACTGATTATGAAAGATTGTTAGTACTTTGGTTTTACTAGTTGGTAGTGAACCTTAGTAAACAATTTTTTATTGTTAGTACTAGTGGTCAGTAAGAGGGAAGGGAACTGTTGTAAGCTTCCCATTGATGTAACTACCTTTCATCTGCTGGAACCTGAGGAAAGGATTTTTATGTTCTTTGCCTGAAATTCATTCCTCTTCAAGTAAAGGGGGAGAAAAACCATGAACCTTCAGGAAAGGACCAGGAATAATATATAATTCATTTGGTTCCAAAAGGATGTTTGTTTCTTGATCTCCCTGTCTTTGGGAGACAACCTACATCTTTGGATTTATAGGATGCTAGCTGGCATCTATACTTGATACACTGAAGAAGATTGTCTCCAGCAGGAATTCTGTAGCACAATAATCTGTGGAAAGAGAAAGTGGTAGAGATTGCCTTTGGGTTTGCTGTATGTTTGAGGAAAGGAAAATGAAGATCTGTGTGTGTCTACTAAAGAAACACCTTACTTTGTCAGGCCAGTGATACCCATGGCGCAGTACTCGGTCCCAGACAGCTGCACTGTGCTGCACTGTTCAGGAAGAACTTGTCAGCTTGCTGCTTGTCTGTGAGCTGTTCTCCTTGTTCTTCCTCAGCTTCTGGAACTGTTGTATTAATGTCATGATCAGAGGCTATTTTCAAGGCTGGTTTTTGTAGTGTGGAATGGTTGCCCATGAATTAAGAAATTCATGTCTGCTTCGCAGACAGCACTGCCACTGCTTTTTATGTTGATTAACCTTGATCATTCCATTATTTTGAGAAAAATGTATAACTTACCACAGTTGATGTTTAGGGCCCTTAAGACTGTTGAAAGGCTTATGCTGAAAAGGTGGATCTTCAAGTAGAGATAAGTATCTTTCTCTGCAGTGCTTATCATCAAGGGATTGAAAATTAGCTTTGAATGGTAAAAATGAGAGGAGCTTATAGCTTGCAAGTGAAAAAGAATCTTGATCTCACCATGTATATATTTGTGTTTCTAAACTGAAAAGTCCTGCATCTTCTTATGTGCTGAAAAAAAATGGTACTTGTAAAGATCAATATCATAACAAAAGTATTCCAAAATAAGCTGTAGAAGATTGTTTCATGGTCTGAGGGTTTCTAGACTTTATATGAGAGTGAAGGTGAGGAATTGTAGAGTTTTAGGTGCTAAGGGTATGAGAGAGACTGCTTCCTAAGTCTAAGCATCTTCCTTTTGCAACTCTTCCCCCAGAGAAGCATGCCATCGAGATATTGTGAATTTGCAAGTGGAGATGATCAAGCAATTCCATATGCAGTTGGTATGTACAAGGACCATGATGGGAAATGTATTGAGTTTTCAATTTTGGTAATAGTAAGGCATGCCATCTTCTCTCGAAACAGAAAATCTATTTTGTTTATTAAGACCGAGAAAGGGAGGATTTCATGTGAAGGAAAGGGGAAAGCATGAATGGGAATCTGTTAAATTGTTTTTTCTTTGGTTAATAAAGGGACCCTAGGGTTTGAGGAGGTATGCATTCCATATTTCAGGAGTTATAAAGGCTGGGGTAAGGAAAAGATAGATGGAATTCAAATAGAAAGCTTCACTTGTGGGTACTGTATACATACTGAGCTGTTCTTTATTCTTTAGCTTCACCTTTTTATGAATCTTTGTTCTTTTGATCTGCATTAAAAAGACCTTGTCTGGGTTCTGAGCATTTTAATGGAATCTGCATTAGTAGATTCTCATCCTGAAGAACTGCAAAATATCCTTTGATAAAATATTCACTAATGTATTAATGATCAAAATACTGTATGTCAGCTTAAAAGGGAAAATCTTACTTTTCTTATCAAAAGTTTTTAAAAACAGAATTATCTACGTTATTTCATTTTTAAAAGAAATATGAAAGCCAATAGGATAAAACTGGAATTATTAACTTTATTACTACTGATTGAGACTTTTTTCTTTTCTGTAGAATGAAATGCATGCTTTACTTGAAAGATACTCTGTAAATGAAAGCTTAGTAGCTGAAATTGAGAGACTGCGAGAGGAAAACAAAAGACTGAGGACTCACTTCTGAAAGATTGACATTGCTGATTTTATCAGAGTGAGCTCACTACAGGTGGTGTGTTGTCTCTGACAGATCGTCTGTCATCACTGAAGTATTGTTTGAAGACCTGTTATTATTTTGAACATGAATCTATTCTTCTAAATAACTGGTGTAAGATACTTCATGTAATTATAAAATTTGTAGCAGATAGGCACTGTGTAAAGAACATTTGCATCCTCATGCTGACCACCTTGCAACACAGCCTTCTAACAGAAAAACTCCAGGGACAAGTACAGTATTGGAGTTTTAGCAATATGTAAAGTGCCTTTTCATAAACCAAGTCAAACCAGGACAGATGCTTTTACTCTAAGAACTTTTTTATAAATACCTACTTTTCTATCTGCTTCTTTATTCTACTGCTGTCAGAAGCAATCACTACAGCTTGCCTTTTCATATACTTTCCTTGAAGAAAAAGGGGAGTGAAAGCTCCTCTTTTGTGCACAACATGGAGTCTTGTTTACAAAGAGCTGGAAAGTAGTCAGTTAAGTTTATTCAGCTGGCAACTCTTCTGTCCTGAGTAAAACTAGAGCTTGAAAATACTCCCAAATTCGGTGCCACAGTCTTTCTTATTGAATTCATAAGTTTGTTGTTGTTGCAAATGCCACATCAACTGCACAATGAGATTTTTTTGTTACTACTTTGGCTATGAATCTAGAATTCTTTTTATTTACATGTATTTGAATGTTGTCATAGCTTGTCTGATTTGGATGCAACTTTAGTCTTCAAAATGTAAGTATATTAATAATATAGCCATTAATAATACAGCAATGTGTAATTGAAGTCTTTCAGTCTGACTCAAGCACCTTTTGGTAGTGAACAACACGTGATATTGGGCAGCTGTGTTGCAGTTTTGAGCCATGTTGGTTTAGCATTATTGTGGCCTTTTTCAGATAGCTGCATACCAAATCTATTATCTTGTATTATTAACAACCATTAAAGAGCAATCATTGCTTCAGTAACATAATAGTAGCATACTGGTATGTCAACATTTCTGAAATGAAGCTCAGTAGGAAGTTCTGACTATTGAAGTGTATGGGATATTTGGCTTGGCCTTTATTTTGCCAAGAAGACTAAATTAAAACTTCGATTTTAAAATGCTTTAAAAATCATATGAAAATTGTAAATTGACTAAAAAATTTCTCTGAAAGACTTCTTCTACAGGTGCTCCTTGCTATCTAAGTTTTTCTGGAGGCTTCTTAATTTTCCCCCTAATATTTGCTTGTTTCTTCTCACAAATTCAAAACTCAAGCAAAGTCTGAAGAACATGGCAGGTTAATTATTTACAACATCTAGTGTTTAAATCTGCAATGACACTCTGCTACTAAATGAGTAGATAAGTACTTGAAAGCCATAATATATAGTGTAACTTATTTTTATATGTTGCAAAACTAAAGAAAAAGTTCAAGCATGTCTATAACATTTCCTTACCTTTAACTTTTTTTTTAAAAAAGAGACTTCCTTTTTTGATGTCATTTAATGAAAAACAGTCTTGTAGCAAAATCGGAGTGTTCAAGTAGCTTTTAAGACTAGGGAAATTACTTTAAATGCCTGTAGTTCTACTGCTTTTAAAAATATTTCTATATCACATATATCATATTGAAAGGAAGCAAAGAAAGTCGGGGTTTTTACTAACTTAATACACAATGTAGAGAACTCTTTGTTAAGTTTGTAGGATATGTAAACTTGACACATAGACCAGACAGTTCATGAAGACAGTAGTAGTTGAAGGTAGCAAAAATATCTTGGCATCCTTCTATGTATGCTTTTCAGTGTTAATGAAGTAACCTTGCATATTTCCATCTCTTGATTTGTTCAAGTTCTGAACTCTTGCTGGTGTACCTGGATGACAGCAGGGAGATAGACCATTATCTTGGGTATTTTCCTTATAGGTAATTTGTTTTCCTGACACCAAACTGTATAATGTTTTTAATTCCCAAATGGAGTTGACTATAACAAGAGTGATTAAAAAGATTTTTAGGGCTTTTGTCCATGTCTCAGGATTATTGTAGTGCAAGTGGCTACACGTGTGTGGAGATCCACTCTGCCTATCTCTATAAGGGTTTGTTTTGCCTTGTACACAATCTGATTTGTATGTTAAAATAAAACTTGTTTCAACCTTTTTGAGAAAAAAAACTTTGGTGACCTGCTTAATAAAGAGAATAATCTGTGTTGTGATTGTTATGCCTCATCAGGCACCATTTACCTGAAAGTAATTCTGGAGTAATCTCTCTTCTGCCTCTGTGGCTTCATGTAGACCATCCAATCATTTCCACGGATATGTTCACAAAACCTCATGCTCTTGGAGTAAAAGACAGGTGAGCAGTTCCCCCTTCCAAATTGAAAACTGTTACTGTCATGCCAGAGAGATCATGTTCATAGCTAGAAATCATGTTCAAGCAGATGTTTTGGGCAGGGGGAATAATCTCTCCTAAGACCCCGGTGAGTTGGACATCCTGTGTTTTCTTCATGTTAAACTTACGGATGTTTAATTTTTTAAATTCTCTTCTCTCATGCTAATACAGATTTTCTCTGATGAGAAGTTTAGTTGCAAGGAATGTGGGGTTTGAAAACTGCTTTTGACTAATTGATTTATTCTGCTAAAATGCAAAGTGCCAGCATGTTCTTACTTTCTGGCAGCAGTCCTGATACACACGCCATGTTCTTCATAAGCACGACAAGGATGAATTTAGAAGCTGCACATTGCTCCTCCTGCACAAGGAGCATGGCTTACTAGAACATGCTTTACAGATTGCACTGCCAAACTGTACAGTTGCTTGCCAGCAGACACCCTCCATACTAAAACCTAACATGCAAAATGGTTGTAGGTTATTTGTATATAAATGTAACAAGTCTGATACTGCAGCGTGCTCAAGGCTGGCAGGTGCTGTGTTTCCCATCAGTGCACTTGTGTCTGTGTGTCATTATGGTGTACATCAAGAGCTGCACCTTCTGGTCAGGCTGAGTACAGCCATTTTCACATCATCTCAGGCCATGCATCTGGGCGATGCTGATGAACAAATTCTCAGCTGTGGAAACAATCTTGTACTCTTCCTTGAGCATCCTCTAACAGGCACTGCCGAAGTTACAAGGCCAGAGGGACAAGAGTAAAAAATTCCAAGGTGTTTTCAGGATTAACTGTGAAATTAGCTGTGATTCTGGGTGTCTCTCTAGCCATGGAAGTACAGAGAGTACCTGTTAACTTCACCTTTTTGTATTTGTCTGGCACAGCTGTAGGAGGGGAAGCTTAACAGTGGAATCATACTCAATAACTAAAAGTCATGGAAAGCACATCTCTCGTTAGCCGATTTTGGCAGTCAAAATGGTGATACATTTGTGGGACTGAGAGCCACAGTTTTTCAGATGTTCAGATGTGGACAATGTCATATCTAGTATGCTGTCTACAGCAGTTGCTAATAACACTTTTTGTTACATAGCCACTTTTACTAACACTGGGGGCTTTTATGAGATGTTTCCATTTTTTGTGTGTGTGGAAAGGTATCCTGGAACTAGAATGCATATCTAATATTTTCAAAATAAACAGAAACTTTTGAGAAAGTGCATATTTAATAACCTGTGGATTATTAAGAGCATCTTTGAGATGGTAGGGGGGTGATGACCCAAAAAAACCTATTCTGGTCCAGAATGCACTTGATTTTGAGAGCAAGTTAAGAATCCACTAAATCATCAGAAACTTCTAGGTTATTTTGTCTTCTCCTGGCTATAAACAGCAGCTGACTAAAAATGAAGGGAAGAGAAGTGTAGACTGCTGATACTTTTTCCTTAACCTCATGAGTACTCAAAACATCCAGACCTGAACTCAAGTAGGAAGCAGCATTCCCTCTTCCATGTTGGTGGAGTAAAAACTGCCCTAGTTATTTTGGGACTGTGCCTATGCTGAACCAGTTCAGGCCTCAAAATGCTGTTGCAGCATAAACAAGTAATGCACATGTTGTTTTGGGGCTAAATCATGTTAGAACTTTTCAAGTGTCTGGCTTGGGGTTCTGAAATTGGCTGATGAGTGTTGGAAGCCATCCACTGCCCATCACGTACTAGAACAGGAGTTCTCTGAAACAACTGCCAAGCTTTGTATTAGCAGTTGTCCCATGCAGCCATTGGTTTAGCTGCAAACATAATTTTGGAGGGAGCTTAAAATTGTCATTATACCTCTTGAGGATAACCTGAGATGTGTTCTGGCAGTAGAAGCTTCTGTTGTTCTTACTAGCAGAATATTTGTCTCCCTTAGTTCTATCATGTGTGAGTTGCAGGACAAATGCTCATGCCTTGAGCTCGCTCTCTTGAATTCCTCATTTGCTCTCTCATTCTAGCTAAAAATACCAAGGCTCATATAATGGAAAGTTATTATGGTTCCTTTCCAATATCTTACACCACAAAGTTCTGTCTCTTTATGGAAATCACTGAGAGACAATGCTTTTTCAGCCTGTTATTTTGCAAGAATGATAATTCTGATTTATTCTTTTCATCCCTACTTGTCCTCTGAGTAATAGAGAAGGAATGAAATTACAGAGAGAAAAGGACGCATGAGAAAAGAACACAATTTCCTATACAGGTTATTTACATGTAAGAGCCTTTACTGGTTATAAAAATACACATTAACTAACACAGGGCAGAAGTGTTCCAGAATTAATTAAAAAAATAGTACTATAAATAAATACTAGTGCTCAGTTGCATTACTGTAACACTACTTACCAGAATGCCTGAATACCCAGAGGTGTCCAGCTGATGTTATTTTTTATAATTATCAGGTTGCAGAGGGTGAGCTGTATTTTCTGATTAGCAATTCTTCATGTTTTCATAAGGTCTTAGACTGACCAATCAAAAATTAGGGCGAACCGATCCGATTCATCACTTTTGAAAGTTTTGGGCTAAGTAGATGGAATTGTCTTCCTAATTTTGTAGCATCTAAACTGAAGCAGTTTTGGGTTTCTGCTGTTCCAATTCTCATCGCTGGACTTTTCTATGAGTCAAGAAGCTGATGCAATTTATCCAAGTCCACCTGGATGAACAGAAGTATGCAAGATCTATCCAAAGCTTTAAGAGTCAAAGCACTTTGGTCTGCCACTTACTGCCATCCACTCAAGTTTTAAATTCCCAACATTACACAAGTGTCCGCAGATTTATCCTCTAGTTGTTTTGTTACTGAAATACATCCTCTTGACAAGAGAAGTCAGCAAATTAAGGCAAGCTTAAATTAAACAGACCCTATGTCTTCATGCCATGATACTTAAAATTATTTCCTTTACATATTTGTCTAAAAGAATTGCATGTGGTGCTGGTGGTCACACTCCCGCTTGTTCCCATTGGGTGGGGAAAAAAAAGTCACTGCACTGTGTCCAAAATACTTGTCCCCAGAGCCCTATCTCTTATCAGCTCCTCCAGCTTTGAGGAAGCTGTTGACTCCCACCACTCAGCAACTGCAGAAGGAATTACAAGTCTCCTTCCCCGGGAGGCATTTGGCCCTGCTCCTAGAGCCCCTCTCCAGGCTGGTGCTCAGCACTGTCTCATTCTGCCAGTGCCCATATCCCACTGCAGGGTGTCCTTCCACAGGGATGTGCTCCACCAGATGCAGGTCATTCATTAACTGAGACTAACTTCACATGCCCTGTATGGGTAAGGCTCACGAATATACATAAATGCCACTGCTTGTTTCCATGGTAACTTGGATGCCTCAGAACGGAAAAGACAAAAAAGCCAGGTACAACAGGAGACATGCAGGGAGGTAACAGCACTTCAGTCACATATATTTGAGTTGCCCTGTGCTATTCTGCAATGCCAGAAATCCCAGGTGTGCCAGAAAGTCAGGCTATGATGATACTCCAGTGATAGTATGATTTCTATATTTACCCCATAGTTGATTTGGCTATATATATTTTGTAGTCTTGGGGTTTGTTTTGAAGGTTACTTTCTACACAAAGTATTAGGCAAAAGCAGTGGCATCGGAGTGACTGCTATGTATCCTCTAAGTACAATATAGAGATCAGTGGTATGAATGCTTTGAAAGCTATGCCATGCTTTTTAGAAATATAGGGATTTATGTGTGAAACCCACATGGGAGTACAACTGGGATCAAACAAGGTAAACATTACTCCACCTTTTGAAAAGTGTTTGTCTTTGTAAAGTTGAAAAGCACTTTGATCTCATTTTGTTAATTGACAGCACTTAATTGTTGCTGACCTCTCAAGTTTAATGCCTAGTCATGTAGTGTATGCATTCATTTCACTGTTAAAAGCTGATTTTGTTTCAGTTTCATTTAAGTGGCAATTGTGTGGCAAACTCCATGGGAAGACTAATCTTGTGCTGAGAGAATTGGTAGCTCGTCACCACCGCCACCTAATCATCATCATCATCTTTGTCAAGAGGTCTCCTCAGGATAAGGTAAATGTTGAAGAAACTCCTGTCCGACCATCCAGGAGGCGCCCTGGCAGTCACACCTGCACCACCTGAGCAGGAATCGAAGCCCTTTCACAGTTACACACCCCACACCCAACACAGTCACAGTCACACCGGGTTTCCTTACCTCCTCACCGGCTGGTCCCTAGCCTTCCTATAGCAGAGTCTCAGACGTCCCGATTGTTAAAATAATTTAATCTCGGTGCTCTAACCAAATAACGAAATAACAGCTCGAGCTGGTGCCTCCGAGGAGGGACCACGAACAAAGGAAACCCTGGGCTTTTATCCTTGGAGAGTCCTAGCGCGTCAAGCGAGGGGATCGTGGGCTGCTGCCGTGTCTCTGAGGGTCCGGACCCATGGCTGGGGCCACAGGTCCCCTCCACAGGCCCTTTGTTATGCAGAGGGTTGGCACTTTACAGCCCCTTGCCTGAGGCTCTCAGCTTGCAAACTGAGCTACCTGCACTGAATGTATTCCTCAATGGTTAAGAAACCAAAATATTTCATACCTAGCCCTTAGATTTCACCAACGATTTACTCTGCTTGTCACTTTCGCCTGTTTCCATCAGTTCGGTCTCTGCATACATCGCACCAGAGTCATCAGGAGAGTGTGAAGATCTGTCTGTCTGAGGGGGTTGATTGCTGTGCTGTCAGTGAGTTCAGCAGTGTCCTTCCCAGACAGAGTGACTACGGGGAGAGCCCACATTTCAAATTACTGTGTTGTGTTGTAACTTGTATCTTTCCCAGGAATAACACTGGGCTTGAGAAACACGACTACTTGTTGATCATAGTATGCTTAGGAAGGAGAGAGAAACAGACCTAATGGTGCCAGAGCAATTAACCTGATTCACCTGCTAATCTCCTTTGAAGATGGGGACCTTGAAGCTGATCTATAATTGAAAACTCCGACTACTAGTGCAACTGTTCCTCTCAGCGCTTTAAAAATTCCCTCTAATGCCTCCATTACACAGCAGACGAGCTGTTTCATATTTTTCTTCACTGAAACTGCTTTTCCTAGTAAATTGGTAGGTAGTAGCTTAACCTAGGGACCACAAGGCTTGGCTAATAGAAGCCAGTCCAGCTGCATCAGAAAAGATGGAGACATTTCTTGCCACTGTTGCTGTGTGTTAAGAGCATGGAAGAATGAAAACAACTCTCAGAGGATTTACAGCCCTTACCACACACTGAGTCACAGCACTGAGGATTCAATAACAGGGGCCCTCCAGGCCCCTGAAATGCTTCTTTCAATGAGCATCCACTCCATCACACCAAGGCTAAGAGTAAACAAACTTTTCTATCCATATACTTGTCTTGGCCACATATTGGGTTTTCCTGATAATGCCACGGCAAACTCTGAAGGAGAAAGCAGTGCAGCTACTCCTTGTACTATTTCTGTATCAGGGATCAAATTAGCATCTCCGAGGGTGGGATAACTTAATAAGACTTAAGGGGGCTTGTCTGAGGGCTCTTTTTAAAAACAAGAAAATAATTTGGTACCTGTGAGGTTGTGCAATGAACACTGACATGGGAGAGGTGGAGGGAAGGATGGAGCGAAGGAGCAATGAGTGGGACCTCGCTCAGCTTTGCTGGACATGAGACATTCAGGCCGTGGAGGTGGCAGCAGACCTGGCTGTCGGATGCTGCCGCCCACCTTTCCCGGGGCCGCCCGAGGGCAGCCTGTTCCCTGCAAAGGTGAGAGGGAGGACGGGCTGACCAGCCCTCCATGGGGGCGGCCCCGGGAGCAGCGCACGGGGTGCCCTTTCCGCCGCCCTCTGGATGCGCTGTCCGGGGCCGGAGGGCTGGGGCCGCTCGCTTGCGGCCGGGAGCTGCCGGTGCGCTGCCTGCCCTGCCGGGCACCGCTCCGCGGCCAGCCCGGGGCCCGCGCCTGGCGGAGAAGGCGGCCGCGGGTCCCCGGCGCCGCGCTGCACCCCGCGGCCGTCCCGGGCAGCGGAGCCGCCCCGCCCGAGGCTCGGCGCGGCCGCAGGTGCCCGGGGAGGCCGGCAGTACCTCCGCGTCCCCGTAGAGGGCAGGGCCGCTCCGCGCCGGGCCGCGCTCGGCCCCGGCCTGGCCTCACTCCGGGCAGCGAGCGCTGGCGAGCCCCGGCGGGGCCGAGCCGAGCCGAGCCGAGCGGTGAGTGCCCCCTTGGCGTGAGCCGTGGCCCCGCGGCCCGCACGGCCGTCCTGCTGCCCGGGGCCATCCTCTGAGGGGGCTCGTCACGGCCGTGGTCCGGCGTAGCGGGATGGGACCGCTTTGGAGAAGCCCGATAAATAGGTTTGCATTCCAACAGTTTACGGTGAAGAGATGAAAAGCGATTTAAATTTCTTTTCAGAGGTACATGAAAGCAATATCCCTTTAATGATTTTTTTAACTGATAATTATTCTCGGTAATTAAGATATGAAATATACACTAGGACCTACATTATGTTCTAGGGGCAGAAGGAAGAGGTGAAAGAATAGGATGCTATCAGATGACCTCTTTTGTGGTGGTTCATTTCCTTCCACTGTGAAAATAGTAAACTTCCTAAAGCTAAAAGCAAGGGAAAAACTAGTTTGAACTATTTCAGCGAGTATTTATAACCTCTCTCTTAGAGGACCAGACCTCCTCTAACCCAGTGTTGTTGTAGCTATGCGTCTCTAATAGGAGTGTGAGACTTTACATGACCCCATAGTCAGAGGTCTGAGTCACTTTGACATTGTGGGGTGCCCTGCTTCACCTCTCTGCTGCAAGAAAATGTTACTAGTGGAGATCAAGACAGCCAAACAGAAATATTAGTCAGTATTTCTGTTTCAATTTGGGTAGAGCAGGGACTAGAGGTAAAATTCTCCTCCGTCATGATAAGTAGCCTATGAACATATCGCCTTTGTCATAAGCTTTTAGTCATTGTCAAATTCACTCTCATTTGCCAGGGAAATTATCTTAAGTCCTGAAACAGACACCTTAACACCAGGTCTGACAGCTGTTGGAGAACAGCAATCCTTGCTAATGCCACACCTGTGCAAGATAACCCTGAGAGAGTGCTAGACGTGACTCCAGGGTGGCTGGGCTGCATCAGCATGTGTGCAGATGCAAACTGTGGGGGAATTAAGGCTCTTTGTAGTTCAGTCCTTTCTTTTAAAGGAGTGAGAACATACAGTCTCCTTTTCCCATTCCCTTTTATGTAGGTTTTGGAAGAATTTGGAGACGGCAGCTCTCAACTGTAAAAGGAGTCTTGTTTAAGGAACCTTGATGGCCACCTTTGAGTGGACCATATACATATATAGGTATATATGCAGTTTTTGTGCTGTTTCTGGTCCTGTGAATGACCCCACTCATGGGACAATCTTATTTGTTGCCTTTCAAAGCTTGGATAGAAACCATGGCATAAGGTAACTCAGTGTTGTCAGATTTTAGTGGTTCTTCATGTGCCTCACAGCAGAGAACGGGGGTCTCCCAGGTGCTTACAGAAGCCAGGTGGCAACTTTAGCTCTTACCTTTTATACTCAGATGCAGTTATGTACTTAACAGTCTTGGAGTTTTAGCATGGATTCATGTGCTTGTTTTTACTGGTTGGAAGTTCAGGTCAGGCTATTCTTTATAAGTTAAAGGAGTTAGCAATGTGATAGGAAAAGAAATACCAAGATTAGGGCCAGATGACCTTCAAGCAAATTCAACAGGGTGTGGAATTGTGATTAGAATTGTTATTTGTCGCCACAATGTAAGGTATCGATTGGATTCTGAATTATTTTGGCTATCTTGTTTGTGTCTTTTAACAATAATAGAGTTTCCTATCAGCCTGTGGTCAGTAGGAGTGGAAATAAGAAGTAAAGGCAACAATGAGGTTTTAAAGCCTCTGACTCACTAGCTGCTACTCTTCTAGGCTTCAGTGCACAGCAGAGCATGTTCCTTAGACACAAATCACCTTTTTCTTCTTTTGTAGCTGTTTCAATTTGACAAGAGTTCTTCTGAGACTTTGTTTATGTGTGAAATGGCTATAGTTCAGGAAGGGAGAGGAAATTTTTGTTAATTTCTAGAGGCAGTGGACTCTGTGGTCATTCACACCTTTCTCAAGAGCGAGTTCCATGGCTTTGTGGATGCCATGAAGGGTACTGGTTTCTCCTGGGGTAGACTGTTAGTTTTGATAGCATGCAGATGTGGTCCTTGGGTAAAAAAGCCCTCAGTAAGTGGCATATATATTATAGATGCCTTTGTTTCTCTGCTCTTCATTGAGAGAGAGACTCAGACTTCCACCCAGTTCAGTGTTCAGTGCAGAGCTGAGAGATGGAGCCTAGAGCAACATCCCTGGGCAACATCCTAAAGAGGGTCTCCTCTCCATCCAGTGAAGATGTGTTTGTCTCCATTGAGGGTATGCCTAGAAGTCCAGGTCGATAATTTGAGAGCTCAGAGTCGGGCAGTGCATGCACATCCTGCCCTTCATCCCCTTGCAGGCATGTCCAGTTCATTTCAGGCTGCTGCCTGTGCTGAGCATTGCTCTGGGGTCCTGTGCTTAAAGGAGTGAGGGCACGGGAAGAGCACAGAGCACGGGGCCTGTGAAGTCATGAAAGAGTCATTTTCATATGAATGAAAGACTTTTTCCTCCCTTTTTCCTATTCTTCTCTATGGTCTGTGGACTGTTTTTATCTTTCATTTGTTTGCTAATGGTAATGGCCATTGGCATTTACATGGGAAAGAAGGGAGCACCCACACTTCATATGGCACTGAACAAAAGCAGTTCAGGGTTTGGATTTTAATAATCTTGGTTAAAGAAGTGTCTGTGCATAGTTCTTTATAAGCTATTGAGAATATTTCTTTTTAAAGTATTTTTCTTCATTTTAGCTACTTTGAGATGGCTTTTATTTATTCTTCATCTATGACTGCACTGATGTTGAGCTTCTGATTTTTTTTTCTAGAAAATATAGTAGAGGGCTATTCTGTTTATTTGGAGAAAAGCAGTATATTCCTGACTATTAGGCTGAAATAAAGCAATGAATAACATTGTCAGGAACTTTGCATAAAAGCAAAGTTTGTCAGTGTGAGACATGGTATGGTGAGTGATTATTGAATAGCAAGGCCAGAAAGAAGGTTTTCCTTGCGTCTGTTGGGTAAAGACTTGCTTTCAAAAAAAATAGAAAGAAAAAAACCTTATTTTAAAATAGCATAATAAGGAATTTTTCACATTCAATGTAAATTACTTTCTTTTGTTAATCTTAACAGTTGTCTATAGGAACATGGTGTTTTATGACAATTAATTTGGAGTTAAGTGGTTTTGTTTTTACTTAAAACAATGTCTTCTGGATTTATGATATTTTCACTGTGTGCATTTTCTGTTAAAACTTTATAGAATGGCACTTCCTTTGTTTTCTCTCTTTTTTTTTTCTTACTGTGCATTTTGGATGTGTACCCTCTTGCTTCTTTCTGTTTATTTTGGCCTCTGGCTGCCATGCAGTGGGAGATCAAGCTTAAAATGGTTTCAAGAGACCATTTCTTCATGTGAAGATTCTTCAGGGCTGCCAGGAATAACCAACAATTAATGCAAGTACTGTTCTAATACTTGTTTGGAGTTGAGTCACACTGATGTTTGTAGCATGAATTTGTAGCACGGGGAAAACAAACACTGTGTGCTTGGCACCAGACAGCTTCAGGTTGGAAGAACCATAAGGGAGATGTAAGTGGGTGAAACCCAGGAGGAGGTAGTAAATAAAACAAGACTGGATGGTAATCAGTGTTTGGTATGAGAGAATTAATCTGAGGAGGTGTTGAAGCAGAGGAAAACAAAAACAAAGTCAAAAGTATGCTTGAGACCATATGTGAAGGTTGAGGATTATTTGGTTTGAAATGCATTAGGAAAGCAAGCAGAGATGAACCTGTGGTTTCAGCTGAAAATAAAGTGCCTAGCATGTGGCTGAGGGAGGGCAGAGTAATGAACCTCTCATTTTATTGAGCTGCATGAGTTGGATAAACAACTTGTAAATAAATTTGAAACAAGCATTACCCCATTTTAAAGAACAGTAGCTTTTAAAAGTGAAACTTATGATGCTCATTGTGTTCCTTGATTGCTTGGCTGAAGATGAATGGCTGGATTTTGCTCTCTGAGATCATAAAGCTGCATTATGTGTTATCCTGAAATTAGGGGAAAGGCATAACCAACAGGTACAAAGCGTAGGAGTTTCACAGTCTGGGAGTAACTGTGATAATGGAGAGACTCAGGAAAATGCTTTAACTTCTAGACAGTGTTTTACTGTTTGCTTACAGAGAGTAAGTACAGTCTCACTGGTGCAACAGTGGAAACCATGAAAACCACCAAGGCTCAGATGGAAAACCTGTGATTAATTTTATTATCTTAATAATCATGTGGTGATTCACAGAAAGTGCCAGGGATTTTTTCCCATTTCAAATGGATTGCTATTTTACTTGCATACATTCTAAGTAATAAAGCTGAAATTATTTGTAACAGAGCTCAGCTGAGCTAGATGGGTCTATACCAGCAGAGGATTTGTTCCAGTTTCCTCTTCTGTATTCATTAGAACAATTGGGAAACTGTTATTTTCATGATGTAATGCACTGGTTGTTTTAAGAGCTAAGTCCCAAACAATGTGCTAATTGGCCTGAAATAGTGCAGTGCGTGTGGTGCCCCCTTGGGATTTGAAGTTACAGACGATCCTATTTGTTAGTGGCTTCAGGAATTAAACCTCTCATGAGTGTTCTAACTGTGCTTTTGTAAGGACTGAGTGAATAAGTGCATGATAGTTCGAAACACAGTGTTCAGAGCAATTGTTCTGCATTACATGATTGCTGGGCAAATTAGACTTGCAGTGGAATTTTCCTTGCAGGCTACTGTGCTGAAGTTTTCAGCTCACCAGCACAGGGTCACAAAGATGTGATAGAAGGTATGACTATACCCTGGTCTGATTTTCCAGAAACCATTTAGCAACTTCTAATGGAAAAGCAAGACAGATACTTAGAAAGAGGAATGCAACATATAAGCAGAGGCTTAAAACTTATGAATTTAATTGCATTTCACGTAATTTGTCTGTATGTTCTGTTGCCAAGGTGCTATGCTTTTATACTGACACTGCTTTACGATGTTGCTGAGTGGTGGAAGAGGAGTTGGAAAGAGTTTTGACTTTTTACAGCTTTGTAAATGATGGTGAACAATTCAGCAGTTTGGAATTTAGATTTACAATTTTAACTGGATGTGCCTGAGCAGCTCATCAGGGACACAAAATTGATTAAGATCTTGCTACCTCCCCACCTGCCCTCCCTCATTTAGGCTTCTGCATCAACTTGATTAGCTGAACAACTCTGTTCCTAATTTTTCAGATTTGCTCAGGATGTCTCCAGAGTAAGGAAGATGATATTGTGCTGGATTTCATTTGATCCGTGTCGGTGGTTTCATGACTGTGAGAACAGGGAATGTGTTTTGTTTTCAAATTAAAGGTTGTGTTTTTGTGCGGTGAGGTCCCAAACTCAAGGAGAAATTTCTGCAGTGATTTCTACAGTCAGCTAAAACCTACTGAGTTGTTGTGGGCCAAGATCAATGGTTGCATTCCTGCTGCTGAGACTCTCCTGCCTTGGGACTCATCTCTGGGCTGAGTCTACCATGAGACACATGGAAGGTATAAAACTCGTGGGTTAGTAGATGTTTTACTGATGAATAATGATTCAATTACAGAACTTAACTATAATACCTGCTAATGGGAGTGAAGTGCAGAGCAAAAGAGGCATTGTAGGCCGGTATATGTGAAATGTGAATTAATTCAAACCATGTAGAGAACATTGGAGACTTCTGCAGTATTTTTGTAAGTGTTATATGTGCCTCATTTTAATTGCTTGATGTTATTCTGCCAAGCTGCATGAAATTAAATAAAAGGAAACTTACAATGGAACAAACAGGAAATGAAATAATAACTGGAGTAAGATGTCTCTGGAGAGAATGGCAAGGGATTTGCAGTAATATTTGAGAAGTTATTAGATGTGAGAGTCCCACCTGTGTGCTCCAGCAGCCTTGTTTTTCTTATACCCATATAAAACTATATAAACTACCTCATGGAGAGAGGTGACGGTGGGAAAGCCTGCATGCATGAGAAGCAGAGGCTGGATGCAGAGGCGTTGGGAGAGGGATACAGAAGGAACGTTATGTTATATTTCTTCCCCTCTTTCTGTACCCCTCACCTCAGCAAGTTTGGATTGGATGGGACATAACCACAACAACTGACAAAACAATAATTTGTGAATATTTGAGTCAATGAATGACTCAGTGTTTCCTCCACCTATTCACTGAAGTTGATGCCCATCATCCACCACTCCCCAGCTGCCCTTATACTTCAGTATCTCTAATTTTCCTCTTGCTGCTCACCATTACTTGCAGCCTCCTGATGCATAGCTGAAATCATGGAGCAGTACTCCAGCTCTGCCTCCTTGAATTCTGTGGGTTCTGTGCTGTAGATGTTGAACTCACGCTAGGCTCAGAATTTACTAGAGGAGCACTGTCAGACGGCATGGTCTGTTTTTCAGCCAGTTTGGGAGAGAGGCTAGTTTTGGCTAACTTGGTATATTGTGGGTAAGAGCTTTTTGCTGTGCAGTCACCAGCAGCAATAAAGACTTTTCTGATTCCATCTTCTGTACTGTGTGGGTACTGCTGTCATTGTTAAGCTGTTTCCTCTAGTGCTGCTTCACCTCTAGCCTTGCCATCAAAAATGGAAGCACTTGCATAGGCTACTCATCATTACATTTACTGTTACACTGCCTAACCCTGGTCAAATGGGAGAAATTTGTCCCTTCATAAGTGGAATTTTAGTGTCATATGCATTGGCCAGCCTTGGTCCTTCTTTAGTGTGTAGGCTTTGCAGTACTGCAGTTTGGTCAAAGCAGTTTGTTCAGTATGCTACTGTGATTTCAGGTATACAGAAAGAACCAGTCTGCTGGTCACCAGGCTGGCATATACTATCAGTTTTTGGAACATAATGTTTGCATCTTAGTCAATGTGCCTTTTTTTCCCCCCCACTTAATACAATGGAGTTAGCATTTTTGCAGACTGTGGCTCCCACTGGAGCTGACTGAGCTGGTATTTCTGTTCTCTGAGCCTTGCTTGTGGTTTCCATAAAGCTGAAAGTAGTTCTTGGTGCTGATTATGTTTTTTTCTGGCCGAAAATTTCAGTCCAATTTAATCTGTACGAGATAAACCTTCTTGGGTTTATTGAATGTTTTTTGAATGTTTTCCAAAATTAAAAAGAAAGCATTCTCTGTGAAGTTTTCTTAATTTGAAATAGTCTGTGATGTTTCTGCTAGAGTAAACACCTTTTGCTCTAAATGTAGTCAGTTTTTTGAAGTGAGTTTGATATGGAACTCAGGGCATCAAAATAATTTGGCTTATTGAACTGTAAGATGGGAATACTCTTTTTCTGTCAGGCCTGGGAGCTCCCTCCTGGTAAGCTGTAGTAAACTCCTAAATATTAGTATTGAAATTTTTCACACCATCTGCCTTTTTATTTGATATCTCATCAAAATGTTTGGGGTTATTTTTAAAAATGAATGCGTGGGGAAAATAATGTATTGCTTTGTCACTTGCGAAAGCCCCTTCTGTCATGGCATTGCAGGGTAGGTTTGGCAGAAGTCGGCATTTTTAGAGGAAAATGCTCTGCTGCTTTTATTTAATTCTTGCCAAGTTTGGAAGTCTCTGAAAAATATGTGTCAGTAATAAAATTCTGGAAGCTCACCTGTCATCTCTGTGCAATTAGGGAGCCGATGTCCCATCCTGGCTGAGCAAGCAGGAATGTTGCAGCCAGGGTTACAGTGTGTGTGAACAGACCTCCCTCCCTAAGCAGTGCCTTAGGCTGCAGGCTCACGTTAAACCACATCCTGAAATGGAAAAGGGGCTGCTGTTTCCAAAGTACCCAGTGTTATGTTTGCCCAATTATCCCATCAAAAAAACCCAAACAATATTTAAGGTAGCAGCAATTTTCATTAAATAATTTAGAAAATATATAAACAAGGGATAATTTGGTTCAAATAATAGCGCATAAGCAAGAGATACCGTGGGGTACGGAGGGCAGGGTTCAGTGACCCTTGCCACCTCACGTACAAGCTTGCCAAGTGAAAATCACCCCTTATATGTCATGTCTCAATGCCATCTCCTCCTGTTTTCGGTTTGTCACTTTTCTGTCTCCGCCTTCATTACCACCCTTATCACGCATGCGCCGCCACTTGGTTTGGTGGTCGCACAAGTCTTTGGGGGTTGTCACTGATGAAGGCCCTGTAGTCTTCTTCGTTGTCCTTTAATTCACCTTTGGGTTACACATGTGCACCAAGCCAGTACAGCGTAAGCCAAGACTAACATATCACTGCATCTACATATCAAGGCAATAAGTCCCTTATAATTAGCATTTTATTGGACCCAACCAGGTTCTTTGGTCATTTTTAGCAACATTATCTTCAGCTTCTTTCCTGTGGTCCTTGAAAACATCTGGGAAGGGGTGGGGGTGGAGCCCCTCCTCTCCCTCTCTTCTTTGGCATTACAACTTTTTAACTATTTATTATTTTCAAATATTAATTACTGTATCAATACCAATTACTGTTTCAATTTTTATCAGCACAAATCGTACCTATTTATCACACCAGTGACCAGCAGGTTATTTAAATGCAGATGAAACACATGCCAGGCTGTGTCAGGAGGTGGAAAGAGGGAAAGAGGGAAGGAAGGAAAGAGGGAAAGAGGGAAGGAAGGAAGGAAGGAAGGAAAGAGGGAAAGAAGGAAGGAAGGAAAGAGGGAAGGAAGGAAGGAAGGAAGGAAGGAAGGAAGGAAGGAAGGAAGGAAGGGAGGGAGGGAGGGAGGGAGGGAGGGAGGGAGGAAGTGGTGGAAGGAAGGAAGGAAGTGGCGGAAGGAAGTGGTGGAAGGAAGGAAGGCAGTGGTGGAAGGAAGGAAGGGGCGGAAGGAAGTGGCGGAAGGAAGTGGCAGAAGGAAGGAAGTGGCGGAAGGAAGTGGCAGAAGGAAGGAAGGAAGTGGCGGAAGGAAGTGGCGGAAGGAAGGAAGTGGCGGAAGGAAGTGGCGGAAGGAAGTGGCGGAAGGAAGGAAGTGGTGGAAGGAAGGAAGTGGTGGAAGGAAGTGGTGGAAGGAAGGAAGGAAGTGGCGGAAGTGGCTGAAGGAAGGAAGTGGCAGAAGGAACGAAGTGGCGGAAGGAAGTGGCGGAAGGAAGGAAGTGGCGGAAGGAAGTGGCGGAAGGAAGTGGCGGAAGGAAGGAAGTGACGGAAGGAAGGAAGTGGCGGAAGAAAGTGGCGGAAGGAAGGAAGGAAGAAAGAAAGAAAAAGAAAGAAAGAAAGAAAGAAGGAAGGAAAGAAGGAAAGAAGGAAAGAAATTTGGACATGGGCCCTGGTGACTCAGATAGGAAAGGGAGTTACCTGAGGAAATAGGAGTTCTAGTGGAAGATGCTGTGGTTGCTCAGAGATGTCTCTGAACCTCTTTTTTTAGGTTCTCAAGCCTTATCCTTCCCTGGTTTCTATAAAGAGCTACATGAGCATGAGGAAAGGATCCCTGTGAGAGCCCAAAGTCTGTCTTTGGAGCAGGGGCTGGGCACCAGGTTTTCCATGTTGATTTCTGCTGGTCTGCATAACACAAACCCTGCCACCACGTGTGCATTTGGAACTCTGTCACACAGAGATTAACGTCTGTTGGCACTGAGATTGAGACAATGTTTGTACTTTTTGTCTTGTAAAATGTTCATGTGTACCTTATTTGAGCTTTGATTTTATATATATATATATATTTACTCCATTCTTGCGTTGTTTTGGGAGAACAAGTTGTTATTAGTAGATGTAAACCTGAGACATGATTTAAATAGGATGAAAGTTATTCAAAATAGGAATTGTCTTGAGGTTTTTTTTCTTATGTCTTCAAATATTAATTCTTTGATTAATATTTTATGTGATTGAGTTTGTAGTATGAATTTTACCAGCTCATACAGGAAGCAGCAAATACAAATTGTGGGATCTAACAGCTGAACAGATCTAACAGCTTTAAATTGCCCCTACAGTGCTGTGGTAGACATCAGTGTCACAGACTGTCCTACCTGCTAAGCCTCACTGCTTCATCATTTCTAACCATGGCTGCATCATTTCTAACCACGTCTGGTAAAGCCTTCAGGCTTTACTGGGGCTCCTGTCAGGAGTCATATGTGTACCTAATAAGTCACAGTCCTGGAGGTTGCCACCTGAATGGAGAAAGACACAGGAAGTAAGTGACACATTCAAACAGAGGAAAAAGAGGAGGCAAGAGTGGGATGGTTTGGTCAGATGTGGTTTGGTGTTGAAGTTGGTGGGCAGTGCTACCCCATCAGCAGGTTCAGTCTCTGCTGACACTGTCCGGTGCAACATACAGTCCTCTGCAGGTGAAGCTTCTCCTCAGGAACAGCTTGGCTTCCTCCTCATGTTAGTCAAACAATTCCCTATGGTTCCCTTTACTGAAAAGTTGCTCTAGAACCAAACCCTTTGGCAGCCAAATCCTTGTCATCTTTAGTTTAAAGTAATTTTTTCCCATGTTAACAAATGGCCATGCATTCCTTGTTGTCCTCTGGTTTGAAGGATGGTTTTGTGTTTTCCATTTTGGCTTTGACATATCAGTGTTTCTTACATGAAAAGACATAGCTTTTACCTTATGAGCATGCTTACAGTGGAGTTGTTGCTGCAAGTGTGCCTCTGTAGACACACCTGACATACTTTGAGCTTCCTCATTGACAGATGGTTAGCAACACGGTTGCCACAGTTTAAAGGTCAGTACCAGGTGACCAGATTCATTTTGAATATTCTAGGTTTTGGGATTTTTTAATAGAACCTAGATTTCTGGAGATTGAAGACCTAAGTCTGCTTGCAGAAAGCTGTGGTCTTTAGAATTTTTAGATTCTTCTTTAGAATTCTTTAGATTCACCTCAAGCCTCTGGCCAATGTCAGGGCCCCTCTCCAAAACAGTTCTGAAAGCAACATCAGTTCTCTTGGCTGCGCTTTCCTGGTCTCAGGATGGAGCCACAGTGATTGTTTGGAGTCATTCTGCACTCACAGTTCTTACAGGCACTGCATCTTGCCCTGCTCAACCTTGTTTTGTGTCCATTGACATGCTTTTCTTCACTCCTGATGTTCAGCTCTATCTTGAAAGACTACTTTGAAGGAACTTCCTTTATAATGATATTTTTGCCTGGTAATTTCCCTTTGCTCTTGCTTATCTTTTAAATAGTTTATCTGATTTATACATCTTATACTTTTGCTGACTTTTCCCACTTTTTCCAGTTTAGCCTATGGAGTACTTTGCCAAATGATTTATTAAAATCCAAATTGCATTCACATTTTTTGTGGGAATGAAATAGAAAAGAGACATTTTGGACTAGTATGATATGATCAGTCTTCTGTAATGTATTTGATCTGCTTTTGTTTTCCATTCTTTTGTCAAGATCTGTGTGCTATCTGTAGATGACTGATGTGTCTGTGCTACCAAAATGACTTTTTTCCCTCTTTCCTTCCAAGCATAAACACCATATTTGGCTTTCTTCAGCCATGTGGTACTCCCTCATTTGATGGATTTATTTAATATCTGTGCTATCAGACTTAAAATTTCATGTACCAGTTCATTCGGTGTTCTGTGATTAAGATGGTTCTGCCACCCAGACTTGACAGCAATAAGCTCTTTGGATTTTGCTTCTATCTCAGTAATTTCTGTCCCTGAGAACTCATTCTTATTAGCTGTCATGTGTCTGCTCCACTGTTCACCATCTGTTTGGGATTTTGAAAATGAGTGGAGATAGTAATTTCTTTTGGGAGGTATGTGTACTTTTAACATGACGTCTGCCCTACTCCAGTGAAGAACTTAATGACTCTTTCATGTGCTTGCTGTGGTAATTTCTTTGATGTTGTGGGTTTTTGTTTTATTGGCAATTTTTTTTGTTTGTTTCTTTTAATATTAAAAACGTGTCTGAAGGACTGTCTCATTCTCTGTATTCTCTTAGCAGTCTGGTCCATCTTCAGCAACACTGCTGCTGTCTGTTATCTGAGTTTTGGGACAGCAGAACACATTCAGCAGTTACAGTTTTCATTGTGTAATACCTCTTTTTACTGTTTCTCCTTGAAGTTACCTTGTGCTGGACCCCTCTCTTACCAGACTTTCTGCCCTTGGGGTAAAAGCTGTTATAATAACTCTGTCACTGCTTCCTTCAAGAAATTCACCATCACTGCACACATCTTGAAGGGTCTCTGCTTTTTTTAGTGACTTTGTGGAAGTAAAGAAAATGATTATGGGAGAGCAGGATGATGTAGGTTGTCTTTCAAACAATTAAAGAGAAGACAATAAAAGCATATATATCTGTAAAAAGTACTGTGGACTGTAGTTACAATATCTAATTAATCTGAAGCTAGATACTTTTTAGTATTGGGCCTTCTGTCCCCTGCTGAGGAAGAGGCTCAATATTTCTGAAGTATTCCAGAGTAATTCCGTTGCCAGTGACACAGATCATAAAACAAACCCCAGAGTTTTACAGTGGTTTTCTTGGGGAGAATTTAAATTGATCTATCTTTCTGGTTTCTTTTAGAAGTCTAGCAATTAGGAGCTTTGCAGACTTTCACTGTCAGCTTTTTCTTTCTGAAGATAGTTCACGTAACAAAGAGTGACCCAGTCTTGGAGTGGGAGCAGAAGCAGCGTGGGTTTTGAAAAAATTTAGCCAGCTCTAATTGCTCCATGCCAAGGATGTTACTGTACAGTGAGTTTTTGAATTCATATAAACTGCACCAATTAAATTCTGTGTGGACAATTCATGGGCTCTTTGTTATCTTCTGAAAAAAATGGAAACTGCGAAGCAGGAGGGATGTATTTTTAGTTTTCTTTTAGTGCTTCTGTGCGGCACAGGAATTAAATAAAGGCACCTTGCTTAAAAGGGCACAGATAAAATTGTACGTGGTGTGCTGCCATTGCCTGCTTTACTCAAAGATCCGTGTCTGCTGCCACGTGTAAGATGCACTCGCTGTGAACCCTCCACCTGACAAACTGTAGCACTCTGGAAGCTGAAGCAGTTTGTGACCTGAGGAGATAGTGCTGAGGGGTGAAGGAAGGTGTCAACATCTTTTGTCCTGGTGCAGGGATGCAGTCGAGTTCAAGCTGTCAGTGTGTGATCAGACCACAAAGGACTGTAAGCAGGGCTGGCCTTGTGAAGAGCCTGCTCAGTTCTGGCAGGGTTTGGTAGCACCAGTGCTGTGATATTCAGACTGAGCTAAGCCCTTCTGGAGGCATCTCAGCAGCACTGCTGCTTCTGGGCATTGCCTGAGCATGTGGGTCTGACAGGGCCACGCTGGCTCCACAAAGAGATGCTTGGCTTTTGAGGGTGAGCATTAGGTTGGAGCACTAGACTTGAAACAAATCCAGATTTTCATGCTCTGCTAATGCCAAGTTAGCCAGTCTTCCTAGAACTGGAGTGTTAAAGTTCAGATCCACTGGTGTCTTTGTAGGCATCAGAACCAACCTGTTAGGACTAAATGAGGGCAGGAGACCCTGCGAACCTGAGCTGACTCCATGTGCCTTGTAGTTTTGCTCAGAAAGCCACAACTTTTTTCCATAAATGTTTGGTACCCTGGTACTCTATTCTCAGTTTTTAAAAAAAAATAATTCCCAAAGTAACCAGCTGGGGAAAGCAGCATTCCCAGGGCAAACTGCAGGCACTATAACTCAAAGGTAGGTTGGATTAGCTGGAACTACATGTGCAGCAGGTGGCTGTTTCACCTTGCCAAGGCTGGTGTATGTGTTTGTGTGATGGCATTTTTTTAAGACGACACTCAGCATGTTCTGGCAGGTAGGGGGGAACCTATAGCCAGAGCTTTAAGCTACATGTTTTTAGCTGTTTACTAAGTATTTAGGAAAGGAATAAATGTTTTATTATGTGTGTCTGTACCATGATGATATTATAAAAAATTCTAGGTAGGCTTCAAGCATTCTGCTGCTTGCTTACTGGGACCCAGCAGGACTAAATAAGATTTTGCCTGTTTTTTCACTGTAGATGCAATCCTGGATGTTTTTCTATATTGAGAATCATCACAGAAAGCAAATTAACCTAGCTCCCTGCTACTGCAGGTCCTCCATGCCCATTTGACAGTGTTCTTGATTCCTGACTCTTGTTCTTCAACAGATTTGTGTCTTCTACTGTTCTGCTCTACAACTGGAGATTTTTTTAGGGTGTTTGGGAAGTCTTAAGTCTATGCTGAATCTGAGCATAAAGAATAGATGATTGTGAATGCAGAAAAATGCAGTTACTTGTTTTCCATTTGAGTATCAGAATGCAGCTTCAGCATGTATGCACACTGGAGTCATGCCATACCCCTTCAGACATGAGTTGACATCCTTAGTAAGTTTTTAATTTTTTTTTAATGTCCATACTGCCTCACTTTCAAGTGGACTAAATTTTAGCCACTCTTCTCAGCCAAAACTATAAAGCCAATTAGCTGCCCCTCTGGATGATTAGGTCAGACATGTTAGGGAAACATGATGAGAAATTGTCACTGAGAGTGCTGCAGCACTCATCATCTTTGTGTGTGCATTGACAGAAATCGGTGTCCAGGAAAAATAATGCCTTTAAGAGCTCTTGGTTGAAAATAATAGCTTTACAGGTGTCTGTAACTGTCTCTTGCTGTGAAGAAAGAGATTTGAAGTAACTGCAATTCTTCCATTTTCAGACACTGAAACTATGGAAGGCAATTAGATTTCATAGTTGGCTTATTTTTTTTTCTCTATTAGTGGGAGGAAATGGTGGAGCAGTTTTGTAAACACTGCTAATGCTCAGTTTCTGGAGTGGCACTGGATTTGATAAAAAATCTTATCAAAAATCCTGCAGTTTAACTCTGCAGGACTCAATAGAACTATGAGGTTGATTATGTAAAAGGTATTTGAAAGGCTGGAGAGGCTGAACAGCAATGTTTACTCTCTTTCATTAAAGAAGAATCAACAGCAAGATGCAGAACTTAGTGTTTTGCAATTCAGAAGTTTCAGGCTATGGTAATAAATTAGAAGATCAAATTACAGCAGTGCTTTGATTTAAAAAAAAAAAAAAACAAAAGAAAAAACCCACCCAAACCATATGGAAAAGTGGTACTATTGGATATTATAATTTCTTTTGCCTGAAAAATATCACTTTGATATATAAACAGTATCATTTATGAAAGAGAAGTTGCTGAGTTGTATTTATATTAGTGTGAAAATCTAATTTCTCTTCCAGTTTGTTTACTGGAGGCCATCACAGTTAGTACAAGCAGCTATGTGTGTGTGATAATGACTAATAGGGTGGCTGTTGATGGTATTGAATGTTTTAAAGCTGTTAGTTTAAATGCTTAAGGTTTATTATTAAAAATGAGGAATTAGATTCTTAAATAGATAACATACATAACCTCAAGAAAATGAAATATAACATATTGGAGTCTTAGAGAAGCTTAAACTAAAATTGTCTGCCAGCAATTTTTTTTAAAAAATCAGATTAGCTCTTAGTTGAGGTCTCTGCTCTATAATGTTTGGATTGCCAGAGACCATGGGGAATATCTCCTTCCTTTGTAATTAAGTTGAACAGAGTCATGTTTATGTTACATCCTTGAAAGCCCCTCTTTAAAGGCATGTAAGAGAGCCCCCTTTAGCAAGGGAAATGCTGTAGGCAAATGCAGTGGATATTGATACAAATATATGCTGTTTAATGAAGAAATCTTAGAGACCAAAGTTCAACAACAGCAGAGGTGAAATGAGAAACACTTGGGCAAGTACAACAACCTAAACCCTACGTAATTGATCATGATATGAGCACAATAACATAAAGGTTAAGAAACACAAAATCTCATAGAGAAATGTCTCTGAAGTGGCTGGAGCAGAGTGGGTAATTATTCACGGGCCTGTGATCTCTCCAGCACAAACAGTTCTGTGCTGTACTGAGGTCAGTGCTGCTTAGCCTTTTGCAGAGCTTCTGCTGTAAATGCAGTTGAGAAATTGTGGTTATATTGTGAAGATGAGTGGATTCTAAGTTCAGGAAACTTTCTCCCTCATCCCTAAGAGCCAAAATGAAGTGGCTTTCTTTATGGTCCTATTTCAAAAGAGGTAACTTTTCTGCTGCTCCTTAGCATCCCCAGAGCTTTATTCTTAAATCACAAGGGTTGTTTTCCTCTCTTGCCCACTCTAATCTGTAATTCCTTTTGGGTGACATTACATTGTTTGGTTTTTAGCTGAGATTTGAGACTTTGATATACTGTTCAATCTCTGTCTCTTTCCAAGAACTTCTAGATGTTTGGCATTGCTCTGGGTGTCCCTGGAGAGTTTTGAAGGTGATGAGCTGCAGTGGTGGTCTCTGTGAGAAGGGCCCAGAGGCTGCTCCAAGCTGGACATAGCCAGCTCCAGTGGATTCACCACAGGACACAGTAGAGCCCATCAGCCACGAGCGTGGCACCTCTGTTAAACCTATTTTCAAAAGGGACAAAAAATGCTGGACAGGAAATGGAGGAGGGGGAAAAGTGTGACAAACAGTAGAGGGAAACAGAGGTCAGAGAAGGAGGAGGAGAAAGAGGTGTCTCCTGATACCTTAGCAGATGCTGTAGCCTGAGGAGGAGCCCACACTGCAGACAAATTTTTTCCTTAAGAACAGCAGCCTTTGGGAAGAGGGTGGGCTGGAGCAAGGGAGAAGAGCAAAGAGGGAAGGGGTGGTAGAGAGGAACCCTTGTGTACTGACTGTAATGCCCATTTCCCCTGTGCTGCTCAGGAGTTGGAGAGTGGAGGAGTGTGAGGAGTGAAATGGGGTCTGGAATGAAAAGGAGGAAGGATGTTGTTTTAATATTTGTCTGTGTTTCCCTTGACAGTAAATTGAAGGAGTTTTCATCTGTCAAATCTGTCTTGCCTGTGAAGGTAATTGGTAAGCAATACCTCTGCCTTTACCTCCACCCACAAGCTTTGCCATCCTATTTTCTCCCCCTTTCCTGCTGAAGAGGAGTGAACAAACAGCTAGGTGGGCATTTGGCTATTTGCTGAGGTTTCTCCAGTACTTTATGCTTGGGTCTTTATAGTTTCTCCAGTACTTTGTGGAGGGTCAAGAGTTACATACTGGTCTACCTTCTAATGACAAGAAACTTTAGCTGTGCATTATGCCACTGCTTTGCTGTTAGGCACAAGTATTCTGTGAAAAGCAATAGGAGCAGAGACCTAATTGATTCTTAAAAAATTATACTATGAAATAGACTTGTAGAATTTTAAATTTCAATACATGTTATTTTATCTGGAATTTTGATTCTCTCTATTGTCTCTTATCTTCCCTCCTTACTGGGTGGTCGGTCCAGTCGCCAGGCAGGGAAGGGCTGTGGGGTGAAAAAAATTAATTCTACTGTAAAGTCTCCCTGACTTCAGTGAGCTTATGGAAGCATTAACCCTACGAGAGTCTCTTTGCATGGTTGGATCTTTGATTTTAACAAGTATTTATCTTGAATTCAGTATCAAGCCAGGAGAGACATTAGGGGGTTTGCAACATGAAACAGATGGCTGTTTCTTTGGAGGAAGCTAGTCTGAGAATTGAAACCCAGTCTAATTAAGCAGTTGACAGGTTGAGTCCCTCATCTTTTCTGGGCAGGCTGCAGCAAAATTAAAAATGCGAGTCCTGGAAATAGTTAATTAAAAGCATCATTTTGGCCATGCAAGTTGCTTCATTGAACTGAATGGGATTTCTCCAGCGATCAGTCACCTGTGTTGAAGTGTTTCCAGGGTTTTCATTTTTCATCTGTGAAGATCTAGACTAAGGTTCCTGAAGCTCAGGGAGTCTAATTTTTGTTGACTTTGTTATATTGAAAGTCTTAAAGTCACAGTACTGAGAAATACATAAACACTTCATCCCCACAAGCTTCCCCAGCTTAAGTTTTTTTTTTAACTACTCAGCTGCTGAGGTTCTACCCTTAACCCTAGAGAAGAACTGTTGAGGTTCTTCCCTCCTACCCTTAGATCCTGGGTGTGCAGGTTTTTTAAAGGCATCTTTGTTTTTATCAAGACTTTCATAGGCACCAGGACAGGTGAGTTATGTAGCCACTAGTTATTTCAAAGGAGGATAGTTTCAATTACTAGAAGTGCTTATAATACCCTCCAGGTTCCTCTATATCTTCTGAGCTCAGTGAAAAGTTTGAAATCAGATAAAACCTAAGTAATTTTAATTGTTTTGTGGAGATCTGATTCTGAAACTTTTCTGAAAATGTTTGTTGAGGCAGAATAAGTGTTGCTACACTTTGGGGCAAGGGCAGGCAGTTTGCTCAGAGCAGGAAGAAGTTACAGTATGGAAGGAGGATGAAAAGCACATGAACTTGTCTTTTCTGTTCTTCTTTGCCTTTAAAAAGCCCAGGTATCCATTAAAATACATCAGGTTTTATCTTCCTCATTTTGAAATCTACGAATTTAAAGTGATGACACTTGAACCTTTTCCTCCTACTTTCAGTCCTAGAAATACCTGTTGGAAGGACCATTCCTCCTTAATGTTGCAGAAAACAGAATGACAGTAGCACTTAACGTTTTCCATCTACATGAGGAAACTTCAGCATTTCTCCCTCTCATATTATGGAGGATTGTCATGGGTAAAGTGGAGATTGAGGTTTGCTGAATTATAAAATGCAGCTGTTTGATCTTGTATGTAGTGGATCAAAAAGAGCCATTTCTCATTATTGTGTGCTTTTCTCGACACATTTTGGTGCAGCTGAAATGTGCTATTACTATGAGAACTATGGGGGAAGCCATAGGTTTTCTGTCCTCTGGCAGTATGTGTAAAATAAAAATGAAGCATTAAAATTAGGATGTGGTGGTATGTATTCAAATCTCTGTAAAGGTTTTGTTTTGAAAAAGTCCATTTCAAATTGTCTCTAAGAACATAAAGACATTTTAAAATGTGGTTCCTATTTACCTCTGCTCATTTCTTTTATTAAAAGTTGTTGGTTAACATTGTAATTCATAGTTTGTTGATAAAACACTTTAGAATGTTCTGCAGTGCTTTCCATAGTTTAACAAAACAGAATTTAAGGCATGGCTAAAGGACTGGTATCTGTCTCTAGAGCAATGAGAGGAGAATTACTGCAAAGACATGCCTGGTTCAAGTACTCAGCCTTCTTGGTGAAGTGCTTGTATATCTGATAGAGTTCTGATACGTTTCTTCATCTCACTTTTGTTTTTATAAATGTCTCTTTCTTGGTGCTTAGTTCTTCTAAATGTGAGATGTAGGAAATGGAACAGATGTTTGTATAACTACCTATTGAGCTCATAGAAGAAATGCATAAAGTGGTATTTTCATTGTTATAATGAAACTATAATTACATTTGCTTGTGAGGTTTGAATTGGGTTCTTAACAGGAGCATGTTCAACAGGCAAAAAAATATTAAATGGCATAAAACATCATGTGATATTCGAATAATGAAAAATGTATCACTTAGCAGTGTTTGCATTATTCAGAGTTATACACATACAAGTGTCTGCTCTAATCCCTTGCCGGTGTGTTGTCTTGGTAACCAGCTACCTGCACACCTGCTCAGCTTCTGCAAGTGAGGGAAAATGGATGGTTATTGGCCACAAATATATTGAAATGGAATATAAAAATCCAGCAGAATGTTAATATTTAATAAGGCTGTGCCTTCAAACTTCAGTGTTCTAGCTAGTCTCTAGCAGCAAGTTTTATACCTGAACAAAAAGAGATTTGACATCATTTGTGTTCTTTCTGTAAAGCAGGGAGAAGTCAAATTCAAATTTGTACCCAAAGATCCTATAACACAAAGAAGAATGTAAGCAGTATGTATATTAAAAACAGTGTTATTCTAGTGAGAGTCTATTTTTTATTGAGTAGCTGCTTTGGAGTACTTAATAACTGTCGAGGAATTAATCACTTTTCTGAAAACTTCCTGTTTGCCACTGAACTGAGCTATCAGTTCCATACAGGTACGTGGACCTGAGAACCAGAAATGGGTGGCAGGGGACTGGGGAGAGGAGGGCAGGTAGACAAAATGCTGTTAGTATTGGACCTGAAAATACCCTCTGCTTTGCCTGAACTTCATTGGTAGAGTTTTACCTTAACTTGAAATAATTTGTCCTGCTTGCTTTATAATTACAACCTTCTACTGAGCATGAAATGGAACTCAACACTGGGATTTTTAAGAGCTGGTAAAGAAGGCATAAAGGCTTGTATGAGTATTTTTATTTTTCAACTCCAACTTTATGAATCACTTCTCAAAAAATGAGATTTTTGACTAACTAGTATTTTATTACCATACCTGGAAAAATCTAAAGCAAAAAGCTGAGTAAAATATGTAAATGAAACATAAGAATAGGGACCAAACCAGGGTTTTTTTTGGCACAGGGGTGCCTGGTGCACAACTGGAGCTAGAAACAAGCCAGAATGGTTATGGGACTGAGGCTGTGTGCAAACTGATACTGTCCCACTAAGAAATGTCTTCCCAGTGCGTGGGCAGAATGAGCTTGCCCTTGCCTACTGCTGCAGTTGTGAACCTTTGCTGAGAGGTGTCTCTCTATACAGATATATGTATAGTCAGAGATGACAAAGAAAAAATTATAATCCCAAGAAGGACAACTACTTGATGTTAACCAGTTGCATATTTAGCAGATTGTCTCCTGGGTAGGATAATGCATGTCACTCCAGCATTTCTTATCAAGAATGTTCTTGGCATCCATTTGTATGGTGTTACCTGAATCACAAAATGGGCCACATTGCTTTAGAGGGATTTTTACTTGTAGTATAAAAATTGGATGTGTTTTGCCTTTGTTGTTTTTTTAATTATTGGGGTTTTTTTTTTTTTTTTAATTCTAAAATGTTAAGGATTGGGAAATTAGAATATATATGGAGTGAGAAGCCCAGCTTTTTTAAAAAAGGCAACCTGAACCTGTATTGATGTTAAGGTGCAAGTGGGTTTGTTCTAAAAACTACCCTGGTGCTCTTTTAAAAATGCCCTTTACATCAGTCCTTTTTATAATGTAGGGTCTTACATATATTTGTGATACAAAAAGTTGAACTGTGTGATCTGGTAAGGTGGAGTTCAGCCTTAAAAAAAAAAAAGGCAGAAAGTCTTTATTCTAAATAACATGTAAAATATCTTGAGTTTAAAAGCTGGTTTTAATCTTTTTGTTTCTGCTCATGTTTCAGTAGCCTTGACAGCATGCTACATTCTGCCCACGCAGAGGAAGGATGCTTCCTTGTCTTAATGTGTAGATCCCATTGCACAAGACACATGGCAAAAACAAATGAATCACCACAGGAAGAGTTTCAAACTTAGCTATATTTACTCCTGTGCTTACTCAGAAGTTGATCTAAGATGAACTGGGCCTCTTTTTAGAATCATGTGTATGGATATGTGTGTAATTTATATACATAAAATATAAAAATGGAGTCTGCTAGATTTCTCATTAGCTGCCCTTACTATTAGCTGTTAGGTTAACTATTAGTAAAAGTCTCTAAGGGTAAATTTAATGCTATTGTATTGGCAGTTCTGAAGGCTGGAGGTCACAATAGTTTTATATGAATCATGATTTGCTTTTGTTTTGTAATTCTCTTACACTGTAGGAATATACTTTGCCTTGCTTTTGGCATCAGCATGATAAACTTGGGCAAGTGAAAGGACAGTGGTGATTGTGTTTTACTTTATAGGTTGTGTAACAAGCCCAGAGATTTTGCCAATTCAGATTTACACCTCAGGATGAAAGTGGTTTTACTTTCACAGTAATGTGAACTTAATAAATTGATAACATTTTGAAGTGTAAATTTAAATTCTGTGTTTCGGGAGTATGAGAAAGGATTGCTCTCTCTGTTAGACTGGTTATTCCCTCTCAGCCATGTGGGAAGGGTGTGTGCAACACTGAATCTAGTTAAAATTGCATGCTCACTTACCCTGCTCCCCTCTGCTCAGCCCTGGTGAGGCACTGCAGGAGGGTTGTGTTTAGTGCTGTCTATCTCACTCCAGGAGATAGAGTGTGTCCTGCAAAGCACCATGGAGAGGATCAAAGGTCTTGGAGCATCTGACACACAAGGAGAGGCTGAAAGAGCTGGGAGCTCAGACTGGAGAAGGGAAGCTCAGGGCAATCTTACCCACGCGCGTCATGGCCTGATGGAGGGGTGAGTAAAGAAGATGAAGCCAGGCTCTTCTCAGTGTGCCCAGTGACAGGATGGGAGGCAATGGGCACTAACTGAAATAGGGGAAAATCTGAATGAAGTAAAGATTTGTCCTTTTTAGGATGGCTGAGCACTGGGCCAGGCTGCCCAGAGGGTTTGTGACATCTCTGTCCTTGGAGATATTCAAAACCTGATTGGTGCAGCACTGAGCAACCTACTGTGGTTGGCCCTCCTTTGAGTAGGGGGTTGGACCAGATGACTTCCAGAGCTCCTTCTAACATGAATGCTTTTGTTAAATTAATCAGAAGGAAATTGCTAATTGTTTATATGTTCTCTTTACTCTTTCATCCTGACTGATGGTGGACACATGTGGAGGGATAGAATGTGAGAAAATAGAGATAGTGCAGAAGGTAATCTCACACCTGAGGAGTTGCAGCTGTACCAATCACCAAAGATTAGGAGCAGGCCTGCCCTTAATAGGCCACAGCTGTGTCCAGTAAAAAGATGAGTGCTACAAAAGAGTGGGTTAGCTGGGTGAGGGGAGAGCTGGAGTTTGTTGGCTGTGCTGTGAGGAAGAAGGAGTCAGTGCTGTGAGGAGATGTCCATGAGAAATCACCAAGAAGGTGTGGAACTTTTGCAACAAGATGACAACAGACACACTCAGTGTAACCCTGGCATCCAGAAGTTATGTTTAAAGGCAAGCATTATGCATCAAACAAATGATTTTTTTCAACATGTTGTGGATAGTGCACTTAAATTCTAGGGTCCTTTGATTCCTAAAAGCTGAGTATATGCTTGTTTCATTGAGAGCTTCAGAAATTGGTCTGTGCAGCACACTGATGTGCTCCACAGGCACACGGCCACGTGCAGAAAGCACAGCAGCATTGCATGGGTGACTTCGAGCACAGGCACGTGTCTACCCTTGGGAAATTCTAGTTATTATCACCCGAGGACATGACAAATTCCCATCCAACAGCACTCTGCTTGTTTCTGGGTAAAGTAGGCAATGCAGGGTTTTAGAGACTGCCAGCCCCATGATCAGCACAAAGGGGTTTTTTCCTACGTTCTGTTGAACTATTTCTGCCTGCATCTATAATTAAAATATGAAAGCTTTTAGAATTGTATGTTGCTCATAAACTGCAGATGTCAAGAGTCAGATCAGAAGGTAAACAGTTAAATAAAAAGGGTAGTTATTAAGGTCTGTATTTCAGAACCAGCCTCTGCTGTTTCATCTTGAGCCTGTAATCAGCAGCAGCTGTGAGGGAGAGGGAATATGAACATTATTATTTTAGTGTAAAAACCCAGTTCTGAATAAACCCTTTCTTGCAGATGTGTTTCTGGGCACCAACAGAAAATCTCATTGTGAAGACTTAATACCATTTTAGTATGCAGGATTGTCATTGACAGTGCACTCTGGAAAGGAGCAATTTGCTTCGGTAAGGGTAAAGTGCTGTTCAATCTAAAAGCAAACAAAAAAAGCCCAATCAACAAAACAAAACAGAAGCCAAAAGCCAAAACAGAAGTCATGGGTATAGTGCCTGAAATGCTTCACAGGACAGAAAGTAAGTTTTTTCTAAGATGGATATTAGGTGTGTATCTTCAAGAGGAATGTATATTTTTACAGCAGTGCTCTTTGAAGTTCCAGTGTACATGTAGAAATGACTGGCAGCTCCAGGTGGACATCTTTGGCAAATTAGAATTAATTTGCTTCCCACAAGTCATCACATTGTTGGGTATTCCTGTGCAGCTCTGTTTAGATTTTAAAGCACATTGACATTATTTGAGTGTTTTGATGGATCTCCTTCTGGACTTGGGATCATATAAACCTCTAGAAGTAACTTAAGGTTCACTTTGTTCCAAAAGAGAACTTCTGAAGAGATGCAGAATGGGGGAAAGGGTATGGGTGTTATTTTGGTCTCTTATTAGATCTGTGGTCTTCAGCTGTTTTTGAGACATGAGGAGGTGCTAGTGATTATTCACAGGTTCTGTATGCACAGTGTAGGGACAGCTTTACCTTTAAAGCAGTTGTAAACCATGCTGTAACACAGAGCCTTTCTGAAACAGTGAAGTCTAAATTTCTTTTCTTAAATACATTTTAATATATGTGATAATACTTGTATTAATCAAAACTCCAAAGATGAAATTTGGTGGCTGCGCATGGAAAACTGAGATATGGGAGGGAGTGGAACAGTCAGGATGCTGTAATTTTGGTCAGTGATTGCAGACAGTGATGCAGTTGTGAAGGTTAGGTTCAACAGAACTGCCTCCATACCAATTTTCTATTGGAGTAATTGATGTAAGGGAAGTAAGATTAGCCTTCAACTTTTGTGTGATGTGGGCAGCATATTTAAGCATGTATTTGTGTTTCTTCCTGTTACCAAGATATTAGCAAGATAGGTGATAAGCCCCAAATTAGAGCAATTTTCAGTGATGGCTGTATATCAGCTGATTGCTGCTCTGGAGTGGCACATCCCATTAGCTGTGCAGCTGTCCTCTGCTCCCTCCTGACTGAATGCTCCTCTGCTGCTGGGATCTGCCACCCCACATCTGACACTCAAGGGTGAGCTTGGTGGGTTGTTAGTAATCTCCTAATCTTATGGATGCATTAGATGTGCTGGCCTTATTTCTTCTCCATTTCCAGTTACTTAAATTTGACATTACTGCCTGAAGAATGTTTATTTTCTTTAAGGAGAAATGCTTTTGAAAAAGAGTTGGTTTTTTTTTTTTTTTTTTTAAGAGATGAGGTCATCAGTGGAAATAGCATTGCTCCTATTTTACTGCTGATTGTACTGATAAGCTTTATATATATTTTCTTTGGTCATCGCTGTGGTAAATTAGGTAGGATTAAAAATGAAATTATCAGTACAATCTGTAAAAGAAAAAATGACAGTTATGAGTTTGTGTGAGTTCGTGAGCAAAGTCTGAGCAAAATGTTAAAGGTGGAAAAGTTTTTAACTGCTGAATCTCGAAGGTCTTTGGTTTGATTTTGAGACCAAGCTAAACTTTGATTTTAATGTTCTACCTTGTAACCACACAGCACAGCTGAAAGCTTTAGGAGTTGGTCTACTTATTTTACTGTAGTTTTGTGCTTCTCTGCACTGCTTTTCTCTCCATGACTACTTGGAAAATGGTTGATATAAATCACTGGCCATGCAATGGAAGCAAAAATGGTACTTTCAGATTAAATTTAAATGTTTCAGATAGGCCATTGTTTGTGGAAGCTCTGCACCTTTAAGTCACTCAGTTATAAAAGTTAGTTATATTGATTCTTAATTAGCATTTTTATGGGATATGCAGGGATATTAGCAGACCTTGAGAAAGCATGGAACAATCTCCCCCCCTTTCAGATTAGCATATAGTTAAAATCTAATTAAGGCAGTACCCATTATACAGGGTCATAATTTACAATTTAAAACAATTGCCTGGTAAAATAACTAAATATGCATTAAAAGAAACAAAAAAAAACCTTAGGAATTCATGACCTTTTAAAATTGGAGTAATCAATCCAGACTTGTTTTCCACTTTAATGAATCCTGGCACCTCAGGTTTAAATGCCAAATGGTGTTTCTTTTCTCTCCTGTGGGTCTGAGGACATTTGTTGTAGAAGTTAAGCAGAATGACAGCTGGATTTGTCTGATGGGCAGAACTCCTGATTATCCTGTTTTTACTTTCCTCCATATGAAGTCGCTCACAGAAATTCACTTGGCTGCAGGGTAGAGGTAATTTGTCACAGGTATTGGGCTGATGTAACAGCAGTGGAAGGCAGTAGAATAGGGAGGGATTTTTCTATGTGGGTTTTTTTTGACTTGCAGATGTCGAACTTCTTTACTTTTCCAGTAAAGAAGTTCTATCTTAATGCAGTGAAATTTTTAGTAGTTGTGCTGTCTTTGAAAAAGCATGTTCACAGCTAAATATTTGAACAAAAAGAAAGTGAGATTTTTTTTTCCTTATGTTTCTGTATTTGCACGGTCAAATATGTCAATGCTGTTGAAAATAGTTTTGCTTATGAAACAGTTGCTCAAAAGATCTACTATTAATAAAGTAATATTCTAAGAGGAAATAGAAAACTTGGGGTTTCGGTTGTATCCCAGATAGAAAATCACATTTTATTTTTCAGGATGTAAATTATCCAGGTCTCATCCGCAAGGTGCTTTTCCCTTCAATTTGAGTAGTCTAATACTATAGTCAAAATTTTCTTGTGAATTTTTGCAGTTGGCACTGCACCTTTGGGGATCCCAGCATAAGGAGGCAGCAAAAGGACAAATGAACAGTAAATATTACTTCAGAATGGAGGAATAAGACAATACAAAATATGTAGTTTGATACTGGCTTGCATTTATTTGGAATTCCAATTCTCTATACACCTCAATTAGGAAAGAAAATCTTTCTTTTCAAGAAGTATCTCAAAGAGCAAGATGTTTAGAAAGTAATTCTTGCACGAGAGTAGCCTTTACAAGTTTTGGTAGCACATGAAATATTTCCCTAAGTTTGCTTTTATTTTTTGCTTCTTATAATCTGTGTTCTTGATGGTAATTCTGTGAGACAGAACCAGAAGCTGGCATGCCTTCCCACAGCTTGGTATAAATCTCCTCTGATACAAAATGAGTTGAGCTGCAGAGAACTTAAATGGTAATGCTGCAGACAGCAGGCAACCTGCTGTTTAGTATCACAAAGTTTTAACTTTGGCTTACTCCCACATCTTCCTTGTTCCAGTATGAATTAAACTGCCACCTTACCATGGCTGATGGCAAAAAGCTGTCCTTATCTGTAAACAAAGTAGTTGTATGATCAAAAGACTCACAATAATTAGCATTGCACAAAGTTTTACATACCACAGTGCAGGCTTCAGTCAGCTAATGAATAATCCCAGTTGTACTTAAAGATATAAAAAACTATCAAATAGGTTTGACTGTTGGGTATGAATATTGCATGGGTATGACATTCTGTCTTTAGAAGAAACATTTTTTTTCTCAGCCTCATAACCTGTATACTGGAAGAATGTATTTGATAAGTAGTACTGGATATTTTATGACATAATTCTTTTCTACAATACATACAATTCTTTTCATTAATTACCTTTCATTTTAAAATAAGGGCCTTTCAATGATAAGGTATCACAGCTTCCTTCCTTTCTCCTCTATATGAACTTTGATGTAACAAACTGAATGAACTAAATAACAAGGAGTCTTTCATTTAGCCTTTTAGAGGCTTAAACGTTCTAAGTTTTTCTCCTTTACATCTAATCAGGAGAAGAACATTTTTATGTCTACCTTTTTGCTACAAATCTGATCCTGCTAAATACTTCAGCTTCTTAAACTTTGCAGGATGTAGATGATTGGCTATGTTAGGAGGATTCATGAGAAGTGTTTCTTAGTTGGGGCAGGTGTAGTTCATCCACAGTGGGCTGCCTTGTGTCCCTTCCCCTGTGGAATGGGGGGATGTAATCCTGATCTGTCTCCACAGGATCTGGAAGAAAATGCTGAAATCAGGCACTGCTCTGGTGAATGTCAGACCTTGTGATGGGGAAGATGAAGGGCGAAAGGAATATGAAGCTCTGCCTCATAGCCAGTGGGGTGTTTTGCAGCTCTTGGTTGGAAGCTGTTGTTTCTTGGTTTACTGCACAAAGCAGGTATAGACTGACACTAAAAAATATTGCCTGCGTGCTTGCCCTCAGTCTGTGTTTCTTTGTTTCCTTTATCACTTGAGATGCTAATTCATCTGTAAGGCTGAAGTAATTAGGTATTAAGTCTTCCATCCCCTCTTCCCTACAGCAGATTTTTCATCCACTATTTCTAAATCCCATTGTTTAGAGCCTATGAATTTATGTGGGGTTATGTGCTGGGCAGAGCCCATCATGTGATGATCATGTGCTTGAAGGGAAGGTCCTCAAATCTGATCCTGAGCAGGGTGAGGAAGGTCCATCTCTCGCAAGAAGGAGGTTCTTAAAATGCATTGGGAATTCTGTGGTGTGCTTCTTAGTTCATTTAGAGGAGTTACTTATAACCCCGGGCTAAACTAGTTGCAAAGCTGATTTATTTATATTTCTGTTATTCATCTGATGGGGAACTAATTTTATATTAAAATTAAATCCTTGGTTTACATTGGGAGATTGAGAAATGAAAAGTTTTGAAAGTATAATGAGAATCGCCTTGTCTGTTCTTTCTTTCCTTCTTTTTTGGCTATTACATTAGTGAGATGTATTGAGTGCTAATTTTTTCAATTATTTTGACTATTGTTCAGGTTGTATTTTTCTGAAGGTGGCCCTACATCCTGTATAGCTGTAATTTTGGCTAAGGTTTTCTGACATGTTGGTATTTGTCTTCTCCTAGCAAAAGTCTCACCTTGGGAAAAGAAGCTTCTCTACTTGGAGCTGATTTTAATCACAGAATGTCAGAGTAAGCTGAGTTGGAGGGGACCCACAAGGATCATCTAGTCCAATTCCTGGCTCTGCACAGGACCCTCTCCAAGAGCCATGCCATGGGGCCGAGAGTAGCTGCTATTCTGAAATATTAGAGAAAGGGTAAGAGTTTCTCAGTGAAAATCTCAGTAAAGTACCCTGTTCTGTGATTGACAATTTCTTGCAAATAAGGAAAAGTGTTTGTGTCCTTTCCTGTGGCATATATTAATGGGTTGGTGTAAGTGTTTTAAACCAAGATGAGTTTTATGGTTGAAATTTTAAACGATTAAGTGTGCCATACATATAGACAGTGTCAGAGGGTTTTTGGCATGATAGTTACTGTGGTTTAATAAATTGATTTGAGCAAATAGATTTGTTTGGACTTGGTGGGTGCCCCTTGGTGGGTGTTGGGAAAGTGGTGCCCCACTTTCAGCATGTGGGACAAGGAGGTGCAGCTTCATGTGTTGTTGTTGCAAGCACTGGAAGCAGTTTTAAGAAACTGCAGTGAGGATGTGATTAACCACAAAAAGATTTAAAGAAAAATATCTGTGCAGTTTTCTAATTGCAGATGTAAGAGTTTTGCTAATCTTTCTGCACAGATTACTAGATTGGATGACTGGAATGAAACTGTTGTCTATTTTCATTTCCTCTTTGATATTATCTGCAAAATGGGAGATACAGTTAACTTTTTTCATTGTTAATATACAATATTTGTGTTCTTTCTCTGGCAATCTTCCATATTAGTTGTTAATGTGCCAGTTTAGCTATTTAAAAATAGTTTTCTTTATGTTGGAAATGATGGATACATGATGCATTTGAATATTCAAACAGTGGTATTTTCCTTCTATTTATAACCTTTCTTTGGTCATTGGATCCTTGTTCTGAATATATTTATTTATTTTTGAGATGTTTGTAAAGAATACCTCCAGAGATTGTTAACATTTGTCAGCTCTTGGAATGACAGCTCCAGTCACTACAGAAGACAAGTAATTTTCCTCTTGAAGAAAAGGGATGCTAATCTCCACCTACAGTAACATGTTTTGAGAAACATAATGCACTAAGAAAATGTACCAATTACTTGGCTGAAAATTGCTTCCCTTCTGCAAAATAGACAATCATAACATTTTTGGACTTTTTTTTACTAGTTTTGTAACATAACTCCCTCTTTTACAAAGTTGGGAACATGAAGTTTTAGAGCAGAATGGTATTCTATCAGGTATGAGAGCAGCATTGTGCTGTGGCATTTCAGATTCTGAATCATGTCCAGGCTCTGTAGCTGGAAAACAAATAGGATTTGATTTATTAGGAAAATTAAGTACATATATGCTCCCATGTGTTTTACTTACGCAGCCAAAGAGTGATTCTTACACCCTTGTCCAGGATGGGAAGTTATTTTTTAGGTGTGGTTTCTTAACTCGCTTTCAGAAGCACATTACTGATTCGTACCTGCAAGTAATGTAGAGGCTGTAGGTGGAAATCATATGTATGTGCATGAATGAGCGTATGTCTCAATATAATTATTGGCATATATTAAGCCAAAAGACTGAGGAAAATGGCAATTATAAAGTTGCTTAATTGCATATCGTGAAATTTTTAATTTACTGAAATGTATTGAAACTATCACTGACCTAATGAAGATTGTACCCTTTTACTTGCTATTGTTTTCTATTTAAATCAGCAGGAGTATATTAAAGCAAACTGCTTAATTGTTGAGAAATTAGATTGTTTGGGATACAGAAGGAAAACAATAAGATGGTAATATAAAAATTGACTCTATTTAATAAGCAGTTAGACAAAACTATATTTTTTTAAGATGTTTTGTGCCACAGGCTTATGACATTAGCAAATGAGTCATATCAAGTCACTTGAAAAGATTTCTAATATTTCAGCTGGAAGCCATTTGCAGTTATGTCTTCTAAAAATAAAGAACTCTGTTGCTTTCATTCCCAGCCTTGTGGGACTCCAATGGGGCAGAAAGGTGTGCAGGAAGTGAGTGGCCTTTAAGGGCAAGGAGGAATAAAGGAGGTGTAACCCTTAATTACAGCTCATTCTGAAGGTATGTCCTTAAACTACGACAGTGGATTTTTGAAATATAAACAGGATAGCTGGAGCTGCATCCGGCCCCTTTCCTGCTCAGTGCCCCATCCCATCTCACCACTGTGCTTTCCTGGTGCTCAGACCCACCCGTGAAAAACGTCCCTCCTGTGCCCTGCTGCCATCGCTTGTGTAGCCTTGTCTCTCCAGCTCCTTGTGAGCCCTCGCTCTGTTAGCAGCACAGGTGCTAGCTGCTGCTGCCCTCTGCAAGGGAGCTGGCAAAAGGAGTTGCAGAGGTGGAAGGAGATCAGAAAAGTTTGGGATGAAGTTCAAGTCCTGTGTGGAGTTGCCAGAACAACAGGTTTCTGATAGGATAGAACAGAGGCAACTAGGAAACAAGGCATGCTAGCTTAAAGGCTAGAACATCTGTTCAATGGCTTAGAAAAAGTTTAATGTTTGACTTCACTAATGGCACTAAAACTTGCTATCATTAATGTGAATGATGGAGTGACTCACTTCAATGTCTGATGAGTTTTGAGAAGGATGATTCCAGCTGGAGCTCTGCAACTGCTGCACTTGAAGTCATAGCACATTGCTGGAGAATTCCAGCAGGACAAAACCTATTTTGAGGTGTGTTGTTATGCATGGCTTTTGGCATCTGACTAATCCAGTTCTATTTTTTATTACTGGCTCTGGTTATTGCCTGTATTGGTACTGTGTACTAGTGCTTAACTCCATCATAAGAACTAAAACATCTCAAATGTTAAAGTTTTATTTAAATCCTCTTGTACTTGGCTTGTACATGGGGAAATACACAGCCTAAGTAAAGACTTTGTGTAAGGTGGATTGTTGTATTAAATGTAAGCCTGGAAATCCAATTAACTGCTCAACAATTTGAATTTTTTTTCCAAAACCACTGTTTTTTTAGTTTGTTTTTTTCTTTTCCCCCCCTCTCTGAGTGATTTTCATCATCCCTCTTACTTTTAAGCTAGTTGTATCTTTGGAAAAGTAATAAAAGCTTATTTCCTTTGTAACTTGGTTTGTATACTCATGGCTGTCACATTAATCTGGTGTTAGTATTAGATTTTAATAAAAGGCTCTACATAGTAAGAAGAAAGAGCCTTGCTGATATTATAGTGTATTTCATATAATTTAATTTTTTTTCTAATATTTATGCTTTTGGTATATTGTGAGTGATATTGGACTTTGCCAAACATCTTTTATAAAAAAAAACTAACCAAACAAAGCCCCAAATACAGGAGTTATGTTGAAGCAATACTAAGACAGTGACATAAGAGAAATTCTGAAAGGGTAGAAATCTGCAAAGTGCTTCTCTTTGCCTGGCTTTGAGATTCAGGGAAAGGAAGTGAACATTAACAGTGAACTAATGTTTCTTATTAGCAATTGCATTTTCCATTAACAGTTTCAATGGAGATTTGTGTATTTTGTGGAGTTAAGATAACATGGCATTTGAGAATGGATTGTGGGGATGTGGGTGTTAGAATCCCCTTGGAAGGTTTCTATGGGGCATGTTTGTATAATTGACTACTACAGGTGGGCTAGAGGCAATCCAATGGTTTTCTGCATCTTGGTAAACAAATTAATCAATTCAGGTTGCTTCCCACCTGTGGAGCTAAGTTTTGGCTGGTCTCATGGTTGAGATGACAGCTACATCTTATTGGGTGAGGCAATCATGAAAAAGAATATGGCTTAGATAGTGCTGCTTCAAACAAACAAGGAATTCCCATATCCTGTGCTCTTGCAGGCAAGAAAAATTTGCCTATTAGTAATTCCTAACAGTTATTGCCATTGCCTTATTTGTTATCCATCATATAATCTCTCATGTTTTTTTTCTATATTATAGTATTATAGTTTTAATGAGAAAAAGGGGCAACCCTTCCTCCCTTCCTAAAGAACTGTTAGGAGCAGTATCTTTAATACATAAACTTGATTTAATATGTATTATTGGGGAAGGGGAAAAACAAGAAGAAATTTGGTTTTCTGTAGAATTTCCTGTGCCTACCAGTTCAAAAATCTAAACCCTGCCATTACTGGATGCTCAAATCTAATATGGCTCCTGAAGATCTTTGTTTTAACACTGCTGCTTATACTTGCCACCCCAAATTCCACTGAAGCCTTTTTGCAGTACAGCACCTTTGGAAATTGAGATAAAGGTGTTAGGTAAACTTAGGCCATGTGCAGAGTAATAGGCTTGTGATACTCCAAGACTGGATACTGCAATAAGTGCAGAGGCTTTTTTCCTACTCACCAGGACCTTTTCCTACTCACCAGGCTGGATCTTGATCTAGTACAGACTTACAAAAAAATGAGCTTGGGCGTGCACCACAGATACCCAACAGGAGAGAACAATGACCTTTGCTATGAATTCTCAATGATTTAGTTCATTACTAAGAAAATGAGGTGAGGATTTCTGTGTGTACACATCCATAGGTATACTCTGTCTAGTTGGTGTGGGCTTTATGGATATTTGTAAAGTGTATGTGTGCTTTTTCTGGAAAAAAAAAGGCGTTTTGTGATATCTCTCACTGCTTACAGGCTCTTGTCACTGTCTTTATAAACATTGGTTTCTGACCTTGGGAAGTTTGCTGTAATTTTTAAGTAAGTGTAGTGTGTGAAGTAGTGTAGAGATAAAAATCCCCACTAAGTCATAATTAACTACAGCCTCAGTAAGTTCTACCTGTTTCTGAAAGTCAACAGCAGAGATAAAGTCTAGGGCTGTGTTGCTTTTGTTTTCTGTGGTTTTTTTTTTTTAAACAGTATTAAGGTCATTTGAGCAGGATTTTTTGGGATTTAGCTTCTTGGAAGTGTCAAGGTTTAAAAAAAACCCAAACAACAAAACAACAAGTTCTAATTTTCTTTCCTTTTATCTTTTTTGACAACAAGAATTGAAGAGTCGTTGTTTAGTTTTTCTAACACTTTCATAAGAATTTAAATCCAAATACAATTGAATATATTCTTGAGAGATTTACTTTTGAATTATATTTTCAGTTTTGGAGGTCTCAATACTCTTTGCAAAATGACTGATCTGATCTGTTCCAATTTCATTGCAAAGTATTTCTAGTTGCTTACATTTGAGATTTCACACCACATGTAGTTTTTTGCCTGAAAAAGAAAAGTGGAATTCTTGTATGTCAGGGAGGAAGGATGGGGTGAAAGTGTCACAGATATAGTTTGTGTGTCTCCTTTCTTGGAGATAAAAAACTGCTTTGGTTTATCAGAAGCAGATCCAGCTTGGGTCAGGAGGCACTGCTGTCACAGCCAAGATTTACATTTGCATTTTCCAGAGGATGTTTTGCTTTCTGGGTTCTTATTGTTAAAATTTAGTTTGGTAGGTAAGAATGATGCTGATTAGGATGCTTTGAGTTAGTGGTTGTTGGGATGGGAACGTGGCTTTTATCTCCTCTGGGAACTTGCTATGACAGTCAATGTAGTGTTGTAAAAAAAATGGCATAATGACGATGAAATACGTATCTTTAGTAACACCAGGACGTATTGATGTCTACCTTATGATTGCTGGGCTAATGTAGGGAGAGAAGAGAAAAAAGCAGCAGTCTTCTGCCCATCTTAAATTTCTGAATGCCATACAAGATATGCAAGAAATAAAGAGGAAGAACTGTCAAAGTTCCACGCTATGAAAAATCTGGTAAAGTGATTCTGGGGCTTGAATATTTATATTGCCTTATTAACAGGAGTGACATTAGTTTGTCAAGGTTGTACATGCTCTGAGGTCCAGACTGCCACTTAATTTGAGCATGGAAATCTATGGGTAATCATTATAGGTGGAAAAGGGAATTAACTGTGATCTTCTCACGTAGCTAGCATGATTACTGTCAATGAGTCGGTGTAGAAAGAGGAAGAAAGAGATGACTGTTTTATTGGCTGATCCTGATGAATGTCATCCCATTTAGAGAAATGGGTAAAATATTCCTGTTGACAAAAACATTGACAGAATTTTCAGTGAAGATGGTGAATTTTCAGAAAGATGGAAAAAAAGTAAGAGAATGGAAGATGATGATCAGGAAATTGCAGACAATTTACCTAACTTAAGTTCAAGTAAAGTGCTGGAGCTTACGATCTTTGACAAAATTAAATAAAACCAACCCATACAAGACATCTTGACTGAGGGCAACTATTTTCAAACCAGTCTAATTTAATTTTATAAAAATGCCAGGCCTTTTAGAGTCAGAATGGCTGTAGATGAGATGCAACTTGCCTTTAACGCCTGGACAATTTGTTTTGGTTTTTTTGCATGCTGCACTTTTAAGAAAAAAAATGCATTTTGGATGGAACAGCTGCAAACTGAATCAACCAGTAGTTAGGAGTCTGTGCAGACTGATAGTGTGAAGTGTCTGCTATTGAATAGGGGACTGGAGGGTTTAGTTTGGGTCTGCTTGGCATACTTGTTTACTTGGAAGGTAGCCATGAGAAGGAAACAGCAAGAAGTTCAGAGGTCAGGATTAGGATAAACATGCTGGAGCAACAGTCTACAAAAAGTTGGGAGAAATTTAGTAAGGATTTGTGCAGTGTGCTATCCTTTGGAACAAGCAGCTGCACAATCACAAGGTGAAGGAACACTTGCTTAGAAAATACTGAAGAATAGCTTATGGTAACTGTGTTGGATACAGTTACCCTAAATGTGAACCTACACTGTTCTGCTGTTTAAAATAATTTATAAATAGCATTACAATATGTTATGTATAATACAATCCTGGCAGAGCTTCTGTGTCATGTTTGGGGCACTGAATTTAAAGAAAAGTGGGATAAACAAGGAATCAAGCAAATAAGAAAAGTAGAGGAAAGAAAGAACAGTTACAAGGCCTACTGAGAGCAGGAGAAAAGTTAATTTGCATCGAGAGAGATTCAGGTTAGATGTTAGGAAATTGCTTTTTTGAAAGTGACTGAGGTAGGTGACCTCATCTAATGCCTGGGGAGTCTTGTGGAGATCTCTGCTGCTGGACACCTCAGAGAAGCTGTGTGGATGTCTGTAGCAGAAGTGATTACCAGAGATTATATGACCTGTTCAAACCTTCTTAATATGTTGTCTTGCTTTCTGGAAAGTTTTATTTGAAGGGAAAAAAAACAACTCAAACAACCGAGAGCAAAAAAATCCATCTATGAGTCAACCAAAAATATTGTAGCGCAGTATTCTTCAGTAATATGTGGTGTGGCCTTTTAATATGAGATTGCTTCTGGGATTTCTCACTCATCTGTTTACCAATTACTATCATTATTGTGATCATTTTTTCCTAGTGGAAAGCAGAACAAAAGCTACCGTACATCATGAACTTTCTTAAGGGAAATGTCAAAAGTGTCATTCATTTGGGAAATTTAAATGCAGAGTTCTTTCCTTGGACTTCTCTGCAGTGTGTCATGCAGTGCTTTGCTCTAGTCTTTCAGAAAACAATGCAACATGAAAAAAGTGCTTCAGGTGTCAGCTTTTCCATTATCTCCATTGTTAACTGCATATTCTGTTTATAGGGACTTGCTGTAACACAGCACAGTCCAAATATTTATTATTCAGGAAGCAGCATTTCAGCTCATTTACATGACAGGAACCATTTTTTAAAATCTTTTATGTTGATTTACTGTCAAGGCAGCAAAGCATATCACTCGTAATTTTATTGCTGTTATCTAGCTAAATATTACAGATTTTATTTATTTATTTATTTAAATTAGCTGCATAATGTTGGGATGTGTACCACTATGCCTCAAAAACCTTTTTGAGTAATTTTTACATTAGCATTCTTCCTTGGTTTTCTATTTTCAAATGAATGTGCATTAGGTGATAGGTTACAGATTCAAAATTTTAGATGGTGCACAGAGTGACATAAATGTTTTCTGAAGAATGCATCATTTTAACTAATCTGTTGCCTGCCTACCTAAGGAAATGAGGCGTATGCCATTACTCCATCTCTGTCTGTGCTCTAATAGCTAATGCATCTTTTTGCCAATTTAAAGCAGCATCTTAAAAATTTTGAGGTTTTAGAGGTTGCATGAAAATTGGTGTTGGCATGGAGTAGAAATCCATGTTCATGCCCCCATTGTGAAGAAGGAAGGGAGACTTCTGCTCATATGACCTTTCTTTTCTGTATGTGTTGTTAGAAGTGGCTCGATGCATCTCTGGGGGGAAAAGGGAGCAAGAGTCCTGTGTCGAGGAGTCCAGGATTAAACTTGAGTACGTGGTGCCGTGCGCAGGAGTGTTTTGGGCAAGAATTGAGCAGATGCATATCAACTGGCTTAGTCTTGAAACAAGAAATCCATATGGGCTGGGTGTGTCTCTGGGCATGTTGGGCAGATATGGGCTGTTACAATGACAGATGTCAGGAATATGAAGGAAAACTGGGGTTTGTGAGGGACACGGGAGACACCAGGCTAATTAGTTTAGGTGCTCAAAGGACAGTTCAAGTCCTTTGCTTGTTCTTCTGCTCCTGAAACTGTTCCTCCTATTGACTGAAATCCAGTCACAGAGGATCAGACATGGACTGAAATTAATCCCAAAAGACTGTTTATTATATTCTGATTATTCTTTGGTTGAACTGAAGAAACTTCTGTAAGACAGTACAGAAAATGTTGTGCTCTGCATTCCATTTCCCTTCTGAAATTGTTCTAGGCCACTATAGCACTTTTGTGATTGCATTTACCATTTTTTTTACCCTTTCATTTAAGAAATGTTACTCATCAGTTGCTCTTCCATAGCAAGCATTAGAGAACACCTGGGGGGGCAGGAGGGCAGGGGAAAGGTGAAGACAAATGTTTGCAATGACTTCACTTATAGAAAAGTTCAGCCTTAGAAATCCACAGACAAAATTAAAACAAGAAATGAGGCATAACACATCACTATCTGTGTCCAACACATGGTATTAGGCAGATTGCTTATCTGATCTCATTGGCCAGCTGTCATGGGATGAGTGGAGGCCCTGCTTTAGCCTCAGAACTTGATCACACTTTAAAATGAAGGAATCACTCTGCAAGTTCTAATGATGTCAAACCAGATCTATTTATAAAAGTGAATATTAAACAGAAAAGAGATAACAGATGAAATATCTTAATCAGAATTACTTACTACACAGCACAGAAATAAAGAACTCCAGGTAGATCACAAAATTACATAAAACACTGCAATATATGAAAGTTCCCATATTAAAACTAGCAAAACAAGTAGTATTGATTAGGAGTTGAATGTAACTTACCACCAGAGTGATGATAATGTACACAGAGTTCTTCATTTAACCTCTTGGGAGTAACAGACAAGCAGGTATCCCTACTCAAGGGAGAAACTGCACAAGTTTCCAGGAAAATGTTTGGAAGATTACTGCTTTGTGAAAGTTTGGTGCAGCACTTATAGTTTGTCAAGTCTGACGTTACCCCATTCATTATAACTGTGCCCAGCCTGTGAGCCAGTTGCTTACCCACGGCATGATGTGGTTATCCAGCTGTGAGCTTGGCATCTTGTCCAGAAGGATACTGTGAGAGACAGTATCAAAGCTTTGCTGAAGTCCAAAGAAATTACATTTTCTGACTTTCCTGGATCAGCTAGGTGGGTTACCTTGTCATAAAAGGAAATGAGGTTCAATTGGCAAGGCTTTCCCTTCATGAAGGCATTCTGGCAATGACTGATATCTGGAGATGTTAATTGCTATAGCCAGGATTATGGATTCTTACATGGTCTGCAACCCAGCTGAATCTTAAGTGTTTGCTATAGCTGGATGCAGAAGTGTTTTGGGCCAGGATTAAGCAAAAACATATAAACTGGCTTAACTGAAAAAATCTGATAGTATCACAGTTTATATTCTTGTTTGTTCTAATTAGAAGAGTAGACTTTTTTCCCCTTTAAGAGTAAAAGGCAAGGAGTAAGACAGAATGTTATTGTTGAAAATTCCTGAATCATGTAATGCTTCTAGAAAGTGTTGTACCTTCTGAATAATACCAGAAAATCATAAGGTCTTTTGTTTGAGAAAGGTCTGAAATTCTAGAGGGCTAGAGATGTGATCTTCATTCTGCAGGAATATCTCCATTCTATCTTCCACTTACAGTGAATTACTTCCCATATGCTCTGACTCACTTTCAGGTGTTCTCAAGGTGAATTGTGTTACAGTTGCTCTTCATAGTGCAATCTATAATAAAAGCATGTCTCCTGCAAAATGCATAATTCATACTTGTGATCTAATGATTTACATAAAATGAAGTCAAGGACCTAAGTAATTTATCTTGAAGATATCTGCTCTCTAAACAAATACAGGACCACAAATAAGATGATTAGCTACCCAGGTGGTGGGCATCCCTGAATCCTTGAGTCCTTGAAACTCTTGACTCTTGAATGACATAAACCTACATTGTTTCTTTTTCACAACACTGGTCTATATGTTGGTAACACTAAAAAATGTCACTTGCACTGGCATAATAACAAATAATATAGTTGAACAGTAGTTTGCATATTGAAGGTAATTCACAGTATGAGTTTGTATTGTTCAGAAATCTCATAGAATATGATAGCACTCTTTCTGTTCAACTTTTCAAATAGCTGCTTTGAAACTTCACAACAAAACTGAAATCAGTGAGACAGCTAAAGTCTCATCGTATAGTATGCCACAGATCATGCTGGTATTGCCATGAGGTTAATCAAATTGTATAACTGTAGAAGCCAAACATTAGATAAACATCATTGTTTCTATGCTGGGATGATATGACCTCTGTTACTCTTCTCATCAAAATATCCATGAAATCTATTTCCTGTGGCCATCATTCAGAATTGCTGAGACCAGGACTCCTCAAAGGATATGATAAGGCAGTACTCTAGTCATATTGGAATTCTGATTCATTGAACTCTGCCAGCCTGAAGAGGCAGTATGATATAATGAGGATTTTTATTGTGTCTCATGTGTCTCAGTGTGAGTCACTAAGCCTCAGTCACATAGTTTCTCTTGTTCTTCTTCTATGTTTTCTTCACTTCTAGGAGAAATTGTTTCTACAAAGTGCTTATACTAGGTCTCTGCTCTGAATTTGTTCCTGGAGAAGCCTTTACTTTCTCTGTTGAGTATTGAGGAGCCACAGGATACCACCTGCCTATGTATGCATGGTAGCTTCAGTGCTGGGAATACCACCCCTCTTTGTAAACTTGAAAAATCTCAGTTTTTCAAGGTCTTTTTTTTTTGACCTTTTTTTTTTGTGTTTGTGTGTGCACCTGGGCTATTTTTGTTAATATGCTTATGTTTTGAAGTAGTATCTGTGCAGTATCAGTCCAGTCCTACTATAGTGTCAAAGGGATATTAGGAGTAGAATTACTGTTAATTATTTCCTGTGATATTGTACCAAGGAATGAATACTGGTTAACAAATGTAACTGAATGAGGTTTGTTGCAGATGGGTTATTGCAGGCAGGAATTATCACAAAAAAATTTGTAAAAGAGAGCGTCTGGGCATGTTGGCCAAGTTACTGCTTGTATTAAGTTGCTCCAACATATCTGTAATAAAGGCTGTGATGTTTTGAAATATCATTCAAAACCTGTTAAGTAAGACCATGAATGATCCTTAATGAACTATTTTTAGTGCTTTAACTATCTGATAACCCAAAGGGGGGGGGAAGAATCTTTCAGAAACTTGTTTATCTCTGATTAAGCAACAGAAAAGCTGTTACATGGAAGGGAAACTTGAATTCAGCAGCTAAATAAATCATTGGAAAGAGCATTCTTGGTTTTATTGATATCCTGTACTCAGGGAATTTATTATGTGAGCAGTAACAATTTCCTATATGGGCTCTGAGGAACCACGATTGTTGAGGAAGCCTTGGGGTTTTTTTCCAGCTGTGTAAAAATCAGCAGGTGAAAGCATTTTGGATAGGCAGCAAGAAGTCTAAAATAGAATTATATAGATCCCATAGGGAATTAGTCCCATGATAGTTGTGTAAAGCTGCAGAGTAAATCTGCTCTGTCAGTAGTGAGATACACCTGAATCCAAAATAAGAGATCATGCAGCAAATTGAAACCATAGTCATGAGCACAACCCTGTCTTGCAGCATCCAGTCTGGGGCACAACTTGAATAGATCATGCTGCCTTGCTTTGAGTAAATTCATGGCAAGCCTGAAGGCTATTCACATGAAGATCTAAGTGTACTTCAGCATTGTCTGCTTTTACTGCATTTCAAGCTATTGGCCTGACCTTTAATCCTCAGTTGGTCTCTCATTCAGCGTTTGAAATACCTGAGTACTTGGCTGAGATTCATCTGGGGTGCTACCTTTGATCCTAGATCGAAGATGCAAGCACAAAACTGTTTTCATCAAAATGTTGTGGTGTATTTCAGAGATATGTAGGTAGAGTTTTCCAACTTGCCTGATTTTGTCAGATTGTAGAAGAGAAGTATTGAAAGTTAATTCTCCTTCTCCAGAATGCTGTTTGTCAGTTCAAATACAACTTTCTTTAAACATATCTTAGGGAGTGGAGCTGGGAAAAGCTCTTACTTAATGTCTAATTAGTCTTGTCTTTTTTTAAAGCTCTGCCTTTTGCTGCAGTGGGAAACTCCCAAAGTTTCTAAATTCTGAAGCTTGCAAGCAGAAGTTGAACAAGTTTCTGGGACCCTGACTTGAGGGAATAAGTTCCCATGAAGTTTGGTCCTTTTCATTTTTTTTCTCTCTGCTTCCCGAATTAACTAAACAGTACAAATTTTTAGGTAGTTGTATGTGGGGTGGGATTGTCTTTTGCTGTGTTTGTTTGTGCTGTAAATTGGGTTTTGGTCTATTTTGGTTTGGTTTTTTCTTTTTTTTCTTTTCTGCAGTATCCTGCTTCTTCTGAAAATGAATAGTATACAATACTTGGGTTTATGAGAGAAACTTTAATGCCAGTATTCGTCATTAGAGAAAAGACTCATCAACTCTAAGAATAAATGTGTCCTGTCTGGAATGCTGTGTATTACAGGTTAGTGTCAGCCTCTGTCGAATATGTGAAAGTTAAAAAGTTGTCAAATCAATGGCTCATGGCACTGTGGTACTGAATTGGTGTTGCCAGCACAAAGGAGGGTCAGTATTGTACCTTAGGAGCTAGAAGGCTGTTACTCCTATAAAATGAGCTGGTTTTAGCCATGGAAATGGTAGAAGATGACTGTGGCTTTGCTTTGGTATTTGTAGATTTCAATGCTCTCTGTTGGGGTAGAATTTAATGGAAGGACTGCTTACAGTGAAAATAAAGTAATGGTCTTCACTGGAAGCCAGAAAGTAAGACTTGAGAATGAGCATTCCATACTTACCTTATTTTTTATGTTCCCTTTCCAAGTATGACCTCTTTTCTGCTGGTTTAGATGGTGTCTTGATCTGAGATAAAAAAAAAAAGATGATTGGATGATTTTTGAGAGGTTCATCATTTATGCTGGGCCTCCTGTCTTCACAGAGCCTGATCTGGAATGTTGGATCTCAAAGGTGTAGGACCCTGATAAATTACAGGGACATCATTGCTGCTGCTCTTCCTGACCAGGCTCTAACCTGCTTTGAGACTGGGCTTCCAGCCCTTTTCATCTTGGGCCCTTGGAGTATGGCCTCTGAGCTGAGTATTGATCTCTTTAACACTCAGTTCTGTACTACCACTGGGACCTTGTTGGTCTGACTTTAGGATATCACCATTTTCAAGCTACAGTGTGACTGCAGTCCAGGAGCTTGTTGTTAGCACTGAAGTCACTTTGCATGTGGGTAAATTGGTGGAATGCTTTCGACTGGGCAGCGTGTGCTTCCAGAGAGTGTCTGGGTGAGTCCATTATGTGTATGTTATCTAGTTCAGCAGCAGTCATTAAACATGGAGTGGGTCATATCACCCTGTCTTTCTTTCCATTTGTGTCATAGTAGCAATTTGCTCAGATGGAATTAGTTTTGTTGTTCTGCTTGCTATGGATGAAGCTCTGAGTCAGGGAGAAGTTTTCTCTCAGCCTCAGCTAGGGTGACCTTTATTGCTGTCCAGTGTCTGTGCTCAGGTTGCAGGAGCTGTGCATCCAGAAGCTGCCTTGGTATGTACTTGGTATCTGTGCCTCTTGGAATTCACAATTGCTTCACCTCATGTGTTCAGGGATGACCACAGTGTCTCCTCAGCAACTTCGCCCATTGGAAGTTGGATAGCACAGAAATTGCATGAAGAAATTGAATTCAAAAGAGGAACAAGACAGATGTCTCTCCTTTGATACTGTTTCATCAAAGAAGCAGTAAAAGTCAGTGGACTTTACCTCAGGAAATTGGTTCAAAATGCTCATCTTCAAGTGTAATATGAAATACTCAGGCTGTAGGGTAGAACCACCATCTGCATAGGCTTCCCCATATGAGTTTTCTTCTGAAGTAGAGGGTCCCTTATGACACTGAAGTAGTTATTGCTGGGTTCAGTTTGATTGGTTTTTTTTAACCTGACTTTGAGCTTGTGCTTTTTTTTTTTTTTTCTTGTTGGGGTAGAGCATCTATAATTCAGTGGATATTTATTTGAATCTTGTTGTGTTTGTCAGTTATTGTGAAAAACAGAAATGTACAACAGTGAGCATGAGGGAAGATTTTTTTATTGCCAGTTTAAGTCCTGTGCACCTCTCTGGATAATCCCTCTCCTTACTGACTGTGGGGAAGAAGAATAAGAAAAGTGTTCTTTTAGTGGTATTGATAGAACTGTTTTGGAATTTAGATGAAGAACAGTTGAAACTTTTATTCTGGTTTAGGCCTGTACTTATTCTGCTATGTCTTCTGTAACTAAAGGATTCTATAAGGTTTCCCTCTGCTCTTCTTTCTCCCCAACACTTTTCTCTTTTCCTCTGGGTATTCTCTGGGTAATTTATGTTTTTGGAAGTTTTACTTTTGAAATGGGATTACAGGTTTGGCAATACCCACTGAGCATGTAATGAAAAGAAATTCTACAGTGGGTAGGTTTTGTGTTTCACCTTACGAAAACTGTCTAAAAAGATCACCAGTTATTGAAACCAACTATAAGGTAGTCCTCTGAAATTGAGAGGTTACTTAAAAATATATTTGTTTGATTAGGACTTTCAAATTGCTACATCTTACTGGTCACAAAATGTTAACAGGAGTTGGGATTCAAGGGTTTGGGTTGCAACCCAAACCATTCTAAAATTTGTCAGTGGATTTTCATGTGCATCTGCATCTCAACTGTTTTTGTTTACAGCATGACACATATTTGAGTGTCACTTTGAAGTTATGGTAGCAGATGCATCCTTTTCCACTGGGAAACTTTTGGAGTAGACCATGGCATGCAAAGATCAGGTATGACCAGGATCTGACATATTTTAATAGCTGGTGCCTTTTCCCCTGCTATTTGAATATCGCTCCCTCAAAATATTGATTATTCTTTCTCTGTAAACAAGGGCATAGATAGAACTTTATAATGCTCTTCTTTTTGTATGTAAAAACATAAATAAAAATGTGCATTCAAGCAAAATGTACTTGAATTTTAATTAAATTCAAAGATTTCTGTTTTTCCCTAATAGTACTTCTTGTTAATGAGATAGATGAGTCTGCTTGGAGTCACAAATCTGTTTAGGAGCAGTGGGAAGTTTCAGACATAAAAGTAGCTCATTCTCAGTACTCAGCAGGTTACTGTACTTGTTTTTAACAACAGCTTTTCTAGAAAATTCTTCACAGAGATATGAAGAAGTAGAAAAAGGAGCATACGGTAAAAGGGTATATATATATATATGTTGGAACATACGGTAAAAGTAATATACATCCTTATCTCATTTCATAATCAAACCATCTATATTTGTCTTCCTGTAATTCCAGTAGTTCATCACAAGAGCAGTCATGGATCTTGTACACCTTTGGAGTTCTGTGGTTTTTGCTGATCTGTTCTTCAAAAATATAAGCATAAATTAATGTCCTTCTAATGTGAGGGTCATCCTCAGGGAAGAATTCTTCATGCATGATCTTAAGTTTGAATATCTGTCTAAAAAGCTTTGATTAAGTTGCATGAATAGTTTTTAGATTTGTCCCTTCAGGTAATTTCCAGCTTCAAGCAGCATTGCACCAACATGGGTTAGATTCACATTGTCCAAAGTATTCTTTCTGACTTTAGGAAAGAAGGAAAGTGAGCATCCAGGCTGGAAGGTAGTGGGGTTTTTGCTCTCTTACACATGCTTGTGTTTTTGTTTACCTATGGAGAAGAGTTTGAGCCTCAATTAGGGTATCACCACTTTAAATGAAACTTCATTTTTAAAGAGTGTTCATTGCAGGAAATGAAAACTGAAACACAAATAGAAGTAGAGGAATGAAGGCCAGAGAAGTACTTGAATGGAAGAATTATAAGAAAACCTTTGATACTTTCCCTGGTGGCCCATCTACCTGTAGAGAAACACACAGTGCATAGGAAGCAACAAGAAATACAAAGTCTGGGTAGCACCTGGGTACCTCTTTAGGAGCACAGAAATGTGGCATGGGATGGCTCACACCATGCAGACTCTTTTGGAAGTACCAGCTGCTAAGATGTAAGAAAGGCTTGTGCTCCAATGGTGGCTTGAATCTACAGATCCAGGTTTGCTTTGGAAGGAGTAATAAGCTGGTCAAGATTGAAGGAGAGTCCAACATAAATGCGTCTCAGTGAGCATCTGCTGCTGACTGAGTGGCAGAAGAAAGGAATTATTTGAAATCTTCTTTAGAGGATGGGAGGAAGCTTGATTGAAAACATTGTTTCTTGTGAGCAACTTTGACTTGTCAACATCTGCTGGAGGGTGTAATATGATGTGGCACATGACATCAAGGTGATTTTTGGGATGTGTTGAGGATCTGTTTTAATGCAAGTGCTGCCCCGTGAGGCACAATGGGATCTGCTGCTCATGAGTAAAGAGCACCTGGTGAAGCATGGGAAGGTCAGTGGTAGCTCCAGCTGCACACCTGTGAGGTTGTGAGGAAGATAAATATCAAGATTAGAACCCTGGAGTTCAGATTTTGGTAGCATCTTGGTGGCTAAACTGATGAGATGCTGATTAGCAGACTAAGGTAGCTGGAAAACAAACTTGACTGCTGGACCTAAAAGCTCAGGGTCAGTGTGAAGTCCAGCTGATCACCAGTTGCTCGAAGGTCCATAGGGCTCAGCACTGGAGCCAGGACCTCTTAGTTCCTCCATAACAACGTGATTATGGTTCTATTGCATGCAATCTCAGTAAGTTTGCTCAGTGTTGCTCTTTTGAAGGGAAGTGGTTGATTTGCTGGAGCTCAGGGCTTCTCTTCAGAGTGCTCTCAAAAGGCTGAAGAAATGGGCTTGGAGGAACCTTGCCTTCAGCAAAGGCAAATGCAAATTTCTGCAGTTAGGATGGAACAATTGCATGCAACACTACACAGTGGGGGCTGTCTGGCTGGAAAGGAGCTTTGTAGAACACCAAACTAGAAAAGCAGCAAAAGAGGCGAGGGCTGAATTGGTTAAGTGTAGACAGTAGAAGACTGAAGAGGAAGTTTGAGACATATCTCTAATTGTTGCCTTCAATTGTCTAAAAGGAGCTTATTGAGAATTTGGGTTCAAGAATAGATGTTCCAGCACCTTGTCCAGCTGAATCTTAGATGTGTCCAATACTGGGGAATCCACCACTTCCTTGGGAAGGTTATTCCAATGGCTGGTTTTTTTCATTGTGAAAAACTTTATTCCTGTGTCCAACCAGAATCTCCCCAGGAGTTACTTGTTCCCATCACTCCTTGTCTTTTACACGTGACTCCTTATAAAAAGGGGGTCTCCCTCTTCCTTGTAGCCACCCTTTAAATATTGGAACGTGGTGATAACACCTCCCCTAAGACTTCTTTTCTCAAGGTGAACAAACCCTGTTGTTTCAGCCTTTCCCTTCATGGCAGGCTTCCCAGATATCTTCAGCCTGCCTGTGTGTCTTATAGTGGGGACCAAAACTGAGCACAGTATTCCAGGTGTGGCCTGACAAGTGCTGAAGTGCTCTACACAGTGCTGTACACTTTCTTTCTTGATAATTTGTCAATACCTATAAATTTAACATATCCAAAGAAAGCCAAAACCAAGTAGTGACAGCAAAGGCATGGATAAAATTTAGGACTGACAATCTTGCAGATACACAATTTCTTTTAAAAAATGAAATCTGTTAAAGAAATTGAGAATATCACATTTGTTAATCAGCATTGTGTTGTCACTCTCCATATTTATTATGAAACACATTTTTATAACCATGAAATAAATGAGTAAATGAATAAATTAAAAAAAACCTTGGGTTTAGATTACTTATCAAAGCAATTTATCACTTATCAAAGCAGATCCATACCAGATGTCAGAAGATTTTATTTTCAAACTATGAAAGAAGCGTCTTGAAATTTATTTTTACTTTTCAGATACTCTGGGTGAATATTTCTGCTTTTACTGCTATTTCTTTTTTTTTTTGCCAGGAATCTGATTCAATATTATAAAAATAGTGAAAAGAATACCAAGAATTTCCATTTCTCTTGTGCTAATATATTACCATGTACTGGAAGTGGGCACTGCCAGGGCTAATGTTGAATCCGAGTTACAGGACAGTGCTGTCAGCCATTATTCCTCATTCCTGCATTACCTGAAGACTTACAATTTTCTGATGTTGGATAACAGGCATCTGAAAGGTGAGACGATACCCTCTCCTAGCAGAAATTCTATTTCAGAACAAGGATTCTCAGGAAGTGTCTGCACTTTTGAAGATATTTGAGATGTTGCATTGTATGTCTGTATATCCAAAGATGATCATCTCCTTCCTTCATCTGCTATTTGGGCAGGTTTGAAAACAGAAAAAGGTAGAGGCTTTACTTTCACTGTTGTCTATGCTGAAATACACTCAACATTCTGTACTTCTCAGTAAATTTGTTTCTGTAAGTCCCATTAATTGATAGACTTGAGACAATAACAGCTGCAGTTATTTTTCCTGGGGATGTAGTGATTCCTGCTCTATCTCAAAGCACTTCAGGCATATGGTGTGCTCTGAGGGAAAAATCTACAGGTCTTGTGCCAAAGTGTGCAAGTCAGCAAGTGTGCTTTGTGTGTTTTAGCTCTAGTGATCACAGATGCCCTCTGTAAATGGGGGGAACCTGCTGCCTGTGAGGGGCTGACTGCACTGCCAATGCTACTGAGAGCTTCAAGGTCTTCGTGCCTGCCTGTGAATGAAGATAACAGGTTCAGTGGAGGGTGAGAATGGACGATAACAGTGCAAGGCCAGTGGCATTTACATGATGTTGAGTTTATCTCCTTTTTACGTGAACTAACCAGGTGAATTTAGGGAGTTTTTTTCCTCCTACCATCATTTGGTGTGCTTGGACATTGCTCTGTCTCATTAGCTGTTGTCTTTGACAGCCCTGAAGAGATTGATGTGATACCTTTTTGAAAGGTTGTGCAGGAGGTTTTTCCAGCCTGCTTTGTACTTTCCTCAAAGTGCTGTGGGGGTCTTGGCTGCCAGGTTTCTGGCAGACGGGCAGATAAAGCCACTCTAGAGGGGTAATGGACAAAAAGAGGGAACAGTCACAGAAGAGATTTTTAAAGATAGTTATTAAATGCTAATAGTTCCATCTGAGCCCTTGTAGAGAGTTGTACCACGGATTATTTGATACAGAAGTCCTCTGTGTTGCAAAAAATTGGAAAGCTGTTTTTTTTAAAATTAAAAATACTAGGATTTTTCAGTCATTACTAAATGCTCAAACTTTTAATAGATCTTTATGTCACTGTTGAGTCAGAAATTACCCGGACTTAGATCAGAAGGCTAAGTGCTAAAAGCCAGCCTGTTTATTGAATCCTCTTCTTTTACACCTTGGTTCACTACAGGTGGACCTGATTGGTCATTGAATCAACACATTTCACATGACTGGCTAATTAAGAAGACACCCCTTTGGTGTAAATAACTCAGGAGAAAAGCAACTTGTTATAAACACAACCTGCAGATTGTTACCATTTGATAATCATTCTTTCTCTCCAGCTCCCTAAAAGCTTCCCAGACCGATTCATGGAAAACTTATCTAGCTTTCTCTCTCTCTGACCAGACTGTTATAGCCACGTCTTTACAACTCACAATAGCTCCTCATGGTAAATATTTGAAATGCCATGGAAGGGAAATTAATAGCACTTTGACAAAATTTGAATATACAGTTGATGTTGTAAATATGGTTAAAGAGTGCTGTCTCTCAAATTCAGTCTCAAAGAATTTAAGTTTTTCACTTTCTTTGCATTTTACTATTTAGATTTAAGAAGATATTAATTCCAGACATGGTTTCACTCAAACGTCCCATCTACTTTTGAACTTGCAAAAAAATTCTCTTTCCAAATTGGTTACTGAAGACCAGATATGACCTTGATGCAGTCACAAAGATCCAGACTCCTGTCTTAGCGATGTAGAGCACCAAGGCGTTGTTTTCTAGGGAGCACATCTTCACTGTGCCTTAGGTGACAGAACCAGTCATGGAGTCACTAATGACAGAAAATATTTTTAAGGTGTTGTCTTATGTACCTTACTTGGCTTAATAATAAACAATCTTGCTTCTAAAATGTGTTTTAGAAGACAAGAGTGAAAGAATTTTCATTTCATTTGGGGTTTTTTCACCTTTTCTCCCTGGATCTGTATGAACTGGGACCTGTATCTGTAGTGGGGAATTACTTAAGTGCCCACTTGAAAGTACTTGTGTATGTGCTTCCTACCTTGACTTCCTTTTGGCCCACAGCTGGAATAACTAATGATAGACAAGAAAAATTTTGTTTGTAAGCTGGAGATATCAGACTTGCAAAAACTTTAATTGGGGATTAGTGTTTCTTGGTTGGAATACAGACATGCTAATTATATTCATGCAGCGCTGAAAATGCACATACAATACTGTAACCAAACAGAAATACCCCACTAAGATGGCCTCCCCAAGTCTGTTAGATTGTTGTTTTAAGTCAGTTTCTCTTAACTTATTAATAATTCTATCTATGTTGCTAATTGTATTTCGTCAAAAGGTTTGTGTTTTGAGAGCACATTTGTGGTAAAACTATGCTGAGAACTTCTCTGCTTATAGGGAACACTTTTACTGCTGAGTTTCATTTGCATTTCTGTTTATCTCTTCTGGTTCTTGACATACACTTTTAAGAAGATAGAAATCAGCATTTCTGCTTCCAAAAAGACTCAGTGAATGCTTTTGTCATTCTGCATGGTTCTGAGCAGCCACCTGCATTAATATTGAGGGTGCACTGACTCGTGCATGAATTCAAGTTGATTAGTCAAGTAGAGAGTGCAGTTCTTGGTTTTATTCAGAAAATGGACTTTCTTATGAAGGGCAAGGAATTTATTTTGAAGTGGCAGCCAAGATATGGATAATATTTTATATGTTTGTGCATTTGCACGCCATCATTTATAGGCTGGATGCAGCCCTCCCAGCTCCAAAATTGCAATATCTTCTTGTGTTAGACATGAAGCCTTGCAATCCAAATATCCTCTTCTGAAAAAATTTGCAGGGAATTATATTGAGTAATGAAATTTAGGTTTTGTGATACTGTGCAAAGCTGATCTTGAAAACATAAATTAGCTACACATTAAGTTTTCAACAGTTTTTTAACAAGAGCTTTTTCAGTTGAATGGTTTGTTAAATTTTGCAGCACTTCTGAAATAAAAGCATCCACTGCATTTTCTCAATTGATGATAGAAATTGGGTAAAACTTAATGTTATGTTCAAAAGAAAAATCTAGAAGCAAAAGCTCACCCCAAGCAGTGATTTGATGGAAACCAAACATTTTGAAAACAATTTAGTGTTATGAGAAGAGAAATTATGCTCAACACAGGTCCTTTTGCTATGTTGACTGGCATCTGATCTGTGGGGAGCAATTTGCCTATCCTGCCAAGGAGAGAAAAAGTATGGTAATGCACTGGCAGCTGTTAACAGCAGCTACCAGAGGGATATGGAGAGAACACACAGCTTTTGTACAAGCAGAATTATGTAAAGGCTCCATTCCCCTTAGTTAAAGATCTTACCCTTTTCTGTCTCATAGTGCTAAGAATCAGAAGGCAGAGGTAGGGATATTCTGCTGTTGTTTTGTTGGTATCTCCTGTTTCTGAGTCTATGTGGTTGTTGCAAGCACAGCTGAAGAGCAAACTCTCTGACATTTAAGTAGAGCAGATATTCACCGCTGGTTTTGCTTCTGTGTTGCTACTAAATGGAAGTGTTGCTTGACTTCATTGTTTGAGGGAAAGGATTTAAAATATGAGTTCATTTAATTCATGTCTTTGGCCACATGTTTTTGAACTTGAAATTGAATTGATGTCTTTTGGTAACCTTTATCTCTCTGACTTGTATTTGAGCGCTTTCTGTCCACAATGATGAGAAGGTGATTAGGCCATTGCCATGCAGACCCCATCTCTGTGCGTTTAGCAGAGCTCAGATTTGATTCTGCTGCTGCTGGCATTATTGTGTCATTTTTTCTTTTGCTTTCCTCTCTTCCTCATCATTCCTCTGTGGCCTGCCATGGCTCAGGTGCTACTGGTTGCTGTTAGAGTCCAGGATTTATGAGCCATCTTTCATAGTGGGTCTCGCATTCCTGGCAAGAACTAGATGGATGAAGCACCCTGGATCATCACTCAGTGCTGGTCTGGTCACGAAGAGCATGTGGTTGCATTGTAGGACCTGATTATTTCTCAGGAAGTCTATTCACTAGCAAAGAAATACTGAGGAAACATTATAAAAAAAGTTAAAATATTAACAGTGGTGATTTTTCAGTTAAACTTCAGAGAAAGTATGAGAGTATGCTCCCACCCATACAAAAAAAAGTACTCTCAAGATAAATCCAGTGTTGGCATAGAGGATGAATTTTTATTGACTGCACTTTGAATTGTTGCCTATGTATGCCTGGCTAATCCTGGGCATCACCTGAGCAATGACAAAGAGAGCTCAACACAAAACAGCAGTGTGCTGTTCCTTAAAGTGATGTTTTTATCATGTGTTTCAGCTTACATTAAACTCTTGAATCATTCCACATTGTAACAAAGCATAAAATATTCTTCTGGCTATTTAGTTGTGTGTTTGCATATGTTTTTAATTTTTTTTTGTGACACACAAGTAAACAAAATAGACAATTTTCTGAGTATTTTCTGTAATGGCAGTGCAGAATGTTATGACTCTATCTACTTGGCAAAATGTCTTGCTGAGATATAAATAGATTTCTAATGGCTGTCAGGCTCTCTGCCCAAGAAATTTTCTTGTAGATATCTCATTACAGAAATAACATCATCAATAAAATAGCTGAAATATTTTGAAAATGCGGGAATATTTTTTACATCAGTAACTGCAAGGAAAATACCTACCATATGCATAATTTGAGGCTGATTTGAAAACTGTAATTTATCATAATTATCTGCATATTATAATGGCAAAACACGCTTAATTGCTTTTGACTGGACTGGTATTATGTTGAGAAGGAAAGTTAACAGCAGATGGCCCTACTGTCAAAACTGTTGTCTCTTAACCCAAAACGAAGTAGCAGACTGAACATAACATGTTTCTGGCTTCTTTTTCTGATTTTCATCAGTAAGTATGAACTAGCATTTGGTGGGGTTGCAAATGTTTACAGACCAATAGAAATTATCTTAGCTGGTGACAAAAATAGCAATGAAAACCCGACTAGATAGTATTCCTCATTGCAATATGGCTTAGATTTTTCTCGAGCACATAAAGTTGTTAAAAATATTAAACTAGTCTGCAAAGCAAATTCTTTCCAAAATATTAGAATGGGGTATAATACTGTTTGCTGCCCTTTTACCACAATATCTGCATCTTCTACTTTCATACAGCAATGAGAAAAAGTGTTTAATCTTCTATACCTGTCTGGCTATGAAGAAATAAATTAACAGTTGAAGAAACAGATAATTTTGCAGTGCTTCAAGTAAGTTCAGCTTTGCTGCATCAATTGCAATATGCCTGGAGGATTTCTCTTGTATTAATCACAATGTGCATGCACAGATGCGGTGCTGTAAAAATCCCAGCATCTCTACTCACAAAATGCCTGAGAGAATTGAAGAATTTAAGATTACATTTGTACAAAGTTAAATTACAGAATGGGGGAGAGAAAGGCAGGTTTGGTTTGTTTTTTTTTTTTTTTTAATGTCTAGCCAGAGAGAATCACAATAAGCAGGTGGTATATTATACTGCTGGATGGTCAATGAAAGTAAATTAGCTGCTTCAGCTGATAGAAAGGAAATGCTGGCCTGATCAGCTTAAGTGAAGGTGACATGTTATTTGTGAAATAATGTGAATACCGAAATGTGGTTTAACCCCAAAGTTTGTGTGTATATTTGTATGTATGTTTTGTCTGTGCTTCATATTATAGATTTTATAACAGTTAATCTTCTAGACTAAAATAATGGGTGAATTTATTAGAAAAAAGAATTCATTACAGGGAGAGATTTATTATTTGCTTTGTGTCAGAACTGATGTTGCTCAGATGTGCTGATTGAGAGGACAATGTAATTTGTTCATCATAGTAAAAATGTTATAGGAAAACAGTGGGACAAAGATACTTTGCACCTTAAGCGTTTTCCCCTTTTATAGTCTAAGCCTAACAGGAAGGTTTTTAGAAGATATCCTATTTTTTATAGGGCTAACCAAAATAAATCAGTAGATTTTTTAGATCTAAATTAAATAGTAAGACATACACAGTGTAGAAAAAGAACCCTTTGTGTAGATATTTTTGACATGAAGATGATGCATATTTAAACTTTTTCAATACATCATCATTTAGTGGTGATGTTTCTGGAAACTGACAGCCAGTTGCCAGTTACAATCTGTTTTATGCCTATTTCAGGAGGCTGTTAGTTTTTTAATCTTTAAATTTGTTCCTTAGGCTGGATCATCTTACCCTGGTTTCAGTTAATGCAGATACACAACTTGATAACATTTCATGGTGTATTGCAGGTATACAGGGGCACAGTGCTCAGACTTTCTCTGCTCTTTCAAAACCTGAAAGGATGTACTTTGAATAACCTATTACACATAGCAATAAACTGTGTGCAATATGTATATAATTTTTATTCAGCCTACTGTATTGTGGTAGACACAAAGATAGGTGTTCTTGAATACTCAAAATCAGTTGTAAAAAAAAGCCTGTAAGAATTTTCCTATTCTTTATTTTAATTTGGAATCATCCTTGTCATTGTAGGAGGTTCTCAAGATAGGTTTTCTTTGAACATCTAGTAATCTGATATTTTGCTTTTACCCCATGCTGGTCTTCTGAGCATTTTCTAAGAAGGTTTCTGTGATCCAAAGTAAAGTTCCAAGTTCAAATTAATTAAAATAGCTCATTATTTGAATCTGATTCATGTACTGTAGAGGTTTTTTTTGGGAGGCTTTAATGAATCAAGTTTGAATTAAAATGAAAAACGTGATGATTCACTTATCTCTTGCTAATTCTCTACATTCCCTTACAAGCATTAATGCAGTACACAGGGCTCTTGGAAGTAGGTTGAAGAGCATAACCTCACAAGAGTTCCTAAGATTTTACCTGCTAAGCTATATTTTTAAATGGATTCCTTATACAATGCTGGGAAAGTTCTGTCTGTGCAGTTTTGCTATGCTCTTTTGCACTCACCAAAACATTAGCAAAGAAGCAAAAGCCATTCACAAAAATGCATAAATTCTGATGATTTAAAATTTTGCCTATTGTTTCTCCTCTGCCATCATTTTTTCATACTACTTTTTTAAAACCTCTGTTAAACTAATTTTTCACTTTTTTAATTGTTCATCAAAGTGCTTTGCTCTCATTGTAAAGCCTATATTCCCTATCCTTTTGTGAGTCAGCAGAGGGGTGAATTTTAGAACATGTGATAACTATGAAGATTCTGAAAGCCTTTCTGTAAAGAAAACACATTTTTAGATTGTAGCAGGTTGACAGCTGAAGTATTGAGAAGTGAAAGTAGAGCAGGATATCAGGAAAGGAATGAAAGACTAGATATAAAGAGACAATAGTGTTCCAAATGTTACAGTGAAATTAGAGAAAATTTAAAATAGTAAGAAAGTCACTTTGAAATTATGGCTTGACATTTTTAGTCCAGTAAAATGTTCTGGCAAGGGTTAAACAGTTTGGTCTTGCAATGAAACCTTAGGTCTAAAGCAAAGGAGCAGAAATCTCCATCAGTGTGCATTCATAAAGGCTTTCTTCTTCATGTACCTAATTGGAATCAAGTATCCTTGTATAAGGCATCTAAAAGTATGTATAGTCACATTCTGTTTCAGTGTTTCTGCCCTAAATAGGACTTTTTTTTTTTTTTTCTCTATGGAATTGTTGTTCTTGCTTCAAATATTAAATCATGGTTTAGTTATGTAAGAACTAAGTGGCTTGTTTTTACTACTGCCAGATTATTAAGTTGGTGAATTTTCTAAAATTGATTATGTGTTTTCCCAGTTCTTTACACTTGAACTTTAGTACAGGGGAAAACCAAAAAAGGTATTTATTTAATATGAGACTGAAGTTGTTAAAGGCTAGAAGAGTGTCGTTGCAGTGTTGCACATATCATCAAACCAGCAGATTCTGGCACTAGAAATGTAACACAATTCCTCTAACATTTTTCTTTTTCCTGCTGGAAGAGGCAAGCTCTGAAGGCCTGCGTTGACAGGTAATGAGATCTAATAACCAAGGGGAAAAGGGGTAGGTGGGAATGAAAGAGAAAGGGAATATCCATATTCATTATTTAATCAAATAAGATTCTCTTGGTGGATTTTGGGAATACTCATTCCTTGCTTCAAAAGCTTCTCTGTGATAGCTGTAAACAAATTACCTCTATGAATAACTTCTTAATCAGGGAAGAGTAGAGCTGTTCTCTACTTGATCTCTCCCTTTGGGTGGTCCCAGTCAGACAGCAGCAGCCTTCCTTCTGATGGCTTGGCTTCAGAGAAGCTATATGATATTATGCTGACAGCTGTAGACCTCTTTTTGTTAGGGATAACAAACATCCTGTGCTGAGGACAGCATCAAGCCCAGTCTGCAGTATGCCCAATTAGAGAAGCTAAAATCTCATTTGTTTCACCATGGGAGTCTCTGAAAGCACACCGTTTTGGCCTCATTACAGTATTTTTAACTTTACAAAAACAATTTCATTATGGAAATTAAAGAAGCTCATTTAGTTTTAGCATTTATGCTTAACTTAATAAATTCCACAAGTGTATCAGTTGCCCTAGCGTGCAGGCTTTTTGTTCTTTATGTAAGAAAAAAATTGCTTATTTGCAGAGACTGTTTCATAAAGGAATGTGCCATTTTAATATGCTGGTTATTTATTATTAAAATGAACAAACTTCTGGACACCACTGTAGTTATTTTCCTGTGCTGAACATCTGAGCATTGACCAGCATTTACTCTGCTGTACTCCACTATGTAAGTCAGGGAAAAGATGTCTGGTGATAATCTCTTTTAGTCCCTAGCAATGAGGGGCTAAGGATAGGATATCTGAAGGTACAGGTGAAATAGCTGTTTATCCCACTAACTACATGTGAAATGCTTTAGTTTCCCTGAAATTTTTCTTGAAGAGGAAATAAATCAATAGAAGGGGACTGCTATAAACTGTGCAGTTACTATATAGTTCTGAAAACAAACTAAATTGATTGTAAGCATCTGTTTTTATGCATTTTTTTTCTCCTTGGAATATGTCCCAGTGGCGTGTTCTTTGTTAGAATGATCCAATTTACTTAATAAGCTATAAATATGTTAAGCTCAAGTCAACAAAGGTGTTTTCAACAAACATAGCAGCATAAATCAAACTTTTTTCTTGCAACTCTTATGGGCTGCAGTAGGAGAAAGGTAATCAGTATCAGTGGTGCACCTGGGGCTTTTCTGGTCTCAGGTGCCAAATTCTTTGTTCTTGCTGCTGGAGCGGCACTGTCACCACTGCTCCATTTTCACTTGCTGTTGCAGACAGGAGCTGGAAGGAAATAGGAGTGAATGAGGCAGAGGCAACCTCATTCCACCATTCTTCATCTTTCCTCTTCTCTCACTGGAGCCCCCCCATCAGCTTCCTCAAATTCCCAGTGCTAAGATTTATTTAGACTGGTGAGAGGTGTCTGCTTAAATCCAGCTTAAATAACTGAGTTGTTTTTCAGAGAAGCAGCTGTCCAACCTGCTTCAAAACTGGGCTGTGTTTAGTGGCCATAATAATTTGTTTTTCCTATAGCTTGCTTTTTCAGTTAAGCTATGGCATTTTCCATAGTAAGAGTGTGAGCTGTCTTTGTTTGCTTTTTGTTCAATTAGGGCGTAGTGATGCAGAGGACTGTGGGAACATTATTTCCCTTAAAATAATTGGACTTCAGTTCTTCAAAGTTCAGTTCTTCAAAGATGGTTGTTTTCTTTTTTTCTCTGCTGAAACCCCAAATCCTTACCTTACTGAGAGCTGAAGTGGTGAATTTATCATTTTAATCCCTCTTGGCTCTCCAGCAATGTGACAAGAAGTAGAAGTTGGGCTCATTTAAATAAGTAAGCATAAGTAAAACTATTGGAGGATTAAAACTTAAAACTAAGATGGAGGATTGGTGCAAATGGCTAATCTGCAGTTGGCCTGCACCAGGTGTTCTCTTAAATTACAGATGCACAGTCTCAGTCTCTCTTTGGTGACATTCAAAACTTGACTGAAGATGGCCCTAAGTGACCTGATGCAGCACTAAAGTTGGCCTGGCTTTGAGTGAGGACTTGTACAAGATGACATCCACAGATCTATGCTGTGGTTCTAAGTCTAGGAGGGAAGGACTAGCAGATGCTGACCATCCAGTTCCAGTGAATAATTTCCTTGGAAACATATTTTTTTACCAAAATTTGCTTTAAACAGCTGTGTGAAGGAGGGCGATGAATAAGTAGTTACCAGAAACTAATTCTGTGAACTCCTCGTGGTTGTAAGCTGGCATTGCCATCAAAATCACAGCAATGTGCTATTCCTTTTTCTCTTCTCTCCCCTCCCCTCTCTCTACCTCCTCTCCCCTCTTCCCCCATTTCTTTCTCCTGCTCTTCTCTGTAGACACCCCATACCCCTACCTGATTAATGCACCAACCATTGTGTACCTTCTTTGTGAACAGAAAAGGGGACTGATCTTGCTGAAAATAATCTATTTTAATGGACTGAGTTTTAGTTAGCTTTTTTAAAATTTAAAAAACCCCAAACCTTGGTGGAACTGTAAATGTGTGTGAGGGCATGGTTGTCTTGGGAAAAGCTGGTCTGGGAAATTTGTAATATTTTGATTTTTTTACTATATGTGTAATAAAACAAGTTATACAAGGTGAATGGTAGTCTTGGAGATCCTTATTTATTCATACAAATCTAAAGAAGAGAATGAGATTCCTGTTGAGTCTGAATAATGGCAATCTTCAGTCATTTGGTGTCCTCTGAGACTGACTCTTGTTCACTATTTCAAATGTCGTTTTTTGTGTTAGAAAATATCAGGACTCCATCTTGCATAAGCTGCATAAAAATACAGTTTCTCTACCTTTCTTTCAAATCCAATTAAAGTGTAAAGCTGAAATAATACAATGTGGTTAAATTATAGATCAAGCAGTTGTGCAGATGTATCACTGAACGGTGCTCAGTCCATTTTATGCTATTATAAACTACAGAAACGCTATGTTTACTTCCTTTATAAATCAAGCAAATCTTGTTTTTATTGCAGAGAGTGGGAGGTGAGGTAATAGTGGAGTGGGAGGATAATTTAGCATGGAGGTACCTGCAACATGCAGATACAGTGCTCCAGAGTATTAGGATATGTTATGTTCCTTTTGAGAAGTTGTTTGTAATGATTGTTAATAGCATCCCACAAGAGGAAGCAGAATGTAAGTATGCTGAAATCCAATCAAAGTTGTGATATAAAGTTCACGATCATTTGTATCGGATGAGAATCTTAATAGGAGGGCAAACAACAATTTTGTCAGGAGCTCAGTTCATACTCTGACAATTTATTGAAGTTGTGAGTGGTCTGACCTGTCTGTTTTCTGGAAGAATTCTATATTTAGTAGTTATCAGAAACTGAAAGGGTGATCATATGGAAAAAATGTGGTAAAGAAGATAGCAATTCTAACTGGTAATGAGGCCATGTGTTGCAGCCAGAATTTTTCTTTTCAGCTGACATATAACAAAATGAAGAAAAATGGAAAGTAAACATTCGACTTCCATCTAATTTTTCCTTCTACTTAGGGTGTCCCAGTGTGGTTTGACAGAGTTGGCATCCTTTAACTCAACTCTGTTTATTCAGTAAACAAGAGGCTCTACCAGTATCACTGCTTCTTCTACATCAGTTATTTCATCCCCAGGAAAGAAAACTGTCTCCTTGGAACAGATTCCTTAGAATGTGTATATATATTTGATCTGATGCGGTGAATAACTTCACAGAGTCATGTTTTTCTAAAGCAGCACAAACTGAGGGGAGCTTTGAAAACTTGAAAGGACATATTTTGGCAAGAGAGAACTAATGATAATAATAGATATATGTACTCTAAAAAAGAATCTATTTGCAGAAAGCTTTTCATAGCAATTTGGTGTGAAATCTACCTATCAAAAAAATTGCTGGCTTTTAACAAATGGCTTCTAGGCTCATCTTCCTTGTTTTTAAAATTGTTGCTTTAACTCATTCTGGTTTCATTAAGGATAAAAGTTTAGCAGTGCTGCAGCAATGTTTGTGGTGTCTTTGGGTTGAAATGTTGACATCAAAATTGGTGTGAGATTTATCATGAATGAGTGTGTATATATATGTACACACCTCTGTGTGTGTGTATGTATGCATATATATGTGACATCTGATGGCAACATCAATGAATGAAGGAGCAATAAAAACTTGATTTTTTTGAGGAATTCTGACATTATTTAATCAGATATCTTTGAAGAACAGAGAGAACTAAGTGCTGACTTGCCATCTAGGCCCCCTGTTAAGAAGACTGCTGAAAATGTGATGTTAGATATAATGAGCATTGTGATGGTGTTTAGATACAGCAAATTTAGTGGCTTCTTAAAAAAAAAGCCTTTCCTCAGAGCAGGTGTGTCCACAATAACATGGCTTTGGAAATGAATGGGAAAGCTTACCTTTTGTGTCCTACTTGGTAAAAGGAATTGCAACCCTTCCCCTTCATCTCATCACTTGCTCTCTTACAGTGTCTCCTCGCCTTTCCCCCTCTGCCTGTGCAAGTTCGGGATCACCTCGGTGTCTGTACCGGCAGCTGTAGGAAACTGTTCCTGTTGGGTTTATGCATGTAGCAGGAACAGGCCAGCTTAATCAGGGCTTTTCTCCTCATCATAAAGCTCTTCCTTGGTTATCATGTATATTGAAGATGTATATTAATCTGCCTTGAAGCAGTTAACACGTTGAAAACCACTAGGTATCTGACAGGCTTCCCACAGTTATCCCATGTGTATTCAAAAGACAAAGCAACTTTAGAGGAATCTGTTCCTTGTAAGAACTTTCCAAGCAGTGAAGCACTAGATTGCACTGTAACATACATCATCAAATTAAAGCAATTTTACTATCAAGGTCTTTGATTAGGACACTGAAAGTATGGATATTTCATGGGACATGCAAGTGTCATTGGGTGTGGTGAAAGGACATCCACCAAGAAATGTTAACCTTTTGTAGATCTTTTGTGAATGTATGTAAATGTAAGTCTTTTGTAGAAGACAGTGAAACCACTTGCAAATGGAAATAAACAAGTTCAATAGAAACTTTCACCCAAATGTGTCGTTAGTTGCAGCCTACAGATTCTTTTTCAAATCGTTAACTGTGTCTTGCAAAGAAAGAAATGGAGGCTATTGCTTAATGAACCTTTCTTTAAAATATATCCGACAGCCAAACTTCTTATGATTGGCCAATTTAAGAGTTAGAAAATAGTTTAATTTAATTCATCCACTAGGGCTTTGTAAATGAGTATATGTGTATATATGTACTACATGCAATGGTGAAATTGTCAGATGTGTTATGTACTTCATTACCATTAACTCCCAGCTGCCCTGCCTGTATTTTGCCCATTAATCTGTCATGGACTTTAACACTTCAGACACATGTTTCTGAAGAGCCCAAATAATTATCTCATTTTATCTATCAAAATTAACTTTTCACATGAATAATTCAATTTTTTTAACAACCAGGGATGAATTTTCCTCAGATTGTGAATTTTATTTACTGTTGTATATGCAGAGCCAGACAAACATGAGTACTCCCACCTGCTGTCAAATTCAGGATGATGTTTTGTTCTGAGTTTATGATATCCTAGTTTGTATTTTTTGGTCTGGTTTTAAAAACAAAGGATTTATGCGATGTGTGTGTAGAAATACACAGAAGTAGGGGTGTGGTATAAATCAATACTCAATTTTTTTATATAAAACTGAAGATTAATAGATTTGCCTTATCAGTTAAGTAGGCAGCATGAAGACATTATTATAAGAATTGCTAGTTTTTTCCTCCCAGATAAATATAGATACAAATTTGTATTCCCTTCTGTTTTCCTGACTTTCTTGGAACTTTTTAAAGAGGCAAATCCTTGGAAAATATTATGTATTTATTTTTTTACCATAAAACCACAGGTGATATTGACATAATCAAAGGAAAAATTAAGAAAACCGTGACACCCATCTCTACAATGGGTTATTACTTAACCCACTGTAGAGATTTTCAGTGTGGGAAATCGCACTTTGTTTTGGGAAAGCTTCTCCCATTAAGGTGCTTGTGTAGGTAGCACTTTTTGTTGATGTAAGTGTTGGTGTCTTGGGGAAGAAAGCAGGAACTGGGCCTGACAGGATTGTGGATCCTGTTGCTGCCAACATGAACACAGAGCTCTGCCTGGGCTCTGGGGTGTTGCTGGTGCTGGAGTTGTGTAGGACAAAAGGGTAGCTGAGGTTCCAGGGTTCTGTGGGGCTGCATCCACTCTTTTTTCCACAAGCCGGAGTATGAGCACACCATAAGCCAGCCCTGGCACACAGGGGAGCTTCCCAGGGCTGTGAGCTGCTGTCAGTGATCTCTGCGGATTTGGAGTTACAAACAAGTTTTCATTTGGTGCACTGTTACCTTTCTCTTCCCTGTTCTCATCAGGAAGAAGGATGTCTCAGAGAGAGGAGCAAATCCTTTCACCCTAAAATGATGTGAGAATGTCTGTACAGCTTTTAGGTTTATGTTATACCCCATCTCCAGGAGGGATGTGTAGCAGATGCTTTGATAGAAAAAAATCAACAGAACAAACAGTTAAAAATGTTTTTCAATTTTTTGTCCTTGCTTCAACAAATTTGGTATTTTGATGGCTTCAGGGTGGTATCACCAGCAGAAGAGAAGGAAGGTTTATTCACTTGTTTTATATTTAACTTCCTTAAATGCTACCCTGATGGTTGAGCTATCAATTGTTTGAGGCAGAGTTTTTCACAATTTATTTTGCATTTTTAGTTTGATTATTAGTTACAATAAAGGTGAGAGCAAGAAACTTTAAATGTTTTTGTGTATGCTTTAATTTTCCCATTGAATAGCTAGGTATTTTTGTCCTAGTTTTTTTAGAGCTGCTTATTTAAATTTAAATAAGATATTATTACTGATTGTTCATTTGTGTAATGCTAACTCATGTTTATTAGATGCTTGTAGTATGATATTGCTCATTCTCACGTGCGATCATTAAACATGTGATTTTAAATTTTAGAGAATTATTGAACAATGACTGTTAGAATGGAAGTTTTCCATGTTATTATTATTTTATATTCAGGCTTGAGTTGACAGCAATATGAACCAGAAATGTTTTGACATTTGAAGGTTTTTTTTCCTTTTTCTGCCTGATTGAAATGGTTGTTTGCTTTGAGTGGGATTTCTGTACAAGTCCCTGGCATACCAACTCTAGAAGCTCTGCTCAATTTTCAATTAAGTTCTTTCAGGCATCTCTGAGTAAAGTTTTATTCACTTTGGTGACGACTGGAAGAGTAGAGGAGTAGCTGCAGCATCAACTTTGCTGTCTCTTGATGCCTGTAGAAGCTAAAACAGTCAGTGGTTACCCTGAATGAATGGTTACCTTTCATCTTAAAAGCATCACCAACCCCTTTGTCATTCAAAAATGTTAACTCATATAATGATTAGTTCCTCAGTCTGCAAGAAAGGAATGATTTGCCTCTGTGGGGAGATGATTCAGGTATGCATAAGCCCACAGAGAGAGGAAAAGGGAGCCAGGCTTCTGGAATGACAGATGGGTTGGAAGACTGGACAGCATTAGTATGAACTGGATAGAGGAGGAAATGTGGAATGGGGATTGATGACCCTTCTCAATACAGTGAGGGGAAAGCAATGGCATGTGTAGCTGGGAGGATTAAGATTGCTCAGAGAGAGAGTGTGTCCTGCAGAAAGTAAGAAAGCAGAAAAATCCTGGGACAATTAAGCTGACAGAATCTACTTTTCTTTTAAACAAGGGATGGAATATTACAAAGGCTAGTGGAAGATAGGCAACTTCAAACTGAAATACTTCTGAAAAACAACTTATTGGCTTTTGAGACTTTTAAGTAGTTGAAGTAAATTAGTTTGGGTGATTTCTTAAATGGAAGATGGATCTGGAAGTCTTTTGCTTGGTGATGTAAAGACAGATGATGCTGCTGAGATCCAGCAGTGGCAGTGCAAGCAGTGGGTAGAGACTGTTGCTATACTCATTGTTTGTCCTTTCTTTCCCAAAAGACTTGTCAAGAAGACTATCTGGAAGATTTTTTTCTAACTGGAACCTTAGCTGACTTGTTGCAACTCTCCCCTTTGGATTTGGTGATACTGCTCAACTCAAAAATATTTTGAAGCCCTATTTGAAGCTGGATTTTTTTCTGTTTCAGCTTTTACAGAAGTCTTGTGGCTCTGCCCAATATTTGAAACCCACAGAGTTTGTGAACACAGTATTTATTTGTCGTTGAGGAAACAGGTATTTTGACTTTTGTTGCATGATAGAGCTTTGTAGTTATATTTTATTATGAAGTACAAGTTTTCATTTGATGCATTTTCTCATCTGAAAAATGTCTGAGGCCAGAAAATTACTTTTTATTGATTTCCTACACTCCTGAGAGCTTCAGGTGGCCCTCACAGATTTCCTTTTTTTCTTCCCCCCCAACTTTAGCTTGTATAAGATGCATTAAATCTATGGGAAGTGTAATGTGTGAAGTCAGAGTTAACAAGGAAGGGAATATAGAAATATTTTATGCTTTTGGGGTTAATATTGGGTCAGTGTAATTTTAAAGAGTTGGAGAACTTTAAAGAATGTGTGCAGGCTCTTCCTAAGCATTATTATGTAACATAAAATTTGTGTGCAGAATGTCTTTGTACTCTAAAGTTAAAAAGAGTAATTGAAGTTTGCAGAACAGAATCAGGAAAACACTGTAACTGTAGATGCTTCTGGTTTGGGTTTTTGGGATGGTTTTAATGATCTGTAGCTTGCAAATAGTTGGAAATTTTTTTCTTTTACTTAACTGAAAAGAACAGCTTGCAGCAGTGGATACATTTTACAGTTGCATCAAGTGCACAATTGCTAAGCAAGGATGGGAAGCCTGACTGTTTTACTTCTAGCAAACCTGACCTTTGGAGGATTTTATTAAAGGAATTTCGGTTATTAACAGCTGAACTGAAAAAAATAATCTCTCACGAAACAGATCTAACAGACTGTATTGCTAACCACATTCCTTCCAAACTTCAGTAACTTCAAGAAATCAATGTAGTTTAAGTTTCTAGCAGTGTTAATTGAGAGTATGGAGTACAGCTCCCTTTGTTCTAAATGCAATATGAATTATCACTGTAGTCTCTCTCTTGTTTCATGGGTGCAGTCCTCTTTCTTACACGACTTATGTATTAACCTGAGCAGTTGCATGGCTCCTCAGTCTTTACAGGTTGGTAAGCAGAGACATGGCACAGAGAAATATGCATCTGTCAGGAGTGTAGAGCCATGTTTATTTAATTGATGCACATTCCTGAGACAGGATGAAGGAATACCGTTAGGGTAGGAATAGAGTTTCTATCGAAAAGCCAAAACAGCCCCTTCCTTTATTCCCCAACCAGACAAACATTGCCCTGCAAACCAAACAAAAACTTCACTGAAATCTGAAGTGTTGAAAAAATGCTTAGGTCAATGTTGTATTTAGAGTACTTGTGTAGGTGAAAACCAGTAATTTTCAGTAATTATGTGCTCTCAAGATAATTAGTTTTACTGGAAAATATAAATATGAAAGTTACTTGATAGACATAAAGAATAAGAGTCAAAAGGAAGCTGATGTGATTTTTTGAGTAGAATCAAAAGACTTTCAATAAAATATGAAAATTAACTTTACTTAAACTAGGTTTTTTAATTATTGAAACATTCTTTCTCGTCACTAAAAGGAGTGAAATTCTGTAATTGAGCACTGCCTATTTCTGTCATACACATGGCATCTTTTACCTTATCTAGGAAGCCTACAAGTGTTCTGGTTATATTCTATAGCGTATGTAATATAGATTATATTTATAGATTGTCCTGGTTTAGGGCAAATTTGGTAGGAAACCTCTGAATGGGGTCCCTCTAGAAAGCAAATACAAGTGCCCCTCCCCCAGCTCAGGAAGGATTTCCTTGGAGAAAAGTGGAAAAAACTGTTTATTTAACAGGCAAAATACTCACAAACACTAAAAAAATTAATAATATTAAACAACGGATCCTCTCACTGCTCTGAAGAGATGGCAAATTCAGGGTCCTTGTCATGGCTGTAGCTCGGCTCGCTCAGTCTCTTACCAGTCCCTCCTGCGCTGGTAAATGCCACATCCCAGGCCCTGGTGGGCCGCAGTTGTGACCTCCTGGTGTTTTATTGGGTTTTCACTCCTGAGCAGTCCTTGGATGATCAGAAAGAAAGAAAAAGAAAGGCCACAGGCTGGGGAACTTCTCTGCCTCAGCTAGCTAAAAACTAAAACTAAAAGCAAAGGAGAGCTCTGTCCCGCTGTCTGTCCATGCTGCAGACAGCACAGTCTAGGAGCAGCAATGTGGAGGAGTGAGTGCAGTTTCTGAAAACAAACTCTGCACTTCTTCTCCCCCCTTCACTCTCAGAACCAGTTGTAAAAGTGCAAAACTTAATATCCAACATAAGCAGAGCAGACGACTGGGGATACAAACATCATAAATTCACCCTAGGACATAGATACATATATTTTCCTGGAGAATGAGGAACGAGTGTTCTCTAAACACAAGTATGTGGAGGAAGGTGTTTGTCAGCATGTTGCCCATGCTTTGTGTGAGTCTAATGCAGTCAAGAAAGTTATGGTTCAAAAATAGTGATTTTAATTTTCAGATCCTCTGGTTCCTCCTAGTCCCTCATGTGTGTTGGGGTAGGGGTAAAAAAGACTAAGACAGGCTCTTATCCTGTCTCTGGACACCACTGAGAAGAGGCAAAGAGCACAAATTCAAACACAGGATATTCAATTTAAACATAAATTTTTACCACTGTGGAAGTAGTCAAAGACTAGACTGGTCTGCCCAGAGACCTTATGGCATCTTTGTTTTTGGAGACATTTAAAACCCAACTGCACATGGCCATAGTCAACATGCTGTAGTTGGCCCTGCTTTGAGCAGGGGGTTGGACTGAATGAACTTACCAGCACCCCTTCCAGCCCCAGCTGTTCTGTGTGCCATTTCCATTTTATTGCACACAAAATTTTGGTTGCATTTGCTCTCTGATTCCTGTGTTTCTACACTGCCTTTTCAAATGGACTTGAGAGAAATTTTGTTGCATACTGAAAAGCTGCACTGTTGAGGGGCTTAGAACTGCTTCTTTCATATAGAGTAGTTAAAGGTTGTCATTCATTGAGAAATATAATATAGTAGCAAAATACATATAGGGATTTAGCTATAATTTTTGGAAGCTCAGGAGTCACAGCTAGCTACTCATCTGTCCATTTTATGTGTTATGCTACCAGCATGGCTAAGCTTTCATGTTAACATTTTGTACAGATCATATTTTTTCTTTGTAAAGGGTTTGCTGGACTGTTCTCAATGTGTTAGCTGGCAACAGAATTTTAACAAGCCTGCTCTATTTGCTCAGCTAAAGAATACATTCACATTGACAGAATCTGCACTCCTTTCTAGAAAGCCTATACTTTAGCCATCCTTAAGGAAAGTCCAACTCCACTCCTTAATCCATTATCATAAAAGGTGGGACCTCATTAATTTTTGTCATAGGGAAAGAGATTATTATTAGGATAATAAGCTGTGTCAAAAGGATGCAATTGATACTAAATAGGGTGCAAAAAGAAAATTCTGCTTAAAGAGTAGGATCCATTAGTGTTTATTGTAAGGGGTGTATTCTCTGGGCAATGTTGTATCATCTGGAAATATTTAAAATGGACCCTATTATGATCACAGTAAAGCTTCAAGAAGTTGCGAGGACTTTGAAATTATAATAGCCACTAGGTGAAATACCCTACTGAATCAGAACTGAAATAACAATGTATTATGAGATGTTTGAGGAAGATAAATGTAATTTTCTGAATATACATCTTGAATATATATCCCTTCTGCTTTGTATTGCGCTTTGAAGGGAGGTGGGAATGAGGCATGTCAAGTTCCTATCCTTAGCCTGGTTACCACATTTATTGCATTTTCACAAGGGGAAATTGTATGGCTGGATTTTGTATCTTTGAATTCCCATCCTGACACCCTGTTCTGTGGCATACACATATAAATATTTTGCTTTGGTCTCTTATACTTCCTTACTCCATATATTAGCTAAAATTTTGTGTTCAGTCCTCAGTTTTAAAATTTGAAATGTTGAATGAGTATCTGAAAGTGACAAAAGATGATAAATCCTCTTCTGCTGGTATTTTGTGCCTAAATGGAACAACTTTTTGCAGAATTATAGAAAGATTAGATACACTTCAGGTCAGATTCTGGATTTAGCTTGTTTAGTTAGGGACAGGAATAGTCATATGAAAAAAAGGATGTTGGGGTAGAGCATCATCCACCTTTCTGTAGCAAAGCTCTTAAACTTCCTGCCAGTTAATCCTGAGGCAGACAGCTTTCTCTTTCAGGTCTTTGGCATGGTGAGAGCCATTGGTAAAGTTGTGATGGCTTTACTGTTCCCGTCACTCATCCCATGCAATGGCACGGGGTGTGTAGGGACAGTTTGGAAGACAGTTCTGTAAAAAAAGGGCTGGGCTTTGTGTTGGGCAAGCTGAACACAAGTACATCTGTGTCATGAAAACTGGCCACATTTTGGATTGTAATAGGAAAAATGTAGAGAGCAGGTTGAGGGTATTTTTTTCCATGTTTTTTGTTACTTGTGAATCTGTAGTTGCATACGTATGTGCAACTTTGGACTTCAAGCACAAGAAAGATTTCCCTAGGTCCAGCATGGGGTCACCAAGGTGAGTGATGGAGAAATGATACGTGAGGATTTGTTCCGTCTGCCCAAGAGAAAGTTTGGGGGTGATCTTATCTTCTGTTATCTGATGGGAGGTTATAGACATGACCTCTGTTAGGATTGTGCTGTAATGAGTGAGAAGCAATGGGCACAAGAGAAATCTGATTAGTTATTAGAAGAAAATAGTTTTTCACATGATAATGTGATAATGATTAAACACTAGAAGAAGTGCCCAGCAACAGCATATCCATCACTGGAAATGCTCAAAGCTTAACTGAATATTGCTCATCCCTAATGACTTTGAAGGTAGATTCAACAACAAATTTGAAGGAAGATTTGGGGTCAAATGACCTTGCAGTCTACATTATTCTGTGATTCCATCAACCACTTAGGCCACCAATAGCAGGGACTATTCTCATGGAATTTACCAGGAAATATTTCCCTGTCAAGCAAGTATCACACATCCTGAATGCATTTCAATCTCTTTGCTGTCAGTAGCTTTGGAGGTACTAAGAGATGGACTGCATGTCCTTACAACAATAAATAAGAAGCAAAATAATTTTGGTTGTTATTCAGTGGGGTTTTTTTGCTTTATTGAATGTGTAGAATTTTCAGTCAATATTTATCATAGGCAGGTAAATTTTTAAATTGCATAACTAAAAAAACTGCATAGAATATTGTACACCAAATGCTTTCTAGTTTGTGCTGACATAAATTGAATTCAGCTTCTTTCTTGCTACAGGAAGCCCATCAAGTGCAAATCATGCTCTTGTTTTTGGCATTTCCTTACATGTCTTCTTCCAAAATATGAAGGATATCTGGCTATGTGCAGGAAACATTAATTGGTTGATTCCTTGGTTGATTCATATTTAGCTTAGATCAGTGACTTTCCTGTTCTTTTTAGGGACACTATTTTACCCAGCTTTTCTGGACTTGTACTGTTGCATCTTCTTTCAGACCAATCACACATGGGAATGAGGAATCAATTGCTGTTATAATTTATACAGGAATAAATGTTAATAAATTCCTTTAGTGTCCCAATGCTAATGAGAGAGACAAACACTCACAGTAGTCCAGCTTATGAAAGCAGGTTTGAGCTTTATAGACTAAATTAAATTAGAATGACTTTTAAAAAATAAATGGGTATTTCTCTTTTCTCTGTCCCTGCCCTTCTTTAAGGGTGAAATATGTATATATATTCCCAGCTGCCTTGATGAATTTTCCTTATTTTAACTTCTTTATTTTCTCCCCTCTGGGAAAACTGACAGCAGTAGCTGAATATATCTGTGGGTTCATACAAAGTTTGCAGAATTGGCTTAATGGAGGGAAGTAACCTGTGTTCATTGGGAAAGATCTAATGTGTGCCCTCAGTAATGGAGATAAATGCATACTGTACGCTTCACAGTTCTTGGAAAAATTAAGAATCTGAAATATGGCATCAGACATTTGCTGTGTTGGTGCATGTCGCCATTTTTCTTTTTCTGCCTTGTCCTTACCTTTGTACAGAATTGCTGCAAGTTTGGAATATTTCCTATAAAATGAGAAATTTTATTTTGAAGTGTTTGGAGTCTGCATTCACAGGCATTTTTGGTAAAAATTGAGCAGTGGGCTTACAAGCCTTTATCTCTTCTGCCTCAGCCTCAGCAGGGGCACATGTGCTGGCAGAAGGTGTTTGAGTGAGGCAGGAGTATTGAGGCAGCTGAAGGAGAGGTGTGAGGGTGACATGGAGTGGGTGGGCAGACCTTAGTCAGGGGCTGGTGGAGCTGCACTTTCTGTAACAGAGACATTAATAGTAACTGGAATCTGAAATTTCATGTAAAATGGGAATGTTCCTAGGGAAGAGGGAGAGGGAGAATTTTCCTTTCTAAATGCACCAGAAACACAGGATGTGGCTGAGCTGTCAATCGACTTTTAATAGCTGAAAATGCCTAACTTACCAAGCTGTTGCAATATGGGCAGCATCTTCTGTTTACCTGTGCTGTTAGCTCTTCAGTGCTCCTCGTTTCTCTTGTATTTTCTTTCCCCATCTAATTCTAACTTCTTCTAACTCCTGCATTGTCTGCTCTGTCCCTGCCCTGCATCCTCTCTTGGGTCCTCTATGGCATGGGCTCTGTCAAACCAGAAGACAGGTATGACTTGGAAAGCTATTGGGTAGATAAAACCTTTATTTTATAAATTATTGCTTTAATTTGCACACCTCTGGTTTTTTCACTTGTTTCTTTGTGCCACAGAAAATGTCTGCAAGATCTTAAAACAAATTCTGTATTTCTGTTTTATGTCTGCCCAAGAGAAATGTTACCCTGGCTGTCAAGTGCTCTCCTAAAGCCAGTGGTGAATGAGAAGTAGCACATCAAAGAGGTCTGTGGGAGGCTGTTCTCCACACCTGCCATGCAGGGCTCATTACCAACCAGGGTGTATTTTCTGGATGCATACATAACCATCAGCCAGGCCCTCAAAGAGTCAGGTGAGTCTCCTGCAGGATGACTAGTCCCAAAATAATGGCTGCTTAGGAGGTATTCCAATAATTTTGAGAGTCACTGGGAAGCTGCATGGAGAGTGAGGCACACCTGCAGGAGATGCAGGCGATGCATTGCTGTGGTGTTTCCCACTGAAGTCGGGGAAATGGTAAATTTGGCAGGGGCAGCAGAACAGGAAGATGTTCTCTTCCCCAAGCGTGCAGTTTGAGACAAAAAAATAATGGAATTGTTTATAACTTTAATGTAGTAAGAATGAATAGGTATTTAAAAAGTGCATGAATTAAAATTCATGTGCCAAAGACATTGACTGTGGACTTGAGGTCTGCAAAGTTTCTGTAGAACCTTGTAAAATGACTACTGCAAGTAAGCAATAAAATCTAGCAGTACAGTTTAAAAAACTGCATCCCAATCTAAACTGTTTAAACGTGTGCATAGGCAGATGTAGCTGGAAATTCTGTTTATTCTCTGAACATAAACTCTTTGTTTCAGTACTTCACCATCTGTCTTCCACTTTGATGTTCTTGTCTGTTTCAGTTTAAATTGTCAGGGAGCAGCAAGAGTTTGGTGGATCCCAAGGATGGAGAGCCGAGGGTGACCCTCACACCCGTTTCACAGTCCCAAGGGTCCTGACAAAAATAAGCAGCCCTACTTAGCAGTGCCATTTTCTGAAGCTAATTACTGGCAGTGTTTGAGGCAGCTGGTTGATGCTGGTGTGATCTGGGGGCGGTTCCGAGGGCAGGTCGGTTCTACCCTTCCCTCTGGGCAGCTGCATGCAGCCGTTCCTCAGCAGGGCTTTGTCAGCCACTGACCTCAACTGGCACCTTAAAAAATTGTTTTGAGTGCGTATGGGCTCCATATTTTCTGCCAAACATTTGTCATATCGGTTTTCCCCCTCCTGGAATTCTGATTAGTTACATGAACAGAAGTGACTTTGGTATTAATGACGCCATTATATACTACACTGAGTCCATTAATAAATTAATAATGCTGTGTCTTGTTTGTTTATAAATGAGGCTTACTGAGGGCTGTTTCAGATGAAAAATACCACCGATTGCTTGTAATTTAATCTAGGGAGTTTTTATACGTGTGAGGCAAAGTCAATTAGCCCTAGCTGAGGTATTTCTAACCTACAACTAGATTTCAAGTTTAATGCAAATAATAGAAACCTGAAAAAAGAGGGAAAAATATTGCCAAAACTCTTGTTTTAAAAGCTCCCTTTAGTAGTTATTTCTGTTTTGAAAAGTGGCTCTCTTTAAGCCTTCTTCTTGTGTGTCTGAAAAGAATATTTTATTTCTTGTGTGTAGTCCTAAATTTGAAATTTATTTAGATTGTGTTGACGTGGTCTAGCACCAAAATCTGGAATTTTCCTGTAATGCAAGATAAAATGTCATTAGGCAGCACAATTTGTCAACAAAAGCCTGTAAACTGCAAAGTTGTTCAAGCCTTTATTTTCTTCTTTCTTTGTCAGCTTTTTGCATTGTTGATTGATTTGCTGTAGTGCTGCTGTCAGTAGTTTACCAATAGCCTGGTAGAATCTCGTGACTGGCATTTTGCCTTTTTAAAAACCATCTCATTGCTGCAGTAAAGAATCTGAACCTCTAATTCAGCTATCAAAGCTGTTAGCCTTCTTTTATTATTATTAATGTGCTCTTGGGAAAGGAATATTGAACAATAACTAGGACCAAGTAAAGTACTGGAATAAGTCTGAAAAGGTCAGTCCCTAGGCAAGAGGCCTTTTGTATGTTATCTCTATTTATTTCTGTGTTCTAATATAGTAACTTGCGTGAGTTTATATTTTTAAATGGAGTTTAAAATGCTGCTCTTTAACATACCAGTAATTACTTGCAAACTGCACCTCAGCAGCATGGGCAATATTCAGTTTAATTCCTAAGTACTTTATTTTAATGTTTTTACATGGTTTTTGTTAAAAGTGGTTACAAATATAATGAATACTTTTCCACATAATGATAGGAAAATACTGAATATTGAGAAAAATGTGACACTTTTTAATTCTATAAATTCTGTTTTTAAAATGTAGGTTCAGTGCAATTTTATTTTATGTCTAAGGGACCTTAAGTGAAGAAAGTGATGCCAGAATTTGAGGGAAACTTAGGAAAAGTTTGTGCATCACAGCAAGCAACTGCAACCTGCACAGGAAGTATTTCTGGAGGAAAACACCTTTAAGCACTGCATGATCCTGTAGGATATCAAATGTTTTGAGAGTAAAGCAGGTAGGTGAATTGTTATGACCAAAGACCAATACAAATCTGTAGGAGTACTAAGTGATCATATAAGAATTCTCTCCTTTTAGTCCTAAGTAGTAACAAAATAGCTTTTGAACTAGCTTTTATATAAAATATTTTGATAATTTATTGCTCTATATATCTGATGCGTATTCTTTAATATGTTGTTCTACTGACTACTTGCATTCTAGAAGATCAGAAACCATCCTTTAAAAATTTTCATTACTCAATCCTAAAGATAGATTTTCCTTCTAGTAAGCATCTACGTGTGTGTGTTATATGTGCCTGAGATACCAGTGTTAGTATATTTGTAAGATAATTTAGAGGCTGTGCATTCCTCATGCATTCAACCCTGAAGGTCACTGCTGATCTCTGTGTGTATGGGAAATAATGAAGTATAGAAGACGCATCTGGTTTAAGCTTTCAAAGGCTAATTATCCCATAAAGTAACCTATAACTAAGTGGATTTTGTGAAATTATGGGAGGGGAGAAAGGCTGCAGGCAGGAAGTTCTGTGATCTGAGAAGGTGGCAGTGAAAAGCAGTTCTTCAACTGAATATTTTTTGTTGAAATTCTTAGATTTTTGTCAATGTTCAAAAATTTAATATCATCCCAGAGGACATATATAACAGGGCAATGAACAATTATCTTTTAAATCAAGAAGTGTTTTAACACCCCCAACAATATTAATTTAGAAATTTATACTCCCTTTTCTGTCCCTGTGTGTCTAAGTCGCATGCATGTATTTACATTATCCAGGTGACAGCTGGTAGAATGTCTTGCTAGAAAATGGCAGGAAATATTGTTTATTAGCACTGCTTAGAACTGAACAAATGCTTTCTACTGTATTGTGACAGCTGGAAAATATCATACATTTACCAAGCTGAAGATGAAGCCAGTCTTCTTCATTAACCATTTAATAGTAAATTTAAATGCAGGCATATTAAGTATTATTTAGAGGTATTGCATGTTCTACATCTAATTTATAAGTCACAGATTCTAATGAGATTTCACAAGAGCCATTCCTTTTATTAAACTCTGTTCTCTTTAGTATTATTTTGCCAAACAAACTGAGAAATCTTATCAGCCAAAACTTTTAATGCAGCACAGTTTTTTTCTCTAGCACCTAGCAGCATCACCTTGGGAAATCTGGGATGAATTGGAACAGCAAGTCTAAAGGAGGTGATTTTTCTTTAGCAGAGTAACCAAGGAAGGTGCAGGAAAAAAAATCTCTTGAACAGGTAACATTTTGGGAAGTCTCTTCACAGTGACCTATCAATTTCTCTCTCTCCAGAGAGTAGTTTGTAATAAAATTATTTCTTGCAGAACAGCCCATTTCTCTTGACTAGATTGATTTTTTTTTTTTTTTTTTGGATTTCTTTCCCATGGGTGAGAGGGAGAGAAGAAACTGTGGTGGAAAGGATTAAAAGCAGGACTAATTTCCATAAGCTTGAATTCATAGGTGGCAGAGGAAGGTTGTGGATAGCCCCACTTTCACTGCTGTAAAGTACATATGCACAGTATTAGTGTATCTCATGCCTGTATTGTACTGTATATGAGAGATTTGTTTGCCATTTATTCCATTTTTCTATTTGAGCCAGGTCCACACTGCTTTTCTATCTTGATACCCCTACTTGGGATAAATGCTCTAAACTTTTCTTTAAAGGATATAAACCATTACAGAGCTGTATCCATATAAGAAGAAAATACTTAGGATTAGTTTGGAATAAAGCTTTAGCCAGTCTGTTGGGATTATTTGTAATCCTCTGTGTGAGGTTTGTGTTTAAGGATAGTACTTATGTGTATTTGAAGTTTTTTGTTGTTCAGCACTGCTGACTCTACTTTTTCAGGCAGGTGTCTTTGCAGAACCTTCCCACTCAAGTTTTCAGCTTTAATTCAGCTATCAGCCATAACTATTTTAAAAGCTAAAGGCCATAAGTCTTCAGTGATGTGAGTGTGATCCAACCTAAAAATGAGTGAAATTCATATAATATACAGTTCAAGGAATATGTGAGGCTATCTGTCATTTGAAAAGTCTCTATTGTCATGAATTTGGGGGAGTTACATTTCTTTGAGTTGTTGGGAAGGACCCATGGGATCACATTAGGAAAGTGGTGGAATGGATTTTATTTGCATGTTAATTAGCAAATTCAAATTGCTAGTATGAGGTGCAATAGTTTGGCTTTTTAAAATTTACCATTATTCTACCCAGAAGCTTTGCAAGTCTTTCAGTCCATTCAGCTGGAAAATGGAAATCTCTATTTTTCAGTAATATTAAAGATACACTTAACAGATCAGGAGAGCATCTGGCAGTTGGTAATGTTTATAAAAGCTGAGATTAGCAAAATGTTTGGATTCCCACACAGTTGCACATGGCCAGCCAGTTCTAGACTATGCTGGACGTGGTTTTTTCCCCCCTTGTCTCTGAGGTATTTGTAGTTCATCTATGTTCATCTAGGAATTTGGATCATGAGTGGGAAATGCAATGATACCTGTTTCATTCCATAAGATAAAATTGGTAGCTTTGAGCAAGATGTACATAGATCTTTAGTGATTAAAAACACCTCCACAGACCCCAAACCCCACCCAACAAAACCAGAAACCAGCCAAGCTCTTTTGACTCCAAAATGACCCCAATCTCATTTGCTCTCTGTCTGGTGTATTTCCTGTTTCTTCTTCTACAAGGCTGTCCACAAGTGAGGTGAGAGAAACTGTGTCTGGCAGCAGCTTCCATTTCCACACCTTCTTAGTTCCAGTGTAAGCCCCACTAGTCTTCAGACTGAGAGGGGATTTTAGCTGTCTGCTAGTGATGATGTTTGTTTGTTCTTAGTTGTTTTATTCTCAGTCAAGATACAAGTTGAAGTGGTCCAAGCAAAAGAACTTCAAGCCTTGTAGTAGCTTTTTTGTCATCTTAGGCAGGTTGTATTTAGCTTCTGAGTGGGACTGTGTGAAGTTCTGCTTGTCCTGTTTTCCCCAATGCAGTCCTATTTGAATAGGGTAGAAAGAAGGCTCCCCCACAAAGGGAAGAATGAGTCTGTTTGTTTTATAAAAATAAAAGTGTTGAGTCTCTTTCATATGCAATGCATATGCCTTCTGCATACCAACTGTAGGACATTTCAGGCTTTCAAAAGTGAATTACAAAGATATCTTTGAAGTTGGAAGACATTTTAAAGTATTTTTTTTTTTTAATGCTTCTGTTTTCTGTATATCAGCATCTTAATTTTTTTGGCATTCCTTGTCATGCATTCCTCTTTCCTTCACCACTAGAAGGTTTTACAGTGCATCTAGTCAAATGTCAGAAGGTGATGCACCATTGAAAGTGTGTCAGGGAAATCTTTTACTAAAGGTCTGTAGAAAAATACCTGGAAGAGCTGCAGGGGAAGAAGCATCGTCTTGTTCTCGCTGTTTTCTTGACACACAAAAATCTCGTTTGGAGCTTTGATGAGTTCAGAGAAATTCTGCCAAAACCTAGAAAAGGCACATAAAGCCACAAAAAGAATGGTTCTCCCTTTACTGAAATATGTTCCTGTTGTGAGAAGAATATGAAAACAGGTACTTGTGGGCGGGCCAGCGTTGGCACAGGGTCAGCCCAGAGCCCAGGTCATCAGGCAAATTCATGGTTACAGGTGTGGCCCAAGAGAGAATTACTTTTCATGTGTCATATTGTGGCCAACTGAAATGTCAGATTCCCTTCTGAACAGAGCCCTCCCCTTCCCTCTCCAGCTTGGCTTTGCATGGACACAGGCATTTACAACTCACTCTGAAACTTGCCTCTCTTGTTGCTCAGAAGCTTGACCATGTATTTAAATACTGGATTTTAAACATCTACATTTAAAATACTACATATGAAATCAAATTAATATGAAAATTTTAAGTGATGTTTGGGACAGAACCACACTAATACTTTGCTACATATTAATTCTGGAAGGTGTAGAGAGCGCATGCCTACAGCAGGTTATGAGGACAGAAAACTCACAAAAGTTGTGTCTTAAAAATTTGACAACTGGCAAATTTTTCAGGCTCTTAGAAAATGGAATAAAAGCTGTTTGTAATAAAAGCAAGAGCTCATAGTTTTTCCTAATTGGTTTTTCTGTTTAATTTACAGTGCATTAAAATAAAGGCTGGTCTGAAGTTCAGTAGTACCATTATTTTCCTCATGGTTGCTGTATTTTCAGCAAATCTCAGGGCAATGTAGGTGAAAAGAAATATTTTCTTTTTGAAGCTTGCAGGAATATCTCCTTTTGCTTTTTTCTCCATCACTTCCGTCTGAGTGAACTTGATATATTCTCCCAAGGAACTAACTTCACTGAGAACTAAAGTTTACTCTGGAAGAACTTCAGAATTTCCCCTTTTTATTTCTCTAATGCTCTAATGAAAATACACTTGTTGCCTTTTTTTTCTTCCTTTTCCAGAGGCACGAAGGATCAAAGGGAGCCTTTTGTTAAAACAGGAGATTGTCCTGATGTTTTAACCAGGTATTTTTTCTCCTCCCCTGTGACAATTTACTGTGACATTGGCCGGCCGCACCTACTCACGCCAAGAAATGCCAGTTTTATACTTTTACAGTAATTTGTTTATAGTCTTTGGAGTATTTTAGACTCCCTCAGACTCCAAATAAAGTATTTATTTAAATACAGCATATGCTATTATCTTGCATTACTTGTAACATTACCAGATAAATCTGGCATTCTTTTGTCCTCTGTGTATTTATATTTTATTATATTGCAAGTTGTATTATCCTTATTACATATTACCATGCACTGAGAATTCCTAGTGTATTTACAGGTATGGTTGTACTATCTCAAATTGTTGTAGCTTAAATAATACTGGATTGCTTGTCCTCTCAATCCCTGTACTTTTGACAATTAGTACTGATTTACCACTGATCTTACTTAACTTTTTCCTGTTGATTGAATGAATTTGTCTTTATGCTGGTGTTGCTCTGGGGCAGGAAGATGTGACTGCTCCACCAGTGGAGGCTGGCAGGGAGCCCCACATTGTCACAAGGCAGGTGACCCTCACAGCAAGGAGCCAGGGTGCTGAGTGATGACTCAGGGCTGGAGACAGGGGTCAGGCTCAGGGTCTGAGCAAGTCCATGGCGAGCTGGGGCGTATCTGAAGCTGAGCCGGAAAGTCTGGGCCAGAGTGGAGGGAGAGCAGGCACAGATACAGCTGCAGTGCAGCAGTGAGGGGAGCCAGTGGTACACCCCAGCCAAAAAGCAGCTGGGCAAGAACCTCCCTTCTAGTTTTCTTCGTGATGATGCTTCTCAGCAGCATTGATGAGTTTGGACTCAGCTGCTAAGCCAGACTTGGCTTAAAGCCTTCAAGGAAGATGTGTTCAGAGCCCTTGCAGTGGCACAGGTTTAATTTCTTCTCGTTTGTGTGACTTCATCAGAGGATCATGGAAGGGATGAGGTTGGAAGGAATCTCTGGAGGTCACCAGCTCCAACATCCTTGCTCAAACAGAGCCACCTAGACCAAGCTGCCCAGGACTTTATCCAAATGGTTTTTGGGTGTTTCCAAGGATGGAGATACAGTGAAATTAAAAGCTCTATTGGAACCTGAATTGTTGGTACCCACGAGATAATTAGCTCGCTTCCAGCAACCAGTGGTAAGTAAGTGGTGCATCCATGTAGTTTTCTGTAGTCAGTACATGGCAATATTCCCCTAACCACAGCTGGAAATGCCAGGCAAGAAGTGCAGTAGACAACAATGTATTTTCTCTTAGCCCATTTTTTTAAGTTTCTTCTCTCTCTTAGTGTTGGGGTTCATACAAGTCTAAATCTTTTTCATCTCCCACCCTGTGTTAGAGACCATTAATGTGAGGTTCTCTGTGCAATGATGAGCTATCTGTGCATCTCCTTTCTTCTTAGCTGAGCTTGGAAACCCATGTGATCAAGAAAAATATCAAATGTCAACTTTATAGTATGACACTAATCTTGAGTGTTGAATTAAGAGCTTCTTAATTCTTAGGACACTATGTTACTACACAGTCAGAGGCATGTTTGTGGTTTTTCAGTTGCATTCATAAGAAATATTTGATTAATTTTCTGTTAAAACAGATTGTTTGAGCTGTATCATGGGTTTTTTTTCCTGTGTGCAGTCTGTTCCTCATGCCATTTTATTTCTGCTTGCTGTCTCTCTTAAATTGCACATATCAGCCTTTTAAACTGTATGATTTCTTTGAGTAGAGTGGTTGACAACCTGTTAGATTTACCTTCATAATTGGATAGAATGGATCTTTATGTCACTGTCTAACTTGATGTTTAGCCTGCTTTGTCTTTGAATTATCTTTTTCTTGAAGACTTAACAAAATGACTACCCAGTAACAGAAAAAATTAAACACTAAAAGCCACTGAGCCTGGTTCTCAGCACTGAAACTTGAGCATGTTTCATTTTTTGTCTCCTTTCCAGCCTTCATCCAATATTACATAAGGAATTTGTTGGCTTAAAAATAAGAACATGAATTGGAAAGAGAATGGATATGTATATGTTTCTGGGAGGAAGATTTTAAATATGCTTGGGGTTTTTTAATCTTTATACTTTTAATCAGGAAATCTATAAGAAAATAATTGCAATGAGTCACCAAAAAAAGTCTTAAAGAGAAACAAAATGCATGATAGATGCTAGAAGATCATGCTGGTTCAGAATTTCCCTTGTAAAAACAGTTTTCCTGAACTTTGTGTAGGAGAATCCTCAGTAGTCAGGCACTGTGGGATTGTAGAAGGCATGGGCTGATGTGCTGGGAATTTAGCTGCCATGGAATTTAAGTGCCATTTCTTGTTCTATTCTGTAGTATTTTGAAGTTGAAATCCTAGGCATAAGATACGTACACATTTTTTTTTCAGAAATATGCTAGAAAAGTTTAGGCCTTCCAGAGCTGTAAAAAAGATATTTTAGTACTTATTATTTCAAAAGGCTCAGATTTCCATAAAGATAATGGTTGTATCTTGTATAACACTAACCTAGGGTGGTTGAGAATGTTTTTTGGTTATTTTTGTTTGCTTGGCATTTTTTGTTTGTTTGATTTTGTTTTGTTTGGTTTTATCCGCATTTCATGTCTAGAGGAAGCCTAGAATACTACTGGAATTTAATGGTTGAAAGGATTAGGGCACCTTATGGTGTTTTGTTTTTACTAGCATCTATTTAACTCCTGCATAAATTTGAAAAAGTTGGGACTTGTTAAAAGCTCAACTCCTCTCCTTCCAGTATTGTATGACTTGCAGTAACAAAGCCTTAAAATTGAGATTTGAGATTGAAATTTCAAATGCTTAAATTTTTTTTTTTTTTTTGAAAATGAAGAACTAAAACAAGGAGTTTTTTCTAAATAAATAAAGAAAATGCTTTAGGCAAAATTCCAGTTTAAGAAGGCATGCCAAAAATTGATAGTTCTCATTTAGAAAATATTTTCTAAATGAAGAATTGATGTTCATTTAAACAAAGCCATGATTCCTTTGGAGACAAGGTTGTTTTGACAAACCATTTTAATGTTATGACAGCAAACTTTTAAAAATGAAATTCTTCTCAGATGGCATCCTTACAGATATCTGGCAGTGATTTATGAAACTATTGTGATGTTGTTAGTTAACCAAAAATTAATACTTGTCTAGCAGTAAAAGGAAGAATTTGCATTGATTATCATTAATGCTGGTATAATTTTTAAATGGAAGAGTATTTGAATGGTCTTATTCCACACTGTTAAATCCAATCTCAATATCTTGATTGTTTGTTTGTTTAATTATACTTAGATTAAATTCAAAACAGCCAGCTGATCTTAGCAGCTGGTAAATATTTACTGCTCGTTTGCCAAATTCCTCAGAGCACAAATTTTTGCTTTTGCTGTGTCCTAATACTTAATAGATAAGAACTCACTCCTCAAAAATTGCGCTGTAGGAAGTAGCAGGGGTGGCAGGGAGCCTAGACATTCTGGATACTGCTTTTGCACCTGAGAAATGTATGTGGAGATTTTGGGAACATTACAGGCCTGGATATTCTGTATGTTGAACATAAAATAGATCTCCCTTGAAAATGCACCAAGACTTGAGTGAACAGGTGGTAATTTCATTATTAGTGTTTTTCCTGGGGTGTACCTGTGCCCATGCTTGTTACAGCTCTGTTCAGCACAGCTTCATCCAACAGGCTTGGTATTTAGGAAGCAATAGGAATATTGGAAGAGATATGAAGCTGGATTTGTGTGCTGAACCAGTAGGAATCATACAGCAGTGAAAGCCACCTGACATTTGCTTTAGAAAGTGCAGAGGAAAGACATTTACTTTTTGAATCATCCATCAGCCATTGGGTATATGGATGTATCTGTTCTAGGAAAACAGTGATGATGGAGTGTTATAAACCAGTAAGAGGTGCAATGTGTTCAGGAAGTGGCAAGGACTGTGTTTTGTGATATTGCACAGCACATCTCCAGGCACGTGTCCCATGGAGAAAAAGTGTATTTGAGAGGTATCTGGCCTAGAATGAACAATTTAGAAGGTAATGTAATGGGTCATTACAGCCCAGCAAACCATAAAACTCTAAGCACATGCAAAGGGATGTACATGCAATTTTTTTTGGCTTTGATTCAGAATAAAATAAATGTATGAAATTTAGGGGACAGAAACATTCTGTCAAGAAATTTTCTGTTTCTGTTTGGTCCCTGAGCAGAAGGAATGTTTCATGAACTTGAAATTTATATTGCATTTTTGTGGGTTTTTTGTTTTTTCCCCACCCAATTACTTTTTGAGTGGAGAGCAGGTTTGGAACTCGATTAGGTGTTTTTCACAGAAAAAAAATCTACTTGTTTATAGTCAAGTTGCCAATTATATGAAGGGAACAAACTGAAAAGTCTAGATAAACTTGTAAAAGTTTTAACAGTGTACCTCCTCTCACCTGCAGTAATATTAGATGCCATTTTTAACACTGCTAGTTGGCAATATGTAAAATGATCCAGCTTTCTTAACAAAGGGGATTTTTACTTCATAGCATGTCTTGGAATTCAGGAGTCTGTATTTAATATTTTGGGGTCTTAATAATATCTTCTGAAGCTGTGCATTAAAAAGAGAGGTAAACAGTTCCCAGACATTACAATGTGATAAATAAACAGAGGGGACAACTGATCTCTCTCCTGTGTTACTTTCCTCACTCAGGGAAGCACAGGATATTTTGAATTATTCATTAAATCCTATATGTTATTGACTGAGTCTAATCCCCTGTCTTGCAAACTATTTTGGTTTCTTTTAAAACATGCATCTCCTTTCATAACTAGATTATTTACTTTTGCTACAGCTTGCTTAATTCTAGGTGAATGTGGCTGTTTGCAAACTTGGAGGAATGGTCATAGGGAAATGAAGAGTTACTGCCTTTGCTTAATATTTCATAAAAGAGTGAATTGCATTGTGCCTCTGAGAGCATGAGATTTCAGGTCCTGCCTCTAAAAACATGTCTACAAAGAAACTTTCACCGAAGCATTCAATCAGAGGGTTTTTTTTTCCCTTTTGCTGTTTCTTTCATAATGATATGTTAATGCTGATCCTGCTCTCCTGACTGGCACTTCAGTGCCTCAAGGCATTTGGGTATGGGTTGTAACACTAGTAAATTGCCACATGTATGGAAATTGCCCATTTGCCACCAACACCGTATCAGAGAGGCAGCAGGAGGTCCTCACTTCCCTTCATATGTGCTCTTAAGTTAATGCTTTTATTAGTAGGGAGCTGTGAAGAGGAATATCAGGTTTTATTCTCAGGCTATTTTGCTGTGAGCTTTGCTGTCAACTTTTTGCAGTGCTTTTTTGGCACAGTCTCAACATTCAGTGATAACCACTTAATTAGTGTCTGTTTAAAAACTAGTTCTGGACTCAGGATACTGTATTTCATGGCCTGCTTGAACTCTTGTTGCTTGTAAACATAATGTTTTCAAAAATACATGTGCACAAGGTCATAATGAAAACTGGGTGTGTTGATTTACCTGAAGTAAGGTATCCTTTACAAATGTTTGATATGTATTTCATACTTAAACATTAAGTTCCTGCTATGCACTGACTTTTTAATGTAGTAACTAGACAATGCCCATGAGTTCATTTTTTTAACTGGATTTTGTTCTTTTGTGTGTCTTTCTGAGAAAAAAGCTCTTTGAAATGATCATTTATCAATGTTATAATTTGAAAAGTATATACAAAAACCACCCCAAAACTCCAGCAACATAGATGAGTAATTTGAATTGCCCCAGGTTTTTCTATAACTTGTGTGATTATACTGCTTCAGGCAAGGAGTAGCAAATCAGAGGTCTTCCTTCATCACATAAAAACTGGAATTAAGCAGTGGCTAATGTTTCATGATATAATTTATTTTCTCCTAGGAAACTCATTTGTTTCTTATACAGAAAATGTGTGATTGTGTTCTGCTAATTATTTTCTAGGCAGCAAAAGAATATGCTGCTAGGGGGAGGAAGTTATATACTGGCTTTACCCTCATCTTCTGATGTAGTTTTCAGATTGAGTTTGGATTTTAAACCGATAAAAGAACAGTTATGTACTTACTATGTAAACCATTGGGAGATAAATAGCAGAATTTATCCATACCTATCTAGTGGAGGAAAAAGGGATTTCCACTTGCAGAATACTGTTAGGATGGCTAGTCAGGAAATCATGAGATCCATAAGGAAAAATACACAATTAGAAGTGTTGAAGACATTCTCATGTCAGATAAAAAGCACAATATAATAGAAAATTGGTAAAGATCCAATTTATGAAAAGAAGGCACAGCAAAGCAGTGTATAAAGGAAATGACAGCACAAAATTTAAAAAGGGGAGTTGGTAAAGTCTCTTGTTAATCTAGGGCAATGCGAAAGCCTAGACTAATAAATTTGTTTCCAACATTTTAAAATCTTCCACATAAACAAAGATTAAAACTAATTTGGAATCAAAGAATAATAACTTGTAGTATCATTCCTGTTAAGTCCTTTACACATGCATATTTAATCTAAAAAGTTTTCTCAAGATGCTTGAGAGGGTATTTCTGGAAAAGTTAACTGTATTATTAGAAATATGATTAATTATAGTTAACATGCAACCTGGAGATCTCTATATATTACTAATGTAGAAAGGAAATTGTATCTAGGACTGCAGATTTTGTTTAATATTGTGAGGATGAGAGCATAGAGACTGAAAAATCCTTGCTCAATGCTTAAAAAGTTAGATGATCTGTAATCTGAAAGAACTGACATGCAACAAGTGTGTAAAGAGAGAGAAATATCTTTTATCCTCTTGGAATTGCTGGAAGAGCAATAAACAGGGATTTAGTGTGAATAGGCCTTTCACAGGCCTCTGGTGCTCTGCAGAATGTCTGCTGCTCTACTACTAATACAGGAAACATAAAGAGAACAGCAATTGTGTTTGCATGTTGGAATACAAGTTTATCTGTCAAGGCAGTGTCCCATTAAATGTTTGGGCAGACATGCTGCCTAACTGTGATCTAAAACAACAGAAATAAAAGAGCAGGTAAATACTAGGTTTCCTTTGTTAGATGGTGTGGCCAACTTTGTGTGGCTCACGTTGATGTTTGCATCCCTCCCTTTCTTGGTATATTTGAGTGTTGCTAGTTTGTGTCTTTCTTTGGAGAACAGCAGGCATTCCTGTGGAGCTGGTGGCTTCAGAGAGGTGCAGAAGGCCACTAGCAGCCAATATAATGGCATTCACAAAAGCAGTAACTTTGGCATGTCTGTAGAATAAACCAAAGATCTCGCGTGACTTATTAACAGTGAACAGACTACCCCTGGAAGTGTGTTACGTGTCTCTGTTAACATGAGTCGTGGCAAGTTTCTCACACGGGTCCAAGAATGGGAGTTTTTCTCACATGATTCTGTTGCTGTTTGTGAACAATGATGTGATTGCAGCACACCAGCCATGCTCAAGCACCATCTTCTTGTACTAAAAAAAAGGAATGAGGAGAATCAAAAAAACCTTTGTCAATGACTGAGAACTTTAACTGGAAGAAGGATGTGAAAGTTTTTTTTTCCCCCAGTAAATCTCTGGTTTTGCTGGACTTTTGAGGTAAATTAAAGCATTTATATAGAAATGCTATGAAATAGCATAGCAAAGTTGGAATATTCTAGAAACTCAAAAATGTGAAATTTTGGTAAAACCAAGATCCTTGAACAGCTGAATCATGCAGTAGCTGTTGTACTTTGTCTTTTCAGTCTTTGCAATGGCACTACTGCCAGTGAACTCTAATCTGCCTGCATTAAATGCTGTAACACATCTCGATTGCCCTCCATTGTCACCTTTCCATCAACTGCAATAGCAAAAACAGGAGACATTTGTGCACCAGAGTCATAACATTGGTTCAGCAGAAACAAATAGAAGGAATTTATGTAGGAAAAAATGTCAATTCTAAATGTGTCTGTGAGCTAGAAATATCTTCATTCAAACAGGGCAAGCAAGTTCTCTCTGAAAGCATCCTAAGACAAATACTGGCTTTAAAGAGTGAGGAGCACATTGAGAGAGATCCCTAGGAATCCTAGCAACAAGCCTGTTACCTAAGATATCTGCTTGATGCAATTACACAGGTGTGGGTTGAGTGCTTCTTTGCAATATATCTATTCAGAGGTGAGCTTGCTAATTCTGGATGTTTATTCTCAGTTAAGTACATATCCTCCTTGGGTATAACATCTGCGCATAATTTCCTTATCTCTAAATAAGGGATGTTAAAATATCTGTCAAGGTTTCTGGCAAGTTTTTCCTCTGGTGCTTTCTTCTCAGTTGCTCACAATTTTGACAACAGACATGCATGAAATTTTAGTTCTTGATCAAGATTATTCTTACTTGTTTAGTAGAGTGAATGTTATTGTTCAGATAAAATCTTCACATCCCTTTTTTACTTTAATATTGCTGAACATTAATAAATCAAGATTTGTTTTTGAAAAGGCTGTATTTCTGCTAGTTTTCTATACGAAACCAATTACTTTGGGTCTTTCAGTATGATGACGAACACAGTAAAGTTGTAAACCATAATATTGCAAATATCAGAGGCGCAGAAAAATTTTAAATTATTTCAGTGTTTTGTATCATATGAATGATGACAAACAAAAGCAGCCTCTTCCCCCTTCTCTCTGTCACCAAAACGGATTAATGTTAGACTCCCCAAACTCCTTACAACCATGAAGTCAAACAGAAGCTCATTTTGTGACTCAACTTAGGCTATAGAAGCAAGATTGCTGCTTCATTTTAATGACAAAACAAAATAAATCTCAGTTTTAGACATCCAAGTGGAAAAAACCCTATGTGAATGAAATACTAGGCCTAAACGATCACCACCTAAAAATAAGCCACATCCTATATCATAGAAATCATTTTCAATCAGCTTTTCAATATATGCAATTTTCAAACAGAGCAATGGGAGATTTATCTCTAGTAGGCCTTGCTGGAAAAAAAAAAAGAATAAGGGGAATAAAAAAAACCTTTGTCAATGACTGAGAACTTTAACTGGAAGAAGGATGTGAAAGTTTTTTTTTCCCCATTAAATCTCTGATTTTGCTGGACTTCTGAGGTAAATTAAAACATTATCTAGAAATGCTATGAAATAACAGAGCAAAGTTTGAATATTCTAGAAACTCAGAAATGTGAAATGAAGATATAGTAGAGTGTGATTTGTAGCTGAAATTTTAAGTAAATTTATTATGTTTATTTTAGTAGTTATTAAGAAGCAGCAACACAATAGGTTCATATTGAGAGGATGAATGTATTGAATTAATTTATGAATCTTAGGAGATTAGTGGGTATCATTATACAATTGGTTGCAATTTTTCATTTCCTAGTGGTCTTTAACAACAAAGATTTTTTTTCAAGCTATTCTTTATAATTTTATGATAATTGTGGAAAATTGCTATTTAATTTTTGGTTTCTCTATTTTTGTTTTCCACTCCAATCTACTTTCACTTTTCTGATAAAAAGAGAGAAAAGAAAAGAGTGACCTACAAAGAAAGAATTGGGACTTTTTGCTTATTAACAATGGAAGAAAAAGTACTTTTTGTTAACAGTTGTAATGCAAATAAGGTTTCATTTAGTCATTTCTCTTTTTTGTCATTGACCAGAAAGATGAAATGAACTTTTCCTTTATGTTTCTGAAATGAATGTGTATTCAAAACAGAAATGGTATTCAAAGAAGTGTGTTCTACATGTATTTCAGTCTAAAATTCAAGAAGGAAAAGTATTTTGTCTTTAAAGATACTAGGCTTTGTTTTTATCTGGCAATGCTAGTATAAAGTGAATGCTCAATCTTTTATTAAGGTTTTTATCCAAGTCTAGGTGTGGGGACAGTTTTGTCTGTGTAATGTGTCTGCTGGATTTCACTGTCTGTGCATGGGCAGGGCTGAGGGCCAGGATTGGTTCCAGGTTAAGGGGTGAGTGTTGGGTGACTGTGGGTTGGGTGGTGGATTTCATTTTCTTCCCTCTTAGCTCCAGGCTGGCTCTTGTACTTCTTGTCAAATGCTGCACAGCACTGACAGTTTTGTCAACAGCTTTTATGTTCTGGAGGCTTTTGCTCTTTGTTATTGATACTTCTCAAGACAGACTTTGAGCTATTTTGGAGTAGTATCAAAATGTTTGTACTGTTCTTCAGATGTTCGTTTGCCAAAAACACACTGTCTGTCAAAAGCCTCTTTAGGATCCTGGATTCTTCCATTTCCATTGCTTGCTCAGACTGATGCAGATTGGAAGCGTGTGAGGTTTTGGCACTAGATAGGCTACTATGTAAGAGAACACAAATTTTTGTCACATCCTGTTTGTCAGCTGTAGCCCACTGCAGACAGCATCCGAGTTCTCAGGGAAGAGTTACAGCCCAAAGCTGTGGAGGAAACTATAAAAGAAGCAAATGACACCTGCTTGTGGCACGAGCCTGTCAAGTGGCCGATCCCTCAATGACTCTGCTGGTGATAACACTGCTGCAGCCCAAGGATAAACTTGCTTTCACAGTTTGGAAGAGATTTTGTTGTCAACAGCTCCTGGCCAGGGGAGACGGCAGCCAAGGGGAAGTCTGTTGGCCACTTTAAATGTGATTACTTCATTCTGCTCTGGTGGAGGCTGGATAAAAAGTTTTTGAAGACAGTTGAAGAGCAGAGGTACCAATTCGGATCCTTTAAGGGCCCAGAGTTGCCAGCTGTCAAACTCCAGGTGAGTGTTAGTGACCTTGGGCTACCAGGTGTAGCAGGTGATGGTCAGGTTTATGGACAGAGGCTGTTAGTACTGAAAATGAGGCCAGACATGAGATGTAGACAGCCCAATTTAGCTTAATTTGTGACCAACCCATCAGGAATACATGTAGTTCTTAGTCCAGTGTGTTTTATTACACAGAAATGGATAATGGATAAGGCCAGAGAGATGCATTTTGATGAAGATCTTACAGAAAGCTCCTCAATTTCTAATTGCTTTCCTACTTATGATTCTTCCATTGACAGATCTTCAGCTGGCAGGAAAAATGTGCAGGATTTGAAAATGTGTTTTCAAGACTCAGCTAAACTAATCCAACTTAATTACCTGCCACAGATGCAGTGTGTTAGTCCTGTTCCAATCGTGTTGTCTGGTCTCATATTCTAAATGAGCATTTAGCTTGTCTGATACAGTCTGCAGTTTGAGGGAGTTCAACTTGTGCAACTTGTGAGGGATGGCAGTGGTGATGTTAGTTTGGTTTTGTTTGGGGTTTTTAAGAACTGCTCAGTTTGCATGCCCTGAGCAGATGAATATGCTGCTGCTGAGTGCACAGCTCTCTGTGGCTGTCTGGGGCCCTCAGACTCACTTGGCTGAACAGTGAAGCTGCATGCACAGGTACCTTTGTGTCGGGGAAGGGAGGTGTAAGGTGTGAGATCAGCACCACTGGTGTCCCAGGATAGAAAGAAAAATTCAGCTGTAATTGTTGTACAAGGGATGATCATTTATCTTTCTTCTTTGCTGGAGCAAAGAATTCTATGGATGTGATAGTGTGAGTTAGAGAAAGTATAAAACTTGAAATGAAGAAAGGAAATGTTAAATCAATCACAGAAGATTTTTCACATATTGCAGATGTTTCCTTTTTAACTTACCTTGTTTTTCTCTCTTTTGTTGTCGACTTGCTGTTTTTTAACAGTTTTTCTTTTCATCTATCCAGCATTATCATCTTGCTAACCTAATGTTCCATTTTGCAGTTTATAATTATCAATCTGTTCCTTCATTGCCTGTCTTTCCTCCTTGGGATTCTAATTGACTTTTAATGGTCTATTTCTGCATTGTTTTTTGGGTTTTTTTGCTGTATCTTCTTTTACTTTTCAGCTGCTTACTTTCCCATGCATCTGGTCATGTCTTAATCTGAATTGTAGTCTTTGCCACCCCTCCTTTACTGATGTAAACAACCTTCTCTTACAAGAATTCATGACTGGTAGGTTCATTATTTTCATTCTTTTTAGATCTCTGGCTAAAGTGTATTGGTTTGGGGTTTTGTTCAGGACTGCAATGGATTTCTAGACTGACAAAACACCAATGGAGTCTTACAGCAAAATGTGCCCCCAGCTCTCAGCTAGCAGTTGCAGCATGGTAGAGGTGTGTACCCAGGCATTAATGATGCCTGAAAATTATCCTTATCCAGAGTTTCAGTGGAAATGTTTAAGGCAAAGCAAGAAAAAAAGTCTCTAATACTTATTTGGGTCACTTCACCAAATTAAAGTTCAGATTGCTTTTCTTAGCAGTGAAATTTCCAGAGTGAGAGCTTTCTGGATTAAATGTGGGCAAGGCTGGTTGTTACTTAGTTGTTTTCAGTGTTTCCTGTGGGTTTTCCTGCAGTCTCCGTAGCAGTCAAGGTGAGGGCAGAGGTGCTGCTGTGGAAGGAGCCCTTGGGGATGGCAGCACTTGGAGACTCCCACTCCTCTGGGGCTGGGACTCTGCCCAGCCTGTGCCAGAGTGTTGGGGGCAATGACAAGGCTGTGTGGTACCTCGGGGCGGGGGACACTGGCTTCCACTTAGCATCCTACAGCATAAATCACTAGACAGTTCTGTTACAGCTCTTGCAAAAGACAATGGCAGCAAGAACAATTTTAATTTTTTTTCCCCCGAACCGTTTCAGAATAACTTTCTAAAAAAAATCTTTTTCGGCTTGTTCCACTGATTCTAGTTTTAGATGCTAAGAAAACACTCATAGTTCACACTGTAAACAACAACAAAAATCCAGTGTTTTGTTCACTGTCAGAGAACATAATTTTCAAGTAGTCATCGTGCCACAGCCAGCAAGTTCAGCAATGGGCCTTGACTCCTGCCTTTCCATTGACAGAAATTTGTCTTTTCCAATGGTATGTAGCTTTAATTTTTGTTGTAGAGTGGTCTTTGGTATATTAAATCTCTGCTACTGTTTCTGCATCTTGGACTAAAGGGATTTAATGAAGATGAGGGAATACAAATGAATCTGTTTCTGTCAGGGTTTAATCTAGGAGAAATTTCCCTGTAAATGCTCAACCTCCCCCCCCCCCCCACCCAAGAAAAAGACAATGATATGAGTAATTTAAGTGTGAATAAACCAGTTAAGGATGCACCATCAGGACAATTAATTTTAATTTATGTGGTTTATGAGTGTGTATATGCATCAAGATAAAATACTCATATGCAGAACAAAACTGTGATATGTTAGATGAAAGAGTTTGTACAGATACAGTTTTTAACACTAATTTTTCCTCCTAAATTTCTCTCTTGAGAAAGTGCTTGAAAATTGGTTTCTCCCTTGAATGGGGACAGACTTGCTAAAAGATCTTGTGAGAAGGTAGTTATGTATGTTTTAGTAGATGTGTAACATGTACTGAGTAAAACTGGAGCAAAGTTACTTCAGAGTAACTTGTTATTTTAGCATAAGGCTTTGGGTAAGGTGCAGGATGTTGTGCTGTGCTGCAACTCTGTAATCTAGTGAAGTAGAAGCTAATAATAATTCAGATACTTTCTTTTTGTTTGTTTTGGATTGCATAGAGTTCACTTGGAGCTTCCATTAGCCCTTCGCTGTTTTGTGAACACGGTCAAAATAGCAATGATAAGTGCAGGATAAGTGCTTCACTGAGAATATTCAAAGAAGCAGTGTTTTCACATGTCAGCAGTCTACTTAAGCACCCTACCGGAATGACTGAATAGCTGAGCAAAATGCAATCGCTGGAGCATTGTCACAGTGATCATGCTGTAACACTATCCAACTGTTGTATCCCTGTTACCTTTCAGACATCATCATTATTCAGCAGGAACAAGCTGAGGGCGCTGTGTGAGACCTGTGATAATCTGATCAATTGTATTTTAATGTTTGCCAGATCATTTTGTTAACTCTGAAACTCTAATTCAAGTTTTCTTTCACTATTGCAATATATCTTATACCTTTATTCACTAATAATTTGTTGAAAAGGAGAAAATTATCAGTATGAAGTTGATAGTGCCATCCTTACAGGGATGTTAATAAGAAAATCAAAATCCTCTGGAGGTAGTTCTAAGCTTAGTGATATTTTTAAAGCTTAATATTTTGACAGCTGTCAAGTACTATCTGATCAAAGGAAGTGCATTTGATAAAATTTAATGGTTTGGGAGTCACTTTAGTAGTAATTAATCCTTCTTGCCTGAGCATTTCTTAAACTCTGTAAATCCATTTGACTGCTTTAACAACAGTCCTGTTATCAGCTTATTGGGGAAGTTCAGATAAGTGTCCCTGTTTTGCATGTATACTCTGAACAACTTATCTTTAGAGACATTGTTTTGAAATGGGAGAAAAATTAGAATTTACTTGCTTGAAAAAGGGGTTTTGTATTGTTTCTTCTTTCTGCACCACACTTCCTTTTCAGGTTGACTGGAACAGTTTGAAGGGTAAAGCTGAGGGAAGACTAGTTCACTTGCAGTTTATATAAGCAAAGTGGTGCAAACTTTTTTATAAAACTGTAAAGTAATTTAATGATGCTATTTATATAAATACAAACTGTTATATGTTCAATAAAATTTTGAAGTGTTGTCTAGGTAAGTCAACAACAAAGCAATTTTCTTTCACTCCAGTTAATTTGTTCACAGGGAACATATCTTCTGAACAAACAAGCAAATCTAATCCCTATAACTTAAAACACTTAAAATAATCAGTTTTTAATATAGAAGTGTGTAGGAATCTAGAGTTCTGAAAATAACACCACATATATCATTTTAGATTTAAGGCTCAGGCTGAGAAGTCAAGTCACTGAGTCTCATGTCTCCTCTCCAGACTGAAGCAGATAGCAGCGGATGCACAGAAGGTTTTCAAAATGTTCAGACTAAGTGCTGACAGTCTCTTAAATTCACAGAACTTCTTGAATGAGGGAACATATTTGAATTCAGTCTGACCTATTTGATTCTTACTTCTAAATGAGGTTGCTTTTGTGTTGTTTAATAAAACAGAAAAAACCTACTTCCGAACAAAACCTGACATAATCTTATGGTTTAGATAATGCACATCGCTAGAAACATGACCTGTTTACTTCTTCCATGGCTCTAAACAAATTTGGTTGATATTAGCTACTTATCTAGAAGCTGTATCTCATTTCATAAGTTTATTTTCTGTAGATGGTGCAGACATATATACTTAGTTTCAGAGATGGCAAAATTAGCTATAATGCATTTGGAGTGTACTTCCACAGGGCCTTGGCCTTTATCAACTGAGGTAATGTGCCTGCCATGCTACTGAAGAAATATTGAGTGAAAGTAACATCTAGCATCCAATTTAAAATATACTGTTACAAAGTATTTGATTGTAACTATGCTACAGCCACCCTGACCTGTTTCAGCACTTGAAGCAAGCCCAAACTACTGCAAAATTTTCTCACAGTTCATAGTTTCCTTAAGAAACAAAACACATGTTGAAGAGTCGTTGGCATATTTAGAGGTTTCAGATCTGATATGTGTGAAGGTTTTAACAATAAATAGACTAGTCTGCTAGGATCCACAGGAGGGGAGAAAGGTAATTGTTAGTTATTGGGATAAGATGTTTGATTTAACACTTTAATAAGTAGCCTATGTCTGACAGATGTTTTTGAAGAGTGTGCCAAGTGCAAAGTCTGTCTTTGATAAAATGTATGCATTTTCTACTTTCCAGTAAGCATATGTGTCAGAGAAAACAGGAACTCAGGTTTAATGTGAAGACAGCTAATAGTGTAAAGTAATGGGTCTTTAACATGGAATCTGCAATTTTCATTTTAGAAAGGCCTTCACTAACTAGTGAAGCAGGTATGCTGGGAGTTTTTCCCATTTTAATCCCCCCCCCCCAAAAAATGTTTTTACAAATTTTGGTTTTTAGGACAATATAAAAAGAGGAACATATCTCCATTGCAGCAAACAAGAAAAAAAAAGCCCCAACAACCAAAGCCCTCAAAATGATCTCTCTTTCCATGCATTTCCTTATGCTTTTTGGATTGAGTGATTCGGTGTAGAAATTTTAATTTCAGGGTAATTGGAAACTGTGCTAAAGTATATGTTTGGGGTTTTTTTACCTAATTGTTGGCTGACTCATATCCCCATCACTCCATCTGGTTTATGCAAGTGCATCCTTGTTTAAACAGAAACAGAACTTTGCAGGCCCAAAATGGTGAAGTTTCTCCAGTATAGAGCCAATTGCAGAATAAAGAGGCATCACAGTAATGTTAAATCACTTGCAAAGAAACTTGTATTTAGTAGTGTCTGTGTGAGATGTCTTGTAAATCTCGTGGTTGATTAGAACATCTGAAACTTTTATTTTCCTCGTGAGTTTGAAGGCACTTGCATTTTTCTGACTATGAAATATGCATGTGGGCTTTTTTAAGAGGGTATTTGTTTGAAAACTTACCATCACTGACAGTAATTCAATGATTGCTCACTACAGGATTCTAAAAGCAGTTTAATAACAATTAGAAGCTGAATGTTCTCTAAGGTACTTCAGATGGAATTTTATTGCAGGTAGTAGATAAGAAAAAAGCCATCTTTGACATTCAAAAAGTAGTAAAATTTTTGTTTGACTTCAGTGGAATTTGATCTACTTTATAACTCATGACATTGTCTTAAGGTGAAAATGTGTTTCCTACACGCAACTGCCTTTATAGACTGGAATCTTCAGGTTGCCTTGAAAATTGTCCATGCAATTAACCTTACTAGGGACTACAAAACCATGAGTTTAAAGATCTGTTTGTTTTGAGAAGTTACAATAGAATTACCCTTTCATGTATCCTAATTTAATTTTTTTTTTCTGGTAGCAAAAGAAGATCGCTGAAATTGTCTTTATGTTTGTCCATTTAAAATTGCTCTTACATGACTGATCAATAAGATACATCTTGAAGCCATGCTTTTAGACATGTAGAAATATTACTCTGTGGTATCAAGTCATGTTAAAGTTGCTAAAAGTCCCTGCAGTGAACAGCCTGTACACACTCCAATAGCATGCAGCAGATCTGGAGTACTTTGATCAAATTTGCTTTGCACAACAAACTTGGCTAAGTATTGACCATTCTTCAGGAGTAGTCAGCATGGCTTCACCAAGGGGAAGTCATGCTTGACCAGACTGGTAGCCTTCTGTGATGGCAGGATGGGTCCATGAGGAGAGAGACGTAGATATTGTCTACCTTGACTTCAGCACAGCTCTGCCATAACATCCTTGTAGGTAAGCACAGGAAATGTGGGTTAGAGGAAAGGACAGTGAGGTGGATCAAGAAATAGGTGAATGGCAGAGCTCAGAGCATTGTGACCATCAGAGTAGAATCTGGAGGTCTGCAATCAGTGACATTCCCCAGAGATCAACATTGGGTCAGGTCTTACTCAACTTGTTTATCAATGACCTGGATAAAGGGGAAGAATGTACCCTTGGTAAGTTTGGTGGTGACATGAAACTGGGGCAGTGGCTCATACATCTGAAGGTTGTGCTGCCAGTCATTGGGAGGCTGGAGAATTGGGCAGAGAGAAACTTAAAGTAGTTCAACAAGAGCAAGTGTGACTTCCTGCACCTGGGGAGAAATAACCCCAAGTACAGGTACAGGCTGGGGCTGACCCACGGGAGAGCAGCTCTGAAAGAAGGACCTGGGAGTCTTGGTGGATGACAAACTGGCCATGAACCAGCAGTGCCCTTGCAGCCAGGGGTGCCAGTGGTGTCCTGGGGTGCATTGGGGAAGAGTGTGGCCAAGGTCACAGGGTGTGATCCTTTTGCTCTACTGCACCCTAGTGAGGCCACAGCTGGAGTAGTATGTTCAGTTCTGGCCTCTGGATCTACAGAGGTCGCATCCAACTCTATTCTATGGTTTTTTAAGTGCCTGTAGAAGCTTATACTGGCTCACCTGTCTGGTGATAACCCATTCAGGTAACCCTTAGCAGTGTTTCTTAACTCTATGTCCTACTAGATTATAATTAGAGTTTAGATCCTTTAGATCTGGATAATTTTTACTAAAATAGAGGTTTGATCTTCATATTGTTGAAAATGAAGGAATGCTAGTTATCATATCATACATTGTATCATATCATATCATGGTTGTTGTTTTTTGATGTTGGCTTAATGAACAATACGTGTTGGGGAACTCTGAAGAGAACCCAATACCACTATGTGCCAAATGGCACATTTGGGTGAACCAATTAACGCTTGCTTTGCCCTTCATTCCTCTTGGAAAAAGTAATTTTCACATGAGAATATTCTGTGCTTTTTTGTCCCAAGCTTCTGTTTGTACAATGAAATGTAGGCCTCTGCTAGACTTCATTCCAATGGAGGTCTCTGGGCCCTTTAGAGCCAGTAGAAAGCAAGAAAAAAGTATCTGAAATTTGAAAGGCCTGAGGAACTGTAGCACCCAGAGTGCTGTTGATTGAGGGACAATTTCTTGAAATACTTTTGTTCTAATAAATGAATGTGTGATTGGTCTAGTGGTTCTCCAGTACTATTGATCTATCACTATCTAGGGGGAAGTTTCAAAATGCTTAATTAGTAGGGCTGGAAATACTGAGTCATAAGAACAATAATCTATGTTTAATGCCCTAGAAATTCATAGAATATCCAAAAAGGCTTATTATAGTTTGTCTGATGTTTCTGTCCCACTGTGACCTCTGTGGGGCTCCCAGAACATGTAGAAGCATCATTGGAATAAAGTTCAGGGCAAATTTTGCCTTTTGACAGACTACCCAGGCAACTGTGCAGATTTTGCTCTGCAAGAACTTGCCATTAAAAATGCATTTAGTAGGCTGAGACATATGGAAGCTATAACACATCTGGTCCCTAAAGCCAAATTGTGTATGAAGCACTATTGGTCTTTTTTCATTCCTAAATGTTCTCTACTCTGATGGTAGATTAAATGGTTTATAATGTTTCGCAATATGTTGATGTTCATGTAAATCAACACATAATCTATCAGCATTGTATCATTTTTTTTGTAGTGATAATTCTCACTATTGGTTTTGTATAGCTTGGAGTGCAGAATACTGGAGGAGTGATTACCTCAGTTACACCTTTCTTTCAGTTTTAAAACATGAGGTCATTCTTATCTGTTTTTATTTCTGGTTTAAAAACTCCATTACACAAAATAACATCTGACAGTCATCTTAATGAAGAATTAAGACTGAGGATATGAGCACTTGCAAAAGTGTAAAACATACTTGATGTATTAAAATGTTCCCCAAACAGAGCATTCCTAAGAAATAAAAGGGAATCAAAATGTAAAAGATAAATGTAAAAGATGGTAAAGAGAATCTGCAGACTTGATATACAGATATACACTTTCTCTTGCCTGAGGCAACTTACCAAGTATAACACTGAGTAATTGTACTCTTTCTGTTCTCAGAAATTATTATATTAATAACCAAATTAAATTTCAAAACCCATATTTCTACCTCTTGGATAACTATGGAAAGCATTTTTGAGGTTTCACTTTGGAGGGACCTTAGTGGTTATCTATTTCCAACACCCCAGCCGTGGGCAGGCACACCTTCCACTAGACCAGGTTGCTCCAAACCCCATCCAGCCTGGCCGTGAAAACTTCCAGAGTTGTGGCATTCACAACTTCTCTGGGCAACTGTGCCCGTGCCTCACCACTCTTGTAGTAAAGAATTTCTTCCTAATACCTAATCTAACCCTGCTCTCCTTCATTTATGAGCCACTGCCCCTTGCCCTATCACTGCACGTTCACCCTGTACAGGAGAACACATGCAGATCTCTCCTGAGCTAGCAGGTTCCAGGCCTAAAAGGCAGTGTAGCTACAGCAGGAAGATGAAGCACATGCGGGTTTTTCTCTTCATGTCAGGTATTCTGAGGGCTTCAGAAGCAGACATGTAAAGTACTATAAGCCCCCATGACACTGGCAAATGTTGACCTCCTTAAATAATACTATTTGCTTACAGTGTCTGCTCAGGAGCAGATGTAGCACGTTAGGGTCCAAGCTTGTCCCAAGTCTAGGATCTTATTGACAGCATGGCTTTTCATCTCTGAAAGAGGACTGATTTAATTCACTTGTTAATTAAATCAAGGTTAATTAATTTACTGAAAAGACTGTAGTTTGATGTTGTGACATGTTCTGACAGGATCAGATTGATGTTGCTGGTCCCTGATGTCCATTCCTGCTGTTGACCAGCTTTACTGACAGAAGCATGGTGTAGTCAGTGCAGTGACCAAATTAAGGAACTGATCCATCTGAAAAGTAACCCAGTAAAATGAAACAAAGTGTTTCCCATATTTTAGTATTTCTTATACTGAACAAGACCAGCTTCCCAGCCTTCTGTGCCCTCACAGAAAGCTAAGAAATTATGAGAGGATGGGAAAGCAGCAGGTGGAAATTTCATGAGGAGGGATTTTGTAGCAAGAGACCACAACTACAGGTGGCAAGGACTGCAGAGCTTTTTCCCTAGCTCTTCCACTGAAGAGTTGAGTGACTGAATTTATAACTTTCCTGTTGTTTGTAATTCTTTGAAAACTCTACCGAAATCTGAAGGAAGTAATTTTTTAATTGAAAAATGGTAAGTCAGAGGAGTGCAAAAGTTTCAGTTTTACACAGGCTTTTGCCAGAGGATGTGTTTTGCTACAGTGAGCTACATGAGGACTATGGTCTTCCTTGATTTTTCTCCATGCCTGAAAGTCATAGAGTCATAGGATGGTTTGGGCTGGAAGGAGCCTTAAAGATCATCAGCACCTGGTCTTAATTACAGTCTCCTGAAGTTTTTGCATCTCTCTGCAAGCAGCCTAAGAAACACTGGAATCCCAGTTCTAGCAAGGGACTAAGAAATTCTGTGCAGTTACCCTTTCTCATGACATAGAACAGAGAGCAAGTTATATTCATGGGAATCAAGGCAGTGTGTTTGTCTTGGCAGACTGATTTTTTTTCCTTAAATCAGATGTTTCTAATATTCTATTGACTATTCTATTTCTAATATTCTATTGAGAGAAGATATATTTTTCAGAATATTTGACTTCTAGGAACAGAAACTCTGTTTTGATCATCCTGATTTTATGCTTTTACTCAAGATCTCTATCTTGGTTTAGTATGTTTTTGGTTTGTTTATGTTCATTCATTTGCTTTCAGCACTCCTACCTGGAGAATGTCATATAAAGATCAGTTCTATAAGAGTTTATTTGAGTAATCCACTTTCATCATCCTGTCAGTTATAGACCTTTCAGGTCATCATTGGTGTCTTTCTTTTCCTTTAGCTGAAGTTGACATGCCTTAGTCTCTGTATGTTATATGTTTAAAATATATGTAATTTTTTCAGATGGTCATTTTTATGTGACTGTGATATTCCACTATTTACATTTTTTTTTCAAAAATTATTTCATATTGTAGATGGATGACTGCAACTGTGTTTGACAGAGCATGTATTCTATATGCAATATAAAAAAGGATTAACAGAATTTTTTTCTTCTCTCTAATGTAGTGCATGTGCAGACTGATTCAGTGAACTGCATATGAAAGGAGGGATGTTTGGCTGTGTCTGTACGGAGATCTTGGACCCTGGCATTCCTTGTATAGACCTGGAGATGACCCTGCATATCCTCACCCTGGGGCAGGGCAGTAAGATGAAGGTGATGGACCAAGGACCTGATCTCCTGGTAGAATATACACAGTGTGTCCTGCAGCCACAATTCCCAGTGCTTGTTTCCTAGCTGTGGTATCCCAGCTGAGATATAGCAATTGCTTGTGAAGTTTCTGTGGCCTGTACTCGGACAAGGGAAACCAAACCCTAACCACATTTGGGCTCTTAGGCTGCCTGTCCAGGTTCTCAATTAAACTGAAAAATGATGGCCTATTTGTGCTGCAAGATGGCTAAAAAAGCTTCTCTTCATAATTTTTCAACTGGTTGTCAACCTTCTAGCTGAGATGAGAGAGGTAGTATTGGATCCATGGTACACAAAACAATCAAGTGTAAACATAAGACTGATGCAATAGGAGTTTGCCATGGAGAAGGCTTAGGTGATGTATGTATTTGGGTAGTCCTATGGAGAGATTATTATCTTGTTTGGAGCTTGTTTAATTTGTATAGTAAAAAGCTAATACAGTTCTTGTGTGGATTTTAGTGAACTCTTTTTTTTTTTTTTTTTTTTTTTTTAAGGAATGCTAGTAATGAGTCTCTGCTGTGGTCATCCATTCCTAATTTATGTAACAGTTATCAGCTTAAACTTGAGGTTGATTTCTTCCACTTGCAAACTGTAGTGTATGGGAAGTTCTTTTCTGCCCAGGATGGGTTATGTGTAGATCCATGGAAGGACACAGATTTGTTGTGGAAAATGTGAGGATAACTGCCCAGGCTGTTCTGTGCAATGATTGAAGCAGTGGTAATTTATCACTTTGGGATAAATTAAATTTTTTATCCACACATCACTCAGAATTGATTTAGCATAAAAATGTCAAACTTACTTTATAATCTTGCTCTCGTCAACATTACCTTGGCTGTCCAGTGTTACACTGACCTTCGAATAATACATTCTGTGTGAGCAGCTGAACTTGATTGATGATGTGTGGATTTTTAACAGCAACTGGGACTGGTAACTATGTATAACTGGGCATGAATTTGTTTAGTGATGGAAACAGTAAGAGATGTATTCACAGTGTATATACATACTTTTCTGTGGTCTGTAATATTGAATTTATCACTGTTCAGTTTATCACTGTTGCAGTTCACTTTCTGATATTGAAATCACAAATAAGTTTTATTTGCTATTTTATTATTTAGTACACTATTATTTAAGGTCTCTAAATACACTCAGTTACATCTGTCTTTATTCCTGGAACTATAGATTTTGGATTGAAAGTGTGAATTAATTTAGTAGATTTTCCTTTTCTCTCTGTTACCATAATTTTTTTTCTCATCTTTTTTGCCAGTATCCCTAGTATTTCCTTTATGCACTTTTTCTCTGCTTTTTAATCTTTGTCATCTGACATCATCCGAGCACAGTAGAGAAGAGAGCTGCTTTCTATTGTTGCTGAATAGATAGTGGCTTCTGGGTGGTTCTATATAACTACAGAGAATGGTCATCACTTAACTTTGATTTTAAAATTGCAATTCTACACTGATAGGCAGTTCCACAAAGTACTTTATTCCCCCTAAATGTGTTCATTTTGTGAAATCATGTTTCTATCTGGATGCTTTAGTTTATTTTAATTTAGTGACATTAAATACATAGCTGTAAGCTATCCCTGTGCAAAGATCCTCCTTTGGAGGCTCTTTTCATTGATGAAGTGGAGAGTACAGTTTGAATATGATGAAATTACTACTCAGCTGTGCCAGGGTATCGTCTTTGGAGATGTGTTTCCTTTTAATTAATGATGTAAGAAAGAAACTGGCCTTCTGTGCAAGATCCTGAGAGGAGCTAAACGATCTGGTGCTTACTTTATAGCAAATACTGTATTTTCACTTATGAATGATGGATCCTTAGGAGGCAATAAACACAGAATCCCACCCTTGGTGCTGGTTTTTTTAGAATTCATGCAGGAAGTGCACTTCAAGACATGGTACCACAAACAAAGCTGCACGTCCTGTAGAGATCTGTAGAGGTCTGTATTCCCTGAAATGTTGTTTAAGTCCTGGAAGCTGATCTTTGGCAGGTTTCTCAACTCTGTGAGATCTTACATTGTGACTGTTCTCCTTGTTTTTGAAAGCTAAAGTATTTATTTATTTATTTTACTTGAAGCTTTGAGCTAGGCAGCCTAGTGATTTCTCTAAGTTGCACTGCTTCTAATGTAAGGACCATGATATTTGTGAGGCCTGGAACATACAGCTTATGGCTTTTGAAGCAAGGTGTACAGTCAGTTTCTTTAATCATTTTGGTTTTTGAGCTGCTCTGTGGCTGGAACCCTGGTTTCCCTGACTTGGGGCTTCAAAACTTTCTGCTTCCCTCTGGATGAAATTGTTTTTAGCTTTCTGTACAACTAGAATGGACTTCCAAGTTTACCTCAGTTCAATTGTTTCTCTGGCGTCTGTCACACTGCTTTTGCTTTCAATTTTTTTTAGCTTCCCAGCCAAGTTAGTAATAAAGCTTGAAATCTTTCTCCTCATCTGAACCCACTTGCTGCTTCTATAGTTGTCAAATTTGTGCTCTATTCTAAAGTGTCTCTGTAGTGCTTTTAAATTTAAGTGTTCGTCTGTAGCTATAAAAAAAATCCCTTTTGTGCCTGCCTATGCAAAAAAATGGGCAGGATTAATACTTCACTGATTGCTGTGAAAGACTGGATTAAAGCCTTCTAGTAGATGTCTTCCTTGCCATTTCCCCACTTCTCTGGCCACAGCTAACAACATAATTGCTGGCCTTTTGAACATAGGCCGGGATTGCACAAAGCAAGCAGACAGATCTGATGGTTTGCTGCTGCTGAGACTGCTGCCTTCTGGCTTTCTTACTGGGAACTGTGAATCTGATGCTGGGTGAAGCACAGCAGTTCACTGCTAGAAAATTAATCTGTGCAAAAAGAGTGGGGGGGAAAGTGAATTTCTTCACGATTTAAAAATCTAGATCAGCTTACTTGAGCAAATTGAGCCAAGGAAAGAACCTGACTGCATTCCTAGGAGCTGAGGAGCTCCAACGAAGCATGGGTCACCCCTGACAGTGACTACTTGATCAGCATTTCAGTAAAACCTTGCTCTTCCTCAGCAGATTCTTAAGATGGCCAGTATGACAGCCTGGGCTGGGACAAAGCTATGTCTATTAGGTACTTAGGTTTGGCACGTAGTGCTTGCAGAAGTTTTCTGCCTGTTTGATTTTCTCTGATTGCAGGTAACCAGACATACAGCTGTGATTTGAGCATACAAAATCAGTATCTCCTCACACACTGGGTTGGAGCCAAGAACTCTGTGCTATCCCTGCATAGTGAGAATAAATCCTTTGGTTGCAAACATGGTATGTCTTTGTGAGTGGCAAATAAAAACTAGCAGCGTTATAAACTGCACCAGACATATTTTTAACTGGTTTTGCCCCCTGCCATGGTAAAAGTACAGAATTCAGTAACATGAAAATAAAACATCATTTGCCATGTCACCATGTGAACAGTGGATTACTTCTTCCTACTGGAAAAAGAAGTCAAGAGCTGAAATATTTAAGCCAAAATATTTAAAATGGAAAGTATTTTGCCTTTTAATATTAGATACCACTGCCATGATCTGGCGTAGAACTCTCTACTTTGTCATTTGGTTTCTCTGAAACAGAGATCAGAAACACTTCCTTGTTTTCTAATATTACAGCATAATAATATAGGTTTAAGAATTTGATGTTTTTACTTTAACTCACAGCAGCCTTCCTTTTATCTGTCTCCTCTGTGTAATCCTACCAGTAATTTTACTAACAGTGTGACCTGCAGGCTGTCAACCAGATGATCATCACTTAAGTTCCTAGTTCATTTTTCCACAGGAGCTCAGTCTACCATATTTTGGCAAAGCACTGATATTAAATGCTGGAATTGACCCTGTTCCCTTCACGGATCAAAGCAGGGCTTTTCACTTCCTTGCCTGCAGCTCTGCAGTTCTGGTGTCTGTTGGCATATGCTGGTGCCATATGTGAGGAAGGAAGGTGTTAGCTTCTCCCTCCTCTCCGTGTGTAACCTGGGAAGCCACGGGTGATGGCTTGCCTGCATGTGAGAAGTACCGGCTGCAATCCATGTGTGATCAGAGCAGGCTGAAGTTCTGTGCTGCAGTCTCACAGCCCTAGAGATGGCTATTTAACAGCCCTAGCCTACTGTTTTCGTCCTTGCTGAAGGATGTATTTTAAAATCATTCATACATTCAAGGGTGGTTTTGTGTTTCAGTTTGTTTTCAGAGTTCTTTTTTGTCTTATGAAATAACAAATATGGAGGTATTTTTTTCTATAACTGAGAGCATAGTACAGCAGAGGAAATGAATTTCCCTGGTGGGAGAAGGATGGTGAAGGACATGAAGTTGTTGCAATATACAATGCTGAAGGAAATGTCTGTCCCCACTCTGAGAGTCACTTAAGTAGATAATCCATTTGCTTAGGAGGTTTCTGGCACTTAATGAAGAAAGTTCACAAAGGTGGAAGGCCCATTACAGTGTCATCAGCAATGAAAAACCATCACTCGCTCACTTGGGGAAAAGGGGCTTTGAGCTATGTGCTGAAGTCTTGAAATTCTTCTCACCCCATGCCAGCCTGATTGACACTACTGGAGGAGTGTGTGACGTTTCAGTTCTGACTTTTTGTTTGATGAATTGTCAAAATAATTGCTTGATTGGTTTTATTTCTTAAAAGGCACGTTTCTGAGTAGGGGCTCCTACCCCTGCTTAGAAGCAGGTGAAAAATGAAAAGTGTGGCTTCTGATAGAGAGACCAAAGTCCAATGTGTCCACGTAGAGCTGGAAGGAGGACACTTAGGGGATGGAGCTGTCATTTGTGTGCATGTCTACATATTTCTTTCCTTTGTTTTTTTGTGAAGGCTTTGAGGTGTAACAAAGTGTTATACATAACATTGTTTTTGCTTTTGAGCTCACGTACAGCACTGACACATTAAGTAAATTATGATAAAATGTCTTTGTTGTAAAGCCCTTAATTTCAGGAGCTGCATAAATGCATTGTGGTTCCTTTTTTTTTTTTTTTTTTTTAAGTTAACTAAACTCTCACAGACTAATAAGCAGGCAAACTGCCTGAAGTATAGCTGTTACATTTTCTTTGGTTTCCCGACACTATCAGGCTTTAGTGCAAATAATGCTTGGAAAACTGTGTAGCAAAGCTTCGTGCAAATACATCTTACAAATGATTTGACAAGAAAATCTTTCTGCACCATAGAAACTCTTGACTTCCATCAGTGAAAATTGTAAAATGATGATAATTATCTGGAACTTTTTGGCTGTGCCATAAGAGAATGATAGTGTCACCTCACTAATAATTTTATTTTCAAGCTGATGATGGACTTTATAGACAAGAATATATCCTTTCCATATGATGCATGTGAAGTAAATGATGATGTGCATGCATCCAGCTGTCTTTTATAACTCCTGAAATTGGAAATAATTGAAAAACACCTGTTTCACACCTGGCAAAAAAATTTGTGCCTGTAACTTAGACCTCAGGGAAAAGATTTTGCTGTTCTTCAGAATCCTTTACATTCATAAAAGAAAACTAAATAGATTTTTTGTAGGAAGGAGCCCTGATAAAAAGAAGATGGTTTTGATAAAAATCATGATGAATGTCTTTCTATGAGAATATAGGAATAAAAAAAAAACCTATAAAAGCCTAGGAAGAATGGTGCATCATAGCACAATCATATTTTTTGTTATTGTTATTTTTTGAAAGTGAATTTTGGGCAGAATCTAGCCATGAAAGAACATATTATAAATTCTAATACGTTCTTTGATTCATTGGTACTTCTGAAACTGTTGAAAGTTGTGTTTGCTGAGGTTTTAACATGGTACACATTGTACTTGTATGTCCTTTCCCCCTGCCACTACACCTGAAACTGGGGAAGATGAGGGAGAGGAGGTGGAGTTGGAGGTGCCATAATTAAGGAGGCAATTATGTTAAACTAAAACTGCTGCAGATCTGTTAGCAGCTCCCTAAAAGTCTTTGAAGTTAATGGGAAGATTTCCACTGCTTGTATGTTGTGGATGGGATGCTTTGTGAATTCTTTCTTCATCGTGTCATTTTGTATCATTTACATAGTTAGTGTTCTTCATTAGTTTGTTGCCTCTTTGCTCATTTCTGTTACAGGGCCAAGAATGTACTGTTGGTACTTGTCACGTAGTAAAATGATAGTATTTTGTCAGAACAGGTTGTTCTTCCATTAAGGTGCATTGAAATTCATGAAGATTTTGAAAATATGGATTAATGTGACCCTCTGAGGTTTTAGGAGGAACTTTCTGCACTTTTCCTATAATAGTGTTAATTATTTATTAGTACACTATAACAAAGCTGCAGTCTTTAGGTTATAAAAATAATGCTTGTCATCTGCTGGTTCTGGAAAGTTTTAACTATCTGTTTTTCAGTACTGTTCTCTCACCTGAAGAGAAGCTTCTATGTGTATTGAAGAAACCTGAGCTTACAATTAAAACTCAAAAGGAGGAAAAAGTAGGGAAAACAAAATCTGGCTAATTGTCTTGTTAGATTTAGGGTGTTTACTTTAAGAATGTCCATACAACTTAATTCTGAAATGTGGGCAGCTCACTTTTCTTACCCTCCTTCCAACCATCACATGTGTGTGATGTTTCATATATGCTTCACATGTGGTGCATGATCATGATTTTACTATCTCCTTTTCTCATCACCATTTTTATCTCTACATTGTGAGATTTAGGTTTTTAGTCCTTTAATTATGTATCTTTTGTTGGTGTGTTTTATTTCTCGTTTTGGTTATCGTTTCATTAGTCTTGTGATAGAGAATAAAAAGTTTTTCAGTTTGAAAGAGTAGAAAGTAAAAAACCAAAGGTTTGATTTGGGGAGATAGCCTGATGATCAAGGATAGATGGGATCTGTGAACCGTGGAAGATACGAACTCAGAAAACTATGAAATTTGTAACCCTGTTGCATGTAGCATGAATAAGGTATCATATGCCCAATCATAACCTAGAAGTGCAGTTTAGCTAATCAATATTTGGTAAGTAAAGGACAATTTAAAAAGAAATTATCTATTTGGTGATAAAGAGTTTAAAATATTTCTAACAACAATATAGTTTATGCATTATAGCTGCAATTTTAAATGTGTGCCTCATGATTCAGATTACCTTGCAAGCAACATGAAATGCATCCTTTTGTATATGTCAGTCTTCAACAAAGCATTGTTTACACCATGGATCAAATATGCAACATTAAAATTCATTATAGCCATATTACCCACTCTCATTATATGACAGAAGTGTGTCAGTGAAATTAGCAGCCACAAAAAAGACAAAGATTTTCTTACCTATTAGTTGGAAGGTAGCAGCTGTTTGAGTAATTCCACAGAGGCATAACAATGACCAACTGACTTGCACGTTTTAAAGAAAAAATGATACCAAATCCTTTGAGGATGCCATATGTTCTGGGCTTTGAGGCAGGCAGTGTACGCTATCATAGCAATTAGACAGCCTGGAGACTCTGCTACAATTTTATCCAAAATGCCAGCAGAGAAGTATTTCTTAGGGCTTTTTAATTGTGAACATAGACATACTTATGCTCCCATTATTTATTAGAGGATAAGTTAGTTTAAGTGTAGAATTTTTTCCCAATCATTTCCCATAGAGAACTATGTATTAATAAGCTGATTTAGTGTGGGGTTTGGGTTTCCTTATTTATTTTCCTTTTTAATCATGCTTGAATGTATTTAGGCTTTTTTAGTTATGTATGGTGGTTATCCTTTTGCTCACAGAAGAGACTGTGAAATAATGTTGCTCAGAATAATTCTAGCTTTTTGTCATCTATGAATGAGGTTTGAAAGATGCCAAGTCTTCTCAGGCAAACTTGGTAATTGCCACTGGGAGTTGGGCCACTCAGATGATCAATGGATCCATCTGTGTGTTCTGCAGTTTGGTATTGAACTTCTGGAGTTTGATGTGCCTTCTTGCCAGCCCTATTGTGATTTGAGAAAGCTTGTATTGACCAGTTTTCCCAAACTGGGCACATACAAATAATCAGTGCTGATGTTGTGGAGATGGGTTAGCCTCCAAGCTTCAGCTGGCTGAAAGGAAGATGCCTGTATCAGGAAAGATCTGTTTGGAGCCAGTGGGAAGCAGAAAGGCATGTTAGCTGAAACTGCTGTGAAGATGTGTTGAGCCTGTGCAACCGGGATGCGTAACCCTCCATTTACAAGCTGGGAGATGGTTTGTCTATGCATACCCAGATGTACTCAGAGCTTCTATGTCCATTTTGTGGCAAGGCCTTTTTTTCTGTGCAGGCTGTATTATTTCTTTGCCTAATAACTGCCAGCAACATCCACACTGGCACTTGTTTTCCAGTCTTGGTTCTGTTTGGCAGTTCACAAAAAGCCTTTCTGACTCTATAGGCATTTTGGCATTCAGCTTTTATTTTATTTAAAGCACAAATCTTGTACAAAAAAGCTCCTCAGAGATTAATAATTCTGGGTCATGGTGCTTTCTAATGCAGTATTGCAATGTTACTGTATTGAGTACTGTGGTTCCCAGGTCCCCTTGTAGCCCCTTTCCTCTCCCTGACCCTCATCCAGAACTGTATTGAATCTCCAAATTGATCTCTGAAGTCAATAGAATTATTTAGGTTTACTGTTTGATGAATTTAGGGACTAGGAAGAAAGCAGTATAATCAAAGGCTTGCCTAAGAGGCTGTGCCAAACTACGGGCATGGAGTATGGAAGAGTTTGAGGTCTGGGATTTTGTGACCTGTTAGATTTACTATCAGGGAGAGACTGTGAAGGAATAATAGATCCTGTGGTTTTTTGTGATACAGTGAAAAAGTATAAAATTTGAATCAATAGTGACCATCTAATTCTAAAGGCAATACAATATGAGGCTAATTTACATATTTGAGAACAAAAGGAAAAATACTTCCTGAATGGTTTAGGCTTCATTTTTACTTTTTGGGGTCATTTTACCCCATAGAAACAAATGTTTGGAAGTGTGAAGCATGCCATGACAGAACCAATATTGATCAATATAAATGAGCATGTTAATCATAAGTAATGAAGTCACATTCATGTGGTGAATACAGTTTTAAACATACTTCTGTAGTTTATCATGCTTATCCTGCTGAGGTACATGTTCATGTACACTGCAGAAGCTCAGTAAGTAATAACTATTGCTGTACTTAGGATATGTCAATTAATTTGGGGATTGTTTTTCCATTTGTTTGTTTAAAAGAAGCATCAAATAATGTTTGAAATGCCTGGCATAAGGGTATAATTTTCTACTTGACCTCAGTATTACACACCCAGGTATTTATCTGCTGTAAAGTGATGAAGGGAAAGCTTCTTCCCTTAATTGATATATTAGGAGTTTCTACATTTTCTTTCCTGATTCTCACATGTTGTGACCACTGATATTTCTGGAAAAGCCACAGATTGTTGGTGACTGGAGCCATGTCATGTCTCCGGATCTGTCTCCATGAGTGTGGTATCAATTCTTCAGGGCTCCCAATAGTCAGTCAGGCTGAATCAAGGAATCTGCTATTAATTGCCATTCCTTGGAAATGCCTTTGCTGCTGCTGTGGGAAAAAAAAAAAGGACAGGGATGCAGACAGTCCTTGTGCACTGACGTTTCTATTTCCTGCTTTATTGAGCTGTGGTAACCACAAGGATTTTGGGGCATCTCCACTCTGAGGGTGCTATCTGCCATGTTTCAGCCAAAAAGCATCTGACAGGAAGGTGTTTCCTTTTGAGGAAAAATGCAGTCCCAAAGGGAAGGGGGATGAAATAAAAATTCTCTCTGTGCTGAAGGCATTGTGGAGTGAGAAGATTTCTTCCCAAAGGGATTTTTTTCCTTTTAGGGAAAGGTTATTGCTGTTTGTCTCAACAAAGTGATGGTGGACCATCTCTTTCACTTTTTACTTAAGGTGTTATTTCCTAGTTATACACCAGTCATTTTCATCCTCAGGAAATTGCATGCAGTCACCTCTTACTTTAAGTCATGGACCCAAAGCAATGTAGGGCAATCTGGTAAAAAGGATTAAGTTTAGGTATTGTGACATCCTCTTTGTTACACCTGAGAGGTCTTTCTTGCTGACATTAAATGTAATTGAAGTTGCTGCCTGGATACCTCACAAGCACAGTGCATCAGGCTGGGAGGAACTGCCTGCAGCACTGCTTGGTAAAAGGGGTGTAGGGGGAGTTTGGACAGCTGGGTCCATTCACAGCTGGGATCTGGGAGTCATGGTATTTAGGAAAAGAGATCTGTATAGGCCTGCTGGGTAACAGAATTTGGTGAGGTCCTTGAATTCAGCACAGCCTACAGTCATGCTTTACTTTTAGTTTGGAAAGCCCAGGATCCTTTGAAGATGAGCAATCATTAAGAAATTAGGCAAATAAGCACATAAAGCACTTCATTGTCTCCCATTTTACCAGGTGACCTATACAGAAGCAGGATTGTATTAATAAGTAGCTGGAAGGGACTTATTCTAATAAACCCAAGAGAAAAGTAGGAGACGGGTAGGGGACAGACACAGCTAGTCACACATCTTACTTTGCATAACAGCTGTGTTGCTTCCAATGCTTCCTTAAAAGTTCTGCCCCTTTGCCGAGAAAGTAGAATAAACCTTATAATGAATGCAATAAAAAAAAATTATCCCAGTATCCAAAAACAGTAGCAAATGAATAAAGGGAGAGCTGTACCTATACAAATCTGGTGTAGGTAAAGAGAAATAGACATAGTGTACATGCAATATTTTATGGGAAGTTTGTGAATTACAGGGTAAAGATGGTGAGGTATGTACAAGAGAGAACATTGGAGTTCAATATGTTGAATCTTTTAATTAATCTGTAAGATTTTTTCCCAGGATTTTTAATACCTTGCACTGTTTTACTTTTGTTGCTCTTTACATTTGCTGTTCAAATTGCAACAGCAGTTTATGCTGTATATAAAAGCATTAAATGTTTTTGCTCTAACAGGGTTTGCTATTGACTTTACACATGCTTCTCTATGTAAAACAAAATTACATTTCCTAATATAGCAATAGAAAACTCTGTTCAAAAAGCAGACTGATTAATAGATGGTCTAGTGTTTCAGCATTTATGGATACCATTTCATTTTATCTCACTGTGAATTGACAGACTATGGCAGGCAATTGAGAACAGAATGCAGTTCAACTTCTTTTGTGCCAATGATATGTCTTTTAAGAGGTAAAATACTTTAATTAAAAAAGACAGTTGAAATCTTAGCTTAAATTATCCTTGATGTGTCAGATTTTATTGTTGCAGTCTTAACCATTACTATTCTTGTCTTTATATGCCTATTTAAAAAACCATTCTTTTAATTAAAAGTATCTTTTTAAAATTTTCCTTCCAGATATTGTATTTATTTTACTGATCTCAGGAAGTGAAAAATATCAATAATAATTCCCTGACTACCTGTTTATTATTTCAAATTTAAACTAGCTTACATTAGGCTTTCTCTTGCACATGTTTAAAGCAATAGCATACCACTAAACAGTCTGATCATAAATTAATCATATTATTTTGGTATAGTAGCTGGACACGACTACTCTAAGAGTTGTTATACATTGTCTAAAATTTTCATTTGAATTAGTTGGATTATTATGGGGCTCAATTTGTTTTTAAATAGATAAAGCTGGTGAATTTGCTATCAGATAACCTGTATGTGAATTATTCCCTATGTATTTGAGTTGGATGTCATATTTTAATTTTGTTCTCTAAGAATAATTATTTTTAAAATGTTCTTTTGCTGCAGGACAGGTAATCTGGGCGCTGTGCACTATAGATCATCCTCTTTGTGTCATCTACTGACAACCACGTCAGCCCTCTTTTCTCTCAGCGTCTAGATTGATCCTTTCCTCAGGTCACCCATCATCTTTCTTTCTCTCTTTTTATGTCTCAGAAACAAAAGGAGAGGAGAAAAAACCCCCTCAAACAAAGGAGGAGTAAGGCCGAGACTGCAGTGAAGGGAGTGGGTAGAAATGCAGTGGGAAGGGCAGAGCAGGCTTCTGACAGTTTGTCCTAAGAGACTATTCCAGCTCATTTTCATGATCAGGACAATTGAGTGCCAATAGAAAAGGTGGTATCCAGATTTCAGCAAGTCAGGTTTTCCAAGTGTCTGTTTATCCCTTTGTCTCTGTCCAAGCAGCAGGCTTAACCTTGCAAGAGACCTGGACTGTGTGCTTAGCTGCCCCCCTGTCTGGGCTTGCATCTGACAGCAAATAAACATGGGCATATGCAGACCATCACTATTGCTTTCAGTATGCATCCTTCCTTTAATAAGGTTTGCTACTGGGCTTGTGGACAAAAGCCCAGCTACCCATGTTCTGTCTTTTCACTGGCTCTTTGTGATTAGGCAGAGAAGTGTTTCTGAAGTAGGCAGCTCAGACACCAGAAAAAATGACTCTGGTGATAGAATTGCTTCAGCTGCAGTGGAAAAGATCATTGTACTTTGTTTTGAAAGCTACAAGAACAAAGAGCGCTTTCCCTGTAATAAGGCCTGTGGCTCCTTCATTCCTCGCACATCATCACAGAAGGTCAGGCAAGACAATGCAGTGGTTACTTCTCTGGGTCTTTGATAGTTCTGTCACCTTGGTTTCTAGAAATTGATGAGTCTGGCAGCTTATTTTTGACACCTTAAAAGACAGTGAACATTTGTTTTAGTGCCCTGTTCTTCAAAATCTTAGGTGACTTTTGAAGGTGACTACAAGGAAGATGAGTAGAGTTGCTTCGTGCAGCTGAGTTTTTCAGCTGTTGCTTGATTTAATAGCAAGAAGACACAGACTTTGTACACGAATGCTTTCATTTTGCCGATGAAAAGACAGTGTAGCATTGCCAGCTTCCAACTTCCTCTTGAACAAATGGAACTTTTTTCCTTTGGAAACTATAAAAGTCTGCCCAAGATACTGTCCCTACTACTAGCCTTGCAATTAGAAAAGAATTTGAAAAGAAAGAGAGGTTAACATCTCAAAGCTTGCAGAGACCTGCTTTTGGTCCTGGAATACTGTGGGAGCTTTGCTTGAGTTTCAGATTTCCAGAAGACTCTCAATTGAGAATGCTATGTGGCTTTTTTAAAGTAGCATAAGAACTCCTGTTGTCTTATAGTAATAGGTTAAGAAAGTTCTGAGCTGTAGTTGTTTCCCTCTTCATTTTCCCTGAGATTTCTTATTTTTTTAAATTTGAGTAGATTTGCTTTTCTCAATCATTATTTTATCAAAATTTGTTGCGAGCTAGTTCCCATCTTGTTCCCTCCTTATTGTGCTGGCAACTTCTGCAGCTGTTCCCAGTGAGACTTTTGAAATCTTTAACTCTTGCTTAGAAATGTTTTTGGTTAATGGCAATGGTAAAGGCGACTCAGACTTGAGGTTGCTATTTCAGGATGTGTGTGAAGGTGCTGCTATCGAGTAGTCTTTGATAGAAGGCTGCGTAGTTTTGGCTGGGGAAAGGGCAGGTGTAGGTAACCATGCCTCAGGGCAAGAGAAGCACCATGTGAGCTCTCGGGGCTCCTCCTTGTTTGTTGTGCCATTCTTGCTTTTGCCCCATCTTGCTTGGGGTCAGGCAAGGGGATTCCTAGGCTGTTTTCTTTTCTGCCAGTATAATTTAGTGTTACAAAAAATGAGTGTTAAGCCTACATCTCTAAGTTGTCAACTGAATGCTCTTAAGGCTCTTTATCAGTTTGAGGAGGATAGAACTGTTGCATGGAGAGGAAGGGGTCTTTGCTCAATTGTTGTTTTATTTGAAAGTTTTATCCATCCTGGATATGGGGGCTGTTCCCAACAAATTTTAAATCTCAACAACAAAAAGCATGTGTGGGACTTGGAAGGAGGGGATCACTAAGCATGTATGTATATTAGGAAAGTGGTTTCAAAAGTGTTTTGCCTCTGTGCTTTCTGATAGATGGCACCATATTGCTAATACTGAACTGCTTGTATGGGGAGGGAAGGGAGCAGACTATGACAAACAACTAGTGGAAAGCAATTTTTCTTTGTGTCAGTAAAATTGAGTAATAGAGAAACATAGTAGAAGCTCCTTTTGTGAGTGGTTGGTTTCTAATGTGCATTTGTTATTTTAATTAACACTTTTTTTCAGCATTAACAAAACCCAGAAGATCCTGTTGATGTCCAGGAGAGGCATAAAGGATTCATTCTAATCTTGCCCATTGTGAAAGACTTTATATATAGTCACTATGATCTCTACTCTGACTTTTTAATCCGGGGTCCTGAGAGATGAATAGCAATTCTCACTGTTCCAGAATGCTTCTGCAAATCCATATTGATACATCTTTTGCAAAGGTTCCCTTAGAGCCCCCTCCTGCCAGACTTCTGTAAGTCTTTGACTTGCACAGTTTTAATCTCTGAGTTACTTATAGCAGCGGCCATCATTGTCTGCATTTATTATTGTGTAGTAAAAATTCAAGAAATGTGATTATGGACATCCCCGATGGTGGAGGGCATGTTACCTGTTTCCTTGAACTTTGCAGGCAAGGCTAGGTCAAATGTAGTTTTGTTGGAATTTAGATTTTTTGGGTTTGGTTTGAGTTTGCTGTATTGTTTGTTTTTTTTTAAACAATGAAGAACTGAGTAGCAGGATGGAAGCTGTTTAAACTCCAGTTTATTATTGTAATTCAGGGAAGAACAGATCCTACAGTTTCCAAAGCTTATAACTTATCTGAGAGTATCCAAATTTCCTCTGGTTATGTTGAGCTGGGATCTATTTGGGATCCTTGTAAATGCTGTCTCATCTGTGTTGCTGTGTGTCAGGGTTCTGGTTTTTGTACGTTCATTATCACCAGTTACATTAGCATTTCAGCAAGTTTGCCAGATGGGATGGAAGGACAAAGGGAAACTTGCAATGTGTTTCTTGTTCTATCTTGCCCTCTATAGGGGTAGCAGATCATGGATTTCATTCATGTTCATTTTAATGCTAAAATCTATCTCTTGGTTTGACAGAGACAGTTAGGATGTGTTAGCTTAGCTCCCCAGCTGAGTGCAGGGATATTTCTTCTCATGCAGTAGAGGAAAACAATTTTGTTCTTTTCCTAGGACAGAAAAGGGAGATATAAACATTAGAAAGCCTGTGAAACAGATGGTGATTTAACTGGTAAAGTTATTACAGATAGGATGGCAGTCATTCAGACAGAAGATGTGCAAATCATAATAGCTTCTCAGGTGCATATGCATGATACGAGCTGTGTTACAGAGCAGGTCAAGCAATCAGTTTTACATTCATATCCTGAGCCTCAGTCATTTTTGTTAGATCACTCTCCTGTGAGCTGCTTATTCCATCAGGGCATGGAAATTTATTCTCAAATGAAGAGCGTTTGTTTGGCAAAAGAAACAGGAAATTCAAACTGGTTTGACCTGTTTCTAGATGACCAAGATAAAATTACTTTTCGTCTAGTTGGGGTATGGTGGCAACTTATTCTTTAAAATACAAATGGAGCTTTTAACTTTAATAAGGTAACAAAAATATTGCAGGTGTTTTTATGCAGAAAAGAACATCCATAATATTTTCCCACTGTTCTTTCATGTTTCTAAGGTGCTTTTCACTAGAAATATTCTAGTTTTCTTTTTAAGCTTTTATGTATAGGTATGGACCTGCCTATTTTGTCATTCTCTGTAGAATCTATTCATTAGCACAATGTCATGTAGATGAGTCTTAAAGTTCTTTGGATAAAGAAAGAAAAAGAACATTTCCAAACATTGAAACATGTATAAATGGATGTGCCATCATTTCCTTGAAAGTGCAGAAAGCCTGCAATAGGAACTTTGATCCTTTGGACCATTCTTATTATCTCTTTGGAGTGTCAACACTCAAACTGTGTGATAAAAATGTCAGTGGCAATGTTATCCATTTTTGTGTTGATCACTTTCACAGATGTATTCACCAACTGAGCCTATTTCTCAAGCCCAGGTCATATTTGAAGCACTAAAGCCTTCATCCGTTTTTTCTGTTCAACTGCCAAAATTTCCTCTTGCTACAATGATGTTGACAAGTCACTCTTAAAAAAAACTCAATTCGCTTATTTAATACAAAATGTAAAGCAGATATGTTTATGTGTTTGAATATGAAGTTCTGCCTAATGTCTTTTTGCTTTTAAAAAAAAAAAAAGGAGATTAGCAGTGACCTCTGTGATGAAAGTAAATTGAATTTGATACCAGGGAATATTTTACTGAAAGGCTTTTCAACACACAGTTCAATAAAATTTGTCAGGTGCTGTGGAAGTATTTCCAATTTGTCACGTGAAGTACCACAATTACAAAAGACTTTGACAAAGATTGGAGCAGAAACTATTTAGTCAAGTTCAGGGTCAGAACTGACAGGTGAGAGCATCTGTTTTAAGGCAGCTGATGATCTAGAAAACCTGAGCAAGACTTAGATGTGTGGATGCCAGGATCATGAGTATATGCCTTCTCAAATGCCAGCCTCTGACAGGCATTGTGTTTCTAGGTTTGACACACCACACACGCATGGGAGTAACACAACCAAGAGCAGCTTCTTTGCGTCTGAAATAACTCTGACGTATTTCAGGGGTTGAAAGCACCAAGTGCTCAGGAACCCCAGTAATCCTGCTTGTGCCATGGTGCCTCTGTAGCTAGAGGCAGGCATCTGCAGGGAGTGGGAGGGAAAGATGTGCTACAGGAGGCCTGGGACAGTTAGCAAGATGCCTAGGACTGTTATCCCAAACAAACTAGGCACCTGTGGAGGTGACAGTGATGAACAAAAGTGACAAAGGAGGTGTGACTAGACTAGGCTTCCACTTAAATAAGTGGGAGTCAGCAGATTAGACATGTAAGTAGAAGTCAGCAGAAGAAAAATTGAAATTATCTGCTTTTCCCCCTAAATGCTGCATAATTTTCATCTTTGACTTTGGAAAAGAGATAGTATGTTATTGTAGGACCAATAAAATAGGTAGATTTGAGCATATAGCAAATATATTGTGTATGTTCTAAAAAGAAAATCTGAACAAGGCCCAAGTAAGACAATAGGACACATTTTACAGAGAATAGAAATATTTAAGGCTTGAAAGTAATTCAAAGGGGTAAATGCTAGAAGGGTTTACTACAGGTTCATTGTGCCAGGCAGAGGCATTCTCTTTGCTGAAATTAATGAATTTCTAGACCAAGGAGTTCTGGTTTACATCACCTGACTGTACTGAGTATCTGGTAATTAATAGCTAGGTATTAATAATAAGAAGTGGAAAACTGGGCATCTGCATAAGTAATACAAGTGATTAGCTAAATAAAAGATAGCACTGGTTAGCACTGAATGAGAAAGTACAGGGTTGTGTAGGAATGCCTACTGAGAGTTCTTAGAGGATGAGTTTTGTGAACAGTCTTAAATTTTTCAAGTGATTTGGACACTGAAAATGAGAGCAAGTTGATGAAATTTTCTCATGAGAAGGAAGAGAGCTGACTCAATTAGTTGATCACTGAATCACTAAGTCACTGTTATTATACATCAGTTGAAAGGGAGCTGGAGAATCATAGGATGCGTTTGGATTTGATTCTGCCCTGCTATTTTATACCAATTAAGGCACATGTTTAGTTTTTTTGTGACCTAAACTGCAACAGTTAGGATTAGTGTCATATCCTTTGCTCTTGCCAATAAGAACCTTGCAGGTATGCAAAGACATATCTTGAATACTTTGCATTACATGCAAATGAATCAAGCAGGGCAGTCATATGAGAAAAAAAAAAAAAAACACAGGAAAGTGTTTTGGGAGACTTTACCCTGTGTGTATGATGGCAGGAAGCAAGGATTCTTCTGCAAATTAGGCTGACTACCTCAGATTTGACACAATGGTTTGCAATGCAGGCTTGCACACCCCTGCAAACAAGAACATTTTTCCTGTAGAATCAATTTGTGAGAACAGATCAGAGAGAACTGGAGAGAAATGGTAAAAGGGGAGCCTGACAGAAGAGTGGTGCAGTTAAGGAGACAGAAGGAACCAGAATATCAAAAAGATGGAAGGGAGAATAGTATAAAGATGAGCAAGGATAAGGGGTGCAAGAAGGAGGGGATGAAAAATAGAGGCTAGGGCACGAGGGAAGGCAGGCAGAGGAAAGGTGTGTATGAATGCCAGTAGGAGTTGCTGAGAAAAGGCTCATGGGCACGGCAGTGGCAGAGGAAGATGCAGGATAGATGCACGTACTGGGGGGAGGGGGAGAGGCAGTGAATGTTCTCAGCAGGAGAGGGAGAGAGATAGATGGCAAACATACACAGAGGAGTGGTGGGGAGAAATAGTGGATGTACACAGCAGGGAGAGAGCAAGTGAGAGAGAGACACAGCAGATGCACACAGCAGGGGGGAGAAATGCATAGAATGAGGAGGGGGGCAGCACAGGGAAAGTATCAAAAAGCCTCGACAAAATTTAAAAATAAAAGAGTAAGAAATAATAAATTTCTTGATTTGAATACTTATCATTATTTAACACAGGAAATCAAGAAGAGAACTGAAGAGAATTTACATCAGTTCAAAATTTTAAGGACTTCAAATGTTAATAGTGTTTGGTTTGGAATAAGGCTATGCTTGACTTAATGAATTCCTCTTCGCATTTGCAGTGAAGCAGATGTCTGCTTTCTGTGTCTGACAGGGGACCCAATCCATTGCTTTTTGACGTCAATAGGAGTGGGGCTTTTTCAAGGGCATGCATTTATCTTGTCAATGTGGTCCAAGCAGCCAGCCTTGCTTCACTGCTCTGGTCTCACACAGGTGAGCAAGGTGGGTGGGAAGCATCGTCACCTAAACTTTCCGAAATCTAACAGCTGTCACATGCTGCTCAGTACTCTTATGCATGTTTGGGCACTGATCCCTGCTACTCGGAGCAGCACACACTTCAGGGGAGGTTGCTCTGATGTGCTTCTCTGTGGGGCTCATTGAGGTATCTGGCATTTATCGAAGTTAGACCACCTTGATAAGTATAAAGCAGCATCAGTAAGAAACCAGTTCAGTAGATAAATAGGTAAAGGGGCAGTTTTTGGAGAATCCATTTTTCTGTTACTGTATTAAACCATGTGTAACTTTCCCAGATTCTGTGAAAAAAACCCAAGAAAGATGCAACAATTTTTATGAGCATAACACAACTCCACTAGTATGCATGTGGAGAGAACACTGCCACTGGAGTGACTGTTATTACACCTGTACACAGAGTTGCTTCTCTGTGACTGAGCTGACAATTCAATGAAAAAAAATGAAATGGAAAAAGGGACTCAAAGGGAGACACTTCTCATTCATGAGGAGACAGTGTTGGTTCAGCAAAGGCATGAAGAACTGGAGGTTGAAGATGCTGGTCCTTAAAAAAGCAAGGTTTGCTCCATAGGAGAGGGGGAGTCCCTGAGGAAGAAAAAAAGTGTGGATTTGAACATTTTGGTTCATTTTTGTGGGTGGAATCAAAGGAATGTACTGCAGTTGGACATCAATATGGCCTGTTAGGAAAGTATCTTTCTCCTTCAAATTGTTTATAGCTCCTAAAATGACTTATTGCCATTGCTGCAAGGAAGGCTCTACATAGTGCTGATAGCATGCTTTTGAAGGGAGAGGTACCAGTGTCCAAATTCAAGGGACAAAGAGAGTACAGCCAATGTATCAATGCAGGCAGAAACCTTTGATCAGAGAATGAGGATGTGAGGTTTATATATCTTCAGTGAAAAGTAGAATAGTGATTGGATTACTCTAAGGTGGAAATGTGATAGAAAACATGCTCAAAAAACAGTAATTGTTCTTATCCATCTCACTGTTTTCCTCCCTTCTGAATTCTTACTTATTCAGAAAGCTCACAGAGAAAAGATTTGTTCAAGTTTCATTTAACCTCTGCAATATGTTCAGTGGTTGCTGCTGTCCTCCTACAGTGTAAGGAGCTCCATGGAGTGCTGTGCTCTCTGGCCAAGCACACACAGCAAAAAGAGAGAGAAGGTGGGTGAGATGTGTGGGTTTCAAAAGAGAAGATGTATATGTCAGAGGCTGATGTCAAAATGCCAGTGTTGTAGATGATACTGAGAAACTAGAAAGCTCTAGAAGGGTCTGTTTGTCTTGTCCACATTTGGAAGGATCTCAATGCCCATTGCCTTCTGCCGTGGTGAAACCTGTTGTGATTTGACAAGCAATGTGGAAAAGCAGGCAGGGACAGTCTCCTGCCAAGACGACTCCTTGTCTTTTTGTGCAAGCAGAAGCAGAAATAAATATGGTGTGTTGGGAATGATGCATTCAATTAGATTTCATTGTGTGTGAAAGGGCAGTTCAGAGGCAAGCTGGCTGTTCTCCTTCTGTGTACATTGGTACTTGCTCTGAGGGTCTCTTAGAGATCTTAGTGTGGGTGCTGTATGTATTATTTGCCTGGGAAAACACCTTCATCAGTCTTTTGCTAGCTTAGTATAATGAGTTTATGCTCCTTCTTCTGGACTGGATCCCATTTGTAGCAAGCTGAATTGCTGCTAGCATAATCCAAGGTAAGGAAGCAAAAAGGGCCTTTGCATAATATCCACAAATGTTTAATTCAGCTGCACGGTGAGATGATCAGGTCCCAGACACACATATGGAAAGTCTGGCTTTCGCTCTACCGAGGGGCCTGGGGGCTGACCCTGGTCTCAGGCAGTACAAAGATAAGGGCCAATGAGGGAATAGGGAGGAGTGGCTCAGGGACGTAGGAACAGACAGGGGAGGGAGTCAATGGGGTCTAACAGCTTTGTGAGGGAAGATTCTTGTGTCTCCCTAGACCATGGTCTCCACAATTCCCCGTTTTTTTATATTATTAAGAAAGCTTCTCTGAAGGATGAACTGAATCAACACAAAGTGACAAAAAAAATCTAAAGCACCCATAAGACAATTTTTCAAAATGCAAACAACTCTGAGTCCCCAATATCTCAACAGATTTCCTGGAGTGTCTTAGAGCTGGCAGGAGGGATTTTACTTTGGCATTGCTGGAGTGGGGAAGAGGTTCATTCTGAACTGCTGTCGTGGCCATCTCCATCCTCGGAGGCTGTGTTCTCTGGTAACATCAGCTGAGGTTTCTCTCCTTCTGGGCTGATGCTGTTTTGAGTACAGCAGGGCATGGCTCAGTTACCTGAGTGACCAAAACAAGTGCTGATGACTAAGAGCTGTCTCTTGCGCACTTTTGCAACCACATTTTCAGACTGCTGTTGGGGTTGAGACAGAGGGAGGAACTCATACCCCTCCTGGCAACTCTGTGCAAAGCTGTCTGAAACTGATGGGAAGATGTGTCCTTAAGCTGGGCCCAGTACACATAAAAGACTAAATAATTGATTTTTGAGAAGTAATAAAATAGCTAGGATATTAATATTGTCTCTTTCTACATTGGTAGAATCTAAGTTTTGTTTCTCTTCTTAGATGCTTTAAGTTTCTATATGGTTTTCAAATGTAAAAATCCTGTTAGTCCAGATGTTGAGTGGGACTTGGAAAAAATCTCCCTTTGCACTCTGATAATTCTGGTTTGTGACCAGTGTTAGCCTGTGAAAGCAAGGGTTATCTTGGGCAATTCAAGTGAGTCAAGGCAAGCTGAATCTTATTATCAGAAATCCAACAAAACAACAACAAAACTAAAATACAGGGAATCAGTAAATGGTGATTTAAAAAAAAAAAACCCAAACACTAGATACAGCTTCAGTGGGCCTATTATAAAAGCAAAAGCTTAGCTGATAGTATCAGATGGATGACAGGTGATAACTGTGAAGGGAGCATTGCCACTGTATAGAGCACATGTGTGAATGTTGTGGGGACAGGAGCACTGTTTGGCCTCAGGTACCACAATTGCTCTGTAATTCTCTGATGAAATATTCTCTTTTCAATAACTGTTAGTTTAGTTTCTTTAAGATATGCTTATATGTCAATAGCATGGCAATGTGTTTTGTGACATATATACTCCTGGATTCAAAACCCCTGAATCTTGTTTATGAAGTGACTGCTGTGAAGATTTAATTCTGGAGGAACAAGCTTTAGTAATACCTATAAAATACGAAGCCCTTTCTCTTTTTCATCAGCTTCTCTATTGAAATTAATTTTACAGAATATCAAATTAGGTGCAGTTTGTTTTAGTACTTGAACTGTAGGGGTTACATGCCAGATAAAGAAAAGTGTTTTGAATATAAAATAGTACAAAATTAAGTCATTTAAAAATGAGAATGAAAACGGTGAGAAAAGCTCAGTCCCCTTCAGCTCTGATTAGTGGCTGTGTGATACTTAAAGGGATAGGCTTGAATATTAATATGGTTGATGTCTCCTATCTCCAATCTATTCTATTAAAATTGGAATTAGGTGTAAAGCATCAATCACCTCTGATTCTGTAATTTCATAAGAAATCATGCATATTTTTGGGTTTAGAATTTGATTTTTTTTTTGAGTCGTGTGTTGCTTGTTTTTACCTTCAACATTAGCAGTGTTGTGATTTAAATTATCCTTCTCATATTCAGAATGAAATTAGAGGACTTTATCTGGATGTTGATTACAATTTTGCTGATTTTTGTTCAGGACCGGGTAGTGTGCAGACATAGCCTCTTTTTCTCTGTCAACAAACAGAGGAAAAAAATATAATTCTCACATATGATGATGAAAGACTGGAAGGAAAAGACAGAGAGGAAGAAAGCAAAAAGTGAAATGGTAGGTAGGGTAAAGAGAGGAGTGTAATGCAGCTGAATTTCTGTGCATTTATGCAGCACAAGCCAGGACTTAACACAGCAACGTGACAAAAATGTCAATTATGACCATTTCACTGCTATGGAACTAAAAGGAGAGGCCTGCTCAGCTCTTGATATATATAGCAATATCTTGATTTCAGTTATGTTATTGAAGTTGAATTTAATGCCATAATTACAAATGTATTAAAAAGAAAGAAAAAATGAAAAGTTTTTACATGCTCTTTCAGACCTATCTCACCATCGACATTTCACTTGACAGTTCAAAGCAGTTAGAACATACCATGCAATTTTTGAAGTATTTTTTACTTCATTATCAGTAAAGGTTTTCTTGATCTGTATTTACATCAATTAATGATACAATATGCACAGAAAGCGTCTAGTGACCTTATTTTAAAATACTGTTTTGGATATGTTTCTCCTCTCCCAATTAATAATATTGTTTACAGATTCTGAGAGTATTTTTCTGTCCTATTTTCTTTTTTTTCTCCATCTAGTCATTGTATTCAATGTAAGAACTTTCCTTTCTAATGTTTTTGTGTCTAGGGGCTTGGCACATGAGGGCGTGATGAGAGAGTTCAGTGCATCATCTTCTTTCTTTATTGTTATTCTTGTGACAAAGCTTTAACAGACTCTAGAGAAAATCAGTGTATTTGAAAAAAAAAAATAGACATCTCCTCCCCTAAGATTTTTTTAGAAGATGGATAAAATATTGACTTCCTGATATATGTTAAATAGGAAAAAACATTTTTACACTTCTAGAAATGCATGTTGTCTATGTGAGCTGCATTGGACTGGAGTAGGATTGTAGCAAGAGTCCGTATTTATTAGTCCTCAATTTATGTCTTACACCATATTAATTTATCATATTCAGTTCTGATAAATACAGCTTTCCTTATTTCCTAATTGTACTTTCATTTAGGAAATGAGTTAAAAATATGACAGTTACAGATAAGTTAAAACTGTGACTTTGGGCACTTCTGGAAGAGTATAAAACAATAAAGCAATCTGTTAGTTGACAGAAATTCTTCCTACCCTGTTAATGGGTACCTACTTGGGTCCTTTCTTGGAAGATACTTATGATGGTCTGGGAAGAAAAAGAAAGGCCCAGTGCAATGCATGGCTTTTGGGCTTTTGTGATGTCTTGTGGCATTCAACTCTTTGAAATGAATTTGTATAGTAAAAACAAGTGTTTCTTTTCAAGAGGCTGAAAATGCATTTCTGCATTCAAAAATTACTTTTTGCTTGTTTTTTGAGAAGAATTAACCACTCATTTTTCCTCTATACTCTGTGCATATTTATTTACTGATGGATGCCCTACCTTAAGAGACTCCTGACCAAGTGTGAGGTCTCAAGCAGACAGAGGGAAAAATACCATATCCTCTATTGTTTCCTCTTTTTCATCAGTCAGAACAAGTCAGTTTTCTAATTACAGGGTGGAAAGTAATAAATAGAGTATAAAACATAAGGAATGAGAATAAGTATGTGAAAACCTGTTAATATGCCTTTCTACATCAGCAATAGGAATTGCATTTAAAATGCTTGGTGCAATATTGTATCAACAATACAAAAATGTTGGAGAGAATGCAAAAAACCCTGAGCATTAAAGACATTTTTAAAAGCAAAAGCAAAAAAGGCTGAGATTTCTTATCATCAAATAGATGAATTTGTTAGTTATGGTTAGCATTTTTTTATTAATAACAGATTATTCAGTAAAACAGGAAGGTGAGGTGGTAAATTCCAAATGTTTGAAAGAGTTCTTCTGCTGGTGCATAGTACTAAAAAAAAAAAATCAAGTTAATCAAATGTGGTATAGTAGGAAATTGTTAACAGAAATTCGACTATTATATCGAATTTACTTTGAACTTTAGACTAATTGCCAAATTCTTTACCAAATGGTCTTCAGAAAAAAGTGAAGTCAGTGTACTTAAATGACTTGGTCTATAAGGACAGGCTGAGCAGACTGGAACTTGGAAGAACAGAAGGGGTACATATGTGGGAAGTGCTCTGGTGGAGGTGAGTACAGAGATGGCTGCTGCAGAGGGGACAGGCATGGTCCTATGGGCTGGTAGGCTTAGATGGGGAAGAAAAAAACCCCTAACCCACAATATTTATTTTTTCCCTCTGTTCCACAGAATTTTAACTGTGGAATGCACTTCTACTATTTTGGATAGTCTAAAGTAGACACTGATTTAGAAAGGGACTGGAAAAACAAGAGAGAACTGGCTAATGAATAGCTATTGAAGGCAATTGTGTGGACACAACCTGTGACTTGTGAGATACTATCCTCATTAATTACTGACAGGTATTTTGCACATTCCTTGACGGTAGCAGCTATGGAGAGGGACTGTGTACTAGATGGACTAATGTTCTGATCTGCAGCTGCATTTTTCTAGATTTCTAATTTGAATATGAATATATGTACAAAAAATCAATACTTTAATCTTTTTCCAGAGCCTAAGAAAGATCCAAAAATGACTTGCTGCAGTGTATCCCTTTAAAACACTGCATGAAGTATGGGTTGCTCTGTGGTTCATTGCCTGTGTTCTACTTGATAAGGTGATAGAGTTTTGCTAAACTGGTTGGGCACAATAAGCTTAACAGCTGTTCTCTGGAAAATACTGTAGGATGTGATGAGGAGGAATGTTTTTAAAAGTCAGCCTTTTCTGTAAAAGGGGTATTTATATTAAAACTTCTGGTGGTGATTACACCCCAGTTATGTTCTGCCTGGCTCCTGTTGATTACATTACAAAATGACAATTGAACCTCTGGGTGCTTTATAATGTATATACTATTGGTGCATGACATGTGGTGGAAAGCAATATCCTTCTGCATCCCACTTTTGGACTGAGGAAATAAATGCACTGTGCAGTTATGAGTAATTACGTGTAGTCTGCTCATGAATCTGTGTCTCTGCCATTTATTTTAGCATAAGCATATCTCTGGTTGCCTCCAAGACTTTGGCTTTTCTTTTAAAGTTCTTTGGCACAAGAATGCTTTCTCTCTTCCTTTAGGAGGTTAGTTGTTTGTTAACCTATTCAACTTGTATCTGGAATGTATGGTGTTTCTGGCAAAGTCAGATATGTTACTGGTTTAACAGATCTTAAAATCAACCTTTTTTTTGGCATAAGAGTGGGTTTTTGCAGAGTGGCCTGCTTTTTTACTTGAAGAATGTTATAATTTTGTAAGGACTCTCTTGTATGCCTTTCCTTTTGAAGAGAAAAAACAAACAAAAAAATATATATATACACCCCAAAACCCAAAAGAGACTGAAGGTCTTGCATAACTCTTAATGGAAGAGTTGTGCTTTGTTCTGAGGTTAAAAAGGAAAATTGAAACAAAAGAATGCCCACTTAATAGAATGTAGGATGTTTAGGCAAAATAAAGTCATTTCATCCATGATGAAGAAGGTGCCTACTGTCAAGCAAGCGCAGTGTGAAGAAGCCATAATAACTAATAACTTATTTGTACCTGGGTTATTAGGATAAATCTGCAGATAAGGATACGTGTATAATGGAAGCTTCAAAAGCTGCAAATCTGATGTGATAAATGATTCAAAGTGCAACACATTAGATTAGATTTTAATGTTTGTAAAATGAATGAAACAATACATCTATATGCCAAAACCGTATTATCATAAACGTATTTGCCAAACTATAAGACATAAATTGCACTTAAATTTAGTAATCTATGATGGTATGCTTGAATGTATCTTTGTGATTAAATGTGAACAATTGCTCCTTTAAGGTAAAGGTCTGTGTATGTGTGATTAATCAGATTGAAATGACAGGGCGGACAGCTCATGCCATGCCTGGTTATCAGAGTGATTGATTTTAGTCAATGCTGCTGGATGAAAAAAAAATCTGCTAATAACTACAGCTGCAAAACTCCTGATGTTACTGATAGCACAAATCACTTCTCACACTCCCATTATCTGGCTCATTTGCAGATACGGAGCACACAAACCGATCCATTGGAACGCAAAATTATAACGTGCAGATTTATGCAAGAGGGATGACTGCAGAGTGCGTCGCATGAGCAGTGTAAGAAGCTGAAAATTGCTGCTGTTGTAGCTGTCATAGGCACGTTATTGTCTTTGGTATGTGTGGAGATTTTGCTGTCAGGCTTTTATCCTCCAGATTGTTTGTGCTGTACCTCTCTTCCTGCTTAAGATAGAAAATCAGTCACTGAACCTGCATGCTATTAAGTGTTCTTAGTATAGTTCTCAACTAAGTTGGCTGATTTGCACTTTCTGATGAAGGAACATTTGGTTGTTTATTGCAGGCTCTGAACAAACATGTTTTTCCAGAATCAACTAATAAGATTACTAATTGCATTTCATCAGCAGAATTGTTTATCATATGTATATTCCTTCCATCTAATATTTATCTTTTTAGTTTTATTTTTATTTTGAAATATCTGGAGTTTATCTGCATCAAACATAGTGTCTTATCTGCATTTTGCAGGGGTTAGCAGGGAATGCTGGTGCCTTATGTACTTCACAGGAGAAGGGGGACAGCAAATAGTCAAGTATTTGGTAGGATTGTTATCCTAAATCCAGCCCCTTTCCCAGCCTTTCTCCATTAGCTTTTCATTTGCCATTCCCCACTGGCCTAAAGCAACACATCTGATATACCTCCAAACATAAAAATCTTTTGGATTCTTATAGTCCCTTGTCCCCCCAGAATTCACAGATGCATCTATTTTCAGAAAGCACATGCAGTTGTGGTCTAAAATGCTGGGGCTCTTGATTTTTTAAAATTATAAAATAATCTTTTACTTTTTCAAGCTTCTCCCTTCTGCTCTGTAGGCAAGTCATTGTACTGCAAAAGTATTTATATGAAAAACCCCAGACTCACTAGTGTGTTTGCTATTTCATCACACTGCTGTCTGGTTCTGTCTGGTATTCTGCAGAAGACCAGTGTGCTCATAGGGATATCAGTTAGCCCCAACATTTCATGTATGTAAATGACAGGGGAAAAAAAATGTTCACTTCAAGAAAGCAGAGATGATTCTTGCTTAGTTGGATATTAAAGCACTACTGTCATTATTATTTTGTTCTTATTTCTCCAGAGGATCTGTGTCTTGATTAGGATTCTGTTGTGGTAAGTGCCTCTATCAATCACAGGGAGATCAAGTCCTTGTCTGAAGATGTGCACATAAAGATACCCCATACAATAGCATGCCTTGAAGGAGCTTGATGGTAATTTCATAAGTGCCAAATATATTAATGTGAGTTCAGGCAGACTGGCATGTTTCTGAAGTCTGAGGTATTTCAAGATAAAACCTTCTATTTATTTATGTATTTTAATTATTCCTGTGATTCTCCCAGGAATAATTGTGACGCCAAAACAAAGCACTTACCTGACTTTCAGATTTGTGACTTTCTGAGCTTTGGATATTGGCCTTTAATATGTTGAGCGAGGTTGTGTAGGAGTTCTATGTTAGGTGCTTTCATCAAAGGAATGAAAAACTGAAGATGAATCCTTGTCACTAGTGCAGTTTACTTAGGAATTTACTGAGGATTTATCCCTTAATCTAAAGGTCATAACATTTTAAATAACATGCTTTTAATATTCAGAATGGACCCAATTGCCCTCTAAGCAGCTGATAACTTTGAAATGCTGTTAGCCACAGATACCCATATCTTCCCTCATTTTCCTTTCATAGAAATAATGAAACTTGAATTTTACTGCAAATATGCTTTTGTCTTTTGTTCAAGCAAAAGAGTAAGAGTTGACTACAAGCCTGCTCATGTGTGGTGTTCCTGAGTTCACTGCTTCTTTTGTTTGCAGATATGGCAAAGCAAGAAGATATGTTTAAAATACTGCCAGTTGTTTTCATGTGTAAGAAGAATCCCATCCATGAAGGAATCTGAGCTAGGAGGACAAGACAGGAGTTCTTGGCTGCACTCTTTTGCTAACATCATTAAGCTATTGCCATAAGATTGTATGAAGATGCACCACCCAAGGAATTTTAGATAAAATGTCACAGTTTGATATCAAATACAGGGCATATATGTACACACATCCATTCCATTTCAGAGAGCATCCACTCTGTCTCCAGGCACAGCTGCAGGACTCTTCATAAATAAATAACCTCGTGTAAGACAGATTATGTTCCTTGGATATCAATCACTGGTAAATACCGTGTTCCTACTTACGATGTAAGAATACTAAATGGAAACTCATGAAGATTTCAGATTGCCATTATATTTACAGTCCTGAGGCTTACTGCTGAGAATTATTGGATGTCTTTGCCTCTGAATGTGGGCTGAAAGCTGCAGTGGGATACTCTTTCCTAGCTTGCCTCTCAGATTTTCAAGTCAAGGTTAATCATACTTCTTAAAGCCCTGCCTCTAAATCACTGTAAATATTGCAAAAGTGTTCCAAACTTTGTCAGATGGGGTCAGTGAGGTAAAAAAAGCCCAAACTCATCCTTTCCTGATTCCATATCTGGAAAATGTTTTGGACCAAAGTCTTAGTATTGTTTGATTACAGGGACTAAATGTAGTGGGGGAGATGGAGGGAAAAATGTCAAAAGACCACCTGGAGGATTGGAGTGCCTTCTAGTATCTGCACAATGAAAGGGCAGTTTTTTCATTCCCATTCTTTTACTGGGCCATTAGCTCTTTTTCTGTCAGTGGTCAGACATTCCACAGTTCCAGCTGCAAATAATACATCTCTCCATGAACTGATACCAAGAAACAGGGTTGTTTCAATCCTGAAGTCTTGACATCTTTCAGAGGCAGTGAGTCTTATTTCTTTGCAATTTGTTTGAATGCTTCCCTCACCAGCGACTGTTGTCTACTGGCCAAAATAAAGGTGAGAGGTTGTTTACAAATTCAGGAATTCTCTGTTGGAGACTGTCAGTGTTTTAAATGAAGCCACAGTTGGGTTCTGAGACGATTCTAATTTTTTTCAATGTGAGTGCAGCTCCTGTTTCATTCCTTATTAATTTTGTCTTATTTATAAATAATCCCGAACAAATTTAAATATTTATTTTTCATATTCTATTCCATTCTGTTTATTCTTAGAGGGAAAAATATAGTTAGAATACACAGACTCCCCCTCCCCACCATTATTTAATATACCACAGATTAGCTTGTGATCATTTTTATTGAGCTCTAAGGATAAGGAAAAACTCCAAGCTTGCTAAATGCTCTTTGGATTTAGCTGTTTTTTTTAATTATTGTTTTTTTTATTAGGGAATTGTTTTTCTATTGTTTTTTTATTAGGCAATATATAAAGGGATATTTGTTATCATTTACCTTCTTAACATAATTGCTCTTATTTTAGGATTGGATTACCTTAGTTCCATAGCATTCTCATTAAATAGAAAAAGGATGATCAAAACAGAGTAGTAGCCCAGCAGAACTGTATCAGCAGAGCCAAAACCACCTTGGCCAAAATGTGAGCTAAGAGGGGCGCACAGCATTTCATTACCCTGGTTTAGTCCAGAAACCCTGGAAGTATTCCTATGGAGGATATTTAGCTGAGGCAACCAACCTGGAAAGAGAAGCACTGCAGCTTACTGTAGCCATCTTTATCCTTCGTGAGCTTTAACGTGGAGCAGTAGGATTCAGCCTGACCAAAATTCAGATGTTTGCTGGGGGATGATTGTTTTCAATTGGCATATAAAAAGTATGACTTTTTCCTAAAGTTCTTTTTCCAATTTCTGTTTTGAGTTAAAGCTAGAAAAATTAATTTCAATGTTCCTCTTAATTTGTAATTTTTGTGATAATGCTCTACTTCATACAACGTCATGGTTAGCATACCATGGGCTTCATAACACAGCCTCCTGAATTTTCCAAGAAGATTGCTTCAGTGTAGGGGAAAGCTTATTATTTTGTGATTAGTTTCTATTAGAGAATAAATAATTTCCAGATAAAAAGCGATTTAGCTTTCCACAGAAATGCAGTGTTTTAAATGTAGAAATCAGAAGCTTATTTTTACTACTTCTATGAAACAGTCACTAGGAGAAAACCCGTTATGAATTGCAAAAGGGAGGTAGAGACTTTTTAGAGGTGTATTCAGCCAATTTTGATTCTCTTATATTATCTTGGGTATTTTCAAGCATTTTTCTTCAGTGGATTCATATTTCAAGCAGTATTTCTGACAATCTATTTTATGCTTCATTGACCACAGGGTTTGAAATTCTAGTTCATATTGGCACAGTAGTGTCAAATTTGTAGTGATAAATGGATAACTTTTTTTTTATTTTAAATAGGTCTCTGTTGTTTAATTTGAGATCTGTAATTTTTTTTTCGGTTCATTACTTCTGCTATTTTTCTGTCTAGGAAAAAGTGATTAAAAGAGACAGAAGGATCAAGGTGCTTTAGACTTGTCCATGTGAAGAAATGGATTGTCCAAGGGAGAGTAAATGTACTCGTGCCATCTATTCATTTTGCTTTAACAGAATTAATGCTATAGTTTTCTGAATTTATTCTTTTTTAGGGAACTGACTCTGCTACTCTTGGGAATCTGTTTAAAGTGTGCAACCCAGGATTCATTATTGGGTAGTACACTTGCTAATGTTATTTTCATAAGCAGAGATCTTTTGTTTAGGTCTATCATGAATTAAATTTCTTCACTTTCAAAAGTGTAGTAGTGCTGCTAAATTATAACCTCTTCATACTTAAAGTGATAGTACCTCCTATCCTTATTTAAGTATGTTCCACTACCTAATTATAAGGAGGACAAAGCTGAAGAGTAAATGCTGCACTGAGAAAACAGTTCTATTTTAGCATGTTCTCTCTTATTCTTTGTCAATTTTATAAAGCACCATGTCTCTTCAAAAACGGGCCCTGAATTTCAAACTACTCGTGTTGCTTTCCTTAATCTTCAGAAATTTGCATTTTATATTACTCATGTAAGATAATTCTGGCCCCAGTCCTTAAGATTGTGTAGATTTTTTTTCATTGTTTTGTTGAAAAATATTCCTAGATTTTCACATGTTGCAATATCTAGGAGAGCCTATTTTTTATAAAGACTGCAATTAAATAGAGAGGAAACAGTGGGATTATAATACGCCAAGAGGCAAAGAAAGGAGTTGCCTGCCTGTGGTCAATGAATGGCTTGAGAGAGCTGAACAGTACTGTGTTATATCTGAAGACAACACAGAAAAGTAGCCATTCCTTAAAGTGGAATAAAGAGCTTGCTTCTGAAACGGGTGAGTGGCAATTTAAAGGCACTGTGTGATGAGAAATAGGACTACTCTCCTTATTTGGGTCTTTGGCTTATATTTTTTATATGTATTACATTTCCTTGTAATGCAATACAAGGGAATACGTGTATTACATTTCCTTTCTGTGTAATACGCTTTCCTATTTTGTGTTGTAAGCTATTCAAGTTCCTGCTTCTTGTGTGTATCAAACCTATGTTTTCATCAGGAAAATCTATTTGGTGTGTGTTTTTGATTGCCATTTGTCCAGGAAGCCATAATAGTGAATCATAGGATCATGGACTATCCTGATTTGGAAGGGACTCATGGATCAATTCCTGACTTCATGCGGGGCAACCTAACAGTTAAACCTAATGTCTAAGAGCGTTATTCAAACACTTGAACACTGGCAGGCTTGGATCCATGACTTCACTGGTGAGCTTATTTCAGTTCCTAATCACATTTTCAGTGAAGAACATTTTCCAAATAACAAAGAATACCATGTTGGAAGGATTCTCAAGGGTCACCTGGTAAAACCATTCTTGTCTCAAAAATACGGCCCAGCACCATGTCCTGCCAAAGTGTCCAGTGTTGGGGAAATCACCACTTTTCTGGGGAAGATATTCCAATGCCTAATTGTTCTCATTGTGAAAAATTTTCCTCATGTGAGCAATCAGAATCTCCCCAGGAGTAACTTCTACCCATTACACCTTGTATTTTCCATGACTGCTTGTAAGAGGCCCTATAGAAGAGCTTCTTTTCAATAATTGGATTGTTTCTAGAAATGCCAAACTGTTATGTTATAGTACAAACAGAAAATCTTTTAGTTAAGTAAAGATGAAATGTTTCAACTGGCACATATTGATGTGCAAATGTGTGTATATATACATATTCATATATGTAAAACACAGTCTTATGTATATAATACTTATATCATGAGTAAGTGAGAAATATCAAACTTACCTCATGGACTGTGATAATAATGTGCTAAAGCTCAAAAGGAAATTCCAGAATAACCAGGTGACACTTTGTGCTTAAAATTCTGGTGGAAAAGCTACTGTTTTACAATTTTCTTTACTGTTACAAATTCAAGAAAGTTGTCTTTCATTAAAAGTAAGAATAAGGGGTAAATAAAAGTAGGCAAACCCTTCTTTTTGAGATTTTTTTGACGGGGCATACTGTTGGATTTCAGAAGGCATGTGCTTTTGAGGAAATGTTGATTTGTATTTCAAAGTGTGCTGACCTTACAACCATAAGCTAATTATATCATAAATTGTGTCTAGTACTACTATGAGATCACTATCCCATTCTTGGATTTGGTTATAGTTAGCCAACAAGTTAAAAAATCAGTGTACCTTGAAAAAAAAACATGATCTCATTAAGCCTAATTTTCTAAGAAATCAGGCCAAAGTGTTAAGATAAAAAGATATGGTGTGGTTAAGAAGGAACTGTGGAAATGTGTTTAGCATTTTGTGTTTTCAAAGAGAACTCAAGATTTTTTTGGGCTGGGAGTGAAGATTGTTTGCTGGTGAATCGCATATAAAATTTGTCAGTTGTCCTCATGTATTTTGATACTTGTGAATTTGTAACGTAGGCAATGACACTTGAAAACAAAATGTTTCTCCTCCTCTTCTCTTTCTCACTGATTTTCTTTAACTTCATCTGTGTTGACAGAAAAGAGTTGGAAGGAAGGGAATTTGGATGAATTTATTGTCATGATGGGAGAAGAAAGGCAAAGAAGAGCTTCTAATGTTTTAGCATGCATTAGAATGTTAATAGACAATTACCATAATTAAATAAAAACATTCTGGTTTCTTAGTAGTGTGCCAGTTTTCAAAAAGCAAGTATTCCTTGTTGTCTCTTACTTGAGAGATATAAATCAATTTGTCTACTAAATCTAGGAGATGTCAAAGCACATGTTTTATTTATCATGGTGTGTTCATCTATTTGTCTTTTCCTTTATTGAAAATATGGGTTGGTTTGAGATCTAAAATTGCTAATTTTCTACCCTCTCTCTCTGCTTAAATGTCCTTTATTTTCATGTGCAGTCAAAGAAGCATGAGTATAAGCCTCCATGCTGTGCGTATAAATAACTCCTCTAGCAACTGGAAGGAATTAAAACACGGCATTAGCAGCAAAAGCTGCATTAGTTGGAATGGTTTACCCAGGATACGCTAACTGATAAACTTGTATCTATTTAGGAAAGATCTAATTAGGATCCTTTTGTTACATAAACTAAACCATATTATTATAATGAAACATACATAAAATAATGAATAGAACATGATATTTTATAATTTCATTCAAATGAGATGACTTAAAGGTAATTTGTACATTTTAAGCATTTAGTTTCATGACATTTCCTAGCAATTCAACAATTATAATGTCTCAAGTGTTTGCCATTATTAAGAAACATTTAATGTAAAATGAGATTAGCCATAAATATTTTATAGGGAGAAAATATATTATTTCAGGTACATCTCAACATCTTTATGCCTGTAATTCTGTGCATCTGCATACAAATAAAAGGGATGCTCTGTTAGCATATTGCACTCCTACCACATCCTTCTGTTGTAGGTGAGTCAGTCTTGAAACAATCTGAAGATTGTCTTGATATTGCTTCCAAAGTCTAAAGCTAGATACATTTTGGGATGACTTTTCTTCCCTTTCTCTGAACTGTCATCTCAGCAGCCTTTGAAGTGAAATTATGGATGTTCCAAGGCATTTGAAGGTCTGTCCTTAACTGTCCATAGCATGGTTCTGCCTGGTGCAGTAACAGACAGGTCTGGAAGCCTCCTTGTTGTTTTTCTAGACCACTATGCCATTTGGACTTATTTTGTAATGAAAAACTGAAGTACTAGAATGTTAAGTGATGGTGTAGAGTTTAGACAGGCTGTGGCTTGGAGGTGCTTTGCTCAGTACCTTTAACCACCTTTGGAACTGTAACACTGTTGAGCATTGGTTTTCCCCCTCCCAAGGAAGACAAGATTTGAACCATGACAGTCCCATATGAGTAGGGGAAATCAGTCTTCATCAATCAAGCCAGTAAGGGGGAAAGTGAAGAGAAGGAAACTTCATTTCATTTCATATTTAATTGCCCATTTATGTTTGCAGGATTGCTGCGTACATAAATATTTTAATTTTTAGGCACACATTTTAAGCAAAATAAAAGTGAATCTTCTGAGGAGACAAGACATATTCTATTTTGTCTCCCCATTTTCTTTGCCTTTTGTGTCAAGGAACTGCATACTAACCTGCTTCTGGTGCTTTGTGCCCACGTCCCTCCTGACTATACTCTCATTTTTATGACCCAAACAGCAGTCCCAAAAGCTCCTTTCTCAGGGGCTTGTGAGATGTATCTGGGTTGTGACTCACCTGCAGCACTCCAGGCATCCTGTTGGTTGGTGACCACAGAGCTGTGAGGGCACCCTGCCCTCACCTTACAGCAAACAGACCTGAACTGAGCAGCTCTGGGTGTGAGCCCTGAGCAGGAGCTGGACAAGGGCAGCAACAGCAGGAGCAGCCTGGTGTGCACCTTCCAGAGAGCACTCACAGTTTCAGAGAGCAATAATGCACCTCAGAAGAGATGCTCGGTAAGATTGCTCTGCTGTGTGCTTTAGGGGTGTTCTTCACTGTAGAGCTTTAATAAGCTTGAAGGAATCTTCAAGCTCCCGAGCCTGCCTGCTCCATTTATTCTCTTGTTACCTGAGGACAAAACAATGCTGTGTGATTCTATTTGGATCACACATTAACTAAATTTCTATCAATGACTTAAAATAGAAGTAATGCTAGCTGCTAAATAGAAAATTGTGTTTCACAGAACCATTTAAAACTGTCTAACCAAATGAAATTAGCAATAATTTCTTAAAAGGCTGTTTTTTAGCTTATGTCTGTCTTCTGTTGTGCATCTATAAATTCTGCCAAGTCTGTTTTTGTTGACAGGCAATATTGGTCTTCCTTTGAAAGTTTTATTTGCTTCCTATGAGATTTCTTGGTGTATAGTAGAAGTTTAGTCATGACTTAAGCTTAAAAAAATCCCAGCTGGACCGTTTCTTTGCCTCTGTGATAACCTTAAAGATCTGTGTGATCTACATGCTACCACCTGTGTGTTGAAGCAACAGCATTTCTTTTTAAAAATGAACACAATTATTAAGAAATATAAAAGACTGAAATAATAAATGATAAATAGATATATATTCCTATATAGAGCATGGGATTCTTATGTTTTAAAATAGTTTTAGCTGTATATTTTGCAGCAACTTCTTAAAATTTATTTTAATTTAGCTGTATATTCCCCTTAGTCATCTATACTAATGCAAGCAGCAGTCCCCATTCAATGCAGAAGGCTTTTATGAAGTTGTAAGGGTAAGAATAGTGTCTTTGCTTTTTAAATTTTCCCTTTTGTTGGCAAACACATATTGGAAAGAGAGAGAATAGGCTGGCAATGTCCTTTCTTGGTGTTTAATGAAATGCTGTTAAAAATCATTAGTATGACAGAATTTATGTCCTTCCAGCAGATGCAACAGAAATACAAATTTGTTTACAATGACACCATTTTACCATTTATTTCCCTTTTTACACTTAATGATAAACACACTATTTCTCGTGTGAGAAAACCATTTCTCTTCCTCATATACCCTGTGAAATAATAACAGCCATTAGTTCCTTGGTGCCAGTTCTGCTGGTACTAACTGATTTATCTTGTGGTTAATTTTACTTTGGAGCCTTGGAATGGCATAAACATTGATTGTAATTTCCATAGGTTTTGTGCCTGAGCTCTTTCCCATGTTGTGTTCTCTGGTGCATACACTCAGGCCACAGCCTGTCCCTCTTCAGGGGTGTGTGTTTGAGGTCTCTCCCTTTCACCAGAAGTCTCTTTTGACAGTACCTGGGGGAACACTGTGTTTAACCTCTCCACCCCAAAGTTTAATTTCAGCAAAACTAACAGTTCAGAAAGTGATTAATGAGGGTGGTAAGCAGGCTGACAAGGCAGATAGTATTGACTTCATTAACCTGTTTAACTAGGGAACTCGGTAAAAAAACCCATAAAAATTAAATGTAACCTCTAATGCTTCCTTGTCATGTGGTATAGGAAGTGAGAATCACTCACAGTAAATTATAGTTCCAAAGAAAATTTATGCCATTATGATAAATGTGATATAAATAGGTAGATAGGCTGGCTTTCACTGCAGCCTTTTACTAAGTCATTGTCCTGCCCCAGATTGGCTGTACTGTTGTGATTTATAGATAATTTCTTGTAATGAATGAGCATAATTCTGGTGGAACATGAAAAATGGTAGCAAAGCTTGTTTTAAAAGCATTTCTTTCTCTTAGTGATACAGTAGAAGCTGAATCTGAAATAAGCAGTCTCTTCATTTTCTCCTTCAAATTCATTTGGAAGGAACACAACATTTGACTCTAACATCTTATAGAGGTATAAAAAGGCAGATGTCTCTCTGTTTGCAGTCTCCATCTTAATTAATTAGAAAAACTGAGGAGCTATTTGGTTTGTACATTTTTTGAACCAAAAGTTGGAGATTAGCAGTCTGATCTGTGGTCATGCTTGTCTTCATCTTGGAAGAGAAACAGAATTGAAAGGACTCTTAATTTTGGGTTAATTTTTTATAATAAAAGTAAATTTTTTTTAAAGTCAATTCAGGAAATGGAAAAAAGAATGTTCTCAGGGTAACACTAGCTCAGCCTCTTTGCACAAATAGAATTTTTTCCCTAGTAGATTTCTAAAGCTTATTATATTACCATTTGTTTTGCTCTGCATGGAAGAAATTCTCTTCCTTGCAAGGTATACACTGCCTTCTGTACACTGTCAATAGTTAAACAGTTCTAATAGCAATGATTAAAGGATCAGATGTACAGTTCAATTAGCAGAAGTGGGTTTTAATTTCTTGAGTCTTGATTGGGGATGGTATTGATGTAACCTTAATTTTAACTGTGTATATGTTTTGAAATGTAAATATAAAACAATACATCCAGAAAATGTCATCAGGCACGAGTGGGATGTGCTAGACTGTGTTTGCAGGGGCGAACAGCAGAGAAATAAGCAGCTAAGTCACTCAATACCCTGTGCTTCACTCAGGTCTGCATCGCAGCCTTATCTTCCTACCTTTCATCACACACAGCTCACATACCATTACCCTCCCTCCCCCCAAGCAATTTTGTTATCAGCCACAATTATTATTTGCCAACACACTGAATAGAAATTAGAGAACTGAAATTCATAAATTAAAACTGCCGTGCAGTTCAGCTACGCTCTCCATGTTTGTGCTCATGGATTGTGCTGACCGGTGCAAGCTGGGCAATGAGATCATGCAGAAGGGCTTTTTAAAGTTCTCCTCGGGTTTTTCTGCACTTGTGAGGACTGGAGAGGTGCCCTCAGCATTGAGTGTGCTGCCCTCTGCTGCTGCCTCCCTGCTCGCTGTAGCCTCTGCTCGGGGGACCCGGGCCCGGAGCTTCTTTGCAAGGCCAGGGCCGATGGACATGAGGCCGCGCCAGAAGCAGTAAGGTGCAGGCCTGCCTGCAGCATAGGGAACAGGCCGTGGGATGGAGCTTAAATGCAGCCCTAAGCTGAGGGGCCCAGGCAGCTGCACTTTCCCAGCAGCCGACCCTGAGTTACCCAGAGGTGTTACTGGAGTGAGCTGTGAGCAGCCAAAGCCCAGGATGGGCCAGGAGAAAAGCTGCAGGATGGCTTTGTGCCTCAGGCAGGGCTCTGCCATGGCCCTTCTCTCTAGAGAGGAATGTACCAATCTAAATACAGTTAATTACTGTCTCTTCATTCCCTCTTGATAAATGGAACCAGTATGTGTGGATTTGGTACCAGTGGGAAATTATCCCAAGTAGCCTTTGTCTCTTGTTGGGCTCTTCTGAAACCCATACAGTGAGATTTACCATCATCAGAAAAGAAAATGTGGGTCTGAACATTGCAGATCTGATGACAATTCTGATCTGACAGGAGAAAGGAGGAGGTGATGCCTTGTGTGGGAAAATAGAAGTGAATGAAAATTGAGCTGGAGAAAAGTCAGCTATGAGAATGCTTTAACATTCTCAAGTCCTGTAATAGACCTATGGCAACTCCAGAACTTCAGCTTGGATTTCAGAAAATAAGCTCCCATTCAGTATTTGACACTTGTGCTGCTCTCTGAAATTGTGAATTTTCTCCTCCTGTGTTAAGGTTCATGAACTTCAATAGCAGCCTAAATATTTCACCTTTTTTGTCATTTTGTTTCTGTAGGAGTTGGGAAGCTGAATTGTTTAACATATGAAAAGTGAATAATTAAGAGACCTCAATTCCTTCCTTAATGGATGTGAATGCCAAGATTAGCTAATAATGAGGAGGAGGCTTGCATTTGTTGATTTTTGTTAAGAAATGTGAGAATGAAAGGAGAGAATTTTTTTTTCCTCTTTTGTTTCCACTGGAAAAGAATAGCAAGTAGGCTGCAATGTAGTATTACTAATATTGGTCAAAGAGGAGGATATATTACAACAGTTGAATTCCACAGGTTCATTAAAGAATGGTTAATTGAAGGCCAAACAGTTAAGAAATGTGCCCTTGGGACTCTTTTTGTCCCTGCAGTTCATCACATGGAATGGTAGCTTTTGCTTCTTCTCAATATTAATAAGGTGATCCATTTTATTTCCTAAAAATGAATTAAAGATGTTGAATTTTCCTTTTTATAAGAAGATAGCAGAAAGAATATTAGATAAGAACAAGTCTAGCTGTTATTTGGGTATCTTTCTGTCTGTGAGGAGGACCCCTGTGGTGCTGTATTCAGAGACATTTATTCACTGTCTCAAAGTGAATCTTTTCTCAAAGATCTAAATTTCAGTTGTCAAAACTTTCTCCTTTCAGATACAGCAACTGAAGATTTTGAAGCCATGGGAATAACCTTTGCCATGAATTTAAATGCAGATCTCCATGGACTTCAAACCCAAATGAGACTGCTTTCTACTCAACAGATTTTGCAGGTAACACAGTATAGCTAGAAATTCTTTTCAGAGCCCGGCCTTGCCCAACCCACGACCACACACACTATGAGTAAGGTGAAAGAAGAACCCTCAGTACTCCAGGCAGATACTTACAACTCCTTTTGTTTACCTTCCCTTGCATTGATTCTTTTTTACTCTACATCAAACTGCATGTCTTTGGCAACAACTGGTGCTTGTTTCCATCTCTCTTGTTAACTGAGTTACTCATAACTGTCTCTTGGTTTCATGGTACACAACGCTTTTGCTCCAACTTTACTTCCTTTGTTTTGGCTGATGTGCTTAAGAATTCTTGTAGTGTTTTTCTGTTTTGGAAGAGGAGGTCTCTGAAAACACAGGCAAGTCATCACAGGTGGATGTGGCATGACAGTTTTGTTGGCTGTGAGCATGCTGAGGAGCTGTAACATGAGGATTGCACATCTCTGTATAATGTAGCTGTGTGTGTACAGGCCTGGCTACAGCCTGTGTGTGCACACACACCATGATCTTCCCTGTGCAGGCTGCCCTAATTCAGGCACTGCAGCTTTTCTCCTACACAAGAGGTTTCTGGGATCGTGGCTCTTCATCATTGAACATGAAGGAATGATAATCCAATGTCCTCACAGGCATTCATTATCCTTCTGGTTTCAGCTGGGTTGCGGGTGCATTGTGTTCATCTCGGTGTAAGGACTCCTGCAGCACTGGCTGCTGTTAGATACCAGACAGGAGATGGCCTTGACAGGTGATGTGCTTCTGTTTCTCAGAAAGCTGACCTTCTGAAAGAAGCTTTGCTCAGCCTTCCAGCTGCAGCGCCACATCATACAATACTTCCAGGGAATTAAATACTGTGGGGAGTGTGTGTTAAAATGCTTATGAGCAGGACATGTAAGTGTCATTAACTGACAGAAATTAATCACTTATATTTACATGTATGCTCTTTACATGAAAAGGAGCAGCCTAAGCCAGCAGTTCATCCCATCATGGACAGCAGCACAGTCATGATGTACTATTCTACCAAACCAGAGAACTCATCCTATCCAAGTCTTCACTTGTATCACACTGTGCAGTGTTTTTTAATCCAGCATTCACATTAGAAAGGAACAGAAACAAAACAAAAAACCCACGAACCCTCAAGGTCAGTCAGTCTAAATAATGACAGGCAATACAAATGCATTTTATACATAAACAGAAAAGGGGAAGGTCTTTCTCATTATGCCAAATGGCAGTCTGGCTATGATTTAATGCATTTGAAATTAAGTCTGTCTCTTCAGCTGTACATTTTTACTAGGTCTGCAGAACAGACTGGCAGACAGTGTGAGCAGATGCTTCTGGTTGGATCAGGATAAATTTCTTTGTGCTGGCTTTTTTGTCTGATAAAATCTTTTGAATCTTTTTGCAGCAGTGAGCTTTAGGTGTTTTCCAGATGAAGTGTTGGACCAAATGAGCCTACTGGTTTATCATTGTAAGGAGTCTGTAAAGGCGTCTTCTGTTTAAAGATCTCTGCTTACTGCATAGGTAAAGAACAAATATGACTTTATGACATCAATATCTTTCTTGTTCTTTCCATTTTCTCATGGCACCTAAAAAAATGTCTGGTTTTTTTGGAGAATTCTTATGATTTTTTTTCACCCAGTCAGTGCAACATCTGGTCCTTTAGGGATTTACAGCATGTGAAATCAACACCTTATTTCATAACTAACCCAAAGAAAAGGGGATTATGGTTTGGTATTTTTTTTCTTCAGAATTAGCAGAAGTGGTAACCTACTCTTTTTCCTCCTGCCTTGTGTGCATGGGGGTGTTCCTGGACAGTTCTAGTGGTAAGATATTTATCAATAGTCAAACTCATAAAGTCCCAGATCCCTGTTTCTATCCCACAAGTAGATCCTGACAACAATGACCTTTTCCTGAAGAGTGGGGAAAACATATCATGCAGCCATTTATTATGAGCTGTCATCTATCATACTTCAATACAGAACAGTAAAAAAGCACCTCCAGAATGACACGAGGCACAGTAGAGCCAAAACTATGGCTGAGTACCATTGACTGAGCATATTAAAAGTGTAATTCATTATTGTTGATGTGAACAGTTCCAAAGCTCAAATTTTTACTTTAAACAAGAAAATTATCCCTGAAAACTGATTATGCTTCCTGAAAAATTCAAATAAATTGAATTTAATGGAAAGGGACAGAAAAACAAGCAAACAAACCCAAAAAAAGAAAAGAAGTTTAAAATGCCCTTCTTGATAATTCTCTATATGCATGTGGGTTTTTTTGTTCCTTTTTTTTTTTCTACTTAGAAGCTTTGTTATCTGGGTCTTTAGTTTTCCTGCTCCTTTCATATCTTAGCTACTCTTTCAGCGAGAGTTTATGGCCTGTGAGCCAATTGCCTTTTTCTTCTTTAATTATGGAAGCTGAAGGCTACTTTGTCTGCCCTGAGTGCTTAATTGAAGGAGGACCATGCTTACTTTTTTGTTCCTGCCTAGCTTGCCAAGAGTATGGTGCACTGTACAGAAGGGACAACAGCTTCTTTGGTGATTTCTTTTTAACTAGCATCCTGAAGTAAAAGAGGGAGCCAATAAGGAGATTATAGTACTCTGTCCCTCATTTATGAGGGATTGTGATGGCCTAGTCTATGTTAAGCACGGGTAGAATTTTCTTCAGCTTTTCTTTTACCTTGGTAGAAGATATGAAAAATACTTTTTTTAAAGGAGTTCACTTAACATATCCTGTGTCTCTCTCTTTTTCCCCGTACTGAAATGGGGGAAGGAGTTATATTCACAAAGAAATCCCCTACTTTCTGCTCTTTCATCACTAAGTGATATTTTTCCTCATTAATTTATTTTCAAAGTGTTTGTGTGGTCACTTCAAGCCATTCCTATAAAACAGCCAGAATGTGACTTTGAACAATAATTATCTCAATTAAAGTTTTATTATTTATTGCTCTTTGTATATTTGCCCAATTTTATATCTGGATAAGTCATTGTAGAAGGCATCTCTTTAAAATTATTCAATACAGCAATAAGATTTCTAAGCAGGGAATTTGAATTACTCTTACAATATTTATGCTAAAATGACAATCAGACAGTGTAGTTCTACCCTGAGATACTTGCTAAATTGGTAGTGGGATTGAACTTGACTCTGACTTTTCAGAACATGCGGATCTTATGACTGAGTTATGAAGGGGGAACTGTCACATATCAAAGCTTAATTATTGCTTAAGTTTATCCTTCAATCATTCTCTGATTTGCTCATACTAAAGGAAAAATATTTCTTGTTCTGATAACTTTTATTTTCCCAGGAACAAATCCAATGATGCCAAAGGAAGCTGTGGTTGCAGTTTGGTGACAGAATACAAAAAACCCCAAAGTGATAATTAAGTTATGCAATGAATATTGGTTATAAATTACATCGTCTCAAGTAAGCACTTGGGACTTCTGTTGTCTTTTTCTTTTTAGTGCATCATTTTTTCACAATATTGGAAGCTTGGCCATGTGCAGAGATTTTCTTATCTAAGGATACCAGCTGTTTACTGGAGGATGAAACTAGTTGTTCCTTTCTCAAGCAATGTCTGTCACAAGGAGACAAAAATGTGTGTATGACTTGATTTGTTTTCATAATGACAAATGTAGTTTAGTTAGGAAATTGATTATAAAAATAGAAACCAGGCTTTGAAAAGCAATTTGAAGATATGGTGTAGATCTGTTATGATCATTTTAAGGCTACTGAGAATATTTCACTTACGTAGTTAATCTTTTCAGTGTCTAGCAATAATGTTAATGTGGGAAGCCAATGTTGAGAGTAGGATGCACGCTTGGCTGATATGCACCCAAATTATATGCTAACTACTTAATGCATTATTTCCATGGAATGAGTACATAGAATGCAAATGTAATATAAAGCTGAGACATTAATCTTCTTCAGAATATACAAGTATCAGCGCAGAGGAGCAGTAATCTCATTTAGGCTTTCTTCAAATAATGTTGAGAGAAGATTTTGACTCTCTACGGGCTTAGAGACATAAGCAACAATTTGAGAGTTAGGATGTATCAGATTCAGGCTACCCTTGAACCATGTTTCAAATCCCAGCCATGAAATATCTCAAAGCCTCGGCTGAAAGAAGTATTCCTTGTATCAAGGGAAGACTGCCTTTGTATGTCACAGACAGGGACTGGGCTGTGTGTCATGCTATTCCTCCACTCCTTCGCGTGGCCAGTGCTGCTCATTGCTACTCTGTATTAACTCTGACCAAATTAAGGAAGCATCCTCTCTGTAGCTATGGAAGAACTCACTACCTGTTGATATCAACAAACTGCTTGATGTTCATTTAACAGAATGTATGCACGTTGCCAATGCAGACCAGTTACTTCAAATTTACCCAAGGCTTTCATAATGTTCTCGGTATACTGCTGCCTTCTTTGAACATTCTTCCACCAAATGAGGATGTGAAGCAGGTGTCATTTAAACAAATACATTAGAAAAGTAAAATTATCTTGGTCTTAAATATGTTAGTTTGCCTTTAGGCATGCTAGAATTGTAAACTTTCAAGTTCAGTTTTGAGTTTATACGCTGTCTTGTGCGGATATTTTGCTCTCTTGATACATGTAAGACAGAGGCAAGAGGTGCACTGACAACAGCCCAAGGAGGTGGCAAGTACGTTTTAGCATGAGACTTGCTTTCTGTAATTTGGTCTAGTCAAAATCAGTATGGAAATACCTGTCTCCACTTTGAGTTTTATTAGTCCACATAAGACTTCACCATTTCACCTCTTTACTTTGCTTGACATATTTCATGTTTGTGGCATAAATTAATCCATATCTGTAACAGAAGAAAGCATTGTAGATTATTAAAAACATCCATTTTCTTTAAGGAAAAAAACCCAGAATTTTTCTTCTTGCTTATAAATCCTGTGTGTGAATACATTGACACAAATACCACTTTACTTTAGTTGAGGAGACAAACAGAATGTCTACAGATTCTTTGTGGGCTGAGTCTTTCTCACCATGAAGACCCAAGACACTGTCAGGTCTCTGCACTTCTCAGGTGCTGCAATACCAATTTTCAAGGCACCGTTTTAGGATATTTGGATACACACTGTTGGATATGTAGGACTTGGGATGCCTCATGGTTTTTTTTGTTTGTTTGTTTCCTATCTGATAGTACTGTTTTGTCACACTGAGTACAAGACTTCTTTGGGAGATGGGAGGGGCCGTACATAGAATTAAAGGTGATTGCCCATGTCTTATTAAACACCAGTTTTTGAAGTCCTTCTAGACAATGTTTTCAAAACATGTTGAAGAATTTAATTAATCTTAACCATGTTTAGCTTTGCATGAAAGTGGAGATCTGGTTCTACGTAAAAGAATTTAAACTGAGTTGTCATGCTAACATTTAAATCTTTTCTTTCTAGCACAGCACCACTGTGGGTGTGTTACATAAATTGCCACAATGGAGTGTATTTCAGATCCTTCATCTCAGAGGCCATCTGTCATTGAAAGTGGCACATTCACCTGCCCATCACTTCTGCAGCAGTGTATGCACTAGACAGGGCACATCCCCATGAAGTTAACAGGAGCGGCTCTTTGTACAGCTGCCTTTGGAAAGACTTAGTAATCAAGTCACTCTTTCAGATGGGAACAAACACCGCAAATAGATTGTTCTATCTGTCCAAAAGAACAACAAATGCTTTCTGTTTTGTTTCAGAAAAGAGAAAACTAGTACCCTGAAGGATATTTTTCTACTCAGTAGAATCCAACGTTGCTTCTGTGAGCTCATCTCTACTGTCTCTGACCCTTGGCAGGTAATCACAGAGTTCTAATAAGAAAAATTATCCTCAAGTCCTTGAATGGATCTAGACAGGATTGCTAATCTGTATATACTTCTCTCCATTTTCCTTCCACTTTTGTATTTCCTTTAACTTGATGAAGTGGGAGTAAGACAGGCATGATATCAACCATTTTTAATATTACTTGTCTGGAGTGTTTTTTGGTTTGAGAATATGTATGCATTTCTGTATTTGTCTAACTTTTCCTTGTTCTGTGTTTAATGCAAACTGTGTAAGTTGTTGAAAGAGGCACTTGACAGTGTGGATGTGTGCTCATAATTTGCTCAAAGAATTTCAACTATGGGTCAGAGATTTTTCTTTCTAATCAGTGACAATGTACATAACCTTTCTGTCTGCTGTAAATGTTCCTGTCTGTAAAATGAGGCTTTACTTGCCTGCCTCTCAGGCATGTTGAAGCTTAATTAGTATAAGTGCTAAGTTTTATTTTAAAAGATCTATTGCTCTCTAAAATGATCAAGTTTGGATCTTAATTCACAGCTTTATGAGCTAGGGTTCAGTATTGACTACCTTAGATTTTCACAAAGCCTGTCCTGAATTTAATAAGGGATTTACCAAAATAACTCTTGAAAACACTTATAATTCTTCTTAATAAAAAGCTAACTTTTACTTGCATAAAACTCTTAGAGCTGTGCACATTGTCAGAGTTTTCTTGAATGACAGTCTTTGAAATGCAAATGCTGTACAGGTCTTCTTCATCTGAAGAATATATGGTTGTTATTGTATTACCATATGTAAAATGTTTTTCTGCAGATATTTTCTTAAATTATTTTCTTCAGACTCCAGTATACAGAAAGAACATCATTTAAAAATCACATGCATTCTTTCAACATTTCACAAGTAAAAACAAATTACACAGTGGAAATGGATTCTGTTTTTCTAAGTTGGGAGAGCAAAGAGTAAAATACTGGAATTTTGGGGTGCCTGGAGTTGTGCCTTCTCATGTTTAATCCCTTTCACAGCATTCCTTGGAAGATAAGCATTGCATTTTTTTCTTTTGTCTTCTTGTTTCAAACCTGCTCAAAGAGGAAGTAGTTTTCTTTTTTAAAAATGTATATCAGAGGTATTTCTGGAAAATTCTATCAATAAAGTTAAAATATGCAGCATAACCCCAAGGAGCAATATGTATTCTGCAAAATTTAGAGAACAGTAAGAGGAGCATTCTAGAGAAACTTTATCTATTGTAAAGTTAGTTCTCTGTGTGTTTTGAATGTGATTTTCCTTTTTCTTGAGGCCACTTTTTCCTACTGTGGTATCTAATTAAATTAGCCTTTCTTTAATCAGAGATTTTGAGAAAGTTCCTCCCATGAATTCTTTTAATCTAAGTTGTCTAAAGCTCCAGGATGAAAATGTGGTTGCAAATGTCATTCTTTTTCTACAATGTACGCTTCTTTGGTAGTGTTAAAAATCATCTCAACCTTAGGGTTCACAACAAGGCTCTGAGATTCTCCCAGAAGCTAAGAATCATATTTGAAATCTTGTTGCAATGTCTTTTTTCATAGTTAGGAAAATTTTTGATCTTGCCAGTGTAAATACACAACAGTATACAGGAAACAATAAAATGAAATCCACCATAGTTCCCTTTATCTCAATCCTTCAGAGAACAGTTTAATGTGTACTTGCTGGTGTGCCGTAATTCATCATGGTGGTTGTTTTTGATGCATGCATTGAAGTAACTTTAGATAGTTGCATTCACAGCTGTGCCAGATGATGTACAGAAGTGGTCATGCATAAGCTCACAAAAATGTTCAAGTAGACATGGCTTGAAAAGGATTTATCTCTTGGTGGTTAGTTGTTGATTTCCAATGATAAGAAGGTGCCCTTGTACACTGGAGCAGTTTTAGGTACAACAGTAATGGCATTCAGAGTAGCTGTGCTCTAGCAAAAATTTGCAATTTTTTTTATGATGAAGAATGAGGTACGTTCAAAGATTTTCTGTGTAGCACAGCTCTGTCTCTCCATCTATTTGAAAGGAAAAATCTGTGTGCAAATTTTCTGCTAAACTGTCATAAGCAGTTAGTTATGTCCTTGATTTATAGCTGACACTCTTCTGGATGCATCTAATGCTTGCATTTATTAAGGAGGATTTCCAGCAGATTATTTTATATCTGCATATTTATCAAGTCACTGAAAACAAAGCTGCAAAGCACTTCGGTATTCTCTAACACTGACCCAAATCAAGTGTTTAACTTTAGGAGCTTTAAACTGGCTCTGCCTGACTTTGTGCTTCACCCTCTGTACTTTGCTATTTCTTTTTCCATTAGGAAGCAAGTGGCTTCTTAGATTCCACTTATTGAACAAGAGAAATATCTTTGTGATCCTAAAGATAGTCTAAAAGTCTGCCTTGTTTTTATTTCTAAATATATATTTAAAGATCTCAATGGAGACTTTTGGTTGTCTTTCTCAGAAAATGATGGATACCTTAGACAAGGAATTCCTCATGCTACTGGCATTGGTTCTGACAGATGGAAAATACGCTACTGGCTCATGCTGGTGGGTAAATAAATCGGGAGTTCATTTGGGCAAGAGCAAATGGAATGAAAATGCACCAGGAGAAGTTCAGAGTTAGCACTAGGAAAAGGTTCCTCACGCAGAGGGTGTTTGATCACTGGAATGGATTTCTCTGGGAAGCTGTTGTAGCACCAAGCCTGACAGAGTTCAAGGAACATTTGGATGAAGCTTTTAGTCATATGATTTAGTTATAGGTAGTCCTCTGAGAAGCAGTGAGATCCTCTGAGGATCCTTATGGGTCTATTCCAACTTGAGATATTCTATGATTAAGGATTGCAGAGTTTTTGACTGATTGAACTAGGACTGCAAGTTTTAAAATATTTTGTAGTTCATGTCTCACAGTAGGTTGTAGATTTTCAGTATTTGATTAAGCACATTTTGTGTGGAACATGGTTTTGGAAAATCAGAGAAAGTAGCAAATTGCTACTTTCTCTGGAAGGAAAAATTAAGAGAGCTCCATATGAGTGAAACAAAGGATGTTTTAAAGAACATGATCCCTCCCTATATGTCCAGAAAAAGTATTTTCATTTTCTTTTGTGGGTAGTTTTCAGACTAATAAACCAGTAGTTATATAGCCTGTTTCTTTAGCTATGTACTCCATTCCCCTGCCCCTTCCCGCTCTAATCTGGACGATGAGAAAAAGGGTCTCATTACTGAAGAACTTTTGAGGAAGGAAAATTCTCTGTAGATTTTTTTTAAACTATGAATTTTATTAATAAATGTGAGATCTAAAAGTGTTGGCCTCTGCTGCCTAAGCTAAAAGACAAACAGCGTCTGTTTGAGGTCTACCTGCAGAATGTGACAGGAGGAAGGATTGTCACACTCTGAGCTTGACCTATTTCCCTTATTTGATGAAGAGAATGAGTGAATGTCCTGGATGCCTGTCAGCTGTATGACTGAAGAATCACATATATTAAAAGAGATTTAACTAAAAGAGTATAGCAACAAATATTTACTTACTTTAGTTAGCACATTCCTGCTGTATTTAAGAGTTTTCTCCAAGGAGAATATGCAGAGCTGTGTGCAAAGAAGCATGCAATTCTTTTTTTAATGTAGACTGTTAGTCAGCTCTTCATTTCAAATGCCCTCTTTCGTCTCCAACAGTTAAAAAGAAAACAACTTAGTTTGTGTTTTCCTCCTAAAAAAGTAAATTCCTGAGGGTAACTTGGGGGAAAGACTGGGGATAACTTCAACAGTGTCATATAATCCCCAGAAAGTCAGTTGCCTTGCGAATCTTGCAGAAGCCATTTGAACATCTTATATATGTAAAGTTTGGAAATAAAATACTATGAGACCATGATTTAGTGTTTTGAGGTAGGATGAAACCATCTTGAAAGATTTTTGTTTTGTAAAAGACAAATTTCTTATCCTTATCCCTTCAGAGAGAAAGCTTTTCCTATTTCTTTTTATTGATGAGTTATTTTTAAGGATCTGCATTTCCCCCTTGTTGCACAGAAATTCTCCTCAGTGATTCAAGGTTTGTGCTGAGGTATGTGTGCATACAGGATTTTAAAATAACTATAGTGTTTAAAATAGGGAGTGTGAAAAGTCATAATCTTATTGGAAAGTTAGGGTTCTACTCACTAATGTTTAGCATGGGTTATTTATTTTTTCCAATCCAGGAAAGATCTGCACAAAGACAGTATTTGTCATTGGAAGTCAGATAATGTTGATTATTTGAACACAGTGCTTAATACACTCATTAAATGGCCCCTGAGAGGGTTCTGGGGGAAAATAGATAGGTTCAGATTCTGTCAGGTTTGCTACAAGAGGCAGTTTAGTGACTGCTTGCCCCGGGATAACAGGACTTTGGGGAGCTCATCCAGCCCACCCTCGTGTCCCAGGGCAGCAACAGCTGTCTCTGCATCTTTCCAAAACCTGCTGCATCTCTCTGTAGCGATTTTGAACAGGACCACTTGTGGAATATTTCAGTAATCAGCACAGTCTTAGTAACTCTCAGCTTTTTGTTTACATTTAGCTCTTCACTTACACCTTGCTGCAAATTCTTTTTTCCAATAAATTTTATTGTAAGTACTAACTTACTTTATGCTCACAGTTACTGCCTATTTAGTGGCTGTGGATCCCTGTTGATTTTAATATTCCAAAAGCAAAAGTCAGTTGTATAATTCACTGTATAAATAGATGGCAGTAAAATAGGGAGCTTGGTAGTTTTCTGTAGATAATCTGTTTGGAAATAAAGAATTAATTGTCATAAATGCATCCAAAGTGTCTGGTTTTACCCTCTACTGTTTTCTGTTGGGTTTTAAGATATTTGTTCATGTGAATTTTGCACTAAATTTTCCATTATTGTATAAAAGTAAGGAAACTCATTATCTTTATAGTCACCTCCAAATCAAAATTTTTTTGTAGTATATTTATCTTTACATGATAATTATTCAGTATTTTGAATAAGTTAGACCATTTCTGACTCAGAAGTCTGGAGACTCATGAGAGTGAAAGAAATGGCTGGGGTTAACCACACACCCAGTATCTACTAAGCTGATTAAAAGAGGGGTAGGGAAATACTGTGCTTGCATTCTGCAATCTAAAGACTACATTTTTAAAGGAATGATAACTGAATAGATGTGTTTACTTAGCTGAGTTCTGTTTTGTGGAGAAGATGGTGGTCTCATTTGTTTGCGAGGGGTTAAACAGAAACTAATCCTTTAGGCTTACTTTGAAAGGTGGTTATCTCTCCAGCAAGAGAGGGTATTGTTTGCTTTGCCAGAAACAGTATAATTCTTCCTTAAATCGTCCTGTTCTTTAAAAGAATAAACTTCTTAGAGGAAGAATATAATTGGCAAAAGCAGTGTATTTAGAAGACTCCAAAATTAATGACTGTGTTTTCATTTATTTATAACAAACATAGGCATTTTACTTGATGTAGGCTGTATTAAAACTTTTTGTGAAGAAAGTAATTTTTTTGTGTACAAGTGCTCTAATAGAAGTATCATTGGTTATGGGAAATGGAACAGAAGTGTGGTTGGCTCAAGTTAATTACATTTATTCAAATGAAATCCTATTCTACTCTACTCTTCAGGACAGGCAGAGAAAATACCAAAACCTTTTTCAGCCAGTATTTATCTGTTTCAATTATTTTTGACAGTTTGTGTTGCATGTGTGCTTTAGCTACAGTGCCTTTATATCGACAGTTGGTAGCACAAGCCTTTTAAAGCACAAAGGGTAGCAGTACTTCAGCCAATCTGTGATAAAAGAGAAAAAATGAAATCACTATGGAAACTGCAGGAAGAATCTAAAAGCTTTCTTTATAAAGTAAACGTCTGATGTTTGTGACTGCGGGGGCAAAAAATTCATAAATCTGTACGATGCTATCATCTCTGATTTGTTATCGCAGCAAATGCCAAGTCTAAGCAGTCTGACCTTAGCCTTATTAAGTGCTTTCTTTTCAGATACAGTTATTATTTGACAATAGAGAGACTGCAGTGCTGCAAGGGGGAAAACTAATATATTTTAAATATGTGTGTGTGTGTGTGTCTACGTGCGTCTGTGTGTGTGTGTATATATAACTATCCATCTTTTTTACCCTGCAAAGCTTACAGAGTTGAGAGCACCGAGTGTGGGAACTCAGGGACTACTATTCTGAGCACAATTGAGAAAACTATGTTTCGTCCCATTGCATGTGCTTGTCTTTGATCTCAAATTGAAAATCTCTCAGCCTCTTCCTCCAATCCAAAAGCAAATAAATACTGAGAGAAAGAAACCTCTCTCTCTTAGCATGTAGGGCCTCCACAACTGAAAAATGAAGGTAGCTGTAAGAGCTCTGATGAACCTGTTTGGACAACAGACAGCAAAAAAAAAAAAACCTGTCTTGGTGGAGGAGTTTAAGAACACTGCAGAGATCATCAGACAGTACAGAATATCTTGGCTCACAAGGGCCATTCTCTTTATCTCAAAACAATACCAGCCAAGCTCCTCCGTTCCTACAACTGAAGAGCTGCGGGAGCAGGAGGACAGTAACTAATACAGCTTTTAAATATGAATCTCCTTGTCCTGTTAAGAAAAAGAAAGAAAAATAAAGAGAAATACGGTAATTCCAAGCAAGGCAAGATATCTGGTAAGTATTTTTGTTGTATTTGGCTGCTTGAGATGGAAGATTGCTTTTAGTCATAAGTATCTGCTATAAACAGGATTTAAATGAGTGTGGGGCTTTTGTGAAGTTTTTTAATTATATAAATATTTCATGCCTATTTTTGCATCTCCAACTTTGATAGTTTTTGGATTTCTTTGTTTTGCTGTTGGGCTGTTATTAGTGTGCAAGCTTTCCAAGTCTGATGTTTCAAGATGCTCAAAAGAGCACTGTTGTTCCCAGACTCTTGGAATATGAACATGCCCATAAGTAATACATATTATTTTATATTATTTATATATACATACACAAAAACAGGCTTTAATATTTCTTTTAGCATGGTAGTTTTCAAATATACTGATAATGACCCAAACCAGGCAAGTATTTTCTGACTGTTTTAAGCTCTCAAAATGGTGTGAATGCTTTAGCTCTTACTGAATAAGTTTATATATGAAGATTTAATCTATGACAGCTGACAGCATAAAGTTATTTGGCTATAAATGTGAGAGACCAGAAGAATTCTTAATTATGTTCGGATTTCACAGTACATTGCTGAATGCTATTATAGAGTGTGCTTGTGTTATTAACAGAAAGATTCCAGGTTAACAGGAGAAAAATAGAAACAATACAATTCTGTCAGAAGCAGGTCAGTCTTTCTGTAATAAATATAACTCTAAGAAAATATATAGTTTCACTTATTGACTTCATTGCAGCATTTTATACATACAATGAAAACCAATTATCTGTGGAGGAAATTTGACTTTGTGGAATGGAATTAAATTGCTTTTTAAAGGCTTGCTTAAACAGCACTAGCTGGAGGGAAGTCCAATAACATTTTTAGCTCTGAATTGTAATGACTTTGCTACATTAATAAATCAGGTTGTGTTCTGGCTTTTATCAAAAGATTCCAAGGAAGAAAACTATCCACGGCAGGTTGAAGCCACAGGGGCAGTTCTGAATTGCCTTTCTCCATCCAACTACTTTACTTCAAAAGGTGTCCCTTCGAAAAACAGCAACTCCCAGGGATCAGTGCTTAAAACGGTAGGTCCAAATCCATCCAAGGAACAAATAGATGAAAACAAGTGATAAATATTAACTCCTGCTAACAAGTAAATTGGCAAATATATCTGGAATATCTGTAGTATAGTGTGCCTACTTAAATCACTGTTCTTAAGGAAGCAAGGAGAAAATTCCTCTTAGTATTCAACACATTTGGGGTGGTGTTGATATTTTTTAGGGGATGTGGGGTATGTTTTGTGAGTTTTTTATTTGTATGGGGATTTTTAAAAAGATAATATCTTATTCTATTTATTTATCTCTTGTCTTGATCTTGAACTGGGTACAAAACTGATTTAAAAAGTAAACTTTTTTGAAAGAGATGGTTTAATTCTCTCTAAATGTGTGAATATACCCTGTTGTTGTAATTCATGTACTGCTAGTTAGCTAGGCAAGTTTTAGGGCTCAGTGTTGAATGGAGGGGGTATAATTGGGACTCAGAATCTGAAACTTTACAGAAAGAAAATGATTTATTTGAACAGTGCTTTGGTCTGCTGATGTTAGCTCTAAAGTAATCAGAGGAGAAAAAAAAAAAAGATACTGTCACCTTCTACTCATTTTCTCCAACAGATCACATATCAAAAATGCAATCTGTAGGAAGAATGTGAACTGGAGAAATCTACCTCTGATCTTGGTTTCCTATGCCTTTATGCAGAATGTTTGTAATTATCTTGTTGAATTGTAATCCCTAACAAAGCATCCAGTGGAGGATGCAATACTCTAATTATGGTCCTGTGAAAGAGTAGAGGGTGAAAAAAAGTTGTGCTCTTTAGAAGAGCATTTTAAAGAAAACCAAATTTTTAATAATGTGCATACCAAATTTTGGGAACATTAATGTTTCTTTATTGACTGTAGATCCAGGTTGTTTCATATTGCCTTATACCAACATAGTTGAATGTATGTTAATTGCAAGTTCTTTCCTAAACTACAAGCTTTACTTGCCTACATCCAAAGCCAAATAAGTACTGGCTTCCATCTAAATATTTTTATATCTTTGTGTTTGCTATCTTACATTTTTCAGTATTTTCTGAGATAAAGGAAGTCTAGTTACCATGTAATAAGTCAATGCTTTCTTATATGATGTTTTACAGTAGCTTTTGTGTTAAGGAAATGAAGATCAAGAATGACAATGAGTTAAATTTAAATTGCACTTCATGAAGATTACCTCCTGTTACGTTCTTTTATATAGGGAACTAGGCACAAACAATGTGAAGTTGTAAAACTGACTTTTGATCATGGAGGGAGCTCACTTTTTATGGATAGGTTTGTCCACAAAGTAAGGCAAAAGGTTAATTGAGGTTGCATATTTGAATACATTATGTGCATTTCACCTCTGTAAGAGAGTTACTGAAACACTGTTTTTTCATATCTGGTATGTATTTTTCATATCTGTATCATTTCTAAATACAAAAGTATTTACTACAGAATCATTAAAATGGAATATCCAAAGGAAAATGGATATGTGATACTGGTGTGTGCCTTTGTTTGCCAAAGTGGGGCTGTGTGGGTTAGCTGAAAGAAATGACTCCAGCAGTCTGTTCTCAAGCAAATTTCTCAGATGCAGAATTGTTATGCAAGACATACCTGGCTTTCTTTATGCTCTCTTAGTGGGAATAAAATTCAAACTGTTCAAATATCTGATGGTATGTGAGATTAGTTACCCAGTGTTGTGCCTATAATGCCTGCTTCTAGTAGATGACTTGCACAACTTAAAAGAAAAAAGGAAAAAAGCCTTGCTTTTCCTCCCTCTTAAGTGGCCCCTTTTTCTCTTCCACTTAGAGCTTGTGTGTTTTTTGCTGTTTAGAACTAAAAAAAAAAAAAAATAGAGTGAGAGAATAAGAATTAGGGCCAATCACTGTAAACAAACATCATCCTTTACATAAATCCCGCAACTTATACTTTATAGTAAGAAATCTGTTACTGGTGACTTGGGATAGACTTGACTGGGAAGAGTGGCCATTGCCTGTCTCAAAGGTTACCTCCAGAGACTGTGAAAGTCTTTGGGCAGAACACTTCTCTCCAAAGATGAAAAAAGACATTTTCCTCATGAATGCAGTCTGGAGATTGCTCCAGTAAAAATGGGGAGGGTTTCTGAGGAGGACGAAATCACACCTTCATAGCAAACACCAACTTCTGTCTTCCCACAAAGTGCCCAGCTCCATCATGAGCTCCCTCCAGAAAGTTTTCATTCTGCTCCTCCCATCAAGGGGTATTTAGCAATGCTTTTGAATGGCCTGTGTGCTCATGGAGACACCGAGCCAGCAGCGGATGAGCACGTACCAGCACTGCAAGATGTGGGGGATCCTGGACTCAGGGAGAAATACCCCAGGGTTATTACACTCAGCAAGGCCTTGCCAGAGGTTGGAATCACATGTGACCATGCTCAGGAGCTTGTCACATGGCCCTTAGCAGGGCTTCAAAACAGGCTTTCCATGGCTGGTACTGGTGGTCCCGGTTTGGCAGCAGTGCACATGCTGGGCAGAGAAGGTGTTTCCAGACAGGGACATGTACTCCCACAGGCTCCTGTTGTTGCAGCTCCATGGCCATGTTCTCACCAGTTTTTCCATGCAGAGGATCTTCCTGGCATAGATTTCTTCAGAAATTTTAAATTCCATTTAGTGGCAGGAGTTCACTAGTTTACTCAAATAAAAGGGAAACTGGGGCACAATTATTAAGAATTCATAGTAAATTAATCTTTTTTGTCTAAGAACACAAGTAAATAGTGAGCATATTTATAACTGAAAGGTATTTTCCTACACAGAGCCAGGCATTTACATAAACTGATGATGAAAAGCACAGTCCAAAGAATAAATCTATCATGAAAGACTGATATTCCAATTGATATGAAAGAGAGACTCTGGAATTAAACAGCAACCAGGTTTTTGAATGCAAATTCCTGGTTCTTTAAAATGCATGGAGTAGGCTAGAGGTATTTTGCCACACAGGGTGTGTTACACTGAATAACACTGGTTTGCTTTCCTGTTTGTCTGTTTCCTCACTGTGCTGGAAGAATTGTGAATGGCTCTGAATGCCTGGCATTTTAGTAGGAATGTAATTAAATTCTCAAACATGCAGAAAAGGTAGCTTTAAAACACTCCAAACTGACCATTGGCAACTTTCAAATTAAATCACATGCAGTTTTTTAGCATGTCATTTGGAAGTTGCTGATGAAATGACTGTTTATTTGTAATGGGTAGGAAGGCTTCTCTGATATGATAGGGTCTGTCAGGGTAAAATACTGCTTTTTACATCCTATCTCTAATATGCTCCTGTGTTAGCAGTCTCAATTTTAATTTTTTTTTAACTCTGCATTTTATAAATCTGAATTTATTGGCACATGAAAATGTTGCTGGTAATGTTCAACCTTTATGCCTTAAACTTGTTTTAAAGCAATCCAAGCAAACCAACCTAAGGCAAGTATACCCACGCATGTACACATCCTACTACATCCTACTACACTATGCATGAAATGAAATTAAGACTGACTTACACAGAAGAAGGGAAAAAAGTGTTTTAAAGCTGAGGTCTGCACCTGGCTTGAACTTATACAATAGCTGTACAGAATGAAGCACACAGATTTTCATATAAAAATGCATTACTTCCTAAAAGTCAAGCACAGAGTGTGTCAGGATATTTCCTCCAACATTTTCATTGACTATGTCTGCAAATAATTGATTAAGCTGCATGTCTTAGAAAATTTTTAAAAATCCAGACATTTTTTTGCAAATAAAATCTCCCTATAGAAATATATAACTTCTATGAGACTGAAATTAGTATCTCTGCTTTTTATGCCAGCTAATTACTATCTACTTGCTCTAGCACAATTTGCTGCTGGAGATGCTAACTTCATTTTCAGTAAATGCTTAAAACGTACATCTGTTGGAAAAACTGCTGAAGCTTTTGCACCAAATTTCTCTGCTTCTTAATACCTAGATTATTTGAGCAAGAATGTGCGTTATCTATTCCAAATGTTTTATTTCCCCATGAATGATGAAAATTCAGAGGAAGGCAGAGCAGGACTTACTTCCCTTACAGGACTGGAATCCTGTATTACTGCTGAAGGGTGCTATTGCTGCATTGTCCAGCACCAGACTAGATGAGATTTCAAAATGAAAGTCAATACTCCTAAATTTGTATAGGATTACTGCCTATATACATGAAACATTTTGCTTAACAAAGCCAGAACAATTTACTGATTTTCTTTTTTTACTTTCCCTGTCTCTCCCTCTCCAGGGCAAAAGGAGATCTTTGTAAAAAGTGAGCGGCTAGTAAATAAAGAGTTAAACCGAAGGCAGGCTCACTGGTTTGTTGAGATCTGTCAGAGTCTGAGTGGCTGGCTACATATCTGTCTCAGGAACAATAGCTACCTGTATTCTGCACGGGCTGCTGGGCAGGCACTAGCAGTCTGGAGAAGGTCTGCCTCCGTTAGAGGCTTTTTAGTGGGAATCCCTAATGACAGCCCTGCTTCTCATTGGGAGGGGGGAGAGAAATCTTGTCTACTCTGTTGATGAGGGACAGAGCTTTGATCATTTTCATTCAGCCTTGACTTGGCCTGAGGTTTAGGTTCCCAGTCCTGAAGTCAGCAGGCTCTCTTTTCTCACACGCACGCACACCCACATACACCCCTGTGCTGGTCTGTGCAGGCAGATTAGTGTCACGGCTGTAACTGAGGCACAGAGCAATAAACATAGCAGAACCAATCTCCATGGTGGCAAGAGGGGGCACTGGAGGTGACAACAATGGAGAAGGATCTTTCTTCTGACAAGTTTTAGGTAAGAGAGACTATTTATACCCTCTGCCAAGTATTTTATAGCCTTCTAAATAAGTTAGAAATTGGTAGATTGCAAACACGCCTTGTTATAGAAATATCTTAGTTTACTGTCGTATCCAGGCTGTTACTAGCGTTTAATCTGTAACTGATGTGCTTTGTGCTGTGAGAATGTTTGCAGAGAGCTGACAGGCTTTCTTTTTGTGGAAGTGGTGGCTACTATAGTAATGTTCTTGAAAATATAAGATATCTAATATTTGCATTTTTAAAATTTATTTTGGCTGTGTTAGAATTATGCTTAGCTATCATAAATATCCATATCTGATAAAATGTTGTGTAGCTGATAGCACACACGCAATAATAAAACAGTGCTCCCTCAACCCTAATTTGTAATTATTTTTACACCCTTAACTGCACTAGGGTCAGAGAGTTTTAAAAATTAATGAGGTTCCCTGCTGAGTTCACATAGTATAATCTACATGAGTTGTTGCTGCAGAGGACTGAAATTATTCCTGCATGTTTTTAATTAGGTGTAGAATTTTTGTTTCGATATATTTCTGTCAAACACTCCTTTAAACATCAATTTATGCAACCTGCAGTAAGAAGGGAATGATAATCTATGTAATAATGACAAACTGAGCACGGGAAATACAGGGCATACTGTAGCAATACAACACAAACATTTGCTGGATGCGTTTTTTATTTCATGTGTTAGATCTGGGTTAGATTCCTGCAGCTGTGATCAGCTTCACCTATTTACAAATAACTACTGCTCTAGGGGGAGGAAAATAAGCAATACTTAGTGCTTTGTGTGAGATTGGAGTAATAGGTTACTGATGTGTTTGGAACATTAAAAAGAATTGTTCAAATACTTAAAAAGATATATAAAAGAGGAGCAGTGCAAAAAGAGGCATTAAAAATGAAATTGTGTACTCTCCCTTTTCCTGGAAGCATGAGACAGTATTATCAGTGCTCCTGGAAAGTAGAATTTGCTGAATATCCTCAAATGGAAGGACTCAAAGGAAAAGGGGAGGGAGCTGTTGACTATGAAATTTCCATATTGAAATTGTCAAAGTTTCATACCGCAAGATTTAAAGTGTTGGTTATTATTAATTATAATCTACTGTGCATTATGTTTAAATGGCCAGAATTTTAAAGCTGAGTATAGCATAATCAGTGCTAAAGACATGTCTTCCATTTGCAAGACCCACTCTGAGCTTCCTGTGATATATTGTTATGTAAATATGGTGCAGCAAGGGAAAGCAGCACTATGGAGATTCAATTTACTTTGAAAGTTGTTCATTATGGAAGGGATGAATGTTATTTATTGGATGTGAATCAAAGGCTAGAAATGACTTTTTCACTGTGAAGTCTATTGTGATGGGTGCAGCGTGATCTAATCTTTTTAATTTTGGCTTTCACACCAGTGGAGATGAAAAGAGATCTGAGCTCATTTATTGGTTGCTAAGTCTTACTGAAGGCCTAAGTACCATTCTTGGTTGCTATGGCCAATCTGACCTCAATCTATGCAGTTTTAGGGACTTAAGCAATCCCTTTTTTATTTACGAGCATGTACCTTGATTTATGTCCAAAATTGTGCCTGAATGTCTTTGTCTACAAGTGATAAATGGTGGTGTACAATTCATCAGTTCTTACAAGTAAACACTGCTGTCCCACTAAAAATATGTTTTGTTCTGAGTTAATGGTATGGAACAAGCCAGTCTCCACAAATAGCTATCTTTTATTGTAGAGAGCCACTGAAAGTTGGAGCAAAGTGAAGGAAATTGGCATTCATCTTCTCTGCCATTAGCATTTCATTTGTGCTCTCTGGTGATGAGACTGTGTGTCCATGGACAATGAAAGGCTAGCATTGTGTTTCCCCGCCTGAATATATAATTGATCAATTATGAATTTATTTATTCTGAACAGATATTAAAAAGTCACAAATATGATGTCTTATACTGTTTGCCTGCCACTTTCTTATTGCTAACTGCAAAAGTAATTGCATTCAAATAAACTGTGTCCTAGCTGCGGGAAAATCCCAGTTTCCTAGGCGAGTTCCTTGTTTTCGAGTAATAGCAGATATATGAAACTTCCAGACATGTACTACTTGTGCGGTTCTTAGTGGTGCTTAGTCTTTCATCTATATTAGAACTTCTTTCAGTAGGAGCTGTTCTAAGAGGTAATTGAGAATATAGAGTGGTTTTCATGATATGAGTAGTAAATTTTTTCGCATTGAAATTACTTGTAGCCATTCAAGATATACATTGAACAGATGTGACATGGAATAGACGGTAGCAAAAGCAACATATTTTGTTTTTTCTGGGTTTTTTGGTCATTATTATTGTTATTATTTAGTTTTTTTTTGGGGATTTTTTCTCAGATATAGTAGTAATAAATATATAAAACTATACAAAGCTGGATGTTAAAATGGCTTCTGCAAAATTTGCTATTGTAGCTTTACTAGTCCGAAGAGAGAAAAGTCAGATAAATTGCTGATCTTAGTACTTGACAGTATATAAATATATCGCTTAAAAACCCAAAACTTTTTCATATTAAAAACATAAATAATACCTGGATATAATAGAGTTCAGCATAGCTTTGGACAGAACTCATTCTCCATTTGTATGCCTTTTAAAAGTAGTGTATTAGAAGAAAAAGTAGTATTTCCTGAAGCCTGATTTCTTTTCATAGCTTATTTTTAATATTAGGCTACAGTGAAGGTTAGTATTTTAATTGACCAGATTTTTAGTCCTCCTGAGGTGGATTTTTAACATTTGAATCTACTGTGGTGACAGATTTTCCCCGTATACTCAGTAGATGATTGTTGTTGAAATCAATTCTCAGAGATGGAATTTACAAAGGCTTCTGGAACTACTGAGCTGCTTTGCAGCATCAGATTGATAGCAGAATTTGCAGAGACAGATCCTTGGGGTTAGTTCACAATAGTGCTACTGCTTCAGGGCTTTTAAGAGTTATTAGCAGCTATTCCTAAAAATGGTCTGGGATGTTAGTTACAGAACTAACCTGGATTTTCTTTCTATAAAGGTGCTTTGTAATGGTCCAGTGTTCACCTACTGACTGCTTTATACAATAAGACACTCTTAAATCAGCCCTCCACACTTGGAAGCAGATTTATGAGATTTAATAAAGGCACTACTGAACAAAAAGATCATGTTTTTGGAAGAGAAATGTCTTAGAAAAAAGCCATTTAAAAATACTAATCAAGAGTATGTATTATAACTATAATGTATTTCAGTGTTTATTAATTGTTTCTGCAAATGTAAGGAAAGAATAGCTAGTTTGCTGATCTTATGAAAATTTTTCATTTAGTAGGACAGCAACTAAAGAAGCTTTTTTGAAGTGTTTGTATCTTTTGTCTTTTGCACACTTGTATTTAAGTTAACTGGTTTCTGCATGCTTAGGCATAAATTGCTTTTGGCATAAATGTTTGTAAGATTTTCTTGTTATGATTTGGTAATCTAAAATGCAAGTGTAATATGAAATACTCTCTTCAAAGCTACAGAATTCCACTTAAGAGAAGCAAATGCAGACGTTCTGTCTTTGTATTCCAGTAGAGCATAATAAAAGAGTGTGGATTAACTGGCAAAAATGTCGCTACCCCTTCGGTGCAGTACCTAAGTGAGAGGAAAAAATTCTTACTGTTTTTTGGGAGTTCCTTCAGTTTATGAAACTAGTTTCCTTTACTGGTAGTACAGTTTCAGCTTTTGTCCCAGACTTTCCATTTATGAAAATATATAGGTAAGATCCATCAAATTGCAATTTGTTGCAAGAAAACAGGAAAATTTATAAGCTTATTTTAATCAATGGTCGTATGTGACTAAAGTCATTATCATTTCTTGTCAGCAACTGCTTTTTTAGCTGATTTATAGTCCTGGTTTTGAAATAAAGGTAAAACTGTGAAAAATCCCTGTATTTTTGCTTTATTAAATGCATGGTTTTGCATGTAATCATGCCAGTAACATGTACGTGTTTTGGATATATTCATTATGATCTCTATTAGTTCACTATGAACTATAATAGTTCACAAACAGTGAATAGTTCACTAATAGTGAACTAATAGTCTGCTTGGTAAGAAAAATAAGGGATTGCATAATAATATTATGTATAAATAATTACACTATCACAAATCTTGCTGGATTCTTTTTCTCTCCCTCATATTCTCCATGAGAAGTACACATATTTTCTCACATGTACCCAGAATGAGGAAGCTGTGACATGTAAAATCACTTCCCATGACTTTCTGAATTTTGGATAAAGCCAAAACTGTGCAAGAATAAATTACTGAAAGGTACACTAATTTTGGCTAAGGTTTTTTCTACACCAACTAGGCTACCGTAGGTCATACAGAGTAAAATAATGGAGAGGAATTATAAACTAAATGTGTTGGAGTTTTTTTCCCCTTTCCTTTGGCACAGTTCACATGATGGGAACACCAAATGAGGCAGCTTCCTCATTTGATATTTGGCCAGATGAGGTCTGTCTTACCCATCCTGCTCTTGCCTCAGCCATAAACATTGAGCAAAGTATTTGGTTTACTGGTAAAAGCCCTTGGTTCCTCTTCCCTTCAGCTGGGACAACAGAGTCACCCACCTGAGGCTGGGAACAATCCTCTTGCTCACATACCACATATTTGTCTCTATCATGGTCAACATTTGTTGTCACACATGCATTTGTATTTATCTAATTGATCTGAGGTTACCAATGTATTTTTATTCTTAATTTCTTGTTGTAATTTGTCATAGCTCAGTGTCTGACTCTCCACAGTTCTTGCCTCTCTTTTGAGATGTCTTATTGATTCAAGTTTTGTGGAGGATTGAAGCAGTTTCTTGGTGGCTCATGTTGTTATATTTTGCCTACAGAGGAGGACTTTCAAATTTGATGATGAACAGCACAAACCCCTTTAATATCTGATGGTTGATCCAGGTATCAATGTGACATCCCTGTTCTCCTTCTCATCATGTCTATTGTCTGTGTATCACTCTTCAGACCGGAGATACTTGAGAACAGAGTAATTTGGATTAAATAATCCAGCATTCAGTAAGAGTCTTCCTGTGCATTTAATAAGACAGAGGTCCTACCCAAAACAGGAAAAAGATAGTTGTGTAATTAAACATGTTATAATGGGATCCAGTTCTGATTTCATCATCAACCTTAATTTTGGTTCCTCTCTTATTGTTTATTTGAAAATTCTCTACCCTCTATCATAATCTTTAATATTAATTTCTGTGTTTTTATATAGAGAGAGTGTGTATGTGGTTAGCTTAAAGTTTGTGAGAATTGCGGCTTTGAATAGCATCCATTTTGTTGAAATGAACTGGCAACCAAAATACACCCACAAGGCTGTCTGAATATTATTTCCCACATTGTTTGGTTTGCTGTGAATCAATAAATTCTACCAGAGCCTGGCTGAGTGAGAACACTTTGCTTTGTTTCTCTTTATCAATTTCATCATCTTCAATCATCTTGATGATACTATTGACCAATTATATAAAAAAATTTCAGGCCTCAAGTACAGGGTGACATGTCATTCTCTCTTTAGAATGCAAGAAAGAAGTAGTTACCACCTCTTTGGCTGGAGATATTTTGGGCCACTTGCTCTCTAACTTGAGTCTGCTTGAACTGCAAGCCAAGTAGTCCTCCACTAAACTAAATAGCTTTGTGATGTGAAGCACCTGGGGAAAGGTCACCTGGTTGGCAGCGCTGTGATTGTGTGCATGGAGGAGTGAGCAGCAGCATTTCATTGCAGCAGCTTTGCTGACCTGGGCCAGCAATGCCAGAGGAACTGCTGGTCCTGTCTCCTCTTTGTTGAAGAAAGGACTTGTAAAGCTTTGCTGATCAACTGAAAACTAATCTTCCTTTTCTTTCTCTGGTAGGGTTAGTTTTCAGATGGATTAATCACTTGATCCAGCTGACTGCATGGCTGCTCACATCCTGGTGCCTGCATTGGAGAGGCAGCTCTAGCAGGACACGAGGCTGGAGAGGGCAGATGAGCCCTTTGGGCTGGGTCCATCCTGAGCCCTCAGCAGGAGCTAAAGCAGTGTTTGTGCACAGGCAGCTCTGTTACACTCCTGCCCCTCTTGTTCCTGCGCTTTCTGGAGCAAAAGCCACCTGCCTTGGTGATTTTGAGCGTCAAATGATGTGTGATTAGGATTCTTCTCTTCTCTGCACTTGCATCTTGAAAGAGATCTGATACAATGTTTCTTGCTGCACACTGTTAGTGTCATTTCTTGCAAAAAAAAAGCTTTTGGAACAGTCTGTAGGTCAATCTGTTAGACAATGATATTGTTCCCTTAGACCTGAATAAGAATGTAGACCCCCTTGAATTCTAGTTTCAATTCTCAATGCTCTAAATGTGCCATGCTGTGATTAAATTGCAGGTGCACTAATAAAATTGATAGGTTACATTTTCCAGAGGTGTCTTTTACCTCTGTAGTTTTTTTTTTTTTTTTTTTTTTTTTTTGTCTGTCAAGGTATTTCCTTTAGCTTCTTCTGCTTTTGTTCAGTCTACTGTTATTGATTGCATGGGTTCCAGCCCTCTGCTTTAAAGAGATAGGAGAAGTTTGCTCTTTCATTTCTTGCTAGTAAATCCTCAAGCACTTCTACAAAATCATCTTTATCTTCAATAACAACTGTCATCTTCCTCTGGGCCTGTGGCATCAGAAAATGGTGGCAGTGTACTCCTGGCTGATGGCATTGACTTGAGTGGAGAAATTAATTTTTATAGTGTTATTCTCAGCTTTCAACATTAAATTTTTAAATTTTGCTATGGCAACTATGTTATATAGGCAGCAACATGATCTCTACAAATAACTAGAGTAGCTATCTTATGTTCATTACTGTTTAATATCTTCTTCTCAAAAATCTGTATTCCTGTTGTTGTGACAGGGCCTTTGCATCTAAGAACGGAGAGCTAAGGCATCCAAGACCTTCACTTGGCCATCAGCTGGAAAGCATAGATTTGAAAAATGATCTCATTGTTGGAAACTGAACCAGCCTTCATTTTGCTGTTTAACATTTGGTTTCCGTCACTGAGGAAGTATGGTAAATTGAAAGCAAGTGAATGTGATGGGGGCACTGTAAGATTCTCTGTCAAATTAAACTACGAGCTTGGCATGTCTTGGCAGGGTTGTTGCATTGACACAGATGGCAACTGTACTGTCCCATACCAGGAATGCTGATTTGAGCAGACTGCTCTTCTTTCTGTGAGAGGAATACAAATTCACACCTAACATTCAGTGAAGTGCAACAGACACTAAAAAAGAGCATAATACAGAGTATTGTTTCCCCATAAATTACGCCTTGGAAAATTTTTATTAGAAAACAAACTATTTGTTAGTAGGTTGAAGTGCCTGATTTTAGAAAATTGCTTTCTGGAAGAAGGAACTACTAAAAGGTTCTGATAAAAAATTTTGCCTATGTGAGTAAATGTGTACTGATATTGAAGAAAATAACCATCATCATGGCAAGTAACTTGTGATCACTGCTGTCTGCATTCAGCATATTGGTTCAAACTTATGGCACAAATCTGACATTTTTATTTTTGTTCACCATCTTCCATGTCCATGAAATGCACTTTAAAGTTAATGTTTGTCCTTACATGTTCTTTGTATTTAGAAGTTCTTCACAACTCTAAATAGAATAAAAACCAATATGCAGATATATTCTTTGCACCACAATAAACATTTGGCTTGTCAATTTGCTTTAGCCTTTGATTGAAAACAATAGCGTGTATATATTAATATATATATTCACATTAGTTTATTGTGCAAACTCTAAACTTACCCACACGCACCAAAGCTCCAAATCTGTTCTGTAATGCATAGTTTGATTTTTCAGTAACTACATATTTCATATAGAGGTTAAGGCTTTAATACGTTGGAAAAAGAAAAAATCAGTTCTGTTTCTTCTAGATTGTTCAGAGTTCTGGCACACTGTGCACAATCTCTTGAACAGAAACTGTCTGGAGGGCCTAATAACTACAAAGAGGAGAAATTGTGTTCATGTACTGTTGCAATAGTTCTCAAACACGGGAGGATAGCCCCTCTTTTCTCTGAATGTTCACAGGATACATTTTGTTACCTCTTCCTCAATACCAAGTGTTTTGTAGGCTCCCTTGTTGTTAGCAAGTTGCTAGAAGTTGTTATTGTGTTTTTCTTTCCATAACCCCCTTCTTTCTGTTTGTGCGCCTAAGAGCAAAGATTTTTTTATTTTAAGAACAACTTACTCAAATTGAAAAGAGATTAGCTGGGCTGGCAGGGAAAGCCATTCTGAGGGACTGTGTACCTAAACATGCCCTGTCCTTTGGAAGAGAGCAATTCTCCAGCTTAGAGGTTTTAGTAGTCCCCTTGGGCAGTCTGTAGAGAGTAGTAACTTCTTTTGCATTTGACTGGTCAGTTTTGGCCACCTGGAGACTCATAGCTGTCACCTCAAAATGATACTTTTTTTGGTATATTCCAACTGGAATAATAATGATGGGAAAGTTGAAGCAGGTAAAAAGAAAGTACCATTTTATTCATGTGCAGGCCATTGATATAAATTAAAAAAAAAAAAACCAAATTAATTCTCAGTACATCTCTCCCTAAAACAAGAGACTGACATTAGAAAAAAGTGGGCTTTTTTGTAGATAATCCATTTAAACAGAAAAACACCATGGAAAAAAGACTTTCCAAGTGTGCTTTTCCACAGTAGAGGAGGTATTACAAGGTACCTCTGAATATTCAGACTGATCTTTCTTTTTTTGTTTTTTAAATCCATTTCCTGATAGTGTCCCCTGCACTTATCTAGAAGCAGGGAAAGTTGGGCAAGAGTTTGAGAAGTGCCCCACTTTGCAGCCAGCTGGCTTTCCCTGTGCTGATTGCATAGCTCAGTATCCCTCCACCTCACTTATTTTCCAGCTTTTGGGGGTTTACTTTATGAGGTCTGAGGTGTTTCCTTCATCCCAGTCCCTGTATATCCATCTCTGCAAGGGTGACAGAGCAAAGGGAAGCAGCTGGATTGGGATGAGCTGTCTGCTGCAGTCTGTGCAATGGGTTAGAGGTGATTTCTCTGTTTTGTGCACAAGGTCCCTGTATGACAGGGGCCAGCATGGTGACCCTCAGCACTGGAGGGGTGCTGCCATGATCCTCCCCCAGCTTGCCCAGCCAGGCTTGGCACCAGCCAGATCTCAGGACTTCAGGCTAGAGAGGCAGGAGATGCTGCTGCAAGGTTTCTATGGAGACAGAGGTGGAAGATGAGAGACAACTAATAAGAGGCCAACTCAGACAGCCCCTGGATAGTGATTTGAAAATAAGGACTTTTAAAAATAACCCTTTACCTTATTTTCCCCCACCTAATCTTTGTTTCTGAAGAAAGAAATCAGCAAGGCAGTGGGTTGCCGGCAGCAGTGAATGAGAGCTCTCACTCACACCACTTTCATCTTTTGGCTGTCATGCACGACTGTAAGTAGCAGTTTACTAAACCTGGCTGCAGGCTTATAAAGTGTGTAGTAATTGTAATTTTGGACTAGAAGAAAACGTGAAATGCATTTTAAAGGTGTTTTTCCACCCCTGTTTTTGTCCTTTTGAATGCAGTAATTTCAAGGATGGCACAAAGGCTTTTTCTAAGCCATGAACTCACACTAGATATTAACTGTGGCAAAATATATCTATATTGTACTGCATTCAAAATATTTTTGCTGTGTTTTACCCCTATGGCAAGCAAGATCTAGGTTGCTATTCCCTTAAATCTGTTTTGTTTCTCTTTATCCTTCACAGAATTGTCCCTACACTGACAGTTTCTAATGTAGATATTAGAATATTTTAGAAAAAAATTTATGAAGTTTTTCCCAAGAAAGATCTTAGAAGAAGGTCATCATGTATCAGTGGAAAAGGGAATTCTTTGCCAAGTCTCCATTTTACTTTTTTTTTTCTTGCTCCTCAAAGGATTTAGGAGGTAGGAAATTATGATTGTATCAATTCTTTACATAAAATTTAAAACTTATACAACAGGCCATAATTGGAATTAAGGGTGAATTTTGTGCTTTCAATCTCATGCTGGATTGATTTTTGCTGCTGTTATGTTAATGTGATGCTTGGATGCTTGTATTAACCTTTAGAATACAGAAACTAGATGAGATTGCAGCTCAGCTTCTTAATCAATTTTTATAAATCTATTGAGAAATTAAAAACAAAGAAAAAATAGTACACTCAAGAGAGGTGAGAAGTCCACAGCTTAATATAATGATCCATGCAGATGCTAAACCAGAATGAGAAGATCACCTGGTTGACATCCTTTTGCATTTGTGTGCCTCTTCTCAGACTGGTGGTGTGTCTTATCCCTCTGATTGATGCCTTAGGAATCCAGGGAAACCTGGTGCAGAGGTACTGTGGTCTCTGCCTTCTCTGTCCTATCACATGTGCACAGGAATATTCCCATTTTCCATATTGTACCCAGAGTCTGATTTGCTCCCCAAGGCCACTTGTGCATCTGATGGGCATTTCTGTGAGCATGTGGCTGTGTGATGCTGCTGAGAAAACTCTCCAGGGAAACAAAGTGGTGGCAAAGATCAGAAATCAGCTGTTTGTGGAAACTGGGAACACTGTTGGTTGATTTAGGTAAAGTTCAGCTGGAATCAATTCCTTCACTTCATACCTCAGATGAGAGGCACTCCTGAAATTTTAGAGAAAAAAATCTCTTTGTGTGGACAAGTGGGAGCAGAGAACAAAGTGTCTGGTTAATTTGAATGAGAAAAGTTATTTTGCTGGAAAAGGACATATGCACAAAGAGGGCATTTGAACTCTGTGCATTTAGCAAAAATTTTTTCTAAAGTGTCATACAAAAATTCTATAACCTTTAGAAAAAGTTACCAAAACTGAAGTACCATTATAGTATAAACCAAATAAATTGGATTTACCTCTAAATGCAAATTCTTAGAGGTTATGTAGGTCTCCATTACACAGACATTTCATTTTTTCTCAGTCTTGATTTGGAAGCAGAGAGAAGAAAAGCAGTAAGGTGTTGAGGAAGGAGTAGCTAAGGCTTATTTTAATTAATAGTGATTTAAGTATGAGCAATTTCCAGCATCTGAGTATTACCTACAGAAAAGAAGAAAATGGTTACTATCTACCAGGAGTTTTATTTTTCCCTTTGATGTAGTCTGCATTCCTCCTGTTGATCATAATATACTTAACAGTTGTGCTTGCAGACTTGAAAGTGTAACACATGCTGATTTGTCCTCCCAGAGGCATGCTGGATTTGACATGCAATACACAATTTGACTTTCTAAAATACTGTATTTGTCACTGTTGAAAAGCTTCTAAGACTATAAACATCATTATTTCATAAAAAACAACAACAGCAAAAGCAACTGCAAAACACATCAATTGCTAGAGCTTGCTGTACATATACATATATTTGTACATATACACAGGTATAAGTTTAGAATATTCATAAAAATATTGAATGTTGCAACAGTGTAGGAACTATAATATGCAAAAGCCAGTTTCAGTAGATTTTTACTGCTGTAAAATAATCCCTCTGGTCCTAGAATTGGTCTTCCCCAGCACCGTGCCTGGTAAGTGCTGTTTTGACTATCTCTTAGAGATGCCAGTATAAAAGTAGGGTTATACTGCTGTCATTGCAGACAGCAGGTCACTTTCCAGGGACAGTCAATGAAATTTAGTCAGGTAAATGTGGAAAGTCCCCTGGGAAGGTGATCTAGGCACTTAAATACTTCCTAAGTTTTATAGCACATTATAGAATTTCCTGTATGGCCTTTTAAATCTTGCACCATGCATTAGCAGTGGAAATGCTGCCAGAAGGATTGGTAGGCATAATTATCCGTTTGTGGAAAATAATTGAGACTGTATGTAAGTAGTGAGGGTAGCACCCATCACCACAACCAGGGAGCATAATTAATTAAAATATTATTTTTATGTTCTTTTTCTGAACTAGCCCTGCTGGCACAATATAAGCTCAAACTTAATATATTTAATGATGTTTAATAATATTTAGATTAGTCCAGCTGGCATGAGTCACACTAAGGGAAAAAAGATAACAGTTTTGATATCATTCACTTAGATAGTCATGTGATAGGTCCTAACACATGTCTGTAGAAATGGAAGTGTTAATTTATGGTAGTACGACTGCAGGGTACTTTGAGGATGCGGGGAGCAAGTGTTAACTTTTTCTCTGAATGTTTCTTTTTGGAAGAGATAGTTAGGAAGCAATTTTGCATTCTTGGTTCTACTTCTGTGTAGGTTTTTTTGGTTGATTGGTTGTTTTTTTTTTAAATCCATCTTTATGGGTTTTTCTTTTGTTGCTTTACCAATTTCATTCTTCTGGAATGTCACACCCATGTGAGATAGTGCCCTTGGAGGGAGAGAATCAGAGAGAGAGGAGGGGGCTTTGAAGCAACTTGAGCTAATCTGATTCATCCCTCAAATTATCCGTGTTCCACAGGACTGTCTGCCTGGTGAGTATATGATAGCCATCCATCAGCATTTGCAACTCTGTAGAGGTTGTTTCAGGCAGAGATCAGATTAGTGCAGCTTTTCTTAGAATAGAGGGAATTGTTGTAAAATCTATTTAGCTTCCCCCCCCCCCTCCACGTGGAATTCTCTCTTTAAATGTTTTTTTCCACTATCCTTTTTCTTTAAATATTCTCAGAAATGTAAAGTGCATTGACAGAGAGGATCATTTCTTAGTTTAGCAAATCTCACTAACTGATGCTGTTTTCTACTGCTCAATCTTATTTTTTCCCTTCTTAAAGCCATCTCATTATAACTATCATATCTTCCATGTCACACTAAGTGATTCAGTGAATCAGGTGAAATATAGACAAATGTGTTCCCTTGGCCATTGGTTCAGTTATCATCAGTTCTTTCTAATTAAAAGAAATTGTGTCTTATTTTTGAACTTGATCATTCTCCATCAATTTCCTTTCCCTTCATTTTATTATTTTTGGTTGGGCTCAGGATAAATGCACTGTGTCTGATGAGAGTTTTTTTACCCCTTTTGAGCAGGTTGCTGAGCCTTCAGCTTTCTTGGGATTGTATATAAAGTGGCAGTTTTGGCCAGGTTGAATATTTTTTAAGGTAAAGGAATCAACTAGCAGGTCAGAGGGCTTTCCTGCATGGTGATTTTAATTTTCACAAATGCTATGGTTAATTTAAATACAGCCATAACTTTAATTTCAGTAGAGTCAGATCAGGAAAGACTCGTGGACCAAAATAACAAAGCAGGGTTGACTGCTAGAGCAGTTATAAGCCTCCTGGCAGGAGTGTGCTGGGAGGAGAGTGTTTCTTAGAAAAGGAATTTACTGCTGGGTTCACAGGATGAATGGGTTGAAACAAGAATTTGGGGGGGGAGGGGGGAAGGAAGAGAAGTCTCTCTGTCCTATGACACAGTTAGTTCAGATTTGGCTCTCCTTACACGAGGACATTGTGAGGAGAAGGTGACCAGAGAAGAGCCAGTTCTGCTGCCCAGGAAGAACAAGTTTTAAAACCCTTCCTGGCAATGTGAAGCTGAGTTGTGGAACTCAGTGCCAGAAGAAATTAAGGAGGACAAAAGTGTAAGTTAAAAATGGAAGTAGTGAGGTTCTTGGAGGGTAGACATCACAGTGGCTGTAAAATGTAACTGTCATCATGTACCCTGTTCATTCAAGTTAAGTTTAAATCTCCAGTTTAACCAGAAAGTAGGAGGAATATGTCCTAATTTTATAATCTTCCTTGAGTGCCTGCTCTGAGCCATGGTCAAGGACAAGCATACACAGCACTGGCACGACTATTTTTGCAGGTCAGGGAGCTTGGATTTTTTTTCTCCAGAAATGAGATGCTTATTTCAGTGTTTAGTTCCATATTTTTAAAAGGCTGCACTGAAAATTAATTCTTAAATCATAGTATTCAGCCTTTGCTCTGATTTGCATAAGGAGGCAATGCACAGGTGTTCATTAGGAACCCGTAGTGATCAGGCAACTTGGATCTTTTACCAGAGTTCTCTTCTCTTTGTGCAGCTCCAAGTCTCTTGCAGGAATTCCGTTACATCATTATCATCGCACTCCGTTCTTACAGAATGAATTCAGCTGGGATCTTGGATTCCACTTTTGTCCTTCTAGAAACTGCATCCTGTGGTTTCCTCTATTGCATTTGAGATGGTTTGTGTTCTTTAAAGTTAAACCAGGAGCACCTTAATTTTGTGTCAGGCTAGCTAGATTTTTACATCACACTCATAATTTTGTGTCAGACAAGATAGATTTAATAGATTCTGACTCTTTCTCTCCCTGATAAGGATGATTTTTTTTAATTTTGTACTGGTACAGAAAGAGGGCTTTGATGGAATACAATCTATTTAAGGTTTGATTTTTCTATTAAAAGTTTTATTATTAGGAAAGAAAAAATACAAAAAAAATTACTACTGGTTAGTAATTTTTTTTCCTGTAGCTTCTTGATCGATGACAATCTTCAATGTTTTTGGAATCAGCCCATTAAAACATATTTAAAGCTTAATTCCCGGTTTATGATAGTATGCTGGTTATTTCTGAAAAATGTGGCTGGCACATAGTGAATTATCTGTTGAGTTCTTCAGTCTTAAAACAAATATCTCCCAGTACATCTCAGTACATTCCTCACTGTTATTTCATTATTCTATTCTCAGTTCCTGGAAGAAGTAAGATGGTGGGGATGGGTTTTGGTGAGTGGGAGAGACATTAACAGTACTGAAGGCTGATAGCTACTTTAGATTTTTAAAATCCCTTCTTGGACTTTGAAGTTTAGTATATTTAGTAAAGGAAAAAAATGCTAATTTAATTAGCATTTTCATTTATGGATAATTCTGTTTCAAGTTGTCCCCTCCCAAGACTAGTTTTAATATTGGTGTTATCTGTTCCCAGAAAATAGAATGCAAAGATTGCTTTAGGCTGCGGGTTGGGAATTTACTTTAACATGAATCCCTGAGGAGGAAAGTCACTTGAGCTCTCTTTAGCTCTACCTTAATTGCATTGAGAAGTTTCAGGAGATAGTTATATGAAATATCCTCCATCATTTAGATATTTATGGAAAATTATTTTAGAGTAAAAATAGTAAGTTTACTTGAATGACTAGTTCACAATTTTGAATTGTGCAAAAAAATAGCCCATATATTTTGGGATGAACATTGATTTTCATGGTAACTGACTAAATTTTTTATATATATATATATATATATATTTGTATAATTAGTACTGCATCCAACATTTGGGTGGAATTATATCACTTAGATGTATACCTCTTTTAAGCCTTGAACCTGAGCTCCTGGAAAATATTTTCTGTTTATATTAAACAGTACAGCAATATGGATTGTTAAAGCCCAGGGAAACTTTTCTTTTTGTCTTTATTGCAAATCTTGTTGGCATATGACAACACATGCATCCTTTGTTTTCTAGAATTCCAAAATCCAAGGAACTATTTTACAAAATTTTACTATTCTAATCCACATTTTATATCTGTTTGCGCAGCAAAATTTAAATCACTGAAGCCTAGAGATTCAGAAGTTGTAAGCTTATATTTCATATCTGGTTCCTGAAAATGCCTCCTTTTCCTGGGAGAAGATTTGAGATGATTCACATTGGGCAGAAATAGCCTCAAGTTCCCAAGCACAAATGATCTTAGTATTTCTTAGCTCTTCCTAGCTTGATTTCAACCTAATTTGGCACATAAATTGTAGTTGACCTCAGACAGAATAATTCAGATGTTTGAGCCTCTTAGATGTGTAGCCAAAAGCGAATTGTCTTGTTGCATGTATTTTTAAACATCTGCAAGCTGAGCTGAGAAGCAGAATGCAAATTCTAGGACTTGAAGATACCTGTGAGATTATGAAAATTCCTTTGAGACTGCAGAGAATCCTGGTGCCTATGAACATGATTTTTTTTCCTAGTCATGGTGTATTTAGAAATTTAAAATTTGCTCTAATTTCTGTTAACAGAAGTAAAAATGACAATGGAAGCAGGTCATCAATAATTTAATAGTAAATGTATAGTCTGAGATAATAACTTTTGTTGAACCTTTTAATGCCTATTCCACAAGGACTGAAGGAATTGTTTCCTGCAGTTTGTATTTCTGTTTTACTGGGATAGAAGAATTATTTTTTTGTTCATGCATGAAAAAAAAGTTGTAACAAAGTAACACTGACAGAATTGGTTCTTTCAATACCTTTCTTTTTGTTAAGTACCAGTACACAAACAAATATTTTCAATAGATTGCAGAGGAATTCCCACGCCTCTTAGGAATAAGAACCAGCTAACTTCTCAGCTCATGATAAGTGGGGTTTAGGTTGGGATCTTTGAGTACTCAGAAAATTTGACTAATAAAAGATGTGGTGATTATTTTACTTAATTAAATGTTGAATATATCTCTATAAATTCCCTACATTATACAGTAATTTTTGCATGAGATATTAATTCTCTGTGGTTTTTTAGAAGTAATGGGGGCAGCTGAAGTTTCAGCCCAAGTTTGAGGGAGAATTCTGTCTAAACAATGGGTTTTGAAATGCTATTTGTCTAAAATCACGGGTTTCATTCCAGAATGGGATTGTTTGGTCCTTCACTTAAATAAAGCCTATAAAATGGGCTCTGATGAGATTTTTTTTCTGTGGAGGCAGTTCTTATTAGCACCTATAATACAGGATTCTCTTGACTATGAAAGACGTGGCTCTTCGTCTAACTCTTCGTAAGCTTTTTTGGCCAAACTTCTGTCTGGTCATGTGGTCCATAGCATACACTCCCCTCTTCTACCAGCCATCCTGAACAAAGTCACATGTCAGTGGCTGGTGAAAAGACTAGTCTGTGCACTGATTCATAAGGTCCTCTCAGAGTTTTTGAAAAGTTTCAATTTGTTTCCAGAAGCATCACATGCGTCAATGAAAACAAAAGATCTCACGCGTTAAGGAAATGGGTGTGTGGCACCATGACTTCGTATTGTGTGCTATTACCCAACAACACAAATGGAGTGGATTCTAAACTTGCCTTGGGCTTCCTTAGTTTACAGGATCTCAGTCTATAGGGTTACTGCTTCTAAGAGCTGTTGTGTTCTGAAGCTGATGACAATAAATTACATGGGCCCCCATGTAGGTTTCTGAGTTCATCTGGCATCCCCATGCAGGATCTGCTGCCAGTATGCATCCATGGATGAGTCCAAACATGCTGTCACCTCTCCACAGAGACCTCTTTTCTTCTGGAAGTCTTATTTTAAGAAATAGACAAAAAATTTTGGTCCAGGATAACAGGTTTTCATTTTGACTCTTAGCAGTAGAAGTCACAATAGAAATTGCCACGTGTTTTTCCTATGATATTGAGATCATGTTTGACTCTTCACCTTCATTAAGGAGGAGCTGCTTCTCTGAATAGTCCCCTCCCTGATCTCATTGGACTAGAATATATCTAACATCCTGCCCGTGATAACTGAGTGTACTATCTTTTGCAGCCAGTGAAGGTAGAGATCTGTGGTTAAGATCTTTTTCCCATCTGTGTCATGGAAATTAGCTGTGATTTTCTCCCACAGGCCTCAGAAAATGTTGGCCTTGAGCTTTGGAAGCTTGAGGTGGAGAAAAAGGAAAGGAAACTGAGCTCCATTCCATAAAGCAAAATACCCAGGAACAAAATCCAGATGGGAATTTGAGTGTATTTTTGAGCACTATGTCACCATATTTAGGAGCCATGATTTAGTATATCAGCAACGAAGAGTAAGCAGTGACCTTAGCTGGTGTAATTTCAATTGAGGATAATAGACTATTGTGGCTTTCTGAGTGTATACATTAAAACACGTTGGCATACCTATACCAGATCCAGAAGAAACGTGTTAGAACTGCATCCTTAAATATCTTTTGACTTAGCAATCTTTTAAAATCCAGATTTGAAAGGTGCCAGTGATTCACAGAGATGCACATTGTCTGGGAAAAGCATGAAGCTCCTCTGAGACTGGCAGTTTTGGAATGTTGAGCTCAAAAACAGCTGTCTGAGCAGTGTTCCAGGAAAGTGTAAACATGGAGGGAGATCTGCTACATCCTATTTGAAAAAAACAATAATGTGGTGTGGTTTTCTGGGGTTTTCTTTCCTCTAAACTGTGATGCTTTTGATTAATTAATGTTTTTGACAGTGTCTGATCATGAAGTAAACTGAAGTGTAGAGCGTGTTTGAGAACTACTTCAGCTATGAAATGAAGGGTAATTTACTATGAGTTCAAAAGGAAATTATATTTTCAGGGGAAAAAATTGGGATCTATGAAGTCAAGCTTTTATGTGAACCTAAGTGTATTTTGCAGGTTAGCTGTTCTTGTGGATTTACTCCTATCATGTCTAAAGACAGAAAGGCAGAAAGGAACATGTCTGTCACAAAGCAACTCCAGCTGTATAATTTCAAATGAGGATGTCATCTGTATTGTGGAAGACATCCTTTTTACTTTCTGTTTTTCAAGACTTGCTGACAGAGCAGCAAATTTACCACCAATCACTTTTGTCTCACGTTGCACTTTCCCTCCACAGATGCCGGGGTCTTGCTGAGCCCTTGCCAATGCTCGGAGGCTGTGCTGAGCAGGAGGATTGCAGTGAACCTCTTCCCATGTCCTGGGGGAGCCAAATGTGGCAAAACCCTCCAGGGGGGTAACACAGGTGTGTGAAAAATGTTGGGAACGTGGCTCCATATTGATTTTATATTAATGTTTGACATGCAGAGTGGGAATAATGTTCCAGTGGCAATTCATCTCAAGACATGCACTATTATCCAAAATAAATGTCAGTGTTTGCCCTCCATGCATGCAGCCTTCTGATTCACACAGATAATTTGATGATTTTGAAATTTAGGTTGTCCACTCCTCTTTCTTAACAGAGAAAAATTAATTAGTGTGTCCTGAAATCATTGTTAAGAAAATAATATCAGGGGTTTTTTTCCACTCCTTTTGCTCTTCTTCAAAGACTTTGAGCAACAGTAAATGTTTAAGCTCATCCAACAAAATAAATGCTGAGGTCTGATCCATTCTGTTCTTCTGCTTTCTGCTGCACCTTCCTGTATCTCCCTCAGCCTTTCTGATGACTTCTTAGTGAAAGTCCTGTTTCAGATAGTCAGTATCAGAGCAGAGAGATAGAATGCTGATTCTAAGCATGAATATATTCTGATAAATCACAAGTGAGTGATTGGTAAAAGTGAAGTTTTGAGAAAAAATGAGTCAAGTTCTGTATAACACAAGCCAGGCCTCATAAACAATTCTGATACTTTTCATGTATATGCCAGTTTCTAGGCTATTACAATTATGATCAGGTGCAATGTGAAGCTTTTGAAATTTTACGGTCAATGAAAAGTGCACACTTTATAGTTCGAAACTGAAATCCACTATTCCTTTAGTCAAAAAATGTGCACAAAAAAGGAAAAAAATATTTCACATTCTGTACTGTCAGAGAACAAAGGCTGATGATGTGGGAATGCCCTGAAACTTGCAGAGAGGTTGTGTTTTCCTCTGCTGAGAATGACATCCGTAAACATCATGGTGAGAACACTGTTCATTGATGTTGGGAGAGAAATGTCTGATCAACTTCATTTTATTGCCTGAGAAATAATTTGAATAATGTGAAATAATTTAATTGTCTCTATTCTGAACCTGAAGGCAAGACTGAAAATCCAGGGTGTGCGTTTTCCATGGTGGCTGAAATCAACCAGACTGGGGGGACTTGTATGACTTGTGCATTTAGCTGGTACCTTCTGTGATCGAGACTTGATTCTCACTGCAAATTTTCTGGAGATGTCTGTTCTGTTCTGTGGTATTTATTTTACTGTAGACAGGGAAAATTAAAATGAGTAAGTTATCATGTCAGTAGGCTTTAGGAAAGGAAATACACTATTTACGTTAAACCAAATATGTTCTTAGAAGAAATTACTTTCCTTTGGTCAGAGAAAGGATGGTATCCTCACTTCTGGTTTCCCCTGTGACTTAAGAAAACACACAGAAAATCCCCATGGTGAGCTAGGATTTTTGCTTATTTTAATATTAAGGGATATTAGTTCAGTCACTTTACAGTAATAAGAAACTGTAGATACCATATTATCTGCTTTAAAAAAATTATTATTTTTAGAAAAAACAGAAAAACGAATTTGTTCACTTAAGCTTAAAAAGGAGATACCAGGTGGTCTCTTACCCAAGATTTGGGCAGATAATACATTCAAGGCTTACAGAATAAAGAAGCATAAGCCTCAAGCATCTCTTCTCCTCATATTCTTTTGAATTATTGTACAGTAATTTATGTAAGTGGCTTCTGTTGCTCCCTTAATGAATACATAATTTTCTTGCTGTGTTTCCTCTCATAGGATCACAGGATGACTACACAGTTACTTCAGTCATATCAATACTGGACTAGATAATCTTAGATTTCTAGACTGAAATGTCTCAACAGAACATGAAAAAAAAGGGAAAAAATATTATGCTTTTCATGCTTGAACAAATATAACAGTGATGAGAAACTAGTTTTTTAAGATTAAGGCAGTGGAGAGGTATTGCTTGAAACTATCTTATAATATCTTAGTTTTAAAATGATACACCAATACATTCCACAAAAATACTGAATAAAAATATGAATTTCGACCATTTTAAGCTGTTATCTTTACAAATATCTTTATTTCTTCCATAGTAAGATGCCAATTTTAGAAAAAAAAAATAACATTCAGAGTAAGTTTTTGTGCAGGATTTTGAATAGATATTACACCAAAAGTGTTGGGTTTTTTTTACTTACTGGCAATATACTTAAGTGTAAATGGTATACCAAGTTAATTGAACAGTATTTTCTTATTACTTATCCTTTTGATCACATAAGTTTTTTCAACAAGATAGAAAATGTCTTTCAACTTTCAGTTAGATAAAAAGACCTATACAAATATTTCTTAGTGACACTTTAATTGAGATGATTTCTAAAAAAGAAAATTAGGACTATTTAATGTTTCTCTTCACCAAGGAAAACAATACTGAGAACAGAAGAAACTATTTATCTGAAGTACAAAATGCTTCTCTGTTCTTAGGAGATGAAAATACCTTTTGTTTCATCATATCAACAATTTTTTCTTATGTTGTGGAGCACAGTTTGCTTATAGCTTCCGGTTCAGAAAATTATTTTGAGATGCTGTTTAAGCAGTAAGCCTGTAATAGTTTATTATTTATTGCTCAGTCCTATTGTGCAGGTAATGACTTTGGGGGCAGAGAGTGAAATGAAATTCCCCATTGAGTAGATAAACACTCATTTATTATTGCTTCTCTGGGTGCCAAATTATAGGCTAGTTGATAGTGAGAACCTCTATCAGTTTTTAGCCTTTGACTCCAGATGACTGAGGTAATCACATGACTCATATCACCTCCAAAGGAAAGGCTCCTCTTATGAAAGAGTGGTTGAAAGACTGTTGCTGCATTATTAATAAAAAACAGAGGCAACACAGAATCCCTGATGTCTCAGGATGATGAGGTGAGACTTTGAATTGTCCCACAGGAAATGGTTTTATTTTATTTATTTTTTTCCATCAAGTTTTGCATTTCCTTTGTTGCCACAGGCAGCTGTAGCTCTTTCATGTACAGAGTACAAAATGCAAATAGCAACTCTACAGTTGATAAGTGGTTGGAAATGCTTCGTGCCACAGAATGGCAAACCTACTTGGAATGTGTTATCTCATACATACATTTCTATTTTGTAGTACAGCTGCTCAGGGTTCCTGGGTAACCTTGACGAGCAAGAACACTCTGCTGAAGTCACAACAATGGTGATATGGGATGGTAAAATACTTGGAGCAAGCATCAAAGTAGAGCAATTGCTTCAGTGGGAAAAAAAATCACTCTTCCTAATCACGTACACATTGAATTGGTGAAGGGTATGTAGTCAGAGGCTTGGTGTTTCATTAATGATGGATGATGTAAGTCAATAATGTAGTTTAAAATTAACATTTAGTAAGGACTCACCTATGGTTAATTTATAGTAATTTAACTTTTATTTTGATGACTTAGGTTCAGTGCTCCAGGAGGCCTGCCTTGGGAACACTGTCTAGCAAGTTTAGCTGATAATGTTTAACAAGAGACAGGGGAGCAATGACACCTAATCCATATGAGATTTAAAGAAGCAAGAGATTCCCTTTGATCTAGAACATTCCTATTGTTTATAGCTTACTGTCATTGTCACCTCTTTCAAAAGGAATTATCTTCATAAAATAATATACTTCCTTATATTTCTTATTTAATAAGAATTTAAATTTCTTAATAAATTTCTTATTTAATAAGAAAGCTAAAGGATTAAACTTTCTTCAGGTGTATGAACACATGGTGTTTATTTTTGTGCCCCCGACTGCACAGCAACTTGCAATCGGTGTATGTGAAATGTCTGTCAACCTAATAAGCACTTACCTAATGAAATGATACTGTTTAGAAACAATGTGCCTTGGCTAGGTGATATGATGTGCCAAGGGTAAATCACACCACAAAACAGAGTGCAAAATTTAAATTAATGAGGTCTGGTTTAGGGCTTTTTATAGTTAAATTGATTTTAAGTTAGGCATATGTTTGTCTTTATTGCACATTCAACAGTTTTATTAGTAAAAAGTGCTGAAGTGATGTTTTAGTTGAAGAGCAGCAGCACTCAGCAAGCTCCAAGTGCAGTAGGCTGCACCATTTGTTTATGTTGGCATGGAAAGGACAGTACTGTGGAAGTTAACAGTGTGCTTGTAGTTCTTTATCATACTTTAGTCGATCTATGATTTCCATGCAAGTCTGAAGAAAATCAACCAGGATTTGGATGGTCAGCATTCTAGAAAACCTTCCCCAAATCTGCAATCAGAAGGAATTAGTCAATTGAGGGAAAGGTTTCAGATTGAGATTCAAATACATGAGAGGTTATTGCAAAGAGGAAAGTACTAAACTGTCCTTTTGTCTATGGGGAACAGGAGAATAATAATGTTTTTACATTCTAGTGAGGGAGATTTAAGTTAGGCATTGGGGAAACCATTGTAAGTGTAAAATTAGTGAAGCACAGCAGCTGCTGGATTAGAGATGCTGCAGCATCCCTGTTGAAGATTCTGGGAACGAGTTAGGCAAACTTCTATCAGAGGCAGTTGAGTGATCCTTGTTGTGAGCAGAGGGGTGGCAAAGATGCCTCGTGGCATCCCTACCCATCCTGTCTAGGTCAGCCCTGTTTTTGCATTGTCCTTGGGAGGCAGTGAGATTAAAAACTTTGCATTGCCGTGGTTTCTTTACCCTGATCTCTTTTATGATTGTGCCTCTTACTTTGCTCTTGTTAGGGTATAAGAGAAAACCTAAATATACTTTTGACCAGCAAGTTTCCACAGCTTTTTTTTTTCCCCCGGAAGGGTATTAAAAGAAAATGCAGCATGTCTATTTAATACTATCTTAGCCCCTATTTGTGTTATTTGGCAGTATTCTTTGTTCGGATGTTGTGAATGAAATCTTTTTCTAATAGTTTGAAATAAAATCTCCATATTGCCATTAGATAAAATTAAATCCTAGAAATTTATAGGCTAACTTTTATTTTTATTTAAAGAAGATTTGTGGAAATTAATTAAATTGGAGATTGTAAAATGCCCTTCTGTTTGTTTTTTTCATATCGTAGCATAAATAAATAAAGTCCTTTTCATTCTAAATCAATGTGGCATTACATCATTTCCCACATCAATTTAAGCTTCGGTTCTCTAGAGATGGTGTTATTTACAGTAAAATCCTATGGTATTCAAAGTAATAAAATATCTCCTGTCACACCTGATGAAGACACTGTTTTCTAGAATGGATGGTAAAGTTCACTGGAGCATTAAAAAGGGTATTCTTGGTTTCTCATATGTAGATACAGCTTAAGCACTTGAATAAACAGCAGAGTCATTAGGATATCTCCCTGTAAAAATACTGGTGTTGGTGGTGAGAAAATAGAGTATTTTTTGTTCATTGTTGTCTTTCTTCCTTATTTTTTCTTATTATCTGACCTTTCTTGCCTTCATATTAATTTGTCCGACCGGTAGTTTGCCTTTCCATTTCTTCTTTTTGTTTCAGTTCAAGAGCTGTAACAGGAAAATTGTATTGGAGCCCCACTGATATATTTCCTTTGAATGGTAATAGAATTTAACTGACTGATATGATACAGTCCTAATGAATTTTATTTACAGCACTGGGGATTAGGAAAACATTTTCTAACAAAAACCAAACCGTTGTTTTCCACACAAGTGCTTGTTCCAATGTGCTCTTAGATTTGGAAAAAGAGCAGTGCAAAGTTCCATTAGCATTTTTTAATTAGAAGAAATTTTAATTGTGCTCTTAGACTTCGCAAAGATCTGCAGTCTTTCTGAGTGCTAAAATAGTGGCATATATAGCTTCTGACTCTCTTGAATCTCTTCTTTGAAAAGCACAATTAAAAGTGTATTTTTGCTGCTACTGTCACCACACTGTAGTTGTATGACAATTTTAGAGGAGGAATTTGCTTTGAGTCCAACAGGATGGGGCTGAAGAGCTACACATGAGAGGGAATATATTCTAGTGGGTTTTTAATAGATTTTAAAAAACCCACTGTTTGTCTTACAGAAACAAGTAAAGGGCCTCCTGTGACACATAAGATTTTGTAAGCACACTGAACTGGCAATCAGCTAATCTCTGGTGTCAGAACGATATCAGTAATTGGATCCCCTATGAAACAACAGGAGTCAGTGGTGGGTGGATTGTTTCTTTGCAGTGCAGTGCAGGCAGCTGAGTGCTCCGTGCTCAGCTGCGAGGTTGTGGGAGCATGATTGCCACGGCACCAGGAGAATTGAGACAGGTTTTTAATTACCGCTTTATTGAATTATTTGGTATTATTTCTTGCAAGTGCGCAATGAAGCACCATGTGAGAATACTAATTTCTACTCAGTTAATCACGGGTAGTAGGGCTTCTGTTGCATGCTTGTAGCCTGCTTGTGTCTTTTCGTTTTATAGTAATCATGAGAGATACCACTTTTACACTTACTCTAGGTAAATTTTTGGGTCAAAAATAGTGTTGTTTATGAGCTTGTGATATTATGATTGAAAGTCACAGGAGAGATTTCGGCTTTTCAGGGTATCACAATGGGAATGCCTTGTTGTTCAAGAGCAAAAAAAAAAATTCAAAATGTAGAAGGGAGAAGTAAGAAATAATCTTATTTTCTGTTCGTAGTAAGTAGGCCTGTTTTGACTCAACTAATTATCAGAAGCCCCTGTTCTGCTGTGAGTATTTTCACCAAGAGCAATAACTCCTACAAGACAGATGTCCTGATATTTTGAAAGAGCGGTTTAAATATGTATGTGTATGGTTTTTTGCATCTATTTGATGTTAAAATTAATTTTAGAGACAGCCATGATATAAGATGCTCTTTTTCTTTTACTGCCTCAGTCCATACTTCTGTGAAATAATATAGCATATTTTCCAAGCCATTTAGCTCCCTAAAAGGCTAACTTTTTAATCACCACAGTACCAAATAAAGCCAAGACTTTGAAACTGTATAAAACCATTTACTGCCACATTATTTACTTAGCATGACTTGAACAACAGGTTCAAGCTTCTGAAGTTAATTTTTTTCTCCAACTTTGACATAATTTTCCTTCACCCATCGCCTGCAAATATTATTAATTCTTGAATGAGTCAAAATACTTGAAAACTGTTTTACTATCTTATTCTAAACCTGGAAGAACTCAAAGCCAGCCCCTATTTAAATTATATCCATTGAGTGGGATTGGAAATGGAGAATATATATATTCTCTATCCCTATGGAGAATGGAGAATATATATAGATAGAGAAATGCATAGGGGGAACATTTAAAAAAGGGTTTTATTTATAATGGATGTTTGTGTGTTGTGTTCTATGTTTATACTCTGTTTTTATCACTGCAGAAATGAGCATAATTTCAGCATTTATCACCCATCCACAGTGACACTTTAATTGTTACTTTGCAGATCAGAACTAGGCAAATGGAGGGAGAACACTGTTGTGTCTTCCCTGCCATGTGTCATTACTATCTGACTAACAACAGTAAACTGGAGTTTCATGCAGTTAAAGCAGGATTGTAACTGACTTTGTAAAGAGATCAAGGAAGGATGTCTTAAGTCCAGTAAGTTTTAATAACCTTTCAGAGAAAGAACAGCTTTTGATCTGATTTGGCAAAGAAAAATTAATTCTCTTTGGAATTAATTGCTGCTCTTCTGAGAACTGATAGCTGCTTGGAAGTGGAAGTTAGCTGCTTAAATGAAAGAACTATGGGTGAGCCCAAATCAGTTTTGTCTTTTCTGCCCTCAGTAGTAAAATAAAACAAATTAAATCAGGTTTATTTGCCTCATTCTTTTATTTTGCTGAATGAATGCTACACATAAAAGTAAAGTATCCTCTTGCAGAGCCTTTAAATGTCTGACTATCTTTACCCCACTTTATTGGGGTTCTCTCCCTGAAGCATTGGTTCGAGGGGAATTTGAGTTTTTACTTGTCCTTTCCAAAACTGCTGCTGTGGTACTGTGGTAGACATGCACACACTATTATGTTTTACAGGGTTTTTTTGGGGTTTTGTTTTTTTTGGTTTGGTTTGGTTTTTTTGTTTGTTGTTTTTTTTTAAGATTGTTTCCTCAACCACTACCACTCACCATAATTTTTGCAGCTTTTAAATGTTTTCCCCCCCATTGTAGTTTTCTGTGAAAAGGCATTATGTGCCGGGCTTTGCTGCAGCCACTTTTCACATTTACTGTTTTTGTAGTTTATTTTGGCAGATTGAGCAAAGTGATAAGATTTCTATGTAGGAAAGTTAGACAACAGATCAGTGCTGTCCTTGGCACTGATACTTTTCCCAATACTCTGTTTTCTTAGTTGTCTTTTTCATATTCCATATAATGTCAGCATCACAGGTTCAGGGTCTTAATGAAATTCCAACTTTTGGTTATCGCTTCTCTTTTTATATGTTTGGGTTTTTTCCCAGCAGCATTAAAAAGATATTTTCCTTATCTTATTTCCTTTGTGTGAGAAATGCCATTTACGTTCTACTTTACTTTAACCAATTATACATTTTTTCCACCTGCTGTTTCTGTGGTGGGGTGTGCAATGAGGCAGGCTCCTGGTTCCCAGGGCTGGGTTGCTTGACAGGCTGTGTTGACTAATTGGTCTCTGCCATTTTCTCTCTTTCTCCCCTTTCCCTTGCTCCCCCAGCTGGAGCAGAGCATTGCTGAGAGCAGCCCACAGAAAGCATTCTCCCTGAGCTTCTGACAACCACCTCGCATTCGGTGCTGTTATTAGCGAACAAAAGCAAAAGTCCTCGTGTGGGCTTCCTGCAAGTAGTGGGGAGTAAAACTGTGAATCAAACATCTTTCCCCTCCTTTGCAGCTAGGAAAGAAACATATCAGTGATGTTTGAGGCACAGATCAGGTGGCTTTTTCAGAACAGCAAAGCAACTGTTAAGTTTTTGATATGGGGTTTGTTTTGTCCTTTGAGGAGAAGTAATCATTGCATGTCACATTTAGTAAGGTAATGGATTTAAGAACTGAATCATGAGGTAAGTATAATATAAGTATAGCACCCCATTCTCACACACTATGTATAAACTTTGAGCATCCCCCTTCTCTTCAAATTGAATAAATCCATATAAAAATGGATACCTTTGCAAGTGTTCAGAAAGGTGAAGTAAGTTAATGCTTAAAGTGGTGTAATATTTTATTTACCTTCTTAACTAGAATTTTAATTCAGTTTGAAAATTATAGAAAAGATTTCTATTCATGGCATTACATGTCATCATTTGAACAACATCTACTGGTAAATTGATGCCATCAGAGAACAGAACAGTCAACTTTTTAATGTGTATTTCTAGTTGGGAATTTAAACATAACACTTGATCTGTTCATTCTTGAAGTTCTATTTTTAAAAGTGTACTGAACAGAATACAGGAATTTACAACTTGTAAACAGCATCTCACCTTGATTCCTTCCAATCAAAAAATCCTGTAGGTATAATATGAATGTGTTTGAAAAATTTCAGTGTTGAATACCAAATTGGCTCTGGTTTGCAAATATTTTCATTTGTTTTAAGAAGATGTATGGTCCAAAGTTAAAGTTTTGTGGTGTCTTTTTTATGTATTTCCCTCTTTAGCCTACTAACAGCTCTTTGTTTGCTTCTGTTTTTCTTTGGTCTATGGCTCTGGACTATCAGTCTATTTAAAACCTATATATGTATTTTTTATTTCTCATATAAGGACAGCTTTAATTCCATGGTGAGGTATTTTGATAATTTTGGGATTAGGTTGTTCTTTGCTAGGACATATTCCTAGTGATCTGGAGTGCCATGATTAAATCTTGCATGAAATAAAACTTCCACTTTAAGTAAACTCAAACTTTCATTTGCAGCAGGATAACATTGATAATATCCCAAACACCTCTCGTAGAGTGACACAGTTGTCCAAGTGCACTATAAACAGGCCTTGAGCTGCTACAAGTTCTGCAATTGACTTGTTGGAGGATGTGCTTAGCAAGATCAGTGTTAGTGTCTCTGGATATAAAGGATTTTCCTTGTACACCAGCTTCTTTCATCTGTGGACATCTACCTAAAGTCCACAGCAGATACATAAACCCATGCAGCTGCACAATGGCAGATGGCCATCAAAGCTGTTGAACTTCTAGATAAATATTCAATTAATTTTAATATTGACTCTTGGATCCATTCTCCCTTATCCTATTGACTCATAAAAATCAGTGGAAAGCATCAGCAGAGAGGTTTCATTTACTTCTTTTTGACCTGACTTCATGTATCTTGTACATGTCTTGTATGGATATCTATAGATAAAAATAATTCCCAAAGTATGTCCATTGAAAATAATTGGTAACTTGGTTTAATTTCAGCTCTTTCAAAATTAAATTCACAAAATATTTAGGTTGAATTTTTTTTTTAAATATGAACAATTGAATTTTAATTCTGGTCACTCAGGATTAAATCTAAACCTGACTGCTAGATCCCTTAGCCATTGAAAACAGTTTATTTACTAATTATACTGGCAAAAACCTGTTTTTAAAATAAATGCCAATCTGCAGTTCAAGGTTACGATGAGTTTTTCACATATTTCAGTTGACTAAATGGCTTATAGCAGCTTGTACTGTACAACACCAAACTTATTTTCATCATCATTTTCTCAGTAATAGACAGAGCAAAGATTTTGTCCAAGAAGTTTACTAAGTTGTGGGTTTATCTGGCCATGCCAGTGTTTAAGGAATTAAGATCTGAAATCACTTCCCTGGTGAAGTGAAAGACATGGTGACATACATATCTCTGATCACCAGTGGCCATCTCCTCCACCCATCTGCTCTCTGGGAGGAGCTGAGGTCCCACTCATGGATCCCTCTGGATGGATACAGGGGGGCAGCTGGTGAGCCCTGTGAAGTTGGTCCCTCCTGCTCAGCCATGGTTCCTTTTGCTGATGTCTGTGGAGGCTTTCCTTGACTTACCTTTGAGCAGGAGAGGGCCACAGAAAAGACAGGACTGGGCTAGGCAGCAAACATCCTTTATGAGAAGACAAAAAGAGAAGCTTATGGAGGAGGTGTGAGTGTTGTCTAGCCCATTTTGTCTGCTGTCAAATGCCTTTCTGTATTTCTAACTAGTCAGTGCAGGCAGTTTCCTTGAAAATCAAAACGGGAAGCATTCTGGTGTATGTCAATGAATATGCAAACAGACAAGTTTGGAGATCCTTTGACTTCAAATCTCTTAACCAAATGAGAAGTGTTAGCACACTTCACAGGGGAAGCAAAACAGAACTAGGACAACTTATTCTTTGCTAGAAGTCATCACTGCTGTCTTTAATTGCTCATAGCCGTGGCTGTATATGACCACCTTTCTTTGCTGTTATTCTGTAAATAGGTTTAAGGTAATGCCTCCTACAATAACCAGAATAGAAATGAATCCTGAATAAGGATCCATTCAAAGATTGCTCTTAAAACTAAATATAGTTTTTAAAGGGCATGTTTATGCAAAGTGCCTATGATGGTTGTTCTTGAAAATGAAGGTAAGATTTTTAGGAGAAGTTAGAAAGTTTTTTTATTTGTGATAAGTTTTTCTTCAACACCGTATGAACCCTTGTCTGCTGATCAGTTAAGTTCATTTGCATGTATGAAGTGAGGGGAAAGAGATTATTCAGAAGAAAATCTGTATGGTATAAAGCCTTCTATTTCATAAGAGAAATCAGATCCAAATTCAACTAGTAATGATTCAGTAGTTAGCAGTCAACTGTTATTGCTTGGTCAATAGCAAAATGAGAAATCGAGATGATACCTACTTGGTATTTTCAAAAAACTCTTTTCCACCTGAAGCAAACATATTTGCTGATATTAATGAACATTGGAGTTGCATGGGAAATGAAGCTGCAGGAATTTTGTAAGGCATTTGATTAGTATTTATCTAATGCTCATGACTCACACTTGTGGTAAATGAGGCCAGATATTAGATAGAAAGTCCACTATTTTGGCTGCATTTAATTTTTTTTTTGTAGACATTCTTTCTGTACTGTTTAAACCAGAGTACACTTTTCATTAACTTCAGTGGATGGAGGAGCATGCCCTTGCATCAAAATTTTATTGAGTCTTATTGGAAAAAGTGTTCACATAGACCCTGGAAATGTTTCATGTTTCAGAGAAAACAGATTACGTTACGATTATGTATAGAAAATGAGGAAGAAGACTTTAAAGTGGAACAGATTCATATTGATGGTATTTGCATTAATGGCAAGTGCTATAAAGGTTTGCATGGTCTAATTCTCACTTGATGACTGGGGAGCATAATAAAGATGGAGGGCATTTCCAAGCTATTGCTGTTACTTGTTAGGCTCTTCTATGAGTACAGCAAAATTTCTGGCTGTTTCTGTGGAAATGACTGAAAAGTATTTGTGAAATTAAGAAAAAAAATCTGAAAATTTGCTATCTTTAGTAGAAGCTCATCTAATTTTAATGTACGCTGTGGGTTCAAATTTATGTCCCTTTGTCAGTAAACTAATCTGAAAGAGTTTAATTGGGAAATACCTATTACACTTTTCCTCAGTGGGATTGAGCTTTCAAACCTGTTCAAATTCATCATCAGTCTTGTACAAATTATCTTAGAAAGCCCAAGGAAAATTCAATGGGAATATTTCCCTCAGGATCCACCATACTGATTACAAAAAATATCCATGCTTAATACTGAATTTATGTTTATATTTTCACAAAATTTTGCTGAAGGAGATTCAGTGTATACATTCATGTGGAGACAGTGATGTTGCAAATGCTTACAGCTCTGATAAATTTTTTAACAGCTTGCATTTACAGCAAGCTCTGCTTTCCACTTCTGACAAAAATACATATGTAACTCCTAGGGCATAACATGTGTGTTCATTTTCACACCACACATGCAAATCTGATGCATCAGATTTGACAGTGTACAACAGAACATTTCCTATTTTGAACTAGCTCTGCTAATACTCTGTCACCTTCTGTAGTAACCCTTTACCTTTCCTAGGGTGAACCACAAATGTTTGCAGTCATGAAAAGTTGACAGTGCCATGCAACACCGATTTCTTGTCATTACCATCAGCTGCATGATCCTGTAATGTACAATAGCAGCTGGAACTCAGTTGTGAAATAAAGACCACACAGTTGGCTTTTGGGACCTCCTACATTAGTGTTGTGAAATTCCTATGGAATATGACATCCTTTTTTTAAATAATGCATAACTTTCTTACAAATAGTGTTAGTGTTTGCTTTCTATTAGGGTTGCAAAATTGTGACTGGCACAGTCTCAGTAGAAGCTTATTTTCCTTTTATCATTTAACTTAAATTTTGCGGTGGTGGAAACTTGACCAGATCTTTCATCAGGTTGAAGGTCAAATTCTTTTACAAATTAGGACAAAATTAGATTAAGTTCCCTATTTTTGGAGAACCTCAGTAATGTTAGCATTTTTTCACTTCCTTTATCAAATTTCTGATGTCATCAGAAAGGAGGGTTAGCAGCATTGTCATCAGAAAGGAGTGCAGGAGTGGCAGGGGAGACCTCTAATTCACATGGGTGTCTTTAAATCCATGACAGAATGGTGAAGGCAGTAGAAGATGCAGATTTTCTTCAATATCCACCTTATTGTAGCCCTCTGTTGTCTGGTCATATTTCAGTTTCACAGTAAAAGAGCTGTTAAATTTTGTCCCTTCTGTTGTGTTATGTTTAAACATGTGTGATTCCATGTAAAGTTACTGACATCTTTAGCATCTCATCCTTTTGCCCAAGAATGCTCTTTTGCACATGATAAAAAGCTGTTCCTCTTACTGAAACAGAGCTCATATGCCAGGCTTTCTTGAAATCTCTGGAATGACAGCATGAACTTTTTCCCACAAACAATCAGCTGGTTGCCTTAGGCTTTAGAGACCCGTTTGCTTCTCTTTGATCTGGTGGGTACCTGAGATCTTCAAATTCATCCTTTTACAGCTTTCTGGGAACCAGAGGCAGGACCCTGAAGACTGTGTCCCATTTACATCCAGTGTAGAATCAGCAGATTTCACAGGAAGAACGGAATTCAGAAAGTAGTGCTGCAGAATTCCAAAGCTGGGTGCCCTGTGCTGCTTCCTGCTGTGGCCATCGTGTTGTCTCTGCAGTCAGTGGTGCTGATGCTCTCCTGGAGCGAGGGATAACTGCAGCTTACTTGTTGTGGATGCTGGGTTTATCAAGCCCTGCTACTTAAAAGCATTGTTTATTAAACCAACCAAACAAGGGAATTAAACAGATTATAGGCTTATGTTGGAGCAAGTGAAAGACAGAAAGCATGTAATTGGAAGGTGGAGTGTTTTGACAGCTTCTGCAGATGGCAATAGACAGAAAGGAGGATTATGTTCCTAAAATGTAACTTGTTTTTAAATAATGCTCAAATAATTCTATCAGCTCTTTTGAGGGTATTGTATTTGTCCTGCAATGTATGACTGCATCTCTTTCTAGGTATTGGTTATGAAAATTTTACTTTATTTTTCTCTTCATGATCCAGAACATTTTGTGAGCGCTCCTATTGTTCAGTTTCTGTACTAATTTTTGAAGTAATGCTCTGATTTAGTTGTGCAATGCGGTGTTATCCAGAAGGATCATGAGTTCAGTATTGCCTCACAAACTTTGCGTTATTTTATCACTCAGCAGTGTTTCATATTCAGTATCGTGTCTGATGAAAAATATTTAAATGGAAGATTGTTTCAGAATACTTATTTTTCAGGAACTGACATAAACCTAAAAAAAAATACAGTGAAGAATTCATTTTTTACATGCTTTTGGCTTTTGCCTTTTAAAACCAAAAGGATTTCCTAAGGGATGTGCTTGTCTACATCTATTTTCTCTCCAGCATATGAAATGACAGGCTATACAAAGTGCCCAAATATTAATTTTTGTGGCATGTCTGTGTATTCATCTGTCAACCTTCAGTGAATTTTCTGGTTTTCTATTAGCTTGTCCCAAACTGCTGGCAAGCTAAATTTCTCTAACAGACATCAATTCACTGCATTAAATTCCTATTCTACTCTGCAAGACGTATTGATTGTTTTTTTCTCAGCAAAGTGACAACTACCATTTTCATGACAATAATAGAGATTGATTACAATTTTATGGAAGAGAGAAGGAGCCAATATTGCTGAAAGAACCTTGGGGCTTATAAAAAATTGGAAAAAAGATCGTGTGAATTAATAAAAAAAATAATTAATTCATCTGTTGCTAATGAAGCTGAAGTATTTTTGATATAATGAAAACTACAGTAAATGCATGATCATTGTGGGTCAGGCAGATTTAAATGTGTTTGTAGCATTTGGTGCCTGAAATCACTTGAAGAAATGTAATCCATTTTGAAGGGCTCAGACTATGAACTCTATAAAACTTTAATAGATTTTCCTATGTATGTAGCTGTGCATGATGATGTATGTGTGATCATGCTGTGTTATCTTGATCAGTGGAAGCTAAACCTGGAAGACTGAGGAAATATTGTTGGACTTTTTATAGGGGCATCTATTGAAAACCTAAAAGGAAATATATTTATTTTGGTGGGGGGTTTTTTGGTTTTTTGGGTTTTTTACTATTAATTTCATTTACGTCTCACATTATATTCTTTGCTGAAGATATAAACTGCAGGTTGAGCTCCTTTACTCTTCTCTCACACCTTATCCACTCTAAAAGAAGCTGGACCAAGAGACAGTGAAGGATCAAGATGAGACTTGAGTATTTGGATTTGACCTAGAGTTGGTTTATTTATGACATGGTGTCAAAGTAAAGTATAATAACAGAATTCATGCAGGGTATAACAACATATACAGTTTACTTGTGCTTTTATGTGTTATCTTATATTTAAACAAAACAAAACCCATTAATAGATACTTTCATATAAGGCAGAGTTTTCTGTATGTGATATGACTGTAAAATTCACTTCACATTCAACAACCTTGTATCAATTTTTATTCTTTTTTTCTTTTAAACTAAGGTTTTAGTACAATGCAAGTAAAACTTTTTAACAAACTGCAAGGTAGGATGGAGAAGGAAAAAAGTTTTGCAAATGACTCTAGTCTCTGAAATGACGCTTTCTTTTGCAATTAGTTTATTCTGTGATTTTCTCCATCGAGAAATACGAAAAGCTACAATTTTAGTCTAGGAAATGAAATTCAGAAAAGTAAGCTTACAGAGGTAAGCCAGAGTAGTATGCTAAACTAATTTATTCTGTGTCTCTTTCACATGTGAACATGTGAGTACAACTTTTGAAAATTTCCTCCTACCTCCATATAAAAAGTTGTAAATGACCACAGTTCTTATTTAGTGTTGAACCAAACATAAGCCTTGTTTGAGGGAGACACAAAGAAGAAATGTTTCAGAATTAGATGTGAGGGTACACCTTTTGCTTCGTTTAGCATACTTACAGGTATGTCCAAATGTTTGGATTTTTTCTTACAGTTCCAAATTAACTATAAAGCTTATAAAGGATTTTTGTTGTGAGATTTTTTTTACTTGAAAGAGTCAGGTAATGTATTGTTTGCCATATGCTAATTCTATATACAGAAATGTTTAAAAAAATGCAGAGCAACAGAGCTGCAGATGTAGTGTTCAAATGTAAAAGCAGAACAAATAAATGAGTACATACATCCCACTGTGGAATTTGCATAGGAGCCTAGTGGTTAAATTAACAATAGAGACAATTTCTGTATTTGACCTATCATAACCTTCTGTACTCTTCGCATACTGTTCTAAAATTTTCAATGGTAAACTTTCAGCACAAAAGTGATTTCAGTATTTTAGGGATAACTGTTGAGCAGGAGAAGGTAAAATCATTACCTCATTATAAAAATGAATGTTTATGACCTTTTAAATGACAGCTGTAGGGCCAAAACAGATGGGTAAACAGGTTGAACTTTTTCTAAGTGGCAGCTCTCTCTTTGGAGAAGAGTGTTCAAAATGTCTTTATGAGATCAGTTGTGATTGGGTCTGAACGTATTGTGGTTTGCCCATGGGTGGTAAAATTTGTGATAGTATATCCACCAGCTTGGAAGAGCACTTGGCTCAGTCTCTGTTGTATATCTCACGTGATTTTTGCGGGATGTGCACCTGGGATTTGCAGGAGTCCAGGCGTCATTTGATGCTGGCTGTAAATTGTAAAACGTTGGGCTTACACTTGACTAATTTACAGTGTGCTAGCATGTATGTTTGTGCTCCAAGAAGTCAGACAATAGGAATTTTTAATTATTTAGGAACAATCTCAGTTTTCCTTACATTTTCTGCTTGGAAAGAAAGCTCTTTCTGGATGAGATTGAGGGGTTGCATTAGAGTATATGGAGCAGGAGAGGATCCTGTGACTCCTTAGGCCGGCTGTAGTGCTGCACAGGAGTGGAGGCTCTGCCACTGGTGCCTCCTGCACTCCACAAACAGGTGGAGCTGCTCTTGTGGGAAGCCGCTGCTATCAGCCCTTAAGCACCCACATTGCTGTCACATGGAAGCAGGGGAGAAGCCTTGGTGCTGCACTCCCCAGAGAAGCCAGAGGGGCAGAGAGTGACAAGAGAGAGATTCCCTATCTCTTGCTGCTCCTCCAAGCATGGTGGATGCTCTGTGGTGAAACGTGGCCATGGGGAGCTCGCAGCAGTGCTAACTGGATGGCCTCCCACAGTGTGCTTTAGCCTCTGATTTTACATCTATGTTGGTGCTGCCTGCAATGATGCATTTCACTGCTCTTTTCTGGTACAAAATGCTGAGTTCAGAGGACCTCTGCCAACAAACAGTGTGTTCATAGCAGTGTTGTGCTTCCTCGCCATTTTGTGAAGCAGGAAAGTTCAGTGGCAATTAAATGGTGTCAAATAATAGTCAAAATGCCCTCTGTGACTTTTTGTCAGATTTGTTTATAGCTAAGTAATTCTATTTGACTGTGCAAGACCAGGCAAATGCTTCTGAAAGTTATTTTAAATATTGTCAGCAACTTGAACCTATGTAATCACAAGTAATGTATCACCAATTAAACAACATGTGAAATTCCTCATAGGAACACTGGCTGAATTGTGTTTTAGTGTCCTCACTTTGGCTTGAGATGCTGAAAGCAGCACTAGAAATTCTGCTTTAAACTGCGCTACACAAATTATTATTTTTTACTGATTTTGGAAGTATAATGAGAGAACATGCTTGTTTCTTATTTTAATTTCCACTTTGAAATATAAATTGATTTGAAATCATTAAAACTGAATATAATGCTCGCATGTGATTGATGATTAAATTATCATTGCATTTGCTAATTTTTTAATATCCTGTTTTTGTAGTTAAATCTTAAAGTATTTAGCCAGATTAGGGACTGTGGGATGAAGACCTATTTTCATGCAGCAGGTGAAGAACTCTTAAATCAGTCTCTGGAGTTATTTAACAGTTACCAATTACTCCTTCATTGTAAACAATCAAAGTGCTTGTATCTGCAGGCAGTAGATAACCTGAAAATCAAATATATCAGCTCTGCAGAGATCCTTGAGGAGATTGTCCTGTCACCTAAAACAAGAATAAAAGATGTGATTGTAAATAACATTTGTGGGACAAGCAGGCTAGTAACGTTCATTTGAAAAATAAATATGAACCACCTGTAGCCTACTGTGGACATTAATTGTACATCTGTCAGAAAACAAAGCCTTAAGAAACTTGTGGGCTTTGCTTCCTGATTGTTTTAAGCTGTGCTTTGCCATCTTATGATGTGAGGGCATCCCTGCCTGCTCTTTGTGAGGAGGTGTAATGGATAGCACTGATCCTGTCAGAGGTGTGGGAAACCCCTGCAGTTTGGATTCTTTGAGTCATGGAGTTGCTGCTAGCTCTACATTTTCCTTTTTTTTTTTTTTTTTTGTGAGAAGACTGTGGTTTTGGCTACATGCATGTCATAGGGATTTTACTTTAATATAAGAGTTAATTAATGAATGAATGAAATTGAATAGCATTTCTTACCTATTAACTTTTTTCTAGTTTTGTTTCTCGTTACCGATGATAAGAGAAACTAGTCATAAGCTATAAATTTTGATTGAAATGTCTCCATCCCTATCCATAAAGTGGATGAGGAAAAATTAAGATTTTTATATAATATTATTTCAATTGCCATCAGCATTAGAAATAATACAAATTTTAGTGACCCTTAAAATTAATCCCACAGCACTGAAGTTATTAGAGATTTGGCTGGTTAGCACAAGTGCTGGAGTACAAAAAGAGCTTCCAAACCAGTAATATTGTGACAGACAGTATCATTGAGAACACTAGGCTGATCCTGTAAGGATGGTTGTGCTGATGTTTAAGTGGTAAGCTTTTTTCTTTTGTTTTGAGGGAATGCGAGGGTGGTGATAACAATTTCTTTATAATCATTTGTGGTGGAAATATTTGGTAAATAAATGAAACGGAAGGGATAGAGCAAATCTGTTAGCTGCTGTTTTCTTGCATCAACTCTTTTTTTTTCCTCTTAAAGATAGCTATTTAGTCCATTAGTGGGTTTCTTTCTCCTTGCATGCTGGCTTCCTGTAGGTTTCACTGTGGAGTAGCAGGTGTACAATTCCAAAGTGTCTTTACAAGTGGCTCAGCAGGGCTTCCTGTGCCATACATTCACTGGAGACAGCTCATCTGTTTAATCCTTATGTTTTAGTCAACCTTTCTTATTATGCGGACAGGGCTCCCATGCTCAGCTGGATTTTGACTCTCAGAATGAATTGATGGAGCTCTTTGATCTTTGCTGTGTATTGCATCTGTTTCATCTTTCATCTTAATGCATGATCTTCCTAACTTCTAGCTAATGCTTTATTTTGTTTATTTTACCATTTTCCACTCGAATGCATCAATTTTATTTTGTTCCTTTAGCATGACTTTTTATTTTCAAGGAACTTGATTGCACAGCTTTAACATTATGATAACTAAGTTGGTACGGGCATTTAAAACGCAGGCAAAGACTCTGAGAGCCATGTCATTTTCAGGGTTGGCACTTTGCATTTTAGAGCCTTGATCAGAATCCTTAAAAGGGATTAGTGTAATTTTTTACAAATTTACAGATTAGTGCATCTGGTGATAGTGGTGATAAACAGTGGACATGCCAAAGAAATAGGTTGGGACAGTACGCACATTTGGAGCAGCCTGCTACTGGGTATTGACGCCTGAACTACAGTGGCATTGAGCAGTAGTGGGCAGAGCTGTAGAATGCAGAACTTGAGTTTAATCAGCTCCTTAAGAACTGGTAAGAAGTTACACTTTTTCTTAGTTGTGGGTTTATCCTACTCCAGGGAGTTTAAAGGCATTCAAAATTCCATGTTCTAATTCACTCAAATGCTGAGCTACAGTTACATTTTGGGTTATCTTCACCCACCTCCCCCCTCCACCCCATCCTAAATTTAAGTATGACAACCAGCAAGGGATTACTCTTTTTCAAATGAAGCCAGCAAATTAACAATTTTCATTATACTTTTCAGTTGAAACTAGAAACACCAACAGAGCATTTTTAATGGTACAATTGATCCCTCTACACGTACAATAGAGTTTAAATTCTGTTCTTAAAAAGATTTAAATCACTGTTCAGCTTTAAGTGAGAGTAGAAATTTAATTTTTCTCATGATCGATAATGCTGGAGTAGAGAGAGCACTTTCAGATGAGCAAAAAAGTCTACAGCAGCAAAACTCCTGAGTCCTTGCTCATAAGAGGTTTGATATATTTCACTCCAGTCTAGCATCTTACATGTCTGGCATATTCAGAGCCATTCCCTATTTTGCTGCATATATGGAACATATTTTGTCCCTTTGGGAATGGCCAGCATTTGAACACTAAAATTTTTTGTGGGTTTCTTTTAATGCTCTTTCTCTGGAGAAGGCTCCTTGTGCTGAACTCCTACTTCCCTGTTTAGTGTTACCCCAGGTAAAACCTGGGGCAGTTGATTGTTATGTGATGGGGAAATCTGCATTTAAAAATGGAGACAGATCCTCCAGAGGTGCTTCTTTGGTCAATGACATATGACACAGTCAGTCACCTTACAGGAGAATCTTATAGCATCCTTGTGCAAATACCATCTGTATAAGTGAGGGAAAAAAGGCATAAACCAGTAAGTTTTGGGAAAGAAAAACATTTTTAATTTTGAATTAGCTAGGCTTTATTTAAAAGGAACCATAGCCTCACAAAATTATTTATTTTAGGCTTGATTTCACTGTGACATAAGTAGATAACACTGTTACTAGTGATAATTTCTGTAATGAAGAAGTAAAAAGGGACCTGAGTCTGATATAATACAATGACATCTGCTGTTGTTGCAAAACAAAAAAATTGATAATTTTTGCCTGATATAATAAATAAGCAAACCAAACTATGCTTCTCTTGCTGTTAGGTCATCTTCTTTCAGCTACTTTTTGATATAATGCTCTGTAAGAGCTCTCTGTCCTCTAATATTGAAAATAATAGATAACTGACATTGATGGCAAAACCAGTTTAAACATATATAAGGAAGAAATTTAGAATTTGGGGATAAAATGGTGACTGAATTGGCCTCCTTCTTATCTTTTTGGTTTTTTTAGTTTGCCTTTGGAGCTGTTGCCTTTTTACCGCTCTGAAAGGAATCAGTTGTAGAGTATTATCTGTCAGGAAATTAACTATTTGTATTGAAAGAAGCTCATTATGTGAATTTAAAAATTATTAATATCCTGGATTCAGGTGTCAGGCACTTTCAGAATTTGAGATCTATCTTTGTAGAATCCAGACTCAAAATGTAACTACATTATACTCTATTTTTAATGAAGTTTTATCAGACAATTTTCGTGGTTTATGTTGTTGAATTTAACTTTTTTTCCTGTCTGTTGGGTGTTTGGATTATGTCACTTTGATTGGATCATTGAAGTTACAACCTTTCTAATAGGTCATGCACCAGAGTTTGTTTCTGCCACATTATTAGTGTTTTACATGTTTCAATTTTATTCAGACAAAATGGGTAATTTTATGAGACTACTTCATCTGTAAGCGTGTTTTTTATTTTGGAGAAAAATATAAAATGACACATTAAACATAAGTACCATATAATCTAAAGAGATTGTGTTGCTGTAGCGTGGCAATATGTTTTCTCCAATGTGTTTTATGTTTGTTGTCTCCAGAACAAGAATTTGTTTAATTCAGTTGTTATTTTGTTCTCTGCGTGCGTGTCTGCCATTCCAGTTCCAGTTTACTGCAGGTGAGAACTTTTGCATAGGAGATGCCTTCAGGCTGTAGAAAAGGCTTTGTAACCACAACACTGGGAATGAGTTTCCTGTAAAACAGTGCAAGCACTGCCTTTAGGGAAGAAGTGTTACTAGCTCCTGGAGTTGTGGTGCACAGATGTCTCACTTGACCCAGTGAGAGGCTCTCTGGGAAAGGGCTTTTATATGCTGCCATTCGATTAAGACAATGCAAGTTTTTTTATTGCCTCATCTTTACAGAATGATACAACCCCCAACCCCATTTCAAATCCAGAATTTTTAGTCTGAATGTTAATGAACAGCCTGTGTTTTTTAAAAAATAGGCAAACAAATAGTTTAGGACAGATTAATTTTTTGTCAACTTCAGCTCAGTCTTTCTTATTCCAACAAGCATTTCTGTTTCACTGATACATTGCCAATTACTGATTTTTTTGGTCATTCTGTTATATAGGTAACAGAATTGAAATTCCTGTCAAATGTGTTGCATTAAGCTGTCCTGGCTTTGTGATAAGTTAGCTTCCATGCCATGAGTGGGTAGAAGCTGGGAGTGGACATCGGGAATGAAAATTGCTCCTTGCTTGCCTTTACATTTTTTTCTGGACACCTGCTACTGGATGTTGTCAAAGGCAGGATGCTGGAGCATGTATATGTAGTGTCTATATTCTTAATTTTCAGTTTAAGAAGAGATGTGTCAGACTGCTAGTGCAAGTAGCAAAACAGCAGAGCATTGGTGAAACGGAGTGGCAAGGAAAAAACATTTGCAGCTTTTAGTCTTGTCGGCATCTGGCCACAGCAGGGCAGAAAAAGTCCTTTAGTTCACATGTCCTGACAATGTTAAAGTGGGACAAAACTGGACCTGTTCATCACGCTGCAGGTGGAGAAATGGTCTTCCCCCCTTTTTCTTTCTTTATCAGGTCCTAGAATATAGGCGAGATTGTTTTCCTTGCAATGCATTAATATTTCACCTCTGCTCATTCTGTACTAAGGATTGACACAACATGTGGCCTCTTCGCATCTGCCTCATGGCGCTTCCCCCTCGAGAAGCTACGTGTGACCTTTGCAGACATTGTTCTGCACTGTGAAACTTTATTATTTCATTCTTTTCAGTGGAAAATATATGTGCCGTTTAAACTGCAGGCCAGCTGCTTAAAACAAAATTAAAAAGAAAAAATATCTGTGGCTTTCAGGTGCATATGACACGCCAAAATGAGAAACCGTACCATAAGGTCTCTGTCTGTACTTGCATATGCTTTTTCTTGGATTGAGGGGGGAATCAGTGTGTAAGAGGGTCAGTGTGTCCCAAAACCTTAAAAGCTGCTGTTTTCAGGAAGAGCTTCACTGCAGACAGGTTTTGGTCCTTGGACCCAGGCTCTGCTACGTGTGTTCCCTTAAAGCTCTGCACTGGTGTTGGTGTACCCTCCTGCACTGGCGTTGTGCCCTTGTGTTACACTTTTCCTTCTCCTAGTTTGTGTTTTCTAGCAGAGTCAAGCATGTAGGCTCCTTATTAATTGGCAGCCGCTGAACATTAAAAGTTAATTTAAAAGCCCACTGGATTGCAATGTGAAGAGTACTCCTTTCATTACATTGTTCATTATTTTAAATGTATAATTTACATATATTATTGCTTAATTTCACTTAATTTTTTGTAATGAGGTACTGAATGGAAGATTTACAGGATTTATGAGAGTACAATGGAAGATTTATTAGACAGACATTTTTTAAGTTAAACTTACAAATAAGTTGTTTTATTTTGGTTTTTTTTTTCCTTTAGATAATGGCTCCTAATTTTTACTATATTTTTTCTACATTGGATCTTTGGGATTTGGGGTTTTTTTGTTTCTTTCGGTGTTTTGGGTTCCCCCCCCCCCCCCCCCCCCCCCCCCCCCCGTCCCATTCCATGTAAGAATTCTAAGAATGTAGCAAATACTGTGGAAATCCTGGAGCTATCCTGTCTTTACCAAAATAAACCTCTCTTTTGAGCCTGTACCACCATTATTATGGCCATGGCTTGCATTTTTTTTTTTAAACTGAATATACTTTTAGTTAACCATGGTCTATCTTTTATCTCCCTCTATTCTAATGAAATTTTTCGTTTACCTGACCCTGAATTTACTCCTCCTATATCAAGTATGTTGTCTAGTTGCTTCCGTGGAGGTCTTTGTTCACTTCCTTTGTGTATTCCCTTTGATATGTTTCCTTTTCTCTGAAATTCTTATTGTATGGAGGATTTGGTAATTCTAATATTTATGTCTCAAAGGACAGGGGAAACAACCCCCCAACCAAATATGGCTGATTTTTCAAACAACTTAAGAAATTGAGGGCCAAAGTACTCAGAGGAGGTGCCCTGCTCTCCTGTGAAAATTATATCTCTAATTCCTTTAATTTGGATAATCTCATAATTTTTACTATTTATGTTGTTTTTGCTTTAGACAGTTCATAGATAAATAGAATAATTCAATTTGGAAGAGACATCCAGAGGTCAATTAGTCCAGCCTCCTCCTTCAAGCAGGGTTAAAACTGAATTCAGACCAGTTTTGCAATCTCCATGAGAGCTAATAGAGAGAGATAGTACATCCATCCAGTGTGTAAGTTGTTCCACCAGTATTCAAGTATGTAAATAGGTATAATAATTCATTCTCAGCAGATTCCTGTCGTGCTGTCTATCCTAGTAATGGCAAAGGAGAGTATTGTGAAAAGCCCAGTTGCTTTGTTTTTTATAGCTGAGGGTTCATGAAGTCAATTCCATATTTTCCTGCAGTGAACTTTGAAGTAATGAAAAGGAAAAAAAGTGTGAATAAGAGGAAAACCAGATGTAATTGTTGAAAATGGACAAAAGCATGTTCTTCTGGGGTCCCAAGTTTGATCCTTCATTCCTGCATCTTTAAAATAATTGGTCCAGTCAATCTGTATCTGTCAGACACCATCCTGTTTGTTTTCCAGTTTTGCCAGGTCAGATCTGTTCTGACAGCTTAGAAACCTAGTCAGGTCTATACTGGTGGCTGACAGGAGATACTGCTAGGGTTAGGCTTATATATCTGATGATTTTGGTTAGCCTTCCAGAAAAATGAATCGGTAGTTATGTCAGCCTCCTGCTTTTTTGTGCTTCTCAAGTCCCTCATTCATTTGCTATGCTGAGTTATTACTTCTTGCCTTAAACCTCTGTGCTAAAACCAAGACTATTTCTTCATATTTAGCTGCTGCTTAAATAAAGCAAGATCTGGTTTGAGTAAAGCATTAAAAATGAGGGCAAATAATTCATTAAGGTCTTCCTTCTGAGTAAAATCCTCTTGTTGGTAGATATTTTAAGTGAATTAGTCAGGAGTTTCTAACAGTGTCTGCCATTGCATTGGTGACAATGTGTTGTTTGTTAACAAATTGAGATCTATTTGAGCTAGATCTCAATTTGTTAACAATTTGGATATAGAATGCAAAGCACAACTGGTGTAGCCTTCAATATCTGCCTGAGAAGCTGGTTGAATACTTCAGTCATCCAAAATGAATGAAACAATGACATCACATTTGAGAATGTAATTTATTTTCTTGTTTTCATCCTTTCAAACAAATATCAGAAAGCAATTAGCTGTGTTTAACTATGAACACTATTGCTATTGCTGTATTCAGCCTCAACTTTCCAAATGAGGAAGTCACATAGGTCAAGAAATTTGACTTCTGAAAGGTATAGCAGGTTCTGCAACACTTTAATTTGAAGGGAGCAAAGTCAGGATGTAATTGTTGCTCCCACTAGCTGCTATTTTCTAACTGTTGATATTTTATGTTTGCATGTAAAGAAAGCGTGAAAATTTCAGCTGAACTGCATGTGAAAACTTTCAAGAAAAAATTTATTGTTTGTAGTGGATTTATTAAAAAAAAGAGGTAATTTTATGCTGTAAAGTCCACAAAATCATCTTCATGATTTGAGATGGTCTTCCTGGATGCCACTTTAAATGGAAACTAGCTTTCACTTAAGGTGACGTAAAAACAAGATCACTGTTCTGAAAATAAATAGTTTTGGAAAAGCAGTCTTTGGTCCAAGTGCCAGGACAGCCAATATACCAAGAATCCACAAGTGATGCTGAAAATTTTTTCACCTTATAAATTTGTATTCACAGATTATTATACTCTATTTAGTTAAATGGAACTGTTGACAGGCATTTCAAAATGTATGAAGTTAGTTGGTGGGGCTTTTTGTACCAGAATGAATTATTCTGATAGCTTTTGTTCTGTTGTAACAAAACCTTTGTTTCTACTTCATATGAGCCACCTTCCACTACTTGGCAGTGCATTTGGTGTGTCAAAAAAGGTCTTACAGTAAGAGTGCGTGATTGTTTAATGCTGCTCTAAATGAAAAGCCCAAATATATTCCTGTTTCTAGACCAATGCTGAAATTCACCAACATCTCAGATTCTGTTAGTATGCTTTTATATTCTGGGTTTATAACATATTTGCGTGTTTAACCTTCCCAAAGCATGGGCTACACTTGTGGAGTTTTCTGTGCGATCAGACTAGTTGAGAGGAAGATGTATACAGAGAAGCCTTTAATGGTAGCTAACTGCTTCTGTGGGCCCAATTAAGACTATCCAACTGTGAAACAGAGTCCCTGGAGTAATGGTGCGGTCTGCTTGCCTGGGTTTGCTGAGGTGGGGGGATGGAGGCCTGGAATAAGAGAATATCCAACACAGCTTTGGAGAAAAAAAAAATTATAAGAGTTTTCTTAGGGGAAAAAATGAAAAAAAAAAAAAACCCCGACAAACTCAACACAAAACAAAACTAAAAATAGAGCAGCCCTCAAACTTTTGGTATGCAGTATTAATAAAGGTTGAGGTCAGCTTTATGTATGCACTGCATTCTAGACTTGACACTGTAGTAGCTGTGCCTGAGATCTTGATGTGTTGTTGATCCAAAATCAATCTTGTTGCTCCTAAGAAGGCAATGAGAGATAATAAGTACTATTCACCTGATTGCCTTCCTGTTCTGAGACAGCTGGTGACGCTTGTCTTCCTGATAACCAGGAGTTTCAGATCTAAGGCAGGGATAAAGAAAAGCTGGGAGCTTGCTGAATCTAAATTTGACAGTCGATGGCTGTGTAGAGGGTCAGGAGGGATAGAATCTGTGACACGTATAAGAAAGGAACAAAATTTATCTGCTCTGGTTGCAATGATTAGATGTCTCTTTGTCTGGCTTTCTTACAGTGGATGATTGATTGTACCCGCCAGCTGGCTAATATCATAATTAACAAAGTTGCTACCATGTCTGAGAAGTTTAATCGAAAAAATTGCCGGCAGTATGATGCCATTGTCACAGAGATCACAAGCACAGCAGTGTTGACTTTTGCACTGGTGGAGCCGCAGGACTATGTAGATGTGCTGAAAAGTCGTTCGCTGGGATAACTGAAGGTATGTTTCTTTCCCTATGCATTTCTCCACTGTTCGTTCTTTTGAAAAATGAAGGGCATGGCTCTTTGAGGATGCCTTTCATTTCAGGGTCCCATGTGAAGCTATTCTGTCGTATTTTAAAGCAGTTGCAATAGCAATCTAGAATGTGTTTTATCAATGCGTCAAGAGGTGAATAATCAACACTGTAGTTCAGTGATACTACACCCTTTCTAAGTGGTCTTTGGCATCTTGCTGGATGCTTTTTGCAAAAAATGTGGATGCAGTTGTTTCGTAGCTAATTTTCTCAGCTGGAAACCGAGAAATGCTGTTGACAGTCCATATTCTAGGAACTTGCCATTCAGCTTGGGATTTTCAGCATTTGTTTTCATGCATTACTTCAAGTTAGAATGTAACTTAAAGGCATTAAAAAGTTAGAAGAATAAACCAGGGGAAAACCCGTGTTCTTGCATCTGTAATTCTGCATTCTAATGTCTTGCTAAAATGCTCTTTTGTGTATGTGTATTTGTGTCTGTTTGTGTGTATGAAAAGAGGGGAGCATTGATGATGTTAGCTGGGAATTCACAGTCCCTTTGTGAAATACTGCCTGAGAATCTCACTTACTCCTTTTGTATGTTTGCCTAGCTTTCCAAGTTAAACATTGTTCCACTGAGCTCTTTTTCTCTGCAATTGTATTTTAACGCGTGCGTGTGTGCACTGTGTGGTAGTTCAGTTATGCTCTGGAGTGTGTTGAAAATGCCAGCCTGACATATTGCTAATGAGTGTGCATATTGACAGTGACGGGGGCGTGTGTCTGTCTGTGTGCCATATATTAAAACAAAAAGAGGAGAGAGACGGAGACACAGAGAGACAGAGAGACAGAGAAGGAAATATTGGGATGGGGAAGAACAGTTTGTTTACATTACGGTATGTCAAAATGTTATTATGGCTAAAAAATCCATTTTAAATAGACAGAAGATTTCTTTCTGGCAGGAGCTAATATGACCATGCTAGGAGGATAAGGGAGACCCATTTATTTTGGTGGAATTAGTATTTTTCTGCCCAATAAATTCTGACTTTTTTGTACCAGCTTCTAAAATTTGGGAAATGAATTGTTTGTGTTTTGTTTCGGTTCTGTAACAAGCTCTCCCTGAGTTTTCTGTTGCTTTTCTCTGTCTTTACAGGTAAACTAGCTCTGGGCATTCAGATGGAATTGTTACAGTAGACTTTTGAAGGAATGTATTGTTTAGTAGATAGCATAGCAGATGTTTATCTAAAACCAACATTTTTGAGGGGATGTGCTCTTTTATATTGGATAATTTTCTGTTTTGAGTTAAACAATTTTCTCATTTTGAGCTGATATTATTGCAATGGCAGTTTAAAACTAATGCTGATGTGAATTTTTCAGAGAGACTTTGCAGTTCTCAGTCAATTTAATAGCAGATAAATTGTTCTTAACTGGTAGATCAAATTTAAAGAACAAGCTACTCTTTTTTTGTTATTTCTTTGGTTTTTTAATGGGTTATACCCCAAAAGAGACTTCTGTTTTGTCAGGAAATACTTCTCTGCAGGCCAGAAACATATTCTTATCATCATTATTATTCCTATCCTTGGTAATGGATTTTAAGTTATCCTTGTAAATCTATTGCTTTTCAAGAGCTGCTAAGCAAAATTAAAAATCTATATTTTGTTTTGAATAGAAAATGCTGTGAGCAGTGACAAAATAGATTAGTATTGTGATTGCAGACAATAGGAAAGATTAAGTTACTAAAACAGTATATTGTTGTTCTAAACTAAAGCCTGTAATATTTTCTGTAATTGAGACTTCGTGCATTGTTAGAACTCAGTTGGAGTATCAAATGGTTGTGAGGATTAGAGCAGACAACTAAAGCAATGTCACAGTAGATGTGGCTGGTTTTTAACAGGATTATCTTCTGAGATGTGTAGAAATGAGCCCTTGTAATAGTTTTGGAGGAATTAATAATTTTAGTAAAATGTTAATGGCAAATGTGCTAATGTAAAGAATTAGAAGATTAGTGATGCATCCTTTTGCATGGAAATAGGAATATAATAAATGTCCTGCAGGTGACTGAAGCTACTGCAATTTTATTGGAGATTAAAGTTTGATTGACCTTTGCTGAGGTGATTAACCCTTCTGAAATTAAAAGCCAGTAGTAAATTATTCTGTCCAATTTAAATGCAAACACAAATGATATTGCATACTATTCTAAGTGTAAGAGAAAAAAACGTTTGAATTTTCGTTTTGCACTCAGCGAGATGTGATTGCAGACAGCGCGCGGCCGGGCTGCGGTGGAACTGGCCAGTGGCAACCTGCCTTTGCGATGCTGGCTCCCGCCGGAGCAGCCGTGCCACAGGGATGCTGAGCTTGGGAGCAGCTGCCTGCAAGGAGCCTTTGCGTGCAGGAATGCCGGCAGGAGAGCATGGAGCCGTCAGCGAGGTAAGCGGTGTAAGCCACTGTGGATGTGCTCGATCCGCGAGCGGAGACCCCAGGCCAGGTGACACAGGTGAGGGTCCCTGCCCAGCCTCGCGGGACGGCGTGCCGGAGATGGGTTGCTCACCTGTGCGAGCCGGGCAGAATTAGAAATTGAGTCGCATCCATATTCTTTGAGATGCTTTTTCCTTCTCCCTGATCCTTAAACGTCAGATGTACGAGCTTGCAGAACTGTTCTTTTGACTGACAGAGCGCTTCCTCCAGCACAGGCTGAGTGCAGGTGTGTGAATTGCTGCGCTGCTTCAGGGATGTGATTCCCATCCTTCCTGCAAGGGTGAACAAGCTGCTTCTTAGGCTGTAGCCAGTATGTCGTGCTAGATGGGTAGGATCAGGGCATGATCTTAGTAGATGTCTAAAACCTGTGGGATTACTTTGCATGTGTAAAGTCTTGCAGGTGGTTGTTGGAGTTCCTGTGGCTATGCTACTGAACAGCACTTTAAAAAATCTAGAAAGTTAATTTTCAATAGATCTTATACTGCTTCACATTACAGTTTGTATCTGGGTGTACAAACTTTATTACCTAATATTGAATTGGAAAGACCTCAGTAATATGCTTGCTGAATTTTTTATAAATCTTTCATTAAAAGTTAAACACTTAGGAATTCCTGCCAGAGTATCGGCCTGACTCTTTATTTTTGTTTAGCAGAAAAAATTAATGTCAGAGCAGTGATTTGTTTTATAATGAATTACACTACGCAGGGTAAGAGATCAGAGTGTTGTTATAAAGCAGCATACTGTCAAAAAGTCCTTCTGGAGGACTATAATGACTCTCTGAGGACTTAAATTTACACTGACTCCATCCGTTATAAATGGATCCAGTTCACATATTTTTGTTGCCTTGTTAGGAAATTATATTTTTGTTAAAAGCACCAAAATAATGGTAAACTAGAAGTAGTTTTGTTATTTGGGGTTGGTTTAACTTGTGTGAACAAGTCCTTCAAGGATTACTGTCTCCTTTCTTCACCTGCCAGTCCAGAAGAGGGAGGCAAGAGAGTCAGGTCTGCACCCAGGAATCTTCATGGTCTTTGGCATGCACTGTACTGGATCAGACTATACAGGATTTTTTTTGCCTTATTTTTTCTTTCTTTTTATTTCCTGTGCTTGAATCCACCTCTCCCTGACCACCTGAGAAGAGATAAAATGGCTCTTTGAAGGCTCTTGCTTGCATGCCAACAGCAGTAGTGCTGGGAATTGGGCTGAAGGACAGAAGGGCTTCTACAGCTGTTTGGTCTTGAGTGGACTTTCTGCCGAGTAAAATTTCCTATTCTTTCATGCAGCTGTAAAGCATTAAAATGATAATGAATGTGCCATCTGCATTCCATATTCAGTTTATCTCCTCACTTTTTATCAAGGAAGATTTCATATTGCATCTGTCAAGGTAGGGAAGTCCAAGGAATTGCAGTTCAGAAATTAAGGACCCTGAGGTAGCAGCTCACTTCTGTCTCGTCTTTTCATTTACACTTTAAACAGCCTTCAGAGAGATGGGTTGCTGCTTCTGGGACCCAGCGAAGAAAGTGAGGAATAGATAAAAGCTAAACTTGTGGTGGAGTGACCTAAATGGAACAGCTGGCAAAAGTATAGAGGCGATCCTCCAGGGTACTGAATTATACCTTCAGGCTTGGATTAGTGGGATGTTTAACAAAGAGATCCATTTGCCAAAAGGATCTCAGGCTGATTTTTAATTATGGAACCAGCACTTCCTTCAACGTTTGCAAATTATTGAGCTTTTTTTCCTCATGTAAAGTGTAGAGTAGTAATTGTTGGCTTTTGGCTCTTGCTTTTGCTTTTCTCAAACTAAAAATATTTGCATCTTCTTGAATTAACCATATGAATACCTGGAGCGTGAAGCATTTCAACAGTTTTTATGTTATGAATAATGATTTGCATGCTCTGTGAAAAAAATAAATAACTTCAAATATTTATTGTTTTACTTATAATTCTGGAATGCTCTTGAGTGCTTGTAATAGGATGAAACTTTTCTTTAAATTGAGGGAAACAGTATTTATAGATCCTTTGTAGTCATACATATCCATTGTATTTTAATGAATGGTAATTGGAATGTAAAATCCTATTTAAAATGTTTTTTAGTAGAAAGATGCCTCAATTATTTTCCATATTTTACAGCAGAGCAATGCAGGACAGGAAAAAAAATGGAGCTACATCTGTCAGAAACATCTATTTACCAGCCAACATTCATATATAACATTTTTTCTTTTGAGATAGGCATTATTTCCTTGTCTGTTATCAGCTAATACTGCCATAAATTTCTTAAACCTCTGTGGGAAAACCTCCTCCAAATCACATGAAATAATGATGCTCTAGCATGATATTAAATTTTCAAATGGGAGATGCATCAGGGAAATTCATGAGGAAGTAATAATGTGTGCTAAATACATATGTGTTTAGTGAAGAGATTCTCCTAACTGTGTCTCCTTAACATTTTCTGAGGCAGTCAGGCTGAAGAGGCAGGCCAGTGTAGTAAAGTATTTCTGGGAAGTTTGTTGTAATACTATACCTGATTACTTTAGGCAAAAAAAGGGCTAACAATGTGGCTGGTGGAGGAGGGACCTCCTCCCTCAACAAGGATGTTGTCACTGTCCTCACTTCCTACAGACCATAACACCTAAAATAAACACAGTTAGTCATTGTGCCTTTTGCTTTGCTCTTTTGAAAAAGCATTTATCAAGCAGGTTCTTTCAAAGACATCGGATTGGCAAAGGTCACATAAGATTGTTTTGATGATCTTCACTGTGTGCCAATGTTATCAAGTCATGTGAGAGATCGGTGAGGTGCTTGGCATGTGATGTCATATAGGTGATGTTTCTCTCTTGAAAAAACCCCCAAAAATGTGCAGTTAAAATCTTGTTTGCCCCCACTATTGCTCCCAGGGTGAATGGCATAGGGAACTTCATATATTTTTATGTTGGTAGCATAATTGTTTAGAAATTATCTTGTTCAGCATTTCTAACATTAGCAGTAGTCATTATGATTACTTGAAAAGAAAACACCTCAAAATTTTGCTCCTGCCACAGGCTTCATTTTTCCTCTTCCATCTCATTTCAATATTCTTTCAATATGTTACTCAGCCAATAGCTAAATGCAAATTGCAGGTTTAAAGCCATTTTAACTGAAGCATTAAAAAAAAATCTTATGATGGAACAAACTGCAATTTTCTATATACAGAAAAGTTTCTGAATAGTGAGATATGCACTGCATTACATATAATTGGAAAACACGCTGCAGTTTCAGTAGCTGCTTAGGCTTAGACCTTAAAGTTGTAAAGAATTCTTTTTCTTCACAATGATGTATTTAGCAGAAGCTGAACATTCCATGTTGCTAATCTGCACAAAATGTATTGCATATTTTCCCCCAGAGTTAGCTTCAAATAGAAGAGAAGATACAAAACCTGCAGATTAATTTTAGGCTTCTGTTAAAAATCAGCAATTGCCTAGGTATTTCTTTTCATCATGGAAAATTAGCTGCAAGTTGATAATTGCATTCCTTGTTCATCAGACCTGTGTAGCTTTCTGAAAGTGTGCATAACAGAGAATTGAATTTGAATATCTTGAATAGCTGCATATGAAAACTCTTGGAGTGTAATGTTTCAATGAACATTTCTTCATTCCATTTCAATAGAAATTAAAATTCTCTTATGAATATGCAGTTTCTTACACTGCTTGGGTTTGGGGGTTTTTTTGAAGTTTTTGGAGGGTTTCAAATTTTGGATTAAGTGAGAGAAAGGGAAGGAAAGGACGTGAAACTTTGTAGGTCAAGGCAGGATATTTTTGAGGTATGTACCACTTTACATTCTTGAAATGGATGGTGGTAGAAATTTCTAGCTTTTCTTTCAAGTAAACCAAAATGTGCCTTCTTTGAAGAAATTAAAATTTTAATTGAGTTGAGGGCTTTCTCATTAAAATTTTCCTGTCTGAAAATGAGAACAACTCAGACCATCATGTTCAACAGTTCAAAAACCGCTTGAGAAAACATTAACTTTTAAAGGCACTAAAACTTCCATCAGAAACCAATCCATTCTTTCGTGTAGAAATACTGAGGAAAGCATTTATGTGAAAAAAATATTGTCAAATTTCTGAAAATACAGACCAATTAGTGAGATTTAATTTAGATATTTGTGACTGACTATGTATCATGTATATGTTAGAGCTGATTTATCACTATATTCTTGCCTTATTTGCAAAAAGAGACTCCTACTTATTGAAATATTACTGAAGAATCTAGCTTTCCCCACAAATTACACATTTTTTGCATAAATGTGCCTAATTACCTGAATTCAGTTTTGATTAGCAGTGTTAATTGATGCAGCTGTGGATGGGCTCTGTTTACCTAAATTACCATGTGCAAACAGCAATACGTTTGAAAGTGAATATGCTAAACTGAAAATACTAATTAGCTAAGACAGATTGTTATTCAAGTCACATCTCAGAGCTTTTTAATGAAACCCTGAATGTGTCAGGGCTTTATGATATTCAGACAGAAATGTCTATATTACATATGAATTCTAAATTTAATTCAAGGGAACAGATGGGATGTCGACCAGGGTTCTTCTCCGTCGCTTCCAGTATTAATGTGAATATTTTACTCTACTGGATACATTTTTGAGTGTATGTATGTGAGAGAGAAAGGAGTGTGTGTGAATGTGTGTGAGAGAGAGGAGGGAGCCTCCCTTATTGTGTGCCTTGACAATGTGCCAAACAGGAACATCTAACTGGTCTATTTTTGACTGACATATTTACAAATTATAGGCACCTACTTTCCCAGAATGAAGATAAACAAACTATTTTGCAAATGTAATAAGGCTAGATAGTAAATGGAATAAAATCAAATAACAGAAAGATTAAACAGATCTCATTAAAAGAACTTTTGCAACAGCAGAGATTTCTCCTTTTGCAAGAATTAAAAAAAAATCCAGTTTTTCATATAATAGGACAATTGGGCTGCATGTTTCAGAGTGTCGTGGAAAGGCTTTTAACTGCACTAATCTGACAAATTTTCCTAATTTTATTTAGAGCAGCAGAGATTAAGGTATTCCATTATTGCACTTAATCCCTCTTGGTAGTTCAGTTGGATGCAAACCTGTAAATAAGTCTTAAAGTAGTACAAAATAATATCTAGAGCATAAGTGCTCTTAATATAGATCAGCTGCCACACAGCATATGTCCAGTTGTGAATCCATTTATTTTTTTGCTTCAGAGCTTAAATATCCAGGGGTCAGCTCCCATGTGAAATTCAGTAATTCCATCAGAAGCCTTACGCACAATGTCTTGACAAAATGAAAAGCAGGGGCTGTAAGTACTGCACCTATTTGTACCAAAATAATAATTGGAGTTGTAATGTTCTAATTTTCCTTTTTGGACAGTTCTTTCACAAATGTTCTCAAGATATTTGTAGTGGTCCTGGCTGAATATAGGTAGCTGCAGTTATAGTTATAAAGAGTGTCAGATCTTTTGATCTCAGCTGGTTGGAATCTACTTTCTTCTGTGTGTTGCAATGACAGAGAGAACTCTTTTGACTCTGCTATTCCACTATTATGGTGAATAGAAATTGTCCTGGTTACTTTAGTTTTGTGGACACAATGCTCCTTTTTAAAAGGTTCAATAGTTCTGTTTTTGTGTAAGTTGACACGTAGAGCTGATGATACTTTCTACAAGTAATTATCTAAGGTCTTAAACTTTATACCTGAATCCTTTAGTCATGGCCTCTTGTACTCCATTAGCAGAGGCTTTACAGATGGAACATATTCCTAAAAAAATTAGTTCCAGGTACCTTCATTGTTCAGCTGACAATTAACTCTGGCTGAAGAGGAGAACAGTAGTGGTACAAGTCAGATTTGGACCACTATGATAAAAAAATTGCTTCATTCCTATTACATTGCTAAATATGAGTGATCCTCTATAATGAACTGTCTCTTCAGTGCAGACATCTGACCCAGGAAAAAGCTTTTATCCCTAATAAATCACATTTAGCAGGAGCTCTGAGTCATAAAATGTTATACTAGACCATTTAATGTCAAGTACTTCACCACCCTCAATAGAGCTTGACTTCTTTATGCAAGAAGTATTGGAAAGAGAAAAAGAGAGAGAGAAGCATCAACTCATGAAACACAGAAAGAGGGAGACACACAAATCCAAAGTTTAAAATTTAGTTTTAAGATGGAGTTGGAAAAAGTCATGAAAATTGGGGTCCAGACATTGCTCTCACTTGCAAATTTCTGGAATAAATGATTCATAGACAAGATCTTTTGGGCGGTTGATGATCTTCAAATAAACTGGTAGATGAAAGAAAGAATGGATTAACCCATAGCTTAAAAGAATCTACTAAGGCCTTTTTTTCCATAGAAAATAAAGCAGCAACTTCCACATAAATGTTTAAAGAAAGACCACACTTGATATAGAAAATCTCTCCTAACTTTGACCTTTACCATTGTTTGAGAGCAAAATCAGTGGGAAAGAAGTCTGCAGTATTTGCTTTTGGCCTTTAAAATAGAAGTTCAGGCCAGAATCTTGGTGGCAGCAGTCAGCTGTTACTTAGGGCATCTATATGATACAGCTGCAAAAGCTGATTTAGCCTTGCAACAAGTTCTTGTTTCCAGTCAAGAGTGTAAATTGTGCATGATATCTCCTGACACTTGCTATGCATTCTACAGAATTTGTATAAAATTGCTTACCGAAGAGATACAATAACATTTTTTAAGATTATATCTTTATTTAGTCCCTAAATTAGCTAGTTTAGGCATAGACTAACCAAATAACAATAAATAAATACTTATGAGTTCTGCAGTCAACCCTTAAATAAGGACGCAAATATCATACAGGAAAAAGAACATAGTGTCATGACTAATTGCCTGTTTTGCTTTTATTTCTCAAAAAAAATCTGCATCAATAAAAGTGAGTAGTCATCAAATTCCTATTGAAAATAGATCACTTTTGGTCAACTGGAACTGAAACGTGAAATTTTTGCATAGTCCATGTGAAAGCCATGGATATAAGCACCCTCATAAAAAGATCTGAAGTATCCAGGAGACTTGGTTCTTATGAAATGTACTTAACCTGAACAGCAGACATGAACCAAGGAGGAATAACAGAAAAGGAGATTGCTTCTCCTCACTCAGCATCACCTTTACCAGTTTTACATTCCCACCTTGTGCAATGACATTACATCTATGGTCGGGAACAAGCCCATCTAAAAATGGAAATGGTTTCTAGCACAATTTATTTATATATTTGATTTGAAATCTTCTGTCTTGCTACTTACTTAACCATTCATGTTGAATTTTGCCTTTTTTTTTTCCTACAACAGAAAGACCAACCTGCTGCTAATGTAGAAATTCTCTCTTCATCTCCACCTTAAATGCCTTTGGGTTTTTATTTGTCAGTCCACATTATTGGAATTCTTGTCATACAGGGTTGACTTGGAAGGAAAGATGAGACACTGTGCTGTATTGGTCTTCCTTCTGTGGATGAGTTGACTGGCTATATATATTCATCCCCTCTGTTTGGACATTTTCAGTGGATTCTGGGGATTTTTTGGTTACAAAATCAGGGCAATGTTTCTGGTCTTCCAAGCAATTAATATGTCCATTTTGGTTCTGTGGGCTGCCTCTTTGACTCTTTAAGTTATTTCTCAAAAAAAGGAGACTGCTCTTGCCGCTTTGGGGAATCTTTTATAGAGTCCAAGTCAAAAAGTATCTTCTGCTTTAATGGATAATTTTTGACATTCTTCATATCTCTTCTAATTTCCAGCATTGAATTTTTGAAATCTGATGCATTCTGAAGTAGTTGTTTTGTTCTAAGTTTACTAAAACGCCTCACAGTGCACTTACAAAAAATAACTTACACCTCAGTTACTCACCTGAGCTTTTTTAAGGTCAGTTTTAGTATAAATCTATTTCACGATTAAATGCTCGCTATTTTTCAAGTTCATTGTACAACATTAAGCAATTAACATTCGCCTCGAAAAAGGGAAGCACGTATTACATATCCTATCTCTTTCACATTGCGCTTCAAAGTATCCATTGGTACGAAGGGTCCCTGTTTAAAAATGCCTTCAAGAGCCTCCCAGAAGTGAAGTCCTCTAGTCTCTTCCAGATTCTTTGTCCCCCCTTCCCCAGACTCCTTTTCTCTTATAGTCCAGTTGCTATTTTACGTTCACTCTGTTTCTGTGCTATCACTGTATCTCACCCATCCTTTTCCCTGATCCTCTTTCATGTCTGTCCCTTTCTCCTTGTGCTTGATACACAATTTGGGTAATTTTGATTTTTCTAGTTGATCGTATTTTTCTTCTACTTAAAGCTCTTAAGGCTGACCATGAGTTTTAGTTTGGTCTTCATTACACTGAATTGCTCTGTCTTTCTAATAGTGTCTGAGTAATACTATGCACCTGAAAAAAAAATTCTTTTACCTTTGAAAGGCAAAACCAAAGTGTGTTATTCTAGACATCTGGGAGTACTATCACTAAGAGTGAAATTTTTTTTCTAAGTGTCTTGTGTCAGCATGGATTTAAAAAGGTCTTACAAATTCCTATTTGATCAACTATTTCTGTGCTATCCCAGATTCACACTCACTTTGTATGTGAACTTTTTCATGTGCTTTCCTCTGCTAGATGTTCTTATGCCTCTTCTGCTCAGATTCAGCTTTGACCTTCATTTATTCATTCATTAATTTACTTCATGTCTATATTTAAAGCCACCATATGTATGTCAAAAGGGCAAGTGTAATAACTCTGTGATATCTGCAAACTTCCATCAAATCAAGGCCGAGCACTAAAATTTCTTTTTCACATCACTGTCTTTCTTAATTTTACTTTAAAATTAGATTTCCTAAGTTTTTCTCTGTTCAACAGAGATTAAATTGTTCCTCTTCTATTTCTTTACACTAATTAGAAACAACTTACTATTAATCTAAAATTACTTTCAGCTATCGAAAACTACACAAGATAGTAAGAGAAGGAAAAGCAGAGCCAGTCAGTACCACCTTTTCTGCCACATTAAAGATAGTCTGTTTTTGTGTTGTTGTGCATGTCTCTGCAGAAATATGGTCAGAAAGGAAGACTCAAGCTATGTGAATAAATTCCTTTCTTAGAAAACTTCATTAGCTCCTTTGTCTATGGCATTAGAGATGTCTTCTTTTCAACCTCACATAACTTTGTTCTCACTACCTCTCCTCAACAGTCCCTCATTTATTATTGTGTTTCCCCCATCTACCTTCCTCATCATAGATGACAATGATGGAACCCTTTCTTCTGGCAGATATTGTATATGTGTTTGTGTGTGTGTGTGCGCACTTGTGTAAACTTATAAAGTTCATACTTTGGGCCAGTTCCTGTTTCAGACAGAACTGGCGTGAAATGAGTAAAGCTTCAACGTAAGTTTGTAAGTTTTCTTATGTTAGAATGTCTATTATTGAACCATTTCAGGTTTCAATCGTCAGCTGTGCCAACTGAGAAATACAATGAACTTTATGAGTATTTGAATTCAGTTTGATTTTTCCTGAGTGTGTATGTATGCACTGACTGATGCTTGCACAGCAGTTATGAACCAGTCTGTGTGTGGCATTTTTATGTTGCCATAAACACAGAGCATTTAAGTTGAGTACCTGCTGCGAGAGACATGATTTTTGAATAATGGCTTTTCCAAGCCTATAGGTTCTAAGAAGGAAAATTGCAAGACCAGATAAAAATATGCCTAACTGCATTTAAAGTAGTGAAAAAGGCTGTCTGAAAGTTGTGGTTGCATAATATAACAAGTGTGTTTCTGTCTGTATTTGGCATACTCATGTGTATGCATGTACAAATGCATAGCCCATCAAAATGGCTGTGAAGATCACACAGAAAATGCATCAAAACTCTCACCATCTCTCTCTTCTTTTTCTTGACAATTCCGCTTTGGTTGACCATTTTGGGGGCATTTGGAGCATATTCCAGTAATTGCCAGTGTCTTTTTCCAAACAGCCTAAAAAGTGCTTTTTCCCTTAGACGAAAATTATCTGTATGCTTATTAGTCCCCAGAGTAGTATTAGACTGTATTTAAATCAGAGACTATTTTTATGTTAATTTTCTCTCTGGATATGAGAGTAGAAATTTTACTTTTGGAAAGAAGGAATAAAACTTGGACAAATTCCCAGTGCAACAAAATACTTCTTTCCAAGCGCATGAGCTCTCAGATGTGTAAAATCAAATCTTGGTAATATTTTACCCAGCCTTTTTTTTTCTCTCTTTTGTTAGATTGTGTAACTTTTAAATCCTTTTGCTTTGATTGTCCTTTTCTTTTTGTACCTATACAGTTTGAGTCTGCCTTCAACAATGCTAGTGTGCTCTAAAATGTTATGCACGATATTAACTCTCTCCCCATTTCCTCATTATAGTATGAACTTTGATTCTTTACTTGTTCCATGTATTTCTCTATAAGGTCTCTTTCTTCTCTTTAGACTCTGTAAGTCCATGCATGTGTGAAAGAGAGATAAAAGAAAGATTTTAGGCAAGTCACTATCTTTTCTTTTCATTTCCACTTCAGCCATAAGGCCTCTGAGGAAAAAAGGTAGAGATTTTGTTTGGTTGTGGTCTGTGCTGGAAGGAGCTGGGGACTCCAGGTACTAATTTGATACAAGTAAAGGAAAAAAAGCCCCATTCTTATAAATAGCATGACATAGAAGGAAGGCATAAATATGAATGGTACCATTTTAACTCTTGGTCTTGTTTGTCAAAGACAAACATGCTGTAACTGATCAAATACTGAAATGTTACAAGGCTGCAGTGGACAGCTACAAAATAATGAAAACACTCTATTTCTTAACTCAATGAAGATTCTTCAGGGCAACAGGTGCATCCATTCTAGCTTATATAGTACAAAGTAAAATGACTTCTTGATGGTCCTGACCATTCACCAATGGCTTTATTTGTAATATATTATGCATTTATAGATGAATACATATTTATATGTATGTATTATGTAATTGAAAGGTTAATTTCACTTGACAAACAAGGAAATTCAGCAAAAAGTGCATATAACTGCCTTCTGCCTTTTGTGTGGCTGGACATGGGTCAGTGCGGTGTCAGGACAGAAAGCCAAAGAGTAAAGCTAAAACTCTTTAAAAGAAATGGTTGAATACCTAAATTCAATGGTAAATGGTAGATGTTAAAGAAAGTCTGCCCTTAAAAAGAGCTTTTCTTACCACAGCTACTAGGTTTAAGTGATTTCAGAGTTCAATTTTTGGAGTAGAAAGCACAGAGAGTCACCTTCACTCAGAGTGAAATCTGAGGCCTGAAAAAAAGACATTCATCTATTATGAACACAAAATTTGAAAAACAAACCTATGGTGCCTGTATTGCTTTATATAAATTCTAGTTTTCTTGATGATACGAAAAACAGCATTAGAAGAACCTTGGCTGCATCTCCATTATACTTTTGTAGAACAGCCAAACACTTTACTCACATATATCTTCTGGGTTCCAAAACCAGTTCTAATATAAAGGAAAAAATGTACAAAAATTGACATTCAGTTTTATTAATATTTATTTATAGTGAGTACAACTTGGAGAGGATTCAACAATATCCTGAATAAAGATGTTTTCTGACAGTTGATTTAAGTTTTCTCCAGAAAAAATGGTGAAGGGCCTAAAGTTCAATGTGCAATGCCCAAATCATTAAGAACTTATCAGAGAATCCTTTTAAACAATTGCTGATTGGAAATGTATTATCATCTTTCTTCTTAGAAACACAGGCAAATTCAAATTATAGCAACTGTTGTTTATCAAATGTTTAGATTTTCATTAATATGATCAACCAACAGTGAATTGCTAGCTGAAATGCTGAGAGGAAAAATCACTTATAAATTCCTCCTTTACCTATGTATATTTTTTGAGGTCCCTTCATTATAACTTTAATAACAAGAAAGGATTTTCTCTTTCTTCCCACTAAACCTACATAAAATGTTATCTCTGCTGCAGTACATATGGTATTTTAATTGCATTTCATTGTTGTCAAACCTAATTTATTGCATGTTAAGTCTAATTATATTAGAGCTGTGAGCTGAATCAGTGGTCACATGAGAGAATTTGGCAAAATATACTATTATGCATAGTAAATCCAAAAGTGTTGTTTTTTTCCTATTTCTTGAAGAAGATCTGTTTTATTTTAAGAATGAGTTGCCATTCAAGACATAAATGTTATATCTAGTAAGTGTATTGCAGCCTTTTTTGAGAGTACTTTATTTCTTCTGTATAGCAAAAAATTACAGGTTCAAATTACACACATCATAGAGTGGCTTTTAAGAGAAAGCAAATGTTTGCTAAGTGATTAACTGACAAAGAATCATAGAGTCATTAAGTTGGAAAAGACCTTTAAGACCATCAGTCTTTGGGACCTATTCTGAAGCATACAAAACAGGTTTAGCTGGCCCAGTATGATGTAAGATGCTGAAATGTTTCCTATGTCTTCATTGAGAAACTTTTTATATTGAGCTTAACAAAAAAGGCAAAACCAAAAGCACACAAACAAACAAGCTCACCAGCCTTTTCCAGCAGCTAGTCCATTCAGAAAGAGGACCTGTTGGAGTATTTGGAAGTAGTAAAACCAGTAGCCAGCACCTAACACTGCTTTCTGAAGTTAATCTTAGTAATTATACTCATATCCATCTCTCAAGCATTTCTTCCTCATCTGTGAAATAGTTACCTAATTCTTTTGCATGAGCTATGTATGTGAGCAACATGGCCTGCTGCAGGTGGAAGTGATGGTGGAGCTCATCTAAAACTAGGATTGTGTCTGGGACATGCTCTGAAGCCAGATTTTTGTTCTGGTTTTTCTGGGCTTTTTTGTTTGATTCGACTTTTTCCTCTTAAGAAGAGGGATGCAGCTTAGGCATGTCAGCTGGTCAGAACAAAACTGAAGAATACATGGATGATATCTAATTTTGGTAAAACAAATATGAGAATGCAGCCCTCCCTCAAGTCCTGTGAGGACTCTGGTTGTTGGTCAGGACAGACAAATGGAATTTCCTTTGTTATCAGCTGTATGGAGAGGAGGAACTTTGTATCAGAAATGAAGGGCAGGATTCATTCAAGTGAAAGGCCTTACAGGGAATACCTGCCTTGTAGCCCTCATGATTACGTGCTTCCAACAGAAAAATATATTGTGTGGATTCATGTTTTTTCAATTGGCTAATATCACATGCTGGCTGGGTTTCAGTAATCTAGTGTTCACAAGACAAAGGCACCTACAGTTCTTTCATTGTTAGAACACAGAATTGCAAGGTCTTCATTTTCAAATTGAATATATACAAATGCCACAGTCTCCTGGTCACACAGAGAAAAACAGAAAGTAAGACATCCTACTGGTGGGATCCTATTACACCAACTGGTGTTCCACTTAGATCACAACACTTTAGTCTTAAAGGCTGTAAAGGAAAGAAGTGTGATTCCTGCACCTAACTAAATAATTTGTTGTCAAACTGTGAGAATATTGTTTAAAATGAAATCCTGATTAGAAGTAAGTGAACATTTCTCACCTTTCTGAGCAAACTGTTTAGGTGGTTAATTAAACCTATTGTTACAGTGCAATTTAGCAATATTTTGGATTTTGTGCAATTTTATCATCAGCATGGCTAATAGTCATATGGGAGGCAAACAGTATCATAGAAATTATTATAAAAAGGTAGAGGGTGCTGTCACCTATGTGTGAGGGATAATAGGATCTGCTTCTCACATGTTTTTTGTCTTAGAGTGAGAGGGATGTCATATGAAACATTTAAAGATCTACCCCTCCCATATGTGGTACAATGAATCTTCTGTTATGTGTGCTGCCCTTGAGGAGACAGGAAAAAAGGAATAGCAAAAAAGGTAGTGAGTGGGAATGACATCATGCTAATTTGTTGCAAATGGCATCAAAATATGTTGATGGGGGAATATTTTTGGAAAATTGAGTTTGGACATTAAATGTTTGTGTCTTGAACAAATATTTTTTTCATGATGAGTAAGGGTTTTTTTTGGCAAAAAGATTGATAGGGTGCATGAGTTCGACTTTGAGCTTATGTCAGAACTTACAACAGAACTTAATTTCTCTGTCTCTCCTTCTGTTGGGAAAAACAGTTTGTTTCTTACTTCCTTTCAGAGGCATAAAGTGCTGGAGGAGTGGATATATATATATGCAACTCTTCTGCTGCAATTTCATGTTACCCTCTGATGTACAGGGCTTGAAGGGAGGGAACATGACCATATGGAAATGGCTTTCTTATCCAAGTGGAAACAGTTTAGTCAGCTTGCAGGAGGGGTCATAAACCCCTCAAAATATTTCTTAAATAATACAGTAGAGAAACTCACAGAGCTGTACTTTAATGGCCATTAATTGCCTCTGCTGTACATTCAGGGTCAGGATACATGGAATACATATGCTTGTATTATGAATGGAAGGAAAAAATATCTTCTGAGCAAAAGAAAATCTAATGTTAATTAAAATTTTCCAGGGGTTGGGTTGGGTAATTCTTCTTTTGTGTTCTTAAGTCTCTTTTGATTTTAATTGCATGACAAAACATTGACTGTAAGTGTAATGTTAGCAAATGTTTATATTTGATTACAAGCATCTGTGAATGCTAAGTCAAAGAATTGAATTACTTTAATTGGGGTGGGTTTGTTTTCTGTTTCTTTACGAGGTTTTTTGTATTTTGGGGATTTTTTTCCCCAAGATGTCCTCACTGGTAATAAAGCTTGTACTGTCAGTATGCTGAAGGTCATTCCTATTATCTATTCAGTAAGATCTGCTCCCTTTTAGGTGAAAAAAAAATCAACTGAGCATCCCTAAAAACGTCTAGAAAATCCTATTACACTTACTGAATTCCAGTTATGTATTTCATATTCACATAGAATTCAATGAGTGCTCAAATCAAATATGAACATTTGTAGCAAGCTTCCAATGTTATGCACAGGGTTTCCCTCCCTCCCCCTTCCTGTGCTGTCTTAGAGAAACAAGGAAATTCTTCTCAGATATGACACAGGATAAAATGAAATGAGTAACATTAAAACATACCTAATACTGTGTGATATGTTCTAAAACTGGAAACAAAGGTAGGGTATGTCTTATCTGTCTGTCGTGACTCCCCGTGCATCTGTCTATCTCTCTAGAGCAAGTCAATAAAAATGATTAGAGCTGGCACCTCACAATCGTACACCCTTAAAGCATGAAGCAATAATACTGTGAAGGAAATTTTTTTTTCTGACCTTTTCAAATTACATCCAACTGTCTAGGGAATTTCTCAGTGACTAGAGGTAATAAAGTTCAATCCGTTTTGCCGGTCGGCTTCAAATTTAGCTCCTCAGAAGCCCTAACTTATCTATTCTTTTTATCTTGGCCTTGGCATCTATTCAGTACAGTAATCCATGCATCTAATCTTTTTTTTCTCTCCCCTCTCAGGTTTAGCTGGTGGATCATATTGTGAAAACTGCAGCCATGAAAGGCCCTCCATTTAGTGCACCCTTCAAAACGAAATGTTAGCATGGGAGGCTAAGCTGGTATGTTGCCTTTGAGAGGCTCTTGTTGAATTTAATTAGCTTTTAGATTTCATCTCCATCTCGCATCTCTGCTTTCACCATTGTGTGTGATTTAGGCTTCACTGACTTCCATTATTTAAAACTTTTCCAACTTAGCTGTGCCACTTTAGAATAATGAGGGAAAAGTAAAGTTTAAAGTTCATTGTCTTAAATTGATTTCTAATTAGTTTTTATGATATGAGCTCAGAAACAATAGAGACACAGCTGTTCAGTAAGTTAGGATTCAAGTGACAAAGACAAGCAACCATTTCCTCATGTCTTGTTTCTCATTGCACTCCATGAAGTGCTCCACAAAAAACAGGTAAAGAATGTTTTTTGCAAAATATTACTTTAATTATTTTTAAATTTATAAAAAACTGGGCTTTACTGCTGTCTCTTCCCTGAAATATTGAGTCAGTGTTTAGATATATATGTGATCTGCTAATGAATGATCTGCAGAATATTTAAAATGCATGCATACCTAAAAGCACCTGTAAAACACTTCCTTTTAATCGTGTAAGTAATACTTTGGAAGACATATGTCTCCCATGTTAGCTATCTTAATAGAGTTGTAAGAAAAAGGAGCAGCTACAAAATGGTTTGATAAAGATAGGAGGTTTGATTTGTTTTTTCCTTTTTTTTTTTCCTGAATTATTCTTCATTTTGATTCTCTCTTCTGAAGTGAAGGGAAACATGGTCAGATGGGTAAAGTACAAAATTGGGAGTTTCTAGATCTTGACCCTGTATATAAATGGGCTCCTGCCAGGGCTGTAATGTTTGTCAAGTCACTCAATCACTTTGTACAATAACCCTGGCTATTGTGAAAAGCTCTCAGGGAGTGCTCAGCAAAGGATAAGCACAGGGTAGAATCTGACTATTTCACTGTGTTTAATTGATTCAAAATGAATCTAAAATTAAATAGGTTCATTTTTAATCAAAATATATTGTGCTCCATTGATACTAGCCATGTTGAAAGTGGGATAATCAGTAATTTGAAGGCCTTTCATGCCTGAAAGAATGGCATTCTCAACAAAATTACTGAGGATATCTTTAATTCCGAAATTAATTTAGGAAAAACAGTACCCCATATTGGTAAGGCTTCTCACATTCACAGGTGTTTTTTTAGTGTCCTTGCTGTAACTTCCTGAAAAGAAATGTTGCTAAATTGACAGATCCAGTTATATTTTTAATGAAGCAGGAATAAGCATTTCAAAATTCTTTTATTAGTTTAGTGCAGAAGATAACATACCTAAATTTGCAATATGCTACATCATGTCCTTGTTTCAGAGATAATATGGAGGGACATAATAGAATGTACATGAACACTCAGCTTGGTATTAAAATCAAGTTAAATAAATGTTTGTAGGGATATGTTCATTTACTTTCACATCTTGGAAGCTCTGCTGATAGAGTTATTTTTTAGTAGAATCAACTGTTTTTCAGTCTACATGAATTAGGCTTCTCCTGATACTCCAGCATTCAGGTTAGTCTCTAGATATGGAGACAAGCAACCCAAAAGGCTCCATAGTTTACCAAGGATCAGAGGTCTGAGAAATACCTCATGGAAGAAGCAAGTTTTAGCTTCTCAAAGCAATGTCACTGTTGCTATATCTTTATATATATATATTTTATCAGTTGGTGTTTGAAAAACATACAATAAATATCCCCCATAATATTTCAGGCAGAAATAGATAGGAATGGGATAACTTTGAATGCAAGTGGGATATTAAGGTAGTAGCAATGTGAATTTTCTTTCAATGAACAAGTTCTCATTTCCAAAATGCTTTCTAATTTACAAATCTGAATACTGAGTAGCAGCAGTTCTGCTGACAAGTTTTTCTACCATACTGATGGTTTTCAGCTCAAAAGTATTGAAAATTAACTTCAAGGAGAAAATATTTTTCTTATTTATTTATTTATTTATTTGAATTCTGTTCAGCACACTATATAGTACATAAAAGGATCTGTGTTGTGATATCCAAATGCTTACATTGCATTTCTTGGAATGTCTGTATGAACAACCATGAAGCTAAAAGTATTGTTTTCCACTTGGTATGTAGCTATGTTTTACTTACTTACTTGGTGAAAGCCAGACATTATGGATTGCTGAAGGCCTCAACACCTCAGAATGATATTCTAGCTTTTATTGTTACTGGGGAATATTGAAATCTTCTTTGCAAACTAATCCATTGCTTCAAGTAGTTAATTAAAAACAAACAAACCACAAGTGTCTTTCAAATCAAACATACAACATTATGTCTTGTTGTGGGAAACAACAGATGTCCTGATGCTTTCCTGGTTTAATGTCTTTATAGCTTTTCTTTCTATTCTATCTTTCCTGATTTTCATAAATAGGGAGTACAATAATAGTATACTAGGGATAGGTATATGAAAAATGGTGTTTCAGCTTTCCTTTTTCCTCAGTTAGAAAGTACCTAGTTTAACAAATCTTTTTGAGAAGAAAATACTATAGATTGTGTTAAAGTAACCCCTGTCCACGCATCAGTGGTGTTAAAATAGGAGTTTGCCTTGTGCATATCAAAGGGATTGTGTGAATGTTACTGATACACTGTTGTTCAGTGCTATTTATATTTTCATCATTAGTACATCAAGTCTTATTAATTAACTCTCTAATTTCCCAGAAAAAGCATGGTAATTTGTTGAACTGGTTGAAGGAAGGAAAAAAAAAAGCTGACCAATCTGGCATTGTAAGTTAATAGTATAGAACAAAGCATCGTCATAATTAGTCGAGAAAAGGACTTTCCCTGTTCATTCCAGTTCATAATAACAAGTGCCTCACCAAAGTGACTTAGAAAATAATACATTCAGACTGAGCAGAATTACTGCCTAGCAGATTCTATTTATCTGTAGCTTAAAAAGCAGCTGCGTTTTTGTAAAAAGCAATGAATGTGGCAGTCCTACTTAAAGGTAGAAGAGAAAGAACACCCCTTGTTTTGTAATAAGGGGATTTTCAATTTAAAAGAGAGAGAGAGCCTGTTGTGTGAAGTATGGTTATTACATTCACTGTATTCTATCTCACCCACCAGGAGGCTAATAACGAGGGAGTCAGTGGAGGAGACCAATGCCACAAGGGTTATCTCACAGCCCCAGATGCTGGATAAGTTGAAGGAGGCAGAATCGCTTTTGGATGACATTCAGGAAGGCCTTGAATGATTATCTGGTGGAGAAAAGACTATTCTTTTCAAGGTAAACAGTCCATTTCATCTGTCTGCTGTTGGTGTTGGTGTAAAATATGTTTATATAAATACCTCTAAACTTCATTTTTTATCATTTTCCAGGTTTTTTTCCCTAGATGCTGCAATGATCTATTAAGAATCCTTTTTGAGACAAAGGATCCACTCCACCTCCAACCTAAGGAAATGCTTTGAAGGAATTGACAAGCTCACTTTTAATCACAAGAGAGAAATTACCCACATGGAGTCAGCAGAAAATGAAAAAGTAGAGCTCGTGCTGTGAATAATTCCAGCAAGTGCCAAGGGGCTAGTTGAGAAATGGCTTCATGAGGTGAATATCTTTAGCTCTTACTTAGGGTTTGGTTACTGTATGATCATTTTCTCTTTTAGGAGCAATGAATATTATAAGTGTATACTAAATAGCTCTCTGAATATTTGTCAAGATGTTGACAGATTTCAGCCTTATTGTTGTTATTTATTGCAACTAATTTAGCATCTGCAAACATGCAGAAATTAATTCTAATAAAAAGCTCTCTTGAATCAGGCTGTCAGCAGAAGTTGGTCTGTGTCTGAAACCATATGTGTGAATATATGTTTGAGTCTACATGTATGTGTTTTTGTGCTTTCGTGGTGTAATGTCTGTAGTTCAGGAGGATAATATGTAAAAAGTAATCAAAGAAATGTAAGATTTTAAATGCTTCCCTCCACCCTGCAGAAACTGTGTCCCATTGTGTTGGAGGGGTTTAATATCCAATCATTTTAACAAAAGGGAAGAGAAATTATGTCACTGATAACATCCTAACCTTTCCCCTTTGGGCCTCTAATCTAAATTCATTGGTTTCAGCACGAAATTAGTTTGGTGACCTTTTTTGTTTGCTTTGTTTAACCTTCCTCTCCCAGTGGATGGGAATGGGACCTTCCATTCTTTTTTCTTTCTGGGCACATTTCTTCCATGTGCTTCCTTTTTTCCTGGGGCAGGATCAGCCCCAGGAATTCCACTTCCCCTTTGTTCACTGCTGCAGGTACTGGTCTTGTCCTCAGGGGCTTGTCCCTGAGTGCTCCCTAGGCAAGGATAAGTGACAGGGACCAGCACCCAGCACCAGCAGGGGAAGTGAGGAGAGGCTGGGGGGTTGCTGTTTGTATAGCCAGATGATTGGGCAGAGACTGGGGGCAATCCCTGGGCAGTGAAACCTGGAGCAGGTGGCAGGTTAAAGGTGTTTGGCCCTATTCTGTATCGTGTTCCTACTGGCTGGGTGAGCAAAGCCAGGCTGCATAAGCCCACTTGTGAATCCCCTTTTCCTACGCAATGAAGCAGCAATGTGACAGCCTTGGACGGAGGCCCTTTTGGGTGCAACTGCACGTGGTTTAAAATGAGCCATCTGCATCATTTTTCAGGATAGGGAAGGGAGAAGAGAAGGGGATGATTTAGGCAAACCCAAACACTTCCCACCCTGCTCTCTGTGTCAAGCCAGTAGCTTGGTTTTGGACTAGTTTGCAGACAAAGTTGTCTTCCCTTTAAAAAAAAAAAAAAAAAAGGGACAGTGGAAAAGTAGCTGTCCTGAGGAGAAACCCAGATTCTCAAACCTATGATATAAGTTCTAGTTTTCACTTTCTTCCACATATGAAACAGGGCTGAGGGAGGTGAGCAGCTGTGTTTATTTTAATACATCTATTTTAACCCTCACCTAAAAACAAATGGGAAGGTTTGGGAGTGCATTAATCTGGATCAGATTAGTGTCTCTTTCTTCCTCAAAAATGCAACCTGAGATTAATGAATATAAACTAGAGTTTCATATGCAGTCTTTAAGTCATTTGCATGTTTTATGCATGATAATTGAATTTATTTATGCACTTCCTTTCATTTAATGATTTCTCACTCTTTTCTATGCTATCAACATTATATTATGCAAGAAGTTAGATTTGGTAGGCAAGAAAGGATAGCAGTATATAAATCAAAGCCAAGTTAATTTTGAGTTCTAGTGTCACCACTAGATCAGAATTAATATTGGTCCCATGCCAGTGGGTTTATATGGCTGGGAAGATGTAAAATATTTTTTGGTAAAGCAGAGATTTTAGCTTGAGACATTTCTGATGTAGCCTAGTTTGCTTGCAAGTGCACAAGCAAAATTATTTTCAAATGGCAGTTAAATTATTGTATTGACTTTTCAATGACCCTAGAGACTTGTGTTTCTACTTGGCCAATTAGTAGTAATAAGAAGATGAATAGTAATTACACTAATAAATAACTGTGTTCAGACCAGGACCTCAGTATTATAGTCTGGGTTAGAAAATAAGGATATTTTATAATTTGTCTCATTTGGTCTTTCATCAGGAGAAATATGGACTTTGGAGCTGTATAGTAAATTTGTCATAGCCAAGAAGTCCTAGGGATGAGAGGGTCATATTTGACAGGAGCTCTGTGACAGTGGCTGTTTCAGTGTCATAAGTAGGGAATCTTGTTCTGCTTCTGCAATTAAGCTCAGATGTCTTAAAGATGTCTTAGTGTTGGAGTGCGAACTTCTAATAATGCATGCCAGGAAGTTACTAAGGAAAATTAGGGAAAAGATGCTGGTAGTGTGCTTTCATAGCGTTTATCTATACCAGTTTCTTTTGTGTCTCTTGTCTTTCCTTATGTCTTGAAAGATGTGTGTGGAAGTGATATTTTTCTGTGGCGTCCTGTCTTTTATCAGTGAATTAAATGGTTGTGTCTTGTGATTGTTTCTTGATTCTCGTAGGTAGGAATGTTTTTAAAGGCTAAAGCTTTGCTAATTTGTGATGTAACCATTTCAGTGTCTTTCTTGTCATTGAAATGTAGTTTAAAATGTTCAGTAATGTAGCATGAAATCATTGGTTAGTTTTGGAATGGTGATGAAATCATGTGAAGAAAATAAGTATTGCATCTGATCAAGATAAATTCACTCTAGTGTTTTATGGCTTTTTATTCCTATGTGATAGTAATAAAGTCTCATGTAGGGATGGAAGCCATGAAATACATTGTGAAAAATCATCAACTCAGATGGGGCCATCAGGATAGCATGCTGTAGTTGTAGAGTTATGGAGAATGATTGGAAGATGGTTTAGTGTGTCATCACTTTGACTACCATGTTTTTGCATTTTGCTTCTTCATCCTTCACCCATATAGGTTGATGAGAGGAAATCAGTTTGTCACGAGATGATCCATCTTTACATTGGTGTTCAGTATTTAAATTGTTCATACATCTTTCATTTTCTGCCAAAGATAACACTGTATATGAAACACTTAGCTAAGAATTTAATATAGCTAATAAACACATGCCAAAATGAATACAAAGAAATGCCAATGAATTTCTAAATGCTTGGAAATAAGGAAAGAAACAAAGCAAGGTCTACCCTGTTAGCAACTGGTCCAGACTCTTTATTTCCATATTTAAGAGCAAATCTGAGATGCAACCAGGGATTTAAAAATAATTATTTTTTCTGCTTGCATGTCTTTCTGAAAGTGCTTTGTTCTTTTCCTCTCTGGAACTGGGATGAAGGCTGATAGTGTTAGGCTCAGAAAAAAATTTCTGACAAATTCCTTACAGTGCTGCTATTCCACATATTGCCTTACTGCTCTATCTCCTTTGCTTTTGTATACCAGTTTCCTTTGAGAATATTTTGGGGAATGTTATTTATTTCCAATTTTTCTGTTGTAATATTTCTCTGAAGCATATGTTAATAAAACATTATTGATTTTTTTGCTACTTTGACTCCTTTATTATTTCTCTTAGGTATGATTTTTCTTTTCTCTCTCTGCTAAAAATACTGACTTTATTGTAACTAAGGTCATCTTCTGGTGAAAAGCCCCAGCAATAATTAGGCAGAATGTGTATTTCCCATTTTAATATAAATTTTAATTTCTGCTTTAAATCAAACAGCACATGGAGAAATTAACCACAATTAAATTCCCAGATGTTGTGTGGCAATTATTTCAGTCTTGCTTGGGCTTAAAAAAGGTAGACACAGGTTTGCTTCAATGGTGCCATGTGAAAGAAACGTGTAAAAATCTATAAATCACATTATCTTCAGACTCCTATTCAAAAAAAAACTATTTTCCTCCTCATGTGTTAACAAAAATTTTTCCAATAGTACCCAGGGTGTACAGCCAAGAGAATAAGCTGTGTTTATTTTTCAGCTTTTTATTTGGCTGACTTAAAAATTGTCTTCATTTTTTCAATACCTACTTTGGTTGTAACTTTTCACAGACCTGAGACAAAGTCCTTTAAACATGGGCCCCTGTACTCTTTTCCTCCATTTCTACCAATTTAATGATGAATTGCAATTAAACTATTCTTTTGGTAAATTTAATTCATCTTTACTGCAAACTATACATTGAAAAGTAGTCTACAATCCCACCTGTAGAGTGTATTTTCAGTACTGTATTTTGTTTCCAAATTATTTCAAGAGTCAAAAGTTACAGCACTCTGAAACAGAGGTGAGTTCATCCTGGGAAACAAGGCACTAGAATGGCCCAAATGTGCTTCAATAACTCTCTTCATGACATGTTTGCAGATTTAACTCCACTGACTACTTCAGAAGCAGCTGCAAGTGCCCATGAGAGTTCAGCCCTGGAGTTAATGAGCAATGGCCTGTCCTGGAGTGGTCACACCTTAATGTGTTAATGGAGGAGAGAGTGTTACTTTGGGATTATATTTTCTTTCTAGTAGCAGTTCATCCGTAGATGTTTCAGATAACCTTCTTTAGTCTATTATTTTCTGAAAAAAAATTTAGTATTTATATCCTAATTATTTTCCTTTCCTTCTGCCTCCAGGGTGGAGCAGGTCTATTTTTTTTTCTGAGCAAGAAATATGCTTTCTTATATATCCTGAAATATGATATATTCAGATATACTTCTTTTAATTATGCATTGTAAGACTGTGACAATCAGATTTTAAGTGACACCTTGCCATGATGGCAAAGAGAGTATTTTTCTTGTCAGTGTCAAATTGACTAAGAAGTGTGTATGTTTAAAATGTAGTCAGTTGTCAGAAAAAAGCAAGGTCTTGTCACAAAGATGAAATGTTAAAGTTACGTCTTTGTTTAATATATTGTAAATGTCCATATTATGTGTGTTCTTAATAAATTAACAGCCTTAGTCAAGAGCAAGAAAATGTCCTACTTATACCTCCAAAATACTGTCTGAGGTAGTGGACATACCAGCTCTCAGGAGAAGCAGCATCTTGGTAATCTCAGATCCAAGCAGGATTTCCTAAGTCTTTCTTGGATAATGCAAACAGCTTGAGGGTCACCTGTTCCTAATTAGCTACTTGAGCAGCTAAATGTTTCGAGAGGATTTTTTTTCAATTTTGAAGTTAAACTTTAGCTTGACCTGAGTTTTCAATAGATTTGGTCAATCCTATGTGTTGCTTTGAATGAGTTAACTTGGTTACTTTTAAAACATCAGTAAGAATGGAAATTCCAAGAATCATTACAGAAAAAATTGTTTGATTCCTATTTGGGACAAATAGGTTTTTTACTGTTTACTTATGTTTCTTAGTGTTTAGGGTAATTTTTCCTACTACCACAAGAAAATATGGTGGGGAGGGTGTCTCCTTGATACTTCAGCCCTGGAAGCACTTGTGCATCTGAAAATTGTTAGAGGAGGTATGTGGGAGTGCCCTGTTCTGCTAAAATCTGGAGACTGACAGTACTCAGAGGTGATACAAATTTGGTGCTTCATCTCTGGCCAAAGTTCTTGCATTTTCTGCAGAATTTTCTGTGAGTGCAGGTCTGGTCATGCTGGGGAGCTCCCCACTTATGATCCATTTCAATGCGTTTCTGTGGGATATTTTTGCTGTCTTCATTGTAGTCTTTTTCCATTGGCAATAAGACCAGACTAGGAAACAAAATGCAGGGGGACAGGGAGAGGTAAGTAGGCAGTGGAGATGGGGAGCCAAAGAAAGGATCAGGGGGTTAGTGAAAGCTGCATGACTGGATTCATTCCAGCCCTCCTCTGCAGAGAAGCTTTTGTGAAACTCACTGTGACTCCTGAAAGGCAGGTCCCTATTCATCCGGCCACTGAAGGAGATCATACTAATAGGCTCCAGGATCACAAAGACACTCACCACCTGCTGTCAGGAGTGCAGGTCAGGCTTTGTTTGCTGTGCTGAATGCTTTTTTTATTTAAAAACTGCAGTGTAGGTATATATTTGGCGGAGTTTATGATTCTTTCATGTCAGCATTTCAGATTTTAAAAGATAAAAAAGAAAAACAGATACTGTCCATATAGTTGCAGGTAGACATAGAACGTATTTCTTGCCACTGACTCAAGGTAGAGCTCAAAAGAAATTTCTGGAATGTGCAAAAGTGTAGATAATAAAACCATATCTCAAACAATCCGATTTAAAATTAAGACATTAAATTTAATGTATTTTTATTTTCATAAATAAAATGAAATTTTATTTCATTTTTATTGAGGATTATTATTTTGGCAGACAATATTAGTATGCCCAACTTTTCTAAAGTAACAATGTATTTAAGTGCTCATTGAACTTTTTACCTTAAAACTTTTGCATTTAATTTCACATTAACAAAATGGATATTTAATTTTATTTGGCTTGTCAGAAGGAAAAAACAATCTACATTTGTAACAAGTCTATCAAATTTCTCCTTTGGGAGAAATAGAAAACAAATTACCTGTAATATAGAAAATGTTCAGTGTAGACTGTTTCACATTCCCAAAATTTAATTTATATTAATCCAGGATTCCCCAGATTGTTTAACTTTGTCCTGACATAAATCACCAAATCTGAAATCTAAACATCATAAAGAATATGTATTTGAAATCACAGGAGTTCTGCCAGTGGTGTCTGAAGTGTGTAATGAGTCTTGTATGTGAAACAACAGACTATCTCCTTTTTCTTACGTGACCTCACGAACACCTATTTTAAGAAATAAATTTCTTTCTGTTTTGAGATAATAGGAAACTTTTGAAGGATACATTGTGATAAAAATTGAATTAAATCAGCGCTTAAAACACCAAATATAAACATCGAAGGTATTGCATGCTTGATCCAAGGAACACAGCTGCAAATCATTTGAAAACTAAACTGTATTTTTACATCAACACAGTTAGACAAAAATGCCTTATTAAGTAATTGCTATTGTGACATAAGCTTTGTGCAGTAGCTGAATTACTTGGCAGAGCTAAAACGTCAAGCTACCTTGGGAATCTACCACATTCTTTAATTTTCTGATTGATTAAATGGATTGTTTGACATTTTGGCAGAGCTTTGAAATCACAGCATAACAAAGACGCCTTTCATCGCTCATTATTTGCTCTCTTCAGGCTTAGTGCAGATTCTTTGAAATGAAAGGTTTAAGGTGCTTCTTCCCTGGGTAATTTTTGTTCCAGTTCACATTTTTGCTAGGAGTGTCACATTTCCAACTTAAATTCCCTACTGTGTAAATGCAGTTCCTTATAATGACAGTATAACCTATGGAGATATGTAATCTTGAAAAACACTTTTATATATCTCACAATGAAAAATTCAACACAACCTGCCTGCTATCAGAGAGGCTCTTAACCCTTCCACCGCCAGCATTTTCTGGAGTGCTGGGCAAAGTGGTGGTTGTTTTTGTTCAGGCTGTGACAATGTTCAGCTCTCTGCTGACCTAGGGGCAAGAAGCCAATATTGTGCAGCAGCTTTGGGGGACAGTTCAGAGACAACCAGGTAGGTTGGAGGCCAATTGACATTGCCACCTTGGTAAAAGTCAGCAAATGCCCTGCCTAATTCCACTTCATGTCAGTAATGAGCAACAGTTAGACAAAATAATCTTACTTTCAACATAACTGCACAGTTCTCTCCACTGTGAAGCAGCTCATGAGGGTACCTACAGGCTTATAGGCAGTTCTGCACCATGCTGATTCTCAGCCACTGTTTGGTGGAGCTGGATAGCAAGCACATAGGTGAAGTGAGACCTCCAGTGTCTTCTACTCATGCATTTTAATGGCAGAAATCCTTGGGCATGCTGAGGGAGGGACTCCTGGTTTTAAGCCTGTGTCTTTTCTAGTTACGCAAATAAGTCAAATTGCTTTGATAGTTACCCTCAGAGGGGTCTGTGTGTCCTCCCTCACAGCTGTGCACAGCAGACTGGGGCTGCACAATCCTGGGGACATAGCTGTAAGAATTCCACTGCCATGGCATAATTTCTGTTCCAAAAAATTCCTTCCATGAGCCTGCATCAGTAATGCAGTTTCTAACTTACAGCAATATATTTACATGGTCTTCCGTGACTGCCAGGCATGCCCTCTGAGCTGTGATGGGCTCATGAACAGTTAGGATTGTGCACACTGCTTGCTATTCACAAAACTTCTTGCTAAGCATGATTTTCTATAATCCATCTCCATCTCTTGTGCTTCTCAAGACAGAGAAATACCTTTGAATATGGAAAAGTGGGGTAATAAACTCATGAAAATTGAGGTGCAATTCTTTCCTTTTCCCATACCATGGGAAGCAGAAATGCTAGTCTCCTGTTCAGTCACCAGGCAAATACAGATGTGTCTGCAAGGTATCAAGTTCTGCTTGTGTGTATCTAAGAACCCATGTTTGTTTCCAGTCACTACAGCTGCTTCAGAGGGGATGCTCATACCTGCCATGATTCCCTTCCCGAGAGTGCAAGTAGGATCCCAGTAATTAGCAATCTTTTTCTGAGGTTATATCTTGAATTGGAATTTGTATGGTAGCCAAGTCTGTCCTGTCTTTGACAATTTTTCTAGCTGAAGGAAAACCAGTGTTTCTGATATTTCTCTACTATAAGGCAGTTTCAAATCTAAGGTTGGAAGACACTGTGAAAGTCTATAGATAGCTTTATTTATCTGAAACAGTGATTCTTGAAGTCAAAGTTGCACAGTGCTTTGTTATAATATGTTGCTTTCAATTGTCAATACCTTGATCAGGCTGAAATTTTCTATGCCCATTGTTTTCTTCAGCAGATTGCCAAAAATATTCAAACCAAAACCCTGGAACCACATGTTATTTAGGAAAAAAAGTATCAACATTGCTGTAATAGTTTTAGGTGACTATAACCTTTCCAACACTATTAATGAGCTATGTTACTGCATTAGTTCCTCAATATTATCTATGTTCTTATGATAGAATGGTGAAACAACATAAAATCTTATGAAGTGACATACACAAAACCAAAGAATAAAAAAGATGCCCAGGTCTCTGTTTGGAAGTGTAGGTGCATACAAATCTCAAAAGAAGGGAGAAGCAATCTTTTACATGCATTTTGGCAAAGTCTTCCGTTACATATAGTAGGTGAGTTGACAGAAGGTCCCACACTGCACCCCAAAGCCAGTGGAAAGGGCACTTGGGACCCAATCTTTATGGCTACAAAGACAGGAAAGCTAGGAAAACCTGAAGTGGAACAACTTTAGTTGGAAAGGGTGAGGAATTTCCACTCCAGATATCCCAACTCACATATCCAATACAAGCTCAAGAGCTTTCAGGTAAAGCCTTAAGCATCCTAATAACTCATCAGCTGGATAAATATGAGTAGCATCAGTATCACATCTGGAATGGGGTGGTTTTCAAAGTCAAAGGATTTAGAGTACAGCTCTAGAGTACATTTATGAGTTGTGCAGCTGAAGTTGGGATGTATCAGAAAGAAACAGTTAATATGTGAAGTTTAGGAATTGGTAGGCTCCCAGAGCCAGAAAACAAAGGTATTTCTGTGCCTGATTCCTGGAAAGCCATATGATCAAAAGTGAGATTTGTGGGAGGAAAAATGTGATTGTGCAACTTATAAATGGCAAGGGAGTCTGTGTATAAAACATTACATGTCTCTTCACGTACCATAATGGTTAAGGTTTTAGACGTGCTTGAATTATGCCTGAGGTAGCTGCAGAACAGGTGTTTATAGCATTATAGCTGTCCATGTGCATGCTTTTAGTCTGCTGCAAATTAAAGGAAATATGACTTTGTACCTCAGTCATTTCAATTTGCATTTGCTGAGGGCTGGCAGCGGTTACTGGAGTTCAGCTGATGTGGTGGCTGGATTATGGAGTTGAACCTGGGGCCACAGCAGGATACCAAGTGCGTGCATGAATCCTGCATGTGCAGCAGGTTATAACAGTGACAAAGTCATTACTGACTTGATTTAAAATGAAAGAAAGCAAAATTCCCAAAGGTGTTACATCTTAGCAATAATGAGATCATACAGCAGTTTTATTTAGTGTAAGACTGTTTAAGCCGTGGCTCCAGAGATAAAGTCATCCCCTTTGGGTCACATATCTGCATCTGGTGTGCCTCAGCTCTAGAAAGAGCAAGACCTTCAGATTTCATTGACCTCAGAGCAGTGGCATGTGCATGATCAGCCATGCTGCTTAGGAAGAACTTGCTTAAGCACTGGTCTTAGTCTTTTCAGTAATGCCACCTTGTTGTCAATTTTAGTTCTCACTATCTTATCTTACCCATGTATGATAAACTATCTACTGCAATACAAATAACTCAGATAAGCTCTAAATTTGCTGAAGGAAGGTTCTACCTTTAAATATAGGCAAGCTGGTGCATGAAATTCTGCTTCAATATGTCACAGGTCACTTTTCTTCAATTTCAACCCTGTATATTAAACCTAAGATTCACCTTGGCTGATTATGCTTTGGCAAATACTCTCTTCCTTTCTTAGGCTTTATGTTGCAGTACCTGCCTCCAGTTAGCTCACCTCAGGAAAGCACCCTATATAACAAAAATATGGTCTCAAAATCATGCTCAGCATATAATTTAGTTCTGGTTTTTTAAAATGTCCATAACATTTATGTTGTATTTTGCATTGTTCGTGTATTTGAGAGTAAAAGCTTGATGGGTTCTATCCAGAGTAAGTGGTAGCTAAGGAAACCTTTTATTAATAAAGTTTAGATAATTATCTGGGTAATTGTACAGACAAATAATTGAGTCATTTGAAATTATTTATTCTGTGTATAATGATACTTTATTCCCTCTAAGTGCAGTTTAACATGTTAATTACAGAGACTCAAGGGACTTAAGAAGAGTTATTCTAGTGATCGTATTCTATTAATTCTCCAGGGACATTGCTTTTTTGGAATAGCACCTACGGAATGGTTCAAACCTCCAGCCAATTTGCAACATTGGCAATTAAAGACTAAAAAAACCAACAAAAACAAAAACCACCCTACATTGTGACGTGGGTTTGGGTTGGTTTTTTGGATCGGTTGATTTTGAATTTGAATTTGATTTTTGTATGAAAACCCACCACATCATTTCATCCTGTCCTTTCCTATGACGATTCCTGTAAATTGCTAATCTTACAGCTCTTACAGTTGCAGGCAACAGGGAGATAAATCTGGTATTAAATAAAATAGATCACTGAGTGTGGCTAGTCAATAATGCTAATATATGTACCTCTGCTTTAGTCTGTTATAGTATCTTTTCCACCAATGCCTCAATGATGTCTTTTGCAAATGCAGAACACAAAAGCCTTGCAAGTGCTTGTTCTCTGAAAGTAATATAATGCATCTAATCCTCAGGTGTGGAAACTTCAACCTCTGTGTCATTGAACTATTGCCATCAGACAAAAACCTGTAAATGAAGAGATTTGGTGGTTTTTTACTTTTTTGGTTTCTTTAGGGGTTGTGTTTTGGTGGTTTGTTTTTCATGGTTTCTTTGTTTCTTTTCTTGGGTTTGTTTTGGTTTTGGTTTGAAAAATCTCTGATTGCTGCAAGGTAAAACTTTGTGGAAACCTGACTCGTTCCTAGTGGCTGGTAAGAGGTGGCACAGCTGGAAGATTTTTCATCTCTGGACAGTCTGAGTGTGCTGGAGCTGTTATGATCCTTGTTTTGATGTGGTGGTTTAAGTACCAGCTTCATGCCAGGCAGCTGGGAGCCCCTTGTCACCCCAGGATATCAGAACTCCCAGATCTTTTCTGTGCAGCAGGGAGGGGAGCTGCCCAGGCTTGGCTGTCACAGGTGTGACAGAGGCATTGCTGCAGGCTTCCTGGAGAGTTGTTCCTGGGCAGGGATGAGTCCTGAAGCCTGTGCGAATTCAGGTTCTCGGCTGTGATTCTACTCCAGGTAATTGGGAAGCTAAACAACCCCAAAACACTGACGGGTGCTATTGATCATCTGTGCAACCTGTGCTTCAGACAATTTTCCTGGGGAGTCATTTGTCAGCAGTAGCATGTTCTGCCATGTCATATTCCACTCGTGTGAACTGTGTACATTTGAATGGAGGCAGAGGGAGGGAAAATTGAATGATTTATTAGTAATAGTGTCCAGGTTTAGAGCAAATTTGGGGAAGAATCCCGCAAAGGAGCTCCGGTGGGAAAAGCAGATCCAATCAGCCCCTCCCCCCAACTGGTCCGGGAGGAAAAAATACCTCCTTGGAGAAAGGTGGAAAAAACCTGTTTATTAAACAATAAAACCAAAACAATATCAAACAATGAGACCCCTTGCCACTCTAAAAGAGATGACAAGCTGAGAAAACCCCATCCCCGGGTTGCAGTTCAGCTCACTCGGTCTCTGATCAGTCCCTCTGGTGCTGGAATTGTTGCAGACCAGGCCTGGCCCGGTGGGCCACAGCTGCAGCTGCCGGTGCTCCCCTGGGTTCTCAGTCCAGAGCAGGTTTCAACAGGTCCAAAGAAAAGGAAAAAAACAGTCCAGGGAACTTCTTTGCCTCAGCTATCTAACAATAACTAAAAAGCAAAAGGAGAGCTCTGTCCCGCTGTCTGTCTGCAGACAGCACAGTCAGGAGCAGGAATGTGGAGGAGTGGAGTACAGTGTCTGAAAGCAAGCTGTGCGCTTCTTCTCTCCCCCCCTTCACTCTCTGGAACACTCTTAAAGGTGCAAAGCTTATTATTCAACATAAACAGAATGAGACAATTGGGGATAAAAGCATCATATAGTCAACCCAGGACAAATAGGTATTGAAACTGCAGTCAGGCACACCAGAAATCCTGCTGGTGATTTTGCCACCTCAGTCCTGTCATATCTGCAAATCCCAGTGATCTCCTTTTAGACCAAGATATAGGTAACAACTTGTTGTTTAAATGGTTTAGATTACTCTGAAATGTCACCTGACCTTAAAATTGATAGGACAATAGGTGCATTTGAGGAGGAGTCTACTTTCCATTAGTGAGGAATTTTACTTTGCATTCACTATGTTTAGACCTATAATGCAAAAGACATCAATGCCCAGAGGCATCCAACCCACTTGAGAAAACATGCTTTTTCCCTGGTCATGATACAGGATTGTCTGGTCCCAGGTTTCACTTTGGTGGAAATACCAGATCCTCTGGATAAAACACATGCAGTTCTTAAAAGCAATGTATATTGTATAATTTCTGAAATGTCTAATTGTGAATTTTTACACAGTTATAAGTAATATTTAGCATACTGTAGCAAAAAGGACGGGATTCCAGATATATTAGAAGATATTTGAAAAAGTGCAGCAAGAAAAATGAAGTCCCATGAAGTAGCAGCATGAGGAATATAGAGTATGTCATTTATTTAGTAAATCTATGGATCACCATTCACTGGTATTCGAAATGTGCTAAACTGAGAATGTACTGATGTTATTAAAAAACCTTAGTAAGTTTTTTCATGATGGCTCATTAATGATTAAATCCATCATATTGTTTATCCATATATAAATATCCATATAAATTGTGGATATTTATCATGCTGTTATTCTATCTAATACACTAAAGATATGTATATCTGATTAAGCCAGGAAAAACTCTGATAGCTGGTAGTTTATCTTTAGGGCAATATATAAAGGGAGCCTATCTAGCCATGCATAAATGTTTAGACATTATAACCTGCAGAACAATATTGATCACTCAAAGTGATGACAGGTGGGAACAGCAATGAAAAATCTGGAAATACCCAAAGGGATGGAAGTTGTGACAGGTTTCCAGATCTTGGTTGCAGAGATTTCCCAAATCCATTGCCTAAAGCTGCTAAAAATGGGCAGAAATGTATTGGTATTAATTCACAGAGTTTGAATTCCTGAATCAATTCCTCAATCGACCCTATTGCTAAAACAGAGTGAAGAAGTAAAATGGAATTTTTAATGTATTTCAGTACAAGGTTTTGCTTGTGGGAACATGCTGGGAGCTGCCAACATGGGAGCAGGAAGCAGAGGTTGTCCAGAGGATGACCTGCTTCTAGATTATGTTTCCCTGGGGTTCACTAGTTGCTTTCCCCTGCTGCTGTTGAGAGTTTGTGAAGGTGCCCTCAACAGGGACAAATGGATATAGAGCACTGAAATGAGGAATAAATAAAGATTGTCATGAACTTACGTCGAAGAAGATAACAACATGAAAAGTGAAACTAATTGAAGAGCTGATATATAGGGCTACAAAGAAAAAAAATCTTAAAAAGTAGCTTGGAATGCATAATAACCAACACCTTCTCAGAGGACATCCATATGTGCAGCAATGCTGGATTATGTGTTTGGGTGCTCAATGTTATAGTGTATTGCATTACTGAGCTATGCTATTTTCTCATGAAGTTCTTGGGCAATAACAATGCAGTTGGATTGAAAAAAAAAAAAACCCCAGAAAATAAAAGCTTTTTGCAGCTGTTTTTCATCTCAAGGCGTCACTTTGTCTCTCCTACATTTTACAGTCTCCTCTTCCTCTGCACTTGCTTTCAAATCAGGGACAACTTGGAGGAGATTGCTGAAAGAAGTAAAAAGTACACAGCCAAATGAAAACTCTAAAGTGAGCGTTGTTTTTGAATATGTAATTCTCATTGAAAGCCTCTCAGGAAGAAAAAATCATATTTCTTTATAAAGCATTTTTGAACAAAATAAAAATCCCCTTTTTCTCTCATGTTTGGCAAATTACCTTCAGGCAGTCTGATAAACAGAAGAGGAATTCTTTTACTGAAAACTCAGGAGAGGATTTGCTTGTTGGCCAATTTACCCACTAAGCTATTAATTCTTCTGACCTTGGAGAAGAGAACTGGAAATACATGTATGGCATCTAAGCACTATTTCAGCTTAGAAAGCTGAAAGGAAACTTAATTTTATTTATATTGTGAAAATTTACATCCAGTCACAACTTTCAGCCAAATGTCTTGCTGAGCTTGACATGTGCATTAAAATATTTTGGAAAAGGATCAGTGTGATAGTAGAATGATGTTCTTCTGAAAGGCAGCTGCAGAGTCATTGCTTGTCTTATTGCATGACGCACAGTAGTGCTCTTAGGGCTCCAGGAGATATAAACCAAGGTTTTACTGAGCACTTCCTTTGCATCATCCTGATAAGAACTTCTGATGCAACAACATATTTTTGGATCACTTTTATAACCAAATACTTGTGCAGTGAAGATTTTTTTTCACTATGGTCTTGTATATTTATAGTAAGGGTGGAGAAAAAAAGCCAGTGGGTCACTTGGTTAAACACCTTCTGTAAATGTTGCTAGAACTTGTCCATAATTTTTACTCTTTTTGCTGTTTATATTGGAACTTCACTTCTTGTTTTTTTTACTGAGACCTTTCCCCCTGCTCCCACCACCATGGTGTGGCTGTTTTGGTGATTATTGCAGACAAGTCCAAGGAAAAGGCTAATAAAAGGAAAGTAGATTTGCCATAGCCTGACCTTTTCCAGCCTTGCCTTTAAACCAGTCTTTTTCTCAGGAGCAGTTAGTGTTGGCAAAGATTTACAAATGAAGATGGCAGCATAGACACCCAGGTATACCACCTGTGTTGAATTTTCTCCCTTCCCACCAGCCTTGTAGAACAGAAAAGCCCAAGAGTTGCACACACAATGACACAGCTTCTTGCCTCTTCTTTTGCCTATGAGTTACCAAGAAACCCCAGGTGTCTATTGCCATTGAGCCATGGTTGGCTCCATGCACCTCAGCTACATTAAGATGCTCCTCTGCCTTGTGCCATTGGATTAAATTAATCTGGACATTATTCAGCACTGTTTTGTTAAAGCTAGATCTACATGCCAGTGGGGTAGGTTTGAGCTAACTATTCTTTCCAAATGAAAGTCTCAATTGTCTTGTGCTCACTGAACAATACTCTTCTCTGCAAGCTTCCCTGATTCCCACTGATGACCAAAGTGGCCTGCAGGTAATTTAGAGAGCAGGTCCTGGCACAGTGTCCTGAGCACAGGTATAAGGGCCCCCAAACTTAGCTGCAGAACTACCTCAGTCACCGTGTGGGCCCCCCCAGTCTGGATCAGGGCAGCCGTAAGGAGCTGTGAACCACAGACAAAGTCACAGTTCAGGCCGTTTATGAGGCAAGAGACTCTTGATTCTTATATAAGCTTCCAATGCTACCAGAAAAAGGAAGGAACTAAAAACCTGAGGTTTACCTCACAGAGGTTTCACAGAGATTTTACCTGTGCCATGCAGCAAAGCTGCTACCCCAAGGAATCTTTCTCAATAACCCCCGAAGGTAAAAATTACCTACCCTATCAAACACTGAATTTGAAGTTGTTCTTTCAGACAAAGTTAGCTATATGGCACTGTTGTTAGGAAGACACCTCTAAAATATTTTAATGAACAAGAATTTCACTTAAAGAAGACTGCAGACTTGAAAATAGTATTGTCTTGCCTCTCTGCTGCAGAAATATAGATGAGATTTAAAAGCCACAGTAATTTATGAGCTGTACTTAGAACCTATAAAGGGATATCTTGGATTCAGAATTGTTTCATTCCCGATGCGATTTAGAAGATTAAACTGTCATATTTTAGCACAGATAGATGATTGCTATAATTAATCATGTACCATGAATTCTATTATTTAGAAGCTACTTCATATAAAAGTTGAAAATACTTTTTATACATTGCAGAATTAAGTAGCCTTATAATTATGTTTTATAGATAGATATATGTTGATTTGTTTCATATTCAGAGGATATTTACTTTACAAAATAATCCAATATACTAAATGCATACTGCAAAACAATACAGTAATAGAGTGTTTGCTAATGACTTCAATTTAAGTAAAGCCTGTCTAATAGCTGAGATAAGATGTTACTAAAAGAGTGTGCTAATGATTTGAAAATTACTACCAAAATTGTGTTCAGTCTAGGAGGGGTTGCAGACATAATTGTGCTAATAAATATCCAAGTCACCCTGATTTTGAAGCTTGTATCCTGATTACTATGAGTTTTAAAAATCAGACAGAGCTAAATCATGCTGTTGTGCTCACATGAATAGCCTCTCTGGTGGCACTGCTCATTTGAGTAAAGAGAGCAAAAACACCCCTGCTAGACAAAAATGCATGAAACATTCATAAATGCTTATGCACTGGTTAAAATGCTTAACTGTGCATGTTCCTTCCAATTCTATTGAAATTTTGTATATATACAATCCTAAGTGTAAGTTTGTATGTAGATGTGTAGAATTTTAAAATTTGGCTAAGACGGGATTCCATTCCTATCTGTACCTTACTGTACAGCATTGTGCATGTACCAGTGTCACTGTCACCTTTTAATACATTGTTTAGGTTTTCAAAGAGCTCATCTAGGACAGGATAAACCCGAGCTCAGTTTCTTCTCTGCCTGCATGGCACTAAAGTAAAGTCTTACAGCTTCTAAGAAACTTATCTAAAAAGAAAGCTAATAAAGAGGGTAAATCATAGCTTCTTATGGGAGCAATGTGTCAGTTTGACTATGGCTCACAGCAAATCTGATTTTGGTTTCTGTTCTCTCCTATGGGCTGTATATGTAGTTTACCTTAAATAGGAAGAGAATAAAATACATTAAATAGATCTTGGGACCAAAATAGAACCAAAATTCATTGTTTCCAGTGAGTCAGCCTCAACATGACACCACCCCAGAGGAGCCTTCAATTTGGTAATTAGCCTGTAAGAAGAGGGCTGCCTATTTGTGCCCTCTGATGAGGCATGAGCATGAGATAGGGTTAGAGCTAGATTGTCTTAGCAGCACTCAGATATCTCTGGGAGTAGCACAATGCAAAATTCTGCAATCCCAAAGCAGAAGTTTGGGGAGCTATGGTACTATTCCACAGCTGGATCAGCAGTTAGTAAATCAGAATTTGGTGTCCAAATGTGAAAATCTACCAAAGCTTTGCACAACCTCCTATTTTAGTGTATTTCAGTTTGTGTTCTTGGGGGGAAAAAAGGGGGCTCTGGCACAGTGAATTTAATTTTTTTCCATTCAGAAATAGAATTAAAACCTCTGCACAACTGCTCATAAGATGCAACATTTGAAAGTGTCGGTTCTGACAAAAATAATTTGTCCACCACTCCGCCAACAAGGTATGGATTGTGTGTTCCTTCTGCTCCCCACTGCAAAGTGAGGCAGTGGACCAGGTAACCTATATCTGTGTCAATCCCCTTGCTGCAAATTGATGGCTGAGGCTGACTCCTAAGGTACTTTATTAGGACACCTGCTTTGCAAACATGAAGTCAGCAGTCTGTGCTGGAGTGGTCTCAGGGTGAGCTGGGAGGATGCCAAGGAAGGCAGATGTGCCTTTAGAGGAGCAAGTGAAAGGGGCAGCACCATGGTGTACCTGCCTTGGTATTCCAAATTCCCTACTAGTGCCCAGAGGAGTGTTAGAGGGCTCCTGACAGCCTCTGAGTGCTGCAGCTGCAAGCCATGAGGAGCAGTGGTAAAAGGCTGTATTCAGCTGCAGGTCAGAGAGAGAAAAGAAAGGCTAAGCAAGGAATATGGGAGGCTTAATTCACTTGGCTGCTTCCCTTCCCATTGCAGCTGCTCTACTTCAGGTTATTTACCAGGCCTGAATTCTTTCTTTATTCGTCATTTTTGACTGTAGCTAGCTTGCTTTGGGGTTGAAAGGAGCTGCAGTCAATTATGTGTCTGGGTGCTTTTGAATGTCTTAAGTGTGGTAGATGGCTGCAACCCCTACTGCTCATGTCTAATGAGGCAAGGCAGAGACCTGCTAGCCTCTGGTCCAACACAGGCCTGTGGAAATGCTCCAAAGAGCCAAACAAAAGTAAACAGGAAGGGAGAGAACTATGTTGCCATGGGTTTGCAGGGCATCTGCAGCACTGTTCCCTCTGTCTGCTCTGGAAATGCCCCTGTGCAGGGCAGGGGGGTTGCTCTATGCCACCTCCAGTGCTGCCTAACACACGTGAACTGTCTTCAGGTGGCTTAAATGTTTTGAGCAGGTAAGTGTAATAAGCAGTGAATGAGGTGATGGGCTGCAGTTGTGGTACCCTGTGAAAGCTCCAGCATGTGCTCCTGATGCCTGATGTCACTCACCACCTGCTCATCTGCTGGGCTCTATCTTGCCTCTGCTCACAAAAGCTTGGGCTGGCACAGTGGTGCTTACTGACATATACTTTACAGCATCATTTACCTCACCCCTGCTTCTAGACCTCAATCTCTTGGATTTAGCCTAGAGAGTTCACATTGCTGTTCACCTCCTCTGACTTCTCTGGCTTGGATCTTAGTTAATTATCTGCAGACAAAGCCACAGTTGATGCCTTATCAACTAGAACGACTGAATTAATCAGCTTTGTTAGGCAAAGGTTACAGTGAGGGGGTGACCATCCTATCCATCTGTTCACTCATCTCCTGAAGAGTAACCATAACAGAACTCTTAAAAATCCTATTAATGGATTATAGGTCAATAACCTAGGCACTCTGATAGCTCTGCAAGGAACTATGGACAAAATATCTGGGATTAATGCATTCTCTGAATATTTTTATAGAGTCTTTTACAGATTTTTCCCTCTCAAATGCTAATGTGTTCTGCAAGTAGAAAGAAAATGGCTTTTTACCACGCTATTCCCTTGATGTGGCTAGGCAAATCTGGGAGGTACCTAAAACTATGTAAAGGCATTGAGCTGATCATATGTAAAGTTCAAGGAGAAAACTTTGGCCTTTTGCCTTCAGAAGTAATCGTCCAAGCCACAGAATTGTCTCATCCTGACGCATGAGGAGTCTCATGCATTGAAATCCAAAAGTTCACCCAATTTACTACTGGTGATCATATTGGCAAAATATACCAAGGAAGCATCAGACAATTAATTCACTGTGCAGCACGTCTTGCTGAGGTGAATCCAATCTCTCTCAAATTCTGTCTTTTAGAAAAGTGTTATATAAGTAGGCAAAGAAATTCTGTCCCTTTTTTTTTTTCTTTAATTACGAAAACTTTCATTGGGAGGTGCATTGTAACCTATTCAAATGTGAGGGCTCTAAACATGATGTTTGTGCTTAGTTTGCAGTAATTACAGCTGTGAGGCAGGGTGACCACTTATCTCTCTTCTTTTTTGCCTTGACAGCTAGACTTGACATCTCCAGTTGCTGCACACCCAGAATAGTTGACACACACCCAGTTGACACACACCCAGAATAGGGCACAACCCACACAGAACAGTTTATCAAATCTTTGTCCCTAATGTCCATTAATTGGAAAAACCTGAATCCTAAATAGGGGGAATTGAAGGTTTATGCCATTGTGGAGATTTATTGCTATTATCTTCAGTTCTAAAATATTTTTTAAAGTTCTTACCTTCCCTGCTATTATTTTACAAGAAGGAAGGCATCTGCAAGGACTGAGGATGATTTGGTCTTGGTCTCAAATAAATATATGATGCACATCTTTTTCTGGAACAAAAAGTAATGGATGGTGTTTAAAATAGTGCATTTATGCTCTGGAAATAACAGTGGTGTTCTCCCAGGAGTTTTTCATTGGGGTGTGTTTGCATTATTAAAATTGCTGATCATAAGCAGAGCTAGTTTTTCTGTTCAGTAGGTATGCTAGTTTCCCAAGGCCTCTCAGTGCTTCTTCCAGGCTTGCAGAAAGGACCCAGTACCATGCCGTGCTTTTCAGTCTCTCAGGATGAATGTCTGGGCTCCTGCAGAGAAATTTCTTCCTCCTTCCTGAGGCATACCCCAGAGAACAGTGATGCTAAGATCTCCTCCTCTGACAGGGCTGAACCTCTACAAGCAGCTAGTCTGCCCAAGTTGCTGAGGTTTCTTCTGCCACCTGAAGAGCAAAAAAGTTTAGGGAACAACCCTCTCCCTATTCCTCAAGAGCAGAGAGTTCAAGGGGGGGCCTGGAAAGTTGGACACAAAATTCCAGTTCTTCTTCCTCACCCAGAGGGGACATCATCAGAGAACAGACTTTTTTTTTTATTTTCAGGAGCAACCCTGGAGAAAGTGGCAAGCAGAGCTGGAATCAGGCTGAGGAAGTGGGAATACAAAACCAAAGCGGCAAGAGTCCTTCTGGACAGCAGCAAGCAGTTCTAGCAACTCCAGGGCAGCCACAGTCTCTCAGCACCATGCTGCTGAGGTGCTTCTGGATGTGTCTGACCCAGGAGCTGACCCAGGCTGCTGAGATCTAGCTTTGAGGTGTGAAAAGAGATCAGCATGAGCTCACTGGGCTGCTCAGAGGGCAGGATTCAAACACAGAGCTCTGTGGTGCTGCCAGGTTGTTTACTCATCAGCCTGGCCTAAATGACTGCCCAGCAAGATCAGCACTAAATTCTCTTTATGTCACAAATTACTTTAGGAAAAAAAAAAAAAGAAATAGAATCAACTTGAGAACATTTGTACATCTTCATGAACTATAAATTGCACACAAACTTTCTCTGAATATCACAATTTTTTTCCTGCTCTCTCATTTCTGGGAAAGGTGATGTAAGTCCTAAGGGATGACCAATACAGGTATTGTCTGAGCAGTTCTGTGCAAATCTTCCTTGACCAACTCCCAAAAAATTGTGTCAGCAAGACAGTTTGTTTTGTCAAGATTTTGTTTTTAATCTGAACCCACTGATCTGAATGGATGTTTCTTTTTTCTGCTTTCACGTCTTAGGTCCTATCTGTCCCCCATTCCTTTTGGAAGCATAGAGAGTAGGACACAAACAAGAAGTGGCTTACAAAGAAAGATAATTTAGACAGTAAGAAGTGAGGGCAAATCTCTTCCACAGCCCTGCTGCAGTCAGTGTGACTAGTTGTGTGAACAAAGCAAACAGGATTTGGCTTTTGCTGCAGTCCCAGCCACCTTTTATCATTGGAGAGAGAGAAAAACACCATAAAATTAAATAGGTATCATCCTCCCTGCATTCCTAGTGTAACTGTTTTAACTGGAATGCCTCATAAACAGATAAAGGCACTCTTGAGCTTTGGGATGATCATTTTTTAAATGACCATTTAGGACTGGATTATGGTTTTACATTTTTACCTTGGAGCTTTTAAGGGCTGTTTGGGACATTAAGTGCTAACATATCAGAGCTTAAACTGAAAGGCAATGTTGCTTGCGGTCGTACTGACCAGCAAAATAATATAGTTTTTCTGCTGTTAATAGGTAAATACTTTCATTTGTGGAAGGAAAATGGTGATTCAAAATCATTTGATGCCCCTTAAACTCTCACAGCAGCTGGATATTTTGCATTGGTTTCTATAATATTCTTGTGATAACATTCCTATCCCGCAGGGGTCTGCCTGAATATCGGAGCACTCATCTTTTTTTAGTTTTGCATAATGTGAGATATTAAAATTAAGGCTGGTGTTTACTGTTCAGTTCTTACACACATATCCCACATTCACAGCTAGATATTATTTCCCTTGGAAATGCTTTCTGTCCCTGCCAGTTACTGAATGCAATCAGATGGCTTTGCATGGGCCAGCATACCAATTAAGCACCGTGCCTGGGATACACACTGCTGCCTCTGTCATAGGCTCGGTGGTTCATCAGCAAGTGAGCCGTGTACTTTGATAGGGAGAAAGCCTGAACCCACTATGGAGGCAGAATCTATTTCCCAAAAAAGCTTTCGGAGAGTGGTTTGTGGGGGAAAGGGGAAAAGGGGCAGGCAGCAGTAAAATAGCTAGAAAAATGAAACAGGAGGAAAGATTAATGAAAGCAGGATCAGAAAAATATTCAATTAGAACTTGAAGGCCTGGTCACATTATTCTGTGTTATTGTACATCTTGTCATAACCCAAATCTGTTGCTAAAGTGTTGGCATTTGTCTTCATTATGCAGTAAAATGGTATAATGAATAGGTTACAAATATGATGGAGGTAATGCCCTGGAATTATCACAATGCCTGAAAATGAAAAATGAAAATGAAAATTTAAATTATTGGTGTGTGGCATCTGCCAAGTGCACAGGCTGATGTGAAGAGTGTAACATGATTTTGCTCTGATGATGCCTTCAAAGTTTCTGCTCCTCTTCAAAGGGGTTTTCAGTCTGAATCCTTCCTTAAAAGCCAATGTCAGGGATGTGATACACAGAGAGCAGCATTTGACATATTTCCTAGCTGCAAGGAACTGCACAGCCTGATACCTCAGGTCTGATTTTAGAAATTTCTGCAAGCAGCACTCCCCCATATTTCAGGTAGAGAGCTGGTTAATATATAGATTTTGGTTTTTAACAATTAAATTAAATTTGAGATGGGAAAAAAAGCTACTATCTCAGTCTAGTTAATTAGACATGATTCAGTCTTCAAAATTGCAACGATCCATATAGACACGTTACCTTTCAAACTCAGTTTTGCATTTGACTGATTATTATCTTCTAGAAATACATTTTCAGGATATTTAAACCTGACATTTGGCCTACTTTAAAACTGCAAGATTCTGAAAATTGCTACAGCCAGATTCTGAAAATCGGTACCACTACATAATAAAGAATTTTATATTAGGACCAGGATAGGAATTAATATTTTACTAAAAGTTCAAATAAAATCTTAAATAATATTGAAGTACTATAATATTGAAGTACTATACTATATACTACTAGTACTACTAGTACTAATAATATTGAAGTACTATTTAACATAATAAAGAATTTTATATTAGGACCAGGATAGGAATTAATATTTTACTAAAAGTTCAAATAAAATCTTAAATAATATTGAAGTACTATTTCAGTAGTAGGGATCATAGCCCTCCTTTTCCTAGATGTGTACTAACTTTAATAAAGCTTCCAAATGGCTGCAAGGACTTTCCACCCAGGCTGACTGACATCCATGTTTCCAAACACCTTAGGAAGTATGTGTCATAAAAATAACATGTACATTGGAGGAGGAGAATAAAAAGTCATGCAGTCATCCAGCAAGGATGCAAACCTGAAGCTGGAGGAAAGTCTGTGAGCTTAGTCTTGTGCTTTTCATATGATCTTCAGAGATTTTTCATATGATCTTCAGCAGGTCTTGGTAGGTGCCTGAGCTTCATGCTCCAATCTGGAAAATGGGCACAAGGAGGAGTGGAGGAAGGAAGACTGAAAAGCATATCCTATCAGGAATTGGTCTGTCTGAACTGAAATTCCTGGGACACTCAGAGCAGTGGGTTTGATAGACCAAGCTATTAAATTTTTCTCTTCAGGCTTTGAAGACTGTCATACCCTGCCACGGTTCATGGCCCTGCATGCAGATTGTACAGTACATGAGAAGTGTTTTCTACCTAGTGTGTGAAAAGTGAAGTACTCTGATGGTGATTTGTACAGTTGTTCGTACTAAATTCTTTCTCTTGTGTTGCTGCCTTTGTCTTGATTAACATATGTTACTTTCACATAGATCAAATATTTTGGTGAGATATTTCTGTAAGAGGATCATTTTTCTGTTCCATTAGATTTAATGATATATAGATATATTTGCTTCACTGTGAATGGTAGATACATTTTAAACATGTAATATGCTGAAGTTGATAGGATTATCCTTTTGGAGGTTCATTCTGGTCTTATACTTCATAAATGCTCCTAGATTTTTTGTGGTAATAAATAATCTGGTTTTAAAACTTAACCCTTCACTGTTGCACAAATTTGAACCAGATGGCTCAGAAAACAGATAACATGATACCAAATCTCTCACTTAACATGATACCAAATCTCTCACTTCTCAGTCACTTTTGCGTTGAATCCAGCCTTAGTTTTGAATAACTAAAACTTGCTACTGTCTAACAGCTGTTTTGTGGCTTGGATATTTCCAAATGGACAGGTGTCCATCACAGAAAAAAAAATCACCTGCACGAAAAGAGGGTTGCAGCAGAAGACAGTTTATGGGTACTGGAAGCAGGCTAACTTCTCTGATCATTGGATAAAATGTGTTGAAAAATGGAGTCCACAGCTCTTTCTGGAAATACCCAAAATATCTAAATCCTGCTGTACCTCTTTGGTGCACCCATAGCTGTGAGTAAGGTCCCGTAATGTCTTTCATGAAGTGCTGGTCAACAGCAGCTGAATACAAGCCAGCTGTGTCCAGGTGGCTGAGAAGGCCAATGGAATCCTGGCCTGGATCAGCAATAGTGAGGCCTGCAGGACCAGGGCAGGGATTGTCCTCCTGTACTTGGTACTGGTACAGCCCTACCTCTGTTCCTGCGTCCACTTCTGGGCCCCTCACTACAGGAAGGATGTTGAGGTTCTGGAGCAAGTCTAGAAAAGGGCAAGGAAGCTGGTGAAGGTCTGGAAACCAACTCTGATGAGGGGAGGCTGAGGGAGCTGGGGTTATTTGACCGGGAACGAATAATGCTCAGTTGCTCTCTACAACTACCTGTAGAAAGGCTGCAGCCAGGTGAGGGTTAGTCTCTTCTCCCAAATAAAAAATGATAGGACAAGAGGAAATGGCCCCAGATTGTGCCAGGGGAGGTTTAGATTGGATATTAGGATATATTTCTTCACTGAAGGGGCTGATGAGGCATTGGAACAGGCCCTCCAGGGAAGGACACTATCCCTGGAAGTGTTAAAAAATATGTGGATGTGGCACTTAGAGAAATCTTTTAGGGTTGAACACAGAACTGCTGGATCAACAATTGGACTCAATGATCTCAGAGCTATTTTCTAACCTTAGTGATTTTATGTTTCTATTCTATGATTCTACTCTATGTTGTAAATTTGCCTAAAAGTTGCCCTGATTTTGGCTGGAATAGAGTTAATTTTCCTCTTAGTAATAGTAGTAGTATGGGAGGATGTTTTGTATTTGTGCTGAAAACAGTGTTAGTAGATGTTTTTACTCTTGGATAGTGGACTTACCTAGCTACATTCATGTCTACTCCAAAGCAGTTGGAGACCTGGACAGGTAAGTGCAGCTGACTTTAAAGGTTTGTCTGTATGGTGACAAGGCTTAGTTGAATGTGAAGCTTTGCGAGATAGTTACAGGTTGTGGCTGGTCACAGCTGTGGTGTATGGCCAAAAGATTTTGCTGCATGGCCTCCAGTGTTGCATTGCATCATCTGGTTGGACTAGATTACCTTAAAAGACTTTTCCAGCCAAAACCATTCTGTGATTACTTCTGAGTAGTGCTCACACAGTGTCAAGGCCTTTCCTGCTTCTCACACCAGTCTGCCAGTGAGGGGGCTGGGGGTGGGCAAGAGGCTGGAAAGGACCCAGCTAGGACAGCTGACCCCACTGACCAAGGAGATATCCTGTACCTTCTTTCCCCAGCTATATATCAGCATATGCAGCCGGGGAAAGAAGAGAGAAGAGGGGGGATGCTTGGAATGACGGTATTTGTTGCCTGTTCTCAAGTAATCCTTGTGCATGATAGAGCCCCGCTGTCCTGAAGATGGCTGAGAATGCATGCCTGTCCATGAGACGTGGTGAAGGAATTCCTTGTTCTGCTTTGCCTGCATGCACAGCTTTTCCTTTACCTATTAAACTCTCATTAAATGGATTCTTTTCCCCATCCTATGGAGGGGGTGGGGAGGAAGCGAGCGACTGTGTGGTGCTTCGTGTCTGGAGTTAAACCACGACAAATGTGCATAAGATGAAATGCTATAATGTTTTCCCTCCCTTTGAAATAAAGCTCTGATCTTTACAGCTTACAAGTTAGCTCCCTGATGAACAAATAGTTCATTATAGAACTCGTGTAATGGTAACAGTGTAGGAAAACATTTATAATGATAGGATGCCAGAGCTAAAGAAGCAGGATGATGTCCATGTTTTTTAATCATTATTTCTTAGCATAGTGGAACTGGTACAAAAGGGGAAAAATCGTGCCCTTTCTGAAGATGAAAACAGAAGGGGAAATCTATCATTGATTTGAATTAGATCTATATTTGCCAGACGGATACATGGTGCAAGATCTAAACCTGTAATTCTGATTAGCTGCCATTAATGCTGGGGAGACTTGGTTTACGTGGTAGCCAGAAACATGGGAGTCCCATGTCCTTTTGCTGCTTTTGCTCTGAGAGCCTTTTTGTGCGTGTTTGAACCAGTTCCTGTGCTTTCATTTCCTAAATGCAGAAGAAGAAGAAGGATATCACTCCTATACCTAGGTGCAGCAGGTGAGTTAAGTATATTTAGGTTTGTGTACAAGTGCCTCACAGAGATGGCCCTGACAGGAGCTCCAGCTAGGCAGTGCTCCTTTTAGACCTTGTAGGATAGAAAAAATTAGTGAGTCTGGCTGCATTTGCTTTGCACTATATTTTAATTTACTTTCTTTCTCACAAGTTCATGTTGATCCTGCACAGAGTGGCAATCGTATTTTCAAGCTGCCAGCATAACCTTGGCCAGAAGTACCTCTGTCTGTGCTATGAGTCTCCTCCAGGGGTAAGCCAGGAGCAAGGATGGGTTTTTTGGTTCCTGGTATTATCCCTTCACCTTCTTTAGCCAGGGCCACACAGGATTACCTGAAAGAGCCAGCTGGAAAGGTGTTGATGCTGAGTTAAGAATGACTGTAAGCAACAGAAATCTGATCTGCAAATTCAGTTTGGTGTCTCCTTTCAGAAAGAAGGCACTACTTTTTTAATGGGTACTACTGGTGGACTGAGTATCCAAGTGGTAAATGTGGCAAGAGTAAAAAGTTGTATGACTTCCAGCCATTTGAGAATAATTACACACCAATTAATTGAAGAAAATGACATCTGACAATGTCAGTGTTCTGAAGTGTCACATATTAGACCCCAAAAACTAAATGAGACACATATTCATTTTAATTAAAATGTTATCAAGAGGTGCTGTTGACCAAGAAGCCCATTAACAATAATCTGCTTTAGTAACAAGTGAGCAAGTCAATTTATTGAACTGAACTAAAAAGCAAACCCAGTAACAGCTGCCCACTAAGCAAGCATTTGATCTTTCAGCTTTCTCTGATTAGCAGAGGGAGGCGTTCCCTGAATATTACAGACTTTTGTCTACTTTCTCACTACTTTGTGGTTACTTGTAGAAACTGTCTCCATGGTGCAATCAGCATTTGCTCATCAAACTTAAAAGGGAGCTTTACTAGCAGATCCAACTTCAAAGAAGGCATTTACAGAGAAAGCAGTTGCCGGGTACCATTATTTTCTTTTGTGCCTCAACTGTTAAAATCTTTGCACAGGGTGGACTGTTTTCCTTGGAGATCTGGCTCTTTTACATACAGAGGCTAGTGCACAAGATTAGAGGGTTGCAACAGAGGCAGGCTACTTGCAATGTAAAATTACATGGTTGCACAAATTTATGTTTTCAACATAAACTCATTAACTTCACTCTTTAGGATTGATTACTATGTGCTAAGGAGCACTAAGCTGGCCAGATTCTTCCTGAACAGATTTCCACCCTTATAGGAGATCTCAGTATGAACGTAAAGCTGGCAATGATAGCCAATATACTGCTTGTACCAGGGAGCATCAGGAATTTTGATGAAGTACGCTTTGCTCTGCTGTCAGCATCAGAAAGGGGAGCAGCCCAGCTGCAGCCTGGGACATTTTGGGGAGCCACCACACCTGCCTGCTTGCTTTTGCTGCGCCTGTACAACGATACCAGCTGTTTTTCAGCTGAAGAAAATCTTAAAAATCACTTCTCATGTTCCTTTTGCTCTTGATTGGTAAAAAAGGTCAAATCCTCTGCTATGTGAGCAATAGGTATGGGAATTTTTCTAGAATCAGCCATTATTTCAGAATAAATTTTAATAGTTCCATGTGAATAACCCCAAAAGCAGAGTCGACTTGCATTTCCAAAATGCAGTACCAATGACAGTAGGTTAATCCTCTTTTTCACAGGATGAGTTCAAGGCTTTGGATTCTTCCTGAATCCACCATCAAGCAAGATGCATCAGCTTTATCGAATGTGGGAGAGCAAATCAGAAGCCCTCCAGATGCCTTTCTAAAAGCTCTCTTTTAATGGTTATGATCCAAGAAGAAGGAATTTTTCTAGCAATTCAGCCAACTTCTGTCTGACAGAACATTTTAGGTGGGAAAATGAATCCTGTCAAAAAAGCACTGATGCCTTTTAAGTCCTACTGTGGACAATAGACACATCTGTCACTTACTGCTCAGAGGGCATGCCATGTTGGGAAAAACTGAAAGTCAATGAGATTTAGTGTACTTCAGTCATTTTGAAAACAGTATCCAGTAACCGCTGGTCCAGAAGTTCACCCAGGAGTATATTTAAAGTAGGAAGAACAGCAGCAGCCGCTGAAATGGAAAAGATTGATGCTAAAACTGAAATAAAATTTTTTATTTTTTCATACTTAATCAGTCAATAAACTTCTTAGAAATGTATGAAAATAATCTTAAATATTAGAATCTGAGGGATTCTTCTCATATTTTGTTGCAAAATATTTTAGAAGTTTTGGCAAGAAATAAAGAAGTGAAGTACTAAAGGAACGACTTCACAGAACTTTAAAATATCTTTTTAAAAATTAATTTCAACACAATTTTTTTTTCTTTTGACAATTTTATGGCACCTGTATTGGCACTAGAGCATTTGCAATTATTTCCAGTGGAGAAATTGGAGGGAGGACTGAGTAGATAGGGGAACTCTTGAAAGAATAATTGCAATCCTGTTATGTCTTATCTGCTGTCCATCAGCAGGGAAGATTATTGGCTCTACAAGACTGTTATTCTAGTTAAGTGGAACAGTATATTCAAACTTTAAATGCTATGATAAAATAGCATCTAGAAATCTGTGTCACATCCTCCACACATTGTTGTTTAGTGAGACACTGGTGACTCTTCACTTGTTTGCACTGAAATCTTTTGAAGGTCCTAAAAATATATATTTTAATTGTTTTTAAGCTGATGCATTTCATAGTATTTTGATATTTATGTTTCTTCATATCACCTTTCATGGATATCCCAATTCAAGTTCAGTGGCCAGTTTATTTCCCACATACATGCATTCTATTTGTAGGACACCTGGGTGGCTCCTCACGTGGGGAGTTGGCAGATCTTCCTGTGGGGATGGGGACCCAGCCCAGAGCTAAATGTCTTTATCTTCACCAGAGTAATAAGTAAGAGGCAGGAGCGGCCATGGGCCCTGTCACGGCCTGATCTGTGCTGCAGAGATCCCTGCTCAGCCAGCCTGAACAGTGCTAAGGGCAGGAGTGAGATCATTTGGCTTGGAGGCTGCAGTGGTCAGTGGTCCCAGTGGGCTCTCTGGGCACAGAACAGAACACGCTGCAGATGGTGTTTTCCTCCTACAATCCTTTCCTCAAGAAAGGATTGCCTGCTTAAGCCTGCCTGGCTGTCTTTAGAAATGATAAGCAGCAATAGAGCTCACTGAGGATCCACACCATTTATTGTGTTTTTCTGGAGGTTTTTGTGATGACTCGGTTACCATTTAGCAAAAACTCATAGGAATTAATTAGGCCTGTTGCTCATAATCAATGGCTGACAGCAAGTTATGTAAACTCTGCAAAATATACTGGACATGGGAGAAGTTACTGCCTATGATAGATTTAGTATTTAAGGGCTTGCTTTTCGAATTTTAGCTGTTACTTAATATTGCAAGAGTGGTGGCTCAACCAGGCATTCAGGGCAGAAGTGCTGTTGATGGTAAGCTCACAAATGGAGGTCTAGGCAACAGGTCTGCCTTCAGAGGATCTTCTACTTCTTTCCATTTGCTGCATAATATGATGTTAATAACATGAATCAGTGTGTTTAGACTTTACAGATTTTTTTTACTTTAACTATAAATCAATGATGAACCATCCTAATTCAATAGCAGGGCCAAAATCTGATGCTGTTTCCAGACAAGAATCTCATTAAGAGGAATGTGCCTCTGGATTTTTGATTTTTTTTTTAATGGATGAGAAAGCAAACTTCAGAGGATAAATGGTGTTGAAAATTGTCTTGTCTCAGCCAAGTCCTAACATGTGTATGGAGGAGGAAATGAGACCACTGAGGATGAGTACAAACTATAATCAGCCACTGGTTAACTGGAGGGTCTTTGAAAATTATAATCTTGTCCCTGTCCCCAGGTGCAGCATCACTGAGCTGGCAGTGCCATTCTCTGTCTTAGTCCTGAGCATTGATTCCAGCAATGTGTCTGTGGTCGGACACCTATTTGTGCGGCCTGGTCAGGTGAGATGCTTTTTCTGTAACTTCTAGCAGTGACTAGGGATGAAAAAATATAAACCCATTCTCCTCCTAACATACTTTTTACTACATGAAAAACATAGAGTATCAGCAAGGAGAGGTAATATATACTTGCTCAGCCCAGGTGCAGCTTTCCAGATCCTCTCCGGGGAGCCAGGAGTCCACTAAACTCTACTGAACAAACACATCCAATACACATTAGCTACTTTTATTACAGCAAGTTCTTATATTGCCAAGAAAAGAGCAACCACAATGATAGTAAATGCAAAATTGTCAAAATTGTCAACTTTCCCCATCATTCATACAGTCTTTGGCAAGAAAATATGGATTGTAACCATGATGAACTGAAAGCAACATTACCAAAATAACTGGAATTTTCCCATTACCAGCAAAAGTACAGCTATTACAGTCTACTATTATGAGTGTAGTTGAAAGTGTAAACATGTTTTGAATGTACAAAACAGCCTCAAGATTGGACATCTTGCAAACAATATTTCTGAAAACTGCTTCTGTCTTAGTTTCTGGACTAATGCTAAATTATGCAGTTTGGGTCAAGCCAAATATTATTCCCTCTTTACTGCTATCTCTTTTTCCAAACATCTTTTGGAAACTTGGGGGGGGGTTTTTTGTGGCTTCCTCATGCTTGTTGTGGGGCTAGTGAAAGATGACATACAATTTGGTAAAAATGTCATCATCTTTTAAAGTGCATTCACAGCCCGGGCCATTGGCTACTGAATCTGCTAGTGGGGCAGTGGACCTTTTTTCCCCTCTATCACTTCAAATCCAGGCTTATTTACAATTGTGGACAAGTATCTGTGCTGACCACCTGCAATGCTTTGGCTAAAATCTGGAGTTAATAACTGCTCTCAGCCCAGTGCCAGCCTCCACTTTCCCACTGACCAGTGCCTGCTGCACTTTTGAAGATGGAAGGGGGAATAGCCTCACAGCCCTTCTGCTGTTGCACTGAAATAAATTCTCTCATTGCCTCAAACTACTTCAGGAGAGGCACTTGAGCTTCTGTTTATAAATGTTACAAACTTCAATTTTCCAAATTTCATGTTGACTTATGTTCCCTGGCTGACTGTTTCTTTTTTGGAAGGTGATCTGATTTAACCTCTCTCTTTCAGAAGAACTCATTTTTTTTGGCAAAAGTACACTTCAGGAAAAAAGAAAATAGTTCCTTACCTGGACATAACACCAGATGAGTAAATACTAGTTTTCACCTACCTTTGAGAACAATCATGACTTTTTACAGTGAAAAAGAGCATGGGAGCCAAACCATAATCTGAAGGTACAGTAAAGACTAAATGTATCTCGTCTATGCAGGAGAAATGTTTTCCAATGGCCTGAAACATTATGAATGAAAATGAAATATTAAGCAACTTTGCCCTTTATAAGAGAATGTGTTGTATTTATTTGATAGAGCAATTAGCACAGTTTAATTAATTTTCTCTTTTAAGAGTCAGAATTGCTTTGACTATGCTCTTCAACAGTGTTTTTTGTTGAATTTGACATTATCTGTCACCAAGGTTAAATAAGGGAAACACTACCTACTGGTAATACAACGGAAAGCTTCAGTACAAAATCAATATTGTTTTAAGGACAATTTTCTCTAATTAGATAGAGATGATAACATCACTGATCTCTCAAGAAGTAAATTACCTTTCCATATACATGCAGAATTTTGGTAAAAGTATCATTAAAAAGGGAAATTCACCTCAGATCAGGCAATTTGAGTTGAAAAGCCTCAGCTCCTGACTGACCTGGTGATAACAGTGGCAGGGATTTTCATTTACAAAATATCAGATTTTCTTCCCTAATCTATTATTCCTTAATTTAGTCATGTGAGTGATTTAGATTTAAATGTAACCTATTACCAAGAAAAGAAAAAAGAATATGTCAGTGCAATGAACTTACTGTCAATATTTTTTCTGTCATTAATGCGTGTCTGGGCTGAAGAAGAATGTTTTTTTTAGTTTTGTTGCTTTTCTTTTTCTAGGATGATTCATAATTATGCAATACAAAATAAAATCTCAAAAGCTCATTGTGTCCAGCTCCTGGCCCTGCACAGGACACCCCAAGAGTCACACCCTGTGTCTCAGAGATTGTCCAAGCACTTCTTGAGCTCTGCCAGGCTGGTGCTGTGACCACTGCCCTGGGAAGCCTGTTCCAGTGCCCAGCCACCCTCTGGGTGAAGAACAATTTCCTACCACTTTTGAGTCAAATATTTGCTTCAACAGTGGAAGTACAGTGAGAGATGATGTGAATAAGTGGTGAAGTGATGAAGATCAAATAAAATAGATGCATTCTACAGGTGTTTCTCTGCAGTAATATAGAGGTTCCTTTGCATATGGGTTTCTGGGGGAAAAAGAAATAGGCAAACAGCTTCAATATAAGGACGTGGAGCTCAGCAGAATTAATGGTTTCCTGCGGATGCAGAACAGTGACTCATTTTCTGCAAGCCATTACCTCTTCCACAAGCAAACAAAACTGTTGAAAGTCCTATCCAAACCCAGGGACATGATCAGAAGCTGTGCTTTAAATGAAGGGCATGCTTCTATTTTTGTTGGTACTGTAAGTAACCCAGATTTATCAGCCAAGATTTTTGACTGATTTACCAACAATGGATCAATTTTAAGCTTTCTTGTGCAGGTGAGCTACTTGGAGTACTGCAGGGTTGAGCGCAGCCTTTGTCCCTTGCAGAAAGAGTACACAGTATGGACTTTAGTATCTTTGTGTTCTAAGGCATTTTTTTCAAGTCTGGATGATCTGATGTGATCTTCTGTTCTGCCGGATCAAATGTGAAAGGCAACACAGAAAATCATTAGTATTATTCTGTTCTAAAGGACACTGCTCAAAGTTGGATGTATGTATGTATTAAAGATTTGGTCAATAAAAGAGAAAAACAATGTACAATTTCTCACAGTATGTGAGAAAGAATGAGGTTGAATTTGTTGTCTGCAACTTCTATTTACATTTGTGATTGAATTTCAGTAGCAGATGATTGCAGCACATAATTTAATAATCAGCTCTTGGATGGTTCTGTAAATATAGTAAAGATCACTATCTCGTTTAGGTATGTAGCTTGTTGAGTAGATGATAAACAAGCCAGGGGACTGATAAAAACAAAGCCATGACAGAGAAGGTGTTGGAGATTTTCTTGAATTTTTAGTGAACATTACATTTGAACCCAAGTATCTCTTCAATCTCCCTAGGGTCAGAGGAAGAGAATCAAAGGAGAATGGGACTCCAAATCTCCTGAGAAATGAGGTGAAAAGGGCATCAATGAAACCAATTTCAAAATCAAATTGCTATAGGTTTTAGAGATACTGATAACCTGCTAATACTCCAACAATAAAAAAGCAGATAAACAGCACCACCTGTTCCTGTCTTTGTCATCATGAAAAGAGGTGGCCTCATTTCACTGGATATTTAAGATGCTTAGACATTCAGTGAGAAAAAGAGAAACAATTATTTAAGTGACAATCATGGTGGCAAACAATCAAGAGAGACAAGGCTTTGGCAGGAAAAAAAAAACCACTTTGCAGGACACACAGCCGTTTTTATTTCTTAATGCTCCCCAAACGTTTTTAGGTTAATAAATATTAACATCCCTCCAGGCTAACATGGCTGTGACACTCATCTACTTTTCTATTGTCTCAGCAGCACTCATGACAGAGTCAGTTTAAAAGATCAAATTAAGTGATGCCACCAAAGATGTCACATGCTGCTCTCACCCTCCACGGTGGAGCTGTGATGGATGACGGCCCACCTTCTAGATTGCAGGTGGATCAGACCCTGATCTGATGGTTGATTTGGCTTATCCTGAGATGGAAGTTAAATCCATAATACACCTTCCTTTCACTGTGCTGCCTTAGGGCTGTCTGCTTCTGGAATACTAAAATAATCGCAGATGCACTGTGGCTTCTCTTCTTTAGGTTCAGCTCCATCCTCTTTGGCATATGGTTTCTGTGACCTTGGACATCCACTTAATCTCTCCATATATTATTCTTTTTTTTGTCTTTTGTCTGTTTTGATTTTATAATCTCCAGGGCAGAGAAGCCTGTTGCTTATCACAGCATAAGGATATCTGGCTACTATTGTAATGCAAAGTAAATTATGAAGTGAAGTTATTAATGCTAAATGTCTCATACTGTTAAAAATTTATCATTTAGTAACTCTTGCCTGTTTAAAACTGTGTTCTCTATCCAGCTGTTTTTAGGGCAGTTTAAGGCAAAAGGGCATAGAGTTGAAGCTGTAGTGGAAGGGAAGCAGTGACGGCTGTTGGGTTTTCCAGTAGGCCACAGAAATTGGTTGGGACTGTGCAGTCAATAGATTGAGCCTAAAATTTTTATCACCTAGCCTAAAATTTAAGTAGTATCTATCTAAGCTACTTACATGAAGTTACAGTGTGGTCATAAAACAGTCAAATGCTGCCTCTGGGCTCACCTCCCATCCTGGGAGAGCAGCAACCCCATAGGTCATTGCCACCTCCTCAGCCATCAGCAAAAGTTGCTCTCTTCTTCTAGACATCTTTCCCTGAACTTCTGTCAAGACTTGACCCTGGCTATATATCTGAATGTCTGCTTTTTGTATTGCCCTGAGTCCATTTTCACAGCATCTGGAAGAAATCTGAAAATGTACTTTTTTACAGGTGCACATTCTTGGAGGGGGTTAGTAGGGAGCATCATTATGTCTGGTGCTTTGCTGGGTGCACTTTTCAGTGCCCTAATTTTCTCTTCACATCCCTGTTATTTTTCTTCATTTTCCTATAATAGAGTAGAATATACTATTTTGCAGTTATTGACAAGTAAATGGAATAGACTTGAATAAAATATTGATCTCAATATTTGAGGGAGCAAATGTGCAGGCAAATTATATTTCCTGTGGTTTTGGTGCAGTAAAAATTGTAGGAAATGTTGCTTCTCAGATCTGGTTGTGTTTGCAGCCTACCACCTAAGTAGCAGATGAGCAGAGGCAGGGATAAGGCAGTCTTGGCCAGGACTTCCACAGGCACTAAGATGCACACTGAAAATAATGTTCCTTCTTATCTGACAGGCTAAAAAGTTTTTATTCCTTGATTAATGCACCTAGCACATTTGAACTCTTAATAACTTTGTGCTGCCAGTACCTGCTGGCCTGTCAGTGCACTCACACGCATGACTGAGGAGGCAATTGTCTGCTTTGCAGCTGTAATTCAGCTACATCCTTTTAAAAGTTAGCCACAGTTGTTTCTTGGAGGGTTTTGTGTAGCTTGCTTTTCCTTTTAATGTGCTTTCTGCAATGCAGCTGTGTCTCACTGGCACGCAGCATTATTCTGCAAGCTACTTTTTCCCCTGTTTTCAAGTATTCATTCTGCATCTGCCATCTCTGCAACAAGGACTGTTCAATTTGCAAGTGGGCACTGTTCCATTTGAACAGACGGGGAGGAGTGGAGACAGACAAAAGATCATATGGACCAGTCGTCTAAAAACTGTGGTGGTGAGCCTGATCAAGTGGCATGGATTTTTCTTTATTAATGTTTTGGGTTTTGCTTTAGTTTTGGGTTTTCGTTGTCTTTTTTTTTAATGTAAAACTTAGAAAATCCTTCATAAATTCCATTGCAGGGTAACCATGAAAACAATGGACAGTAATACTGCACCCTGAGTGAATGTAGACTTTGAAAACTGAGTTTGACCTCTCTTCTCAGGCTGTGATTTTGTGATTTCAAGGGATTAAAACAAACAAACAAAGAACCCTTGCTTTTTGTATTTTGTTTCCATGCCTGTGTCTAAAGTGCATTCAGAAGAGTTATTTTCAGCAGTCATGACATACAGGCTTATACAACAGTGTGAAGGGCTGGTGTCTAACTCTGTAACTCTTCAAAGTGAAAAAAAGCTTCCAAGTTTTAAAGCTAGTTATACAGCTGGTTAGAGTGGAGTTAACAGGTAATTTGAAAATCAGCCCCTGCCTCTGCTTATGCTATTACGATGTAATCTGGCCCCAAGGCTTAGAAAAATATTTTATCTGAAGTGGATTTTTTTCCTTTGTTTCATAGAATTTGTTCTGAGGTTTTCCAAAATCCTTTTTGTTTTTAGTTGCATTCAGTTTTAAGTGTCATAGCATTCAGAAGGTTTAAAAAAAAACCTAACTAAATTTCTTGCCTTTTTCATTTCCTTGTTTTTCAATCCTAGCCAGTTCCATCTCCTCTTTCCTTTGCCCTTGACTAAGCAAGCACAATTTAATCAGATTTATTGAGAGATAGGAAAGCAGAAATTGAGAAACAGATAAGAGAGGCAATTCAGCATGGTTACAAGTTACTAGTGCATCTCACAGCCAACGTGAGCACATTTTAGGGGCCTTGTTTACCCTTGTTTACCCTTACCTTTTAGTCCTGTGGGTCATTTTAAATTGTTGAGTCAAGTAATGTTTTGGGTAGACCAATTAAATTGTTTTTCTTTTCTTTTTTTCTTTTTTTTTTTTTAATTCCCAAAGCTTTCTGGAGACAAGCTGTTTTTTTGGTTCTTAATAGCCTACAAAACCTCCATTTTGGTTGGTTGTAATGTCTTTAACTTGTGTGTTTCTGGATAGAATTTACATTCATAACAAAAATGTATTAGAGCTCATGTTCTCTAAATTCGAAAATTCTATGCCAATGGTTAATGCTTCTGACAATTTTAATATGAAATATATGTGGATTTATTATTTTTAACACTGGACAACTTTTATTCATAGTGGTTGCTGGCAAAAAATTACCTCTCTGGGTAGATGCGAGTTTATCCCCATGTGAAATCCTGTCTTGGTAAGATGAATAGTAGATTGTGTTGCCGACCTTTTAAAACTCCAGACTTTGATGCATACCAGGTCAGGAGCAAGGCTCATTTACCACATCCCAAAATGATGTTTTAAAATTAAACTTCAGCTTTTTATTTTACCAGGTTGCTTTAGAACTCATTATTGAAAAACAAACAAAAGCCCAAGCAAAACCCAACCCAAGTTTCAGCAGAGTTGGCAACACTAATGCATTCTCTCCTGCTGAAGTTTATTAACTAGGTAGATTTTAACTACTGCCCTGAACTACACAAGTATTGCCTCATTTTGTGTTTCAAATGGAGGATATGTTAAAGTTCCAGATCTGTGTTTCTTTGTTTTATTTTTTTTTTAAATGAGAATTTCAGCTCTTCAAAAGGCTAAGTAATTTTTCTCTTAGCTCTTCCACAAGGGAAAAAAAAATGAAAATGTAACTTGAATGCACCTTGCAGGCTTAGAAACCTGACCTGCAAATAAAATCAACCTGAAGCTTTTTAGGAAATCTGACAGAGTGGAATCCATACTCCGTTGAAATCAAATCTGCCATCTACTTTTCTGAGAATACATCTTCATCTCAGATGTTTAAGGTGAATTTATGACTCCTGAAGGTCATGCATTTCTGTGTGTTTTTAGAACGCTTGGAGCTGATACGTCCATAGTTGCTTTAAAAGTTTTCTTCATATATTCAGCTGTCTGAAAAAAGAATTTGCCCTTTTAATGGAATGTAAAAAAATATGATAACTGCAAATGCTGACCCTTAAATTCTCCACACTGAGCTCATGTTATATTGCCTTTGGGTAGCTGTTGCAAAAGGTGGTGGAATACTTTCTCTTCCACAGACACAGAGACTGGAGACTCTTTTGACTGGGAAAAGGTTTGTTGGCTGAATAATCTGGCTACTTTGCTGAGCTCCTCAGACTTTTATTTTAATTTCCTAAGACAGCCTTGCAATTGTCATTTGTGATTTTGACTGTCTGTGTTTTGACATTTGGGGCACTAGTGATTCTGTGGCTTTTGAACAGCTAGTGTCAAAACTGATGTACAGGAGGTGTTAATGGAGATTTGAAACCTTGGCATTACACAGCACACCAAGCAGAACTGATTTCAGATTTACACTGTATCATTCATCTCAGCTGCTGCATCCCTCTCCATCAAAAGGCGTGTAAGCAGTAAACTTCAAGGAAGATGTGTTTTTGTTATATATATCCTGGTGCATTTTTCTTCCTTCACCTTTACACCCGTTCCACCCACATATCTTCCAGTTGCTTCAGATTATCATGATTTCAAAAATTCCATTTTATTTCTTTGAATTGACTAGGGAATGTGCAAAAGTGTGACAGCTGTAATTGGGAGTTTACAGAGTTTCTTGTGTATTGAAGTCAACAAGGGAACAAAACAATTTAGTTTTCAACTTGCATGATGAAACGCACAATCCTGTGGTAGTATCTCCAGGCAATTCACAGCATACACCTAGTAACACAGTCTCATTTGTTAGAAATATGTGAGCTGTGTCTGTTGCTACATAGAAATATCAGTAATTTCATATATATCACTATATAAATAAAAAATATCCAGGAAATCACTACAGTTATAAAATAACTTCGATGTAGCTCTCATTCTAGAAAGAAGTTTGTCAGAGAAGTTAAAAATATTTTCACAACCTTGCTGATACACAACCCCAGAAGTCCTGCCCACTGAAGGGACATTTTTATATGTAGTATTAATACAGGCTGAAGAGATGAGGTTTTGTTTCCCACCCACTGAAAACAAGAACTGTCTCCTTCCATCCTGGTACTGACAAAGGAAGGAAGATAGATCCTCATGCCTTGGGAATCACACAGATACTGTCGTTCTGGAGAGCACTAGGCTTGTCCTTTGTGGCAGGGAATGTGCTGTACTTGCTCCTTTGGCTGGCCCAGAAGCTGCAGTGAATTCTGTGGCCTTAGAGGTGTGAAAGGGAAGCCTTACACTCCCCTTTCATGCTCCACATTTTTCTGTAACAAGCCATCTGCAGGGAAATACTTACAATATGCTGCATTTTTACATAGCGCACAGAAGGCAGGAATTCACTCACAGTACTTTTGCTATCAGTAAGAACAGTGGATGATTTTGTACTAGAAGCCAGCTATTTGTACGTGTTGACAACTCTTTGTAAGCTGGAGCAGGGAGAGAGACCAGCAATTAGTTTCTGCCCAGCCTTGTCTCTAGTGCAGAGCTGTCCTCCAGTTCACAGCCATTCTTGGATGGGTGTTCAGTGACAAATTTTCAGTCATATGGAGGAAATAGACCTGAATTCCACCTGTTCCCACACTGAATCTTACAAGGTGTCAGGAGTACATTATGCATCTCAATTTTCTACTCTTTGGAGCTATTTATTAAGCAGCACAGGCTGCAGAAAGATACTTTGGTTACCAAATGCCTGGTCGTTTTTCAGCAATACACATGGAAACAGTGGCCTCCATGTGGACAGGTAATGTTTCAGCTGGGGGTTTGGATGGGACTTTGCAGTCTTGGTACAGGAAGGGAGAAGAAATTTGATGTGGAAAGCATGAGAAAGAATAGGAAGGAGGAAGAGAAATAGCAAGAGAAGCAAGAGAAATAACTGCAATAACAAAGTTTCAATGCTTGGTGATGTTGATTAATGCGAAGTGTGTGGTAAATTCCACCACTGTTCTAGATCAGCAACCATTTAATTTTCACTGCCTGATGAAAGACAGGAAGGTCTTTGGAGGCATTGAAATACAGTGATGTAAATATGCTATTTTTTTCTTATTCTCCCTTTTAAGGGAAAGAGACCACCAGGTCACAGAATGTTTAGGTGCAGCATTTTGCAGTTTCCTTTTTGCACACAGGCCCTTAGTCTCCTTTAAGTTTAGATGAAAGGGCACTGCCCTGGGATATATGGGTGTAATTCTTATATTTATAAGGGCACATTGCATGTGATGATTGGAAATGGGCAGGGGTGAAAAACAGGGTGGGAATTCAGGACAAAGAGAAAAGTACAAGAAAATAAAGAGTAGCCCAGGGGTAAATATTTTGTATATTCATAAAATGAAAACAGCATTCATGACCTTCACAGAAGATGGTCAGTCAGATGGTGCCTAAATTATTAAAGAATTGCAAATACACTGGCATAGTAATACCATAGAAGAAAGTTACCATGATTGCAATTTGAGAAGAATTAAAATAGGAAAGTACCCTGAGAACTACCAAAGGAAAACAAGATGCTATGTTGAGCAGTTGGTATGTAGTGCTGGCTGCAGTTCAGTATCTGATTTTTGTGATCTGGTACCCCAAAAATAAAAAACAGGAGAGGCAAGTACCCATCCCTTGACTCTTTTAACAGTTCTAGAGGAAATGCCATGAAGCTGAATCAGAGGAGGTTTAGGTTAGACATTTAGAAAAAACTTTTCACTCAAAGCACTGGAAGAGGCTCCCCAGGGAAGTGGCCACAGCAGCCAGCCTGACAGAGCTCAAGAAGAGATTGCTCAGTACTCTCAGGCACATGGTGTGACTCTTGGGGTGTTCTGTGCAAGACCAGGAGTTTGAATTAATGGTCCTTCCAACCCAGCATGTTCTATGATTCTGTGATTCTATGATTCTATGATTCAGGAATTTATGATTCTATGATTCTATGATCTGGTAATGCTGTGGACTGAGGATAGTGTTGCTTAGGCTTACTCTTTCTCACCCTGCTGTTTAAGACAGTGAGGAAATTAAATACTCTTTGTACTCTAACCTTTCTGTTAAATTGTTGGGGCCCATTAGAGGCCTGAAACCAGGAGGATGGGGTGGAGGATGGGGTGAAGATTGGCAGTGAACAACACACAGAAAATAAAGATGACCTGTTGCAGATGAGTCTCTGCCTACAGAGTTACGTTCAGCTATATCTCTAGAAAATGGGGACAAAAAACCAAAATTATTGATTAAAATAGAAACAGGATCTTAACTCTATGCACTTTTAGTGCCTTATACATGGTTTCAATGTTTTTTGATTATTTCTGTCTGGCTAATAATGGCAACTTTAACAACACAACTTCTAAATTCCAATATATCTTTTCTGTACATTAAAAGATGGGCAGAGATTATTTAAAACCACTTATAAATAGTAGTCTTATGTTTCATCTTTATAATCAGAGTTTGACATGTAATGGTAATGCCTTTGAAAATGTAACTGCTCCACAAATAGTGAGTAGTAATTGTAAAAGCACTCTCCAATTCTAGTTGTTCCCATTCTCAAAATTTATGGCCTGAGAAGGCAATTGGTCTGTAGGTTGGAGAAGAAGCTGAATGCCTTTTAAGTTTAGCTGGGTATCTTCTGCCTATCACTTTTTCTTCTTTTCTCTCTCTCTCTTTTTTTTTTTTTTTTTTAAGTCATGCCTATTAGTCAGGACTTTATTTCCTTAACTACTTCTTTCTAGGCAATGAAAAGAGTGGTATCATTTTTCTGTTTTCTAAGGATAGTGTAAGCAGCACAAGCCTAGATGCAAAACATTTTTGGATTTAAGTGGAGATTGCCTTTTTGTGAAGCCCATGAGAACTAGATTGTTCTCCAATGAAATGAAGTACCCTATCATTGCCCACCTATCTATTATGGATTGTTCCCTTTTCAGGACATAAAAAGAGCAATAAGATTGGTGCACTTTTCACTTTTTCTCCAGGACAGCTCCCATTCCCTAATTCCTATTTCTCTTTCCAAGATGTGTTCATTGGTTCATTGTTGCCACTTGCTTCTTTGTCTCACAATGCTGCTTACTGCAGAGTGAGCCCACTCTTAAACATGGACTCAGAGTAGGAAATGAGGAGAAGCTGCCATGTGTAGCTGCCTTCATTGTCTTTCTCAGGCACCTGAGGTTTTTTATTCTTCACTTTGCACTCCCAGTTGCTGATTTTAAAAGAAAATAGATATAGTTCTCTCTAAAATAAGAGAGTTTTCTGAAAGGCAAAAAAAAATTAAAACTCATTACAATCCAAATTCTGGTGCCCAAACTGAATGGGAGATATGGTAGTATTAGTTTTCATGATGAATTTCAGAAATCTCAGAACCTTTTCAAATATCTTGATGAGAAATTTTGACCATTTTTACCCTCTAGTAGAGGTTTGGCTTTACTACAAGCATAAAAAAGGAAAAAAGGCTTGGCTACTTCCAGCTGGACTCTGTGCCTGACTGGGGAATAGCTTCAAGCAGGTCCTTGCTTGATAGAGAAATGAGATTGACACAATTGCCTTGAAGCTGAACTTGATGATTTTGCACTAAAGGACCAAAGGAGTGCTCAAAAAGCTGAATTCAGGTGTTCCAAAGGAAGCAGTCACCAGCAGCATCACCTGTCATTGTGTCCAGTGCTGGCTGATGCCACAGCAAAGGGGCACTGGGAATGTTTCTGGGATGAGCCGCGGCACCCCCACCTGAGGTGGGACCATACCTGCAGGATGCTCCAAGGAATGCCAGCCAGGAATGAAAACTGTAAAGCACCTAGACAGATTGTCAAAAGATTTCTACTGCCCTATAGTCTACCATCCTTTGCACCATTGCTTGGATAGCAGTGGTTTGGAGTTGTGTCATGCCTTAAAGCATAGTAAAGGAAACTAGAGGAGGCAGCAGTTGCCATAAGGGGGTCAAGTTTACCCCTGAGCCAGAGGGAAGAAATGGATCTGTGGTGAATCAGACAGCTTCAACTAGATATCTGAAAGAGTATTGTTTATATTCAGCCTATCTTCTGCCAGTACAATACAATACCCCTGCAAAGGTTAATCAATTTGAATCTTAATATCATTCTTATTTTCCAACCATTATCTTTCAAATATATGGTGTGCACTTGTCATCTTCCAGGATTAACAACATGACAAGTTTGAACTTTTAAAAGCAAGACACTTTTTGGTTATTGGAGAGCAGAAAAAGGTCACAACACTTTGTACAAAACAGAACCATGTACACTTCCAGGCCCATAATTTGCCTACTTTTCTCTAAAATTTATAAAGCATGGAGAAAAGAAGGGCCAGTCTGGTAAGAAGAGGGGCTGCTCAGCTTATGTGTACAGTGTAAAAGGAATTATTATACAGAATAAAAGGAATTATCCATGTAGGTTGGCTCTTGCAGCCTTTTTCTGGTTAGCACAATAGAATAATTTTGTTTCCTGAGAATGAAACACAACATGCCCAATTCACCATTCTGCCTGACTCTCTCTAGAGGTTATTTTTTGGTTGAGAATAATAGTCACAGAGAAATGAGAAAATGTATTGGCATCAGTGTTCCCTTGATCAGTGTAAGGCAAAGGAAAGCTCAAGTATTTGCTTTCTGCTGTGGCTGCTATTGTCCTTGGGGACTGCTGAAACTTTAAATCAGAGTCCTAATTGGCACTCGGATAGCCATGAAATACCAGAAGCTTCAAAAGGAGCTTAAGAGAGTGGTTGCTGCCTTTCCCCTGCTCCATCCTTTGCTATCCACAGCACACACATAACAAGGATTTGGGAGGTAGAGTTATTGGCATTAAATCTTGCTGTGTGACTAGCCCAGACTTTGTAAGACTAGGCACCCCTGAGCAAGGAGCTGACATTGAAGTCATAAACCTGCAGCAAATTACACTGTGCAAGTGATTGGAAGTGTGACATGATTTGCCCCGAGTCATCCACTGTGTTTTTGCTGCTCTTCAGGTAAGCCTGCACTGCTTTTAAGAGTTTTATTGTCATTTACAGTTTGTTAAAATAGAGATTGCTTGCAAAAGTCAACATATTCATGTGCCCATAGCCTAAGTAGTCAGGAAGGGTGGGATAGGAACAAAAGGGATGAATGAATGAATGAGTGCACTTGTAGGAGACTGGAGGCAGGGACACTCCAGGCTTGGCTGGCACAGTTGCACATCCCTGGTTTGGACTTTGCCAGTTCAAAGCAACTTGGTTGACTAATGGCTCCCTCCACTCCTCCCTCAACTCTGATACATAATTTGAATTTATTAACCTTGCACCAAAACCTGCTTTTATGAGAAAGCCCAATTCAGAATTGTAGCAATCAGGGTAGTTAGTACTCAGGATAGTAGCGAACACAAAGCATTAATGGAGTCTTGCTGATCTGCATAGTGCTGGTCCCAGTGCTTTTGAATCCATTTTTTCACAGAACAAGCATCATGAAGTAGGAGCAAACACACCTGGAGCTGTTAGGCTGTTTCAGTCCAGCTGGATGAAGGTGATAATGGTCATTGGAAACCAGGGGAATTGATTTTCTTTTACATCAAATATCTTCCAGTCTTTCTCCAGTTTAAGACTGTTATTCTGCTGTTGAAAGCTGCTCTTGGTGATGATGCGTACACCATGCTGGAGAGACAGCACAGCTGGAGTAAATGCTCTTCTCTCTCCTTTCTGCTGGCAACATGGAGGAAAGTGGGGAACCCATTCCAAATCTAATGCCAAGGCAATGAAAGTGCTTCTAAACTCACTTGAAACAGATGAACCTCTACTTTCAATAGAAAACAAGTTGTCCTTGTGCAGTGACAGGGTGGGTCTACTCAACAAAGAGGGTCGTTGAAGGCCTGGATATACTGAGCAAGCTTTGCTGAGTTTTAAAGAATCCTGAGAGACTCAAAACCCAAAGATAACCCAGAGAACTAAGACCAAAAGATATCCCCAGAGCTGGTGCCCTCAGACACTCAGGGTACTGTATATAAGTTAGGTATGCTGAGAGGACCTCAGAGAAACATTTCTTGTTTTTTTCTTTTTCAGCTGATGCAATGTAAGTCAGGCATGAATAATGAGAGGTGCCGGAGCCCCCCGTTGGTACCAGGTGAGCTTTGCTTCAGTGCTTTGCAAAGAGAAGTGGGTGCGCCAAGTCCTGAACCACCTTGGCTCTGAACCTCCTATCCCAGTAGTCCCAAGAAGGGCTTCCTAAAAGACAGCAGACCCAGAATTTTAAGACGAACTAATTAAATTTGGTAAGAGACACCATAAAATTTATACGGAAAGAGTCAATACCATTTGTACAGCTTTAAGTCTGGATTGAAACTTCGTTGTCTGGAGTAGGTAATTTGTGGTTTTAAGCTATTTATTTATGATTGTATAAGAAGCCATAGCTATTTATCAGTCCTGATTGTTCAAGGGTTGTGCCACAGAAATGGCATTATACAAGGAGCATGGGATTCTGGTTACTGAAGAGTGAAATACAGCTTTATAAGACCATTCCCCTTCTTGCATGGGAGTGGACATTTAGGCACTCACTGCCAGAAAGCCATGACTCTGCAGATCTGGGACTGGTGCTGAGGGATCCCTATGGCTGGGCTCATGTCACCATCATCTCCATCTGCAAGCTCTGTTTTAGAACTCTTCCCTCACCCCCTTCTGCCACAAAAGTCTGTGTATGTGCATAAGTATACAGAAATAATATGATCAAGCGTAAAGATAAAATAAATAAATGTAAGAATAGTGAAAAATCATGGTGGGAACTACTCATTAATGCTTGTTTAGTTAGTTCTTTGTGTCTCGGGTTTGGGGTCGTTAGTTGCTGCCCCAAAATGCGTGAAAAGGTCTCTGTTTCAGCCCATGTGTCTGAAGAATGAGTCAGAGCTCTTCAGTTTTTGGTCTTGAAGTTTTTTATTAACTTTTGTCTATAAAATTTTCTTTCTGCCCAGCCAAGATCTGCTCAGCAGAGCAGCCAGCGGCACTCTGACCTCCCCTGAGGCAGTGGTGTCTTTTTTATACTACAAACAATGTATATCATATTTACAATCACTTTCCAATACCTATCACCTATGTTGGACAGTGCACTTCTATTCTAAACCAATCCCAAAATGCCAGCATCACAGCAGAAGATGGAGACCAAGAAGAAGAAGAAGAAGAAAGGCTAGACACCTAAGTTCCTCTATCTTGTCCCCATAACTCCTATACTAAAAATCTTAAAATCTACATTTTCACTCGGTGATAATTTTATTATTATACTATTTAAACTTCTGTGACTTTCAGGTCCTCATACAAAGCTGGTAATTTGCTTCACGGGTCAAAATCAAATCCCCAGGTGTTCTGGGCTATGCACAGGGTAGGGGGGTCTTGAGCCCCCCGGCAGGAGCCCCGGCAACTCTGGACACCCAGAGGGATGTACTGAGTTCCAACATTTGTGAATTTTCAAGTATCCATATTATTCTAGTATTAGATTGTTCTGTGATAAAGAACATCAAGTAGGTTATGGTTTTGGTTGTTTTGTTGTTTTTTTTTTTAAATTGTACTTGACTAATTTTGTGTGCAGTATTTTCAGCCTCCATCAAATGAAATAGATTGCTCCTTGGCCTTCCAGCCGTGGAACTGCAGCCTATAGTCAGGCTCAGTTTTTCCAGGTAATACCAGTCTTACTAGGTAATTACAGTGGCACCTGGCAACCTCACCAGCCATCCAGAGTTTGCTTATGACAGACTGGAATTTAGCGAGAATTCAGACAGCAAGGTAGTGTAATGTGGAGAAAACAGTCTGTCTGTCCATCTATCCCTCCCTCCATCTTTCCCTCCCTCCATCTCTATGTCTGTCTCTCTCAATGTTGTAAATTTGAAAAGTAAGAAGTTTTTTAGTTGGTGTAAGGGGAAAGTTCCCATTTCACACAGTCTTTTCCTGAAAGGGCGATGCTTTTTGATGCCAGGTTCTTTGTTAAAGAAACCTGATAGGTGTAATCAGTGTTATGTCTGGGAAGGAGTATAATTTATAAAATACAATTAATTTATTTATGTATTTTCCAGTTATTTATGTATTTATTATACATATTCATGCATTATACAGGAGTAACTTATTTCATTATACAGGAGTAACTTATTTTTACTTAATTTCTTTAACTGAAAACTTAGAAGCCATACTGCACAGCTGAAATGAAGAGTGTTTCAATTATTTAGTACCTTGATAACACCAAGGAAAATGGATACCTTCTTTCCTAATGGTACTGTATATTTGAAAGAAGTAATAATATGAAAAATATTGATTTTTATCAAATGAAAGTAATAGTAATTGATAGCATTGCAATCACAAAATAGCTGTATTACAATTAAAAAAAAAATAAAATTTATACTCATGGATATCTTTGTTTACCAGAAACTTAGTTAAACACTTAGTGTTTGATGGCACAGGCTGCTTTGTTAGAAGGTATAGTTTGTAGGCACTTCAACTTTTGATATTGCTCTAATTTTAAACCCCCAAATGTTGTTGGCAGGGTTCTTTACCTTGAATCAAGGCTATTACTGTAAAAAATTCACAATTCTGCCAATGAGAGTGAGATAGTAATTTCTCCTGGCAGACTAATTTAGACAACTTTTCAGGTATGCTTTTTAAACTGAGAGTTGCATGAGAAATGTGAAAAATGTTATCACTTACCGGAAATGCAAATGTGGCATTTGTTCAGCCTAATATAAATGCCTCTGCACCAGGCAACATCACCAGAAGTGCCAATTAGGATGCAGTCCTGGTTCCAAAAATTCACCCTTTCTTTTCAGCTAATATGACATTTATGTGTCTCATTTTTTTTTTCTTTCACAGTGTGGCTGTGTTTCAACCTACTTGCACAGAAATGCCAGTCGTGCTTGAATTTTATTTTAACTAAAAACCTGTTATTGTGCCAGGCATCAATAGAGAATGGTTATGCATGTAATGTGTTTTATTATGGCTAGAATTTAAAGACCAGTGCCATATAGGTCAATCAGTGTTACGAATGACAGCAGTTGTTATCTGCTAGTGAGGACAGCACTATAATAATAATGTTTATTGCACATCATTTTTCAATGACTTTATGCTATCATTTAGGAGATGAATGAAATGGCTCTCTAGCTGACATGAATGTAAATAAATTAAGCATTAAGAAGCAGAGAGTTCTAATCATCTTTCTTTAAGATTGCACTAAATGGTTGCAATCAGTGAAATAGATGAGAGATTGCATTAAATTGCTCTTCCAGATACTATATCATGCAGCTCAAACAAGGTTCACAGGCATTACAAAACAGCTCAGGTTGAAGGAGCAGCTGGAATGCCTCATAGGCATGCATTAGCTGAGAGTAATGCATTGGACGTGTACCTCTGCTTGCAGTCTTTTATATTAACATACATGGAGTGACAAAGAGAAACCCAAACAAACAGACAAGGGAAAACCTGTGCTGTTTTGTTCCAAGGATTTTCTCTCATTATAGATTTGTATTAATATATGCCATGGTTTAGAGGATTATGCAGGAGCATAGAATGCAGTATCTTCTCAGCTCTTTCATTCAGGCTCTGCTCCTTTTTTCAGGATGTTATTGGAAATTCACAGGGCAAAAAGATGACAGGTTGGAGAATGAAGGGAGGTTTGTTACTGTTATGAGGACAGAATACAGGCACTGTCTTATGGATAGCAGATAGGCAATATCTGAGAAGCTGTCAACAGGACACATTAAGGCTGGGTTTTCAGGAGCTGACCTCTTATTCTGCTAGTACAAATCCACAAATTAAATTGTGTGAGCAGTTAGGTCACAGAGAGGTAGAGACGTCTGTATTCATCTGACCTAAGGCAGAAGCACCAAAATGAACCTGAAACAGGAAGGGTCTTGGGGTCAACAAAGACAGATTGGAAATTTGTCTCTTATGTCTTTAAATAGCAGCACAGGGAGCACAATTAAAATTGTGACTGTTCAGGTCATCTGCTGCCAACAGTAGGGGCAGCATCCCTTTTCATTTAAGGGTGATATGGTCCAAAGTTATCTCATTACTGATAGCACTACTGTTGTGGCTGTGTGGCACTGCCTTGGCAGGATGCTCCAAGCACCCCTCCAGCAGTTGCTCTGGAGCCAGATAAAGCCCAAGACCTCAGCACAAGGCTGTGCTGGGAGGAAAGGGAGATTCTAACATTTTGCCTGTGCTTTTCATGTATGAGGTGGTATTTTCAGCACTACAGCTTGAGAAAGCTTCTAACTCAAGTCTCTAAATTAGGAATTTCTAAGACCCCACAATTCTCACTGAAGTTAATGAGAAGGCATGAGAAAACTGCACTTTAAGCTACAAAATTTCTGGTACCCAAGGGGTAGAGAGGCTTATGTTATCTTCCCATTAATGTCAGATAATACGCTTGGGTGGCCTGCTGTCCTTTGGTTTATTTAAGACTTTAATATTTTAACTTACAGATAAAAATTATGGCTTAGTCCTAAGTATGAGCTGGCCACATAACCATGACCACTCAGCTTATATAGACAAGAGTTTGCTGCCTGCTGAAGGGAGGCAGAACAGATAATCCTATCACTTTTTTACTTTGTCTCCAGAATTTGACTGTAGAATTTAGAGGCTTACTCATAGCAGGTAGGGAGTGCTGTTCAAGTGGAGTTTTGCCCCTATTTATGAAGTATTGTCTTATATTTCAATGAATTTCAGAGCTTTGTTGATTTAATTCCCAATCAAGTAAGTTATATCAGAACTAGAACAGCAAGATGTATAAAGGAATTCCAAAAGGATTCTGACTGAATTGATAGTAAGTATTTGAGCTGTTGCTCAGAGCAGGAGGATACGACTTTGGCTTGATGGATATGGTGGTCGAGACTGAGATTCAGATTCAGTGGTTGTTCTCTACAGAGACACTGAAAGAACTCCCAGTGCAGCTGAGAGCAGTCTGCTTTTCTGCATTTCCATATCACTTGCTCTGGGAGCCTTATGGTTTTTTCACTGCAGTTTGTCACTGTTTGAATGGTTTCTAAATCCCACCCAGGTCAATTCTGATGCTAGATATCCATGTTCCCGTAGTTAGCAATCTGCAGATGATGTCTGCAGTCTGAAAAGAGAGAGCTTTTCAGCCAAACCCTGCTCCAAGGGAGAAGTGTGCCGAAAATGATGGAAAGCACCCCGACAAGATAATAAAGCCCATTTTTTTACCAATGCAGCACATAAGAAGAGAGCACGAGAAATCAAGGATATTACTGGTGTCTTGTGTTCCTGTAGCAGAACTGATTTTGATAAGAGAAACTGTGGTAAGACTGCAAGAGAAGAAGGACAGATATCATCTGAAATTATACATGGGTTTTGCTGGCTGTTATTTTAAGAGCTTTCTGATATACATCCAGGTACCTGAGGCTCTACCTAGTCAACTAAGGCATATACGTGTAAAAAGGGTTTTACAAGTTCTGTCCCATTTCCAAAGCACACAGAGAGCAGTGAAATGAGATGTGGTGATGAAAAACTGTTTCTACAGTGCTAAAGAAGTTGAAATATACGCCCTGTTTTGATGGGGGTGGTGCACTTGGTGTGGAAATGGAAGAAGGTCCATATCTGGCTGGAGAGACTAGCAATGCATCTGCATAATGCCTTAAAATGGTAATGGGGGCAAGGCAGTGACATCATGGTGCAAAACCTTTGCTACCAAACAGAATAAGGCCCTCAAAGGGAGCATCCTCCCATTCAGCAGCACTGGTTGCATGTGACAGCTCTGTGAGTTGAGACAAAAGACCTCCCAACTTTATCATTCTCTTTACCTTCTGGGTTAATTTTGCAACCAATTAACCCCCAGGCTGGTTTGCTGTGTGGTACAGAAGCAGCTGTGCTGATAATGCTGAAATGTGCATGTGTGATTAGGTTGGGAGGGGGCCAGGAGAGACGCGACTCTGTTCCAGGGTGTTGGCACCAGTCATCCTCCCGTGTGTACTCCCAGCTGGCCTGAGGTCCACAAAAACAAAACATCGTCAGCTTTTGTGCATGGATGTTGCTTATGGTTTTTTAGGCTTCCACTTGGCTGCAGTATTTTAATTGCTGTAACTCTGTTTGAGAGGGATATAAGCTTTTTTCTCCCAGAGTGTTACTCTGAGCACAGATACCATTAGACCAACACTACAGTACCTTCTACCAGTAAAGTTTATTACTCTGTGAGAAATAAAAGCAAATAACTTGTGCTGATAAAAGCATTTTCTGTGGGTGCATCTGTGTTCACATCCAGTTGTGACAATGGAATATTTAAGACTGTGCATGTGTCAGGGCTTTATCCTTTTATCTGGAAATGACTGTCAGGCTGCCTCACACAGCTGGAGCAACACATTAACTATGTGCGGTGGAAAGGCCTGTCCCTTGCATTGGCACAAGGGGTGGGTGAGGTCTGCTGGGGTTGCTGCTTTCAGGGTGACCCAAGTGCTAAGGCTAAGGCACAGGTCAGCTGTGATTAGTAGAGAAGATGGCATTGTTATTTGGTGCCATGCTGCAAAGATGACCAGCCCAAGTATGTTAGAAGTGCAACTGTTTTAAATACCACTGAGATGAATATCCTGGGGGGTGCTGTTGTATCAAAGACTGTTGCCATTCCCCAAAACTTATCACAGAACCCCAGGAACCCTTATTTTTCAAAGCTCCTGCAACCTTCTACAGAGCAGCTGCACTGTAGCTGGTGTCTGCATCACCTCTGGTTCGCAGTTCACAGCCTGGAGACACTGCAGCCTTGGTACTGTGCTTAATGATCTGAAAGTCAGCATGCTCAGGACTGTCCTAAGATGCCTTTAAGATCCAGAAACACTCACATTTCTTTTCACAAAAGCAAAATGAGAGATCTTGGAGGCTGCGTGATTAGCCTGGAAAGCATTCATGTCTGACACTGTTTTCAGAGTAACAGAAATCAAAGGTAAAACCAGTAAAGGGTATTGTGAAAGGAAAACCAGCAGGGGTTGGGCTTTAGGAGGGGACCAAAGCAACATTCGTGCTAGCTTGGATAAGTTACTGTAAGTGCCCCAAGGTCACTATCATGATGCTATTGAAATCTAATAAATAACACCATCACATTATTTAGAAAAATTAAAATACAGAGTGAATCAAGTTTAATCCACTGGCTTTAGGATAAACTATAGTAAAAGTAAAATACAGAATTCTGATTCACATGGCTCTTTATTCTAAAATTTGTCTTTAAGAAATTACAAGGAAAATGAAACACTTTCCACTGTTTTTTAGAAGAAAGGTCCTTGCAATTAATTACTTTGTTAACTAATTAATTACTTTGTTGACTAATGACTAATTACTTTTCCAATGGCACCATTTTTTTTTTTTTTTTGAGACTGAGTTGTTTTTGTAGCAAATATTTTTAATACAAGGAAGTTGAAGTGTAGTGGTAAACCATGGTCTTTGGTATTGTATTGCATCACCACTGGGAAATTATATTGGATGGGTAATAGAAAACATATTTGAAGACAAGTAATAATGCTAGTAAAGGAACTAAAGCTTTAAGCTGTTAAGGACATTTCTTTTCACTGCCTGATAAAGAGTAAAAGGTGGAAATTGGAAGCTCCACAAGTCATCAGCTGGAATTATCTTCCTGGAGATCCAGGAGAAAATAGAAGTCTGTGGGCAAGACCATTTTTAAGGGAACTGAACAGTAAAAGCTAGCTCAATAGGCTATTTTTCTTTTGGTGTAAGTGTTTTCTTCTAGAAGAGTTTTATTTCATCCTCTCTTCTTCCTGATTTTTCTCCTGATTGAGCAGGTATTGTTCAAGGGGCAAATGAGAATAAATTAGTCTTTTTCTTTGATGGTGGTTATCTTTACTTGACAATCATTTGTGTGTAGCAGGAATATAGATGTCCTCAAATAATATACTCTTAAATCAATAAAAAGAATAAGGAAGAGTCTTAAAGAAGACAGTCAACATGGCTGGAGAATTGGTGGTAGGTATAACCTCTACCTCACTGTAATCATTGTGAAGTTTTTGATAATATATTGTTTAATCTACATTTTTCTTCACTCTGTCAAAGTAGTCAAGGATTTCAGGGATGGAATTTTTTTAAGGGGGTACCAATGGCCTGTGGTATTTGGAATGGTTTACACAGAGTGGAAGGGCTGTGATGTTAAATACTGGAGGTAATTTCAGTGAGAACCTTGAGTGGAGCTGGGTTACACAGAGCAGACAAATGGAGGCTGATGCCGTGTCCTTCTGGAGCAGGAGAGCTGACTCTCCTGCTCAGCTTTGGGACTTCCATATCACTACCAAAAGTGCAGACACAAAGAAGGATATAAGCAAATTCTTAATGACTTGACCTTTCTGAAGATACTGTATATGTGACTTTTACCCTTTTCATTGTTACCATCCGGTAGCCTTCCCTTATAAAAGAGGGGGAAAAAGTCTAGGACAAAACAAATAAGCCCTGAATTAATTAATGTGAGTATGACAAGTTACAGGATGATCTCCTGGGAGCCAGGCAGAGATATGGCTGGGATTTTGAAGTGTCTTGCTTGCACATAAAGAATGACATTTCTGCACAGTCCTCATCATTGCAAATGATGAACTTTGTATCCAGGCTTAATGAGACTGTGTGGCTTTTGTGTTTGTTCGTTGGTTAGTTTGGGGTTTTTTTACAGAAGGAGCTGGTGGCAATAATAGAAGAGAGAAAGGAGCAACAAGGAAAATAAAGTCAGAGCCAAACTATTTAAGAGAGAGAACCTGATAATGGATTTTGTCACAGCGTTTTCACAACAAGCAAAAGCACATTGATAGAGGTTTCCTCTGACAGAAATACAGAGCTTAGGGTTTCTTGACATACATCATTTCTTTCTGAGCATTTGGACTGAAAACAGGCATAGCATGACAGATTCCAGACTAAAACTTTAGCTAGTGCAGTAGGATATGTCGGAACTCAACTAAATTGTTGTAAATTTTTCCCAGTTTATTAACACTATTCAGAATTTTGTAAAAATGGAAACCCTATGGAAACCCAGTTAGTAAAAGCACACAGCACTGAAAACATATATAATATAAGGAAATATCCTATAAATTGTAGCATGGGACAGTAAAAAGTGATGTAGGTAAACTCCTGGGAAATGCACCAGGCAGCAGTACAAGAGAGATGTTCTATGAGAGGCACCCATGAAGTTGGATAACCCACTTCCCATATAGTACCCCACATATATAAGCATCAGTGGAAGAAAACAATTGCTTGTGGCAGTATAAAGGGGGGAAATGCTGTGGAATAGGGAACTTGAAAATTCTGGCTGATTCTTTAAATGCTGATTCTAGCAGCAATACCAGATGAGGGGGATAACCTTTTAATAAGAAGCATAGCACCTCTGTTCTATGGGCCACTCAGTTACAAACAGACACTTTGCACCATAGAATTGAGTACAGGATTCTGTACAGTATTTCCCTTTATTTTTTCAGTGATTAATTCTGAAAGCTGGGATGATATACCACCTGAGGTTTTCTCTGATGCTGAATCAATTTTCTGTTGCTCATATTTTATTGTTATAGTTATTGGTTCTGAATAACCTCTGCAAGCTTACCACCATATATGAAACTGTTCCTTCATTAGTGCCTGACAATCCACAGGGACATTTTCATGGAAACTTCTACATCTTGACCTGTAAATTTTCTAGTATTTGAACAACCTTACTGTGAGCAAAAATCTCCTCTACTACAGAGGGGGGGGAATTATTTATTTGTACAGTCAGCAGTGAGTGTACCCCTAAGCTATAATAAAACTGTTGAAACCAAGTGTTCAGTGACTTCCGATCTAGAAACATTTTCTCAACCTTTCTCCTTATAGTATTCTGTGGGTTGAATTATCATTTGTTAAATATATTATGACATACTATTTACCACAGACGATGGCTTTGAGACCTCTGTATGGCTACGTCCCCTTGGAATTTCATAAATAAATCACTGAAAAGTAGACATATAATTCCATCCCTCTTGCTGCATTTTATGTCTTCTGAATGATATCTGCTTTGACTAGGATGAGACCAGGTTTATTAATGTTGCTTTGTCACCTGCTAAGGGATGTCATGTGCTGAAACAGGATTTGGACTCTGCTTCTTCTTAACATGTGTGGCTTGTAGACCATAAAGCTGTTATCGCAGATGGGGGGGAAGGAGGAAGGAAAAAAAAGCGGGGAGGAAAAGTACTTATTATTCAAGACAGTTGAACAGATTGAGGATTCTTGGTTCATCTGAAAACCTCAACTGAACTCTCCCCAAACAAGAAAAGGAATGAAATGCTGCTTGACTATGGTTTTTTCTGCATTGTATTTTGACATTGATTTGAACTGAAATTTCATCTTAACTAAAAGTCAACATCTTTAATATTCATATTTCTTTGGTGGCTCAGGTCTGTACACTCAAGGATTTGCTGATAAAACAGCAGTATTTTTTAAAAGTTGGAGGTTTTACTTGAATGCTTGCAGAAAGTAAATCTTAGAGAATTGGTCTATTACTGAATGTGGATCTGATTCTGAGTTGGTGAGAGATATAGATGGTCACCACTTCTCATTGTTGAACCATTCAAATAAGGAAGGCACCTTATACTGGCTCATGCAGGCTTATGAAGAGAAAAATGAAAAAAATGCCTCATTCTGAGCAGCTTGGTTTATATCTTACTGCTTCTCCTTCAGGCATCACTCATTTAATAATGCAGCCTTATCATACAACACATATAAGCATATATCTAATTCAACCTTAATTGTGGATTTGGCATGACACTGCATATGGATAGGCCCAAAGGATGTGAGTTTAATTCTTTTTGCTGGAGTACATGTGAACTCAGAACAAGTAAGGCTCAGAACAAATGCCTGTGCTTACTGCCTCACCACACTGGGACCAATTGCTGTGACGCTGTCCTGTAAAGTGCATTCCCTGTTCTGATTTTGGGTGAATTCAATATGATGCCATTTTAACACTTTTTTTCATATTCATTTTGTGAGCAGAAGAAAGATTTTTAATCTGAGTTGCCATTTTTGTCCTACCTCCATTAAATAACCAGATGGTAATAAACCTGATTAGATGTTATATTCACTTTTGTAATAATAATTAGATGGCATTCTTACCTTCCAGAATTATTTTTTATTCATGCATCATTCTCTTGGATCTCTTTGACCATATATATAGTCTCTACTAGCACTTCATATACACTGAATTAGAAATTTTTTTGTTCTAATTCTTGTTACATAATTTTTTAAAATTGTTTTTCACCTGTAAATTGAGGAAATTCTTCTTGTAAATCAGCTTGTTACTGTTCCAATGCATTCAGTATTGTCATTTTATATATTTCAGTAGAAGACTTACCAATGTACTTTGGGCTGCAATGTACTGAGATCAGCCATCCATTTATTAAATGCCCTCCTGGCATTTAGAAGCAATATCCATTCTGCAAGAGCAACAATGTGTGAAAACCTGTAGGAAGTAACATAAATAATGGTTTATCCAGTTGAAACGTGGAGCCATTGGTTTGTAAATGGCACAGGTGTAATTCACATGCTGCAATTTGGACGCTACTCTGTCATAAAACCATCTGACTCTTGCCATGGCCAAGACATATCACGTAGTGTATCACTTACTTCATACTCTGTAGCTGGTTGTTTGTTTTTGGAGATGTCTGAGAAACTGATTACTAGATCTAGTGGCTTCATGAAATTAAATAAATTCTGAATCAGTAGTAGAATATGTCTATTGCATCTTCCTCTGTCTCAAGCCTTCTTAAGTTGCCTCTCAAATAGTGAATATCCTATTTATTGTTAACTACAAATAGGTGATGTGTACTTGCATTAACCTTTGCTTATTCTGCCATTTGCAGAAGTAAATTGACACTGAGATTATAACCTTCTTTAAATAGTGTGGCCAACCAATCTGCTATAACCACACAGTTTAAAGCTGAAAAAGGTGTTTATGGAAACTTGATGAGATTTCGAAACTTAACAGTTTCGAACAGAGAATTAAGGGGTTTTTTTGTGTGCTGTGGAATAATTTGTCTTGTAATTTAGCTTTAATTCACATTTTCACAATTAATTAAACATCAACCTAATCATTATACACATAAAGCATTTAAATTGATGTATGAAGAATGATGGGGAATGAATAATGCTTTGAAGATCCATTTCAAATTAGTTGTTTGATTAATGAATATTCCACAAGGGCATTTGTGTGATGACCTCTGTTGATGACTTAAGGAAAGGCATGCCTATTTAGATAATGAGAAGACAAAGTGAGTGAGAGTTATCTCTGTGAATAAGCAGTGTAGAATTATGAGGATTAATCTATACAAAGCATATTACTCTTCTGCATTGCTTGTAAGAGATAACATAGAACTGTTAAGTTCAGTAAATAAGTTTGGCATTTGAAGATGCTGCTTAGTGATAAAATGTGCTGACTGTACACTTGTCTTTCTCTGGATTTGGAGGACCATAGTGGAAGTCTGTTCCTCTTCCCAAGCCCATTATGATCCTTCACAGCACCTGACATTGATTTCTTGTGTGAAAAAGAAGTAAAATGTTTCACACTGCAGTTCATTTGCTTCTCATTGTATCTATAATTAGCAAGATGAATTGTAAGTGTTTTACGTGGTAACCTTACTTAACAGATTTGATCTCCAGCTCTTTTATTTAAGCAGTTTACAAAATGTATGTAGAAAAGTAATAGTAATCTTTTATCAGGGAATATTGGATAATTAAAAGAAAGGAAGAAAACTTCCAAGCACTGGCTGATCTAGAACAGAGACAGTGCAGGTTTCATATACCTTCTCTCACTTTTTCCCATTCCCTTTATTCCAATATTTTTCTTCTCTTAGTTGCAGTGTCAGAGAAGCTGGAACAAAATTCTGACACTTCCTCTTAACCCAGAAAGTTAAGGACCAGCCAGATTTTCTTTTGCTTTCCCTGGAAGAAGAGACAAGCATAGCCCCCTATCTCTGCTGGGTAAGACATTTCAAATTTGCTATCAGATGTAACTCTTTCTCTAGATCCTGTGTGATTTCAAGGGATTTCTGCAAAATCTGGATACGTTGTGTCCTGGATACAGGAAGAGCAAGAGTTCCCATTTCCCCAGCTCACATACCATTAAAAATAATTAGAAGGTAAATTAAAGCAGACTTGAAGTAAGGGCTAATGCAGTGAAAATGGTGAAATAAATTTTGAGTTAGACAATATCAGCATACAGCTGTCAATCACAGTATTTACACAAGAGAAATCAGAATCAGGCCCACTGTGACATGTTCCAATATGCTCCTCTGGAAAGGCACTATTTAAAGCACAGTACAAGGACAGGGCCACAAATAGTAGGACTTAAAATATAGAATGCCTTTGCATTCATCAATGGATAATCATAGTTTGAAGTTTATAGCTCTAAAAGTGATCTCTTTGAGATTTGTCATTATTTTTTGCTATATTTTTAAAACTTTATTGCTGATAAAATGAACTCTTTTGTGATTGCAATGAATAAGGAAGAATGACAGAAAAACCTATTTATTAATAAGTTCTTTTTACATAAAACTTTGAATCAATACATGCAGTTGAACTTGCACAGAACATTAAGCTGTGATCAGGGAAAACTTCAAAAATAAAAGTTGTCCCTGCCCACATCCTGGTGGCTGGAAAACTGGATGATCTTTCAGGTCCCTTTTAACCCAGGCTATTCTACTAATCTATTATGAAAATTTAGAAATTTGCTGCATTGTGGAACTTAGAAAAGCTACCTGCAGTGAGAAGCTAGGAGGTAGATATGTTAGGCAAGGGAAATTTCTTTATTCATGTATAATGCCTAACAACTCCATCTAGTGCAGTGTATAGCCTCTCATGTGGTATTGATTACACTAAAAGTAATCACTATTTTTATAAAATATCTTTAAAACCTTCTTACAATTATCTCATTTCTAATGACCCATGAAGCCCAAAGAAAAAAAATATCCTAGGGAAGATACGAGGACTATTCTGCCTCAAGAAACGAGAAAGCAAGTGCTTGCCTTCAAGTTTTCAGCTGGTGCAACCAGTGTTCTCCAGGAACCCCACTGCTCAGGGATTTGTTTGCATTATTATGGACTTGTCTTTGCTTGTGGCATAGTTGAAGAAAAGAAGGCAATTGTTTACCTTATCTTGTGCGCAATATGTGCTGGAGCATATGTGAGTGTGCATGCACAGATTCAAAGCTAGCACCAGAACAGGGGAACTACCATTTAACCAGAGATTCTTCTAAAATTGTAACACATACCCCCAAACTACTAAATGTTTCTACATACCCATGATAGAAGATCAATAGAAAGATCAATTGGAAGTTTTCAGGTGACTGCCCTGTGCAAATTGTCCTCCCAGGACAGAGCTCCAGTGGGAGTGGTCAGAGAAACTCACATCAGCTCAGCCAGCAGCCAGAGTAACAGCAGGCTGGCATTAAAACGCCTTCACTAAAGGGTGAAACTCTCTGCAGTTTCTTTACCTCCAGTGTATCTAATTTTTTTTTTTTCCTTTTCAAGCTTCTACTCATTAGTGTCCTAGAAAGAAATAGCCTTTCTGTGAAAATGAAATGTTGAAACTCTGCTTCTAAGTGTATACTGTTCCACCCTTACATTTTCGATGCTGAAAACTGGTTGTTACATCTACAGCTGAACCCTTCAAATCCTGAGTTTATTGAAAGAAAAGGGAACAATTTGGAAACTGTGCTGGAAAGAAGAAAACCCTGAGAGGGAAGTATTCAATGGTAAGGTATCCAGCCGTGCAAAGCTGTTTGGAGGGGAGAGCTGCCGCCTTTATTCTTGAATGGCACAATTCAGAGAGCTTTTAGAGCAATAAAATCGCACCTTTGGCAATCACGGAGAATGATTTCTGCACAGAAGTCTTGCAATGTAAAAGTATGTGCAGTGGACCTTGAACTTGCTTGCCTGGTCCACCTTGAGGGATCTGGGCAGTTGTTTATGCATCACTGTCATGGTTCTCCAAATTTACCCAGAGAAGCCATTCATTTCCAAAGAACCACCTGGTTTAACACCTGCCTGGAGGACCAGATATTATCTCCTTCTGCACTTTGAAGGGCCAGATATAATCTACTTCTGTATTTTACAGACCTTGGTACAAAGAGATTTTTATCTTACTGTGCAGGTGGATTCCTAAATTCTTACCCCAACTTTCCCTGCATTTTCAGGTTTAACCAAACATAATATATCAAAATGAAATTCAATGAAGTGATGGCTTTATTTTGCCTTATTTCATTTAGAAAACGTTGTGAACCATGAGGTATGAGGTCTGTCAGGTATCTGTCTCAAAAGAGAATGAACTGCAGCTCCCCTGAATCACTGTGGCAGCTTGAGGAAAGATTAATGTTGAACCGTCCTGAGACATTTTAATTGTATTTAGGGAACTAAATTTGTCCTGTATGGATCAATCCGACCTAAGCCAATCTGTTTCATTTTCATTTTGCACATCAGAAATTGAAACACGACAGAAAAATTCAGTTCTCACAAATTTGCTTTCTATTAGAAGTCTTAACCCCAAATTCTCTATTAAATTCTCAACTGACATGTAATATTTACTTTTTCCTGCTCATGGCTGAAAGCCAACTTCCTTCAAGGTTACTGTTTGCAAAATCCTTTTGCTGCACAGAAGGCATGCAAAGATCAAAGCTCTCCCTGAACTGCCTGGTTTAATCAGGGAAAGGTGCTTCTTCAGCTCATCAAAACATACACTCTAAAACCAGGCAAACATCTCAGAATAAACAATGTATAATGATTTCACTCTGAGGGGCAGGTTTGGGGTTGTAGCCATTCTGCCATGAACACGGACAGCTTTAGTCAGCCCGTACAGTGAGCTAATTGCCTTTGCTTCGGTCTGTGGTAAAATGAGCCATTTTGCACAATCACAAGCCAGCAAATTCAACAGCAGGAAGGGAGAGAGAGAGGGCATCGTGGAGTTGTTTCACAAAGACAGTAGCTACTGCTTGCTGGTGAGAGCCATTCCAGACCTTATGCTTGTAATTGGCTCTCTAAGATGCTTTTGCTTTTTATGTTTCCAAGTGAGCCATTCAGCTAACGTTAATTTCATTCAATGGCAATAAAGGTGAAATCTCTCTAAAAATAATTCTCTTCTTTTGCACTGGGATATGATCCCTAAGTAAACAGACTTTAATTAATGGCAGAGAGCATCCCCTCAGCCAGCAACCCTCCCTTGCTCTGTGCAGCTACACTAAATCCATGATGCTTTAAAAACGTCTCCTTCGACGCAGCATCCGAGCCTTTCATCCCCTGCCCAGCACCCCTCTCTGCAGTGAGACACAATGGGTTTGAGTGATGTGATACAAAAATAGCACCTCAGCAGCTGGAGCGAGCCAGCCTGCTGTGCTGTCGGAAAGGAGAAAATGTTTCAGTTTGTTTTGTGGAGCTTCATACAGTGCTGGTATTTCCATGAGTTTTAAAAAGCCTCGTCTTTTTTTGCGTCCATGTTGAGAGGTGATAGTCTCCAGCAAACATGGTATGCCTGTCATTGTCGGCTTTGTCTAGAAGTTATTCTCACCAGAAGTCAGGGCATAAAAATGTTTTGATGACTCACGGGTTAGGTGTAAGAGTGTTGTACTTTTCATCAGCTGTCGGTTGTCTCTGTCTTGCTTTGGTGCTGTGGGGACCGATGAGCCACCAAAAGGGTCATTTTTAGGCCTCAAAATTTTTAGCAGCAACTTGCTCTTGGCCTAAGGTATCTCACTTCTTCTTTACCTCCACAGCATGTCTGAAAGTTGGGTGGTGGAGACATTGATGTTTCTGAGCATTTTCTCACTGCTTGTGGCTATTTTAAATTGGCTCTCTGTGCTGGTAGTAAGTCTAAAGTGATGAGTGGCTGCCTGCTACAGCACTGCTGAGTACATGCAACTGGCCTTGCCAAGTGTTGCTGGCAGCTCCTCCCTGCCCACCCTGAAGGGGCCAAGTCAGACAAGCTCCTTTCTGCCATGGAGGGCCCATGTAATGCCAGGGAAAACCTTTTGGGAAGGGTGACTCATTCATGGAGGCTTCAACACCTCCCTTCTATTCCCTCTGCAAGGGCACCTCACTGACAACCTTCATGTGCTACCTGCTGGTGAAATTGATCTTTGCCCTGCGTCAGGAAGATGTTTAATGATCATTCAGGTTAATTTCCAAATGTCCTTGTGATATCCTTCAGAGAGAAAGATGAATGGTGGGTTTGCTATATATAACTAACTGGGTTTTGTGAGAGATTTGTTCTGCTGGTGGATCAAGGCAGTGAAGAAATGTTTGCCAGCAGCTGTGACCTCATTGTTGCCGCTGACCAGACAGAAGGATGGCTGCTTCTGGTGACTTGCCTGAGCACGTGCTAGAGCTTCTCCCTCTGCAAAAAACAATAGAGGTGCTAGTGCTAATTGGAGCTTTGCACATTGAGGAGTTGCTTGTTGAGAAACAAAAGGAAAGAGACAGATCTTCACTTAGAGAGAAGAGGATAAAAATCGAGGAGGTGACAGGCAGGGTGCTGTGAGCACAGTGTGCTGAACAAGTCCCTGATGGGCACAGCAGCACAAGCAGCAGCTGCCCTTGCTGCTGGCTCTTGCCCTGTGTTTTGTGCCTCTCTCCTCATCCCAAAGTCCCATGCTGGCACAGCTGTTTTATTACAGGAAGGAAATGAAGCAGGCCGGAAAGTAAATATTCTTGATTATTTTCTTCCAGAGGATATTCTTCAGCTAAGTCATGTTCCTCCAGCCTACCTGACCCCATAGACACAAATGCAGCAGAAGGGACACATTGATTCACAGCCAGGAGAAAGCCATTGGAAAAGACAGATGGATGGGGCAGGAGCTGGTTGGAGCAGACCTGCCTCTAAAAGCCCAAGCACTTCCATCCTCATGGCATCACGAAACTGCTCTGTCTTTTGATTAATATGCAAAAACCTGCAAGGCATTATTTATACCAATTGATTAACTGGATTTCTGGAAAGGAGCCCCTATTGCTTTTTAAAGAGCTTTGGTCATATAGTCAAAGGAACGTAGCTTTGGATCTCCTGTGTCTTTTTCCAGCAAAGAATCAATATTGGTTTTCAAAGAAACTGGCAACACGTTGCTTGTAAAATTGTTTTATTGTAGTTCTTGCCTTGCTTGACTGTTATGAGGAAGGACGATATGGATTCACCACACTCTGTTAACTGGGAAATTCTTTGGTCTGACTGTCACAGTGACTTAGGGAGTTCATCCCAGAGATTCAGTGTAGTTACTGGCCAGAGGTCTGGGGGCTGAGAGGAAAAGCAGAGAATTCCTTATTCCTACGTCAGGCCAGAAATCATGAACTGGGACCCTCTAAACCAAAAGCTAAATATTAAATGAAAGCAAGCCATAAAAATGGCTCTTTCTCACTTTATACAGAAGGCTGCAGAGGAGTTTAGAGGGCTCCATCACAGATGGTATAATTACTGCATGGCAAAATCAACCAAAATTGTGGCTTTAATATCTGAGATATAATCAAGATTTGGCCTACTTGTTGCATATTTCATTTTGCAGGCAGGAGTTATGGGTTTATGTACTGGAACTCTCTTTATAACAGCTTATCAAAAGTGCTTCACATGAACATATGTTTTCCCAGGGTTGTGTTTTCCAAGCATGCTGAACGATTTAGTAATACTGGCTAACGATGCAAAATGGTTTTCAATAGCAATTTTAGTGGCTAAATGAATCATACTTAGGTAAGGGAAATCTGAAACATTCCATTTTATGCAAAACTCCTAAATGACCTATCCAGCATATCTCTGAGGACATGTTAACACAGGATGGTTCACAGAACTGGAAAAATACAATGATATTTTCTCCTTTATAAATGGTTGGGATTTTAAAGTGAACTCTAACATGAAATGCCAACTATTTTCTTTATGCTTGTTATCTTTGAAAAGATTCATGTACATCTTTGGAGATGAACTCTTTTCTTCTGTTTTTGCATGTAATATGCTGAAATACTGGTTTATTGTCATTTGTTTTCTTTTACCTGTGATTTCTGCATCTCTTTTCCTTTTTTCTTTCTTATTAGATATTAATAAACTGAGAAAAACAGAAAAATACAAATGTTCTGACTTCAAAATCAAATGATATCATGCATATTTTACCTTATTTTATTCTATACACCTCTGAAGTGAGATATTTCCTCCAAAAAGGAGTTTTTCAAATCAGCTTAGAAACTATGAGAAGATTTCTTACACAGTTTTGGACATGCCAGGGTTGATTAACAAATGCATTCATATTTGTACAACAAAAATCAAATTACTGTAAAGCCTAGAGAAAAGAAAAATGCAATTAGCCAAGTTTCATGCCGTGATTTTTTATCAGAAAACTTTTTGCACTATTCACATGCTTTTTATTTTTCTGAGACCCCTATCCAAATGATGTGATCTACTTGCTTGTTTGAGAAAACAAGAAAAAAAAAAGGAAGGGAGAGCAAAACAATGGAAAATCTGTTTGATATAATGAAAGGCAACCTGTCCAGAAAAGTAACTTTTACTCTTGAGACACTAATCACTAAAGATGTTCGTGGTTTGTGAATTTCATTCAGCATTCCAGGATCAGGAGATTACATTTCTAGAAGTGGTGCCTGAAAAAGTTCTTTATTAAGGAAGTGTATGCTATTCACTACAGCACTGGGTAGAATTTTATATTGAAAAACACTTCTTAACTTTTAAATAAATTTTATCCCTGGTGACAAGTTAATAGATATCACACTAGGCTATTTGCTAGGAATTGATTTATGTTGGTAGTAGACAGAAACAGTAGCCTTCTTATTCTGAGAGAAAATTACGAGTGGGATGTGGAGGAGGAAGTAGAAGAAATATGAATTTATGGTGATATTAATTAGAAAAATATTATACCACCAGGGTCACACAAAAGGAGCGAAGCATTGTTTTACTTTATGACAGAAAGATTGATAGATTCCACCTAGGATTTGTGGCAAAAGTCCATTTTAAATTGCCATAAACAACAAATAAAAATTACAGATGGAAACAATATTTTTATGCAACTGGTCTGCACAATCAGGATTTTGTTTTCTAAATTATTTCATACTTTCAGATGAAAGATATGTTCCTATTTAGGGAATTTCCATATTTTCGAAACAATCTCTGCTGAGACAAGAAAAAACTATCAATAGAGTATAGAACTTAATGATTCTGTGAGAATATGTTATCCTCAATGCATATAATGAGAAAAATAGAATACTTAAAGTTGACATTGACCTATTTCAATTATCTCTTTGCTTTTCAGACACTAAAACATGAAGTTTAGGACCAGCAGTACCTAGATTCTGTTCTTTCAATAGGCTGGAAGCATACCTGGGGACACCATCGAAGTGTAAAGGAACATTATGGGTTGACACAAAAACTGATAGAAGATTACAGACTCTGAATAAAACTACTGCCAGCCAAAACCAGTTAAAAATGCAAAAGAAATTAATTTACAGAAAAATTGGTCTTGAAATGTTCTCAAGCAACACTAATTTAAGTTATTCATTGCTTGTTACATGAAACTCAGAACGTATTTCAAAGGTCTCCATAACCCTATAGTGTCTGAAATTATTTCCAAATTACAACCCTTAATCTCTCTTTTTTCTTTTAGCCTCACTAAGAAGCATGATGGAAAGGTGGAGATCTGCATCAAGGTAAGGTGGGCACACTTACTGTGTTTGGGAAGTAAAAAAACCTGGCAACCTGAGCCCTTTGCCTGGGCATGTCAAGTGATACTGTCAAATACTAAATCTGACTGCAAGATAAGCCAACAAGTGCCACCAAAAACCTTCATGACAGTAAAATTCAGCAAACTCTTTATTTCTGTGGGCTTCAAACATTTTCTTTTTTTTTTCTCTCTCAAGGCTGCAACTTGCATTTCTCCAACCGTGACAAGCCCTGACCAGATCCTTGTTTCATTTGGTGCAACCCTGTGTGCTTTAATAAGGCTCCTGCCTGCTTCCAGCAGCTGCAGGCTGACACCTACCCTTTGCCTCCAAGGTACCTTTTATTTATCAAGTCTTCTGCAGGTCAAATGTTCATCACGTGCAAAGGAACGCCCCTGGATTTTGTGAAATTAGATATTATCGCATTCACATGCTGTCTGTATTATTTTAATACCTGAAAGACAGAAACTTATTAAACAGGCTATTGCAATGATTCTGTATCAATATGTTTACAGAGAAAAAGGACGCCTTTGAACTTTAGAATAGAAATTGAGAGAGTAGATCTTATTTTAATATAAATCTAATGATTAGTTCTAAAATCAGCAGATAAATATGTCTTAAGAAACAGATTTACAATATCATTAACATCTAATTATGCAGTGTTTATATTCTTAGTCTTTTAAACAAATTATCTTCTCTAAATATTTTTTTAAGTCTCAAAGTAGCAGCTGTCTAAAAAGAAGATATACATTTTCCTTGAAATTAATCCTGGGCATAGCAAAAATTAGAAAAAGATTGAAAGTAAGATTACATCCTCTTTCTCTATTTTTTTCCACTCTGAAATTGTACAAATGACATTACAACATTTCAGAGTGTTTTTTATAAATAATTTTCACTTTACTTTGAACTTTTGCACATTAATAACTTGGATATTTTGTCATTTTCAGTGTACTCTTCTTTCATGAACACTCTATGATTATTCATAATGAGCTGACGGTGACTTTGAAAGTACTGCAGACTGTGAAAGTAAGATGAAAAAAAACTTTAGTGACCGCAAATGAAAGATCTCATTAATAACTAAGTTCCATGTAAACATTAGCATTAGAAACTTCAGTATGTCATCATTATATGTTTAACCCCTTGAAGCCATGCCCCTCTAAGTGCCACCCTGGAACCTGTGTGACAGCATAACATGGGGAATCTGTATCCTGAGTTAATAAAATGTGTACTCCAGACCAAGTGTGGAGCCCAAGCCTCATCCTAGATGCAGTCTTGGACCTCTCTCTGCACTTAAAGTACTGTTTTAGCACTGATGAGAGAAACCTTTCCTGCTCTAAAGCATTTGGATGGGTTTAAGAAACTGCTGTTTCTCCAGTAAAAAGGATATTTATGTAGTTAATGTTGATGGATTTTTGTGTTATAAAGTTAGCCCAGTAATGCTGACTGCATTTGCATTTCTCTTTGTGTGCGTTTAAAATTCATTGAAGAAATATTTAAAGTGTTATAAGTTGTACCACTTTTCTCTGAGGAAGCTATAGAGGTATCTGCTGCAGCCCATGGTTAAAGCTGGGACATATTTTTGCATTCATTAAACATTCAGCCCCTGTTAATTCAGAACTGTGTATTTTGGGACCGTATTCTGGAAATACCATAAGTGACAGGGAAAATAGCCCGAAACTGTGTGTCTGTGAATTCAGTTTAATCAGGAGATATAAGCATAAAACATGAAGTTTCTTACTTGCAAATTATAACAGGGTGTCAGCAGAGACATTGCTTGTTTTTACTTTTTTTTAAAAGAAAGTAAATCCGCTGTAGGCATAAAAAGAAAGCAAAAGTAACCTAAAATGAAACGAAAACCAAATAAACAAAACCAAATAAACATCTCCCCCCTAGAAAACCTCTCAGAGATCATTGACCTCATAACTTGATATGTGTTCACTTGGGGCTCTAAGAAAAGAACAAAGACCTGAAACAGTGCCAGGCTAAAAGAACACTTGCTGCTGGTTAGCAGCCACTGACAGCAGCATGGCACTGGGTTAGACTCAGATCTAACTGTGCAAATCTGTGGCTTCCCTAAAGACCTGGGTACCTTTGAGGACTGAAAGGTAATGTGATCCTTCCGTGGTATTATGGGATGTGCCTTTCACACATGCTAAAATAAAATTTGTGTTCCACGGTGAATCCAAGGTGCTGTTTATAAGTTAGAATCTCTCAAAAGCTTTATTTGTACTAATTTCACCCAGACTCCACAGCTGGGAAGTTTCTGGTTAGAGAAATCCATGGCACTAAAGCAACTCATATTTGGCCCCCCTATCCCTGGAGTAGGTGGGAGCTGGGACAAACAATGTGCTCATACCCTCCCCACGGGAGCATGCCTACCTGCATCACCCACACAGTGTCATTTCCTCCTCCTCATTAGCTTCCCACCACATGAGACAAGAGAATTGTCCATGCGGACAAGCAACTTGTGCTTGATTTATTGTCGCTGATGCTGACACAAGTAATAAATTCAAGGGAAGATGAATATTGCCTAACAAGAATGATTCAAATAACACCTGCCTTCCTGGGCAAAGGAGCACTTATTTTCTTCAACTCCACTGACAGCACATTCACTGACCTTTACAGGAATGGTGAAAACGGCACACATGCCAATATTTAAGAAATTAATGCCTTTTTATATCTTGTCTCCAAACAAACGTAATGAAAAGTGCAGGTTCTATGCTCTGGCACTCATTACATGGCAAAAATATGAAGATTAATTCTCCTACCAACAAAAGGGTAGAAATCTTACTTACTTAATAAAAATTTAAAGACATATTATGATAATGTAGAAGATGCATTAATTCTGAAATGTTGATAAATATTTTGAAATGCAGTGTTGAATAAGTGATTCTTGTAGCAGCCAGTGGCAACATAAGTTTCTGTCCACACATGAAGTATAAACTGTGATTCTCCCAAGTGAATGATATTAAGATTTGAATTTGAAGAGTAATTTGCATCTTAAAACCACTATAGTTCATTGGGCACAGTTGATAAGATAATATCTTTCTGCCATTTCTTATACCTTTTGGGTTTCAAGACAGGAAATTATTGCTGGAAACGTATGTCTTTCTCTGACCTTACAGATGGAGATCCCAAGGCCTGCAGAGACAGTCCTGTCTCCGTATCAGAGATCCAAAACTCAAGCTGAAGAGATCTTGGGCCGCCTTCCTTCAGTGGACTCCCTTTGAGCAGGAAGATACACCAGAATACCTCAGGAGATCCCTTACAGCTTCTTTGCTCTGTGAGTCCCTGAATCACTTTATGCTTCCTTGGTGGTCCATGCGCTGACTCGTGTGAATTGTGGGAATTGTGGGACTTCTGAAGGAGTCAAAGAGCTAATAGATGGTGCAAAGGGTTGGGAGAAGAAGCCAAAGGCACAGATTGCCTTGGGTTATGGCTGTCATAATATCTAGTACCTGAATGGAACATCTCACTGAGGAACAGAGCTGTAAATTAAGCTCTCTTCAGGCTAGTGCTGTTGGTGGGAGTACTCAGCTTCTGGACTGCTGTTACTGAGAGTTTGGTGGAGGAGCAGCAGCAGAGAGTCTGAATAGATGCCATATATTCACAACAACAGTCTTTCCAGGGGGTAGAGAACCGGCATATCACAGACACCTTGTGGGCTGATCTTCCTGCTGTGTCCCAAAGCAGAAGGCAAATGAAGGCAGAAAAACCACCAAGATTTATTTTTTCTCCCCTTCTCAACTGTGCCATGGCTGCTATGTCAAAGAGGATGGTGTGCTTCAGCCATTTAAAGACTGTCTAGTAATTTTATTCCCTATTATAGGGACCAAGTGTCTAGTAAGAGCATTCTTTAAATGCGGAGTGCTGTTTAGTTGGGGGATTTTTACCTTCTAGCATATAGGCCAATATAACTATAGTCACGTACAAGCATTTAAGCAATTAGCACTCAGTAAGTTTTAAAATAATGAAAATATTTGGGTTCAAGGTAGAAACACCAGCATAAAGGCATTTAGATATGGGCTGTACCAAGCAGAACTCTTAAGTTCTTTTTACTGTTTTATGCTAAAAGAACACAAATTGGCATAAATCCCTTTAACTGGGGACCTCTCTCTTACAGTTATGAGACCCTGGGTTATCTAGAATGCCAAAATGTAAAGAAATAGACAGCTGATCTCTCCAGTCCCTGCAAGCTGGAGATGAGCAGGTCTCCACACAGCCACAGCTGCACACCAGGACATGTGCTTCTTTATTTCACACTGTGGGACTGACCAAACCAGGAATCTGATGGAATGCCCAGTATAAAAGTATAAAAGTTCTTCTTTGTTCTACTTTTTGTTGCACTGCTTGGTCAGATTCTCTTACAGATGTCTAATATGAAGATAGCCCATAATGTTTGAGTTGCCCAATAGTTTCTCCCAAATTAAGTGAAGGAGAAAAAGAGCTTAAAAAATTTATTAACGCAAGACTGCATATCAAGTTATAGATAACCTCAGTTTGAGATGAAGGCAGATGTCCTCAATTTTCTTTTGTAATTGTGGAAATTTTGGTGTGACTGACAAAGGTCACAGCCCATGGGTTTCTGAGCAGGAGGCTGATAACACTGTAAGTTGTGATTGTGGGACTGAGAGATAGGAATATCCTTTAGAGTGTGAGTAATAGACAGAAATGTTTTCTACAATGACCAAATATTATTTTTCATCAGCCCCCTAAAAAGTTTCAACCTGCCCTGATTTTCTCCATTGAATCCAATAGAACTGGATTAAACTACAGGGGAGATGAGAACATAAATTTGATTCCTTTCATTCCATGTAATATTAGGGTTTGTATTCTTTCAAGCTGTAATAACCTCTAGACTTCAGCAAAATTGAAAACCTTTAAATAGCCTTTCACAACCTTTCAGTGTAGTAATGAAGTTTTAAGTGCTCACTGGGGATTTTCAGTTCAGAAAAATCTAAGTAGCAGTAGATATTAAAATCTAATGTTTACTTCAACTCTTTTAAAGCCTAATGGGTTTTTCTGACAGTGTAATTTTTAAAAGGTTGGGTATCATTTATTGATATAGTATACTCACCCTGGAAATCTTTCTTCTTTAAAACCTCTGGTGGGAACCTTATACTTTGTTGGAGCACCTGAAAAGCCAGCCAGAACAGGGAAAAGGAACACTTGCCAAGACCTGACTAGAACAACAAGCAAGTTTAAAAAAACCCAAACCCACAACTCATGATTTAAACACCACAGGAGGCAAAAAACAAATTAAGGATGTAGATTCCCTGTGTGCACATAATTACAAGTATGTGAGTCACTGGAGTCAGCACGGTTGCTCATCTACCTAAAGACCTGGAGAGGATGTCTGGCTGCACTTGACTCAGGGAGTAGCTAAGCCAATTTTATTTATTTATTTGTTTATTTGTTCATTTATTTATTTATTTATTAAGTTGTTGCTCAAGGGGGTAGCAGTGGGGAGGGAAAATTGCAGGGTGAATTTACACTGATTAAAGAAACACAGTCTGTGTACACAAGCATTTCTGAGACGCAGTGTGGGACTGCAAGGATTCTGGGGTTTTCTGCTGCTAAATTAGTGCTGAAAATAAGATCTAAATTTCTTTGAGACAGTAACAGTGTAAGTCCCAGAGGGACATTTTTCATTGCTGTATTGCTCTATATATAATGTTTTTCACATATCTGGTTTTATTATGCATACAAGCAGTTATTATTATTTGCTGGGAACATATAGTAAGGTGACTTGTAGATTTCCTTCCTGTTACAATAATCTATTCAGATGGCACCTAGATATCTTTTGATGATGGTTTTTCATCATCTTAAATAATAAAATAAAATCAGAAGGAAGTACAGAAACAAGGAAATAAGAAAATGATCAAAAATTCTTGTATGTGACAGATAAAAGTCTAGTGCTTCTAGAGCAAAAAGTTACAGCACATTTTCATTAAGAAAATAAGCATGTAGAAGAGAGAGGATTTGCTTATGAATATCTCTTAAACACATAAATATATGCAAATGAAAAGAAACAGGTCCCAGCATAGATATATATGTAATAGCAAAACATCCCATAGCTGGTTTCTAATTTCCAGCTAATTTTAACTCATCAGTGTGTGCTTAACTTGAAGAGCATGTTTACATTGGGCTAACTATATATATATATATATATATATATATGCATATAGTTAGCCCAATAGCATTTTTTTAACCAATGTTAATCTATTTGTTAAAAAAATGCTATTGGGCTAACTACCACTGCAGTGTCCCAAGCTGCCTACTGAATTCCCTGTTACAGGTCCTTGTTCATCCATTCAGGACAGTGATAGCTTCAAAGGGAAAGCAGCTTCCTCACTGGTCTGCGTAGCTTTCCTCTTGCCCTCAGACTGTACTTCACAGAGAAGTGCAAGGAGAGTCACAGATTGATGGTTGAAAATGAAGAGTAAAAAGCAATCACCAAAGAACATGAAGGCCTGTGGTCAGTGTCTTGCTGGTCCAGTTTCAGGCAGATATCCTTCCTCTGTCCCGCACTCCTGGTTCAACAACAGCACAGTGTTGACACATCAGAGAATGCCAATTGTTGTGCAACACACAACAGCACAACCCTTCAGTCCTCCCAAGCTGAAAGAGATTTTAGGCAAAGGGAAAAGCTAAGAAGCCAGAGAAGTGTTCACAGTATGGGAAGCAAAGCTTTAGAGAGAGACAAAACATACAATGGAAGAGGTTTGAGAGAAACATTGGTGGTTCAAAAGCATAAAAATCAGTCATAAGAACGTTGCAGAGAAGGATGCTTAATTAGAAAGTTTTAAAGACTGAAATATGGTGTTTCCCTTTTCACTTGTCATGTGATGCTCAGTATTAAATACTCCAGTTGATGGAAATATTTTCAAGGAATCATTTGAGCATGGGTATGGTTCCGGCTGCTGCTTCTGTCAGGGAGACAAAGCTCCAGTCACCTTTCCTCCTTGTTTCCAGATATGAGCACTTTGTGACCATGTGAATGTAGCTTTCTGCAGCTCATAAGCTATCGAAATGCAGTGCCAGCAGAACACTTGCTTTTCATTTTGCAAGCAAAAGTCCCATTCACATTTCTTTCCTGTAGATTTATTTAAATCAGTCTTGGGCAGATAGGAGGTGGAAGAAAACAAAAAGTTAGGAGCAAGAGGAAATGCTGACAGAGAAGAAAAGCAGGTTAGAAAGAATAATTGAGACCTAGAATGAAAAAATGACAAATGGATTACCCAGACCTCTGTTCTCACACAGTAAAAGAAGGAAGCAGGGAAATGAACAAAAGGGAAAATGCAGTGCAGAGAAATGGCAGTCTAGGGACATGAAAAGCTCAGAACAGCTGTGAACACGCGCTGGGCCAGCTCCTTCACTTGGTGTAGCTACTGATTTAGCAGGTATCTGGAAGTGGCTTTATCTGAATGGGCATGTGTGTCAGACCCACAGGGGGAACAAAGCCAGGTATGCTTCTACAGTGTGTCCTGGTCTTTCCTTCAGCTATTTGAAGCCTACTCTTAGGAAATTTGTGTGCCTCTGCCATTCCTCACTGGCCCCTAGCCTTATGCTTGGATGGAGAAAAGCATGAAATTCAGGCAGACCAAAAAAAAAGGGGACCAGGCAGTAGAGTGGCAAGTGAAAACACTACTGATGGATACAGGCTAATGGGCTTCAGAGAGAATAATCTGAGTTTTCATGCACATCGCTGTTTTTAAATTATCTGTTAACCAAGGAAAAAGACTAGGATATCATTGTGGACAGGTCACCCTAAACCTCTGCTTCATGTGCAAATGTGAAGCAGTCGATTAAGAAGCAACCTAGTTAAACTGGTTTTTTTAATGAACTGGATACAAAATAATACTGAAAACATCATCTCTGCCATGATTCAGAAAGATTCCCATCTCCCTTCAGCTCCATGCTGTTTTTCAGCCAAAGCTATTCTGTCTTGGAAAGAAATTACAAGAGGGATGGTCTTCAGATGACAGATTTATGGCACATTTTATGACGGAGTGAGATTTCAGGTTCGCAATATGATCTTACGAGGTCCCTTCCAGCATGAGCTGCTCTATGAGCCTATAATTTTGAAATGAGAAGAGGCTGAAAAGTATTGGGACAGCTACATGTGCACGGGGTATTGCCCAGCAGAGGTACTTTACACCTGTGTCCCTTTTTGCTTAACAATGTATGTGAGAGGACAAAGATGAAAAACTGTGAACTTAAAAAAAAAATAAAAAAAAGAAACAAAAAAACTACCACTTTACCAAGATTGCAAAGATACTTCCAGATCCCTAGATTTGAAAAAAGAATTGAACATTTGCAAGGGCAATGAAAGTCTCCATGCTATCTTCAGATAGGATCCTTTTTTGCACACTTATTATTTGTGATTATAAAAACTGAAGTTGCTAGGCATGAGCTCATTGCCAGGTGAATGTCTCCATTGCAGAAAAGAGTGCTGTGCAGATACGATTGAATTAACTGAGAGAGAGGTGATACACTCTCTGTGACTCCTGGCACTAGAAATTGCTGTGTTAATTATAAAGTTTGGGAAAGTTTCCATGGCACTGCTACTTTAAAACTGACATCACAAAGTAGGACCTTCTCTTGTCAGAGATTAGCTCATGTCTTCTCTTATCTTAGAATCACATGAAAACACAGACCAAGTTCAAGATCATCCTAGTCTGTTTTTTCTCAACAGAGCTTGACTAAAAAGCCATGTGTCCTCATGCACTTTTTTCTGTCTTTAAGACCAAAGAATGGGCATTCCATAAGCAAGCCCATTCACCCCTGTCACTGTTCTCTTTTGTTTTAAAAACAGAAAAACAGCCTTTTTTATTCTTTTTTTTTTTTTTTTTATGATTCTAGTTGTCTTTTTTGGTCTTATGAAATGTTTATTGTAGAGCATTCTTATTTCTCTTTCAAGATGTTCTCTAATGACATACAGTTTTGTTCAGTTTCTTCAAAATTCAGCACACCATTTTAGCTGGAGATTTTCCAGTGATGGATGATTATTTTTTGAGGATATCTCTATGCTTTTTGCCCTCTCATCACAGCATTTTTAAAACAACAGGGCTTTCTTAATTCACATTAGTGAGGTATATGCTTTTTGATTTTTACACTGTTCTGTCATGTAGGTGGCTAATGAAAGCATCAGAGAACAGCAGACTCAGGTGTCATGCACTGCAGAGCCATTTTTGATATAGTTCTCTGCTTGATAACCAACCACCAGCAGCTACATTTAAACTACATTTTTCCAGCAGTTTCAAAAATGCAATGAAAAACATCCCTCAGAAAACTTTTCCTTAGCTCTCTCCTAGATGGTGTCAAAGGCCTTATTAAAAAGTTGATATTTGACATCTACTATAACTTACATATCTCCTCTTCCTGTCACAGGAAGAAGTCAAACCGTTATGGTGTGATTTTTCCCAACAAGTCAACCCACACTGTTGTACATCTTGTTTTCTTTTCAGGGCTTATGGACAGCCCTTTATTTAATTGCTTGTTTCAGTGCTTTTTAGGAGCTTTGAGGTTGGGCTAGTAATTCTTCATTTTCTCTTGTACAAATACCAGCTTTCTGTTGGCCCTTGCCCATTTTCCAATATCTCACTAGTCACTCCTGATTCCTCAAAGACAGTGGGTAATAATTCTGACTTTGCCTCAGCCAGGTATTTAAATACAATAACTGAACAAACTGGTTTTTAACCTCCTGTTTGCATTAACCTGAGATACTATCCTGCTGCCATTGGTGTTGTTGGCTGCCAGATTGTGGCTGGCCTCTCTAGTAAAGAGATGCAAAAAAGCAGTAAACTTGGATCTTCTCATCACTACCTGTTGCTGATTTTTCCTTTTTAATTTGTGTTCCAACTTTTTTTTCCTCATCTTCTATTATAACTAATACTCTCAAATGATTTCTAGTTATGTACCCTGTCACTTCGTTGTTGTATCTCATTTCATGCTTTTGTGAGTCTGTCATCTTTGGCTATTTCTGGAAGCCTGTCTGCAAGCAAATACAATTTTTGCCTCCTGTATGTCTTTCAGCATTTTTGCTATGTGAAAAGATTATTATTTAGTGAACTCTTTCTCTCTTATTTTCTCCTTGTTATAGCTTGCATTTATGCCCTAACTATAGTCAAATTGGGCAACTGCTATTTCTCCTCCAATGTTTTATTTCACTTTTTACTTAGTTCCTGAAGAGCTGACCAGTCAATTTTTTGAGGTTATCAATATCTATTTTGCTGTTCTTTCTCTGTAATGATGCTCCCTTGAGATGTTTTCTACATTCAGGTTTTCCAATTACTCATGTCATTAGAATCAAATACAGAAACATTATTTTTTCTTTTTCTGGAGGTTCCTCTGCCATCTGCATTTAGTAGTTGTTGCCAAAGCCTCTGAAGGAAAATGGGATTCTGTATCCCAGTATAACCAGTTTCCACTAGTTACTTATGTAGCTGAAATGCTTAGGTGCCAAAAAGTCCTTTCATTTAAGTGGTTCTGGTCATGAAATTATCTTCTACCAGATCATCCTGTTTTGCTGAAGTTTATAGATTGCCCACTACAAGTGTTTCCTCTACTAATTACTTAAGAGCTCTTCAGCTTCTCAAAATTCCTCTCCTGGGATCTCAGGGCAAATAAACATGTCCTTAATATTTGAAATATCAGATTCTCCTTTTCTCCTCTACCTCCACTTCTTAAGAAAGTTTTGTACCACCTCCAGTGCTGGTTCTGAGAAAGTGATTGGATTGATCCTCTATGCCATGTAAGCAGTAATTCTGGTCATGTTTGAAGACTTCAGTCCTCTTGTTTATTTCACTGTAAGATTGTTCCACACACTTGGTATGCAGATTTCAAAGATAATCACTGAATTTGATGCATTATTCTCTTCCCAATGTTTGTGTCTTGACCAGATAACTCCTGCTAATGATGATTTGCTTGCTTTGTCACCTCTGCCTTTCAGTGCCCAGGACAGCTCACACAGAGTTCAGTGGCTCACGTGCAAAGATTGACCTCTGGTGGATTAGAGGGGCCACTGGTGTGACCCATTTGGGTTGTTCCTGAATCTCTTACATATCTGCATCTACATCACTGTACACTTTGGAGCTGAGGCTCCTGAGAGTGACAGGTGAGACTCCACTCGTTGTTTTCCACCTCTGAATGAGCTAGAGCCTGATGGCTCCACAGGTGAGCCATTTCTCCAAGTCTTGCTACTACATTTATCTTGAAGAATAAATCTGAGAGTTTTAGATGTCTTTTATTTATAAGCACAGTACAGGGAGGAAAGTTCAGCAAGTATAAAGCCAGGAGGAACAACTTACCTGCAGCTGCATCAGGTGTCCATCTCTGTTACCCATGCACCAAACCAAAACTAGTGATTACTAGTGGAAGATCTTTTGAGTAACTGAAAATCCCACTGTCTTGAGTTTGTTATGTAGGTTCAGAATTTCCCTTTCCTTGTAATTATTTTTTTTAATAATTTGAGAATTTTATTGTTTTTAGTCTACAATGTGTGTTGCCAAATTAGCTTTGCCATCAGTGATGCAGCAATTGCCTCTTCACCCTCTGCATCCTTTAGCCCAGCTACAGCAGCAGAAGTATGTGTCCAGCACAATGTATATGAACGTAAATGATTATTTTTAGATTTCTCGAGTCTTAAGACTGTCTATGATTGCATAGGTACTTTAGTTTCTACAAAACCACCCCTGTGGGCAGTGATTTCTCGTGCTTGTTCTTCAGGAGATGATGCATATCCATTTCTAGGATGGTATAAAGAATATGGAATGAAAACAATGGCTTTCTTTTGGGAACACCCTGGTTGCTATACTGCCTGTGTGCCATGGGGCTGCCAAGGAGAAGTGTCCAATGCAGCATGTGCCCAGTGAGGAACCTGCCCCTAGGCTGTGTTGGAATTGGTCCTTGTCCAAATACCAGAGGTTTGGTGAGAGAGGAAGACATGGGGATGGAGGAGGAAGCTGGGTCTTACCCAAGTGCCTCATCTTCTTGGTGTTCCGTGTGTCAGCAGAGGGAGGAGAGGAATCCAGGAACATCCTGTCTCCCATTGTGTCTTTTCTTTAAATTAATTTATTTTTGTGAGGGACTCTGAGAAGCATATTTAAGCGGAGAAATTGGGTGGACATGAAACTGCTGTTGTTCCTCTTTTAACTTTATTTTCCTGCTGTTGGAGAATTATTTTTTAAATTGTGTGTAAATGCATTTCCCATGTTACTGTGAAAGACTGAGTTAGTTAAGAACTGCATGAGCCGTCCTTATATTACAGACTCAGATTGGATAAATAAGGGGAAATTCTGGGGCTGGGGAGTGACGGCAGGGGAGGCTGAATTGCAGGCAGTAAATGTTGCTGAATCCTATACATTTTAAATAACCCAGAAAAATGATCTTTTTAAGGTCTTTTCTTTTGTCAATGCATTGTGTTGAACCACTCTGATGGACGAGACTACAAAGCCATGGGGAAATTCTTCAAAGGTCTGGCACAATCTGGAGCCTTGGTGTGCTTTGATGAATTTAATCGTACAGAGCTGGAGGTAATTGTAGTACCGGTTTCTTAGCAAAGTTGGTATTCAATGAAAGTGACAAGCTTGACAACTTCATTAACAGCACTGACATTAAACAACATTGACTGAATTTTACTGTTAAATGAAAAAAATACAATTTTAGTACAATTTAATCAAATATAACCGGTCGTCTATGGCAAATCTCTCCTTGTGGTTTTCTTATGGTTTCTGCATTTCTTACTGAAAATATAGCAGAGAAATATTGTTGTTGCAACCTTCTGAGGAGAGTGACAGAGGGAGGTTTGTGGGGAGACATTGTATTTTGTTCGTAATAGATTAGCAGCGAGATTTCTCTTTCGCACGGGTGTGCAACTGCCACTCATAGTGCTTTGAAAGACAGGAGTTAACTTCCATCTTCAGAAAGCTCACAGCCAGAGAGAGACACTGCTTTAATTCCACATTTATTACTTTGTTGGGGAGGGGGGAGCAGCAAAAACCAAAAAACAGCCCTGTACCGAGGGATCTGCAACAAATGGGAGCTTTGGGTTTTAAGACGGTAATTTATTGCACTTACACAAAGCATAATTAAGTGTCCATATTGGGAGATACTGCATAACTTATTTTTTTGTATAAGCTGGTCTGATTGGTCTTTTATAGATCCAACATTTTTTCTGATTTTTTTCCTTTTGGAGTCACAGCTACAAGCAACCCTGAGTAGAAGTTATAGATATTGAATTAGTTTATACCCATTCATTTAAATTTCTGCCTCTGATGTGGCACAGAAACCAGCTTTTAAAGTACAATATGCTTGCTGTATTTTCCATTATGTTGTATTAGACCATTAGAGATACATAGCTGTTTCTGGAAGATGCTATAACTTTTGCATTTTCTTTCATTCAGCAGGTTATCCCTATTTGATGTATAGGGATTTTTTCAATGCACTGGAAAATTTATTAGCCTAAGGGTGTGATGGATTTTTGTTTTTATTACATTTAGCAGCACATTAAAGCATCCTTTTGAAGTTAAAAAAAAAAAACAGTTTTTTTTAAACTAAAATCGTGTCAAAGGTCTTGCTTTGCGCTTCACTTCGATGATCTTTTTATCTGTTCAGCAAACATTGACCCTTCAGATACCAGATCTGAGCAGATCTAGGTGTAGGAAGATATGTCTGTACTCACCTTCAGCTATGTTTATTATCAACAGTTCAACAGTTTTGGTGAGCTGGAGGAGTGGAGCTGTCAAACAATCCAAAAGGAACCAACGCTACAACCACTTTGTTATGGTGGACAAAATTATAGGATCACTTCTTCCTTATTGCTGTTTTGCTTCTCAGCTAGACCTAGAGAGATTTTCTCCCTGGATCACAGTATCGCAGAGAGCAACTCTGCCTGCATTGGTTCTTTTTCAATAAAGAGGCAGCAGGCACCTCGTTTTCTATTAGAGTGCAGCATACACCAAGTAAATGCCTGAGTGAAATCTCTTTTGCCTTTGTGCACTTTTTTCATTTGCCCACTGACAGGAGATCCCTCAAGACCAGCACTAAGCTCCTCTTCATTAGAACCCAGTTTTCAATTTAAATTTTAATTAGAATGGATGACTAGGATGCTCACCATTTGCTGTATTTTTTGCATGCCACTAATCAACAACCAGAAAAATACTTCTTTTCTAAATTTATTTATTTCTAAAAACTAAGCTCCTTTTCTGTAAAAACATTTGTTGCTTCTAGCTAAAATTATTTTAGCTTGCTTCGTATAGTTGCCTTTTTGAATGAGTTTCATGCTTGCAAAGTGATATTCTTTTTTCATTTTTTTAATGTAAGGTCACCTAAAACCTGGATTCTTACATTAACGTAGGGCTAAGGGGCAGTTAGAGTTAAACTGCATACATGTGCAGTCCTAAATGTGTTGTGGTTTTTAGACCTTCTTTGATTCATAATGAAATTTTATTTAATGTTAATATATTATCATAAACTGGATATAATTATATCTACTTGATGAGAGTCAGTTGATGTATTAAAGCTATCCACTGTTTATTTTACTTGTATTTTAATATTTTTTTTAATTTTAATTTTGAGACCTAGGCTGCTTGTATTCCAGCTGGAAGATAAACAATTACATCTAAATACAACCTATTTGGTATTTCTAGTCCTCAAATTGCTGAAGCAATTCATTTCCAAAGAAAGAAGCACCATACCAATGGCAAAGAATTTTATCTAGACAAAGGTCACTACATCTGATCAAGGAGTGTTTCAACCTCTGGTACCCACAGGCTGAGGTGGGCAGAGCGAGATGTTAATGGACAACTGTTGTAGAAGCCACACATACATTTGAACGATCTGATATAATTTGTAGACTTTTTATAGCATATGTAGATCAGTACCTGAAAATCCAACAGAGGTCAGTGGGTATTTCATTCTGCTTCATGTTTTTGGTCAATCCTGCAACCACTCCCAGACACTGCTCATTATCACTGCAATTGCCTGGCAGTAAACCAGTTCAGTCTGTGTAGGAGCACTAATATCAGAGCTGTGAGTCTGAAAAGACTTTGGGTTTGCTAAGGCTTTTTCATGTGTGAAAAAGAGCTCAGGTCTAGCTGAGCCTAGTCTGAATATTTCAATTTTAGAAAAATTATCTTTACATTATGTCTGGTTTCTTCCCTCGGTTCAGTACTGTGACTTGTGTCTCATCTGCACAAGTTTGACTCAGCTCCTAGCACCCACTCCTGAATCTAGAAATTTACTAAGTTATTCATTTTTTTGTAAATGTTGAAATGGACTAGATTAAAACACAGAGACTGTAATTGTCCTGTAGGGAGAACCATTGGGAATTCCACTGGGAGTTTTGCCATTAAAGAGTGTATATCCAAAATTTTGTCTCATTATCTTTAATTGCTCTTCAAAAGCTCTGAAACTGTCATTCTTAATTTTGTATAAGTATACACACAGGAACACTTAGAATACATGGTGGAGGATTTGAAATTTCTAAATATTTTTAAACTCATGCACTGGAACATTTTCTAAATGTCATACTAAAGGAAAGAATAAATAGGAGAAATAGGAAATAAAATATTCCCCTAGAATTCTGAGTACTAAGTTCTAAATGACAATAAGTTCTCTGGTGTGTTATGAGGTCTGAAACTGCTTAAGGGACAAGCATTTACAAGAATTTCAGACTGTGGAGAAAGCTGGCTAGTATGCCAGTGCATCAGGCCAGATGTTACCTTATAATAGATCAGACAATTGAAACAACTTCAGAATTTCTTTCATTTCACAGAGGGATATAATGCATGTCTGTGTGCTTAAAGACAGTACTCTTTGACACCACTATAAAAATAAGTAAAGTAATATTCTAATGGGAAAATAAAATAGGACAGTATGTTAGGCTTGTAGATAGCAAAAGAAGTGAACTCATCCTTTCTGCAAGTATATTCCCCAAATTAGAGATAAAAACTGATTTAATTTCTGTAATAAATATTCTGAGAGAGAAATCCAATCTTTTGCTTTCTGTCACCAAAAATATTTGTTATTCGTAATAATGTATTTGGATTACTAGCCTCAGCTATTTTCTCTCTATATCTCCTTTTCTTATTTTTTCTTTTTTGTTTTGTTTTGTTTTGTTTAGTCCGCTCCTTTGCATTCTGTTGTGCACTTTTTCAGTGCCTGAAAGAATGTAAAAACTTCTTCTTGCCATTGAGTTAGTGGTTGGTTTTGAGCTAATATCTGCTTTGCTATTGACATTTAAAATAAGGGAAATTGATGAAATTATCTTAAACCAGAGCTTTACTTTCAATTAAGATCAGGTAAAACAGGAAGGCTCTGGTTTTTTGCCTGCCTACACCTGTTTGATTTGAACCACAACATGTGTTTTCTCTCACTGCCAATATTTGTATTCCCTGAGCAGTCGAACCCTTCTCCTTCCAGCTTCTTAATCTCACCTGCACAATCTCTGCCACTGATTAATGTCCAGATTGGGTTCCATATCTCCACATTATCTTGTAGAACCTGAAGCATGCACACAGCTCCAAATTTAATGCTGCCTTCATAACCACATTCTGCTCTGAGACAATGACAAAAAAGTTCATTTTAAATTTGAAAGTCCTCAAAAGATGACTTATTAGTGCTCCTTCCCACATCCAAGGAAAGGCCAGATATTGCCTGATGGAACATACCTTTTCAGTGATGCCAGGGCAGCTGTGATTCAACCTGTCACACAAGAGTGACCTGTGTTTTATGCAAGGCTTCTGTATTGAAAGATCGTCTCTCACTTGTGAAAACCATCAAATTTTAGAAACAGAAATGCTGCCTACTGGGTGCCAATAATTTCCAGACAGTGTCTTCCAGACTAAAATCATCAAGACCAAGACTGCTGCAATCTTTTCCTTCTCAGTGACAGAGAGAAGGGAAGATACATTCTGATTTCAGCTGTGATTTCCTCGTCTGTAACCAGTAGCCCCATCTGTAACCCACTCTGGCCTATTGCCCTTTGTGCATCCAAAATACTGCTAAAATAGATTTCCGTACCACCTCCAGCTTTTTTGCCTTCCAAAAAAGATGTGACACCCTCCAATTCAGGATAGGGTTAATCGAAGGCATTGAGTTGAGCAGGTAGAGTGCTAAGGAAATCTTGCACCACAAATTTATACTGCCCAGTGCTGATTCTGTAAATTTTGTGCATGAATTCTTTCAAAAATATGCTTTCCCAGCAGTCAAACATTTTCTGGTGTGTATCTCTGTATATCAATGGTGGTTGTCTATTTATGTTAATTTTGTGATATTTTTTATTTTATGGGAGCTCACAAGGCTGTTCAGTTTTCTCTACTGTTACGTGACATTCTCCTGTGTAGGGTACCAGTTTACTATTTCTCTGTTTAGTTCTTTTAATTGCCATGTGTTTACACAGCAGCTTTGCAAACAGCACACCGTCATCATTTTTCCTTGCAAATGAAACAAATAGCTGACTTTTGCAGTTCATTTTCCAAATGTCACTACAAATTCAGCTGGTTTCTATGCACTGAAACTATTCTGGGTAGGTTCTGATATTTACATATTTCCATAAGCAAAATTTTAAGCTCATTTGTCCTGTTTTTAACATTTTCAATAGTCTTTCTTTGAAAGCTTCAAGAAAACTATGGATAATTAGTTTAAATGCTGAAATCCCATTTTTCTTATGTTTTGTTTTGATATTCGTGGCTAAAGGGATGCAATGTCAGCTATCTGTAAGTTTATGGGGGTTTTTTAAATATGAAAACATATATTTTTTCCTTAGAAGTAGTATAAGTAAAAATAATTCTTCTCTATATCCTCCTAAAATTCTCCTGCAATGTATCCCTCACTGTCTATTGTATCAAAGGTGTTCAGTTTAGAAGGCTGAACACAGAGCATCTAAAGATCTAACATCTTAAGATGGATCTGGATCTCTTTCTGCTGCTTAAAATTTAATGCAAATAGTGTGCACTGGGAATGCTTGCCAGCACCTTTGCTAACAATTTAGAAGGCAGAGGAGGATTTAGATCATTCTCCAAAGCTCTGCACCAGCACTGCAGTACCAGTCTCTGTAAAAATTGTTAACATTTATGTAGTAAAGAAACTTGAAATCATAACCTTGCAGCAGTCAAAGAAAATGTGGCCATTAATTTTGAAGGCATTATATGCTCTCTTGTTAATTTAGGGATGCATGTTGGCATGTGACTAATGAAAAGAGCAATTGGTCTGCTTGACTGAGCCTTGAATCTCTGCAAATTCCAAAACACATAAGATGCCTGTGCTTTTGTATTAATTTTTTTTCTTTTCCCTAAAGTCCTATAAAAATTTAATCTTTTATTGGATTGAAGTTTTGTTTAGTATAGTGATCCTATATTTAAATGAGCAATTCACATGTCAGTGTAGTATTTTCTTCATGGACATATTTCCAAGTTTATATAGGAATCCACTTTAAAATCTGTTCTTCCCTTGCTGTGTTTTTGCATATGTGCAAGTAGTAGATATTCTGAATGCCCCAAAGATGTCATTTTAGCCAATGACTTAATTACCCCGGCCATTTTGAATTTAACTTCATTAATTTTTCAAAGTTTTTGATTATTTGTCATTTAATGTATGTGAAAGTTGTGCTCAGGTAATTGGACCAATACGTTTAAAGCATGTAAAAGACTCACTTGCATTACAACAATGTGTTTGACTATGCTGGTATTTATTTAAAGTATATAATTTTTTCCAACTGATGACCACATGTCCCAGTATATATTTCACCCTGGTGAAAGGCTGCAGTATTTTCCTTGAAGAAAATACATGTCATATTTCATTTCTTCCTGCAGCTAATGTTGAGACAGTTGTTCTGGGGCTTTTATTTTTAAACTGGGAGCTAAAGCCAATGTTTATTCTCTTGCTTGCTTAAAAAGAAGACCTAGGTTGCTATACTTAAGTGTACTGGCCTTTTTCCTGGATAAACAGGCTTCTAGTTAACTCCAATATTTTAAAGTATTTCCTCTGAAAAGCTTTATTCTTCTGTTGGAATTTTATATTTCCTCACCTTCAACAGGACCAGAATGGATCCCATGGATTTTTCTGGAAGTCCCTAACCAATAAATAAATATGGCCCAAAATAGGGATTTTTAGGGTAAGAAGGATTTTTCTGGGCAGTCTGCTTCTGAAAGAAAAAGCTTTATTCTTTCCTCTTATGAAGGACAGTTGATGAAACAAACATAGAGAATTCTTGGCAAAAGGGAAATAAAGGGTTTCTAATGTGCAAGTAGAAACAACATCTCTTTTGATGAAGCTAACGATATTTTGTGTTAAAAGCAGAATTTAGGCTTGAGTTACACTCCTAGTATGATGATTTCCTACCTTATGCCATCAAAGACTTAGAAGCACCATTTTGACTAAAGTACCACTTGGAAATCAAAGGGGGAAAACAGCAGCTGTAAGGTAAGACATCACCAGTAGGTGCTGAGCTGTCTTCCACAGAGTGGGATGCAGACCTCGAGGAGCAAAGTGACAGGGAGAGACGTGTGGGGTGGAGTGTCTCAGCCCACGGCAGCATGGAGAGGAATTATGGCCTGGATCAGAGGGAGGAACGGTAACACTGCTCTGGAGGGTCCAGACATCACCTACACAGGCACCCCAGCCCAAACTAAGTAGTTACCTCTTTCCCTTTATTTAAGGGCTGCTTTCTGTTTGTTGCTTATTTCAATTCTTTTTTGAAAACCCCGTTCCTGTTGGCACCTCTAGCTTGTCAGAGTGACCCTAAGAAGAGTTAGAAAGTCTCTTTTCCCAGCCTGGCGCTTGAAGAAGGACTCAGAGCTCTTCAGTTCTCGGTCTCAAGGTTGTTTATTGTGTCTTATCTATAAAAAATTTTCTCCTGCCCTGCTGAGGTCCATCCAGCAGGGCAGTTCCAGGTACACTGCCTGCCCCCGGGGCAGTGTTATATCTTTATACTAAAAACTACGTGTGCAATGTTTACAATTACTTTCCAACACCTATCACCTATGTTAGACAGTGAGCTGCTACTCTAAACCAATCTGTAAGTGCCAACATCACAGCAGAAGGTGGAGGCCAACAAGAAGAAGGAGAAAGGCTGGACATACCCAGATCCCTCCATCTTGCCTCCTGAACCCCCATACCAAAAACCCTAAAATCTACTTTTTCACCCTGTGATAACTTCACTAATATTCTACCTAAACTGTTGTAGCTTACTGATCTTCATATAAGTTGGTAATTTGCTCCACAGGTCATAATCAAAACCAGAGGCATTTTGGGCTCTGTCCCAGGGTCTCTGAGACCCCTGGCAGGGGTCTTGGCTGCTCAGGACAGCCAGAGGGATGTCCTGGGTTCCGAAACATTCCTAACCAAGATAGCCCGTGATGTAAAAATAAACACAACAAAATCCCAAACTAATAAGTAAATTCTCTATCTGCTACCCTGCTTCAATAAACTAGTAGCTTCTTTTCAGCTAAGTAATTTATTTTTGTCTATTACAGTTTTAAGCAATAGTTACTACTGAGTAAATTTTCTGTCTGCTACCCCAGATTGGATAAACTAGTAGCTCCTTTTCAAGTAAGTAATTTGGTTTTGCCTATTACATTTTTAAGGAATAGGTTGTAATTAGCATGCTCATATTAAAAAGGGGCTCTTTATCTATGTTCCTTTTAATACAACATGGGGAAAATGATTAAAAGTCAAAATAAAATGGAATATTTATTATTTTGCCCATCTGTTACTTACAGTTAGGTTTTGCATCCCAGGACAGTGTGGAAAATAAGTTTGCATTAATTAATCGAAGCAATTCTCTCTTGTACTACCCAAACAGGATGTGTAATATTTGCAGCCTATTTCAGCTCTCAAAAAAGTGTGAAGGGAAAAGATATAGATATATTTGAAGATGTGAAATTGTAACTTAGCAGGAGGATCTCCTAGGAATGAGAGATGCTGTGGTTTGGGTTTTGGGGTTTTTTTTTTTGTTTTTTTTTCTGGTTAGTTATGGTGGAGTTCTTTGGTATTTTGGGGTTTTTTGGTTTTTTCTCTTGTGTAATTGCCTTCAAACACATATGAAAAAACCCACAAACTGTAAAAATAATAACTGAACTTCCTCCTGACTATCTGCAGTTAAGTCGGAAACAATGCATCATTCCCTGTACTTTTGCCCCTGCCCTGTATGACAGCACTATATCTTTGATGCTAGATTTCCAGTGGGTAACCTTGTTACTTTGATGAAATGTCTTTGAGAGGTGGGTTCACAGAAGAGAGTTCTCTAGTCTTACTGTCACAAAATGGAATTTTAAAAGAAAAAAAAGAATGGAAGCTGCTTGCTCTTTACACTTGGGGAAAGCTTTGTTTCACTCCAAAGTATGATGATTTCTTGCATAATCCAAATAGAAGTTATTTTTCCATTACCAAAGCTATTTTTTCTGACTAGTTTAGTATAGTTTAGTTCTTACTGTCTCATTTCAGAGCTGTGTTTAGTAGCCTAGCACAGCATACAAGACATATCACTACTTCTCTACACACAACATCCACACTCTAGGTCGGAAAAAAAGGAAAAAAAGGACCCAGTAAAAAAGGCTCCTACTGGGATGCTACAGACCTCCAGTAGGATTTCAAAGTGGTCTACACTGAGGGTTGAAAACGTGGCAGTCAGCAGAGCTCTAGTTTCCACTATAAAATAAAAACACCATTTTGTTACACACCTTATGGCAACTCATCAGCTTTTCTTTTTACCAATCAAGCTTGTTGGTAAATTATGGAAAAACAAAGCCTTGTGGAAAAGCAAATATTTCATCTAAAGCTGAACTGTCTCTGGTAAATAAATTTTTTAAAGGTAAATTTCTTGAGATTTGCCATTACACTCAGGAGAGATTTATCAAACTTTTTTCTGTGGGTAATTTTAGAAACTCCAACTAGGGAAACATTTTTACAGCTAAATAAGTAGCTCAGCTTCACTGGGGAGCAGGCTACAGAGACTGCAAACACTGACAGTTTTGCTGAGATAGTTTCATGGCCCTCTAGCACAAAGTGATGAGCAAAGAAAACTGCAACTCTTGATTAAAAAGAAATTCACTTATTTAACACTCTTGCTTTTAATATCATTTTAGCCTTCAAGCAGACAGTGTGAAATGCAACCCTGCATGTCTTGCTCATATGCATGAAGTCCTTGAATGCTTTCATTTTAATTTGGAGCTGAAGTTTGACCTAATTTTAAGTTTCCCAGTCTTATAATTATAAATTGGATGTATTCCAATGGCTAGTGTCATGTCAAATATGCTTTTTAAATGAGTTCCAGATTTTAGTTCTTGTCAAAAGATCTGTCTTTGCAACCCATGGGTGACAAGGGTAAAATTTGTCCTCATCTTCATTGGAAATCTGAAACTTAATTTACAGACATTGGAAATGTTGGTTTTCAGAAAAACAATCAGAGATGTCAGCTTGCCAAAATTAACTCTTCTTGATGGAAGCAGAGGGCATTTTCCTTGGAGGCATCTATTTTATACTCACCTTCCCTTTGTCTGCATGTTCTCAGGAGGAGCTGGTGGAGTGATAGAGCCAACTTCTTTCCTCCCTGCTGCCAAAATACCTTTCCTGACCATTACAGAAAAAATATCCTGGGGAAACTACTGTTTCAAGCCATGAGGTATCAACTACTTCTCTCAAATAGAAAGTCCCTGCTCTCCCCCACTAGAGGGAAGAGTGCAGAGGAAATAAAACATAAATGGCAGGTACTAGATGTGGCGCAGAACATATGGCTAGAGGGTATGCTTATAAAAGTTATAATATATACCAATAATGATGTAAATATGCAGTATAATACAAAATTATACCTATAAACATATATAAACAATATGCCTGATTTACCATTCTTGCAGAAGTGTTGTTAAAAAACTAGTGTGAAGTGTTGTTTTTAAACAAAAAGCAACATGTTTTGTTAGGATAATTTAAGACCATATGCAGTAAAAATAATCTATCAGAGAATGAGTATGCTTTGGCCGGAAATGGGATTAGCATGTGATTTTCAGAGGTGTAATCAGAAGCACTGGTAATGGAATTTGTAACCACTCCTCAGAGGGGCTGCCCAAGCTGCCCCAGTGTGCAGGCTGAGCATGGCTTAGCTGGCAGGTAAAGTGTGTTAGTCCAAAGCTCAGTGAAATAGGCTGAGGATAATGCAGTCAGGAAGAAGTTTCAGACTCTGCATTTTGGCTCAACATTGAGGAAGTGTGCAGGTCTTTGCTGGGATGGAGTTAATTTTCTTCGTAGTAGCAAGAATGGGATTTTGGTTTTGATTTGTGATGAAAAGAGTGTTGATAATTCAGAAATGTTTTAGTTATTGCCATGGAGTACTTACAGAGTCTGCTTCTCACAGCAGAGTGGCAGAGGAGGCTGGGGGCGCACAAGGAGCTGGGAGGGGACACAGCCAGGACAGCTGATCCCACAGACCTGTCTCCTACCACATGCCATCATGCTCAGCATACAAACCTGGGGGTAAGAAGAAGGAAGAGGGCACATTTGGAATGATGGTGCTTGTCTTCCCAAGCCACCACTACATGTGATGGAGCCCTGCTTTCCTGGGGAAGGCAGAACACAAGGACACCTTGCTCATGGAAGGGGTGAAAAAATTCCTTGTTTTGCTTTGTTTGCATGCACAGCTTTTGCTCTACATGTTAAACTCTCGTTATCCTAACCCATGTGCTTTCTCCTTTTCACTCTTCCTGTTCTGTCCCCATTCCCATGGGGGCAGTAAACGAGCATCCTTAGTGCCTTACTCATCCTGTGTGGGGATGAGTGGCTGGCTGGAGGTAAACCTTGACAGGCAGGCTCCATCAAATGAAAGTTGGCATTTGGGTGCTCCGGGAAGTTATTAAGCTGTCATCATTTGGTCTTGTTGCTGTGAGAGCTTTTGTCTGTCACTGCTGCTCTGGGTGGATAGGAAGCCACCCACCTTTTTTGTGGATGCTGAGCAGGGCATGTCTGTGCAATGCTGTGGTTTCTTAGAGCCCACCCATATGCACGAGGTTTCTTTGCCCTCGTGTCTTTTTTTTTTTTCCTAGTGGTGTTCCCCCCTCTTGTTCTTCTTTCTTGATGTTTTACTCTGGGACGAGCTACATAAGGCTTCCCAGTAGGAGAACCATCCTAGCAAGTCACCTCTAACAGTTGCTTCTTGCATGAGTCAAACCTGAACTGGGATTTCCAATGTATTTAAACAAGCTATGAAATCAGAATATCAGAAATCACATCTCAGTGGAGACTTTATCAGACATACTCAGTATGGCCCATTTTGGTTAGCAATACGACCCTTAAAATCAAAAAATTTTTAGGAGGCAATTTGTTCCAGAAAAGAAAAGTGATATATTCTAAATGGGCTTTTAAACAAAGGAAACAAAGGACTCAGGGCTTCATTGCAGAGCTTGGAAACTCTCCAAGGAAGATTTTTTAAGTTTATATCTTGTTTACTGTGTGTTCTCACTCATGTATCTGATAAAATGTTATGTTTTCTTACCTTCACAGCTACTGATAAAACAGTTTAACAAACAGCTGAATGCAGGAATTTACAAAAAATAATGTCGAGGAGGATATAGAAGACAGTTCTATCCAAGATGAGCAGTGCAATTTATCAAAGCTTTATTTAATTTTACCACCAGTTTGGATGTAAATTCATGAGGCTCACACCACATTTGCGACTGTTCATTTTGTCTTATCTTCTTTTAAGACAAGAGAATGAGAACAAAGCCATTAGTATCTCTGGTTCATGTTTTCCCCTCTTTAAAATGACACACTAGGAGCCCCATAAGGACTAGAAAGAAATGTCTGCAAAAAAATCTCTGGGTTCTTTTTCTTTTTACCAAGCAATTGTACAATCAGAATTGACTTTTAATTTCAATTAGTGAAAAATCTGAAAAAGACATTAATAATACAAGACATTGAAGATTCTATTAAAAAATGACTTATTTTCCTCACATGAAACCTCCACTTCAGATCTACCTTATATTGTAAATAATAAAGCAGGAGAAATTTTACTCTTCTCTTGCAGCTTTAAAAAAAAGTGAATGCTATGCAATAAGGTTTCAGCACCTATATTCTGAAAGTGCAATCCTATGTGAGTAGCAATTTGCTAAATATGAGTAATTAATTTTTTTTAATAGTGCTCATGTGCTTAGTTTGTGTCGCAGATGCACAGATTCATCTTATCAACAGCTATTGGAAAGTTGCTGGTGAGAGGCCTACAGCTACCATACTGACCTGGAGACTAGAAAACAGATTCTGGTTGCACTTTCTGGGCTGAAAATCAGAAAAATATGGTTTGTGGAAGAATCAAGGCATTATCAAAGGATTTTTGTTACTTGCAGATGTCCCTAGCCTTGATTTATATGCATACTAAACTGTGTCTGGTTAAGGGATCTCTTTGCTGAGTGCTTATTTCTTGTCTGTAACATGAGAAGTAGATGCATTACAATTAAAATACAGCCTTTTTTGTATCCATTGTCGATTTTATTTACAACTCATGACTAGTAGTTTGTTTTAGTAGGGCCAGATTTCGAAAATTGCATATTTTGAGCTAGGGACACTGGGTACAACATTCTTGATTAGCTAGAGGACATTTTTTCTGTGATGCCTCTTCAAATCCTTCTAGATTTTTAAAGTGAGACTTTGCAAGGATTTATAATCTATTTATAAGTAGATTATAAGAGATTAAAGGATTTTTTTTTTTTTTTTTTTGCTTAATAGGTAACGAAATCTCACAACATAGCTCCTGAAAGGTTATGTTGATTCTGGTTTATGTCCCTGTGACCATTTGTCCTTTGTAGCTGCCTTTTTCTGCAGCCTACTGAACAAACATGTGGGACACTCCATGATCGTGAATCAAGAACAGTAAGCCATTAAACTCTTTGCTAATCTCTTTTGATTTCTGTTTAAAAATGGGATGCACTGAATGCTCTCCTGAAATTTGTCCTAAATTATTCTATGACAGTAGTAGAATTATAACACCACCTTATATTATTAATAATACAATTTTAACTAATTTTGAAACATACTGCAAATTTTGTGTTAAACTGTAAGTGTTGATAGTGTACAAAAAAGCCCAAAGTCCCCACAAACTATCTAAATCAGGTGGTTTTTTCCTGCTAAAAACTAACCTCTCCATATAAAGAAATCTTTGCCTAATTAACCAGACAGCAGTCCCAGAGCATTGAAAAAAGTAAATTGTGTAAGTAAAAAACCAATGACTGTTGCTCCATTTTGAACTAGGCAAGAGAAAGCACAGTATTATTTGGGGTTGAAAGATCACAGAATCACAGAATGGCTGGGGCTGGGAGAGACCTCTGGAGCTGATCCAGTCCAATGCTCCTGGTAAAGCAAATTCTCCTGGAGGACTTTGCATGGGATCATATCTGGGTGGGGTTTGTATATCTACAGGGAAGGAAGTTCCACAGCCTCTTTTTTCCCAGTTTTGCACTCTGGGTAAATCTCTTGAGCTGGGCTACATTTCACCTGACTCTGATTAAGATTTATAAATTTGAGCCAATGACTTTTGGCTCCTCCCTGGCAGGAGAGGTAGAGATTGGGATGTTTCTAGAGGGTTGTTCAGTGGATGAGCCTGGGGTAATATTAAACTTTGAAAACTTAAATTAGGACAGGAAAACATTGGGCTTTTTTCCTCTGACTCACAATGCCCCAGAGAGGCTGGACAATAAACATATTTAATACAGAGAGGTACTCAGGAAGCCTGCTATTGGAGGCAATATCAATATCAAAAATGGGTACACAGACAGAATTTGCCAGGACATTCCCAGACAGGAGAGTACTTTCAGGGGTTGTGGGATTTTTTTTTGTTTGTTTATTTTTAGGGTCTGTTTGTTCAAAGTGTCAGTGAGGGTTTAATTGAGTGGCAGCTTGGGAGAATAAAAGTCCTTTAGTAAAATTATTAACATTACTTTAATTAATGTTCAGTAATTAATGTTTCTTTAATGTTACAGGAGAGAAAAGAAATTTACTGCTCATGCCCTGACTATGAATTAACCACCTTTGCTGGAACTTTAAAGAAACGTTCACACTTTCATTAAGAGTGTAGGTTTGAAGCTGCTGAGCTGCTGTGAACAAACATATCTGGAAGTGGGGAAAATGAATCAGTGCCACCAGATTTGCACTGATTTTGCTGGTATTTTTTCTTCTCATACCTGATCAATTTACTAAGTTTCCACTCCACAGCCAAAGAAAATTTCTCTTAGAATAGGTGCTATGTGATTTATAATAACTGAAAGCTGATTGTGCTATACACTGAAAGTTAAGAATTTTAATTTACATAACAATTAAATAGAATGTTTAGCATTTAACATTTCAGTTTGCATATATTTATTTAATTTTTATATCAAAATTTTGTTACCAATTTTTATATTCCTCTGAAGCTGCTCCAAGGAAAATCTTTCCTTCAGTTAGGATTCATTTTTCTTCTTGATTTTCACAGTAAGAGGCATAGTTATTTGTGTCGAATGTGAACATTCATAGCAATAGTTTTCAATTTTGCAAGAAAATTCAAAGTATCTACAAAGCACCTTAATATATATTACTTTAAATTCTGAAGAGAGCACTATCTACTATGGAACAAAATTTGGTGGCTCTGGAAAATAAATTGATAGAAATAGATTAAAAGTTAACTGAATTTAATTTAATTAGCACGTTTCTAAAGCTTTAGGTGGCAGATGTCACTTGGAATAGATCCTGTTCTCCAGACCCACAATCAAAATAATCAATAAAACATATTCGCTTCAATGCTTTCTCAAGTTGCAGAAAATGGAAATTCTGTCTCACCCATAACATGCAGCTCTCAACTTTTATGCGTTAAAGATGAAAACGAATAAGAAAATGTTTTTGGTACCCCCTCTACTTGAGCCTGCTCCAGAGAGCCAGCTGCAGCCAGCATTTTCACACAGACGCAGACAGCGACAGTCAGATGGCTCCACAGGACCTGCTGCTCAGTTTTGGGTGCAGCTCTGGCCACAATCAGGCTGTGATTTTTTGCACAACAGCACTGTCCTCTATCACCTATATAATTCCAAGGAGTAAGAGGAGATAATTGGGAGAGGGGCATGCATGCTCAGGATTTTGTGGGAATAGCAGCCATTTCTGTACTATCTCTCTTAAAATGGAGACCAGTCAGGGTTTGCTCATTCTACAGAGAGACAATTTTCTGCTTGAGATCCTGCAGATTAATTGCCAAGTGTCTCAGCTATCCCAGGAGACGTGGTGTAAGGTGCATTGATAGTACCTGCAGATAGCCAGGAGATATGAACAGTTAATGGGATTCAACAAGTCACCTCCCCAGTTGGGGAAAAGCTTCTGGCCTTAACTTAAAAATCAAATTCACCTGTCAGAGAAGCTCTTTGACTTTGCAAGGTTAAGAGTTTCTCTATACACTTAGGATTCCTGGGCTCAAGTGCATGATTTCTGCACAAAGTGGGGGACCCTTAGCTTTGGTCAAGCCTTTTCCCTGTCAGTGAAAGGGCAAGCAAGAGAACTCCTTGGGATAGGCCGTGTTGTCTGCTCCTGCTAGGGCTCATTCCCAACCTAGTCCTGGGGATGGGGTTTGTGAAGGGATGGGAAAATTCCCCATGCTGATGATACATGCTGTAAGAGATGGACATCTTACAGCCAAAGATAATGGAAGATTCAACCAAATCCATGTTTCGGGGCTGCCTTGGCCATGTGCAGCACTGCCCACAGAGCTCTGAAGGACTGCACTCCCAGCCACGTGCTCCTGCAGTGATGGACACACTGCTGCCCCTCTTCATCAGGCCCAGGAGGTATCAATTAAATCCTGGGAAACAACTGGCTTATGAGGTCTCATTGGTGAGGCCTGTAAAGAGACATTTTAGCACTGCTGCCTGTGAAACCTGTGACCCCTTAAGAATTGCAGTAATTTTGTGTAATTCTTCCCTACCAGGTTATGGAAGTAATTCCCTGCATACATAAACCAGGTACTAATGCAGACTCTGACAGATTCCAAAGGCAGAACCATGGCATTTGGGAAGGTTTAAGGAACACTGGAAGCATCTGGGGCTGAAAATCAGTCAAAAAGGTAAGATGCTTATATTCACAGGTTGTATTTAGCAGTGAAAATCAGTAAACAACATGTGGAAGAGTACGGAGGACCATGGAGTAAGGAGGTGTTGAGCATTTGGACGAAGTGCGTGCAGCTGGCTAGAAAAGCCAGTGTGGTAGTAATTTGGGTTAAAACATAAGTGTGCTACAAATTCCTTGTTCATAAAAAATTTTACATAGAAAAATAAATGCAATGTCACTGTAAACAACTCATTTTAGTAGATTAAATGCCTTGAGAATTAAGAAATCAGAAATGTTTCTTGAATAACAAGAAGATCTTCTCATTTTTAATAATGCCAATGAAATTGGGTGTCTGGGGTTGGGAGAGGATTGATAAACACTAGGTTGAATTAGCTGAACATTCTAAGAGAAATGAGAAATGAGCTGAACATACTGAGAAATGCTGCAAATCAATTCTCCTTAACACATATACCAAATTCTATAGTACTGCCACCCCAAATGACTGCCTGTAAGGGTTAGTGGATACTGCACTTATCTCTGTGTGTGGATGGCCAAGGAGTCTGATGAAATCAGAGCTATTACAAGGTCTCATCTGCATGTGAAAATGAAGTAAAGTCTTTCCCAGGCTTGAAGAATTCAGTTCTATGATTTTTTCAAATAATCATAGGTTTGTCAAACAATTCTGCCTTGTCTGGAAAGGAGGAGTAAAAACGTTCACCATCTCACAGTCAAGCTTATTTACATGAGATTTAATGTTGGTTTTGCAGGCCCAAGGGGCTCAGCTAATCTCCTGGACCATGTAGTGAAACAATCTCCAAGCTGTTAGAAATCCACTCATCAGCACTCTGCAACAAAACGAAAGGGTACAATTATGTCTTTGCACCTGGGGCGGAGGCACTTAGCTCTGCACTTTGTTTTGTACCACACCAGGCATGATGGGCTCCCCGTGCCACGTTCTCCAAATCCCCCAGTGAGCTGTTCTCATCACTTCCAGACACCTTCCTTGCCTGGTCTCCTGGTTCTTCCTAGCTTCTCTTTCCAGTTCCAGGGCTGCTGCTAGTCCCAGCAGGATGACTCCACACGTTGTGGGCCTCAAACAGTGTGCTTCAATTACTAGAGCTAACAGTTGAATTAGCACGTTTCCCAATTATGATGTGCGAAGACATCATGCTGAACAAACCCAAAACTCTGTAAAAGTTTTGCTTTGCAGAAATAGCAATGGAAGGGGCAAGACATTCCAAGAGGCAGGAAGGGGGTCATGAGATGGGGGCTGGCAAGGGAGGTGTGAGGTGGTGCATCAGGACTGTACAGCTGATCTGACTTGCCTTCTTCTGCGGCTGGGCTGTGCAAGGTGACATCCATACACCACCTCTTTTTATCAGCCATTGCAGTGGCTGCTTCTGGAATATGTGTGGGGGGAGAGGCACAATTTACTTGTCTTCACCTATGTTCTGCATGAAAAATTAATAGATCTAGGCAATTTAAGACCGAAAAATGCCTTCTTAAAAAAAAAAAAGGCTAGCAGGGAATCAGAGGTAAGGTGCCACTTTGTCTGGGCTTAGCCACGTCTGTTTAGCAAAGAAAGCATATGTAAATATAGCTAATTGCAGAAACAAGACCCTAATATTTGCCTCATTTGGAAGTGAAGTTCCTTGAAAGAGAGAGAAACAAGTGGCACAAGTCTAGACAAAACAAACAGGTCTATATTAATGCATCCTTAATAGATTTCATCAACAGATGAGTAAGGGAATTTGTTTTCTTGTTTATATATATATTTTCTATGTGTATGTACATACAAATATAATCAAAGCTTTACATTTTACCATGCCAGGTTTTCCTAAATTGAATACTAAGCTCCTCCTAAGCTCCTGCTTCTAGCTCCTGCTCTCTTCTCTCCCTGTGAAATATAGATTTGCAATGTCTGACAGGTCCACATTGTCCTTAATAGAATTACTGCAATCTATGCTGGCATCGATGAGAGGGACATCTTGTCCTTTTCTGTGCCTACTGTCAGCAAAAAAATCATTGTTTCATAGTTGCTACAATATGTGGATGGAGATTGACTGGCATACTGTTGCAGGTATTGGGAATTTGAAAGCAAAATGGTTTTATTTATGTGAATCTAGTCAAACTAATCTATGAAACAAATAGAACATAAAATATCTTTGCTGATCAAACTTAATTTCATTAGCTAATGAGTCATGTAATTAAAAGCAATGTGTCCATTTTCCTGTCTCGCCAGACAGCTCCTGGTAGGTGCTGCTGACAACATCAAATGAAGGGGACTGCTGAGAGCACAAAACTAGAGAGGAACAGAATACTGATGCCCCCACTGCAAACATGATTCTCTGCACCACGGACATCTATAGATACTTTTTATAAAGTGTGGTCCTGCTGGGCACCTTCTCTGATGATAACCCTTAATTTAAGAGGCATGCTGTCACAAGACAGCAGAGTGAACAGGAAATTGCTAAGGATATTTTCTCTTTCTAAAACAAGAAGTTTTTACTGTGAGAAAGGTGCAAATAACAATGGGGAAATTGGTCAATTAAGTTACCATGGGGCTTAGTTGACCAAGAAATTAAAGTTAGTCTCTTTATTACGTACTTTATGAAGATGCAGCTACAAGAAGGGCAATGTCTCCTCATGTCTCCTGCATCCACAGCTACCTGGGGCTTGTGTCCTTTTTGGAGGGCTGCCTGCCTATCAAGCTGGCTGCCACAGGATGTGCTGGCCTCCCCAGAGGCTCAATGCCTGCTTGGACAGAGAAAAACAGGTCCCAAGAGCAGCTCCAGGGCAGTTTTTGTAAGACAGTCAAACTTCCTATGGACCTTGAAGCTCCTCCAACCTGCTGCTGCCAGGTCCATGGAGCAAAAAGTGAAGTGTTTGTTTTCTATATCTTTAGCCAACAGAGTCCTAAAGACATATTTTTTTACCTTTTTGTGATCTTGCACAGAAGGAGATGACTTGCAAATATGTCCCTCTATGATAGATTCTAATTCTTTATTTCCACAGTGTTCTGCATTGCGTATTTGCCAAGTAATTCCAGGTTGTAATTCATTCAAAACAAAGGAGTTTGTGTGGTGTTTATTCTTTAATGATTGGACTGTGGATTAGAGCAGACTTTTGGCAGAGATCCTTCAAACTTGTTTACATTTCCATCTGTCTCTGCATCTTTTTGAGGTTTTTCAGGTTATTGTGCATGTACCTTATTTCATATTCCTAAGAGGAACTGGCATTTTAAAAATAGAAATAAATTAGGTATTTCAGGTTTTGAAATTGTGCACTCAGGTATCTCTTGGAGTTCTACAGGCAGTTTTTTTAGTTGCCTCAGAATTCTGAACACTTTTCTTTCTTCTACAGATAATTTATTATGCCCTCCTTGAGAAAACCAGATTGCTTGTTTCTTAGCCTTTAAATGTTTTGGTATAGCTTTGAGTCGTTGTCTTGCATTAATGCACTGGATCTATATTAGGGAAACTAAGAAACATTTCTCTTTCATGTGTTGGCTACAACACTTTGAAAAATAGATCTTAGACTTGGTGTTTCATATTCATCTCCATTTTGCTTTTGAACATGCATGGAAAAGTGGCATGGTAATTTAAATTGTTTTGGCAGGGAATTTGCTAGTAGCCTTTACTCCTTGAAATGCTTTGGAAATGTTTTATTGTTTGAAAAACCTTAAAGCATCATTACAGCACTGTAGAGTTATTAAATATATATATATTATAATGGAAGCCATGAGATGTTATTTTCCCTTAGATGCACATCTCTGTGTGTATGTAGGAGAAAGGGGATTGTCAGGCTTTTATTCTGCAAGTTGTCATTCTTTCTGTTGTTATGAATTATGTTTATTGAGTGATAAATTTCTCTTTTTTTATTGGTATGAAAACTCTCTTCAATGTATTTATACTGCCTTGCAGCAACCAGAGTGTTTTAAATGTCACAGTGAGCAATTGAGTTCAATGTATCTGCAATTTGATCACGGAGTACTTTTCAACTGTTTCTTTTGGGCATGATTGAAACCTAATCTCTGATGGGACTAAAAACACTCTGACAAATGAGATGTATTTTACCATTTGAAATTTGGATTTTAGAGATTTTGGTGTGTTGAAATAATATGACATTTGTGATCTTAGAAGTGTGTATAACATCATATTATACATCTACATCAAGAGGGTAGATCAAATTAGGACATCTCAGAAAGCTAACTGTTCAAATCAGTCTATTCAAATGCTGTTAAGCTGGACAACCAGAAGCAATTCACTTTTAAAAATCTTTGACATATATATACAACATACTATGCACATCACCATGTTTTGCTCTTTTGTCCTTGCAGGCCAGGTTGGATGGAACCCTGAGCAATCTGGTCCAGTGGAATGTGTCCCTGCCCATGGCAGACAGGCTGGAATTAGATGACCTTTAAGGTTCCTTCCAACCTGAGTCATTCTAAGATTCTATAATTGTATATGATAGAATATAGTGTATGTAATTTAAAAATATAAGGAGCATGTACTTCTGTGTTGCAGTGGTACAAACAAGAGATATGCCTATTCAGATATCCTGCTGAAAAAACATCAACTCACTGGTGTCAGCCCTCTTCATGGCCTTATCACTAAAGTATCCTTACATTTTAAAGTGGTCTCAGGGGACACCTCTGCCAGGGTCCCCCTCTGTGCAAGCAGTTGTGAGCAGAAGTGAGCTAACCTACTCATTCCCTGCCTCTGCCTTCTTCTGGTGCTGCACATTGGGAGAGTGAGGCTGGAAACTAAGGGGCACAAAAGAGGTTGGCTGTTTGGATCCAAATAGGGTGTCACCTGCATTCAAAGCTACAGGAGAAAACATCTCCAAAATGCAAAAGTTCCTGCTTTGATTCCAAACACGCTGTTGAAGAAAGACAGGAAACTGCTTGACTAAAGGGTCTGATCCAGAGTAGATTGATTTATTCTCCTGGGCGTATACACATTTCTCTCTATATACAGGAAGAAAATTATAAATGATGAAGGTAACGTTGTCTCCTCTCATATTAAAGCAATGCCATGTCCCAAACCTCCCAAGGCAGCACTACTGTTCATACCATGCATCATTCTCATGGCAGCAAATTTAGAAGAAGTATCCTTTATGAGAAGAAAAAACAGGACACACTTTTGGATGCAAAAGTTCTTCCTCAGTTCTTAAATGGAATCAGGAAAGGATCTCTTTTACGCCTGTTAATAAGCGTCTTGGTGCCGATTTATTTTTTTAAGTATTTCCTCTAGGAACATGTACTACGCAACAAGACATTCAAAGGTGGAAGAGATGGTCCTGACTATACAACAGACCAAAAAGCAATCAGATCCAAAGCAAATATATAGGGAAGATTGGAAGATATCTCCTTTTCTGTGGCAGTGTAGCTCCAGAGCTGGTCTGTGCTGCCTGCAGTATGCTAGTGGCCTCTCTTCAGTCTCTGTCTTTGGTCAGAAGGGGGACTCCATTTTGTAGCATTTTTGACTCTTGCCTGCTCTGCTTCCCTTCAGAATCACAGTCTCCCTGGCAGGCTGGTGAGCAGGATGGGCTCTGTGCCCCCGGGGCTGTTGTGCCCATGAGCTCCCGGCTCACCCCGCTGCCCCCTTGCCACCCGCGGGCAGAGCAGCACCAGCTCTGGCCACAGCCCTTGGGCAGCTGGGGAGGGGCCAGCAGGTTTGTCCCACGCTGTGCTGCTCACCTGGCAGCTTGGGGGGATGGAGAGGAGACGATTCCATGCAGCTGGGACTGGCTGCATTCCCCCAGCGCAGGCTGAGCCCAGCATGGGGCTGTGTGACACTAATGAAGGGAAGGCACACAGGGGCTCTCCTGCCTTACACACCACATCAGGCTGATCTCTGCACAGCAAACAGGACTTTGTTTAGCAATCTAGCCTTTTTGTTGAGTCACTTGTGCAAATATGTCATCTGGGTCCAAAATACACAAAATATGTGTATGCACAGTTCCTTTTTTTTTCTTGCTGCGGCTGTCATTGCTGTTATGAAAGTCCACATTTAACATTAATTTGGGGTCATTTCCTTGTGCTTATTGCTTCCGTTCTTCCATGTACTGGTCTGTCTGATCCTTATTAAGAATGAGAAAGATAATCTCTGCATCTCTAATGGGCTACTTTTTATTTTAAATGAAAAATTGTTTTCATAGATGGAATGCTCACTCTCTTTGATGACAGTTCAGTATGCCACAGAGTATCATCTTGCTTTATATCTTTGCTACTCTGTGCTAGGATTTTGACAATAAAATGTTCATTTTTGGCAGTTTTTTAACTTGTCACCCTCAGAGATGTTTAAAAGAGACTTTTGATTCACTAAGTTTTATATATATTTTAGATGATGAAAAGCCAAAATTTTACTTTTATGTTTTAGCAATAAGTGTGGAACCCTCTGAACTACTTTTTTTAATAGCAAATCTTATTAATTGTAGATGAAGGATTAAAGGAGATTTAAATAGAAGAAACTCGAATTATTACATTAGTTATGGCCCTAGCTGCATATTCCTTATCAGTTTTGGTTTTGGTGTTTTTTAATTTTCTGTGCCTGTCCCACAGTTGTCTGTTCTCTGACAGCATCATTTCTGACCTCTTCACAGGGGTTATTTCACTGTCTCCTGACCATAGCATCCTGAATGTATCCATCAGGGAAATCATACAGAAAATGAATCTGCAGCTGGTTCCTTGGTTCGCTGGTTCATTTGTTAGATAATACAAACCAGGACATATTTCTATTTAATGCTCTAAAATGTGGATGCAGAATTCTTTGGTTTAAGAAAATAATGTGAAAACATTCCAGTGAAATCATAGGTAATTTTTCATGTATTTTAACAGTTACTGTTTTGAACTATGTATGCTCATTGTTTAAGCAAGATGATAAATGGAACTCCAGGGCAAAACTTAACAAAAGAAAAGGGGCATCATGGGGAAAAAATAACCTTTCCTTTCAAGCCACCCTTCTTGCCTTCCTTCTCCAATATCCCACTCTCTTTATTTAGGAAAGTTTTGATATTGCTACCTTTGTATATTTTATAATGTATTGAATCATTTTTATATATCACTTCAGGGCTGTACTACCCATCCTTCTGTCATCCTCCACTAGATAACAAGCAAACAAACAGATTTCTTTAAGGACATAATATATGTCTTATCTTTTTAGGAGGGGATTTAAGCTATGTGTAGAAACCTCTGTCATGGAGAAGTGAATGATCGCCTGGTTAAGCATTTTGTCTCCATAAATAAATGTGAACAATTTTGTCTTTGAAAATCTATGGATGAATGCTAGTTTGGATTGGTTTTAAGATAGTGGAAAGCCCTCTAGGGTGTTAAAACCTTTAGTCTGAAAGTACTTGTTAGAGTCTTGAACAGCAGGAGGGAAAAGTTCTAATAGGTGACCGTAGAGTAGAGCATGTTTTCACATGCCCCAGAAGTATCAGTGTGGAGCAATTGTATAGCAGATTTGATCCAATTTCACATGAATGGAGTGATGGCTGGTGTTTCAGAGAGCAGAACAGGGCTCCTGTAGTGAAAACTACTAACTACTTTAATTATATTTTCATGCGTGGCCTATTTTATAGTTCAATTTTCCTGAAAGGCTTAAAATCTGATTTCTCAAACTCAGGAGGTTAGTTTAGTTAGGGCTTTCCTTTGGAAACCGATGGACACCTGGCAAGCTTTTTTTTTTTTTCTGCATCATATGTGAGCATATGCTAGAAATAAACCTTACAACTAAACTATTTTTAAATGTGATAATGAGTTAAAGACCAGTCTTAGCCACCAGTGTTCGATGTGAATAAGTGAACCACAAAAGACTGAGGAGCTTGTTATGATGAAGTGCCTGACTACAGTTCGCTTTGGTCCAGAAAACATGTTTGTGGTGAGGACTGAAGTGGACAGGATGAGTTTAAGCAGGCATGTGCATAATTATCTGAATGTCCAGTGGCCTGGCCATTCTGGGTGCCTCCTGCTCTGAATTACAGGCTGGTGTGCCCCTCAGTTGAGTGAGTTGAAGATCTGAACAGGATTTGGCTATAGAGAAGAGAATAAATTCTAAGCCCATGTTTCTGACTATATAAATATTGAAGTTTAAGCTGTCATGGATTCATGTTATTCACAGAAGGCATCTTCCTTTCAGTAGGGCCCATGTTAGTATTTTCTGTGAATTGGATACTATAAGGAGATTATTTTATGAGTTTAAACCCATTCTGAAACAAACTGTCACAAGGGAGCACGATGCAGAAGCTGTCCAGAGATATCAAAAGAGAAAGATATTTAGACAACATGATTTTCCAAAAGGAAAACAAAACTCCTTCTTGAATCATCAGTACATAATCATGAACAGACACGTTTTCATAACATCTTTGAAACAAATCTGCCATATGAGATAAAAACATAATATACAAAGATGCGGTGGCAAAAGTTACTTCAGTGTAAGCTGGATCCAAGAAGCTGAGACAATATTAAATAACAGTATTAACATATAAAATTATATTGCTGAGAGAAAAGAAAGGGAATTAAGGAGGGAAAGAGAGAGAATATGCTGCCAGCAGTGAATTGAAGTGAGATGGAAAATAGGTGAGAATAATATAGGACAAAGTTTCTCACATTGTTGGAGTGTGTACAATGCTGGGGGAATGCTCCAGAGAGGAGCAGGAGCTTCAGAAAAGGGGGAATGGCAGTGCTAACTTAGTGGAAGGAAGGAGAACGCAACAGCAGAAAATAATTCCACGTGCTGTTATATGCTTGTTAAAAACTGGCTCTGGTGTAATTTATGGCATGTCTGTGCCAGTCATCTATGAAGATCTGGATTTTGGTTTTGTAGGGGCAGTTGCTCAGGATCTCAATAGTTCTCCCATATGAGGATTGCCTGCTCAAAAAGAACTGCAAATAAGCAAATTTTTTTCCTAATATTTTCAGGAAGACAAAATTCCATGGAGAATGTGTTCATTTTAACAAGGTCACAGGTTTACCAGCAGGACTGCTCTGAGACTCATCTGGCAAGAAATTGATTGTTTAGCACAGGTCTTTTTTTCTGCCCCAGACTCCTCACCTGCTCTCACTTTTTCAGCCAGCTGGGACTTCATTACCCACTTCTGTATTGCTGGGCAGAGTGCCTTACCTTTTCTTGAGTCATAGTTCAGGGCATCTGTTGGGAGAAAAGGGTTAAAAGCAGAAGAATGGTGAGGAGGACAGTGGATTTGCTCCAGTGACCCTGAAGCTGGGAATGCCAAGGTCTGGAGAGTAACAGTGTGGGAAACCATATGTTATGCTTGCTGCTGCTTATGCCCTCTCTGTTTTGAGGAGCAGAATTTCTGTATAGAGATAACATAGGTGTTTGCAGACTTGGAGGTCCTTTCCCAGACATGCTTGAGCTCCTTGTCTTGGGACAGAGATCAAAGCAGAGAACATAAAAAGCAGAGGTGATCACAGCATGGAGGTTAACTGTGTCTGTGTGTGACTTTGACAAATAGGTGCAAAGAGCAGCCCTGCCAGCCACTGGGCTGGACTGAGCCTGACAGTGCCTGTCCCCCCATTGCCTGTGTCTCTGCAGCCAGGCACCCTTCCCAGCCAGAGGGGTAAGGAAATACACTTACTCTTTGCATTGCAGCTGTGGTGTTTTGGCTCCCCTTACTCACCAGTGTGTGCCAATTCAAGCAGCACCCAATGTATCAGTTCAGCTCTGGTTTAACAGGACTGCCCACATGTTTCTTTCAGCCAGCCTACAGTAGAGTAGGGCAGAAAGAACTGACTGAGAAACCTGTGCAGGCACAGTCTGCCTGTGGCAGTTCCTCAGTGCCAACTACCCCGCCAGCTTGGGAGCTGCCCCCTACCCAAATGGACAAACAAACTATATTGGAGTTTAAATACCAATATTTCCGGATGGAACGTGCCTGGGCTCGTCTGGGCCTGCTGCTTGACCAGAGGCAGCAGCTGTGGTGGTTTCACCTCAGAGACACCTTTGGCTGGCTGGATGCTGCAGCTGGCGCTTGGGACAAGTCCAGGCATGCAGGAGCTCAGGTTTACCTGTGGTGGAGAAGCTTTAAGGTGAGGTGAAGGAAAGGAGTCGGGTTCTGCTGGAGGGTTTGATCCAGAGCTTTATTCCTGGCACACAGGCCTCTGAATGCAGCAACAGCTCCCACAGAACCACAAACCGCGTGGTTGCTGTGTCTCTTAACCCCAGGGAGAGGGGAGGGAAGGGGCAGGGATCCCACCGGCTACCCTTCCCAAGAAAGTTTCCAGGAATTCTTGAGAGGATACAGTGAAGTAGACTAGTACAATGCAAGGAGACATCACACAATGAAACAAAGAAAAGACAATCCAGAAACAGCAAGACAAAGAAAAAAAATCAATTAAAAGGAAGAGATTAACCCAAAAAGGAGAGGCCTCATAACCAGTTTTGTTCGTGCAAAGAAATATCCCACAGAAGAGAATTAAAATATGTTAATATCTCTGCATAGTGCTCCAGGGATGCTGGGTAATTGTGACTGGGAGGCTGGGAGAGAGGGTGATCGCTCTATTAGAATGTGGCCCACACTGTGAGAAAATAATAATAAATGGATTGCTGCTTCTTCAACTCTTAATTTAATTTAATTTAATTGCATTTAATTAATATGATTTTTTAATCAAGAAGCAAAATCTAATGTATGATAATAACTCTGCTCTTCAGGAGAGCCTGTGAAAATTGTGCATCTTATTTGTAGATGGTACCAAAAGCTGCTTAGTCTGGGGGATAGATGCCATATATTTCAAGGATATGGAGTTCTAACCTTATGCAGTTTGCATTCTCATTAAAATTTCTCTAAATATTTTTTAAATTGAGGTAGAACTTATGAGTGAAATTTTTAGTTTTTCAAAGCAGAAATTGATATATAAGCTTTCTTTTTTAATTGATGTATTTCTCATTTAAGAGAGAGAAATTACCTGAGAGGTAAAGTAACTGTTCATCAACTAGCGACTATCTTTATGTAATTTTGCCAATTTATTTGTTGATTTCCAACATTCAGGTTTAATACATAAATTATTCTTTAAAGCACTCAGAAAACCTAAAATCTTATTCAGATGTTTATTTGTTTTAAATCTTCTCATGTTATAAAGTCCAGAACTCCACATTTGTATAAAGACATATATAAGAGGCTTCCATGAGGTGCCCAATACCTAAATTAAAATGCCACAACGCTAAATAAACTGCTTCACTTCATGTGCTGTAACAGTATGGACTGCATGGTTCCACTAACAGTGCGAGTCATCTATGATACTTGTCTTCTTTCCTTCAACAGAGTGAATGATATACACCTTCAGAATGCTAATCAAGTCTGTAGATGTGTTCTGCACTTGCTGCTTTTGCTGGCACCAACCTGTAAATTTCCATTGCCAAGGGGCAAACACCTCCACATTTGAGAAAGTCTTTTCTGACTGTGTAGAGGAACATCCTGGTGGGGACATTCTGGCCTATAGCACCCACAACACACTTTAGCTTCCTGTTCCACATGTCCCAGTTACCTGAAGATAAAAGATCTGTATAGAGCTGTAGTATGTTTTCTGCAGGTGGCAAGGGTGTTACTAAAATGTTGGAAGAATAATAATAACTAAGTAGTCAGTGCTGAGACAATTTTCAAATACTATCCCTAACGTTTTTTCCTTGTTGATATTTAAGAATGCAACTTTCAGACTTGATTTTGATTCTATTTGTCATATTGCTGCTTTTCAAGGTCTCTTTTTCCTATACTGATGTATTATTCTTTAGTTTGAAAAGCAATTTCAAGTCCTTGAGGCTCATAAGGGATTTGAATCCTTTGCTGACTAAGGATGTGATTTAAATAAATGCTCATCATTAAACAGGTACGCAAAAGCTGTGTTACACGGGAGCCTCAATAAGCTCTAAGTGGAATTTGGTGCTATAAAAGCACAAAGATATTTTGCACAAAAGGGCCATTCTTGGAAAGGTTTCACATGAAGAAGAAGAAACAAATAAGTGCAGGCAACTGAACTTTGAGCTGGTCTTTCACGATCCTCTCTGTGTCCTTTTATTCTTTGTATAATGAAAAGAGGTGACTCAATTACCATGATACTGAACTGTGAACAAAAAATGGCTGAACACATCTTGTGCTCTCTGGATGTGGCAGACCAGCAATGTAGGTACCTTCAGAGCACAGGTATGTCTGAGGACCTGCGCAGCCAGGCTGACCTCTGGCCTCTCGTTACCCCCTCAAGTTAGAATTCTGTTCTCTGGGTAAATGCAGTGACGTTTCGTGGTTTGTGCTGCTTCACCCCCACCCCTGCCATTATTGTTTTTGTTGTTGTCTCTGTGGCTTCCCAGAGCTGTCAGCAGCAATTTTGGCTAGTCTTTGAGGACAGCACCACTGTATGCCTGGCACCAGGTGAAGCAAACTGCGATAAAATGTTCTCAACAGCTTTGCTGAAGAATTCATCTTACTGTTCTAAACACAGGGAGGAGAGATTGGGATGCCAAACAAATGACTCAGCCACATGCTTGTGCACTGTTTTTCTCCCTCATGTTTAACACTGTTTTCACAGAACCACAGAATAGTTTGGGTTGACAGGGACCTTTAAAGGTCAGGTGGTCTAACTGTCCCACAATGAACATCTTCAACTCTATCAGGATGCCCCTTTCTTTTCTGCCTGCAAGATTCATAAAGCCAGAGAATAGGCAAGGAAGTCCCTCAGTTACAGACTCTCTGATTCTTCTCCTTGTGGCACTTCAGGAGCTACTGTTCAGTGATTTGGGTCCTCAGTGACACCAGCAAATCTTGTGCTCATCCCTCTGCTCTAAAGTGGCATTTGGAGCTGCTCAGCTACTCCTTCCTCTCTGCCTTAATGTCTTGGGTCCTCTCTGCTCAAGCTGCCCTCATGTTCTCCTCTATCCCGTGTTTAATCTGTGTGCTCCCCACAGTGCTCAGGAAAACTAGGGTTGCAATTTCATATTGGTTTCTTTCAGCTTCTTGCTCTCAGTCTTAAAATCTCTTGATGCTGCTGTGACCAGCAGTAGTGGGAGAGGAATTGACTGTGTGATTTGTATCTAGATCATAAACCCATCTATTTCCCAGTACTTTAAATGCATCCCAATAGTTCCCTAGGCTAATAGTATTTTGACCCTGGGCTTCTTTAGAAGCAAGGTTTCTGTGATGCTGTCTTTTCGCTTCTGTGTCTACAACTTGGGAACCACTTGGTCAATGTCAATCACATCTGCCAGAGAGGCAAAGAGGTCAGACAACACATTCACAGATAGATAGATTCACACTTTCCTGCCTATGTGTGGTACAGCTTGACCTGTGATCTTTGTATGGAAACAGGATTCCACCTTTTCTGCCTCTGTATAGATTTAATTTCCAAGCCCAGATGTTGCATCGGAGATCATGAAGAGCTTCTGTGTTCCACACTGTAGACAGGAAAAAAGTATCTTAAAATCCTTCAAGTTTTATGCAAAAAAGAAGGAGAAGGAGAGGACCAAGATTTCTGGAGGGGCATCTGTGACCTCCCCAGCAGCATGCAAAGCTTTGCTTGCAGCTTGCACTTTTTCTGCCGCAAGGCGGACTAAGCAGAAGACACAAATATGTTGGAAACTCAAGTTCATTAATTCTGCTGTTCACAGATATTTATCTGAAGCAATGAAAGCACATTTCCTTTCTCCTTTCTTCCAGCTCATAAGGTTCTACCTTTGCACTGAGCTGGCCCTGATCCTCAGCCTGTGCAATATTTTGTTAGAGACTATAACTCTTTTAAAGGCTGAAAGTCAAAAGCTCTTGAGATTTAACCTCAAGCAATGTTTTGTAAGGAAAAGGGAGACTCAAAGGGGTTGAATGAATGCCAGAATTAGATATTAGAAGTTGAATTTGCTGAATTATTATGTATATAAAAAAAGTTTTCTCTCAAGGCCTATAAAATAGTATTTGGAGTATTAAAACATCTCTCGCTTTTTGAATAAGTAGGTAATGAAAAGTGCATTTTAAAAGCAATGATTCAAAATATTTTTGAAATATATAATCTATAAAGTATGTGTTTTATAGGAAATGTATTACTACATAAGGGTTCCTTATCTTGGGCTTGAGCTTAGAAAAGTAGTGAGAAACAAGCCCAAGGTGGGCTGAGGGTAGTTCAGGATAAATTTGACTTTGTGCCTTGCTAGGAAGTTGCTAGGCAGCTCTCTTTGCTGAGCAAGTTCCAAGTATTTGCATTATAAGTTGAGCACCCAGACAAATCTTGTGAGCAGTGAGAAAGTAATTAGTTTTGTCTGTGAAGTCAGATGTGCAGCAAAAAGAGCATAGGCCCATAGCATGAAGGCTGAGGATGCTGAATTTGCTCTTTGGTTAAAAATCTATTTCCTTGGTGCTCCTCATACTTGCAGGGTGGTTGTTGCATGAGGACCATGTTCCTGGTAGGAACAGGTATTGTGGGCAGGTCACCTCTCTTCCAGCATGGCCAGGAAAACAACCTGTCTGGGCTCTTCATCCCCATCTGTGTGTGGAGACAGAGGTGCTTGAACACTCTCTGTTGGTACCTCTGGAGGTCAACAAGGAAATAAACTTCCATTTATATAGGTGCAAAAGTAGTTGCACAGACAGGGAAATACTAATACAGAGGAAGAAATTATGTTTATTTAAGTTCAAAGAAAATTTATGGATTCACTCACTCTTGTGACCTTGACTTTGTGAAATTACTATTCTTTCATTTACAGTTTATACCTGTGGACAAAGTGTGCTTATAAAGACCTGCATATCTACAGTCACTTTCACATGCTAGATTATGGACAGGTATAGAGTTACTATCAATATAACAAGCAAAAAAGTGCTGGTAATGAATAAAATCCCCTTAGGGTAGAAAATGAGAAAAGGTGTTTCAAGACTGAGAGAATAAACAAGAAAATTATTTGCAATTTCTTTGGGGTAAGTTAAGTATTAATGCGATAAGAAAAGGGAAGGAAGGAAGGAAGGAAGGAAGGAAGGAAGGAAGGAAGGAAGGAAGGAAGGAAGGAAGGAAGGAAGGAAGGAAGGAGAATAGGTTCAATAACAAGTTATCAAAGATCATAGAATTTATTTAATAAAAAAATTATTACTTAAAATTTCTAATCAAGCATAACCAGATTGCAAGCAAGGAATGTGTCTATCAAGGTCTATCCCTGATGTCCATCAGTACCTATTATGTACGGGCCACAGGCTAATGATCCCTGTCTCTCAGACATTTTTTACCTCATTTACAGATTCTCAGATCTACCACTCCCCTCCTTTCAGCACTGCTCTGGGCTCCTCAGACACGTGCAGTGTCCATGTTTCAGTCCACTGGCTTGAAGTCATTCTTGTTTGGATGTGGGGCCAGAAAGACTATATTCTGCAATATCTTTTCATATATCTCCACCTCCTGAAAAACAGAAAACAGGAGAAAATAATATTTGGATATATTTTATATATACACACACACTCAGATATATGTATATGTGTATTTACATACATATATAAATATATGAAAAAGGATATAAAAAATGCAAAGTCCAGCATTCAAAAGTTGAGCATTCAAAAGTTAGGTAACGTCAGGCTGAATTTCTCAAGGCATCCTTAAATTTGCCTCCTGGTGAATATGCATTATGATACAGCTTTAATTACAAGGTTGCATACTATTACTGTTCCCCAGGACACCTGCTTCAGCAGGGCACAGGATGGATGGTGCTCACTTAATGAGCAGCTATTCAATATGTTCTTTTATCCTCATTGCTTGGCGTTTGGCCTCAGGCCTTATTTACTGCACACTGCTCAGGCTTGATTCTAAAGACAGAATTATTCATTTCCTACTTGACTGTTCTGCAGTTCTCACTCTATCTGAACACATTACAAACTTTAATGAATCTTTACAATACCCTAGGAAGAGCAAGGTCCACTGACCCCCATTTATAGGTAGAGACCTGCAACATTTCCACTTATCCTTGGTTTTAAAATTTATTTCAATTGCTTTTTCTTCCACGCTTTCAAGAGAAACCTTCTTTTACAAGATGTTTTCTACATTTTATGTAGTGAATGTTGTGGCTGAAAATTTTAAAAAGCAGTGCAATCTGAGATAGCAATCCCAGATAGAAAATTCTGGTACTTTTGACAGAGCAATAAGCTCTCTCTACAGAGCAACAGCACTCTCTCCAGATGGGAAAAGAGTGGCAGGTGCCACTTCAGTTATAGAAGCTGTAACTTTTTAAAAAGGCTCAAACCTTCCCTGAGCAGCCCTTCCCGGGGCTTCACCACAGCTTTGTCCAGCTCCTCCAGCTGAGGAGCTGGTCAGTGTCTTCATGGTTTCTTCTCTAATTATATAATGAACAGATTTGCTTACAAAATCTAAACCTTATAAAATAAAATGAAATTTATTTTAAACCTTGGACTCCGCATATCTTTTTCTAGTAATGTGAAATTTAAGTCACCTTTTTCTAGAAAGAAAAGGAAAATGAGCACAAAAAAAAAAAGAATCTTCCCTCTCCTTGCTTAACCTCATATATTTACCACATAAAGCAGAGAGCTAAAATAAAAACCTGGTGATAGGCTATCCTGGGCCAGTGAAATCCAATATCCAATATCCTTTGGTGAATATTTTGGCTTAACAAGGTGGCAGTTTGCAGGTGCTTCAGAGAGATTAACCTCCCTAGGAATCACTGAGACAGAATGGTAGAAACAATAGCAGATAGAATCTCTTTGTTGTGTAGCTGGATGATGATTAAAACATTGACAAATTCCTTAAGCATTGATTTGGGTTTTTGTACTTTTTTACATATAGATATAAAAAAAAACCCCAGCTGGGTAGGTTGGGTTTTGGGTGGTTTTTTTGTGGTTAGTTTCTTTAACTGAATAAATTCAGCAGCCAGGTTGAGATTAACTGAAGAATTACTGGCATGAAAGATGGGAGCCTTTGAACATCCCGAACCAGGTAACCACCTTTATTAATAAATAGAAGTTCACAGCATGAGGTTCAAAGCCTGTATAAGAATATATTGTTTTTCTAGACTATGTGAATCTGCCTATATCTGATGCTGCTGTTTTGAGTTCAGATGTAAACTCTGATACTGTCAGGTTTAGCATTCGGACACATGAGTTTGGAAAGGAGGATCTGTTTGAAAGTCATGAAAGAAATTCTGGAGAGAGGACCCCAAACCAGCCCTACTCTCTGTAAGGACTTTGTAGTTGCTTTGGTTTTCCAGTGGAAGAATTCTTCACTTCTCTTTTGGCGCTGAAGATACAGTGACATTTTTTTAGCTTTGGTAACTAATGAACAGTGTCTTCTGAAATGCCATAAGATCAAGAGGAGAACTTTGGGTGAACTACATTAATCAGGACTGTATTGTTTTCCCTTTTCCAGTTCATGGCATATTCTCATTTTTTTCACCGTTTACAGTGCAAGATAAATGGGCAAAACACAATTGCAGGAGACAGAAATTTCTTTCTTTTCTTTACTTATATTTGTTGTATGTACATTCTCCTTCTATCTATCCTGCTCCTAGGCTTAAAGAGAAATTTAATATGTCCTGAGGGACTTATGGGAGAAGGAAAATTTGTTTTCCTTTAAACAAATATACATACAAAAAACATTATTTGTAAATATTTCTTAGACTTAGAAATTTCAATTAAAAATTAGCTGTAGGATAAACATAATTTGATTTTCAGATGGTTCAAACTTCCAGTTGGAACAAGAATTTTAGATGAGCTCCATCTCCTTCTGCTGTGTCCCATTCTATACAAATCTTCCTTTTGACCCTCTGCTGAAATACTTTTCAGAATGGTGGCCCATATACTTTTGGCTTTTGTTTTTTAGTTTTCCTTTTTTTTTTTTTTGGAATATTAGCAGAGTGTTTTTAAATTATGGGTTATGTAACCTGCTTAGAAAATAGCGTCCATTTGAATAGTAATATAATTTGAACTGCTTCTGCACTGTTAATTATATTATAGAGAATCACTGTGGTGAAGAAAAAGGATTTTGCTCCATAAGACTTCCTGGCATTTCATTGTCCTTCACCATCAAAGAAGTTCACACCCAGTTAGTTCAGCTAGCAAAGAAATGGCAAAATAAAGGGATAGTGATTGACAGGAACATGGAAATTAAAAAGCAACTTCATTGCACAGGTGCTTCACTGTTCTGCTCTTCCCTTGATAAGCCTTAACAAGTAAGTGCCTCCAAAAGCCATGGGTTATTCTTAACATTGATCACCTTCCTCTGCTTCTATCATTACTTAAATCTGTAAGATATTTGCCCCAGACTTTGCCATGAGAATTTCAGAGACTCCATTTGCAAGGAGCTCAATCTATTCTCCTTAATTAATACAGTTCTGAAACCGGATATGACTGGTTTTTATTTGAAAGGGGAATATATTAATCTGTCACAATACTTTTTTTTTTACCTAAGCAACAAGAAAAAGGCAGACTCTGGGAAGGAAAGGGAAAAGTTCTTGTCCTTGTAGTTGCCCTCTGGGTTAGCTCCAAATAAAAAGATTCAGAAAGTACTCCAAAAAATCCAGTAAGTTCAACATCAATTATCTTCCTGTGGTGTTTTCCCCATCCTGTTGACTGGTGGTACATAATATGGTGCCAAAAAGTCGTCAGTCTGGCAGCTGGGGTGGTTTTGTTTTGTTTTGTTTTGTTTTGCTTTGCTTTGCTTTGCCTTGCCTTTCTAACACTGATCCAGTAAATATTTGCTGGGCCATTTGTACCATCTGCCATGCAAATGTTAGTCCAAGGAAGAATGGCAGACAGGGTGAAATATCCATGTTAAAGCTCCATTTAAAGTGGAACTGCTGGTGCCAGTGGCAGGAAACTGTGAGAACAAGGAAGTTAAGCAAGAAATACAGAGTGGAAAAGGAGAAAGCCTCTGCAGCTTCTGTAAAGAATCATCGGTTTCCCTGCATCTCTGACCAAAAGTGGGGATCACACATTTCACATCCTTCTCTTTCCTCAACATGCAGCGAATGTGGGAAACTGAGGACCTGCATTTGAGTAGCTTGGCACTAGCAGAAGACAAACTGTTTTGGCTCAATTAGAAAACAGAGACTTTGCCCAACATCTGCAGTGAAAGATACAAATTTGTGTAGCTCAAAACCACTTTGGTTTCTGTCTGCTGCTTCTGTGTGCTCAGGGGCTGCTGTCTGACTCAGAAGCTGGAGGAGTTGTGATTTAGAGCCAAGATGGGATCATCTTGGCATTTTAGAGTATTGTTTCAAACAAAGCACCATGAGATGCTCTAATGTAATGAAATGCCCTTGTTGACTCAGGCCAAAGAGGAGAACCTGTGATATTCTTATAAGTACATGGGTTTTGATCCCCTCCTCTATTGTGTGAGTCAGCTCCTCATTTAATGCAAGAAAAACTCATTATGTTTCTGCATACTTTTCCTTTTAATGAAACCAGCTTCCTTTTGAGTTTCTTTGTTACTCACTGGATCATTTCAGATGAACACTCTCAAAAAAGTTTTAAAAAAGGAGACTAGCAAGTACACCTTCCTTTTGTTTGACCTTCGAGGTAGAGAAAGGCAAAAAGACCATGGTATCGATTTTTGGATGACACATACTTCACCACAGAAAAATGCATGGATCTGTGTAACACAAAAGGAAACAATAAAAGGTGATTTCCTGGGCATCAACCACTCACTCTTAGCATTGCTGCAGCTGTACAAAACCCTGTGTAGTCCTGTTGCTTGACCTTCAATCACTGTAACAGTGATGCATGGTTAGAAAAGCACCAAATTTCACTTTGTTCCATTGTAACGTTCTCCACTGGCATTTGTGATAGGAATGATTGCTGTCAGAGAAAATTAGGTGTCAGGATGCTTGGACAAAGCATCACAGACATCCACAGTGTTAGGAAATCACATAAACAAACCAACAATGTCATGACCAGTGTACATTAATGGAAGAACGATTGTTTCAACAGGGTGAAATCAAAACAACCCTCAAAACAGAAAATGTCGTTCTTCTTTGACAAAGGGAGGAAATGATTAGCAGTGTTGTTCACATTACCAGTTCCTGATCATGTGTTTCCAGCTAATATCTGATGCATTTTTGCTATTTCTGGTCATTTTTCTTCACTTTGTCAAAACCAGAAGGTTTCCTTTTTGCAACAACATGCAAAGTACCAACCTTCTAGCTCAGCTCAAGTCTGACGAGGGTTCATAGATGAAGTGACACCAGTGAGCTCTTTTCCTGTTTCAACAGAAAGTAAAACCAAAACCAACTAATCCTTCCTCTTTGAAAAAAAAATACAGCAAATCAGAGTCTGGAAAGCCAGGGCTAAATTACCTTTTTTGCTTCTGTTGTATAAACAATGAAATTGTTTTCCATATGCGTGATTGCATTGGGTTGATAATTCCCATTTTGTATGCACATGACAGTGAGAGAAAGGTTTAATTTTTTTCTTTCCCATCCATTGTCTCAGTGAATTTACTGATTCCCTCAAGGCTGAAAAATACAGATTGTACTGTAGGAAGGGAAATCAGGATGGCATTTCTTGCTTCCAGACTTCCTGTGCTGCCATGTAGGTTATGCTTGCCTGCATTGGAATGGGGAGTGCTGTGTGCTGTATCAGTGACAGAGTTACTGTTGTGGATTTGCAAAAAGACAGTGATGTGAATGAATCTGAAACTGTCATCTTTTTATTGTTCTTTGAGACAAAAGGTAATTTTTAAGTCAGTCCCACATGTCACTCATGTGTTCAGCATTCACTGCAGCACCATCCATTTGCCACCTTCACCCAGACCTGAGGACTGGGAAGCCCAACCCCGGCAAATGGAAAGCATACATTAAAAATAATGAACACTTGTTTTTCAGCATTCCAGAGCAATTTTTTCACTGATATATATGTGCAGGCTTATTTATTTCGATTGAATTTTTTTTCTGCTGTTTGACCTTCATAATAGATATAGCAGCTATCAACTATTAATTGATACATTATAGAAGTATTGATTAATCACAGGCATGGAAGAAGGTTATTGCCCAGCTGATTCCAATTTTAATTCCAAATGATGCTTCTCACTATCTTGATTTAGTGAGCTCCCACTACATTCTTTTTGCCTTGCTACAAGAGGGATGCATCTTCCTTTTATTTCAAGCTGATTGACAGTCACTTTCAGGCAGGAGATAGCAGCTGCAGCAAACTCACATTTTTGTCTTCCTTGTTTGCCCCAAGTGAGATGAAACTATATAAAGGGAGTTTATTCTCTGAGATCACTAGAGCTGAGACTTGAGGCACTTGGTTTTCTTACGTGCCACAGGACTGCCAACCCTGGCTTTTTCATAGACAAAATTTCACATGCTTTTCTGAAAGGAATTTAAGGTTGGGAAAAATGAAACATATTTCTGAAAATACTTGTGTAATGACCAGACATAGCAAAATGGCTTTCATAAAGGCCATATTGCTATGTTACAATTTGCAGTGTCACTGCCACTGGGACAATATAGATGTATGCAGTGCTTAAAAGGGCCTGCATAATTTAGTGGCTCACATATATTTTATTTCCCAGAGCAATTGCCTGTTGCCTGGGGGAGAGGAGAAATTTACTATATGAAGTAATAAATATAATGTGTAATTGTGTTTAAATATAAACTCATATTTTCATGTTTGTTTTTTTTTAACTGGTCAGCCTGAAGGTAATAGTTAATTACAAATAATGGCTGGACATCAGGAGTGACTTTATGAAATTCTAAAGCATGTCTTGATGTACACAATCTGTTGATTTGCAGTGCCTGCACATGCCAGTTTTTAATTTCCTCACTCTTTTCAAATATCTAAGTTGGGCATGAAATGAACAACACATTATGTCAGTTGTAGAACCCCACAAGGTGACGAAGCATCAGAGCATTCAGCCATGTCAAAGGGAGATGTGTGTTAGGACAGACAGTGTTGTGAGGGTCAGGTAGGGTGTTTGGCACTGGGTCTCTGCCTGTGCCACTTCTGCATGCTTGTTTTGTCTTTCAGACAGAAGGACCTCAGCACAGATTTGTTTGGGACAGGCTCCAACATTTCTATTCTCCAGGTATGTTCTCACTCTCTGCAGTTGTCAACTTGGGGCTTGAGAAAAGTCCCTCCCATTCCTCACAATGGGAGTGGCTGAGAGTGTGGCAAGATTTCCCCTGTTCAGAGGGTACCTGCTATCCATCATCATCACATCACCGGGTTTCTAGAGGTGTGCATGCTTGCCTTCTCTGGTTGGGCCATGTGGCAGAGCTGTCTCTTGCCAACAGTGCAGAGCTTTGGCCGAGTGCCAGTCCTGGACCTGGCACACAAGAGCTGTGCTTTCAACGTTGAAGGCACAAAGAGAAAATTGCAAGAATTCTGGCTCAGTTCCTCTGGCGGGGCAAACTCAAGGTCTGGGATTGATGTGCCAGAACAGAATGGGATTTTCCAAATGGCATGCCAATGCAAGGGAAGGGGTAATTTGTGCTATGTTCATGAGGTAAGTTGACTGAGTTAGGTTAAACAGTAGTGTTTCTCAGACTATTCTGTTTCCTGATAATCAAGTATAATTAATCTGTATATAAATGTTAATTTGATAATTATGATGGATGATAAAGATATGTGAATTGCAAGTAGCTTATTTTTTTTTTTCTGCAAAATCTCTTGAGAAATAACTTCCTTTTCTAGGGGTTGGTTTGGTTTCTTTCTTGAAAGTCAATTTTCATTCATGCCTCAGAAGGTGGGGGTAGGTGACTAAAGTAATTTCTGGCATTTTTTTTCTTTGTTCATACATTTGCCTTGATTGAATCCAGTCAGTGGGCAAGCCACAGATGACTCAGAGGATGTCTGTGTGGAAATAAATGCTGTTGCTGGGAGGAAGTGTTTCTGAAGGAGGGGAATGGGAGCTTCGTGTAAGTACAACTACTCACATCCTGGTGTGCCTGAAGCTGTGGGCCTCAGTCTGATACACATTGCAACCTGCAAGGCAGATCATTTAGCAGCTGATGGAATTCGTTAGAGTACGACAATGATGGCATTTGTATTGGCATCTGTCTAGCAGCAAATATTTTAGTTTCGTGCTAAGCATGATCAAGCCAAACAGGAATTGATTATAAACTCAAGTCAATATTTTGCTGGCAAAAGTAAAGTATTCAGTGAGAAAAAAGTGGCCACTTTTCAGCAAAACTTATTGTAATGTATTATTAATGCAAAGATGATCAGATAAAAACTGTAACTTGGCAAGCTGTCAAAAACCCGGAGTGAATCAAAAATTTATAAAACACTATTGAGTTAAAACAATCCTATTATAGATCCTAGCAATCATTTTTGCTGAAGCACACTCCTTAGATTATTTTACTGTTGAGACATTACTATACAAAGATTTAGAGCTTTGAAGATTCCCCCTCTCTCTCTCATTCTCTCTGTTTTCTTTTTCAATGGCATAAAATTAAAAATGAAATTTACACAGTAAATTATTTAGTTTCAGTTCACATTTGGATAGAATAAGAACAATATAGTTTAAAATAATGGCAGTACTTTTTCCTTTATGGATTGTATTTTGCTGACTTACATGAAAAATTACTGCTATTACATTCAAGTGGAATAAATTGCTTTATGAAATCTGTAAACTTAATTTGTGCATGCACTCAAGCACTAGCTGCAGACATGATGCTTTCAGGAAAGAAAATAACCCTGGTGAAATTCTTCTTGCTATATGGATTTTTTTCGGCTTGCAAATATTTTAAATTTTTATTATCTGTGTCATTCTTAAACATAAGACCCATTTTTCCCAAATTCTGGGCAGTGACACTTGGTGGATACATTCTGAAATGGGTGCCTATAACTGTCCATATCTCTGAGCATCTGTCCCTTTTTGTATGGGGATTTCTGAAGTGCCTACATCACTCTTGCATTTAAGCTTCATTTTTTCCTGGAGATAGCTTAAAGCAAGGGATGTCTTGAAATAGCAGCTCTTCTAGACTTCATCTTTGTCTCTCTCACTTAGGAGTTGGCAATTTTTGTTCCCTGAAAGTAAGGTCAGCCCCAAAGGTTTGCTAATTCAAAGCGACTTAGTTCTGAAATAAGGATAAAAGTTCTCTTTCTTTCTTGATGCAGGTGTCTCAGAACAGAACCTGAGCTTACCAGGTCCTGTCAGTCATAGATACTGCAATGGAACTGCCATAAATGCACTGAAGGGGTAAGGTGTTATATGTACTTTCCTCTCCTGTTTTTTTGTCCTGGTTTTTTTCCATTTGTATTCATTAATTCATTTTTCTAACTGATAAAGTAATAATTGTATATTACTTACTATAAAAGTAGTAATATGCTTTGTAACAGTTGACTTTCAGCATAGGAGGGGAGGTGTTCAGAAGGGACCTGGAAGATCCCTCTTTCAAGCAGCATGTCTCCCAAGCGCAGCATCCCAGGGGAGCTCTGGCAGGCACAGGTGAGGCTTGTCTGCAGGTGCAGCACTGCTCCCAGACAAAATGCAGGGAGCCCCATGGCAGGATGCTGATTCTGAGCAGGATGTTGATTCTGAGCCATCCTCAGCCCTTCCTCAGCCATGGTCTCCCAGCATCCCAGCCCAGCTTGGCACAGAGGCTGCAGGCCCAGGCTGCAAACAGAGCTCCCCACTCTTACCTGCCTCCCACTGTGCTGACTACATTGTGTTCTCATTTTAGCAGTGTGGGGAAAATGAAGACTCTGCGTAGGCATTTGAATAATTGATAATCTTGAACTGAAATAGATTAGGATTTTCTTCATTTACAAGCTCACCTAAAGTCTGAATGCCAGAGCAGCTTTAGTCTGCTCAGAGACATAATGTAATGAAATCACAGTTGATACCATGACCCATGAATTGTTATTTTTAACTTGACATTTCTTTTACGTCACTGCAGATGTTTTGAGGAATAGAGAATAAATGAAATTACTGGGTTCTTTCTTTTGAACTAACAGTCTATTGTCAGGTTTATCATGTTACAATGGTAACAGCAATTGCCTTAAGTGGTTTTTAATGGATAATAGTACACATCGAGTTATGATCTTGTCAGATGTGAAAACTAACCAGGGTTAAGTTTCATCAATATTTGAATAGAAAACTGAACAAGTTCCTGAAGGCTAAAGAAAGCTTTGGGAACAACAGGTTATTAGGAAAAGATATTAACAACAGGAAAATGTATTGCTGCTAATTTAAATTAAATGACTAAATGACCTTACTATTCTCAAAAAATTAATGTAAGTGCAGCTGTTTATGCAAAATATGGATGATGAATTTGTAACTTAAAAGGACAGAAATATTATAAACACAGTCACAATTAATTAATTTACATGTATATGTGTGTGCTTGCATGTACATATATATATATATATACATATATATACACACATATGATCAGCTTCATATTCTCTAGTCTGATATTTTTCAGGTGAAAATGTCACACAGCAATTATACACATACAAAGGCAGAGGCAAGTTCTGTTGTTTTGACATTACATAGGATCTAACATGCAACCAGTACTTTAAGATCAATAATATAAAATATTACTGTGATACAGTCCGGAAAGCCAGTTGCTTCCTGGCTCCCTTTATGCTCGAATCTAGGAAACATAAAAAAGAAACTACCCCCAGCTTTCCCCTAGTCAAAAAGAGGAAAGGGGACTGGAAATAGATTGTCCAAACAAAGAAATGAGTCGTTGACTTCCACCAATTTAAATGAATTACAATTTTACTCATTTTAACTATGCTAAATAAGGGTGAGAAGGTAGAAGCAGCCACAGTGGAGAAGAGGAAAAGTCATAATGCATGACAGCTTAAGACACCTGAGTTTAGGTGGTTACATGAGTGTCTTCCTCTGCTCTGGATGTGTAAGCTTTTACTGTGTTCAGTGGATATTTAACTGAGACAGGGGAATCAAAAGAGCCATTCAACTCATATACAAAGTGGTTTATCAGCCAGATTGCTCCCAGGGACAGTGTTAAGGGTATGGAAAGGAACCTGATCCTGCAATGTAAGGGGCCTATTCTTCAATTAAACCATTTTACAGGGTGCTGTAATCACCTTCCTACCTGTATGCATTGCTTTGTAGCATTCAGTGCTCTTAATTTAAATGAATTCTTAGTTGAGGCAATATATGCGTGAGGTAAAATCTATGGCATGGCTTTGGGATCACAGGCTTTCCTTTCCCTCTGTGAGATGAAGGAGATACAGCTCAGCAACAAAAATCTCCCTCAATCCTTCCACAGCACAGCTGTGAATTTCTGACTTGAGTGTAGCTTTTCATATTTATTTTCATTTTTGTTATTTGACCTATATTTTGTATTATTCTGACTGCTCACTTGAATGACACTCCATGCATGTAAACTTAAACAGTTTTTTTAATTTGGGCTTTCAAAACCACCCTTTGCTCTCAGCATCTGAACTCAGCACCCGTGCTGATCAAGTGAGCAGAAAACAATCTCCTGGAGTAATTTTAAGAGGTTTTCTCTAAATGATGTTGCACCAGTTATCTAATGATGCATGAAAATGACATAAAACTGGAAATGCTCTTACCAATGTTTCTGTGTAATCATAACATAAAAATGTCAGATCTTTGGGCTTGAACTTTTGGAGTGACACAGAACAGTTCACTTGTATCACTTGATGCTCAGGTATGAGTCATTTCCCTTCTGCGTAGTGGGTGGCTTTAAAGCCACGGCGAGATTGTGGCCATTGACTTATTCAGATGCTGTTTGAGGATCAAGAATAAGATTTTTATCAGAGCAGAAGAGTAGTTGCATGGCCAGGGCTGTCTTCTAACATCTGAGGTTAATCTTGTTTCTCTCCATTTTCTACCTGTATTGCAGAGAAAGTGAATTTTTCCACAAATGCTGTTTCCACACAAGGATAACACCAGCCATGCCATTATCTCTGAGTTACCTAGAGCTGTGTTGTAGTTTCTCGAATGATCGTTCTGGGCCTGCTCTCTCATTTCCCACTCTGCTCCCATCTGTGCTACTTGGCTGCTGTCTGCAGCTCTGGGCTGTAGAAGGAGCATGCCACGGGACTTATGAGTGGAGCTTTCAGCTTATTAGCATCCCAGGCAGTAAAGCATTTGATTCCACAGGGTCGTGTCAGTAAACCTCAAGGCAGATCTTCTCTGAATTAATATATTTTTGGCTATTAATAAAGTTGACCAGCCCATAAAACTATCAGCAATAAGAACTACCAGCTGCATCTGAAACCCTGGTACTTTAAAAACCTTAAAAATTCCTCCAGTGTGTATGGTGACCCATTATCTCAAATGAACTCATTGCAAATGCAGTGTTCGATGACTCCTACCTCAGTGTGATTCACCAGAGTGCTGCATAATGTGTTTTTTACTTTTGTTAGCTTCAAAAGAACAACTGTAATAATCAATTATCAGCAGGTGGTGGTTTCCTCCATGTTTAAATACATCAGTTGCCAGTTGCTGTCAAGCTCTGCTGGGTGCATCACAATTGGTCACAGCCTCCCAGCGTTTCTATCTCTGGTACTTTGCACAGTGGCAATGATTTCTTACCATTTTTACACTCTGTGCATTCATGCTGGCCCAATGAAGTCTACTCGTTGCCCAGTCTTTTGCATAACATCATCTGAGGTGTCGTCATGAATCTTTTCAGCCTCTTGGTGCATTTTAATTGGAGTCTCTGTTTCCCCCTCTTTCTGCACTTGCTCTTTCTCTAAGTCACCTCTGGGTTTATTTCCATTCTGAAAGTCTCTGGTAGTCAAGGGAACTAGCTTCTGTGCAGCCCAGTGTGAGCTTATTATTTCTTTTAAAGGACTCACTGCATTGTCAAGCCTAGTTTCTCCATTTTCCAACTTCTATGTTTTGCAGATCTGGTAACCATTACAGCAGTGTGCGTGTGTGTGTGCGCTCATTCTTTCAAATACTTTTCTTTGGCTTTTTGCTTTATTTTGTTCCATTCTGCATTTTGTCCTTCTTAGGAATTACTCAGTTTTCTATTTCACATTTGAGGTGTACTTTTATAATTCTAACACTGAGCATGGAAGTCACTGTGGTACAAAAGACAAAGTTTTCTCAAGAATGTCCTTTTATTCACATTATATAATATAAGAGCAACCAGACTAAGTTGAGATAAAGATCTATCCAGCCCAGTGTCTTTCCATGGGCAATGGCTGACAGCAGATGCCAAAGGATGAGTTTGAAAAGCTGTTGGCTATCTATAATACTACTAAAATATTCTCCAAGCATTCTACAAGTTGCCGGTCAGTGGTTTCATAAACCAATACATTCAGGATTTTGGGACAGTTTTACTATTAATTTATTTTGCAATTAATTATCCTAGAAAGAAAGGTATTCTCTTCCTTGGGCAGGTTGCTTTTTGAATCTCTGTAAGCACTTATGTGAACCTCCAGCAATCTAAAGCAAGAATTTCCACAGCTGAAACACAAGCTGCATGAAAAACAACTTGCTTTAATTTTATTTTAATGAACATACTATATCTGAATGACTATTGATGCTTTCTTGTTCTTGTACAGGAACAGAGAGAAAGTCTTTCTGGAATGGTCTAACCCCACCCTTCACAATTTCATAACATTCTGCCTCTCTCAGTCATTGCATTTCAAAGCATCATGTTGTTTTCTGGTTTGATCTGTGTTCTTTTCCTTATAGTCCTTTATCCTGGCAATTTGATTTTTTTATCATAATTCCTTCTTGCTAAGATTTTCAAGGAATTCTCTACTTAATCCACTAGAAGCCTAAGATCTTGGTCCTAAAGGGCAATATCAGACAAAATTGCCCAATGTTGTATCAGAAGTTTTTCCTCATTGTATCTTTTTCTAGACAGAGTTATGATGCCCATTCAGCTTTAAGAGGTCCTTATACCTTTTCCACAGCTGGTTTTCAACTTTCCGATCCTGAACAACCCAGTACTCTTAGTAAACTTTGCTACTTCACCACCCACACTTCCACAGCCAGTGCTTCACAGCATTTTAAGAATATCTTAAACACCATGAGTTCCAGCATGGCCCCGTAGGACTCCACTGGTGACCTCCCTCCACTGTGAAAATTGGCCATTTACTCTTACCCTTTCTTCCAATAGTTTAATCAGTTGTTCATTCATGCAGCAACTTTTATCCCACATCCATTTAGATACTTTAGGAAATTATGTGGAAGGACTTTGCTGAATGATTTTGGAAATCCATATAGACTGTATCAGACAGATCTCTTTCATCCACATGAATGAAATGTACAATTTTTGAAGTGTGAATAATCTGACCTATTTTCCAGTCACCTACATTGGGATAAAAAGATGCTGCCCTCGGAGTGCTTATGAATAAGCACTCCATTGACTTGAGAGGGACTCTAGACATACAACCACTGTCTTCAGTGAGCTTTCTTTTAGAGACCACAGGTATCCTGCCTGTGTGTACAAAATGTATAAGGAAATAGGCCTACAACTTCCTGGCCCACAGATCATTTATCCCATTGAGTCCCAGAGTTGCTGCCCCACAGAATTCACCTCTTCTCTCCTAGACCAGTTTTCTGAAATATCTCTTGCTCCAAGACCAGTTTTCTGAAATATCTCTTGCTCCTGATTCCATCCATTTTTTCAATTTTTTTGGTAATTTTTCTGATGCTATTCATAAATTTCCTTTGAATGCTTGCCAAAAGGGACAACTCCAAGGGTCATGGTTTAACCCCATCCTAAACCATGCCCCACACAGCCACTCACTCCCTACCCCACTCCAATGAGATAGGGGAAAGAATCTTAAGGGTGCAGCAAAAAAACATGGGTTGAGATAAAGACAGGTTAATAGGTAAAAAAAAAAATGGATGTGCAAGCAAAACATAACAAGAAATTCTTTTACCTCTTGCCATGGGCAGACAGGTGTTCAGCCATCTCCAGGAAAGCAGGGCTCCATCACTTGGGAGGACAGAATCACAAAATAGTCTGAGTTGGAAGGGACTCTCAAAGATCACTGAATCCAGCTCTTAAGTGAATGGCCCATGCAGGGATCAAACCCTCAATCTTGGTGTTATTAGCACCAGGCTCTAACCAACACCATCATCCCTCCTTCCTCCTTCTTCTCCCAAATTTACATACTGAGCATGGCAGCATACAGTCTCGAATGTCCCGTTAGTTGCTGTGGTCAGCTGTTCCAGCTGTGCCCCACTCCCAAAGTCTTGAAAACCTCTAGCCTCCTCTCTGGGCTGTTGCAAGAAGCAGAAAAGACCTTGGCTCTGTGGAAAAGCTGCTCAGCAGTAACTAAAGCATCTCTCTATTATCAACACTGGTTTCAGCACAAATCTAAACCAGCCCCATACCAGGTACTATGAATAAAATTAACTCTACCCCAGCCAAAACCACCACAGGAGAACAGGGGAAACTACTGGAGGGATGTTAATAGGGCTGAAAAAAATGCTGAATTCACTCTTATCAGCTCACATCCATACACCTGGGCACAGAGGAAGAGTGAGATCCCAAGACATTTCCTTTATGCCCTCAAGGGCTCCCATCTGGCAACTTATCACACAGTGCTGTCTGAACACATGCACTTTCCATTACTTAATGCTTATTTTCAAAACTGTGGTGTCTGGTTTTACACTGTGTTTTTGGTTCCTTTACCTTGTGTTTTTTTGCATAGGCTAATTTTATTTCAGATTGACCATTTTACACAAATAAAAAGGTACAGATGCCCATGTTCACTGTCTAGCCTAAATATTTCATCTGCTCATAAAAATTGAGAGAAATATTGACATATTTGTCAGCTATTCTTATTGTAAAGGAGAAATAACCATTTAATTTATCGTATTACTCTAACAACCTACTACAGGCAATTTGGCCTTATGAATATGTTTTCTGTAGATGATTGAGAGTTTCTTTATTCAAAGGTTTCAAACAGCTGTTAGAATTAACCCAAACACTTTTCCTTTATGTTAAAGATATTCATTATTAGAACTCAGATAAATGTATTTTCTCTGTCTGTTTCATGTCAGCACAGTAATCCAAATCTATTGTAGCAGTTTGGTTGGCTGCATTTCTACTGATGAAGAATTAGTGTGGGACAGTTCTCCATCCTTCTGGTCCACTCTCTTGAGTGTTTTTGTTTTCCTAAGAGTCCCTGCTTTTTTATATTTTCTTTTCCTTAATCTGCTGAGTTTAATATGGTTAATTTAATATGATTGGTTCTGAAGTATTTTCTTCTGTTTCCCAGCTCATATGGTAGCATCTATTTCAAAAGCTTACTGGCAGTTTGTGATTAGAAAATTTTAGTCTGAATGAGCTTAAAGTCTTACATGTTATTCTTAGGCAGCCACTACAGCTGCCTCTCTTGATTTATACTAAATGCCTATAATTCTACAGCTAATTAAATTAAATCTTTGAATGCCCTATCTCTAGACTTAACTATCAGACCACTTTAGAAATATGAATATTTTAGGGGGTTAAAATTAGATGATTTATAGTAATGTATCTGGGGATTTTATTATGCCTCCTTTGAAATACATAACATTATTTAATTCCAGATTAATATGTCTAGCAGCAAGTCCCTCAGTATTTCTGACTTATTCTTCATAAGCCCTTGTTCTACCATCTGGCTACTTTAGCTTTTGCCCATGCTTCCAGACCAGACCCATCAAATGTCACTTGTATTTGGCCTCAGCCCTGCTCTCTTTCATAGTGGCATTTATCCTCCTCATGTTTGCATTGAAGTGCTGAGCCTCTCTTCTGCTTTTGAGCCTCAGCTATGGCTGTGGAGCCCAGGTCTTCTACTGAGGTAAAGGCCTGGAATTGGGGCCCTCTGTGTTGGAATAGCCATGGGTGCAGGCCACCAGCATCCATCAGGAGGACCCTTCCTTCATCAGGGTTGTACCTGTGGTTATCTCCTGAGGTACCTGTCCCTTCCATCTGTTTCCCACACACACAGGACATGATGCAATGTGCCACCACAGTGCCCCACCCTAAGAAGGTGGTTCCCCAGAGCAGGAACAACTCCCAGTAATGAAAGGGTCACATAGGGATAGATGTGTACAAACACAGCTCATCACATCCAATTTCTGCTTTTTTGACAAAGCAGTCAAAGGCTGGAAGGCACGGAGGCTGACTGGGGCCATGTGTGTCATGGCAGGAGTGGAGTCCTGGAAAGCTGAATTTATTTCTCCTCTGTTCCACAGCGTGCGGAGTCAGACCCAGCCCTCCCAAATGCCCAGGAGTGCCTTGGCTGTAAGACTGAATGCCTCCACTGTGGTGATGAACTGCTTTTCAGATGAGTTGCACGGCAGTTAGCTTGCTCCTCTGCAGTCATTAAAGATCCCAAGATTGCTGTTCATGAGCTTCCAGTAGTGTTACTTAACGGAGTATCCTGGCTGCAGTCCAGCCTGGCTTACAGTAGACCACACCTCTACACTTACATCTTTTCAGCTGTGTAACATAAATCATCTCACTCAGTACTGCTAATATTGCTAAAGAGTTACAAAGAGTTCCATAGCCCTGTAAAGCCATGAAGTGAAATAATCCTTTTATATAAATGCTGTGTGCAACTTATTGTCTGTCTGCATTCCCTGCATTTCTTCTTATTGTTTTCATTATCATTACTGTTATATGCTGTTATATGTTATATATGCTCATAATGGCATGGACTAAGGAACTTTGTGAAATGCCTCTTTTGCCCTGGACTTGAAACTGATTATATACACAGATGTCAAGATCATGTTTCAATAACGGATATTTTGGAAATTCTGCATACAGACAGAAAGGGATGAATAATTTTCATTGTTTTTCTGACTCTCAGGCAGAGTCCCTACAAATTTTTGAGCCCCTCTTGACAATTTTCTCTTCACTTTCATATTAAAGCAGCCATGAGGTCTGAATTAAGCTCTCTTTTCTGCTCTATGGTCCTCTCCACACAAGCCATACCAATGTAAATGAAATATTGTAGATATAATCCTGCTGCATTCATATCCAGCACTTCTTTTGTGCATTTTCATAGGTCTGACTGGCCAGTCTAATCACAAGATAAAGTTCTGTATGATCAATGGCCTTCATTTTTATATTCTTAGCTACTGGGAAAAGGCTGTATTTTCAACACTGCTCTTTCTTAGGGAGATAGTGCAGGTTACAGCTCCCTTGTCTGCAACCCACACCAGGCACACCTTAGGCCAGCATCAACCAATTGATTGCAGCATGTATTCCAACCCCAGAAGTTGACATATGCTTTGGTTTTGGTTGTAGCTCTGTTTTTAAAGCACATCATGGTCATTTTATGGAGTTACTGACTTCATCTGAGTGTTTTATGTATTCTGCTCTTAAGCACCAGGAAGATATTCATCAGCCCTCTTCAGAAGCTTCGTCTGTATTCCATGCAGAGACTTTTGCCTTCCTCTGCTTAAAATAGCATTCAGGTTCAGCTTGAGTTTCCTCCATGGATTTCTTTCCCCATTCTATTCATATGTACTGATTTCAAAGCCAGGATAGTTCTGTTTCAGATATGCAAAAAAATTCTCAAAGCACAGGACCATCAGTAGACTTTAGCTGCTTACCTTCTTTTCAGTTAAGACTGTATAGTATGTCAACACCAGCTTTGGCTGGAAAGCCCTGTGTATGGTGAGCTGGTTTAGATGATCTAATTTTATTGCCTTCATTCATCATTCATAATCCATTATACCACTGCTGTATGATATGACTGCAATAACATCTCAGACTTGATTAGAATATTATTTTTTCTCTGAGTTATTCTTTTCCTGTGAAAAAGATTTTGAAACTTTTCTGCATAAGAAGTGGGTAGTTATTTTTCTTCTTATTATCCTATTCCAAATGTATTTCTTACATTAGCTGGAAGTGGGAATTAATATTTGAGACCTCTCAATAGGTCTTTTAACTTTCTAAATCTCAGACAAAGGTGCCACAGCATTGTCAGTTTTTGTTTTTGTTATACATCCTCAAAAACTTCCTAAAAATATCCATTTCTGTCAAATTAAATCCAACACTTGTTACATATACTCACAGAAATGTACTCTATAAATTGCAATATGTAACCAACTTGAGAAAATTAAGTTGACCAGTACTACTGCTAGATTATCAAAGCTTGGCTTAAAAAAATGTCACTAAAAAGAAAGGCTCAAAAAACCAAAACATAAATTCTGCTTGTCAAGTTCCTGTGTTATTGGCAGCTGCCCCAGGCAACTCTGCTTTCTCTGTCTCAGATAGTGAAGTTATTACCCTAGAGCACAGTGTCTGAAGAGCTCTCAGGACTCAGAAAAACTCCAGGGCAGCAGACATGTTTAATAGGGGTGCGGGATGGCTGGGGCAAGGATTTCCAAATCTCACCACCTGCAGTTCTCTTTTATGGGAAACCTGAATATTGGGTGCATGTTTCAGTTTCAATATTTTCTCCAAGGGGCTGAAGGGGGTAATGAGCAGTTCAGGGCCACTGGCATAACCAGCTCTTTCTGTCCTTCCGTGCTGTTTGTTCTCTCAGCAAAACAAGCCATGCTAAAAGCCAAGGAAGAGCATGGCCCCTTGTGCTGAGTAATGGCAAAGATTTACTCTTAACACCATATTTCTTCCATCCACCCTTTTTCTTCTGTCCTTTCAGAGGATATGGTTCTGCTTTCTTCAGTCCGTGCCCGGTCATTTGCGATGACCCTGGTGCCACAGTGCGGGGGCGCGAGCATGACCCTACCGCAGGACCCCGGCTCCTGCCTAGCAACAGCATCCACTGGCCTGCTGGCTGTGTGCTCTCCCTCCCCTTGCTGGAAGAACAAATGCTAATGTCCCTCACATGTGACTCCAGAAACAGAATAATAGGAGCTGACCTGACCATAAATGCCAGGATCACAAAGTCTCGGGAGTTTAGTGGCGAGCATAATGCATCATTACGCTGGTGAACCAAACTCCTTGCTTGCTGTTTGCAGCCACATTAAATATGAATAAGAGAACTAAACAAACCACTGAAAAATAGTCTAATTAAATTGTGCAGTGAGATAGGCCCATGGCTTCTAGTGTTTTTAATTCCCTATGAAATAAAAATAAAAGCATATTCTCTTTCCTTCTTTGTGACATTTGTTCCCATACAGCAAGGCTAAAAGCAGCTGGTGTTGGCTTGCTGTTAACAAAGGATTTTCGCCTGCGAGTTTGCCTGCGAATGACTTTTGCAAGGTTAAGCAAAGCATCTGCAGGACCAAAACAAGACTTAAAGCAACAGTGAGTATAATCAAACTTCATTTGTGTGTTCACTGATCTCTGCCACAGAATAATCCCTGCTGCGTGCAGAGGTCTTTTGCTCTCTGGCCTGGAAAAGGAGGGGAGTTGGGGGCACAGAAGATGCAGCAAGGCACAGCATGGCACTCTGTGCCAGCTCCTCCTCTCCATCCAGGCTGAAGACTATGCTCAGCTGTAAGCATGTCCTTTGGGAGTCAGCGTTACTACTCACAGGCGGGGAGATAAGTGGGTGCCCCAGTGCTATGCAAACCAAGGTCTAATTGGGACCTCTTGTATCTCTTTCGTACGAAGCATTTTCTTTACCTGTTTTACAAAAGTTCAAAGTGAAACACTCCATAAGCAGCACTTACAGTCCTTTTCTTTTCAGTGCTCCCTCTCCCTTGAAGGATCCAGAAAATAACTTTCTTTAGCTCTAGTCATTCACACTTGTCCCTAAAGGAGAAGTACCTCTTAAATTTTTTATGATGTGTAAACAAGTACATTTCCTTTAAAAATGACAGTGTTTTCACAAACAATGCCCCAGTCCCTGGATTTAGCTCCAGAGAGGTTTTTCATGGAAAACACCTTCCAGTCACTCTGCTTCTGATTACAGTGGCAGATCTGAAATATGGCCACTTGCCACATAGGCCTCCAAGCACTTGTAATATCCCCCTTCTCCCAAATCAAATGCAGTTGAATTTCTTTGCCTCATAGAATCCAGGAGCTTTTTTGGGGGTGAGAAAAAACACATATTCTGGAAAATGAGCAGCTGAATATTTCCCTCTGGATTCAGGTTGATAAATATTAAAGGATGGCAGCAGTTCTTATTTGCAGAGAAGAAAAAAGACACTACTCCAATCTCCTGAGCCATATTGGAAAGTTTATTTTATTTAGCAAAGATGAAAATTTCACTGGAGACATCAACACTTTGATAGCCCTGAAGCATTTTGGCACCCTCTGATCACAGGATCTGAATCAAGAGAGGCTGCCCCATTGCTCTGCTCGCTGCCTCTCCTAACAGGTGTATTGGGGAACGTTTGCCAAAAAGGCGGAGAACAGCGCATTTCTGATGAGCCAGTGGATGCCATTTGGCCAGAAAAGTAGCTGGATGATAATAGTATGTAAAAACACAAGCAAAACATAACCTTGTGTGAATATCTGAATGCTGTCTTTTCCCTGCAGTCTGCAGCCTCTAAAAGATGCTGGAATTAGGCAATGTATTTTAAATCATGTCAACAACTCTTTTTTAGAAAAGAACACAGTCTAGGACTTCTCACTCATTTATCACATAACGTGAAATAGTCCATGAATACCCAAATCAAATCCCTCTTTTGATCTTTAATCAAAATATACAATATTTTGAAATTCTCTAGCAACAGTGTTTCTAAAAATAGACAACTAAGGCTATCAGCACAGAATCTTCAGCTAACCTTTTCAAGTGTTCACAAATGACACAATTGTTCCCATTGTAATTTATGGAATTACACTGAGGAATATCAGAAAACGTACCTAAAGGGTCTGACAATAATTTTGTTACTAATATATTCACCTGGTCTGCCTTTGAACCCTGTCATTCCTTGCCTTGCAGCTGTATTTAATGAATGGTGAGATTACTCAAATGAGCCCACAGCACAACATTGTTTTCTTAGCTCCTAGATCTTGAGAAGACATCTCCTGCCACAGTCAGTAGGTAAAACCTACATCACAGCCTTAGCATTTAATTCTGTGTTATGCTTATGGGTTGTGAGTACCTCTGTAGCCCATAAATATAATTGTGCTTGGTTGAGATGGAGCTGATCTCTACTTACGGCAGCTGCCAATGAGCCAGCAATAAAACAAAAGAAGAAACAGCTCAGCCTGTCATCGATAAGTGAGGAGCCAAATGTGACTGTGCTTATGCCATGGCATACAGGCTTCTGCAAGTACATTGCAAAGAGAGTTTGCAGGACGCTCAGACAGAGCAGATTTGTATATGGGAGATTGCTGCCATCTGTTATTTCCCATTCTTAACCACTGGGTTTTGTTCCAGAGAGAGAAAAGGGAGACAGAAAGAAATTCAAATCTGTCCGAAGATGGATTGCGAGAGACGTTTTCCAGCATGGAACAAAATTAATAAGGTCCAATTTAAAACTGATAAATAGTCAATTCAGTATGGTGGGATTAAGGATTTTTCCTAAGGAATTTACAGAGAGATAAGCATCTCATGAATAAATAAATTCAACTGCAGCACAGAACATATTTATTGATTCACAAGCCATTTGTTTGAGAGTTTGCCCCTGAGGAGCAGAAGGTACCCTATTATTATTGATAATATAAGAGTTACAGTTATATTCAGAAACGACAAACTGCATTTAAATGATATCTTGGGGTTAGAACAAGAACCCACCAAAGCCAGGAAATTCAAAGTTAAGTCTGACACTATGTCAGACTGCATGGTGTCAGGAAAAATGACAGTCGTGTCTTTGCATATCTTGGCTTCTGTGGTTTGTGTCTCAATTTTAATGGCATAGAAGTGAGATCATTTCCTTCTAAATTCATTTTTGTTTTACTTTATCATAAATAAAACAGAGCAGAGCAGGACTGAATATGTAAAGAGGCCACAGCAGCTCTCCTGAGGTAATAACTGTCTGTGAGAGAAAGGACTCTACCACTTGTCTAAAGACCTATCTTCTAAACTGATTATTATTTATTAGTTGTATGTTTGCCTGGTTAAACAATTTACTGATAGCTTTCACAGGCAGATACAAGGACCAAATATCTGGTCAAGAAGCTTGTAGATAGGACAGGTAACAGAAAAGCAAGGCATGTAGGAAGACCCAGAAAATTTATGTGAGTGGGGTTCTGAGTGGTGCTGGGACTTGAAGCTTTTCTTAAAAGATGAATACTCTTTTTCCATCATCCTTTTTTCTAGCACCTTCTGGAGGAAAACATCTTGAAAATAACATCCATGTTATGTAACGTTGTCCTCTACCTTGAGCTGCAGCTGCTGGGGCTCCTATGTCCAGTTTGCTGCTGTATAAAATCAGGACAGCTGAAGTGGTTCACAGTGACTGTCTTCACTGTCCCGAGAGGACATTCACTCACTTGGTGGAGTCTTGGGGGAGATCTTGCAGGAGACCTGAGATGTTTTCATACTCCCCATCCTTGGAGGAATAGGAGGATCTCCTGTTTGTACACCAGTTAGTGGTGCTGTAGGTGTAATTCCCTCATGAATGGAAAAGGTTTAACTAAAACCACACTTTGAGAGGTAAAGGAAAACCTACATTTGCCTTTACTGTGCCCTGGGAGGCAATTCATAAAGTTTAAATTATTGTTGATAGGCATAAACTCTGTTTCTAATCCTCTTTATTTTTATTCTCTGAAGGGGTATCCCAGGTTGCACAAACTCTTACCCTTCCATATGTGAACTCCTGGCTCCAAATGGGAAACCTAGAACTGTGTACATGGTGAATTTGTTGTGCGTTGCAGAGGACAACACATTTGTTCATCGATGGCAGAATTATATTTACTGATCTATGTGTTCATAGACATTACACTCCAGGTTAACTTCCAGGCAAATTGGGAATGCGCACACTTTAGGAAGGAAAATTCAGGGACACTATGCAACAGGCTGATATAAAAAGTGTTTGATAGGCTGTTTCTCACATCTGTGACAAAAGTGACAACCTAGACCCTTTCTTTACATATCTCAGTGCAGTAAAAGACGTAAGATAGAAAAAAATGTAAGGTAGGTGCCCAGGTAAGGATCCTCTGTTTGAACATGGGGCTTGATATTTTTATTTATATTTTTATTTCCTTCAAAGGTATCCCAGGAGAAGTTTATCTTCAAAAATAAATACAGTATACATATATATTTTGCCCACATTGGGCAAATTCACAGGTAGCAACCCTTCTGAGCTATTTGAGCTGAAAAAAAAATCCATAGTAATCAAAACCATAGTAATAGATTTTTTTAAGGGCTAAAAAACCCCCACAGATGTGATGAATTTCAGATGGACATTAATAGTTTGAACTTGGCTAAGTTCAAACTGATAGAAATTCTCACAAAAAAAGAACAAAAATCCAGATCAGCTTAGATCTGTTTCACTTGTTTATTGGAAGCAAGGCAAAAGATAATCTTCTTTGAGAGCAATTTTACAAATAATTCCTGTTCTCCTAGATTTGGTCAGCATTTCAGCATGTGACTAATAACTGAGCTCACAGAGAGGGCCTGCCTTTTTTTTTATCCCTGATACCCTTACAGTTGTAATCATGCATCTTGTCAGTTGTTATAAAGACAAATGTTCCCCATTGCTGTACTGTCAGCGCATTTCAGTACAAGCAGAACGGAAGCACAGCACACCTGTTAGATGTGTGGAATATACCATTTGTCTTGTCAAAGCAGCAGAATCAGGTATACCTTGAGATGACAGGGTCTTCGGTGCAGGAAAAATTTGGGTCTACTCTTTGCACTGCCATTGACCATTCTGCTGCCATCTGTGCACTTCCATAAGGCTCTTTTAATAAGTTAGGAAATAGGGAGCTGGTGTGTCTGGGAAACAGCACATTATAATATGGAAGAAATATTGCCTTTTTCTTTAGAACACATCCTATAGAGAACCACTGAGCTATACATTCATTATTACATACACATGGTGTGATTTTGTGGCAGAAGATCATGATTGTGACCTTTCTTCCTTTACTGTATTCAGCTTTTAAAGAAGCAGATGGGGTTCAGTTTGATTGTTAACATAAATTGCCATATGGAACAAAACACAGCTGATTATTATATTAACACCAATTTTAATACATTTTATCATGATATTGCAGCTTCAGTTGCCATGCTATTCTGTTCAGTATGTTCATTTGAGAAATTTAATGTTGTATCTTACAAATTGAGATCCTATTACAAACATATGGTGTATAAATAGATTTTCCCACCTGGTGACTGTTAAAAATTTGTAAGGGAGAGATTGCCACAGTGTTAACTCCTCCATGCCAGAAGTCACTTTTCCAGTTGCAGACATTTTAAAGAAACAGTGAGAGGTGAAAATTCTTGATTTGCTGCTGTGATAAGGTGTTAATTGTGCTAATTGCATTGTATTACCTGCTCAGTTTAAAGTGTTTCCCTGTTGGGATTTTCTTGGGAGTCAAATTGTTTTTAAATTGGTTTGTCACTTGACTGCATTTGGAACTTTGTGATTAGGGTTGTGGAAACGGAGATAATGTTTAAGTTACATCACAGTTCCTTCCATAATCAATCCCTGTCTCATTTTTAGATCTACCCAAGAAAGTTCCTGTACACATAAGAATATGCTGACTGAGGTAATGGATGAGGTAAGCTGGCTGCTTGCTGGCTGTGAACATTTGCATTTCTTTCCACCAGTGAGTGCTGTACAGAATATTTTAGGGCTTTCTGCTTTCTAGATTCACACCCATGATCTCCATGAGTCATGGTACACCATGAAATGAGCAGATAAAAAAATCCCTCTCCTAAGTCTTAAAAATGTTTTTTTTAGTTATGTTGCTCTTGTCTGCTCTTGCAGATGAAAAAATAAGGCAGCAGACCCTATTTGTTCACCACTCAAGTCAACAGATGAACTTTTCTGGGCTGTGCCCCACGCTGTGGCATCTGGAAATCTGCAAGGGTGGAGAGGAGTGTTGTTACTCATGGAAGCCTTTTCAGCTCTACCTGCAAAAAGTACCTAGAAATACAAGTCCTGCTGATTGTTTCTTTGTTCACAGATTGGCAAAGGTATCGAAATATATATATGAGCTAGTAAGAAAGGGGTAGTGAGACTACTAGCAAGAATATCTAATTAATGGATTGAGTTTTAAAGAAGTGGCTCCAACAGTAATTGGTGATCTCAGGAAAGGTAGCAGTACCTATGGTCTGTAATGACCTGAAGACCATAAATGCTGAAGATAGATGGGTAGACATGATAGGAATACAGTTACTTCAGCAGTTTTATAGGGGCCAAGTAAAGGGCAAATAATTCCCTGGGGACAAAACTGATAAAAGGCATCAGGGTAGATTGATGGGAAGAACAAGAAATGGGTTAGCTGAAATTTATTGCAGACCTGGGCAGCGTTTGCTGTGGACAGAGTGAAAATATGAAAGAAAATTGAGTGGCAGTAACAGCCAAAGTGGAAGCAGCTAATGGGGAAAGGAGACTGAAGAGGTGATTCAGACACCGAGTGGAGAAATATGTGTACTGGTGGGAACTGGATGCCCAAAAGGCAGGGGTAGGAGGCAGAGACATGGGGTGTCAGCATCTGGGTGGGATGTAGGTGGGGGCTTCAGGGCCATGTGGGGATGAGCAGTGAAGAAAGGAGCAAGAAGGAGAACATTGTGAGCAGGCTGTGGATATCGTGAGCTGTGACAGAGACAGAGGGAAAAGTGCCAGCTATAGCATCCTTAGCCTGAGGGCAAGGGGTAGGAGGTTTTCTCTTAGATCTGTGTGCAGTTCTGATGTGATGGGGCCTTTGGCCATGGCTACAGGGTGCCTAATAAAAAGCCCTTACCTTAGGTTCCACCTGCTGTAACTACGGGGGTTATCAGCATCAATAGAAAGAGCAATAGCAATACAGAGAAGGGAATTCTCCTCTCAGGACATCCTCAATCCTTCACTGCACACTCAGCCCACTTAAACAAGCTGTGCCAGATGACCAACAGGAGGACTATGGAAAAATTTTTTAAGTGTTTTGTATCTAAAGCAAGTATCAGAGGTGTTACCAGGTCTGGAAAGTAGATAAGACACAAAAGAGGTGCCAGGCCATTCATATGTCCCACTACAATGAATTTTGTCCAGTTGCTGCATCACAGCAGTTTCTGGTCCCCCAAAGATTCTTGTTAGCCAGTGGTGTGTGTTCTTTGGGTTTCTTGGCTGTTAACCAACAACTAAAAGTCTAAAGATCTGGTCATGACCAGAAATTCTATCATAAGAATAATCAGTTATCTCTCTGTTTTCATCTTTCTGTGGGCAAATTGTTGTATTTTGACTGCTGAAAGCAGTAGCATGTTTTTATTCATTCATTTTGTTACCTGTTCTGGACCTGGTTATTTTTCCATTGCTAAGATTTTATTGAATTTAGATGTGAGTTAATCCTGCAACCTTCTGTTGTGCTACTTCTGCTATTTCTTTCTCCTGTAGAAATGCATAAATCACTACAGTAATTTTTAGTGATGAAAACACTATCTAGCATATGAGATATCATGAAGATCACACAGAATTTTACAATCAAGATATACTATTGCCAGTATTTTTCCTGTCAGACATAAATTGCATCTAGCACAACTTGTTAGTGAAACAGGAATGTACTGTATCAAGCTACTGTTATGTGGTTTCTAAATGGCTTTAAATCACATTGTATCCAATAATTACTAATGCTCCATTAAAGATCAGAAAGGCAATTTATTAGGAACTCCCAAAAGTCTTCTTTAAGCAATGCAATCTGTGTTTGGTTAAAAGTTTACATAAAATCAATACAAAATTATAGTAACATAAATAGTTAAACAGTTCTCAGTTAACATTATAGTTGAATCCACTCTGCCCTCGATAATTTAGAAAATGCAAGTTACAGAGGAAGAATAAGGATACAGAGGAGAAGGAAGATACACATGATTTTGCTGTTCTGATTGCTATGTGGAATGGAAGGGTATCCGTCTATTACTTGCCAGTTATGTCTTTGTAGACTCTTTTCATCTTCTTGAGGAATCTTGAAAGTTCCATGAAAATAATAGCAAGAAAAAGTTTTTACTAAATGCTAGTTCTCTCTAGCAAAGTATTTGGTATCATTCCATGGGAAGAAGAGGTTCTAATTTTAATTAAGGTCCAAATGATCTCCTCTCTACAGAAAAATAAAAACAGCAAACAGCAGATTCTGAGAGAATAAGTGCTTCATTCCTTAAAATAAAACCAAGGACAAAAAAAGCCCTCTAAACAAACCACAAGTGAAAAATAAACTGAGGAAAATTACTTTCCCTTCCATCTACTCTGCTAATTTATTCACGAGGACATTTATTTACCTCTATCTAAATGTCTTATAACCTTAGGAACAACAAAAAAAAAGCTAAACCACCTGTCTGTTTTTCAACCTTGCAAGATAATTTAATCTCTTTGGTTATGATTTGAACATATATTCTACTTACTGAACTAAAGAAATGGATTAGTCATAGCTGGTGACAACAGTTGTTTTTGTTTACAAAAGTGGCAGTGTTGGGTGTATCAAGAGAAAGTCTCCCAAAAGTCACATTTTTACCACAAGTAAATAGCTCAAACCTCAAGCTGGAAACATACATATTACTTCTCATTCTCTTTGTGGCAAATAACACAAAAGAAACAGCAGTTTCAAAGCACCGCTCTTGAGAGAGACATAACGATTATACAAGACAGAGCAGGGCAGAGGCAAATAGTCTGTTTATTCCCATTGTGTTAGTCAAGAATAAAGGAGGGGTGTTTTGTACCTGATTTGGAAGTCCATAAGAAGCAGAATATTTGCAAGGGATTTAATCAGTGTCCCCAGTGTATCCCATTTTTCTTCTCTAGCTTGGTCCCTGAAAACCTCTGCTGTCTGGGCTTTGGAAAACGCAGGCAGAAACATTTCCATTCTTTAAGGCTTTTGATCCCAGTCAAAAGCAAAGTGTCCTGACCTTGCTCCAGAGCAAGAGCCCATAACTGTCTTCATGTGCAGGACTTCTTTTGCCCATCAGTACTCTTGACACTACAGACATACATAATTTTATGTCAAGTGAAGGATATACTGTTTACCAGGGGTGCTGCTTCTCAGCTAAAACAGACAAAAAGCCATGGTTTAATGAACTTGCTTGACTTACCACAGATCTGCCTTAAGAAGAAAAGTCTATATCTAGGATTTATGAAAAAATAAGCAATCCTTGTCTACCTGAACATCCTATTTGCTTTAGACATAAAATCTAATTTCTTAATGAGAGTGTCTTCATTAAGATGTGGATCTTATCAACCTGCAGTTAATGATAAAAGCAAATCTTATAAACAAGCAGAGTTTAAATAACACATTAAAGCTTATCACTGATGATATCTTTAATTATAGTAAAGCAAATTGTAAGATACTCTAATGGGAAATACAAATTACTTGTTAAAATTATTAACAGAGTTAATGTGCTTACATTTGTTTATGTGTACAGGAATCATTTCAAATATTTGACTGTAATGACAATATGTGTAAAGATCAATTAAAAGTCAGGAAGATGAGATATTGGATTTTCAGACCTTAATAGGATTTCATCTGCACTTGTTATATTATGTTATCCACTTATAATTGAGCTTCCATCATATCATAGAATCTGTCACTTCACCAATTTATATTTCTAACCTCTAATGAAACTTCTGTTTGCTAAGGAGAATTTTTGAGACCTGTGATCCTGCTAGAGCTGTTTGGTACAAACATTAATTTTCCCCACTCAGAGGTTGGGGTTCAGTCTATCAACCCAAACTCCACTGCAGAAGTGAAAATGCCTATGTAGCTGCCTAATTCACTAGCATGATGCACACAAGCTGATCTAATCAACAGCTTAGTGGCAGTTTTATGTGTAAAAAGCTAGGTAGATTGGAAACAAGAAAAATTGCCAGGAATCTGCCCAATCTCTATTACATTTAGCAGAAAGAAAATAACCCCCATAAATGCAACAAAACTACTTTTGTTTACTTACCCACTAAGTCAGTCATCTGAGGTTCTGTCCCTGGAATGGATCCATGATAATCCATCAACACCAATTTCAGGGCAGCACAGTGATGGGGATACCCTACAAGCAATGACTATGGCCTGACTGCATCCAGCCCTGTCTGTCCTTGGCATTATTGGCAGTCACTCCAGTTGGAGGGATCTCTTGGCATTTTGACTGTGCAAGTGTGAATGTGAGGGTCAACACATTTTATGTGTTTCATGAACACATCCTCAAAAAAATAGTGTGAAGCCAGGGTCTTACAGTGCTCTCTAGCTGATGCTATTGTAAACAAAATTGATTGCTGCAAACAAATATCTTTCTAATTTAGCTTATATGTTCTATTTTCAATTCACTGTTATGAGACAATCATTTGTGCATAAAGTGGACCTCGGCCAAGGTATTTCTACGGAGAGCTAACATTTTAGCAGTACTTTATTGTAACAGCAAGCTTAACCTTGAAACCAACAGATGTTGCCTTGAAATGATCTGATGTAAGGTAGTCTATAAAGCCCAGCTTTCATGATAATGAAGAGAAAAACACCAGGCACAGAGGATATTCTGACGCTGTTTGAAAGCATCTATCCATAAAAAGATTTTGGCCAAACTACATGTATCTTCAAAAATATTTTAGAAAGCAAAATTATTTAAAGTTTTCCTGGTATAAATTGACTCTTCCTTAAGGGTCCTTCCTTATTAAACACAATCTCAGTGCTAGAGATTGTCTCAATTGATTATACCTGGGACATTAAGCAATGTGCTACAAAGATACCCTATTGCACTCTGTCTTCTCTGATATTACATACATATAGTTGCTTAAAATAAAGAAATACTTCCAGAAAAAAGATTCAGAAATGGATTAAAAAAAAAAAAAGGAGAGAATATGAAAGAATATATGCCAGGTTCTCCAATAGTATAAGCTGGTATTGCTCCTAGCCTAGCCTCAGGTTTATTTACAGAGCCAAATACTGATGCTGAGTTGAGTTTTAATGACATCAAAAAAAGCTGAACAGAAATGGTCTTGCAAAACATGCCAAAACACCTATGATTAAAACAACAGTTTGGTGGAGAACAAGTCTCACCCCATGGGTTACCCCTTCTGACTGGAGAGTATTCCCTGTGGCAAACTGCTTGCCACCTGTATTGACCCTTTCCAGATGTACTTCATTTAAAGCACTGAATATAGAGCAGAAATATTTATTTAGGAATGCAGGCTCCAACAGCTGTGAGGAACAATTGTGTGCACATCCATTCCCTCACAAAGCGGGTCAGAGAGGGCTCTGAGAGCCATCAGGGACATTTGGCACCACCAGGCAGCTTACCAGTGCTCTCATTTATGCTCCCTGACGTGTTGGGTTCTCTGTTCCCAGGTGAGTGTCCTGAGCAGCACAGCTGATCAGGTGAGTCAATGGCTCAGCCCCCAGTGATGCTGGTGTCCCCCACCAGCACACAAGGTCAGGCATTGCCTGCTACCTCACCCAGAGGGTTTGCTGGCTGGGTGCCTGGGACGGGGACCCTTGTCCCAGTGATCACCCCTTTGACATCTTGTTATCCCCCATGCTGGTAGGCTTGGGCTGCTCCCTTCTTGTCTGCTGCCTTCAGTGAGCCAGCCCTGCGTCACCGTGCCAGCTGGGACAGCTTCGGGTGCTGGATGGGCCTCAGGCACCAAATGGGAGTTCATGCTTTAAGCACAGGACTCCAGTTTTCACCAGGCAATACAAAATCCCTGCTCTATTCCTGTTGTTGGTTTTCCCTAATTGATTTAAATGCCTTGGACATACAAAGTTCTCTATCTGCATCCATTTCCACAAAAACGCACTATTTGAAAGTCTTCTTGCTAACATTTTTGTGCTGACATTTCCTGATCTTGTGGACTGGTTTTTGACCCAAGTTTCCTTTTACTAAAGCATTTTAAATTAGGCTATCTCGATTTTTAGGAAAGGAAAGGAAGGGAAGGGAAGGGAAGGGAAGGGAAGGGAAGGGAAGGGAAGGGAAGGGAAGGAAAGGGAAGGGAAGGGAAAAAAAGAAAAGAAAAGAAAAGAAAAGAAAAGAAAAGAAAAGAAAAGAAAAGAAAAGAAAAGAAAAGAAAAGAAAAGAAAAGAAAAGAAAAAAGAAAAGAAAAGAAAAGAAAAGAAAAGAAAAGAAAAGAAAAGAAAAGAAAAGAAAAGAAAAGAAAAGAAAAGAAAAAAGAAAAGAAAATAAAAAGAAAGGAAGAAAAAAAAAAGGTCTTAATTCATTGTAGAACTAAGTTCTGGGTGATGCAGAAATACCCATCTCATGCAGCATGGAGCTCACTGAGGCAATGCTCCTGCACTCCTCTAAATGCTAAAATGTTCATATGATTGAGAGTCAGGATCATGCAGAACTGATTTTGCAGGTGCAGGCATAAGTCACAGTAGCCCCAGAGTGTACAAATGGTTGAATTTTCAGAGGCTGAAATTTGTCGTTTCCCCCTTAAAACCAAGGAACTGCTTTCATTATTTTATTTGCTGGCTTGTTACTACGGCAACATTTATGTGAATAATTCATTTCCATCTTCAACTTTATCTTAACAAAGTCAAAGACTGCATTGTTAATATCAAAGCAGGCCAAACTTTTTTCCTTCTACTTTTTCCAGCTAAAATGGCATTGTTATCCTTTTGTATTATTATGCTTATTATTATGAGACAAGCATTATTCTCAATTATTATTGGTCATGGCCTGAAATTATCAAGCATACAGTCCTTTCCATGATGTTTTCACTTAGAGATTAATTTAGCCTATTCCTCTTGCTAATTGAGGTGCCTAAGCCAAAACCTTAAGAAAAAAATAGAATTAATGAAAAGAAAAAAGAAAAGAAAAAAAATAGATATTAGCTTTTTAAACCCCTGTCATTTCTCTGAGTTGTTTTCCCCTTGATGATATTTGTTAATTTAATGACAAAGACACAATCACCAAAATCCCCAAATTTCATTTTGACTGTGAAATACGCGCCCAGGTCTGCAGTGAAACTCTTGAGCCTGTCAGCAGCTGCCTTTGATCCCCCCAAGTCAGCCAAGACAGATGCACTGCAAAGCTCCAGGTGCTGCAGGAAGCAGCACGGGCCTGGCTGGCAGTCAAAGGAAGCACAGTTGTGCACAGGAATGGCCCAGTCTAGGATAAGGTTGGCAGCATGACACGGGGGCAAGAGGCTTAATGAAAAGCAGGAGATTCCTGCCAGCATCAGCCCATGAGTGGGGTGGCAACACAAAGATAGAAACCTGGTGCCACCAAACAGCAGTCTCAGATACCCAGCATCCTGGTTACACCCTTGGGCTGTGCTTTGACAACATCCTATATTTTCCATAGGTTTTCATTTACTGGCTGTTTTCACCAGAAAACTCAGAGGTTTCCTAGGATGGCCTTTGCCCACGGCTATTTCAAAGACACTCATACCTACAGGTGGAGGGGAGAAATAAGCTCTTCAGCCTTCCCTCCGCAAAATACTTTTTATTATTGAAGGGATACAGAGATGATTTCCAACATCTCAAAAATTTTATTCTAATTTAGTAGATGTTTTAAAAGAAGCTATTTACTTGATGACTTTTCAGTCGATTCGCTTTTCATCCCATTTCCTCTGCATATAGTCTCATATTTATTGACTTAAAATCAGACAAAAAAGATTATTTGTGAAACTTTCTGAGGGTTGCAAATGAGAAAGCCTGTCAATACTTTTCAGAATCTAGAAAAAAGCCGCTTAAGGATAGCTGACATTTTAAAAAATCAAAGCAACTTTTCTTCTGTGTTTTTAAAGATTTGGACAACTTCTGGAAAGAAAAATAGGAAAAAGTGCTCTGGATTCTGGGCAAATACAAAATTTTTTAAATGACATTTCAGTCAATTTCCTATGTAGTATGAATGATCAGCAAGCAGAGTTGTCTGATTCTTGTCATATTTATTAATGATGTACAATACTGGCATGGTATCCTGTGCAAATTATAAGTTGATTAGTTTTCAGCAATGTCATCTTGTACTTTGATCCTGTCTAAATCGATATGCTAAGCAAGGAGAAAGTAAATCATTGCTTAGATGGGAAGCCTATATCAATATCACATACTTTCAGAAGAGGAAAAACATAGAGTTCATGTAGGCTGCTTCTTGTTCTTAATAGAGCCCAGCCAGAGCTGGCTCGGGTGCAGTTAATCCTGTCAGTCTTTTCTGCATAAGCATAGAGCAAAAAATACCCCCAGGCTGCAGGAAATGGTGCTGGGCCTTTGGTAAGTCCAGGCTGCATCAGCACCAAGTCCAAATGGCAGCAGAGACTGTGCTGCTGGAAATGCTCTGATTTAGTTGGGCCATGAAGCCAAGGTCTGCTGCAACCTTTGTGCACTACAGGCAGCCTTGTCTTTAAGCCTCTGGCTATTAATCCTGATGGCTTCTCCAAATCTCAGATTGTGACTGGCTTGCTCCTCGCAGGTCCCCTTGTAGCCAAGCCCACAACTTCTTCATATTAATGTGCATGACTGCATGCCATTAAATAGTTGCAAGCTTTCACCCTTTGCAGGTCATGTTTTATCAGCAGACAAGGCATTTCTGTAGCTGTTTGAGTTGGGCAATGTGTGTGTGCACATCTGAGCGTGCATACCTCTTTGATGAAGTGCTGTGAGCAAGACAATGTTGGGCAAAGGTTCAAAAACACTAGTCTCTCTCCACTAGGTCAAAGCAATACTGTCCCTTAAGTATAAAGCATTATAAAACTTTGACACAGATTAAGAATCAGAACTTGAAGCTAATTCTTATAATTCAGTAGTTATTTGAATTATAATACTGTGAAGGTATATATTGTCTTGTGATACAAAACAGAAAGGATTTAACAGCTTCTTTTTAACAACTGCAACACATCCCACATTTTAACTCCTCTCATTATGACTTTTATTTCAATGCATTCGACAATATTTTGCTGTGAGAGTCTACAATATTTTGCTGTGAGAGATCTGTATATCAGTGTGGATGAAATGGAGTGATGGCTTTACAAATAACTAATTTTGGCTCTATCCTGAAAATTATTCTACAGGGAGGGGAGAAAAAGGCAGCAACTGAGTTGCACGGGAAGAGGTGGTACAGCATAATCTTTTAAAGCACCTTGTCACAAAAGAACATATTCTAGGATCATACTGATTGCAAAACTCACTTCCTCATAGGAATGATGCAGGATATGCTAAAGCATTGCAAACAATGAGAAATTATACTTTTCATTATTAAACAAATGGTTTTATTATTCTTTAATGCTTTGAGGAAAACAGGGAGGCAAACAGGGGCAGGAAAGGAAGGCAAAGGAAAATACACTGCATTCTCATTATCACATGAAATGGTTGTGTTTATCTCTTTTATTTTATGTGTTTCAGACTGCTGGTACTTTCTCTACTCAGAGGACAGACCCAAAATGAATCTGATCATGCCTGACACCAAGCATAAAAGCCCCTGATATATTTCTTTGCTCTGTTGGGTGCCTACAGTGAACAGCATTTTATTTTTAGTCATCCATTTTATACATGAGACTCCAATTTGGTGAAGTTTTTTTTACTCAAAAAACCATATAGGCATGGACTTTAATCAACTGGATTTAAAGTGGGCTTTAAAATAAGTCTTTAATAGTGTATTCCTAGAAAGTAGGGTAAAGGGTCTTAAGTATATACTTGAATGTATTCCTGAGTTAAAAGTGTAATTCACATGAGATATATCTGAGCAAACTGGTAAGCCCTCAGCTGCAGTTATGTCCTTCCTAAAATGGGAGTAATTGTACTGATAGCATAAGCCTTTCGGGAAATCCACGATATAATATTGAAAACAGCTTGCACCGAGCAGCCTCCCCGGGGACATGATTCCCTTTGCTGTCAGAGAGAAAGGCGTGCTCCCAAGGTGCCAGCAACACTGAGTGTTGCACAGGGATGTGGACACACAAGATATAGGAGTGAGGCACAGGGTGAGGGAGCCTGGCTTCATGATGGATCAGAAAGAAGGGGGGTGAAATCTTGCCAGTGGTGGTCCCATGGCTGCCCTCCTTGAGATTTTTAGCCACAGCTGCTTTCCAAGCCTCATTGTCAGAAGCTGCTAGAACAGAAAGGAGGGAGAACAACTGACTTTATCTTTTACTGACTCTTTCCAGCACCTTCCTGGTGAGGCTTGGCTTATTCCCTGGAAGTGCTAGATGAGCAGATGGGAAAGTAGAGGAGGTGTAATCACAAACCTGCTGCCCAGTGGGTACTGCCCCAAAGTACCCTGTTTAGGCCATCTCCTCTGCAGCTGCTGAGTAGAAAATGCCCCTCTCCCGGAGGGATTCAGTCTCCTGGTTCCTGAAAGTGGCATGCATCAGCAGGAACAGGCAGGGATGCAGTAGAGGTCAAAATCATCTGTTACATTGGCTACCATCAAGTCAGGTGTTGCTTGCCTGGCAGTCACATAATCTGTGAAGAAATCCACAGATTTAAAGTTCTACTGACCAATTCTCTCAACTTCTCAATTTAAAGTTAAATCTTGGGTCTGAGTTCTGCGATTATTGTTAAGGAGTCAATGTGTATTACAGACATTGTATTTTTCACAAAGAGGGAACATCTAGGTGCAGACACAGTGTATGAGGGATATAAATGTAAGGCCTGTGGAATAGGCTAATTATTATCCTTCAGTATATGCACACAGAGACAGGAAAAAAGTGACACCTTTTCCTGATGATTTCCACATAATTTTCTATTGCACTCTGACCATATCTCACCCCTTATTCTTCAGTATCATAAACAAGTCATAATACATTAATGAAAACAGTCACAAAGAATTCATACAGCATACGGGAATCCTCAGAAACAGGTTATACAGAATTGATCTTCCAGGAGAATTTAAATATCAATCTTAAATGTATGGGACAATGATCACTGGATTTGTTAGTGCCATTTCAGCTTGATATTTTGCAATTTATAGTTTCTTGATAAATAGGAATCCATTCCACTCGTTCCTATTATGTGGGACTATGGAGCTGTCTATGTTACACTGAAGGATTAAAGTGAGATGTAAATGACTTGAAGGAGCCTAATGACTTTGCTTAGCAAATTAATGTAGATCTGAAATAATCTCTGCCCCATTAGATGGAATAAGAAGCTACAAAACATCAACAAGCAAACAACACATTAGTTCAGGGTGTCTCCCCTCTCCAAGAGGGCATTCCAGTCCCTAGTTTCAGGATTTTCCACCTAACTGTTTGAAACTATTGCCTTAGGTTACAAATTGTATTTGTAAAACAAGGTTTCAGGTTGGTGATATACTATTTTCCAGTCACATTTTTAACATCACAGGAGGAGATGGGGGTTGAAAACCAAATTTTCATTCCATTTGTAATGCACTGGGAATATAAAAAGGAATATTTGCAGTTTGAAATGTACTTTTCCCTCCTAATTAGTTTCTGGATGTTGGTAGCAATCGGATTTTTCTGTTAAAGAATTCCACTGGTACAAGCAGGCATACCATGAAACATTTGCAAAATATTTTGGAAAGTTATGCTTTTCAAACTGATATCTTTGAGACTCTTAAGATTGAAAAGGAATTGATACTTTGAGAAAAGTTTTTAAAAGCATAAAAGCTGCAAGAGTCGTTTTCCTTCAAAGTCAACCTACTACAAGTGAGTGATAGTTTTCATTCAATGGCAAGTACTTATGGCTTTCACATGTTCAATAGAGAAGCTTTTGCAGATTGTAACTGGTGCTCTGCTACCATCAAGGGATGAAGAATTCCTTGCTGCAGAAAGGATTCATCCCCTTATCCATGCTCTTTGAGGGACCCCAACACTCAACACAGCAGGACTGACTTTCAGATATCTCTTTCTGGCCATTATGGGGACTTTATGCTGCTGGAGGAACTGACTGTCACTATTATTTTATTTTATCCTCCTTAGCTCAGCCACTGTACTGAAAATCCTTTTGACTGCTTTCCCACAGAAATGCTGTGGACTAAACCCACCCAGCAGCTGGAAAGCTGTTGGCCATCATTTGCAGCAGAGCATTATTTTGCATAGATTTTTCTGCTGGGTTATTTTTAACTCAGATCATTTCATCAATCTGTTTTACAGCCTCACTGCACAAAAGAAGGTGCCAGGACAGACTTGGAGCAGGGCTGGGAAGGCTGCCTGCCCTCCTGGGAGCACAGGGAGGGCAACAGAAGGCTTGCTGCCTTCAGACCGTGGTACTTGACTCGAGATAAGCTGCAGTAACTTCCACTTCCCCAAACTGAATGCCTCATCCTTTTGTTCTACAGGTCTGGTCCCATGACTGAGTTTAGTAGTTAGAGCTTTAGCCAGCAGTAAGCCTTGTCAGCAGTTTTTCAGAAAATGGAGGAAAATGCTGAAAATTTGTAGTCTTCTCAAAGCATGTGCTATGCCGCTCAGTCAAAGTATTTAGGTGGTTTTGCCCAATGCTACTGAAGAATTAGGATATTGCTGGAGAAAAAAATCTGCCCAAGAGACCCTAATGGATTAAAAACAATGTCTTTGGTAAATGTCATTCTCATTTTGATACGTAGTTGCTAGAAAATTCCCTTCCATGTTTCTGTAATGCAACTCCTTTGCTTTCCTGCAGCCTCTTTATTGGATGATGCACTCCTGGCAGGATCACTCACTGACAGGGTACAGGATTTGGGACAGAGGTAAAAGATGTGCAGCTGGCAGGACTCTCAACTGAAGTGGAAGTTGAGGTCAAGGTCATTTTTCCCTCTTCCTATTTCATCCTTTCCCCAGCACAAAAGAGGTCACTCCCCCTTCATCTTCTCCATACAATTCATGTATCTGTAGGCTTTAATCTTACCACCCTCCAGCTGACTCTCTTCCAGGCTGAGGAATTCTCATATATTCTTTTCTTCTTGAAAGGATGCCACAGTCTGGCTCTCTGTTTTCTTCTTCCTCCTTGTGTTAGCCAGTTCTCTCACATCACTCCTGAGGTGACTAAAATCACACGCAGTGATAAAACTGTGTGCAAGTGACATAAGGTCTTTCCCTGTTGCTCCAGTAACTTTGCTGATAACTCTGAATATCTGATTTGCCTTTCTTGCTCATCTTTGTGTTGAGGTACCTACAAATCCAGTATTTCCTTCTGAGTAACAACTGCTAAGTTAGAGCTCACCCCTGCACATGCATAGCCTGGATTATTTTACACACACACATACTCTGCTTCGTATTGATTACCATAGTATGTGATTTCCCATTTGATCACTCAGACACACAATTGTAGTAGATCCTTCTGAAATTATTTGCAGTCAGCTGTAGTCTGCAAATGTGGTTGCCTCATTCCCATTTACAGCTCAGTTCTAAATACACCGAGGAGCACAGATGCATCTGGAACCTCATAGTAACATTCCTGCACTGTACTTGTAGTACAGTGTACTCCTGTACTTATCTTGTAGTACTTTGTTTCCAAATACTAACTTTACATTTCCTCCTTGGATAATCACTTGTATAAATTAAAACCATTTGATTATATCTCCTTGAGTACGGTTTGAAAGTCAGAGTCTGGGGCTTCTGTTTCTAAGTTTTTGTTAGTTTTTTTAAATTCTCATTTTGGGAGTCCTGGTATTTTTTTTGAAGTTCTTTTACCTGTTTGGGATTTCTTGACGATTTCTGCAAAGCATCATTTTCATAGAGAAGCAATAGAAACTCTTTTATTTTATTTCTGCAATGCAGTGCATAGGTATAGCTTTATTTGTTTTCTGATTTGATCATCAATATTATAAGTAATTCTCTGACCTGCAAAAATCACAGAGCCTCTTTTTTGTAAATTCTTCTCTGTGTAAAAAGGATTGCTCTTATTAGTCTTTCAGTGGCATCTCTGGTAAGGCTTTCTTCTGCGTAGCTGCTTATTTTTGCAAATCTTGTGGGAGATTAAAAACCTCCCCTTTTATTTTTCTCCTTGTTTAATTTGGTTGAAACTGGGTTCAACTGTTGCACGCCAAAGACAGACACACAGACATGTGCATGGAGTGTGACAGCATGAACTCTTTCCACAGGCAGCTGGCCTAAAGCAAAGTACAGAGATGTGCTATGAATTCTCCTGGAGTCTGGTATGTGCACTCCATTGCCATGAATCTGGGTCTTTGTAGTCTTTGTCAGAAACCTGACATCTCTGGGTGTGCATAATGCATACTTGAGAAAAAGCACGTTGCTATATATATACAGTGATACATTAATTGTTTTGTGAGCTTCTAAAAGTATTACTCCACTGTCAACTAATGTTGAATGGAATAATGTGAGTTTAAGCAAAAGCAGTTTCCATGGTAACTCTGGAGGTATTCTAAATATAGCAGATGATGTAATCAGTTACAGGCTTGCTGTGTATTTCAGTAAGAAGTTTCTTCTCTGGAGATACCTGTGAGAAAGTGTCCATATTACTTGAGGACACTATTTTTCAAATTATTTCTGTTGTCCCATGATTTTCTGCTCCTCAGAGCCTTTCCATTTTTCCATTAACAGGCTGGTAGCTTCTTTATAGTTCTTATAAATCATATACATCAGATCACTTTAATGTTTTTACAGAATTCTTAACAGCAAAGGTAAAATTCCATAAAACAGTTTCCACATTTGGCCAGAGAAAGACTGTAGTTTTTGCAATGTTTTCTACCCCATATATTAACACCCTGTTATCATCATCTGTCATATCTGTCTATCCATCTTATCTCTGTATATGTCCATCTATCTTTGCTACTGTTGCTGTCATGTTTCCAGTGCCCTCTGATCTGATTTTATCCAGACAGAAAAGAATGGCTTAATGACCCAAACACATCTCGTTTTCCAAGATGTGTAATAAAGCATTCCCCCTCCTCACCCCCAGCCAAGCAATTATTTCCCAGTGGAACAAATTTCGCTCCATGGAATTTGGACTAACTACTTGGCAAACAGTACTCAAGAATGAGTAAATAGGTAGGACAAAGATTTGTTGTCACTAAGGGGGTAAGAGAGGGCAGAAGAAAATATTCGGGGAATTTCTTCACAGTTGGTTGCCCAGCTTTTTTTTGTGTCACCTTTCTGGCCCTACTGAGTCCCATCGAAATTCTGATTTTTCTCTGAGTTCATAGTAAAAGCTGGTTCACTTCCTACAGTCAGTGCAGTTTTCTTCCACAGTAATGCATCTAACTTCAGTCATTTCTGGTTTAATTAAAAATTCCTTTCCATTCCCATACCTTTTAGTGTTCTACCTAATTTCAACCTCAATTCATTTTTAAAATGGCACGGTCTATTTCAGGAGTGCTGAGGGAAAAAAAAAGGTAAGTTGATAAACTGAGAAAAAAATGGTAAGTTGGATAAACTGGGAAAAAAAGCCTTCTTAGAAAGCACTGCTGCATTCTGAGTCAGGGTTTCTTTGTTTATTGATGGCAACTGGTCAGCAACTACTTGTCTTCTCAAAGCAGTATTGTGAACATGCCACATTTCTGCTATCAGCAGAAACACCATTCCTGTTTTCCAAAGGCAAAGAATGCCAACATGTGTAAGATGCCTCATTAGCAGCTAGAGGCTAAAAATAATGCATCCTACTGCATTTTCACCCCTTTCAATGAAACTGTTATTAATCTTAGTTCCTAAACAATTTTTTTGTGGTGCAGATAGCCTGAAGACGAAGATATGACAGTGACAAAAGACTGCAATAAAGGGCAGCTGAAACTTTTTGGGGAGGTGTTTCTACTTTCACAAGGCAAAAGACAGTGACAGCATTCAATGAACAGAAATTAATTTTATTGTCTGAATATGAAAGCTCATGGAATTATATAAATTATGGACCAAAAAAAAAAGATATATTGGGTGATCTTTTCCATGGCAGCTTTGTCCCTGGCTTTTATGGTACTTTCTGAGTCTAGGTTTAAGGTCTCAGTAGACAGGGCTTAATGGCTTACTGTGAAAAGCTGTTCTTCCATATATTATCAAAGCTTGGCTTTCTATTTAGCTGTGAATGTGTCATTTCTGAAAATATGATCCTACTACTGCTCCTGCTCTTACCTATGACACCACTTTAATCATCTCCTTTCCATCCTTGGGGTTCAGGGGTTTCTGGTACTTTTGGGTGGTTCATGTATTCTCATAGTAATACACGGTACTTGGCAAACCTTGTCATATTTAGGTTTTGTACCTTTCCACATCAGTCAGATTTTCTGACTGTCAATTGACCTTTCTTAGCAAAAGGCTCTTCTTCCAGACTGTTTATTGATGCAGTTGAGTAAGACTTGAGTAAGTACCTGAGAATAATATTGTTTCTGCAGAGTTAACCATGTTGAAGGCTTCAGCTGGTTCTATACTCCTGACTGGAAGTTGACAGTACTAGATTTGAATGGAATGAAAGGTAAAAAGCATTTGAGTATGGTAAATGTCAATTAAACAGACTTTCTGGGTGAAATTCTGTTCCTATTGAAGTCAAACTGCAACTGGCCATGACATCTCTTTGCACCTGTAATCCAAGTGAAGTTGCCCCTGAGGATTCTTTTTTCAACAAGGGAGTTCAATCATATCCACATAAGGGCTGTTAGGTGGGCACTTCCAAATATTACTTTTGAAAACAATAATCCTTTTTTTCTTTTGCGTATTCTTCTGAAGGTCCCGTGATCCTGTCTCTCAATAAGTGTGAAACTGCATGATTTGACATTTGGCACCCTCGAGGGAGGGGAAGAGGAACATGATGAATGGAGAACTGTCAAAGGCAGTCTTCCCCAAGGGAACAGTATTCCTCTGGCAGCCATGGATCTGCCCTAGAAAACTCCGAATTCAAGCCACCAAGCCTCCATATCTTTCCTTCCCCTCTGAGGTCTTTCTGCACCTGTAGTTGTACCAGTTCAGTAGTTTATATGGTTGAACTCCAAAGGGACATACAAAACACCTGTAAATTTTATGTTTTGCAGTGGGATTTTTTTTTTTCAGTTTTACCTACCAGGCAAAATTAACAACTGCAGAGTAGGTTAACTCTGTTAGTTCTCTTGCAGTCTTTGTGATTGATTCAAAACCAGTGGGAGTCATTTAAGGACTTGTAACCTAAGAGTGATTTCTCTAGAAGTTACCTACGGCTCCCACATGTGGAGTTTTGCCACCCCTTCCAGTGGGGTAATCATGCACCCTCCTGTGTGTTGGTTGGGTGAATTCTGCTCTCATTATGGAGTCTGTGCAGAGAAAGCAATCAAAGTCTTTGTGCAAATCTATTCCAGAAGATGGCCCAAGAAACCTCTAAAAGCACTGGCCACATGAGAATTAAAAGGGGATGAAATTGGGACCTGGCTCTTTCTGAGCAGCCAGGACATTTGTACAACAATCAGCAAGAAGTTTGGGAACATATTATCAGCCCTGGAAAAGAACTGGCAAAGAGAATCATCCTTCCCATCCAATCTTTCAGTGTTTCAGAGGCTCAGGACAAGGTGAGAAAAACATGGTTTAGGCAGCAAGTTTATTACCTTTCTTCATCACAAAGCAATCAAGGAACGGCTTTAAAGTGTAGGTCAGCCATTCTCCTTCATTAATTTCAGCCAATTTGAGGGCTGCTGCATCCACTCTTCAGGCATCATGCCAACCTGTTGTCAGTATCCCATTTTTCTCTTTACGCATGAGGTATCAGGTTGGAGAAAGGTGGTTTTCCTCTAGCTTTGGAAGCAGAACAAAAGACTTTGGCACAGCACAGGAGTCCACCTGTGGTGAGGCAGAGAAAAAGTAAGGAAGGGAAATGCATGTTATGCTCAGGAGAAATTAATTAATTAGCAAGGAACAGGGGTTTGCAGCTGAGATAAGGGCAATGCAAGGCCGTGGCACATGGAGGCAAGGAAAAGCTTTTATGACAGCCCCACCTCTGTCCTCCTCCTGTGCACTGCAATAGATAAACATCTCACCAAGCAATAGGGATATTTCTTTTCTCTGTGTGTTCCTTTTGTCCCAAGCTGCACAAGGTCTTTGTCAGCAAAATGTTGACAGAGTCCTCAACTACCCATGGTCAAGTGAAGATATCAATCTAAAACTAATTTTTCCTTCTGCCCCATGTTAAGTGGGTGTTGGGAAGCTTCAGAGAGAAATAGTGACCCTCTCCACCATGAGGATGGGTGGTCCAATTCTCCCCAAACTGTTCTGTTTCATCTAACATTCTAGAGCAGGAAGGCTGCTACAACTCCATTGGACTGAGTACTTATTCCCCAGTACAGAACATCCTGCCAGTAGGGAGGGAATAAACTGGGCTACTGCCTATGGGGAAAAGCTGTGGGAAATAGCCCTTGAAGACCCGCTTTCCACTTCCTACAGATCAGGGACTGAATGCATGTGAAGGCAGTGGAGGGTGTGTGTGAAGACAAACATACTGAGAGGCTTTAGTTTGCCTCTTATCTTATGAAACCTTTCTATTTGCAGTCCTGCCCTAACCCTGCCCATGATATTCCTGGATGCATGTGGATTTCAAACTCTGGAATATTATAAACATGTCTTACAAGCCTTTGTCAAACTTTCCCTACATCTACTCTGTATAAGCCCAGTCTCTGTCTCTAACAAAAGCAGCCTGTCATTGTAGCCTCACTCTCCTCCTCTTATTTCCCAATCTCCTGTAAAACCCAAGAGGCTAATCCTTGATCTGGGGGGCACTTTTCTGTTGACAGCAAGTCTGTGTTATTTCAGAGGTCCCAGGCCAGCGTGGTTATGTTTCAGCATAACTAATAAAGTACCAAGTACATTGTTGGTGTCCAAAACAGACATTGAGAAGTAGGGGGCAGATCACGAGAGGGAGGCACGGGTCTGGTTCGACCTCCTTGGTTTTGCTCATGTGCAGGGTGTGAGCTCAAAGGCGACGCAATGGTTTTCCTGCCCGGCTGTCCGCCTACAGGCAAACAGAGAGATTGAGAACAGCCTTCCATGTGTTGCTGGAAGCTGAGCACCCCAAACCACTGGCTTTCTGGCACCCAGACTGAATGGGGTACAGACAGCTGATATCCCAGCGGCCCTCTGATCCAGGAATATGGAGAAAAGTCTTGCAGAAAGCTGGAATAGTCTTTCTTCTAAAGGAAGATAATGGAAAGGGCACATCATGGGAGAAAAGTCTCCAAAGGAAAAGAGTGGAGTGAAAAATTCTAAGCAGTTCTACTGTTTTTACCCTTCAGCTTTCTTCTACTCTTTCATCTGTGGGTTATTTTTGTTTTCTCTATGCACTTTGCTGTTTCAAACTCCTTAAAGCCTATCTCTCTGTTCTGCTTTGCAAAGCATCAGGGATGCATGGCAAGTTGATTATCCTCATGAAGCAGCTACCATAACATTGAGATTCAGGCATTTTCTTTATCATTAGCCTAACAAAGCATACAGAGTTGTAGCTAACTGGAAAGATACAGTACATTATTATTGTTATTATTTCTATTTTTGAAAACCAGGGCACCGTGGTGGGGGGAGGGGGTGGGATGCATGACTGCATAGACAGACAGTCATTTAATCTGAAATGGAGAGCAAAATGTAATTGGTAGGCTTAGACTCATTAGTATGCTGCAGGCTGGGTCTATGATTCCTATTAAAAAAAATATTAAAGGGCCACTGTTCAGGGAATTGAAGGTGGCACAAACAATTTAGTGGAGTTTTTCATCAATATCTTGAAAAGAGTTGCACCTTTTTGACTTTTAGGACTAGAATGCAATATTTAAGGACAATATACTGCATCAACCATACTTGCAGTGTAGCACATCTTCCTTTGAAATATAAATCTTTCAGAAGAATTTTTCGTTAGTCTTTGTCTGTATCCTTGGGCTGCAACAGTTGTTTAGGGTTTTGTTTTTAAGTGGCTTATGTCTACCAAAGTAAAACAGAAACAAAAAAATACTCATAGGGAGGATGCCATTCATGTTCTTACCATCACACAGAAAAAAAAAGAAAAAAATCCCTTAAAAATCAGGATATGTGTTTCTTTTGTGTATTTCTAATCAGAAAATTGGATAAACAATAATATTTTCATTGAAGCAGTACAAAGAAAATTACAGGGCTTCATACAAAATTAAACTCTCTTTTTTGTAAAAATATTAAGAATTTAAAATAAGTTAATACCATATGTATTATTTATAGTCAATAGTTCCGTATTTAATTGTGACTGAGTTAAGTCAGATTTGTTGCTAGACTTAATGATAAGCCTCTTAACATGAAGTATTTTTTCAATAAGCTAGAAACGATCATAAACTCCCTGCTTTTGTGAGAAAATTAACCCTATACTACACCATGTATGTGACAGTGGAGGAGATATATGGTATTCAAACATTTCCTTGGACTGATTTTATAGGGTGGGTTTGTTTTAATACACCAAGATCTGACTTAAAGAACGCAAAGGAAAAACTCTGTATTAAGTCCCCAAAGACTGAATGCACCCATGCCAAAGGTGACAGTTCAGAACCTGTAAAGGGATGGCACAGTTTCTTCTCTACTAATTATTTTTAAGGTCAAGTTTTATTTGGAAGAAATCTCCTCCTATTTTTCAAAACTTATCACATATGCTGTTCCCAAAATATGTGTTAGAATCCCTTGCACAAGCAAAGACTAAAGAATCACCCTAATTTCCTTGTAGAACAGTGATGCCAGCAGAGACATTTCAATGTATCACATTTAATCATAATATTGTATTTCATTCACCTAGAAATTCATTAATCATAATTCACACCACAAGAAACCATATTAAAATATGGTGATAGCGGGCAAGCTGATCTGTGTTCACAGCAGTGTTATTTAAACAACTTGTATAGCCTTGTAGTTATGCAATTAACCTGCAGTAATAATCTTTGTTATTACTATTCTACATACCTCATCTGGAGGTGGCCTAAGTTGACAGTATAAATATCACTGAACTAAAACATTTACCTCAGCACACTACTTTTCTCCTGTAAATTGAATGGGGAACTTTTGGGGACACCTTAAATCTTCAAATTTAGGCAGAGTTTTCATACTGTAATCCTGAACCTGAAGCTGATGTGTTTACAGCTTATGGGTCAGAGATTCAGAGGTGTTTGAAACAAGGATTCTTTTGCTCCTTTTGGCTTCTGTTTACATATATACGTATTTTAAGATGTTTTTTGTTTAGTATGGATGAGGCTTCTCTCTGCCTATTTGAAAATGACAATTGTGAAAATTGTGAATAGTATTGTCATATTATTAGGAACATTGTGAATTATTTATATATAGTATGCACAGGGTGCTAGACGTTTAATATGCACATAATCAGACTACTTCCCATTTCTAAAGTCAGAGTTACTCCTGAGGAGTTGTTACTAATAAGTAAGAGATGACTGGGACAGGATACAAACATACGAACTCATAGCTGAATTTGTATGCAAATTTGTTGTTGATCCTTTTGCTTTTTTCAGGATTCTCTCTCATTTCCGCATCCCATCTAATCTTCCAGCCAAATATGCCCATGCTCTGTCCTTGGTGGAAGCAGCCAGCAGCCCCCTGGCAGTGCACTGCAGGTCCCAGCCCTTTAGAGTGCTTCTTTGGAGACACACGGGGTGTTCTGTGGGAGGATGAGTTTCTAACAGGTGTCGTTGGGAGGTGCTGAGCTGGTTGAGATCATCACATTGGAGGCAGAAGCTAAGGCCATGCCTGGGGTTCTGTGACCTCCACTACCCATTCCCAGCACTGGGTCTCCCAGCAGAGTCTAGAGTACATCTCTACATCTCTGTGGAGGGCTGGCCAGTGTCTGGCTCACACAGGTTCTAGCAAGGACACTCATGTGAACCCTGCCAATGTGACTCAGGCCTGAGTCCACCCCAAGCAGCTCCTTCGAGCTGAGGACATAAAGCAATGCCATTGTCACACAAAAGAGGTAGGTGGATCAGTGCTCCAGAGCCCTGAGGACCAGAGGTGCTCAGATAGCTCCCAGTGCTTAGGTGGGAGCTGATTACTCCAAGACAATAAGATAATAAAAAGCTTGTTGCTTTCGTATGAGGAAAAATTGCTCTTGTGCCTTTCCCAGAAACTGTGTGCTAGTGTCAGTGTGGCTGACATTTGCTTTATTTGCAGAGACAAGATTTTTGCTGCTGGTCAATGGGGCATACTTCAAATGCTGACCATAGACCTGGATGTGCTTTGTAATAGATGACTCCTCTAAAAACAAAAACCAGCTTACCGACTGCTGTGGAAACAGAGGGGTTTAACACAACAGCAGTGCACAATGCATTGCTTATCAAGTGATTCCTCCATGATTACTATTTGCAGCAAATGCACCAGCACTCAGCATTCTAGCCAAATGTGGGAAGTGTCTGTGACAGTGGTGTAAGGAGGGGAGAATCTGGCGCTTGGGGAGCATGGACTGGTGCAGCCATGACCAGGAGGCAGTGTGACAAGCCTGGAAACCAGGCAAACATGAGGTCTGAAAGATACAGGGTGGGTGGTCTCTTTGCACCAATCCCCTCTGAACAGCCCTCCACAAATATAAACACCACAATTCTGCATACTGAAATTCTGATAGATTACATTAATTTCAGTGTGGTCACAGACATGGAGGTGACCCGGGTGCAGCCCTCGCAGCAGAGATTCAACCATTCCCAGGATTTCCTCTGGGAACCTTGGCTACAACTGCCAGGGCCCTGAGGGGGCAAAGAGCTCTCCATGGGAAAGCCAGGGCCCATCCCATCTCCCCAGTCAGGAGCAAGACAGACAGGGGTCACCAGCCTTGCTGGGACAGGGACTGACTGCTGAAATGGAGTGCTGGGACATAAGCAGGGAGAGGGGAGCCCCAGGGTGCAGGCAAGGACAGGGGTGCTGGGGGTGCCCTCAGGGTCCTGGAAATAGTCACTGGCAGCTCTCTGTGTGCACCTTCAGACAAAGGCAGACGTGTGTGTAAGCACCCAGTCTGCAGTTACAAACCAGACCTCAGAAGTATGACAGAGCACTTAGAAGTAATGATATGGTGGGGAAATTACCTTATGCTGCTATTTAGTCCCATCCCTCCTCCCTCCCTGGAAAACAGCTACTTTGACTGTGAGAGTAATAAAACGTGCTTATGTTTGAAGGAAGAGACACCTTAAGTGTGTGTGTGCTGCTTAGATAGCTTACACATAAAAGCTTGTGATTCAAGGAGCTCACTGACTAGCTGAGATAGGCACTACCAGCAGAAGCAGCATTAAACTGAGAGATGAGATAGCATGCAATAATGCAGAGGGAGACAAGCAAAATCCTCTTGGTGAATGCATGCTGTGGGTGCAGATGTTGCAGCTTTAAGGTAACATTTCCCAGGTTTCCTTCTGTATGGGCTGATGGACAAGCCTGGCACTGCAGAGGTTGAGCCAACCTGAACCATAACCATGAGACTACTGTGCCCAGTGCAAGAGAGAAGATATTCAAACCACAAAAGCACTGCTAGCAGAAGTTCAGGCATCTCTAATGGGAAGATGAAGAACTGATAGCTGATAAAATACTATGACTGCAAAGTTGCAGAGGAGGAGGTAGGGACTGTGGGGCAAAGAGTTAAAATAGAGATAGTCCAGGAAGGTAGGCTGTGGCATCTGACATAGAGGGATCTCTCAGGGACTGAAGCAGAAGACTGCAGATCCCTGGATATTTGGTTTACAGACAGGAGAGGGTCACTTGCAAAGACCTGATTGTGTGGCTGGCTGTCAGAAGGAGTATCAGGTTTGCTATGGAAGGAAAGTAGAGGTCAGTGAGTAAAAGAAAAGCGGCAGCAGATGTTGCTACGAGGATGACCTGGTAGCTAAATATACGGGGTAGGAAACTAAGGAGGAAAATAGTGGAAAATACACAAGGGGTACAGTCTCCCTTGGAGCAGTAAGAGCTAGCCTGAAGGAGCCTGTAGCTAAAACTGGAGCAGAGCACAGTGGGTCAGACAGGCTGGGAAAGCTGGCTAAAGAACGTCATCGTATTTAAAATGCAAAGAACAAAGAAAGACAGCTGTTACAGGGCTTTTGACAGTTGATTTAACAGCTCACTTTTAATTATATTTTGTCATTTGAAGTGAAATATATTCCCCTGAAAAATTTTATCCACATAGCTCTTAGCCTTTCTTCCAATTATATTGCACCTATCCTCTTAAAGATTAACAAGTCTTAATGAACTCTATTGTTGCTAATTCATCTCCCTTTTATTCTGACAGTGTGACTTTTGTTTACAATTAGTACAGCTAACATTATGCAGGGTCATGTGGGTCGAAAGAAGAGGATATCTATTCAACGGGGTAAGAAAACAAATGAGTCCTGTCCTCTGGAGTGCTTGTTAGTTTTGTTTTGTAATGAAGAAAAATCTCCCAGATATAGATCTTCTGGAGGGACTTAATCAACTTGAGCATCTGGTTCAAAAAGATACCTTTGAAGGCTTCCCTTCCCTACACCTTACCTTTGAAAGTACCTTAGTTTCACTGGTACTGCAGATTTTTACCTCATTTCTTAGGAAAGTATGACCAATATAATCTAGAATACATTTGTTTTACCTGCAGATTCTCTTTGAGTACAATTTGAACTTATTATTTAGTTTCAACCATATTTCAAAGTGGAAAGACAGTCTTAAGTATATTAAATTCCACAAGTTTGATGAAAATAAACAGCTGTGTAGAGGAGTAAGACTGTAATTAGGGTGCCCACTGTGATAAAGCCTGCAGCATGAGCTTAATCCTTCTTATACACTGAAGTCTCTATGAGAGAGAAGAGAATCACAAATCCCAGCTGTGGTCTCAGAAATCTCGCGTCAGAACTCATATTCTGTCAGACAGATAATCCAAAAAAGAAAAGAGCTTTTTGTAACATTGCTCATAGGACTTCTCCTTTTACTCTATTTTTAGTTTAGTTAATAATTTTATTCTTATGACTCTGAAAGTGCCTAAAGACTCGGTTTGTTCCCTGTCAGCTTCCCTCTGTTCTGAAAGAGAAGAGCAACCCATCTCCACCTGAGGTCAAACCCAGAGGAAACTTTCCCTCTGAGAAATCATCTACAGGCCAGCCTGACCAGCCTTTGGAGGCCATGAGCAGCCAGACTGGGCTCTGTGGGGAGGCCAGTGCAGCTGTGTCCTCCTTCAGAACAGCTCTGAGAGTACCTGCTGCCTCCTTCCTCCCTTAGCGCACCGTCTTTTCTTGTGGCTTCTCTGTTCATCTACCTAGTGGTCGATGATCACTGCTTAATTCTGCTTTGCCTGAAGGGTCCTCCGAAATCCTCTGACTTTCAGGTCAGGATTGCTCTGGGGCAAGGACAAAGATACCTCTGGGCCTGTACCAGTGTGCCCTGAACAAGTTCAGAGACGGTGCAATAGACTGGGTATAAAGCTGTAGTCTGTACTGGTTCAGAGACTCACATGGGATAACATCTCACTTTAATTCTCGTTCTGGGTTGGTGAATTAAACCATGCTGAAACCCAAGCCTCTCTTCTCACAGCTGGACATTTTTTCCTCAAGCTATGAGATTTATAATATAACCAAATATGTTTCATCAACCCCTTCTTCCTAATTCCCATATGTCTCTTGCATTATTTTTGTATAGTTACGCACTTTTGTCACTATAGGACATGAAAGAACACAAGCACACACCAGTGTTCTCAAGGTGAGGGAAAAACGGAAGTTTATTTTCTGACTCCAACATTTACAGTTTTCCAAAAGTGACAGCAGACTGGAGGGTGGCAGTGCCACCTCTCCAATGACACTGGTCAAACCAACAGTCCATCAACTCTGTCCTCCTCCATGAAGGAATGCAAAACAGTGAGTCATTTACAGAAAGTGTGTGAGAAAGTTCACTACAAGAATGTCAACATCAGAAGGCTTAGAAAATCTTGAAAAACCGGGGTGACACACTTTAAACACTGGAGCTGCTTAGCATCCTTTTCCATGCTAGCCTAATGCTTCCTGGTTTTGTCTTTGTGCGTGAGGAGTAAGGAGGACAATAAGCAATAAGGATTACCACAGCAGAGGAATTGAGATCCTGCTTAGGACTTGGGGAAAAAAGAAAGTACAGATGTCAATCTTCACGGGAGAGTTCGGGTGGCAACTTCTGCCCGAGGGACAGGACTTAAGACTTATTGTTGTCATTAGTTGCATGTGTCGATTAGCTCCAGGCAGCTTCCTGCCCAGCAGGCTGGCCATTTGAGAGCCCATTTTGCATAGGAGAATGTGAATGTGACACAGGGTTCTGTGGTGCTGCTGGAGAGCAGGCTGGCTGCCCTGTCAGCTGGGGAAATGGCACTGTGTGTCTTGCCAGTAGGGTGTTAGTTGCGCAGGGCGCTTCACGGCCATCTGAGCCTCTACCATGCCGTGTTGGAAATGGATCTGCTGTTTAACCACGGCAGAGCAGAAGCACTCATGCTAATTTACCCTCTTTCTCAAGGCTGCTCCAAATTTTTGGGATAGCTGGGCAAAACTTTACATGTTTTGTTGCTCTGCACAACAATGATGTAAAAGATCGCCTCTGCCAGCCACCTTTTAGGTTGCATAAGAAATCTTGAATCCCAGAAGGAGAAGGCAGTTAAGAGTTCAGCCCTGTGACATCTAGCTTTTGGTCCCTTGTATTTTGAACCTGGCTTTTAGTCCTAGTCACTGCCATATGTATTTTCATTAATTAAATTCCATAATTCTGTCAGTCTTCGTAGTTTTGTAAGAAATTTAAACTTCCTTCAACCTGAAGACCTATAAATAGATTTTGTCTTGGGCTGCCTTTCATTTTCAACAATCACACTACCCGTGGTTAACTGTTTGCTGTCTGCCTGTTTGTTTACCTCTGAGCATAATCAAGTAGATACCATGTTTTCACTTCATTACTGTTTCTGCTGGTGTACTGGATTCACTCCAGTATGAATGACAACTGCATCTTTTCCCTGGTCCGTGATGACTGTTCAGGAATGCATGGGTCATACAGCCCCACAGCATCACCTCACAGGTCACATATGTGGAGAGGCTGGGTGAACCACTGAGCTCCTTCTGTTCCTGCACGAGTCCCTGTGATGAAGTTTGACTTGGATCAGGAGCTGGCAACAAAAAGCCCCAGGGTGAATAATGATCACAAGCAGCACAAGTATGTGGCTTTTCAAACCTCTTCTGGGTAATGTGAGAGGCTTATGAATGTAATCTTTTTCTCTTTAATGTTCAACTATCCTTGGCATAAGAATCTTCTTCGGTCTATGGCTTCATGGAGATGTCTGACTCAGAACAGTGAGTAGCATGAAAAAATGCTATGTTCACAACTTCTTTTTTTATGTATTCATGCAGAGGAGATACCTTTAGATTCCTCTGGTAGCTGCTAAAATCTCAACATAAAACAGTTCCTGTCTTTGATAAAGTAAAATATCAGACTCCCGAACTGAGATCAGACTCCACAGAAGATGTAGGCACACATAACTTTGTTTGTTGTAACTTTTCTTCCAGGATGAAGGGGATGATCAGTAGTTTCAAACTGAGAATGGATTTTAATTACTTCATTATTTGCCAGGGGGTAGTAGCCACTAATATGTGGCTGCTCTGTGCTGTGCGAATTACTTCTGTAAAGTAAACTGGTATTTTTGCAGCAACAGGAATAAGATGCTCTAACTGCATTTGAATAGACTTGGAGCAACTGACCCCTTAATTCTCTTGTGAAAAGCAGGGTCATAGCCTATTACTGCTGTACCAGAGCATGTTGGGAACGCTAAGGATTGGGATTTTTTCAGGACCAGAACATGCTTAAGCTTGAGCCATTTTCCATTCTGTGACAGCAAAACAGATTAATTGTATCTTAGGCTCTGTCTTCAGTGTGTTTGTCACCAGACTGGGTGAATAGGATCATAATCCTTCTGTTCAGCTGAACTGTAGCTCTGCATGACCTTTTCAACAAATGTATTTTAATTAGGTGTATGTTCACCTTCTTCCTACTGCTGAAAGCAGGAAAAATGGATTACTGACAATATGGAGTATTATATATTTAACCTTTTAGGCTGAGAATTTGAACTGGAGTGAAACCAATCTGTAAGACAGCTAGCAATATTGTACAGGCCAAACTGTGTGTAATTCACAGCTTAATTTTGTATCCTCACATGTGTACAGTGCACATCTCTTGAGCCCCAAACTTCCTGTGATAATTAAATAGCTTTTTATTCTTCTCTTTCCCACTTTCTATGGCAGCACAGCAAGGTCCCCTAGTATGTGACTTGTGCAAGGGTGAGGCACTACTGAAAATGGGTGTCCATCTGCAAGAACATCTAATTCCAGCCCACCAGTAATGTACAGCCAGGCTGAGAGACGGCTTCTGGTCAGGAAAAGGGCTGATTAGAGAGCCAGTATTTCAGGACATGCTCCAAAAACAACTAATTCTTTTTTTTTTATAAAAATGGGTAGGAATCCCAGAGGGGGGGACATATTCTACTGCAGAAATACTGGCCAACTGCTTCCTCTTCAGTCTGTAGCTTTAAAAGGCTTCAAGGCTTCTTGTTAAAATGAAAAGGATGTTGTTAACTCCCCATGCACTGATGTATTTTGTATATTTGATCATGATTCTCTATAAATGTTACAGACATCCTCAGCAGAGGATAATGTGTCTTACCCACCTGTGCTGCTCAGCACAGTATCCTGCTCGAAGGGACCCTGTCACAGCCAGCTAGGGATGCTGTTAACTGTTTTGCTCCAAAATTGCTCATTTGACTCTGGGACGCAGTACCACATCTCTGCCTTTCCCTCCAAACTTTCAGCTGCTTTTTCTGTTCATAACTCAGGCTCTTGCAGGAGGTGAGTTAGCTCTATCTGTATGTTTGTGTGCTGCCTAGCCTTTTAAAATGTTTCTGTACACAATATACCAACTCTGGAGCAAATGCATTGTCAGTAATAATCCAGGAGAATGAGGGACAAGACCTATGTGGTTCGCTTCAGCCAAAGAGAGAATTTGTATGAAAAACACAGAGCAGCCTTAAGTAAGAGTGTTTTTTCCTTCACTTTTTTCTGCACTTCCACACCTTGACCCCACTGTAGCAGAGCCTGGTGCAGTATATTCCACTGGCTACTCAGCAGTGTGGTGGCTGTGTTGTGGCCAGGTTGAGCTGGGAGGAGATCTGTCAGCCCACAAACTGGGGAAGGCAATGCAGACATGGCACTACATTTAGCCCTGGACAGGCATGGAAAATGTTCTTGCAGCTGTTGTTGCTCAAAGCACAATTTAGACCCTGGTAGAGGGGACTGAATGCTTCCAGTGTTCAAGAAATATAAGTTACAACCTATCAACACCAGCAATTGGTTTCTATCAGCTTATATTGGTTACATTTTCAAAGCTATGTTCAAAAGGAAAAGGGCAGGAAACGTGATGCTTCAATGACACTGTCATTTGCTAGATTCCCTTAATAAGCCAGCTGTGAATAGATGAAATTGCTTTGTGAACCTTCTGCATGGAGCACACTTTCTTTGTAGCTTTCTCATGCAGGGGAATAGCTGCTGAGGTTAGAAGATGCCCTGTGGAACAGCCAAACAATTCTGCCACCCATCCCCCAGGTTCAGGTACCTCCTCTGGAAGGGTGTGAAGGAGGAGTGCATGCAGGGAGGTTACTTTTGTTATTTTCACCTCTCTCTAGCCAGACCATGTACCTAGAGCAGTGATGAGGGCAGGAAGCTAAGCCAGATAGGGGAGAACAAAATAAGTGCCAGTTTGATATACGAGTACGCAGCAAGCTTTAAGCCTGGCTCCTACCTTTTTCTGTGTGTAATAAATGAAATGACCTTCCAGTTAAAGTGTAAGAGATTGAAAAAGACAAAGCAGAGCAGTGAGGCCCTTTTTTCCCAGTGTATACCTACATTAGAATTCTGCTCTCACACTCTTGCAAAGGAAAACTGTAGCTTGAAGAGAAAACAACATAGCATTAAGCCATCCTGGTGTCAAATATTGTAAAAGAAAACAGTTAACGACACTGCATTCTCATTACCAGCTTTGTGTATAATAGCTTCCCTCCCTCACACCAAACAGGATTTCTCAGTGCTCTTTTGTGCTTAACTCCCCAACTTGGCAATTCCGCCCAGCCCGATGCTCATAAACTGTAACTCCTTTGTCATTCCCAGGTATTTTCTGTGGGTTTTGATTTTATTGTGACCTGAAACTATTTTATGACTGAGTTCTGCTGTTGTTCTGTGTGCAGCGGGTAATGAAACACCTTTATCAGTAGCTGCATCTTTTGATTCTTTCTTTTTTTTCTCTCAGCTTAATGACATTACTGTGGGCACCGCTGGGACTGTTATGCAGATGTGCTGCATACTAGAGAAGTTGCTGCTTCAGGATAAGCCATTACTTTTTGTTGCCCCCACAGGCCTGGGAAAGATAGCTATTACAAACAACTTCCTGCGACAGTTACCTCATGAAAAATATGTTGTATGTCAAATTAACTTCTCAGCACAGGTCTCAGCTAATCATACCCAGGACATCTTCCTAACAAAACTCGAAGGGTATCCTGAGTTTTAATTAAAATCAAATATGTAATTGTGCTCAGTTTGGTCCACAGAGATCATCCACAAAATAACATGAAATGCTCTTCTTCCATTTATGACAGAATAAATGAAAGCTGATTTGTTTCTCTATGTAATGTTTATTACCGGGGAAACTGCATTTTAATTGATGTTGACAAAAATTCTGATTTATGGCATATATAGAACAGCGCATAGTCCAGAAAGCATGTCTGGTTAACTTTATCTTCTTAGATGTTTTTGCTTTAGGAGACTGAATCAGCTCCCTGTCCCTGGGTATTCTTCAGTCTAAAGCATATTAAAGGGAATCACCAGATTGAGTCCCAACTAGTAAAGAGAGCCATCTGTTAGGGAAAGATCTGAGCAGTGGGCTATACATGGTACTTGCCAACCCACGAGGGCAAAAAGATCAACTGGAAGAATGGCAGCATCCAGGGGATTATATCTAGAAAATGGCTAGCTCACCAGCATCTAAATCATGCATTTTTAATTCATCACATGGCAGACAAACAAGTCAAACGTTAATTGGCATGATAAAAGGGAGCTCATAGCGTATTCTGCACCTCTCAATACAGAGAGGCGTGCTTGCCAGACAGCCTCAACAAAACCTCCAACTTTATATTTGCATGCACCAGAAATGAGATCTGTGGGCAATATCACACCTCAATCAATGCAAAAAAATAAATATTTTTTTTTTAAGTGAAAGAAAATACTGAAAACACTCAGTGCAAGCATGAATCTTTAGAAATATTGGAGATTATATTTTTGGCACTAAAATTTGCTGTAATAATTGTAGTTTCCTTGAGCAAATAAAACTAGGAATTTGACTCAGGTGTGACATAAATAGTAAAAGTACACAAAGAATGCATTTTTATGGAGTTTGATAAATGCTATTATGACAACTGGCAGGCTGTAGTTAATGGAGAAATATATCCTACTAACAATACAAAGGACTAGAAAATTCCATGAGGGTGTTTGCTGTGAGGTTCACAAATCATGATTATCATTTCAGTCTCTGAGTAGTCAAGATAAAACCACTGCTCCATGTATTTTTGTTTTATATTTGTATTCTTCTATAAGCTGTGTTTTCAAAGTCTGTCAAAAAACCCCCAAAATGTTAAAGTAGCCTAGACAGAAGATTTGGAATAACTAGACATCCAAAAATGATCTGTCCCAATCTTGACAAGGTCATCATAAACTCTCTGAGGAAGCTGCACTGTTTTAGCCTGCGCTAAAATAGGAATTTTCTCTCAAGAGAGAAAAATTCTCAGAAGGGCATTCTTTTCAATTTATCAAAGTGCATATGCACTAGTAGAGCAGATTCTAGCAAAGTGCTATAACGTAAAGTGCAACATAGGGGTGGTCAGATTTTGATTACTAGCATTTTGATTTTCCAGTTCATAAAAATTATTTTAAAAGCCCATGTGTAAAGTTGATGGATTGCAGTGGATTAGCTACAAAATGAGTGAGATCATACAGATTCTGAAAAATGTAATAAATATCTTGAAAATTCATTAAATATTTTTAAGTGCTTTTCATGCTCTTTTCATGTCTGTTTCTGAGTCAAAAGCTGCTGAAGGACCTGAAATGTGGTCTTCCAAAACTATATTAAAGAAATAGTCTTTTTTATAGTGGGAAACACCAGCAGTCCAGTCTAGATGGTTTTATGGCCTAGATGAGGTTTCTTCTCTGATTATGCTTGGCCAAGATCACTCAGGATTATTTCTTAGAGACCAGGATCATTTTCCAGAGCTACTTTAACCTCCTCAGCTGAAACAGATAGTGAATATTGCAGAAATATTTACTCAGAGTGAGCAAATCTAGAACATATGCATCTACAAGCATTGGAAATGGAATGGAAATTTCATTCATGGAAATTAAATCAAAATGTATTATGGGTGCTGCAAGCTTAATTTTAAGGTTTCCAATTGATCCCAGAGACTTGTAAAAGCAGAGAACAGAGGAACAATTTTGTAATAAAGGTCACTATATTTTATTAATGTTGTAATTGTTACCCATCTGCTACTAAGCTCGAAGCCCCAGCACCAAGGATATTGTATTTTCTGTAGTAATCAACACAATCTAGTGTTGTAAATGTCAACGATGGAGTAACACAGCACCCAGCTTGGCCCACATGATGCAGGTGGCTCTCATCTTGAGGCGGGTGCAGTGAAAGTTAGATGGTGGAAACAATTTGAAAAATGAAGCCTAAGTAGTAAAAAAAGTCTGTGGGTGGTCATGGCACTAGGAACCCCCCACAAAACATCTCCAGAGCAGGTACTCGTGGGTGAGGACCAGGGGTGAGGCTGGACAGGGTGCAGGGCTCCCTTGGGGGCACAGTACTGGAGGAAGATGAAGAAAGTCAGATGGATTCAAGTCCGTCTGGAGAGTCATCTGCTGAGAGCAGGGAGGAGGGAGGTGGTGGCCCCAGGGAAGGGAGGGGGAGTGAGCTGGTCATGGTTTTCAGGCAGAGTGGAGGCAGCAGGAGGCTGTTCAGGCAAAGGTGCAGAAGGTACCTTCAGCATAGCAAACAGCAACAAACTACCTGATCAAAGAGACATTTAAGCTACATTCAGCACGAGGCAACTTTCTAATCTACAAAAAAAATCAGCTGAAGGAGAACCCAACCTGGATCTGTCAGCATGATTCAGACAGTGATTATTTCATTAAGTATTTGATCAAAAGACTCAAACTTTCAGGCAGTTTGTCAACTGGCTGAAAATGAGCACCAGACATCTGAATACATGACTGAAGTCATGTACTGAATTAAACAGTCAAATAAATAAGGAGTCTAACAGACAGTGCACAATGTGCTCTCAAAAATGAGATTTATTTCACCTCTTGTGGCAAAGATTGGCTTTCCCCTTTTTCAACAAGTGAAGAAAGACATCCTGTGCTTTTTTGCCTGTGTCTGCTTGGTTTTTAACTTGTCCAAATGCTCACTGCTGAAGGGCAGTGAGGGAAAGGCAGGGGTTGCAGTGTACCCTCTTCTGCATCAGTCAAAAACTCTGGCCGGGAACACGAGATGAGGAAGAATGCTCTTCAGGGGCTGGAGAAACAACAATCTCTGTCTGTGGAACTTTTCTTGTGCTGTCTCTCTCCAAGAGCAGATTGCATTTACCCACCTGCTGAAGCAAATATGGGTGAAGTGATTTCCATAGTTTGATTGCAGCTTCTGTTTTGAAGTTCTGTGCAGAGCTCTTTTACCATCCCTTGATGACCAGTTTAATTAATTCTTAAAAAGAACAGGGTCATCTTTGCCAAGAAGCTTCTCTCACAGACAGGTCTTTTCAGGATGTACACTCAGACCTCTGAGTGGAGATTTAGCTGCATGCAGCAATATTTTCTCTCAGAGCTTATAGGCAGGTTGCACTGGTAAAGCTCTGACTTCATGCCTGCTTGGGGAATGTGAAATGCTGTACTGAAAGGCAAGGAGCAAAGCAGCACCTTCTCAGGCTTGTCTGCACAACACTCTGGTGAGCAAAGGAACTCCAGATACAAGTCCTGTCTGGAGAGTTAGTGATTAATGAAAACCTTTCCTGTGTTTCCTCCAAGACAGAGATGAAGTGACCATCCTTATGAGCATAGCTGGGCCCACCAGGCACTGCTGGAGCTGATATGTGTTGCTGGCCCCGAGATGCAACCTTATGAGAGATCAGAATACAGACAGAAACTTCATGGTGGATTTCCCAACCTGCAGAAATTCAAAAAGGTTCTCTGTGAACTGAAAAATGAAACGTGTCTGTCTTTGGGAAAAGGCTTTCCCAAAGACTTCTCCACATATATTCCTGTGGATTTCTTTGATGCTCAACTTCAAGCAGAACAGAGTTTGCAGGAATTCTCTGAACTCCCAATCCCCCTTTTTCCTTTGATGCAAAGAAACTGCTTGAGAATCCATGGCTGTCCAGCTGTTCTGCAGGGAGGAAAAATGACCTGCTCTGAATACTGCAGGCGGTTCTCTTCGTTGCCAGAGAGAAGCCACTCACAAATGGCATCCTGTTGGTATTTCTGCAGGGCTCCATCATCCAGAAGATTTTAGAACATATCTTACTCATCTGCATGAGTTACCACTTCCATTTATTTCAGGCAAGAGGCCCAAGTTAAAATGAAAATTAATGTGTTGGTTAACATCCCTCTTATTTATGTTTGTTAGCTTTTCTCTTATGCACAGTGTATATTACAATGAATTAAAAAATAATAATAGCTAATCATGACTTGGCAGGGATTTTTAATGGATTTAATTTTTCTCTATCATGCTTACATGTAATCTCTAACATTCAGTGTTTTATGGGCTTGTTATCGCTTGTGGTGTTTGCAGTGTGTGCCTGGAGTGCTTCCAGAATAACTGTGGGAATTAGAAATTCCCCCAAGATCAACAGGTGCGGGTTCCCATCCCCAGGCCAAGCAGCACATGTCCCGTGTCTGGCTGGTTTGGTGCGAATCACATCATGGGAGATTTTGTCCTTCCCACACCCACTTCGAGGGAAGGCAGCATTCACAGCAATGACTTACATCACATAATCAGTAGGTGGCCTGGAAACGAGGCTCAGGCTTGGCCCTTGAGCTGCCCTTGTTGTGCTGATGCTGACAGGCTCCGCATGCTTTTTGTCAAAATGAAAGGTGGCCGCCTTTCATCGCGCTGTGACATATTACATACAGAATTACCACATTATTACACATGAAATAGGAGAAGCTGAACGCTGCCCTATGTGGGCATGAGTGATGTACGTGTCAGCTGTGGGGGGGATGGGGGCAGGCTGGGGTTCATCATTCTACCCACACAGGTCTTGCCATTGTCCGGAGGGGGGGCGGCTTTTCATAAAGCACGAATCCATTGTAATGCTCCAAAATAGTGAGGATCATTGGTCCGTGCAGTGCAGAAAGCACTGTTGCTATGGTAACAAGTTCTGTATCATTTTTTGTATGTTTCTGTAATAAAAACCTATATATATATATGTGTGTGTGTGTGTGTGTGTGTGTGTATGTGCATCACTTTCATTAGATTATGGCACCTTCAAAAAGCATTGCTGAGCTTTTTACCTCAGAATCAACAGTTTAATTTCAGACTGGGTCAGTACCAAAATGATGATCATTATTATTATTCCAGATGTTTTTTTGGTGGCCTTTGTGAATTTACTGACAGTCCCAGCTCAATAGATAGTGACAGGTGTCTACACTATTAGTGTCTACTACAATTAGTACTAATTGGTACCTCTATTGGCAGTAGAGGTTGGCTAGGGATTTAATGGAGATGAGAGATGAACATGCTCTCTCCGAGTTCTTCCCTTCTTTCCCCAAATAAAGAGGAAAACACATCTGAAATAAGTCTTCATGGTCAAAGAAAAGAAGGAAGTTTCAATATTTATTACTTGGTTTGTTCCTGAGTGGTGGCTTAATGGAAGCATTCAATCTCTGAGACTTCCAATTTGGCACTTCTCAGGTGAAATTTTCATTACTAGTCTAATTTTTTCCAGGTGCACTTCTGCAGCTGCGATGTACTGTGCCATAATTTAGCACCTGCAGTTCTTTCTAACAGCCAGAATTTCCAGCCAGGAAAACAAAGGTTGGGTCCAGCCTTGATTTAAATAAATAAAATTTTAAAAAACAACCCCACCATGAAAAGAGCAACAACAAAGTGCTTTTAAAGAAGGTTTAATCAAGCAAAAGTGTTAGCAATACAATACTCTTTGTTGATAAGCTTTAACAAAAAGAGGAAGGAGTCTCCGTGTATTGCATTTTAAAGGATTTTCTACAAGACTGTTCGTTTGCTTAATTGTTACTCCCCTTTGTAGAGAAATCTCACCCATTTGTTAATTTGTTTCTTTTCTTCTTATGCCTGACAAACAGCTCTAACCATGTTAAATTGTTTGCTTGTGATAGGGGAAAGGGTTTTATCATTTATGCCTGTGAAGTTAGTTGAAAGTCTTAGAAACGTGAAATTTATAGTAAGTTCAAAACAGGCGAATTACACTCCAAGTAAGTGTTGGCAGCTCTTTATCTTTTCCTTGTTTCCCATATTTAATTCCACCCTTGAAAGATGGAATATGCATCATTTCCCCATCGTCTCTCTCTGGCTCACATTGAGTGAAGTGTTTTGAATTAATTATGTTAAATTATTAATAGCTCAAGATTTGAAAACATTACAGGATTTGAGCAATGTTTTATCAGGCAGTAGCTGTAGGATAATTCTGACTTTTTCATAGAGTAGAGTACACTTCCAGCTGATAGGTAAAAATTATGACTATATGCTGAAAGCACTGAGCTGAGTTCATTGTGAGGCATAATAAGGTAATGAACGTTTAAGCTGCATATTAGAAAAAAGCTCCTGTTAATGAATAGACTCCAGGAGAAACAATGAAAGCAGAATTTCTTAGGTCATGTAAAATGAACTGTATATAGATATATACAATACAAAACGGCTCCATATTGGTAGGGACATGAACAGCATAATAATTATTTTCTGCATAATTCCTGTGATTCTAGTATTTTTAGTCTTTTCTGCTAATTCCTGTGATTCTCTTCTACCAGATATTATCTGATCTATCACCTCTATCTGTCAATAATTAACTGATGGCTAACTTACAGTCCATTTGTCAAGGAAAATGGAAAATACTGCTAACACTAGGCCCTCAAAACATGGCTTTGAGCTGCTAGAATTATTCTAGCAAATACAAAGTTTATCTTCTGTTAAATCTCCCTGACATTTTAACTAGGGCTATAAAATAAATGGTCATCTAAATCAAACTGTATTAATTTCAAGTATTATTTTGAACCCATTTTATTGCTCTACAACCATCCAAGAGCATTTAAGGGAGAGGTGAGACAGCTGATAAAAGACCCCAGAATTAGTTCTATAATTATTTGCATGGGGAAAATGGCTTTCTTTCCACAGTCAGACCACAGTGTACTTCTTGATGCATTTCACCAGCCTCGTGTAACAAACCCTGTGGAGGAATTAAAGAGCCAAGAAATATAGGTTAGACTCACAAAACACGCGCCAGCACTTAGCAGTCATTTCAGTCCCCCCAGTGTTTGCATGCTGCCTCTCCTGCTCTGACTCTGGCTCCTGGCTGCCTGTGCTTCCCTCTGGGAGCTGGGCACCCAGGCTCAGGACACTTGGGCAGGCACTTATGCCATTGCTCAGGAGAGCTGCCCCATGCAGCAGGGCATTTTCCTGGGGTTGACACAGTTTCTGTTTCGTGGGTTAAGCAACCAGCTATGACAAGAGTGGAGGGGTGCCTAACTTTCCTTAAGCTGATTTTGCCTTGCTCTGATACCTGAAGTCTCCTGGCGTATAAGGTCTCTGTATAGAGGCCTTGGCTTGGAACCTGTTTTTCTCACTATATGGAGAAGCCTCAAGCACCCAGCTTTGAGCTGTGGTTTCCTTAAGAAGGCAAAGTGCCTTCTTAAAGGCCCTTTTTAAAAGCTCTGTGTGGCATGACCTAAATCTTCCCAGTGGATCCAGACCCATCTGAGTAACAAGCCTTAGTATAAGAGACAAAATATGTATACATCTGTCCTTGTATATCTAACCATAAAGGATTTTATTTCCTAAGGTATTTAGACATCTGTTGAGTCATGTAACTGCTAAAATGATTTTCAAATGTACCTTAGTAGGTTTGACAGCCAGTTCTTATTTCAAAGAGTTCTTTAGACAGCCAGTGAGATGTTCAAAGCGTTTATCTATTTCTTTGAGTACTGTACTGAAAAACCCAGCCCAGACTCTTTTGCAGGGAGAAGCATGAGGCTGTTAATATGCATCGATGACATTAAAACACACATTCACTAACCATCTTATAATGTATTCTATAAGTCTTGGCATCTGATTCAGTGTTCACAAGGACCCATGCAGGACTGGGCTTTGCCAAGATGATCTCTATATTCTTCAAGAGATGATCTCTGTTTTCTTTACTTGTCTTCTAGCCATTAACTTCAGGTGGTTTTACCTCTTTTAGCCTTGGTAGCTGGTATTTCAACCTTGCCTCCTGCTCTATTCCTAGATCCTCCTGTACTTCAGACATTTCCCTGGGATGCAGCACAACCAGTTCAGCTTGAGAAGAAGTAGAACCAATACCAACAAATTACTTTTGACTCCCTAGCTTATATAGTACCCACACTGGAGCACTATGTTTTTTCTGACACCCCAACCTGATATTTTTGAGGAGGGAAGGAAAAAGGGGGAAATTTTTTCAAGACCCATAATTAAAATCTGCTGTCATACTGCATGCAGAAATGCAGGGTGTCATAGCTCTTTTCCATTTATGCTGTTACTTCACAGTGTCCCAAGCTTTTGTGACGCAGTCAGGACACAGGCTGGTAGAACTGAAGCACTCTGCTCCATGGTTGCCTTTAGTTCAAGTTCTCTCTGTCTTGTAATTAGCTGGAGTGAATGCATCTCCCCAGCAGCACACTGTGCACCACAACATGCTTTGGAATGAGGTGCAGGACTCTAAATAAAAGCATTTTACTCAGGGTGCCAAAGAGGCTACTGTAGATGCAGCACTGAAATTCACTTATTATAATCCTTCTTGCTTAATTAATTCCATTGATACATTCAAGTTCATCAGAGTTCTGTTGACAGTCTTTAACAAAGGGTTTTTCTTTTCCTTTTTTTTTTCTTTGTTTAAACTGGAATAGTTTTATTAGCTTGTTTACTTCAGAACAACATGCCACCTTTGATTAAACTCCATGTGGATTTATAACTATGTCCCCCCCATGTTTCTGTGACCTTTACGGCACATCGGATAAAAATAAAAGGTCATGGATTCCAAAGGAACTGGTTCTAATAATAATGTCAGGCAGGCTCCCCAGAAAGTGTGTGATTTTCCTTCTTTCTTTTCTTCTTTTCTTTCCTTTTTCCAGTATGTCTCTCTCTTTTTTTCTGCTTTTTCAAAGTAAGATGAAAATTAACATGAATAAAATTAATGGTTTAATTTTGCAGGAGAAAGAAGAGGGTTTACAGTGCTCCACCAGGGAAAAGGGCTTTTGTCTTTGTTGATGACCTAAACACGCCTGCCAAGGAGAAATATGGTGCCCAGCCTCCCATTGAACTGCTGCAGCAATGGATTGACCATGGCTACTGGTTTGACAAGTGCAATAAATATTAATTAGTGTGCTTGGCTACAGAGGAGTAATGATATACACTGTTTCTCTGAAGCGTTAAATTGTTGTGTTAGTCTTTTATAATTCCTCATCTTCTCAGTCACAACAGGAAAACACTCTGAGTTACACGACTCCCTGTACAGGAAAAGGAATAAAGGCTTATATGTTGCAGTGAATTACAGCATGAGAAAGCCAAGCCTATAAGGGAGAAAGGCACAACACGCATTTTCATGTTTTTGAGAAAACACCATCAGTATTTAAGCCAGCACAAAACACTTTCAAATAAATTTTTAGTTCCTGGTTGTTAAGGACTGAAACAAAACAATTTGTCTTTCAGCAAATGACTTTGAGGTTGGAATGCAGCTGAAGACGCTTTTCTAAAGCACAGCCAGCATTTAGAAGAAGAGTGTATAACAGACTCAGGCACTTTTCTGCATGATTTGTGGTAATACTGGTGGTTAGAAAGACTTCAAATTCTCCCTTGCTTATGTCTCATATATATGAACATTAAATAAGTATCTATTGTTTAAGAGTCAGCCTACTAATGTGCAGCTTTAAGGGGGAAAAAAAGCTAAATTGGAACAGAAAAAGTAAAATAGTACCTAGTCTAGTTCAACTATTAGAAAAATGTAACCATAGTTTATGATACACTTAATTATATACACCTAAGATATAAAGCAGCTGCACTTTACCCAAAATAATGGGCTGTTAATTAAGAACTGGTGCTTCTTGCATGATTTATTATTACTCTAGTTCGCAATTATGCTTAAACCTCTCATTAGACACTTTTCTGTACTGAAAATCTTGTTTTCTAGTAATGCATGTTTAACATTGTATTACAACTTTACATGGCAGTCTCAGACTGTGATCCCTCTGTGCTTTTCAGGAGAGAGGCAGGAAAGTTGACAGGTACTGTCTGCATTTCAGTTGGAACTCCTACCTTTCTCTTTACCCTAAATCAAATCAAATAAAGGCTTCAGCTTTTCTATAGTGCAATACAAAAGAGTAAGGAAATAGAAAATGAGAAATGTGGGTGTTTTCAAAGCTGATGTTTTCTCAAAACTATAGAAGCTTTCTTAATATTTTCAAAGTGAATTTGCACTTGAAGATTAAAGCATTAGGTAGAACCTTTTTACCATTTTATACTGAACTTGGGATAGTGCAGTTGAAATGCATGGAATTTTGCTGGTCCAAAATCCCTTGTTTTCTAACAAATACAGCAGAATTTCTTTCCTTTTAGGATCAATAAGGTTTTTCATTGTCAGAAATGCTCATCCTGACCTACCCTCTGTAAAAGCCATGAGATGTAGGTTAGGAAGAAGCAGATGGGGACAGCAAGAAAACAAACTCATGCCATTTGAAACACAAAGGTTTTGCTCCTTTATATACTCAGAATTACTTGTGCTTGTGGGTGCACCTTGTCACTTGTCAGCCTGTCTGGATGAGCAATATACACAGAAAGAACAATTCGAGCAAGATGGTCTTCACTGGATAAAAACAACAAAGCATTAGTTACCTGGGAGGCAGGAAGACTGGCATGTTTATAACTAGCAAATATTTGCTGATAATGTCTGACAATATAGCCACAGGAAGAAGCAGATGAGGTAATTCTAGGTGGTATCCTTTCCTGTCAGAGGGAACCATGGCTTTCTAAGGTGATTAAACTGTTGGTGGCAAAGCCATTGAGGATGCTAAATAGGAAAGATTTGCTAGTAAAAGACCCACTACTGCCTCAGAGGCTGCCTTCTGCCACGCTATCTGTGAGGTAACTGCAGACAAGGAAAAAAGATCCTGGCTTCATGCAGGTAAGAAGTCCCAAGGAAATCATGCTCCTGTGTTTTCATTATCTGGCAGCCCTGCTCCCTGAGAACTTGTGAGCCAGTTTTGACACAGCAATTGCAGTGTCAGAGATGTCAAAGCACCCCAAACGCAGAAGGTGTGACCCCTGTGAGGGATGGATGGGGTGGTGTAGAAGCCCACACATTGTGTGGTGGGGTATTTGGGGTGAGAGGGCTATGGGGGACACATTAGAGAATCTGAAACTGTAGAGCTGGATGAAGGGGTGAAAGGTCCCTTGGTTCCCCAGTCTGTAAAAGAAGAAATTTTTATTCTAATAAATATTTAAGAGAGCTTTACAACTACCTGTCTGGACATTCTGTGTCATGGCATATTTTCATTTCTCTACTGGTCTGACTTTCTGTAAGCTTCAGCCTCCTAAAGATCCCTCTCCAAACTGCTGGAGCCTGACATACCAAGCTCAAACTACCTTGAACATTCCCAAACACCTGTGTCAGAGGGAAAAGCAGATGGCATAAACTTATTTATACCAGAAATACTCCACATGAAGAATCTTCGATTAATTGCCAACTGGATGTTAGCAGCTCCATTACCTTTGCACTATCCACACAGGGTGAAGGAGCGGGAGCCAGGGCTTAATATCCGACCTCAGGAATAACCTCCATCTGGCAGAAGATCGCAGTTGAGGCTCCTTTGAGGAAGCTCCCTTGATGGCATAAGCAACACAGCACTCTTTAAAGGGGATAGGGAATGGTTAGAAGGAGTTAACAAACATGACTCATTTTCTTACAGCTAAGGGTGTCATGACTTTTAATCTCCTTTCTGGGAATTTGTTTAAAACCTGTTGTGAACCCACGGGTACACTTATGTTTCCTCATCTAGGTTTATTTGTTTGCCTCTGTGTGTATCACTTTCAAGCCTGCTGGGGGTTTGTCTCGAATACACTAATGAAATGCTTAGATGAACATGTAGTTGCCCTGTGTAAATGAGGTGTAGGAGGGGAAATCACAGTGCAGTAATGAGGGAAAGAAGATCTAAGCTTAGTTTTGGATGATGAAGCCTTGCTGGCTGGAGCCACATGTATAGCCAGCAGAAGACAGGTGTACTCCACAGGAGAAGCAGAATAAATCTGATTCTGAGCAGTATCATTATCCTTTTGTATCCACAGCACGTTCGACCGTGTGTTCATTTGTGCATCTGTTGTATACCAAGGTCTTTGTACTCCAGCAAGCCTTGAGTTATGTAAGCAGTTGCAGGTCTACACCTAATAGACCATATGTTGCAAACTGGCTCTGAAGTGCCAAAACAAAGAACATGAAACAGAAAAGTGAAGTGTAATAGGAGTGAAGAAATGCATGGGACGTGTGGAAATGAAAAGGAACAAATCCTGCCTTAAGATACATACTGTGAGGTGGGTAGCTTTTCCCATGATAACAGAATCCTGTTTTTCCTGATGCAAGGGGGAAAAAAATGCACTTGTATGAACCTCTTCTTGTTTTGCTTTCTTTCTCATTTGTCTTCCTCCCTATACATGAGCCTTGATTGCCCCATTTACCGGCACTGTCCCTGACAAAAATTTTATTTAAAAGATTGAATTTAAGTGCAATACAGCTTAGTCTGATTACCTTCAGAAGCAGGTCCTACAGCCAATGGACAGTCTTATGTCCTCAATTTGTATCACTTTAAAACTATGGCTTTTCCATGATGCAGTTTTAGTGGTGAATGAGAAACTTAGTGGATGTGTTTCTTAGATGGATCACTCCTGATTTTGGAAGTGTTTTTCCTTAGGCAGGAGTTGGCCTTTGAACTTGGTGAGAAGGAATGTGTAAGGGAAGAATTTTATAAGGGAAGGTGAGATGTGTTCAAAGTGTCCTTTGTAGATCATATGGGTGGTTGAATTGCTGGGCTGTTTGACTTGATCAGTCCGAGACAGTCATGTTCGCCTCCAGGTAGAGTAAGAATCTGTGGTCCCTCCCAGGGCAGGCAAATACACGAACTACAGCTTTTGTTGGGGATGAGCAAACAAAGGTATGGCAGCCAGACAAAGATGACAGAAGGCTTTCCTGACACACTTCTTTCCCAGGTATCCCATAAGACCCAGGAGACACTACACAACACAAAGGTCAGAATTCTGGCACATTCTGTGCAGTATTTTCCCTTCTTGTAAATATCACACAGGTATCCTGGTTTTATCAAGAACCAGCTGTTCATCAGTCCACTAGCTGCTTCTAATCACTTTAAGGAGAAAGAAACAGGCACATATATACAGAGTCATGTCTTTCTTTCTTTCTTTCTCTTTTTCTTTCTTTCTTTCTTTCTTTCTTTCTTTCTTTCTTTCTTTCTTTCTTTCTTTCTTTCTCTCTTCCTCTCTTTCTCTCTTTCTTTCTTTCTCTCTCTCTCTCTATATATATATATCTATATATATATATATATATATATAAAACTGTCATTAATATAACATAGTTAATATAACATCATGCAAAAGCAAATAGATCTGTGGGTGTTTGTGCCGTTTTATGTAGATATAAGCATAGTAAGGAAGCAGTCTGTCATGTGGGACTTTCCATCATAGCAGTTTTCATCTAATCAATGGGTTTTCTTTCATTTATTTCATTAGGAAAAGTCTTTTCCTCCTCCATGCTCATCCTTTAAGGATCCTGCAGCTTTGTTGGAAGGCTGCAGCAGAGTCTAACCCAGAGATAGCTGCAGTCTGTTCATATTGGCAAGGGATAAAATATCTTAACTCACTGTGAGTGAGGTGAGGACAAGAGGTCTAGAGTATTGCAATTTGCATTGCAGACCTGTGCAACTGTGCTCAGAAGAGAGAGTAAAGTGCTGCTCTGCCCTGGTGTCAGTGCTGAGCCTGAGGTGGACTCCTGCCTACCCCACTGAGGCTCATGAGAAGTAGCTGGAAGCGACTGGAAGGACATTCATGGCAATAGAGGGCTTTGCATGAGCTACAAATCCTGTCTAAGAATCTGTGCAAATGCTTGTTGTCTGTGCCATTGTGTGGTCTCTGCTGCTTGTGCTGTCCCAGTTAAACAGTGTAGCCCAAGCTAACTCATTCAACATGGGTTCAAGCATGTCTCTTGAGACAGGAGCTACGGCAGTGTCTGTGGAGCAAAGCGATCCCTAGGATGTTCACATCTGGGGTTTGGGGTTTTAGTTCAGCTAATGAACAAAAAAATATCATGGAATGTGGAAAACTTGGGTGGAGATTGACTGACTTATCTGCAACTTTTCATCTTCTGCATCTTGTCCCTATGCCCATTGCTCCTCTGTTCCTACCCTGCCAATTTTACCCCTTGCTTTCTTTTCAATGTTTGTATTTTAAAAATGAACCCCCAAGTCACACTTTTTCAGTTTTTAGATATAGAATTTCATACTTCTCTCTCTCATGCGGTTCTGAGAAGTCATAGATGTGAAACCAACAACATTTGGTCCCTGGCAATAGTCCCTACTTTCTCTAGGCTGAACTCAATGTTCAATCCCCAATGTGGACAGAGAAAATAAACTGAGCTACCTGAAAAGGATTGTTGCAAATGGTTCGAGTTCTCTGTAGAACACAGAAGAAGAAGAAAAACATTTTCCCCTTACTCCCCATGTAATAGACACCATGAATCTTGCTGCAGCAATAAAGTATTTCAGCAGCTTCTGAAAGTGTAAAATTTATTATTTCTTCATGAAGTCATACTTATCACGAGATTATGAAGTCAAATTTATTTATATCATATTTTGAAAGCTGCCACAAAAATAGAAAAATAAAAATATGTTTCAGTCCTTTCTTGGATTTTAGGTTTTGGAGAAGATTTACACATAGCAAAGTTTCAGAGTTTTAATCCCCCATGTGCTATTTTAGAAGTGTGGAATGGAAGAGAGTGGACCATTCTTCTGTTGATTGCAATTGCCCCCTGAGAAAGCTGGTTCAAACTGCATAAAGGATAGGAATGGGGAGACAAGATTCACATCAGAAGCCTCTTTCGTTCTCTTGATTTGCACCTTGCCACTGAGCTTGCAAAACCTCTGTGTACACAGAACTATAATGGAAACAGGTTCACCTCTGTGGATTCCCTAATTTCTGATTTACAGGAGATTTGAATGTACTCTTCCATCCCTGCCTATCACCATAGAGCTTGTATAGTCTGTAAGAGATTTAGGTGTGTTTTCTTTCCTCTGTCGCTCTTCTCAGGGGCCTTGTCACGCACAAATCTTTCCTTACGTGATGCAAGATGTCACCTTTTGTCCTGTCCTGGTCGATTGTTCAGACACCTACAAGGTAGCTACTGATTGTTTTGTCCCCTTGAAGGCAGCATCCAAAGGGCCCCTTGGTCTCTCACACAATCAGTGCAAAACTGGGCAAGGATTCTAGCTGCATTTCTCTCTTCTTCTCTTGCTCTCAATTTTCTTTCAGTTTCTGTAATGTATTATACCCACCACTTTTTGTTGCTTGCCTTGATATCCTACCATCCCTCCATACTTTGAAAAGACAAATGCCTGGAGGTCATTGATGAATGAGTAGCATGTAAAAGTTATATATAAACTCCAAAATTATTGTCTCTGAAGTGATAGTTATTTCTACTCATTACATCAGTGCTCTTTTATAAGAGCGTAAGCATTTAGAAAGAAAACTGATAAACGCAAACAAGACCATATCTTCAGCCCTACCACAATTATTTTAATCTTATTACTCACTGAACAGGACCATCTGTGTTAGACATTTTTAACAGCAAGAACAAAATTCTTGCCAAGGTGCTTCTTCCAAGAATTAAGGACTATCCTGTGATTTAAAAGAAATTAAAATAAATCCTGATAAACAACAGAAATCACTAAAATGAGTAGTTGGGAAATTTTCAATAACTCTTTTCTACTGAAAAGTGATGAAACATAATTAATATTATTTGGTTTTCTGAGTTTATTTTTTCTTATTTAATTTTTAAACAAAATCCTATATAATCACTTACTCTGTTATTGCTCTAGTAATACCTGTTGTTTAATTTCCCAGTCAGAAGTTCTTGCAAACTCAGTAGTGTAATTACATATAGCATTACACCATATATATACATATGGCTTTATATATAGCCATCATGAAACACACACTTCAAGTCTGAACATTGTTTACCTTCTCCAGTGTATTTTCATGCTCAGTCCAGGAAAATTTCAGAGGCAAAGAAGGGGGCTGATTGTAGAGAAAGTTTACACATTGATAATTTCCTTTTGAAATTAAGTATTTTTGATAAAATGGCAGCCAGGTTAAAAAAGTCAGTCTGCTTACAACCTCATAACATGGTGGGGGATTTGAACAAGTCTTCCTAGGAGCAAAGGGGCACAATGTGGAGCCATGAATGTGGTGTGACACTGGAACAGTTTCCCACAAAAGGTGTAGGGGCCCCATCCCTGGAAGTGTTCAAGGCCAGGCTGGATGGGCCTTTGTGCAACCTGCTCTAGAAGAAGATCTTCCTGCCCACTGCAGGAGGATTGGGACCAGATGATCTTTAATATCCCTCCTAACCCAAACCATTCTATGATTCTGTGAAGGACAGGTTTGTTTCACAGCCCAAGAAGAGAAGGACACAGAAGGAGCTACGAGGGCAGAGGAGAAGATGCCTCCAGAATGCTTTAAAAGAGCCTGATGCTTTAAATTGATAAGGAAACTGAATCAGAGAACAGCAGGAAGAAGTTGGGTTACTTTACGTATATATATATATCTATATATTCCTTGTGCAATCTTTATGTGTCAGAACAGTGTGGTTAGAAGCCTCTGCAAGTCCTGTTGGATATCCTGATTATTGTACATGTTTGTGGAGAATTGCATGGCAAATCAAAGAGCCTGCAGGTCTTGTACAGTGGTGAGGTCTTGAGTTAAGCAGTGAAAGGTGATTCAGCGATCATGAGAGCATGGCAATCACACCCCGTGCCCCTGTCTCTGCAAGGGGCAAAAGGGAGCCTGTGCAAGGGAATCCTGACAAGAAATCAGAAGACATGGAGTTGCCAAGAACAGCTGAAGCATGAATAAACATTCATACCATTTTATTTGAGAATTCTCACCAACTGTTAATAGTCATTTGCAGGGGAAAAACAGTTGTCCAACTAACACTGACAATTGGCAATCCTGTGTGTCAGCAAAGAAAAGCACATTGATGTCTCACCGCCACTCAGATTTTGCTGCCCCTCTCTCACTGCTCTCTGCCTTTAGCCCTGCTAGGTTGGGGTGGCAATCAGCCTGTGAGACAGCACCACGTTTCAGATCACAGCAGTGACTCTCTGTCTTCTGCTTTTTTTCATGCATGAATAGAGCCGTGCCTTCCTCTCACAGCAAGCCATAAAGAAGCTGAACCACCAGATGGACTGGTCTAGCACCAGTCACACTGCACTCTTCTACAGCTCAGACTTCATCAACTTTTGCCCTCATCCCAGCACTCCCCCCAGCCTCCTCTCCCAGGGTATTAGTTTTATAACTGGAACAAAAGTGTGATGAGCCTTTCAACCCTTCTGACCCTGCAGTCTGGGCTCTTTCCTTGACCACTGTACATTTTCAGTTGAAATATAGCAGCAGTATTTTGGAGAACAGAATTTCAGATCTATGACATGGACATGTTTTGATGATTGAGATACATTCTGATGTTGTGGTAGAGAGAGGAGGAAGGGGAGACAAAAGGAAGAGTTGCTCTGAGAAGAGACAAAAGAGAAGGAGTTGACTAAATTGCTGACAGGGCTATTTAAAGTAAATAAAAGAAGCAAGCAAAACAAAAGCGAGGGAAAAGTACTGATTTTCAAAAGGGAGGCTGCAAATTTTTAGTAAAAAATGGATTAAGTCTGTACTCTCTTGGTCTGGTGTAGCTGTGGGCAATGATTACGGCAAAGTCACCAAAGCAAAGTTCCATGAGAAGGAGTCAGCTCCAGTTTAGGAGCAAGGGAAAGAGGGCAGCTGGGCTAGTACAAGCATGGCTGCATGTGCAGACTTTCCCCTACAACTGGTACTGCATGGCACAAAGGAATGGCCTTTGCTGGGGAAACAGTGCCCAGCACACTCCAGTGCCTTGGAGGATGCACGTGGGTGAAGCACATTCTCCTGAAAGGTGGCTCTGCCTGTCTGAAGGCAGGCAGGAGGACGGGAGAAAGCAATTTATTCCTTTAATGTTTTTCCTCTGTCTGATTGGCAGACCAGAAATTAGGCCTGTTCCAGTAATTTCTCTGAGAATGCAAATCTTAATTCGCTGTTTGTTAAATGCTTAACTAACGTCTGAGATCATTATTTTAAACTCCAGCTGCCAGAAAAAACACTGTCAGGAATCCATTTGCTTTAGAGAATAGCTCTTCCTGACAGCAGCAGAGATGCAAACAGTTACCTTTTAATACCAGGCTGTGAAAAGCTCAACCCCCCAGCCCAGCCCCCCGCTTTCATTTGCAGTAAACATCACTGCCCATCCTTATTCTGTGCTATGACTCTTTTCTGCGTTCTGAGGAATACTTAATAGCAGAGGGATAGCATGGTGTGCTTTATGCTCTCCATTAAAGTAAGTTTGTGGTGGGAGAGCAGGCAAATTCATTGGGTTTGAGGTTTTGGCAAGGACATGAACGAAAAATTAAGTCATTTTTGGTTTTGATGTAGGAAGGCAGGGGTGTGGTACAAGTCAAGGACAAGTTCTTGGTTGCAGCTATGGCCCCTCCTGGTGGTGGAAGACAAACAAGTCTCCCTGTCCCTTTTGATGGAATCCCCACAGATGCCTTCCCTAAGAAAAACAGGACAAGTGTCTTTCCTGTGAAACTCCTTTCCTCAAGAGCTGACTGAGCATTTTGATGCGGAGTTTTCTCTTTTCTGAAATCTAATGCAAGCATAAAAGCATAGCAACCATGTATCCTCTTTTCTCTGACCATACTGACAAGAGTATGAGCCAAATTCTGTGTCAAGGATTTGCACCCCAAGGAAGTGAATATGAATTCTGCATCTGTGGAGAAGTAAGAAAACAGTACTATGATTATATGATTTTTCCAATAAAGATAACAAAAAGCCCTCATAGGCATTCATTAAAATAATTTCTCAATGGTTTTCAGGATTTTAAGCTATCTGTAAGCTATTTCCTACATTTAGGTCATTACCAATGTCTGTTTAATGTGCTATTCTATATCCAAAAGTAAGTAAGAGGGAGAGTTTTGATGGGAAGAAATAATACTTTCACTGTAGGCAAATGCAGCATGCCCCACTAAGCTCTCAGCTAACTTGATATATAGCCCTTTTCAGAAAAAGGGAATTGTCTCTAAACTGTTGCCTTATTTTATCCTTCAGTGGGAATAAAATTGGACTATAAGAATGAAAGATTTTAATACATCTCTATTACAATATGGTCTCCTAATTGGTATTGATCTTCCCTGTGCTACCTGAAATGCGAGAAATTATTTCAGCAGGATTTGAGCCAATAGAAATAGGAAATGGAGAGAAAGATTGACACCAAACAAGGTGAGGGGTAAGGGTAGGGAGCAGCATGTATGGCTTCATCACCAAATAAAGAAAATGGCTTTTACAAGGGGAACGAGTAGAAAACAATCTGAGATTGAAATGGAGATGATAAATAGCTTTAGTAGGAAAGAAATTTTAAAAAAAATATAGAGTGTGGAAAAAAATTAGGAGTCTCTAAAGAAAAAAGACATCCTTTTAGTGAGCTAGCTAGGTGAACAAGCTTTAAGAATGGATTTGGTTGGGAAGTTAGCTCATGTCCAGCAAGATCCAGTGAGGTGCTACAACACCCTGTTGGGAGGTCAGAGGCTCTGGAAAAGAGCCAGTGCCAGAACCCTGCCAAGAAATACCTCTGCAGGTGGCAATGTCCTACAAAGAGGTAAGATTAAAAGAATTCCTGGGCTTAGCTGAAGCATATCTTGGCATTTTTATTTAGTTTTTCTTGCCTCCAGCTCATTCTATGAAGTTCAAAATATCCTAAACTCCACTGTGTCAAAAAAAGCAGAGACAGACTCAACTAATGCAAGCAGTGCTTGACAACCCAATGGGCTGCGTCCAAGATAATATTGTTTGCTAATAATACAATCACAAATGTATTTATCTTGCAACAGAGCACTAGGTAAGTAATTAATTAAAAAGCTGATACATACAGCTTTCTTAAAATGGAGAACAGCATTAGTTCTGAAATGTAAGATTTGTAATTTTAGTAAAGATATTCAGCATTCTGTGGAAAGCCTGGTTGATTGCACTTTTTCAAAAGACTAATCCCATCCTTGTAAACAGAACAAGGTAATAATGAGGCTCTCTGTCACTGTGTCATAGTAGAACACAAAGGGCAAAACTTCATTACACTCTTTAGACTCCCCTTCCATCAATATGAGAGAGATAAACACAGGGACCCAAAATACTCCCATCAGTTTCTGGGTGTGTTATTTAGTTGTTTGGTAAAAAGTTCATTCTTTTTTGTGATGGTGGAGGGAAACCAGTGGGACAGGAGAACCCACAAACATGAGCAAAGTGGACTGCAGATAATTTTTCAAAAAGTGGTAAGCAGCTTTGATGTGCAGGTCTTAACTTGAATGAGGTCCATTTTTTTCCCTGTTTAGCCTTATTTGTATGTGTTATTCATCCACATCCTTTGGCAGTTGTGGAGTTACTTGAAAGACAGTACTGCAGCTAGTTGTTGAGTTTTGTCTCTGAATTATTTCTCTTTGCCAGGTAAACTTCAGAGTCTCTATGTTATTTGTGATTGATGTGAATGCAAAGGGAGGGGAAGGAGTTTTGGCATGCACACTCAAAAATGAGAAATCATATTTTTCAAAGAGTCAGAATACTACTTTTTTATTTCCCCCCCCCACACACAATCAATACAATTTCTGGCTATGCAAATCCTTGTTTCTGGGCCCTGACATCCAGCCAACAGAGGGAGCACTAGTTTAATTATAAAACTCAATCTCCCCCATTGCCAGCGCTGCCGCTGGCTGCGCAGATAAGAAGGTCATTATGGAAAAGCTGTGCGAGCCTTTTCCCCTAAGAACTGGTGGAGGACAAAATCTTTGCCAGTGGTACAAAAAGGAAACCTAGTGAGGAATCATTTGCAAGCCATTGTGTGCATGTGGCACAAAAAAAAAAAAAGGGACACAAACATGCACACACACACACAAATATGAAGCATTGCCCATTAAAACAAATGGTGTCTCCCAGGGAGCAGCCCAATCCTGGAGTTCAGCTGCTACCCATGAACAAGCAGAGCCCCCTGAGCCAGTGCAACCTCATATTGGATCTGGGGCCATCTGTCACCTCATTTATTAGAACTGGTTAAAAAAGGGATGAGATTCTTTGCAGAGTCCTTCTGGTGAATTTTGGCTTTTTTTCCCAATGAGGACTTAATTGCAAATCTTATTTATCCAGTCCATAGGTCTGTCACTCTGCATGGTAATATGGCTGTAAACTGCAACTGTGAGCTGAAAACCAAACTGAGCCAAATGTGTCTTTGTTTTATTCTTCCTAAAAAAGGTCTTTAGTATTTACAGGCACTTGTACTTTGAGATTTAAACCCCCTCAATGTTTTCCATGTTCAGAGTTTACTTGCCTGCATCCTTAACTCAGGTTTATTCTTTCCATAGTTCTGAAGGAGAAATTAAACACATCAAATCAAGATATATACATGTATCTCCTAGGAATTGAGTTTGTAAGAAATTGGGAACTTTTAATTAGGAAGTCCTCTGTTCCTACAATCTACTAAAGAAATTAATAGGGACACTTTTCACAGAGAAGTTGCAACATTATAGAGAGACAAACATGGCTGTATCATAAAAGCCCGGTGGACACACTCATATCTTTTGCCTGGGTTTGTGGGGTTTTTTTCGGGTTTTTTTTTTGGGTACAGAGCCCTGAAGAAAATAACACAAGTAGGGGAATTAGGCCCTGAGGTAATGAGACAACTGAATATAGCCAACACTGAGCAAAAGCTTTGTTTTATTTGGATTTGTAGTGATTCAGAAAAACCTTCCCTCCTGCTGACTAAAGGCTTTTATCTCTGGCTTCTCTAGTTTTCCAGTCTTTCCTCTCTGTAAAGACTGGAAAAGCCCTTAAAACTACCTGGAAAACATAAAACAAGAAGCAAAAATGGGGAAGATGCAAACAGGAGGTTGATAACGTAGGATGTAACACCTAAGAACAATGAAAATGGCAGAGACAGCCATATATGGATTAAAAAAAAGTAGTCTTCATGCTAAATTTTTATTTCTTCTTATCACTTCTTCAAATTTTTTCCCTTCTCTTATGTTTTGATTGCATTCATATTTATTCTGTAGACTGATCTGACTTATAGCTTCTCTGGCTTGGTTGTCTAGAAAAATGATCAGAGGGCAGATGTTTTTAACTCTGGAAAGTTTTCTTTCACACACATTTATCACTCTCCCTGGAGACCAAGGACACAAGGAATGGGAGGTACATCCAAGTTCACTTTATCACCAAAGGACTCCTAAGAACTGCACACACTTCTGAACAAGGTCTGGCTGAACTCTTGACTGACAGTCTGGAGCTGCTCTTTGATATCAGTGTATTCAGTTTCCTGCTGATAAACCTGAGCTCTAATGTGGTGCTTTGAAATACCAATATAGATGTACTTTTAATTATTTTTTTTTAATATCTCCTATTCAATTTCTGACCTTGCTTCTATTCCATTACAGTTTTGGGCAACAACATACAACAACATGAATAATTGAGAAGTGGTGATGTTTATGTAAATCTTCTTACACTTTCCCCAGAAAGGATTTTTCAGTATACTTTCTGGGTAGTATGCTCAGTTTGAAATAGTGAAATGTAATCCATGTATTTTTGTGACTTTGTAAAAATGTAAGTAGAAGTCTGCATTACAAGGGGGAAAAAACACGGCTAGAGGGTGAAGGGAAGAGGATTGGTGAGTAGAAGAAGTTGTTTGTGAGATGCTTGTTACACTCCTGGATCTGAGCATAGTTAGAGGGATGAAACAGCAATGCAGTTTAGACAACCATTTGAAATTGTGCTGCCCTGGCACATGGAGCATGGGGCTGCTGAGGTTGTCCCCTGAATTGTGCTGTACTTAGGAGATGGACAAAAGGAAGAAAGATCAAGGCTGTGTGCAAGGTCTTTCAGTGTTATGCACCCAGCCAATGGAAAGCAAGAACGCCAGAAACTGAGGCTAGCCTTGAAAAAGCACTGAGGGCAAATGTGAAAACACATACTTTTTTGCCAGTAACTCTTACCTCTCATCATTTCCTACTGTCAATTTCTTAGTACTTTCTTTGCAAGAAAGCAAACTTATATGAGTGTAGAGCTCAGAATGAGCTCCAAGAAAAACTTTTAAAAATACAGCTATAACTTGCAAATATTGCAGATTCAGAAAACTGTAGTTGAAAAGGTTGAACAGTTACAAGGCAATTATTTGATATCTTAGAATTTGAAGACTGCAGGTTTCTTAAATCACATTACACCAATATGTTATTTAGGAATCAGTGTCATCCCTAGAGCATCCACCAGCTAACTTTCCAACATGACCAAAAATGTTATGAGGAAGATGAAAACCCCAGCCCTTTACCCAAGGGGACTTCCTGCTGAATGTGGACTTGCCAAGCTGCTTTCAGCTTGCATTGTTGCAGTCATTTCTAACTAGTCTTGTAAATTTTACTTCTGTAAAGTGGCCTCATGAATCCTCTTCGCACCACATAAATAGCTAGTGTGAGAGGTCAGAACTCATACACACTATTTTGTTCTTTTCCACCTTGTCTGAACTCTGCCATTTCAATCAGCAGCCAGCAGTAGAAATTTTTTGATCAAACTGAAAATCCTCACATTTAAGTGGAGTTTGTTTTGTGAAAGTTGAGGGAACAGGCTGAGGAGTTAATACACCCACTCATCATCTAACCTTGACACTGGCTCACACAAAAGTACCAGTGAATAAAACTACATCATTTTCTGCTAGTTTCTGGAGGCTTTGAGATCATTGGTCCTGGGATTTGCTTTGACACTCCAGCTGTCACTAGCATACTTGTGTGATTATTGTACATAATAATTGATTTTGAAAGATTCATATTCTCTGGGTTTTTTTATTGATTGGTAAGGAGTGATTTTATTGAAGGCAGAAAAGTACCTTAAGCTATTGAAGGGATGTGAAAGTCAATGCAACTATGGGTACAAGAAGTCTACTGGGTCCTTTATGATAAAGCTGTAGACAGGCAAAGCTGGTACAGAGGGAACTTTCCTTCCACACTGTGAAGGTAATGAGAAAATCAGCTAATGATTTCAGACAAATCCTCAAAGCCTTGGACCTTCTAACAGTATAAAGGTTATGAAAGATGCACTGATGCTTCTTTATTTTGCTTGTTTGCTTTTTAACTCCTTGAATCCAAAATATATCCAGGTAAATGAAATTCCACCCTTGGAACATATACTGCACAATGGAAGGTCAAAATTGCTAATGGTAGTGGAGAAATTACGTGCCCTGTAAGTTTAATTTCATTTCACAAGTCATTACTGCTAGTCTTCTCTATGGTTTCTGAGACAGAAACAGTCATCCATTCATTCATTGTTTAATAATAAGCAAAGTCTGTACTTGATGTTATTCAGAACTTGCTTTGAACTGTTAAATGGTCAACAGTTACCACACAATTGAAAGGCCATAACTTCCCTGTGGTTGTTCTTTTAAAGGGAAATAAATTACTTGGTTTTAACTTACTGGTGCTGCTTGTAAAATATTCAGTTAAATCTGTGAGCAATGGAATACTCTCCCCTGTTGAGGATGAAGGGCCAACAAACACTGCAACCATGCAGCCACTCTGTTAAACAAATCCTCTCTGAAGAGAACGTGTTCAACAGTTAAACCAGTTAAAATAGGAGAGAGAGCTCATCTCATTTTTGGTAGCCCTTGTAGTGGAGCTCAGCATCATGCAGTAATGCAGGAAGAGGCCAGTAACATGAGGACAAATATATCTGATGCTAATTTGTGTCTTCAGGCAAGCTCATTGCTGAGAAACGAGAACAGGCATGTGGAGTTTGTACAGGCCTAGAGAGCTGCCTCTGATGAATGAATAATGGGGCAACATCAAAAGCACTTTCCTCGAAATTATGGAACACCTGATAGAGGTTCCTTCATCCTGGAGGTTTCATGATATTTGAGAAAGGTTTTGTACGGAAAGTGAGTTCACATGGTGTTCATAATTCTCCACTGATAAGCCATGATCTACTGAGCAAACAAACTGAAGATAGCAGGCCCTCAGCTCGCCATCAGACTTGCTCACTGGCAGGTCAAAGAATTACAGAATGGTTTGGGACATTATAGAAGGGACAACTTTTACTAGAGAAGGTAGCTCACAGCCCCATGCATCCTGGCCTTGAACAATTCCAGGGATGTACTATCCACAGCTTCTCTGGGCAACTTCCAGAGAAGTTCCAGTGTCTCATCATCCTCATGGTAAAGAATTCTTCCTTAAATCTACTCTCTTGCAGTTTAAAACCATTATCTCTTGTTCTGCCCTACAGGACTTAGTAAAAGTCTTATTGTATTGAATGGCTGCAACAACATCCCCAGCATCTTCTTTTCTGCAGGCTGAACAACCCCAGTTCTCACTCTTTTTACAGGAGAAAGGTTCCAGTCCTCCTATTATTTTCTTCTGAGATTTCAACTGGAATATTCCCTGAAATTATTTTCTCTGATATTTTCTCATATCTTTCAAATTTTTCTAACTCTGTTTTTTCCTCTCTCTTTATCCAAAACCTAGTCTCCTTTAGAGAAAGAAGTCTCATTTCTTCTTCTTCCAGAGTGTTGCAGCATTTTGTGGCTGCAAGGGAAGCATTTGTCTGCAATGGAAAGATGACAGATATAGGCAGACTGAGCTGCAGATACATGGATATAGCTATTGCCCTTCCTAGTGGCTTGATGAGTTATCCCAGGTGATAGCTCTGGGATTATGTATCACTGTGACTTTTTGGCAAGGTGATGATTCTATAACAAGATGACATTCTTCTGCTTGTATTTTAATTCCTTTGTCTCATCCAGGATATGGGGGAAACAGGGTGGACCTATGACTAGAAATCCATCACAAGTATTGCCATAGAGATTAAAGTTTACCACAGTTTTGCAAAAAAGCAGTTCCTGGATGTTTGCATGGTTTAGCTGGCTCATGCATGCTCCTGGTGATTAAATCCCAGCTGTAAAGCCCCTCCATTATAGTACCTAGAGCTGGTAATTGTGTCTGGGTGCGGGTGTCAAGAGCAGTCAAAGGCACGTCCATGTACTTTTTCATCCTTTTATTGATTCCTCGGCACCTAAAAAGCCACAGCTGCTTCCATTTCAGGGGATGTACTATAGTTCTTCTTTTAAAACAGTGTGACACAGTTCAGTAGCTGGAATGGGCTGCAGAGCTGGGACTGCTAGATAGCTTGTTTTTAATTTTCTCCACAGGAAAGAGTAATGTGTAACTTCTCAGCAGAGTAACTGTCACAAAGAAAGAGGATAGAATAAAAGGCATATTTTGGCTCATGCCAAGATAAAACTGAACAAAAAAAAAATCTTTTTTGCAGTTCTCTTTATAACTCTGAAGCTAAATTTATATCAAGATTTCTGGTTCAAATGAGAAGCCAGCCTCAGACGCTCATTGGAGATTTTGGAACAATTCAATCGTTCCAAGACTTTCAGTGTGTTGGTTTCTGTATTTTTATTCAAATAGGTCTCTAATTAATACTGTAAAAGACTCATGTAAAGACATCACTATCAGCAGAGAGTGCTGATGCAAGCATAGGGAAGAATAGTTAATTGGGGAAGAACTTCATTACACTTTTTCACTTTGCAAACTGCCTTTCACCAATACCTGGGTGGCAATCCTAGCACTCGTGGGCAACGGCTAGCAGGGCACACCGAGGCAATAGGGACTTGACCTCATTGCTTTATTTGCTAAAAATGTTTTAACAACTGCTTTTAGACATTCGGCTGGCATTAGAAGTAGTGATTTCTTTTTAATTAAAATCTCTTAAAAACTGATGTGACAGGATTCTCTGAAAAAAAAAAAGAAAAGAAAAAAGAAAAGAACTGGAAAATTAATTAACTAAACTAGAAGGTCAGTTTTAAAATCCTGCTGCAGCCTAATTAAATCCTAGACACTGACATTTTTGGCTAAAGATTGCAACCATAGTAATTAGTGTTGCAGGAAATTTCCATATGCCATTGTGCCAAATGAATGAGAGTATTTCATAATTGTTCCTATAGGACTCCTTGCAAATAGCTGGGAGGGACATGATCCTATTGTAGGAAATATGCAAAGGCAACGTAGTATTTTCATTCCTGTAGTAAAGTCTCTCCAGGTCAGTAGTGTGAAGGAGGGAAAAGTCTGATACATGATAGGAATATTATAAATTACTAGTATTATTATATTGGCCTCTCCTTATTGTCTATCTAAAGAATCAACCACTACTTAAATAAATAGGGCAAGCTGTTAGTCAAAATGCTGTATAAATACATGCTGAACAAGCAATTAAAAATCATAATAGTGAGCAATTTTATATGATAAAACAAAAGATGCCACTAATTATTTTGTTTGCATGTATTTTAGTTAGCTCCACAGAGAGATTTCTTTTTTATTTTTCAATCATTAACTTTTTCAGGACTGCTAAGGATTTGTTAAATGTCAGGCAGTAAAATTAAAATGTCATAATATGACATATGGGTCAAGTAGACTTAATAAACTTGAACTACATAATTCCACATTTATTTCTAAATTTTTCTTTTCTATTGAAAAATATGGTGAAAATGTGATAAAAATATGAAATATTTTTTGTACAGTCCATGTGGATTTTTAATAAAATGGGCCGAGTTATTAAAATATTTCCCTTCTCAGAACATTGTGCAAACTCCACTCAAAGGGAAAAAGACTGCTCCCTTCTTGAGAGGCGCTTCTACAAGAGGATGATTTTTGTAGCTTTTTCTTTGACAAATCTGTCTCTTCAGAGAAAATTAAAATGCCAGAATAAAAAAATTACTGACATACCCCATACATAAAATGAGTAAATATAAGTGACTGCTTCACTTGAGAAACGAAAAGATAATCCTGCCATGCAGAAGGACCAGCCTGAAGAACTGGGAGCCCTGGGTTTGTGGATCTTGTATGTGTGCCTGAAATGGTGCTCTCAGATGGCCCAGCTTCATCTTCTTGTTCTAAGGCACTCCTGGTTATTATGTCCCGCTTTTATTCTCCACAAAAGTGTGATGATTAGCACTTGGAAATAGTTGACAGCCTTCTCTGTGGCCAGTTAAACCGCAAAATGCTCAGCAGTGAATCACTGTATGAGTGAGGAGAGAAACTTTCAGAGTGTCTGCAAGCCCTGCTGGCCTAATGTCCTCAAGTCTCCACAGTCAGTCTGCAGTTTCCTCTTTCAAAGACTAATGTGATGGTCGGTGACTGACTGCGGCAATCAAAGGGCATTCAGGTGCATGTAGAGAACAATTTTCTGGTTGATCTGTTCTTTCAGGTGAACTCATTCAGTGAAGTGACATTTCATACTTCTCTTAGAAAATTTCAGTATTTTTTTTATTTTTATTTCAGGTGGAGAATACATGTCTGTCAAGCTATTGTTTCAAGCTCTATGCAAACTTAAGTCTTCTCACAGTAAAACCTGGCATAAGACTGAGGAGCAGTGGGAATAAATCGGAGTCATAATGGAAGAATTTCAGGCACATACAGTCCTTTAAAATTCAAAAAGTGGACAAAGGGCAAGTGTATTTCAACTGCCAGGTGATCCAAATTTTGCATGGGATCTTGAAGTTTTGGGAGATTTACATAAAGCTCCTTCCATGGCATTGCCTAATCCATCGTCTACACTAACAATTTTCAAGCTACACTAACAAGTTTCCTATCCAGTCAGTCTCCCCCTGAACTTCAGAGTGCTTTTTGGCTTTGGGGATGGTCCAGCTAAAGTGATGCAGGGCTTCCTATGCCCTGAAAAAAAAGTAGTTTGAGAATTTTTTTTAAATGTGCTCCAGTGCTAAATACTGTACAAACATACATCTAAGTAGAAATAAATTTGACAAGCCTGGGTAGATTTTGCAAATATAGTGGCACATGTTTTTTCTGGGTGCAATAGCACTGATTTTCCCTTTAGGGAACTTAGTTCAGCAACAACCTCCCTCACTACCCATGAGAAATGAGCCCATCACATCCTCTGCTATGTTGGTGGGACATTACTTTCTCAATAAGCTGTAAGGAAATTTGTTCTTGTGGCAACAAAATGAGCTGTTGATCACAATATATCATTCATTTTCCCAATAAGGCCATAATTTTTTATTTTTCATCATTAGTGAACATTTTTGTCCTCTTCTAGGAATAACCCTTCAGGCTTTTTTAAACACTCAGACAGAGCAGGAGGCCATTTTCTGTTCTTTTCCCCCCAGATACTTCTGTCCTACATTTCTGCCAACAATTCAGCTACAGGACAAAATCTCAACAAAAGTGGCCTTGTGATCTTCTGGGATACAAGAGTCAGATACAGGACCAAATCTGGGCCAACAAATATTTTTTCCAGTGGCAAGTGTTGCTGTTTACTTGATTTTGCTGTTGGGAGACACCACCACAGGAATGCATTTAGGTCAGCCTATTAGCAATATTGGATTACAGCACAGAGCAAGGAACTTCTGTAATAAATCTGCTGTACAATGCTAGGACAGGTACCTCACAACTCTGAGGTTTATTTCCTCAGCCTGAAATGCCAACACTGACACCAAGCCATCCCTGCATCATACACGGTTTGTAAATGATGAGGGTACCTATTCTGTGTTATAGGCTTTGAAGTCTGGGAGGAGAAGAGAGAAGACTGTGGAAGGGCTTTGACAAGCACAATTTGTCTTTTTGCAGCTTTCAGAGCACCACAATATATTTTCACAAAAGACCTGTTTATATGAAGCTGTCTGAAAACATTTTCAGCACAAGTGTATATCTAATGCAGGCACGGTGGTACAGTCTCTGGATTTTGAGTGCACATTTAAAATGGAAAAAACTTTTCAGTATCTTCAACCAGCAGCAGGTTGCTGGATACTTTACATAGTGCCTCATGCAGGCAGACATGAAATCCAGGGCCCTGAAACTGTGCCTGCAACACACTGAGTGCTAAGAACTTACTTGTGTTTGTAGCGTGTTTGAGAAAAGAGGCTGCTAAACTCACTGAGCAACAGTGCCTTTTTGAGACAGAGTTCATCCTCTCTAAAGGCTTTGGAACAGATGAAGCTGAGCTAATCATCAAGAAACCCTCTAATCTCTATCATTACTTAGGTTTTCATGTTAGTCATTGTGGCAGCTTTCCCCCCTTGTCACCAGGGGGAGAAAGCAGCGGTAGGCGCTCTCCGGCGAGGCTGGAGCCATTCATGGCAGGCTGAGCTTTTCCAAGTTAGTATTCAGGAGCCATCCACAGCCAGGGAACGGAAACACAATCCCAGAAAGGTGTCGTGAAGGGCCTGGCACAATGTGGGGCTTTTGTGGCATTCCTCTTGGCTGACTGTCAAACAAAGGTAGAGCCAGCCATTACCAAAGGGTATTAATGTGCAGGGAAATACAAAAATAAACCGGCTACTTAGGGCACTAACTATTACAGGCAGAGAAATAATACAATAAATCACTGAAATGAAGAAAGAGTGGCAAGAGGCACTGAAAACAGAGATATTTTGTCACTAAATTGCAGCATTAATAGCGCTTTGAAGCCTCACATTTAAATTGCCTATTTCTGACACTCAAAATGCACATTAGGAAAATGATGCTTATTTTATAGTTACTCATTAAAAGGAAGGGGATAAATAAGAAGGAGTTTTAGACCACAAATCTCTTTCATAACAAACAACCAATAAGAAAACATGGGGCAGACAAATAAATGGATAGTGAAAGAAAGATTTTTAAAATGCTTTTGTAATCTGGGGTGTAAATGAGCAACTGTCTCATCTGATTGAGGATAAGTAATTTTTAGAAGGTCTGGATATGATTGCGAATCCAGGAGATACTCATATGTTACTTGATAATGAAGAAGAACTAGAAATAACAGAGAAGGTTGTTTCATTTCCTTTGCAATGATTCAGGCATTGTGCAATTATACTATTTGTCTCTTCTGCAATGCTACATGTATTTCCCCACCTACAGATACATCAACTTTCCCCACCTAACAAGACATAACTCCAGATTACCTCTGAATAGCCTGTGTGACAAATTCAAGAAAAGAAGTAGAAAGAACTTACGCAGTACTTTGGCATTTAGTCTTCCTGGAAAGGTCTTCATGATCACCTGTGTAACTTCCCAACACTCACTAATGACTGCCCAGTAGCCTGCTGCTGCTTGACTATTTGCATAGCATCTGCATTTATCTAATCTTTATTTAATTTTTAAGGACTGCAGAGTTACAGCTCATTTGCAGTGCTTCAGGATTTCAGTATTAAACAAAAATGCAAATACAGCAGTAAGCCCTTAATGAGATGTATCCAGCTCATTTTTTTCAGCATTAACTCCATTCTTTATCTTATTTTAGCATCCACAGTATAAACTATTCATCAGCTCCAAAACTTCATTTTATTATATTGTCAGCTTCTGTCATATATTTTACAAGTTTAAATTCTAATTTTATCCACAATAAGAATAATAATGATGTTTTGAACTGGCATTTATTGTCCAAAGGAAAATAGCTCAAATATTGTAACAAACCATCTTCTCTTCCGTGTTACTGAGCCAAAATGCAGTGTTACAAACTTCTGGGTTTGTGGTACTTGACTGCCACTTTGCACTAATTTGAAAGATGATAAAGTCACACGGTAAGGGAAATGCTAGTTCCACACACTTGTGGCCATAAAAGGAAATCTGCTTGAGGCAATTTAAATACCCTGAGGAAAATTCTTACCTTTGGATGTATGTGAGCATAAACCACATTTCTAGTTTCTAATTTTAATCTTCTAATGACATAAACCAAACTTCTGCCTCCAAGAAAAGGAAACATGATTCTCTGATTAATGCTGCAGTGTGGATAAAACCCTCAGGCCTCGGCCACAGAATCACTTGTGATGAAACCTGTGTCTCACCCCAGGAGTTCTCCTTAGCTTCCAGGTGTGCAGCACTCTTCCCCAGAGCTGTCAGAGACCTCCTTCACTCTCTTCATTTTTGGGCTGGATTCCCAGGGCTAAGGAGAAAAAACAAAAGGGAGTACTTATAGTACCAGTATTTATTTTTTTCAGTAGTATTACTTCTGTACTAGTATTTTTTATTTTTGGTCTCTCCTGACATACCAATTGCCCTGGAGAGAAGAGTGTGAGGTACTGGATGCCCACAAATACAACATGTAAGGACCATCAGGGGTCACACCCTCTCCCCATCACTGCCAACAACATCCATCTTTTCTCACCACTTTGATAGCAGTGTGAGAATGATCCATAATGTAGTTTGCTGACACCGCTGCAGAGTCATTCATGCCCAGAAGGATGATAAATTCTTCATGTGAGGCTTTCTCAGCATTTCCTCCAGGATTATGTGGTCTGCAACAAGGACTATCAATCTCTCCACCGGCTTTGGGTGATCAGGTCTGTCTCTGATCATATTGATGATCCTTGCTCTGCTGCTTCCCCTCCCCTTCCCCACACCCCCCCACCCCCAAAATTAGGAAAGGAAAAACAAGCTTTGGAGCCAAAAAATGCCTGAGTGTTCTGTGTTTCATTGCTGCTGCTTCTATTGCAGCAATGACACCAGCTAAGCTTCCGTGCCAAAGCCAACTCTGCCGTGAGCTACAGAAACCCTTATTTTTTCCTCAGAAAATGTTCCTGGTTCAGTTTCAGCTTAACTTTTAGAAAACTGCAGCCTCTTTCCTCCTGTTCCCTCCATGCCTCATGCTTAAATCTGCAGGTTTGTACCTACTGTAGTTTTGATAAACAGGCTACGCTGTGTGAGGTGCATATTGCTCTGAGTGCCTCAGAGAAAATCTTTATTTACATTCATTACAAGCAAAGTCTATAAGGCTCTACAGGTTTCTCTTTGTAATTTTAAAATGTGTTTGTATAAGTTACTGAATTTTATATCCAGGTTGGCTCTGATGGTTAATGTGTTTATTTGAGAAACAGAGTGCAAAACTTTGTCACTGTGACAACTTTTACAGCATCTTTGGTGTATTGCTTGGAAAAGAACAAGGTTTTGCAATATCAATTTGTTGGTCTTAAAATCCTCAAGAAGAAGATTTCATTGATGCATCAACAATAAAGCTGATATATATGTAAATATAATAATATCGTAAATATTAAAACATCAGTAATACAATAAAGATGGTAATATAACACAGTCCTAGGGTTTTTAATCTCCAACATTTTCTTTGGATGCTACAATGTTTCTGAAATTTCACTGTGGAAAATTTCATAAGTGTCTTGTCTTTATTGTTCGTTCATTTGCACTAAAGAATTATCAGCTTCACAAACTTCTTTGTAGCTCCCAGTGGAACTAGCACAATTATAAAGTTGTGCCAAATTGGCTTCTTAGCAGAAGGTATCTCTTGGAAGAAAACAAATCCCTACATTAGGTTCCATCATGAACAAACAAATCGTTTTAATTGGCTGGGTAATGAGATGGCCTTTTGTAGAATACGTGCTTGGAAAGTTCCCTGTTACAGTGGATCTCCCAAGTTCTGCACAGGATGAGCATGACAGCAAAAATAATTGTAAGAAATACAGCATGCCTGTGTTTTGGCTTTTGAAATGTAGATTGCTCATGCATTGCTTTTCATTATCTCTTTAGCGTTTTTTAATAATTTATCAGACTTTATATTCCCACTGTTTTACAAAGTTATGTACCTGGAGTTTTATTTCCTTAAGAGATAATGGCAAAGTGGTGTACTGCAGTTATAGGTCAGCTTCATCTTAAAATAATTTGTATTTCACCAATTCCTTAAATACAGCTGATTTTAAACAGACAACTTCAGGGTTTCTCAGATATTATGCTTAGACTGCTTAATTCTACTGCAGCCTTTCTGTAGATTACTAATTGTGCCAACCAGTGGGGCAGGGAAAGCTCCTACCTTCAAGGTTATGGGATCCAATCCTACAATAACTTCATAGTCCTTTGTAAAATCTTTTTCATCCCCTCCTTGTAGTGAGCGTTGCTGGTGCACACAGCAGCATCCAGCCCCACAGCACAGCAGAAGTGAAAGCACACACAGTGGCAGATTCCCCAGCTATTCCCAAGGTCACAGATGTGGGCATATACGTGCAGGTTGGACTGAGAGGAGAGTTTTAGGATGTAATTGGAAAGAACAAAATGTCCTGTGCCCCATCAGCCCTGTGATTTTGTTGATGAGGAAAGTAGTAAGAACTGAACTTCTCATATAGTTGTGTGCTTCAGCTGCCATTTTCATAGGGAAGATGAACAAAGTAGATTGGCTTTGAGTTATAAAAACAAGTTTTATAAATGCATTTCAGAGTTCTTGTGCATTTGAGTGGTAGGTAGCTCTTACTGGGCACTTTTTGTCTATCCTCAGGCTCATAGAGATTGCCATATGGTGACTTGGCTAGTGCTTGAAAAGAGGTCAGAAAAAAATCAGAAGAGTCCTTATAGGATGTACAGAAACATTTTAGCTGTTCTTCAAAATCTAAGCACTAAATATTTTTTGTCTGGTTAGGTTTATCTTTCTAATGAAAAATTCTACTGATTTGTGCAATTGTACTCCCTTAAACTTTGATTATGTAAAGTATATCCAAACATGCTCACACATCTACTACTGCTGAGATCCCCACTGTTGAGTTAAAAGGTATCAGCATCAGCCCTGCCATGACTTCAGTGTGGTTTCAGCATGGTTTCAGAAGACATGACCACAAAATATTTCTGAGGTAAAGACATAGAAATGTCTAAATAATGAAACTGTGTCAATGGAATTAAAAATCAAGCTGTAATTTTAATGCAAGTATTCCATCCAATTTTTTAAACATTTTCATAAGGTATATTACACTATCACATTTCTCTAGTCACTATGAACAATGTCTCATAATTCCTGTAACTCCTGCTTCACTGTATGTTTTTTATACTTCTATATACTCACTTTCAATATCTAGAAGATATCACCCCTGCTTGGACTTTCTTGCCTTCTCAAGGAGCTGTTGCTTAACATTAATGAAGCAAGTAGAAAAGATCTTTAAGGCAGATCTTTAAGATCTTCCACTTCAGCAGAACTGATCCACTGAGAGTGTTAAAACATATAGCTGAAATCTCATGAATAGCCCCCTTAACAGGAAAGACAAGCAGGTGGTGTTCATGTTTGGGTGTTCAACTGTAGCTTAAGTTCATGTTAACAACAAATGGTTTTCCGTGAATATTTTAGTGCTATGTGAGAAAATGGAATGGCTTGCTTCATACCAGTGCAGGGATTGGCGAAAAGAAAAGAAAAGAAAAGAAAAGAAAAGAAAAGAAAAGAAAAGAAAAGAAAAGAAAAGAAAAGAAAAGAAAAAAGAAAAGAGAAGAAAAGAGAAGAAAAGAAAAGAAAAGAAAAGAAAAGAAGAGAAGAGAAGAGAAAAAAGAAAAGAAAAGAAAAGAAAAGAAAAGAAAAGAAAAGAAAAGAAAAGAAAAGAAAAGAAAAGAAAAGAAAAGAAAAAAGAAAAGAGAAGAAAAGAGAAGAAAAGAAGGGGCAGGATGGGATGGGGGGAGGAGAGGAGAACAGAGGGAACCCACCACAGCAATGACAAAATGGTACTGTAATGTTCAATAGCACCTTTTAAATAGACAGGTCAGAGATTAGGTGGGCTGGAAGTGAGCAACTTTTATGGCTTTGAAATGGCTTCAGAGTCAGTGGGCAGCATACTGCTGGGTTGGTCTGGCTACTACTTTTGCTGTATTTTACTGATACCTTTGGTGCATTTGTTTGGGCATGGGGAAGAAGTCAGAATTTCCACTGTGGTGTCTTTCAGAGGTACTGCATTCACCAACACTAAATATGTCTCCAATTTTATTTCAAAAGTAAGTACTTCTTCCTGCAGTAACTAAATGCAATATCAGTCATCATATTTATCATTCTGCTGACACTTGCCTGACCTCACCTCCTCAAGCGTCCAAAGTTTGTTCCTCTGCTTATCCACCACAGATCTCATAGACTTTGCAAAACTTCAGCTAAGCCTCTTGTTTGAAATGCATCCGTGCTAATAAATGACTAGGACACGGGACTGCAAGGGATACTAAGCAAGTTTGCAGATAATACAAAACTGGGAGGAGCTGTTGAGCCTCTTGAAGTCTGAGAGGCCCTGCAGACAGACCTCAGAAAATTAAAGAGATGGGCAATCACCAACCACGGGAAGTTTGACAAGGGAAAATGCCAAATTCTGCACCTGGGATGGGGCAACCCCGTTGGTGTGGCACATACAGACTGGGGAAAGAGGCACTGGAAAGCAGTGCCATGGAAAGGGACCTGGAAAGCTGAACATGAGCCAGCAGTGCCCTGGGAGCCAGGAGGGCCAACTCTGTCCTGGGGTGCATCAGGCACAGCTTCACCATCTGGGCAAGGGAGGGGATTGTCCCCTCTGCTCTGCACCAGGGCAGACTCATCTTGAGTGCCAAAGAAGGGTCACTAGGATGGTGAAGGGCCTTGAGGGGAAGCCATATGAGGAGCATCTGAGGTCACTTGGCCTGTTCATCCTGTAGAGAAGACTGAGGGGAGACCTCATGGCAGTCTGCAGCCTCCTCATGAGGGGAAGTGGAGGTGCAGGCACTGATCTCTTCTCTGTGTTGGTCAGAGACAGAACCTGAGGGAATGGCCTGAAGTTGTGTCAGAGGAGGTTTAGGTTGGGTATTAGGAAAATTTCTTCTCCCAGAAGGGCACTGAAATGGTCTTGCCATGGAAATGGTCACAGCACCAAGCCTGACAGAGCTCAAGAAATGTTTGGACAATGCTCTCAGGTACACGGTGTGACTCCTGGGGATGGTGCTGTGCAGGGCCAGGAGCTGGACTCGATTATCCTTGTGGATTACTTCCAACTCAGCTTATTGTGTGATGGTGTGATTCTGTGAATATCAAGTTGTTGTCTCCCTGCTGAAGCTGAAGCTGGACCCTGCCTGGTGCTGGCATGGAGGAGTCTGGGACACCAGGGCCCTTCTTCACCCCAAAAGATCCCAGTACAGCAGCAGTCCCTGTTGCATCTCCAGCACTTCAGAAGAGGCAGAAATCTCAGAATTGGTATCCAATATCTGTTGCATATGAAATTATATTTACAGGTCATTTGGATGTGTTTGCATGAATCAGATATGTTTAAATTATTTACAGGATGTGGTGGCTTCAAAGAACCTAATTAGAGTAGAGTAGCATGTTTTAGGACCTGAAAAGGCAAGCTCTGCCCCTGCAAGTAATTACTGCTCTAATGAACAAACTCAGGAGAGTGAAATGCATAAACAGATTCTGTGGGATCAGTGCACAGAACATATTTTCAAGTCCAAGAAGCATGGCAGTGTAATAGCTGTGAAACCGTAAAAGTATTAGTGGCAAAAGAAATAACAGCACTAAAACTTTATAGTGCAATATAGTCTATTCAACGTCAAAGAGACAGAGAGGCATCTTTTTCAGTATGAATTAATAGAAAACCAGTATTTATTCACCTATGATGGAATTCAAATATTTGCAGAAAATACTGTACTTTAATTTTACAACAAAATGATCATACTTAGCCTCTGTGCTGCTGACACACCTGCTATCTCAAGTTCTTTGTCTTCATTTCAGCAGTCACAAACTCTACCATAAACCTTAAGGACTTTCATATTCCATAATTCAATTTATAGCAGCTTCAGTTACTATAAGAAGTGTCCTTATGAAAATGACATCCAAACACTCCCTACATATTCCTGCACCATAAATGCCACATGAATTCACTCATTTTTAAAGTCAATTCAAGATTTTTTGATCAGGAGTGGAGATTTAGCCTTATAACTTCAAGTTAAACTGTTATTTCTGTGCTTTAAGTATCATCGCTGACTATAAAAATTGTAAAATAAAAACTTAACTGAAAATTCTCCAGGGAAGTGTTTGAGTCAGAATGCAGTGTGTTCATGTGTAGTTATATTTTCTCTATTCTGGTGACAGAAAGAAAAATATGGGGGTTTTTTCAGTAAACTGAATGCATATCTTTCAAAAAACTCACAGATAATTGTTATTTATAGCACTGAGCTTCCATTTTAAGATGAGTATTTTTTGTTTGTTTGTTTTTCATTGCCACCAATAATAAGGATGCAAAGCAGCAAATCAGGTCCTGAAATGGGCATTTTACCACTTTCATTCTTGTTGGTGTTTTAGACAGTAATCAAGAACTTCTGTTGCGATACTAAGGCTGAAATTTGGACCAGTTCAGATCATTAAAAAACCCTGGTCCTAAACTTATCATGGCTGAAAAATATGGCCATATTGGTGATCAAAAACCCCTCATGTGTGGACAGCTGTAAACCTATTTACTTATTACTGTTCCTAAAACCCTGCAGGGTGAAAGAGAAATGAAAGATATTATAGCTCTCTCACACTTTTATTTTTTTGTTTGTGGCATGTCTGACCTGCACCTCAGCCCTTCAGTTATGATTTCACTGTGCACCATTTACCACGCACAGGTAACAGCAGCCTACGTTTTAATCTCCCAATCAAAATCTAAAGACCTTCTGTATGTCAGGGATATTCTGTTATTAAACCCCAACATTATTAGTTTTTCTTTCCTTTTGACAACAGAAATAGAAACGTGTCAGTGAGAGAAACTCCTCAATTATGTGGATTTTTTGAAGGGCAGATCTGAGCCTTATCCTGTTTTTAACACTTTGCTACAAATAGGGAAGTGGCCTGGCTGGTTGCCAAATCCTCCAAATCCAACTTAAACAGGCATTCACTGGCTTTGTCTAGACTAGGGGATTCATTTGCAAATGTTTGCTCACCCTTTCTAACCTGTGTGAAAATTTGGGCACTTTTAAGGCAGAATGCCCATAGCAAACACTGCTCTGACCCATCTGCTGTGTCCCAGATGTCCATGGCCCTGGTCAGCCACTGAAGCAGTGGCTGTTTGGGCATTGGGTGTTACTGCCAGACACCAGTTCCTTGCTCCTATGCAGCTGAAAGCATTACATCAGTGGATTTTTCTCTCTCTGAGTGCAGCATTATCTCCAGGTGCCACTAATCTGGTCCAAACTAAGCCAGCAGATACTGCATTGAGGCAGAGGAAAGGCATGGAAACCTCTGCACATGACTCAGACAGGAAAAAAATTCTTTGTGTGGTGTCTGTTTGATCAGCTTAGCAAAATCCATAGACCATGGTGAGGGTCTTCTCTGGGGCAGAACTGCAGGACTATACCTGGAGCAAATATTCAAGGAAAGAAAGTCCTCAAAGAACTCGGAGACACATATATACAGTCAGGGAGGTGAACCAAAAATGGTCCTTTGTCTTGCCATGTGTGTGATCTTCAGGGATTTATTTAGGCAGAGCCAGACTTTGGGTCTACTGAAAGTCATAATCAAAGCCTGCTGGTACCCAGGTTGTAGAAGCTGTAAACGTTGAGCTGAAGGTCAGTTTCCATGTTTTACTGTGAGTTTCTAGTCTTCCTCTTGAAAACATGGCCCTATTAAATTATTATCTCAGGGACTTGGTCCTAAAAGTTATAGGCTTTGTTTAGTCTCCAACCAATCTCATTGCCCTTAGGACCCCAGTATATAGAAATATCACTTATGAGGATGCTGTATAAGGTTTTTCTTCCTTATGGAGAATCTCACTCTAGTGAGTGGTGTGATGTTTGTCACCAGCCTGCAGAAACTCTCCTGCCAAAGAGAAAATTGCCTGCTGACTACCACAGCCAGAGGAACAGAGAGAGGTGGATCAATGGAGGAGGGAAGAAAGGGAGAGACCAGCCCCAAGATGGATGTTCTTTTCCATTGTAAAAGCCATTCTCATTATTTTTGGAGTCCAAAGAATTACATAACAGGACATTCCTTTGGCCACTGTTTATCTCAATTTTAAAATACAACTTTCACAATGCCTTAGAGCTCAATATTATTTATAAACATAAGTGTCTGCGATGGTTCACCTCTGACCTAAACTTCAAGCTGCTGAAGTGGAAATTGGTTTCTGTTTTTAACTTGGTGTGATTTTTACAAATTATACTTGCTGGATTTGCTGAAGACTTGTTCTACAGATTATGTCTTCGGAACAGGAAGGATGGGCCAAATAAAGGGGGGAGTGGAGGAAAAGTTGTTTCTTTGACAGACATAATTGTTACTCCAACATGAAATGTTGGCTCATCCTCTATTTTGAACAGGTGGATGGATTCTTTGAATCCCTATTAAGAAAAAAAAATACGGGATTCTGGTTCCTTACCTTGAATTAATTAAGGGTTTTCTTAAAATACTGGAACATAAAGCTTGAGTTGCTAAGTAAGGCACACAGTTAAGTCTTGAAATATTACATTTTTCTGCTTTGCAAATATATCTGAAAGGTTAGCACCCAGTGAAGCATGTAGAGTCATCTTAATGAAACAAAATCTGAGGTGCATCCATAAAGACTTTTATCTAAATTAAGACCTGATATTAAAGCAGGTGCAGCTTCCCCATTATGTGAATGGAGTTTGCCATAAACTGCAGTCTTGAGTTATTGACATTAAAGAACAGGAGGAACAAGCTTATCCTGTTTTAATTGGACTATAATACTCTCTTGTTAGAAAGCAAAGCAGCCACCTTGGCATCACAGACACAGAAATCATCACAATTTTCTGCTGCCCGGAAAGGTTAGGCAGCTGCTGCTTTCTTCTTTTCTTGCCTTTTGATCAGGTATTTACAGCAGAAACCTCACATTATGTTTCTTTCTATCCCAACCTTGGTGATTTCAGTACATTTTTTTCTTCCACAGGCTGTGAAGCCTGAGCTCTTTCCTGGAAGAAGAAAGTAACCATTGTCCCTTGGTGACTATTCAGGCGTGTCTGCAGCTTTTGTTGCTAAACCCAAATTAGCTTGACCTGAGCTGCTGGGCAAATTCTTGAAATGCCACACACTTGGTGTCGGAATTAAGAATCCACTTGGTGGTGTTTAATTTATGTAGGGGTTTCTTATGTACAGGTATTTTTAGTTTTTATATAGATTATATCTGAAAAGGAGAAAATTGTTTGAGCATAAAGAATGTGACTGAGATTCATGGGATTCATGTCCTCCTTCCCACTGCCACTCACTTCTCATCTGACTTTTGAGCAAGTAATTTATGTCTCTTGGCACCTGTTTCCCAGTGCACATAAAGGAGAGTTTTCAGAAGAATTAATTAATAACATTAGTATTATTTCCTATCTTCCCTGTATTGTTCCATTGGGATAGAGACCCTGTGCCTACACAGTAACTGGCAGGAGAAACGCTGCTACAATTAGTATTTGTATAGTCTAGAGTTTGTAAGTTTTCAATTAATGAAAGCTTGTTTGCCTAAAATATCCCGCCATACATGTGGATGTGACACATGCCCTGGCAGTGAGACACCTCAGAAAAATGGTAATTTTCTACCTGTCACTCATCTTTCACCTGCCTCTGTTCCACTTTCAACTTCCTTTCCGGTGGTAAGTGGGGAGGTAATCCTTCCCATTTACAGCAAATTCAGGCTACAAACACAAAGTCTGTTCATTTCCTCTTTCCATGTTACAGCCATAATGATCAAACACTTCTGCAGTGCTGTGTGCTCTGTGCTCCCCATGAGGATGGAGAATACTCAGGATTTCTTTGGAGTCCTTCAACACCTTTCAGGTTTGGCCCCTTGGCAATTAATGAATGGCTTGAAAGCTTGCTAGGAAATGTTCTTTAGCACTGCAGCACTTCTTCATTTAGTACTTTGCCAGTGAGTTGTAAAAATTTGCCCTGGAGACAGGGAAATGCAAATATAAATTAGATGGAGCACTAATAACATTACATTACAGAACAATGCAAACCGTTTTTGACACCCCACAGAGAAGAAATCCATGCATTCCTTTCTGAATCATCTTTATGGAAATTTCTGTAAACGTGGTGTTATTAAAAGAAAGTAGCAATTATTTCCTTCTTTGGTTCATCAGTTGCAGGGAGGGGGAGAATAGGCAGGGGAATTAATTTTGCTTTCTTCCCTCTTCTTCTCTTTTTCTTGTATGTCCTTGTCGGAGAGCTCTCACAGGACAGGAACCAACAGGACAGAAGCCACCGCTGGCGGAAGAGAGAAAGAAGGATGGAAGAAGTGGTCAGCATTGTCAGAGATGGGGCTCCATAGCTGGAAGTAGTTAAGAGAATAGCAGAAGCAGAGAAGGTTGCAGCTAATAAGGTTGCTCAGGAAGCCAAAGCTATTAAGACATGTTGACATAACATTTGCAAGCTTCACAGGGGCCATCGTTGTAATTTAGATTTAGTATTGATCAGTTCAGCATCAGGGCTGGAGGAAAACTGAACACGGTGTTCTTTACGAATGTGGCACTTCAGATACTGCATTCTTATTAACAAAAGCAGAAATCCCCCATGCCCTGTCTGATCTGTGACTGCTGTCCTCTCCCTTGGGGCAGACAGAAAGTTGCAGTCACTTGGGGTTGGTATCATCTTTTGAAATTGCAGCTGCAGTCATAGCAAGGATATTAAAAATGTGCCTGTGAAATACCAGCTCAATGCAACACGTCCGCACATGCTCACAGCTCCCTGCTAATGAGGCCTACTGGAGGTTTTGCAAGCATATCATTTAGGATGAAAACTGGCTGGCTGAGCATAACAGGGTGTGCTGGGGAAGGGATCTGGTGATTTAACACATGGCGAGGAAGCAGCTTGCGAGGCTCGTTGGATTAATGGGGATTCCAGCCTTATACCTCAATTATGTCCTCTCTTCTAACATTTGCCTTTAACTGTGCAACACCCACGCCTTCCTCTTTTTTTCTCTTTTCTTTATTTCTTTTTCCCCTCCTTTTGTTCCATCAGTGCATTTTCATGCCTTTCCAGTAAGCACCACCAGAGCAGAAAATACCTGAGGTTTACAGGAAAACCAAAGGTAATTTACTCAGCAGAAAGTTTATTTATCCAAAATGATTGTTTCACTGTCCTCTGTATGACTTGGCAGTGTTTAGATTCCCAAAGAAAATTGCTGCTGGCAAGCATGCAGGGACCAGGTTCTCTCAGGATGCCAAACCCTGAATAACCTGTACCTGGCAGGGGGAGATGAGGGTGATCCACCACAACCCTCTCCAAGCCCCCAGCAGTCAAACACCCTTCCTGTGGTGCTGAGATTGGTGGAGATGTTTTCCCTGCCTGATTGACTTGAGGTCCAGAGCTCTGAAGAGAGTGCAGAAGTGGGATGGTACTATCTCCACTTCCCTCTTCCTAGAGCAAGAAAAGAGTGGCATTGTTCTGGGTGTGAGCTCCACACCTTCTCCCTGACCGGGGACTTTGTGAGTCCTTGGCCGCTCACCACGCACAGTGTAGGTCTTGGTCCCTTTTCTAACACTGCCCAACACAGTTTATTTGGGGATCCCAGACAGCATGTCAGCTGTGTAAGGATTGAATTTTGTGTTCACAGTGTCCCCCTGAATGTCCGGCCCTCCATGGCTTGCTCTCCCTAGCTCTTCCCAGCCCCAGACATGGCACAGGGCACCTCTGGCACTGAGCAGATGTTCATGGTGCCCCAGGCAGGATGAGCAATGGCCTTTCCTTACACCTCTCCCCTCACCCTTCTGGGCTGCTGGCTCCACACACACATCCTGTGCTTTAAAACATTTGATGTCCATTAGCAGACAGGAGCCACTGTTTGGTCTTAGGCAGCTGTGAGCTGGGACTGAGTCCCTGGAAACAGCTGCTGTTAAAACAGAGGAATCCCTGACACGACGTCAGCATTTAGTGATTAATACTTAGTGAAGTACAACCTCCCACTTCCTTGCCTGTGAAGAGAGATGAAGATCCAAAGGCAGTGAGACCCATCTGGGCTTAGCCCTGATTCCTGGGGAGCCTTCCAGACCACTGCCACTGCCTTCCACTCCTCCAACCTCTACCACCAGAAAAAAACATCTTCTCAGTGTCACTTCCAGCCCTTAGGTCTCTCGTGGGCCCAGGAAAATGAGAAATGTCCTTCTGAACACACATAGAGTAAGCCAGGATTGTTCTGGGGACCTAAGGGGTGGCTCAAAAGTAAATTGAAACTTTTAATTAGGAAGGACTGGTTCTCCGCCAATCCCTAAAGCACCAGGCTCCAATGAACCTTATGGGGTATTTTTAAACACCCCTTGGCTTCAGAGACGTGCAGGGCGTGTGGCCAGCATGCTGGCAGCCGTGCCTGGGAGCCAGGGAAGGGGCCAGCGGGGAGCACCGTGTGGCCATGTCCTTGAGAGAGCCAAAGCAGAGCACGTCAGTCACCTCTGCTCTGCATCTCTGCCCGTGAGCCCCAGCAATGAATCACAGCTGAGGGGGGAAGCTGCAGAGAGGCAGGGACAAGGGCCAGTGGAGGGAGAGGGGCTGCCAGCATCCTGAATTGGGGTGCTTGAGTGCCCGGTCACAAAGAGAGCCACGAGAAAGAGGCTCTTTAAATGAGACTATTCAACCCTTTATGCCTCATCTCTTCACCCACAGTGCTCCAGCAAGGAGCAGACACTGCCCATAAATTGCATAGTTGAAATCCATAATACCTCTGCACTAGACTGTCATGAAATGGTTACAGGTAAAATAACGAGACAAAAATGAAGTCTGGAGAAGGATTTTTATTGCTTTTCAAAGGTCTCTTGCAAGTTGCTTGCCTTTTATTTCAAAGACAGTGCTGAAGAGTATAGAGAAAGCGAGGGAAATACAGCCCCCACATCTGAAGTGGGGAAAAACCAATACTTTATTCACTACTCCTATTTATAATGTAATCTTTCCTACATTTTGTTTCAGTGCACCTTTTGTAACCATTTCTCTACTGATTTTCTGGAAGATTATGCTAAATGTCAAAATGTCTCTTTGGGCTCATAAAATGACACCATAATAAAGCATCATTTCAACTTAGAATGGGTAAAACAACCTATAAAATAAAATGGAACATTTTGACATTAATTGAGAAAGTTACCTGCTTTTTTAGTTTCAGCAGATTCATGTCAGCATCAAAGAAAAAATAAATTAGGTTACAGTTTATTACAACATGCGATGACCTTTAAGTAATTTTATAGCACTTTATGGTTCTGCTGCAGCCTTCTAATCAGCATTGTGTCTGAGGGAAATGATAAGCAGACTTTCTTATTCATCCAAAGTTCCATTAATTTGAATCCCTACACATCAAGAATTCCTGCTGCAGCCAGGTGACTCAGCTTACAGTACAGTTATTTGAGCCTTGTAATGTCTTCCTGATGCCTTTTTTTATTTCACATTTATTAACTTTTGAGAGTTTCAGGCCATTTTTATTGCCAACTAAATGTGAGTAAAACCTAAATTTGGCTACTACAGCATTCAGACATGTTCCTCTAACTTTGTACTCCAGTAAATAGTTCTGCTAGAAACTGCATAATTTTTCATCAAAATACTTTCTTGTACTCACTGCCATTTATAGAATAAATGTACCCTCAAGGTAAATTTATACTGGCAGTCTTGATACATGTTTACAGAACACACAACACTACACAAGCGCATACACAGAAACACATGCTAGGATGGTGTTTTAAAAAGGCTATAAAATTATTTTTAAAAGTCTTTGCTAAAAGGCACCCTGCAAGTTTTTCTAAGTAATTTTTTGTATTTTTTTAAAGGAGAGAAAAATGCATTAACTAAATATTTCTAGCTGAAATTAAAATGTCCATGATACATTGCTTGAGTATAATAAATTCACCCCTTCTGTTTTGCCTGTGATCTAGTTATAACTGTCTTAGAATATAAAAGAAGATACATGATTTAAATTACAAAGGTCAGAATTGAACATTCTTGAGAGTTCAATAAAAAGGAGAAGAAAATGGTGATGAAAAGCTGGAAAACAAAGAAGCCAGCAACCAAAAAGTCAGTGAGGGACTGATGCTGCTGCCTTCTTGGTATGGGCTGGTAATGGCTCCTAAGCCAGAGGAAACCTCAAACCTCAGCTGACTGCTTAGATCACTTTTCCTCCCAGCATATATCTGATCATTTCTCTTCATGTGTTGGAGCTGTTTTTATATCATTGTAATTTCCACTGTCATACGACTAAGAGAAAATATTTCTAAAGCTTAGCAGTAAGAAGATGGAATAGTTTAGATTCTATTGTCATCTCTAATCTGCTGAAGCATTTAATTCCTTTTGTTATAATGAAAATACTGTATTTCTTTAATCATGTCCAGAGAATTCTGGCAAAAATTATAAGTTTTCTCAGAAAAAGTAGTGTTTGACTATTTCTCTGATGAGGTGAAAGGCCAATTTGGTTATCGTTTCCATGCTTCATTAAAATTCAGCTTCTGTGCTGTGTAATGTGGGTAATATTAATTTTCTAAACATTGATGTACAGCAGCTGCTAACTAATTTCCATAATGGTTGTTCTATTCTAAGGGCATTAAACCTGAAACAAGGTGGATCCAAATGGAAAAAAAAATGTAGATGATTACTGGCCATCTGCCAAAAAGATGCTTGGGGACGTGAAATTTCTGGAATCACTGAAGCTTTATTTTGATCAAATATTCATATTCTGAGCCATGTGTCAACAATTTTACTGTTTAAATACAAGGAGGTTGTGGAGGGAAATATTGACACCATTCTTCACATAGGAGTTTGCTTTCAGACTTCTTATAGAAAGAAGAATGTGTTGCTAAAGAAGAGTGAAGTTAACACTAGAAACATAAAGAAAGGTGCAAAAGAATCTGAGAATTTCTTCCCTTGGGAAAAGGCAGAGTGCAGGAAGACAGGTCATAGAAATGCACTCAGCTTTGAAGTCAAGCATAACCATATGCATGACCATTTGGGAAATGCTTCATGTATTTTCATTTCCACAGAATCATTATACTGATGCCAATAGACAGAGCTATTTTTTTTAACTGAGGGAGACACAGTCCTACCTTAATAGACACACATGCTCAGGAGGAATCCCAGGCTTGGGGTCCTGAACTGGTAAACCAGCCAATACCTTCTGATTGCTTTCTCTTTGTCATCCTTCACTGTCTGCTCCCAAAACGCCTCCTTCTGGGAGAAATTTACTGACAGAGCAAGAGGACACAGTCTCAAGCTACGTCAGGGAAGGTCTAGGTTGGATATTAGGAAAAAAAATTTCACTGAAAGAATAATAAAGCACTGGAATGCTCTTCCCAGGGAGGTGGTAGAATCACCATATCTGGATGTGTTTAAAAAAAGACTGGACATGGCACTTGGTGCTATAGTCTAGTTGAGGTGTTAGGGCATAGGTTGGACTTGATGGTCTTAGAGGTCTCTTCCAACCTCATTCTGTGATTCTGTGAAATTGCCTGCTGCACACCATTCAGTCCTACCTGCATATTGCCAAATAGTTCACCAAAGATCCACTTGTGATCAGCAATGAGTTTCTCCAGCAGACTATTTTTGTATTCCTCTCATTTTTCGCTAGTGGATTTGATAAGTGATCTTCCTCAAATGTGCTCTAGCCCGCAAGGCAGGCAGACAATGGTTGTAGGATTTGTCTTCATTACTCCTCCAGTTTGGCTGCAAATCTTGGTTGCATGGTGTCACTCATGACAGAGGTGTTTGGGTCCTTCCCTGGATGACAGCAATCTCACTCCCAGGGCTTTTTGGCTTGGGTTTGTCAGAGATGAAACCCAATTCCAACATTGGACCGTGGGTAGAAATGAGGTTTTATACCTGCTCCTGAGTGCTCTAAACTACCATGGGATTGCATGTGGGAAATGTCAAATACAGCTTGAGAGTGGTCTATTTTTAACCTTATTTCCCTTGATGTCTAGGCTCCCCTGATTTCAGCCTTTCTCCCCCTCCCTTATTCTCACCCATGATTATGTCAGCCATGATAGGATTCGGCTGTGCGTAACCCAGGGTGTGAAAGTTTTTATGAACATCAGAAGCAGCTGCCCAGCTTGTCTGGGAACTGAACCCACCACTTCTGAATATTTCTGTGCCCGACCTTCCTTGTCAATGCCTTTCCCTGCATGTGTGCAGACCTAACAAAAGTTGCTCCACTGACGACCCTCTTCTCTAACCAGGACAGAGCCCTGTGGGCCAGTGCAAAACATGGACTTCATACTCTCAGCCCCTAATGGTGTGTTTAGCACTGACAACCTGCCTGCTGAGGCAATGCATGCCAATGAAATCCCCATGAAAAATACTTTTTAAAGCTATTTTTGGTTCTTTGTCTTCTGGTTTTACAACATTAAAATGCCAGGCTGCATGCAACCATGCATCTAAGCCATCTCCCTCCAGTCTAAAGCAAGATTAAATCAAGGCAAGAACTATGTGATATTTCAGTTTTCAGTAACTTCAGTGACTTAACTTACTGGCTTCTGAAGCCAAAAACTGAGTTTACACCTCTGTGGTTTATAGTGCTTAATGAATGTTTCTTTTGTTAATTTAGGTAACTGCCCTTTCAACTGCTTTATACTATGGCCCCAGTAAAAAGAAATGGGAAATTAAGATTTAACTAAGAAGACTACTCACTCTCTTACTTCTTTATATTGATATCATTTGAACTGAGGTGTTACACTTTTTTTACAGCTCTTTTCTGAAATTAGGAGAAACATAATGATTCCCAGCAAAAATGTAGTATTTCAGGAGATACAGACATTTCTGTAAATAGGGGCTATGAACAAAGGAAAAAAAAAAAGTCTTGGCTTTAAATATAGCACTGTAATGAAAGATTATAATGTAGAAAATTAATGCCTGTGTTTCACTAAGCAGAACTGCTTCTCCCTTTCTGCCCTCAGAGTGGCCATTTGATTTTAACCCTGCTAAGAGCATCACATAAATAAAGGTACCTGTTGGGATGAGCCTGGGGAAAGGGCAGTGGGCAGGCAGGGCTGGGGACACTGCTCTCCCTCTGCAGGGCTGCATCCCCATCATTCTCTCCACATGCACAGGACTTGAGGACTGGTCCCCATTAGCCCTTAATACACCTGTTCTCCCCAGGGACAAACAAGTCCAGAAATAATACCCATGTTTTATAGGTAGGAAAAGTGAATTTTTGATGTAGAAAAATATGTATGAGCTGCACAGGCATTGTTTTGGCAGAGAACTAACAAGCTGGGAATGCAGTACCCTTTACAGGAGTTGTGCTCAAAGCAAAGGTGTTACCAACAAGAAGGAGAAGATCATTTTGTGTTCTCCATTAAAACTGTTTTTATGGTGCTCTCTGTTCTGTTACACATTTTATTAGGATAATAATTTCAGTAAACTACATCTGGCTTTCCTGAGGGTGGCCCCTCATGTTAAACAGGCTGTCTAAAAATATCTCAGGTTTTTTTAATGTTCCTCCTTTTTATCTTCCTTTTGATGGCTTTTCATTTGAATTATTTCCCTTCTTTTTTTTAAAGATTACATTAGCACGTTTCCCCCTTAATTCTATAATCTTTTCAACTCTAGGTTCCTTTGTACTTTGTGCTTTTATACCCTTTTCTTCTCAAGTCCTTTTCATGTTTCCTCCCTTTTGTTTTTCCCTAGGAGCCTTTATTGTCATTTTATTCTTTATTTTTAGTCTTAAGCTGTACAGTAGGAAGTAATGCTAGGAAAATAAAGAAGGAAAAAGCTGCCTAAGCCAATGTAGTAAAGAACAGTCATATACTGAGCCACAGAACAACTTACAAATGAAGGCACAGTGGTAAAGCCCATATACTTTGGTCTCTGTGGTGCAATACTCATGAAAAATAAAACAGTGACATTTCCTTTAAAAAAAACCCAAAAACAAAAACAAAAAAAAAAGTCAAGCCAATAATCCAATAAAAACCCTACACCTGTGTGTGACTATGACTTTACTATAAAAATGGCCTGGAAATGGACCTCTTCCTGATGAGAATCAGAGCTAAATCCCCCATGCATTGAGATAAATCTATTTTTAAGGCACAGATGTGAGAGAAATTGCCTGGAGACTCCTACCAAGTGATCAGAACCTGACAGTGACTGATTTTGGCTTGTGTGGAATCTGACTTACTGTTTTATGAGTTAACAACTTATTGTTTAAATGCTTTAATGCTGATTTATGCCGAGATTGCCTGCTTTGTATAAAGAGGTATAAAACCAGCAATCTTTCATATAAATCACATTCCTGATAAAGTCTCTTTTCAATTGAGGAGACAAATATGGCCAATAAATTTTGGGAATTTGGCTGATTGTTGCCACTATGAAACTGAACTATCTCTGTGTGCATCAAATCCCTTCCTCCTACTTTACCTTTTCACGCTGCAAATGAAATTGAAGAAAAATGGAAGTTAAAAAGAGGAGACTGAGCAGCAGCTCCCAGGGATGCTGCTGCATGGAGCTGAGTGTTCAGGCAGGCTCCCAGTCTCCCCCATTATGCCATTGCAAATGGAAGCTGAGGACACCCAGCACCTGCCCAGAGCACTGGACCGGGCTCTCACCATGTCTAATCTCCTCCCCATGGCTGACAGAAAGACCCTTTCTTCCTGCTTTTTGCTTTTCTGTGCCCCCTTATGAATGGCTCCATTGGTGCTGTTTGCTCTCAGCAAGCCCAGAGCCATGGGCAGGTCCTGTCTCCACTTCACTGTGGGAAGAACGACTCCTTCACTTCTGCACTCTGGAAAAGCCTTTATACCAGAGCTTATTTTGAAGGTTTTGGTGGCATTAAGTATTGTTAAGACATATATGAAAGCAATTCTACTGCTTCAACGTGACTGGGTGCAAATCTATCAGCTGAAGCTATGAACTGGGAGGAAAGAACAGAATTGGGTTTTGGGTTAAGTCAGTTCACGCATTTTCTCATCAGTGTTTAAACCATAAAGGTCAGGCAGGTCCTAAATACATCTAAAGCAATAGGCAGCAGGCCTGGACAGGGATTCACCCTCTGGTGTTTGGAAGGAGTCACTCAGCAGCACGTGTGGCCAGCAGGGCAATGTGCAGGTACAGACAGTGTCTCACCCACAGGCTTGAGCTGCAGCTCAGGCTCAGGCTTGTACCCCCTCCACTGCTCATCCCTTTTTACACCAGGCCACTGTGGGAAGCAGAAGGCACAAAATGTCCAAAGAAAAGTCTAGATGGCTTCCACTATGGATGTATGGGGAGGATGTGATTAGCCAGCTGCATCCAACTGTTCTATAAATATATGCCCCCCAGACAAAATTCATAAATAACCATCTAAGTTAAGTTCTTCACTCAGAAACCCTGGCAGAATGATTCTGTCATAAATTTTTATGGAGACATAACCAGAGATGATGAGTTCTTGGGTTATGATGTTTATTAAAATGTTTATTGGGACCTTGTGGTACAGTAACAAATGGTATCATAAAACAAATTGGGCTGTTTCTAATCAGCAAAACAACACCAAACTGGGATATCTGAGAAAGATACATTTCTTTCTTTCAATTTCCATTCCATGAAAAATTGCAAATATCTTTCTTAAATTCTTCAATCAATTTGAATTTAGAGCACTGTATTAGCAAGGATGCCTTTTCTTATATTCCATATATTTTTCACCATCTATGCTATAATTATTTTGGCCTACTTCAGAGGTGGCATATCACTGTCTAAAATTTTCAACAGTCAGGGGTTACAAACTCAGAGGGGACCATTGTGAATATTTAATTATGTCTTAATGTTTTATTCAGACCGTAACATCCGAATTTTTTTTTATTTGAGCTAGGTGTTTAGAGAGTTAAATTCAACATTTTTGAGGATCATGTGGCTTACCATTAAATCTTGCAGCCCTGCATTCTGTGAGTCATGGTCTCCAAGCCATACCCTGTCCTTTTTGAGATGCAGGTCCATCTTAGCACATCTAGTTCTGAAGACGTCACTGATGTCCTCTGTGTTGGGCTGTCATTTTTCTTCTCTCTGCTTTCCTGTTTCCCTCCTCACAAACCTCTGCTCAGCCTGTCTGCCGAGACTGTAAATTCTTTTTTGCAGCAGCTTTCATGGCCAGAGCTTTTGTCGGCTTTTCAGGGCTGGCATCGTGGTGCCGTGGAGCTGGGGCACAGCTGACAGCTCCAACTTGCTCCCCGTGGCTTCTCAGCAAGAGCTTGGGCTGGCAGAGCATGGTCAGAGCTAAGACATCAGGGGGGCAATGTAGGAGTACTTTGCTCAGAGGTCAGAAATATTTATGTCAAGTGCACAGGCAAACCCACTGTGCAAGCAGCACCCAGGTGCAGTGCAGGGATTGTGTGGAAAGGCACGTGTTGGCTGGGGCAGAGATAGCAGGGACAGGAATTGCCAGAATCTGGGGAGATGGGAGAGAAGGAGGTGCACTGAATGGTGCAGAGGTCTGCAAAGTTTCAGTGGTTTTTGGAGGCTCCAGAAGATTTTTGGTGGTGTTAGGTGGTGATATAGGCTTGTTGTCTCCTCCTCCCTTCTCCCCATGAATCTGTGCCCTCACACAAAGGCATGGGGAAGGAGGGGAAGGTACAGACATGGACAGTGGCCTCGTGACACGCCTGTCTGTCTGTCCATGCTGATGAAATCTCCTCCAGCTCCACACCCTGACCCCAACCACAGGGCAGTGGCACATCCAGCTGTGTAGGGAGGGAGACATCTGCTCTGAGGGTAGCTCAGATGGCTCAGACAGCCTATTCCCACTCTTCCAGGAGGAAGGACAGGAAAAAAATGGCATTTGTGCCAAAGCTGTGGAAGCCAGGGCCGATCAAGATTTTACAGCCACCTCCTCTGCCTGTGCCCCAACTTTGCCCAGCTGATCTGAAGGTGAAGGGATGATTTGAAATTATAAACTGTGTATGTGTATCTACACACAATAAGGGATATCTTTTAGCTTTGGAGACTGTCAAGTGACCTGGGAAAATTGCTTTAAATAACATGAGATGTGGAAGCAAATTTGATCTCTTTATCAGCATTTAATGTAAACTTACTAATATCTGCTTCTGAATATCTGCAGATGCAAAATTGAGGTTTAGAATGAGTAGTGGTTTAGGCTGAGTGTATTTGTCCTTAAAAGAAAAAAAAAATCATCTTTTCCACAAACAATGCCTTTGAATTTGTGGAAAGAAGGCTCACGCTCAGCATCATGAAGGAATGCTGCAGCTGCTGTCACACGCACTGTCACATCCCCAGCCACTGTCTTGCACGAGTACACAGTGCTCATTTTTCAGCCACAACTTCTACAGTTTCCTGCCTAACACAAGCTGTGAAAGGGAATATCTCCCTTTGACATGCAGATTTTCTGTTTACATATGTAACTTTTATCTTGGCGTACAGGAGGTCCATCCCCATCAGAATTTTATAAACTTTGCTAAGATTTTTTCATTATCATTCTCTTTTAATAGTAGTATGAATAATGCAATGGAGGTAAGCTTCATTCAAATTTGTTGCAATATGTACTGTTTACATCATGCAATAGCTATTATAACACATAACAAAATTTCCACAATTTTTCTTTCCTATTTTATTTCTAAGAGTCTGGAAGGCATTGCTGATTTCTCATGGGTCGGTGCACTGGCACAGTAGTCCCCAGTGGGAATTTTGCTGGTTAATCCTTGCAGAGATTTGCATGTGGTGACAGGGGCTAATCATGAAAAGGACCACATTGGAGAAAGTCAGGATGCTAAAGTCCTTTTTTTCCTGACACATAACAATTTAGTATTCTTATATTGTTAATATTATCTTGACAATGGAAAGGGATTATCCTGACCTATAGAAAATGGCTGGCTTCCCTTGTGTTGTGTCAGACCAAGCTCTATTCAGCCTCCCTTGTGTTCCACATGCACATTCACCTCCACATCAAAAATTTTCTGTTGCAATCCCTACCTGTTAAAGCTTGACTTTTTCTGTGAGTCAGCCACAGGGTGAAGTTGGGAAAATTTACAAAACTCATGTTGAAATTTGGATAGAAGTTAGAACCTTGTAACTGAGCAGAGAGGTCAATGCCATCAACCTCTCTGTAGAGAAGATGTTTTATTTTTCTTAATTTAGACAACACAGAAGTCAGCTAGGAGGCTCAGACCTGACTCAGAGATACCATGTGAATATGTGATTAAAAGGCAAAATTTGATAATAGTTTTTTTCAGCAATGCAGAAAGAAAGACCTGGGAAATCATAGCAACATTTGCCCATGTTATTCTCTAAATATTTCCTTGCTATTCCAATTCAGTCACACCCATAATTGATTTCCCTGTCCAACAAAAGACAAAACTGGCCATTTTTCATAAAATGGAGGCAGGGAAGGGAAGGCAGGTACAAAAATAGGAAAAGGGCATAGCTGTGCTCTGAGACAAAAGATGGGGCAGGCCAGAGCTTGCAGACGAAATGGAGAGCTGGGGATGTGGCAAGGGGCTACCAGGTGTAGGTGGCATGGGGAGAGCCAGGGTGAGACAGACAGGACTGAACAGCAATGTTTGCGAAGGTCTAGAGGGGAGGAAGTGTAATCAGTGTTAATTAATTATGCTGTGTTTATTTTTACTCTGTTATTCAGTGCCCCAGGTGCTTTACTGGTGGAGAGGGAGGGCACACTAATAAATTGGTATTGTTGCTTATTATTGTGTACTAATTTGTAGAAGCAGTTTGTGGGCTTTTTTTTTTTTTAAGCAAGTCAATAAAGATAATATTCCTCAAAGGTGTTTTCCAGATAAGAAGGCAGTTTATCAGTACTCCCAAATTTCATCCAGCTGTCATTAAGTGTGTCTCCTCTGCTTGTGAAGGGCTTTGTAGCTGGGTCAGAGCTGCTGGAGCCGGCTGCAAGGTTGCTAAGGGAACCGCTCTGTCCTGAGATTCTTCTTACGCATCAAACTTTCATCTTGAAAAATTTCTGTAGGCAAATCACTGTGAGATGAATGCTAATATGCTACACAACTGGGACAAGTGGGCTGAGGTATCTGGAAGGACTGAATCACATTTGTTTGATTTCATTTTCATATTAGGTGTGTGCAGAGTTGCATATCCAAGAGGTCATGAATATATGGTATTACAAATGCATTTGTACTTCTGATATAGTGTACCACAGGGATTGTTTTTAATAATATTTGAGTTGGGGGGGGGGGGGGGGGGGGCAGGACACCTAGAGTTTAATGGAAGGTGTCACACAAAAAAAATCAATATAAAGGTTAAAAGAACAACCTTAATTTTGATGGGTTTTGGATTAAGCTGAGGTGCAGTCAGTCTCACTAACTCAGGGGGTAACAGTCACTCAGAAAAGCAGTACAGGTTGAACTGCACAGGTCTTGGAGCTGAAAACTTTTGGACATGAATTTGAAACAAACTTGTCCTTGAGAAAAAGGCAGTAAGCCCTTTCATGTGTGCAGAGTAGATGGCATGTCTCTTTTTCAGGTCTCACCTTACCAGAGAGGTCCATAGGTAGACTAGTGTACTGCACACCATTTATCTGCCTCAAAAAGTAGAAGGGTTGAGTCAAGCCTGTTGGAATTTAAACCTTTGTTTCCAGGGCGTCTGGATATTTCAAAGTGGATTCTGAGACTACTAAGCCAACCCCTCTGGCTTGGTTCATTATACAGTGGAGCAGCTTATAGTGAACTCTGACCTACAGGGAAACTGTTGAAAGTGAAAATCCAGAACAGCTCCAAAGATGGTGCTGGCTTCTGGCAAGACTATAACTGGTTTATAAACAAGCACAAAAGTTGCAGGATTTAGTGCATTTTACCTATTCTTTGCTTCAATCCTTTTAACACAACATTCAGATTTTTATCTTAAATTAGTCTTGCATTGAAATTACTTATCTATGACATGGGATACAGTCCATCAAGAGAGGACCATTATTCCCTTTTAGTCTCAGAAGCTCCCTTGCATTTCCAGCAACAAGATAATGGGCTGATTTAAAATCAGTAAAAAATTAAAAATTAAATGTTTAAAAAGAATCCTTGTCAATCAAGATCACCAGCCCTAAAGAATACAGGTTTGACAGACTAGTATAAATTGCTCAGTTCTGCAATTTCCAAGGCTGCACAGAAATCTGCTACAACAAAGTCCTGTGTTTGGGCTGAGGAGTCTGAGATTGATACAGTTCATAAAGACAAGCAGGTAACTTTCAAAGGCTGACTTACATCAGCCTTCAGCAGATTGTAAGTACGTTTTGACCTATATCAGGATTAAGACCTGCAGCATTCCAAATTGGAGTAAATTAAACTTTGTTTTATATCACCTGTCTCCAGTGAAAAATGGAGTAGTTTACAGGCAGAGTCTGGGCATATGCGTTCACACATGGAAATGGGTGGCATTGGAAGAAAGGATTAAGCAATTGTTTAAAAAAAACATGGTTCTTTCAAATTGTTTAATTCATAAAAGTGGCATTGTTGTTGAATCATGATAATCTATGGATATAACAGTTGAAAAGTTTGTAGGGGAAGATAATACCTTTTATTAGACCCAGCAGAGAGCTGGACAAAGCAGACAGCCTTTCAGCTATGAGAGCCATTTTTCAAAGCTGAAATAAATGCAGAGTCTTCAGTGTTAAAGGAAACGGTGGTCTGAGGTTAACTTGATTATGTTAAATAGTTAGACTATTTGGGCAAGAAAGTGCAGGGTACCTGAGGAGCATATGGGTAGTGTGAGCAATGAAAAAGCTGGTAAGGTCATTAGCTTCTGGTGGGCAAAAAGAGAAAAAGACAGGTAATTCATTGCCTGTGAAAGATAGAGGGGCTTAGGGAGGGAATTACAATGTGCTATAAAGCCAATCTCTCCATTTAATCTGTAATTTTTAGTGTCCAGCTGGGGTGTGCATTTTACTTCCTACACTCCTCTTCTGAAGGTGCTTTGCACATCTCCCTGGATGGTTAAACCTGAGCAGGCACAGATGGAATTGCTACTTTGTGAAAGAAAGGGAAAAAAACAAAATAAAACCCTAAGCTCCTGCTAACTGGAAGCTCCTGTCATTTACTGTTCATCTCTGTGAGTTTTTCCAGTGTGTGGTTATTGCACTTTTACTGCCATGGAAACAGCCTGGTAGCTGCCTCACTGGACAGTGCATAGTGTGTTCTGGGATGTGTTTGTGCAGGAATCAGAGGTTGTGATGCTTCTGTGGTGGTGCATTTAAAATCGTGGACATGGAGATATGCTGGCAGGTCTCACATGTTGCTCAGATGAAGCATGTCTCACAGAGCCATAGGAATTTTGATTGGAAGAGTGCTCAATTGGTCCAAAGTCCTGCTTTAGCAGGTGTATGGCAAGCATCAAATCACACTTTGTAGCTCTGTCGAGCTAAGCAAGCATTGAAAACTTGCAAAGACAGAGATTCAACATCTCTCTGGGAAGCCTGTTCCACTGTTGTCCTATGCTTCTCATGAATGTTATTCCTGATGTCCACCCTGAATCTTTAAATCTGTGACTTGTGGCCATTGCATGTTTTTATAGCATCTGCTGTCTGCTAGAGGATTGTGGGTCTGTTGGCTTGGACATTCCCCTTCAAGCTGTTGTAGACTACTCTTGGATTCTGTCTCTATGGGTCCTCTTTAGCAGACTAAACAAACTCAGTTCCTTCAATCTTTTTTTATTGGCCATATGCCACAGGCTCAGGGCTGTCACGGTGCACTCCACCAAACCTTCCACAGCTTTTAGGAGGTGCATTCTGCATCATCTTCCCTTTTGCTGATGAAGATACTGGACAGTATCAGCCTCATTATCAAACATTTGAGCACTCTGCTGGCTGCTGTCTTGACCATGAGACATTGATTGCTATCTTTTCAGCCCAGTGGCCCAGACAATCTTCAGCTCATTTAGGAGTCCATTTGTCCAGCCTATTCTTCCTCAGCTTCCAGACAGGAAGGATACAAGCCCACATGAACCACTCAGTATCCACGTCACCAGTTCTTTCATCATAGACAGAAATCAAGCTGTCTAAAAACAGAATCATAAAAACATTGGAGGGTTTTTGTTGGAAGTGAAGTCAAGATTGTACTATCTAGGATCCTGCTCAAGGCAGGGCTGACTTCAAAAGTGAGTTTAGGAAGCCTAACTGAGCTTTAAATATGTCTGATTATTCCAGTGACCAAAATTGCAATTTCTATAGCATGTACTTTTGCCAGGCACTTTCAAGAAGTCTTTGCCTTCCTTATACTAACCTTTTAGGCTGTAGAAAACAACAATCAGTCTTCCCTGTAGCCTTTTATTCTCTGTGCCACAATCCTCCCAGTCATCCTGGAGACCCCCAAGACACACTTTAATATGTCAGGGGTTTTTTTAAACTATGGATGTAGGCATGGTCAAACTGGTGTTCTAGATGTGACCTCACAAGTGTCAAAAAGAGGGAAATAATCACAATCCCACCCACACCCTGCTACCTGTGATCTTTTAATGCAGTCCACTCCTCAGTCCAAGTTCAGAACTGTGATTTGCTCTGATAAATCTGTTGATTGCTCCTCATTGCTACCTGTCATTCCTGTGTTCAGAAATGGATGTGCTCTGTTATTTTTCTAAGGACTGAAGTGAGGCTGACCAGCCTGCAGTTATCTAGATCCTGCTTCTTGCCTTTCTTAAAGCTGGGGGTGACATCAGCCCAGTCATCAGGATCCTCCCCAAAAATTACAATATTTCAAAAATTATGACAAGCCTCACAAGCATATCAGCCATATCTTTCAGCACCTGCTGAGGAGTTCCATCCATACCTACAGATTTTAATACACTGTTGACTTCCCATATAGCATTGGTGGGTGCAGACATCTGGGAGCAGGTTTTCCCTGACAAAAAGCCATTGAGCAGCCTTTTCCATACTTTTCATCACTAGGTTTTCTTCCATTCAGAAATGGACTCACTCTTTCTCTGAGTTTCTTTTCACTTCTGACATGCTTGTAAAATCACATCTCGTTAGTTTTTATGTTCCTGTCCAGTCTTAAATCCAGCTGGCCTTTAGTCTTTCTGGTTTTGTCCCAACACGTCTGAGCAGTACTTTTATACTTTTCCTTTGTTGTTTGCCCTTGTTTTCACTTCTTATGTGCTTTGCATTTTAGTTCATTAAGAAGCTCCTTGCTTAGCCAAGTGGACCTCCTGCCAAATTTCCCAGTCATGCTGAACAATGCCCTGAACCAGTGGTGCATGTTGAACTTCAGGAAATTTTCTTTGGGCAATGAACTGAGTGAGACTGGAGGGGGTGGAGAGCGTGAGAGGGAATGTGCTGCCAATTTATTTTCCAATAAAGGAAATAGATGCCAACTTTCTTCAACTGTGGATGAGAATTCAGAGTTATTTTCAAGGCTCGGGTGTAACACAGGTAGCTGCATACAATTGAGGGGATTTTTTAAATAAAGACACTTTGTATATGGTAGTGTTGTGGTTTGCTTACATATGGGGTACATTTTCACAGAATTGCCTTACAGGTGATGATCCTTTTTTGGGAGGTCTGGAGGAGGGGTGGGTTGGGTAGATGTAATATTTCCTCAAAGCTAATACACTGCATTTCAGGTTCTGAGTGCATACCCCAACATTTTTGCTTTATTTAAGTTATTGATTGATGGATAAATTATTGCAGAGGTGGGTGCACTGGTCTTGGTTTTGTGTGTATTCCATCTGTTCTTTATGCTGCTGCTTGTGACCAGGAAATTAGTGTTTTACAGAAAGTGATTAATGAAGCTGTGGTGGAAATCAATAGGTATTCTAAGTTTTCAGTCCAGGTGATGAAGTTTTCTTAGATTTTTTGGTAGCTGTTTAGAATCTCTTTTTCATGGTGACCCCTACAGCGTATTGGGGAGCACACTGTTCTTCCAGCTGTGAAAATGTCTGAAGAAATGTGTGCTAGTGAAGGCAAAGTTTGAGGGGCTAAGGGTAAAATGCATGAGCTGATCTGGTGCCTAGTATTACCTCTCTCCACAATGCTCTCCTTCCTGTCAGCATCTTTCTCGTACTTGAGACTGTAAAACGGGATCCAGGACTCAGCTGTGGTCCCACTGGTACTAAGTGTGGGGAGAAAATAGCTTCCCTTCCCTTGCTAGTACAGCCTGTGCATGGCTGGTTTTTGAGGGCTCACTGCTGAATCAAGTTCAGCTTCTTCTTCACCAAAGCCCACAAATCCCTCCAGCAAATCTTTCCAGTAAAATATGAGGCTGAAAAAAGAGAATTTAGCACTTCAGTCTTTACCATGCCCCCTTGACACTAGGTTTCCTGTTCCACTGAGCCATGGGGCCCCCAGTTTCATTTATTTGGTTTGTTGGGGTTTTTTTGCTACCAAATTACATCTATCTGCCCTTCACATCCCCTGATAATTTCAGCTCCCATGGAATTTTCTTAATTCCATCCCTGCAGGCTCAGGCAATGTCTACCTATTACCCAGGGAAGATGTTCCTATTTCTTCCTTCCACACCCTTATCTGTTTCACTTAATCAAGAGTTTCCTGCTCATTCATGCTGGTCACCTCCTTATTTTCCTGACTTGCTGCTAGTCTAGAGACAAAATGTGAAAGGGGACTTGTGTTCAGAAGAAATCTTTCTCTTAGCGTCTAAATTTGATAAATTCAGGCTTCAAGCAAGAAAAATTTATTCTAAGAACTTTCTTTTTGTTTTCAATTTATTTGATCAAAACAATATTAATGATCTCTACTAAAATAAACTCTCTTTCTACAAAAAGATGCAGCATGGAACTAAAAATCAGCCAAGAAAGCAAAAGGGACTGTCTTCAGAATGTTTTTGAGTGAAGACATCCAAAGTTGAAAAACACTTTCTATAACTCTTTAAAAAATTGGTGTGGGAGAAACAGCTATTCTAGGTCTCTTACTTAGGCAGGTTCTGAAAAGGCTGCTGAGACATGTTTTATTTACCCTTGCAGTTTCTTTCCCTTTTATTTAAACATAAATTTTATATTTTGAGTCTCAGTGGCTTGTGAAGATGTTTAAAGCATATTCTGGTTTCACACCTAAAATAATACTCATGACAAGGTATGTAAGACTTGATTTTGAACCGTAAATCTCCTAGAAATTAAGTAATCAGTGTAAAAAAAAAAAATTAAAGTACCTGAAAAATCAGTTAGGAGTGTGCTTGTACCTTCACCTAAATACAAGCAGAATAGAGTCATGCCCCAGCTCTTCAGTGATGCCATCCCACACCCTTTGTTCAGGATCAGGTTGAAGAATGGTGAAAACAGTCCCTGAGGCAATTCACAGGTGTCTCATCACCTGCATATACAAAAGTGTGATCTGTCTTATGGAAGTGAGAATGGCTCTCTGGTCTAAACCAAACTACTTTTTTTCCCATTCTTTAGAAATTTGTAAACTTCTCAGGGGAGAGGGTGAATGGGTGATGTGTTTTTTTAAAGTTTATAGTTCAATGTCTCTTCTGCTTTGAAGAAAACACTATGAGGGAATGTCAGCTCAGGCTAAAAAAGCTAACAGCCAGAAAGAGAAACCTGTGACTTGGGTGAGGACCTTGTAGACCATGTAAGCAATACAGAGAGCCCATTGTACAGCAAGAGACTGGATTTAATTTTAGTCTGCACTATCAACGTTTCTACTTCTACTGTTTTCTGTCCTCTTGGTTGGAGAGAAATTACGTACAAAATGAAACACACATGTGCAAAACAGGAAAAAACAAAGGAGAAACCCAGACATGTTCAGGACTGACTGAGGACAAAAAAAAACAATCTTCTAATCTGTCATTAATTATTCAATTTCCATGTTTGTTACAGATGAGTGACTAATATCCTTCACTTTTGATAGGAGTATAATATAAAGAGATGTATTGAGAGTATGGAGACAAATGGAAAAGGAAAAGGTTTCACAGATTTGTCTGGATTTCATTTCAGTCTGCATTAACAATATTTCTACCTCCACTCTTTTTCTGTTCTCTTGACTTGGTGATATCCTTTCCTTACTACTAACCTTCTCCTCCAGTCTGAGGGCTACATGAATCTTCCCAGTCCTGTCACAAAAGTGCTGCTTGTACAAGTAAATGTCCACTCACTTCATGTAATACCACAAAGTGATTTTACCCCCATTACACCTACACTGCTTGGGAACAGAGTAGAAATTGTTCGAGCATTTCAAGGTTAAGCAAGCAGTGGTTTGCTGGCCAGAAACTTAGGTTCAGATTTCAATAACCATTTCCTTTTTGAGTTGACTGCCAAAACTATAACAAAGCCAAAACTTTGAAGAGAGCAGAGCAGATGGCATATGGGTTTGCAGATCTCTGCTATGATGCTGGTCCTAGTTGATGCCAAACTGTTGTGCCTTAATTGTCAAATGTGGCTACCTTGCAGAGAGGATATATGCTGAGAAACAGACCTTGGTGGGAACCAAAAACGAAGGCAAAGCATCTTCTCAACCAGAAGTCATCTGGCTCCATTTTGCATTCTGCAAATTAACACCTCAGTGTCTATCATTACAAGTCTGAGGAATGACTTGGTCCCACTAAAGTGTTCTCAAGCAGTTAACTACAAAATATTGCTGGCACCAGTTGAAAAGTCCCTGAAATCAGCTAATTGCTTTACTCCCTTGCTGTGAGCTCCAGGGGTTGTTCTGCTTCTCGCACCATCCATCTACTTTTGGTCTTGCAAGCCTCAGCCTGCTCACCTGCACTGCTGCAGGGAGGTCAGAGTGCACACAGAAAACCTCATTCAGCCCCAAACCCTTTCATTAAAGTCCGCATGATACTCTTACAGATGAGCCTGTTGCAGACGACTTACCGACAGGACAAATGCAAGGAAGTCCTTGCTAGCAATGGGGTAAGTGCTTCTGGGATGCTTCTGGATCAGACTTTTTGGCAGCCCAGATGGCTTGCAGCAGGATAGAAGTAGAAAAAGCTGAGATTCTTAGCAATGAGGTGAATGAAACAACCCTTCCCAAGTATTAAGTGACAGAACAAAAGGATATGGCCTCAAGTAACACCAGAGGAGGTTCAGATTGGATGTTTGGAAAAACTTCACTGAAAGGGCTGTCAAGCATTGGAACAGGCTGCTCAGGAAAGTGGTGGATTTGTCATCCCTGGAGGTATTTTGAAGGTGTGAAGATGCCGTGCTTAGAGGCATGGTTTAGTGGTGGGCTTGGTCACAATGGGTAACACTTGGACTCAATGACCTTAAGGGTCTTTTCTAACCTAAATGATTCCATAATTTTATGAATATACATGAGGGCTCTTGGAGGCACCACAGTGCCTGCAGGAAGAACATGGATGGTCATCTTTGCTGGGCTGTGTTGACTGTCAGCTGAAATCATACAAGTGCCTGCCTGAAAATATCACCACATACCCAAGCGTGCTGAAAATCTGCCAGTGCCTCCATTTTAACTCAGAGTTACCTGAGAGCCTAAACAGAAGTTTCCAAAGGTACTAAAAATATCATGTGTTAAGAGAAATTAACCTCCACTTCAGGGCCATTGCACTGTGAAGTAACCCAGCCTTACTCCTCAAGAAGGCCCCGGCAGATCTGCTGTGGTCTCAGCACTCGCTCTTCCCTTGCCTGTGATGAGCTCAACTACACTTGCAGCTGTATCCACCTTTGGCACAGCATTCCCTGGAGGGATGCTCTTCAGGAAATGTTAGGAGCCACCTCTGTTCCCATTCAGCCACAAAGCTCTCTCTGAGAGCTCCTCTGGGGCTGTGCACTTAAAACTTGATCGCTCCACTTGGCGCTGCTTCTCTCTCCTTCATGCCTCTCCAGCCATCCCTGCTCCTCATGAAGAGACTCTTGCACAGCAAATTTCTCTCCCCACACATACACAAGGCACGTGGTTTTACTTTGGCTGATGCAGCAGGGATGACAGTGTGTTCAGGCCCTGCCCAAGACAGCTTAGCTACTCCTCACAGCTATCCTCAGTGAACACTAATGTTTACAGCCACATGATAATGCTAAGAAACAACTGTTCTGCTTCTTCTCATTTCTGTTTAAAAATAAAAATAAATAATAAGATCAAGTAAGTAGAATGCAAAAAATTGTCACTGCAGTTCAAGAGAGAATCATTAAGGTTGGAAAGGGCCGCTAAGGGCATAGAACCCAGTTATTAACCCTGCACCACTGTGTTCACCACCAAACCATGTCCCCTAGCATAATGTCTAGATATTTTTGGGTGATACCTTCACTTCTCTGTGCCTTTAAAATTCTTCAAAAGGACAGAATTTGACTCTCCAAATTGACTGAGCCCTGCTACAGGTCTCTTATTCCTGCTTTTTCCAATACTCAATAAATTTACTAAGACTGTAACAACCACAATACTTCCCTATAAAAATGCTCATGACTTTGTGCACCACAATTCACAACGTCGTTGCTTATCTACCAACAACTGCAGTACAGAACATATCAAAATTGTACCGTAAATCAAAAATTGTAATGAATGACCAGTAGCACTATTACACTGTCTACATGTGTGCTCCTCTTAAAAGTTTATCATATATTCAGTCCCTATGTAGACAGCTGTGCCTTTCTGGTTAAATTAAAACAAAGACTGCTTATTTCCATCTCTAAAATAACACAGGAAGCAAATTAGAAGGTAGGATAATCCTCTCCGTTAAAGAATTTGTGGACCTAAGAAGCAATACCACATTGCACAGCCTCGCTAAGGTTCTGTATATCTACCTTCACAAAAGAAGCAAAAAATAATCTAATTACCTCCCAATTAAAATAACAATAAATGTTCTTATTAAAGTTTTACAATTACCAAATTTTCTCTACCTTGGACTGTTCTCTGCCTTTCAGTGTTTGGCATGACTGACACCCTGGATATTGATAAAACATCATCTTTTAGAAAACCCTTTACAGATAGAGTAAATGCATGCCAGATTTTGAGATCTTTTATTTGTCTTTCACTAATCTGGTTTCCTTTTAAATGGGATTTTTAAAAACCGCATCAGAATATATTAATGAAGGAAATCCAAAATTGCTTTTCCAGCTTGTATGTCAATCCAGGCAAGAGATAATTGCTTTCTGCACGAATTTTAAAAACCATTGCTCAGTGACAATGAGTGGACATTCAGAAGAACTATCTTAAACATGCAGGCAAAGAAAATCCAACAACATGCCAGCAGTGCTCTTAGGGACTGAGAGGTGAAGCAGAATCGTGAAGGCCCAGCTCTGTCTGATCTGTCAGAGGAGAATGCCAGGGGAAAACACTGAACTTAAAAAGTAAATGATTTACAACCTCATTCTCATAAAATGAGTGTCACTGTTCTTACAGGCTAAAAAAGTGGTGCAAGTATAGTGGGCCATTGAGCTAAAAAAGCAGTACAAATGAATTTCCATAATCTCAGCCAGTAAAATCCTGCAGCTGGGAATATCTTAGTCCTGCAAAGCATTAGGCTACCTTTGATATAGGTATCATGTATCTGTCGAATGAATTGGTACTTCAAAAATACATTTTTAATGTAGAAAAATGACAGGCAGGACTTGGAGATAAGGGAAAACATAAGGATTAATTTTGTGTTATTTCACTTTCTTTTCATTTGCCCTTTGTCTGCCATTCTTCTCTTTCTCAAGGATTTGGGCACTAAAAGCCAGTGTAGTGATTAAGACTATTTTTGTGTGGTTTGTATAAATTTTTTTCTCCCCTGTATAATCTGTATGTCTCACAGACAATGCTTGAATCCCAAGCAATTACTTCAGTATTGCTTTATCATATGTGTCAATAGGGTTTAATCCACTGCCATTCATTGAACTGCTGAATCTGGCCTTGGGAAAAAAATTATCTTTTGTAAAACATATGCACCAAACAGCAATGATAACCAAAACTCCATTAATCAAATATTCCCCTATGGTCCTTTTGGAGCTTCTGTTCCTCAAGCTTCACAAGTCTTTTGCTTTGAGTCATTCCTGCAGCCCACCCTAGTTTAAAGCTTCTGTATAACACAGAAGATACTGCATAACACATTTGTGCTGCTGCAAGGTATGCTGATTTCTTATTAGAGCACCTGCAGATCCCTAAATCTGCTGTCACAAATGCCCAATGAGTAACTGAGAGTTTTGCAGAGTTTAAGATGAATTTCTAAAAACACAAATGGGTATCTAGTGGGATTTTCAAATCCCCATCATCACCTAGATCTCTCAATTGTAAAATCTCATCGATTTTACAATTTTGTCTGCATTTTCAAAAGATAGTTTTAACTCTTTTTCAGGTCTTCAGGATCAAGCTGGTACACAAACTAAAAACAAAGAGAGATATTAAAATTTATTTTTGCGAAGTTGATGATATTTGAAATCTGGAACTTCTATTTAGGCACTGTTAAAAATGGAAAAGCCCTCCTTCTATTAAGCCATAATTTTACCTAAAAAATAAATTATGACTTCTGGTTTTAGAAGAAATTTCTATTTTCTTACAGTTTCTCATAATATATAAGTTTCTGCAGAGCTACTGCACTATTCATTCAAACTCACATAAAACAACAAAAGAAAACATAACTACATAAATAATCAGAACAGTGCATATTAAACCATAGACATTGTCCATCTGCTGATGGCAAAGAGCTGATATAGCTTGATACAGCCTGGGGGCTGTACTTGCCATATATCATGGGACATCTACATTCTGAAAATACGTAGAACTGATATTTCTTACAACAATAGAAACAGAGCCATTAATAAATTTTTGCAGATTAGGATCATATAAAATGCACACTAAATGCACAGGTTTTCATAAAGTCTCACAAAGGTACATAACCAACTCGTACTGCTGTCTCCTGGCTACTGAAGCAGGCAGGAGGCTGAACAGTCTTTGGGCCACCAGACATGCACAACCATAATTGCTCTTTTTGTAGCATGTCAGGATCACACCTGGAAAACTCTGATACTTCACCAATGAATACCAACCACCCCATTTTATTTTGTACAGAAAATGGTTCTGGGTTTCAGCTGACAGATCTTTCCTTTGACATCTCTTGGTGCCAGCCCCTTTTTCCTCTCCAGCCATTCAGTGGATTTTGGTAGTAACCAAGCACTAAATGAAAGAGATTATTACAATCAAGCATAAAATATCAATGCAATTGAGCATAGCGGTCTAATATCACTCCCGCCTTCAAACATACCAAATATATGCAATATTTAAGACTGAAATTTTTTTTTTATCTTAGTTTCTCCAGGAAATGAGGAAATATACTTGCAAATACACTGCATCTTCAGATACATTTCCTTCTCTCTCTCTCCAAACCATTTTGAACCCAAAAGGTCAAATTTATATAATAATAATCGTATCTAATATGGTGTTCTAAAAACATTCAGCTTTGGAAAGAAGAAAAATTTCATTATAGACTTCACTCTACTGATTGCATGGAACCCTCCTCTTCCTACAGACAGGAGCAACCCCATAGCTAAGGCCACTTCCCCAGCCCTCTATCAGCATGCCACAGGAGCTTACCTGAAACCTCCCTCCTCCAAGGGATTTGGATCACTCATAGAAGTGGAAAGATTTCACTGAGATCTACCATGGGAATTTTGTTTTCAACAGGCAATTTTCATTTTCTGGAAATTTCAAACAAGTGAAAAGATCAGTGTGTATTTTCTGCCAAAAGAATGCAAAGCACATAATCAGAACAATCAAGACAGTGTAGAAAACATTGTAATATTAGGTACATTACTCCCACGCCTTCAGGAGCACGATTTTATTTTAAATATGGCATTGCAAAGTATGTATAGAGAAGCTAATCCCTAATATTTCTTTTACCTCTTGACTGGTCCTTACATCACCCTTCACTGATCCTTGCACCATCACATGATGGAGTGCAGCAAATTACATCCACCAACAGTCAACTCCAGATGCTAACAGCTACTAATTAGGGAGAGAGGGAGAACGCTGCTTTGCTACCTGTTGCCATAGCATTTAATAGACTCTGCTCCCTCAAACCCCAGTTTCCCATTCCTCCTGGCCCACAGGTGCCATTAGTAGAGAATAATGGTTCCCAAGCTGAGGTCTGCAGATCACAGACGAGCTGCAAAGCCTCACTTTGAAAGGTTTCCTAATTGGCAGCACACACGTGTTTTCCCAGCTGCTGCAGAGTATTAATGCTCCTGCCTTAGCTGGGCGAGAGCAGGTATGTTCTCCAGCTTGTGAAAGGCCCATGTCAGGTCCAGCTGCTGCTTATTTGTCTGGGGAACTTGGAGCAGAGTTCAATAGAGGAATTTCTTGTTGAGCAGCAGCAAAATGTCTCTTCAATAACAAGCTGTGTCTAGAGGCAGTACTTCAAAGCCTTCCTGGTTCATGTTATGAGCTTTCAATACTATCAAACCAGGACAAAACCTGCATGTTGTCATGTACCTTAAAACACACTCATGGCATTTCTGAAATACAATTACACATGACTCCTGTTTGTTCATGCGTTTGGGTTTTGATTGTTTGTCTGTGCTTTCTGAATATCCATTTGTACCTGGGGAAAGTGATATTTATTTGAAAGAAGCTTGTCACTGAAATTCAAGGTCAACCAGTGTTATGGTTTAAGCCCAGCAAGCAACTAGCCCCCACACAGCCAATCAGTCATTCTCCCAGAAGCTGGGGAAGAGAATGGGAAGCATAAAAGTGAGAAAATTCATGGGCTGAGATACAGGCAATTTAATGAATAAGGCAAAAGTCATGCTCACAAGCAAAGCAAGGGATTCATTCACCCTGTCCCATGGGCAGCAGGTGTTCAGCCATCTCCAGGTGAGCAGGGGTTCATCACATGTAATGGTGACTGGGAAAGACAAATATCATCACTGTGAACATCCCCTACCCCTTCCTTCTCCTTCCCCCAGTTTTATATGCTGGGCACAATGCCATAGGGTAGGGGATATCTCTGTGGTCATCAAGGCCAGCTGTCCCTGCTGTTTTCCCTCCCAGATCCTTGTGCACTCCCAGACTCCTTGCTGGTGGGTGGGGGAAGAAGGTGTGTGAACCAGAAAAGGCCTCGGCTCTGTGTAAGCTCTGCTCAGTAACAGCTAAATCAGCCCTGTGCTGTCAATACCATTCCCACCACGAATCCAAAACAAAGCCCCAGATCAGCTACCATAGAGAGGTTAAATAACTTTATCCCAGCCAAAACCAGCACACTGTCAGATGCTGAGTCTCCAAGACACAGAGCTAGCTATTACTAGTATGTGCAGTGCCACCATGAAATCTTTCTTCTACAGAACTGGTTTACATGAAAGAAAATTATTTAGTTATGTGTTAAAAAATCCAAGGATGGCCTGTTTTTTATATTTGTTCATCAGTATTGGATCCTGTTAGTTTGCTATACAGAAGATGGAACATACCTGTTGCAAAATGTCTATATTGATTCTATTTGCAAAGAATTTTGTGAGAATTATGAGTCACAGAGAAATACTAAAAAGACAGGAAATCCTTAAAAACATTTATCTCTAGCAAAACAGAGACAGCATATAACTTGATCTAAAAAACCTGTTTTATTATTCTGAAGACATATCCATTATAAACATAACAACTTTTCATAGGGATCATCATATTCATCACTCTGCATAAAGAAATTTGCTACTCTAGTTTTTCAATGCATTAAATTTGTAACTTTGTAGATTATATTTTTGTATTCACATGATCAGCTAAAATTTACACCATTTCAAGAGAACATCTTTTTTAAAAGTTGTTGAGCAAAATATTACCATTCTCTAAAATTTATCCTGGATTAATTTTCTTCCTGTATTAAATGGGTAAATATGGCAAGAAATGGTCTTCCTCCTCCAGTGCCCAAAACACAGTTTGTATGCATAACTGAAGCTTTCTCTGTCATTGTAGACATGGTGGTATTCTTGGCAGTCACAGCAGAGGATGGAGGGATTGCCAAATTTCCCTGTCCATTCTCTACTCTGGCCTTGTCTCCAGTTTCCACTTTCTTGCATGATCATTTCATCCACTCCCCTTTGTGTTGCTGTAACTACTCCTTCATTATCTCCTTCTTTATCTTCCTCCTGTTCCTCTTCACCAGACTGCACCTTCGTTCCCCCACCTTCTCTCGCATTATAAAACCATGGGTCCTGAGGCATTCCAGCTTCCCTCATGCCCTGTGTGGCTTCACTGGTCTCTTGTTACAGGTCCCTGCAACACTGAGGCCACAAAGAGCCACCACACACTGAAGGAAGCTGAAGCACTCCAAAGAACATAAGCATGGGAATTACCTTCAGTGAATTGATTTTAAGAACCAGTGCATAACAACCCCTGCTTTCTTTCCCCAAATCTCAAACCCAAGTGCCAGCTCCCATAACTCTGTTTTTTAATCAATTAACTTTGATGAAAAGTTTAGCTGAGTCCAGCCCACTTGCCCAGGAGAAAAGGACACCAAATTTAACTGCCTTCACATCCAAGTTGGCAAGAAAACACTGGAGTTTCAGGAGATGCCTGGGCTATTACAAGTGAAAATAAGCCCCAGCACCGAAATCCATTAAAGAAAATCTTATGCCATAGCCTTTCACTGTCCTTAAAATCTCTTGCAAATGTTATGGAGTAGGCTGATGAGCTGTCAAACATTGTCAAACTCACATCATCTCCCCAGATTCCTGTCTGCTGGGAAGCTTTTCCAGATGATGACAAATGGCCACTCTGCATGGAAAACGAGACTCAGCCGCTGTCCCAAAAGTAAAAGAAGACAGAAAAGGGATCATAGAAAAAAGATCACCTGTGTAGAGTTGAAAACCCCTCTTTTACCCATCAAATCCCTTCATTTCTGCTAAGGGTGTGGGTGCAAAACGGCGCTGGCTGACTTGGGCAACAGTGGGTTTTAAACTCTACTGAGAAGTAATAAAATACAGCTAGAAAAATCTACCAATTAAGAAGACAAGCTTTTTACAAAATCTCTTCATATAGGTACCAGGACATTAATCCCTTGGAATCTTTCCTCTCAGTAGAGTAATGCCTGTTCCTGCTTCCACCTGACAGGAAACTGCAGAAGGCAGTCATCAGTTATCCAGTCGCAAAGGGCTGTGTTTCAACCAATATAATTACCCTCCTCAGGCCAGGAGCTCCCACTTCATCAAATGGTTTAAATTCAGGGGCCACTATCCTGTGTAGCAGGTGCTGCCATTCCATGATCTCAGGTTTTAAAAGAACATGAACATCCAAAGTCCAGGAAAAATTATTTCTGGAGCATTGTGAGGAGTCATAATACAATGGTACTGAGAAATGAAAATCATTGTTTCCTTACAGAAGAGAACTTTTCATCATCTGTTAATACAAAGGAAACATTTTTTTCTGCCCAGCTTGGCTGGTCTTTTTTTCCTTTTGTTGAATATACAAGCTCAGTTTTCAATGAAAATGGTTCACTTATTTCTGCTATACTGCTTAGAAATCAAAAAATGCACAGTATTGACTTAAAGGGAAAAAAACAATGGTTAACAAGCACAGGACTATCAAAATTAATTTGTTAGGCTCCATTCAAACTGTGTTTCTCGCTATGCTAAGTAACCAATATTGTTTAAGGATTTTGAAATAAAATTGTTAATTGTTTGCTTATTCTTTCCTCTTTCTGATACATTTCTGCTTTGATAGTCTGGGAATACCATGCTAATTGAAAACCTTCCAGAAGATCTCAGTCCTACTCTAGTCTGCAAAGCTGAGAGACATTTAAACAAAGTGAAATGGAACACATCCAGTTGGGGAAAGGCTGTTACTCATTACAGCAGGGATTTCAAGTACCACATGATCACCCATCTCCAAAATACTCATTATCTGCCTGAAGTATCTGTCAAAGTATATTTTCTCTATACAAGTTACTAGAAAAGGAAATCATAGAAATCAAACACCGTTGTTGAAAAATACTTGGTGGAATAGATAGAAAGGAAAAACTTTCCAATAATGGGGTAAAAAAAATTAAAACAGAGAAAAGGGAATAAGTAGCTGGAGAATATTGTTTAGGAGTTATAGAAAAAGTTAAAGCAGGACACCAAAGCTGAAATGTATAACCAGGGTAGTGGTGATGGCAACAAAGTAATGCACACAAAAACTATGAAGTGTTCAATGTTTTTTGTGGGGGGAAGAAGGGAGAGATACTGCTTAGAAGAATATGTGAAAGTGTGTTTCATAAAAAGCAGTATGGATTCTTAGATTTAAAGACTATTGACTCTTTCCAGAGACTAAAAGTCTGAGTTGTTTCCTGCCAGTGTAGGTCCAACAGGATACAGTTGTAGGATACAGAAGAGATTTTCAAAGGCGCAAATTTGGAGTAGGAATATTGAGAACATAAAAGCCCTTATTTTTTACCAACAATGTACACTCATCATGGTGCTGTGCATCTCACTTATGTGTAAAATAACCCAACATGCAAGGGCAGAGAGTGTCTGTGCATAATGAGGGAGTGGATAAGGAGCAGGGACAGAACATCTGTGATTCCTTCCCAGCTCTGGAAGCACAAACATATTCCCTCCATTGCACAGCATCAGAAGCACCAAACCTGAATATCCTTACTCTGAAAGCATCCCAGAATTTAAAAACTGAATAAAGGGTAAAAGTAAACAGCATATGGAAGGAAATCCTTTTTCAATTATTGCAGTTTTAATTATTTCTGGTGGTTGCAACTAACCCTAGAATATCCAATTTAGAAACATTTTCTCCTTTAACACATTGTTTAATGTTAATCTGCTTCTGCTACTCATCACTATATGGTGTTAGTGGATACACCACCCAGCATGTTTTATGGTATATTTAAACCAGACATCTGGAGAAATAGCCATCAGAGTAGTTATCTCAAATACCTATTGTAAAAACAGACTTAATAAAATGAGAACAAATAACAGTGCTGGCAATTACCCTTATCATGTGTATTCTGGCAAGAAAGGTCAGAAGGTTGTTAGTCTGTATATATATGAACTGATTTTCTCTAATACAGTTTCTCACCTGATTTCCCATAGGTTTTTAGAGGTTTTTTGTTTGAGGGAACAGGGGGAGGAAAAGCTAGGTTAAGCTACACTCTGCCAGACAATAATCAAGTAACTAATGTGAGAAGCTGGTCCCCCTACCAGGTAGTCACTTATGTTTACAAATAAAAAAAATAACCTGTCAGAATCTAGAAAGATAAAAGGTGCAGTAATTTCACAGATTTTACAGATATGTACAGATGTCAACAGAGAAGTCACAGTCTCAGCTTTACTATCACACCAAATTTAACTATGAATTTAATTTTTTTTTTTTTTTTTTTTTTTTTTTTTTTTTTTGTTAGAGAACTATTCCAGGAAGCATTATTTTGTTGTTTTCTCTTTTTTTTTTTCAGATGGGCTCAGAGCAGAGCTCATATCTGCTGTGTGCTGCTCCAAGAATCCCAGTGCTCAATAACTCCAGAAGAAGTATAATCAGATAGGAACTAAAGTAGTAAATACACTGAAATAGTTTAAATAATTGTACAGGTAATTCTTCTTTTCTCACAGTTCAGAGCCAGCTTTAGGGAATTTCTATGAAGGTGGTGAAGGGGGGGCTAAAATAATATTTTTGTGTGAGGGGAATCTCAACCCATCCTGCTCATATCAGTTTGATGCCAGTGTCAGCAATAGGTACCCAGAGTGTGAAGAGTGATAGTAGGCCGGCAGGAGAGCACCTGAAGACCAGCACAGAGGAATTCCAGCCTTTCCAGCCAGTAGGTTACCTTTTGGGGGCCCCTGAAATGCCTCTATAGAAGTGAATGTAGCAGGAGAATCAAAGAAGAGGAGTTAAAGATGTGCACAGGCTTGCAGGGCTGTGATCCTAGTGGCACCACAGAGACATGGTGGGATGGATCTTTGACTGGTAAGTAGGAGTGGAAGGATACAGGCTCTTCAGGAAGGACAGGCAAGGGAGATGAGGAGTGGGCATCATCCTCTGTGTCTGTGCCCAGCTGACATGCACGGAACGCTGTCTGGCGATGGATGAGGAGCTGATGGAGAGCTTGTGGGTCAGGGTTAAAGGAAGCTCCAGGACAGGTGACAGAATAGTGAGGGTCTGCTACAAGCCACCTGACCAGGAAGACCAAGCAGCTAAAGTCCTCTACAGACAGAGAGTAGCAGCCTCACATTCACAAAACTGACCCTTGTGGAGGATTTCAACCACTCTGACATCTGTTGGAAGGACAGTACAGTCAGGTGCAAGCAATCCAGGACATTACTGCATTGCCTTGGTGATAACCTCCTTCTCCAAGGGACAGAGGATCCTTGGTGATAACCTCCTTCTCCAAGGGACAGAGGATCCTTGGTGATAACCTCCTTCTTCAAGGGACAGAGGACTTTGACATCTGTTGGAAAGACAGTACAGTCAGGTGCAAGCAATCCAGGACTAGATTGCCTTGGTGGTAACTTCCTTCTCCAAGGAATAGAGGATCCAACGAGGAGAGGTGTCATGCTGGACCAACAAGGGGTCTGGTGGGGGATGTGAAACTCAAGGGTAGCCTTGGTTGTGGTGACCATGAAATAATGGAGTTCAAGTTCGTTAAGGCAGCAACATGGGAAGCTCACTACACTGGATTTCAGGAGAGCAGACTTTGCCTCTTGAGGGGTCTTCTTGACAGAGTACGGTCAAAGAAAGCTAGCCAATATTCAAGGATCACATTTCCTGACTCAGGAACAATACGTGCCAACAAAGAAGAAGCCACGCAAAAATGCCAGGAAGTCTGCTTGAATATGCAAGGAGGTATTCAAGCCTCCTTGAAGGAAAACTTAAAAAAATTAAATTAAAAAAAAATTTTAAAAGCCTACAGAAAGAAGAAATGAAGACAGGTCACCTGGGAGGAGTACAGAGATATCATCTGAACAGGCAGGAATCTGGTTAGAAAAATCAAAGCCTGATGGAATTAAATCTGTCCAGGGACATCAAGGGCAACAAGAAAAGCTTCTATAGGTGCATTGGTGATGAAAAGAAGGATAGGGAAAATGTGGCTCCTCTTCAGAAGGAAACAGGAGACTGGGAAACCAGCATACAGAGAAGGCTGAGGTACTCAATGACTTTTTTGCATTCTTCACTTACAAGTGCTCCAGCCACAGTGGCCAAGGAGCAGAAGGCAAATTTCCCCTGGTAGATATGTCCTGAACAAAGGGAATTATCCTTTCTCATAAATTGTAGACAGATAGATAATAGATGCTTTCCCCATATATTATATCCAAGAAAACTTAAGCTCTCCACCTAATTCAAGTTTATTTCTCTCTAGAATCCATCTAGAGTACAAATACTTCTCTGCATTCATGCTCATATTTCCTTTTTTTCCTTTTTTAAAACAATACTATGAACACTGCAGTGCATCATCATATTGCATGGGCCAAGAAATATCTTATGGTTCCAGGAAAATAAAAACTAATTCTTAAATATTGCAGCTGACTGACCTACAGATACACCAGCTTTAATTACAAGTTTGATGAATATGTTAGTGAAATAAAAAAAACCACAAAGCATAAATCCCTTCTCAGGTGAACTTCATTTAGCACTTACACTATTCTGAATTTAAGACCTAAAACGGACTGGAATTTCACTCATGGTTTTTTGAAACTTATAGTCTATTTAAATATCTTTTTACACAAACCAAGCAAAAGCAGGCTGTTATTACAGAACAGCCTTATTCAGATTATATTCCTGTTTCTTGACTATTTTTTCGTTGATTTTACAGAAAAGAGGCAAAGGAATCACATGAAATTTGGGGAGCATTCTCATTGTTGCAAGGAAACATCCTGGAGGATGAATGAGCTATTAACATTCTCTCCTCAAGCAAGGAGCTGTCCCAGGAGATACATAAGAAACAAGAAATAACAAAGACTGAAAAACAAATTGATGAAACTAGAGATGGCTGCAGACCTGCAAACAGCTTTTCACACTTTCATAGTTACTGTTTGAATTGAATAGTTTAGATTTGCAAATAGATGGAGAAATCCAGTCATTTCTTTAAAAAATCTTGTGAAAAACATATTTCACATTAAATCCAATTTTAAAACAAATAACAATGCTTGTATTTAGTTTGTAAGATCATATCTTGTGTAATATTAAGGAGTGTTGAGGGGACAAACCACAACAGAATTTGAAACATTGCTTTTAATACTTAAGCTGGGATTCATTGTTTTAGTGCTCACAAGTTGGGTTTCCAGTGTTTTGCATAGGATTACACTGCAAATCAGTCAAGTATGTTTATTAGCTTCTCCTCCACCCTGGTTTACCTCAATTCCATGTATCAATACTCTTTGGCCTGGTTTATTTATCTTACATCAGTCCTATTTACAGCAATGAAAAGTCTAATTCATTACACAGAGGATCAGCAACATTACAGATCATTATACATACAGATGTATTTAAACATACACACCATTATAGCAAATTTAGGAAATGAAAGAGCTTGGAACTATCAAAGCCTTTAGCAGACATAAAAATGCAAATATTTCATGAAAAATATTTAAAACCAAGCAGTGATTAAACCATATTGGGATTTGTCCTTGGTGAAACCTGCTGCTGCAGACACCCTGCTATAATTCTTTTTTTTCTCCCCTCACTGCAGGTTGCTGTTGATGTGTAGGTTCAAATCATAAGCTTCAGCATTATTATGAATATTTCCCTTCTCACAAAAGACACTCTCATGCAAAAAATCTTCTCAACATCCCAAAATATTACAAAGAAACAATAATTATGGCTAATTGCTCACTCCCAGTACACTTATTTGTGGTTTACAATTTCAAAAGAGTGAATTGAAGACAGGTGCATAAAATAGGCTTAATGAGAACATCAGATAATAGTTGCCTTAGCTGTAAATTACTACTTTTACATTATGCCTTTTATTTTTAGAAGAAAATGTGTTGCTCGTAAAAGATATAAAATTAGTTGGGCTAGAAACTGAGGTTTTTTATTTCACCCCAGAAAAGGCATAACATACTACAGTGGTACTGAAAGCTTGCTAATGACATAATATTAATATTCACTAATACCTGGTGGGGTAAAGTAATATTGCTTGGCATTAGCTGTAACAAGCACCAAGTCCCACTGCCTCTCTCAGGGCAGAATTTCTATATTCAGTGCTTTATTTTATGATGTAAGCTACACCATTTCTCCTACTATGATTCTTTTCCCCTCCCTAACTGAGAAACTGTTTTTGCCCTGTCTCCCCTTTTGGTCTTTTCTTCTAAGCAGGGACACCACTCTCTTCTGCTTTTTCCTCTGAGAAAATCCTTCATTCAGTATTAAGTTTCTGCCTTTGTTCTGGCTCAAACAGAGATTCCCCTCTTTTATGATGCATAATTTTCCTCCCTGTTTCATAGCCTCTATAAATACTGCTATTTTTTCTCAAGGCTCCCACCTACGAGCTCTCCCTTTTTTACTTAGCAAGGGGCAAAGCCTTAGGAGCACACAGACATGCCCTCCTCTCCCCACTGGCACCCAGCACAAACATTGATGTGGGATGAAGCCATTCCCCTCTCTCCTGCCTTTGTTATGCCTCATTTTGCAGGGAGGTTCTATCAGCTAGACACTAGATCAAACAACATGAGACAAGAGACAGCAGCTGAAAGCAAAAAAGCTTTAACCTGTAGTGAGAGGCTTGACTTTTAGCCGCAGATAATTCCTCCTTGCCTTTCTCATTCTCCTGTTTGAGCAGCTCTGCAGCCTCAGGTCAGATTTGCAGATGCAAAATCCAAACCTTTGTCATTGAGCAAAGGCCCGAGACAAAAGCGTTCTCTTTGCCTTCCAAGGATAGAAATGTGTTTTGATCTGAGATAGACTCAAAAACACTCCCCAAAAGATAGTAAACTCTTCTATTTTAACAGTTATGCTGAATATCGCTTAACTTTGTTTCCTTTTGCTTATGTAGTGACTAATAACAAAGATTAACTTTGCCTTTGGGGAAAGTATTAACACCTTCAGAAACCATTGTGAAATCACTGCATGGCTGGGTGCCTACTTAGTTTCCTGGAGGTCCCACGGCTATTCCCCCACTCTAAGGCAAGGACAAAATATCCTAAGACGCAGGAAGTACTGCCTGAAATTCCCTGGCTTGTGTACTGCTGTTCACCTGGGAGACCAGAACAACACCATCTGGTCCTCAAGTTTATGAAGGTACAATGGCCCTTGATTAAAAAGAAGCAAGGAATTACCAGGAAAATGACGATGAACTGCAGGCTGGTTTTGTACCTCCAGCTGTGGCCCACGCACTCCCGGTTACTTGATGTGGCTGGAAGGCTTCCCCATTAATGCTGATGATGGATTATCATTAAAGCTTCCTGTAAACACAGGATATGTGTAGGTAGGTATGAGTGCATGCAGGCGTTATTTTTACCCTCAGCTAGATTCTCTCTCAGAACAGTAAGCACTTGAGGTTTGATTTTATCACAATGCACTTTTCTGCCTATTTATAATCATAATACCCCTGAACTTCATGAGGTAAGCCGTTAGATTTAGGAAGCACTTTCCTCAATTTGCCATACAGAGCCGATATAATTTGTTCAACATTTTCATCCCTCAGCATAAGTAGTAATGAATTATGTCCTCAAAACAAGAGGTAGCATTTCTTAAATTTTCATACATAATTGGAATTTCTAGTATCTTTTAAATTGTATTCTCTCTGGATGTAAAATTGATCCTAGATTTTAAAGAGTCTATCCTCAACATTCAGTTTTTGATAGATCCTCATTGTTAACAGCAAGAAGTATCTCTTTGCCTTGTATATACTCCAGCTTAAGTCACATTTTTCTAATTTTTTTTTCCTTTAATTTAACTGTAAATGAGGAAAAATTGTGGCATAATTTGGAAAATTGTTTCCTATCTGAATTTCTTATGGTCAGTTTCACATGGCTTACAGATTTCTGACTGACCAATTGTTTGAATGTGTTAGAAATTCTCAATGCCAAAAAAAAGGGAGACAGAAATGAATACTGTGTTCCCAGCTGTTTCCTAGACTAATCTTGGGAGAGAAGAGTGTCATTTCATTATGTTTTACAGTGGTTGTATGAGTCTATCAGTAACAGATCCTAAAGGATGTACAGCGCTATTTAAGCGCCAATACCAATAAAATTTCAGCAATTTTCTCTTACCTCACATATTTCTTAGCTGTGCTAGATCTCCAATATACTTCTTGGCATAGTATCTCCCTACTAAACACATACTCTTCATCTAGTTCCCTAGCAAAAGCAAGCCAAATCCAAATTCTTTACAACAACTCTTCAGAATGCATTTTGCAGATGTCGTTGTCACTTGCTCCTTGTTTCTTCTATCAGCTGTCACGGCTACACTGGAAATGTGTCCTGTGCTGAAGGTTTATGCATACCTGGAAAAGGATATCATAGTCTGAAGCACGGGGATTGTCCCAGCATGCTCCAGAGGACCCCTGAATGCAGATGTTAACACTCAGGAGTGCTGTGGGATCTCAGCCCAAGTGGCATCAGATTTGAGCAGTGTCCCCTCAGCTGCTGTGCAAAAGGGTGGGACAGCTCTTGGCTTCTCTGCCTGGTGCTGAGGCGCAGAAAGGCAGAGCCTGATTATTTGATCATCCTTTTTCGTGGCATCATGTTTTACTGGCTGGTTGACTTTACTGTGCTAAGGACATTTTTGTTTTTTCAATTTTTAGTACAGAGCTCCATCAGGAGAGAGAGTTCTCCATAAGGAAGGATAAAGGTTACCAGCACAACAAAAATTAACACCAAGCATTGTACAGTGTTGGTAATCTGTTATTGTAATCTGTCTTTGTATATGTTGTGGCCTATTAAATATCACTCCAATACTGTGTAAAAAGACTGTAGCTTTACATTTCCCACAGAAAGCCATGCTGTGGGTCACTGAGAGAGGCAGCTGAGGTCTCACAGCTACCCAGGATGGACAAGGACAGGGATACCTTCAGAGAAATGCCCTCATAGCCATGTCTGAGACAAGACACAAGATGTAAAGGAGGGTTCTGTGCTCCTCCAGGCCCCCAGAATACTCCTTCCCAGGCTTGGCATGCCCATCACGCCTACCCAGATGCTAGGCAGATGCCCAGAGGGTGGCTCTGACCCCTGCAAAGCAGCAGCCCTTCCATTCAGGTCCTGCTTCTGCTGTGCAGGTTGAGCAAAGAGCCATGCCTCACTGCAAAGGCACACCAGAACCCAAAGAACAAAAATATTTAAAGAAATCAAATGTAGCCCAAGAGAAAGATTTCCTTATTTATTTTTCAGGTGAGCATCTGAACACAATTTTTTCAAAATTATTTCTGCCTGCATGTGAAGCTGTAAGCATTGATGCCCCAAAGGAAAGGGGGAAACAGAGGATCACGCATCCACAGAACCCAAGGCCAGGAATAAACACTGCAGCCGACCTTTGCCCCTTGATAAAAAAGTCAGAGCCAGCCATTTTAAAATTTGGTTTTTTATCAGATGATCAAATTTAAACAGCAGCTTGCGCTTGAAGTAGTCCTGTACAGGAAAAAGTGGAATTTATTTATTTATTTATTTCTCTTCTCTGTGCCACTCAAGTGTTGTTTCAAATAGGATTATTTTGTCATTCAAGTTTCAAGGTTAAGATTTGCTGCTATTTATGACTCTAAAATCCTTCAAATCAGTAAACTACCACAGTAATTCCAGAAATATAATGAAAAAACTGAACTGAGAATTGAGAATCCTGTGGGCCATGAGGAATGGAATATATTAACATTCACCTCTAAATGCTTTTCTCGGTTGCTTATATATTAAAATATAATAATAAAAAAAGCTCCTTGCAGCATCTATGTGATTGCATGTTGGTCTCCTTTCGAGAAATACAAATTACCCTTTATATTTCTTCTCTGTGAGGGTTTGCAGCACAACAAAAGCACAGTAAACAGTGATGAATGGTTTTTCCTTCTCACTGGGGGAGCAGCTTTGGAGTGTCCACATGCTAATCCTGCCCTTACCTGGCTGAAAGATAAATCAGAGGGTGAAATTTTCTGACTTTCAACCCCTCCTCTAGCTGAATGAGTCAATTCTGTTCACATGTGAGTTAAAGTATTTTGTTTTCCTCTTTCATTTTTTGCCTTTGAAGAGAGAGTAAATTGCAACAGCCCATGCCTATTATTAAGACCCGAAGAGAAAATGTTTAAATTAAAGATTGTACAAACATTCGAGCAGCAGTGTAATAAGCTCCATTTGGGAGGTAATGCAGCAAGTTTTGTATTTTTTATGTTGTTCATTACTTAAAACTAAATAACAATTGCTAGTTTTATTGCTGCCATTTCACAAATGCTGGGATTTTCTCTGTTGGTGTTGAAATCTAGTATGATTTCAATTTTTTTTCTTCTTGACATTTTACTCTACTAGTTTAATATTGATCAGCAGATACATGCTGTAATCTCTACTTTCTGCAAGCTGTAACAGAGCAAGAAAATAAAAAAATCCTCTGGAAAAAGCCTAACCACACTGGTTTTTATTATAATATAAGGCTTGCATCTGAGACTACCACACCATCCCTTGGTTTTATTCCACTTTTTATCTTGAATGAATTACTTAATGATGGGAAGCAAACCTTTGCTAAAAGGCAATGTAGTGTTTAAATAGTTAGACCAAAATTCCAGCAAACTGTACTTACTATTTCTGAAAAGGACTGTAAAAGGAAGTGCCATCTTCCAAAGCTGCTATTTTGAAATATGTTAGAAACAGAGTACAGGACCAATTTCATCACCCGCCCATTCGTCTGTCTATACATTTCTGTCTGTCTATTTACTTCTCAGAAGCTCATTTCATTCTAGTCCTCAGAGAGAAAATTTTTTCCCTTAAAAGTGTTTTTTGCACCAAACACTTGTCACAGCCTCAAATGCTTAAACAGAGCCCCTGACAGAGAGGCAGTGTTACTTTGGCTTGGGTTATTAAATGGAATGCCATGAATGGCTGCCTGGTATAGCCTCTCTTTCCTGCAAGGTGCTGCAGGGGACCCAAGGACACTTTGTGCCTTTCATGAAGGCCATGTAGGTGGAAAAGTGAAACTTCAGCACAAGCCACACTAGCCAGGGGACTGGGAGAGAGGAAAATAATTCAGAATCTCTACTGCCTCCTTGTTGGCTGGAACTGTAGGTAAGGCATGAGGTATGTAGGCATGAGGTATATACATGGAAGTTGGGGTATGTTTGGGTGCAGAATGTGGCAGGAGAGACAGGATGGCGCCAGGAGGTGCCCAGAAGTAACACCCATTTAATGTCAATTACTTAGCAAGAAGGAGATGGGGGGTATTTTGGGTTGGTTTATTCATAAGTGAGAATTCTTGAAACTACACAACTTTGAGCAAATATTCTCGAAGGCTTGTGGGGTCCCTCCTACCAATTTTATCTTCTCATTGAAGTATCACAGCTGGTAATCCCATAAATCTTCTGAAAAAGAAAAGGTCTGCTTGTTTTTCCAAAGCTTTTTTTTTCAAATATTGCACTAGCAAAATTTCTTAGAAGATGGCCGTTTCCTGAAGGCTGCAGTGGAAAGCACCTAAAGAAATCATTGTTTGATGTGGTACAAGAGATTGTGGTTTGGGAACTACTAGAATAAGTGATTTTAGGGAAAGAGAAAATGAATGAACAAAGGCTATAACTAAGAATTTTTTCTAGCTAAAAGGCAGGCAGGCCAAGAGAGAGACCCAGTGCTTCTCTGCCCTAGGAACAGCAAAGTCATTACTCACAGGACTTCTCTGGGCTGGAAATCACTTTAAAAATGCAAAATGCCTTGGCACAGTCCCAGAACAGAACAATTCTTGCTGTGAGGAGCTATCAACTTGCTTTGTGAAAAAGAACTTGACATTTGGGATAGTCTATAAACACCAAGAAGAATAAGCTGGGAGTGCAACCAAAAGCACAAACCCATTTTCACAAAGTACAGATGGGGCCTACAGAAATACCAAACCAGAAGGATTGAATAAGTTACTCCTCCCTCTCACCCTCTCCTCCTCTATCTGTGTCTCTTTTTAACCATCCTGAGCTTTAGAAATGCCAGCTTTTTTAATCTCTAAAACCATCTGTGTAGCTTTTCTCAGTGGTATCCTTTCACTTACATCCTGTGTCATTGGTTTGTCTGTCTCTCCTGATGTTGATAGTGTTGTTAGCAGCTTCTCTTGAAGTTTCCTATGAGCTTACTTTGAATGACAAAGAGGTGTAGGGGAAGGACAGGCAAGGCAAAGCAAGTACAGAGCTGATTTATATAGCCTTGTGCATATTGAATAAGTTTAGTTCTGTCTTGGTCTATTTTTCTTTAGCAGCAAAATTTTTAACCACAGAGGATTTTGTAAGAATGGGCGATGTCTCCCCAGCTGCTGCCCCTCTGCCCTGCAGCAGGCTCCTCAGGGAGGACCTTAAGGCACTGTAGAAGTCTGGCTATTGTGATACCATTGTTGTTTATGCAATTATTTGATAAAAGTCTCCATGATGTTTTCTCATGCTGCATAAGAAAAGGGCCCTCTAGCTAACCACCTGAGACAGGGGATGTTCTTAAAATCAGGGTCATTGTCATTTTTCTCTTTTTTCTGAACAACAAATTACCTGTTTTGTTTTCACGGAATCCTGGTATTGAAATAATACATCCTGATTAATTATAATTCCTTCCTTCTACACTTTTCTCTGTGTCAAGTCTTCCTTTTTGCAAAGACTAAGTGGCCCAAAGGCACTTAACCGTAGCCCACAGTCTAAGGGCACTAAAATCCCTTTATTTCCCCCACTCCTCCAGGAATCCACACTAGCACTTTTCCTTGAAAACAGCACATTTTGCTGGTTATGTCTCTCTGGTGCAGAAACTGTGCTGGTTGTACGAGGAGTGGTTAATTCCACAGTTAACCTCTCTCAATCTTTCTGCCACGGCAGATGAGTAGGCCTCAAGATCAGGAGGCCAGGGAATAGGGTGGTGAAGCAGCTATCAGCTCTAAAAATATATTCTGCTTTGTTCTGTTCTGTTCACACCATGCCATTTCCATTCCATCCAGTCTGTATCATCAGCCCTATGACTTAACTCTTCCCAATCGATCTCCCTTCAGCCTTTGGCAAAATGAGCAAGTCTGACAAGTGCAGTCAGCCCAGCTACTGTGTCAGGGCTGGGCAGCCTCCTCCAGAGAGGCAGTAAAATGGGAATAGCAAAGCTGTTCAGAAGAACTTCTGTGCATCCTTGGCACTGATAACCCCTGTTTCAAGGGATTACGGAGGACAAGACCCCTCCTCAGCCTCTCATCCCAGCACTGGGAGGTCTGAGAACACCCAGAGCAGGACTGTGCTGAGGTGCCAGCTGGGCACAGGCAGCAGACAGCAGGAGTCCTGCCCACTGCCAAGCTTACAGGCAGCCCCTAGAGCTATCCTCCCATCCCTGTGACACCAGCAGCTAGGGCAGATGTTAGCTGCTGGATATGGATGTTGCTCCAAGCCCATCTCCTTGCTGCTCCTGGCAGGTGTGGAGTGTCACACTGTGTCTCAGCCTGTATTTTCCCTGCCAAGAAATAGAGATTTCTTTGAGGAACTAATAAACTAGCTGCTATCTGTATGTTCACTTGGCTACATGCCGATGAATACAGAAACAGATGAGGAGAGATTTGACCAGTGTTTTCTCCATCTTGGGTATTTCCAAGTGTCCTCTGATGTTCATGCTGACTGCTAGGAATCGTGGGCTGGTTAGACAGGCCAAGGACTCCTTGCTCTCCCTCCTCTACATATCTCTTTCCATTTTGCCCCAGGATTTCTAATAAACTTTGGAAACGCATACTATCTCGTTGGCTAGGAAGCATGATCATACTCATGTGAACAACTTACTACTAGGTCTTCAAACTCTGCTGCCCAGGGAAATCAAGGTTGGCTTTCAACATCAGGGACTCACAAAGGGTTTTCTGAGTCTCCTTTTGCAGCAGTGCAGATTTGGGAAGTGACTTGGGAACTGAAACCTCCTAAAATACAGTGCTCTTCTCCATCCTCAGCAATCCATGCACTTTACCAACTATCCTCCAAACAGGATAGTTCAAGGTTTCAATTATTGCACAAAGGGGCTGATGCTGAGTCTTCCTAGTACTCCATAATTGGAACAAGCCCTTTTTGTCAACCAAGAAACAAAACAGAGGCCCTGAGACCTTGATGTTCTGGCATACACAGAGTCCTTACAGTCCGCCACTGACAGAAGTCCATGACCTTTTTCCTTGCTTCCCATTCACCCCTGCAGTCTGGGTTTTTGCATGGAAAAGATCCAGCTCTTCTCACAGACATAAGAGAGTGCAGAGTTTCAACCCTCAAAGTTACCTCCACACCATGTCTTCAAACACCTGTCTGTCTAATACCATTGTTACAAGCCTCCAATTGTACAGTGATCAGCCATGTGCTTAACTGGAATGTGCTGGTTTAAATACAGCTTCTATTTGCATGTCTGTCATTGTACTTCCACAACTAAGCATGAACAGAAGAACTGTTGGTCAGTAGTTAATAAAACTGATTTTACTAGCACAAAATCTTTTTAAAATTCATTAGAAATCAGGATCATTAATGTTTTGCAAATTTTTGCACAGCCTGGAAATCTTCTGCAATCACAATGTTGTGTTGGGCAATACAAATCCCATGTAACAGCTTCTGCAACTTTGCTGACTGGTCCTTCCTTCCTCCTGCAAAACTATGCTCCTAGCTCTGATGTAATGTCTCCAAACAAGCAGAGCAGGTAGAGTAGAAGTAGAATTTATAGGTGTAGAAGGGAAGGAGATGGAGCATTTTCCTGTAAAAGGCAAATATTCGCATTTTTTTTCTTGATAAATATTTCAGCAATAATTCATCTGGTCAAAAAAAGCAGAAAAATACAAGTGCAGAGAAACACAACTTTCTGGACTGCTATCTTATGTAGATAAGCAGCAAAACTTGTCCTGGTTTCAGCAGTGCAAACTCACCCAATTACTGATTGGGGGACACAATCAGTGTAAGACTCCTCCACTGACAAAGTCCAAACTCAGAGCACTTTCTTCCCCAAAATGGTATTTTATCTTCTAAATTGAAATTTCTCCCATTTGAAAGAATTTCTCCAGCTTAATACAACATCATGTTGCTCCCACAATGCTGATTAATGCCTTCTTCTGTAGAGTAGGATGGAGACAGACAGCAAGATCCAAGGAAGTGGAGTAGGGCTGTGGTTTCCCAGCCATAACAGAGGGCAAATAAACTGTTCTTCTTTCTGGCAAGTTAGCAGAAATCAAAAAAGGGAATGGATAGATCTGCCTTGGGCAGAGTGACAGTACAGGGACAGCCTGAGAATTCACAGTTAAGCACAAGCCAAAGACCACAGTTTAAAATGTTTTTGACTCATCTTCTTATCATCTTAATTTTGAGCTGTCCAGAAGCCAGAGGGGCTTACCAGGGATGCCCCAGTGACACCCCATCATGATCCCCTCCCACATGTTGCAGCCCCATGCCACCATGCTCAGCCCAGACACTTCACCCTGAGCAACTGCAATCCACCACACTTGGTCATCTCAGGAGCAATATCAGCTACTTCATTGGAAAAAACCTGGTTCCTCAAGGCAAGCTGGGCTCATACAGGGGAAGGAGTGGCAGGCACCACACAAACATACAGGTGGCCAAAAGGAGCTTAAGCCCAAAGAGGATTTGAGGTCAGTGCCTCCAAGTGGAGTGCTGATGACTGGCTTATTAGTCATAAACTCTGTAAGGGGCAAAAACTCTTACCATTCTTCAAAACTATGTGTCGTAAAAAGCAATGGTCATGCTAGGAAGATAAGGGGAGGAATGTGTCAGGATCTGATCTTTCTACCTTATGTTTGAAGCCTCTATTGTTCACTCTCTTCAGACCCAAGGGTCCAGTTTGGCTTTTCAATTTGTAATTCACTAATCCAGATATAGCTCATAGAATATTTGAGATCACCTAACAGAATTTAATGATGTTATCTCACTGATGTCCAACAGTTGAGATAACTTATACATGTTCATCTGTAGGAGATAAGAGCATACAGGCACTTAGCAGTAAGAGACTCTTGGACTTGAGAGCATCTCAATAGTTCTCAGTACTGATATCTCAGAGCTGGAATTCAAACCAAGGTTTTAAAACACTGAACAACTTTATTATTCTTCTGTTTGTTTTATTAGCAGGAAAATGCAAGTTCTTTCATGTAGACTTACTGATAACAGAAGCTGGCTAGTGCTGAATGCCCCGCTGAATTCACAGTGGGTCTTGTGGAATAGGATTGTATAGCAACAAATGCCAACTGCTTAATGTCTCACTGGATTGTAGATTTTTACTCTTTAATAAGAAGGAAAACAGTTAAGGTGGTTTCCACTTAATTTTGCACATGTATAAAAAGCATGGGACTGACACTGACAACATAATTCAGGAGGATTAAATTACTGTTTCACACTCCTTGCAAATTAATAATACATATATTACCCCCATTCATATTATGCATTAAGATATAATTATTATTTTAAAAAGAAAAAGCAGGTCAGATGATAAAAGACCTGACACCTTTTTTTTAAGCAAATTATTCTTTTTTTCCTCCATGTCTCAAGATTTTCCCCAAAAGGTGTTAATGCATTTCAAAAGAGGAATGACAGCAGTAGGTTCCTTAGCTTTGTACTTAATTTTTTTGTGTGAGTCTGTGTTTACCATTTAAATTCAAGTAATTTGAATTAGGCTACAGCATGAGGTTTAAGCAATTCTGCATTGGTGAAACATGAGGTGGCCCTAGTTTGTTCAGGATTCCATCCATCACAGGGGTGGGAGTCACCTTCTGCCACAGTAGGTATGCTCAGCACGGTGCACAATTAATGCCACGGTGTTCTTCTGGATTTATTCAGCATTGCCTTCTGATGGGTTCTGCTCTCAGCAGCTGAAAAGTTACACCAATTTTATACAAACTCCTGCCGTTTCCACCAGCTCACGATTAAAGCGAACTGTCTGCAAGATTAAGCTCTACAGCAAAGAACAAGTAAAATAAATGAGAGGGCATCCAGCATCCTGCTAATTATTGTGCCTGTGCATGCACACACAGTCTGTGTGTGGGTGCATACGTGCATGTATCTGACTTCTTATTAGCAGCAAGGCCACTACAGAAAGCACTTAATAGTAAAGTCATCCAGGATTTGCCTGCTTCATCTGTTAACATTTTTGCTAGACTTTAACCTGTTGGACTGAATTATTCTAGGCAGATTTTCCTGCGGGCTGTATACTTAGGGAAATATCCAGTTTCAGACTATTGGTTTGTTTCTTTTTCTAAGAAGAAGTTTAAGGAAAAAATATATATCCTAGCCTCATCTCGAAAGGTTAACAGTGCAAATCAAGCCAAATGTGACCGTGCCTTTCTGAGATCACACTCCAAGCACAGGGAAGCAGTTAAATTCCTGAAAGAGTCTGTGCTCCCAGGGCACGGGCCCCACTGGGGTGCCTCAGCATCGCCCAGCAGCTGCTGTCCACGGCTGCTGCTGCTCGGCTGGAGACAGCGAGCAGGGCTGGCAGTAGAGCCCCCGCCTGGCTCGCTCCCAGGGATGACACTGCCCTCTTCAGCCAGAGCCAGGCTGGGCTGCTCAGGGATCATTGCCTGGGGAGGGGGGACAGACGAACCTGTGTCTGTCTGTGGTGGGTCTGCCTCGAAGAGTTGGGGAGGCACCTGGGGCTCCAGCACTTTGGGGCTCCTGTGCTTTCCCTGTCACCAAGTGGCTGTGATGCCTGCTGCCAGGGCTGTGCTAGCACTGAACCACATAAAGGCTGTGGCTAACTCTGTGAGCTTTTCACAAGGGTAATCAGCAGAGATCTTTGGTGGCTGAAATTAGTGGCACCTCTGGACCACAATCCTCCTTCTTTTTTTTCCATCTGAAAAATTAAGATAACAATGTCCTTTGATCTTAGAGAGGGGAAAATAGAATTCAATGCTATTTGTGATTCACCTGAAAACAATAGCGGTGCCTGCCACCAAAAAGCTGCTGATGGAATTAATAATTATGTATCCACATCACAGCTTGAATAGAGTGCAATATCCGAGACATGAGGCCACGTGCTGAACTATGAAGATAAAACAGAATATTGAAAAGCTGCCCAGCAAGTGATCCTAATCCATCCCAGCCACCTGTGGGTAAAAAACATGTAGCTGTATGATGGAGCACTCATTGTAATGTGAACAGAATTCAATTAAACATGCACAGGCAAACTTGATTCAGGTATTTCCTAAATTCTAAGGGCTTGCTTTTGTAAACAGTAATTTCCTTTCAATGTGTATTTTTGAACATGATGTATGTATATGTCTTGTGTACAAATACAGATATGAATGCACATACGTGTGCATTTGGCTCTGTTCCTCATTTGGCTTTCACCTCACTCTGGAAAAAAAGATTGCCTTCACTTTGTGGGGGAAGGAAGGAAGGAAGGAAGGAAGGAAGGAAGGAAGGAAGGAAGGAAGGAAGGAAGGAAGGAAGGAAGGAAGGAAGGAAGGAAGGAAGGAAGGAAGGAAGGAAGGAAGGAAGGAAAACTCTACTCTAATAAAGTGAACAGTACAGCTAGTGATCTCCAGTGCTTTAAACAAAGGGGTTTTAAAAGTGCTTATTTGCACGCTCAGAAATATTACAAAATATTATGTGTCTGGACATATACTTACCAACCTGATTATCACAGCAATCTCAAAATCTTGATCACACATTAAATTGGTGCGACTGTCATGAATATCCTTAGGTGTACAGTTGCTGATGCCAGTAATATCAAAGTTCAGCACATCTTTATTTTCCATATGCTGAAGACACCAGGGCGATCACTTTCAGCTGTAGAGATAATTCATCCTGTGCAATTTTAAGCCATCTCAAAATATTAGTGTTTGCAGCACTCCTAAAAAATCCCCAAATTGGGGTGCTTGGTTTAGCTACTTGGAAATTCAGTCTTGGGAGAATTCAACTCTTGGTTTTGCTCCAGAGCAGCAGTGGCAGATTAGCCATTTGCATCAGAAGTGGCCAGCTCTTGCAGATAAGGCAGCAGCAACACAAAGGGGAACAGTTTGAAAGAACTCAAGTGCAGGACTTCCCAAATATATAGCTCCACTGATTAAAAATCAGCACGACATTCACTATTCACAGTCACTGCCACGGTGGCCTTGCTGGGTTTCACAAGTTTCAGAGGGGAGTTTATTCTTGACTTGACCCCACTTGTGTCATCTCTGCGGGATCCTGGTCAACATGCTGCAGAGCATCTCATCAGTGACACCCAAACACTGCATGGACACCCTGGGGCGGCTGCTCACAGGGTGTTTGTGGAAGAGGACACCTGCAAACACACACCAACCTGACGTGCCACACTTACGGGAATTGAAAAAAATACCATCTCAGCATAATTTTTTTCTTGCAAGAATTCTCTAACCAGTAATGAAATAGCATTAATGAAAATGTTCCATAATAAAAATTCAAAGTCATTACTCTAAACACTGTAATGATTTAGGATTACTGAGCAATTTGCGCAAATTAATTGGAGGCAACAAGTTAAATGCAGTTTTCTACTATTTAATCAAGCCAAGCTTTTGGGTCAGAAAGAATCCACAAATACCTGTAGCAAACACATCCCTGCCTTGCACTCCTGATGTTCCCTCTAGCACTGAAACATCCAGCATTTGAAGCTCAAGTGACACACCAGTGCTGGACTAGCGTGCCTGTACTAGTGCAAATTACTGCCTAGGTAGTTTGTCCAAAGTTTTCCAGCAAAACCTATGATCCAATCTGTTTGTATAAAATCCTAAGGCCACCTTCATTATTGGGAAGAAAAAAAAAAGGAAGTAGCTTTTCTTTTGAACAGGAAGTAAACCTTACCTTGTAAACACCAGTGAGGATTTATTATCTAAATGAGTTCTTCCCATGGTGAACTTCTCAATGACCTGCCTGCCCATACTAATGAAATCAACCCACCTTTCTTGTTTTGAGCAATGCCTTTAAATTCCTAATGGGGTCCTCACAGCCATGTACTATGCCTGACCAGTCAAAGCTCACATCTCTAACAAGTTTAGGCTTTCTCAAACTTTGAAAAACATTTCAATAGCTATCTCTAAAATTGCTGAGGGCAATAAAGTTGAAAAGAAAAATCTAAAAATAGATCTCGTTACTTTATCTGCCTGAAAAAAATCTTGGTATACCTGACATAAATGCCACCGATATTTCAAAGGTGAAATACAGACAATTCATTTCAAGATTCCTTATCAGAAAGTTCTATCCCATGCTAAAATAATGAAAATATTCTTACACCTGAGTAATGAAAGTGGGCAGTGACAACACCTACAAATCAAGAATATTTTCTCAACCAGACAACTTCTGATTAAAGTAGAGATTACACTAGTTTTTGGCTTCACTTTTTATACCTATGTATAAACGTTATATCAGGGTGTGATTTTACAGTTATTTGGGCCTTTAGTTGACACCCCCTTCAGCAAAGGATTAATACATCAGAAGAAAATGAAAATAATCTAATGGTGATGCAGGTTGTTTGAAACATAATGATTTTCCTGAGTTGCCAAACTCCTTATTCCATATGTTCCTGTTACAAAAGCATGTATAATGTGAATTAGAGAAAGAAAAGGAGGCTTGTATTCACATCTGGACTTCTGACTGTTACCATTTAAAAGGGCTGTGAGGTACCTGTAGGTACAACTCATTCTTTTGTGATCAGTGCATTTAGCAGTTTATTCATCTTAGGGAGAGTTTATTTGTTATTTTGCAGGCTGGACTGCACTGGAACTTTGTGGCTTTTCTCAGTGGAGCTTGATTTCCTGCTGTCTCTCTTCATCACCTTTCTCCTTTTGTAGATTCTCCTGCCATTCTCCTGCTTGTATCTCTGAACAGTGGGCATGCTTTTCATTTTAAAAATTACTCCTACTGTGAGCTCACTTAACGGGGTTGGACATCCATGATTTTTCTCTTCAGTGGGTCTTTCTGCTTTTGATGAAAGAGCTCAGGTCAGGTGTGTCCTGGTCATTGCTGCTTCCATCCAAAATGAACTGCATTTATCCTTTTTTTCCCTGCTGCCTCCTTGTCTCATCAGTTTTGAAAAAGCCGCTGTTTCTGGTAAGCTGTACATGCAAATACTTTTTAATTCTCACTCTCCACCCAGGAGACCCACACACACACACACACCATTCATGGCAAACACCTACTGGGCCTGTTAGCCAACAGCACTGAGACATCAAATTGGAGGTCCTGTGCAGAGAAGCATTTCCAGGCTTTGGACTATCATGGAGACACTGATGTCACCAGCTTTTGGCTCCTCACCACAGCACCTGGGTGCTCCCTCTGCAAGGCAGCTTGCTTCTGACAGCCCCTATGGTGGCACTTCTGACCAGGTGTTGCATTGTAGCCACTCTGCACAAATTTCCTTTGGTACCCTAAAGAAACATCACTGCTGGTCTTAAGAAGCAGTATCACATATCAAATGGCAGCTTGTGGTCATTCTTCATTGTGCTGTATCAGGCAGTTAAAACTGGCAAAATTGTTATTGTCTTTTCTACCTATTCAACCTACCACTCAGTGCCACTCCGGTGGTAACTACAGCCTGGTAAAGCACCATAGTTACCTGTGACTAATTTTTATTCTGCTCTTTTCATCCATCCTTCATTCACTGCAAAGTCCAGCATGTTCCTTAGTCAATACTCTGTTGTTCTTCCTCAGCCTAACATGCTTGCACAGGATAAAATGCTTGATGAACTGCATCTCTCAAAAGAAATATTGGAGCCTTGGAATAGAGATATTATCCTTTCACCCCATGTTTTACTTATTCCATGACAATGCTATTTCCAGGGGGGTGCTACAGTGATCTTTAAAATGCATGCATGTGGGTTTTATTTCAGATCTTTCAAAGTCAGGTACGTGCTCCTGAAAGGAAAGCAAAGGTCTCACAGTGAGTGCAGTGCACAGGGATCACTGTGATTAGGCAAGTTTCATTCCTGGGTATTGAGAGCTCTGGACTGTAATGCCCAAGCCCTAAATAGGAAATGAAAATTACAGTAGCAGTATGCCAAGTGGAAGTCTTTAATTCTCTTAGATATCCTCCTACTGTACCTGTGAATTTATTTTCTTTAAAAAAAAATCTTTTCCAACAATTAAAAAGGTCAAGTAAAATTAGAATATGGAAAATGAAGGTTAACTGAAGAAATCTCACATAATAGTTCCTTCCTTTTCATCCTCATGGAATGATGAGTTCTTTCAGGACGAAAGTGAGGGATTGTTACAGCCCTTGCTTGCACAAACATAGGTGGAATAGCATGGGTAGAGCCCTCTTCCACAGCCCTAGAGACATGAGTTCAGGGCTTTCTGCCCAGGCTTAGACAACACCTCTCCTAAATAATGTTCTTTATGGGAAGAGAGTTGACAGCTACATTATCAAACACCTCACAGTACAGTGCAAAGAAATAAACTTGGAACTGTGAATTCCATGTTACTTGTCACCTCCAGGCCATATATTCAGACAGTTCTTTAGCTTATCCATTTGTTTCTGAAGGGTCAAAATTAAAGCTGGATGTTTCCACCACCTTAACAACAACATTAGAAATTTTGATGTGATTTAAGGGCATCTAGCCCTGCTCTCTACAGGCCTGGGATGCAAAATTACAATATTTTGTCTTTTGTACACCAATCACATTAAAAGTAATATTGGTGTAGTGGCACTATTTTTGAAACCCTCTACTAGGAGGGCTTGGGACCATAGACTCCATTATCAGGCTTCTACATTACCCAGGAGGAAGTAACTACAAATCTAATACAAATGACTTGTATTGGGGCAAGATCAGAAGAAGAAAAGCCTCTACTCTTCACGGTATTCTCGGCTGCTGACTTTAAACAGCACCCATGGTAAGGGACCACTCCCTGGGGATCTGTGATGTGTGGGAGCAAGAAACATGTCTGAGGATACAACACTTCAGAGAAATAGCAAGGAGGCCTTTGGGACCACAAAGATAATGAGCTGAACTCACCTGTGTGACACTGGTACAACCTCCTTGGATCTTAACTGCTGGCACAAGGTCACCGAAAGCAAAAAGCTGCACTTTGCATGTTAGCACTGAAATTTGCTGCTCTGAAAGGATCCTGTGAGAAGTGATGATGACGTGGAATAAAGCTTATTTTGAAAAGAGAGGGATTTTTGAAATCTAGGCTAGAGGTTATGACAAATGACAGTGATATCAAGATTCAATAGCTACAGAAAGATAAGAAAAGCTGAAGATTTGATAAAAAAAGAGAATTGTGCAGTAGGAAGCTGACTGCTAGCATTGTACCTCATGAGGAAGCTAAGAATACTTTACTGCACAATTAAAGGTACAAAGGATAAGGGAAAAGTAGCTTAGTGTTTTTCAAGTCAAAGCTAAAAATGGTATGCATAATCAGAAATTATACCATTCCTTCTTGGAAACAAGATTTAGTGGAGACTTTTTAATAAGTCTGCTCTGGAACATTCTGCTAAAATAAGCACAGAAAAATCAGGTTGTCCTGGTTTTTTTCAGATGTGCTCTTGTCTTTTTGAAGAAAAGCTTTCCTTGTCCTTCAACAAATTGTTATTGTCTGTCAGTGGCCACTACCATTTAAAAAGCATGTTTCTCTTAAGTGCTTTTTGTTCACAGAGCACCTTGAACCTAAAAGAAATGGAGACCTTTAGAAAGCTAATGGAAGTTTAAGGAGCTCAACACCTGTGATGAGAAGGTTCTGGTTTTCTAGTTTCTCTCCACTCCCTTTTAAACTACCTTTAATAAAATAATGTTGAATTGCTCAAAGTAATGTCCACACACAGGACTCTGGATGAACAATGCTTCTCATCTTTTGTTTCTGATGTTTATGACACAGCCCTTTACTTTTGTTTTAGAAAGCTGAGAGGAAAAAACAAGACTTACTGTAACAATACAGTAAAGACAGGAACGTGAAAAACTGTACAACAGATTCAAAATAGGCAGTCACTTGATGACTGTTCCATTCCTGGATTGATGCTGAAATATGAGGGAAAGTGCCAATGCATTTGTTGAATGCATAAAATCTATGAGGCTGTCTGTCAGGCGGGAATCAGTCAGGAAGCCTGGAGCAAGGATACCCATAATTATGCCGTCAAAAAGCTTGCAATAAGCAGCAGAATATTTTATTTGCCGTCAATCCTACAAAAAGTCTTTTATAACATCTGTGTCAGCAGATTCCAGGTCCCAAGAGGTGCCACATTTTGAAAGCAGCAGAGAACTCAGTAAGGGTTTGAGTTGTGTTTGCAAAGTACATAGTGTGGAAAATGTCACCTTAATGAAGTTGTAGGCGGCAAAGGATATTTCAGTTTTGCCTGTGTTTGAGGTATTACATCTCAAGGTGAGCTGGACTTTCATGTTGATGATGCTCATTTAATTTTCATTGTTTAGTGATTCCTGTTATCTAATACTTGTACTTCAATAGCAGCTGAAGTCTTTGAACAGCCCCCTCTCACCTTTGTGCTCTTCAGTGTGCAAATGCATAAGAAAAGTCACCTCTCTTTATGTGTTAAACTGACACATAAATCCTGGGAGAGGATGTGCTGATGGGAGCTGCACCATATAGTCATTTCCTCCAGCAGAAACCCACACCAAAATTTCCACACAGGGATGATGTCAGTGTTTACAGACTAAGGCTCTTCCCATGAGCTGCAACACCACGGCATACTGACATCGCCTCTGGGTACAAGCTGGCTCATATCTAACAAGTGTACATCCTTGTCACATCCTTCTGCACACCCAGTTCAGGAACTAGCCCAAAGGAAGGCAGTATTTCATAATTAGCCATAGCTGCTGAGAGGCTTTACCAGGGTAGAGTGCTCTAACACAGCCAGGAAGTTCAGTTATCAATGCTATTTACTGGAACATTTGTTTTGGCACACAAGACAGACATTGCTCCTTCACTATCTGATATTACAAGGTGCATCCATATGAGTAAATAGGGGTCATTCTCCAGCTCTGAGATCCACTGGCACAGCACAGTCATTTGTATGGCTACATTTCTTTGCTAAATGGGGGGTCACATCTGACCTGCAGTCAGGCAGGTCCTTAGCCTGTGCTAGCCCTCAGACTGTGTCTGAAACCTAGGAGGGATGATAACTGACACAGGCCAAAACCATGTCAAGGACCTTGTAATGTAAATTCCAGTATGGATAATCCCAGGCTAATATGCAGACCCATACCCTGGCCTGGTTCACTGCCATAGACAAAGCCATATATCAGTAGTTTAAAAATCTGAACTTTTCATTTTGGTGACTGTAAATACAAATATCCCACTGTACCTCAAAGAAGTTGGAAAACACACTTCACCATTTGCTCACTCTCTGAGTACTCATATGTCTTAATTTATTTCTCCTGCCTTGATAAACCACTCTGAGGTCAATAGTATCAAATTCAGCTAAATTGTGTCATAAAGCCTCTCTTATGACAATTTGTAGTTACAATGTAATTATCTTAATATTGTCTCTGATGAGTCTCTTTCATAGATAGAGATTTTGATTGTAGCTGTGTCTAAAAAGAAGGGAAAAAAAACCAAAGCCATGCCTTACTGAAGCTTTTTTCAGTGACTGTTTCATATGGTGCCTGCTCTACTGGAGTTCTGTAAGTGGTATGTGAAGCAAAAGATTCTGCTTGTCAGCCTGCTTCACAGATCCACTGAAAATAAACACATCAGACATTGAGCTGAGCTAATGGCACACTTGCTTCTGGTTGCTCTTTTTGTTTCGGGTTAATGTTGTGCTCCTGCACGTACCATCTGGAGAGGGGAAACAGATTTAATCAAAAATAAAAATAGCTGGTTTAGGCTTAAGTTTTTCTTTTGTACTATGAAGTGCAGGAAGGGAAAATGAAAGGGTGTCATTTGCTCTGACCATTGAATAGAATAAGAGCAGTGAATGCCAGCAGGTCTGCTTCTCACCCATGAATCCAGCACTTCATTTGTTTGGGGGGAAAAGCTCTGCACACCTTTCCACTGAACCTCAGCAGTGCTTCTCAGTATAAACAATAGCTCATATTGTTGAGGAGGCTTATCGAGAAAGTTATGTCAGTAATGATGGGGATTTTCAGCTGGCATTCTCTGGGATTTGTGAAGCATTTGCTGCTGGTAAGCGTGCTGATAAGCTGCTCGCTGATTAGAATATTCTATCTGCAGTGCAATCGAGCTTCTGTTTCCCTGACATGTCTCCTCTGTGTCTTAAAAATACCAGAAGCACAACAGCTTATCACAAGAAGCTATATGAATTCAGAACATGATTCTTTTGCAAGATCGTTCAGGTTAGGTGTCAGCACAGACTGAAAAAACAAGGCACTAGCAAAAGGTGAACGTAACAAGCATATCTCATAATCTTTCAGTTGTTATAGCCCTCATTCTCTCATTCCTGCACTTTTTGAGTATTTGTAGCCTTCGCTATCCTGGTGTCTGCTTTTGACTGCAGACTCCTCAGGGCAAGTGTGCCTTTGTGTCAGTAGTGCACTGTACCCACTAATGGCACTGCACAGGCAGTAATGAGCAAGCCCAACACAAGTGGCCACAAATCAAAATACCAGCAATAGCCTGGATGCTCTGCTCTGTATTGAGATGCTTAAATCAGAATCACCTGATAGTTTATCTGAATAATCACACAGGGGACCTGTATGTTTAACAAGTCTAATGCAAAATCCAACAGCAGTCATGGAGACTTTCCTATCCCCATCATGGCATCTAATGACAGAAGAGCCATAAAGGACTGACTGCAGTGATGACTCTCACATGGAAAGCTGACATGCCTAAAACAATCAGCACTGTCCGGGTTCACTCAAACATTGTGGTAGACTGTATGCTCTTGAAAACTTCACTTCTCCTTCTCTTAGTAGATGTGGAGAAGGCCAAGAAGAAGTAGATATGCACACCGACACACATTTGGCACTTGTCAATGTTGTTTACAATTGCAAATATAAAATGTCACCAGTGTTGAAGCCCTCATCTCAGGAGCTAATCGGTGCTCACTGTTAGGGCTTTCACTCTTTTTTTCTTCTAAAAGCTCTTAAAATTGGTAGAATTTTGCTTCAGATTTGAAACTGTTGTAATATCTTTGTAGTGTCTAGCGAGTGAGCTTTCCTGTGTTGTCTTAACAGCAAATGTCTTCTCTGCATTTGCCATGTGTGTATACAGAAAAACAGACTGACTCAGCCAGATAGCTATGGTTTCAGTTTTATCTGCTGTACTTTATCTGCTATATTTATATTTTAAATAATTTAGGTAATTTTTGATATATTCAAATTCTCTGAAGCCTGTAGGGTGAGAACTCACCTCACTCTCTACCTCTGAAAGTCCTGAAGTCCTAACTCAGATATGAGGAATAGCCATGGGTTATGTTGTAATTCAAATAATCTCAGATCAGTCTCCTCTTTGTCTTTTCCCTCAAGCAGAGAGATCTTGGGCCAGTCCTGGGAGCAGTGAAGAGGATTTTCCCTGCCAGACCAGGAGGGATAGCTCCTATGTTGCAACAATCTGGAGTGCATTCCCTTCTCTTCCCAGCCCCTGTGCAGAGCTGGGATGAGCAAGTTGCCCTGCCTGCTGCCTTCAGCCAGGATATGAGGAACACACAGATAGATACCCTGATATGAGGGGCCACAACCAGAGCAAGACAGAGCCTATTTATCCCTCAGTATAAACTCAAATTTCTTTTGTATTTTTGTTACAGAAACTTCCCTGATGCTGGCAGTCACACCCACACCACCTGAGCTAGGACAGATCCCTTCATGGTACCTGACAGATGCTCTGCTTGACTCCTGGTCCTCACCACACTCAGTCAGACCAGGATTCTTTACCAGTTCGACCCAAGGTTTCCCAGAACACTGTCTCAGACATCCCAATCCTTAAAATAATTTAGTCATGGTGCAACAACAGCGTAAGCTCAAACTGGTGCCTCTGAGGAGGGACCTTGCACATGAGAATCCCTGGATTTTTACACCCTTACAGTCAGTCTGAGTGAGTCTGGGCTCTTCCAGCTGAGTCCTCAGCTCCTGCCTTGTCTCTGAGTGTTTGGTCCCCCAGCTGGGCCACAAGTCCCTTGTGCCCTTTGTTGTGCAAAGGGTTGGCACCAGTTTACAGCCCCTTGCCAAGGCTCCAGCCACCCAGAGCTCAATCTGCAGCTCAAACTGCCACTGCACCCCAAGCTACCTACACTAAACCCATTCTTCAACATTTTTTTTCTCTCAGACTGCTCAGGCCAAAATTTCTAAAAATTGCAATACAAATTTCTATTGTATAGTCACAATCACAATATTTGGGGTCTGACTGATCACTGTGTTTTCATTAGAGTATTTGTGCAGAAAAAACATTCAACACAGCATCTCAAATCCACTTTTAAAATATTGGTTCTGTTTTTAAAAAACTTTTAAATAGGCTCCATTCTAGTGCCATGGAGACAAAAACCTTCCAAGAAGTTTTTTTTAACTCTGTGAAAAGTTTGTTTCATTTTAGCTAAGAAGACCTTGGAACCCCATATATTTATTAGTGTATTTATTAATGACAAGCACCTGTACCTGCAGCAGAGTTACAACAACAGCACCAATATACCCTGAAGCAATTTAGCACAGCCAAAGTAAGGGGGAGGACATGTCATCTCTGATTGATATGTAGACTCTTTTTGTGGGAATAAAACTAGGACACCTTGACTGCACAAGGTGTTACATACTCTGATTTTCTCCCTCTGACAAACATTTTCACCTACTCAGTGGCTATAAGAAGAGTTTGAGCTGTTCTCTGTATGCATTTCTCATCTCACCTGAGGTCTGGAATTATCAGTGGAAAATCTGAGGGGGATTGACCTAGGTATAAATGGAATTCCTAACCATCAAACCCTTTCTTCTCTTTTTTTGTAGTTGTAAGATCAAGGTCACCTTTCCATTTGTAAGTTATCCCTACATTTGAACAAAAAAAAAGCTTTTATTTTCTAGAAAGCAGAGGGCTAAGTCCACACTAGTGCTGAAATTCTGCTTCTAAATGCAGGTATTTGTAAGCCCTGTTCATTTTACTCCAAAGCACCTGCAGGCTGTGTGTATTTTCCAGTTCAAACATCACCTTTTACTGGTCCAGTATGTGACTCTGACTCATCCAAAGAAGCCTCTGTCTCAGCCTCAGTGAGTGGCTCAACCCTGCCTTAGACAGGAGCACAGCTGGGAGTCCCAGATGAGGGGCTGTGCTCTTCTGCAGTGCTTGTTGCAGTGGGGGGACCCCCGGGATTTTCTACCTGGGACTCAGCTGAGTTGTTGCTATTACTCACCTGTTCCAAAGGGGATGAACCCCTTGCACTGCCTGACAGGCTCAAGGATGCCCTAACCCTTGCAGTTTGGACTGTCTCCCAAGCTGGGTTTGGACTAACTCTGCTCTGGGCAAGTCGTGTTCTGTACAGAATAATCAAATACTTGTTGGAAATGGGAGAAGGAAAGGTGGAACTTGATGCTCTCTTCATATGATTCAGGTCTTCTTTGAAAGCAGACAATATGCACTCTGAGGTCCCAGTTATCCATGAAGTATTTAGTAGTCAGTACCAAAGAAGAGCTTGGGAGCAAGGTACCCAGCGCATCCTGCTATTCAGAAGCTTGAACATGCTTTTCACATTTGCCTATCTCCAGAAAGGAAGAGCCTTCCTGAATGCATGGAGCCTTCCTGAAGGCTTCCAAGGGACAAACATTCTTTAGACGTGTGCAGTGTTAGCTGTTGCCTATCTTCATCTTCTCACAATAGGGAAGAGAGACACAGAGTCTCCCTGGACTCCACCTCGAGGCAGGCACCACATCTTGCCATGTGCTGGATAGAGAGCCTAGCACAGATGTTGGGAATGCAGCAAGGTGATTAGGAACAAGCTGTGATCCCCAAGCACACTTTCTGCCACCAGAATTTCTTATAGGGTTCTAAAACCTGTCAATGTCATGTCCATGTTATGAATGCTGGATAATATTTTTATGTTACATTTTTCCTGTCCATGTGAGATGATTATTTCTAGACCCACATGACCATCAGTGTATATTGTCAGATTAATTTTCATGCAAATTGCATTCAATGAGACAGTTATCTGAGATCTGCAACATCACCATGCACACAGCAATCATTTTTAAAAGAATAAAGGGCTTTTAGCTTGAATCTCATCGAATCAAAATTACTTGTCTACAAAAATGGATACTATGTTTCAGAACACATACTTGCACTTGCAAAAACTAGTTACAAAAAATTAGAGCTGGGTTTTTTCACAAAGACCACATGAATTTAGCTCTTGTTTTGTGAATTGTTGGCAATTGGCGTAAAGTTTTTTTCACCTAAAGCAATTCACTGCTAGAATCTATTTGTCATATAATCCAAGCATATATTCTTGATTTATAGTTTGTTCAGAGAAATTTACGGCAGCACTCAACATTCTTTGTTGAGCTGTATTGGTTAATATTGATTGATAGTGCGCATCAGACGATAGTTTTCTGTTGCCTGATTAGATGACATTCTTATAGAAAGAGCATTCTAATGCCAGTTCTAATGCTTTTTAATCCCAAAATTACTTTAGTTGAGAATTCTCTTGCAATCATTCAAAACGTCACTAGATTTTCACCTATCACTCTTGCCAGCTAACATGTACCATAGAGTATTCAAACAAGGAAAAATTTAAAAAGTGAGCAAGTACATCTGAACAAAATCTAATGGAATATGATGAATTTGTCACCTCCAAAAAGAAGCCCAAACTTATTCACATCATTGTGCACACTCATAAGTTGTAATGTTTCAAAACTCGGGATTAAATAAATCTCTATAAATAGGGGGATCAATTTCCTCTCCTCCAAGGAAAGAATATTTCTAAGAGAACTATTCCTGAGCATACAGAGGCTTAAACAAATCAGCACCCTGCACTTTTCACCTCAGAGGCAGAGAGTAGGACGTGAGGATTCCCTGTATCTTGAACCCCCTATCCAACGCCACGTTGGGAGGCTGAGTGAATCCTGCCTCAGGCCGGGACGCCCCGCGAACACGCGTGTTTGGGCCGCTTTAGCACAGCTCAAGTGTCACACTCGGGTCGGAGGCAGCGCGCCAGGGACCTGCGGCTCTGTTGCCGGGCCGGCCGCGCGGAGCGGTGCGGGGCGGTGGCGGTGCGGGCAGTGCCATGGGGAGCGGGGCGGTGCGGGGCGGTGGCGGTGCGGGCAGTGCCATGGGGAGCGGGGCGGGGCGGGCAGTGCCATGGAGAGCGGGGCGGTGCGGGGCCGTGGCGGTGCGGGCAGTGCCATGGGGAGCGGGGCGGTGCGGGGCCGGGGCGGTGCGGGCAGTGCCATGGGGAACGGGGCGGTGCGGGGCCGGGGCGGTGCGGGCAGTGCGATGTGGAGCGGGATGGTGCGGAGTGGCGCGGGCAGTGCGATGTGGAGCGGGGCGGTTCGGTTCAGTGCGGGCCCTGGCGGTGTGGGCAATACATGCGGTGCGGTGCGTTTCGGTGTGGTTCGGTGCATTTCGGTGAGGTGAGGTGTGGCGCGGTGCGGTTCGGTGCGGTGCGGCGCGGCGCGCTGAGGGCCGGCGCGCTGAGGGCCGGCGCGCCGGTGCCGCAGTGCGCCACCGGCCCGCGTGGCCGCGGCGTGCGGCCGGGGCGCGGCCCGGCGGGGCCCCTGGACGGCAGCGCCCCCTGGTGCCCGAGCGGCGCCGCCGCCCTCAGGGCCCGGGCAGGCTCAGCGTGGGCTCGGGCCGTGGGGCTCCGCCCGCACCGTCGGTACCGGGTCATGCCGGTGCATGGGGGCCGAGCGCTTGGCCCGCAGGACTGGGCCGGGCTGGCAGAAGGAAGCTTCCAGAGTCACAATCACCTGGAAAACCGTCACCGAGGGACAAATGGCATAGGACGGAAAGACAGCATCCTTTCTCCTCAGGGCAGGAGCAGGGCCTGCCTGAATTCACATGCTGGACTTTGTCAGCTAATGATGCCAGACCCAGAGTGAGGCTTCAACAAACCGAAGGGTGGGAGGAAAGTATCCTGTGAAAGGGCAGTCATTTGTTGACCAGTCAGGCGCATGAGAAGAGTGAGATTAAAGACTGCTGGAGGTTAGTCTGTAATCAGATGTTTCGCCTGTTATTTGTGCACCTGAACTCTGAGGACTCCCTGATTTGCCGCTGCTGTTGGGTTGGGGTTTTTTCCCCCTAAATTTAAGTTCCTTTCCTCCAGTAAAAATTTCCTTTGTTTCCAACACAGGCTCTCCATTCACAAAGAGTAAAGTGTAGTTTCTCAAGGGACACCAAAGGCACTTGTTTTTCCCAGTGTCAGAATTTTTATGTCAGGCTGAAAGCAACTGCTAGCTTTTTGAGGCCAGCCCAACATTGCTGCTGCTTGGGTTATCCTAGTTGTTCAGCCAGAGTCACCCTCCTAGAGAATGGACTTCTGCAGCAGCTCCCTCTGAAAGGCCTGATGAGCTGTAGAAAAATTGCCAATATCCAAGGACATCCATGTGCTGTGCTGGAAGCCATATGCTGTGGTTGTCTCTGTGCAACAGTTCACTGTCCCTTTATAGCCCTTTGTGCTTTAAGAAATCTGTTGTCATGGGCTTCTTCTCTCAACTGCCCTGAGCTTTCTGCCAAAGTCATCCCTGTTCTTGACTCTAGGCCATGGCTTCTTGCCCATCTAGCAAACTTCTTAAACAGCTCCTGATTTTCAGGCATGTTTTCCTGTCTTTTATCCACCCTCTAGTCAAATTCTCTTTAATGTTCATTAAGGATGAGAATTTTGTTTCTGTGAAGCTCCAAATATAAATATTACTAGTTAGAACTGTCTTTTGTCCATAATGAATGTAAACAGCTCACATAAGCCTTGATCAACAACTTGTAGTCCTAGTATTAATGCTAGAAGTCTCCAAAAGGAAATTGCTGTCACATGCAATCTCCTTTCGTGGAAAGAAAAAAAAAATCAATCTCTAAAACTTGTAATGTTTTACTACCAGTTGCATGAGATCCTCCAAACTTAAGTTCTCTATAATAACGCAATTTTTATCCTTCAGTGCAGACAGATGCTTTAGGAATAATTCATCCTACTTTCTGGTTTGATTTAGTGTTTTGTAGCATATCTCATCACTTCATTACTCCTCATTCCCTCAACTCCTTTCTGGAGTTTATCATTTGCATGTTTTCACACTCCTCCAGTTACTGATCATTGAAAAGGGGGTAGAGCAGGGTGCCATCCCTCCCCCTCAGTCCTTCCCACAAGAACTACGCACTGATTTCAAAGACTCCACATGAATCACCCTGTTAATGCTCTGCAGTGACAGCTACATCAGACTTCCTCTCATCAGTGAGAATTTCTGTGTCTTTTACACAACAACCACCCAGCTATTATTTACACATGAGCTATTCACTTGCTCTTCTTCCCAGCCAGCTACAGCACTGCTCAATATAAATGTGACTTCCTAAGGCTGAACTACATTTTGCTTCCTAGTATCCTTCATCTTTCAGTCCCTCCTAGTTGCTCTCTGGTTTAGACTATCCCTTTCCCCTCTCTTGTTATGTTTTCTTGTCTGGAGGGGAAAGCACTGCAGCCCTGAGGCAGGATGGCTGCTGTGGAGAGCAGCTCCACAACTGGCAGGGAAGAAAGTTTTTGAAAGTTTTGGGAGCTTTCCTGACAGCAAAGCTGGTGCATCCTCTGTTTGTCAGAGCAGGGCAATGCCTGTGGATGTGCTTTCCTGCTGAGGCTGAGTGTTGTGCATGGCACACTTGCTATGCTGGGCTGCTCCACTGAGAGTAAAGCTCTGAGAGTGCAGTGTAGCTCTCTGTATCCTCGGGAGAAGCTCCAGTCCCAGAGGTCAGACTCTGCCTTTCATTAGGCACTGAATGGGAAGAAAGTGAATGTCTCAGCTGGTTGCAGTGGCTTGAACATCACATCCCAGCACCCAGAGTCCTCCCTGCTACTCTGGGCTGCCAGCAGCTACCTCTGAGGCTGCCAGCACCAGCACTCTGCTCTACTTCCAGTCTTTGTAATTTCTGCTCAGGAGCCCATGGGGGAATGAAGCCCTAATACTGCACTGCCCAGGGCTAAGCAGCATGATGCAAAATTATCCATTTGCAAATACACATTCAGCTGTAAGCCACTTGGGGTTAGAAGCATCCCCTGGGAAACTGTGGAGAGTGTGTAAAGCTTACATCCTGCATAAGCAAGCGATGGTGGAGCTTGCAGGGAGCCTCAAGGCAGCTGAGTAGAGAGGGATCAGGGACTAATCATTAGAGGGAAAAGACAGTAGGACAGACCTGTGCAGAAGACCATGGAATTCAGGCAACCAACCCAATTTGGAGAGAAAAAGGCTTTCCTTTCCTCACATCCTTCCATTTCTGCTGCTATCTGCATAAAAGAGATCAGAAAGGCTGCCTCCTCAGCAGAGGCACATTGAACCTACAGTGTTTAAATTTTGCAGTTTCTGAATCCCAGAGGATTTGTGACATGTGTGCCTGCGATTTAGCCTGAGCAGCACAAGCCGAGCAAGAATAAATACGGCAGGTGAGTGAGAACTTGTTGGCTCTACACACATCTTCTGTGCTGCTGGGGTAAACAGGGTCTGTATGACCTGAGTCATGATGAGATCCACAGAAAATGGTGTTTTGGAGGTTCCTGGGTAGGCCATTGAGCTGTCAAAAAGACAACCCTTCAAAGTGATACCCATATCTGCTTCCTTCGCCACCTACATGTTGGCTTTTGGTAGCTGGTACTATATAGGTAGGGTATGATCAAGACTCAGCTAGTGCCTGAGGGACATTACTTCACTTTGAGCTGCAGGGGTGGCAGCACAGACTCTTGGATTGAATTTGACACTTTGGATCCTAGCAGTGGTCTATTATATTCACAGGAACTTCCTTTAACTACTCAGTGGTATATTAAGGTTTCATTTAAAGGTTTATTTTAGACTCACATTGAAAATATTTAAGCATTCAGGAGAGAAAAATTCAGGATTCATTCATTTCTCCTGTCCTGGCTGTAAGTCAGCTTTTCTGCACTGGGATTTCCAGAGCCTTATTATGTTTCTCTCCCTTCTTCTCTGTGCTCATTTGACTGAAGCAGATCCCCAACTTCACATTTACATTATTCACTTCTTTAGGGACCCATTTGCTTGTAATTAGCTTCACAAATTTGCTGGAGTCTTCTGTAAATGTATGCAAACATCAAAAATTAGTAAGTCCTCAGTAATCTCCAGGAGACTTTTGGATAATCCAGACTGTGGATTCAAGACCATGATGAATGAGTGGATGATAGTTGGTGGTGGGATAAGTCCTATGGCCTATCTTCAAATTGTTTTGTATCCTATATGGTTTTAGTGGATTGGCTGACCAGAAGCTTGCTCTTATGGAAAGGACATATCTTCACTAGACACATGTGCCAATATTTCTTGAAGACTTCCTAGTGAAAAAAATTAGGGCCCTAGACTTCTCCAGAGGTCAATTTGTTTAGATGTTTTCTGTGGTCTCTGACTTGGAAGATCCAAGAGAACTGTAGTTATCATCTTCTAAGATTTCTGAGGGGATGAAAGCATGGCTTTGAATTGATGGAGACTGAGAGGGGGGACCTCAGGGCTCCACTGCTTCCTGATGGCAGTGAAGCATAAGGGTCAAACAGGGAATCAACATTCCCCTAATTTTTTACAGCTGAAAACAGTCCGGATCTTTTATCTAAGTGACTTTGTAGTCACTGGTCACTGTGCTCTTCTGGGCATCACTCAATGGGAATAATAAAGATACTTGAGAGAGCATGTTAATTAGCACCCACTCATCTTCCAGCAAAGCAATCCTATGACTTCTGCTTCAGATGCCATATTCTGCCCCACACCTTCATAAGATGTAACAGCTCTTAGGATGGTCTACATCTCCACTTGGATTTCAGATCACTTCCAGAAGTTGGCTGTTAACAGGCTGCTCTCAGACTTGGGTCTGGAACTATTTGTTACTATCCTGCTGCAGGACTGAAGTTTTAAATAATGAATGTACAACCAAACACACACAAATTTTAGGATATATGCAAAATAAATGCAGAAAATATCTGATATTTTCACTGTAATAGGACATATGTGAATACCACTCCATGATAAGATAACTGGGTCTGGTTAAAACATGCATTTTTCCCCATAATATTATCCTAGTGTTTGAGAATTCATTTTAAGAGAAAAATATATCAAGTGAATTTTAGATATGCTGAAAATTTGCATCTGAGCACCTTTCTACATAAAAGTCCTTCCAAAGCCCTTGAATATGAATTAATCTAAGTTATTTCCATAACACATTGAACCATTATGCCAGTGAATGAAAAGCTCCTCCTAAAGCTGTCGATTTATGTTTCAGGTTGTATAACAGGAGCGCAATCATACTGCAAAAGTTTCCAAAGCAGGAATACTCATATACAGTGTGCTGTATGTTAGCCTAGTTTAAAATGGATTTTACTTACTCTTGTGCTGGTAAATCTGCACCTCGCTGTAAATACTTCTGCAGTGGTGGAGAATTTCTTTCAATCTCTTTATTATCAATCATATAAAATTCAGAAGGGAGACTATTTCTGAATTTTCCCATCCAAAACAATAATCCTGTCAAGCTCATCAGTAAATATTCTGAACATTGCTCTAAGAAATTACCTGTGACACCTGCAGTATGTTCTCACATATAAGGAGCAATAACATTGTCACTAGAAGCAACTTATCAATAGTGCTTCTTGTAATGCAGTTATATTTATTAAAGTTTTGTGCTACACTCCTATCTATTAGTCTAAAACCAAAAGCAGGAAAGTTGCTTAAACTATATCTCTAGCTGAAATCATCTGCATTCCTAATTATTAAATGCAGTTTTCTGAACAACAATGCAAACTTTGTTTGTTTTATAGCCTCTAGGGCTATCCTGCCAGAAGTTCAGCCCTGGTAAATCAGCTTAACCTACTTGTAGGTCCTAGGGATGAAGAAAATACAGGGAACTTTGTTTCAGTCTGCCAGCACCAGACCAGATATACTATTTTGTCCTGCAACCTCAGCTCTGCTATAGAGCTTAAGAAGCTGAGATTAGGACTTTGTGAGTGTTAGGAGACTTGGGGAAATGGCAACTTTCTAAACGTTTATTGATTAGTTGACTTTAACCTTCCTTCCTGCAGATTCTGTTTAAATTCCTGATAAATTTCTTTCCTCCATTAAATTTGGTTCTCTGCTGAGACATCTTTTCTCTTTGAAGATTTATGTCACTTATTTGACTGCCATTTACTTTGTTGTTCATTCACTTTATTACATTCTTTGGAGCTTTTTCTACTACCATTAAGTCTGCAAAGCCTCATATTCCAGACCCATCTTCAAAGATTAATTCCTAAGGCAAGTGAAAAATCCTACTGTCTGAAAAGTCATTCAACCAGGACACCAAAAACTATTCCAAACTTACCACTTAAAGAAGACATGATAAACTCTTCCATCAAGTGTCTAAGGAAACAGCTACCTCCTCTTTGAGGAATGTAGTAGCATGGTCCAGGTTAAATATCTAACATTTACCATTTTTTCATAGTTAACACAAAAGATGAGCTTGCAAGCTTTAGAAATAATCCCTGATAGGAGCCCAAGAGGACCTCTTGGGAAAAGCTGAGAGGATGAGAGGCTGAGGAGTAATGAATCCAGCAGAACTGCAACAGAGATTTGCCAAAGCAGTTTTGGAGGCAGCTGCACAAGAGCCCAAAGTCCAGTTCTTGTCTCTCACTTCGGGATGTAGGGTCAGCAGTCTCAGCAATGCTGCCCACAGGGTTTGGCTGTCCCCTCTTCCACTCTTTGAGTCACCTGGGACACTCTGTACACTCTTTCCCATCATCCCACTCCAGGTCCTGCCTGACCAGGATATTGCCCATCCCCAAATCTCTCCTCTCCAGCCATGGAATCAAGACTGCAATCAGCTTGTCTTCCCAAAGGGGATATGAGGAAACACAGTTCTTCTGCCACATTAAAGCCCCCAGTAGTCAGTGTTTTACCAAGAGTCTTCTCCTTCAGTCTCAACAGTCTTCTTACTTATCTTTGTATTCATAAATCTTTTGGCATAAACCCATTTGCATGAAAACTGTCTCTTCCATGGGCCAGATGGCCTTTAAGTGTATTTTAGTATAACTGCTGACCATCTGGGTAACAGGACAGAAATTACACTCCTTTTCACATCTCTTATCAGTGCATCTTAATGAGGTAAGTCTTCTTAAAAACACCTATGATCAGACGGAACAAACTTGGTTAGAGTTTTCTGAAGAAAAAAAGAGTGTATTCATGAAGAAGAGGAAGGTACATGACACCAAAACTGTGCATCATCTATCATTGCTTCTGGTAAACTTTCAAAAAAGAAATTGAAATTTGGCTTACTTTTGCACAAGGATTTTTCATCCAGTATCATGTGCTAGCCCCCAGGCTACATAATTGCAAAAAAAAATCTGACTATCAAGTGTTATAAATACCTTAAATCAGGATAAAAATATTTTGAAAAGTATTTTTTCCTAAACCCTAATCTGTCTGAAAAGGGCAGCTAGCAATTCTACTGGGTTCAGAAGAAAATGGTGAAATCAGAGAAAAAAAGTGACTTAAATCCCTGTCTACCTGGGGAAAAAAAAAAAAAACAGGCTAACCAAAACCAACCCTACAGTACGATAGGGTCTGATTTATTGAAATCATTTCAGTTTAATGCTAAATTATCTATATTTTAAAACAACAATCCAAGTAAGATATGATCAAGAATAATGGGAAGAATATATTTGTTTAGGATATTAATGCAGACATTTCCTGCAATTCAGCAATTTCTGAGCAACAAAATGGGTCCCATTTGCAGTGAGCTTCTGACCTGCAATATAGCTGTAAAGATACCTTTGAGATTTGTCTGTTCTCCTGGAGCTAATCTGCTGGCTTGATTCCTGAGGTTGTTGAGGAACATTATAGGTATTGCATGATAAACACCAGGTAGGGGGTTTTATGAGAAAGAAGGATTTTGAGACAGAATTTTTCTGTCTCAAAAATAGAATAGGGACATTTTAAATGCCAAGATTTTTCAACAGGTGGAAAATAATAAGTAATCATTCTGTTCAGATTTCTTTAATGCCTTTAATCCAGCAATGGAAATTCAGGACAGATGTGTATGGCTGGGAAAAAAGGAGAAGCCTGATTCTTCAGCAAAGAATCTAAGTGAATCCTTCTCACATGCCATTCTTCTTGAAGAATATTTATTATCCATTTACTTGATGTGCACAAAATCTCTAAGGTACCTGGGGAAAAAAATGGTTCTTATTTCAAACCTGATTAGAATTGAAATTACTAGAAAAAAGGTATAAAGGAGCTTGTGCTCAGGAGATCTGTTACCTGATGACAAAACTGAAGAGGTCCACAGAGGGGAAATAGAATTAGCCATAGACCTTCTGAACATCTGGCCAAATCGACCTCCAAAGCTTTGGAGATTTCTCTCTTCCTATTTAAATATGTCGAGAAGGGACATTTCACACCAAATGTTCTTAACTCTGTCCAGCTTGGAGAAGCCCCCAGGGCCCTGCACTCCGCCCATTCTAATTCTAAAGAACTGAAGGACTTCAGACTGCAGGATGACAGCCTGGTTCCAGTAAAAGTGTGGGCAAAGCTCTCACCGAGTTCTGTGGAGGCAGAATTTCAGACTGGGGGTATTTGTTCCCATTCCTGCCCCACATGCTGCTGTTTACTTACATTTACACACGTGCACACATGCACACACTCACACACATGGCTGTACTGACATTGGACAAAGCCATACTACAGGCTGGAACATTACTGGCCAGAGAAAATTTGACCTTGCTTCCTCACATTTCTAAGGAAGTAAACTTCCTGAAATCCGGCAGAACCAGAATATCAGCATTCTGACACTGTTACTTTTGATTTGCATTTCAGCCAAGCCTTCTTTCCAGGTTAGCCTTCAAAATGGGAAGTTGGGATAGCAACAGTATTGCTGCATAAGGACAGTATGTCTGCAAAAGGGCAGGGCTTGTCACAATGAGCACAGGAGTCCTTCTGCCCTGCGACAATTTCCTGCATTGGTCAGTGCTCTGACTTCACAGTTCAGACCCACTGGCATGCATAAAACCTTTACAAGTTTTATTTGGACAAGTAATGTAGAAGCAGAAAATGCATAGGTTGTGTGCTTGGGGAAAGAAGAGGGTGTGCTGTTCATTGCATTCAAATTAGACTGCCTTTATGGACAGAAGTCCTACTTGTGTGATAAAAGGCAGGGCATTTATCAATGCTCCTCTTCCCTATTGCTATTCAGTCCTTTATGAAACTCAGCCTAGGAACATCTGCTGAAACTCTCTTCCTCTTACAATGTACCTGCTTTAAATAAAAAGAACTTTGGATAGAGCTAAACCATTTTCTTCTTCCATTGTTAATACCGACTTTGCTTTCCAATTTCTGAAATCTGTCTGCAGCTCACTGCTTCCTTTTCTGAACATCTAGTTCCAAGACCTCCTTTTTTAAGCAAAGAAGATTCACTTGGGGGCTGTCTCCTAGGATATTTAGACGAAGATTTAAGAGGAACATCACATTTTAATCAGAACTGTGCACTTTGCATACAAATAAATTGTCATGTAGCAGTGAAGGTCTTCCTATTAATGAGAAAATGTATTAATGATAAAATGGAAGCTACTAGCACAAGAGGTTGGCAGACATTTAGATCTTATTAATAATTAAAGTGATCAACAAGTTGACAGTTACTCCAGAATGATAATCAGATTTAAATAGAGGTTTGATCTAATGCAACACCACTAATATCATAACCTGCAAAATAAGCCAATGAATGGCATTTATGTTGTAAGGCAGTCCTGTATGCAACACTTTTGTCAGGTAAATGCAGAATAAACTCATTGAACTAGTCCTAAAATTCATGGTTATTCAGTGGTTTTCTTGCATTTTCTGTGTTTTATTTTATTGACTACTTGACAAAAAATTCTGTTCATTAAGTGCAAACACCCCCCCCCCCCATGGAAAAAATATTAAGCCGGCGTATATGTGTGAAAAGGGCTTTAAAAGACGATAGAGGTTCTGTTAGTCTGAGGGTAATGAAGTTGCCATTACAGCTTTTTCACCTGTTTTTTTATGATCTTTTCATAGATGCAGGTGGATTAAAAAAGGTATGTAGCTTTGAATTGCCAGTTTTCCTTCTGCAAAATTGGCTCCGTGTGCCTGCTGTGGCTTGAAACAAAACCCCTTCTGAACAGGAATTCCAAATCTTCCAAATCACATTAGGAAGGAAGAACTTGGTATCAAAAGGCCAAGCTGTCACTATTTCTTCCTGATGACTCTCATTTAGCAGCCATTAAAATGCAAATAGAACTATGATTTTCAGATCACAAAATTAACATTAACAGCTGGAATGATTGATTAAAGGTCATGGCAACTGTATAACTTAATTTCTTATGTAATTGTGTTCAGTTTTCTACCGATTGTTTGGATTTGTGAATTAATTTTAGCTGTTGCTCAACACTGACAGGTGCATTTATTGGTCTCTCATTTTTGTTGATATCTTCCTGTATGAATGATTCCCTTCTTTCAAAGAACAAGAAGCGTACCCAGAGGGGACACTAAAATTACTATCTTCAACTAACAGGTTTTGCAGCATATTAGCAGATCTCTCAGAAGTTTTTTATTGACCCAGACAAGACCAAAATGACGTTTCATGGGTATCTAACAAGTTACTCCTCCAGGAGTTTTCTCATGCGTGTGTTTACAGAACAGAATAAAAATGGCACTTAAGTTCCCAAGAGGCTTTGAGCTAACAGCTCAGATCCTATCTGAGCAGACCATCTTAGATGTAACTTGCTTTATTGGATGAAATAAGCCACAAATAGACCAACTTTCATATTACTTTTTAGTCAAGGCATTGGCAGCATGAGAAAGAAAAGGTTTCAGACAGTATCTGTCTGTACTGTTCCTTATATGTGCAAAAATGAATCTCAGTTGTAATTCTTATTCTACTGCAAGAGTCAGTCATTTTTCAAAGGCTCTTAGAGCAGGATCTGCAAATACTCGTCACCTGCAAATGCAGCCAGAATTTCAGAAGAATTCAGTCCAAGAGTTTGAGCTTTTTTGAACTCCACCTGCTTATTTCAGTGCTCAACTGAAAGCATGCTTGAAAAGTAAAGCCCAGGGACAGGTGCTAAAGATTTCCAAAAATTATCCAAACAAATAGGACTTGAGGCCTGGAAGAGTCTAAGCTAACATAAGTTGTATCTGATCTCTTTCCCACACCCCAGCAAGAACATGACATTGGCTTCAATGCCTGCACCTCCTCCAGTGAGAGCTCTGTCCTACATCTTTGGTCGCTCTGTCCAGAGTGTGCCTGCCAAGACATGCAGTTACTGTGTCTGTTGGGAGCCAGAAGAGATTGCCAAAATATTTCAGTGTTTGAAAAACCAGGGGAGTGTGTCAGTCTGAAGTCAGGGAGAGACAAATTGGCACAGGGATAAAACATGACATATTTTATTTTTTACCTGCCTTGGTACCTCTGGGGACAGATCTCTTTCAGAGCCATTGAGACTTTCTTGACTGATGAACTCCATGGACTCTATTGAAAGCACGAGGCAGTGCTGGTGATGGGAGCAGGCAATGTGCCTGCTCCTATCCTCAGGCAAAGAGTAACTTCTGAGCCTTCTGCTCCTTGTCCTGAACTTTGTTATGGAGTGTTGGAGAGGGTTTGTGGAGAACAGGGGAGGCAAAGCATCCAGGTTGCATGTGCCTGCAGGCAACTTCCAGGCTTGTACTGGGGTTTGGGTCCTACAACTTTCCTTAAGAACTCCCTCTCACACCCTGCCCTTTCAGAAGGAGAAAAAGTAGATGCAAAACACGTACATCAGGACAGGGAATGTTGTAATAGTAGTGAGCTTAAGCAATCCCCCACATGGGGGAAGATACTGGATAGTTTTTATTTTTGCAGGCTTCCTCACTCTTTGAAGTATGAAGGTTTAGCTGTAAAAACCCAAACTGCTTCAGCAATGCCCAAAGGTCTAATTGTTGTTAAAATCAGGAAACACAGATTCTAAAATTACCCTGTTCAGGCAAATGAGAGCAATCGGGATATAGAATGGTTAGTTTTTCACAGGCAGACAAGAGGACTGAAACAAAATTAGCCTTTAAAGTTTTGTCACAGAAAGCAGGATAATGAGTCCTTTTCTGCTTAAATGAACTGTGTGTTCTCACAGCAAAAGTCTCATCTCAAAGCTACATCAGTGCTTTCGTTTCATTATTCTCTGCTACCCACCTTCTGAGATGGCTCATACCTGAGGGAGAACAGAGGATCTTGACACTTATGAGAAGAGGATTTTACCTTGTGGGTTTACAACTAGCACTTGTAAAAACCTGAACTTCTGCCCTTGAAAGCCTTTGTTTGTCAGTCAAATACAGATTGCATGAGGAGCATGACAAAAGCAGTCCCACAGCCATTGTCCACCTAGTATTATCCCAGTACAGAAGGACTATCTCTAGTGAGGAGAAGATAATTATTTTCAGGCACACTAATTCTTGATTTCTATAGCAAAATTGTCAAAGCGAGGCATCAATATTGGTTGTAATGGACTTGACTGCTCCCACATCCCATCTTTTACGTATGCTATTCAACAGCTGTGGATGGATTCCTTTTGGGTTATACAACGTTACGGATGAACCAGCCTCTCTTCCTGTGAAATTGAAATACATCAGTCACATTTCTCAGGATTTCATTAACATAGAGAAAATTTAACCCTGTTTAAAAATTAAATTTTATTGTCATACAGGCTTGTTATTATAGAGCTGTCAGAGAATGTTAGGAAACTACCACTGACTTTAGCTCACATCAGTGTAGATTATAGACTTATGTTACACCGCACCTAATTACATGTATTAGAACTATGTTTTTAAGTTAACTTTTGGAGTTAATTTTTAAAATATCAATTATTAATATACAGGAAGTATTGATCTGTATAAAAATAGCTTTGAACTTTTACAATACTGCACTTAGTGGATAAAAGGACTTGTACTTTTGCCTGCATGGAAATACTTGGCAAAACTACACTTATGAAAAAACTTATTGGCCCAAGAATATTTTGTATTTAGTACCTAAAACCTTTGTGAGGACACCTAAAAATGTGCCTGAAAAGATGTGGTTCAGAAACACAGCAAAATTTATAGAAAACTGACATTTCAGGATATAAGGTCAGTTCTGAATAACACAGAATTTTCTCTAAGTGCAGAGAATCTTTTCCCAAGATCAGTACTAGTGAAAACTACAGTTGTAAAATACAACTCTAAGAATCATGCCAATTCAACTAAAATGTCCTTTTGGCTTAAAATGTCTGAGTAAATGATTTCTAATTTGCAAAAATGTTAGCGCTAAAATTATGCAAAAAGGCGCAGTTATGGATATATACATATTTGAACAACCAGAAGGATTAATTAGGTCTTAGTAAAACATTCTCATGGAACTTGAAATATGGGTGATCCAGACTCAGAAAAGGAAGTTTTTAATATCCCAATATGAAATCAAATAACATTTTGATGTGCATGTTGACAATACCCCTTTTTCTTCGCCCACAATTTTGCTAAATTGCACTAGCACTGAGCCCTTGGCAAAAATGTTTCCTTCATTATGTAAGTGATAAGTAGTCAGATTATTATTCATCGAGATTCCCTGAATGGTTTTATTTTTGCAAGTGCCGGCTTGCTTTGTTTGCAAAGTTTGTTTGTTGTTTACATTTGCAAGTGGCTGCTTGCTTTCTCTCTTTGTTTTGCCAATATATTCAGTACCTGTGGGTTTTCAGGGGGGAGGAGGGAGGAAGGTTGTGTATGACAGACATTTGGGTGGTTTTGGATGCTTTATTGCTTTTCTTCGGTACTCATATATTTCATATATACTCGTGCAATATCTCTGTAATTGAATTTGTAAGTCAGAAGTTTGAGTGCACTGTATAGGTATTCTCCTCTTCCTGCTACTTGTTTTCAATTAAGGTTAAAAACTCATATTTTTGTTTTGTTAATAATGGTTCATATTTCTGTAATTGTTCATATTTTCATTTAAGATTTTGGCATTCTTCTGAAACACTAACTGAAGCCTTGAAACTATTTCAGAAAGAAATTAAGGCTATAAAATAGAAATACCTTGTTCAAATTTACAGGCAAAGTGAGGATCAGACTTGAGATTAGATGTTTCGGTTTCAGTTCCACCCCCTGAATTCAGCAGATGATATGCCATTGATTTCCTTTGACTTTTGACCAAGCTCTGTCTCTTCTCACTCTGATTTCAGATGGTGCATTTCTGCAATCTTACTAGAGGTTATGAACTTCACTTTTTTCTAACATTGCAGTTAGTGCGCACCCCTGTTCTGAGGGTCTTCAACTACCTGGTGAAATAAATAAATAAATAAATAAATAAATAAATAAATGAAAGTTGAACTGATCCTTGAATGGATGGAAGCACCCCTGGCTTAAATGCAGGGTGCTGCAACCACATCAAGTAATGTAGGACTGTGCATTTTGCTAGCCACAGCTACCAAAGGCTGTTGAAGCTTTCTTTCACTTTGCTGGTAATTCTGTGGCTGATTCTGCCTCTATGTGACAAACTGTTCTTGCAAGTGGAAAAGATATATGATTTTTTTTTTACCCTGTGATTATTTGACTATGGATTTTTTGAACGTATGCATTATTTCAAACATTATGTTGACAGCTTACTCAAAAATAAATTCCTGTCTGCATTTAATGCTTACTTCACAGAAGGGATTCAATGTTTGAAATGTCATGTTCTAACCCTTTGGATTGAGTATATAGTTTTCTGTGCATGATTTTATGCCTTGATTACATATTATAACTTTTAGACTAGTATATCTACTTTAAAAGCTTACTTTTTTATTTAAATCCAGTGATCTGAGTTGTTTGTTTTTTTTTTTTTACTTATGGATTTACTCATCAGTTTATAAAATTTTACTTAAGATATGAGCTTTCAATAAACAATCTTAACAGAAATTCTTTTGACAGAACTGAAATTTTGAATAAATAATCTGGCTGGAAGTTTTTGAACAGCATCTAAAGAGTTAAATACTAAGTTTGCCAATGCACATAGAAAACTTTTAGGGATATTTATCCAACCCTCCTACTTCTATGAAGAACACAAGCCACCGATAGGTTTCCATTCTGGCTCTAAGAGAGAGTGTTTTGTAGCAGATCCCTCTGCAGATGGAATTGTAAAAGCTCATCAGAAATAGAACTGAATCTTTTGACATCACAGACGTGATCAGTGTGATTTGATTCCTCTCTTCTTTCTAAGACAAAGCACTTGTAGGAGTGCTTTAGAGAAATTAAAAGCTTTATTCAGCCCTATCTTGGGGAATATGAAGTGGTAACTTTATATCAATTTTTCATAGTGGCTCATAATTGGGAAAAGAGTGTATTTTTGTAACAGAGAGAGACAAAAGGGACAGGGGAAAAACGGAGGAAAATTTTGCAAACATTTGTTCCAAAGGTAGTAAGCCCCCTGTGTTTTATGCTTCAAGTGTAACTTTGAAGTTCACACTCTCTTAGTTGTATGCTTTCACTATATTTTGAACACTGAAAGAATACTAAGTAATACTTTCCTACAACCAATTATTAACAATAGTAACAAGCAACCCCAAATTTGATTCATATGATTTGCCAATCTGACATCTTAGCTGTCAGTAAATATTCATGAAGTCAAGCTCCACTTCCACTGATGTTCAAAACATTGATTTTCACCTTTGAATGCTGAGTTATTCAGAAAGCAAACAAAAAAAACACCAACACATTTAAGGTTGATTGTTATAATTTTTATTGAAATGGGTGGTTGCCTAAGTCACTCAACCAGAAAGCAGAAACAATGCATGTGACTTACATAATTAACACCCGGCTGGAAAGTAGTAAATGTTTGTGAAACCTTTTTCTGTGCTATTCCAGTGGGGAAAACATATTTGGGAAGAAATTCTTAACCATTTAAAACATATGAAAAGTAGACCCACATTATTCCTTTTTTTCACTGATCTTTCTCTGGATTAGCAAAATTGCTGGTAGAGATAGCCATAAAGTAGTCAATCACTCTTCTCATTCGCTTCAAATTTTTAAAACAACGGGGTTTCTCCATGTTGCTTAATAAAGACTGAGCTCCCAAAAGACTTTGTGTCTCAACCTTGCAATTGGCATGGGACTTGGAGACACTAAAGCCGTTTGAAAAGAGGCAGCTGCCAGCATCACATAACCTGCCATGACCAGCTGATCCCATTATGCAAACAAGAGGGTCCCCCTGGCAAAGAAATCTGACAAGCTCCAGAGTGTATAGCTGGATTTTAGTCAGTAGCTTTGAATGAAAACAATAAGTTGCAGAAAGGAAAAGGTGCTGGGTAGAAATACTTTTCATCTGCTTTCTCTCCAGAGTTGGTGGGTGAATGTCACTCCAACCTTTTCCTGGAAAAGGGAGTTATTAATTACAGGCATCAAAGGATTGTCCTGCAAAGCCACCATGGACCACATGCTGATCTGAGGAGTGAGCTGTCCTTGGAGTGCCTTAGCTGTGAGCATAGTCACAGTGATCTGGTAACTTGGTTGTGAGAAATACCTTAAAACCACATCTGTCTCCTGTGAGGCTTTCACAGAACTGCTGGCAGGGAGTGATGGTCAAACTTCCGTATGCCCACTGAACTCCAGACAAGCTGATGTAAACATTTCAGTGGGGAAATCAGCCACCCACTGATCCCTTCTCAGATTCCAGCAAACAAATTAAGCAAATATAAAAGTAATGGTGTCATTAAACAATCTAATTTGAATGGAAAAGTCAGAATCACAGGAAAAGGAAAAGCAAGATGTACTAGAGGTCTGGACTCACTGAACAAGATTGTCTTTTTCCTGCAAAGAACAATCTTATCTTTGAATTATACTTCTTAATTACATTTCTCTCACAATCCTGAAACTACACAAGTATGGTTACCAGAGTTGCCCTGGAGTTATCCAGGCAATTGTCAGTGTCTTCAACAGACCTCTTGACAAATCCATCATTAGCATAATTTTGTACAAAAAGTTTGAATTGCTATCAAGAACGAAGATGCAAATTCCTAACATAGAGTAGGACTTTTCAAGAGGAGCTTTTGCCTCTCATTGCTTTGCTTCCAATCACTGCTCAGACAGGCTAACACTAGCACTGCGGAAAAAAAATTCATTCTAGCATTTCAGTGTTATCAACATGCATTTTTACTTCTCACTGTCCTGATCAGTGAAGATGTTTTGTTTCTTTATGCAGCATGACAGACATCTGGCCCCTCACAAAAAAGAAAGATATAAGCAAAAGATCAAGACTCCTGCTGATGGAGCTTTTGAAACCCACTGGAGCACTAACCTCTCCTCTCTCAGGTCATTAACTCAAATTCTGTTGCCACTTAAGCATCCAAAACCAGGCTGTGAATCTGTACTCTAAGTATGTCTAAGACTAGGTTCTGCAAAGAACCAATCCTCTTTTGTTTAAGGATTAAAAAACCCAACTATTCTATTATGGAAATAACTAGGCAAGTTATGACAAATTTCTTGGACATGATATAGTAATTTTGCTTTCTTTCATATGACAAATATGTTCCTCTGATCCAAAATAAAGCCTTCCTAAATATACAACCCTCTTTGGTTTTTCTTTCTTCTCTTATTCTTAAGTCATGATGTAACAGATGCTGTTCTCTGTGGCTTCAAACTGAAAGATGTTTTGCACTTTCACTATTTTTTAGATTCTGAAAATGCTGCAGCTGGTGATTTTAAACTTTCTATTTCCTATCAAAGTTGCTGAGGCTGCAGAGTCAATCTCTGCAATGGTTACCATCTTCAAGTCTGTCCCAGATATCAGTAAACAGGTATATAGTTTTCCAGTTTTTCCATTTATTCTCTTGTGTCTGGAATTAAGGTGAAAATTAGGCTTTCTTTATAGATTTACAGCTAAAGGTTTTGTCAAGATGTTGTCAAACAAAGCTAAGAAACAGTACAATTGCACAGGCTGTTGACTAGAAGCCATTTATTGGATTAAAATTGAAGGGATTGTTTTTAAAACTATGAACTGCTAAGTGGCATCACAGCTACAGATTACCAGTGCAAAGTGTAACCAGAAATCTTGTCTGCTCTGAAAACTGAATGTGAGCACAAAATCACAGCTCTAGGCAGTAGAGCAGCAGTGAGAGAGGGGCCACAACCATTTAGCATTTGACTCTCTGACACTTTAGATACTGTTTCCAAGTTCTCTTTATAAGCCTGACAGAGCTTCTCTGAAAAAAAACCCCAAATCTGTAGGTTCATTTGCAAACTCTGGTGTAGACCAAAAAAAATGAGAAGAGGAAATGGCAAAATAAAGAGTTTAATGGAGACTGTGGCAAAAATGGGGAAAGAAATGGATGAAAATATTCTACTAGGAAATGAAGGTGCATAAAATAGCTGTTGAAGGCTTTTGTTGCCCAGTAAAACACATAGTTGCTGCTGACAAAATAAAATAAAAAAATATTCCCTCTTCAACCTTCAAGGCATTTGGTCTTTGGCTTACAAAACGCCAAAACATCCTCTCCATTTTACAAGTTTTCAAACAAATTCTTCCCTATTTCATTTCCCATAGGGAAAAACAAGCTTCTGCCAAGGCATGAAATATTTGATATTTCCCACATCTAATTTACAGTGCAACAAAGAAAACAAAAAGCCAGCTTCTTTTTGAAAATCTTCAAGCTTCCATCTCTCTCTGCCTTCCAATCTTGTAGCAGAAGGACTGATCTCACGGATTTCCTGAGAAACCCACCTCTGACCTCAGTGGTTGCAAGGTTTCATATTCCACCTGTTTTGCTCTTGTATTTACAGAGATTTTTGTCTTCTCTATCTGCTTTTGAGATGTTCTTATTCCTCCCACAGCCATCAATATGGGGGAAAGGACATATTTCTGAAATGCCCTCATTGCCCGCAGCCTCCCCATCTGGCCGAAGAGAGGAAAAGCCACAGGAACGCTGTTCTGCCTGCATCCATCTGACACTGAGTGGGAGGTGGCACAAAGTGCCTTGTAGTGGGTGCCATCACACGTGGGATGAAGGTGCAAGGCAGGCCAGGGAGCCGGTAGCCAGGAGCCTGCTGGACAATTTTGAAGGACCTCAGGTCTGGTATCCTAACAACACCTTCCAACCCTTGCTCAGCCTCAAAGCAAGGGTGCAGGGCTGGCATTCACTGGTGACTCTTCCTTTCACACATCTCTGCTTTGTAGAAGACAGTGTCAACTTCCTCTCTGGGGTGTCATACTTTGGAGAAAGAAGAACCATTTTTCTAAAGCAGCCTGGAGGGAAAACACTATTCCTGCATTAAAGAGGATAACTGTCTTCTAATCACATTCTTCCTGCAGAGCTGATGAGCAAGAGCTAGTGAAGCAAAGGAAGATGTTTGTCTAAAAGTTCAATCGTGCTCCTATTATCACATTTCTCGGAGCTTCCCTCAAAGCCTCAGGCATGGAGTAGCTGTCAGCTCCTGGAACAGCTGAATCTCCATCCTGACAGTCCTTCTGTCCACTCAGTTCTACAAGCACACATCAATAACAGTATCCCAGGTCTTAGGTATCCTCCCATGCAGCCTGGTTCTTCCTTGGTTTTTCCTCATTATTTAATGAGTCTTGGGTTTGACAACTATTATCCCTTAACAGAAGTCAGTACAGACACAAATCTGATGTGGAGAAAGTGTCAGGATATTGTCATATTCAATAAGAAATAAATGAAATCTCTCAAGTCACTTTGATGTCATTAATATTGGAAAAAATGCTAATAGTAGGAATTTATATGATGATTTTGATGCATTTTCAATCAGTCTATCTCTCTAATATTAAGCTGACATGGCACTGTAAAAGTTACCACACTGAAAAATTCCAGTCTCATTTTACATACTGTTTCACAGTGTCTCTGGTTCATTGCTGTGTTTGGTGATGATGTACTACAGAGGGTTTTCCTCCAAGAAAATCTTCCTACTGCCTCTTAGAATAATTATACTGGGACATGAATATCTCAAAGCCACTTTAATTTTTTGCAATTCCACAGCAAATACACTTCTCATATCCAAAAATCTCTCAAAAAATAAGCTTTGTAGGCCCTCCTTCTTTCTGTCCTGAAGTCACCCCAAGTTTTACTTGTGGAAGTATTGCTCTTCAGGGTTTCCTGATCTTCCTTAATTTCATTTTCTTCCTGAGAGCTGACTGTGTGCTTCTGTGGGGAGAGCATTTTAGAACTTTCTTCTTTGATGACAAGGAGAAAATTACTAGTTTGTTTGACTTACCACAAATAGTGAGGAAAATGTTACACTTTTAATTCAGGAGAAGTCTTGTTGACTTCCATAAGAGATTTGCTAAAATATTAAATTAAAGGTACCATTTCTAGAATTCTGCTTAATCTGAGCCACCACAACATACTTGACCTAAAAGCTTGATGCTGAAGACTTAAACCTGCATTATTAGCTTCAAACAAATGCACAGTTAATTCAGGGACCCTTTAATACCTGAAGGAATACACTGGGACAACTCTGACTGTAATTTGTGTCAATATGAAATCTATCCTGAGTAAAGGCCTAAAATAAAATATTCCATTTTTATCCAGATATACAAACATTGATGTTTTGAAAGAGAAAAAAAAGTCATTTTAATCTTTTGTTATTTCAGTAGCACAGAATATTCCTGTGTCCCTGACAAAGGGCTCCTATCTGATTTTGGGCAGGGCATTTAGACTAAAATGTTTATAAGTGATCACTATTTACCTGTTCCACATACACAAAATGTGTAATGTGAATTCCCTGGGCCAGATTTGGATGCATGGCTACAGATGTATATTAGACCTGGACTCACTCATTTCAATAATATCATTTACTTAAAAATGTCAGGCTCTGGGTATTTTGAGTAGGGTATGTAAGTGGCTGTTAAGTGCTATTGAGACTTATCCTTTCTGTACGACTGACCTACTGCAACAGCCAAGAGCCTGAGCTCTGAGGCTGTCAGTAGATACTTGTTAACAAAAAACTCCTTATGATATACTCTTTAAAACATGTATTGCTAAAATGTTAAGGGTTTTAATGATCTGCTTTCATTGCTTTTTTGTAATTTTTAAGTATTTCCATTTTTAAATAACTTACTTAAATATATCCAAACTGATGAGAGTCCTGTCAAAACAAAATATCCACACTCATATTACTAAAACCTGAAGCAGTAGTTCCTTGGAGAAATGGCGACCTTATTAATGTATTTCAGTGACACAAATGGTATCACTATGCTGCTACTAGGACAAGGTTACATCATTTTCTCAGAATGGTCTAGGTAATATAAGTCTAATTTATTTTTTATTTTCTGCCTTACTGTCTGGCCACAGCTCACATTTGTGTTATTACATACTTTTCTGGCATGTCACTGTTTATGGTCAAAAAATGTGGAAGCACCAAGTTTGAAAAAGTTTGATCAAGTACAGATTCACCTTCTAAATTTATCTGTACACAGCAGCAAAGAAAAAGAAATGGTGTACTTCCCAGACAGAAGCTTGTGTACAGCATGAGAGTGCCTGTCAGTATCAGAGAAGTAAAATGTAAGAGCACTTTAACTGTCTAAGAGAGACATTACAGTGTTAGGGCACACATTCTAAACTGAGAATGCTTGAAAGTGGAAATGCTGAATGATCTTCAGGTGTAGTCCTAATCTTAGCTCTCTTCCACAGCAATACCAGGCTTTCAGTCCTCCCCTTTGTGTACCTTTTTATCTGTTACACAAAAGAGCTGGGAGCATTCTCTATGATCTGCAGAAGTAAAGCAAAGGATTCAAAGGTTGTGCCAATATAGGAATGAGATTGGATTTTTCCCACATAGAGCCATTCTGAATTCTCTGAGGGCAGGTATGAAAAGCTTGTTGCTCAAAACCAGTGGCAGAGTAGAAAGTGTATCCATTCCTGGATGATTGCAGCATCAAGAAATATCTCAAGAGACAACTGTCTTCCAAAAGAGCTGATTTCCTCAGATGCAGTAAACACCATACTAAATTGACCCAGGCAGGGAGGAATGAGCTATGAACATGATCCCACAATTACTACTCAAACCTGCATCAAAACAAGAAACAAAGATTTGTGGATAATTTCTTTTGCACAGTGATTTTCTATTTTCTGGCCTGGCATATGGCATACCTGTCAGATATGTGCTGGACAGCAATAGATAACAAGAGCAGGTGTATGAAGAGAAAGGAGGCTTTTGCAACATGGTGAGTGAAACAAAGTAAACAACATCATCAGGGATTTTAGTGTTTTGATTTTTCACAATGAATACTTGTAACGATCAGGATTCTGCAACTTTCTTATTTGATATTGTCTTCCAATGTTACTTTTTTTAAGGAGTGAAAAACCCCAGTTTATGGATATACCACCTTAATTCTCTAAGCATTCAGCATTTTCTTTTTGATCCATGTTGGTCAGCTCTAATTTGCCAGCCAAATCGCCCGATTTGTGCTGTGTTTGTTTCCTAGCTGAATCCAGGTGTGAGTGCTCTCAGCATGAATACTGACAGATAAGTGTAAAAAATTGCTTCCTCAGAACACCTGCACCTGTCACTGTGTTACTTGTCACTAGATTTTCATTTTCTGAAAATGTTCAGAAATGTTAGGTGAATTTCACTGCAAGCAAATATAAGGAAGGAAGGGTGAATTCAGCTGGAGGAACTTCACTTCCCATTTTACTCAATAAGCCTTACAGATCCAGCCTGTGTTTTTTCTGGGGGGTCTTGAATTTCACAGAAAGTTTCAGAGAAGAGACACTGCAAAAAGTTTTATGCATTTTAACACCAGAGTGTCCACAGACCTGAACCAAATAAGCACCCTGCTTAACTTATCTGAAATGGGAACAAAACATCTCTCTTTGCTGCTCATTGTGGTCCCAATATGTGAAAGAGGAATAGTCTTTACTGAGAATTTCAGAGTTGAGGCCAAGATTGAGTTTATAATGGAAAACAAGTTTCGACCTTAGCAATGCAGAGCCAGTAGCCTCTCCATAATACAACTGTCAGTTCAATTTCTTTCAGCGACACAAACACGGAATTGAAATAAGTGTTAGACTAGGATTTGGATGAAAGTTTTAATCAGATGAGCACTTGCACTCCAAGTCTTATTAAACCATTGAAACTGAAATTGTGTGTGAAACATTGCCATCCAGTGGCTGCTTGTACAATTTCCAACCTGCCGCGAAAACATTCCTGGAAGAGAAAAATATTGTGGATTATGTCATTCCTCTTCTCTTTCACAAAATGACAGTGGTCTCTGCATTAGCATCACAATTCTAGGCAGAAAATTCAAAAATTTATTGGCTGAAGTTCCCTGAAGCTCTCATTTTAAGTAAACATTTGTCTCTTACAACAATGCATGGTATCAACATTGATGTTTCAGAAAAAAATTTCACTACTGCATCTGCAGTGTTTCCATCAAAAGAGGAGTTTGCAACTAAGGGGAGAAAGCCCAAAGGAATGAAACATCAAAGGCCATGCAGCCCAGATCCTGAAATCACAAGAAAATGTTGTTTTTCTAACTGAATGACATTGCCCACTCCCCTTCATGCCATACTGTCTGTGCCTTGGGTGTTCTGGTATTTCCTCCTTTCTTGACATTCCCACTTCTGATTTTTTCCCTTATAGGGGTTTGAAACTTTTGAAAGCTACACATGCTGCTGTAGGGAACTAACTTCTACTTTACCAAAAAAGAGCTGGAGCATGACTGATAGTGACTTTTCTTCTGCTGCCTTGTCACCCACACTCAGCACTGATCTGACGGGAACAAATTTGGTCTTTATTAAGTCCTCTGTCCCTCTGCTACCCTGGGATTTTCTGATGGCCAGAATGAGGCACAACTGCAACAAATCAACCAGGGGCTTATTTCTGTGGAGAACACCACTGGTTATCAATAAAAGCATCTGCAGCAGTAGCCACATTTTGCAATGGGAGCGCTAATCCAAAGGAAAGGAGATGGAGTGTAGCTGTATTAGTTACTGCTATGACTCAGTTCGTTTGAGTCATGGCCCACACAAGGTGGAAATTAAGAAGCTCTGCTCCTATTCCACGTCCATAAACCCACTTTGTTATCACCACATTCATCTGATGTCCACCAGGTTGTGTTCTCATCCTATGCCTGTCGCTATGCCTGGAATCCCATGACAATGAAGACCTGATCCCCATTAAGGAAAGCTGATGCCCACAAGTACAACCATCATGTCACCCAGCTGAAAATCAGTCTTTGCAGCAGAAGACTAGAGCTTGTTCCTCACCTCTATAGAGTTGCAGCATTCAGGCTGGATGCTGTGAAAGGACACAAGACCTTTGAGAATAAACATTTTGCTCTCTGTGTCATACCAGGCTGGATTGTATATGGCAACTAGGTTAAAGGTCACAATTATTACTAAAGATAAGAGGGTTAGTACAAAAATGTAATTGACTTTGTTAAAAATAAAAGTAACTACAGGATTGCAATACCCAGGCAAGTAAAACAAAGAAATTAGAATCTTATAATAGGCCTGAACTCCCAAACTGTTTCAAGTTTTTCCTTTCGGCAGTCTGGCCTTGTCTAGCCAAGCTCGAGAGCAATCTGACAATCCTATTAAATGCTATCCTAACAGAATAAATCAAAAGGACACTAAATAACATGTAGCTCTGGGACAGATTCATGAAGCATTACCCTGTCTTATAAACATGCCTTATAGATTATTCAGCTATGCATCTAAAGAGTCAAATTCACCAAGCAGTAACCCATCCCCTCCCATAAAGAAGAGGAACCCATGAGCCTTGCTGTAAATCTGCAGAACATCAGAGGATTATAGTATTTAAACAAAACATCAGAGCCTTTCAGGTTCTCTGCTTTCTTTGCTTTGCTAATTAACTTCTGTGTAACTCATTGTATTACCTAGCTGCAACAGGGAGCTGGCACACTAATCCATCTGCAAGGTGACCCCTGTTGTGTGCTATGCAGATTGGGATATTGATATGCTGTTGTGGACTGCAAGACATATCTGTTTCTGTCCCTTGCCTGTCATTTGTAGATACAAAGGGAGGAATGGCTGAGTGTTTAACAAGAGAGTTTGATCCCACTGTGTGTCTAGGCTAATGCAGGGAAGAATAAGGCTGGGATAACCATCCTCACTTAGGCATCATGGTGATTGGCTTCGATGCCATGCCTACGATTGATCTGTGCTCTGAGAGACTTAGTTAAATCAAAGCTCTAAATAGATACAGCTTTTGTCATTGCTAATTTTAAGGCTGGATTCGGTGGTTTTTAGCTCCTAGGCTTATCTTTGCTCTCTCTGCATTTGACTCTATATAATCAAAGTCCCTTTGGGAGCTGTGACTTACTGCAGTCAGACTCACTGCAGTTATGGAGGCCCATAGAAACGATCAACACTTTTTTATAGGTCCTCTGGACTTACTGTAAAAGCATCTGAAATGATGATCACTATAAATATTTTTCAGAGGGATTTACTCTGCAGTGAAAAAAAAAATGCAGGTGTTAAAGTTATTAGAAGTACGTCAAAAGTGTGCCACTTAATACCAGCCTGGAGGTATGTTTACCAAAGATAACACCAAAAATAAGGGGAAAAAAGTTCTGCGGGAATTAGGATTTGTCAGGTTATTTCAGAAAGTTTGGGATCATTTGGCGAAAACCAATTTTTAGCAGAGAAGGCTGTATGAAAGCAGCATTTCAGCAGTCAAGACTCTCTAAATCCAAAATGTAGGAAACCTCTCTTGCATGAAATAGTTTGTTTCAGTTTCTAGTGATATCTTTTAAATAGTCAGTCAAAGATTAGAGAGTTTACTTGCCCTGGGATCCCAAGGTGACAGCAGAAGTGTGGACAATGAGTTATTTTACCAGTCATCTTCCACCTGCACAGATCCTGGGCAGAACCAAGACTTTCCTGCCATTTCCAACACACCATTTAAAATAAACATCTGAACATATTCCTTGTTTGTACAGTGCCCCATCTTTATGCCTGCCAAAGAAACAGGAGTAATAACAGATTTGAGAGCCTGTATGACTACATTGAGATTGTTCTCATATATTTTCTACCCCATCAAAACAGTACTGCATATTCTTCTGTCCCCAGCTCAAAAAAACCTGCCACCTAGTTTATTAATTCAAAAAGAGCTACAGATTTCTAGTAATTACTTTTTCTCCTGCAACTGCTACAGTGGTCTTTTGAGCAGCCCAAATTTTGTAACCTATTGGAGTGGGGAAAAAGGGAGTTTAAGGCCAGACAGACGCAAATTAATTCTCTGGAATGTTTTGAAGTGGGGTTTGCGTGTAGATTACCAAGAATGTGCTCTTTTAGAGAAAGAAGTGATTTTTGCTGAAAGCAGTGACTGTTACTGATTTACTGAAGTTGATATTGACTAAGCTGCCTGGTTACAGTCCCAGGCACAGAATTATTTGCCTTCCAGGCTGCCAACATTAAGTCTTTCAACTCATCTCTATTTACTTCAGACACAGTCCAGGAGGTAGGAAAAGAGACACAGACTTTCAGAAAGAAGTCAAGACACAAACAAACTGGGAAAACAATGGTTACATTCACTAGCAGTTCCAGTTTTATCAGGCTTGATCCAGATGCTGGAAGTCCATGTCCGGATCCTACAGAAAAGGATACAGGGGACTACTTGTGTGTCTCAGAGAGAAGTGGGATGTCATGCAGGCAGTTCTTTGTAGGTTGTGTTTATCATGGGAACTGATCTGGTAGACTGAAAAACCTGGTAGCTTGACTTTTTCCTAATACTTAACCAAAGTACCATTTGCTGAAACTTCGGCTGCTATTTTCCTTGGTTTGTGGTGATGAGCAATGAAAACAATTGATCACTGTTCTCTTTTCTTATAATAATCTTTTAAACTTTACAGAGTTGAAAGGTTATCAGCATTATTTCTCCCAATCATAGTTATTTCTCTTCCAAAAGTTAACAAATCCTTTCCTCTTTCATTTCTCACAAACAGCACTTTTAAAATGCCTCTGACTATTCTCTTTGCTCTTTTTGGGCATGTCTTCCTTTTAATGTCTGGTGCTTTGACCTCTCCAAATAATGTCACACCAGCATTGCAAAGAGCAAATTCTGCTCAGTTCAGTGACACTCTTGCTAATACATCCCAGAGGGAGATTGATTTTCTATATCACAGTATCTCACTGGCTGGCTTTTCTTCAGTTTGTGACCCAGTATAAGCACCAGACCCTGCTCTGCAGCTCTGCTACCTTGCCAGGCATTGGATGTTTTGTTCTTGATTTCATCTTATTATAATCTTCTACACTTACTTCTACAAAACTCCACTTTGTTGACTTTATATCATCAGTTTCTCCATCCAGGCTGGCTCTGCATTTGGTACAAAGCCAACAATTACAGTTGCAGGCACTGTTTTCACCTGTAGATATTCTGCTGCTCAGCAAATGTCCCAGAAAAGCAGAACCAAAGCTGGAGCTGGCCTCTCCAGGACTGGGGTCCCTCATTAAGGAAGGCCCCTCAGGAGCATGTAGAGGAGAAATAGCAGTAATGTTTGAGATGTAACACTCTTTATGATTATATTTTTTTCTTTTGTTATAACACTAAGAGCAAAAAAAAATTAGGAAAACCATCTAAAGCCCACCTTTGTACTTCTGCTGGTAATGTCCCTCAAGTGCTTTGGTCTTTCAGATATTAATATCTGCCCACAAACAAAGGACTGGGTCCCATGTGTGCTCAGTAGGTCGCAGCAGAACTGACCCCTTTTAACTGGCAGCCTTCTGAAAGCAGTTCACACGCTAATGGAAGAGAATGTCACCGCCCAGGAAAGTCTCTGTAGCTCCACGGACCTACCAGCCACTGACAGCACACTTTATTGTACTGAGTAGAACAGGTTGCTTTTAAAACACACCTGTTGTTAAGACCTGTACAGACTGAATTAGACCTAATGTATGACAAACCAGCAGATTGAAAAATTAAAAATAACGCCAATGTCTGTATTCACCAGATCCTTGGATTTTAGGAGAATGTAGTTTCCATCAAGGACCACTAATTGAGAAAATATATTCTTGAACTTCTTGAAAGGCACAGCTGGGATAATGTTACTGTAATATGCAGGAATCAGTATAAATTGCTGTCCCAGTGGCAGTGTGGTGCTGCTAGCCTTGTCACAACAGATGACATGAACATTTCACAGTGCTGAAAGGAACGTTCTGTTTCTCCACCCCAGCAAAAGACAAAGACACTGTTTACTGAAATAAACTTAATATATTTAAGTACAATACTCAAGACTAAAGAGGAGCCTTTTGCTCTTCTGACTCATCCTAGCTTCCTTATATTTTATTTAATAATAGCTACCTGCAAGCATATCCTGTATAAGAACTTGAGCCAAGTGTCTTTGACCAAGTGGATCTTCATTTTATCAAGACAACTTATAAATAAAAAGTTACATATATGCTTCTTTTCATTTATAAACTGAACCACAACCGAGTTTTTTCAAACTGTGTTACACTGGCCTAAGATCCTACAAGTGAAAAACCATCCAGAACTGCATTTCACTTTATTACCCCAGGCATAGGAAGGGAATTTCCCCCACTGTCTCTGTTTCTCTTGGCTGCTTGTAATTCATTCTTTAGAACAGAAGTAAAGTATTCACATATAATACCATTCTACTTTTAATTTCCAATAGCTTGCTTTGGAGTCTGCTCTTGTTTGGATCACAGATTGAATTCTCTGTTGCTGATAACAACTGAAGTTCCAGTCCAGCCAAAGGAGAATGCCTACTTTTGCTGCAGCCAGGGTCTTAATATGCCCCATGAAACAAGGACTCAGACACTTCTTGATATGCCTGCTTTGCACACACACCATCACTGCTTCTAGTTAGAATGCATATTAAGAATGGTATGAATTCTATTTTATGGATCAATCGTTACTAAAAAAAAATTACACAGCGTTAGGCAGGAGCCACTTTCAAAAATGTCATTATCACAACTGCTGGATTAATCTAAAAAGGAATACCAAAGTGATTCATTTGTATTAAGAGGGGATAGACTGCAGGCTTTGACTTCAAAAATCAATTTTTTCAGACACAGAAATAAAACAAATGTATTAAAATGCATCAGCTTGTTACAAAACAGTCTCACACAGTTCTGGTGATATGCTGTCAACAGCACCAATGGACAAGAAGAGCTTTGTCAGTGCTTCTTTCCAGCCATCTGCACCCAGTCAGTACTCTGGGACCAGCAGCCATGGCAAACATCTCCTGAAAAATCACCCTGCAGGTACAAATTTAACAAAAGGCACATTTGCAGTGCATAGGGAGTTTCATTCTCATAGATCTGTGTTATAACTTTCTGGGAGATTCTTGCCCACAGGTGAGGCAACAGCAGCAGCTGGTGTGTGTGGTGGCTCTCAGCCATTGCCCTTCAGACCCCAGTGCAGCAGTTTAAGCCGCTGTCATTGAACTCAAACGGTGCAAACTAATGTATCAGGTGTTACACCCCTGGGAAGCCACAACATACCAAATCCTGAGCTACACCAGTGCAAATCCTGAGCTACACCAGTGCAGATCCTGAGCTACACCAGTGCAGATCCTGAGCCACACCAGTGCGCTGGCTACAGCACCTCCCACATCCCATGGGCAGGGCACACAGCCCAAGGCAATGCTTCTGAACTACCACAACAGCTTTGTCTGCTGTGGCACTGATAACACTTCGTGCCTTAGACTCCCGTGCTATTTTGGTGGTAAGAGACAGCAAAGCCTAACGGTGGATGGAATGGAGGTCAGGTTGAAGGTGAGCTAAACCAGGGTAGTTATTTCCCTACCAGCGGTTCAGTGCGAGACATTGTTTTTTCTGTGAAAACACAGACTCAAGCTGCATAACAACTGTGCCCTGCAGATATTTGAATTCTGTCTAGCTTTGATTTATAGGTTAAATATATTACATAATACACAGAATCTGTTATACAAAACCTGAGACAGAGCTGTCTAATTTCATGCATTCCTTTCAACATAAATGTGCGAGACACAAAGAAAGACATTCCCAAACTTACTGGGATATGAGATAACCCTAAAGATACATTTAGGCCATGACTGTGCAAAATAAGTCTATTTTCTGTTGCAAATGTGATTAGACATGCGTTAAATATGTGGATATTGTTAGATATGGTCTGTATGTTAATAAATCAAGCAGTAACAGACTAGCAGAGGACCTACCATTCTCTGTAGCTGGAAGAACTACAGAGTTTGTTTTGTTTCATTGCAGTTTGGACTGATTTCACTTTTTTTCATGTTTTTCTAGGTCCTACAGTTGCCCTCTTTGTCTTGGCAAAAAAATCGCCTACTGATCACTCTTATTTTGTCTCATTTTGAAACATACAATATCTCTCTCTGAGAAGTGTACACAACCTGCAGTACAAGCAAATTGTGCAGATTGAAAGAAAGTGGTTTAAAACACAGTCACTGGAAAAAGAAAGTAAAAGAAGTCCTGGAATTTAAACTGATCATGGAGAAAAGCACACATGGTTTTTGAGAGCCTACTCAAAACTTGTTAGTGGGATAGTCTTTCCACCTGGAAAATAAACTGAAAAATTCTAATTTTAAAAATGCAACTCAAAAATTAATGTTTAAAGATCAAAGACAAACCAACAAAATGTTACATTTCAATGTCATATGAAGAGTTCTAACAGTAGCAAAAGGGTAAAAAACATACATGTGTATATATGTATAAAGCCTGTAAAAGGAAGTAGAAGAAAATACTCATAAAACATCATAGAACAAAGTAATCCATGTTCCTATATCCACATCAGTATCCGAGGCAAATGTTTTTCATCTTCCTTAAGCTATACACTGAAACTAAATCCTAGATGGAAGTAGACTGAGCAGAATTTTTTTTCATTAGTATCCCTGTATATATTTTTCCAGACAGGTTAATAACAGCAGCCTAGCTGAAATCTGTACAGAATTCTGATGAAAAGTTCAAGTTATTTTAGGCTTCAAGGATCAAGGTTTCAAGGTGGTCTTTTAGGCAGTAGTAATCTCAATCAGAAAACTATCTTAAAATTTCTGTCCACAACTCTCAGCTGTGCAATGCCACAGGAGCTGGACATGCTGCTAAGGGTACATCATGTCATGGCCACTAATTGCATTACTGGTGTTCCTGTAATTACTTCTGCCTTACTGTGGTAGTGCCTGTAGCCTCAGGATCTCATTACATTCAATATTGCATAAGAATATGAAAATTAGATGGTCAAGTGTTTACATCACGTTAATAGAGACAGTGGCACAGGGTGCAAGGAAAGAGTTAGGTGGCAGTGCTCACTGATATAAAAGGTGTGCACAGAACAGTGGGTGTCACCCCAATCTTGGGATTTGCAGTGAAGAGCTTAAAACAAGATTGTGTAGAAGTTCAGACAGCAAATGAAATAATGTAGCAAAGTATTTATTTGTATTATAGTGAGCTGATATATCAAAACAAATATTTAATTTCAGTGACTGAAACAGTAAGGTGCACATCTGTTTACCCCATCTACAGAATTAAACTGAGATAAAACATTTTCCATGTTAGCCTTTGTCAGATCCATAAAAAGCAGACTTTACCAAGTTCAGTCAGCATGCCCTTCAGGTGACTAATCTCAGCTTTCTATAGTAGAGTGTCAAAATGTGACCATAATTATCTATTTTTAGAAGTAGATATAAAACTGAGAAAAATCAGCCTTATTGTGGTAGACTTTGAAGAAACACAATGTAGATATTCCTTAATGCAAAAGAGCATATGAAGAATGTGGAGAAAGCAGACAGAAAGCTAAGTACAGGCTTAGTAAACATCTTCTAAAGTGCAGAGCAGAGCTTTCTACTACCAGCTTCCAGAAAAGCCCAGTATGTTTTGCATTGCTGTTCCCCCATTTTGCTCTTTTTCTCTATCCTTTCAGATCCCTGGTTAAGATCACAGTAATTTTTGACAGTGTGTTTTCCCAGATTCTCCTTTTCCCCTTGGACACATTTACTTTTGAGGAGTTGCTGTGTTTGGGATTGCATGTGTCTGGTAGACAGAACTGTACAAGTTGTGAGCAGGAATCTTAGTGACTGCCACAGCGTGCACGTACCATGCCGGTGTCCGTGCAGCACAGGCTCAGCGTGTCACACATGAGGAGAAACAGAACTTGCACGGCTCTCTCTGCCAAGGACATCACCAGCAGGCACATGACAGTCCATCCTGATAAATTATTGCTTTTCTGCTCCTCTTTCTGATGCTGCAAAGAGCCCGATGTGTGTCAGTGTGAGGACAGCAGGACAAACGCAGACAGGTGGTGACACCGCCAGCTCTGAGCAACCTCTGTGGGCAGGCAGCCCCAGGGACCTGCTGCTGATTCCTTCTTAGCCAGGCCACCACACTGCACTGCTCCCAGTGGGTCCCAGCTGCCTCCTGCCCCTGGGTACTCCCACAGAACATTCAGCCTGGTCCCTTTTTGTCTGATCCCTTTTCATCCTAACCCCGTTCAGCTCGAAGGCCTGTAAGGCCAGCCTGGGTAAGGCCTGTGTGACCATACTGCAGGCTCCATTCTTGGTTCACAGTCATATTCATAGAATCACAGAATTGTTAATGTTGGAAAAGACCCTTAAGGTCGTTGAGTCCAACCCTTAACCCAGCACTGCCATGTTCACCACTAAACCATGCCCCCAGGTGCCACATTTATGTGTTCATTGAACACTTCCAGGATGGTAATTCCACCATTTGCCTGGGCAACTTTTTTCAATATCTGACTATGCACTGAAGAAATTTTTCCTAATATCCAATCTAAACCTGCCCTAGTGGAACTTAAGGCCATTTTCATTTGTCCTACCATGTGTTATTTAGGAGAAGAGACTGTAATTTGGTACAAACTCCTTTCAGGTGGTTGTAGAGGTCAACAAGATCCCACCTGTGCCTCCTTTTCCCCTGGCTAAACCACCACAGCTCCCTCAGCTGTTCCTCATCAGACTTGTGCTCCAGCCAATTCACCTGCTCCATTGTCCTACTCTGCACATGCTCTAGAACTTCAAACTCTTGTCATGCAGAGAGGGGCTCAAAACTGAACATGGATTTGAGGTGCAGCATTCAAATCACTGCATGCCAGCAGCATCCAGCTCGAAAGGCTTTGTTGTGCTTCCTGCCTTGGGTTACATTTCCAGTGCAAGTTTTTATCCCTGGTACAAGTTACACACTGTCCACTTCCCTGCTGACACAAAACACACTCCACATGGAGCATTTTTCATAGAATCATAAAATAAGCCAAAGTGGAAGGGACTCATCAGGATCATTGAGTCCATCTCCTGGCCCTGCACAGGACACCCCAAGAGTCACACCCTGTGCCTCAGCGCATTGTCCAAATGCTTCTTGAGCTCTATCAGGCTGGTGCTGTGACCAATTCCCTGTTCCAATGCCCAGCCATCCTCTGGTTGAAGAACCTTTTGCTGATACCCTATATAGGGTATATATGACCCCTGAGTTTCGTGCCTGAACTTTGTTGAGGCTGATGGCTGTGGCTCCCGGGCTCGTTGTGAAAGATGCATGTATTTTATGATTGGCTTTTCACAAATATTAAAATGAATATTATATGTGTTGTTTTAGAAAGTAATGCTGTATTAATTCTCTTAAGTACTGTGTTAAATATAGTTTTAGATTATAAAAATTGTTAAAATAGAAACTATGCTATTTTGGATATTTTTTTTTTAAAGAAAGGACTAGCAGCGAGATAGCAGCCACAGGACACCTAAATCTTTCAGAGAAAAAGAATTTATTGCCCTCTTAGCAGAAGAAACGAACTTCTTCCCGCCTTGAAGGCGCTGTTAGGATTCAGAGGAAGAAGTTGATGATGACCAGACAGAATCCTGTGTTTGAATGGAATTTATACATCATGTATGAGGTGCATGAATATGCAACAGGCTATTGCTTTTAAGGGTTAATCCTTTGTTAACGGGGCTCCCTTTTCGGGCTCGTGATGCCCAGAAAAAGGTATCCAGACGTCCAGAACTCTTTGGTTTTTATTGTCTCATAGTGTCCTAATTCAATTTGTCCAAATTGTTATTACTGTAATTGTGTTACTATTTTTTAACCATTTTATTACTATTAAAACTTTTAAAAATTTTAAAAACAAGTGATTGGCAGTTTTCACACTCATGTTGGTGATGGTCTCTGTTCCTCTCCGTGGTCCAGCTCGGGTGTGAGTGTGCTGAAACACGGGCAGGCTCCGGCGGGCGGGTTGGGACCAGGAGCGGGGTCTGTGCAGTCCCCGATCATCACAGGGGTCGCTTCTCTGGAGTGGTGCTGCTGGGCTTTGGACATCCGATGAGATAAATGTAAGGCTTTATACCAGAAACAGTAAAAGGGCAGGGCGCAAATAGTGTATTTAGCGAAATACTAATATTATTATTAATATTATTTGTCGTATTATTATTAATTTATTCTGATTTCCATTCATGCCCAGATTTTGCCGATGAGGCTGGCAGGCACCCTCCCAATTCCTCTACGCTGCCCTCAGCCAGAGAGACAATAATTTCTGTATAAAACCAGAGGCAACATGTCACAGGCAGAGGGTAGAGAACAGAATAAACCAAAAAAATGCAACTGGTCTGTACATGGGATCATATCCCAGCCAGTGCACAAGGGTGACAGGAAAAGCCATGAGAGGGTGCTGCAGGTCAGCGTCAGCATGGGGCGCCATCTGTTTTAACTTCTAGTTTGAAGCTAACACTGCTTGGCCTCTGTACTCAGCAACCAGAGTTTTCTGTCCCCACAGGTGGATACAAGTGTGTAGAGGAAAGTACATCAGTAGGTTTTGGATATGGTCCAGTGAGCCAAGCCCAAAATGGATGACCTGCACTCTCTGCAAACTGATCAATTTTATGTATTCAAATTAAAAAAAAGGTAATCCTGCCTAACCTTTCTATATTATTCTCCCACAGCTGTGGAAATGTCACCACATTCTATTTATCTCCAGTGCAAAGTTCACATGACATTACATGGTATTCACAGCATTGGCTTTCTTTAAAAAACTTATTTGCATTCAAGGATAGACAAGGGAATATATGTGGCACTAAAATAGTAAAAAATGTCCAACTGTTTTATAATTTGAGAGGCAAATATCCTTCACTATTGAGAAAAAATGCAGAAATGTGGTTTAATTACCCCAAAATTAAACTGAAATTTGAATACAGCTCTCAATATTTCAGCCATAAAAGACCAGTAGGAGCAACACTTACACATATGCATGAATATTGTAGGCTAAATGAAAATGAACTATTTAAATACTAGAAAGATAGAAGGGAAAGTTATAAAATTTCGAACATTAAAGGTATTCATTCTAGTTCTTGGTACACCAGTATTAAATTCCACATATAACTAACCATTAAGAATCATAAGAAATTTTCTGAATAAGTACTTTCCAAACTCCTGGTTGAGAGAAGAGCTTCATGGCCTGACATAGACTTTGGAAATTTTGCATCCAATGAAAGAAGCAAAATCCAGATCAAAAATGAGGAATCCCTATATACTCTTCTACTTCTTTAAACAGGCTCCTACATTTGTAAAAAGATAAGAATATTTCTCATTTTAAAAACTAATATCACACCAACTCTGTCTTTGGACATTTATGAACTTCAGATAACCAGAAGAAAGGAACATGTATTAGGAACTGCAATTCTACACGTGCACTTTTCTCACATTCCTTTCCAGTTTCCCACTGTACAAACAGGCATGTTTGGCCAGTCAAAAATTTAAATTCCTATGTTATTGCCCAGCATAGTTCAAGGAATATCTGATAATCACAGCAGGATTTTCAGTGTGATTACTGGGAAAGCAGCACAAGGTTAGGTGGCCAGCAGCCTCAAGAAAGTGAGCAGCTCCCTTTTGATAATTATTGCTCCTCTTCTGAGCTTACTCCTCACACTCTTCCTCCTGGCACTTTATGAGATGTTTTAAATAAGCTGGGGCAGGTCCTGAAGCATCTTGAACACAGACACCAAAACAGTAAACTGCACTGAACACTATAGAAAGTGCTTATAAGAGACAGGAGGCCAAGTCTGAAAGGCAACACTGATCCATCCTATATCAATCAAATTTTCATTCTTTACTGATCAGAGTGCCTAAATACTGAAAATTTCAAGTCCTAGTAAACACAGTACAGCAGCCAAGAATTACATCATTGTATCACTTTAAAAGAGAGTTGGAGTTTCATGGGAAAAAAATAAAGCTCATCCTGGCTAAGTCATACAAATATTACCTTAGCATTGTAATTATAGGAGTTTAATTGTGTAGAGAATTATTTAAGTTACCTTTGTAAGCATCTCTCTTGTTTTATATAACTCTTCAATATAAAACAATATTTAAAGCAATGTTTTCAGTTTCAAAATACCTTGAATAGTAGGAGGTTGTGGTTCGGCTGCTAAGCAAATTACAGAGATGAGGATGAGTACTCTGTTTGGGTAAGAACAAAGGAGACAGCTCAATAGCAAGCTTGTTAGGGAACTGAGAGTAGTTATTTCACAGCTTCTGACTCTAGATCTTTAGAGTCACTGTTCAGAGGAACAGAGAAGACGCTCTGCTTGTGCTTTGCCAAAGGCAAATACAACAAGGTAAAACTGCAAGTCTTAAATGCAGCAACCCAGAGATGGAGAGAGTGGGACAAGGGTGTGTATGTACCCTAAAACTCCTGTGAATAGTATCTATTAATGCATGCATTCTTAAATTCCTTTCAAAAATGGTATCACTGCAATGTGGGATTTCTGTTTGGCTAGTCCATACCATACTGCTTGCCAGCATTTTCCCTTGGTGACTGTTGCTGTGTTTCTCATAACTTCTCTTTTCATGTCTGAAATAGGTAGGACTTAGGAAACCTTGTGCAGACAGCTGAGAAAAAGGGAAGCTAATGCTGTATACATATTGTCTATTGTATAGTCATAGGAATTTTTCTGCTGAATGTAAAAAGTCTCTTCTCTTTCAGACTAAAAATCTCAAATTGCCACAGCAAAGAAATTTCAAAATCATGGTTTTCAAAAGTACAGATCTCTTTGTGTTTTTTACCTTCCCACAAAGCTCCCTCATGTTCCCCAAGCCTTGCTGCACTGCTGTTTGGGATAGATGGGCAGTTCAGGGCTGACCACTAAGGATTTCCCCACTGCTGGCAGTCCTGAGGTGAGGTTTGTAAAAGCTGGGAACAGAAAAGCTGAGGTTACAAAGAGCTGCATGCCTGGCTCCAGAGCTGTGAGTTCTCAACTTGCCATTGCCCCTTGCTCCATCAAGCTGGCAGATTCTCCTCATGCCTCCTCAGCAGACAGTTCTATTCAATTTTTGCTAAAACATCTTCCCACAAAACACTCCAATTTTGATAAGTCAGCACTTATAGATGAAAAGTAGTTCTACCTAAAAATAAACAACTAGCTTCAGCTTTGAGAGCTGTAGATTACTTAATTGCATCAGCAAGTGCTGACTTTGAAGCTTAGATATAAATACCTTTTTCATACCCAACCAAACTCTGCTAAGAAAGGATGATTTATAGAGCAATGCAGAAGCTGGCACAGCCTGAGGCATGAGATTAAACCCTACCTTAATGCTGGTTGATAACACTGCATTCTATGACACCCAGAAGGGATGATACAATGCAGCAGAGAGAACCAGGGGCTTTTGATCATTCATGCTGTTTTCTGTTCCTGTTAATTATCTCCTAGGTCAGCGTGCATGTACTCTGCATATGCACCTGCTAATGGCCGAATCTGTTACAGTCACACTAAAAACATTTTGCAATCTGACCTGAGTAATAAGATAGGGCAATGCTATGTTTTGTTTCACAAAGGATGTCCTTCTGTTTGGGTTCACTTCACCAATTACATTCGAAATGCTTTTATCACACTCTACTGACCCCTAAAAGTAAACTCTAAAATTCATAGCTAACTTCCTCTCCCATTTCAGCAAAACTGGGGAGAGGCTTATGCCTTTTTATGGGAAGCAGTGATGAGATATTTTTCTTGGAAACAGTTAACAGTAACACCTGGAACATTTAAAGTTCATGCCACCTGGCCACTATGTGGATTATATTCTTAACACCATGAATTTAAAGTAGGGGAAATGCATCAAAAGCAGCTGAATGTGTGACCCCGCTTGCCCTCAGTTTTATGCAGCCCTGCACAGCAGAGGGAGCACGAGGGTGCTGCAGCCCTTGGTTCCAACAGACACCAAAGTCTGGAAGCATGTGAAAATGCACTGGCTTGATATTGACTCAAACACATAGGTTAGACATAGATGGTACAATGAATGTGAACATAGACTTCTGGGGCAGTGGTTGGAACGCAGATTTAAAAACTCTAAAATATTTCTGTGAACGGCTCTGATCCCGTAACTGTGGTTGTAAAACTCTCTGGCTCCATGTCTAATTGCTGGATTCTCTCTTTGGATAATATGCAAAAGTCTAATCTACAAAGTGTGTCCTAATCATTTGACATTTTAAATTGGTTTTAACTTCAAAATAAATGAAATTAAAATAGAATTTGGCAATATCATATTAATGATATGCACTATCTATTGCATATATTATTCAATGTGCATAACACATCAGATTCTTCGAGCAGCATACCAAAATCTAAATATCACAAAAACCAACTTCCCTGACATGTGAGGAGAGGGGACATCAGCACAGTTCCACAGGTTACACTAGACCCACAAGGTCCCACTGCCTCCTTCTCCCAGCTGAGGCCAGTTTAGATGGGCAGCTGAATCGTTCTGTACCCCTTCTGTCCCACCACATGGCTCTGGGGGCTGAGGGTGAGAGCAAAGTGCCACTGATACTGTGCCACTGCTAACCCAAAACAACTTCTGTGACAGTACCACTGCTAATCAAAAACAACTTGTGTGACACAGTGCCACTACTAACCCATAACACACTGTGTGACACTGTGCCACTGCTAACCCATAACACACTGTGTGACACTGTGCCACTCACTGCAAACCCATAACACACTGTGTGACACAGCGCCACTGCTAACCCATAACACACTGTGTGACACTGTGCCACTGCAAACCCGTAACACACTGTGTGACACTGTGCCACTGCTAACCCATAACACACTGTGTGACACAGAGCCACTGCAAACCCATAACACACTGTGTGACACAGTGCCACTGCCAGCCCATAACACATTGTGTGACACTGTGCCACTGCTAACCCATAACACACTGTGTGACACAGAGCCACTGCTAACCCATAACACACTGTGTGACACTGTGCCACTGCAAACCCGTAACACACTGTGTGACACAGAGCCACTGCTAACCCATAACACACTGTGTGACACTGTGCCACTGCAAACCCGTAACACACTGTGTGACACAGAGCCACTGCTAACCCATAACACACTGTGTGACACTGTGCCACTGCTAACCCATAACACACTGTCTGACACTGTGCCATTCACTGCAAACCCATAACACACTGTGTGACACAGCGCCACTGCTAACCCATAACACACTGTGTGACACTGTGCCACTGCAAACCCATAACACACTGTGTGACACTGTGCCACTGCTAGCCCATAACACACTGTGTGACACAGCGCCACTGCTAACCCATAACACACTGTGTGACACTGTGCCACTGCAAACCCATAACACACTGTGTGACACAGCACCAGCAGAGCAACTTGAGAGGCTCATGAATTGAGCAAGGCTTCCAAGCCCCACGGGACAGAGGATATGTGTTATGAGAAGGTTGTGAGCTTGTTCCAGTGTTAGTACTCACTAATGAGAAATTTCCCATCTGAGCACTAGGCAAAGGACAGGAGACATTCACTGTCCCAAAGTTTCCTCTAGTTCAGCCTACCCACAGAGGCTGTGCTGTCTAAAGGCTGCTGTAGTCACTTTGGGGGCATTACTTATTTAGAAAAAGCTCAAAGGGATTTGATAAGCCTCTCTGGCCCCTATCATCCCTAAGTTTGTCACAAGACTATTTTCTTCAATTCCTACAAGCTGTGGCAAGGCAGTGTGTGTAGCTTAGGTGACACTCCTATGCCAAGGCACCTCAGGATGGTGCACAGTAGCCTTCCTTACCGTCATTGCACTGCAAAGCTGCATCACCTGCTGCAGCTGCTGCAGCCATAAAGAACTGCTTGCCCCAAAGCATACTTTAAACTCTGTTACTACTTTTTTCTTTCTTTATTCAGAAATTTGTTTTTCTTTCTCCCAGATCTCTCCTAACTTCTATCTGCAAGAGTTAACTACAGAACAATTTAACTATCCCTCTGCAACACTTTTGAAGCTATTAAAGCATGCAGAGATTCAAAAAAGGAAAGAAAATCTGGTCCAGAGAATGGGAGAACTGTTGAAATTATGGTGCTGTGTTTTGAAATTCTCCTTGGAAGACATACATTGCTAAGAATACCAAATATATGTGCTTGTTATTTAAGAACTCTCTGCTTACATATCTTTGCCCCGACAGTTAATACTTAAATTTTTTTAAAAATATTGCTACTTTCTTGTTCAAATCATGTTAAAAAGTTAATTGGCAATGCTTCTTATTTATATATTTTATTTACCCTATTTTTCTCTTACTCCAGGCCAGCTGGGTTTAGCCATACAGCACCATTCCACTAACCTCAAAAACAATCCATTCCTTTTTATGTCTTCATTTTTTCCTGTTATTGTGCTGTTTTATCCTGTTGAGTTTTTATTCCTCTCCAGCTACTGTATAACTTTTCCTGAGCACCAGCATTACATAGGCTTGAATCTTGAGGTAAATGTTATAACTCCAAAGAATTTGTACAGGTATATCTGTGTTCTGAGGCCTTAAACTAGAAATGAGCACCAAATTTAGATCTGATCAGTTACACAAATCAGCATTTTATCTAATTCTTTTTGCTGGTATCCTGAGTATCGTAGTATCCTGTGGTGATATATGCAACCAACAGAAGCCAGTTATGTCTGTAACACTCACTGCAGGTTAATAAAAAACAGAAGGAACACACTGAGATCTCATCATCAACATCTGTGTCAGTGGTGAAGACCTGGTTGTAATTAGAACCCTTAGATCTTCTGAATGTAAGTGCTGAAGGGCTCTTTAGTGCTTTGGAAGGATTTGAGAAAGATCTGGAAAAGAGTCCTTCCTCCCTACAGCTTGTTAACTAGTACCATTATGGAGGAGATGTATTCCATGTTGATAAAAGTCTACACCTTCTGTTCTACCCAGACCTTTGAGTGAATATTAAAATCCTGGCTCAGCCACAAAGGGAAATGGTGAAATTCTTAAAAACATATTGGAAATGGTGAATTTGTCAGCCACAAAGGGAAATGGTGAAATTCTTAAAAACAAATCAGAATCCACTGGTACCTGATGAGCTAAAGGCTTTTTCCTCAGCAGAACAAAAAATACTTTAATAAAATGTTACGTCAAAAATCTAACATAGGTAAAATAGTTACATGCAAAACCTTAAGACATATGATAGAAGGCACGGACCTACACATACACAAGTAAAATTAGTATGTTTTCTTGTTAAAAAGCTGCATTTAGTTCTGCCCAAGTTATTTGTGTCTTTTGTTTTGTAAATCTTGATTACAAATGGCTTTTCCCTAAAGAATGCTTGACAATGCTTGATCATTTATTTGCCTTCCAATATTCTTCTAGGCCAAATGAATTAGCTATCTGTTTCCCTGAGTTAAAAATCAAAATGGTTCCATCTTGGCTCCAAGTAGCCAAGTTGCAAGAAAGATGCTGCCTGACCTAAATGCCCTCAACACTTGGATCAGAAGCAAGAATTTTGGATGCTGACCACAGACTGACCAATATGTATTCGTAGTCTGAACATTTAGTTGGATTTGTAATGGCTGAACATGGATTGGCCTCCTTATAATTTGTCTTTCTATAATTTCCATTAACATTTTCTGTTTGTCAGGTAAAGCATTAGCATATGGTGACCTATAACACATTTGCCACACAGTGAGGCTAATGAACACAGAAGTACTTTATCAACTTCATCTATTGTGCTTTTACCAGTTGATAATTGCCATAATGGGGCATTTGCTATTTTGATCTTGTAGAGCATGAAGTCCCATTACACTCACACACTAATCTGGGCTGTCTGTCAGTCACATCAATAACTGTTTGCAAACTCTGTTCCAAAATACTTTGCCCCACACTCTTTTTTTCCTGTGGTTTCTGCTGCTTCCAGCACCAGTTGTCTGACTCCCACACCCTTCCCAAACCCCTCCTCCTCTAAGATTTACTCCTCCTGTGAGTCCATCATACACGGCTGTATTTAAGAGAAAATGATGCTGTTTGCAGAACAACAAAAAATCCTCTCCCACCACAGACTGTAGAAGAGCAAATAGTGGGTATAAAAAAGGTCAGCTATTTTAAAGAACTTAAAAAGATGATGAAAAATGTCTCCCCTTCAGATAAATCTAGGAACCATAGCCAGATGCTTGATAGAAGAACCCTTTATAATAAAAATATTTCCAAAATCTTTTTGAGTCTTTCTTCTCATGCTACCTTCTGCTACAAACTTTTTCTCTATTCCAGTTTCTCTGCATTTGGATTGGAGTCATACAATAAAACTAAGTCATATAACATCTTTAGTTGCTTAACAGCAGTCTCATCTATGAAACTCAGCCTCATCTATGAAAATATATCTTTGCAATTTGCAAAGTTGGTAAGATGCTTACATATTCCAGAGAAAAATGGAGTTCAGTGACTTCAGCAGCTACTATTAGGCATCTGCTCTACAAATGACACAGTCATTGCATAAAACAATCAGTCCAGCTGGCCAGAGTTCCTATGTCCTCTGGATACGGTCTTTGATGAATAGACCCTGTTATTTTTCATCTCCAATCTATTATTAATGACATTCTCTGTGATCATCCAGACACAAAGAATTAAGACAATAACTCTCTAAGTGAATAACTTAGAGTTAAGAGCCTTAGCTTGCCCGATGGAATAGCAGCCATTAAACTTCTGCCGAAAGACCACTGCTTCAGACAGAAGGATGAGCAATTGCCATACAGGCTGGAAAGTGTTCATACATAGTATGTTAAGCTAAAATATTCCCTTTTCTTGGGAGTTCCTTGTGGTAGCACCAAATGCATCAATTAAATTACCTAATGAAAAGCATTTCAATATAAAACAATGTAACTCAATGTAACTGTCTCTGTTGTAGCGATATAACAAGAATATAAATTAAAGTTTTTGTGAATGACAGTTTTCTTACAGACAAGCTTAATAAAAAAAAGCTCAAGGTAGATACTATTTTACTATTTCTGTGTCACTGAAACAACAAAAAATTCTAGAAACTAACTTCTTGAGATGAGGAGGGAGCTACGAAACAAGAAACAACAATTTCCATGTCAACAAGCTTTCCTTTATCTCACCTGACTTTGGACCGTGCAGGCAGCCCAAAATAACACTCTGCTAGCCTCACACTGAAATGCTGCCTCTGTCACTCTGCAGCGCTGTGGTTTAGCCACAGCCAGCCGCTAAGGACCACGCTGATGCTCACTCAGTCCCTCCAGTGGTAGGGGGAAGAGAATGGGAAAAGTGAGAAAACTCAGGGGTTGAGATAAAGAGAGATGTTTTAACAGATAAAGCAAAGTCACACACACAGGCAAAGCCAAATGAGGAATTCATTCATTCTTCCCATGGGCAGGCAGGTGCTCAGCCATCTCCAGGAGGGCAGGGCTCCATCACGTGCAAGGCTTCCTTGAGATGACAAACACCACCACCTTAAACGTCCTCCACTACCTCCTTCTTCCCCCAGCTGTATATCTGAGCTCCTCCAGCATGTGGTCTGGAATACCCCTTTGGTCAGTGGGGTCAGCTGTCTAGCTGTGTCCCCTCCCAGCTCCCTGTGCACCCCTGGCCTCCTCTCTGGTGGGGTGAGAATGAGAAGAGGCCTTGGCTCTGTGTAACTCTGCTCAGCAACAGCAAACACATCCCTGTGTTACAGCACTGTTTCCAGCACAAATCCAAACCACAGCCCCAAAGGAGCTAGTGTGAAGAAAATTCACTCTCCCCCAGGCAAAACCAGTGCAAGTGCCTACACAGGGAGGGAATGCTCACAGTGTTCTCATTAAGGACTGCAGTCTGGAGCTAGGACAGGAGCAGTCACAGCGTGGGCATCATGTCATGCAGAGAGGAATGAGGAGTGCAGGCACAGGCACCTGCTGAGATCTCTGACTTCCTGACAGTGTGCGTGGCACACCTGCTGCTGTTGGACAGCCCTGACACCATCACACACCCCCATCCTCTTCCTGTACCACATCCATCTGTTTGGGACCAGCCACTGAACTGCCATTCCTCATGCATAACGTCATGCTGTTTTCCCTTCCAGAAAGGGACCTGTCAAAGGCAGGCGGCACACTGCGCAACAATCATTTCTTGCCTGCATTATTTGAACACATGAAGGAAATATCGCTTATGGGCTGGAGAAACCAGAGTTTCAGCCTTCCAAATTTCGTATCCTCTTCACAAGTGTTCTGCGTATATTTTCCTCTTTACAACTTTCACTACCTTGTTTTTCAAAACTCATGAATCCTTTTTATTTCACTCACCAAAATCTCAAAGTAATTGTTTTACCACAGAGGAAGTTTAAATATGGAACTAGCACAAGGCAACACCCAAATTCAGAATGCATCCTGAAACACAAAGACATTAGAATCTGAGATACGTATCTATCCACAACATCCTTCTCCCAAGTATCTCAGCTGAAGTTCTGCATCCGGTCTGCAGAACTGCAATGCTCTCCTGACCCTCCCTAAATTGAAGGAAACTCAGGTCGAGATTTAAACTTTACACACAAGCATGTCTCTTGTTAAGAGAGCAGAAATATTATGGGCCTGGTAGTGCCCATTTTTGAGTTGTTCTTTCATTTGCAAATGTAGGGGAAACAGATTGCTAGACTGCAGTTACAGGAGGTGGCATATGATAAGAATGAAAGCTGTAGAGAATGTTCATAATTAATTTACCTAACAACATTCCCAAAACTTGTACATTTTGTATTTTAACCTCTCATCCCAAGAAAATACAATGTTATTCAATGAGCTTGTCAAACTTCAGGAACTCTCTCTTGTGCATGCAAAGGTTTTTTTCTGAACAAGAGTGATGACCAGAAGATTGCTCAGTGAATCCATTGCTCTATCATCTGATACAATTTCTGCCCTGAATGTACATCTTTTGTTCAGATTCCCAGACTGACCTAAATAATTTTACAATCCTGCATCCCTTAAACTTTTAAATATTCTATGATGTTGTACCAGTTGATGGACAATGCAGAAGTGATTTCAGGTTTAGGGACTGACACACCCCTAAGAGTTAAATACCTTTGTTCTTGCCTTCACGTTTGCCACTTATCCTGAAACTATGCTTAATATAACCCAGATCAGTACAGAACAAAAATGCAGAAGCTTGCATTCAGCATTGCACTGGAATTGAGCCCCTACACAAAGTGTTTGTTTTCCCTCCTTTGTTTGAAAAAATGCCTTCAGGAAAAGATACATTCTGAAGATATTAATCCTTATTTATTTGATGTTGAGGGGGTTTATTTATTAATAGTAATAAACTACTATTAAAAATACTAATATAGTTATTCCTTATAAGTGAATTTTTAAGTACTATGAGTTTATATTTTTAGGTCTCTATAGGAAACAGAGTTGCTTTACAAATAGTTGCTCACAATTTTACATATTTTAGCTCTTTTTGCATGCAATTGTACAATTTTGTGTATCTAAGCCTTTTAGACACACTTTCTGGTTTCTAAATATTATTTTCATTCTTCTCCTCTTTTTTGCACTGTACAGGTGTCTTTGGCATGCACCAAACCTAGGAGTACACTATCTATCAGGTTCTCTGATTAACACATACTGCTTTTGACAGTGCCTAGCTGAAAATATTCAAACTCAGCTTTTAATCATACATTATGAATGTTATGAATTACTTTCAATTCTTAATGCACCGTTGCAATAACTTTTGCCTTTTAAGCACAACTGAAATTTCTTATATACTCTCTTGGCCCAGAAGCTAGATTTATTTAAAAATTTGTAACGTCTGATTGGTCCATTGATTTTAAAAATAAAAAAGCATTGTCCAAAACTAGTGAGGTTTGTAGATGTAAAACAAACACACACTGTGGAAATGTCAGGTAAGGAGTTTGGTGAACAATATAGGACTTGTGCATAAGAAGAAACAAGATTTAACATTTCTAAAGTCCGTATCAAATGTTTGACCAACATGTTTGACACATGCAATATATTATTTATCTGATGTTGTGTGTCTCACAGGTTAAAGAAATGTTCCAAGAACTTTGAGGGGTGCAGAATTACGTACACTAGTCACAGCTCTTATAGTTCTTACTCATAATACTGTTGGTTGTGGAGTTGTTGTGAAAATCTGAATTAACCTGTCCAAAATAATTCTGAAAAGCTGAACTTTCAGACTCACTGGAACAATAAGTTCATTTTTAAAAAGTTATCTCATAAGTTTGTTTAAATTCTTTTCTTTAAACAGAGAAGTATGTAGGGTCAGGATTTTTCCCATGTCAGACTGAGGAGGAATTTGATATCTTCAGCAGAATTTTGTCAAAAGTGTAAAATATTATTGATATTTAGCACTGAAACCCTTTCAAATAACTCAGTCTTAATGCCACTTAGAGAACAATGGTTCTAAAAATATCTTTAGCATTTCCCTTTTTACCTTTCTTAAACTATGTCAGAAAAGACTGTGGCCCTTTCATCCATGTCAACAGAGGAGCCTACATAATTTCTTCTAATATGAACAGAATCTACAGAAAAAAATTTACTTTTCCATGTCTTCTTTTTTTCAAAGCCTCTAAAGTGCCATAATTAAAAGTTTATCGGTGTGTCAACCTGAGAATGTTTATGGAGTTAAATTGACAGAAAGTACTCCCTTTCTCTGGCTCCAGGCAAGAATTCCTGAACCCTTGTAGCTATTAAAGAAGAGGCAGGAACACTCATTCATTTGGGAAACCTACCATGTCCAGCAATGAGGACTTACACTGCAGAGACAGGGGACTGGGATGGAGTGATGATGCAAGTTTAAACATTTTTTTCCTCTCGGTCAGTCTTGCTACACTGAGAAAGGGCAACCACACAGTTGCCCAACTGTGTCAAAGGCTTAGTTTCATTTTTTTGCCAAGTCCTCAAAAATGTAAGTCCTTGCCACATGCATAAACAGGGGAAATAACAATTTCCCCATTTCCTGCTCCCCTTTATTCTTTCTTTTCTCTTTTCTGTATTCATTATTAATAACAAATGGACACATGGACCATGGGCTGGTTCAGCTGTGGTGGGAGCCCTCAGGACGCAAGTGGCAACCACTGCCAAGTGATTAATTTCGAAACGGAAATTCTCCTGTGAGCACTTTCTGTAAGAGACTGGCTGAGTTTTGCTGCCAAGGGAAACAGGCCAGTCCCATATTTATGACATTTTTGTAACTCCTTTCCTGTCCAAACACATACTAGCAAAATACTAGCCATGATTTCAGATAAGAGAATGTGAGGGCGGGGAAATTAAAGATGTTTTCTCCTGCCGTTTTGACCCAAATTGCTAACATTTCATTCTATGAGCTCATTTTGAGTAAGCTGAATTGCATTTATGAGATACGATTATCTTTTTTCCCCTCTATTTTTAATGTAGCAATTATATAAAACAGTAACCTCGCGTATCATGTATCAAACTAAGTGTGAGTCGGTAATTTTACTGACTGTAAAGCGCTTCAGAATTCCACCAGAGGGAGCCAGTGCGATTGAAAACTTGAAAAGCTAAATTCCAAAAAAAAAAATCAAACCCAAAAAACACTTAGTGAAAGATCATTATCCTGCAAAATTGCAGACTGAAAGAAATAAAGACTGATCTTCAGACGTATCGTGTTTGTGCCTTTTGAAGCAAAATTCTTCACATGCGAAATAACAGATAATGGAGATCAATAACATAAATTAAAACTGTTATTTTAACAACCATGCTTATATTTTTTCCCCCGGGAAGTGCATTATTTTGTATTACACTGCACTTGACAAACCCCTTATTTTGATTGTTTATTATCACCCTGACAATGTCTCCCTCCATATTCTGCCCCACACCAATACCTCAGCCTTTTGCTCATCTCTTAAAATGGGCATCTCCAAACCAGTGGTTGCAGATCAGCATCTCCCCCACAGTAGCTGGGAAAAAGCTGCAAAATGCCTTGTGACTCTACCTAGCAATGTATCTGATTTCTTTAAACACTTTTTCTTTGATTTTACTAGAGTTAAGAGTATTTTGGTGATTGTCAGGCAACGTATTGCAAATACACAGTAGAGTTAAGATCTGATTTCAAGTAGCTGTGCTCAAAGCATACAATAATTTGTCTGGAGTAAGATGGAACACAAAGTTGAAAGCATGACAAATGACAGTTTGGAATCTTCTACATGGTATATGAGGTAATGGAGTTTATATAAAGAGTGTAATTTCTGTTAGCAATCTTGCTTGAGGAGTTCAACTAGAGAAGAGCTTCAGAATGTGATTAATGTTTTGGGGAAAAACAAAAAAAGAAAAATATTAAAACGCCCAAAGGTGCAAATAACAGTCAGCAAAAGGCAAAGTTGACAACTTACTTATTTTGACAACCTAACTAGGTCAAAGCTGCCAGCACTCTAGCAATTTGTTGTAGTGCAGGTTTCACTGTGGATTCCTGCATGAAAATGTGGTTTCAAAGTTAAAGTCATTGCATATAAATTCATTTATAGTTTTGTAAAACCAATATGTTTAAAAGTCTCCCCATGCTCTTCACAGTATAACTGATCTCTTTGCATGTGCCTTTATTTCATGACATCTTTGTTGCATTACCTAACCTCACTCTGTGATGTTTCTTCCTGTATTAATTTCTGTGGGTTTGCCTATTCCATATTTTTCCTGTCTCTACACTTAATTTGGCTTTATTATTACCCATTATGACATTCGTGATACCTTTTTTTAAAATTTGAATGACAGTTGTTTACTTCTAGAATGGATATGATGTGAGAGTCGGTCCTGATTGTTACATTATAACTGTATATTAGAGTATTTGATTTTTCCATATTTGTCCCTAGAATTTTCCTTCATAGGCATTGTGTGATGGGTCTATTTTGAGGCTAATCATTGACAATTTCAAGGTTCTAAGAAATGCCTTATTTCAAAGCAAGTCAGAACAACAGAGAAATTTTTGAGTCTACTGCAGTTGTTCATCACAGCTAGAAAGTTATGATTGTACTTGTAGTCATTTGGTAGACATACTGTGGCATCCAGACCTACATTGCAATGGAATACTTAGATTAGTACATGATCTATTTGGATTTTGGAGTGTCCTGATATGTGTCTAAAGATTTTGCTGCATAAACCCACTTTTGAGATTACTCTGAAACAATGTATCTCATAAACAAAGAGAGGTTTATACTGCAAACAAACTTAAATCTTCTTTGTTTTAATTACCAAATCTTATCCTTCTATTTCTAAGCAGGACCTCTCTCAGTTTTTGCAATTGTAAAGTTGAAACTATTCATTAAAACCAGCCAGCCTCTACTTTTCCCAGCTTTCATTTTCCAATGTTTATGGTATTTCTTTAGTACATTTGTCTGCCAATCCCTTCTGACAAGTGATGAGAATGCAGATCCCCTCTGAGAAGGAATTTATTCTTATTGGAAGCATCCACTGGATGTAAACCATGCTATAGGAATAAAAATGGCCAGATGCAACTGTTGAGCTTTTTACCTAAACAGAAAATGCAATTCAGCATGGGCATTTCTTGTCTATTTAATTTCAAAATTCTTAGGACATAAATATTCAAACCCTGAGATTTCTCCGACAAGTTTTTAAAAGGCTCCACTTATTAGGCACTTCACAAGACTCAACAGGGAGGGGAATCTACCCAGCTGTGTGACTGCTTCTAGTACTGAAAAACCTATGCCAGGGGAAATGGCTCCTTAACTAAATAATAAATAATTAAGTAAAAAGGGAAAGCCCCTTAAATCCTTCCTCCCACTAATCCCCCAGGCACTGATGTACAGTGTCACAGTCCTCTTTACCCAGAATTTTTTCAGCTCTTCAGCTGTTAATTTCACATGGGATGCCTGATCACACCTTCCCTTAAGAGATGTAAATGGATTTTTCTGATAACTTCTTAAACTTCATTTTAGCTAAATCAAAATACGTTAGCACAGAAGGAGATCACTGAGCCATACAGACCTCACTACAAACCCATTACACTGGACAGAAATTGTATAAGGCCAAAATTATACAGAAATAAGTCCTTTGAGTTAAGATGCCATTTAATAACTCATATGTTCTTACTGAAAAGCTAATTAAATCATGTGCTGTGAACATCACAGAGTGAGGGTACAGACAAAAATTAAAAGGAAAATAAAACACAAAGAGCAGATGGAGTGTTGGATATGTGTGAATGGGCAGAAAGAAGAGCATACAAAATAGCTGTGAAGATTAATCAGAATCAAATATCTTCAAGTTGCAGCAGCTGTTCAGAATTGTGATGTCCTAAAGACCCCACCCTGTAAAGGGCTTCTCTCCTCATCTAGGATTTGTGGTTTTTCATTGATTTGGAAGAATTCATTTCTGCAGCTCCAGGAGGCTCCATCACTGATCAGTGATGCACCTCAACATGCCAATAACAATGCATGTTACTTGCCAAGGCAAATGGGTATCAGCACGTGACTCAGGTGGGTGACATCGAATCGAGGGAAGCAGCTGATTCCCTCAAGGCCAGGGCTGTCCTTAGCAGGACACTGAAAGGCTGGGGACGTGGGCCAGTATGAATTTCTTCCAATTCAATTAAGACAAACATAAATTCCTGCACCGTGGATATAATAACTCAAGCAGCCAGGAGCTGACTGGCTGAGTAAACAGCAGCTTTACAGAAAAGTCCCAGTGCACAACAAGGGCAGCCTTGAGTAAGTGATTGCTCTTATAGCAACGAAAATTAGTGATAGGCTGGGAAATATCAGTAACAATCTAGCTAGATAAGGGAAGTGATCACTGCCCCCATCCCCTCCTGGCACTTGTGGCCGCCTATGGAGAGCTGTGCACAGCCCGGGCAGGGTGACACAAGAAAGATCCCAACAAACTATAATGAGTCCAGTGACGGGTCACCAAATGAACAGGGAGAGCTGGAGCACATGGCAAACAGGGAGACACTGAGAAAGGTTGGTTTGTTCAGCCTGAAGGAGGTTACAGGATTATCTGATTTATGTCTTCAGCTACCCTTTGGGAGGGAATAAAGAAGATGGAGCCAGGCACTTCTTGGAGGTGCAGGGCAAAATGATCAAGTTGCAACATGGCAAATTCCAAGGAGGGGGATGTGGCATTCGCATTTTCTGGAAAAATCCCTTCGCCCAGGATTTTTCTCCTGGGAAGCTGAGAAGCCTCAGAGAAAAAAAAGAAAACAATAATTATCTGATTTGCTTCTCCTGTGTTTTGCTCCTTTGGTATGGGTTTGGAGATCATTTACCAACAGGTGATTGTTTTATTGGTTTCTGCTGTGGGTTGTTTTCACTCATTGGCCAATTGGGGCTGGGCTGTGTCGGGACTCTGGAGAGAGTCACAAGTTTTCATTATTATCTTCTTAGCCTTTTGTAACTATCCTTTATGTATTCTTTAGTATATTATAGTTTAGTATAGAATTCTTTAATACATTATACCTTCATAAATAATAAATTAGCCTTCTGACAACATGGAGTCAGAGTCATCATTCCTTCCTGCCATGGGGCACCCCGCAAACACAATAGGGGAGTATGTGGAAATTCTTACCAGTGAGGGTGGACAACCTGTTGTGGCCAAGAGGTCATGGAATTTCCCATCCTTTATGAGATTCAATACTCATCTGGGCATTTTGCCAGATGAGCTTCAGCTAAGTAAGCTGAAGGGGAGGTAACTAGCATCCAGCCACAAAGATGTGCTAGATGGCAGCCCTGCTCCTGCCTGTGGCTCTAATGGGCCTCTTACAGGTGACTTTCACCAGTCATGTTTTAGCAGCCTCCAGGGACAAGCTAAACACAGAGCTGATGCAATGATGAGGAAACCGTGCAACAAGGTTGTTAGAACTGCACACATGAAATAGCTGCATGTAGATCGTGAGGAGAAGATGGAGCCTCCACAGATTGTGGAGCATTGATCATAGATCCCAGTACCTGTTCTGCTTTGCATTTGCATGTCTCTGTGAGAAATCAACAAGGAATGTATTTGCTCTGTAACTGCAAATCATTGTAGCCTCATAATAGTCCATCCACTTCAAAACAGCCCTTTTGCTACACTGACTCACACCCCCGTGTCTGTTCTTGCTTCCCTTCTAAAGTATTTTTTGATAAGTCATCATCTTCTTTGGGGTACATAAAGATGTCTGAAGCTCAGCTCCCTGACCACAAGGGTTAATGAACAGAAGGAAGTGAGAAATTGCAGGCAAAAATGTCTAAACTACGTGTGTGTGATCCTATAAAATGCAAACAGGCAACGTTTGATCCACCAGAAAGTCTCCCAGCTTCAAGCAAACAATTAACGTATTTTGAATAAAATTTGAACATGCACAGCAAGTGCAGACCAGCCTGGAAACACGGGTTTTGATCCTGCTCTGGGAGGTTTAAAGCCTATTACCAGACCACAGCCCTACAATATGGCTCATTACACTACATCTGAAGTCTTGAAATTGTTACAAGACTGTGGTTGGTATTTTTCACTTTCCAGGACAAAATTTAAATCTGTTGCATCCACTGAGAAGCACATTCAAATGTGTAAATGAGTTTAAATTCCCAGAAATGCATTATTTAGAGGTCACTTATATTTAGAAGTCTTCATAAAGGAAGCTGTTTGCTCTTTAGCTTTGATTATCTGAAAAACCTAAGCTGGGGTTCATTTATGCTAATACTAGCAGTAGCGGGCCATCAAAAGAGAACACCATTTGCTCCGAATGCTTGTTTATTATGTGGTGTTAATTCTTCATCTCAGAAGTCAGCAAAGTAAATATAGTTCCTTGTCTAATGTCACTGTCGTACAAACTTACAACCATGTTTCTGCTGACCGGGTCAGCATCAAGCCAGATGGTCAGCCCGTGTCCTTCTGCCTTCTACTCTCAAATCTCAAAGTAGCTGGTTTCCATTTCCCTCGTTCCTTTTTAGGTAGGTAAGGAGCAGGTGCTCCCGTTCCTTTACCTCAAGGACTGCTGACTCCAGCACTTCTCAGGTTCCCGTAAAAAGAAACTCTGCGTGAACGAGATGCAGAACTACAAACGCAAAGACACCCGAGCTGCCGGTGCTGCTCCGCTCCCCCGCCTCCCGTCGGGCACTTCCCTCCCGCGGCAATTTCCAGCGATCCGAGCCCGCAGCTCCGCGTGCGGCTGCGCGGCGGGGCCGCAGCGGGGCGGGGGTGTGCGGAGCTGTCCCTGTCCCCGTCCCTATGGCGCTCCCTCACCAGCCCCACCCGCGCCCCGGGCAGAGCGGGAGCCGCCCCCGCGGGGGGAGGTCTCGTGCCCGACTCCTCGTTAGTATAGTGGTGAGTATCCCCGCCTGTCACGCGGGAGACCGGGGTTCGATTCCCCGACGGGGAGTGCTGCGCTTGCGCGCTTGCTTTTGTTGCTCCACCCCGCGCGAGCCGTTTTTAAGACAAAAGGCGCCTCCCGCCGGCAAGAAAAACATGGATTGCGGCCTCCCCGTCGGGGAATCGAACCCCGGTCTCCCGCGTGACAGGCGGGGATACTTACCACTATACTAACGAGGAACTGCCTTGAGGACTGCGGCTGCGGGACTGCTTTTATGAGTAAATCCCCACAACCATGTCCTACTGGTGGATTATCAATGCTGTTCTGTGGGAGGAGGGACAGCAGGGGCGACCTCCGGCAGCGGGAGCATGGACCCACGAGCCTGCGTAGGGCGGCAACGGCGCGGGGGGCGAGCTCGGCACCACCAGGGAGCGGGGGCGGAAGGCCCTTGCTGCTGCGGACCACTAGCGGGGGTGTGGGTGGGGAGAGTTGGCGTGCTTGCGCGGGAAGGCGGTAACGGAGCAGTGCCGGAGCAGAGGGGCCGGCGCAGGGGTGCGGCGGCGGCGGGCAAGGTGCGGGGCCGCGCCGGCCCAACCCGCCCCCGCCCTGCCCCTCGGCAGAGGGGCTGCACTGCCGGCGGCCCCGGCGGCCGAGTTGTAAGGCTCTGATTGCCACTTCCCAACAGGACCTCGTGGCGCAACGGTAGCGCGTCTGACTCCAGATCAGAAGGCTGCGTGTTCGAATCACGTCGGGGTCATTAGCTTTTCCGTCTTTTGTTGGCTTTTACCGCCTTCCTCGCGCCTGAAACCGAGGAACGTTATTGTTGGTTGGTGTTTTTTAATGTTTTTCCCTACAGCTTAAGGTCTCCTCCTTTGCTTGAGTCTGAGAGGGCAGCGCGACACAGAGGATAAAACGAGGGTCAAGGCGAGATCCCATTGGATAAAATTGTCATTGTTTTGTTTATGGCCTTTGCGTGTATTGGACTGGCAGATTACACGCTTAAACACAAAAGGCAAAAATGTGTCAAAGGTTTACTTTATTAAGGCAGCCGACTCTGTGGGAATGATGAGAAAACTTCAGAAAGTTGTATTAAAAGAGTAACTTTCAATTTTAAAGGGGTCAGAGGGCCCAAAAATGGAGATACCATGTTTTCAGTACAGAAATTCACATAACAAGGAGTAAAAGTAAAGGCAGAAGCAGCAAATGGTCTGATGGAGCCAAGAGTTCAGAGAGATCTTGAGAACCCCACAGAAGAATGAAACCCTGACAGGGAGAGAGAGGGGACAGGGTGCCGGTGGGGACAATCCCCCTCGAGGGTGATGGGGGTAGTCTGCAGAACAGAAGAGCTTTCTCCGAGTAGCTATTTCCACATGCTGAGATTGACAGGTACCCATGGCAGAAAGGCACAGAGGGGACTTAGCTTTGATTTAGACATGAGATAGCAAGTTTTACTTTAGTGATTTAGATGGACTGGAAAGTTTGACACTTGATGAAATTTAAATGGGAGGAAAACAATCGTTCGTCAAGGGCCTCAATTGAGAGAGAATGCCAGAGATACAATTCTCACTTTGTAAGACTGATTGCTAGTGTTGTTAACCACAGAAGAAAATGAATACAGAAGTCTTGGAAATCATACTCAGCAGACTGAACAAATTATGTGGGGGTTAATAAACCAAATACATTGGCTTTTACAGGCTATTGTTTGTTCTATATACCCTTAAAACCTTTTAAATACAGAAATTCTGGATCTTCCTTAAGCGATCTGTTGCAGTACTTTGCTATTCTTACAATTACAAAATTAGCATGTGTAGTTTAACCCTGATGTCTCTTTTGCCTTGACTTAATTCCAGCCCTCATGTCATTGCACTGGAGAACAGTTTCTCTCTTCCTTTTTATAGGTAGTTCTTACATATTTGAAATTTATTATGCCTCTCTATAGATGTTCCAGCATAACAGACTATGTTTGCTGGGCCTCTGATTATTTTATCGCTTGCCTCTGGAGCCTTTCCAAAGCAGCTGCATTTTTAAGTGCTCAGAACTGGTCACAATATTTCAGCTGACTCAGATTTTACCAGGTCTGAATGGACAAGGAAGATTGTCTCACATGTTGTGCTGATGTTGTGCTTAATGTGGTTAGTCCTTTTTTTTTCTTTAATGCACAATCTGTTAGATGGATGCATTTTGTATGAGATGCATCATCTGTTAGATGTATCCCTGGTCCCACACAGTACCTTATCTCTCAGCCTCACCACCCACCAGAGAGCTGGATGTAAGTAGTGGCAGCAATCTGTTTGCATTCCCGTACCTCTGCCAAAGCAGGTGCCCTGCTCTGAACATTCCAGATTGTTGCCAGACAATATCTCTGGCTTGCAGTAAGGGTAATATCTGCTTATAGGAGTCAGTGTTTTCAGAGTGTGGTTTGCACTAGCATACCTGACATGTGCAGGTTGTCACAAAACAGCCCATCTCACTCTGCCCTGCCATCCCTGTCTGTGCCTTTCCCTCCTTACACTTGGATCACATCTTGCAATGCCATTGCAGCAGCTGCCAGCTCAGCATGAGAATCTGGTGGCACAATTACTACATCCAACACAGGAAAAGCACCAGGAGCACATGGCCTGGGACAGGAGAGAGCAGGATCATCCCCTCTGGCAGCAACCACAAATACTAGTGGTTCAGTTTAAGATTTTGTCAGCTGTTTTTTGGGAGGAGAGTTCACTGTCCCTAAATCAAAATCATTTAGTGATGTTTCAAAACTAAATGAAAGAACCAAATGTGCCTTAGCTACCTACAAACTCTCCCACTCAATTTCCTATTGGTGAAGTGGGGATAACAGCTCTTTGACTTTACAGATGTTTTGTCAGGTTGACTCCATTAATTCTGAGGCATTCAAGGATGCCAGGGGGTATTTGTCTCTCACCAGCATTTCAACAGCCCATGTGCTTCTGTGCTTTTTGTCTCTTCCTGACTTTAAAATACTGCTTTTTGTAACCTGACTGTTCTCTTAACACAGATGTTTTTTCAAATGGAAATGTTACTAGCTAAATATAGACAAAAACTAAAATCCACTTAAGCCTCAAAAAACAGTGGAGCTGAAGTAATAGCTCATATATGGTAAATATAACTATTGTATGTGTTTGACAAATAAATATCCAAATAATTCTGGTTTGGAAATTATTCAGTGTAGAAAACCACCCTGAAAACTGCCCATTTCATTTTTGCCAACTTGCCTAAAGAGGAGCTGACACTTCTGTTTTTAATCCTTGTTGGTATAGGCCTTTGATTATCATAAGATCAGCAGTAAGAAGTTTTAAAGCAGTTGTACAATTTTCTTTCCTTGCCTGGGCACAGCCATACAGTGCTGGGCATCCCCTTATTCACCTGTGTGTTCACTGTTTCAGGTAACACCAGCAGAGCAGCGTTCCCAGTGGCTACCAGCTCTGGAACTGCTCTAGAAGCAATATGCTCCATCATCCTAAGGCATGCTTTCTTTCTTATCACTTTTCCCTTTCTACTTCAAAACCAGACAATTCTAATGAGAAAACTAGAGTTATTAAAAAGCCACCTAATTTTTCTAAATTAATCAAGATTGTGAAAAAGAAATCACTGATTCTAGAAAGTATAGCTATGCTATGCTATAATGATTAGACAACTGCTTATTTTGTTTCTAGTAAAGCTTTCCAGTTTCTATTGCATTTCTCAAAGGGTATATCATTTTCATAGTGAAACCTGCCAAGACTGAATTAATACTTCCTACAGCTTTTTTACATTTCCTTATAAGTTCAGTGTAAGACAAGTGCATGTCTGTAACACTTGCTTTAATGCCTTTGCTATGAACTTATAGTCGTCATGTTATCTGTTGTGAGACAAATGCTACAAATGAATGCAAATTATTCAGCTATACTTCATTATAGGCCATTTCCAGACCCTCCACTTAATTTAGGTTACTTTTTTGAACGCACATTTATAGAAAAATAAATTTTTTCAGCATACTGTAACATAAACAATTTGTCTTATTTTTATGGTTGGCATTAGAGGTTAGAAATCACAAACTTAAGGAAACTCAAGCCAGAAATCTGAGACAGTTTAAAAGGCATTCAGTGTTTTCATGTCAAAGATGAATGTATGCTTGAAAAATCTCTTTCTCACGCTCAGGAAAGCTAAGAAATTCCAGACATTTGGGAGGGTCCTACAAAGGAAGGATTTTTGGCTTCTCCTTTCAGCATATTTCACATTTTTAGGCAAGCTTAGAGCACTTTTTTAACCACCGGAAATGGCCATAGTCTCACAACATTTTCACATTTTTTTCCTAAACTTTGCTTTTGTCAGCATTTATACTGACAAGTGGTAAACTGTAACTACCTGTTTCTCAGGTAGAGGCAGGTATTCTGGTCTTCAAACACCAGAACTTGCAGTTGGGGATAAACATTCAAGTACTGGAAAGCTTCACAGAAGGCAAGGTAAAACAAGAGTTCCATGCTCCAACCTTTAACAGCAAATTATTGAATAGGCATAGGGACCAGAGACTTCATATTTGTGGGTTTCAACCCCCCCCCCCCCACCCCCCCACTGTAACAACATTAGAAAGATTTTTTGAGCTCATTCATAATGAACTCATTCCCTTCATCCCTTTGACTGCTGCCTCATGCCACAAAACATGACTTCCTTTTTCCTTCAAACAGAACAAAGAATAAAGGTGCAGGTGTATTAAGGTCTAATTGTGGTGACACCTGCAGGTTCCAGTGTCAATTATCATGCGTTTGCACATTTAGGTGCTTACTCATGCTACTTTCCCTATCTTTGCCTTGCCTGGGAGATGCCTGTTGGTCCCAAAGTGCAACAGTGACAGGTGTAGAACCAAAAAAGGGCAATTTTGCCTTTAGGGACTTGGCTTCCTAGAGAAGTCTATTGCTGCAAAGAAGAGTGACACTGAAGTATTGTATCATGCTTCTTTAGGTTTGGCTGCTTTGGAGGCAACTAGAGGTAACCAATAAAAGAGTTCTGTGTCAGTGCAAGGCAGTTACACCAGGGTAACAATATAATAGAGAAAGCAATTCACAATAAATACACTTTTTCTTTATGGCTGGGGAAAATAACTTTCAAAATTTAAATGGACTGTAAATATGAACTTTAAGCAATGTTAATGAAAGTCACAACCTCAAGTGGCTCAGCAACAACAGTACTGGAGTTTGAACAAATAGCCAAAACATATGATATGTTTCTGCTATCTTTATGCTTCTGTGCCAGTTTCATCTGGCAGCAAAAGCAGAAAAACACAGAGCCAAGATAAGACAAGTCAGCCCATCCATTTGTTATGACCAAAGCTGAACTGTGAGTGTAACTGTAGGGATTTACTACTTCATACCATATTCCTGTAGGGGATTTTTATGCTACATTTAATGCATTAAAACCAGACCTACCATCAGTGTGGACTTCTAGCTCAGCAGTTGTACTTCTTTCTACTCCTGAACTGTCACTGACAAGAAAAGCCAGCACCAGCTGTATTGCAGAATCTGAACAGTACAGTGAGTGGAGAATTGTGCCTGCATTAAGAAGTACTGCCAAAAAACAAGCTGCAGGGCTGTCCTACCATTATTGTCTGTGGGAATGGTAGGTGGTGACTGCACCAACTTTTTAGATTGTATTTTCACTATTAAGTTTGAGTAAAATTTCCCAGACCCAGATTCCCCCTTATGCTGCTTTAAAACGTTTTAGACTTGATGTGAGTTAAAGTTATTTTTTACATTAGTATGATAGCTGAAGAATCACTAGTATGCTGTGCAACTAGTTCCGTATCTGGAAAAGAAGCAAATTCTTAAAGGTAGAGGAAAGACTATTTCCCAAGCTACCTAAAAGCTTTTCAAGGTGAAAAATACTATCTATGCTTTAAATTAGTACTATCAAATTTGAATAGGAATTAAATTTCCTTTAAGCATTTCCAAAACACCTTTCACGTAATACCCATGTTCCTGGTAAAATTTTGGGTAAGATATGCTGAAAAATAGACAGAACCATCTAATTTGTTCTATTCGAGCCTAAAAGTAAGTAAGTGATAGCAGTCAATACACATTAATACATTACTTTTTACTGTGTACGTGTGTGGTGTCAATGGAGGAAGATGTTTCTACCCACTGTTCAGTCTCGTTGCCAAACGAACTGAACAGGTAAAGTGTGTACACCAAGAACCGAGCGCTTTCAGATCCAAATTGTAATGAACTTCAGATGACTGCCACCTCACAGAGCTATTAGCACAACAAGGCAAATTCAATGCTCCGAGCTAAGCTTCTCCCTCCTCTTAATTACTTTGTTACACCACACCAATTCTTCAGAGGGAAGCGTCAAGCTTCCTGTGGGTGGGTCCTTGATCAGTCTCGAAATTACCTGCTACAAAAAATAACCCTCATTGCCTTCATCTAGCTGATATTGAGGCTATGGTAAGGTAAATAGGAACAACAGGCACCAGGACAGCTCCATGATGGAGCACACAACAGTAGGGGAAATCCTCAACAGCAATTTAGAACTCTCTCTGGAATATAAAGAGGAGAAGGTGCAAACACCAATAATCCCGTTTCAGATCCATGACTGATGGGAGAATTAAAAGAGCCACATTTAAATTCTTATCTCGGGTATACGGCAAGGCAGCTCTCAAAGCATAGGCTGTGTAGTCGAATCTAAGCACTGAACCCTTCCCATCACAAACCAGAAGCAGCGCGTGTTCCCAGCCAGCAGTGTGTAAACACAGAAGGATTTAGCCCGCTTGTTTAAAGACTGGAAGACTGCAGTCTTGAGCTCAATCGAACTTCCCCAGCAGGGACACACTTGTGACATTTTAGAAGTCGGCTTTACAAATAAATAAATAAAACAACCACGCGCCTTTCAAACTCTGCGCTACTATAGATGCGAGTTCGGAGTTTTTTGCGTTAAAGTCACCGCACCGGCGGCAGCCACGCTACGAGATCAGCTACCAATTTCCCGGCTGGATTCTTTCTGGAGCCCGCCAGCCGAAGGGCTGGGCGACGGCGGCTATCCCGGGGGAGCGGGAGCTGCCGTGCCCGCCCGGCCCGCGGTGCCGAGCGCGGGAGGCGCGGCCGCCAGGCCCGCAGGTGCCTGGGGGCAGAGGCGGCGGCAGGTGTCGCGGCAGGACACCGGGATCACGGCAGGTAACTGGGATCGCGCTAACTGCCTCCCCCGCTGCTCGCGGCAGGGCAAGGAGGGGCGCTCCGGGCGGCGGGGACACACCTGTCACCCGAGAGGGCCCCGGAGAGACCCCGGCGGCACCGGGACCCGCGGGGCGCGGTCGGCGCCCTCACCCCCGCCGGGCCCGCGAGCGCCGCCCCACGCGCCTCTCCCGCCCGAGACGAATTTAAACTGCGTTACTGTCCTCGCGCAAAGCACCAACGCCGCTGCTCCCGCGCGTCCCGCCCCCTTTCCTCCCGCCAGCCAATAGCGGCGCCGCTTCGTTGCCCTCCCCGCCAATCAGGGCGCCGTTTATTGCTGGCTGGGAAGAAGCGCTCGGTGCGCGCGCCCGCCCGCTGTGGAGCTGGTCCCTGGCGCGGAGCAGACGAGTCCTCCTCCTCCTCCCGCTCCCCCGCCCCTTCTCCCCGCGCTTTGTTGGTGCCTCTCCCGGGAGAGCGGCGGCGGCTGCGGCCGGCGGCGATGCCCGAGTTCCTGGCGGATCCGTCGGTGCTGACCAAGGAGAAGCTGAAGAGCGAGCTGATCGCTAACAATGTGAGCCTCCCGGGCGGCGAGCAGCGCAAGGACGTGTACGTGCAGCTCTACCTGCAGCACCTCACCGCCCGCAACCCGCCCGCCGTCGCGCAGCCCGACTTTTCCAGCGACGAGGAGCGGGAGCCCACACCTCTCGGCGCCCGGAGCCGCGGAGCTGCTGCCGCCGGGCGGGTGAGTACCGCTGCCTCCTGCCCGCGCCGCCTCGGCTTCCCGGCAGCCTCGGGCCCGCTTTCCCGCCCGAACGGGGCCGGCCGCCTCCGCCCGCCGGCCGCGGCTCGGGGAGCGCCACAGCGCGCCGGGGTCCCCGCACGGGGTCGGGAGAGTCTCCGGCTCGGCTGAGGGCGGGATCGTGCCTGGCCGGGACGGTCCCGCCGCCTGAGGGAGAGGGGCAGTGACGCTGCCGGGCGGCCGCCCCGCGTCGGGGAGCAGCTGGGACGGCGGGGTCCGTGCCGGGGGCCGGCGGCTGCTCCTCCAGGACGTGTTCCGCCCTGAGCGCCCTTGGAGCCCCGGCGGGCTCGGCGGGCAGGGGCAGCGCGACCGCGCGTGGGGAGTGCGACGGCCCCCTAAGGGTAAATTGGGAGATCTTTGCTGTAGCTTGGCGAGCGGTGTCCTAAGGAGACTGTTCCGGTGTTGGAGGAACGAAGCAAGAGAACTGCACGAGGGTGCAGCTTGCTCAGGAGAGGACTCCGGTCCGCTGTCGTGGTTGTACGGCAGCCACGCTACTCGGTGTAAATACTTCTAATTGAAAGGATGGAGCTGTGCGTGAACAGCTGGTTTGTTTCGCTTAATGAAGCGCTCTGTTTAGTGTAAAGAGAGTCTGCGTAATGTAGATGTCTTGCTCGTACCTCTGAGATGTGTATTATAGCAAAGCGCCTCTGGTGCCTGTTCAGTTAGTCCCCTGCGCTTGTTTTCTTAGACTTTACACATGTAAGGAAAGGGGGAAGCTGATACCGTTTGAAATTTTTCTCTTAGGGAAGCTGCGATTTTTTTCATAAGTGGACTATAAATTTGCATATCTTTAGGAAGCAATCTTGTAATTGATAATTGTAAGATGCCTGGTCTTGAGAAAAGGCTTGGATAATGATTATCAGCTTCCGGAGTCCTAATGTGTGTGATAGTGAAACTATTTAATTGTATCGTAGATACTGTGTTTCAAAGGTCATTAGTTAAGGGAGTGCCGAGAAACGGAGTCCTTTGAAGGTCTTTCACTTTCACGCTTTAACCTTCAAAGGCCCAAGAAAGCAGTTCTTGAATTAAAAAATTGAAAACTGCAACTTCAAGGGGAAGAGATCTCTAGAATCAAGTTATTTACCTTAATATCTATCTGTTTCGGACACTTCACTGGCATTCACTGAATGCAGTTACAAGGAAACAGACATTTCTCTGACTTACAGTGGTCTGCTGATAGCATTCATAAGGTGCTTTTGAGTAAAACAGGATGAGCTTGAATCTGACTTGTTTCATGCTTGTTGGAGGAGGAACATCTCAGAACTGCTAGTTCCTATTCTAGATCTGAGTTTTCCTTTCCAGAGTGCTTAAGTTTAAACAATTATGGGTGACTTTTTTGATGTTTACAGAATGGGTGGTACTCCTACACTTTTGTGAACAATATCTGGAAGGCTCTGTGCTATTTATGCTTATCTGGTGTGTTAGTATCAGAGCACTGTATCATCAGAAGTTCCAGAACTTCAGCAAATACTCCAGTGCTCAGATTTAGGTCCATTGTGCCCCGTGTTGTGTCGCCTTCCCCTTAACCTTCCCCCAACAACCAACCGCAACCAAAACACTCAGAAAAATCTCAAAGAGTACCTGCCAAGCAAAACAAACTTGGATGATGTGTGCTTGTTGAGTAGTTCTGCGACTTTCTGCTACTTGAGTAGTTCTGCATCTGCTTGTAGCCCGAGTAACTGTTGTCCCTGTTAATGTCTTTTGGCATAAGGGTGTTTCACTGATCAGCTGTCCTTCAAAAAGATTAGCACTCGTGTCTCCAGAGCAATTTGCTCCCAGAACAATTGGAAAGAAGAGGAAGAGTGAAGGAAGGCTGATATCCCAGGGGACTGGGATTCAAAGCAAAATATCTTAAGATTAAGAGAGGACAGGAGGGAAAGCACTCGGACGTTTGAAAGAAGTTAGAGGTAAGGGGCAAGGGAGGAACTGGAACTGCAAGCATTTATGGAAAGGATGAATACAATAAAAGCACGGGCTTTCCTCCGTTCCTCCCTGTGCCTGCTCGCCCTTGCCTTCATCGCGAGCACACAGTCAGAGGCCTCTCGGTCGGAGGCTGCAGCCTGGCTGGGTCGCAGCCCCGGTGTGAGCGGGGCCCTCGGAGGGTGGGGCGGGGTCGCGGCCCGTGCGCGCTGCGGGCCGGGCGCCAGGGGGCGCGCTCCGAGCGGCTCCTCCGGGGCACCCGCGGGATCGCTCGGCTGCCTTAGCGGGCCTGGAGCGGGGCATCGCTCTTCTCAAAGTGCCTGCGAGCAACAAGTGCAAAGGAATCGTCTGAATGTCCGTGCTGCAGTCACTGAAAGCTACACCAGCTCTCTCAATAGTGGCATTAGAGCTTGGACACGGCTGTCGTCATTAGTAATTTTGAACTGTCCACACTGTCATTTAAGTGCGGTTTTTCTAAGTTCTGAACATTTGATAATGCATTTAGGTGCTTATTTTCTATTGATAAAAGCTGTGCGGAGACAAAATCCCATAGTTTGAATTCTGTTGCAAATTATGTGTTTTGAATCTATCACTCTTTTGGCTTAGCTTTATGCCGCCCAAGAATATATAGCTCACTTTGGCTACATATTCCTAACAGAACAGGAAGAGCTTTTAAAATCATGCCTGTTTGTAGCTCAGTCTGATAATATTGTCTGGAGGAGCCAGCTTCTCCAGCTCTGCTAATGTTTTTGAGCAACTTTTTTGCTTTTTTCCCTAAAGCCTGTTTAGCATAGTGCTATGTGAGGACAGTGACTAGGTATGCAAGACACTGTTTTGCTGCAAGGTGAACCATCTGGATCTGAATGTCCCTCGTCCTGGTTAGTTATGGGCTGAATGTCAGCAAAGGTATCTCACAGGAAAAGTAACTATGAAATTAGTTTTTGCGTCTCTAGGACCATTATTTTAAAGCATGTACCAAAAATGTTGTCTTGATGCTGTTGTCAAATAGAAACTGTTCAGAGCTTAGAATGTATGGATTATTACGACTGAGCTTGTTGTGTATTTCATGTCCAGGAAGAATCACTTCTAAGGCATATACTGAGTGGTATTTTTGACCTTTAAAGTGATTATATGAAAAAGATGAGTCAAATGTTTCCTGTTAATGAAGGTATGATGAGAACATCTGGACCTGAAGAGCCTGTTTGAAAGGTCGTACATGAGACCTATCAGGTAAAGATGTTTGGTTTGATGAGGGGGGGGGGAGGGGGGAGAGTTGTTTGTTTGGGTTGTTGAGGTTTTTTGTTCTAATCAAGTGCCAAGTAACTAAAGAGCCAGCTCCAGCTTTTCATAGTCAGAATGCTGTGGTTGTGATATCTGTAGCCAAGGTAACAACAGCTTCAACCCCTTCCCTATTAGAAAAGAGAAGGTAATAGTAAAACTGGTAGTTTTTGAAGATTAGGTTTGTGGAGAGGGTACTGGACAGGTGAGGCAGTGTAAAGCATCTGTGTGTGCCCAGTGAAGGCAGAGAATCTATTTGGTGTTTCCTGTGTGGCTGTATGTCTTCATTTTGACCTGCCCCACAAACATCACCCAGAATACAGTTTAAATCCTTTGTGGCCTTTTAAAAAGTGCCCATCTGCTGGCTGAGAGAAAGTTGTGGGCAGCAGGGATGAGATGACCAAAGTAGTTCTCACTACAGTGGGAAGTCCTGCCAGGCTGTTCTGCAGCTTCAGACTTTGAGAGGGTGTATTTCCTTCACCAAGTAACATGGAAATTAGTGTCTGGGAGGAGAAGGGGGTGGAAGGGTTTAATAGTCCATAATCTTATAATTTATGACTGTGTCTGTATATAGGGTTGGAAATTTTAAGTCTGACACTTACTAATTAAGGTTAAAAGGTAGTGAATTCTCTAAGTTGTGTGCATCAGTATCTTTTGCATTGCTGCTGCATAATTCCCTTTCCATTGTTTATTTTGTCTATCCTGTAGCTCTTGGTAAATATTGTCTCCAGGTCTTTAAGGTTAAAAAGTTCAGTAGGACTTGATTTTTAAAAAAGGAAATTCTATTGCAGGAAATTGTCTATGGTAGAATAAAAAATACAAGGGGAATAAAGACTTATCTATTTCACAGTATAAATCTATTATTAACATTTTGCATGTCCAGTTCCTTAACTTTACATGTCCTAAGAGAAATAGTTATTTGTTACCAGAGGGAGCCCTGCAAACTGGAGAATTAAACAGCGTTTTGTTGGTGTGATTTGGGCTTTCTTTAGCCTAACCTTAACCGTAACATCTTAATGATTCAGAGAAATCGTAAATAAGCCCTGACCCTTTTTGTGTCTGTGATGAAGCTGCACCTGTTTGGGATTAAAGTCCTTGTGTATCCTGATGTAGATGCCATTTAACTTGGGATTTGAAGATAGTTTTTGGTGGTGTCTCATAGTTGTTGGGTTTATTATTTAACGGCTTCTTCAGCATGTTTCTTATGCCTGTTTTTGAGAAGTGCTAAGATTAGTACAGGTAATAATGAAGTTTGCCTAATTACCCTGGTCTCTGGCTGTTAATTTCTATTCAGCAGGAATGCCTGAGGTAAGGGGTAGGTTCTGAATTCTGGTTGCTTGCATTGTCTGCTCTTCTTGCTAGCAAAAGAAGGTGAAAGCTTTGTGCTGTCAAGAGATGACACTTGGAGAAGATGAAGTTCACTTATGCTGTTGTTTTTCTGTGGCCCTAGTACTGAGAATGCTGTGTGGCAGCCCTATGCTTATAATTCACTTCAGTACTTGTCTGAAGAGTTAGTTCCTAGGCAATTGGAAACCAAGCCTGACAGGTACCACTACCAAATTGCTATCTCTGATGTGAACAAATCTCTCTCAAGTGAAGTATGCAGATAATCTTCCATCTTCTGTTTTCTAGAAAATAGCAATGACTAGAAATATTTTTTTAATGCTGTGAGCTCTGGATCAGATTAGAAGATCTTCAAATAAGGATTTATTGATTTGGGTATATTGTTGCAAAAATATTACATAGATTTGGGTGTATTACTGCAAAAATGTTTACATTATGGGCAAAGTGGTCAATAGCACTACCTTACATTGGCAAATTCTGCCACAATTTCAGGCACTTCATCTCTGCACCCCAGTAAGACAAATTTTGCTAGTGGCCTTAAAACAGGTAAATGAGGGTGTGAGTTTTTTGGATTTGTTTGTTTTTATTTAATGTACAGTTTAAGTTAGTTCTTTTGATCTCTCTCATGGTGTAGTCCAGCAGACAAGTTGTCCTGATTCACAGCAAGTGTAGTGATGAATTAGACTGTAATGGTAGTGGTAATTAAATTTAGTGTTGTTGCTGAAGTTGACGCTGTCATACCACAGCTGAGGGTGAGAAATTCTTCTATCCAGCCTTGTACTTCCAGGGACTCACCTTGTGGTCCAGTGAATGGTTAGATGACAGCTTTCTACTTGTACAAGGGAAGTCATTTGCTCCTGCTCTAAGGAGAACAGGTGTTCAAAAGTAAAAGCTGTGACCTTGCAGAACACAAAGTGAACACATCTGGCCCAATTATTGAAGAACTCGGATTACTTTCAACTTCCTTCATCCCCTCCCTACTCTTTTTCTTTGCTGAAACTGGCTGTTTTGATGATCTCTGTTTGTGACAGTAGGTGCAGGAAAAGGCGAAATGGTATTTTGAAGGCAAAAAGCCACAAAGAAACCATGAGATCTGTGCGTTTACTTGTGTTAGAGTACCCTGGTACTCATTAGTTACAGTTAGATTTCTGATGGCTAAGATTTGTGTAAAGCATCCAGAATGCTGAGTAGTTTTTCTGGTGTTGTAGTGACTTCTGTGGTCTCTAAGTGAACAAAGGTAGAGATACATTACATTAGGATTCCAGTTTCTCTAAAGTGTCATTGGAATGTCGATTTCCTGCACCATGGTAGTTTTTTTCTGAAATATGGACTAGCACCTTGATTAATCTGCTTGGTGATGTGGGCAAACACCAGAGCTCTCATTAGTCTAAACAGATCTCAACAAGAAAACCCAGCATTTTTTTCAGAACTTTTTTCTGTTTGGACTGTTCAGTAGTCCAGAAAAAAACCCACATTGAGTATGAAATTAAAATTAGTGCAATATTTAACTTGACATAATGTTATGACCAACATATTCAAAAGTGAATAAAAGTCTCATTCAGCTGAAGGATTGTTTCTTGTGTATGGCTCAATTGCTTCAAAAAGTAATTAGGAGTGGAATGACTGATAAAGTGAGTTGTAAATCTGTCTTTAGTCAAATCTGCTTCTTTAATGGTCCTATACTTTCTTGGGACTGTTTGTAGTTTATTTCATAAAATAAAGAAATGCCATGATCTGGCATTCTGTTGCTTTTCAGCAGCTGATTTTAAGTTTATCATGCTGGAATATTCAGAAGCCAGAGGAAAACTTGGAGTCAGATATATTTGGGAAGCCCTCATTCAGTCCCTGCTTAGTTTTAAAATACCAAGATATTTGAGTCAAGACCATGTTTGCATGCAAACAAATATTGAACCAGCATTAATAGCTAGATAGATTCTCTTAGCTCATGTAAATCATCTTAGTGTAAAAAAAACCCCAAACAGATAGGCCCTTGAGACAACTGAGTTGAGAAAAATGCTAAGTACAGATATTGTTTCTGTTTATATAATGCAGCTTTGAGATACTGCTTTGAAATAAGTCATATTTGTATCAAGGTCTTTCTTAGTAAAGAGCATGCAAATCCTAAGCATGCTTTTTTGTCTTACCTCTTCACTTTTACAATCCCTATCATAGCAACAGAGGCTTCCCAAGTTGAAGTGTTGCGATCACTGTGTTTGGATCGAGCAGAAACTGCTAATTTAGGAGTAGCATCTCAGCAGATTATTTTCATAGCCATCTGCATGTGGTGATGGTGCATTGCCAAGTGTTCAAGTAGTGTTGCCAGAGTTGGGTTTAGAATTTTTTAGAGTTACAAGTAGCAGAGGCCTAAGCAGACAAGTAGGATTTTGAAAATATGAGACTGTTTCTGATTTTTGCCTTTCCTGTACTCACCTTGTAGTATCATGTAATCTCACAGAGAATGACAGGACAAGTCGGAGTAGGGGTTTTGGTAAATTGGGTGAAAGTATGTAGATACTAAACAACTTGTTCCATATCATTAGAAGAGGAAATGACCTATCAGGTAGAAAAATAATGCAAAGAAATGCCAATGTAACATAAATATTTGTAGTTTTGTGTAGTGATGGTGAAACGGCTAGAAGCTTACTTCTCCAGTCGCAGGAAAGCAATCCCTTCCCACTGTATATTTGAACTTCAAATTAAAACACAAGACCAGAGTAATGAGTGATTTTAAGAGGAGACTTGTTATGTTTTCTTAGTTGGTGTAAATGTTTGTACTGTTTCATATAGGCTTTAGTTGTGATCATGGGTGAGAATAGAATTAATTTCTTCTAGATTTTATATGTTTAGTACTCCTACGTTTTCCTGTTCCCTTAGAAGAAAATTATGTGTTCAGTATTAAGTGGAAACACTGTCTCTCATTTCTCTCTCCTGTTCCAGAAAGCCACAAAGAAAACTGACAAACCCAGACCAGAGGAGAAGGATGGCCTAGATATAACAGAGATGAGTAATGAAGACCTTCAAGAGCAACTTATGAAGTATGGAGTAAATCCTGGCCCTATTGTAGGTAGGTCAATTGAACTAGCAGATACTGATCTGTTTTATTTCTCACTATGAAATTTCCCTGGTACAGTTACTTTTTAGTACCAGCACTGTTGCAGTCCTACTTCCCACCTAGGATATTTTCATTGTACTGTTTACATTGAGAAGTCTTCAAGCATTGCAGTGGACAAGTCTGCAGTTTGCTTCTCCTGTTCTAGGCCAGCTGGAGATGTTCCAAGCTGTGTTCTGAAGCTGTGTGACTCTTAGTTAAAGTTCAGTGCTGGGGTGGTTACGTCTTCTGATACAGAGGTTTAGATCTGGGCCCACTTAAATAGGAAATACATCTTACATAATAACCTAATAGTATTGAGAGCCAAATAAGAACAGGGAACTTCCCTTTCCCTAGAGAATTTCCTACTCACTGCATAGTGCAGTAATGTTTTCCTTTGCTAATGTTTTTTTCTAGCCTAGCATTCTGTCCTGCGTGCTGGCCTATGTCAGGAGTAGTCCTGACCCCAGCCTAATCTCCTGCCTTGGACACTGTCTGTGATGTGAGATCAAAGTGCCTTGCCTTTCAGATTGTGCAGTAGCCTAATGACATGATTTCATAACTCTTGAAAAAAAGATTGTTGTCTGTAGTATGCCGAGCCTTTTGTGGAATGTTCTTGAATCCTAGGTAGATGGAAGTGTCCGTGACTGAGCCTGCAGTCCTGTGTGTATTCAAAATCTTATCTGTAATATTTTCAGTTAGCTGATTCTGCATGCCTTGCCATTCATCCTGTACCTCTGGATAGTACTCAAGAAGCTATGTAGTCCAGTGGAAAGGCATTTACATTTGGTCTAATTTATTGCCTTTATACCCTCTAAATTCTTAGAGGGTATGGATACTTTCTTGAAAGGCTGCCATTTCTTTTAAATGATGGTTTCCTTTTATCAGAAAACTTCAAAAGTTAGATTATTTTTTCTGCAGCTAACACTCAGGCACCAGTCACCTCTACAGATTTTTGCCAACAATGTCCAAATATGGAAGTATGTGCTAGACTTAAAATGTTTTAGGCAGCTATCCTTGCTGGTCCAAGCAAGCCAACCTGATGGCTAGATGGCAGCAAGCAGAAAGTTCTGTTGTTGCTGCTTGCTTGCACCACCTCTGATGCTTATTGGACTGAATTTTTCAACAAGGCAAAGGCAAGGGCATTAATTCCAGGGTAAAGGAATTAGGAGATTAATAGAGCAATCTGCATGGAAATAGTGCAAGGGAAACAATCAAATTCTCTCTTTTTTTTTTTTTTGGTGAGGGAATAACAACTTGTATATTGCAGCATATGAAGTAGCATATCTAAGAAGCAGATAAATTCCCTTTCCATAGATTTCCTTTCTGTAACTTGCAGTGTACAAAGAGGTCTGAGTTTATCTAACAATTCTCTTAAAGTGAGAAGTTAAAGGCTTTAGAGGTAGAGTTGTGTACCTAGAGGTAGGAGTGTGTGTGTATATATAGCTAGAGAAACACTCTGGGCCATACAAACTGATTAAAAATAAACAAAACATTATGTTCAGAAATTCCCAAAGAATATGTAACAGCCCAGTTCTATCAGTCAAGTCAGGAAAGATTAAAGCTGTTTCTTTAGCATGTATCCTTCCTTGTTACAGCTACTACTAGGAAACTTTATGAGAAAAAGCTTTTGAAACTGATGGAACAAGGTCCTGACCTGAAGGCACCTATGCCTCTCCCAGCGATTTCAACTACTGAGAACACCAGACAGAATGGAAACAATGATTCTGACCAGTACAGTGACAATGAGGAAGGTAAGGCTGGAGTGGGACTTGCATGGGAGCAGTTCAAATTATACACGAGTAATACTTGCAGTAGAAATAACCTAAGGATGTATGCTTTTGCTGTTGGGGGAGGCTGTAAGATACTGCTGTGGGCCATGTCAGTCATGTACTTGATCATGCAGTACCAGCACAGAGATCCAGGTGCCTGTTCTGGGAAAGGACACCTTTTGCTACTGACCTGGTCCATTTTCCCCAGACTGGATGGAGCCTGTAAATCCAATAGACAGGAGAACTGCATGTTGGGTGTTTTAATGTTCTTTGCACTTCATACTTAAGTACTAGCCCAGTTTTGTCTAATGGTGCTCACAGTAGTTATTTACTATGGGATAGTAAATGAATGTTTGCTTATTAATTTTTTGTTTTTTTTTTTTTTTTTTTTTAATGGCTACCACTTATGATTCAACCCCTTTATGCTCTGTTCTTTATGGGCTTAGTTGAGGGTGGGTTGATTGGTTGGTCCTGGGTGTTTTTTGTGGGTTTTAATATCAAGTTTGTATCGAGCATGTGTAGTGGTGGGGAAAGTGGGACCAAAAACACACCATTGTGCAATTTACAAAAATTAAAAACAGCCCAGGTTTTAAAGAATTTCTTGAATGGAGTGTTAGAAGATGCTTATTTAGTGTGGTTTGGTTTTGGGAGTGGGTTTGTTTTGCTTTTTAAAGGAATTTCCATGGACGCCCGAGAGAAAGGGTTGAAATAGAACTAGCAATTGGATTGATCTTCCTTGCATATTTGGGCTTATTTTTCAGCCTTTATATCTTGCACTTTTAAGGGAGAAAAAATATTAGAGATGGATTTATTAATGTTTGGGACAGCCAAGAGCCCAGTCACAACTGACAGCTAACTTCTTATAATTACATATGCTTCATATAAATACTGAACTGTTCACACACTGGGAAAAAACCCAAACCCAAATATTCCCCTTTTCCCCTACAAAAATGTTTTTTTATTAGTAAATCTTAAACATGTTGGTGTAAAGCTATTAGAATTTTAGAAAAGCAGTGGAAATAATACATCCTTTTATTGGCGAGATGACTGCTAACCACTCCTTTCCACTGCATCAAAAATGGGGTTTTATATAAAAGGACATATAACAGGAAACTAAGCTAACAACTTCAAACAACATTGACAAGCTTCAATACCTTTACTACAATCAATAGTAGAATGGTACTTTGGTTAAAGGAATTGCAATTTGATAGCAGTCTCTAAATAGAACTGCTGGATTTGTCAAGGCTTATCTGAAATGTAGGATTTTTAGCAAAAAAAGGTAAATATGTGGATCAGTGTTTTGAAATAATTTTAAGGTTATTCTTCAAGTCTTTGTTCTTATACATTTAATAGAAAATACACCTGTTTCACAGCTTTTTAAGGAAATGGTAACTCCTAAGAGTTCTGTTTCCTCTCAAAATGAATTTTTATTAAAATACATTTGGTTTCAACTAGTACAACAACAGTAGTATTGTATAAACTACTTCTATTAAAACTGGTTGCAGATCCGAAGACCGAGCTGAGACTTGAGAAGAGAGAGCCCCTGAAAGCCAGGACGAAGACGCCAGTCGCACTCAAACAAAAAAGAGTTGTTGAACACAACCAGGTATGTTTGTCATAGCAGCTCGTGGAACAGCTACTAACTGCAGGTGATGTGCTCACTAAACACCTTACTGCCTTTAACATCACATTTGACTAAGTGAGCCATGCTGGTTTTTAAAAGGCTTTTAGAAAGCCTGTTGTAATATAGCATGAAAATCCTGTGAATTAACTGTAGTGGCTGTTTTTAGCATGTCTGATGTTCAAAGTAATGGTCTGCTGAAAGCTGTTTGTCTGACTTGCCAGCTGCTGCAGCGCCTCCTAGAGAAGGATAGTAGGCAACCATACCATGTTTACTTTTGGAAACCTGGCAGATTAAGTCATGTGGGTTGATGGATTTCTGTTGGATGCTCATAATTAACTTGATTTAATAAAAGCAGTGTTTTCTCTAAAAAAGAAAAGTTAGGAAAAAGGGGTGTGTGGGTTTTTGTTTGGTTTTTTTTAAAACAAGCGTTTTTAAATGCATACATATATCTGTAGCTATCTAATCACATATATATATGTATGCATTTTAAATACATCTGTTTAATGACTCATTTAAATGTAATCTGTGAAGTAATGTATTTGGGTATATGCCTATATGTATAGGTGTGTGTATGCACACACACTAGCTATGTAATATTTTTTCTTTAACTATGTTTGTAGCAGCAGTACTAGAGTAGACATGAATTTGTTGAAAAACTTCTCCTATGAAGAAAAAGAATAAATAACGAGTGTAGATCTCCCACCTGTTCTTTACCCATAAATATTAGTTCTGCTGTCTTAATGGAAGAGGGATTTTACAGAATCACCTCTGGTTTTCAAACTGCTGAATACAGGGTATGGTAGTTGATGGCTGATCTGTCCTTCTGATGTGAAAGCATCGCTAAATGCCCTCTTCCCCAGCTTAGGATACTTCGAGTCTTTAGAGTGTTGTTCATCTGTCCAGTAAGTAGTGGAGTTATGCTGCAGTAAAGGACTCAAAGAAACATTCAGTGATTCAGAATCTGGCTTGTTAATTGGTGTACTTTAGCAGATCACAGTGACTTTTCTCAATACTTTGTTAAATGCCAGACGCTCGCTATGTAGTGTGTGTGTATATATATAAACATGCTTTAGCTATGGATGTCTCTTGAAGTGGGTAAAATGCTGCTATGTGACCTTGAGTAATGCAAGACAGCTATGGAGATCCATAACTATTTTGCTTATTTTAAGTTAGGGTTTTAGGGGGCAAGCTGAACAGATTTTACTTCGAAAAATTAAAACACATGCATAGTTCAATGCACCAAGCATGCTTTAATTTGATCAGGCAACTTCTACTTGTAATGGTCTCTCAATAATGGGTATCTTAATCTTTAGATTCTTGTATTTCAAGAATCACTTTTTTCAAAATAGTTATTCTACCAGAAATCCCTGTCAGTTTCAGTGTAATAAAGATATTTAATTCTGTTGTCAACAACAAAACTTGTAGTCTTCAGGAATTTGCTTACAGAATAAATGAGATTTAGTGAGGTATTTTAAGTGATGATTTGTTTACTCAATTGTTTGTCATCCAGTTTCACTATATTAGTGAATCAGTATATCAGGTCATTACTCTTTTGGCAATCTTACATGTGCAGTACAGATGCAATGTTTTGCAACTTGCATGTTTTAATTTCCAGGAGTTAATAAAAAATTACATCATTTCAAAATTGCCAAATTCTTCAGAAACTCTTTAGTTTCTTAAACCTTTTACTTTTGAACTTCTGATTGTTCCTTGTTTGGTTTTTTTTTAATACAGCAAACAGACAAAACCATCGAAAAAACCCAAAACAAAACAGCCCCACCCACCCCCCAGTTAAATTTTGCAGCTGCTTGAAGCCAAGAACAACTTAATGCTTTTGGCTAGCAAATGTGTGTAGTCATGTATTTTGCTGAGAACAAAACCAGAACGTGGAGATGATTTTTTTTCTTTCCTCCCCTTCTTCCTATGGAATTACATTGTAGGTTTTCAGCAATGTATCAAGGGACTATGCTAATTTTGCAGAACTATTTGAGCCGTTGTGCACTGTGTGGCATTGGCACAAAGATAGAGCGTCTGAAGCACGGTGAGGCTGAGCTGGTGGGCAATGTGGAGTGAGCAGACTTGCTAGTTACTTGTAGGTCCTGTGCAGCACTGCTTTTAGACCAGATATATGTAGCTTACAAGGCTGTTTGTCGTTTGGCATGGCTGGATGTAGCTGTTCTCTTGAGAAGAGAGTGCAAAGAGATAGATAGCTATTAGGCAGACTGCTGCACAAGAAATTGGGTGGGGAGGTTGAGTATGTGTCTTATCAGTCAGTTAGCAGGGGAGGGCTGGATGAACTTGAGCTCAGCTATTTGTGTTTAATTACCTCTTCATAGGGAAAAGTTGGCAGAAAATCCTAATTTTAATACCTCCTTATAATCCAGTAGGTGAATCTAGAGTAGGAGTTCAAAACTGAGCCTAACACATAAATGGCACTGGACAGAAGGAGGCAGGGTAAACAATGTAAATGTTAAGGAGCCGTGTACAACTAGTCTCTCTCCTGAAACTGTACAGTGACATTCTGCATGTGCTGTGTTCCCCTACTGCTCCCTGTATTATTTTTTTACTACCTTTATAGTAACTTGGTAAGTGATGGCTGAGGTAAAGTCAATCTATAGCTCCACTGCTCATGAGTTATTTGACAGAAGCAGACACTGAACACTGCTTGTGTACCACAGCATTGTCGTTTCTCTGGTTACATTACAGGGTGGTGGTGTACCCAACATGAGCATTGCATTTTGACAGGGTTGGAGGCCTGCTCTGTTGACAGTGAGGATAATTATAACTGTAGACAACAAGTTTTATTTCTTCTTTTTTCTTTTGTCTCTTGACTGTGTTCTACTGAAATCTGGATGGGTTTTATGCAGTAGATTCTGGTTTTTCCTAGGCTTTTCATGCAAGAAAAAAATTGAAAGTTGGTACTTAAAGCATATGATTAAAGGATCTGAAGAAGAGAGGCAGTTATTATTGAAGTGCTTCTAACTTTCATAAATAATTCATAGTCAAATAGTCTGGAATGGGGAGCTCATGGTTACTACTATGAGTGAATTTGCCTTCCTGCTTTCCTGAGTAGATTGTTGGAGTAGAAACATTCTGAAATTAGTATTTTTTCTCTAAGCTTCTAAAGAACACCTCTCAAATAGAAAATGTATGGGGTTGAGGTGAGGAATTGTGATTGTAGGTTGCAGGAAGGAAGTGAATGCAGCGTCTGATAAATATTTAAGGGATTAGAAGATGTTTCATCAAAAGTTTGTTAAAATTGTAAAGAATTTTGGAGAATTAGGCTGAAATCTGCAATTCTAAAAAAAAAAAATCTATATCTGTGTGGACCTGAGGTCTGTGCATTTGTTTTATAAAATACTTCAGTGACTTTGGAATGAAGTGAAACACTTGTGCTCCCTCTGCTGTGTATGTAGTAGCTGTTATACAGAATTTGTCATAGAACCATAAAGCAGCTCAGCATCTAGTTTCACTGTCCCTTCTAATTAATAAATATTTTTCAGCTTGTTCTCTTAACACATTATTTTGGGGCTGAAACTGTTCTAGTGATGTCATTTCCACTATTGAACCTGTAACTGAGAGTTGCAGTGTATAACTTTATTTAGCAATGAGTGTGACTTCTAAAAACTTGGTAATACATCAGTGTATGAGGTGTTAATGTGCAAAGATAGAAGTATTGAAAAAAGTAATTTTTATTTTTAAACTTAACCAAATAAAAGAGAAAATCTTGTATGTAATCTAGATGAAGCAGATCCACATCTCCCTTTCCATCTTGGAATTAGTTTTGAGGGGAATATTTGCTTTGAGCATGAAACTTGCAGTAAAGCATAGGGAATGATCTTTTGTTAATGGCTATAAAATTTTGGTGCTTCGTGCTGTTACTTCAGCTTGTGAGAGATCTCTGTCAGGCTTGATTGTTTAAACTTACTGTTATGTGAAAAGTTTTAGTTTCATCCCTGTATGTGGAAACTTAAGATCATTAAGTGTCTCTCCCTGCCCCCTGTGGCTGAATATTAGTTCCTGTTGAAACCTAGGAGGCTGTGTATAAACTGTGCCCAACTGTGTCTGAGAAAATAGAACCCTATCTGTAGAGAAAAAGGGGATGCTTTCTGCTTATGCTCATAGATTTATTTTTGTATGTGTGTGTAGGCAGGAAATGTAATGGGACTGAAAGCTTCATGTCTGCTGTCCATGAGTTGATGTAAGTCCTCATGTTAGCTCATTCTAGGGCAGTGAGCAAATCAGTTTTTACTGTTGGGCATTATCTATTCAGTTCTGTATTTGAACAATATGCTCAAATATAAGTATTCTGGTCCATGCTACTAATCTAGCTAGCTATTCATTATTGATTCATTGTTAGGATCTAGAGTTTTTTTGTTGTAGACATGTTGCTTCTGGAGTGTGCATGCTATTTTGGCTTTTGGTTGTGAGTATCTGATATTTGGAGCTGGTTTTCATCTATGTGATCATGTGTTTGATGCTTGAATAGACCTATTCTCAAGATGGAGTTACTGAGACTGTCTGGACAAGTGGATCTTCAAAAAGTGGACCTCTGCAGGCATTTTCTAGGGAGTCTACAAGAGTGTCAAGAAGAACACCAAGAAAAAGGGTGATGAGAGGCTTTTATAATAGACAAGCTTTTTTTTTTTTCTCTCACTCTTAGGGTCCCAGTGGCTCTTTTATTCAATTGTTGTCTTTTGTTTGTTTTAAACAAACAGGTGGAAGCTACAGCACAGTTGCCTGTAGATGATGCTGTAATATCAGAGAGTACTCCCATAAATGAAACTGTGTTGGCTGCAAGCGACGAGACCCTAGTAAATATGCTTAGTAAATATGTTTAATCAGTTGTGGTATTCTTCTGTAATATATCTTCACTGACAGAATCATTCTGTTTTGGACAAACAGGAAATTGTTTTAAGGAAAGTAAGACTATTCAGTAGTCTTTAAGAACACATACTCAGTATCTGTTTTAGTACCTAATACTGTTTACTTTGAGATGGGACTAGTTCAACACCTAGGTCCCATCTAATGTCATTTGGGGGGGGAGGGCTGAAAAGAACCACTTTACAAGCTTAGATACTTTCTTAATTTATTTAAGTACATGCAGAATATTTGCTTTTAAGTTTGGCTTTTCTTGTGAACTAAATAACTTTTATGTTTCTAAATGGCTTAAGAGAAACTACTTGGAATGATAAGCAGTGTGTTTCCTTTGCTGATCTTGGAGCATCTTTTACATAACCTTCTTCAGTTAACTTCTAACATGCATATATTCAATGCACATAAAGGTTTTATTTTTTGGTTCTGCCACCTTGCCCCTTTTCATTTTGTATTTTGGCTGTTTCTGAGTTTGAACAATTTTGAATCTCGGCAGGTTGGCAATAGGGTGCCTGGAAATTTCAAGCATGCAGCTCCTACGCTGTCAGTCAGTGAACTCTCAGACATGCCCAGAAGAACACCAAAGAAACTACTGATGACAGCTGAAGTAAATAAATTAATACTTAGATTGCTCTTGCTTACTCTCTGTGAACAAAATTCTTGTGTGTATGTGCTTATTTCTTAGTACAGAGGGGGTAGAGGATGTCACTGCCTGGGTGACACCAGTCAAAATAAACTAGTGTTGTCACACGACATAAAACAGAATATAAACTTATTTTCATCTTCCCCTTTCAGATTTGGGTGTGTGTGTAAAAAAAATCTGATTTTTCTCTTTTCCTAAGACAAATACATTTTGATGTGTTATTTCTCCTTGTGCTGCTATTTTTCTGAACAAAATATAGATTTTTTTTTTCTTTTAAATTCTTTATAGCTCAAAGTAGAGTAGACATGGGTTATCTCCCTTTGAGCTTGTAAATCAGCCTATTCTGAAAAAATGCAATGTGCTTTAATTTAGGGAATTAAGTAGTAGAATTACTTTAGACCAAGTTCCTGAATTAAAAAAGTATCTGTAGATTCCTGGTGGTTATCAAGAGAGAAAAGAATTCTTTTATTGTTAACCTATTCAGGCTGTCAAAAGTTATCTTTTGGAGACCTGTCTAAAGTGCCTGCAAGTATATGTAATTGTATTAATGTAATAGTGTAGTGTGGAATTTTACATTACGAGATGCTGTTTGTCTGTTCATGTAGCTCTAGATAAAGCTGCTATTAACACTTCATTACAATACAACTGCAATGTAGGCTTAGTTGTCAAATAGAATGTTGTGGGTCAACTTGATGTTCTACTCCAAACTGCTGATGGGGTTTTTAGTCAATATTTTACTGTACTGTGGTTTATTACAGCATACTGTATGGTTTATTACAGCAAGAAGAGACAGATTGCCCACATCAGTGCTTTTTAAATCATGTTGGTCACAACCAGTCCTGTGATCTTCTCAACACAGCCATGATAGAGGTGATGGTTAAGTTTTTTTGATCATCTACATCATCGGCTTGCAGGTGTATAGGGTTTATACAACTTATTCTTTATCTTAAAGGAAACTGAGGTGATCACTGAACGCTTTAAGACACCAAAAGTGACTGGATGGCTGCCAATAACTAAGGTTAAACTTCTAAAACCCAAGAAGTAAACTTCTTGAATGGCACTGGGTGACTCATTCATTCTTACCAATTGCACATGGTAGTGGTCACTGAGATAGCTACGTAGAAACATTTTGTTTTGCTGTCTATTTGGCCTCTAACTGTTTTTGGTTTCCTAGGTGCTGGAGAGAACTACAGAAGAAAGAAGAGTAGAAAGGGATATTCTTAAAGAATTGTTCCCTTATGAAGTATCAACACCTACAGGAATTAGGTAATTCTAAGGTTTATGGGAGCTTTTTCTCAGTTCCTGTAAACCTATTTAGGCTGAGAAATATCTTTTCATTATATTGACAGATTTCTGAGGAATAGTTTTTGCACTCTGGCTCAATGACATTTGTGACAGCCACCTATTCTTCTGTTCTATACACACAGATTTGTTACCAAAACACCCCCCTCTCTATTGAAGTTGGAGGAGGGAGAAGGAGATCAGGGTGGTACTATAGTAGGAATTATTACTGGAATTTCTGGGTGGTGAAAGTTAAATAGAAAGGGTGGTTATTACTGGGTGGTGAAAGTTAAATGGAAAGGGCTTTTCTGTGGTAGTGACTTGCAATATTTAAGTTTTTGACAGCATGCAACTGCTTAGGCCTGCTGTAAATTAAGGAAAGATCTCGCAGCATATATTTGAGTTTTCTTTTGTAAAGCAAGAAGGAACTTCCGGGTAACCTATTTTTTTCCTTTAGGTAGCAGGCATGCTGAATACTCTTAGCATGAATAAGAACGGCATCTAGCAAAGGCTGTTACTTGTGCATTTGGGGATTATTTTTGTGTCTTTGTATTTAAACATAAATTGAAGCAACCCTCTGGTTAATTAGGTAATTTAAAAAATGCTCTGTTTAGAGGACATGAGAAAAAGTTTCCCCATATTAAGATGGGAAATCATCTCCTGTGTTTCCAACACATGAATTATAGCTTCAATTTAAACTGCAATTGCATAAACTCTTAACCATAAGGAGCATATATAGTACCAGTTGCTACTACTGTGGTGCATCTGCTGACTACTCAAGTTTGCTCTCCTGTTTTGAGGTCTAGTTAAATCCATACCACTTTTTCTTTTCAATAAAAATCATATATGTGTACTTCTTGTATATAGGAACTTGGCAGTGTACATGGGGTTTTTCTAATCCTTGCTGCTTTGTCTTTTGGCTCTGTGTATGGCTTAGCCATCAGTAGATGTTTTATTGGCCAGAGATAATCTAATGCTCAGAAATCCCAGCAGGGCTGCATAAGTAATGATTAAAAAAGCAAATAGAGGGAGATACTTTCTACAGTTTGATTGCAGCTATGATGCTTTTTATGTGGATAGGGTGAAGTAGCATTTGAGGGTTTTTTTAGAGTGTTTGCTTGAACACGGAAGTATTACAGGTACTATATTCACCAGAAATAATTCTTAGTTCTTTATTATACTAAAACTTCCCTATGTACTTTAGATTGCTCTTTTAAATATGCAGTATTTCAATTTGATATTTTTAATTAACAGTGCTAGCTGCCGTAGACCAATCAAAGGAGCTGCAAGCCGGCCTCTAGAGCACAGTGACTTCATACTTGAGGAAAGTTACTCTAAGTATGCGCAGAAATACGGTACCTCCACTGACACCAAGCCAGAGAAACCACCAATAAAAAAAGAACGCCCTGTTGCCCTGTGGATAAAAGTTCTTCTCTTTGTTATTGTTTCAGTCTTCATGTTTTTGGTTTATCAGTCAATGGAAACTAATCAAGGAAATCCCTTTTCTAAATACCTGAAAATGGTCTCTCCGGGCAGTGCCGAATGAATATCTTTCTGAAAGGCACACCCAATTTGATCTCCTGTTTTTTAATTGTAGAGAACTCTTCTGCCCTCTCATCGGCTCAAGGACTTCTTACAAATAATGTGATTGGAACCTGATAAATTGGATAATTGAAGAGAGATAATATTAAATGGACATCGGTAACTTTCTGGACTTTGGACAAGTAGGAGATCACTGCCATAGGAGTAACATTTTTTTAAATCTTTGAACTTTTTGTAGGCTTTATTTTTTTAATGTGGACATCCTTTAAATTCACTTTTGAGAAAATGTATATTTGTTTTTGCAAGAACTTGGAAGCTGAGAAGGGCAAAAATGTAGTAAAATGTGAAGCTGTGTTTTTAAAGCTTTTCCTTTGTACAGAAAAGAAGTTGTACTTCTGTCTGTAGACTATAGCGGAGAAGGATTTTAACATAGGAAAAGGGAAATGCATTTCTTTATGCATTTTTTTCAGTAACACCATAACTGAATTTGATCTCTTAGGATGTAGAGAGAGTACAACAACCTTTTCTGTAGATTACTGTAACTTTTTAGTAAATGTAACTGTAAACCTGTTTGCATTTCTGTAACAGTCTTATTATCATATTAGTAATGCTGTTTAAGTGTAATTTCATTTAAATGTATCCCTTCATTTTAGTGCTTACAGTGTTGTAGGAGCTGAATACAAGTTTAATTGGCAAGAGATGTCTTAGAGGAACTTATTTATTAGTAAAATGTGTGGGAAATAAAAACAACATCATAATAATTTGCCACTAAAATACTTTTTTGGGTCAAGATTGTTATCTGAAGCCGTCGAAATTCCAACATTAGCAGTGGTCTTTTTTCTTTTTTAAAAAAGCGAGGTCTTTCCAACACAGCTTTATGTCATTATCTTTAAATATTCATGTAGAGAAGTATTCTCAAAGTGTGAAAATTCCATATGAAGTTTTATTCTTGTATGAAGAGGGCATTGCTGCATTTTCTGCTAGTTTCATCTTTTAAGGTGAGATTTACTACTTTCATGCCATTGACTATTTTTCTCAGTGGAAGCATGCTGAAACACTCTCTATTGTGTAACTTGGTTGAGCAGGCAGCTGACTTCACTACTACCAATGAAGAGTGATAAGCAAAAATCTTTTTAAAGTGAATGTATACATTTTTGGTGTGCTTAAATCTGCAGCATACAGATGTTCAGTCTTATTGCTTGGTACAAAATTGCAATAAATCATACTACTTATTCTTAAAGTGCTACTTATAAAAAGCTGAGAACATTAGTTAATAGTCAATATCTTTTTATTCTAGGTACAATTATTGTGTAGACTATAGCTATGGGGAAGCTTTACTTTCTGTGAACTTTGGGACAAACATGGTAATTTGTAGCAAAGCAATAGTTTTGGGGTTTTTTTCCTGTTTAATGTTTTTTTCCTTCTAAACTGCTTTTTTGAGTAATTCAAATAGCTAAACTTGTGTCCATCCTATAGGGAATTGTAACATAAGACATTCACTTTTGGTGTCAAAAATGGAGAAAAATAAAAATGATTTTAATGTGTGTGGATTTTCCTTATCAAAATAAAGGCATTGCTGAAAGGCAGCAAAAGCAAGACAAATGATGTATCAGTGGTGTCATTTTGTGCTGCTACAGTCTTCCATATTGAAAAAAAAATTTAAAATCTGCTAATAAACTCAAGTCAGTTCATTCACCTGGTGGCAGGAGTATCATCATATTTGCAGTATCAGAGTTTTGCACCATAGTTCTTTAGCCTATGTCAGGCCTTTAATTTGGATGGGGGGAGAAGATAGCTTTCATTTGTTCTTCAATGCTAAAGAACTTCCTTTTCACTTTAAATTATTTCTCACACCACTTTGCATGTTTCAATGTAAAATATAGTTTTCTTTCCTAGTTATATGAAATACTTTCAGTTAACCTCCTCCAGGGATACTACTAGCATCATCAAAGAAAGAAAGCAAGCCACAATCAAAACATACTGCAAACTGAATTTTGTTACAATTAAATGTCATCATTCTTTCATTTTTGCACTGTTTTGGAGAATGCTGTCAACTTCAGTGTTACCTCACAAATGATAAAATTTTCAAGAAAAGTCCTCAAAGTAACCCACATCTAGTTCAGTTGTAGTTGGAAGGCACTGCATCTTCAAGAAAGGAATGGTTTTTTTTATATTTCAGACATTTAATGGTGTGAGGTAGCCCTGAGAATGGGATCTTTCTCCTAGCCCCAGAGTTTTTCATGGTATTCTGAGTAACATATAGTAGTGCTATGAGCTGTATGTGCTTAAAGCCTTATAACTACTGCAGTCTAAGTTAAGCTGAAGTACATAATTATACTGTAATCTTTGTATCAAGGAGCTGAAGCAATAGGCACTGATGTTCCTTTTTTTCTTTCCTTTTACACATTCTCACTTTTGATCTGTGAGTTCATCTTGTTTTTTTAGACAGAGACAGCTTGAACTTCCAGAACCAATGACAAAACAGAGCGATGTTATGGACTAGTATCCAAAATCTAGTTGCAAAAATGAGTGAAGTTCTGATGTAGTATGATTTAAGAAGTCCCTTCTAGGGCAAGGGCTACAACAAGCCTGGAAAAGGTTTGTGGAAGTTAATGGGCATGACAATATTATTTTGGGTTTGGTTCTCATGATTGGTCATACTGCTCAGAATGCTGTGCTGAAAACCTGCCAGGTTTTGATTTCCTGTCTGAATTGGAGTTAACACACAGCTTGGTTTTTTTTCCCCTTTAAATTTTGTGCTAATCTTTCAACATGCACCCTGTCTTGAGAGTCTGGTATCAGGCTGTGGATCACTAGAGGATTTCACTTGCAGTCTTGAGATTAATATAACAGCATCTGATCCATGGTGAGAGCTTAAGTAGTGTCTAAGAGAATACATTTTCAAGAAGGATCTTAAATTTAAATTCTCTGGGTGTTTTAAGGCCTTTATTTGTATTTGCATAAGAAACAGTGTGAAAGAACTTCTCCAAGTTTACTTGCTAACAGCATGCTCAGCACTGCCCTACAGAATGATTTCAGATCCCTCCTGGGCTTGGTCTATGTGTTTTGTTTTGTTTCCTGTGGCATAACTTACAAAGCTCTTTATGGTATTAAAATTCCTGCTAATTACCTTCTTTGCTAGTTTTGTGGACAAGATATCTTTAAAAAAATACTTTAACTGGTTTATGCAGATTCAAAGCAGAAAAGCCGAGTACAACAAGAATGCCTTGAAATGATACAAGGAAGACTCAGAGGTAAAATTTATGTAATTGCAAATGAAGCTGGTACATTTGGTTTATTTTGATATGGCTTAAGTAACATATTGGATAGAATAGAGACAGGGATGCTTAAATTTTGTGTTTGCAAAGGTAGGTGTTTCAGCATACCCTTTGTTGTCTGTTGATGTGGCTTTTATTGTGTGTTTGGTGAGTCTACCTATCTTTGTCTGAAACTGTCCTTTGACTTGCTTTTCCTTTTTCCTGGGGGAATTTACTGGGCTGCTTTGCAAGAGCAAATTGCTACAATGGATATGTACGTGCATGTTTCTGACAGCACAGGGTCTCCAAGCTAATTGAACTTGTAAAGCAGTCCTAAGGTGGCATAGAAACCTGTAAGTACTGTAAATCTACTGAAATTTAAAAAAAAAAAAAAAATCCCACAAGTTTTCTGTTGCACCATTCCACCACACTTTGAAGTTCTTTGTTAGCATTGGTAGCCTGTGGTTAAAACATAATAACTTCACTGTCTTATTTATTTGTTCTTTAGGAAAAAAAATGTGATGCTTAAGAGATAAACTATACAATGTGTGAGGAGAATGAAAAAAAAATTAAAGAAATATTATTAGACAAGGATATCTATGGCAGCAATTAATTAGAATAGAGGTTTCACTACTTTTTGTGTTGAGAACATGTGTGACTGCTGCTGTTCAACATTGGAAGCTTGGATCCTGGTGAAGGAAATGTGCAGGCTAAGATTTCCCTTGGGCTGTAAAACCTGATCCATGACTGATTCTAGAACCAAGGTCTTGTAGTTCTGATGTTGCAACAAGGAAAGTGTATATAAAGTACAAGTTTACAACCCAAGCAGATGCTGCACTGCTAGCCTGTCAAATGTGTGGATGGATGGTTGTTTCAGTATCTCGTGTACTTCTGAAAACAAGGTCACCTGGGAAAAAAAGCTCCTAAGAGCTTTGATTTTGCTTGCAGGCTTCACCAAAATGTTAGAACTGAAAAGTTACTGTAAGACAGGAACTAGCCTGCATTTCTTTGTATGCATTGTGAGGTGAAATTGGGGTGGGAAACGGAGAGGGTATGTGGTGGATGTTAAAAGACAAGGATAGATGAAATTAAGAACACTGCAGAGTTGCAAACTGAAATTTTCCTAACTTCATGAAACATGTAGAGCTATTGATTAAAATGATGGATTTAATTTACAATAGCTCTTTTTACTCTGAATTGGACAGAGGTTGACACTAGAAGGTAACACCTTTCAAGTCTTCACCTATTACTACCTGCAATGGCTCTCAGAAATTAATTACATTTATCTAGGCAGTTTGAATTACAGGCTATTCCTATTTTATCCCTTCACATCTGGGAAAAGTGGTAGGTATTTTCTTTGTGAAATGTTATGTATTCAGCAAGAATATACATTATTCCTGTATTTTCATGGGGCTGTGCTGTTTAGTAGTTAGTAGTACAGCTGAAAGAAGTTAATTGTCACTTAAAAACCAAACTCACAGTTTGTTCTGGAAAAGTTCTGCAGACCAACTCATAAGTGTCTGTATAGTTGTGCACACAAATTGCCATTAGATGTCTATAAATAGTCATCTACTCATCCTTTATAATTGGAAGGAACAAAGGTTTTCAATATGTTAAAAATTGGAAAAGCATGCAAGAATTGTAATAATTTATATGCAGTTCAAGGTAAGAGCCCAAATCTCAATCATGTTTAGAGGTTACTAGCTAATTGAAAATAAGTGTCAGTGTTTGCCTTTCAAATAAAACATTGTTACCAATAATTGTGTAGAGGGGAGCGAGTAGAGCAGAACAAGTAATGGCAAAATGACCAATTCTGGTTTGTTTTCGCTGCTGCCACTGGCAATGAATTCAACAGCACTTTGGGCTGTCAGCTGGTTGCTAAATTAAAGTATTTGGAGAATGCAAGTTTCATTTGTCCTTTTCCTACTTGAGCAGCTGGAGTGTAGTTTATTCGAGAGGCACTTAACCAACCTTGATATCTTTGACAGTGCTATTGGGCACTTTTGTCCTTGTAGGCCAGTCTCCCTGGATTCACAACTTCACTGTGAAATAGAGCAAGTAGAGCCAGGGTTTAAGGGCCTTCCTTGGGAAGATTGATAGGAGCCCCTTATCTGACCTAAGTTGGGGTGCAGTCATTTGTCCAGAAGTAAGAGCTGGGATATTCAGCACATCTCTTGCTTTCCTGGCTTGTGTGTGTATGCTGTTGCAGAGCACTATAATCAAAAGTATATTATCAAAACAATGAAAAAGTGGAGTTATTGCCTCTTCAGTAACTGGAGAGCTGAGCTTGTCTGTGCTAGTCTTGTACTATGTAAAAATGAGTGAAATCACCCTGTGCTGGTAAAGGCATAGTTAAAGATAGGTAAGGCCAAGCATGGGTCCTGTGTTACAGAACATTCTGCTTTTAACAAACCAGTAAGAAACAATTCCGTGAGAAGCTGCTGCCCTTGTAGCATAGGCTATGCCGTGGTGCCCTGCAAGCTGACCCTCCGAAGGTGAAGCTCGGCCAGGGAGTCTGCAGGCAGCGCTTGGTGCTAGATCTGACCGTGCTTGGGCTGGCACAGTTCTCAGCTGGAGTGCGGTGAGAGGGGTGAGCTTTTTACAAAGTATTCCTGGATGTGATTACTGGACGTGGAACCTGGGGTGATACCGAGGACTTCTTTAAACTAATCTTAATAAATGGGTGCTATGCTAGGGCTTGGACTTCATCTTAAACATCCCTTCCAAGCCTGGTGCTTTCATGATTCGGTGTGAGTGCTGCAGAGCACGGGTCAAGGCCAGCACTGGAAACTCGCGTTCGGGCGCGTCTCTGGTTTGACATTGCCCGGGGCAAGGCTGCGGGAGGCACGTGGCGCGGCTGGCAAGCGCCTCGAGCCAGGCGGCGATAAGGAGGAACAGAAGCGGAGGCGAAGGGTTTATCGCTGTAGGGCGGGCTCACTCAGCCCCGGCAGCAGGCCGCAGCGAGCCAGCGCTGGCCGAGCCACTCCCGGGGCGCTGAGGGCCGGGCTCGGCCCGGGCGCGGAGCGAGCGCGGCCCCGCCCGGGCGCAGGCGCAGGGCGGGAGGGCGGTGGCTGCGCGTGCGCGGCGATTGGCGTGGCGCCTCCGCCAATCGGGGCGCGGGTCGTTGCGCGGCGGCCCCGCCCCCGGCGCGGTGAAGGACAAGGTGACGGCGCGGGGCCCACGTTCAGCCTCTGCCGCAGCGGCTCCATCTTGCGAGGTGAGTCGGGGTGGCGCGGGTCGCCCGCCGCCGGGGACCGGGCTCAGCCTCGGGGCTGCAGGGCCGCCTCACGGCTGCGGGACCGGGGCTAGGCGGCCGCGCCGTGGCGGAGTTTTTTGGTCCCACGTCGCTCTGCTCTTCTCGCCCGCCTCAGGTCGCCATGTTCTCGTCCATCGCGCCGCTCGCGCGGCACAACCCGTTCTACGCGCCGCACTTCCAGCTGGTGCAGGACGGCGTGAGAAAGCGCCCGGCGGAGCCCGCGGAGGCCTCCGCCACGCGGCGGAGCCTGGCGGCCGCGTCCGCCGACGAAGGTGAGAGCGGGATGGAGGGGCCACGGCGGAGGCGAGGCCCCCGGGCGTGCGGGGCTGGCGGTGCCTGCGCTGACCCCGCCAACGCGGGCCCGTGCCCGGCAGGGCGGTGCAGGGGATGTCGGCGCCCAGCGGGGCTCGGCCGGGCCGGGAGGGGCCGGTGCTGGGCCTACGCGCCCGCTTGGAGGACGAGGAAGGGCACGGGCGGGGGAGGCGCTGGCAGTGCTTCCGCTCTCCCGGCGCTGTGTGCTGAGGAGCAGGAGGGATCTGGGTTTGCCGGGAAAGGACATCGGAAGGTTCTAGTGCAGAGTAATCACAGAAACTCCTGTAGATTTTGTCGTGGGGAGCACCGAGCGCTTTTTCTGACTCCGCATGGCCTGCAGCCTCGGCAATCGAGGTTGTAGGCCTGTACTTCTTTCATCGGTGGAGAAGAGCAGTGACTGAAATCTGTGGATTCGAAAGACCATCTCTCCCATCCTTTTTCTCTTATTATTTTCACCAGTTTATTCATAGCTGGGTACGTGAACATCTAGATACATTAGGGTTGCTTGCTGTTGTTATCTTTTATTTCTTTTTTTCCTTTTTACTTGTTGTGGCATGTGTGCCAGATAGCTTGCTATTTAAAATACAGGCATGCACTTAAGAGTTAAGTGCAAGTGCTTCCTGTATGTTTCCCAGTTAATTTGTCGACTTCTGAAGGTCAGACCTTGATGATACTTGCAGTACCACAGAATGGGTAAGGGTGGAAAGGACCACAATGAGTCATCGTCGTCATCCTTACAGATCCAACTTCCCTGCTGAAGCAGGGTCATCTTGGAGCAGATTGCAGAGGGCTGTCCCCAGATTCTTGAATATCTCCAGGGAGGGAGACTCCACAGCCTCTTTGGGCAACCTGTTTCAGTGTGTGGTCACCACAGTAAAGAAGTTCTTATTTTCAGATAAAACTTCTTGTGTGTTGGTGTCTGCCCATTGCTTCTTGTCCTGTCACCACTGAGAAGAGCCTGAATCCATCCTCTTGACACCCTCCCAAAAGTAGTTTTAGACAATGGTGAGGCCCACTTTCAGTCATCCTTTCTTGACGCTGAACAGACCCAGCTCCTTCAGCCTCTCTTCATAAATGAGATGTTCCAGTCTCCTGATCATCCTTGTAGCCCTCTCCTGGACCTGCTCCAGGAGCTCCATGTCTGTCTTGTACCGAGGGGCGCAGGACTGGGCGCAGCACTCCAAGTGTGGCCTCACTAGGGCTGAGTAAAGGGACAGGATGGCCCTCGAGCTGCTGGCAGTGCTCTTCCCAGTGCATTACAGGATACCCTGGTGGAGTGGCCTTCTTGGCCACGGGCACACACACTGCTGGCTCATGGACAGCTTGGCTGCCCAGCAGGACCCCCAGCTCCTACTCTGCAGAGCCATTTCCAGCCTGTGCTGGTCCATGGGGCTGTGCCTCCCCAGGTGCGGGATCCTGTATTTGCCTTTGTTGAACTTTATTCAGTTTGTCTCTGCACGCCTCTCCAACCTATTGAGGTCCATCTGAAGTAGAGGTGGATATTAAAATTCTAATTCTTTTAAGCTGTCAGTAACTTAAAGTGTCTTCCTGGTTTTACTTTAAAAAAAAAGTAGGAATTACTTTCAGCAAGCTACCTCTTCTGAAGTACTGTGATTATTATTATTGAAGTATTTCAGTGGAGTTGCATGAACATTCATATAATACATGAAAGAAGTTTTCAAGAAATTATTTGTGGCTCTCAGTGTAGTAATCCTGCTGCCAGCTAACTAAAGCCCTCAATCGCTCTTTGGTATGCTAAATATATTCACTAGGTGCACTTATTTCTTTAAAGCATTATGCTTAATCTTCATCCTGTTTGTTGGCAGTTGAGGGCAAAGGTGGCCAAAGTTTTTCAATCTTCATAATCTTTTCTGCTGAGTTCATTATTTCATGTACCCAGCTGGTTGTCTGGCTTTTGTGTTGAGAACATAACACATTGCAGAAGATATCTGAACTTGCACAAGGTCACACAAAGTCAGTACAAGCCACACGACCTTCTGAGATCAGCTCAGGGCATCAGCCACATCGGCGCTCAGAGACCCAAGTATTTTATGACCAGCTCATGGAATTTGTCCTTGTTACCGTGTCAGATTGGAAGCAGAGAGATTAAATAGTTACAATGTAGCTGTCTCAACAGAGTAGATACATTTTTATGCCATACGTATAATTTGTGTACCTTAGAGATATTTGTCTTAAATGATTACCTGGATATGTTAGAATGACTTTCTTTTCCTCTGTGCAGCATGTTCAGCTGTTTTTTTAGAAATTGTTTAGAAAATTTGACTTTACTTCTGAAATAAAAAGTCCAAGATCATCTGTGGCTTTATTTTCCTAATAGTACTGTACCACTACAAATCTCTGAAGAGCTCAAGCCTAATGGATACTGGCTTTCTTAATCACTGTACTTGAACACCAGGCTGACAGATCAGTCTGAATAGCATTGTAATCCACATGCACAAAACTCTTCTTTTCTCTGGCTACTATAAAGGTCTGTCCCTGTCATTTGAGCAGTATGACTTTAAATTACTGTGGTAAAGGCAATGTGAACAAGCAGTTCTGGGATCTGGCAGCATGGTAGCTGCTGCAGGGCTGTGGTGTTGTTGGCCAAAGACACAGCTAGACAGAGCTGGCCCGGACAGACCTGGAGTCTGTTCTCTGGTTACACCTGCCTGATCTGTGTGTGTTTAACCAGCCATTCTAGAAAGAATAGACTGTTTCTGCTAGCCAAGCTATTTTGGAGCTATGTGTAAGTCCCAGACCAGCATATTTACAGTCTTTAGCAGTGTCTCAATTAAAAATAAGAAATTCTGATAATTGACTTTTAGCTTTTAACTTAGGTTCACTATGGCATCTGTGATTTGATATTTATTAATTTAAATAAAGAAAAACTTACTTTTTGTTGTTGGGCAATTTTTAAAAGTAAGGTGAAAAACATAAATACAAAATGTAGTGTAAAATCTGGAACATTTGTGGGAAGGAGTTCCTTTAAAAGTTATGTTAGCAAAGTTGGGAGCTGGATAAGCCTGCTAGTGTTATCTGCTCTGCTGGTTCTGTTGAACACCATTGTCAGCTTCTGTTGGTGTTCATAAAGGAATTCACAACCAGAAAGATGGCAAAGAATCTCTACATGAGATAGGCTTTTGCTGTCTTTTAGTTTTCTTCAGTGTTTCTTGGTAAGTTGTAACACTTTAATGTCTATTCCATTATATTGAAGTGACACCAGTAAATTTAGTAGCAAAATATTGTTTTTCTACTTTGGAGAATATTTTTATACATAGTGTATTATTTTCTGTATTCTTATTCAGTATGTTGGATTTGCTTTTATGTATATTTTTAAAATGTTGAGCATAGTAGCAGAACTGTGCTGCTAATGTATGCTTATTTTTTACTGTTCATTGTAAATTTGAGTGTTTCTTGTTTGCACTCACACATAGCCTCTGTAGCTTCTTCAAAAATGAAAGAAGAAAATGGATTCTTTCCTTCCAGCTCCAGTACCTTTGTTGCATAGCAATATGTGAAAATTAATAATTATTCTAAGATTGGATGGTTTTATACACAGTATATACACTGTATAGGACAGCGCATATGAAGTATCTCTTGAATAAATGTGACCTGAAAGATTCTTTAATGAACCTTGTGTATAAATAGCAATCTGCTGTTTCATTAAACAAGCTCTATACATGTGAGATTCTGTATTTGAAAGAGTTTATAAAAAATCTTTGTAAATAATCTGAGAAATATGTGGAAATATATCTGCATGTGTCCAACACCAAAATTGTAGCTTTTTATTGTCTCTACTTTAAAGAGACTACTTTAAAAAAGTCTCTACTTAAACTCTACAGAAGTTAAACTGTCATAGTATATTTAACTAAAGAAGCTTTGTCTTTTGAGTACTAGAGGAATACTATTCTTATTTCCTGGATATAAGAAATTGTTGGGCATTGCAACTTTGAGTCATAATTTCTGCTAGTAACTTCTGGGATTAATTTCTATGGTTTTAGTGTGCTCTGAGCTAAAACTTCAGTGTTTCTTCCTTTGCTTATTTAAAGGAACAAATTCAACTTGGAAGGCTTAGAATCAAATCTTTTCAGTCCAAAATGTTTTAATTTAAAGCAAAAGAATAATTTTTCATTATAACACTATATTCAAATAATACAGCATGGGAGATTATTTCAGTTTAATACTTTTGAGAAGGTAGCACTTAGTTTTCTTTTCTGATCATTGTTACCATTTATGATTGATCATATATATGTAATTTTTTCCAATTAACTAGAATACAGCTGTGCCTATGGCTCAAACAGATTCTTTATCCTTTGTGGCCTTGGTGGGATTATTAGCTGTGGAACAACACATACGGCCGTGGTTCCTCTAGACCTGATTAAATGCAGAATGCAGGTTTGTTCTGCATGTTGGTATGTGATGACAGAGCATGTTCAGTGTGGTATATTTAATTACTAATGAGATGGAGGCATAAACCATACCCTGGACATGGCTGTCCAACAGTGCATGGAGTTGATATAAAAGCATGGTGTGTCTTTATCTTTTGCTGCAGAATACAGTTGTGAATATGGCTCGCTCAAGTTTTATGCTCTCTGTGGCGTTGGTGGGGTCCTAAGTTGTGGCCTGACACACACTGGTGTCGTACCTCTGGATTTAGTGAAATGCCGTATGCAGGTTTGTATCAACTCAAACATTTCTTCAACTTCTGTTTTCTATGTAGCCAGCATATTAAGAGTTGGCAGTAGGGATGCAATCTTTTGTGGATGAGAAGAAGCAAGCAAACTTGAATTTATCAAATCTACTGCTGTAAGACTAGCAAAATGCCACTTTGAAGAGAAGTAAAGGTATTACAGATAATATGGATGAGGTTTTTTTTTACAGCATTTAAGGCACGTTTAGGTGACTATATTTGCTAAAAGACATCCACCACAATGTTACTCTGCTGGCTTGTTAGCTGTCCAGCATTATTCCAGTGCTTTTGGAGTAAGGAAATAGTATATTTTGGATCTGTGTTTTTTAGCCTGGAGTGACATGCATGTGTCATTTGATCCATTAACACCAAGGATATCAATGCACGGCTTATGGATTGGATATTTTCTAATGATGCCACTTTGAGCAGTGGCTAGAACTTGATTTGATATCATGAAGGCCATTGATGCTTGCAACTGCTTTCCTTGAAGTGGTTTTTGATTAATCTAAAGGGAGCATTATTGCATTGCACTTGTGACACATTAAAATAATTTTGTGAATAGCCATGGATGAAAACATACTAATGGATTTATTCAGGCAAATCTGCAAGAATGAAGCAAATTAAAGCACTCTTGTAAATTTTTGGAAATATAGTAGTTCATGATTTCCCTGTTGCATAGGCTGATTATAAAAATGGCCATTTTGTTATTATAGAACTCCTGAAATTAGGAGGGAACTCTGGATTAGTCAGACCTCCTTGTCATGCTAGAAGTATGCATGTGCTGTTCTTCAAAACCATGTTCTTTGGAATGGCCTTTATTTAATGTTTACCAGAGAGACTTTTTCACATTCTTGACAGCATCTGAAATTCTTGTCTCAAACTAGGAAATCTGTAACACATCAGACATGCTCAGTGTGGGCTACCAGTTCTGGTTTATTGTATGGTCAGGGTGGTGGTACTTCCCCTTCCCTCTCCAGCACTTAAAGGGAGGTTCAGAAAGGGGGTTCCATGTGGATTGCAGGTGTGATCTTGTAAAACCTGTCAGCATTTATGTCTTTACAGATCCAGTACAGAGCATGTTACTAATCCTTCCTAAGTTCTCCAGGAAGAAACCTGTTGCCTGCCCTCTCATGTCTTTTTAAGAAGAGGTCACCTTTGCCATGGTTTACTGAAACCAGGACACCTAATAACTAAGCTTGGTTCTGGCTTGAACATAGTCCCATTTTACAGTGCCTGATTAAATATCAAATATTCTAAAATTATGTCTCTTTCTAAAATTGACATATTTAGATGAACTAGATCTCAAGTATGTTGTTCCTAGACTGCGTGACAGTATACCAGTCAGTGCACGTTGGCATGCATGTTTCGTAGCTCTTTCTAAAAGCTTTGATGGGCATCCAGTCTGATATTTTCCTTTTTATCCTTAGAGGAGCTGTATGAATATGAAAAATAACAGTGAAATATGAAAATATGAAAAGTAACAGTGGGATGTGACATAATTACCCATGGAAAAGTTCCTGCTAAATTACTTCCTTTCACCTGAAACAAAATTATGCAAGTCAGTCTGTGTTAAATTTCTGATAAGTTAATAAAATCTCTCAAAATTTTATGGGCAGAAGACAATTGGTGTAGCCTGTATGGCCTTTATTGCCAAGTCAAAGTACAAGTGTGGAAGTTTTTGAGTACTTTTTGATCTGGTTTGCTCCATCTATCTTAGTCTGACTGTGTGGAGAGATCACGGAGGAGAAACAACCTTCTCTGATTAGTAATCATGTGATCTCTAGGTTTCTGGCAGTGCTTGAGTGTACATAGGTAGAGTGTGTAAAGTAGATGAGATTGCTGACAGGACCCATTAAATTTTTAAAAATTTGTTCTATGTGTAGTTGCACCACTAGCTGCACCACTGACAGTGTTAGAACAGTGATTTCAGTAAGTCTTTTCATTACAGTTGCATTGTTAATTTGGAGAATTAAAGTGAAACAAAATTCAGTTTGGTCGTTTCTGAGTATTGAGGAAGAACATACTGGCTGTTAAAATAAGTCAGGGTTTGAGAGTAGCAAGTAACCATTAGTGTAACTTTGTGGTGTGTACGTCATCTGTCCAGGGAATTATAGGAAACCAGCTGTCTGAGGAATACAAAAATTTAAGATTTTGGATGGAGGTGTGAGAAGGAAAATAGCTATATCAAACATTTAACTGTCTGTTCTTTTTAGGTCGATCCACAAAAATACAAGAGCATCTTCAATGGATTTTCAGTGACAATCAAGGAAGATGGTGTTCGTGGCTTGGCTAAGGGATGGGCTCCAACTTTTATTGGCTATTCCATGCAAGGGCTTTGTAAATTTGGTTTTTATGAAGTTTTCAAAATCTTGTATGGCAACATGCTGGGAGAGGTAAGCCTTAAATGTTTTTTGTAAAGCTGTATGTCTGCAGCATCACAGTATAAGGAGTAATCACAGAAGCATGACTCATTAATAAACACGTGTGTTTAATTCCTTTCAGGAAAATGCCTATTTGTGGCGTACTTCGCTATATTTAGCTGCATCTGCCAGTGCGGAGTTTTTTGCTGACATTGCTCTGGCTCCAATGGAAGCTGCTAAAGTTCGCATTCAGACACAGCCTGGATATGCAAACACTCTACGGCAGGCTTTACCCAAAATGTTTGCAGAAGAAGGCATCTGGGCGTAAGCATCGCTTCATTTTAATTGCAATTCTTGATTTTCAGTACGTTTTCTTAATGAAGAGCTAGTGTTGTAACTAGTTCTGGCCTTAGCTTGTAATACTTTTTTGCTCTTTGTATTTCAAGATAAGAACTTAACATACTTAACATACTTCAGGTGATCTCTGCTGAGCTGCCTGTTAATTCCACATGCTCCTTAGATCCATCTTTGTGAGTATCTTTGTGCTGAGTTCTGCTGGATAACTTCAGTTTCTAGCAGTTCCAGTCAGAGATACTCAGCAACTTTCTGGTTGTACAGTCAAAGATGCTTGAGTCATTGGCATGTGAGAGCAATATAACTGCATGTTAGCTTTCTGTTCTGATAGAAGTGGCTGTAGATGTACAGGTCATGTTTCACTATCAGGACTTGGCTGGCATGCAGACATTACCCTTACTGCACTGGTAGTATCAGTACTACATTGCTGCAGTGTATTGTAATCTGAAAAGGGACTAAAGAAACTGCTGTGCAGCCTGGGGATCAGGAAAATTTCAAATTGTGCTGCTGTTTGAAGGTTGTACTTTGGAATTCAAACAACTAATTTCTGTAGGTATTGACAGCATTACAGGGTCAGTATATAGAAGTTGTATAGCAGCAATAAATAAGCTAATTTATTTCAGGTTAGAAATACACTTTTAAATAATGAAGAAAATGAAACTGAGATTGTCTCTTCTCTGGTTAAGTTTCTATAAAGGTGTTGCTCCACTATGGATGAGACAGATTCCATACACAATGATGAAGTTTGCCTGCTTTGAACGTACTGTTGAAGCTCTCTACAAGTACGTTGTTCCCAAGCCACGAAGTGAATGTACAAAAGGAGAACAGCTGGTAGTCACATTTGTTGCAGGCTATATTGGTAAGGAATCTTTAAGTTCTACACTACATTAATGGATTACTGCAAATCTAGAGACCTGTTGCTTTTCAGAGTATTAAGTGAAAAGTGGCATTAGCAGATGTCACTAACATGGGAGAACTTCCCTGCAGCTTTGAAATGTGCAGAAGTAACTGTAAAATCAGTCTGTTAGGGGAAAATGGGTCTGTAATAGGAGACTTCTCTTAACTGCTCTTATATGTTATCAGTATTGATGGCCAGATTTAAAAATTGCAGCTGATTTAAGTGAAAATTTGCATCTTTCTCAATCTTGGGAATCTTTTGATGAAAGGGGGGAATTTTCAATATCCAAAGATTCAGAAGTTTTTTTTGGCTGTTTTCTTCTGTTCAGAAGTTTCAGGTGGTTGTACTTAGTGTACACAGTAGTGGTACAGCTAAAACACCACAGAACTAATGTCAAATTATTCTTTCAGCTGGTGTGTTCTGTGCAATTGTTTCCCATCCTGCTGACTCTGTGGTGTCTGTGTTGAACAAAGAAAAGGGCAGCTCAGCTTCACAGGTTCTTATGAGGCTTGGATTCAGAGGTACATTCTTTCTTTCATGTATTTTGGATCAAGTGTTTCTGGTGTTTAGGGGAGGAGGCATTTTTTTCATGCCATTTTATGCTGCTCACACTTTATGGTTTGCTCTCCAGGTGTATGGAAAGGTCTGTTTGCTCGTATCATTATGATTGGTACCCTGACTGCACTACAATGGTTCATCTACGATTCTGTCAAGGTTTATTTCAGACTTCCTCGCCCACCTCCACCTGAAATGCCAGAATCTCTGAAGAAGAAGCTTGGTCTAACTGAATAGACAACTCATGGACTGACTGCTGGCTGACCCAGTGATGAGTTTCATGAAACTTTTATATATTTGACTATGTAGAAAACAAACTATATAATGTCATTATTGTTTGTGCCCTCATCTCACATGAGGGTTTAAATTCTACCACTGTCATTGCCTGAAATAAATGAGAAACAGAGTGCTTAGTGTCTGTTTACTACTGCATATGTAAGCTTCATTTCATAGTAGCAAATACCTCAAATACTCTCCTGGCTTCCCCCCTCCCACCCCAAAAAAGTTTTTAAAAAAATACCCTGTATCACACTTTAGAAACTAGAGAAATGTTACCCTTCCACTTAAAATTAGGTTTTCACTGTTTCCAGAGAAGTGCCAAGAACCTGTCCTTGCACTTGGAGCCCACTGATCATTTGCCTGTAATAAGCTGTTACTGTGGAACAGCTGAACTCCTGAATGGCTGAGATGAGACTGGAGTCTGATGGGGCATCCTAGTCATGATATCAGTGTTTCCCACAGAGATAAAAGGAACCTTATGCATACTAGAGCTGTTTCTGCCTTGGGATGGTCATCCCAACTTAACTTATGCTTACTTGACTAATTTCTGCTTCTGTTGGCTTTGAACCACACCAAAGAACTTGGCTCTTCTGATTGTCCTGTGGAATTAAACAGTAGTTGCTACCTCTTATTTAGAGAAAAGCTGATGTTAATAAAGATTTTCAAATATATTTGACTACTAACGGTGTACTTCAGCTTTACAATAAAGTAAAAATGGCTTGTCTTTTACTCTAGAGTTTGAAAAACTTGCCAGCTTTTCCCTACATTTGCTACAGCTGTAGTTTTTTATTTCAGTTATTTTTTTCTGAATTAGTATAATACTGAATTATGGTTGAACCATGTATTTCTGCAGCTCAAGGAGCCATGCCAGGTTTTTTGGACCTTGATGTGAAGAAATACATGCTCCTCAGTACACAAGTTAAAAGAAATGTTAAGGTATTTATTTTAAAGTTTTTTCTCGAGTCTTAGTGGAGGGAGATGGTGCTGCCTTCTGCATTTCACCTCTTCAATAACCCACAGCTGGTAATCACTACACCCTATCCAGTACTCCTTAGCTCACAAAGTAGAGCTGGAGCTGATGTGGGTTTTTTTGCAATTCTGTGGATAAGCTGCCTTACAGTGTGTGAGCTGATACTGAACGTAGCTTGGCACTTACGTTACACTGCTTCTTCCTCTTTTCTTGGCTCCTTCAGAGCCAAAAGGACAAATCAGGCAGGTGCCATTGGAATATCATAAATGTACTGACTGCTGCGTCTTGCTGGAGTCAGATGTGCCTGCTATTGAAGCACTGAGCTTCTCACCCCCTGGGAAAATCCTCCAACTTCCAAGATTTTGAATGATTATGCTAAACAAGAAAGCTGGGCCTTATTTTGAATTGTTGCCTTTCAGAATGCAGAGTAAAAGCTAGAACTACACCATTTCCCTGTCACCATGACAGTAATAAAGGCACTCTTAGAGCAACTGGTATCTGCCTGCATTACACAGCAAAGTCAAATTTAGACCCTAAGCCTAAATACAATACTTGTACAAGTACTTTGTTGTTGAATTAAAATTATCTAATGCTAAAAGTATGTAAATCTTGTTTCCCCATCGTGAATGGGAAGCTCTGAAATTATTTAATGAGTCATTAAATACTTGTAAGAGCTTCCTTGGAGAAGAGCCCTTACTATGACTTGTATTAAGACTGTTGATGTTAAATCACCTTTTGAAGTTGTGTGTATGGTGCAGCTTCCTAGGCAAAACTCACTTTCGTGTACTGAAAATCAGTTTCTTTAGAGGCATGTTTTAACTCAGTAGATTTTTCTTTCTTTGCTGAAAGTTCCTTCTAATCCTGGGGAAAGAGAAGAACTCAAATTTTAAGGCTGGCAGAAGACTGAGACAAGCTTGGCTTATGTAGTGAGGTAGTCTGCCAAGCAGTCTAGTGCAGAGCTAAATTTCTCAAGACTCATTCTGTATGTGGAGCAAAGTCGCACAATTTTTCTCTAGGATTGAGTCCATGTTGCACAGTTGTTAAAAATACGTACAACAATAAGAGAATTTTAAGTCCATTTTCTTATTGCTGACTGGTAGACCTGAAACTATCTTTTAAAGATGCTTAGATAATTTTGTCAAGGTAGACCTGAGATAAGACTACAAGGGGCAGCCAGCAGTTCCTCTTCTGTAACTGAGAAAGGGAAACTACACTTAGTGCTCCTTGCAGTGTTGTATTTCAGTGGAAAACCCAAGAGGGGGAGAGAATTGCCTTGCAGCCGCCAGCTTCATTGACATTCAGCCATAGGATTGTTCAGATGCTTGTTAGGAAAGGGTGTTGCTTAAAGGGTTGCCTGCTGGTATTTTAAAGAAGCTTCAGTGGGAAAAATGTATTAAAATTCATTTAAAAGGTCAACTTTGTCACTGATAACTGCTTTGTGCATAATGCCTGGTACATTTTCTGAAGGTTGAGATGGAGCAATGGTACTTTTGATGGATTTGCACTTCCATTGCAAGGAAAGTCCAAAAGGGGTACCCATTTGAACCCCATTGTACCCCATTTTGAACTTAGGTAACTCCAGACCCATCAATAAACCCCAAAGTGCTCTGTAAAACATGGATTATGTATATGCTGCTTGTGTATATTTTATGAAGGAGAAAACATACTTTCTTGCTGGTTTTGGAGCTGAGATGAGCTTTCTGGTTTAAAGTATATATAAATTTGGAGTAACTACTGCATTTGCACACGGTGTTTGTATCAGGTTGTACTACAGATGAAATGTGCTGACGCTCACTGATACTTGCGGAAATGTCTGTTGCATATCATTTTAAAATGGGCTGTAATAATACAAATACTTGTAACTCATTTACATTTTTACATAGAAATGATGTAGTTCGCAGTGAAAACAATAAACATCCTGCTTTTTTATAGCAAATATGAGTACCTTGGGTAGATGAGCTTAATAGCTGCATGGCCGTGTTACAGAATTTTTGTAACTCAGTGCTAGGGAGATACTGCTAGCAGAAAATTCTTGGCTAAGCAGATGTTCTGGTATCTAAAAGTAGATTTTATTCTTTTGGGATTAATTCGCTCATGTAATTTTTTATCATTGATCATTTAATGCTGTTGCTGGCTTTTGGGTTGTTTTTTTTCCTTTCAAGTTGCTGACAAGTATACTAATTGGCCAGTTTTGTACCTGAAAGCTAAATTAAAAGCAAAGATGGCCTGAATGTCACTACATTTTGGGCTCAATGGGATGATCTGTTTTAAGTAGCATAGCTGTAATTTTCATTATTACCTGAATCACTCAATCATTTGATAAAATTGCAGAGTATCACTGCATGGCCCTAGAAATGAACTTGTTGTAGTTTCACGAAACTGTTACTCTCCCCAACTGACAGTACTAAAACAAGAAGGCAAGGTTACCTGTCTGCTTTAAATTTTTGAAAAAATACCTCACTTTCTGCTCACCTTTTCCACTGTCGAAGGAGCTCTCTGCCTCCCTGCTTAGAGCAGTATAATTATAAAGCTACTATAAAACTTCCATTTTTTAGTACAGTGGAGATGTGTGCCCGAAGGGCAAATAGAGATTTGTAATACCTGTGTGGATTATGGGAAATTTCCGATTGCTCGCCTTACTGCTGAGGTCAGTATAGTGGTGTGACAACTTGAGATACAGATTATTCCAAAATATTTTTTTCAAGTAAACTTTACCTTTGTGACTAAATTTTTTTGTCTTGATAGCAGCAAGAAAAATTTCTGAGAGGATTATCCTGGGAAGTAAGGGTAGGAAGTCTGCATGCATCTAAAGGGAAAGGGAAATGAAAGGTCCTGTAACATTTTTTTGCATGTTTAACTTCCCTTGGAGACCACGCACAGGACTGTACACTCGGCTTTTCACTGGGAGACGTGTTCTAGACTTTGGAGGTTGAAAATGAAATTCACAGTTGTTTATCCTGGCTTGTTTTCTGGTTGCTGTTCCAAGGAGTAAGTACACTCTGCATGCAGACAGACCTCTGCTGTGTCAAGGCTGCTCAGATTAACTGTGCAGCTGGAATGTATTTTTTTCCGCATCACTTGTGTAGATGTTGCTCTACCGGTTCTCTGGTTCTGCCTCTCCAGATTCTTACTGGCTACTGACCACAAATGATGCATTCATTAAATTGAAAGCAAAGTGAATAAAGTGACTGTAGCCTGTGATGCCTTTAATCCACAATATATTTATTATGTAACCCTCAAACCCCTAAGGTGTATGTGCATGTGTACATACATTGCTTCAGGTATGATAGGCAATGCATATACTTAACCATGGCTGTTCTTTAATTTTGCTGCCTGCTTCAAATGCCATTTGGTAATTTTCAGGAGCTCATTTAAGAACGGTGTGGAACAGCAAAGGGACAGGGGTTGGTAGAGTATCTGTGGATGCTCCTAGGAAAACCTGTCTTTTGACAGGTTTATTCTTGCCATCTGTCAGGTGGCCTGGAAGGGGGTAGAAGAAAGGGGGAGATAGGAATGGACCTGCACCAAAAAGAGGAAAACTTTAAACAAAGTATTGCAGGTTGACTGTGGGCAAATGAAGCAAAGAAGATACAGAAGACCAGCAACATAAAGCAGACCAAAATACATGGAATGCTGAATGACGATGAAAATAGTGAGGGACAGGAGTGCTTGTATCTTCCATACCATCAAGAGTCTAGTAGTTGCTAGATGTTAAGGTATGGCCAACTGAAAAGTTATAAAGGCTTTCCTATGTACTTACACTTCTTGATATAATTTCATTTACAGGGAGTTTCTGAGTTGCTGTATTGCTTCTAATTGATATTTATAGCCATTTTTATTCCTATTTAATGCACTTCTCTCCCACCTTCCTCTGCTAAAAGCATTCCCACTATCTTGTTAACTGCCTACTTCATTTTCAAATGTCTCAAATCTGTTGTTCTGCAGCACCTAAATAGTCCCAGTAGTTCAAAGCAGTAGCCTTCTGGGATATAAGCAGCTTCTCTTTGCTAATTCTGCTGCTCACTGTAGTATTTTACAGACTAAGAAATAATGAATGACTAACTGTTAGGATTCCTGAGCAGACACTGTGACACTGGGATAAAGCCATCAGCAGCATCATTAGGTCTTTCAGAGCATTGTCCCTATAGAGCGTTCTGTCTTTTAAAGACAGAATGGTGCTGCACAGTAATTTTGATTTAATCAGTAATTTTTATATGAAAGCCTTTTGTAAGGCTTTTATAATTGCAAAAGCCTTACACAAAGCCTTATACAAATTATTCCATCTAAATGTGTGACAAAACTTTCTGGAAGGTATCAGCAATATTTCTGAGCATTTCTTGCTTCGCTGCATTTACCTTGTTAAATATTATTTTAAAAAGAAACTAGTTTACAAAAATCATAGAGTGAATAGAGACAAAGTACTACTGGTGTTGGACTACCTCTTGCTTAGCTGGAAACCACAATTCTATTCCTTCCTTTGCAGCAGGAAAGCAAAACTGGAATCTGTCATTCTTGGGTCCTGCTTTCTTTATGAAAGCAAACTCTAAAGCTAAGAACATAATTTTGTACTTTAACACTGCTTTATTTTACAAAACAAGCAATTTATTAAATATAGCATCTGTCATTCTTCAGAAAGATACATGCAAAGAGGTAAGTTTTTTGTTCACATTATTATTTCTCCCATGAAATAAGTATGAGTTCTTCCTGTCCTTTCAAAGGAATAGGACAAATTTCAGGTTTAGGTGTGCTTCTAAATGAAGCCTTTAAATATTGTCTGTCTTCTCAGTACTACACATGATGGGAGTTAACAATTCTGAAACACTGTTCTTTAGGCAGTGGCCTTTCAGTGATCAATTAATGTCTGAAATCTTGGTTATTTCATCTTTCACATCCTTGATCTCGGTTTGAACTCTTGTTAGATTGACCAATTTCTCATTCAGTAAAGCAATTTCCTTCTCCCGTTGCAAGACCTCCTCCACTAATCTTCCTATTCTCAGTGTTAGGTCGTTTATTAAAGGCTCCAAGATAGCAAACTCCTTTTTAACTTTGTACATCTTAGGTTTTAAATCATTAGCAAATGTAACTGTCTTCAGAACTTTTGCTCTGTCACCTTCAAGATTCAAAAGTCTATTGGAATGCTTGTTAAAATCGCTCCTTAACTCAGACAGTGCTGTCTTGATTTGCTCAATTTTCCTTGCATTACTGGATGCCAGGCTTTGTATTTTCATACTTCGATCGATGCTACTGGTAAGGAGGTCACCTATGTTTTTTACTGTTGCCTTTTCACCTTTTTCCACTTTATCTTCTAGTGTTTGCAAAGAATCTGTCAGTGCAGTCATGTCTGAGACCAGGCCTGAAATGCGCCTTATGTCAGTTTTTACTGTCACAATTGTCAATGTTACATTTTTTGCTACAGAAGCTGTGTTCTGTTCAGCGCTTGAAACTGCATGAAAAAGGCTTGTTAAATTCTTCTCCAGTTCTTCTTGTCTTTTAATTATGCTGCTAGACCATGTTTTCATTGTATAAATATCTTCCTGCAGATATTTAATGTGAGAAATTATTTGAAGATCTTCCAGCTGTTTCATTAAGTTCCAAGTCTTTTCACACTAGAAGGATACAAAAATATTTCTAGCTTAACAACTCAACGTCAAAATTCAAGCTATACTTCAATGAAATATCTTACTATTCTGACATTCAACTTGAGTGCAAACCCTGTTTCTAGGAAATCAATTTCTGTTACAACACAACCAGGTTTTTTTCTTGTCAGTATACATAATAAATGTTAGTACTTCTTCTATTATAACAAAAAAATTACAAGGTGCCATATGACTTTCCAAGGTGACCTCTGAAAACACAAGTCATCAAATGGAATCTTCTTCCATAGATAGAAATTTTTATCCAAGTCTCCATAAAAGCTATTTTAGTGAAGAAAATCTCATGCTACTGCTGGATTTTTGTCTTGATTTGCTAGTTCATGTTTTTATATTTGTGTTCTTATGATTGATTCTTTGTTTTCAAACTTGAGAGGAAAAAAGGAAATTATCTGAGTGATACTATCTAGTTTGATCCCCAATAAGTCAGGGTAGAACTTGGAGAGAAAAAAACCACCAAATAGGCAAACTGAAACACATTCTATTAGTTTAGAATTAGTTTCATATAAATCCTTTTCTGGACATTAGTAGTAAAAATCACAGAAACCAATATTTTTAACTCTTCAATAGCACGGGTTGTTCCTCAATAGCTCAGAACCGTTTTGCTCAAAAGCAAAGACCAGAATTTAGGTTGTGGAAAGTTGTGCTTGTTTCCTACTTAATGCCTCCAAGGATGAGGATTTCATGTTGAATCTCCTGCACATTCAGCTTTCCATAGGGTTGAGGTTGATGAAAGATTAGGGATCACATCACTGTCACTCCCACCACCCTGCCTCAAAATGATACAAAGTAGAAACACTAGAACTGAAACACTGAAAAAAACCTGAAACTTGTAAAAAATATTTAAAAAGCATTTCTTTATATCATAGTTTTTCCTAATAGGACAGGGAACACTAAAGTATTTATTCTGTACCCTTTCTGGAGGAGCAGTTTATTTTGAATTAGATTATGCATCAGGACAGGGAAATTCACTACAATATATTTTTATTTTGAATATCACTGTAAACAGAAATTTATACATAAGCAATAATTATATGAAACCAACACAGTTTTATGACATTGAGAAACACTGGTTTCATAGTCCCTTGAATGGACAGTGTTACTTGTTTAGTGAAGATTTCAGTGGAGTTCTAAAGAAATTAATGTACAAACCCAGACTAATATTAATTAGGTCTGATTAAGTCATAAATGTGTGTTCATACTGTTTCTACTAAGTAATCTCCTTTCCAGAGAAATACAAAATTATCAAGACAATAAGTCTGCAGACAATTTGTGTTGTCCCTGAGATCCAAATTTCAATGAACATCTACCAGGCCTACTAGGTAGCATTACATCATGTGTAAGTAGGTCTGTGGGTAAACTGGATATTCCCTGCTCCCAAGCACATAACTCCACTGATTTCATTAATTACTTTTGCAGCTCTTGGTTCAGCAAACTTTGGGAAACAATGTCAGTGACACTGTTAATTTTTTTTTCTTTTCAAAAGCAAAGCAATACAAAATGCATCATGTAATGCCTAACAAAGAGCATCCGACAGAAGAAAATGTTAAAAGGTTAAAATTTGTCTCTAAAGCACCAAAATGCCCCCCCCCCCCCCCCCCCCCAAAATAAAACCAAACCAGGTCCTATGTAAATGCCAGCTTATAGAAAGCAGAACAATGCAAGGTTCTCAGCAGGTTTTCTCTAAGGGTGTTGTATCTGAGCTTCAGCTGTTAAAAATGTACTCAGTGCTTTCCTGTAGCACGTAACCATTATGGTGTACAACACTTTAAAAGCAAGGTACAGCTATCTCAGCTGAGAAATAAGTGATTAATTGTTCACTGTGTTACAAGTCTATGGAAAATAATACACAAAGTAACAACAAAAGAAACTAAGTAGTGAAAGCTAAATACAAACAAAAATTATGACCTTTTTTCCCTTAAATCTAAATACTTGGCTTCAAATTATTTTTAATAAAAAAGATCTTTTAATAAATAAACTGAAAATAATCCTTAATTTAAGAAAATATTCCTTTCCTTGTTTACCAAAGTATTACTGTCTTGCTCTCTACCCTCTTTCTCAACCTTTCAAGCTGTTCCAATGATCTTTAGATCAATGACAGGCCATCAGCTATCCCTGACATAGATTTAAATCACATTATTTATAGAAAAGTGCTTTTTTATCAATGAAAAACCTAAGGCCAAATTCACTTATCCCCATTCTGGTCATTTTCTAAGTGAAAGCTTTCTAAAGTTACTTCTTCTACTTTTGAAGATACTGCTGTGTCAGGCCCTGTATCTAGAACACCTAGTTCATGCTGCATTTTGATCAAGCTGCCATTGGACTGGAGGCCTTCAAGAGCCTTCTGCATGGCCACTGTATCAGACACAGTTTTCAGCATGTCATTTTCCACAGCATACAGCTGTGTCTTCAAGTCCTCTATCTTTTTCTCCATACCAAGCAAGTCACTTGACAGCCTAAGAATAGAGTGAATAGCATTTTCAATTGTTGGCAGATGGGTCTTGCACTCCTCAATTTTAGGTTCATAGTTTGCAAGTTTCTGATTCAGGTCTGTGTCCTTGGCTACCAGACTATTCTGTTCTTCTTCTAGCTTTTCAACTGATTTTGCATCCAAGTTCAACTTTTGTTCAACTCTAGAGAATTCATCATCTTCTTGCTTTTTTAGTGTTCTGATATTTCTGGCTGTACTGTCCTCCAAATCTTTTACTCTTTCTGCAAGGGATTTAATTCTTTGGTCAACTTCATTGATTTTGGAAGTAACTTCAGTATGTATGAACTTTGCTTCAGATTTTAAACCACTAGCATTTGTGTTCATTTCATCCAGGCTTCTTCTCCAGGAATTTGTAACATTTTGGAACTTCTCATTAATGCTCTGCATCTTTAGAGATAGAGTCTGTTCATTGTTCTGAATATCATTTATGGTGTTATGAAGAGAAGATATTTCCTGCCCAAACTCAGTCATCACAGAGATGGATGAGGCAGCTTCTCGCAGGATACTTTCAGAAGACTCAAGCTGCATTTACAACACAAAACAATGTCTGTGTCTACTTAACAAAAGTAAGAACAGAAAACCCTTTCCATTTATTAAGAGATAATGAAGTCCCTTAAAAACCACTGTACTTGTTACAAGCTCCTCCATGGTGCGTTTCCATGTTTCATCTTTAAAATATTGTTGATTAACCTAGCATGAAACAGTCACAGAAAAAAGCTACGTCTGTTGTTGAACTTCTATAGCATATATGCAATTTTCCATGTTTGGTTTTTTTTGTGTCCAAAATACAGTAAATCTCATGCAACATTCTGCAATCTGAAGTATAGTATATAAATATCCAAATTACATCATGTATAAATGACATTATTCTGAGATCAGTGCTGAAACAAAATCACTGGCATGAGCCATGCCATGCTACCATCCTTATTGTAAGGTATCAGGGATAATTCAGCAACCAGCACAGCTTTTCTGATTGGTAATGTCACACGTGGTAATGTCTTTTCTCATTACTATTGTATTTTCTTATCACTTTATTATGTCTTCATATTATTAGAAGAGGTCTGCTAGATAAAATGCTGGTAAATTTTCTTCAAATCAATGTACATTAGAATTGCACACAAGAGAGGACTGGTAAAATGAAATGTGCATGTATGTAAGTTCTTATAATAGTTTAGTTTCTAAAAAATAATACTGAGGTACAACTACTGTATTCACATACTGGAACAATGGCATGGATTGACATGCTTTGTCACATGAAATAGTCTCTAAATGCCTCTTCACAGGCAAGTAAAACACATTCTGAAAACTTGTTTTAAAACAGGCAGTTAAATTAACAAAATAACAATGAAGTAAGCAATGACAAATATTCACCAATGATCATCCAATTAAGATGCTAATGATTACCTTTTCAGAAATTAAGTTTACTTTATTTCCCACATCCATGATTTTTTCAGCTTCTTGATGTAAAAAATTGTACTTTCTTTCCAGATCAGCAAATTGACCCGACTGCTGAAATAGAAACCTGCAAATTTCAAGTAAATAAACAGAAAACATAACTTCTCAATTAGTATATATTAAGTATTCCATGACTTGATTCACAGCAAATTGTTACTGGAGGGATTTGTGTTCACAAAATGTGCTAGATCAATACATGGCCAAAAAAAAAAAAAAAAAAAAAAATTGGTCTGTCTTGATACTGGAGTTATCTTCTAAAAGAGGTATGACAGCAGGGAAGCATCCATAGATGTCTTGGCTTTTACACTGCATGCTAAGGTAACTAAGGCACTGATGCTGCTAAGATATTTTAAAACATCTTTAACAAAGGTATTTGACCTTTACTTAAAGAGTCCACCTGGTTTATTACACAGTTGAGCAAATTATTTACAGAAAACTTTATTTCACTTCTGTCCATTTATTGCCTGTCAAATGAGCACTTCCTGTCAGCCTAAGTTGCTCTCCAGGTAGATGCAGTTTCCAAAGCAGATATTTGGAATGTATGAGCAAGGCACCTTCAGGGTGATGTAACAGCTGGAGCTTGTACAGTAACTCACTGCACACCCATGTTTCCATTCCTGTCAATACTGCTACTCTTTCCTGGATCCTTCTGCCTCTAACAAGTTTCTCTAGACACTTAGCCCAAGCCCTCTGTTAATATGTAAATCATACAGCCGACAGAATACAAAAGAAAATACTAAAATCCTCTTTAGAGAGTTACGTACCAGCTCACCACCAGGCAAACAGCAAGGGAAATGATATTCAAACTTGTCCTTGAGTCCATCCAAAAGGAACTGTGATTACTGCTGCTCCTGGGACTTGCCAGCTTCCCATAATTACTGTGTTTCTCAGCCTTCTGTGAACCTTCACTGGTCTTGAATGAAGAAATACCTTTTTTCCTTGGCTTAACTTCAGACATTTTGTGGTTTTAAAAAACAGAAGCAAAGGAGAGAGCTAGGAAAAAAAAAACCAACCAGAAAGGACTACTTTTTACTTCTTACATTTTACTTTTAAACATCCTCAAAAATAAACTTTAAGTTCACAAATACACCTCTAAACATGTTTCTTTGAGTGTTCACTATGCTTCTTAGTTATGTGAACTTTTGTAAAGTATCATAACACTTTCATTTGCTTTCTATATTACAGAGCACTGCTTTTATATTTTGTCCAACTGAACTGACTTTCCAAGCTTAAGATAATTTCATCTTTCCATAAATATTCCATCTGCTGTAGAATAAGCTATTTTAAATATGCATTTAAAATTACAAGGATTAAAAGTATATTTCTTTCTGTAGCTGCTGACTGTCATAAGTTCATCAGCAATTTCACTTATGAACTTGTGTTTTACCTGTAGATTTGAAAAAGAATTATTACCTACACCACAATAAAAGGGGTAAGCTAATTTTTCAGTTTTAAAAATAAAATTGCAAATCAAGCTTTAACTTAGTAGTTCTATTGTAATGATTTCATGTCATCTGTAAAATCACAAATGTTGGTTAACAAAAAGTCACGACAGAAAAATTCAGAAGATTCATGAAATCATGCCTCTAGAAAAAAGAAAAGCTGTAACTTCCTCTTGATAAAATTAAGGTCAGAATAGATTGAGGCAATATGAATCTCTAGCTGACATTTTAATCATCCAAGTGAAGTACAGAGTGTAGTTTTTAAGCCTAAGATCTTCCACCATACTGCTCAAAACAGACTTGATCCTTGGCAGAGTTGCTTTAGCCTAATTTGAGACCAAGCTGCTGTGCTGGTTTTTTGGATCACTTTGCAGCTCTGCTTAGTCACATATCAAAATATAAATATTTGGAGATACTTACATAGTCATGTACAGGGGTAAAAGGCATTGTTTAAAATCTAATCTGTCATGCAGGTACCTTAGAGCCGTTTGAGCCACAGTACTAGAAAGCACGCTGTGAGCTTGAAGCATGAAGGGAAAAAAGTTTTCCATTTCCAAAAAATCCCAAACCCCAAAGAAAACCAAACAAAAAAAGCCACCACAACAGAAAAATTGTATTTTGAAGCTTTAAAAACATCTTTGGGTTCGAGAGCACATACCATGAAGTCAAAGTGGAGAAGAAAAAAGAGCTCTGAATGGTAGTTAGGGAAAGAGTTTCACAGAGAAAAGCTCTGCTTTGAAAGGACGGCTGCAGCGCGCTGTACAGGGGATGAGCCGCTGCTCCCCAGAGACCCTTCCGGACCGGTCTGCTCCCCCCACAGTGACCGACTGCCCCCTCCGCTCCCCCACAGTGACCGACTGCCCCCTCCGCTCCCCCAAAGTGACCGACTGCTCCCTCCGCTCCCCCAAAGTGACCCACATCCCCTCCGCTCCCCCAAAGTGACCGACCGCCCCTCCGCTCCCCCCAGAGTGACCCGCATCCCCTCCTGACCCGCATCCCTCCGCTCCCCCAGAATGACCCACATCCCCTCCTGACCGACATCCCCTCCAAGCCCGCCCTGCAGGACGCCCCCGGCAGTGCCGCCCCATCTCCCATCCCTGCGGCCGCTGTCCCGTACCCGCCGCGCCGCTCCGGCCTCAGCTGTGGGGGCGGAGGCGGGCAGGGCCGCCCTGCCCCGCAGGCTCCACGTTTACAGGCCCCGGGGCCCCTCCCCTGCCCGCGGTCGGCGCATCCCGCCCGGTGCGCCACGTCCGGGGCCCGCCCGCCGCGGGCAGCGATCCCGGCACGCACAGCCGGGGCTCGGCGGTTCCGCGCCGGCGCGGGAGGCGGCGCGGGGCTTTGTTCGGCGACGGCGGCGGGCAGCGAGAGGGCTGGCCTGGGCCGGGCCGGGCCGGGCTGGGCCGGCCCTTCCCCGCCCAGGCCCGGAAGGAGGAAGCGCTGCCGGCGCCGCCTTCCCGGGAGCTACGGGGCAGAGGGTGCGCCTCGGGGCTCGGCTCGGGGCCGGCGGCTGCCGGGGCTCCGCGCTGCCCGCCAGGTGAGCGGTGTACCGCAGGGACGGACCGGATCGGGCCGTACGGCGGGGGTGCCGCCGGGGCAGGGTAGGGGTCGGCGGGCGGGCGGTCTGAGCGCCTCGGTTTCTGTTTCGTTGGCGGCTGACACCAGCGGCACGGTGTGAGCTAACGCTTTGTTTTGTATGTTTGTGGAGCGATTTCTTCCGTATTTGCCTCGCGTGTGGCAGTGTTATTGTTATTGTTATCCGTTTTTCGACCAGGGAGCTTTAGCATCTTCTTTCCTTCGCGGTGCGGTGGGATAAAGGCTTTCTTAACTACGTAATTTTTAGTGAAAATAGGAAATTCTGTCAGCACAGCGGAAGAGGCACTCCATCACGGGCTTATCCAAAGGCAGCTGTTCTACATCTACCCAGCTCCTGTAGGAGAGAGTGCCGGGAAAAGCCAACGCTTCTGCAGGCACCTGCATGGGCGCTTTGTGGAGGAGTTTGGACTTGTTTATGGAGCTCTCCTGCCAGGAGTGTGATCGGAGAGAGCATTTTGATCAATTGGGACTCTCGGAGTCGCTGATCAGTTCTGGGAAACCTTCATGCCGTAGTCAATAGTTTTCACCTGTTTTCCTCAGACATTTGGTTTTTTATGATATGGAGGAAGAATGCGAGTTTGAAGTTGTGTGTCCAAATGCTGATAAAGGAAGGTATAGCGCACTCAAGGCAGTGCTGGGTGCTCCCTCTTCCGTCATATGTCAACATCCAAGTGTCCTTGTATGGAGTCTTGAACTTGGAGACAACAATGGGTTTATCCCGTGCAATGAGACCAGTCCTCCTTCTCATCCTGTTGTCCCAACCATATGATCCAAGGATTTAAAAAAAAAAATTGAAAGATGTAGTGAGCAGGGAGAGGACCTTTCAATAGAGACATTTAGCAAGGTGCTAGTACATAAGAAGCTTGTAGTCTTTGGTTTTGTAGTTCTGAAAGTGTTCATAAACATAAATTCATAGGAATGGGGAAAAGAATTTCTATTTTCAGAATTAGCTGTGCTTTGCTACTCTTTTTGATTTTAACACCAAAATTTATAAGCTATTCAAAAACTTCTTTCCTCATGCTTGTAAGTTATGTTCCCAGTCTGACTTGACTTCACCCCCTCTCCCCGTTCTTTTTCACCCTGAAGAAATATGGATGTCAAGAGTAGAAACTATTTGCTTATGAATCGTCAAGCACTGGAAAATGACATCAAAACTTCTTATATTATGGATCGCATGATTTCTGATGAAGTACTGACATTACAGGAAGAGGAGAGAGTGAAACAACAGGTAGAATTATCACTCATTGCTATTTCACTTCCTAGTTTGCTCACATATTTTACCTATATTTTATCCTTTTTAAAAATAGTACTTTCTGACTATCTAATTCCTGGCTTTGACAAATTCTAGCACACAGTTTTTGTTACTCTTAATAAGGTTAAGGGCTTGGTAAGTTAAAGGCTATTTCTATCACTATAAATAGTCTATAACTTATAGAGTGATAGATTAAATTATTTCTGAGGTTGCTTAGTTTTGTATAATACCTCTTCTATTTTTTTTCCTAGAATACACGGAAGGAGCGAGCAGCTATGCTAATAAACATTATTCTTACAAAAGATAATAATTCATATAGGTCCTTTTATAATGCACTGCTCCATGAAGGGTACAGAGACCTTGCTGCACTTCTTCAGGATGGCATCCCTGCCGTCTCGTCCGGTAACAGAAAGAGTTCAATGGATGGAATGACTTCCTACGGTCAGTGTAACTGCAGCAATCCTTGTGCTTGAGTGTGAACAAAAGCTGTCTTTTTTATTCCTTTGAAAGTGACTATGTGTAGTACCTGTTCCAATGAAAAAAGAGCAGTTGGTGCACTTGTTTGTTTTGGTAGTGTAGTAACTATGTCTATTTCATCTAAATATGACAGGAGGGCTACAACAGTCACAATTTTTATAGGTCGTCTTGAAATTGTTTATATTGAAAAATGCTGATTTTAAAAGGCAGGAGAACTGATGCTCTTATGGTTTTCACTCACAACAAAAATTTTACAAGTTAGAGAAAGGAAGACTCTCATTTGTACCTATTAAAAGAAAAACTTGTAGCCTCCAAACTTCTGATATTTATGTTGAAGATTAATCAGAAAGACTCTCATTTTTACCTATTAAAAGAAAAACTTGTAGCCTCAAAAATTCTGATATTTATCTAGAAGATTAATCTGGAATCTCTCAACCTACACTGATATAGTTGATTATTGACTAGTTGATCTAATTATTAGGTTACTTAATTTGTTCCACCAGATCTTTTAGTTACCCTATATAAGTTCCATAACTTATACCTGCATTTTCATCAGGATCATCTTTGACTGACATGAAATAAATTTGTAGTTTCTAAGGGGCAGAACCTTCTAACTGCATATGACTAACTGCCATATTTACTGGCACTCTGCATTTAATAAGTGTCAAAGGCATGTGGAGTTCAAGGCTATGTTAGATAATCAAAGTTTATCAGTTATGTCACTCCATATGGCCACAAAGTGGGCAGATGAAGTGCACATTTCCCTTCCTGTTATGCTTTACCTCTTTCAAGTCATGCAATCTCAGCTTAAATCAATGGAAGTCTTGCTTGAACCCCAGTGCTGTGCTGTGATCTGCCAAGGAAAGGCCCTACGCAGCATCCTTTCTTTTCTGCTGCATCCACGGTGTGGTGACTTCTGGCTGAGAAAGTGACTTCTTTGTTGGGTATAGAGATGTTGAGCTCCTGTGTTTGCCACAGTTTCCATGGGAGATGTTAATTCTCTTTTCACTTCTAGGGATTAATGTAACAACCTTTCCTCATGCAGTTATTAATTTGAACACTGTTTTAGATAGGAGGCTAGTTACATGCTAAGTAATTTATTTCTAAATAACAATATTTTTTTAGTTTTTGGTATTTTGAGTCCAGCAGGTTTTAGGGTATTTTTATGGGACATGAGGTGGGGAGGGAGCCCACTAGTTATTTTGGGTGAAGAGTTGTTTGGCTGAGTTTGAAAAGAGCTTATGTTTTATTTTGATGTTTCTTGTTCTTAACTTTAGTGAAGACCATTCTCTGCGAAGGGGGCGTACCACAGAGACCAGTTGTGTTTGTCACTCGACCAAAACTGGTAGATGCTATTAAAAAGAAACTGTACTGCTTGGGAAGTGACCCAGGTTGGGTCACAGTTTATGGAATGGCAGGCTGTGGGAAGACTGTTTTAACAGCAGAAGCTTTAAGGGATCCTCAGCTCTTGGAAGGTACTTTCAGAAAAACGTCTGTATTTTTATAAATATCACTGTAGATATATATGTATTGGACATGTATGGTGCAATCTCATATGTCATCTTGGAAGTGTTTTGGATTTCTAAATTTCTCAGGTGATTCTGAAATATTTGCTTGCAACATACAAATTTCATAACCATTTCCTGGTTTAGGACCACTAAGTATTCTATTAATTTTTAGAAAAAGGTTTGGAATAGCTTTTCACCTTAGAATCTGCATTGATTTATGAGAGTAGATGCATCCTTAATTAACTTGAAATCTCACTATTTCTGTTAGTGCAAAATAATATATGTAGTTGTATTCTTTTTGGGCATTGCTTGTAAGGTCTTCAGACTCCTCTCCTTGCGATGTGAGTTTAAAAAAATCTTGCTCTAACTTTTGCATAGATTTTAATAGTGAAAGGCATTTGTGGGTGATTAGTATTGCCTTAGCTTAAAGTAGGTCACAGATGCAACTGTTTAATGGCATTTTTTCTATTTTATTTATTTTTCCTTGCACAGGACACTAGGAGGAGAAAGTAGGACTTGGCATTAAAGAAAATAATGATGTAGGGATAGATATTATAACATCCTCGGCTGATTCTTGTAGATGTCTCCTTGATCACTGTTTCAGGGTTATTTTTACACCCCAGGCTCTGAACTCTTGCAGTACTACATGGTTTAAAATGTAAATGGTAGGTCAGACTAGCAGGAAGGTGGATGCGGAAGGGGCTGTGGAGGGACGGGAAGGAAGATGTGTAGAAAGGAGGGACAGCAGCATCGGTGATGGTGTGGAATTTCTGTGGGTACGTGCCCTACAGAGTCTGCTCCTTTAAAAATAAACAGAGTGGTCTTGTAGAACCACCCTTTGATGTTAATAGTAGAGTTGCATGGATGGCTTGCAACAGATTTTAGAGGTTTATGTTTTAATTAATGCTGACTTACTACTGCAAATTGCTATAAAATGTTTAAAATTATTTAAAATTTATAGCATTAATTAGATTATTACTGCTTTTCTTTTTAGATTACTTTCCAGGAGGAGTTCACTGGATCTCTGTTGGGAAGCAGGACAAAGCAGGGCTGCTCATAAAACTTCAGAATCTCTGCAGTAGGTTGGAACATGACTCCACTCTTTCACAAAGGCCACCACTGAACATTGAGGAGGCTAAAGATCGTCTTCGTTTGCTGATGTTGCGCAAATACCCCAGGTGATGTCAGTAAAATCATACACTTTTCTTTTAGCTGATAAAACTTTGCAGGGTAACTTTGGTCTAATCATCTGAGTTGTCTGTGTTGTGGTTACATGTGTCTACACATGTCTACATTTTTGGGTTTTTAACCAACTTCCTAACTTGGGCTAATAAGTCTTATATCTACAAAATATGCTGACCAGCTGTGCAGGAGTCATGTTTGCTTGAAAAAGCAAATAGTGTAATAAAGAAGGATGGGTTTGGATAGTGAAAGACAGGAACAAACAACTGGAAATAAGGATTTCTCTAACTTTCAGTGTTTTCACTGTGTGTGTAAACCACTTTATTGATATGTGAGGATCATACAGTAGAAAAAACGGTGTAGAAAACTCTTCCTTTCCAGAACAGATGGTGTCTTTAGAAAGTGCTTGGTCTAGAGGTACCAAAATGAAATCAGGTTTTCACGATGTGACTAATTATTGCCAAGAAACCAGCGTCCTTCTCAGTCATTGCACTGCTTTTTTCACCTTTGAGCAATAGTTTTTGTTATTTGCTGAGGATTTAATTACTCTCTGGGAAAATTTGTACTAAACTAAATGAGCCTGCTTGTCAGTGAGTTATCTTGGGAATAATACTCCAGCCTTGTGATCTTTGTAGATAACATACTGGCATTTCTGTACAGGGAAAAAAAAAAAATCTTTAATTTGAAGAAAAGATGTGGGAAATATTGACAGGTCCTCCAAAAGAAATCTATCAGCTGAAAGTGCACTTTTCCTTGAAGGATGTGAAGTGGTTGTCTCCACTGACACATTTCCGTTGTTATTTCTTGTTTATTAACAAACAAAACAAAACTCTTCAATACAGAAGTGGGCATGGCAGGAAATAGAGGGGAACGTGCCTGGGAGTAAGGTTCATAGAGGGTGCAAGTGTTCACTGCAGCTTGGGAAGAAGCTGGTTCTGTTTCTCTGGTTCTGGAATTCTCTTTGGCAACAAGAAGTCTCTTTAGCTATACCTGGATTCAGACAGCCAACCCAGTACATCTCTTGGGAATAAAGTATTAGACAAAGAATTCAAATTTTGAAGCCAGTATGTTTCTTGGGATTAAATTATTAGTCAAATGGAAAATGGAAACTATGGTGTAGTTTAGAATAAGAATTTAATCTCCTGTGATTGTTTTCACAGGGTTTTGTTTGTTTGGGATGTGTTTTTGTTTGTTTTGGTTTCTCTTTGTTATAAGGTTTTTAAAATAGTCCTAATTAGAATTTAAGTTTTGTTGGTGTGATTGGAAGAGAAAAATCACTGGTGCCTAATGAATGGGAGGACTTTGAAGTGCTCAGATTAATTAAAAACATATAATCAGGCTGTAATTCATGCCACTCATCATATTTTCAATTGTTGAAAGTGCCACAAAACGAGCCCTTCATGGCTATGCTAGTATTCTTGTGAACCCTCTGATTTATCAAAAGGCTATTAATAGAGGAGTTGTATAAAAATGAGATAGGGGTGTCCAAGACTTAAATGTATCTTTGAGAGTGTGGTCTGGTGTGTATGCACTTCTTTAAGGAGGATCAAATCCTTATTTACAGGCTTTGATGGCGTAAGAGCCACTTAGCTGAACAAAAATGCAGAAGTTTTGTCGTGCTTCAGTGAGAATTGGACAGCTTAACCAGTAACTAGTGGAGTGGAAAATTCCATCCCTTAAAAAGCAAGCAAAGTAAATGTAAACAATTTGTAGGATTAGGTATCAATAGCTAAAACTCACTGAAGGCAAGTAACTGTTACTTCTTTTCATACATCTGCTTGCCAGCTGGTCTTTTTGACTTCTTGCTCCCTTAAGCCCCGTCTTTCAAAAACAGTTTTCAGTAACTTCTCTGTTTTATATAGGCAGGTGTAGGGAAGTCTACTGTACATTATTCTGGTGAGATTCCATGTAGGAACCTACAAATGTGGCTGGCCATATGATTGGAGTATGTAGTCAGTATGAAATGTCATTTATGTAAGAAGAGCCTTGCCATTCAAGACAATTGCTTCACAAGAGGGTTAGTCTCATACAGCTTTCCAAAGATACAAGAACAAAATTGAAAACTCTTGAGTCAAAAGGAAACTTAAATGCCTTCCCACAAAGTTCATCACTAACCTGTGTCAGAGTTATTTGGTTTTATACAACTCTTTTCTCAATTTATGATACTTAATGACTTAAAACCAGTAAATATTTCTGGTTTTCCTGGTGTCTCCTAATGGAAATGTTTCCCAAAACATTGTTTGCACTTCATTTGTAGCTATGAAATAATAAATGGTAAATACCTTTTTGAGATAATTGCATTCAGCTTCTTGCACAGTGTTTAATCATAGAATCACCAAGGTTGGAAGAGACCTTCGAGATCATCAAGTCCAGCCATCAACCCAGCACCACCATAATCACCTCAGCCATATCCCCTAAGTGCCACATCCAGCACTTCTTGAATGCTTCCAGAGACAATGACTCCACTGCCTCCCTTGGCAGTTTATTCCACTGCTTAACCACTCTTTCACAGAAAATTATTTTCTCTAATATCTAATCTGAACTGCCCTGGTGCAATTTAAGGCCATTTCCTCTCATACTTCTACTTGAGACATGGCAAAGAGGCCATCTCCCACCTGGCTACAACCTCCTTTCAGGTCATAAAGATTGATAAGGGCCCCCCTGAGCCATCTTTTCTCCAGACTAAACAACCCCAGCTCCCTCAGCTGTGCCTCTTAGGACATTTTCTAGACCCTTTACCAGCTTTGTTACTGTTCTGTGGACATACTATTAAGATATTCTGCATACTAATATTAAATTATGAAAATTTATTTTCTTTATTAGAATGCAATACTTTATTTATCATTAATAGTTGATCTGAAGTATTTCTTCTCTCACTAGATCTCTTTTGGTCCTGGATGACATTTGGGATTCCTGGGTGTTAAAAGCATTCGATAATCAATGTCAGGTACTGATCACAAGCAGAGACAGGAGTGTAACAGATGCTGTGGCTGGTAAGGAACTCTTTCCTCTCCTGCACCACAGATTTTGTGTGTCTGTCTGCAGTTTGTTCTTGGGAGCTTTCAAAAGAATCTGATAGAGTCTCTCTGTCGATCTGTGCACAAGTGGCAAGGTTTTAGAATTCTGCTTTGAGAAACTTTATGCTCTTTGTATGTTATCCCAAAAGTTACATGTTTACATTGATGAGTGCAGTAATTTTCAACAGAAGAAATTAACCTCTGTGACACTGGTGCTGTTAGACTGATTATCTCTACACTATTCACCAGTGACTGCTCGTAGTGCATTTGTAATTATTAGCTTATAGTTTGGTTTTTTTCTGTGTATGTGTCTCTAATGCAAACTGATTCTGATAAGTAGAATTTATACTCTTCTTAGTCCTATAAAATACTATGCAAAAAATCATGAAGCTTTGCTCCTGATTTTGCTTGGGAAATACTTTGAATTCCATTTGTTTTCTTACATTAGTTGAAATTTTTTCCATGTTTCTGTTTCTAGGCAATAAATACGAGGTTCATGTGGAAAGTGGACTAGCACATGAGAAAGGACTGGAGATTTTATCCCTGTTTGTGAATATGAAAATATCAGAACTTCCAGAACAAGCTAACACTCTTGTAAGAGAATGCAAAGGTATTCTAGTTGCTCTTTGTCATACAATTTACCACTGAATGTCTTTTTTTTTTTTTCTTCTATATTTTGACTTAAAAATAGAGACGGGAACATCCTTTAATACTATATATGTTAAGTAAAATGCAAGGGCTTGTTAAATATTTTGGTTTTTTTTTTTTAAGCTTAGCAGTAGTCTCATGTTGATTTTTGGGTAGTTTTCCTCAGTATATTTTCTCCACACCACCATTAAACTTAAATCTGGGGAGTTTGCAAATGTCTACATGGAGTGTTTATTTTATTTATCTCTGCTCCACACCTCAAGAATTTAATCAGTGTATTGGGAATATTACCTGTTTCAGTCACATGACCATCAACTGTTGGATTGTGTTCCCTGAAGACCACTAAATTTGATTTAATCTTTTCCTTCAGGTTCTCCTCTAGTGATATCCTTGATAGGTGCATTACTCCGAGACTTCCCGAGCCGCTGGGAATACTATCTCAGGCAGCTGCAGAATAAGCAGTTTAGAAGAATAAGAAAATCTTCCTCCTATGATTATGAAGCCCTTGATGAAGCAATGTCCATAAGTGTTGAGCAGCTGGATGACAATTACAAAGACTACTATAAAGACCTCTCTATCCTCCCAAAAGATGTTAAAGTACCTACTAAGGTAATAAAAGCAGTGCAGAAACCTTGTGATTTTTAGTGAGATATAAATTTCGAGAATTCTTTAAGGTTGTTGTTTGTTATTGTCACATATAACTTCTACAGTATGTAACTTAATAATAATTGCTAGATTGGGTAGATTTGTTCCATTATTGCATCATGACTTGAATTGTTAGTAGTGAAACCAAAATAATCGTAACTGAATAATAACATTCATACAGTTTAAGTTTATCAATGCTCTGACTCCATGATTTCCGAAGGCTGAAGAAATGCCCTATTAAGCTACGTTATATTGCACTAATACTATATTATAACTATACTAAAGAGATACTATACTGAAAAGATACTACTAAAGAAAAACCTGTGATTGTCTCCTGGCAGTCACAACAAAGCTTTGACCCCATTGGCTAGTCAATCCAAACAACCATCACCAGAACACAATTAACAAATCACTCTCAGTAAACAATCTCCATAACACATTCCACATGTGCCAAACAACAGGAGCAGCAAGTAGAGATTATAATTGTTCTCTTAGCTTCTTATTGCGTTCCCCAGGAAAAATCCTGGGAGAGAGAATTATGTCTCTCTCTGTTCAAAGAATGTGAATACCAGATAAGTTTAATCTGCATTCTGTATAATGTTCTTTAATTAGATTGTAATTGAGCTCACTAAAAGCTTGAAAACTGTTATGTGGAATTTGTCTCCTTTTATGGTCACCATAAGTCAGAATAAATAGACAAAAGATAGGTTGGCTTCTATTATCTGTCCAGTGGTGTGGTATGAAGGAATTGGTAACTTACTAAATTGGTTACCCTTTGTGTCTATATTTGTTAATATGCATTTTGTTGACAGTTAATTGGTAGCCTTTTATAATATTCATACAAATCATATTACAACTTGGTTCTGATTCTCTTTTCTGGTTTTGTGTAACTATTTTTTAGGTTCTCTGTATTCTTTGGGATATGGAAACTGAAGAAGTTGAAGATATACTACAGGAATTTGTTAACAAGTCACTGTTGTTCTGCGATCGTAATGGGAAGTCATTCCATTATTATTTACATGATCTTCAGCTTGACTTTCTCACAGAGAAGAACCGCAACCAGCTTCAGGTAGTGTGTCAACTGATACTTGCATTCAACTTTACTCTCCAAAGCTGGGCATCTTGCAGAAAATGTTCCTTTGTTTGTACCTTGAGTAGCTTCATAGCATAGGTCCAAATTAAATTTAACTTAAGGCTGAATAATTAAAATTACTAATTTTCAGCTTGAAACTGTGGGAGTATTTCTTCATGGTTACATCTGCAGCTAAGAAACTAAACTGAGAGAAGACTCTATAACCATTGCTTCTCTATCAGATGTTTCCAGCAGGAGATGTAATGTTCCACTGTTGGTTCCAAAGACATCAAGGCCCTACCAGAATAGAAGACTACTTTAATGCAGAGAAATGCTTTTTGCTCCTTTTTTTTCAGTTTAAGGCAGTACTTTCAGGAAGATGACGTGTAAGTTAGGCTCAATTTCAGTTCTGAAGTACAAAGCAGAAAGAGTAGATATGAAGAAAAGGCAAGTTTTTTGTCTTGCTTTAGAAGGATCCTTTTTTGTTGTTGTTATTGGCTACCCACATTTAAGATGAAGAGAGATTTGGTAGCTAATCTCAGTCTGAGAAGGAGGGTTAACAGCTTGCTTTTCTGTCCTTCAATATACAGAGAATATTCCTGGAGAAATCTTTAGCAGTGAATTAGGTTAGGTGTACAGGTTTTGGATGGTAAGCTTTCTTATTTCACTTGTTCATGTATTACAATTGAGAAATAATATTATTCTTCAATGCTATTTACAAGGTAATAATAATAATACTTATAATTCCTCAGTGCCAAAAGTGTGTTTTTCTTCACTTTGCAGGAGCTACATAAAAACATAGTAAATCAGTACAAGAAATACTACAAGCTTAATACACCTGTTCTATCTCAAGAGGATTGCATGTACTGGTATAACTTTCTAGCATATCACATGGCAGGTGCCAAAATGCAGCAGGTGGGTTCTGACAGGTGTCCTGTGCTTCCCTTTTTTACTCACTCTTACCCCTGCTTTTCCCTCCAGGCCTTCTCCCAGTTGAGCCTCTCTTCCCCTTGACTTTAGTCCAGCTGGGTGAACACTCAACATAGTCTTTAGGAGGTCCTCATAATTGCTGTCCCTTACAAAAATTGCTTTATTTCTACCCTTTGTGTCTTGTCTTTTCAACCAGTGCTTGAGAAGATTTCCTATTTTATATCATAATGCTTGTGGTTTTCTTTTCCTTTTTAAAAAGCTTTAATAAGTTTTCTCTAAACCTTTCTGAAAACCCAAACTCTCTTTGTTGTGTAATAATACAAGTAAATTGATTTCATCAGAGCATTTTATCAGTTAGTTACTTTTTTGTCTTCAGAAGTCTTGTTATCTTTTTCCTCTTATGTCATGGAGATTGGTGTAAAAATTCATTATCTGATTTCAGTAGCAAAAAAACCCCATCAAGAGTTAGATGGGCAAGTGTCTTGTTTCCGGAATTGTCTTGGTACCTTAAAAAAATTGCTGTCATTTTTGCCAGCTACTCTTCTTCAGATATTGAGCTATTATGAGAAGTAAATCATGCAGAAAGATTAATATTTGGTAGTTTCACTTGAATTAGAGTTTCAAATGTCTTGAATAGTGTTTGGTCATGGTTGTTAATTGCTTTATTTCAGAAGTACCCAATGCTTTTCATTTGAGCTTCTTTCAAGATGGTTCATCTGACTTATCATATAATACACTTAATGGATTTATCTCTTATAGGAACCTTCATAGTTAATGTTGGTTACAAGTCTAGGTGTTTGGAATCATATTTATATCTTAGTATCTTTAGTTTCAGTGTGTTGTGAAAATGTTTTTTATGGCAACCTTTCTACATTCTGTAGAATGAGCTTCTCAAAAGTCTTTAGCCTGGCTCATTGTGACTATATGCTTCCTAGAGTTTATATTCTATGTATCACTCATTTTTCATTATTTAGAAATGATTTCTACTTGTTGGAAGGCTAATAAAGCTAGGAGGTTTTTCTTTGTTTAACATTGATAATATTTTAATCCTTGTGGTATTTATTGATTTAAAATTAGAATATGCTTTACACCTGTGCAGTGTTGCTGCTAAGCAGTTTTTTTTTTGAGGAGATCTAAAGAAAACATTGGACCAATACTTGTTAAAGATGGTCATCTAACTAATAGGGATAAAGTTCAATGCTTTTTTTTACCTGGGCCTTTAATAATATTGACAGACCTTTTGTGCCCAGCCTCATGGTTTTGAGGACCATGAATGTGGAAACGGACTTTTCATTTGTGGGACAGATGTGGAATTGTAAGGGACTGGCTGGATCAGTTGAATGTTCACAAGTCCATATGATATGATACAACCCAGAGCACTGAAGGAATGAAAGTATGTGATGGCAGGATGCCCTTGATCATTTACCAATGGTTTTAGGAGTTCCAGCATCTCTTAGGAAGATCAATAATCATTATTAGCAGTGATCTTCGCTAGACTGGACCACAAGAAGCTTTTCCAGAGTTAAGTAAACAGGTCTCGCGTGCTGCAGAAGTCAAGAATTGCTCTGTACCTCCATCTCCTGTCTGCCTAGCTGTATCAAGGAGCAGTTTGAAATAATAAACTTAGCCTTCTGTACACTGAATTTTTATAACTGAACAATTAAGATGCAGGAAATGGGAAATTGCCTAAGTTTTCAAACAGAGACAGTTGTACCGAAGTATATTAAATACCTAATGTATTTCCTGTGTTTTTCTTTTTCCCCCTAAGTAGATTCTGTTGTGAAACTTACACTCTTATCTTAAATTTGTATTTCTTTTAGGAGCTTTGTGATCTTATGTTTTCTTTGGATTGGATTAAAGCTAAAACAGAATTGGTGGGGCCTGCTCACCTGATTCATGAATATGTCGAATATAGTTCAGTCCTGGATCAAAAGGTATGATAATAAAAGGTAAATGATCAGTTGTTTCCAATTATAATTTTCTATTTTGTAATTGCATTTTATTGGATGTATGTATATGGATGTATTTATATATACAACCAAAGCATGAAACCAATATTACATTTAGCTTTAACTTGGAGAAGATAAAAATGAAGGAAATTCAGTTTTCTGTTTGTTTTAACCTCAGTGTGTGAGTGGTTGGCCATGGAACTCAATAGCTTTAGTGATCAATACCTAGGGGTGAGTATGTAAGGTACTCTCCTTTTGAGGAGGTGAAGAATTATGCTGACCACTTGGAATAGTCTTTCTGATATATCACACTGCTTATTGAATAAATCACTATTGCTAGTATTATTTGTTTGAAATTTTTTATTTGTATGAAATATTGTGCTTTCTGAATAGGATAATGAAATATTTCAATCTACTGTATGTATTTGTTAATATAACTTAATAGAAAAATAGAGCTAAGGGCTTCGGTAAGAATATTAGCTGTATAGAAATTTTAAAAAGCAAGGAAATCAATCCTAAGATTTATTTTTTTCTGTGTTATCAAATGTCTGCTCTGTATTTAGGATAGCACAGTGCGTGAGAATTTCCAGGAGTTTCTGTCCTTAAATGGGCACCTTCTTGGCCGGCAGCCCTTTCCTGACATCATCCAGCTGGGCCTTTGCCAGCCAGAGACATCAGAGGTGTATCAACAGGCCAAGCTACATGCTCAAAGGGAAACAGGAACGTTTTATCTGGAGTGGGTGTAAGTAGCTGCAGCCTGTCCGCTGATATGCTGATCCCTTGACCAAGGAAATCATTTAATGTACAACTAAATACCATGTATGGTAATAAAAGGATTTGTGTAAGAACTCCTGGGGTTTTCTCCTGGGGAAAGAAGGTGTAATAATTTTCAAGAACTTGTGGGAGAAGGGGAACCTGTGATATATGGAAGGTGACAATTTAGCAATAATTACATAAAAATAAATTGAGTAAAATATTTACTTCTGTATTCAATTATTGTTCATTTTTAATAACAATGCAAAGATGACAATATGATACTTTGAATCTTCTTTAAATAGTTTTATTTTAAAGTTAGAATTGTAGTGCCAGTATCTGGTATGTTAGTGTATGTTTTTAGGTTTTAAAGTAAACTGTGACTTTAAAAAAGAGAGCATTTGTGCCAACTTGCAAAGTTTTATAAAGTAGCGAGATGGGAAATAGTAATCTCTACATAATCTTGAAACTTCTCCAATTTAAACAATTCTTTGCTGTTACTGTATTTTTGGAAGTTTTTTAAGGAAAAGATACACAGATCTACACATTTTCCCAGCCTTGTCCAATAGTTAGTTGACCGTGTAACTCTCTTCGGTTCTGTTTGATATTTCTCTTCTGACATTTGTAGTACTTGGTGCTTAGAAATCAGAGTTGACTCTGTGTCAAGCAATTATAGTACGAGCCAGGCAGATTAGTCCCCTCTTTGAATATTTGGTGATTTTATTTAGCAAAACTGCTTGGAAATTGCACGGTTCAGGAGTCAATATCTAGTTAGTTCAGGACAGAGAGGTTTTGGTCATTATCACCAAGTCATCTTATTACAGTGCCAGCTTTCTGTGTTAAGATCTGGCTAAACAGGATGATTGTGATTGCTACTAACTCTTAAGTTTTTGTTGAAGTGAGGCAAGAGTCATCTAAGGTGAGTTATATCCTGTACCTAATCTGTGATTGACAAGTGGTGATAGTCACAAATCTTATTTAGCTATCTAGTGATAAGAATCAAGCCATTGTCATGGAAATTAAGGAAATTTGTGCAGATCTAAGCAAATATACTATTTTTTTAATATGCTTGAAAAGGAAGAGTTCTCCTGCAGGAGAACAAGAATTCTCAGGAAAAAGTCTACATTTGGAAATAGCATCTTTCAGATCATAAAACTGTTATCTTCCTTGGTCTCTAAGCTGGAACTGTTGGAGCACAATATAGAACTTAGAGTGAATGTTGGAATATGTGCTTCCTTTATTAGTTCAGCATGAAGGCTGGGTGTAGTGGGTTGGTTGTTTTGTTTGTTTATAAAGCTTGCTGCTCAAGATGTGTGAAAAAGTGTTAATCTCCTGAGAGATGATTTTGAATAATACAAAGGTACTCATCTAAATAATTGTCTTCCCCTGCAGAAATAAAAAATCCTTGAAAAATCTCTACCGCCTGGTTGTTCGTCCGCATAGAGATGCAGTTTACCATGCCTGCTTTTCTAAGGACAGACAAAGAATAGCATCATGTGGAGCTGATAAAACTCTTCAGGTAAGAACACCTGTGAATGAGTCAAAAGAGATGCTGTTTACCATTTCAAAAACATTTAAACAGTCCTATCACTTTTCTTCTGTTGCTATGTGGCAATATTTGGATCTAGGTTGTAATTGGAGACAAATGATTGAAAAGGATGTATTATTGCATAAATGCCAAGTTGCATGTTCAGAATACGTAAGCATTATCTTCAAGAGCTGAGTGGTGGGATTTTAGGGTTTATGCCCTCACTGCCCTAATGTGTGAACATAAGATGATATGGAAAAGGTCACAGCCCAGCAATGCACTCCAGCTTATTTAATATTTGCTTGCAAAAAATGTTATTTCCAGTCACAGTAGACCTTCTACAGTACTGAGCAGTAAGATGTTTTAGGTACAGCTTTACTATTTATATGAGATTGTAATGGATGTTATGCCACTTTAGTGTTTAATTAGTTAAATGCCTTAACAAATAAGAAATACATCTGTGGAGAAAATGCCTGAAGCAGAGGACAGTATTAAATTGGATACAGGCCCAAAGTGCTTAGAAAGCAGATTAGAGGAGACAGAGAGGAACGTGACTAATATAAATTTGCCAGCAGTCTGCCTGGAGGGGAGTCAGCCAGCTCTCAAGAAAACTAGCAATCAGCCAGCCAGTAACCTGGTAAAGTACCCATATTCAGACAGCCAAAGGTAAGGGAAAAGAACAACTTTGCTGCAAACCTTTGGTATTGTTTTGGATGCTTGAGAAGTTGACTACTAAGTTGCTGCTCATTTGGCTACTTACTGTGTTGTTACTGGGTTTATTTGCTTATTTTATTTGCTGGCCTGTACAGAATTATGATCATGGCATCCACTTAGGAGATGCCTGGTGGATGTACTCATGCTGTGCTGTAGTTGCTGTGCTGGGCTTCTGTAGTTAATGGCCTCATTATTGACACTGCAGATTGCTTATTTTTTTCTTCATTTTACACCCAAAAAAATCTGTGGATTGCAATTGCATTTAAACTAAACTCTCATTGAAGAATTAATAGGAAAATTAGTCATAATCCTTTTTTTTGTTTTTAAACTTTGAGCTTATTAATGTTTTTTTCTAATTATGGCTTAAGCTTTTCAGTTTTCAAGGCTACTTAAAAAAATGATTGCTGGATTAAGAACAGATACTCTGCAGAACTTACTGTGAAGGTAGATTTCCTGTTACTTCTGTACTTAAGTTCTTATTTGAGCAAATACCAACCATTTAATTGTCATTGGTATTTTTGTTCAATAAAAAAAAAATCTGAAAAGTGCTGTAAAGAACACGTTGTGGTCTGTTTTAATAATTAAGAATATGTAACCTAAGATGGAAAGGGCCACCTGATTACCACCCCCTGCCCAACCCACACTGTAAAGTTAAATCCCAGAATTTAAGGAAATGGATTAATATGTTGCACTTTTCCCCAACTGTCCTTTCATGGCCTATGTCTAACTTGAGACTGAAATGTGTGACAATTTTCCTGTCAGTTTTCCCCTATTTATTTTAGGTTTTTTGTTCTTCCAATCATCAATTCTGTTGAAATTCTTACTTTAGATGTATGGGTGTCCAATACACATAAAACTAGAATTTGTAGTTTTATGAATATCTTAGATTTTGTTAATAGGTTGGGTTTTCTGGTTACTGTTAAAATTGGCTGTGAAAGGGCATGGCTCTTAGGTTAGAGTGGGGGTAGAACAAAAATATTTTGAAAAATCAATTTTCACTAATTCTCTCTCTTACAATTTCTATCACCCTTGCAGGACTTTACAATTATGTTACTGTCCCTGAAATTATGAATCCTTTCAAAAATCAACTCATTTTTTTAAGAGCTTGCATAAAGAGAGCTGTTTGAGATTATAAAAGAAACTTATATACATGTTTTCAAACTGTTTGCAAGTTACAAGGTTTTATTGTTCCTTGTTTTAGGTGTTTAAAGCAGAAAGTGGAGAGAGACTCCTGGAGATAAATGCCCACGATGATGAAATACTCTGTTGCGCTTTTTCTGCAGATGGTGAATTTGTAGCAACTTGTTCAACTGATAAAAAAGTCAAGGTAAGGGAATGGAGAAAAAATTATTCTTTTTTTCAAACTCACAATTTGAATTTCTGTTTAATTAACTGAGCACAGATTATTAAAACTAAATGTGTTTTAAACTGTCTTAAATATTATGTGGATAATTTAATACTTGACACACAGAAAAGCCCCACTTGTTACAGAAAATAAAAGATGCTTATTGTTAACATCATGCATGCAGAATTAACCACTTATTTTATTTGTATCATCTCATGTTTCTTTTTAACTAGAACATAATTTGTGAGTCTAGTCCTACTCATAACATGAGATGAATCTATTAATAACTCTTTTTTTAATGCTTCTTTTCTGTTACCTGTGAAATAGTTGGGATTTTTAATTCCTCATTATACTAGCAAAATCTTGTTGGAATTTCAGAATTTATCAGATTCTAATCTGAATTATGACCTTTCCTTTCATAATGTCTTCCTTCTTTATGTAAATATATAATCTTCCCTCTTCAAAATATTTTTGAGGTATTATTAGAAATGTTTTAGGCATAATTTCCAGATTTTGAAAACAATTAGTTAACTATATTAAAAAGTGTGTTTCATCTTTTAATTCTGCCTAGGTCTGGAATTCAAGAACAGGCCAGTGTAGGTGTGTGTATGAAGAGCACTCCGAGCAGGTCAATTGCTGCCAGTTCAATAACAAAAGTGGTCAGTACCTTCTGGCCACCTGCTCAAATGACACTTTCATCAAAGTAAGTGGAAAAGAGTGAGATTATTCTCATGCTGTTTGTCATAACAAGGTAGTTGTTGATGTAGAAATTTATCTAAACATGGCAAAGTAATGTTTTTTTAAATAAGCCTGGTAGAAGAGACATGGCAACAGATCAAGAGTGTTGGCTACAGCTCTGTTATCAGATTTCAGCAAGGCAGAATAGAAGTATTTATACTCAGCAAAGGAGAACGGGCAAGTCCTCTGTTGGTGGGGCATGAAGGTGAGGACTTTGGTGATATTCAGACTGTTCAAGACTAACTTAAGAGATTTTGTTTTTGTTGAAGTGCCTAAACTACGTAATTCTAATTTAGAAAGCTGAAAAGGAATGAGGCATGACACAGCTTTTTTCTCAATCTGAGGAAACTCAACTTTGTGCTGGTCAGGGGCCTTTTCTGCACTGTACAGAAATTTTAAACTAGATTTATGTAATTCTGATGTTAATAGTTTTCATGCATCTTACCAGATAGAGGTAAATTGTAGGGTAGGCCAGGCCATAACATCCAGTCCATGAGCATGGGAAACTAAGAAAAAATAAAAGTGGTGTTTTGTTGCCAGTATATGATTTTGAGAAGAGCGTGAATGATCTGTCTTTAAATAATTCATTATTATGATGATATTTATATGTTTATTTCTCTTACAGATTTGGGATTTGAATGGAAAATACTGTAGAAATACCATGATAGGTCATGAAAATTCTGTCAATCACTGCAGATTTTCACCAAATGATGAGTATGTTGCTAGCTGCTCGACAGATGGAACAGTAAAGGTATACAGTATATTTTTAAATCAGCCCTTTGTTTTGATGATGAAAGGGCAGGTTTTGCATCAAATGCAAAATATGTGTAAGAAAATTGTGTGTCTGCGAAATCAGCTTTAATGCATTCAGTCCTGAAACAGTTGATTATTGGTCCCATTTGTAATGCAGGATTTTGAAATGGCTTGTCCAGTACCAGGAAAAAAAGTTGACTCCTTGTAGTTACAAATAAATTCTAACTAGCCTAATTTTGAATGTTTTTGCCCTCTAATGCACTTTGTTAAGAAAACATGAGTGGGGTGTAAAAATTGTTTAACTAGAAATAGTAGTAAGATTTTAGGTTGATTTAAAGTTTTGTCATCTCTGAAAATGAATCATCAGGAGACATAAAAATTAAAAGCAATTTTCATGTGCTGTTTTCTTGTATGCTCTAGAAGAAAACCAAGAGGTTTGTGTTTTTCTGAGAGTGTAAGTAGCAGGAAAGAAGGATTGCTGTAGCTATTGTTCATAAGGAAAAATATGGTGAAGAGGATAGAAATACTCCCTAGATTTTTGACAGTTCCCTCAATGAAATTAAGGTGCAAATCTAGATGTGTACCAGATTTCTCATGATGAGTAGCTTGTTTACAGGGTTGCAGGGCAGGTGTTATTTTTGGCTTTATTCTTTTTTTAAGTAGAAGTTCAGGCAGCGTTCTAGCTGGAATGATAGGAGGGAAAAACCAAAGGAGAAAGTTCTGCTGCAGCATAATCCTCTTTGTGGTTTGTTTTTATTTCTTAATTTTTCTCCTTTTTTAATATATAAATAATTTGGACTTGCAAATATTCTAATGCTATTTCTTGACTAGGGAAAGTAACAAAGGGCTTTCATATTTTATTCTCTGCCCTTTTTTATTAAGACGTAGTTGGGAGCTCTCTCCTGTTGTATTCTGTACCTGCATCAGCCAATAGATTGTGTTTATTTTCTGTTTATTCCAGCTTTGGGAAGCACGCTCAGGAAATGAACTGAAAAGTATTGAGATAAAAGATTTCTTTAAAAATGCAGATGAACAACCAGATGATGTGGAGGTTTTAGTCAAGTGTTGCTCTTGGTCCAGAAATGGTAACATGATCTTGGTGGTAGCCAAAAATAAGCTTTTGGTAAGTACCTCACTTTAGTATTCTTTTGGAAGTAGTGTATTACAATATAGGTAGAAATTATGATTACAGATGAAAATCCAGGTCATTAAAATCTTTCAGATAGAAGTGCCTGATTTCAAGTGTGAGTAAACAAAAATATGTGGTCAACAAACCTGTGACTAAGAGGAATACCTTTTGAATTCAAGAATGTAGAGTGTTGAGCATATAAACTGTTTGTCAGTAGTGAAGTTATTCAAACAGGGTTTCTATTTTAATTATGTATTCACAGCTTTTTGACATCAACACCTGTGGTTTGTTAACTCAAGTCATTGTCAGCCATCACAGCACAATCCAATACTGTGATTTCTGTCCTGGGGATGAGTTAGTGGCAATTGCTTTGTCTCACTGCTCTGTTGAGGTAAGTGTCTGCAATATACCACGGAAGGCTGCTTGCAATTTAAAATGTTACATTTGTCCTGATAGTTTCTTGTATGCAGAGATAAAACACATGCTGTTTTTAGCAGGCTTTTGGTGTACTCTATTCTTTTTAATTTTCATTTGCTTCTTAAATTTAAAATGCCAGCTGGGAAATAATGTTTTAAAGTTTCATGTTCATTTTGGACAGTGGAACCCACATTTATCTAAAACTAGACTAGTCCACTAAGTGTATCTAAAGCTACTCTTGTACTCTCAGGGGTATTGCTCAACTCAAACCAAACCCTCTCTTCTGTGTGATGGTATGTAAGAAGGAAGGAAACATCTAGAATAACTTTGAGGCTAGGATGGCTAGAGTAGCTCTGTACAAATATCAAGTTTGGGGTTGAGGTTAGTTTGGGATTGTTTTGTTTTTGTTCTTGTGGGTTCTTTTGGTTCTTCAGTCTGTACAGTCAAGTAGAACTTGTATTTTCTTTATAATGTGATTTTTTTTTTCCTGTGTCTCTTAAAATCATAGCAGTCAAAGAGGCTGCTGATTCCATTTCCCTGACTATTGAAATCTGACAAGCAGGCACAGTTCTTGTTACATTTGGTTTCAGAATAAGAACCAAGAAAATACTAGCAGACATAGTAATTAAGTGTCTTAGTAGTAAGTAAGCAATTAGTAAATAATTAGTGTACTTGCACTATTTTCACTGTAAATGCAATTTCAATACTTTTGATTTTTTGTTTCATATTTGTATTGTAGTTATGGAATATTAAGTCTTTATCAAAAGTGGCATATTGCAGAGGACACATGAGCTGGGTTCACTGTGTGACATTTTCACCAGATGGATCTTTATTTCTGACTTCATCTGATGACCAGACAATACGTGTAAGATAACTTTTCTTTTTTGAAATATCTGAATTTAGATAGGTATTAAGTCACCCATTTAAGGAATTTTTTATTGTATAATCGTATATAAAATACATAAAAATATACTTGTGTACTTTTTATGTAAGGTTATAGTTAATATAAATTCAAATATTTGTTATAAAGTAATTTACATATACTGTAAAATGTGCTGGCTTTTTTATTTATTTACTTTTTATCTAAATTCCCCTTTATCTGTAAGATTTTTTAAAGTTTGATTGCACTTAAAGAATAATTATAACCTTCTATTTTGTTTTGCACTTTATCTAAATTGGGAATTTTGAAGGTTTTTCAGGATTCTAGCAGACTTGATATGTTTCGTTGTTAGGTATATTTGCCTGTTAGTATTTAGGATAGATTACTGTAATTGCAATGTCTCATTAAAACCTGTGAAAATATAACTATATCTTACCAAGGTAACCTTTCCCTTTCTCCCATGTTAACACATACATTCTTTCAATTTTGAAAGCAATTGAAATATAGAAATCAGTATTTTTATATTTCATATTTATATTGCATTTTTATATTTAAATCTGTATTTTATATTTATATTTCATATTTTTTGTAATTGGATTTTAATGCTGCTCTTAGAAAATTTTGGGTATTACAGCTATGACTCTAAACACAGGGAAGTCTTGTAGTCAGCCTGAAAAAAAAAGTTCTATTTCATCTGTTGGAATCACTGTAGTAACTGCACAACTTTCCCCAGTATCAAGAACAGCAGAAGCGTAATTTTTATTGTTTTAATAAGTCAGTGTTGCTTAAACTTTATAAGACTTCAGTTTACAGATGCTGTTACTCAGCAAGTTTTATGTCTTGTTCTTTAATAAAGCTAATGAAACACTGTGTTCTTGCACAGATCTGGGAAACAAAGAAGGTGTGCAAGTCTTCTGATGCTGTGCTGAAGAGTGAACTAGATGTTGTGTTTCACAATGGTGAAGTGATGATTTTAGCCATCTACAATCAGAAGAATTTACAAGTAAGGTGTATTTACCAATCTTTTAGTACATTTGACTGTTACCAGCAAATCTCAGTAGAAAACTGAGGAAGCGCTGAAAGAACCTCTTGTTCTTGGCTTTCAAGAGTTGAATCTGTAGCAGATGACTCAGTGTGTGATAACATTTTTGTATCTAGAAACTGTGCCTAGTTTAGTAAGTGGAAAAATGGGGTTTAAGGGGAAATTTCTATGCTGATGTTGAAACTGAGTCTGGATGCAGAACTCTTATCCCTTCATGGTAGAGGTCTGTGGGTTCCCCACGTGGCTTAGATGTGTACAGCGCCTATAGACTGGGTGGTGTCACAACAACAAATGATGTGATGCTCCAAAGCTCTGTGTAACAGCTGAGGAATCATCTCAAACTGGGCCAGGGAGAGGTGTGAGCCCCGATTTGCACTAAAGGAAATAGTGGCTACTCTCTCACTACTGTGGGCCCTGCCACACCAAGTGCTAAGTGCGCCAACATCCAAACTGGTTTGTGAAAGTAACTTGTAATTTAAAGTTCATACTGTTCCCTTTGGCATTGTCGGCTCTATGTTGTAATTTATTTAAGTTTTAAAATATTGTAATACCTTAATTACCTTCCTATTTTACAGCTTATCAATGGAAATACAGACAAAGTTATTATGCAGACAGCAGCTCAAGAATCCCCCATTTCCTGCTGTTGCTTAAGTGAAGATCTTAACTTTGCAGCTTTTGGGCAGGAGAGTGGAACAATAAAGGTATTAAATCCTAAATCTGGTTTGAAAAACAGTAGGAAATCACTCCTCTTTATGTTTTTTCTTTTAAAATAAATGTTATTTGGATGATGTTATACAGTAATATTATTCAATATAGTAATTCAATTTACATTTGTGAATTATGTCTAAATTTAAAATAACTTAAAGGTAATGCTAATAATCTAGCTCTGAATTTCATTTTACCCAGGCTGCACTAATAGGAATTTTGGGTTGTTCCAATCCAGTGACTTAAAATCATGTATTTACAATCTCGTGTAATTTAAGAAAACAAGAACATGCAAATTCTTTCTTCAAGTGTGTCAAGTAAATGCAATTATTGTATTCTTCATTGCAAAGGTACTACAGTTGTCAGATGGGAAGGTTCTGAAGTCCTGGGAGGCCTACAGGACATCTGTGCAGCACTGTCGATTTACACCCGACTGTCAGACTCTCATCTCAAGTGCTCATGATTCAGTTATACAGGTTTGGGCAATATTTAAAAAGATAATGCTGTAACTTACTTAAAATAAAGGGATTTATACTATAGATAATGTAAACTCAGTAAATGACTGCTGTATTCTGCATTGCTCCATCCAGGGGCAAGGGACTGTTGAAAGCATAGCTTTTATTTATGCCTTATGTGACAATGAATACTACAGATTTTCTGTTTTTACTGCTGTGGATGCTAGAAAGGCTTTGAGAAGAGTAAAAGAAACATTAGCTGTCAAACAAGGTGGTTCAGGAGCTCTGAAATGAGGGTTTGGGATGCTGTAGGTCTGTCAGTGTGCTTGCTTCCACTGTCTTGGGGAATGATGTAAAAAGTCTCTGAGCGGGCTGGTGTTCCCACCCGGTCCAGTGCAGAAAACCAGCTAGAAATAGAGTGGCTGCACTAATGTGGGCTTGAATTAGGAACCTCTGCCTCTCAGCAAGGTGGGTTTGCTCCAGGGATGCATTCTGGTGTGTCTGTGTCAGCATTATCCACCTCAGGGCTGCCGTTGTGCAGTAAAGATCCGTGTCTCACTTGGAGCTTGCTGAGCCCTGCTTTGTCCTGCAGAGCACTTCAGAGTGCTGACAGGATTCCTAGGCACGTGGTCCAGCTGCTCAGGAGCCTTCAGGAGCCCTCACAGCTGAACCTGGAGTTTGAACAAAACCTCCAAAGCACTCCTGGGTGCTGATCCTCAGCCTGGGATCGTTCTCCTGGTTCTGCCGTGGGAAGTGTTCCTGCTGGCCCTCAGCTCCCTCTGGTGGGCTGAACCCCAGGACTGTCCCTGCACACACAGCTTTCTGTTCACCCTGCTGCAGGAAAACTATGTAAAAAACCCTGTTCCTTTGAAAACTATTAAATCAGTGCTGTTTAAAACAAATTGATGCTTAATTGCTTCTGTAGAAAAAATTTCACGTAAATCATTTTGCACTGAATAGTTGAATTGAAAATAGAAGTGTCATGTTGTTATAAATGGCAAAGCAAAATGGCAGCTCATTAAAAATGCCCTTTAAAAATACAAAAGAAATCTAATTTAAGTCAGCAAAACATGAGGTCTGCCAGGTGAAATAAGTCTATATGTTGTAATGATCAAAAGTTTAAAACCCAAAACTACTGAGGTGCCCGAAAATTATTGGTTTGCTGCTTTTTTTTTTCTAATTATCAGTGAATTTTAGGTATGAAATTGACTTTGCAAATAAGATTATATGTATATTATAAGGAACTCTGTCATAGGTTGACCATTAAATGCTATGGCACCCTCAATCTTCAGCATCTCCATTATGGATCACTTCAATATCTAACATTTTAGTTAATCACTACCACCATCATAAGAACTTGTTATTAGTCCTGTTACTTAAAAATAAAAAGTTAATTCATGCTTCTTATGTTTGCTGTTTCACTTTTTAAAAAGAATGTATTTGATTTTTATGACTAGGTATGGAATTGGCAATTGAGTGAATGTGTGTTCCTAAGAGGGCACAAGGAAGCAATCAAGGACTTTAGACTTCTGGAAAATTCAAAACTTCTCTCTTGGTCATTTGATGGAACTGTTAAGGTGAGTAAAAGGCTTTGAACTGAAGAAATCGCATCAAACACATTTGACTCTCTCCTGTAACATTTGGTATTTCCTATATTTTGTGTGGGCACACATTTTATGAATCAATTGTAAAGTGTAAGCTGACTTTTAAGACAAAATTCTATTTTCACTGAGATCTACACTGTATTTTAATTATACTAGTGAGTATAACAAAATGTTGGCCACTTTAAGAACTATCTAGTTGAGTTTTATCCTTTATATATTGTTGTGTAAGATGTGTTTTTACCTTATTACTGTGTTAAAAAAGTAACCTTTTTTTTTCTTAATGTGTGATAGGTTTGGAATATCACTACTGGAAACCCAGAAAAAGATTTTGCTTGTCATGGAGGCGCTGTTCTTTCCTGTGCTGTTTCACCTGATGGTAGTAAATTTTCATCTGCTTCTGCTGACAAAACTGCAAAGGTTGGTTACCTTCTGTATAGAGATAAAAATGGTGCCTTATTTGTCCTGAAATGTAGTCTGTATTTTTCATTTTGAGGTAGCTAGTGATTATTTAAGTTATCCTGTTGTATTTTTAGTTTTAAATTTCTTATATCTGTCACCATGTTACTAAAGCTGTTGCAGTCATTTGCAATTGATCTTGGATATAACTTTAACCTAGTGGCTTCTGTACAAATAAAATGTGTGTTTATTGCACAGCTTTGTGCAGAACACTTTGTTTATTTCTCTGTATCGATTTGTTGATAGCCTGAACTTCTTCATTTGTAAATTTAAGAAAAATTTCTGTAACTTCCAGTGAAGTTTCTGTTCATAGGTTCAGAAGGCAAATGCACAAAGTAGTGAGCTGGGGCTGCCCCATTATGTTCCTAAAACATTCCATTAAGTTTCTAAAATATAATTTTCAAGTGATTGATGAATACTATTTCTGTGAACAGCTTTAAACTTCCTTGTAAATATATAGGTTTCATTAAAAGGTACATTCCCAGGAAAGATACATACGGTCAGTTCAGTAATTCCTAGCAAGTGCTTTCTTGTGTGATTCAGGTAATAAAAAAGAAAACCAGACTCTACAGTATAAATACATTTACATAAATTCACCTACAATTATGCATATGTATAAGAAGTCTTATGTACAGTTTAATGCTAATGCCTTTTAGAAGGAAATCATAACTGGTTTTGAACTTGTCTTTCACTCCTCTGTCATGTTTTCCATTTAGATATGGAGCTTTGAAAGTTCATCTGTTCTTCATGAACTGAAGGACCACGAAGCCTGTGTGCGGTGCTGCACTTTCTCTCCTAATAACAAATTGCTGGCCACTGGAGATGACAAAGGAGAAATAAGGGTACTGCTCTAACCTTGGTGTTATTTTATAGTTCCATTGATTGTCAGTTCACAGACAGAAGAGTTCTTATGGTTTGTGTTCTGCAGGTCTGATTCCATAGCATTGTGGTGGAAAGAGCAAAGTTGGCCACATGAGGCAGTAGTTTGTAACCATATTGTTAGATTTATGTCCCGTGAATGCTAAGGAACTGATTCACAAGATTTAATAATAATTCTACTGTGAATTACATGTGTGATTAAATAACAAGATTTTTTTTAAATTATCTTGTCACTTCATGTAGAATATATATTTGCAAGGTGTTTATTTTTTTTTTCTTGAATACAGAAAATGGATTTCAGGTTTCCTTATTTGAGGCATTTCTTTCCCTGTTAAGTTTCCTTCTATAAATACTCTTTCCTCTCTTTCAGATTTGGGATGTTTTAACAGGTGCATTACTTCATTTCTGCTCCCCCGTTACTGTAGATGAAGGAGAGCCAACACATGGGGGCTGGGTAACAGACCTCTCCTTTTCTCCTGACAGTAAAATGCTTGTGTCATCTGGAGGCTATCTTAAGGTAAGCCTTGAAATAAAACAATACCCTGTCATACCTTACTGAATGGCAGTACTCTGACAATTAAGACTAATTCAATAAACAGACCTGAAACATTTTAGTTAACACAAAGCTGCTTCATTTTCATTTTTCACTTTTTCTTGTATCTGCAAGTCCCCTGAAAAAGTCTTCTAAGAATTCAGGTTTGTTTCAAAGTCCCTACATTCAGTTTAACTTCATATTTTCATTTGCAATGTCCTTCCTAAACATCTTTAAAGATTCCAAACATTTTTGTATGCCTTAATATCCACTCACTTTTGACGGCAGTTATGTTCTTTATGATTAACAGAAAAATGCTCTATATCAGGCTTCTTTTTTTTTGAGATACTGAGGTTTAAATTTTCTCGTAAGTAGAAATACAGAAGAAATTGCAGGTGATGATTTCTGCCTTGAAAGACATTTTATAAGTAATATTTGGAGGAAATCAGTGCTTTCATCACTCTTTCATTGGTTCATGCATCTACTGGGCATATGGTTTTTTGGAAGAGGAAAAGGTGGCCCTTTTTTCAGTCTGTGAATAGTTCTTTGTAATTCTAAGTTCCTCATGAGGTTTTGTGTTGGTTTTTTCCCCTTGTGATAGCCAACACCTGTTATTAGAAAGGTGTTATCTGTGTGTGTGTGTGTGTGTGAAATGACAGGTGGCAAAGTTCTAACCTTGGAGGGATGGAGTTTTAGCTGATTGTTGGTCAGTCTCTTGGTGTTAGACATGCTATCAGACTAATTCTTTGAAGTCAGTAACCATGTAACAAAGAGTTGAAATTTCTAAGTTAGTTTTGATAGCACCTTCTGATGTTCATTTTATATTAAAGAACAATACATACTAGCTTCCTCCTCATTTTATCTTGTGGTTGCACAGTATGGTGTTGTAATGCTTCTTGGAGGGTAGAATGATTTAGAATGTTAGGGGCTTCTGGAATTCTTCTAGTCCAGCCCCGCGCTGGAAGTGGTTTGCAGAGTTAGGTAAAATTGTTTAGGGCCTTGCCCTGTAAAATATTGTCTCCAGTCCATCAGGGCTGCCTCTGGGCCCTGTAGAGAGGGTTATCTTTAACCTTATCTCTGTTATCTCTAACCCTTTTATTAGCTGAAGACATCAGTTAGCCTCCTAAACAAATGCAGTGCTCTGTCTTCCATGGCATCTGTTCTAGGTGTCCAGCCACCTCAATCACCATGTGTTGGTCTTGCTGCAGTGTGTCAGTGTCTTTCTTGTACTTGGGCAGGGCCCCACACACAGTGACTGAACTAACAGCTCACCCAATTTGTTACCTAACCTGTGTTCCACTCAGCCAGTCCTTATCCCTCCAGTTTGGCTGCAGGGGTGCTATGGCAGACCATGCTGTTGGCATGGCTAAAGTCAAGGTTGCTCACAAGAGCTCTTGCCATGCTCTTTGTAGAGACACCATTTTTGTCAGCAGAAGTCAATTGGGTGCTTCAGCATGATTTACTGTAGTGTATCTCTGCTAGTTGTTCAAGATCACATCCTTTTTTTTCATGAGACTTGAAATGACTTCCAGGAAACTTGTTCTATAATAATCATGGACTTTGCAGTGAAGATTACTGACCTATAGCTCCCAGTACCTTCTTTGCTCCTTGTGAAAGTGGGTATGGCATTTGTCTTTTTCCAGTCATGGGACCACGTTCAATCACAATGCCTTCTGATAGTATTGTGTTTCTGCTTCTATAGATAGATGTGTATGAGGTGCCTGAAAACACACACACACACACACAGAGCCATTTTGTAGGGAGATACTAGTCAGGGAAAGTCCAGAACATTTCAGGAGTCTGCACCCCTAAAGCTGGACTGAGTTGGACTCTAGAGTTACGTGATCAACACCTTTGAATGAGTGAGTCATCTTAGTCACAGATGAGGTGTATCCACCTGGATACTATTGAACTTGCTGTGTGAGTGGTACCCACTGCCACAGCACCTGCTCATTTACTCAGACCAAAGATTCAAAAGCTCATTAAGATCCATTTTTGGTTTGGTTAATTTTTTTTTCTTTTTTTTTGAGGGGGTCTCCATCCATCAAACAGACACTTACACTTACAGAACAGTGGTTTTAACCAGAGCATTGTAGCTGTGTAGTTGCAAATCTGTATTATGCACATAACTATAATGTTATATATTTCATGAGATGAGTAAGCTAAAAAGTAGTAATGCCATCTGCTTTTCAATGTGATCAAAGCTGAAGGTAATCTGTTGTGATATTTTGCTGCTGCACTCAAATGCTGCCTGAATAGAAGGTAGAGTTCTTACTGGCACAATGGAATAACTGCTTTGTGCTGGATTGTGTTAGGTCCAGTTTTACATTGGTCTACAGTTTCTCCGAGAAATGGGAAATTTCAGGCTATGGTAAACTGATGTTTGCAGGTTTCTTGGTTTCTTTGTTTTTAGTGCTGTGTATTCTAAAAATATTTATTGTAATCTCACTGAAAAAGAAGTCAGTCTTACTAAAAAACCTGCAAATTATTTCAAACATGTACATGATCAATCCTCTTGTGCCTCTAGCTAAGTTTTTAATTCAGCTATAGTTTAAGTTATCTGGTAACCTGTTTTATGTATTCATTTGGTTATATGAAAATACATAATTTTTAAAAGTTTGGACATATTGCAGTTTATGTCTATTGATTGCATTTTGTGAGGGCGTAAGGGGCAGTACCTGAATTTATTATGTATGTTTTCTTGAAATTTAACACCTTCAGTCTTTTTGAAGTTTCTTTTCATCTGAAAGCCTTATATTTAGTGATTAGTCCTAAATTTATTCTACTTAAAGATTGTTTTTAATGTTAATTAATTTGATGGTTTTATTTTTAATTCTACCTCTTTGGTAAAAGCAGTCAACTGGGTTAGCCATGCTAAGCCTGTTAATAGATTCTATTCTGAACTTCTTTCACCTAACTGAAAGTGTGTTTTTATTTTTTTTTATAGTGGTGGAATGTAACTACTGGAGAATCCTTACAAACCTTCTACACAAATGGAACAAACCTCAAGTCAATACATGTGTCCCCTAATTTCAAAGTATATGTGACTGTTGATAATCTTGGCATTCTTTATGTACTACAGAAGTTCTGATTAGTGGTCTGAACACTGCAAAGATAACTAATTTTTTAAGATGGAGAGAAAATTTTGCTTTGCCTGACAGTCATTAAGCTGTGAATTATATTTAATTGTTGTATTCATGTATATTTATGTGCTTTTATGCATGTTTTTTCAAATGAACTTGCATTTAATCTTGTTTTTAATAAGAATTATTATGATCCTTAAATCTTGATTTGCATCTTAAGTATGCTGCTTCCAGTGGTGTAAGGAAATTATATTAAGATTTATTCAAATTAGTTGAAATTAATATTAATAGCAGCGAAGAAAGAATAAGCGTATAATACTTCGAAATTATATTTTATGCTGAAGTTGATGGCTAAATGCTCTCCAGCCATGAACACAATTGTGCAAGATGCAAAAAACCCATTTTTTGGTGCAATGCAAGGATTTACATTTAGTACAGAATGGGAAGAAGCAGGGGCATTGTTCATTTGCAAAATGGAACCAGCCATGTTGGTGCTTGATGTTCAAACCAAATTGAGATGATGTTCAGTTTACAGCAGCTGTGCCTCCCGTTTGCAGTGAGAATCTTCATGCTTCCAACCTGTGGATATAGAGCCCTTTGTAACATGGATGAGCTGTTCCTGTTAAAGGGAACATCCCGAGTCTTTTTTTCTCGTGGCAAAATCTGAAATTCAATATTGTAATTGAAGTGGAAGAGACTGTGCCACATTTCCAGTCAAAGGATGAGTAAAGCTAACCAGGTAAAATGAGAATGGGAATGGCTTAAAAGTTATGTATTGAAAATTATAAGAAGGTGTGAATTTTAGATTTTTTTTTCCTTTTGGTAATAATATTCAGTTTATACTATGGAGACACTTTACTGTTGTCAGCTTTGTTTACATGGGATTCTATGCCCAGTTGATCTCTTGCCTGGTAATATGTGATTTTATGTTTTTTTAAATGTTCTTTTGTAATTTTTACAGTTTATTTATAGATTCAATATAAGGTAGAAATATCAGTGTTTTGTACTAATTGTACTTGACAAATACTTTCTGAATAATTGGGTAGCAATGTTTTATTTGGTACCTAGTAAGCCTTTTTCTATTCAATTGCCTCTCAACTGCTGTGAGCAACTGCACAAGCATTAATATGATTTTCATATTTTTGTAGCTGGCAGTAGAACACTGTCTAACAACTTGATTGTAAAAAGTACAGTAGCAAGTATCTCAACTGGTACAGAATAATGAAATTTTTACTTTTAGTATTTTTTTGTGTGCATTTCATAAAATTTAATAGGCATTCTTAGTATTTCCCTGGTTTTGACAATCACCAGTTTTTCCTCTTTTCCAACTTGAAATTCTACTCTTTCTAAGGTGCTGTTCAATACGGGTCAGTATAATCAAAGTACTGCTGGCAGAAATGTAAAGAGAAGAAATTCAATAGAAAAGACCATGATGTTTTGTATTTCAAGTATGTACAGTACTTAATAAAGATGATCCAGGCAATATTGGCCAAAGTTGTAAATGAATTTGAATTCCCGAGTCAGTTTTTTCATACCTGGGAGGGAGGGGGATTGCTGCATCTTCTATTTTTTTTTTTTCAGTCTAACAATAGTGCTGCTTTACAAACTGCATCAAAAGTGCTTTGAGAGGTGAGCAAGAGTATTAAATATGGATGTAGAAGAAAAAGGAAACAGAGGGAAAACAAAGTCTTGGAATATGTCTGCAGTGTTCAGGACAGTATTGCTTCTGGTGTCCAGTTTGTAGAGAGCCCATCAGTACACCCCGATTAGCTGAGGATCCAAGGAGCAGGAAGCTTCTCTTAGCCAGTGTCCCTCTATCCCAGAGACTGTGCTCTCCTTACTGCTTAGGACCCTGTCAGGCTGAACTTAGAGACCCAACCAGCGTAAAAGGCACGGGAAAAATATTTCCCATGAAGAACCAGGGCAGAAAGTTCTCTTCTCTGAGAACACTAATGAAATTCTCATGATAAGAAAAAAAACCTGATCATCACAGTTTAATGCAGAAAGCAAATGGTGCATGAGCAGACTTCAGAGACCATTGCAATTTTAAAGTGACTAGGAAGGAAACAGGAAAGAAACTTGAAGAAATGTGAGATAAATATGACATTCTTGGATGTTTTGGAAGAATGACAGCACAGAATTGCTTGTGCTGGAATTGAGGAAGCTGTTCTTCACAGAAGGTGATGTTGGGATGGTTGCATTCACATATGTAGAAGTCTGGAGCTGGCTGTAAGTATTTGAAACTGAGGTGGAAGAGGAATAGTGATGAAAATGTCTGAAGAGCCAAAGAATAGATCTGATTTACAGGAAAAGTATGTAAAAATTCAAGTGAAAAATCATTGAAATAGGAGCCAGCAAAGCAACTATTGTATTTGTGGGGTGCCCCGATGAAGGAAGGAAGGAAGGAATCTGACTCCATGTTCTCAGAAGGCTAACTTATTATTTTAAGATACTCTATTATATAAAGAATACTATTCTAATTAACTAGAGAATACAGAAAGGATACTTACAGAAGGCTTACAAGATAATAAAGAAAACTCGTGACTCTTTCCAGAGCCCCTACACAGCCTGGCCCCAATTGGTAAGAGTCAATACAACCCACAGCAGAAACCAATGAAACAACCACCTGTTGGTAATCAATCTCCAAACTCATTCCAAAGGAGAAAAACACAGGAAAATGAGATAATTATTGTTTTCCTTTTTCTCTGAGGCTTCTCATCTTCCCAGGAGAAAAATCCCAGGCATGGGATGCCACAAGCAACTTCTTCAATTTAAAATATTTAAGAAGACAGTTTACTGTAATAAAAAAAAAAAAAAAGTCTTGCTGTATGATCAGATTTGGCTGTTCTATTCAATGTTACATGTAATGTAAAGGAAACAAAAGAGAATTTGGCTAAAAGCAATTTTTATGTAGATTGAATATTAGTGTTCCCATTATCTTTTTTTAATGTCAGATCAAAATGAATCAGTCTATGTTCAAATTTAACTAATGAGCATTGCTGTTTTTATCTACTTCTATAAATGAAATTATAATATGCTTTTGTGAAAACCATTTGTATACTTCCTATTAACCATGCCTATCAGTTTCTGTAGAAGTTTTGAGTCTCTTTACTTCGTCAATTAAACCTACAGCTCCTTCACATATCACTTTTCTCTCTTTCCTTGGGAATTGTACCCATGTGTGATACAGCTGCTCTAGAGGATGCTTTGTATTACCTTAAAGTGTACCATTCCTCCACTACAGTGTTCTCCTTCCCCTCTCTTATTCCTATCTTACACAGTTGTTTGAAGTAGAATTGTGCACTGAGTGCCTGAGGTTTTTTCAAATAGACCTTTTATAGTGCTGGAAGGGGATGGGTAGAACTGGAACTGGTAGCTTGTTGCCAGTAGAGGAGTATCCCCCGCCCCAAATTTATTTTGCCTCCTTTTGAAAATTGCACAGTTAAACTTCCCATTACAGAATGCTGTGCAAATCGCTGCTTTGTGGGGGTTTTTACAACTTTTAAATTCAGTGAAGTTTCTATATGGGGTCCAGTTCCCCAGGTTTTATCTAGCCACAACAGAATCTGTCCTCATCACTGCTCTCCCAAATTGTTTTGAGTGTTTTGCAGAAGCTGATGCCCTTTCAGGTTTCTGGGGAAAGCCAGGCTGAGAGACTGAGTGTTTTCCTCTGCCCTCCTGGAACAGGACATCACAGGGAGGCTGCTTGCCCTCATCTTCAGGAAGGTGCTAAATCCAGAATGGCAGCAGAGCACAGAGAATTCAGGTATGGTTTTGCAATTGCTAGTAGAACACAGCCTCCTTTTGAGCTCTTTAGTTGCCCTTTCTCCTTTATAGCAAGTTCAGGTTCCATGACAATGCCCAGGAGTGGAAAAATCAGCCTTGGGGCTGTGTTTGCCTCTGGTAGGACACCTGAGCTCTCAGGTGTATTTGTCCACCTTGTGCTTTCCTCCTTCTTGTGTATACTATGGAGGCTTAAATTTATTTGGGTTCATAGATGGTGATAGTGATGCCCAAGAGCTTTGAGGACTTGGGCACCTAATTTCTGTCATGATTCCAAGAAAAGCAGAAGCCAAATGACCTTTACTGTTTGGAGGAGAGGGAGAGTGCCAGATACTCTGAATACTTCCAGTATGAAGTGTCTTATTTTTCTTTTTCTGTGCTCAATTTCACTTTGTTCTTTTAAGCTAGGAATGGGGCACAGCTACTGGCTCTGCTAATGTGCAGTAAGATGTTAAGCTGAGGCTTGTCTGTGGCTGGAACTCTGCAATAGATTGACAGTAAATTGATTCTGTTTTTCAGCACTTCCAAAGCTTCTGTGCTGTGTGCTGATATCCATGTCTATGATGGTGTTGATGTGAGCTTTTTTTTTTTTGAGAGGTGAGGGCCAGTGGGTTTGAGCAGAGGTGCTGTCTTTTCTTGGGTTTTAAGAGCCTTTTCTTCCAAATTAATTCACTAGCTTTCTTCTAGGAGGGTTTTTTATGAGAAACCTTGCAACCAGATTTAATAGAGACCTAGGCTGAGACTGTTAGGGTACATCCTAAAGGAGTACAAAGGAGTCAGATTTTCAGGCTGCACGTGTCATTGACAGCTTCATCGCTTCCTATATCGTCTCCTACAGTTGCACTTGAGGGATATAGCACAACTGAGCGATAATTGGACTAGAACTGTCTAAGTTGCCTCTGTGTGTTTGTTCAGGAGGATGAGAATGCTGAAGTATCTTGTAAGTGTTTCAATAGGCAGTTTCTCTCTTGGGACCTGACTGTTTACAGAACAAATTAGCTTCCTGTGCTTGTTTCCATTTAACAAACCATATGTTGTACATAGGAGAAGTGCTCTGAGAATGGTTAGATTCATGTTCTTCAGGCTAGAGAGGATTCTTGTTCTGTACTCAAGAGGCATCCTCAGAGTACTACTTTGGATGCTGCAATTAGATTCCATGTCTTTATCTGGTATTTTTAATCTCTTAATGTATTAGCTTCCTTCAATTTACTTGTGTCTCTGCATTATTTTTAGTTTTGTTCATGTTTCTCTAATAATGTATTCAAAACTCAGATGAGTTTTGAAAATCATGACGTTTAACTCAAAATGAGGGAAAGACAAATTTACACATTCAAACTCATCAGAAGTAAACATGATGCTCCTTAGGTAAAGCATGTGTTATTTCTTATTCATAAATGCACATGAAGTATGCTTGATATCTAAACTACCTTTTATTTTACTTTTCTAAAGCATTAGACTCTTCTAATTCTTCTCTGCAACTGTACAGAAAATATAATTTCCATATCACTTTTCTATAGTACTTTCTAGCACATGGCAACAGTGTTTTATTTCTAAAAATCATATTATTTGCCTGCCATATCCTCCAAAGATAGTAATAACTGTTCATATTCCTCTTCCTCATTAGTGTCAATATTTGGGTTGATGAGCCTTTGTAGCCTGCTGGTTCAAACTCTTACTTCAGTGCTAAGAAATCTTAGTCTTGACACATTTTGAGAGCAAGTTTTCCTGTCCCAGAGTAACAATAAAAACTTTTATTTTTGTGCTTCCCAGTTATAACCACTTAAATTCCTCCTTTAAATTAATATTGTGATCAGTACTGGCTGTTTATAAGCCCCTCGGCAGAAGTAGTGTAGGGGAAAAAAGATTAAGGAAAGCCTGAAAAATATACTTCTGGTTTAATAGCCCTGAAATAATACCTGAGAGGAAAAGCATATTTTTAATTTGAGACTTGGAAATGCTTAGAGCCTTTTTAGTAGAGAAGAGATGAATGAACAGACATAAGCATAGGCCAGTGGAAATTTGTCTCTAAATGCAGATCAAACATTTTGATCCAAAGACTCCAGCCTGAAGCCAATAATCATGTCCTGATGGTTGAGCATGCAGCATCTACGCAGTAAGTAAGATACTTAAGGAAGGTGGTAGCTCCTGATTTTTTCAGTGTATTTGCACGATTTCTTAAAAGGTGCTGTGAATTTTATTTAAATTCAGTACAGGATAGCAGGTTTATATTTCCAGCTGAGATCTTGGAGAGAATGTGTGGTCTTACCAATATGTGCCTTAAATTTCAGAGCTAGGAAATAGGAAGAGAAACAGTTTCAAAGAGTTTGAGAAGAAGAAATGTTGCCCAAATTTTACCTCTATTTGAGTATATGTTTAACAAGAACATGAAAAAAGGTCACCTGAATGTGCCTGAGTTTTCAAAATATTTAAAAATATGTTTTAATGTCTTGCAGATGTTGCACTACCAATTTATCAAACAAAGAGTTATAGTTTTTCTACTTCAAAAATTATAGAGCAGATACTAATTCAAAAAAATAATTTTACAGTATCAAGGATTCAGCTATTAAGTTGTTGTTTTGAGTCAGCAGGTTTTTTTATAGTCTGGAGCACTGAGTTTGAGGGAGATCTTACAGGTACCCATTCATTCAAGGGGGGCCAAGCTGAACTTGTGGAAGAATTGTTTTTCACTGTGAAATTGTATCAGTGAATACCTGCCTGAGATAGATACAATTCAACTGAACTTCATGTGACCTGGAATTTTCTTCACAGCATATCTTGATCATTTAAATTTGGTTAAAAAATATATTAAACACAGTAGGTGACAATAAGTGGTAGGTCTACCAATTTGACAGTTTAATCTCCCTTTCCCAGAAATATCTTTGTTTAAAGGGTTAAACTTTTGTTAGCTCTAGAAAAAGAAGCCTATTCCTTGAGCTATGGTCTACTTTTCCTCTTAAGCTTCTCCTAGGTATGAGCTCTTTACACATTGCAGCTTCTCAAGCTCCTGTTCTACACCTTACATCTCATTTTTAGTCCTTAATTATGTCAACCTTCTTCCAAATGAAGGGTTCCACTGTCCAGGGTCCTAGTTCTGGTAGTGTTAGGGGAAGACTTGCTGCAGCAAAGTTGGACTTCACTGTTCTTTTTTTTTATCACAAAGTGACTCTGTGGAATGGAACATTTTCTCAGTTTGTGTTCTAGATCTCTCTGGTTTCTTCAGCATGTAATAGCAAAAAAAAAGAATGATCTTTAACAAGCTGTTACATTTATGTGTTATATATAATAAAGATATTTTTTTGCTAAAATACTAATTTAGGAAATTAAGATCATATTCTCTGAAAATTATGATCTTTTTCTATAGTTATTTTTATTTTGCATAAAAATGACATCTCCTCTTCAAAAATTAAGCCACAGTGCTTCCAGCTCATGCAATTTGTCCATCCATTTTGCTTTACTTATTTTGCTCTTTATTTGAGTTCTATGATGGGTTAGACATTACTTGAGGATTGTTATGTATCTGCCAATGTGTTTCTTTTGTTTCTCACTTGGAAAATGAGAATTTGATCACAGTGAATACTTTGAGCAGTTAGCAGCAAATACAAGAGGCCTTAACTTTGTGAGAAAGAGTATATCATACTTTGGATGTCTCAGTTAGAATTAATACCTATGATAGGAAGCAAGGGGCTTGGAACTTGAGTGTCTTCTGTTTAGAATGTGTTTTTAACTACATTTGAGTTCTAACAAAATGTTTTTTCTATTGAAACTGAGTTTTTCTCTTTTTTTTTTTTTTTTTTTCTAGATGGACTGTTCATTGCTGCTGAGATTCCTTGAAGGGAAAAAGAGGAATGTTCATAAACCCAGTCAGAATGTCAAAGTGAGAAGAGCTGTGTTAGGTATTGTAGCCCAAGGAGTTGGTCCAAGGGGAGGACTGCAAAAATTCTTCCTCAAAGGAAGTGAAGGCAAGACTTGAGCCACCACTGTCAGAGATCAGTGGCACAGATAATCCAGCACCAGTGGCACACTCCGGGTGTAGCTGTAGTGGTGGTGTTTGTGTGGTGACTGGCAGAAGCAACACTTTTCTAGCAGTGAAGCACTTTTCACTTACCATTTGAAATACAGGGTTTGCTCTTGCAGATTCCTGGACTTTTCTTTTTCATTCTCCAAGCTGATTTTAGAGGCTGTGTTGAACAGGATGTTCAAATAATTCTGGCATTTCCTTAAGGACTGAGTAGGGTTTGAAAACTGGGTACCTTAATCCATCCTTCCCCTTTCAGAGTTGTTTTTTTCCTGACAAATTCTTGTTACACTAAACAAATGAAGCCATATAGCAAACATTTCAGTAATCAGGCCAACATGAAGTACTCATAAATTATCACCAAGCAGCTCTAAATATGTCATAAACTCTTACTGACTGGCTCACAGAAATGTTTATGTAATTGAGAGGAACTATAGAAAGGAAGTTAAGTCTCCTTTTACAAGTTAAATCAACTACAGCGAGATGAAAAACACCCACACATTTGGCTTTGGACCAGCAGAGATGTTCTTCAAAAGCAAACCTTTATGAAATCTTTATTATGAAACCAATGTCAATGTATAAAAAATTAAGTTTTCCAGGTGTCATTGATTGCACTCTGCTTGCATATTCCTTGTACAACAGGGTATCACCTTGATCAGGGAGTTACAGATTCGGAATCATTCCAGCAAATAAATTTTGACATGGTTGGGAGCACAGATGTAATGTAGGATATGTAAAAGCTGGAAAGCTTTGAAAGGGGGCCAAGAAGTCACAGTTCCACAGATGTGAAAAAAGCCACCACACCACCAAACCCGCTGCACAAGATGTTATCTTACACGACATCCCTTTAAAAAAGGTGTAGAAGCTGCAGTGCAACACAGACAAATATATTAAGAGATGATGTTTATAATATTTCAGAGTGCAAATTATGAAGTATAAGAGCAACTGATAAGGGTTTTTAAAGCAAGGAGTGGAATACCAATAAGAAAAGCAAATGAGGGATTAATATTAAACCTGTATAATTAACAAAAAGAAGCTTATTCCATTGATCACAGTGACACAGTTTTGCAATATGATGTTGGAAATATGGCATTGGAAATTGATAATCTTAACAAAACAGGTAGACAGGATGCATTTGTTCAAACTAAAGAATTTTGAATCACCAAGTCTGAAGGAAAAATTACCATTTGTCTGCAACAGATAAGATGAAGAGTCCTGTGAATCTCACCAGGTAAAATTCATAATTCTTTAAAAAATGTGAAATTCCAAAAGGTTGTGAATTGTTGCAGTTCTGGTGTTTTTAAAGAGGTGACCAAGGCAACTACTAACCTGAAGTCAGTCCTGAGGAAAACAGTGGAATGACAGATTTGAGATTATATGGAAAAGTAAAGTCTACTCTGAGCCCCACAGGATTTTTTGAGGCATTACTGACTGCTGTGGTTTTTTGAGAGACTGATTTTGGTAAATGTTACTGACAGATTTCTAATTGTTTTGCTTATGGTTCTTATTTTTGTTCTTAAGGTGTCATTGTCAATACATGAACTTTGGACTACTTAAAGGAATTTGATTTATTATCACACCATATTTTGATCTAAAACAAACTTGTAAAATCATATGCAACAAAGTAATTAGCTCTTAATTCCTACATCTCTATGCAAAATGGAATGTAAACAAACATCTCAGATAAACATTCTGTTTCTGCTTAAATGCTTCCAGATGTTCTGTATGTTTCAAATGTTATGGGTTATTATAAAGCTGAGATCTTTATTTCCTTGTTTTACATGTCTCACCTAAAAACAGGTACAGAAAGGAACTTCAGAGACTCTCTGATAATGTTCCTTGCCTCAGGTCTGCAAAAGTCTGCTCTAGAGAAGGGGCTGTAACGAAATACTAGGATTCAGAGTTGTTGTTGGTCATCTGCAGGTCAGGAAGAATTTCATTCTTGTGCTGTGTAATTTGATCTTTAAATCTTTTCACCTTCCTGTGAGATTGGCTTTAGGATGTGCAGTATTGAACAGAGATTATCTGTACTTTCAGGTGCAATAGATACTCATATTTTTGTTTCCTTTCAGACTGCATAATGCCAGGGCTAGACTTCTGGCTGGGAAAGAGATATCCCCAGAGTATTGGGCAGGAATTGGCAGGAATATTTCCCCCCATCTTTTTGCCTATGGAGCAGACTGTATGTATCAGGAGCTGCAATTACTTAGGTACATCTCTCTAAAGGGTTTTCTTGCCACATCAGGGGCTGGGGATGATGTTGACACTGTAATAGCCTCTTTTCCCTAGTAGTTTAACAATCAGTTGAATTTTCCAGGTTGTTGAGGTACTTAGCTTAGTTAACTCTCCAGGCTTTATGTAAGTATAACTGAGAAATGGCTGTGACAGAGAGATGGCCATGGTGACGACGTAATGGCTGTGACTATGTAATGGCTGTGACAGAGATGGCCATGGTGAATGATCTAATATCTTTTTATACTAACTTCCTCTCATGCATAGCATTCCCAGACACTCGTATGTTTCAGTAGATTCACTCAATTCCAATGCAGAATTGTTCACTTAATCCATCACTGATACTTTTATAGATTTACATAGTGTCTAGGGGGTAAACTGAAGAAAAGAATATGAGTCTTTGCAACATTAACTCATGAAAGAAGTAGTGCTAGGCCTCAACTATATACATTAGGATATTTTTGCTTAGGACATGCCCAAGCCTGACATTCTGTAGCCTCACAATTATCACTATCCAATAATCACAAGTGGAAGAATGCAGACTGCACTGCATCTAATGTGGTTTCTAAATTAGTGTGGTCTATTTCTTTTTTTCCTCATGGTGTCACTATAGGATAAAGTTAATGCTCACTGGGTATTCTCAGTATTGGAACATATTTCCATTTCCTTTGTCTTACTGGCTTTCTGATTTTCTAATATATGTTTAGAAAATATGATAACAAATATACTGCTTTCAAGTTTGAACACATTCTCTCAAGTATTGGCCCATCCTTAACACTGAGCATGAATTTTTATTTTTATTTTCCTTTATTTTTTTCCCCTAAGGATTTAATATTAAAATTAATTTAGCTTTATATAAGGGTGTGGAGAATTTGAGCAGTTCTAATGACTTGAAAGGAGGAAATGCCATGTTAAAAAGGCAAAAAGAAACATATATCTTACAATCAAGGGAGCTTATGAAGTTACACCTGTGACAGACTTCTTCATCACACATAGAAACTATGAATCACAGAATGGGTGAGGTTGGTAGGGACCACAGTGGGCCCAAGCTCCCTGCTCAAGCAGGGTCATCCTAGAGCATGTGACACAGGCCTGCATCCAGGCAGTTCTTGGATATTTACAGCAAGCTTCATCTTTCCTTACGTTGTTGTAATGTGTTTTGTATTCAGCTTTAATGATTGCTAGAAAAAGCAGTTTTCCTATCTAAGCTCAGTGGCAAGAGAAGACAGGAGAGAGATAAAGAGAGAGAATTTGGTTTCATTTACATACTGATGGCATGGATGGCATTTTTGTCTGCCTAGTTGTCACCACTTCACCCAGACCCACATTCTTGAACGTATCTAGGTACCTGACTTCCACAGAAGGAAGAAAGATGTGGCACTCTATAAAGGTTAAGTAGGATTGAGGAGAAATTTGCTTGTGGTCTTTACAAGAGCAGGAGCCAGCTGGAGATGCTGTTTCCTATTCATGCATTTGGAGCACAGCCTTCCTGAGAGGCAAGGACCATAGGCCATTTTTCTGCTTTCCCTCTTCTGCCTCCTCAGCAGGACAGTGGTGTTTGGGCTGGTTGCACTCAGGCTTGTAATGAGGATGAGGGTGACTGTCTGGTCAGTAGGAACGAAATCATCCACCAGTTCCGCAAAATCTACATGCAGTGCTTCATTTGTGGCCAGCCTTTGTCTAGCTCAGGTTATCAAGTTTGAAAGTTAACTAGAAGAACCAGCACATGGTTAACCAGAATCACTGTGACTGGACAGCAGTAAAGTCAGTTTGCTGATTTAGCAAAGAAGTTGTTTCACCTAAAGAAGAGCACTGAACAATTGCAGATCTTTTTAGCAGAAGCCCAAGAATTATCCCCCTGTGCTTTCCAGTGGGCTGAAAATCCTGCCAGGATTTCCAGCCAGTTAAGAGACATTTTTTCTCCTACTCTCTTCAGATGGTCTTTCAGCAAGAGATAACAAATATCCCTCTTCTTAGGTAAGTGCCCACATCTAAATATTGTCTCTAATCCCTGTGCCACGTCTCTCATTAATGTGCTTGTCAGTACCACGCAGTTCCTTCACAGAGTCAATTGTTCTTTGGGCTGGTATTTGGAGATAGTTAATTTACTCTTTCTAGACGGTTGTCTTGTTGACATCTTAGACACCATCTTCCAGTGAAGTGTGAAGCAGGCCAGCTGAACAGCACATATTGAAAGAAATCTAGGGCAAAATTAGAGTCCTGCATGTGGCACAAACTGCCTGTTTTAATCTAGAATGGGAGATAAACTATTCCACGGTTGTATGTGCATTAGTTGTCTAGCATGCTGCTTCTTTTCCAAAGGACAGACAAAATCTTCACAACCTGATGATTCCCTTGCCAGTGGTTACCATTTTATGGCCATGCTGAGATGTTGATTTTAAACTGCAAGGCATGAGCACCTTGTGGCTCTGCAGGAGAAGCAGCCTCTCACAAACTTCCTGGCAGAATACCAGCCCCAGAGATGCTGAGTGTTTCTTCCTGCCAGCTGTAAGCAGTGGCTCTTCTGGCTTTCAATAAACACCAGGACACTTTGGAGGGGTCACTGCATCCAGTCTCAAATGCAACATCAACATCTGCTTTAGGAAACTCTCTAACTCCACAAACACAGAAGTTCCTTGTTCTTTGTCAGGACTTTGTGCAGTTTTAAGCCTTGTCCCAGCAGCAGCTTTTTTACTGTGCCTATGTGGTGGTGCATCCCCCTTTCACACTGGTCCAGACAATGATTTCAGAAATGCTTGTTAGGCCTTGGCCTTAATGAATGACAGCTCAGCTAAGCTCCTTGAGCTTATCAGAAACACTGTGTGCTCCCAGGAACTTATTTTGGCTAATGAGCTCCTGTATTTTGGTGAACAGTCTTGGAAACCTATTTTTCTTGCCTGCCTAAGAATGCAAGTGTAACACTGCTTTTACAATTGAATTTTTACAGAATGTTACTGACCTGAATTGTGGCCAGGATGGAAAATTGCTGTGACAAAAGAAAACACTCTTGCAACCCTGGAAAGAGTGGTTCTAAGTGAGACCCTCTGAGCTCTACTGGACCACAGAGGGCTGCAGCCAGCAATTCCCTCAGAGCAGGACACCCCTCCGAGTGAGAAAATTCTCAAGTTCACTCTTTTTGTAGGACCACTGCCAAAAGCCAATGATGGAGCCTGGGTTGATACCCCCACTCCTTGAGGCCCAACTCTTCACCCTTCAGAATTATGCTAAAGGCATCCAACATGAGTACTTCACTGATCCTAAGAGGAATTTTTCACAGGTGTGTGTCCACACTCCTTTAATGTGTGTCTGCCAAGTGTGAATATAGTATTGCAAATCATTGTGGTTTAAAACCAAACAGCTGCTTCCCTTCTCCCCAATCTCCTCCAGTGAGAAAGGGACAAAAAGGCAGAGATTATGGGTTGAGATAACAATTTACTAGAGAAAAAGCAATGAGAGAAGGAAAACAAACAGTAACAGCAAACAGTACTCATAACAACAGTGCATAAAAGAGGTGATTTACATACAGAAAGGTGCTCACCACCCCCACCCAGCTCTACATGGCCGCCAAGACAAAGACAAAATGGTGGATGTTACCACAGCCCAGCAGCTACACGCTCTTCCCGAAACAAAGGTGTGGTGGATGCTCCTGCAGCTGGTGTCCTCCTTCCCCAAGCCCCAGAAAACGAGAAACAAGGATGGACAAACCTCCCAAGCCGGATTGTCTGACTGCCCTGCTCCATGTCCACATCCCAGGGGTTGTGGGCACCGCTTTGCTCCTCCAGAAAAAAGGAGCAAAATGGTGCCATTCCTGCTGCAGGCTCACCTTCTCTTCCACCTGGACCCATGCTCCCCCATGATGAACCTGGATGGTTTAGAAGAGCAGCTGAGCCACACCCACACATCTCTAGGCTCTGCCCCTCTCAGCAATGGTGAGAGAATGAACTGTCCTTGCCAAAACCAGGACACACATGCACTGTAAGTGCTGATCTCCGTAATTGGTAAGTACATTAGATTCCTGCATAAGGTAGGCCTGTGTGTTACTGTTGTGCTCATTGTATTTTCTAAAGAATCTTAACTTGTTTAAATTAGGCTGTCAGTAAAGTGCTGTTAAAAACTTGAGGCCTAAGCCATTAATCAGGTCTGGCAAAAACATCAACTCTGAACTTTGTGACTCAACAGGAGGGTCCCCCTCATTCCCTTTTATCCTTATGATTTTCCATCCTTAATCTTTTCCTATCCCCATCCTCCGCACAGATAATGTTGGACTAATTTCAGTTGGATTGATTTTAGGTTTTAGTCCAATTTTTCTCTGTATGCTTCAACTATGTAGGTCACAAATAAACTTCATTGTGATTTCATGTTTTTATTAAACCTGCTTTAGCCGATACCTTTGCCAGTGGTTCTTTGAGCAACACAAAACACACATTCACAGCATATTAGAGACCTCACTACTCACACAATTCTTAAGACCCTTTGTCACCCACATCTCATTTGGATTTCGATTTGCTTACCTTCTCATGTCAAATGCAATCTACTTCTGTATCAGCTCTCTTCTTTTGCCTGTTCTCCACCTTCCACTCTGAGTCAGCCATTGGAATTAACTATTGGTTTTTCAGCATCCAAATGCTCCAGCTTTTTCATATGCCCTCCCTGACCTGCCTCTGCTTCCCTTTTACCCTTGAGGTCAAGGGCAGCAATTTTCCTGACTTTCTGATCTTATAGAGGTCTCTGGTTTTTCCCTGCCTTCACTCTTAAGACATTATCCCCTTAATGCCTATGCACTTCCAGCATACCAGGAACTGAAATGAGAAGTCATCTTAACCAAAAAAGACAAAAGATCAAGTGGTAACTATTTTGAATTAGTGAAGTCCTTTTGGATCTGAAGAAAGGACTGCTGAACCACTATCCCATGCTAGAGGAAACCCCATGGACTTCTCTCCAACTGGCTTGCGCTAGAATTGGTGAGTAGCCAGATATGTTTCCTTCTAAAAATCTCAGGTTTCTGCAAATACAGAAGTCTCTGATGTGTGTTAATTCTTATATTTCCTTCCAGTTTAAATCTGCCTGCTGTGGGGGCTTCAGTTGTTCGCTGCCTGTGCCTCAAAACCTTCACACTCAATTCTCTGCCCTACCAGTCTTTCATCTGTCTCATCTTTCATCAGTCCTGCTAGTTATCGTCAGTCTCTCTTGCCCCAATTATCTCTCCCAAATGAGTTCAGCTGCTTCCTGTGCCACCTTACCTGCTTGACATCTCTTTGATGAACCTAGATCAAATTCTTCCTGCAAGGTGGCAGTTCTTCCTGTTGTTTCACACCTTTCCTTTACATCTGCTCAGAGTTTTGCTGCAGCTCCTGTCTCATCCTTTAATTTTAGGGGTCACTCAGCTGCATAAGAGGTGCCCCAGTTTTACACCCTGAAAACCTGGCCCATTTGTACTTTATGTGCCTGAAGTGAATGTGTTTTAATGTAACTCCTGCACAAATCTTTACAGGGTGTGATTAAATATGGGAAGTCAGCAGTTGAGTGGAGCAGGGAAGAACCAGTTAATTGAGGACTTCAAAGTGTGATGTTTTTACCATCTGTAAACAAAATCTGTATTGCAAACCAAAATTCTCTCCACAGCAATTCCTAGGTTTCCTTGGTACAAGATCCAAAGCCCAGTGAAATCAGTGGGGTGAAATAGGGTGGGGATCTTTCACTGACTTTAGTATCCTTTGCATCAGGCCCCTGATTTCCCTTAGCAATGATGAAATGATACACAAAGCTGGGACTGTACAACTTCCTTTTATTTTGTGTGCTTTTATAGGATATAAATAAATGACAAAATTACAAAATTTATAACTGGAAGCCCAAGCATATTTACATAAGTATTTGTTGCAGTGAGGCTACTATTTACTGTTCTCCTATACAATTTTCCTTTTGGTACCATATTTTTAGTGGTTTTTTTTTTTTTTTTTACTGTCAGTTGACTAAGTACATATCAACAGTGAATAAGCAAAAATATGTACAGGGAACTATTTTGTTCAAGTAAATTGAATACTGTATTAAAAGGATGTCATCACTCAGCGCTATGATTAGGTTTAACTAAACCATATACAGTTATCAGTTTTAAACCAAGTTCAATTATCCATTGTTTGGAATATACCAACTGATGATTCTAGCTGAAAAACCTCAGCTGGATATGAAATAATAATTAAAAAAACATTAAGACAACCACACAATTTATCAATATCTCTATAATGAACTTCAAAATGATTCACAATTTGACTGGAAAGAACAATATACGTTAAAATGTCATTTTTCTCCTATAATGATATTTTTACTGTTATAATTTCAGTTCTACATAAATATACATCATGGTATTATACAAATACTCCACAGACATTAAAAAAATTAAAACACTTTAAAGAAAAAGTAAGTAAATCTCATTTAACCAAATATTAAGCAAATGCTTAATTATTTTGTTTCATGAAAACATTTTTATTACTTTGGAATTTTTTTCTTTTTCTTGCTGTTTTTATTTAGAAAATGTTTTGCAGTAGAATTTTATCAACACTCTTCCAAACAAGCTTTCTGTGACAGAAATCTTGATAGCAAAATCCATGGTTTTGACTTTTTTTAGAACCACTGAGATTATTTTTTTAAAAATACTATCAGAATTCATGGCTATAGCAATGTTGAACTGCATAAACTATATGTAGGTGTAGTAGAATGACCATTCCACTTTCATTCCAGACTGATCACACAGAACATCCAGTGCACTGATGCTACAACTCTCATAATTTTCATAATGCTGCAACAGCAGTCATTTACTTAACTTTAAAATAAACAATATTTCTCATAATTAATCTGGCTTCCTTCCATAAATATTCATATGTTTTCCTATAGTACTTCTCTTCCATAAAAATATCTAATAAATGTTTTCTGTGCATTATTAATACCTTTTTCTAACCATTCATAAAACTCTGATCCTTTGCTATAATGCAAGAGGTTCTTATTTCTGTAGAGGATCAAAGGACATCAATGATTACATATAAAATCAGTGCACACAGAAATCAGGGTGCCTAATTTCTTGTCACTTTAATGAATTCTTTATTCAACACAGTAATTATTAATGAATTCAGTGGTTTCACAATAATCTATTTATTAATTCTGGTTCTATTTCAATTAAAAACTGCCAAGATTTAAATAAAAAACCCAATCAAATACTCTACTCATAGGCAGCATTAGTAATAGTTTAGAGACGTTTTGATTTTTTTTTCTTTAAAAAGTAGAATTCTAAAATAAGAAATCAAAGAAAGCACTGTGGCAGAGTCACAAGGGAGAACTGCACGAAAAATAAGGTTTCTCACTCCTCTTGTGGACTTTAATTTAAAAGTCTTCATATAGAATCATTCTTCAGTCAGTGCTGCAGGAAGAAGAACATCACCAGAAATGACTGTCAGCCTTTTTTGTTAGTTACAAGGCCACTCATACAGTGCAGTCTTCCTCTCTGCTGGATTGAAACGTTGCCATAAAGGAAAGGCTGTGCTGTGACTGCTTGGCGTGCAAGGCACAACAAGGAACAGGGGGACAGTTTTGTATCAGAAAATTGTAGTTTCATACTTGGTATTAATGCCTCTTTTGGCCTCTTGTCCAGGTTCAACAATCCAGGGTAGATTCGCAAGAGTCTTTTGTTCGGATGGATCTATCTGCTTTAAGACAAATGCAAACATACAGACGGGTTACCATCTCCGTGCACGGCAGCTTGAGCAGAGGGTTTTTCTTTAAACTAACAGGGCAAATCCCGAATTGACAAAGTCGTACAGCAGCAAGTATGGTGGTGTCTACACTCCCATGTACTCATGGCTGCCTTCTTCTTCCTGTTGAGATCAGAGCTGTGTTTACCCCCAAGCTATAGGGCATCATAGTTCATTAAAGCCACACTTCATCCTGAGAAGTCTGTTCGCTAATGAGACAGACGATGGCATCAGGAAATGTTTCTACTTAAAGTTTTATGGAGGAAGATTCTGTGGCAATGGATGACAAAGTGTACAGTCATACATTTCCCCCCCTCCCTTCCCCTCACCCAATAATTAAGTGTCATAGAGTACAATTCTCACGTTATAGTCAGTGAATATGATACAGTGTGCGGTCATTTTTCTCCTTTCCCTCCCAAATCACCCTGTGCCTGTGTTCTCACTTAATTTATAATAGTTTTCATAATTTTTTAAAAAGGTCTACTGTAAAGAATATTTCTGTCATCTCTGCACTTCAGGAGGGCACTTTTATGGCAATCAATACGTATGCTTCAATGAGCTTTGTTTCTTAGGAGTCTGTGATTAATACTGAAAAGGTATATTGAATCCCAGACCGAAAAAAAAAACCAAAAGAGAAAAAGAAAAGGGTAGGAGAAGAAAAGAAGTTGCTTGGTCTTACAGGATAATTGTTAATTGATCTGGATTTGTAATTTGATTAGGATGATATGCCATGATTGTATACAAAGCAAGTTAGGTGACAGATTAGGGAAGTCCATGAAACTGCAGAGTTTGAGAGGTATGCATTGATTAAACTGAATTAATTAAAGTTCAGTAATTACTATAAGACACAAGACTAACCAAGCAACATCTTATTCTGGAGAAATCTGAAATAAGCAGTTGTTTGAAATGGCTGCCAGTGTTGTGGTGACACAACCCTGCCAGCTGATGAGCAGAGGTGGCATGATGGAGCATTTCTGACTCAATATTTGTACAGCTTCTAGTATATAAACTCTTAACTGTATAGCTGAATTTTGGATTTTTTTGCATGCATTACCACCTTCTACTTACCACTGACTTCCGAATACTAACGCGTGGTTTGGGAATAGGTTTAGAGGGTTTGTTTTCAAAGCTTTCGGGGAGGGTTGAAGAATGACCCCCTTTTCGTGCCTGTAGTGCAAGCTGATAGGCCACCTCAAATGCTTGTCCTAGTGTAAGAATGATTTCATAAGCTAAATTCTGGAACAAAACAGAAACAGTTAAAAATGAGGTGAGGTTGAATTATTGTCAGATACAAAAAGTAGGGTAGTGATTTGCAAGGCAAATAATTAAAATCAGGCTGGTAATAGGCTCTTCAGTCTCTGTGATGTTTACATCTGTCATTTGATTTCTCATTGATTAAAAACAATCTAAAAGTAATTTATTGTATTGAAAGTAATTATTTCTAAACCCCTTGAAAACATCTTACTAAACATGAAAACATGAGTGGGTGAGTGTGTTGTCATCTCTTTTTAGAACAAGTATATTGACCTTCCCACTTTCCCAACTCATCCCATATCTGCTGTTCTCGGGATCCAGCCCCTCCTGCACTGCTGCAATGTGACATTTGGCCTCGCTCTATTTCAGAGCTCCTGTGCTGACCCTTCCTCCTGCAGAGCCAGCAGCCTGACTGGCTGCTTCCCTGGGCACATGCCTTGGGATGCTGTGTGCTCACCAAGCAGCACAGAAGAGCTGCAGCCTGGCTGTGATGCTTTCAAAGGCACAAAGAGCCAGGGCTGGAAGTGCGTACCCCGAGTGAGAGATGCAGTGCAGGCAGCTGTGTGTGCAGTCAGTGCACTGCTTCAAGTGTCTGCTGCAAGTCCCAAGGAAACCTTCTCATGGGCTTGTTTTCTGGAAGTAAAACTGAGCTCAGTTGTGTACAACACTCCTGTTAGCAAGGGGAACGGAGGTTACTGGGCATAACCAAAAAAGTCAGGCTGTTATGCCTAAAACCTGTTCAGTGTTATAAGTGGAATATTTTAAATCTTCTTCAAATGTGGGGAAGAAAACTTGTTGAAATATTTATAAAGCATGAATGAGTTATCAGAGGGGTTGATATAAATATATTTTCAGTGCAGTTATACATCAATGAAAAAGCAACTGGGAGTTTCAAACCTTACTCTAAACGGCAACTGAAGTCCTATGGTAATTTTTCTTCAGGTTTGTGGGTTTGTTTTTGTATATTTATTTTCAGGCTCCTACTGGAGCCTATTTTTAGGCTCCTACTAGAGCCTATTTCTGGGCTACCAACTCTTCAATAATCTTTAGAACTCCTGCAGAGCAAAGGCAAGCCTGTTGGCTTGCCTCCATATGATGTCCTACAGTCTCCTTGGAATAATTAGTAAATCTTTGATATGATTCAGATGTTACTCTCTCCTTCCTCAATCTCCACAGTCTATAGTAGGAAGCAATTCTGCATTTTTTTAACCTAGGTGATCCCTTAAAATTCCCTGATGCTTTTTCCAAATGAGTTATGTCTTTATAGTCAAGTCTAACTGTTAAATTTGCATTAGTGACAAAGCAATGCAATTCACTTGGAATTACACTATTTTCAGCCCCTTCAATCATTAAAACAAAGTTAAATGGACAAGCATTGTATTTCATGCCTTACACTTTAATTTCCCTGAAGAATTTCCATTCCTTTTTTTATCACTCTTGTATACTGACACAATCCAAGCTAAATTCAGCATATTTTGCTCATTATAAGAGCTTCTTATAAAGGTGCCAGTTCTGCTCTGTGTCAGGTCAGACAGAAAACAATAACACTCCTGCTCTGGGACTTGCTCTCTGCTGTTACAACTACAGTCACAACAGCAAGCCAGCCAAAATTTTATAGCTTCCCAAATAAAAATGCCTGATTTAATTGCTGTAGTCTCCAAATTATCTCCCCTTTAACTTCAAGGGAAACTGTCCAGAATTGAAAAACACCAAGGCTGCACTTTGCCAGTGGAATAATAAAAGAAAAACTAAAGAGCCTGTTATAAAGTGCTCTGCCTTTTAGTGGAATGCTGGCCAAGGAATTAAGAGCAACAGAGTATAGTTGTTAAAAATGTAGAGAGTAATAAAATTTCAAATGGAGTGTAATTTAAGTGGGATATTCTAAAGAGAGATGTCTTTAGAATCAGAGAGCCTACTATATCATGATGGGATTGTCTGCAGTGGATATTATTAATATTACTGAGGAATCCATCAGCAGGACAAGGTGTAGGAATGGCTTGTTGGAGAATATGCAGGCTGCATATTCTGAGAAAATACACCACCCAGCTTGGCACACAAAAAGATCACTGAGACAAGCCTGAAAATTCAGGAGATAGGACCAGAGACAGACTGAAAGTTTGCCAGACTGAGCCATAATTTAGTTTAAGTCCTGCATCTTGTATAAAATCACTATTATCTGTTTTCCTTTGTTGTCTGTAAAATCAAAAAAACAGGAGTGCCTGGGACCTGAAAACCATAAGAAACATGTAACTGCTTCTCTGGTTAATAAATATTTGAAATATAGCAAATAAAATAGAACATCCACTGTTCTGTTCAATATTTGAAATGCAAACTGAGACATAACTTGTACATAAATTTCATACATTGTATACTGTGGTAGAGCCTTGACAAAGGGAAGTCTGGAAATGGAGGCAAGGCGGGCTTTAAAACTGTACCTTGCGAAATTTTAAAAGTTATCTGGGAAAAACCCCATAAGTAACTAAAGTTGGTTTGAGGAATTTCCCAAATAATAAATCCTCTTCTTCCCTCAACCCTTTTCCTCTTCAATATTCTGTAATAATGTCTGATGTTTCTGCAATTTTGATTGTAGAATTTTAACTCTGAGTTAAATGTACAGTTACTCCTACATAGTATCAGTAATGCTTGTGGTTGCATATGACTACACCAAAATACTTCCCTACCTATAAATAATTTATTCTTGCCCACATTTCCTGAGAAACTGAAGAACCCAAGAGAGTGATATTTTTCATAACATTGCATATATTGTATTACCAAAATATATATGGTTTAAAATGCCTTACATCTTATTGTGGATTTATACCATTTTAAACCTTAATTTTCTTAAAATGATTGTACTTCTACCCATTGGCAAATGGGTTGAATTGTTTCTATTAGCAAATGGGACAATCAGTTTAACATTAGGCTTTAAATAGAAAATTTAATTCACGCTGTGCTTGCACCCATAGCTGCATCTAGCATAGTTTTTATGCATCTAGCTAGTTTTTATAGAGCTCTTACTTGCATCAAAAATGCTAGCTACTGAGGGGAAAAAAAACAACACAAAAAGATATTTGAGTAGGTAACACCCAATTGAGGATTAGGTTGCAGGAGAAAACTAACTTAAGACAGTTAAAGTTTCCATATTGCTTAAAATAGCCATTTAAAGTGCTTGGGATATTAAATGTTCCTCCTAAAGTACAGGAAGTGGGCAAAATGTAATTATTCCTGGATCACTTTTCTTCCCTTGCCAAGAAAGGAGATGAATTTCATCTGCAATACCTGAGTCTATATTTCTGCTTGATTACTAAACCTATAAATGAAACTGCAGTACTTCAAAACCATTAAGTGGAATTTAAATAGACCAGGAGAAATAATAACCTCACTCAATCAGTCTAATTTCAGTTGTTCACACATCACTAAAACCTGTATCATGTAGCATCTTGTTGATCATTTTCTATCTATTTTTAACACAATTTTAAAGTTTTCCTACTCCCCTACATTTAGTGGATACTAAAATGTCAGCAGAGAATTTAAATAACAAAAGCACTCAACCAAAATGCTAGAATTCCTCTAACCTACCTGTACATCTTGTTATTTAAATTCTCCCACACACTATTGCTGTTCAGGTTAACTATTTTCCCAGTTCCAAATAAAAAGATGCAGTTCAAAGTACCCTGTTCTTTTGATTTAACCTATTTATATTCATAAAAGCATGTTTCAAGAATTCATACACATTATACTCTATTAAAATATTTTTTCCTGAATGAGTTTGAAGTTTTAATAGCACCTTAAATTTCTCTTGTGCATAACTCAAAGAGTAAGTTTCCTTGAAAGTTTTGGACCATAAATTTGGTGAACTTAGTTCACCAAATTGAGCGGAAAACTGCATAACTGATTAATTGGTATGTGTTCATGATTTCTTGAAACAATAATAGTTTGTGTATCCCCACATGAAAAATATAAGTATAGGAAGAAATGACTAATTTTCCATCAATATAATAGGAGCTCCAAGGACTTTTGCTGAAGTAACATTTTGAGATATGTAGGCAAGAATTACAGAACAAGGAAATAAGAATTAAATAATTAATTTGCTACTTTCAAAATAAAGGCAATCTTTTGGTGTGTACTGACATTTCAGAATGGCTGGCCAAACTTACTTGTTACAAACTTTTGGAAGCCTTAGGCTTGTAGCTTAGGTTATGAGAATTACATGTCCAGACTTGCATGAAAAGCCACTCACTAAGTTTACAGTTAATGGCTGAGGTGACAGAGGTGACTTATTTCCACTGGGAAATGAGATATCAAAGAAAATCTTTGCTCTGCTCCAGAAATGTCCCTTTGCTATCCCATAGTGATCTTTTCCTGGGGTAAATTAATGATGCCTTCCACTAATCACCATGAATACATCCTAAAAATGTTGTAACAGAGCTAAGTGACTATGACAAATAGAAAGAACCATTAAATGAAGTATCTTCATACTATAAACTGACCACATCAAATGCAGTGAATACGTGGCAGTAGTGGTGATTGGTCTTCAAGTCTTTAGTGATGTACGCAAACGTAGAAAGGTCCTCGGGGTCTTGTGCAGCACAGGAAATGTTACGGATTTCATGTTCAGCAATAATATTCTGTTTAAAAAAAAATGTTTTCAATCAATTTAAGAATTAAATTTAAAAAGGTGCAGGTTTAGATTCACATTTGCATTGATCTACTGTACCACAGTATTTCAGAAACGTCCTAATAAGAAGAGACTTAATATATCACATGTGATATCTTACACAGGTATTCAGAATTTTGACCCTCTCCAATTGCCAATTGTCTGGTAGGAAACCATTATATTCTAGAGTCTTCCCTATGAGACCACTTGTGCTTTGCAGTTTATTCAGGTTCCTTTGACAAAGAGACATCTTTCCTGGCACACAGGACACAACTTCATAAGATGCTGGTATATGGTGCTTCGAAATTGTATTAATAGGTACAATTTCAAAGCGCTATACCAGCATTTTATGAAGTTCTGGGCTTTTGTATAAAGATCAAAATGGGACACTGTTTCAGTCTACTGACAGACAGGATCTGCTGAAACCCAGCAAGCTCAATGGGCAGGGTTTTGAACACACTATTTGACAAATTTTAGTTATAATTCTTCAGGAGGAAAAAAACCCCACCAAACACCCCTTACAATTGAAACTGTGAGAAATTTCAAGGATTCTGATTACTAAAATAGCAACTACAGCTTATCTGCACTTACTGACAGCAGCATCCTGTAGGAGAGATGCAGGAAAATGAAACCATTCATGCACTGAGCCACACTACTTGCAACAGCCACTGTAAGCTATAGCACACTACTGGGAGAGAGGGGGGCATGTCTGTCCAATGGAATAAAAAAAGGCTGTCTTAAAGCTTTGGAGGAAATTATGAATACTCATTATATAAACTGCTGATGTGTTATTACTGTGCTCAGGCCAAGGGAACCATGAAGCCAGAGAAGAAGATACAGCAGAGTGGCTTATGATGAGGCCTTGCTTCAGCAACACACATGTTTCAAGTGGTTTGTTTAAAGAGAAGAATGATTCATTGAATAGGAATTTACTTAGGGGTTATTTTATATGACTTCTTGAATTTTACCCCTGCTGGCTGTAGCTCTGGCATTTCCACAAAAGCCCACAGTGACATACCCTGCTGCAGCATGACATCACTCCTGCCTCATGGAACAGGTGACACCTGTAGTGTCCCAGTTCCTCACACAGCCACCACTTGCTGCTGCCATGGTGATATCTGTCCAAGTTAAAACAATCTCTGAGCATATCTGGTTTTCCCTCACCCCTTTCCTTTCCTTCCTACCTCATTTCCTTCACTTCCTTTTTTTATTTTTTTTTTTAAATACATGCAACTAAGTTACTTCAGATGCTTTGCTGTATCTTCTCTCATTTGCTAAGTGGCAACTTTCCCCCTTGGACGTAGGTGCCAAGTTAATGAAAAGAAGTATTAACATATCTAATTGAAGAAATCATGACTTAGGAAAAATCCTAATAAAAAGCATACCAAATTTCATATTATGGAAAAACTGAGATAAGGAAACTTTACTGAAGAAAAGAAATAATCCTCTTAAATTGTTGCAACATACTTGATTATTTCTGTTTAATGCATTATTCATAAAGATGACAAAACCAGTACTTGTGTTTCAATATATGCCAATTTATAATGACATCTATAATCTCTGCTCAACAATTTCTTGCTTTTTATGTTACTTGAAGCATTTTATTTTCTTTGTTCTCAAATTGATAACTTTTACCCTCAATAAAGATTTTGATGAGAATTAGAATTATACCAAAACCAGGGATTTAGATATCCACAGATGGAATTGTAATGCACTGTCATTGATGTAGTGTTGGCAACACTGTAGTTCAGAAAGCAGAAAGAATTCAAGCTTGGAAGGTGTTAAAATCATGTGCGAAGTATTTATGCCAAATCATGAGCCACAATGTAATCACCTGAATTTATGCAGCATATGTGGAAAGGGCTCTGCTATGCTGAAACTTTTTCTAGGTGACTTGGGGTTGACACAAGGATTTACATTAATTATTTTAATGTTTTAAATTTAAATCAAGTGAATTTTAGAAACATACACATATCAAATCTACTTTGAATAATATAAAGTATACCTACATGAAATCTTCTAGATAGAAATTGGTAGTGAAATTGAGGTTTTTCCCTAGCTGCTCTAGGATGTCCTCTGTGATCTCCTTTCAAAATTAAACATTTTTCAGTGCATGCCTTTACTGTCTCCTACTGTCACATTTCAGTAGACCACGGTCTTATTCTGTAGGAAGTAGAAGGCTATGAACCAGCTTCCTGTTCTGGGTACATTCCTCAGACACTGACTGACACTGCACAGTTGTTCTAAAAATTGTCTTTCACTCTGGCAAGAGAAACCTCCAGTGCTTCTCAAAAAGTGGGGAAGCTGAAAGTCAGTTGTGGTTCTGCCAAGGAAATACCTTGGAGAGACCAGGCTTTTGCTAAGCAGCCTTCCTTTTGCTTGCCTAACTCATGCCAGCCAATCTCCCTTCTGGCAGAAATCACCCAGAAGTTTGGGTGAGCTGTGAGCCATGAGAAAATGCTGCGAGTCTGCTTTCTCCTAAGCACTAATTTGTTTCTGGCCTCCCTTGCACAGAAATGGTGTCATGCCAAACTCCGAGGTGCCACTGAAATAGCTGTCATGGCATGAGGTCAGGGCCCCTTCGTCACCTGAAACTTTGCCTGCTATGACTGGGAGGACAAATTCTTAGCTTGGTGGCACAAAGGAAAAGGATGGGCAGCCATGAGAGCTGAGTTTCCAAGCACAGAACTGCTAGCTAGTTTTGTCAACTATAAGCTCATATGGAAGCAGCACAGGTCTGGACAGCCTCTCACCTTAGACAGGGCTAATCTGTCTGGGTCTTGAAGGAATTGGGAACAGCACTGTGGACAAGGATGATAACAATGCTTCTGGGAGAGTTGCAGGCTATTACCTGGTTTTTACAGAAGGGAAAGGCAGTGCAAATTCTGAACTAGAGAGAAAACAATCTACTGCTTGAGAAAAACATTGGACTGTTGGCATATTTAACTCCATCAAATATATCTGTTGCACCACTAGGTTTCAGTGGGACATCTAGAGTCAACTAATGCAATTTGCCAAACTTCTTTCAGCTTTCCCTCTTACATAAGACTCTATGCACTGTGCAAAGAGACACAAGAAGCTCCTTTTGTTCTCCTGGGATTTTTTGTAAACCTAAGGACACTGCAGTTACATCCTTTATGCTACAGAGGAGATTTAAGAGCTAAAATCAGTATTATCCAAGTTGGAGTTAATGCATTACAACATCCTGATTTATGCCCTACACATCAGAGAACATAAAAAGAATGAGGGTTGTAGAAGCTCAGTTTTGAATCAGTGGAAGGAGAAAGGAGCAGACAGGAACTCCTGGTTCCTCTGCTCTGGCAAACACGCCAGACTTGAAACAACAGTAATTTCACCTTAATTTTCCCATTATGCCATCTTCTAACTCTAAATATGGCTTCCAAACTCTAGCAGAAGTTCACAAGACTGCTTCCATCCACTACTTAAAGCACAGTTCTAGTTAAACTTCAAAACTGACTGATTTGGCAAGCTTGAAGGCTATTGGGTTAGGTGTACTGTGTGGTCTGAATGTTCAGCAACACAAAGCTGCTATATACATTATTAACCTGGTCAGGTAGCTGGGCTGTCAGATTTATTTTCTATATTGCTTAGTCAGTTTTAGTCACATAGCAGAAAATATAATTTCTTTCCTGTTCATATAAAAGCACCAGTATGGATTGTATTTCCTTGCCATTTTAGACATACAAAGAAGAGAAATTAATGCATTACTTTACTTCTCTTCACAGAGTTTGTACATTTTACTTTGGCTAAGCAATAATCCATTGCTCTATCCATCACTGAGTTCTCTGATCTCTTAACTTCTGCTTTTGTGGTTTTGATTGGGGTTTTTTAAAGATTTGAATGTATTTAGAAATGTAAGAGACAAAGCACATGAACATTGCCATACAGGAAGATGAAAAGAAAAAGGAATAGCAACAATTAAGAAACTGCTGCAGTTCAGGAAGTTAAATGGCTAGCATCAAGAAAACAGCTCACAGAAAGGCTGTGGTATTTGAATGTCTGGAAAGGACATTCAAGGCTTGTGTTCCTTATTCTTAGAATGGCTGGCCCTGGATAAAACTGCTTCTTTATTCTTTATTCAGACATCTTTTTTTTTAAAAATTAAATTATATTATGAACATATACACACACACACACACACACACACATCACATATATATATTCTACATATTTATGGAACTGTATAGGAAAGAATATGGTAGAGGATTCCACAGAGGCTCCCTGCTGAACATCTTTTGTGATAAGCTTGCATATAAGAGCAGAATGCTGGACACAATGTTCTCCAAATAAGCCATTAAAGCTGCTTCACTTGCTCTCCAGACTGAGTTTGACAATTACATTACATCCATTTTGGGCAAGAGGAGAAAAAAATGAGAGGAAAACACAAAATGCAAATCTGCTCCCTCTCTGGCCCGGCCTTTATAGGTATTACTATTACCCCTAGTTGTAAGAAACAAAAGGTAATATTCAGTAATTGCACATACCTTATTTGTAGCATCAATAAATTTGACTCCCTTGTAAGAGACAGACAGGACAATAGTTGGTACTTTCTTCATTTGTTCTGTAGACTTCTGAAATCAAAACGAAGATACTATTATTCTTAGAGTTGTGTTGCATTACAATAACAGTGCTCTCTTCTTCTGATTAAATACCTAATTTAAATAAATATTTTACTTTTTCTTCAGCCAGCTGTGCTCTGGGTTTATGGTCTCTTGTAGTTACAAAACTAAAATAGCTTTAAGTTTATTGTGAGGATAATAAAAATTCTCCTTTTTTTTTTTAGCACAATGAGAAGAAAATAAAGTAACTTTTCCAGGCTTAAAAAAAACAGTGTTTCTCAAAATATGCCTCATCCACTGCTGCCTCCCTCCCCTCTCCTGCCCTTCCCAGCTGTAAGAATCAACAGGACAGTACCTCTTGTAGTACCATTTCTTTGCTGCAATTAGTTGTTATTTAGAAATATTTCCCTGTTTTTCCCTTCCTGCAGCTGTATTTGTGCCATGAGGTATCCTTGCAGCCCGCCAGGCCTGCCAGTCAGTCTGTCAGCCCAGCGCTGTATCTTGTCAGTCTGTCTGTCTGCACTTCAGTGCAGCTGCTACTGGAGGCTGCTTTACACATGAATTAGCACTGAGGCTCATTCTGCATTCTCTCAGTGCCAGGTTCTCCTACCTACAGTTCATGCCCTCCTATAAGATTGTTTTTCCTTTTATGCTAGTCTTCAGCGTGATGCACACAGCAAACATATTTCCCGCTGAACAGACTGGGAAAATATTTGGGGCAGATTTAAGTTCTCTGCAGAAAAAAAATGTTCTTTAGTTTACAGGTAAAATTTACTAGAACAACCCCAAAACCAACAAAACAAAACTCCCAAATGTGGCATAATATTTTATAACTGATTTGAATTATTTTAAGGTCGACAACAATGATGGACTAGACTATTCTACACATTAGACTATTCTATGGTAACATTCAGAAAATGCTTATTTATGGGATTATCTGCAAAAAAAAAAAAAAACAAACAGAGATCAGTCAAATATTTTCCTGAGAGGAAATGAACTATTGACAGTTACAGGTAAACATGAAGAAACATCAGCACACAGAAGGAGAGTGTAAACACACTGACAAGCCCAGAACTGGCACATAGGAAGATCATCAAAGCAGCTGAACAAAAGTAGCACTGGTGGCTTTGTATTATTCAAAAAAAGCCCAAAGAAGCAGAGATGGAAACTTGAAAACACAAACTGTAACTAAAAAATACGTTTGAAAAAATAGGCAATGCTAACGCTAGAGAGCAAAATAAACAGAAACTTAAAACAAAAAACCACCCTGTGATGTCGTCTCCTTATTGGTTCTTGATCCTCCCAGAATCAAACAAGGCTCCATTTCTGTCAGCATAAAATTCAAAGCTACAGATCCAGCTATGTTCTGCTATTAGTGTCCATGCAGGCTAAGACCTCATATTAAAGTTTCAAGGAGAGCCCCACCCATCTGTGTAATAGAGAGGATTGCTGGATCTCTCTGTATCAAATGACGAGAGACTTGAGACAGCAACCAAGAGTCAATTTACCCCAGAGAAAACTCCTTTCACCCAGAATGCTCGCCCCTTTTGAGAAATGAAAGCTTAAATGATAAAACATCCTGAAGAATTTTAACAAATTCTGAAGAAGGACACTAATCTGATTTGCATGCCTCTGAACTGAGTGGAGTGGTATCCCTGCCAAAAGTAGAGCAGGCAGCTACCTGTGTGTATATATGTGTGTCACTTTAACAGATCTTTAAAAAGATCTTTTCATAAAATTCAATTTCAATGCACAGAAAGCATGACAGTGACTGTACAGAACCTGCAGTACATACATCTATCAAATAACAAGCAATAAACCCCATCTATGCTCATACTAGACAAAATAGTCACAAATACGACAATATCACTTTAATTGTGTGGCAGGGCAGCAATCATTCAACTTTTGTCCTTTCAATTTAGTCCAACAGCTACACACAAGAGAGCTTTCTTTTCCATTTTGATTATTATAATTACCTCCTTCCTTGCCTCCTTAACAGCAAAATTCCTTTTCTCCAACATGCTATACAAACACAGGTACTAAGTTCACATATTTTAGTTTTTCAGTATAATTCCCACTGTCTGGTATTTGCCATAAAGGTGAAGAATCCTGTTGGCTAGGCCACATTGTATTCATTACCTCTTTCCTCTAGACCTTTAGTTTGTAATTTAATCATCTTCATCTGCTCCACATTCACCTGGGTCTGTCTTGACCAGACCTGACCTCTAGTATTTAATCAGGGTTGCAAACTGCCAGAAGACTGTCTCTGAGTGAAACAGCTCATCAAGATGCTATTAAATTACAGCTGGAAAATTAGGAAACGAATCAGAGACTGATGGACATTTGTAATTTATTAAGCCAAACCATCTCAGCTGGTAAGGAGCACAGGCTATTCCTCATCAGCTTGCAAACCATACAAACTCCAGGATTTGTGCTGGAAGGTGTTCTGGAAGACTGCAGTCCAGTGTAGAATCCGGGGTAACAATTCTGCACTTGTACTCTCACTGAAACAACCTGCTGGGCAGTGGAATAACATCCTTTGTTATTACAACAGTGCCATCGAGAAAAGCACGCAGCTCTATTCCCTGGCTCGACTCTTAGTGATACAGTAACTGAGGTCCACCAGATAATTATAATTTCCAAGCAGTTTCCAGGCTTTAACAGTTTAGAGTTGTCATGGTGAGCTCACACTATTTGCTTGTTGTTCCTTTCTTTTTAATGAAGGAGTGGTGTGCCAGAATGAATTCAGAGATACAGTATGAATAGCTTTTGCTCAGGCCCTGTAGGTGCTTTGGCTCTGAATTCTAGGAAGCTGAGATGAAGTCCCACAGATTCCTTGGTCAGACATTTCACACCTCTGTGCAGGCCAAGTGGGCATCTCTGCCCATGTCTGTGCCCAGAATCTGAGAAGAAGGTGGGACACAGGAGTCAGTACTCCCTTTCCTCAGGCTTTTCAGGTTCTAGCCACTGTACCAACTCCATGAGGACACAATGAGATGCAAAATATTCTTGTCCATCTGGTGTCTCTATGGGAAGCACATGGACTTGAGCCAAAGTTGTAGGAGCCTCAGCTGAAGGCCGGCATTGGATGTCATGTGCATGCTGACATATGGTCTCATGCTCCAAGGCATGTTCATACCATAGTAGCAGGATTAGATTTCATCTCACAAAGAAGTAATCATAGCGACAGGACACTGTCTTTGGGCAACTGCTCACTAGCCTGGAACTGGTCATAGCTCCTGTGAACTCCACTGTTTGTGACTGTAACTGGCTCTTCATTTCAAGACGCTTCTTTAGGAGAATCACCTGGGTGAACAGCAAGCCTATTCCAGGCTCCTTGCCAGGGCCTGCTGCTGATCAGCTGGTCACCCACGTCAGGACAGATGTGCGTGCCCCATCTCCATGGGTGCACTGCTCCTGCAGGCAGGAGCCTCTGTCTGCACAGGCTGCACTGCCACAGAGACTGAGCTTTGGTGCCACCTCTGGAATCCTTGCTGCCAGACAGGTAAATGACTACGTGAAAGCAGGCCATGTATAATTCAAGAACCATAAAACAGGCTTGTGTGCATACACAGCAACATAGAAGAAAGTAACACCATCCTAAATCTAATGTGACATATGTGCCGCTTCCCCAGACTTCTCAAAAGACACAGAGCATCTTTCTCTTCAGAACAAGGAACATCTGGAGCACCAGTCTTGTCTGTATTTTGATGCAGCTGCTGCAATGAAGCTGCTTTATCCCCTCAGCACCCACAATGCAGATGAGGTGAGTGGAAGAAGGTAGAAGGTACCTTCTGCATAACTACCTGGTTACTAAAGTGGCTGCTTTTACAATAAAGGTCTGAACTTGAGACTGTTCTGAGTTTGCATCTGAACCCACTGCTGCCATTATGTAGGAGAGTGCCAAAACCCTGCATAGGCTAGGAGAGTGCTGGTCCCAATTTCTCCTTTTGAAATGGGTCACAAGGAGATGCAAGAGCAGTAGTGCCAGAGAGAGCAAGAGAGGGAGTGAAATCTTGCTTCTCATCTTGTTCATGGGTTTTCTTTAGTTTCACTAAAAAAAAAAATCACTCTCCTATCCAGAGCCTAAACTTATTTTCATTTTACTACAAATTGTCTTAAGTAGGTAAAGCATTTCCACTTGCATATTGATTTTGAGTTAAAGGCTGTGCAGAACTGCTAGACATTTATTTAGAATGTAAAATAAAATCCAACTAATTTGTGATCCACCCTGCCAGCATGCCTAACAAATCTAGGTAGTTAACAATGACTTAAGAAGCAGAGGACTTAATAAAGTAATATAAACTAGCAGTTTATTTTTAAAAAACAAATACAAAACCTTCAACCCTGAAGGGCCTTTAACCTTTTCAAGACAGGATTGTACCTAATACCTTATTCTATGCAGAACTGAGAGCACTAATTCAAAATCTTTGAATGTTCCTGCAGTGTACAAACAAACCGTGGTATCTCTGGGCACACATCCACACAAAGCAGCTGAATAAGAAATTCAGAAACACACATAGAATGGTGTCCAAGTAAGATGCTAACAAATTCCCTTGATATACTGTCGCATATGGTGTAACACAGCCCCCTCTGAAAATTTTTCATCTCATTTATTTATTTTCTGCAAGAGGAAAGGGAATACACTGGTACTTCCACTTTGCTATGCTGATCACTTCAATATACTTATACATGCATTTATAACTAGATCACTCAGCTTTCATACAGTGGCCAAAATGAAACAGATTCACTTTTAGGTTTATATGTGATTATATTTGATATTGCAAATACACAGGAAAGAAATATTATTCAGCTATGACAAGTCACTAACAACCTCATACATACATAAATTCCAAGTAAAAGTTTATAAGCCTGTAAAATCTTAAGTCTTCATCTTGGCTTTCTACTTTTGCAAATGAATCTTCAGTCCTATATTGATTTTTAATATCTATATGAACACTGTAGCTGGCAATTCTATCCAATATGTATTTGAATCCACTTCATTATAAGAATCTGAATATTTTCCCAAACTGGTAGCAACTATTAATTCTAAATGGCATCAGACTGCACATTTTAAAACATGTGTTAGTACCACCTACTATCATACCAGTAAGTCTGGTATTTATTTAAGCTTATGAAACTTTACTAAATAGTCACAGAATCAGTGAAATCTCAGTTGGAAGGGAACCAGAAGAATAATTGAATCCAATCCAACTCCTGCCCAAAAGTTACACCCTTGCCTGAGAGCGTGGCCCAAACCCTTCCTGAGCTCTGCCAGGCTGGTGCTGTGACCACTGCCCTGGGGAGCTGTGCCAGTGCCCAAACACCCTCTGGGTGAAGAACCTTTGTCTAATACCCAACCTAAACCTCCCTGGACACAACTTCAGGCCATTCTCTGGGGTCCTGTTAGTGACCAGCACAGAGAAGAGAGCAGTGCCTGCCCCTGCTCTTCCCATAATGGGGAAATTTCAGACTGCCATGCAGGAGCTGCCCTCAGTCTCCTCTTCTCCAGGCTGAACAGATCAAGTGTCCTCAGCTGCTCCTCATAAGGCTTCCCCTCAAGGCCCTTCAACATTCTCATGGCCCTCCTTTGGATGCTCTCTAACAGCTTTATTTCCTTCTCATAGTGTGGTGCCCACACAAGACTCAAGGTGAGGCTGCAGCAGCGCGGAGTAAAGTGGGACAATCACCTCCCTACCTCCCTTGACCAGCTGGGGAAGAGGAGCTTGAGTGAATCTCTTTGACAAGATCATGCAGGAGATGAAATAGAAATAAAAAGTCTAAGTCCACACATGACCAGTTAGTTTTGAAGCCAATGTGCCTTTTAACAAATATTTACATACAATTATACAATCTGCTTTTTAACAAATACTAACTTCTCTCAGCCCAAAAAGTTTAAAAATGCATTACTGACATAATTTAACACTTCTTGGAATAAAACTACATCTGCAATCCTCGTGGTACAAATCTCTTTACTGCTCTACAATTAGTGGATGCCTCCAAGCTACATTGTTAATATGAACAGTGCACCTGGGGTGGTGCACCTAGTTGAGAGTGAGATGGTTTTTTTTTTTTGCAGTATCTCTGAACATTTCTCTGCATTCCAACTGCCCTTGAGATTCCTCTTAGCCAGAATTCAAGGACGCACAATCCTCTGAACACATGGTACAGCATGATGTGGATGTGCATAGAGACTGAATGTTCACAAGATCTTCCACCACTGCTTATTTTTTCCTTTTGAGTAATATCCATGTGCCTGTTTCACTGCAGACCCTCTGAAAGCAGTGGCCACACAAGAGAGAGACAGAGCTACAAGTCTCCAAAGAGCAGAGACTGAAGAATCTAAATCCCAAAATAGTGTTTGGTGCTGACATGGTATTTGCTGAGAGAGTTTCACCAGAAGGCATATGCAGACTTCTGCTTCTGGAGGAAAAATGAAACAGAGATTGAAAAGCAAGAAAGGGTTTAGCAGAAACAAGGAGATTGCCATCTAAATTCGGTTCTTTCCTTACATAAGAAGAAATGAAAGGAGGAAGAAAGGCCCTAGATGCTGCCTGTTTTCAGTGAGTCAACTCTGCCTCACTTTCCAGAGATAAGAGAATCAGATTTTATAGCAACTCCAACTTTGACATTTTGGTCTTAAGTCAGCAAGACATTGCACCAGCTTTGTGAACAGAATTATATTGCTGGTTCCTCAGAACTTTGACCTAAAATTTCAGAACCTATTCCTAGCAAGAAAATATTTAAGAAAGAAATATAATAGTCAGGAAGGTGGCAGGATCCAAGAACAGAATTAAGGTTCCCTTCTGCTGCAGTAAATATTTGACTGGTTTAGACAGTTCAGTTGGTGTGTGCAACATCAGTGATTTAACACAGCTGCAAAGAAAGAATCTACCTTGTTGCTGTGCTCATGCCAGTAAATATAAAACAATCCCCTTCCCACCTGTCAAGGAATTCCGATGTGTAAATGCCAAATTAAGTCTTCTGTAGAGAACAAGTCTCTTTCCAGCTCAAAATTTACTTTAACCCTTGCCTTTATTTTAATGCAATCTTATTCTCCTTTCATGTTCCTATGATAAATTGTGATGAAGGCAGCAATCTGATTGAAAACTCAACTTGCAGTATTTCCTATTTCACAATGAAAAAGATGAACTCTTAATTTCTTGAAGGCATCTCTCAAATATAATTAATGAATCTATTCTGGCCAGGACAGCAAGGTTTAATCTCCAAGTAGGAAAGGTCATTTACAGTGGGTGGAAATGGAAATAAGGAGACAATGCTGTGCACTAGAGAGGGAGTTTGTGAGAGAAAACAGCTGGAAACAAATAAGAAACTGTAAAATATAAAGGAGTGCAAATATATTAATAGAAAAGTGAAGTTCTTGACAAATATCCATAATTTTGCATGGTTACATGATTCTGCAGTTTGGATGGGGAAAAAAAAGATGTATAACCTTGACCCCAGTGTTGAGCTCCAGCTACTGCATCTGCATGGCTTTCCCCAAACAAATCCATCATCTGCCCTGCTAGAGCACATTGCTGCACAATGCTGAGAGGCACAGTGCATTTCCAAGAAGAGTTATTAACGTAAAGGTTCCCAGTTTTTTTTTGTTGTCGCTCTTTTGTTTTGTTTCTTTTTTTAAATTATTATTCTTGGTGGGTTTTTTACATTATAGAAGATTTAGGCTCTCCTTTCCCTTTTAAGCTATAAGAAGGAGGCTGCTGTAAGCCTCTCTGCAAAGAGACACAAGGGATATCCACATGACACTTCCCTGGAGAACCAAAACCATCAATTGCAATAATTGAAAGCCCTGGGAGCATCTACAACTAACAGTGAGGGATCTGCAGTCAGCAAACATGTCATTTTTGTTGTTTCTCTGTATTTATAAATGATTAAGGAAGATCAAGATTTTTTTTCACTGATACACTTCTTTCATCCTTGCGCACCTGCTGGCTGCAAGACATCCAGGGAATGTCAATGCTTTTGAGAGCAGCATTAGGTTAAAGATGGACAATCAAAAGCCACATTGACAGAAAAATTAGGTACCTAATTTGCATACATTCTCCATAAATCCACTATGTGGCTGAGTCCAGAAAGATTAAAAAAATTGTGGGGAGTGACCTCCACCTGGTACAAGTTTATATGTGACATATAAATCCCCATACCCAACATGTTTCAGATTGCAGCAGGCTGTAGTCTTGCAATATGTGCATGGAATAACAAATAAAATATCAGAATAAAAAAATACTGTTCTTTCACAATAGTAAACCCTATGTAAAGGTCTTGCTGCTTCTAGAGACACTGGACAAGTGTAAAGAATTCAGTACCTGAGAGCCAGACAAATAATACATCTAGCTTTTCACTTCTCTTTCTTGTAAGTGAAATGTACCTTTCAATACATTTCAAATAAAATGTAGCTATAACAGAAACCAGCTTTCCAATGACAACCCAAGGTTACTTAAACACAGTAATGAACACCGCAGAAAAATTTCAGGATGACTTTGGACAACCTGGACTCCCAATTCACTGATAAAAACTTTCAGGAGACATCCAGAGGGAGAAAGTTTTGGAAAAATATACATTTTCTCACTGGGAAACAGGCTAAAGTAATAATTTGTTCCCATTAAGTCAAACATTTTTGCTTTTGACTTGAATAGGAACATGATTAAAAGGATACATAGAAAGAACAGATGAAATCCTGATTAAAAACTGCTTTATTCAAATATCTTTGCAACGAAAAAACCCTGAAACCATAAAATAAACACTCTCACAGAACAGTTTTTTCAAAATAGAATGTAAAAAACAAATGTACATAAAACCCCATCACTGTATTATATAAGTGTCCTGTATGGCACTATAGAAAACTAGTGCAACTGCACTATTTATATAGGAAATGTGTATTTTAAATTAAATCTGTTTTCAAACACTTAGTTTTTCCAGTTGTATAATTTTAATTGGCCAAAGTTATTACTTATAGAAATATATATTAAAATGCCTCTAAATTATTTAGACTGCTTTTTTTGATGTTAAGTCTCCTAGTTCAGTCAGAAAACTTACTGAAGTTGTCATATACTACTATAGTGCCAAATTCTGCCCTAATTTCTGAACATGCATATGCCTAAAGAATCAAACTGCTAAGCCTGACATTTGAAAACTGGATTGGAAGATGGCATGCCTGCAGCCTCTATTAACTCCCCAGAACACGTGTATGCGATTGTAGATCCCTCTGTGTCAAATTGTTGGGGTTTTTTTCAGAGGAGTTTAAGCCCAGGTAAGAAATGATTAGCATGTAATTAGCTGAAAAGCCTCAGATCTTCAGGCAATCTATAATTGTGAATTACTGCCAGCCCTTAGCTAAACCAGCTTGTACGGAAGTCTGTGTGCTGCACATGTAACCAGCAGGAAATGGTTGTCTGATTGCATGAATTTTACACATCTTCCTGCTTTCTGGTCTGAATGTCACCTCTTGTGCTCAGAGACATCTTGCATAAGAGGCTCATGATACACAGAAGAAAAGATTTTGCTCATTCATCTAGGTAATTGCACAGGTTTGGTAGATTAGCAAACAATTATTTTCTTCATTAATTAATCATGCCAGCCATGATATGCTCACCATTGCTGGGAACAGGTGTGTTCTTATTACAACTACAGTTGGGAATAAATCAGACTATGGCTTGTTTTGCATTTCCAGCAGCAATGTTTCTTGGAGATAGACTACTGTAATTTTCTACAAACCAGTATCAGGCCAAAGAGCCACAGAAAAACATATTCTTAATAGTCTGAAGGAAACCTAGTTTCTTTTCCACCATGAGATGGAAGTGAGTTAGACCCCATTTCACCCTTTAATGAAAAAGCATATAAGTAACTAACAATTAAAGGAAATACTCATGTGAGTAAAAATTATCCATAAGATTATGTGACTGTTGGATTAGACCATATTTAAAAACCAATATGCTTGGTAACATGTTAAATATTTACTACTACATATTTAACACTGAAAATTCAATCTAGATTATCATACAAAAGCTATACATTCTGTTTATAAAACAACTGGATATGGGCATGCTTAATTGTGTGAACAGTACTTTGAAACATACTCAAAGATTCATGAGAAACATAACACAAACATTTGGGGTTTTTTGTTAGATACAACATGCAAAACAAAAAATTATCTTTAAACTTTGGTATTACTTCAAATTAAGATATAACAGATTCCCTATTAAATATCAATATAAAAGGAAGGAAAGGAAATGGGTAACAGTACATTACAAAAGCAAAAAGGGTACAGTACAAGCATTCACAGTTATTTAATACTATTACAATAGAGAAGGAGTAGGCTTACAAACTTACCCTCATCTTTGCACATGCATCCTGTGTTGACTCTGTGCCTCTTAACTCTTTTACCAGCATAGAACCTAAATACTAGAACAGAAATCCATTTAACTTAGATTAACTGAAATTCCAGAACCAACAAACATCTGAAGAAATGCACAAAAAAAGCTTTAAAAAACATAGTGCTAGCAATCAATTTAACATATTGCTTTAGATCTTCCTTACTCTGCAGTTCTTTGACAAATCATTTAAACTAATATGTTAATCAACCCATGAAACGAGAATGCACAGCAACAAGTGTATTGAATCACCTGGAGCATTTGAAACAATATCTGAAAGTCTTCTACCTTATCATTTTAGTTACTGAAACAACAAACAAATAATACAGATTCCATCTTAAAAAACACATTTGATTATAAAATGGAGAATTTGCTTTTTTTAGCTGCCATCTGCCAAACTCCTATTGTTATGTGTGCAGTCACGTGGATGAGAAGGGCAGCAGTGATCTTAACCTCAGTGTACTCAATGTGGAACTAATTTATGTGCAAATAGAGCCCGATGTCAGCAAAGAGAGACAATAAATCTGCACTATAACCAGCTTAAACCATGATTTCTTCCTAAGGAAAGGCTGCCCCTGGACTTATTTTGAAGCCCTCAGTGATCTGGAGGAGGCTGTGAGAGGAGGCAGCAGGGTGCTGTGTCCTGGCTCAGCTCACTGTGAGAAACCCTGGGAGAGGCCTGCTCATCTCCAGGGCTAGCAAGGCAGGCAGGCCCCAGTGACACAGCCCTGTGCTGCAGGCTCTCCCTCACTGTGTCACTGGTTGGCACAGCCAGGCTGAGCCCTCCTGCAGCCTGGCAGCAGCCTCTGCTCCCCTGAGCACCCCCTGCACCGTGGCTGAATGGCACTGCTCCTCCAGGGATGGAGCTGCTGCATCATCCCTGCCATTCCCACCCAGCACAGAGGGGTCTTGTTACAGCTACCAGGCTGAACCAAAGCCACACCATGCTCTCCATTTCTCCTGCAGGTGCCACAGGCCTGCATTCCTGTGGGGGTGTGTGTGCCCTTAGAGCTCTGTGTGAATGGGACATTGCTGAATTTCTGCATGATGTCACATGCAAGTCTGGCTTAACTGAGCAGAGAGCACAGCAAGGCCCCTCTCACCTGCTCTTCCCCAGGCACAGAGGAATCTCTCTCTGTATTCTCACTGCAGCACAAGGCCACAGCTTCTCCTGAGTCTCCGGTTCTAAGTGAGCAACGTGGAGCTGAAGATACACTGTGAGAGTATGGTAGGTAGGCTGCAGGAGGAGAGAAAGCACTGTGGAAAGCACTTTCCAGAGGATGCTGCAACCCACCACTGCTGACCTGTCTCACTCTACCAGAATGTCTCCTCTTGGAAACAGCCTAAACTGACCCAACCAGCTGGTGGACCAGCTTCAGCTTAGACAAGAACCTATCAAAATGAACTTCAGTTACAGATGAAGCAAGCTGGAACTGAACACAAAGTGTACTGGTTCAGTTCTCTGGTCTCCTGACCTAAACTGAGATCTTTTCTTTAAAGCCTTCAGTTTACACTGTGTACAGCAGGAGTCTCTGACCTGCAAGAAAATGCATAAATATTTGAATGTAGACAGTAGCAAACACAGCAATTAGTGAGAAACACTTTATAGGGCATTATAAATGGGCCAGTGAGCAACATCAACACTACCAGATAAGCACAAGCATAAAGGAATGAATGAAGGGCATTCCTAGAGGACTGCAGATGTGAAAGATTCATAAACTGAGCAGCTGTGAGTCCAGCTGGGGCCTTGCTGGTGATGTGAATAGGGCTTTGGGCAATAATTTGATGGGACAGTTTGATGTTGCCCTTGAAGAAAAATAACATATTTAAAGCAAACTCTGAAATTAAAAGAGTAAACAAAACCATATTGAACTTAACTGTATTTTTCTCTGAATCCTGCTGTCTGACACATCTGGAACCTTTAGCCTTCTCTGGGCAGGTTGCAATTAATGTCTTCAGATTTTTGGTTGATTGGTTGGATGGTTGGGTGTTTTTTGTTTTGCTTTGGGGGTTGGTTTTTTTTTTTTCCCTCTCATTTTTCTAGAGACTAAAGTAAAACAAATTGGTTTTTCCTTGAAAGCTACTAGTTGGTCAGGCACCGGGGTAAAAAAGCAGTGCTTTTTGCTTAAGGCAAAAGAGGAAGAAAGAGAAGAGAAGGAGAGCACCTGTCCCATCTGCACAGCAGCAAAAACCTCAGCTGAAGGCATTCAGAAATGCTTCCCAAGATGGACCGTGGAATAGACACACAAATCACAGCAGTACCATCCAATTTAGATGTCACAAAAATCTGAAACTCTTGGAAGAAATTTTGCTTCCTTTTGACTTTCTGTGCTTTTGGAAACAGTCCTTCTCAAACACCTAGGGCATGTGGGAGCAATAGAGAGAACATCCAACAGTTTAACTGATTGATGTGGCATAGAGTGAAAGCTACCCCAATTACAACTTAAAGCTGAGGTCAATACAGCTCAAGGAGCTGAAACAAAGAGGTGACACATGGTCCTTAGGAAAGGAAGGTCTTTCCTTAATCACCACTAACTTGGATATTCCTGGTCATTCCAACCTCATTTCTTTAATGATCCATCTTCCAATCTACTACAAAGGTTACATTAGATTATGAATTTACTGCTGGATCATACAAAAAAAAAGAGAAATGGCATTTGAGATAGACATTTTCACTTCACTGAAAACTATGAAAAATATTTAAAGAACTAGAAGTTGCTAATCTTCCTTTTCAATCTGAGGTGAGCAAGGAGGTTTTGAACAGTAGGAGAACAAGACAGAGCAGGTGAGAAGGTCCTTGGCCGTCTTGCTGAGGAGGGCAGAGGTTCTAGTACTGTCCAGGGATGATCACTACATGCATGGCAATTTTTAACCCCATGAAGGTCCAGTGGAAGATACAGAAGTGCTCCAGAAAGACAGGTCTGTAACACTCCTTCTGCCACTCCTCAGAGGCAGCCAGGCTCTGTCTCACCTGCTTTTAGTCTCTAATTCCTACCTTCCCAGATATGCTTTAAATCCAATCCAACTCTTCCCTAAAATGCAGCATTATTTAGTGAACAGAGCATTATCCTATAAAAGCATCCAAGGCCCTTCAAGTGAAGAGGATCTCAAAGCCATGTCCTGGACCAGCAGTTAACTCCCAGCTATTGTCCTAAACTCTCTGCAACTACTGAGCCGTTTCCTTTGTCCATAAGCCAGCCATACGGTGGCCACCTCCAGAGAGGACACACAGGGGGCTGGCAGGCACCTTCAGCAGCTTCAACAATGCTTTCCAGCAAAGTCAGAAGGGGAAATGCAAGCATTTGAAAAGGTGGGCTGAGATACCTCTTCACCTCCCCAGAAGCTCCAGCCCCCCACCCTGTTGACAGGAAACGCAAGATTTCAGAAAACTGTTTTTCATTAAAAAAACCACCTTCCAATGACTCTCTGTACTGCAGGAGACCTTTCTCTCCTCCACAAACATTTATAACAGCCAGAGAAGACTAATTGTCTTTAGTTGTAGAAGGAAGCTCTATTTCTCCAAGGATGGGAAGTGGTAACTGCCTGCAGCCACATGGAAGTAAAAGTAAGTATTTTTGCCCTGATGGAATTGACTGTTACTGGTACTTCAAGTAGCCATCAGGCTGGGAGAGGTCTGAATGTGCCCTTGTTCCACAGATGAAAAACACTCAGGACCCTCACTTCCTTTTTGTCTATTGAGGGTGGGACCCTCACCTCCTTTTTCTCTATTTCCTTTCCCCAAAACACCTGTATAAAACTCAGGTGAGGTAACACTTTACCTGCTGTGCACACAGCATCAAGGTAGGTATGAGGTAGGTATGTTTTATTATTCTTCCATAACTACTGGACAGGGATTTGTAAGAAATGAAAAGCAGGGGTCCTTGCTGTCACTGTCACTTCAACAACACTTAGCCACTTACTCACAGTGCCCTTTCTCTAACGCTAATGCCACATGGACTGCAATGCATCACACAATTCATAGCAAAAAAGTACTGTGCATCCTTGTTTCTCATTTATTACGATTACAGTATTTCAGAAGTAGTGACCTGTCTCTCTAAAAGTGACTGAAAAAATATTATAAATGAAAGTAAAACATAGCAGTCTATCAAAATCCAAGTTTAATGTCTCTACCCCAAATCAAAGCACTAAATTTATTGACACTTACAAAGGCTTTGTAATCGCATGACTGGAAGATGAGTTTCTCTGGATGATGTTGCCAATATTGTACAGGCGTTGATGCTGTGGCTTCATTTGGAGGTCGTAAGGTAATTGAAGGCTCTCCCCAGTCTCCTGTCTGAAAATCACAGTTGTTCAAGATGTAAGAGTATGTGCAGGAAAATTCACGATAAAGTAGCCCTCCACTGTTGTGCCCAATTAACAAGGATTTATTTTCTACACACAGAGACATGTTACTAAAATAAGGGAACACAACTCCTACAACATTTTTCGTGATTTAATTTATAATCCAAAGTCATCTACTGTAGTGTTTAATGAGGCTTTAATTAAATCTCTTTGCTTTGAGAATAAAATCATTAGGCACCGGAAATGTTCCTTAAAAACAAGTGTTTACAATACATATATGAGGATGAGAGCACTTGAAAAAATCATGAGATGCACAAAAATGCCTTTCACAAATTCTGCTATGTGTTTTACAAGATTTTCTGCACAGTTAATACGCCTTCCATTATCCAGCTCATATAACCAATAACTAACTTTCCTAAATGGCTAAATAATACAGACTTTGCTTTGATCTGAAGACTTATTATACATTCTTCAAACACACGAGGCATTCTTTAATCTCTTTATGAATATTTACTTTGATCACCTTCTCTTGATGCCTCATTGTGGAGGTACTAACATTGTCCTTCCACATTCACCATTCCCATTGATATAGGAGATTGCCTTTCTGAGCTGTGCTCTCCCCTCTTTCCCCAAAGCCCTCAGAGAACACAGCAGTGCAGTTTGCTGCCACATCCCTTGGCAGCACACTTTTCTTCCCTCCAAAAGAGCCAATGCAGGCATCAGTGCAGGAATGTCCCCAGCCTGGCAGTGCTGGTCTGGGTCTCACTTGCCATTCTGTATTTTGGGTCATGGCTCCATAGGACCTGAACTGACCTCTCCTTAGGGGCTCCTTCTACCCTGCAGGTCCATGCATGAGCTCGCTTTAACCAAAAATGACCCATGCATGGACTTCTCCTCTTCCTAAGCCCTCTTCCCTCTGCCACCACTCTCACTTCTATCCCATCTGGTCTGGACTGTCTCTCAAATTCTCTCTTCTCACAACTCCGTCTTTTTGCAATTACACTTGTCCTTCCTGATCTTCCTTCCTCTCCTGCCCATTCTTCTCTCTCAAACTACTTTACCCTTTCCTATATGATAATTTCGGTGTGGATTATGCTACTTCTTTCTTTACCTGCACTTATCTCTGTGTATTTTCTATATATGTCATATTGTTAAAATACACGTTGAAACTGACAAGGAATTGTTATCAGCATTTCACACAGAACATGGATAGAAGTTCAGACTTTTACAGCAAAAAGAAGTTAAGCATCAAAAACACATGAAAAAAATCTTATTGAAGACATTCAAAGTCTTGCAATCTATAACATCTTACTAATTAAGTCAGGACAGAGTAAACAAAACAAGTACATCATTTCATGTGTCACAAAATAACAAAATGACACGCATTTGCACAGCTCTGCAATGAAAAGCAAGAGATAAATCTGGAAACATCAACATTACCCTGCCAACATGGCAACTTCAAGCAAGAGAACATCATAAAACAAGTCAAACCTAGTTAGTTACTGTTGGCACCATTAGCAAATCTACCAATTACACAGTAGTGTAATTTCTGTTTTGCCTAGTTAAGTTGCTTATATGCCATGGATATGACTTCAGCATGAGATGTTGAAAGGAAAGCAGCAGGAGCAATTGCTCCAATTTTTGGCAGTTTGTATCCACAAAAGTGAATCCTTCTGGCCACTAATGCATAAAAAATTTCTATCTTATTTAATCTGAAGGAGGAATTTGATTTCCTTACGAGGCAGCTCTTCTCATAAAATAAGATTTCCATTATATTACAAGGGGCAAGGACCTGCATCCTTATTAGTGGAGTCTGTCTTTCACAACAAGAGAAGATGGATTGCACCCATCACAAATTCTCACAGTGTGCTCGGCTGCCTCTTACGAACTGTTCAAGCCCACAGCTAACAGACCACTTGATTTAGTCCTTCTTTTCCCCCCTAATAAAGACACACTCCTGCACGTTCTGTGTAGGGAAGCAGAGCTCAGGAGGCACATCCTGGCAATTTAGCAAAAGGTTCCTATGTGGACAGGGAGGAAATTCAGGACAGAAAAGCTACAAAAGTGCATCTTCTGACCACCAGTTTCTCTGCCAAGGACGCACAGGGATGGCTGTGAGGCAGGAGCAGAAATCCTACTGAAAAGTGACCAGGGCTAGTGCTCCAAACCCTTCTGTTGCACTGCTCAGCAGGTGGCTTCCCTCACAGGCAGGAAAGGGACAGCACTGGCAAATTAAGCAGGGTACATAAGGAGTAAAGTGGGTACATAATTTTACAGTTTGTTTCCCTTTTGCACATTAAGCGTGAAAAGTACAGAGAACTGCATTGTTTCTGTCTGTAAATAAAGGGCAGAAAAAGGGGAACAATGATTACCTCTTGTTTTGGCTCAATTTTATAAAGAAATGAGAAATAATCTTCAACCAGGCTAATAAAACTTGTGTATGAGACATTTAGAGGGGGACCATGTGGAGACCATGTTTGTATCCATTGAATGCTCTATAAATATAATCATCTTACTACCTACTCCTTTTAAATTAGACAAAACAGACTTGCCAAGATTGCTATACATATCTCTAGGATGTTCTAAACATGCAATAGAGCTGAGGTTAGGGGAATGCAGACATTCAGGATTTCTGTTGTTCCTAACAGACCATGGCCCCTGGAGGCATTTCATGCACTTCCATGTGTCTTGTAGAGGAAGCAGCTAGTAAGAAAAGTTTATAAAATTAAACACATAGATATAGATTATTATAACGGATGGAGAAGATATTATACATAGGCAAAATTTTCTTTTACAGCTGTATCATTGGTGGCTCCCGGTTTCCTTTCCTTTTGGTTCTTACCAAACTCCTTAGACTTTTAAACAGTACTACTGTTAGTATTCATAACCTATTTAGACTGAGTTGTAACAGGGTAGTCTCCAAGGCCCAGATCCATGAAGATGTTTAGAAGTGTAATTCCTATTACATATTCCCTATGCAATTTTCTTTCCTTTCCTCTTTTCTTTTTCTAAATTTTTTTTAATTTATGGAAGAAACGCTTTTAAACAAGATTTAGAGAGCTAAATACATTCATAAATCTGTGTCTAAAAACCTTACCAAGAGTAAAGGGAGTTTCTCAGCTGACTGGCTCCAGTCAGATAGTGAAATTCTGAGATTTAGGATGTGACGACGACAGCTAACATCATGTAAAATACAAAACAGGACCATCTTTGACCTAGAGAAGACTCGAAATCACAAGGCTCAAGCCAGGGTGGAAAAATATTAATTACTAATAGTCCTAAATCTGAGGAGTTGATGTAGAACAATTTATGGGTGATATATTGAGATTCAACTCTTTCATAAGCACCTAATACACTTTTCAAGCAGTACAGAAATGTTAATAAATTGCAGCGCAAGACCAACTATAATGTTTGATTTAAGTTTTAAAAATAGATATGATAGGATAAGGATTTTCTGGTTTGAATATTTAATTTGCAATTATAAGAAATAATCAAACATTTAAGCTTATGTATTTTTTATGACACAATATACGAATGGAGATATTTGTCTCTCTGATGAAGTAGAAAGGCAAGAGATAATTTCTTCCTCATCTAACTTTACAGCTCATCAGACAGCTGTGCAATTTATCACATGGATTTTTCTGTACTGCCTGTGGTTTAGTATTCTAACCTCCCTATGACTTTAACCAGCACCTTTCCTCTCTTTGGCCTCAGCTAACTTGAAAAAGAAGATCTTTTGCTCAACATTTTGCAGATAAATTATTTATAATCAGAAAATGGTCTCAAGGCAGGTGTCAGAGTGGTAAGGATTCAATCCTTTTGCAATGACAATAGCAAATAGCCATTTTAATAGCCTTAGAGAACAATACCTTGTGCTCTTGCAGTGTTTTCTAACCCCAAAAATGGGCAGATACGCAGTTCTCAGTGCTCTGGAAAGGGTTGGATGCTTGAAGTCAAATGAGCTAGAGAAGCAGATTACAGCTATTATTTTCTCTACAATTTTTTCTACAATTGCTGCACATTTTCCTATCTCTTCCACTCTCTGAGAAGTGTAGTTGACTCATATTAAAGGCACCTGGATGCAGAGATAGTTGCAAATAAGAAGTAACCTCAATAAATCTATAAAAATCTAACACCTCCCTCATCTTTTTATAAAAATGTCATGTTAAAAAACCTCTGTGCTAAGTGGAAGAAAAAGCCAAGAAGGCCTGGTTTTGAGTGGTTTGAATGTAGTTATTTTTAACAAGGAGCACATCTTATAACTTTTCACCTGTTAAGCCTTATGCCTGGTTATGGTAACGTGTATTAGTCACCATGACAACAACAAATTGGAGCACACATGGGTAAAACAGTTCTGGCTGAAAAATTTATAATTCTTTCCTGTAAAAATGTTAAATGTTCTGCAGACCAGTCGAATCCTCATTATTTGCTTGGGTTTTAATTCCTAGAGGAAGACAATCTTTTTTAGCTCCTAAAATGTTTGGCTTTGAAATAATGGAAACAGGTTCATGGTGTACTTCAGATTTAAAATACTTCTGATGCTCGGTGGCCAAAATGACCCCTGTCTAGCAGAAATGTTCCAAGGAGGCATGACAGAATGAGGAGAAATGTACAGCTGCTCTCGAGTATTCTGCTGAACAAGTGGCTGGCGTCCTTACCACGCTGCAGTGTGGATCACCAGGTTTGCTCTCACGTGCACAGCGCTCGTGACTGCCACAGAAGTGACAAAAACTCAGGGCACCGTGAGTCCAACTCCCCAAAGTGCCTCTGCCAAGGCAGTGTGCAACCTCAGCTGGGCAAGGCCTCTGGACCGACACAGGGAGAGCAGCAGGACACACGGCGGGGCCAAACTGTGCAAACCGAGCTGTTTACACGGTTTCCCGCTTCGGAAGAGCGAGTCAACAGAAACACAAGGAACAGAATCCAAAGCTGCCCCGGGTGCTGGCGGTGCCCCCGTCCCACTCGCACGCACACACAGGGCCGACACACGGCAACCACACGGCAGGACACACGGACGGACGGACGGACGCGCGCACACACGGCCCCGCATCGGGCCCACGAGGTACGGACTGCTCCTCATTTCAGCGACACGAGATAACAGCACGGCAACAGACTGCACATCCAGAGAGGGACAACACAGCCATTCATCGCTGTATCTTACATTATGGACCTGATGGATCGAGGAGAAAGGATATCCTGCATTCTGGTTGGTCCAGATCTCACAGACCGAAGACTGCTAATATAAACAGAAAACTGTATCTCATCTTGTAAATATTAATGCACTGCAACTGCCAAAAGGCAAGCAAGAATAATTAGGAAAAGGCTTGCAATAACACTAAAGAAGGAAGTAAAACAGTTGTAAAAAGTAATTCTATTATTTATTGGCTGACAAAATATTTTTGGACTGAGAGAAATGAGACATAGCTTATTCAGAGACTTTAGAAGAGGTTTCAGACTGTAAGTACAAGAAAACAATTTAGTCAGAAGCACTAATGATGCAGAGATAAAGTTATGCAAGCATAAATAGAACCTGCCTAGAGCAGAAGAAATATTGGTTACTTTCAGTTTTTGGCAGGGAAGAAGTTTGAAGTCAACATCCCAAGCAAATTTTGAGACTTAAATCTCTTTCTGTTGGAGACATTCACAGGGAGAAAGGAAGGGGAAAATCTGGCAACACGATTAACAGGAAAAATACATTTTCTTTATAACAATTACCAGAAATGAATGCATTGCAATTTAGTGAAGCAGCTGCCCACCATCTCCTTCCAACAGCAGTCCCTTTGCATACTAAGATACACATAATATTACCTTTGGCACTGACCATGACCCCAGTGTGTAGACGAAAGGTTTCAGCCTACCCTCTACATTATCGTACAGAGAATCTGTAGTAGCAAAGCAAAGTAAGCATATTGTAGCATCTCTAGCAAAAGCAGCAGAACTAGGCAAGCACAGCATTCACCAGCATCTTTTCTATATTTCCTTGTTTGGACAACCATCAATAAAGCATCTGCGGCACCTCAGCAAAAGCTAAGATAACATTTTACAGTAGCCAGGCAACTAAAACAAAGCATCAGACATAGGATCTGCCCACGCTATCTTCAGCAGGCAGCAACAAAAGGCAATAAACAGACATGAAAAATGCAACTGCAGCATCCAGAAGAGATAGCAATTAATATTTCAGTAATTTAACAACATCAAGAACGTACATTGCTGGTTTTTGTCAGCAGCAGCAGCAGGAATTTAGCACTAATGCTCAAATCAACCCGAAGAAGTGAAAGTCTTCTTAAAATATGCTCTTACCTTTTGTAGCCTGCACCCTGGCTGGTGACAGAACAAGTTACCACTTCTATATACTGTCAGGGAAGCCTGGCATCCTCTGGACTGACTACAGAGTGCTGCCAGACAGCCTGGTGGCTGTCTAATGTTGTTAATTGTCCCTTATTTCCTTCATCATCTGAAATGCATGAGCACACAACCCTTCCTTCACCTTCAATCATTTTAACACTTTCACAGATGTGGTTAATTCCACCTCCCTCATCTTGTTTTCGAAGTTCTTTGCTTCTCTTTCCTGATGTGCAGGGCTCTACATTTTGATAGCATTAGCTGATTAAAACTTTGACTTTTCAGTCTTCTACCTCATCCCCTGCAACTTGCTACAAACTAGTCCTCCTCCATGTGATGAACACATAGTCCCAGTGCAAGATCAGCAGCAAAACACTGCTGCAGCTTCTTCTGCTGTGCCATCCTTAGGACACTGCACTAGTGGCTGCCAATGACTTTTTCTGTGTCTGTCAAGAAAACTGACTTCTGGATGTTCTGGCCATACTGATCACTGTGATGCCTGTATCTGTTTGCCTCAGGTGGGGAAGATTCCTGAATAGGAATCCATGGCAGAAGATTGTGCCTCTGCTTTGCAAGAGAAGAGTAAAGAGAAAGCATTTCCATGCTGGTGCAGCATGCCCAAACATCTGGTCATCAAGGCAGTCAAGGTAGTGAAGAAAACCGACGGCACTGCTATTTGTACACACCGAGGTACCAAAAGCAGGAGGGGATGCAGCAGGATACTGCAAGCTGGCAGTATGCTTGATGCTTGATTTCTCCCCAGCACTGGCAAGGGGTTGCCATGATGCTGCCACACTGTGGGAACCACTTCTCAGCACCATGATATTCTTGAGATAAAAGTGTGCTCTTAAATGCTGCCCCTCTCAAGGACTCGCCTTTAGGGACTGGCATGGGGCTCAGTCCTTCAGCTGCCCCAGTGCTAACTCAGGGACAGGGAGCCCTGCAGCACGTGTGTGCTCAGGGTTCAAGTTGCTCCATTTAAAAAGAGGGCAGTGAATGAGTCCTCTCTTACACATGCCAGTGGTATCCATCCTGCCCCTCTCTCTCCAGCCCAACTTTTCCCAAATGGAAAGTAGTGTGCAAGTCTCTGCTTCAAGAACTGTTCAAGTGAACTTCCCCCAACAAAAAGATTTACCTTCAGAATTACAGGTTTGAAGGATTTAGACTTAAGGGAAAAAAATTTTAAATACAATGCACAACAAATCAAGCAGACCAGCAGAGACTGAGAATTTTCCACAACTCCACAAATGCCCAGTCAGGAGGACAGCAGTGCAAAACTCATTACTCAGTTTTGCTTTCATTAATGTTTGAATGACTAAGGTACTGAAATGCAGGGCAGATGGAACATTAATTTATGGATGGTAATGAATTCAAATTCAGAAATCAACCTTTTCCTTGCACCATTGTAGAAATATTTAGCATTTACTATATACATAGTTTATATCTTCAAAGTACTTAAAATTTTTAACAAAATACCCAGGAGAAGTACTTAAAGTTGCATATCCCTGTGGTGGAGGGGAAGGAACCAAGGCAAGGAAAAAGGTTAAGTGATTATCAGAGGCCAAAAAATAGGCAGTAGAAAGAGGAATGAGGATTAGGCTTCAAACACTCACAACTTTCAGCTCCCAAAACATATGCTCTCAATAAAGCCCTAAAGAATTCACTCTGTGCATACACTCCCACCACAGTAAACACAAATACACTTGGGCACCCAATACCACTGACACAGAGGCTCTGTGAAAGAGTTTAACAAAGAACATTTTCCTAAGTAATATGGCAAAGAAGAGCAAAACAATAGCATCACTATTGCCTGATTAGTATCAAATATGTCATTATCTTAATACTTTCCAAAAGATAAATGCTCACAAGTAAGGTCACAGCAAGATTCTGCTATCATATCCTTTTTGTGGTGTCCCATGCATAAAAGGTTGCCCTGTCTAGTCACGGTGGGACACAACTCTGACAAGCAGGAGGGGCAAAGGAAGGGTGAAAAGAATTATCCCGGGAAAAATTTAGGCTTCCTCCTTATAGACCAGGAAAACATGGCTGATAATCTGAAGAAAGAAAGTAACTACAAGACTGATCATGGAAATCATATGCTTTCTAAGGAGAGGAAAGTGGCAGGAAAGAATACCTGGACAGTACACACAGGTGCAGCAGGAGCCAGGGGGAAGGCAGTCCAGATGCATTCATGACAGCTCAATGAGTTTCACTCAATGGCAAATTAGGAGATGTTAAAGATTTACCTAGATTAGGAGTAACTATCCTTGAAAAGTCACAGAAGATACTAAAGTACCAAAGAAGGGCTAAAAGAGTATTTAAGATGGGAGAAAAGGAAGGTTCAGAAGGTTACAGCCAGCCTAACTGCAGGGACCAGTAAGTGACTTGAAAAGTTTAAAAATCCAGTCACCATCCCCTGGTTTTCAAGACCTTCTGACATCACTCCTGGCCATCTGAAATAAAACACTCAGGAATATATTTATGCATGTGTACCTTTGTATCTATGCATACATTATTGAGAATAACAAAGAAAAAGTGTAATATTGCCTCCATGTGCTACCAAGACAGTTTCTATGCACCAAGAAAAATTCAAGATGTTCACAATGAGGTCCTTCAGTATGAATCATCTCAGATCAAATTTCCTTCCTGTGTTGGAAAACTGGCCAATTAAATTAGCAGCAGCAAGGAGAAGTACAGCAAGACTTGGACACTGTGTGACTCCTGATGCAGCATGTTTCAAGGATGATTATTGGTATTTAAGCACAAATGGACTGAACATGTTGAGGCTTGGAGGAGTGCCAGTGCTCTCTAAGGAGGATCCTGAAGTGAGGGACTTCTCAGAATGGGGTAAGAACTGAAAACAGATCTGATGACCTACAGATCAGTCAGATGAAATTTTGTGGGATTACACAGAGAAATACAATAGCAAATAAATTAGCAAAGTGATTTAGGTTAGGGGACATCAAAAAAGATCTGGAAGTTTCAGTATACTTCAAATTAGATAGAGCAGTCTTTCAGAAGAATAAGGATATAAATCACAGGATAATTCATGCTGCAAGGAAGCTCAGGAAAGCTCCACTCCAACTGCAGCTCAAAGCAGGAGCAGCTGTGAGATGAGACCAGATTTCTCAGGGCTTCATCCTGTCATGTCTTGAAAACCTCAAGGACAGACTCTGTGAACAACCTGTCCCCCTGCTTTCCTGTACATATGGAGAGAAAGCTCCTTGTGGCACCCAGAGTCCTCTTTCAGTTTTAGTAGCCAAAGCCATGTGTTCTCCAGCCAGCCCTGGTTGTTCAGACTCTCCTCAGAGGGCAACTGCTTCAGGTCCCAACCATCTCGGTGGCCCTTTGCTGAATTTACTTCTCCCATTATGAAAAACCTCAGGTGTTTAATAAAAGTAGATGCTGCATCCCTGAATGTTCTCAAAGCTCTGGGAAGAGCTTGCCTTACAAGCAGAAATAACTGCAAATTCTCCTTCCAAAAAATAAAAAGAAAAAAAAAATCTTCAGAGATTTAGAGTGAAATTTGAAATTTTTATTTCTTTTAGAGAAGCAGAAACTCAAAATGTCACTTCTTATTAGAAGAATTATACACTTTGCAGTGGTGTATTTCTTCTGCTGCTCCTGAAAATACTTTAAATGAAAATTTCCAGATAACAACTGGGCCCCTAGGGCTGGCTCTCTTGCAGGCAAGAAGTGGGTGATGGGTGAGCTCCTTCTCATTGACAATACCGCTTCTGCTGGCGCTGCCAGCTTCCAGTGTATCCCAGCCTCTTAGCCTTACAGAGAGGATACAAACTTCTGGACAAACACCAATGAAGTTTATCAGACTATAGGTTTCAACCTTCCTGCAAAAAAATACCTCCAAACAACAAAAACGCTCTTTCAGAAAAGCACCCCAAACTCTAAGCACAGCTTTTTTCCAGCAGATCAAAAATGTAAATGTTAGGTATTAAAATTCAGTTTTCATAAAATCTTTTCAATGTAGACCTTCTAGTTTACAAAAGCGAGTGTGAAAAGCAGTAAATTAATAAAGAACATTTTTCCTTTTCCTGGTGTGCTATTTACAGCTAAAGTTTGGATCATTAATACTGAATACAGAAGAGGCTTCCTCAATTCCATTTGCTGAAGCAGCTTGTAGGTACGATCCACCTCACATTAATTCAGTTCTAAAATATTAGCTTCTGTAACATTCTTGAAAAAATTCTCTCTCTCTATTCAGGCAGAAATTAAGAAGACTTCTTACAATGTCTTTATCGGTTTTCTTCTCCATTGCCCAGAGATACCCATCCATGGAAGTGTTCAAGGCCATGTTGGATGGGGCTTTGAGAAACGTGCTCTAGTGGGAGGTGTCCCTGCTCAGAGCAGGGAGGCTGGAACTGGATGATCCAATCCAGTGATAGTCTATGATTCTATGAAATACACAATTCTCAAGGGATCTATGGAAGAAAATGAGCTGAAATTTACAGATCAAGATACAGCCATCTATGGTGCTTGCATCTGTGTGAATTACAAATACAACTGCCAGCAATAGATGTAGTTAAGCATTTTTCTTTTGATGATAAATTGAAGGCCGTCACAGTTCAGTCATCTTTCCATATTAAAAATATAATGCACCTAAAATATGAACCTTAGAGAATTTTGTTTGGATTTTACTTTTTTTTTAGATAGCTGTCTATTTATCCTCCCAACATAAACTATTTTATGTTATGAAAAAAAGGAAATAAGTAGCCTAAGAAGTAACAAGAGAATGAATCTAGATGACCATATTTCTGTATTTACTGCTTCATAAATCAACTAGTAAAGAATTCTGTTATTTCATGAGTAATTTCAACTATACCTTCTTCACTGCTTCTTAGATAATCTCATTTTACACACCAGTATTCTCTTGGGCATATTTTTCCTCATTCCCAGTAATATTTAAATCCTTCAAAAGCAGAGGAGACAAGAAAACAAACACGAAACAAGTAAAAAAAAAGTCATACTGTGGTTTAAAGTTACAAAACTAAAGATGACTGTTTTAGGCTCCTTCAAACTTTCTATATCATCTTACTCAACCTGCAACATCCCTGTATGCCAGTTTTCCTAGGTGAAAAACAGAAAATATGATTTGAAATCACAGCCCCACAGCGCACTGGAAATACAAATGCATTAATATCTGTGAAGTATTAGGAAGACATTGCTGAGTTGAAAGTATTATTTCAGAAAGAAGCAAAATTATTTCACAATTTTAATATAAACCTGTCTTTGCTAATTCTCTTTTTTTTTGTTGTTGTTTTTATGACATTTCTTCTCTTCTGTAGGTAAAGAATCTGTTTAGTAAATCCATTTAAATGACTGTCCCCTGCATAACAATCCTAACCCAGGAATGAATTATTGTACCTTACAGAATAATGTTAAAAGGCAGAATCCCAACAATCAGGACAGGTTTGCTTCACACTTACTGAGCAGCCATTACAACGACCTTACATTGAAGCCATCTTGCATTTAGGGGAAAAAAAATTAAAATTAAAAAAACATTAAAAAAAACCCAAGAGCCCTCAGACCATGTGACTGAAGCACCCAGAAAGGCTTTCAAAATTAAGTCTGAGTTCAGCAACTCCGAGAAAGAACTTCTCCTGTTAGCCTTTGTGAATAAATTGTTCAACTCTCTCAGATCTTATAAGATCTCTTCCTTCCATGACAGCTCTCTGGGGTGCCCCCATAGGGGCCATGACTGGGTTTACCCTCCTAGAAATCTTACTCTGACTCACCCTCCAGGCTGGAGCTGTCCCCAGAGAGGCTCCTGCCCACTGTCCCCCAAAAGGACAGACCTGTCCCAGCTCGGGCTGTGCCGCAGGTTCAGGGTGCGTGACAGCATCAGGGGACACCCGCCCCTGCTCTCCCTTTGCAAGGAGTGCCATGGGCAGGGGTGCTTCCTGCACCTCCCTGCAGGCCTGCCATGGCAAAGATGGTTCTGTTCCTCCCTCCTGGCTCAGGGCAGGGTGCAGAGCTCGGAGCACCACGGCAAGAGGTCTTATGGACCGGGGTGGCTAAAGCACCACACACCTCTGGCTGGTGCAACAAATAGCCAGTGCCTTGGGGCTGGCAGTCTGGAACATGCTTGCAGCTGGTACCTGAAGCTTCTCTCCTGCCTGGAGAATTGCAAATCCTACAAAGGTGGTGTTTTGACTGATGTCTTTTAATGAACATGGCTGTGATTCCTTTCAACCTCCAAAGTTCTTCCCTGCACCTATTTCAGGGGTGAATGAAGAGCCCAATCCCTTCAATGGGACTCCTCCTCCTATCGATTTTGGTTCCAAAGTACTCAAGCTTTGCCTGCATGATTTCACTTCTATTTTAAAGGTTTAGGCAATCTTAAGAACAACCTCAGCTATTTTAAACTACATTAATTTGATCATCCTAACCTACAGTTTGCAGGCTCAAAATTCAACATCCACAGCTAATGATGACTCAGACTACTAATTTCTTCCTAGATTTTTTTTTCCTCCCTTTTCTTTGGAAAATAAACCATCTCACAACCTCCTGTATTACTATTTTGGCAGTTATGATTTATACAACCAGACATCACAGACTTTTGGAGCTGGATGATCAATGGGGGAGTTGGATGACCAAACCTATTTCACTGGGGAATCTAAATTGGTTAGACTCATTGTTTATATCACAATTTTCCCCTTAGGGCACAAATAGTCTGCTAGGGAACTGTAAATGAAGGTACATGCTGGCCTTGAGACAAAACCACCCACATTAATTAATTTAAATCAGTGCTTCCTCCAGGAAACAAAGAGTTGTATTACTTACAAGCAGATTTGATTATAGTTTGAAGAACTGTTTAAACACATCTAGCACATCAAAGGAAAACAGATTTAAGCTGCTGTGCTCATTGTTTAAGAAATATTGGTTGATTGATGCAAAGATCAACATGATTGATGACTCCTTGTAACAGTTTAGTGGAAACACAGGCCATAGTAAAGATGGAAATATCCAATTCCATCAAAATATCTTCAGATTTTATATTTTAAATTAAGGATAAGATAGTCTCATTCTAACATTTTTAAAATAAAATCAAGTTCATGAAAGCAATACAGTAAATAAGTTCACAATACCATGTTGGCCTCCCTCTTCAAGGCCATAAAAACACCCACTAATCTCATAATCCAGAACATACCTAAAACTTCCAAAACACCACAGCATCCATTTGCGCACATTTGTGAACTACAGCATCCAGTACACATGCAGATTCATACAGCAGCATGCAAACAGCCTGGCAAAGAAAGGGTTAAGACCAAAGAACATCCTCAAAGCAATTCAAATAATCCCTCTAGATCATTCTGTAGGTGAAAAAGTATTGTAGCTGGGAAGCTGGACTGGTATCAGTGCAGAAATTGCTGCTGATCTGACACAAGCCAAAAGAACCAGCAAACTGCAAGGAGAAAGTTGCTAGATGACAGAAAAACCAAAAAAACCCACAACACACAGAGCAGAAGGTTTATGTTAAGAATCAGTTGGATCTCCTTTGCTTTGCAGAAACAATTATTTTACTTTTAATTTCAAAGAGGCTTTGGGGGAAAAGACTGAAGGAAATATAGTTCATTTTGGCAGAGCACACATTGCACAAAATAAATTTAAGAATCTATTTTTGGGCTAGAATGGTTGAAGAAATCCCTGATTAGTCTCTTAATGGGGTGAATCCAATTTATTGAGAATGATCACCAGAGGGAGTCATTGACTTTCCCATTAAAGTCAAAGGGAATTTTACATATATCAGGAATGCAGAATTTGGGGGCAGAGCTGAAAAAGACTTCAAACAGATTGGAGTTCAGGGAACAACACAAACCACGTTTTATGGATTTAATCTGAATCCATTTTCCCCTTTGAAGTCCCAAAGGATGACAGCTATATTCAATGGTTAAAATTAGAGAGAAGGCACTGAAGTCTCCATTCAGTGGGTACACACCCACAACAACAACAGAAAAAAACCAACAAAAACCCCAAAAACCACAAGCAAAAAAAACCCCAAGAAACCCAAAAAAACCCCAAAAACCCCCAAAACCAATCCTCCACTCACCCACCCACGCAACCAAAACTCCCCGTCAACAAAAAAAAAAAATCCCTTAAGCACTTAATTGGTTGTACAGGCGTTTGGAGTGGTAAGTAAGTAATCACTGCTCAGTTTTCTCTTTGGACATGTAGCATATCAGTCCTTCTGGAAATACAGTATTCAACAGCACAAAGAAAATCTCCAGGTGTCATTTATTAGAGTATGCCATACCTCTTGGGAATATCAGTAAAACAAAGGAGGGAAACGGAGTCAGAAAAAATTGTTAGCATAGGGGTGTTTTTTTGTTTTGTATTATTTTTTGTCTTCAGTACTAGTGACTAAAAGAGGTAGTGAGTTAGGGATATGTGAGCAAAGTGATAAAATGAACTAATTAGACAAACCAGTGTATTCAGACACAAGCAAGTGTGCATTTTATGCTCAAATACCTGAATTTCATTAAATATTTTCATTTTAAGAACCTGTCCTTTCTTTGCTGGACTTCAGCTCAATCATATTCTTTCCACAAAAGCCCAGCATACTTTGGTTTGAAAACAAGCTCATTCACTCAGCAACTTTCTCCTTAATTCTGTACTAGAATATTTTAGAGCAGAAAATTAGATTAAAAAAGGGCAAGGCTACAGCCCCACCCAAACAAATGCAATTTCACTTCCTTAGAAATGTCCTCTGAACAAATGGAATTCAATTTGCTTCTGTGTTCCCAGGTAATGGCAGCACCTTGCTTTGTTTGTTTTTATTTAATTACTTCTTGCTCATGTAATTAGCTGACAGACTGCAGCCTTTTGTTCATTATAATACAGTTATTTGCATAGCTGTTTCCATTTTGAGGCTGAATTTTGGACAGAGGCTCTATTTTGGGTTGTGGCAGGCAGAGCCACTGCTGGGAAGCCTCATGCAGGGAAGCATGCAGCAACCTGGTCCTTCGTGGAATGAGTTGCTCCAGGAACTGCCCTGGCTGCCCATCTGCTTCTGACAGCAAATCAAAGTCTTGTTTCCAGCATGCAGCATAAGACCTGGCTGTCCTTCATCATCACAGGTATCAATGAAAACCAGTTGAGCTCATTCTAAAGCATTTTCACCAACAGACTGTCCATGCAAAATCTAGTATGCTTTAGATTGAATATTAGAAAAAATTTCTTCACTGAACGGGGTGGTCAGGCATTGGAGTGAGCTGTCCAGGGAAGTGGTTCAATCATCATCCCTGGAACTGTTCAAACAACATGTAGGTGTGGCTCTTTGGGACGTGGTTTAGTGGTGAAAATGGTAGTGCTGAGTTACGGGTTGGAGCTGAAAACCTTAAGGGTCTTTTCCACCCTACATGGTTCTATGGTTCTGTGGCATCCCTCAGAGTATGCTTAATTTAAAGTTATCAGTACTCTTCCAGTGGCTGGATGCAAAAAATTTAGACATGGAGGCTACCTTAAGCTTTCTTTCATGAACAGTTTGATTTAACACCCAGTTGAGTCTAGTGCTATTCAAATAATTTTTTTATAGTTAAATCTTATTTTTAAATAATCAAAATATATCCCCAGATCACAGTTTTGCAGAATGCTGACCCTTCCCATTAATAAATGCAGCAATCATCACCCTTCAAGTCCTCTGAGTTTCCAGCAGTGAACTGATGCAAGCTTACTTTTATCTATGTTGCTCAGAATTTCAGGAATCTGCACCTTATTATGAAAATAAGGGGCAGAGTCAGTGCTGGGGGAAGACTGAACACTCTGGTGCACAGGAGCCACCTTCATCTCAGCCTCCATGCACCTAAACACCCTCAGCCCTCTGCCTCTGAGGAGATATTGTACACCAACACATCAATTTACACTACTTGAAATATAGAGAGCTGGAACAGACAGCTTGGAAAAATTGTCAACCTTTGTTGTTTACAACTCAGCCTTCATATACAGCCCTCTGCTGTGGTCAGGACTAGTCCTGTAACCCAGAGCAGCAGGCTCAGCCTTTTAATGGCACCGGTTTTAGTCCTACCTGTGCCATCTGCCTCTCCAGCTTTGACCGGGGAATATCATCAAAATAGTTTTCATTTCTTCTTCTCCGTGCATCGCCCTGCATGATAATGTGGGGAACGTCCAGGGAGCCACCAGTAGTGAAAGTGCTTTGGCTAAGTGATGGAGACAACTGAGGAGGAGTGTGGTTACCACTGGGTTCCTGGACAGAGAAAGAAAATGCAGCATAAGAAGAACTGCTGACTTCAAATCACACACATTTAAAAGTGCATTTGAATTGCTCACAATAAAAAAATTATGGAACAATTCATGCAGTAGAGGTCATTGTGGATGAACTTTTGAGATTTGCTACCTGAAGTGCAGAGCCCATGTGGAAGGAAAAATAGTTCACTGATTACACGAACTAGTGGCAAATTTCCTCCCCAAAAGCTCCTTGTGTAATATATACTCTCTCCTAGAGATAAAACAGTGAGCTACTTCTTGTCAAGGCCCAAATAAAGCCATTATTTAGGATTAGCTATTTGTAAGATGAAATACATTCTCACCACTTCTGAGCAGTGAAAGTGATTTGAACACTAGCAACACCTCTTGCTGGAAAAAAGAAACACATGCCCATTTACACAGCATAGACATTTTGTTGCAGTTTTTATAGGTTTTACAGAACATCCATTTTAACTTGAAGTACCAGGTATCAGAAACAAGCTAAATACCAATTCCTGGAATGCATGAAAGCATCAGAGCACAAATATTTTACCTGGCTTTTCTCCTTACCTCTACTGGACTGTAATCAGTCAATGTGCCAATACCACACAGAATTGATACGTAAGTGCCACCAAATAAATAAACAGGTCCTCCTGGTGTACATTTCACCAGGACCTGCCACCACACTCCCCACAGCCAGACACGGTGCTGTATGTTTGGAAACACCCAGTCCCACGCACATGACATCTCTTTTTCAACCAGCTACAAACATTGGTGTCCAGGTCCAGTGTCCCACAGTCTCTTGGAGCTCCATCAGCAGGAGCAGGGAGCTGCAGTGCACTGTCCGGCCTGCACCAGCACTGCCCAGTGTGAGCAGGAAAACACTCTCACAGCAACTGAATGGGAAATGCTCCTCTCTCGGGATGCAGGGTTCTGGCAGAAGGTACCCAGGAGCAGGTTTGCTCAGTGCAGACTTCCCTAAACCACCTGCTGCTGCAGTGCTCCATTTCAGTACTCAGCAACAAGAGGGGGCCTGAAGATGGTGGAGCAAGCAAAAACCTGCTCCAGTGTGGAAGGTAAAGAAGTTCTGCCTTTTTATTTAAAGAGAGAATTAAAATGGATGATTCATGCGTTATTACACTGAGGCAAGCCAGGTTCTGAAAAGCATCAAGGTACTTTACTCCATGCTGTTAGGGAACCAGATCTGGTGTAAGACATCAGAGAGTTGTAATCTCTTCCAAATAGAAAGGAAAGTTCAAGTCATAGTAATGCCTGATGTCAATATTTGAAGTGGAGGAGTCTATGTCACATTAGTCTTTGCAATCACAGTAATGGATTAGTATTTTTCATGTTGCCAATAAGAAAAATGTTAGGAAAATATAGCTCTTAAGTAATTTTTAATTAACCGGGATTTTAATTTTTAAAACAATTCTCTGGTTTTCCTATGATCTGAGACAAGCACTTGACATTTCCCAGGGCAAAGAAAAGCGTAGTTTCCTCTAAGGAATAATCTTTTCCCTCCTTCACAAAAATCCACCTACATTTGGCCCAGTTAAAAGCTTCTGGAAAGCTGTATTCTGCACATGCTCAGTAGGTTTGGTAAGGCATAACCTCTAAAACCCACCCACCCTGGGCACACACCTCTAACAACATGGTGCACACACTTCTGCTCTGAAAATAACCCGAGTACATGGGCACCAAACAAGATCCTCTTCAGTGAGTGCTACCTGCTGCTTCAGCCAGGAGGGTAACCTCTCTCTGCTCTGGATCAGGATTCACCTACTGTTGCAGGGCTACCAGTGTATGAAAGTGACAGATGAACATAGAGATTCCAGCCCTCATTGAGCTTTTCATATTTTATCAAACTGCTTATGAGGAGGAAATTCACTCTGAGATCTCTATTGGAAGATTGCTGGCAAGGCAATACAGACAAGAACTACCGACTCAAGAAATAAAAGAATTACTGTGCCTCTGCATTATGGAACAGTATGTCATTGTACAATTTTATGCTATTTTCTCAAAGTTGTCCTTCACAGCACAGATGGATCCTTAACTGTGCAGCGTGTTATCATCTACTCAGCACCGTGTTATCATTAGTTACCATGTAGTCAGTACTTTATTCTTGCCTTGCTTCATGGCCCCAAACCTCTCTCCTAAACCCTTTCTAAATCCTGCTCTGAAGATAAGATGATTAATATTGTCGTAGTCATGATGCTCATAAGTGCTTTACAAATGTCAATCAATTAATTTTCACCACACCTATGACTTCTGGCATTTCATAATCACTACTTTAGTGTGGGTGACCAGAGACACACAGACAACAAAGGTTAGAAAGTACCAGTCACTCAATCACAACATCTATTTCTCCATTTCCCAAGTGCTTGAGTTCCAAACTCCATGTCTGCTGATCTAATTTTCAGCACTGCGTACTCAGCACTTGTATAAATCAGATTCAAGGCTCCAGTCAAATATGCAGATTGTCAATTAGTGTCTGTTTAGGAGGCAATTAATTAAATAACTTACCGCAAATTATCCAAGTTTTTTGTGGCAAAAACAGGTGTAAGTCTACAGTTTCATAGTTATAGCTATTCCTTTAATCGTGAGCCTGTCTCCCATTCTTCCTCACTCCATACCCACCTTTTCACCTCCTTAAACAAAGCTGCAGACCAGGCATGGACACCCTTGCAGGTGCTCCCACGGCCTCGGTACCACGCTGCTGTTAGTCACCAGATACTCATATTGTGTTTCTACCCAGCTGTGAATGCAAGGACACATGACCTGCAGGGGTGTCTGATCACATATTTCACTATAAGATCTGCCTCATCCCCTCCCAGACCTCTGCTCCTGTACACCTGGAACACAGAGGTCAGGGCTGGAAGGGAGCTTAAGAGATCCTTTCCCAAGCTGCCTGAGCACACTTCACGTCCCACAGATGTTTGTCTAACCTGAAACCAGGAATTCTCTCCAGTGAACTAATTCTTGTGTTAAAATATCATTACTATTTCAACCCTTCTTCTCCAAATTTCTGCCCAAATTGTTTGTCCTTCAGTTTAAATTCTGGCCTCCCATGCTGACTGGGTGAGGAAGGGCTCCCATGAAGAACATGGAAACTGGTCCTGTAATTAAAGATTACTCAAGGAAAATATGCTTTCAAGGAAAGAAAGCAAGATTGCCTAGGTAACCCAAGATCCAGCAATTTCTATACTTTTGTGTATAGAAAAGTATATTTGTATAGTGTCTCTGTGTATATATATGCAATATATATATATAACATATATATATTTGAAATCAAAATAGTGTTTCTTAGTACACAGTAACACACAACAGAGAATAACATATGTTGTGGATATTTTTAAGATTTTAAGGAATTTTTGCTTTTTATCGATACTTCTACTTTGAAATATTTTAAAAGCTAATACAAAACCACTTAAAAAAGATGAAGCATTAGCTTTGCTTAGCTTGAGCTTGGGAACTTAAAAGTAGACTTTATATAGAAAACTACCTTCTCTACCGATGTAGAGCAGCCTTACCTAGTGGAAAGTGCTCCTGCCCATTGCAAAGAGGGTTGAAACTCGATGATCTTTAGGTCCCTTCTAATCCAAACTGTTCAGTGATTCTATATAAATCAATCTTGCAGCAGCAGCAGACGGTTTATTTAAGCCAATTTTCATGATACAAATTATTGCAGACTACAAACTAAACATTATGTCTTTGTTTTTTGCGAAATGGCATAGTAGCAGCTGATGGGAAAGAAAAACTTCATTCCAAATGCATGTCCCCCTCTTTAGGATTCCCTGTGAAGACTCCAATTGCAAGAGGTGATAAATGACATTTAGCACTGGCCCGCATCAGTAACTCTAGCTGTGCAGCAGCAGACTACTTTTTTTCATTTTGACTACAGATGGAGGACATCCAGTTTTCTCTTCCATATTAACTGAGAATATACAGTCCTGACCAAGAATGTGGCCTGTGGAAACCTTCCCACTTGCTGAGTAGGAATTAATTATCCAGTCCAGAGTATTGAAGGCATTCAGCAAAAAAAGTCTGCCTTTTTATCGATTTCTGTTTCTTGGGAGTGTTTTAACACCTGCCATGCATCAGGAATCATTCACAAAATACATAATATAAAATACAAGAAAAACATCCACACATTTATGCAATGTGCCTTAGAGCACATTACAGATTTGTCAGACCTTTTTAAATATGGCATTGGGAATAGCTTGAATTAAGGGCTTGGATCTAAAATGTCTGCATGGGGCATCTGAGAATAAGCAGGGTGAAAACAGGTCGGTCACAGAAATTTTAAATACACTTAAAAATAAGCCCTCATTCTGTCTTTCTGTATTTCTATTAACACCAGGAAATTTAACTTGGGAGCACAGACACCCTCTGACATTTTGAAATTTAATCCCAAACAAGGTTCCTGTCAGAAATTCAGCCCCGTGAAAATAATAGGATCCAATCAAATGCGAAAGGTGTGACCTAAAATATCAAAATAAAAATGTTGCTATGAACTCTGTTGGAGAGTAGGAAGTGGCCATCAGACCACAAATTGGTAAGAGTAGCAGACAACAAGTAAGCAAAGGCATTGGATTGGAGAAATTGGGCGAAGGTAGTGTAATGAGATATTCAATGTGGTGAAGTGTGGAAAAACCCCAGGGACACTGCAACAAGGTTTCTGAAAGAGGGAATACAAATGAAAATTAAAAACATGATGAAACTTTTGATATACAGACACACCTTAATGGCATTTTTATCTCAACACTTTCAAGACGTTTGCCTTAAAGAAAGCTTAAAGCCTATGTCTGAAAAGTAAGTGCAAACATTTGAAAACATGAAAGGAAAAAGGTAACTCTCCTGCAGTATTGATCAGCCGGGCTGGGAATCCAGTGGGCAAATGAAGACATGCATCTTTTACACCCCTGGTCCTGAGCTAGTTTCCTCAGCAAAGAGAAGCTGATACTTCTGAGATTCTACTTATCTCATCTAAGGCAGACATTTGAAACAGGTCACAGAGATCACCCTGTGAAAATGTCAATATATCTCTGCTGGCCACATGGGGAGGTGTGACAGAGCAGGTCAGGCTAAGGTGTCCATAATGTACAGCTCTGAAGGGAGGTAAGTTGAGCCACACGCAAAGCAGCCATTGTTTTCATGTGAAGGTTATTAAACCCTTGCTGACTTGTCAAGAAATGCAAACAAATTTTCACGGGGACTCACCCTGAGGGTTATTGACCGAGGTGGTTTCTGAGGAGGATCTTCGTGAAGCCTGTCTCCCAAAGATGCCAGAACACGCTTCCGGTGGCCAATCAAGCTGATTTTTAAGACCTGAAATAATATCAAAAATACATCATTAAAAGAGCATGTGGCAACCATTACATGAACATCCATTCAGATTGAAGCCATTTTCTCTTTAAACCTTTTAACAAGTTAGTCCTCCAGACAGGCTGAGCAGACAGGGAACTGTGCAAGGCAAACAATCAGCAGACAAAATGAGAGGTGAGATCAGAGGAAAAACACTGTAAAATGAAGGAAGAAACTAGAGCATGTATAGGTGCAAAAAGCAGATTCAAACATGAGTAAAGAGGAAACAAAAATGAAATGAGGAGAAGGCAGAAGAGCAGGAAGAAAAAAGGGAAGGGAATGAGAAGACTGGAGAAGGAAATGCAAACGTGCATGCAAACAGTGAGTGATGAGGATTAAAGTAATTCATGGGATGGATGAAGAAAAGAGTGAGAAACAGACAGTGCTTGCTTAGAGGAGGCAAGAAGGGAAAAAAGGAATTGTAGGATGAGTAAATGTTCCAACTTCTAAATCTATTAACCATGCCTTTAACAGTGTTGCTAGGAAAGGCTTAAAACTGCAAGATTTGGCAGAGGAGGAGGGAATAGTTTCTCTCAAAGTGACCTTGCAGCTGGGAATGCTAGAATTGTTGGTGTGGGAAAACTCCATTTATTATGCTGAATGTTGTTCATCCTCTGCTTGTTTTGAGAAGTGGAAGTCCCGTGGAGAGACAACACACTCTCACAGACATGGGGGAAGCCTTGTGTTATAGAGAGGCAGGAGCCTCTCTATATTCCCTCTATATACCCTCCTGCCAGCTAGAATGGAGCCAGGTCCCTGTCCCTCTGTCACCTGGTGTGGTTAGCAAGGTAATGAAATAAATTCATCCTTTGCATTTTGGCTGTGGTTTGAGGGTTGCCCTTGGTTACCAGTATGTGTAGATTCACACAAAGTAATCTCCAAATATCTCATACAGTTTGTGTTATTATGTAGAATCATCCTTGTGTAAGAAACACCGGGTGGACAAGCTTTTACCCTGGAGTTGTATTACTTTTTTTATCAGATGCAAAATCTCTGTTGCACAGAAACAGGTCCATCAGTGGATACATTCGCACGCCTCATGCTCGTCCAAACTCCCAGAACATGACAAAAAGTTGCCCCTAATTTACAGCAACTACTCCTCATTTGTACTTCTTTCTGTCCTTGCCTCATACAAAACCACTGCTCTCAGGAAAAGAGGGAGAGCAGAAGCAGCGAGTTGGAAATTTTAAGTATTAGTGGGAAAAACAACATATTTCAATGGTATTCTTTAATGGCTACAATGGCTGTAGTGTAGAGTGTATAGCAGCACTCATTGTAGCAGCAAAGCCTCTGCTCTGCAAACAGCAGTGTCCTTACATAACTCCTCCAGACTGTACATGTGGTTCCATACTCCAGAGCTGCCTCCATTCCCTCTCAGAAAACAGTACTTCCCACTATATTTAGGACCACCGTGTGTCAACACCCTTCAGCTGAGAGGAAGTTCTCACTCAACCTAGAAAAAGTAATAGTCCCCAAAAAACCTGGAAATGCTGCATCTTAAATGAACAACCACCTCAGCTTAAGCGGTAGCACTCAGAGCTGCAATTCATGAGAACAAACAAAACCCAAACCCCAGCAACTCCCCTGCTACATCTCTTAGATGCAGGATCTCAAAATATGGTACAGCAACAGGCTGTCATTATTCCAGTAACCATGCCTACCCATCCATTGTCCTGCCCATCCACGTGCACACGAATCCATCCACGTTTCCTCTGTTAGATGTCTCTGTGCCATCTGATACTGCTGAACATCAATAATCCCTTTGCTGCCCACACCTCCAGAGTGATGGGCTATGACACGGAGCAGATGGACCCTTCCTCTGAGAGGCAGCTCACAGGGCTGCTGCAGACCCTGCAGCTCAGCAGTGGGCACAAGCTGCGCTCCCACAAACCACCCTGCTATGTGCTGTCCTTTCAGTCTAAATCTAGAGAAGCACGAGCAAAGCTGAGATAATGCAGCACACAGAGAAATGCCTGAGGCATGCAGGAGACTTAGTTATGTATTCAGTTTACACTGAGTGTTAAACAGAAGGGTGCACAGTTTATCTCTGTATTTAACTATGTGAAACACGTGAATGAACCACAGCTGCTTTAAACATTACTCAAGTAATGCACTTCAGTGAACTTGCTCTTTTCATAATGCTTCCCCATCAACAAGATCATTTATCCAGAGATTTTTAAGCCAAGCTAAAGTTCTTTGGGTTGTCTCAAGGTCCTCAGCACTCTGACTGCCTTATTAGCTATATCAAACCACACAAAGCAATTTTCTTTGACTTCACAGAGATGTTGAACAGGAGAGAATAAGGCATGTGTCTTGAGGGACTACACACATAAGAGATTAGCAGACAGGTCTCAATGACTAAATTATTTCAAAAACTGTTCTCAATTTGAAGGTAATACAGATCTTTAAACAGCACAGGCACTGCTAAGCTTACTCCACATTATGTTTTTCTATTATAATGGTGGTCGCCCCAAATGTGAATGGGAGGGAGTTAACGATGCAACCTACAGACACATATGGTCCCCAGGCAACAGGCAGCTGCACCCCAGTCTCATGTGGAGCACATACCCTATGAACTGAAGACAGCTGTATTCTTCTGTATTACTCCCTAGCAACTGTCTTACTTGGAAAACCTGTTTCCCAATGTAAAATGCTGTTTTCTGAAACACTGCTACATTTGAGTTATGAGGGTTTAACAAACATCCTGAAACTCTGGAAACTCATCCTGCGATGGATTATCCTTGACAGTATTCATCAAAAACGTCAAATATCACAAATATAGGTCAACAGGGTGGAATGGTACAGCTGCCTAAAGCAGTACCATAGAAATATGTTACAGTTGAAAGTCTTGCACTAAAACAGCCCACAAGGTAGCCTTCCTGGTATATAATTTCTATAAATCAGGTTACAGTGAACACTGAACTAACACTGAATACAGTCAATACAGCGCACCTAAGTGTCATGCAGTGAGGCATTTTGTCAAATGGATTGTAGCCCCCTTACTAAACAACAATGAAATGAGTGTGGCTGCAGGAATCAGCAACAACATGTTGTCAAACTCTTCAGAGTAGCTCGAGGCTGCCCACAGTATGTTATTTCATCACTGGGACAAAAGGAAAAAAAAAAAAGAAGCACGTACATGACATGCTTCTTTCCACACTGATGGCAGGATACCCGAGACAAGAATGATATTACTCCATTTCATGTATTTCATGTTGCAGTACAATTAAAAGAGAATGGGGCAAGTCATTCATCCAAAGCACTGACACATGCACAAAAATTTAATCTTATTTTTACTTCTGTACTCTGCAATGATTAGCATACAAAATGAAATTCCACTAGGAAATGTAAGAAATTCACAAATATAGCCAACATAACACTTTGCATTTAGATCTCTGGCTTAGTTGACAGATGTTTCAAAAGATACATGTAGCCCAATAACTCCCTGATGACTGTGTATGTGCAAATGCTGGAATTAACGAGTTATTCTCCCTAAAAATGAGCTTTATTTCTGCAACATTCTTCTGCCTGATCTTTTCTCTAATTGAATAATAATATTCAATACTGCATGATTCTACATTTTTTTCCCAGAATATTACAAAGAGTACTGAAATTCAAGACATTAATTCTCCTTCTTTTGGAATAATCTGAAAAATTTTTGTATGGACTAAAATTAGGATCATAATAGCACAAGAGGTCTGGACTAAATGTGTAGCAGCAACTGGACACTAGGAACCACCTACAAAATATAAAATTAAAGCGTGATCAGAGCAGTGCTAGTGATTCTACAGTAGCAGCATCAGACACCAGAATTCAAGAAAAAAATGGCAAATGCAAGCCAAAAAAATGGGATCTTCCTATTTCTGCAAGAAAACAGCTCAAAACACTTGCTAAAATCAATATTATTAACCATTTTACTGCTGGTCATATTGGAATAAACTCCAAGCTATCTGGAATTACAGATGAAGGGATACATTTGATTATTACCCCTCTCCTGCCACAATGCTGCCCCACAGGGCTAATCCTAAAACATGGCAGGACCCAGAATAGCCAGAAAGTGACCCCAAATCAACTGTACAGCTCACCTGACCAACAGGATTGAAAATTACAAAAGGATTAAACATACTTGTATAAATTTTCAGCATCAATTTTACACATCCTAACCACAGAACTGTTGTCAATGTTAACAGCTAAAACAAACATACAAACAAAACCCACCAAAACCCACAAAAAACAAAAAAAAAGGTAAAAAACCTCTATATTCTGCATTCTGACCGAGATTACTTGGTGTAATAATTGGTATATTTTGAAAATTAAATAGGCCCAAGTAATCTATGATACTTAAACTCAAAGAGGGCAGGTTTAGATTAGATATTAAAAAGAAATTCTTTACCGTGAGGCTAGTGAGGCACTGGAGCAGGCTGCCCAGAGGAGTTGTGGATGTCCCATCCCTAGAAGTGCCCAAGGCCAGGCTGGTTGGGCTCTGAGCAACCCGATCCAGGGGCAGGTGGCATGTCCATGGCAAGGGACGTGGAACCCGGTGCTCTTCAAGGCCCCCTCCAACCCAAACCACTCTGTGATTCTGTGAATGCCCAGTGGCTTTAGCAGCACCAGACAAAGCCAAATCCAGTCAAATCACATCAGACTTCTACTGCATTTTTCACACGGGGATACTTTATGCTCTTTCTCAGCACATGGCAACAGAGAAGCACCAAAGCATCCTGCTGGCCAGAGGCTTGCTGCAGCTTCTCTGGTGTCCACATCTGCAGGGGAGGCAAGTGCTTATTATGCCTAGGAAGACACCTGTAAGAGACTTATTATTTCATATCATAATGATTTCACATCATAAGGATATGAAATATGTGTCACAATCCTGTGGAATTAATTACCCAACTGGAAACCGATGTCAGTTGTCTTGATGACAGCATTTCACAAAGGCTGTCTTCTAAATCCCATTTCTAGATGTTATCATGAGGAACTGATGTTTGTTTGGTCCCCTATCACTCAAATAAATAACTGAGATGCAAATTTCCATTTAAGGGCATTGAGAAGGCAAAGGCCAAGAGTCTCCTCCAAGTAAACTTGCCATTGCCACCCCAGGTCGGACTGAGAGAATTCATTATTTTTTGTAGGGGTTCTCAGGAAAGACTTTGTCCTGACTTGGCCAATCAAGCCATTTTTATCATTAAAGTGTTTTCCAAATTTGCTAACAGAAAATACTAGGTGCTAGTATTTTAGCTCCACCGAAGATAAAAAAAGTAACAGTAATTTTGTGCTTGTAATCAATAAACATTAATATTTCAGAATAGAAAAAAAATCTATTTAATATTTCCTTTTAAAAACCCAGGAAAATGCAGTGAAATAAGACTTGGCTGAAACTGATACCTGGCCACTTTGACTCCTGAGGATGTGTCTCAGGTTGCATGCTGGACTGTTTCTTAAAAACAATTTTTTAATTAAAAAGTTAAATACACAGTTTCTTAAGAAATAAGTCACAGTTCAATCCTTTTACAAGCCTCAGATGTAATGATAAACATTACATTAGTGCATTTTTGTCACATTAGTCTCAAATCCCCATAAATCAGAAATCCTAAAGATCTCTTGTACATACAAACACCAAGATTGTTACAATAATGATTACCTATTCTAAGAGGCAGGGCTGAAAATATTATTTATGTGAAAAATGGCAAGTACTAAGCATGTCTGTACATAAAGGAAAGCATTCCGTTTTCACAGGAAGTAAGTAGAAAAACTATTAGAGCATTTGAAAGGTGGACCACATTCCCAAATGTGTGCTAGAAGACAGACTGTTCCCTCCACTGAGGACTTGCATTTTCACCTGTGTGTTGAGCTAATGACAGATCCAGTTACTGGTTCAGATCAGATCTGAAGAATGTGTGGTCACAGAGAATGTGTGGTCACAGAGACCAGAAGCACTTACTCCTTGAGGTCTTCAGAGTTAATCATGTAGCACTACAGGAGAGCAATTGCAGTACCAATATGTTGTCCCACAACATTTTGCAGGATTACTTACACAGCAGATAAATTATAATTAAAGTTACTGGTAGTATAACACACTTCATAATGAGCTAATAATTTATTTATCTATTTTTAATAGGCAATTATCAGCAAAGCACATTAATCTCTACACAAGCATGAAATACAGCTCATGTAATGAGAAATAAGAGATGAAATAAAATCTCTATAGAAAATTTTAATAGCTCTAAAATGGATCCTTTTTTTTCTGATTTTGATCTATTTTCATTGTAGACTTACTTAATTTCAAGCAAAAGGAAAAAAAACCCCAAACATTCAAGCCCATTTAAAGAATGGGACACTCTTCTACTAAGTAAATGGCTTTTTTAAAAAACCTTCTAATAACACAGAGTAATAAGAGTTTTTACTGTATCAGAAGAAGCAAGCAGGCATTCACTGTCTGGAGTAAAAATGCAGATTACTCTAGCTCACTGTCATAACCAAGACTGCCATGAAAAGGTAAGCTCTGCAATATATGAGTATTATCAGTTAATTATAAAGATATTAATATATTAGGATTGGAAAATGTTTATTTCTATATAATGCAATAATATAATCTGATAAAAATTGCAGCAAAAATAGTGAAGAACCAAAGATGGTGTAATATCTTCTACTACTAGAGTTTAATGAAAGTCCCTCTATGTTTTTTTGCTTTTTCTTTTAAATCAGCAGTATTTAGATATAAAATGATTGCAGAAAGACTGTTATCAACATACAGAAGGAAAACCCAAACACTGGAGAGAAGAACCTGGAATGAGGATTAGAACTAACTTTGTTAAGAAATGCTATTCAGAGCAGACCTATCTTCTCAGTATATTTGCCAGTTAGCAGATGTATGCATGAAGACCTAATTACTATTGCATCATAATCATTTCAGTTTAGTGAAACTATTTTTCTGTATTGTAAAACATTCACATTAAAAACATTAATTCCACCCCTGAATAGCCAGATCAAAGTTCAAGCCAGATCTAGGCACAGAGGCTGTGGCTTCATTCTGGCTCTGCTATCATAGAGCCACAGAATCATGGAAATCATTTAAGTTGGGAAAGGCCCTTAAGGCCCCTGAGTCCAACCACAGAACTAAAACTGCCAGGTCCAACACTAGACCATGTCCCTAAGTGCCACCTCTAGACATCTTCTAAATATCTTCAGGAATGTTCCACCACTTCCCTGGGCAGCCTGTGCCAGTGCCTGACAATGGTTTTGGTGAAGAAATATTTTCCTAATATCCAAACTAAACGTCCCCTGGTGCAGGTTGAGGTGATTTCCTCTTGTCCTGTCACTTGTAACTTGGGAGAAGAGGCCAACCCTCACCTGGTTACAGCCTCCTTTCTGGTGGTTGCAGAGACCAATAGAGCCCCCTTTTCCCCAGACTAACACCCCCTGCTCCCTCAGCCACTCCTCATCAGACTTGTGCTCCAGCCCCTTCCCCAGTTCTGTTGCCCTTCTCTGGACACAGTCCAGCATGCCATGGAGTGGTTCATACAGGACATACAGCAATCCAAAATGTACTCATCCCTTACAGCAGTATATATCCCAGAGTTAGGAACATGACAATGCATTACTGCTCTACTGGTAACATTAATATTTACCCACTTTATAACAGGAAAACTTGTAAAAGAATCATCATAATAAAAATCTGAAAAGTGTTTGTAGGCTTTGATACAAGCACTGGTAATGCCAATACCCTACTACTATGAACTGACAGCATGAAGCTGAGGCCACAACCCATTCCAATTCATTGCCAAAATACAGGTGCATTGTCCTATAAATCACATGAGAACTGTGTGGAACTGCTTCCCTAGAAGAAAGATGTGCAGAAAGAAGTACCAGGGTTTGGTCCAACAGGAGGGGTTCTGAGCTGCAGTGGGAGCACTTGCAGCAGAGCAAGCTCCCAGGGATCTCACTCCTGGGATCCAAAAATGGACCTGGGAGGTGGACAGGAAGCAGCTCTCTGTGTGGCCAGCTCCTCATCTACTATGTTCCTTGATCACAGAAATGCTAGCATTGGCACAAGTAAATGGGCTGAAAAGTACAGCCAGAGATGAAGGAAAGAAGAAGGGGTGAAAATCTCATTTTCAGCAGCTGCTTGTGCTTACAGCAGCACAAGCCAAACACAAAATGAACCCACTACAGGGAAACTGAAGCTTCTTTCACAATGGACCACCCAAAAGAGGAGGGCAGCTAGGATTAAAAAGACTGCAGAGAGACAAAAAGCAAATGCTTTAACAGAAACCATGGTCTATAAGCCCATGCATTTGAGCTCTTGTCTTAAGTTATCAGTGTCTTTAACAGTTATCACCCTACTGCAGAGTGGCTGCTTACCCTCAGCCATACCTCTGTCGTTGACAGTGTGTGGCACACTGAAGGAAGAACACATTTTGTGACATGCTGGTAATAGGCAGCCTAAACTTTGGTTTTGGGCACCACATGTTTTGCCATCCAGGAATGCCACTACTATCAAGATCTTAATTTCATTAATCTACAGGGAATATGCACCAACAGACATGACATGGTGTAAAGAGGATCCTCAACTATCGCTCTACCTGCACTGCAGGAACAGCCATCTGACCAATTTCATCACTTTTCTTCCAGCAAGGACACTCCCTAGAAGAAAAAACTTTGAATAACTGATAAACTCAGTAGAGATTGTGACATAAAACCTTAGTATAAAAATAATTAATAAAAAATTGTCTCCATCTAATTATTTTTCCAGACATCTTTTACTATCTTGGTTTGTAATCTTTGCTCACTAAACAATTATTGGATGAAATGCCAGCCCCTCTCCCCAAGTTTCATGCTCCCATCCACCTTCAACAAGCTCATCCTTTAACACCAAATAGAAGAAGCTACTGCACACATAAAAGCTATCAATTCATCTCAGCTCCAGCTAAAGTAGTCTACTGATTTCTTTCAGGTAGCCTGATTGATCAGCTGACTTGAAATGAATTAAATGCAATTTTGACTAATCTACATTGAGTTTGGATTGTGACGCTGCTTGCCAGATGCTTAACCCCAAATCTTGTACACTTTCCAAATACCTGATACGGCTTAAAAAAAGCTATTAGTTCTCCCTGATATCCTGGCTTTGTTCATATCCTCAATGCTGTCATGACGCTATCAATGATAGTCCTTATCTTAAAAAAGGCAATGGCCAGCATGGCAGAGCAGAATCATACATCACAGGCAGAGCCAGCATCATCCTGTACTTTGACTCTTAATCTGTGAGGAGGAAGCACCGTGGGTGGGAAAGAACAGGCTCTATAAGCACAGCAGGATGGCTGGATTAACTCTGCCAGGGGCAGCAAGGGGACAGCAAAAGCATTTCTCAAAATATCTTTTTCTTTCATGCTTTGAGGTAAGAGCAGGAAGGAATACCATCAAAAAGTGGCGTTACAAAAGGATACAAATAAAGTGGCAAAAATATTCATTCGTCAATAGCTCAAGTAAATTCTTCGCACGTGGCTCTGAGCAACACAACGAATTCCAGCAGAAGAGATGATTGTCTGCATCATTTGAGAGAGATCGAAACCACAAGGCAGTTCAGATCTTACACATCTTATGCAGATTCCTTCATTAAACATTCAACATTAGTCTGGCTTAAGAAAGAAACATTTTTGTACATTACCAAATTAGAACAAAGCAAGCTGTACTGAAGAGCTCTCCAAACAAGAGGCTGATTTTGTACTATGGTTCAAAAAAACATAAACCAAACTTCTTATTAACAGTGAAAACTGGCAAAGTTTTGGTCACCTCAAACTTCTTGTCCTTAAAGTTATTTTATAAATGAAAAAGAATATGGATGTATGCTTCTGAATCCACAGTTTGGGCAGATACATTATTAATGAAGCATTCTGACAAAGCCCACCAATGAATGGGTTGTCATGGGATTTCTTGCTACAAATTCTATTTGAATTTTCTCAGTGAGAAGGGCTGTGCAGGACTGACTACTCATACAGGGTAGAGCAGCATGTCTTCTACACCTCTACTCTTTCTCCTTTTTCTCTTCAGCGTTATCAAAAGACCCCGAAAAAGCAAGGTTCTCTTCAAACGGATGACAAATATCACCTCCATGGCTCTTGCTTTGATTTTCTTCTTTTTTACCCTAACGCCATCCAACCCATAAAATAAAGTCAAAAAAAGGAAAGACGGTTCCAAGGATTTCCCCATCAGTACCAGTAACTTCTCCCATCAGTAGCAGTAACACCAGCAGGTCCTTTCTTGCAGAGTGTTACATGAGGGGATATTTGGACCTCCATGAAACCAAAAAGACTTATCAACTGCAGGAGAGTTGTCCCAAACTGCAAGAAGTCAGATGTCCAGAATCACATCTATAATGATTTCCAAACCACACTGAATGTTGCCGAGAATCTCTCCAGTCTCTAGTCATGTCTTTTTATAATTCCAAATATTGTAATTCAGCAAATATCTTGGCAGTACTAACTTGAACTTAGCATTGTTAGCTTGACAGTTGGGTTCAATCATCTTAGAGGTCTTTTCCTACCTAAATGATCCTCTTATTATAAATATCCTTAACGCAACAACTAAACCCTCTGATCCTTGAATTATGGTTTTTGTTAATATTTAACCTAAATGGTCACTTCTGTATCTCTTGTTCTGTCCTCACTGATTTCGAAAAATAATTCATCATTATGAACAGTTTTACTTTCTTCTGCAAGTCATTTATTGTAACATACATACAATTTTGCAAAACTCTCCTACCAAGAATAGAAATTTGTTTTCTTTTCCTAGTTTGTTTTAAGTGAGCATAAAGAATACAATGTATAAACATATTATCCCAGGTGAAATAGGAAGGGAACTGTACTAAGGGACAGAAATCTACAAGTTTTTAAACACACTCCTCTTGCTACTATGCACAACATTCCTTTTTTTGTGTTCTGTTGTTGACGGATGTTCAGTCAAATACACAGTAGCTCTTGTCCTCCTGCCCAAATTATTACCCCGTAGCACTGTTCAGTGATATACTCAGAGCTCATTATATTCTCATGTGATCTGTACTTTCAAAATAAATCACTTTCACATTTCTTCAATTAAATCTTATATAACTGATCCAGCCCATTTATGCATTATGAAGATCATACTCTATTTTAATCCTATTTTACAAATGTTACTACAGTGTAAAATAATCACCTTTCAGATCAGAAAAAATGCCACGAAAATCCACATTTGTTTGGGATTACAGCAAAAGAAGAGATTAGTTTACATGTATGTTTATATCTCTTAATTTACAGCATTAGATGTAATAGCCAGAGGCATTATTGTGAAGCCAAGTAAGTTCCCATATGATCCTGTCACAAACCTGCACTACTGTACAGATCACATGAACTCACTACAACAAGAAATCCTGTCATGAGCATTTTACACCAAATCACCACATGAACTGTGATTAATGATGAATCAGAAGAGTAGATTTAAATAAATAACAAGCAAAGAGAAAAAAACTCTTATTATGGACAATTAGATGGTAATGTAACCTACATATTTGCTATGTTCTAATATGCAGTCACCTAGGGTATGTTCACATGACTTACTTAAAATGTATTTCTGAGTTGTACTAGAGAATTAAATAACATTTTGGCTTTTCAAATTAGTCAGTAAGCCTAAATTTAGTCACTGTTAAATATAGTTTTAGAAAGTCTACTATTCAAGCATACATCTCATTTATGTGGGTTTTTTAATTCTTCCTCTATTTGTGATCCAGATCTGGACCCAGAAGAGGGTAAGCTTTTCCCCATTTTAAGAATCCTGACATTTAAACTTACTTGTTCCTGCTGTAAGATCCTCTGAATCATAAAATATTTTCCATTCATATTTTGTGTCCATATTTTCCTTTCAAACAGATTTTTCACAGATACTCAACTGCATAAGTAAACCAAATTTCTGAACAGAATTGTGAGGAAATGACTGCGCTGAATTTAAAATATGCTTTTGAAATGTTATGTTATATTATATTTCTACATTAAAAACCACAGGCTTACTTAGCAGCGGGAAGTTTCTTCATTTGCAGGAATTTTCACCCTAAACACTAAAAGTCCAGTGGTCTTTCATGAATGATCTCTCACTCTCCACAAGGAATTTACCAAGCGCTGATGCTCCCACTGAGCCCCTGGAGCCGGGTGCCCTCCCTGCCCATGGGCCCAAAGGACAGAACCAGCACAACCTTGCTGCAGGCAGGTGTTTGCCATCAAAGTGTGGCATGGATGGACGGGGAAAAATGCTGCAGATTCTTCACACTTGAAGATCGAGAATGAGACATAAAATTAGCAAAGCATTCTCAAATCGTAGGACCACAGGATAAGCTGAGTTGGAAGGGACACACTGGGGCCATGGAGTCCAGCTCCTGGCCCTGCACAGGACACCCCAAGAGTCACACCCTGTGCTGAGAGCAGTGTGGAAACACTCCCTGAGCTCTGCCAGGCTGGTGCTGTGACCATGACCCCGGGGAGCTGTTCCAGTGCCCAAACACCCTCTGGGTGAAAAGAAAACACTCCATGTACTGGCTCTTCAGGATCGCTCAGGATATGAAAAGGCGTATTTCAGTCTGGAAAACAGGGAGCAGAGCACAGTGCACTAACTAGCTCCCTGGAATTTCAAGACCGTTCCCAGACAACAGCAATCAGCTGGCAGAACCTTCTGGGACTGACACAGAAGCTCCTGTTCAAAACCAGGATGTTGGTAGGTTTAGGGATGGAGGAGTTTGAAGCACACTGGAATGCTACAGTGCACAAAGTTTCCTACCACCAGACCAGTGAGCCCTTCCTGCTTGGAGCTGCTTCACTGCCATCCTGCAGCTCCACTGCTGCAAGCAGGGTCGTGCTGAATGCATTGCTGCATGCTTCATATCTCTGGCTTCATCTCAGGCATCAAGGAATGCTCTCATCTTCTCTCTAGAGAGAGCTAGGACTGTGGAACATTACAATCTACATTTGTCTTACAGAACAACAGGAAATAAGGCCTTGTACAGGCCAGGGATTCCTCCACATCCATGCTTGGGGAAAGCAAACAGATGACAAAACACCATGTGCAAATCATAAATGAAAAGATGGTGAGAGACACCATGAGTTACAATTAAGTACTAACTGTACAAGGAATTATATCTGTTGAGAACTTAAAATGCAAATGTTAAGTTTTGCTAATCTGCTCCTTAACTGCAGATACAACCAACGCAAGCTCCTGAAATAATAAAGCCAAATGAGAATTTGGAACCTACGAGAGATAAAATGAGTGCCGGAATTTTAAGAGGATGAATAACATGGGAGAAGAATAGGAAGACCAGAAAATGGGTCATTATAGTAATCAGATGAGAAATAGCTAATGGAAGGATTAACATTTTACAATAAAATTAAAAAGCAACTACTTGAAGGATATCAGTAGGTGACATCAGAAGGCATTTGTGATAACCAGAGTAGATTATTTTATCTGTCTCTTCTGGCTGTTTGGGTAACTTTCCTATTTTCTTCTTTGCAAATTCAACTTCCTTCCCTCTCTGTCAACCTTCTCCCTCTCTCTCCACATCTTATTTTCAGCTCAAGAAACCCCAAATTCCTTTTCCTTTGCAGCTTTCCTCTAGGTCCCCTTCATTTCTTTACCACCCATCACTCACCACCCAGCTCAGCAACTTGCAACCACATTCCCACCTCCTTCAGCCAACCACTGCAGAGGTGACAGGGAGAAATGACAGCAAAAGAACGAGCAAAAAGCTGCCAACCAGTGAATAAGGCAAAAAGTCCACGGAAAAACGGAAAGGAAGCGGTTGGATTAATAATAAAATCAGATTTGATTTAATGGCATCTGCTCTCCTCCATAAGCAATGAAATAACAACTTAATGAACATTTTTAATGTATGTTTAACGTCTATTATATATGTTATTTACAGGATAACTGCTCAGGGTTGCAGAAAAAGACTGCCTCATTCTTCAGCAATCTCTGTCCTTATTTTGCAACTCTAGGATACCGTGGAAATGAAGAGAACAAACACCCACATACGTTTCTATTCTTTCATGGTCTGTGCAGTCTTGTACATGTGGTGCTGCAAGGAGAACTGCAACCACCTCCCCTCATCAGCTGCAACCTAGGACTACTGAGTTTACTACCACACATAGTAGGATAGCTTAATTCTTTATTGAGATAAAACAGAGAGAGAACACAATGTTTTACCAATAGGAAGCATTTTGCAGAAGGGCTGCCTATTCAATAACGCTTTGAAGAAAGAATTGATTTTGTGAACATGGGCTCCTGCTATGAAATATTATTTGTATAATATTGCATATCTAAGTTTTAGTTATTTAAAATCCCATGAAATCCCCTCACCAGGATACATTTTCTTACTGTCTAAACGAAAAATTATTACTGTGTCATGGTGCAGGAAATACTTAGAAAAGATAAAAGTTCACTCTTGTATGTTGTCGTTGTATCATTTTGCTAAAAAATTTCATAAGCCCCCAGGAACAGGCATGTATGTTAAAATCATCTAGGGTCATCTTTAATAATTTACAAGCTTCAGTGGTTCAGAATTTCATTTTTTTAACAAAATATGGCATGTGTTTGTATCAGCAAGTTTCATCCCCCATTATCCATCTCCCTCCTACACCTTTCTAGTATAAAAACCCCTTCTGCTTGCTGACAGAATACTAATTTGGCTTCATTTAAATGCTAAAGCAATGTAGTCCAGCTATCTCATTTAAAACATATGTAACGCTGTGAAACAACTGACAAGCACAATGAAGAATGTCTACCATAAGATTTGCAAGGAATTATTTTTCAATAGGTGTTAAAAAGCCAAAAGCTTATCCTAACCATCTTCCCCTGCCCCCCCACCCCCAACATATATCTCTTAAAATCAGGGAAGGGAAATGGGCAGTATTTCCCTCACAGCTCACCTCTTCATATGACCTGATAAGATTAAAGGCCAGGTGATATATATACAGAATAAATGTATATATATATATGTAGGTTTCTCTTTGTGCAAGGGCAGTCATTTATTCTTTAAAGTTCAAGCACATTTTTATTCTGCGTGTGTGATAAGGAAATGTGCATTAACAAAACCTGCATCGAAAATAAATCGAGGGCAGGAAAAATTTCCATATATGAAGAGTATAAAAACTCTAAATACAGAGTGCTCTATGGATAAGACCTGGGCTGGTATCCCTCAGAGATACCTACCAGTGACCTTCATTGACAAATGTCTCAGACCACCCTCCTCATAAAAGCACAGTTTTAAGGCATAAAATGGAAAGTATAGTGAATTTTGCACTGGCATGATTCATTGAGTTGATTCCAAACACTTGGTGTGCAAGTATGCGGGGTTTAAATAAACACACCCACTCTTCAGCGAAAATGCGTGATGTGTGTTACCATCTTTGTACATGCACAATGGCTAGAAAGCAGGAAAGAAAAAATGTGCAAGAGACCCCTCATAGTCCTGCAGCAGAGCCAGCCACAACAAGCCTGAGAAACAGAGACCCCAAAGCCTGGACTGGAGTAACATCAATATCCTCCAGGTCAGAGAAAACAGGGAGGTAAGCCTCGTCTTTCTGGGGTACACAACCAAGGAATTACTCATTCAGATGTTCTCATGGAGGCTCACACAATCTACTTTAAAGTCAAAATTGAGGCAGCTTCACCCACCCCAAACAAAAATGCAGACACAAGCTACAGTGCTAAAATGTTCCTCACAACAGCAGAGAACGTACATGGACAAGTGAGATAGCAAAACCTGATACAATTTACAACTGAGATTAAGATGAGATGAAAAAAACCCTTTTCTCTCTAAAACCTCTAATTCTTGAAAGGTTAAAAAACCCCCAGAGATTCAGCAAAAGAGTCACTAGTAAAAATAATTTCTTTCAGAGAATAAATATAACTTTTGTTGTGCAGGTTGCAAGAAGACAAGAGCCATTGTTGGACACACCTGTATTTCTAGATAGAATCATCTCATTTGTTACAGTTCAGCACTTTAAAGAAACAAGTACGTGGAAGACCTGATTGCAGTTCTAAACCTGTTTTGTGCAAAAGACGAATGCAAGACTGACATAAGAAGCTGACCCACATACTGAAAAATAGGATCTAAAATTAAATGGGAAAATGTACATCATTATTTTAACTTAGCTCAAAGTTTCACAGCTAAATCTCTGTGCAGCAAACTGAAAAGCTATCTATACTCTACAGATTATTATGCACTCAGTGAACACACATTTAAGTAATTTTTGCTATGTTAGTTACATTGAATTTTTCATGCATTTTAAAGCTGGACAAATGGTTAAGAAAATAATTCAATAGGTCAGGTGTTTCATTAACTTAAATATTAACAACAAAATCCTCCAAGCAGAATCAAAATGCCATTTTTGGTTGGTTTTTTTTCCCCTTGCCTGTGGATCCATGTACTTTTTGCAGGGCAAGGGAACCCAGTGAGAAGCCTTCTCAGCTTGGTGGAAGTACCAGGGTGCTGGACATCTGGGGCTGTGCAACCTATAAACCCTATAGAAACTGCTCACGTTGAGATCCGAGCCAACACTTCATCTTTTGTCTAGATTTACACTTATGTTCTTGCTCTGAGGCGCCCTGTTCCCATAGGAATTTTTGCTTTGTAAGAATTTCTGAATGTACACTGAACACCAGCTTGACACTGTTTAATAACAAAGCATACACGCACTAGAATTTTGAAAGCACTTAAAATATTTTCCACAAGCTTATAAATTACCTGCCTGCAATGATCTAATGCCAGTGAAAGGTTCTCTTTCAAACATCACATACTGGTAACAAGGATGAGAACCTGGTTTTCTTGATGTCAATGTCAAAATACCATTTACTGGAATGAAGCCAGTATCTTGCTTGGACATGCTGTACTCCAATAAAATAGGGATTACACTGCATTGCAGAACTGAAAAGGATGGGTAAAGTCAAAATGAAATGGTAGAACGAAAGCTGACTGTGTAAAAATAGTATTTTCTTATTCAGCAGACCTACCCTACAAATATATTCAATCTCATAACTGCTTATACTCAGAGCTAGAAAAACATCCTAGGACTACTTTTTATTTCAATTTCAGAGCTGGCCCAGTTATGGTGAGAGTAAGCAGATCCTGTATATCGTCTTTCACTCTTGTGATTTCATCACAAGTCTCAACAAAGTCTATCTGCTTCCCAAAACCACAAACTTTTGAATCTCAGCTTTGTTAGGAAGACAAATGCACAAGTCCCATGACCACATGGACAGTTTTGAATTATGTAATTTTTTCCCCCCTATAATATTTAAAGCCCTGAGAGTAACTAGTTTCACATCACACAGATAATCACTAATTAAAGGACAACTGAAATTTCACATTCTACACACAGGAACAGTCTGCTCGAGCTGGAGCAGCCCTACTGTAAATTGCCACCTTATTACTGTATAATGGCAAGAGAGAAGCTTAACAGAGACGAAATTGGACTTTCAGACAACATGCATATTATAATTAAGAGAAAACTCTTATTTCCAAACTTGACAACTTTTTCCTTGTGGTTTGCAATACAAAATGAACAGGGCACTTTGTAACCCTTCTCAGAAGCTTCAGCTTTTCACAACACTGGTTTGTCAACGATTCTAACTCACTGAAGTTCAAGGAATTCACAATCTCTGAGGGATGCAAAGAAAAGCTTGGACACAAGTGAAATCAAACTACAAAACCCAAAACTATATGCAAAGAGGAGAGAAGTTGTGTGACGTTATCTCTCCCTGACTGTGTTCTGTAAAGGGTTCTGTTGAGACTCGGGGGTAAAGGACACTGCTGTCAGTGCTAATCCCCTCCTGCCAACCCACTGCTTCAGTATGTAAAACAGAGGCAGATCTGAGACAAGCTGGGCACAAGCTGCAGTTCTGATGTGTTTCTCCCTTCTCTACAGGAACTCCGCCCAGGCTGTCAGTGCTCAGAGCACAGATAGCTCATCCCAGTCACAACTTTAATGATATGCTAAGATGAAGATGTTAGCAACTTTTACTAATAGCAGCTCTTGATCCCATATTGTCAACTCAGCGTTTCCAGTCTGCTTTGTGAACACCCGCATTTTTTTACAGCAGAAGCTCACAAGGATCTCGGGTCTCCAGAAGAATGACACCCTTGGTGAAATGAAGACAACTGGACACATCCCATTTGCTAAGATTCGTCCTTGCATCTCAGGCATCCAGGACTTCTGCCACTCCAGGGTAAAGTATAAGAGAAGACATGGGCCATCAGGATGAAATGAAAAAGGGCAGTAAACTGAACATCAAATGAGTTTAGAACTGGAGTGCAGGGTGCAAAGTACAAGCGCTCAGACACAGCCTCCTGCTTCACTAGATAAATAAGAATAGGGTAGAGCAAGGTGATTTGAGAAGAAAAATATGACACAGTATGTTTTATTCCACAGCATACTAAAAAATTATTAAAGAAATATGAAGAAGAATAAAAGACTTGTTCTTTGAGCTTTACTTTCAAATACAGCTATATAACACAGAACTATTCTGATACATGGCTGTATGCATCACTTCTATGTCTATTATCCAGCCTCCTAGGAAAATGAAATCCAAACCTACACATTTTATCTCATAACAGCAGCACAGGTTTTGTGGAGTGGGAGCTTATGAATGGTAAAACACATATTTAGCACAGTGAAAAACACAGTCCAGGCTCAGGGGTCTATTCCCACTGCATTTATACACTTCTAGTATTCTGGAAAGTTAGTAGAAGCATTAGGAGTAGAATAGACTACTGTGAAATGAGCTCACAAATTAAATTAAGAGAGGGAGAGAGCTATGAATAACTGAATCCCCTGAGCCAGAAGAATGCCATGCTGGAGTGTCACGGAAGCATATACAATATGTGCTTCTGTGCACCCACTTTGCAGTGGACCCATGTAATTTATTAACCTGACAGCAATGCCATACATACCCACAGGCTCTTCCTAACCTCCCTCCTGCCCATCAGCATGCTTCCACAGAGAACTGCCAAGGAGACTGACACACTGAAAATGCAGTGGGTTTGGCTGCTTTTCAACCTTCTCTATACCCTGGAGACATAAGGATTACTTGTTATTAGCAATTAAGAAATTTAATCCGCTATCCTACATCGCATATGATCAAGCTTTATTGTATTCTAGTGAGTCTTGTCATAGTACAAACATCAGGCTATAAGCCCATTTTTTAATGCAGTGACTTTAATTTTATATAGAGTCGACCTTCCCTGTTGCAATGTGGTCACTTGATTCCGTATTGCTGATGAGAGTGTGGCTCTTGAGTCTTTGAATAATGCAAGTGTATGTTTCTGTCAGTGCAGAGAGGAAAAAATACTAACTTGATTTCTCTTTCCTATTTTCTTTTGAACAAATGCAAACCTGTGGATTAACTGAAAAATTTGAGGCTGCAGGTGAAACTTGGCATACTAATAGGAATGAAAACCCTATCTTCTAAATCCTAACACCATGCCTTATTCATGAAATCATCCTGGATTTACTTGCTGTATCCACACAATCAGAATGGGTGAAATACGACCATTAAAAAACATCTACCATGTATGCTGTCTGGCCAAGCACTGTAAGAAGTGATTCACAGTCTTCACTCTCTGGAAGCCTAAAATCAGATGTTCCACACTATTTTCTTATAGTGGTCTTTGTTCTCATTAACTAATGATAATATTTATGAACGTAACAACACTCTTTCTCATGGAATACTAGTTTAAGGGAAAAATTATTATGGCTACATAACAGACATTGCATTTTCTGATCAAAGATATAAAGACAATCCAAATCAAGGACTGTCCAACATTATTCTTTGTAAAAAAATAAAACATCTGATAGAAAATACATGAGAAAGCAAAAGTGAATTTCTAATGTCACCATCTACCACATCACTCCACTGCCTTCCATCCCAGGTATATTTATCTGCCTCTGCCTTCCCAACACATATATCGAGGAACTTTCCCACCAACCACGGCATTCTGCTCAATCCAGCTCCAATCCTTTTCCCCTGGGCAGAAGACAAGAGTACCACAGACAAGTGCTGGTGGCTGTCATCAGTCAGGGTGCACTATTGCAGTGAGAAGAGCAGTATGAGAAGTCACCTGTAACTGAGTGCTTTCATTAAAGCCAACATGCCATTCATCACACAGTGAGTTGCTCTAAAAAGGCAGCTGGTGATTGACCAGTACCACCAGCAGCATCAATTACAGAAAATTTTCCTATGGATTTTCATGCTTGTCTCCACAATCCTTCCTTTGGCCCACAGCAGAACTCCTCTCTCTGTATTATTTTCAGCTTCCTCCATCCTCACTGTAATTTCAGCTTCCCAACACGGCTTTACTACTCACCTGTGCTTTTTCCTACCCACAACAGTGCAAGACACAATATCCCCACCACAAAGAGGATATGAAAAGAGTTCCCTCTACTCCCTTCCATGAAAGTTGTGGGAACTTAACACCTCTGAAAGAAACCATTCTTCAGCTCAAATGGCCAAACAGTTTGAAAGATCAACAGAATCACTGCAAGACCATACTTCATAAGTTAAAAAGTATTCTCCAAAAGGCAACTTTAATGGAGTAAATAAGTGACCAAAAATGCTAAAATACATGTCTTTTAATAATACAGTTCAGAACAAGAACATCAAATCTTATTTCTTATGTAACTTTACATAACTGCAGTTATTTAATTGCACTCCACCACATCAAATAAGAGTATTGTGCTACTCTTAATATTCTTCTGCTTAAAACCGAGAAGTTTAAGCACTCCAAATTTAGATTCAATTCCATCCTTCTGCAACGATTAACACAAGTCAGCATAACAAACCTGGGCTGTGCACTCATGTTTACTTAAATGACATGGCATTCATGTAGAGGGAATGTCATTCCATGCTCCTGTCAGAACAGTGATTAATTAAGCAACTGTCTTCAGTGATTCTTCTCACCTTAGCATGCACATCCAGAATTTATACACAGCATTCTTTTGACACAGATTAGAAAGAGAGATCTGATGCTTAGGAAGTGCAAGGATCAAACTGATTTCTGAGCTTATAACACATCTACACTAACATATTAAAGTATTTTGAAATCTGAAAAATTCCAGTTCTTTGATGATTTATCCACAAAGGAAAGCATTTTTACCAAAAGAGCCATACAGGTGACCTCCTATTCAGCGAAGAACCAAGTCATCAACCTGGCTGCTCAAATAACGAAAACATCAGGCAGGCAAGTGTTGTCCTCTGTCAGTATCATAACTACTACTGGGGAATTTTAAACAGCAATGAAACACAAAGCTCACCAAATCTGGGGAGTTAAGAAATTCCTACAGTCCATGCTAGTGTGCCTCTGATGATGATTCAAGAGTTCTCTAGACACTCCCAGTGCCAAGATAAATCAACACCGAGCTCTAACACACTACACACTAGGTGCTGTCAGAAGAGGTGAAAGGGAGGTGAGGATGGTCAGACAGGCAGTGTGACCAACCCTGAATGTATGTTTCCTTAATGCGTAACTTTCACTTGATAGGACATGAAAATGTAAAAAAAAAAAAATAAAAATTTATTCTAACTTTAAAATAACAGAATTGTATCTACTGAAGTCCTTATCCAGCAATGGTTCCATATTCCTTCTCCTTTCGATGATCTACAGAAAAGAACCATCCTTATTCATCCTTTTGACTCATGCTGAAGCATAATTGCTGCTCTTTTCTTATTTATTGCAGCACCCATTTTCTCCCATTTGTCCTGTCTGTTTTCCTTTTATTTATTTCAAACTTCTACATTTATAGATCTAGAAACAGTTTTCTAAATGTTATTCTTTTTAACCGTACTGTGCTTTGGCTTTTCTTTTTCTTTTCTGCAACTTTTCAGGAAAGCCAGGTACTGTGAAAGTGCCATTTTGCCTTGTTTTATTTACTCACTGTTTTTGCTGAAATGGAAGCCAAAAAGACAAGGAATACTTTAGTTCTTAAGACACTGTCCAAGCCTGCAGCTATTTACTTATGAAATGATTATGTCGATGACTGTGTTAGAAGTCATTAGAGCTCTAAGGGAAAATGTCAAGTGTGATACAATACAGCAACTACAACAAGCTGCAATGTTACCCACAGCTGCAAATATCTCTTTGCACAGGTAAGGCACATTGAAATAAATTTTGCTATCTCTTCTATCCTGGTTTTGCCTGCCCATCAACTGTCCCTTGTAGACTAGTCTTGGTCTCCATCACAGATTGGAGACCAAAATGTCTCATTTTATTTAAATTAAGCAGGATCTTGCTTTGCAAAAAGAACTCTAACAAAACAACAAAACAGACTGATCAGGACTACAGATTAATAGCCTTTTAAAAGGTAAAACCACCAGGGTAAGAAAATCTCTATGAATGGAGTGGAGGTGAACTGCAATTTTCTGGAGCTGTATGTGAATATCTGGAACAAAAGTTGAAAGTCTAACAGGTAATCCTGCAGGTTAAAAAGAGTTGCAGCTGCTAAAAACTGAGGAAAAAGTCAATGTTTACTCTAAAAATAGCAGAATTATACATGTGATTTATTATTAAACTTCAGTCCTTGCAAGAAGGAAAGGTGTCAAAAATTTAGGCAAGGGTGACAGAAATTGAAGCACAGGGCCAGGCACAGATCTTTTGTCTTTGGTAACCAGTGACAGGACCCAAGGGAATGGCCTGAAGCTGAGTCAGGAGAGGTTCAGGTCAGGTATCAGGAGAACGTTTTTCATCCAGGGGGTGTTTGGGCACTGGAACCACCAGGGAAACGGTCACAGCACCAGCCTGACGGAGATCAAGAAGCATTTGGACAATGCTCTGAGGGACACGGTGTGACTCTTGAGGATGGTCCTGTGCAGAGCCAGGAGCTGGACTCTGATGGTCTGTGTGGGTCCCTTCCTGCTGAGGATATTCTAGGGTTCCATGAATCATGCTAAAAAATGTTCAGCCATACCCCAATCACTAATTGGCTAATGCTGAAGACAACTTTCTTCTGAGTCAATACGGCTTCCACCACCAAGAAAGAACAACTGCATGTTTCTGCTTCAGTGTGACCACAGAAATCCTCCTTCAAGTACTCAAAAGTCCTCCTGCATCCATGGACTCTTGTGAGACCTGGCATCTCACATAACAGACAGGGATGAAGGTGCTTGCCTGGCTGAGAGTAACCTGACCTAAGAGGAGCAAGCATCAAGTCAACGGGGACTCCACCAGGACTGTATATGCTTCTCTCTCACAAACAGCAGCAAAACTGAGCAAGATGAACAGCAGTGACATTTTGGCCATGGCCACAGCATCCAGCACCACCCAGTCAGTCACCGTGCCAGCAGTGGCAGCAGGTGGCATTAGCATTTCCCCTGAAGGCAACTGCGACCATTCTGAATTTCCAGACTCGTGTGAGAAAGGAGGCAGTGGAGTGGCCTGGAGACCACCTGCCAGTCTTCTTGGAGGCAGAACCAAGCTGGCAGCCTGCCACAGGAAAGGAGCCAGCTTCTGCCCTGGTGACTGGCAGGTTTGGCCTTGATCCCTGGAGGAAAATGTATTGCTGCTGAAAAAGCAAGCCTGTCTATGAAAGGCCAAAAAAGCTATGAATGGACAATTATAGCTACACCTTATAAATCCCCTTATTTTGGTAGCACTTTACTACTTGTTTTGTACCTGAAAGAACCCATTTTAAGACACTAAATAAATGATAGAGATTCTGGAGCTTTACTAAATAAATGGACATTCTTAGTAATTAAGCATTTATTCTACACAGTAGAAGGAAATATTCTAATGGACTGATTATATATATTTTTATATGGTATGGAGCACATAAAAATAAGCAATTTCAATAATCATTATTACTGCTCCAGTATATATTAATACATTTCAGATAAATCATTGCCTCCACTATCAACTCAGCTACTGCTCCTGCAAATAAAGCAATACCTTGTTACCTAGCAACGAAGCAAGTCCTTGCTATGGTGCAAAAAAAAAACCATAAAAAAGGAAATATATATATTTGTATATTCCCGTTGTTTCATGTTGAGAGAACATCCATAAAGAACAAAGAATAATCCACTCAAATGCCCTCAAATTCAATACTTAAGTAAAATGTTTGATCGTCCACATTTCAGGAGTATTTTCAGAAGCTCGGTCTTGATTAAACATGCAGAACCTCTTGCTGACAATATAATGTTCTTGCTATGTATTTCTTGGAATATTTTAATGCATACATAAGTACACAGCCATAACACATATAAGCCATGACAGGCTCTTAATGCTACATCTGATCTGTAACAGAATAGGAATAGGTATCACAGGGCTTGTTTGAAGTTCGTTTGCTTGTGCTAAATCGGTTCCTCTCCCATTTAACATAGCAGTGCATAGTATCGCCTCTTACTGATGCAATATCTCTTTTTAGGGTGCTGTCATTCGTACAAAATGTTCCTTGAGTTTTATTTAAAAAGAAAATGTACTAAAAGCCCCACTACTTTGTTGCTTTATAATTCAAGTCTGTTTCTGACAGATTGCCAACACTGCGTGGACAAAAACAAATACGAGTAGCTCAGGAGTGCTACTCGTGTGGATGAGCTCGTGTGGTTACCAGCATGTGCCTGGTACATGCTTTACTCAGAGCTGAAAGAGGCAGCACAAGGATTCGTGGCCCCATGAGCACAAAGTATGAAGGTACATCCTTCCCTATGACAAGGACTGCAATTAAGCTTTTGCAGTAGATAGAATATGAAGTCATGAAAATTGCTGTCCTGAAGGCCTGCAGTTTCATTAGTAGGTTCCCACATCCAATATTGTCTAGGTCATCAAATTGCTCCCAGATACATGAGATACATCTTAAGACAACACAAACTCCACTTAAAACTTGGTGGCTAATCACATGCTACCACTTCTACTCACAAATTAGAAGATCAGTAAACACCACACAAAAATTTTGAATGTTGCTCTTGCTAGCAACATCTCTAGGGAAAGCATTCCTGAAATATTCTGTTAATGTTCTCTTGAAACTTTTTGAAGTCACCTATCTCTTAGCATGCAAGGATATTGGCTCAGTTAATCACAACACAAAGGTACACACAATCCATATCATGCTGCCTCGAACATCTGCTGCTGCTGTAATCCTTGATAATTCATAGCAAAAATATTCAGAAAATTGTATGCTTGCACCCAAAGGCACCTTAGTTTTTGTGCCTCTTGCCATTATCTCTGAGCTTTATATACCAGTTGGAAATTTTTGCAGCTTGGTGTTGCCCATTTTTTACTACTCTTGCAGTCTTGAACAACCAGGGATCATAGTTCACCTCTCAGAGGAATGTGTGCAGTTCAGAAAAATGCATTATGCATACAGAGGGGGCAAGGATGAAGTATCAGCTACTGTGGTGTTCAAAAGCCTCTTGCAATAAAGATTTTAGGAGTTAGTGTCACACTGGAACTCACACATATCAGAAGGATAAAGCAAACATCAGAGAGCGTACCCCACAGGCTTTGCACGACGAGGTCTGTGCATATTGTCTCTCCCTCTGGAACATAGTCTTCAGTGACAGATGGCACAACCACTACCTACAGATGGCTCCAATGGGGCTCCATAGCTTTGATAAATACTGCAATCAACTCCTAGGATAGGTATGGTTCAGGCAGCAGAGCTAACACAGGGAATAAATCCCTCAAAAATGTAACTGTATAATAATCACACACATAGCATTATCCTAAACAGACAGATGAAAGGCCAGGGCTGTTACTGAGCTGACAGAAATTCAGGACTGCTTAAGAGGAGGTCAGTAGTTTAGGATAAAAGTGTAAGAAATTGAGTGAGCATCACTCAATTTCTTATCTACTTTATTCAGAAAAACATTTTCACTTTCATCATGGACCAAGTGCTCCTGGTGAAATTATTCTTGCTTTCCAGTGGGATTTGTTTTACTTCGGAGAGGCAATCAACCCTATCACCAAACAAAGCCTTGGTTTGGTTGGTAGAAAACATCCTTGCCCCAGATGGATGATTCACTACAGTGAAAAGAAGTATTTGAATCTAAGAAGTATTTGAGTCTACTACTCTACTAAATCAAAAGTCATGGACTGATACTGAATCTATTTGTAGCAGACTAGCACAATCCTTTCTAACCTTCTAGAGAGGGCTTGAAATAAGAGCAACTGGAGTGATTTCATAAAGGAACATTTGCTTTAGCTGAGCCAATGCCTCAGAGACCCTGCTCTCTCACTCCTTACTGCTCAAAAAACCAAAGATGACTTTGCAATATCTTTTGTGGAACACAGAGCTACTGATGAGCCACATTTGCTACAACAGAATTATAGAATATTTTGGGTTGGAAGGGACCTTCAAGAACATCTAGTTCCAACCCTACTGCCATGGGCAGGCAACCTTCTACTAAATCAGTTTAACCAGAGCCCCATCCAGCCTGGTCTTGCACACCTCCATGGATAAGGAGTCCATAACATCTCTGGACAACCTATTTCAGTGCCTCATCACCCTCACATCAAAGAATTTCTTCGTAATAGCTAATCTAAACTTACCATCCTTCACCTTAAGGTCATTCCCCCTTGTCCTAGCACTCTGTGACCTTCATGAAGAGTCTCTCTGAAGCCTTTTTATAAACCCCATTTGTTGTTACCTGCCTTCAGCCACTCACACTTTTTGACATTTGGTGACCAAGCATTGCAATGCTATGGACACATATGCAATTCAGAACACACCAATTCCATACATTTTAGAAATTCAGTTAAATAATAGGAATATTGCACTTTCAAGTTGATGTCTGAGATGCACTCTGTAAAACTGAACATGCCCTTTGCTCTGATTTGCATAGTCCCTGTAATGTACATACCTAAGAAAAATGTCACCATCAAAATATCTCCCTGATACATTAGGGAGGATGAGCTCAAGTTCCATATGGAGTCTTTGGATTACACAAGTTCCCCAGCCCACACCTGGAGTATAACAGAGAACAATGTCTTTACAGAATCCTCACAAATGTAGCCCAGTAAGTATTGCATCCCAGAAAATAAAATAATCCTACCCCATTAGCAGGCAGTATTTCAATCTTTCATATCAGCTCTATCAAAATCCAAACAAGAATATGACTATTGAATTCTTGTCTGCGGGAGAAGACAACAGGATACAAATACAAACTGTAATAATTTAAACCTTGATTGATTATGGTCCAATTAATACAGTATCCAGAATCAGTCCTGAAGACCTGAAGTTTCTATTCCATTCTGCCATCACTGTTTTCCAGACTCCAAACACGAAACACTAAACTTGCTGTTTTCAACTACTCCTGTTCAAAATGTAACAAGTTCCCTAACTTCCAACTTTCACAGCCTGTAAATACAGTGTACTGTAGAGTGAGGAAGAAGTCCTCTTTGTCATAGCTTTAAGAAGTAGAAAAAAACTTCCTTTATCTAATTTTTTATGATGATTAACTAACTCAACTTTTATCCCTTTTCAGATTATAGAAAACCATGACTGACACTGTTCTCTCTGAAAAACTGCTGTGTAGAAAAAGGGAGACAGAGACTGCTATAATGTCAATGTAATTTCTGAATGCATCACACAATCTTTTGTAGCATGTCAAAAGCATAAACAAAAACACTCCATGTGTCACAGCCTACAAAGGGTATCACATTTGATAGCATAATAATGCATGACAGGTCTCTTAATGCTTCCGATGTATCAGTAATTATGTAAATGCCTTCAAATTTGATTATACACTCGCGCACACCATTAACGTTTGAGCCAAATTCAAGCTGCTTTATCCGTGAATTCAGCAACATGAAGACCTTTAAACCAAACTCAGTTATGTCAGTTTTCATACTGCTGGGCTAGACCCTCTGCTCACCACAGCAATGTGTGACAAAGACCGACTTGAAGTTATACTGTGATGCCCTAATCCTCATTTTGAATCTGTAGGATATGAGGATGCCTCAAGATTGGGTTAAGTTTCAACCACCTGCTTCCTCCCACGGGCAGGGAGATTCAGAGCTTCGTCTCATCACTGGGGCCCTGTGCTGAGGTGGGAAGTCAGGAACAGGAGGAACAACAGGAAGCCAAATGGCGAGATCCATCTTGGAGACCATCAGTCAAAAGGATTCTCCACACGCACTTTGGAAGGGCAGCACCACCTCTCCTTTGCCCATGGAGCAGCACAAAGGCATCAGGGCAAAAGATCAGGATTTGGTTTTGGGAATGGCAGAGGTGAATAATGAAGTACAAGATCCATAACATAAAAGTATAAACTTAGACTAAAAAAAACAGGGGAGAAGTAGAAGAAAAAAAACAACTAAAACCCCAAAACTGCTGAAGTCCACTTAGTTTAGACATTCAAATCAACCTCTTTAGGAACACCTGACTGGTAAGGATTTGCTACATTCCTAATAAACTAAAATAATACTTCAGGGATATTATTAGTTTTTAATAAGCCCCCTCACTGTCTTAGTTATGTCATCACTGCATTAGGATCAACATAACAAGGTTTTAAACAGAACTGGGCTGTTGTGGCTGAAATAAGATATTCCAAAAACAAGATTTATAAAAATGTGACACATCAGCCCCTAGCAATAGCAACAATACCAGATACAGCTTTTGTATAATGCATGAACACAGGATTACTTCCATGAATCAACAGTTTTGCATTAAGAATAAAATCATCATCACATACAGATAACTAAAAGTGAAGACTGCTTAGAAAAGAAGAAATTTTACTTTACATGAATATTTGTACCTCCAGTATAGAAAGAGATTATGAAGGTCAAAGAACAATCCTATTACTTAAGTTACATAACTCAAAGCAGGGTGCATGCCAATGTAAAAACAACATGGAAAGATGACTGCTGGCTTGTGTTTATTCACTGCTTCTAACTCAGATTGTTTATTTTACAGTACTTCTGTTCTAAACTACTTTTGCAAAAGAAATTTTTTCTTCTGTAAGTCAAGAAAGACATTTTTAAAAATCAATTCTATGCGATGCTCTGCAGATAAAACAGGATCTTTCTCTTGCAAAAAATCCCAGCATAGATTACCAATGTCAGACATCAAAGAGTGAGCCACTGGGGAATCACTTCCCAGTCTGACCAAGCTACTGTCCGCAGCTGAGGTGATCTGACCACTATGGGCACCACCAAGTCCTCAGGCAGCACACCTACGAGATGGTGCACCATACTGAGAGCCAGCAGAAGCAAGTAGCAGCTTTGCTTTACTTGTGGAAGTATTTAGGAAAAGTGTTCAAAAAAGAAAGGAGCTTGTAAATTTTCTTATAACTACAGTAGTCTTCAGTCCCTCTAATAACCAAAAACTGAAATCTCAATGCAGTCAACTGTTTAAATGGGGAAAAAGATTGCTATTTTGGGGAGCTGTGATTTGCTGTCTAGCATACATTTTAAACAGCATATTTAAATGAACAATAACAATATTTTTAATGAGCATTAACAATACTTTTATTACAGAAGTGTAGGCCTGCAATACTACCCTTAAAATATAAAGGCCAAAGGATTTCAACAAAATTTTCAACCTAGGAACACCACTTGCTTGTATATACAGTAGAACATGCCATATTTAGTGAAATACACTTCAAAGGGAAACTTAACACTCTTCAGCCAAGCTTTCCAGATCAGGACCACCTAACTTTAGTTTCCCATTTCCACAGCTGAGCATTCACAGAGAATATCAATTATACTAACACTTTCTCTAAAGGCACCTTTCCCTTTGAAAACCACATATCGAGTTTCCTCTTCAACATTTCATTTTCTTTGAAGTTTTAGCCAATTAATTGGTCCATGCAAATGAATCAGAAGAAGTAAATAAAATCACGTTAAAAGATGGCATCTTTAGCAAGACCCCACAGGGTTTCTCGCAGTGTCAGAGCTCTCATGACTGTGATAGCAGCAGGAAGATTCTTGCTATCTTCCAAAGGGTACGTGTGAAGCAGGCCAAATGCTTCTTCACCACAGCGATAACTGAACATATTCCATTGCTTGTCCCTCTTCCCAGTATCCAGGAAGATTATTTCTGACAAGGTACCTGAGACATGCTCTTCAGCCTGTGCAGTCAACAGAATGAGTGGTGCTATGACAGTTTTCACTAGCTGAGAACTGTGTTCAAAACCTCTGAGTGCAAACCCTGAGGGCATGTGATGCTTCCTCCTGCCCTACGCTTCCCCGTGCGCATCATCGCTGCAGAGCTGCTCTGCTTAGCCCCAGACAGCTCTGCAAGGAACAAAAATGGTAACAGCAAGGACTGGGCACAGCCAAGAACTACAGCTGCAAAGGGCATGTTTCATCCAGGCAAGCCCAAAGATTATCCTGCACTGGTTGGTGAGGCTCGTGAAAGGAACATGATGCGGACAGAATTAAACAATTAAACTTGCTATTACTGTGCTCTGACTAACACATACACAAATTACTTAAAGGACAAGTATGGAGCTGCCTGGTGGCACGCTGAGATGGTTCAGTGCAGGCAGTGGTTTGGCAGCACTCAAGTCCCACCATCACATGATGACGCTAAAATCTGTATCTTGTGCTAAGGTTTACACAAGTTAAAGATACTCATGCCAACAACAAAAATTAGGATCGGCAGAATTCAAGCAAAAAATTACAATTGTAATATTTCATGTTCTTTCCATATTTTAATGCTTAAAGAAGTGCAACTTTGCAGTATAGAGACAATATTAAAGATTTATTGTCATTTTGCATAAGTATGTAAAAGTGACATGGATAGTTAATTAATTCAATTAATAACCAGTGGGGAAATCCCTAGGAAATGGTTAGTGCAACATGTTTTCAATCCTGTCAACACCTGTTAAATATAACACTTTCATGTGAATTTTTAACAAAGATGAGGTTTGGAAGTTTTCTTATAATGTGTTTCTTGTAGAGCCAATCTTTGCTTCTGAAATACCCAAGCTGGGCATAACATGGATTAGAAATGAGAAGTACTCACAAAAGCCTGTGGAAATCCTTGAATTCTTGTTTCTTGCTAATGCTAAGAGCCAAATCCCTACCACACTCAGATTTTAAAGAAAAATAATAACTTACATCCAGTTTATAATGACTTCATTAAAAATACAATGAATCATACAATAATTCCCTTAGGTTTTGCTAAAGTATTTTTCTGTGTGATTATTCACTTTAATATCCACTTACCTCTGTGGTGGTTTATTAATATTGGTACAGAAAACTGAAGTTCTATGTATTTTGATTGTATAATAATAACACAGGTGCTTCACAGACCAATTGCATACTCATTAATAATGTACTTTCCAGGTGGCTGCACCATTAACAAAGTAACACTTTTCCAAGGTTTCATAACTATATATGAAAATATTCCTGGAAAACAAAAGCATTAACTTAGCACAACAGTGGCATAACAGCTCTTTGATTATGGAATCCTGAAGGAGATAATTAGCCCGTTTTCAGTTAACTTAAAAAATAAATGTTTTAACTATTTGCAAACTGGCATTTACAGCATATCTCCTTATGCTGTGACATTATACAAGATTGTATAAACAGTAAGAATTTACTAGATTATTTTTACACACATTTTTTATGATTATTTTCAAAATTATTGAGAGCTTTAATATCACTTTCAGTGAGGTAAGATGAAGCTTGAGAACAGTGAGATGACCACGCATTACAACAGTAAAACTTCTAGAATTAAAATTATTCCTATTATCCATGCATAAACATATACATAAACACACATTGTAGTATTATATAATAATTCTCGATGAACACTGTAACTGACTTCCCATTTTCCCATATTGGGAATCATTACACCCAAACATTTTTGTGGTTCACCAATTTACCTGTGGTTTGTACCATCATTGTATTGAGATGCTTAAAGATATTGAGCGTAATAGTGTTCTTCACTGAACAGATACATGAAGAAGAAAGCAATTATCTTCAGTATACCCATGGTAAAAGAGATACATAATTCCACCGATATCACTGCAAAAGCCTTATTTCAAAGTACACAGAACCAACTAAGGCAGCATACATGCAAACACCCAGAAGCACTGAAGGTCTGACCCCAATCTGCACCAGGAGGACCAGTCAACTAACTGAAGAGTTGAGAAAATTATCTACAGTTGGACAAGCAAAACAAATGTTTATCACCTTCCCATTTTGTGACATTTAAATGTACTGCAAAACTAAATGCTTATTCTTCGCTGTAGAGAAGCACTCTCTGGAAAAAAAGAACTTCAAAATTTAAACAATGGTCTAAAATCTTCTGTCAAAGAGGCAAAACTCCCTGCTGACTTCATCTGCTATTATTGCAGCTTTTATTAAATGTAGCCTTTTTACAGCCTCAGAACTTAAAACATTCTAAACAATAGAAAAAACTCTCTCAATGTATGATGATTGCAGGAAACAAGAACAGAATGAAGAGCAAACCAATTACATGTAACAAACGTCGTATAAATCATGTTGGATTTCCTGCATCAAAAAGCTGAAAAAAAGTAAGAAAAATGACATATCTTTCCTTAGCATGTCCCAGTTTCTTGTTTCTAGAAAGAGGAAACTCCAAAGACAAAGGCCTGGGAGAAACAGCTTTCACCTCAAGCTTCCCAAGACCCCAGCCGACACTTACTTCAGGCACCACTGATAAGCCCACAGAATGCGTGGTACATTTAGAAAAAGCAGGATGGTTACAATTACTTAGTTCTGGACCAGTTGGAATTTTCAGTTGGTTTTCCCAAAGCAAAGGTACTCTTCTTTTAGCAAGGGATCATGCAAGCCTTGGAAACAAGCCAAGATATGAATATCCACAAGGGAAAAAAAGTACAATCTTAACTGTCCACAGAGCGAGTACATTCCAGTGCTGAAGACTGCTTTCTAACATCGAGCAAGTGCCCTCAAGTGATAGCACAGCCAGAGATTTTAGAAGGTACTCAGATACACTGTCACTGCTCATTACCCCTTCTCTTGATCAAGCTGTGTTTCAGGCATTTGACTTTAACCCAAACTCAGTTCTCAGGGCACAGATATTCTGGGATTTGAGTCCTAATGAAAAAAGAGACCAAAGCTGGGTATTGTTAACACTGATAACCCTGTGTTCTTGTTATTCCTCTTGAGATACCACAAAGATGCTATCCAACCCCAAAGGATGGGCCAAGCAGGGACCAAATATCATTTGCCTTTACAAAAGGCATCACAAAACTCTCAAAGATGTTCCTCAGTCCACGGAGTTAGAAATAACCCACCAGTAAGAGGCTGAAGGCAATAATGAAGGAACAAAGGATGAACAAATATGGTCCTGGATTTTCTATGTGCTTGAGCATTTTCATGACAACAAGAACCTCTTTGTGATCAGAGGACAGAGAACAATCTCCAAGGAGATGTGCCACCACTCCTCAACCAAGAAAGACCATTCCTTTATCAAGGAGGAGAGACTATCTGCCTGGTGATTTTCCTTTGGTTAAGGTTTGTTCAACACCAGTTTTTCACTTCCTTAGGCCAGACATAACAATTGCTACCTGCAGCTAACATGAAGCCATCTGAAATGTTGCAAGATACTTCACTTCAGAGAAATTAACTGCAGGGTGACAATGGCAACAAGATCCTTCAACACTGTGCTCAAGTTTGTCAGAGTGAATTCAGGCCAAATTTGAGGGTTTTTTTAAAATTAAGAATCTTTGGAGAGAGGAAAAAATGTTTCTACCTGACTGAAGGACTTTTAGAAAAATTCTACTGCTCCAGAGTACGTAAATGGAAAAGAAGGAAAACAACCACAACTGAACACCACCCAGAACACTTGGCAGCATATAAGTCCATATCAAAAGCAATGTGACCACTAAAATTGACCCAAGCATGCCCCACTGTGTTTACATGTAATCCATAAAGCAAGACAATCTCTAAGAGCAATTCAAGGTGCAGACTGATACTCCATTATAGAGCTCAGCAGTAAAAGGTATGTGAAGACCTGCATCTTTGAACTGCAGTGCCCAAAATACTCAGCATAACATGCTGAAACCCTGAACTTACCACCTTTTGAATCTTTTGTCCTCATAGGCAAAAAAATACAGAAAGTCCATGGATAGAGACAGCAAGCAAACGAAGACAATGAAACAACTTTCCTTGCTTAATTACCTTGTCAAAGCCATCTTTATCTGAAGCATAACCCCTTGAAACTTGGAACCATGACTACTGTCTTGTAGACAAGCTGGCATAGTTGGCACATGGACTAAAAGACCAAGTACAAGCAGCCCTCTGTTATTGCCTACACAAAGGGAAAAATCACATTGGATCGTAAAGAGTGCCAGTATGGTACAATTTTCTGAAGGTGTTATTCTCCAGAATTTGACTGTGATTTCTTAAAAATAAGCTTGCAGCTCGTAGAACTGTGAAGACAACATTGAAAATGTAAACTAGTATAAGCCAATATGTTCCCTAATGTACAAACACAAAAATCACATACCTCAGAGTAAAAATTGGCCAGTTCATCATAGCGAGTGTTGATTTGGAAGATTAATATAAAATTTCAACATTTAATAAGCAAAGCATTATGATAATAGGATCATCAGAAAAAAAAAAATCTTTTCATGATTGGTATTTGGCAAATGAGTAAGCTGGACCCAGAATGGTGTCATTCACTCTCATCTCTGCTTTAACCTGTACTCTGCATGCAGAGCAGGTCTCAGGACCAAGAGCCAAAAGAGCTTAAGTCCAAGGCTTGACAGTTTCTGAGTCTGCCCAAAGCAAGGTGGGAATTTACTATTTATGAAGAATATTATTCACTATGGCTATCACTAACATGCAACAAATAAATACAAAGATCCTTACCAAAATGCCAGTTGGTCAATGTTAAAACAAAGCAAAACCTCCATCCTTCTGAGTGATAGAAACAAATTAAAATTAACATTTCTGAAATGGAATTCTGATTCCTTCAACATGAAAGTATCTTTTTCTTGGACTGTAAATGAAATCACGACTGACCCAGGTGACAGCTCCCTCTTAAGTTCCTCAGCAGCAAAACTTTTACCTAGAGCCAGTTTGCTTTAGGTTCCTACTTCAGTGCAGCCACCTTTGATGGCAGCTTCATTGCTAGTTCTGCTCCCAATTTTCACATCCTCTACCCTGCACTTTTAACTCCATGTGCCCACTTCCAGTTAGAGGCATCATTCTTCCCTCTCCCATACCCAAGAAAAATGCAAAGAGAAAAAGCAGCAGACCCTCAGCTTTCTGAATTAATTTTGGGGTACTGCATTTCAATGCCTCTTAAGTAGAATGAATATGTACACTACGTTTTAATTTGCCTTCTTTCTAGATAAATTTATATCTTCCTGACTATCGCATCTCCTTTCTCTGGAAAAAAAAAATTATAAAGAGCCCACCAATGGTACAGAAAGCAGAGCTTACTTAGAATACATCAGCAAACTCTTCCAGATCTCATGTGTCAACCATTTGCAGAAATTCTTGAAATGGAACTTCTCAGGTGTGTAAAGTTAAGAGGGTGTGTGAGCGACAGCACAACAGCAGCCTGTATGTGTTATACTCACGTATCAAGAAGAACAGATCTCTCAGCAAGCAACTGCCAACAGATCAAAATTTTCTGCTAAAATCACTTACTCTTCATTTTTTTCAGAGCACCACTGAAATTTTTAGAATGCTATCAGAATGAAGCTTTAATTCCTTATCCTAATTACACACCATAGGACCAAGGCTTTATACTGAGCAAACAAGTATCAACTTCACATGAGCGCTTACAATTTGTGATCACAATTATACAGGAAAAGATAGTCATACAAACAGCCTTCCACGGAGGGTTTTTTCCTAGCAAGTGACTATATGCTATATTTTGGCATATACAGAAGAGAACACAAATTGGTCCTTGAAGCGCATTCAAATGGCAAGTTACTATCCATCACGCCAGGGTCTAACAGCATTTTGTGCCCCGTTAAAGGAGCAAGTTAAAACGTTCTTTAAGATAAGATACGTTCTATCAGTAATCCTGTCAGATGGACACTGTAGCCTCCTCATTAGCACCGCTGCTCTTAACGGCATGGAGTGCACCTTGATTTTGGGCACGTTGGCACACGTTGCCACTGCTCACACAGCTAAAGGAATTTTGCAAGGCACATGGCAACATGCATCACTCCACACGCTAAAAATGCTCAGGAAAACTGTTACTGCACGTGTGCAGCAAACTAAATTCCAAATTAAATTCTCCGGTACCGTTTGTCTCCCAATACCAGTACTGCATTCTCGACGTACAGTACAATACCTGCTCATTAATGTGTATTTTTCAAACATGAGTCTTTTCCGAGACAGCGAAACATCATTCTCATCTTTACACACTTCTGCTTTCCATCCCTTTTGTTTTTTCCCCCCCATAACCGTAACATTTCGCCCAACCAGCGTTTCTGAAACACCGAGCGGACAACCAGCGGTGCCGTGAAGGCGAGACCTCGCGTAGCAAGTTTCGGACCAGGGCACACCACGGCCAAGTTGTCAGACCCAAGCAAGCAGAGCTTTGCAGGCGCACACGGACACGGCCCCCGCGACAGCCGCTGCTGCGGACCCTGCGCGCCGCGCTGCCGCTCTCCCGTGCGGCACAGGAGGCGGCTGCCCGCCCGCCCGCCCGCTCCCCCGGGACTGATCACCGCTCCGGACGGCTCGCAGGCAGCGCACCGGGGCGGCCTGGGCTGCTCTGCTCCCGCGGCCACGGCGGCCCGGTGAGAACTCACCAGCCGCGAGCACCGGCTCCGTCGGGCGCCTCAAACTCCGTCCGCCCGCCGCCCACAGCTGCCCCGCGGCCGCCTCCCCGCCGACCCCCGCCCGCCCCGGAGCGCGGCGCCCCGCAGCGCCGCCGGGCGGGAGCTGCCGCCGCCGCCGCTCGCCCCAGCGGCTCCGGCGAGGCGAGGCTTGACATAATCCTGCGAACGCAGCAACCGCAGGCGCCGCCGGCTCCCGCCCGCCCGTCCCCCGGGGTCCGCTCCCGGCGCTTCCCTGCGCCCGGGGCCGGGGGGGAACGACAACCGCTCTGGGCCGCGCGGCGGGGCGGGGGCGGTGCCCGGTGGCCCCGTGCCCGGCCCCCCGTGCTCGCCCAGCACCTCCCCTGGCCCCCGGTCTCACCTAGGAGCGGCGGCGGCGGCGGGCTGAGCTGCCGAGCCCGGCGGGGGCGGGGAGGGAGGGGAGAGAGGGGGGCCCCGACGTCTGCTCCGCAGCCGCTACCCCTCCGCGCTGAGCATCTTCCCCGCGCCCCGCGGTGAGTCAGGCACGGAGAGCGCCGCGGAGCCGCGCGCACCGGAGCCCCCGCCGCCCTCCCCGTCCGGCCGCCGCCGCGCGCGCGCCCCCGCCGGCCCCCCCGAGCCCCCTCCCGCTTTCCCCGGGGCCGCGCGCGCGCGCTCCCGGCCGCGCCGCCCGCGGGGGGGGAGGGGCGGAGCGGGACGGGCGCGCGCGCGCGCTCACCGCGGCTCGGTGCGGTCCCGGCTGCGGCGGGCGGGCGGGAGCTGCCGCGGCGCCTCCCCCGGCCCCCGCCGTTACTATGGATATCGATGGATATCGCCCCGCGCGCCCCCGCGCACTCCGCGCGGGCGGGGCGCTCCGCGCGGCGCCGCTGCTCCGGGCCTGGCGGGGGCCGCCGAGCGGAGCCGGGGCGGCGCGGGGACCGCGGGAGCCGCCGGCCAAACTCCGTCCCCGCCGCCGGCTGGCGAGCGCCTTGCCTCGTTCCCTTGGCAAACCACCTTGTTTTTTTTTTTTCTTTTTTTTTTTAAACACGAGTGTCTACATAAATCACATCCGAGCTCGAATTTCTGCGTTAATACGAACAAATAAGCATCCCACGGGATTATTTACTTCAGTGACTGCATCCCATTAAGCAGCACCCGCGCTGCCTAATAAATGAAATAAAATACAAAAGATAATGCCCCTATAATTTAACTTTACAAAATGTCAGAAGACAGAGTTGCACTTCCAGTCCCCTATGGCGGCTCTTATCTCTTACTCTGCTTCCCTGAGGAAGTTACACACTTGATGGCTGAGCACATTATCTGACAAGCTCAGCCGGTGGAGACTGGAAGAAGCATTTTACCAGGTCAAACAATTTTACTCAGTTACAGCAGGTGAATTGATAGGGAGGCTGTGGTTAGTAACGCCTGCTGCATTTCTCCAGCCCACTCCCGGCAGATCTATCCAAGACATCAGCCAGGCAGGTGCATCAGGCCCCAGTCCTGCCTTTGGAGGCTTTCTGTCTTCTGTGAAATAAAATCCTTAATAAACAACTGGAAGAAAAACAAAGTGTTTCTCTCTGGGCAGCACAGCTTTATACAGACAAGTCTTAGTGCTGAAATTCAGTATCATTTTCAGCCCTGCAATAAGAGCAGGGATGGACAATGCAGCAGCTGCAGATCCAGTACACCAGCAAGGCAAACTTTCCAGGTGTAGAAGTTCATAGTCAGTCAGACTTCTCAGAGACCTCACACTGATTAAATGTAGAAACCTAATTCACCAGCCCTTTCGTCTGACACGTTCAACTGCACGTGCTTATATAGAACTTCAAGCATTGATGGCTTTGAGCACCAAAATAAATCGTACTTGAGGCTCTGAGTGTATGTCCCTCAGAGCATTAATTAGGTCTCAAACTAATGCTAAGCTGCATTTTTTCCAAAGCAAGTCTTTCAAGGAGTAATGATGATATTCACGAATGGTTCTCTTGGTTACAGAGTGCAGATAACATGCACATAGCCACGAGCTCAGCGACGTGTAGCGGGTTGGCTGGACTGACTCAACCACAAGATAGTGCTGACTTTGAATGCACTGCTGCGTGTGTGAGTAAAGGCAGCAGTGTTTGCCTATGAATCACAGAGATCAACTGCTGATTATCTAAGAGTTGAAAGGAATGCTAAAGTAGTAATGAAAACTAGAGATACAGTTTTCTATACCATAGCTGATTTCATCTAATTACTCCTGCCAAAATAATGTTGGGGAACTCTAAGCATTAGCTCTAAAGCACATTTTAGAATGAGATTTGGAAAATTATTTTGATTTTAACTGAGTACTCTCTGCTTCTTTGCAGAGCTCCATTGTTTCAATAAAATCTTATAGACACAGTCTGGTGTTTATACAGATTTGATGTAGCCCATCTGGAGAAGGACTGAACAGAATACAAAAGTTTAGTTTCGTCTTGAATCAGGAGAAAACATAAACATTTTGCAATATATCCTGAACAGAATTCCAAAAACTGAGTCTGGAAATATGAAAATGTCCATTTCAAAACATTTATTTTTCATCTTTTCAAAACATGTCAATGCAGTTTAAATTTTAACGTCTACATTGTCAGTGTCACTTTTGTCAAAGCAGATGCTTTGGCAGCATTTCCTTAAAATGTTGAATGATGTTTATAGATTTGTCTATACTTCTCCAATACCTTGGGTCTCCACATGTCTATCCCTGTAACTAACAAGACTTTTAGCACAGTCTGAACTTGCTTTGTCCTGGATTTTGTGATCTGCATTTTTAAATTGAAATCAGATCTTTAGAATAGGTGGGATGTGATCCATTAACAACTGTCTGAGTTAGGAGCAATAATTACATGGAATTGCTAAGCCAGTGGAGGAACCAGTTAAGGCTGTCAGCATGAGGCCAATCTGATGATGGCAGAGCATAGTGGATGTGCCAGCCGGTTTCTATACCTGCCATAAACTTCATTACTTCTATTGATTGCAACATATTCCAGCCTAGAGCAGCTCTCCATGAAGGAAAGAAGTGTGTAACACACAGCAAGTCCTAAGAAAGGATGAAGGTTTCTAGCAAGATGGTGAAAGAAAGGACATTTTTAGACATTTGGAAGCTTAGTGAAGAGGTGAACATGAACCTGGATTTTGTAATGTTTTGACAGGGAAGATCTGCATGGTTTCACCACTAGGTACATTTCCCATTCAGCCACCCTGACCTTCTTTTTGCCTGGCTTCTTTTCCAGCCAGCAGCACTTTCTCTGAGGCCTGACCACCTACAGGTGAGCAGGTGTCAGGGCTGTGTCAGTAGTGAGTGAGCCAAGTCTGCACCTGCAGGCTGCCACTTGTACCTGGTGCTCACCCTGCTCCTGTGATGGAGCTGAAGAGAACGCTGGTCACTCAGCATCCTGACAGGGACAGATACGCAAAGATAAAAATCAATGAAGTGAGAGACCTGTGTCATAGCAGGAATGTTCTTTGGGATACCTCTCAGTCTGTTTAGAAGATCTGTTACTGTAAAGGGAGAAAAAATTTGCCTCTCTCATGGGCAGGAGCAAGCCATTTCTTCAGTTAGTGTTCTTGTGGGTGTTATAGGCTGGAGTGAGATGGGGTGTGAGACCAGAGACTCTGGACAGACTGCAGTCCTGGCTTGAGGGCCCTGTGAGCCATTCTATGCATTCTGTGTTTCAATAAGTGTGATCACTGTCTTTTCATAAAGGCAGAGTAAGAATTTATTTTAGCAATGGGAATCTAGATAGAAGAGAGAGGGATCCCTTTAATGAGTTTTATAAAATATTTTTTAAGCTTCAAAATCTTGGCTGTGTATGTTGAGGCCAAATTTTGTCAGTGATTGTATGAGTGGATCTGATCACAAATATAATTTTCTTTTCTTGGAAGACCCCTGTGATTTTTCTTGAACTGATCAGCAAAGTATGCTGATGTACTGATCACAATGATCAAAGCCTGGCCCAAAACCTCCTTTATCTGTAGATCTGTGGATCACTGCAAGGAGCTGCAACGGCTTTCTTCTTTACAGCAATGGGACAATCCTGTCAAATTGTTTGGTTTTGTAAATGGCTTCATATTATTTTTGGGTGCCATTACACATTCCTGCAAGCTTCATCCATTGTGGCTGATTAGAGGCAACCTCCTAGGTGTTCAAAGCTGGAGAACAGTAGACAACATGTGATTCTCCTGCCCTGGGAGTGGCTCAGGCTGAGCAGCAGTGGTTCTACTCGGGTGTCTTCAGCAATGTCAGATGAGGAGCACAACTTGCTAACCAGCCTCATGGCAAAAGGCTACCACTACTGTCTTTGCCTGAATGAAGCTTATCTGACCAGTAGGGCACTACAACAAGGAAGTCTCCATTCCCAGAGAATGGCTAGAACAGGATCTGCTCTCTTATATTCAGCTGGTATCCAGAGATGCCTTAAAATCAGGCACACTGGGGAATTCCTCATTGTGGAAACCACCTGTGGGCAGCAACACTCCAGAGATTCTAGACGTGAGTCACCTCCACATGAAAATACCAGAAATTTCTTCCTCAAATGAGATTGCAGAAATGGAGGTTTGGATTATTTCTGGAAAAGGATCACCCTAACCTATAGCATAAAAGACAGTTTTAAATAAAGAAACCAGTTACCACATGCATACAGTTACTTACATGCAAGATTTCCCAGGCTTATCACCACACTACACATTGATGAATAAGTCAAAACAGACCTAGATTTTTAACAAAATGTCCCCTAAAAGTTATTTTTTCTACTGAGAAACAACACTCCGTGAATTTCACAGAAAGTGAGATCTATTGAAACACAGGGAGGAAATCTGTTTTATGGTTAAAATTCATTGTTAATAAACACTTGATTAGCTTCATACTGGAAGTTTTAGTCATAAAAATTAATGTCTTTTAGCAATGAAATTTATTTCTGAAAATAAGTTGAAACAGCTTCTTCTTAGTAAATAGAAGTACTATATCCTGATTCTTCAAATAACGTCTCCAAAGGTTTGTGCTCATTTATTTTCTTTCACCAGTGCTGCAAAAGTCTGGTGACTTAGAAAAAGTCTTTTTTCTTAGAGATAAGTATTTGCTAATTGAACTGCTTTGCTGATGTCCATACTCATACTAGTTTATAGTCTATCAAGGGGTCTAGTGAGTTAAAGCAAGATAAAATTAAATCATGTTTTCAAGTAGAGAAGTGATCTTCATTAAAAAACAAGATAAGATGATTGAAAATATTTAACCAGACTGCTTTTATAATCTTTTTCCAGAGCCATGTTGATTTTGAATTTCCTGAATTGGGACTGAGCAGATTGGCTTTATACCATAGGTTAGCAGAAGTACACATAAACATAATAATATTCAGATATTGAGTAAAGAAATTGTTTACATACGTTTACTGAGAAAGCATAATCATAACATGAACCTAAGAGATAAACAGAATGCATATTTGAAAATTTTACTAGTAAATTACACTTGACAAAACCAGCCCCTCTAGCTGGGGTACACAGGTCCCTGTGCTGGGAGTGTACAGGTGAGAAAGGACACGTGGAGAGGGAGAGCTGCAAACAAGAATCACAGAAATTCTCTGCACTTGGTAAAATCTGCTTAGGTAATGCCCATGCTCTGTAACTCGACAGAGACTGTAACACTTGCACCAGGGCTGCAGCAAATCAGGACAAAGGGAATACAATAACTGAAAATAGATGGAACAGCTGTGTTGGCTCAGTAAGGAGCAGGGACTTAAGCTCAAAGTAAGGAAGAAAAAGGAAGTTGTCATTTTTTGAACACAGAAAGGTAACAGAATGATATTTTGAGCAGGGAAATCTCATAGGGAATTTAAGCCAGTCCTGCAAGCTGGCTTTATTTTCAGCTCTAGGTCAGCACTCAGATGATGGATCTTCCTGTATAGGACAAACACTTCTGAAAGCTTAAATATTCCGGAAAAAAAAAAAAGTCAGGGACTAGAAAGAAATTTAGTCATTTAGTCTATCATACTACATCCAGAGTTGTCTTTGTACATTTCTTTTAATTCCAATCTCAGAATAAGGAACTGAAATGCCCTTGTTTCAAATAATCCATAATTTATTTTGATTTTTATTCTTAAAATTGTCCAATTTTAGACAGCATTTAAAAGAAACTGATAAATTTGGACTATACAGTCTCTTTGGAAAGAGCAAGTTCTAAATAAAGTTGTGTGGGCATGCAGTTATTGTAGGAACCAGAGAGATAACTGCAGGTATCTTCTGGAACCCCTGGAGTATCTGCAGGACCTGGTCCTATGGTGTGCTGGGGTTTGAGGAGAAATTCTCACTGGCAAACATTAATTATGCCTTCCCTTCCCCAGACAATCTTCTATAAAGAAATAAAGTGTTAATAGAATAAATTTAATATCTGAGGATCAACTGAATATACACAGAGGTCTTATCCATACAGACTCAAACAACATCTGGCTCTTGCTTGCTGAGAACTAACAAATATGTGGGTGCCAAAGGCATGGAGTAACTACAAATCCCCTTAACCTGCCTTTGAATGAAGTGTCAAGAACTGATCTGGTCAATTACCAATGCTGGGGGTGCTTATAAACATGGAATGTGCTTATAAACATGGAATATTGGTAAAGTCAGTTTCTCTGAGAGCAAAATTTCCCTAAAAGAACCACATTGCAACCTGAATCGAAGCAAAAAAAAAAAAAAAAAAAAAAAAAATAGAAATAATTTCTAGAAAACTGGAGAATATTTTCCATTAGGAATATTGATATGAATATAATGTATAATCTGGTTTCAAGTAGGTTAATGGAAAGATAAAAAGAAATCTAGGAAAAGTACATGGATCCATCTTATTCTTGTCACCACAATGATTATTCTACCTTTGACTAATTAGAAAAGAAAATAAAATAAAGACTTGAGTGAAGATATAATCCAATGTGTGATCAAAAAGCAAAGCAATGAAAAAGAGTGAAAATCTGCTCTTAATCTTGATTAAGAAATGTATAAAGTGGAATAATACCTCAGAATTACAGAGCAGAATATTTGTTTCCCAGTAATGAGATAATTAACCATGGACCCATGGAGGGGATGTATGTGAATGTTAATGTGCATGTATTTACTGGGACAAGGGAAACAATAATGGGATATTGAAGTGAAGTAGGGAGACACCCAGCTCAGCCATTTGGTGGTTTTTATGTAGAAAAGGAAAGCATAAAATCATGGAAGTAGCTTTGTTCTCTTATTTTCCCTGAAAATGTATAATTTTTAAAGCTTGGAAGTCAGAAAGGAAGGAATAAATGCTTCCCAGAGAGTTAGACAGAGAAGGCTACTTGAGGAAATTAATTTTGAGCTGGATGGCACAGTTAGTACAAAAATACCACGAAATGATCAGATACTAACAGAAAGAAAACTTGACTTTAGAAAAACACAGGCATATGCATGCAGATTGTATACCAACACTAAATACATGGCTTCAAATATATATATTTAATGTCACTGTAAGATGCATTTAGATGTTTTAAAAAAAATCTAAATGCTGAATATTGCTATTAGTGTCAAAGGCCATGCTGCAAATAATCACTGTGTTGTTATGGTGGTCATATTATATTTGAACTATTCAAATATTAGACACAAACAGTCTATTTCTAAGACTACTCAGCATAAAATTTCTCAAGATATTACAAGCAGATTGAGAGGTGGATTATAAAGTAGAGTGATTAAAAATTGGAAGAGAATCAAAAGATATACAGTATCCTTTCTAGGGGATTTACAAATGCTGTGTTTTGAATAAGTAAAACAAAATTAAATTTCCATATTAATAACTTCTCTCCAAAAAAAGAAAAAAAATTATTGACTATCTTTCCAAATCAATGAATTTCTCACAGGATCTATAAGTAAGATTTCTGTGTTTTCCCAGAAGAAGAAAAAGAATCTCTTAAAGTCTTTTACTTCAGTACAAGAGCCCTTCTGAACAAACACCATGGTGAATCAGAGGAATGAGTAGACTACAAAGTATTATAAAATGTGTCTATGAATACTGATCCCACATGAAAATAAATGGAATAGTTTAAACTACAATGCTACTATTTTGTTTTTGCCTGAGAATTCAAAACAAATGTCTGTCTATGACCATAAATATGGACATATTATACATGCAGACTATGTTCTGAAAACCTTTTCAGAATACTTTCTCCATTAAATATTTTTGGATTTCAGTTTCTTGTAATGAATCAATTAAAATACATTTCAAAGTTATAGAGTATTCACTGAATGAAAAATCTTAATCTTTATTATTTTAAGAAAAAAAAAATTAAAATTTTAGGCATTAGTCAAAGACAAACCCACATTAATGATTCAGAAAATTCCTATCTTTTATGGCCAGAAGGTATTTCTACATAAAAAATGCAAAGCAAAGGTACAATGACCTTTAGTTCTCTCCCCAGGACCAAATATAAATTTATCCTATATTAATATTTCACATGGCTACAAAAGAGAGAAATGTGTTCTTTTTCTGTATGAAGAAACTGGAATGTCAGCCTGTAAGCCAATTTCTGGCTGGGGGCAGGATCTGAGGGGCTGTCTCCCACCCCAGGAACACCTGCATGCAGGAAGGACAGGACACACACTCCTCCTGGGCTCAGCAGAGCAACATCAGCTCCTGCTCCTCTGTGCTCACACCTGGCTGGCCCGGCAGGGAATTTCAGGACTCTCATGGCTGCTGTCCCTCTTAACATCACTCCTAATTTCCCCCCTAAACTGGCCTCTTCCTCCCCCTTGCTTGTAGGGTTCCCTTTAGGCTCAGAGGTTATTTTTCATTCACTCTGGAGAAGCACAAGGCAAACACTGAGCAAGGTGGCAATGCAGTACTGGACAGTGATTAAAGACCAGGGAATTGTCGAGGGACAGAGCATTTAACAGGATGTGCTCTGGCCAAGCCAGCTGAGTAGACTGGAGCTGAACAGAGGTATTTGGGAAACAAGATCCATGTGGAATTATACAGCTAAGCAATTTCCATCCGCAGGAAAATGACATAACAAGAACTGTCTGCGAATAATTAAAGGCATGTCATAAAGTAGGCCAGATTTTTTGATTAATCAAAGAAGACTGAGGAACTCATTTAACATGCAGAGGGGAAAATTTAGGTTACACGTTAGGAAAGGCTGTAGAAGATTTGAACAAATAAGAGTTCATATGCAAATCAGAGTGTGCCATCACTTGCTTAAAGTGAAAAACCGTTCAAGAAGTCTTATTTTCTTTGGGGCTGTTCAGAAATAATTAAATAAGCTCTGTGCCTTACAAGAGAAAGTACCAGGTGACCCCTAGAGGTCATCTCAAGACTGAGCAACTCTACAGCTGCAATCGCCTCTGGCTTTTGTTAAAGGCAACAAAACCACGAAACTGATTAATACCTTTGTACTTTGTACAGTAACACGGTACTTTAACCACCCTCTGGGTAATTCAGACATCTTCATACTATGTATGAAAACCATTAATTTTCATAAATGGTGTGGCTGAAATACTGTTAGATTAAGGATGTTGGTGTAACCTTATAATATAAACAGGGAGTGATGATTTATGGGCATAAGTGAATAAAAAGCGGACTGAAAAGCCAGACTATGAAAGAATACATTTCATTTTGTCAGCAGCAACGTTTTCAAGGCTGCTGTAGAAATCGAATCTAAAGTGTTATAACATAGAATTGCACACGACAGTGGCTACCTGGTCCCTAGTATTGTAATTTGCATTGTGGGGAGACAATCACTGCTAGCATGGTGCAAAGACCAGTGCCTTGCAAATGACATTGGATGTTGCATATTTTCATCCATTAATAAATATTTCCAAGAAATTACTTTTTTCTCTCTTCCCTTTCATAATCCTGCATTTGGAGAGCCTCTGAATTTCTTTCTTATTTCTAATGAGCTTTTGTGGACAATGAGACTACACTTTTTCCTTTCTAAAGAAAAAAGTTTGTTCTTCCCAGCTGTGTATTAGTCAGTGGCAATTTTAGCAATCACACTTTTGTCAAGGTAAAATCTTGTAGATGCTTCAACTCATTATTTTAAAATAGCATTCATAATTACCTATTCAAATTATTTCTTGAATTTAGCATGGTATTCTGCAAAGGCCAGAAGGGCTGTTAATTAGTTTTTAATTAAGCGGAATGTGATAGCTTTTATGCATATTTTTCCAGCATAACATTGTATGTATGCATGGTACATACACCAGTAGGAAAGCAGAAAGAGTCTCAATGACAAAAGTCTGTCAGTCAATGAAGATGTGTCATAATTCTGTATCCATTCATTTGTGATAGGAAAAATAGGTAGAGTGGATTTTTTAGCAAATTCAGTTGACTGCCTCAAGCGGGACATAAGCAAGGCAGCCCAACCAGGGCATTTTAGATTTTTGTTATTAAAATTCTGCCAGTTGATAAAGTATCAGAGTTTAGCTGGCTTTATGACTCATTTTGATTCACCTGTACGATTAGTTTGATTTACCTGTTTTATGACAGTTTTTAATGTCAGTATTTTATATATATAATGTTTTAATACAGTATCTGTATTGATGACACCAATACATAACAAACTACAAACTCCAAGAACAAGCACAGAAAAATGAAACTCTTTGGTAATCCATGCTTCTGGAAAATTTAACCTGAAATATTTTTGGTTCAAAAGCCTGAAATCTACCCACAGATTTGGGGTTCAATACAGCCTCACCTTGAGCAGTCAAAGGGGTTTGAGTTGCTTTTGGTATATGTTTCTCTCACCCATTCTATTTCTTTCATGTTGTTTCAGGCAAAATACCAGCAAGATGGAGCATGTTCCTGAATGAATACTGCTTTTTTTTTTTCTTTTTTTTTTTGTAGTCAGCAGAATCTGGGCAGGCCAGAAAGAGACCCTGATTATTTTTTTTCCTTTGGTAGTGCATAATTTTGATAGTTATTTTTCATTAGAATATGGGAAGATTCACTTGTTACAATCTATAAAGAAATGGTAGGTGGTGATAATGAAATGAGAGCTTTCAGGGTGTCAAAAAAGGTAGCCCTAAGATAATCAGTATTTTCAAGTTGTTTTCCATTCTGGTGCAAGACATCAACCAGTTTACTATTGATACAGGCAGTTTTGTTGTTGATAGATAAACCTATATTTTGTAACATTTAAATAATGAATATATCAACAGGTATTTACTCACCAAAGCACCATATTCTATCAAATAAATTACATATTTTAGAGGACAAAATCAATTTTAATAATACATTTTCTTCAGCTAAAATGACCTAACTAAAGGTAATCTTAAATAAACATATTGGGGGGCTCAAATAGACAATTTTAATGACATTTGTAATACTTTCAAATTTGGAACTAATTTTTTATCATTCTTTCTCAAAGGTACCTTGCATTTTTTCCACATGCACAGTACTAGAGATCTCAGCAAATGAAGAATACTGGAATTGCAGAACAGAATATAATTATTCCTTACCAATCTGGAATCTAGTATAGTGATTATAGTGGCAAGGGGGCCATGCTACTGGAGCAACCTACCAGAACTTGAAATTATTCAAAAGCAAAACATTTCAGTCTGAGCCTAGAGAGGAACAGAGTCTTCTGGATAAAAATAGAGTGGAAAATATGCTAATGGTTCTGTAAAGATGCTCAGTCTGGTTTTGGTAGACAATTAAGGTGAAAATAACTGCTTCCTACAAAACTACTTATTTTTCTCTTTGCTGTTCTTTAGAAGCTACTGCTCCTTTGGGGTATTGTAGAAATTAATTCAGCTTTACTATTTTTGTATAACATTCTATAAAAACACAAATTTTTGCACCAGCTGTAATTATTTTTTGTTATCCAATGTTGCATAATCAGCAGTTGCAAAAATCAACATCTCTAAATTCTCTCTTCCTTGTGTTAGCAGCAGGTGATACAGTGGTCATTGGAATGAAATATAATGTATATTGCTGTGGGAAAACTCAGAGTAACTTCTGACACCAGTATGTTCAAACCTAACTATAATAGCTCAATTCCAGAATTAGAGTTCTCATATGGGAAACTTCTGCTGAAGTTTCAAAAATATAAAATAAAGTATCTTTCCTTACCTCTTTTAGATGAATGGAAGCACAGTAATCTTTCAAACTTGAAAATACTGATTTCCTACTCTGTATTTTTCATATTCCAGGAGAAAAATTAAGTTTCTTTTCCACCTTTCCCTGTACTCTTTGGTAACTATATTACACGACCATCTAGTGGCAGATTTCACACATTTCTTTAGTTAGGCCTATTTCCAAACATGCAAAAAACCTCTAAATCTGTAACCAAATAAAACAGCCTTTTGTGTTTCAGTGACATATCAGTATATTTACAGCTACCTATCTATTGTATTGAGTAAAAAAAGAAATAAAGAAAAGGATGACAGCATCAAGATAAGATTCTGTCTTAATGAGAAATGTGTGGTCAGCAAGGAATACTTTGAATTAGGTCTTAAGCAGTAAGAGCAGCAGCAAGGGTTGGTAACATTGCTCTGAGCAAAGACTTGCCAAGAGCAAGAAGACCAGGCTGGGGCTGGGGTGGTCGTCATGAACCAGAGGAATGACCTTCCAGGAAGGAAATAATCCCAAAAGAGAAACTGCATTATTCATTTTCATGGAAACACTGTGGTTTATCAGGTTTGGATCAATCAAAGGCAATCACATCAAACATCTGATGTTCAAGAACTTCTCCATGCAAGACTGCTGAGGAAAAAATTCTTGAGATCAGTTAAGTAACTGCTGTTATGGTTCTCTATGAAGGCCAGGTTTGAGATAAGAAAGGAAGAAAATCTTCCACTGAGAAGGAACAACCAGTAAGATGTTTCCCTGAGAAAGAAGTTCCTGATCCCGATGGAAAGACTGGATCAGTGAGACATTTTGTGTAGTAGTAGTGATTTTATTTAACCAAGTAAGACATTTTGTGTAGTAACAGACTTTTTTTTTGGTGTAGTAAGACATTTTATGTGTGTTAAACAAGGAGGAACTCCCCAGCTCATCTAAGTCAGTGTTACATGAGCATCATTTTCTTACAGCCCAGTCAGCTGTTCACTTCTGCCTGTCTGTGCTGGAAATGTCACTTGGCTGGCAAGTATCTGAACATAGTTGGTCCTGGAAATGGTGACTCAATCCCAAGCCCCTGTCACATCTTTCTTAGGGCTATAAAGCATTGATTTAATGACACAGAAATCCCACCAAAACCATGAATGGCAAGGTGGTTAGAAAACAGCTAATGCCAACTTCATAAGCAACAGACTTTGTGTCTGATCTTTACAGGATCTTTTCTTCCAGATACCAGGGGAAAGGGAGTTGAGACTATCCAAACTGACCACTACACCCTACTGCAGCATGATTAAGGAGATTTCACAGTTCTGAATGAAAATTTCCTTATTTTTAATATATATATTTGACCTCCTTGCATCCTCTCCCTTATAGAGCAGACATCCCTTGCAGTACACTGACAAAACTGTCAAGAAATTGAGATTTGTATCAGACATTTTCTGGGTGATATTTGCCTTCCTGATAGGCCTTTAAAAACTTCTGAAAATTCACAGGTGTTCAGAACGGACCCTACAGGATGAAAATGTTGAGGTGCTTTATAATTTTAGAAATTATTGCAGATTACAGTCTACTAGAATGTTAAACAGCTTTTATATTTATCATTTGGATTGTATAGCTGTCAGATCTTAGTAATAGCAGTCCTCTTTATTGTGATGGATATTGTGTAAGGAAAGCCCATTACACTGAACAAAATGCTTCTGGTTGTTTAATGAACGGTGCTTTTCCTTGTGAGCAAATAGCAAAGTACTACACAAACCACAGGCCATGTTATATAAACATGATACCTAACTACTTGCAGTTGGAAGGGGAAAATCACTGTTAAAGGTTTCCAGAAAACACATAAATCTTGCTGATTGACTCTTACTTTTGGATAATTTACTTCACTTTATTCAGTAAATTACCTAAATTCTGTAAGTCTCATACTTTTTTCATTCAATACATCACTCCTCTTGTATCATTATTAATTTTTTTCCCATTATTTCTCCTTCTGTTCCTGCCTATTTGCCACATTTATTTTCTGCACCTTGCATTCTCTGATTTTCACTTCAAACTCTTAAAAAACCCTATTTTAATTAAATAAAACAAGTTTTTAGTGATGTTAAAGTACATATAAAGTGAGTAAATTACAGATAATTGAATCAAATGTAATCTTAATTACAAATCAGAATTTACAAAAATTTCTAGTGAGAAATCAAGGAGTTTGGTGAAAATGTACAAATGTCTTACCACTTCTACTAATTTACTAGAATTTTATTTATTATATTTATCTAGAAGTATTTTGGTAAAGGAATACAGACACTTACAGGCAGATATTCCACCAGGACAATCAAAGGATGTGAGATTCAATTTCTGTACTGATAAAAAAAAAGTACTGCTAAAAATCATCAGAGCGTCTGTATTAAAATGTTGGAGAAAGATCAGCAGCAATGAGACTTCACAGTTTTTCTGGGAATAAGCACTGAAATAAACAGGACTGATCCTGTGTGTGGTTGCAGGACAGAAGATTAAGGTGGTGACAAATTACCAGCTGTAAAGGGCAAATTTCATACATATAACATATTGCTGCAAACTCTGTGTTAGTCTGAAATGAGTTTTATTACATCTTCCAAACTATTAGGAGGCTAAACCTCTTGAGAAATTGTCATTAGTTGTACCAAAAAAAAAAAAAAAAGCCATCAGCCAGCTCCCTTTTGCCAGTCAAGGATTCTACTCAAGAAACTCTGTAGCTGCTGCTTTGATCTTTGTCCCATTATTCCAGTTTCATGCTTCCTCTCAAAGAGTTTTATAATATCCACTTCATGACAAAAATAATTTAACTGCCAAATGAGAACTCCCCTGATAAATCTAGGCTTTCTGAATGCTTTTAAAAACATGATAGAATACAGCAAAAGCTACACTAAAACACATCTTTTTAACATCTGAAATGAGCAAGATAAAATTCATTAAAAAACAAAGGATTAAAATGGGCATCTGGGAAAAAAGAGCAATCATGGCAAATATGAGCAAGAGTTACAGTAAGATCACCTTAGGAACAGTCTCTCAAGATTTGGTATAAATTGTAGATGTGAGAAGATGCTTGGTAGCAGTGAGAAAGCCTGGCAGCCAAGATGTTTCTACATCCAAGATACAGTCATTTTCTGTCCTAAATTTCATGGTAGAAACCCTAACAAGGCGATAGTGATGAAAGCCCAAACAGCAAACATTCAAGGTTCATAAATGAAAGGCCCAGATGGAAGCTGGACTTTTAAATTAAGGCATATAAGAGAAAAATATTGCAAAGTGGAATTGAACATACTTACATTTTTAGTATAAAAATCATGTGACAGGGAACCTTATGATTTTTTTTCCTCCTAAGGAACATCAGCATAACAATATGTCCTCATAGGTAAGGGCTTGCTCATCCTTTACAAACCTAACTTCCATCTGTAGTACAGTCCACTGGCCAAATGGAGTATTTTAGGGTTGCCTCACTGGATCTCTAGTTTCTCCTAGATTTACTAGTTTCTCCTGGTGTTTGCACTTGTGCTTTTCTGACATATCACTGTAATTTGTTTACTTCCCTAACCACAACAAGATATTGCATCAATCACTTTAAATTTCTATTTAACATCAATATTTCAGGTTGTCTTGCCCAAAAATTGATTCAAAGATGTTAGAGCTGGAGAAGATCTTTATTAGTATCCCATTAAATCTCTGCAAATTCAAGTACATTTTGTATATTTCCAAGGGTTTTTTTCCCCCAGACTACATTAAAAGGTCCCAAATGAAAAAGTTTTGGCTATTTTCACAACAGCTTTTTAACTGCACCTCAATGATGCTTTATGTTACTGATGCTGAACTCTCAAGTTTGGTTTTTTCCTTTACTTTTACTAATGGCCTTTGGTGGCATTTATTCTTTTGTGAATAAATTTATTCTTATTTTGTATTTCAGTCATTTGCACACTATTATGTTACGTCTTGTGTAGGAAAAGTTACACAAATATTCCAAAAAGTCTATGCCCTTAATCAAACCAAATCTCTTGAATGCTTTATAAAATTTTTATTTGTTCTCGGAAGACCAAGGTTAATTTGCTCCACTGTGCTTCCTTTATTTCACTGACAATGCTATTCTCATAAAAATATTTGATATTATTTTTGCAGCCCATTTCTACAGATGTGGTTCAAAACAAGACACCAGCCTTCCTATATTTATATAATTTCTAATAAAATTTTCAGTTTGGTTTAAATAAAGCATTTCTAAAGCTTAGTGAAACTCCTGCTTTATCAGATTGCCCAATAAATACAGTAGCATAAGAAACAAAAACCACAACATCTACCAAAAGTAGAGCCACTGAGAATTGACAGTGACAAAGTGACAGAAGAAGATATTCTAGAAAGTGATTACAAACAGAAACTTCCAATGCAAATAGGTATGTTAGATCTGGAGAAGGCAGGAAGGAATAGACAAAAATCCCTAAAAAGCATGCAGAAGGACCATATAAACTGCTGACAGGGAAAGCAGACATCTCAATGAAATCACACTGCACACTGTTTGTTGAGGGTTTCCTGCACAAAGAAAAGGCTGTGGAACCTTTCATGGCTTTCCTTCTCAAAGCCCCATATTCATTTATGTGTCCCTTTAGCAGCCATCCTATTGCTGCTCCCTCCTCCCTGTTTTCCTTCCCCTGCCCTGTGAGCCCAGAGATTCTGTTTGCCCATGGTGAACTCTGGCTGCACAAGGGCAAAACAGAAAATTTATGTCCTTGACAAATTGACTGTTTTCAGTGTTCTGGAAAAAATAATGGGAGGGAAGAGGATTGGCACAAATTAGCTAGCTGGATGATAATAATAATAATGAAGTTTAATAGTCTAAAAGTGACAGTTATTTTTGACATGTAGTGGACAGTTGAGGAAAGACAAATGAGGAACAAAGTGCAGAGCCAGCAATTTGTTACTTTGTTGTGCCTAATTACTGCCTACAGCTGATATGCTGACAGAACAGGGAGGAGTCCTGCTGCACCTTCTGGCAGAGGCAGATGTTTGAAAAAACCATATGCAGGGGCAAATTCTGGCAATTCTTGCATCTTTTTTCTTTTTGAGAAGTTTTTCTATTTCTGCCATACCTTTGCATAATCAAAGTAAGTCACTTCAGTACTGATGCTTGTTACAGAAAGGAAGCAATATATTCACCTGTCTGTCATACTGAAGGATCACTTGGGATTTCCCCCAAATTGAAGATGACACAGAAAGACAAAGTGCTGGAAGGAGTTACCAAAAAAGTCATAATCTAGACTTGTGAGGAAATTGTAAGAGAAAACATCCTCGGGTTTTTTAGGACAAATCTTGACTGAAAAGTTAATTCCTTTCTTGAGAGACTTAATACAATACTGGGCAAAATAAAAACACAAGGACGCATTCCTTGAGCCTTCGTTCAAGTAATTGGAAAGACTAAAGAAAAAAAAAAAGGTGTTATTGGAGCAGAACTCCTTGCAACACCACCCTTGCTGTACTGTATGTGTGGCCACTGTAGGGGGGTCAGAAGGATACAAAATTCACCATTGAGCACAGACTTCCCAGGTGCCTCAAAACTATCCAGAGAAAAGTGAGCAGCAACAATATCCTGCAGTAAAGTCCTGTGTTTTTCTGACCAGAGAGAACTGCTCTTCAGATGCAGAAGACATTGCTGAGAAGACTTTTACTACTCAAGCATGTAAACTGCTCAGTATCAACTTTAAAATTAGATTACATCTCTTTCTGCTAGCATGTGGACAGCAGAGTAAGGCAGCGCTTTTTTAAATGCCTAGGAAAAACTGTGATATATTTATGAAACTGTATACCAGATTTAAAAAAAGGGGGCTTTTTTTGTCTTTTGGGGAGAAATAATATAGTTTAATGTGAAATGTTGGGGGTTTTTTATGGTAAAAAGCGTATACCATTGAATATAAATGGTGCAGTGACACAAAAATCTTATGTTCTAATGTATATTCTCAGTAGTATCTGAAGACTTTGGCCTTTGCAAACATATTTTTCTGTCCCTATTTCCTTTGAGTCCTCTCATCTGGTACAGATGGCTTCTAGAGGTCCCTTCCACTTTAAATTACTTGGGATCCTATGAAAGAAACAGGGTAGCGTGGAAGTAAAAGTAACTAAGATCTGAAGATATTTTGGTGTTAATTACACTTTAAAAAATAAACTCTAGCTTCAGTGTTCTTAGCTGATAGTTATAAGAAGGCCTGTATTTGAATGATGAATTCATACAGGCTGAATTCTGCCTCTAGTTACTCAAGTTCCTTCTCACTGACTCCCTCAGACTCTGGAACTTATTTAAGCAGGATATAAATTAGTTCATGGAGTGCCACCAGGCCAATTCATTTGGGGGAATTTATATGATGTCTTTCAATAAGTAAATTATTTGGGGTCAGACACTGATAATTTCTTTAGATTTCAGTGACATTACCACTTAATCTGAGTGCCCAATAACCAAGAGAGGCAGAAGGTAACTTTGAAAAGCTTTTCAAAATAAAAAAAAAATACAGGTTAAAAAAGCAACCTTCTTTTTAATTTCATGGAAACATCTGATTTAATAATTAGCAATTATATTATTCTCAAATTGCTACTCCTTGTAATACCTGCAATTAGATATGAGCAATTATATAATATATTTATGTGTATTATAATTTCTATGTGAACATATGAAGGTTTGCCTATCAGTAAATTATATAAAATTTCAAGAAAATTGTAATATGCAATAACAAATACACTAGTTAAATGACAAAGTATTTGCCACATTAAATTGTTATTGCATGATAATTACCAGAAATTAATGTAACTCAATTAAGATGTTATTCTTCCCCTATAAACCACTCAGAGAATGGCTACAGCACATTTCCAATCAGCATCAGAATGTATTATTAGGCCTGAGGCAGTAAGGCAGGTAAACTTCAAGGACTCCTGTCCACAGAGCAGGAGGGTATTTGGATGTAGGCAGGGGCTGTGTCCAGGTCTGTTACAGAATGAAAATTCCCTGCATTCAACACAAAAACCCCAACAAGTCTAAAGAATTTGCCTTTGCCAGTGACCTTTAGCCAAGTCCTGGATATGTCAGAATAAATTATGAAAGGCAAATACCCCCACCTTAATAGATAACTTACTCTTTTCTCATTTCAGTAATGTATAGATTTTGTATAAAATTTACTGTGATAATTCTACCAGCATATGTAATTCAAAATACTTTCATGGCAGTAAAGAGTCTTGAGAAAAACACCCTGACTTTTCCAGTTTCTATCCACAGGGAAACAACATAATATGTTGCTTTCAGCAGAACAAACTCCTAGGTTGTGTTCATGCATTCTCTCTGTCATGTACTAATTAGCACTGTTCTATCTTTTCCCCAAAAGGCTCAGAGGGTTTGCTGGACTTCATTCCTTTTGAGTCACAACAAAAGCAGAAGTAACTCCTAAGTTCAAATACACATACCAACAATGAGCTACTGTTCAGGACAAGATCTGTAACCTTCAGATTGTACTCTTTCACGTCCCTTTTTCTTCAGCTGACTGAGCTAAGTACTGAGGTAAACTGTTATTCAGAGCTCTCAAACCTTAAACTGAGATCTGATTAGAAGTACTCTGTGCAAACACACACTTGAAGCATTGTTCTGTCTATTTTTCACACATCTTTTGGTTTTCATGAAATAAAATTTGAGTTGTGGAAATGAAGAGCCATTCAGAAGAACAAATGTAGCCATTGACTATAAATACCCTAAAAAATCAGTCTGAAAATAATTAATGCATTCAGTGCACAAATAGACCAGTGGTGTGAAATGCAAATTTAAAGAATGCCAGAAGTTATTTCTGATGCATCCACTAGCCTGCCACAACAATTTTATTTTGTGAACTACTATATGTAAAGCATTACTATTTGATACTTAATCAATAATAACTGAAGTATAATTGGAAACATTGGAAATTGCTAGTAAACAGTGCCTTTTAAGAACCAACTACATCCCATAAAAGGGAAGCAGTCAAAGCACCAGGATGCATCCTAAATATAAAACTTATTGAGAAAGCCAGATAATTTCCCACAGTGGAAAGCATTATCAGTTCCTCTCCACACTCCATTTAGCAGTCCCCTGTTCTTATGAACTTTCTTTTAGAGCTCCCCTTTCAGCAGGGGCCCAGTATCTCTCTCTGGATTTATGCCTCTGAATGGCTCCCCAAAGCAAGGCAGTGGGAGCCACATGTACTTGGGAACCTGCTCAGCACTTTGCAGAACTGGAATCACCAAAGAGTTCCCAGGTAAGCACTGGGACAGAGTGAAGTATGGGGGCACTAGCATTGTGCCAGTGTCAAACCATGACAGTCACCATCCCTACAGAGCACCTCTGCACTGCCAACAGTGATACATGAAATTGTATCAGTTATTGAAATCAGTCTGGGTTTGATTCTTTGGGTTTTGTGGCAGCTGGATATTGGATTTATGCCACATTCTCTCTCTTTACCATAGGAATTGTTTCTTCTTGCATAACAGTCAAAGGAAAAGAGAAATATTTTGTGGGAAAACAGTGATTTAAAGGGATCAACGTCCCACTGATGTCCATGGGCATAGACTCTGAATGGTCCACACTCTCATCAACTTAGTTTAATTAATTTACTGCTTTTAAAAGGATCGGCAGTGAGTTTTAATTTATTATGTTTTAATGACACTTGCTTATACTTGGATTGGACATTCCAAATCAAAGCCTCTCTAAAATAGCTTAAATTGAGCAGCAGCATTATAAAGTAAAAGATCAATGGCTTTAGATTGGTAACATTTCTGAACAAATGAAAATCTCTAAGCTACTATTTGTTTTACCTGGAACTAATGCACATGCCATTAGAAAAACAAAAACAGCAACAACAAAAAAGTTGACAGTTGCTCTGTGGCTCACTGATAATTACTTTCCTTGCCTTTTCATGAAGATTTAGCACCACCATCATGCCTGAGTTTCTCAATTTAAAGATTAATTGGCCTGAAGATGCCCAATCCTTAATCCCTACAGGTGAGGAGGTGTCCATATTGCCCAGCAGTAATTCTTCTGGGTAACTACATTGTGTTAACAGGTTCTCAGGAGTTCCTAGATCAGGAGTCAGTGATCAACATTAAAATATTACTTATGGTTTGTCTGCAACAGCAGAAATGAAAAAATAAAGAATTCTAAACTGGGAACTTGAGAACCTCTTCTGAGGCATATTTCATTACCATTTTTTCTGAAAAATTCTCTGCTCAAGTTTTCCTTGAACTTCAGGGGATTATGGATAAATCACGAGGAGCACACAAATGTTGCTTTAGCTTTCACAAAAAATGAAAGCATAAATGAAAAGTTCTGTCACTGGGGGTAGGAGAGGAAGGGAAAAAGATGACTAAGCCCTGCAGTTCTGGCACATTAAGGGAAGGGAAGGACTGTCCTGAAGCAGGAAAACAATAACCTAAAAAATAAAAAGAAAAAAAAGTTATTAAAGCACTCAGAAGAATTCTTTTTTTTTTTATCTGACTCTTAGTTCAGTTCATAATCAGATTTTTTTCTATTTATTTCTGATTGTCAAGAACTGTGGGTTTTATATCAATATTTTTTCAGTGGGTTCTTTTCTAATTCCAAAAAGAGTTCCAGGGCATGTATTGGACAGAATGTCACCAAAAAGGACTTAAGTAGTTCCAGAACTTACTCAAGGCCTGGGCATGGCAGTCTTTCAAATGAAATATACACTACCATGCCTTCTTGCAGAAATTTCATCAATAATCTATGCCTTTGGAAAAAAACATTCAGCTGCTAGCCTGAAAAGAGTTAGTTAGGAAACTACACAGACCACCCTAACAGCAACTAATTTACAAAAAAATTGGATGAAGTGCAAAGAATAAACAGACCTTTTTTCCTCAGGACACTTTTTCTAATTAAAAGTAAACCAACTTCCATTTCATAAAGGAGACCGGTTTCTTTAACAGCTATAGTTATTATCAGCCTCATTTCATGCTTGCAATAGAAAATTCTGTAGAAAGGAGTTCAGATGTCATTTCCAAGGAGACTAATTCCATAATGAGCTGATGGGTTTCAGGAAGATATTGCTTTTCCTTCCTGTTGCCATGTCCTTTGGATTGTGCTCATATTGAATTACAAAAAATCCCAGTGGTGACACTTATTCTGAAAATTTTCATATTCTTTGATTAACAGCTAGAATAGAGAAGTGCACTGTTCACACAGCTTTCTGCCAATCAGGTAGTACAGTGTGAGGAAGGAGGAACTATTTTAAAGTGCTCTAGAGTTAAACATCATTTTTCTACTTAGATCATGACTTGAATTGATGGTATTATGTTAGTGCTTTGGCTGACACTCTTTGATAGCCAGTTTCTCCAGACTTAAGAGAGGCTTTTGAAGTCGTTGTGAAAGTGCTTTTGATGGCTGCTCCTGGAAGATTATATTGAATTGTGAAGGTTTAACAAAAACTGAGTCCGTTATGCAGTATCATGGTTTAACCCCAGTTGGGATTAACTCTAATCCAGCCAAAACCAGCACATGCACAGAAATGAAGTGTATAGATAGGATTATGGGAAATTTAGAGAGGTCTGGGTTTGTTTTTTTTTTTTTTTAATTTAAGTCTTTCAGCAAATGGAACATTTTCTATAAAAATGCAGCTCTTCTCTATACATTGAAGATTTTAACTGAAAAAGCAATAATTTTCACTCCATGTAAAATTAGGCCCTACACTGGTCTGTTTTACCCTGAGATAGGTTGTTATTACTATTTCAATCACCTCATCAAGCAGTCCTCTCCACAACTATCACAAACAGATTGCTCCACATCTGCTTTGCTCAGAGAACTCCTTGATCTCTTCAACCTATGACCCACCCCATTCATTTATCTAATTGTTACCTATATGTAGACATATTCAAAACTTGGCAGTTGGCAATTCCAGCACAAGACAGGGCCTTTGATGGTAAGTCAGCTGCATGCAGGAGTCCTGTGCCTCTGAACAGGCAGGATCCAAGATCCTGATGTTTCGTGCCTTTAAGATGAGACACATTTAATTCTGTTTCATTGATGTCCTAGCAAGTTACACTTATTGTAATTAATCTTGTTTCCAGGGGCAAGTTCCTTGCCAATGTTCTCAGGGTGAATTACCAAAACTCAAAGTCAAAATAACCTTTTTCAGTGCACATTTCCATACACGCTGTGTGAGAAGCTGGACCAGAATTCTACCTGGCCGTCACCACAGAATCATGATGTGTGTTCCGTATTTTGGGTCTGATTTGAAATACATCAAACATTTCCCTGAGACCATGAAAGCCATCAGAGTGCAGCCAAGAGAAATATCTGCTTTCACCTGCCTTCAGCCTGTTTTCTACCCTGTGAGAGTTCCAGCACCAGGCAGCACATAAGAAAGATAAGTAACAATATTGTAGAAAGTCTCTAATCCAGCAGGTACAAAGGGCTCTAAAATAACCAAGTCTCCCATTGCTGCTTGCCGTATAGGATTTGAAAAATTCTGTGCTACCTCTATATTTAGTAAGTAATGACAGGACAAGACTTCAATGTCCTTCAGTCCTCCAGCTGCTTAGGTATTTTTCTAACGGTATAGCACCTTCAGAGTATTACTGAAGCAAGAAAACAGAGCAGTAAAACCAATGACATTTTCCCCCACTACACATTTTAATCCTTTATCTGCAAATCAAATGAGACTTCTCCCATCTTTTCTGATTGGTTTGACCATTTCATCTCTTGTAACTGCTTCTAATCCTCATTTTTCCATTTGGCAATGTAACACATTCAGGAATAAATATGAATGCCCTTGAATTTACCATATATTAGAATGAAAGAAAAGAAGTCCAAGAAACACACTAGCAGAAAATTAACATAAGGTCACAAATTTGGTGCCATACCAAACTTTTAGAGATAATAAGATTTTCTTATACATAAAATGAAATTAAAACTGCACATGCTTGAGACTAAATTATTTTAAGCTTCCTTTAAAAAAACATATAAATGCTATAAGCTATTGTTACATAATGATTAGAAATTATTTTTCAGTAAACTTTCACTTGTAAGTAACACTTAAATTTGAGCCTTAAGTGTATATACATCATGATCACTAATTGGTACAGATATTGCTGCTTCACTTTGCTTTGGAGTTAGGGGTCATAAAAGTTCAAGCAAAGCAATCTAGAATTTTAGCTGCATGCTATGTAGGTAGTTCTTCCCCTGTTTCATCACCATCTTGTGGAAATGGAAGTTGTTCCTGCATTTAAATCAGAGTTAAGAGGCAGGACAATGTTTTATACTTCAGGACTTTAACAGCCTTGTGTGCCCCTATTAGTCCTCCCCTCTGAATCATTCCTGCACATCTTGAAAGCCAGGCCACGAAAGGAACACTGTGGTATTTCCAATGACTCAGCTCTTTCTTCTCTGCCAACTTGTGCACCTATTTTGATCTTATTAACATTCTGGTCAGAATCCCTTTCCTTCTCACACAAAAAAGATAAAGTGAATGGAACCTGAAAGTACATGAATATGTAACACCCATTCCTTCTTCAGGTGTCCTGTCCAGACACTGCAAGTCAGAGTACATTTGAATCACTGTTTAATGGGTATGGAAATACTGTCCTGCCAAACTAAGCAGCTGACCCAGAAGCCATACCTCATTAATACTATTTTGTATAGTATGAATAGAGATCCTTCAAGAACAGGAATATGTCAGAGACTTCCTAATTATATGCCCACTCCTGCTGTCATCAATTTAGTCCAAATTCTTGGAGAAGGAAGAATTGATACTGCCCTATACCTCTTATTAATATACTAACTAATTCATCTACACAATGACTGAGAAGTAGTATTTCTACAGTTGTCATAAAAGTAGGAGAAAAAACATAATTATAAGAAATAGAAATCTAGGTTTGGAGATTTCTTATTCATATTTCAAATTAACTGTTTATTAACCTGAAATGTGTGTTTACATTCACATTTATGAATTGGCAGTCTTGGAAATATAAATACTAAATAAATTCATAAGACTAATAGTCAGAACCTGCCTTACCAAAAGGATTCTAGGGGAAGTTAAATTTTTGATAAAGAGCAGCTGCCACTAGAGCTAGCAAATTCCTCTAACTGGAAGATGCCATAAGACACACAATACCTGTTGAAAAATGGATACATAAAATAAAAAAGAATCCACCATATATTTTTAAAGGCATACAGGATATATCCTTGCCAAATTAAGTTCCCATGATAAAACTGAGTCTTTTACTGGTTAGTGCAAATTAATGACATCTTTTACACATTTTTAAACTATATCATATGCAAAAGTAAATTGATTGTGTGCAGGGATAAAATGTGCTGCAGCTTCTCAGTGATACTCAGAAATTTGTCTAGACCATTTAAATAGACTAAATATGAAAAAACCACATTGTACTGGCACTCACATGGCATCAAGATGCTGGTCAGGGTCTAGTTTAAACATTTTGGTCTCATGACAACTTCCTGGAATTGATCATTCATCTCAGAGAGAATGGCTTTTCAAGGAACACTTAGATCCTTTATCCCCTGTATAGTAAGAAAGTGGTTGATAAATTTTCTTGTCCTGTTTATGAACTGTATCTGGTATCACTAGCAGAACATTGCTGGAGGAACGAAGAAACTTTATGTGCTTTTTATCTTGTTCACAGAGAATCAATTAGTAAAACTGTAAGTTATATCTCAATCACGTGTTGTTTAAAAGGAAAGATCATTTCTCCAGTGTAATGCATTTTCCCCCCAGTTCAAAAGAATCTGATAATGGCAGCTTATCTTTGGCAGTTTTCAGCTGACAAAAAGGTTAAATATATCTCATTGAAGTAGATCTCTCTGAGCCAATTCAAGCATACATGTTGTTCTCTGCTGACTTGATCCTCTATGCCATTATCCTTGCCTACAAAAAGAAGGAAATGTTGTTTAACACCTATTGGTCACTCTCAATCTTTATGCCATTTGCTAAACCCTCAGGTCTCAGGATGCTGAAGAACTTTTAAGTACATCTTTCCAATTTGTGGGGTTTTTTTGATTAATAGCATACTTTATTTCTGGCTGGTGCTATCTTCAAAGAAAGGACAGCCTGTCTGGGAAGGGTTAAAATGAAGTTACTAGTCTTACTACTTTAAAATCCTTTGCCTCTGCTTAGAAAGATGTGTGGTAGTCTTTGAAAGGCTATTGTTAGACTGTATTGCAGGGAAAACACTAGAATGAAAAAAAAAAAAAGAAACAAGAAATATTGTCAAATCTTACTCTTCTTCCTGGAAAATGCTCTTCAGTAAGGGAATTGAAAATGTTTCTTTCTTTTAGCACCAAGTACAGCACAACATGAGGTAAAAAAACTGGTATCAGCAGTTAATACCTTGCTTTATCTGTAAGAGATGAGAAAGGGAATGAAAAAGAAAAATCGTGTTGCTTTAATAAAACCAAGCTATGCCTCCAAGTCAGCAGCTGCACAAAAGCAGAAAGGAAGAGTTACATTAGAGAGAAGAACAAGGCAGAAGAACTAGAAAAATACCAGAAAAAGTCAAGAAAAGGAAGACTGCACAGAAAAACTTTCATCGAGGAAAAAACACTGCATATGAAACAGTAGAGCAGAGCTCACTGAAGGACAGTGATTGACAATGCATAAATGTATTGGCCTTTCTAACCCTGTCCTAAAACCTACTGAGGACATGAGACCACTGCAAGTCTTCTACTTACATGGGACAGACAGACCCTCCACTTATTAAAAAATAAGAACAAGAACAGCTATGATCCATGGCTGTGCAAATATGCATTCATCCTGCACATTGCCTTTTTGTATGCTGCTTTAGTTTTCCAGTCTACTATGTGGTTATTCCTCAAAGCTACAGTTCTGTTACTCTGGAAATGCATTTTACTGAAAAATGCCATTCAACTGCATATCCCCTTTAATGAATTTTATCAACAAAATCAAAACAGGCACTATAATGTGCAGTAATTTCCTACCCAATATTAACCACTCAAAACCTAAAATCCACTTTACAAATAAAGCACAATGTTCTCTTGGTCATGACCCCAAAGCCCAAGAGGACATCTGAAGAACCAGCGCTGCAGCCTCTTGAGAGCATTCTGACAGACTCTCCAGATTTGGTTCCCATCTATCCCCTCTGTGTAAATACCTTTCTGATATGCAGGCACTACAAACATCTACCACATGAAATGAGTATCATTCTGTAATTTGGGTACAAGTAACATCTTTCAGCACACGAACAGCAGTAATTTTTGTGAAACAGGGAAGCATGAGCCAAGGTGGGTCTTTCAGAATAAAGTTGGAATAAATTATAGCACCACTAATATCTGTTTCAGGCAAGAGTTTCATTACTCAGTGTTTGGAGAAGAGTGAAATTTCAAAATGTAATGCTACAAGGGAACTTTACAGATATTTATGTTAATGGATCAAACATACCTAATCAACTGGTACTTGCAGTGTCTTTTGCCCAGCGGTGAGAGGTCAAATATTAGCTCAGAGAATCACAGAATGGACAAGGTTGGAAGGGATGGGTCATTTGATCCAACCTTCCTGCTCAAATAGGGTAATTCTGGATCACATTGCACAGGATTGTGTCCAAATGGTTCTTGAGTATCTCCAGTGAGGAAGACTCTACAACCTCTCTGTGCAATCTGCTCCGGTGGCCAGTCACCTTCACAGTAAAGTTCTTTCTCAGGTGGAACTTCTGTGCATCAGTGTCTGCTCATTGCCTCTTGTCCTGTTGCTTGGCACCACTGAGAAGAGCCTGGATCAATCCTCTTGCCACCCTCCCAAAAATAGTTACAGACAATGATGAGGTCCACTTTCAGTCATCCTTTCTTGAGGCTGAACAGACCCGGCTCCTTCAGTCTTTCCTCATAAATGAGGTGTTGCAGTCTCCTCATCATCTTTGTAGCCCTCCACTGGACCCACTCCAGGACCTCCATGCCTCTCTTGTACAGAGGAGCCCAGCACTGGCCACAGCATTCCGAGGCCGCACCAGGGCTGAGCAGAGGGATAGGATCACCTCCCTCAACCTGTTGGTAATGCTGAAGGGCTGCAGAGCACTCTGGAGCATTGGACACGCCTCACAGCTTTTGCCATCAGTGAATTTGCTGAGAAAGCATCTGCCCCCTTCTCCAAGTCCTTGAGGAATAAGTTAAACAATGCTGGGCTCAGTATGGGACCTTGAGGGACACACTAGTGACAGGCCTCCCACTAGACCCTGTGCCACCAGCATAACCCTCTGGGATCTGCTGTTCAGTCTGTCCTCAATCCACCTTGCTGTCTACTCATCCAGTCCACACTTTGTGAGTTTGCCTATGAAGACATTGTGAGAGATGGTGCCAAAAGACTGGCTGAAGTCAAGGCAGGAAATATCCACTGCTCTCCACTCATTCATCCAGGTAGTTGTTTCATTTCAGAAGGCAATCAGGTTGGTCAGGCATTATTTGCCTTCAGTGAATTCATGCTGACTATTCCTGATCACATTTCTGTCATCCACGTGGACAGAAAAGGCCTCCAGAATGAGCTGCTCCATTGTCTTTCCAGGGATTGAGGTGAGGCTGATTGGCCAGTAGTTCTCTGTGCCCCCTACCTCTTACTCTTTTTGAAAATCAGGATTCCCTTCCAGCCTAACAGACCCACCCCATAATGTCACCTTTACTAGTTTGCCCTAGCTTTTATTGTGACCCATAAGCTCTTGACTTGCTCATCATCCACCCCAAGAGCTCGATACATTCCAGGTGTTGCCTCACACAGGGGGCAACTCCACCACCACCCCTTGCTTGTCTGTCTCTCCCGAGAAGCCCTGGCACTTCAGTCACGCAAGGATCATTCCCACCATGCCTCCATAACCACAACGAGGTCAAAGCCCTGGGACTGCCCGTGGATCTGCAGCTCCTCCTGTTTGTTCCCCATTCTGCATGCATTGGTGTACAGGCACTTTAAACAAGTGTTTGATGGTCTCAGGATCCCAGCAGGAGTGGGGGCTGCAAAATGACATGCCACAGTCATGTCTTGTGGTTATGTCTTTGGCTTGCTTGACTTTAGAATTTACCTACTAAAACCTGTAATTTATCTTTTTTATGCTGAGTTTTATGGCCAGTGCAGGCATATTTTGACTTATCAGAGTATATGTCTATTAAAACCCCTTCAGTGGTTGATTTGCCAACATTAAAATGGCTGATTATAGGCTGATACAACTGGGAAAAAAGTAGCTTGCCAGATGGCAGGGGCTAAACACTTTTTACGAGATACAAAGTGCACTTTGATTACAGCTCAAACTACAGCTTCATTTAGGTTGTCAGACCTAAGTTCTGTGTTCAGACTGCTGTGCCAAAAAAATAGACTTGTCCCACCAGCTGAAGCCACTGCAAAAAATATCCTGTAGAAGTAATGCCTGGTCCTACCTCCTTCATTTCTTGATGCATGAAGGTACTAATGATCTCCCATGCTTTCCAAAGTCATCAGTCATCACAACTGCTCATCTATTCAGGGCAACCCATTCATGTGAATCGCACTGTTAATCACCGATGTTCCCACCCGCTCTTTAACATAATGTTGAGATAATGTTTTGAAATCTGCTTTGAAATAATTTGAAAATATTGCCAGCTGGGGGCAAAAAATTAAGGAATTGGTGGAGTTTGATTGTAACTTTAGGAATTTTGTTCCGTAGATATCTCAACAATCTGTGAAAAGATTCCTTAATGTGTCAATATCTGTTCGGAATGTTATGTAATTGCTCTTAAAGGCATTCCTCAAGAGACACCAGCCTCCTGACATCCCAGTTTCTAATGAAAGGTGGAGAAATGCCTGCAAAAGTTGGAACTTGGCAAAATTTTAATAGAAGTAATCTTGCTGGATATTCCCTAAATAAATTTTTGCTGAGTAAAAAAGTACTAAAAGTACTGTCTCATACTGGGACCTTATCACCAGGTATCCATTTACGACTATCACCTTATTAAGAGCTTAAAAAATATGTAAACAGACTTTTGTGACAGAAAAGATACCCTTTTTTTAATAATTTTTGAGTGTCACACAGTAAGTGGAAAGTGAAAAAACTACCTTTAATAATTAAAATAACTTGAAATGTATTTTGCCTGATCCCCTACAAAAATGCAAAAAAAAAAAAAAGAGATGATCCAGATATCTTGTATACAGTGCATGCCAGTATAGCTTAGAGAGAGAAAAAAAAAAAGATTTTAAAATAATAATCTCTCTGGAGTGCAAACAGCAATTAATCATATAGTAATCTTGAGATTTCTCCCTTTTGATCCTATTCATTATCCATTGTCAAGTGAATTGTTCTTTCTAATCTTCCCAAAAGTAATTATCATTCAGTTTATTATAATAATTTTCTTTTTTGTTGTTCGTGTTCACATTTAACTCAGGTTTCTCTTAACTGCTTCCAACGGTCTATGTATTTCATTAAACCTTTTCCGGTCATTTTGCTCATTCTTTCAAGTTCCCATTCTCCCACTGGAGAACTGTATCAGTTCCCATTGCAAACTTCCCCACAGCCCTGCCAGCACTCATCAAACCATTTTGCAAGAATCAGCTCAACAGACAGGCAAATAATTTTGCCTTTGAGTATACACAGTCTTTAACCAACACCACTGACAATTTGTAACAAATATAGAAGCTGGAATGGCAGCCATGAAATACATTTCACATAGTCCACTCCAGAGTCATCAAACAGCAGTATTAACAGCTTGCTATTAACAGCTTGTGTCAGCTTCGAAGGATTTCAGATCCAAAAAGAAAGAGCAGGCTCTGTATGATGCTCCTAATTCCTCATCTTATCTAGATGCAGAAAATATGAATGTGTATGCATGACTCAAAGGAGTTCACTCTTGTTATTCAAAAACCCAATATCCTCATCGGTGCAGAAATACTACCATCATATATTCCCACACTACACAACTAACAACACTGAGGTTTAAACAAACACAATACTAAACTGTACCAGAATTATTGGGCAGGTATTAGTCAGGACAGTCAGCACAACATAAAGCTTGTTCAGAACCAGGGAGTACTGGTTCTATACAGTACTCCCTGGCCCAATATTGTACTTTTCCAACATCTGCTTTTGCCCCCTTGACCAATTAATATAATTTCTCCTCAAAGCTGGGGACACAGTATCTGATAGTTGTCTCACAGAGTGGATGTACGATGCCTGAAAGACCTCATCCTGCACAGCCTGCAGTGTCCCTCCTTTTCCCTCACAGCTGCTGGAACACATCATAGCTTCCCCATGGCCTTAGTGCACTGAGATCAGACTGGTTGGACAGTAGGAGTGAGAGAGAGAAAAACATCCTGCATATGGCCCTTGAGTCCTTGGCGACTCTCTGTCCAAAGATTTAAAAGAACTGTGATAACTCAAGGCTACCATGATCCATTTCTGTTACCACCTTTATCAAGACAGCATCAAATTATTCAGTTCATTACTAATCCAATGATGTTCCAGTGATGTTCTTCTAAGATACTATTGCTTATCTACCAAGATGTGCTCCATGAGACATTTTCCACAATTATATATCATATCAGAGTATCTTGCTACAAGTCCTAAGCCTTAAAACAGGGGCATGGAAACAGGAATAATACTCTAATATTAAGAAACACTCTTCTATCAGAATTTTTCTTCTTTTATAAGAGGAAATGGAGTCAATGCCTGAACAATGGAATAGATGGAGGTTTTACTAAGGATGTTTTGTTGGATTTCATGTTGATTCCTACTGCCACTTTTCCTCTCTTTTAAAATATTTATTGCTTATCTTTACTCTGTTTTACTTTTCACTCTTATTTCTCAGATGTTCAGTGTAGCACTGTTCTTACAGGTTCTGGAACAACAGCAAAAGTAAAGCTGTCTGGGCTGTGCTTCTGTTAACAGCACTTTCCTTTTGGACAGTGATAAAGGAAGGCTCTCATCAGACCCATGACATTGGTACCATGTAACCAAATGCACCTTTAAAAGTCTGTGGTGGCTTATCTCACCAAAGAGAAAAATATATAAACCCCACTGTATACTCAGCAGTATTTATTCTCATTTTTCTGCTTCTCAGTTGTTTGGTTGTGGTTCCCCCCCCCACCCAGTTCTACACCCTTGAATGAAAGATTTCTCCCATCAAAACCAAAAAAACCCAACAACAAAAAAAGCTTTCATGGTCATGTCTTCCTTTCTAATGAACAATTTTTTAGTAGGCTTGGAGTTCTATTGAACTTTGCTTCTTTTCTTGCCCCTACAATTAGACAATAGTGATTTACAATTTCTCTTCTTGCTGGTCCAGTCTCTATGCAACAATGCCTTTCAAACAAATTTTCAAAATTTTACTGTTTTCTATTAGTGCAAGAAAGACTAAAATGTAACCTTGCAATTCATCAGAATTATTGCCATCTCAAATAAAATCAAATGAGAGATCATTTAGAGTACTTGTAAAATAATTTCAAAAACAATTTTGGAGTCATCTGGGAAAAATGGCATGAAGCTATTTAAAAATACCAATTTTTACCCTGAGGCAGACTGCACTGAAATGAAATACTTTTACTTTTAAAATGATTTAAAATTTTTATCTTAACTAAATTGACTATTTCTGAATCTTATTTGAAGAGAAATGGAGGGAAAAACAGGAAGGAATAACATTAACAGTGCAACTGAGTAGAAGAATTCCTAAGATTAGAAAAGGAAATGTGCACCATCTGGAAGAGAAGTTTCTAAACTTAGGCTATTAGGTTATATGGTTCATGATTAAAATCTGGCAAAAGCCTTCTTTTCTCTGGCAGAACAGACAGTATCTTGACTCTTGAATAATATTCATGCTACTGCTCCAGAGCAGGGAACATTAGTTTCTAGGGATATGAAGTTCTGGATCCCCTGGGACGAAGCCAATCTCTTGTTTGAGTTGAATACATTTCACAGATGAAGGGGAGGAAGAAGAAAAAGATCTTGCCTATTTACCATGGATGCTATCAGTTGGGAAAGCAGTTTGGCAGAGCTCCATACAGTGGGCTAGCAAATATCAATAACAGTTTTATTTTTTTGGTTGAAAGGACACAACTGTTTGAATCAGTCCCAGTAACTATTTTACTTTTTAATTTATCAATATTCATATTCCAAACTAGAGCAATTAAAAGATGGCTTTAAATGTATTAAAAATATATCTAAATTTAGAACTACTTTTTTTAGCTGTTCCTTATTAATGAAATTATGCAAGACCATCTTGAAAAATCTGGGTATCCAGAAGGGATTTAGGACACCTGAGAAATCATTTTGCCAGGCACTACACCAGAATTTCTTCTGTGCAAGGAAGAAAGGTGACTAAAATGAAAAACAAGTAATACCACTCAGAATAATGCATGAAGAAAGAAGATATTTTATAATTGCTTAACTTTACACTTTCACCAGAGAAGAAGCCTTTTCAATCATGATGAGACAGCACAACTCAGCACAGAGTACATCAGTGACTTACAGCACTGCAGACACACCAGGGAGGGGATTTGCCTTGTCCAAAATACACAACTTCTGGGCAGAACAAATTAAAGCAAGCAGAGTGCAATAAAGCAGCTACATGGCTTCTTACTAGGTAAGTTGCCACTGTCTCCTGCAAATGCCCTAGAGGTTAGGGCTGCACAGAGCTCTCTTCCTCAGGGACTTCAGCTCCCTCTAAGGCTATGTTCTGTGTTTAGCTTGATTATTCAAGAAACTGTGTATTTTATTGACATTTGGAAGACTGACATACCCTTATAATTTTTCTATTTTTATAGATGTTTTTGCCATAATAATGCCAATTATTTTCTTCTAGTCTTCTAAATTCTCTGTTCACAAAGTAAAAATATCCAAGAGAAGATAGTCTTGCTATGTTCTACATTCTCACCCTCAGATTCTAAAGAAATTAATTACAATGGTAGCATTTTCAGTTAATGTCCTGTCTTTCTTAATCAGTCTCCATGTACACAATAGAATATGAGCACAAAGTGGATAAAAAAAGGTGCACGTGGGATAATTTGTCCACCTTAGAGACATTTGGACAATATGTCTTTTATTACTCAATTACTTTCTTAGATTTCTCAGAGGCTGTGGAATATTCAGGGTCACTTGCCTTTACAAGGAGAACAAGCAGGCCAGAATCCCCTCAGGCCAGGAACTATCAAAAATGAAGAATCTTTTTCTAAAACTGATGTGAAAAAAGATAAACCACGACTAATGCAACAGCGTGGTAGTCTAAAGTCTCAGCATGCAGGCTGCACACAAGAATTTTCAAGATCATGTATCTGATTGTGAATCAGGGGAATTAGTTCCATGAATTATAAGAGAAGGTTGGACAGACTAGAGATCATAACTGTTACATAAAATTTGTTGAAAATAATTTAGGAAGATTGGTGTCTGATGGTCTGTTAAAAATGTCAGCAATGCCTTTTTCAGGCAGAATACAGAAGCTTTTTCCCTTTTGAGGAGGAATGGAGGTTTCTGATTTACTGCAGACCAGTTGGGTGCAGGACGCACCTTCCCCTAAAAGATGGCAGAAAGCCATTTTTTACTCTAGGTCTTGGGCAGCTGATTTAGCAGGGAAGGGAAGAGAATGAAGGTAAAATGAGCTAAAACAGCTAGGAAAGGAGCTTCTAGTATTTGAATGCAGAAATACACGTACTGCAGCTGTGGCATTACAGAGGCAATTAAATGGGTGTTCCATAATCTCAGCTTGACTCACAAGCCGAATGGGATGTATCATTTTAAAATTCTGCCTTCATGTGCTACATACGTGAATAAGTGCTGTATAATAATGTTCCAGCTCCAGATTAGTGGAGACAACATGACTAAGCGCGCTATTTTAATCACCTTTGCAACGATGATTACTGTAAGACGCTTCTGAGGATCTTTAATCCAAGACTAGTCATTCATCTCCATTTCTTTCTTGTCACAATCCACCCAGATGCTGTCTAACATGACCTTTCTGCTCCTATTTCACTGTGCTGTTTGCCAGAAGATTTTTTTTGATTCCCATGCTACTTCGTAACAAATATGCCTTATTGCTGTCTTTATATAGACTGAAAAATAGTGGTTATCTCAATATCTATGATAATCTGTTTAAAGAAGTACAGTGAAAGAGATTGCACAGGAAATGCTTTTATTTAATTCTGCTTCTTCCATCTGCTCTACCTTTGTTTTTAGAAAGGGAGAAAAGCAGATGCAGGATGTTTTTGTGGAAGAACAGGAATTTTGGATAAAACTGCTCATTTACTAAAGGATTGTCGGTGGGATACCATCACTGCAAAGCAACTCACTGCAGAAATAACCTTTATTTCCCTTTGTGCTACCAAATTTGTATACTGATAAATAACAGTGATCCTTACCTATTCTCTCAGGATGTGAAGCTCATACAGGAAAAAAAAAATTGCAAAACCTGCATTCATTTGATCCAAGTTTTTGCTACATCCTTACTATTCATGTAATAAAATAATGCTGATCCCAAACTGGTGATCTCAGAGGGCCTCAGGTAAGCCAGCAACATCTTTTTATGAGAATTATGTTAAAGAGGCTTACCCAAAATTCAAATGGAGGGCTGTGTGTTATCTTCTGTTCTTTACAGAAAGTGTAGAAGAAGTGATGGACCAAAACTTCCTATATATCTGAGAGCTCCCATTCTGCTATGCTCCAACAGATGGCAGGGCTTCCAGGAATTTCTAGGGATTTCCTGCTGGGATCCTATGTAAGGTATGGTTGTCCCTCTGCGTGAAAAAAAGGCAGAAGAACAAGCCATCATAAAGCATAAGGGATATCCTTGTGTTATTTTGCTAAATGAATTTAAATGAATTTATGGAATTTAAGAAAGAGAAAGCTGTAATTACAATTTTTGACTGCTAGATAGTGTTGCTGATTTTTTAAGCACATCTCTATAAAGGGCAAAATATATAAGTTCTTATTCTAAAGATAGCATTTGTTGTCAGAGCATTACCTGTTCTAAGTGGTGGGATAGCTCTGGAAAAATAACACGCATTTAATGGTGTCTATTAGATAGTCAAGATAATAATTTACTTATCGGGAACACCTTCACAGAGTTTTGTGTAAGGTTGTCAGACAGAGCATCTGCTAACTACTTGAAATAAAAACAAGGCCATTAAGATATCCAGGTCGGAGAGGAATAATAGTCTGTGGAAACTCTGGCAATGCACTGCCCTCAGATCTCTTTTTGTAGTTCCAATAGTAGTTACTTTCTGAAACAAGAAGACTGAAAGCAGTACTTGCTCAATGTCTGGAAACACGGAGTTAATTTCTACCTGAGACTACAGAGGTGAACAAAAATGAAGGTCAAATACCTGCTTCAATAGATCTGACTGATATTATTTAAGACACTACATTACTACTTGTCTTGCTGGTAGCAGCAGCCCTAAAATGCTATTTGAAAAGAGTGGCAAGAGATCACTGGCAATTAAGATATGTAAATGAATGTTTCTGATTTAGCAAACTTATAGAATCTTAGATTATGTTGAATGAACTCTGTGATACACTTAGAGTTTGCCGTAAAATATATGTAATTTCCTTTCTTTAGACTAGCATATGTTTGATTTTAGTTACCATAGAGAAGGAAGAGCCATAGCGGAAATGACAGACAATTTGAAATTCTTACATATTTCAAGTCTACAGAGAATTTAAGAATATTCTGAATTTTGAATTAGTCCCACTGAAGCATTTTTTAATAAATTTAGTTACTTATGGTCAAAGTACATGATATTAAATGTCATTATGACCCTAATGGTGTTTGCAGTATAAGTCTATACTAATGAACATATTCTTATGCATAACTTCCTTTTTAAATTATACTAACCACTACAAAACTGTGGAGTATGTAATCAATAGATTTTGTTCACTTCTGTCTCTACCAAAAAATATTAGAGGTAAAGGGCAGCCCAATCAAATTTTAGTGAAGTATTTCATTCCATTATGGAGTGTGTGAATTAGGTAACTGGGCCAAAAGTAACCAGCTTAATTCACCATGATGTATCAGCAAAACTGAACAACTGCCTTGGGGTATTAGTGCCTTAGAGTTAAAATTTTTAATCACTATATATAAATAATCACATGTCAGAAATATGCTTCTGATTTAGTATATGATTTAGAATAACAGACATATATATTACTCCTAAACCTGTCCTAGAGTCAAGTATTAGTTTAAGAGCTGGTTCCTTTAAATGGTACCAGAGTAGAAAACCTGTGAAGGCAAAAGTGAGCATACAGTTGCATCCAGATATTTTGGGCTGGTATTCAGTGCTGATGATATGAACTTGGACACTAAGGGATACTAAATTGCTTTCCTTAACTACAGCAGACAATACCTCAGAATTGCAAATGAGCTTTCCTCCCTCCCTCCTCCCCCAGTTTGCAAGATCTAAATATTCCCATGACAAAGTTACTTCAAAAAAAGTATGTCAAAGCACATTTGAAATGGCCAGTTCATGAGGTATATATCTACATGAGTGGAATTTCCAGAAATACTTACTTGAAAAAACGCTGACTCTACTGTGGCTGTGTTTAGACTCATTTTGAGGCTAGTTTTTGTGTGCCTATTCAGGCAAATGAGTCAAATAGCAGGACAGTTAACAAAAGAGAGAATAAGAACACAGAAAATTTTGAACTTAGAACACAGTCATAAAAATTTATAAGTTTCTTTTAACCAGTCTTGGAACACAACAATACTATGTGACTCATATATCCAATCAAAGCTCTTTAAAACAGCTTAGATGTTGAATTTAAAGTATTTGTGAAGAATATGAATACTAAAACTTACTCAGAAAATTTTTCTAATGAGTACATTTGAAAAAATTATAATATGTTCATGACAAAAACACATGCAGAAACAGAGCTAAAACTAATTAAATTAACTATTTCCCAGGAATTATTTGAAATGTCTAGTTTTACCAATATCATATACCAAAAACTTGCGAAATAAGAGTAATTATGACTTAAAGCAAGAATACTGTCAGCCCCTTCCAACTCACCAAATTCTGTGTTTCTGCAACAGCAGCCAACATTCACACCCTTGCTTGTGATGATATTATTTACATTTGTTTTTAGCTATGACAGAATACAATCAGTCATTTTTACTTAGTTTCTCATTTTTATTACACTTGTTTCTGAAAGAGCTCAGTATTGTTACAACTACTGGAAGCATGCTAGATGACTTAGAGTACAGAGAGAAGAAAATTAATTTTATGTCAATGAGTTTATTCTAAGAATTTTTTTACTTTAGCTTTCTGGCAATTTCTTATCAGAAAACCCAAAAGAGATTGATTATTTGCATATAATCAATGTGTACTATATATCTGGGTAAACATAGGGTCACAGACTTCTATTTAAACAGATAATGAAGCAGCAAAATAACTTCACTTGATACTGTGTGTAAAAATTAGTTACAACCCCTAAAACTGTTAATTTAGCATGAAACCTCAAATCATAAGACTAAATGGATATGCAACATCAACCCAGCAGTGTGGCTTTAGACCAACAGCCAATGAATGATCTGCAGAGCTCACTTAACCCCCACTAAATAGATTTCCTAATGCTCTGTAGTTGCTGGAAACAAAGAAAATAACCAGAGTGAAAAAAAACCAACCTTCAGATTGGAGATATGCTAATATTTCCCTAATCAATAACAAATTAGTAATGTGATGGTGCTTTGAGAAGGAGCTGGAAATTCCCTCAGAAGAAATGTATTCAAGATGTGCTCCACAGGAAAGAGGAAAGTTGTTTGGAAAGTCAGGATTTAAATTTGAACTTTGGGGATAATAGCCCACAGTAGGGCTTTTGAATGGTTTCTTTCTCTAACCAAGAAACTGTGAGGAGGAGACTGCTCTCCCTCAAGTCCACAAATCACAAACAGTTGCAAAGTGGAACAGCTGAATCAGTAGCTAAATAAAATAGAACAGATTTATTCGAGTAATTTTTTACTACACCTTCTGCAGTTTCAAAATTCACATTTGTATTTGAAGTAGATGACTTTGAGGGTGGCCTGAGAGATACAGTAATGCAGGAACAATAGGAGACACGATATCAGGTATATCATACAGGCAGAATGTTTTTGAATGAAAAGGTAAAGAGAGACAGAGAGGGCAGTGCAATGCACTGCAAAGATGATGATTTATTAATGCACTAAATTATTAAAATGGATGTTAGTTGTGAAATGTGAAAACCAATTGCTTCTATAAATTCAGGGTTGTTCTGTAATTCATTCTCATGATTCAACAATGGACATAAACAGTAACATGAAAAGCTGCCAATAGATTACTTCTTCTCATTTCCTCTTCCTTCTCCAGTAGAAGACAGAAGTATAATATGAAGAGCAATAAGCCTATTTATATATATATTTATATATATTTATCTATTCTTATATTCTAATAAGAATATATTTCTATATTTTGTATAGAAATAAAGAAATGGTTTCAGAGAAAAACTAGTCTTTGCTCACTAGCAGCAAAACTGTGATTCCCCTTGGTGCTTTGTAACAGTCCTGGCATTTCTCAGACAAAAAGAGTGAACCTGTGCTTACCTTTCCTATAGTCATAGCAGAATGAAGTTACCAAGAATTGAAGGTTCAGGATGTCTTGGGAGACCTACTTTTATCCCCTGAATAAAGGCCAACCACACTATGCTGGATGTTTGGTAAACAGGCAGGCAAATGCCACTTCAGACTGGCTGGTCATCAGAAAAGCACAGTGTGGACACAAACCCGGGTATCATTCTCTAAGAAGCAAAAATAAATAATACAGGATCTTTAAGGTTCTAAGATACAGACACCTGTGTTTGTATGACAGCAGGAAGGAACAGAGTAGTTTGAGGTTTGTATTTTTTTTCTAAGTTTTATAGGAGCTTGGAGGAATTTGCCTTCTGGAGGGTATGGATTCCTCCAGAAGGTTCTCAGAGATTTTCAGTCTCAAAAAGCAGAAGCAGGATACTCATGGAATATCACATGTTGCAGAAAAAACGGACTGTTATTCATGTTTAAAGAAAATATTTTTCCATATTTGCTTTTTTTTCTTTTTCCTACCAATTTTACAGGGGACAAAAGTTTTCTGCTTCTCTGCAACTTCAGATTTTATATACAATGCACTTGACCAAGGACACTGACAATTTGGCTAAGTGTTTTCATTTCTTAAAAAAAGTGATCTTAGGAGATTATTTTCTCTCTATCTTACTTTTTTTCCTGCAGTATTTTTTTTTCCTTGTTGCTACTGATCCCCTTTTTTCAGTACTGTTTTGATATGCTGAAGATACAAACTCTATGGAAAGTCAAAGGGGTTCACATCCTATTTTTGTTTACTCTTTCCCCCTTTCTTATTTCTCCTGGGCTTTTGAAATTCAGGCTATCTTCATAATTCCTTGCATAAAAGGAGGAAGATGCCTCAGTCTTCTGTTCTTCTGAAACCTCAGTTGCTATGCAGCTGAGCTCTCTCCTGGCTTCTGCTGTTGTATGACCATATGTAATGTCTTCTCACTTGGAAAAAAAAAGAAGAAAGATATGAGCAGGTTAGCAGTGCTATTGTGTATTCCATTTCTCATCAAGTTTTAGACATGCAACAGGTAAAAGACTGGCATTGAAGCCACTAATTCAGATCCTCTGGGTATCTCAATCTTGGTATTGATAAATCACCTTTATGGAAAGGCTCCTACTTAGAGGACCAAATCAGGGTACAGCAATAGATAATGCAAACCTGCATGTTTGATCCTAATCCAGAAGACCCTGTTTGCACTGGTTAGCATCAGTTACAGATTTAGAAGACTTCCTGGCTTCACAAGCTTATGCTATCAGTATTAGTAAATTCAGCAGACAAAGGCAAACTTAAACCAGCATGGGGAGAAAACCTTGATAATGTGAGGTGGCCACCAAAGTATTTACAGGCTGAAAACTAAACAAGCAGCTGTTCCAGTGCCATCATCTAAACATGTTGATCAATTCATTACTAGTAAAGAGACCACAAATAATAAAGTAGGCAACTTGCTTTCTAGTAAATTGATTTAACGTTTGCTATTTCTTCTTTGGAATACTCACATTCTGCAAGGCATTTATCTTTTACAGTAACAATGAGATACCATCTTTTTTCTGGGAGCTAGCATAGTTCTTACATCACAAGTGAGTATTAAAAACCATCAGCTTCTAAAAGTGAAATACAAAACTAGGAAACGGTTTATAAAGGATATTGTGACTGACATATGCAATCATAGAGAGAGACATTAATGAAACAACACATCAAGTCCTGGATGCTGTCTGCTAAAATTAAAAATTATTACATCAATTCCCAGAAAAAACACACACACATAAAAGCTGTGACATTAAAAAGCAAAATACCTTGTCTGGTGGCTTCACTTTTTGATAGCTCTCTGTTTCACTTATAGTAAGCTCTCCTGCAGGTCCAGAGAGGTGCTTTCACTTCCAGGGGTGCTCTTTCTCTTGATCACCATTTTGAATGCTTTCTGTAATACCTGCCCTCCCCTCATGATACAGGAGATTGTTCTTTGGTGCTGTTCAATAACATGGTAGGCTCTGCAAATGCAAAAAACTTCACAATCTATTCCAAATCATTTAGGAAGAAGCAGATGTATCAGCCTACCACAGAGATTCTTTTGCTTTCCAAACTTAGAAAGACATGGCTTAGCATTTGGTCCCATCACTCCTTGTTGCTGTGACCAACATCTGAATGATGCCTGGAATGCTTGCAATAATAAAGATGAGATGGTCCTCCAAGATGTAAGAGCCACTGCACCTCCTGCTTGGTTGTGGGTTTCAGAAGAAACAGCTTATATAGTAAATACTGACACAAAAATAGGTCTACTGGTCAAAAAGAACCAACACCACCTAGAAATACTGATAATACAGGTTCCAGAACCCATCAAAGTAATCAGAACTAATTCATTAAGTCTCAAGGGGTAAACATTTGCCTCCTCCTGGCTCAGGAACAACCTTTGCTGAAAACCATCCAGATGCAAGAAAAGTCATATCCTCCTGGAATCACTGCTATAGCACAGGAGAGGGAACTGGGTCGGAGTCTGAACAAAAGCTGAAGTCTGGGACTGCAGCTTCATATATTCCTGGTGTTTTAAGCTCTTCTGGGAAAATAGTCTTTTTTGTGCAGTAGGGAAAGAAAGAATTATAGTTCTCATAAAAACAAATACAGGCTGCTGCAAATCTAATTCACCCATTGCACCCAAGAGTAAAAGATCAGTGATCTGGATTTGATTAGCTACTGTATATATATATATTTTTTCCAAATTATTCTTTCTTTAAATTCACAAAACTGGATTACTTGGTTAGGTTGCTCACAAGTTGCCTTTATTTCATAATAAAATGGCAGTAAGACTGCATGAAAGAGAATAAGGTATAAGCTGGTCTTTGCCTTCCATTTCAGGCACCAGATTCTGCCAGTGCTCCAAGAGAAGGGATTTCATCAATTTATAATGCAAGGCAAGAAAAGAAAAGCAGCAACCCACTGAACAAGACTAAATTACAACTTGCCTTTGAATCAATGAGCAATGCCCATTAGCAAGCCTGAGGCCTGCAGAGAAAAGCTGCTAATTCCAGCAAGGATAGTTGTTTGTGGCTAAACTGCTCAGTGGAATGGAGCCAGGGAGTGAGCCCAGGCACCACAATGCTGATGTACATGTTAATTAACTGATAGCCTTCACCCTGGGATGGCAAATTAGCACTCTCTGTGGCACAGTTCTCAGGACAGCCTGCTCCAGGGACCATTCTCACCGGCTAGTTCAGACATTATCACCTGTTCTTTTGGAGGTAAGGATGAGATTTTTGCTGAATAGATGTCAATCAGCTCATGTCATTTAATTTCAGAACCCACAAACAGTCCTTAATCATGTTCAGTTTGTAATCTAACTCAGCCTCTCTGTGACTACTCTCAAAAAATCCTTCTTTAAATAGTTTCTAACTTTACAAGAATGTATCTTATCCTAAGTCCATCAACAGAGAATGGCCTTGATGGCTTTCTAAAACTATACACTGTGTCTTCATACACAGGACTTAACTGCTTTTCTTTAATCCTTAAAAGGCTCACATGCTCTGCTATTTTGTCAGTATTCTTACTGCAGTTAAAAATAGAAAAGAAGAAAATTCAAGTTTTGAAGTTGTAAATACTTCATGATAACTGAAAGTGTCAATCAGAGGATTTCAACGGACCAGTTAGCAGCAGGAAAGTTGCAGAAATATCACACAGAACTACATTTCTTGGAGTCTGTATCCATTTTAACATTTAGGAGTTTCTCCACAACTATGAGATATACAACCTTTACCTGAGTGGAAGTATTTTGCTTCAGAAATAAGATAAACTGCTTTCAAATCTTTTTTAGGTGAAACTTCTGCCTTCCCAATTGTCACCAAAAACCAAACTTAACCTCAAAAAGCATACAGACTCTGACTCCTCTGGCTTTTGCTTGCTTCTTTTAATGGAAAAGAACATTTCTTTGCTCAACTTATATGATGTATTTGATGTAGTAGAAACAAGAAGCTACTGGATCACTTCAAGAATGATCAGAAACATTCTAAAATTCTTCCTGCTCCACCCTTCAAATCAGCCCAGAGGATCACCACACCACTCAGATTTGGTGACTCATAAAAGTCAGAAGTTTTCTGGCAAATTACTCAACATGCAGTCACTGCTATGATGAGAACATTGCTCTCATCCCCAACCACTGCAGAAGAGATCACTATCCAGATGAAAAGGGAAAATTTTCCAATAGAACAGAGCTCAGTAACATGGAATCTGGATATCAGCACAATTATATTCCCCATCATACAGTCCCCATTGAGCAGTAGAGGTCAAAAGCAAAAATTCAGAATAAACCAACAGTTTAGCATGTGATAATTAGGCATGGGGGGTACCTATTTCCTTCCACTGACCTTGGAGAATGCCTACAAAGTAGCAGGGATACTAATATGCTTATTTTAAAGAATAGAATTACCAAATTATATATCTACATTTTTGTGAACTTAAATATAACAATAACTACTATATTTGTTAATAATAAGTACAGCATTTCATCCAACATAACTTATTTTCTTGCATTTGTAACTGCAAAAGAACGAAAGGGTAAGAATGTTATATTTTGTGGAAAGTGTCAACTTTCTACCAGCCTTCATAGCCTGATCAACTCAATTTTTAGAAACCTATGAAAGTTTGAAATTAATTTATATAAGTAGAAACAATAAGAAAACCACCAAGCTTCATATTCAACTTAGCTAAAGTTAAAAGAGCTGGATTGTCATACACAAAGGAACGACAAGCCAAAGTCAGATATCCTAGAAATTATCATCGAGTAGAAACATTTAAAATGTTCCTGTATCCTCTGTCCTGAGGAGTTTCTCCAAAGGCAAGCTGCTACATCTTGCAGTAGTGATCCTCAGTAAAGGTGTCTCTGTTATACCCAGATTTTGACATAGAGGATAAGGAAGAACAGAAGCTTGCATGGAGACATTGTAGCAACCTTCCAGTACCTGAACAGGGCCTAGAGGGAAGCTGGAGAGCAACTCTTCATCAGGAATAAGGAGTAATAGGTACAAATTGAAAGAGAGGAAATTTAGATTAGATATTAGGAAGAAATTATTGTGAGGGTGGTGAGACAATGCAGCAAGTTACCCAGGGAGGTTGTAGATGCCCCAACCCTGGCCATATTCAGGGTTAGATAAGCCCTTGAGCAGCATGGTCTAATGGAAGGTGTCCCTGCCCATGGCAGCAGGGGTTGGGAATAGATGATCTTTAAGGTCCATTTCTAACCCTTAACATTCTGTGATTCTATGATATAATCAAGCAGACTATTACATCCAAGTCTCTGAATGTGCCGGAAGATCTAAACAATCTCAAATTCCAATAAAAATGTAGTGATATATTGAAAACTATCTAAACAGCAAGGATGTTACATTCTGGACAATTCTAACAACTGAAGGAAGGACTCACTAGGTTCATGCCATTGCCATGTTGCAGTCAGCTCTCTACACTTCTGGTGAGGCCCAGAGCAGATCCCCTGTGCTGTCCATGGCCTCATGGAGGCCTCAGACACCACCATGGGGAAGCTCTGCACAATGACCCTGGGGCCATGTCCAATCCCAGCCCCCACACACCCTGCCTGATCCTGACACCCCCTCTGGGCCAATATCCCAGCACCTTCCCCAGAAGGTGCCCGATCCCTGGGGCTGTCCTGGTCCCCCACAAATGCCCTGTTCCTGGCTGGAGTGGTGAGTGAGGCTCGGCTGCCAGGCCCTGCCCTGCTGCCCTGGGCAGTCTTATGGAACCCTGTTGCTTCTGGACTCTTTCTAAATCTTGTAGTTCCTTTGTCTATTCTCAAAATCCATTCCTCTCCAGCAGCAATGGAGAAACATGACTTTAAGTGTTCTGCAAAGCGACTGCATCAAGCAGACGCCGGAGCTCTGTGACATGTGTTACACATCCGCTTAGCTCAGCTTGGAAACACTACGGTTTTAAATAACAGTGCTCGCGACTTCCGTTGCTATCTCACAGAGGGGTTGAGTCATTCCTGGCTCAGACACTGCCAGTCAGAGGGAAGAGCCGTGGGCAGGAGGCTGCTGTGTGCCCACACCACCCCATCTGCCAGGCACAGCTGACTGCTGGAGCGCTGTGGCACAGCCCGTGCAGTACCAAGCTCCCCCTGTGCCACCCCTGCCCCACTGTGAGACACAAAAATTCCCACTGGAACCAAGTCACAGGCTGAGAGGTACTGAAACACCAAGGGAACAGCTGCCCAGATGTGTGGCCTCAGCCTGTGCACAGCTACTGACAACACCACACCTGTGGTACCACAGGTTTCAACAGCTATTCCCTCAGATAAAATTCGAGATGGAACAATTCATTTCTAAAGGATACACCGGCTTCCATGGGGTAAGCCAGGATGTATGAGACCTCTGAAATCACACTGTCACGCTGCAGTGCATGCTAACAGAGCCTGGAAGGCTGTGTTTTGCTTGGTTTCTACCTGATCAAATGAAAATAAAATTTAAATCACTCATTATAAAATATGGATAATAAGCTAATTTTTCTTCTAGAGTGGACAGACAAACTGATTATGAGTCAGAAAGTCACTGTGCCAAACACTGTGCAGATAATATGGTGATCTCTCCTCTGAGGAGTTTGCAAAGTTAAAGTAGTTATGTCTGCAGAGTGAGCAATGGAAGAAGTAGCAGGCTTTAATTTACAGCTGATGGCTAAATTAGAAAGCAATCTGAAAACCTGGGTATCATTGAATGTGAGAGAGCTGACAAGTAGAGCAAAATTGTTGGAAACAAGATAATAATGGAAGATATATAACAGCAAGTGCCTAGATTATTCTCACCCATACTTTGTATCAACTCTTGGAGCAATTTTTCAAAATTATGTATAGTGATAAAGTAAAACACAAGTAATAAGGGCAGGCTGCCAAATAGTATTTAGAATACAAATCAAAGGAGTATGTTGGAGTACACATTAAAATTTAAACCTTTCATCTGCTACTTGTATGACAGTATTGTGAGAAAGACAGAAATGGAAAACTTTTGTGCCTAATTAAAACTCCCCGTTGAGATGCAAGTCATTAGAATTTCATATAAAGTGTTGTTACAGCAAGACAGTAATGAAGATGGGTTTTGGTAACTAAGACAAAGAGGACAGGGAGTTCAAGACAGACATTTGTCATTACAGATAATGGGATATTTTTAAACTAGTTTAATGCACGTGCATACTTTATAGTACCAGGGTAGAAATCACACTGAGGGCACAAATTCTCCTGCCTTTTCCAGAATACTAGGATACAATGCAATGAGCAGAAAAATAGAGGAAGAAGCAAAAAAGAATCCTCATTTATTCAAGCACCTCTTCAGTACTAGTAGGTACAAGCCAAAAGGATACGTGGGTCCTTCTGAATGTGTTCTCTAGTGCCTGGACACATTTCCTGAACACTGTTTCATTTACTAATATAGACAGAACTATGGAATTCACAGATCTGAAGTCACAACTAATTTGGTAATGTACTATAAGCCAGCGAGGTTATGTCTACTGCTTGCAACAAGTACAAATCCACCAGCAAACAGACACACAGAACTAAAGAGGTAGTATCCTGGGAGGTCCACATGGAAATGAATACAATAACAGCTTGGAAAAATATGTGTGAAATCAGAATTCTAATCAAAACCATTCTTAAATGTTTTTTGTCTCTAGTAGTTTCCAAAGTTCTCTTGGTGTATCAAGAACCATCAGGGCAATCTGTAATCTGCCAGGCTAGTCTGTGACATTTTATGTGTTCTCCTGAGAAACAACATACCATAAGAGGTTGCTCTAGAAATAAAGCTCACAATGACAAAAAAATATTTAGGACATAATAGAAATAGTCTTTTGAAATATCGAGAGAAAAGAAAAATACTTACAGGCTTCTCAGTTCAAGGTCAATTCTGACAATGCACATTACGAACCATACAAAAAAGCTTTTCCTGCCAAAATGACTGATCCCTGTGTTTTTTATTTTGAGCAGTAAGACAAGTTTGAAATGTCCAAATGTTGGCAGAAGATTATTTTTTTTTTCATATAACGATGTAAATTTTGTAGATCATTAATAATGGAATTCTCCAAGCATGTACTCTTCCTTAGCTTAAGGTAGGGCTTGTGGGCAGAGCTGAGGCAGAGGAGTGTTGTCGCAGCACCAGTGTTGTTGCTATCGCACTGCTTAGAAACAAAAGTTAAAAATAATGCTCCTTGCTAGTTCTTCACACTCACAAATGCCTTAGTATTGGTTACTATGATAGTTCCTGGTTATGTCAAGCAAGAGTAGTCAAAAGAATTGAAAAGCAAACCTCTACTAATTGTTAATTCATGAGATTCTGGGGTTTAATCATAAAGACTGAGTAGTTTTTTTGTAGTTGAAAGTTATGTCTGCTTCAACTTCACTAAGAAATTCTGGCAGAAATAAGTTTTGCAAATTCACACATTTCTGCACCTGGTACTGGCTATTGCATGCCTAATTTCATTTGAGTATAAAGAATTTCTGAATTGCAATATCTAGTTTTAGCTGGTTTTATGTTTTTCTAGAATAACCGAGGTCACAAGGGTATTTCAACACATGAATCACAAACAATTGCACATTTGATCTTCTATTTACCTGGTATTTTTAGGTAAGCTTCCTAGAGTTTAGAAGGCATTCACATCACACCTTTGTAATACTTCTGATATGGAGGGTTGGCTACAGCAAGATGAAAGAACGGGTTTGAGCTTTAGAGAAAGTGCACCACTTTTTTTTTATTATAGAAAGATGGAGCTTTCTATCTCTGCCAGCCAAATAATTGCTTTCTAAAACATGCCATAGCACTTTTCAGACTGGTTTACTTTTTTTGATGAATGTTGCAGTATTTTGAGATCCTTGCATGCAGGGAAATACCTCTACTTCTAGTCTTGTTCAATGACCAAAGTAGATCTCCATTCTACACCTACCATGAAAATAAGTAAGAAGATTATTCTGGCAAAGTGGGGCACCAATCCAGTTCCCTGCACAGGTTGTGTGGCATGGCATTAGATTAAAATAGCTGATGAGTAGATGATCTGCACCTTTATATTTAACAGAAAAAAAGCTTTCTTAACAGTGAGCTAAAGAAAAATAAAAGAGATACCAGATAAATCATAATTATCAGCAGTACATGATATAAGCTCTCATTTCTGGCCTGATGGGAGTCTGTGTTGCACTGTGGACCTCTGTGGGTCTGACAATAATTTCTAGTGTCTCAGCAGGACTATTGTCAATAGGTTTGTATTTGCTGCATATGAACCTACATGCCCACCAGAAACAAGACCACATATAGTGAATGATTTTAAAAAACATCAGAATTAGTTTTCTGGTGTGCAGACTGGGAATTTATCATATCTGTTATGCTTAATTTTCTATATTATTCTCTGTAATATTCCAAAACTCATTCACCAGCATATTAGGAAAATGCAAACATAGCTGAAACAAACTAAGTCCTGTAGTTTGTGGAAATATTTGTAGTAGTTACCTAGCATTAATAACATGAGCCTTATTTGCAAAAATAACCGTGTAACAATAGAAATGGCAAGAAAAAAACAGACAGAAAATTATTTTGTAGAACCAGCAACCCACTCTAAGCCTTCTCAAAAGGGTAGGATTTGACCACACTGACACATCTGGGAGAAACAGGTGTTTGGCAATAAGGCCTTTGGGTCGCAAACAGCAATTGCAGCCTTTAAAGAAGAGTACGAGTTGAGAATATACAAGCTGCATGCCTGAAGTTGCATATCTCAGGCCATCTGAGAGAAAAAGTTGATAAGCATAAAGTGATTTTATGCTGCACCAGGCCACAGCAGAGCTCTAGAGATGTGTTTAAATCAACATCCTCACTTAAGCAATGAATGACTTTTACAAAAAGAAAGTTCCCCTGGTTGCTCACATTCTGTTGTGACATTCCATTTTAAGTATAAAAATGTTTCAAATGTAATAAATGTACCAATTTAAAATTCTACTCAGACTGATGATGCTTCCCAGAAAAAATGTAATTCAAAGTCCATTGTGATTACAGTAAAAGTTTAAAAATTCAAGGTAACTTTGAGGGCTGAAATAAAACATGGCTCTAGCAGTTTAGATAAATACTAGCACTAAGATAAATACTTACTACTCAGCAATGGAATTACACATTATTGAAGTCTCATACCTTGGTCTTATTTAACCAAAGGATATTTTATTCTTAATCAATAAATACAATATTAGTGCTAAAATCCAAAATACAGCTATATTTTAGGATTCTGAAATAATCACAAGAGGTAAGAAAACAATCAAGAAAATAAAAAAGTAAAGGCACAGAATTACTGTGCACTAACATTCTCGATCCCTGTCAGAAGAGCACCAGATCCACCTAGTGGAAATTTCCTTTATTACAACGACTCAAAAATGCCATCTTGTAAGCAATATCACAAGATATGCTGCTTGGTGGGAAAGTCAATGTGTTATTGTCACTGAATCACAGAATTTAGGGCTGGGAAGATTACTGCTAGGTTTCCTCCTGTCATGCAGGACTATTACTCTGGCTTTCACCACCTACTTTAAATTTATGAGAGGATGATATTTACACTGTTCATTTAGAGGGAGAGAGAGTTTTCTAATTTTTCTTATGTCATTAATTTTTTCTTTCTTCTAACTAAATTAAATGTGTCTTTTTTGTGTAATATTTTTTTAAGCAATTGGATACATTACTCTGACACCTATCTGCTTTTAAACTTCAAACCTATAAAGTTCTGTCATGTTCCTTCTGTACTTCACAGCGGTGTTGGTAACAGTATTAAATTCTATTACTGCTATATTTAAACTCTCTGGTGAACTTTTTCTTGCAGAGAAATATGAAGGACACTTAAATATATGTTTTGGTAACATGTCTTTTTTACAACTGTAAAACCACTTTCAAACAATTTTGTATTTAAAATTAATCTCAGGAATACAGGCAGGAGTCGGTGATCCTGCATGTATGACTGTCTTTAGCACATAAGACAGCATCATCAGATTTCATTGCTTCTTTGCCATATATATACTTACTTTCTCAGAGAACACTAGAAAAATGTTTATAAAGTTTTCTAGGCCTCAAATGTAAAGCAGCTGAATCCACAAGACATGCTGAGCTATACTTTCAGCAACTGCTTGGTTTGACTGCTGAACATAGAATTAATATTTATGATCTTGCTGTGAAGTTTACAAATTATCATCATATACAAAATTTATCCTTACGAAGTGCAAATGGGTTCAAATCTGTAGGTATAGCTGTAAAGAGCACAGCCCTTATAAAATCAGGTCTGTGTTATTTGAATGGAATTTATCTTGCCTGAATTAAAAAACCACAGGTCCTGGATAAAACACAGAAATTTAAATCGGAAATTGGAAAATCTATTTTACATGGGATTATTCTGGAACTTTTCAGCATACTGACTGGTCAGAAAAAATGAGGTTATTAACTTTATTCTTTCTATTCATAACTAGGAGCGTGGATTTAAAAAGACATGGTAAAAGTTGTTCTCTCTTGTGGTACAAATGCCATAGAAGTATGAGCGACATAGTTGCAGGACTGAAAAAGCCAGACATATGATACATGGTGTTCCTAAGGAGTAGGCAGCATTCAGCAGTCTGGTACATCCAGTGGCTGTTAATGATAAAACGTGTTGATATACGATGGTGTGCTACAATTACTTTCTCAGAACATAGTGAGACTTTCAAGCACGTTTCCTCAAGTAAGAAACAGGTTTCTAGGGGAAACAGGTTTCATCTCAGGAGTTTTGATACTGGGACTATTTTTTAATTATTATTTTTCCTGTGTATCACAATTTTAAGAAAATAATTTCTATTGGATTTTCTCAACTAAAAGTCCAAATACAGATTCAGAGTAATATTAATTTTACAGCATAAAAAATGTTCACAACAGAGATCTCAGTACTCATGTCAAGGTCCCTTTAATTAACAGGGAAAAATAGGCACCTTTAAGGCATGACTCATTTGATATAATTTAGGCTTTTGCTTTAGGACTAGATGAATCACATAAGAGAAATGGCTGCATATCTTCAATGATTATAGCAAGAAGCTAGACATGTATCTCCTATGACTGAGCTGTAAATATGAATTTCACTGATATAGTCAGAAATTGAAATTTTATCCTTCCATTGTTCCTCCTTTTGCTAAAGCAGAACACAATTTAGCATGTTCAATATAGATCAAAGAAAATATTATTGATTTCATTCCAATTTCAAGTGATCACCTAGGTACATGAAATAAACTTTCAAGATGATTTTAAAAAATATTTAGATATTTTAAAATTATATAGATTTTCAAATGCAATTTATTTTTAATTTTTTATAATAATTTTCAGAATTTTCTTTTCATAACTGTGACACAGTTATGAAAAAGAGCGTCTGCTTCATAAAACAATTAATTTTAGTAAAAACAAAATAATCTGGACAGTTCCAGTTAATCCATGATAGCATACTGTAGGACCAATCATCACAAGGAACTTAGAAATTAATACATGCGTAGGGAAAACATAGTTTTCTCTAATAATGCAATGTCTTGCTCCACTTCCACCCACTTAATGAGTGGAATATGCAAAATAATTAATATAATGGGCACATGAAAGACACAGTTATGAATTTTGCCCAACATTGCCCTTTATAATAATATAGTATTAGTTGCCCTATATAGTTATAGGCCTAATTAGTTATAGTTGACCTATACAATAATTTAGTAAAGTTGGGCTGTAAACCCTTTTGAACTTCAATCATTTTGGCAATGGCTGGTTAGAAGATGCACTCTAAAATATCAATAATGTAACTGAGGGTTCTTCTGCTTATCTATGAGAAGAGAAACTGGTTGAGTTAGAGCTCTCCAAGAACACTGTTATCCTTGTTTTTTATTGCTTATCCTATAATATCATATGAAGACTGGCAAAAGAGAAGTCTTAAAAAATAAAAGCCAGGGGAGGGAGGCCATAAGTAAATTAAACATAACACAAGAAGCAAACCAGGATAACATAGATATAGATATAGATATAGATATAGATATAGATATATAGATATATGTATAATTCAATGTACATATAGGTATACATTGAATTATACCACCCTGCTAAAAAATGATTGTGTAACTTTTTTTTAATACTGCTTTGTATATAGCTTCACATATAAACTGAACAACTCAGGGTATCCTACCACCAGAGACATTTGAGTGCACACATTTTAAACATTCCCAAGAGCCTCATGGCAAAGCAATGCACTGAACAAGCATGCTGGGTTCCTAAAGTATCAGTAAGCTTCACAAGGAAATACCAGAGAATTCCAAATTTTCACCTGCTGGCAAGACACCTTTGGTGAAAGCACCAAAGGCATAAGACCTGCAGACATGTCCCAGAATGTCCATTGCACTGACTGGTGTTTGTTCTGTCTGTACCAGGACCACTTACTTGTGGCATGTCAGCTAAACTGGATTAGGAACTCGGGTGGGAAACTCACAGTGCCAGCAAATGAGGTTCTGAAATGTTTTAATGGGAAACTACCCTTGAGATTAAAAAGATGAAGCAGAAAACAAAAAGAACAATGAAAATAACTGATTTCCCACAGTATTTTTCAAAGCCAAGTGTCAGCTAGCTACTAAAATAAATAAAACATGCTACTACTTATTATTATTTTACTATTTGTGGGTAAAAACTAACTGTGGGTATTGTCATTAGCACTCATCTCTTACAATTCCATAAAAGATTTGTTATAAAGATATAGCTCTGTTGATAGATACTTGGGAAAGGTTTTGGGATTTTGTTCCTTATTTTTGTTTGGTTTTAATTTTGGGGTTTTTTTAACTTGCAAGACATTAGGAGGACATGATGAAGACTAAGTCCAAATACAAGATTTCATAGATTCAGAATTATGTGTTGTGGTTCTAATGGTAGTTTTCTGCTTATCAGTAAACACATTTCTGACCCTCCTATTCATTTAAACTTACCTTGACATTTTCCCATCGGAAAATTTATATTTCATAACCTCTGAGTCTATTTAGTGTCTTGATAATTGCTACATGCAGTCAAACAAAATAGGTGAGTCTCAAGACCAAATTAAAGTCTTCATTTTCCTATTAATTGGTCTGTGTTTAATTATCAGCAGTATCTTCCTTGATTCCTTGTAGAAAAATGCAGCAGCTAATTCCATACTTACATGGAAAAAAATACTTATGTTAACACAAACAAATGGGATGCTAAAATGCTGATGCTTATGGAAAAATAACAAATTGTCAGCAATAAACACAAAATCTCAGCCATTTCGCTTAACAGCACCTCCTGCAAAACAGTGTGGGGGTTTTATCCTTGACACATTGGAATAATCTGTGTTAAATCCCTGGGGAAATGCAAAGAAGATAGCAGTCAGATTGCTTCTCTGCCTTATCTGAATTCCAGTGGCCAATAGAAATCTTATGGTGAAAAGCTGAAGTACACATCAAAATCCGCAGGAAAATATTTTACCAAGAACCTCAGCTTAAATGAACATCTCCAAAGAATCTTTTATCAACTTTTAAACTCTTTCTTACATCAAGGCATTCTTGAAACAAATCTTACCTGAAACACTATCCAATGTTTTATTTCTTCTATAATATATGACATGTAGTCATCTCTCACATTTTCTGTAAATCATCATTTTCATATACATAGTATTGTTTATTAATAACACCATAAAAATACTGAAAGTATTTTTTCTGATCATATTTTAGAGAGTGTTCTAGGAGGTCGCTGTCAAACCTTGAGGGTGAATCTCTGATGCAAAGGGTCAGCAAGCAGATTTGATTAAAGAAAAACAGAAAATCTAATTGTGAGAGAAATTTTGAATATTTGAAACTCTCTATGTATCCGTGTAGTCATTTGCTTCCATTTTAAATAGACATAAAATAAGGACTGCCATCTATTTTATATGATACTTAGATACTCTTTGTTTCTTCAAAATACATTTCTAGTCATTCTTGCTAAGCCTATTAGCTTCTCATGGCACTTGTTTCTGACTCTTCACATCTCATCCTGGCATGTATCTCATTTGCTACTAACTCTCCTCAGTTCTCAGCTTACTCTTTCCCATGCTTCAGTTCTAGCCAATTTCCAAAGCCAGCCACTCCATATGCTTAGAGGCATATTAGACTTCTGTCATTTTTTTTCTCTCACATTGTCATATCTTATGCTTCTGATTCCCAGAGAGCCACAAATTACCAAAAAAAAAAAAAAAAAGTGTTGACAGATAGAGCAGATAACCTAAAATAATGTTTGTTTTTTTTTTTTGGTGGAGGTCATGTACTAGTGCTACTGTACACTTTGCTATGAAAAGCAGGTGAGAAGAATTATTTCTGCTTGCAAATTGCTGCTCAGCTTCAACTAAAGAAGCAGCACAGATCTATCACTTCTCTTTAATAATGTAAATTTATGAACTAGCCTGGTGTTTTGCCATCCATCCTCCTCAGCTATGGCTTTGATGCTTATCTGTTGCTTATATAAATCTTACATAAATTTAACTTATAAAGCAGGAAGCACAAAATACCTTGCATTTGGTTACGTTCACTGAAAACACAGTAGAACCATATTGTGTGTGGGAACACAAATGTTTTAAATACTTAGCTCTGCATAATTCTTCTTCTTGTGCTTTATGTGTGCACATGAGTGCATATGTATTGCTTTGTGGCTTACTGGAGGGAAAAGTATTTTATAGAAAGTCATTATGACTGTCTTTTCTGTTTTCAAGTAGATCATGCATGTAGAACAGGAAAAAATTCTTAGATGACAGAGATTGAAAGATAGTCATCAGCAGCTCATCTGCAACCACTGAACAGAATTATTATTAAATGTATTAAAGGGTAGCATGAAGTCCAGACCCTGAGAAAAGCAGGATGGCCAGGTGCTTGGTTGATGCCTCAAGAGTGATAAAAAATGCCATTTGGAAAACTCATATATGTCCTTCCTTTACTGATGACTGTGTTCATACAACCTGATTAGCTCAGGCAGGTTCTGATCCAGCTTTTAATATGTGAAGAAAGAATAACCAAGGTCTAATTATATTTTTCCAGTAGCTTCTGTCATTAGTGCATCTGAATCAGGCACTTAGTTCATAGATTTAAAAAGCACAGATGAAGCATTCTAATAGATTTTGGAACTGATTTTCTGTTTTGAACCCCAGAAAACTAGAAAGCTTTCTAATTTCCTATTAACAGACTCACAGACTTGCAAGCTATGCTGTAATTCATTATCTGAATAACATTTGGAATATCATTGCACAAAAAACCCCACCAAGGTTAACTGCATTTTCTCAAATTATTTTTCATATTATTGAAATGCATTCAAATCCATACACATATTGCTTTTTGGATGAATGCAGCATTTTCAAGATCTCTATGTGGTATGAAGAACAGTCTTTAAAATAAGCAATGAGTGAGAAAGTACAATCTGAGGCAGGAATCTGAATCAGGAGTTAAATGTACATAACGTTCCAAGGTCTTGATCATTATGAAAGGGATTGCAAGTACATGCCAATAACTACTTCCAGGATGTAAACATTTGGGCTGCCAGTGTGTTATTTACATCTATAGAAAATTTATAACTGGAGAAAAGGATATTTAATTTTGAAATAATACAGACTGAATATAAAAGGTTTCTTGGCACCAACAGCTGAGTTGTGCATTGCCCTTTATGGAAAGTGAAACCTTATTCCTTTGAAAGTTAAAAACAGTGAAAGACAAAAATCCTTGAAGACGACTTCAAGCCCTGTTGGCTGTAGGCTGCAACAGAACCTTTTACAGTTGAGTAAATACTTCCTTCCCCCTCAGCTACATTGTTTTGAAAAAATTTTACCTTACTTCTGTTAGTAATCTTGGTATAATACTTTCCAGTCTTTTTTGAAATCCAGGGCTGTATCTGTGTGATACAAATGCAGTGAACTGCAGAGATATCCAAAGTAGCTCTGAACAATGTGAGACAGGAGAATCAAGCAAAAGACCCAGGGTAAGGCTGCTGTCCTAATTCTGGAACATTAATCACACTGCTGGGTCTATATGGCACAGCAATGCATTGGCTCTCACACCTGAGAATGTCAAAAAAATCTGTTATAGAGGGAAAATATTTCTAAAGTATTTCTGATCTTCAACATCTTTATAGTTAAAATGATTGCCACTCAGTCCTCTCTATCTTCAACTATTGAAATCAGCTGCAAACAGAAGATAAATCATGCTAGCCAAGATCTGATACACTTGGGAATTTTAATTGGAAATATCAACCCTTCACAATGTTCTATATGGCAATGCAGAAGCAGAAAAAAAATGGATTTTAGATTTTAAAGAAGAATTATTTTTCCTTTGCACACTACTGAACACAGTATTCTTTGAAAAGCACCAAAATAGTACTGCAGTCCTTAAAAAAATTATGTAATAAATTCTGCAGCTTTATTTCTTTGAAAAAGGGGTTATTTCTTTACGATTTTTATCACTGCAAATTGCTTCCAAGTAAAAGCAGAAGTATTAGTTTGCAACATTAACACAATTATGTTCTTGTTTGCTTTTATGTATCATCACCTTCAAGTATTTTGTATTGACCTTCAATCAACACAATCTGTTTTAAAATGCCTTAAGCTAAAACTAGGAGAGGTATGTTTTATGGGCAGAAATTGTAAGCATTTGAAACAAACCATTTATTCCAGCTCAAGTATCACAAATACTGTCTACAAAATAAAATACCCATAATGACATTATTTACAGCACCTATCTTTCACTACAATCAACAATTCTTGTTGTAATGAAGGATGCTACCCTAAGCCTGCGTATTTCAGAGGTCAAATTCAAAATAGGATACATATAAAGTCTCTAAATTAATATCAGCTTGATCTGAAAAAGGATATTATTTTAAAACAGAAATCCAATTTCCTTGCTGGCTCATCAACACTTAAAAGGTTAAGCTGGTAAAATATAATTCTTTATTCAGGCCTCCTCTAAGCTACTGAAGGCAGAACAAGTTGTTGCCTAGGACAACAAAATATTTAGTGACTGTATTTTATCTGTTTTTGTAGAGAACTTGTGGGCTGGCAGAAGAGGTTATTTTCCAGGGGTTTTAAAGGAAATAAGAAGTCTATTGTACTCCCTAGAAAGGAGATCACATTCTGAAATTTGAAATATGAATCTTCTGATAGAACATCAAGATTTTAGACAGAAAATCAAATGATAAGGCAATTTATTTGTTCCCTGAATGGAGAGAGATTATGTTAGGATACTTCAGAGACAGTGCTCTCTCTGGCAATAGATAGAGTGGGTTACTTTATAATGCAAGATAATTTTTTTAATAAATCAATCATTTGTGCTACCTTGTGTTACAGGACAAGAAAATGATCCTGCAGATGGAACACAATAGGTGCTAAAATTGCTCAGCTTTGATTATTAGTGCTAAAAATGACTGCCAATCACTACCTGATTATAATTTGTTTTGAAGAGAGTGTGGGGGAAGAGAAGGAATGAAATAAAAGAGAAAAAGGGAGGGGGGAGGTTCTGATTTTAAAAATTCTAAGGCAAATGTTTGCTTCAGAAAGGAGGGAAAAGCAATTGCTATCTGCAAATTTCAATGGCTAGATTTACAAATCAAACATAGTGGTTTTAATATCACTTTTAAATCACAAAACTGTATTTTTTTTTGTTATCGCCATAATGCAAGGAAATAAAAGAATCAGGAAAATGATTTCAAAGTATTTGTATCATGTCTTCTATTAAAATAACCTGTAGTACAAAATGACATCAAGTAGATCAGAAAAGAATCATTATGCTACCAAAAGAATAAATGTCATGACATTGTTCACAGTGCAAATATTTCGTCCTTCCTTCCTTCCTTCCTTCCTTCCTTCCTTCCTTCCTTCCTTCCTTCCTTCCTTCCTTCCTTCCTTCCTTCCTTCCTTCCTTCCTTCCTTCCTTCCTTCCTTCCTTCCTCCCTCCCTCCCTCCCTCCCTCCCTTCCTTCCTCCCTCCCTCCCTCCCTCCGTCCCTCCCTCCCTCCCTCCCTCCCTCCGTCCCTCCCTCCCTCCCTCCCTCTGCACTGAACTGTAAGCACTGCCATGATCCAAAGTGGGAGTTGGAAGAGGTAAACACAACATGTTTGAAGGAATTGCCATGGTTTATGTCATCTCAAGCTCTTTTGCAAGTAACAGTATAGAGGAAAGAGAATGATGAATTTAAAAAGTATTTTCTTCAGAGTGAGGAACAGATGGCAGCTTGCACATCAAATCCTTCCCAGGCTGTAAGATCACTACCTATGCAAAACATTACACGCAGAAACTGTACAGAAGAGTTAAACGTGTTACAAAGTTAAAATACTGGCACATGGATTTGTTGAGGATACAGAGCTTCCAATGAGATTTCTGGAGACAGCCACTGCAATACTACAACATAACAACAGTTTCTAAATTAAAAGTAACATCACAGTAATTTAGGAACTGAATGATGGAGATATTCTCAGCATTCAAAACAGAAAGAGTCTGACAGCAGAAAGAATAATTTTCATATGCAAGATCCAAAGGAACAAATTTAGTACATTATTGCAATTGGTACATATTTAATTATTGCAAAAGAAACAGATATCCATTATTAAAACTACTTTGAGACCTCTGTGGGTGCCCTGGATAAAGGGAATCTACATAACTCCACTATATGGAAAAAAATGCTATTTGTATAATAGTGCATGGCTTTTTTTGTACACTTAATGAACTTACTGATCCAGTGTCAAAGGTAAATAGAGTAATTTAGAATGCTATCCTTTGTATTTGAAACCACAGTGGGCAACAGATATGAATGTAATCCAATTTACAGCGTTGTCCTACAATGCAGGAGGAAATGAACAAATCCATATACGTCTTACCTCATGAAGAAGTAATGCATCATGATGAAAGCCATTCAGTTGCATACTCATCTTTTTGATATGAAAAACACAAACAACTCTTCTGTTGTCAAAAGAATGCTTAATATCCGCTTCTATATAATTAATTATATTAATGATCCTAATTAATATAATTAGGATAGCTTTGAAAATGAAGCCAAAGAATTTGAATGGATTTTGAAATTTTTCTTCACATTTTCTCAAACAAACCAAGGTTGACCATTACCCATTTAAAAATTGTAGTTATTTAATATGAAACTCACCATAAATGTAGCAGAAATTGTTTCCCTGAATGTATTCATGCATCTTATACATAGGTTACTACTCTACTAATGAGCAAGAAGACCCAAGCAGAGAACTTTAAAGATTCACATTAAAATTTCAAAGGCTAGAAATATCTGTTCCTTAGTAAAAGAAAAACTTAAGTAAAAGTAGATATTGTAGGTGTATTAGTCAGCTAAGGCCTCATGAGAGCTCTGAGCACTAAGTTCAACTCAATGGTTTCCATAACTTAGACCTACAGGCTCAAGCTAGATATGCATAAAGAAATTCTGACTTTGAAATTAGACATGTATCACTGCCACTCTGTGACTGCATTGGAGCTGTAAAGAGAAGGACCAGAAAGATACAGAACAAGGATTTCTGGATGTCTGAAATTATTAAATTATGTAGGACCCTTTGGTTTGCAAATGAGACCATTGATAGGAGAAATTATAGAAGTGTGTAAAATGAACCATAGCACAGAAAAGATAGAGAAGGAATTCAAAGATGAATTTGATGTGCTACTAGCAACAATGTGTAACTTTTCCCTTAGAAATTTGTTATCTGAGGACTGGAAAGTAACAAAATTGATGTCAGTTTTTGAGACTAGTTTCAGGGAAGATCCACAATAATACTGGCCCCTACACCTATCCTAGGTGAAATAGTAGGAATTAAAAAATGCATACTAGAAATGCATACATGAATAAAGCCAACCAAGAAGAGTTGAAATGACTGCATGTAAGGATGCCTCATATCTCAGGAACCTACTGGTGTTCTTTGAAGCAGTCAAAACCACATAGTGAAGGTTAACAATTTTCTTGATCTGCTTGTTTGCCTGAACTTCTACAGTCTTTTGATGAAGTCACTCTGAAAATCCTTTGACAAAAAATACCCCAAAGGCCACAAACCAGCAGTCATTAAGCATTAAGAAGAGGTTCTCTCATGGAGAAATAGCTGTTTAAACCAGGAAACTGCAGGAGAAATCACAGTTTTCAAGGTGGAATAAGGTTTCTAGTGAATTCCTCAAGAGATCTGTGAATGAACCTCAGCTCAATATATTTATTCATTCTACAGGCAAGAAGACCAGCAGTAAGATCACAAAATTTGATGATGATAGGAACTTATTCCAGGTTAAAAAGTCAAGGAGCAGTTGGGCCCAATTTCAGAAGTCCTTGAGCTCAAAACTGTTATTTTAAGAATGCTATGCAAATAATTCATAATATGCTTGTTCATAATATACTTGCTACATAGCCTTCCCTGGTCCTCTGTTTATAGTGATTTTTAGAGAGATCACAGTGGGTTACACAGACCTACTGATCTGTTTCACTATGGCTGCTGTTAGGCTCTTTCATTCCTACAGTAAAAACATCATGGGATTCAATAATCATGTATCCACTTTAAATAAAACTTAAGAGTCACTTTTCCACACAGAATATAATTCAATTAAATTGTGGGACTCATCAGTGATTTTGTGAAAGGTCCAAAGTATTTGGCTATAAACTAATGGAAGGCAGTCCATTGGTAACTAATTTCTCTCTCTGATATTTTTTGCTCTGATCCTGAACAGCAGCCATCATATTCTAAGAGAAACCAGGAGTGCAATCTGGGAGAGATTTTCAAGTATGCTTCCCAAAAAGTTCAAAGTATGGACAGTAATTGAACCATAGCATAAAGATTAATTTTACAGAAGAAAAAGACTGAATCATCCATGGGAAAGAAGTATGTATGAGAAAAGAAGCTCAGAGAGCAAGATGAACTAATTGAGAAGAAATGTAAACCAGGCCACTTCCATGTAACCCCCCTCCCAGGAGTTCAGCTATCTGTGATCCCAGACCTACTTTCAGTACAGCGCAGCTGTGCAACTGTTCTCAGCTTCCCTCTGAGAAAATTGCTAGGGCGTGAGAGGGAGCTGTGAGAGAGTGCACAGGCTGGAAGCATTCGAGATAAGAAAGGTAAAGTTGCAGACATAAGTAAGATTGTTGAGACAGGGAAAACTGGCACCTCAAAGATTCAAGGAACAACACTCACATGAAGGAGAATAAAATCCTAACAAGAAAAAAGAAAGGGAAATCAGAAGACAGCAGCTCAGCACTACCACCGATCAGCCTGTTCAGTGAGCCCCAGAGGCCAGCTCTCCCCTTACCTGAGTGATGACTACTTGCCCATTATACTGAGTGACTCATTTGGTGGGGGTTGATTTAATGCCGAGTTCATTAGTCCTACAAAGTATTGTGTGTTACATGACAAATAAGCTGCTTTGTGCTTTTAAAGTGTTTATATCTTGCCTGAAGAATCTCTATGGTAAAAGTTCCCTGAGGAGAGCGAGTCCCACAGGGGGAGGGTTACATAAGTAATCTAGAATAACAGACAAGGATAATATGATTAGTCATATAGAAAAGCATTTATACTTCAAAGCACAGGTGCACAGGAGGGTTAGGGGATTATAGAACATGCTGGACTTTTTTTTCAGCAGATGATATGTATTTCAGAAAAGTTCCTCATGGCTACAGCATTAAATAACTTATATCTGAATCAGGATACAGAATCTGATCTCTCTAATGAGCCAAAAAACCTGAGAGACAAAAGCAGAAGTGTTGGGAAAGCCTAATCTAAGAGAAGGCATTCTGAATACTTACAATCCCAGGACAAGAAAATTAGAAAAATGCTTCCCAGAAAGCACATCACAGATGGAAATGGATCTGGGAAATTTCTAAATTATCTAAATGAAAAATTAATTACTGAAACAAAATCTAAATTGCAAAGTCTGACTTGTTGAAGAAGGACTGAGAATGCTGGTGGGAGCTCACAAGAAACACAAATGAGTAACTTTTACAATTATTCTTCTGATTCAAATGCTTTTAGAAATTGCTGCTTGATTGCCTTTGAAGAAACACATGCCCCATGTACACATAAAAGTTTGAAAGAAACTAGCACGTAAGTTAGAGATGACATTACTTTGTCAGAATAATTTGAAATAAATTTTAGGAAGATGAATGTTAAATTTGCTTTTTAATGCCAGAGAGCCAGCTGGGGAACCAGAAAAGCTAAGGGAAGGTGCCCCTTCCCACCAGTGCCTCAGGACATTCTCCTGCTTGGTGCTCTCCTCATAGTGCTTTTAAATACACTTACCTAGATGATAATTTACAAGAATAATAAAACTGTGTTGGAAATAAAGTGTTCTTTTTAGGAAGACAAGAACTTCTGATCATTCCAGTGTCATATGGAAATCAAGGAAAAACCACAAAGGATAACTTAAATCATAGAATCATTTAAGTTGGAAAAGACCTTGAAGTTAATTGAGTTCCACCATAAACTTAACGCTGTCAGCTCCCACTAAACCATATCTCTAAGTGCCACACCTACATGCCTTTGAAATATCCCCAGGGATGGTGACTCAACCCTGGTGACTTCCCTGGGCGGCCTGTGCCACTGCTTGACTACTCTTTCTTTCCAGTGAAGAATTTTTTCCTAATATTCATTATGAGCCTTGAGGCTATTTCCTCTTTCTTATCCTGTTGTTTGTTACTTGGGAGAAGAGATTGACCTCCACCTTGCTACAGCCTCCTTCCAGGTAGCTGTGGAGTGAAAATGTCTCCTCTGAGCCTCCTTTTCTCCAGGCTGAGCACCTCCAGCTCCCTCAGCCATCCTTCACAGGATGTGTGCTCCAGACCCTTCACCAACTTTGCTGCCCTTTTGGGATACACTCCAGTGCCTCAACCTCCTTCTTGCAGTGAGGGATCCAAACAGAAGATATTATCTCTAGCACCAAACCTGTTTCCACGCCTTCAGGACCCATGCTTGACTTCCCAATAGTTAAATGGAAAGAAGCACCAAATATGAACAAAGGGATTCCCTGAAGCAAATTAGGTATGGCTTTCATGTCAAATTCAGTGGCTGAAGCTATTTAAGAAGCTGAAATGAAGAAGTTATAATTTCTGTAGCCCTTGATATTTTTTTATTGCATATTAGGCATAACTTTAATTTAAATTTCTTGTTCTATCTACAACTGAGGCATCCAGAGCCTCCAAACCAAGGGTACTCTGAATTATTTTTATGATTCTGAGTATGTTTCTTTCTCTTGTTTTTCAAATGTCTGGATTTTGACCTACTCAAGAGAAGAGTCCTGTTCCTGAGTTAGTGGCTTTGACCTTTATGCATTCTTTTATGAAAAACTTTCTGCAATAAGATTTTCTTTGCTAACAACTGAAGAAGTGAGACCTTTGAAATCAATTTCAGACAGCAGGATTGCTGGCTGGAGCTAAGTACTTCGTTCTGACAGACTGCACAATGCTTCAAACCAATTTCTTGTCCATTTCTGAAAGATTCCCTCCAAATGAAAAAAATCAGTAATAGTAAATACCTTTCTAAGCTACAGATTTTCTCAGTGAACATAATATCATTACACTGATCTCCTACTGATTGGGAGGAATCAAATATGGCAGGACTAAAACAGTAATTCTTATAAGGCAAAACTGTTTTATTAACTTTGCTCTTGAACAACATAATTCAAACCTATCAGGTGGAAAAATATTTATCTCTATAGATTCCTATATCTATAGAAGTATTTATACAACCATTAAACAGCATCTTCTTGTAACTCATGGCAAAAGGGGGTGTTTTCCCAAGAAGTACAGGCCTTCAAATTGAACATAATATTAAGCTTTAAAGGTATAGGGACATAAGGGTTTCATTTATATAAGTTTTACAGAAGTGTATTCCTGTTAACTTCAGTGCAGGTACTCCCCTTTTCATCAGTTTAAGCATGTTTGGAATCAAACCACAAACCTTTAATGACGTTTTAATGATCCACTTGGGGGAGCTAAAGGGTAATTTGTTTGCAAATTGATTGTGGCAAAACGGGATGCAAAATTACAGAAAACAGTAAGAGCAGAATCTTCTACTTTTTTCAACTCAGTGCTGATTGATGACCTATATTAGCTTCTGAGGCAAAGGGTCTCCAATTCTTATTAAAATTCCAGCAATTTTGAGAAAAAAGAATCCCAGTTATAACTAGCTTAGCAGCAGACATCTGTAATGCATCAATCATATCCTGACTTCAATTATGTACCTACAAGACACATTAAATGAGAAAAAACACACAAGGCAGAGTTTGGCCCTTACACTACATTTTTTCTGCCAGTTAACATCAACTGTGACAGCAAGAAAAGAAATTCTAACGTTCCATGGCTTTGTCTTCCAGCTAACATGAATCAACTCCTTTTATGCTTTTTTAAAATTTGTTTAGAGGCTGGTCTCAGGCTACAGCCGCCTGTGCCTTGTGCAGAAGTTACTGTGCTGCAGCAAGCAGGGCTTTGCACCAAAGTTATGTTCTTTATTTCTCCAGCCTGGGACACAGTGGGAGCTGTTTCCTAGCATACAACTACAGCAGCTGCTTTATCTTATGCTTGATTGACTGTGGTTACTGGTAGCCCTTGGACTGCTCTGGGACTCTGGCACTAATCAGAGGCAGAGATGCAGCATCTCCTACACCTGAAGGAAGAGCAGAGCCTTTTGTCTGTGAAGAATCAATAACACATGATATCAGGCTTCTCTCCATGTGGAAGTTGCCCTAAAAGTTAATATAAACTGACATTATAGTTGATTTCAGAAGTCACAGCAAAGCTACAATCCTCAATCTTTTATAGGAAAAAACAACTCACTTTCAGACACATAACTCACATGAAAATTCCTCTGGCAGAGCTGTACTGTCAATGTCTTCACTGTAACATTAGAAACTTCACTATAACAGCACAAACTTCCTCTCATTCCAAATTACCCTGCAGAGCAGTCCACATTAAAGTTTATGGTTGCTCATATGTGGGCATCTAATTAAACTGAGTCATGTAAATGAAGTTTCAAACATAACTGATGACTAAATAAAAAACAGTGTTTTTTCAGAATAACTTGCTAACAATAAGGTTTCCTTATTTTATGTCTAATTCAGCTGGAGCTGTGTGCTTTGTAGCCACAAACTCCCAAAACATATTTTTAAATGTCATTCTGCCTCCTGAAGGCAAACACAATCATGCTGATTGAATACCATGCTAAAGACAATGGCAAACTAAATGGAAGCAAAGGGTACAGCCAACCCAGGTACAGGCATGAAAGGTGTAGTCATTAAGAGCGTTTGATGATTGTACTTGTGGTGCAAATTGCTTTTCTGTGTTCTCCTTGATGTACAAGGACAAGTACTATGTAATGTATTTGGGAGGAACTACTGCTATAAATTAATCAACTTACATTAATTAATTCAATCTCCCATATTTTTTTCACAAGGTCCATCGATGTATAGCCATTAATTAGAAAGGATTTGGTATAGTCACCCAGTTCAATGGAATCCAGCCATTCAGCTACAGAGGAGGGGTTGTAACCATCGTGACCAATCTGCTTCATCTGAAAAACAAGGATGAGCAACAATTACTGCTGATACCCATTAAACACCTTTCCAAACAGGAGTTACACATGCTGTTTTCTTTGGGTCACTTATATTCTTCTCTGATCAACAGTCTTTTAATGGTTAGTGTAATATGAAACTATTTTGTGTTTAAGCAGTAATAGAACTTAGTTTTCGATACATCTTTTTCTTATGGAATCTTGTCTTTTACACCAGAGTATACCAAGACTGTAGCTGTAGTTCAATTCTTTCTAGGCATCAAAGAATCCATAAGTGGGGGAAGGCAAAAGGGTAAGAAAGACATTAATATCCTTACTGCCCAAAAATGTCAGATTTTCACCTCAGATTTCATAGAAGGGGAAGAAATTAGACTGAGAAATGGTTCTTTTTGTGTCATACTGCAAATGAAATATATGGTCTTGGTTGTATTATTCCTAATTTATCTTTCCTACCAGGCTATATGTTATTTTATAACAGCTGAACCTGCACTATTTTTTTTCCATCCCCAGGGAAGGTTTAAAAAAAGTCTCTTTCCTCTACCTGCTCGCATTTTTCATGGCATGGGAATTTACCATGTTTTATATTTCTCACTGTCTGTTAAGTTGCCTGAGATTGGACAAGTGAATCAGATATTATTGGAATGGAATTGACAGAATACCATACACAGAAGTGCACCATTTGCATCTATATAGAAACACAGCCACCTAATGTTATAAATCTTGTTTTCATAAAAAACTAAGAATACCTCTGGCATCTAGCTTTTCTGAATTTTGTTAAGCTGCCAGGAAGTAAAAGCTGCAATTTCTCTTTCACAAATGCCTCTCAGTGATACAAGTGAAGACTTTCAAGATAGTCATTAAAGCTATTAAAGATAAAACTTATAAAGCCTCTACCTGTGCAGTTTGTTATGCCACACTGTTATAATGAATTTTAAAGTAACCTACAATAGTGGCAAAAATAAAAGCAGAATGAGGTAGAAAAAGTTATGAAATAGCCTCAATTTTCAACAGTATTCTGCACATATTGTCTTTCTATGGAAATGTAACTATTGCTAACTATTGCTAACTTGAAAATACACTGAACCAGTAAATTGTTAAGAAGCTTTAGAGGGTTAGAAATCATGGGTTTTGCATAGTTCTCCTGACTGTGCAGGGGTGACTGCAAATAGTAAAAGTCAGTCTCCCATTTTTGCCTACTAATATACATTCCTACTTTATGAGAAACAATGGAAGTGTGACAGAAACATAATGCTTTGAGGCTTAAACTCTCATATTCACGTTGCAGTGTGCCTGCATCACTCCTCTCTGGCATACTGATTTAAAAAAGGGTATGCTTAAATAGACACTTGTAAGGCAAGAACCTGATAAATGGAAGAAGAAAAATCTAGTATAGAGAGGTCATGAAGACAGGGAACAGACCCACAGGGAACACATGAGTCTCAGAAAATATAAGGTATTTTTGTTTCCTTTCTCTAACAAAGCAAATTGATGCACCATTAAAACAATTTTCAACCTATTCAGATAGGGCATGTTATGCAAATTATTTTTTGTGTTTCTTATTATTTGATCTTTACTTTTAATAGATTCTGGTTTTAATTTTTTTTTTTTTTTTGCTTCCTGATTTGAGAAAACCCATGCGGTCTGGTTCATACTTTAGCAAATTCATCAGCCTCTATGAAAAGTAAACACAACATGGCAAGTTTCTAAATTCTCAATTCCCACTGGAGACCTCCATCAAAAGAATTGTTAAAATTTATATCCCTCTACTACAACAGAGTTGCAAAGGGCTGCAGGCAAGTAAACACAGGTGAACGATGCAATAAACAAGAGGCTGAGAACAACTGAAATGGATGTGACAATTCCAGTGTTTGGATTTGGTGCCAATAGACAAAACTGTTATTGGGTCACTCAATAGCCTACATGAAAATACATTGGTCTGTTGTAGGGCAGCAGCTGATTCTGCAAGAATTTTCCCTCTCCCAGATTTTTGTCTGCTAGTATTCAAGGCCATGCTGCAGGTAGTGCAGCTGTTTAGCCTAGGATCAGATTTGTGTGAGGAAGAGCAGTGAGAAGTCTGGCCAGGGCTTTAGCCAGACCCCACCTTTTGCAGGAGCTGCATCTGAACTCAGGTCCATGTCCTGACACTCACCTGAGCTATGCTGTAGGTACATCTGTGCCCAGCCATATTTGCTCCTCCTCAAACACTGACTGACCCTCCAAGGTGACCTTGTCCTGTCCTCATCCCTGTGAGTGTCCTGTTGATTTGCCCTGGGATGTGGCTGCTCACAGTCACTGCCACTGTCCCTGCCCTACTCACCTCTGAGCTCCCAGCCCACCTGCCCTGGCAGGACAGTTGCTACTATCACAAAAAATTAATCTCAGAACTAGAATATTTACTATTGTTTTCAGCACAAAAGCATTATTTTGTTTTGTCATGAACAAAGAACTACTCTTTTATCTAAAACTTTCTAAGGCTTTCTAAAATGAAAATTATTAAAATTTCAGTATCATTCCTCTTGTCTCTTTCTGTTTTTTAATAATACCAACTTTATTAACTGTCATTCATAGTCACCTGAATGTTTTCCTTCCAAATACTTACTGACAGACATACTGGTTATCTAGATGTGACAGTATCATTTATAGTATCTGCTTTTCATATAAAACGTTATTGAGTTTTTAAATAAAACCACTTTGAAATATCTGTCTGGAAGTGCTGCCCTTTTACTTTGTCAGCGATTCAGTTTAGTTGCATCTTACCCCAATCTTCATTAACAGGTCATGACTCTTAGACTGTATCTTTTCTTCTACGCTGCACTATTATCTTGGACTCCTCTCACAGATAATTTAAACTCCGTAGGCTTCCTTGTTTATTGATGTTTCTTGAAAGAAAAATTCCCTCCTACCTACTGAGTGTATTTCCATGGATATTTCAATCATTTTGCACCAGCTACAACACAAGCACCAGTGGTGTCAAGCATCCAAGTAAGTTGCACACTGTTTGACTCAGATCAATGTAAAATCTCTGAGCTTCAAGTCATGACAGTGTTTCAAATATTAACTGCTCATAAATAGGGGCACTATTGTTCTTCCACAGACACTACTACCAGTTCATTCAGCTGTTTTGAGAGCAATACCAATGTCATCTTTTTCACTGCAGAAGATTTTCATGTGCTAACTGTGGAAAGGGCTCGGAATTGAAGCCCAAAGGCTTTAGAGAAAAAAAAAGTTTAAGAAAATATGATTTAAAAAAGTATGGAAGAAGATACAAACAATATGAGATTTCTCTCTTAGGTCCTAATGATATATCATCAGTATCACTTCCTTTGAAATGAATAGAAGGCAAAAGCCAGAAAGAGTTGTTTTTCATAATAAAATAGCAATGTCAAGTAGTATCCTAATGGTTTGAGAAACCCCTTACAAGAGACTGTCTGCACAACAGACTTTTTAAAAAAGTATATCACTGCTGTGTTGATAGAGCATTTTACATTAGGATAAAAGGCACTAGAGTTTTTGGTCTCTGAAAGGTGGCCAAATAAACACAAATAGAGCTTCAAAGTAATCACATATGCACTAGAAAAATCAATGTAAATTCAGTAGCATGGACTGTTACCAGTTTTCTCCGAACTTCACAGACGGATAGAGAATGAATACTATGTTCTCCAAATGCAGTATCACTATCCAGTGGAGTTTAGAATCACTATCCACAAGCTTTTTATGTGTTGTACAAGGAGGATGAGATTACTTGACTTTCACTGCATTTTAAATGGTGGCTATAATTACTGTGAATTTATGCTTGTGTTCGTTTGGAAGAAAGATCTTTTTAGCAAGCATATAATGCTTTCTTTTACACTGCTGGCCCATTCAAGAGCCTTAAGGAGCATTTTTGGGAACTTACATGAAACTATCAGCTACCTAGCTAAGAAATTTTAGGTGGTTGTAATGGGGGATATAGCAGTTCTTTCTTGTTTCCTGTCTTTGTCAGCTGTCTGTTATGTATTATGTACTTCATAAATGTGGTCATATTGTTGGAAGAGGAGATCATTCCTCCTCTGGAGCACTGAAAGAAAAGGCTCAGAAGAGTGACACTTCTGAAGCCCAGAGAGCCTGGCTGGAACAGGGGCACCACATGGAGCTGGTGCCTGCAGTGCCTGGACAGAAACTGAGCCTGCAGTCAAGGGCAGAGGAGCAGCTTTCACAGGGGATGGGCACAAATGATGAAGGACCTGAGAGGACTTTGCATGTGCTGCTGGTAGAAAGGCACTGAGTGAAACAGGGTCTGCCTGCAGAGAGACAGCAGGTGAGGAAGAGCTGTATATAAACTTTTTGGGTTTCTATTCCATCTAGTCTGTCACATATTTTAAAAGTTAACTATTCAAGCTTGTGTTCTATTAATGTTAGACTTTTCTTTCCACTAATCAAAAGCCTTCTGTCTTCTTGTGGAGCTTGCTAGAAAAATACAGTACAGGCATATTCACTTCACAGCAGTGCTTGATTCAGGATCTTGCCTCAATGTAAGGTCCAGAATACCCCTGAGTTCAGTGTTTCCTACCTAAGATTGTCAGAATTGCAGTAGCTATCCATTCTATGGTTTTTTCAGTTGGAATCTGTCTTCCAATTTTAAAGGAAAATAGATGCACACCTGGGGGCTTTCGTGTTCATTTTGTATTTTTTTCTGGAGAAATGTATTTTTTTCTGTTCCAATCCAGAAGAATGAAGAAACCTCCCAGTTCTTCATCAGATACAATATGTGGGACAAGGGAATAACAGCTGTCATTCAGTGATAATGTATGCAACAGTTTGGACATATCCATTGCATAAAATGTAATCTTAAGAAGATCTAAAGATGAAATTTGTGGACTAAGTGGAAGCTATGACTTTTGATCTCATGAAAAAGTTTAAGTCAGCTCCTTCGGGTTATCATCCTAGTCCAGTTACCAAAAAAAGGGGATAGCACTTCCTCTAATGTAGCATATCTCCTTGCCTACTGACTATTCTCAGAGCAGCCAGTAGATATTGTGGACCCAATCACAAATAAGAAAGTATAAAAGAAGCAGGAAAGTAAGTAAAACATCCTGTATGGCAACAGTGGCAGGATGAGCTGCATGCTACTGTTATCTACATGATACAGATAAATGTCAGCATGCCATGTCTAGAGTGGCTCTCTGGTAGGCTCAGACAAGAAAGAAAATGTTTATGATATTTATTTCATCAGTGAGTTTTCAAGCTCATGCCTGGAGAGGTCTGTGGGACTACTCTAGAACTGAAGTAAACACCTGGAACTATATCTTGCATGCATCTAATTGCTTCTATGATTCATTCCTATTGTGCTGCATTACTTAAATAACATAGACTACACATTTGTATTTCAGACTTGAAAAATTAATGTGTTATATTGGATTCTAATTGCTTTTTTCTGTCCACGTGGTTATAGATTTAGCAAGTGGTGCAGTGAGCATGTGAGTGGCCTCCCCTCAAACCAAGAAAGTAACTTCCAGGGGCATAAGAAGCAGGGAAAACAGCAGAGTAAAAAGCATGCCCTTTGAATCCCATTTTTCATCTTCACTTCCAGCAGACCAGAAACAAGAAGTCACAGTCAGAAAGGGTCATCAACGTTTTGCAGCACCTCCTAGTTTGGAACCTGTCTTAGGAATGGAAGTGCTAAATGGGAGGTAATTAAACACCAGGACTGAAAGCATCTTGCTGAACTCTGCAGTGTCTAAGCCAATAGCAATATGGCAGCAGCAAAGATCACATGATGTGATCTTTCTCTCTTACAAACACAGCATAGTTAATGAGCACATGCACAGTCATTCTGCTTTCCTAAATGCCAGACTCACTGTGCTTGCACAAGAGTGTTACATATGAGTAATAAGTCCAGCACTTTTGGAAGCAGAGCTTTATAACACCACTTGCAGACAGGATGTGCTCATAGCCTGCTCAAATCCTACTTCTTGTCTCGTTCTGCAAAGCACCCAAGAAAAGAGGCTGGCTGCCTGCACAGCACTGCTATTCCCAAACCTGCTTTGTGCTGAGACCTCTCTGTGCAGGAAGGAACAAGCTGCTTTAAGAATAGCTCTGAAGCCAGGAGAAAGCTGCTCTCAGCTAACATCTTTCTTCCATCTGTCAAATGAGAGCATGTGTTCCCATTATATGCTCGGAGAAGGAGCCATACACTGAGCATCCCACACAGAACCAATCCTCTTTCTTAGATAAATTTTGAGATAACCTAGGATAATTGTCATTTTAAAAATAAATTTTTGAAGAACCCACTGAGAAGTCACTCACACACAGGTTTGGGATGCTGAAATAGCTGGCCAATGCTCCTTAGACTTTCTATGTAACCTAAGTGTGACTAAAATTTTATGCCATGACTGTTATTACTTTCTTAGTCAATTAAGCATACACTGCACACAATTCTTTTCTCAGTATTAACTTTTTTCTCAAGGTATTTGCAGCTTCAGTATCCTTTTATGTGTTATCTCCACTTCTCAACATATCTGAATTTCCTTTCAATAAAGCATATAAAATCCTCCTCCAAAAATTTATTGATTTCATTTTTTCATACAAAAGTCTTAAATGCAATAAACTCTGCTAGGAAATTTGCTTTAAGACTGATGTAATGTATAAAATACTTCTATTTCAAGAATTAATTTTGTAAATTATATTTCTACCAGACTGTCTTAACCTTATATTATTAAAATAAGCCATAAAGTGCTCTAGTTAATATTAAGGTGAAACTTGAGAAATTTAAATTATGTTGGTACAAGACAAGAATTAGAGCTGCAAGCTCTAATCCAACAAAAATAAAGAGTATTTTGGAAAGAAGCATTCTGTCTCAAAGGTTTCAACTTTACCTACCTACTGGTGAACATACTATTTTTTCCTCTTATGAAATGTTCTTCTCAAATACAGAATATAATGGGAAAACGTTTTGATAAATCCAGGTAAACATACCCTTTTATACCTGCATAAGAGACCACAATGCTTAATTAATCTATATTTGGCCAAAATGTGAGGGGTTTTTTTTTCCTATTTAAAACCACTTCAAGCTCCAGAGAATGGTTCCTAATAAGGATACTGGTGTTTGATATCTAGAAATTCATCACTCTTTAGGAAGGAAGCAGTTATGAGTAAAAAATTTCAGCTACTAAATACCTGCTGCATTTCCAGGCTGCAGAGATGAATATGTATCAGAACAACAAAAAGAGCTTTTAAAAAGGTATTTTAAAACCTTGATGATAGATTTGTTGCTTGATTTTTACTCTTTTAACTTTTAACTCAGTGCTGCCTGGGGCTTTAAGAAAGTGTTGTTTGACAGGTGTTTTTTAAAGCACTTAGCTTCCACCTCAAAATATGAGCTAAAAAGTATCTCAAGATAGGAAACATTATTAGCAAAACTAAAAATAACATCATCAGCAATGTCATTAAGTTAAAACACATGGAGTCATCAAGATTTAAATTAAATGAGGAACAGAAAAGAGGTACATGTTCAAAACAAACAAACTAACAGAATTTTTATCTAATGAGATTCAAATTAGTGAGACTCCAATTACGGTTTGAGGTCTTAATATATTTAGATAGTATGCACTATTTTGAATGCAGGATGACAGAGCTGAACTTATCAACACACAAATAGAAATACAGCAATGTTTAATGGTTTGTTGCAGGATGTGAAAGTGTTTTATGTATTTAGCAAGCTGTTGTGAATACAACAAAGGTGTGTCACATTAGATAAAACTTCCCATGATCCTAATTTTTGGGGTCTATAACCTGCCTTAAAAATAACTCAGTTTATAGAGGAAATTATGTGTTTTTATTGTGTAAGCTCCCTTACATTGCTGAGTCATTTACATGGAGAAACATGACGCACAGCTTCAGCTTGCAACTCCATTTGATTTGGTGTAACATCCTTGCATCAAAGACAAGTTAAAAATGTGGTCCTTAGGGACTGCCTTTTTAGCTCAATGGGGAAGAAGCTAAAAACTCTCTCACCATTATTCAGCACATGCTTCAAGCCATCCTGTGTTACTTAACTATCTTTGGTACAGAATTCTTCCAAGTAACTGCGTAACCATCCTGTTCTCAACTGGTTTCAAGAGTACCTCCAGATCTCGATCCGGTCTCACATCAAGCAGATGTTAAAAGGACTGAGGTTGTAGCTTTCTAACAGAATCTGCTCTCAGCATTAGTAAACTCTCCAAAAGCAGATCATATTAGCAATGCTTTCATAAACACCAGCCACTGAGTGCAGACAGCACTAACATGATGATATATTAACAGTAATTTTGAAGAATGTTAAAAAAACCACATGAAAGCCGATCTCTCTAAGAAGCATGAGAAACAGTATAAAGATATCATCAGCTACAAGCTCAGCTAAAGATTACAAAATTTTTGTTTGAACGATAGTATTCTTGAAAAATCCATAAATTCATAGATAAACCTTTAATATCTTTTTAAATTCATCAAATGCTACTTTTAATACCCTACTTCTTGTACCATTTATCTCATTCGTCTAATATGGTACGTGGAAAATGGTTCTTTTTAATGATCTTTGGTGTTTCCATGTGCAGACTCACATTGCAGTATATATGGATTGCCTAACACCTCCAGACACAGAAATTGCTTCACAACTTCTGATTTTCCCATACAAAAGAAACCTTTGTGCTCTTTCTTACAAGTTATCCATCCAGGAAGCCTTGATGCATCAAAAAGCCTTTTACAACCATTTCTGCTTGATGATCTAAACTGAAAAATCCTTTAATAACTCTTGTCATTCTTCAGCATTATGAAACTTCAAGTGGAATAATCTCTATTTACCTTGATTACTTCTGACATGCTGCTACCAGAACACTCAGTGCACCTTACACTTGATTTTATTCCTGCCTTAGTATTTTGCACGAAGTATCACCATCACATGTGACGGCCTTCTGAGCCCTACTGGTGTCTGCTATTCATCATTCATTCTCCTTTTAAAATTTTCCAAATCAAAGTAGCAATTTTTCATGTTAGGTCCACTATCTCTAGTTTGGAATGGTAGTAGAAGCCTCCAGTGATACATTCTGGTATGCAGAATATTCTATCACTGATTTTAAAATCCAGATTTTAAACTGGCTAGCACTAAAAATGATTGGGAAAATGGCTGCAAGCTTTTCTGTCTGCAGCTGAGAAGCAAAATTCATATACATAGCAGAAAATTAAATATGCAGCCTGCAGGAAGTCTCTGTATGTCACACAAAAGGCAGGTATTAGGAAAACAATCTTTCCTCCAATGCTTTTATGAGTACTTATATATGGGGCAACGTATTTCCAGGACAACTCCTATGTTAAGAAAGGCAGTCTGGGATTCATGGACAGCCTTATTTACACATATGTAATGGCAGTCTATAAATAGGCTGAAAGGTCAAAAGGAATTCAAATTCATTCTCACCAGCCGTCACATCAAATTACAGATTTTAGTTCCCTTTGCTTTGTCAACTACATCTATGCAAAGGGAGTTCAATACATTGACATTATTTTACGCCATATTTGCATACACAAAAAATGTGTCTTAAAAACCAGTAGAGTAACATCTATCTCCAAAAAAGTGTTTTAAATAATGTGAATACTGCAGGGGTTAGTTCCCTCAGTTGCATAATAACAGAAACTGTACCTTTGGGAGAAGCTGGATTGCTTGGAGTATTCTCTGTCTGTGCCCAGAGTTAAGGATTCCTATTTCCAGGAGATCCTGGTCCTCCATCACGTTGCTTCCCTAAAAATGGGGAAAAAAAGTGGAATAAAAATTGAAAACTTAACAGATGCCCTCAATACCCTGAAACAGGCCCTTCTGTCACATTTAAAAGAGAACACTTTGCTTAACTTACAGCATGTGGCAAGAATAATAAATTACTGATGATTGCATTCATTTTCATGATAATAAAATATGGTGGCAGGTGCTTGAACCCATGGACTATTGCTACACTGCTGGCAGCACTGCTGGTGGAGAAATTGTAGCTCTCACTCAAGCCAAATACCAGATGTGATTGCTCTTTCATTTGGAACCAAGGACATGACTACAGAATTGTTCAGAAACTCTCCATTTTTTCAATTCACCTCCTACCTCACCTATCTATTTATAATGTTTATTTCCCTCCAGATTGAAAAAAAATCCACACAGAATAAGATGAGGAGAGTGGATAAGGATAAAATTATTTAGTTCATTGATAGTAAAATGATGAAGAAAGGGACTGGTGTCAACAAACTATGCAGTCCCTATGCCCCATTTAACTGTACCAGTTCAATCCTAATTTGTCACTGCTTTTATCTTCCGGCTTGTGGGCACGTCAAATAGTTCCAAACATTCAAATAGCCGAAAAAGACCATCTGTTCAAATAATACACAAAATAATTGCCCAGAAAAGTCAATGAAATAAACCTCCACAATTCAAGCATCTCTTCATAGGAGTTGCTAGCAGTAGAAGCTACACAAACAGGACAATACAATTCCTAATTTCAAGGAGTCTGATACCACCTAATAAGTCCAGCATTTGAAAGTCGATGATCTAAAGAGCTGTCAGTGACTATTGAAGGAATCATTGGAGACACAAGAGTGGCTCAAAAGGGGAATTGAAGACAAGGATCAAGTTGGAATAGCTGGCAATCTTGCATTCTTTTTTGAACTTATCATTTCAGAGAAAAATCTCAGCTTTTAAAAAATACATTTTGTTTTAAAAAAATTTCTAACTATTACAGTTGAAAATAAAACCTGAAAAAACTGATGACCTGTCCTGATCTCTTACCCTTGTTGGAGTCTCATAACACTAATTGACTAGAAGCAAGAATTCTTACTTGTACTCATTTAATTTGATCACTAAATAGGCGTTATGAGAGCAAATCCATGAAAACTTCACCTCTAGCTTTCCATTTGGCTTGCTGCTTCTGACTTAGCACAGCTCTTAAGAAGTGGAAAAATGAAAAGCAAATAGGCACATAACAGAACATGCTTAAATGCTTTGCTGGGTCAGGACTTAATGAAGGATGTGACTTCTTTCTGAAAATAAAATATCCTGTCCCAAAGCAGCATGGATTTCTTTCAAAAATCACCCTGGAATATGGAAGACTTCACTCTGTTCATCTGCTAAATTTTCACTCTTTTCAGATGGACTGATTAATTTACAGGTGTACCCCTGAGGATTCTCAAGTGCTACTCCACAGAGTACCCTGCGAAATCTAGGTGATGTCTTTTTAAGGCAATCAAGGAAACTTTGCAAAGCTATTATGTTTTAAACTATACTTTACAGTAAGTGGTATGGTTTAAGACTACAAAACCGCAAATCATACCCAGAGACAATCTGTGTGCGGCATTCAGAACAGTGCAGGCAGAAACCTGCTCTACCAGGAGAAGCTGTGCAATGATGCCAGCTCAAGTAGAGCACCTGATATAAGAGTGCCTGCAGCATGGGCTGTGCAACCAGTGATAGTGATTAGATGGGGGTAATACCCCCTTCTTCTCCCTGGCAAACACACAAAAAATATAATTTCCTCTTTCTGCCTTTCTCTTTTAAGTAACCAAAAGGAGGCTGTAAACCTATAGAAAAAAACCTTGAAAAAAGCCATCCATTTTGGGCTGGCTTCTCCAGCGGCTGGAAATAGCTAGCATAAATGGATTTAAGGGAACTGAGCCAACTGAGGATCCAGTCCAAAAGAAAGGCTATACATTTCCATTCATTTTAATAAATGCATCTACTTTGTTTGCAGCTACTGCTTTCACTTCATTTAACAGTTTTTTAGATTTCACCTTCATTACTGCATGATGTTTACACACAATCACGGTGTACTCATCACTGTTTACTGGTGCCAGTAACCTTGGCACACAGCTTCAAATATTACAATGTTTAAAACTCAATTAAACTAACAGGCACAGGAAAAATATTTGCATGTAGTTGCTGCATCGCAGAGAAAGCATTATTTTATTAATTCTTTGCTATTGTTTTTTCCTTATGTATTACTGAATGTATTTTTTTAAAGTATGTCAAGGTTACAAAAGCAAATATTTAAAACTCAGGAAAGCCTGGAACTCATGTTGCCTCAATAAGGCAACAACCTTGTCTTTGAATCTTTGAATGTGCTCAGGTTTTAGAGCTTTCCTGTGTCAACGTTAAGTATCAACAGTAGCAGACACTCATTCTTCCCGTAAAACTGATTTTATTGTCTTCTGCCATGGAGCTAAAACAACTTTTCATCTTTCCACAATAGCAAACCAGGGAAATTTAGATACTCAGTATAATCCACTACTGCTTAGTATAGAGGAATAAACTCATGGCAGTAGAAAGCTGCTGTTTGATTTGCAGAAATACCTGTGAAGAGAAAGAAACAGCCTATCCCTCATAGTCCTATCTTCCAAGTATCTGCTCAAGTTACCCCCTTAATCCTATTCCCTGATTATTTTTTTTACCTGATGATTCCTCTTGTGGTCTTCCAGTCTCTTTCCACAGGTTCCTACATCAAGAGTGAAGAAAACCTAACTTCCTTCGGCTACAAGGGGAGAAATTCTTTCCCTGCTCTTAGCTTCCATCTATTATAAGCTGGACCAAATGTAACCTCAATTAACTTTAGAGATGACTTGGTAAATGTAATGAAAATTAATATGAATGCAAGAATGTCTTGTCACATTATTTCATTCTTAAAAAATAGTTGAGCTACATTAGTTGAAATATTCACCAAAAAGAAATTATCCTAGTAGACACCTAGAGATTTTGAGTCCAAAGATTTAACTTTTATATGCTTATGTGCAAAACAGGTTCTTATAACAGGAAATATGGGTGAGCAATCTCTATTGAGCTTTATGCTTTCTGTAATGAAAACATAAGAGACTTTGTGATACTGCAGTTTCTTAAGTCTATAGGAAAACTTAGTTGGAAGGAAAACATAGAATTCACAACAAAAATTGCTTATACAAGGACAGATTCAGATCTCATACACTTCAGCTTACAGTGTTGAAATTCCTGTCTTATTAACGCACAGTAGTCTAATGAACTGGAAAATCCTGCTTCTGAAGTTCCAGTCAGGAAAGAGTGCATCTGAAACCCTCCACCCCCCAGATCTGTGACTCTGCACAACTCCCAGGATCATCATCTTTTTCCCTGTAAGCACACATAGGAAGCTCATCTCCTGAGCAAGAAGGCAGTAGTTTCACAGAACAGTTGGGCTCAAGAGCGAAGGAAAAACTGCATGTGGGAGACTGGAGGCATATGAAAAACAACATAATTTTAAAAACCCAGAAATTTTGCCAAATTCTGAGATAGTTCCTATAAATGAGTTCAGAACAAAATGCCTAATGATACATTATGAGATAAAGATGTCACTGGCATTTATATGGGTTGTTCAATACAAAATCACCTCTTGCATTCTCCACCTAAATACAGTCATTCCCAGAAATTCTGGATTAGACCTAAGCACCCACATGCATTCTACTTTTTGCTGAAACAAAAGAATGCTGAAGATTTGTCCCATAAGATAATAAAATATTGAACAACATATTAGAATTGCAAGCATGACTGTATGTTTCACATTCTTCCTTTTGTACCTATGTTTTTAATCTTCCTTCACATATTTTTTGTGCTGGGAACTATAATGAAAAATTCTAATGTCTGGTTCTGTCACCTAAGTAAAATGGTACAGAAGCTTTAAAAGAGTTGGCAGATGTATCACTAGACCTCTCTGGAAATTCAACCACTGAAGTTGGAAGATATGAGCTTGGGGAACAAAACGACTGAAAAAAGAAAGAACAAATTGACTCTGAATTTAAAGTTTTCTTTCTCCCCTGCAAAGGAAAAAGAAAAAAGAAATAGAAGATTTGGGGGACTTCTAGCTTTAGGCTGGCAGTGCCAGCTTAATGGATTCTTTTGGTGTTCATCTATGTCAGCAGAGGAGGAAAAGTAGTAATTCAGGTACCTAAAGCTGTGTAAGTGCTGCTGTTAACAGATTGAGCCAAAGTCATTTGCTGCGCAGCCATTATTGATACCCAGGTCGCAGGAGACATCAAGTGCTACAAGGTAACAACAAGTTAACAACAACTTCTGTTAATGTTTTATGTTTCTGATGTACTGGAAACTGATTTGACAAACAACAGGATTGGTGTGGACAAAAGAAGGATGACTTCTGAAGTAAGCAGAGGGCTGATGGGGCAGCAAAGGTGCTTGCATCACTCTCAATGTGCAGCGAGCACTTTACACTCTCCTTTGTCCCCTCCCAATCATCCATGTAGTAATCTGCTGCATCACCAAAATCATGAGGTCAGAAGAGACTCTGAGGAGCTGGTGCAGGTGGCATCCAGCACACAGCAGTGGGTAGGACGGTGTAGTGTATGACAGACAAGGTCTGGTGGTGTTTGAAGTGCCTTGCCAACGTCTCTGCCAAAGTGTACCGCACCGAGCCTCACCCTGATGGACTGAGACCTGGCTCTGCAGGAGCACAGCTGGGGCATTTCAGTGGAGCTGGGCAACAGGCCTCATACTTCAGCTTACAGAGCTGCTGGAAATATGGCCTGGCACAGAAAAGAAAATCTGCTGGGTTGTACACTTAACTGGAGTATCTGAGAGTGCCATTATTCCTGTCACTCAGAGAAGAGAGGTGGGAGCAGATGGGCATGTTCTTCCATTACACATGTTTGGAGACTGGAGTCAGAGAGAGCAGACTCAAACTCAGATCAACAGCACCAAAAAGCTCTATTCTTTCTTATTTTCTGTGATTCCAGATGCTTAACTGGTGAGGGAAAAATATAAAGCACATTCTCAATAGCTCACTCAAACAAGCCTCCTCAGTTGGAATTTTGGAATTGTTTTGTTTCTCACCCATCTAACCCCAATATCCTTCCAAACTGCATCCTCTTGAAATATTGGACATCTAAACTGTCATCTGAGAAAAAATTAAAGACATCTCACAATGTAATCAAAACCACACTGAATAACTTTTTCATAAGCTAAATTATAAGCCAAAAGGTTTTTTTCAAGATAACACAATTTCCCCACAAGATAAAAGAATTTATTTCTTAGAGACTTGCAAGAAAGGACTAGAGAAATGTAGCTTTCAGTAATGAGCATTGCTTCTTATTAGTGCAAAAATTTCAGGCAATGTGTCACATATTTAATTTCCAAACAAGAACTGGCAAATGACCAGAATTTAGCAAGCTTCATTATAAGTGAAAGGTTGCCTCTCGCTAGTATTTCCACTGTTAACATGAAAACAAGATCTGTAAGAATGACTACGGAGTTAAATGCCCAACTTGTACTTTCAGGTCAGAAAGATTTCAGACTCCTTAAGGTACTGCAGACATTATTTAATCTAAAAACCTGACAAGATTTTGTTAGAAAAATCCCCTGCAGAAGCATGGAATTTTATCTTGGGAGAAAGATATTCATTGTAAAATATGTTCAGAAGAAAGGACCAAGCAAGTTGCAAAATAATAATTTGATAACATTCTTCCAGAATTAATTTGCTGTAAAACTACTGACACTCATTCTCAATCCTCACCTTGCTCCATTTCCAGTATTTACATTTAGGACTTTCTTAGTAATTAAAAAATGAACAAAATCAGAGAAAACAGAAAGTTTTCCATGTCAGTGCCATTTAGACAGGAAGTAAAAACAAGCTACTACTAAAATGTTCACTAAAAAGAGGCCATTTCACTCAAAGATAAGGGTGGGGTGATAGCACTTGTGTACAAATTTGCAACCTGCATAAAAAGTGGTGATTTAAGCAAGGTCAGTTTAAAAAGAAGTCCCTACAGACCTGAGGCCCATATGACTAAAGCTTTAAAGATTTCTCTCTGGTTCACATTCAGCTTTTCTAGAAATGAACCTGAAGCAACCAGTGCCATCCAAAGCTTTTCAAATATTGACATTCAAATGATCATACAGTCACAGACCTTTCACACAACAGGAATAGTTAATTAAAGTGTAGTGGTAATTAACCAACATGGATAGCTGGGACAAGGATCCTTGTAGGAAGAATTTCTGCTATTTTTATCCCTCCTCCTTGTAGCACTGATTCATTACAAGCAACACAATTGTCACACGCAAATTAGCTGCACAGATAAGGTGGCAATTGAAAAAATTACCTCTGATGTCACACTTGGCCCACTAAATTACTAATGCTGTGGACCCAACTCTGTCTACCTATTTAGTCATAACAATTCAATAATATAATTATTAATACTTACCTAAATTACATCTTAATGTCTTGAATGTATATTGTGAAGATAATTTCACTTCATTTGAGTAATGAAAATTCCAGAGAGTCTTTATTGTACCATTATTCAGATTACTTGATATAAATGCTGCTTAGCTTGGATGCTAAATTTCTCAAAGGACCCACTTTAAAAAATCAATATTACTGTGAGCTAATTAACAGACTTCTAAAGTCTCAGAAAAATATTCCTTTCTCCAGTAAGTGTGTAAGGCTGTGGAGTGCTGAAAGGGGCAAAGATAATATTTTCAGACCTACAAAAAATGTTGAAAACCTACTCTGCATGTAACATGGAGTTTTAACCAGCTAGCACTGTGGTATTGCAATAAATAAGGAGGTGATAATCAAATAACAAATTAACTTTTGTAATAAAATTTGGTGCTGATTGCTGCCAGCCAACATGCCTTCACTAAGAGCAAACAAATTTGGTGGCCTTCTGCAATGAGGTTACAGCACTGGTGGATAAGGGAGGGACAACTGATGTTCTCCACCTGGATTGTGCAAAGCACTTGACACTGTCCCACACAACAGTGGGGACAGTGTCTCTAAGCTGAGGAGGTACAGACTTGACAGACGTGCCTCTCAATGGGCCTCTCAGTGGGTAAGGAACTGGCTGGATGGCTGCATTCAGAGTTGTGGTCAATGGCTCGGTGTCCAAGTGGAGAGCAGGGACAAGCAGTGTCCTCAGGGATCGGGGCGGGGATGGCGCTGTTTAAGATCTCTTTCAGCACCACGGACAGCAGGATTGAGTGCACCCTTGGCAAGTTTGTCACCAGTGCAGCTGACACCGATGACAGGGATGCCATCCAGAGGGAGCTTGACAGGCTTGGGACATGGGCTCGTGTGAACTTCATGAAGTTCAACAAGGCCAAGGGCAAGGTCCTGGACGTGGGTCAGGGAAAGCCCAAGCACAAATACAGGCTGGGCAGAGAATGGATTGAGAGCAGCCCTGAGGAGAAGGGTTTGGTTGACATGACTGGGCAATGTGCACTCACAGCCCCTAAAGCCTACCATTTTCTAGGTCGAATCAAAAGAATTGTGGCCATCAGGTTAAGTGAGGTGATTCTGCCCTTCTACTCCACTGTTGTGAGATCCCACCTAGTGAGCTGCATTCAGCTCTGAAGCCCTCACCAAAGAATGCCTTGAACCTATAAGTCCAGAGGAAGGTCATGAATATGATCTCAAGGCTGGAATATCTCTTCTATTAAACTAGGCTGAAAGAGATAGGGTTGTACAGCCTGGAGAAGAACTATGTGATTTTTAAGGTCTCTCCCAATCCAACCTATTTTGTAATTCTGTAATTCTATGAAATATAAAAACTCAGTTCACCTCTCAGAGTGTCCTATACATGTATTTCCTTCCCCATATTTTTATCAACCATAGTAATACGTTTTAAAATGTGAGCTGCCCCAATCACCCCAGAGAGCACAAAATGCAGAGTCAAAGATACTAACATTCCAGGCAACCTCCACACCTTAAAAATAGGTTATTGCCAGAAGTGGCCTGTCAAATAGCAGCAAGGAAAACATTCCCAACAAAATATGTAAGTTTTCACATACTTACACTCTAAAGTTATGACTGACATCTTCAAGCACTCGTTCACCTCCTGCCTGCAACTGAACCCTGCTCACACTGGTGCCTTTGCCTGTGGGCTGCCTGGTGTTCAAGCTCCCAGTTCAGAGCAGACAGAGCAGATAGGAAACCCCATCAATCCTTTGTGGGAGTCTAAAAGTAGGCCCTCCTCTGAAATGTCATCAGGGCTTGATCTGGTAGGAAGTCTCAGAGCATGCCCAAGGCAGAAACAGGAGCACCACATGAACTGCTGCTCTTTCTTAAAATGAGTCAAAAGGAGGAAGAATGGCTTTAGCTTTCTTTCTCATTGAACAGCCCACCTGTTACCTATTCATGCAGAAGGTAGGAGATCAGATTTACCTGTATTTCTCATACTCAAATTTCCTAAAAACAAAGGAAACTATGCAACAACTATCAGGAAAGGGAACTCTGGGGTTGAGAAGAAATTGCTCATTGGTCCTGCTGAAACTAAATTGCTTTGAGGTTTAGTCAGTAAGTCAGAAAGAATATCTTCCTTTAGACCAGTGACAGCTGCCTGTGGTAAATCAATCTTCTTGTGCTGTTTCTAGAAATATTTCTGGTTTATATCTAGTGACTGCTAAAAAAAAAAGAAAAGGCAGAAAAAAAGCTAAAAATTCATTACTTTCATCCAAGTATCCTAACTTCTAAGCTACAGACATGCTTGTATTTCAGTTTGAAAGAACAAAGAAGCAGCTGTCCTTATCCAAAGGGTTGATTCACATGTCAAGATCCAGGGAGCAGGACAGGAATTCCAGCTTTCAAATAGCATCTAATGCAGGGATTCAAGTGGAAGCAAAACTTCCAGATACAACTCCTGCTTTCAAGCATCTCACTGGCTTCCTCTGCTTAGCACTGCACACCCTTTTTCTCCTTGCCTTTCTCCTCCTGTTAAGTTAAGCAGGGTCTTGTTGCCTTTTCAGTAGTAGACATCCTACTCTCAGGAACAGGAACTCTTCAGTCAAACATCATGATGCTCACAAATTGCTGCAACTCACTGTGAGTTTATCATGGTCTTGGAGGCCTGACTTGGCTGTTTTTTCAGTGCTGTGTTCTGTGAAGTGGAGGCACCTCCGAACTGTCAGGTGCCCAAATCATTTTCAGGACCTAGCTGCTAGTAACTGGAGGTTGTTAGGTTGACTGAAACTGCTGGTTTGTTTAGCATTACTAAATATAATAAAATATGAAGCAGCTCCCAAGAATGACAAATGTCAGAAAATGAATGGTGTTTTCTACACAGCAGTGATTTGCTATGTTTAAATGTATTTCACAGTCCATCATGCTGCTTTTGATATGCAGCTGTGCAGTAAGGTTAAAAGGTAAGAGACATTGTGAGATAATAAGAAACTGGATTATGCTACCTTTTTCTAGTTAAAAACTAGTGTATTTCATTTGACTGCCAAATATAGGTATTAGATTGAGAACCATTTTAACATATTCTTACAGATTTTGTTTGCTAAGGCAAGCACAAAGGATAGCAGGATAGAATAAGGTTTTTCTCATCTCCCACTGCACACAGATACCTTTTACATGATTTCTTATGCAAACCTCTGTGATTTATTTCCACAGTATGTACAGAGGTATTACTAGCCTAATCCCTGAGGCCCAAGAGGTAAGCAGAGATGGTCTCCATCTTCTTCAAACCCCTTCTAAAAATAAGAGAACATTTGATTAAGGGTTGACATTTTTCTTTTCTTTCTTTGCTTGTTCTTGTAATTCGTTTCACATGGGAAGTGGGCTGTGTTTTTCTTATCCCTTCCAACTCAGCAGCCAGGAGGCTGGCTTTGCGGGCCCACTCCCGTCGCCACGGCAACCAGCGGATCGCTGCGGCGCCATCCCAGGCGCCCTGTGCCACTACACAGGGCTATTGTTCTCCCGCAACCCGTGGGGAGAGGCAGGCCAACACTCCCACCAAGGAGGACGGATTGTCGTTCCACTGGTCATCCTGGGCATCACGCATGGACTGCTGCATCACCTCAGGATGTGCCTCACTTCCCATGCAGCGGCTTCGGCAATGACTGCTTTGCTCCATGAAGCCTGTGTTCAGCACCAAGCAGACCCTGCTCCTCAGAAACACTGCAGACAATCTGAATTGGTCCTGCAGTTCAGAAGCATCAGTATGACCATACTAGGTGACATCAAAGGTCTCCCTAACTCATTGGTTCAGTGTTTCTGCTGTTGGCCAAAACTACCCAGAAAAAGAAAATATATCAATAATTTACCTTACCTTATGTATATTTTTTTTCCACTCTCATCTTTGGGCTAATTTAAAGTTAAGCACATGGGCATTTAGCTACACCAGAGACTGAGTGATATAGATACATCTATATATACCCAGCAGAAGGAAGACCTGATTTTCCTAAATAAAAGTCTACCATAAATTTGAAGAGATACATGAGATCCAGCAGCTCTTTATCATTTTGAGGAAACTGATTTACCATGCCTTTTCTAGACTGCAGCAAAACATGCCTGCACTGCAAAGCTCTTTTTCTTTTTTTCTTAATGTGTTGCAGAGATAACAGAAACACAGACTTTCTTTCTTACAAATTAACTTTTGGAAGATATATTCGACAAGAATAGAAGTAAAAGCTCACCCTTCCAATCTGTGTTATGATGGCAGATCCAAACTTGCAGAGATCATGGCAGAAAGTATATTTCAGAATCAACCCCCCACACCTGGCACTGCTGAGGCCACACCTGAAATCCTGTGTCCAGTTCTGGGCCCTTCACTACAGGAAAGACACAGGTGCTGGAGGCAGTCCAGAGAAGGGCAGTGGAGCTGGGGAAGGGAGCACCAGTCTGATGAAGAGCAGCTGAGGGAGCTGGGGGTGTTCAGCCTGGACAAAAAGTTGCTCCAGGGGGACATTATTGCTCTCTACAACCACCTGAAAGGAGGCTGCAGCCTGGTGGGAGTCAGTCTCTTCTGTGTTACAAGCAATGGGACAAGAGGAAACGGTCTCAACTTGCACCAGGGGAGGTTTAGATTGTATATGAAGAAAAAATCCTTTATTGGAAGGGTTGTCAAGAACAGAGTGCCAAGGAAGTGGCTGAGTCACAATCCCTGGAGGTATTCAGAAGACACATGGATGTGGCACTTAGGAACATCATTTAGCAGTGGACTTGGAAGTGTTGGGGTAATGCTTGTACCTGATGATTTTAAGAGGTTTTTTTTTCCAAACTAAATGATTCTAACAGAGTCATAATCACAGATTGGTTTGGGTCAGAAGGAATCTTCAAACCTCATCTAGTTCCTGTCATGGGCAGGACAATTTTCATGTTGCTCAAAATGCCTTTCAACTTGATGAAGGAGCCCAAAGAATGAGAGAAACACATTCCATGTATGCTAATCTTATCTAAACAGAAAAGGCTCCATTTTGGAAAACAACTGGGTAGCCACTGATATGTAAGAAGTGCACTCTGGAGTAATTCACTACATTTCTTTGTATTTCCTTTTCAATTCCTGACTACATATTGCTAATATTACACAGTATCATTTTATGCAGTATGGTCTAGCTACATCACGGCTAATGCAGCAACTGTCACCCAGAACCTATTAAAAAAACAGTCGCTACCACTTTGAAGCTGTTGAGTGGATCTCATATGAAATAATAAATACCACAGGCTTCAACACAGCTTGCCCACAAATTTCAAGTATCTTGCCATTGAACAATAACATTCATAATTCCAAAACCTAAAAATAAACAAGCACATCCAAAAAATAAACAAATGCAAAATCAGATTTCTGGTTGTGTAAGCCAGATAGCAAGTTGCCTATTTTCTGTCCACTTTTTTCCTTCATGTCTGCTTCTTTTTTCCTGTGCAACTTATTCCCAGCCCACATATTTTAAGAAACAGTTCTAATATTGTGACCTTTCTTTCTGTACACATTCTCTGCTTTATTTACACCTTTTCACTCTTTTGCAAATGCTCTTATATTGTTTATCTCAGATGCAACACAAGAGCAGTAATTAGACTACAACAGTTCTGTGTTTTCTACTGATACCTGAGTAGTTAGATGCTACAAATACTCACATAAGATGTCATTATTATACCAGCCCATAAATTAGTTGCATATCTAATGGCAGACATAATCTCTTATTAACAGTGAATATAAGGGAAAAAAAGTCCACCCACCTAAAGAGGTTGTTCAAAGAAATGGGCTAAGTAACTTGCATTCAGCCGAAGCGAGTACTGGCAGTGAAACCTAAAGCCACATATTGGTTTCATACACATAGTCCTAGCACCTTGATACAGCCCTCTGAACTCTCCTGTCTAGCAAACAGTATTTGTCTTCAAGAGTCTTTTCTACAAAGGTAAGCTTCTTCTGCTTTTTGACCAAGGGGCTGATTATACTTCTCACAACATAGTGTATTTTCTTAAAAATCTGAATAAACGTGTTCAAAATTAATGAGGGGACAGCTTGATAAACTCTCAGGATAATGTTAACTGTACACAGAATAATTGAGCTGCTAAACACTACTGAGGGATTCTGCAACGTTGCTACACAGCTGATTTTTAAGGTGTTGGGATACCTACTGTCAAAGTCCATTAATCTGTAACTCTAGTACCTCATTCCTTCAGTCACAAGGAAACCTTCATGCAAGAGTCCACCTTTTCTGGCACCCCTCTTCCTGATGTTGTTGTGATGAGTGTTTCCACCAATCCCTTTCTATACAAGGATACTGCATTTGACAAATAACTAGGGATCCTTTGGGGCCTAGTTATTTGTCAAATAGCCTAACTCAAGACAAGTGGTTTACTGACACTTTACACATTGCTCCATGAGCTGGATTTTTCTAATTTAATTTTTCTTTGCAGTTAAAAACCTGCTCCTAATAGTCTGGCAAACACTTGTGAGTTTCCCTTGTCCCTCACACCTTGTGGTATTTGGTCCAAACAGACCAGTGCTATCAACAAATTGCACAATACAACAGTATGCTCCTGATCCAGTGAGAGAAAATTGTGAGACACTGTGACTTCGCTTGATATAATTTCTAGATTTCCTAAAAGGAACAGTCACTTCAATGAATAAAACAGACAAAACAGGAGTTACTAATCCCCACTACACATTATAGGAATGTCATGAAGCTACAAAATACCAGACTGCAGATTGTTCAACATTGGCTAACTACCCTTCGCCCCAGGTTACATATCCCACATGGCACCAAACATACACTATAATTATATTTCTGAATAATCCAAGAATTCAGTACAAGAGGATGGATTGTACTTGGAAAAAAAGGCAGCTGATATTTCTTCTTTTAGCCTTTATCATTCTCTGTGTGGGTCCATGTCTTATATATAGCTTCCCATTGAAGACCTCACCAGTAAGAATGACTCACTTTCTTCAGACTTTTTTTAGACATTCATTGAATTAATATTAGACAGCTCCAAACAATGATTTAATGTATTTTATAAGACTCCATCAAAGCAAGGTGGCAATTTAATACCCATTATACAGATAAAGAATTAAAGTAGAAAAGATTAGGGCTAGAATTTTTAAAAAAACTACAATATATTAATTCTCAATGCATAAATGCAGATTGCTTTCTTCCATTTCAGTAAGTATTTACTATCTACCTACATATTTATTTAAGGGACAACTGTAATTATATTCAGTTTTAGCTGTGAGCACTCATACTTCAACAAATCAAAACCTGCTCCTTCCCTTTGCCATGTACGTTAAAGGATTTTGAGTGCAACAGTTCTATCAGACAAGTCCATCACAATTTGTAGCTAGCTGTCCAGGTAAATAAGAAGCCTGAGATACCCTGGAAAATGGAAAAATCTGAATAACACGGAACTACAAAGCATGCTGGAAAACATGGCCAACTCTCTGCAAGAACTCATCCTAAGCCCAGACAAGGAATTTTTCACTCAGCATCAACTCTGTTGGGTTTGAGGTGCGAGTGACGAGAACATCACTGTGAAAACCATCCAGTTAAACGTCCCACTGCTTTTCAAATCAAGTAAAAATGTTTCAGATCAGTAAAAGAACGTGGATGTGAAGTAGACATCTTCTGTCCCCCATCTTTGTTTTCAGTTATTTAATCTCCTTTTTTCCTCTCCCCATCTTCTCTTCCTCCCTTGGACCCTCCCTCCTTTGATTTACAGACCAAAGAAAAGAAATATGGTAATTTCTACTTAGGAAAGAGGAAATGGAGAAAAGGAGGACATAGGCTACACAAGAAGAGTCCAGCCTGCAGGAATGGTGAGAAGAAAGAGATCTCAGAAACCAAAAGAATTTTGGGGGAAGGGGTCAGATGGAGAGAACCTCAGAAATACACAGAAAGGAAGAGTGGTAGCCAGCAGCTCCAGAGGAGACAAGAGGAATGTTAAGAAACTGTTCCTGACATGAGTTTGGTTTATGGAATAAAATTCGACTTAAAGATTAAAGTAATGATAAATTACATTTAGAAAGCTCATATACAGAAAAAAAAAGTTCCTGATTAATTGAAAAAAATATTAAATTAACTATTAAATACTTGTTTGATTCCTCAGGTAATCTGGCTACCTCTGACTCCTTCCTGAGAAAGTGTTCTTCCCAACTAAAGCTACTTAGAAATCTGCATGTCAAAAGTCAGACACCAGCAGATAATTATCCATAAGACAGCTCAAAATACACAGATATTTCTATCCCAGGATCCTCTCTTGATTTCCTATATGTAGGCCAGTAAAGTTATGCAATTTCCCTTCACCAGATAAGGGAATAGAAAGGCATTTTCTCCAAATACATAATTCAAATCAAAAGCTGACCTCAGAAAAGACCCTTAGATATATTGTCCTATGGATTCTCCATGGACAGGCTGCTTCTGCATGTCCTAGCAAGTTTTTTCTTTATTCTCTTTTCCCCTGAGTCTCCATTTCTTATTTTTGAAGAACGAGGGAATCAGAATGCTTTTTAAACAAACATATATTTGAAGTAGAGTTAGGAGATAGAGGGAAATCAACCATACAAGCAGTGAGAGCAGAATTTTCTCACAAAAAGCTTGGTATTACTGAGAGTCATAGATTTGTTGGTATGTTAGTTCTTTGGTATAATATTCCACTCCACTGCTACATAAAGTTATTTTTCTGAGCAGAAAGCGAAGACCTACTATTTCTATAGGCAATAAAAAAAAGTACTTAAAAATCAGAATGTCAGGAAATAAAAAGCTCATGGACAGAACAGACACACTTCCAAATTCCAAGGGAGATGGAAAACAAAATAAAATAACTTGCATTGTCAATTTGTAATTCCTTTCTGGCAACAAGAGGGATACCTAGGGAGTTCAGAGAAGCTAACAGGGCTATAATATTCATACTATATTTAAAAATGGATCAAGGCTAAAAACCAACTCAGTTGTGCAATCTTTTATCCTAATGCAGCATAGCAGCTAAGAACTGCTATTTCTTTTTAAACGCCATCTTAACTTACTTCAAGAAGTGGCGTTCCTATGCGATTAAAAGGGGAGCTGTTTGGAGAGAACAAACCTCAAAAAGTGAAAAAGATGGGAAATAGTTCTGAATAGTTCTGAAGAACAGAAGCTATCAATCATTTCAGAGATTGAAGAGCTGTAACCAGCTGCAACAAATAACATGTTTTTTCTTAGTGTAAGCTGTAAGATACCAGTGAATAAACTACAGTTTTTTTCCCTTTCTTTATGACTGCAAAGGGGGATAGTGCACAGAGGGGCTACTCTTTGCTAATTTTTGGCTGCTAAGCAGGCATTCAGAGAAAATACCATTTGAGATTTGTACTCGAAGGTCATTTGATAGGTATTTATCCAGTGCATTTTTATTCATGGTATTCTAGTTTTTAATGTTTATATACTTCTACTTACAGCAACCTAACCCCCCCACTTCTGTCACCTGCACAAATACTTCGGCTTTTACATGTCAAAACTTCCATCTAGGTACAGACTTTGGACCAAAAAAATATTCAAATAATTATTATCTAATAAAAGACTTTCAACACAAATCTAGAGCAGGTATGGTACATCTTGCAAATTTAACCCATTGATGTTCCCATCAATAATGTTATTAAAGCATTCAATTTCCAATAATTTAATAAAATACTGCATAAGATAAGAGTAATAAACATCTGAAATATGAGGTTTCAGTTAAGTCAAGGGTTGCATTTGCAACAAGTGCATGTGCCTTCAGTTTCATCAGTACTAGCCACTCCAAAGTAAATACAGTGTATTGCTGTATGGAGATTTTATCCCACACGCACAATAATCAAGGTTTAATGGAAAAGATACAGAAATAGAACATGTTCCATAGTGAACAAAATGCTTGAAATGTTTAATGCAGAGTTTTAAAGACTACAAAAGTACATTATTTGGGGATTAAAGTAGCATTTGTATTTCTTGTTTTGCTGAAAATATATTTCAATCTGGATTGGGTTAAGAACAAGACCAGAGAACAGGTGTGAATTTCATGTGTGACCTTGCTCATTGTACTTACAATGAACAAAAGCTTTCAGTTAATTCAACCAATTATGCATATGTGGAATAAAATCATAGTTTAGACACAGCAGCTTGCTTTGTCTACACTGGGCCTTTACCTTACTTTCAGCAGATTTAAGAATCTATATTTTCTCCCATGTAAAGTCAAGAATATAAAACTTTTTTATAACTGAGCTTGTGCTTTGACCCATGTGAAGCACAGGCAAAGTTTTTGGAGGTGACTTCTGATGCACAGTTCTCAGCTTCTGAAAAAATTGTGACAAAAGTGTTTCTAACTGCATATACTTATATTCAATTGTCTAAAGTTATAACCTGAAGTACTATAATTTTATGTTTTCTAACTCTTTATAACTCAGTTTTTAAAATGCAAATGCATGCTCAGATATATAGGTATTTTTTTCTAATCTTCCAGATTAACAACACTATGCAAATGTACATCACTTCTGAATGAGAAAAAAAGGCAGTTTAGGGGGTCTCATTGTTGTTTTAAATGACTACGGGGCTGAGGTCATAAAATTCAAGCAACATACTATTAGAAAAATAACAATAGGTTTTATTTTAACTGATAGTTCTTTGAAGTATGTTCCTATGCATACTCAAATCTCAGTACACTTAATGAGAAAGGAATTTTGAGGGGAAAAATTAGTAAATAAACCTGTGATGGAAGACTCTGTCATAAGGCTTGTGAAGGGAGGGGTGAACTGAGGTCACCTAGGTACTGAAACTCTCCGGTTCTTTATTTCTAAGCATGTGGAATATTTCATTGTAATGAATTACCTTTTTGTGTAATATGTGTATGCACAAACATGAGTGTGTACATGAGTGTGTGTGTGTGTATGGGAATAGACAGAAAGGACAGCATGGTGATAAAGGCTACATGGGTGTCATGCCAAGGTTAAAACAGATGCTGGGGTGTTGATACCATAAACAAGGCAAAACATTCACCAACATGTGGGAAAACAAAAGATTTTCAAACTGAAGGACAGTAAATTTAGATATCCATGAAATTTAGAAGCAGTTAGGCAAACGGTACCAGGAATGGCTTGCTTGCATGGCAATTCTGGTACATCACTCTAAAACAGCTTTTAAAAGGTAGCTGTAGCTTTACTTGCAAAATAAAGATGTCTCCCTTGTAGAAACTTTAGTGGCTTCTGACAAAAAAATAATTTCTCATCAAAATGATGCAGGGCAGAATGTGTTGTACAGTACATCTGTTTCTTTACTTGTTCCCTTTAAATAGTTCAGCTCCCAACTGCTGAGTTACTTCATTTAGCTTTATTCTCTTCCCATTACATCCCATTGCAGCATTCTGTATACTTCCCCATTTTCCCTTCACCAGAGTCAGTGCTAATGACAGTAATTTTCTATTGCCAGTAACACCATGATACACTTCCCCCTTGATTTAGGCAAAGGTTGTATAGTGAATGGCTGAAGAGAAACAGCCCAGGAGGTTGGAGATCTATCCTGAGGATGAATCCTGTAATCTGACATATATATTAGTACTACATCTATATTTTATTTGTCCTCTACTAATTTATTCATTCTCCAGAAGTTCTCAAAAATGATTGCTAAGTGATCGGGTATTTTCTCTTCAGTTTCTTAGAACTCTTCATCAAATATCACCTAACCTAGGTGATTCAGATATTCTAATTAACCAAGTACTCTTTTGTCTGTTTGCAATATGATTATTTTCACTCTTTCTCTTCCTCCAACTTCTCAGTGGTTTTCATTAACACTGTACTTGATCAATTATATTTTGTTCTTATTGCAAAACTAAAATGAATTTTATCTAATTCCAGCAGTGGTTGTAGATTTTTAAGTAGACCTTTTAGTTTTAGCATATTTATAAAAATTTCTCTGAAGGCATTTTACTCACACAGTTAGTGACATTGCATTTTCTCTCTTATTTCTTTTTTCCTTTTTGTATTTTGATTATTTATCTGCTCTTTCACAATGCATTCTTTCTTTATCTTATATTGTTTCTATTTTTTGATCAGCATTAATACTTGTTCATGTAACTCCCTGAGCTTTTCTCACCTCATCCTCTTCCTTCAAAAAGGATAACATGCCCAAGAACCATGCTTATTTCCAGCTATCTCTTTGTAGTCATTAATCTTTCCCTGAAAACTCCTTCAGAGTCCCACCATGCCATTATCTGTAATCAAGCCACTCTGTACTGCTCTGTCCTTTAACTTAGTCAGGGAAGTCTGTCATTGTTCGAAATTTATCTACTGTTCCAGATTCCATTTAATTGCTTCTTGTTGGACAGTGTTGTTCTAATCCAGTAATACACACAACCATACAATATGTTGCTTTGAGAATTTCTTTCATTCTGTTTTTTTCTAACTTGAATTTTATTAAAAAGTACTCCCGTATGAAATAACCATGAATAAGCTGTAACTTATTACATACAGGACATTAGTTTTAAAACTATAAATAGAACAAAAAACTGATTGTCCTGTGAATCTTCAGCCTTCTTCCCTGAAGCATAAAACCTCTTAGATTTTTTGTCTTCTTAAACTTTAAATTTTCTGTTACTTTAAAGAATGTTTATATCCTGTCAAGTTTTCCCTAACTTTCATCGATTATCAATAACATCATCATACACATCACTCTATACACAAACATTTCTAATTCTTGAAGATTTACCAATGTCCCTTTTGGTCAACATGATCAGCTGGAAGGTTTTGGCCTTACATAAATACATAGCAAGAACATTTTACTAGTATTACACCTGTTATTTTATGAGTTACTAAAAGATCATGCTTCATTCTGGTTATTAGAGTTTTCATCCACTTTATCAAACTAGCTTTCAGATTAAATACTTGTGGCTAGTTTATCATAAAATTGCATTTAGGGCCAATAGCCAATTCCTCACAAATGTAGTCTCAAAATACAGCTCATCAGTGTTTGTACATCAAAATGAGACCACCCTCTGCACTAGGCAAGCTTTGAGCTTAAACACACTGTTTAACATTTAACATATTGTTAGAACAGATGGGATTGATTCCAGTCCTCGTGTGTCGTATTCACAGAAATATACCATGAAATGGTGTAACTGGTAATGGTGACTGTACATGTGATGGCTTTCAACATCTGGATTTGGCCCTTTCCTCCCAGGGAGGGTATGACTGAGCCAAATACACTGCTGTGTACCCTGGACAAGCTCTTTCTTCTAAGACTGAGCTTCGCAAAATAGCAAATACACACCAAGTGTCACTAACTTGAATGGCAGAGGTTGAGTGCAAAGACATTCCACTTAAGATACTGGCACCTGGATTGTTGACCAGGAGTGCAGCCAAAGTCCTGTCTCTCTGCCTGGTATGTACAGCCTTGTGTGGAACAACATTTAATTGAAGATGGCCAAATATTCCAGAGCAACCAGTGAAACCCTCACCTAAAGGTTAACTTAGCAGAATGTAGCATACAGGCAGATGGGCTCATCCTTGATTATACCTTCAAGATAGAATTGCTTAGACAGGTTTAGATGAAAACATACTCCCTCTGACTCTCAAGGGATCCACCATACCTAGGATGTCTTAATGAAGCCAACAGTCTGTTTGGAGGTGTGTTTCTTATGAATCAACCATTCAAGTGAAATACACAAAAACTTTGTCTCCCTGTTGAGCAATCATTATTGCTAAAACTTTCATAAAGTCTTTTATCTAGTGCAGGATCAGTTTCCAGCTTGCAGTGCTGTGTTTTTTGCACACAGACATTACATATATAGATATAAAAACATGAAGCAGATTCCTCTAAACTCCCTTCCCACTGGGGAATGAGCACTACCTCTCCTCCATAGCTGCATGCACTCACACAGGATGATGCCAACTTGCCAGAGACCTCAAGAGAGAATGACAGTGCAGGCTATTATTTACACATGCAATACTGGGTAGTACATTAATAAGCCCTTCTGTCTCTTGACTAGCTTGAGGAATACCATGACAGAAGCATTAACAGGAGCATGTGGAATGGGATTATTTGTTAGACTCACTGCTGTTGCAGGATGACAGGCACAATCTTCAACTCTGGCACCCACCTGAGCTCTAATTTGCAGTTTCTATAGTAAGAATTCCTACTAGGATGAAAAAGATCTTGAACCCTCGGGGCTAGATGTTCTGAGGGAGGAGAAAAAGCTCTAATAAAGATAATTTGTGTTTTGTTTTCAGTGAACTCTGTATGGATTCTAGCCCAAACTGAACCATCATAAATTTTGTGTCTACATTATAGCTTTAGGAGATCTAGTACAAAACCAGCAATAGAGCTTACACAGTGGTTCAGGTGATCAGATGACTCTACTTTAATTTATCCTCAAATAACTACCCTAATAGTTATTCAGCTACCCAGCTAAATTGCATTCTGTGCTCCATTGGCTTTAATGTCTGATTAGGTACTTCACTTAGTCAACCACAGAAATGAATTTAGAGTCATTTGAGGTGCTGCAAATGTACACTGCCTGGAATCTGATTGAAACTCCAGACAGGTATTGCTAGTAAAATCCAAGCCTACACAGATGTCCCAGACATCTCAATTTCAATATGAGGGAAACTGAACTGAGTTCTAAACATCTACTGATGTGTAAATAGACATGCAATTGTCCAAATCTGAATTTTAAATCTGCCTCATTCTCTCTGAGGTAAAGGGAAAGGTGGCCTACTTGAGGACCTACAGGTTCAAAGGTTACTGGGGTGAAGGAGAGGAAGACTCAGAAGACACCAGAATGACAGAGTCACTTTACTCATGCAAAAAAACCCCCACAATGCTACACTGATACTGAGAGGAGCTCCACATTTTTAATGTTAAGTTCTGTAGGTCTGCCATGAAACTAAAACAAAGTCCTGAGTATGACAGTGAGGCTTTGATAAGGGGACCAAAACTTGTGGTTCCAGGAATATATTCTAAGATTATTAGATGTGTAGTAAACCACAGTTTATTCCAGCATCAGTGGTACACAGCTAAAAATATGGCTTGCTGTATATCACCAACTTATCAACAGCAAGTTTTAAGGTTGCCTTAAACAATTCTTAATTTCTGGGTAAAATACACACCGACAGTGCCCTCTAAATCTTCTTAGGGTCCAGACGATGCACAAGCCATTACAGGCCTGGAGAGCTGACAGCCTGGATGCTGCAGGGGTTGACTTGCTTGTTAGGAGTTGGCTTCTGCAAGTCACCAAGGTCACTACAGACTAGAACCCTTGTCTAAAATTTGCCTCTTTTTCATCACCATGGTCAATTTAAGAAAGGTGTTGGCAGACTGACAGACTCTTTTTTAGCTTTCATCTAATGCCTAAATAATCAAGCTCTGCCCTAGATATTTTTGGTGAAAAGATCTGGTGGTCTCCACAAATACAGACTTGGTGCCAATGTACATAGAGATTTTCTTTTAGGTGCATCTCACTCTAAAGAAATAAAATTGCTTCTGTCCTCTGTACTTGATACAGAGTTTAAGATCCTCAAAAGAGATTAAAGGCAAGAAGAACTACTGTGTATTCCAGAGGAGCAACTCCCAGGAATGACACCTGAGAGAAGAGAGTCTTCAGAAAAACCTCAGCTAATCAATCTCCAGAACTAGTGAAAAACTGAAAGAAAAGAAAGAAAGAAAGAAAAAGAAAGAAAGAAAGCGACAGAGAGGAAAGGAGAAAGAAAAGCCAAAACTTAACTCAAAACTACATCCAAAGAACTCAGCTAAGGGGAATTGAGAAGGTAGACCAGGTCTAGCATTGAGAAACCTGGTAAATACTTTTGCAGATAAGTTCATAGGATGAATACAAATACAGAAAATAATTAGAAGGTAAAGAAATGCATACGCAAATAAGTGAAAACTCAAGACATCTATGTTCAGTTTCTAGACATGTCACAAACTCTGTGTAATTTAAGATTCATTTCAGCTGTCAAAGCATCAGGACTCTACAGTTGTCTGAGGGGTTTGGTGATATCCCACCTGAACTTGATAATCATGAAGGGCCTGGTTGTCTCTGGTCCTCAGCAATATCTGTCAATCTTGCCTAGATCTCCTGGGTTCCCTATGGTATTTCAATGGTACTAGACACCCACATTTAAGCAACTGACTTGATCTGTTAAACATTATGTCAGCAGGCATTTTGAGAATTAGTGCCTTTTGTATCAAATGCATAAGAGTTTTAAATCCCACCCTGCAGTGACTCTGCGTCTCAGTTTCCCAACAGTGGAAAAGAAAGAATTTAAAAAAAAACCCAAACCATTTATGCAATACTTAGACCATCAGGCAATGCAAGCCACATAAGTACTCGGAGTGGTAGAGACACATGTCTTTTAAAAGCAGCTATGAAAGCCTAGAGTGTGATGCAAATATTAACTGTTGATAGTGAAAAATATTTTAGAATGCCAAAGATATAGTAAAATGCTCCATATTTTTCTGTTAACTCACTTTGAATGCTGGTCCCTGTTCCTGTCATAGTGTGTTTTATCATTGTTTTAAAGAGACATTTTTTCATCAAACTGCAATAATAAGTGATAAAACTTCAAAATAGTTAAAATTATTAGGACAACCTACAAATAGATAGTTCTTATATACAGCCCTTAATCAGAACTAGTCCCCACTGGGCAATGATTTGATTGAACTGCTTTTATCTCTGAATGCAGAATGGAGTGTTTGATGAAGTTTCACAGTTGTAGAAAACTGCATGAGAGCTTTTAGTGACCTCGCACATTTATATATTTAAATCTGTTTCTCTGAAAGTCAACTTTTTTTTTTTCTCAGCATACTAAGTGATGTAGGCCTGCAAGTCTGCATAAAATTATAGTTTGTCCCAGGGATATCCATTGCACCTATCCATTGAAAAGATGCCTAAGTTTTGTCATTGTTTACATCTAATTCATATACACTGATTTATGACTGATTTAATTGTTTTCTTCACTTTGGAATTGGTTTACTTGTGAAATGGCCTTCACATTAAGAAATTGCAGTATCATCTGCATCTCCAAATACAGAGTATCTGCACAAAGTCACTGCAAATTTCTACATCTGAAGGACACCGCAGCCTATTACACAACAAATTCTCAAAGTTAATGATCATTGCGTATCCATACACATATTCAAGCACATGTGAACCAAGACTCGGGACTGAATCTGCCTGGGGCCTACTAAAAATTATGGAAGTGTCATTCCTGCACGACCCTAACAGTGGGTAGGAGCTGCACTTGCTATGTGCACAAGCATGTTGTAAGTAGAATTAAAGTATTTAATGAAAAAACACTAATTTTCTAAATACTATGTTTCTATGCATTTTTAAAATATATATTGATAAAGTACTGAAAAATATTTATACTATAAAGTTAATAGGAATCCAGCTGTTTCTTCATATGAAGTTCACATAGTTCAGGTAAGATAAACAAATCTTTGTAATTCTAACCACAGTCTAGCGACTAACTTTCCTAATGCCCAAGGGAGACTAAACACAAGGAGTTAATTTCCATGATCTAATGAATTATTAACCATGAAATCTTTTTATCAGAAAATCACCTTTTTATTAAAATGCTAATTTAATTAATAGAATTTTGCTGTTGAGAATAGTATATATGGGATATATTTGTTCTCAGATATACGTTATTCCATGGACATTAATTATAACATTGTGATATTCCCTTTTCTATTCTGAACAGCTAGTAAAACCTGTACTACTAAATCATACTTAATAGGAGTGTGATGGTTGTTGCTTAGGCAACAGAATGAATAAATGCAGGTCAGACTGTGCTTCCAGAAAAAACAAAAGCAGAAATATAGTACAGAATGAATAAGAAATATGTCTTAACTGATTTTTAATGCATTGAACTATTAGACTTCTTCAATGTAAAGCAGCTAATCTATCTGAAACATTTAGGTTAATAAGATTTTGAACTCTAGTTTAATATGTAAACCGCTGTAATAAAGGTAAAGCTGTTCTGTCATATTAAGAAAGAATACAATTTACTAAGTTTGGAATAATCTGAATTTTTCTCTTAGCATAGTAGGTGTTTCTTCTCTCATTTCCCTATATAATTTCTAAGTTTAATTTTCCCTTTAATATTTTTGCTGGGATGAAAAAGAGCTTTTAAAACACTCGTTTAAATTTTTCAAGAGAGGCTTTTCTTACATAATGCTGATGTATTTAAAGGAGTGATATAAAAAGAAATCAGTGTTTTTTTTCCAAAAAAACATAGAAAATATTCGATTTCTGGCACAGACAAAAACTGAAATATGCAAAAGCATGATGAATGGTGAAATCAATAAATCGGAAATTATAAAACTACTGCAATTATACATTTTTAAATTACAACACAATTTCACAGCTCTTTTATTGTAATTGGATTTATGTGTCTAATCTTCCATTCAAGGCATGCTACCTTAGCTAATATTAAGAGTAATTATGTATTTCATCTGTAATATATCAGAAAAGGCTTAAAATTACCAGAAAACACCGGCTAACAGAGAAGTATGCAAGCAAAACTTAATCTGCCTGATACGTTAGAAGTTTGACTTGCACATTGCATAACAAAATCTTGTATGCAATTTGTATGCTTATATAAGTAGAGTAATACGAGATGCAGGAAAGTCACATAAATTCCCTGAGACCATGGTTCAGGCCCCTCCAGAGCCGGGATTCGACTGAAAAGCCCTCCAGGGCAGTTATTTGACTTCTCTGGTGCTCATAATTTACCTGTGGTAGGTGCACCCCTCTGCATTTGTTATGCCACCTACAGCCTCGTGTGAACAGTTTCCTTTTGTAGCCTCTTTAAGACTAAATGATCACCTACTTATGTAACTAATGCTACAACATATATAAGAATATGTAGTTACATTTTGGGAAACTGCAGCATGATACATTTTTTTTTTTCTTCCCTATATTGCTGGGCAGACAGCATAGCTTTGTTTTAAAGAATATTTAAAGGTGCAGGTGACAATGATTTTTACTGATCTAAGCAAATGATCACATGGTAGCCATAAAAAACAGGAAGAAATGTCTACTCTATTATTATGTGGAAATGGCAGAGATATGTCTCCTAATTTTTTGATCAGTAGTCCAAAGGCATATAATAATGTTGGCAAAATAATGTAAAGAGGAGGGACACAACTCGTGTGATGATTTTACAGATATAATATTCATGCCCTTTCACTTCTGTTTCTTATATGGCAGATAAAAGTTATGAAAAGTTAGAATTGTTCCAAGATATACATGGATACTTAAAATATATTTTAAAGGCATTTTAAAATATTTTTAAAGGCTTGATACTTTTAAAGAAATGTAGTCGGGATTTTTGGAAGAGGCTCAAGTAGGAGGAATACTGAAGCAGGTAGAGAAGTGATTACATAACAGCTTTACAAGTAAGCTTCTCTCTTTACTGTCAATATTCATTTCAATGGAAAGTTTGTGCATGACAGGTCTGTTACTTTACACCACATGGTGATATGGTAAATCCTGACCCAACTAAAATTTCATTTCTTTTAAACATTCCTGATAAATGCCTAGAGTTAAAACATTAAAATGGAACAATTAATAGGAATGCATTACTTTTTCTCTCAGGGCATAAGTTTCAACAAGTGAATCCCACAGCCTGATTATCTAAGATGCAAAAATATTTAACCAAGACATCCAGAATTACTTGCAGAGAGAGTGCATTTCATTAAATAATTTTCTGTTATGAAAATACCTCTCAAGGCAAGAGTGGTATTGCATGTTCTTTAATTATCATTACAAGTTAACGATGAAATAAAAGTAACAATGTGATGCACTGCAGAAAGGGGTGTTTGCAGCTTTTTCATACTATGAAAATTCTGCAATGGATTAAAAGAACTGTGCCTTTTTCTTCTTCAATTGGAGGATTGAGGAGGGAGAGAAAGAACATTAATACTCAGTTTTTATTTTACCAAATTTCAGGCTAGACTCTTTTGTAATGTGTACAGTCTGGAAGGTTATAAAAGGTTATAAAAAGACAGTTTATATATTAATTCAGCTACAGATAGGAGAGTGAAACACTAAACTAGATCTTAGTGCAATGCAGAATAGCTCTAAGGTTTTACGAGCACATACGAGACAGACAAAAAAGGCAGCTACAGTGTATGTACACAGCCAGGCACGGAAGATTTCTTACCATGAATTGCACATTGTCAAATCCATTAGCCAGCAAGTGGTTTTCATACTGAGGTAGCCCAATATTTTCCAACCATTGTCCCACTGTCTGGACAGGGCATCGGGGTCCTGTAGGAGGGTGAAGAGGGAGGCGTTTAAGCAACGAATAACCATCCACTGGATAATAGCGGTAGTCCTGGGCTGAGAGGTGGCATTGCCACATCGTGTTCCTGGAAAAGTTGGTATCAAACGAGCCCGCCAGCTTGACAGATTAATGTTTTCAGCAAACAGAAAAGTCAGAAGTAAAACATAGTTTTCAGGGCAGTATATAACGTAAGGTCTGATCGCAGCTCTACATTTCTTGGTTATTAATCTTTACTACAGACCAGTACGTCATACAGTAGAGGAAAAAAAAAAAAAAAGGCATATCAAGCTGTCAGCTAAGCTGCTCTCCGTTATGTGTGATTGTTGGAATACTCCACAATGAGCAATGCACTGCCAGCAGCAAGAATTCTTTTTATCAAGTACTCCTACACTCATCAGTATGCAGCTCCATGCTTCTTGCTCCCCCTCGCTCGCTCCCCTTCATTACCCAGCCTAGGCTACACCTCGCATTTTCAATAATAGCCATCAGATAAGGCAGATTTTTTTTTTGTCTGCAAGCTGTAAGCCTGCTGCTGCTGCTTCCTCCTACACACCCATCCAAGCGTCAATCTTGAATGATGAGAGCAGTCAAAACAAATGCAGAAAATAGCAAGATTCAAAAGCAACCTAGAGCACTTAAATCTGAATAGAATCTTCATACCAGCTACGCTTTACATATCTATTTGTTGTAGATTTTTACATTTCACAAGACATTAAGAAACACAGTACTTAAAGCATAGCCCATGGCATGGTTTACTACGCCTTCCCCTTCCTCCTTTTAATGTAAGATAGGTAGGGGTCTGCATCTCTGCTTATATAATAGCAAAACCCTTTAATGAATCAATAATGAATATATTTCACCTACTCTCTCGTGTAGTACAGCAAAAGACATAAAAGGCACAACAATTTTAGTCAAAGTAATTAGATTATCTGCATGATTACTTCAACTGTAAAATTTAAGACACAAGAAAGCCTTCATGCCAACATATAATAATTCAAATTGAAAAGGTCACCATTTCAAATGAATAATTAAAAGAATAAAATTGTAAGTTTATACCCTTTCTTACAAAAATGTGAATGATAGCAAGTAGACATAAGATTTGCATGATTTCTAGAGAGGATTTAAATTTTTTCAACTATAACTGGAAAAAAAAAGATTATGAATTTTAAATGAGCGGAAAATTCATTTTCTGCATAAGAAACCAAATATCTCATATGTATTTTATATCTACATTTCATCTTTGAGACAGTTTCTCTCGAGATGGAAATATTTTATTCCTTTGTTTTGAAAGGAATGTTTACTAAACTTTTGTTTTTCATAACCATATGAAAGGACTTAGCAAAAAAAGGCAAGAAATGGGTATATTCAGGGTACAATTCCAGAAGGAATCCTGTCAGTGGTGCTTCATTATTGAGCAAATTAATTACTTTTTTTTTTTTTTCTTATCCATTGCGCATCTCGAGCAATGACCATCTCAAAGGAGGAATGTAATTCCAGGCATGAGGAAATTATAGATGTTTGTCAAGGGGATAATATGGAACTGATAGTACTATGGCAGATAATTGTTTCATAGAAAACCAAACCTGCAGTCTGACCAACACATTATAATACAATGTCTCTTCCAGTGCTAGGCAGAAGGTCCCTGAGCATTCACAAAACAGATTCTAAATATATAGAATTAACAATATTTTAAGAGTTTCAAATCTAATCTGACTAGTCCTTGGACTAAAACTTGGATGACGTTTCACTTTGATATTGCTGCCTGGATTTTTGAAACATCACATGCAAATTGAAGTCCATAATAATTTTGTAGAATAATTTTGGTTGAGCATAGAAAATCTTTCATGAAGTTGGAATGTTGCTTAAGGTCTCTTATAAGATTTTCTGTTATTCCAGGTATTCTTACTGACTTGATAAATTTACTACACAAAGTGTGAAAGGTTCATTATGTCTTTGAAAAGAACACTGAACACTCACCAGGCACTGGTAAACCTGCAGTAGCCAAAGAAACTTTTAGTAGTTTTCTTATTGCTAAATGTATTTCAAATAAATGAATGGAGGATTAATTTTTTCTCAGAGAAAGCAGGTACACCAAACTGACAGGAAAACTAGGTCTGATGGAGATAGAAATGCATTTGTTCACACAGGTCTGCAAATCATTCCTATTTTTGAAAAGTTTTCTCTACCATGAATGAATATTTTTGCATATAGACAGATCACAATCCCTTCAGGATAGTGCCCAGGCATGAAGAAGGGTAGGCTATGATGAGCTGAGATAAAAGAATAAAAGAATAAAATCGTAAGTTTATAGGGGACATCCCCCAAGTAGACAAATTCAAAAGGCTGGGCAAGATCTTCAGAGTGAAAACTGAGAATAAAGGTATCTTAAATAAGATGAGAATTCTATCCTTTCTGATTTTTTCTTAGTTGACTGAGAATTAATAAACTTCTTTCAAAAGGATTTCTGATTCTGTCTTTCCCTTTCCCCTGTAAGCAGAAAAATTCATATCAGAGATCTTGTAAAGCATAATCCCTTTGAACAGATTATGCATGACTGGCTCTTGTATTTCCTATAAATGCAGACACAAATGTCTCTGCATTGTGTTCCCCAACACCAAAAATCTGCTGCCCACAAAAAGGCACACAATAATCAATATACTAGTTTCATGGTCGAACTGCTTCTTCCTTACCTTACTATAAACAGCATGGAAGCTATGCTGCCAGTGATGAGCGCTTGGCTCAATGCCTAGCAACAGTGTAGGCAAAATTCAGTTGCTGAGTGGCTCCCCAGACACATTTCCTCATGTAGCTGTTGGTACTGTGTCTAACTGTCTCCATGGCTCCAGCCCTGGATGATTATAGCACTGCTGGCCCCACTGTGCACTCTCTCCAACTCTGTCCTTTGCCAGTATAACCACGACGCTGAACCCATCAACACAATATAAGGTTGCTCAGCAAGGGGAAAGAAAGCCAGGAGAAACAGTCAGCTTGCTGCCTAGTCCTCACCCCTGACTATTTTTTGTTTCATTGCTAAAGTATCCTGTTATCTACAGGGCTTTTCTTCCCTCCTTCTTCCACCAAAGGTTATAGCAAGGCAAAGGCAGGCACAGAGCCAGGACTGTTTGGATTAGGGAACTTGCAGCCCTTTAAGATCTCCAGATCTTTAGCCACTTCAGGTGTTTTACCTCAGGGGGGCTGCTTGGGCAGTTTTTCCTTGCCAGTGCAATGGGAACCTGGAGCAGATGCTCCTGCTTTGAGACTAAAAGGCTGTCTCCTGATTTTTTTTAAGTCTATGACTCAGTGCCAGCCCCACCAGTGTGCTGCTGCAGGCAGTGCCTACACTTTGCCTATGCCTAAAGCTGGTGCTGACATTGAAAACACTCTGCAGGCTATCTGAGATGGTCTCACCTCGACACACTTACACACTACCGTGCTTTCCTGCAATTTCAAATGACAAAAATTCCATGATAATCCTTCTGTGATACCACAAGCAAAAAAGATGCATCCATTCCTACATGGGAGAACTGACACTTAAGTCTCTTACAGAGATAGCAGTACTTGGCTCTTTCTTCTCCAAGGCAACAGAAGAAGCACACTGAAGTGATGTCTGCAAGAAAGATGCCATCTGGTATGCTATACGATAATTTCTACAAGACATCTTGTTCCCAATGGAATTCAGAATATGTTTATTGTGGGGTTTGGAATGGATTGAATCTGTAATATCAGAGGGCACATGATTTCAAACCTGTTGTAGGGCAGATCTGCTCTAAATGCTAAGTAATTTAAGGGCCTCTCAATTTTATTTTTTCTACTATTAGCAATATTAATTTTTCTTGATTTTTTTTGTTTTTTGACTGAGGAGAATCATTACGAACAGAATATTTTAAACAATTCATTTTTGATATATGAATAACTGTAAAACATCGCTAAACTTAAACCCTTCTGGTGCTAAGGAAACAAAAAGTGGAGTATTTTAGTAGTGACTAGTAGTGACCAAAAAATTCTCGAGTAGAGAATATGAAAAAATGAATCATTTAAGTAAGCTGGCAGGTAAGTTTAGCAAAACTGGAAAAGAAATTGATGCTACAATAAGCACTGAAAACTTTTTTTTTTTTTAAATTAAAGCTTTCAGCTTCCTATAAAGCTAAATAGAATATAATTTCTGTATTTATGACTTCAGGCAGATACAAAAGTTACCTGTCTACATTGTGACAGCAGTTAGCATGGCAGGGTGTTCTAGTGAATAAACTAACCTAATGCATGTATCCCTGAGAGGACATAAGGATAGCTAGGAACAGGATGGTGTATGAGAAAAACTACACCAAACATCCAGCAGATTACTACAATTAAAGTTTATTATGGGAGAAGCATCCTAGGTTCCAAGAAAGGTATGCAGGATTCTGGTTTATCTCATGCATTTCAGTTATACTATAAGGCAGCCCCAAAGGTTTAGAGATTTTAAATGATCTTTTTCATGAAGCTCTGAAAAAAACGGATGCCTTGCATAAAATGTATAACTTCTCTCAGCAGCCTGACTCTTTGGATGATGATGGCACTGTGGAAAATAATATTTGGTGATGCTGAATATTTCTCTGAAAGTGCTTTTAGAGACATTTTTCATGGCATATACAGAAACAAAACAAAATCAACAGGGACAGCTTGAATTTAAGTAACACTATCTAGTATCTATGATCTAAAGGTTACATTCTATTGCTTATGTGTGGCTCAGAACTCACAAAAATAGCTCTCAGATCACAGTTAATCAAGCTAATGGAAAAACCCTCAGTGACTAGGAAAAATCATCCTCACAGCTCTTTTCTGATTTTTATACCAATATTGATTATAACTCTACATTACCACTGTGTAAGTGCTGTATCTTTAATAACTATAACCTCAAAGTCAACAAGGAAAATTCATTTTAGTTGACAGGTGATTTGTCAGCGGTGACCTGTACTTTGTGAAACACGCTGGCCCTTCTACATGTTTGCATTTCTGACTGTTGATATATTATTTACCCAGGAACAGCTCAAAGTACTCCACTGTATCATGAAACATACATTTATCACAGACACTTCAAAGTTAGAATATTTTTCATGTTCAGTTGATTGCTTTGACAACTTTAATTTGGCCGCCCTCAGAATGCATGCTGTTCAGTCAATGAGGAGCAGATCTTATTGGAAAATTAAAATACCTGTTTTCTAGAGCACAGCCACTGGACGAGGACTCATTTCTATTCAAGAATGTCATTACCATAATGCAGAGAAATATCTATCTATCTATCTATCTATCTATCTATCTATCTATCTATCTATCATATTTGGTAACATATATTACCATGCAGCAAGGCTGCTTGGGATACAGTTAATCTTTCCAGATTTTGATTTTCTATTTTAAATTAATAGATTTTGGGTTTTTTTTTTTTCTAAAGACATTGGGATAATCAAATATACATATATATATTATATAGCATTGTAACATGTACGACTTCAGTCAGATATATATCCTTGGCTTACAATACAAGATGCAGCTACTGAATCACAAGTTAAGAACAGATGGATGTTTTACTGCAAGACCACAGGATCAACTGCATTGGATCAGAGCACAGCTTCATCTAGCTTCATCATTCACCAGCTTCAATCACAGTGGCTACTATTAGATGACTGCAGAAGAGCATAAGAATAAGATGGACATCCAGCAATCCTTTCCTAGCATTTTCCCAGTTTCCAGCAATTTGCAGCTAAATGTCTTTCTGAAAGAGAAAGTGTCCTTATGCTTAATTGTCCTTCATGTATTTTTCTGGCAGTTTGGTGGTTGAAATATGGTCTAAGAAAGAGTCATCCTTATTCTGACTTCAATGGAAGTTAATAATATTTTCTGAAAAAAGGAGTTATTGTCTCAGAGCCATTTCTTTCCTTTTCTTGGGAAGTTTTACGGGATAATAGTAACACTACATTCACCACCTATGAGTAATCATTTTCACTGCTTTCGTCTAGTAAGGAAAAAAAAATCCCCTTGAAAATTTACATGACACCATGGCCAATCAAAATATTTTACTTAATTCAAAAATTTTAGACTACTGTTAAAAGATAGTACACTGAGTGCATGTATATAAAAAATGTATACTACATAGTCTTGCTAAAAATAGTAAGGAAGCTCAACCCTTTATCCTATAATTCCTGGCACCATAAACCCAAATTTATGTAATTTCAAATTTGAGCAAGTCTTTTTACAGCTCTGTGCTAAGCAACACTGGACTAGCAAACAAGCAGAACTAGGTAACACAGAACTGGGTAACAGAACTATTTGAAGAAAGTGCTCAAAAATAGATATCTGCACAGAGATATCTCAAGAAGTTACATACAGCTGTTGAATAATCTATAGCCTTGATTTCATAGATTTGGTAAGTGCTGCAAGGTCCTGTGAAGAGGTGTGGAAATGAGAAGCATTTACTGACACATATTTTTGAAATTCTGAAGAGTGAAATTATACATGATGGAAGATTAAAGATTTCTCCTGAGGTTATTTTATAAATCAGATTCAACCTGAGACAGTGTGGCACTTTTTTTTCTGGTTGCTTTTGCCTAGCTGGGTTAAGAGGCTCCCTTGCCCCCAGATTTCAGAGTGAACTTCTCCTTTGAACAGCTGATCAGGTAAATTCCCTTCTCTCCTTTCTATTCTTTCTAACTTAATTTTATAATTAATTTTCTATGCTCCCTGGTTAGCTCACTTCTTGTTCTTGTTATTTATGGTCATTTGCTCTTCTGTCATCCTTCACCTCCAGCTACTACAATTTACTGTTTTGTTTCACATCAGTTTTTTTCATTTTCAAATATTTTTCTCCCACTTCCCCTTTCAAATCTTTTAAAACAGGTTAAGAATTCATTTAAAAATGAAATAACATATCTGAGATTAAACTACTCCAAGATTTCTTTCAAGTTAAGAGTAGGTTGTATTTGGTATTTCAGGTAATACTAACTTAACTTCAGTGGTCAGTGGAGTGTGCCACCAGCGCCTGGCTCTGCCCAGCAGGGGCAGACGTCTCCTTGCATTTTAGGGAATAACTATCCATCTCTCTTCCTGACAAAAAGTCAGGTTCTCCACAGGAACTTGCCTTATTACACACAAACTCTATAACCACCTTCTGTAATATTTATCTCCTGCTAACACAGGCTCTGCAGCTCCACAAGAAAACTGCAGCATCTTTCAATGAATAATAAAGACGTTACTTGAGTGGGTGGCATGCTGGCACAGCTCTGGCAACTCACTGGACTGTTTGCATATGGATGAGCTTATATAAACCCAGTTCATCCTGTCTGTGAGCTCCCTCATGCCAACGGCTCTATTCTCACTCTCCCAGCTCTGGAGCCTGGGGTCTTGTTTCAAGGATCTGTGCTGACGTTTACAACACTGCAAATACCTCTAATGGAATTGTACTTAGTCCTGCATGGCTTTTTGTTTTAGAAATTGGAATGATACAGATGCAACTCTTCAGACAAGTTTCACAAAATGCATTCCAGGAATGATTCCTTACCTAGTTCATCTGTCAAGGCTAAAGGATCTCAACATGAGCTCAAGTGGTCCTGCAGGTACAGATTAGCTGAAAATGCACTGATCAGACTAGTTTCACCAATATTTTATAAAGATTATTGCAGGTTAATGATTATTTCCTATACTACAAAGTATACCAAAACTGGAGGTGGTTCAATAAGCAAACCCAACACCTACATGTAGCCTCACATTCTGGTTTAGAGCTATTTAGCCACATTTCTTGCTACTCGTTTCAAAGTTTTCAAGTACATGGATTTTCTTCTTGCACAAATTTGAGAAGAATGGCTGAGCTCTATATAAATGCCATACTGATACACAAATAGGGGGATTTGTGTACTGACAAAATAATGTATTCTTTAGAATTGTGCTCTATGAAACACTTCAAATAGCCTAGCAGAAAACAAAAGTAGCACAAAGTAACTGAGATAGGCCATCATACTCTGTAAATAGAAAAGCAAACAACAGAGTTTGTAAGAAATCTTTATCTAAACTCACACAAGAAGTGCAAGTATTTATTGTCAATGAATAATAAATGCACTTTAGAAATAGTTTCCAGAACAACTTCAGACTAAACGCTATTTTTAGCATTTAATGGAAATTCACATTATCAATCAATAATTCAACCTCAGCCATTCTCAGAATTGTAATAATACAATAACGTAAAATAAGGAGCAGTAATGGATCAAAGTAGAAAAACAGTTTTGTAAAATTCCTGGTATCATGAGTTACATTTTAGGGCTGGTGAGTAGAATATCACAAATAATTTTTGAAGGATGTGAAAGCATTCTTATGTAGTACCTTCCTGAATACAGGGAAATGAAACAAGAAAATACTGATCCTAGCATTAAAATAATGAACTCAGGTTAACAGTCTGGGTTAGAAAGTAAATGAACTCCCTTTAATAAGTTCAATATTCTGAATTACTTCATTTTCTGTAGGTGGAATGAAAACTAGAAACAATTTGGTGTGCTGTAAATTCTATAATAAGCCAAAGATTTTTCAACTAGCATGTGATGTTCTTGTGATTACTCAAAATGTGATTACTAGAAATATTAATCCAAAGATTCATATCTATTTAAATCCAAGGACTACTAGAAGGAAATATGAGTGAATCAGCTTAATTTTCAAGAAACCACTATTAATACAGTTTTAGTAGACTTAGATCTCTATATTATTTATGAAAGATAAACTTCATCATAGTCTCACTTGCCACAACATCTCCAACCCTAACATATTTTTGAAAGTAACACTCTTAGCATTTCATACAAAACACCACCAGAGATACTGAACAAAGTTTTAGAGATCTGCCACTAGAAATCACACATGAAAATAACAAACTGATTATTAAAGCCAAATCTGTAAAACCGATTTTGGAAGTTAGGAATATTCTGCTGCCTTTAAAGTATTTTCTGGCCACAGGCTGCAAAAGCCTCACTTTTCATGAGATATTTTTAATTCCATTGATGTGCTGATTCCTATTCTGCATATGTTTTTTCAGCCTGGTATTGAATTTGATTCTGCTTTAGAAATAAACGCTGTTCAATTTAGTCAAACAAATTGAATAATATATTAACATACATGTGTGTAAGTGGCTAAATAGTTGAAAGGTTCAGATTAAACATTAAGGAAAAAGCTGAACCTAAACATGTGATTTCTAAAGCTTTCAAGTAATCTGATAATTCTTTTCATATAATTTATCATGTCTTGAAAAAAATATCTCTTAACCTCTGGATTTACAGTAGGACGATTATTAGAGCATTATAGAATGAGGGCATTGTTGGCTTGCTACTTTTTAGGCACACCAGCAAGCACTCTGGCATTAACTTTGTGAAATGCAGCCAAAGTGTTCTTGTAAAGTGGAATGGTGAAAAGTGGAAGTGGAAACTTCCCCCACACCATTGTGGTTCAGTGGAGAAACAGGCAAGACCTCAGTTTTACTGGAAATAACTTTGAAAGTGTTCCAATCTTTTTTTTTTTTTCCAAGTTCTGAATCCCATAATCTTCCTTGGTTGATCCTTTTATCTCTTATCTAGATGGGCAAAGCTTAGACATATATGCAACCCCATGGTGGGAAAAGATACATTCTACACATCTCAGTGGCCTGAGGGACTGGTCTGACAGATGAGAGAATTGACCAGGAAGAGCAGAGTGCAGCATTAACATCCTCCTCAGAAATGTTTTTAAATCCACCTAAGTGTTAGGAAAACATTTACTACAAATAGAACCCAGGAGGCAACGTGAGCAATACTATTTTTTAAGCAACTTTCACAACAAACTAATTTGAGATCTAACATGATTTTTTTTTATCAGTGTGATTTTGTAAGATTAGGGCCCTAGGCAGGTATATTAAAACTTTTAAAGTGAGAATAACTTTTATTCACTTACTTTTGATTTTCTGTAGAGAAACATAGACAATTTTTCTAAGCACTGACCCCAAACATACTTAAACATCCTACTACTGAACTCTCCATTTTACTATTATTTGTCAGTATTTCTGAGCTTCATGCCCTTGGAAGTCACTGAAAATCTGATTTTTTGTCTTGCATTCTATGTATTCACGCCATTCTGCACTCTACCTCAAAAAACATAGTGGAAGTGTATATAATATAGCTCTATATCATGACATATTAACATACACATCTTCTTTATAACTCAATATATCTCACTTCTTCTAGAAGGAAATTATATATTTGAGAATATTTTAAAAATACTGAAAGAAGGCTTTAATAATAGTGGTAAGCACACTATTTGAATTTCCATAGATTTGAGTAGCATTCAAACTCAATGTGTGTGTGGTCACAAAGACTTCTTTTTAAACCACATTAACAATAGAATGGATGGATCAGCTATTAGTTTAAGAACAAAATAAAAGAAGACATGGTAGGGATTCAGCATGCATTCCTCTTTCTGAGAATAAGTACTTCTAGAAAATAAAAAAAAACCCCTTTAGATCCGTCAAAATTTTCCAAAGAAGAATACATTGTTTGTATTCTGTGAGGGGAAAAAAAAGTTTGGTTTCTCAGAAATAATGGTACAGCAGACCAGACTGCTGATGGTTTTAATTTTTATTTTTTAAAAAGGAGAAAATTTCAGTATTGAAATAGGGCCTTAATTTCCTACGCTGTTTTAACAGCATGTTACATCTGATGTGGGAAAGTACCACTGAAAAGTCCCAGCATATAAGTCAGTCAAAATGACATTTCAATCCTCCAGTTAAAAGAGAATTTGTAGAAGACTCCTCTGTTCAAGCAGTCCTGCTGCAGACCAGGTCTGACAGCCAGTAGTAGACTACACCAAAATTGACAAAAATTAAGCTATACATTTACTCTCTGATGGATGTCAATATTTATGACATTATAGTTCCATTTCCCTAAGTTTCTTTGTTTGCTATCAATATTCTCTATTCCTTCTAGAAGGGATGTGACAGAAATAATTTATCCAAGTCTGTGAATATAAAGACTGAATTGCTTTGCAACAGTTTTGGAAAAAGAAGCCTAACACTGAACAGAAAAAGCATGGACAGAGATAAAAGCTAAATGTTGATTGGCACTCATAGAGAGAGTGGAAATGTAAAAAGAAAATGTATCAGAGTTAAAGACTACTTTGATAAATATGCTCCAATGACTTACACTTTTACTCTATTTTCAGCTTGGCCTGAGTCTTCTGTTGTAGTAGGCTGTTTCAAAAAAATGGTTTATGAAGAATATAGAGCTGAATATTACATTTAAGACACTACAGGGTAAAATTGCTAATACAATAGGAATACTTGAGTATAAGAAAATAAAATAAATGCCTGCAGCTTTTGCATCCAACTCCCATTGCATTTGTTATAAAACATAGCTAAAAGCTCTACAATTATCTTGCAGTTCACCCAGTTTCTGTAAGGTTTGTTTTGGGACTAAATACACCATTAAAACAGATACATTTTAATCTCTTGTTTAGGTTTTTATGATGTAGAAGTAAAAAAAAAAAAATTACCCCAAATATATGTGATAACTTCCGTAGAATTTATATGATCTTTAGGTAAGTTCAGTGACATGCAATACATTAGGACTATCATGTTCTCAGAAAATAAAGGCTAAAAATATTTCTTCCTAATATTTTATAGCTATATGCCTTCTGTTCTCCACTATTTTATAATCTAGATGATTGCATAGATTTAAATTGCCATTCAAATAATTTGAAGATATGATTGACAGAAATAGAAAGATTGGTATGAATAATGCAGGGGCAGAAATGCATATGTGAAGACACAGTGCCTCAAAGAGTTAAAGGCATCGTCTGTTCTGATAATCAAGGACACTGCTGGCAGTGGTAAAACACTAGGGAATATGTTCCTGTCAAGAGGAGGAGTGTGCTCTGATAAAACAACAGCTCAGACAATTTATCAGCAGAAGACCCTGCACTACAGCAACAACATTACAGCACATTGCATGTGATATTCATCTTTTTGTTATTGCAAAAGGAAGGCCTAAAATATCTGAGAAAAGGAACCAAAAAAAATGAGTGCCGCTGAAGAAAATTTTGGATCCAAAGGGCCATACCACAGCAAAGGTTGATTCCTAAAGGCCTATGGAAAAAAGCTTGCTTGTGCTAATCAAAAGGAATCCAACAGATACACTAAGAATGCCACAGTCAGCCTACCACAACACACAGAAGTTACCATGGACAAGCAACTTGGCCACACACACATGCACACCTCCTTCCTCTTGGGTTCTGAGTGTGACAGGCTCCATACAAGAGTGGGACTGACTGAAAACAGTTTTACCTGAAAGAAAAGTCACTTCTGCCTTCTGTAACATTGCATATTGACTTTAGTTATGCAAATTCCCCCCAGCTGTTCTGCCACTGCAGATAAAATTCCACACTCCAGTTGTTGACAGGATACAAGGAAGGGCAGAACCAAACATAAATGTGTGGTTCTCTTTCCTGAACTGCAGTCCCATAATTGTTGCTAAAGAGTTCAAAGACTTGCAGCTTAGTAATTTCAGACTGCATGTGTATTTCCTATTGAGGAAGCATCAAACAGCACTGGCAGCAGACACCAGCTGCTGGAGCTGCCTTGTCTCATCAGCTACAGAGGCAGGTTCCTTCTGTCTTTTTTGCCAGCTATGATATTACAGGTATTTTGGTCTTCTTGCACAGCTTCCCTTCAAAGGGAAGTTGGGAGAGAAGTGATGTTATCCTTATTGTACTGTCTGGTTGTTGTGGTTGGCTATTGCAAAATTATAGTTATGTGTTCAAAACTGTAAGCTTAAGAGGTGTCCTTCTCAGTGAGAAATTTCATAGCTCATTTTATTAAATTCTATTAAATAACTCCACTTTAATAAAGATCTTATTTTAACCAAATGGAGATTTTAAAAGGACAAAGTAAATGCTGCAAAACAGGAACTAAATTACAAAAAAATATATACTCTTAAGTCTATAATGTACCACTGTGAAATCTGCCTTATGTCAACATGCCTACACATATCCAATTAAAATTCTGCCTTAAGTACTTATATTTTATCTGTTTTCAGCTCTTGGAGGAGGGAGGATATTAACAGCTTTGGAGGAAAACCACTTTGCCAAAACTGCAACCATATGGCAGCAAACAGAAAAGGACCAGCCTAACAAGGCTTCATTTGTTAAAAGAAAGTTTGACTTTTCAGTTAATATATTAGCTTTTACAGGCAGAACCACTCTAGGGATGATAAAGGCTTCATGTCTGAGCAGTGGCAGTGGAAGAGGGGGAAGACAGGAAACCAAAGCATGTAGCTTCAGGCAGTCAAGGGTTTTGCCCAATTTCAACTGTCTTACAGCTGTACATGGTGCAACATGAACCCTTACTTTTCTCAGCTTTTCTGGATGTGGCCCCACCTGATTCCATCTTTTCCTAAGCTGGTGAAGTCACGTGTATTTTATTTTCCCAGCCTTTGTGCTCAAACTAATTTCCCTCACAAATCGGAAAAGAAAAATTTCTTAAAATTTTTTCCATACTGCAAAGAAATCATCAATAATAGCCTTGTTTGTATCTGTAGAGAAGGTTAATAAACAAAGAAAATAACTTTTATATGATGACTGTCTGTAACTTTTATCCTGAGATGGAAGATTTGAGAAAGAACACCACAAAATGTATTCTAATTCAGTGCTCTGTGACCTACTGTCAGTCCCTGGCATTAAGTTTGGACTACATGACATTGAACCCCAAACATACAGTGGGCACATCGAGAAGCAATAAGGTCTTGTTTGTACAAAAATCTTGACATAAATGGAATTGTAGGTTTATTCAGAATACAGCACAATGCAGTAGAATCCCTGCTTTAAAATAAGATACAGCTAGTGCAGTTAACTCAGGCATAGCCTTCAGCATTCCAGAGTCCTTCTGGTTTCAAAGCAGCCCTAAAAGAGCCAACTCATGAGTCTCTCTGAAGCTGTACACATGGGGATACATACTGCTAAACTAAATATTCCACAAGATTTGCTAGCTTCCTTGAAAGTCTTTTTTTCCTCACGTGGTGTGATTCTGTTTCATATACCCCTTCCAGTAAAAAGCAACATTAATCTTTGAAAGGCAAGCACTCAGACTGTGTCATTGAGCAAGGTTTGTAGCCTTGATATTGATATTAAGGCAGAGATGCTGCAAGTGGTGCTAGGATTATCTCCAAGCACAGGAAAAGGCACTGCTCTCACAAAAGGGCAACACAAAACCCTGTAAAATACAATCTTCCTAAATGCAATAAGAATTGTTTATTTCAGCTGTAACAAAAAAGCATGACAGTATGTTTCAAAATAAAATTTTTGATCAAGAAAATTAAGGTAATTCAGTAAACTCTACCCTTTCTGCCTCTAGGTGGAACAATGAGAGCACTCAAGGGTAGGTACATTCTCAGCTGACCAAAAATATCCTGACCTGTATATACACAGCAACTGTTTAGTGCATTTATGGACAGCATGAAAAACAGAATTTACAATCAAGAGAATTATAAAACTGTAAATCACCCTCCATGTACTAGAACATATTTGACATAAGTGACTCTCTCAAAAAACTAAAATGATTGTTGACTATTTGGTGTGGAATGACTTTTAACAATTATTTTCTTACTCATTATTTTAACTGCTCTGATTTGACACAATGCTAGCTTTAATCATGATGATGATATGATATCCATTACTTATTTTAGTTCTTTTTTTTTTGAAGTAGATTATTTTTTATTATTCCTTTCCAAGTGATTTGCAAATATAATTAAACCCTGAGTCACATACCTGCAAACAGCTACCAAGTTACAGCTAACACAGGTTTATTGCTTTGTATGTCTTGAAAGACTTATTGTTGGAAAAAAATTGTTTATAACTAGGCAAAGAAAATATGAAATTTTAGTGTTTCTTCTTTTTACTTTACTTTGTAGATAGGCTCCTTCTAAATCGTGTTATCATAGTAGTCACAGAATCATTACAAAATAGACTCAAAGGGGTATAACCAGTGATCTATTCCATTCTGACTCAAGCCAAGGTCAGTTATATCCCAACTGTTATTTCTCATTCTAGCAACTATTCAAAATCTTGCAGATGCTACTGGATATAACCAAAGTTATAATCTTCCTAATAATAATAATCTATTTGGATGCTTCACTGTATCACCTTTATAATCTTGTCCTGCAGAACAGAGGAAATTCACTTTAGGTAGTTTTAGACAGCTAGATCTGAGGAGCTCCTCTAAGACACCAGTGCCATTTTACATGCTTCAGACATTTAGACATGATGATCAATAACAAAAAAATGCCTGCTTATCTAACTCAGCATTAATGGCTCAGATGTGCTCAATGCAGTCCACACTCCAGAAGTCTGAATTTAGACATTGCGAATAAGATTAATCTGTCTGACCTACCATTACTTTCATCAAGCTCATGCTTTCTTAATTAATCTGCAAGAAAAACAGGTGAGACAGTGTCAAAACCTTAAGGGAAATCCAAATACTGGACATCTACTGTTTTTCCCTTACCTAATATTTCCTATCCACTCCCAGAAGGGAATTAGATGGCTTTAATAGGTTTGCTCTTGGCAAATCCATATTGTTTATTACTTATTTCTTCTAGCTACTTGAAGTAGTATATCTGTTCATTGACTTGTTTATTAATTGAAAATAATTCCCCACATTCTTCTTTCTTTCCTCTTTTAAAGATAAGATCCATGTTATTCTTATTTAGTCTTCTGGTACCTGACACATCCCTCATGAAATCTCACAGAAAGCCACTAATAGGCCTAAGTTTTGCAGACAGTTAAGAAACCTAACCTATATAGTCTGTTCTTTCCTTATCTACAATTGAGGTTTTGGCTCTAGGATTAACTGTGGATGTCATACATTCACCGACAACCTCTACAGTAAACTCATGTAATAAAAAATCACGGTGTGCTTTTCCCTTCTCTGCTCCTACTCCATGCACCCTTTCCTTTCCTCCAGGAGCTTTCTAAGGTACTGAACAACTCTTTGTTCTTCTATCTATTAATGCACTAATATAATTATGTTATATTAAATCTTGCTAGGTGCTTCTCAATGAGTGCTTTGGCACTTTTGACACGTCTCTACACACATGTGCTATTCCACCATGTTTCATTAAGAGAAATTTTCCTCATTTTGCCTAAGGTGGAAGAAGAGATGAAAATTTAGCTCAGCTGGTCTTTTACACTTTCTTTTCACATTGGTGAAGATTGTACTATGGTCTTTTGTAGATTTCTATTGAAACCCCCACAGATTTGTCTTAAACCTGTGCTCTATATATTTCTTAAAATTAAATCTTTTAATTTGTTGATATCTACCTTTTTCAGCTTTTTTTCCCCTGGGCAGTCTGTCAGTGTAATTTCTTACACAAAAATGGCAAATAAAAACCTCCATTACTATAATGTGCAATGTCTTTGGAAAAGATTCAAGAACAAATATATTCTTCACTGCTTCCCTGGACACCAACAGATATTTAAAAGCTCTATCTAATCCTATTTTTGAGATCTCAAAGCAACTGGTTTTGAAATACAAGCCAAAAGTTCCTCTCTTCTTCCCTGCTTCTATATGACTGTACTGCTATTGTGATATATATGATAACATACCTACAATGTAAATTTTCTTGTAATATTCAATTAGTTCTTGTTTTCCTCATTAACTCTTCAGTTATTTCTTCTCTGTTCCTTGTTACTCTACCATTAGCATGCAAACAGCTAAGATACCATGCAAACTGACCCATGACTTTCTCTAGTCACTTCTTTAATCTTGTTTTAAATCATCCCAGGGACAAGATCTATGTTCAAGTTGCCTTATTTAAGATTATGATTTTTCTTACCAATTGGTTCGCATTTTAAATTTCTCTCAGGAGAGAGAAGAGTTACATTTAGGGTGTTATCCAACTGATGCTAGACTTGGACATTATCTTGAATCTTCAACTTCTTTATTCACTGCCACAGAGCCTGATAAGAACATTTGATTTGCTAGGATAATTCTTAGCAAAATAATTTTTAGCATTATTATTATTAGCATTATTATTCTTTATCCTATGCTAATGATTGGTGGACTCCTTTGTGATTTGGAAAAATTTGACTTTTTGAAGACACCCATAAGCCACAATTTAAGTGCCAGGTGGTGTAGATGTTTCCACATCATCTTGAGTAGAAGATCAGTAGCCAGCAGCACCTTTCATTTCCTCTGGGTACCAGGGATTTTTATTCCTTGGGCTAGTGTTTGGGGGTTTTTTCAGTTATCAAGAGTTGTTCTTACTTGTTTCCTGGTCAGCACTCTTGCTTTTAATTAGTCAGAGGACATCAACAGTCATCTTCCTCTCTGTAGTTTTAAGTTTGCTCCTCCAGTACCTGTTTTGTTACCAAATGGAAAGCTCTGCTTTAATTTTTTTGTTCCTGAATGCATGCTGTGGATGAAATCCTCATGAGCATACTCAGTTTTGAATCTCTCCTTTTACTGCTCCTCTAATTGCTTCTTAAGAGATTTCCCTGGAGATCCAAGTGAAGTCTTTCCAGATACCACCAGTAGGAAAATATAGGCCAAAGTTCTGGCAAGTCTATTCAAGAATTTTATCACAAGATGTCATCATTGTCTAATTTTAAATAAAGCTATTTAATTATGAGCATGCAAGATATTTCCTCTAAAATATTTTACACTAAGAATGAGATACTATGTAGTACAAAAAGCTCTTTATGATTGATCTAGTATCTGTGCTTGAATTTCACATATTTTTGTTTTTATTAGCAGTTCATGAAAACACTGAAGTATAATATGAAGTACAGGACTAAGCAAACACTAAAATGAAGGATTCCATCGGAAGCTACGTTTACTCTTCAGTATTACCAGGAATTTTGTTACTTGCTAAAAAGTTATTAGACAAGTGAAGTTGCTTGAATACAGCGCTCAATGATCCAGATGCTTACAGTTCAACAGCAGAAGTTTCTTTGATTTACACACTCTGAACATTAAAAATATTATTTTTAAGCTTTACGGATAAGCTTTTCCCACATACATTCAAGTAAAAACTAAAATCCTTCATATTTATACATAAACTGATGAAGTATTTCAAAATTATATTATGTGATACCATACTACTGAATTTTTATTCCTAAGCATAGGCCAGATCGTTACCTTTGATTGTGCTATGTTTAAGGAGAAGCCTGCTAGCAGTGAGAAGTAAGAACTCCTTATTTCCTCCTAGATAATCTATTACTTGGTTATTACTTACCCAATAAAAAATAATGTACTTGAAGTCTAACATTATAGTAAATCAAGATGACCTGTTACAGGGAGAAATGATGCATCTGACTCTATTGATATTAGAAGGTTAATTAATTACTTTATTATATTATTCTATACTATATTACACTATATTATACTGCATTTAAACTGAAACTGCACAAGCACTCAACTCAACAAAATCTTGTGACTGTCTGCTGACCGACAGTCTGAACATGCACTTGGCCCTGACAGGCCAAGGAAACAAAACACCACCACTCTGGGTAAACAATCTCCATATTGCATTTTACTTTGGCACAACACAGGTGCAGCAAATGACATCAGAATTGTTTTGATCATTCTTTTCTCTGCTTCTCTCAGGTTCAAAGAATGTGAATCCCACATAACATGTTTGATGCATGCAATTCATTTGATTTAATAATAGTTCCCTTTGCTTTGCTGCCTAAATTGTGTTTGACTAAATCTGGAAATGGCCAAAAGGAATGAAAAGTGGAAGACATACATGTGAAGCTGCATATATTCAGGTCTATAGTAGAAAGACATGCCGTTATTGCAAGCTGCATGTAAAGCAAAACTGATAAAATTTAAGGAAAGATAGCTGTACTTCGATTGATCATAGCTTGATGACTTAATTAAGAGCAAAATCAAATTATCATCCTAAACTAGCTAAAGACTGTGAAGAAGTTGACAGGAAAGAAAAAAAATATTTGTGTTCAGAAAGCTGCACACTGAATAGAAAGTAAGTAAGGACTCAATGTCCACTCTTGGAAAAGAAGCAAAGAGAGGATCTTCTGCCATCTGCAAGGGTTGAAACCCCAAATGCCATATTTCTATGTCAAGAAAAATAAATTTTGCAGTAGAAGTGCAAAATGGCTGATGACAAGAGTTGTAAGGTATTTTCTGATCTTAAAAAAGTAAAAAATGAAAAGCAGTAGTCAGTCATGGGAACAACAGATAGAGTAGTATTTACACATCACCAAAATACGGAAATTTTCAGACATATACTGTTGCTATTGTCTCCCTTTCATGGCTTTTACTTGCTCTGCAGCTTCTTACCCTACACCCAATATTGCCTTTGGTGCCTGTGTGCTGCTGTGGGAAGCTGTCCCTGGCTGGATGCCAGGTGCTCAGCAAGCCACTCCATCACTGCCCTGAGCAGGACAGGGCACAGGAGAGAATAAGACAGAAAAAAACCCCTTGGGTCAAGATAAAGGCAGTTGAATACAACAAAAGAAAAGGTCTGTGTGAAACCAAAGGAAAACAACAGATTTATTCTCTACTTCCTATTAGGAGGTGATATCCAGCCTCCCTCTCCTTTTTCTTAGCTTTTATTGCTGTACATCCCTGTATGGTGTGGAACATTCCTTTGCAGCTTGAGTAAGCTGTCTTGGATATGTTCTCTCCCAAGGTCTTGCCCACCCTCTTCCCACTGGCGAAGGGGGAGTTTTGGAGAGGCAGCCTTGGTGCTGGGTGAGCACCAGGGTGTTTGACAGGTGAACACCTTTCTAGGTACCCATGCAAAGAACTGTGAAGGCTGCTGTGGAAAAGATAACTCCATCTCCAGCAGACCCAGTACAATTAATATGATAAAATATAAGATACAGAAAACCCTGAATTATTTATCATATCTTCAGAAATTATTCACTGTCTCCTAATGTGGAGTTTGTCTGTGGACAGTTCTGTTTTCCAACGTTGCAAGTTGCACAACGAACAGACTGCCAGAACAACATGCCTAGCATTTCTCATGATATTGCCCCTTACTCTTTTTAGAAAAAAAATAAGCTGAGTTTGCTTGTTTTATCTGCAATTATATTTGCATTCAAATCAGTTATTTTCTCTTTATCCTAGATCCCTTTTCACTGCAAGCTACTGCTAAAATAGCTGTGTCAATTATATTTAATTGATAAGACACAGTTTCATCCTGTATATATGTAATGTTCCATGAAATGGACAGTTGTTCAAATATATCCTTTTCCCAATTTTAAGCGATAAGGTACATAACATCCTGCCCTATATATAAACCCAATGCAATTTTTAGCAAGGATGTACCAGTACAGCTGAGTAACACAGCTTTGCCTCAGGACTAAATTATTTGGACATGCAAGTCAGTTTTCCCTCCATGAGTTACGGAGAAGACATAATAAAATGCTTTCAAAATTCTTATCAGCACAGTTGCACAGGTTTATGCTGACAGACCAACAGGCTAAGCATGACTTAGGGTTCTTAGTAGCAGAGGTTTTCAAATTTTCCCATCATTGCTAACACCAGTCACTGTCTGTCAGCAACATTTTCATCCCTGTGACAAATATTTCTTCGAAGCAGCATTATATAATACAATACTTAAAAAAGTGTCAGCACTTAATGGATTACATATACTAGAGTTCCATCATTCCAAACAAAACCTCATCTGAAAAAGATTGTAAAATACCCCCCTAGAAGAAAGGCTTCAATACAAAGACATTAATGGAGTACTTTTTCTGGTAAGATTTCAAAACAACATTAATGACTCCAATATGCTATTTAAAGCAACAGCTCCAGGACACTGGGCCTAATGCATCTCTAACAGTAAACAACACAGATTCTGTTCATGGTTATTCAAATATCTACAAATTATTTCAACACAGTGGGTTACTTAGCAATGTCTTATCCACAGTTTCCCTATGGACAATTACGTCAAAATTAAACAATAGCTACTTGTTTTTCCTTACTTGTAGCGTGATCTTTCATCTCTCCCAGTCCAGTATTAATTCCAGCATCTATTGAACTCATGATTTTATCAATCTACAAAAGAGAGAACAGTGAAACAATTGTGGGATCCCATCTTCAGTATTTTATTTTAGTTTTTCATGCATAGAATTATGGCATTATTACCCTCATTATGAAAAAAAGAATCAAAAATGCATTAATGAAAGGTAGACAATTAATTACTCCACTTTGATTTGGAGATTGCAATTTGATTTGCAATTTTGTATATTAGTAAAAACTAAAGCTTGGGACTCTATTTCTTTTTCCATGGTACAGTTCCTTACATACTGATGACTCTCGTCATCTAGGTATGACCAGTAGCTGTTTATTTAAGCAGCAATATTAATGAATGAAAAAAATATCTTGTATGTTCCAAAGTATTTAAAATACACACAATTAGATCATTTGTTCAAGTCATATTTCCAGAGAATTTCCTAGCCCTCCTTTCTTTCCATTTGCCCCAAGGGCAGTAAATAAGTATGAAACATAGTTGTGTCCCCACATACCACAGAACAACATTCTCTGTGAAACAACACTGCTCTGATCCCAAAACTTACATGTGTCTAAGGCACATTGAACTTACTAGGTCAAAACCACTGTATCTATTTTATGTTCTGTAAGAACAGGACAAACCAAAAAGTGAATCAAAAGGTAACTGTGGACTAAGAAGATAGACAAAGAGAAACACACTTTACTAAGCTTAATATTAGGACTAGTAGGAAAAGTATGTATTAGTCACTGGTGACAGGAGAAAGTTTGGAAATTATGACAGAATCTGAAGAACTTTATACATAAATATATACATTTATATATGGCAATTTTTTACTTTTAAGATCAAACCTTGATGACCATGTAGAAAGGCAAACTTGTACCTGATTCTAATCAGGATTTTATAATAACATATCCAAGTTGTAAATCTCAAAACTTGATATCCTTAGTACATCTTCAATGAGAAAGTATTTCCCTTACAAAAGTGACTTTAAATGCCCTAACATATCAGATACTTAGGTTTGCTTGAAACATTTTCCTAGAAAAATAACCAGCCACATAATCAAACTCAGGGTTCTTCCTGAACACAGTAGCACCCTGGAGACATATGAATTTCCTCACTGTAGCAGTTTTAAAGAGAAATTCTCACTTCTCTGTTGGAGCAGCAAAGATCCAAACATTTCAAACTCTTAATTTACCTCACTGAGATGGGTACTTCTGTGTCTGTGAAGAACCATTTACATTCTTGAAATTCAGCACAGGGAAAAAAGTTAAACATACGGTATCTAAAAATTAATTTAAATTGAATTCCAAACCTAAAATAAAAACTCTCATAAGGACAAGCATGTGCACTACAAATTCAGTGTGGAAATTTCTGTTAGTAGTTCTGAATTCATTGCTGCTATAAGAGTATTCCCAATTCACACAGCGGCCAGGTAAGTGCCAAGCATTTTGCACACAGGCTACACACTACTTAGAGGATTTGATACATAAGGAGGGTTTGTAGAATGCCCAATCAACTCTCTAATGCTGCCATTTTCTCCTGGCTCTTGCTAATGGGCACTGCCATAGCGGGAATAATTAGCAAATGGGTAAACAAAAGGCACAGTTACTAAGGGTTTTACCAACATTATTATTGTCAGCAGTGAGGGCTTTAGTAGACAATAAATCCAGTGCCACAAAAAGTTGCAGAATTACTTCTGGTTAACTTCATTCACTAGGGAAACAATAGACTTTATTGAGTGGGCAGCAGTAGAACAGAAATGCTTCGCATTTTGTGCCAGCTGTTGAACTCCCATGCAGTACACTGTGACATTCACTCTGAAGTTTGCAGTGTGGAATATTCACTTTTTATTTTGTCTCTGAAACTGAAAACAACAACAGTATCTTCACAAGACCATAGTACTTAAAAAATGAAAAAAACTTACTTCTTCCCACTCTGATGTGAAGGAAGGTGTTCTCTCTGAATTCCCTTTGGAGCACTGTGGCTTTGGCGTGGGCTCACTCCAATTGCTTCTTGCCTTTTTATCATTTGGTGGATGGGTGATAAGATTAGAATCAGATTTTGAAACATTTTTGCACAAATGCATTTCCAGCAAGGTCTTTGGTAAAGATCGTATTCTGCCCAGCGTGCACGCTCGCTCCACAAATCCCCCAGTGCTAATAACCCATTGTTCACTGACCCTTGGTGCACCAACCAGGGTATGATTTTCTGCTGGTTTATTCTTAGTATGAAATATGGTTCTGTTTACAATTGGTGGCTTTTTTTTCTTAACAGGAGGATCAGAGGTGCTCTCTTTCCGTAGCTGTATCTGCTGCGCTGCGTTCTTGCTCAAAATGCTTTTCTCCAGTGGCCCACTGCACAGGTTTACTTTGCTGTACAGCTGCAGTGGATTTTCAGGTGGGTCACACGCAGGTGATGATCCATGAAGTAAACCTGCAAACTGCTCAGCGGGGTGTCCTTCAGGAAGCTCACTTTCAGTCGATGTTTCACCCTGGCTACGTTGCTCTGAAATGAGAGAGAACCTTGTAAACATAAAAGGGTGTTAAAATACTGCAAACAAAAAAAAAATCCTTATTGCCCTCAAAATTACTTTTTAATACTGCTGGGTACATTCTTATGTAATGAAACAAAAGACAACTATGCCATGAACTGATTTATTATTCTCTTAAAAAAAATCTAAAATATGACTATATGACTATTTTATCTTAAAATATCTGCTGATAGAAGAATAGCCAACAATGCTCAGTGCTATATATAAAACTCCATGAAAAAACAAATTTATAAGATAAAATAGGCCATTGCTATTCCATCAGCTTGATGATGTCTCTTTTAATTTGCTATTGAGCTGAAATATGCAAAAATTATATAGTTTAGTATGATGAATTAGGTAGGTAGTTTGTAGGTGGTAAAATACATGAAGAATCATTATTGTCACGAGTATTCTTAGTAATTTTTCTTTTTATAGCCTTATGATAATAGGGAATTTACACTATGATGCCTTTTTACTGACAGTCTCTAAGGAATAGATTTGAGTGCTGTTTTTATTTTCAGGAACTTTTGAGAATAGTAATAGTAACCATTGGGAAAAAAGAACACAAAATCAAGTCTTTTCAAACACAATATGTAACTTAGCACATACATAAACACAAAAAGCAACCACAGAAAAATGCACTACTTTGGCAAGGTTTAGAGTGGATTATTAAAATTTTATGACTCTTTTTTACGCTTGTTGCTGAAAGACCTAGGAGGGGCGGAAAAATGGAGGTCTGAGGTGCCTCACTTAAAGTGTTGCTGGTCTTAACATCACTCTATCAACATGGCATTAAGTCAGCCTGTTCTACCCAGAATAATTGTGTCCCTACTAATGGTCACATCTCTATAACTACTTCATTAAAGATAAAAAAATTCATCTCATTCCTTCTAGAAGTTGTATGTTCTAGATGGACTCTAACTGCAGGACTGTGAGCACAGCAGCAGCTACCACAAGGAATTGAGCATAGCATCATGACCTAATGTGCAAAGATATTGAGCAGTTTTCTCCAATTAACTAAAATATCTGCTGACAAAAAAACCCCTAATCAAATCTCAAAATATCCTTTCTAAAAGAAAGCAGTGCTTGACTTTACAAATGACAGAAGAAAGATTTTGGTATGTACTTCAAAACTTCATCAATTCTTTTACTAGTCAGCAGCTTAAAAATATAAAATTAAATGTTTTTCTGTATATGATAAAATTCGAAGAACCTAAGAAAATACACTTTTCTTCTTGGAGAAACAACCGACTAGGATATACTTCAGACATTTTTGCAACCAAAAAGATGTGAGGTCTTATGAAGAAAGGTTAAATGTAGGATATGACAGAGCTTAAGGGATCAATAAACCTAGAAAAATTTGGTTTAGGGGAAAAATTCAGGGGGAAAGGAGGACATGGGGTATCCTATCTTTGATTTCTGAAAGTTGCTGATTTATACATATGTCTGCAATTTTGAAGGTGAACTCAAAATGAGGAAAAAATTATGCAAATAATTAGTGGCTTTGGTGCTTTTCCTTTACATGAAAAACTCAGTAGCTGAGATTCTGCTCCAGATTAAGACACATCATTTTTCTACATGGGTAGGAAGCATGCTAGCTCCTACCATAGTCAGATATCAGATTAATAAAATGAATGGAACCTATAACTCCCTGTGCTCTGTTTACTGGGCTAACTACACTGCCAGTGACTTATGGGAGACACCATTCAGTTTGTGTCCAGATACCTTCATGATATATCTGTCATGAACTGAATACTATTTTGATGTTCTAGACAGGTATCTCATAGCTGTGTATTGAACTCATTGAAGAGATAAATATTTTTTAATATTTAAAAATATATTTTAAATATATTTTAATATTTAAATCAGGAGGGAATAAATCAAGAAAAACAAAAGCTTACAGAACCTGGATTGCAAGAAATTCACTACTAGTTTTTCTACATCTATGTTACTAAATAGTACTGGCCAACAGCTAAGAGGATCTGAAGGAATTACTAGGCTCATGTCCTTTAAGCTAAACTCTCCTTAAGACAGAGCTGGTCCATTCAAATATTTACTGGGAACAGTCTCTTGTCTCAGCTAAAAGTTGCACTGTGCCGGGGTACTGTCTAGGTATTGGCCAAAGACTGACAAAACCCAAACAGTTTAAGAGTACAGACTGCCAAGCACCAGTGGCATCTCATGCCCTGATTTTGCTCAACTTATTACGGTAAATGACGTAAGTTCGTTCTTACTGAGAACTCCCATTCCCCTGTGGTCAGTAAATATATGTACTGGCTACTAGAAAGTGTGTGCCTCTCTTTCCAGCAGTGCTGCAGTGACAGCATATCAAAACATTAATTCTGGTTGTTTGAGAGTTGATGCAGCAGCAAAGACCCCGAATATATTGTATGAGCCTTTTTCAGCTTGATCTTTCACAACCCTTACTGTACTGTGAACACCTAAGTATATATATTCTACTTTAGGTAAAACTTTCATCTTTAAAATACCCACACAAATACTTTAAGGAAGTCAGGAAAAATTAAAACAAAAGTTGCTTGTGCTCCCATTAGTCTTCTTATGTGTTAGCAAGTAGTCCATTCCACTTTTTGTAAGATCACTACTAGTTTTCAAAAATACCCTATTTCATTTAATGTTGAGAATGAAGTTGCTCAATGAAGAATTTCTCAACATTTCCATAGTATCACAGAACTGTCCAGTTTGGAAAAGGCCTCTAAGATCATAAGTCCAACTGTTAAACCAGCACTGCCTAGTCTACCACCACCACCAATCCATGTCCCTAAGTGTCACATCTTCACATCTTTTAAATATCTTCACGGATTTATATTCTCCTTGTTCAATAAGAGTGGTCTTATTGCCTATTTACTGCATTTTTATGATGCCCACTGTCTAAGAAGTTCACAAATATGAACTCACATATTTGGTGAGACTGTAATGTGGTATTATGCTAATTTGAAAGATGGGAGATAAGGCACAGAGATATAATGCTGAAAATGCAAAAATGTTTAGGCGTTTGATTTCAGATTCCTCAAGATTTTCTCTGTTCAGAGTATTAAACATTTTTAAACACAGAATATTTTTGAAGCATCGTTGCTATTCATTTCAGTAGATCAAAAAAATCAGACCCTTAATGCGTCAATTTCATCATTCAAAAACCAAGGAATATGGTTAATGGCTACCTGGATAACCTTTGGTTATTGGCTACTTGGGTAACCTTTGGTCTGTCTTGACCAGAGTAAAAAAAGCCCTGGCAGAGACAGGGAGACTCTTATTAAAGAGACTTTTAATAAGAGCTTTATTAATTATGCGGCAAAATAAGCAAAGATCTTATAGCTATATATTCTTCATGATTTTGAGCCATGCAAACCACATCTATACTAGGCAACAAAAAAGACTGGGGCTGTTAGGAAAAAAAAATCCATGTGATCATGATGAAGGTTAAGGAGCAGGGAGCACTGCATGCTGCACTGCAGCCCTAAAACAGGTCATGCAGAGTGGTGCCATCTGCATCCCTGGACAGTTTCAAGACCTGGTTGGGAAAAGACATGTCTGATTTCATGATGACAGTCCTGCTCCAAAGAGGAAGATGGACTAGAAATCCTCCAGATATCCAAAAGTTTAATGAACCAATTATAATTCTGAATCTTCTGCCTTTTGAACTGATAACTGTTAAGGTTAATGCTCTTTGTATACTGACTTGTATTATTATTCTAGTTTCCTAATGCAGTCAATATTTAATACTTTGATGTTCAGCAAATAAGGAGAGCACTATATGAGATGGACTATAGCACTGCTCTAAACAGTACCGTAGTCTATCACTCCCTGTCATGTTCTAAAGAAATCACAGAAGGAAAAAATAAACCATACAACAGATAATCATAAAATAATTTCCTAGAGTATGTTTTTCTTTCTTTTTCCAAGTCAGTATTTGTTGACCTAAGACCTGAAATGTTAGATGTTAAATAAGCTCTTCAAACTGCATCATTATCTAAAAATGCAGATTCATTGTTCATGGGAATATCCAAGACCTCCACCTCAAGAACTTAAAGAATGAAAAGCTTTACACAGGATAATACCACTACTACACCCTTGCTAAAATAGGAAACTTTATAAAAAAATTTAAATCCTCGCTTTTAATAATTTCCCATCTCTGAGATAGACTTTTTTTTAATTGCTGCATATTTCTGTCATAAACTTCAAGAAAAATGATACTGAAATCAATATTTCTCCTGAGGCTTAGTAGCAATGCAAAAATGTGATATTTTATATATTATTTTCTGGTTTTAAACATATAAAAATAATTCTTATTTTGAATATTGCTGTGCATTGAAAAAACCCCATGCTATTAAACCACTTATTAATTCTTAATTTTATTTCTTATTATTATTATTTCAACCAACTTAACTGGCACCAAGAATTTATATAAATAATTACATTACATAGGTCTATACTCAGTGAACAGCCATTTAATAATGACAGCTTTTTCTTCTCCCAGACATTTGAGTAAGCTTTATGAGATAGAACTTTAGGAAAGGGGGTGAGGACACAAGAGAACATGAGAAGTTCAAGCTCTTGGACTCAATCCCAGTGGAGAGAAGCATTCAGCTTATAAGTAATTTTTTTTTTCTTTTTGCAAGTACACTAATTTTTGTAATTTAAAAAAAAAAAGCCAACAGAAAGAGATCTTGCTTCCTTACCAGATACTGCTTTTCTTACCACTTTATCTTTTTACTTGTAAATAGTATCATAATACCAAAACATAAACAGATGTCATTTCTACAGAACTTTAGTGTTATTACAAGTGCACGTACAGCTTATCCATCTGAGGATTACTTCTGAAAATCACTGTGATACTGCCATAGCTGTGTTACAAGGAAAACATTTACATTTGGAACTACAAATAAATTCAGTTGTGCCATAATCTCAAAGCCACAGATACATATTGCTATTATCACCAGTTTATATACAACCAAACTGGTATTTAGGCAGCAGATTGCAATTCAATCAGCTATTTATTTTCACAGCAATGCACCCCAGCACAGTTGCTCATGGTACATATATAGAACTCCATGGAATACCATTTCTCACTTTCAGTATTTGAGAGTTATAATTTACAGATGCTTCATCAAACTCAGATATTTTTTCCTGATTCTGACTCCAAGACTGCAGAGCACATTAAGAAAACCAGAAGCATACTGAATACTGTGAGTTTTGCATTCATGTAAAATTGGAAATCATCTTATTCACATTTGTATCTCAAGAGATTCCATGTTCCTAACTAAAGTACATTCAGGAGAATAACAGTTGTTAATAACACTAATGAAAAGAGCTGTAATAGATAAATTATAATGACAGAGTCAGATCTTTAACAGGCATTGCTGTTGCCATGGCACAATATTTCTAATGTAAAATAAAAATCCACTAGAAAATTGTTCTATAGCTATGGTAACAACTGTATTGTGACATGATTATTCTATTCAACTTCTGTTTCCATTTGATCCAGAAAGATGTTTTTAGCATCACACTTTGCACATGTGTATTATCTGCCCAAAAATGTATTCTCAACTCCCTTTTCCCCACATTCAGTTGACTGCTAAAACCAACAGTCAGAACTGAGCAATATTTGGAAACTACCCTCTTAAAGAAGGATGGGTAAGCATATTTGCATAGTAAAGATTGCTTTGCAAGCACTAGAATACTCTCAGTAGTGAGGATATCAGCTGTATAGCCAAAGCATTATAAAAAGGGATGATCAGCAAGAAAAGGTATAAGATCAAGAAAATTCATAGTATTTAAAAACAGAAGTAGCAATACTCAGGAAGTCTTTATTTCACACAGCAAACAACACTGTGCTCTGACCAAGCTACAGCTCTGTGATTGCAGCACTTTGGCTGCAGATATCTTAGATGAGGCAGAACAATATTTTCTCACTCAAGTCAAAGTTATAGCAAGGTATAATGGACCTTGCAAAGGATAGAACAACAAGATTACTAAGGAAGTGGTGAAGATTGTGGGCTCCTACTGCCCCCAGCAACAACACAGAAGAGGAGCAATAGTGTCCAGCCAGACTGCAGTTTCTGCTTTTGGTTACTCCCAAATCTGGAGAAACCAGCAAAAAGTGGTTGGCAAGGTTGCTGTTGATGGTCTCCAGGCTCTGAGTCCAGGTTCCAACACTGCCATCTTCTCAAAACCCATTCCCTTAGAAGTCACAGCGAGCGTCTCTGTGGGTTGGGAGTTTGCTCTCATAAGCTTCAAAACTGCCAATTCACCCCTTAGCATAGCAGTCTGCACTTGACTCTGTACTGAGGGGTTTTACTGCCTCACAGTCTCTACCTTCATCTTTTCCCCATGACCCATCAGGAAATGAAAAGATGAGAAAGATTTTCAGGAAAAGATAAGGAGTTTTCTGAACATTGCTTGCCAGTATCTAACGAAGAAAAAAAGCTTTGGGTGAGGAAGGATACTAGGCAGTTATTACTGCTAATTCCAACTACATTATAATGCCTAAATATAGTCCTTGCCCAGATTTTCAGCAATAGCAGTGTAATCTGGTACAAACAGAGTTAATTTTAGCTCTTATTGAGCTGTTTTGTCTTTTCTGTACATCTTCAGGTTTTTTTGATACATGTATATTCTGTACTTGAGGAGGACATAAATGTAATTTTCATAATCACATAAAGGGTTAACCTTTTACTGCAAAATTCAACACAGACAAAAATAAAGAGCTGCAGCTGCCACCTCCATAATGCCGTTTCCATGAGGATTTCTTTCTATATGACTATATAAGGCTTGGTTCCTAGACATTTTAAAGACAGACAGGCTCTCATGAACCATCACATTTTACAGCACAAAATTCTGCCTTATGCCTGCACATCAAAATAAGGATTCTTCAGAAAAATAACATGCTAACATTTTTATGGACTAAACATATTAGACTGATAAAATAATGGTCAACATCCCTCAGGTGAAATGCTGGACAAATTCAACACTCACATTCAAGCTAAAATTCTGCTGGAATGCTTCAGCTTAGCAATGCAGCAAAAGCAAAAAGAAATCCTCTCAGTGTGTCTGTAAGTTTTAGTGACTGTTTTGTAAGAAATTCTGAGAGCTGAATGGCAATGGATGTAAAATGTAATTCTGCAGAGAGATCACATATAATCACACTGAGAAATTCTGTGGGGATCTCTTTTTTCAGCAGAAAGCAGTTGAGTGGGTTGTGGCTGTGCTCAGAACATGCTAATTTGACAATATAGTATGGCAGGGTAGAGTAATACAAGAGGAAAACTTGGTACCCTTAATAACTAAAATCAGTGCAAAGCAGTATCAGTGTGATAGATGAGCTCTTGAAATCATATCCTTTGGTTGAAGACTGTAAAAAAACCCTGTTATATGTTCCACTCCTGGTATTTCACACATCACATGCAAAGAAGGAATGACAAATTCCTCCACCAAGTGGGAACAAACTTACGACATACAAGGCAAAAGAAACTGTAAGAAACAGTGGATGATTCTCAAAATAATGTTTCTAAAAGGAGACATTGCACAACAATTTTGTTTAAAAGGAATTATTTGCCCTAGCAACAACTCAGTTTCCCCCAGCATGAGACAAGGCCAGAAAGCAAAGAAAGTGTATGTTCTGCCATTTGCACTGACCATACATTTCTCTTTTCCAACCTTGATATAGAATGTATTTCTGATCAGAGCAGTGTTTTTAAGATATTTCAGCTTGTCTCTTCCCTCATTCCACGCACAAGATCATCTGTGCTCTTTTTCAACTTATGTTTCAAATCCAGAAGGAATGGAATTGGTGCTTTCATAAGAAATAATGTAAAATAAAGGTGCCCTACCCGAGTTTTTTGCTAAATCTATTAGGCTGTAGGGACAAAAAAGTGTACAAAAATTAAGAATGTACAGAAAATATCTCTGGCTGTAGAATGAAATTTCAGTTCTAGATATAGGTACATATTCAGTCATGGAAAATTACATTCAGATTTTAAACTCTATGTGGACCATTCACTGAAATTTTATATACTTGCTTACATGTGACAGTATTGAAACTAATCACTAAAAATCATACTCTTTTAGCAAACTTCCAGCTCACCATATTTTGTAGTTATAAATACTCACTGGGGAAAATGAGAGAATAAAATCAAATTAACTGTATTTACTTTCTCCAAATTATTTATTTGAGGGTTGAAAATGTGACAGGATAACCATTTAAATTCTTTTGAAAAGTATTTACGAAACATAAATGATCTTAAAAAACATTGACACAATAATGTGCAAAATAATTTATCTAAGAATAATAACTTTCTAGGTATATTTAATATCTCCAAAAGTTGTTTACTTTTCACAAGTAACTGTATTTACTTTAAAAAGTAGTATTACACACAGGATGCTTAGAAGAAGATGTGAAACAAAGAGCAAATATTCAAGTGGCTAAATGCAGACACAATATGGCCATTTTAGACACTACACAGCATCCAATGTGATTGCAAAGGCTGACGGGCGTGACACACAACTTGGAAACCTCTGTCTTTCTGGTGAAGCAGCAAGAGCTCAGAAACAGTATTTCTAGTATCCAAGTTGGTCTAGACACCTGGTTTGGCACTAGAATTGTTTCTTAGAGATCAAATGCCAGCATAGAAGGAGTACTGAGGGTAGATGTAGACAATACATCTCAAAGAATCCTTTATAGTAAGAATAAATAATTTCATGTGTGCATATACTCCATTTCAGAAGACTTACATACACTTACTTTAAATAGGAACTGAAAACTTGTTACTATTTTAAATAATGATTATTGATACTTCTACCAAAACAGCCATCAAGTTAAGAGTCCAGAACACCTGAGTGCCACAGAGCATGAAAGGCTAGCTGACACCAAGTCAGTTCCAAAATACCAGGTTACGATATTTTGGAAACATATGTGCATTTGGAACATGAAATTTACCTGCTTTAAATTAACTATGACTGCTAGGGGAGTAGCATAGTTAGCAGCCAATGTGTAGCTTTTTTTAAGCCACTAGGATGCAGAAAAGCACGTCTCAATTTTAGATACAGTTAAAGGAAAAACGAGCATTAGACTACAGTTGCTTAGACAGGGAAGAGCGGTGAGTGGTGTTGGAAGAAAATTACAAACTTTCATGCTCCACCACAAATGACACTTTACAGAGCTCTCTTACTATACAAATACAACCAAATAAACAAAAATATTATCATGAAAAACTGTATGATTCATCAGCTAGTTGCAGGACAGAAGCTCCCACAGAGACTGAGAGGCATAATTTAACATAATTAAAACCCCTCTTACACAACAAACTGGAAAGTCACGCAACACAAATGCTACACATAAAAACTCTGGATAATTTACCTTCAGTTAGGATCATATAGGAGTTAGAGGACAGTTAGAGGACAGTTTCACCTACTGAATAGCTGCAGCAACAGAGTAGATTACCACTCACCCCACTGCTCTTCAAACAGAAGGTACCACTGAGCAGCTCCAGGGCCAGAGCTGAGTGTAGGAATGGCTAACCTGCTTAGAGGGCTAATCAGCTGCCCCACTTTGGGCAGACTAGTTGAATTCACCTGGTTTATTTTGCTTGAGCTGGATTAAAAGTTCTCACAGAAACCCTTCTGCTGAAGCCACACCTGGGGACATTCTATGACAGAAGTGCAATGATACAGAGGTGCTGGTCACACCTCCAGCTACTTCCACTGAACTCTGCCATCCATGAAAGGATGATATTCTCTGCAAAGAAAGTGTGTTTCAGCTGCTCTCCCTGAAACACACAGGCAGATATCCCCCAAAGGCACCAAACAGCCTTGGTTTGCAAATATGGTACACCTACTAAAAATAACATTTTCTTAACTAGGGATAATAATGTACATTAATAAACAGTAGCAAGAGCTAATAAAGAGGACTAATTCATCAAGCTAAAAGCACTATAATGGTACAGCTTCCAAAAACATCCTCCAGACTAGTAGAAATATATATATATAAGTTTGTTTAAGAATCCAGAAACTGTAAATAGGAAAACAGAAACTCAGTCTAAGGGATCAGAATATAGACTAGTATTTGTGGGAATGACACCATTCTAGTCCCATAACCTATAGTCCAGATTTTGTTCAGCTAACAGTCTGATCAGAATACCAGGAATAATAGATGGTAGAAAACTCTTCTTTACCAAATAACCTCATCCAGTCATTGGCACATCTTTAATAAGTAAAGAAAACTTTTTATGTAATTAGATACTTTAGATTTAGAAAACACCTTTTTTTGACCATGAGTTATTTACTTCTTATCTACAATGCTTCAAGACAGGTGGTAACAAGTTCTTTAGGGCCTTAAACCAGATACATCTGAAGCAAGGCAAACCTAGAATTTTATTGTTGCTTAATTCTGCTCTAATTTATTTATGTTACACTTGCTATCATCAATAATTTCATTTACCTGTGAACTAAGGCCTCAAACCAGGTAGATCTGATCCTTCTATCATTTATGTATTTCTGCTATTTAAGCAAGTGTGCTTACATTTCACCTGAGGAGACAACAGATCACTGAGATCTTGCTTTGTAGATAAGTAGATGGAAAGAATCTCCATCAACAGGGAAGTTCCTTGTAAAAAGCAAGGTGAAGAGATACAGCAAGTTGTCTAATTTACCAAACATACCCATGAGAAATGAGAGTGCAGAAGTAGTTTGTTACATCAATCATAAGTAACAAATTATTGCAGAAACAATACTTAGATTGTTTTAATTAGCACATTCTTCATTTGGAATAAACTGGAAATTAGATGATCATGATATCCTGAGAAATTTAAAACAAGTCACTTTTATTCTCTTTCTAAAAGCAAACAAGCATGACTAGCAGCTCAACATGTGAGACAGCACTCTAAGAGATATACCAGAAAAAAAATCTGCAGATTATTTTTCTTTTTCTAAATTTTATTGCTAAAATAAGAAGAAACTATCATGAAAAAAATTTTAATCACTTTTCTTATTAAAAGTGGGCACACATCTTTTTCTTGTAAGAATAGGAAAGAGAGAGAAGGAAGGCAGAGAGAGAACAGGAGGAAAGAAGCCATTTTGATGACCACAGATAGTAAAACCAGAAACTCTTGATTAGACTTTCAAATCAGAATTGTCCCCAAAAAATACTTTTTTGAATGTGCAATGTGGTTTTATGTGGTTTTTTTTGTTGGTTTTTTTTTTTTTTTTAATTAGCTTGCAAAAATCTCATGAAGACACAAAGACAAAATGTCAAATCTTTAGACAATGCTTGTTTCCTGAAAGCATTTTTGTGGAAGCACCTATAATAAAGCACAGTAAAAAAAAAAGCAAAGATGGTCACACCTGGAATAGGTTGCCTTGAATTTTATAGTGTTTTTAGCATTTCACATTAAGTTAATTAGTTATTCCTCCTATCTGCACCAACCTAAATGAAAGAAGGCTGATGATGGTCATGGGAATAAATAACATTCATTAGGTATTTCCAAGGAGAATGACAGCAGGTCTTAAATGAACAGGGAGTCAACTACCAAATGGAACATGGATACTGGCCTCTTTCTAGCCCAGTTAACAGATAACTGAATTTTCTTCAAGTCTTTAGATGGAAAAGAAGGCACTAAGCTGTTAAAATCTTCTTTGCTCAGAGAATACAGAATTACAGAGCGGGCCAGAATTCAAAGGAATTGAGACAGCTACAGTACTGGTAAACAAAGAATAAATCTGCACAGAGGAAAGAGAAAGATATACTTTTTTTTTTTTTTGATAGCAGTTTCATTTCTTCCAAGCATAACTTGGATAAATTCCAAAAAAACCCAAAAAACATCTACACATATATGAGGATATACTGTGTTTTCAAACCAAAATTGACTACACCAATATGAACACTGATCAGTGAAGTTTAAAAGTAAATTTAAAGTGAAACTTAAGTTCACCACATAGTCAGACTATCAATATGAAGACTAAAAGTCTGTCATTTGTAATTGCTTTCAAATTCTCTAATCAATTTGAATTTCAATCTTTTTTTGTCATTTGACAGAATCCCAAGACATGCAGTAATAATCACAGAGAAGTACAAAAGTTTCAATCAAAATAACTGCCTGCTTCTTAAAAATGGCATTTTTCTTCTACATCAGGTAAACCACACTTTCTACTGGAGCCAACACAGCGATGTTAATCACACCAAAGATTCAGAATAAGTCAGTAATTTCCAAGGTCTGATTCTTTTTGCCAGTTTCTGAAGTCAATTAGTTGAGAAAGACTATTAATAAAGAAAGACCATCACACTTGTATGATTTTACTTCACAGTCCTCAGGTGAAGGGTGGCAGAATGCTAATCCTATAAGAACTCCTGTGGGAAAGTAAGAGTTCTGAGCTTTGTGATATGAGTTCTTAATGTATCTTGGCAGTTAGAGAGACTGAATCATAGACAGTAAAAATATTTCATCTTCATTGCAGGGATGGAAGTACTGCTACACACCAAGATGTGAGAGGTCTATGGTGAGGAGGTGATTTTTCCTCTCTACTCCACTTTGGTGAAACCCTACCTGGATCCAGCTCTGGAGTCCTCAGTACAGGAAAAGCATGGACCTGTTGGAGTGGGTGCAGAGGAGGGCCCCAAAAACGATCAGAGAGGTGGATCGCCTCTCCCATGAGAACAGGCTGTGAAAGTTGGGCTGTTTAGCCTTGAGAAGACTGAGTGAAGACATTATTGTGGCCTTTCAATAACTAAAAGGGGATTAGAAGAAAGATGGGGACAGAATTTTTAGTACAACTTGTAGCAATAGGTCGGGGGTAATGGTTTTCAACTAAAAGAAGGCATATTCAGACTAGATATAAAGACATAGATTTTTACAATGGGGGTGGTGAAACACTAGAACAGATTTCCCAGAGAGGTGGTGGACACCTCATTGCTAGAATCATTTGAGGCCAGTCTGGATGGGGTTTTCACCTGGTCTAGTAGATGTCCCAGCACATGGCAGAGGTGTCCAATGGATGATCTTTAAAGGCACCTTCCAACCCAAGCTGTTCTACGGATTTTAAAGTTAGGCATCAGACACAAGTTCCCAGCTGATTAAAGTGGACCAGAGCTTAAGGCAGTGCTGGCCTTTCTTCTTCAGGTGTGGTACAATGCCTCTTAGGAAAACACAGCAGTTAGTAACACAAAATAATGAATTTAGGGTCAGGAAGTGCCATTTCCATTTGCCCTGCACATAAGAGCATAGAATAATGAGGCTCACCTCCCCTGAATACATCTGACACTGAGACACTAAATATGGAGATCAGATTTCAGTTTTAATCATGGGATATTTCTTTAACAAATTAGTGTTTGTTGAAGTATTTTAAAAAGGCAAAGCTCCTACAAACTCACTTTATTTGTATTTTACATTGTATTGCTATATGGAATATACAAAAAGGCTGCTTGAAGATACATGAAAAAGAAATCAAGGAAACAAAAAGAGAAAACTTAAAAGAAGAGCTACCATACCAGAAAGATTAAAAATATTCTAGAAGAGTAAGCAAGAGAGTGAGAGTGGGGAAACACAGAAGCAGAAGTCAAGGGTGAATATTAATTATACATCTATAATTAGTTAGCCATCTAGTTCTATATGGTTATACATATATTAATAGTTCCAGGGAGCTCTCACCAGAACCACACTACTCGACAAGGGCTTTCAGTCTTCCTGCTGCATCTGTCTCTCCTGTCAAGAAACTCCTTTGAACAAAATACTGAAATTAGACCTCTCTGTCTTTCACTTTTGCTGTATTCCTTGCCTATATTGTCATAGCCACATCAACTCTAAGTTACTGCCCAGGTACAAGCTGAAGTTTTCAAGTATTTGTTGAGTGGACACTACTTAGTTTCCTGTTTCTTTATAAGTGAAGACAATTGCAGGGAGTTTTAATTTTTACTGTGCATCTTGCCTGAAGTCAATCATATTTAAATGCAACTTTTCTTTCACAAATAACAATGACATTATTTTCTGTATTACATTTTATTTTCCTACTTTAATTAAATGTATAGATTTGTCATTGACAATTTCTGGACTAAGTCATAATAATTTTTTCAGTATCACATCACAATCATGACAATCATGGGAAAACTTAAGACAAAATCAAGGAGAAATTTACAGTAGTTAAAGCACCTTTGAAAAACTGTATATTGACTCAACTAAAAGAAACAGAATAACCCCTAATACCTTTTAGTTATTCATTTTAGATGGAGTTTTTTTGATAATTTTGACAGAAGTCTTTTTTTTCCTTTTAATTAAAGCTTCCTCACATGTTTAGCTGTGCCACAGTGAGTTTCTTAGCATATTCCATATTCACTCAGCAATCCTTTCAGCTATGTCATGTGGGAAGCTTAGCCATGCTGTTCTGAGTGGTAAACCAGGTTGTAAAGTCAAGGCTATTGCTAAGCAAAGATAGCCTTCAGTCATGAAGGCAGAATTTTTTCAGCATCATCAGACGCTTTCTCAGTTGTTATATACTTATTTCTTTGGTGTGCAGTCTTATATATGGCACATGTTTTGACTCCTGAAGGAGGATTAATGTATTCCTGGGCCTCAGATAAAAGATTGGTGTCCCAAGTGTTTTCTTCAGTCACTGTAATTTTCCAGAACAATTTGAAAACAAAGAACCTACATCCCAAACTCAACAAAAGAGTACAAAGCTCAAAGCTGGAAGTCAAGCTTCTGGCATAGTGGAAGTAGCTACCAAGACCATACCAGATTCCTAGACTAACACAAGGAGAAGTTTGGGAGAATTCCAAAAAAATATGAAAAACTAAGGGCAGAGGAGGCAGAGTTCAACCAGACAAGTGAAAAGAAGATAGAAAAGGTCAAAGAGAAGGAACAGAATACTGAAAGTATTTTTAGCCTGTTTCACGAACCCATGCCTTTCTTTCAAAACAAAAATTAAAAATCCGAAACACACATGCCGATTTCTACACAGACTTGTATTTGTCATCACAGGTATTGTAAATTGGAAGCTACCAACACACACACATACAGAATGTACTTTTCCCTCTGCTAACTTGAGAGAGAGAGCCATAACCTAAAAATGTAAAGTTGCATTCTAAATCCTCATTATTACAAACATATTCATGGAGCTTGTACACCTAAGAAACATATTGAGATGGAGGGAAAAAAGGAAAATAGCTTAAGCAGGTAAAAAGTCATTGGGTTCTATCACTTTAAAGAATATTACAAAATCTTAGGATGAATTTCAGCCTTTTCACTACACTTTCAGCTTCTTGAGAAAAAGTTTATTTGATGAGCTAGGAAATTATGTAGCCTATCAACTGCATTCTTCAGAACACAGAAACACAGCTAATATGCAGATCAAATGATGATAGAGCACAAGAAAAGTTTGGAGGTGTTATGCATGAGATTGTTATTGTTCTGCTTCCTCTACAACTTCAAAGCCAGTTAATACAATAAGGCTCCCACATGCTCTTAAATTAAACGTGTGAATGAGACAGACTTCTCCCTCGATTTCACGTATAAACACCACGATTGGCTTGGAGGCACTACCCATAACTGAGTGCTAGGTGTGCCTCTCATCCCTTACACACCCTCAACCCCATTAATCATACTAACATAAGGGTGGCACACAGAGCCTTTACTGGGGAACTCTCAATGGCTTCAGGAGCACTTTATTGACAGCTGGGATCCTAGAGACACCAAGAACATCTTTTAGCTGTGGTAGACCATCTCTAACATCCAACTCCACTGACACATCTGGCATTGTCATCGGCCACATTGCTACATCTCCAGTGGCCTCCAAGAATTTGTTGCTCATAATCCGGTCTCCACCCCAAAGCTTTTCATCTTCTTACAAAAGAAATTACCTTCCCACAATTTCAGTGGGAACACTGCAGATCTGTCAGTAAGTACATGGTATTTTAATTTTTTCTCATAAATCTGCCATCATGGCAAATTTCCACTCTCCTAATTAATAAGTAGATTTCAAGGTAACAACTGTTTTTTCTTCACAATGTGGGAATGCAGCGGTGCTTATTGGAGGATGGTTTTGCACATGTGACACAGACTAGCTGAGTAATAATAATAATAATACTACTGATTCAACTACATTCACCAATATAAAGCCATTTTGTGTTGGTATTTTTTCACAGCAGAAAATTCAAGACTTACTAAATCAAAACTAGAATAAAGATTTTACATATAGAGAAAGAAACTTGATTTTTATATAAGCCACTAGAGAGGAATTGATTTTCTTGAAAAAGACCTCAAGTATTTATTAGGATTTTACAGACTGTCAAGAATCACATAAATCAGGAGATGAGAATATTTTTCATGTAGTTCTGAAGTAAAATTTTTTTGAAGTATGAAAGAACAAAAATCGAACATAATTTAAGCTTCTAGTCTTAGTATCAAACTCAGGCTGAGTCATAAAAATCACTGAGGACAGCTGTGATTATATAAAATTTACTGTGTACCAGCTGTTCACTGAGAGTATTGCATTAAGAAATTGCCCCTTCCAAATATAAACTGTGGTATCCAAAATATCTGATGTGGTCGTTTCCCTTCTACTAAGGGGACATAGGGTTCTACACAACTCCTTCTAGATACAAAAGAGAAAAAATAGACTGTATTTATGAAACACAGAAAATATACTCATTATGTGGTTTAATGGCAAATTTGCTTCTGGTCTGAAAGATGCTCTAACTGCCAGAAAAAAAATTAAGAAGTTAAAATTAATTTGAAGAAAATAAGAACATGCATTGAAATTCTGTTAAATACCCAAGTATCAATGCAAGCGTACACTAGAAACAAACTCTGCAATATGAACACTTCAGAACTGTCTTGTTTAATGGCTTACAGAAAATCCACAGAAATCACCTTAATGTAACTTAAATACCTTTGTGTGCATTAAGTTTCCTAATCAGTGAGGCTGAATCACAAGGGGGCAAAGAGGTGATAGGAAAGGTCATCAGGAAGGAAAAAAAAGACAGAACACTATAAAGAGACATGAGATGTGACCACACTGCACTGACAATAGCTATAGTGTTTTGTACACAGCAAGAGAGCTTTAAAAACACCCTACTTGGTTACAGAAACCTTGCAATATCATTTTGGTGCACTGAAGAGGCTGTGAAGCTTGCTCCCACCCTGAGCAAATTAGCCCATGTTATGCTGCACTTCGATACCAGTTCTCAAGTTAGAGGCAGTTTAAAGATGGCACAATTGTCTGTTTTGCAGATATATTCTCAACAATTTAGGTAAAATACCAGTGCTGCCAGGAAAGACTAATGGAATTACGCTTTGACTCAAATTGCCTATCATGCATGGATATCTTTAAAAATACCAACCTCTTTATTTTTAACTGTCCACAAGAACAATGTCACAAATCATTAAAAGCTATTTTTCTAAATGGAAGACTTTCTAATCAAAGCAGAACAGAATGAAGAAAAAAACCACTGTAGTCCAAACTAAAATCTGCTATATTGCAACTCATGAGCCGCTCCTAGCATTTTCAGTTGTTTACCAGGCGAATTTTGAAAATCACTTCAATATTAGTTTTCCTGAATTTCCTCATCTGCAATAACATCAATCCCTCTAAAGGGCTTTACGACCTGCTAAGGAAAACAGCACTATAGGAAAGCTAAGTATTATCAGCATCTTTTAAGATGTTTGTCAGACTTCACCATAAACCCTGAGTTTTTCAGAAGTCCTTTAAAAACTCTTTTACTGTGGTTTTCTACTTCTCTAATGTTTGTAGGAATCTTTTTTAATATGAGAGAAACTGAATGCATGTGGAAACAAATTTAACTACAGAGTATACATAGTTTCATTATATATATAATAAATTGAAAAATTGGAGAATGTTTTATAAAGCACTCTGGGTATAATAATGATGTGTTACTCCTAGGCACACATATTTCAAAAGAAAATGGTTATGGTTTAACTCCAACAAAATGAATTTAAAATATTTATAAGATTTGAATGATTAAATATTATTTTGCAAAATGTGATTTTTCACACAGTATGATACACTGAATTTAAATCAGAGGCAGATGGTATCCAGTATTCTCACTGAGAGGACTGGTATGTCAGACAATTTAGTATTTTATTCTGTTTAAGACAAACAGGGTCTCTAGGGTCTTTGAAAGTCATTCTATACTGGAAAGGGAACTAGAAATATGGTGTTCACTTAAAACATTTATTTACTGCGCAATGCTACACAGAAAAGTAAGGAGAAAAACTGCATCAGAAGTCTGCAATGTTGTCATGAATTCCAGTTTCAATTAAATACCTTGCCCTTTTATGACCTTTCCCACTCAGCCCACCTAACTTTCAGACTTCTATTCATTACCAGTTTTTTGGGTAATAAAAACTGCATTCACATGCTTTAATGCTGGCAAGAAAGCCCTCCCAAAAATCTCCAAATAACCTCCGCAAATATAACCTTATTTCAGAAGCTGCGGCTGGCTCACTAATGATGACAGAGATGACCACTGATCATAGAGTTTTCTAAAAAAAAAAAAAAGCAATATTTTTTGAGAAAAGACATTTTCAAGAAACTTTCTTGGTAACTAGGCTGTCATTGAGCTTACTGCCTAGAGCCTGATATGATTTAAGGTCATCTGAGTAACCTACAGAATTTAATTCCATATGAAACGTAACATCCCTTGGGATTTTATACCTGCCTCTGTTGTGAGAATTAACCTCAGAAAATATGAGAGTTGAAACTCTATCAATCCAGCTGTGAAACTTCCATTTATAACACCATTCTTAATCTTCCCACTGCACAGCTCCAGCCTCCAAAACAGGGTGTCAACCCTGTGCCATGCAGCCTTTCCTCATTGCTCCAAGTTATGACCCCAAACCAAATCATCTGCCTCCTCCTCTCCTACACATTCCATCTTTCCAGAAACTGACTCAATCCCTATGCTTTCTCACACTTCTTATCTAGTTTTCCTACCAAGGTAAGGACATCGATAAGCAATGCTGCACAGCTGTGGAAAATGCTTTCTCTAACTCTGAATATAATGTAATGCAAAAATAGAAGCCCAGGTGCAAGATACAGCCTTCTATGTCAGTATAATTTTGTCTGTTTCATGTACTCTTTCAGGACTAAAAGGTCCTCACACCGGTCTACAGGTTAATTGTTTCTATTTCCTGAATTGCTCGCTTATTGCACATTCATTGTACAACACAGAAATATTGTGAAATGGAGACAATACTGGCATCTGTAAGATGGTATGAGAAATAATTAACAAAAAATACATGTTCAAGACCCAGACATTTTTCCACTTTTACTACTACTATTAGCGTTAAAGACTACTAAACTATCTCCCAATCTGTTTCTTTACTGAATACAATCTATTTGCCATTGGATTGAGGGGAGAAAAAGACATTTATATTACCAGAGGATTGCTTTTTTATTTTCACGTCTCTCTCTTCTGGGTTCTCTAGACCCATTTCTTCTTATTCCAATAGTGGCTAAAACTTCATAGAGAAGATGCTTGTGTTGTACCAAAATTAATTTGTATTAACTACCATCCATTTACTTCAGTTCCAAGCACACACTGATACTCTCGTGGAGGAACACCATCACTAAAGGCTGCACACACCCAGGATGGGGTCACTGCATCTAGTCCTTCCTAAGAACAGGCAGCAGTGCTGAAAACACTGGTCTGAAGAGTTCAGAGACCATCTGTAGACATGCCATGAACTACAGGTCCCCAGGCAGCTCCTCAAAACCATTTAAGACATACAGCACACAAAAAAAAAAAAAAAACCCAAAAATCCCCAGAGCTTGCACTGCAGTAAGTTGGCAGGAGAGATCAAGAATACTTTAGATGTCCTTGGGTCTTTCATGCCCACGCAATTCTTTATGTGAAAACACCCAGAGGATCCTCTGCCATACCTAACATTCATGAAGCTGTTCCTGACTAATCCATATGGTGTGAGCATCTGCCACTTTTCAGTATAATATTCATTTCCAGAGCATTGCATTTTCCACAGATAGCATGAATGACTAAAAAATAATAATTTTGTGATAATTCTGCTTCCGGGAAAACATGAAATGGTGAAAAATTGACATTATCTTTGGTATTTGCAAAGCCTCCTGAAGTGGATGAATATATGGAACTGCCTCAGCACACATTTAAGGACTATATTCTTATCAGGAACATTTGCTCAAGGAGTTTGTAGAAAGGTGGGGGCTGGCCTCTTCTCCCAGGAACCCAGAGACAGGACAAGAGGAAATGGCCTCAAGCTGTGCCAGGGGAGATTAGACATCAGGAAGAATTTTTTCACTGAAAGGGTGAAAGCACTGGCACTGGTTCCCCAGGAAGCTGGTAGAGTGACCATCCCTGCAGGTGCTCAAGAAATGCCTGCACGTGGCAGTGGCGCTCAGTCAAAGGTTGCACTTGATGATCTTGGAGGTCTTTCCCACACTTACTGATTCTAGGACTGTGAAGACACACATGTCTTTAGAAAGCAAATTGTGTAATGGAACTGTTCAGAACTAGAATGCATGTTTTTTTACATTATTTAAATGCAGCTTATTCTGTTTAAAAATACTGAAAACTAAATAAAGTCATAAATCCAATTTTGTTTGATATTTACATTTGAGTATAGACCTTTTTATATGTGGTCTGCAAGTGCAGTTTTCCCCTCCAGGAAGTGAATTCATATTAAAATCACAAATATAAAACAGATTTGTCCAATCTGCATACAGAAGCATTAGAAGGCCAATAATATGATAAAACTTATGAGCTGTAATTTTTATGTCAATTCTATACTTTGACAATTACTCCTTAAACATGATGGACATTTCTTAAGTCGATTAATAGAATTTTAAAAAACTGTGGAAAAGAATTTTTTCAAGAAAAAAACCCTTATTACAGAATTCATAGAATCATTTTGACTTTTTTTTTTCCCCAGAAAAAGACCAAATTTATATCCAGTTCTGCATATAGGTAACTTCACTCATCCAAACCAAATTTATATGCAGTTATGCGTATAGATAACTTCACTCCTTCAAAGTGACCAGTGAATCCCAGCTTACATCTGTGTGAGCAGAGCCACATGGGTATGGAACGGGCACACAGACTGCTGTCTCTCTACAGACTGTTTTCTCCTGATACTAAAATAGCTACAAGGCTGGATTTTCACTTTAGCTGTAGAGTGTTACAGAAGACATACCACTTCCACCACCCCCACAAAGAAAGGAAATTTTATACAAGCAAAAAGAAAAATCACCACATATGTTAGCAAAAGGGCAGCTTTCAAATAACAAATTAACTCTCTACATTGTTTTTTTGCACCAGAGACATGTTGAACAGTGACATGGCTTTTTCATACTCACACCCAGCCTGGCTATGGGAAAAAAAAGTTGTGGAGAGCCCCTGCCATTGTGTTTTATTGTTAAAGGAGACTGTAAAATATAAATATGTAAAACATGGGAACTGTTACACTACAGATCATTGTGATGATGGAAGATGAGGAAGGAAAAAATCCTCAAATCCATCATCTCTCCCTTCAGGTACCAGAACTCTACATTAAACAAGTGAGCTAAAAGCATCCAAGTGCCTTTTCCAAAGGTGTAGAAAAGTTATACTCCATTAATTTATGCTAAAATCTAATTTTATTTCCTTCACAACTAAAAGGAGTAAAAAAAGGAATAAAATGTTTCATTTTTCCTTTCACTGTATATAAGCATGTTCTTAAAATACCATCTTACTGCCTCAGGAAAAGAAATGTTAGCATAAGAATTTCACCTTTTCTCATTGTATAAACTCAAACCCCCCAAATATTTCTAAAATATAATTACTGGTTTTGATTTTACAGCATCTGATCCATGAGTACTTATTCCAGCTAATATTTTCAAGAAACATACCATGGCTATTTTTGATCTTCCATACATTTCAACATAATTGACTGGTTAAATTTTCCTGTGTATTAAACAAAGTTATTGAAATTTTTAATTTGCAGTAGAACAAATCAGACTGATAAATTTTCTTGAAGTACTGGGCCTAGCACGTTCTTTCTGTTTAATCCAAGAGAAGGAGCAGTTAATTTTTATCTTTTTATCTAACAAGAGCACAAGAGCTCAAGAGTGAAAACCATCAATAGAACTTCTGAAAATAACCTGCCCAGGAACCCTGCTTCACAGAGCTACCTATATTTTGGGCAACACTTGGTCTGTGTGCAGAGAACATGAAGCTCTTATAAGAGTTTGGGATCTTCTGCACATCTCTATGCTGCATGTTTAATGTGTGTCTCTCAACAGGTCACAGCACTTGTCACTGCTTCATTTTTTTCTCTGACAAATCCCCCTCTAAGAACAGATGGAGGCTCGTGGCCTCAGATCTGCACCCTTGGTTCTCTGATTTCACCCAATGCATCAGCTCCAGGTCCATGTTTCTTAGGAGAACCTCCAACACAAAATACCACAGATTTTGTCTAGCCCAGGGGAGGTTGTTCACCTTTCAGTTAGTAGATGCTTTCCTTACAGCCCCCAACACTGGGAGCTCACTCAGCCCTAACTGCATGCAGGTTAGAAGTGAGGAAGGAAGCAGTCTTGGTATTTTACTGGTTGCTCAGGCAACCAGCTCCTCTGTGAGGAAACAAAACATGGAAAAAGTAATCTCACTGAATGGAAATCTACTAATTCAGAATAGGTATCCAGTTTATAAAGTGGTGTGATGTTACGTAAGACCAGAAAAACAGCCCAGATTTGATGTGTATTTTACATCAACAAAATTGTAAAAGAACTGGTACTAACAACTTGTATTATTTCCAAACTGCATTGAATCATCAAATGCATAGAATCACTAAGAAAGCTGAATCTTAAACCTGAATTTTAAACTTGCTTTTCAGAAAAAAATAGTCACTGATATTCAGCAACATTTTCATATCAAACAAAGCATTAAAACATTTGTGACTAATTTCTGTGCTATCTATGCAAGGTTTATGGAAGCCATTCCCTTATTAATGTCACAGGAAGTTTTATGTCAGCAAGAAATAATGGATAAGCTCTTCTGAGTTGAATTACCAATCTGATATACTGAACAAAAGCATGGGCTTTATAAAATCACTGCAATCTAAACACTAGTCCTATTGAAATAAATTAAGCTTGTCACAGCACAGTCCTGGTACCAGCTTTCATTTTGCTGGCATGGTTCAGGTGATCTCTCAAAAAAAAAAAAAAAAATCCAGTAATCTATGCTTGCACTTTTAAAATATTAATTAGTAATGGAATAAAGAATATTACATACACCATTAATATTACTTCTCCTCCCAATATTTTAGAAGAAATATTTTAGAAGAAATATTTGCCATAAGCCAGCTGTAATTTTAGCAGCCATTCTATAGCTGTATTTTACAGAGCTTAGTCTTCAAAGATACTCTGAATTTCATTTGAGAAAAAGGCAAATGAATATCATTTGACACAAACAGAAATATAGTCAGGGTATGTTAAGCCAGAAGGACAGTACAAGCAACCAAAGAGTTGACATAGTTACACAGGCAAGAACTCAGTATTTAGCATACTGAATTACATTACAAAAATAGAAGATGCATGGTCATTCCTTGTATTTTAGAAAGGAGAAAGGGATCCCTCTAAAGACAGAGGATCAGTGATAAAGATGTTAGGGCAAGAGTGATTAATTCCAGGCAATTATGTCTTAGAATAAGTAATTTTCAAAGCATCAAACACAGAAGAAAAAGCTAAATCAAAGCAATGAAGAAAATATTGAAGTAGATGCTACAGCTGCTCACAGTTCTTTGCATATCTCAGTTTAAATGTAAAATGCTAAGAGATGGCACTTAACCCAGTTTCTCACTTACAGGCTAAACATACATCCTTGATTTTATATATGATTTCCACTAATAAGAAATCCAACAATAATATGTCACTTACAATAGTGGCTGCATTTCATATTTTAGTGTAGACATGAGCTTATGTCTCTTTTAAGAGAAAACAAGCATTGGTCTACTGCTGTGTCACAGATTAGCTTACAGCCAAGGCATATTCCTCTACTGTTGAATATAAGCCTTGCATGTTCTCTTTATTTGATATAAATATTCAAGAACTCAGAATCCATACTTTAAGTTTTAAGAGAGATTTAAATTAATACTTATGTATTACGTTTTATTTTAAAATAAAATTGTTCTAAGAATTAAATCTTTGGCTGCTTTATAAACTGAACTGGATCAATCTCCCAGTTTTTCAGGTTTTCCTCTATTGTTTTACTGCCAGGCTCCAAAGAAAACAAACCCAGAACAATTGTCATTAAACAGCACCTTCATTTCTCAATATCACAAACTGAAAGGCTTATATTGTTTGCCTACACAATGCTATACTATGCATACACAGAAACGCATGCAATAATTCTCTTTGCAAAATAATAATAATTCTCCTTGTATAGAAATAAATTAATATCTAGAAGCACAATCAGTCCCACAACTGCTCTGATCCAAAGATCATGAAACACGTTGTAGCTACCCCTAACAGAGGCAGCTGCCTCTGAAGAACACAATGGCAACCATTCAGCAGACTTATGAGCAGCAGCACATCTTTTCCTGCCACAGAAATTAAACAATCCACTTTCTTACCTCACATTTTAGATAGACAAAGATGTGGCCTATATCAGATAAACCTTGATCAGCTTCCAAATGATGCAGGATCAAGGAGAGAATTAATATCAGCCATAACTGAAGACCTTTTGTTCTTGGTTTGTTTTCATAGAAGGTTGAATTTGTGTGCTGGAAACTAAGAAAACATGACCATGCAGAACCATACATGACCAAGCAGAAGCTTAACTTAGAAGATTCATTCTGTGCATTAAGGTTATAGATATTCTAATTAAAGAAGTACTTAAGTATTTTTTTCAATAGAAGTGATATTTGGCAAAGAATGTGCCATTTATTGTGTGAATTAATCCTGATTATTATGCCAATAATGCAAAATTAAATCAGTATGTTTCTATTCTTTAATCAAATCAGCATCACTTGCCTTGCTTGACTCAGTTTGCATTAAGCACATACCAAACATTGGATAACAAAATTATATGCAAAATTTGGGACAAATAAGTCAAGTCGAGAAGACAGCAAACAGTTTAAAATGGTACATTTCAATGTTACGGAATTTGAAGAAAGGTTTATATTAGACTGATCAATTATGAAGTGACTCAAATATTTCAAAAAACAATGATGAATCCTTTGATTAAAAATATTTTTTAGAAACCAGCACTGCATCCAAAGATCATACGAAATCTTGCTTAAACGGAAAGAAATGTCTCTATAACTAAATTAACACTGACAGCTGTTTCATAAGGGCATGTTTTTTACTGATATTTCCCTGAAGAAGGCTCAGTTTCATGATAATACAGCAAAAACAGGTCAAAACTTGAAAGATGAGAATATTATACTGCAAGTTTTTAATGCAGGGTGAGATTAAATTTCCACCTGCAATTTTTATGTTCATTTAATCTTCCCTATAATAAATTACAGTACAAATGTCAGTGATTAGAGTACATTACAATTTTCTTTTTAAAGATGCAAAAGGAGCTTCATGAACACAGCAACATTTTGAGTATCAATTTAAATTCCTTGGAGTGAATTTTTACCATCTGGGAAATGCTTCGCACTTAACTTATTTTCAGTAACTCTTTGCAAAATACCAGGGCAGCACAGTTTTCACCAAATCTTTCTTTATCACAATTCCATAATTCCAATGTGCTATCTAATTATATAAAAATATGCAGAATCACACTTGAACTGTAATTGGAAAAAAACTGCATTGGTTTTGCTTATTCAGGCTTTGAGCTTCAAAAAGCTTTGGTAAATACTTCACTGGAAAGGTACATTTCTATTGATAACCACCCTTTTCAAGAGTTTTCATGTTTACTGTGCATCTCCTGGTCCAGAAAGAGGATCAAAGTGACCAATAGATGGGATCAAAAGAAAATGCCCTTTAACTTCTATTTAACTTCTATTTCCTTAACACTACACCCAACACCATAAAACAAAGCAAACCTTTCAGATTTTCTATAAGCATCTTCCAGCCTATTATGTGTCCCCATAGAGGGTATTCCAAAGCTGTATACTATTTACTGTTCTATTTACTGTTCACAGAAATTTGTGCACACAGAAGAGAATATCACATTAATTTCTACATGTTTAACATGCTTATTCTCAATTTTAAGTTTTACATCATCAACTAATTTCACCAATGTTTTATGTCAGCAGAAGCCCCCATGATGGATCATTTGAAGGAAATGCGTTCTCTCCATTCCAACACAGGAAGGAATTGTGGGATTTGAACTAGATCTGGGAAGGTTGTGAACAGAATGGTGGCAAAATTAATAGCTTCAGAGATCCAATTTAGGCACTGAAAGTTCTAGAACTATTTCTAGCATGATTCACAGATCCTAGCCTTAGTGACAATGTGTCCTGCATTCACTTTATGTGAAATCTCCTTATAAACCATTCTAACACAAGCAGATACAATTGACTGAATGCCACAGCAGCAGAAATGGTGACACTAGAGCTTCATTGAGATGATCTTAAAATATTCAAAGGTTCAGAGTTATGCGGAAAATTGGTAAGAAAATGTTGTGAAAACCAGATAGTAATGGGACTATAGCTGTGATGGTCTGAACTAGGTATCTCTTTCTATGACTTTCTACTTATATAGTGCTCTGAATCTACACAGGGCCAGACTGTGTACTGCTCCTGATCTACTGTGGATGTGTGAAAGCCTGCCACAAGACAGCATAGCACCAGCTAGCAAGACAGCTGTCCAAAAACCAGACAGAAACTCTTCCTGAACTGCATGGTAAGGAATGAAGAGATAAACCAATCCTTTTTTTTTTCTGGCATGTTACATCTTACACATCTGAAGAAAAGAGGCAAAGAGGTAACAGTTCAAATTATTTTGCATGAATTTGTACTGCTAAGTAAAAGAAAAAAATAATAAAAACGACAATTTTTTCTAACACCTCCAGGCTTTTCTAATAAGAACTTATCCAAGGAGATTCAAGTTAAATTTATCACTGACATAACAAACAGTGGACAACAGTCCCACCACTTTATTTCCCAGAGCAAGTTGTGCCCAGCTGAGACAGACTTCTTTGATGCACCTCCATCAAAAAAACTTTTGTCTCTGTGCCACTATTTAGCCCACAAAGTGGTCTGGATGTTAAATGTTCAGCTTAGAATGCTAAATGTTCAACTTAAAGTTAGGAGTTACATATTATTCTATTACTAAAAAAGATATTTTACTTGAGCAGAGATTGACTTCACATCTGAGGAAGACACAGAGAACGAGGTATTTCATCTACAGGCAGAAATAATTTTGCTTCTGGCATATACTTCAAAGCAATTTTTAGAATCTGAAACAGAAATAAGTGATGTACTGTGCTAAAATGTCCCAAATTGATTGCTAGCCTTAGAAAAACAGGAAGCATGCAGATTTAAATGCCTTTTTAGAGCACAGAATAATCCCAAGTTTTGTCAGTTAAGTGCACCAGTCCAATTCAGATGTGTTTTAAATCACTGTTCAGTTCTATCCTGCACATGTTCTACTTTAGAATTATAGACTTAGTCCAGAATGATATCCCACTGGTTTTGAACTAATGTATTTGCCTCCAGTGTTTTTAGATAGAAAAAGCTCTTCAACACCAGTAATTTTTCATGTGTTGGAGTCTGATTCCAATTGAAATCTGCTATACTGAGTAAGAAAATTTCCACTATTATCAATAAGCTTTGGATCAGGCCTGTAGAGAATTTTAACTGATAATCAGCATTTTAAACACTTTTTCTTACCAAATTCCATATATTGTCAGTATCAAATATTCTATGACACTTTCTATAGATAACTATATAGGTATAGTTATGTATACCTATTAGTGTAGGTACCTTGCAGAACATTGTATTTTGCCAAATACATTTGCACATTTTGGTCTAAACAGTGACTTCAAAGAATAATACAGCATATGTAACTATCGCATGCAATTAAAACTCCTTTATAAACAGTCTATTTTTCAGGTTATGAATGAATGAGTGATAACATGCAGAACACTTTTGCTATATCCATTAAAAAACAGGTACTTGAAAGTAGGATTTTAAAGTATAGACGAGAATTAGCAGTCAAACTGCTGACTATTGTTTTCTCTTTCTTTTCTCTCTCCCAATTTTGACTTATCTATTAATTTTTTCTTGTTCTCTTTCTCATGGTCCTGACATTTCTGAGTCAGAATACAAAATTTCTCACCAGATTTAGCATAATCATATTATGCTAAATTTCTCATCAGATTTAGCCTAATCATATTATAGACTTTAACCTAAGAGAAAAACTGGCCATACTGCCATATCTTCAGTTTATTTTTAGTTCTCAGGATTCCAGGGGATGAGGGATATAAGGACTGCTAAGAATTACATTTCTTTTACAAGACAAATTATTTGCTTAGAAACCTTTTTCCTCTATTTTGTATCATCACTGCCATTATCCTTGGATTATCAGATTGAGGACTAACAAAACTGAAAGCAGTGAAATGCAGTTAACATATTTTTTCTATTTTGTGTATTTTTTCCTAATACTACTTTAATGACAGTATTTAGTAAACAATTCTTTAATCTTAATTTGCTTACAGATATGATGCTAATTGTACAAGATCTGCTGTTTATGGTGCTGAGGCAGAATTTAATTATGCAGAGTGATGGGTGGGTTTCTAATTTGTTCAACACCATTTTAACTCAGTATCAATATCTGAACACGGGGTTTGGAAGTGCGAATGCCCTTACTGGTTGTGACACAGAAGAATGGAACAGGAGGAGAGTGCATATCCAGTAACCAAGCTTGGTTTCCAAGTGCTGAGAAGACTGCAGAGCTCCCATAAAAAGAAATAAAGCTCTCATAAGGAAAACACAATATGATATCTAATTACAATGACAACTTTAGAACTTATTCGAGGCATAATAATCTATGACCATTTAAATCCCAAAAGGTGAAGAAAGGCAACAATTATATGACACTTTCTAAAGTAATTGTACTGATTATTTATGCAGCTGATGTAAGTGTTTAAGGCAATTCAATATTATCCCTGGAGTAATAGGAGGCAGAGCAGTTTAGGCCAAAATATATGACATTATTAATCTCAAACAGTGCAATTTAAAAATCTAAAATATTGAAGTATGCATTAAGAGTGTTTACTTCATCAGGATTCCAGGTAAATACCATCATGAGATATTCTTGCTTCGATGTTGTGTGTACTTCATTTTGTGATAGTGGTTTGCTTTCACTGACTGAGAAAAAATGTTTCCCCATGGCTACTGTTGCTATAGGTGATGTTTCAATTGCTGCTTTACTGTGGAAGAATGTTCTTGTGAGAAGGAATATATCAGTTCAGAATTTTCTGAAATCCTAAAATTATCATGTGTGATTATTTCCTGAAATAATCATTAAGACACATTATGACACTTGATTGGAATTTGAAATAGGTCTGTTCCAAAATTTTTCTACAAAATTAAATGAGGCACTTAGTACCTCAGTACTGCTTGCCTTATCTTTAATTGAGATTAGTGTTGTTTCCGTTTTCCCCATCATTTTCAACATGTAGCTATATGATAAAAGACAACACATCACTCAGGCATCTTGTAGCACCTTATCAAGAGTTTAAGCGTTCAATGCTAAGAGTTTACTCTTAGCATTCCCACATGGATGATAACCAACAGTGTTCCATCTCTACTGCACTGAAGACAAATTCAGCATTTGCCATAGAGTAAAAGCATGAAGATACAGCAGATGGGGGCTGGCTGCTTGTTAAACCACCAAAGCACAGCTGCCTAAATTGTCTCAGAAACTCTTAAGTGATACACAGTCCAAGGAGAACTTCTCCTGACAACAGTAGACACATCACGTAGACAGATATGGGTTGTCAGTTCCACTGGCGCTACACCATTGAGGGGTTTTCTGCCTATACTAGAGTATGGAATTTGGATATTTTACAATATGAAAAAGAAAACAGTAATGAACATTTATTATTCTGTGGTCATGATATAACACTACCTCCTAAGTCACAAAATATTTGGGGGAGAATAGCTCATGCAGTACATGCTGCTCTGTTTTTAGCTTTGAGAAAAATGCCTGATGGTAATACAAGGAAAAAGTGTCTTCCCTGTTCCCTGAACCTGTATTTTCAGCACTGTTTTTCTTCTTTTATGTTGTTACTCTATTTTTTTTTCTTTTTCAGTGTCTCATTTGTCTTGCCTATGAAGATGACACAGAATACCTTTCCAGAGGAGGAGGGAGGGGAAGGCAATTTTGAGTATCATCTCACTTTATCTGAGGGATATGAACTAGCTAGCAAGTAGGTAGGGGTTATTCTAATTGCTTGGATAGACAGCAAGCGATTCAAATAATTGAATATTTATGGTTTTAACATCTAAATCCTGGAATTGTTCCCAGAAAAGAACAGCAAAACAATAAGCTTGGTTATACAAAACCTGTATCTCATAGTTAGGCTTTCTGATGGGAAAAGGGACAATTACAGCTTTTTCCACAGTTGAAACATTCAGAATCTCTCATTTCTCATTGTTTTCATTCATCTAAATTTTTTTCATGGTTAATAGGAGCTCATTTGTGCTGAAAGCTTACAGGTGCATCTTCATTAGTGTTTTACTTTGGCTGGGAAATCTCTCCACAGTTCCTATTTATGGTGGTTTTGTTCACATCCTGGAGCAATCTTGAAGTCCCTTCCTTTTGGGTAAAATTAAGTGGGAATGTGAGCTCAAATGTGACTGCCATACTTTTGTTTACTTTTACTTGATTTACATGATCTGCTCTTCCATCATTTTTAAGGTGCCACTAGACTTTCAAAGCCAATATTTTAAGGTCCAACAAGGATCTATAAGATTCACAGGGTTCATTTGAAGGATATTTGGTTTTTACTTTTGTCTTAGTAACAGCAACATTAAACTGCCTCTTAGAAGACTGCTGGGTAGACAAAAGTTTTTTTTTTCTAAATTCAACCCATTTATCAGAAACAAAAGTCCCCAGTGACAACCTTATAGTCCTACTCTGGGAAATACCAAATTAGAAATAAAAAAGTAAATTAACTTTTAATAATTTGTTACTGAATTCTTTCTATTAAACATTTAATTCAACTATAGTATTTGCTTATAGTATTCTATGGAACCCAGTGAAAACTAAAACTGAATAAACGTACACCTACCTTTCTCCTACTTAAAATTCATGTAAGCTGAACATAGCAGCATCACAGAGTCACAGAATACACTGGGTTGGAAGGGACCCACGGGGTCATGGAGTCCAACTCGTGGCCCTGCACAGCACGATGGCCAGGAGTCACTCCCTGTGCCTGAGGGCACTGTCCAGACACTCCCTGAGCTCTGCCAGGCTGGTGCTGTGACCACTGCCCTGGGGAGCTGTGCCAGTGCCCAAACACCCTCTGGGTGAAGAATCTATTTCTGATACCCAACCTAAACCTCCCTGGACACAACTTCAGGCCATTCCCTTCTGTCCTGTCACTGTTCACCACAGAGAAGTAACATTACAGCTCTCAAGCATGCCTACATATAAGTGTGTGTGTGCGTGTGTGTCTGATATCTTGATACTTTGATAAATTAAAATCAGCTTGGGGAGCATCATATTTGAAGAAAAACTTAAATTTAAAAAAGCAAGCATGCTGGTACCCAGAGACGTATTTAAACTAAACTAGATTTTTAATTAAAGTTGCACTAAAATGGTAGGGTGAAATTATTTTTTGCATGTCTTTGTGTTTTCACATATGGATTGAGGTTTTGCGTGGAGATTTTTATTTCCTGACAAGTAAACATCTTGCACAAGGACATAATTCTCTCTACAGCCACTTAGAGCCTGACTTGTGCCAGAAACATGGATCTCATTATCAAAGCTACAATCTACATGATATTTTAAAGAGAGATTGCAGAGATATTACATTGATCATCAGAAGTGTGACCCAAAGTCCTTGGTGTGTGGTGTCTCTACTGTTGACAGAATGGATTCTGGGAGGAAAAATTATAGAGAATCTTGCCTTCTATGAGATATGTCTGGAGGCACCAATTCTTAAATATTTTCTTTAAAAATAAAAATCCACAGGAGACAATTAATATTATTCCTTGTGAGCCATACAAGTTTGATCCAGAGTCCTTTTTTAAGAGGGCACTTCAGCATGACTTAAATATTAAGAAAGCATATATAATACTACTACAGAGTAAGTCTTCAACACTTTCATCCTGTAAATACATAAACAATAAATAGCTGCTAATGAGATCTACAAAACACCAACAAAACTGAAAATAAGAATTTCCTTCTAAATGATTTAGCAAAGCTCTTCCTTTGATATAAGAAAAATATGCATAACTAGGAAAAAAAAAGTCAAAAATATCAGTTTAGTTGGTCAGAGAGTGCTGCTAATAACACCAAGGTCATGGCTTCAATCTCTGTATGGGCCATGCATTTAAGAGTTGGACTTTATGATTTTTGAGAGTCCCTTCCAGCTCAGAATATTCTGTGATTAGAAAATTATTCTATGTCTCAGGAATTGAGAATCTTAGTTTTATGAACAGTGCTGTTGAAATGCAGAAAATTGGCATCAGATGGTGTCACAATATGCTGGGTACAAGTGACACAGATGAAAGCTCTAGAACATGAACAGTGGACCCACTTTTTAGCCTTCTGAGTTTTGAAAGTGTTATTGTAACAAAAGATGGAACTCCCTCATGGTGATTAGACAGTTAGTTAAGTGCATAAATCCTTGCAAAATTCCTTGCGGGAACAAAATCTGCATTTGGGTTGCATGGAGAATGGATCCATCCATAGACAAACATCTAGTAAGGTTACATAACACACAGGAAACACCCAGGAGATGCTTGGGCTTAGGAGGACCTTGGGCTGCAAACACTCAAAGGCTGTGACACTCTGAAGAGGTCTATGCCACTGTACTGCAATTACACATTTCCCAAAGGCATTCATAATCAGTCAAATAGGGCACAGGGTAGATAAAACTACTCTTACTGAGACCCACCACATTATTGTCTGTCCTTCTGTTTTTAGTAAACTTATGAGAACTTATTTCTTTGGGTATCTGACAGTTCTGACATATTTTCAGAGTACAGCTGTGTATCTTCCCCAGACATGGCCACGTGAATTTTTCTTCTTCAAATGAACAAGTCCAAGCTCCCAGTGAACCCTCTGCATAGCTCTAAGATAATTAATCTCTCACTATGTAAAAATTAGAAATGTAAAAAAATTCTTTCTATTTATTCAACTTTAGCACTAGAGCTACATTACTATTATAAATATGAACTGAAAAGTCATATACACACCTTGTATGATCAAGTGCTAAATTAGGTGTAATATATAGTGTTTCTGTAGATTTTCAAAGAAATGTTGAGAGTTTCAATTTTATTATATACTGAATTTGTACAATCAATCATTTCTACCAAAAGGTAGAAATGCTCCTGAAAGCAAGGAGTATTTTAAATTTTTTTAAACCTGCCATTATTTTTTAAATTTCTAATTACAAATCAAACTAGCCACCGTATAAAAGTTACTCAATATAGCAAGAATCAGATGCAAATTATTTAATCTAGTTTTACAGTAAGATCTACTCAGTCATTCTGAAACAATTCATGCAATTGTCTCAGATTTGTTGACCAAATCCTGCTGAAAAAAGGTTTTTCAAGGCTGGAATCAAAATTCTGGAACTCTCAGCATCATATCCACTTAAGGAAAAATGACAGCGGCTATTCCAGAATGAGGGAGACTGGTGTTCAGTTTTCATCCTTCACTAAACAGCATCAAAGTTTAATTTTCCCCAAGAACACTATCATCAGCAATGTACTCTGATATTTGTTATGTTTACATTGTTCAGCTAAAGCTGTTTATAAAATGCATATTAAATTAACTAATGATGAAGACTGACTCTTCTCTAGTTTTTGGATATCCACCAAAGGTAAAGAAGGCTTGTTTTCCCACTCCCATTTTTTCATACAGCTTGGAATGACATAAAGAGAGAAGATTGTTACATCAAATGTTGCATGCAAGGAAGAGAAACAAGAATTGTCTTTAATTCCAGAATGGCCTTAGGAGAAAACATTTTTTTTGTTACTGACTAGTGTGTTATACAGAGATCTTTTTGTTTTTCTTAAAACTGGACATCACTAATTATACCCAGAGGACTGAAATTTCTTAAAAAAAACAGGCAGATTTTGCTATTTCCTTCAGTTCTAATCATCTCACATATGGCTTGGAAATACAGCTGGTGAGTAGAAAGCTTTCTAAAAGATGCAAAGGAGAAGCAGAAAAGCAATTAAATATGAATAAGAGGACATGACACAGGAAAAGAAAAACAGATTGAAATGTAAGATAGGATATCCTAAATAATGCTACAATCAGTTTAACTGCATTCACGGGGTAAAAGAAAACTGTACCACAAACAATATTGTGAGGAATTGAAGACTGAGATATCCTAGGGCTCTTTGTTCATTGCCTTCACCTCACAATGGCAATTGTTCTGACTGATGAAGTGAAGAAGTTTTCAAGAGCATCTCTCCATAGCTTGGCCAATCTTATTTACAAAACATCCAATGAAAAGATAAGGGAACAATACAAGGCATGGTGACAGCCTAAAGACTAAAACAATCTGTCTCTGCAAATGGTCTTATTACAAGTTAAAGAGTTATTTTGCTTCTGGCTCAGTAAAAAAAACCAAACCAAAACAGCAAAGCAAAGAGCTGACTAAGATGACAATCAGATTAATATGAATATTGTCCATAGTTACTCTGCTTCTAGAGATGCCTAAAAAGTGTAAATGACACATTACAGAAAATATTTCTTCTTTTGACCTTACATGTCAGGATAGTTATTACACCTGGAAAAAGCTATATTAAATGTAGATAAATAACATTTTAAATTACATTTCTTCTAACAGCTGCACTCATAACCTCAAAAGAAGGTTCCTCAAAAGAAGGTCCTTAGACAGTCCTTATTGGCTTAATATAGTAATATCTGTTGCTCCTTCAGGGAATCATTTTATGGTTTGATGAAGCACTTATTTATCTGTGCTGACACCTCTCAAGAAAGGGAAGGTATGCAACTAAATGAAGTGTAAAACATTTTAATATTTGCAGATAGACACGTATAGAAACACGCATACATTGCAGTAAGCTTTACATTATGCTTATTTCAGAGGCAAAAAAAGATTCAGAGAAATAGCTACCTCCTGGAACTGATAGCAGTGTAACATACTCCTAAGGATCCTGAGGGAAATTTTCCCCAGTTTTAGGAGAGTATCTAAAATTTTCCACTCCAGCACCATCACAGCATTGCTCCATCTCCTACCCTCCTCCTTGCCAGACTGCGGCTTAAGAATACAGGTTTTCAAAATAAGTAAAAACACCTTCAGTATCAGAACAGATTTTTTCCCCCCTATATTGTAAACAATAGCTAACAGGCTTTATTCAGTGTAAGCAAATAATATGAGTGAAAAGAGCAAATACTGTGAAGAATAGCCATTTGAATAAAAGATAGGCAAGCACATGGCTCAACACATGCCTTTCCACATGTGGTCAGATGGTTCAGAATTTGATGTGAAAAGAGATAAGCTGTTCATGTCATTCCTTGTTTGATTAACACATCCACTGCTATTTCTGACAACAGAGATTCAAGACCCATCTGCAGTTTTATTCCCTCAATATGCTTGCTACAAATTGTTATATTTTCATATTACTTTACCATTTTTTAGCAATCTGAACGTCCACATATTGAGTGACATGAGACAGTATGTTTAGAGAGCAGGTTCACATGAGCAACTAAGTGGGTTTAGCCCATATAATTCCTTTGAGCCTGAGAAAAACTGAATGACAACACTGCAGAGGCATTACTGAAGGGCTGTCATGAACTTTAAATTGGAATAATACAGTTAATTCCAAGGAGATTACCTTTAAGTTCAGGTGGCATGAGATTCAGGGGCATATTGTATCTAATGTTTCACGAAGGCACTAGCAAAAATTTTCCAATTTCTTGGAAAAAGGTATACTGTTTTTGACTGGAACAACAGGAATTGGTTTCATCCACAGCTTTCCAGGTATTGCTTCAGAAGACCTTTCTGCCACTAAATTTTTTGGCGTGTTGAAATATTCGTAACACTGAGATATAACTACAATGAGCTGCATGAAATTAATTTCTTTGAAACTGGACTGTGCAAAGACAATAGTGTCAACAAAGAGAAGTTTATAATAATAATCAACCCTACATTTCCCTGTCCCTGTGGGACAGACTGCGTCTTGCCTTGGATAACTCTGCAAAGGCTGAAATTAGAAGCAGCAAAAAGAAGGGCAACATAAGGAGACCTCAACATGCTACATCTGCTGGACAAGTTAATTAGAACAAAAAATAAACTGTATGAGACAGTAGAGAGTATGATCCCCAGTAGCAATTCCTGGAATAGCTCTACTATGTCTTACTAATTGCATTCAGTTGAATGTAGCTATAAATTATAGGGAAAAACAAATAATTTTTGCAGATGAAAAGGTTCAAATTAACCTGTTTTGAAGAATGCCCTGGCAGAATTTGTTGCATTGTAATCAAGAAGATGATGACGAAAATTAAAAACCAGAGAAAAGAGTGCCTTAATTTGACCTTCAAAGCCATTTCATCTGGAAAAGAGTTTTCAACCAATGGCAAGTTGGTACAGACTGGTAATACCATTTTTTTAGATATTATCTCACAGATGTCTGGATAAAGGAGGTTGGAAAGCTTTATCTACCTAAATTTTTTTATTATTCTTATTTCATTACAAGCCAATATTTTCCCCTTTATCTGTCACCTGAAAACCATGTGTTCTTTTACTCATTAGTGAGGTTTTGTTAACAAAGACAGTGTACCATGAGCTTGCATACAGCATACCCAAAAATGCAGTGGTAATAAAAGTTACTTTCTTCTCTTGGTATTTCTTTCATTTTCTATTTCACATCTAGTCATTTCAATTGAAGAAACAAGGCTTGAAGAGTCTACATAGACATCAGAGTTTGATCTTTTCATATCAGCTCTTAATAAATGAGATACTTGAATGAGAAAGTAATGCTGACAAATACGTGACCTACTTTGAAGAGCAGCTTTGCTATTGTCACCTAAAGAAACATTCTTGCATGAGAATAAATTCCGACTGTACAAAGGAATGCAACATAGCCAAGAATTTTAGGCCTGATCTCTGAAAGAAGTTTCTAATTGTAATAGGCTGTAGTTCTCGATTCTCTCAAAAGAAAAAGACAAAACTACAAGTTCTGAGCTTTTAGGGCTGCTTTTTCTTCTGAAATAGGGCTTGTGAGACAGAACAATTTCATCAGATATGTACTGTAAAGAAAGATCTGAAGACAATTATAGAAGGAATGGAAGGTGTGACTCAAATACCATTTTTTCAAACGTAAGAGAAAAAAACTGTAGTCTAAACATTGAAGATTAAATTCTTGAATTGTTCATTCCAGGCTGGTTTAAGGAAAAATGTAGCCTTCTTAGATGTATTAAATGTCTCTCACAGTTAAAGAACATGGCATACAAAAGCAGTAACAGCTACTTTAAGGTCCTCTCCAGTGGAGACAGCCTTTCTAACTAGGAGATAAACTCAGTAAATACTTCTCAGTGCCACAAAAAGATGAGAAAAAACTGTATCCTTGTTTACAATTAATGGCATACTGAACTTATTGAAAATGTACAGATTTTCATGGGCTGAAAATAAAGATTGTAATGAGATTACCTTCAGACATCTGCTGGCATTTTTGCTGCATACATGAATCTGAGTACAAACATATTTTGTGAGCTGAAACAGAACAAGAACCTCTGCAGAACTGTCTTTTTAATTTCATGGCCCAATTATACTTGGGACAAGAAGACATAATGTAATTATATGGGTTAGAGAAAGATCCATTATTTTGACTGATCAAGTGAAAATGAAAATCATCTGGACTGGCAGTTTCAGCTGCAAGCGTTGATTGTGCCAAGCCAATGTTACCAAAAGGCCACAATTTTGTTGCCTTCCATCTTTAAGATTTATAGTTTCAAGAGATCTTGAGGGACACGGAAAACAAGGCAGAGAGATCTCTTAGGCGGGCATTTCCCTGAAAGCCCAGGCTGCCCTCTCCTGGAATGAATAACTTTGCACATCTGTGGTCTTAGTTCACGGTCAAAGTAACATGAGGAACATCTCACAAACAACAATCGCCCAATTGTCAGGTGTTTAATTTTTCATGTGTGTTATCTTACAGAACACCTATTAAATACCTGTATTCAGATAATGAAAAAAATCACACACATCTTGCTGGGACAGAGTTGCCTACAGAAATGACTCCCTGTGCAATGAAGTGGTCTCACTTTTAGTACAGTAACTTATTATATTATGTATGATTATATTAGTATGATATTACTCCGATGCACTGGTGTCCAGTTGGAGGTGAAATGCAATGCTGTGAAAGCATGACCATTCACTTGGAATTCGAGAATACCTCTCTGATGTCAATGATCTAGCACCAGACAAAGCCCTGAAAAGAGGTCACGCCAACGCTGCATTCACACGGCCTGCCCTACACATACTGGAGTGACAGAAATGTTGCCAACTTGTTGCAGGTTCTTCCACCAGTTAAAGTTCAAAACAAAGGAGAGAACCTTTATTCTTCCATCAGGCAACCTGATATTAACGTATCTGCTGCCATCCATGCATGCAACATACCTGGTTTGTCTACTCTACTATCTGATGCCAAAGATGAAGCACATATTTACCATTGTATGTGGCCTGTCCTCCGCATAACTAATCAGAAATGTTGACATATACCATCATTCAGATAATATGTCTCAGATATTAAATATATCTGTGAAAGTGTTCCATGTTTCTCTATTTGATAAAAAAAAAATCAGGACCTCTGTTTCAATTAGGTGATGTAGAGGATTAGCAAACACCAAGAGTAAAACTGTGATCCCCAAACACAAAAAGGAACCATCAACAACAGGTTGATTCCTTGGTAGCAGACTATCAAAAGTAGTCTAGACCACCTCAGGTAAAGGTAAATTTTTCAGAATAATTATTTTTTGTATTCATCTCTTACTTTTATCTGAATTATAATGAATCATTGCAAAAGAAGAAAACATGAAAAGCACTGTAATTGAGTAGGGAAATACTTATGCCTTATTTAGATGGAAGTTTCTGATTTAGAAATCCTGTAAAAAGCATTTAAATTTCTTCACTCAAATGCACACAAATCTTCAATTAAACTAACCAGTATTTTAAGATGCAGACTTTCCACGAATTTGCAGAAGGTTATATTTAGATAATATGATGAGTTGTATCTGTTGTCACTGTAGATCATGAAAAGAAACAAGGGACCTTTCAGTGAAACAACAGCTATCTAAAGCAGAGAAAAGCTGTAGCAAAACACAGAACAATGTTTCTGCTGCTCCTTGCTGACCATTATTATTCCAGGTTCAGCTTTTAACATTTTAGATAAGAGACAAGCCTTCAAGACTTTTCCAAGAGAGACAATTTTGATCTGTTCCTTTCAGACTTTATTCTCTTTCCACATTAGTACTTCTTGTCTCTTGCAGAGTTACCATGCATCATCTATCAGTAAGGAATCAAAATGAACTAAATGATCAAAATAAAGTGTGGGTTTTTTTCATTCAGAGTAATATTGTGTCTAATACAGGATCCTGTATATTACTTAAGTAAGTCCAGGATACCAGCTGAAAATGAAGGGCAGAATTGTAATTTAAATTGAAATGATTTCATTAACTAATGGATTATTGATGGTAAAATGTACTATTGAAAAGCTTGTTGAAGATGCCCTGAACTTCAGTCATTTTGCCTGTTAATTTTTCTTAGCTTTCTGGGCAGAGATAAAAGGAAATTCAGTTTTCACTCAGTCCATAAATCAAATCATCCACAAATTAGAAGCATAAAATTCTAAGGAGCAGGACCTTATAGTCCTAATCTCAGATAAGATTAAATGCAGTAATTAGAAGTTACTGAATATAGTCCATTGTAGATTCAACCAAAGAAGGTAAGAGACAAGCGAATCCAGATACTGTGAAGAATTTTAGTAGAATTGTGTAACAGCAGAAATCTGGAGAAGTGAATTATCTAATGCCAGTGAATGTTTCTTCTATTTTCTTACGTTTGCTTTTAAGCATCAAGAAATATTTAGTATAATTCAACTACCCAGAATAAAATTGTGATTGTTGAGGAGAATTTACAGTAGAAAAAAACCCAGTAACAACAGAAAACAACCAAAACATTAAAGAATCAAATTACCCCAGACCTAGGAATAAAAGATACCATTCAAATTACTTCCAATAAGGTTGAAAAATATTTTCTATATCCTTTATATAAGCACCTTCTTTTAGTTTCAAAGATGATAATATATTATCTTTGTTTATATTATAATCAAAAAAACCAATATGAATAATCTCTGATCATTTTAACTCTCTCTTCATCAAAGAAGATAGGATTTCTCACTCTTATTTCACAATAGTTCCCTAAACATATAGTTTTCTATTGATCTAGCTATGAAATTATTTTTTTCAACTCTACCAACTAGGAATGAAGAGGATTCATCTCATTTCAAGACCAATGCTACAAAAACCAATTGATAAGTTTGCACTGAATTGTAACATTTTTATTATTTTTATTTCACAGTAATCTACTCCTATTTATATTTTAAATACAATACCCTTTTAAACTTGATCTGCAGATCCCATAAACTAGCTACCAAAGACATTTCTTTCATATCAGCTTTTCTGAATACACCTTTCTGCCACAATTTTAGCCTAAATAAAGCAACTTTTATATGCAATTTGAAAGGACAAAGATAAATGCTTGTTTTGCTGACAATTTCCCATTCTTGAAGCTTTGATCTGTGAAAAAGGAAATACTTTAATCCTTTTTACAGCATTTTCATTATGTAAATCCCTGTTTACAGATAAAACCTTCCTTGTTCTATCACTCCATTCAACTCTTATCATCAGAGCAAACACACTGAAGTTTTACTTTAATGAATCCCATCACTATTGAAGAAACAATCACAGCTTTCTTAGAAGTCTCTTCCTCATCTTTACTGGTGGTTACATAATGATTTCTAATTACATTTTTTCAACTTAAAATTCTTTTTGGAGTATATTGACGACACAATGATGAAAATAGATGCATGCATCATCATCATTTCAAAAACTAAAATGCCTAAATTCTAAGCAAGTCTGGTAATTAAAGGTTTCTTATTCAAAATATAATATTCAGGAAAAAAGTATCCCTCATAATACTGGTCATAAAATTATCAGAACTCTGTAGAGTAGTAAGAAAAAAAAAATCAGGAATAATTCTGTGTATTTATGATAAATGTATTTTACTACGAAAGACAACAGCAATTACAAGTTAAACCCAAGGACCTAAAGTTTTATAAAGCTTTGTTGACAGACAAAGTAAGCTTTTTTTCTATACCTGTAAGTTCTTTCTCTTCAAGACTGTATTCCAGAGATCCAAAGGAATAATTAGCTGGACTGATTGCAGGAGTAGAAATAAAACTTGCACAGCCAATGGTTGGGTTAATTTCAAAATAATTGTGGCCGTGATTCATTCGGTGAAATTCCAGAGAAGATACTATGGATGTACGTTGCTTTGGCTACAAGAAAAAGAGAAGGTTGCCATTAAAAATACAGACTTTTTATACAGTTTTCATCACTTGACATTTAATAAACCTATTTTTCTTTGGTTTTACTTTTTTTATTTGGCTCAAAGGTTATAGTAGTAAAAATCATTTCATATGACAAGCCTATGTGTAGAGTTAATTTCCTTCTAAAATCTGGATTAATCTTTATTAGAAAAAATGCAGGTCTTCACTCTAATCAATTTAATTCAACATAAAATAGGCCTTTACAGCCTTGCATATAATAATTTCAATCATCTTTTGATAAGAAAGGGAGCTCTTCACCAGCTGCATTGCTGGGTACATCTTGCAAAACAATTAGACCGCTGATGCCTGTATAATGAAGTTTACTAAATAATATCAAGTGCCCATCACTTGAAAGCCACCCTCTGCTGTTTATTCCATTTATGAATGTGCCTCAAATATTCAAAGACTGAAGGGTCTGGAAGCTTAAGGGGAAAGTGTTAGCTTGAAATACATGAAATACATTTCACACATGAAATTCAAACTGTCTGTATGAGTTTTCATGCAACAGCTAAACAAACTGGCATCACTTTATTTCAAATATTTACTTTCAAAGGAAACCTCTGAGGAGACCCCATTTAATGGCTGTGCTTTGGATTGCAGAGCAGTTTTAAAGCATGAGAAACTAATTTCTTTTGGGTGGATCTACACCATCAGGTGTAGAAATTAAACCTATATAATGTGTTCATCAGGTCTGCAACAACTTTTTCACTACATGGACTTTTTCCCATTGCACTGCACTACATACTAATACAGGCATAACCTTAGTGGTCAATATCACAGCTTTTAAGCCACAGACCACTGCTGGTTTGCAATGCCATGCTAAACAGTCTGTTGTACCACTCATCTGGTTCTATATCCACAGTACCCTAACCCCAGAATGCTCCTTGCTGCCTCAAGATCAATGACCTGAAACATCAAAACCCTTTGAAATAGAGGAGGCCCTGCATTCACGTTTATAGCTGTCTGTATATTTCACAATAGAGAAAAACATCTCAGGAAATTCTGCCTTGGAAAATCAAACCTGGACAAAAAAAAAGAAAAAGAGAATAAAAGATGCGTCATCTCTTCTTGTCCTAGCATGTCAGGCTTAACATGTCAGAATATTTGTAAGGGTCAAAAATTTGTTCCTTATTAGTGTTATGACCTAATTATTACCTTTGAGAACATAAGATCCTCGTTGGACCACAAAGGTATTTGCCATCCCTTATCTGTTAAATCTATCAATATTCCAGTGGAGGGATTTTCAAATTTGTTTTTGGTCAATTTAATTTTTAGGTTACAAGTCCTGCAATGCTTGTGTTATAAATACTGAACCAGGCTGTTTTCACTAAAAAGTCACCCTTCATATTGGAATGTCAGACAGAAAAATTCAATAGAATTAGGTCTGTATAATGTTGATTATTTCTTCAAGTTGTATTAGGCATCATATGAATTAACTGTGCCATGTTAAAACTGGGAAAAAAAGGAAATTTTGGTAAGCATCTGGAACTCATCTATGGTCTATTGAGCAGACTTACTTTCTTTAATAATTAAAAGCAGTTTCTGCTTTGAAAGCCTGAGTCCTAGCTCTAGTAATTTCATGGGACAATTAAATGAACAGGGACAGACTCCAACATCAAACAGTGTGGTTGGAAGTCATTGTTTGGGATCTGAGCCAAAATAACTCTCAGATCAGACCAAAAACATTCATCTGTATTAATTAAATCTAAATGGCACACTTGTGCTAGACAACAGATTCATGAACGACCTAATTATTTCTAAAACTGAAAACGATCTCTGGTCATTTAGAAGTACATTTCTGGCCCTTTCCCAGCAATGGTGGCTTTGCAGATCTGCAAACTCCTGTGCTGAAAAGGGGATACTTCTCTTAACATGAGGTGTGGTGTCTGGTTATTCTTGAGCCAAGACAGTTCCTGACTAAATGTGCAGCTGGAATGGTCCATCTTTGTCTCCCAAAGCAGCTCCAAAGGCAACTGCCCTGGCCTTTGTCTAGTCAGTCCTCCAGCCACTGTTCTGTTTGTGTGTCCCTTTCTTAGAGGCAGAACAGCAGCATCTGATACACCATTTGGCCTTTCACCACCTTATTTTGGACTTGGGCATTATTATTACGGAATGAGAGAAACATATCTCAGTTTAAAGTCTTTCCAATTTAAGGCTTCTGCAGAAAACCTCTTTCAGCCTTTAGTACTGCACAGTATTACACTGCTGCAATATATTTGGAGTTAACAAGGTCCATCCATCAACACGTGCCAATAATTTTTCTACATAATTAGTCAGGAATCCAGCATCTAAGTCTTTGTAGCTAACTAAGAAACTAGAGGAATTATTTTCACTTTTGCTGTGTCCATAAAATGCTATGCTGTTGAAGTACACTAGTTGCTCATTAATATATGCTATGAGAGACTCAGTAAACCAGTTTGTGCTGCTTGTATCTCTCTGCCTTTATCTCTCTAAAGCACTATTTGCAGAAAAAACAAACTAACAACAACAACAAAAAAAAACCCCAGTAGAAATCAATCAACTCTTTTTTACAGTTAGGATTAAATTCCATTCCCGATTTCATCAACCAAATTTCCAGCATAGCTATTTACATGTACCCTAGGTATTTAAGCTCCCAGAGCACTCAGCTGGGATCTAGCCAATAAAATCACAATCTAGTGTGTGTACCATCAAGAGTTCAGAGAACAATTCACCTCACCCCAGTTCCCTTTGGTACTGATTTTCTTGCCTTCATGCAGGTATCTACCATCACTGCAGATTCCTTAGGGCATCCCACCAGGCCTCCAGCTGCCACTCAGAAGAGTGCAGGTCTCCTCTACTATATGCCTGTACAATACCTGTGCATGTGCATTTCAAAGACACCTCTATAAAACCTCAAATGACATTAGATTCCTACTTTTAAGTAACTGAATTGAATCCTGCAACTGTCCTAAGCATGCTGGGAGATTAGGACTCTAAATCAGACAGAGATTCTTATACACAGAAATGAAAGCAAAGGTGTTTCAGTCCCAGATTTAATCTCACATCCAGCTCACTCCTAGAAACACTCTAGAAATCTATTCTTAGAATCTAATGTCAAATTCCAGTCTTACTGGCAGTAAATCCTGACTTGGTTTGATGATTGCCCCTGCCAAAGCCACTGTTTAACTACATTTACCAAGAACTCTTGAGATTGTTTCTGAAAAATTCTAAGATCATTTACTATATGGAACACCGTAACTCAGTCAAGGGTCAAGATTTCATAGTTGTGAAACACAAACACAAAACTCTGTCCCAAAGAGATAATGCTTCCCTCATTCTTCAAAGCCAGCTTTGTCATTACATGCCTTCCTTGTACTAGTCCAAAGGTCGGGACATGCTTAGATAACCCTTGTGAAATTCTGGCATACTTATGACTTCACCACATCCCAATAAGCATGCTACAGAGAATGCAGATTTTTCCTTAAGTAGACTTTGGTTCATTGGATTCATTCATTCATTCATTCAGTGTTTAATCCACTTGTTGTGTGCAAATCTATTTAATTACCAATATTTACTTTTTAGGTATTTCTTCACAGATATTATTTCAATTGTCCTAATACTGATCTAGAAAACCCTACACCATCCTAAAATAGCATATCAAATCATGCTAATGAATAAATCTTTTCAATGCATAACAAAAAATGTCAGTACAAATCTTTAAAGATAACAGTAAGATTTAAATAACTGTTAAATCAGGTATAATAAAAATATTTGTATATTCAGTCTGTAGTGAACATATATCAATGAAAGATACCCCTTTGAAACTGCAAACACAGGAAAAGTATCAAAATACACATATTGAATTGCTTTTTTATTCAAAAAACAAGTAAGAACTTAATCCTTCCATTAATGGAATTTGCATGCAAGTTCTGTAATGCTACCATGACTGGCATGTTACACTATAAGCAGGCAAGGGATCATTCAAATATTTCTTACAACATTTAGCGGAGGCAGTAGGGCAAAACTCCTTTCTCAATTTAACACCAAAATATTTCTTCAGCTTTGAAGTATACTCTACAATACAAGCTTCTGACTTCACCTTCTTTTACCTTTGGGATTTGTGTACATAGCACTATCATAGCTTTAAAAAAAAATTAATTCTCACAGTACTCAGTACTATGGCAGAGCTAGTTGCCCCATTTTACAGATGCTGAGCAAGGGTATAAATCTTTCCCAAGGGACAGATGTGTGGTTTTTTGAAACAATGAGAACCACTGAGCCTAAGGAAATTCTGCATTTGGCAAAACCTGGCAAATTCCAGCTGCCCTATATAATGTAGAAACTGGTTTCACTTGCAATATGTCATGCAGAAAATGTATGATAGAAGAGAGAACTGCACCTACATTCTCAAATTCTAGTTAGCACATAAAATACAGACTTATCAAAGAAAGCAAGAGGCTGCAGCCCCTTCCTCCAGGCTCATCTCACATATTTAACACCATGTGAGTGCACTTATATGGCCACTTAAATCCCTCATTTTGATACCTGCCCATGTGCTTAAATTCTTTCAATTCTCTGATCAACTCACTCCTTCAGAAATTTTCCTTTCTTCAGCTTCCTTCTAAAATCTCATTCTACACACTCATTTTCCCTTTCATAGAATGGTTTGAGTTGAAAAGAACCTTTAAAAGTCATTAGATCCAAACCTTTTGCAATAAGCTAGGACATCTTCAACTAGACCAGGTAGCTCAGAGCCCCATCCAATCTAACCTTGAACACTTCCAGGGATTGGGCATCCACAATTTCTCTGGGCACCTCTCTTATTTTGTTTTCTCCTATCTATTGTTACATTCCTTCCAAATCTACTTATATTACTCTAAAAAGACCTGGACAGTATCCAGTTGATTCCAGTTCTCTTTGGTGTTTTAAAATTTGATTTTCTGTTTTCTCTGTGGTTTTGTCATCAAGGTCTCTCAAAAAGACTCCCTCATGGTCCCATCTCACACTGACTTTACAGTGCCTACATCCCTCTCATTGTCCTTGAATGCATTCAGTTTTAACCTCTGTCCTCCCTTTCAAATGCAATTTTCACATGACTTTTTTGGTTTCTTGCCTTTTGCCTCAACATTCCAGCATACCATCTCTGTTTCTATCTTTGTCCCATTTGCTCATGTACACTTACATGGAAGCCCAAAACATTCAAAATTTTCCCAGTAAAATACAGTCTGGGACAGGACAGGCTTCCTTGTTTTCTCCTGTCCCCAGTCTGATTTGCAGAAATCACCAGTTCTGATGCATTCTCATCAGTCAATGTTGCTGTCAAGAATTATTTGATTTATAGGATCTGAGCTAAGGTGATCAAGTAGCCTTGAAATTGCAAAAACAGGAGATTACAATGCATCTGTGTTTGATTTATCTATGTCACCTAGAAGTGCAAGACTACACTAAATTATTACTAGACTACAGAATCAATTATTCTGTCAAGCTTCAAAATACCATGTTGAACAAGCTGAAGACACATTTTCTTTTTAACATGGTAATATAATTTTCTCTTTTTTAATTTTGCAAAACTTTATCTTATATTACAACAACAATTAAAAATAAAATATAGGCAGTTTCAGCACCCATCTTGACATTCTTGATTTTACTTGTCAATATTTTAATTAAGTTTAAGACCAGAAAGCAGAAAATACACAGAGGCTGGCACCTAATATATCCCAAGCAGCCACAACAGGAAGCTTGCCTGAGACTTAAAAGAAAAATTAAAGAAAAATGCTTTCACTGTTTTTTACTGTAGATTCTTTACAATTGATTTTAATGACATCATAGTGTCAAAGTCCTAGCAATTTCTGTTTGATTATTAATTTAGAGAAAGACCCTGCTTGCATCCTGCATGACCAGAAAGTGCATATTACTTTAGAGTAATCTCATGGTCCCTCAGAATACTTGGATCACTCCCCTGTCAGTGCCATGCTCAGGAATGACAGACTCAGCTCTTTTGTGTAGCCTGTGGTCAGGAAGCTGTGCTGTGAGACTCTGGGGGCCATAGAGACACAGTGCTTTCTGCTCTCCTCTGCATGTTATCCTACCTCTGCCTTGAAAGTCTCCCACTGGAGTAAGTACTTACAGGTCAGAGGGTTGCTGCCCCTTCTACCTGTGGTCTTATCTCAGATGAGAAACCACACAGGAAATAAATAAGAGAAAAAGTTGATCTGCCTCAGTTTCTATTTTCCTTGCCTTCTACTTTTATTTTAGTTGCAACCATATTGCAGCTGTGGGTTTTGAGGAGCAGCAATCCTGAATGCCAAAAATTGCAACACCTTTGGAGCAGTTTCCCTCCTTGGTAGGTGTGACCAGATTTTAAAGATACACAATTATACCTATCCTGGGAAAAAATTGCTTGAAATGAGATCCAGACAGCAAGAGATAAATTTGATAAATAAGAGGAATGCCTCATTCCTCAGATATAAAAATTGTCTAGCTTTCAAAGATTAAAAGAGTGTTATTTTCACTGAAACAGTTGGAAAATGGATGTAAGACCATATTCTTCAAAAAAGCTCAGCTTCCAGCTGCTAGTAACATCCTCCTTTCCACCTGCAGATTATGAAAATTACTTGTATAATGATATTTCTATATCAAATTTTGAAGGGTCAAAGTGATGGCTATTTTTTCTAAGCTGCATGCTGCAGACGACATGCACGTGTGAAAATGTGCATTATCAGATGACGATAAAGGGTGACTGCATAACTAAGGTGCTCAAAACCCCCCATAGTAATAGAAACAAATGAAAATGCTAAGAATATAATGCAAGAAACCCATGAAGGCACAATAGATAAGGCTTTAATCTTCCATATTTTGAGTGTGTTCTCCTGCCAAGTATCATGTGTACTAGGGCAGGGCTACTGGCATGGATTTGCTCACACCCCTGCAATTAAACTTCATTAGGTGTCAGAGAAGGGTCTTCAAGGCAGAATTATCTACCAGGAATGCTGCTTGCTCTATTCAAATCACAAATCAGGCCTGACAGTGGATATGTTTGGAGAAAGAAAATTGTACACTACCAAAATTATACCCGGGACTGTGTACATAATTCAACAGCGTAGATGACAACTCTGCAGAGCTAAAGCTCATTTTACTAGCATAGATGATCCTTTCAGTATCTGAACTACCTTTAAAAACAGTAGTTCATCTGTCTGTTGCATATTGGAAAAATGTCTGTTCATATAGGAAAAATGTTCTACATTTCTGCCTGATTTGTGTTTATATTGAATCAGGAATCACAACCTAGAAAATTTCTCCAGGTAAGAAACCAATTTCAACCAAGAAAGACATAAGCATGTACAAATGACATTCTAAAACTTAACACTCTCACAACAGAGTGTAATTCTGCTTTAATTTATACTTGTGTTTTAGTATCCTGTTGAACTATAATTAAAAGCACTAACACACACACACTGTTTGCTGTTTTCATTAGTACCATGTACTGGGTAGATGTGTTTATGTTTTCTTATTAGATCTAATTAAAATATACAAATAGAATTATGTTTTATAGTTACTTATCAAAGGAGATCTCTTACAGTGCATCTCTTTAATAATATTTTGTTTAATGTTGTTATTAAGTAGCCACAGAGTATCCATTATGCTCCAAGGATTTTTTTTTTTTAAATATTCTCCTTTGGAGCTGTAACACATCTTCTGCCCATCAATGCTGTGGTAAAACAGGTGAGTGTGGGGAGGATGTGTGCTGGGGGAAAGGGGTGTGTAGAAATCAATCCTTAGAGATAATTCCAACCATAACCTTTTTTGTGTTTAGTACTCAGTATTCCAGAATAAAATAATTTCATAATGTCTGTTCTACTTTCAGTCATGCATAGATTAATTGCTAGCCACATCTTAATGGCATTGACAGTATACCTCTTACTCTGCTTTGTTCCCTTTTTTCAAGGGCTATTTAGGAGCTTTATTTTTTATTCAACATCATTAGAATGAGAAGACATCAAACTGTGTGCAGTAGATTTGTATAGACATTCCCTGTCAAAGGGAGAATAATCTGAAATATATTTACATAGAATCAAGGTCACTGACTGCTAACAACCACCTTAATGTGCTTGCAGCCCTAAGAGATACACACAACATTGTAAACAGTATTTTCCAGGGAAAATCTCCAGACCAGGCACAAAAAGCATGAGCACTAAAACTACTCATGTGTGGACTGTAGAATATATTTTTATTTTAGAGGGTTTGGAGAATGCTCAGCACTTCCCAGAAGTTCATAAAAGCATGTACACAGGAGTAGCTTTTACCTTGGATATGATCCCCCACAAAATCATAACTCTCAGTAAAGTTGTTTTTTTTTTTTTAAGTCTTATCTGCGTCTTGTGCTAAGCACAGACAGGGCACAAAGTCCAGCACCAAAACACGGCAGCAGCAGAAGTGTGCACCTGAAAAGGAAGCACCATGTGCCTGCAGAGTCTTCCTTCACAGTGATTTTCCCGATTGAGGAAAATCAACGTGACTGAGCATGTTGTAAGTGGAGCTAAGCACAGAAAGCAGCTCATAGGACAAAGAAGGTCCTTGCATCCCCACTGTCCTGTGATCTCATTCAGACAGTGGAGAAGATTTATTGCATACAATTGTTCTCCAGTCCTCCTTTTTGTGGTAAAATGGAACAAAACAGATTTTCTCTGTGCGTGTTGCAAAACAAGTTCAGTAGATGCAACATGGAGTTCTCATGGTGCTGTGTACTGGTGCAACAACCTCCAGCAGGGATTTCACTAAGCTGGCAGAGACAGGGACATGCCAACTCAAGCACACTGTGACAAGGCGTGCATTTCATTTGTGAACAAGGAAACCACAGCATGGTGCTAGTATAGGGGACGAACCAGGCAGAAATAGTTTCATTGTTTCAACATGGGGAAACCGTCACACTAATCCCCTTGAAAAATTCTGTTTATGGAACCATTAGTTCTGAAAATTTATTTTATGGAACTGTGATTTCCCAGTTTCCACTCAGACGATTTTTGTTTGTTTGTGTTCAAAGTAATTCCTGCCCCTACCAGCAAAAAGAATGATAAATAATTTCATTGAATGTAAATAATTATCACTTTTTAAATCAGCTAGGGAGGCTCTGGAGCACACATCTCCTACAGACAGTCTGTCCATTCATGTCCTGGTCCTGGTCTTTCCCTGTGCCTTGATGAACCACAAACAGGTTTGACAGGCACACTGCACGTGCAAAAACTGCCATACACATGCTGGCCCAAACAAGTGGGATAGGTCTATCAAAGGCTACACATGTCCTGCAGGATTCTGCTAGAACTTACAGAAAAAGGAGACGATTTCCTTTGCCTGCTAATGTTTAAACTATTAGCTGCTACTATATTCATACATATCTTAGCCAGATAAATGAGGAGCCATAGATTGAATTGCAATTTTGCTTACCGAGGTTAAAAAAAGATAAATGGGGAAAAAATTTTGATTCCTGTAAAGACAGCATATCCATATGGATAAGAAAAAAAAAAAGATATTATGATGAATAGATTATTGCAGATCTTAGCAATAAAACAAGAAAGAATAAGATTATGAAATTTCGTCATGTCAGAAACACTGAAATTCTTTGTTCCTTTGTCCTCCTACCAGAACTCTCTTAATAGCATTGAAACAACACTTTTAGGAAATTGAGTTATTCACATAAACTAGGGAAAACACTAATCCATTATAGATAAAACCAAAGCAACTTTTAAATAATCCACATTTTGACATCAAAAGCTGTACCTACAGTAAGCCATTTGAAACATATCTTAAAAAGACAAGAAGACAACATGCAAATGCTGGACTACATTTAATAACTAAATTTAAAGGTAAGAAGTCATAATTCTGTTTTATGAGAATTGGCCCAAGACACACAAGTAAGTAACACAGCCAAAAGAAACACTCTTATAGGGAAAAAGGTGCTCTTTCTCCCTCTATGGATAAAGTTTATTTTTTCAAATGGAGCTGAACAAATAAATAAGGAGAAGCCTATTAAATTGAGTAGGTAATAAAAAACATACATGAAGCATCACAAGCAGTTTAGTTTTTTTCAGGCTTCAACCAGACTGAGAGCTACAGGAACTGTGATAGAACAAGCTCCATTTTACTGTCACTTTCTAAAATTACAGTCTGATAAGGTAAGAAATATTTTACTCTATGCACTAATGTAACTAAGTTAAAACTTGAAGCAGACTTATCTACTTGTTCTCCTACCCCATCTTATTTTGGATCCCATGTGCTGTGAATATACACAGCAGCATATGTCCTTAATTTCGAAGTGTATTATTTTATCAAAGTCTCTATTAACTAGCAATTCAAGAGTTAAAAACTTAGTAAGTCTCATCTGGACAATCAGAAAAAAACGCAAAAGATCAAGCAATTCCAGACCTGAGCTAAATTCTGCTTACTTCTTTTCTGCATATATACAACTTTTTACAAAAGATTTTTTTCAGAGACTGACCATGGGAAAATTTGAAAAGAAGAAATTTATTTACAAATATTTACATTATTTGTAAATAATATAAATTAAAATAAATTGCAATTTGCCATTTATTTTAATTTATACTATTTACAAAATACTAGATCACACGTACAAACCATAGCTAAGGTGCATAGATGGAAGAGCACACAGATCCTTGAGATACTGTTAAGTTTGCCAGCCTCAGGACTGAAGGTAGCAGAGGTGGGTGGCATTGTGGCACTGAACTTAATATTCAAATACCTCCAAGGATGATCATTCCACAAGATGTGATCCACCCAAGTGTGTAATCACCCTTTCTGTGAAAAAATTCCCCCTTATGTCTAGCCTAAACTTCCCCTGATGCACCTTAAGACTGGGTCCTCTTGTCCTGGTTGCATAGAAACACAGTGCTTCTCCTCACTGCTGGTAAACCAGTATATGTACAATCCTACAGGAAAGATAAGTAAGGCTACAAATAAAAATAAATATATGTTTTGAAAGACCAGACTTCCCAGGCAGCTCCATCCAAGCTGCCAAAGCCTGCCTCATGCAAAGATGGCTGCTGAAGCATTTCCCATTCTGCCTTTACTGGCACTTTCCTGTGCTGGATGCACAAGACATGAAAATAGGAAAGAAGAGACAGCTGTTCTGGAAATCTATATGATCCTTGGTTTAGATCTCTTAGAAATCAATTTATTTTGCCAGAAAAATGCAAAGAGACCCTGGCAGCCAACAGAAAATTAATTATTTTGCATACATTGTGTAACAGTATTCATTAGTTTTGCATGAATGGTGAGAGGTCAGTCAGGAATAGAATCCCATTGTGCTACCCTTCAAAGAGCTTGCCATGTAATTGAATGGAAGAAAGGAATTAAATATGCAGGCAGAATGAACACTGATGGTTAGCAAACAGCACATTGCAAATATCTACAGCTTCTTTGTCTAAATTCTTCAGTTGAGGTCTTAGGGGAAGGTGATTAGATAAAAAGCAAAAACAAAGAAAATAAAGAATACTGGGGGATGTGCATAAACATGAAAAAAAGGAGAAGCATAATGGGATCCGAATGCTACAGTGTATCCAACTTGTCGAGCATTAGCACAGAGACTTAAAACATACATTATGCCTGTCTGCTGCTGTTTTCTGTACAGGGAGCATGCCATGTGTAGGGCCACGTGAGAGACATTTTAGGAAATGTGGTAAAGTTCTGACCATATATATCACAGAGCTAGCTTTTGTTCTGCAGAACGATGGGAACACTGTGAGTCAGTAAATGGAATAATTTAAATTTGAAAATAGCTCCCCCGAATCTGCTGAATCCATTCAGAGTTAACTAGCAGGAGAGCATCACCATGAAGTGTTCTGGGTCCATCTGTTGGCAATATCATGATGGAAACAGCTTTTCAAATGCTATTTTCAATAAGCTACAATAACACAACAGCTTGTTTCAACAATATTTCATTACCTTTCTGTTTGTTTGCCGCCTACTATAAAAAACAGTTTGGAGGGAAGGAGGCATTTCAGTACTATAGACTGATGTAGGGTGGGAGGGACAGAGACACTACAGAAACAAGCAAAATGAGAAACAACTATAAAAATAAAAAATAGAAGAAACTGTAATTTTAGACTCTCTGCAATCTAGATTTAAACCAGCATGTGGAACCTGAACTGTGGTGGTGTCAGAAGGGGATGGTCTACACCAGCCTGTCAATCGAATTATTGCAAAGTGACAGTGTCAGCCACAGGAAGCCAGTGGCTCCTAGACAGAAATGGCAAGTGCACCTAGTAACTGCCTTTAATTCTGCAAGACCTTCTCAACTGTGCACTCTAATGAAAACTGAAAGGAAAATTCACCTCCAACACTGTGACACAGTCACTTGTGTGGTACCAAAACAACCTGGCCTATACTAGTCCTCAGAAAATATCATGTGTCCATCAGCTTGCTCCTCAAGTAAAACAAGTGCCAGTGACATACTGATGGTACAAAGCCTCCATCCAGAGAGGCTCAGCTGCAGAGACCAGCTTAGCAATAAAGAACAGATGGCTGCACTTGAACCCAAAATTAGTAGGAGATGAGGTTCTTTTGGTTCACATTAAAAAAGTTTCACAATTAGTCAATTCAGCATGTAGTTGTCCGAGCTGGCTTTGGCACACCTAATGTCATGGCTTTTTAAACAAGGAAATAGATCATCCCAAGGTTTCTTCTGACTCATCCCATGATCCACAATTTTAAAATAAACTCCTCTACGCTGATTAACTCTGTATTACTGATTCAAGTTCTAACACATATTTCCTTTAAAGCTTTGGTTTTAAAGAGATGCACTCCTTAAAGAATTAAATGGAGCACTCAAGTTTCCCACACATTATGCATCACATCTTGTGTTTCCCAAACAGTATTAGAAATATGGAAGTTCATAAGCAATACTGCATGGGAAAGTAAAAGAAAAAAGGTATGAAACATTATAACTTCATGCAAATGGAGATGCAGAAAGAAGAAAGTAAACCTGAAAAATTAATATGGAAATGATACTGATAAAATCAAAATATAACCTTGAAAAAAAAGCAAGAGTATGGAAAAAACCAAAATAATGCATAAGGAGTTGATTCATTCTTAGTGCTATAAGAAATATATACAGATATCTCTCTGTGCATTTGGGCTCATTTATAAAATATTTTATCTTCTGCTGCTACTAAGATGATTGTTAAGAAGACAAAGTATTTTGTGTCCTGTTTATGTCTTTGACCTACTCGAAAGCACAAAGCCATAACATCCTCTTAGAATACATGCATCACAGCCTGCTATTGAAAGGAGAAATACAACAAGAAAGGGGATGCTTCTGGTGAGCACCTACCTGAGGACGTATGACTTTCACTATGTTTTTAAGTGCAGTGTCTGGTGATGGAGGAGAGCAGTCAGGTGTTGGGCCTGTGGAGCTGTTTCTATGGTTACCAGATCCTGGTGCGGTAATTGCTACCTGAGGTGCATTATCTGTGAATAAAAATAACATCTATGTGAAATTACAAATACTTTGTGTATTTTAAAGTAAAAAAGAACTTTGAAAACAGAAGGTTTCTCAGAACACTATTTCAACTTACAAAATCTAATAGAATTTAAACATATTTGTCAAGAAATATATTGCATAGCTACACTTATTTTTTCAGCCCATACATTCATTCTATGTTAAGACAAGACAGAGAATTTTCTCAGTACCTAAACAAAATGAGTTGGAAACCAAGCATGAATATTTTACTTTCATTACCTTCTTTACTTCATTACTGACATTGAATTCAAATATTACCACTATAACAGGGGTGACTTGAAAAGAAGGTTTATAATGCAACTTCTAGCTCATCCTGGAAAATCCTAACACATATGACCAAGCTCTATATATATCTTTGTGTTACACAGACACTAACTTAGAACATGTTAATACCTAATACCCATCATTGACAACTTTGCTTAACATTGTGATCAGCATAACTGACCAGCTAAATTACATGAAAATATGCTCAGTTTCTCAGGTAAAATTTGCATCTTCCATAGAGTTCTGCACTGCAGTAACTTCCCTTCCAGCAGTACCTCAGCTATATAACCTACAGCTGGCTTAAAAATACCTGCACACCTGCATGTGTATGGGCAACTGCTCTTGGGCATATTTTGATCTTGCTATTTTATGGCACTGGGAAGTGCCATTAAAAGGACTTAAAATATCATTCTTACCTTCTCTAAATGTTCTTAATGCTGTTTGATCAACGTAAAGTTAGTGAAAATCAGATCAGAGGGTAGAGAGGACTATGAAATAGCTTCTCAGCTGTGAGAGTATTTAATCATTGGAATGACTTAGCAGAAGGCCAAAACCTCTACATTACTTCAGGCCTCTAGAATTGTATCAGTAAAGAAATGCTTTAATTCAGATTCTGGGGCAAGTATCATTGCCTGTGCATGGTTATGGTGATTATTACATTGTCTGTGAATTTACTGAGCACCTTTCTTCGTGAGTTACAAAGATGTGCTCCATGCTCCTCAATGTGCTGTTACACCTGAAGCACTGCATCAAGACAATGATGTTTAGTCTCATGTCTGTGGGCCTCAAATGACAGCCTGCAGGGTTCACAGACGAAAGCAAGATTTTTTTTTTGTGATTGGGGTAGTTCTCCAATATGTGCTTCCACTATGTGGACAAATCCACTCCTGAAAAACCCAAACATCAATAAGCAAAAGCAGCTCTCTTAAGCTGGCGAATTTTTGACCAACTTCTACAGGTACCCACATGAACTCCTCCCTCTGCAGAAGTGACAAATGGCTCTGTGAAAGCCATGACAAAACTGCTCTCTCAGTCCTACTAACCTGAAAGAATTCCTTGGAAGGGTAACAGAGATATTGAAAAAAAGGAAATACCCAGTTACATTAACAGAGATCATATAGGATAAAGGGGAATAGTTTCAGGAAACTTGATGGCCTTTCCAGCTTACAGATACTTTCACAGCATGAGTGATTCTAGGAAATCTGCAGGATTCTTCCAGCAGAAACACTTTGTAGCTGGATGAGGTTTCTAATCAAAGCTTCTGATCAAATACAGTCTGACAATTTAAGTCTTCTAAAACAAATGTCAAGCAGGAATGTTCTAAATTTCAGCAATACTGATACAACACTTAATGAAGGCATAAACAAAAATTCAGATGGCAGATTGACAGACATCCAAAATGGAGACATCCTGTAGATAACCTCAGGTGTTACCTTACAGTGTGAACACTCTCTGCTACAGAAACAGAGAAGTCCAACTTTTTTCAAAAGTATCTCATTAAAATTGCCAGTCCAAAAGGTATGCAGTCTTACCACACAGATGAGTTCTTCCTAAATCATCATAAATGTATACAGGAAGCTTGGATCAGAAGTAATTTATTTAATAAAGTAATAAATGTGTGTTGATACAATGTATCAAAACCAATTTAAACACAGCCTTAGAAAAGAACTGTAAATGAACTCTCACAATAACATAACTGACATGGAAGAATTTTGATAGCATTTCAGAAAGCCTTAAGTCACTCATATTCTTTCCTGCCTGACCTGGTGTCTAACTTTATAATGTTGTTCACATGCACCGTGTAAATGAGTATTCTGTGATATGAAAGCCCAGCTCATCAAAGGAGGGATAGGGATTTGGCAAGAGAAACCTCTAAAGCATTGCCATACTCTGAAAATTTCATAGTGAGGACAAAGGCTAGATATACTCTGAAAATCTCATAGTGAGATAAAGGCTGGAGTAACACCTTAAGTGAGCTGAAAGTCTTCATGTCTTTTGCTCCAGGCTATGAAACAGCATCTCCTTTCACTCTGTGGACTGACAGAATATCATCAATGAACCTCCCTTACTGAGGAATCAGAGAGTTGCTCTAAGAAACCCTTGCCCTCTGTTGGGGGAGCCACCAAACAAGGGACTACACTATTGTCAAGAAATGTGGGAACACAGGCACCATATACAGGAAAGAAAAAAATGAATTCTTGAGTGAGAAATGCTCCACATGAATCCAGGTAAGTGCATTTAGTGCACTTATTTACTCACTGGTGTGAGAAACAAACAGGATGATTATCTCTGACAAACAGCTAAAGCTATAAAGAACACAAACTCCTCCATACTCCAGCAGTCCCTGCCTTTCTGTCCCTATTTCCCTGTGAGCCTGTGCTTAGCACAACTGCCCTTGAGCTACTCAGCACATTAAAGCCTTGCAAGTGAAATGAGGCAGTCTCGCAGAGGCAGATATTATCTAGATATCTCAAGGATGGATCACTCAAAGGGCACATCCTAAGAAACACAGATTGGTGTCAATAGTAACAAATGCAGTTGTCTGCCCACCAGTTTGTTCTGTTTCAAAGCCTTGTTGATCGTCACCTCATCTCAGTTTAACCACACTTCAAATATGCAGAAGAGGGTAACAAGAAGTCAAGCTACATGAGCAAGGTTTTGGTCTTTTCACAGGAAAGACTTCTTGTTGACCCTGTTCAGTAGTAGCTCACTGAAGGCCAGGTTTTCCCCCTTCACATGTGCCACATGAGTGGCATTGAATTGACTGTGAGTGACATTCTTGGAAAGAAAATTTACTGGAAGACATACAAGAGGGGGAAGAGGGCTGCTACATGCCCCACAAGACAGAGCTGAGAAAAAATTCTCAGGCTACAATGTGTGAATACAACCATAACCAATTCAGCAATGTACACAATATGCAGCAACCTCAGAAAAGATTAGTTACAGATTTTCTTTCCCAGTAAAATTAGGCAGCAATACAAAAAAAAAAAAAAAATCATGTTTTTACAGCCTAAAACAAAGCTTTTCAAAAAGAAGCTATAAATTCTTTTTTTAAAAATAAACAGCCCAGAAAAAACATCCAACTGTTCAGTATTTCACACCTTTCCTTTTTTCTCAAGGGGCTAAGTGTCTGACATGTAATGATTTCTTGTAAACAATTTCTTTATTGTGGACAGCTGTTTATTTTCACAGTAGGATGTTCCCATTAGGCAACCAACAATGATTTACTACCTGGGTCTGCTCCATCAGAGAGAGAACAACGCCATCAAATTAGTTTCTGCAACCAATTTGTAGGACCTGTTTATGTATACAGTACGTATAGTTTCATTAAGAGTATCGTTGAATTTATTTTCTTTGGAATTAAATGTTATAAAAATGATTTTTAAATTTTCCTGGTGACAAAACTAAGGCAATTTTTTCCCCCTTCAGATAACTATGATGGCAACACTGCAAGTTTCAGAAAAACATTTCATGGCAAATAGAGGTTGGAAACTTAAGAAACTACCAAATTTACCTAGGAAAGATTAGCTCTCATGCTGAATTTCTGATAGGTGCTACAGATGGGGACAACAGGGAAGTAGTTACAACTGTCATTCCCTTCCAGTTCCTGGCTCACATTGCAATAATCTAGATGTTTCTGTGTAAGTCACATAACATCAGGCTCCAGGGATCATCTAGCAGCTAAAAACCAATGAACTGCAGCATGCTCTAACAATACTCCTTCCTTCCTCCATCATGCATGAGACGTTGTCACAAGGTCTATGTAATTCGAGCTTATTCTGATTTTTGAAAATGCCTAAATGCTTACTGAGGACTTGACATTCTCCATTTTCTTTATTTCAGGGCAAAGGAAATAGAATAGAACAAGGAAAATGCATGAATGTGGTCTTTTAGTATATTGTAAGAGCAAACTAAGACATTTTTCTAGGGCTGTCTTCTAAAATGTCAGACAAAACATAAAAATGTCAACTGTTTAACTGAGATGGTAAAAAAAGAGCCATATACAGGAAATTTTGCCTTTTCCTGTGCTATGTGACATCAGTCATTGGTTTCACATGTCTTTTTTCTCAGGGAGCACTGCACAGAGAAAAAGGCCCTCATGGATAATAAGAGACCATAACACCAGAGTTCAACAAGTGCTTCATTGACATTTTCATCCTCCTATCTATGTGCTGTGAGGACAAACCACAAACCACTCACTGAAACTTTTCTAAGGGATTATTTTTTCTCATAATGCATTCAAAGAAAAGGCACTATATGTATACAAAGCCACAATATTAACTATCAGGCAAGACTAAGTACACCAACCAGAACACTTCCTGCATCCCAGCAAGCAAAATATCAAAAACCAGACACAGCCATGTTCCAGAAATATAGTTCTAATTAGATTTCACTGCAGAAATAAATCTTTAAAATGGAACACACAGTTAATCTAGTTTTCTACTTTCATTGCAGAAACATGCTAGCATCCTTATCAAAATTTACAGTTATGTCTGTGTTAGCTATTATATCAGTTATTTCTACAACTCAGTGTAATGGCAATGGATCAGCAGATCAAAAGCAGTTGTTCTGCATGACACTCCATTTAGATTATATGTGGGTTTGAACTTTTAGCACTATCTAGCAACTTATTTATTCTACCAAACACCCCCATACATGCTCCTCACAACTTCCAGCGTCCAGAAGGACCCTGCGCTTTTAGTGCCCAACTAAAAGGGAGCATCACATCCAGAAGAAATCTGGTTTATGTGCTCCAAAGCTGGCCTGTAGCTGAAGAAAATAATAGTAACTGCAAATGATGATCTATTTCATATTCACATCCAGTGCCCTGAGCCAAAATGCAAATGTATACGCCACCTATTTTATTTCCATATTCCAACTATTTGTGGAGTCACTTAAATACTATAATCTCAGATTTACAATCTGCTATAAAAATGGAAGAAAAGTGTATTTCACTTTAGAGGTATGGACTAGTAATAGCCTAGAACTAGATTATACACTACACACCTAATGCTGTGTTTAAATACACATACTAAATTCTAAAACATCCAAAAAGACAATACTAGGCGTGAACAAAAATACTTAAAGCACAAAGCCTAATCCTTATGACCTTGTAGAATTTTATACTACAATATAGTAGCATAAAATTCTGCAAAATTGGGAGAGAAAAAAGACAAGGGTGGGAAATGAATGTGCACGAACACACATACATATAAATATACAGAGATACACCTGCACACATAAATGGACAGCAAATCCAAAGGCACATTATTATTAGCAATAGCTTCCTCAAGCTCTGCTTAGTGTAGAATATTTCATGCACTGTTTCAAACTACTTGAGAATGTGGGTCAAAATCCTCCATCTGTTTTGGACACCCCATCATCAGAGATAAGGCAAATACGTGCATATAGGTCCAGACAGCTCAGTGCCATCTGGGCTCAAAATGAATTTTAGTGTGGTAACAAGACAGACCTAAATTTGATCAATTACAGCAAACTCAATTTGCTAGACTATTATAAAACTCTTATCTAGTCTGGCAATTTCTATGGGTTTGGATGTGTGTTTGGGAAAAAAAGTTGGAGTGCCTTTGTCTGTATATATTACGTGTCCTCTTAACATCAAATATGTTACATGAAGGCAAAAAGCTCTAAAAAGGAACATGGCAATGCTAATGATCTGCCCTGGACAGAAAGCAGTCATAATCCCAATAGAAATCTTGGAAGAGTAAAAATAAGATATTATGGAAATAGTACTTATTCTGGAGGATCAGTCTGCAGTGACTGAACTTACATATATCTCCTCATAGAGAACAGAGCCACCAAAATGGCTAATTTAATTGACTGGTTAAGAAATTAACACATTAATGCAGGTCCCATCATGTGGGGTACCATTAGGAACAGATTTTAATGCTCTCTGATAATGGGGGAATGGTCATCTACTCCTTCTAAAATCTTCACAGCTGGAATAAAAAAAGAATTGCCACTTATAATTCCACTGGAGTGACAGATAAGCCAGCAATTTCTGATTCCTATGATAATCAAAGATAGGGATGCTTTATCAGGAATATGCTGATACTCTCATGCTGAGGAAACCAAGAAACTTCCCTGATTCTGCTTCAGGGAATCTTTGAGCTTCATCCACAAGCAAGAGAGAGACACAGGCCCACATGAAGAGTCATCTGAATCTGACTCTGCATGGTAAAGAGAATTCTGGCCCAGTGATGCCCTGAATTTTGTAGAGGGCTCATTAACAGCCCTTTCTAAGGCAGAGCAAGGAGAATCAACCCATTATTCTAAATCCAAACCTACAGACTTCAGTAAAAGTATGTGTGTTTGTATGAGGACAGCACTTGGGCTCAGTCCATTCTCTACGGATCAGTCTTGGTTGCTGAATTCCAGCAAGAGCAGATTTACAAGGCAGGAGCCCAAGCCATCAAATAGGAAAGAACTAACATAACCCAAAACTGAGCAGAGCAGGACATAAAATAGCAGGAACCACACTGATTTTATCTACAGATGCCGTGTGTAAGACTTCTTGGACAGCATGTGTGATAAAAATGTGTTGTCCCCTGTAAGTGGGGGACCCACTGCAAAGAGTAACAGCAATAGCATATAGTAAATTAAGCAGTTCATACAGAAATCCAGAAAAAAGAAAAATCTCCTATTTTGTCAGGGAGATAACAAAAACATTCATGTTACAGAGTAGCCTCAAACAGGACTAAGTAATTTCTCATAGCACAGGATTCAGCTTTAAAATTGTTTTACTTGACTAAATCCTCACAGCAAATCTTCTGTCCTACATGACTGTTCAATATGGAATAAATCTACAAGCTACAGATAAGGACAACCGTGTATTTCAGGATTTCAAGGAACAAACATTACCAGAGACATTTCAAAAGAACAGATGGAATAGTGAATAACAGAATCAGTAGGTAGCTACATTGGATGCATAGGGAGAATGGTTGGACTCAACTGTTTGAATTTGCTCTTTTGAATTAGCTTGGTTCCCACACACTTAACCCTGAATAACTGTTGTTCTGAGTAGAATTGTAAATATATATCTGCAACTGTCTTGTTGAAAGCACTCGAAGCTATAACTGGTCTAGTCTTGGATGTGGCAGTTATTTCAGGATTGTATTTGGAATTAATTACCAGTGAAGTGCATTCCAGTGGCAGCAGGGGGTTTGTTTAGTTGTTTCTGCATCATCCAAGAGAGTTGGGTATGACTATTATCAAGTTTTTATTTCCTCTAATCACCCACCTGCACAAACAGACTTTGGAACTGCTTCAAGCCTGCATAACGCTTGTAATACCAGGCAACTGTCTGGAAAAACATCTCTCATTAAGTACTAATGAGAGATGATGGGTGATTTCCACCATTTCCTGAGTAACCTTTTGAGACTGCCTCTGCAAGCTGCTGATGTCTAATTGAGCATTCAAAAACAATACCACACAGTTGCCATCTACCTTTTTTATTTTTGTGTAATGGCTTTTTTGTTGGCTTTTCCATTTTTAAAAGGTTTGTAGTGAAATGATTGCACTTGTCTATGACAGGTATTTCACAGATTTCTGTATTTGCACTGTCTCAACATACAAGCACCATATTTCTGGGAGTTCAGTGAAAAGCATATGGTACAATTACACGTGCCAAAATATTTTTGGTTATCTTAACCATTAACTAAAAACCGGGATGCCTAATAGTCTTGTAAAAAAAAATACCTCAAAAAAGAATGCTAGGTATTGGGGATTTCTGTGCTTATTTTTAAATCTAATTTATCAGTGAGAGGTCACTGAATGTGATCATATGCATGCCCTAGTATTTCATAAGGCTTCTCCTATAAACCAACGAAAATAACCAAAGTGTGGTGCACATAAAAAATACTCCACCCTTACAAAGGCAACAGATGATTACTGAATTAGGCTACATTGCCAAATTATTTCAGAAAATAAACTATAGAAGGTGGTGAGAGTGTGTGTTTTCAAATCATTTAAATAATGCCAGTGATAGCCATACACCCCAGGGATGAAGCTCAGTTAATAAATAATTTAAGCAGTCTTGAAGATAAACCTCCCAATATACATCTATCTACAGCTACAGTCAAAGTCAATTAATGGAAAAAACCTATATTTTCAGTTCTTCTAGGTATCACATAATTAATAAAGCTCTTTATCAGAACACTGGAGTCAAAGTGCTAACCAAAATATTTTAAAACCAAAGACACAGATGTGTCTTAAAATGTTTCACAATCCAGTTATTCCTATTTAAAGTACCTAAATTTTCAAGCAGCTTCAGAGAGATTTAGGAAGCTCAACTCTCACCCCGAAAATTTACATTTTTGTATTTAATACACATGTGCACTGAAAGAAGTATCTTGCTAATATGTATTGCATATTGGATCATGTAACAGTTATATTCATTAGGCATAAAGAACTTTTCCAGCAGATAGAATACACTACAAATACACAGTAAGAATTCAAGGATCGTTTATGGGCTTTACTGTTCAATTCGAAAGAGATAGCAAAGCATCTGGACTAGAGTGGACCAGTTATATAGAACAATATGTTGCCCTGATAGTGTCCAAATGACTTGAGAAAGAGAAAGGAAATACTGTGGATAATTTTGGAACAACACAATTCAATTTTCAACCAGCTAATTTTTGGCACTATAGCATTAAAGTTTCTAATAACTCAAAACCTCAAAAAATTTGATAGCATTTTTAATTTCTGAATTTTTCATTTTATAATTAGTTTGCCAAAACTTTTTTTGCCAGATTTTATATATTTCATTTGTACATATAATTTTCACCTGAAAAATACTAAAATTCTACCCCTTTTACTAATATTCCTGCATTCATTTATTTTCTATCTCCTGCAATTCAGATAAAAAGATATATTATAAAAATGTTATACATTTAGACATGATTAATCTTACCTTCTGACTGACAAAGCAGGACTTACATAACTTCTCTGAGTGTTTAGAATCTTCTCAACACTTCAGCATATTTCATTTGCTAAAACCCCAGGTTTCTCTTCTTATTTTGGTTTTAGGTTCTCTAAGATCCATATGCTAGCTTTGTAAATTTCTTAAAATTCTTCCTATTATGTTTTCTCACTAATACAACCTACTACATTGATTACAGAGACCACAGAAATCTAGTTTAGATAGACGGTTGGAATTTTTAAGGGCTGCAGTTAACTATGCAGAGGAATGATAAAATTAGCATAAAACTTTGTATATATTGAAGAGCCATTTGTATTTGTTATTGACAGAAAATGAATAAATCGCAATTTTTAGACCATGAAGCTTTGGCCTGTTTGGTTGATATAGAGCCAAATCAGTAGATTTAGACAAGAAGGAGTATTCCAGCACAGTGGAGCAGAAACAAAGAGGGATTATCATTAAGTAAAACAATTGGGAGTTTGTCAAGTTTTATGGAGAAAAATATGGCTTGAATTTTTAAGTTTCTGTACCTTACAGTTCATAAAATGTAACAAAGAATCACAATTAAATCACACTGGAATGCAGGTAAGAATTTAACTAAGAGACCCACACAAGTCCTGTCACTCTTACTGGTGGAACTTCTAACCAGTAACAGCTTCCTACTGCAAATGCCACCCTTCCATAAGAACACACTTTTGTTAAACTGATCACCAGCAAATTCTTCTTGCAGTTATAATGACAGGTTGGATGAGAAGAACTCTGAAAGACAACTTACATAATTGATTAGAAAAAAGTTTTTTCAAAATTTACTTAGACAATATTCACAGAAGTTCTTATATCTTTTCACCATAATGTACTATATAAACAGACAGAAAAGTAATGGAAATACTCTTGGATAAAAAATTATTGCCAATCCCAGTCCTATGGGTAAGAAAATGGTTTGAATTGTGCTGCACTATTATGTATCTTACATCATGAGGAGAATGATTTCTGAAAGAAAAAGGACATGGGGTGAACTGGAGCTGGAGCTAGACTGGAAAGAGCATTCTTACTAACAGCTGTTTTTAATGTCATCATCCAGAAGAGTTACGACCACAGTATACAGTGATATACTGCACTACAGAAAGAACACATCCTGCTCTGGAGCCACAAAATATGAAATGGTCTTTCTGAAGACTTTCTGTTTTCTGATAACCATAAAGCATCTGGGTGTGAACATATCCTTTCATATGAGTTCTTCCAAAACTGAGATATTTTAATGCAAATCAGGGGAAACAAAAAAGAGAAAAAGACTTATTTGATATTCTATTGCAGTAGCAAATTATTCTGTTATAGATACTATCAAATATATGCTGCATCTATATGTTTGTAGATTGGCAATAGAAACCTTTTCCCACTCTATTTTAATAGATAGCATAATCCTACATGACTTGCACACTTCAAGTTTTCTTTTGAGGTGGCATAAAAAGAAAATGGTATGAAAAGAACAAAAATCAAATTTCTGTAAAGTAAGAGAAGAAAACTTTTTGGCAGCAAGCTACATGTTGCTATCAGGACTAGCAAAAGAGAAAGGGAAACAGAAGCAGAGAAAATGGAAGTAAATGAGTGGGTTTTATTTAGCTTCAAATAGAATAGGAGGATTTTTTTAATGCAACACTGAATACCTTCACTAGGAATCAATGTTTTTCTATTTTTTAATAATTTATTACACTGAATAAAGCCAATAAATCTGTTAATTATGTACAAAATTGGTTTATTTCAGAAATTGCTTAATATTGTCACAAATATTTTGACTTAAACAAAATTTAGCAAGCTGTGCCAAGATTTATGCTTTCCAAACATATCAAAGTTAATAGAGAAGTTTATTAAAAATTCTTAAAACATATAATTCTCATTAGAAAGGATTCCCAGTGGAACACATTAAAACATATTCAAGTATTAAATACAATCTCTTAATTCTTTTCACAAAACTACATCATTTCAGTTGTTTTTTTACTGGAGAGGTTAAGACAGTGGAAATAGGAGTTTTTTTTTTTTAGTAATAAAATCTAGTATTTCAAATCTGATTCAGGCCAATGCTGAAATAAAATTATTAGCATGGCTATTCAGTTGATTGTATGATATAATATTCCAATTTTGACACAGTTACCAAATCAATTCTCCTAAAGATTGCCAATCAGAAGAACCAGAAAAACTTTTTTAGTTTGTTTGGTGGTGAGTAAAGGGAAGAGTTACTGTATGGGGTGTCTGGCATGGAGCTGGGATGCACACAGGATGTACCCAGCTTTGAATAGAATTTTCATGTTCTGTGATACAGATATGGTCACTCATATTATAGTCTGATGCTTAGGGTTCCCGTGATCTTCCACATCCCTGATATGGGGCATAGAAACACAAGGGATTGCCCAGGTAATTAAATCTAATAGCTAAATCAAAGGTAATCACATAACAAAAACTGTGCTACACATCTACTTGCCATCTGCAGCAAGTCACAAACCATTCCTTAATAAACTGTGTTAAACTTGCAATCTTCAATACAAAAACACCAAAAAAGCTGGAAAAACTATACAAGGAGCAGGAGAGATCAGGAGCGTTGGTAATGCTGAGAATGTCTAGAGTACCCTAAGATAAGTATATTGCAGTGTCTATTGATTAAACATTTAGAGCTGAGCAGCTCTACCATCTGAAATTAAGGGACGAAACAGCAGAGAAATTAATCTTCCACAAAAGACAGATTTCTTTGTGTGATCCAACACACCCCTCTATTGCAGTTCCAGTGTTTCTGAAAACCACTTGAGCTTTTTTTACAGTACTTGAATGGCACTGTGTTATAGACATATCTCAAGTGAAGCACTAGCTCTTGAGCACTGAATCTCTCGAACTATAGGACTCAACTTCATCTTCATGCAAAATAGCACAGTATCCTAGTCTTGAATATAAGAGGATAAAACTTATGAGCTCAAGATAACTGGTTCTTCCCAGCTTTTAAAATGGAGTAAGAGTCAAACTGAAAAGCTTTGTAGAAAATTCCGGCTAAGGTTGGCAGAAATTCACAGGTGCATCAGGAGACACGCAATATTAGCTATATACCTATTAAGATCTATGGGCAATGCTGTAACTATTTCAAGCTTATATTCCTCTAGAATGTACCAGATGCACGTAAACTGCAAACGAATTAATAGATGAAGTTTTGCTATTACTCCTAATAGTAGCAATTTGGCGAGAAGTATTTTACTTAATACTTTTTATTGATATTTTACTTAAGACTTTTACAGAAGTATTATTTCCCATTTATCTATTAAGTTACTGCAACTTAGGAAAGGCACTGTCATTTACATCTGCTCAACTATCAAACAATCCCATCAGCACTCTGAGGTGTAGTATTACTGACTAGAATGGAATATGTTCTATGTGGTCTACATATATTCCAGCCCTAACTCAAAAGTACCACAAAGAACGTCGCAACTAATAGTCATTTAACAAAGAAAAACTCAAATCCTGCTAAATAATATTTTCATGTGGGCTTTAAAATGCAAAACAGCCAAAAATAATTATGTTCCTTTGAATTATTGTTTTGATTTGAAAAAGGATTTTTGTCTGACAGCATGCGGTCAAGTGTATAATGAGATCATTCTAGACAGTAATCACACCAGGATGGATGAAACTGAGCATTGGTCAGAATGAACACACTTTGATGAGCACTCATTTGCAAAAATTGCCAAAAACTCCTGTGAGGGATGATTTTTTTCAACTGCATTTTAATGAATAATAATAAAACCCAATGAAACATCAGAAAAATTTTAACATATGCTGAGCAGAAGCCTTTTTTCTTGTGTTTGAAGAGAAAATGGAAGCTAGTCCTTTGGAAAATGAAATTACTTCAACATAAACATTTACTGGAACATAATGGATGGGCGGAGAGTGCGCGTATTTTGATAATGAACTGATCCCATGGTATCACCACCGCTATGTGTGTTAACTTCAAATATGACAGTATTTTTAAGAATAACATTTCATTCTTCAAGGTATTATCAGAGATGCTATCCAGGGGAGCAATTATCCTAATTATATACTAAAAACCTTTTAGAGGGATGATAAGGTTTTAATGGAAAGTACATTAGAGCTGCAATATGTAAGAATTGACACCTCAATTGTGCAACCTCAATTCAGTCTCCTGTGCATACGCACTCTGAAGAAGCCTTTATGATAATAATGCTGTTTCTTCACATGACTTCTGCTGCATCAAGGTCATAAAAATGTGGGGGAAATGGACAATGGAACAAACAAAATTATGGTACATCACTCTAGAAATGTGGCAGGGTCAACAATGTTATAAACTAAGAGATGAAAAATATTTTCCCTAAATATCAAACAGAAACTCGTAGGATAATATTCCAAATTAATGTTAAATGAGAGCTACTAAAGCTAGAAATTTTTAATCAATATATCCAATTTGTATCCAAGATTTCAAAAAGATCTGGCAAGAATTCATCTCAAGAAATGGTGCTGTCTCTTAATAGTACCTGGCATATTGATAAGATTTAAGACTAAAAGGAAGCTAATGGAGTAACCTTGGTCATTATAAGCTTTCAGCCTGAGATCAGGAATAATGGAATAGCTGATATGGATCACCATTAATAATAAATGGAAGGGACACAGGTCATGCAAATTAGCATTATTTCAGAAAAACTGGATCTTATTATTTAACCTTGTTTTTTAAAATAAAATGTAAAGTTTTTGGAATAGAGGTACATACTACAAGGAAATTTGGATTAATAAACTTTATTCAAGTGGTCTGTCATTGCAGTGGTGAAAATTAAAAAAATTTTATACTGAATTCTTCCAAATACATGTACATGAGAAGAGTGCACTACCCAAATGAAACAAAGGTAACAGTTTTACCATCCTTATACTGAAAATCTACAATGGGTACACGGAGTGTCAAAAAGCCTACATAGACCTCATTCCTTTCATGCTCTTTGTCAGGATTCTGAAAGCTGTCAGTTAAATGGGGAAGAGTCAGCCAAGAAAGCACTCTAGAAACAGCCATCACGGAATACTTCTGTCTGTTCCACTATCTACTTCTCAGTTTATGACAGTGAAGTTTTATTTTAGCCCTGCAGGAAAAATTCCCATTTTTTTCAAAAGTCAAGAAGTTAGGTGAAAGTAAAAGAAAAAAAAAAAAAAGAAAAAAAAATAGCTGAATTCTTTTATTCCCAACACTGCAAAGAATTCATTTTTATCCTAGTGATTTGGAGTTAGTCTGCCACACATTTGATGACAAAAGTGGATGATTTCAATTTTCTAGTTATTAATTTGAGAGTTTTATGATAACAAAGGTTTGTCCAAATACAAAATTTCCCTGTTTAAAATAGAATAACTAATGGAACAGCTGTGTTAGAGGAATCTATGGCTTTATCTCATGCTGCCCAGGACTGCCGAGAGGGGAAGCCAGAGGAAGAACTGCTACTGAAACTGTCTGTAATTGATTTTCCTTCATCTCTTAATTTGTTCTACTAATACATTTATAATTAGGGTGAAATCCTAATGAAAATGGTGCTTATTTTGCACAACAAAAGTTAATTTTTTTTCTCTCCCTTTATAACTTCTAACAAAAAAACCCCCAATTCCCACATTGTGCAGAAAACTGAAACAATAAAGCATGGATATTTTCTCCTTTAAACATTAGGGAGGGGAGATGTGCACTGTGGGTGTATCTACTGACAGCAGGCTACAGATATGCCAAGAAAGAATATGGGACAGCATCTGTCTACAAAAAGTGAATACGGATCACCTGGGCCTGTTTCTTGGCTAATACCAGGAACCTCCAAACCTGGACAACCTAGGAAAAAACATCACTGTAGAAAGGATTTTCAGGCTGTCTCACCTCCTGAGCACTACCCAAATATAGCTAGGCTGGACCACAGCTTCAATATGTTGCCACAACTGGATTTGAAGGAGGTACTTAACAGGGCAGAAATCAGAGTTACACACCTCACTGACCAGTCTACAGCCACTTCCAACTACTGCAGTGTAGCAGATAATTTGAGGCAACTTCTGATTTCAGACAAAATCAGAAGGCCAATATTCTCACAAATAGTATCTCATTCTTCATCTCATAATACAAGAGACATTTTCCCAGTGTCATATCAATACTTAATTGACTAATTCCTAATTCTAATGAAGCACCTTCTTTTGGAAGATGATGTGCACAGTAAAAATCTAACTCAACTGAAATCAGCATCAAAACATGTGCTAACACTAATGACATTAAAAATACATGTCAGCCTGAGACTCAGATCACTTGAAGACCCAGTTATTGAGACCAGCAGGTCTATAACCACTGTCAATAAAATAGTGACCAACACAAGACCATAGGTGAACTGTGCTCCTCTAGGAGATACAGTACTTAAAAAGTCAATAGAAAGCATCCTAATTAAATAATATAAGAAATACAAAAAGCAGATATGAAAATATCATTATGATGAGACAAAACTCCAAAGCTTCTCATAGTTGTACTTAAAAAAATTAAAAGGAACTATAAAATGCCAGAAGATACTTTAAAACTTAAAAGAAATTATTCAATTGTAATTTCTGTTATACAAACAGCTACAGTAGCAAATACTCCAGGCATAAGTTTCAGGAACCTTTTCTGGTTTTGAAGGATCCTTAAAAAAGAATGATGTACTGAAGAAAAAAACCCCGCAAAATGCAAGATAGAAGAGCTATTGTATATTTCACTCTTCCATCAGCATTCTCTTGATTTTCATTAAAAAGTCACATGAAATGAAAAATCTTAACCGTAAAAACACATATTAATATACTAGACAAAATCACTTCTGATAAATGTGCACTATATCCTGCACTACATCCTGTGGCGTTGGAATGAGAAATACAAAATGTGCCACCACTCAAAGTCAGGAGAAGGGTGGTTCAGTTTCTGGTACTGTGTGCTGGCAAAGATGTGTATCTTGAAATTCTGAACGTGAACCTTACAACACTGTAAATTAACCAGTTAAAACAAGTCAGTTGATACATTCTGTACAATAGCCAAATTATGTCCGTTTAGCTCAAACATGGGTTAAAGTAAGGAAAGGAATAGCAGAGAAAAACAATGTATAGGTCTTGACATTAAATTTCACTATTAATAAGTTATTGATCAAAAGTTCAGCTGAAAAATTTTGCTAATTTTCAATTTTTACTTTGAAGTAAATTTTACTAAAAAGCACATAAACAGCAAAATCAAACTATTTTCATTTGGACTAAATATAACATTTAATTGGAAAAAAAAAGTATCTGTTTTCCAGTTAAACCACTTCCACTGGTATAAATATTTAATCCAGATTTGATTTCAGAAGAGTTCCTGGAGAGCTCCAACTTCTCCAAAGAAGAATGTTAGGATATATCTGTCTTGACTGGAGTTGGCCATGAATGCACTGAAGTTGAAAATGAGAAGCTTCTTAATATCTAGCACAGAAATCAGTGATTCTAATACAGATGACTTTGAAGAACAGGCACAAAACCCAAACATTTTGAAGATCCATCTTGAAAGGAACTACATAAGGACTAGAATCTAAGTTTTCTCCCTTTAAGGGGAGTATTTTCATCGTTTCAGGGCACTGTGAGGATCTCTTGCTCATTCTTTCCATGGCCTGTGATACTCTTTCTGTGCTAGATGTAAAGGGGGATTATACCATGCAAAACATCCTGAGAACTGGGAAACTTTATTTAACAATGGGAGCATTTCTCTAAGGCAAAAAATTACTTAGAGAACAAAATGCTTGCTGCCTAAGATTTGTTCAGCTATTAGGTTGTTATGGAAACACAACCCTCTTTTGTCAGTGAATCAATTCCACCAAAAGGACGCAGGGCTCACGTTACAATACCTATGCCCTGCATTCTCTAATGAAAAGCTCTGAGTGGCTCCTCACTTCTCACTCAACACACAGACCAATTACACTCTTCGGAGATAATGTCCCCTTGAGTAACAGACAGAACAAGAAGGGACATTTGATTAGCACTCATATAGCACCACTGAATCACAGAATATTCTGATAATAATTCCTTGGAAGGGGTCAACAAGATCACCAAAGTCCAACCCATGGCCCTGCACAGAACAACCCCAAGATTCTGAAGTACTAGTAAGTTCTAATGGCCCTGATAAGCATTCTGAAGTTCTCTGTTCACATCCCTGCTGCTTAGAAAATTCAGCACTGATGGCAGGTAGCAATGATTTAGAATAAGCACCACAATATCAAAAGCCTTCATGAAACAGTCAGTCGTTTCAGAAACATTTGTGTTAAATTAGGCTAAATTTCATGGAGTATTTTCAGCTGGTTTAGACCAACTGTTACCCTGCCTCCTTTATTATGCTCTTCCACACAACTAAGATGATTTTCTCGATCATTAAATATCTTTCTTTGGAAGTATTTAATGCTGGGAGTTAGACTGTAGGTCATGTGTTTAAGTGCACTATATCTTATTATCTCTGGTTTAAAAAGCATACCGAAATGAAATACAGCTTTATTAGCAGTCCTGCTCGAAGCAATTCAAGTGTGAGTGGCTTTCAGAAAGGTTTGTGTCTGACCCTTCAGATCAGTTGGAGTTTCAAAGTGGTGAAGCATCGATGACTAAAGCTACACTCTTGAACTTCTATTCATCCAGACAATTTTTTATATCTGGCAGTGTGATGGTTCCTTCTTGTGGCCACTTTTCACTGATTTGCTTATAACTAGAAAATAACTGCACAAAACTGAAGGTATAAATTAATCAAGTTAGAAAATATGTATTTAGGATCTTAGTCTAAATCTGGAAAACTGAAGTGTGCAAATACTCAGGATTACTGAAGTCAAACAGAAACTGATGATCTGACAAATAAAACTTTATTTACCAAGTAAAGTATTTGATGATTTTGAAACTAAGTAGAGGACATATTTTAATGTTGATAAAAATGCTATCACAGCAAGGCTCTTTTTTCTATTGAGGTTTCTGGAGAAGAAACCTCCGAGATATCTGTGTGAGACAGCTGATACAGTGTTATACAGCTGAGGTGATATGACACACTGACAAGTTTTCAGGTTCATTTTCACCGTAATGACAGGAGAGGGATGCCAGGCTGAGAAAGCAAAAAAACCCCAACCCTAATAGCGCAGAGAACTGGCCAGCTTGGGGACAGTTTGGTAGATTGTATTAATTCAATGTCAACTACTTTTTATTAATTTCCCTGTTGTGATTATGAGGCTATAAGAAAAAGGTATGATTAATTACAGATTTATTAACTGCCTGGTCCTCCTGAGGAGTCATTGGCATTTAAGCACAAACCAAGCAATTTTTTCAGATAACAAAAACATCCTGACTGACAACAGCAAGATTGCTTCAAAGTACACTCATCTGGGCAAATGAGCAGAATAGCTGCTATCTCTTTCTTTATGTTTCAGCTCCTTGCCCTGTGTTTGCCCGCTATAGGCTACTGGCAACACAACACGTATCTAAGGACAATTTTTATTCCTGACAGAATCCATACCTTTGACATAACCAGGTAGAGTAGTTGTACAAGAGCTATCTTTAAAATTACTGCCTTGGGAATTGCTGACTGTGCAGTGGCTGAGAGCTCAGCACAAGTGAAGCCCCATAGTATTCACCTTATTTCTCAGCTGGATTTTGCAGCCCACAGAGTTCTGCTTTGCCACAGCTCAGCTGTTTTTAGAGTTGAAGATGGCTCACTAAGGTGTCCCGGACCTGCAGCCACAGCTAAGTAACATAACGAAACATAAAAGGTTCTTGAACTACAATTCTCTTCTCCAAAGATGATTCTCATGCAGTTGGCATAGAGAAATGTCTCTTGTCATTGAGATGCTTTATTAAAACTTTTGTTAATCTGCATAGACAGAACAAATTTCCCAAGGAAGGTGGTTGTATTTTTCTTCCACAAGTTATCTGGGACAAACAGAGTTTGAAAAGTTCTATTTCCTAATGATACTCAAGGAGATCTAAAAACAGTTTAATTATTACTGGCCATCATTCACTACTATTGAAAATTTAACATGTGAACTGTCACCTGGTGCCACTCATAGGGAGTTTCTGCAGTAGAAATGGTAAAAGCAGACTCAGAGAGATATAAATCTCCCTGCTGGGTAGGGGCATGCACTTAACTACAACTAAAAATAATTAGCGTTTATTCCATAACGTATCTCAGATTTCATTCAACAACTCTCCTAAATAAAAGGGATGACACTATGAGGTGCAAGGATGGATTGTGGTACAGAATGTCTAAGCTACTAAGGGTACAAGTCTATAAGGGTCTTTAACATCAGAGCCCCAAAGCAGCCCCAATACCTAAATCAGCATTCTGGACTCTATGTAAGTGACCAAAACCACGCTAACTTCACAAACATCTTTTTAAATTCATTTACACCTTCTCCAAGATTATTTGTTCCTATAGTTCACAAAATTTCATTACATTCCTAAAAGCAAAAGGAAAATACTAATGCATGGCTTATGAACTAATAAAATTTCATGACTATTTTTCAAGATTAAATGTGTCATGTGAACTTTTTAAACAGAAGAGCAGTGTAAAAATTAAAATGAGTAGCAGAAACACCTAGTTTAAGGAATATTGATACTGTTGGATACAGTACATATCCAACAGGACAACAGCCAACAGAAGAATCAGTCAGATTGATTAATGAATCACTATTTTATATTCATTTTTTGAGATGGATCTATGAAATTTTAACCCCAAATTTATGTTTAACTTAATGGAAAGAATGTCCTCAAAGAGCACAATATTTCAGAATATTCCTATCATGTGTTAACTACTAGTTTAAAGTTAGAAATGATGAGAAATAATTTCTGCCAAACTTGTCCTATTATTCTATCACAGAAAAAAAGAACAGCTTAACTTTGACTGAGACACACAGTCTTTCTTACTCTTAAATCTGGGTTAATTAGAAGCAATTGCTTTAACTGTGAGCATAAACCAATAAATGTAACTGTTCCTCTTCCTATATAAACCTAATTTCCTGCAAACAGACATAAAAGTCACACAAAGTAGAGTTTCAGAAGTAAAGATAACCAACTTTATGACTACTTTTATTTTCTTTCTATTCACTTTTTCTCCCTGAAAACAAAGAAGCCTTTACCATTTGTTGCATGGAGTTCTCATCCCCTGTGATTTGCTACCAGTTCAACAAGACTCAGGAGAACTACAGAGCAGTCAGTTTTTTCTCCTCAGAACCCTACATATCACATAATTCAGAAATTTGAAACAGTATTCCCAAAGTTGGCATGTCTCAGTGACACAAAAACTGAGGGAAATTCAGGAGAAAGCCATGCAGAATTAGATATTTATTTAAAATAAATTATCTATAATCATATGTAACTTATTCAAGCAATAAATCCATACAACCTAAAGTGGCAGGATGACTTCACATACAATTACACCTAGTGCTAAATACCTTATAACTGAGATTTATTATTAGATTTATTTATTATAAGATTTATTTAAATTGGTCCATTTCTAGTATAAGATAAGAGCTAACATGATTCCAGATATGGCTTGCAAGCAAGGCCAGTTAGATAGCTTCTACATTTATAGCTTAAAATAAAACTACATTTTTCTATACAGCCGAATGTTCTTCCCAATAAAATGCCAAGAGGAAAATATCATAGTGGTATATGGAAAATTAACAGAAGGAATTACAGTACATTTGCATTGTCAACTCATTGATCTGTTAGATCTTCTAAATATCATGCATGCCCTCATGAATGTCCTACAGCTTTCTTGGTTATACTCTAGGCCTCTGACACACACTACTTTAAATTTTACACAAAACATATTTACAGAATAAGACATAAAAATGTCCTTTATAGGATCTGTGTTTCATTCTGATCTTAATGGATTTACTATGCCTAAGAGAAATGCTTATGTTCAGCAGACAGCACAATGCCAAAGCTGGTATTTTAACCAGTAAAAGCTCCATCTTGTTTTAAAAAATGGGAAGACTTGTTGTTGAGCCCCATTATTAAGAAGACAGGTAATGAACTCCCCCTACCAATTTATTGGGTATGTGTATGGTAGTCTTTCCACTACAATAAATATTTTTATGGCAATTATTCAAGTAGAAGTGTGAAAAAGATAATTTGCTATTTTCTTCCTCTACTGAAAAGCAACCCACAATATTGTCCTGCACAGACTAATTTTGTTTGAGCCAAAATCATCAAAGTCAGAAACAAGTAGCAGAAGCAAGTAGTCATGGTGATGTTCAAGACAGATTCTGGTCCATTCTGTCCAACTATGCCACAAAGATGCTATCCTATTTTGTGACACCCTAGACTGCTGCTTATAATTCAGGTTCCAGCAAGTCTTTAGCCCAAATTTAAAAGAGAGGTAGGAACTACGATCCACTCCACCTTACCTTACACACTCCAAAGCTGTATCTTGCTAACTGGCCCTCATACACTATGCCTAACACAGCTCTGGCACTCCTTCAGTATTAGTACAGCTGTGAAATCAAGAAGGTGCTTCCCCTTACACAGACCAGAGCAGTAGCACAATGTTAGTCAACAATCATCTGTCATCCCCGTGCACTACCCAAATCATGATTCCTAATCAAGATCACACAGGTCAGAAAGTCAATTGCCTGTTTCAAATAGGTCTCTGCTGCTGAGAACTGTCATTTGTCACAGCAGACTCTCAGTCCAATTACTTAGAGCAAAATGACTAAATTCTGAAATTCCTGTACCAGGTGGTGACTAATGAAGAGTTTAAACAAGGGTAATGGAAGAGATCATATAATTTTGGAGAACATATACACAATTCTGACAGACAATATCATACTTACAGATAATATCTGACTTAGCATAATTCTATTAGTTTTCAACTATTTTAACTCACTGCTGTTCAAACTTTATATATAACACAAACAGCAGTCTGTCAAACTGTCATTTAATATTTAATAGTCTCTTAATTGTCATTCACTATTTAATTTTCAAAAATGGATCAGATATACTTTCATGTAACATGAAAATGCAGAGTACTTTGAATTTTGAAGTAGTTCCATAATGTTGTTGCCAAGGGGTACTTAGAAAAAAAAGAAGCAGGTTGGTTAAAGGGTTACTGCAAAATGCTTGTCTACAAGAAACCCTTTCTAATTTGGCATTTTGCAATCTTGTATTTATCTAGTAAAATACTTAAACATCTGCTTTGTTTTCACTTCTACAAATTTTGCTATTAATCTTTATTCTGATGTGAAGCTCTTATAGTAGCTAATGGAAGACTGTAATCACACTGTGATAAACAGAGAACTGCATGCTTAAAAACATAAATCTGCATATTCTATAGATTAACACTTACACCAATGACTGTGTAAATGATAATTTGGTGATTTACCTGGTCTTGAGGAAGGAACTCTTGCTATCTCTAGGGAACAAGGCTTTTTGGTCACTGCTACGTCTATGGAATCACAAAGACTGCTGTCATTTTCTGAAGGAACTGCATCCAGGGGTACAGAAGGTATTGCTTCCAGTGCATAACCTCTCTTCTTTGAATAGGATTCCTGAAATGCAAAAATTTAAGTAGGTAAGAGAGATATTTCTCAGATGAAACAGGAAAAAGACCAGGCTCAATAACTCTGGCTAGCAGGGTATAAAATTCAGCAAATTAAATACCACAGTCTACTGAAATCCAAACTGTAACAGACCAGAAGAATTACTTGCATGCTAGAAGAGAACATTTACTTCTTTAAATTTTTGTATAATACAGTTCTTTTTCAGTTTACAGAAGAACTTCATTCATCAAACTTTTTATTTAATGAAAACTGGATTACAGCTTTTGCAGTACCTGTTTTGCGAGCTTGTAATTCAGGGGATGTCTCATTTTCTTTTTTAATTGTATCTCATGAGAGCAACAATTACATTAACCACTACAATTACATTCTCTTCAGGGATGGTTTTACAAAATATTTATATTACATATAAAAAAACTTAAAATATGCCTTGTACATATGGATGGCAGACTGTGAATGAAGATGAATTACTACTCCACATTTGAGCAAAATAATGACAAAAGGTCCCATAACAGCAATGTGTACAGCAAATTCTACTGATCAGCAAATGCTGAGGGAGGAGGAAAAAAGGAATTAGAAGTTTTACTGGTACAGTAATCCAATCAAGCAGACTGTTTCTAGTTTCAACCATGAAACATCCTGTTTCAACAGAGATTTATTTTTTTAATCCCAGCAGAAAGCAATTTCATGGGCAAAGACATATTTCCACATCTTTCTTACATTCAGAGACATATGGATGTCTCTGAAAGTCAAGCATCGGACACAAATCAAATCTGATATGATAAAAGGCAAAGGGCAGGAAAGCACCCTGACAGTTAGATATTATCATAGCCCTACTAAGAAAATGATTGAAGAACATGATGTCTAAAACAAAATGTGGAGTAACAATTTCTTCACCAAGAATTTCTATTACCTAAGGTAAGCTATGGCTGCAGGTAACAGTGCCTTTTTGGATAAATGATTCATACTGTTAGCATATAATTACATGACTCTTAGTTTTTTGGGTTTTTTCCTGGCCATTGTGGTCATTTTATCTCTATGTAAGTTCATAGTTTAGCAATAATTCAAGGCCTCTTGAAGGATAGGGTTAGGATGACACCAAGAGCAGCTTCACTTCAAAATAATTGATGACTTCGGTAGAGACAGATTTAAATCTCAGGTTAAATTCACAAAGAATTTGAAAATGAACACTGGAAACAGCAATCAGGGGAAAAATAATACAAATAAAATAAATAGAATAAAGAGAATAATAATAAAAAGTAAATATAAGAAGTAAATAATAAATTGAATACTAAGATGCATTTGTAATTAAAAAAAAATTAGTATGCACCAGAAAACAATACAAAATTGGTGGTCAGCATTCAAAAAACATATCTAAATGAGGAATGAGATTGTATCTCTACCTGTTTCTACCTTTCCAGTTTCCACCTAGTCAGATTATGAGCTGTCAGTATTAGTAATCTCACATATATAGATTATTAATAACTAGTTTCAGGTAGTAGACATTATAAAGAGTACAAAATTTTGCAAGTAGGTTTCCTGCAGCTCCAAAAGTAATTTATTAACTTAAGCCACTTCATTCCTTAAATGAAGTTAATAGAAAATTACACAGAGGCATTGAAGCAGCTGAAGTGCAACTGCAGGACAAGACAAGAAATCATTCCAACCTTGAAAAAAAAGAGAATTTTTAGCCTATCCATTTAAGTCCGCTGTAAAAAGGCAGAGGCAAAAATTTATTTACCAAAGCAATGACTAAAACAGGAGACTTGAATTTAATCCTTGTACTCTTCCAGAAACATGCATTTAAGTCAGAATGCCAAAACCCTAATTATCTTAAATCTGCCTAGAGAAGCCCATGAAGAAATACTGCAGCCTTAAAACTGTCACAAAACAACAAAGGGAAATTCTGTTCAGTGCCTGAATTCAGCTGCATTAAAAAAAAATAAAATAAAAGTTGATACACCAAACATTAGAACAGACTTTGGATCATACTTTGTGTCACCCAACATTCTGTCTGTAAAGGCAGACAGCAGTGCTGACTTAGAGAACAGTGAAACCAACCTGAGATTAGGTCAAGCATGAAGTAACTGCTTCTCCTTCTGCAACACCTTGTGGGTCTAACCCTTCATAGCCAAAAAGTGCTGACTTTGTTTCACGTGTGTATCAATCCAACTTTCTCGAATTGCCTTCTCAAGTTGCTTTAGAGCACATGTCCCCTTTCATAGTTTGCGTGCCCCCATTTTGTTTTTAGCTATCTCACCAAGTTTGACATTGCTGCTTTATACTTTGGATGGCAATGAAGGGTTGTTCTTTACTTATCCTCTCCTTGTGATATCACAGACATATGCACTTGCCACGCCCTCTCCTTTAGGGAATGAGAAATACTAGCCTACTTACCCAGCTGTTCCAGGATTTTGCCCATCTCTGTCACCCTTCATCCTCTCAGTTTTCAATGATGTGACAGGGATGACATTTTCTCAGATTTCCTCATTCAAGATGAGGGCTCACCAAGCAGTCATAATGATTTTTTTTGTACTCTACTCCTTTCCTAATTGCTCTTAACATTCAGTTTGATTTTCTGAATGTTATTCAACATTCTGTAATTAACATTGCATGAATATAAATGTCAGAGAAGAATAAATAAAAATGATAGGATTACTCAGAAAATTGTCAGAATGTAAACTACCAGCAATTAAAGTCTTCCTAATTATCTCTCTAATAAATAAAATATAATAATAGTATGTCCAGCAGAAGTTAAATGAGTTAGAGCCAAAAAAGAATTGTTAATACTTTAGAAAGCCAGAAATTCTATCAACCCATTAAGTGAAGATGATAAACCTTTATTAAAAAGTGCTTATGCACCAAAAAGAAAATTTCTCATCACTGACATTGTAAAGTCTTCTAGTTGCTGCAAAATGTTTTCCATTTTGCTGGTACTGAGCATTTCTAGAAATTTCTGAGATCTGAACTAATTCACCAACTTAAATGTTAGCAGATATTTTAAGATTCTAAGTACCAGGTGCGAAGCAATGTGATTCTTGATTCTGTTCTTTTCTTAAAAGGACTCAAACAAAACCAACTGCAACAGGTAACTACAGTAATTCTACATGCCCAAGTTATTATCAACTTCATAATAAAAAATCCTACAAATACTTTTGCTTTATCTTTAGTCCTGAAATCAAAATCAGAGTCTAATTTTTGTTTTAGAAATAGAGATCATCCAATCTCAAATTTCTATTAACCACTCCAAATTGCTGAACAGGAGACATATAACTGACAACCAACATCAAGACAGAATTTATCCTTATTTGAAATTATAACTTCACAAAAATAATGTGCTGGGCTTCTAGCAAATTAAAATAAGTAGAGGTTTTTTTTTGTGGAAAGGATAAAAATACATACACAATAGAAGTAAAAAAAACCCCAACACGGAGAGTGAGTGAGTCACTCTAGTGGGAAATCACTAGAGAACAGACACCCATACTGATCCATGTAAATTAGATTTTGTGTCTTGTATAAAGAAACAGTAATGTGACACTGAAGTTGCAGAGCACATGCCAGGGACACACTGTGGCCCTTATTCATAGGCCTGCAGTCAGCTGTGCCTCCTCTGAGCATAAGTTTGAAAGTATAATACCTATGATACCCTATCTGAAACCTGCACAGGAGTAAGAGATTGTTAATCAGTGGGAATGAAATTGTTCCTAAAATATCTATTTTTGGCCATTGCAAAGGGTTATACACAATTGTGAAACAATGTGCCATAATATGACTAAATCTTCAAGAACTACATGATGTTAAGTTGGACCTTTTTTCCCACATTTTTCCAGGTGTCTAGCTTCCCTTGCTTCTTCCTTCTATATAGTCTTGCCTTTATTTTAAGAATCAAACTGAATAATGTATGACTAAGGGCTGAGGTATATGCAAGTTTGTGTTCATATGACCTATGAATAGAACGATAAAGGCTCAGGAGGCACCTAAACTGACATACAAGATAGAATTTGTACTATACAAAATTTTTTTCATTCTGTCAATAACCTTTTCTATAAAAATTAAGTCACTTGATGTTTTATTACTTCCCTGGAACATGGGACTACACACCAGGGTCACACATGACTCTTCTCTTAAAGTAGAAATAATCTGGGAAGAACAGAAAGGAAGAATGCAATGCATCTGCCACCTTTAGAAATATCTTTTTCATTTATATAAATTGTGAAGAACAGCTATTAAATTCTGACATACCCCTTGAGATCCACCAGGGTATTGTGCTGTCTCCTCTGGTTTGCTGAAGGCCAGAGGACCAGCATCTAGAATCCAGGTGGCTGTCCCTCTATCTTAGTATAATCAATTCTGCCCAGCTGCTTCTTAGACGAGTACTATGACACTTCACTGATGAAACTTTGAAGAGTTACTGATCTTATATGCTTCATCAACCCAAAGCTCCTGATTATCCTGAGAGTGAGCAATGAATACTGCATTTATCCCATGTATGTCATGTAATTATGGAATGGTTTGGGTTGGAAGGCACCTTTAAAGGTCATCTAGCCAAATCCCTTGCTATGGGGAGGGGTATCTCCCCTCCCCTAAAGTAGACCAGGCTGCTCAGAACCCCTGACCTTGAATGTTTCCAGGGATGAGCATCTATCTCCTCCCTGGGCAAACTATTCCAATGATTCACCATCCTCACTGGAAAAAATATTTTCCTTACATCTAATCTGAGTGTACTTGCAGACTTCTTGACATTTGTAAACAGATTGATATATAACCTTGTTGGATTGGGAACCTTCACACTGAAATATTAATGCTAAGTAACTGAAGGTTGCTGAGAGGAATCAAGAATTCAAGCAAGAAAGAAGTCCTGACCAGTGACTCAAGACAATTAGAACATTTTTCTGACAGGCAGCAAGGTGGAAAGGGAAATGTGGGAACCTGAATGGCATTGCACAAGTTTGCCACAATAATGTACTAAGCAAAAACAACTGAAAGTATTTCCTATGTCACAACAATCCAAAACCCAAAGTAGATGGTGAAATATTTATTTTGACTGCCTTTCCAGTCAAAGATGTCAGTAATAGTACTATAATTTATGGCTAGTAAAAACACATTTATCTATTACTAATAATTTAACCAAAGCAAGTTTCATAGTATCACACAATTAGAATAATTTTTCATGAGTCAAACTATCATAAATGTTCATTGTTATGACAGCTAGAAACACCTGAATGTGTAATTTGTCATAGAACATATAATAAGGTTCATGATATATTACAGAATCTGGAAAATCACCAATAATCTCATTTAAAGGTAATGACACCGGGGGATCTACTCTGGTCTGCACAAAGTATTTCTAGCAAGGATTTTAAAAGAGTAGGATCTTTTACTCTTTCAGCAAACATCTGAAACTGCGGGTTTGCAGTTGTAGGAATAATACATGTACAGAGTTAACTGAAATACTTAATTCCCTTCAACACCTGAAACAGCCTTTTTAAGTTTCAGAAAGACTTCCACAGACTTCCACTTTCCAAGACTTCCACTTCACAGAGCTGAGAAAAACATCAATTTTAAAAAGCGTGTTAGAGTTGTTTTCCTTTTTAGTTAGAAATGTAAATATAATGTTTAGCTTTTCAAAAACCATTCAAAATTTCGATTTGCTTTTTCAAACTTTATGTAAGAAAAACTGAGCCTTATTTATATAACACCCCAAATATAGGGGTTTTTTCCTCTTTTTCCAATGCATAATTTCAAAAATCCACTTTTCAAATTTAAAAGTTCATACAAAAGCTTTACAGACATAAATCCCTGAAAGCTAAAGGTTCCTACAATGCCTTACAACACAAAGCTCACTAATATAGCCTAAACTATAAATGTGTGAAGACATGGGTAAATTGTGAGCATAATGAATGCAGTGCTAACCTCAGCAGCAGAAACATGTCACTATATTTTATGCAGTGTTTTCATAATTCTAGCTGGCAGATATTCAGCATTTCAAATGAAGCTAGATTGTTGTAGTCATGTTACATGCTTTCCCGTGCATTCAACACTCAGGCCACGGAAAAGAGCAGATGCTTCTTCTAATAAATAACTCACTGTGACAAAGAATACGCTAAAACTGTACATAATATGCTTTATGCAAGTGTTAGTGGTTGTGTTTGGTGATGTAGTGTAATATAATATTTTTAATAAACAATTATTAGTTTAGCTGAAAAAACACAATTATAAACAAGAAAGCAATTTCCAGTTTAAATATCCTCCTTTTTTTCTATTGTTTTCATGAAACATACTTTTAAAAAATTATGTCGTATTTGAATTTGAAGCTGTGGGAAAATACCTCTTTAAAATAAAGGCTATTATATTAAAAAAAAAGATAAAATGAGCTTAAACCTAAGCTCCATGGAAACAATACTTCTCTGCAAGATGCTTATGCTCTAATGCCTAGGTTTTAAACATACACACACAGCTCCAACAGAAGCAGTAAATATGAAAATTAACTCCTTACATTATAAGTGCAGTAACCATGGAAAATGTTAGATACTGAGAAACCTTATACAAAAGTCAATATTTGACAGCAAATGCAGATAAACAATTAATGCTCTACTCTATGTTAAGCAGACTCACATTTCTCACATTTTATAGCTTCATTTCTGTCAACTACTGTGCCATTAAATGAAAAATGTATGTGTTGCTGTGAAGGGGAGAGAAGAACTGAATGCACTTAAGTAAATCCTGAAGCAAAACACAACTGCTGTGTGAATAGCAACCTTACAGCTGTAAACTGACTTGACTGGAGAGCAGATAACTTCACTAAAATTATGGGAGAAATCTTCTTTGAAAAGAGAGATTTAACACCAACATGTGTTAATCCATTATCTATTACAAATAACCCATATATTTTAAAAAATATTCTGTATCTGCCCCTACATCTTTTTCTGAAGTAAATACTCTGAAAAATTTGCAAAATAGAAACCAATTAATTGATATCACATATAATAAATTTGATAGAAGAGACAAATAAATATTCGCTACTTCAGGAAAGACAATTTTCCATGTTCAAAAGTTTTTGAGACTGAAGAAAGCAAAATTTAAGTATGTTTGGTATAAAAGTTATTACTGCAATAGCATAAAGTAAGACTGTCTTACAAGAAATTTCTCCTACACATGCTCCCACAGTAAAATAGAAAGAACAAGAAAATGTTTTGCAAAATAATAAAATTATAGAGAGTTATATCGTGAAAGCGAAAGAACTTTGTTGTGGATCATGCTTTTATTTGTTACATAACTGAAGAGAAAAGTGAAATACAAAATTAATAGAAAAAAAGTTTGAGATTGTTCTTTAAAGATCCCAGCAGCATGCAAAGTTTGTAAACATTAATACTTCCTAATTAAATAGTACCAAATAAACTTTGCAGATATTTCAGCAATGTGAAAAGTAAGCCTAACAGTAAGAGACAGTTGGAGGGAAGTAAGCTACTGTAAGCTAGAAGAGATGCTTAAAAACAGTAAAACAAGTTTTTCCATGGCAACAGGGGAAATATGCACATTAGCAGTAAACACAAGAGGATACTGCCTATATCTCCTATATTCCTAAATAACCCAGTGATTTTCTATTTCATACCATAGTTCAGAACAGCAGTTCTGAATGGGAACCTATGAACTCTGCTGTTTCCTGGCCAAAAGTGTGCCAAAGCCCACTAACACTCATAACAAGGATTTTCAGTTCTACGGATACAAAAAGGTTGCTGTTCTCTGGATACATTGCTCAGTGCTATCTCCTCATACTGCCTATATTCTTGGCAATTTTCTGAGGGCTGATGTGGCCATGTTGAATTTACACAGGTAAGATGAAAATATAAGGATAATACATGAACATAATTACTTTATTCATCACTGAAGGAAATCATTCCACTAATAAACATGCTACTTCCATATGGCTCTTTAAACAAGAAATCCCACCTTTTTATGTCAAAGCTCTATTGCTTTAATTGTTGCTATGATGATGTCTTAATTCATTGCAAATTCTCAGGCCTAGATATTGTGAAATGGAAACAGAATGTAAAGACTACATAAAATGAAATTAATAAAGATTATAAGGGAACCTAAACCACATTTTCAATAACATTTGAACTTAAAAATTTTTCCATAGTTTCACTGCAAGATTCCAGTTTGGAACAGTGACCACTCTATTTAACAAGAATTAAGGAGTCTTGCTTCAGGTTTGCTCATGAACCTTACAACAGAACATTATTGCATTCAAAAGAGATTATAAAAAAGATACACTCAGTCTGTCCACTTCACAAGTGGGTAGAAAGAACTGAAGGAAAGCCTTCTGCTTTGCCAGCTCTGTACCCTAAGTGCCCTGGTGTTTAATTTGCACATAAATTCAGCTCAAAAGCTAGGCATGTGGTCAAAAACATCCCTAAATTCATATCTCACACTGGCTGGCTCACAGTGGCTTCCTGTTCAACAGAAAAGAGCAACAAGTCAAATACCTTCAGAGATGTTGACACTTTCTTAATGATACAAGGAGTAAGAATATCCAGATGGGTTTCTGAAGGAACATTCTGCTGTCAATACTTATTTTTCACAATGCAAAACTACTCGCTCTATAAAACCAGTGTGAATAAGGGAGGATTTAATCACCTGCCTATATACAAACATATTACAACAATTCAGTAAAAAGGCTTTATGTGTATATAGAACTGCTGTCTGTATGTAGTATCTGCTAATCAGAAAAGCTAATTAGGGACAAACCTTTTGGTTTGCTAGTTAGACTGTTGGGCTAAAACACTGTCTGAGAGTTATACACCAAATTTTGCTAAATTCAAAATTAGGTAGCTATAAATAGGACTTAGCATTGCCTAAAGATTTTATTTTCTCTCTTTTTCTTCACAGTATAAAATATTGTGAAACAAAAACTAGGATGTTATAAAATTATAGCGTCTCCAAAAATAATACAGTTGGTATGATAATGTCAATTTATTAATTTACCTCAATGTCTTCACACTTAGACCTTTTATCTCAAAAAACTGCGAAATGCCTGGTGGACTGTTCGTGATATACAGAGACATATTTATAGCAAGTTTTTTTTTAAAAAAAGCTATCTCCACCTTTCACCAAGGGAACACAGCTATTCTCCATACTATCAGGAGCATTACTGTGACTTCTTTTTATTATAGTAGATTTTATGAAACAAAACTGCTTATTGCTTCTGGAAAGTGAATGGAGCATCTGCATTCTACAGCAATATATATGATGAACATCCAAGGTAAAAAAACATGAAACATGAGATTCCCATTTTCTAGGAGAATTGCCTTTTTAAATGACCTTAAAGTAAAAAGAAGTATTTTGCTATAATTGGCAGATCACATTTTCTATCCAAAGTAAATCCAAAATGCCTTTTCATGAAAACATGAGACAATGTAGTCTTATATATTTCCCTTTGATGTCTTAAATAAAGTCTCCCCCAATTCAGTTTCATTTATTTTTCATCCAGTTCATGAGTTCTTCTCAACTACAGGTTGCTAGTAATGAAAAAAATCATAACAATCAGTTTGGGATTTTACGAAACTGTAAGTCTTACACTAGTTTTGAATTTTGGTGAAAATATAAGGTACCTCTTTATAAAGTTCCATTTTTATGGAAATCCAAGTGGGGTTGAGCACATAAATGCTTATACTTAAGAAATTAATTGATTCAGGATCTATCCCATTTTTAGACTCAGTATAATAGATACCATCATTAAAGATTTTCAGTAAAATACAACCACCAGACATGATTTTAAACCCAAGCCATGCATTTCCTTTTGCACAGCAAGAGAGGATTCACAGTTAGATAGTATAAAGTTGTTCTTTTAAAAAGTCCAGCTGCCAGTCAGGTCTTCTCTTCAGAAAGAAATCAGGTCTATAAATTTTACAGACTTCTTATGGACTCACTCTACAAAGACATGATTTTCCATACTATGAAAACTGAAGGAAGACAAAATATCCCTCATGGTCCCAGTATTAGCTTAGTTCTCAGATATATTTTTAACATAATTAAAAACAAACAAAAAACCCCATAGAAAATAGGGTTTTATGCTCAAAAACAGTCCCAAAATGTCAAGTGTCTTTAAACAGCCCTTCACAGAAATACAACCTGACACAAAGCTTGACTGCATGGCTAATCAGTGTAACAAATCCATGTCACAATCACCACGTCTGGATATCTCCACTCAACTGATATCTTAACTCCAGACACCTCAACACCAACACTTTTGTGCATAAACTCTTCCTCCTGTTACTACGGTAGGAGTAACAAATACAATGTATCTATGATGGCTTTTTGCCCCCAGGAAACATTAATACTGAACAATTAGTAGCCCAATTTGGTCAGAATAACCAGGAAGATCAACATAAATTTTCAGGTTTTAATATACTGCTTTAATATTGTTGTTATGAAGCAGTTGAAGTCCAAAAATTAGATTTTAACATTAAGTTGAAATTTCATGTACAAAACTAATTGCCATGTGCTACTGCTATCTATTCACTGGGCAATTCAAACTGATTTTTTTCCATTTTCCCATAATTTGAGAAGAAGCACTGAAAGCAAAGACATTCCATGAAAGCTTGTCTTCTGGTTACCACTAAATTTTAAACCACAAAATAATAAAAGGCAATATAATTATACCATGCAAGATCTTCCCAGATTACCATTGTGACATGCTTCAGTTGGTACGTGACAGTGCTCAATTCAACAGTAATTTCTACATGAATTTGAATACGATCAATAGGAATTAAATTTAATCTTGTAAACCACTACAGTCATCAATATTTCAGATTATTTCTGACATACATCAATAGTTACAATACATTTTGACACTTCTCTCCTTTCTCTCTCATCCTGTTTAATTTTGCTGTTTCATGATCATACCAAGAGATAACACATCCCAGCAGTGACCAGATTTACACAGTGCTCGACAGGGATAGCCAAATTTTCAAAACCAGTCATTTACAAACTGCAGAGGCAATCCTAAGCTTTTAAAGAAATAAACTCATCTGAGGTCCCATAGCCTTATAGAGGATTATAGAACATAGGTGTTAGCAACAGTATGAAAGAGCTCTCTGGAAGTCATCTTATCCAAACTTGCAGTTGAAGCAGAGCTTAGGAGCTTGACCAGTCAATTCTGAAAATACCCAAGGATAAACAGACTATAACTTCTCTGGTTATACTACACACCTGTGTAGTGGGGTGTAGATTACACAACTAGCACAGTAAAAATGCATTTGCAACAAGACACTTGCAAATTTACATGGGCAACTCCAAATTTACACTGGAAATTCAGAAGCTACATATGCAATACATACCACATGCAAGAATAAAATGTTCAGCTTCATTCCTTAAAACACAATCAGAAAATGCAGCATAGCACCAAAATAAACCACAATTTTTTCAATATACTTATTTCCTATCACTGTTCAGCAGGGTATAATCATCACCTGCTGGTTCTTTCTAGGCAGCATACATATTGCACTTTTCAGTAGCTCCTTCACTGTGTGGGTGGTATGTTCCTGAAATTACTAATAAGACTTAAACTTACTGCAAAAGAGACAACACTGCAAATCAAGAGTTTGACAGAAATATTTTTATAGGTAGTAGAGCTTTCCATATTATTCCCATTTATGTAAATTTATAATCTAATCTACTAAATTAGGAAGAAAAAAATATTTTTCACTGAAGGTTAGAAACTATAGGAAAGTATTACAGATAATATAGCAATCTTACTCTGGCTATCCATACTCAGGCATATTTTAGGTCAAAGCTTTCCCTACTTTGTCTATATCATCACTAAATAAGGAGACAGGTTTCCTCCCCTGTAACACAGAAATTAGATAAAGCCACAAGACTTTCTGTTTCTAATTTTGGAGAACTTCAGCACTAAGTAAAATGAGCCAAATCTGCTTCTTTACCAGTCTAGTTTGAAATTTGCTTCCACTGAATGTACTGAAAGGTAAAGTTATTAATGGATTGAAAAACCAAGATGAAACATTTCAGCCACTATTGTTTAATTAAAAACATGTTCTTTGATTTTGTTTGATTATATTAAAAAACAAAGAAATACTTCCTCTTTTATACTACCTCCCCTGCACCAGGGCAGTTTAAAAATTATTTGAACATTCATCACATTGACCTTAAAATCTAAGAAAATTTTTGAGACAACTGAAGATAGGAGTTCAAAAAAAGAGAATATGTTAAAATGAAAAGAAATAATGCCAAATAAAATTCCCAATATTAAAATTCTTCAGAAAGAGAGAAAGAGCCATGCTGCCTCCGTCCAGAGAGTGTCAGTATGGAGGGTTTTTTAGGAGCAGATTTGATCTCTATGTGAAAACTGAGTTAGCACATTACTTAAATACTCCATTCATCTCTCACGTATCCTGAAAGGACTTTGAAAATGTAAAAATAATTGCAACATAATGATTTTCAATGTCAGGCTTTCTACAGAACAACCTTAACTAATTTCTACAATACAAACAGTATACAAAATCTCTTCCCATTAAAAATTACTATTTAAAATTTACTAAAAGAAGTACACACGGACAAAATAACCTTCTGGAAGCTAGACATGAAATAAATAACCCTATTAACAGATGCATCAAATTCCAAACTTTAAATATTCCCACCATAGCCTGTACTGATGAAGAAATTATTACATACAATTCTCATCTTCTAAAAATATAGTTAGGAGTCCATTTTTTCTACAATTCTCATCTTCTAAAAATATAGTTAGGAGTCCATTTTTTCTACCCTCCCTCTAATTAAAAAGGCTTTTTGGGGGGAATGTCTCTCTTGCACAGGAGAATCCTTGATAAAGTTGCTGGAGTTCCTACCTCTAGGAGTCCTGGAGTTATATAAGCAGAATGTTGATCGGTCTTAAAGGGACATGCCAAGGTCTCCCCGAATTTCATTCCCTCTTAAAAGATGAAAATTGGACACTAAGCTAGAAACACAGCATTTAAATACTTAAGTAAATTTGCCAGATATTTTTGTGAAGAGACATGCATCCCAGCAACTGGAAACTTGAAGATTTATACATACAGCTTTTGAATCAAAGTTCAACTTTTCCATAGCAACTGCACTGCTCTCCTTACAGACATTTTCATTTTGTAACAGAAGTGTAACAAATGAGGTGTTCCTTGCTGTCATCATGTCAAACACACAGAATCACTGTCAAGATTTTTAAGTTGTACATACAACACAATTCAAGTCAGAGACCAGTCAAGTTGACCCAGCAGCATCTTAAATGGGACAGAGCTACACCTGCCATATCTCACAATTATTTTATATCATAATTAGAAAAATATGCTGGCATGACTGTCAAGATTAAGATGTGTGAACTGCTTGCTTTAAACTGATAATACTGAAGGGATCATATAGAACTCTGCAGCACTCATCTCTTTGACATTGCAGACTGCCCTCTATTTATCTCTGTACATCAGGCCTTTAGCAGAGAAATATTCAAGGTGTGCTATACATGAAAAAGAAAATGGAATTATATACATACATTCAGAGTATGCTGCTCTATTCTCAAGAAAATGTGAATATGTACATGGGTACTGAGCTTTTGCCCTAAACCAAAGATTAACTCCAGAACAAAGCAACAGCCCAAATTAACCTTAAATCATAACCTACAAATGGAATAGACTCTCTGCTAAAATAAGAAGACATGTCTCAATTCCAGTCTCCAAAAATCCAGCTGCATATTCTAAACCCCTGAAATTTTTACAAGGCACACATAAAGCTCTTCCAGCACTTCACCAATTTTGAGACTGTAAAAGAGTTGATTGTTCTGTGAACACCTGTATTACTGCTATGCTAGGTCTTAAGTAACATTTTGCGCAGTACATTCCATAATAGCCTTTCTAAAATGACACTTCCCAGCACAGTAGAGACAGCAATAACACACTGCATGCCAGAAGTACCTCCAGACAAGCTTTTCTCCCTAACTGCAAAAAAGAAACCAAGTTTGTCAAGGAGATTACTGCCCTTTCCTTTGGCATACTGAAAATTGTTAGCTCACTAGGTCACAAATGGACATTTTCATAATCTCCCCTAAAACTCAATTTCATGTTATCGTTGTGCCTCTGACTGCGTATATAAAGCAAGAATCAATCTTTATGTTTGTTCACCTTTGATGTGCAAACACACTATATTTATATGATTGTAAAATCTATTTTTAACTAAAGGAGAAGTGTAAAAATGAACTTGTTTGAGTCCAAAAGTAATTGATAGAGACTTTTCCCTATTTTTGGATCTTTAGGAGAGTACAAATTTTAAGATACCATGTCAAATACCCTTATCTCACTGTTTCTTCATGATGAAGTCTGCACTTTGATATGTTAGTGCACTGACGTATCAGAAACATATTTTTGTACTTTTACCTAAAAAATGCCATTGCAGACGATATATAATTTGTTAGACCAATTCCAGATACTGTTCTTAATCCAGAAACTTACATATATACTTTGTGTTTTCAATCCCTTAGAACAAGATGTTCTCTGCTGCTTTCTGAAGTAAATGTGAAAGATCCAACAGATTAGCTAACAGCTTGAAAGACTGCATGCACTGATGGCAACAATTTATACAAACCAAAGTCACTGGCTTTTAGTCTGGAGGTTTTTCACTACCTAACTTTTTTCCTTTCTCCCATAAAAAGAAATCAACAAAAGACCAAAACTATCTCTGTCATGAATTTTTATGGATAGAAGCAATCTAGAAAGGCAATCTCTCATATCATAAATGAAAGCATAAGAAATATACTCTTTTTTGTATTTATAATTAAAAATCTTATTATTCTCAGAGTAAGAAGGATGAGATATCATAAGTCTGAGATAAAAATTTAAGTACAATGAATAACACTCATTCAGGAATCACTATCTTAAAACTTTCATCATAATTGGAATGACTCTCTCTTTATAAATAGGAAAGACATACCAACCAACCACACTTGATAACACATTTCAAATGCATCCTTCAATTTTATAGCACCCTTTATGTATACCTTACCTAAAGAAGAAACAAGCAAAACAAAAGTATTTTCTAAAATTAGAAAAATTATTTCCTAAAATGCATTTGCAGGAAACAAAAATGGCAAGTATGTTCATCATAGGCAAGTTTAACAATAATTAAACCACAGGTGATACTTAAGTAAGTAAAGTTCCATTTAAGAAATACATTTTGAAACAAATCTTTAAAAATGAGGAACTAGTAACTAGTACTCTGATTGTGAATCAGGATGATTCCGACAATGCCCCATTTTGCCAAATGTCTAAAATGATGGATAGTATGAAGTAGGAAACGGCCTCTGAAAGGGGAAAGGAATATAAAGGCTCCTTATCAAGAGACAGGGCAGTGCTCATTGTTATTCAAGCACATGAGCTACCATATCCTGTTTCCATTGACTGCAGGGAAGGCTTCAGCATTGACTTCAAACAGGTGCAAGTCCCACGAGACTTAAAGGGAATAAAACGTACAGTCACGGTATGAAAGCAACAGTGTATGAAGTGTGGGGAGACAGGATATGGAATTCCAATGTGGTACACAAGAATCTGACAAAGCTATTTAAATGTAGTGCCAAGTAAGGATGCAACTGGAAAAACACCAGACATTTCTAAACAGAAATCTGGCAGGTCTTCATTCAATGCTACAAAAAAAAACTGCAGGAAAAATGTTACACAAACGAGAGTGCTAATTTATGGTGGGGGGAGAGAACAAGGGAGACCCAGAGGCAGCAATAAGCATCATCCTGTTCTGGAGCAATACAATATCACTTGTTCAGGACACAGCTGCTGGAATGCTTTGGTAGATACTGTAGACTGGTCTGCTCTGAGAGTTGCTGGGACTTAGACTCAAATATATTACCCACTTCTATTTATTCTCTTCTGTATTATGACGAACATTTGAAAACGTTTGGGAATTTTTTCTTTAACTTACATAATCTTCAAAAAGAAGTCTTAGGCTATATTCTTACATCAGTTGAGTTATGCATGATGTCCTCAATTAATTCTATAAAGAAAGTAGCTGAGATGTCATTATATTAATTAGAAGCTGGTCAAAAATAGAGTACTTATCCCAAAGGAAACTATGCGACTTCAAAATTTCTTTCCAGATGGAAAAGAAAGCTATCCAACACAGCAACTATCTGTCTAAAATAGGGGTAGTAAACACCAGTCTCCATATTAAACTCTTATGAATAATTATTATAGCAGGATGACTGAACCTCAACATTTAATTTTGGAAGCAGCTTTTGACATTAAAATGAAGAGTGAAAGTAGCAATTTTGAAGGGAATCAGGCAAGACTATAAATAACTAAGTGTTAAGGCAGAGATTAAGCATCTCTTCCATAGTTACTAAGTTTTATGATGAAAAGGAGATCACATACCTGTGCAAGCATGGGAAATCCGAGGTTCCTACATCCATTACAAGGTGTGAGTGCCTCCCATAAACCAGAAGGTCCACAAGTATTTTCTGCTGCATCATCATCTTCTTCCTCCCTTGGTAATACACGCATAGAAGAAGGCCTCTGTGCATAAAGAAACAATACTTTCAAGTTAAACACAGTGATATATATGGTAAAGAAACTTTTTATCTTATGAACTTGAGAGTGTCCCATTCAGAAATACCAAAAGATAAACTGCTATTTTAATCCAAAGTACCTACTCAACTGTTAAACTATTGTATAAAAATACTTTCTAAGGAAGGTGCACATTAAGCTACCTGCGATTATACTTTAAAATTGAGTGAATATATTAATATACCTACAAAATATTTATTGTCTTTATTATCAAGAAATTGGCAATTTCTACTTCATTTTGCTTTAAAATTTGCTGTAATATCATTAAGTTTAGGATATTCCACAAAGAATAAGAACTAACATTTGCCTGGATGGGTCCAAGATTTTTGCAAACAAAAACTACTAAATCAGTCAAAGGATGAGGTTTCAGGTTTTGCATTACATTTATCAGTAATAAATGTGTTATCTTATTTTGTAGGCAAAAGATGTATTTAAAGATGACCTGTATTATTTTGCTTTATAGTATGGAAGGGATGAAAAATATCAGGAATAATCACTGACTTATGAACACTGGCTTACATATTGATCTGAGTGATAAAGGGAAAATGCCGATTTTTGCTTAAACCAGAATCCTACTTTTTTATGACCGACAGAAATAGGAACAGAGGTCAGTTCCCATATATTTATGTTATTTTGCTACACAGGATAATCTACTCCAACTGAATTGCAGTGGTAATTTTTACTAATTTTAGGAGAAGGAGGAGGAAAGTTAACCCAGTAATGAATGATTTTAAAAATCTCACATCAACACAAACTGTTACAAGTAAAAACAAAAAGTAATTTTCACACACTAATTCTAAATTGGTATATGAAATAGCTGTTCTAGCCTGCTTCAAATTAGCTTGAGCAGCCTGCCTGATACTCAGATACTAAATGCTGTGTTTAGGACCACTTCTTTCAGAAGTGGCTGGATCAAAACAGCACTGTTTGAAACGATGGCTGACCGCAGCTATCGATCTGATGGTAACATTAACTCTAAAGCCCTGCTATGGGGTCCATGTAAAAATCATCTTGAAAACCCCAATACCTAAGTGCAGATTATTTTAGCCAATAGAATAAAGAAATGCATGGAGTCTGCTGCAAGGAAGGGAATAGAGAAGTGAAAGAAAAGTAGGAAAGAAAAGAAGTAGAGAAACAGCAGCAGCTCAAAAGATGAACACAAGCTGATGGAAACTGTAGAAGCAAAGGCACCGCACAGACAGGCACTAACTCAAATTGTGGAACACCTGAGGATCATTCAACTCTTGAGCTAACTTCTTAACACAAAAGTTGTTGGTATACCACTTATTTAAGCAGGGAAAATATTTAGAAATTCTATCTCAACTGATGCATCAAAGATGAGAAACACAATATATCCCACTCCATTATGCTGATTCCCCTTGGTTAGAAAATGGTTCTTCCCTTATTGCAGACTTCATTAATCTATCCATATCTTGTAAAGTTAGGTGGATTTATTTACTTTTTATTTTAGAAGTCAATTTCTAAAGCATTCTTAGCATGGTATTTCATTAGGTTATTTTGACACTCTAGTAGTACCACAGAATGTGTTGCCATAGCAACCAATATTCTCACACTGATTATTAAAAGCATCGGGTTAATTCTGCAGAGTGTAGGTCGTGAAAGACTATTATTGCTAGGTATTTGCATAGACAAAGGAAGCAGACTAGAGGTCTTTCCCCTCTATTTATGACACCATCTTCCATGGTGGCTGCCCTACACTTGCATTTTAAATCTCAGAATTGCTGTACCCGAGAATAAAGCATTTCTTGCCCCCTGGAGTAAAAAGCAAAGAACTGCAGCAGTGCTCAACACAGCAAAGCAGGTGACACACATTAGCTGTAACCTTACAAGCCAATGGAAGTGAATGAATACAAAAATCATATAAAAATGTCAGTGCACCCTTTAAAGGTAAAAAACACACACACAAGGGAGAAATTTTCAACACAACTAAAGGAAGATGAATTACAATAGAGTCACTGAAGGGGGAGCATATGAGTATTTAGCCATTACAGGAACAGAGTGAAAAAACTCCATGCCAAACAATTATTGAACAGTAAAAATAAAATAGACAAGCAGAATGAGAGTTGTAGATTTCCCTTAGATGTATTTTATATAAATAGGCTAAGAGAGTGCGAATCACACGAATTTAATGTCAATGTGAATGAGAGGAAGTGCAAAGTATCTAGTCAGATCTCCTGATCATTAAAAAAGGATCAGTCAATGCCAGAGTTCATTGGACATACTACTGGAACAAACTGGTACTGTCATGCAACTAGACAACACAGCTATGAACATGATACAAACTAATTTACAGACTACTGTAGATCAGGCTGAGCTCTTTTTACACTTGTACAGATTTCTGCCACCAATAAGGCACTAAAAAGGCACCATTAGGAAAAGTCAATTTGGAGGGTGAAGAAACAGTTATTGCCATCACCCTTCTCACCCATCCCTGCTTGACAGACGCCCAGTTCCTCCCAGGCAGTGGGAGAGAGATATGTGGGAATTACTGCACGGAAAGAAAGCTGCATTTGCAAAGAGGAAGGAAGGAGTTAATAACTGCATGAGAGAAAAGCGTCACAAGTGCCCCAAATTTGATAGACTGGGGTTGCAGACCCTGGGAAGAAGGATGCATCTGGAGGAGGCAAACGAGATACAGAAAAATCTACAATCCATTCACAGAGCTCAGACTGTCACACAAACCCATAAAACTCCAAACCCAGACCACACAGTTTCCTGTTATTGTCTCACAGCCTTCATTCCTTTCCCAGAACTCCCTAATTTTTCTGTTCTGTTGTATAATTTAATTTTGCCTCCTTAGAGGTCCTTTGAACATGAAAATCTAATTCTGTGTGTGCTACTGGAAAGCCTTGATATAGCCCTGTAGGGAGAGTTTTAGTAAAACTAAAGTTATTTATGCCCACTTCTCAGAAAATAAATAAATAAACAGAGTAGAAGATATTTCTGTCAACTAAAGAAAAACAGGCACCATTTAGAACCACTTATTTATGCCTGTTTGGAGTTAAAACAACCCAAACAAATGTAGTTAAAAATGCCATCTAAATCACAGCTACTCAATTAATTGAATTAGACATTATGAAATGGCAAAGCCAATATAAACTGCAGTACTAATCTTCAGTAAGGGAACTTCTGCCTAAGTTAGAAGAGACAAGCATAAGCAACATATATCTTCAACAGAACAGACAGAAAACCTTACACGATGTTACATGATATTAGATATGATATGCAAAAGGAAAATTTGGTAGAGAAATTGCAAAGATATTAATAGGGAATTAAAGCTTTAATAAAAGTTGTGTTTTTTACTGGAACACTGAATCAAGTATTAGACACTGCTTGCAGTAGTAAAAGGCTAAGAAAGTAATTTCTCTGAGTAAAGAGAGAATAATAATGATACAGCAGTGAGAGAGTAGTAAGATCTAGCATAAGGACACTCTACCACTACAACTAGTGACAAATTTTCTTCAGACACTACTAAGCCTATCACATCATCTCCCATTTTCATACTTAATGAGTATCTAAATCATGTCTCCCAAAATTTAGATATGGAAGCCTTCCTTTTCATCCCTTCATCTAAATAAATGGCAAAGATTTGGGTACTAGGACACTTTAGACTGAAGGACACTTTATAAAGAGCCTATTCATTCTCAAAACATGTATGTACATCATATTGTCTATCACAATAACCTGGAATCTCTACCCTAATCTAAGAGAGCAAGGCAATATTTATCAACAGAGCGAATGATGAATACAGAAAGAAAACGCAGAGTAAGTCTGTTCTACTCTTAACAACAAGAGAAGGTGAGAGCAGCTTTAATCTTAACTATTATTTACAGTCACCAAGTTCACAGCTCAGCAGTTGTACACCATGTATAAAACATACAAAAATACCTTTACATATGGCCTTCTTTTTATCAAATGTTAACTATCTCCTATGTAACATATGAACTTATTACCTAGATGAGTTTATTTAAGGAATACACTAAATTATAAAAGATGTCTTATTTCCTTTCAGTCCCTCCATTTTTCTCAACTTTTACTGAAGCTAGTCTGCTTTCTGCCTTGACATTTCTAAGCAGACACTGCCACTCAATTCCCTTGTTTCAGAATACATAGGAGACTTTCCTGGACTAGTCCAGTGAAACCTAAAACCAAACATTAAAACCTTTACTTCTTGTATGTGGTTTTTTTCACAATATCATCCAATTGCAGAAGTATTTAATATACCCTTTCAAACAGTATCTGCTAGAGCCAAACATCATTAGCAAACTATGAAAGGTGCAAAATAACAGGACATTTACTGTTTGCTATTGCATCATGGCTCTGGAGACACGAACATTCCCTTATCATTTAGGGAACAATATTTTTAAATGGAGCAGTAAAGATGAAATCCAGAAAGCAATATTGTTCTGCTTATGGGAGGCAGAAAGCAACCAGGCATTTGATAAGCCAAGTGCTGTCACTCAGTTTGAAACAATGAGGTCAGTAGGAAGTTTCTTCTGTAGAAATAATTTGTCAAACATGCATTTTTCTATCATCCTAACAGAGATGTGCTTCTAACTCTCCTTGGCCCAAAGGACATGTACCTTACACTGTGAAATAAAAGCAAAAAATTACAGGTCTGTTACCTAGTATTCTATTTTGACATTATTATTACTAATAACTAATAGAACAGGAAACTGTTCCTGAATTTCTTCTATAAATTTGGATGAGCAGGTCTATCTCTGCCACAGCTGTCCCCAGCAGCTGCTGCAGTCAAGCCAGGGACAGAAGAGCTGGGACACTGTTCTGTGCTCTCAGTGCTCCCCCTGCTGCTGCCCAAGCTGCTCTCAGGGGAAAATGCCCAAGGCTGCAGAAGTAAATGCCCAGTGCAGAAGTAAAAAGAGAATTAGGGCATGGCAAATAATACAATCAGTTACTATTTTTCAACAGCAGCATCCCTGCATTAAGCAAATATGCCCTTCTGAGACTGAATAAGGATCCTGAAAAGGAGGAGCCTCAATTATGACATACATCATATGTCTCACTGACAGTGAAAGGTTTTGGAAGCCTGGGCACACTTTTCCCACATCCCCCAAGGCCTTCTCCCTACTAATGATTTTCTGTTTCCCATCCTCATTATTTTGTCTTTCACCTTACACTGCACATCTGCTGCTGTTCTTTCACAAACATGTTCCGAGTCTGCATCTCTTTCATTCGCTCTGAGTGTGGGTAGAGTTTGACTGCACCTCCTGTATTCTGCAAAGAATCAGGAAGGCAAAGACAGTCTTGTACTTACAGCAGCAGAATGATGGAGAAGAGTACTCTGCACCTGCCTCTGCCTTAATCCCTGTGGGATGCTAGACACGTCATCTCAACATCTCCAAGAGGGTCGCTGAGTTTTTGCTCCTGATCTGCTGGCTATGCTGAAACCAAAGGTGAGTTCACACAAATTCTGGGCTACATCAGGAATCATCTTGGGAGACTCTGTATCTATTCTCAGTGGTATATGAGCCTAAGTACGCTGCAAATCCCAGCTCCAGCAGTCTCAGATGTGGAATCTTGGTTTCTACACCACTGCCATCAGCCCAGTTTCATGTGATATTTTCTGACTGGGGGTCCCAAAGAAACACCACATCTGAAGCAGTTACACCCTTGGAACTCAAGATCACTGTGATATCTTATTCTGAGGAGAAATTCCTGTCACTTGAAGTCAGTAGAGTCAAGTGAAACGACCGCACATAGCAAACACAAGATGCTTTAACTAGGCAAATGTGATTAATTCACATACATTTACATATATACCCAACTATGTGGTTGTGTAGCTGCTGTTCCTCAGTGGGCAAGTGCCATTGACAGCTATCATGACAAGCACCCCAAAATAAATCATTTTGTCACCACAGCAGGATCTGACACTATACAGGAAATACATCCTGGAATCAAATGGGAAGTATAATGCACAGTGAATAAGGTCAAAATTTTAAGTAAAAATGAGATCATAAAATAAGTACATCTGGACATGTATTGAAAGTAGAGCAATACAGTCAAAATTTTAATTCATCCTTGCATGTAGCACAAATAACAAATATTAAGATGGTTCTTAATCTTTGCACTACTCTCATAGAAGGATGAAACCATTCATAAAACAAAAGTTTTAGGATTTAAAAACCTAATAGGTGATCTGTTTTCTCAAGTGATCAGTTCCAGGACCCAAAAAAATGGCCTGAAGTTGTGTCAGGGAAGGTTTAGGTTGGATATGAGGAAAAGGTTTTGCACCCAGAGGGTGTTTGGACACTGAACAGGCTCCCCAGGACTGTGGTCACAGCATCACCCTGACAGAGCTCAAGATGCATTTGGAGAACAGTCTCAGGCACAGAGTGTGAGTCTTGGGGATGGCTCTCTGCAGGCCCAGAAAACTGGACTTGATGATCCTTGTGGGCTCCTTCCAACTCAGTGAATTCTGTGATTTAATAAAAGTTAATCTATGGATTAAGCTACTTCTCTATAATGTATCAAAACACAGGCACTTCCATAACTTACTCCACTCTAATATATGTGTTTGGGACAGGATTGAACTGCCAAATTAATTTCTCTTTCTTAACATTAGCTAAAATAAAGTGAACCTGTGTTTGAAATACTTGTCTAACTTTGAGCACATACCTAATACTAATAAATCAGTCTATTTGCACACTTAATTTTAAATGTTTAATGTCAAAGCATTTCAAGTACTTTGCTTTACCATGAAAAAGAACTTAGCATATGAAGCATAAAGCCCTAAAATAGAATTCACCCAGGAAGTCATAAAGACTGCAAGGACACACTGCTACAGAATGCATCTCTAGGAATGCCTTTCCAACCCACAGGCATAGTAGATTTGGCCTGTATTGGTATGTAAGGAAGGCTATACACAAATATGGGCTGCGCAAAAAGGGAAGGAATTTGGTACCTTTATTCTCGAGTCTTGAAATTTAACCACAAGAACAGTTGCAATTAAGTTAATGGAATTTCTCAGGTTAATGACAGATTTTTGCGTCTCCCTGAATCAATATGCACATGACTCACTCCAAAATGTGACTCACCCAAAAACTCATCCACCAGATGAAAAAGAAGAAACTGATAATGAAGGGCATAGGAGCCCACATAAAAGAAAAATCAAGTGTTAATAATTTTAAAAATATTAAAGATAATTAAAGGCTACAGAATATTTGCCCTTGCATAAAGGAAAAAAAATCATAATTCAAAGTAATGTAAATCACTTTTGGCTTTAAGTATCTCAGAGAAAACACTGCTTGAAGAATAGTTACAGAGGCATCTCTGTATTTAACAGCCCTATACCATCTGAATGTTATCATATAACATTTGAAAATCTCAGTGCTATGTAATTGCCATGAAAATCAGTTGTAAACCTTGCATTTTTTCTTTTTTAAAATTGCAAAACAGAGGGTTGGTAAGTGGGTGGCAGTATGATGAAACTTATAGAAAACACATTATTTCTCATGAAATAGAGCAGAAAGAAGTGAAATTAAAGTAGGGGAAAAATCAGGTGGCAAGAGAGTAGGCAGAAGTCACCACTTTATTACTCCTCCAGTGCACAGTTTTTTATTTAGCACCCATATTCTCAATAGAAATGTGTCAATGAAAACGCAGTTATTATTCCATTAAGCTGCTGTTGCCTTAATAAAGAACATAAAAGAAAATCCTACCTGAATAGTCAAAGGCAATCTAAAGAACTATATGCAGTACTGCATTAGTCATCTGAAGGTGAATGCTGGTTAAGAGTAGACAATCAAAAGAGCTTTGAAAAGCATTTTTGCTATGTGATTTACAGATCCAGCAGAAACAAATTACTTGTGGTTTGCCATATTGGCAGCCAAGTGCTAAACATAATGTAAACACAACACAGTAGAACAGTAGACAGCTGAAATGTCTTAGAAGGCATAGAAGTTGAAGACCTAACTAGAAAAGATCAGCCAAAGAATAATCTACCTTTTGTTCTCAGAAGCACAAGCAATGGCTCAGACTCCTCTAGAGGTGTTGAAAAAAATCACACACATCCCATCAGAGATGCAGCATAATATCAACTAGAGAGCAGCTCTCAATGCAGCCTGATTTACACAGCACATGGAAGCAGCATTCAAAATCATCTTCACTAGGAAGGCAAAGTCTTTGCTATGGCCAATAGGAAAATCTCCCAGTGTGATGCTGACATACTTCAAGTTGCTGCTTTTTCCTGTCTTATATAGTTAAACCAGTGATATCACTGCAGTAATCTCAATAACCACTACTGCCAGAAGATGTAGGAGAGTGTGCGCTTTTTCTGTGCTAGCTCATTGGTACTGTTTCCTTTTGCCTGTGGTAAATTCAACACCACACATTCAGATCCACTGCAGTACAAGCACACCTTTATGTTCTTCTCCAGACACATTCCTAAGTAGCTGAAGACTTAATATTTAAATTCTTTCTCCAGCCATTCATAATATAATGTCTTAAAGCTCCTATAAAATACAGATAAACAAGTCAGTAACAGGCTTTCATCTATAACTCCTGTGAAGCACTATGTTTCTCAGGAGGTATCAACAACTAAATAAGCAATTGTGAACTGTTAAAATTATTTAGATTTCTTAAAGGAAACACCACTGACAGAGACAAAAGCAAGGCAATAAACATTCCAATACCTGTAAGTAAGAAACTATTAACAATGGAAAGAAAGACCAGCATAGCAATAAAAAAGTAATTATATTTTATTATGATTTTTGTCTAAGGCAGTATTGAGGCTGCTTCTTTGCAGATTAGGAACAGTCTATGTTTCAGAAATATTAGGCAGAGCACCAATATCAACAAAAATAATAGTGGTAGTATTAATGCAAATTGCTTAATCTCAAATAATTACTGAAGTAAATAAAATGGTAGAGCCTCTCCTGAGATTTTCCCTCATGACACTAAACTGAAACTTATGGTAAGTTTAGGAAGGATAGAGGCCAAAACAAGAGGAATGAAAATAGATATTCAAAAATTGTGTAAGTCATTCAACCTTCACATTTCTCTGGAAAAATAAAGAAACTGCTGTAAAGACCAACATGTGCATCATGTGACACAACACATCAAGTAAATCTGGTTTTTGATTCTAATTTCAGTTTAAAAACCTATACCACTGAAGTCAGGCAAGGATTCCAGTTATAATAAAGTCACAGAAAAGCTAAGGGGTGCTTTTCTAGCACACTCTTGATGTATGGGCAAACTTTTCTAATGCATACTAAATATCAGGCACTGGCCCTTAACTGAATTCCTCAAGATATTATATTCTATAGAGGTATAGGAATCAGGTCCAGCATATTTTTCTATTCATTTTCTACTTGCTGAGCTTATTAACAGGGGCTGGAAAAATCTGTCAACAGAATACAATGAAACTCGATGTTATAAATGGTCAACTTTCAAAACTTAAGGAAAAACATACTGAATTTATTTTATGTGCCTATTATAAAAAAATCTGCTTGTAGCCACTAAGATAGAATAAAAATGAAATTAAACAAGTAGTCCAAACAAACTGCCCAATGCTGTAATTTCAGCTACTAAACAATTTTTAAAGAGAGCATTATTTTGTATTAGCTTGTCATGGGTGGTCATTTTGCCCTGTGAAATATGCACATTATTTATCATTAGCATTATTTGTATACCTCTTACAAAGAGGCAAAGAAAAGAAAGCAAGACTGCGGCTTCTAAGAAAGTACCTACTTAGCCAAATTCAAAAGAATCATTGAATCAAATATACTGAAACCCTACATTTAATCCCCACCCCTTAGGATCCTGTAGAAGTTCACATGGCTCTGACAGATTAGCAGGCTCCATCTCCTGGTTACACCATTGGGATAAAATGATGCTGTTCCACTCACCACAGAAAACAACTGAGACATAGCCATACAGTTCTTACTTTTCTCATGCATTTCCTGTCAGATGGTGATCATCAGGCTTCACTGCAAGTTCCAAGCTTAATGACTTAATTCCTACACTAATGGAATAGACATTAAATCAGTGTTGAGTTATATACAAAAATATTTCTTTTTTTTCCCCTCTACTCTTTGTAACTTGATGTGTAGGTCTAACACTCATTTATTCTGAGACCCCTATGCATTTAAAAGAACAATCAAACCTGCATTGGTACCTGCTGACAACCTGGTACCTGCTGATAAGAGTTCTAAATTATTACAGAAATTCCTATCTCTTAAAATGCAGAAACACCAAAAGCTAAAATGTTCTAGAACAATGTGTTTTTTGTTTAGATTGCAGGACAGGTTCTTCTTTCCTTATTAACTCAGTTATCTTTTTCCTCAGGTAAATATATATATATATATGACTGTGAAAAACAAATCAACACATCTAAGCTCATTCTTCTTATATTCTACCAAAAGCAGTTTTTCCAGAGAGCAAACAATATGTTTCAGAAAATAAAATCTGATTTTACCTAAATGTCAGCAAAGTCTTTCAAATTCCTTCTAGACCTCGTACATTGCTCCATACTTTATTGCTCAAATGTGATAAACCAATACACCTTTGGAGTATCAGTGTTCCTACTTGTGATGCTCTAAATCACATAGGCAGAACCTGTATTTTGAGAAGACCAAGGAAGATGAAAAGAACTTTTTGTTCTCTTGTGAAGGAGAATCTGAAATTGTGATTTTGACTGGAACACTGGAGAACAGTCTGAGGACAGGAGAAACCCAAGGGAAATAGAGAGCAGGAGTCCATGACAGATTTTTTTTTTTGACAAACTTCTAATGAATGTCAGTTCTTGAGGGAAGCAACTCCGGTTACCAATAACTTAGTGTTCCTGACAATTTGGTTTTATAATAATATCACAAAGAGTTGATGCTAACATTAAAAAAGTCACCTGCCTGGGTGGAAATGTCATGGTATTATCTTCTCATTCTGTTCTCCTTCCAAACTCTCTTGGAAGGTCCCAAATGAATCTGGAGACTGCAGCTTAAGTATGGCCATCACGTTGTACACTACTGAATACTCCCAGGATGACAGACCCTGAGGGTAGCACAAGAAATGAAAGAGAAGGGGTTCTGCTGTGCAGCACTGGCAACAGTGGCACAATGGCACAGGCAGCTCAAGGATGTTAAAAAAAAATCATGAAACACAGATGAGAAAGAAGGTTCTCTAAAGCATTGAGTAATATTAAAAAAAAGATATTTAATGCAACCAAATATATTTCATAATGGGGAGATGATTTCAGGATCAGTTCTGACAGAGCCCTAAGATGTTGGCTAATCCTACTGAGATTAGTAGATATCCTTGGTGTTCATCTAAGCATAATGAAACAGAGATGACTCTACATATGTGCTCAGTATTGAACTAAAATTGTTCTTGTAAAAAAAAAATCTACTGTAGTCAAGTTAATAAAACCTAGCTATCAAACAGAATTCTTGAGTAGACAAAATTTTGCTAATCATTGCCACAGCACCCCAAATTTACACACAGCTTTATAACCACAAAGACAAACAAGCTCTTTGATCTGAAAAGCTTGTATTATAATTACTTTATATGGAAAAAATTCTAAACCCATATCCAAGGTCCTTATGTAAAAGATTCAGCTGAGATGAAAGGGTCCACAGCAGGGCAAGTGAAAGTGCTTGGCAGCATGGAAAGACTTATATACAAAATAAGAAAATGCTAAAATTACTTAGTCATGAAAAGGAAAGCTTTAAGAAAGGAAAAGCCTGAAATATTACAAATTATGAAGGGTGTGCACAAAGCATTTGCTCTTTTCTACTCTATCAGATTTTACCATATAAGAATAAATGGAAGCATAAACTCAGCCAATAAGAGAAAATGCCTGTGTCTAGAGCACACATTCTGCAAAAAAGCAATACAGGGTTTTACACGATGGTAAACAATGTGACAGACTGGAGAAAAAGGATTAGATACCTTTAGGCTTCACCACTGCAAGCTAAACACATAACAGCATTCAGAGAGATGCATTTGTCTGTAAGCTATTTTCCTGCTAGTACCTGATAGTCAAGGAATTTGCCACACACACATAATTGCACAGACTGCTTAAATATTCTAGAAAATCATTCTAGTGGAAAAAAGAGCAGGTACTTTTTAATGCAGATGAAATGAATTGGTGGTTTGGCCAGCACATTCCCCTAGTTATACTTAACTCGTGTAGTTTAAATCATACTAAGTGTTGTCATGTTTTGAGATTTTATATTCCTAAACAAGCAATGGCTTTCTGACACGGTAGGTCTGTGCAGCTCACGGGAGGATTGGCTAGCAATCTTTCTACACGAAATCACAGCAGCAGGGAGCTGCAGGCTCATTTAGTCAGCTGTGAAGCATGATACCCGGCAAATTCTTCTGTGTAGAGCTCCACATAGCTCCTATTAGGACCCCTCTAACATAAATTTTCACAACACTGTGCTGAAGCATAGCCTAACCTACAGATACAGAACATAATCTTTTTTAATAGCTACAGAACACACGTTAGGAAAGGATACTTTTAGAAAGTCTGAACTCCCCTTCACTAGGTAGGTAGCCTAAAAGAGGGGGAAAAAATTTGTATCCAGTTGGTTTCCTTCTGCTTCTTTGTAATCACTAGCTCATGTTTAAACAGAATTTAGAAATCCTTTTTAAAGCAATTTATGGAAAGCATATAATTCCACACTGACCAAGTGGATGTTTGGTACTGGATGTTCCATTATAAATATCTAATGAAAAAAAGGAGCAGCAGCAACAGTTCTCAGTGGGAAATACTACTGTGTGCACTAGAAATTGGGAGTAGCAGATGGTTTTTAGTGAGGTGGTAGCTTTTAAAATAAATTTTTAAAGTTATATAATCTTATCTTCAGAGTGTGGGTAGACCTCTTCAACAAGGGAATCTCAAAAAGTTATGTTTACATATTCTAGGAGAGATGGCCATCATACTTCCCATAGAAATAAGAGTCAGTATATGCTTGCAAAATAGGATTCATTACTGAACTGGGTAAAAGAGCAACTTAATACAAAATTCTTGCAGCATCAGAATTTGGCAATACTAAAATTATCTAACACTATCATAAAAAAGGAATTCGGTAAAGCAACAATCTTCCAAACACTGTCTCTCAATACATCATAAATACCTGCAAAATGCATTGAAGCTTTATTATCAAATTCATCAAGTGTTACTATATTAAATTATTTAAATTTATCTGTTTCTGTCCTTGAAGCCCCATACAATCAGGCCTGATTATCTTACTATTCCCTAATAAATAAGCAAGCAAATTTGTTCTGGAAGGTGTTTTTACTGTATCCTCATTAGTAAGTCATTGCACATACTTCTGGCTTGCTCATCACCATTTTTCTCTGAAATTCTGTATTCCTCTCTCAATAATGCATGCAAGTGTGTGGTGTTTTTAAAGGCCCAAGACAGCGATTATTTTACTTGAGCATGTTGGGTCACTCTTAGCTATTATATTTCAATCCAGCCATTATTTATTTAAATGTTATATCAAAGGTAAAAACCAAAATAGTATTCTTGAATAATGCTACTAAACAGTTTACTTCAATATTCAACAAGCTCTAGCAATTACTTTGTGAAACAATAAAAAAATCCTGTGCTTTTTATAAAAAAATAATTGCTCTTTTCTTCACAGAAAAAAATTAATCAGAATAACTGACTTCTGAAAAACCATGCATAAATTTTACCCACTCTAATATATTCTTAGTCAACTTCTTTCAAAACCACATAATTCTATGATTTTGAATCTCTCCTTAGATATAAACCAGACATGATTATAGTTTTATTGCTGTTATATAGCCTCATATTCTTGATATTCTGACATAGGAGTAAAAATTGTGTCTTTGAATATGTACCATCATTCTTTTCAGCAATCTTATTATATTTTTACATATATTTTTTTCCACTCTCTCAACATGCACAAGTATCAACTTCCCATTCTGGATGGCAGAAACTGACATTTATATGCCTGTGATGAAATCCAAATCTTTTTCCTGAGACTACACAGAACCTTTCCTCATGTTTAAATTTAAATTACTGCTGCCAGCCTTTATTATCTATTATAAAACCACATTAAATTTAAACAGATATGCTGCTGCCACTTCTGTGAAATCCCTCTGTAGTGCAGTTACTACACAGCTTTACTATCTTCAGTTTAAAAAAAAAAATTGGGGGCATCTTAAGTTTCTCAGTATTTATACCATGTAATTAAGCAAAATCCTTTAACATACACTCTGCTTTTCAGAACACAGAAAACTCTCAAGAACTCTTTCTTTAATCTAAACTCATGTCACAAATCCAAAGACAGTAAGATATTGCATTTGCACTTGAAAATCAGTAACACATTTTTTTTGTCATGCTTCTGAACACAACAGCATAAATGTAAAAGCAAACATTGCAACCACCTACTACAAAAGATTAAAGAGACTCTTCTGAAGAATATACTTCAATGTGGAGCCTCAGTTCTATTGAAGTGGCACATTTTAAAATTAGTACTAGTTCAAAAAAATCTCAGGAGTACTCAAAAAATATGGAATACTTATGGTTTCTATATGAAAAGAAAACCACACTTTTCAAAATAAAGATGGAAATAAACTTTTGAATACAGTGTAAGACGAAGCCTTTTTAAGAGAGAATTTTAGGAAAACATTTTTCAAATAAAACATCAAGTTTACTAAAGAAAAAGTCTGAGATTTATTGTATCCAACACGTACATCTAGCAAATGTATATTTACACACACAGGCAAGTGGAGAAGTTCTTAATCTCTACTTTTTGTTTTGCAGTCACAGGTTGTCCAAAGCAAGTAAAAAGTCAAATATTCTTTGAAATCCATAGGAATTTCTTACATGTAGAAAAAGCCCATATTTTTATTTTCCGATATTATTTTTTTAAAGAACACAATGTACAAATACATTGCAATACAGCTGGTGCATTCCTGGGTTTAATTAGAATTCTTAGTCCTGACATGAATACATACACAGGAATCTCACACCTGACAGGAAACTGGCAATGATCTTAGAATGCCACAGACAGAAGAATCTAAAGCAATTTTCTTGTGGGTGCTCAGGATTCTCACAATACACACTTTGACAATCTTCTGTTCATTTTCCTGACACATTTAATTTTTCAGGATCCCTGCTTGTACATTATACCTATTTAAATTGTCTTGCTTGCTGTTCAATTCACACAGATCGTTTGAATGCACACTTGGTGTATAACCTCTTTGCCATGATACACTTCTAAATTTAGTCCTGATGTTTTATTTTGTAGCTTAAATGTATGTCATGATGTTCCATACATTTTTCTCCTAGAGGAATTTAAGGTGTGCATTTTGAAGCATTTTGGACTATCAACTGTGTTAAAATGCACAATTTTTACACAGCAACGAGAAATGTTGGAAAACTCTTACATAAGATGGTTGCTTTTGTTCTTGAAATTACTGAACCAGACTGCCATCTATTGGAAAATAAATATTTTTTTAATTATACTTTAAAAAAAAACAAACCTGAAACTGCAATCACACTTAATTCAGCTTGAAAAGGAAACACCTTTCCAAATGAACTGCGATATAAATCAAGGACTTTCGTATATTTTTTTCCACCTCATGTTTTCTGAAATATGTTTTGAAGCACAGTTGCTTTTCTGACTCACGGAACAATCAAATTCTAGTTTTTTTGAAAGATTTTTATCTAGGGAACATAGAAAAACTGTAATATGTCAGCACTGAGCAAAACACAAGTATAAAGCTTCCCAAGCTTGTCTGTGCAGCACCAGTCAGGGCTTTCCATGTCTTTGCATACATAGGTCAACTAAAAAGCACATTCAAGTCACAATGGCCAAAATGGGAAAAACAAAGACAGGAACTGGAAGTACAAATCTATGAAGTGACCATCACCCAGCATACAAGAAATTAAGAAATACTAGAAATTGCAACTAAAGTGATGCATAGCTGTATGAACACCTTTTGGAGCTCTCCCTGAAGTAGAATTGCAAAACTGTGATCAATCTGGCCTTTAATTTTGTAGAGACAATGAATAGAGGCTCGTTGCATGCTATGTTGTAATGTACATATTTTAATGACTGGTAAAGGCAGACTAGGAAACATGGCATTAATATCTGCACAACAGCACACCAAACACAGCCGAAGTGGCAAAAGAAAACATTTAAATTATGACATTTCCAGCGCAGCCTTGACTTCCTTTAGTTTATCCTTAATAAAGTACTCTTCAAATTAAAAGATAACATTAACTTACTCTCATCTGACTTTCTGCTGCTAGCATTCAGTCTTTTCCTCCCTCTTCATTAATCATTCCCTCCAATTCAGGCAGCTAAGACAATCTGTTCTTCTGTCACAGTTCCCCTTTCAACTTTTGGAAGGGAAGCATCCTTTGGGGACATTTTCACTCATCTCCAGATCTGTTCCTTTTCATGTCTACACTATCGGTGTACTGCTACTGTCCTTACTTCTACTTACTGCTCTATTGTACTCTCCCTCTCCCAGATGTCATGCCTTCCACCTCACCACCAATTTTCCTAGTCAGCTCCTCCATGTCCCAAGGAAATTTAAGAGTCAAAGCTGATTAGTAATTTGGAACTCAGAAGACTAAACCAAAGAGTTTCTTTTTTCATTTTGGTTTTTTTTCACTGAACCTCAGACCTGTGCAAACTCTGCTTCCAATTTGACTTGAAAATACTGTAAGCACATAAATCTCTGGGGTTTTAATGCCTTGTCACAAATCACACACCTGGCCAACAGAAACATATAATACAAACATGTATTGTTTTCAATGCCAAATTAGATGAAAAGAAGTAGTTCCTTATTACAAACATGCCAAAACAACTTGTTATGTTGTTGGATGACTACCTGTCTAATAACACAGCAAATGGAGGAATGGATTCCATTCTGTCCTTAACCTAAAAGACTTCCAACCTACTTCTTTCAAAGAAAGTATAGAATTCTCCAAGTGCTCTATCATTGAGCAACAAACCATGCAAGATGCCCAAGACCAGAAAAGGAAGAGAATGTTCCTGTGAACAAGGCATCCAAAGTCCTGCTCTCCAGATTACACTGGTATCTTTCCAGTGGCTGTACAATGCAGAAACAATACTAGAAGGGATCATAGCCTGATGTCTGTACTTTATCTGGGAGACTATACAACCAATGCAAACTCACCCCTATGCCATGGTCAGAATTGAGCGCCACTTTTCCAGATGAAGCCTTTACTGTCAAGTTATTGTATTAAAAAGCAGGCATTCACACTACCCTTACACTAAACAAAAACTGTGAGCCTCACTGTTTCAAACAATAGAGGTTGGCAGTTAAAATTCAGGATAGAATTCCAGCCTGTGCATTCTGGATAGACAAACACCTTTCTACAGTCCCAAATCAACCATAACCTCATTTAGTCTCAGCAGTTTTGGCTCTCCTGAAAAGAGCCAATTGTTTAAAAAAATGCTTTGAAATACACTTTGCCTCCTGATGTCTTCTCTTTCCCAAGCCTATGCTATCCTCAGGAGGTGGCTCCTGATGCTCCTTGCTCCAGCTTCCTAAGTTTATGATCCACAAGTTACTATTCAAATCAAATTCCCCAGTCTTGGCCCCCTATTTCTCTAAACAATAGCATGATGCAAAAAATTCAGATGTCTCCAAGCAGCCAGTGCCTTTGCAGAATCTCCCTCAGGGTCACAAAGTGGCATGACTTAGGATTTGGAAACTTTTCAGATTGCAGAACTACATGAAGTTGAAAAGCCTTCAACAGTCATCATCTCTGGAATCGACATAAGTTTCAGGAAATGGCATCACCTAACACATTATCAATGGGGAGCTAACTTCTACACCTCTTCAGAGCTGATGCCAGCACAGCCAGCAATGAAAGTTAGGAAAAATCTGCTGATATGAACCTGAATATGAACTGATATGAACCTGAAGTAACTGCTCCTTAGTGGAAGCACACCAGGTGTGGCTCCAGCCCTCTGTTGGAGCTGGTAACTGAGAAAGGCAACACTCAAGTCCAGCAGGCAGAAAGAGTCTCCGCTCCAGGCAGACTCCATAGGGTGTCCTGTGCTGCCCATACTTTCAAAGGGTCCTGGTATGTGCAGTAGAGGCAAATATGAGGTGAATAAATGCAGACAAAATACAAGAACCCACTTAACCTACTGAGATTCTTACAGAAGCTTCCCATGGAGGAGAAAACTAAGTCAGAAAAAGCTGCAAGAATCTGTCTTTAATACATACCCAAGCAATCTATTTCTGACTCTCCACATCTATAGACATCTTCACTTCTTTCTCTCTGTATCTTCATGTTCTTATATAAATATTCATTTAAGTTTCTTCAATCATCACTGTACTGTCACACATCTTCCTTGACTACACTTGCTGGTCCTGCCCCCAGAGCAGTTTGGCAGCATTCACCTTGGCAATCATTTTCAGAGCTACACATATCTCTTCACTTTAGTGCTTCTTCCCAATTACTCTTTGATGGCCCCTTACAGAGCATGATGATTTTCATATCACCCAGGGAGCCTAAACACAAAGGGAAGGCAATACCTGCCCAAAATTAAAAGGTGTGTCAAAAATGGAAGCAACTTCCATTTTTTAATGCAAGGTAGCCAGGTAGCATCTGAACAGACTGAATAACCCTAAAATACATTAAAAATGAAATGGCTGCTTTAGAACAAACAGAAAAATCTCACATCACAGCAAAGAGTCCTCTCCATACGGATCTGTATAGCTGGGTTTACTGCAGGGGGAAACATATTCTGCCCTCCATCCTAACTTCATGTTGGGAGTGCACAGCCATCATCCTGACTACAGTTTTCTCTAAAAGAAAAGCTGGATGCCCCAGCAGGAAAGCACCATAAAATGCTTCAAACAGTCTCCAATTTCAAAGATTTGTTTCCACATCTAGTTCAATTCAAAATATATGAAATATCTAGAAAATATATTGCCTAATTTACCTTTATATTTCCCTGTCGCAGAAATTACAGATTTAGTGTCTGAATACTTTCTATTCATATTGTACTTCATTTAGGCCTGAGCACACGGATTTATATGGAATACATTTTCTGCAAAACAGCAGCTGAGAAGATTTAAATAGCAGTTAGCACCTAAATTCAGAGAGACACTAGACAAGTGTCTAAAAATGATTAAATGGGATTAGTATCTTCAAATTCAGTTCAATATGAGTTATGTATCTAAACATTCAAACATCTAGAAGGGCTTTTCAAAAGTATCTACTGCATTTCAGGGTAGCTACGCATCTTCGTAAAACTCATTTTGTCTACATATGTCATAATAAATCCTCCAAAACATGAAAGTCTTTAACTTGCCATTGTTTTCCTCACACAAGAGAGCATAATTTTTCTTAACTTATGAAAAACGTTAACTGAAATTTAGAACTTAGCAGTTTTCCTTTGTTCTCTGCTTTATTCCCTGAGCAATCACATTTATTTAGTGTCACAATTTAAGTTTCAGTCTAAACCAGCTAAAACCAGGAAACCTAATGAGGAAGAGAAATCAATTTAAAAAAAAAAAGCCTTGTTACAGTAAAGAAAAAATGAACCCTAGACTACTTTATTCATAATATTAGTAGCAATGAAGTTATCTTCAACTGTAGTTGGAAATCACTGAAGTATCACAACCACAATTATCTGTATTAGAGATTCAATCTTCAATACCATTAGGCCACCATGAAAGCCATATAGTAATAAAATGCAGAAGAAAAATAACTGAGGATGTTTAGCTGGTTCTTTTGGGGGCATATCTGATCAGATTCTGTTAACATTTAGCATTCAGTATTGAACATACTGATCTCCACTGATTTCACAAAAAAACCCCTTCCTTGCACTCGCCATGCTCAAAACAAGTAACCTGAATTAGTGGTGACATGAAAAGCCATTCTGAGGGGTGGTAAGCAATACCTTTGAGAAATGAAGGGAACATTACATTCTAAATCTGTAAGAAGCACATGTTATATTTTTTTATTATAATGTTAACCTTGCACTATTCTCACTCTTTTATTATTTCTTTCTTGAATGTGCTATAAATAAATCAGATGTAACTGAATACATTGTCCTTGTATCCCATCTTACTTACTACATTAAGCTTGGTTTGGCTTCCACTGGTCATAAGATCTTCCTCTGATACTTTACTAAAATTTTCCAGATAATGGTCTGATAGTGTATGAGACAGATCTTCAAAAGAGTATTCCTTTTCTTGGCACAATTTGATTTCATCTAAGAGCTTTGATAATTCTCCAGTCACAGCTTCACCTTTAAAAACAGACACACCATTAGTCAGTAATTAGAATACCGGGGTAATTTATGCCTAAAAAGGAAATGCACATTCTTTAAACTTTATCATCTATCATTTTCCATACCTTATCTTCTAAACAATGATCTTCATGCACCATTCTCTGCTCAAAAATAATGGCATCTTGTTCCAGGCTAGGAATTTGCTTGAGGCAATCTACATACTTCTGCATTGCCCTGTACCTTGCATTTAATTAGGATGAATATATACTTACCCTTTCTATGTTTTCTAATCCTGAAAATTTATAGAAATAGCAACTATCCAAGAATGTAAAATTAATCCAGGGAAGGAAAGTTTCTACAAACATACAAAATCAATACCCCATACTCTGCATCAGATTCATGTTTGCTGCTGTAATTAATTAATACACTACATAAGCTCTGTAAACTGTGAGTGACTAAGAATGCATATCTCCCCTATCAAAGCAGCTATGCTTTATGAATAATTCTTTCTCACTCTCCCAGGATTAAATGGAATGGTGGAAGAATATACTATGTGCTTAAAACATGCCTTCCTACAGCAGTCTATCAGAAACCCACACTTAGTGCATTCTGCACTGTGTTTCATGTTTTCTCCTTAATTTATCAGATTTCTTAACTAAAGAAATCTGCCAGAACAGCAAGACAATAGGCTTTCTATGTCTATACTGAGGACCACTATTGGAAATAGCAGTCATAATAAGTACTAGAAACACACTGAGTGCTAACCATTCTGCAAATAATCCACTGGTAGCAGCAAGGCCTCCACAGACTGAAAAGCTACTCATTATGATCAACCACACTGGGTTCTGATTATGTACTGTGTGTGTGTTACACAGCTACCTTTAGTAATAGCAATGAAAAATGAAAAAGACCAAGAGTTTCCAGGAGCAAGTAAGAAACCCCTTTTTTAAACTAGGTTTACAACAGTCATAAGATGAAAACTGCAGTGCCTAGACTTGATAAAATACAGATGCTTCCATGTTACTCCATCTTTGGAAATAAAATGCTGAAAAGGAAAAACAGAGTGAGCATATTAAGCTCAGCATACATAAACCAGACTTAAGTACGTTCACATAACTACAGAATCCACTGATAAAACTGTATCTGCTTGGTCTAGAGCTCTGTTTGTTTCATTTTTTTCATAGTTGCCTTTTGCTATGCTAAGTAAACAAAAATACTCAAAAATATATTTAAAGTATAACCATGGCCAGTTATTACCAAAATTTTCAGAGACAAGGCTAGAAGTGGTGAATTAAAAGCATTTAATCTTTCTACTCTTAGTCAATGGTAGCTTTGCACAAAACTTGTAAATTAAGCAAAATTATAATCGGGTTTATTTATATTCTGCTTTTTAATTAGTAAATTGGGATTATTCCAGATTAATATTATAACTAAAAATTGCAACTAAAATACCTAAATATTAAAAACTACTCCAAAATCATGATACAGTGATTTTTTAAAAAAAGAACAAGAACTACTGCTTCCTACAGAACTACGTTCATGTCCCTAGTCCCACGTTCTCCCACATATGGCCTGCAGTATTTCTTACTAAGCAAGAATGTGTTCTGTGTGACAAAACTGGACTCTGGGTGAGAGTGCACTAGCTGACTGGCTGATTGCAGCCAGAATACATAAAAGACAGATTTTACCTATTTCTTTCAGGGCAGGTACTAATTAGGGCCTTTAGCCTCTATCCAGCTCCCTATTTTCATCAAAGTCACAGGAAGGTAATTGATACAGCCATCCCTCTTCCAAAGTTGGTTTAAATTATCTGAAATTAGATTGTCATTGAATGGCAGACAGATGGATGGGAAGCACGATCAAGTACTATTTCTCTCCTTTAGTATCAGATTACAGAATAGACAAGCAAAAGCCGGCTAGCACGTTTTACATTATTTATACCTTGTAAGAGGAAATAAGGAATGTGAGATCATGACCTTATTATTTTAAAAAGTAATACATATTTTAAAATTATTTGCTACATAATTTCAGAATAGACATTTCTATTGCACAGTTGGCTTCACAATCCTGCTAATCTCAAAGGAGCTATTTATCTTCACATACCACATGTGTGTTAAGGACCCCAATGGGAAATATTATAGGAACTACAGCATTTGTTCACTATTACCATGAAGATCATAACCTGACATGCATCAGGAAGCTTCATTCTCTCATGAATAAAAACTCTCCCAGTGAACATGTTAAAGAAAAAAAAGAACACGTTAAAAAAAGACCAAAAAAACTCAAACAATGCCAACAAACAAACAAAAAAAATCACTACTAAGCAAAATAACACCACAACTCACACAACAAAACCAAGGACAGGTTCAGTTATTTGCCAGCAGTCAATTACATTCATTCTGGATGATTACTGAAGATAGAAGTCAGGTTTGGTTCTACAGGTGGATGACTTTCATGAAAGACACCACACTCAGGACATGCCCTGGTTTTAGTGGTTGTGGTGAAGAAATGGTAAATCAGAACATAAAATGAAAGCATATGGACACAAGTGACTGCTACAGTGTATGACAGCTGTGTTAGAAGACAAAAGGAAGAGCAGTACATTTGTGACCTTTGAAAGAGGCTTCCAAATGTGAAACCATTGATAGATGCACTCATCAGGGAGGATGAAGTAAATTCAATTTTTAACCCAAATGCAAACAATACCTGCAGAGTATTTCAACATATTGAGTATTTTTGTTTTGCTTGATTATGCAATGGATAAGGTCAGATAAAGCAAAAATATTTAAGATCAAACAATGCAGTACACTGTAATCCATTAGTGACCTGCCCTTTCTGAGAACACAGTTCCTTGCTTTTCTATATGACATGGATTACAGTGTATGTAAGTCAAGATAAGTGATTCATGGTAGGACAAAAAACCAGACTTGATATCAATAACTTTCTCAAATTTTTTTCTACTTTGTAAGTTTGTATGAATGTTAATATTGAAGAGAAATTCAGTGCAGCTTTTGCATTCACAGAGTGCATGTATTTACTTTTAGCCTTTGGAGATGGAGGAACTTCTGGAGACAAAACGCAAGACTGATGTTCTGCACACTCCAGTGGGCATTCCTCTGAAATGCTTGCATTTCCTGTTTCCATATATTCTGCAAGTTAAAGACACAAACACACTTAAAAGTCTGAATTAAGTGGGTTTATTTCAATCAAAAGTATATTTTCTACTTCATTTTTTATTAAAGACTTTTCAAATTTTCATATTAAAATCTGGTAAAAATTATTACTCATAATAATATTATTATGAATGTTAATATTGCCATTTACAAACATTAATATCACAACCGTGTAATAATAATTATTCATAAACACTGCTACAAGGCAGTCATTTGTTGAAAGTACTGTAAAACACTAAAATGGCCAGTGCTTCAGTCTGTGGAAACAGCTACAGAAATCTCATTGTAAGGGCAATCAGTTGAGACCATCCCTGTGTTTTTCTTGCCTCCTTGAAATATCAACGTGACTGTTCTTTTACATTATTACAGTTAAAAGACACTCTTATTCTAAGTTTGTGGAGACTTTTTTGTCAAGATATTCAGGATGTTCAAAATCCATACAAACATTGATATAAGAAAGTCAAATATTCTGCTTGCAGCACAGATACAGTAATACAGTACATGAGGAAAAACAAAAAGCACCCCTGAAAATTTAGTTAAAAACAACAGTCTAAAAAGTAGTGTGCTGAAACTTCTGTTTTTTCTCCTGAAAACTTCCCTTGCCCCATGTTCACAACAATGTTTATAAAAACAGAAAAACATGAAATGATGAATGTGCTAAATTTCAATTTCATTACTGTTCTTTTCTTATAAATATCTACATTATTTTCATGTGCTTTTCTCCACAAGCTACCTCAATGAAAGACCAAAACATTAATGAATTGCAGTGCAATACTAAATAAGAAGTTAATTTCTGCAATAGTGGCACTTTTTTTTTTCCAGCAGAGTAACTGGTTCTCAATTTGGGGAGTTATTCTGCATCTGCATTTTCTTGAGTATATTAAATTGTTTAAATAATTTCATTGTGATAACAATAATAGCATATGTTGCAACACACAGAGCACCAAAGTACAATAACGTCTTTCATCAATATCACACTGAAGGACTAAGGAGTTTCTCGGAAGTGAAATCTCCCTGATTTAATTTCTACAGTCTATAAATGCACTTGTTAAGCTTGCTGTTACTCATGATTAAATAACAAATCCCAAAACCCAAATACAATCTGTGATAAAATAGACATCTGAGAAATTGAAATTGGAAATGGCATTGAACAGCAAGCAGTTTCAAAATGCCTTGCAGATTGTTGGGGTATTTTTTTTTAAATGGTATGATTTGAAAGTGCCATATATGAAGTTTAATGACTGGCAGTGGTCCCTGGCATTAGCTGTCATAAATTTCATCATATGAAAATTTTGTGTTTGTGTGGGTCTGAAAGCAAATACAAACTGTAGGAGTCTATGAGAAAACTAACACCATGACAAAATGCTCTGGAATGTTTTCCAGCTCTGTCAGAGACAGTATTTGTCAAGTTAATGTGCAAGATGGGGATAAGATAAAAAGAAATCCATACCCAAAGAAAACTGAAAGAAAAAGAAAATTCATGAATGAAAAATGCTTGCTTGGTAATTATGCAACTGTCCAAAAGGAAACATAATTATATCAGGCGAGCGTTACAATTATTAGATTATTACAGCTATAATTAGCAGAGGAAATAAAGGAGATATTGTGAAGAACTCTAACCTTGTTCTCACATAATCATACAAGTCTGTGGTTTTAAAGTAATTCTCTATTTTTGCTCTTTGTCAGTCCCCACTTCCAGACCAATGCACTTACCTCCTGGAGGCTAGTCCTGAAGAGGAAATCCCAAGTTCAACATAAGTCTTAAATACTTACTTTAAAAACCACAGAGCTCCTTCCAGGAAATCTTTACAGCTGGCTGTCACAAGCTATGGCACAAAAAGCTTACAATAGGCTGGCTGCATACCAATGTTTTAGGGCACAACCCTTGAGACTTTGGGCTTTTGTGGGACTACTACTCCTAACTTGGTTTATACTATTGAAAATTCTACCAGATACATACAAGATAAAGACAGGGCCTCAGCTTATAGAGGCTTATAGTCTAGGTAAATATACACTTACCCATAATACTATCAGAGAAAGAGACACAGAACAGGTGATCTGTATCAAGAGCCAAAGAAAAAACACACAAAAGCACCGGATACTTTTACCAGCAGCTGCATTCTAATCACCTGCAGCTGGCTAGGAATCCATCTTCAAATCCTCACTGCTGGGTGCTTGAGAGACTGATCAGGGTGGATCATTTTTCTCAAAGCCAAAAGAGAATTCGGAACAAAGCTAAGCTTAGTGACTTATACCACTTCATGACCAGAACAGTGTCCCCATCTGTGGTTTCACACAATTTTAGAGGAAAACTCATCATTCCTACCATAGGGGACAGTAAAGGCTGTTTAGGACACAACCTGTCAAATTCATAATGGGAAGAATGGACCATTTAACCTCTTCACCTTACAGCTCAGTGTAAAGTGAGGACTACTGCAGCTCTTAATACCAAGAGTTAAAAAAACTTGATCAGTTTAGTAGGACAGTTTTCTGTGGTTACCAGATTTTGTCAAAGCCCCACTCAACCTCAATTGGGTGCTGTGCACAAAAAGTAATACCATACAAGTGGTATGAGCAGTGGAAATAAGAAGAGTGGGGAATATAACTCAAGCAGGGAACAAGCTCTGGGAAGTTCAAACAGTTGGAACTCCAGCTTTCTTAGTTTCTGTAATATCAGTTAGGCCAAAGCCAAAGAGATGGAAAAGACTGAACATATAAGCAGAGAAACACAGCTGCCTCTCAAGCATGAAGAGAACATGGCCCAGCTCAGCTAGAGCTGCTCCTGAACTTCCAAGGAATATAAAAGCACAACTTGCTTAAACTTCAGCTCCTCTTAGATCCTAATTTCTCACTGAGGTGGTAGGGTTAGGAGTTTTGCTTTGTTACAAACCTTGGCTCTTATAGTAATGGTTATATTCACCTCAGAAAAATTCTTATTTTAATGATAAATAAAAACCAATTTTAATCCTTATTTTCTTTTAAATTAAGTATAAGCTGGTTTCTTTTTTTTATATACCCTACTTCAGCCATGCCATGTGGTAGATTCATATAGAATTCTTTCTAGAACAATTTTTCCCTAGGAAGACCAAAACGCTCTTTAAAACCGCTAAAAAATCAAAAAGGCCAAATTTGACCAGAATATAAATATGAACACTCACCTTTTTAAGCAGAAGACTCTCCAAGTAACTAGAGCAGAGAAATGAAACTTACAGAAACCAATCCCCTCCATAGCCAATATCCTTGCAGAGGGGTGCTTACACCTCCCTTCACACCTTCCTGAAGGGCAGCAATCTTCAAAAAAACCCTCTGCCCTCTCTAAGATTTTCCAGAACCTGTCAGGGGATTCTGCAGCTCTATTGAGTGCTGGCCCAGCCAGGAAACTCTCAAAAAGCTCCTCCCAAAACAGTTCACTTGCCCCCATGGGAAGGAACCCTCCGAGGCTTTGTGACCCAATTCCTTTCTCTTTAAAGCAGCTGCAGTAGCAGGAACCTGACTGGGAACTACCATGGTCAGGTGTGCTAAGGTGACAGACAAGCTGAGATGGAGGCTGATTCACCTCAGTCTCCTAAATTTCAGAGGACAATTACTAAATGATTCAAGTTAAACTGAATCCCAGAGAAAGCTGAAATCAATAGATGTTTTTGTGCATGTGTTCAGGGAAGATAACAGGAACAGGCACTGAAGTACTCCTATGACTGTGAGATAGGTAAGGTTGCATCTAAACTTTCAGTCAACAACAGTAGTTAAATTAATTCATGAAAGCAGTCAGTGCTCCACAGCCTTTGCACAAGAGCTTACAAAAGTTGAAAAGGCCCCAGAAAAACAAAACAAAATGAACCCATAAACAAAACAGAAGATAAAAACAAAACCAAAACAATGAAGAGGAATTGAGATCTCAATTATTTTCATTCCATGCAGCTTTAATTAAATTCGTGATTAAAAATCTATTCCATTCTTCCAGCCTTGACTGAGGCTGGCCTCCTGCACTCAACAGAATGGAAGATCTACTTGTCCACAGAAAGAGGTGAGAGTGAGAATACATTAAAAAAAAACCCAAAAAAAAAAAAAAAAAAAAAAAAAAAAGAAGCCAGTGCTAATGTCACCAAAGCTATTTAAGCAGAGAAGAATAGAAAGGAGTTCTGGTTCTGCAGCTGCTTATGTATTTCCCATTTATGAGTAATTTGGTAACAGGTACAATGTTAGGTTCCTAAGCAGCTTCAGCAGAATAGAGGAATGCATTTTCCATTGCATCTCCCTCCAAACTGTCTGTGCAGCAGCGTTTACTGGGGCTCATGCCATTTTTCATCTGTTTATCTACTATCTTCTTTGTTTCATAATAATGAGAATTCTGCTTCCAGAAATAGTAAAAGAGCAAGATTCTAATAGACAACATAGTGGGCTGTGCAGAAAGAGTTGAAAGACGGTGCAGCTTGCACCTGCGTCACGTTCACATGTGCTGAAACTAAAACACAGCTGGTTGGTTTAATTTTAGGCCTACTAGCCTTGGCAACATCCCTTTTATCTCCAATGCCTAATTATAAAAGCCCTAAGTGCCAGAACTGTTAACTGCTCCAGCACTGAGTGCTGTTGTTTCACTGCACCCATGAAATGCATCCAGTAGCTTGGCCTTGCTTGGCACAGTATCCTAGTTCTCTGCTCTTCCAGTACATAGTACTTATATATCTATTTATTCCTTACTACATTAAGAATCTAAACCCTAATAAGTATTTTGAGTTCAATGCTACTCAGATTTGATGAAGACACAGAAAATGATGTGACATATACAAAAAACACAGAAGTAAAACCTGAACTGCCATTTCTATTAATTCAAAATATAATTAACAGGACATTAAAAATTAGGTCTTCTATAGTTGACTCAGCCTTTTTCCTGCTGCTCATTAATCTTTTAATTTATTTTCCTTCTACCAGATAATGTGCCAACACCTCAAAAAAGGTGGCAGACTTTGCAAACACACACACACATAAAAAAACTTTTGCAGAAACTTCCATTGCTCTTTTCTCAGGATAGTGAGAAAAGGTGTAAAATAAAGATCACAAGAATGCTAGGATCACTTCTAAAACCTCACAAGCAAAAGGTCTTGCTTCTTTAAACCTACAAACTGTAAAAAGTAGTTGTCTAAATACTCTTTAAAAGAGGGAGAACAATTTCTATCCACAATTCTTAAATTCTGGGAGGGCATTTATTCACAGGTGGCTACCAGCCCTACCGGCTCTAGTATCAGCTCATGGGATTTAGTGTTACTACCTCCATTAACTGCTTCCAAACACAGAAATTTCATGTCCTTCAAGGAGTTTCTTATAAATAACCCCAAAGCCAACTGATTTTCTTTCTAAACATTTCTTCCAACTCTGTTATTCCTCTGCATAACAGGCCCACCAGTAATACAAGTCACATAATTTCCTTGCCCACTTCTGCCAGCCTGTTCATATGCATCCTTTAGCCTTGGTTTTATAGTTTGAAAGCTAATGTTTTATGGCAGGGACAAATACTATGCTATGTTAATACTATAAACTGTAAAGTGACACTCAGAACAGTGCAAGTGGGAACCAGAAAAAACTAATGACAATACTTGGTGATAACATCTTAGTCTATCCTTGCAACAAGGTGAAAGAACAAATCAATCCCACTTGGTCTGCATAAAGCACAACATTAGCAAGAAACTTAAAAAATTTGGCCAGTAATTGTCTGACATCATTAATTTAATTTCTATTTCCTATATGTCTACATAAAAGAGCCATGTAAGCTGCTCTAGACAACCATCCAAAGACAGCAGCCTTAACAGGAATGCATTTGGAAGCCATGAAATCTCTCTCAGTAATTGCCCTTTCTTAGCAATGGAATTCATTATGCACTGAAGTTAAACTCAATTATAGTACATTCAGGATTCCAAAAATTCTAGTGCTTCACTGATTTTTCAGCTACAATAGGTATTTATTCTATTTATTCTTCACATTTTAGAGGAGGGTAGGTCAACTGCATCATCAGTAGTGCTAGTACTGAACTCTGATTTTTTCAACTTCAGCTCATGCTTTGATGGATAAGGATTCAGTCAACATTTTACTGATGAAAAAGAATATATGTAAGTTCCCCAAAAGAATATATGTGAGTTCTGAAGGAGCTCCTCAGGTTGTCTTAGGAGTCAGAATGGCATCTTTGTAACTATTTTTCATTCTTGCACATCACTTCTGATTATAGGCAGAGAGCAAAAATAAACAGCTGCTCATTACAAGACAGTTTCATCACACTAATAAGAGCTGAAACTACTAAGCAGTCATTTTTATACTTCAAGGCACACTTTTGAAAAAGACTGCATGGCAAAGCAAAAAAATTGATTGAAATTAATAGATTTCTTTTTCTGTGTGTGTGTGGTAAAGACTGAGGGCAGCTACTGATCCATCAATATGAGAAACCCATGAGAGGGAGTGTGGGGCTTTTTACTCACAGAGCAAAAAAAATGTTCATCAGTGGGGTTAGAGACTGCAAGGTTTTTACAATAAGGATAAAATGGAACAAAAAAGAAGCAGTAAAATTAAAATTAGCTTAGTTGGTGATGGGATTTTATGATGCATCTTAAATCAGTACCTGAAGGATGATTGATTTGGATGTCTAAGAAAGTGGGAGCTCTGACTGACCGTTTTCCTGCCACCGAACAAGTTCCAGGATGACGTTAACCCTCTTTTCCTCTACATGGTACTGTGTTCATGCTGCAGCTCTGTGAGGACTTAAAGGCTGAAGTTTGAGTCTGACTCAAATTAGAAACTCCCTTCTGCTGACAGGGGAAGCCCTGTGTCCCCCACACCTCTCTTCCTTCCCACTTTTCGATGCATATTACTGTCAATTACCTGGGACAGAGGTAACTCGGAGACCTGAATCACACAGGAGGCAAGCTAATTAAAACTATAGAAGGTATAGCTCTACATTTTTGATATTATTTTTCATTATTTTATATATATCATAAATATATATTTTGTATTCTACCAGTTTGTGAACTGAATCAAGTCACTTTGAAATCTCATGTAAATGGGGAATATGTAAGGGAAATGTGTAGGTGGAAGTAGAGGAGGAGGAAGGGGGAAAGTGAGGGAAAACGCAAAAGAAAATAGGAAGAAGGGAGAGAGGGAGACTTCAATCTGTTAACTGGTTCAGGTCTAACATGAATCTGCTCCTTACAGGAATACCTCTCCTAGAACCTGCAAAATTTTCATTATACTTATAGGATCTTTGTATCTTCAGTCCATCATCTTACTAGAAAACTTTATGGTACCTAGTCAATTCTTTGATGTAGTTTGGAAGAAATTCAGAAAAGAAATGGCACAGTATGGCTACATGACCTCATTTTCTCTAAGAAAGGTTCTTAGAAAATACAGTTACGAGGGAGAGCCTGTCATGTGTAGAACCACCACTGAACTGATTAAAATGGCTTATTTAATGGTGGGAATAATGAATACAAATGAAGATGCAGCACTGATACCTGCAGGGACCCCCTCTGTCAAATGCACTTAATGAAAGGCTAAGCTGAAAAAACAGGGAACAAATTCCATAGAATTCCATAGAAATGACATTTAACACAATTATGTTGCAGTTCATGTTTCATCACTTTACAGCCATCTTCTAGAGTAGAAGACTGAAGTAAACAATGAACTTCCATCAACCTTACACCATGAACGTACAATGGGGAATGAGAACAAATGCATGTACGGAAAACTTATTCCTCCTACAATAACAAGAAATACTGCCTGGTTTATATTTTTTTCTCATTTAAGGAAAATGAAAAAATATAATGAAATGGTTTGAAAAATTGCCATCATCTTTCAGTCATTTAGTTGCTACAAATCAAGCATTTCAATTGTAGGTTATCATTTACAATTTAATGGAACTACTACTGAAATATTACAATACGTTATGGTGTAATGAAGAATGTTAAAAGACTAAGTATAAGTGACACACCAGGGTAATGTCAGTGGCCTGCAAAAAAGAAAGGGTTTACTCTGAAATTCAGATATTGGACAACTTATTTTTGTTCAACTAGTCTTTTTAAATCAAAAGGCTGCTCCTTTGTGTAATGAAACATTTAAAGATTAGAAATCACAATACACAATAATATTTCTCTATTGTATCTAACAAATGTGTAATTGAATATGCCTTACCTTGAAGTAGAGCTGCAATCTGGAGAGACTGCTGAGATGGATGCTCTTTAAGTATATCCAAAACCGTTCTACCCAAACTGTCCTTTATGTTGGTATCAATTCCTGAAAAAGAAATGGATCTGTGGTGGAATATTTAACCCTAAATGCTTTGGATTATAAATGTGTTATATCAGACTGAGTTTCTGACAAATTGAAAGCAAATGGTTTTACAACTGCATTACAGCTGAAGTAGAGGATACATTTCTGTTTAAAGCTCAAGCAGCCTAAAATTCACCTGCTGACATGGATGGTTTTTAGGTTTCTGTATATCATGGGGATATAAAGTAACCAAACTTGGGATTATTTTAACAGATTGCTCCTAAAGAATGACCATGCTGAAAAGGATATTTTGTAAAATCAATAAATTCTCTGATTGTTTTTCCTACATTTCTCTCCATACTACTTTAATTCATTGGGAACTTTCTGGTGGAACTTAATGGTCCAGAGTACCAGTATGTGTTTTGGGAGCAAGACTGAAAAAGTTTTTTATCTATATGTTAATAAAGTTGTACTTCATGGCAACATGTTCAAAAATCATGCCATGAATAGACTGAAATATCCATGTGTAGAATACAGGCACTATGAACAGCCACAGGATTTCCTCAGGTTGGGCTTAAAACTGTGAATTAAGTTTGAGGCCTGCCCTGGATCAGGACCTGTTGTACAGGGTACAGCATGACTCTACCTTTGCCTTGTAGGAGCTTCCTTGGAAATTTTGCCTTATGGTAGGAATGCTTAAGTTGTTTTTCAGTTTAGATATGCTTTCATAAAAAGTAAAAATATTAAATGTCCTAGCAAAAAAAGTGAAATTCTTCTCAGGACACCAGAGAAAAAACAGAGGAAGCAGGATTTAAAAGGACATTCTGAAAGCACCCAGAAAAGGCTGCAGTTTCCTAACCCAATGGACATTTTCCTAATTTGCTTTGTGAGAAACACAAAATTTTTTCACTGAAAACAAAACCAAAATATTACTGGGCTATTTAGCAGTGGCAGTTGACTTTCAGAGGCCAGACATACCAACTCACATCTTTCCTATGTAGCAGCTACTTATAACATCTTCTGACTCTTTTTTAAGTAGAACTAGAAAAGAAGGGATTGTTAGGTACAAAAGGCAGAAGGTGGGGAGCGTTGCAGAAGTGCAGAGCATTTGGGGTTGAAGGTTCACAGTGAAGATTCTACTCCACTGTCTTGACAACTTTATGCTGGTAGAGGCTGCAACACGTATTAATCTGAAAAAGGTGGGCTTTTTCAGTGGTCTAAAGGGCTTCCTATGCTTGTGTGATGTTCTCCAGTCCTTCCTTTTTTAGGAAATAAAAAGGCCTTTTCAAGGGCAGGTAAAGATCCCTTTCAGCTGCCTTCTTTTTCATCCAAACAGAGAAGTAACTCAGAAGGACCATTTTTTTTCTGAAAACAGGTTTGAGGTCAGGGATACACTCATTGAGATTCAGATGAAGAGCTGCAAGTAGGATATACTTTCTTTTGCAATATATATGTAATACCACAAGAACTGATAATAAAAACCAATGAGATCCCTCAGTGTAAAGGAAGTTCATGGATCTGTAAGAAATTATTTCTAAGAATTTTCATTCTCATTGGTCTTACCATTTACCTGAGAAGACAGTTGTCTAGATAAGTAATTTACCTACAACAATTCTGAAACTTATTATGTAGTATTATGTTTGGACTTGATATCCCTGTTCTTCTTTTCTTTCAGGACAAATGCAATTCTCAAAGATACAGTGTCTTCCCCTTTCTTTGCAGGCACTCCGTTTATCCAGGAAATGAAGAAGCAAGCAGAATGGTGTGTATGCTAGGAATAGCTAACTGAAGGAAATAAATGTGAACATGAATCTTCTGGTCTCTACATCAAAGAATATTCTTGGCTGCCTTTCAGACTGAATAAAAAAATTTTATGTAGCCATTTTGTTCTCATAATACATTTATTCTCAGAATACAGTGACATACACTGAGTCATATATGGAATTTCTGAGTCTGAACATCACCTTTGTTCTCTGTGTATAGCAATTTCTTATTCTAAAAGAACACTGTTTTAAGGAGAAGTACATGTGATTAGATTTGCAAAGGCTGATAAAGATAACCGTAATTTGTATAACCAAAACTTAAGGACATACCAAATTAGGAAAATTAAGGGCATTTGTTCAGTGTTTCCTGTAAATCAGATTTACCTGTTTCAAGCAAAATGCGTACTACCTCCACCTTTCCAAATAGGGCTGCTTCATGTAGGGCACTCCCTTTTTCTGTCTAGAAAAGAAATATTATGACATTTAAATACCAATTAATTTTTCTGCAAATTATGAAAAAAATATTTTTGCCCTTCTATTTTACTTACACATAAAAAACCATGGAATAGGCAAGAATAAATACTAGAACACAAGATTTTTTTATTATTGTTCAAGACAAAACCAAAAGTGCTGTCAGTTCTACTGTAAAATTAATAACGATATAAGAAAACATAGTAGGACTGGAATACAGCTCCCTATTAACAAGCCTGAGTTTGTGAAAAATTTCTAAACTCCCCTTACAGGTAGTGAAATTCTAGTCAGCACCATCAGAGGAACACAGCTCTTCAGCAGTCAGACAGTTTACATGTGGACATCTACAATTATATTTTTTTGTGTGAAACTGGATCACACCCTAGAAGGTCAATTCAGTTATATGTGAGAGATGCCCTAGGACATCCTGGGGTCCAGCTGCTGGTCCAGCTGATGTTCACATTTGATCTGTCTCACATCTGCCCCATAAAGATGCCTTGGATACCCTAAGGCACCCCCAACAGCTTTAGATGCCTATGCTCATGTCATTTGAATTCTAACTTAGCTGTCTGTGAACTTGATTTTGCAGATTTGTTTGACACAAAATTCTTTGTAAGCAGAGTTGTGCTCAAATAAAATTTATAGTACTGAAAAACACACTCTCTTAACAAGCTACTTTTCTTAGAATTTTATACTGTTGTTACTAGAAAATCTGAACAGAATCACTTTCCATCCAATAGCATTAGCTAGAGCACTACTAGATCTCACCAAGTATCTGACTTACCTCTTTTTTTTTTTTATGGTAAATTAGATTTTGAAATTTATCTGAGGCAAACATTAAAGATCCTGCTGCTTAAATTTGGTTTTTTCTGTACTTTATCCAGTCATACTTACTATGGTAGAAAAACCTTAAAGATACACACATATAAAACCCAATTCTGAAATAAAATAGAAATTCATTATTAATTAGTTGTGTCAGAACGCATCAGAGTTACAGCAATGCAATGACAGAATATTTAGAAGTAATCAGAGATCCTGAGATAGGATGTGAGTACACTGTAAGTGTACGTATGTCCTACTACTGCTTGGTACATGGAGGTAAAAAGTAGAGCATGCCCAATGTCATCCACATCCTGCACACCATTTACACTAATAGTATAAAAGAGAGGAGAAGGAAGTCAGCAAGAGAATATAAATACGAAACACATATCTCAAAACAACTGCTAATATTTCCATTTTCAGAAGCAATCCAGTTGGACATTCCCAGGTTTATTTGGAACAAGAAGATTAAATATGGAGATTTACTTAGAGATGGTTTCAGAATCCTTTACTCAAACAATATCTTCAGGATAGTTCCAGATAGTGCAATTAACTTCAAAATGGCTAACTCTGCAACGACAATGCAACCACAGAGGTACACACAGAGATTAATGTGCAGCTCAGACATTTCTGGGAATGAGAAAAGTTCTCAGAAAAGTCCCTGATAGTTAAAGTTCTGATTACTGAAAGAGGCTTGACATCAGCAATTCTGAAAAAAGCCTATTATCCTCTTGGTGTCCTATTGCATTTCCTTTGCATTGGTCACTTACTGGCATGACTATTAGGTGGATCTGGTACAATTAAAAGAGTTCTCTGTCATCAAGGAGGAGCGTTAACAGCAGGTCAAGGGAGGTGGCTCCCCTTCTGCTCACTACTGGGGGTCCACACCAGTTCAGTTCTGGGCCCCCCAGCACAAGATCAAGATGGAGCTACTAGAGAGAGACACAAATTGTTAAGAAACTGGAGCATCTCTTCTATGAAAAAAGGCAGAGAGAACTGGGACAGTGGAGCCTAGACAAATGAAGGCTTACAGTGGATCTCATCAATGTGTACAAATATCTGAAGGGAGGGTACAAAGAGGAAAGGAGTCTAAGCCAGGCTTGGTCATGTCCAGTGACAGAAGAAATAATGGGGGAAAACTGAAACACAGTAGGTTCTCTTTGAACATATGAATTTGGTTGTTTTTTTTTCTTTGCAGGGAACTGAGCTCTGGTACAGGCTGTCAAGCAAAGTTGTAGGGTCTCAGTTCTTGAAGATAATTCAGTTCAAAGCTTGTCTGGACATGATCCAGGGCAACCTATTCTATGGGATTCTGCTTCAAAGGGGGAGTTGCACCTGATGACTTCCAGAGTTCCCTTCCAACCTCAAACAAGCTCTGATTCTGTCAAGGATAAGAATTAGTGATGTACACATAAACAAAATCCACAGAGGTTCAATTGCTAGAGGAAGTCAGGGCACTAAATTTTATCTCTAAAAGATTGAAACACAAAGATGAAAACTAGTTGCACCTTGACTAAAATCATAGCTATCAATCTGTACTAATAAGGATCCTTGTTTAATGGAAAAAATGGACTACATTAGTGACAACTGTACCATGATCTAAGACTGAGAAAGGTCAATGTTCTGGCATACTAAATCGACAGCTTTGAGGACGAGGAATAGGATTTATCCTCTGATTACCCAGTTAAAGGGTGAAAAGGATCCTGATATGCTAATTGGCATGGGCAGCAGTCTTTCTGTTCATCAAAATTCCCCACTGGAGGAAAGGTAAGCAATATTTTCCTTGATGAAAGCATCTTGTAAGAAATTGAATTAAAACTAACAGGAAAAGAGGAACTTCCTGTAGATGTGTAAGGCAAACAAATTATCTGGGGGCAACCTAAGAACCAGAAGATAGTTCTGCTATGCATAAAGGAAGTACAGGAACTTAACCCACCTTTACACATGTAATTCATAGAGTTGGAAGAGGAATCCAAACTTAAGTGCCATTTTTTTCCATATATACTTTCTTGCTTCTTAGTCTATTCTACCATAATATTTCCTGTCATATCAGAACATGATCCTAAAATGCTTTATAGACATTCCACACTGCCCTGAATTCTAGAGCAATCTGTGCATTGTAACTCTGAGCTATCAGACAATAGTAATGAATGTCATATCCCGGAAATGAGATCTATATTGTTAACAATTTCTTCAAAAGAGGAATTTAAAATGCACACCACATAAACAGTGCAAGGATCTGTACACTAGAAAGGTGATTTCTGAACAAGGGGGGAAATACTACCATGAAACTGAACTAAAACCAATCTGAGAATATGGAGATTGAAAGCACACTTGTAAGATGCAGGCATGTAATCCGGCATAAGATGTCATGGAGATGAATTCTGACACAAATCTTAAAAGCCCTAGGCAGGATTTCATGGTAATGGTGAATAACTAACAAGTGAATCAGATCCCTCAACCCAAAAACTATCCAGAAGGCAGAAATGCCCTTGTTACCAGACAGTTACAAAACTCTGCTTTAACTTAGAGGGAATGCTGAACCTCAGGATGAACAGGGCCAAGAGAAATTCAGACTGGCTAAGTAGATGCATCTCTCTTTTTAGATGTACATGCGGCTTACTACTTGAAGGTAGAGGTAAGTTCAGAATGTTTTATTCTTGTGCATCAGAGCATTTACATAAATCACACGGATTAAAAAATATAGTTGCAAGTAATTTCTATACATTATTTAAGATGTCCTAGAACTTTTATGTAGCTCTTTTTCACTTAAAACAGTGTGCTTGTGCACCAATTTTTCTTTTTGTCTATACTACAGCAAGTGAGCTTAAGATTTATAGACAATTTTCACTGCTTTACTTCCTGAATCTTTCATTGCCTTGGATCATATTTTCCTGGCAAAGTAAACACTACCATTATGTTTGGAAAGTCTTTCCCAGTGATACTTAATACAGAAACTCCTGGCAATTTTTCATGAACAAAGTGAGCTAAAGCCTACTTGAGTTTGCTCCAATGGATAATATATTGATGCTGGCATAATTTTTTGTATATGGAATACAGAGAACTAGAGCACAAATTGTGCTAAACATAATAAAACAGTCCCTGCCCCTGCTTACTACTAAATACAGGTCAGCTGGACACGTAGATCAAGCTAGGACAGGAGGACATTGTCAATAGGCACACCAGAATACCCAGGTCAACTTGGCGTACAATTTGTAGGCTCACAGAGAAGCATCAAGGGTTTTAATAATTACATATTTTCTTTAATCATGTAAATATGCAAGAGCTTGTAATTAGGTCACTTGTCTAGTCCTTATTCATAGGCAGTTTGCTATAGTTCTGACATGGATTTCAGACAGAATCTGAAGGACAGAAGGTAGCTTTGCAAACTGATTCACAGAATATCCTTCATAGACAGTGAGAGCAAAAAGGAGGGGGCACAGCTTCTGGCAGAAGTACCAGTGATAAGCAGTGGAAATTGCCATCATTATTGGAACAGACAGGGAAGGCAAATAGGGATAGATGAAAGTTGGATAAATAGAAGAGGCCAATATTTTAGGGTCTTTATGATTATTAAACTACTGTTTACATGAAACATACTGAACTGTGCAGTGTGTTAATTTACTGAAGGCCCAAAGTCTCTCACTCAACCAAAACATGTATATTTTTCATATGTTTCAATTTAAATGAAAACTCCAAAGCATAAAAAGATGAAGCAGATTTGTATTGCCCACTCCTAGATAATTCCAGATTGAAGGACAGTGGATAGACCTGGGAAATTAATAAAATGTGTGATTAATTAAATAAAAAAATAAATGCTCTCTTTCATTAGTCCAAGTTTTTGCTGTGATTAAAAGTGCTCAAGGAGTAAAAAAGAGAAAGATAACATGGCTGAAGTAAACCTCCCATTTAAATAAATACATCTTTACAACTACAGTGATACAAGACAGGCTACTCCTATTATCATCTCTAAATATTCTGAGAGGTCTTTATGGTGATAAACTGAATTTATTTAACATGTTTAAATGTGTGCAAAGTTGTTGTTTACCACATAAGGTTTTACTTGGTAAATTGTTCTTTCCCAAACAGTGAAACAGATCAATTTAATTAATAACGAAATAGTTTTAAGTGACAAGCTGATATTTTGTGCTCTCCTCACCTTAATAAGCTGCCAGTAATCATCAACAGAATTTTTCAGAGGCTATAGAAGTAATAAGTTAATAAGCCAAATTACCAATATGTTAATTTGCTGAATGAAAAGGAACATATTGATAGAGAATCTGTATACCAGCAAGAAAATAAATAAATGATATTTCCTTATGGCAACTGGGACAAAACCTCTAAGAAACAAGATAACCTAGTGAAAAAAAAAAAATCTCTGCCTCTGAATAACTACAGAAAAAAATCAAAGAATATAAATCACTTAAAAGCAATTAGAATTAAAAAAAAAAAAAAAACAAAAAAAAACCAGTAAGCCCTATAATTTTAGTGGAGATGTCAAAGAGATCACCATTACTAAAAGAATCTTTCATTTCTTAAAAGATTCCAGGCACTGTATTTTTTAAAGTCTAGTGAAAAATTTTTAGTATAACTATAGATAAAAATGGCTTAGGAGAATTCACAGTAGTGCTAAAATTATCTAGATTACATAAGAGGAAGAACACATTTCATAAAAGCATTGTGTAATATTTTGCCCTCATGTAACCATCAGTTTGTAAGTTGCCATGACAGAGACTATTTTCCTTCAATTATTCTATTTCTTAAATATCAATTCAGGCACCAGTTTCTTTCTAAATTTTTCTTCATTCTTTTGCTAGAGATAAAAGAGAAATTATACATTCAGAAATATGCATTTGAAAGATCTATGTTGCCGTAGTGTTAAACTTTCCTAAATTACTGAAACTGTAGTAATAGAAAAAATGAGCTGCTTATATTAACCTTTGCAAAAGTCTCTGTAAGTAAAGAAAATCAAAATCAAATCAAATTGAAAGCTTGATGAGTGACAAATTCACAAATCATACAGAAGTGTTTCACTTTAAAATAGTTTGAAACAAGTATCAACATTAACTCAAAATATGAGAGAAGTAATAAAAGTAGTAAAACAATTTTACCACATTTTGCGATGGAAGGCACTTGAGAATATCCACTTTTAATCTTAAAATACACTAATGTTTTCTGATTTGCTTTGTTTTGTTGGTTTTTTTTTTTAATCTATCTTTTCTTCCCCACTTCACATTCTTTTTCTCAAAAGTTGAAAACCAGGACCCTGATGGAAGAATCCAGAAATAAAAGTGCATGGAATCCAGGTCCCATCTTTCCACATAAAAGGGAATTTTGTGAATAAAGGAGTTTAATTAAGAGCACCTTAATTAAAGCTTAAAATAGATATTAATTTTAATTAAAGTTTAGACAAAGTTTGCAAGATTTGTTCACAGATTCACACAATCTTCTAAGTTGGAAGTGACCCAGAAGGATCATCAAGTCCAACTCTCAAGTGAATGGCCCAAACAGAGATTGAACCCACAACTTTGGTGTTTTTATCAACAGGCTCTAACCAACTGCTAAGTGGTAGAGAATGTCTGAATGTGACACTAAAGTAAATGTAATTAATTTTGGTTGCTTGCTTACTTTATCTGAAAATAGACATAAACCTGAAACAACCTTACATGAAAACGTATTTTATACAGTGAGAGAGAGACAGCAAAGAAGTTACTCCATTTATGAAGATTAAATCCACTCTACAACAAACTCAGTGCCATCAATCAAATGAAGAGAAATCATAAGATTGAGGCAACATTTCAGAACACGTAACAGAATCCAGTCTTCTGTAGTTAAAAGGCCTGGACACCTTCCAGTACAAAGAACTGAACAGAAAATTCACTGCTGCTGTACATTGTGTCTCTTATCATCTATGTCTATTTTATTTCAAGTTACCCCTTTAACATCCTTATAACTTACTGTGCATAAAACTCGATGCACCAAAGAGCTGACAGGTCGGGACAGTAGCTGGGAGAGTGTTTTGCTATAGAATTTTCTCACATATTTATACAAGAAGCGTTTAGAAATGCAAAAATCAAAATTGTTATTACTTTGTAACTTGAGTTTAGAATGGAATAATTACAGGAAAATGAGCTCTCAATGAAACACTGTTTTAGATTGCTGTGACCAAGGGTCATAGCTCTAGAAAATCAGCTTACAGCCTTTTGCAACCACTCTTGTACAAAATATATTTATACGCACCTACATGAATAGTTGATATGATTTGTGTATCTACATGTTTCAAGACAACATTAAAATATGCACTCAGCTTTGAAGATATGTATCTTTCTTGAGTTATCCCTTTTAACACATTGAGTTGTAATAAATAAAGTTGTATTATATATCACCTTGCAGCATTTCTAATAAAGTAAATGCAAGTACATCTTAAAGAAAAAAATTTAAGAAGTAATTTCATTTAAATCATAGTCTAATGCAGGGGGAAGGAAGGAAAGGAAGGAAAGGGAGGGAGGGAGGAAGGAAGGGAGTGAAGAAGGGGAGGGAGGAATTACACACTAACTTGGCAGCTGACATCCATTCCAGCCTCCAGAAGCACCTGCACGACAGCTTTGTGGCCATTACGAGCAGCAAGATGCAAAGGAGTGTGTTTTCTTGTATTACAGTTCATCAGGTTTGGATAGGCTTTGATGATCATTTTCACAACGCGCAGACGTCCATAAAGTGCTGCCAGATCCAGAGGTGTTTCCAGTTTGTTGTTTCTTATTGTGGGGTCTGTCAGCTCTTCCAGCAGAACAGCAACAACTTCTGAATGACCATACTGAGCTGCACAATGCAGTGCTGTTTCATTTTCATTGTTCTGTTAAAAAAATCCAAAAGCTTCAGATATTCATGTTTAATCCACAACAGAAATGCTCAGCTTCTATAAATTGCTTCCGTGAGCTCACTACAGAGGCAGAGTTTGTAATATAATGTATGGTAATATATGTTAAATGCTTCAAAATTACTCCACTGAAATTTTAATAATAACACATTAATACTTCAGCTTGCTGCTCTCAAGCAGATGAGCTTCTTATGTGTCTCCACTGCTCCCAATCCATTTTAACAACATGCCCCGCAAAACCTTGTAGCTCATGATATGACAAAATCTGTAACCTTCTTTGATTCAACTGTTCCTGAAATTATGATTGAGTCCTTCTCTTAAAAATACTCTGACAGAGAACAATCTCTTCTTGATTTTGCTCATTTTATACCATAGCGGTTTATTATTAGAGAAATGGAATTATGGAGTAAAACTGCAGTGCAAATATATCAGGCACAAGGTTAGTTTCATGCATCACTATAAAAAGTTACAACCCAGACAACAATTAAAACTCTGAAGAAGACAAAAGAGCACCTATACAAATATTTACAAATCCCTTAAGCACTTGGTCTTCTCAGGACTCCAGAGAGAGTTATCTATGTGTTTTATGGCATTTGAGTACACATATGCTCACAAATATGCATGTGAACAGGTTTTTGCTCTATAAAGCAATGTCCTCCAAGTGTTTCCTGAAATATTATTCAATAAACTTAATAATAAATATTGAGAATAAGCATTATATTTTTTAATTGTTTCCTTCCAATTCTGTCTGTATACTTGCAACACCAAAAAAACAACTTCAGGAAAAGACAAAGGAAATAGTTTATCGAGCTCTCTGAATTCTATATGTCATTCATATTATTAATACATCATATGCAGAATTTACAAAGCTTTAAAATACACTAGATGCTATAAATTTTAGAAGTATATACATTGACTGCCTCTTCTGATAAGTTATTCATAAAATGTTGTGACAGTTTAGGAATATTGTAAAAGAACAAAATCAATAAGCTACATAAAAAAATTAAGATTCATGTAAATTCAGAAAAGATACAAAAGAAAGGTAGAGATATCATTCTAAAGGAAGAAAAAGTGGCAAATCTGAATCCACAGTTCTATTTTTCAAGGAGACAGCTGAAGAAAGTTCAGGGGACAGAGAACTGAAAAGAGAAAAAAACAATTGCCTTTTAAAAGACAGGAAGAGTCAGAGATTCAGAGAAATGAGGCTTTGGACTCTTACTCAAAAGCCAGCTAGGATAAGAATATTCATGTTGCACAGTAAAAACTAGAAAGGAATTTTTTTTGGTAATGATGTTTCTAATTCTGTAACCAAAAACTCAACTCTTGGGTTTGTGGTTTTAAAACATGACTGTCATTTTCATCTCTTGCAATCTAAGAGGACTCAGATGAACTTGGGAAACAGAAGAGACAGATCAATACATTCAGATAAATCAATGTTGCAGTCAAACTCATGGGTGTCTGCAACACTACACAAGATCTGAGACTAGAGTATGTTTCCTGCTAAACTGCAACACAGAGGCTAGAGAAGCTCCAGGTGGAGAAGCTTCCACTGGCAGACATGGCTTGATGTCTAGTAAGTATTTAAATCATTGTGCATCATTCAGTCCACCATGTGGGCTTTCTTTATTGCACAGACCAGAAATTCATACTAAAATATATACTGTCACAATACTACACTGCTGCAATGTTCTACCAACTACCTGAAACAAGCTTTTTGCCCTCTAGTGACCTTAATATATCTTCAAATAGGACCCAGCAAAGTAATTTTATGTACAATTTGTGCCCATGAATTTATGCCCACAAATCACAAAAGCACAGTTTATTAAAATTAATTTTTAAATTTTTCAACATTTCATAGACAGCTAGATGAACAGGCAACTGCAGCCTGATTTTGTACAATTAAGTTTGAACATCAGATAGTTGCACACAAAATGGACAATCATGGTAATTTTTGCCTACAGTTACTGTATTTATATGTCCAATGGACATAGCTACACAAAGAAGTTGTGTAATAACTATGCAACTAACTATATTGGCATTCTAGGAGGAAAATAACAAAATACAGGCTTACAATTAAATATCTGTCCAAAATCATCTTACATCTGAGGGTTTTTTGAAGAACTTATGGAAGTACTTATTGAACTATTTCAAATCTTGTGCCAACTATGCTAATATTGTAGCTTAAGAGTATTCTGATTAAATTTCCAAAGAAAGAAAAATTAAATTTGCTATGGCCCTTGTCTCAAAATGTGATAGACAAATAAAGACACATAGATATCAAACAGTACAAGTCGCTGCTGCTGAGTGGCAAACCAGAATTTGCTCCCTCTGGATAAAGAATATCCAGATGAATTTTCACGCAAAGGCATATTGTAAAGAAAAGGTACATTTTAAACCAGCCTGATGCAGAAAAGCAAAGTAACAAAATGTTAATATTTTCAGATATATATTGTTGAACACTTTTATATGGTTTTTATTTGCCAAATAAATTCTACATTTCAGTTCACGACCAATTGAACTGATACAAAATTAGAAAGAGCTACATAGAACTGAAATAAAGCAAAAGAATGCAGCCTGGGCAAACATGATAATTAAATTACCTTCATATATGCCCTCAGAACAAGCATTGTACATACTGTGTCATCAGAGCTGAGAGGTACTACCTAATTAAAGCTTGATAGTAAAACATTCCCCCTTCTCCAAAACGTAAATTAACAGCTTCAATTCAGGTAGAGAAGACAAAATTATTTTTAACCTTCAAAGATTAAATTAAGACTTGCTTAACTGCCCTCTAAATTTATCTACTTTGACTGTTTAGTACTACTTATATAAATCAGCTTAGAATGGAGAGAAAAGGAGAGGAGACTATTGATTTTAAGGTAGTTTGCCTTCACATCCCTAAAGTCACATACTATTTCGAAGCAATATTTTAAAAATGTGAAAAAACTCTTCAAGAAATTGGCAACAATTTAGTGCTCTTGCCCGTATTTTCAGTTCTAAGCATAAACAATTGTTTCTGGAGCACAGAAAGTTTGTGTTAACAGTCATTGCAATGAGCAGGTGATCTGCTAAAAAATACCTGCAAGCAAATTACCATTCTGTAATTACAGCCTCAAATTTGATATCCAAGGGCTAAATAATACATCTAGTGCTGAAGAAAAAGACTAGAATCTTTGCAGCAATTTTGGATACTTCATGATATGTTAGCAACTACAAGATAGATTCTACACCTTAATGGTTCTAGAAAAAGAAAGATTGAGAAATAAGAACCAAGTAAAGACATACAAAATGTAAGGTAAATAGAGTAGACCAATATTATGCAAACACAGTATTTTAAAAACAGTCTTCAACATTCACAAATAATATTTTCGTCAAGTAGTTACTCTTATGGTGCAAAGGACCTTGTTCAGAAATAAGCAAAGCATTTAATGAGTCAGCTTTTAACCTCTTTTAAATTTTCTTCATTATTTGTTACAACTATTATTTCATGGGAAGATCCTGACCTTTTGTAGCCTTTCTCTGAATCTCTCCTCTTCCACATACAGCCAGAACTCAGGCTGGTGTGGCTGCAAACTCAACTCTGCCTTCAGAGCCCTGCACCTCATCAGAATCTGCAGGCTGTGCTACATCATTTGGCTGCTAAGGAGGTGTGCCACTGAAAAATGTACAATATATCTTGAGGTCTATTCATTAGAGAGCAGATTAGCAAATACATTACAGAGACAGTTATTGTAGCTTGGCAGTCTGATAGTGAAGAAGTACAGGAAGTATCAAGAGAATGAATGGCTATCATGAATATTATAGAGGCCCATGTGAAGCCACTATTAAACTGTGGGTAAAATCAGGACATTCATTGTATAGTTGTGAAGTCCTTTTTTTCTTTGCCAAGAAAGTTTTAAATCTCCTAAAGTCCATGCAAGTACTGTACCTGCAATAATAACTCAAGTACTGATTTAACAGACCTTTCCAAAGGATGCTCAACTCCTTTTTTTTATCAAAAAGGAGTGGAAAAAGGAGACTTCCTAAATCACTGAGCCATTTTTGTCACGTAATCCCAAAGTAAACTAAATGAACAAAACATTTGTTATTAAAAGCTTTTTGCTTTTTTCTCAGTTGAGAATGAAATGAGAATTTAAGTTAAAATTAAAGAAGTTGAGGGAACAATGGGAGATTCTGGTGGGACATTCTGGAAACACCCATCTATATGCTGAATATACGCAAAAGTAGTCAACTAGAAGAAAAAAAAAATACAAAAATAAGGCTTTCATAACTAAATAAATAGAGAAAAAAGGAGTGAAAGAATATATGCAAGACAGAGAATGGAATGACCTCAGGATGGTCTTAGTTTCCTGAGAAGTTCCACCAAGAAGTTAATAATTCTGAAAAAATAAAGGAAGGTTGTCTGCAAGTTACTCAGTGTGAATAAAATCAAATCCACTGACTTGCCATTGAAATTCACTTTTACTTTTGTAAAAAAGTAATGTAATATGGTTGACTACTTTAAAAAACATTTTTTTCCTAATTTATTGTTGCAATTGGCTTAAATCAGAAAGATTGTGTGTGCACTTTTTTCCTTCTAAAAAAATTAGTAAGAGCTGGAAGGGAAACACTGAAACTCATACACTAGTATCAGATTAATTGAGGGGTAAAATCAAATGCAGAACTTGAAAAGTATTGGGTTTGCAGGCTATTTTGGAACTGAATTGAACTTCTGGAAATCCATGAGGTATCACTGAGAGAAGTCTGTGTTTCATTTGGATGATTTGGAGAACTTCACAAATACGTTAAAATTTAGGTGTTTACATCATATGAATGCATCCTGGACTCTCTCCATATTCCAGAAGAATTGTTGAGTAGTTTTAAAGAGATGTGTTTGGGTTTTGTGGCAATTACAATTTGATGCAGAAGCAAATTCTACAGCACACTGAATCCATAAAAATTTCACAAGTGTTCACCTTTATTCCTGTAAATTTTTCACAACTCATACTCTGTATATATATAATTGGAATATATTTTATTCATATTTAATAAGACATTTATATATTTAATAGGATAGATTTATATTTATCCCTGATATTACTCACATTTTTTCCTGAAAAAACCAAACACTGCATATTGACCTGTATGTGGCTGTTATTACACATTTTTTCATAAATTAGGATTCGTTATCAATTATGCAATTTTATGATGAAAGTTGCCACAATAAATGTTTTAGCTATCCAGATCTGTTTTGCAGAAATAAATTATAAATAGTTTGACTGTTAACAGCACACATTTTTGTTTTATTATCCATTAAAAAAACTTAATCTCATACTATTTTTATTCAGTTTATAATTTACGCAATTTTAAATCCTCATTGAAGTTAAACCCTACATTTTTGCAATGTCACCATATTTTGTGATTTAAAACATACACCATGCCTGTCAACTAAGACTCCTACATGAAACAGTGATAGAATTCTTCATACATAATTGTTATGCTCTAACCATTCTCTGTGTGTAGAGCTGCCAGGCTACATTCCACTACCCCCATAATATAATTGTCATTCAGTTGTTTGTCTCTTTACTGTTTGTTCCAATTTTATGTAATAGGAACAGCAGGGGGCATTCAGAGCTTTAGATGCTGGATATGGTTGCATACGATGCTACTTAACTGCATTTTCGAAGTGTAGAACACAGTTTCATCAATTTACAATATACCAAATAAAATTCATTATTTCATCTAATATAAATTTATGCATCATGAGCTTGTCATTTATTTCTTTGTTCAGTCATCCAACTGCTTTCCCATAAGTTTTTAGAAGCATTTCTTTCACATAGAATTTCAATCAGATAGATGTGAACAAAAAACATGTTACAAATTAGTTGCAATAATTTTTTAAATCATGAACAAAATTTTCTTAAAATGCAAACAATTACATCTTAATGTGATTCTTGGAAAAAAAAAAAAACACCACTACCAACAAAAACAGATGAAAAAATAGTCTGACTTGAGTGCACTATTTGCTGAGGTCAAAAATTGTTATGAAATATGGCTGTCCTTATCTCCAGCTCTCAGAAGAAAAAGGAAAGACAAGTAGTCCAGAATTTCTTAGAAGCCACAGCTTCAGAGAGAGAAGTTAATTGAGCATTTAGGAGACACCTGCCTTACAGAGCCTATCTGCAAATAAGCAAAGGCCTCAGAATGCTACAGGCTCATGGGAAAGCACAACAGGTGTTAGGGTGAGGATGCCTCCGGTGTTATTTGAGGATACATGGGTGGAGGTGGCTCTGTAACAACACCACATTCCCTCTTTCTGGGATACAGAGGATATTCTCCTGCACAGAGTGCTAATTAGCAGAGGGAAGTAGGTGCCAGCAAAGTAGTCCACACACTAAACTTGGCCATTGCCTAGAGCGGAACATTAAGGCATTTACAAGGTCAGAAAAACTCTGTATATGTGAGTTTAACTTCAAAGTTTGATATGATCAAGACTTAAGATGCAACATTTCTTGTGAGGATTGCTCACACATTTTCTATTGTAAGGTTTTTGGGTTAAATACATAAACAGAAGGACCTTTTTTGAGTCAGCGGGGTTTAGAAGTATCAGCTGCATCCCTGCTTATTTGCTCCAGTGATCAAAGCAGATACAGCACACCTAATCAAGTCTGACAATATTCTTAAAGTCTGAGGGTATATGTGGGATTGGGGAGAAGTAGGTTTGAATTTACATTTCTCTTTCTGATCGTACCGAAATATCTTTTTGGCTCTCAGCCTCTTGGAAGCTCCTACACAGTTTCCAGTATTCTGTCAGTAGAACATACGTAATGTCTTCAAGCAAATGCGTGACACACGATTCAATAGTTGCTTTTTGTTTTGTTGCATAAATAAAACTGAAAATACCTCTCCTTGACAAAAGCTAATCCTACAGTTCAACTGGTTTCATCCTACATAAAACAACTGATGAGAATGAGAAAGTTGGAGAATTATGCTAATCTGAAACTGAAATCACAAAATGACAAATTTTGAGTATTGTTTTTTTCTTGAATGTGCCAGAGTATTACAGGATATCCCAGAAGACTGCCACATGGACATATTTTATTACTTTACTTTCCTATATTTCCTGCACTAATACTTGATATTCATATCTTAGTTATTGTATGGATTCCAATGGCTATGTGTATAACATCAGATATCAAATAGATTACTCAAAGCATGGTGTTTGGAGTGTTTGTAACATAGGTCTCCCATTTCTTATCTTCTCACTGTTTGCCTTCTGGCCACACTACTGTAGGCACTGAAAGAACAATTAATACATAAGATTACACTTCGCCATTTCAAGTGTTGTGGGGTGCCAGGTGGGACCATACCTAGACTTTACCACTCTCTCCACAAGGACCTGAAAATTCTGAGCACCCTTTGTCACACTCTCAGGCCCATGCAGATGTCTCAGTTACTGCAGGGTCTCAGAAGATCCTCCATCTCTGTGTTTGGACACTTGAATCCCTCTTTTAGTCATCTGAATAGCCCTGTTGGCTCCTGCGATTACACAGCCCAGACCTCTGTGGAACCAAAAGGTGACCATGCAGGCAATGCAGACAATTATATCTTAGATCCAAATTAGGAGCTGACTCCCACCTTCACATTCCAAGTCTCTGACTACCTGTTGAAGATTGCAATGCACGTTGTTTTCCATTACCATCTGTATGGCAGATTACCTTTGTCAAGTGAGCAGTTTGCCTTCCCTCTCTCTGACTGACCACATTCACACCTTCCTCAGGAGGGGAAATTGCTGATAACAGACTACTGAATGTCACTGCATGACTCATGAGAACTATAACATCCCATTGTGAGATGCTCCACCCAGAGGGGGGAGCCAAGCATTGCTACCCAGATATAATCCAGAAGATTTTGAGACACTGGCACGGCTTTCTCCATGGGATTCCCCAGAGGAACAGCAGCTGTCTTCTTCCACTGGATCTTCAGAAGAAGAATACATCCTTCTCTACAGGACCCCCTGCTCCAACAGAACCACACCTGACACTCCAGGAGGACTGCAGCTACATCTCCAATTGGACTGCTACCAATACCCTAACAGGGTGTCAGGTTGAGTTCTGACTCTGTCAGTTTTAGTGTACTGCATTGTCTATTTTATCATTTTTTTCCTTTCCCTGTTAAAGAACTGTTATTTCCTGCTCCCATATTTTTTGCCTGAGAGCCCCTTAATTTAAAATTTATAGTAATTCAGAGGGGTGGAGAGGGTTTACATTCTCCATTTCAGGGGAGGCTCCTGCCTTCCTTAGCAGACTTGTCTTTCCAAACCAACACACTACCCTGGCAAATGCAACTGTTTAATGGTTACTGTCTGCATTTCACAGCCTACTTCCAGCTCTTAAGCAGCCCAGCGTAGATGGTGTAAAATTTTAATCAGCTTCTTTCTAAGTACTAATCCTATGAATGGACCATGGAAGAATACACAGAATAAAAACAGGTGTACCATATGTTTGACAGCAGAATGCAACATGCTTATACTGCCCTTACACACTGTAATACTCTCAATTTTCTCTTGGTCTTTCTTTTTATCTATCCTTTCTGCTGCATGTGCATCCATGCAGCCCATCTGGTTTGATATTTACCTCTGCATATCTGATTATTTACAGTACTCTTAAAAGATACCAAGGATATTAATTTTATCTCAAAGATTTTCAGGAACTTAGTATCTCAGAGTAGAAAACTGCAAATTTACAACCATACAGAAAAGATGCAAAGTTAGAGTATGTCTTCATGTGATTTTTCCAAAGCAAACAAAGTTTTTGCATACTTTTAAAATCTAATATCCTTTAAGTCAGTGCCTATTCAGAAGAAAGGTATCTGGTATGCTTATAATAGAAGATTTTATCAATCTTGGAGAAGAAATTACTGAAACAATGGACAACAGACTTTTTTAAACTTGTCTATAAATTGGTCAAACCCATAGAATATGTGCTGGATTTTTTTTCTGATGATACACAAATATTTTTTATCACTTCACCTGTTCATTCACTCTGGAGTGTGATGGTCCATGATGGATGAGAATCTTCACAATATCTACATCTCCTCTCCAAGCAGCCAAGTGAATAGGAAAGTAACCTTTATTATCTGCTACATTAGTTGATGCTTCATACTGAAGTAATTTGAGAACTATATCCCTGGAAAACAGGAGGTAAATCACAAAATCAACAGAAAACTAACTTTATTAAGTTTTTACATGAACATGCATTTGACCAATATTTTTATCCTGGAAAATAGAAAAAAAAACAAACTTGTATTTCAAGCAAAACCACTACAAAAAGTGAAGACAATTCCTGAACATTAAATAGATAGTGAAACCTTGACAAAAATTATCAATTGTAATGATTCTTACTTATGAATACCATCAACAATATTATAATAAGTTCTCTGAATCTGTTTCTTTCAATAGGATCACCTGGCCATAGAATTATTTTTAGAATTTTCCTGTACAGAACATGTGCACGTCCTCAAGGCACTAAAGGCAGAGAAGTACTCTTGCAGACAATGCTGAGCTGAGCTCTGGAGGCAGGATGACAAGAGGATAGTTTGATGGACACATTTCTTACTGTAAGGCTAAATAATAGCCTTTCCTCTTCTTTAAGGTATTATCTCAAAGATATTTACGAAACAATTTAATGATGATCTAGCTAGATATAACTTCTATGTATAACTTCTATGAAATAACTGCTATTTTCATTTTCCACACTCAGCTGCCTTGTAGCAGTGAGGGGAAAAGTGACTTATTACCATTTTAATTCTCTTTATATTCCTTTTGGCGTGGCTTATCATACATTAAGTGAAAGATTAGCATAAATTGGTATATTGCATCCCTGATTTTTAATCAGTTTCCTGTACTTAACTTCAAAAGCTAAGCTAAAAATCAGCTGTGTGGTACGATAACATTACCAAGTATGTCAGAAAGTAAATAAATTCTGTCTTGCTGCTGCATTTGTAGCCTCATAGTTTGACACAGTCTGGCCTCCTCAGTTATTAAGCTAAGAGAATCTATGATCCAGTGTGGGCAGCTCTATGCACACTTTTTACAAATATGGAAACACTTACTGATTTGGCTCAAAAAAATCAGCGAGGGGAGGGAACTTGATGTAGCCTATGTTATGACCAAAAAAAATTACTACAAACTGACTACAAATTAACACAGAAAATAAATCTAATGCCATTTTTCTTCCAACCTTGACAGAACCTCATTTAATTGCATATTGAAAGGCAAATGTGATGAGTTATGAGGGAATATATCCAGCACAACAGAAACTGCCAGTTGACTACAAAAGATACTGGAGTCATCACATCTAAGCTTTGAGGAAAATTTAAGCTGGATTTTGGTTACTCCTGACAAGGTCAAATGCCATGAGAACAGTCAAAAAAGAGCAGGTCCACTACAGAAGATTTCTGTTAACCACAAAAAGTTCCAGAAAAGTGACTCCTGAGGGAAACTTTTTAGTACACATAAGGTTTGAGAGACTTCCCACTAAATAATAGTTGTGCAGCAAATCATCCAATGAGGGCTAGACATAACAACAGTTCCTTTGAAAGGCACACCAAACAAAGGAAGTATAAACTGAACTAAGTGGAAGAAAATCAGAAGAAAAGCCCTGCACAGATGAAATCCATAGATTAAAAGATACAGGAATTTTTGGGAAGAGTCTATTGCAAGATTCAAGTTAGAAAATAGAACGTGCATCTCCTTCATCCTTCAAGAATGCCCTCATCCATCACACTTATCTAGGGTGAGTCATTTTTAGTCCTTTGGCAGAACTTTTTCATTTTGTACAAATACATTTCAGAGAGGAGGAGACAAAGTCCTTAGCCCAGTAACATTACTGGGCTAAGGGAAATTACTTAGGGAGACTGAGATTCCAGTGCCTGCCCCAGATATAATTTAATTACTTATATAAAGCAGAATAGTTTCACAAAGAAAGAAAATGATCCCACAATGACCAAGAAGGAGGGCATTCATCACATTCAGTGATCAAGCGAGGATCTGAACAATGGTGTCCAAATATCCCAGCCGCAAATCATTGAATTAGTGCTTTTCTTGAAAAACTCTGAAATCTCTCACATTCAATCAAGTGTAAAGTGGGAAAAATTAAAGTCCCAGAAGTTTTTAAAGGACAGGAACTTCTCCAAAGTGGGCAGCTTCTTGTGTCAAATGATTGTATGCCATTTTGATTTTGAATACCAAGTCTGAAAACTCAAATAGAGCATAATTTATTGGTTATTTGTAATGACTACCAAAATTAGGACCACCATGCGTCTGTCCAATTCTCTTGCTGCCCATGCTACCATTGCAGCAGGATCAGTATAATGGCTTGGGTAACATGTCCTGAAACCCTCATGATTTATCACAAAATACCTCATGATTTATTTCAGTTTAATAAAACAGGGTATAATTGTGATGTCAGTTACTGCTACTTATCCTGCTGAGAGTGTAAGGGGTCATAGCAGCCAACACTGGACTTTTCAAAGGCTGTAGTTATGTACAGCAGCAGATATAAGTCCACATTTTTAAGTCCTCCCTGACCTTGGAATAAGTTTGGTCAAGACTTTGTCTAAAATCATGATTTGGCTTTTGTGTGTTTTGGGACCTCATATTGCTAGGATTCACGTGAACCTCTGATAGTTTCAGTATTTATATTGCTATATTTTTAACCTTCTGTGTAACTATTACTGCACTGCTAGTATTAAATATACCAATCCCAGTTTTCATCTATTTAAAATCAGCAATCTTTGCAAGCCAATGGTTGGGTTTGGTGGGTCAAAAATTAGCAATAGCAAAAGAATCCATAAATAATGAACAAAAATTCTGAGATTAACAGACCATTTTAAGAATTTAGACCTAATTACATGGAAGTAACAATATATTAATGGATGATTCTGAACCTTCCTACACGGCTAAACTTTGAAAAATGCACAGTATCTAGTTCAAGAGTTTATTTTATATACATATTTAGAAAATACATCCCATATTCATTAAACGATTGATCCATCCTAAAGGAAACCGGCATCTTTCTAGAATACAATTGAAGACACATGCTAAAGTTTAAATTTTTCATTCAAATGATGCAAAAATTCTGCAATGAGTAAGATAGATAAACAACAGTTATATATCATGTGTTATTTTATGGACAGTCCAAAATCACATTAAAATGCATGCTGACCAGTTTTAATTTCCACTGGGTTTGGATCAATTCCTCGTCTCCCACAGAGAAGTTTAACCAAAGCTTTATGTCAAAACTTTCTTTAGTGAAAACACCCTTTTTTTCCCCCCTGCTTTCAAGTGTATAACTACTAAATATTCTTTCCATGTCACTTTTGCTTTGATAATGATTAATCTCTACTGTTCTTTGTTTCACAAAATTGCTTCCTGAAAGGCTCACACTCTACAGGTATGTGCATACATACAGAAATATAACACAATATTTTCTGCTGCAATTTCCCAGCAATGAAAACTACAGGCAAGACCAGCAGTAACAATGCTAAATTTCCCCAAAAACAAGGAAGAATTTGGAAGAAGCAGTACAGAATCAATAGCTTTTAAACTACATTTCCCATTTGTCATTACTACTTGTTGATATTGATGACACCATCAAAACATCTTATATTAATTTATTCTATTTGGAAAAAAGGCGCTTTAATATGTCAAGGTTTGTCAATTTTTGGTAGAAACCTCAGAACTATGCTATGTTTTCTTGCATTACACAGTTAAATATCATTCTAAAAATGATAAAAACAAAATGTTAGGCACTTACTTGTGTCCATTCAAAGCTGCATGATGTAAAGCAGTATAACCTGAACTGTCAGTGCAGTTTATGTTTGGTCCTCGCCAGATGCTGCAAATAAAGCAAAATTGTGATATTAATTTTTTGGCTTGGCAAGTACAGAAGTGTCAGAAATTTGATCTACAAATAATCTGAAGATCTCTGCAACAAGTGTGATTAAGCTTTCAGAGATGAATTACCTTGAAAGAAAGTTAAAATAGCAAGTGTCATCTTGATATCAATATAATTTATTTATAAAAATAATTTAACACATACATCTATATAAGAGTCATGAACTTTATGTAGGACAGACTAATAACAGAATAGTCATTTCAATCAGAACTGTTCTCCCTCTGTTACTCTGGTAATTACACTGAGGTTATAATCTGATTTTGTACTACTTTTCTACAAGTACGTATTCATTGTCTTTAGGTCAGTTAGTCTACAACCAAACAAACATCAGATTAGTGAGAACTTACCCTATTGTTTAAAGGGGCAGGAAATTTGTTCTTTTCACTTACCTTGATATTTTAGTTCCCACTTTAGCTGATTGTATTTTTAAATAAATTAGTTATACTTTCAAAAATAAGTTAATTAAATTTTGTTATCTTCCTGTATTTTATAGACAGCCTCATTACATGTCCTGTTTAACCAGTCTCATGATCTATTATGAGCTGTTCAAAAAACAGTAAAGGACATATTTTGTTTCAGAGTGGAAAACATGGCTGCTAATCTACCAAAACCAACTAAACCAAGCCCTGGAAATTGGATAACAGAGGCGCATTGAGAACCAGCAAGTTTTTTTATCTAACTGGGCACATTTGAAACTGATTGTCTCCTCCACAGAAGCAATTTACTTCTCTGTAACAGTTTTCATCATTAGTATTAAAACTTCCACAACACAAAATAATGATTCCTGAATTATTCTATATTCATTAGTTTCTAATACAGTGCTAAACAGTCACTGGGAAGACATACTTCACTTCATACATCAGAATTAAGTGCTGTTGTTTAAAGAAAATTATTTGAAGCTAATGAGGGAAAAGAATTTTTCATACTGTCATTTTTCATTACCTACATCAGTAAAATGACATGTTAGACTTAACAAATGATTTTTAGGATTTACTATTGAATCTGCATTTTATTACCTATAAAATGGAATATATATATTTGTACATATATATATATCCACACAAGGGAATAGTGATATAGACTGGTCTCTTTTTCATTGTGTGTATTTGAATGATTCATTAGCTCATAAACTTAAGCAGTTGTTTTCCTACAAGTAATACTGTATGCATACAGAATTATTTGTGTGAAACATTGTGTTCTGCACTGAGCATAATTCTACATAATGCTGGGTACCTCACCTCTCTCTGCAATTTAATTTCTTGGAAGAACAGGACTGAATTATTTTCTTGGGTCCAAAGAAGCAAAGAAAAGAAAAAGCAACTTTTTAAAAAATCTTCTCAGACATCTACAGATGTTCTTTTCTAAAGAAGGCCACTTTCAGATAAGACAAGTCACTCTAATCTTTTCAATTAAAGGAAATAATTTTAAGTTCATGGAATAGTAAAAATTGAATCCCTGAACTGAGAGCTCCTCTGCAATAGACAGATGTTATTTTTATGGCAAAGACAACCATTCCTTTCTATTAGAAGGAAAGAAGTCCTTATGTATTGATGAGGTACAACTTCTCATACTTTTGCACAGTGTTTATCAATTATTGTTTATTCATTGAATTATATTTTCATCCTTTGATATATATACCAGCTTATAGGAGAATGAAGAAAACAAGAAGTGGCATAGAAAGTAAGATTTAAAATATTACCAAAAAAACACACTACCAATCAGAACAATTTATATAGTTATTACATGGTTATAATTCGCTTGGTTTGACTTAGAGTTGTTAGGATTTGTCTATTGGCTCTTTTTTTAAAGTGCAAGGATCCATGAATTCATATATTGTTCATGATGCACTAGGCATCATGAATTAAAAAAAAAAAAGAACCAAAGAAAAACTTATGAATTCCTACCAAAATTCCCTAAGATAACCCTCATTCGTTCTCCCCTAATTCTGATTTTCTTCTTTAATCCATTCACTAATTAAAGCATTGTTTTACTTCCTAACCCCGATCTTAGGAAATATTTTTCAACTGAAACTATATCGACTTAAAAAAAAACCACTGAGACTTTGTTAGAGAGTATATAAATGCACCTGTGTCAAACTCCTCATGACACACAGGTTGGGCAGCTGAGGGGCAAAGGACAAAAGACAATGAGTAAATGCGATGACGCCAGAGACACCAGACAGGATGGACAGACTAATCACGGTCAGCTCCCAAAGGGTACACAAAGACATGCTTAAAATCACAGTGTGGTTATCAAAGTACAGAACACAGCAAACACAAGCAGGACTCAGCTTCCCTTGGGCCTGTGCTGAAATCCTCTCACAGAAGGTCCTGCATTGCAACAGGTCCAGAATATACACAGGATATTTATGCTCTGATAACTGAGAATCAAATTAAATTAAATTCAAATTGGACAATCTGAACAAAAATTCTTACATCCTACAACTCCCAGCTTCAGTTAAAGCTCTTCTCTTGCCTTTAGAACACAGCAGGACGGAAGTCCAGTCATATATAAGCTCCATAAAAAGCAGCTGACTTCAAACAAAAGTGGAATAGAGATTGAGGAAAACCTAAAGATCCCTCCTTTGGTATCATAAACATATACAATATGTGAAGAATCATTAAATATATTGATTTATCTGTGTATTAAAGTATCTGTAAAAACAGCAACACAAAAGAGGATCTGGTAGAAAACAAACACCACCATTCATTTGCCAGAAAAGAATATTCATTGAAAGAAAATTAGCAGCTCTTCAGAATAGCCAATATTGAATGCTCTCAAAAGCATATTTCTTCTAGTGATGCAGTCAAACAAATTTCTTCATGTGGCACGCATTAGTAAGTTAGGAATTTGTTTTCCCATGTACATCAGTAAATTAAACCTTCCCATTACTTAATTTTTAAAAAGTAATTGAACCTACTTTTTGTGGAAAAAAAATTAGTTTTCATTCAATGGTGAATTAAAACATGATGATCAATTAGTTTCTTCCATTACATCTTGCCAAAGTAAGGCACAAAGAAACAAATGTTATACTATTGACATTATTGCTAAAAGCTGAAAGATCTCCTCAACAGTCTGCTCTCATTGTGGACAAAGACTATTGACCTTATATGAACTGATGTCAAATATTAATTGAAAATACTCTTTACTTGGTAAGAAAATTACCGTTGTTTTCTTTAATGAGTTTAAGTAGTTACATATAAAGAGCAGAGTTTTAAAAGACACATGAAAATGACAGATAAAAGAGAATGATGGCTAGTCAATTGATTTCTTATTTTGCTATGCTTTTTGGAAAGAAATAATTGTGAAGCGGCTGTTGTTACACACATATGAATAGAAAAGCAAGGAAATAAAAGCTTTTTCCAGTTAATCATCACACAGACACACTCTCCACCAGTAGTACAAGAACTATGCTTGCAAGGTATGCATAATTTTTACATCACATTTCTGCTCTCTCTATATATATATATCTGCACTATATCTTTCCATTATCATTATCATTTCATGACTATGCAATAATATTTCTGGTCCTTACATGGGAGTTTTGCTAAGATGAAAGGAAAATATTCCTGGTAAACAAGGATAAGAACTTTTAAAAGCCTTAGAAACCAGTTCAGATTTACACAGCCTCTTACTGTTCTCCTGTGTTCCACAGAATAAATACACATTACAGGAATTTGTCTTGTTCTGAGATAAAATCCTCCAAATTTTCCATGCTTTTTGTTAATCTGGCAGAAACACACTGACTAAAGTTTCTTAAAACCATGGCCAGGCTCTTTATTAGTGCTCTGCCTACATTCATACACATGTTCAGTTGTGTAAACTCAGTTTATACAAAGTACATGGACAACTTAACAGAGAATTTTGAAAATGCCATCTTTTACACAATAATATGTATCATCATTCAGATACATAATAACATGACTTATTGTTAACAGCAGAAAAATAGTTCCTATTCTCTATTTTATGCACAAATACACCAAATGGACCACTCTTGCTCTAACCCATATAACTTAATAATGTTACTTATCAAATATAGAAGCATATATTTTTAATACATGTGATTTTTTTTCTTTCTACAGATTCCTCTTTCTTAGAATCCAATGTTATGCCAAATATATTATCCTATAAAAATACATATATTTCTTTTTCATGAATGGTTTTTCCTATTATGAACACCCCTCTGCTGAATTTGATGCATGTCTTCAAATGACTTCAAAGAAAGTAAATTTAAATATTTGCCTCTAGTAGCAGATAAAACTTTCTAAAAATTTCATATTTTAAAGCCTTACAAATAACTGTACATTCAAAAAAACCTGAAAAATGTATTTTTGGATTAATTCAAGCAGGTGCAGTTATAGGTATTAAATTGAAAAAAGTAGATGATATTTTGATTAAGGCTATCTTTAATTTTCTTTCCATTATAAAAAAAAACCTGTTGCATGAAGCAACTGAGTGAAAAGTCTCAAATTAAAATATTTTTTTTAATTTTAATTACAAATAAAGAGAATGGCAAATGTATTATCCATTTAGTTAATATTGATCTTATGCTAAAAGCTTCTTGTATATATAATTCTAAATTAGTGCTTTTGTTGGATCAGTGTGAAATGTGACTCAATTTTGAATGCACTTATTTCATTTTGATTCCTCTTGTTTAATTTCCCTAAAATAAATAACACAACAAAATTAATTTTCAACTTATTCATGGGATTATGGATGTTACTCAAGTTCAGGTTCTAAAGCAGTTTATTTCACTTGCTTTCTTTAACCTAGATCTGTTTACAGTCTTGGCCTCAGTGTAAGTCTGCAAAACTGGAGGATTCCACCAAACTGTGATCTCATTTCCATACTGAGTGATTTCTATTTGTGATTTCTATTTGATATAGCAAGAGCAATACACATTATAAGTGTGATTATTTAGTATACAACCTTTGGTCATTACTATACTTAGAGCTAGCTACAACAGTGGGTTAGAAAAAGATCTCTTTCCAAATATGCAACAGCAGGATCAACACTTAAAATTATAACAGAAGCATGGAAGTAAAAAGTGTAATTTAAAAAAAAAAAAACCACGAAGAACAGGACCATGTCCAACAACATAAGACTCAAAAAACAGTATCTTAGCAATAATTATTACTTTTCAAGTTTTGTGAAGTATCATTACTAAATGAACACTGACAGATTTAACAGGCTACATCCACCCAGACTAAAATTTGGAGTAGGGTGGCAGCATTTAAAAGTATGCAGGTACCCTAGCGTCCAACAGACAGCCACAGAGATACTTGCTCACTTACCATTCTTGCTGTTACTAACTGCATTTTTTGTTGGAGAACAATGATACCCATGCCATCATTAGTCCAACCTGCCATCCATTGCTTCTCCAGTGGAAAGAACTATGAAAAGGTTGATTATAAATGACTGAAAGTCAGTGTGTTGCTGAGGAGAGGCAGGAAGCCAGACACAGAGATACCAAAGTGTCACAGGACACACCACAGTCAAGAAGGCCACAATACACAGAGCATCACCATACAATATCAGAAGGCTTCAACCCATACAGAGTAGCACCATACCACATCAGAAGGCTTCAGGCATCTAACCATACAAGGTAACACCATACCACATCAGAAGGCTGCAAGCAGCTGCCCTTCTTGTTCTTCAGCCCAACCTTTTATACCCCTCATAGTACATGCATTGCACCTGTGTGCCTTCTGTTCCCTCTCGTGATTGGTCAGTACACCTGGGCACTCCAGGTCTCATTACCTTCAATGCTGTTCACCTGCTTTTCACAGCTGCAGCCCATTAGGGATGAGGCTCTGCTGCCAATTACCACAAACTGTGTGTGTACCCACACCAAAGTCCTGGCTATCCAGAATAGATTAGTCATGATGAGCCTTACAGAGAGACAATATGGACTTATCCTTTGAATAACCTCATATTCAATATGGTCTTATCCTGGATAACCTCAGGGTAAAAGAATTGCAGTTGAAAAAGGTTTTACAAAAGTATATTTTGATAATGTTAGGACTTAAGAAACAACTTTAAAGGAACTCCTGAGATAAGAAATTATAGAACTTGTAAATGAGGACATTACAATTGTGAAGTACCCAAAGAACAGCTGGAATAGTACTGAGATGATTGGAAACTACACAAATTCTTATTCATATGTTAGGTTATGTGACGAACACCTCCTGTTTATCCACAAAGGAGCACAAAGGGACAACAGTGAGTTGGAGAATCAAGTTACACCCTAGCCCCACTACTCTGGAGCTCAGAGAAGATCACCAGCGCATTAAAAGCCCATCCATGCAAGTCCAGCAGAGCACAGCAGCACCACAGCAGGCAAAGACACACCTTGTTGGGGTCTCTCTCAAAACCGTGCTGTGAGAACCTCCACCCCACTGCCTAAGGGTGACACATATCAACATGAAACGAGGCTGGATAACACTTCAAGCTGACAGACGCCACTGTCTAGGGCTATGGGACATGCAGGATTTCCAATGGGATATTTAGGGAAGGAACCAAAGGCAGGGAAAGGGATGGACTTAGGTGATTTGGGAAGGAATAAGTTTGAGAAGATACAGGGATAAGGGGACAAAAAGAGTTGATCACTTCTGTATAGTTGGTTCTGCAGCCAATAGGCTGGTCATGTCCTGCACTCAATCTTATTAAATTCTGATTCTATTTCCCTGGACAAGGGCCTCTATCCTGTGTGTGTCTATGAGGGCCAAACTACCCACACCTGAGTCGGATGAAGATTATTGAGACTATATGTCAGTCTGGCCAGGAAATGGAGCAAATGAGGTCTGCATACCAGAAACTGGAGGGAGACCTTGGATCAGAGGCTGCCGCTGTAATGCAGGTGTGTAAAACAGTGTGTGATTGGTTAAGAACACCAAGGTGGATCAGTCAGCAAAGTAGGTGAAGTAGCCTGGGAGCCAGGTTTTGTAGCTGTATGTCTCTGAGGTTAAGACATCTACATTAAAAACACCAGAGAAACGAGGTCTTGACATAGACCACTGGGAGGCACATGCTACAACTCTTCAGACTGGACAGTTTGGGCATGTGTAACTACATGCAAATTTATGTATACCCAGTTTGGGAAAGAATCTATCTAGAAAAAACATGTTGATGAGCACTCAGTTTCTCCAATTAAGTACTCTTTATGGTAAAATCTAAAACTAAACCAGAACAGAAGTCACATGAACTATTTTAACTGAGCTAGAACTCTGTTTACTCGAAGCTGCAATCAATTTCCCTTGAGGGTATGTTCTTTTATCCAGATAGTCTTAATAGTTACATCACTTTAAATAACTCCAAAAGGAGAAACACATTGACTTCAGGATGATGTCACACAATGGAATAGGAAATCAGTTATGCTTTACTTTAAAAAACTGTCATATATAAGGTAACTTTGCATTTGACCTTTATCTAACCAGTCTGGCTTCATCATTCCTTATGGACTACTGATCTAGAAGTACACTGGCTGAGTATACTGCATAATACTGTGGCTATATTCAGAATGCAAAATGTTCCTTACTAGTACTGGTTAGCTTTTACAGTCAAGACCAATTTGCCTGGAGCAGTTAAAAGAGAGAAAGTCTTCCTCAGCTATGACATAAGGGCTCCTCTCTATTCCACTTGTCTATAGGGACAAGCTGGGGTTTTGCTTAGTCCACAGAGAACCACAGTAATTCCAGCTTGTCAGTGATGAGTCAGACAGATCTTTGGATTCAATTCAGACTTCTGTCCTTGAAAATACAGTCATTCTGACAGGAAAAAACGTTACCTCTCATTTGGCATCATCCTGCAGAAGAATGCTGTAAGAACAACTACTAAATTATGAAAATACACAATCCAAAACCAGATCAGCAGGCAGTACCTTTTATAAGTAAAATAATTTATGTTTAAGCAATGTAAATCATTCTAAAAACATTGTAAATAATTCTAAAACCATTGCCAGTGGTATGCATGATCTTGGGTGATCTGAGCAATCTGAAAGAATACCACACAGCTAATGCTGAAGATCAGTGCATCAGATTAATTGTTCCTATGAAGAGCAACTCGACTCTCATTGTATACTTAGTTTGGGCTCCCTAATACATATGAGGTGGTTGGGTTCTAAGTATTTGTTATGAATCAGACCTATGCACTTTGTATAAGAGCTATAGATCGATCAAGATTAACCAGGAACACAGTCACTGTGTTATTTACTATTCAGCCATATAATAAAGGCTAATTGCCTTGGCTATATCTTTTTTCAGTGTGAATACAACACTTATGGGTATATACATATATTAAACTCCCTCTATAAATACATACTGGGTTCTTTCAACTCTTTTTAGACAACTAATACTTAGTGAAATTACATAAACAATAATTATTTTTCTATAATCACAACAGAAATCAGTCTTCTGAGTGCTTGTGAATATCCTTGCATATCTCATGATTCTAAGTACATCAAACACTCACTCACCAGTTGGTTGAGGGAGAGAATTGTCCCATTCTACTCTGCATTAGTGCAGCCTCAGCACGAGTGCTGTGTGCAGGTTAGGGTGCACTATATAAGAGTGATATAAAGCTATTATACAGCAACAAAGATGGTGAAGGGCCTTGAGGGGAAGCTGTTCGAGGACACTTGCTCTGTTCAGCCTGGAGGAGACTGAGGGAGAAACCTCATTGCAGTCACAACTTCCCGTGAGGGAAGAGGAGGGGCAGGCACTGATCTCTTCTCTGTGGTCACCAGCGACAGGACACAAGGGAATGGCCTGAAGTTGTGTCCAGGGAGGTTTAGGTTGGGTATCAGAAATAGATTCTTCACCCAGAGGGTGTTTGGGCACTGCAACAGCTCCCCAGGGCAGTGGTCACAGCACCAGCCTGGCAGAGCTCAGGGAGTGTCTGGACAGTGCCCTCAGGCACAGGGAGTGACTCCTGGGGATGGTGCAGGGCCAGGAATTGGAATTTGATGACCCTTGTGGGTCCCTTCCAACTATGCTTATTCTATGATTTTTAGAGATTGCATACACTTGTATGAATATACCCATGGATGATGAGGTATAGTATATACATCATTATTCTCTTTTGAAGAGCAGAGCACATCCTCAGAAAGACCATTCTGACTTCTTTCAAAAAAAAGCTGACATTAAAATAAAAATTTTTAAAAGCCACTCCAATATTACTTTTATCAGAAATAAATGGAAGCAAAGTCATATTTCTCTATCGCTCAAGAATACAGATATGACGATATATTTTATTAGGAAAGATATTCCCTTAGCAATTCTTTTTCCTAATTCAACTGACCTTGAATCTTTAGTAAGAAAAGATACTTTTTCCACAATTCATTTTTGGTGATCCAACACAGCATAAATTCATGGTGTTTGCAATTTTAAACACATTCTTATCACAGAGAGGCAAAGTCAATATTTACTAGAAAAGGAGATTTTAAAACCTCTAAATGATTAATTATGCATCCTGGAACACTTACTGACATTTGTTTAAGTGGAATAAAAATTCGTGAAGCTCTGGCACTGGAAGCAGCACTGGGAAGAGTAACAATTTGCATCAAAGATTTTTGAATACGGATGCTGCTAGATCTGTGACCTCAATCCAGTACTAAAGATTGTTCATCTTAGAAACCAACCTGAGATGAGACTCTGTTATAGCTCTAGGACACACAGAACAGAGCATGCTATATATAGAGTCTGCAATTCAGCTGGCTTTAATACCTTGTCCTTCCTCATCTGGGTTTCCTCAAAAGTAGAGTAATTCTTTCAGACACTAGCAAAATAGACACAAAAAGAAATGCACAATTCTATTTCCCCTTGATTCTTGAAGGCCATCTCACATCTCATTCTCAATTTATGCTAAGATTTGAAAATGAGATTCAGAAATCAACTATATTAACATTAATCCCTGCATCAATGTAATCAATCCCTCACTATCTTGACATATGAAAATGTAACAGATGTGAGAGTCTCACTTCTGTTTGCATCCACATGATATTAAATGTTATCCACACGATTTCCCATATTCCTTATTCAAAGCTTCCATATCTTCATGTCATCACAGCAGCAATAATGTCCAACCCTTTTGGACAACCTGCCATAACAGCCTAAACTCAGAACTGTGAAAGACTACAGCTCCAGGAGCTCACTTCCAAAATATGAATCCTGAGATATTAAGGCTCTTGATGTCTATCAGTGACCTATAACATATGTAGAATATATGCATAACATTTGTGCTTTCCAGTAGAATATTTCCTTAGTTATTCAGACTCCATGGGCCTAAGCAGACAATAAGCAAGTCAGGGAACGTCACAAGTGTGCAAGAGTACATTTTTACAGGATATAAGGTACTTGAAAGTAACCTTGATCAAAATGAATCAAAAGAGTACTAAAACCCTTTCCTGTTGTTCTAGGGTGACTTTATAATGAACTGTATAATACAAACATGTTTATATTTAATAACAAATATTAAACAATTTGAGTCTGTTCTTTGGAGAAAATTTTAAATCAGAGGTGCTCTTATTGCATATGCTGGAATGCTGCCATGGAGTATCTGCATGTTGACTGCCTCCATCCAAGTGCTAACACTCACTCTTTCCATCAGCTTTGAATTAACTTCATTAACAAGGACGCAGCTTAGCAAAGACATATGAAATATAGATATGACAGATACATTATAGAAATGATAGTCATTGTATAGAAAAAAACTAACACCTGTTCAGATTACATCAACATTTCTTTCTTCTCTTGTATATCAAGTTAAATAAGGAAGGAAATTAGCTACTGCATTAAGTACAACTGGGCAAAATCAATCCACTAATCGAATTCTTGCAGAGCCTTGAAGATTGGTCTTTATCAGACATACTGCAAACCTCAAATGGAATCATTGTAACATCTAGTCTTTAACACATAGAGCTATTATAGCGTGAAATTTTCAAATGCTTTTGGCATAGCATAGAAAATCTGAATAAGAATGATACTGGATGAAACTATTGCATGATACAAAACTTGAAATGAGATAATGTTAACTAAGGACAGTTTGAGCATAAATTATCTATCCTATGTTAGCTAGCTATGCTCTAGCTAACTGGAACAGTAAGACAGAAAAAAGTTTTCCAACAATAAAAATATAGAATTAATTCCTTAATTTCTTCTCTCAGCACATGTCATATTTGAAATAAATAACATCAAAACAGAAGGATGCTACTCAGCACACATTTCATTTGCTGTGCTTTGCCAACAGAGGTCAGAATTACCTCAGCAGCATCCAAAGCATTACTATGATCATGACTAGAAATACTTTTATTACCAAAAAATTACTTTCACAAAGACAAGTAACATACTTTAAATAGAGACTGAAGTTTCAGTGACATACTACAAAGGTCTTACAAAGCTTTCAGATATGTATCACCACTTAAAATTTCCTGAACACTGTTACTGAAATAACTACAAAGGTCATATCCATCACATGACTGACAAATTATTTGCTAAGATATGCTAGCAGTCATTTGGATCACTCAGAAAACATTAATTCATCCAACAAGACACTTTCTATTGAACAAAATCATTTATGACACACAGCTTAGAAGGCAAAATGGAATTCCAGTAAAAATATTCAGTAAATTTTCAGTCTATTTATCTTAGAATTCCCTGTTTAAATCCATTACAAGTTATTGTTTCTACTCTATTTAAAAGCCTTATCAAATGTAGAAAACAAAATCCAAAACTAAGAGGTTTAAATGACACAGAAGCTTCTACTATAAAGGAAGATTTGGCTGACGTAGACTTCCAAAGAGCTCAAAAAGAACAATAACCCATCACTTATTTCCAGATGTATCTAAAGTGAACACTGTTTTATAATCCTCCAAAAGCCAATTACACATCAAGAAAGAAATATTCTTTGTACCTCAAATAGTTTTACTGTGGAATGTTTTCTAGAAAATAAACCCAAGACCTACTCCAAAAGTATTGCAAGGGCTCCATAGAATTGCAGCTCTCTGGATGATGAACTTTTCAACAATATTAAAACAAAAAGGCTAAATTTGGGGGAATGTATTTAAAGAATAGTCTTTCAGCAACTTTCAGCATCTTTCTGCTCCTTTAAATTGAACTGATAAGATACTTAGCAAAATCTGTTTAGGTAAATAGCTTTTTGTAAAATATATAACAAGACTCAGCCCATAACAGGAATAATTTAATGTCTTTTCTGAACTGCCTGTTTGGTAAGAGATATCTAGAGAACACAAAATTGTCTGCAAATAGTCTTCCTAATATCATAGGTTAAAAAAACATTGCAGGAGAGACCCCAGTTCCACAATAAGACACCATGCAAAATGATTCATCACATCTCTCTCTCTAATTTAGCATCAGCACTATGGTACCTGAAGGATTCATGGAACAACTACTGTGATTTTTTTAGCTGTGTTTAACCCAAAAAAGGCTCCTAAATCTCTATATAATTGAGCAGGAACAAAACCAATTCCCAACTAAATACCTTAGGTACTAAACTAAATGTATCATGCAAGGCTAGACTGGCCTACAACAAAAAGGGAAATAATACACCAAGAAATGTTATGAAATACATGTGTAAGATGGCAGATTCCATCCTACTTTCCTTTATTATATATATAAATCTCTTTTTTTCCCATTAAAGATCATATATTCACAGAGAGGAAGGCATCCTTGTTTGTGAAATCTCAAGAAAGCTGTAGGTTTTTTAGAAAATTATGGAGATGGGAAGGCCTCTGACACACACATGGGCTAGGTTCTCTAGAAGCTACTTACTAGTAACTCTTAAAAGAATCCAGACACAAAACCCCCTGAAAAAACAGACTGCAGCTGAATTTACCTGATTCTGAATTCACTTTAAATTTCAATTATCTTTTATCTTGGAAAGAAAGATCTCTTACTATATCTCGTTCTAAGGTCACTTTTATAAAGAAGATTTGACTGTTAGGTCAATCTTGGCTGTAAAATTATTCAGATGAAGCCATCATTTCACCAAAGGGGGAGCAGTCGGATTTCAAATAGTAAGAAGAGGGACATTTACTCCCCCCAAGTGCTTAAGGGCTGACCAAAACTACACTTGTCATATTTGGAGTCACACTAGAAAATCCAAATACATATACATATATCCTTTCACTGGAATTAAATTTTAAAAGTGGCCGAGGCCCAGCTAGTTGGTAGTTCATGACTGGCCCCCAGGGTCCCACCACACAGGCAAAGAAGCTCTGACAGCATAAGTTAGCAATAATCAAGGAACATTTCTCTCCTAGGTTAAGAGGGTTGTAGTAGAAGGTAAATATTTTAGAATCATCTAATTACCAGAATATCCATCTCCTGGATTTTCAGGAAGCCACCTGAAAAGAGTGCAAAGTGATCTGAAGGAACTTGGCATCTTAAAAGGCATGAAAACTTAACCCAAATTGATATGATCATGCATAGCACATGATTTGAAAAGACATACACAGAACATTATTACTCCTATAGTACTGATAATTGAGGCACTGAATTAATTGGGGGTACATTATTAGCATAAAGACTCCCTACAGCCTTGATCCCATACAGACTTTGATCATGCCAGTTCAGAGTAGACTGAATACACAGAGAAGTTGTAAGTAATTTCTCTAAAAGTATAATCAAAGCTGGAAGGTTAATTTCTCCTTGGGCATGGAAACAGAATACCAGAATGCAGTTCATGGTTGCAGAAATTCCAAAACTATACCACATCTACAGCAAAAAAAAAAAAAAAAAAAAAAAAAAAAAAAACAACACTTGTTTTTGTAAAACATAAAACTTTAACAGTCCAACCAATGAAGGAATAGATTCTCATTACCTGAAACACAAATTTTAACACAGTTAATCATACAGTTCTGCCACATACAAGACAAAACTTTAGGAGCAGTCTAGGGTATGAAATAACTTCAGAATAGCTTGGGTTTTTTTTTTAAATGGCAAGATAAATTTTACAGCTTCAGTTTTGCAGCCACCACAGCTAAAAAAAAAAATCTTAATACAGGGGTAAATTGGTACAGGACTGCATTTTTAATTTTACAAACAGAAACTGATTTTTTTCTTTCCCACATCACCAAGTCGCTCTGAACAACCTAACATGCCTAACAGATTCTCCAGACAATCATTTAGGCAGTAGAGTTTTACATGCTACTCTTCCATGTCACAGAGGCACAATTGTTTCAGGCCTCATTTACAAAATTGCAGTGGACAGTCTGGGATCTAGAATGTTTATATACTATTGAGACCAAAGCACAATCTATATCATTAAAACTATCTGGCTCTGCTTAACTCCCAGAAAATGTCATGGTTGTATGCAGGTTAGGACTCTCCATTCTGCCAGACCCTGAATGCCATGTCAGTTCTCTTGTCACTTCAGCTCTGAACCATTTAGGAACTCAGGCTGCACCAGCAATAGTAAACTAAACATGTTTGGAACTATTTTCTGGCACTAAGGTCATACTGGCATAGAATGCTCCACACCTACACTACTCAAACCCTCTAAACAGGATAGCTGCATCCAGATTGTCTATCAGGCCCTAGGCACATACCCATTCTTCAGCTGTGCTTGGTAGCTCTTGGCTTGGGAGAATGCCACATGGCACCTTCCAGTACCCAGAAATGTTCCCTGGCACATTAAAGTTACATGCAGTCTCACATTCCTGTCACAAATTTGGCAGAAGCCTGTCGCTCACCAGCAGCATTTATCACTCAGAGGATGCAAGAGCACACTGTTTTGAGTTTAGGTCCAGACACATCAGGATGAGCCTCTGGCCCACACCTCATGTTTCTGCTTTATGCCTTTGATTCTCCCAGCAAAGAGCATAGAAGGGAGAAGCAGTGGTACACTGACCCCAATTCCTTTTTTAGCTCATTGTTTGACTGCTCGACACCAGGATAGAGGATAAGGGGGAGGAAAGTTGTAAATGTGAAAATCCCTAACAATACACCACTGTTGTTAACTTGTTTTCTCCTCCTTCACCTGCACACTCATATTGATGGGAATTCCTAGCAGTGCATCCAAACTGCATTTTACACCTGCAAGGCAGTCTAGGAGTCTCATTCTGGTAAAAATATAAGAAAGGAATCCACAATGGACTCAGAATGACCTTATTCCAGGAAAATATTGCTAACAGCTATAGCAGCATGAAAGTCTTTAACTTTTTAGCAGAAAGAACACTTAGAAAAAAAGCAGTCCTTTTTTGATTCAAAAAAATCAAAAGGTAGGCATAGGTATGAAAATCCTCCACATCAAAAAATACCTACATTTAAGTTTCATAAACAGGGACTATGGAAGAAACTTCATATTGTACAGAAGGAAGCCAGAAGTGACTGGGTAGGAAAAAAGAGTTAATCCCACCAAAACAAAACAAGTTGAAATTAAAGACAGCCAAAGCCTTACTGAACTGACACATTTCTCACTTCTGATTTCCCAGTCATCACAAATCAAGGAGAAAGAAGCCTTCTTAGGTGAGAGGAACCTAGTTAAACATTGGAAATTTGTCCCACTTAGAGATATTATTTTCCATAATTAATTAAATGGTCTCTCCTGAAAAAGAAGAAATTTCTGTCTTGTGAGAACAGGTCAAGGATGAGAGTTGGATATCCATACCCATGATGAAGAATATGCTGGAACCAGGAACAACCATAGTGCCAGTCATACTATCTCTGAAAATCCCTTGAAAATTAAAAAGAAAGGAATGTATAAATCAGGAAATTTAAACAGAGAAGAAAGGAACTCCAATGCCTCATCACAGCTGAAGCAGGGCAGGAGACACATTCTATTCATCTCTGAGACAAAGTTTCAGCTTCTGGAAGGCTGAGGTAATAAAAATCAAACTACCAAATGCTGTCTTAAACCTCCTACTCACAGCTCACAAGCCTGTAGGTAGGTCAAATTGTTTGATAATGTATTCAGAGCTTCTAGGAATTGAAGTCTTTACCTGGATATACTAATCTGAAAGATTAGCCAGCTTCCAATTGCAGCAGAGAGAATTTTGTATCACTTTGTTTATGGATCAAATGGTGGCACAGCACCATTTCCACACCTAATCATTACAGTGAAGTTAAAATGGTGCTCTAGTCCACCTGAGCATGGGAAACTGTAACAGAAGATACTTGGAGTCACAAAGAGTCCAAACTACAGGACTATATACTGGAATACTCATAACCAATTTTAAGTTAAATTTCCCACAGTTAAATCACATTACGGAAAAAAGACTGTCTTACAAACAAAGAGACGCAAATGCCCTCTGTCAATTTAAAGATAAAATAGTATTGAATTTTATCATTTGAACTATTATTCAAGAAGGACCCCTTTTTCTTTCAAACTTGAATGTATCTGGTTTACCATTGGTTTCTTATGCAATAACAAAGGAACTGATTTCTTGGCCGCAGTCACAAAAAGATGAAGGAAAATTGGAATGGTACAGCTATGGGGCTGGGAGGAGAGACTCAAGCAGATATCTTAACCAATGCCAGTACAAACTAAAACACCTATAAAAACAAAATGCAATTAATATTGTGTATTAGAAATAAAATTAATAAAAGAAAAAGGAGGAAAGACATCAATTCAGTTCATGTGAATTGAGCTCCTACCAGCTGTATCCTGCAATTATAGCCATTAAAAGATCACAAAGATTTGGTAGCAGACTGTAATACCTTCTTTACACTTGTACATGGTGGATGAAGTGAATTACAGGCAGTGCAGGTCAAGGAGGTCTAATTTCAGCTGCATTGTCTTATGTGTGCAGAAATCAATGAACCACAAACTTGTGGTCAACCACAAAATTAAAAATAAGAAGAACTCAAGTCAGTTATACTATAAAAGTAGTATTTTTTATTCTTCATTTACTATTTCTAGTGATGTGGTTGACTATGTACTCCTTTTATTTCAGTGAATAGTTCTAAACTTAGATCCCAACCCATGGATCTCAAATGAAATATAAAAAAGGAACAATAATCCATATGAGTATAATCCACAATTAGAAACTATCTAGCTATCTTCTTAGCACACTGTAAAATGTAACTTTATTTTAAATTGAACTGATTTTAAATATGGTTACTGCAATAAGCAAAGACAGACATCTGCAAATACAGAATAAACTCCATTGCAAATGCTCCTCCACATACTGTGGAGGGTTCATTAAGTAGTAAATGCATATATTATGATTATTCACTTCTTCCCAAGGCCATTTCCATTCTTTGGAAACATTCTTTTAGACATTGAGCTATATCAAACAGAACTCATTTCTGTAGCCAGAGGAAGAAAGTTTCATATTCTCCAAAAGACAATATGTGGATTTTACCCTTACAAAGGTGACCAATTAGTCTTTTTATCCTGAACACAACCTAAGCATTGAGTGAATACAATATTATACCAAATTCAACATAGTTACTATCAAATCATCATCAATATTTCAGCATTGTAAAGACAGTAACATAGAATTGGGTTTTACTATGACATTTGGTACTATACTATAAAACATAAATTATGCATAAAATATTTTGAAGTCAAATGAGAGAAGTTACTTTGTCAATAATTAGGGTAATAAAAGAACAGCAATTCCCCATGTTTTAAGTGTTTCCAACAGCATTTGATTCTGTTTTTATTGGTTCTATTCCTATTTCTTTATCCCTGTAGTTAAGATGAAAACATAAAATGAAGGGAAGTTACAGCTCTATAATACATGAATAAAATAGTGATTTTTTTTTTCTCCTGATATTTTTCCAAATTCTTTTTATGTTAGGGGATAAAGTTTCTTTAAATAAAGCTGTATTTTCAGGATAAAAAAAAATCAAAATAAAAACATTTGACAAACTTCAGTCCAAGCATAATTATTTCACAATTGTTACTGAAAGAAAAAACCCTAACTCCCAAAACTAAAGGACTCGAGTATCTTTTAAGAGTAGTAGAAGCTGAGTCGTATAACATTGTTTAGGCTAGAGAGGGCTTGGGAGGATGTCAAAGTAAGTATACAGTGGGAGGGCGTAGAGAAGGCAAAGCCAAACTCTTCTCAGTAGTGCCCTGTGGTAGGACAAGAGGTAATGGACATGAAGTTCAACACATTAAATCCCATCTGGAAATAATAAAATGCTTTTTATTGCAATTATTATGGAAGACTTGAGTGGGATTGCCCAAGATTCAGAGCGTCCATTCCTGGAGGTACTAAAGATCTGACTGGACAACCTCTTTTAGCTGACCTCTGCAGATCATGTCCTGAGGTCCCTTCCAACAACAACCTTTCTGTGATACACATTAATTTTACATGAAGATGTGTGGGAGGATAGAATGCAGGAAAATAGAGATAGTGCTGAAGGAGCTGTGAGGAGGAAGGGTCAGGTGGTTGTGCAAGGGACAAGGAGGAGTCAGCCAGCCACACAGGACAAAGAGAAAAGGTGTCAGGTCAGTGTTGAAAGGAGATGTCCATGAGAACTCACAGAGAAGGTATCAAAGTTTTGAACTAAGATAATAAGCTGGTGCCAAGCACTGATGCTGACAAAGATGTATTCTTTTTTTACTAAGAGGTCCACCTCTTGATGTCACGCATCAAAGTACATAAAACAGAAAACTCAGCTGTAATTTTTTTTTGCCTTCAAATCCAGAGAATTGAAATTGACCTCTTCAACTATACAGAGCTTCACCTACAAAAATTAATCTAGACACCAGTAAGCAGATTGCATGAAGAGTAACTCACTGATGGAATGATGGAGTAAATATACCCAGTCAATATACCCAATCCAAACCAATATATATATGTAGGGTATACCAAATATACCCAATCCAAACCAACCAGGTTTCTTCCTTTCTAATACATGTAAGGTAAGTGCACCTCATATTCCATTCTACACACACTTCCTCAGAAACTTAGAGCTAGGATGCATTAATAACATCCCTGCTTCTGGCAGTCCTAGAGAGACATGCATGAGATACACTGAACTGCATTCAGTACTGCCATAAATTCCTCCCATTAACCACAGGGTTAAGAGTAACACAACTGGTCAAAAGTTGATCAAATGACTTGCACCAAAGTAAGACCACAATACACAACTACCCAAAAAACTTGCCACACACCTATTTCTTTTCTCCTGAAAATCTAAATGCTTGTGGTCCAGATGGCAAGACAATTTGAACAATTTCATCCTTTCAGTTTGTGACAATGTAAATAACGGACTGACTGGGGCAACAGAAGTTCTATCCCGCTAAAAGATAACTGTCTAATTTTCAGAGGCTAAAGGAACTTCTAGGTACCAGAACTGCTTACCATGAAGTTGTTTATGAAGAACATCACCTTTAGCAATGACAGACTGCAAGTGGAAAACAAAGGGAACATGCAATTCCAAGTGAAGAAAGTAACAGATAAGGAGAGTTACTAAATTAGTACACCTTAAATTAGTCAATGAGAAAATACTACTCTCAAAGAGATATTAGTAAAAGGGAGGAGAAAAGAAAAGGAGGAAAGAATTACTCTTGTCCAACCATCTCACTGCTTAAGAATCTAAGTAACAGTAGCAAGTAGTGAACATGATTGATCACAAATTCTTTGGCCAAGCTTCAGCTCCAGAAAAACTTGCAGCTGGGAATATTGTTGCCAGAAAAGACAATGCTTATGGTGAGAATTTAACTGTGAAGACTTTCACAATATATGAAAAGGACCTGTGGAATAATCTTATTCAATCACTTTCTCTGAGATATGAAAATCTCAAAGGTGTAGCTGATTTTGAGGTTAGTTCAGTTTGCTTGGGAAATTGTGCAGTCAAGTTTTACATCTCTTCAGTCATGGATATTACATCATCTCCCTTGTCAATCTTTTGCAGAGCTTGATTACCCTGTGATTTTTATCCATAATATCCAACATAAATTTCCTTGTTGCATTTTGTATTTGCCCCCATTTTCCCCTTGCTGTGCACACCTAATAAGACTGGGGCCCTTTTTAACACCAAAAGAAATAGTTTAGTTAAGGACACCTTAATGAGATTCTGGTTAGTGCTCTTTTCTTCTGTCTGAACAAACAGCTCTTTCAACTTCTCGTATGTCAGTGCTCCAGCCTCTTAATGATCTTGCTGTGTTTCTCTCTTCTGGATTTTCCCCAGTTGGTTTGTATCCCCTATAATGAAGTCCAAAACTACCAGTCTGAACAGAGGTGAATAGGTACTTCCCCCAACTTGCTGGCCATGTTTTCTGTTGACCTTCTCTGCTGCAAGGGCACATTGCTGACTTATGTTCTCCTCACAGATGGCAGACAGGTTAGCCAGCTACAAATGAGCCTTGGTAAATCCAGGCTGATGCCTTCATTCACATTCTTGTCCTTTATGTACTTGGATATGCTGTCATGAAGAAAATACACATACCCTGATAGGGCTGAAGATATTAAAAAACTGAAGATGATTCAAGAAAGAAATAAAAATTTTGCATTCTTTATTCTATACATGGTTTAATATAAGTCCAATATTATAACAGCTGTCTTTCAAACCTTGATCTTACTTCCTTATTCATAGACTGAAGTCTAGATATTTTCCATCAATTCACTACTGTGAAACCCTTGGAATTTTCCAGTTCTCTTCTAAAATGGAGAGCATACCACATTGTAAATAAATACTACCTGGATAAAGCTGGAAGGCTACTAATGTTCTGTGCTCTCTCTTCATGTTCCCATGACCTGAACTTTTTTCCCATTAATTTTAAAGTGAAGTTGTTTTTTTTCTAAGGCCTAGAATTATGAAAAAGACAGTACATACAGGATAGGTAATATTGTTCTTTCTCCTCAGGTTAAATACGTTAAATACTTACAAACAAATAAACATACATTGCATTGCCAGAATTAGGCACCTCAGCTAACACTCAGCAGAGTAATCTAAGCAAAGAACACTATGCAGTGCCTTAAATCTAGTCAAGAGGAAATTCCAAGACATACACGTTTCTGAAAACCTCCTCTTCTTTCAAGGATAAAATACCTTAAGACTAAAGAAAGATGCCCTCGAGTTACAACCCATAGATTGGAGGGACTTTCAGAAATATAAGTAGGCATCACCCCTTCCTAAGAACTCAGAAAAGCTGACTCCTTTCCTTTCAAGGTGCTCAGTGGTGGTGGAAAATAATTAAAAAGGGCATTGAGAGCATTCACCTGGAAAATACCCTGACCTCCAGTCCCTTAACTAGCAAATGATTGTTTCTGTATTTTATCTAGAATTAACCAAATATATACAATCGTAAGAATAATAAATCCTGACACAGGCTTTGCAAGAGAACATTTAAAGCATGAAAAAGAACAAGGATTTTCTCTCCGAAACCTATAACAAGTCTCTATGATAAAACCTACATTGAATTATGCAGGAGATTCTGCAAATGGCTTGTGGTTTTGATGACAGGTAATTTATTAAAATCTGTCAAACAAAAGTAAGAAATACAGAATTTGTGGCAAGATATTAATGAAAAAAAATCTATGGAGTTACATCAAAGGAAAATTACGACATCTAAATTTTACCTGCAGTAGCTTTCAAAAGTTATCCCAGACATGTGCCATATTTTTATGATTGACTTTTCTTCGATGTAAGATTGAGAGATTACTAGATATCAGAAAGCATAAAATAACTATTATCCTACACTCCATAGGAACTTAAATCCTTACAGATCAAGTAATGTTACAAGTAACATTCAGTTCTTTAAATTACTTCATTCCTTCACTACTTCATTCATAAGTAATAATAACATTTAATTCTACTACTCTAATCCAGGTGGTTCTACTACTTGTGGTCCTCCTTGCGCAAAGCAGGAACAGAACCTTTTACAGCCAGCTCACAAGAGAAGAGAGAATGGTCCAAGGACCTGGAACCCTTCAGCATTAGGTTGGTTGTTACCAAATTAATAGAAAAAGTGAACGGAAGCAAGCTTAATTTAGTTGTGTAGATTTTAGCTCTGAAAAGAGCAGAAGTTATACTCCCATAAGAGTACAATTGTGCTGAGAGCATATTAGACAAAGCTGGGAACAGGTATGGGAGCTGTATTAACTTAGAATTCTAAGGACTGAGACATTTCCTTATGGGATTAAAGGGTTAAAGCAAGAGATACTCTCATTGCTAACAGCCTGGTCTGTCAGAGTTCAAATTTACCAATTATCCTGAAGCCAGCTGTCCATACTATTCCATTCTAAATTTAATAGTCTTGAGAAAATGTTATCTTTCTAAATTAAAATTATTTGCAAAGGACAAGGTAAACCACTATCAAGTAAGATATCCACTCAGGCGCACACATTCATCTTTCACTCTCACTGAACACAGTATCCCTGCTTTTACTACCTCACACTATACACTTGTTCCTGAAGAGCAGTACAGCTTTAAAGACTGTACTTTTATCCATCCTTTTCAGCATTTTTATCCATTCCAGCTTTAATCCCTTTCTCCTACTTCATTTCTCCTCGTGATAAATCAGAAACTTCTGATAGAAGCTTCCATTATCCAGATGCATATGAATTTGGACGCCTACAGAAATTTTTCAGATTTATTACATGCTTGCTTTACCTTGAATTCTGCAATTTCTGATCAACTAATTTTAAAGTATTTGCTCATAAGTTAATGGATAGTCTTGCACAGTCATCTTTATTACAGACTAAAACTGAAGTTAAGTTGAAAGCATCACCCTTCAAATTTGATTTTAGGGCAAAAGATGAAGATAAATAGAGAATAATTCCACACTAAAACTTGGTCTGATAATATATTAATAATATGAATGAGATGAAAAACATTAATTATCCATGTAGGACTTCCTCAGATCTTAAACAAAAATTTTGAATAGTTGATCTATTAATAAAAAAAAATATAATTTCAAACCATCTTCTGAACATTGATCCATTTTAAGTCTAACAAAGAACAACAGCTTGGATTTACTTTGACCACAACTGTCCCACTTTAGAAGGAAAATCTGACATATAGAAGGTTTTGGGGTGATGGGTAATGCTAGATCCATTTAAATTAAGCTTTAATGTATTGGTTAACTTGTTATCAGTCAACTGTATGACGTTTCACTGACATTGCTTCTTGTCATTTCTAATACGCTGTCTATTACGCTTTCCGGGAATTTTCAATCACGCACTTCGCTATTCATAAACACCAGAATAGGAAATAGTTTAATACACCTGCCATGGGATAATGTAAAACAAAACTAATGCATGATGCACTCATTCCAACTGTTTAAATATCATACTCCTCTCAGAATAGCAATGCAACACTCTGAAGATGTGCTTCAAGTTCCTGTTGACTTCAATATCCTTGGTAATGTACTAAAAGGGAAACATCTCTAAGATTGAGAAGAATTTTATTTCTCAGGTACAGCCTCAAGAATCATCATCAGAAGGGGCTTTTTTAGACTCACTGAAAACTGCATCTTCAATATGGAACAACAAATAGGACGGTTCTCGCAGACCCAGTGTAAAAAGATCTATTTCAAAACATGAGCACCTAGATATAAAGTTTAAGTTATAATCAGCATGCTGGGTGCTGCAAATAATCACTAATTTTCACTACAGTGAAAGCCAGATTATCACTAGGTTTGATAAAACTTCTGAAAATTAAATGGCAAACCTGTACACAAGGCATAATTTTATCAAGAGAAAGCAGCACACATTAGACCAGCAATCCTCTGCCATGAAAAAATTTTCACCAATCTGAGGCTCTCCCTTAATTTAAAAATATTTTTAAAATCATTGAAAATATGTCACTTTACTGTCTTAATACATCATTTAATTAAAAAATACTATCATTATCTGAGATGCCAAGAATAGATCCTGGTGTATAGTGCTAAATCAGCTACATGTTCAAGTAAAAAAATTTACTCCAACTACCTGCAGGTACTGACATATTAGAACTCCCCTGGGTATTTAAAAACAAAATGAACCAGGCACCAGGATGTGTCCCAGCGACCAGCTGAATAAAATACACTATTTTTAATACAGATATCAGAGAAGAACAAAAATACCAAGATGCACCTACTGAAAGTTGAATGGAACTGAATACAAAAGTGTAGACATCTAAGGAACTTTAAATAAATATGAACTACTAGCCCATACTAAGAGATGTGAGAAGAAATTACAATTTTGGTACACACTTTCGTCATTTTGAGAAAACTTTGAGATAAGCTGTTGGGAACTTTTCTATTAGTGTCACTTGCCAATATCATGGGTTAGTATTGTAAACTGGGACTAAGAGTATTCTTACAGTATGTTGCTACAGAATTTAGGTTCTCAGAGCTTTCTTGAGATCTCTCAATTCTTTTGATAGTGTAAGAAGTCTATACATAGAGTGGTTATCTAAAGAATCAGATACCAATTTGTTAACACCCAGTATTCTTTACATATTTTGTTTTTAATTTTTTTTTCTTTAAAATACTCTTGGTTTATCAAAAATGTTTGTGTTTAACCCATTTCTGCAGATTATCAGGGTTTTATCATAGTCTAACCCTGTTTTATAAAGCATTTCACAATAGTTTCTAGTTTTTCAGTATCTGTCAATTTGACTAAAGCAATTTTAGTTTCTTCCTCCAGAATGAAAATACTGCACAGAATCAAACTTTGGCATTTCTCCAAGTGACAATTTATTTCAAGATGCTGAACAAAGGAAACAAACAGGTTAGAGGAATATGGAAACTCTCAGACTGGACTTTGTTAAGATTGGCTTGGGAGTCAGTCACAATTAAATGCATCTTCCTCCTTGTTTTACTGTTTGTGTAACGCTCTGGCTACTAACATTAAACAGAGACTAAAAATGGTAGCTTATTCTATCAAATTTTAAAGTCTCTTATCTAGTAACACTTCAATCCATGACAACATTCATGTTCAAGCTAATGCAATGTTTGGTTTTTTCCAACATTAAGGTCTTACAAATCACAGTAGCATTTTATTTACTTCAATCTGATTATATACTTAAAATTTAAAATTTTGCATATTCTGCATTCCTTTCATTATCCAATTGTATAATTATCTTTTAAGATGGGACCTAGTTTTACGTAAATTATCATTCATTAACAATGAATGTTTTCTGCTCAGGTTCTAGACTATGAATTATTTTTTTGTTGTTTGCAATATATTCCAAGTTAAATGATAGTAAAATATTATATTAGAGTGAGAGAAATCAATATTTATTGTCATGTTTTTCCCCTTCTGAGAGCTATCCACCATACCAAGGGATGAGTTCAATTCTTCAGTTTTCTTTAAAGAAGAATTCTCAGATACAGCAAAAATTTTCAAGCTAATAATCTTCATAAATAAAACAACCAGCATATATATACTTTAAAAAATTAGTTATGCAGCATGAATTCTGAAATTTGCATTTTTTGGGTGGAGAAATTTTACCAGGTCTTCTCCCATTGTTCATCAGTCAGATACAGTGAGAATGTATCTTTCACGGTCAAGACGGACTTTTAAAAGTGTTGAATGCACTGACATTCTGAGACTGTTTCTCTACTTGGAACATATTACTAATGCAGAAGTTCCAGTGCAATACCTGCATCATGCATGTATATGCTGGATGTGAGCAAAACAGTGCTTTTCATGGCACTGAGGAATTCTCCCATTCACACTGCAGAGTAACTAATCAAACCGATAAAATTAGCTTCACTCACTGAATGATTTATTGGTCCATTTTAGATATATTTATATATACACACATAAAAATAAATGCCTTTTTTCTCCTTTTCAATCAAAAAATTTTTGATTCCAACTTTTCAAGCATATTCATGCATGGTTTTTTTTGAGAAATCCCTTAAGTCTTAAAATTTCCAAAACTATTTCCATACTGCTTGACTGCAGCATTCCCTTCATTCTACTATAATAATCAGATTTTCTTTTATAAACAGGAAGTTCCCCGAGTGTACTATTTACACACTAGTGCACTCTAAGACTCATCCTATCATGCAGAATTAAATAAATCACGGTCTTCTGTACAAACCATACTAAAAAGCTACTGCCCATCAGTAAAATGCAGACTCAGATATGTTCTCTCTAACTCCTCTTCTTTATGGATGGTGAATTTAACAAGTGCTCTACCAACATGGCCTATAATGCATTCCCTCCACTCCCCAGTGTAAAAATCACATTTTGCTTTGCTCATTACAAAACTGCTTTGTTTAAGCTGCAATGTCACATGTCAGATTTCTAAGAAAGGAGATCTAGAGCAGAAGAAGAAAATAGGGGACAAGGGAAGAAAATCTGAATTAGCATATTAAGGGAAATTCACAGGAAATTAAAATAAACTTAAACGAGAAGACAGAAAAGAGGACTCAGGCAGGCAAGACATGAAATTTGAAACTGGGCTGTTCAACAGCTGGGCTGTTGAAATAATTTAAACAGATGAGGCAAAGACTGGTAGGATTAGCCTCCCAAGGTAAAATGAAGAGCTGTGAAAGGACACAAAGAAACACAGGATATTTAGAATGAAGTCTAAAGCTAAGAAAACAGCTGGACAGACTAGAAGAGCTGAACATTCATCAAGTGACAAGTGTCTAACACTTGTAAAACACCCTTCCAGAACGTGTTTTCCTAAAATGAATTCCACAATAACTGGGGAAACGTCAGCAACACTTTCAAAATAATAACGCCCATGACCACTGGCTACCTGTCCCAAGCATGCTAGTCAAGCACACAGAGCTCTGTGCAGGACATCCTGAAGTGCCATTTCTCACTGACCTGCATCAGGTTCATGTAGTTAGTGGCTTACAAGCTTCATAAGGCCAAAAGATGACTTCTTTGGCCACGAATACTCAGAGTCTTAGCCCCATGAGTTGCTATCATGCAGCTGGTCAGTTGAGACGCAAGAATTGAACAGGTCTAATGCATCTGAGCATTGATACCACAAACATGATGGAATTGCTATTTTATCACATTTTTTATAAAAGAAAAAGGAAATTATATATCTACATATAATAATGTAAAAACATTTTAAGAAATCCCACTGAAAAGACAAGAAATGGCATAAACAAGTTATGCATGCATTTTTTTCCTTATGAAAACTGCCTCAGTCTGTCTATGTAACCTACTGTAAAGGTAGTTCATGAATTTGTACAACAGAGCCTGCTAAATGTGAAGCTAAACAGAAAGGGAAATATATTCTGAACGGACTAGAGGACTGCATGGGAAAAATTAATACATTTGTATGCAGGGTAGTACAGTATTGACCTAGAGAGGCAGACCTCTTGTACCACAGAGGTTTTCTGACAGTAGGAAAGTCTCTTAAATCTAACTTTATAAGAATGATCATCAAGCATGTAACTTTCAGAATATCCACTTCATATTCTGAGTTTGAACTGCACAAGCACTATACACAGTTGCCCTGCTAGTCAGAGGAAATTGTGCTTTGCACTTTTAAATGGTTTGTGATGACAAATATTCTTCAAAGTCAGGAAGCAGGTTTTAGGTGTTTTGAATCAGGCATCTAAAATTACCCAATGATGTTGACCCTAGTGTCTCAGGGCTTCACATATCCATTTGTAAAGTGGAGTAATAATACCCTGTCATCAACAAAGGTTGTTTTTGAAAATAAATGCATTATACTTGCAAAACTCTGCTGTGAAATAAGTGAGGAAAAGAATTCTCTTCATAGAAACACCTACAAGCTGTGCGTCAAAGGCATAAGCTAACAGCTACAATGAGAAAATACTGAACAACAACTAAGAGAGCACCATCCCTCTCATATGATTAAACTGGAGTGAATTTTATCTGAAGAACACCATGTGGTAATGTACAACATTCAGTGATGCACACAATATGCCACCAACACAGCACAGTTCATAGGCAGACTATCTGCAGAGAAATGTGGGTACACAGACATAGGACTGCCTGCAAAAGCCAGTTAGGGCTTAGCATTTCTTGGCCAACTCTGTGCATTTATAATGCTCCTAAAACTAGCTGAAGTCTGGAAGAATTATAGCCACATTTGCATGACACTGAACCTCAGCTAAGAAGTCCCAAGCTAAACCCAAGCTCGCTCTGTGTAGCTCTAGGCTGGGTGTCATTGCTCCACACATGCAAATCTAAAGAGAACCATATATAGATTGTTAGGTGGCTCTGTTGATCCTGGCACAGATAATGTCATTTACAGATAACATTGGTGTGTGTTACCTCACCATGCTTTCCATTACTTCAGCATCTAAGAGATCCTAAATTTGCTCACCCCACTTTCTATGAGGCTTTGCCTAGATATAAAATCTTTAGGAAGGCGAGAGAGAATTTTTGAAGTGGAATGCAGAATATGATCTTAATCTCTGCAAGAAAGCTTTTCTACTCATTAACTGATCTATCTTTTTCTCAAGACAATTGCATATTGAGAAGGACTTCCCTTCTGTACCTTCTCTTCATATCTCCCCTAAATAAATATGTTGATTTATGCTTATGTTTTAACTAACAAAATCATGTCTCCAGGTTTTTTATAAACCAGTAAATAAGCCAGTCACTCTACTTTTCCTCACTCTTTCTGCTTTTTCATTACTTTAATTATCTTATTCCAAAGCAGCCCCACTGTAAATATGAAGCACTTATGTGTGAAGTTCTTTTGTTTACATTATAAAAAAGGCCCATCCACCACAATCTACCAACATCACCAAACCAATTAAAAGGGTGTGATCTAAAATTTCTCTCTTTACTGCCAGAAATCCCTAGTCACACCTTTTTCCTTTTTTCACTGTCATCTAAATTATTTCTGAAAACATATCAGACATCCTCATCTTCAGCTCTCTGTTCTGAAGTAGTTTATGTTATCAGGTATTTGTGCATAGGCTTTTTTTTAATGAACTTAGCTATTATCAGTCAAATCGTCCAAAAATTCTTTAGGATACTTGCTGTCATTATTATGCTAAGTCTCTGTTCATAGAAAAGAGTATACAACCCAAGCTGATGTCCATATTCTAAATAAAACATGTTTTCTCTATTTCACACTTTTCCTTTTTAATGTTGGATGGGATTATGGGTGACTTGCCCTGTTTTAGTCTAATCATACTTGCCATTGGCTCATCCTCAGGAACACCAACTTTTTCCCTAAACAAAGACATCAGTTTCTCTCTTTTCAGACTACTTTGCCACTGTATCCTTCTATCTTACTATTTTCAGCTCAATAGGCAATGCTTCCTGATTTGTGTTCTTGTATTATTTTGCCTCAGGTGATTCTCTTTCCGGCTTAAACTGGTGGAGAGAGATGGTGGTGGGGCAGAAGCTGGTGCAGAGATGTGGTGAGAAAGGGATGAATGGAAAGGTAGATTATTGGAGATGGAGTGATGGGGAGAGAGAGGCAGAGAAGGGGGAAACAGTGGGAACAGGTGGGCAGAGAAACCAAGAGAGACAGATCAGAGGAAAGGGGAAGAAAGAAATGGAGATATTAAAGAAAGACCTCTATGCTCCAAATTGATAGATTTCAGTAATGTAATATGTTAATGAACATATTTTTCTCCAACCAGTTCAGCCAGAAGTCACATATGAATAGTAATTACTTCAGCAGATGAAAATTATTGCACAAATGTAAAACTTCACCATAGACATGAATGGATTGATGATATTCATCTGAGAAAGGAGCAGTTTTAAATCTTGTTCAGTGCCTAAACAAATGAAACCTACAACCAACACATTCATAACTGCACAGTTCTGCTAAGTCTATAAAATCACAGAATACTCTGAGAAGTTCGAAGTCCTGTACTTCGAAGCCCATGCCACAGAGAAAACTGCAGGTCCACTTCAAACAGCGTTAAGGCTTCTGAACCTACCATCACAGCACTCTAACACATTTCTTACTCATTCAAAATGTTGTCGCACAAAACCAATTTAATTGAAAGTAGTGGTTCAGAAAGGTTTCAATATAGTACAAACAGAACATTCCCTTACTTTGTAACAAATTGCCTTTAGAATTCACTAAAGTATTTGTCTTCCAAATTTTGAGTCTCTGGTAATTCCACTTTCCTATGTGAAATTTAAACTAAGAATCATTCTGAACTGGGGGTTTTTCATGTTGACTTTTAAGTTTTTTAAACAGAAAAGAACAGAATGTGAAACTAAAATTGATTACAATGGGAAGATTAAACTTAAAAGTAACCTTATACCATCATTCTGTTTCCCAAGCAAGTGTCATGTCCAACACTGCTTGTACATTTTGGACTTAAAATCTTTAATCTCTTTGAATATTTTTATGTAACTCTGCATAATCTTTGGTCTGGGGAAAAGTACATGCTGGGTAAACCAGTTATTACAGAAGTCTCTTGGGATAAGACCAGAGACTTGAACCTGAACCTCCACATCAGAGGTGAATTACAGAGTTATCAGCTTAACTACTGTTTAGGGCTCTGTTAAACTCCATGCTCTTTGTGTGGTCAGAAACTTAGACCACAGCAAGTATAAAAACAGCCACAGTTCAACAAGAAAAGCTGGGGGTTTTTTTTAATTGAAGATGGCTTTTCATGCACTACTACAGACATACAAACACTTCTATTTTCTTGAAAAAAAAATATTGATTGGGAGGGAAGAGGACATGCACCTTCGACATCATCATATTATTGATGCATGCCTCTAAGGAGAGGAACTTGGCTCTTTTCACTGAAGCATAGATCTATAAACCAGACACATAACTACCTAAGTGTGACTTAGCTCATTTCAGGATTTTTCAGTGTTTCCTATGTAGAAGACATAACTCAAACTTATTTGCAAAATGTCTTCAGTATGTTTTCTCCCACTTGCATTATTTTCTGGAGGATGGTGATACCCAGTCCTGTCTCATTAGCATTGAAGTAACATCCCGCAATAGAAAAAAAAAAAAAGAGATGTGTGAAGATAAAGTGAGCAATTATTTACATTTAAGTTTTTAAGCTGTAGTGGAAAATACTGCCCTATTGAGAAATTGATAGGCTAGCTCACTATTGATTAACAGTGAAACACATAAACACAACTTGATAGTGTTTCAATTGGAAAAGAGAATCTAATAATCAAAGCACTAACAGAATTGGAGATGTGTAATATTTAGTGCAGTAACACTCAGCTATACAATATCATTAATGTGGTCAGTGTATAGTTACAGAATGCATTGCTGTTAGCCAAAGGCATTTTCTTCATTTGGAATGTGAACTAATGCTTAGGTGTGCAAGTCTTCAGCTGTTATGGTCAGAATAAATGATCCCAGCTTCAGCCTGAGAATCCATTTGAATGGATGAGGCAAACTTCTCTTTGCATACTGTAATTGCTGTATGTGCTTACTGACCCCAAAACCTGCTCAAAAAACAATCACTTGAAAATTACGGAAAAAAATCAGGTACTGTATTACATACAGCCAACTTCAGCACAGCAGCACAACACCAAATTAAGAGACATATTACACTCCAAATGAGAAGTTAAAGTCAGGCTACTTTTTCCTTTTCTGACAATTTTTAAGGTGGGTCACAAATCTCTAATCTTAATTCCAGGTGTTACCAGGTTTCTAAGAATTTTCAAATCTAGCTAAAACTTCTTTGCATGATGCCCATGAAAACTTATAACATCTTTAGAAAGAAATTCTTCATATAGGAATCAAAAATGGTTTAAATGAAAAACAACTATTTTAATCATTCCTATTATTGTCAAGTCCTGTATGCTCAGATGTGTAATAATGTACCCTAATGGAGTTGAAAAGGGAAAGAGATTTGTCATCAAAATTATACTGCATTTGCCTGCAATGATCTGAATGTTAGGCCGTGTGACTAAAATTGCAGAAGTATGCCCTGAGCAGTGCTCTCACAGTCAGGACAGCCTCCCTTGCTGCTCTGGAAAATTCAAAATAGTTCCTGACAACTCCCTACGTGAGTGTCAATTCAGCTGCTTTGAAAGGTAGCATCTGCCTTATAGTTACAGTGGAAAGAAAGCCATCCTTTGCTGAGTTCTGCATGCTTTACCTGAGGTTCATCTGATGCCCAGTAAATTTGGTAGCACAATACTGTGAAATTAATCTGGTACATAGATTGCTTTCTATGGAGCAGAGAAAGAAAATCCCCAAAGACCCAACTCTTCAGGAATATAATGAATTGTCAGTTTTAGCAAAAGGCTCATTTTCATGGGGAAAACCTCAGCTGTATTCTGGACTTTTCCAAGAATCCCAGAAGACTACAATAATGCACGCTGAATGACAGCTGCGTGGTGATACAGCACCTCACAAGTCAAATGAAACTTATCTACAGAGATGCATATTACGAGCTGACCTTCTTCAATAATTGCTCTTGATTCTTCTTTAGGAATTGTGACATCAAATGGTGTCATCAAAAATGGTGACATCTTGTTAAATTACATCAAAAATGGTGCAATTTAACAAAGTCAGATTTTCAAAGGAGATTTGGATAATTAGCTACTGAAGATTAGACAAAGTAGTAAACTTTAAAAGAAAGAAGTCTAGACATTCTGGCTCTATCCTTTAAAAAATAATCCTGAGGACTGCTTTCTCACTCTTGACTGAGCTTTTTTTAAGCCCAAGAACATATTTCACCAGAAATACCACAAAACGACTGAGTTCCTTCCTTCTGCCATTTTTCAGAGATAGTGGGTTTGGTTTTGGCATTTTCCTAAGTAGCCAGGCAAATTCATCCACACATGCTACAGGTCTCTTGGGCAAAGACCACACAACATCCAACCACCTGCATTTATTTTCTTGTCACTCTCTTAATAAATTCATTTGCCACTTCAAAGGTTTTCATCGGTCTTTGAGGAAGGTTCTGAAAATGGACCTCTACTATTTTGTCCAGGAAATTACCATGCCCTACTTTGTAAATCAGTCCTGTATCCCTGATCTTATATTTTTCATCAGTATTGTGTCTGTTCTTTCAAACTACCCAATGAATTCTGCTTTATGTTCAATTTTTCCATGCCACTTCCAGCCTAGTGCCTTCTGCATTTACCAAAGTCATTAACCTAGATATCTTATTTTTTTTCATTTGGACTCCCTGGCCTTGAAGTGAATACCTGCAGCAAGGTTCTCTTTTTCAAGCAATCTCAGGATTCTTCACATCCTTTCTTCCCCCTTTCAGGCTGGGCATCACAGTAGTAGTGGGAAAGCAAGGGATGATAATGAGAAAAAATCCTATGAAAACAATATTTGGTTACTGAGGGAAGGGAAAGAAATCTCTTCATCTCTTACCACCATCATAATTAGCTGATTTATTCCCTGGAGATTATCTACTGAAATAGGCAGCCTAACAAGGAGGATGCTCCCTTGGCATTTTAAAAACGAGACACTTCTAAACAAGTGCTTTTCTCAAAACTCAGTCTGTGTCCTGTTACAACCAGCTGAGCTTTAAAGCAAAAGAAGGAGCACAAACATTGCAACAGTTCATGTCATAGCAAAGACTACTCAGGCACTGGAGGCAGATGACAAGATTTCTGCTACTTTTACTCCTTTTATACTATTTATGTCTGTGTAACTCTTTCTTACTTGAATGACAGAGACATAGATGCTCAGTGCTGAAGCTCCTCTCTTTGTTTGGTTAGGCAGTAGCAACACAGTAAGTACCACAGACCAAGAACAGCCTCCCTTCTGAAGTAACTCATTAGTTCTGGTCCACAGCTTAAGTGAGAAAATCATACACATCCCATTTATGCCTCAAACTATCTTTCTAGGGCATAAGAGGAAACATTCCATCACTAGGGAATGACCTTGCTGTTTCCCACAAGAGAAGAGAGGAAATAACATCTTTCCCCTACACATAGCTCTTTCATTTCATCTTCACACTTGACTTTCAACAACTAAAGTTTGATTTTTCTTGCCTCACTTTTGCTGTTTCACATAATATAATGGGAATCTTGTGCAAATGAGTATCACTAGTCACTAAAAAGAAAAAAAAACAGGAAAAAACCATCCTCCAGTATCTTAAATTCTACATAATGTCTCATAAACATACTAGATACACATCAGGAGTTGTAGTTTTTCCTAGATTATTAGAGATGTCTCAAATTTCTTTGTGTTCAATTCACCACCATATGGGTAGTCCATATTTACAATCTCAAAAGAAATACATTTTTCTCTGGAAAAAAATACATTTCTGTGGAAATATATACATTACTATATACAAAAGGAGTGTATTAAAATTCGTTGTGATTGCAAAGGCAAGGATTAAAGTTCTGATGCTCAGTCACCCTACTAACACATCAGTATTAATAATAGTGTTAATCACATTATTTCCTTTTATTGTGCAATGAATGATCTTGAAGGCCTATCCCTTAGAATGGGGATGATTGAATAAAAACTTTTTGTTTTGAAAATCAAAGGTATTAAAAAGCACATTGGTATTTATTAAATCAATTAAATAAGGTAAGAACAGGAACAGCAGTTTAATGCTGCACCACAGAACTGCATTGTACCCATGCCTGTTCTCCAAAAACAAACCTCCAAGTATCTGAACAGATCTTTATGCATTTGAACGTATAAATGCTACTTAATTTACAGAGAATGTTCTTCACATAATACTTCATTAAGATGTGAAACCCTTGCTGTGAGATGTCATGAATGCTAAAAATTTGCATTGCTTCAAAGACCAATTGAACAAATGCACAGAAGAAAAAAATCCATTGGAGCTATTTAATACAAAGACAATACATCTGTTGTAGAAAGCTGCTGTAAATTGCTAAAAGCTGTGAGAGTACACTGGAGAAACTGTTACACACTACATGTTTGCTTTGCCACTATATTCTTCTAAGAACAGGCTCTTGACTCACAGTCAAAACTGGAGACCACTCCTATAATTTTATACTAACTATATTAATCCTGTGAAAAATGAGCTCTTTGAAGTCACCAGATGGAAACACCAATTCAACACAAACTTCTCACCATAATCTCAGAGTGCTTCAGTCAGCATTTTTAAATGCAGATATTAAAACCCTACCCAGTAACTGAAGTACAGGGACAGTAAACTCATTAATGCTGTGAAGCAGTCAGATACCATAGTGACAAACATCACCAAAAAAAAAAAGCCCGGGAGAAATATTAATCATTCTTTTTCTAGAGAAGAGTTTGAATTTTGTGCATAAAATGAGGCTCAGGGGTAAACACTGAGTATTAAGGCAAAAATACTGAATAACTGCTTATTTAATGAGCACTGTCTATCCTGGGCCACAAGTGAAGAAAATACTACAGATTGCGTCATTAAAATAAAAACATGTAATGCCTGCATTCAGTGGGATACATAAAAACTTCACTGGCAACCTTAATGTTATCATTCATAAAAAAAGAAAACTAAAACACCTGAAATTTCACCCTGTAGTGTCATCTTGGAAAACTTGACTAGATAATTTATCATAAGCACTTCTTCCACTTAAACTAATGTCATGACTGGTGGCCCTTTATTAACCACTATTATAGGAATTTATTTTAGCACTAAAAGAAAAGGAGACCGTTTGCAAATGCATTTCACAAATATAGCAAGGAAATATGAAAATGTCAGGCTTTGAATGAAAACTATTTCAGTACATATATATTTTCTTTCAATTCTGCTGAATGATTTTTTCTTTATTCTGCCCTGTTCCTCATAGCTCATCTCCTAAACTCCTCTCGCTGTCCTCAGTGCTGCTAACTGCCATGGTCAGTCTAAATTCTTATTCCTAATCTCAATGCTTCTACCCATTTCCTTTACCAATCATTTCTTTTCAGAGTTTAACATACAGCCTGCTTGCAAACCACCCCAAATACCTTGATTCAGGTCTTCTCCTGTCTTCTACCCCCATTTCCTCACCCAGAACATATGCTTATTCCATACCTTTAGAGGCTTTATTTTCTGCTTATGACACGATGCCTCTCTCTCTGAAATCACGACTTGCATGGTCTACATGAAAGTAGGAATATAGGGGATAGATTTAACTGTTGTGACAGGCAAACAACAGATTTGTAATATGTATGTATAGTACACGTCGTATGCTTTATTTGGTCCTTTGAAGCATTACTTGTGCACATTATGTGAGAATATCCCAGGCAGATCTACCACTTGGTTATGCAAGAGACTGCTCTGCACTAAATGTGCACAAAACAGGAAGCGGGGTGATTGCAAATCACTTATGAGCATATTTTGACAAATTAACTATCCAGATGACAAGAAGGACATGAAAGTGCATAAATAATTACTTGAGAAAGCTGAAAACTAAAAATAAGCACAAATTATGTTTTTAAGAAACCTTACCAATGACTTAATTGAGATTCTGGGGTCAAACTGCTAATACGAATATGCTGGGGATGTTAATTTGCAAAAAATAACCTAGAGATTCACTGTTCATATGGAGTGACATCTAAAAATAGAAAACAATGACCCTAACAAGTCAGTAAGTAAACACTGAAAACATTAAACTCAGGAGTTAATTTTCAGAATACCAGTAAAAACTACACTGGAAAGTATTATCATGAAGGTTTAAAATTCAAGCAATATGCAGTGCTGAAGCAAGCAAAATTCAAGCAATATGCAGAAAATACCTAGTCCAAAAGACAGTCCCAAATGTGATTTATAAAACTCTTCCTTTTTCTTATTTTCTCCAAAAGGCATCTATCTCTTGGACACGTCTCATGCTGTGACAGTGTGAATATTTAACAACTTAACCTATTTCAGCACTTATCCAGGCTATGAAGGATTAGGAGAAAATCCACATACCAATCACACCATTCCCACAGGAGAAAGAAGTTACTAATGTGTGAATTCAAAGACTAAGTGTAATATTTTGGTTTTGTAATGACTAACATGCCAGAAAAAGATGTACAACACAAAAAACTGTCCAACTCCAGCAAAAGAACCTGCAGTGGTGTAAGAGGCTATCCACTCCCAGCTGAAGGGCTACACAAAGTTTCTGCCTGAATTTCATGAGACCCCAATGAGCCCATTTCTCCAGCCTCTCTCAGTCCGGGTCCCTCCTTACAGCAATTTCTCATATGAATGTTTCTGCTGCAGTTTGGTGTCATCTACAAACCTGCTATATGCAAAATGTTGCAATCAATACTGGCCCTTGAATCCTGAGGAAACTCTCTAGCAGATCCTAGCAGTTGGATTTTGTACTGTCAATCACACCCTCTCACAGTCCAACCAAGTTTCAACCCATCTTATCATCCTCTTATTCATCATAAGCTTAGTAAATCCATGCTGGCTATTGTTAGATGTGTTCTCACCCTTTGTGAGAGCAGAAGTTACATGCATAAGGATACACTCTGGAACCTTCTCGAGGACTTAGAATACACTGATGAGCCAGGTGACACCAGAACCATCCTTTTGCTCTTCCAAACCATGGGCACGACTGTGGTAACAGCATTGCAAAAGTCCCATACCTTCTTGGTGCTTTCACATGGTCCTCACAGCACTAACTCCATCATCCCACACAACACAACCAACAAACTCCAACTCTCTTCCTACCCACCCAACCCACCCCTTTATAGCACTCATGCTTATTGGACACAGCTGTGGCCTATTAAGGGCAGGCCTGCTCCTAATCTTTAGTGATTAGTACAGCTGCAACTCCTCAGGGGTGAGACTGCCTTCTGCACTATCTCTATTTTCTTACATTCTATCCCCCCACACATGACATTTTCCTTTTTCAGTCATCAGAAACTTCCCATGTTTGATACAATCCTCCAAAAATTAACAGTGACCTCACAGTAATATGGGTTCCTCAAATGTAAATGTTCCCCTGATCTTCCTCTACTGTGGGGACTGTTTCAAAAGCTGGCAAGTCAAACTTTATAACCAACTAACCAAAGCAGAAAAGATAACGAGTCATTGCCTTGTCCATGAGCTTTGTCACTGGGTCTTCTGCCCCACCAAGCACTGAGTCCATATTTTCTTTTGATGTCAACGTATTTACTTTTGCCTTTCCTATCTTCCTAAGTTTCAACTCCAGCTCATGTTTTCTAATTTGTTTCTTGTACACTTGGAGCATTTTCAATAAACCTCATGTGATACAACATCGTGCATTTGAAGCAATTTTCATGTCTCTCTAACTTCAACCATCCAGAATTCTGCCCCTTGGCCAGCTAATCTACCGATCATCGATCAGTACCTACTTTCTACTGCTTCTGAATTAACCCAAACCAGCTATACAACACAGAAGGAAAGAAATTCCACCTAAATTTAGCTTCAACCTACCTATATATAATTTTTAATATATTCTACATATACTTTCAATTACAATTGTTTTCCTGTTCTTCAATGTTTACCTACAAAAATATTTAAATAAGGGATGTGTTTCATCTTAAAATAATTCAATATCTACTTTGGGGTGAGCTCAGGCACTCTCTATGCCCCCTAACTGACTAGATCTCCATTACCTGTAATAGGAACTTAGACACCTGGCACTGACATCAACACCTACAAAGACATAGCTACCACTGGCTGTTTTAAAGAGGAACTAAATTGCACTCAAGACATCATTTTGAACATTTTTTTTCTTGCTCTAGAAAATGTATGTGCAATACATAGGAAACAGTGTAAAATGATTATAATAAAAGTATAACCTTGTGGAATTAAATCTCACAGAACCTTTCTCACAGTAGATACCTGTACATTATTAGAAATTCATAGATGTTAAGTGAGGTGCAGAACACTTGTTGTATTACTTCTTAATGCAAAGTGATCATACTGAAAATACTGCCACCAGGAAAAAGTAATTAAAAATAAAAAAGGCCTTCCAATAAAGGCTAGAAGGTTTAAAAAAATGTATTCCCTACTTCCCAGAAGTGTCCATGTACTTGAAAATGTCATATGAGTAAGCAGAAATTAACACTACTTACTACTTACTATTTAAAATTAAAAGCTGTCAATATATTTCACTTTCAAATATTAGTATAGGATTAGGATGTGTATTCTAACTGGAAATGGCCAGCAGAGAAATTCCATGGCAGAAGGGAATTCCAGCTGCAGAACTCTTGTATCTGTCACTTCCCCAGGTGAGCAGACTAAGCTTGCTGAAGAAAAGGCACTGTAACTGCACTCTACATTACACTGTCGCTTACAGATTATATACCAGTTGCATAAATTAAAGCAGTTTATAGGATGCTTCAACTAGTGCCTTTGTCAGGAAAATAAAAAAAAATTGCCAAAAGCTATAAGCACTCCTTAGCAGCTCATCCAGGAATGCTCATACAAACAGAAATTGAGGCAAATAAAAAAATCTACCTGTAGAGTTTTGGAAACATGGCTATGTCCTGGATCCCTACTGCAGTGACTGTGAAAACACCTGCCCTAAAAGCATCTGTATTTGTTCTTCGTGACATTTCCAACTTTCACAAGATAGCAGACCTTCCAGATTACATAATTCTTCATTCCCTTTCGTTTATTTCCCCTTTTAGTTCCACTATAACATTACTACTTAAAAAACAGTAATGTCATGTCAATGTCAAAAATTTACAAAGCAGCATTAATTCTACTGAATTACCAAACCTCTAAAATTATAAATGGGGAAATATACAGGAGGGATGGTCACAATGACTTCATAGGGTCCTCTGTGGAATTAGACACTAGCCATCTAGTGGCTAAGGATTCTATACGAATTCTAAAGGTATTGTTTTAAGTTACAGTCACTTCAATCTTCTGAAGGTTGTTCCTTACCCTCTCCTTTTGACACCTTTGTCAAACTGCCCTTACTAGTCTGCCTGGTTCCATCATAAGCTCCATCAGTCCTCCCAATACAGTCACCATATCTTGATCCTATCTATGGGCAGATAAAATTACCTTGGTAGATTTTACACTAGATCTACAGTTCTTGGTGGTCAATTTTTGCATTTGGTCTAACACTTAGGAAAATTAATAGAACATACACTTCACCAATACTCAGAAAACTATTTCTGGAGTAAGGAGATGTGAGAAGTTTATCCATTGAGTTTAAGTACAGAGCTTAAATCTGGGATCATACTGAACTCCTAGGGAAGATTTATTACACAGACTTCGTGAATTGCCTTGCCTTAACCATCTATCTATAACCTGGATATTGTTATATTGCTACCTTTACATATTGTAAATATTTCAAACTAGAGAAGAAATCTAAGGAGTTCAATAGATAAAATGTTGTCTGAACTTTGATTGAAAGCATTTATCCAAAAGAAGACTAAAAATAAATCTAAAAAGGGTGGAAGATAACAAAACAAAGGCTAAGAGAAGCTCACATATTTGCAAGGGAAAGTAGAGTCAATGCATCAATCAACTATCACTAATACCAAATAGCATAAACTAACTGTTGTCCTGATTATTAGTTTGCATTCAATACTGAAAGGCAAAAAGAAGAAAGATTAAATATGTCCTCAAAAGAATTAAATTAACTTCTCCAACAGGATAAAGAAGGGAAGTGGGAAATCTGGGAATGCTGGGCTCTGCTGAGGACATCAGTACAATCCCCTTCATTCATTAAAAGTAGTATAACTAAAATTAGAAATAAATATAGAGTTACTGGATGCCGTATTGAACTATGTAATAAATACTTTCCATTTTATTATCTGTGCTGGTTGTCTGAAATAAATACCTTGGAATTATGTGAGCCCAGAGCTCTGGAACTGCAAGTCTCACATAACACTATCTTGTTAAGTTCCCCTTACTTTAAACAATGCTAGCTGTAATGAATAACAGAAATAGATCCCTTATTCTTGTTAAGTTGGTCCATTTGTTATTCAAATTATAATATGAAAAAGCTTTAAAACTGTTAACTAAAGCTTCATAAAGTATTTCAACATTTTAAATACTTCCTGCTCTACAGGACCTACCAAGTGTGATCTGTTTTCACAAAGGAAGCTGAATGAATCAGAGGGCTGTGCACAAGGACAGAAGAGGATCTGTGTGGTTTTCAGCACACACTGAGGCCATCAGGCTAAACTGTGGCTTTGCTGCAAGCAAGACACTGCTCTGAGAAACAGATGAGGAAACAGATTGCAACTCCCAGACTGACAATCTGCTTGCCGTGTTTCTTACACTTTGGAGGAGAAATAACTTGGGCCAGGCCTACACATGGTGTAGCTGCGCTAAGTAAGGCTGAGCAAAGAACGAAACCATTCCCGGCCACAGTGCCAAGCGTGGAAGGGGAAAGAACCAGCTCCAGGCAGGCTGCTCCACCCTCTCATGCTGTGTAATGGCAGCAGCCAACCGAGAGCAAAAAAGGGCCAATTCAACCTTCCCTACTACTCTGTGCCAGTTCATATTAATTAATATTCAATCCCACAGTCCCGTTAAAAAACCAAAGCTCTTTTAACGTGTTCAGTTTAAAAAGACTAAAAATCAACGTATAACAAAAAACTATCCATTCCTGCTAGTAACATGGAAGAAATGGGCATGTGCATGGCTACATGTGGCAAAATGAGGTAAGATCTCTGATATACATTAAAACCTTCAAAGTTATTTTTCCTAAAAATTCTTTGAAAGAAATGAAGGCTGTCTCTATCCAACAATGAAAAACTGCTGGTCAATTAAAACATGCTATGAATACAAAGATAATCAAATTAAGAAAATTAAAAATACCAGGTTTGTTAGAAACACTTTACTCTTCCTATGTGTTAAATCCTTTAATATGCATTTAAGAATTTGGGATACAGAAATTAATGATAAATTCTAGAGAGGCTTTGGGATTTTACTGTCAAGTTTTCATGTTTACACTGGAATAATATAAGAGCCAGTGAAATCGCATAAAAATATGTGAAAATTCTATTTGCAATCTGGAAAAAAAAACCATAACTCTAAACTTCAAAAACTTTTTTTTAGTATGAAACCTATTTAATATAATAATTTATGACAATTCCAGTGGAATTCACAAAGAAACAGAAAAAATAAATTTAGACTTAAGTCTTCTAAACTTTAAATGTTTTATGAGGTGTCTCAAGATAGTAAAAGAAGGCACCCCAGCCCTGCACGAATGTTTTGGGTTAGAGACCATAGGCAAAACATGTAGCACAGCTTTAGATGTCCTACTGTATCACGCCGGGAATTTAGATGTTATCTCCAGAGTTGCTGGTTCTTTGTCCAAGTCCATCATTCCATTCAGAAAACACCTGGGCACCTAAAGTACCACTAAGTACCCAAGTTTAAGCAACTAAATTACATCAGGTGTTTATTTAGGTTACTTGCTCTAGTATGTTGCAATGCTTTATGCTGATGTTTGCACCTGAAGAATTCACCCTCACTATACTGAGCCACAATCTTTACAATACAGAGCAAACTATGGATATTGAGGCAGGGGGCACAAACTACCCAGGGCAGCCCTCCAAAGCTTCTCCTGAGCTGAAATGAGTAACAGAGTCCACACAGTCAAACATCACTGATTTGTTGTCATTGTTGTAGATAAACCAATCTGGCCATGAGATATTATGTAGTAAGTATTACAGATATTTGGGTGCATATGAGGTCTTAATTAAGCATACATCATTTTTATATACTTTGCACATACTCTAAGCACGTGTTTAAATTCCCGCAGGAATTCCTTCGTACATTTATATGTGTGCTTAAACAGCCTTCCAGAACAGAGCTGTTTTCTTCAACTGTTGTCATAATTTAATGACTTAGGAATTAGAAGTCAGGCCTTTAAAATTTATATAATTTAGTCTGCAATTAGTATCAACAAATAGGTCCAGCTATAGAATACCCATACAAAAGTTTGCCCTCGTTTTCCCCCAAGTACCATAAAGCACATAAATTGTTAAGAAAAAAAAGTTGTTATAAAAATGTAAATAGGACATCAGAGCTCAGATAGTTTTTTCATTGGTTCAGATAACAATCAAAGCCTGCTTTTCAATTTATGAATATTAAATTTCATTCACAGGGCACATAATTCCTGTAAAGCCAATTTCGGCCAAAAATCATGTCTGTCCATAGAGCGTTCAGCCACATAAACTGAGTTGTCTTCAGCACTTGGAAGAAATCCAAAGGGACAACGTAGTCCTACTACCTAGACCAATGCATCAGGCACAATATTAGTCTATATACATGCTGAAAGAGTTGGACTTTTCCAAGCTAACACTAGAAACAGCACTGCCAAAAAAAGAAAGAAAGAGCAACATGGACCTTTCTCACCACAGTGGGATATGTACAGTCCTGGGGCACCATTTTTGAAACTGAGCAATAATTATGATCAACAAAACAGCAGGACTTACTGTCAAAATTACTCCTAAAAATTAAATAAAATTAAGAAAATTATGCCCCTATATTTTTCTCTGTTGCTTTTTTAAAATCAACTGTCAAAAGTTTTTATTCTAACAAACTGTATGCAAAGATACCAATATAGCTCTACTAGTAAACTTCCTCAGGTTTTCTATTTAAAAAAATGTTTGTATCCCCCTCAAATTCAAACTTTTATAGTGTACAAGTATGGCTTTTCTACAGCTTTGCTATTATCTGTAAGTGTTGATTTCCCAAACAGTATCAGGATGTTCATATGACTCTCACATTGTTTCCATGTTTTCTGTACCAAGATAGATCCAAGCTTAATCTTGCATGTCATTCTGGACTTAATCCATAATTAATGGCATCAGTTAGATCATGGAACATTTCCAAAGAAAAAGGAAAAAAAGCTATGTCAAAATACCTGTCACATATAATTCTTTCATGAAAAACATTTATTATAATGCACACTAGTTTCTGCTTTGAGCGTTCCTGCTGTACCCTCTAAAAAGTCCTATGTTCCATAGTGTGTTAGATTGTGAATATTTAAGCATCATTAATGATGCTTACTGAATTCTTTCTAAATTAGAAATATTTCATCATACAGCTGGATGCAGCATACAGCTGAAAGTTCACTCTTCATTTCTGAAGCTGTGTTTACAGAAAGCCATAGACATTCTTGTTGGCATTAGTAAGAAAAGCCATAAATTAAACAGTATATGTTTTACTCTGCTTTACTTCTCTTCAAGCTAAGTGCACTTCCAGGAAAAAAAAAAAAAAGCCAGTTGACTTTACAGCCTAAAATTCGTCAATCCTGAGTAACAAACAAGGGCTGTGATGACCCATCTGTATATACAAAACACACGTTCACGTGTTCTGTGTACACAACATACAACAGTGCTGTTTAATAAAGGGAGGCAAGCACAAGCACCCCCTCTGGATGTACAGAACTCACGATATACAACATGAAATTAACAGTGCAAGAATACAGCACAGGCACTAGCCCTGGAGAAAGCCTCTGCACAAACCATGTGTTAGAACTAGATTATAAATGGCCAGTCATTGTACTGAAGTGAACTTACTCCTGTACTTGGAAAAGTGGGTATCATATTTCAAATTCAACTGACTAGCTGGCACACTTCTTCCTAAGCAGCCTATTCGAGTACAGTACAAAAAGCAATCACATGGTGTGTTTTGATTTTGGTCAATGGGCTAGTAATTCAACAGTGGTGCAATAGCTAATTGAACAGGGGCACCACAGAACTTCGGTAAACTATGAATACCTGAACTGTTGTTGTTTACAGCACTAAACCTAGCTTTAAAATAGCAAGATTTTATAAAAGAGTTTAAACAGTATAATTTAGAGAGTTAACAATAAATTTTCCCTGATAGGGAACTTGGAAATAATATAAATATCTTGACAAGAAGGCACTGGCAAGAGAAGCACAAATATATTTTAATTTAATCAATTTCCATTGTGCTAGGCCTTTTCTTTCTTTAAGGAACAAAAAAAACCCAAACCAAACCCCAAATTTATTCAAGTTCTAGATCAACAGTGTTTCAGTTCATTTTTTCTTCTTTTGCTATGCCTAGTTTAGTGTTGAACACTAGGACTGGACTGTGTGCTGCAGACCTTCTCTGCTCTGAATACAGTCAGATGCCATAAATGATTGTGACAATGCTGTGACTTAAGAGCATGATGAAACTTATGATCAAAGCTATGCTGGAGATGGCAGGAGATACAACTAATGACTGAAGTTAAGCCGTATCACCCAACATGGGCAGTAACCCACTTTCACTCCACTAAATCCAGGTACCTTGAAAGTAATGCTGCTCTTACCTAACCTGCTCCCTAAGTTTTACACCTCCTCTGCCTCGATGATCTCCCACAAAAAAAGATTCTCTTTCTTTGTTTTGTAGGCTTATTACGATGGCATGCCTAATTTCCTCTGCAAGCAAGGGTAGAAGCTATGGGTGAGGGTATGGGGTGAAGCTATGTCTTTTTACACAGAATTCCACGATGCAATGCCTTGTCTGTGATAAACACTTCCATTTGTGATTAAAGTAGCAATTGGAAGATGGAAATATCAAAGGAAGGGTAATTAATACATTATATGTTTTAGCCCAGCAGTCAAAACATAAGTTCTGCACCACAGCTAGTAACAGAATGAACAAGGATCCTGCAGACGCATTGAAGGCAGGAAATTCAGTACCACTATGTTAATAAAATGACTGCCTGTGACTTTAAACCCTGGCATGCTTGTACTTGGCGAGAGAGTGAACGATTTATTGTTACTATGAAGGATGCGGGAATGGAAATGAAGATGAGAGGTGCGATGATAATAATGATAGGGAAGAACAGGTTAATATCCCCAGCATTTGATGGGGAACGATGTCCCTACCTCAATAAGCTGGATAAGGGAATAGCTCCAGATCCACTGCCCAGGATCCCTCCTTTCCTCCCAGAGAGGAGTTTCTCCACCAGAGCCACATTCCCAGTGCGAGCGGCTTCCAGCAGTTCCTGGTCCTTGCCCATGGTCGGGAACCAAGCAGCCCCCCACGGGAGAGCGGCACCCCGGGCCACTGCGGCCCCCTCCCTCCCTCCACAGAACGGTCTCCCCTCCCCAGACCCTGCCTCAGAGCAGAGCACAGCAGAGATTCCTGCAGTCCCTTCCAGACCAGCAGGAGCAGCAGCAGGAGGGAGGAGGAGAATCACCTCCTCCTAGTTTCACTGGATCATTTCTGGGTGGAGTGTGGAAGAAGGGGGGAGGGAGGGAGAGAGGGAGGACGAGGCCAATAAAGAACCTCCCCCCACTCCCATGGACACACAGCCCCGGCCGAGAGGATGGGGCGGGGGGAGCGGGCAGCCTCGGCCCCTATGGCCGGACGGGCCAGCGGGGATAACAACCCTCACAGATGGATAGACGGATGGACGGACGGACGGACGGACGGAAGCGGGGAGGAGCGGGCGGAGGGAGGCAGGGAGGAGGAGGCGCAGCCCTGCCGTGCCAGGCCCGTTGCTGAGGAGACGCGGCTGGCGCGCTCCCAGTGGCTGCCCGGGCGCGGCGCCCCCTCCGCCCGCCCCGGCGCTCCGCCGAACCCGCGCTCCACCGCGGCCGCCGTGCCCCCGCCCCGGCCCCGGCCCCGGCCCACCCCGCGCTCCACTGCGGTGCCGGCAGCGCCGCCCGCCCGCGCCCCGCCAGGTGCGCCGGCCTCGCCCCCCGCGGCGGCTCCGAGCGGCCTCAGGCAGCGCCGGGCCGGGGCCGGCTGCCCGCGCTGAGCACGAGGGGCCCGGGGGTCTGGGGAGCCGAGGGAGCCGAGGGCGGCTCCTGCGGCGGGCGCTGAGGGACGTGCGCCCGCCCGCGGGGCGATTGCCAGCAGGTGCGGGAGGGGCGACGGGCCCGTGGCACAGTGTGCGGAGCGGGGGTGCCAGCGGCGCTCCTGCCGTCAGGGGCGCGCCGGGGGCACGGCACGAACAGCGCCGGGGACACGGCACGAACAGCGCCGGGGGCTCCGCACGAATAGCGCCGGCTCTGCTGCGCGAAGCGGTGCGGGCAGACAGGAAAACCCGGGCCCCGCTGGGGTCAGGAGCGAATCGGGCAGGCGGGACTGCCGGCACCTGCCGCACGCCAGGGTCGCGGCTTCTCAGTATTTCCAAGGATAAGAAACACTGAGTATAGGTATAACTGAATATAATAATATAACTGAATATAACAATATATTTGGCATCAAATCCAGTGAGCCCTTCTGGACCTCCCGGTTCTATTACAGAGACCTTTTAAATTGTGTGACTTTTCCGGGCTCCAAAATTAATCATTCCTCGTGGATTGTGGGTTCTTTCAAGCCATGCTGAAAATTCTCAGTGCTGGCCAGCTCATAGGCAGATCCTTGCGAAATGCACCGTTTGATACCGTGCACGCGCAAGAACTAAATTATAGCCCCGTGTTCCTGTTTTAATTAGTATTTGGGGTAGGTAGGACCATAGGTAAATAAGTTATGATCCCTCACCCTCCCCCCACTGGGATCAGCGGCACTCTCCCATGTGTTCCCACTCTCCTCTTGTGTTCACAAGAAGCAACGGGAGCAGTGGCAAAATAACATTGTGTTAGGCAGAATTCTAATGTTATGTTTTCAGACAGTATTTATTACACCAAACCTATGGTACATTTAAGGCAGTGGAAAGGTCCTTGTTGATTTCACAAATGATTTGTTTTAGTCCCTGACAGTAACAGTTCTACAGATGTTTTTGTGTTTCTGATAGCTAACTAAGCAATTTTAATATCTTAAAAATTGATAGAAATTTCATTGTGGGGTCTGATTTTCTCTTAGAAAAGAAAAAAAACCCAATCCTTATGGAGACCTGTCATTTCAATAAAGTCATCCACAGAAACAAAACAGTATATTTTAGCTAGAAAATGTAATTTACATAGTTTTTCATTTTCAGGATGTAAAATGATGTCTTCTCCAATATTGTCAGCAGGACACAGAACTGAACGCATGCGTAAAATTATTAAGGACTCTAACTATAGCTTTTCTTATTGAGTCTGATATAAATAGCAATTTTAAGGCCTGATTCTGTGATCACAAGTGTCTCAATGTGGTTTGAATATATAAATGTGCAATCACATGAATTAGGATTTATAGTATAAGTCCTTAGCCACAGCACTCACAGTGGAAAACTGTAATTCAAAACCAACTAAAAAGTTGTGTCTTGTTGGCACCCACTTGAGCATTAACTAGTTCCAAAGAAGTTACCCATAAACTAAGAGCACCCCTGCATTCTGAATTTGTGTTAAGGGTGCCATAATTTCCCTGTTTTCCTCCCTTGCTTTTGATTTTGTAGGCAGTCACATGCATGGCCTGATAAACACCTTCTCACATGTATCCTCTGCATGCTCTGCATGAAAAGATTCCTTCCAGTTTGCTGAGAGCCTCGGAAGAGATGCCAGTATTTGGTGAGGAGCTAATTGTAAGGCAGGAGTGTGTGCATAAACCTGCACATTTGTGAAAAATTAGATTAGAAGCAGATGCTAAGGAAAATCTCAGGTTTTTAAGAATTTGTATTGTTTATGTGGTTGGATCAGCAGATGGCAAATATGACTCAGTATAAATGTTACATAATTCTTCTAGGGAAAATAAAATCTCAAGACTGTGCTCTAATTGAAATGATCGTCCAGAAAGCTGTTGAAGAACAGTAAGTAGAATCAGCATAGAAATATCAATGGAGCAGATGCATTCAGTAGCCAGCAAATTCAGAAAGATTTTGTGAATGTGGAAAGGCTCAAAACCCCAGTAAACCCATACCCTAGTGCCCAAAAAAACCTGTGAAGGCTGAATAGAAGATTTAGTTTCATTAACAAATACGGCAGAACAGAATAATTCCATCAATTTGAAAAGTGAAATGTAAGCAGCACTGTTTAATGGAAGAGTTAAATGTGAATAAGTTCTAAGGGTTACTGAAGAGAAGAATTGAGAACATGGGTTGGTCTGTTTCGAGAGATGAAATCGACAGTGGGCTGTAGTAAGAAAAACAAAGTATCTAGACTGAGTTGAATGTAAATGGCCAAACCCATTCATTAGATTAAGTGGACTCCTTTGTATTTTTAAATGTCTTACTTTTTTTGCTCTGGGTAATATCAGGACAAGACTGTGGAGTGTTTAAAGATGTATGTATGATAAATGAGGGAATTACACGCAGAATGTAGAAAAATAACTGTATAATTTGCAGTAGTTACAGATGAGAAAAATAATACGCGAAACAGCAAAGAGATCCTTCAAAATGTTGTATGTTTTTGAGTAGTGATGTTCCATATGACAGCATAATTTTGATTCTAAGGTTTTAGTATTTGTAAAGACATTTTAAGTTATGACCACTGCAGCTGTCAGTGTCTAAGTGGCATCACACCTTCAATCTCAGAATTTCTCTCAACACAACATATGCTTTACCTTCTGTTTTCTTCCATTTTCTAAAATACCAGAGAGAGCACTTAGCCTACCTAGAAATTCTTTAACTGGTTTCTCATTTGAAAGGACTAGAAGTGACTGTAAAAAGCAGGGAGTTTCCCTAATGTTTTTACAATGCAGCTATCACTCGGCTTTGTTCTCATATCAGGGTGACAGCTTCTTCATTTCTTCCTCCTGCAGCCTCCCAGAATTAAAGGCAAATTAAATGGGTGCTTTCTAACATTCCATGACTTTTCCCTCTTTTTTTCCAAGCAAATGCGTGGAAGAAAGTATGAAAAACTGAGTTGTAGGTATTGAAGAAAACACTAAATCCATGATATTAAAAAATAGTTGTGTAGAATAGCAAACATATTGACATCATATTTCAGGACTATGTATTATCAGTCCTCTCACGTAAAGATATAGGGAAGGCCTAAATCCCAATTACAAATTCTGAGGGGTATTCTGAAACAGAGCTTAAAATGCTAGAATAAACCATCAGCTCTTTTTGACAGCAGAAAATAAATTAGCATTAAATAGGCCTGATTATTATTCTAATTTTTGTGAAGGCTGCCCAAGAGAAAGCAGTATTTTTCATGCATCTGGGTGGCAAGTGTTTTTCAGTCTTGATATTGTCTTTTGCTCTTTAGAATGTATATCTATAGCATAAAAAAGAAACTGAGTTTCAAGCCATGAGCTCTTGAGGCCAGGTGTGAATGCCATCATGTCCTGGTTGCCTGCCAAGGTGGAACCTGGATGCAGGTGAGCCCTCCTCGGGGATAGGCTCAGCAGGTAGATGGCACAGTGGACATGGCCTCGGTTTGGAAAACTGGGACACACCATAATACTCACATGATGCTTAGTTTAGCTCTCACCACTGAAATATGCAAAAGGACTTGCATCCTCCCCCACTGTAAAAGAAAATTATAGAAACTGAGGGTACTAAAACTAACTCATGAGGGATATAAAAACACCAAGAGTTCTGTAGTCTTTAAAAACTGCATGGATTCTTGGATTCACCCAATTAAGTAGAAGCTGAAGTAACATGTGAGGAAAAAGCCATTTTTGACAACCACAACAATCCTGTCTCTGACCAAACAATTCTGACTGGATTCCATTTTCTATAAACACTTCCTTTCAAGCATGTTGGAAATTTGTATGGGAAAAGAATGGAAAACCAGTCCCTTGGTGATGTTGCACAACAGCAAGGCACTGTCTCAGCATTTGCAGTGACCTCATGGCATCATCTTTAAGGGGCTCTGAACACGTTAAGGAAGAGCAAGAAATTAAACTGTGATCCTGTCTCACAGCCACAAACCTACAGAGTCATCTGAATATACGATGGGAAGTGGGCTGCACTCCCCAAAGGGCTGAAATGTCCCACTGCTGGAAAGTGTCAAGGACACACACACTGCAGGTTGTGTCAGTGCTGGAGAGCCAAACCTCCAGAATATGGGCGTGGGATATTACTGACAGAAGGTCAGTTCTGTTGCTGTGCCATTTCCAATACAGCTGTGACTTTGCTCTGATGGCAGATGCTAAGGTTAACTGGGATATCTATACATATCTTTACATGTATTTCTTGTATCAGAGCAGGTGGGATTAGCAGTATGATTATTCATCCAGTCCTTCTGCTCTGGGTTAGGTTTACATCAGTGTGCTATCAAAATATGCCTGAGATTATTTTTCATTCATTAGAGAGAAATGCACAATCAAATGTGGATACAAGTTGGTAAGAGCAGCATGCTGATTAGATGCCCCAATCCAGTGTGTGCTGAGAGATACAGTGCAGTATTAAAGCTTTTGCTGTACTGCTTAATGCACAGCTTATTGCATAAAAAACAACTTGTTTCTACCTTGATACATTGCAACCTCTTTCGGACTATGAAATATTTTCATCTTCTTATCTTCCTTTGAGGATATGTACAACATTGCCTACACATCAGATTCTGACTGCCTGAAAGAAGGATCATAGAAAAGTCTCAGCTGCAACATGCAAGTGGCAAGGGACTGCAACTGCAAGTACAGACAGCTGGTAGAATTGTGTGCAAGTGTTATCCTTGCTCTCCATCAGTAACACCCAGGAAAGCAGCACAGGGGGCTGGTGCACTGTAAGGCAATAGCATAGCTAGAAGTGTTCTGCCAGGGTGTCTATTCTGGTTTTGTCTCCTCTAATAGTAGCTATCCTACATGAATACATAGTGGTAAATCACTCCTCAGAATTGATGTAAATGGTTGAGTGAACACTCGTACATTGTGCATTCCTTAGGTATGTTTGTATTTGTGCATACGTGTGGTAATGACCAACAAGGTAGAATATATTTGAAGTTTCAACAGAGAAATACATGACAAAGATATTTGATTAATGTTGCAGTAGGAATTAACCTGGAACCAAATGGACACAGCACTCTTTTTTCTCAGTATAACATTGTCAAGTGTACAGTATTCCACAGATTCTCTTACTCACTTTATTTTACCTAATCCATGCAAGTTTTAGCTTTTATGCTTATTCTTAACACAAATTATGCAGATAGCTAGCTTTGCACTGGATTCTTGGTCTGGCCAGGTGTTTTTTCCAGTGGATATAACTATTTGTGGTGAAAAAGTAGTTGACATTTCAACTACCAGGGCTTTTCTTTACAGGACAAGTCCAAGGTGTTAACTGAAGTTACAGTCTCATAAGCAAAGGTTTTGTTGAAACAAATCAATAAATAAAAATAACTTGCCTGGACCAGATTCAATTCCCCAAAGAGTCTGAAGAACCTCAGATCTAACACTCACAGAATTAAAATGATGACCTGTGAGCTATTGTTTCAATTGGCCTTGGTACTAGATGAGTGGAAGGGGGCAAATGTGATCCTAATAACCCCTAAGGGGCTTGAAGGAGCCCTGGAGAACTACTGAGTTGATTTGCATGCTTGGAAAATTGGTAGACACCTGCCTGCATACAACAGTGAAGATTCAGTACAGCTTTTGGAGAAGCAAGTCATGTCTCATGTTTCTGTAGGAGTCCTTTGGAGAAGTCAAAGAGCATACAGAAAATTGCAAGTCAATCAATAGGTTGTATTTGGCTTTCCAAAAAGCTTTTGACAAGGTCCTTTGAGAATATTTTTAAAGAAATCAAATTGTTATTAAGAAGGACAATTCTCTTGTGAGTGGTTAAAGGAAGGAAAGTAAAAGGGAAAAATGGTCAATTTTCACATTGGTGAGAGGTTGCCAGTACAGCTGTGTAAAGGTCTCTCCTAGGATCTGCACTGTCCAGCAGGCTCATTAAGAGCCTCTGAAGAGAATAAGAAGTGAAATAAAGTAGCAAAACAACAGATTTCAGGATAGCTTGGACTAAAACTGAGTATGCAAGAGTACACTGTTCTAGTAGATAGTAAAACAGAAGGTAGAACTAATATTGTCAAAAGAAAGGAATAATTCTTTAGCAGAGGGATATTTTGGATTCCCCTTTTACAATTCCACAACTGCTGTTACATCTCCACACAGTGTATAAAAAATGTCCATTTAATGCTATATGGTAATCAAAACAGCAAACACAATTATTGGGAATTATTAGGAAAGGAAATGAGCAGCAATATGTCAGTGTATACAACCACTGACTTTGTATTGTCTCAAAAACATTACATCAGAACTAAGCAAGGTACACGGAAAGGCAAAGAGCTATGATCAGATGTATATTATTTACAATCTTTGTAAAGCCTAACTAGACTAGACGACTTCAGCTTTAAAAAAATTATAACCATAGGGAGATATAAATAGAAGTATATAAAATAAGGGACATGGAAAAAGTAAATATGAAACAATTATTTTTCCTAAAGAATAACTTAGGAATCACAGTGGTCAGGGGACAGACTTAAACCAAGTTAACATATTGTTTTCATTCAAATATTTTAATTTAGAATAGGCTTGGGATTGCTTTGTATTCCACTTGGAAACCCATGCTTTTGTTCTGAGAAATGACATGTTAGCATGGATACATGCATAGCATGCATATACACACATATCAGTGTGTATATGTGCACACTGATAGCAACACAGCACAAATAACAGTTATGTAAGCTGCTCATTGTCTTGCTAATTTGTTTTATCTCAGGTTACTGCCTTCTGTATGTGTAGTTCAATGGAGTCTTCCTATGTAAATTAAAATACACAGCACAGTGTTTACTGTGGTTTCGTACAGTACATATACAACCATAGTTATTCTGATGTTAGGGTACTGCTGCTGTCTGTCAAAAAACCAAATAATATCAAATTTGTCAGAAATGGTGATTTTGTGAAGCTGGTACTTTGCTTCTAGCACAAGATTAGGGCCCCAACATATTTTATTCAGTTAGCCCAACAGTAAAAAGGTTCTTCATTCTTAATTACTTCTTCAAGCCCCACAAAACAACATTCTAGAGTGTTTATTAAAATTAGACAGCTAGTCCTGCACTGCCTAGGGAAGAAAGTTATTGCTTTTTGCATGAGGACATGGTTATGCAGTGAATTTCTTAATCTCAATTACCTCTTGTGTAACTGGATTACAGAGGAAAATATTAACATGAGTAATTTGTTTGCTGATGTGCAACTCCCTCATTTTGAGCCTTCTAACAATACAATAAGTCTTGGTCTAAAAAAATAATTGGTAAAGTCTGTGGCTAAACCAGCCAATTAATTTGATTTACACTTACTCATCTGAACTGAAGGTGACTATCAACCCCAGGCAAAAGCCCTGATTTTATTTCAGCAGCTAAGTAAAAGCTAAGATCTCAAAGGAGGAACCATGCACAAAAAATTATTCCATGTAAGATTAATGTTTCAAGAACATAACAGTGTACTGACCTACCCCAGAGCATCAGCAGCAAAGGTAGCAGAGAGGATTACAGGAATACCAGCATATCCACGACCCTCTTCTAACTGGAGCTGATTCAGAAAAACAGATCTAGGAATTAATCTTTGCATTCTTTCACACTGGAAGAAAGAAAACTGGTGCAGCAATTTGAGATAGAAGTTCTATTTCCATATTAAGAGAATAGAAAGTACAGAGACACGCTCTGCTATGGATATGCAAATAGGCTGGCATAATCCTAGAAAAATACACAATAATTAATGCAAAGCAATCTTTAATCAAATAATTAAGTATACAACAAATTTGAGCTAAAAGGATCCACCTCCAATAATGCTGGGTGAATAACTAAAGTAGGATGAATAATTCAAGTAGGAAAATTCTGAAGTCACATAAATCTGATAACTGCTGTTTTCTTACATTTGCTTCCTCTTTTCACACCTCTGGACCTACCACGCACTGTAGTTTTCTGAAAATAGACTTTGTAATGGCAAATTAATGAGCTTCTATGACACTACTATTTATCACATCATTCCTTTTTATATTGAAGATACAACAAAACATTTTTAAATTTGAAACATCAAAATATGGAACTGCCCAGTTTTATTTTGATGTTAGTATTTCATCAAACTATTGCTTTTCCCAGCAATATCCCAGTGAAGACACTACCCTGCATTAGCCCAATCCCATTTCACAGAAACCTTCAGGTGTGAAGAGACCTTTGAGGTCATCGAGCCCAACCATTGCCCCTCACTGCCAAGTCCACCACTGCACTGTGCCCCTTAAGTGCTACATCTACACATCTTTAAAATACCTTCAGGGATGGTGACTCCACCACTTTCCTGGCTAGGCTGTTCCAGTGCTTGACAACCCTTTTGGTCCAGAAATTTTTCCTAATGTCCAACCTAAACCTCCCCTAATACAACTTGAGGCAGTTTCCTCTTGTCCTATCACTTGTTTCCTGTGAGGGGAGGCTGAAACATTTCACCACCACCCCCACCATTTGAACAGAGAAGCAACAGTTCAGATTTGCTGTGGAAGCCAAGTCAATTTCTTTTTTTTTCTGATAGGATTTTTTTTTTACATCAAATCATATTTTCCAATTATTTTGAATGTACCTGGATCTAATGCACATTGTGTATACAGTAACTAAACATTTGTAGCAGCTGATTTAATTATTATTCAGTTTGTCTGTTTATTGTGCATTTTTCTCTCGCTACAATTTTTAAATTTCCTTTCATAGAAATTCTCAGTCTCCCTTTTCTACTTCCTTCTATAATATCCTGTATTTCTCACATCCCTGTTAGGATGCTTGTAGTGAAAATGTACATCATGCTGAGGACATGTTTGTGCTACAGCTCTGCCTTCTCTTTGGTCAAACACAGCTTCAATTAAGTTCTCACAGAAATCACCTCTAGTGTTTAGAGCTTAGATTATTCTGGCAGGCCCATTTCCAGTGGATATCAGGAATGGTAGAGTGGGTGAGATTGTGGAGTATCTGATACCTAATTTTCCTGTTATTTATAAATTCCACTTGAAGTAGGGTCTCCTTATTGGCATAAGAAGTTTCCAAGGGTCCTTAAAGTGAAAGGGCATCAGCAAAGTGGGAGATTATGACAGTGTTTGTCAGTTAGTATCCAGCAAGCACATGCAGTATGATGTTGCTCCATATATGAGTTTTATCGCCAGATGGAGAAGAAAAAAAAAATAAATCTGTTACTGCCTATACATTACTATTTGCTGCTAAGTAAAAATATTCCTTCTGACTCCAGCAGCTGTGGATTTAAAGGCAGCCACACTGACATTAAGGTTGACAGCTATTCAGCCACATAGGAACATGTTTTCATGAATAAGGTGCTGAGAATTTGTTCTAATGTGTTGTTTTCCCTATGTTTATTTCAAACACTCTCCCTTTTTCCTCCTTGACTTACAGGAGCTAAATAAGAGACATGTTTTGCATAATGAAAAGGCAAAAGAGATTAACTCTAGGTTGCCTTTGCCTGCTGAAGTATTTTGTCAAGTCCCATTTCAAGGAGTCTTTTTAAAAATCTTAATATTATGACTTTGAAGGAATTCTTTGCTGTTGCATAAGCTGAAAATGCTTCTGATAATAGCAAAGGAAGGTTTAAGAACAGCATTCAGGTCATGACCCATCTCAGATATTTCTTCAGATGAGCATGAGTTTGAAACTTAACTTGTAGTTTCCATGAGTTACATTGCCAGCTGTTAGTGACTTGGAAAAATTTAGGACCCAGCTAAAGCAAATAGCTCTGATACTGCTTTAAAGAATTTCTCAATGACTGTTTGTAACTTACCATATTTCTTACATTACTCCTGAATAGGAAATTAAGTGCTGGGGGTGACATATTTGTTATAATTCTTTAAGAAAGCCGTGGTTTATATACTTTCAAATACACACACACATACAAACTCAAAAAGTCTCTAAATAGATGGGGTTTTTTGGTGAATACTCCACCAATAGCAAATCTTTTGTTTAGAAGGAAGTGATTTTTCAGGAGACTTCCTGCTATCTTCCTGCTAAGTTTGAGCAGAGAAGTCTCATTTCTACCTAAAACTCAGTTCAGGTAAGCAGCTGTGATTTTGCTGGTGTCCAGTATATTGTCATGTTCTGCAACATATTCTAGTATTGGCACTGCAGGATGACATCTTAAAAAACTCTCCATTGTACCTATCCTGAGTTGCAGGCTCTTTTTAGAATTAAAAATAAGTGGAAGAAAAAAACTACATTAAGATTCCAGTGGAATAAAGAAACAGCTGCTTTCTATGCTATTTTCTCTATTTGACAAAAATAAAGCAACCCCATTCCTACAGTAAATTTTATATAAATTGCTTTTCTCTCTGCTTAGTCATTCTGCCTGTAAGTTTTTAAATAGCCAAACAGGATATAAAAAGAAATAACTCCAGATCACTTAGCACACACTATGGTGTTAATATAAACTGTCATGTTAGATTACCATCTGGCAAAGGTGTGTAAGGTAAGCGTTTGTAAGGGATTACATTTGGTTATTCTCAAAGAAAGACAGCAATTTTTTAATTAAAATGAGAGGTTCTTCTAGTTAGCGAGGAAATTAAACAAATAAATTGTTGATATCAAAGTGGATATCTGTTAAAAAATCTTACCATAAAGGTGACAATATGTAGAAAAAGAACTTTTTATAATTTATTTCAAACTAAAAGGAGGAAGAAAATCTTTCTTCTGACATTGTTCAGGCAGTTCATGTGATTTACCTAAAGAGGCAAACATATGCCATAAAGAAGGCAGTAGAAACAAAGCCAAGTTATCTAAATTAGAAAGCACGCTAACCCTGATGTTCAGTCGTGCTGCGGGCTGGAGCACCGTTAGCGGCTGGAAGCTGCCGGTGACCCTCGGCAGTGGCGGCGCCCGCTCCGCCCCCTGGCGGCAGCGCGGCGCAGCGCGGGGAGGCTCCGCAGCCGAGCGCGGCTCCCCTCACCGCCATGGACTGCACCGTGGTAATTCTCACTGCAAAGGCGTTCTCCAGGGCTCAAAAACCCCACGTTACTACAACAGTATAATTACACTGACAGAAGTTGTTTCTGGCAGTTGCACCCTCCGTGCTAGCGGTGGAATGAGGTTTGCAGATTTGTTCCACAGATAGGTTGGGCAGAGGCTGTCTCTTTATTCAGCACTTACTGCCTCAGAGCACCACTTCCGAAGTGCTCATCTCTCCATGTCTCTGTCAAATGTTTAAAATACTTACCAATTATCTAACTCAAATTAAATCATGGTGGTTCAAACAGACTGTCCTAGGAAAACTGCATTAAACCAGTTCATGCATTATGCTCCACACACTGCCATCTTACTCTCAAAGACACAGTACATCTTATTTTTACTTCCAAAACTGTTCTCAGAGATTGTTAAAACAATATTAAGATTTTATACCGAGATTACATGGCAGAAAGCTTTAGGAAATACATATATTCCACTTCCACTCATACTAAAATGAGTGATGGCGACAAAAAAAAGGCAGGAGATAGTGAAGGAATAATAAAATACAACACTTTAATGTAACTGCTTAGGAGTGGCTTGGGCAATGGCAGAGCAAGCCAAAAAATGTCCTTTAAAAGAAGTTACTATCTACCCATTTGATTATGCGGCAATATGAAAGATTCATCTCTTTGGGACGCAGAAGCTACTTGGGAGAAAACACAGGCTATCAAGAGTTTAGTTGATTTTTGAAGATTTAATTCCTGCAACTTGTTTCAGCTAGCAACTAGCATAACACATACTTGCAAGACATTCTATAATATTTGAGAAGCTGACAGTTGCAAAAATGTTCTTGAAATATAAAGTGTTCAAAAATGTCTTCCATAAACTTTAAAATCAGAACAATTTTAATTAAGTTTTTATATAAGCATGCTAAAAATACCTAAAACTTTTTACAGTTGTAAACAACCGTAACTACACAGCTTTTATTTATTTGTTTTAATCTTTATGCTTTTTCCTAATTTTATTGAGAAACAAAGCTTTGTTCCTCCAGCAAGGACCACTATTCCTGTCCGTGCTTTGCATCCCTTAACACCAATTAGCACAACCTTGGTGCTGCTTGTGCTCTCAGGTTTCCTGCTGTTACTGAGATGGGGGAGGAGGTCGCTGCCAGGGCCCTCAGCCGAGTGAGCTGAGCACACTGCTTGGTGCTGCACCACTGGGAGCCACGAGCCTCAGCACGACAGAGCCCGCCACTGGGTTCACAACCAGACACAGGAATTGGGGCTGCTCTTCAAAAGTGGCATGGGTTGGAATCAAAAAAAGATAAGGTTGTATTGCGGGGCTGTCAAAAAACTCATTTCCCTGTTGGGAGGGGTGAATTAGTGGATTTCACAGTAAGTGCCCACAATTTCATTGGTAATTAGCATATCAGCAAGGTGATGCTTTGTTCCCACAGTAGAGAAAAAGACACTCATTTATACCACCAGCTGAATTGGAATCTGATGTACTCTCTAAAATGTGCAGATGACAATAGTGAGCTGAAAGTCCACTTGAAGCATTTTGTGATGAACATTTTAAGAACCAGACCAATGCAAGCAGATTATTTGATATAGAAACCATTGTGTCCATCACTGCTTACCTGAAATCTGGTCACTGCAGGGAGTTTGCTTCTGCAATACTTACATACACTTGGTAGTCTTGGAATTGTAGGTGCTTGATAGAATTCTTTACCTTTATCATTACATTCTCAATACATTTATTAAAAAATATTTTAAATAAAGGTAACCATTTTCATGGCAGACATAGGAAATTTTCTGCAGCTGGCAGTTATCCTTTAGAGATCATTTGTGATCCCAGATTAAGACTCCCAATTAAATTCCTAAGTGAGACAGTGTACAAACAGAGCATGGCTAATGGAAATGGGAAATAAGGGACTTAGGCAGAAGGGACCCAAGCCGGTATGGTCTCTAAAGAACGCCCTCTCCACCAGGCTTTTTATAAGTAATACTGTAAGGCCACAAAGTTTTGATTTAAAACTGGGGCTTACCAACAAAGTTAGAGTTGCAGTGAGAACTGGAACAGCACATGCCAGAAAGATTCAGTGACCAAACCTGGGAAAGGGCCTCTTTTAAGTGAGCTGATGTGAAAGCTTCATTAGATATTAAACCAGCATTTCTAAACAAGATGAAGAGTGTTAAGCTAAACTGTAGACCAGTTTAAATTTCCCCAGAAAATGTAAAACAAAACATGGTAACAGTTTTCCTGCTAGACTTCTGGAGTCAGTTTTCTATATACAATGAAGTTCTCCAAACTATCTTCCATTTAGGTGTTTGCAGAATAAAAGCAAGAGGCTCTGCTGATAGTACAAATTTCCTGTCTAGGAGGTTATGAACACAGCAGAGCCTTGAGGATGAATTAAGCCTTTTTTATTTTTTTAATTCTGAGGCTTTTTGTAACTACGTTTGGTATAGCCTATTAGAGCTTAGTTTAACTTTGTACTTTCAAACATTAATAAATTAACTCTCCCTCTGCAGTTTTTTCAATAGCAAAACTAATTTCAGAATGACACTGTACTATCACTCTCAGTATGGTCAAGCTCACTACCAAGCACAACCATCTCCTCTGAACTGTCCACAGGTGATGTTCAATACTGTGCAACGGCCATGAAGTTGAAAATGCATCCAGTTACAATGAAGTGCTAGGAAGTGATACCCTGAATTTCAACAATTGTACTGAGAAGGGCTGCTTTGGGCTGTTATTTTGGATTTGGTTTGCAATTGGTTTTTCTCAAAACAAGCAAGTTTTTGTTTATGTAGTAAAAAAACTCCAGACATTTGATATTGCTATTTATTTCTTTTTAAAAATTAGATAATTCTCAATGTAATATTCTAGCAACATGCTACTAAGCATTCTATACATTCCTTCTTCAAAATAATTCCAACTAGATCTTGGCAAGGATAAACCAAATAAAAATTACTTTAATAGTACCAACCAGAGTTAAACCAAAGGAGAATTCCTCCCCTGAATCTGACATCATATTTATGTGAAATTGCACCACTCATACTTAATACTGTGTTGTCTTATGTAACTATTTAAATACAAATATTTCATTTCTCTGATAGAAACAGTGTGTGTATATTTTTTCATCTAATTCAGAATAATAAAATAAAAATTTCCATGGGAATTAAGAAGAGTTTCAACTAGGGCTTCATATGGCAGGCTTTAAAATAGTGCCTGAACCAGTTCTTCCACAGAGTTCTTGGTTAAAATCTGCACACTTTCAACAACTATTTCCAGCAGTGCAAACTATGTGTCCTCCAAAAAGTTATAATGAAAACAATTTAATTAAAACTGGTTTGACAACCTGAGTATGCAAAGTCAAACCACAGGATACTAAATACTTTTTGAGATTTGTTTGCTTATCTACAAACAGAACTTCCCTCCAAGATCCCATGGAGCAGAAACAATTGTGGTAGCAATTAAAAGATTTTAATTTGTCAGATTCAAGGTCACTAGTTAAATTATTCAGTCAGTTTTACTTCCAGCAAAGACAATCTCTTACAGGCATGTATGGTTTTGTACGTTGTTTCCTAAATTGTTTAGAAGCACACTCTTATAGTCTCCATTTTATGGTGTTGTGCTTTTTTACTTATTCATCTGTACCAGTTTTTAGCTGAAAATTATTGTTCAATTTGTACAAATCACCCATAATTTAAACTGTAAATTACATTTCATGTAATCTCACAATTTCTTTGGGTAATTAAGTGATTATCTACAGCTTTTTTATCAAAAAAAAGAGCAATATACAACTAATGAATCCCAGTAGGATTTTCCCCCCTCACAAGCACTGACATTATTTATTTAAACACACTGAACCAAATCCTTGGGCATGTCTGATGAGGTGTGCAGGAATCAGACATGCATGCAAAATGGCTCAAAGCTCACCTGTCACAAAGGGCCAGATCCTATATCAGGGCTATATCCTCTTCACAGAGAAAGGAAAAATAAAGTGTGAATGTCTAAATTACATCAACTGTACAGATACAGTGGACCTTCAAGCAGAAGGAAAGCCCAGTAGTATGCCCTCTTATTTAAATTCTCCAGCATTTACTGTTTTATTTTAGGAGTGCATATGGAAAGGATATATGGAACTCTATAGCACCAGAGGATTGTACTTAAAATCCTCTCGGGGCAAATTACACCGAATGCAGGGCCAGTTTAGGGCTGGTATTTTAATTTTCAGTAGCTATACTATTCTAGAGGATCTAGTCTGTATCATCATAGTGCAAATGTAACCTCTTATCTATAGATATCTTCTGGTAACAATCAAACATAACCTTAGAAAAAGAGGTATGCCTTGTTAGTGAGGCATGGTACACGGACTCTGCTATGTACCCAGGCACCTTCTTTCATTGCAGAACCATCCACTTTTCAGAAAACATTTGAAAAATAACATTTCCTTTGATAATATTAAAAGTAGATGATATGATTTTTTCCTCAGTAAATTATTAAAGTACAGTATAAACTGATTTTTCCAAAGTCATTTCAGTTTAAAATGGACTGAGAAAAGTTACAATGTTTAATGATAATTTCAGAAGAGTACCTGGTTCACAAACATTTTTTTTTAATGAGAAAACTGTCTGTAAGCAAAAAAATAACCACATTTTCAAGTCATTTGCAGACAGTATTTTAGGTGCCACCACCACCTGCAGTTATGATGATGATGCTTTGAACAAACAGAACAGTGTCCTACTGATGATCAATATTCATCCTCTTCATGCGATGAAGCAGGGCATCTTTTTCCATTTGGACTTCAGCAAGAGCCATTTTGGCTTTGGCTAGTTCCTGTTTGAGACATTCATTTTCTTCAATAAGCTGAAATGAAGGGGTTAGAAAAGAAAGCTATTAGCATAACTCCATACTGATGACTTTTTCCATTTCAGTAACTTCTGAAAAACCAAACGCTCCCATTCATTGTTGGGCAGAGGTTTGCTGAGGCTGAGCCAATTGCAACTGATTCTCAGTCAGTGAGCATAGAACATGGAGAGAGTTAATGCAATCAGCTCAAAAGGTGGGATAGATAGTGTTTCAGCTGTGCCATTTCCATTCTGGAGTGGAATGGAAATGACCCAAGATTGTGAGCTCTAGGATCAGATTCTTACCCAGTGAGAAAAACAGCAAAATTAATGTGTGGATTTCGTCATCATCCATTCAAAATCTGGTATGACTGATATATCAGTACAGATCTGACCAAACAGCTAAGTCCCTTGTTTTTGGTAGCTGTGTTGTACAGGAATGAAGGAGATAGGGAGAAGAAAACTCCCTTATAAAATTTCTTCTGACTTAAAGGAAAAGGGTCAGTGTGCAGTGTATTTTTACACTATTTAGAAAGCAGTGTTAAATTGCTGAACCACATCATAATATCCACGATCCATATTTTCCATTTCCAAAAGATTTCTAAACAAAAGTGTATCACAGGCCCACCCCCAGATAGCCTTACAATTATGATTAATAATCATTGTAAGATAATTTTGAGGAGGGAAAAGTGAAGTCAAAATGAGTTTATACCTCATTTTTAAGGAAGTCAGATGAATCCCTGCTTGATTTAGAAGGTCTGGGTGTCTCCCAAGTAGTTTGCGTGGCTTGGTCCTGTGTTTTACATTCAACAGATCCCACTGCTTGCTGCAATGTGCTGCTTGAATTCTTCATCTTTGACACATCATTTAGTTTTTGATTGTCTGCATTAAAGAAGTAGTGTGCAGGGGTTTTGTCAAAATTTTTTTAAGCTTTATTCTTATCAGTACAAAATTAAATCCACCTAAAACAAATATACTTATAATATTAAGTACATTAATATTTGCCAGTCAAAATCAAATTTAAGAATCAAATTTAATTAAAATTCATAACCTTTTAGAGGAAGAAAGAAACAATATGTAACTTCCAGCCTGGAGAAAATAAACACATTTTCATACCGACCTGTATCATCACCACAGAATATGCACTCTGAATAATCAGAAATTTGAGAACTATTAATATTGCTATTAACTTACTGTCTCCAGGTCCCTCTGAAGACTGTATTTACATTTAAAGACACAGTGAGATAAACCTGCAGAATCACATTTTTAAATTAGAAAATAATCTTAATTACTTGCCATTAAAGAAATTTTCTAGCATTTGTAAGTGAGTACACTATATAACACATCTTAAAATATACTGTTGTACATTAAGGGAAAAAGTCAGGGTCATGGTTTTACAGTAGTTTCTACAACTACCTGCAACACAAAACAATAAAGACAGCAACCACCTTGGAAATCTGTAAAGAAAGGCAATTTTTTTGTTTGCTTTGTAGAACAAAGGAACCCTAAACTTATCATGATGAAGTGATATGCACTGATGAAGCATATCCTGATGACATTATAAGCATATTTTTTATTTCTCCCAGATTGATTCAACTGTGGGTTATCACAGCCAATACACTATTCAAAAAGGTAATCTTCTTTTTCGTGACTACACTTAGAATTACGGCATATGGCAACACAGCTTACACAAACTATCAACAGTTATCATTTCATAATTAGCCACAAGTATGCACAAAGGAAAAAACAACAGGATTATTGAATTGAGATCAAGGTGCAGCAACATACAAACCTCTAATGAGAAAAGTGCCATCATCATTTCTTTCTATCCAGAGTATGTCAATATGCAGTTTTATGGGTACTAGCTCAGATGCCTTAAGATTTTCGCGTGGACTATCATCCTAAAAAACACACATAATAAAAAATGAGTTTACAAGGAAATAAAAATAGTTAAGTAGGATGTTTATTTAAACATAAGTGGATTTAATGAAACTTGAAAGGGAATGTTTCAGGGCAGAATTTTCTAATGGGATCTCCACTAAACTTTAGCTTCCTTTCTTTTCCCCCAGGGATCATTTTAAAGGCTCAAAATTATCTCTGGAGTAAGTCTGTTGAACTCAATATGTAGTCCAACAAAAATACTTCAAAGTGTTTTTACAGACATCTCAATAAGATTATATCCCAACTCAAGACATTTGTTAGCTCAGGAGCTGAGTCACAGATAAGAAGCCTGTGCTATCTGGTGTCTGATTTTCCCTTGAACTATTTAAAGATTGAATGGGTACAGCTATCATTCTTGAGCAGATTTTGTCTCTTCAGAATTTAGTTTGGAATCACACCAGCTGCAGTTTAGTTATACTACTGTATTTAACACAAGAGAAACCTCACAAATTACTTCTTTGGGGTCTCCCCAAGAAATCTTTATAGTTCATTATCCCTTTCAAACAGAATAATGAAGCCAGTATAATCAGAAACTATACATATCAGCATTAAATGTGTACCAAGAAAGCTGTTGAGATATAGCTTCCAAAGCTTCTTGAAACAGCATCGAGATTGCAGCAGAAAATGCAAACAATAAAATAATCTTTCCCAAATTCCTCCCCTGCCATGAAACACACTGCATGAAGTCTCATGCAGAAGAAATAAAAGAACATACTGCATTGAACAGGCAATGCAGCACACATTTGAACCATATCTTCTCACTCTATAATACCCAACAACTCTAGAGAAATCAATCATCTCTATGTCAAATCTGCAGTTTGTCAACCATCATGAGTAACTGCACCGTGACTTGTGTGCAGTGCTGAGTGAGCACTTTGGTGCTTTTGCTGCCAAGCAGAATCTTGTTGCCAGTTTATTATTGTACATTCGCCATCTCAAGCAGCTGCTTTCCCAAGAACATTTTGCTTATGTCAGCCTTCTTGTCAATAAACCAGAACAATCCTGGTTTTAAATGCAAGTGACTATGTGTAAAGGTTTTGCTATTTGCATTTAGGCATTCATGTTTGTGATCCACTGAAATCTGAGGAACAGATTCACAGCTCTTACAGAAAATGCTTATGCTAATCCTGTAGAGGAGGAACAACTCTAAGAGTGCCCAAAGATCCTCAGGGGATGGAAGGGCTGTATCACTGAGGGAAGGAATACTGATGCATTTTGAGTAGAACACAAGACAACTGCCTTTCCAGTCAATAATGATCTTGGCAGAATCAAGACCTTAGCCCCAGATGTAGAACTGGAGCTGCTCTTCCAATCCTCCCCTTGTTCAAAGTTTGTATGGGTGATTATTACTGTCCAAAGCAATGTAATAATTCTTCATTTGTTTTTCTGTTGTTCTACACCCCTCAAAAAAGTGTCCTTATCTTTATATTCAGTGGCTGTGCAGCACAGAACTCACCCTCTTATTTAAATGTCTGAAAGAAAGTCCCCTAAGAGACTTGAACAGAAGTGTCCTCTTAATGTTACTATTTTAAGATATGGTGCTGAAAATGCTTGCACTGTTCAGTATCTGTTTCTAGAAGAACATGAAATTTGGGTTGTGTTCAAGTGGTTTGTACTGTAATTCTATAACCCTTCTCCTTATTTTGTACAGAACTTTCATTGCAAGAGCTACCCTCCAACTAGGAAAGAGAAATAACCTTTAAAATCCATGGTTTGTAATTAGAAAATATATCCTTTGCTAAGCAAAAAACCCAACCAGAAAAACCCACATTGTGCCTCTAGAACCTTACATATAAAATTCCCAGACACTGTCACTCTACAAGAAAGATTTGGGAGAGGGGGGAAAAAGTATAAAATGTTAATTCATACAAATAGCTTGTTCATGCAGAAAATTCCCCTCCAGGCATACCACAGAGCTAACCAAATCTATGGATTTTAAAATTGTTTTAGCATTATCTAAAGACCTTTCAGAGTATGATAGCAGTTTCTTTGAAGTTAACTGTATCCAGATTAGTAGTTTATCATCAAAGAAACAAAAACACAATTTTTTTTGGAGCAGCCAAGTATCTCATTGTTAACATACTTTTAAATTAATCCTTGCATTAGAAACTTTTATCTTCATAGGCATCACTTCTGCGACAGTTTCATCTTCTAGAAAATGCTGAATGTTTGTGAGAGAAGATGTTAGAAATTCAGCACTGAAGTTCTCCACATGACACTGAAGAAACCCATTTTTTACAGCTAGCAGGGAATGTACAACAGCACTAGGCCCGCTTTCCCATCTCAGACTAATCTCAGGTGATGAATTAACAGGTCCAGCCACAGATTTACAGTCAGAACCTGTTGCAAAAAGAAAACAAATTTGCATTAAAATTTTGCATTGTACAGAAAATCAATTACGATGCAATTATTTCCACCTCTATTGTCTAACTGATTTCCCAAGAAGTATCATAGAGTTATTATTCATTAAAAGCAGTGTTGCAAATACAGAACTTCAGAGCAAATTTCTAAGTATAGCACTTTAAAGTACAAAAATAAAGAGCACATATAAAGGCTATTACCTCACTGTGACAAGAGAAAAGACAATGCAGAAGTATCACCATCCACAAAAATAAAATTCTTTCCTTGGTGCCTTGACGATGGATAACCAATTGTTTTGCATACTTTTCCACTAAGTCATTAAATTTCAATTCATAAAATCATTAAAGTCACTTCACTCTCTCGGGAGAGCAGGTATTTTCTTGGAAAGGCTGAACTTCCTAACTTAGGAACCATGAATGCAGTAAGATAGAGAGTATGACCACATATGCATTACTTGAGCGGCAATAGACTTGAATGTTAAAAAACTCTGTCACTTTCCTGCTAATGTCAGTATCTTTAATCAGTAAGGGCAATTACAAAATTCAACATAAAAAGTTCTGAAAACCATAATAAACTAAACTAAAGTAAAACTAAAATTAAAATTTAAGGTAACCAGATTGCAGGAGGTGGGCAGTGAGCAGTAACCATTTTTTGTATAAAGTAGTTCCCCATGGGATTCTCAAGTCATGTCATCACTATGATGGCTGGCCTACAGAAATTATCTCTATGACAAGAAGCACAATCACAGTAACAGAAAAAATGCATTAAAAGGTGAAAGCTACCTCAAGAAACTCAAGAAAAATCAACTGCATTATGTCAATTCATCATGCAACAGACACTGCCTAGAGCTACCGCAGTCTGACAAGGTAATTGATTTGCTTTTCTATTTGTACATTAATTGGGTTCCTCTTCCTGTACAGTGTGCAGGTTCATGGATGACCTAGCACAGCAGCAGAGTCAGGACTTGTGCACTTATCTACTGGCACTAGAGTCGGTGTAGATGGACACACTGTCAATCTGGGCCGACAAAGACCAATGACAAGATGAACATGAGAACCTTCAGCCTCTGCTGCTCCCTTTGTTACCTCTGTGAATAGGAGTTTCCACAACACTGACAGCCACGACTCCATCCTTCCATCTTTCCAATGTTTGAGAAGTGCTAAATCTCATATTCCCTTTCTCCACAAAAACCCACTCCAAAAACCAAGCAACCAACCAAAACCATACTACAAGTATCAACTATCTTTTTAGGTTCAGTCCAGACAAAAGTGAATAAACTACCAGCAGCCCAGGAGAAAGAGACACTCTCCAGAAGAAGAACAATGACCACACTGTTCAATGAATCTCTGCAACTGGTTCAGGAAACTTTGTTTCACCTCAAGGATCCATATACTTCCCACACATACAGATAAAGAAATAAGCAGTAGGTGCCCTAAGTATTTCTGCACCTGAAGAGTGCCTGCATCACTGCTGGAAGGATCCAAAGTACAGAAAAAGAGCAGAGGAAAAGAACACACATTTAGTCTCAGCCTTGAGTCAATTTTAGTTATCTTGCAGATACCTGAAAGGGGCAGAGTCAAGGGAAGATGGAGTAAATGCTTTAAAAAAATCTGGAAGCTGCTGTGAACTGCTGTTGCCTTCTAAGAAGCAGGTTCAGCATGATTAGATCTCAGTAAAAGCACAGCCCTCCCACAATAATTCTGCCATACTCCATCCCTCCTTCTTTTAGTTTTGCTGCCAGGCAAGATCAGATAAAGTAGCAGTCCTGCATCCAGCCCTGCAGGGAATTGCACAGCTGCCATGTAGCCTTCAACTTAGTCCAGCTTTTAGCCACATTATTCCCTTTTTACATCTACTGCATTAACAGAATAGTACATTTTAAATGGTTATTTTCATCCAGAGTATCTTGGAGACTGTAATTATAAGTTGAGTATTCACTGCATTGCATGGTTCCTCAGATTACTGGTTTCAATTGTTAATGCAGCACTTGAGAAAGTTTTATTAAAGGTCTTGAAGAGGGAGGTTGCTTTTATTGGGATATTATCGTACACATTTGCTCACCTGTTCTTTTAGCTGTATTTTGTTACTATTAACTCTTTTAAACAGTCTCTTTTGAGCTGATTCTCAAGCTTTTTCCAAACTTTTTCTCTTTTAGTTCTAATAGAAATGAATATGGGACACAGGGAGCAGGAGCAGAAGATTCCTGACAGTACAGAAATCACAGTGAAGAGAAAAGATCAGTCGAGAGAATATGTACATTACAGAATAGGAGTGCATAAAAATGCATTAAAAATGCATAAAAAACCAAAAAAAGTGTTGTTGGCTCATCCATTCAGGTACCTGCCAGAAAGAGAAAGGAAGAGATACAAAGTAGAAGTATTTGGAGATTCCAATCACGTTATATCCTTTCTACCCATAAAATAATTAGACAGTGCACAAGCCTCTCATTATCAGCTGAGAAGCATTATCACTATCAGAGGCTCCAGTTGAAGATACAAAGAAGAGCAGGAAGGTGGTATGTTCATATTATTTACTCCCTCCAGCTTTTACAGAGGATATGGCAGATAACCAGAAGTCAATTTGCCTGTGTGAACTGAAGGTCAGCCATGAGTGCTCCCTGCTGGATGTTCTCCTAGCCTTCAGATGTTGACTACAACATCATGCAACAGCTGCTCAGGCAGCAGCTGCTGGCAGTGGCTCAGCTTACCAGAAAATGTTCTTTGGCTAGGGGATCAGAGGTTGTCCCACCTCCAAAGCTGAAGCACCTGCTGAACAAAAGCCATGCTGATAGAAGGTTGGAATAAGAAAATGGCAGCCAACAGCTGCTACAGCTATTTCCTCAGAAAGGAACTCAACGGAAGCTGGTGCGTCAGGGACCTGCCCCAAAAACCCTACAGTGCAACAGAGCTTACATCCAGCAATCCATGTAGAAGGCTGGCAGAGGGGAGCAAAGCAGACTGTGACATGAGCTGCCATACCAATACATCATGAAAAGGAAAACAAATCATCCACGAGAACTCGGTTCTTCTGGCAAAGTACTCATATTGTACTCATATTCTTGGGTGTGAGTACAATATATAAGTACATATATTGAGTACGTATATGTCTCTGAAAGACACCAGTTGATCTAGCTGTGCAAATACTCGGCATGAAACTACACTATTTGTATTAAGCTTAAAAAAACCAAAGACAACCGACCAACAAAACCCCCAAAAAACCAAAACAAACAAAAAAACCCAACCCAAACCAAACTAAAAAGTTATCTATCTTTAAAGCTTGTATTTCCTGACAGAGGACATGTTTAAAACTTTCTTAAACCACATATTATAAGCCTGTTTAAACAGTGTGTGTCATTTAATCTAGAGAAACTGATCTTGAAAAAAAAGAAACATTCCTTCAAAGGAAGGTACATAAAGCAAAGTACTATTGCAGTCACAAGGAGTTCCATCTTCAGGAAGCAGTAACACAATGCAATTTGTCATGGTAACACCCCCAGCAGCCAGGCCCCACATAGCCTCTCATTCACCCCCCACCAGTGGGATTGGGGAGAAAACTGGAAGGGTAAAAGCCAGAAAACTTGTGGCTTAAGACAAAGACAGTTTAATACAAAAACCAAAATCCAAGAACATAGCCCCATACCAGTCACTAGGAAGACAATTAATTCTACCCCAGCCAAAACCAGCTCATAATGCAGCTTACTTTATTTTTAAAAAAAGCAAACTAATGACCAGAATTCAATGCAATGCACCTTTTTACCCACATGATCATACACAATTCCATTTATTTATTCTTCCTTTTTAATGTATGGCAATGAAGAAAGAAATCAGAGTTCTAAACTAGCATAAAAGGGATGCTAGGCTAACATAAAACTGTGTTTTCATTTTTATTTACTTGGAACAAATGTTTCCAGTTCCAATTTCAACATGCTGAATTGTTAGCTCTTACCAACAGTTCTGTTGCACAGATATTGTCGAACACCAATATTTCCTAGTTGGTTTGGTATCACTTGGTTGACCTGTAAGCATATTTCTGTGTCTTCTCCTCTGATGTCAATTTCACCATTAATACCAAATACTTGAAAAACCACAACAGACATCTGTCAACAAAATCCAGATAAAACAATATAAGATTATAAAATTATTTTACAGTGATTATTGTTTGTAAGGTATGTCTAAACCTTTTCCATCACAAAAGGAAAACAGCCCTTTGTATTGAAAGCTCTTGCTCACAGAGAAGCAAAAAGTTCTCATTTTCTTATCCTTTTCTTTTTGTACACATTGGCTTATAGTAGATTGCTCAACAGCCTGTCCAAAGACAGACACTTGTACTGATGCCAATTCAGAATTGGCTAGAGAAGCCATGGAAGTGAGATACAGTTTCCTTACTGACAAGAGAAGCACATGACCTATGTGTTACCTGAAATATCAGGTATCTGACATTACCTACAACTGCATTCAACTTTATGCATATCATAAGCACAACCAAGCACTTGCAGTGCTGAATCAAACCAGGTTAAAAAGCTAGGATAGGCTACTAAACTTTGGCTATCTGCATAGTAGTCGGCCCTTTTTCTCTATTTACAGGGTTGCAGTATTTTTAAAAAATAAGCAGAAGCCAGTTTTAAGTCAGCTTTGGTATCAGAAGATGTATATCCATCATCATTACTAGTATTTTGGGTTCATTTTTCTAATGGCTCAAAAAATCACCTCTAAAAGGAGACATTTTAGTCGTGCTTTAAGGTTTAATTTACAGAATCATGTGTTCTAATGGAATTCAATAACATTACCATTTCTTCACTAGTCTCATGGGCATTTTCTGAAGCAGCACTCATGGCATCTGGAGATGACCCATCACAATTTTCCATCACTGTGCCTCCTTCATGGACATTTCCTGATGGACTTTGATAGTTTGTGGCTGTAATACCTTCCAAACACACATCAGAAAAAATGTGAATTTAGCACAGCATAATCTTAATCACTTCCCCATTAAGAATAAAGTCAGTGACTGTTACTGAATGCACACATTAACTCATTTTTTAATACAAGTTGAGTGGCTTATTAAACAAATATTTATAACTGAAGTGCCAAATCCATTCCTCTTATAGAGAGTTCCACGTTCTAGATGCTAATCAAAAGTAAAGCAGGATATAGTGACAAAACCAATACAGCACTCCACATGCATTGTTAAAAAAACCTGTGAAGGCATTTTTTTATTCTTCCAAATCAAATAATATAAATGTGATGCAGCCAGAAAAAAAATTCAAGTTGTGCATCTAAAATACCGCACAGTGCCTTTAGAGCAGATGCTTGTATGTTTAGAGAAATAAGCTACATATCTTTTTATTAGAGCAATCATAATCATGATAGTGTTTCCTTGACAACTGGAAAGCATAGATACTTAACCTGCAGTTAAATATTGTTTAACAAGCTAAAAAGACATATAAAGGTTATTTAAAATGGAAAGTGTATTTCATGGCATACTCCCACATAAGCACATGCAGGAATACTCCTACAATTCAAATATATAACAGGCTTGCAAGTGAAGCAGTCTTCTCATTACTGCTCTAGACTGAAGAGAAATCCTACAGAAAAAAAACCAATCTTATGCTAATTAGAATTATCAGAAAAGAGGTATCAATAAGGTATTCTTACTCTATTTCCTGACATGGGAAAATTATTTCATCAGTATATACACAGATGAGCAAGAATTGGACAAATACCTGCTATTAGACAGTCAATACTTGGGAAATACTCCTTGAGGGATGAACTGCAGGGAGACTACCAAACCTATCTAACTGGTAATTAGCACAGAGAGCATTAGTGAAAATTCGTTTCTTTTTTATCCACTTCTAAAATGAAAGCTTCTTTACCACTTCAAGTGTAACACTGATTCAGGCTCCAACCTGTAAGTATTGCAGCCAAAGCAGTTGCTTTCAAGCATAGCAAGGAACCAGTTCTGCCTAATTCATATTTGCAACACAGCACTTCAATGCTCTTATCTTCCTTAAGAGAGGAAAATTAAGCAGTGTTAAGATTAAATAGTGCTGCTTAAGTAGCGCACGTTATTGCTTTCCCCTGAAATTATATGTGGTGAATACACTTGATATTACTGGTGAAGGTAACAGAAATAGTCTTGTAAAGTATCCAGGATTTGCTGGACTAGAATCCTTTTGAGCATGACTTGAATAACAAATAAGTTTTTCATGTATTGCTTAAAAATATTTTGTGAAACCTGCTTACCTTTCTCCAGAAAGCTTTGACTATCACTTCCATCACTCTCTATCAAATGATCCTCTAGCATCATACTATCAATAGAGATAGTGTCCAGAGAGACTTGTGATGGACTTCTCTTCATATTTTTGTAAGAAACAGAGAATGCAGGGAGGTTGGACGAGCAGCGTTCCTTGGGCTTAGCACTTTTAAAATATAAAGATATGAGGAAAATATTATTTATATTAAATAATACATAGAAGTTACATTAAAAATTCCTCTAAACCAAGCAAGATATAAATGAAAAAGTCTGATTATTCAATAATCCTTTGACAAGACAAGGTAAATGTAGAAACAACACATATTCATGTAGGTATTTATGTCAATACTTCTCTCAATACATATTTCCTGACACTTAAACTAAAAGTAAATAGTTTAAATCAATTAATTAACACTAATTTTAACTTCCGCTGAATGCTGGATACTGCATAACTTTTTACATGCTTTAAAAATTTTCATCTACTAGAACACAGAATCACAGAACAGCCTGAGTTGGAAGGACCATCGAGACTAATTCTTAAGATGTTCCCTTCCTGACTGCTGAAAGTACTGGAAGTCTGCGGCCAACAAGATTTCTAAATCTTTTCAAAGAGTAGGAAAACTATTTTAGTATTAATTTTCTATACCTTGAAGAAGACTGGGATGCAAACATTTTAACTGAAGCCACTTTGTTGATTTCAAGCTCTTCAGATTCTAAGGCAGTTTCTGTTTCCAAGTCAGCGACTTGGTCAGGACAGCCTTCAGTTGTGCCCTCCTGTTCATTTAACTTACTTGAGAATATGTTTCTGTCATCCTCTTTATCAATGAAAAATTCAGTAGAATCTTCTCTCTTATTTAGAATGGACACCGAATCCCTAGGATTCAAACTACTCTTCTCACTTAGAGGTCCACAGACCTCTTCAGAATCACTTCTACTAAAAAGTCCACTGCTTCCTCCTTCACTCGTATCTCCCAAACCTTTATCTGATGCATCATCGGAAAATGACATTGCTTTCTGAAAATCCGTATTACTGTCTGATTTAAACAAAACAGGATCTATTAAAATTCCTTTAGTAACTTCAGCATTCAGAGGCTTGCAGTCATTTACATAACTAAAATTAGTAATACTGGCTTCCACCATCTTGCCACCAACTAATTTACTCTCTGAAGTAAGAGTTTCCCCATTTCCCACAGGGGAGAGTTCTGATGCCATGGTACTTCCTTCTTCCTCAACAGGAGATTTACAAGGGTTTCCCTGAGTCACTGGATGGAGCAGTAAGGCTACTTCTGCAGTTTTCAGTAGAATCCCAATGCAGACATCTGTTTGCTTTGCAGGTTTTCCTGTCACTGCCTCTACGTCCTTCCTTAAGTTTTCCAGGAGCAATACAAGAGATTCATGGAGAAACAGCAAAAAAAGATACTGGTAGTGATTTATCTGCACGCTTACATGTTTTTGAACATGGACAAGAACATGTACATCTGCATCAGAGGAAGAGCTTTCAGAAAGCACTCCTGAGGTCTCAGACATTTGAATGCCATTGGTCGAAGGCTCTGTCTCACTGCTGTAATACTCCTTTAGAAGTTTCTTACGTTGCAATCTGTTAGAGAGATCACTAGATTCACTTTTTGGAATGTTCAAGGCTGTCTGATTACGGGATACAAGCTCTTTTTGTGACTTTGCAAATCGTATTGGCTGACAAATCCAAAGTGAAAGTGGGAAAGAGTCCACAAAGCTTACTGGCCGGCCTTTCCCACTTTTCGTTCCTTCGTAATCTATCCAAAACTGGGAAAAATGCATGGCCCAAACATCAGTAGCTGCAGATGTCTTTAATGCATATTTATTCAATTCTGGAATGATATAACCCTTATAAACATCATGCATTTTGGTATCTTGTTCATGAGCATGTCTCTGGAAGATTGGATGTAAAAGATTAAAATTTTTAGGGGACTTAGGAAAAGTGGTGAAATTTCTACTGAAAAATTCTGAGTCCTTGAAGTTCTGAAACAAAGCTTCTAGATCAGAGTGTCTGCAGTTTGGGGAGCATCTGGTATTTGTAGCAATCATCTCTGAACTTTGAATGGAAAGTGCACGAGGTTGATCTTTATGAATTTCAGGTTTGTTTTCAAATGGGATGATGATCTGCAAGGGAGAAATAAATTTTTTCTAGTTAAAACTATGTAGATTAAGAAGGTATACAATGAAAGAAACAAAATAATAGCCATGACAGCTGATACAAAGGAATGTAATTACAGTTTTATGAGAAATCAAGTACAGTGAAACAGAACAGGGATAAGTTGGGCTCACAGACTAAGATTTATGTTCTCTCTCATTTTTAAGAAGGATGCTTTGGCATCAATATTTGTACAAAACAGAAGGGTCTCAGGCTTTTCATCAATATTTGCACAGAAACATAAGCATCTCAGGCTTTTCTTATCTGAAGGTCTTAAATTTAGTTCAGCTATATTAGGCTGAAGTGGCTCATTTCCTCAACTCAAGCAACTTGGTAGAACATTTCTTAAAGTGTTTCCAAAATTTACAGCTTTGAAAAACAGAGAATTATAATTTGGAGTTCAATCTGGCATGTAAGATAGGGTTTTTCACCATATCGAGTACTACAGTGTTTTATTTCTTTGTTAAGATACAAGCAATCGGTTAGATATGCCACTGCAGCTAATATTCTTAATATTGCAGAATTTAGATCAGGTATTTTTGACAATTATCTGATGATCATAACATATTTGTTTCATCAGGAAAATAATAATGTATTTCAACTCCTAAAGAACACAAATAGCTCAGCACACTGTAATTAACTTGCATATTTTTAGTACATATTTTAAAATAGACTTATTTTATGCCAAATCCTGAATCTTAAATTGTTAATATGTTAATAATTAATATAGTTTGGCTAATATCAGTGACACTGCTTTCTATCACAATATCTCCATTCTGAATCTAGAAAGGAGGAGTAAAAAAATCATCCCTAAAGACACAAAGATGGGGGTAATGAAGCTTCTTCATTTAAACACAAGGACTCAGGAAAAAAAAACCTAAATAAAATAATTAACCATTCACCAATTCATCATTTGCTTGAATAAAAATAATGCTGTTAATACAGGGTGACATAATTAATTCAAATCAAGATTTGAGAGATGTTAGAATACTTTTATCCTCTCATAGTTTAGTAGGCTATTCCCATATAATGATTCAATAGCAGATTAATCTATATTTGCAAATTCCAGTCATTCACTCTTAATAACTGTTTCTATTCAGTACAAACCATGTTCTTGTAAAGTTCCATTAAGAATGTAGCAACAGGTTAGAAAAATAACCATCTCTCCATTTGCTGACTTTTTAGAGCCCTTGAAACCTCTCCTGTGTGCTCCACTGAAAAGACTCATTTTGTTCACCTCTGAACCTTGGAAACCATACAATGAAATGCCCAATGCAAACAGGGTTTGGGTGGGAAATTTATCTGCTCCATAATCCTTTTTTTTACAAAGAAGCAGAAGACAAGGCAAGCAAAAATTTGATGTTCAGCTACATTAACAAGCATCACTCCTCTGCAACAAGCATACAGAGAACTCATGTACCTGAACTACACTAACAGCCAGCATGAAACAGAAAATGGTGAGAATGGGTTTTGGAGAAGGAAATAGACCTTCAGATGAACTGCTTTCTTTACTCTAGAGCATTCACCGACAAGATAAAATAGCTTTGATATAATACAGCCAGAGGAACAAGGCAGGACCCTTGCATAAATATAGAGTACAAATATTAATTTTTCACTCATTTTTTTACTTTAGTGCTCAATTTCTTTTTAGCTCTGCTATGCCAAGTTCGCTGACCACAGGGAAATAATTTGTTAGTATTCCCACTCAGATCTTCAATACAAAACCAAAATACCCAAACCAAAATACCGGGACACAGATGAAGGAGTACAGGAAACAAGATGTCTGCCTTCAAAAAATCATATTCTGCAGAGTTTTTTAGAGAAGCATTTTTTCATTCATTTAGGTATTTGTAAGAGAATAACAAAAGAATTAGTCTTCCAAGGAACCACAAAACCCCTACTCAGTGACAGCATACCTTTAACATTAGTCCATCCACTCTCACATCAACATGTTCATCTGATTTTGAATTGTCATTTAACTTGTACATGGCCATGAACTGAATAAGACTCTGTTTCAAATCCAGCACAAACTGGTTTAGCCAAAGAATACTTCTCTGATCCAGAGTGAACTGCAAAGCATTCAGCTGGCCATACAAATTTGGACATGGAACTAAAGGAGAAAAAAAAAAAAAAGAAACCATGAGAATAACAAAAATGTTTATGGGTTGGGTTTTCTTTGGTTTTTAAATGATTGCAAACTTACAATTTCACCAGTACTTTTCATCAGAGAAAGAACAGAAACCCAGTCCTTTAGTCTCAAGGAAGAATTGTTAGGGCATACCTGAAGTGATGCTTCTTTCTTTCACTCCAAGAAAGTAACTGAATTTTTGAGTGTATAAAAACTAAGAACAGAATTAAGTCTGAAGAAATGGGGAGAATATTCTCATTACAGAAGAAAGGGAAGACCATGGAAATCTCCTGTCCTCAGCTTCCATCCCCAAGAAATCCACTAACATTTCTGTATATAAAACAAGGCCAGCCACAGAACACATTCCTACAATAGCTCCAGCAGCTCTTCAGTGCATTTTAGGTATTGTTGCAATAGTTTGAGTTCTTTTATGTAGTCAGATAGTGAAATTGCAGGAACAATATGTGGATGCTGGAGAATGAATAATTCATGTGCCAGTAAAAATGCTGCAAGTGTTTTCAGACTGAACAAGCATGTTTATATAAACCAATATTAATAGAAGTTTGCAGGAGCAAGCATTGTGGAAACGGAGCAGTCTTGTGCTCTATCCATTTTAGAAAGCCATTACCTATTTCCAAGCTTTAAGCTTCACAAAGGTGAAAGTAACACACAAAATTTATGCGTCAGGACAACAACAACAACAATCAAAACCAAAAACATTAAAAAAGTCTTACTAGGAAAGTCCTTTCCATCTGGGTAGTAATATTCAGTGAATTCAATATGAATAGCTGGCATTTCTGGTGGAAGATAAAGTGACTTTTTATTGCAAGAAATCAGAGCTTTAGGGGAAGAACGACACTGGTCTGCTGTTGAAACCTGTAAATTATAAAAGATGATTTCATTAACACATTCCACTTTTATGAATGGTTAAGCATTTGTAGTTGCATGGTACTGTCCCTAGTAAGGTAACATTCCACTGCTCTTGGGTGTAGGCCCCCAAACAACATAACAGAAAGCACAAAGTGCTGATGAACAGTGACAAACAGTTAACTGCCTTGAAGCAGAAATGACTCACATAGAAGAGTTTCACAAGAAAATTGTTTTAAAGGTACCAGATCCCCTTCCTTCATTCAAGACAAAAGGGAGCAGGTCACTTTCAAAGGTGTCCAGCAGAAGCCTAGAATGATCTGATTTTTAATTGCAAATACTACAGCTCCTGTTTAAGCATTTATGCTTGGATGGAGTATTTCCATACAGTCTGGTCTAGGGATAGATAAGCTAGGTAAGTTTATTACACACATTAGGTAGTTCTTGTTTTGTCATAAGAACAAATTCCAGTACACAGGCTGACTCTCAAACTGTGTATGAAGCAAGGTGTTCAGCATGCACCTGGCAGAGCTCTGTATGCTTGGATATGCCTGAAGGTCTGCTTCACAGGAGAATCAAGATGCTATGGAACAGTAATGTTCATTTCTCTTTCCTTACAATGTAAATTATCAAACAAATAAGAAACCAACATTTGATATATATTTGACCTTAAATTTCATTGAATGCATCCTAGTTTAAAAAGTATGTTGCCAAAACTAAGCTTTTCCATTCAACAATTAGTAGGTCAAACTGCTAGTTTGAAATTACCCAGTGTATTAATATTGAATATATGATGATGTCTACTAGAATTTCTCTGGAAACAATAAATACATGACCTTTATAAGCCTGCTTCACTTTATGTAGCTGTTTTCAAGAGGCAAACATAACTGCATTAACAGACACAAAAATTCGAGTAAAATGATGTATTTAGAAAAATAGCTTTTAGGAAATTGCATAGAAATAATGCCAATTTAAAAAATTAAATGTGTTTGTGTAGAGAGGAGGAGACAAGAGCAGAAGGCAAATGGAAATATGAACAGTACAAAACAATAAAATAAAACCACTTCAGATCCAGATAAGGCTCCCAGCAGCAATCTGCAATCTCCCACAACACCAGTAGTCATATGGCAGCAAAGTGTTGGAAATTGGAAAAAGAGCAAGCAGAAATCACAGTGACAAAGGACCCACACTAAACATTTTTGTTAGGACCTGAAATTTAAGAGTAGATCCTCACATATCACTACAATTCTGCCTAATGGAGACACACCTGCTCTATTTCACTTGCCTCAGAATAGTCAATCTGGACCACAACCAGCAACTAAAACTACTCATTCTAACAAAGGGGATGGAAATGGTAAAAGTGACTGCTCAAAATATGACTACAAAGGGAGTGGCTGGAAAAAGATTTTAAAAAACTAATAAAACCTCTTAACAGTTTTTAATGTACTTTGAAAAATACAACAATAAGAAAAGCATAATATACAAACCCACATATTAAGATATTAGGCACATAAGATAGTACAATGAAAAGATTAAATTTGAATTCCAAATTCCTAATTTGGAGGACAATAGAACTTAGATCCAACATTTATTTGTGATAGGACCACAATTTTAACAAAGCAGAAGCAGGTTCAAAAAGGTCTACCCCAATAATGAATGGAAAGTCTCATTAATTTCAATGGGCTTCATAATGTCCCTTAAAAAACACAATTACATAACAGTAAGGGTGGAGTTACCCCAGTTTTACTAGCTTAAAGAAATGTACCTGATATATATTGAAGTCTGCAAGTCTAACCACAATAGGACTAGACATGAGTTTGCCCTTTGGTTGTTGGGAAGATACAGAGGAAGCCCTAGATGTTCCTTTTGGCATCTGTTCCTTGCCTGCAAGAAAGAATAGTGATGGAATAATTGAAAAAACCAGTCTTTTTTCATAGTTTTAATATTTCATGGAAGTAGAGAATTAGTAATTTAAAGAAAATACCTGTTTGTAGGTTCTGAGGAGATACAGCAGGTGGGGATTTAGGAGGAGAATCTATGACCTGATCCTTCACAGCCTGCTTAAGCAATTCAACATTGCTTTTGAATTCATTTAATAATTCTTTGGCCCATCCACTTCTGGTTTTAGTAGTGTCACTGTAATGCATCCAGTGATCACAGCTGTCTCCTGCAAATAAGAGAAATGGGAAAAATATTAGCTCATTTGAAATTTTGCTTTTAACAGGATAACATGTTTCCACTACTTCACAAGTATTCATCGAACTATAAGCTCATTGCATGCTGTAATTATAGAACAACAGCAGTCATACCAGACGTTAAAACAGAAGTTATATATTCCATATACATTCCATATTCCAAGTCTCAGCACTTCACGAAATCACTCGGAATATAGCATTACCAGCTGCCTTATAACACCACTAACACTCAAAACATCATTGAGTATTTTCAGTTCGGAGAAATCTTACGACACATTAATGTCATATGTGAGAACATGCAAAAAAATGTTCAGTTGAAAAAAAAAGTGAGAGCAAGTAACAGAACGATGTTCTCATGCTCACTTTTTCCAAGCTTATCTTTCCTGCCAGAATTGTGTCCTAAGAAGTTCCTGGTCCCTTTCCAGAAATGTATTCTTTTTGTCTTGGTTCTCTAGCACCTTTATGGCACACAAACAACAAGGTAAGTTCAAGAAGTGCTGCAGCACACACAGCCTTAAAATCAATCCCACTGGAAATGCTTTTGTCCCTGCTTTCAATTCCAACATGTTTCTGTTGGTCAAGCACTCAAACCTCTGAAAGAAATGGTGGTATCTTCAAGTAGTCCCTGTAAAGACATTCTACTAACCTGTTTACTAATAAGGATGCAATGACAAAAAACTTCTATCAGTTGGTACATCGCTCTTTAAATACTACCATGTGAAAATTTACTTTATTTGGGACTTAATGACTTTTCGGATACTTACACTGGGGATAAGCAAATATGATTGCTATTAAAATAGGAAAATTATTTTAGAAAAAAAATTATTTTAAGTCTAAATGCAAATATTGCAGCATTAAATAAACGTTCAGGCTGGTGCCTATAACAAGAGATGACATTTTTCCCCACCCTTCTTCACAGTTATCTTTGTTGGTTATTATCATTTTTATAGCTAAGGAAGAAGATAAAGGAACAGGGAAAAAACCAGAAAGGGAACAAAAGGACAAAGATGAATTAGACTGAAGCCCATGACAAGGGGATTCTCCAAAACAGGGCTAGCAGCATGCGGTTACTCCAAGCACATGCAAGCAGACTCTGAAGGACCTCCAGGACTTTGTTAGCAACACCATAGGGAAAGCTCTAACACTCCTTCTGGGAAGCCAGTTTGGGCATCTGCCTCTCTGAAGGACAGGAACACTAACACATGCAGCAACATGAGAGAGCAGAGCCACCACCACACTCCTGTATGCCGTCGCACGGCTGCGATCTCTTTAGGGTCACAGACACGTGGCGAGACAGCACACACAACTGAAATGCTGAGGGGATGAACATGGGCTTTTGGGGAGCACAGGAGGGCAGGTAGAACAAGACCAGTGGAACAGATGGAGCTCAGCCTTGGCATGGATCACCAGCCAACTGAGTGTTTACAGGCTGGGAGTAGAGGACAGACTAACATGAATTTAGATTTCTGCTCCAGACCATCTGATTAGAAAGATGATCAGACCCTGTTTTGTTGTCACATGCTCTGTGATGTAGCCTCTTTTAAAATTTTTAGATTTCTACTAGAAATTTATGAGAAACACTTTTCTCATAAATATTTTTTTTTTGTAAGAAACACTTTGGAAATTGCTAACATTTTTTTAATAACAATGCTTAACAAAAGGCTACACAATTGAGCCTCTACACACTGAGGTTCCTATTCAGCAAAATAATGTAAAAAGCAAAACACTGATTGGAAATGCATATAAAAGGATAGTATTCTATATATGAAAAAAATCAACAGATTGATTCCTGCTAATATCCAATTACTGAATTCTCAATATGCAGTACTGCCTTCCTCTGTCAACATAAAATTCTCTTTATGTCAGAAATGTGTGAACACTGTTTTGTTGACCAAACAAAACAGTGAAAAGCATTTGGCCTAAACCAGCTCATTCACAGAAATTAAACTGGTTCCCAGATTGTTGCTTTTGTTGTTTGTTTTTGCATACAGAAGGAAGTAAAAAGATGCCTTTCAAATGGTTTGAGCATGATTATCCAAGCTGTATATGTGTATGCACAAATTTTTTCAGCTTTCAGACATGACAATCACAGTCACAGGTAATTCATAAAAGGCTTGCTTTCATACCTGCTTTGTGAAATGGATAATAATCCACTGTTAAATAGCTGAAGGAAAGCTGCATGGCCCCTCCTGTAACACGTCTGTTTGGGTCTGCAAAACAAAACAATGCTTGGCCCTGCAGACATTGCATTTAGTGTGTTAGTTCTCATGCTGCTGTAATCCTTTAAACACCTAACACCTACTTTCTTCCCCTTACTGTCTCTCCTTACAACCTCATTATCTTCCCTCAATATTTTCATTCAGATAGTCTTCAATGGTTTCTAACGATCAGCTTGAGCTTGTAGAATTCTGTACTCAGTCACTACTTACAAATTGCATGCTGTTTTCAATGCTACTAAAAAGACAACATCTTGAAAACGCATTACTGCAGTTTTTCTGAAACAAAACTTTTTATGCTGAATATATGATTATAATCAGTCTTTGAAGTCAACATTAACTTTCAAGAATACTACGTAATATAATTTTATTTGACAAATATTGCAATGAAGGGGTCTTCTGAGAATCTTCTCTTCTGACTTTTTCCACTGTTGAATTTAAACTCCAAAAATAAAGGACCAATAAAAAGATCTCACTAGGAGGGATAAATTCCAACCACAGTAGATACACTGCATGTAAGGAAATACATCTCCAGCCAGTGAACCTCATGTGCTGCTGTTATGAAAGTCTTTCCTAACCAAGGAAATGTATTTTTGTTAAACCCTACGTTTTTCGTATTTTTCTTCAGCAGACCTTGTATGTTTCCATAAATTTTTCAGTGACTAATAATATAGTAGACCTTGTACGTTTCCATAAAATTTTCAGTGACTAGATATACAGTAATATCTCACTCCCTATGATCACTTTTGAAAGGCATGAAAAATTGCCCTTGTCTCCTTTTTTTCTGATTCTAAATGTGACTACATGCAATAGGCTTTTGTTAAAAAGAGTCAGTACAAGATTTACACACAAAATTTTAAGGTCACAGGACACTCATTCCATTCTTTCCATGAGCTGCAGACCATATCAAATTGTCTAAATTAGTAACACAAAGAATAACACTCTTTTATTAGTTTGCATTTATAAGAGCATTAAAGAAACAGATTGTATAGTGACCCCTTCAAGCCACAAAAATGTTGTCACTGTATTCTTCATAACCCAGCTAACTTATACAAGACCCAGCAATAACAATCAGACTGATAGAATAAGTTCCTAGAACACAGAAAAAGCACAGAAGTACTAACACTCCTAGGTTTTGCAATTATTCTAAAATAATTACATTTATTAATGATATGCTGTCCTAAAAGAGCCACCTAAATAGCTTTACATGAATCCATAGACACTGGAGACAATTCTAACTATTCCTCTAAACTAAAGTCTCTTGACTTTATTGTCTTATTATTTTTTTCTCATTACTATATTCCTCAAAATGTCTCCCCTGAAGATGATTATGATTCATAGACATGCAAATTTAAAAAAAAAATTACCTTTTTCTTTAGAGTGGATATCATCACATATATGTAGGTCCAAGTGGGAAATTACTAAGTGATAAGAAGTTTCCTTAACATCAAAATCATTAAACAGTTTTACTATTGCATCGTTTTGATCAGGTGCTGCTGTTGTCTGGTGCGCTTTCACCTGCTGGGAGCTGGGTGCAGGGGCAGAGCTCTGAAAAAACATTTAGTCAATCACATCAATTTATGATGTTTATTGTTTCTTTCAAGCATAAGTATCTGTCTCCTTACACAACACAGGCATTTGAAACAAGGAAAAATCTGCATGACATGTGCTCTCCCTTGGATCATTACTGAGATTTAAGTTTAATGTTTGAGAGTAAAGCTAAGTTGAGCTAATGGCTGTGTGCACTGTACTGCACTGCCAGGGCACACCCCATTCTCCCCATTCCTCACACTTCCTTACACCCCTGTCACTCACAGCACTGGTATTTTTCTAGCTTTTGTTGCAAGCTGTTCAGGGAACGAAACCAACAGTGGGCTCCATTCTGCTAATTCAGTTCCTCAGGCTGCATCATGACAGGGTCAAACATAAGTCAGTGCCAGTGTCAGAGAATAGGTGAAATGCAAGTACAGGGCACTGAAGAACCAGAACCTCCCTGCTCAAGAGCAGGTAACCATTACATTGCTGTTGCTAAACCTTCACATCACAGCATAAGGCATCAGGGCCAGCAAAAGAACTGAACTCTGTTACAGTCCACTGGCTTTACTCTAAGAGATCCTCTACAACTGACTGTACTCAGTAATCAACCATGTTTTATTTTATAGCACTTATCTTCTACAAGTGTACTTGTCCTGCTTCTCCACACACAAGAAGAGGTGCCTCCCCTCAACACTCAAAGCCCAGTTGGTCTAGCCTGCTCTGTGTGCTGATGAACACCAAGATTTACATGCAGCATCAGCAGCACAGATATGCCAGCAGAAATATATTTAAAGTAGAATTGGTTTTCACTATATATTCCAACAAGAGCTGCATGAAGGTAAACTCTAAATAAAACCTAATTTTTCAGTACGAGGAGAACAAACTGGACAAGCATGTTAAATTATTATAGTAACCATATCTACCCACACATTAAGTTTACTTTAGTGTGTCTTAATTATTTAAATTCATAACCATAAAATACTTGGAGAACAAATTTACTAAACAGTCAATAAAGAGTTAAGTAAATACAGAAGTCTAAACACTCTGTACATGGGTAAAGAAATAGAACTACTTTTTTTTTCTGCAGTTAGCATCAATACACAAAATCTTGCAAAGTAAAGACTATTTTAAACTATGATTAATTATTAATTCCTGATATAATTTAGGATATACAGCTGAATGAAAATGAGTAACTGAACATTCTCTAAAATAAAGTAACACAACTAACCACACTGTGTTGTTTTGTAGAACACCTGATAATGATACAGTGAGACAATTAATCCTCATACCTGGGCTGTTTCAGAAGCCAAGCTTTTCCTCTGTTCTGCTGATTTCTCTATGGCTTCACTAAGAGATTTGGCATACTGCACCATGGCTTTCAATTGGGAATCAGTCAAAACCCACAGCAAATCATCCAGAATCAGAACCAGTTTGGATGCCACAACATTACAGTCTTTTAACTGTAAAATAAAAATTTAAAGACGTTGAACTAAGTACTTATATTTCTCATATTAAATATGTGGGGTAAATAAAATCTTCATGCAAAAAGCAATAACAAGCATTTTTTATTTTAAATCTTATTCCTCTTACTAATTAAGGAGTACCTAACACACAATATATTTATTCTTCACTCCATGTATTTGGCATGCATCAGACATTAAACTGCTACATTTTTCTGGATGTAAGCAGTGTAAATATTACCAGACTCTAGAGAGATAAAACAATGAAATAATCAACAATAAACGAAGCTCTGCAGATCAAACCATTTTATTAATGGGACCTATATAAGGTCTTCATTTTCAAAGTCTGTCTGTAGTATTTCTTGTAAACTCTACAGTCTTACCAGTTACACGTTATTATAAATTTAGTTCAGGGAATTCTACATTCAATATGGTCTAAATTTAAAATCTTTACTATGTACATGTATGCATTAAGAGCATGAGTTATACATTAAAAAATAAAATAAGACTTCAAACATTTCAAGTTTACCCTTCTTTTAAGCGTGACCCTAATTTTTGATTGGTTAGTAATCAGTCGAACTGGAGCACTCATTATTTCATGCTTAGAACTCTGGATTGCGTCAGCTTCTATTCTGATCATCTGCCAGTTGATTTCTTTAAAAGTCAAGACCTTTAAGACAGAAAAAAAGAGAAAAACACCTTGATGCAATATGACAGCTACTTGCACCTAGCCCTGTGCATGTGTATGTATACATCTGTACATATGTACACAAAAACTCACATGAGCCATACACTCAGAACAAATACAGCTCACTTGTTGTTCCCCCTAAAGGTGTCAGGAAGCCCTCACCCTGCTTGTCACAGAAACGCTAAGCTACTTCCAAGCAGGCTGAGGTAAAAAGCAGCATTTAAAATATTCAGAAGAAAATAAAAGTTACAGCTATTGCATGCTAGGTTGCTTTTGGGAGAGGAAAAAAATGATAGTTTAGTTTAGCTTAAAAATGTTAAATAAGAAAAGGGCAGGGGATGAAGCAAAGCTACAGGATAGGTGAGTTTTTTTTGGAGTGTTTTATTTCAATTAAAAGAGAAAGTTAAACATTGAGCACACAGCATGCCATGCAGACCCCACAAGCTCTGAATCCACTACATGGATTTCTAGAAGGCATAGCAAGCAAATGTTAGAATAATGATGACACAAGAGCATCAAGTACAGCTGGACACTGAAAATCAAATACGGAAAAATGAACAACTGTCCAGCAGGAACATCATGGAGAACATCAAATGAACAGGCTATCAGTAGGGAAAACCAGTAATTCTAGTTTACCTAAAACTCCTTCCTGCATGATTTGGATGATGGGATCAAGTTCCCCCAGTAAGTTCACAGATAACACTAAGCTGGGAGAGAGTTGATCTGCTGGGGGATAAGAAGGCACTGAAGAGGGATCTGGACAGTTTGGATTGATGGGCAGGGACAATTTTATGATGCTCAGCAAGGCCAGGTGCCAGGTCCTGCACCTGGGTCACAACAACTGCAAGCAACACCATAGGCTGGGGGCAGAGTGACTCTTCAGTACTGGGTCCCTCACTTCAGCACAGACACAAAGGTGGCTGGAGCATGCTCAGAGAAGGTAAAGGGTCTGGAGCACAAATCTTATGAGGAGCATCTGAGGGAAATAAGCATGTTTAGCCTGGAGAAAAGAAGGCTCAGAAGTGACCTTATTGCTCTCTACAACTGCCTGAGGAGAGATTGCACAAAGATGGGGATTGGTTTCTTCTCCCAGGCAGGAGACAAGACTAGAAACAGGACAAGAGGAAATGGCCTCTGCACCAGGGGAGGTTAAGGAAGGGACATGAGGAAGAATTTATTCACTAGAAGGGTGGTTAAGCATTGGAATGGGCTGCCTAGGGAATTGTTAGAGTCACCATCCCTAGAGAGTTTCAAGAAATGACTGGATGCAGCACTTAGTGCTATGGTTTAGCGGGCACGGTGACGTTTGGTCAAAAGATCTTGCAGGTCTTTTCCAACCTTAATGATTCCATGATTACTCTCTGAAGAAACAAGGATCAGCCATGTGTAAAGAGCAAGATGGAAGAATTTGTTTGGTAGATGACTTATTCTTACTTGTCATTCTCCTCCTGTCAATTTGAAAACCTTACAGCATATGTCCTGAGAAATGCAGAGACTTAAGTAAATCATATCCAGTGTGTCTAGAAAGGAGGTACACTCCATCAAGTGAACAAGATGCAAAGTGCAGTGCAAAGCATCCTGAAACACTTTTTGCAGAAAAGCAGAATGTGACGGTGGTCACAAGGGTTTCAGGATGAGAGAGAGATGAGAATGTTGAATCCATGTTCAGAAGACTTGATTTATTATTTTATGATATATATACTACATTATAACTATACTAAAAAGAATAGAAGGGAAAGTTCTCAGAAGGCTAGCTAAGCCAAGAATAGAAAAGAATGAATAACAAAGGAGCTCTCTCCGACTCTGTCCCAGAGAGAGCTCAGTCCTTGATTGGCCATTAATTATACACATCCAACATGGGCCAATCACAGGTGCACCTGTTGCATTCCACAGCAGCAGATAACCATTGTTTACATTCTTTTTCTGGGCCCTCAGCTTCCCAGAAGGGAAAATCCTAAAGAAAGGATTTTTATGAAAAGATGTCTGCGACAGCAGAATACATATCCTTTTCATACAGGAGATGCAGTGTGATCAAAAGCTTTTAAGTATTCTAAGGAGAGTGCTTATTATATTAATAATGTAGCTACAGTGCAAAGCTAAATGATTATGCCCTAAATATATGGTTTAGCACATGTTATCTTCAAAGTACAGCACTGGTTTTGGTTTTTCACCTTTTCATGCAATTTGCTGCTAACAAATTATTCACTGTAATATCTAGAAATTTGTTTCTGGTATTAATTAGATAGGAAAGGAACACTCTCCCAAGGAAAGTTCTGTTGTGTACAGGTCAACTGTTCAGAATCAAATTCTTCCTAAAAACCACAAAATCAAAAAATCTGCCAATACAAAACTCCATCTAGTCAAAGTTTAATTCTTCCCATTCAGACTTCATTAACATGGGAGCATAAGCATACAAATAAGCTGCAGGAAAGGAAAACAGTCAGAAAAATAGTTTTCAGTTTCTTACTTTTGTGGCATTTTTAACTGATATTCTCTAGGGGTTTCTTTCCCTACATAAAAATCAACTACCAGACTCAACTCTGGAGTAAGCTGGCCAGATGTATGATGCTAAAACAAGTCTCCTTGAATACAATATTTATAATCAACCTTGCACTCAGTATACAATTAACTTTGCTTAGCTGGAAGAAGGCAACTGAATGATGTACAACAAACTAGCGCTTCCATGTGTTACTCTCCAGGACAGTAGAAACATATATACTTTACTGCTATTACTTTTTTATATATGCATAAGATTTAGGTATTCCCAGAAAATAATTGCACAAGAACTTGACTAAATTTAATTTAAAACTGCTTTAGAAAAAAAAATCCTTATCAGGCAAATTCTCACAAGCAAATAAATAACCAGACAAAACTTGTAAAATATAATTCCTGCTGCTGTTGTTGTTATTCTTATTACTACTAATAATAATAACAACAATAATAACAAAAAGCACAACTTCTTATCCTTACATATTTAATATACTGTTCTTTGTTCTTTCAGTACTCTCCAAGTCTGGCTCAGTTTGCATTTTAGAACAGTCATTCACTTGGAGAACATAAGAGGGAAACCATACACCTGCTTGCCATGGTCTTTGTTCTTGCCTAAGCATCCATGTTGGCTCTTTGATCTGACTCACATCCACCAGTTTTACATATTTGTTCTTCTAAAGAGCAACTGAAATTACTGAGCACAGAATGTCTCCATTCCCAGTAATTTTCTCTACCCTGTAAAAGGGTGAAATTCAACTTCCTCCTTTATCACAAAAACAAGGGGAAAAAGTTAGTAAATGGTATTATTTACCTCTCCACGTTGAGCTTCTTGTATTCTGGTAAATCTAAGGTCAGCATGTTCCCAGTTTGCATTTACACTATATATTCTCAGCTGGGAAAGTTCAAATGAAGCATTAAAGGCTTTTGCACCAATCCTTATTATGATGGAGTTCACAGAAACTGAAATGCCTTCTACCACTTTTTCAGCAAAGCCATATTCACTAAAAAGTGAAATGCCAACATATTAAATATAAATTGAGTGAAAGGGCACAAAATTAAACAGATTAAATAAATTATTAAACAGATGTTAAAATAAATGAAGTTACTAATGTATTCTACAGTTAGCAACTTTTGCTTAATATACTTGATGCAGTTTACAATAATTTTCACTCTGTGATCCTGATCTCTACATAAGAATATATATTTGACTAAGATCAATCTACACAAATTATAACATTTAATACAATCCTTTGATGTTAAATTACATGGATGAGATGTTAAATTACATGGATGTATGTATTATATGTTATTATACATACATTAAAAAAGCAGTCTACATCATTATGCAGAAAGCCTACTCTTCTTTATAAACATAAGGAGTAATTCATGTCAAATTAATTACTTGACAATTCTAGTCCAGTTAGTATTTATGTCTATAAGCCAAAATATTTTGTCCGTTAAAAATAAGAACTTTCAGATATTCAAAATAGTATAAAGTATTTACATTATTTCACTCTATAAAGAAAGGCATCCTAAATGGTGGCTACACTTCTACAGTAAATCAACATGCATTCCAGTATTAAAAAAGATTAAGCTGTTGTAAATAATTTTTAAATAAAAATCTTATATATTATGAATGTTTTAGATTAGTGTATGGGAAACTGAATATTAAATATTATTTTAACATCTAAAAATTTCCACCCTTTTGTTTTCTTGTAGGTTTTTTCTGCTTGTTTTAAAAAAATCCCCAAAAACTTGTGTGGTTTGTCATTCCTTTTCCTTTTTCAACTTACATTCTACACAAAATCTCTATGGCTGAGATTATCAAGCTGTACCTTAGGAGGCACAGAGGCCCATGGACTTCTATACATTGCATAGAAGTTACTACAAGAAAAAATATTGTATCATCAAATTTATTTCTCTGTATATAGGGCCCTGTGACCATGGAAAAATGTTTTGAGTCCGTGTACAGGAAATTACATAAAATCACTGATGTAATGTTGTGTTGTCCCACCAAATTGCTTAAGTTTTGGGCTACACAGTGTGCATGTAATCTTTCAGTAAGAATCAGTTGATACAATTAAGGAAATGGAACTTTAAAACACTGCACTAACAAACAACCCTTAAAACTCTTTGGACAAAACAAAAAAGAACAATTTTTAAAACACTCATGAACATTATATATATTTGCCAAAATGGGTGAAGGCAAGATATCATTCATTTTTTAAAAACTTAATATCAATTAAACCCAGAAAATATCTGATATAGCAGTTGCACCCCTATGGAATGTATCTTGCAAGCTCTATATCTAGTTCTATATCTTCTCTCCAGGCTTGGGCCTGGATAACTCCATTATCACTACACTACTTCACACATAAGCAATAAAATAAAATTTTGGAGGAGATGGGAATGGCAGGCTGCAACCTTATATACTTCTAAAAATTTAAATTTTCAGAAGTACACAGTCAACCTGTTTTACATAATGCCAAAGGTTTTCTGACCAATTACAGGTAAGTACCATCACTGACCTCTGCCCAGATGCAGTTGCTATAGGAGAGGGTCCATTAGGGGCACGTGGCTCTTCACATGTGCTCATTTCCATTACAACTTTATCCAAGGACTTGAAAAACAAAACAAAACAAAATTGGAGACCTTAGAGGTAACAAAGTAAAGAGATGACATATGAAGAACCAAAATCCAAACAAAAAAGGTCAGTTGAGAACTTTTTCTGAAATATACATAAAACATTTCCTACCACGTCAATTTTTCCACAAACTTTTGTAATGCACTATAATTATCTTTTTTAAACTATTTCTTATGTTTTTGAGTTCTAACACACACCCCCAGTCACATATTGTACCTTAAAATTCTTGATCCCTGAATACTATTTATCCAACACAAAAATTTTCAAAAATCACATTTCAAAATGGACATGCTTTAATGTGTAGTTATCTGAATTTTCTTTCTATATGGCTGTTCTTTCAATGAAATACTTAATACTTAATGCAAGCTGATTCAAAGCACAACAGTTAAGATTTTTTTCCTTGTCTAACTGCAACTTTCTACCAGCCCTTCTGAATTCCCCCATTTATGCTCTGAGATCAGACAAATACCAAAACCCCTTTGTCCTCAATTTTAGATTTTTCATGATTCAACCTGCCTTAACTACTAGATTATTATCATATTGTATTAATCATGCCCATTATCATAATCTGCTTGCTCAACATTTTTCTGTGCTATTCTTATCCATGAAAACCTGGCTACAACCAAAAAATTCATGAAGTGTCTAGTCTGGGTTTATTTATACTTCACTGTATTTTGATGATTAAAAGGAAGCAATAGCTGTTAAGAGTAGATTTGGACATTTTAGAATTATTTTTTTAGCTGTCTCAATGATTATCTTTCCTTGAAAACAACAGAGAAATAAACCAAGAAAAAAAAATCCCTTAGTTTGAGGATGGTGAGGGGAAGCCAAGATTTCTCCCTGTTATCCTAACAGTTTTGGATGTTTGACCACTCTTTTAAAAATTCCCTGTACTACATGAGTAGTGCACAGAACAGTAGGACATGGATTCAAGGAGACTGCACAATACAAAAAATGAGGTAACGAAGAATGCCTGGATGCAGGTCTATGTCTTTTTTCACTGGCAACTTCTGTACTTGGATAGAGTTAAAACGAAAATCACTGCTCAAAACTATCCTGTTTATCATATAAAACCAGAACTGGGTCATGAACAAACAGTATGTGCCACTATGTCAACAGACTGATTCTCACAAAGGGCAACTCAGCTTAGTGAAAGTCCCTTTGGCTAGACAAGTGGGTTCTAGTTATCCAGTAAGCTGTGCTAACAGAGGATGCTATTCCAATTTAATTCAACTCTCAGTAGCAAAAATCTCCCTTCTTCCCATCCCTGCCAAAATACCAGAAGTTCAGTGATGTAGTGAAGGGCTGAGGTTTGGCACTTGGGCACCAAATTCACTTTCAGAAAATCACAAAGGCTGTTGTACAATCTACCACCGAATAGTGACCTTTTGTTACATATTTAATGCACTTGTTCAAGGACACCTTTAGGTAAAAAAGATTACCTTGAAAGTTATTTTAGCCTCAAAGAGTGCTAATGTAAGCTCAACGGGAGCTAACCAAACAGTGCCTTGTTACCATAGGTCAAAGTGTGTCATGTTTAAGAATAGCACAGCTTAAACCCATTTCCTAATTTGGCAATTGCATCTCCCAGCCAAGTGGTTGAATCATCCCACCTCAGCATTACCAGGCTTTAAGTTCTGGATGTCAGGAAGAAGCAGTACAGATATAAGTACATTCCAACTGGGTCACTAGCAAATGCATCAATTATTTAAAACAACATGTCTTTCCCAAGCCTGATTCAGAATGAAGGAATTACAAGCACATTCACTGCAAGACTGGGAAGCATGACAGTTAAAGGAACATTCACTCTTAAGCAAATGCAATTGAGAAAGTTTACTTATCATCAAATACATTACTTCTTGTGCTACCACAGTTGTTAGTATATTTAAAGAACAAAGGAGAACAAATGTGAGAATTAATGCGACTTCTAATCGTTGTTGAGTTCTATTTACACAATTTACCTCCTATTTATATCCAGGCTGAATCCTAGGTGGTTACAAAAACCCTATAAATGCTATGTGTGACAAACCTGCCATAGCTGAGAACACTATGTAAAGTACAGATATAGAACTGAAAAGTCCTAGAAAAGACCGCTCCTAAAGAAAGGCAGGAACTTTTAAAAGAGGTGACTTGGACAAATAACTACCCTTCAGGTAAGCCCAAATGAACATGCAATGACTAAAAACGTGACAGAAGTGAGCTAACAGTCAAACATTACAGTGATTACACTGAAGCCACAGATTAAGAAAATAAACCTACCAAGGAAAACATTAAGGTGTTTTGCCTCGATCTGCTGCTACCCAGAGGACACTTAGTAAAGGCCAGTTATGTTTCAGTTATTTCCAGAATCATATCAAGAGAACTATATAAATATTTGATATAGATTCTGCTACTCACAGTACATTTCAGAGTTTATTTCAGAACTTACCAAAGAGATGGGATGTGTTTTCAATTTTGTCCATGGTATCTGCAAGAGAAAACACTACTCTAAAGCAAATTAAATATTAAAAATACAGTAAAATAAATCACACAGAATGTGTTCTAAGCATACAAATTATATTTCTAGCTTCTGAACTCAGCATAACATTACTTTCAAAATATTAAGTTCATCTGAACATACTGTGTGGTAACTTCATGCACACTAGGTGTTAAAAAGTTTGAACTTCAAAATCTACTTATCACTGAGTAGAAAAACAGAGAAACAAAGTAGAATCTGTCTCCTTAACAGTGAGTTGTCAAGCATCAGAAAAAGCATCACAGCCTTACACATTATTTCCTTTAAAAGGAAAAAAAAAATGTACATTTCCTTTGTTGAGCTACAACTAATTAGCTGCCTGCAACAAAACATCAAGTTCACTGCATTTAGAAAAATCTGGACAACCTCCTATTGTGGGAAAAAAAAAAGGAAAGAAAGAACACCAAAAAACCATAAACAAACTCCACCAAAAGACTAAGGAGGTGTTAATGTTTGACCTGATTGTAACTTCAGCCACGAACAAGGCATACTTCATTTCTTAATCCCACGTTCATACAATGTGGTAGAGATGATACACATTTTTTCAATTATTAGCAGCCACAATGCCCAAAAATGCAGTATCTCCTAGATTTACTGTGTTTCCCACATTTCCCAAAGACATCAGAATCCCTCCAAAAGGTATTTTTGGAAACAGGAACAGAGCAAGAGGGAAAGCAATAAATTAAGAGGAGTGAAGAGAGAAACACAAAAAAGAGAATAAATAATGATGATAGACTAAGTACTACAGACAAATACAAACTTTTACTTCTACATTTTCAAAACAGGCAGGAATGAATTCTACTCAGGAAGAAAAAAAAAAAAAATAATCACTCTTATTTTCATTATTTCCAGATGTATTTTATGTCATCACATGGGAAAGAAAAATAAGAAAGAAATTATTGCTGATAAAACCTTCACTGTTCTTTAAAATTTTATCAAGCACTTATCAGAATTTCCTACTAATACAAAGTTGCTTGAAAGTTTACGAAGACAAAATGAAAAGAAAAAATAATTGGTTAATTACCACTCCAGCCCAATAAAATACTCACCCTAATGGATGCTTTATTACAAAACACCTTGTTTATAGCCAGCCATGTTGGAAGATCCAGCATGTTCTGGAGTACCTCTTGATCCAACTCTAAATTGGTCAGCTGACCTTCCCCCTTTAACGTGCTCAGGTTGATCTTGTCAGGTGACAGATTTTTGGTGAACCTAAAAACAAACACCCCTTAAGTAAATAAGTATAAAGCAATCAAAGTTATCTTGCATATCAGTGGCAATTTAACTTAAAGCAATGGTCCAGGGGTGAAAAAATCTTTGATAAATTTCACCCAGGAAAGAAATGGTATGATGTAATTGATTTGTCCCTCTAATTTTTTCATCTCATTAGCTCAATTTATAAATGCATAAACAAAAATATATTGTGAGATATCTTATAATTTTTGTGTCACCCAGAATAACAAATGATCCTTGACTCAAACTATTGAACTATTTATTTTAAACTATATAAAGTAGAATTGAATCTATTTCACTCTTTAATTTTTTGAAAGGAGAAAAAATCCAAAACCCCTAAAATTACTGTCGTAAACAGTACCTTTCTATATTTAGTTAAAATCTTGCAATAAAACAGTTTTATTTACAATATTAATTTGATTTAGTCATAGAATTTAAAGACCAATTACAAATACATATACAACAGCATGAGGTATATAGAATATTGGATGAAAACTTGAAAGCTCAACATGATATCCATGTGGTAAAAAGTGTAACTAATTAAAAGCGTATCTATAAATTACTTTATATTTCAAATGCACTAGGATTTGATGATACAATGAAACAATCTGATAATGTGACTCTGTCAAATGGTTCACATCCTTGAGAGACAGCATGACAGAGCCCATGGGTACCCTGCCTTCAAACCAACAGCTGTAGCATTGTATCTACCATAAGCTATGAACAGGCTATACTTTGCCACACTTTCAATCTGCCATGAAAAAATTGTTTCTGCTCATGAATTGAGTCTAGTTTTACAAGACCAGGGAGTAGAAAATACTGCTGTTGGCAGCATGCTTTGTGACTTTTCCCACCAAAATCTCCTGGTGCTGCTATTCTCCAGGCAGAGAGCAAAGGGCCTTGTCTGTCCTCAATGATGGAACATCACTCTGCAGCAATGCCCCAGGAGGTGCAATTCCAGCATTTCCTTTCCATTCAAGAGACCAGCTTCTAACTGAACTACAAGGTCCTCATTAAGTCTGATTCTGGAGGAGATGTGGAAGAAGATGAAGAAGGTCAAGCAAGCTTTATTTTCCTCTTAACAGTTTCCAAATACAACTTGAAACAGAGAAGGCATTTTTTGAGTCCAACTCCCGGACTCCATTCTGGGATGGTTAGCTTTGAAAATGCATTTACGTAGCCTGACAAAATACAAGTAGTATGTATTTGCAAATAATACTAGACATGTTTCTTATGACAGAAGTACTGCAGTTGTTACTGTATTGCTTACATTCATAAAGTATCCACAGGCAATGAGATGTAATCTGTGAATAATATAGTTTCATAATTTCAGTACTAAAAATATATTGAGATAAAGGTATTGATAAATGTATTCTCCTTGGTAACTAATGTACTTCTAAATGGTGTGTTTAGAAACATTATGAGGGGAATAAAGGACTTGAATTATTTTGCTTTCTGGTTACCCTTTTTTCTTGCTTTCAACAAGAAAGAATAATGACAAGAGCTAAATAACCTTCCTCATTAAAACAACCTATTAGTAACAGCAAAATATAAAATTTCCTATCTCAGAAACCATCGCAAAGTCTCATCTGACTCAGGTAGCACAAAATTCCTAGAAGATAAAAAGCAGCCATTGAGTGTTTTCAGTCACCTGGTAATACCTCTCAGTCTTGACTTTCTACGTAAGGGTCAACATAAGAATTACAAACTGGTGTCATTTAAAGTCACATTTACACAGCAAATGCAAAATCATTCTGCCATTACACACACACAAGTCTCCTGAGACGCATGTTCTGTGAAAGAAGTCCCCCTCAGAGTTCCCTGTAGTTCAGCCACACCAGAAATGCCTCTCAGATTGGAGACAGATCTAAGCATTATCCTGGATCACAGCTGCAGACACATCAGAGGAAACACACAGGACCTACAAAAAGAGGTTTTCAAATTTCAGAGTAAGAAAGATACCAAAATACCAATCAGGGGGAGAATGGCAACAGCAAAGCCATTTTTGAGTTACTTTCTATATCCTTCCAACAAACAAAATAGAAGCCAGTTTCTCTCAACATGGAGCAGAAGGACAGAGAAAAAAATACAAGGACCATCACTTTTTCTACATACATTTTTTTTAAATTCTTCATTCAGAAGAGACAGACATAAGAGGATTGCCTGTTAGGACTGTACTCTTCATGTCAAAAGTCATGGAAGGAAACTCCCAACAGGTGAGCAGTGAGAAGATATTCTTCACATAATTGTTTTCACAGATTGAATTTCAGTTTTACAAACTACATTTTCTTTCTCAAAACATATCTGAGGTTTGAATTACTGTGTGATAGTATAGCTTTCAATACAGCTTTAATATTGAATTTCATAAGTAGAATAATGCTGTAAAATATTTACAGTTTAAATGCAAGAACCCAGAAATATGAATTTGTCAATATCACAAGCTGCCTGACATAGCTCCTTTGGGTACATCTACACACCTAAGCAGGTACAGATAAATGGTTCAACTTCAATTTACAAAGTACAGACTCAGAGTTTTGTGAAAAACATAAAAGACTGCACAGTAACAGTGCAGCATTAAGAATCAAAGAGGAGTAAGTTACAATCAATGTATTTTGTCAGGACACAACAGTTCTTTCAGTTCTCTCCCTCTAAATAACTCAAAACCTACATAAAAGATGCATTTATTTCCTTGCCTAAACTATTTATTTTCTAAAGGTTTGTTTGTAACACCACAGGCTTGGAGCTCCACCATTCTGGCAGAGAAGATGGCCAAGAAGTTGAAAACAGAAACAAAAAACCCCCCAAAACAGGTAGAGAAGATGGGAAAACACTCTTCTGAAGCCACAAGCTTATGGTTTGCATAGGGAAGCCCACAAACCACATGAAGCTTAGGGCAGTGCTCCCCAAAGGTTTGGAGTGAATACCAGGTGCCTTGTCAAGTTTGACAACAGAAATTCCAACCTCTGGATTTAGTAGAGAAATAACAGAAGCCTGGATCACATTTGGACACAGATTCTCAGACGTTTGGCACATCTCCTGAATATACAACTGCTTTCCCCAGCTCTACCATGCCTTCCCTGCTTTTTAAATAAAATTTCCTCAGCAATATGAGTCTAGATGTATGCTCTAATCATGATAAATTATTAAATCACAGTATGTACCACAAGTTTTGCTTATCTCCTTGTTATGAACTCAAACTGCTTAAACAACAGGCTTTGAAAAAGGGAAGCATGACCTGCTAAGCACTGGTAACTGGATCAATAATAGAACAGCAGAAATGGAACATGAAGATAACTGGGGTTTTTTTACTGTTTCACCTGGCTGAACCATGTTATTTGACCACTAAGGAATATTAAACCATTTCTGAAACAAGAAAAATGGTCTTTTACAAGTGAGTTTCTCAGGAAGATGTTTCCTTCCTATGACTCTAAGTAACAGAATGAAGGAAGTCTACTACTATTCAGCTCACTATACCACTTCAAACTTGAGGATTTCAAGAATGGAAGAGGAATAGAACTAACTCTCTGTCAAATTTCCCACAGGAAAAAAAATATTGGGATCACCAGTGTATACTGTTACAGCTGAGTTCCTCTCATCCAACACAACACCACAAATCATAGCTGATTTTAAGTAACTGGCTTGATCAAGTACACCCCTCACTATCTGTGACACCCAGCTGGCACCCTCTTACACCCTCCAACATCAGCTTGTACATGAGAAAGGTATCACCCCTTTACCCATCGGTATTGTGGCTACTCCACACAAATTCCTACACGCTTTATCCAATCTCACCATGAACATTTGCACAATTGTCTGATATGGATTTGGTGTCTGAGTGCAAGATGGAGAACCCTCCATGGCCTGTTGGATTTCCAGCATGGAGAGGATCTGCATCACCTCCTGCAAAGCACTTTGTGAAGGTGCTCATCGCCCAACCCCTTGGAACAGGACAGGGCATTTCCTTGTTTACACCCCCAGCTGGACCTACTGCTCTTGGGCTGGCCATGAGTTATAGCACACTGGACAGATCCAAAATAGCACCTACAACCCTACAGCTTCAGGTGGGACTTTTCATGCTACTATATAGGACCTCAAGCACCTAACAGTTATCAGGCTTTTTGACCTATCATAGTCTAAGAACTAATCTTCCTTTCCAGGGAGATCACTAATTAGGACCCTGGCTCAACAAGAAACCCCTATTTGTGTAACAAATCTGGTGCAGTGTCACACCACCTCCTGATCCATCCCATTGTAGGAGCCCTGAATAATACATCTGCTTTGCTGACACTTTTCAAATAATTGCTTCCATTTCATTACAACACAGAAGGACTTCAGCACAGACTCCCACTCCACGTGACTTCCTAAAGACGTCTTAGAACACTGCTACTCACTTCAAGACCCGTTCCACACTTTCTCAAATACTGACATCCCCACCAAGTACGTAATGCCTCCCCTAGTTAATTCTGTAATAACACATATAGGACGTTATTTTCTTTCCATTTAGAAAAGCTGTATTGCTTGCTTTTTGGGTACAGGCAGAACTGAGACAGCTGCTGTCATCAGTGGTTATTATCTAATTATGTGTCATGAAGCAGATCTGCAGAGACACAACCAAGCACTGCGCATAAATGAGGAGCTTGCACTGCACAAATGATAATCATGTCGCAAGTAAAACATTGCTCAAGCAATTCACCTTTCATTTATGATAAACCCTCACACAGATCAATATTAAGCTTTTCCATTCCATGAGTCTTTTCACATCAAGCAGAGAAATGGCCAATATGATCAACCCAAAAGAAATTTATTCAAACATGACAATCCTATACATCATGCCTTAATGATATAGTGAGTACAAGATAATATAGAAGCCTGAATATATCAAACAATATGTGGCAATACATACACAAATTCCCCATTGCAGGCAGCAAAAAAACTACCTTAATTTGCTTATACTTGACAACTATTAAATATACTTAAACTATTAAAAAACCCCCAAACTTAAACTATTAAAAAATACCACTTAAAATAAAATATTCTGTACCTAATGCAAAAAAAAGCCATTTGATGAAAAATAACTTCAGAAATTTAAAATCATGAAATAATGATACAGTGTAAAAGCATAACAATACCTGCTTTTTGGAAATGGTATCATTTATTTATATGACATTAGCAGGTATCTTTTTTGATGGTAACTGATCAGATCTCACAACAAAGTAAGATATTTTTGATAAGATACTAACTATAAGAACTCTTAATGTAAAATAAATAAATAAAATCAGTCACTTTCTTCTGTAAACTAGTTCAAGAGCTGTCTGATCCTTCAAGTATATCAAATACAGAGCTAATACACAATAATTAATGAAAAAGAATTAAGTAGATGCAAATAATAAACAGAAAATGTCATATAGCCTAAAGATATTGGGAAATACCCAGATTATATTTAGAAAATACACATCAAGGTATGTTTATAATGGGATTTCTGATTTAGTTCACAACCTCAAATTTAGTTTAGGACTTACAAAAATCCCAAAGAATCCAAAACATACAGCTGCATACAAACAATTATTTTTTGCATGATTTTAAATTACAAAAAGAAACAGGAGTGGAAACTCAAGTAATATTTTACAGAGCTCACTTCACTCCTAAATTTATATAAATACATACCACCTCTTACATTTACTCTACAAAGGTGGGAGAGGGGAAGTTACCTGAGGGCAAGGTATTCAGACATAAGGCCCCTATTCCTGGTGAAAGCAAGTGGTCAGTTGCCACGGCTTCAGAGAAGCTTCTGGTACTCATTTTGGTAGTAAGGATATTCACAGCAAATCAATCTCCACCAGAGCCAGCTGGGATCGCTGTAGGGAACGGGACACAGGGGACACACAAGGGATCAAGTTCAAAGGGAAAAAGGAGTGATACAATAATGTAAGAGAGTTTTAGCTGAAGACAACTGCAGTTACAACAGTTTGTTACACATCATGACACTACAGAATTCAAAAGGAAACAGGCCTGTGTAAAACACTAGATTCCTGTAAGAGTAACCCTTGCTGTCTGATACTACAGTACCGGAGCCCTGTTTAAATGAACAGCTTATGAATAAAATTTTAATCATGCAGAAAAGATCGATACAATGTAGCCAAGTCATTTCAGGGACACCCAGTAAGTACATTTGGAAGATGAGGAAGAAGATAGCCCAAAGATGCAGCATAAGAGGGTTTTATTTTTAAATGGGAGACAATTTTTCCGTTTTGTTTTGCTTAGCCTGAGATTTCTCATATTATTTGTTCCTACTTACAGTGTCTCAACCTCAGCTATTCAAAATTCACACTAAAGAAACCTGATTCTAGAGATGTAGGGGAATGGGACTTCTAGATTTGTTTTTGTGTTTGCAGTGGTGCTACAAAGACCTGCACACATCTGACAATCTGATTTTGCAGGCTATGAAATTTTAGTACAATCAGCTCTTCAAAAAAAAGCTCTCTGCTAACTGTTTCACTTCAAAGAGATACTTCAGGTTAAATATAATTAATTCCTACACTTTCACCTTTTGGTTGCAACAAAATGCAAACATTTGGACAGTGACCTTGGTAGGCAGTTCGTTGGGATATCAGAACAGAACTTAAGAGACTTATCACTAAAGTGACTTACAGATACCTAGTTACAAATTATTCTTCTTCTCAAGTCTCCAGACCCCAATAATGGAAGAAACCACGACATGAAAACTATTTCAGAAGTCTGCAACCACGTAACTTTCAGATTCCTGGGTGGCTGGATCCAAGTGTTACTTCCTCGGGAGTCAGAAGGAGCAAGTGTCTCTGAGGTAAAAAACCCAAAACTCTGGTGTTTTCAAGCTAAATGGTAAAGATGCATGGCAGAGCTGCCACCAAATCTGTGCTGGGGACATTCTTCTTCCAGCAAGGCTCGTACATCCATCCAGGGGAGGCTGGAAGAACTAAAAAGCACAGCCTAGCTGGAACTCCTTCCTCTCCTGTGTTTCCTTACCAAAAAAGAAGACAATGAAGAGACCTGAACCTTGGTTAGCACCAGCTCCACAAAGGTGTACTCCTACAGGAGTTACTGGATTGAGAAACTTGGGTTGTTGTGCAAGTGGCCAAACCCAAGATACTCTTGATACAACTGAGTAATTACTTGTTAGCGATTATTCTGATGATTCACAAAAATCCTGTGAAGTAAATCACTTTGCATAAGCTTTTATAATTCCATTAATGTCTCATCAGAAATTATCTGATCTCCTTTGTCCAATCTTCTTGTAGAAAAAAAGAAAAAATATACCAAAACACTTATAAAACCACCTCTCATTCTTGAAGTTATTTAGTACCAACATTTATTCTGCTTCAGTATTAAAAAAAACCACCTCAAAACACTAAGGCTTTGACAGGAGAAATAACAAATTTAAAAAAAATGCAACTGTGGGCTAGTTTTGATTCTTACATACTCCATAATCACTTGACCTTAAAGGACAATTTTATTCATTACAGGTTTTATTTAAATACCTGTTTTCCCCAGGGAATACTTCATACTACTGCGTCAGGTACTTGAACAGAGCAATCTTCAAGATAATTTTCACTGTGAAACTTACTCATATTCTGAGAACTCTAAAGAAAATGATCACATACAACTCAAATGGTGCTGATTAATTCCTCTTGATTGTGCAAATGTAGTAGTTTTTATTATGTATGCACAAGAGTTGTCTGACTTCAACAAAGCTTCAGCAGAGCTTTAATTGTACAATGTCTGTAGAATTAGCATTTAGATTTATAATACATTTGCAAAAATAACGTAAAACAAACCGAAATGCTCAAGTCAAATTCTGTGAGTTTACTTTATTAATCCAAATCTTACTGAAAGCTTAAGAGATCTTTCTGAGACATAACACAAGATTTAATATCAAATCTTAATAAAGGTAACGATTTAGAATTTTTCCAGAAAATGCATTATTGCTAATTTATCTCCAAAATACATGTATAATTTCATAAAGCACCACAGCAATTTCAGTTTGAATTCTGGAAGATGTTCTGTTACATAGTATTAAAATGCAATATGATGCATGAAGCTACTAACAAAAACAGAAGAGAGTCAAATTTTTTTATTTCTGTTTTAAAAAGCATTTATTGATTCTTACATGCTCATCAGAACATTACTAAGATGTTCACACAGAAGAAATTGTTGGCACGAAGTCTCCACTTAAATACTACAAGTATTGATTTTTAAACATAAGGGAATTTAGGAAATACAGGATTACAGTGAAATTTTAAATTGCTCTTTCTCCTTCTTGTCTGCTGTCTAAAGCAGTTCTGTTTTACTACTTGTAGTTTTTAGGCTTATTCTTTCCCTAGGTGCAGCATTTAAGACAGACATAATGCTAACACCTTCTGCAAGCATTCAGATACAACACAGACTCATTCAGAATAAGAGAAATTATTATGTCTACATTGTGTTCTGCAATTTTCTCACATACTACACAAGCTAATGAAGTCAGTCACCTAGAATACACTCTGAAAAATTAGTACAAGCAAAGAGAGAAGCAGAAAAACACACACTTTGTGTTCTTGGGCTGGCTAAAGGAATTGGATAACTTTCACAAAACTAAAGTGACACAGAAGTAGAATACACAAAACTGAAAATAAGCAAAAATCTACTTATTTTGCTACTAGCAGAATTTTCAAAGTTCATCCAAACAATTTTGGTCATTTACTTTCAGGAAGGAAATGGCCCATTCTAGCCCAATAAAGGTGTTACTGCTTTACCTAAAATACATCAGATCCCTTGGGAGGACAACATTCCTCACCCATCAGGCATGTCTGACTGGCTTGAAACCAGGTCAATATGCAGGGTAAATACTTTGGTAGGATGCATATCAGTTGCACCAGATGATGTAGGATACCACTGTTTATATCAGTACCAGCTGATTCCTGATATTCATACAATTAGGATGTTATTCTTTGTACAACTATTCTCCATATGAGCTTTAGAATGACTTCCTAATTATGAGATGAAAACAATTGTCACAAAACTCACTGCAATTTTCCTCTACTGAAATCTTAGTATGTTCACATCTATTGATTCAGATAAGCAAAAGCAAAGGTCTAAGTTCATGCAGAACATTAACTAATGACACAACTGAAAACAATTTCTGCCATACCAAACACTTCATAACCTCTGTTTTCTTTGTGGAAAACATTGAGTAAGATGCAAACTGGAACTTTTTAAGTTGAACTACATGTTATCATTAATAAACTTAAGAGTTAATATTAATTGAGGTGAAGACTGTCATATTCAGTGTGGCTACTTATCAGACCAGCAAAGTTTATAAGTTTGCTTTCATGCTTCTTACACAAATAAACAAAACTGTTTTTCACAGAAAGGCATGGATCATGCAAATACACAGAAGACTCAGACTGCTTATTAACTAGGAAGGGAATTTCAATGAGACTGGTATCCAAAACTAAAAAACACCTGAAAACACCCTTATACAAGTCTGAGTTAGTAATACCTGATCTCTGTGTGCATCTCCCATCCAAAAACCCTGAAACCCCTGCCATGGAGATGATCCCCTCAAAAACAGAGACAGTATTACAGTAACCCCACAGTGAACTTGCACAGGGCAATCTAGATTCCTACTGGAAATCTTTAACAACATTGTTTCATACACGTGTCCACCAAGTCTGAGAAAAAAAGAAGGAATTCTGAAGGATATCTGCAATCATCACAGCAGAGCACTGAACAGAACATTTTGCAATAAAAAGGTGCTGTTCAACAAGAATTCTCTCACCCACTGAAAATACATAACAAATGAAGATCCAACACAAGTTCCAATTCAATGAGGAAGATCTTTACAGTACAAGTGAGTGATCCCAACACTACAGAGAAGACTTCTCCTAGGGATGGAGTATCTTTCCTACCTTTGTAAAGGATGATGCTGTTATCCAGACACTTGTTTTCATTTTAGGGCACATATGAAACCAAGACACTCCATCAACTGCATTCAGTAAAACCTCACCGAACACAAAATGGAGATGTCACAATTTCAAGCCTCAAAATGGCAAATTCATCTCTTCAGTTTGGTTGATAGATTTAGTTTTATACCAAGCACCACATAATGTGAAGAACAACAAAAACAGATGTAGTTTGTTCCTAGCCCTTCCCTCCTCATTTTCTATCACAGCCTTGGGAAAGAACAATGCATGTTGAAGATACAGAACATTTTTTAAAAATTTAAAAGACTGAAAAAGCAAAAATCTCATCACCACAACCTGACATGAGATAAAGACCTGTTACAAGCTGAATAAAATAAGCTTTATTACTTTCACTGCTCTTAAGCTGTAACATAGCAACAAAAACCCCTTTATAAAGGTAAAAAGTAATTTGGATATCAAAACCATTCCAAAATGCAGTTTGGGTCGTCATCTTATTCTCAGACTTTGAAGACTCATACCTACGAAACATTTTCACTGTCTAACAAATGTAGAATGATGAGGGCTCCTTCTACACCAGTGCCCATTATCAGTTCATCTAATAAAAGCACTGTGAACTGCTAAATGGAAACTGCATTGCTCAATGACACAATGCTTCCATATTTGCAAATACAGTACCTAGATAGGAAAAAGAGTAAAAATATGATTAACAGATATTGCAGTGATCTTCACGGCAAACATTACCAAATCAATGATGATTTGGGGAGCTGGACAAGATTTAAAGATCCCTTCCAACCTCAACTGTTCTGTGGTTTGTGGCAAAAAAATCAAAGCACTTCTCTGTAACTCAAGGTACAAATTCATCTTTGTTCAAACATGAAGGGAAATAAAATATTAAAAAATGAAAATAAATCAAGATAAGAGGGTAATTCTTTCCACTACATATGTACCTCTTCCAATAAATTTTAGTCCTGCCACTAAAGCCAGCTTAGTTGAAGCAGGTAGCAGTTGCAAGAATCTGTGCAAGCTGCAGAACAGCAACTATTATAGTAAGAGTAAAAAGTGAAAGCGTCCTTTGGCACGCTCTCTATTACAGGAAATTCCTTATGTATTTTACTCCTTAGTCACACTCTCACAAAACTCATTAATGAAAATCCTGAATGAATACTGTGAAAAACGCCAATCACTTGTTTTTAAAATTTTTAAAAGTTTAATAGTAATAAAATGATTAGGACAATACGAGACAATAAAAACAAAGAGTTACGGACGTCCGGGTACCTTTTTCTGAGCATCATGAGCCCGAAAAAGGACCCCGGATGTCCGTAACTCTTTGTTTTTATTGTCTCATATTGTCCAACTATTTTATTACTATTAAACTTTTAAAAATTTTAAAAACAAGTGATTGGTGTTTTTCACAAATACTTTTATATTTTTTGCAGAAAAATCAAGGTCCTGAAGTTTAAACTCATGTCACTGGAATTCTGCTTTCCTGAGTAATGAGCTTCTGAAACCACTGAAACACCTGTTCTGCAGGAAGTAAAGGTATTATCTAAACATGTAATGAAGAACACCCATAACAAGGGGCTTAATAATACTGTCTACAGTTTAGGCATCAAAAACACTCTTTGAATAGTATGGATTATGAGCATCAAGTTCAACTTGCAAGCCACATACCACTGGATATATCCCATAAGCTTTCCAGAAGTGATAAAATCTGTCATAATCATTTTACAGAGCCTTGCTGAGTAAACATTATCACAACAGACAAGAGAGGAATCACAAACATGACAAAGTACTTATTTCTAATCTATTCAGATGCTCATTTGAAAAACTGGACAACAACCGAGGCATCTTACTCATGCCTAGTTCCCAGATACATTTTAGAGTCAACCTGTAGCACAGAGACTAGAGCTCACTTCTCTTCCCGTACGGCTTGCTACATACATATCCCTACAGGAAACAATCTGCTAAATCCAGCTATTCCAAGCACACTGCTGATTAGAAACCTGACTCAAGGCTGATGACATCTTCTCCTTGCATTTCCATTCACACGGTGCTCTGTCATTTTCATGCGAAGAGATTTCTTTGTCAGCATTCCCTGCTACATAACTCATGAGTAGGGCAGAGCAGAAAAATTATTCTACTACTGCTCCATACATCGCATTTGGCAGATAGATATCAAAGGATTTGGAATGAGAATTATGTTCTCCATACGCATCAACAACAGATTAGTCAAATGACAATCTGTCACTTCATTTTGTTTGATTTTCTCTATAAACACTTTTCAGATATACTACACTAAAGTGGAATAGAACATTTTGTAAGAAAAAAAAAAGTATTTCAGGTTGCATTTTTTAAGATATAAAAGTAAGCTGTGAAGAATTAGCAACGCTATGGTATTATGACAGATCAAGTACCTAACAGGTTTTTGCCTCTCTTTAGAAAATGGGAGAAACCTGATGCGGCTTTTTAAAACTGTATGAATCAGATTGTGTACTTTCTGTGATTTCTCCATCTTTCAAGCACACGACATTGACAGCTAAGAAATTTACAGGAGGCTTGTTTGTTTTGTTTTAGGCCGCGAGGCACCTTAGACATTATTTTAGTCACCCAGAAAACCACGAACTTATTTTCACCTCTCCGCATGTACCTTTCCGTGCCCCGGCCTCACCTGCTGGGTGTCTCAAGAGCTCGGAATTGGCGAGCTGAGAGCAAGGACACAGGCCGAGCTGCCCCAGCCCGGCCAGCAGCGCACCGCGGCGGCTCTGCTCGCCCCCGCCGCCCGGGAATCACGGGGGTCGGGGTCTGCCCCGCTTCTCTGCCCCCCGCACGCCTCGGGCAGCGGGGGCGGGCACCGTCAGCCCGGCGGTGACTCACTCGGTGACTCCCTCCTGCGCCAGGCAGGAGACCGAGCCCCCTCCCCGCCTGCGCCGCCGGGCACCGGGCGAAGGAGCCGGGGCCAGGGGCCACCTAAGCGGCTGTGGCCGCCGGACAGCCCCACACGAGCGCCCAGCCACCTCCTCCGCCTCCAAATCACTACGAGGAGGCGTCTTCGGTTCCCACTTCTGCGCGCAGAATGGACCCGGTGCCCCCGCCCAGCGCCCAGACCGGGGGTCGCTCACCGGGACAGGGACCTGCAGTCGCCCCCTCCCCGCAGCGCCTCAGCTGCCCGGTGCACCGCGCCCCACTGACCTGGAGAGATGCTTCAGGATCTGCTTCTTGATAATCCCCGCCATGGTGTCTGCCTGCCCGCGCCCCTCACGACGACCAGCCGGGACCGGGAACGCGCCTCATCCCTGCGCCCGCCCCTGCGCCCGAGGTGGGGAGCGCCGGGAGCGGAGCCGCTATCCCCACTCGCGCTTACTCGACGCCCGGCGCCATCTTGGCCGCAGCATCGCCTGGTGACGGGGGCGAGACGGGGCGGGACGGGCCCGGGGCCCCCGCCCCGCGCGGAGAGCGGCGGCTCCGGGCGGGCAGAGCGGCGCGGGGAACGGGGGCTCGGCCCGGGAACGGGGACAGGGACAGGGACAGGCGGACGGGCACTCGTGGCGCCGTGGGCAAGGGAGGTGGCCCCTCCGCCCTTCGCTTGTTCACAGACCCCCTGCCCGCCTGCTCAGCATCTCCATCTCCATTCAGCGCCCAAAGCCTCTGCCCACCTCAGCCCCACCGCCCACCTTTTCCCCGCTCTCTTTCGCCAGCTGTTTCTTTCATCCCTCTTCAGCCTTCCCATCTCCAAATTCTGGAAGCTGTCTCTGCATCCCCGCCTGTGGCTCCATCCCTCTCCCGCCTGTGGAGCGTGTCCCAGCACCATCACACCTTTGCCTGGGCCTGACCGCGGCCAAGCGCAAAGATAGGAAAGCTACGGCTTCTGCAGCACCACACAAAAGAAACAAGGCTGGATAAGATAAAGAGCTCACCAACACAAACTTACAATGCCATGGCAAGAAATTCACATGTACACACACACATATTTATATCCTATACCCGAACTGCTCAAACGCAGAGACTTGTAAAATCAGGTTGTTCCCCAGATGCTTACATTTTGCTGGGTATCTGTGACAAGTATATAGCCTATGAGTTATTTTACTTTTGAGAGAACAGCCTCTCATGCTGTAGCAAAATTTCCAAGTCAGTTAAGAAATTAATGTCTTGTATTAGTTTTGTTCATCCAAACACGGTTTTGTAACCCTTTTCCTCTGGCACTTCCTCATTCATAAAAGGCATCTTGAAGTATTTCAGTGGTGGGTAACCAAGTATCCTAAAAACATTACCTGGAAAAAGAAAAAATAGAAAAAGAAAAAATTATCAGTCAGAAAAAGTTTCAGATGTGACCTCCATACACAAGATGGGCCTCTGTAATAGAGCCTGAGCTGCAGAGGAAAGACATCAGATACTATTTTCTCTGCTTCTCATATACATAACATTAATAATTTACAAGTGATGAACGAAAACCCCAAGGACCTTTAAGTCAGAAATATGAAGCAGTATAGAAAAAATAGGTCAGGAGATGAACATTTTCAATTGATTTTTCCAGGCATTTAAAAATCAGTCAGTTGTGTAATACTGATCTCATTATACTCTTAAGGAGATTTATAAAGTAGGAATGAGCTATGTATGAAGATGTGTATGAAGCTAACACTTTTATGCCTGTTTTACGTTCAGTTTTCTCAACTAGGAAAATGTCTACCAGTATTATGGAGAACAGTACTCATCATCATGATGGGTCAGCTTCTCACCAACAGAGCAAATACAAGAGGCAAGGAAAGCAGGACCCATACCATATGTTCTCTTTCAAGTGTCCTGCAAGCATAGCTCTGGAAGAACAGGGGAAGTCCTGACGCTCTTCAGTGATGTCAGAACTGAAGACCAGAAATATTTCTGTCCAGCAGGATTGATTTGAGTTGTGACCTCATGTTGCATCCCCATGTCCTGGAGCATACTGTGAGGAGGAACAGAGGAAAATGCACAGATTAACACCCACCACACACCACACCCTCCTCCCCCAGAAGGGAATTAGAAGGGCAACAATGTTGATTTCAGACCTTCCCAGTCACCATGGACCTGCATGATGATCCTCAGACTATGTCTGGCCCTTGCTAATCCCACCAGTCCTGATCCTGATTGTGACCTGAGGATTGTTTGATGTGCTTGATGTTCCACCTGCTTCATTGTCAGGTTTGCTTGATAACCTGGGCTCTGGGCTTCACTCCCACGCCTGTCTGCCTTGCTCCCTGGCAGGGGGTGGTGGGACAGCCCTGGCTAAGGAGGCCCTACCCTGCTGGCCACAGTAGCCCTCCCTCTCAGAGCAGCTGGCACTCATGTCACTAAAAAAGAACCCCACTTGTGAGCATATCCAGGATGCTGAAATGATCTCAAAGAAAAAAATTGTCTTGTATTTGCCATAGGTATTCTTAGGGCCTATATGCAAACACAACAGAATTTGTGAATTCAGCAGAACACTGAAGAAGCCATGGATGTAGAATTTTCCACCAGGCAGTCATCTCAACCAGCACCCTGCTCTGCACCATCACCCAAACATGGGTACATGGAGCACTGTTCATTGATGCAAAGTCCAGAATAACAGCCCTCTGTGTCAAAGAGTGTGGTAATTTCTTCCTCAAGGTAATCTTTCTTTGGATGCTCCAAAAAACCTGGAAATTCTGTACTTGGCACCACAGTCATTCTGAGGCTGCTTGTTCCCACAGACTGGAGCACGTGTGCTTTGTAGAGGGTGTGCACAGTGAGTTTGACTCTCTCACAGTTTCATGTGTTCATGGGGATTTCTTAACTGTAAAAACTGGAATGGAGTTGAGAGGAAAAAAACCAAAACCAACTAGAGCTCAAGCAACTTCAGAAACATGAAGGTCACAGAATTTTTAAAAAAATGATTTTTAAAAAATCATTTCCCCCATTAAATAAGGCAGTAGGAGATGTATGAGAACAAACTAAATTTGAGCTAAGTTTCAGTGAGTGCTTTGTATAGTACTTGCAGAATGAGAAATCTGGCATGCCTTCTTATAGATAATGCAAAAGATAATGGTCTGTCTTCAAATGCAGATGTGCAAGCTTAAGTGGTCTGATATACCATTATTCAAAGAACATCACAAAATATCAATTCTCACTATTGTAAGGGGCAATGTACAAGGTTTGCTACCACATGGACTTTTTTTCCTACTTATGTGTCCTTGCTGTGTGGCTGACTTGGTCTGTGTTACCTACTCCAACAACAGCAGAAAGTCTTATCAGAAGTGCCATTGGAATATATGGGTGAATGTGTAAATAATCTCAAAAAATATGTATGAATTGCCCTCAAGTAGCAGTGACAGTAAATACACCAACTTTAGTTTGAAGAGATTTGAAATATTTATGTATATCAACCACTTCATATAAATCTAAGTAAACTCTTAAAAGCCTGGCACTTGTCCTACATCCTAGGACAAAAAAAAGGGAAAAAAGCAAAAGAAACTCCTAACAAGTCATTGGATGATAAGAGATGAAGCTTCATAGAGCTGGAGCTAGTATTTAGAAGGGAAACAGTAATTTACTAAAATCTGGCTTTCACTTTTATATTCACAAGGCAAAAGTTAGCAATATGTATTAGGACTTTTTCAATCTAAACAATTATTCTAAGAACTTTATATTAGTAAAAGCATAAAGTAAAAGTTATGCAGTTTTAAGAGTAGTATTTTATGTTTCTCTGTAACACTGAATACCTAATGAATTTGTTACTATTCTATGCTTTGTCTATTTTGGATTTTAATTACAAATCCCAAATTTACTATGAGTATACCTGTCAGTTGGCAAAGAAGGAAAACAACCTACAGTGTTCTTTAAAAAGCACCCAGGAGCTTCTGAACTTGAAAAACAGGCTTTTGATAATTCCTGTGACCTCTTCTCAAGAATCAAACAATGTATCTGCTACGGTCAGGATTAAGGAAGCTGTCCTTAAGACACACTTCCTTCACAAGTACATAAAGAGGATTTGTCTAAAAGCAGATTGCCATGTGTTCCAATGAACATCCCGGCTCGTGGAAAGACATTTTTTATTTGTTAGGGAGAAGAGTCATCATACAGAGTAAGTTATTTTTAAGTTCACAAAAGTCAATTACACACAAATACAGAACTGTAATGCTCTTCTGGTTTTACTGGAATACAACAAAGGAATTAGTGATGGCAAATAAAACATATAAATAGAGGAAAAATTCATCACCAAGACAAGTGCAAGGTGCTGCACCTGAGATACATACCCACAGAGCTCAGTGCAGGCTCAGAGCTGTGTGTCACAGGAACAGCCTTGTGGAAAAGGGCCTGGGGGTCTGCATGGACATCAGGCTGAACGGCCCTTAGCAGTGCCCCACTGCAGCAAGCAGATCCTGGGTTGCATCCTCAGGGGCATTGCTAGCAGGGACAGAAACTCGATCATCCCACCCTGCTTGGTGCATTTCAGGCCACACCAGCAGTACTGTGTCCAGTTCTGCTCCCCAGTTCCAAAAAAATTGTGGACAACTGGAGAGCATCCAAACTAAGGCCACAAAGGTGATCAAAGGCTCAAGAACACGCACTGAAGGACTTGTTTTTTTCTGGAGAAGCTCAGGGGGACCTTATCACAGTATTGTAGTACTTACAGAGTGGCTACAATGATGGCGGCTCTCTCTTCACAAGACGACAAAAAACAAGGGTTAAGTTGTACCAGCAGAGCTTTTTTCTTGATATAGGGAACTTTTGCCCACTGAGAACAACCAATCACGGCAAAAATCATTCCTCAGGGAGCTCCTATTGCAGGTTTTCAAGATGGCGTTTGACAGGGTGTTAGATTGTCTCATCATGGTTCCCTTTACTATGAAAGGTTGGACCAGATGATCTTTCAGCACCCTTCCACCTGGTGCTGTTCTATGGTTCTGATTCTATAAAGGTGTGTGCTGCTATACTGCACAGACTTCAGTAACACAAAAACTGGTCAGCAACAGAGAATTCCAATAACACTGTTTTCCATACTATTTACAATAAAAGTGTTAATTATGCATGCTTTGAAAGACTTTCTACATGAAGGAAGTTTGTAGGCAGCTGGGGGCTGGTCTCTTCTCCCAGACAACCAGGGACAGGATGCGAGGACTGACTCTTAAACTGCACCAGAACTTGTTGTTATTGTTTCACAGAAATGGTGATTAGACATTGGAATGGACTGCCCAGGAAGGCGGTGGAGTCACCGTCCCTGAAGGCGTTTAAAGAAAGGCCATGCATTAGTGCCATGGTGTTCAGTCATAGATTGAACTCAGTGATCTCAAGTCTTTTCCAACCGAATTCATTCTGTGATTCTGTAACAGTAAAACAATGATGATGGAATTTAAATGGAATTTAGTCTCCCTTTCCACTGTGTCACATTCTTACTCAGCCCAGGCCCGTGTTGCTGCGCACTTCTCAATGCCATCGTCACGCAGCACCTTTATTCCGAGGCGCGGCGCTCCGAGCCGGCAGGGTCACCCGAGGCAGTGTGTACCTTTAAACCACCGCCACACCGGGCTCTCGCCCTGCCCACCCCTGCCTCGTCCCCAGCCGTCGGTGCCGCCCCCGCGGGGCTGACGGCGGCGGGGAGCCGTGCTCCGGGCCGGGCGCTGTCCGCGGTGACGCCGTGTCACCGCCCCGTCACCGCCCCGCCCACCGTGTGACGAGCGCTGCCGGGTCACGCCCGGCCAATGGCTCCCGCCAGCGTCACGGGCAGGGCGCGCGCCCTGCGGCAGAGGCGGAGCGCTGCCGGTACTCCCGCGTCCCGCGGCCACGCGCGCGCTGCTCCTCCGCTCTATGGTCACCGTACAGATCCACGGCGGTGGCGGATCTATACTGGGACGGCGGCGGCCGTGGCGCCGTGGGGAACATGGCGACGCTGGTGCTGGATAACGGCGCCTACAACGCCAAGATCGGCTACAGCCACGCGAACGTCAGGTGAGAGGCCGGGACGGGACGGGGCGGGGCGTCCCCTCACGGCTTCGTCGCCGCTCTCCGCCAGCCCCGCTCCCCGCGCCCCACGGCCGCTCACCGGCGCTCGGGCGCTCAGCGCGCTTGCGCTCGCCGCGGAGAGGCGCGGCCTGGCTCCGCCCCGCCCCTGCGGCGGCTGCGGGCCCGCCCCTGCGCCGTGCTGTGCACTGAGACCCTCTGTGTCACAGCGTGTCCCCCTCTGTGTCACACCGTGCCCCGCCGTGTCACGCTCTGCCGCTCTGTGTCACAGCGTGTCCCCCTCTGTCACACCGTGCCCCGCCGTGTCACACTCTGTCCCTCTGTGTCACACCGTGCCCCTCTGTGTCACACCGTGCCCCGCCGTGTCACACCGTGCACCTGTGTGTCACACCATGCCCCTCTGTGTCACACCGTGCCCTTCTGTGTCACACCTTGTCGTTCTGTGTCACACTCTGTGCCTCAGTGTCCCACCGTGCCCCCCTCTGTGTCACACCGTGCCCCGCCATGTCACACCGTGTGCTTCCGTGTCACATCGTGCCCCTCCGGCCGGGGTGGGGGGAGAGCCCCTGGCGCTCTTCCTGCTGTGCAGGGGGTGGCGGAGGTGGGGGTGGTATTTGGTTTTCCAAAAAGTGTCTTGTCTGTACTGGAGTTGTCAGAAATTAAAGATTTCCCTCACGACTGGCTCCAGCTAATGGACTAAAGCCAAAATACATAAGTGAAAATATTATTAAAAGTAGACTGTTCATGAAAGTGGCTTAAAGAAAGTGAATGTGTCTCATACCATGTTTAATAGGAATCTTCCCAATCTTTTCCAGCGTTATTCCCAACTGTCAATTCAGGTCAAAGACTGCACGCTTGAAAACCTTTACGGCAAATCAACTGGATGAAATTAAGGATCCCTCTGGTCTTTTTTATATTCTTCCCTTTCAGAAAGTAAGTAAGATATCTTCAGTTTAACATTAAAGCCCAATGTAAATTGTTGTAAGGAATAGTTTTCATACTGTATGTCCCAGCTGCGGGGTTATATGTGGTATCATACAAGAATCAGTCAGCAGTGTGAAGTTTAACAGTCATAGAAGTGTTTAGGTTGAAAAACACCTTTAAGATCATCAAGTCCAAAAGTTAACCCTGCACTGTCCATGTCCCTAAGTGCCACATCTGCACATCTTCTAAATACGTCCAGGAATGGTGACACAGCCATTCCTCTGCCAGTAGTTGATGGCCCTGCTGGTGAGAAAATATGTCTAGTCTAAAATTCTCTGGTGCAACTTAAGGCCATTCTCTCTGGTCCTGTCACTTGTTACCTGGGAGAAGAGACAAAACCACCACATCAATACATCCTCTTCTGAGGTCACTGCAGAGAGCAAAAGGTCCCACTTGAGCCTCCATTTCTATAGACAGCTTCCCTCAGCTGGTCCTCACAGGATTTGTTCTCTGAACCCTTCACCAGCTTTGTTGCCCTTCTCTGGACTTGCTTCAGTCCTTCAATGTCTTTCTTGTTGGGAGGGAGCCAAAACTGAAAGTAGGATTCAAGGGATGGCCTCACCAGTGCCTGGTGCAGGGGGGCAATCCCTGCCCTGGTCCTGCTGGCCACTCTATTGCTGATACAGGCCAGGGTACTCTTGGCCTTCTTGGCCACCTGGGCACTGCTGGCTCATGCTCAGTGGCTGCCAATCAGCACCCCCAGGTCCTTTTCCCCTGGGCAGTGTCCCAGCCACTCTGCCCCAGGCCCGTAGTGCTGCATGGGGTTGTTGTGACCCAGGTGCAGTACCCCGTCCTTGGCCTTGCTGAACATGATAAGATTGTCCTCAGTCCATCAATCCAGCCCATCCAGAAATCTTTACAGAGCTTTTCTCCCCTCCAGCAGATCAACAGTCCTACCCAATTTAGTGCTTTCTGTGAATTATTGAGGGTACACCCTTAGGATTCTCTTGCCCAGATTGTTGATAACAGGGACCCCAGTACTGAGCCCTGGGGAACACCACTGGTGATGGGATGCCAAGTGGGTGTAGCACCACTCAGCACCACTCTCTGGACTGGACATCCAGCCAGTCTTTTACCCAGTAAAGAGTTCATCCACCCAAGGCATGAGCAGCCAGCTTCTCCAGAGAATGCTGTGAGAACTGCTGTCAAAGACTTTCCTGACTTTGGTAAAGTCCATGTAGACAGCATTCACATCCATTCTCTCCTCCACTCAGTGGGGCACCTTGTCATAGAAGAACAACAAGTTTGTCAAGCTGTAATAAATCCATGCTGACTGGACCTGATCACTTGTATGTCCCCTACATGCTGGGTGGTGGCACTCCAGGTAATCTGCTCCATAATTTACTTCCCTGGCACTGAGGAAGACGGACAAACTTCTGCCAAAAACAATAATGTATACAGAAAACATCATGTACGTAGTTTTTGTAGTGCAGTAATCAATGTATCAATGGGGAATATTTGTAACACACCTTAATCCTATGTAACATTTACTCCTTAGCCTAAAAATGTAAATTTAGACATTTTTAACTCTCATTTTTTTTACATTACCAGTCTCAATTGTTGACTTTTTTTTAAAGTATGATTTTATTTTTTCTAAATAGTGTAAATTTGTTTCTAAATTCCTACAGGGTTACTTGGTGAACTGGGATGTTCAGAGACAGGTTTGGGATTATCTCTTCGGAAAAGAAATGTATCAAGTAAGAGTCTTTTCTTAACTGCATATTTTGTGTAGATTAAATACTGACTAATGGAATTAACAAATATTAAGTAGAACAAGTGATCTTACTGTTCTTTTTGAAAGTGCCTTCAATTAGAAATCACAGGGATTTTAAATTTTTGCAAATGTTTTTGAGTTATGGTGTAGAATTTTGAAAATTATTTAAATTTTTTAGTCTTGTAGGTATGTACTGAGTATAGCTCACATAAGAAATTCATATCAATATAATTAAGAGGTCAAGTTAATAAAAAATAATCACAGGCAGATACAATGTAGTTAAGAGATCAAGAAATAGTAAATGTAAGAGGGAGGGATGAGCTGGGTCAGTAGGCCAAAATACATAGACATTTAGTAATCATCTCTGGCTAGCCGTTTTCTACCTCTGAATAACTTAAATGTATAAAATATAAATATCTGATACTTAATTTTTTTCATATCACACAAGCTGGATTTAGCACAGGAAGTATATTAGGGCTTTCTTTTAATTTTTTTCTTTTTAAAATGTTACGTTTTCTGGAAATTCTTGAGTTTTTTCCAACACCTGCATACTGAGAATGAAAGTAATCCCTCAAATCAACTTAGTCTCTGTACATTTTTATATTTAAAATATAAAGTGCTGGGTTTTGATACATAAATTCCATTTTTGTTTTGGAACTGTATTCAATGTAATTATGGTTTTGAGAATTTGTTTTTAATTCTTCTTCACAAGTGAAGTCTACAGAGAGATGCAGCTGGTGATTTTTTTAGGGCCATATCCAGTTATGATTGAAGTAACCGTATTAAGTCCTCTCTAACAGAGTGTTTTAGATACTGGTGAACATGGAAAATCCGGGATCCTTTGCTGGCCTCAGTAGAGGCCACTGGGAGTTTCATTATTGATTCCTCACTGTACAGGGCTTTGGTTATTAGACAAGTAATCTGTGGTGCAAGTGCTGAGCTGTCAAGGAGACTTATTTTTCTATAGCTGACAGGATTAGTGTAAAGTATTTTAGATTAAAATTGTAGTGTTCCTTTGTGGTGTCTCTTTAAAATGTCGGATTACAGTTTGTAAGGATGGGAACAGAATCAGGATATGTATGAAAGTGTTTCCTTCTATTATGGTTTTTACCCATTAATTAGATAAATTTGTATCACTGATCATGAAGCCCTTAAAAAAGCTAAAACATTCTGAGTCTAGCTTCTACAAACAGATATGGCAAGTGGTAATGATGACTTCAGATTTACATGATCTTCCACTGCTGCAAAAGATGGTAAGGGATTTTTAATTAATTTTTACCTTTTATGTACTGACCATCTTAATGTGTTTTTTATAGGTGGATTTTGTAGATACTAATATAATTATTACCGAACCTTATTTTAACTTCACTTCAATACAAGAATCTATGAATGAAATTCTGTTTGAAGAATATCAATTTCAAGCAGTTCTTAGAGTAAATGGTGAGTATATCTCCTTCCAGTTTGCATTTATGTATTTTGAAGCTTAACTCTTTAAATAAATGAATTAGCAAGCACACATGCACACACACATATATATATATAGTAAAAAATATTCCTTCAGTTGCTTCCTGGCTCTTGAATAAAAGTGGATTAACTATTTTAAAAATTATATCTTTTACAAATTCCAGCTGTACTCTTGTATTACTTCCTAAAGAGTGTCATGGTATATAAGGACAGGAAATTTAAGGAGAGTAAAGATGACAGAAATAACAGATGGATTTTGGAACAGGATAACATTTAAAGAATTCTACCAAAATTTTGCATGAAGTCTTTGATAGCTTTCCTTTTTTAGGGGTGTAGGATTGGTTTTTTGTTTGGTTTTGTTATGTGTTAGCAAATAAAATACAGCATTATGATTATGAAATGTATTGTGTCTCAAAGGGAATGTGTGAAAAACCATACTACCCTTCTGACAGGTAACTGGACACAGGATACTCCTTTACATAAGTTTGATAAGTATGTAGCATGATCAGCGTGATTAGAGGAAATGGAACATGGACTGGAATTCCTGAAAAAGATTAAATAGGACCATATATAACACTTAATTTTACCCACTGCCAAAATGAATTAATGCAGTGGCTGTATTACTGTGTATTGAGGTCTTGAAAGTCTGTCAAAGGCATTTAAAATATGAAGCAAGTACACCTTCATATCACTGTGAATTCTAAATGTTCATATAAAAATGGAATTCAATTTTTTCTTTTTCAGCTGGAGCTCTTAGTGCACACAGGTATTTCCGGGATAATCCATCTGAGCTGTGCTGTATCATCGTGGATAGCGGATACTCTTTTACCCACATTGTACCTTACTGCAGAAGTAAAAAGAAAAAAGAGGCAATCATCAGGTATGCTGCAGTATATATTTTCTAGAAGAACTGTTTGCTGTGCCTGAAGTTAATGAGAGAATTCCTCATGTTACTCTCTTTCTGCAGGATTAATGTTGGAGGGAAACTCTTAACCAACCATCTAAAGGAGATCATCTCTTACAGGTAAAGCATCCTAATTTTCACTCTGAAACTTGGTATGAAATGAGCTAGAGGTTTATGGGGTATTCTTACTGGTTCTGTGAATTTTAGATTAATTGCTGTTTAAAGGAGAAGGGAATTTTTTGTCTGTTATAATTTGCTAGCTACCATCTTGACCTTAAGATCAAGATGAATTAGGATTGAAGAATTAGGCTGTTATTTTTCAAAGTGCCAGTGTTTTTGAAGTTGTTGAGGTTACCTGTGTGTTCACAATTATACAAGTCTTAACATATTTTCTGAGTAGATCATCAGTCAGTTTGCTGACTGATTATATCAATACTGCAAAATAAAATGCAGTAGGATCAACCTTTCATTGGGATCCTTCAGCTTGGAAGTATATCTAGGTGAAGGTCTTTACCAAAGAGCTACTGGCAGGATTACAGCTGTGCTTGTTAGCAAGACAGTGGGCAAATGCAGGTTGATGGATTTACTGAACTGTGAAATGGGACAATATTAAGCGCCAGTAGGCCAGGAATGCTTTTGTAAATTGAATGCAAGTTTAGGTATTGAGACAGTAGCTTCCTGTGGCTGAAAAACAATGGTTGCTCAGTTCCAGAGCAAAACTGGACAGGAAAGGGAACACTTAATTATTCTCAGACTTCTGTGGTTTTGGTTTTTGTTGTTAACAGGCAGCTACACGTTATGGATGAAACACATGTAATTAACCAAGTGAAAGAAGATGTGTGTTATGTTTCTCAAGACTTTTACAAAGACATGGACATTGCCAAGTATGTATGCAATGGTACTAAATGTAGAATAATCTGTTTGTACAAACAAAACTATACTCTTAATCAGAAAACTTTCCAGTTAAGTTGAAGAAGTCTTGTAAGTATAAAATAGCTGGAACTTAGAACTTGTTTTTTATTCTGTTGAATTTTACATTCTTTTTCAGATTGAAAGGAGAGGAAAATACTGTAATGGTAGATTATGTTTTGCCAGACTTCAGCACAATCAAAAAAGGATTTTGTAAGGTAATAAAAATTCTAAAGTTTTTTGGGTGTTTCCTGCACAAGTCTAGTGGAGAGGTTAAAAATACTCCCTTTTTTCTAATACTGTACTGTAGCATCTTTCTTGCTATGCTTTAATTGGTAAAGTTTTTCCTCAGTAAATTGGGATGACAACAAAATAATTTGTTAGCACAGCATTTTATGTTCTATTATTTAACAGTTTTAGCTTTCTCTGTTTGTGCTCTGTCATGTAACTTATCCATATCATTATAAAGATTTTGAACATTAAGTTAGGAAATGTTTTCTCTGCTTTGATGTTTTTTTGTAAGTTTCTCTGAATTACATTTAAACACCCAAATAAGGTTGAAAGTTCAATGTTACAGAAGATCCTGAAATACCAGTGAAGACAGTTTAACAGTTTTATCTCATTTACTGAGCCAGCCATAGTTTTGAATGCAGTCCTATACTTTAAGGCTACTCTCATGCCTACCTAGTTTTATTTTGCTTTGGGCAAAACTGCAGTTGGTAAGAGCAAAGTCACTTCAGATTTAATACTGGAGTATGCATTATTCTTAAAAGAGTTGCTGATAGATAATATGACAATGGCAGCATACACTGCCTACCTCTGCAGGACATTAAATGGATCAGCTGAATTTTCTAGGATGTGATTTCTTTTCTTAAGCAGTGGATACTATTCATGTCTTTAATTTAGCCAAGGGAAGAGATGGTGTTAAGTGGAAAATACAAGACCGGTGAACAAATACTTCGTCTAACAAATGAAAGATTTGCAGTTCCAGAAATACTTTTCCATCCTTCGGATATTGGTATTCAAGAGATGGGAATTCCTGAAGCCATTGTTTATTCTATTCAGAATTTACCTGAAGGTATATCCTGAAAGTATTTTGAAAAGGACAGGGGGGTGGGAGAAGGAGGGATGTTGTAATGGCTTGGTTTCATTTGGTGTGAAACTGACCAAAAGTCAGTAATTTAAGTATCAAAGAGTAAAACCTTTCTGACTTCTGTTTGTCAGAAGTAATACTAGGGCTTTCATTTCATAGATTATGTATAGGTAATTATTATTACAAAGAAGATTTTCATAGGTTTTATGATGCCATGTTAAGTATGGCAGCATTTAGGCTATTAATGTACTCTTAAAAAGCCCTCATTTAAAATCCCTCTTGAAAGGGAAATGGTGCTGGCGATTGTGAAATTTAATAAATGCAAGAAAACAGTAGTTATCAAAGCCAAATTCTGAAATCAGAGAGAATATAGGGTGATTGATCACCGTCTCAGATTTCCATTTAACTGATATGCAGATTAGATGATAGTAAATTTTTTGTACGCAAATTTATTCTGTTTAAATTCATAACAAAATTGGAAATATTACCACCTTTAATCTTTAGATATATGTTCCATCTCTTAACTACATATTTACTTAATTTTTTTACAGAAATGCAGCCTCATTTCTTCAAGAACATAGTTCTGACTGGGGGAAACACCCTTTTTCCAGGCTTCAGAGATCGGGTTTATTCTGAAGTTAGATGTCTTACACCAACTGACTATGATGTTTCCGTTGTTCTTCCTGAAAAGTAAGTCCTTAACTACTGAATAGAAGGGACTTTATCTTTCTAGCAGAGCAAACAATAAAGTAGGGTTTCTTTTGCTGATTAAGAAGGTAGATTGAGTAAAGGCATTAATTTAAATATTAAGCAAACAAAAACTGTGCAAGAGGATGTTTTAAATCAGAGTATTTTCAGACAAACCAAATAAACTAGAGATCACCTGCTTGCTCTGTACTTTACCTAATAAAGTTAAGGAAATGTTTTTAGGGTCAGCCTTTTTACTGTAAACTGATAATTAAGGCTGTATTGTAACTATGTAAGATTAGAACTTAAGTCTTTTACTTAGAATTTTCAGCATCTGAATGGTGCCAAGTCATAATTAATATACCACTTCAGGGGTTAGGAAGGGGTAACATCTTTGCAGAAGGAGTGGAGACAAAATAAGTATATTTTGAATATACCAAAAAAGTCTACTTTTAAAAAAGTATTGTTGAGGAGTATTTTTAAATACTATTAAAGAATTACTATCTGTGCAAAGTAAATACAAAGCATATCCATGTTGTTCCCTCTTCACACCTGCACTCAAACAGGCCCCTTTTTAAAACCCAAGTCAGCTAGCCCTGCTAAAGTTTCAGACTTTGTCTCATAGCTTCTCTGGAGCTGGATGGTTTGATTTAGCAATCAAAAATGTAGTTTAAATAGGTATGGCCAAATAAAAGTCTTGGAAATCATCACTGCATATTTCTATTTTAAATGAATCTATAGAGGAGTAATAATAACTTTCATTTTCCAGCCCTATCACTTATTCTTGGGAAGGTGGGAAGCTCATTTCTGAAAATGATGATTTTGAAGACATGATAGTAACTAGAGAAGACTATGAAGAACATGGACACAATATCTGTGAAGAAAAATTTGATATATAGGTAGCATAGTTGGATATGTTGTTATTCCATTGATTTACTTAGAATGGAATTCTTTGAACTACAACCTCTTTTCCATCAGCTAGGATTGTGTTTTAGCTTTCCTGTATTGAATTGGGTTGAGAGAAAATGTTAAGAGTTTAGAAATAAAGTTTTACAAGCGTAATACTATGAAGTAATATGTTCACTGTAATTTCATTATGTTTGTATCTTTTCTGATAGCTTCATTGTATTTTTATTGCAGAACACCTCATGAGGCATGAGGCAATAAAAATATGAAGTGCTTGTATTGGTGTGATGCTAATACACAGTGAGAAGAAATGGTTTGGTTTTTTTTTTCAAAATGAGTATTATTCTAACTCACTTATTCCACTAAAAGTGCATTAAATGTATCTCAGAAGGAGCCTTTGATGTTTCCTTTCCTGCAAAGAAATACATGAGTTTTATTTTTGGTTATTTTAGTCAGTAGCTACCAGGGAAATATACTTGAAATGTGACCAGTGCTATTGACAATATGCTTAGGCTTTGAGAAAAAAGTAATTTGAACAATTCATTTTTCTAAAGGGTTTTTAATATAGTAGGTTGTGGAATTTTTTGTTTGTTTTTTGTTTTAAACAATGCCCAAGCAAATAAGCTTCCTGTCACTCCCATCTTTCTGATAAGAAGTTGCCACAAAGGTGATGAACAAAGCTTGCAGCTGTGTTCTGAGTGATGACCCATCTGTGTCCTCTCCAGGCATCCTAGATAAACACAAACACCCCAGAACTTGTTATTTCTGGCATCAGAAGCTGTTACTTTGCCATCAGTTGTGCAGCATGGCATGCAGGAGGGAGAGGAGCCTGGCCTAAGAGGCAGAAGGTTGGGAGGGCCAGGCTAGATGGGGGTGCCCCGCCTGGCCTGCCTGCTTGCCAAGACAGAGACAGGCACTCAGACAGGGTGGAAAATGGACACTGGAGTGTTCTGTTGTGTCTCATATTCCCTTTCTCATCTGTCCTAACATAAAGCCAGTAAATATTCCTACGCAGTGCACTTACCTGGCTACCTTGCTTAAGAGCAACATCGAAGAACAGCCAGTGCTTCAGAGAGAGGAAGACAATCTTGTTGAATGTGGCTTTTTTTACTTTGGAAAAAGCTCAAGGTTGCTTTCCTCTAGTCTAACCTGCTGAAAGGAATGAAAGGAGTACCTTCCTCCTGCTGTTAGCAGCTATGTGAGCCACACAGGAGGCAGCTAGGGTGTGAAGGCATGAGACCAGCACCTACAACTTGTTGGACACAGATGGTATGACTTTGTGTAGGACATGAGTAAGTCTGGTACACTGTCACTTTGACAGCCACATGGAGAAGCCTTGTGTCCCAGCTCTGGTTTTTTAACTAAGTGCTTCATGAAAGTGTCAGCATACTTTAGGTGGGACTCAAAGAAACACACACATTCTCATGAAAGCACTAATGAACTTTTTGTAGGAGCAAACATGAATGCTCTGTGAATAGAAGCAAGCCTCCTTTGAAGGTGGCAACACTTGTGCTTTGATAAGACTGTACTGAAAAGTACCTTTATTAAACTCTTCACTCTGAACACTCTCTACTTCAAACAAATTCATACTGGCAATTAATTTGATAGCTGTATGCTAGAAATCATAAACAGAAATGAGTGACAGGTCCCAAGTTTCCTTAGCACATGATTGTGTGTCAGACACTGTTAAAAATATGTGACAGAACTTTCTAAAGTCCAATAAAATTTTTCTAATTTTGGAATTTAACTGAAAACCAGTAGTCTATAGTTCACCAAACCTATTCTGTGGGCCCTTAGATGTAAAATAACAAGCTTCTGTCAAGAGAAGATTAAAAGGCAAGTAGATCCTCTGTTAGGGTATGTGAATAAAACATGGCTCTCAGGAGCTCTTCCTTTCTCTTTCAGAACTAGATCAATCTTAGCTTCTTGTGCCACAAACTGAAGGGAACCACAGGACAGTGATAAACTGCTGCTCAGAACACTCCCTTACTGTTTCATACCTGGTTCTACTCCCCTTGAACTGCCTCTTCCCAATGAACACACTATGAAATGACAGGCTCATCACTTTTTATACAATTATTTATTACATTTAAATTACCACAAGAAAATTCTAAATCAAGTCACAAAGTGCAAGTTTGTTTTTTAACAACAGTTTTTCCCCAAAGCAATTTCCAGCCCATCCAGCCTACAAACTACCATGTTATCACCTCTGCCAGGTGATAACCTTATTACCAGGTTTAGTATTTTGAGCAAGACACAGTAAACAGACTGAAGTCAGAAAGAGAGAGAGAGAGATTAGAAAAAAAAAAAAACCAAAAAAAAATTAAAATCTCTTTCTTCTAATACTCAACACCAGAAGCACTTAGTCAGGAAATACTTTCCTGTTTACAAGTCTCAATAACCTGCTTCTGTATATACTCCCTCTTCTGGGAGAGTGACCAAAACCCCACACAGGCCTAGAAAAAGAATACATGGCCCTGTAGTATAGGGATTAGGGCATTCACCTCTGAAAGGGGAAACTTGGATGTTTTTCCTCCTCTAGAAATTATTTATTTCACACTGGTGAGTCACACTTAAATAACAAGTGCATAAACATGGATTCATGGGCAGAGATTTCAACTACATTCCCTGATTTCTAATAGGGCCAGGTAATTTAAATAAGGCTACTACAAATATGCAAGTTAGCTAAGTGCACAGGTAATAGGTTGTGTTGTTTATATCTTACAGTGCAACTATTTTAATTAAAAAAAAACAAACAGCACTTGTTCTGAGAAAGCTTTGGTATCCTGCTCACTTGACTGTATTTGAGCCTACAGGAGGATGGAGACACCTAAAGCAGCACACTCACAACAGAAAAACATAACTCATTAAATCATGCTTCTAGTGGAACTAGTCTAGCACTGGGGCCAAGAAAATGATAAAGTAGAGGATCTGTCACACAGGGAAGAGGCTGAGAGTGCTGTGATTGTTTAGCCCTGAGAATGATCACGGGAGGGAGTGAAGAAGACTGAGCCAGACACTTCAGCAGTGCCAGTGAAAGGACAGGAGGCAGTGCAAGAAATTCTGCCTAAGCACAAGGCAGCTTATTTTGGTTGGGTATTTTCTTTTTTATTTTTTGTGTGGAGGTAGGGTTCGTTTGCTTGTTTTTAAATACTGTGAGACTGGTGAAAGTCTGGACCAGACTCACCCAAGAGGCTGTGGCGTTTCTGTTTTTGTAGATACTCTAAACTCAACTGGAAAAGTCCTTGAGCAGCCTGCACTCATCAACTCCAATCTGGCTGATGATAGTAGACCAGAGGTCCCTTCCAATACCAAGACTTTGAGCCTTTGTCCAATACATGACTAAATGTCTGTTGCAAGGATCAAAGAAGTAATGTAACCTCTCACACTATATCACATATTTATTTATTATTAAAAAAAGGCTGACAGAGCATGAAAGAGAGAAGGCTTTGGGGTGACCTAATTGTTGCCTTCCTGTACCTTAAGGGAGCCTACAAAGAGACCTGGAGAGGATTTCTTCAAAATGTAACTTTTCCCCTGAATTAGCAGAGGCTCAGTCTGCCAGAATGGGGAGGCAGTAACAACAGGTTGTAATTACTGACTGCAAGCACACACAGCTCACCTGCCTAATAAATCCTTCCTGCTGCAGATCCAAAACCCACTGACCTGCTTCCAACACTTTTTACACACTTTGTACACTTTTACAATACCCACAGGAGTCATAACCTATGGTTTAAGATGAGATTAAGTTATTATTAATTAAAGATAGAAAAGATTAAAACCCCCTACTGATTATCAACACAAGCATGGCTCAGAACATAGATGTGGTTCAGACAGAAAGCCATGGGGTTGTGGGACAGATTGAAAAAAGTGCCAAACCCTGAACTAAAAGCAGCCCAAGCACTGAGCTGTTACTACTTACTTACAAATAATTAAGTATATTTTGCTTAAAAGATAAATTAGATTTAATGCTTTATAGCAGCATAGTAATTTTGATAGTTGTAGCTTCCTGAAACTGAAGATGTAAAGATGTAAGATAAAAGCATTTTTATGAGCAATTTTCATGTGCCTCCTTCAGTATTTTTAAAAAAATACTAAAAAAGGCTGTATTGAAGTCTAACCATTTGGAGTACAAAATTCACATGTAGTTTTACAACCACTACAGTAGACAAAAGAATGGTATTTTCGGAATTCTTTGATTAATTTCTTCTTTTGCTTCAAAGGAACAGTAGGGTCATTGTCTATCTCTTGAACCAATGCTAGAAGATACTGATTGGTTTGTTGCTTTTGATCTTCATATTCTTTAGTTGTAATGCGCTGACAGAAGGTGAAGCCTTTGAGAAATCAGAGGTTCAGATTAAGTTTCATGCATCATGTAAAAGCCTTGGTAAAAATTTGATAAGAAACATAGGTATATTGATATTTTAGTTCAGATGTGATTACATCTACAAGTAATGTGAAACATACAGCTCTCCACTGAGAATGAATAGAAATCTAAACACGAATTGCAAAAATAAAGTTGAAAAGCAGTGTTACAAGTACAGTATCATAGAAGATTCTGTATTGAAAAACAGGCCTGCAAGACAAAGAGCAAATACATTTCTCACACAGAAACAAGAAGAACATTACACAATAAGAATGGCACGTTGCATTTGTCAGGATCCAAAGGTTCTCTGTGACTAAATCAGATCTGTAGCAAGGCTCAGTACCTAATGCAAGGGAATACATACTTTGGAGAAACAGTTGCCTCTAAACCAGACTACAAAATTCAGGAACAGAATTTAGGAGCTTCTACATGAGTAGACATCTGAGCATGGTTTGGGCACCAGAAGCAGAGGTGATGCAAGAGGGATACTTAGCACACCTTAGCTATTAAAAGGTTGTGAATCTCTGCAGTGAAGTGCTACCCTGCAAGGACTCAAGTCCCCTCACTGGGCAGGTGAGTTCTGGCCTGAGGAAAGACAGGCATTCAGCTACTCCACAGACACTTTTCATTCCTATACATATTAGAGAGCAATTTGGTTCAACAAGTGTCAGTTGCCTAAGGGGAAAGATTGCTTATTAATCCTTCTTTACAAACACCATCATCTTTAGGCTTCACATGGAGAGTAGTATTAACCTGAGCTGTCAAGAGTTTTCATGTGGACATGTCCTTCCCTTCTTCTAAAGTAAGTTTGTCAAACTTCTATGGTTTAGTAGAATCAGATGAAGAAAAAAGACAGCTCTTTTAAAAGGGAAGGCTTAACAACTGACAAAGAGATTAACTCTTAAAGCTTCAGCATGAATCTTTACTTCTGTGGTTTCAAGTGTCTTACTAGATTAAAACAAATTCCAGAGTTCTCTTGCTGGTTTCAGTCTTTTTTATTTCCAGCAGACCTAAGGATTACTTTCCTGCAATTGACAGACCCTTTTTCTTACGTGGGTCTCCCAGCATTCCTTCCTGCTCCCACCTGGACTTAAGAAGTTCACCAGCTAAGAATGCTCAATAGCTCCTAGGAAAGATTTTGGAAAAAGGGAAAATGACACCAGCATATGAGGCACAGAGGAAAACAGGAATATGCCATGCCAGAGAGCTTACAATCAGATCAAACTATTTCAACAAGTCCATGGAGCCTATATGCACTTATAGATTGGAACCCCAAACTAGTAAGAAAAATGGAATATGGGGTCTGTGCTTCTGTTGTCTCTTCAGTGTGTCAATGGAGATCACACAGGCTCTGAAAATATTACAGACAGGCACCTCTTCCCACTGCTGCTCATCTCTGTATTCTTTGGCTTCATAATATGTGATTCTCAGAACACTGAACCAGAAGGAATTTGGCCTCATTCCAAAATCCAACACAGATGGTAAAAGATTCTGTACCAAACTACTTCTCCAGCAGCTGCTGTATTAAATGCAATATTACACAGCAAAATAACTTAGTGTAATTTGTTTCCCAAGGGATTTCTCTTCAGTGTTTAAGCACACAATGCACTGGCAATACAGGAGTCAAAGAAAATGAAGAGTCAGAGAGAAATTAAATTATTTAAGCCAACCCTATTAATCAGTATTGGCAGCAAGGCCAGACAGAATGTTAGTTCAAAAGAAATAAGCTGAAAAGCATTAACCCCACATACAGAAGGGTAGTGTAGCCTAAAAGGAAGGCATTTGACACTTGGTGCGTAAGTCCTAAGATCTTAATAAACTTTAAGCTTACCCAGAAAAAGAAGAGAGTTCTTCAAAATACTTAACAGTCAAAAAACCAGACAAAGTCTGTGCTCAAGTCATATATCAGAACCTTGAACTACTGAGTTCTGTGACAATTTACAGGTGTCTTGTGGCAAAACTAAAAGACTACTGCTCCTAAATACAAAGTCTCATCAAATTCCCAAACCAAATTAGAAGCAAATCACTTCAGGAGGCACATTTTGCACTACTATTTCCAGAAAGAAAATAGTACTGTTTTTTCTTTTTATTTGGTAAAAAAAAAAAGAAAAGAAAAAAACATAGCATATCCAAACTAGATTAATCAAGTCCTTGCTCACCAATATTCAGACCAATTTTGCAGATAGCATATAATTTAATATTTAGTGCATTAGCCACTAATCCCCCTAACGCATCACTTGCAACAAAGAAAAAAAGTCTACACACAATTATAGTCAACTGGTGATAAATTAGTTCTTATACAATAATTTATATAAAAAATTTATCCCATCATCTACCTGAATTGATATCTGGATCTTGCCCTTCTAGCAAACTCTGAAGTCTCCTACTCGTTAGTTCCAGAAGAGTTAAAGGAGCCTGAAAATCCAACCCAACAAAGAAAATATTACAAAAGCAATACTTCTGTATTTTTTATAATGTAAAGCTTTCAGATAACCAATTTAAAAACACATAGTTAAATGCAGAAGAATTTATGCCCACATTTTTTTGTACACATTTCAAAGTCTCTCACAGAATTGCACTAAAATACATAGTTTTACTAAAATAGATGTGTTTATTTCTGGCCAAAGAAATAGGAAGCAAAAAGTTCTAGGTGCTGTTTTCCATGGCAAAAACTGCAGTTTAAAACAAGCTGATTTCAGCTTTCACACAAGGCCCTCAATTGCAGCTGTCAGAGTGAACCACCATCCTGCTGTCACTGCTGCACAGTTCTGGCCCTAATTCCAGTGGGGAAAAAAGGCCCAACCCTCATGTCAGAGTCCTTAACACAAATTAAAAAAGGGGAGGTTGGCTGTGTACTAACGAATACAAAACCCTCACTAACCACTTAATGCTTTCAAACTAAAATGGAGCTAATTAAAAAAAAAAAAAAGTTCTCCCATGTCTCAACCTGAAGTCAGAAATGGAAATCAGTATGTTGTATAAAAATAAAAAACAGTACTTTACTGAAACCAAATTTCTGTGAAGCTTATTTTTAAAGGGTATGGTAAAGTTTCATCTTTTCACATGTGACAATATGATGAAACATAAATGAAGGGGATTATATGTGGATATTTACACAACTCAAGTTTAATAGAAAGGCTACTAGCATTTTGTGGTTCTATTTGTTTTCTTCAATTTAGAAGTTAACATTCCAATTTAGAAGTTAACATTCCAAAATGCTGAAGGATCTTTTAGAGTTGTCAAAGCTGTACACATACACTGGGGGACACGAGCATGCCAATTTTCTACCACTCAGAGTATGCCAGTGAACTTCTAAAGGAGAAAGACATTAAGATAGTTAAATATTTAGTAGGCATTCATTACCAACAAGGTGCCAAAATAACTCTATAAAAATTATTAATATTTTAAATATTTTCCTAATAGAAATCATTCAAATACAGAGAGAGGATATAATTTATAAAGGATTGCAAAGCTCTCAAAAATCTGTCCTGTATAGTCTGGAATAGCTTCTCACCCTGTTTGGCTGTACTATTAAACTGTAACAAATGGAACATTAAACAGAGTTCTCAGACTTGTCATACTCAAAAAAAAGGCAATTCATGGCATTTAACATTTAAAATGACAAAGCCAATGATGTAAGGAGAATGATACCTTGAAGAGCTCGGCGTGACTGTCCATCAGAAACCGAGTCAGCAGTTCTGCCTGCGCTCTTGACAGGGTCCTGTTTCGTAAGATGAACTTTGTACAAGTCTTGATGATCACAAATCTGTTCTCAAACTAGAAAAATAGTACCCAGATTTGGCATTAGATTGACTTACAGAGTGCTAGCAAAGACTAAGTACAACAGGATGCTATCATTGGGAAACAGATCACATGGAAAGGTAGTAAATGGAATACTTCTAACTAGACAAAAAATTTAGCTTTACTATGACAAACTGCTATTTTTCACATTAAGCAGAACAGACACTTACTTGTTTTTGCAATCTGTAGCCCTCAGATTCTGATGCAATGGCTAGGAATGTAAGGAGCCTGTGAAGTTCTTCACTGATATTTGGTGCTAATAATTTTAAATAAAGTTGTAATGCCTCCAGAGCTTGATCTGTTTTTCCTTTTTCTGTCATGGAGTAAAACAGCATATCCAAAGTTACTATTCATTTTCAGAGTCATGAATACTTATTTAAATCCCAATAATAATCTCAGTTTTGGGGGTGTTTCCTTCCAAACAAAATTTCATATTGTTCCAGTTATTAAACAATTCTTTTCTCAATCCACAAGTTCTCCTTTTTCCTCCACTACCAGGGGCAGGATGGCAGCAGGCAGTGAGTGAGCAGCTTTATAGTATTTAGTGGGCAGCTGGGGTTAAGGCACAACAACCCAACAGGACTGAAGAAGCAGCAACAAAGCCTATTTCAGTGGGATTAATCTTAAACTTGTATTTAAATGAAACCCCTCTGGTTTACTTGCATGCATACGATAGGAGGGTTCTTAATAGTCCCTTTTACAATTTTAAATAACTTCTATTACTAAAAAGGACCCTATGTCCATAACTTTAAAAACCTTATTCTGGTTAACAGGAAAAACTGTATAGCAATGATTTCAGTTTTATGTTATTACTTAGTAGTAGCAATAAGGCAAATTCTGACCTGGGGTAAGTAACTTTCCAATGGGAGTCGTTACATATCGAGTCACCCACAGAGGTTGGTGAATCTCTATCCTTCCAGATTTTCAAAATTCAGTTGGACCAGGCCCTAAGCAAAGGGATCTAACTTTGAAATTTGTCCTTGTCTTGAGTAGAGGTTCATAATAGTGATCTTGAGCATTTCCTTCCAACCTAAAAAGTGCATCTACAATGGCATTGCAAATGGTGTCATGATGTAGTCAATTGATACTTAATGACTTCCTCTACACAGTTTTCATCTTTATTTTTTGTTCCAGGTTGCTCTTACCTATAAGTTCTATAATTCCTGAATGAATATCAAAATCCTGAGCGGCAAGAAGAGAGTCCTTCTTTTGATTGTAATACTTCATAATAACATCAAAAAGAATCTTCTTGTATGTATTCAGACTGCTGGGGTTGTCAGTGCTTTCAGGTAACTGCTGACTAACCATCACTAGGAATTGGTCAGGAAAATACTCCAAGCATTCAATTGCAGCATAGAGCCATCTGTCAAGCCTGCAGAAGGAAAAGGTTGTTTTAATGCTTGCTTTAAAATGCTCTACCTATTTTTATTTTCACAGATTCATAAAATATTCTGAGTCAGAAGGGACACACAAGGATCATTGCATCCATCTCTTAAGTAAGTGGGATTGCATCTGTAACCCTGGTGTAATTAGCACCATGCTCTAAACAACTGAGCTATCTCAGGGTCCATTCAATCCTCTAAAAGAAAACTAGATAGAAATAACCAGGCAGGTAGAGTCACATATATGAACCACAATGTTGAACTGGTTTATTACGCAGTTTGTGTAACTTATTTCACTACAGCAGTTCCAGAACCTGCTCAAAATGGGCAACCTTCATGTTTTTCTGATGCTAAAGGCAATACACCTGAGACAAACCCAGACCAAAACAAGCTGCAATCATGCAGGAGTGTCACTGTCCCCAGGAATTCAGCTAGTATTTAAAAACCAAACACCACCCCCACCATTACTCCAACACACACATTGAGAACCCACTAGGGCTAACCAGGGTGAAAAAACCTGATCTTTACAGAAGAGAAAAAGACAGTTATTTTGAAAAAAAGAAGAAAATAAAATTGGTTAAATCCCAGAGGACTACAGAAGCGGTTGATTATATAACCTACTATAAAGGCATGAGTTTTCACAAGCATCTATTGTCTCTATATCTTAATTAAGGAAAGAAAATGTAACCTAATTATATACCTAAAATCCAGGTGTATAATTTATTGTGGAAAGCCAGAAAATCAGGGGAAAAAGTCCCAACCATTACGTACAGAATGAATATAAAATCATAGAAATGTGTGGGGCAGAAGAACAATTGCTTTTACCTGATTCTGGATGTAAAATAATTTGATCTGAACCAATGACAAGTTGCAAATATAATTTAAGATCCACAGAATCTTATTTTTATTATGGAGAACAGAAATAAAGATTGTGAAATTACAGATAAAAACTGAATTAATTTGACAAAAATAGTAATTCCTAAGACATTCACATGAGCCTTGACATATTCATTAGAAGTATATGCAAGATAGAGATCAACCTCAGTACACTAAACAGGAACAGTACAAAAGTAAGAGGAGACTTAAGGAAAAGAACATTGACAACATGCAGCCACATTTATATTCTCATTTTATAAGCATTCAGTGCTACAGCTTGGTTTCTTCTTTTCTCTTGCTAACAACAGATGCATTATTGACTCTGTATCTTCACACCACAGCCACCAGGAACTGTGACAAAGACTCAGATTAAAGTTTTCATGTTCTGATATCTGTTACAGAGACCTAAGAGTAAAGAATCTGATCTAGAAACTAGGCATGTTTACAACATTCAAGGTTAAAGTTCTAATGTTTACTTGAAATGCTCAAATGTCCAACTCTAAATACATACTTTTTGTGAAATCACTTAGCATTTCTGAAAAGAAGTCAATCACACTAATGGCACCTCTGTCTACAACTACACAAACATAATGATGTCTGCTTGTTCATTTAACACAAATTTTTGATCAAGAATAAAATAAAGCCTTGACTAACAAATTCATTTAACAGATATAAAACTTACTCGGGCAAGTTTAAGCTACATGCAACCTCTCTGTCCAGGAAAGTATTTGATATAATCATGTCTTCTTCTTTGCCAAAACTGTCTGATTTTGTCTTCACTGAAGACACCAAGATATCTTCTAGAAGGGGAACATCAATTAACTGCAGCAGTCGTAGTAGAGCTTGCTGTTTCCAGACATCTTCAATTACTGATACCATAAACAAACAAAAAACCCTCAGAAACCAGATCTTACATAAACAACTAACCTTTGTTTTTATTCACTAAAGAATCTTTTAAGTGTTCAAACAAAACACAGTAACAGAATAGTATGAAGTTGCTGTGCTGGGTAAGAAATGATCAAAATAGGAATGCTAAAAAAAAAAAAAAAGTCTCCCCCATCATATTAGGATTCAGAATAAACTACTCTAATTAGTAGAAGAAAAAAAAGACAAGTGAAAAGCAAAGGAATCACATAATAAAAATAATCTTAAGATTAAGTATTTTCAGAAATAGCACATTATGCAAAACCATAACCCGGTTGTGTTTCCTCCTGTTTATAAGCATTAACCCCTTTAACGCTTATTTAGATATTTTGTTATTAGCGACAGGTTAAATTTAGGTCTCTGTGGAGCATTGTTCAACAAAAATGGGGCACTCACTACAAGATACAGTGAAGAACAATCAAGTTTTAAAAAGAAAAAATTCAATCCTCACCTCCTTTTGAAAGCAGGCGAGTTGGTTCATTAACCATGATCTTTGGAGGTAAAGATGCATGAACGTGTATTGATTGAAGAAGCTCCTCGATCCTCTTTTTATCAGCTGCTTCCAATGCTAAGGGGTTTGAAAGTGTTGTGCCACACTTTCTGCTTAGGGAGGGGAAAAGAAAGATGTATAACAAATACTATTAGAGCACACGGCTTTCTGTTACTTACTAAATTGCTCTTAAATCAGAACTTTATGGCTTCATTATATATGGAGTCTATCCTGCTACTAGAATTCCTACCATCCACATCTGCTTCGTGGAAAGGGCAAGGATATTGATTCCAAATACTGTTTGCTAGTTTTACTTTGTTTACTGGCTTTCAGTAACTAGCTCATTCATGCTAAGTTTCAGATTTCAGCACAATTGATAGCAAAACCAAATTATTCCCAGGCTTATGCTATTGTGCCAGACTCTATTCCAAATAACAAATGGCAGATGAAAATACTTTACCCAAAAATACCTGGAAGCATCTACAATTCAGACATGACATTTCTCAAAAGTGGCACAGACTTTTCAGAAGTCTCCAACACCTGGTTTAGTCAGACATAATTTCATTTAAAGGTAACCCTCCTTAATTTTTTTTTTTTAAGAGTAAAATTAGAATAGTTCAGAATAACTCACTTGGAACATCGCTTTGTTTTCTGCTTGCAGATTTGCTCAGGAGATAAGCTTTCATTGTCCTTACTCTTTCTTGGAAGAAGAGGATCAAGACTGCTGTTTACAAATCTATAGAGACTAGTGTCCGTGTCTTCAAACTCAGTTTCCTTCCCATTCTTGAATAAGTAAAGCTTGGCTCCAACTGGCTCAAACACTTTGTGATCCATCAATGCTTGGCATACACGGACCCCCTTCAGCCGAGAAATGTCATTGCAGCTTAGGTACATGCTTTGCATAAGATGGCTCAGTACCACATCAACAGCATTGGAGCCGGTGAAACAGTTTCTGTATGTTTTCAGGTGTTGTCTACGTCTTTTGATTTCCACTTGATTGTGAAGGGCATGTATGATACTATTCCACAGCTGAGTTGCTTGAAAAGGACCATCACAGTCTGCAAAATGTTTATATGAAAGTTGTAGAAATTTACAAACCTTTAATACTTAAAAAAATACACTGTGATTTTTGTTTTAAATTTAAATAAAAAATCAGAAATCAGCTGAATTTTACAAAGATAGTATTTCATGACTCAGTCCTTCTCATAAGCTGACTCACACCCACTATGGTAGAGTCCAGAGAAGAGAACAAAAATCCACTAAAAACAGGTGATGAAGGGTTTTTTTTGTCATTGTTATGACCACATATATTTTATGTATACGCTGTGTACATACACATTAAATCATTAGAGAATCACAAAACAGCTGAGGCTTGCAGGGACTCCGGGGTCTATCTGGTTTAACCTCCTTGCTCAAGCAAGGCCACCCAGAACCAGGTTTTGAACATCTCCAGAAGCCGAGATTTCCACACACCATATAACAACCTCTCTGGGTATCACTGAAGAGAGTCTGTGTGAAAAATGCCAATCACTTGTTTTTAAAATTTTAAATTTAATAGCAATAAAATGGCTATAAAAATAGTAATACAATTAGAGCAATAATAATTTGGGCCATTTGAATTTGGACAATATGAGACAAGAGAGACAAGGAGTTACCGAAGTCTGGGTACATTTTTCTGGGCAGCACGAGCCCGAAAAAGGACACCTGTTAACAAAGGATTAACCCTTAAAAGCAATAGCCTGTTGCATATTCATATACTTCATACATGATGTATAAATTCCATTCAAACACAGGATTCTGTCTGGTCATCGCCAACTTCTTCCTCTGAATCCTAACAGCACCTTCAAGGCGGGAAGAAGTTAGTTTCTTCTGATAAGAGGGCAATAAATTCTTTTTCTCTGAAAGATTTAGGTGTCCTTTCTTTAAAAAAGTATCCTACATAGCATAGTTTCTATTTTAACATTTTTATAACCTAAAACTATATTTAACACACTACTTAAGAGAATACAGCACTACTTTCTAACACAACACATATAATATTCTCTTTAATATTTGCGAAAGCAAATCATAAAATACATGCATCTTTCACAGTCTGCCTCCATCCTCTTTGCACTCTTCCAAAGACACCCCCAAGCCTTCTCTTCTCCCGGCGGAGCAACCCCAGCGCTCTGAGCCCCTTTGGGGGAGATGCTCCGAAGCACCCAGTTGATCCTCACACACGGCGCCCAGCTCAGCAGACGACAAACAAAAGTGTTTGCAGAGCATTAACCGCGCCTGGCACCCAGCCCAGCTCTGCCAGCGCCGTGCCCCGTAAGCTCAGCTCCAGGAGCACGGCCGGAAGAAGGTCCTCTCCCCCCGTCCAGCTGCCGAGCCTCCCTAGCCCCGTTCTGCCCGCCACCCGTCCCGCCGCACCGGCAGCCGGGGGTGCAGCACAAACAACGGGGAAACGCCGGCCCCTCGCAGCCCGCTCCGCTCCCCGGCCCCTCCGACACTGCGGCGGAGAGACGGGGATGGCGCTCTTCGCCCACCTCGGCGCCGCCCGCTCCCCCGGCGCGGCTGCAACTCGCTCTGGCTGCGGATCCTCCTGAAGCGCGGAGTCAAATACCCCGCCATGGCCGCGGCCGGGCGGAAGCCGGCAGAGCGCATCACTTCCCGCCCGCCGCCCCCGGCCGCGCCCAGCACCGCCCCTGCGGGTCGGAAGTGAGCCGAGCTCCGGCCGCCCCCGCCCCGCCGCCGAGGCTACCGCCGTCACTATGGAGTAGTCGCGGCAGGACGGGGTCCGAGCGAGAGACGGAACCGGCGTGACAGGCGGCCCGCCGGGCCCACAGGGCGACGGGCAGCCGGGTGCTGCGCCGGCAGTTTCCGCGGGCTCAGGTGAGAGGCCGCGGCCCGGGTCGACAGCGGCTGCCCGTGGCCTGGTGGCGCTGCGCGGGGCGGGCAGGGCCGGCCGGCTCCGCGGGGCCGGTGCCCTCGGGTCCCGGGTGGCCGGCGCTGAGGGCTGGAGGGGAAGGGCCGCCCCGGAGGCTCGATCGCCGCGCGGGGAGCGCTGAGCTGCCCGAGCCGGCGGATCGCGGGTCACCTGCCGCCTGTGGCCGCCCCCGGCGCGCTGCTGCCGGCTGCCCCGCGGAGCAGGAGCGCAGGCACCGGCCCTGCGGCGCGGAGCGGTGCGAGTCCGCTCTCACTGGAAATAACAGTAAATACTTCACCCCGGGGGACTGGCCCGCAGGAGGCTGACCGGGCTTTGTGCAGTGCACAGGCTGGTTTCACCTGTCACCAGGCGACAGACAGAGCCTTGTTCATGGGTCTCGTTCCGTGGGATTTTGGTAGGGATTCAGCTGAAGCTCAGTACCTAAATGGTACATGAAAGTTAAGAAGGTGACGTGCGGCGACTTGTCCAGTGCTTCATTGCATTTGACCCTCTCGATGATTTTGTAACAAATGCAGAAGCCTGGCTGTGCTTTAAAAATGCTGGGGTTTTGTCATTTTATTTGCTGTGACTCAGTTGTTCCAGCACTTGCTTCTGTGGATTGATCCTGGCTTGGGGCAGGGGGATAGGATGCAGCTGGGCAGCGTGAAGTAGCTGTGCACCAGCCTGCAGGTCTGGGTTCCCCAAGGGGGATCCCAGCTTGTTATAGTTCAGAGTAGTGGTAGTACTGTGCAGTGTGCACTCACAGCCATACATCAGATGAAGCTGTGAATTAGTTTGAGGTTAAACTGCTGGGTTTGCATTATGCAGTTTTGGGGTTTTTTTATGAGTGAGAATTGAAAAATGGTGGACAGTCTTTGTTTTGGACTTCAACAGCCTGTATTTCAACATTTTGAAAGTTCTGCCTGCTTTCTGAGTGCAATGTTGGTTGTTGCTTACTACCTTGCTAAATGATTGTTCTCATAATGCTGCCGTATGATTGCTGATGTACATGAGTATAAAAACCATTACTGATTGTGAGGGGCATTCATGAAAAAACATATTGAATATTCAGAATTTTTTAGGATTAGTTCCAGGTTTTGTAGACTCAGAATCAGTAGCATTGATATTACTCATGAAATTCAAACAGGAAGAGTTCTTAAACATTTATTGCATGTCCTATGTTGCTTGTACAGACACTGTTATACTTCAGATTTTGCATTTGTCTCATTTATTACCTTTTAACTTGAAATGCAAATTTCATTGTGGGTGACTGACTTGATTGCCACTTGGTTATTATTATTTTTTTAAAAATACTAGACCAGTCTTAACTGAACAAACAAGTTTTCCTACAGTTGAGAACTAGACTTCTGTATTTCAGATGTGGTTAACTTGTCATGGTTTGTGGTATTAGAGATACTATCCAAACCAGATGTTTTTGGTGGGGTATGGATTTTCCAGGTACCTTGTTCCTGTTGACATATATAGGTTTTTTTCCTGAAGTTGGTGATAGCAATTGTTTTTATAAAGCAAAATATATTATTTTAGCTTATATTCAGATGTTGATAAGAGGATTTCTACAAATTTACAGTTAGGTAGATGTAAGCTTTAAACCCCATCTGCTTATTGAGAAACAAGTTGCTTGGTACTGCTTGCTCAGAAGCTAAATTAAACAATAGTTTGCCTACTGTCAGGCTGGAGGGGAACAGGTTGGACAGGGTCTACCAGGCTTGAATTTTAAATTCTGGCACTTCAGATACTGGAATGCTGTTGACACTCTCACCTAGTGGCTTTTTCAGGCTATTCACTGCAGTTTGTCTGTCACCCACAGCAGAGGACACTTCTGATTTAATGAATACTACCCCATTTTCCCACCATCTCTGTAGAGAAAGTTTCCTTTCACATTTACACGAAGGAATTTGAACATGCATCCACATACATTTTCTTAATAATATTTCTGCAGTTAATTTTGCAAAGTGTTTTAGAGTCCTAACAAGATGATGTTGCATTGATGCTAGAAAAGATTTGATGGCTGGGAGTGAACAAAACAATGGAAAAAGCACGAGATCTAAACCCAAGTAAATTAGATTTGGGATTATCTTAAACTCATTAGGATTGATTTTATAGTCTTTTAGCATATAGAGTTTGCCCACAGAATAGCTGCTGAATAAAATTGCTGAGAGCTGGAAATGCCTATAGATCATTTTCAGAATAAATATAAATAATGTTTGTGCTTATTTATTAGATTGATAAAAAGTTTCTTCATACAGGGATATTAGCCAGTGTCTTTATAAAAGTTTGGTGTAGGGCTGCACAGTTAGGACTTGCATGTGTTTTTCCATATCATGAATCATAAAGTAAAATTAATTTCTTGTAATAATAAAATTTCAAATACTGAAATAAAATTACTTAATAAAGGAATTCTGTGTTTCCATAATTATTTCAAGGTATGTTCTCAACAAAACACTGACTATATACCAAACAAGTTTGTAGTTATTCTTAAGAAAGATTGTCTTGTTGATTTCAGACACAGCTTCTCATATCCAAACAGTTGAGAAAGAGCAGCACAGCTATTCTGCATGCAGTGCTCCACTAAGACTTGCTTGGGGCTTGGCTAATACTGTTACACACAATTGCACTGAAGGGAATTGTCCCATAACACAGGGAACTTTTTAAACAGTTTTGTTTAGTGTGTTTATTACCTCTTTTACATTTACAGACCTCTATTACAGGTCTGTCTTTGCAATTACAACCTAATCAGATTATTTGTCCTGGTTTGTCGTGGAATCAAATCTATAGTACCAGGGAGAGAAGGAGTGCATGTCCAGGTAACTTCAGTGTGGTTGATTTTGGTTAAGTTTGGCTGAAGGATACAGATGTTTTTACATCTTACTTGAAAGAGAGACTGAAGAAATATCCCCAAGTGTTGCTTTTGAATATACTACACAATACTGATTCCAGGAAATAATTTCTTCTTGCATTCTCTTTTTCTTTGCTCACACAGATAAGGAAGCTGGATGTCTATATCTTTTTTTTCTGCTGTTTCTTTGCTGCCTTCATTCTTTCTTGTGTATACATTATCAGAGAAACAATAGCATAAATGGCTTCAGAACTTGTGTCTGGCAGAATAGGCAAGTCAGATTTATTAAGAAAATATAGAAAACTGTGAAAGTCCACACTACAGGGGAAGATGAAGTAAATTGGAAGCTGCCATAGTCTTTTAGCTCTGAAATTTGAAAGGTGATGTGAAAAAAGCTTCCTTGCACAATTTTGGTAAAGCATGAAAAGATGCTTCCTGTTTCCTTCCCATGCACTTAAGTATTAAGCTCATTAATCGTTGGATCATACAAATGGTAATGTCAGCAGTCTGATGGGCAAAATACTGAATTTTGAGCTTGTATTTTGAAAAGCACTGCAAAGGAAAGAATATTTCTGTTTTTTACTTGCTGTCTGTATAGTACACATCCATTATTTTGCTGACCTGGGATCGTAAGCAATCCTTCACCTCAGACAAAAGAGTAATTCTGTGAGCACTGGAATTAAAGGAGTCTGTGCTCCTTCGGATTTATTTCTCTATTTGATGGATACTAATACACAGAGTGTAAAACTTCCTGTCGGGGGACAGTTTACAAATCCTTTGCATTATTTGGTTACAGTTTCCAATAAATGCTTGAATTGAGAAGACTGTGAAACCTTTGTTTTCTTATCTTTGTAGGATAAGCCATTGGTGCAAACTGAAACCATGGAGTCCATGCTGAACAAGCTGAAGAGCACTGTCACAAAGGTGACAGCTGATGTCACCAGTGCAGTCATGGGAAATCCCGTCACCAGGGAATTCGATGTCGGGCGACACATTGCCAGTGGAGGTAATGGTCTTGCTTGGAAGATATTCCATGGAACTAAAAAATCAACAAAGCAGGTGAGTTATCAACTAAAGACCTGTGTTTATAAGCATTAGAGGACAGATTGATTGGTAGCAGTTGGCAAGTGGCAGTTGAAGTCTGACTGGACAGACTCGTGTTAAGGGTAGTGAAATGGCACAAAAAACTCAGCACTATTTAAGTACATTGTTCTCAGATATATATTGCTTTAAGTCTTTTGTCAGAGAAAGAAGTGGTTTTACATTCATAGCATACAATTTGGAGCCAAGATCAAGAATTCATCTGAGTTAAAAGTGACCTGACAATACTTTACCATGGGTTGGTTCCCCAGTTTGTTGCAGCTTGCAGCTTTTTTTTTGGTAACAATTCTGACTTTTTACAGTTTAAAATAACCATGAAGTATGTCGTCATTTGTTATCAGCAACCGACACTGTAGTTTTTTGCTCTGCTACCATACAGAAATTGAGCTGTTAGAAATTTTAAGTTATGAGATACTGTAACTGGAAGACATGGGATAGTGGAGGAGGTTTTGAAGGAAGTTACACTTTCCGTGTGCTGCTTTCAGATCAGTATTGTTCCTTTTTAATTTCCTTAAAGTATTAGGGTTTAGAGCACTAATACTCAAGCATTTGACTCATTTGAAATTACATGTATAAATGAATATAGGACTGTGACTTCAGAAGAAGGTTTGCAAAAAACAGAGTTTAAGAATTATTATTACAGAAAATTATTTTGTTGCACTGGAGAAATGTGAAAAGTCTTTTTTCAAATTCAGGGAGAAAATACAAGTTTCAAAGTGTAAATGAAGTGTTAATAAATTATAGTCTTTAGTTAAAAGTAATGCTAAGAAATGTGAAGTCACTTAGACAATGCAACAGGTTGCTGCAAATATGCCAAAAAGAAATGGACACAAAGGAATGTAGTTGGAAAATGTTAATACAATCTGTTAGATTATAGGCAAATAAACAGTAGCAAATAGGTATATATAATAGATAGAATAAATAATCTGCAAAGAATGTGTGATCTGATTCTGTGTGACAGAGTCTGAACAATGTTTAATCAGGTACTTTTGCCATGTTTTCATTTTTTAGCTGGTGCAGAGCTCTGTGCATCTTTTATTTACGGAATTTACCCAACATAGCTGTTCATTTGGGCTTTTTTTTGGTCTTACTCAGCTATACACAGTAATAACCTTGGAAGCATGTTACTTTTGATATGTTTTATATAATCTATGTGCCCAGTAAGCATTTGACCTGTAGCAGGCATATCCTTAAGGTCTGGAGAGTTGTAGCAAGTTTCTTTCACTGTACAGTTGACAGAGTATATGTAACTAGTTTCCTGTCAATCACCTTTTTCAAGCCTTGAATGGGTGTTCTGACCAACAGTTTTACAGAGTTTTAGTTCAGGTGCTCCATGTGGTCCTGCAATATATCTGTAAACCCTGACTAACATCTGTGCAGTTGCATGCCATCATTAGTAATTAAAAATACAGCAGCAGTTGTACTGCATGGAATTTTAGATGGCTGGTCTTTTGACATGCAGTTCCCATTAAGTATTAATATTACCAGTTAGGTAACACCATGTCAACATTCACTTTGCTATTGCAAAACAAATTGTGCAGCAATACAGGCTTATGGTATGTTGTATTGCAATATATGTTCTTTAACATTTTTTATTTCTCTCCCATGTACCTTCTGAATGTTCTTTGGGCTGGCTGTCATTTTCAAGGTGATAGCAGTCACTTTTGTGAAGTTGCACATATTTGCTCTATTACAAGTGTGTATATCTAAGTTGAAGCTACAAGGTTTTTTTGCAGTGTGAATTGTAATCAGACAAGTAGGATGTAAGACCTTGTTGTTGTCACTTTACCACAACACAATAGTTTAAGTCTTATAAGTCTAATAGACTTAATAGTTTAAGTCATTGTAGCCAGATAAAACAACTAAATTTGGAGGTTTTAATGTTACAGCAGTAGATCCCATCAGAAATCTTTGTTTTCAGGATTATTTTTGTTCCTGTTTTGAGTCAGTGGACAGTTACAAATATTCCATCTCTGGTGACAATAGATACCTATAACTTTATTCTTCTTTTCCGAGTTCTGCCTGGTTCCCGCCTTGCTCCTTTTCTAGGGTTTCTGAATGTTTATCTGTTATTATTTTTTTAATGTACCTTGTCTTTTCTTCCTTACTGTGTAGGTGACTTAGTAACAACCTAACAGAATGTGAGGAAATTACTTACCTGTGTGCATGTTTGTCTGGTGCTATTTCATAGCTGATCTACTGCTATTTGTCTGAAAGATTTATGAGTCACTCTGGTTATATATAGGTGTATAATTTCACAGTATGTATTTCAGCTCATCTTAGATATAACTTAGACTTTATGCACTTACACTTTTTTTTTGGCACAATGTGGCACTTGTCCTTCTGCTTAGAAAGTGCAGTCATCAATATATAGGGTAAGGTCACAAAGCATTTGCCAGCTCAGTTGTAAAGCTAGCAGAAATCAGAAGGTAAGTCCCAACAACAAGGCTACAGACAGTCAAGAGGGTCCTAATGGCCTTGAGTCAGCTGGTTAAGGATCTGAAGCACAAATTGTGTTCTCTACTGCCAGGTGCAGGGAATTATGAGTTTAAACAAACCATGCAGGATTGCAGCAAGCACTAATAGAACTTACTTAGACCCATCAGAAAATATTCAAACCATAGCTGATTTAAATACTTTCTGATTCTTTTCACTTGTCATCAAACAGAAGTTTTTTCAGAAGTGCAGTCTTAGTTTGAAATTTTGTTGTTGTTCATGTACTGCTCAGTGCATTTCTTCCATCCCCTGTTATTGCTCTTCTCTGCCTTGTGTAAATGTTTGATCCATCACACATAAAAGCTGGAGCAGGGAGCAGATATGGATGGAGGCAGGAAATAGAGGTAGGAAAAGTGTGCTTAGTTGAGTTAGTTACAAGTATTCACCTGCTAAGGGCTTAATGAATATAGCTAAAAACCAATTTTTTGTGTATTGGGCTGAATTTAATATTTTAGATAGCCTATTTCTGAAAGTTTATAGGGTTTTATTTAATTAATAATGAAGTTGTTCCTGTGAGATTTTAATTAGAGTAATGATTATAAAATGTGCAATAAAAGAACATTTAGTTCCTCTTGGGACTGCAAACTGTATTTTCATATTATTTTCTACTGCTTTCTAACCTTTATTATTATTCATAATGCTGTTGTAGCAGCATATAAAAGTCTGTTTCATGATGAAAGGTTTTAATTCCTTGTTTTCATCAGTTGATAAATTTTGACATTAACCACTTCCCAGATGCTGATGTAATCTAATTTTTTATTTTATATCGACCTCTGTAATTTCAAAGTTTCATACAGATTTCTTAATTTTCTCCTGCTCCGGTTGCAGAAGTTGGAGAGGATTTCTCTGTTCTTAATGTTTTTGGTTTTTTCACATCTTTAAGCATTACAGAATTCTTAGTGTTTTATCATGTGAATGGTCTGATCAGATTAATAGACTACTGTGACTCCTTTGTCTGATTGTACTGGTTTGGAGCAGAACACTAAGACAGGACTTGGTTTAATAAAGCAACACTTGATATATACTCAGAATATTTTAACTGTTCATAGTAGATATAAATGCTTTGATCTACTTAAAATCAGGCTGATTTCTGACTGTGGATCTGCTGCTTTGTCACTGTGTAGGTAGGGGTTGTAGTTTACTCATTACTGTTTATTTAATAAAGGAGCATTAGTACCTTAATTCAAAATGTCTGTTTCAGGGTTTATCTGCAATAAGGTCTGCCATGACTGGGACTAAGAACAAGTCAGTTTCTTTGTTTGGTTATTGTATTGGTGGGATTGTACTGTTGATTTAAAAACCACATTTGTATATAATTGTGTGTAGGCTTAGATTTTGGCTGTGCTATATACTGAGAGAATTCTGTTGCTTATTTTCAGGAAGTGGCTGTTTTTGTCTTTGATAAGAAGCTAATAGACAAGTACCAAAAATTTGAAAAAGATCAGATTATTGATTCCTTAAAACGAGGTGTTCAACAGCTAACTAGGCTTCGACACCCTAGACTACTTACTGTACAGCATCCATTAGAGGAGTCCAGGTAAGCTGTAGTGAAGTAGAGAACAGTTTCTTTTAATCATTGTTTTGGTAGTGGATGTAAACTGTCTGGAACATTCAATACATACATTTGATGAGATTCAAGTTTAGTGTATTTGTTCATATGACAAGGTATTCACCCTATCCCCATATTCCTCGTCCCCCACCACAGAATGCAGTTTGGGTGTGAATCAAATTAATAATCTATTGCTTGATTTTAGTCCAGTTGCAGCTGTGAGGCTACACATGACCATTACAGCATGAAAATTTGGTGCTTTAATTAATTTTGCTTTCAAAGAATTCTCTTAAAATAGCTTTCTCTCAAAAACTTTTTCATACATTTTGTTCCATGTATGACATGTATTTAGTACACGTGAAATTAGAGATTTTTTGATAAATTGTATGTGTTGTAACTAAATATATGTTGAAAAGGCCTTCAGGTGCCCATCAAGGAAGACAAAATTCAGCATGTTCTTCTAGTGCTTATTTGATTTATGAAAGGTTGGTTGGTCACTAGGAATGGTAACTGGTTGTCTTACAGATTTATTGTTCATCTGTAGGGATAACAGCACACTGAAATCTAACATAGAAAATCAAGCTTTTATGTTAAAATAGGAAGCTGATCCTGGTAATACCAAAGAAGATCATGGAGGTTTTAGGGTTTTTTCCCCAAAGAGGAAGGGGGTTGGACCAGATGATTTCCAGAAGTGATCCTATCCTAAGTAGCCTGATAAAGATTCATTATATAATGTCCTTCCTTTTTGTGTCGACTTTTTCCAAATGGTTTCTAGGAGCTGAGAATACTGTAGGAATGTTTCTTCATCTTTGCAATGCCTGCTTTGAGACAGGTTTATTGGCTTAAATTGCAATTGCGTATTCATATCTATCTTTCCTCCAGTGCTAAACACATTTCACATTAACAGTGGTTCAAAGCTGTCATTGCACCTGTGATCTAGGATATCCCTTACAATGCCTAAAGAAAATCAGTTAGGTAGTTCAACACAGCTCTCAGTACTCCAGAACAGTAAATAAACTATTACATGCTGAATGGCCTAGGGTCATCTCAAATTATAGTGTATGCAAGTGAATCCCAGAGTGTACCTCAGCCTTCTTCCTAAAATTGTCACAGGTTTCCAGTTGACTCAGCAACTTTCCCCCTGAACTTTGCCTTTCAGAAGAAAACACCTAGATTCATACCTTTAAGAAAGCTTTGGTGGTGTTCTTGTGAAGCGTTTAAGCCTTTTGAGTAAAAGTAACAGTGTAGTTACATCACAGTTCTTGTTTGTGAGTCTTTAGTAATGCCTTACACTTTGCTTCTGCTGTTTTTATTTCCATACTCAGCACACTCAGCTGCTGGTAGAAACACCAGAAGCACAAAACCTGTACAGTTGCTGCTACTGGCGTAACAGTTTTGGAGAAGATTAATAAAATAAAGGTTTATGTAGAATATATGTGTGTGTAACCTTGTGCAAGCATGCTGTAAGATGGCTTTAGGATTTCAGGTCTTTCCAGAGTGCCTATTCTTGAAGAAATCTCTCATGGGCGTTCTAGCTAGACTGTACCTGATGTTTCTTTTTCTTCCTTTTTTCTTCTTTTGTGTTTCCCCAAAGTAACATACAGTTGTAATGAACTGCTTGCAGGTCGCCCATTATATTCCTCCTATATGATGCAAACAGATACTTGATGCACCTGGAGGGCTGAAGTAGATATGGAAAGAAAGGCCATACCTTTCTGACTGTAGTGTGTAGATAGCTTTTCTGATATTAATAGAATGTTTCTACTAGAAATTATTGGTATACAACACGGTTATATTAAATATAAATGTACATATTACATATAATGATTTAAAACCTCTTAACATGCATTTATTTGAGTAACTCCTTATTTATACTAAATATGTAATATGAGTATGTTTATTTACAAATGGTCTTGAAGTACATTAACAGCACTGGAAAGCATTATTAATTTATATTTATCTTGTTATTGAAGAAAAGGATAAAAAAACAAATTGTGGGTTTACTCATAATATCATTCCTACCCTTTAAAAATAGTAGTAGTGTGAATTTGCCCTTATAATTTACTAGACATTGCATTTGTTACATTGTTCCCCTGTAGAAAGCATATGTATTTTTAGCTGTCACTTTTTATTTTTAAAATGTTTTTATCTTACTATTCTGACTTTCATGTTGATATTATTCAGGAAACTGTTAAGGCAGCTGCCCTATATGGCAGACATCACCTTCTGCAAAATTCTACTATTTAATTAGATTTACTGCATCCCTCCAATACTGTGCAATACTGTGGCTTGGGCCCTTTTTTTAATTACCTCCTAAAGTAAAAAATAAACAGCCATATTTTTATTCCCTCAAACCAGCAGTAATCAGAGAGTTTGGTATGAAAACCATGGAATAATTGTTCCCTTGGTGTTTTCATCTGTGCCTTAACCAGCACTAAATGGATAAGCTCTATGGTAAAGCTGAAGTCAGACTGAAAAGAAAGTACTTTGTCTTTCTATGTTCTCATTTTGAGTTGTGTTTATAACAGAAACAAGTTTTATAACCCTAACCATATTAATAGAAACATGAAAGGTATGTTATTATCAGAATGGGAGGGAGGAAACCAAGCAAAAAAATTGTGTCAGGTTGGCTGACACTTAGCATTCAAAGTATTTTACTTTTCACTTGTTTTTCTTCTAGAAAGGCAGTAGATATAACTAAAGTCTGGATGGATAGTAAGAGGTTTGCATGTTACAGTGGCCTTATTTTACTTCAAAGGTCAAGCTTGTTAATAATTGAAATACTAAAAAAATATGTGGTAGTTTCATGCTGAGACGTGTCTTCTGATGTTTTTATGGAATGATCAAAAAGTTAGGCTCTGTCTTCTTGCCTAGAACTTTAGATTAAAAAATATATCTTTGTTACTGTTTTTTGGTTTCTGTTTTCTGTGTCCATACTGATGCAGTATTTAGTGTTCTCATGAATTAATGATCCTTAAAGCAGGTATGTGTGCTACCATCCATGTAGTGATTTCTCAAAAGAATCCCTTTAAAACAATTAAGGAGTGAATTGCAATGGCTGTCCAGGGCCTCCACTGCTGTGCAGAGCAGTGTGAAGAATGTGGATGTAAAGAATGACTCTGTGTTGCATGAAGCTTGGGAAATTGAGACATTTATTGGTTTCCAATATATAGGACCAATTCTGAAATTTTGACAATGTTCCAACCAGTCCTTATGTATGGAAGTTTGCTTCTTCTGTTTTCAAAAACAATTGACACAAAAATGCATAAGCAAGACCATTAATTTTTCATGAAGAAAAAATCAATAAAATAATTAGAGAACAGTCACTTCACATGAAAACTGCTGTTCATATAACAAATGTATTTGTGTTTTGCAGATCTTCTCTATCAGTTGTCAAAGTAAAAGAATATTCAGGTGCTCCCTTATATTATATTAATTTAGTTTCTGACCATTGTCTGACCTCATTAAGTACTGCTTCAGTCAGGGACATGTGGATTTTAGGCATAGGTAGAAGTCTGATTTTACAAGTTTTAATAGTAATAAGAATTACTTGATCAATTTGTCCTGGACCAGGACAAGGAAAGCATTGTTTTTTAAAAAAAATTTATGAAAAAAAGTTTTGTGAATCATTAGTGATTTATTTGAATTTTAGAGAATAAAATATCCTAATTCTAGTATTTTTTTAAACTTCAGATATTTATGTGTTTCTCTTTAGTATAATATGAAAAGAATTCAAAACCTGAAATATAACATGGCTTTTGGTAGCACCAGGTGCTTTGGCAATATACTTGATATTTGTATGGTTCTTTATTTGCAGTCAAGAGATATATTACATTTATGTACAAGAAATTTTTTAATGCATTTCCTATACAGGGATTGCTTGGCATTTTGTACAGAACCAGTCTGTGCAAGTTTAGCTAATGTTCTTGGCAGCTGGGACAACCTACCTTCTCCTTTACCATCAGACATTAAAGAATACAAACTTTATGACGTGGAGACCAAATATGGTTTGCTTCAGGTATGGTACAGGTTGTCTTTATAATTTTTTTTGTGCTTTTAGTGTTAATGATTTTTTTAAATGAAGTCAGTACACTGCCAAAGTTTTGTCTGCCTATAGTAAATCAAATAATTGTGAGGTGAGAGATAATAGTGCCCTGATCTAAGTGTAAAAGAGGATAAACACTAGAAACTCTAAGGTGCAACTCTTTTTTTGATTGTTCTGACATGTAAAATAGAAACTTAATTTTTATTTTCCATGTAAATGTCTATGCTACATCTGACTCTTCCATATGTGAATCTTTCCTTTACGTTCTGTGGAGAACCATTAGCTCCCAGGTTTTGTTTGGTGAATATATTGACCAGCTTCATAAAGCATTTTTGTTCTTCTGAGATGGTGTGGCCTGAGAGGAGAGGGGAATGCACCATCACACTTATGCCGTGATAGTTAATTAACATGGGTAATCTCACCTGTTGATTACCCATCTGTGTTTAATTTCCTTCATGCATAATTTTTAAGGCATAGACTAAAATATGAAAAATTGTTTCTTAGTTAACTTAGGAATTTAACTGTGACCATAAGAACAGAATTTTGTAAATGTCTTACAGGATGTTTGGGGAAATATTTAACCTGAAATAATGATCTTTTATGAACAGGTTTCTGAAGGTTTGTCATTTTTGCATAGCAGTGTCAAAATGGTCCATGGAAATATTACTCCTGAAAATATAATCTTGAATAAGAGTGGAGCATGGAAAATTATGGGCTTTGATTTTTGTATCCAGTCAACAAATCCATCTGAACAGGAGGTAAGAATCTTTGTCTTTATCATCATTCAGTTTCAAATTCAGGTCTTTGCCTGAAACCAGTTTCATGATTTTGCATTCTAGTACATGGCCATTTATTTAATATTCACCTCTGTATTTTGTTGGCCAGAAGTTCGAACATATGGCACAGGTCTGGATTGAAGTGCTGCATTTGGTAGTCTCAGAAAAAGAGCCTGAGTGAGCTCAGTGGGGTCACAGTAGACTAGTGCTGGTTTCAAACAGAGGCTGGAGCCTGTGCCACTTCTGGTCCCCTTTATGTTGGATGACTTGCAAGCCTAACTTAGTGTGTTCCACTTACTCAGTGCCTGGCTGCTACCTTTGAAAATTAATTCCATCATATCTCATGTTTCCCCATTACAGCAGTGCTTTGATTTTACATTACGCTTCCCAGCTCTAATATTCAGATAAAACTGCATCAGGGAATCACTCTAAGCTAGACAGAGAATCTTTACAGTTTTGCCTTACTGTGTTGCTGTTTGATTCATAATTGAATTTGAGTGGCTTAATTATTTTTCGCTGCTTGAATTTCTTTTTGAAAATGGTCTTTAAAAATCCTTGATAAATGTACTTTGTTTTGCTTCTCATACTTCTCTTGTAGCCAAAGTTCCCTTGTAAGGAATGGGATCCAAACTTGCCATCTTTGTGTCTTCCAAATCCTGAGTATCTGGCGCCAGAATATATTCTCTCTGTGAGCTGTGAGACAGCCAGTGATATGTACTCTCTGGGAGCTGTTATGTATGCGGTATTTAATAAAGGGAAGCCAATTTTTGAGGTCAACAAGCAAGATATTTATAAAAGCTTTAGTAGACAGCTGGACCAGGTATTTGTTCTTTTTATGGTTATTGTTTGTTGATTTTCATGTTTGAAAAGTTACTACATAACTTTAAAATAGTAAAATAGATTTGAATATTGAGAACACTATCAGTGCTCCAACATAAACCATCTGACAACGGTATCTCACCCTGCATACATATAACAAGGAAAAACATCATAGCAAAATATGAGAAATAAAAATATGTTTAGAGGAGGTTACATGTACCAACTTTATAAACTAAAAATTGCATTTTTCACCTAATTTCTCTGTAAACCTGTTGAATGTGGTCTTGTGAAATTACATTTACCTGTTGGGCTGAACAGTATGAAACACCTGGCAGTGAATTACTTATGTAGGACCATTGAAGAGGGCTAGGTTTAGAGTGATTTGATCACTTGACATGGCAGCTGGTATCCACTTAGCTATCACCATTTCACATTCTTTGTGGACTGTGAGAATTAACAGAGGACAGTGTCACAGTTAATTGGATCAGCTGACACAATGTCTATTCATATGCAGGTTTCCTTTGTTGTAAGTGCTTTTGGGTGCCCATTGCCACACAGTATGTACTGTGTTTTAATGTTGGTAGCCATCACCTCAGATAATGACATTTGCCTGTTTAAAATATTGTGTTTGTGTTCTCTGATAACCTGAACTACAGTGGGAAGTTTTAAAAACAGAGATGGGACCTGAAACAGGTCTTGGGAAACAGAGGAGACTGTGATAAAGAAGAGAGGGATATCAAATGCATGGATAGAGAAAACATCAAGAGAATAACTGTTGTATATTGGAAATAGTTACATGCAGAGTTTTCTGACTTCATGGTGTTCATGCTTGAATTACTTCCACAGCTGAGCCGTTTAAGCTCCAGTACTCTTGAGAACATACCTGAGGAGGTGCGTGAGCACGTAAAGCTCCTCCTAAACGTAGCTCCAGCAGTCAGACCAGACGCTGATCAAATGACTAAGGTCAGTCCATGGAAAATACAGCAGCCATAGGAAAGAGAGAAATTGCTGCTTGATTTCTAGAGCTATTTTGAAGTGTTTTCTGTGAAGCATTTTATTTGAAATGTTAAATATTTTTTAACCATTTAGATGTAATGTTAGTTGATGCCAAAAGTTATCCTTATGCTGACATTTATTTGTAGGGAAAAAGTGGGTGCTGAGACAGAATTTAGAAAATTATTCAATTATTCAAAAATTATTCAATGCAACACTGTTTTATTCCTTTCCATTCAATTGGAATCCTTTCAGTGCTATGATTTTATACAATTCAATCTTTAAAATTATACTGGAAGGATTGGAAAGTGAGGAAATGATAAAGGGCAGTAAACATAAAGATTAACTTTTGGCTTATGATTTTTGGTATATTCCTAAGTGTGCAGAATAATAAAGTATATTCAGAAATTGTTCACCCTAACAAAGCAAAACTTAATTGCAAGTAGGATTTAATGTAAGTTTTAATAAGGCAAAACTGTTGCTCCATTTTCCTATATGAAAGTAGCATTGCTCTTCCCTTGTCTTATGCCCCATTTTCTCCAATCTGATAGCTTTTCAGGTTCCTGTTTATAGTTTTGTTTTGCTAAAGGATTTTATTATTTTGCTGTGGTGTAAAAAGATGGTATGCGGAGATGGGAATCAGTGATTTAACTGTTGAAGAAAACAGTGGGTGAAGAAGGGAGAGGGAGCAGGTGATGGTTTTGTGCACATATATGCTGAAAGATGGGAGTGAGGGAATTGGTAGATATTTCTTAGGTATCAGCTCAATTTTCTGAAGGACTACAACAAACAAATCCGTGAGGGGTTGTATTAAGCAATATGGTTTTATAAAGATGTTGAGTCTCTTTTACCACATTTGCACACTGAATTATAGGGTAGAGATATCATAGTTTCCAGGGTTTCTGGAGTTTCCAGGGGTGGGAGCCCAGATGTAGGTCATCCTGTGTTGTAATATAATATAATACAATACAGCATAATTATTCCTAGAAGAATATTTATTAAAAGTTTTTATTTTAAATTACATTTTTTGTAAGCCCCTTACTGTATATGAAATAATGTTTTAACTTAAATACATGTAACATGCACGAGTTTTTGAAAAATGCTAGGAAAATTCTGTCTTAATAGTCAACCTGTATCTGAATGTTTTACTACTTATGTAAAAATTTAATTTTCTGATTCCTAGTTGGAGACATCATTGTAAAAGCTTACTGTCATGCATTGAAAGGGCAGGTAGATGATAATATTTTGGAATTATTGTAGCAGTGTCAGTGTTGTCCCCCTCCAGATCAAAACTTCTAAATCTTATTTTTAGATACCGTTCTTCGATGATGTAGGAGCAATGACACTTCAGTATTTTGATTCATTATTTCAAAGGGATAACCTGCAGAAATCACAGTTCTTTAAAGGACTACCAAAAGTTCTGCCAAAACTACCTAAGGTATGTCTGAATGATGTCTTGTAATAGCAAGTTTGAAAATATATGAACATCTGTTAGCATTTTGACACTGGAATGCTGGACATTCTGTAGCATTGTACCATAATAGACTGCCATGAGACTGTCAGAATAGAGTAGAAGGAAATAAAGGGAGATTAGAATCTACTTATTCTGGAAGTATTCCTCAGCAATCAATAATACTTTAAATGGAAAATGCCAAATAAGCCAAATAAGGAGCCATCATTTGCATGTCCTGTTGTAGTTCATCCCAGTTTGAAAGGGAGCTGTCTTCTCTCCACTTAAGGCTTTCCCTGTGTTTCAGATGCCATCATTGCTCTTTGAAGCCAATTTGCCACCTTTTTTTTCCTATAAGATTGCTTCAAGTTTTTTCATAGCAAGGCAGTACTTTAATGTTGAATGATGCAAAGCTTCCTTCCCTCAGTAGACTAAGTGCTTTCTTGTGCTTGCAGTGCTCAGAAATCTCAAAGGCAAATGCCTGTCATTACATATTTCTCCTGTGCAGTGTTAAGCAATATGTCTAGACTGGCTCTCTTTCCTTTTGTGGTATACCTTAATTTATATAAGCCATAATGCATATGTGATAGAAAAGTAGTTTAATACATAGTAGAATAACTGAGCTTCTCAACCAGTGCATTAAATTTCTGTATTTTTAGTTCTGTTTTGCACTACACAGTGCAACATTTAGACTCCACAGTCAATACTCTATTCTTTTTGATTTAGTAATTTTTTTGGTTGATCAGAAATGGTTGGTGCTTTGAATTTGGAAATAAGTGGCATGTATTTCACCTAACTTTAGACAGCCACTGATTGATCAAATAATCTTTAGGGCATTCTTTTTATATTTTTTTTCTGTCTTGAAAGTATATTTTATGAGGGAAGTGACTATGCCCTTGAACCATATATTTCTGTTTATTGACTTCAAGAGCATTTAAGGATGTCTAACGCTACAGTAGACATCCACAGTTTTAATAGCTGTTTTATCAGCAGAATCCTAGTTAGGGAATGTGTCTGGAGTTTTGCAGGAAGGTATAGTAGGATTATGTGTTTGTTCAGTGAATGATGGGGTTCAGAAACAAAAAATGACTAATTTGGAGGGTTTACAGGGTATTTTTAAGGGTCTTCTTAGGGTATTTTTAAGAAAGCATATGGAGCATGATTATCATAACTCATGTGTGGCTCAAAGTCCTATTTCCTGTACCATTAATTGCTTTTTGTTGATCTTCACAGTTGTTAATTTTGACTGCAAACAGAAAATTAAACAGAGTAGCACAGTGTAAATTAACTACAGTGTACTCTGCCAATAAGTGATCAGAACTAAAAATTATCTGTCTACATTTTTGTAAATACCAGGCTAATACAAAAGCTGCTGAACTGGCACAATGAAAGCTGCTGAACTGGCACAATGGTAACTTACTGCAGTGCAGTACATGATTCATACTTGGGTTTTTTTTCCTTTTAGCGTGTTATAATTCAGCGAATTTTGCCTTGCTTGACTTCTGAATTTGTGAATCCGGATATGGTACCCTTTGTCTTGCCTAATGTTCTCTTAATTGCTGAGGAGTGCACCAAAGAAGAATATATCAAACTCATTCTACCTGATCTTGGTCCTGTTTTTAAGCAGCAAGAACCAATCCAGGTGTGTTAATATTATTCATATTATAATTTTTACATTTGTTTTTGTTTTCCCTGAAAAAATGACTAATTGTTCTATTTCCCTTTTCCAGCTTCACACGCATTGCCCAGTCTCCTCTGTAATTGTCCAGGCAATCTTGATTCATTCAAAATAGATTTTTCCAGGATATTCTCAAAGCCTCTACCTTTGCTTGTTTATATGAGTTCTGAGGGTATATTGCATTTATAGATGAGATGAGATTTGCAAAAAAGGTTTCATTTACCACTTGGTTTTGGTTGATTGTAGGAGATATATTTCTATGCATGTTAACACATATCTTGGCAATCTGAGCAGGATTGTATAGTACAGTTTGCATATATTCTACCAGTAGATGAACCTGGGGATTTTTGAGTTGGGTTTTTCTTCTATCCAGTTTGCTGACATTGGGATCATGGGGTGGAAAAATTGTAGCATTGACACTCTCCAAGAAGTGCTCTTTATTCATATTAAGAGTAACATTTGTTTGAGGACTGTGCAAAAATATATGAAATTAATTTCATTTTTATTTGGCAAATGTAATGGGTAAGTAAAATATGCTGTTTTCTGTGCTGTTTAAATGTATAACATTAAGACATAGTCGTTACTAAAAAGGAGCAAAAATTTGCATCCTTTTGTCATCACCATGATGATTCCTGAGAAATCTGTTACAAAGTAGGGCATTGTGCCTCCACAGATGAGAGACAGATCTGCATTCCTTCTAGCTCACTCCTGTGTGCCATTATTTATCTGCAGAGTACTGAAAGGGCAAGGTAAACATAGCAGACCTTTGATTTCTGGGTTTCAGAAAACTGGACCAGAGAAGTGTCATTACACTGTGGAGGCAGGGAAGGAGGCACCTGTCTGAGAATACCTCAGGAAATTTGAACTACTTACTGCTGTTTATACTTTGTACTCTGAAGCTTTATGTTAGTTCTTTTGTCTTGAAAAAAGTCAATGTTTAACTAACCAAAAGCCAGTGAACATCTCATTTGTGCAATGTTATCCTAAAAGGTAAATCTGTGTTCTGTTGCCTTTAGCATTAGATTTGTGACATAATCCTTGCTGCAAAAAGTTTGTAGCAAAGTTACATCTGGAGCATAATGGACACAAAAGCCGGTTTGTATCTTGAGACATGAAGGAAGCAAAATACAAACTTGGAGTCAACTCATAAAGACAGGTCTTTGCAAAGCTATTCTGTGACTATCTAGACACTATTGTTATGCTGGTATTTTTAATGCAAGTGCTGCATGGCTTATTCAACTATTACTATTTCTATGGTCTTTTTAGTATGGCAAAGTTGAAGTAATCTAGGTCATGTTTTCAAAGTTAATATATCAGGAATTCTGGAAAAAATTACAGAGGTTCAGAATGCCAGAGGATAGTCACACCTGGAAATCTGTCTTTGTACAATGCAGAAATGTCTGGTTTCTGTGTGCTTCTAACTCCTGGAGAAGGGCATTCAGGGAAGATGCCAGGGTTTCTTCCAAACACTCTTTCAAGACGTTACAGATTTGTATGAGGGGCCTGTTGCTTGACTTTAGTAGGATATTCAAATTAGGAAATGAATGATCATAGGAAAGCTGCTCTAATTCAATATGAAGAAGGTCAGGTAGTGTTCACAATGTCTTTTTGTAAGGGAATTCATCATATGAAAATGGAATATTTAGATTAACTTGTTCTTGTGGTTAGTGTGGAGTAATGTGTGCTGTATGTTAACATCCTGGCTTACTCTGACATAGCTTCCCAGACAATCCCTTAATTTGTATCTATAGGATTCCATAGGCAGCATAGGATGTGCTGTAAATTCATTTTCTAATTCACTACTCAGAAGTGGTCCCTGACAAGTACTGGGCTCTGCATTAATGAATGATGCATTGTTACTTAGAGTGCAGCTGCTGTTAATTGCTTATTAAATGGTGTGTGTGAATCAGTACCTTCTTAATTTTTACCTAAATAGATAAAAAGTATCAAATAGAATCCTAGAAGCTTAAACATAGAAACTGTAATTCCACATTACATGGTTAGGGTTGTTAGAGAAGAGCAGATGTTAAAAGAACACGTAAGGCTTAAAAACTCAAGTTTAGGACAAAGATTATGTATTGAGGAAAACCATAAAATTTAGCTTTAAAACTGATCTCGTCCATTTCACCCTGTTTGTCCCAAATATGGGGATATTACATCAGAATCAATGTTCATGGAACAAATGAATGGATTTGTATGTGTGTCTGTGCAATTTGGGAAATTATACATTTCCGACAAGAAATAACACATATTAGCTGCACTATAAAAATCTATTTTTCTTCTCTGTAAAGAGAAGGTGGAATAAATAAAAGGAGAAAATTTGTAATGGGGTCTTGCTACATTTCTGTTTCTACACTTCAGTGCTTCTCTTTATTTGACATAGAAGCACTGATTGCCATGTATTTTTAGACAAGAATGTAAGTGTTCCAATAAAATACTTGGCTTTTTGTTAAAAATGTGATACTTTTAAACATAATTTATCCATCAATTTATCCAAATAGTTTAACCTATTTTCTGAAAGGAGTTCTGCTATCAGTGGATGCTCAGTGTCCCCTCTAGCACCTGTCCGAGTTGTAATATGAATCTTGTGGTTTACACAGTGCTCTGTATTTGAGACTGAGCTGGCTGAGTGATTTAGAATAGTGTTTAACCTTTAGATGGCTAATCTTAAGCAAGATGCATCCCACTATGCATATGTGCTATTCTAGTTTTTAATGCAATGTGAATATTTTATTTGAGTTTTTTTTAATTTTAGGATACACAATTTCCATGTTAAATAGAATAAAGGCTTATTTGTCCATATAGTAGCCATAATATTGTTTTTATTATGTCCCTATTTTGATTTTAGACACATGAAATACAGCTTATATATGTGGAGTTGTGATCAAGTGCTTTGAAGACAGAATTTGAGTTACAGGTTTTTGGAAGTTTGGCTTTTGTAACAGTGATGTGTGTATAAAAATCTTCCGGGGATGTATATTAATAAAAGACCATAAAGAGAAACAAGAACTATTTACAAGTTCTTGTAAGTAGAAACAAGAACTCCTTACTGAGTCATTATAATTTCTTATTTCTTATAAGAATCAGTCTAGAACATGCATATTTTGTTTGATAATTTGCTGCTTTTAAAATGCAATAATATGTCAAAGTGTTTTTTGTCTTCCATGCCTTCAGGCAAGCAACATGGTAAGTGATCATATTTCCTGAGTTATAAGAAAAATTCTGAAGTTTTTTTGATATGATACAACACACTTTAAATTGTAAATATATCCTTTGCAGTTAAAACTTTTGGCTTCTGAATTGTCTTTCTTTGAATAGATATTGTTAATCTTCCTGCAAAAAATGGACTTGCTTCTAACCAAAACTCCACCGGATGAAATAAAGAACAGTGTTCTGCCAATGGTTTATAGAGCCTTGGAAGCACCTTCAATTCAGATCCAGGTATAATAGTTGCAGCCTTTATTTAAAACTTTCTTTTTTCCTCATTCAGCTGACATGCCAACTTTTTGTATACTCATACAAAAAGTTTTGTAAAAACTTGTTTTGTAAAAAAGTGTTTACTTAAAAAAAAAGATAAAACTGTATAATATGCCCGAATGTTGAAAGAGATGAATGCTTTATTAAAGAATATTTATTTCTATTAATGTAAAATTTAGTTTCCTTGTTTTCCAGGAAGGTAACCACTTGACTGTTATTCTAATGCTCTTATCTTAGATTCCTACTAGCCACCATAGCAGGAAGTAGGATATGCATTTATATTTCACTGCCTGTGCAGCAGAAACCATGCAGGCATGCATGCCTGTACCAGTCAGTGAGAGGTGGCTGATTCTGAGCTCCTGCTGGTGAGAACATCTGTGCTGACAGTTACCTCAGGAGACCTGATGTGCTGTAAAGTCATATTAATCTGCATTCTAGTGACATTTTTTTATATATCCATGATTTTTTTTTCTCCTTAGCTTTCTCTACTTTTCTGAGGTTCTTCTGGGGATTTTTTTTTTAATCATTCAACTGCAATTAACTTCCAGTTACCCAAAAACGTTCAGGAGAGGGAGATAAAGAAACAAAATATTTCTGAAAGGCAGTTTTGGATAATCAGATGTGACTTTGCCTTTGCAAAGCCTTTGTAATATTAGGGACAAAGGTTTTTGTTCCTCTATATCTGTCATGAGTTTCTTTCTGCATCAGTACTTTGGTTGCTGAGGTGTTTACTTACAACATATACTTAGTATTACTGTCTCTTTTTTTTGAGATTGGTCTGAAATTATGTGTTTATTTTTTCTCTGTTGCTAAAGGATGGTTAGTCCTGACATGATATTTTATCATTCAGTCTATCATTTTACTGCAGTATTATTGATAATGTATTGATTTGATTTATCATATATATAAATCAAGAGATTGGTAAGATTGGTGAGAGATTGGTAAGAGATTGGTAGTTTGGTGTAGTAAAAGCTGGGTTTTATATAAAGGAGCCTCATGAAAATGCAAGATATTCTTGCTGTTTAAATATTATGAATTTATGAATGCTTTTTTTCTAAAATCCATTTTTGAAGATTCTGTATACATACCATGATGCTTTATTATTATAGCTATTTTAAGTGAGTGTGATAGATTAAGGGCAGGTTAGTTGAAAAGATTTCCTTAAATATTTCCTTAGGAGGAAAGCCTAAGAAGACATTTCAAACTAACTGATATTGAGTTATATTAGTACTAATTTTATAATAAATATGCATGTTTCTTTTTAAACTTGTGTGGTTTTGTTTTTTTTAGGAGCTTTGCCTAAACATAATTCCCACGTTTGCCAATTTAATAGATTACCCATCAATGAAAAATTCATTAATTCCAAGAATTAAAAATGCATGTTTGCAAACTTCTTCTCTTGCTGTGAGTATCATAGTAACATTCTCTAGTGTTCAGAAAATGTAACCTTTAATTATTTTGGGTTTACCATGTTGTGTCTTTAAAGAAAAGCCAGTCATTGTGTTCTGATTTCTTACTGAATTTTTTTAAAAAAACTTCTTAAAAGTGCAAAAGCATCATTTCTTTGCTCTAACAATTTTTAAAGTTGTTAACAACTTACCATGTTGGTAATAGTGTAAAAATCACTGAACTGAGTTCCACAGTAATACACATTGACAGTGTTTGTCATGCAGAAAAGCTAAGTTTTTGTGAGCATAAAAACAAGTGTTTTTCTTTCATGATACAAAAGCATTTTTTAACTTGTCTTGAATTTTTCAGTACAAAGATTATCTTACGAGTTTTGTAAATTTGTTTTGTTTTTTTCCTATAAATAAAGACTTTGTTTAATTCTTATCGTACTTCACAGGTCCGGGTAAACTCACTGGTGTGTTTGGGCAAGATTTTGGAGTACTTGGATAAATGGTTTGTGCTTGATGATATTTTACCTTTTCTACAACAAATTCCATCAAAGGAACCTGCAGTGCTCATGGGAATTTTAGGTAACTAGTACTTCCAGCTGTCTCTTTTGTGCTTTGATATTGTAAATCCGAGTTTTCTGTGTTACCACTGAACATGTTTACATAGTGTATCCCTAAAATGGCTATTAAAACCTTTCTGGTTCTTGAATATGTCCCTGTTCAGTTACTTTATGTATGACATTTGAGCACTAGTACATATATTTTTAGTCTTCAGGGCCCGGTGCAGTTCTGAGTACTCACTGCAGTTCTTGGGCTGTGACACTTACACGGACTGGGTGCTCCACAGAGTCAGAGGGGCTGTTTTCTTCAGAAGAATATATGAACTGTCATCTTTCAGATGCTGGAGCTTTTGACATGTTACTGTTGCCTTCTTTTACCACTCTTGCATAGCAGATCCTGTAAATGATGGTGTACAAATCTGCTGTTCCTTACTGCAGGTTTTGTTAGACTCATTTTGTTGGATATTTAGGGACACAGTTGTGCCTGTGGGCAGAGGTGGGAACACAGTCTGGGTGAGGTCTCCCAAAATGACTAACAAAACCAAATGATTTGGTACTTCGGGGAGGGGAGACCTCACTCCCACTTGAGCTTTCCTACTGCCACTTGGTGCTTGCCTTTCACAGGGTGTGTGATTTTAGCAAATTGAATGGGCTTAAGGAGTCCAGATGACCAGAGCCACTGCCAAGGAAGAGTTGTGACTCCTTGGCCAAGTCTGGAAGACAGTGACTGTTTCCCTTCCTGACGTCAAAGTGGTGTAGACCCATTGTAACAGCTGAGCTGCACTGCCAGTAACCCTCATTAAACACTGTGCTCATATGTGATGGCAGCATTATTTTATTTGCTCAAAATAGCAAGAAGACATCTTGTCTGTACTGATCTAAAGCTGCCTGTTTCCCTTAACCCTTGCAGCTTTTATTTTTATTTGCTATCTAAGAATAAGGGACTCTATTTTTTGCTTTAGTTCTGTTAATTCTGAATTCTACTCAGATACAGTGAGTAAGTGAATCCTGGTTTGGAAATTATGGGCTGAAATCAGCAGGCTCTCCTTTCTTCCAGAATCATAATACAATCCTTCACTGTCTTTGTCTTGGTGACAGCTCTGTTCTGCTACCATAGAAAGTGAGGAAAGCTGCTCTGTCTTTTATGCTAGTATGTTCAGTGTTTGCCACCAGAACCTGGACTATTTAAGCAGAGGACTCTTCCTCTCAGAAACTCTACAGAACTTTTGGGCTTAACACTCGGTCTCTCATGCCTGCCAGGGTTTTTTTTCCAGTGAATTTGAAACAGATAAAGATTATGCATGAGTTCTGATACTATGTGTAACAGTCCAAAACTTCTAATTAACAGTTTTTGTAAAAAAACCATCAGAGACCAGGATGATAGTTAATCCTAGCTACTTGTAGTGAGCAGGAGAGAACATGTCCTTAGTTGATGCAGCTTGTTTTCTCAAGTGGCAGTGTGTCAGTTTGTGGCAAATTGCTTGCACATCATCTATTCAGAGCTGCATATTCTCAGATAATTGGCCAGAACAATACATTCACTAATATCAGGTTTCATAGCTGCAAAGTATGTCTTTGGACATGTTATTGTTCTGAAGCGTAGCAAAGCCTCTTGTTTGTTGTGGATCAGTACTTAGCCTTTAAGATCTCTTGGTCACGTTTGTCCCTGCTTGCACACAAACACAGTGCTTGCTCAGATGATCAATACATATATGAGTGTGCTACTTCGAGTTTGTTCACATTGTTTACTAAACAATTTCTCCTACTTTGATGTTCTGTGTCAGGTATTTACAAATGTACATTTACTCACAAGAAGTTGGGAATTACCAAAGAACAGCTTGCAGGAAAAGTATTGCCCCATCTGATTCCTCTTAGTATTGAGAACAACCTTAATCTCAATCAGGTAGGAGCACAACTGTTTTGCATGCTTTTCCTTGACAATTATCTGAGAATAAATTTAAACTGTTGTCATAAATTCATTCATTACTGCATGTCTGTGTCTATTGTGAAAATAAGCAATAGAAAAACCCTTCCAATTTTACTGTATTTCTGTGTTTGAAGCTTGTTATTTTTAGTCTATTTAACTGATCTGGTGTAAAATTTCAAAATTATTACTGTCACCTTCCAAATACCCTGCAAAAGCAGTTAGCTACTAACATAATAAGTATTAAAATAAAATGCTGTGATGCTATGAAATATTGGGAAAGGGAATAATAGGATGGTTTATTTGTTTGAAAATGAATCTGGTAACACTCATGTAGAGGTTTTGTTTGCATTAGCCCATTTCAGTTTTTTTAGTGGCATGTATTTTTCCGTGTTTCACTATGCACTCTGCTTGTAATTTGCTGTCTAATGCACGAGAATGAAGGTGGAGTATAAATTATTTAAAAATCTACACTATCTTACATTGTGTATTGTGGGTTTATGAGGTATTACCTGCTAAGTTACACCTATCTGAATTCCATCACTGCAAAATCCAAACTTCTTATGTATTTCTTTTCCAGTTCAATTCTTTTATTTGTGTTATAAGAGATATGCTCAATAGATTGGAAGCAGAGCATAAAACAAAACTTGAGCAACTTCATGTCATGCAAGAGCAACAGAAGTAAGTGTTAATGTTTTGTGTTGGAGAAGTAGTCATTTTTTGGCAAATGTTAGAGAACTCTAGCCATAGCAATAAAAAAATCAGGTAATTCTAAGTTCAGTAGTTGAGAATTATCTCAAATAAGCACAGTTGGCAGAAGATCCGCTTCTATGTGCTAAGCTGCTTTCCTGTAGTTGCTGAGAAATAAACCATATCAGAGAAACATAAACATTGCAGCCTTTTAGAAGGCTGGGATATTTTGAAGTACTTGGAGCTATTTTATGGAGCCTGATATGAAGTGAGATTTCTGAGACAAAATAATTTGGGATACCTGAAGTCTGGATCACCCTCCTCAAAGGGAGAAATGAAGACCATGGGAGATTATTAGGAGGTGTTTGCTACTTCTCAAAGGAATATTTGCCAGTCACCTGAAGGCATTATATAAAAGTGGTTGCTCTCAGTGCAATTGTTTGGTATTATTTAAATGCAGAAGAATGATCTGCATTGTTAGATTGATGTTATGGATGTGATTGCAAAGTTGTCTTGTTGTAATATACTCTGCACTGTGTAGATCCTTGGACATTGCCAACCAAATGAGTGGGGCTGAAGAGGCAAGATCTAGTGGTACAGGCAATCAGGTAAGTAACAGCATGTAACTTACTCATAGAACATTGAAATCTAAAACCACTTAGTTGATATTTACATAGCCTTAAATTGCACTATTTCACATAATGAAATTTCTTTTCTTTGAACTTAAACAGATTGACAAGGTATTTAATAATGGAACTGACCTTCTCACTAGTGGATCTGATAGTAAAGAGAATGAGATGTCATCAATACAGAGAAAGGTGTGCTTTGCTTTTTTTTTTGTAATTCTTTTTTTTTCCATCTGTCTAATCCAAAGGTGATAGGGTTTCAGAAAAAGAGCGTGTAAATAGGTACAATATTTAAAGCTTTAGTAGAAAAACCAACTGCTTTATATGGTCACATGAGAAGGTCCATGAAAAACATTCAGATCATATCCTTCAATTTACATGTAAGCCTTTCCTTGAATATATGTTTGTATGAGGTAGGCAGCAATTAGGATTATAAATTTGTGGTCATTTTCTTTCTCCTTAACTATAGATTTAAATGAAACTGAAATTTCACCACTGGATATAGGTAGGAAAAGCAAAATAGGGATCCTTATGATAAAATGACAAAGAGAAATGAAGATAAAGTGTAGAATTTTAAGTAGTAGTAGAGACTAACTTTTACTGTACCTTTCAAAGTTAAGTGAAAACAGTCAATATGTGGTTAAATACAAAAAGTAAAGGAAAAATGTAGCATAATATAAAATATAAGCAGTAATACAGTAAACATAAGCTTTAAGTATTGTAAAATTCTTTTTGTACTAATTATAGAAATGGCTGCCCAGAATCTATGTTTTATCATTTTTCTTTCTAGTTATCTGAATCCTTGCATTAATTTTAAAGTAAGGGGGAATGATTTAATTATTTCATCCTTCAGTATTAACAAAAGTGGAGTTAAAATCCTCAAAATACTCTTGAGCAGTTTTAAAATGAAATTCCCTTTTCAACTCCACAATCAATTGAATTTCTAGATCAAGTAAGTAACAATATAAAAACAAAAACTGTAAAGAACATTTTTTCTTACACCCAATATTAAGGAAGCAAAGCTAAAGTGGCTCTGCTGATATATCTGTTCTATTTGAAATATGGCCAAATTTCTCATTATGCTGCTCTTAATATTATATTTATTTGCTTGAAGTACTCTCTAGCAATATGGTAAATATAATAGTAGATTTCACTTATTGCCTTTCTCTTTTGTGTAAATAATTGTATTTACCACATATTATTAAAACAGCAGTGCTAGGATGAAATAAAAATATGAATGTCAGAATAAGCGTTTTTTGCAACTTACTACCAGTACTTTCCCTTGTAAAGGCCTCCCTTACTCTGGAAGAGAAGCAGAAGTTAGCTAAAGAACAAGAACAGGCACAGAAACTGAAAAGCCAGCAACCTCTTAAGCCCCAAGCAACTACAGTGACACCTCCAGTGAAGCAGGTGAGAGAGAACAAACAACTGCACTGTTTCCATTGGAGCTCTGATGCTTTTTCAAGAGCTGTATGCCTTTAGCATATTTTTCCTCCTGTGAGTCACTTTTGTTTTCTCTGGTGGTACAACGGCACAGCTGAGAAAAGCTAAATTAAATTTTTCATTTGCCATCCATTTGCATAATTAGCAATATTTCCACTTTTCAAATTGCCAGAGTTTCCAGGGGTGTCATTATTACAGGAAGGTCATAGTACTAGATAAAGAAAAAGGATATACTAAAAAAGGTTTTTCTCTGAAGAGTTTCTTAAGGAAATATATAAGATTTGGGGATAGGAATGGGGCATTTAAGCAAACAGTCACAGTAGTGCTTTGTGTGGAGTCTTAGATGTCAAATTAAAATTGCATAACAATTAGTTCTAAGTAGCAAAGAACACAAATAATGTAATTTCTCTTGTGTATTATTACATTTCGTGCACAATTCCATGCAGTGAATTTTAATTTCTGAAAAACTAATGCTGGATCTGCAGGGGTAACAATAAAATACTGTTGCCAGAGTGTCTGTACAGGAAAACCATTTAACTGCATTTTATGTATTTTGCAGACAAAAGACTTGACAGATACCTTGATAGATAATATGGCATCTTTGACCAGCCGTCCTATCAACCAAGCTCAAGCTGCATCTTCAAACAGCTTCTCTTCCGTTCCTTCTATGAGTGTTGGGATGGGATTTTCATCACCCATTGACAACACAAAGAGAAATATGACAAATGGACTAAACACAAATATGGGGTTTCAGACTGCTGGATTCACCATGGGAGCAGGTCTTGCCACTCAGAATTTCTTCAGTGGTCCAAGTGCAACAGGAGCAACCAAGATGAACATGGTACCACCTGCCAATATGCCAAATTACAGTCCTATGAATGCTGCATCTGCAGTCTCTCCACTGACACAACAAAACAGACCCCCAGACATGTCTGCTTTAGATAATCTTTTTGGTCCTCAAAAACCCAAAGTTAGCATGAAGCAGTTGGCTCAACAGAAATCAAGCCAGTGGGTCAATCAGTTTGTGCCACCTTCAGGGTCCCCAAATGCGAGCAGTACAGCCTTGGGACCTCAGATGAACATGCTAGCACAGCCAGGCTTTGGCATACAGGGTAATCCTTTCTTTTCCCCTCAGAACTTTGCACAACCAGCAAACACAATGACAAACAGCAGCTCAGCTAGCAATGACTTAAAAGATCTTTTTGGGTAAAATGATTTGTTTTCTTCCTTCAAAGAATGGTGAAATTTGGATCATGGGTAAGCTGATTAACATCTTGTTTTTATTAATAAAAGCATGACTTGGGGAAACTTTCAACCCAGCAAAGTAAAGACTTCTGGGCAGGAAAAAAGGCTGATGTTTCATTCACCTGGTACTGCAGTGGAATTGTGTGAGTGCAAAGTCATCTTACATGCTAAAGATTTCCTGTCTCTACCAACATGAGAGTGCTGAAGGTAGGATGCGTATATTCATCTGAAAAAGAAGTATATTGAAATTATTCAGAGCTGAACTCAGTCAAGTCCAGTGAAATTCCCTACAATATTTTGTTTAAGTTCAGCAAAAATGCTTATGGGGTATAATGCTGCTATTGGATGCAAACCTGGAGAATTACTCATGTTGCCTGAATTTGTCACAAGCTGTCATTTTGTTCTATGACAGTTTGCAAAAAGAAAATTCTTCTGCTGACCTAAAAATTTTGATAGCCAAATTATACAGAGAGCACTCTAACCCCTAACTAAGGGCGAGACTAAGAAGGGAGCATATTTTGACTTTCTTCTCTCATGTAAGCCAATGTAATGAATGTGGTAGTAAGATCTAACAAGATTCATCAGGCATAAGAAGTTGTTCTAAAACTTGGTTCAAGTTTGGGACAGAGGAAGAACACTGCTTCAAAGGTCATGCTGCTTTACAATCTCTTTTATAATGCCAGATCCTTGTTACAAGCCCCATAGCAAAGGCAGCATACCACTTAAGCAGGATTTTAAAACACATGTGGTGATTTCATCACATTTACTGTATATTCCATTGTTTTGGCTAGTATGATGCTGCTTCTAACTGATGTGAAAAAACCCTGTAGTTATGAAACCTCGAAAAATGAATGTAAATGTAAAATTCATGTTGACTGCCCCAACTGTGTAACTAAACACACATTACATAGTTACACAGAAATATCTTGAATTAATTAATAATTTTTGGCTCAATTGAGACAATGAAAAAGGATCACCTTATACAATTTGCACAGGGTTTTATGAAAAAGCAGACTGCCATAAATTGCCTTGACTAAGAGTGAACTATTTCATTTTACTTTTGATTTAAATCAAGTCCTTATGAAGGATAGATTGACATGAAGTGATTTCTCAAATACAGATTTGTAAGCTCTAGAGTGTATGATAAATACACAGGTATTTCAGATCCTTTTTATTGTATTACGTAAATTCAATAAAGGTCTCCAGAAATCCACATAGTGGTTTCTTCTGCTTCCAGAAGGTGTATGTTCAGCTTGCCCATGGTGGAATCTCTGCTCTGTCAGATACTACTGTTGAGTTTTAATTTCTTTTTCCCTAAGAATTTCAAGAGCTTTCTTACCTAGAATTTTGCAGACTATAAATGGTTATTTTGAGAAGGAAAGAACTAGTTACCTTTTTTATGGAAAGCCTACTTGCTTTATTTTTCAAAGCCTTTCACTGAAGAAACTCTTCTTTCATTTGCTGCTTAAGAAACCAAAGGGCCTTATGCTGTAAATATGACTTGTATTTTGTTATACTTCCACAGTTCTAAGCCGTGATAGCATTAAGCATATTTCTTAAAGAATTCTTTATGTATAATAGCTGCTGCGTTAGTCCTATCATTTTAAAATACCTGGGACCAATAAATCTGTGGTCTGGAAAACAATACCTAATACATTGTGATGCTTATGTGCTGTTAATATTCATGGTAAGCATTGTAGGTTATGTTAAAATATCCATGTAAATTGAAGTACAATACTAGAACTGTTGAACTATTTAAATTCATTTACAGTTGCTGGCACTCTATACTCTCAATCACACTCATGTCTTCTTTTATGTGTTTTGTTGGGTAACCTAAGGCAAGCCTTTGAAGAATTACTTGAATCTGTATTCCTCTAAATTATTAGGAAAATAGGTTTATATTAAAAACATCTCATAGGACTCTACAGTGTATTAAATTAATACATCTATGGCAAAGGCAGTCATAAAAGTCAGTGTCCTGATGTCTCTGGAGTGGGAGCTTTTCAGAACTGGATTTAGTTTAGCCTATTGCAGGGAAAGTAGAAAAAAAATGGTCTGATTTCATTTACTAGACCTCCTAAACTGTGTGGTTTGGGGTATGTGCTTTTGGCATGGGCTATGCCAGAACATATGCTGTTTCGTAAGAACAAAGTAAAAATAAATCCTACAGGTTCAAATTAAAATAAGCCCTTTTTTGAAGTGGTAATGCAATGGAATAAGGTCTTTGTCTGACTCAAGCAATAGGCCTTTTTTCATTTATATTTGAAAACATAACTTTGATTTCTCTTGTTTGCTGCAATTTTCAGAATGCCCAGAGTGGAAGAACAGCAAAGAAATCTGGAAAGGGTGCTTACAAATGCCCTAACAAAATATTCCAGTTATTTAATTATTTTTTTTTAAACTTAATAAAACAAAAGCAGTGAGTCCAGTCTCTTTTTCACATAGATGCTTCTTGTTTAGTGTGTCAGGAAACTCAGTGTGTTTGAAGTTCTCAAATGATTTCTTCTTAACTTAAAGGAAAGAGGACTTGCAAGAGGTAAGTCACCATGGCCACGTGCCACTTGGCTCCTGCTACAGTAGTTTTTCTTTAGGAATCCTTGGCCATCTGATCTCTCCACTTACAAGTTGTGGTTCTGAGGCCCTGCAAGAGGCTGGAAGACTTGTTTTGTGGCCAGAGTGAATTGTTTGAGAGCAGCAGTTGTGCTTCACATCCAAGTTGGTTTTTGGTAAAGACAAAGGGAAGGGACAATGTGGGTATTCCAGGAGCCTCCTGTGGCTGAACTTGGATGGAAAGCAGTGCTACATGTAGCTTGGCCTGAAGCAGAGGGTCTGCCTAGTCCTCATGTAAAGTAATGTGGAGAAAGAACAAAGGTTTGAAATTGGTACCTGGTTAAGAAACTACAAATGCTGTTAATGAAATTATAACCTGGTAATAAGTTATTCTCTACAATGCCTTGAGGAAGACAGTAAATTACACTAAATTTTTGCCCTTCATATTGAACCTAATTTAAAGGAAAAATGTGAAAGCCTGTCAGGTTGTATCATGACAGCAGCCACTCTGCACCCACTTGGGTCACCCACTGTCAGCATGTCTTCATTTACTGTGGAAATGAGGACAGGGTCTGGGCTGAAATGCCCTGCCCATCTAGTTTACATTGATTTGTAAAGGGAAGGGCATAAGTTCCTATTCTTTGAGGATTCATCTATATTTTGTTTTCTATCAAAGGAGAAGCTAAGTGAAAATAGCTGCACATCTTACATCAGTTGTGCTTTTCCTGCTCTGGTGTATGCTAAATGAATATGACTGCACCAAGACAGCAGTGTTTTCCATATTAGAGCTCTTGGTTCCATTTGGGTTTAAATATTAAAGTTTCAGAAGCATCCTCTCAAAACTCAGTCACAGAAAACAAACTAATCCTGGTAGAGGAAAGGATTGTAATAAAGAGGCTTGAAAAACCTCTACTTGGGCTGATGGAGAACCTTAAAACTACTGAGTTTCAGATTAGCTTAGAAGCCCCTAGTTCTGACTCTTGAGAGAAACCAGGAATGAAATGGCACAGGTGTCACTGGGGGAGGGAGCTGCTTCTGTTCCTTCTCATCACACAAGTGGTGTGACTAAGGCACAGAACAGCCCTTGGAGCTTGCTTATGCAGGAGGGCAGCAGTACCAGTGGAGGCTTTTGAGAGGCCAAAGTGTTACCAGTTATCTGGGAGATGGGGAGAGAAATTTACTGGGAGCATGGGTAGATCCTGGTTTGTTTTAATGAAGATACTTTGTTCTCCTCACTGTGAATAAGAAATGTTGTGGGGAAGTTGTGGCCTTACACAGGTGTTAAGTACCCCAAGCAAAAGGCTGAATTTTTGGATGTGTAGGTGCACAACATTTCAAGCCTTATTCTTTAAAACTTTCCTTTTCTGTTTCGTCTTTTTAGCAACAACTGGTTCACATTTATGTGGAACCTTAACAAATACCTTGATTGCCTTTTAAAGTAAGAAAAATGTATGTTGACTTTTGTATTATAACCTCTGTTGTAATGTTATCTGTATCTGTAGATAGATAAGTGTAATTATATTCTAGATTATAGGAGTTTTGGATTTTTCAGTTCAATTGCACCACAAAACCAGAGATTAAATGAGAACTTAAATTTGAATCAAATTCCATAAAGCTTCCATACAGGCTAAGAATTATATGATACTTGTGTTATCTATTATTAATAATACATGCCTAGTCTACCTACATCTGTGTGACTTAAGCAGAAAAGGAAAGTTTTTAAAACCTAAGTTTATGAACACTGGATCTTGCATTACTGGATCTTGCATTACAATGAAGTTTTTGGACTTTGGAGTGACCTTTGCTTATTGATTAAGGTCTTTTTATTGGGGTTGGGTGGGATATTGGTGATTTGTGCCATTTCCAATGAAAGAAGGGAGGGGAAGTACAGAAAAAAAATACCCTGCTGTATATGTAATCCTTCTTTTTCTTTGTTAAGAGATATGCTGCATTTTATATACTCATTGTGAACTTTTCCTTTGGAAATCTGTGAGGAAACCTATCTGGAGAATTTAAGATGAGTGAGCTGATTTTCAAGTGAGGTTCTGCCTTGTACATTACCTTCAATTAGGTTTTGACTGCTTTGAAAGAAAATGGCACAAGGCAGTAAAACCTTGGATTCATACACCAAATCCTCTTGCCTTTCAGGCCTCACCCTTGTATCAACATAACAAATGAGCCCTGAAGTTGTATTGTCTTCAAGTTCTCTGGAACAGGTCTAACTGCTGTACAGATTTCTGAGATGAAGCTGTAAATCAAAATGTGTTATAGTGAACTCAGGCCTTGTGCAAAATATTTAATACTTGTTTATTTGTCTAATTGTACAGTCTCTGTAGTAGTGGCAGTTTTATGTTCTGATTGTAAAACATTAAAATTCTCATGGGATTTATAGTGATATTGTTGTTGTGTCAGCCGTGATTCATAAATAGAACTGTCATAGCATGGCATTAGTGTATATCTGATTTATTGGACAGCTCTTCAAAACCAAAATTATTCTTGTATCAACTTTTAGATCAGTTACTTTAAAGCTATGTAAAAGGTACAGTGACAGTTTTGAGAAATACACATCACTTTGTACTCTGAATTAGGTTGCCTATGGAAATAAATGAATTTTCATATTTTCACGTTTGAAGATATTTTTATTGGTAATTTTCATTAAATTAACTAACAGTAACTTCTACAGAAGACTTTTTCCCCTGTACATTTTGTTTGAAATACAAACAAAATGTACTTCCCATGTACTTCTGAGTTTTATCCCATGTACTTCTGAGTTCATCTCTTAGAGATTGCTGTCCAGACATTTGTCAAATGCCATCACATATTGCCTTCATGCAGTGGATTAAAGTTCTGGGGGAAAACTGCCACACTAGATGCCTTTAAAATTAGCATTTACCTTTTCTGATGACACACAGTGGTCTCAATTTGCATTTTCACAGCTCGTTGACCAGCCCTTTCTCTAAACCTGAGTTTCAAGATACACTGCTTTGGCAGGTTAGAGTTTGCCAGCGCTCTGAAGAAATGTAGTTCTCAGCCTTTTGTGTGGTATAAATTGTTCAAATACAAGACATCTGATGTCTGATCTGCTTAGAAGCAGAGATGGTGTGGGAGAAGAGAGTGAAAGAACAAAAAGATAGATGAGGTGAAAATGGAAAGGTAGCATCAGCTGGCTTCAGTTCTCTCTGATTTCCCTTGCTGAGGATGACAGCAGCCCCTTTCCTTCCACAGCTGTATCCATCAAGTGAGCACAGTCCTGTCCTATGCCAGCCCCCTGCTGAGAAAATGCCTGCCTTAATTTGCTCAGCTAATCACAGTCCTGATCTGACTGGCATGTCCTTCACCCTGGAAATGTTCTCTTTATCTCTCCATTTCTGGATATTGGTAGGATCCATAACTCCTACCTGTTTCTTAAGCTGGAAGGTTCAAGTGCTGAAATCCAGATGTTGTGGGTAGGTTTGTTGTGGAGGAAAGTTGACATTTTTATAAACTTTTTATGAATCCAGATCGTCTAAATCTTCAAACAGGGAAGGTGGTTGGTTTGTCTTTGCCTGGAAGTCTTTGATATTGGCAGCTAATTGTCTGTATTTCATCACTTAAATATCTCTAGTCCAACCTTTGGATTTGTCATACACTAGAACTTTAGATTGATCTTTTTTATATCAGCATTTGTAGAGGTGTGTTACCAGCTGCAGACCACTGCAGCTGCTCAGAGGATTGGAAAATGGTTCATAAGGTAACAAGATGGATTCTGATTTCCTGTGCTAAACTGACAAAGCAGGAAGTCAGTTTACACTCCTATCCATGCACAAACCCAAAAGCACTAGTATCAATAAATACTAGTTATTCAAACTGAAATAATTTACTAAGTATTCTAGACATAAAATTTAAACTCTAGGCTTTTTTAAAAAAAAAAAAAATTTCCCTCTGTATAACACCTGTCTATGAACTGTATTATGATGGATCTATTGTAGTTTCTTCCTGCAAATTGAGGCTGTTCTGGATGTGGAATGATTGGAAACTCAGAAATGGTAGAAGTTTAATTACCTGCCGATATTTACATACCAATTTTTTAAAGGTTTTTTTTTTTCATAGTTTTGCTTGTGCCTTAATTATTATTTGGCCTTTTATGATGGATTTTTTTAAATGCTTCACCTTTTGCACAACATCAAAAGACTAGGTTTTACATTTGCCTGCAATAATTAGGCAAATAATCAAAGAAGAACCTCCATTTGTAACTACATCAATGAAAACATTGTTATCTTTTTCCTGGGAAGCAAGGGGTTTGGGAGCTGAAGTTATGACACAGGCAGCCTTTGTTCATGTCAGTCTGTTTCTCCTTGATGCAACCTAGTACTTGTAAGAGTCAATAAAATCAAAACCTTGTAGAGCTTGATTTCCAGCAGGTGACTTTAGAACCAAACACCACACAGAAGAATAACTGCATACCTTCTGAACACAAAAATATTGGAGTAGAGAGCTAAAAAACCCTAGAATTGCAATTACTGCTGTTGCCATTCAGATGAAATAAAAGCTTACCTGTGGTACCAAAGCTGTGAATAAGCATTTTAACCAATGTCACAGCAGTGACTTCAAATATTGCAAATAGGAAAATGCTAATGAAGCAATCAGATGTCTCTCTAATTACTGTAAATTTCATTTGAAGAATCTATCCTAACTTGGCACCAGATGGATATTTTTATTATTTTTATTTTTTAAGAATTTCTAAAAATAATTGTGTCTTACAATGATTTTGACTTACAATGAAAGTCTCAGAAAATCAAAGCAGGAGAATCAGGAAAAACTAAAATTAGACTAGAATATCATTTTCATACTTTTGTTGTTGAATGGGAACTTCAGTTATAGACCTTCCTTGAATCGCCTTATGCTACAAACCCTGGCTTTACTTGGCTACAAAATAGGGAAAAAAAATAAAGTATTTGCATAACTATATACAATTTTGATGCAAGCTGTGCTTAAATTATTGATCTGTTATATAAAATAGCAACAGAAGTATTTTCTGTATAATTTTCTGACTTGATAGATACTAAATGTCATTTCTGCAATTGGGGTGGTTTCAGTATAAAGTACTAAGATTTTAATCATTATTCTGTGTTAGATTAAATTATTTTTTCTCTATTTCTATTATCTGGCAAGCAGGAAACTGTTAAATTAGCTGGGTTTTTTTTTTTTTTAGTTTGATTGTCCTTACTGGTTTTATGTTTCCTAAAGAATTCAATGCTTGAGTCTTACTGGATTACAGCCATTACAAAAAAAAAGATTTGCAGTGAAATAGCAAATACCTCTTGCAATATCTTCATTGCCACATTTTGCAAAACAGAGCCATACAGCTGAAATTCTTTGATTTAGCAAACAGTAAATATTTCTTAAGCTAACCAGATCTTTAACTGGCTGCTGGAAGTGTTACCTTATTCTATTCATGACATAGATAGGACAAAGCTGTGATTTCCTGCACATTGCAGAGATTAAATAAGTGTCTTAAATTATGTGTGTCTCTTCACACATGATTTCCAATTTAACTGAGCTCAATTCCACATGTAACACTTCTTTTGTCAGAATTTTCCTTTGGACCATGTGCCTGCTACTTTTCCAGGCCTTTCTGGTGAAGGCATTTCTTGCATCTACTTTCTCTTCGATTTTTTCCTGCATCAGTGCTACCAAGCAGTGCATGGCTTTAGAAGTAGAAGGGCAACCAAACTCAAGGGCTTCTGACAATTTCTTTTTTCTGGTGATGCTTGTTAAGGGAATGCTGACTTTATGACAGTGACAGGCTGAATTTTGTGCTTGTTGCTTTTCAGCTGGAGATTGTTGCTATGCCATGAGGGGCTGCAGAAGAGAGCCTAACATGAGGCTCTGCATCTCAGCTTGATGGTCCAGCTCTGGCAAGGCAGTGGAGTGGGCTGATGAGCATCTGTTTGCCTTGTCCTCTATTCTACAGGCAACATGAGCCTGAAGTAGAAATGTTAAAAGCTGCTGCAGATGAGTGAAGGATTACTGAATCCAGGTGCCACAGTGACAGAGCAACCCTTCAGTGCAGAGAGGCAGAGTTCATGGAATTGTTGAAGGAAAAAAAAAAAAAAACCAAACAGGAAGGACAGTGGAAACTGTCATCTGCAAAATGCCAGAATATCTAGTGCCAGCCCTGCAGGGTTGGACCTATTTTCTTTGAAATTCTACCTCCTGCCCACCTGCTCTCTTCACATTCCCTGGGCCTATGCAGGGAGTGCTGCTGAATGCTGTTTTATGGAAGAGCTTGACTGGTCCTGACAACTATTGCTGCTGCTGATGGGCAGCGGTTTCAGCTCTGATTTAATCTAGTCCAACACTCTTATTGGAATGTTTCATTTCTCTGTGTTTGTTTTTTGTTGGAAATGACTACTTTGTAAAATTGAATGACTATGAATAGGAAGTTGAATAAGTCACTTTTTTCCCCAGTCTCTGTTTTGCTGTAGCAGACATTTTCCAGCGAAAGGTAGGTCAAATATTCAGTATGTAAATACACATAAAGATTAGAGACATTGGGAAGGAGCTGTATTAAATCTGTGTGTTTCAAAACAAAATTTATTTGAACAAAAGCAATAGTAATTAAAAGTACTGTCCTGAGCTGTGAGTTACTAGTCACTGTGTCCTTCAAGAAGATACAGTTGCTTAATTTCATTTTTCTTCAGTACATTTTAATGCAGGCATTGTGAGGGAAGAAATTTTGCTTTCTATGTTGCTCAGTTTCTTAGTTTTGAAACGCTAGTGGTTTTAAATTGAAATAGAGCTGGTTTCCTTTCCATTCTTTCAAAAGAGCTGCAGGAGATGCTAGGTGTTTAGTCAGTGATTTCAGCTTGTTTACCAATGGAAATACCTTTAAAATTATGGCAAAAGCATGTGGGTTTTAATTCTTTAATTTATAGATTGTAAGAGATTTGACATATTTAGTCATTGACATCTGTTAATACACTTACAGTGTATTAACTGACATCTATTGGCACTTAAAATATTGCTTTGAAACAAATATCTTGCTAAAAGAAAAAAATCTTTATCATTTTAAGCTGTGTCTATGTCAATTTTAAAACAAGAAAAGTTTACATGAAAGGTACTCTGGAGCTTATTTTATTCTAACATAACTAAGCTCTAACTGCAGTTCAGCATAAATACAACTCCTCTTTCAAGTCAGCTTGAGCATTTGAAGATTTTCATCTCTGTTTTTAAGATTAATGTGATTGCTCAGTCATCCTTCTCCCTCATTCCTTCTCAGCCCTTTGCAACTTCAAACCTGTTGCCCACTTTCCACCCTTGTTTGATGAAAGTGTTGTTAAAATGCCAAAGATAAAGAATTAATGTAAGTTTTATGGTAACTATTGCCTCATTAGAGGGACCAACTTTGTACCTCAGGTGAGGGAAGGGCTGTAGGTAGAGATAGGTCTGGAAAATTCATGTAAGGGAGAGCCCCAGAAGGCAGGTTTTATAAATTCTGTTCTTCATGTAGTAGTGAGTTTTATTTTCATGTTCCACAGTTTTGGTTTCCAACAGTATTTAAAAGGAAAAAATTTCCTTAACTTGTATCATGATATTTTCTTTTAAAGAGTTCAAATCTAGGATTAGAGAAACACAATGAGCTACATTCTATAATTTAGTGAATCAATCAAGTAAGAGACTATTCACAAATTGGTATCACCATAGGTAGTTATGAATAGTATGTTATAACTGTACTGCCTGGCGTAGATTATCTGTTAAATGTGGAGAGAAGATAATACCAAAGACTGTAAAGTGTATTTTTCTAGTAAGAGGTAAAGGGAAAATACAAATTTGAAGAGGTGGAATGATCTTTTGAGTAACTTGTAATTAAAAGATTTCTAAAAATATCAAAGCAGTTCCTTACTGATTTACAGCCAGACACAGGCTGTAAAATGTTATGACAAGTTAATTTCAAAATGATCTGTAAGGTACAATAAAACTGCCATAGGGTGTCACTATAACCCAAGAAACTTTCAAATAAATTTCAAACATTACAGAAATAGTCTTGTCCAGCTACAAGACTTTTCTTATAAAGCTTTGTGAAAGTAAAAAAGGACCTATTTTTAATTAACAAAATGTATTCCTGTATGCACAGAAATCATCATCAAATATATCTGTTTTCATGAAATGGTGTAGAAACTCTGCCCGTTTTCTTTTTACGGAAAGAAGAACATACTTCACATAGGAACTTTCCACATAGAAATGCTTTAAAAGCCCTCTTACAGAATAAGGTAAGAAATTAGTACTTAATTAGAAGCTTTCAGTATGAAAATTATAAATAGGAATTCTTATTTCTATTGTTATTTTTTATGTTATTAACATCCCAAGAGCCACTATTTTTATTTTGTGTCCAACTGTGATCAGATGTTTTTCATACCAGCAATCTCATCAGGAAGCAGAAACTAGAAACTAAAGAGGGATTTTTTTTTAACCCTTTTAAAATTTAGAATTAGTGCTGGTTTTGCTGCAGTTATCAGGGAAACAAACATAACATCTGACAATTTGACTTGGGCTGACAGAGCATGAAGCATTTTAATCTGGCAGGAAAGCACTCAGTTTTCATATATGGTAAAATAGAAATCAGGATTCTGAAGTCTTTGAATCTATCCTCATTTATGGCAGAAAATTGTAGATGTGAAGCCATAGGTTTCAAAATCTGAAGGACCAGATTGATCATTTACTCTAACCCTTGTATAACATGGGATCCCAGGTCACCTCTTTTAACTTTGACAGCAGATGCTGTAGATCAAGAAGCCTGAATTCCTGCAGTACTCCCTTTTTTATGTAATGGCTTTTACAGGTGCCAACAGAAATAGGGTCTCCAGTACACCAGACATTGTACAAATACAAAGGAAGAATTGGATTAAACCCAAAATTTTGTGCCTAACAGTAAATTATGGTTGTGATCTGAGTGAACCTCTTAGGCACTGGTTAAGGACATGACTTAGTGGTGGACTTGCCAGTGCTGGGTTAACAGATGGATTTGATGATCTTAAAGGTCTTTCCCTAAAAGAATGATTCCATGATTCAATGAAATCTACCAGACAACTTTTATCAAGGCCTTGTTCTTGGGCAAAGTATTGTCAAACTCCCAGTGCTCTAAACATTAAAGTCTGCCAACCCTAAGACCTATGTGCAGGTAAAACCAATATTCATTATCTCTGCTTCATTACTTTGCTCCATTTGCAAGAAATGGATGCATTTAAAACTTTCAAAGATACTTAATTTTGAAGCATCAAAACTTTAAAATTCAATTTAATTTTAAGAAATCTTCAGTTAGTAAGAGAGGTCACTCAGGATTTTCTAGCCTTTGAGCTCTTGGTAAGAGCTAAAAAGGCAGAGTCGTCTTGCTTTAACAAAAGAAGGTTCCTCCAAATAACAAGAGCAAACTATGATCTAAAAATCATCTCACAAGCATCAGGGATGTGATCACATGGCCTTGAACTGAAAAGAAACTGATTAAAAATTGACAAAGTTATTCTCGTGTATTTCCACTGGAGGAGCCCAGCAGCCTTTGGTTGTTGTTAAGGTTGATCACAGCACAAAGTGAAGCATGTTTATGTTGATTCAGCAGACACCAAAAGGTTAAATTGACTTTCTCAGGATATTAGTGTCAGGGTCAATTACTGTGATAATTAAATACTTGTAAAGAGATCAAAATTTTATATTTTACAAGCATTAGGAGAAGTGACTGCTTGCAAGACAATCAGCACATGAAATGTGTATGCTATCCAGTCTGCACTGAAAGCAGTAGCAAAAAATCTCTTTTAAACGTGGCAAAGACTTTACCCTGTCCACTATGTTGAGGAATCATCAGTAGGAGCAGCATAAAGATGATATTTCAAGTCTTTTTAGTAAAAGAAATAACTGTAAAAAATTAGATAGCCTCTAGGGGTACATTTACTTGTACCTGTAGAAAGTACTGTTCCACACAAGTTATGTTTATTGCTAGTTCTGATATTTGCAAGCTTGGTTTTCTTAAGGGGTTGCTAAAACTCTGAATCAAGCCCTGTGTCTGCAAGGCACAGCTCTTGTTAGGAAGGCACATCTCCTGGATGTGCATTTGACCAGTTTCGAGTTTTCTTGCAGCTCACTTTACTCTTGAACAACTGAGGTAGTGATGGAGCAGTGGCTATCTGCATGCTGGTTTAGGTTCTGCGTTGGGTCTAAAATATGGTTTCAATACACTTACTAGTTTTCTCTAGGGATAGGAGTCTGTAGTTTCAATAGTAGTAGTTCAATTGAAACTTGTAGTTTCAATCCACAAGCTATGTGAGCCATATAGTTTTAATTCTGCAAAATATTTCCTTACAAGTGCAAGCAAGTTCTGTATCTTAGACTTAGCCCCAGCTTGCAAACAGTAGACTTAAAATGAAATTATTTAATACATTGTGTTTTAAGGAGGTCTGAGACAGCAAAAGAAGAATCACAATGTGGTATAATTTCTGAAAAAGAAAACTAGGGCACAGGGTAAAACAGGAAAGAAAAAGGCAGTAATGATGACAGCTGGGTCTATAAGGGCTGTTATCATGTTCGGTCTTATCCTCAGCTGATGCTCTGGAATGCATGCTGGGATTAGTCGCCATGGCCTCATCCAGCACATTCCTGCTGGGAATTGGGTGGTGCCCTGTGGATGGTGCCCCAGCAGGAGCAGGGCACTGCCAAGCTGCTGTGACAGTCTCTGCAGCAGTGCTATGGAATCCAGGCAGTTTGTTACTTTGTGAGCCTGAGGAGGAGGAAACAGAGAAGCAGCGCTGCTCCTGTGGAGCTGCCTGCCCTCAGAGAAGCAGGAGTGATTAACACACTTTCTCTAGGCCTTAGAGAAAGTATCTGTGAATTTCTAAAGGGGTTACTGCTGAAGCACTGCAGATGTGCAGGAAGTGAAGGATTCCTGAGAGTAAAGAGGGGGGAGAGAGGAAACCTGCTGTGAGAAATGTGTAATTCAGTTAATGGCGAGGCAAGGGGTATTGCTAATGAGAGACCCCTACATCCTTGAGGGGAGCACACTCTGCCAGGGGCCAGCCAGGATGGATTTCTGAGGGAGCCACTTGAATCAGCCCCAAATGCATGGAGGACAGGCTTCAGACATCTGTGCTAAATGCAACTGGAGAATGTGTGGGTAAGTGAACAAAACACCACATTTTAAGCATAACTCCTTTCTTGTGTCTGCTCTGTGCTCTCTTTTTCCAAACCAGGACCAGAAGACCAGAAAGATGGACAAGATAAAACCCTTTTTTCCACAGCAGCTGGCAGGTATGGGTTCTGAACACCACTTTCCCACCTGAGTTCCAGTCTTCCAAAGTGAATTCCCTTCACTGAAGTTGCACCATTTCCAGTTTGGAACTAGGTTCTTCCATAATTTCAGGTGTTCAGCTGCTGCAAGAGCATTCAGAATACTATCTTAAATGCCAGCAAATACATGTTTTTTTACATGGAAGACAATTTTGTTTCATAGTTTCACATGTATATATTCCCAAACCCATATGTACCTCTGGTGTCAGGCAGCTGGGCTACTGGGGTTCATTTTCTGTGTGCCTGGTGGAAATCAGAGGGGCTGCTTTAATGCACACACGTGGTCATGTTGGGCCTTGCTGCCACCACCTCATGGTGACCTTCTGCTTTGCCTGTCACACACCCCAGTGGTAAACCAGGATTAGGGGTCTGGAGTGAGAAACCAAGAGGAATTCCTTCTTCTTGCTCAGTTTGGAGATGGCCAGGTGCAAGTCTGAGCAGTGTGAGGAGGAGGAGGCGGTGCAGCTGCTGGCAGGGCAGGGGGATGTGCTGTAGGGAAGATCACTGGCCAGTCCTTGAGTTGGCAGTGAGAGCAGTTGCTGTTCAACCCAGCTAGAGAGAAACTCACCCAGAGAAGCCCTGCCAGGGGCATGTGGGTGGGTAGTGCTGAGATCTGGAGGTACCCATGTTCTAAATGCTTGCTATGAGAGGACTGTTCTGCAAGGACAAATGTGTTGGCTGCTCTGAGCCAACACTTCCTACATCACATGAATTATTCAAAGAGGAGAAGAAACTCTAACCAGTGCTGCAACAAAAGAGACTGCAGCAAAGGCAAACTCTCAGCTCCTAAGTATGCTCCCTCTCCCTCTTCCCTCCTGGCTCATACTAGGAATAAAGGATTTCAGTGAAAGCTGCTTGCCTGTCTCACATAACCCTGAGAAAATGTATTTTCCAAAATCACCTTCCTCAAAGTGGAGCTAGGACAATCCAGACATTTGGTGTTTGTATTATGGAAAGTTCTAAAACCCATAGACTGGAGGTCCATGCAAGGAGCCAGGAGAGGAAAGAAGTGGTGGATGAATGGATAGCTCTTTCACCGCTTTGGCCCAGATTTACATCCCACATAAACCTGCTCACTCAGTTCAAACACCCAAATGAGGAGTTTTTAAGAGAAAAAGACATCAGATCTAGTTTGTTTCTCTGGAGGAATTTCTGGGTTTCTTTTTTTCTCCTCTCTGTAGAGTCCTTCCAGGCTCAGGGGCCACACTTTCCCCTAACTTCTGTAGAGCTAGATCAAGCTCTACAGAAACTGGGGTCAAAGTGTGGCCCCTGAGCCTGGAAGGATGAGGACAGTGTAGGGCAGGAGGGAGGGTTCAGAGTCACCCACTGGCTCAGGGACACCAGGTGGCCTGTGGCAGAACAGGAGCTGGGATTGGTGGATGGGCAGCTGCCTGTCCTCCACATGGCAGCTCTCAGCTGGGGACTTCCAGGGGCAATCAATTCTTATTGTGCTGCTGGCCTGATGAGGCACTGACAGGAACTTCATTTCACTTTCCTTGTAAGAGTGAGGTAATGTGCCAAACACAAAGCTCTCCGTTTTTCTAACAATCTACCGAATTTCTGCCTTCCCCATCACCTGAAGGGGGAGGGACTGATGGAAGAGGGAATATATTAAATGGTTTGTGGCTTTGGTTTTGGTTTTTTTTGGTTTTTTTTTGTTTGTTTGGTTGGTTGGTTGGTTGGGGTATTTTTTTTTTTAATTTTGTTCTATTTTTTGTGTGTGTGGTTTTGGGTTGTTTTTGAGTTTTTTGGTTTTGGTGTTTTTTGTTTGTTTTTGTGGTTTTGTTTTGTTTGTGGGTTTTGGGTTTTTTGTTTTCTTTGGTTTTGTGGGTTTTTTGTTTTGGTTTTGGGTTTTTGGTTTTTTTTTAACTTGTCCATAACCCAAATCCAATATCTGAGGCCCTGCCAAAAGCAGAAATTCTTCACTTGACGCCAGCCAATGTGCAGGCATGATGAATGGAGTGGCCAGCTGCATTTCCACAAGAGTTTTCATTAAGTACTTTCTGCCATGCTAGGAAGAGTGTTGTCATGCAGTCACACTGAGTTGGACTGGTTCACCTCTTTGAGCCACTTTGTGTTTCAAAATGCAATGGATTCAATTTATGGCTGGTCTCCCATTGCTTATTCAAACAGCGTCGCACCAATGCCCCTCCATGCCTGTCTGCCCAAGGGCCCAGCAACATCAATAATAAATGGCCAGGCATGGGAAGGCAGCTTTGGGTTCAAACCAGCAAGTGTGCTGGGGCAGGGAGCCTCCCCTGAGTGGGGGGTACACAGTGAATGGGAGCTGTAGCTTGCAATAATTCCCTCCCTGCAGAAAGGTCTCGTAAATATTTAATAAACTTCTGGCCCTTGCCATAGATGAGGTCCTATTAGCGAACTGGAGTGGCTTGAGGACAGGTATTGTGTCTGTTACTATAGCACCACCTTGCACAGGATCTCGGTGTGAAAGAGGCAGGGGAGGGAGGGAGGGAGGGAGGGAGGGAAGGAGGGAGGGATGCACAGAGGATGAGCCCCAGCGAGGCAGGCTGAGGTTTGCCTGTGGAGCAGGCAGCACTCCTGCCCAGGGAGGCTGGCCTGAGCAGCACCTGCAGCTCCCAGCGTCAGCCCGGAGCCGCTGCCCTGCACGGGTACCGACAGCAGGCACCAGAGCTGCTCCCAGGGCCACGCTCCACAGCTTTTCCCTTCTGGCTTTGCAAGATCTGACTTTATTATTTTTTATTATTATTTTTTTACCCACTCCTTTCTTGAGCAACTGGTTGTTGTTGCAGAGGTCACCGAGGGGACTGGTGGAGGCTCCCGGCTCTGGCATTGGGAAATATGACAGCAGAAGTGAACGCTCGTTAACATAAGGGATTTACTGAAGAAGAAAGACAAAATGCCTTTCAAAGGGTTTGGTTCACTGAAAGAAAGATTTTTTAACCCAGGAAAGGAAGAGGTGAAGAACACCATTAGCGACTCGCTGGGGAATCTGAGAAGGTAAAACCCAACAGAAAATTCCCAGACAGGTCCATCGATTCCATTTATTAAGAGAAATGCAGTATAGAAAAAATATGTAAAAACATACAACAGACTACAGAGTTGCAAAATTAATATCTGAGTACAGAGAGTAAGACAGCTTGCTGTAAGACAGAAGATGTAAAAGGAGCAGTTACAACAGCATATGACTGTAGATCATAGAATATTTATATCAAAAAAAGGTGAAAATAAATTATGAAATAATGTTCTAATGTTAAAAAGAGCTTGAAGAACTGTTTAATTAAGAAACCTTTAAATAATTAAATGTGATTAATTCTGTGGTTTAACTTGCACGGGAAAAAGCAATAATTTAATGGGAATTAACACTCCCAATGATGCCACTCTTGAAATTAGATGTAATGTTCTTAAATTACAGGTTTGGGGTGTTTTAAAACTTGTTCCAAATCAGTAAGAGAAAATGTATTGAATAGAGATGTGTATGTGTGAGTTTACTGACACTAGCAAATTAGAGAGAGAATAAGGAGAAGCAGCTGTTTGCTATCAGAAGCAGAAAAAAGGTTTAAGATTTTCATCTTAACCTGATAGTTTTATGAACCAAGAAATGGAGTATTCTTATTTTTAGAGAAATGAAAATCTGATGTAAGAAATTCCCAGTTTCATAAAGGGGAAGATATTTCTCATTTAAAGAGAAGCTTATTTATGTTTGTAATGGCTACTGACAGCACTTATTTGTGTAATCAATAGATGAGAGCCAGAGGGGTTAGTGGCATTTCTTCCATGCTTGATGTTGTGTTTTAAATCTTTGTGTGGATCAGGCCAACACTTTAACTGAAGGTGTTTCTGGTGACTGAATTATATTTGCTTTCATATCCACCCCTTTGCCTTCTATTGGGAATGCTATTTTGAGTCAAGAAATAGTAATTCTAACCAAGCCTTTGATCACAAGAAAATGTGTAAGAATTTACATATAATATACTGCAGTTATTCTATTTCTTTATCACGTGAACAGAGTATCTGTGTTCCACACAATTTCTACTTAACTTTTTTTAATTTACAGTGTTACAGATGAAACCTGTTTTGCTTTTCTTTTTTTTACTTTTATAATACTCTACAGTAATTCCAAGAAATCTGTTTATTTTTTAGAACATTGATTAAAGTAATTTATTCAGTGATAAATTCTCTCTGCTGTGGGCTCTGCCGGTCAATTTGACCAAATACCTGTAAGGTTTGTATCTAGTGAATACATGGTGCAGCAGCACACTGAGCTCACCTTAGATTATCCAGATTGCTCTCCTCTTGTAGCCATGTATTAAAGCTGTAATGCTACTTCCTACACAGTTGGTAGCACAGGTAGCCAACTTCAGCAACACTGCTCCTGAATCAAATTAACCCAAATATCACTTGAGGTGCAAGAAAGTTTGCTGAACTTAATTATTTTCTATTTTAAATGTAGGTATCTCAGAGCCTTTCTTAGATATACCAATCAGCAGAGGAAATAATCCAAACTCTAAAATCTTTTTATTATCTCTGCAGTCAGATCTAAGTAAGAATTGCTGCGACTTGAGCAGTCCTGTAGGAAATATGCAGACATCTTTGAAAGTTTCCATAAATGAATGAAACATGCATGTTTTTAACATGAACTTCATTCTCTACAGCTTAGTCTACAAATGACAACACACACTTGTGTTTTTATATGGTGGCACATATATCTATATACCAGCTGCAACCTTGACTTTGCTCTTCATTCAATACAATTATCTTTAATGTGGTGAAAATCAGCAAAAAATTTGGTTTCTCTTCTAGCATTCATCATAGTTTGATGAATTATTATAATGCACATCCTTGATTAGATCTCCAAGTGTGCCTTCACTGACTGTGGTGTGTTGATGTCAAAACTGACAAAGTGGGTAGAAAAACATGTTTTAACTTTGGTAAATATGACTGGCCTGTGCCTTCCTGCCACGTTTCCTCTGTCTTGCAAACGAGAGAGAAGCAGATGTCTGGCAAGAGCAGCTGCTCCATAGCAATTATCCGCAGTCCAGCTCAAGTGCTAAAGCACAAGCAGCATAAAGCAGCTTACTGCCTCCTCACAGGTGTGCTTATTTGTGGGTGCTGCAAAATAAGAGTCCACTCACAGGAGGTGACTTTAGGGTGTTTGGATCCTGGAAGGGAGGCAGGGAAGACTGAACTGGAAGACACAAGAGCCATCCTTTCTTTGGCTATTGGCAGCTGTTTGATTTGTGAGATCTTAGAAAATGTTTTAGAAAATGTTGTAAATGCTTTGTATTTTTTTTTAACACAAAAGTGTTTTTTTCTTGATTATTTTATGCAGTGGGGCAGAAAAAAAATAGAGAATTCAAGGCTTGGGTGAATGAATATCAAAGTTGTGGCTCTCTCATCATTATGTTTCTCAGAAAAGAAAGATTTCCTGCAGATCTTATTGACAGACACAAACATATTGGTCCTTCTGTGAACTTACTGCAGTCGAGGAAGAAGCCAAAGACTCAAGTAAGATATTAGGCTCTCCCTACTCTAAGGATTTCAGGAGTCCTGGACCAGCTAATGGCAACGGTGGGCTTCTTGGTGAAGTGGGAAGTGTTTAAGTGGGTTTACAATATTATCACTTTTAATGTGAAAAGACATATGGGCCATGGCAAATGGCTGCTGTATGAAGTGTAGCCTTGATAGGTGTAGTTCTGACTGCTGTAGATGTCCCTTGGTGAATTAGCCTAAATTGCTGAAAACTTTATCTTGAAGCTGGGTGATAGACGCTTGCATTGGACAGGGCTCCTCTGACTGTGGTGGATCATGGAGTTATTCCTCTCAGATTTTCCCTTTGTATAAAAGCAGGGGGAGCTTGGTGCCTCCCAGACTGTGCAGTGCTGTGAGCACTGTGTGGGCTGTGCAGACCCAGCTGATGCACGAGTTGTGCCTTTGTAGCACTGTTAGTGCCAGGGCACAGAGCACTCATGCAGCGAGTGCAGCACCCAGGGGCCCAACATCCCTGCAGTGCTCCTTCACTGCACCGAGGACAGACTGCCCTGCAGCCCAGGAGTGCAGCACCTGGGCCATGCAGTCCCTCAGTGTCTGAGCCTTGCTGTGGGTTTCATGGAAATACCATGCAGAAACCAGCAAGAGATGTCCCATGCCCTGAGTAACTCAAGAGAGTTTGGTGTTTGTGCTGGGATTTGGTACCAATGCATCAAACACAGGATTTCTTATGGAAAATTATCACCTGGACAAATCCCCGAAGAATTAATAAGATCTTACGAGATTATATCTGCTTTTGGATTAATGATTTTTTAATTGTTATTACTGTATTTCTGGTTATTGATAATTATAATTACTGGTTTCTGAAGTTATGCAGGGATCATTGTAGTTAATGGATTTGTAGGTGTGAGCTTTGAACATTGTGTATGATTGTGTTGCAGCTGTGAAAGACTGCCACATCTGGTGAAATCCATTCTAGAATGTGTTTTAACACAACAGACATTAACATTTGTCTGTTACTGTACAATCAATGAGTTTTTAATAAATGAAATTAAATTCTAGTACACCTAGAAAGAACTAATTCCTCTGCTAAAACCCCCTTAAATAAAGAGTGCCGAATGTATATGTGCTCTAGGGATTTTATTTATTACTGATAGGGATTTTTAATATTTCTTTCATGCATTCAAAATTCTGCATATGCCACAGTAGGCATTCAATAAAAAAGAGAAATGTTGCACAAAGTTATTATGACATTTGAGCACAGAATATGGATGCAGATTCAAATAACTTAGCCCTTCTTACTTGCCAAATGTTGTACATTTGCTGAAAAAGGAAAAAACAGATCTAAGAAGTGAACATGTACAGTGCAGGAAATTACACACCTGCATCTCCTGCATGAGGCTGATAATTAGAGGAGAGCACTGGCCCTGAACCAGTTTCCTTCTAAGTCATTGGTAAACAACTAGTAAAAATTTTCACTGACACTATGAAAATGCATGGATCAGTTGGAAGATAAATTTCTCATCATTCCATGGAGTTGCCATATTTTCATTGTGTACCTGTTCAATAAAATAAAACCAAAAAAGCAGTGCTGACACTGGCTGTGTGAATGCCTGCACTTTTTAAATACCTATGTGTTTGGACTGCTACTGAAAAATAGTTTTCTCCAAGACAAGCCTGGTATGGAGGCATTGAAATTAATCTCCAGGAGTAGGAAATAAACTGTGTGGATTTGGGGTGATGGATCAGTCCTCAACTTGCTTCTTTACATTAGTCAAATACAATAGCAGAATAATGAACTTCTCTGCAGAGACGACATTGGTCCATAGTTCTAGTCCTAGGTCACCACTTTTAGCACTGAATTTGGAGCAGAAGGATGTTTTCATGCCTATCTGAATTGACAGCCAGCTGAAAATGTCCAGATGTTTTGGCTTTGCATGAAGTGTCTAATTTTTGCCAGCTGCCCAAAATAATGCACCCCCTAAAGTCTAATGTCTCTCTTATAAATACAGCCTGGTAATTTTTGGAGAATAGTTAATTGATTTAATTCCATCAATATCTTATATTCTGTTAGAGAAAGACAAATTATTTCTCTTGGAGATTATAACAGTTCAAAAATAATTATTCAATTTTTTTCACTTCCTGAGGTCTTTATTTTTGATATCTCATCCCTTTTACCTTTACCTCTGTTAACACATAGGACATGGAATACTGGTGTCTTCTTTTTCAAGCGCCTGACTGAATTAGTCTCTGTACTCCCATGTCACTAACAAATGCTGTTTCCCTGCAGGTGAATCATAAGATCTCCATCACCCCCAATAACACCACAGTAAGATCACACTCTCTATGTTACCTTGCTTGAATGCAAAGGCTTTGGTCCAGTCTGACAATGAGCTAAAGATCAAACTTTGCAGTGAGCACTGGTTTGAGAAAGGAATTAAATAAAATAATCCCAGGAGTTCCCTTTTGGCCCAAAACACTGTGATTCTAGTGTTTCTTGAAAACATGAGCTGATGGACTGCAGCGTGCTTATTTTCTTTTTGCTAAGACTATGGCTGAAATAATGGGTTTATATTGTGATGTAAAAAGGAATAATATGGTAAATGATGCTCCAGTTAGCTCTAGAACCTAAAAATGATATTTTGAAGTGAAACCTTATATTGGAAAGATAGATTTAAGTGCACAAGAAGCCATACTTAACATGTTTATCTGCAAACTGTCCAGTCTAGAGTACTATCTGTTAGATTATGGGTAGTGCATTAGACTTAAAGCAATTGGGAAAAGCAGTGATTTAACCAACACTGTCCCAAAAAACCCAACCCAGACAGATGTAGCCCATCCATGTATGCTCTGTCAGAGTTGTTTATGTTGATTTTCATACTGAAAACTGATGTTTCAAATGCATATCAAATATATACATTAGATTTCAAATACACTCAACCAGATATGTGGAAGAAGGAAATATGTTTTTCCTTCTCAGAAAACAGTAAATGAAATAATCTCATCATTTTACATGGCAAGCTGGGCTTCCTTTAGGTTAAATATTTTCACAGTACTCCATGGCAGGCACAAAGAGAGCTGGATCCTGAGCTCAGTGCTTCAGGGTGATGCCAAAACTGAAAGGCCTGATCAAGGCCTCTCTTAGTAAAGGCTTAACCTTAAGCTTATGGTCAGTGTTCAGTGGGTTAGTCACAGCTAGTCATGTCCTTCAGTGTTTCAGCATGTCAGAAAAACCGTAATCTGCATTTTAAAATAGACCTGTAAAGGCAGTGTTAGAAAAGGAATAATTTAGCTCTGGTCTGGTGGGTGTGTCTAGTGCTTTCTTACCTCACCTTTCCTATGACAGACTTTGCCTGGTCCTGCAGCACGATGTTAATAGCCCTAATCAAATCGCAAGACCAAAGTAAATTTTAATTGCACTATCATGCAATTCCAGATTGCATGGAAGTGCCATTTTGTTCAATATGAATATCTCAGATAGATTGCCTATGGGAAAAGGAAAGGCTGGATATGCAAAGCCTGAGGAGTGGCACTCCCGTGTTAGTTGGTAGCTGATCGGCAAATAAAGTCTGGGCCTGTCACTTTTGTGTCTTTAAAAGGGGATCTGATGCCAGAGAGGTTTCTCCTCTGCTGTACAGCCCTGATTTTTGTCTCACAGGAGAAAACAAATTCCAGGAAGTTTGGGGCTGAGTGAAACCATGCCTTGTGTTGTATTTGCCTTTATCCTTGAAATATACTGGCAGCTCTGCTTAGTAAATCTAGTCAGAAATTATGGTTAATTTAATCATATATAAATTTTCCAAAGAATCAATGGAATTTATCACAACAGACCTCCAGTTAGATCTCATAGTTGTGCTCATGAATAGCCTGTGAACATTGTTGCAGCTGGCTGTCTGGCTGGGTGGTTCAGATGTGCAACCTTCAGAAGTCATTCAGGCAAAAGTGTGGTCTCTGCTAACGTTTCACAGCCTGTTCAGCATTAACTCTCCTCACAACTGCCCAAAGACAAGCACCTCCCAACAGGAGCTAGCAGGTGACCGGAGCACGGGGCTGTCCATCCGCGTTTCAGCAAATTTTACTGAGACGACAGGGCACCTTCATTTTTCCTTCCCTCGTGTGTTTAGGAAGCTTGATGGCACCAATGTGGAGGAGGAGCCCCTGGAGCTGACGGCGGAGGGCCGGCCCGTGGCGGCAAGCGGGCGCCAGGCCGCGCCGTGCGAGTGCCACTGCTGCGGCCTGCCCAAGCGCTACATCATCGCCATCATGAGCGGCCTGGGCTTCTGCATCTCCTTCGGCATCAGGTGCAACCTTGGCGTGGCCATTGTGGAGATGGTCAACAACAACACTGTCTATGTCGATGGAAAGCCAGAGCTGAGGGTGAGAAAATGGTTTCCTTTCACTGCTCTGAGCAGATCCCGCTGTGAAATCACCCAAATGCCACATAGCAAGGTCCTGTGTATGCACAGATTATAAAAGCAGAATGAGGGAGACACCTCAGTGTTAATGCACATAGATGTGCAGTCATTTAATTCCTATTTATGTGATGAAGTCACATGAAAAACCTTCAAGATCTGAGGATTTGCAGTGTCACAGAGAGGGTTTAAGTACCTGAAATGGGAACTGAATTTGCATGTCTCTCAGGTTGCTGATCTGTCAGCTGTAGACAGATTTTGCTGTGGTGGCAGAAGCTTTTGCTCTTTACACTCTCTCAGGGAAATGTGCTCTGATGCTGCTGCAGAAGGAATTAGCAATTATTTTATGTAGGGCTGCAGCCACTACATTCATATCAGTGGATAATTCTCAAGACCTTAAAGCAGTCACTGGCAATAAGACATCAGGTTTCTGACAGCATAGATTGTTGTTAGGAGCTATTAAGAGCTAGGTGCCAAGCTGTTTTCAAATTTGCAGTGGATGGCATGTGGTCCATAGCAGATCCTACACAGCTTTATCTCAATGCACCCCAGCAGGTGCATCCAATCCATACCACAGCATTCCCCATCCTCCCTCAGTATTTGGCTGTGATGTCAAGTGTACATTTGTGGATTTCATTCACTTAAATCTCTACATTTGCTGTACTTGTTGACTTATTTTTGGATATCTTTTGAATGTTTTTGGCCTAACAAATTCATAGGAATCTTGACTCTTGAATGAAATGCTGTGCAACTATTCATCAGCTTTTCTCCTACACTTTTTAACTTTTGGTAAAGAAGAGTGCAGAAAATGTCTATCATAAATTTCTAATGTTAAAATATGCCTGTTTCCATGACTCATGATCATAGGAGCAATGCTTAGACTTCCTGCTGAATTTGTATTTATTCAGTCTGATCTCTGCTCCCCATGGTCCTGCTGGGACTTCCAGGTTCTGTACTTAAGCAAGAGAAAGTATGTGCCTGCATAGGTTGGGAAGCTCAGAAGAGGCAATTTCAGAAAACGGGAGTATATTTCTCCCACAATCTAAACTCATAGGGTTTGGATATGAGCATCTTCTGAATCAGGAGGAACCTTCTTCCATATCTTATGGTGTTTCTGTCTTCAGAAATTAACACTGCCTAGAAACTGAACTGGAAATTGCCAGTAGAAAGTTAGGTGTTTAAACAGAAGTGCTTCACTTCAGGAAAGTGGGACACATCAAAATGAGTACTGATGGGGAAGGAAACCCTTTAGCCTTCTGTAAACATGTCTGGCTAATTAATGCCATCTGGCTGTAGGTCAAACAGTGAGCTGTTTTTCAGTTTGCTTCTTCGTGAGCAAAAAATCAGTGTAGTGGGAAAAACTGTTTTTCTTTAACATGCAGAAAGTAATACCGAAAAAAGAGATGTCAATGCTTATCACTACAGCTGCCAGTTCTGTGTGGTATTTTAGTGAAAACTGGCTACTCTGGCATCACTTCTAACAAAAGATAAACTAGTCACTGGCTAGTGTTACCTGGTTTTATTTTCAGATTGCTTTGTCTTCAGATATTCTCCCCGCCTCCAACTCTTTTCTGCCCCATGCCATTTGATGCTGACAGTGGAGGATCAGAGCTGGGCCCTGACAGGGAGAGCCATGAACAAATCTGACCAGGAAATAAATCAACTCAAAGGCTTTAAGCAGCCTTGATAAGCTTGGGAAAATGGATACGTCCATTGAAAGTTATCAGGTCCTTCTTATAACTCTGGGCAGTCTTGAAAGCAAAGGCTTCGAGTTTAAGGAGCCCAGGGAGAAGCAGTGGCAAGTGGCAAAGTTGAAGGTCCAGCATTAGGTGCTTTATGGCTGAAACCTTTCCCATTCCTAAGAGCCAAAGCAGTAATCTCACAGGGGAATTGAACATCCTTTTGCCTTAACTGGAGGCTTTCAAGCCCAGCAATCCTGAGCAGCCAGTGTAGAGAGGCTTCATTTGGAGCAGGGTGACTTCTGTGTGACTTGTAAGCAGCAGTTACCTCACAATGAGTATGCTTTATCTTGCAGCATGTGTCCCATTTCCTTTACAGACAGCCCAATTCAACTGGGATCCAGAGACTGTAGGACTCATTCATGGCTCTTTTTTCTGGGGTTACATTGTGACACAAATTCCAGGAGGGTTCATCTCAAACAAATTGGCTGCTAACAGGTAAGACAACAACAAGCAAATGAATTAAGCTTTAGAGTCTGACAACTGTTTTACACTGTGTAAATGGAAATTACTAAAATAGCAAATTAGTGCTTCAGAAACGCACATCTGAGGCTGAAAATTCTGTATTTATCAAGAATCATTAATAATAATAATTTATTAAAAATTATTTCTGAGGACAAGACTTCCATTATGGGTCTATTGTTGATTTTTTCAATTTAACTTGTTTATCTCAAATATTTACACATTTCTTCTCTAAACAATGCTTTCTGGAGAGTTCAAGGAAAATCACACCTAATTCTTCCAACAATGTTTGAAGCACTTTTTTTTAAGAAGTTGCCTTAGTGCTCCTTACCTCAACACCAAACAATGGTTTTCCAGCAGTGTTTAGTCTTCTCCTTCAACAGTCCACAGTCCCTGTGGACTGAAGCTGGGAATAAAGAAATTACTTAACTATTTATGATCTGAATTGACAAATCTATCCTCATGCACACAAATATCCTTGCCAAGGTTGGATATAGTACTGACTGTAATTAAGATTGCATAGAACTTCTAATAGAGCCTCCTGATTTCTGCTTGGTGAAGTCTGAGAATCTGTACAGATTTTTTTTTATGATCAATGTGTTTGTCAGCCATTTTTTTTTAAATTCAACTGCTTTTGAAAATGTGAATAAGAAAAACTAGTTAATTTTGTCAATGTTAACTTTGATTTTGGACTTTACATCAAAAGGTCTTCAGAACTTTGAGTATTATCACAAGAGAGAGGGTTGTTGTCCGAAGACAGCTCGTTGTGAATGAGCTCATGAGATGTGCATATTAAGGGTACTTGGGATCTACAGATTAAAATAAAAAAAAGATGTCTGGTACTAACTTTGTTCTCTGCAAACAAGATGTGACTTATCTACAAATAGTGTCAGAATTGGAAAGGGTCTTTAAAACCAGTTTTATGTTGTACTTTGCCCCAAATCAAAGTACTTTGCTTTCTGCATTCTGCAAAGAGCTATGGGGGTTACAAGACTGCCTGGATGTTCTTCCCATCCATATGCCCTTGTGGAAATTTCTCCAGAACAGAATCATCCCACAGAATTGCCCAGACGGTTCAGTCCTACTCTGCTCTGTCCATAACCAAAAGTTACTCAGAGTTTGGTTTGCACTGCTTCTTCACACTGTTCTCATCCTCAATTATTTATTTCTCTACCACATAACAGTGCCTAGGCACAATATTTTTCCATCTGCCAAGTAAGCCAAACAAATTAGCCAAGCTTAATAACTTCTCCAGCCTTTCTAGTCTTGCCACCAGCTTTTGCAGCAGAAGGGCTCCAAAACACAGATGTGCACACTGCTGGCTGAATAATTCAGCATATTATTAGTTTAGCTTTTGCTTCCTTAATTTACTTGCAAGCAGTAAAATAATCATGTTTACACCATAACTTGATGTGTTCTGTCAGCAGAATGTTCCTTAAGTACAGGCTGCTCACAAGCACAGAAAGCTCTGCATTTATCCCTGTGAGAGTTTCCAACTCAGTCTAATGCTATGCTATAACATCACTATCCCCATGAGAGCTTCCAACCCAATCTAAAGCTATGCTATAACATCACATTATGGATTTGCCCATCATAACTAGGTTTAGAAGTAGAATTTGCTGAGGAACAAAAATAGCTCAAGAGCTGAGCTCAAAGAGAATTTCTATTTGCAGTAATAGGATTCACTAAGTCCATGTTTTTTCTGTATTCCTCATTTACCCAACCAATTTCAGCTTAGGTAGGTTCACTAGTGGTGCCAAGTTTCAGTTTCAGTTTCAAGGGTTATTTGCTAAGACACAGGGCAGAAAAACAGGGGTTCTGTGGCCAATGAACCTACCAGCCCTAGAAAGAGGAAAAACTTTCTTTTGTCCCAGATGCACTCTGAAAATGAGATTCTATGCTAATATTGACCTTATAGATTTAGGCAAAGACTCCTTTGCCACTTGTTTAAACTGTGCAACCTTGAACATACCTACGGACAACCCACCCCAGGCACTTCTCTAATGCACATAATTATCTGTGATAGTGAGGGATTCAAATGGATCTCATAGTGGCTGAAAATATTGAGTGCTTTATGGGTTTGCACCAAACCCCTCTAACACTACGTAATTTACTCAATACTTTACCCAAATTGATGTAGTCTGCATTCCACCAAAAAGTTTATCAACCATTTATTGACACCATCCCTTTAACTTGGTGCTTATCCTCAAACACACACCTAAATGTGATGGCAGAATTGCTTGGTGGATGCATGAAACACAAGGCACCTCTTGATACCAGTTTTCAGGAAGAGCACCCTGCTGGGCAGAGGAGCGTGTAGCTGTTTGGATCCAAAAGTGGCAGCTGCCCAGGAATTGTGGTAGTGAGGACAGAAGAATATGTGAATGAATTGAAAAAACCTGGAATATTTCTTGTCAAAGTGGAGACAAACTTCTTTGGAATAAATGGCAGTGAATTGATAAAAAGATGCTGCCTCTGTGGAAACAATACTCAACCCTTTAAATAGTAGCAGAAGAGTGACTGGTTCTAATTCCTTATAAATGATGCATTTACAACCTAGGGATATTAAGAGTTGGCATTAAAAGAAGTAGCAGAGATTGGAAACTCAGTCTTTAGAGATAGCTGTTTAGATAATTAAACATGTTCTCTTTGTTACAGTTTCTTCTTTCACATGGTTATTAATTCACATGGTTTGCTGTAGTTCCCTGAGTCAACAGTGTTATGATAACAGACCTGATATTCCTATTAGTGGTAAGAAAGCAAAACGCAGAAGTCTTTTCTTCAGGGATCAAAACAGAGAGATAATACTTATTTCTCAGTTAAATGTTTACTTGACTTTTAAAGCAGTCTCCTAAATGTCAAGATATGACTGTGGGCTTTGTATTCCAATTCATATTTTCAGACTGTTTTCTATATAAATCAGTTCCTCTGTCACTTAGAGAAGTGACAAAGGAACTGATTTATATAGAAGCCTGCTCAGCTTCTTTGCTTTTGTTTGCTTATCTGTTTAGTGCTTTCTTGTCACTCAGATAATGAGCTCTCTAGGCGTGGGTTGTTGCTTTTGTCAATAGGTGTAGAGAATTTAGCTAAAACAGTGTTGTTCTTTGACTGTAAATTTTTCATGCTATAACACAACCATTAACCCTACTGTGAATAAGATCAGACACAAAAATGAAGTCACATATATTTCCTGTGAACAAGTTTTCAGAGACTGAAATGCAAACAATTTAAATACATATTTTAAAGAAAAAGAATTGTAACAAAATATTTTAAAATAAGTTTATAAATATTTATAAAGTGGAACATGAAAACACTTCTGAAGAATAGATAATAATTTTATTCCCTTTCATGCTACTTTTCTCCATAGGGTATTTGGTGCAGCTATCTTTCTAACATCTACACTGAACATGATCATCCCTTCTGCAGCAAGAGTGCATTATGGCTGTGTGATGTTTGTAAGGATTCTTCAAGGTTTGGTGGAGGTAGGAGCACACACCATTTTGATCCTTTCAAACTGAGTTTGATTTTGAGATTTGATTCTATAAGTCATAAGATCTCTTTTGATCAGGGTTTCTCATCAATATATGGTTTTACTTGCTGCTCATTTTGAGGTTGTAAATTATACTGATTATATTTCTAAGTTTACTTAAAGAAAAATGTATATTTCTGGTGCTGCAATTTGAGTTATTTTAGTTTTCTTGTGCCATCAACTGCATATACTAAACAGTGTTTTTACCGCAGAACATGTTACTCTTCAGGTAACGGGTAATTCAGATTAGTGTGACAACTTCATACTCAAGCAGTCGAGTTCTTCCAGACTTACCTTACCCTTCCTGTACCATTCCATGGTGACAAACAGCTAGGCAGTAGGGATAGCATCAGCAACTGCTTCAGGTGGAATGCAGTGAAAGCAAATCATGTGATGTGTGAAATGTCTGCCAGGGCGTCACGTACCCAGCCTGCCACGGGATGTGGAGTAAGTGGGCCCCGCCGCTGGAGAGGAGCAGGCTGGCTACCACTTCATTCTGTGGTGAGTCCATGGGCCGGTATGGTTCATGTAAGCATGTGTCCTTATTAGATTTATTTTATGAATTTCATTATTTGAAGGAGTTGCACAGACACTCTGCCCTTTGCTACAATCACCTTGTTCCCTAAACTTAGGAACTTGTGAGTCCTTTCTTGTTTAATATGCCATCATTTTATCATTTCAAGCCAATACTCAAAATGGCTCTCATAATAAACTGAGTCTAGAGGTTCACATGAGAGAAATTATATTGTATTTTTTTTTATTTGCATCATCCTTAGAGATTCCATTTATTATACATACTCAATGGATGCTTCTAAACAAGCACACATTTAAAAATTATCTGAAATTATCTTCATTACTTTAGGGTGGTTGTTCAATATACTGCAGCAGAGGTGATGTAACTTCTCGCCAGCAGCTGCCCTGCTTCATTCTGAGTTATGATCAGACATGTGCTTTGCTCTCTTCTCTGTGTCCCTTTCCAATGCTGACAGCTGAAGATGAATGTCTGTAGGAGAAAATGTTCAGTAAAGATGTAAAAGTCACAGGAAAAAAAAATTCTGTCCATCAGCAGTAGAGTTGTATGGCTGGGGAAAATACAGCACTAAAAAAAAAAGATAGAAAATAAAAGGAAGAGTGAAGCAAGTGGAAAAAACCACATGTTTGTATATTATGGGAATTTTGTTTTTACTACAGATGGCTTCAGGTTTTAATTATTTAGGTGTTTTCACTTCCAGCAGAAGAAAAGATCCAAAGAAAAGCCTCTCCACTCAATGTTCCCTCTGTGAAATTTCTAGCATGGGATCTCTAGAGAAAGATCCATCCTTCAGCTTGACATCCATTTTAGTACTACAGGTCACTGATCCTTGCACTTGAAAGGTGCATAGGAGCAATGGAAAAATTAGGAAAATCCAGGTTAAGCAGGTTCCTGGTTTTTCTATCTACATTCTGGCCTAGGGCTTTTCTGTAGGAAAGCTGTAGGAAAAATTAATTACATGAAGATGAGGGAGAAGGATCACTGTGAACCATTGCAAAGAAGTATTTGCTAATGACTGGAGCATTAACAAATGTTTATTAACAAAACATGCACTACTCTCAAAACCACAAGTATCTCATTTCCTAGAATAATTCAGAACAACACTCTTCACATATAAAGCCATTGGCACTGTCTTGCACTGAAACCTATTATCTAGATTGCACTTAAATACTCATCGCTTTCCACAAGACACTTAGAAATATATTTCACCAGTATTATGTATTTCCCAATCAGAAACCTTGGTACAGACCACATTTTTATCCTCTTTTATCCCTCTGTCAATATTTGCCTATTTATTCCAGCTGTTTGTTTATGTTGTTGGTATGAATTAAGCATGGTTCCACAGACTCAGGGTTGGTTTGAACACCCTCTCTGCTACCAGTGCTTGTATGGTCATGGGTGTAGGTCTATGACAAGAGCCTCCCAACATATCTGCAGTCATCAGGATTCCTCCATGAAACTTTTGAAACTCGGTCCATTATCTTCTCCAAATCTCACCTCACACACCACAGTGCCAGGTGGGATTTCCCACTAAGGAGCACACACATAGCTCATGTCTCTGCAGTTTTCTGTCATCAGTCTTGGATTTTCAAATCCTGTTTCCCTACAAGGCACAACTCTGCAAAAAGAGACTGCTGATGCATGAGGGGTCAGTGCTTCCTGTCATCCCAGTCAAAATTTTGCAGTTTCCATCCCATCCTCCAAGTTCATAAAGTCAGTCAAACACATCCTTCCAGTTCTGCTCTCATGAGCACCTGTCTGGATCATGTGCTCTGAGAGCTGGGCACACTACCACAGCTGACATGTTTTACTGATCTGTTTTCTCTTCAGGATCTTACGCAGGTGCGGTGGTGGCCATGCCCCTGGCAGGAGTGCTGGTACAGTACATAGGATGGTCTTCAGTCTTTTACATTTATGGTGAGTTGCCTAACATGAAGGACATCTGCCACTGGATCAGTACTGCCAGTAGTTTATTAAAACCTGTCTAACAAGGACGGATCAAAGTTATTTTGATGATTGGAGAGGTTGCAAATGGGTGCTCCAATTTATTCCCCGCTTTTTTCAGATTCTGAGAGCTTTCACTTTGTAATCATCTGTTACAAAAGGTTGTAAAATTGTAATGACCAGGCTGCAGCCCATGGTCACCCAGTGACAGGATTGGATGCAGTTAAAAAGGTTCCTCTTTGCAAGCACAAGCACTTGTGTGGAACCTGTCCCAGAGTGCACACTAACAGCAAAAGTTACAGCAAATGCTGCTGACAGGGAGCCAAATGGACCTGAAAACTTCTGCCCTGAGAAATCTTCCCCATGCTGCCCACCTTTAATAAAGCAGTGCCACCTTTACAAAATGGTCCCATGGGTATGGCCTTGTGGCTGATCTGTGGTGCCTCATTCTTCCCCTCAGAGTGTATGGCAGAGGTGGCTGCAACCAGCCTTGCACATTGGCAGCCCAGTTAAAGTGGGTTTTCTCTGTCTTCCCCAGAAATACAGGGCACAGCACAAGATTTGCCATTTCCACCTTACAGTGAAGTCCCTTCTTGCAGATTCCCACCACTTTATGGCCCATCTGCTCTTTTTTTCCCTAGGTCCTACAGAGAGGTTTTTTCCTGCCTTTTCTTTGCCCCATGCATAGAAATAATAAAAGTGCCAAAATGCTCAAATGCTTTGCAAGCAGGCACAATATACACAAAGTTAGTTGCCTTATTTTGTTACTTCCTGGGCATAATTTCTTTGCAGGTTTTATTTAACTGGCATTTGAAATAAACTTCAAGGCTTGCAGATACTGAAGTGCAGTTTTATTGGCTTTGAAAATCAAGTTGCTTTTCCTGCCTCTACAGGAATGTTTGGGATTGTTTGGTATGTGTTTTGGCTGCTTCATGCCTATGAGAGCCCTGCTGTGCATCCAACAATAACCAATGAAGAAAGGATATATATAGAAACAAGTATAGGAGAAGGAGCCAGCCTAGCTAATGCAAGTGTAAGTAAAAAAAGGCTTTCCTTGTTGTCATTTGTGAGCACTTTGCAGAAGACGAGCATGTGACTGGATGGATACTGTTAGCAGGCTTTTCTTTTCAAGAAAATTACAGAATCAGACTCTTGCAGGGAGTACAGGAAAGTACTGGATAAGTACAGGAAAACTTGTAATGCTGTTTAAACTCTTGGGTTATGGAGATCCTCTGAGCTAGGGAGGGAAGGGATGGGTTGGGAGGGGGAACCACACATTCTGATCTCCTGCTTTTGAGTAATTGTCATGCTTGTTCTAAAAAATAATCATGGATTTTGCTAAATAAGAATTTGACTGCAGATATTAAATTATCCAGCTGCCTTTTGAACTCCTGTTAAGGATGATTACAAATCTAATAGCTTAAGGACTGGGTTTCTGCCCTGCTCACTCTCACAGCAGCTCAGATCCTTTAAGACTTCTCATCCTCTCTCTGAGAAGATCCTGGAAACTTTGAGTTAAAACCTATTTTCCCATCAAATTTCCCTCCGTTCCCTTAGGCAACTTTTTTTGCCAGTAGTGAAAAACAAAGGTGTTTCTTGTTCATTCCTAGCTTTCAGTTTTGAACATTCTAGAACCAAGTAACTCCAGGTTTTTCCTCTACATGTTTTGGGTAGCAGCCTTGTTGGGAGTGTAAAGTACCAGACTGTCTTTTTGGGCATGCGTCTGAAATTCGGCTGATCAAGTCTTGGCTGGAGACACACACACACACTTATTCCAGGTCATGGATTTTCCTTGCAGTACAATGGTTTTTCTGCAGAGAAAACTGGTACCAACTTCATGGGTGCACACACAACTACAGGCATACCATGGCCTGTAGAACACAATTAACATTTTTTTCAAAAAAAGGGAGAATGTCAATGTGTATAGCCATAGCTACAGTTCTCAGCTTCTGATTGGAATTCTATTAAAAATCAATAGGTCTCTGCAATATGTTTCCTGCTGTATGGAGTACTAGAGCATAATACTAATTGAAAATGCCAAAAAAGCAAGTTACAGGCCTTTTTTTTCTGAATTGAACTAATTAGGTTGAAGCAGGTAGCTGCTTGTTGCTGTGCTACTGCATGTGTCTTAGCTTGGATAACCCTTTTTCCCCACTCTTTTCAACAGAATGTCTCAAAGTGCATCAGCCAAAAAGTGGGGATGGCACAAGGTTTTCTCTAGTTTTCTTTGATTCTTTTACTGCTCCTGTTATCCCACTAGCAGGATTCCAGAAGATCTCAGGTAATTTCAGTAAGCAGGGCAATAGCAGTGCAGTGTCCACCTTTAACATCCTAACTTCTAAGAAGGATTCTCTACCTCGTTTTTGCCAGCAATTCAAGTGATATATTTCACTTGCATTTTAAGTGATCTGTGATGTAAGTTGTATGCAATGTATCTAATAGACTTGATAATAAAAGATATTGGTTCTTTATTTTGCCTCTATCTACCCAAATTTTTGGGGATTTTTTCCTTTAGAAATTTAGTACTCCATGGAAGAGATTTTTCACTTCAATGCCAGTTTATGCAATCATTGTGGCAAACTTCTGCAGAAGCTGGACCTTCTACTTGCTCCTTATAAGCCAGCCTGCTTACTTTGAAGAAGTCTTTGGATTTGCAATAAGCAAGGTAAATGTATGAGAATAAGCATACCATGCAGGCATACCATGGCCTGTAGAACACAATTAGGAGATGCAGCAGGAGAGGTTCAGGTTCAACATCAGGAAGGATTTCTTCACTGAAAGGGTGGTTAAATATTGGAATGGTCTGCCCAGAGGGGAGGTGAACATCATATCTGGAGATGTTAAAGAAATAACTGGGCATGGCACTCAGTGCTATGGTTTGGTTATTTGAGGAGAACCAGATAGACCTGGAATCATTACAGTAGATTATTCCTGCTATTTGGCATGACACGCTTCTGCTGACCTGACAGAAATAAAAGTATGTGAGCATGAAATGATTAGCAAAAGGAAAGGATGGAGAAGTTGTTTTGGGAAATAGTTGATTTAAAGCCCCCACATATCGTGAAAAACCAGTAAATGGAAATGTACATTTTGTTTAGTGTTGACCGTTCAGCATTTAACCAGGTAATTTTTATCCTCTTCTTGATTTTTGTGACTTTTCATTAGCTATGAAGATCAAATTCTTTATAGGTTTATATTCCGTGCCACCACCATTTCATTAAAATCAGAATTGTTACACTTCCTCTTTAGAGCATGAATGAGGAATACAGAATAATTGTTTTAGAAAAGTTTTTAAAACTCTTTAATTTAGCATACGTACTTGCTATGTGGTAATTATTTTCAAGCAAGTCTAAGGCTGATAACAAAGAACATCATTATTTATCTGTTCTGGGAGCACTGTGTGCCCAGCTTCTGCAAGAGAAGCAATGGTTGTGCCATGGTAGCAATGACAGTCTAAATGGCCAAGTACAGCATGGAGATGAAGAGGGATATTAAGAATAGGGGATTAAGAGTGATATCTGTTTATTCTGAGCTGCTTTTCATTAATGCTAGAGTTGCATCTCTGTGAACTCACTAATTTAAAACCAGTGTAAAACCAACTGTCAAAGTAATGAGGTTGCACATTGCTGAAAGTAAACTCAAACTTCTCATTAAATTACTGCTTCAAAGAAAATCTTCTAGAAGATGACATACTGATCACTAAAACTCTGTCTCAGGGGTTGCACTGACTCTGATCCTATTTGACATCTTCATTAATGACCTGGATGATGCAGCAGAGTGTACCCTCGGCAGGTTTGGAGATGACACAAAATTAGGGGCAGTGGCTGCTACTGCAGGGTAGTGCTGCTGTGTAGAGGGGCCCTGGCAGGCTGGTGAAGCAGGCTGACAGGAGCCTCATGGAGCCCAATGAGGGAAAGTGTAAAGCCCTGCACCCGGGGAGGAACAAGCCCATGCACCAGTCCATGTGGGAATATGCCCAGCTGGAAAGCAGCTTAGCAGAAAAGGACCTGGGGGTCCACCAGGCTGGACATAAGCCAGCTGTGTGTCCTTTCAGTAAAGACTAATGGTATCCTGGGCTGCATCATACAAAGGCCACCAGGTAAAAGGAGGTGATATTTCCCCTCTATATAGCACTGGTGAGGGCACACCTGAAGTACTGTGTCCAGTTCTGGGCTCCACAGTGCAAGAGAGACAAGGACATACTGGAGAGAGTCCAATGAAGGAATGGAAATATTTCTCCTATGAGAAAAGGCTGAGAGAGCTGGGACTGTTTAGCCAGGAGAAGAGAAGGCTCAGCAGGGTTCTCATCCATATGTACAAATATCTGAGAGTGTAAAGATGATGAAAATAGGCTCTTTTCAGTAGTGCTCTGGGCACGAACTGAAACATGGGAGGTTCCTTCTGAACATGAGGAAATACTTTTTTGCTGCAAGGAGGACTGTGTACTGGAACAGGCTTCTCAGAGTCCTCAGATCCTTTGATCTTCATTGCTAATGGAAAGCCACAAAAAGAGGACAAAAATTACCTGGTTACCTGGTTGTGGAATCTCCATGCTTGGAGATACTCAGGAGCTGTATGGACAACATTTCTGGGCAACATTCTCTATGCAATCCAGCTTGAGCAGAAGGAGGGTCCTTTCAACCTCAACAATTCTGGGATTCTGGGAAAATGAATAAAAGGTGAACATCAGTTTGTAGGCTGTAATCCCACAAGAATAAAAAGAAATCAATGTTTTTACATTTATGATTATTTAATTATTTGTAAAATTATTTCATGATGTCAGGTTTTATGCTGTATGGTCTTCAGTCCCTATGCAATGTGCAGGTGCTTCCTTCCTTTACACAGAGGCAGGAAGCAGAGATTGATTTGTTGTTCAGGAAGGAGATCCTTGAGAACAGAAATAACAAAAATATAAAAACGCAGTTGAAAACCAAGATAAAGCACTCCAGTATCAGGACAAATGACAGGGCTTTGTGATGTCTACAATAGAATTTAACATAAACAGTCTTCTGTGCAACTCTTTAGAGTAACCATGAGTACTTGGGATATCGCATGGCATCTCTAAGGTGAGATTCTCACTTGTGCTCTGGTTTCCCCTCCTGGGCCACAAGGAGATCTTTCTTCCCTCACCCAGTTTTAAGCACCTGCTGTAATCAGATAAAATTATCCAGGGGAAAAGAAATGAAGCATTCATTATGGTTCCTGTTCTCTTGCCTCTAAATCTTGAAGGAGAAATGACAGTTAAGCACGCATTTGTCTAATTGCAGGTTGGCCTTTTGTCTGCAGTTCCTCACATGGTCATGACAATCATTGTGCCCATTGGAGGGCAGCTAGCTGACTTCTTACGGAGCAGGAAGATCTTAACCACTACCACTGTAAGGAAGGTCATGAACTGTGGAGGTACTATTGGATTCTGAAAATATGGCATTTCAATGGTGTGCTGCAGTCAGTCCAAGTATCATAGTTTTGCCCAAGTTTAACTGTAATAAGAGACAATTTACTCAGGATTGCATTTATAGCTGGTTAATCTGAAGCGTTAAGTGGAGAGCTGATGCCTCATGACATAAATCCTTACTTATATGAGCATGCTTTAAAAAAGGGAGGAGACAAGAAGTCTGGTTAATAATCGAATAGGCAATAGCATAGTATGATCAAATAGGCCTCATCCTGCAAACTCATACAAAGTTAACCCTGTATCATGGTGCTGGAGGGACCCTTTCCCAATGGATATATTCTTGAAGTAACTGGCCATGTTCCCATTTGCTACTCCCAGCAGAGCCCACTGACAAGTTTAGACTGGAAGGTTTAGGGTGGGGGTAAAAAGTGAAAGATGAACAGGAAAATTTTAACCTAGCATGAAGTAATTTGTTTCCAATTCCATCACTGAACTGAAAAATCAGTGACATGTATGGTTGATATTGAATTAGAGAAAAGATTTCAAGCCAGACATCCTATGGAGTAGTTAGTTGCCCTCTGCCAATTGCTGGCTTGCATTATTTATAGATGGCACAGACTCCTTGAAATAGAGATGCCTGCAGCCAGTGATATCACATAACTTGGCTATGCATCTTCAGAAAGGATGGTTAAATTAATTGTATTTTCAGGGCATATTAATAGTGTCATTAAAACAACAAAACAGAAGAGTTGTAATGTTACATATTAGAAAATATTAATTTCCAATAATGGCAGAGACTGAAAGTTCCCTGTGATGCTCAGGGATGTCCTGTTGTGTTGGTAACACAGTTGTACGTAAAATACTCTTTTGTTCCATTTACCAAGAAATTCTTGTATCACTACAACCATGTGAAGTTAAAGGCAAGTGTTTTTCTTCTTTCACTCAAATGTTTATGGGTTTGTGAATTTTTCTGCTCTTTGCACAGACTTGCTTTCTCAATTTTCTTCCTGTATTGCTCAGTGAATACAGTGAATTAACTTCACCAATGGTTTGGGTCATGTATACAGCAGTGAATGAGGAGAAAAAAAGAATATATTCTCAAACAATAAATATACAAATACTTCTGCAAATGCACAAAGCTCCCAGTTGTGTTCAAGAATAGCTAAAAGATACAAAAAAATTTTCTCTCATTTTAAGCTGCTACTCTGGATAGTGCTTATTAGTATTTTCATTGCAACTAGAAATTTAAATGTAATTCATTCTCATGTGTTTCATTGGAAGGCTTTGGGATGGAAGCAACCTTGCTTTTGGTGGTTGGTTATTCTCACACAAAAGGTGTGGCTATTTCCTTTCTGGTGTTAGCAGTAGGCTTCAGTGGCTTTGCAATTTCAGGTAAGAATTAATCTTATTCTTGCTTTTACTATTCATGATAAAACTGATGTTATTATCCTCACTGTTCTTACTGTCATAATTTCTATTATTTTGTTTGCTCTTAATGTAGCAACTTATGGAGTGTTTGTTATTTCTTCTCATATCAGAACTAATTTACTTTGGTATATATGAAGCATGTTGCACACAATACCTGAAGCTTTGAAAAGAACCTGCTCTTTATTGATCCCAATTTACATCAGCTTTATGCTGTTATTTTCTAATATACTTTTACACTATCAGTCACCTTTTCATCCTATTTATCTGTATGCCTAAAAGGAAAGAGAGAGAGAGACAGGGAGAGAGAGAATTACTCTGCAGTGAATAGTTGCAGAAAGGCTATCAGTTACAATTCTGTCCCAAACCCTAGCACCCAATTTCTGCTTCCTATGTCAGCCCTCCCTCTGTTGCATCCTACATCCAGCCCTTCTCCAGAAGTTGCTTCTAACACTTTCATGAGTCTCACCCACGTTTTGTAGTCTCAAGCTGTTTTGTGGCACCATCAGTACCAGCATCGCTGAAAAAAAACTCCTCTTGCTATGAAGATTAAAGATTTTCTTAAGATTGAAGATCTTCCAAGAAGACTGCCAAGAACATGAATCTATTGAACAAAATTGACCAGCAAAGTAACTGCTGGTGTTCAGTTATTTCAGGATTCCGCAGATGAAAAGTGGTTTTGCTGCTCAGTTACGAGGTGCTTGCATAACTGGTCATTTCTATCAATCAACTTTTATTGCAGGATTTTCCCAGTAGTCTATTTCTTACCTTATTTATTACCATGCACTTGAAATTTATCGTCACTTCTTGTGATCAACCATAGTTAATATGACTAATTTTCATTACCTTAGGAATGATAAATATCTCAGCTGACATTTAGTATTTGTTTTTATTTCTTAATAAAATATGTGCTCAGAAGACAAACTACAGTAAGGATAATTGTTTTTCCTACTGGTTTATATTCTATTTTTCTATCATGTTGTTAAACTGCTGTTAAACCACTCATGTGGTTAAAACACTGAAAGAAATGGATTAAAAACCCTACTACATAAATAAAAAGATAGAAGACATTTCACTAATTTGAAGCGTTGATTCCTTGATTAAAAATATTTGCCAAGTTCACTGTTCAGGTATGAGAAAATGGAAAGTACAGACACTAAACAGGGCCAAATGAAACTTTATTTTCTATACAACATAATCTTTGGAGGTGCACTAGGGAGGTTGCTAACCTTTTTAGCCTTCTTCAGCCAGAATGGCTGTATAAAGCCCTGTTGGCCGGGTAGTGCAATGCTGTTCAGCTGGCTGTTTCTCTCATTTTTTGTAGGCTTCAATGTGAATCACTTGGACATAGCCCCTCGTTATGCCAGCATTCTGATGGGGATCTCCAACGGCGTGGGGACGCTGTCGGGAATGGTGTGCCCACTCATCGTTGGTGCAATGACAAAGCATAAGGTAACAGTCCCCATGTTTTCTAGGAAAAGGGTTAGGTAATGCAACAAATTTAAGACATTTCAAAGATTCCTGGGGATGCCATTCCATCATTGGTCTCTGCACTTGCTTTTTGTTTGTCTTAAACATGCACTTTTTAATTACCACTTAGGCCTAATTCTCAGCAATTATAACTAATTATCTACCTAGGCAGATATTTTTTAATACCACCTGAACCTGAGTCTCCACAGCATCTGCATACAACTGTGCAATGCTTATAGGGCTTGGAAAACTCTACAATGCATCCATACCCCTATGGTATAGTTTCTAAGCAAACATTGATCTACAATAATATTTGTGTAGTTGTTAGAGAAATCCTTGCATTTCCAGCTCCACGAATATCTCACATGCAAGAGAGAAACTTTACTATTAAAAAAAAACAACAAAGAAACCCAAGTTTACTATATGCTGTAATTATATATAGTACAAAAAAAATCTTTGCAATGGTTCTCGTACGTTGTTCTATCTTCAGCATCAGGAATCAAACAGTGCTCACAGTCATTCCTCAATATGAACTAATTTGTGGCATAATTTGGAGAGTGATATTTCTTATTACTGGAAACTTAATGAGACCTGCACTATTCTTTCAGACCCGTGAGGAATGGCAGAACGTCTTTCTGATTGCAGCCCTGGTGCATTACAGTGGTGTGATATTCTACGCTATCTTTGCCTCTGGGGAGAAGCAGGAATGGGCTGACCCCGAAAACCTCAGTGAAGAGAAATGTGGCATAATTGATCAGGATGAACTGGCAGAAGAAACAGAGATGAACAATGAAACTTTTGTAAGCCCAAAGAAAACGTATGGTGCTACCAGTCAAAATAGTGAAGTACAGAGAAGGGAATGGAGGAAGCAAAAGCAAGTAACTCAAGACATGGAGGAACAGACTTCTTACCATTATGAAAATGGAAATTTTCAAGATTTGTCTTAACACTTGAAACTGTAAGATTTGTATAGCAGCTACTCCCATGACTCCTGCCTAGCTGCCCCAAATCATCAGGTATTCACATTTATTGTCTTATTCAACCATGTAACATCTGGCCACAGGGCTAGATTTGAGGGGTGATAGTTTCCTCCCAGTGGTGTGTAAAATGCTAACCAAAGGACTGGGATAAGTGATCCTAAATCCTCTCCTAGCCATTATATGACCTTGGGAGAGCTTCTGTGCCAGTTAGATGACCAGCCCTGGCAGGGCTCCTGCTTGATGCAAACTGTAGAACTTACTGTAGGAGCAAGGAGTTCCCTCATCATCTCATCTGAACGGAGAAAGGACAAGTGATACCAGATGGTGGATCCACAGTGGTCTGTGTAATCCCTGGGTCTCCAGTGGTGTCACAGTCTGTAATGAGCAGCCCTGCTTTGCCTTTTTAGGTTTCCTGTAGGGTGGCATTTGAACCGCTTAATCCATGTCAAACCACAAGCTCATGCTAAAAGATCAGAGCAGAGGGAAAAGTAGATTTATGACAGTAGGCTGTAATTAATTACTAATGGTCACTCAACAAGGGGAAGAGGAACATGTGGCAGAGGTGGCACAGGATTCCTTCAACAGCTCCTACAAACTGATTGGCAGATATCTTTATATGCACACCCCACAGAGTGTGGATAAGACCATAAAATGGATACTTGTAAAATTTCTCCCCCTCCACAGATTTTGTGCTGGCATGAAGTAATTTTGAAAACAAAATCATCATTAGTGATGCAGTATTAATAATCCTTATGAAAGGAAATCTTAGCACTGTTTTGATTAGGATTCTCACTCAATTCATCATTGTGCAGCAATTTGAATATATTTTTCTAGTATTATACTGACAGAGTTCCTGCTCTCAACACCAACAGTTCTCGTTTAGGTGAACGAGCTTTCTTACAGGAGTATTCAGTTCTGGATCTGTAACTTTTCAATGCCTCAGTCTTGTTCTTGCTATGAATGAAGTACTGTACCATTTGAGAGTCAACAGGGTACCTATGTATAAAAGTAATTATCCTCTGCCATTGGTGTACATTTGACAGTATAAAGTGGCTTTGGCCTTTTTCTACCATTTTTAGAATCAAACAGTGGAGCATGCTGTATCATCTCAGTTAGCTGCAACTCAGAGACTCATTGTGGCATTAATACTCTTTTCAGAATGGATAATTTGAGTAAAACGTGATTTAATTTGTCTCTCATTATGACTACTGCCTCATTAAATTCAAGTGAAAGCTATCTTGTCTGGCCTATGCTGTGCTTTGTGAAGTTTCAGTATTATTGTTCTTGTGAACCGTGTGCAGCCACTGTGATGCACACAGGGTTTGAACATTTCTCAGATGCATTTTGCTGTGTTATTGAACTGCAATTGAATAGAATGAGTGCAATTACACTTGTACAACCATTTGAATCCATGGATGATTTATCTTCCCTACAAACAGGTATATTGGGAAGTTAGCTAATTCTCTGTTCATGTGTCTTGTGTCTCTTCTACTTAGCAAAATCCAATCTGCAACTGTATATGGGTAAGAACGAAAGTGATTTGAATCCCTAATTTGACTACAGTGAAGACTTTCGATATGAGCAGATAATTTAATGAAAGGGGTAGTTTTATGGTACAGCTCAATCCTGCTTTTAAAAAAATCAATTAATTAATAAGCCAGTCAAAAAAAACTTGTCACTTTATGCTGTTAAGTCAGAAAATAATATTTTTTTTCAAATTCAAAAACTCATTTTAGACTAGAGTTCCTTATTTCGCTACTGATATTTAGAACAGGTATAAGAAAATGTCTTATTTCTTTCAGATGATAGTCGGCTTTTGGGGATTTAATTGCTAGGAACTTGGGTCAAATACTCTCATTAGTCTATCACAATAGCAGGACCAGCTGCTGTCAAACTATTTTGCAACATTCACCGCAATTTACAAAAGAAAGAGGTCCACCACTTTGCGTATGTGCAAAGCAAACAGCTTCTTCCTCCCTCTCCAGTAACGTAACATTCATATAGTTGCTACAGGAAGTCTAATAGGGAAAACCATATTATGAAAGGATTCAGTATAAGAATCTGTATAAGTATAATCTGAGGGAGAAAAGAGAAGACCAGACAATGTATTACTCTAGAAGCAGTAACATTTGCTTATAAGCAGCATCATTTTTCCAGTAATGATGAAGGGTAACTTTCCTGTTGTTAAGAGGAATACAAAGGGAGCGAATGCTGTTGTTATGACAAAGAACTGCAAACATCCCAACCGTTTGGGAAACTGCCAGCTGGCCCATGAGGGCTTGGCTGCCTCTCTGCTGAGTGTAGCGGCTATTTTTTTCCTGTTGCAGATGCACCACAGCTGTCACAAGTGACAAGCCACAGCTCAGTTTAGCAGGATCATTTTGTATCCACAAACAGATTTAGTTCAGTGGAAGTTTGACTTCAGTGGACATTTGAGCATTATTTAATACATTGAAAGAAATAGCTTAAAAACCTCAAGACAAACTTTTGCATTTAAAAACCCCTTTTCTTTTTTGTCTGAATTTAACTGCCTATTAACCCAATATATCAATTGGGTTGATAATACCAGTTGAAGTTACATACATGCCACAGTGCTTTTTCAGGCATGCACAGTGAGATGTTTGGGCTTTCTCCCTTTCCTTTTCATTTGTTTAAATATTTCAGGTGCATTGCATGAAGTGTAAACATCAGCACTGGTTGGAAACTAGGTTTTTTTCCTGGAAATCTCGGAACTTAATCAACTCTTTGATTTACACAGTGGCTTCCACAATCCTGTATGACAAAGAATAAAGACAACCTATTGACAACAAACTGATTTGTGGCTCCAGTTTTGCTGGACGTTTCTATCTGCAACATGGTTCAGTAGAATTTTCTTGTGGAATCTAAGCAGATATGGTCACTGAGGATGTTTTTCCTACAAAATGACTTCTTAAAATATGTCAGAATTTGGACCATTTAAACAATCAGGGAAACTGGTATATCCCACTCAGACTTCTAAAAAGTCATGTCTCAGATGGTAGTAGATGTGCATAATTCAAATGATATTTTCTATGGAGAAATAGGAGCTTGATTACACTTCATCTATTACGCTGTTTGAATATTTTTCTGTCCCCATGACCAAAATAACTTTTGCATATTTTCAAATATGACAGCGCTCATACAAGTCAGAGTTTGATTTGGAAATGGTGTTCTGATTGCAGAAGGAAGCAAAATGTACTTTACACTGGAATAGAGATTTTAATTAAGCCAGGGGAAAATTCAGCTCTCCATATGTTGAAATAGTAGAATAGTCCACAGGAATGAATTCAAGCCCGAGGAGAAAAAAGGCAGTACAATCCCAGGAATATGTTGTTCTGTGTTTTTATCTACTGATCTTTCTTAACAAAGAAAGCTATAGCTTTTATTTCTTTGACATATATTTTTAATATTTTTTAGGCACAACCAGTAGACATTTAATGACAATTAATACTCCTCTTATATTTTTGTAAGAGTTAAAAAAATGCTCCTTCTAGTGAGGAAGGACAAATTAATGACAGAAATCATGAAAAATTCACCTGAGTAGGAATTTCTTCAGGGAAATAATCACTTAGTCCAAAAGAATGTACAGACTTTGGGGTGAAATATATAACAAGGGCATCCAGATGTTGAAAAAGCGCCAGGAGGAGTCTCATGTGTAACATAATTAACTGAAAGCAGGAAGGTAAAAATTAACTGAAGGTCATGCAAAATGTGTTAAGGCTTCATATATATGTTTTCAACTGACTTCTTTTGACAGTTAGAGAGATCTGTAAGTTTAGTCATTATTTTAAGGAAAATTTTGTAAACCACCAGATTTTTTATCTTAATTTTCTCTTTATTTTCCATTGAAGATCTTAATTTTAGACTGCTATTTAATTATTCATATTTTAAGGAAGAGGAGTATTTATTGGGATTTAAAGAGTAGAAAGGGGAATGGAGAAAAAGAGAAAGCAAATTGCTGCCACAAGGCCATGCAGACAGAAGGCTGAGGATGGATAAGAAATCAAATTTCAAATCCTGGAAATAGAACTTGGAGTTCTCTAGATTTTTGAGTTAAAAACCTACAGTATGTGTGCCATGATCTAATATCCTGCATCATCCTAGGGTCCATGTCAAAGCTTAAGTCTCATGAAACCAGGAATAAATGGAGAGATTAAAAACTCCTCATTCTTATGTCTTCCAAATGTTGGATTAGATAATGCCGCTGGAAAAGCAACATTACTAATACTATTGCAGATCTATGTGTCCATGCAGAAGACAGGCTTCCTAGTAAAAAATCTTTCAACTACTTACATACTGGCATCAGTTATTTCTTAACTTCCATTTGATAACAGTGTTTAGCTGTGACAGAAAAAACAATTCCCTTTTTTATCTCAACTTTTTTGATTTTGTGTTTATACTATTTATCATTTTTACAGCTCTTCTGCATGCAAAATTACATAAGTACAGAAGGAAATTTATGTAAGAAATGTAGTAAGATTGTACTTCTTCATGCTGACCTATCTATAGCATAATAAGAGCCAACACATTTTTTTCCACAGAATATTTGGATATTTAAAGTCTTGATCACAATAAAAACTTGACCCATTTATTTTGTTGTCTCCATCTCATGTTGCTGTGTACTGCCCCTCAATTTAATTACTGTATTGGATATCTGCAGTGGCTTACAGACTAAATTTGTTTATGTAAAACCATATTTATCTGCTCAATAAAGTCAGTGCTCAGACACCTGCTGTACAAATTTTTGACAACTATTTCACTTCTTGTTTTAGAATTAGTTCTATCTGCATGGCAAATTCAGAACTCCTCTGAGCAGGTCATGGCTGTTTTGTCAAGTATGTGTCAGGAAAACAGTGGAACTCATGCAAAATACATCTCCATTGGCTCAGAGTTTTGGTTGCCCAGAGGTGCCTGATAAATCTTTGAAGCACCAACCAGGAAGACGACAATGTTTATAAAACAGGAAGTATTTGAGAACCCCCAATAAAGATACCTCTGCTCTCTGCTGGCAGTCATCACCAGAAGCAACATGCCAGGTGCTTTCTCTGGCCTGGGAATAACTGTAATGAACATAAGGGGAATTCATAGGAGAAACTTGCTGATATGGTGCTTAAGATAAGAAAAATGGGACTTTCTTTTTTTCTAGGGAGAGGAATTTGATCCCATCTGCTTGCTCCTTGCTCCTTCTCTGGTGTGCAATCATAAGAAAAATGTCTGCAGTTCCTGAGAGACCCCATCTTTTTCCTTGGCAATGATCAGTCATGCAGTTTGTACTGGTACAAATCTGCAGGAGGCTGGAAGTGGCTTATGGGCAATTTATGATTAAGGGGAAATTATAGCACTAACATGAAACTTGAATTTAGACATGAAAGAGATTAACATTAAGGACAATCAGCAAAGGACAATCAGTGTGAATGGATGTAACATTACTTCTGTGGAATAATGCTGCTGTGTGGAGCAGACATGGGCAACTGGGAGTAACCCCAGCAGGTAGGTTTTCCCTCAGCAAGGGAATGTAATAGAATTACCTCTGTCCTGCATGGTTCCCTTCCCATTTCCCAGTGCCCCATACTGGCTGCAAGTTTACCTGTTACAATGCTTGGATGGACTGAAGAAGATTATTGCAGTCACACCAGACCCCTATCTTTACCTTGTATTTTCTTGTTTTCATGGCTGACTTCCCTTGACCCTTGCTAACTGATGGACTGGTACACTAGACACCGGGGCAGCCCAAAGCCAAAATTAGCAAGGGTTTGCTTTTTAGCATATTCCTTATTTTAGTTTATATTTATTTTATTTTATTTTTATTTTTTGTATTTTAATTTTGCTAGGAAGAGGCAAATTCTGTGCCAAGTTTCGTGGCAGCAGAGGCTGGAACCGTGTCCTTGGTGGGCAGCTGAAATGTTACCCTGGCTGGCCAAAGGTCAAGGCCACACTGGCCCGTCCTGCTCCCTCTGCTCTGCCAGAGCACACAGCAAACTGTCACTCTTGTAGGGGGCTGAAGGGCAAAGTTGCTGACAAAGCTGGGAGGGGAGCTGCAGTCAGCATCTCTGTCTCCTACCCTTGTTGGCTGCTGGGTACAGGAGCTGTCAGATCATGAGAAACATCTGGCGTTTCTAAGAATTTTCTGGATTCCTCATCCACAATCTTACTATACCCAAGGAACCACTTCTGTTCCATTTTAATGGAAAATTGTGAGCAGCTTAAAATGCCCCTTGTCAACTGGCATCTTCTCCCTCCCACGATGTATCCCAAGCCTGGAGCTCGTTATGCATCAGTGCTCCCAATCTCACCCTCCTTCAGTGCCCTTGAGCTGTACCTTTGGTCCATGCACCCCTCTTGTCCCCCCCTTTTTCACCAGCGTGGTGGCAGGTGCCCCAGACTGGGAATCACTCAAGGTCAGGGTGGATGGGGCTCTGAGAAACCTGGTCTAGTTGAGTATGTGCCTGCTCATAGCAGTGGGGGTGGAGTAGATTACCTTTTAAAGGTCCATTCCAACCCAAACTATTCCATGATTCTATGATTCTTGGGAAATTTTGTGTCTTTCAGAGAAGATATGGTGCTGACTCATGCCAGATATTGGGTAAGACTTACCTCAAAAGAAACGTGCCTCTTCAGAAAACATACAGGAGAAGTTTGCTAACAGGTTGTTCTCTGTTTGTGTCAATGGCTGGCATTGGTTTCAGAGGACACAGACACATATTAGTTTAAAAAAAAATATCACAAAATGTTTTCTTGAGCCATCAAATTACTGCAAGAGCTGAAGGCCAGCAAGGCTTCCAGCCCAACACACCACACATGCAGATTTCCTCATCAGCAATGCCTGGTACAAACCCTACTAGGAGGCAAAGCATTTCCTCCAGTAATATTTTCGTTAATGGTTCCCCCAAGAAACTATGAAATATCTAAGAATGAACAACTGAAGCCCATCAAACTTGAGTAGAGTTTGAGTTTCCACACCTGGTGTTATTCTCAAATTGTGGCTTAACATTTTAATTTATTTAGTGGTGCTATATTTGGAGAGATAGGTTTTTGTAGCTAGGGTCTTAGGGAAAGATGCCCAGGTCAATTTGGCTACTCCACAGGCCTATTCCTCCTCAGGTGTAGTGCTTGAAATTCCCTTTGTTGAAGTTTGTAGGATACCTGTCAGGCCATTTCTACAACCTGTCAAGGCCCCTCTGAGTGGCAGCATGAGGAGCTGTCGCACTAACCGCTCCTGCCAGCTTTGCGTCATCTGCAAAGCTGTTGAGGGCGTGCTCTGTCCCATCATACAAGTCATTAATGACTTGTACTAGTTTTTAATTACTGGTCTTAGTCCTATCAGTCATTAATGATTGGTCTTAGTCTTCACTCCAGGGATATACCCCAAATCACTGCCTCTAGTTGGGCTTCCTGCTGCTCATTTAAACCTTTGAGACAAACAATTCAGCTAATTTCAAATCAAACTCACTGTGTACTTATCTATTATGTGCTTTATGATTTTGTCAATGAAGACAGTGCTGAAAGCCTTGTTAAGCCCAAGCTCTGCCCTTGTTCACTGAGCCTGTCTTCTTGTCATAAAAGGTTATTTGGTTCCTTCCCTCCTTCTTAAAGACCACAGTGGTTTGATTTTTTCCCAGTCATCAGGCATCTCTCCCAGTAGTTACAGCCCCTCAAAGGCAATTGAAAATGGCCTTACAGTGGCACCAGAAGCCCCCTCAACACACTTAGTACACTCCATCAGAACCCATAAACCTACGCATGAATGGTCTGTGTAGATGCTCCCTAAACTGACTCTACTCCACGAAAAGCAAGACTTTCTTGGACTTTTATACAGGTTTCAGGTGGCTGGTATTTCTGGAGGCTGCACTTATAAGTGAAGACTGAGGCAAAGGCAGCATTGAAAAAGCATATGTTTGTCAGGTAGTCCCCTGTCCTATTCAGCAGCAAACCCAAATTTTCCCTCATTTTCCTTCTTCTGCTTATACACCTGCAAAAGTCTTTCTTCTTGCCCTGCACATTTCTTGCCATATGCAATGGTGGCCTTTAGCTTTGCTAACACTATCTCTGTATGCATTGCATGCTCTGTATTCCTCCTGGATCATGTAACACTGCTTCTACCACTTCTACTCTGCTTTTCTATGTTTGATTTTAGTTAGAAACTCCTTCTTCATCCATGTAGGCCACCTGGTGACTTTGCTTGATTCATGCTCTTTAACTTGGAGGAGGTGGTTTTTGAATGACACCCAGCTCTTTTGGACCACTCTTCTCCCCAGGACCATATCCCATGATATTCTTCCAAACAAGTCCTCAACATGCTGAAGTATGCAGAGTTATGGTCTACCATCTAAAGGCAAATAATGGAGACACACCAAATTTTTAATTAATTTCTAAAAGTCTGAACTGGGAAGTAGATTGCTAAAATACTGTTGAATTGTGAAATTAAGTGGAGAGATCAAGCATAGGTACAGGAAAAGAATGTTTTTCCATGCCTCACTTATTGCCTTGAAATAATCCAAGGTCAGTTGTAAATGCAGTCAAGGTCTCATTTCATTTTAGCACCTGCTGGCTGACATTCTGATTAGAGAAATCATGTGTCTCTGCCCACTTTAAATGGTAATCTCAAAAAACTGTATCCAGGCAAATATGAATCAAGATTTTCCACCTGAAGAAGCAAGGAACAGTATATTAACAGAACAGAGATTTATTACATTCAAGAAGCCTAAAATATCTGGTTAATTATAGTTAATTCCTGGAATAAATTGATGGTATTCCAAACAAGATTTTATCAGCTTCTTTGCAATACAGCCCATTTTACTGGCATGGTGTTCAAAGGTTTCTATTGCAACTCATATTTAGGGGAGTTACATAAAGCTTGGTGTAGGAATAAGTGACAAAGGTTTTGTTTATTTCATATTATTATCTGTTGACTTTAAAAGGCCTAGGTAACAAGACAAGTTAAGCAACAAGTCAATGATTAAATGGATAAGATGGATATCAACTCTGCTAGTTTAAAAAGATATTGAGAAAGTATGAAGAAAAAAACCCACTTCTCTGAGTTGTAAGAAATTTGAAGTACTAAAATGTTTCTGCTCTGCTTATTTAAAGTCTGCGACATTTAATAATTGTCCTCTTTCTCAGGCAATTTATTTATGTATCATTTTTAATATTTAGGGAGAGGCATATTTTTGCCATATTCCATTTACAGATCAGCTTTACAATACAGAAAAGTTATGCTTTGTCAGTTTTCCAAAAAGATTTAAGACTTCTTCAGAGCAAATGTCTTGGAATATAGACACTATCATGCAATAGCAGTGACATAAAGGTCTTGCACAGTTTAAGGTTACAGTTCATCACTTATCTGAGCAGAAGTTCTGTCATTGGGAAAATAGCAGTTCCCTCAAATTTTCTAACTTTGACTTACCACCCTTGAACTAAATTGAAAGTGGTAAGAGCTAGGTATATTCTTCCTTTACTCTCTCTGGAATGAACTGGATGTGGAGAAAAAAAGAATGCTATTTTAGGGTTTATAAACATTTCCAGATTGATATCACATATCCAGGAGAAAAATGTTTTCTGTTTTGAAAGACTAATGTTGCTGCCTGCATTTTTTTCCTCCTCTATTAATCTTTTATTTGGCACGTGTACATACGCATGTTTAGCAGCTGCACATTAGTGAGACACAATCTGAAACAGGATCATCTGCCTGTATCTGGATAATTTTCCTGCATACAGGAAGGAGTCCCTTTTGTTGTTGTGTTACATGAGGGTGACTTTCTGGAGGTATATATTACATACTGGAAGTAATCAGTTCATTAATATTAGAACAAGATTAGTTGCATCTAATAATTGCACTGTTACTCCAGTATTTGGTACCGGTGATGTTTCCATCAGCTTCTGCTCCTGAGTTTATCAGCAGCAGCTATTATGGGGAAAGACAACTGGAAAAAGAATAGGGTATGACTTTTGCCCCTCAGTTGCTGGTGATGTCAATTTAATCACATGTAGACATTCTCCTTCCTTTGAGTAGAAACAACAACACTTACACATGGACATATACGTGCTTCACCTCCCAAAAAATTCATGTGTCATTTTGCTGCAGCTGAGACTTATCTGTCACCCTCATGATAACCATAACAGCAGCTCCCATTATTGGTGCTATCTTGTTTTAATTTTTCACTCAAATTTAAAAGATGAGAACCTGGAACTGTACCCTCCATTCTATATGGTGGCTGGTTCATGTGGACTGGAGATGTTTTTGTTAAGCAGTTCTGTACATCAAATGGGTTGGTAGAAAGCCTCCCGAATCCTACTGGAGCCCATTTATTTGCTAGCTCCTGCTGGACAAAAGAGTTAACACCAGGGCTGGATGCTCAATGCAGTCACTTCTCTGAAGAACATCCTAGCTGGTATTTCTGTAATGATAACACCTTCCTTTCCCCATTTCCATTGGTAACCAGTTTCTGTGTCCAAGAAATACCAATATGGCTGCAATTGGCTGTGATACCTAGCAATGAACCCCACAAGCTCTCGAGGATTTATTCCACCATGGATTATCAGCTGAGAAAGGGCCATCTCCTTATGAGCACAGCACATCCTCTGGGAAGGCAACACCATTGACCCAGGGAAATACAAGTTTTGGTGGAAAGCTTCTAAATTCAGAGAGCTGCAGGCACAGTCTCTCACTAACTTGGGGCAATTTTGAGGAAACTTCAAGGGAAAGAAGAGAAACCTGTAATTTGCCTCCATACTTGCAAAGAGCCAGTGCATAGGGAGGAACAATGGCTCAAGTTGCTGATTAAGTTGCTGAGTAGCTGAGCTGCCATGCTTTGAATTGATTTTATTTTCCCCCTTTCCTCATAAATTTTATTATATTACACACCTACTTAGAGAAAGAGTTCATGCCTAAAATTCATTATAACATTCCCTCCCTTATGAAGGTTTTGCAGGAGGGAGTTACAAAAGACAAGAAACAGAACTAGACAAACTTTCCATGCATGCAATCTCCTCTAGATAACACAGTTTTGTGGTATGTTTTGTGTTTTGGGATGAGATGGTGAGATGGAATACATCAGCCAAGTGAGATTTGACATAAATGAGGGATCTGCCAATGCAAATGATCCCATATTTTGGGATGAGACCAAATTTTGGACAAAAATGTTATTCAGATTAGATACTGATAAATGAAGCTTTTGTTCAGATTGAGCCCAAGCTAATACTGCTATGAGATAAATAACCTCTCCATTTCCTGACATGCTTTATATAAATTTAATAAGCTTTATACCACATTTAGTTTCTTTCTTCTAAAAAGGGAAGTAATTTGTTTTCAGAATGCAATGATCTCAACTGAAGATTAGGAAAGAAAGGAAAATAAACGAATTCTTCCAAGATCTATTGTTCAATATCCCTTTAACTTTTCCTTCAATGACCACACTTTTCCTTGATCTTCAAATCCCTCTCTTTCCTTAGTACCAGGTCTTTACTAGATGGAAAATAAGAGCACGATCAGATCAACGTGGGCCCTGGTACATCAAACTACTTTTCTGAGTTTGGAAATATCTCAGCTATGTCCAGCACCCAAACATTATCTAATTTCCAGTCCCTTTCATCACTTCTTAGCTGAATGGAGTCATGAGTACTCTTCAGCTAAACTTGTGACATATCTCAGTATTTTCTCTGCTAATTGGGCATTGAAGGTCTAGTCCTGCTGCTACTCCTCTTGCCTGCCACAAGTGATCATAAGTTCATTGTTTGTCTAAATTCTGTTGGGGAAAAAGGAAGAGTCAACCAAAACTTTGAGAGCTGCTCTGCAATAAGGTCCTGAGGTACTACTAGGCTTTAAAACAGCCTCATCTGGAGTCTCCCACATGCCTTGCCTGTGGGTTGAGGATGCTGTTTAAGTTCAAGCCTGGCCTTCTACTCCTGGTTTGTGTTAAGTGTATTTGGTGTGGTGTCCTCATGCCCTGGCTAATGAGTGGATTTTGCCCCAGGCGGACTGCAGGTGCTAAGCTGTAGCCTGCAATATCTGCAGCCCTGCCTCTGCTCTGCCCCCTGGAAGGGCCTTGGGCTGGGGCAGCAAGCAGTGTGCTCCCAGCCACGCACCTGGCCCCACCTCTTCCTGCTGCTCTTGGTTGGTCCCTGGATGGCCCCTATCCTGATTGACCATGCTGTCACCCCTGGGCCTGTTGCCATCAGCAACCTGTCCACTCAGGTAGTGTGGAGATGTCCTTAGCTCCAGTTTTATCCCCTCATGGAACAGCTCTGCTCCTGCTCCTTCCTGGTGTACAAGTGCCAAAGGAAGAAGGCAGCCTCTCCCAAACTGAGCACTGCAGCATTACTTACAGTGGAATCTGATGTTCTCTTTCCTCTCAAATGTCAAGGCAGATGCAATGACATCTCCATCAGCTGCTGAGTGTGCAATATTCCCATTTTTGCCTGGTTGATCATGGACGCCTTGGGACGGGATAGGGAGATTCCCCCAGGCTTTGTCCTGGGGACCTCTTGTGCATCTGATGCCAGCTCTGCAGCTTTCCCTCTCAATGAGTGAGAGCAGTCATCTGCCTGCAATGCTTCAGGGCATGGTAGAGCCTCCTCTGGAGCAATAAATTATACACCTGAGGGTTTAAAAGGATAACAGTGACTCTGTCTTGCCAGATAGCATCAGCAGAGCTGGTCCTGCACCTCCACTGCTTCACACTGTCCATTCACATGCTGTCTAGTCTACACCTCCCCTCCTGAAAGAAATGGCTCTTAGCTAGCTACTGAACTAGTCCTTTTAAACATCTGTCTTTTTCTTGACATTAGGCAAAGTATGAGAAAAAATAAGAGTTTCAAAAGTTTGCAGAATGAATTTACTTGGTGTGATTATTTTAACAATTCAAAAACCCATCTAAAAATTCTAATATTTGTTTATTAATAATACTTCACTTGTCACCTTTGACATTTAGTTTAAGAGAACTACTTATTAATGAAAGGACAGTGCTTTTATTTACTGGAATAGATCAACATTTCTTAACAATTTTATCTCTCCAAATATTTACATAAATGAAGGCTAACCCTTATTGAACTCAATCACTATCACACTGTAAAATATCAAAAATGTCAGGAGAAAAAAAAACTGTAAGAGTACACTACATATTTAGCCCAAGGCCTCTAGGAGAACTTCTTATCAGCTAATACTGTACCAACATGTTTAATTTATAGCTGTGATTTCTTTAGGAACTTGTGTACTTGTAACCTCTAGAAGGGGGTAAGGGTGGGGAAGAACATTTAATATCAGTGTCTTAATTAAAATTTAAAATAATAAGCGATAATCTAATGTGAATACCAGAACTTATTAATAGAAAAACACATCCAAATTTTCAGTTAAGTTAGCTGGAGGGAAGTAGACCAAGTTTCCCCTACTGAAACTTAATTTTTTGATGCTGTAGCTGATTCCACATATAGTCAGCTCTCCTCTTGCACTCAGGCAGCTGTAAGATGGTATCTTACATATATGGTCTCACTAGAGCATGCTGGCTAACAATTAACTGCCTGTCACCAGGGAGGAATTCCCCCTCTTAGGACAGATTGTTCTGTGGTCATTTTACCCTTCATGACATTCCACTTAAACTATGCGAGTGGCAAAGACAGATTATTTCATCAGGGCAAAATATAAGATTATTAAATAAATTTTGCCCTGCTCAGAAACTGAATAATCAGAGAGCAACTTATAATGAAGAGGCTCTGATTAATGAAACACTTATTCAACAAACTAAACTAACCTTAAAAGCAGTTATTCCTCCACTTTTGAAATGCAGGAGATAAAAAAAAGATTAACAGACATAAGAGTTAATTTACTGAAACTTTGCAGCCATTTCTTACCAATTTTTTAACCTGTACAGAAACAACTATAGCTATTAAGATTGCCTAATTATTTTCAGATTATAAAATTAATTGTAAGCATGTCACAATCTTGGACCTCTTTCCAGAAATGAAAAGGTCAGGGTGCTTGAGCACAAGAAATGGCTGGAGACCAAAGTGGTGTAGAGGACGTGTATCCTCTGGGTAGCAATGGTAGATAAAATGTGCCACAGGGATGAAAGAAGAGATGAGGGTGATTGCTGTTTAGTGGCAACCGTTTATGGTCATGTTGTGAACACTTTCTGAGCTGAAACTGATGGTTTGTGCTGAGGCACAATTTCACTTGCATGATCTCGCAGGTGTCTGCAATACCATTCATTCTGGGAGATGTAAGAATAGGGAAAAAGAAGTCCTTGAGCACAAGTAGATCTTGGTCAAGATACCTGTCCCTTGGCCTATGAAACAAACACAGATCCAAGGTATCCCACTCATTGTGACTGCTGCAAATTGGATCTTTTGTCAGAAATGCCCAGGTGTTTTCAGGGTATTGACAGCTCCAGGTGCCAGTTGGAAAAGCTGATTTATCTTTCAGCCAGACCAGACCTACTTCTTGTTGAAATTCCCACCTGCCCCAAGATGTTTCCAGGAATCCCTAGGCCAAGAAGATATGTTTTCCCACTGGCAAGACAGGAAGTTTCTCCCTTTGCATCTTGGAGAACAGAGAAATTAATCCATTGGCAGAGATTTATCTGGCTTTAGCTCCTCACCCTTACCTTCCCTGTGGGAATGACTGTCTAATGCAGGAAAGAATCTGCCTCCAGTTGTGCCAGGGGTGATTGAGATTGAATATTAGAAAACTTTCCTCACCAACAGGGTTATCAAGCATTAGAACTGTCTGCCCAGGGAAGTGGTTGTGTCACCAACCCTGGAGGCATTCAGAAGTTGTGCAGATGTGGCACTTATGGACATGGTGTACTGGTGGCTTTGGTGCTGCTGGGTTAATGGTTGGACTCAATGACTTAGAGGTCTTCTTCAACCTGAACAGTTCTACAGGTGTCATGTGTACAATGTTGTTGGAGCTCCAGAAAACCAGCTGTGAGTAGTCAGTAAGCTTTTCAGCTGCTGGAAGAAAATTCTGAGCAAAAGAAGCAGGTACTGGTTATTTGTGGGTGTATTATTTTCATTTTTTTTTTAATGTGTGATGATGCATTCATTTGGATGTGGAGAGAAGGAAATGTTGAAGGTGAACACCCAGCCTACTTTTTTCTTCTTTATCTCTTTCTGTACTACCTATTTCCCACCCACACTTTTGATGGCAGACTACTTTGTTGGCAGGATTTGTCTTGCCTTTCCATGAGGTACCTTGTCAGTGAAAGTGTGGAATGGCATTTATTTCAGAGGAGAAAAGACAGAGTAGCAAGAGGAGGAGCAAATGAGCTATGGCAAACACCCCCTTTCTTTCATGGAACGTGAAGTTGATGAAGTGATATTTTCTAGGCAGACAGATTTCTAGCTCTGAATGTTATTTATAACCCTTGTTGTGTTGCTGGGCATGTATTTGGACTGCTAATGACATAGATGTAGTGTAGAACACATACTCTGTCAATTACAGAAGTAAAGTTACTATTGTCTGGAAAAGTTTCGGGATGTCAAATGATATAATGAAATTTTAAAAATTTTAGAATGCAATGCTGTCTTAGAGGAGATATTCCATTTATAAGTATCTGTGTTTGACTATTTCCTCCTTCTATTCTCTCCCTTGATGCTGTGTTTGTAATGTCTTGAAACACCACGGAAGATATATTTAATTTGCTCCAATTCCTTTCTTTTCAATTCTCATTTGTACATGAACCACAATAAATATGAACACCTGGCTTTAACCAGTAATGCCACATGTCATTGCTACAGGCAACATCTCCTCTTTTGATGATGTGGATGATTTCTTTGCTTTTTCCAATAATATCTTGAATATATTGATTAGTGTACAAAGCACCACTTTGGTACTTGCCTCTTTATTATTGTAAGGAAAGGAAAAATGTTTTAATGCAACAAATGTGTTGGTGGACAGGGGCATTAAATTCCATTTCCTTTGTGCTAAACTCTTAGCTATCTGATAAACAATATCCACACAGAGGAATATGCTCTTTGGAAAAGAACATTTATTGAAAGTTAGTCTCCATGGTCTTCTAAAAGGTAATTGCTCTGTGCCACCAGCTATATCAAACCAATGCTGGGGGAAGCTGAATGATGAAAAAGAAATTTCAGATCTTTGATACCTACCAAGAGACCGAAAGCTCCATGGCACATAATATGAGATTTGTTGTATTTCTTGCCTCCACTTCTGCTTTTTTTTCCTGGTGTGGGACAAAACCCATCACTGGCCTCAGTATGACCAAATAAATTGGGGTTTTTGGCATATTAAAATGGAAAGTGCTTTCTAGGCACCCCTGGAGTGGACATATAGTGAAAAGTGTCAGATGGGCTGTTGGCATGCTTGGTTAAAGAGACCACCTGTCTCCTGTGGGTAGGGTTGTTTTGGAAGAATTCTCTTACTTGAAAGTACTTTGTCGATTTTGCTAAATATTAATTTGTCAAAGAGAAATCTCATTGTTTACAGGAGTGAGATGGTGCTCAAAGAGTCAGAAATGAGGACTGAGAGAGCCTTAGTCTTAAATGTATTTATTATGTGTTCAGTGCCTGCTGGAACAAGTTATGGGCATAAATCCCTGGAAGCAGTAGTCTCTTGGGAGTTAGTGTCCAGTGACAGCCTTATGGCATCATTCTCCCATTGCTCTCTTCAGAAATCTGTCAGACCAGGAATGTTTGGGTGGCTACCAGGTGAATTTGCAAGGGATAGAACACATGAGAGACTCATTATTAATATTTTCATGAGAAGTATAAAGAATTTATAGAGAATTTGAATTGCCCTGTAAAAGCTTGAGGATTAATATACCTTTTTCAAGTATTTTTTTTCCTCTTAAAATGAGGGAAAGTGGAGGAATTTTATTCTTGGTAATTTTAGGGCCAGCAGCTCTCACTTTTCTCAGAGAAAAGACTGCTTTTGTTGCCCAGTGCATCTCTTTGCTCAAGTAGGAGGCACAGACTGTGTCTTTGTGTATCCAGTCTTTCTAAGACAGTGTAAATATGTAGGGAAGGATGGACATCATATACTGTGTGGCAATCATGAACTCACTTACCATGAGTGATGCTGTCAGTCGTTTCCTCTGACTGAAATTTGTCTCAGTACCACTGTCAGATCAACTCATGCCCATTGGGTATGTTTAGCAATGCAAACCAGGGAATTACTATGCTTCCTGTGTAGGTGGGATGTTGAAATAAAACAGCCTCAATCCATTTGTTTTCACTTTGATTCCCTCTGCAGGGTAAATTGGGATGTGGTAATTCAAGGTCCCCTTTCTGTCGAAGGCAACACATCAGCATTTTCAGATACAGTGCAACCCACTCAAGGATGTGGTTTTCCATCTACAGGTACCAATTTCTTCCCCCTGTGCACGCCTAGTGCATGAGTCTGATAGATTTAAAATTAGGGGCCTCAGTTTCTTGTCTAAAGCTTTATGCGATGAGCCCAAATCAAAACAATGCAATTTTTCTAGAGATTGTTGCAGATACAGGAATTAAACTTTAATGTCCTCGCATCCCTCTGATGGTGACATTTATAGCCTATTCTGCTTCAGTACTGAGTGTAATGCTCAGTCTCCATAAAAAGTATGAAAAAATAACATAAAGATAAAAAACCCAAGTTTATGTCTTGGAAAAACATCTGGGCTCTTTGGATGTGAAAGACAAGGAGGCTGAAGATGTCATAAAAATGTACATGTGCAAGGAAGGTTTTATAATTAGCAACAAGGTACTATCACCCCAGTGTCTGAGTTAACTTCCCCTCTGCACTCGATCAGAGTATTAACAAGCATCTCAAATCTCTCTGCTGATGGTCAAGCTGGAATTCACAACATTTTAATACAGCCCATGTTTGGAGAGTTTCGCAAAGGAAGAATTGTTAATGAGTAATCCTTGTCCATTAGGGCACTGAGCCAATAAACCCAAGTTTTGATTCATTGTGTTATCACTACAGGCTTCTGCTAAACATGAAAGAAAAACAAAACAAAAATGTTCCTATGTGAGAATCGTTAGGATACTGAACTGGGTGCAGAACTGTCTTACATCCTGCCATCTGCAGTCTTCCAGAAAAGAACAGTAAGTAATAATTCCTTAAACTGATAGCTTCTTGCTGTTGCGTAGTATAAAAGTAATTTTATCGCCTGAATTATTTAGTAGATGTTAATGGATTTTTTGATCAGAAACAAAAATTAAAGTGAAGAATAATTTAAGAAGTAATTTCATCCACAAAACTGTCTCAACAGTAGGAATTCCCTTTGGGAAAAATAATAAGGTGAAAAAGAAGGTCATGTGGAAACTTCTCTTTAGAAGCTGGCTTCTGTGTGTCATTGGAACAGAAGGTGTAAGTTTGATATTGAGACCTTCTTGCAACAGCAGTATCTAGTTAATTGTGTGCATTAGCTTTGAATTTTTTTCTCCTTTTAGAAACAGGAAATATTTTCAATGTGATTAATGGGAGAACAGAGAAAAATCCAGAAAGGGAAAATTATATTTGTTTCATTCATTATTTTCTTTGACAGTTCTGTGTCACATATTTCAAGTGCATCTTCCAAAGTTGAAGATTTTAGCACATATTTCACATAACTAGGAAAAGTAAAAGAGGGTTTCAAATTTCAAGTGATTTGAATCCATTGCTAGTTTTTAAGAAAATGTAATTCTACTCTCAGTGTTTCTGCTACTCATTTATCTTCAGGAAACTATAACTTTGGCAGAACACATTTCACTTCTGAAAATTGCTATTGATTGTGTTACAGGGAACCTAAATATTGGGAATTATATTGGAATGGCACTAGTCTAAATAGCAGTCCATAAACAAGTCTGAAGTGGAGGGCTTGCAGATTTTTCAGGTGAGGCATGAAAAACATGCTGGAGAAAGCAAGAAACACAGAAATGGTGTTTAGGAGGTAATCTCAGGCAGTCAGAAGCTGGCCCCACTCTTTGAAATCACTTACCTGCTTACAGAAATGTCATTGATACTTCTCATAGAGTTTTCAGTTCTACTTGGGACTCAGATACCTGCCTTTGCTTCAGAATTAAGAAGTAAGAATATTCTATTATTTTTTTCTGTGTCCTGTGTCTCTTTCCTGCTCTGATTTCAAACTCCATATTAAGAAATGTAACAGAAAATTTCAAATAAGCCAAATAAGGCTCGTCCTGCCTCTGCTTCTCAAACTTGCTCGTATGGTTGCTCGCATTTTGCAAGAGTTGCTGTGTAGTTGCCTGTAGTGCTGTGCTTGCCAAAATGACCTGAGAGCAGCAGGCTGGAAATAGAGAGCATGAATCTTCCTGATGTTGTCAGGTCCCTTTGATACAGTTTAAAACAAACAGGTAAGCAAATAAAATAGCTTCTCAAATAACCGAGGCACTGTATTAAATATTCTACAGAAAGGCTATGAAGCCACATCAAAAGCCTGTGAATGAGATGGGAATCTATTTTCCCATTGATGTTAACAATGTTTGGATTGAGCCATAGATTGATGATGTTACTGAAATTTCTCTTTGAGCAATAGGCAGTCAGATGTGTGAAGAATAGGAAAATATTATGGGACAGATGGAAGGAAATGTACTTCACTAATATTCGTGAAAGATTTTGCATGTGCTTTGATACATCTTCCTTTACTGAATAATGGAAATAGATTCAACCGTTCTTTTGAAAGTAAACCACAATTAGAGCCGTCGTGGATCTTTTCTGATGATCAAACGTATTTTTACATTTACTTGAAAGTGTGGGGCCATTATGCTTTCGTTTTCAGTGAAGCCAGTTGATTCAACTTTAATTATTTCAGTAAGAGACCTGGCTTTGCTGACACAGAAGCCAGGGAAAGATTTACTATTGACCATAGCAAGGTCAGGGTAGTGCACAGATAAGAGCCCACAATACATCTGAAACCTAGAGTTCAGTGGTAAGCCCAATTGTCTCTACATACATATTTGTATACCTCAATGAACATGTATCCCGTAAGAAATCTGAATAAATATGTATATACACCCATACAGTGGAAAAACAAGTCCCATATATAATAATATACTAGTAAATTTTCTTTGTTAAACATAGAACATGTAAACACACATTGATTGTTCTGAAGTATGTTAAAGGTTACATGTAACAAAATTTTATGCAATTCCGAGCTTCTAACATGCATTTGAAGACAATAATCTCAAGCAGTTGTGCACATATTTTACTTTATACATACTGATCTCTGTTTTCCTTTGCTGTATATTTTAGCCTACGAAATAATCTCCAAAAGTGGTAGAGTAAATTGGTTTATTTAAAAAGTTAACTAAAAATTATTTGGAAAAAAGAATCTTTTTAATTTATCGCATACCTTTTCTTTTCTCTTGAAGGGCTCTTATTTTGGAGAGCATATTGATTTCCTGTGCTACTATTGCCTTTATTTCAGCTTTTACGTGTCAGATGCTCTTTGTTTTTGTTGTTACACCTCAGGATGGAGTATCAATCCAATACAGTGACCTACATTATTTCCCAGAACTGAACAGTTATGGAGTAAGTGTAGCTTCAATGCTCTGTACTGTGTACCTAGTGTAGGTCTTAGAGCTGGAAATCAGCACCTGCTGCTTGTAAATACATGTGAAATTAATTATATGGATAAATCTAATGTGGGCTAGATAGCTCAAACCAGGCTGGACTCAAGAGAAAATCAAAGCCAAATATCAATCAGTATTTAATGAAGCATTTGGTGTTGAGTGAAATTTCCAGTACCAAAGCTAGATGCATTGGAAAATATATTTCTGGTCTTTTTTGTGGTGATCTTGTGGCTTGCAGAAACCCCAAGAAGATAGGAGTAATCTCTTCCATGAAATCTAGTAAGTTGTCAACAACAGCTGGATATATTAAAGAAAATGAAGTATTATAATGAATGGGGAATTGTAAAATCATCATGAAAATTTGGCTTGAACTGAATCAATCCAGACAAAAATATATGTGGCAGAAGGCATAGAGTTACAAAACTTGTAGTGTCCTACAATAGTGCAGATTATTACAAATATGTGCTCAAGATTCTTACTATCAAAAAGGCAGTATTAATAACATGAGGTTTGGGTCTTTTTGTGTGTGTGTGCAAAGAATAACAGATTCTAAGGAGTCCATCTTGAGGTTAAAGAGGTCATTATACAATGACATGTTAAAAATGGAATGTCCTCAAAGAAACGAGAAAGAAGTTTATAGACATATCAAAGAGACTATAAAAACATAGACCTTTAGAAAGTTTCTAAAGGCTTTCTATAAGCCTTTAGAAACATAGTTTGCCCTCTTTCTTCTTAGTTGCAGCACAAACTAGCAGGATGCAGAATATAAAACTTAGAAGCTAAGAATCTATGCATTGAAAGTCTGAGGATATACTGGCAGTAAATACCTTTAAAGAGATGTCTTCTTGGGACTGTATTTAAAGTATTTTTATATACCTTCCAACATTCCCCAAGAAGATAAATTCTAGGCTCTGTATTAACAGAGAGGAATTCACAATCCCAGTGCTGATGTTAGGTGTTGCAGTGTTAGGCCCTCAAACAGGGGCTGATGAGGAGACATGAGAAGTAGGAGTGTCAGTGGTGGAGCAGTCTTCATGTCTGGCTGTAAGGAGAGCTGGTCCTGCAAGGAACTCTGAGGGCTGCACTCCCATGGGCTGGAAGGAAGATATTCAAGAGCTGGGACATGAGGAAAGGGCGCTGATGGTCTCTCTTCTCTGGTCTTCAACAAGAAATTCCAGAAAAATATTCATTAGCCCTCTGAAAATACCTCATTTTGATGATTTTCTTGCTGGCCATTATAACGGTCCTGACTGTGCCACTAGCTTCTCCCATCACAGAACACTTCTAATGGGTTGTAAGAGGAATCCCATCCTAAGGGTTTGTCATGGGTGTTTCATGAGAAATCTGTCTGTCAGGAATTTTAAGACCTTAAAGCCATGTGAGTAGCCCCACATCTTGATTTCAGCAGATAACTTCCCTGGAAAATGAGGCGGTAAGGCAATAAAATGGTTGGAATTAAACATGGACGTAGTGGGGTGGCTGGGCTGGTTGCCAAACCCCATCCAAGATACAGGGAGTTTTTTCGGTGTTGCAAAACTATGTTTCTGTGCTAGATTTGAGACTGTGTTTATATGTGATTTGCCTCAAGAAGCCTATCTGGTCTGTGATACAAGTAGCTTTTGACATTTCTAAGTAAACTGTTTAAATTATCTCTGGGCAGACATTTAAAATGCATCTGTCTAATTAGAGGGCCTCTGTTTATGTTAAAAAAGAACTTAATGAATCCTTACAGACAAATCTGAATATAATTGCAGAGTGTGCTTGTCACTCACTCTCACAAGCTACTTCCCATCCTGCCCAGCACCGGGGCCTCCTGCAGCATTCACGTTTTTGTCAGATGATTTCATTTCTCCTCCAGGAACGTGCTGGGCCCTCACTGGGAAGCAGACAGGGCTAGAACTCTCAAATGCCTTCAGTGAGTGGAAATGCAGTCCCAGGGACAGTCCCACGGTAATAAAACCAAATAAAGAATTAAAACTGTAAAACAAAGTAAAACAGATTGCTGACAACTTTGCGCAGAATCCTCTTGGCGTCTGCTTAGTGAGACATTTCCTTGTTGGAGCTCTCTGTTCTCCTTCTGGTCCTGCCTCAAATGCAATCTGGAGTTGGCCCAGTGCACCCAGGTGAGCTGGGCAGGGGAGCCCCTTCCACAGCTCTGCCAGCCTCCCCAAGGGAGGGTTGTGTGGCTGCTTGAGACCAGAGAGAGCGGGTGGGCACGCCTGGTTATCAGAGCAAGGCTTGGCTTTCTGCTGCTTCTGTGTTTCTGTGCTTTTTTCCCATCTATCTTGTTCAGTAATTACTGAAGACAAGATAAAGAGCTGGTCCCTAGAAATTAAACTTGTTTCCCATCTGTGTTCTTCTGATCTAACCATAAACTTACACTTTTTCAGGAAGTGAAAACAATGAAATGATGAAAGGGTGGTGAAAAATAATGCAAACAATTGGTATTGCATGGTAGGGGGGCTGGGCAGCACGCCCTCAGGAGGTCAGGCCAGTGCTTCTGTCTGAATATTTGAATAAATTCGGGCATGAATTGCTATTAATTTAAAATGACCAGAAAGAGGGCAAAAAAAATATGCCACCGCAAGGAAAAAACAAACAGGCTGGATGTAGCTTTTTATTTAAAGGCTTAATTAGGTTTTGTAATTTCAAGACCATATTTGTTACAGCAAATATTGAAACAACTTCCTGCATTCTGCTCTACACTAGGTACACAAAAGTTAGTTATCTTGTTTTAAATATTCTTTTTTGCTTCATATTTTTCAGGGTCTCTTTTCAACCTCCTGTTTAATCAGCATATTCCTCCTGAACTGAGGAATAAATGGGATCTGAAATGAATTTAATAGGACATCATCAGCTAGCCTCTGGTGATGGATTTCCTCTTGCTGAAGGTCCTCATTTGTTTGGTAAGTCACCAAACTGGGTTGAAATAGCAAGCTGTCCTATACTCAGAAACCTAGGAGAAAATGGACTGAAATTTCAAGTCGAGGATATTAGGCTGAAATGTGCCAACCTTCTTGAATCTTCAATACCTAGGAGAGGAATAACAAACAATAGATCTGTGGTGTTAATGCAATCCTGCACGTTATTGCTCTCATCACTGCTCACAGCAGAACCTGTAGGTTGTTTTTGTGACACTCCTGATACTGGAGATCATTTGGCAAAAACAGACCTTTGTATGGAGGCTGGATGTTACCTTCATGTGAGTCACTTAAATCAAGCTGAGCAGATATATTTCCAGTTAATCTGTAACGAAATTATAGTGCAATGTATTTGCATTGCCATATTATGCAAATTTATAAAAGAAATTTCACCTAAATTAAAATCCCTGTCTTATTACGGCTGTTAAAAACTTATCCTATTAACTTCAGTGCACAAGAAAATTTATAAAGCAGGCTGGAAGATTCTCCTTGCTCATTTCACTGAATTTTTCAAGGCTAAGCATGAGTTTGTTAATAAGTGAAAAATTCTTGGTCAATATTTTATAAGCATGGGTAAGCTGTTTTCTGGTATATGTACCACCAAGAAAAAAAAAGATAATAATAAATTGTTTTAGCCTTTCATTTGACAGGATAGTGGGTCCTTCATTGAGTAAGCTATGATACATTGAGGGCCTCACACACAATACAGACCCCCACAAAATGCTGCAACACTTCAGAAGCTTGCAGTGCAAATAAGACCAGAATTCTGCCTTTTTGAGTGCTGGAAAAACCGAACACATTCCAGTTTCATCTGTGTGAAACAACAGTAGTGCCTGGGGCCCAGAAGGAAGGGCTCTGGCACCCAGAGCCACTCCAGCTGCAGGGCTCCTAGAAGTCAGGACCATCTCTACAAGTCAGACCACTTGCAGTGTCCTGGCTCCACGCAATCAAACTAAAGCATTATCACTAATGGTTGGCAGAACACGCTCCATTATTGTGTGTTACCAGTTTTTATCCCTCTTTGTGCTGGGGTTTGGTTGGAGAAATGTTTTGGAGTTGTTGAAAAAAAAATATGCTAACAGCTAAAACACTCCTTTGGTACCTTTTAATTCCAGTGTCAGGCCATGATATACAGAGAGGAGAATGATGTTCAAATTAGGGTGCCAAATTTTATATGCAGTGATCTTTCAAAACTCCTGCATACCCGAGATACTTCATATTTTTATTAAGACATTCCTCCCCAATATCTACTTTTTCATTAATTATTTCATTAATTAAAGGAGTATATATAAGGTTGCTTAAAAATACAAGGAAGAATGTTAATGTAAAATACTTTCCTTCCTTGCAGGGTAATCTTACTTACAAATTGTGAAGCTTTCAGAAGAGGCACTGTGTCTCTCATTAGAGGTGTTCAGAGCTTAGCACAATGGAGATTTAATTCAAACTGACATTTCTGTAACATACAGAAATAATGTATTAAGGAGTTGAATCAGGGGTCTTAGTAGGAAGAAAACTTAGGACTCCTGCTGTGTTTCACTTAAGCTGACTTTTCTTTTGTGGGGTGTCGCTCTAATATGGTGTCTTTTTTGCTTTTATAGCTGGAAAAAAGCCTATGAGAAATAATATGCAACTGAGTGCACAGAGAAAGTTACTCATTGTGAAAATATGACTCCATCCCCACAAAACACTTGTAGGAAATGGCTTTGTCTCTCAATTCTTTATCTTTGTAAATTATTTGCAATTTTTGTCATTCCATTTTGGCAGGAAGTGACTTATGAACCCCAGAAAACAGGAAGAAAGTTTTTCTTTTAGATAGTCCTTATAATGCATGTTTCTCTTAGGTCTTCTCATACATTTCAGCTCACAAGTTAAAAATTGCTGGCTTACAGACATTACCCTTTACACAATCTGTCTCCTTTATTCAAAGATGCACACTCTCATTCTGTAAAAAAACCTTGGAAATACATTTTGTTTTCACTCTGCTTTATTTAGTTGATGGGGAGAGTGTTCTTAAACCTTCAGAAGCAAATCTACTCCAAACATTAACTCCAGGTTCAGGTCTTTCAAAAGGAAATGTTGTCAATTCTGAGTTGCCTGTGCTTTGAGCCTTATCACCATAGAAAATCCAGGGCACTTCTACATCCTTTGCCTCAAGACTTCTAGATGCAGCAGGTTTCGGAAAAGAAAAGGTTGTCTACCTTTCAGTAGATGAAAATTGTATGTTGCCATTTTAAGAGTATATGTCTAAGGTAAAGGATGTCTGTATGTCTTTGGAGGTAGTGTGTTTTAACCATAGTTTTTCACTTCTGCAGTTATGAGTCCCTGGGGAAAGGGGCTCAAAATGCAAATGAGGAAGGATCTTTAACCTAGTTAAATTCAAGGTCCTTCCCTTCCACCCTGTCTTCTTGCAAAACTGCTTTTTTCTAACTCTCTACTCAGAAAGGTTATATATTTGTGTGGCACCTGAAATATATACAGTATGTGACTCAAACTGTCATTTCTATGATAAATAGTTAGCTCCATTTTATTTTCTATGAAAGCACCTCATATACAAGTTGCTGGTGTGCAGGATACTGTGTGAAACTTCAGATATCAGAAACTGAATTATTTCTAAGAAACTGAGAAGAAAATCAAATTCTTAGTTTGAATGAACACCTATTTCAAGTATTTTCAAGTATTTCAATTATTCTTGATGGCCTGAAAATGTTTTCTTGTAATGTGATGCTAAAATATAACAAGACAAGAAATGCCAGCCTCATTGTAGATGTCTCTAGCTGGGAAAGAAGGTTTTGGGGGGAATGAACACTCTTAAAAGCTTCTTGGAAAAGGATGAGGAAAAATAAGAAAAAAAGTGACATGTAACAAAGGGGGGGAAAAACCAATATATCTAAACTTCTCAATGAAAGAACAACAAATATAATTGAAAATTGTTGTAGACACAGAAGAGTGCCTAAGAGTAGCTTAAAAGACTGACTCCTTTTAGGTAAATCTGCAAACTTTTTTTCTGCTTTTTTTCTTGGCTTAGTTTGGTTTGGTTTGATTTGTGGTTATTTGGGGGTTTTTAGTTGTTCTTTTGTTGGGGGGTTTTGGTTTATTTTGTGGGTTTTTTTGTTTTTTGTTTGTTTGTTTGCTTGTTTTGTTTTGTTTTATTTGGTCTTTTTTGCTTGTGTATTTTTAAAATAAATAAGAGTAATGAAAAAGTTGTTAGGGTCAAGTGTCCAAACTGATTAAACAGCTTCAACATCATAACATATATTAAATAACTTCTTGTCTTTGGCACCACCTGGCAGTTGATGCAACATCTGGCTTCATCCCTGCAGAGAAGATAATTAGGCTCATAACTGACCCCCAAATCAAAAAGAAACAAACCAGCACAAATTAAAACAGAAAACATTGGATGCATAATAATTATTAAGAGAGCCAAACCAAACAGAGTGGCAATGTGGCTAAAAAAATTTAATGAGAAGGACAGATTGGATGTGGCTTTCAGCAACCTACTTATGAGGAAGGTATCCCTTTCTATTTCAGGGTTTGGAACTAGGTGATCTTTAAGGTCCCTTCCAGCCCAAACCATTCTGTCTTGTCATACAGGTGTGTCCAGTATGGTCTGAGCACTTTGGCCTTTTTTTGAGAATGCAACATTTCTCCACTTAAAAACCTGCTTCCTGTGATACTGGGATGGTTAATCTACTGCACAGAACCACCTGACCTTACCAAATACCGATTGATAGAGAATTTGTTTGTAACAAAACCGCAATAGGTGCAAAAATACAATGGCTAGGCTACTTGGAGGCATCCCCTCAAACTGGTAGCCAAATTTTATCCAGGTAAATCCACACTGGGAGCAGACATTGTTTCCGGCATCTACAAACAAGTGGCTTGTAATGAAGTTAATTAGTAAACTATACAACCCCTGGTCTGTGTCACTCCTTTCTAATCTTAAGGAAAGTTCTCACAGTGAGCAGGACACAGACAAAGCAGAATTAAGAAGTTTTATGTACATGTAGACTTTAGGAGGTAAAAAAGGAGAAAGGGAGGGAGAGAAGGACTGTGGCACCTTAAGGAGAGTGTCTTTCATCAAGAAATGGACAGACTGAACACAGCCTGAGGTAGGATATTGCCATATTCTCCCTTGGATATTTTTGTTATCTGTTCTTGCACTCTTCCTTGAAATTGTAGGATGCTAGTAGGCTTTTGACACCAAGTGATCCTTAAAAGATGCACAAATAATTTGTTTGGAATTAAACCAGGATTTTGATAATGGCTATCCCATGGTTTCCAAATTACCTAATTCTGGATATTGTTATTTTATTATGTGCCTTCATGAATAATGAAGGAGAGCCAGGGGTTCATATTTTAAACCTGCTTAGAATTTAGTTCTCTTTTTTGGACTTTACATTAGTGGAGCAATAACTTTTACATTAAAATGTGATCTCATTGACATTTCTGTAATATTCTGCATAAAATCATATTTAGCTTGCCCAAAATCTCAGTATAAATCTGCGAACTGAAAACAGTTTCTTTATTCCTGCAAGGAATATTTCTACAAGTCAAATATTTTTGAAGCTTCTTTTTGATGTATTCTGTGTAAAATTTAAAGTAACAAAGTAAAACTCTCTACTAAGTTTCAGTTGCAAGTAGAAAAAAATATTTGTAAAACAATGATCATACACATGTGAAGGTTTCACTTTGTTTTTAGTAAGCTGTCAATATTTTTGTAAAAGGTTTTAATTGAAAAATACTTATTTACAAAATATAAGATCTTCAAATTGAAAAATTATACAGATGTAATAAACTTAACATTTTTGTGTGCTTAAATAGTCTTTCCTTAAAAATTTGAAAGGTATCCCTCCAAAAGGGAAAAGAAATAAGTGGTTCAAAGTATTTAAGACCACACAAACAAAATGCCGGTGTAGTCCAATGAGCTCATTTCTGATTTCACTTTCACTGCTTATGCTGCTGCCACTGCAATGATCTTACTGGGCTGCTCGTGCTTTAGTTGCATGAGACCAGTCCATGCCAGACCTCTATTCATATATATATCTGGAGAAAAGCTTATGTACGTTCTGCTTGGTAAGATAAGATTACTTTTCTTCTGTGATAAGAAATTATTTAGTCCAGACTCTCATGTACAGGTCTACAGGTACGTCATGCTCAGGTCTGCTTAAAACAAACCAGATCAAAACCAAACAAAAACCCTCAAAACTTCAAGTTAAACTGGGAAAACCTACATAGTTGCAGCCTAATTATCTTCAAAAATTGTACTGGTCTTTGAGCATTTCCCAAAGCTTAAGCTCCTTTACATAAAACAAGGCCATGTTCTCTCAGTCTCTCTCAAACCTGTCTGGTTTTCCTTTTCCCTTCCATTGCTCTGAGCATGGACTCAGTTCAGCTAAATTGTTTGCAGTGTCTGATGGAAGGAAAAAGGAGGTGATATGGGCTGTTTGTCTTTTTTTCCTTTTTTAAACTTAATTAAGATTCTTTTTTTGTTGTTTGTTTCCTTTGGAAGCAGAGTAGAATTAATGATTGGGAAGATTTTTCTAAACATACTTGTAACCCAAATGGCTCTACAGTTGTTTAAATAAACCCCCAGTGTTGTCTCAGGATGTGCTGCAGGCCTTTAGAAGCTCTGAGTTTTTCAACAAACCCTGATATTTTTTTCTGTGGAAGGAATGTTGCCTTCTCTCCTTGCTCTTTCAGAGACCCAAGCAGTTCAAGAGGCTGGTATGCAGCTTTTTGTGGAGTTTCCTGTGTATGGCAGAAAGCTAAAAATCAAGTCTCTTCATTTTGGGATTGTCCCACTTTCTTTTAGCAAACTCAACTAATTACCAATGAGATTTTAGATTTCCACAGTGAGCAGATTCCTTTCCAAAGAGAGACTGAATGATTGTGTATCCCAGAATTAACCCCATATTTACCATCATCAAGGTACCTGAGGTACCTTGACCAGTCTTCATGAGCAGCAGTCTCCACAAGTGGTAAATACAGCTAAAATACCACTCATTAAACCTATACTGGATATGAAATCTTTGCTGTCCTCACCCTTTACTTGTTTCATCGCTGCTGTGGCTGGCAGGTATCAGTGACAGTCTGCATCTGATGCATGAAGCTGTAATGTCACTTCCAGGCTCTTTCACAGAGTCCCCAGATGCCCTTTGTGTGTCTATACTCTGTTTAAATGGCATAACCTTGGATTCAGGGAGTGCCTTCTGCTACTCTGCTTCTGCCACTGCAGCACTTGGTGCCCTGGCCTCTTCCAGAGCAACAAAAATCAACCATAATTAAACTAATTGCTGGTAATAAAGGGCACCATTACTCTCATTTGGTTTTGTGTCACCTTTTTGCAGACATACCTCTCGCTGCTTATTCTGGAACTGGGACCTCAACACTTGTGATTGGCAAAGATGTGCAGTGGGCAATAATAGAGAAGCCACAAAAACCCAAAACACTCTCATGGCTTCTGCAGCATGGTAAAATAGGAAGGGCAGAAAGCTGCAGAGCAAGAGTATGAGACCTTGAAAGTGAAAAACCCAGTGTAATTAAAAGATCAGTTTCTGACATTAACTGAAGTGAGACAAAGGAGAGGGAAAGATCCCCCACAATAGATTTCAATTATTTTTGTCATTACAGATGTTCCCTGTTCTTAACTGTTGGCATTTCTTCATTGTTTTTGATTCCTCACAAAAGAAGGACACTTGTCCATGACCAATTTTATGTCAGCAAAAATGTTTTTGGAGTTCTTCTGAAGTACTGTTAAGTGATGCTCACCAATGAGCATTAATCTATGATTTTCCTGTAAATACTGCTGTTGATTCAAATAAGACTGGACCGATCATCTTCCTGGAAATAGGCACTCTTTTTCTCAGACTCTCTTCTTGGAACTATTGAAGGAATTGAGTCAGAGTTTTCACAAAACCACAAGATATGGCCCTCTCCAACAGAAAATAAGAAATAGTTCGCAAATAACTTTTAAATTCAGCTTTTCAGTTGTTTGATGTGGACTGGGTTTTACACCATCCAGGGACTGCTAGATGTTGCTGTGCTTGGCGTACAGAAAAGAAAAGAGGGTTCAGTTGTCTGCAATTTAAAATATGGTATTTCATGAGCAAGGTCAAGGTAACCTCCAGATACTGTGTTGATCCCGACGGGAAAGGTTGCCACTCCTTGTGCCACTGCCAGCTCTGCTGCTGGCTCAGGGGTGACTAATGCTGGCTCACAGAGGTGCTTCCCATGAGAGCCTCAAAGCTGCACTGAATGGCACAGGGGCTGGGCACCAGGCTGCAGAGGCTGGATGGCCACTGGAGGCTGGATGGTGAGAAGGTTGCATTTCATCACTTACATTAGGAATATCTTTCTTGTTCTTTCCTGGTAACCTCACCCTCCTATTTCAGGCTCTTCTTGAAGGCTTATTTCATGTTTTCAGTCTTCTAATTAAGCGTCACCCTTGTCATTTTTCCGTAGTGAAGTTTTTTTCTGTCATGATGTATTCATTCAGAATTAATACAAATTAACATGATGTTCGAGTCTTGATTTAGCCTTCACCAATACCATGGGTGTTTTGCCATTTGTATGGATTTCTTCCATTCTGCTTTTAGACCTAACTTGGGTTGTTAACTTCTCTGGGGCAGGGTTGGTCTTTCTAATAAACTGAACAATTATATGGTTACCTGCAATATTTTTCAAGATTTTTTAATGTAACTGCCAGTACTGGACATTTCCACCAATTATAAAGGAGTGTTTGAGAATTAATAAATTATTTTTAAAACTTCTTGCCGTGTATTTGTGTAGCAAATCTGAGTTTAGATAATGCAATCTTTGTGTTTGTGCCTGGTTTTTGAGATAGATGTCTGGAAGTGGAAACTTCTCTGATAACTAAAATTTCGTGGTAGTAATAGAAGTTGGTTTTGCATTATTATTTTCCAGGTGTCCTTTCAGAACCAATGAGTTCTCCAGTGCAAGAGGCAGATGTGTCACCTTATGCACAGTACAACAATGTGCCATTTCCTCAAGTTCAGCCTCAGATCTCATCGCCACCTTATTACTCCAACCTAGGCTTCTACCCTCCACAGCATGAGGAATGGTACTCCCCTGGGATGTATGAACTCAGGAGGTTACCCTCAGAGACCTTTTTCACACGGGAGACAGAGATTATGGACATCCCTGCAGCCAAAAAGCCTAGACTGGGTCACTCCACGGGAAGAGTGAAAGGAGAAGAGCTCTGTGTGGTCTGCGGTGACAAAGCCTCTGGGTATCACTACAACGCCCTGACTTGTGAAGGATGCAAAGGTAGGGTGAAATCAGCTAATGGGCACAGCAGCTACTCAGGTTTTTTGGGTTTGGTTTTTTTTGTTGTTGTTCTGTGGGCTTTTTTTACTTTTCTTGTTAATTTTGTCCAAATCATTAAACATACTAGAGATTTGCATTTGGAGCCTGTGTATCCTGTTCTGCATTTCCCCCAAGGCAGACTGGCAGTGTCTTCTACCATTGCCCTATGGTTATACAGCATGACAGGCCAGCCTCCAGCTCTTGAGCGCCACTAGCTTTTGGTGAACTGAAGGACAGCTTTCTCTGGAGACTGGCAGCCTGGCTCTGCTCTCTGTGGAAGCCACTCATGCCATTCTCTGCCTCTGGAAGGAACAATGCCCGTGGAGGCCCCTGTGAGCTGAGTGCTAGGCTGCCCTAGAAAATAGCTAAAACCAGCCCAAGTGCCTCATGTAGCGTACATTGAAGGGAAGTAAAAGCTGTCAGCCCCCACCTGCAGGCTGTTCCCAGGGACTCTCTTTCCCCCAGCTCCCAAAGGATATGATGGGTGTCTTCAGGTTTGTGAAATTAAAGGATTTCTAGTTCTATGCTTTCTTCTCAGGGTAGCCCCTATCTGTAGGGAGGGAGCTTCTTCAGGAAGAAGGTTGTATCTGTAGGACAAATATCTTGCTTCTTAGAAGAATATTATTCACATATTTTTATCAGGACAAATGTGATGTAGAAAATCATTACTGTCATGGTAAACATGATTGTCAGATATTTTAGCAGAGAGGGACAAGAGATTATGTCAACTATCATACCTGAAGAAGTATAATATACCTGTGACAAGGCTGAGGTACATTATGGCCAGAAAAATAGTGCCCCATTTTTTCATCCCGTTCTGCGAATAAATATTTCAATAAAATTTCTGTTTTATGGATAAAGACTAAAGCATGGTCACTACCAAATTACTAAAATATCTTAATGTGGAATTCACTGTTATAGAGAGTGGACCTGGACCTAATATGTGCTTTATCTATCACAGAATCATTTGTGAAGGAAAAACAGATCACAAGAGTAGAACACTCAAAACATGAATACAGTCAAGGTTCATGCAGTTTATTTCAATAATTCCAATAAATAAGAGATTCATTTATTTCTGCTGTCTGAGTGAATAGTCTCCGAGTCAAAAACTGTGGATTAACTCATATTAATGCTGTCATTATAAATCAGGTTAAACTCAATTTTGATGTGACAATTCCAAGTAATGATACTGTTAAATTAATTCTGTTAGTAAGCTATCCTTCCTCTTTATTAACTGCAGTATTTAATGTGTGAGAAACTTTTCAAAGACTTAAAATTATAAACTTTGAAATTTGTATAAAATGTTTCTGGAAGAGAGGTTAAAGCTATCAGGTAAATATTCAGACTAAAGCCCATGGTGAAAGGAAAAGTGCATCCCCTTCCCTACTGATTCAGTTTGAATCACTCTATACAACCATAATTTTACTGCTTTATTGGGATAATCTGTTTTATGTTTTTGTTCTGTTTCATGACTGCAACATCAATTACAAAGAATAGTACCCTAGATCAAACATAGTAAAGGTTGAATTACTCAAAGATAATGGATTCTGTTTCTACAATAAATTTTAAAGGTGACTAAAGTACCAGCTGATTCAGTAAAGAGATGTGCTGAGGATAGTAATTCTGTCTGACAAGGCAAAGCAGATACTGTGTTTTCTAGATCTCTTGATAATTCTTGTTATCTGTGGAGTTTTTCACATGGGTATGCATTACCTTCAAAGCATGGAGACCAAAATTAGGCTCGGTGCTTCAGTTGTGCTCTTATCAGTGCAGTATAATAACTACCTCACGTGTCTGTGTCTTGAACCTCAGATGAGATTATCCCTCCTTTTTGCAACAAGACTGCTAATTCATGCTCAATGTGTGCCCAAAATAATATGCAGGTCCCTTTCTGTAGGACTAGTGCTCACCTTGGAGCACCTCTGCTCCATTGATGCAGTGGATGTTCTTATTCAAAGGAATAAGCTTTGCACATATTTTTATGGGATTCAATCCTCTGTGATGAATATGTTAATTTTTTTTATTATTATTTCTTTCATGGGTAATGTATTCAGGAACACTTTCCATTCTCTTTGGTTTTCTTTCTTGGGCAGATGAAACAATATTAGGATCTTATCTATTGTCCTTATGAGAATATTCATCTGAAGATATTGGCAGGAGTATATATATATATATTTCTTAATATATTGTCATCCATAAACAAATATGTATGAACTATTTCATTGGTACTTTACATAATATTTACAACACAAGGAGCAATACACTGTGTTTAAACTTGCCACTGTGGAGACCATTTCTGAAACAATTTTTGCAGACTAACATCAAAGACGTTCTAGTACAGCCTCAGCCTGGACAGTTATACTGGGTTTTAAGGGCCATTGCTAGGTGTTACAGGACAAGTGTGACATAATGTTGTGCTTGTTTAATTAAGCCACAGAATGAGTTCTGTTGAAACAAAAAGTGCCCATCTTTGAGATCCCTTTCAACCCCAGCCATTCTGTGACTCTATGAAAAGCCAGTTACACATCCCCTCCATGCAGGCTTGCAGTAGGAGTTTTTGCAGAATTCAAACCACTCCTGGGCTGCTTGATGTGTCTGACACCAGACTAGAATTCTTCTTGCAAAAAGGGTCCCTCTTTAATCTTCTCCTTACACTAACACCCACCATGGGGGCATGGGGCAAAAGAATGCCAGAAGATGGTTTGATGGTCTGACAGAGCAGAGCAGGTGCTTTGTTAGCAACTCTGAATTTTAAAAACTTTTAAATTTAAAACCCTTCAGGATGCCAAACAGAGATATTTCCAAAGCTTTCATCTAATCTTTTTACAGCTTTCCTCCTTCAACTTTCATAATTTCCATGAGAAAAAATCAGCATCAGTAACATTGGAGCAGCTCTACCATAATTAATCATATTCATGAGTATCTCAGAACAAAGCAAATTCAACATTTCCAGCCAACATGAGCTTTTTGTAATTTGGCAAGATCAGATAAAAATTAGACTGTGCCAGAAAAACCTTCAGCTTTTGGGATTGCTAACCCTTTGTTAGTTTAACATATGTTGTTTCAGACTTACCTTTAAATTTTAGTAAAACTCCCCCTGTTATAGAAAGTCACATTTCTGGCAATGTAAATTCATTTTGAATTAGTAGTGAATAATATTTACAGAAATTTTATTCATACCAAAAGCTAATTTCCAAGTTAGTTATGAAGAAGTCTGTTCAAAAAGAAAAAAATTATTTTGCCTTTCATTTCAGATAATTTCACCTTTCTTTTCAAGAGAAAGTATTTGACTGCTTGAATATTGTTGGTTCCTAGCTTTTGCATCCATATTTTTGCCTTTTTCTTTCCTTTTTCTTTCTTGTATTTCTCAAAAAATTATTTATCAATTTTTTTCTTTCTTCCATCATGAAGTAAATGCACACCTTGTGAATAGGTTAAGTGATAAAGTCATCAATCAGTCTTAGAATGTTATAAATATTTGTGCGGAGCTTTTCAGCATTTACTTCTAATTAATGTATCATAAGCGATAAAATTTTAAATTTGCAAATAAAACAATAAATTTTATAAAGCAGATGCAGTTGCCTTTAACTGACAGTGAGAACTTACAGCTTAAATCCAGGCTTTTTTTCCTTCCCTGACCAGTAAATGGTAATGTATTAAAACCATGTGAATGACGAATAAAAATAATGCCTGGGGCTTCTGGAGGCTCTAAGTAATCTGCATTTCAAAAGAGACTGATGCCAGTCAACTGTATTTGTTTGAAGAGCAGCCAATAAAACACACAGCATGGAAGAGATTTCAAGCAGGAATTACTGAAGATTCAGAGAAATGCCAGATTTTTTGTGACCAGGTAGTGGAATTGTTTTACTGGTTGCTACACACCAGTGCATGGAAGAGATTAGGCAACTATAAAACCATGGGGCAAATTTGGGAAATTGTCATCTGACAATGCACAATTCTTCAGACACACAGACAATTCTTTAGATTCACAACTGAATGTGCTCTATGATTTGATTATGGGAGACTGGCTCTTATCTGGTCCCTCTTTTAATGCATTGGAGTGTCAGGTTGGAAAACAATAGTTTTATTGTGCCAGACAGTGGTGATAAGAAAGCAAAAGCTTTTTGAATAGCTCTGGTTAATATAAATATACATAGAGCTGTAGTTTGAAGTACAGTATAAATCAGTGATGTGGCAGCAGAAGCTCCCAGGAGTCTATTTCAGAAACCTGCCCTCACATGGGGAGGAAAACTGATTCCCACTGTGGCTGGTACTAAATAGTTTCTGCCACGTGAAGGGCAATGTAAGAAGATTATATTGGGACAGTGACTAACACTAAAAATTCAGGAAACTTTGACAGCAAAGATTCTGTTGCTTTGTGATGACCCTTATTTAATCACATTTATTATCTTGTCTACCCCATGTTTTGCCCACGGTGCTGCTCTCACAGATGGGCAGCAACCAAATAGGAGATTTGGACAGACTTAGGAAGGGTCCTCTCAATTTTTTGTATCAGTTGCTATTTGCAGCTATAACTGTGCAATTTTTGAGTGCTACAGTGACAATACCAGTAGAACTACCTGTGCAGGTGAAATTAGGTGACTATTTAACTCATCAAGTGGACAATACTTAGTGAATAAGACTGGAGGATCTTGCAAACAGGGGCAGAGGCCACGTGTACAATAGGCAGATACAGTGCAGCTTCCCTATTAAACTTGGGGGTGGGTGAGCAGAGCAGTGTGTGGAGCTTCTGTTGCTCCCAGGAGCAGGGAGAAGGGTAAAGAATTACTCATCTCTCTTTCTGCACATTCTGTACATTCTGCACATTCTGCACCTCAAGAGACTTAACAGACTGGCATTTTTTTTCACTGGCTATTTGTATGGCATCACCCTACGGCTCTAGTGCTGGTGCTCAGCCTGCTATGGGCAGGTTTCAGATTTGGGTTTGAATTTTCCCAAAATTCACAGTTACAGGACTTTACTTTGGACTAATGTCTAGTGTTGGGCTCATTTTTTAAATTATATGACTTGGATACAGTTGTCAGTAGAAGTATCCAGATTTTAGTCATCCAGGCACTGACACAAATTGTTGATCTGGCAGAACATGCGTCATTTCAGTGCATATGGAGGTGAACTTCACCTTGATGACTTTGCTTCTGAGTGTTTTCTTTCATCTATTTCACTGCTGTTTTGTGCAGGATTCTTCAGAAGAAGCATCACAAAAAATGCAGTATACAAGTGTAAAAATGGAGGCAACTGTGAGATGGACATGTACATGAGGAGAAAATGCCAGGAGTGCCGTCTAAGGAAATGCAAGCAGATGGGCATGTTGGCTGAATGTATGTATACAGGTATTTGCATCATGCAGTCAGAGGGTGCATTAAACACTGCGTTTGCTTGAGTAGTCTGGTTTTGCCAAAGTTATAAAAGATGTCAGATGGCAGGTGGAAGATGTATGAAAGAAGATGCTGTGCCTGTGCATCAAATCCTGTTGAAAGACAAATGCACTTTTAAGCAATGGGATTTACCTGGTGGTCAGGGTTGTAAAGGCATAAGAGGTGAGCAAATGGTGAAGGAAAGCCAGTCCTGCACTGGATGACAGCTCTTAGTCTGCTTGAGTGGGAAGGAGCAGGGGAAGTGGGTCTGTGGGAGACTCCCCAGGAGTCAGGGTTTTGCAGTGTTATGGAAGCCAGAGCAGGAAAGTCCTGGCGCTTTTCTTTCCTCCTCTTTCTGGGGCTCCCCCAGTCAAGTTCTTGCTGGCCAAGTCCAAGTTTTGGCACATACACAATGCCAATTTCAAGAAAAGAGCGGGAGTGTTGCTAGCAGGAAGTCTCTGTGGACTTGCCAAACGTATGTTCCCAGACCTCACCCAGCAATCAGGCAAAGCCGGGTGAGGGCTGGCCCTTTTTTATAGTCTCATTAGCTTTCCTCATGGTGCTACAGGCACATAGGTAGAACTCATAGACACATAGGTCCCCAGAAATGAGCCCAATGGATTTTAATAATGTTGCATAGTAAAACAAATATTCTATTCAGACTGACAGTTTATAAACTTTATTGAGCTTCAAGCTGGATAACTTAGAACAATGGGGATATTGAAGTACAACTTTGAACATGTTTAAAGCTCCTCTTTGAGTTATTGCACAATTTTTGTAAGCCTGCTCCTGAAAACACTCTGCAAACATCTGCTCTTTTGCCTTCCATGAATAAGACTACAATTTATTCCTCTTGATGGCTCCAGTCACTTTAGCATACACGTATGTGTGAAATCAATTTAGGTTCATACAGGAAATTAATCTACTTGGAATTTTTAATATATTTCTATCCTTCAATCTGATCAGAAGATGCTATAGTAACTGTTGGTTATAGGAGAAACAATAAGCTCCATCAATATTTTGAAGGTGTTGCCAGCATAATGTAATTAATCTTTCATTCTGCAAATTGAACAGGCTGCAAAGATCCTGAGATAGGACATATTCTTGTGCAATACATAAATACATGAGCAGACCCCACTCTGATGGAAGAACCATTGCATTCTGCATTGTCAAAGGAAAATAATTCCCCTGTGGATCTCACCCCTGCTCCATTGCTGAAAAATTTTGAGGATTCAAGATAGTATGAGTCACTCAGTGCAGCAAAAACCCCAACAACCCACTGCTGAAAAAATAAAACCAGGTCAGCGTAAATAATACTGACTGGGACCACATGAAACTTTTATGCTGGCCTATCATTTTCACAAGCTGGCACAGGGGAAATAAAAGCCAGTGGGTGCTGCTGCCATTTGACTCCCTCTCTGCAATGGAAACACGGGGTATCTTTTGTTGCTCATGACTTAACCATAAGTGTGCTCTAATGCACTACAATGAGGATGTTTGGCAAGGCACCATTTAATAGCTTTAAAGCAGGAGTGTGCTGTATAATTGCTTTTTGTTCCAGGCAATCTAGGACAGTAAAACATGAAACTTCTGGTAGGATAGGGCATTTATTTGAAAAAATATGACTAGGAAATAAAAGGTTACCTTGAACTTTGTTTCACTTACTCATTTTGTAGGATTGTAATTGCAAGCTCTGTGGATTCTTTTTTCTGTCTGAACAAGGAGCTAAAGTATTATAAATATTTATGGCACAGCTACTCAACAATCTTTCTCCTGCCCTTTATGTGCAAACTACAGACAGACCAAAATTACTACCCATCAAATTCAGTCATTTGCTGTCATTTGGATCTAAACTGCAAGTTTCTTGGGTGAAATGTCTACCTAGGGAAGACCCAGGTTCTGCCACTCTTCCTAGAATTTAATACTCATTGAAACCTAGCTATCTCTGAGCTAAAAAGTGATGTCCTGTCTCACACACAAGTTTTTCAGATGACTTAAATGGAGCCAGAATAAGATGGAACCAGAATAAGGTAATACTTAAAAGCAAGAAGCATGAGGAAATTCTGTCTTAATGCCTAAGGCACATGTAAAGCAAATTTTCCCTAGGAAGGCAATAGACCAGAACCTAAGCTGGTGGAAAACAGCACAAGCCCATTAACAGCACCAAAGGATGCGCTGAATAATTTAGAAAAAGAAATTTATGGTGCTGTGTGGCACCACAAATTACATGGCTCAATACCAATTATTATCTCTATCATTCCTATTCCCTCCTTTCAAGGTATTCTTTGCAGGTCTTATTTTAATCATGTAAATTTCCTCTTCTCTCAGCAGTTCAGGTAGGTCATTTTATATAGGGCTTAAACAGGAAATTAAAAACATTCACAACGAGATTCACTGGTTTCATGGTATCTTCCTCCACATCATATACTCACTGAATGGGCCTCTTTTACTGCTCTGCATTTTTAAAGGTGAAGAATGGGAAGAATACTTGAGAGACTTGAGAGAAAAAAAGGAGAAAAGAGAGAAAGAGAGAAAGAAAGAGAGAAAGAAAGAGAGAAAGAGAGAAAGAGAGAGAGAGAGAGAGAGAGAGAGAGAAAGAAAGAAATAAAGAAAGAAAGAAAGAAAAAGAAAGAAAGAAAGAAAGAAAGAAAGAAAGAAAGAAAGAAAGAAAGAAAGAAAGAAAGAAAGAAAAAGAAAGAAAGGAGAGAAAGGGAGAAAGAGAGAAAGAGAGAAAGAAAGAGAGAAAGAAAAAGAGAGATAGAGAGAAAGAGAGAAAGAGAGAGAGAAAGAAAGAAAGAAAGAAAGAAAGAAAGAAAGAAAGAAAGAAAGAAAGAAAGAGAAAAAAAGGAAGTCCTATGCTTAAAATAAATAGGTTTATTTTTAGATGAATACTTAGGTGTTTACTTGTTCATTTGTGATTTCTGACTGTCTTCCACAGATTGTGCAGGGTACTTACTGTTCCCTTCTTTTGTTAGAACAAGAAAATTGATAGTTTTTAGGACATCCAAACAAGGTTGCTTCCTGGTTCAAAGTACTGAAATGTAGTCTAGAACAAAAAAAAAAAAAAAAAAAAGAAAGAAGAAAAAATCCCATACCACAAATTCAAGAAGTAAAATAACAAGACCAGCTGGATAACTTCTTAAATACATTTTAAAGGTATTTTGCCAGTCTGAGTTACTTCTGAGTTTACATTTTCAGCTTTGGTCTACCTGTGTAGTAAGGTAGTATAGGCTAAAGCCCAGGGATCCCCTCTTCTGTGTGGGCTTTCTTTCCAAAAATTGTGCACAACAGACCTAATATTGCTTATGGATTATTGAAAATATCCAATGCCCTTCGTGTAAGAACAGCTGCACCTCCAGCACTGTTTTGGATCAGAGCAAAAGAGCATTACTTTGATGACAGTCTTCCAGTTTTTCCTATGTTTTGCACTTTGGTTCAGGTCTTGGAGCACAGGAAAGGCTTTTCTCTTCTATGAAACTGAAACAAATACAGTATACTTCCAGCACTAATGGGCTTTTTTGTCTGTAAGAATTGATTAGACCTGGTCTAAAGCAAGACCCCTGACATTCTCAGTGTGTGGATTCTGGGCCAGCAAAGCCAACTGTTTTGCCCTGCAGATAAGCTCCATGTGGGGTAGACCACTCATAGTGTGTGCTTAGCTTGTCTCAGTAGGATCACATCCAAAGATAATGACACATTCAGGAGATGATCTGCACAGGTAAGAGGGTTGCTGGTGTAAAGGGCATCCATGGGCATGTCTAAGTACCTCTTCAGTGCCTCAGGCATTTATAAATCCAATTGCTTTGTGTTGCTTTATGTGTCCCAGGTCTCTTAACAGAGATACAGTGCAAGTCAAAAAGGCTACGGAAAAATGTGAAACAGCCCCCAGATCAGACAGTCAGTGAAGACAATGAAGGCCATGATGTGAAACAAGTAACTTCTACAACTAAAATATATAGGGTAAGAGAATTCTTGTAATAGCTCATTACTGGTGATGTGATTTTTGTTAAGTGCATCTAGTACAGTGAATAAAGGGTATTGAAAACCCTCTGGAGCTGTCTGCGTTGATTAAAACTCTCTCTTCAGCTAAGTCAAGGAAATACCGTGAGTGTAGATGTAGTTCTGATATTTTTAGTCAAAACCTTGTAAAGCATCTGTAAGGTCCATGCAGTATCTCTTCTGTGGTACAAATATCACATACATTGAGGTGTGACATTAAAACTTGAACATACCTAGTTATTTGCTAATCGTTTCCTTATTTCTGATAGTTAACCACACGAACCTATGCAGTTTAAAAACATTATACACCTCTCTTCTGTACACTTCTGTAAAAGCCTCAGTGACAAGGAAACCTCTTATCTCCTTAGTCTCCAAATGGTGAAAAATGAATGTATAGCTTTTGCCTAAAGCAGGAGATGCTACATCATTACTATGACTACATTTCATGATGGGTTTTTTTTTTTTTTTGCCAGTATAGGAGAAGGTAGAATTTACACCAGAGCAGCAGAAACTTCTTGATTATATTATGGATTCATACAGTAAACAACAAATACCCCAGGAGGTGTCAAAAAAGCTAGTAAGTATACCGACAAATTCATTTTTGAAACACTGATAATGAAGTTGAGGATTACAAGGCAAAAAATATTTATAGTCAGCATAAGTAGGTGTAGTAAGTAGAGCAAACTGTGGGCTTACACTCTAAGTATGCTCAAGGTGGGGCAGAATCTTTCCCAACAATTAGACCACATCTTTATGAAACTTAAATGTTAAGAAAAATTTTTCAACTGTAGAATAAGACTCTTATGATCAAATCTAACCTTTGCTGGTTGGAGCTTTGTTTTTTCCATTGTCAGTGTAGGCAGTGATTTGAGTTTGAGTTGCTGTCAAGCTTCTTTTGTAAAGAAGCTTGTAAAGACACCAGCCTGGAATCTTGAAAATATTTTCTAGAGTAAAAGAAACTGTCTATTTCTTATGCTGCCTTCCAAAATACTTGGTTTTGACAACATTGGAGACAAATTACAGTGTTTGGCAGAACTCTTGCCTGGTCCAGTCCAATAGTTCTTGTATTTTATGCTCCTAAATAGGAAATATCAGTGAAAATTAACAGATTTTGTTTGGTTTGATTCAACAGTTGAATGAGGAGTTCAGTGCTGAAGGAAATTTTCTGATTTTAACAGAAATGGCCACCAGTCATGTGCAGGTTCTTGTGGAATTCACTAAAAAACTACCAGGTACATCCAGGGTGTTGGGGAAATATTTGTTATTGCAATGCTTGCACGTCTGTCTGTTGCCTTTTGGAAAGCTTTGCATATATTTTAAAGACTATTTAAAAATGCCTGATCCTTCTACACACTGTTTAGGTATTGAATAAAGAGAAGGTGCTTTGTGGTCAGAAGAATAGTAGACTGTCCAAACTATGCTACTCTAAGATGTGGCACCCTTTTGCTATTGACAGAGAAAATGCCCAGAGAAGGGATTGTGTCTGTAGAGAGATTTTATTTTTATATATTGCTGCAGTGCCAACTAGTCTGCCTCTAAATTACCACTAACACTTGCTAGATTCTACCTGATTCCCTTTGTTGCTTTTCTAGAAATGCTTCTAGGTTTTAACACCCACTGAATTGTGAGTCCCACATAAGAAATTTTTCTAGTTGGTGGCACCAATATTTATGGTCCTTGCATAGTGTGTTATGGACAAGCGCTGAAAAGCTGAGTTTATTAGCATTTTTTTAACTCTCAAATTCATGTTAGCTCAAGACTGAACACTGGGCATATGGTAGAGGTCCCTTTAACTAAGGAAGGTGCACTGTAACACTGAAAGCAGCATGGCAGTGGGGAAGGAGTGTAGAGAGCTCTGGTGGAAACACAACAGAAGATGTTATGAAGCAACATCAGGTTAGACAAAATTCTCACTATTGGTTATGCACCACCACCCTTTGCTGATCCTCTAAAATACCATGAACACTGAAATACGTGTGCAATCCTCATAAAATCTGGGAAGGTTCAATTTAGTGTCATGTGCTGAAGTCCAGTTTTGAATGTCTGCAGCACTTAGAAACTCTACTGACGCCAGCATGGAGGTTATGCAGATGTGTGGCACCTCACACGCAGGAACTGCAGGACAGAAAGAAGTGAGAGCTGTTTCTGTTGCTGTCTGATTTGTCTCTAATGTGTCCTCAGGCTTCCAAACCCTTGATCATGAAGACCAGATCGCTTTGCTGAAGGGCTCAGCAGTAGAAGCCATGTTCCTCCGCTCCGCTGAGATCTTCAGCAGGAAACTTCCCTCGGGACACACCGTCCTTCTGGAAGAGAGAATCCGCAATAGTGGTAGGTGTCCTGTTCAATGAGGCAAAACCAAACCACACCATTCCACTTCTGTGTCAGCATTTGGCCCTTGGGAAGCTGGTAGGATTGTTTAGTAGCACTGAGACAGATTTATCTGAATGTTCTTTACATTAACTAGAACAAATCTAACTGAGCCTCGAGTCTAAAGTTCATAAGGTAAAGGATTCCTTACAAGTACCTTGCAACTTTTATGAATAATGCTACATCAAATAAACCTAGTGCATGTCCCCAGTGAAAAGAATGAAAGAATGATGAAGAAGAGCTACTACCATTTCAAATTGTTCACATAAAGTATTGGTAATTATGCTTTCAAAGACAATCCCCATAAGCAGAAAAGAAAAAAAAATATTTTAGGATGTTGCTGAAGATGACTGAAGGCAAGCACCTATTCTTAGGGTTATTCTGGTAAAATTGAATCACACATAGAAGAATTATAAATACAGCAGGTTTTGAGTATGTTTTTTTTTCTTCTTAAAGTCCATTGAAAGCTCAGTGACTCTGATAAGTTCCACTGGTTCTAGACATAGATTGTAATAATTATGAAAAGACAAATGGGGCTAGATATTGTTTGTTCCTTAGAGCAGAAGTTGTGTTGTACATTATTATGCATTCTTTGTGCTCCACCAATACAATACTGAATGTTTGCCTTTTCCAGTATTGACCAGCAAGTTTTATTCAACCCTCAGATACCTATTAATGAATATTCAAAGAGATCAGCAATTCTGAATGAGAGAGTCAGTCTATAGATTCTGCCTTCTGACTTTCCTTTTTAAGGATCAGAAGGAGAAGAGACAGAAGAACATGTAACCTTAATATTAGTCATGGGAATGGGCTTGTACTCAGTTCAGAAACTACTACTGATGTAGGCAAAATTAAGCCAATATTTACACAGTCGATCCACTGAAAAGGTTCAGAAAACTTGAGAATAATTCACTATCTGAACATATGTATTTATTTTGGCTTGGCACACTCATGTATAATTAGTAGTTTTTTCTATTTCTTTCATTTTAATTTATTATAAGAGGGTACTATTTGATGGACTGGAAACAGTGATTTCCAGAGTGATTTTATTAACTTCTGGTCCAGGTTCTGCAGGCAGAGAAGTATGCCAAGAAGGCCAGATATGTTTCCTGGAAACTGTAATGAGTTGTCACAGATCCAAATGTCTTCATTAAGAGATTTTTTTTACTGGATTATAACCCAAATTTTTGATAAAAATAGGCTTTGGATAAATGAATCCATATGGCAACATGATTACTCAAAACTCCTCTAATCTATACAATGAGTATGAATCTTTGTTTCAGGTATTCATTAAAAAAAAAAAAAAAAACAAACCAAAAAAACAACCAAACCCAAAAGCAAGAAATACTTTAATCCAGAACATTGCATAAGCTCTTATGTCACACCAATAATTTTCCTTAGTCATAATGTAAAAATATTCTGTTCATTTTCTGCAGCTATGGAATCCAGATGAGATGCAATATTATATTTTACAAGTTTGTGCTTGAATTCATGATAATACAACTGCCTGGAATACTGCATTGTATTCTGTCTCAGTATTATTTACCTGTCATGTTGCAGATTTAAAAAAACACATTTTGTGTAGAACAACTTCGAAGAAATTTGTGTAGAAATTTCAAGACAAGTAACAAATGTGGTTTGTTTCCTGCAATTCTTTTATTTTTCTGTGGGGAAAAACTCCAGGCTAAATTAAAAGCAAACTCTTAGAACAAAAACCTGGGCTGAATAGTTCCCAAGAAATGAAACACAATAACTTTTTAAACCTGTGTGCATGTATAAATATAAATGTGTAACTTCTTGCTCTTAGAAGAAGCTTTCTAAAATGTCTTCCCTCAAGCCAGGATCAAGTTGAAGACATAAGAGGAAATTCTGATGTTAGAACTTCCCCCCCATGTATTACAAAAGGATAATGTATTATCCAGCTTGCTGCTGCTGACTGCATTTTTTCCTTCTATTAATAGCCAGAATAAAAGAACTCATATATTTTATTTCTCTACTTAGTGCAAATTCAAACCTACTTTAAAAGATTTTCCTTTGCTGCATTTAATGGGGCTGTGACAATAAAAAAAGCAGCTTGTAAATCTTTGCATTTCTAGTTTAATTACTGCTACTGGACCTATTTAAGTTTTAAATAAATTAAACTTTGAAATAGTTTTAAAATATCTACTATAAAAATAACTTATTTTTGCAATTTAAATGCTCATTATTTTCATGTGTCAAAGTTTAAACAAAATGATAGAAAGGCATCCAAATTCTTCTGTTATCATTGTTTACAGATACAGCTTTCAATGTTATTTCAATAATATGTAATATAAATTATAGTAAAATAAAATATTACAAGTATTCAATATTAAAAATATTAAATATTATGCAGTTCACACCCCTAAATGTCATAGAACTCAACACCAGGGCTCTAGGTTTCATGGTAGCCTGTACCAAATGTGACATTAGAGTAGAAATGTAAACAATCTTTTCCAGTCTTAACCAGTAAGGACAAATGCTACTAAAAGCTGCAGCTGCCCATTATCATGTTATAGACTGGTCCAAGAGACAAGAATGGCCAGAAGAGATTAAACTCTTCTTTTTCCATATGCCTCACTGGAAAACAAACAAATGAACACAGAAACAAAAAAGGCTAAATGCAGCAAACTGAAACATACAAAGACAACAGAGAGCATCAGAAGAAATTCAGTGATGGCTGAGTGGGAGTTTGAAAATCAAGATTATAGGTAACAAATGAAAAAACAGCATCACAATTACTTCTGGCTCCTAGTGAGGTCCTAAACATTGTCATGCCAGCAGCCATAAATTATTGCTGTTAGTCAGAATTTCTGTCTGTATATTTTTAGGTAAAGACTAATGTCTGAATGTCACAGAAGTTCTATTGTCAAGCTTTGATGTCTGTATCCATAAAATCAGGGAGGGTGGTGGTGATTCTGCCTGAAAGTCACAAGCTGTCCAGCATTCTGTCACCTGCCACCATGTCCACTTTGAAGCTGCTCTCATCTATTAATATTTATGTCTTCTCTGCTCTGCTTGTATGGAATGTTTGGGGTTTTTTTCCTGATAAAGAAGTCAGAGATCTGCTGGCGATGACCTTTGAGCATTATCAGCATTCATTTTCATTCTCATGCTGATGAGGCATATTTTTATTTCTCAGCTTGTGCATATTGCTCAAGTCCTGCTGCACCTCAGAGAATGCCTTTGTTTGAGCCCTGAGGGTCTCTCTCTGCAAGCCATTAGGAAAATTCTTGCATTAGGTGCTCCTGTGACTGAAATCCTCTCCTACACACCCTAATATTGAGACTTAATGAGAAATACAGACTTTTTAAATTTAATGTTACTGACATTTGTTGCCATTTACTCATCTTATTTGATGCTTCACTATGCATACACCATATTGTGATTGACTCATTCTGGGAAAGGCTGACATTCTAGTAATTTAATGCTTGGTGTTTTTCTGTTATTTTGAAAGTAAATTCTCCCCATTATTGAGCAGTACACTATTTTTAAAAAACAGAGGTGAGATACAGAAATTTTCCTCTGTGAGTATTTGTAGTTTTGCTGAGGATACCAGGTTTCAGTAGTCATGAAAAGACAGAGATTTTTATTTCGTCACTTTACTCTACAGAGCAGTTCTAGGAATTTGAGTATTGGGAAATAAAATACTGATATTGACAGAATGGGAAGAATCTGGACCCAAATTTGAAGTTGGCAGCAGGACCTCTGACATTGTGAAACACACTGTTGCCTTCCTGGATGGGGTACAGGTGCTGAAGTACACTCAGATCCAAGATAAAAAAAGAAATAGCCGCACTTTCAAAGCATTGGCAAGAGGCCACCTCTTGCCATCGAATATGGGATACAAAGTTCCCACTGATTTGGATAAGAGGCTCCTGCAACCAAAAGCAAAGTTTGACATTGGAGCATGGATACTGGATAACTTCCATTGCCCTTGTCTTTTATAATTTGGTTATTAGTGCTGAGCAAGAGTGGTGCTTCAAACCCCCCTTGTGCTGGGCTTTGTGCAAAGAAACAAAATGATCTTCCCTGACGTGTCCAAAGTGTCTAACCCTCCAAATGGTCATGTGCATCCTCGTGGAAGGACACATCATCCTGTGACTCAAGGCAGAACTGGCACACTGCCCAAAACATTAAGAGATTTAGACCACTCTAAATTGCAAAATACAGGAAAGAGCTTTTCTGTCCACACACCTTTCCTGCACAATCTACCACACTGAGTCATCCAGTTCTAGGTACCTGAACCACAATTAAAGTTGCTAAAATTATTTAAATCATATCTACACAATAGATCTATACCCATGAAAGCAAAACAGATGTTAGGAACCCAATCTCTTTTCTTCTGCGTAAGTGTGTTTCTTCAGGCCAAAAGCATTTTTAGACTCTGCCTATGAAGACTAGCTCAAGGCACTGCAGATGCTGCTAGTGTGTGCCAGACCACATCTCTCTCTTGACTCTTGACTCTTGACTCAGGCCACTGCTAAGGGAGGGTATGTGGAAAGGTCATTTGCACCCTACTTACAGGCTGGGTTTGTTGTTTGTTTGGTTGGGATTTTTTTAAACTAAGGTTTCTTTGCTTGCAATTATGACTTAACAGAGGTCCTATAGATTGCTTTAAAGCAGAGGGGGGTTTGGTGCTTGGTTGTGAGTTCTGTTCAACACATGCTAAGTCTCATTTAAGTTGGCAATTTAACCCCTATAAGACAACAGTAGGCAGAAAAGAATGTGCCTGTGCTCTGGTGTGTCTTCTCTCCTGGCTAGATTTTCCCCTGGTTTGGCACTCAGCATCACAGGGGTGAATTTGGTCAGTGTTTAAAGCACCATTTATGCATTTGAATAGCTCAGAAGGGAGAGTTAATAAGCAGCATGAAAAACAATTCTGGTAGATAGAACAATGTGAAAGATAAAATGTAAGTTTGTGAGTAATTAGAATATTTTATTTGCATAAAGCAGCTACTAATATACCCTTGGTTTCATATTCACTAATGTTTAAATGTTTATAAAGAAAAAATGATCTCTATCTATATTAATAACACCGTGTTAGTTACTGTTAATTAGCATTTCCTCTCAAGCTTTCTTTTTGCAATAGATTTATTATTCAGTTTTGCAACACAGCCAAAGTAGACGAGAGAATGCTGCCTCAAAAAGCTGGCAATACTGACCTGATATCACAGTAAATACACATATTCCAGAATTATGTTAAACAGATAATTATTCATGGCCTGAAACTGCAAACCTAATGATATCAGGTATCAGTCATCTTACCTTCAAAGAGTAATCATAACAACAAAAGTCTAAAAAAGACAAGATCTAAAGTAATGTGCCTTGAACTACAGATGGGGATGAACTTGTGCAAGTAAGGGATGTTGAATGAATAATGTTCATGGGTTTAAATCTGCTCTAGTTTGATGCTGCAAAGCTGCACTCAGTAAAGCCTGTATTTCCCACTGACCACACTTGGATTTACAGCCAGACATGCATGAACACAACAAAATAATCAAATGATCTGCAGCATCTTCTGCAGGTGGCTGAGCTGGGTTAGGTAGGAATTTGTTCAACACAGAAAGATGCCCAATGGCATGTGAAGGATAAGCATGTTCTTACTGCCATAATGCTGCATGAAACAAGGTTTTTGAAACCTTTTTGAAGAAAGTTAGGAAGGAGGCACTATTAGCAGTGACCAGGAAGCTCTGCCTGCCTGACAGCACTGTGCAGGGCTCTCATCTGATCTAAATATAGAAGGTAAGGCAGAACTAACTTTTCTGTTCTCAATGAAGCCAGAAATATAATTTCATTTATTTGATTTTTTTTTTTCATTTTCGAGCTATAACTTGTATTAATGACTTTGGGAAAATCATGTAACTCACTTCTCCAGCCTTTCCAGTTACAAGCACCAAATCACTTTTAATTCTTGTTCTGATAATCTGAAGTGGCAACATCTCATACAGTAGCTAGGAAAAAAACCCCAAGAACTATAAACATCTGTTTCCTGTGTTTCCTCGTTGTTTTTTTTTCTTTCGGTTGGAGCTTATTAAATCCAAACCGAAGCGTTTACAATCACATTAGAAAACAGCTCCCTCTTGTGACAGAAAAGCAATTTGTGTAACGTGCATGCAGGAAGATGAACTAATAGCAGGGAAACTTCAGCGTAGGTGGGATGACAGAAAAACTACTAAGAGAAAAGGTTTCATTATCCTAGTGCCAAAATTGCTTCTTTTTCATGGTTTTTTTTCATAATTGTCTTGTGACATATATCAGTTTAAAGATTTTGAAGTTCTGTTCTCCCTTGCAAAAGTGGTAAATCACTTTCATTGCTCAAACATCCCTTTATAATTCCCTTTCATCTCTATGGTTATATTTCTTTGTTTGCACTACACTAATGCAGAGTTCTCTGCAGTAATTTCATTTGCTTTCACATCTATACTCATTTTTTGCTTTACCCTTCCATACTTAATGTTAGCTTAGAAGCTGTCTGGGCAGGGATTGTTTCATTGCATCCTCAGGCATTGTTTGGAGCAGTGAGGATGTGAATTTAGGTCCTCATTAGCTTTTCCATATCCTGTTTGCCAGCACCATTTTCATCCTACTTCTGCTATACAGACAATAGGAATTGAGGAGTTTGGGGTCACCAAAAGCAATAAATCAGTCCAGCTGAAAGATAGCCTGACCTTCGAAAGAAAAAAGAGAAAAAACCTTCAATTTATGAATATGAGAAACAAATGATGGGAGTCAGCCACAGCCCACTTCCTACCATTTCTTGTTTCCTGTCAAGATGATTGTGCCCAGCAGCACAATACCTTGCACAGAGACTTCTAAAAATATCAACTTTGTCTTAGACTTTTCTCATGTTGCCGCTGAGCTACTCATTTCCATGAAAGGAATTAATTTGCTCTGCTTTAGGGCCCAGCTTTTCACTTCTTTTTTTTCTACTTTCATGCAAACTTTAAGACTTTGGTGTTCCGTATATATGTGCTACTTACGTATTATAAGGAACCTTGGCATTTCAAACCACCCAAGAGGGAGGCAGGGGGTTCCCCAAAAGTTAGCAATAACAAGTATTCAAAATTCTAAGTAGTTAATGCTGATGACTAACAGCATAAGTCTCGCAGCACATTAGATGGTATGACTATTGTTTGCCCTGAAAGAAGGGCCAGCTGAGTTAGTAACTTCTACAGGACAAGCTGACCCACATCATATATATCCCTTTAATTGACTTAGTAGTATTGAACTCATCAAGGGAACAAGATTTGTGGCTTGTAGTCTGAAGTGAACATGGGTTGCTCATGTCATGTGTTTAAAAACATGACTCAGCCATGAAATTAAACCACGCCCTACAAGATCATTCCTTCACTGTTGGGACACATAACTATTCCACTGCTTGAAGTAAATTCACTGTCACAGCAAAATGTGACTGTTTCATAGTTGAGTCAAGTGACTTCATGTTTCCTTTCTTTAGTTCCACATGCTGAGTTTCAGTTTGAGTTTTGCCTACTGGGGTCACTCCAAACCGCACTAGTCCTGGACTTCAGCTTGGTGCTGTACACAGCACTCAAACCCGCATTAATTCACATGGCTTCCAAAGGAAGTTATAAAGACTTCTCCTAGAACAGCTCAAAATTAAGACTAAATCTACAAGAGATCCTGTGGCCCTCATCTGTGGGAGCCAAAGAGGTTCTCATCCTTTCAGCCAAGGAAGGCCAAAAGGTTCTTGCTGCAGAACCACTGTTTTGGATGTCTACACTGCTTCAGAGCTGCAAGCAGCTGCTGTCAATAGTTTAGTGTCTGCTCTGAGTGACTCACATATCATTTAAAAGAGGAATAATTTTGATGTCACAGAACTTCTCTTTTACACCAAAGAGTAGGATGGAGTACATCTGTAATTCAAGGCTAACTAAGAACATTGTGACCTGATGACAAAGTCAGCAAGAAGTAGTCTCATTGGCATGCCTTAGTTTGGAAACCCCAAAGGCTTCTGCTGATGGTGAATCACATGATCATATTCTTAAATAGGCCTGGATTTTAGCTATTTTTGGCTCTGTATTTTAGAACACATTATTTTATGCTTTAAGGTAGTAGTAGTTGCATGCAAGTTGATCTTGGACTGCAGGTAATCCTAGACCTGATGAAAGTTTCAGGCTACATAAAAGGAGTAATTAAATGTCTTTATGGAGACAACTGAAGCAACTGCCCAAGGCAGTTGGCTGTAGAGTTGGGCTGGAATTAAACCATACACCCTGAGAGATTTCCACATAACTAATGCAGAGACAGGGAACACAGGGTCTGCGTCTTAATGAGGATTATCAGCAGACAAGGAAACCACCTATGAGACTTGTCCTGAAGATCCAGATGGACAAACCTGCAGAGTGAAATCAGTTGTTTGAAAGAAAGACCTTGAAACCATGCAAAAAGAAATTGCCAGTGTTTGCCTGTGTCTAGTTTGCTCTGGAAAACAAGGATGTGCTTGCACTTCTGTAACTAATTGTCTTGCATCATGATTTCTGTAGTAGATTTAACTCACCAAGACAGTCAATATGAAATATTAAATCATTTCTGTGTAGCAATAAACCAGAGTGCTTCAATAATTAAGACATATTATAACAATTTTTTTCATTCTCACAGGTATCTCAGATGAATTCATAACTCCCATGTTTAACTTTTATAAAAGCATTGGAGAGCTGAAGATGACACAGGAAGAATATGCACTGCTCACAGCCATAGTTATCCTGTCTCCAGGTAACTTCTCATCCAGAATTAAATATTAGTGGTTCTGGAAAGAAAGCATGAGGAGCAGACGTGAGATTTGTAAAAACTTACATTCTGCATGGAGTAAGTCAATGTGCATGCTCATTCTGTATATTCAGTTGTTAAACCAGAAAAAAAGCACAGAAATGCAAACTCCAAATGTCCTGCTACACCCTTTGATTTTGAATACAAGGAAGAAACTGCTTAAATAACGTTATTTTAAAAATTACTTGTATCTCTTCACTGCTTAGCAAAACAGGCTTCCTCCTTCAGAAAACCCCAAATGTGGCTACATAAGCACATCATCACTGACCACTGTGGAATGCTACTTATTTTAAAGGGGAATTGGGAAACCTATAACTTAGAATAACTTAGAGTGTGGCAATGGAGGTCTTCAGAATTTATTGGGAGGTTTCCAAACCAGGTTTCATGAAAGATGGGAAGGTGAAGCATTTCCATCACTCTTTGAGTCACTCTTTGAGTTCACTCTCAGGAAATTTTTTTACACCAAAAATCCCATCCTTCTCTTCTCCTCCCAGTCCAAGTATTCAAACACGTTTCCGTATGAACAAAATAAAAATACAAGTATTTTCTAACAAGGAAATTTAATCTGAGGATGAAGATGTCTGATTTAACCCTGATGACCTGCTTTTACACTCTTCTGGCTAAATTCCCCAGGAGTACTACACCTCCAAGATCTTAGGGTGTTGCTCAGCTTTTGAAATGCATTTTATGACATATTCTGGTGCAGAACCAGAGTATGGAGGGATGATGGCAGAACTCCAGTGAAACGTTGCAGAGTTAAAACAGTTCAGTTCTTAAGAAGGTTAAAAATTTTCTCTAGCTAGAAGTGGGAAGCTTACATGAAAACCCTAAGTTTATGCAAAAATAGAGCATTAAACATTTTTATTTCATATTAATTTGAAAAAAATAATTCTTTGTAGGTATGAATATCAGTGGCCAGTGTAAATATTTGAATATTTTTATGTTAACTTATCAGTGTAAATATTTGCAATGTATCAGAGTGTATATTTGCTAATCACTTCTTTTCTTTAAAACCATAATCAGATCGACAATACATAAAGGACAGAGATTCTGTGGAAAGGCTTCAAGAACCACTGCTGGATATTCTACAAAAAGTCTGCAAACTTCACCACCCAGATAACCCTCAACACTTTGCATGCCTTCTGGGCCGTCTCACAGAATTACGGACATTTAACCATCACCACGCAGAGATGCTGATGTCTTGGAGAGTGAATGATCACAAATTCACACCTCTCCTCTGTGAGATCTGGGATGTGCAGTGATGGATACGCCTTTATTTTATTTTAGGAGAAATATCTTTTTAAAGGACCACATAGCACTTATTTTCATAGAGAAGTTCCCACGGTGCATTATATTTTCTTTACTGCATTTTTATAGAAACATGCCATGGATTCATAAAAGTCATTTTGCCCACTATACACAGAATATTGTATAGCTATCAGACTCTCACATGTGAGTATAACTTTTTCTGTATTTATACCCCTTGACCAGAAAGAGCCCACCAGCTCTTCAGAGGAACCCAATTAATTCCTGCTGCAATTAAGCTGATTGCAGTAACTGTTCCTCTGTAAAGAAATGGGGAAATTTAAGTTTCCATTCATAATTTTTCATTGCAGTCTTTTTTTGTTCTTTGCCTCTGACAAAGAATATATTCCAGATTGTTACAGTAATAAACCAGCTGAAATGGTTAATGTCATAGTCATTAGCTTTTAACTCTGAAATGTGTTCATGTTAAGGTGTGCAAGATGTTATTTCTTCACAAAATGAAAAATTATGTAATGGAGAAAAACCACATACACTCAAAAACTCTTTTAATGATATAACATGTAACTTCAATTGCATTATTATTTCGAAGTAAAAATTATAGAGTATCTTCACTTTGTGAAAGTGCGTCACAGCTTATTTTACTTTATTACTTTGACTGCTGGTGTTTAATAGCTCTCAAAAATGCCATCGGCAGCACCCGTGGGACAGGTAAGCGTATCTGGACGCTGTGCGCGGAGGTGCGGGTGCCGCCGGGCTGGGGGGGACTCGGTGCCGGGCTCCGCTCCCAGCGACGGGGGCAGCGCTGTGCCGAGCGCTGCGGGCACAACGCCGGCTGCCCTTCGGCTCCCAGCGCCCGGGGCTGCAGGCGGGCCGTGTCCCAGCCCGAAGGCGATGTCCCAGCCCGGGGGCCGTGTCCCAGCCCGGGGCCCGTGTATCAGCTCGGAGGCCCTGTCCCAGCCCGGAGGCGATGTCCCATGTCGGGGCCGTGTCCGAGCCCGGGGCCCGTGTCCCAGCTCGGAGGCGATGTCCGAGCCCTGGGGCCATGTCCGAGCCCTGGGGCCGTGTCCCAGCCCTGGGGCCCGTGTCCCAGCCCTGGGGCCCGTGTCCCAGCTCGGAGGCGATGTCCCAGCCCCGGGCCGTGTCCCAGGCCGAAGGCGATGTCCCAGCTCGGAGGCGGTGTCCCAGCCCGGGGGCCGTGTCCCAGCCCGGGGCCGCTGTCCGGGGAGCGGGGCGGTTCCGCGGCTCTGGGCCAGGTGCGGCGGGCACGGCCCCGCCCCCGGCGCCGATTGGCGCTTTCGAAAGGAGCGGCCGGCGCGGCGGCGCCCGCTGCGCTGGGAGAGCACGGAACAGCACAGCCCGGCACGGGACAGGACAGGACAGGACAGGACGGCACGGCAGAGCAAAGCACGGCGCGGCAGAGCGGTGGGTGTGACAGCAGCCCGCACCGGGGGTGGCGGCGGCCCGGCCCCTGCCCACGGGGGAGGTGCGGGGGGCTGAGGGGCCGGGCGGGCAGCGGGGCGCTGAGGCGGGCTGAGGGGCCGGGCGGGCAGCGGGGCGCTGAGGCGGACCCCCGCTCCCCGCGGTGTCCCGGGCGCGCAGCTCCGGAGCGGCGGCACCCGGGGGTCCCGAGCTGCAGGGGCAGCGCTGAGAGTCCCGCGTGTCGGGGAGCCCCGGCAGAGCCCGGTGCTGGGCGGAGCCGCTCGCTGCCACCGGCCCGGTCACACGTCCAGCGGCAGCCGTGCATCCAGCGTCTCAGTCACGGATGTGGGAAGGGAAGTGCCTCGAAACTTACCCTGGGGAAGGGAGAGGGGAGAGTTTTTGCATAACCGCCTTCAAACCAGTATCTCCTGTGCCCTACGCAGGCGTTTGAGGATCCAGTGCTGTTTCTGTAGGGAATTTGCCCCAGTGCTCTTGGCTAAAACACTCATTCATTTTGCTTAATAAGCCGAAAAGCGTCTGGCTCCTTTCTTTGCCCAGAAGCTGGCCGTGTTCCAGGGATGCTGTGTGTCACCTTTGGCATAGTATCAGATCAAGACATGGGAAAAAGTACATGTATTCCTTTGGGAGCTATAAAGCCCAACTGGCCTATGCATTTGAAATTGTACCGGGTGGATCTTTCAGAATAATACACGATTCTGTATTTAAGTCATAATTAACTACTCCTGTCTGTGGCCAGCCAGTAGCCTGCTAAATGGGCGCCGAAAAATGCTTTGCTGGAAGAAGTGTGGGTTAGAAATGGGAGGGAGAGAAGTACTTGCCTGTGTGTGTGAGGGAGCAGCCGGGGCAGTGTGTCTGGTGTTAACCAGCCTCTGCCCAAACTGGATGCTCCTGTGGGAAAGCAGCCGTCTGCATGTCTCCTGCGGAGATGGCGGCTGCTGAGACGAAGTGCTCCTCCCTGATTTCGAGTGGGTTTCTCTGCTCTGACAGGTGTACCCGGGCCCTTTGTTGCCATTTGGTAGGGGAGAGCGTGCTCGCTGCCTCTGCTTGTGTGCGCTCCATGGACAGGTGTGGAGAGGCAGTCTCTGGAGAGAACAGTCAGCATTCCTTAATGTAAGGAGTTGGTTGCCACCTTAAAGCCCATCATCTCGGACTGACCAGTCTGGTTCTTTCTCTTTCGTGCCTCTGAGGCCTCCCTAGGGAAGCAGAGCTCCTGTTGACTCAGTAATGCAACAAAAAGGCTCTGAAATTGCTGTAGTGATGGAGTAGGGCTCCGTTCAGTCTCTTGTGCCTACCCCTTTTCTTTTGCATGTTGGTAGATGTGTCTGTAAAAAAAATCTTGACTATCCTGTAGTATGTTTCAACAGATACTGACATGACAGCTTCTTTCATTTCGATCTGTTTATAAACATGGGTTTTGGTAGGCACTGTCAAGACTAAGCCGGTTGCTCTGGGTTAGACTGTTGTGACTACCTTTGGGTGTTGATGGAGTAGAAGATGATGTTATATATCCTAAATATAGGGTGAAGATGTAGAAGCATTTCTACCCAAGTGTTTTCTTAATGAGCCTGTTAACAGAAGGCAGTTTAATGAGCCTGTGAATCCCTTTAGGTTCCACTTAAGCTAGGTCAATGGCTGCTTCATCGATGTTTTAGCTATCTGTAGAGTTGTGGATTTTGTTTGCTTGTTTGTTTACATGTAAACTGTCCAGTCAAGTAAAATGGGATTTGGACTCGGTTCATCTTGGGCTACAGAATGGGTTGTAATTAGTGTAGCACATCCTGCTGATTGGGGCCCACTGAGTGATCCATACATCCTGATACAGCTGATCCTAAGCAGGCTATCTCATGGAGATCTAAGAGCATGTGTTAACACCTTGAAGTATTTGTGTTAAGTGCTTTAGTATTTGCTGACTCTGCTGTTTCTCAGAGTGTCTGGGGTCAAAGTGCTGGGCATCTCTGTGGAGAGCAGAGGCAAACTGTGGCCTCACAAGTCTGTGTGGGTCATGTCCAGGGTGTGTCTGCACCCCCTTTCCTGAGGAATGCCTGTCCCTATGCTACATGTCAATAGATAGGGATGTTTTTCTCATCTCCCTTACCTGGTGTCGATCCATAGCTCTAGTTCTCCACTGGAGGTTTGGCACTCAACCAGCTGAAAGCAATTCTTGCCTCTCCTAGTATATAATTTGTGGTTGACCACCTGTCTCCCAGTAAATCAGTGTCTCTCTATTGATCCAGCTACAAGGTGTGGCTAGGTGACAGCTCCTCTCCTTCCATCCCACAGAGCCATTGGCAGCAGAAGTACCAGCAAAAAAGAGGGGTTTTCTGAAAGTGGGGTTGGTGGGGGATCTCTGTGCTTACTGAGCTTGGAACTGGGCTCATTGCCCCCTGGTTGGGAAAAGCTCACGTTTCTGGTGTTTTCCTTGTCTAAAGGGGTGAAGCAGGGAGGGGGAAACAGGGAAGAAACAGCATCAGAAACAGTAGGAGGAAGGGGAAGAATTATTAAAAGAATTGTTTCTACTGTGATGGGCTTATTCAGTCCCAAGGGACCTTGAGGGTATCAAGGTCTGCCTGGAAATGGGAATGGCACGGCCTGAAGCTGTGCGGGGGATGTGTTACAGTGTACTTTTATTCTGAGCTCCTTTCTTTCACAAACTTCAGTGTCTGAACACCAAATGCCTGTTGAATGAGAGCTGATAAAACTGGCATGTGTAGAAACTGGTGCAGTCCTATCTGGAGCAGCCAAAATTCAGTATCAGATACTTACTTCGTTCATTATGTACAGCTTTTTGATGCAGGGAACCCAACTGGTTTTAGAAGAAGTCAGATTTGGTTATGACTCTGCCTGGTGCTGCAGTATTCACCTCACCACAGCACCTTCTGCACACTTACAGGCAGACTACTTGAAGGTGGCAGATCTGGGTCTTCTCATCCTGTGCCTCTCACAGTAAGTGATAAGGCTACATTGATCTGTATTCCCTGCAATCTCTGAGCTGAACAGTTGGCTTCTGAAAATGGGCAATTGTTACTGTATTACTTTTCAACTCAAAATTCATGTGCTGTAGCTCACATCATCAGAGGGGGTTTTTGTTAAGTGTTTTTCAGATGCCCTGATAATAAGTGAAGCCTTTTGGCTTTCTAGGGAGCTCTGACATATGGGCTTACAAAATAACTTGTTTAAGAAGAGCAGGCCCTTGAAGTTCAAGTGCCACAATTTTCCTCAATCTCCTATTTTCCTTTTTTTTGGCAAGACTAGTTTTTGTTAGGCATGCCACAAAACTGCAGATGCTGAGCATTCCTGTGATAGCTGCAGTGTGAATATTTTGCTTTGTTCATGTTTTGAGTGCTCCCTGTGAATTAGGCTGTCCTTTGTTTTCCCTTGGCAGTTAATATGCTAGAGCTCTTGTTAGCCTATATGGTACTCCTTATTTTAATGAGACCAGCTTCTCTACTGGCTGTTCTGCTGTTGTTTTATTTATTTTTTTTTTAATCAATGAAGCCTCTTATTGAGCTTCTCTAAGGACAATAGCTTTCTTATGCCAAAGGAAAGCGTATTCCCCTGGACAAAGCTGTGGGAAGCATAACATGCTCATTAGTAATGCTTGGTATATACCCTTCCCTTCCCTTGTTCATTCATAGAAGGAAAAATGACATCAAGGAGAGGATGTCTCTTTCTTTTTTTTTTTTTTTTTTTTTTTTCCTTCCCTAGAAATAAAAGGAAGGGGAAAGATATCACTGGAGTGTCTCTGATAAAGTCTGAGAAGTGCTAGCAGTCCTGGTACCAGGAAGTGTCTTCACCTGAAACCAAACTGGTTGCTCATTTGCCAGTCGTAGAGGTAAGTTGTTTGAAATGCCTGATACATGTGGTCCTACGTAGTCTGTGAGGTTTAAGGCAGTGGGAAGGAGCAAGGAGGAGAAAATGACACCATTCTGCTTTCTTATGTAGGATGAAAGGTGAGAATTTTTACAAGATTTGTGTTTTCTGTGATGAGCCTTGCAGTCTTTTGTCATAGGAAGGCCAGGTTGTGCAGGAGAGAAGAAGATGCCATCTACATACAAAGCCTAAATATCTGGGACAGGAGAGGAAAAATACTTAATTTTAAATGAAAACAGATGAGTTAAAAATGTCTGATAATGTCGGCAATCTGGTTTTCAGTTGAATCACTAAGATGAAATTTTATTGCAGTTATTGAGTAACAGAGCAAGTAAGTAGTTTTTAACAGGTTTCAAAACACAGATAGGAACTTTTTGACATTGTAAAATACCACTGGAAACTGATAATGGAGAAATAGCCTCAGTACACATGCATGCAGCTAACCTGGCAATGCTGCACATCTTTAGTCCTGGAGCCTCCAGGGAAAGACTTAGTAATCTTTAGCCCAGTGTAGAGCTTGTGCTGGATTTTCCCATGGTTGAAAGTATTGCTGGAAAATACAGTGTGGGCTTCAGGAGAGAAAGAGACTGGATTGTATCCTAAGTTTCCTTGGTGTTCCTTTTGCCAGGGATTTGTACTGATAACTATGTTGCTGCAATAGTTTGCAGCATTCTGTTGAAAACTTAGCGCATGCACGCTGCCTGCAAAGTCACAATTGCAACAGAGATTTATAAAAACATTGATTTTTCTTATGTATCTGTGCTAGAACCTGGTGATCTTTAAGATCCCTTCCAATGCACACTGTTCTATGATTCTGTAAGAGGAAATCTTATTTATCAAAATTATTTCTTTGTTTTAAGGTTTTCATGATATTCCAAGTATTTAATGTAAACTCAGGATGCATATATCTGTCTGCACACATGTATGAGATGCACTTGTGATAACTTGGAAGGAAAAATCAGAGCCAACAGTGTTAAATCCAAGAATGCTTTGAATGTGCATTATTCTTTGACAAAATAAATGTCATACAGCTCCTAAAAATCTTGCCAACTTTGGAGCATTGTTTGTGCATACAAAGTTAGTTGCTACTTTTGCTGTAATAACTGCACTTTTATCTAAGGGCAGGGAGCTGAAGTTGACTGAATACTGGATCAAAACTTCAGCTACTAAGATATTTCCCTCTTTCCCCTTCCCTTCCTATTAGGCTCATTCTTATTTTTCCAAAACAGCACTGATGTGTTTTTCCTCAGGATTTTTGTGAAAGCAGGAGAGACTGTAATAAAAATCTCTTATTTTTCCCCAGGAGGAGAAACTAATGTAAAGCAGGTGACCATGCAGAATGCAGTTCAGGTAAATGCCTTTTGAAGTGTTTAAATCCTGAATACATGTATAATTCTTTTTCTTTTTAATACAAAAGTTTACCCTGAAGCAGATAAAATATTAGATTCCCCAGTTACCTCTGATTAAAAAAAAAAGTATTTGTTTTCCCCTTTTACAAGGAGCAATGTGACAAGGATAACCCACTGTTATTATCAGATAGATGACCCATTCACTTCTTAGTGCTGTTAGTTAAGGTTTTGAAGTCAAAGCCTGAGATTATTCAAAAATTTCCATCATGATTAAGAAGTGCCTTTTTAGTAACCTTTTATTCTAATTAATCACCTAAGTATAAATAAATGAATGTATTTTACATACACACTGAACTGAAGGAAAATAGTAAAGAATACCACAAAGATTCTGGTATTATTCAGTCAAAAATTATTCAGAAAAAAAATCTGGAAATTTTTCTTCACAAAATTTCAGTGTGGTCCTTTTCTTGAAGTGTAAGTTACCTTTCATTTACAAGATATACAGTTCTGAAGAGAATTGCTAAGTATTTGCGTTCAAGAAATGTGTTACTTCCTTGCATGGACACATTTCCTCTTTTAATGCTATAATTTTTAATGATTTGAGTACAAAATGCCTCTGAAACATTTGATTAAGAAATCAGTAGTAAATTATGCGATAATTTGCAGATTTCGTGACTTAAAATGTGCTGAGTTTAAAAAACCCGAAGCATTTAATGCATGTTGTCATTATTCTGTATTCAGGCAAGTATGTAATTTTGAATCCAAGGGAGTCAAGAGAAGGAATGCAGAGTGTATTGATGCAGGAGTTACTAACAAGAGCAGAACCATTTGATTGCTCTGTAGGTTTGCTATATCTGTTGAAAGGGAAGTGAACACTCTTGGAATAGTAGTTCTTCAGTCTAATTCAAAGCACAAGTTTTTGCTATCTGACTGCAAATATTGGAGCCTCCTGTCCTCAGCTTACTGGACTCCTCTGCAGGTGTGGTTTGGAGACGAGCTTCCCTTGAGTCCCCGAAGTCCCCTGACTCCAAGGCATGGGCCAGGTCTGGCAGACGTGTGCCTCTATGACCAATGGATATCTGTGAGGCACGAGGCCACTTTGGTGCCCATGCAGGAAGATCTCTCCATCTGGCTGTCTGGCTTGCTGGGTGAGCTTAAAAATAAATCACTCTCTCATGAATTTCAAAGCACTTCCAATGTTCTAGTCAGCACTGACGTGTAATGTCTACAGTACTGTTAAGAGCTGGTGTATTTGAGTTTGAATGGCTGGGAGAATTGCATTAAAATGCATGCTTTGATTTCAGTTTTATTAGCTGCCACCTCTTAAGGGTTGCACAATGAATAATTCTAATTTATATTTATGAATCTTGTTAGTCTAATTGAAATCTAATTAATCTAATATTTTATTTTATTTTACTTGTATATTTCTTCTATTTTTCAGTCTTTAACACTGGAATGCTGTTTGATTTGCCTCTAAGTTCATATGAAACTTCTTTACCTTCATGGAGTAACTTTATTATTGACCTTCTTTTCTTAAAGGAATGGAAGTCAAAGCAGAGCAACTGCTAGAAGAACTTGATAATGGGGTACTGCTTTGCCAATTGATTGATGTTCTTCAAAACACAGTTGAAAAATGTTGTAGCACAAATAACTTAAGGGTGAGTTTTATAATGATTTTTTTAAAATACAAAGTCCTAAATCTCAAGTAGTAGTTACAGGAAAAGCAGGTGAGTGAGGCTTCCCAAAGAAGTTTTTTGTATGCTGTGTATCCAGAGACTAATTAACAACAAAGTGGCTTTATAGATGGATAAACTCATCCAATAAATTGCTTTCTTTGTTAATCACATCCTAAGGTCTTTACTAGGTTTTTGGTTTGTTTTCAGTAAAAATCTTGCCTAGAGGAGGATCTAGTCCAAGTCTGGAGTTTGTTCCCCTGCTGCCAGTGTGGGTTGTTACTAAGATATCCATTGGCACTTGGTGCTATGTTTTATGCCAGAAAGTGATGGCTGAACTCAGGTGTACAGGTCAGCCATAAAAGTATCCTGACCTGCAGATGGGCTTCAGTGTTTCCATTGAGAGGCAATGCTTAGTTGAAATGTGAATCTCAAGCAAGTCTCTGTTCCTTTGGAGTACAAAGGCTGCAGAACTAAGGACTGTTCACTCAGTGACTATTCACAATGATAAAGTAGAATGCCTTCTATATTAGTGTAGCTTTTTTCGTGGAATACATACTGAGGTGAACACAAAATAGTTACAACTGCTTCTGTACTCTGAATTTAGGGTGTATTTTCCTTTGAAAATATGCTTTGAAATCTGTTGGCATTGTTGATGTGTACAATGTACTTTTTGTTTTCTTCCCTTGCCAGAATTTTCCTATGAGAAAAGTTCCATGCAAGAAGGATGCTCCATCAGGATCTTTTTTTGCCAGAGATAATACAGCCAACTTTCTTAACTGGTGTAGAGCCATTGGAGTTGATGAGACATACCTCTTTGAATCTGAAGGCTTAGGTAGCTCTCTCTTTTTGTTAAATTTGCTTTGATCTCTGTGTGAATCACTACCTGGTCAGGGAGATGCCTTGTTACAGACTTGTGAACTTTTTCTCTTGACTCTGCATGTGTCATGCAAGCTCTTATTTATTTTAAGGCAGTGTCCAAGTACAAGCATTGAAAAATCAGTGACTAATATAACTTGCATGATGCTTTTGCAAACTTCTGAAAGTTATTGTGTGGGATGAAGTGGGGACTGAGAGCTGTGCAACAAAATACTGTGTTTTTCTTCAGTAAAAAGAACCACTGAGAAACAGGAGAAAAGTGTGGTTTCACTTTCTGTGTGTGGGAAGACCACAGGGCCATGGAGTCAACTCACAATAAGATCCTTTATTTGGTATCACAGCTCATTTTTCTTGCAAAAATCCCTCAGAAAAATACATTCAAGATGGTTAAATTTGGTAACAACATCAGGGCATTGTGTCTGAAGTGGCAACAGCCTGTTGGTAATTAACATTTACTTCAGGACACAACATTACTCTAAACCACTTGTATTTTCCCATTTATAAGATAGTTATAAAAATAAATATTACCAACTATGAGTATGCCTGCCCCAGTGCACAACCGGTGCTGTACAGCATCTTCTAGACTGGTACGAAGGAAGAAAACTTTTTTGACTGCTAGTTAAGAGGATTGTACTTTCATCACATAATAAATAAGGAAATGCTCTTCTACCAGCTATTATGTCAGTAAAAATTAATTAATACAAAACTTTCTGTGGCAAGCCAAATTGTTTTTTGTTGTTTGGCTTTTTTTTTTTTTAGTAAGAAAGATATCTGCCTGTCAGCAGACTAGCAAAAAACTGAGAACTATCTTTGTTTTCAGTAATTGTATGAAATTGTCATAATATTTACTGTATTTTGAAATCTTTGTTCCATTAATGCTATTAATTAGCATTAGTGTTAATTAAATGCTATTTTCATACTGGCTGGACTGCCCATGCATCTCTACTGGATAAGTCATCTTTTAAAATAGTTGAGAAAACTCCATCATTTACATATTTAATTTTGATTAACTAGTGAGTGTATCTTTCTTCAGTGCCAGGAAATACAGAGTAGAACTGAGTTACAAGAATATTTTAATTTTTTTTTAGTTCCTTGTATGAATTGTATTGCTTAAACATGTTAGTTCCTGTAAGTGGACAGGTAACTAGAACCTGTTTAGCTTCCCTGTGATAAGCAGTGCTGTGGCTTTCACTCATTGCAAAGAAGTGTTTTGAAGTCTGTAACTCTTGACACAAGCTTGCTTTGTGGCATAAATATCTTCTGTGAGCCTTTTTGGCGGCTGAAATGAGCAGACTTGCAGCCTCCTAGATGAAACATTCTTTCCACTGATGTTTTTCATCAGTCTTTCAAGCCATTCTTCATGAATGATACAGGGGAAGGATAAGTTGACAATTGTCTTTTTCCCATCGGGGACATATAGCAGCACCTCCTGAAAAGTGTAGATGATTGGGAAGGAAATAAATCAAGAGGCTCCTGAGACAGCAGAAATGAAGAGTAGGCATTGTGGGGTGCCCTTTGACATCAAGCCAAAACAAATGTCCTGATCTTTGCTAGGGATATATTTGGATTTTTCCCTTTTGGACTCAAGAAAATTAAAACACTTTTGTTACAGCTGGCAAATTCACAACACACATGCAGATACACTAAAAAAGAGATTAATTGGCCTCTAAAAGTAGCTTTGAGATTATGGCTTTGTCAACTTTCTGTTCTAGATTTACCCTTCATAATTGGATCTTTTAAAAAGCAGACTTAGAAACTGGAATAGATGATGTAAACAACATCAGAAAATCTGACTTCATCCTTGGACTATACTTTAGGAAGCACTTTTAAAGCAAAGGCACTTCAAATATCAAATTGATATCACAGGGATGTTGGGTTTCATCTGTAAAGATAGAGCTGGAACTTTTGAAGCAGTGATAAGAAAAGATCTGTTGCTTACTGAACTGGTAACAGTCACCCAGATTGTTCTTTCCCAGCAGAGGTTTAAAACCACTCAGGCTGACTGGCTGTGTAGCCATCCACTTGTGAGCTGGGGCCTTTGCAGTGTATCTTCTTGTGGATAATAACCTCCAGAGTGCAAGTACCTAGCTGTGTCTGTAGGCATGAGCATGAACAGATCAGTGTATTTTCCTTTTTGTCATTTTTAAGTGCTCTTCATCTTTAAGGCTGTGATATTGCATTTGGGAGTAGGGAATGGGAAGTGTTCACGTCTCTTTCTTTCCTGTTCTCATCAAGAAATGAGATTATAAAACACATTTCTCTTAGGAGGAAGAGTGGTTTCAGGAGTGCCAGGATGGGTTTAAAGATTTTATTGAATAGAAAATTAGAGTTGTAAAGCATGTAGTGCATCGTCAATGATAATGCACCTTGCCTCTGGGTAGGATGATGGGAAATTTATAGTCCTGCATACCTCATCTTCCCTTTTCTTGGCTGTACCTAATTGCATAGGCCTCCTGCAATAAATATGAACTATAACTCCTCTTTATTCTCTTCCCTTTTAGTGTTGCACAAGGATCCAAGACAAGTGTATCTTTGTCTGCTGGAAATTGGGCGCATTGTGTCTGGGTAGGTGATCCACACGCGCTCCCAACAAGAAATTGAAGGACACATCCTACTAAGTAAAAGCTAAGACAAAGTTAGGACATTATTTGCAGCTGTCTAGTGATGTTAATTCTGTGCAAAAAGTAATGAGTAGTTTTTCTAGGACCATCGTACAATAAGAATTTTTTTTCAAATATTTATTGGACTCTTTTCTTGGAGAGGTGCTGTACCATGCTGGTTTCTATAGCTGTGTTTAAGTTATACATTCATCCTATAGATAATGTGTACCTCTTGGAACAGCTCACTGGGCATTAAATACAATTCTAAGGGTTTCAATTTTTCAGCTTTTTGGAAGGTATCTCTTTATTATCTAAATGTAGACTTAATTTATGTCTAGTGCAGAGCTGGAAGCTTTAAGATAGTCTCTCTAAATTGGATGTGACCTCAACTGTATAGTTTTGGCAGTATTTTTACTGTATCCTCTGGTAACACCAAGGCTACCTTAGGAAGGGCTTCTGCTAGAAACTCAGAGATGCTCCTTCTTTTAGATTATCAAGGCAATTACTCCTCTGATTGATTCAGATGTCCTTGTCTGTCAAGCCATTATAATTTTACAAGTTTGTTTTCATTTGTTTCTTTTTGTTTTCTTTAATAAATTAGTAATTAAACACTCTGCTTTGGTCTTTGAGGTATGGAGTTGAACCTCCTGTGCTTGTAAAACTAGAGAAGGAAATTGAGCTAGAAGAAACCCTGCTGATGACCTCTGGGCCACCATCACCTCTTAGCACACCAAAGTCATGTTGTCACCATGGGGAGCTACATGAGGCAGTAAGTGCTACTTGATTAGTGGGATATAGGCTTTAATTTAAACTCTTAGTTTTGAACTTGTATGATCTGTCTCAGTATGGACAGGCTGGTTTTCATCTAATATGTGTGAGCCTCCTCAAACAGAAGGCTATGCACCTCTTTTAATCATTTTTTTTGTTTTGTTTTGAAAATATAACTAAAATGCTGTTCGATATGTTTTGGAATGCATAGAACCTACATTGATTTCCTTTCCCCTCTTCCTTTTCCTTGCTTCTTTGAGTATAAGAAATGATCTCATTCAATTTTTCTGGTGTCAGTGTTCTATGACTGCAATGAATGTTGCTCTTCAATTTGATCTTTCCATAAAACTTCATCAGGTGTTAAAGTAGGCTTTGATGAAAGTCTTTTGAAAGAAAATTTTTAAATCACACCTCTGTAGCTGTACCAATTGGAAATGAATATGTATCCAGAAAAGGAAATTATTTGTACAGCTTGTAAACTGGTCCAGAGGAAATGATGAACAATTTTCCTATTCTGCTTAAAAATTCATTTGTTTTAAAGGTCATCTGTGTTGTAATGTAAAAATTCTGTTTCTTTGGGAATGTCAGCCATCAGATTCGCTTTCTCTGGAAACTCACTATTTTGCCTTCTTGGCAATAGTCTCACCCTTCCAATTTGTTCCATTTCTAAGTGGCTCTTAGAGGCAGATCTTCTCTAACCCAGCATTTCTTTGGGGACTCCTTTTCCCCTTTTTTCAGTTGTTTCCTTCTTGGGTCTTCCATCTTAATAGAAGATTAACTCAATAGATGGTTAAACTTGTGCTTCTGTCAAAATACTAATAGATGCTTTCAATATAATAACTAGGTAAAACATATAGCAGAAGATCCTCCCTGCAGTTGTTCCCATCGATTTTCAATTGAATACTTGTCAGAGGGACGTTACAGGCTGGGAGATAAAATACTCTTCATACGAGTAAGTAGTTTTTAAGAACTCCAATTTATATTTATTTTGGGGAGAGCAATGCTTTTAAGTGAAATACCTCATTTTTATGGAGTTGTTTTAGAATTGCAGAATTATTTAGGTTGGGACAACTTGACATTCCATCCCTTATTCTAAATAGGTGTAATTACTCCATTCTTTAGATCTTTGATCCAGAAACATTGATTTTTACAACCACACTAAACTAAGATAATGTTTCTCTGTGGTGCCTCTAAAATTTCAGTAATGACTTGCAACATAAATAAGGAAAATGCCATAGAATATCCTGAAAATGTTGCTTGTTCAAAACCTAGATTCTTGGGGTTTATAATTTGCGGGGTTGTTGAGTACTCTTGTCAGCAATCATAAGAGTTTGTGTTGCAAGGACATAATTTAAATTCAACCCATGCCCAGAACTATGCATACTAAACAAAGATTCTTACAGAATGGTTTAAAGGTCTTCTGTAAAGATGTTTCCATTATTTCCTGACACAGAATTACTACCTATGCAGGAGAAGCTATCTAATAAAATAATTGGGAAGCAAAATCCTTGTTTATCACATAATTTCTATTTTGAAATGTTTCTCTGTAAGAAAGGAAGTGCTATTTTTAGTCAATTTCAGTAGGTGGCAATGTAAGATGAAGAAAAATAAAACAAGCTAAGAATTTCTCTTGTTCTTCTGCTCCTCTTCCCCATTCTCAGATGCTACATGGCAAGCATGTGATGGTACGTGTTGGTGGAGGCTGGGACACTCTTCAAGGTTTTCTGCTCAAATATGATCCATGCCGAGTGCTTCAGTTTGCAACTCTGGAACAAAAAATCCTGGCATTTCAGAAAGGGGTCACCAGTGACAGTGTCCCCAGCTTGTCAGCTAGAAATCAGGAGCCTCCTCTTATGAATCCAATGTCAGCTGTCAACATGTTTCAAAAGCAGCCATCAAAACCTCCTGCTCCTGTTTTAGGTCTTGGAGCCAGTGCCAAGAAGGCGTTAGCTAAACGTCCTCAGTCCCCTGCCCTGGCATCACCCAGAGTGACCCCATCTTCCACTGCCAAGTCATCCACAGTCAGGTCCAAATTACAAGGGTCCTCAGCAAGAGGTGTGCAGTCTCCTTTCAAACCTGGCACCTCAAAGAAACTGGAGTCTCCTGCATGCAACTCACCAGCTTCTGCTCCTTCACAGCCTGGAAGCAAAAGTTCTTCACGTGCAGGAGCAAGGACAGCTCCTGCTCCCTCTGAAACGTTGCGCAAACGTATTCGGTCTCCCGATGCTACCAAGGGGAAATTTGCCCTTCCTCAGGGCTCCCCAGCACGAGCACTCCATCGTGCCCCCTCACCCTCTAAAAAACAACCATCTCTTTTGTCTGGGACAGCTGGAACAGCCACTTCAAAACAGAAGTGTGTCCCTGCTAAATGCAGACCTGTATCTGTCGCTAAAACCAAGGTGAATTCAGCTGCTCCCAGGGCTGCTCGGCCGCCGGTTACAAATCTGCGCACTGTTGCCAAGTTTGCACATTCCCAGCAACTCCTTGCAAAACCTCCTGAAAACGATATTCGGATCTCAGGTGCTGGGTCTCAGCATCCTCTGAGAGCCCCACAAACAACTTCTCACCTGGCAAGAAACTTGAAAACTGCTTCTGAGCTAAAACTCTCCGCTTCTGCACCTTCCCTTGCCGTTAGCAAAGCATCAAAGTCACCACCTCCATTGTTACCTACACGCAAAAATGTGTCATCAGCCGGCAGCAAGCAGCCAAATGCCAGTAATCCCCCTCAGGTTGGAGCCTCTTTATCCAAACCTGCTGAACGCACACCTTTGTCTGTCGTACGGCTTCCTCAAACTTCAGCCAAAGCAGCAGTGACCAAAAAGCCAGCACAGCCTTCCACAAAAGGTCAGCATTCAACCAAAAACTTGCAAACAAACAAAAGCTTGGCCCCAGCAGCCAAGAAGCCACTTCCAAAGGAGCAGGCGTATAACAAAGGAACACCTGGTGCATCAAAAGTTCCTCTTACAAAGAGCGGGCAAGATGATCACTATTTTGTTATGACAGGGACTAAAAAGCCCAGAAAGTAAACTAATTTGTTACGTTCTGTGGAAGTCCCTGTCTTGTTCAAAAGGGCCTCTTGTGACTGCTACACTGAGGTCAAGGAAAAAAGCTAATAACACTACATTTAATATGAAATATTAGGTATAACATGCCTTTTGCTGCCTAACTTACTGTAAGAACTGTGTTTATTTTGCGGTTTAGAAACTTCTATTTGGATATGTTTAGAAGTGAGCTTACTTGCTGTGTGACACTGTGGAATGGCAAATATCCTTGATCTGCTGCAAAAAAGTGTGGGAGAAGAAAGGGGAATTAAAGCTGAAGCTTTTGCAGCAGAACTCTGGTGGTTCTGATACATCTGCATTGAGGTGTGTGGCAAGTAACAGAGCTGTGCACAAGCTGTAAAATGTCTAATACCTCAAACAAAAGTGTGGGTTTGGTTCACTGGTATCCCTGAACCCAGTCTGGGTCGCATGTTTTAGAAAGAGAAGAATTTTCTAGTCCTGTTTAGATTTGACAGGTGCTGTTATGAGTGTTCACTGTGTCCCCCCATATGGCTTAAAGTGGATTCAGCTCACTTGGAAGTGGAGCTTGGTTTGGTTTAAATTGGACACCAATAATCATGGCCTTGATTGCTCACTTTCATTGTGCCTTAGCCTCTCAAATTCAGAACAGAACTCTTCAGTGAGCAATGCTACCTTTAAAACCCTGGGCAGATAACCTTGCTTAGTCCGTTTTCAAATCTGACTAGCTTTCCTAGAAAGCTCTTGCTGCGTGGAGGGATGTTTCTGAGTTCCAGGGAAGATACTTGCCCCTGGGCTGGAGCCCCACGTCAGCTCCTACTCCTGGGTTGGAGCCCCAAAACAGCTCCTGCTGCAGCAGCACTGAGCTGCAAGCACTGACCTGTTCTAGCAGAGCTTTACTGCTCTGCAGGAGTGGCCTTTGCATGTAAGACTGAATTGCCAAATACTTTTCTCAGTGCTACGGGTTAATTTTTGTTGGCACTCTAATCTGCAGGGGCCTTTCTTGTTTTGTTTGTGGACACCTCTTTCCTGGCTCTCCTGTATCACTCTGGAGGTGAGAAATAGTTTCCCAAAGAGGAATACAGCCTGCATTTGCCTTTAAACATCTTAAAGTGCAAGAAAACTATGCACTGTCTACATCCAGCTCCTGAAGTCTTTCAGTGAGTTAAACATCCGTGGTGCTCAACACCTTTACCCTTGGGGAGCGAGCTTCATGGTAGATTGAGAACTGCTGTCTTTGGGAGTAGTGCTGTTTGGGTTATTTTGGGGTTAATGAACACTTGTCCCTCCAGACTCTGAGGAGCTCTGAAGGTCTTTGAAGACACACTGGTGTTTTCCACAGGCCATCACTTCTGCCCTCCATTCCCAGTCTATTTATGGGCAGGAGTGGATGTCACTGCCATAAAGGCTCCTGCATGGTGGAGCTGGGAAGTCTTTTTAAAAGGAGAAGAGTTCCGTGGAATATATAGTTCCTGTTGTTAAGGGGTTTTATTTTAGTTGGTTTGTTGGTTTTTTTTTTCCTGGAACTAGAGTAAGCAAACATCGTAAACTGAGTTCTCATGCGATGTGGCAGAGTCATAGAGCTGCTTTTCTGAGCACCTTGTTAGCTTATTTTATTTATTTTATGATTCTATTTATGCGTATCTACTGTACAGTACTGCTCACAACCTGCTGGGAGTAAGCAGTAGATGCCAGTGTCCAAACTGTAGGAGGAAAAGAGATCTGTTTTGATAACATGGACACAAGTCCCACAGGATCCCATACAAAGTTGAATGTTTGGGAAGGCCTTGGGCTTGCTTGTTTTAAATGTACGCTGGTCAAAGCCGCTGCTGCAGTGTTAGGCAGAGCATTGACTATAGTGGTTTCCTGTCAGGTTTGATAAATCTGGCACATGGCTTCATGTGCTGAAAGCATTTTACAGTAGATGACTTGCTTTTTATTTTTGGGCTTCCAAATGGTGAGTTACATGTGATATATCTCATGCAGATTAGCTGACTTCTTGGGGTTTTCTTTGTGTAATGGGTCTGGAAGAGATGGAGTTAACTTTCTTCATAGCATCCCCTATGGGGCTGTGTGTTAGATTAAAATCTAAGCCCACGTTGATAACATGTGCTGTTGTTTGGACTGTTGCTGAACAACCCTTCCAGGGTCAAGTCTTTCTTTTTCCTGCTCTGCCCCCACAGTGAGTAGGCAGGAGATTGGGAGTGCCATGGCTGGGAACTGGCCAACCTGAGCTGGCCAAAGGGCTGTTCTATATCATAAAGCATCACCTCAACAATAAAAAGAAGGAAGGGGTAGAGAAAGAAGGGCATGCAGGTTGTGTGGCTTCTAAGGTGGTTGTTTGCCAGTTGGCTGGGCATGGGAGTAGTGAAGGATTGCCTTTGCATCACTTGTTGGTTTACTTTTCATATCTTTTCTTCATTCATTAAACTCTTTATCCCAGCCAGTGAGTTTTGCCTTTGCTGCTCCACTCTCCTTATCTTGCTGGGGGTGGAGGAGAGATAAGGAGAGTGAGGGGTGTGCACAGGTACTTGTCTTCTGAATGGGGTCAACCCACAGCACCTTTTAAACCATTTACAAAGTTCTTAGCATCAATTTGAACACTGAGGATCTTGGATCATGGTGTCAGGCAACTTCTGCCTTTCTGAACTACAGAGAAAATTAAGCAAATGGCTTCGTCTTTGTCATATATAATGTCATGTAATAAACTGAATTTTAAAGTTCAAAATTGAAATAAAAATGCATAAACTGTTACAGTTGAAACCTTAATAAGCTAATCTAAAGTTACACATGGGTAGACTTGTTTGGTTTTATTATAAAAATAATGTATTTGAGTTTGATCCAACTTCTGTGGAAATTGTTGTCGCCAGCTGCATAGTCATGTAACATGAGGTGAGCCAAGAATAAAGTGTAACAAAGTACCTCCTAATGGAAATGGATACTATTTTTACAATGATTGCTGCCAAATAGCAAGTCTAATTTTCAGTTTATAGTACCTTTTATGAGGGAAAGATAATTTGGAGCGATAATCTGACTGAATTCTCCATGTGATATCAATGTCCTCTGTATGAGTACTTATTTAAAATAAACATACACTGCACCTTTTTATATGCACATGTGTTTCTTCTCCTGACATCTTTTTGCAGGGAGGGAAAAAGAATGCATTTCGGAAGGCTCATGTTTTCCCTCTGCCACCACATAAATAGTAGATTCCATCTCTGGCATAAATAGCTGAGTCTAATTCATTGCTTTCTTTGGACTTCAAGACATTTTTACTCTGACCCTGTTGTCAGTGTGACTAATTGTGGGGAAGGGGCCTCGTCATCTAGGAATGAGCCTAAGTAGTTTCAGATATACCAAATAGTTGTGTTTGCAGCTCTACTTGAAATATAAAGCATCTGTGTACCATATTTTCCCTGCTTATATCTTGTCAACAGAAGATCTCTCTGTCTGTTTCCATTAATGACAGAAATTTAATTAGTTTTGTTGGGTGGAGAATTGGCTGTTCTCACTGGAACCACCTAATTAACTTTTTTCCCCTTTCCCTATTCTATTTTTTTTAAACTCTTTTAAAGCCTGCCTTTGTCTGCTGTTCCAAAGTGTCTTCAGTTCCTGGTAGTGTGGTGCTGGTGCCTAATCACACAGACTGACCCTTCCACTTCAGCTGTGTCTAGTAAGCACGTGCAAGTGGCGTCTACCATCCTTGTTCTACAGGACCAAGCTCTGCATAGGTGTTAGTTGCAGTTGTTTTTTTAGAGAGATGCTGTTACAGCTGGCTTGTAAAATGCAAAGGCAGTCCAAGATTTTCTCAGGTAAGTATCCTAACCCTATTTTATATATCCTAATCATATCTATCTATCTACCTGGTAAATTTCAGGGCAGTTTTCCTTCTAAAACTTGAAGCACCCATAACTTTGAACATCAAACTAGGCCGCTCCTTTTCTTTTTCCCTACAGGGAAAATGAAATCTGTTAGGTGAGTGAGTTCTATGGGGTCATCTGGTGTCTTTTAATTTTCTAGAGACTACTCTGACAATGTAAGCCCCTTAACTTTTCTAGAAATGCACAGACAAAACTTTTCTCTTTGATTCAAATAAAGCCTTTAGCTAGCAAAATCCAGATTTGGCATGAAATAAGTAATGCAAGAGACATTTAATGCTATAAGACCCTTTCATTTCATGTACATACATTCTTGAAAACTTCATTATTTTTTTTTTAAAGCCAAAATTGAAGCTACTTCCTTAATAAAAGTTTGGAAAAATTAAATTGTCTGAAATGTAGATAAGTTCAACACTTACACCTTTCTGAAATTTTAATAAAAAATAAAGCATTAAAATATTTGAGGGGTGAGATCTGCTCACAGTTCAGATCTAGCTAGCCAGCAATCCCCATTAACTGAGAAATGAACTTTCAGGTGTGTCACCTGGTGGGAGTGCCAGCAGTGGACAACTTTTTACTTGGGGAGGGGTACTGATGTCTAAAGGAAAGCTGTTATGGCATTTTGTGTGAAATATTTTGTTCCAGATGGAAGAAAACCCTTACAGGATGGGAGCAGCTGGCCATTTCTCCAAAGAATGTAGCTAGGCAGAAAGTATTGACAGATTTGTTGTGCTAAGAGTTTTTAGAAGGTAAGATTGCAGCACAGAACTTTGATGTAAAATTGGCCTATAGTGCTGAGTCAGAAAGTACTGTGCAAAGCTGAGGTTCTATTAAACAAAGCCAAACTTGCCTGCTTCCTCAAGCACCCTGTTAGGATATTCACTGAGGAAAAATGGAATATATTAGCGTTTGTCAAAATACTCAGACAGGGCACCTCATAAGAACCATGTTAAAGTCAGTTACATGCATCTTTACAGGGAAAGCATATACTTTACCTCTTGCATTTTAAAATAAAAGCAATTGTTGAAATTCAGGTTGAGAATCTTCTAATTTGCTGAACTTTTATTTAAGCACTATTATTATTTACTTTTCTGAAGCATTGCTGCTGTAACAAAAAGTGCCTTGTAGCAGAACCTATATTCCCAGAAGAACAGAAATAATTACTGTGATGTGTCATCCTGATGAACAATATGCTGCTTCACAGCTTTTTTTCCTTTTTGCTGAATACACTGCTCTATAGACACCTGTGAAATAAAACTAAAATAAATTGCTTTTACTGTGTACACATTGCAGCATTGACCCTTGAAGTACCGTGATGTTATTTATTGCTGCATCCAAAGAAAAGAGCAGCAGAATGAGTTTATTTAAAAATCAAACTAAATATCTTTGTCTGGATCTATAGCCCTGGAATTAAGCTCCAGTATAATACATTAGATTTGGGAGGTTTTTCTGACTACACAATTGTATAGTCGGGATTTTAAAACACTCTTATCTGTAGTAGGATATTTTGCTAGGTCAAATTATTTACAAAAATATCCATGAAGAAGCATTTTTGCTGATGTACATGACAATGGCCATAAGAATGTCTGCTAGATTTAATTGTTTAATGAAAAATATTGATAAGTCTGTTTGTGATTTCCTTCTTAAAACCCCATGAGTTTCCCCAAGACTTGGGTCCTTAAGTCACAGTTCATTTCCACTGGTGTGGAAAAGTAACGTATTAGGTCTGTGAAGTCAAATATTCACGGTTTAGAGAAAGCTGTCATTCAGATGGGTACATGTGACTGTTTCACTAGCATACATGAAGCACTGTATGCACTGTATGCTCTGGGGCCACAGCAAAAAAGGACATGGAGCTGTTGGAGCCAGGCCAGAGAAGGGCCATGAAGGTGATCAGAGGGCTTGAGCACCTCTCCTATGAAGACATGCTCAGAGAGGTGGGATTGTTCAGCCTGGAGGAGAGAAGGCTCTGGGCAGAGCTCATTGCAGCCTTTCAGTACCTAAAGAGGGCCTTCAGGAAAGCTGAGGAGGGGCTTTTTATGGGGGCATGTAGTGAGTGAGAGGATAAGGGGTAATGACATGAAAGAAGGTAGGTTTAGATTTGATGTTAGGAAGGAATTCTTCACTATGATGGTGGTGAGGCATGGGTTGCTCAGAGATGTTGTGGTTGCCTCATTGGTGGAAGTGTTCAAGACCAGGCTGGATGGAGCTTTGAGCTACCTGGTCTAATGGAAGGTGTCCCTGCCTGTGACAGGAACATTGGAGCTAGATAGTCTTGAAAGTGTCATCTAACCCAAACCATTCTCTGTTTCTATCATTTTGACACAGATGTCCATTATCAATTATTATTTCATCAGAATGCTGTTTCCCTCAGGCTGTAGAAGAGACAGCTCTGCCTGCATAGGGAGTTGTTGAGGATTGGGGATTCCCTCTGTACATCAGTGTGTGGCCCCTTGCCTTACTTTTTAGCCTGTGCTGAAGACAGTAAACCATTGTCATATGGGCATTTGCAGGATCTTATCCCAGCACCTGAATGTTTCTTGAGGCTTATCTCCTTAAAAATTGAGAAAAGTCAGGGCTGAAAGTCGCTGAGATTAAAGTATCCATTCAGTTGAGTCAATTAACTTGCACTTCAAAGTAGTTGATGTGATAGTGTGGTGATACAGGACTGAACTTTGAAATTTCAGGTGACTTGGCTTTATATCTTGGGAGTGCTTAGCAGCATTGCAAATTTGAGTAATGGGTTTAAGTCAGACACTTATAACAAGAAAGTAAAGTAGCTCTTTGTGAAACAGTGAGCTTATCTCAATTGTCTAATAGCATGCAGGGAGGTAGAAAGAAAAAAGAGGACATATAAATCTTGTTCATAGAGAGAGAAATTTTTTACCTGAAGCAAGAGAAAATCATACAGCTTTCCTGTATTCTTTCAACATGTTCATCTACCTCTCCCAAGGATGCAGAACCAATCTTCAGGAATTTACAATTCATCTCATCTTAAATGCATGTAAGGGATATGAGTTCAGGAGCTACAAGCAATTCTGACCAAATTATTTCTGTCATTTCCTAAACTTATAATATCTGCCTCTGAAATTATTTGACCATTTTGTATGTTGAAGAAGACATTCTGTAGAATGAAACTAAAATTCTCTCTGTTCCACAAGTTCTGGACCACACTGTAAGTATTGTTGGACAAAATGAATGGCATAGGTCCATTCCAATTTAGCTATTCTGCCCCATGTCACCGCACATGTGCTCCTGTTCAAATCAAGCAAAAATAGGTGCTTGGACTAGTGAAAGATACAGCTAGGTTCAAACAATGCTTGAGTTATTCAGCTGGGTTTGGGCTATAACCTAACAGTATAATGGCAAAGGTGGAGGGAAGAAAACAATGAAGAAAGACTAAGAAGAAATGAATGAAGAAAAGAATGAAGAAAGACTGCATACAACATGGAGCTGATGCTTCACTATTTACCATTTTTTATTATTCATCTTCTTAGCCAGTCACTACCAACTTAGTTAACAAACTTCTTGTGAACATTCTAATGGAAATGGGTGCCTGGAGAACTGTAATTTGTGAGAGAGTGTTGCTCTTGCTGTGACTGAACAAAAAGACATGGTGATTGATTTTCCAAGAATTGGATTGAGAGGGTTTTACAAAGCTTTAAAATAAGCACATAAGCTTAATTTAGGTCTTTTACTTTTTACTGCTTTCCCCTCCCTCAATAAGGAAATTATATTAAGCAGCCATGAAGTTGTATCTTTAGTCTCAAAAACCTTTGCTGAAGTTTCTACAACAGCACTGTTCAGGCCTTGCCTTCTCCCTCTTCACCCCCAGATCTCCAGTCACAACCTACAACCACCACAACCACATAATGGGGCAGGCAGCATTGTCTCATTTGGAAGATTAAAAATCTGTATCTATCTCCAAAAAATAAAGAAAATTTTGACCAAGAACAACCTGGTGACTAGGTGACTGTCAGTGGGTTGGATGATGGGATGTTGCCTTTGGAGTGCTGGATGTTTCAGTAATATCTCTCTGAAGCAAAGTTTGCAGGTGAGCTCACTCTTGTTCTCAGCTCAGCTTTTTGCTTCTCTGCAAATGCTCTTCTTGGGAAATTCTCATCACCAAATGTTCTAGTAGAAAATGAATTATGGTAGTGTTTGGCTTAGTTTGCCTTTCCCTTGACACACAGATAAACACAAAGGAGTTTTTTAAAACCAAATTAGAAATGTGTGTTTTGAAAAATACTGCAGTGTCTTTAAAAACAATGAAGTGGTATTGTGACAATAAAGCATTTGGTTTTAGCTGAACAAGTACTGCTCTCTATAAAATCTGATTCTGCATAGACTAATAAAAATTCAAGGGCATGTGCTGTTACATTGCAGTCCATAAAGTATAAGACAAACATGAGATGCAGTGATGTCTCTCAAAGCAAAGTGAGCTCAGTGTTTCAAGAGGAGCTGGGTATGTAGTGGTGTTTTGAGAGGCTCTTTGGAAGGAAACAAGGCTCAGGCTCTCTGCATGCTTTATTCCTATACAGCAGGAATTCTCAAGCTCTACTCACGACAATGGCATCCATATAGCTAACCTCAAGCCCAAGAAGTTGCAAAAATGTACCTTAATGAGCAACCTCATAAAATGCAGTAAAAACCTGTGCTTGCAGTTCACTTCAACAAATGAAATTCAGTAATAACAAATGAGAGTTTGTTAAATTGAAAATAACTATTTTTGTACATGTTCTTTTTCTCATAATCCTATTCCAAGAACTGGAAAAAAATCCTTTGATTTTTTTTAAACAGTGAAAACTGCTTATGACTCAATTATTAAAGGCTAAACAATGAAATTCCAGGGCAGAAATATGTGTTTTGAAACAGAAGTAAAAACATTAGGTGTGGAGGGATAGAATGTAAGAAAATGTAGTGCAGAAGGCAGTCTCACCCCTGAGGAGTTGCAGCTGTACTAATCACCAAAGATGAGGAACAGGCCTGCCCTTAACAGGCCACAGCTGTGTCCAATAAAGATAAAGAGTGGGTTAGCTGGGTGAGGGGAGAGTTGGAGTTTGTTGGCTGTGCTGCGAGGAAGAAGGAGGCAGTGCTGCAAGGAGATGTCCACGAGAAATCACCAAGAAGGTATGGCAACTTTGCAACAAAACGACTGCAATTAGGAGTCTTTGTGTGGCTATGTGCTGAAATCAGGAGTGAGTTCAGAAAAGGAGAATAATCATTCAAATTTTTTGAAGTTTTTCAGTAAGCCACAATGAAAACTAAGCTTTACCATTTGCTATCTATCAAATTGTTAATTTTATTCTGACAAACCTGAGTGGCACCTGCTGGAGCCCACTGCATTTAGAATATGTTCTTCTTGCAGAGGAGCAAGGTTACCCTATGTTCTAATGTCAGCATCTGCAAAGGTGGGGCAGATGTACCTCAGCCTTCTGGGCCTTTGGAGGCAACAGAGACTCTGGAGATCTGTGTGGAGTCTGTGTAAGACAGGAAATTGGTAAAAGTTACAGAGCTGAGGAGAGGATTTGTTCTACTCTGTGCAATGGGAAGGCTTGGTCAGTTTGCTTTGCTTGCAGAGCAGAGGTCTTTCTTTAAAGGCTTAACTTGTACTTCTGTAAGAAACCCTGCTGTAGAATTCAAAGGCCCTCTGCGTCTCTGAGCACACACACTTTCAGGCAAAGGTGAGACCTAGGGTGCCAGGGCTCTTGGGACAGGATCTGTTTGGTGAATGATGATGTAGGTTACATATTTCAGGCAGCTGGCACTCTGCAACTCAGTCTTCACCCCTGTTGACTGAATGTTTGAGTTAGGAAGAGACATCCATGACTTGTATTTAATACACAGTGAGGTTTTCCAAATAGATTTTGATTGATGCTCTCAATTTTCTTATTTGTCAAGGTCTGTAGCAAATTCTGTGTTATCCATTTGTCAGCACTTGCAACAAAGCTGTTTTCTGAACAGAATTCTCCTTATCAGCTAGGAAAACTTGGTTAAATAGAGAGGACTGGGTAAACTTAATGCTGCTGTGAAGTCTGATCTTTTTCATTCTCCACTTCCATACTAAAAATTAAAGCTTTTAGGATTTAACTGTTATTCAGCTGGAATATCACAGTTATTGATGGGAAGAGAAGCTGTTAAGCTTAAAGACTTCTTCCTGTGTAGGCTGTAGAATGCAACAAGCCAGTCTCTTCTTGAGCTACTTGTCTTTTCATTAAAATGCCAATATATGTCACCAGTATGGATTTTTAAAAAATTAAATTAAATAATTACTTAAAATTTTATAGTGCACTACTGGGACTACTTGTAACTCCTCATCTTGAGTCATCTAGGTTCCACACTCTGAATACTTTCTGCTAGAGTTTGGCATTCAGTGCCTTGCACTAAGCTTTTTCAGGAAAGATGTTTATGGTCATTGTTCTCCTGGGCTTTTTTCTGCAGTGGGGATTTTTAATGATGTTGCAGTCCCTACTGTAAATATAAATTATTTTTGTGAATTAAATCCGTTTCCTATGCAGTATGCTCCAAGTCTCCCCAGCCCCTCTGCTATGGTATGTCTAAAGCAGTGATTTGCAATGCTCCTACCTCATCTTGTGCAGCTAAACAGACAACCAAAAAAAATAATCCTTCCTCTCAGCCATGCCACTGATGGAGTGGACATCCATAGCAGTGTATTGCACTAACGTGAAAAGTCACAGCAAGGGCTCTCAATCAAATTGAAGTTATCTGACAGATAAGCAGTCTGAGGTGACTAGCTAAAGATCAAGGCTTTTGTTAGTGGTATAGATCCTTCTGTGTGTAAGCAGAGCAAAAGTCTTTTTTGTTGTTTTATTTATTTCCAAAACTGCTATTTACACTCTCTCCTTCCACAGGAAGAAGTCTTAAAATCCTTAGGTAAGAAGACAAGGAAACCCCTTGTGGCTTTTAGTGCTTTGTGTGTTCTGGCTCTGCCAGGTGTTCTACCCAATGCTCTGCAGTGAGACAGGTGGGAGCAACACCTTGTCCTTAAAAATTTATTATTTTTGCCTTGATCTTTAGAGATCCAGGGTGATTTCCATCATCATCTGCCTGTGATTTGCAATCTGTCCTAGTCTTGATGGATGCCTTGTGCAGCGGAAGACAAGCTGTGATAGTGGAGGCTGGTACTGCTCTTCCCCACAGAAGTAGACAACACACTTGTGGAATTGCCTCCCCAGAATAAACTTTAAGTGCATATTGAATCCAGAAAAAAATGGAAGGAGACTGAATGACAAAATGGACACAGTGGGTCATGGTTTACACTTCCTATTTCAGGAAAGCAATTTAGCCAGCTAAATAAGGTAGCTAGTTTCCTTGTGCTGTATCATTACTTAATGGTAAAGAAAAGTAAAGCTCTTATCAAGAATTATTCCCAGACTAGATTTTTGATCTTACTACTGATTACTCCAGTTTATCCTTCTTTCTTCATTTATGGGAGAAACTTATGGAGGCTCCCCTCCTAAAGCAGCTAAGTGAAGCTAAGCAGTGACATGGTCTGCTGTGCACCTTTTCTGTGGTTGAGTGCAAATCTCTGTCCTTGGATGTGCATCTCTAGTCTCAACATGAACCAAAGCAAATTACTCACATGTCAGCAGATGCAATGTGAGTACACATTCCACATAGCACTTACATGTATATGTGTTTTTATTTTCTACCAAAAGTTAATATAATTATCAGTTCTTGTCAAGACCAGATATGAATTAATAACAGCCATGGAAGATCTGGCTCACCCTTGGCAGCATATCTCCTCCAAGGAGAGGTAGCTAAAGGATAATTCCCTTTATACAAAGGAGAGGGGATAGAGTGATTGCTAAGATGTAAAATAATTCAGTCATATCAAATCTATACCATGCCCTTTGTATCTGGTTATGTGTTATCCAGTCTACCAGCTAACACCAATATTTGAAACCTGGACAAGGAGAGGTTAAGCTGAAAAGTTTGAATCGGGGCACACGTAGATAATAAAAACTAAAAGCTGTTTTTCTACTTAACCTAAACTTTGAAAAAAACCACACGTATGCACTTTTAGTTTTATGCTGTGTGTGAATGTCAAATATGCTTAGCTGGAACAGAATTTCTTGAAAGTAATTATTGTTGTCCCATTTGGCTAAATATACCTATAAACATACCAGAAGTATGCAAGACTAGAAAATGCTGATATTGACTTAATAGTTTGGGGGGGTGGGGTTATTTGAGAACTGGTACTCTTAGTCTCTTACTGTGAATTTTTTTGCCATGTTAGCTATATGTCATCTATTCCCAATATGTGTATTTTAAGTGGAAAGAAATGAATAAAGTGGTTTATTCAGAAGAGATTATTTCAAAAAAGGAAGAAAAACTTGGGAATAAGATGTCTCAATCCTTTAACCTCTTTGAAGGGTTAGAGAATTCGGAGAACCTTTTCCAGAGCAGGTAGCCCTATGCAGGGTTGCTCTTGCCAGGATTGCTCCTGTCTCTCTTCTGCCCTCCTTCCCTACACTGCAGAGCTTTTGATCAGATTCCTGGGCTAAAAAGAGCAGTTAATACAACTGGGAGAGTTTTACCCTGGGAGAAAATGGGTGTCCTGCTTTGCCTCCCTAGCATATTGAGGCATTTCAGGTTACTGTGCAGGGGTTAAGTGGGATGATCTGGGAGCTTCAAGAGATTCCAGCAAGTTGCATGCTGGCCACCCGCAGCTTAAGCTTTTGGAGGAAAGTGTCAGCGTGTGTGGCTCAGGTGGCCACAGTCTGCCTCCCATGGCATCAGTGAAGGAGAGGATCTGGCTGGCTGCTGACCTGCAATAAACCTCAGGCCTGGATAATCTGTTGAGCTTTCTGCCTCCTGCTCTGAACAGGAGCAGGTGAGGTGGAACGGGATCTCAGGTGGAAATGTAGTAGTAAAACTTGCCACTGGAGTCTCTTGGACTTGGATTTGTTTTGTTATAGTGTGTATATTTGTCTCCATATAAACACTTCCTTTTAATGTCCCATCTTTTGTGCTGATGTATTTGGCCCACCCTGCAGCAGCCTCATTTTCCTATGCAAGGGCTGCGTCTGGTTTTACCACCACAGCTCAGGGAGGGTATAGCAGCAAAAAGGCGTTAAGTGAATAAATATATGTGTGTTTTTGCAAGTGTGATTGTGCCTTTTTCTGTTCCCACCTCCCTGAGGGAGACTCTTTCCCTGTGGAGCAGCCTGACGGGAGCAGCAGCCATGTGAAAGAACAGCAGCTCCTGCTCCACTTCAGCTGCAGGAGGGGAAAGGTGTGGCTGATTGTGAAGATCAGGATTAGTGGGAGAGGAGAGGAGGGAGGGGAAAAGAAAAGAAAAAAATCCCCAAGCCTTTGAATGGCAGGGCTGCACTTCTAACATGTGGCCAGCATGTGCCATGCAGGCTTCAGGAGGCAGCAGGAGCGCAGGTGAGAGGCACTGGCTGGGCAGCAGCAGCAAGAAGCATCCTAGCAGGATGGGGGATTCCAGCACCCCAGGAAACAGGGGAGGTCTGGCGGTGCACAGGCAAGGACAGACAGTCTGCTGGTGCTCTGCAGCAAAACCAGCCTGGAGCCCAGGCAGGGCAAATGCATGGACCATGCAAGGTATGTTATTTTTTCATGTCTCAGTTTTGGCTTGTTACATTATAAGGCAGAAGCAGGGGTTTACTGAGTTATGTGCTTGCTGTATAGCATTCCTGCATTTATGGGGTAAGAGGAGCATTAGGGAATTGATTTTGAGTATTACTGCTTCAGGAGGATATACAAAAGTTCAGGTTTTCGGGGAGAATTTTTGAGTGTGGTGTTGTCTGAGAGACAGCAAGGCTGGGGGCAATCCAGCAGAGAGAAAACTCAGAGATGCAAATCCACCACTTTAGAGAAAACTGCAGAGGGAAAGGGAAACCTGTCCAACAATGGAACAAGTGCATAAAAAGTGGATGCATGACAGGAAAACCTGGGGGACTAGTATAGCCAGGTTTCCATCCATGTTCAAGCTTTAAGGTTTGCTCTTCAGGGCATTGCCTCTGCAATGCTCTGAGGGACTATCAAGCCCCTTTCAGTCCTCTTCACTTGGAAAAATTTTTCCAAGATATACAATTTAATTTCTATATTGCTAATAGAGGGTGCATGTGTTTGTTTCTCTGCAAAGCACATCCAAACACCTGGGAAGGGCATTAAACTTGTGGCTGGAACATTGTCTGTGGGTTTGTAGTTGTCCTCTTGTTTCCAAACTCGATTCTATTAGGCTGCTAAAGAGTCTCCTGCAGCACATCTCAGGCAACCCTTTCCCTGCCTTGAAGTTCTGTTGAGAGTTGTGTACTGCTTTCCTTTGCTGTTATAAGGTTAAAATTTTTGGTAAAACTTAAAAGGTATGTAACCACAGCAAAAGTCTCTTTTTTTGGGTTCTTCTGGTTCAGCTGCTGGTTTGCTGTCAGTTGAAAAGACAGGCAGAAACAGCCTGTGTATGGATCATGCAGTTAAACACATGGTTGTGCTGCTGCAGGGTTAGCCAACATTCCTTGCATTTTGCGATGATCCCTGGTGTTGCACTCACCTTGAAAGACACGTCTTTTAACTATGACAGCTTTGTCAAGTGGCTTTTTTTGTTCAGAGTTGAAAATTTTCAGGGAGTGTTTTCCCCCCTTCAAAAAAAAAAACCCAATTGAAACTAAAGTTTTCTGCAAACCAAACAATTATGGCTTTGAAATTCAAAAATTTAAAACTCCTGTATTCTCTTCTCATACATACACTTCAATACTTTTATGGGTATGTGTGTTTATATGCGTTTCATATCTAGGTGCACATATATATTATTGATATAGACACACGTATGTGTTCTATATGTGTTGTTTTAATTAGACATCTATTTTAATGTGGCTACTAGAAGTGGTTATGGTGAAAGCTGTTCCTAACTGATGTGACTAATGAGATTAAACAAAGTCAAAAACTTGGATAGCTTGTGTTCAGTCAAGAGTGCTGAGTTGTTCTATTTATAAACTTTTTATAGTCTAGCTTAGTTTTTCAGCATAAGATTCTGTGTGTAATATGCTTACAGCTGCATCATGTGCTCTCTCACAGATAAAAATGAAAATTAGGGTGGTGGTTTTAGTATAGGCAAAATGGCTCTGCAGTGGTGAATGGATAAATAAGACAACTAAAAGTCTCTTTGATGTGATGTATCTGTGTTGTTGTTTGTATTTTGTTTTGTTTTTTTTTCCTCAGACATGATCAATTCAATGCACTTGCAAATGAGTTTGTGGAATGATTCTTTATTGGTAAAAGTGAAAATCAATGTTTACAGGAAACTACACTGGACAAAGGAGTGGCTGCAAGGGTATTTAAAAATCTGAACATAAATCTTTATGGATATTTTCATTAATATATCAACAGTTAAAAACAGCCATAAATTTCATATCCTATGTACACAGATTATATTTTAATGCTCCCATTTTCCTGAGCCTTCATGATAAAGCAGTCAAGCACTATGGGATGATCACAGTCTTTAGTCTGTGGCTATCTGTATTAAAACAAACCTGAATTACAACTAAGAAAGCTGAATAAAACCTGTGTCCTTTTAAGTTAGCTGGGCAAAGCTCCATGTTCAGTAAAATTGATGGTCTCAAATGTGATGAATATTTGCAAGAGAGATAGAACAATGTATTGGCAGCTAGCTCTCTAAAAAATGCATCAATTTATGTTTAAAAAAAAAAAAAAGAGCCAAAATTTTGTATTAAAAAATGATGAAGGTAGGGAGGATAATGGAGCTTTTCTGTTAAATGGGCTGTCAATTGCAGTACTGCCTGGTATTGAACATTATTTTACTACAGTTCACTGAACGTTTTGCAGTGCCACTGAGCACCTTCCCTGGAGTCCTTGATGTATGGGTCTGTCTGTCTAGTGAAAAACTCAAATAGTTCTGAGGGCACACACACTTATTTGAAGGGGATTATTTCTTAACTCCTAGAGGCTCCTCTTCTGAGACAACTGATGGAAAATCAGTTCTTTTGTTCCATTTTAATGGACCTATATTAGACAACTGCTGCTCTTCAGGTGCTTAGTTTGATGCTTAGTTACAGTGACAGAAATGTGGTTAGAGCAACTGGAATGACTCCTGCATAAGATACTCTCAAATTGCTCTTGCAGAACTTATGAGCCACTTCTGAATCGCCTGCTCTGCTGTTACTTGGTTTTCTGCAAGTGAATTCAGGACCTCATTGCACGACCGTGACTGAGGTCTGAGTTTCTGTGTTGTATTTCAGTCCTGGCTTGATACAGCAGCCAAGCCTACATCAGACTTGTAATCTTGTTGTGAGTGTTGCCATGATGGCCTGAGGGTGCTTGTGTGACCATCATAGGTTTGATTTGTCTGCATTTGAGAGTCCAGTTTTGTGGATGGGACATTTTGTATTCAGATGCTCCTAGTCTTGCAAGTATCACAAACATAAGAGTTAAAATTAGGAAACTACTTGTAGGAGAGACATATGTAAATCCCCTTATTTTGCAGCTATAGGTATTTTTTTTTTATTTTTCTGTGTTTTGGGATGGGATGCTGGTGAAGCAGCAGAGGTAATACCATGTGCAGCAGAGTAATCTCTTCAGGGAATCTCTCCTCCACAGTCCTGTGCTACAGTGTCAGAACAAGCCCTATGGTTTTGTGTCACAATGTCATATGCAGTTGAGCTTTTAGTAAGATGCAATATGAATCTTCAGAAAGTGCAAAAAAGGAAATCTGAAATATACAGAAGAAATTCTAAACCACTGATTGGTGGATAAGAGAATTCCTGAGGATTATAACATAAGAGCAGGGAAATGTATGTGACAGTGGGATGGCTGTTTCCCACTTCCTGATTTCCACTGAGGTCTGAACCTTACAGGGGTCAAAAAAATCACAGCAAGCTGGCGATTTAAAAAAATAATTAAAAATTCAACAGTGGCTTTCCACTTCTACTTGAAAAACCTTTAGGTTATAATGTATGAGTTCCTGCAGAAATCCAGGTATGAGCAAGACCACCACCATATGTGAATTCACATATCAATTAGAAGGTTTATTTCACATTAAATGTTTCTTGTTCAGTACAAGGAGGACGCATACTGAAAGTATCCTTTCAGCATTATACCAGCATTTAACAACATCACTGATAGTGGAATATCATATTACAGAATAAAATATGGCATTCTTTTCCAGGGGACAGACAAACTTAATGGTCAAAACAGGAATTAACATTACCTTGCTATAGCTTCCTTGTCCAAAATACAAGCTGTACAATACAAGGACACAGGTTTTGACTCCAGGTGTTTGTTGTCAGGTTCTGAAGCTGTTGGCCCTCTTGCAATGGGACTGCTTCGCTGGAAAAACCTGTGTGTGTATGGGAGCCCTCCCCTTGGTCCCACTGTCCCTGAAGATGCCTGTATTCCTGGGTGTCAATGTTTCGCTACACAGAATGACTTCTCGTGTCCATTGTCCTGTCCAGCATCACTTTCAATCACTCCAGTGCCTTCTTACAACAGTAGTAGTCAAGAAACTTTAAGTCAAGACTCCACAGGTAAGTGAGTGTTTGTTTTTCACATATCCAAGCTTGGTTTGATCGGCAATTTTCATGGTCAATATAAACAGCTGCTTCTGCTGCCAGTGCTTTGATTGCTCCTAATTAAGGATCAGGCCACGGAAACATCATTGAAAGGATTTATGGTTATGCAAAGTAATGCTTAATCTAACAATTTCCCCTGTGGTTGAAAAAGTGTCAGAAAAAAAGATGTTCTCAGCAGCAATAATACCATTAGTGTACATTTTCTTTGAAACCAGTAGGCCAGCTGTTTGATGAGGGTGTATGTGTCATGAACATATTTTATGAAAAATCCTTTTGTTAGGATCTTTTCTTCTGAGAAGCTGAGAGGCCTCAGAAATTAAATGTAAACAATAATTATCTGCTGCTGTGGAATGCAACTGGTGCATCTTTGATTGCCTTATGTGGTTGTTTCTAATTAATGGCCAATCACAGTCCAGCTGTCTCAGACTCTCTGGTCAGTCTCAAGATTTTATTATCATTTCATTCCTTTCCATCCCTTGCCAGCCTTCTGATGAAATCCATCTTCTATTCTTTTAGTAGAGTTTTAGTATATTATTTTATTTTAATATAATATATATCATATAATAATAAATCAGCCCTCTGAAACATGGAGTCAAGATTCTCATCTCTTCCCATGTTGGAGTTGCCTGTGAATTCAACAGTGCATCCATTTTAGCACATGGAGGCATTTGAGGACAGTCTCTTCTGTGCCTGTCATAAAACTTCATGTAATGGAGGATGCCCTCATATGTCTGTTGTGTTCAAAATGCTGCTAGCAGCTGGCTAATCACAAAATAGGGTGTACAAGGAGCATCCAATTATGTCTGTGGCAATGCGCTTCTGCTCCCAGCCTGTTAAAAGGCTGACATCCATCAGGAGCTGTCTGAGGCAGCAGCAGTATGCTGATCACTGGTGGTGTTCTTTCCTCCTAAGGTTTGGAGGTCTCAGGGTCTGATGGAAAGATGGCAGCTGGTGAAGAGTTGTGATGTCAGGACAAGTCACTCGACCCACAGTCTGGTTGCGTTTGTCTCTGAGAGTTCTTAATGATAATGATGATAGGAGGTGGGTCATGAGCTCAGTGAAAATTCCTGGCTACCAATGAATCTCTCATCTATATGCTTCCTAACTGAACCCCTGCAAAAGGATTATAATTTCTGCTGCCTAAGTTTTGTTACTGAGTCAAGAATTAGAAGGTTCTTCCTAGCTGCCAGGTAAAAGAATAGCATATATGGAGAGCAAGGTATTAGTAGATCCAGTATTGAAAGGCATAATGGTGGAAATGTCTAAATATTCTGAAAAGTCTGAATATTCTATTCATACCTACAGCTGCTTTGAATACCTAGTGCTGACCTAGTTCTTAAAATTGTAATAATTGCTGGCAACTATGGCTGAATACAATCTGTAGTAAAAATGATAGTCAAATATGTATATTACTGTGGTTTGTATTACTGTTCTTTTCATTTTAAGTATTGCAGTACATTAATATAATCTAGTGTAACTGATGAAGGTGTTACAGCATGTTGCCAAAAAATAATGGGCCTGAAACTCTATGGTGGTGCTGAAATCAAATCAAAACCCATTTGTCCCTTCCCAGAACTCTCTGATCTAATGGCTAAATGCTCTGAACCTGTCTGGATGCTCATGGCAGCTGGAAATCCCAGGTTCCAGCACTTCAAGCACCATTCCTGATATCTGCTTTGATGGTGACACTTGCTAAGCAGGAGCATTAGGGCAAATGCTGCACAGCTTCAGGAAGGTCAAATGTTGTGACTTTCATTTACCGTTTTCTTCTGCTTTACCTTCTGCTTTTTCTGCTTAAGAGCCGTAAATATGCATGTCCTTCTTCAGTGCAGGGTTGATTGTATGAACTCTCTGACTATATTCTCTAGGCTTAATTTGCATCTTGGTTTACATTACCATCTGTTTTACTGATACAGATACTGTGTGACACTTATTTTTCCCATGTGATGAGTGGCAACTCTGGTTTTAATTTGAAGTGGTTTTGGGACAGTGAGGTAGCAAGTGAGGAGTCACTTGACACCTAGAGGGCATGCTGGGGAGGAGGGAAGAAATGTTAATTTAAAATAAAAGAAAATAGTAGTAGCGTAATTAAACAGTAGTAAAACTTGATAAAAACCTGTTAGCATTGCAGAACGATTTCCCAGTTCTAAAGTATGGATACAAATAGCCAAAGACATCTTTAGGACATTATATTAGCAAGCCAAATACAAATGCCCTAATTTTCACCTTAATTTAAGAAGCTATGAGGTCTTTGAAGAGTTCACACTGAGAAGTTTATGAAAATGTCACACTGAAATCAGCATGGCAGCATAGTGTCAGGCTGGCACTCAAGTGATGTCCATTTTCAGCAGGGCAGGGTGGTGCTGGTTCAAAGTTCTAGCACAAGAAGGTACATTCCTCATCCTGATAATACATATCTTAATTCTTTATCCAATGAAACAATTTATAATCTGTGGGATTTTTTAAAATCTAATCCTGCAGCAGAGTAGAGGGTACTGCATGTAAGCAGAGTGTTTTACCGTTACTGCTCAGGGGTAGAACTGTTGTGCCAGCAGCTACTCCTTAAGGCTGGATGTCACATCTGCAACTCCGGTGTTAAAACCTATCTCTGGGCTTCATTATAACACTACTAATGCAAAGATTCCTCAAGAGTTTTAAATTACATCAGTTTTCAGGGACTGTCCTGCTGTGATTGAAAAGCTTGTTTGCAGCCTACAGCACTTTTGTGGAAGCTCAGGCAAGTGTACAGTGTCAGCTGAAATGGGGGAGTTCTTGAAAAGACAGAGGGTAACTTAGGGACAGATTAATGAGGCAGGGTAAATCTTAAAGTTATATCCACACTCATTTATTTCCAAGACTACTTGATCAGATCATTTACAAAAACTTGAAATGCACAAGAATGCCACAGGCTTACTGTGCTGCTTCTCGTCTGTGCATTTACAATTAAACTCTCTATAACATTTTAGTAGCAAATTCTTTAAGAAACAAACTATGCTAAACCACTGGTATATAATGCACTCAACTCACACAATATAGTTCAAAAGAATTCTTTTTTTAACTACTGATGGTGGAAAAATTCTGTCTGCTTCCATTCAAGCAGGGCATGTTTGGGACCTTGTAATAAACTTTACATGACGATGTCCGAGCTGGATTTCAATGTTTGAAATAAGATAATGATGTAAAAAAACTTCAGTGTATTCTGATACAAAGTATGAAAGATAAATCTGCAGCTGGTTTTAGTGGGTGTTTTGCATAGTACTTGAAACATTAGTCTCAATTTAGTGCTTTTGTTGCTTTGCAGCATTTTGCAATGCTAGATAATTTACAGAATAGTGTCAGATTTTGTCCTTGGGTATAGGAGTATATTAGACACCAGAATTAATCAATTTCATGGACTGTGGAAGGGAATTGTAGCATTTCTAGTATTAGTTGTCATTTGAAATAAGGGGGGTTTGAGAGGATTGCTCTGGTCAATAAAAGTCAGGCTTCTGTTTAGAATGGACAAAACATGAGTTATGCTTTGCTCATTTTCTAACCTAAAAAATTTGTGAGGGAGTACCAGAGAGGAAGGTCATTGTGGTAAATATTTCATAACTGCATATTGGTTTTTGGCTGAGTCAAGAAGAGTTCCTGTTGATTAACTTTGTCTCTTCTTATGATCATTATTCAATGCTTAACTACATTGAACACTATATTCCAGAATGTACAGAAGATTTGCTAGACAACACCAGCTGGATTGAGATGAATAGATTTGCATTGAGTAGAAATGAGTCAGGAGCTGAACAATACCTGTCAAATTTGTGCCAGCTACAAATTTTAAAGAAATACAACATACCATAATTCATAAAAATACTGGATATAACAAGAAATCTGTGCCTTTTTGAAATGTATTTCCCATTTTTCTGATAATAATCTGAATCATTTCATTCAACTGCTTCTGACCTGAAATTAGTGCACCTTCATCTAGACTGTATTTCTCTTGTTTGCTCATTACAGGGACTTGTCCCCTTGTATAGTAGATCAGCTGTTTTGAAAGCAATTATATTGATTTGCCATGAATTGTTCCTGAAAAATATCTCAACTCTTTGTTATCATCTTGTTTTCTTCAAGGTGTTTAAAGACAGCTTGATTTATTGCTGACTTACTATTTGTCATTATCTCTTTCCAAATAATGATGTTTGTGTGACTGGGCTATAATTACCTGAACTACTTTATTTGCCTTTCTTCACTGTTATGGGACCTTTACTCTATCCGTTCTTCAATGGAATAATCCCAAAAATGCATTTAGGCTGCAAAATACCAGCAAAGCAACTGAAAAGTAAAGTAGGCAGCTACTTTATTTTCCTTGGTCTGAGCCTGGTCCCTGGTGTGTGAGTGTCCAGAGCAGAGCTATTTCAGGAGAGCTTGTACTTCACGACAGAGACAGGGAAGATGTAGAGGACTCAAGATGGACCCTCCTCAGGGATGCATTTGGGCCCGTCTTACAGGTAGACAGAAACACACACTTAGGAAAAAAATAATACTATGATCATAGTACACAGCTTTTGCAACCATAAGTAAACCTGAAAGTGTGTTCCAGGTTTATTCCTCAAAACTATTGGAAGTCTGGCTGCAGGTCATGTCCACTCTTTTATTTACATAAATTCCTGTGACCTCTTCATTTTATTTTGCATGCACAATCATGGCCTGAAACCTTTGCCTTTTGTTACTACGCTGCAAGACATTGCACCTGCTGTGAATGCTGTATTTGACATAGGCAAAAATAACATTATTTTTATATGTGTTTCTTGATTTGTAGGTAAGTGCTTACTTATATGTATTGTCTGATTCTGCAGCTGTCTTGTGCAGCTTTTAAGTTTTATATAGTTCAATAACAGTAAAAACCTATATATAGAAACCTATATATATATAGATATTTGTGATGATGCCTTCTTTCTAGTGTGGTGTAGGATTCCAGTAATATCTGTTTGACAGGTTAGATGCAAAGGAAGTAGATCCAATGTTAACTGGATTCTGTAAAGGGAATAATATTGGCCTGCTTAGGAATTTATTTGTTCCCCTGAAGAAAAATGATACTTTGAAGAATTATAATGTGAATAAGGTGATGATTGAGAGGGACATGAAAACAGTCTTGGGACGGGGAGTGCTAAACAGGAGAAAGATGAATAGTGGAGTTTTCCCAGTACTGGTTTGGAAACAAGGTTAATATTTTTATGGAGGATTTTTGCCTGGAAAGGAGGAGTGCCTTGGTGAGATGTGCTGATGAGTCTAAGGTGGGAAGCATCATCACTGCTAGGGATATTCAGAATGTCAGGTAGGAAGAAATGGATGGCTTTTTGGAACAGAATAAGGGAAAAGTTATGGAATACAATAGTGCAGCTTTTGCTACTGTGCACAGCAGGTTTTTTTCCTTTTTCTCCAATAAGCGGCATTTCTTCAGCAAGAAGTAGTAGAGAAAGATCCATTCAGCTACTAATTGGAGGTGGGCTGCAGCTATGAAAAAAGAAAATGGAGCCTGGGATGTTTCAGGTAAAGTATTTGCTACAGAGGAAGAGAGAAGATTTTTATCTAAACTGACTGCTTATTTTCAATGAGAGTAGAGATTTACTGGGGCTTAAGCAGAGGAAAAACTACCAGAACAATAAGGCAGAAGAGAGAAAAAAAAATTTGCTGTGTTTAGACTCACAAAACAAAAGCCATTTAACGAAAGAAAGCCCAAGCTGTAGGTTTCTGTTTCTGTTTATTTAATAATCTAATGTTTGTAAAGTTTGGGGAAATAGCTGAGTCTGGAGAACAGGCATCTGATCCATGCATTTATCCTGACCAGCAGCCTTCAGAGTCTGAGGAAATGGCAAAGTGACCCTAGAGATGCAGCTCCTCATTTTTAACTCTTACAGTGTGCGCTCCAGTTGCAAGTCTTAATATGGAGGGGTCATAAACTGACTGGGGATTCTATATAAAAGTGAAAGCCACAAGATGGTGCTGACACTCCTTACTGTGGTTGAAGGCATTGTGAGAGATTTAGCAGAATATGCAGCAGCAATAAAGTCAGTGGATCACTTCAGGCTGCAGTTTGTGGTTAAGCATTGATTTTTGGTAAGAAGTCCCAATGCATTCTTAGTATATTGGAGGGAAAGAGGGAATTAAAGGAATTAAAAAGGTGATGGTTATTTCTGAGGTTGTTGTTTCATCAATCAGTGATTGATGAAATAATGAAATTGAGGAATAAAAAAAAAACCACATCTTTGTTATCTCTGATTACAATCCTTGAATTTTGGTGCCTTTTAAATGCCAAGGACAAAGTCTGCTGTGCCCACAGTGTTGCTGACTGCTTGTGCTTCTCTGCTGTTTTCCTCTTGTGCTTGCATTAAGGGAGGGACTGCTTTGGGAGATTGGCTTGGTAATCTCTGTACAGCATCTTGAAAGGAGTGAACAGGAGATGAACTGCAGAAACCCAGTAGAGAGCTCCTGGTGGTGTTTATGGAGAGGAAAAACACTGTTGGCAAAAATGTTCCTTGGGAACTTTGTAGTCAGCTGAACCCAAGAAACAATGAAGTCCGGTTGACAGCTACATAAACTTGTCCCCTGCCCTGAGAGCAGCCTGCCTTCCCTACCCTTCTCTCCTGTCTGCCAGCACAAGCATCATGCCTCTGTTCATTTATCATTGTGGCCATGAAGAGGGAAGGCTTATCCTTGTCAATTCTTTCATTCAGCCACCAGCACAATCTTTCACTGTTAAGAAAGACAATGGTTTGCTACTTTTCTCAAAAATGAGAGGGAGTGCACTTTCAGAAGTGCTAAGTGCTATGGAATGCCTTTCTTCCAGTGCTATGTCATCTTTTGCTCCTGAAATGCATCATATGCATTTTTCTTTTTAATAAAATGAGACCAAATGTGTTTAAGTTTATACCCGAAATGCCTGAAATGCATACTGCATTCAATAAATATGATAAATTAAGATCTTACAAAGAATGTCCTTGCTGACTCTTGGGGTAGAGAGGGCCATTAAATCTATACTTCCAAATATCTAAGTGTGCTTACTTAATCAGTTTCAAAACTTTGGCTACCAGCAGAATTGCTTTTATGATTGAAAGTGCAATACTGTTTACTCAAAGTTCTGGCTGACATTAACTGCACAGACCATTCTAAAACACTCATGTTTAAAAGGAAGAAAATAAAACCTGTGAAACTTCTGTACTCTTCTGACCTTATTGTAGGATTGAGTCTAGAAGCTACTGAACTTTCTGATTTGGATCCAGCAAAGCAATGAAGTGGATGCTTAATGAACTTAAGAGTTGACAATTTATCTGCTTCTCTAATTATTCTTACCGCTTATGAGTGAGAAATTAAAATCTGCCTAGATACAATGAGCTGGTAGTTCCTGTAGAAGTGTATTTGGAAATTCCAGCCAGCACTGATCATGCTGTTGGTTCAATGCATTTAAAACTGGCAATGCTAGCACGTGCCTCCTGAACTGTTGTACCAGTGCGCTTCAAACTTGTCTTTAGAGAGCATCTTTAGAGATGGAAGTGCATTTACTCTCCGGCATTCTCTTTGTGCTAATTTTGAAACTAGCTGGAAGACCTGGCCATCCTGTTTATCTACAGTGTGGATATTTGCCCTTTTTGCTGATCTGAGGTTGGCACATCATTGCACAAGTTCAAGCAGGAATCTCATGTTATCCATGTTTGCTTCCTGCTGGTGCTTTGTGTGAACCTAAACTCAGGAGAGACTGTAATACTCAATCTCCTCCTCATATCACCACTTAGCAAACACAGACTTAGATTTATAACATTTAATTATTTTTGATTGCCTTATTTGGATAGGCAAATTTGGATGTCCAAACTTATTTGGGTAGTTTTTCTTGGGTATATTTCTACACTGTCGATTGAGAACTGTTGGGGCAATAAGAATTATTTTGAATATCAGAACTTCATGGAGACTCCTTTTCTCTGGGCAATATTTTGGTTTTGTAAGCTACTCAATTGATGAAGAAAAGGGTTAGGATGGATTTTGAATCAGTAATTGAAGAACTGGTTTTTACCTAAGGATATGTCTTCCTGCCACTCTTCCAATTGCAGCCTTCTAGTGCTAGAGGATCTTCAAGGCTTAGTGCAAGAAGGAAATTTTTAATTAGTCCTTTAAATCAAAGAAGGGTTTGTGAACAGCAATCTGTTTCATTCTCCTGTCAATGACATGCCTTTCCCTGTGAACAGTGTCCTTATCTTGCATATTTTATAACCAAAACACTACTAAAAAATAAGCATAAAATTATTATTTAGTGTCTGCTTGTTAACTTTACAGAATCAAAAGAAGACTTTCCCAGTTTTACTTCCAGAGAAATTAAGGGTCTAACAATAGAATTCTTTTTATTTTGTTTCTCATTAGAAAATATTACACAGTTAAACCTTGAAGTGTTCTATATGTAAGTAACTGATATATCCTTGAGCAGGAAAAACCCTAACTTTTATTATAAGTCCACTTTTGATAGTCACATCAAAGAACATGAACCAAAAAACCCACCCAAACATCTAATGTGTTTTCTTTATTTTTTTCCAATGTTTTTAATGAGCTGTTTCATTTTTCTGTGGATAATGAAGCCTTGGTCCTTTAAAAGAGAAAGGATGTGTCAAGAGTTTCAGATATTAAGCGGGAAGCGTTCATGTGTAGCCCTGCAGTACAAGACTGAGACAGAGAGCAGGAGCTGTACAACTGAAATGGAATTAACTACATAAAATAGCTCCAGTAAAGCCCTTATTTCTTTTTCCTCTGTTGTTAAAGCCCAATTTAAGGTAACCAATCTTTGTATCCCATTACTCCCCTCATTGAAAGAAGAGTAATGAAGTTCAAGGAAAAAACCTGGAATTACCAATTTGAAAAATGCCATCCTGTCTACCCTTTCAACTACTGTATTTCCCTCTTTTTGCTCATTTTTAACATTTTTAAAAATATTTCTTCCTCTTCAGTCATTCCCCTGATTGTATACCTCTGAAAATCTATTTTCCTTCTCCTTCCTGCCTGCTTCTTTGTTCTGTTCTGTTCACATATTGTGAATTTGTTCCCTATTTGCTACCTATTTTGCATTCTTCATTTATAGCATTTCCAGGGAAAGGGAGCTTGCAGCTATGCATCTCTGCTTGCCCCCAGCCTGCTTCTGCTCGGCTCTGAGGAGGTGATGGCTGGAGGGAGCTCCATGTATGCAGCTTTTCCTCTCACGCTGGCTGCGGTGTCCCATGCCTGGATCACAGGTGAGGTGTTTTGCTTCGCTTGAGACTTTAGGAAACTGAAAGGTTCAAACTGAGACAACAAGCACAGCAAGCCACTGTGGTGCCTGTACCTCCCATTCAGTCAGGATGGAGGATGCCCATGGAGGTGGCAGGCTGCTGCTGAGGGCCAAGGGGAGAGTGGATCACTTCGTTCTGGAGAGCTGGTCCATGGCCAGCTTCTAGCTGGTAGCCTATTCCTGTAACAGATGAGCAGAGGGCTTATTTGCCAGATGTTGGTTTGGTGTCCAGTAGAATATTTGCTCCTGAGTGCTTGTGTCTGATTGCTTTCAGCTCTGCCATGGCATTTATGTCTAAGCCATGTGTTTTGGTTGAGAAGACCAAGTAGCATTCACTGTAAAGAGTAAAAAACTCTTGGACAGAATTCCTAAATGTACTGACATGCTTCCTGTTGAATCCCAATTACCCTGCTGGAGCCCCCTTAATCCTGAGTTTTATCTTGCAAGTCAGGACTTTGTTTAAACTCTGTTGGAATCAATGGAAAGACTCACTTGCAGAGCAGCATGAGGTAATTGAACATATGATAAACAAAATTTCTATTTAAATATACCACTGCTCTCTCTGTCTGTGCTTCCTTTTGTCCATTGTTTCCTACCTCATTTTTCCCTTCTGTCCTGGAAATAAAGCTGCAGTAATCTGAAATGGGTATTTGACTATCTGTTGTGTGCATAGGAAAAAAAAACCTGAGGTGTATGTCAGACATCACTCTGGAGTTACAGAAGTAATTGCTGCTTTTCAAATGACAGGTTCTCAAAGCCCAGTAATCTTTTCCACATCAGGACTAAAACTTACAAATAAACTTACCTCATGCAGAAATACCTACAGACTTCTTTCTTATTCTTCTAAGTGCTTCCCCTGGATGCCTCTTTCTCCCTTGCCAAAAATACTGTCATTCATATCCTTGAAGCACTTCAGTTTTTAAGATGAAAATATTGAAGAGTGAAAATAAATTATTGGAGATTAATTTTGTGGGAGAAGGGAGAGTGTTCATGCAGGTCTATGCATAAAGATAAGAACATGCTGTACCTCAGGCTTGCTGAAAACAGGCTTTTATTATTATTTTTTTCCCTTAGGCAGATATTACGTTATGCCATTCTGTGTACAGTAGGCGAGGGAGAAAGAAACAGAAAGGTGGAGCCATTATTCAACTATTTTGCATGATCACAAGGGTAGTGTTTATGAAGTCAAACCAGAAATCAGATGTCTCTAGGTGATCTTCAAGTTAGCAGGTTAAACAAAGTATTATCTCTTGCTATCAGTACAGCTGGTTATTGAGAACCTGTATTAGTAAACATCCAACGTTGCATTAAAATAAAAGGCATCTTTGGCAGAAATTATAAGCAGTGAAGCTGTAACAGTAAAAAATTGTAGCTGTATATTTTACTGGTTTGAGTCATATAATAGTCTTGAACTGAGACTGCAAGAGGGTGAGGATGAGATTAAATGAGTCATTGTTAAAAATAGGATGTGGGATTGAATTAAATGTTGAATGTGCTGGGCAGCTGAATAGAGGATGAAATTTGCAGTGAGAAATAGACAGTGTCTGTATCATATAAATGTTGATTACTATATAAACACATAGTGACTAGGGACAAGAAAGGGACTGCAGAGGCAAGAAAGGCATCTGACTGGTCCAGTGGTAGGTGTTTCCTCCCAGGCAGGGAGATGAGGCACAAGGCTTTTTAGTCTTTCTTTATGCTGAATACCATGAGTAACAAGTGGGGAACTGACTGTAAAAGCCAACTGGAAATAGCGAAAGTAAAATTCAGCAATTTTGGTGTATATAGAAAATCATGAGCTCAGCTTGGTTTTATGGCTGGTTAGAATGGGGTTTCTCTCATGGCTAAGGGATGCAGTAGTTCAGCTCATGAGGTGAAGGAAGAAGTGGTCACTTTTAATGACAAAGGTGGCAGAAATTATGATCTCTGGCTATTACTGGGAGCACAATGTTTCAGCCAGTAGACTAGAAGGCCTCTAGCCTGATCCAGCCCACCAAGTTTTAACTTCTATTCCTACAGAGTTTAAAGGTGTTGAGCTGGAGCAGTGGTTCACCTGCTTGTCACTGTCACCCATATGGCTTAAAAAAATTCCCTGATGAACATTTTTGTCAGAGTAGAGTAGCTACTAGTAACTGTGTTGGATGAGCAAGCTTTAGATAAAAAGAATGATGCATTATGCTGATACTGTGTGGGCATCTAAGTCCTCAGTTTGGTTTAGATACTGTAGGGGAAAAAATCACATTTCTCTAAGCTTGTTTTCTATCCTAATTTTGGGAATGGGTGACATTAAAAAGCAAGTTTTTTCAAAAATTAAACAAACCAGCAGACGATGTGCTGGTCACCGTGGAAACCAGGCTTTTGATGAAGAGGTTGTATATCTGGTAATACTTTGTACTGAGTTCTGATTACAACAAAAATCTACATTTCTTTAAAATTCTTTCACATCCTTTTCTGCTCCACAGTTTACTTTTTAGAAGATAGGAAGGAAGAAGCTGTAAAATAAGATATTTGCTTTTAAAGTACAGAAAAGTTCTTATTTCAGCAAAATAGGGAATCCATTTTGCTGAAGCAAGGTTTTTATGTGAGGCTAGAACATGCAAATGGAAGTGGTGGCAAAGGAATTCAACAACTCTTTGGACATGCATCAAGCTTAAAGAGCTTAAAGGCCAATTGCTTCAAAGAATATGTCCAAAACTCTCTGAATAAGGCAGTACCTAAAACTGGACATTTGCAGAAATAACGCCCCTGAATTCATAAACATCCAGTCTCATGATCTCAGTGAAGTTATTCATGCACACTGTGGGCTTAGTTCAGAAACACTATCTTGTATAACTTAGCAACCCTGAATTTTGTGCTATGTTAAAAGCTTTAATAAAAGTATTATTAATTTTTTTTAGTTGAGCTCAGATATATGAATCAGGCAGTGAATATCCAAAAGCTAAAAGAGAAGAACCCGTAATGACTGAATAAAAATGGTTTTACACAAAAATCTTGGGATTGAATGATGTAAGCTTCAGTAAAACAGCTTCTGAGACAATTCAGAATAACATAATGTAAGGTCATCTTCATAGGAGTGGGAAATTCTCATTTAATGGGCTTATGTATATAGGAGAGCTGATCCAGGACTGAGGTAGCTTCAGTGCATCTTTTCAGATGCAGTTGTAATATTGTCCTAAGACTCACAAGCAAGTGATAATGTTCTTGCATCATGAACACACTTTTCATTCTTATTTTGTTTCCCAATTCTTCAAAATATAGCATATACAGAGGAGAGTTTGGCTCAGAGAACAAAAGCCTCATTTTTTCTTTCAGGCATACTGTTTAAAATTTTCTTTGGCATCTGAGGAGACTTGACTTAGATTTGAAGGTCTTAGTAGAAGTATTTTTTCTTAATATTGTTTTACATTGATTTAGAATTTGAAGCAACCTAGCAATGCAAAACACTTCAAGCATGTCAGTGTCTAGAAATTGTTTGCATACATGATTAGTTGCAGTTTTGCTATTTTGATATTTCATTTAAAAATATGATTATTCTTGTTTCAACATTTACATGACAAGTAAATATTTGACTCTGCAGATGCTGTGCATGGCTGTCTTTCAAGACTGAAAAAGTCCCTCTAGCTCCATATGCAGTACTTTGTTTTTCAAAATTATTTGTTTTGTTGCAAAAAAGACACTGATTTTTTGTGTTAAATTCACACGTTTCTTTCAATCTGTTCCTTGCTTATACAAGGTAAAAAAGCTCCTGCTTAATAAATCTAGGATTTTCTGTGGCGGTGACAAATGTATTAATTTAGTAACCTGGGCTAATTTTCTATATTAATATATCTTTATGCTGAGCACTTCTGGAAAAAGTAAATCAGTGTAATGTGTAGTTAATCAGTGTAAATGTGTTAGTAAACCACTCTGAAAATACTAATATCTGATTATTCACATTTACATTAAGTTATTTAAATAGTTGGTTTTACTTTTGTAACTGAATTAAAACATAGGTGTATTTCTAAGGTCTAGACCTTCCAGTCAGTCCTCTGTAAAGGGCTTTTATTTTCCAAGAGGAATAAGCTGATTAATCATAAATACTGCTGGGACCATGATGGATGACCTTGCAAAATATTTAAGCTAATGTGTACTTTTTAGCAGGCAAGCAATCTTTTTATGTTAGTGGTTCTTTCCTGAGCTTTTGGATTGACATTCAAGTGTTTTGATCAGTTAAGTCTCGAATGCTCAGGGTGGTTGATGCCACTCCAGTGACAGGATTTGGCTGTCTTTGCAGATGGCCTCAGAGTGCACCTTTGCTTGTTGTAAGGAAACTTGCCGCTTGGAGTATTCTGGGAGGTTTTCTTTATAAAAATTTCTTTGGCAGCTGAAGTAATGAATTCATTTAGTCTGCATTGAAATAGAAACAAAGTCCTTTTACAAATTCCATAACTTTTTGCCAAGAGGTTGGACTTAACAGTCTCATGAATTTATTCTTGAGAAACGTTGACATTCTGCGATGTTGCTGCAGAAACACGTGTGCTTGAAAATCTTCAAGTCTTCTGATAACTGACATCCACTCTGAAGCTTCAGAAGGTTTTTCCCTCCTCATTTTGTTTTATAACAATTTTCAGCTGAGGAACTCTGTGGTTGACTCCACTGTGTGTGAAGGTAGGTGTGCTGAGGAAGTTTGTTTCTACTACGAGTACAAGTTTCTCTGAATTGGGAGTCAAAGGGACAGCTGGGAGACTTCTTTTACAGGCCAGATCTGTCTCCTATAAATTTTTTTCTGCAATGTGGTTGATCCCAGTGAAGAGCTGAAAGCAGACTGAAAATGGAAAGATTTGTAAGGTAAGTATGCAACAAATATTCCAGATGGTTTGTTATTTATCAAAAAGTGAGATGGTCCTGAGGGGGCTGAAAATACCTCAAAAGTTACCTAAGCTTGGAGAAATGTATTAGAGAGCATGATGGCACTCTGTGATCAGAGGGCCTGGAGGGCCAAGTGGGACCTCAATCCTGCACTTTGATATTCTAGAATCTGGGGAGAAACCTTGGGAAATGGCAGCAGCTCTACTGTTAAGGAAAAATAAGCCAGGAGTGGCTTTGCTGCTTGTTAAAAAGCAGATGAGAGCAACAACAAAAGGTCAGGAAGCTGCCAATAAATGTGGATATAGGAGCTGGGAGGCTCTGCTTGGGCAGGAGGAAAGTGGTTGATCCAGCAGCCCCTGGAATGCCCCCAGGGCTCAGCTCTGGGCAAATGCAGCTGTCCTATTTCTTTCCCCCTACAGCAAAAAAGGTGCTTCAGGAGTTTCAAGTGATAGTTCAGGGAAGGTTCTGTCATCTTATAAAATAGGGTTTGGTTCTTTTGTTCTCCTCTGTAACTTTGTCATCAGAAGCCAGCTTTTGGCTCTGACAGAATAAAATTGTACTGCTTTCACCTTTTCAATCTTGTTATTAAAAATGAATCCCAAAGAAGCTGGCAATCTTAATGTACATTACTCTTCCAATTACAGCCAGTATGTATGGGCAGGCACTTGGGAGGTAGAAAGGACACCTTCTGCCAAACTACAAGGACAGTTTAAGGACTGGGATCATGAGAGGCCAAGTTACAGGGAGAAATCTTCCTGTCTGGCAGAGATTAGCGTGCCCTCACACCTCACAGAGGTTGTGGAAAACCAGCTCAATCCTTTCTTGGGTGCCTCATGTTGTGTTTGAAAATGGTGGTGTGGAAGCTGTAATTGCTTTGCTTCCATGCTGGTCTGTTGAGAGGATTTGATTTTTGCACTGAGGATTCCCTTGTGCTGTTCTGGCCCAGCCACTGGGATCTCATCAGTGGGGTTTGTGGTTTGCAGCCCCTCTCCCTTTGGGAATGTGCTGCTGCCTCAGCAGAGGCAGAGCCACCATGGGGGCAGGCATGGCAGGAGGGACTGAGCACTTGTTGAGGTGGCCTGAGCTGGCCCTGCTGCGATGAAAGCTGCAGGCTGACCCATGCCAGTGTCCTTCAGCTCACTCCCCACCTGCCCAGACAGAATTCTGCCCACTGTTTGCTGCAGGCACATGCAGGGGGCAGAAAGCTCAGCTCAGCCAAAGAGCAGAGCATGGACACTGGGCTGTGCCCGCGGTGCTCGTGGGGTGGTCTCCCAGTCACCTTCCTCACCAACCTGACTTGCTGGCGGCAGGTTGTTCTGTCATGGCTTTGCTCAGATCCCTGCTGGGACAAGAAAACTGAGGTGTTTCATCTAGTCAGGAATTTATCACCTGATCAGGCTCTCTGAAGGGAAACCAAGGGTAAATAGGAAGATACAGGGGAGCAAAACCCATCTCACTTTCTGGCAGTCCACGCTTTAGTGGCAGCAACCAGGACAGCCTGATCCCCACATTGTCATATGGGTTCATATGAAATCATAAGTGTAAGTTGTTTTTCTGACTTTAAGTGTACACTGAGTTTTATTCCCTGTAAAGTTAACAATTTTTTTCTGAGTGTATGGCTATGAGACTAATGGTTCTGCTGCACTATGGAAATATAACAAAATCTTCCTTTTCAAGCCCCAGGCAACAAAGTGACAGAAATGTGAGGAAGGAAGGTGAAAGGAGAGAAAAAAACAGCTTTATAGCTAAAGTTGATATTAATAATTTGTTTGCTTTATTTTCTGCATGTCATAGATTATTTGAACGAATTGATCAGTCTCATTTGGTGTTCCATATGCATGGGTGAAAAATGATCTCTTTTCTGGCTTGTCATTACCTCTTGTTCTACAGCTACTTGTGGTGATCATATTTTCTTAAGTCACTTTCTTCCTGATGGTCTTTGCTTAGTGTGGAAATGGCGATTAATCTGAATAACCAAACCATTACTTCTTTCAGGGCTACAATAGCACTCAAATCCCAGCTCTTTTATATAAACATGAGGGGGAAACAAAGCAACATTTGAAAATTGTTGTTCTGAATCTGTGGCTCTAGGAAGCATGGAGCAGGTCAAAAAGTCAATATGGAGAATTTTTTTATTTTAAAGAACCTTTCTCAGGCGATGACAGGAAAAGAGAACCAGAGCATGGCTGCACACAAAACCTACTCCTGCTTTCAGGAATGTCTTCAAATAATAATATTTGAAATAAAATATATAAAAATTAATAATATTATTATTTATACTAAAGTAATATTTATTCTGTATGATTGTATAATATAGTATTATGTAATATAATATTTGTTATAAATCCTCATATAATTATATAATATAATATATCTATTATATATAATAGATATATTACATTATATATTATATATAGACATATATAGATAAGATATGTAATATTATAAATTATATCTATAATATATCTATATATAATAGATATATATAGTTATATATCTATTATAGTTATATATATCTATAGATAATAGACATATATTGTATCTATAATGTACCTATATATCTAATACAATATAATTATATTAGATAGTAATATTATTATATATTATCTAAATATATATAATTAAATATTAATATTATATTTAATAAAATTTAATATTATAGCAATATATAATTTGAAAAAAACATAATAATAGATGGAAGTTAATATTTCCATGTGTGCAGTGGTCATTCATCATTCTTTGGTAGTACTGGGGATGCTGAGAGTGTGCCACAATAAGCAGGTAGTGTTTGTTTGGTTCGTATTTCTAGCCTCTCTTCCTAATTACCTCTTGTACTTTGCACAGGACATTTCCCCCTCAGCGTGCATGGGGAGCTGCAGATGGAGTGTGGTGATGTATCATTAGTGCCAGCTGGACACTGCTGCTTGCAGGATGCTTTAACAGCAGAGTAATCAGCACCTAGGTCAGCAATCTTTCCATCCAGTTGTACTTCCATGTCATAGCAGCAGTTATCAAATCTCTAAGCAACACAACAGCTTTTTCCACCAGGGATTTTCAAGTCCTTCAATCTTCTTTCCTTGCATATGATTTATGGGGGTGTCAGGCAACTCTTGCTTAAGACCTAAAGTAACTTTAGCTCCAGATATCAATATAGATTCATTATAGGCCCTTACAGGAACAGCTTTGTTGGCTTACATGTGGATTTTCTTCATGAATCTCTCTGTTGAACTGTATAGGACTTGGTGCTTTTTCTGTCTTCCAGGGCTGGCACATCAATGTGTAGGTGTCTTCCATTTTGCCAGCAAGAACTGCTTCCTTTTCTTCACTACAAAGGAGAAAGCACTCCCGAGTAGGTGAAATATTTTTAAATTAAATATAACAGCAGTTACACTGAAAATAATCATAAAATAGTAAATTATAAGTGCTCCACTAGAAGGGATTTGGATGTGTGTGTGTATGCAGAGGAGAAATGGGAACTAAAACAGTGTATACAGATCGAATCTAGTGAATGGTATTACTCAAGCAGAACTATTGCAGTATCAGTGTCTTTTTGTCTCTCATACTTTGAGACTGGGGTGTTCCACTTGGGAAATTTTTGGGAAACTTCCATTTCCCAAACTTTTAGTATTTTTTGTTCTTTTTTTCACCCTAGATTAAAATTTAGACACGTTACTGCTGTCTCAAAACTTGCTAGACTAGTCCTGTCTAAGCAGCAGATCTGTGGTTATGTGTTGGAGCTATTGTACTGCACCTTTGGCTTCTAGGTGAACTGAGGTTACTAATTTCCCACTGAGCTTCCATTATAAGTGTTGAAGTTAGATGACAGAGCACATTGCTACACCACAGAGACAACACTAGTCTCTCATACAAAACCATACTTTGAAATGTTGAAAAACAATTTTGAAATTCTTTTTTTTTCAATTTTTTTTTTCACATAAAAAAAAAAAAAGAAATGCATCTAAATTGACAGGGAAGGGAGGAAATCAATACAAGGGTTTCATAAGGCAAGAACTAAATAAAGCATTTCTGTCTGCTTCAGTCAAAATAGCTCACACTGTCCCATAAAGTTTCTTCACTTAAGTAAGCCAGAAGAATCTGTAAAAATATTGCAGAAAACCTTTGTCTTCTTGTCCTCACTATAGCTCACTCTTCAGTTTACCTGGCAAGCTGAAGAAACTGGAGTGCTGACATTTTTAGGCTCTTTCTACACTGGAGAATCAACAGCAGTCTAAAAATATTGTGTATTTTAGTTCACAGGTTTTATGTATCACCATAGGATACAGGGATAATAATCATTAAATACACACAAAATACTGAGTTAGTCACAAACAGATACTAATTTCATTGCATTTTGTCGATTGCATTCAGTCCTAAGTGCCGTGTGGTGAGATTTATTTCTTGGTGGGAGCCCAGTTCTTTTGAGCTCCTTTTATAAGGCATTTTACAGGGGGATACAAGCTGTTATTAAAAGGTTGTTTTGAATTACTGTTGTCTGTGCCTGGCAGTATTTATGAACGTGTCCTGAAGAGATGCATTTGCAAGTATAGTTTCAGTTATATGCACTACTTAAGGATTTCTATTTTCATTTCTCTTGCTTTTGGTATTGCAGAGATCCAATGTAATTATTAATGGTTACATTTTTAGAATTTCTTTTTCTTACATTAAAAATCCATGAAAACCCGGAAAGCCCAAATAAATAATCAATTTTGTGGTTATTTTATTTTTGTTTCATACTTAAAAATTTAATGGTTGGATGCCTGAAAATGGTCTGTGCTTCTGAATGAGCTGAAATACTGAACCACCTAATTAGATACTAAGTTAATTTAAAAAAAACTTCACTTTCTGCAAGAACACTTAATAATCCCATTACTATTTGTAAGATGCACTTAAAATATTTCTATAGAAGAAAAACTCCTTTAAACTTCAATAGAGGAGACTAAGATACGGGGAGCTCAACCCAGCCTTGGTAGGTGTGGTGGTATTAAAAGGTCAGCATCACATGGAGTCACTCTGTCAGAGTCTGATCAGCCAACATTTGAAACTTCTCAGTGTGAGATCTTTTATGTAGGCCCTTGCTGAGAAAAAGAACCCAGTATAAAAATCTCTTCTTTTCTTGGCTCTGCCTGAAACACCTGTTGAAGGAATTCAGGCTCTTTGATTATGATGTGCATGTGTGTGTATATATTCACCAGTGGATATTACTATTATTTAGTGGTTATCACTAACAGTTTTGCTGCTGTTTGTTTCTATTTGAGAGATTTGCTTGAGTGATTGTTCTTGAAGTTTGGTGGGGTGTTTTAGAGTTGCAGAGTAATTTAGGTTAGAAGGCATCTTGAAATGATCTTGTCAAGTTCCTATACCAGGAACAGCTTAGATCAGTTCAGATTTTTATTGTTTCAAAAGAGATTAATTCCTACTTGTTAATAAAGGTATGGTAAACTTCAAATGAGAAGTTAATAAAACACTTTGTCTCTTCAGAGAGATCATGCATTTTTAATTATTATGTTTTATTTAAATTATTATTTACTTAAACCTCTAAAAGGTCAGCAGTGAACATGCCAAGTATTTAACAGTCTCTACTATTGTAAGCTCTCAAATGTTTGTCACATGTGAATGCATCGTGTCAGGGTGTCTGAACCTAAAGGCCCTTCAAATCTCAGTGGCCTATTCATGACATCTAATGCTTTCCCCCATATCCCTGTGCTGCATTCTTAATGTTTTGTTTGCAGATCCTCTCACCATCTAGTTTACAATTGTGCTAGAAGTAGGTCTGGATGCAGCTATGAAACAGAATCACTGCACCAGCAGTACACCTGGATACAGGGCAAAAATTAGCAGGGGATGCTCTGTTGGGGTTGCTCTGATCATTTCTCCCTGCTGGGTCCTTCCTCCCTGCTTCAGCACTAACTTCAGGTCATGTTTTACCTCCAAGTAGTTGAAGGATTAATATATGGTCACCTGCAATTTGACTAAAGGTCTGACACGGCTTTAAGACACCTGCTTTAAGAGAGGGCTGGAAAACCCTTTTAAGTGTCTGGGGCGCTGTCTGCCCCTGCAAGGTGACCCCCTGCTCTCTAGATGTCAGCTTTCCCCTTATTCCTCTCAGGACCTGAGCATTGCAGCCTCTCCATCCTGTGTGACCTGATGTAACCTGCCTGTCTCCCTGCAGGTTAGAAAAGTCCTACCAACTCCTCTCTAGTCTGCACTCTGAAAGGGATCTGTGTGATCTGTATGTGAAGAATATATATCTATATCTATCTATATATAGATATAAAAACTTTTTTTACTTGCTTTGTTAAAGGCTTTTTGTTATTTCTGAATTTTCACCAACTTTATCTTGCTGTCTTCTACTGCTGGTAGTTCAGGGATTAAAATCATTCTTAAGGGTAGTTTTCTTTGGGCTATCATAAAACTTGTTTTGCTATTCTGAATTTTATTTACTTAGTTGAGGGAATAGCTAGAAATAAATGGAATATTCTGTACCATTAAATTGCAATCTGTTAAGAGTGCTTTAATTGCTTCATATGTTAGAACACTTGTTTCTTGTTAGAGTACATGGTATAAAATATAGTTAATATGGAGTTATGTAGAGGTAGCATAACTGATTTTTTTTTAAGTTTTAAAATATTTAAGCATTGACTATTTAACATTTTCCCCCTTTTTTGAAGAATAACTTTAAATCAAAACTATCATTTCTTGGTCTATGTATTTTAACAGCTTATACCTACAAGCTTGTGCTTCAGACAGCAATTGATTTGTTAGAGCCCTCTTGAAGTTGCTTTAACAAAACCTGTTCTTTATGCTTTAAGAAATATTACCTGCCTATAATTTTCTTACTTGATTTATGGAAAGTCTTATTGTGAGGTCCTGAGTTGGAGACAAATGATGTTATAGATATTGGAACTGGTAATGGTATTCTTGGTATGAGCTGTGTCCCTCAGCTACCTCTGTCTGGTATTGATTTTACTGTCCCTTTAGGAAGGAGCAGAGAAGGTGGGGAGAACATTCTCACTGTCTCTTTGTTCCAAAATTGTAGAATTTTGAGGTGTTTTATGTGGATCTTTTTGGGTTTTTTTTTTTTTTGACAAATGTGGGTACAGAAGCCCCTTGTGGGTACATGGATTGTACATGGATACATGTACATGTGGATACACGGTACAACCAAGCTATTTCTCTCATATAAAACATCCAGGAAAATTCTCCATAAGTGAGACAATCCCTAAATAGCATCTGGCTACTATTCCCTAGATAAATTCCTTTTAGATAAAGTCTCTGGAATGCAGACAGGGCCATTACTGATTTTTCAGCTAAAGGATGGCTAAGAGACATAGGTTTGGGGGAGTTTCTTGAGGTTTTGGGGGTTTCTTATGAACAGCTTTTCTGCCAGGGGGTTTGGCTTTATCATTGAAAAGCTTATTTGTTGTTTGCTTTTTTAAATTGTTGCAACAAATGTCTTTGAAGCTCTCTTACCAGAATGCAGATGCCTCAGTGAGCAGCAGCCATTTCTCTCCACAAAGTCTTGTCAGCTCTGTACTGCTTCCCACCTGCATTAGATTGAAACTTGCACTGCAGAAATTGAAGTCCCTCTAGATGATGACTTATTCTCTTTTCCTCTATCTTGATATTTTTAGTACTTCAGAAATGGCTGTATGGATTTTTTTTTTTATTAATGGTCATTTTGATTTTGCTGAACTAACATCTTCTGCTTGAAGTCCATCATACTTTTTAGCTTCCTTTCCATATGCATGTGTTGTTCAGAACCTCCCTTATGCAATTTCAAGTGATGTAGCAGCAACATAAGCAAAAGCTTTGGACCACCCACTTTTCTTGAAAAAGAGATTGATAAAATTCCTACTTGAATTGACATTGATAATTCCTGTTTCATGGCTGAGATTTGAAAAATGAAGTTACTTTTTTATAATTATGAAATTTTTGTTTGTCTGGAAGTCATTTAAGAACATTTTATGTTTTCCAAGGAAATGACATTTTGAAGAATGAATTCTTAAAAATAAAATGATATTAATTTCATAACTGTAAGATAAACAGGATAAAATACAAAAAAATTGCTGTATTGACAGTCATCAATATTAATGACTGTTTAATTCAGTAGAAAATAAATAAGATTTCTCTTATAACTGGAAGTAACAGTATATTAGGAATTTATTTTTTTACTCAAAATGTGTTGGTCTGTTAGAGGTCTGATGTAGAAAAGCAAAATTTTCCATGCCAATGTTAAAAGGAGATATATTCAGTAAATATTTCTGTTCTGCATTTAAAGGGAAAACTGATATCATAACCTGAAATACTTCATTCCAATACTCAGTATTGGTGGTTTCTAATTAGAAACCACCAATTATTTTAGAATAAATAGAAAGATAACTTGTTTTGTAGTACTTTAAAAGAATTGTTTAAATTCCTAATTGAGCTAAAAAAAAAAAAATCCTGAAAAATTGCAAAGGAGCCATATGACAGAGGAAAATATCAGAAAACATCTACATTTACCGATATGACAACTAAGCAGAGATTTTTGCCAATTCTCAATAGATCAATATAGAGGTTAAAAAGCTGATAACTGAAAGCACTTCAATTTAATGCCTAATAAAAATAGAAAAATCAGAAAGTTGAAGGATATTCAAGTTGAGCAGTACCAAGAGCTAATTTTCTGAAGTCACTTTCAGGCAGGATAAAGTTGGGAGAAAGCTGTTGCTCTCATCACCCTCCTCAACACCAGGCATAACATCTGGGCTTGGGGACACTCACAAGTGTCAAGTAGTAATCTTTCTGTTAGCATTGCAGTCTGTTTTGAAAGCTTACTGCAGAGTTTAAATGTGTTTTCTTCTGCTGCTTCCTTCTTTTCTCATGTTTGCACCTATATTGGCTATATTTTTAATTTTGGCTACCTATGTATGTGTTATTATCTGTATATATCTTAGTGCACTAGTTGGAAATGGTAATTACCCTCCTTTGTCATTTGCTCTTTTGATCTGCCTTCACCTGTGCCTACTCCCTCTTGAGCAGATCTCATGTTTTTTGGGCAAATTATGTTTCTGAAAAGGAAGGAATAAATATCACGCATATCCTGTTGACAGTATGAAACCAGCTAATTAAAACCTAAATAAAATGTAAGAAAGTAATGGGCCTTCCAATGTCCTATCATTGGAGGGGACAATATTTTATTAAAAACCTAAAACCAAGCCAAAACAAAAGAGAAAAACAAAAAAACATACAGAAAGGTGATATCTTCTAACCAATCTGGGATGACAGCCTAGTGTTCTGCCGTTGTTGCTACTGAAATTTGTATGGTCTTGCACTATTTATACATTCAACATTTTGGAACAGATTAGATGTATTAAATTGCCCTTTAGATTTTTCGTCTGTGCTTCAAGATGTAGAAGCTATGATTTACTATCTTTATTTTAAATGTTGTTGTTAGGCCTCCTCTTTCCCTGATAGGTTTATGTTGTTACCTGGTGTGATCTACAAGTACCTGATACTGATCAAGTAATATGGGAACCACTGCTGGGAATGCTTTGATGTCTGTTTTCCCCATGCTCCCCCCTTGCACTACATGGCCTTTTCATCTTTTGAAATGTGAATATCAGATGTATGATATTCATGATTACTTTGTGATACAGCAAAAATTCAGGACTGACTGTTCTAAAAATGTTTTGGAAAGGTAAGCATCTGACTTTTTCTACTGGCGGAGTGTCAACTTCAAGTAAACACAAATTTCCGTGCTGTATTTATGTTTCGTCCACTATGGACTGCATTGTGAGCAGGATCAGATTAATTTCTCCCTCCACTGTCAAATGCAGCCGCTTGTAACTTAGAATCAGGGACATCCCTTGTAAATTACAGTGCTTAGCAGCTTTAAATCTGACTGCACCACTTGACTGGTGACTTGGTTCAATGGTTTAAATACCATAGGAATAATTCTCTCCAGATCCTGGATATCATTAAGTAGAGGTCTGAGGTTTTTTAAAATCTTTTTTTGGTGTCAAATAGTATGGTAGAAAGCAGCAAAGCACTTAATGCGGTTGTTGTCTTGGCAGGTGCAGGGAGAGGAACTTTGCTCGTGTATTTTCTGTGGGTTTGATGCTCGTGTATTTTCTGGGCTCTGTGATGTCATGTCAAAACCAGCACTAGCTCTAACAGGGCCATTCGCAACAATGGGACAACGCTGTAAAATTTCACACAGGCTTCTTTTTTCTTCAAAAAGATACCTTTGAAGAGGAAGCAACATTAATGTATGTTTTACATAGGGAAGGTACCGGCTAATAACATTACAAGGTAAATGACGCTGATATCCAAACCTCCAAACTTTTCTTGCCCCTGTAGGAGTGCAGGGAGGCAGCAAGCACAGCAAGCCTGCCAGAGCACAGCCGGAGGAGCCTGTGCCTGCCTGGGCGCTGCTGCCGGAGGAGCAGGCACAGAGCCCGAAGAGGAGCGGGCACAGAGCCCCAAGGTGCTTGGCTTGCCCGTGGGTGGGTGCAGGAGCCCCGGTGGTGCCGGGCACGGCAGGACCGTGCCGGAGCTGTCGCGTCGGGCTGCCCTGCCTCGGACAGCTGTCACGCTGCCACCCCTCGGGTCCTCTGATTGGGTGCTCCCGGAGACTGATTGCAAATGCTGATGCCGCTTCTGTGGTCCTTTCCACTCGGAGGAGAAATCTCTTATCCCCACCCCCAAGCCCACCTCTAGGATGTAAGTAATGGTGAGAAGATGAGGATGAAAACAGAGCGCTGTGAGTGACTGGAAATCCAGCAGCCCGGTTTAGCTGCAGTGTTATGTAGGAGTCGTTTCCAGACTTCTTACCTTTGCTTTTTCGGCACAAACTGCTTGCAGGTTTTCGAAGGCTGTGAAAGGACTTACCGTTTGTGTGTTTGTGCTTTCTGTGCATCAGCACATTACCTTGCTTTTCCCCTGGACAGCTGTGTTCAGAGCTTCATGTGGGAATCTTTCTACTGAAGAGAGATAAAAAGGATCCTTGATCTGATTCTCTTTGGATCTTTCTATTTTTATGGTAAGTGCCGGCATATATTGGCTGAGCGTAGCTTCTTTGCTGCAGTGCTCGTGCTCTCTCCCTCTCTCCCTCTCTCCCTCCCCCTTCCCCATCTGTTTTTCTCCCCCGGTAGTCTTAGATAAGTCTCGTGACCTTCACTTAATATCTAGTCATAATTTTCAGCATCTTCGTAGCAGATGCTGGCTAAGTAAAATGCAAGTTTTCTCTTTATTTTGCTCTTTCCCTCCTCTGACCCGCAGCTCTGAAGTATTGACTGCAAGCTGAGTGCTGCCTCTTTGTCCTTGAAACGGGAGGCTAGAGCATTGCTCCCGATTGCCTGTGGCAGCAGCGGGATATGCTTCTGGGGAGCTGGAATAGACACTGGGTAAAGGTGACAGGCTCTCCTCTCTAGGTCTGCACCCTTGCACTGGGAGCACAGATGTCCCCTGCTTCAGCAGCCACCTAGAAAACTCTGAAGCCCCTCAGTGCTCAAGTGTGAGCATTCATGTGGTTTGAGCCGGTGTTTGCTCTCCTTGGCATGGGACAGATGGGCTCTTTCGGCATTTTCTAGATAAGCCTTTGTCATCAGGTGTTTTTAAGTTGGACCTTTTGCATCTTACAAGTCCAGAACAGCTGGGACAAGAAGTTACAGAATAGGCAACCTAATAACCCTCATCCCTATCCAGTCCTTACTGTTGCAAATTGTTAGCTTTTTGAAGTGCTTCTACATCTCTGCAGTAGAAAAAAAAGTGCTTTTAAATGTCTGAAAATCTGTTCTGGGTTAATTTGTGCTCTAAGCTGTTTTAACAGCTTTGATTTTATAAATAGGAAAGGTTGTTATTTAGACCACAGTAAACTGTGCCCTTAGTTTTGGTTGGTTTTTTGGGTTTTTTTTTTTCTTTTCTACTTTGTTGCACAAGATTTCAAGTAAAACAAATATACAGTTTCTGGCAGATAGATGTTTTCATTTGTTTTTGATATGAGAGAATTGCAAAAGTATTTCTTTTAACTTAACTGTGTTTCATGCTGTGGATTCATTATGTGGATTGACTATGCATAGCGCTTGCAGACTGCAGGAGTAGTAAAGCCTCTGCTACATCTTCAAAGGTCCACTGAAGGCATAGATATAGCACTGGCTCAAACTTGTCACAGGGTGGTCTGACTTCAAGCAGAGCAGAGAGGAGATGTGTTCTTATACCTTTGTTTTACTGAGGTAGGATAAGAATAAAGCTTTTATTCTGTCTCTGCATTGCCTTTTCTGGGTTTAACAAGAGATATGCTGGTGTCTGGTAATTTTTTTTCTTGTGATTTAATAAAACAATTTAGTTCCTGATTTATCCTGTATTTCAGAGAGTTTTGCTTCACATGAGCTGATCAGTTGAATAGAGTTCATTTTCACTCCCTAATGAGTAAAAACTTTAGAATACTGCTGTTATTTTCAATACCCTTAATTTCTTTTCTGTACTTGGGTGTAATGTCCTGTTGTATTGATAAGCATGCATGAGTGTGGTGGGGGAGAGGGAACCCCAGGTTAGACAAGAGGCACTGGGAGGAGGAGGAGGCTTACCCAGATCTGCAGGTAGAGGACTTCATGGTGCAGTGAGGTACCTGCTGCATTGCCCTCAGAACAAGCAGCGATGGCCAGCACGTAGCCAGATCTCAGTGCTCTGAGTCATCTCCCCCATCAGATCTTGTGTTTTGGCATCATGAAGAACCCACTGGTGCAGTTGATCCTGAGCCTGGTTTCCCTTCTCACTGATGCAGTGAGGGCATGCTGCAAATCCCCTACTCTGGCAGGGAACAGACCAGTTTTGGCAATTGTGCAGCTCAAGGAACTGCCTAAAAACATTTCCCCCTAGAGCAGCCTTCCCCACTGTCTCCTACAGAAAGGCTTTGGCACTAGGACTGGTCTATGTGTTACTTAACTCTTTTATATCAGTAATGAAGGTGCCTGAGTTTGTTCTCTTCCAGTTTCAGAGAGTGCTGGCACTATGGCAGCAGCCAAGAAACTTTTTGCTGTGCAAGATATGCAAGGATCCTGGTGACACACACAGACAAGCAGTCTGAGACCCTGCACAACCAGCAGGTTGTGATAGTGCCTTGGAGGAATTAGGCTTAGGCTTTTCTTGATTAAATGTAAAAAGTAATTTTGTGCATGCATTTGAACTTGGAGTTTTTTACCATTTTCTCCATATAAAATTTTTGTAAACCTAAAAAACAAGGGGTTTTGCAAAATGCATGCACCGCTTAAAATATCCTGAAGATCTCACAGTTAATTACAGAACTTCATGCTATTATGTTTTAAAATATTACTATAAATTCAGATATTCCTATGCCCTAAAATAATCTACGTTCCTACCCAACAATTTACCAGAAGTGTGGTTGTCACTCTAAAATTACTAATGTTTAGATAAAATAATCTTGTAAAAGCTAATTTTGAACATAAGTGCATAATCATATCTGTCTTTTCCAATAAAAGTTTAAAAGCCAAAGTGCATACTGTAATGTGCTTTTGCAATAACCTTGAGGCAAAAGGAAGAGAGAAAAATGATCCTGAAGTATTTTCTCCAGTTTAAACTGTATGAGCTTGCAATGGGATGTTTGCATTTGGAACCTAACATCTGTGTACTGCAACAGAGAAGTCTATGCATCCAAAATCCTTGCCAGCACATCCTGTTGCAGGCTAAAGGCTTGAAAAATAAAGATGCAATCCTCTGTAACAATCTTGAGAGGTATAGAGAAGAGTGAAATTTCCCAAATTATATGAAATTCAAGTAGGTAGATGTGCTGTTCATTTCTTGGGAATTCTGTGAATGCTGTAATAGGGAATGCATGCATAGCACTTCCTTGTTTCACAGCGTGGTGTCATGTTAATTCCTTTGCAGGGTGGCTGAAGACTGCATAGAAAACAACTGCAGGAAAAAAAAAAAAAAAAAGCTCTGTTCCTTAGCCAGCCAAAATCACCCAATGGTCTGATGAAGTCATTGCATTTTTTTTCTTGTATATGATCAATATGCATACTTCATCCACTTGTCTATAGAAGCAAGTTTTTTAAAGCTTTTTACTCCAGAAATACTCAAAAATGTACATTTATGTTGGGAATATAAATTGGTATGTTTTTACAGAAAGCTCATTCATTTATCCATACTGCTTCAGTAATTTTATGCTTTTCATCCGCTCATATCCTTTCTGACAAAACTTATGCAGACAGCTATTGATTATCACTGGCTGAAGAACTCAGGCAGGGAATTAGCCATGCTCCAACTTCCCTCTCTGCCCCAGACTGGAAAGAAATACTGAGATATGCATGTTGCAGAGCTGAAGTCATCAGTACCAGGCAGCACTCTGGCTGGTGATATTTTTTCATGCTGTATCAGTTGTGCTTTTACCTGGCTGTTTCTTCATCCATCCTGACCCACTAATGAGCCCATATGAATAATCAAAAGCCAACTGCACCTTCTAGGCTTTCTCCCTTATTCATAGAGGTAACTTTAAAGGTGTTCCTGGACATTTTATCCCACTTAATCTGCAGATTTTGTCCAGGATGATTTCAAGGACTCTGTAACTCTAATGTTGCAGGTACTACAAAGCTGTCTCTATATGTTTTGCAGCTTTAACCAGTGAGCTCTCTTCAGTGCAGTTGCTACTTTTGCAGTTTATAGGTGTCTGGAAATGCTGTGTGTGAGCACTGTGCTGCATAATGTGTCAGAAGTTTAGTGCTTTGGGGAAGTGCTGGGCAGGGTGTGTGTGTGCTACGTGCTGGCTCTATGTCAGGGGGGAAGGATTAGCTTTCAGACATTGGTATGTGTGTCCTGTGTCTCCTGTGCATGCCCTGCCTTCTTATAAGTGCTTGCACCCTGTGCCTGTCATATCTCAGGAGGGGATTGCATTTTCTGCTTTTGTACAAGTGCAGAGTGCAGATCTGTCTGATTCTTCATGGAAACCATGGTCCTTCATTTCATGTCGTGCAGGTTTGTTCTTATGTAACTTCTGCGCAGGAAACACTGGACAATCAAGTGAGACGTGTTCTGTGTGTTACAGAACTTTCTCCTGCATAGCAAAAGTCACAATTATATTATTCCAGTCTCAATGTGGTAACAATGGAGCAGCACTAGGCCTGTTTGACTTGACCAACATTAGGTGTTTGCGTTCTGATAATGTGATATTGGTCTAGAATAGAGAACTTCTCATTGTATAATATAAGGACAAACAACAGTTTTGTTACGAGTTATGGGTTAGTTCTTCAGTATTCTAGTAGAAGGGATCTTGCCACTGGAGCAGGCAATGCAAGTGTTTTAATCTTCTATGAAAAACAACCTGAGCAAGATGAATATCACTAAAGCTGCAATTACATCCCCATAATGGTGTGCAGCTCTCTGCACACACATGGATTTTGCTCTAGAAATGCACAGATCTAAGAGAATGTTTTCAGAAAAGCCTCGTATTTCTAAGAGCTGTATTTAGGTACTAATAATGCTGCAAGACCAATCCTTCAGAACAGTTTCCCTTTATGACCTCAGGAGGAGTTACAGCAGTCTGGCCTCCAAATTCAACTCTGAGAGAAGACTAGTTCCCACCAAATGGTGAACTTTGAACATAAATCCAGAGATTTCCAGACTCAACATTTGCAGTCTGATCGTCCAAAGGGAGGCTTGCTGTCCGTGGACTTCGGACAACTTGGTCCCTCAAAAGTCCACACTACCATAGATAAATATATTTTAAAAGAAAAAGAGATTGAATCTTTTGAATGCCTTCTCTGGACATAAGTGAGTTCTAAGATTCCAGGATTATGTAGTTATTGATGATGAGCATATGAGATGAGTTTCTTGTGCTCTCCATAGAGGTAGAATACCAGAAATTTGCACTTCCAGAGGGTGGTTGACAGTATGCCTGCAAGAGATGTCCTAATCTTCCTTAGAAAATTATTGCTGTTTAATATGAAGCTAGGAAGAGTAGGCTTCTGTATAATTTATCTATAGGGTTTATGTCACTAGTGCTGGGAGATTATTAAAATAGCGCCCGCATCAAAACAGCTTTTCTACCTTCATGCATTTGGTCTTGTTGCAACCCTCTGCAGTATTGACATTAACTTCCTATTTTACATAGTGCTTGCAGCCTTCAAATATAGAAAATTTTCCTGCGTTCCTTCATTTTTAGATGAGGAAGTTAATTAACAAAATCACTTAAGAGAAAGACAGAATCTCCTCTGAGCCAGTTTGCTGTATGGAAAAGCTGGTGATTAGCTGGCTTGGTGATTTGCTGTTTTGGATCAGCAGGAGATATATTCCCATTTCAGATAATTTTCTTTGAAGAAACTGGTTTTCATTAAAATTAAGCTTAATACTTTATACATCATGTATTAGACCACCAGAGACTTTTTCTAAATGGGTTGATAGTTCTTGGGAAACCACTCCCAGCAAAATGCCAGTTAAAATCCAGAACTTTGTGAAGTCCATTGGTATTTTCCTATGTATCCTGGTAGACATACGACCTCTCTACATCTTGTTCATCTATCCCTCAGCCTCAGTTCAATTCTTTTCTTGTTTGTGCTCTGTGTCACTCACTCTCCACTGTTTTCCCTTGGTATGTACTTTTTTTGCCTTTTTACATATTGATTTGCCTTCACATTTTTCTTAGTTTTGGTTTTCTTTTGTATTGAGGGCTGGGGAGGGTTATAACCATGCTAGTTGCCATCCTGTGCTGAGTTTCCTCTAGGCAGAACACTGCTCTGATTCAGTGCCTAGGGAAATGCAAATATTGTTCTTTCAGTGTTTGCAAGACCTTGGTCTGCAGTCCCAATATATTGTGAACCATGCATAAAAAAATGGAGAATAAAAGGCAATGACAAACAGGTTTGGCAGGACAAAAGGCCTGAACTTAGGAGCCAAGTAAAATGTCGTCCTTGCTAACATGAATATTCTTTTCTTCATCTAGCAGGAAAATCATACATTTTGTAGCTGTGGAATCTGAGGTCAAAGAACCATAGCAAAGAAGAATTAAGCAGGTGATACTGGTCTGAGTTATTTCAACCTCTCTGCAGTTTCATGCAGACATTGCTGCTTTGGTTTATGTTCAGTATTTTTGAGGCTATTGCCAATAAAATGTCTTTATTTTAGATGAGGGGGAAAAAATTAATTAAGTTGAATGCTCCTCTACCCTCAGGGAAAAGAAAAGTATTACCTCTTCCAATTTCTTGTTGTCCTTTGTTCCCAGAGAAATATATGCAGCATTTGATTTTCTAGACTATGTCATTTAAATTAACTCTTTCAGACTGGTGAAAATTCCTGATCTCATATAAATTAAATACAGGATACTCAAGTTTCTACCCACAGATTTTTGGTTTGAGTGATGCTGTATGCTGCTAATAGTTGTTCTATTCTCTGCCTCTTCATGATAACCACCAGATGAGCCTAGGCATAAGAAGTCCTTTTAAACTGGTCACACTGAAATCGCTGTTGAGCCATAGACAGAATTTCCCTATTTTCCTTTATAATGTAGGATTTGTGATTTTGATTTCAGAAATGCCCTGGCAAAAGTTTGGTTAGCCTTCTGCTTCAGTATGCTTCATGAAGTTTACTTAGTTTATATTTCTAATAATAATAGACTGAATTATTCTGATTAGCATCTTATGGTGCAATTCTGATGATACAAACAAGTTTCCATCAGTAGTCAGTGTCCCATGATGAAGTTGTTACTGCAACTTCTGATTGCACTGTTGTCATCTGGAGCAGTTCTGCAAAAATATATGTGTTCTTATGTAAGATAACACTACCTTATTTTCTTTTTTTTATCTAAAAACTAACATGATGCAATTGTTTTGTGGTTGCTATATTATGTTAATATATACCACAACTTTTGTGACAAAATTAAGGCCTAAATTATCCAGTTGCTTCCTGTAACGCTCAGTGAGATCAGCATTCAGGTAACACTTTTTCTGCGGTTTTAATTCTGCCTCTTATATTTCTGCTTCTATGTCTGATCTTATTTCTTAAAATTCTGCATTTTGTGCTTCTGCTTCTTGCTGGACTTCCTGTCCTTCGACTCTCTTCCAAGCTCTGCTCCATTCCCCCTCCAGCATTTCTCTGTCTGCTCCTTCTGTTTTTTGCCTGCTCCTCCAGACTGTGTCCAGGTGTCCCACTCACATACTGGTGTTTGTTTTTCACTTGAAATTTTGAGCCTTATTGAAAATATGAACTCAGACCACTGAATTGTGGTACTTCAGCAGCCCTTGTTGTGCAGGTCACCATTTTTTGCAGCAGCAACCAAAACTTTCTATGAATTGTTTGTTAAACAATGCAGTGGGTGTTGCCAGTGACATTACAATGAAGAAGTGGGGGCTCAGATTTCAATATTGTTAAGCCATGTCCTTATCTTAATATACACTGTTTGAATTGAAATTTAATATATGTTGCAGTGAGGAGGCATAATAGGTCTGTGCTTGTCCTGATTCTCCTTGTGTGATGTTAGGTATCACCTCTGCTTCTAAGTTGAGAAGGGAGATAGGTCCAGGATATGTATTCTTCCCTTTCCAAGAGGGACAAGAGAAGAAAGAAGAGAGATGGATGTGGCACATACCCACTGAGGTTTGGGGTGGTTTTTTGTTGTTTGTTTGTTTGTTGGTATTTCATTTTCTTTTTGACATTTTACTTCTGGCTCAAATTGTGATGAAAGAAACTGTGCATTTGGGAATTTCTATGTGCTTTCAGTTATAATGTGATAGCATGGCAATTATTGCACAGGAACTTGTTAGTTTTCAAAAATTCAAGTGTCTCACTCAAGATCACACAGAAATATATGTCTTGGTTCAACCCAGGACTCTTGAAACCTGTGCCAGTACCCTGCCCATGCCAGGTTAGTCTGTTTTCCCAGAGTGACAGCATAGGAGAAGTGAAAATTTTAATACTAACAGATAATTCTAAATAAGCTACATTCAAATACACAAGGTAAAGAAAAAGCTTTCAGTCTTCTAGTTTCTAAAACAGGTAAAGGACCTAAAAGAATTTTTTAAAAAATGAAAAGGTTGGGTTTTTTTTAAAGACAAAATCATGTTGTTACGGAGTGTGGAGAAATGTTTAGGATATTTCCCCAATAACTTTGATAACGCTTCAGCTTGTCACTGCCTGTCTAAAAATTCCAGTTGTTTGTTTCCAGGGCATACCATGATGCCTGGTTAGTTTTTGATGTGCTCTGATTGCAGTGCACTCCAGGCTAAGTAACTTGCAATTGTTGTGTTTCTCTTTCACTGTTGTCAAGCATATGTTGTGTTTGCTGAATGGAGTCCAGGGGAAAACGTGTTCTGAGGCCATGCTGTCAGCACTCACATTTTTTGAACTGCACTTTTAGAAACGTCTGTAAGCTTGTCAATCAATTTTAAACTTTGGGTATGGCTTTGTGAGTACTTCATTGCACTCTTGGATGCTAGCACTGCTAGTTTTATTTTACTGAATACCGTGGGAGGAGGCAGCTTTGAGCATTTAAGAATTATTAAATGCCAGAATATTGGTTGCCTGTATTTATGTGATATCCTGGAGATTTTAGTCATATGTTGACATGCGATGTTTTCCTTGAGTTATCTTGGTTTCTTTTTATTTTACTTGTGAAACATTTCATTCTATGATCCAAACCAGGCTCCAAACAAAAACCAAACAAATATTTCCTGATATTTCTATTTTCATTGCAATCACCACAACTTCTGCTAATGTCTAGATGGCAAACAATTATCCTTGATAGAAACTATGATGTAAGAAGATATTATTTCTCTTCTTGGTGTCATCTGTTCTTATTACTTCATACATAAGGAGCTGAGGTTTTTGATGTGAAAGAGAGAAATGCTCATTAGCTTAGGGTCCTGAATGTAAAACATCAAGGGCATGATTTTTTTCACGTCTCTATCACATTATAGCATTTTATATAATAAAAATAAGGCTTCAGTGGATACTGACTGTAGCTATGAACACCATAACTTTGGTGTTGTCTGCTGGGTTCTTGGACAGTGACGTACCCCCTCTGAAGTTACTTCCTTAGCAGCATAGAAAGCAGAGGAGGGTATGCAGTTTAGTACCTCAAAATAAATCCAAATTCTTTAGTGCTGAGACCAACCTTTGTCTTCATGCAGATTCAATGCATGTTTCTATATGGCTTCTTCTGTGCACAGAGACTGGGCAGAGGCCAGGTGGAGCTGATGCTTATCACAGAAGTGTCCATCCTAAGTGCACACTGAGGATGAAAATTTCTGTGTGGTCTGAAATTAAAACTCATATCATGTTGCATAAGCACAGAAGTGCTGAGTCTATTTCACAGATGCAGCCTTAATCCTGGCACTTCTTAAGCACTTGACACTGCAAACTCAACAGCCTTCTGATATAGTTGTCTTATATGTCAACACCTAAACATTTTAAATGACTTCATAAAATCCAGTATTTTCATCCTCTGATATTGAGAAAAACATTGGTTGTATATGTAAGGTATTTGAGAGCTTCAATTTTCGTCTTCCTTGTCTTGAGCATGGTGAGGGGTCAGCTTGGTAACCATGGTTGACATTCCAGGGCTGGGAGAACTGTCAGAAGATGGAAGTACATCTTTTGCTACAAAACTCCCTGTTGATGGCATTTTAATGGAACTAAGTGTCCTCTACTGCCACAGACCTTTTTATCTTGATATTCCTCCTCCTTCATGATGTGATGTGACTGCTAGCTGTGAGATCCTGGGAGAGAAGGTCTTTACTCTTCTACCGTTACAGTGATGCCCTTGAGCTGCAAGAGGGGAAAAATACACCACATCAATTGCTGACAGAAAAAAATAAGTAGGCAGCCTAAAACTTTAGGTAATCTTATTTTTTTTACAGTAATAACCATCTCTCAGAGGTGGATGGATGGATGGATGGATGGGTGGATGGATGGATGGATGGGTGGATGGATGGATATTCACAGAATCAATTAGGTTGAAAAGACCTTGAAGATCATCAAGTCCAACCTGTGACCTACCACCACCTTGTCAATCAGACCATGGGGCTGACATCCAGTCTTTTGTTAAACACCTCCCACCAGCAGTGGTGACTCCACTGCCTCTGTGGAGTTGGGCATTCCAATGCCCAACTCTTTCTGCCTTACTCTTTCTGTGAAGAACTTCTTCATAATGTCCATCCTAAACCTAATTTTCTCTCTCTGAATTTCCAACAAAGTTGCTTTTAAATTTGCCTGAGCAGATTTCCCAAGTCAGAAATGGCATTTTACATCTCGAGGCATCTGTGTTTGTATATGCATGGTTAGTGATTTTATAGTATATTCATTGATATGGTTAATACTTTAAAGATGCTTTTTAAAATGAAAAACTGATGTTGATTAACTATTATGTGAGCACGAATTCTATCTTTACAGTTTCAGTGTTATAAGTAGATCCAGTTAAATTGTGGAAGTGCTTTCATTCCTTCTCATTAACATAGTTTTAGCAAAGGCTTTACACAAGTAGTGAAATTGCAACTGATCAAGTCCAAAAAAAATTTTTAAAAAATCTTCTCTCCTGCTTTGTGTTGTGAGTAAAGCAATTAATACTTCGCTCATGTGCCCTTGAAAATAGCCTGGGCACTGTCCTGTTTCAGAAGCTTTGCCAGCATCTGGCCAGTCAGCCAAGGTTATGGGAATGCAGATTTTGAATCAGCAATTGCCTACTAAATGCTGCTGGAGTGTTGTTGGCAGGAAGAAGTCACAGCATGGCATCCTACAGTGCCTGTGGCTTTGTGGTGGTTTGTCACCTGCATTTTGCTGTCCCAGGGCAGGAACAAGAATTCTATTTAATTCATAATCCCAGGAAAGGGCTTGAACCTGTCTCCCTGTTGAGGTCTAGTATATACCTTACTCTGGCTGCAGCTGAAGGAGCTGCATGAGCTCATTTTTCATGCTTTACAATAATTTCTTTAATTACTTTAGGGATTGAGATATATCAGGGGGAATATAGTGGCCTGAATACTCTCTGAAGCCAAAACCAGAGAATTGCAGAACTCAGGTAACAGTACTAAGGATGCTCCTCCAGTCGTTGTTTATCACTTAGAAGTGTAACTTGAATGCATCATTTAAATGTTTTTACATATAATCACACTAACAATTGTCAGCTAAAAATACTAATGCTCAGGAGTGGAGAGGATCCATTTGCATAAACAGAAGTATGCAGAGCAAGATAGTAGGTTTATTTACTCTATATAGCAGTTTTAAGGCACTAAGCATCTAATTCTGTGTCAAGGAAATTAGACACTTATTGATTTCCTCGAAAGGATATACATAAAATGCTCATTTTCCCCACACAGACCATTTCCTTTCAGCATAAGTAGGCATTTATTAGTTGATTTAGGGCAAGCTAGGCTTGCAACCTTCAGTAACTAAGCCAAGGGTCACCTTTGTGTTGAATTTCATGCTTTGTGAAAGTCTGGAGAAATTTTTCCTTACTCTTCATATGAAAATCCTGACACACCACTAATATTATACCCTGTTAACTGCTAGATGCTGAGCACTTTGGTGCAATGTTAATCATCTGGGTCTAGTGCTGCCATTTTGCTGAGCAAGCTCAGACTGCAAGTGTGATAAAATAATTCAGAGATAGGTGCTTTCAAAAAATGGAGTCATGCAAGACACATTGCAGATCTTCTTTGTGTCAGTAGGAATTGATATAATTGAAAATCTTTGAAAAAGTGAGAGAGAATCCAGTGCTGCAGTTTGTTGGGAAATCAATTGCAAGTAAAAATGCATGCTTGTCATTTCCATTCTTGCAAAAGTATTGCCTGGCTGAGGCAGAAACAGCTGCTAATCTGTAGTCAGTAAGTTTCAACACCCCAGTAGTTGATATTTACAGCATACAATGATACCTGTCTGGTTGGTTTTAGAATAAATTAACAACCAAAAAAAAATTTAAAATTCAAACCTAGCTTGGTGCAATATTTTTGATTGTAGTCACATCTTCCTTAATGGATGGGTATCAGTTTTTATAAAGCACAGCATATTATTTTGAAAGTTTTAGTAAATGATCCATACAATTAACAGTAACAGGGAGTGAGTGAGAGCAAATGATCTTTGTCTCATTCCTGCTTGGCACATTAAGTACCCCCTAGTTTCATTCTTTTGCTCAATTTGTCTCTTTCATATAAAGACAGTGAGCATTTGAGACAAGACATTTTGGTTTTTTTAAAAGCATGTGATGACTAGACATATTCCTCCAATCATTGTTTACCACTTAGAAGTGTAACCTTGAATGCATCATTTAAATGTTTTTACATATAGGCCCACCTGAGATTGTGGGACCTTGGACCCTGTTGGAAACCTAATAATTTTTGTGCCTTGTGCAGATTATTAAGCTCCTAACATTCTGTAGATCTGTTTTGGGTAATGTCAAAGTCCTGACAGAGAAATCTCCATTCCTTCCAGAAAGTCCCATAAAATACTGAGGGGTCAGCACAGCAGCTGGTACAGTGGGGACAAAGATTGAGCAACTCTGTGTCCGGTTTGCACAATGAATGGTTGTCCTGAGTAGAAATTCTTTGTGGAGCTGAGACACAAAATATCTCCTCATTTCTATGCAATTTTTTGACTAACTCTAATTTCTGGTGTTTGAAGAGGAATGAAGCTGCTAACGCAGCAGAAGTGAATGGCAGTAACAAGTGGAAGTGTCAATGATGAGGAGCAGCAGGGTCAAGAGTTTTCTCAGCACAGTTTGCAGTTTGTGAGCAGCACAGATGTAGAGAACTTGAATCTGGATCTTTCTGTGGGCGTTCAACTCAGGTACCTGGGAAACAAGCAGAGTTTTTTTTTTTGAAATTTCTCTTGCCTGCAGCAGAAAGGTCACTTAGTGATGGTAATTAGCAGTTATTAATGGTGATGATTTAGTCTCACTCCACAGATCATCCAGCCTCCTGGACGCTCTGGATTGCAGAGGCAGGACACCTGGTCCATACAAGGATGATCTGAACAAGCAGTTACCTGATGTAGGAATAATGTATAAGGCTATGAAAATCAGTGCTGTGTCATTTTGTGTTTAAATAGACTTTTCTATTCCTCAGGGTTGAAAAACAAATAACAAGGTGAGAGGGGAGGTTTTTTCCCTTTCTCTTTATTTAGAAAAAAAGTGTTTTACTTCAAAAGGGAATTGAACTTAATAATGAAATAGGATAGGAAGTATATTTTAGATATAGAATTTGCATAGAAAAATTGTGGAATGTGTGAATGAGGATAGGATATATTGTGATGAAAATTGCATTGTTCACTGCTTTAAATCTCTTTTTCTTGATGTACATTTTTCTCTTTCCAAACCATATTCAAGTCAGCACAAAAAAATAGGTAATTAGTCAAATAAATGGTCTAAATCTTCATGTTATAATCACAGAATACCTATGGATTTTATGGCTCTAAATTGTATGTTGAGTTTGAAGGCTAAATTGCTAGAAATTAACAATTCCCTGCTTAAAGTCTATTGAATGATCAACTAAGAAAAGAAAAAAGTACTTTTCTGCTTTAATAGTATTATTTCAGGATTATTGGATAGAAATAGCCCTGAATTAATCAACAGCTTAATTTGACAATTCATTTTTGATTGTAGGCATTCACTTGCAGACAGAAAAAATGCCTTTGTTCTAGCTAAGAGAATTGCTGGATGTGTGTTCTGGTCATTGGAGATAAAAACCCTGACAATTTTGTTCACACACTCCTAACTTTATTGATGCTGTCCTCTGTGCTGTGGAATACACCCTTTGCTATAATTTTTGATGGAGAAGAGCAATTATTCTGTTTTCTCTAAACTGAAACCTGCATGCTTCCAGATTGCTAAAGAAAACTGACCTTAAAAGTTTTCATGCAATCCTGGCCTCGGGCACCTTCTCAACCAGAAGCGACACAATTTCAGTGGGCTTAAGTCAATGTGCTTCTACGGCAGAAAACTCAGGTGTGGTAATTTATGTTCAGAGATGATCTGGTTTAGCCCATAGTCATTCATTTTGCAGTTTCAGAGATGAGCAACGAGACAATGCCTAATTCAGGATTGAAGTGGAGAGTGTTTCTTGGCATGGTTGTATCTGGGAGCTTGTCACAGTGACGTCTCTGAGGAACATTTTTGAGGAAATTGGAAGGGGTAAAAGAGGAGATTATTCTACCACAGCATGAAACTGAGAAGAAAGATTTCCATCTCCAAACCTACTGATGCTGACCATGCTTAGCTGACGCAGTCCTAACATTTGCTGACAGCCCACAAGGGAAGCTACCTTAGCATGGGCAAAGGAGCCACTCAAACTAGGCAGCCTCAGCGCAGATCCTCTGTAAACCTGCACAAACCTTGCAGGTTCAGTTTGCACAGAATTAATTTGAACATAATTTAAGTAGTATCATAAGGAAGCTAAGCTCTTTTTAATGTTTTTTGCCACATAGTCATTTTTTCAACATTGTCCTAAACAAGATTTGAATTGCCTCCCTTAGTTTATTTTATACTGGTGTGAAAATAAATAAATAGGGGCAAACCTGACACTAAATAATTGTAATAAAACTAGTAAATAAAGACCATTTTCTTCTCATAAAAATCTTAAAGTATCTGGACTGGACTTACACATTTTTATATCTCCCTTATGCAGGGAATGAACTAAAATAAAGAGAAAAGTAGAAGACAAATATAGAGTTTTTAAAAATACTGCCATTCCCACACTGACCTTTTCACAATCATAATGTGATGGTATAAGAAACATAAAATATGAATGCTAGCTTCAAAATGAAGGATCTTACCAATTTTTAAGGGAGTGTTCTTGAAAATCTAGATTGAATTGAAATTCTCTACCTTTTCACATAGCACTTTTGATAGAAACTGCTTTTTTTCAGACTTCTTTCTGACTTTAAGAAATAATTTGGAACAATAATTTTAAAACAAAATGGCCATGTATATGATCCTGGTTTGAAACTTTTCAAAGAAAGAGAAAAAAAAATATTGAGATTTAGGCAAGGAGTATAAGTAGTGATGAAAGAATTTTTGAGCTGCATAATGCAGTTTCATGTGGGACATATATGTATGTATAGGATTTTAGAGGGAAATCCTATATCCACTGGGATGTGATATATGGAACAATCAAGGAGTCTCGCCAGGAAGATCCAACTATAGGTACAGTAAATTGTCTCTTGGTCAGAAATCGACCCCTAAGTGTAGTAAGAAATTCCTACTATTTGAATCAGTTTCGATGGATTTTGCAGTGTGTGTTTGCTTCTGAAAAGCTGCAGTGCAAAGCAGCCAGACTCCTTACCCTGCTCTTGAAACCCAGATCCAGAGGAGCTGCAGGGACGCTGCACAGGCTGCAGACTAGGGGAGAAAAGCACTGGCTTGTGGACATCTGCCCACTTTGGCTAACTTGTGTTGTGTTGAGATAATTTATTTGAGTGCTGTTTCCCAGAGACAATGAACACAGAGACAGTCGACATTGCTGTTGGTTCATCATCAACTTGAACAAAACTTCTTCACTAATACCACAGTCATATTAAACAGAAAAAAGCTGTGTCAGTAGAAGGATGATGACAAAACCATCCTAATATATTAGTGGATGCAGAAAGATAAATAAATCGTAAGTATGAACTTCTTTGGGCTACCTTTTCATGAAAATGCATTGTTGGTAAATTTCTTTAGATCAATTTCCCATTGCAATGAGATCAGTATTTGAAATTTTAGTGAATCACTGAGCTTCTCCTTAATTATTTAATGGCCCATTTATTTTAATATTTTTTTTTCTGGAGTGATACAGAAAATGAGGTAGGGGGCTGATCTCAGCATAGCATATCTGGAAGATGGGAACCTTCTGTCTGGTTCCACCAATCTTTTGCTGTTTGAGTTTTGGTCAAATCACTTGGGCCTTACTACAGCTTTGTTGATTAGGCTTAGTGACAGACCCTATTATAACTGCACCATATCCATATAGGAATGAGCAGCACAGGTGGGAGAGATGTAGCTTTTCTTGTTTTTCTTGCGTGGGATCACAAGGAGAACACATTCACCACTAATGATGCTACACTGATGACTGGAGCAGAGACAGTCCTTCATGCCTTATCTTCTTGTGTGTAAAATAGTTTGTCTTGTGGGAGAGGTTTGAAGGATGGATGAGCCAAAGTCTGAAAATAGCAGATAAATGTCTAAATTGGAAATTGTAAATTTCCATTGAGAATAACTTGGTTCTAAATTGCGCGGGAAATAGCGCAAGTTTGCCTAATTTAATTATCTGCCAACAGGCATGTTTATCTGTAATAGCTGTACCTGATCAGAATTTAGCATCTGCAGTGGGCTATGGGAATGAGAGTCAGAAGAAGGTCACTGGTGATGCAGCAATATGTAGTGTGCAGATTCAGCACTGGATGATGTGCCGAGCACAATCCTTGAGTTAAACTGGAGTTTATCACGTCACTTTTAGTGCATTTTTACTTAGGCTTGCAAGTGGGTTAGAGAAATGTTCTGCCATGCTGTCAAACCAATGACATCCAAGAGCTTCTGATAAAAAGAAATTGAAGGTCGCTTCTTAAGATCAGCAGGTTTATCTCTAATCCAGTGCAGTAAAGTAAATTGACTGTGTATTTTGCAAGAACAGCAGAAGTTTCAGAAGAGCTGTGAGTATAGTGTCTCATCCATTGCTACAATAATTCACATTTGAGAGAATCCTAAGGAAAGGCCACGAGATTTTAATGATGTCTTAAAACGAATGAACCTCCAGAAAATGTGGTTTTGTTTTGACTTTCAACTTAATATCTGAGTTGTTCTTACAAGTTCACTCAGTCATGTGGTGTTTCTGTCCATATTGTTGCTAAGACCTCCATTACTACACTGTTATTGCTGAGGAAGATATTTCAAGCTCTGTCTTCATCATATTGTTTTATTCTGGAGAACACATCCAGGGTCATGCACAAAGCAAGTCTTTACAGCTGAAGCCTATGGCTAAATTGTAAATGGATTTCTGTCTTTATAAGGAGAAGTATGTAAAGTATTAGTCTGGATTTTCCCAAATGCTGCTCTTCTCTTGGAAGAAGGGTAAAAATAGTCTGAGCAGCATTTCCCAGTTCTTGTACTACCGTCTTGATACCTGGCTTAGCAGATGCCTCTGCTTGGTCAGCACCAGCAAAGAGCAAGCAAGGGTTTCTGCCTTCTGCTTTAACCCACTGCCTCTGCCCGCTCTGCAGGGCACAGCAGTGGCTGCTTTCCTGCCTGCTCAGTGTTCCCCTCCATCGCTGCTGGTCTCCATTTGGCAGCCAGTGCCAAGTTATGTCCTATTTGCACTTTTCAGATGATGTAGAGGTGAAAGAACTGACACTGCGGGTTTATGATTAGTTTTGTCAAGACCACTGCAAAGCCTGGAATTTCTGTTAGTTGGCATTTTGCATTTCTGGTCAACACCACCAACGACAGGGCTTTATTTCACACAGGAGTGCTGCTACCCTAGGGGATAATTCAAAACATTTCTTATTCATTCCTAAATTCAATTAAAAAATTAAATTCAGGACTCTTATCAGTGCATACACACACACACACAAAAATAAAATCGCTTAGAACGTGGAACAGTTAGCTGCTAGCTGATTTCTCTTTATATACTTATAAGGGTGAGCAAACAAAGGAGCACATCTTCAGCTTCTAGCTGAGTATAGCACACGTGATAAACATATGTTTCAGTTTTGGATAACAGTTGGTGATCTTTGTATTTGTCTTTCTGAAGCCTTTCTTGCTGATCAGCAAAGAAACACTGGCAAGATTTCCAAACAAAGCATGTTCCCTGGGAAATGATTCCTCTTGTGTCAAACATGGACAAGGCATCAAGGAAAGGGAGTTATGGGCAGTAAAGTAAGGAGACATTTACTCAGTTATGCTTTAAATTTTTTCCCCCACATTTAGTTGTGGCAAAAAAAAAAAAAAAAAAGCTCCAGGAGAAATGTTACAAGTTTTTTATCCTCCTGCTTTTTCTGATTTGGAGGTTTTAATGTGTTATCCTAAGGCAAAGACAGCTGGAGACATTGTGGCAGTACCTGTGAAAGCATCCACAGTGCAAAGGCCAGTTTTCTGAGCCAGTCCACAGGAGTGAGTAGGCCTAAGAGAGTAGGTAATTTATCAGCACATGTTCACTGGTTGCTGAATTTATTTGTTGTTTTTTTGCTGCTTGATTGTACATTTAAACCTACCCAAGGCTGGAGGTCACCTTTCTAATGGTAGAAGAGAGATAGACTGATGGTTTTTATTCTGCTGCAGCCATGTCTAAACCAAGAAATGACAAGCTGCATGGATATTGGCATGTCTCAAGAACTTGAATTTTGCTCAAGCCAAGCTTTGGTGCTTATGTTGCAGTGCTTAGTCTGTGGCAAGTTTGATATCACTGGAAATTCTGACAGCAGGAGGAAGCAGAAGAGTGTGAGGAAGCCCCATCTATTTCCATCTGGATTGTGTGACTCTTCAGAAGTGCAAGTCAGCTTGCATGTTACACTGGATAGTGTAAGATAACAACAATCCCTTTTGCTTCACAGGGCATTTGAGCCTGCGAGTAAACTCTGGGAGTAAATTCTGCAAGCACTTGATAAGGCTTCAATTAAGTGTTCATCTTGCAGCCAAGCACTAAATTACCTGCCTTTCCAGGTCACTAGCTATTTGCTGATTAAGCTCTGATCTCCATTTTGAAAGGATTGCTGTCATTGAAACAACTGCCGTATCTCCTCGCAGCTGATGAAGCACCTTCTGCAGTCCCTGTGCTCTGCTCAGCTCCCAGCAGGCAGACCACAGGACCAGGAAACATTGCTGGGAAATGAGAATGCATCCTCACAGCTATTTAAATTCCTGACTTCTCTGTGTTTGGTGAGGTGCAAGGAATCACTTCCATGTAATACAGCTTGTGCTTGCTCTGTAATTATTGCAGTGTGCATAAAAATTTTACGCAGGCATAAATTTAAAAAAGTAATTTTGCTACATGAGAAGTCTGCATTCAGTTCTGTCACAGACAGGACAGCCACAGCTGTGCCAGGAAGGCAGAGCTTGTAAGATATTCATACAGGAGACATAAATGAAAAAAAAAGAGTCAGCACCACTGGGAAACAAACCATACATGGAGGGCTGTCCAGCGCAAATAGAATAAAACTACTCATTAGACAGAAAATACTATTTCCTTCTTCTAATTCTGCACATTTTCAGTAATCCCAGGCACTGCTTAGGGTAATGGTAATTTAATACACAGCAGTGTAGTTACAGAACGTCACTTTACCATCAAAAACCGTGGTCCTGATGGAAAATGTGAGATTATCAAGTCAGTACTGTAGATTAAGCAAATCTGTGAATGATACAAAGTGGAGCAGAAACTGCTAAATCAGACTATTTCTTCATCTACATCATTCTGGTTGGCAATGGACTGCTCTTAATGCTATAAAGAAGAGTGAAGCCTCTTCAGAATAAATTATGGTTATGTAATAGGCTGTATGATTAGCATCATATTATGGTGATACTATGGTGATACTTGAGAAAATTAGGCCTTTTTTACTCTTTGAGATGAATAGTTTATCTCTCTGAAAGACAAGGTCCATTATCCCATGTGGTATTCATTGTCAGAACTTGCAAAATTGCTAACACATTGATTCAGGACATGTAGGAATCATTTTGTGCTGTTGGCGTTGATGGTGCTTGTTTCTCAGAATATTGTCCATGTAATGGATCTAAAATGAGCCAAAACCCCTGTTATTGATCCAGTGGCTTCAAGCCAGCAGTTCTTAATGTCAGAAGGGCAGGAATCAAGACCGAGGAAGTGGAAATAAATAACAGAGCTCATATGAGCTGTCCTGCATTTGCATAAACTTGAAGGACTCTTTTTTACCTGGAGCCCTGGGATATTTCCTTCCTGCTACCTCGCACTGAACGGAGAATAGAAACCTACAAACTCCTGAGTGAGAGACAAAGGGAGTATTCCTTTCCCTCTGAAAATCAGCCACGAGCTGGGATGTGAGCCCTCCTCCCTGCCAGCCTTGCAGAGCGCCAGGAAAATGGGGAGACAGTAATTAATTAGCAGGAACTTCTATGCAGGAAGTTATTTTAGAAAGAGCTGCTCTCCCTTGGTAGAAGAGCTCCCACAATGTTTGTTTGTGGAAAGAAATTATCATCCAAAGTCTGTGGGGGTACTTTTAGAAGTCTTCAGCTGTGAACCTTTAGGCTGTGCTGTCTATTAATTTTTGTCTAGTAGCTCTTGGACCAGTAGTTACTCTTGCATCAGGAATATTTTGGTAGATTTTGCTTGCCATTACGTTTGTTATTTTAACTTTATTCCTTGAGCACCAAAATTGAATGTAGTGCTGTGAACAGAATAAAGTATTCTGTGACAAGGAACTTGTAGTCTAATTCAGGCACAGTGACGCACAGGCATACATAATATACATGATAAGGATGCAAATTCAAAGTAATAGAGGTGTCTTGGGAAAAATCGGTGCTGCAGGCTAATTTACTACTTCTGAAGAGCTACTAGACTGCAGAACATAATGAAAACATCGAGCAATTCAAAGGATGTCTTTTCCGTCTCTTTTCTCCTTTTTTCCCAAAATGCTAATTGCTGATGCATCATCAAATGGAGGGACAATGCCAAAAGAGAGATAGCAAAATTGGGATCCTCTCTATATTCCTGTTTTCTCAACTGGAGCCCAGAAAAGAAAATGGAGGATTTCTTTACTTTCTCAACTGGAGTATGCCTTGTGAAATTAGAATTTCATTAAAATAACAAAAAAAGAAGACAGGTTGAACCTGGATTACATCCACTATTGATGTAACAAGAGTCCTGTTGGCAATGTACTGTAAACTTCTCAGAAAATATTGAGTTTCTACTTGGCTTTTTGTGCACCTGTAAGATTGAGACATTGGACATTGCTTTTCTTGCTGAGTATACATGCACATGAGTATACATCCTTTTAGGATCATAAGGAAATTATTCTAAAAGGTAGATAGATACCAGGGGTACCCAAAGCAAACAAATCCAGATTTTAATCTGTTTCCCAACATTAATGTCTATTGGGAATCCACACAGTTACATGCTCAAGCAAAACTTGGGAAGCAGTGATCCTATTGAATTTGCTGGCAGCCTTTTACTTTGCATTTGGACTCTTGATTTTGTGCCATCTATGGTGATTCTCTTTCAGGAGTGTCACCCAAGATTTCTTATTGCTTGTGTGTCAAATCACATTTCATTTAAATGTTCAGTGACAACAGTGAAGGAGCTGTCAAAAAACAAGATTTGTATTCCAACTCATTAGCATAATGTAACAATTTTGTCACTGATATTGGTCCTTCAAACCACACCTGAATCCAGAGGTAGCTATATGGTCAGAAGAAGCAGAAGGAACACAGCTAAAATGTGTATGGACAGAGAATTTCTCTGCAGACTTTCAAGTGATGGCTGCAAGTCCTGACACCATCCCTGACATGCAGTGTGTTCACACGGGAACCACCTGGCTTCTCAGGAAATATACTGGTTCCAGTTGAAGAAAAATGTGAAATACAGGACAGATTTTGAAAGACAATGAGCAAAAATTCAAATGGAGTTTTGTACACACAGACATACAAACGCACACGTACATGATTATTTGAAAACAGAACCACAAATAAACTTAGTTAATTAAGAGAATTAAATAAATATTTCTAGTGAGATCAAATGTACTTGTTTATTAGAATTTGATAGCACTAAAACTGAGTCAAGAACTGCTTTAATTTTGTTGGTGGGTCTGTGACTGACTCTTGTGGTAGATGAGCTATTAGCATGGTAACGTTGAGTTTTTCTACTTTTCTGAATATATTTATTTTCACTTTGCTATGTCTCTAGGTTGAAAGTGATGCATTTAACTAAGTTGCATGGACAGGTCCTCACAGTAGATGTTTCTGGACTGCCCATACTCTTCTAGGGTGACCAAAGGGGGATCACTTAGGTGGTGTGCATTTAGCAGTGTAAGTAAGCAAGGAACTTTTCTGTCTCATGTTTTCTTTATAAGGATAAACCCATTAAAGACTCTAAGATATTCAGTTCCTGTGGGCACTGAGTCAAATACCTCTCTAGGATTGATTAATACTAGGAACAAAAGCGGTATGTCTTTCTATGGCATCATTTCATGAGGTTGAAGTAATTCTTTGATTTTTTTTTAAAAATGTGGTTACCATAGGTTATTAGAAATCTCACAAGGTATCTCATCTATTTGTATATTCTTATGTTCACATTACACATGTATTATGTTGTCAGTGAAGTACTCCCATCTTTTCTTTTCTCAGGAGTAAGATTTTTTTATGACTCTGGTCAAAAAAATGCCAGATACTGATTTGAAAATACTCATTTTCATTTGTACTTCCAGCAAAAGGATTAGCATCACATTGCAGGGTTTTTCTCTCAATGCACTGGTGTGTTAGCACTGTAAAAAAACTATAGGTTGAAGAACAAGTGGATAAATGTTTACTTTGGTAAATGCCTTTGAAAACAGCAGAGGTGTCTTTTTTTGTTTGATTGGGACAGCATTTTAGAAAAACAATGCTCTCAGGTGTGTATCTTTGGAAATTAAGTAAATTATCTGATTTCCAAGAGATTCAAGCACTAAGAGTTGTCCACGGACTCCTGCAAGAGAGAGGTTAACTCTGTAATGAGGGTATCAGAAATCTAGTTTGTAGTCTGAAAAGAAGTACTCATACAAATTTAGGTTGAAAAAACTGTGCCCGAAATATTAGCAATTTCTTAAGCAAAAGCAAGACAAAAAACAACTACTGACGTTAGCAACCAAATACCCATCTGGTTCTTTGCATTGTGTGAAAGAAACATGCTGCAATTTTGCAAACAGAACAATTTTATTATTTAATTAGTCTCAAAAGCTAAGCAATTCAAGGAAATAAACTGAGTCCTAGAAAATTAAACAAAAAAATTAATATCAGCAGGCCTGGCCCTCAAGGGTCTTCCTCATCAATGTAAAAATGACTGATTTTGTTACCAGCTGTGTACTCTGCTAAATAATGGGCTTCAGCTTGCAATTTCCTCTCCATGTGACTATTTTCTCTGCTCTTCTGTTAGCCAAGATTACTGAGGTGTCTATGAGTTTGGAAGACCAAGCCTATTGAAAAGATGAATGTGATGGGAGATAATATACAGAACCCTTGCTACCTGGCACTGTGAATGGGAATTCTGGGTTTCTGCTTTTTGTTATGGTGCCTCTTTTGCTGTGAACACTGGTCTGTCCTGCTCTATGTATGAAGGCAACATTCCTGTGGGGAGTTGCTACGCTGGAACAGGTTACCCAGGGCCTTATCAGACTTGTAGGTTTTAAGCTGAGAGTCAGTTTCTAAGAAGGAAAAGTTTGACTTATGAATGTATATGGAAAGTCTGCAAGGCTAGAGGGTCTCATGGGATCTTAGGGGAAATGGACCATTGCCTTCAATGCAAACAGCAAGGTGAGGTTATTACCTACCTGTCTAGTCTGCAGCATGTATTGGGAGAGCAGCATCAATTCCTCTCACAGACAAGGAATCCTTCTGGAAGTATTTTTTCATTTGCTTTGCAACTTTAGTCTCAGTATCAGGGTTTGGTGTAGCAGATCCATGTTCACAGGATATACTAAGTTGGAATGGACCCACAAGGATCATTGAGGCCAACTCCTGGCCCTGTACAGGACCATCCCTAGGTCAGGATGTCATAATGTGTGCCTGAAAATATCCAAACCCTTCTTGAACTCTGTCAGGCTGGTGCTGTGACCACTTTCCTGGGGAGCCTGTTCCAGTGCCCAGACACCCTCTGGGTGAAAAACCTTTTCTAATACCCAACCTAAACCTCCCCTGACACAAGTTTGGGTCAATCCTTTGAGTCCTGTCACTGGTTACCATGGAGAAGAGTGTCTGACCTTGCTCTTCCCCTCTTGAGGAATCTGCAGAGTCTGCCCTCAGTCTCCTCCAGGCTGAACAGAGCAAGTAACCTCAGCCATTCCTTATACATCTTCCCCTCAAGGTTCTTCACCATCTTTGTTCTCCTCATTTGGATGTTCTCTTAGCATCTTTTTTTTTTTGTAGTACCTAGACTGCACACAGCACTAGAGGTGAGTCTGCCCCAGTACAGAGCAGAGGGGACAATCCCCTCCCTTGCCCAGCTGGTGATGCTGTCCCTGATGCCCCCCAGGACAGAGTTGGCCCTCCTGGCTGCCAGGGCACTGCTGGCTCATGTTCAGCTTGCCATCAACCAGGACCCTCAGGTCCCTTTCCATGGCACTGCTTTCCAGTGCCTCGTTCCCCAGTCTGTCTGTACATCCAATCTGTCTGTCCCATCCCAGTTGCAGAATCCAGCACTTCCCCCTGTTGGACCTCATAGAGTTAGTGGTGCCCAGCCCTCTAACTTGTTGAGGTCTGTCTGCAGGGCCTCCCTGCCCTTGAGGGAGTCAGCTTCTTCTCCCAGTTTTGAATCTGTTTGCTTATAGAAATGAGCTTTGAATGTGCTGGGTTTACTCACCAAATCAAGCTGTAAATTAAGAAGCAGAAAAACCAAAAATACAAATGTGTTTTCTGCTTGGCTGTTCCTGCTGCAAGTTGCTGCAGACCTCAGCTAGTTGGAAAATACCTGCTGCTTTTTGGACCAAATATTCTTAATGTCCTTTGTCCTTGCTCACCCATATTTGAGTGAGCTGACCTGATGCCCGAAACAGGTCTCCAGGAACTGGATACAAAATCAGCAGTAGTTGGGACAGCACAGGAGATGGAATTTCCTTAGCCCTCTAGCAAATGCCGTTAGCACTACCTTCTGAAAGTCCTATCTCTTATATGTTAACAACAAGTTACTTTCAGGTCATGGCTTTGCAGGTCCAAGTGTGGCAGCTGCTGTCAGCAATGACTGTGGCTCTGCTAGTTGACAGTCCCACCTGTGAAGGCAGGAACAGGGCTGTTCCCAGGTGTCCCCCAAGAGAGGGACAGTGCATCAGCTGCTGCTCCTGTTGACAGAACAGGGTTGTAGGGTTGTAGATTGGGTTTCAACCTTCCCCTATGTGTTGGTTAGCCCGTACTGCTCCAAAATGCCTTCTCAACTCTATGGTCTTATAGAAATTTAGTTTATCTGGATGTTGGACTCAGAAGAAACCCCCAAAATAATAGGAAATTTGGATAAAAAGAGAAAGGTTCCAGTAAAAATTGCAGGCAAGCTATGAATAAACTTTAAGAATATTTGTGCTACTGTTAACACTGAATATAATGCTCATTGCAGAAGTTCCCACAGCTGGAAAGACATCTAGATAGCAATCATGGAGGTGCTTAAAATGATATTATGAGTAACTTTGCAGCAACTACTGGAAAAGAGAGGTTTTTCTTAATGCATAAGAGATTATCAGATTTTGATACTGCTTATATGCTTTTCAGCACAGTGTTTTTGAATGCCAGGTGACCCTACTGTATACTCTGAGCAGATTATGTATTTGTGGCAGGATTGAGGAAAACCAGTAGCAACTTGAATCAGCTGGAAACTGAAATAAATTTAAATATTTATTTAGAGCATTAATGTATTTGTCTCTTTGGAACTTAAAGCAGTGACACCATAATTCAGTGGTGTTCCCTCTCACCTTTACTCAATAGCAAAACAAATGCTGATCCATGAAGTGTGCTGAAACACAGTGGAAAGAGGTGTTTCATCACTATGTTGTCCCTCTGCTCCCCTAACTACAGCAGTAGGGACTGACCTTGCTGCTTCCTCCAAATTTTTTTGCAGAAAGGGCTTCCTGACATTGCCTTTTTGGTTTTTTCCTTCTAAAATTTACAACTTGCTTTGGTAGTAACACCATTTGGCAGGGGAGAGCAGTGCTTGCAGAGAAAGGCCACAGGTTATAGGGGAGAGAAGCCAAGGAAAGCTTGGCACTGCTCATGTTTCTCTTACACCCTCTACCAGCTGGTCCTTCCATTTTATCTCTGATTGCTAAAAATTGTATTGAAAATTCTCTTGTATTGAAAATTCAGGAACTTTTGCAAATATTTTATTTTATTTCTCTGATTTCTTTGTGCAAGTGTGACTGTTGAAAAATAGCATCATCTCTCAGAAACTCCAGTTTCCATTACAGTATATATCCTCTTAATTGACATCTTTAGTTGTTTTTTTTTTAAAGAAATGTGAACAATTAAATGCTATATTCTTAGCCTATCACAAAGATAATAATACTGCTGTTAGACTGTATCTCTGTTATTTCTTTCTTGTCTGGCAAATGATTAATCTACTCTCATTCATTCTTTTTGTCCCGTTTACCTTCAGTTTGGCTCCCCCAAACTCCCACACCAAGGAGTTCTCTGTGATCAATATAAGGCATACAATGTTCATAATATCCTGGTTATCCTGCAATCCATTAATGAAGATTTTTGACAACAGGCCTGAGTATCAGCCTAGTCAACATCTCCCAAAAGAACATTTTCTGTATTATTTTTCATGAATTGACACAAAAGAATTTGTTCTTCTACATGCTGTTCCAAGGAAATAATTTGAAATACTTAGAAATTATTAAATTATTCATTGTAAATGGCCAAAGAAAACATTTATAGGGTTTTGAAAAAGTCCTGAAAACTTGTAATTATAGTAGTAATTTTTTTTCATTAAATGGGCCATGTACTGCAGAGAGCACATATATCTTCCTGGGAGGAACAAGAATTTTTTCCTTCAGGCAGCTTGGCTGTAGATAAATAGAAGGTTACATATAACATTTCAGAAAGCAAGCAGAATCCAATTTAGTGGGAAGTAAAATAGATAAATAGAGAAGACCATTATCTCTTTGGCAATAGATATGTATAATTTTAAGTTAATATAAGGTAATGAAGATAGAAACTGTGCAAAACCAGGCACCCTCAGATCACAGAATGAAAATGTCTGGTGGAAAAGATTAATGCAAAATATCTAAGCTAATCCAACATTAGGAAAATTCAGGTCAAAACAGGGATTAGTGCTTTTTGTTCTCTACTGATAACCTCGATGTTTCCATACTTACCTTCCTCACTCTCATACATTTACTTAAGCCCCATATTCTTTATGTAAAAAACCCCAAACCATGCCTCTTTCAGCTCCTGTCTCTTCTCTCAGGAGCAACAGAACAGTGTTACCCTGTGCCTTGAAAAGCTGCAGATGAGTAAGTACCAGAGATGGCACTGAACAGCTGTTTCTCTGGGCAAAACTCATCTGTGCATCTGTGAGCAGTTGGGCTTTTTGTTATTTGATATGTGAGTGGCAGCAGCAAAGTAAGGGTTGAAGGGAGAGGGCAGATTACATTAAAAAATCCCTCAGTTTTTTTTCTGCCAGATATTTTTGCCTCTCTGAAGCATCTGCTCAAGTGTTTAGTTTTTTTTTTTTTACCATTATAGAAATGTTGTTTTGCTAATGTTAACAAGATCTTAATATAAATTCTGTTGAATTGTTTTTGAGAAAATTTTGTTTCTAGCAAATTTTTGGTTTGTAACAAATGCTTTTTGACAGATTGGTATGTCTTTCCTGCTTTGATGAAAAGCTATCTATGTTTCGCTGAAACAGAAAACCTTAAAAATCAGAATTAATTCATAGGCAAAGGAAAAGTTATAAAATAGTGCTTTGAGAGAGGAAAAAGAGGCAAAAAGCAAACATTTCAGAATTTACTTGCCCAAAACTAAATGACAGCATATGTAGTTTTATGTTGATTTAAATTATTTGCAAATTTAAGTCCAATTCAGCAGTTAGAGCCTCATGAAACAAATAGAAACTAATTGAGGAGATTACAGTTTCTTGAAATCTTGTTTCAACAGAAGTGAGGCCCTTCAGCCTGTACCCATTCACTTCAGCAGCAACATGTTGCTGGGTTCTCTAACAGAACAAAGATAATTTTTAAACTCTTCTCTCCCCCACATCCCAAGTTCTGGTGCTCACAAGGTAAGGTTACATTGGAGGGCATTCAATATTCAAAGGAAACATCTCTCTAAAATTCCAGTCTCAATATTCTGACACTTCCAAGGTAAGGAGTATGGGCCAGACTTGTGTGTAAATTAAGTAAAGACCCCTCTGAGCAAAGTGCTTCAAAGCCAGGCTAAAATGCCTTTTAGATGTTTCAAACCAAGTGGTTTCCAAGTGTGGAGTCCTAGTAGAAAGTGAGTACATTTTAACAACTAAGAGAAAGACAATTTCAAAGGCAGAAGCAATAAAAAGAGGAGAGACTGGCTTAAAAAGAGTTATTAAGTGTAATGAGAGGGAAACCACAATACTGCCAAGGCAGCTTGCCTTTTCTACTGTTCAGGCAGAGGAGCTAATTTGACCCTAATATGTTAAAGAATTATTGATAGAGTACAGGACTGTTACACTGGTAAAAGGAAAAAAAAGGAGGGGGGGGAAATAAATAGCACCTTTGTGAAGGAAGAAAAAGAGAAGCCTGGAATTTGTTAACTACTTAGTTTGGGATTAATCCCTGAAAATAAAAAACAGGAAAAGTTACTGAGCAAGTAAGCAAGTTGGTTCATATTTACAAGGTAACAAGGAGAGGAGCAGCACTCTTTAGATTATGTAAAGAAGAAATTTCATGGAAGCCATCTGATTTTCTCATTTGAGAGAACATCACATTTACTGGATGTGGGAGAAATAATAGTTGACATATTTCTTGGCTCACTAGTGGTTTTCACAGAGTCTTTCATGGCACTCATTTGCAAACTGCTGAAGCCTGATGCTCATGAAACTCTTACAAGATGCAATATTGTACTAGAATGTTCTGAAAAAGAGCAGGCACAGAATAGATGTCAAGCCAGTTGCCCTAAAATGTTGTGCAGCACAGAACTTTTCACAGAGATCAGCTGGAGTTTGGTGCTATGCAATTACCGATAGAACATCACAATCTGTGGCATATGCAATATGCTATTCCATTACATCTTTTATATCTGTTCAATTCTAAGTACATTTACACATTACACAGACCTGTTAGATGTGCTGCAGGAATGTTGAAGGGCAGGAGTCAAACCCAGATAGCCATGATAAACAAAAATGGTCCGGAAAAAAGTTGGATGCTATTCAGTTGAGATGACCACATTTAGGCACAAAAAAATTAACTGCAAATGTGGAGGATGGGGAACAAGAAGTGGCTGCTTCCTGGAAAAAGATCTGGGGGTGGAGGAGTTACAGTGATACAAAAACTGAGTGTGAGCCAATAATGTTGTACTGCTGCAAACAGGCAACATAGAGGGGTGTAGGAGGAGGATAGCTGTGTGGAAGATACCTGGAGAAATCCTCCTTCTGTTGCTGGCACACAGAAGATCTCAGCTGTAGTATTTTGCCTAGTTTAAGGCAGTCCCTTTCTAGGAGGAGGTGGAAAAGCTGATGGAAGAAATTTTGGGAGAGAGCAGCTGAAAAACAAGGTGTGCAGGAGTTCAGCCAAGGAGCTGCTGGTGCTCAGTCTGGCAGAGTGGAGACTGAGAGCGAGTGTGTTTGTCCCTTCTGTAAGGTTACACCAGAGGTGGTGGCAGACAGGAAAGGAGTAGTCTGATCTCTCAGTCCACTGCAAGGAGATCAAGGAGAAGAGATCTTAACCTACAGTAAAGGAGCTTCAGGCATGAAGGTAAACTTCGTAATCATGAGGAGAGTGAGATGCTAGAGGAGCCTGGGAACAGACAGCCTGTGCCATCTCTCCTGGAAGATTTCCAGGGTGAGTTAAAGCAGCTGTATGAGTTTGGTCTCTCCATAGAGAAGGTAGAGGAGAGCCTGGATGATCTTGCAATCTCCTTTGAGTAAAGTTTCCAGTGTCCTGTGTGCTCTGGCCCTAGCCCTGGCAAAGCAGGGTTTGTATTTCCCTGAAAAGTTGTCACCTGGTTAACTCCACAGCAAGACACAAGCATTGCTTGTAACAGTGTTTGCAGGGGTCTGAGGAATGAGGGAAGAGACGAGAATGTTGACTCCATGTTTCAGAAGGCTTAGTTTATTGTTTTATTATACATTATATTAGAACTATAACAAAAGAATAGAAGAAAGGATTTCATCAGAAGGCTAGCTAAGAATAGAAAAGGAATGGAATGAGAACAAGAGTGTGAGCCAGCTGACTGTGATTGGCCATTAATTAGAAACAACTCTATGAGACCAATCACCGATCCACCTGTTGCATTCCACAGCAGCAGATAATCATGGCTTACATTTTGTTCCTGAGGCCTCTCAGCTTCTCAGGAGAAAAAATCTTAAGGAAAGGATTTTTCATATTTTTCAATATCATAGCTACACATCACCCATCTGGTGCTGTTGGGGCACCATTACAGCACCAGAATTTGGGCACCATTTTAATGTCATTATAGCCTCTTGCTCCTGTTAAACAAACAAGGTCTTAGAGTATCTTTTGTGGTGCTGCAGAGCAGCTTTATGTCAGACTAGACTCTGGCCTTGCAGGCCATGCTGTCAGGCTCTGAGCTAGGTGTACTTACACGTCTGTGGTCCTTGTGATGCTTTGTGTCTGCTAGGATTAGTGTTCTAACTCCTGCTAATATTTCCAGTCTGCAAGGTGTGAGGCTTCTTTAGGGTGCATGTGTCCAGGTAGTACTTTAAAAGAGCCCCAGTTACTATGTAACCTTATTTCATTTAATGAGTTTGATCTTTCTTATGTCTTACTTTTTAAATATCCCTTGCTACATCCGAGAACAGCTGTGAGCCCAGAAACTGTGTCTTCCTGAAAGGTTGCAGTGGAACATCTCTGTGAGAGTTTGGCTGCACCTGCAGTCACTCACATGCTTCACTACAGCGCTGTACAACAATCTGCTGTCTTTTGGGCAAATACCACTCAATGTTTCAAAGGTGCTTGCCTGGTATAGAGTGGTCACATTTTCACTGATAGTTTAAAAAAAATCTTCATCCAATAAAAGCTGATGACAACTTTATAAAACCAAACAGGTTTAAGTAAAATTATTAGCAAAGCTTATGTGCTTTAAACAAGAAAAGGGATGGATTCTAAGGGTATAAGGTGGTAAACGACATTAAACTCCTTGCAAGGAACCTCTGATGACATTTGAATTCAGATCTGTGTTGACAACACAAGGGTTAGTTCGCTTGGCATCTTTTATCTGTCTTCAGCTTTTGTATAGGCTCAGTGTCTTCTATTACCTCTGCCTTGCTATTGTGAATCTGAAGAAAAGTTTTACAACTTGTGTAGAATTGGATAAGCAATGCACTGACATTTTTAAGAACTGTATAGCAGAATCATTCTAGAAGCATCCCAGGTGGTAATTATGTAGTCAAAAATCACTCCACTCAAATTAAAATGAATCTTCCTCTGTGAGGCAACTTATGAGTGAAGAAGGCTCTATTAGTTCATTGTGTTTCATAGCCTACAGGTAACAGAATTTTTCACAAGGAAATTTGAACTTTGTTGCAAAAGATTTGGGAACAGTAATTTTTACTCTTATTTGCGGGAAATACAATAGTGCTAGAGAAAAATATGTGTTCAAGAAAGGATGTCTTGTAAAAATGGTCCTTTTTGTCAGATTTCTTAGTACAAAATGAGCGACTTTTTATCATTTCAAGTTCTACATTTGTAGGAAGGCTCTCAGTTTTGGCAAGAGACCCATCCTGCACATCTCTCTTAACCCCGCTTCCCTCCCCGATTTCTCTTGGTCTTTATATTTTTATCAGCTTATGCAAGCTGATTTACACACTGCATATTTTTCAGCCTTGAAATTACTTTTCTTGCAGTCAAAAGCTATGTGTTGCTCAAAAGCTCTATGTTGAATGAACCCATGTCACTAGAAATGGTCTACTTTGCCAAGGGCCATGCAAGTTAACAACCTTATGGGTAACCTTCAGCTCTGGGATGCTCTGTAGTTTTGTTTGGAAGCATTGCTCTACCATCCTGGTCATTATTTTTGCAATGTTTTTTGAAACAGATTACCCTGAAGTAATTGTGCAGTGTTCTACATTTTGCTGTAGCCTGGCAGATCTCCCTTCTTGCCATAGTGTTCCCTAATCAGGAATGTTAATGTTGTTAGGTGTAGAATATCATTGTGACTATATTTTGTAGAGATGGCAAGTATGACTGCTACTGTAGTAATATTTATGATGACTGATGACTTGTTACATATATATATATGGGTTTTTTCCAAAGGTGTGTAAGAGTATATACACAGAAGGAGAGAGGCATAAAAAAATCCTTGTTCTGCTTTGGTTTCGTTTTCTGATTAATTTGCCATGGGTAGGACAGAGACTTTTAATAGGTGATTTTTATTCTCTAGGTTTGTTTTTTATTGGGGTGAGTTCTGTTTTTGTTGGCTGGGTTGCAGGGGAGGGGGTATTTAGCAAGTTTCTTTTTTTTTTTTTTTTTCATTTCAGGAAAGGTGAGGTTTCTCTGGAAGCCAGGCAGCCTGAGGTAGAAATATGTTGTGTATGGATTTGGTGCCTAAGGATTTCCCTGCATATCAGGAGAGGAGTGGGCCAGAAAGGCTTCAGAACAGATTGTCCTGTGTTATACTTGTCCCAGAAGTGCTATTTCCCAGCTGTGAAAGGAGAAGCAGGCATCTGCTTTCATTAAATTATATATCTAAATAACACTCAGAATACTGAAATATTTGTGAATAACACAAAGTTTAGCACCTGCTAGAAATAGGTTTTTTTTCCAGATTCTGATTTTAAAATGTAATTAATAGATACTTTACTGAGGGCAGTTATATGAGGATGTTTTTGTTCTTTTTGGGAATAAATTGTTTTTATATATGAAATTTATATTCATGTTTTGGCATTTAGATGTTATTTGTATCTGGATGTAATACTTGAAACAGAGAGTTAAATTCACAGCATATTTCAGAGCTACTTTCCCAATGACAGCTTCATTTCCAGCACAATCTAAAAACCTTCCTATAATTATATGATGTCCTGTAAATAAGCTGTTTCCAGAAGGCTTTAGAGAATTAAATAACCGAGGCAATATACATCACAAAAAACAGTGCTGCAAAGACATTGTACTGCACTTGAACAAAGGCAACCAGATTAATTAAAAGATCAAAGATAAAGGAAATGGAGGAATGTACATTCTAAGGGATCTGAAATGAGACAGAGAACAAGTGAAATGCCAGGCTTTTTTTGAAAGAAGGAAAATTTTGAGTGGCAAAAGGGTATCAGGCTCCCAAGAGGCAGAGCTGCCCAGGAAGCCAAAGCAGCCCCAGAGATGATGCAGCATGAGTTAGAACTGAGCACAGCAGAGTGCCAGGAGGACAGGGCTGGCTCCTGACTGGGATACCTTGGGCAGTCACTGAGCACTGCAGGAGGGAACAGCCAGTTTTATTTTCTGTGCTTCTGCCCAAGCCCTGGATAGGAAAGACATGGGGACATGAAGCAGCACCATTTCAGGTTGAGATGTCTTCTCAGAAATAAGGTTGCACTCCACCCCTTCATCCCCTGGGCAGAGCAGCAGACCCCAGCTCTCCCCATTTCAGGGCTGGTTTGGCCCTCTGTTGTCTCAGCTCAAGGTCACAACACCGGTGGCATCAGCCTGAATCAGCGCTGCCCCTCCCTGTCAGCAGCTCCTTGCAAGGTCTTTTCTGCATTGGTGGCATATTTCTTCTGGGTAATGGGCAGTGAGACCTCCAGGTGAAACTGCCACCTTCACATTTTAAACACGTCATTTGCAATTGAGCTGGCTAACAGGACGTGTCATCAACAACGAGAGCAGAGCCTCTCTGGCAAACAGGGGTACTTGCTATTAGGGTCACTTGTCAGTGATTTACTACTTTCTTTTTTCCTTGTATAAACTACAGGTCAAGATTATTACACCATCAGCATGAGGTATGTTAGCATGAAACCATAAATGTCTGCATTCAGAGAAAATTACAGCATGTCAGCGGTGCTGCATCGCCTGTGACAATGTGACATTGCTTATGGTGTGACTCTGCTGGGGAAAAATGACTTTTCAGGAGTGAAAATGATTAATAGGCTCCCAAACAAGTCTCTTACTAAACATACATAATAATTGGCAGGGACCTTTCCTTCTTTTTCTTTGCATTTTCCCTCTGTTTCTGGGGAGGGGGTCTGCCCCTCTCAGCTTTGAAGGTGGGTGACTTCCACAGGGAGCTGTGTAAGACAGACAAATCACCTTCATTGTTGTTTCTTCTTGTGCTAAGTTGCCTTGCAGTGATTTCCGGTAAACCTGGTGAGGAGAATCTGTGGTAAATGGATTCTACATCTGTTCTTACATTTGCTTCAATTGTGTAGTAATATTAATAATAATTGTAATGTTTAATATGAGAATGTTTATTCTTACTCTCTCTGACACTATGGATTGCAGGCTCCAGAACTGGTAGATACATGACTGAATTTTAGAGGTTACATACTTTCTATTGTCTTTGATAATTCATTAGCAAATATAAAAGCAGGAAAGGAGAATTTTTCTTTTACTAAATACCTAGGGAGGAAAAATGAGAACTAGAGAGAACCACGAATGACTAATTACAGAAGTCGAACACAGCAGGAGAAAATTTAAGCTCACTTTTCTTTTAATAACTTCAAAATTGTATTGTATGTGTAGAAGTAATGTTCTCATCTTTCCCAGCAAGGAAAAGAAAATCCCCATTGTTTGTGAGTCATGTAACTCTGTGCCCTTGAATTAGCTGTTTGCAGAGGGGTTGGATGCACAGCTGCAGTGCCATCCACTGAGATATATGTAGATTGATCCATCTTCAACCTACTTTTTCTATAAGTTCCATTTCTCCCTTCAAGTGTTATGCAGGTTGCTACAGGTTTCTATTTTCATTTTTGTCTTTGCTGGATGGATGTGGTTTTATTTTGAAAATGTTTACTCTTTTGTTGAGGCCAGAGGTTGCTAATGCTTCATAGATAAACCCAGGCTTCAAATGCTAGGCTTCAAATTCCTCTAAATAAGTTCTCAATAATCTACCACTTCTACTTCATCTTTCTGAGATACAGTAAAATTCTGTCTATCATCTTAAAGATTCTCTGCTGGGTTGCATGGAAATGGGGAGCTTCCCATTGGCCCTCCATGGGGCTGAATTAGAGAACATCTAAAGGAGGGCAGCAAAGATTTTGAAGAGCTTTGAGAGGAATGTGTATGAGGAATGGCTGAGGTCACTTGCTCTGTTCAGCCTGGAGGAGACTGAGGAAAAACCTCATTGCAGCAAAAACTTCTTGTGAGGGGAAGAGGAGGGGCAGGCACTGATCTCTTTTCTGTGGTCACCAGCGACAGGACACAAGGGAATGGCCTGAAGTTGTGTTGGGGGAGGTTTAGGTTGGGTATTAGAAAAAGGTTCTGTTTACACATAATATTTCTAGCCAAAAGATCAAAACGCATTTGCATTGGCCAGGTCTAAGAACGTGAAGGAGTCACCTGCTGTGTTACATGCCTTCTGCCACTGAAAGTGAACAGACCCTCTCTGTCTTTTCCCAGACTGATGAAGCCCCTCTCTGCTCTGTTCCTCAATTTGCACAGTATGATGCCAGCATTTCTCATGCCCTAGGGCAGGTAAACTGATATACTACTGTGCTTTACCCTGTCTTTTCTCATGAGATGCTGTTCATCTCAGGATGTCATTCCATAATTCTGCTGGGATAGTGCTCAAGTCCCTTCAGACAAATCCAGTCTTGAGGGGAGGCCTCATCTCTCAGCAGATAGAAGGAGATACAGGATGTAAATTTTGCCCCTTGCTATCTGCATAGTCACACAGTGAACATTTTTGATTACCTGTTAGAGCACCTAATTTTTGCCATTTCCCCAGATTACCTTTAGCCTTCAGCGAGGAATGATAAGTTATTGACAGAAGCTCAGTCTTTTTCTTCTGTTATAAGGATTAATGGTGTGGCAATGTAGAAAGTTCATGCTGCTTGGTATTTCTATTGCCAGCAATGAGCAAGAAGTTTCAGTTTCTGGACAAGCCTTCTGTTTCATCAGGGCTGCTATTATGTGTGCTGAGCTAGTGGCTCTGGGCTAAGGCTACCATGGTTGGCCTCTCTGGCATAGTGGTTCAGTACTGATTTGTTCATGGGTGAGCTCTTCACTAGTACAAATCATAAAGTAATATGATAGGATTACTGGTTTGCTTAGTTCTTCGATAACCCAGACAAATGTCTGATGCCAGGTCTTGGACTGTCCCCGTTGTTCACTGGCATGGGTTAGCTGCCTTGAGCATCCTCAGAGTCTGCTAAGCTGTGTGAAGGATACACAGATGTAACTGATTGTTATTTGAACCCTTTTGCCTCATTGGTCTGAGCATTTCCTGGATGACTTGGCTGGAGTCTTTCACACATCCTCAGATACCTGATGTTTGATGGATAGACAGACCCACCCCCCTTGAGGTTCTCCAAATACCTGTAAAGATTTGAATGTAACTTAATGTCATGCTCCTGGGTTGTCTCTACCTCAGCTCTATTTCCCCTGCAAGTGTCCTTGCTGAAGCTTTGACACTTGGTTCAGTTTACACTTCATCTCTAGACCCTGGCTGATGTTTAAAACAGATTTAAGTCAGCACTACTTGTGAAGTCTCTGTCAAATATACTGATGAACCTCATTGCCTTTCTCAGTATGATGGGACTTCATCACAGGAAGTGATAATTTTGTCCTAGTGTAAACAGGGTGTTGTGGTTTTGTTAGGTTCTGGATAGGAATTTTTCCTACTAATTAGGAATTTGTGTTCAGAACTTTGGTCCCTGATTTCAGGACTGTGAAGCCTTCCAGCCAGAGGGTCTCCTCCCTGAAAGTAGGCTGTTGACTGTCTCAGTAGGTATGGTTGCATTACTGTCAGACCAGTCTTAATGACTCCTCTGTGGTTAATACAACCAAGTGTTTCAGGAGGCTTGGGCTGCATAGAGAGAAAACAGACTTATTGCTGAGCTCTAATCACCCAGCACCTTGAGGGCACCATCTTACTGTCATCTGCCAGAACTGCTCTGAGACCTTGGCTTACCCTGCATTTCTGCCATGTGGAGGGTGTCCCCCATGTCTACTTCTGCAGACAGTAAAAGGCACAATGCTCTTTCATGGCTATCCTAGGGGCCATATTTTTGTGTAGCAGTCACAGATTGCCTCTGTGACATATTAATAATGCTTGGCCACCATTCTTCAGGCTAATTGTGCCACTTAACAGCGCTGCAGGAGATTAAATTTCAGTGAGTCCCCCATCCAGCTAGAAAACTAATTGGTCATACTGGTCTAATAGCAAATTTGCAAATTTAACAGCTGAATTGCTGGCAGCTTGTTCTGGTAGAGCTGAATACTTTGTTCTTTGCTGCATTCACACTGCAGCTCACTCCCATCTGGAAAGGATGAGGTACAACTATGGTCTGGATTGGGAAGGAAGAGCTTGGACAGCCACTGTTCAGTGCTAATGAGGAAACACTGGCAGAAGGGAATAGGCTGTATCTTTCTCCCTTGACAGGCAAATTCATTCCTCTTTTCTTATTTCTGGGCTCTCTCAGTTTAAGCCTAGTCTCCTCATCCTGTGCCATTAACACACCTCATTTTGAGTTAGTCCCAGAGTGGCCTTCCTATCTGGAAGTATTTATGTATGTTTAGACTGTGTCTTTGAAGTGCTGCCTTCTAAGCTGGAAACATCCACAAGGGTTTTGTCTCTGATTAAATGATTCCTTTGTTTTTCCAAGGTTATCTATAGCATGGAACTTCCAAGTTTATAATGTAAGTATGTATTTCTTGTGCTGAGTCTTTCCCTCTTTTTTGAGAGTAAGGTAAAACAATCCAGCATCTGTTTTTAGTCCCATTCTGTGCAACAAAAATTGTCCAGAACTTTTACTATGTGTTCAAATGTTTCAGACACTGTATTCAGCCACTGTGTCCTCACTTGCTTTGTACCTTCATGTCTGTGTGGGCAAGCTCCTGGGAAGATATCGGATACATCTTAAGGAGGGGAGGGAAATCACTATATGATGCTGGAATGGCATATGTGTCTGCCTGTGTTGAGGGATTTCCCAAGCTGGTTCTTCAGTCACCTGCCTCTAATGCCATTCTCTCTTCCTCTGTGTGCTGGGTTTTCTTGAATTGCTTTTTGTTTTAGTGCAAGGAGCTGGTACTAACATATTGGTGATGTCATGGGGGAAACATCAGCTTGAGCAAGGGTGATGAAAGAGAAGGTTCAGCTAAACCCACTACATTTTCTTTTGGTTTATTTGGTTCATTTAGTCTTTTATTAGATGAAAAACACACTTCCAACTTCAGGCTCCAAAGAAATTCTCAAACACTCTATTTAAGATCGCTTTACTGTTCTGCAGCTTGCTCACATTGAGTAAATGAGAAGCAAATCATGGCCTAAAGAAAATGCCAGTCACAAGAAAGGACAGAGATGCAGGAAAAGTAAAGGAAAAGTACAGGTGAAGAAAAAAAGGTCCAAGCACACAAATGATGGATGCTTCACTACTCTTTATAGCTTACTCCTGAACATGGCCTTCAAAGACACATCATGGAGTGGTTTAGGTGTGGTCAGTCTCAGCTTTGTTCTGAGCTATGGGTGCTCTGTGGAAACCTCCAGCAATTTCTCTGCTATGAGTACATAAGGAGGTTGAAACTCCTAAGGATGACTATCTGGAGTGTGACTTGTCTCCATAATTCTTACAAAAACCCTTGTTCAAGAGAGAGTGTGGAGAAAATTTGCAGTTTAAACTAACTACATTCTCTATAAAGATTAATGGGTAAAAAGATGAATGTACCTGTTACTGACAGAGATGACAGCCTTGAAACGTTTATACCACTCTAGCTGTTTGCACATTGAACTACTGTTCTCCCTTTGCTCAGAAAATCGATTTTTCATTGCTTAAAATCCGTGTGCTGAAAACCACAGATCTCTGGGACAGTAAAAACAAGCTAGATTTTCTTTAGGGAGCATGCAGTTGCCAATAGGTGTGATCTGTCGCTGCAAGAGAAGGCAAAAAGGTGGGGGGAGCTCTAATTTAGGAGTAGCATTGCTGCTCTGGAGTCTGGGGAATGAGATGGTGACTGTTTCCTACTCTATTTGCATTGTGTTCATACCTGTAACTCTGATGCCATGCATCAGGGATTTTTTTCCCTAGAAGTCCTAATAGATAATTACAAAGCACATGTACTTACTAAAATTTATAATAATGGCAAAGAAGTAATAGTAATTATTTGCATGTTCTGCCATTTTTAAAAAGGTATTTTCTTTTGTTACCATCATGACCACATGTGTTGAGTGAAAAATAATTCTATATAACTTAGACTATCTTACATTTACCATGTGGTCTTATCACTGATGTGATAAGCTCAAGTAAAGAGGCTTTCTTGGATAGTCATTCAAGGTAAAATGAGTAATGCCCAGGCACTGCACCCCATAAGTCTCAGCCTGGTTTTCCTTCTGTTAATTTAAACGATAGAGCTTTAAGGTCAAGCAGGTCTCTGAAACAAATTTGATTCTTTGTAATAAAATCAACTCTGTCTACGTCAGACATTTTAATTGTGCATGTACAGATACTTTTGCCTGGAGAGATAAAATATTAAACACATAATGAATAATGCAGCTGTCTCACAGTACTGTGATCTTTATGTGAATAAAGAAGCCATAAATTGCCTGGGTATTGAACTGGCACAACATTTCCCAGTTTAATTTGCCGGTGATTTCTGCAGTGACAGCTTATGCAGGGGCAGGCTGGATGACGTAATGTTGAAAATTGTATGTCTTTTAGAGAAGAAATGGTGCTTTTCCATCTCCCAGTGCAGGAACAGAGTTGTGTAGTTGTCTGTTCCCTGCCAGCTAACACAGCTGTGTAGACAGCCAAGGTTTAATGTGGCTTTGCACATCACTGGGGAGAGGAGATGCTCATAGATGGAAACACCCATGTGAAATTACATCTTGAGCCATGGAAATAAAATGGACAATGCCTTAGGTAAAGAGCTTTTCAGCAGTGACCTCTGGTTTCTAGCCTTCTCTTTGGGGATGCATTTCACTTCTTTCTCTTGCCACACAATGTCACTATTCCTAGCTGACTGCCAGTTTTTCTGTTGAGTTTCAGCTACCCCAACTATTCTTTCCTTGCCTTTCCTCCATCCTATCAGTAGTATAACCTAGCCTGCTGGCTACATCTGACCACTAGAAAATGTTGCTTTTTCCCTTCAATTCTTTTGCCTATGGATTTACTTTTTCTTTCATTTTTAGGTAAAAATAGATGTTTCCAATTTTTTTCTGAAAACATCTCTTCATCTGAAGTTGTAGTTACTCAGAGGTTATGTCCTTTAATCTTCAGGATTAAGGTGGAATTTTCATTCCCATTTATCTTGCTGAGAGCTGAGCCCTAGCACATTTCTTCTTTAAAGAAAAAACTTTAAAAAGGGAGAATTTCACTTTTAAAATTAATCACCATGGCAACCTTTACAGTGAGTTTCCAAACATAGGAAGTTGCCTTTAAGAAGCATCCTCAGCTAAGAGAAAGGTGAGTTTTTACAGCTTCTAGCAATGTTACCATAGAATATAAGGTTTTACAAGAATCAGTTAGAGGGACTTTTATATGCAAAAGGAAGTTAAATGACCCTGGTGGTTTTAATTTTATTTTTTATAAGGATGCTGCATGCTAACTAATCTCATCATAATGCTGGCTTAAAATAGACTTGGAGAACTAGATAGAGCCTGGTGGTAATACTTGTGATATCACTAGATTTCATCTAAGTAGATATTTAGTTAACAATTTGCCAACATTTCTCTCACACTTAAAATATTATTTTTCTTTTTTCTACTTCTGGACTGCCTTTTCATGCATATTCAGAATCTTAGTGAGAAATATTTTTAAAATTAGAAAGCAAAGTGAGGTAACAGAACAGAGGAGGAGAAAACCAGTTGTTTATGCATTAAAAGAAGAAAATCCTTCACACATTAGAGTTCAGTGAAATGTAACTTTAACAGTCATATCTTATTTCTCTCAGTACTCAGCTTGATTATCTTATATCCTATTTTTGGTATGTGCTAGATACAAGGAATATGTAATTTATTTTCCCACTGGAATTTCCCCAGTGAGGAAATTGTACTGATATTGTACATCAGATGGAATTTTGACATTTTCCCTGAAATTGTAGCTCTGGTGTGTCGTTCTGAAACAATCAAAATAAGAGCATTTTAGAATTAAACTTTCTTTGTCGAAAGTAGTTCTTAGACTGGGAGAAGGAGCTTACATCCAGAGAACTTGAGTCTCTGGGCAGATTTCAGATTTTCAGGTAGGAGGCCGATGGACTGGCAAGAGAAAGCCACTTTTTATCAAATTGCAAAAATACCAAGGAAAACTAAAAAAAAAAAAAAACCACACCATCCAGTTGGTTCTACCAAGGCTGACTATATTGATCCAAAAGTGTACCAGGGAGTGTGGGAGTGTTCCCACACTGCATGTAGGAAGCAGGAGGGCAGGTCAGAAGGGGACTTTCTTTTCGCCTTTCATGCAATCCGTAATTGTGAGGTCTTGAGCTGCCCGCGGGAGGCTGTCTAAGCCACACGGCCGGAGTCTGGGGCGGGCTTCATCCATGAGCTCACCACCCAGCTTTATTTATTTAGCTATATGGCCACAGTTGTATTTCACTGGTCTTGCTCCCTGCCTGAAAAAAGCAAGCTGGTTCTGCTGGGATTAGGGCTAGCTGGTGCTGTAAACACTCCAGAACTTCTCCATGCACTACATATCTGGAAGAAGCAGATCACAAAGCACATCTAAGCAGATGAAAGTTTTAGGAATACTTTTAAAATTTATTACATTAATACAGCAAGTCATTTAAAGGTGACAGCCTTAAGTTCAATACCTGAGTAGCTCAATTAAAAATAAGCGCAGTTAAAAATAAGCTCAATTACTGCATTACTCATGTTATGTAATATCTTCAGAAAAGTTAAACTTTTAGAGAAAACTTCACAATAAAGTTATTAACACTTATCTGAAATGCAGTTTCTTTTGAGATATTCTGCCATCATGCAGTCTTATTTTTATTTCATGTGAAATGTAGTTGAGTAGAAGATTGTCTTTTGTGCTTTTGTAATGGAGAATAGGATCAGTGTGATCTGAAGGGCTGTTTTTTCTTATGTGTACAGGGTCCTGTGAAGAGCTTTATATTAAATTCCAAAGTCAGCTGAAGCTTGACAAGGTGTAAGGTCAACAAGCAATTCAGTAAGCTGTACATTTGCAAAATACCGTTGAGGCATGGGATGGTGTCTGCAAGAAAGCTGATAGTGGGTCATGCCAAGTGACTGCAAGCTGAACAAGAATCTTTAAAAAAAAGAAGGGACTGTTGTGAATTACTGTGGCCAAGTTTGTGAAAAATTGGCTGATGGCTTGGCTGTATGCAGGTTGGCAGATGTTCTCCTTCGCGGCCCTTCTGATGGATAGGATTAGAGCTGGGTCACAATCTTTCCCATAATATCCATCAGCATGTAGTAAAACTTAGTGCATAATCCTTTTTACTGAGAAAGTCATGTTGTCCTGCATTTACAGACAATACATGTTCATTTCTATTGAAAGGATGAACAGTAGACTTTGTGCATCATAAATAACAATTACAGTTTTAGAATAAAGGAGATGAGATGAGCTGTGCCCTAGCACAGTAAGGGAGGGGAAAAAAAAGAATTTTCATACATTTATAGTATCTTGCACTTGTGAAAATGAGAAAGAAAGCAAAGACGGATTTATAATTTTGCATGAATTCAGAGCCTATATGGTCTTTGTATTCATTGAATGTGATTTTAGAGTCAGTGAAAATTATAATTGAATTCTAAATTGTAGATATTCAGAGACTGGCTTTGAGATATTTTCTTCTGATTGAAGCTAATATTGAAAACATTTTGACATATACCATTAAATTCCAAGAAGGAAAACACAATTATGGAACTGATAAGAGCACCAGATATCTCAAGGATATTGGGACAGTAATTTTTAGGACTTACGAATGTTTATGCATCCTTTTTGTATTTGGCCTCATGTTTTGGTTCTGATATATTTATCTATAAAATGGATTGTTAACTGGAAGACTTGAAAGAAAAATAAAGAAAGGCTCAGTATTGTCAATGATGAAGCTATTTTTATCTTGACTACCTTAGATTCACTTTTTTTAAAAGTCCCATCATGGAAAAATGCATTTTGAATGGATTAAGTTTTCAGAGTTGCAAAGACAGAAACAAAGCCAAAATCCAGCAGTTTTTGAAAAAGAGAATGTGTCACAATCAGTTCCTTGCCATGGCTTGATCACTGAAGGTGTTATTGTCAGAAGTCATTAAATGAAGACACTGCCCAGTGTTCGACAAGGAAAGGTGCCAGATAAGGAGATGGAAAACATCATGAACATTATCCAGAATTAGAGAAAATGCTATTCCTATCTAATATTCATTTTCTCACACTTTCATCTATTTCAATTCTAACTCATCTACGTATTTGACTTCTAGACAGACAGTATGCTTTATTGATTGAAGCACTAAAATCATTTATGGAAATTTATTCCCAGATTTCTGTTCATGTAATTGTAATTATGACTGCTGTGATTCATCAAAAACCTCTTGTTAGCTGGCTCATACTGCTTTGTAAATGAAGAAAAATATTTCTGGTTGGTGGTTAACTCTTCATAGAAATTTAACAAGAACATTTTTTCTAAACCCAGACTTTTCAGGATTTAGAATTATGTTCATAAAGGATTAGAAGGAAGAGAGGAGTCCAGTGGGACCCTTGGTTTTCAGTGCCATTTTGATTCTGTAGATCAGACACAATGTGAAGAGGTACTCTTGGCTCTTTCTTTCTGGGAGTATATAAAACCGCTTTATGGAGATATGTCTAGCCAGGCATCTCCTCTGAGATGGAAGGAGTGAGGCAGGTAGATTGTTTTGGGTTTTTGGGTTTTTTTATGTTGTTGACACTTGGGTGTTTTGGGTTTTTTCAACAAAAATGCATTTTGCATGTAGAAGGCTTGATGTTATATTTGTTTGGGTTTTTTTTTTTTCCTACTGTGTAGTTGCTCATCAGTTTCTCTAAATTTAATTGCCCTACTAGCAGACTATTCTCTTGGTTTCTCAATAGGCTGCTGCCTGTGTATTTGAGTTTTCTTTTTGTGGATGTTGTATCACCATAGGAGCAGAGTGCACAACCACTTTTAATTGTTCAGATACTGTGTATTGCTCAAAGACAGACCCAGTTACAACATGCTAAGGTCTTCTCAGAATCACTTCAGGATTTTATGGGCAGTTTTGGTGATAAAGTTTCAGTTTAGAATTTGTTCAAAAAGATTGTGTTCTACACATGTTTTGGTGAAGGTACTCAACTATGGACAGAATGGTACTTGTGAACAGAAACTGACTCTCTGCCTGAATCTTCTGTTGGCTTGAACCCTCAAAACCATTGTGACATTCAGAATAAATTCAGCATCATTGTCAGACTGGAATGTTCTTAAAAATAAAATTTTCAGTACAATTGCCATACTGTAACTTAGAGGTGTTTGTAATATTTTTACATATGCAGCGAGATTTTTTTAAATTATCTTTTTTACTTTCACTTGGTGTTTTTTGAAATGAATGACATTGAGTGTCAGGGTTAAGGGTGAAGAAAGGAAAAGTTTTATGAAAGAATATTCATAAATGCCCCTTCACTGAGAAAGTATCAATCACAGGAGCTAAATTTAGGCACTGGTTTCTTTTATTATAGGTTTATTCTATAATCAAGATAGTTTAGGTGGATTCAGAAAATTTGTGTCTCTTCTGTGCCTCCTCTTAAAAAATAGTAACATCAAATTAATATCCAGTGTTTTATGTAGTGCATAAACATACCTGAAAGTTTATCTTGCATGCTTTGCATGTTTTTCTGAATTGCTAACATATCAGAAAACCATTTATGAAAAAACAGTAGGCCTTGCCCTTGCACAAGGCTGTTATTCCGTAAAGGAGTTAGAACATGGACTGTCTTTCATAAAACCAAATCTGTTAGGTACCTTACACCCTACAATGCAGTTACTGCATTTTTGTAGTATTCTACCATTTCTTCTCATTCTGCTATAAAGAGCTCAAGGAATTGAAATGGTATTTATGAATAGAGAGCTTTTTTCTATGTCTATGGAATCTGCCGAATTCAGGCAATCATTATGTAGCTACTGTTGTCCCTCAGAAATACAGTAGCTCAGAAGAATAAGCAAGACCTGTGCTTTGTTCTATCAAGATGAGCATAAGGTTTAGGTATTCTTTTCAATGGTATTTTGTTACTGTTAATGGTCTGAAGTGTTGCCAGAAAGATGAGGTGGCCGATGAACACAGACGTTCATTGGCATCTGCTGCACACACATCTGCCACCTCTTCTGGGGGTCATCTTCACTTTATGGCCATTTAGAAAGCTTGGCACCATAGGCTTTATTACAACCAAAATCATTACTTGCCAAGAGGGAATGGGCTGAAAACTAATGATGCACAAAAGAAAGACAAGTAGTACACATGCCTCAACATTTGTGGTAAAACTGGCCCTTGTTAATGTGTCTGCCATGGAAGAGGCTGATCCAGACACAGGTGCTGCAGCAAGCAGGGCTGTGGAGGCTGGTGCCCCTTCCATGCAGAGCAATGCCCATCCAGGCTCCAATGGAGCTTACCACAGCACATCCTTCCAGCCCACAACAGAGCCTTCTCCAGGAGGGGTGGGGGACTTTTGTGCCTCCTCCCAGTGGGGATCCAGCATCAAATCCTGCACACATGAGATGCTAAATCCTGGGACATGCCCAAAATGGACAGTTGTTTCAGAGGCCAAAAACCCTCTCACGTGTTGGACTTGACCCAACACATGACCAGTTGACCAGTTTGGCATCGTCAGGTTTGACTTGAGCACTTGACCAATTTACTCAGATACATATGTGTTCAGATGCATGTTTGCTTTAAAAGCATTTTAGTAAAGTTTATACTTTGCTGCAACATTATCTATATTTTTTTTTTTATTTAGCTGAGGGAGAAGCAGAAGTAAATTTTGTTGTCTTAAGGCCTGCCCCTGAAGACATTCGTGATTTCAATGATAATATATCATCGAAAGTAAAAGTCAATTGATGGTTGATGAGGGTAACTGTGAGCATGGAGGATTTAGACACCATGCCTGGTATCTAAAAAGGCCCCATATCCAAGGCTATAGCATAGGCTGGGTGGAGGCAGGGAAGTCCACTTGATCTGCTGCTTGAGACTGCCTCAGACAGCGTGACCAGGGCCTGACACTGGAACAGCAAGAGGGCACTGATGACAGTGCATCCCTGGCATGGGATGCAAAAAGAGAAACTTAAATTAAGCCTAGTTGCTGTGCTGAAAATCATTACTATCTGTGCCATGGAGCAGACACATTCAGACGTATCCTGAGATACCTTCTTTTCCCATCTGTGAAGTCTCCTGAGGTGTTTATCCTGTTTCACAGATGATGTCTCAGATTGATTGCACTGCTCTGCGTTATGGAGAATATCCGATTAAATCAGATAAAATGAGACTTGTGATATTTGCAATGTAGCAGTTGACATTCAGGCAGCAAATTAAAATGGAGAGAAAAAAAAGAGAATTCTCTCCTTTTAAATCTACCTACACTTAGGATACATCTGAATGGTTAGTGCTGCTTTTCCTTCCTCAGCCAGTAAAAAGCATCTGGGACTTGACTTCGTGCTTTGTTTCACAGAGCACTGTGGTTTGCTCCAATGCCTGTACCATGTATTACTGCTGCGTGTGCATTTACCTTTTATTCTATGGGTAAAAAGCTCAAAATCAGCACAAACAGATTTAATGAGAATTTTCTTGATTTTGAAGATCAGAATAATAGCTACTTGCTAAGAAAGAAAATTATTTTAAATGCAGTGCTTTCCATAGGTGAAAGTAAGTTTTAAATCACCTCAGTGTTGAGTCTATTTTCAGCTAGTAAATGCTGTGCATATATAATAAAATTAATAAGACAAGATTAACTGCCTCTTAGAGTTTCCAAATCAATAAGAGGCACTTAAGGAGACAGATTCAATCTTCAATTATTTTTTTAGGAAAAACTGCCTCAAAGAAAGAAGTGTTGATGTGATGTTATTTGTTGTGAAAGAAACTGAAATATGAATCTATCATTTTTTGTGTGATCCTACATTCATTCTAATGCAAGTCTATTCCCCTTGATTATAGAAACAGTGAATCAAAATCTGAAATATCCAATCCACAGAAATTCTAATATTCTTGCTTACCGTGCCCCCCTTTGAATTTATTTTGAGCACATTTCTGCATAATGCTTAAAATATTTCTATTAGAATTTGCTTCTGGGAGAAGCAAAATGTTAAAAGCTAAAGAAGAAGCAAAAGCTAAAATGTTTCATCTTAGTTGGACTTCTTGTATTTGTTGTATTTTGTTATATTATTTTGATTTGTTTTGCTTTCTGGTTTGGATGTTTATGGTTTTAATTATTTCTTACTATTTGTATATTAAAGTAAAATTTGTTGATGATTGGCAATACAGATGGTGTTTCAGTAATTGAAATGATAATGGTTTTTTGGCTTGCCAGAGGTAACTGGTATTCTACTGATATTCTATTGTAATTTGTATTCTACTCAATTTGTTAGATTACATTTTGCAATGTATTGCTAATGCATCAAGTTCTTTAAAAAAAAAAAAAAAAAAAAAAAGCAGTATATTCCAGTCCAGATAAGTTCCGAATAATTTTCTGAACAAAACTTTTGACATTTTGACAATTCTTGACTTCGGGGTTTTCTTTTTGTGAAAACAAATGGCAATCTTTTGATAGAAAAGCACTTTACTGCAAATGTTTTGTCAGCCTCAGTTTTTGATTTCTATTGTGTTTATCAGATTTCACGGCCAGGTGTTTTTCCTCACTGTGATTTTCATACTGGGCCAAGCAAAGGAACTTTTTTGAATGCTTTTTTTTTTTTTTTTAATTACTCTTCAGCATGAATGTGATTCTAACACTAGTGGAAGTCCAATAGGAACAATAAAGTAAATCAAAATAGATACTAAACAAACAGAAAGAGAGCAGTAAAAACTGTAACAATGAAAATGCAGGCAATCTCCAGAAGAGTTTAGGCAGCTGGGATGGTGACAAATGACACTGTTTTCAGGTTGCTGGGTGAATTTAAGTGAGGCACACTTTGCACACAGTTGTTAGGCATTTATTCCAGTAGCCTGATCAGTATAACATATATGCACTCTACAGGGTGTTTGTTTTTTATACAGAGAAACTAAAGAATGAATTGTCAGACAGAAATATAAGTACAAGCCTTAAAAATTAATCAAATTAGGCACCTAGGGATGGAAAAAAGTTTCATTTATTCACCAGGTTCATACAACTTGCATAGGCATCACCCTGTGTTCAGCACCATGGCCCTGCAACATGGCTGCAACAATCACCATTAGCTCAACAGCAACCCTAAAGAGCTTTATATTCACTGAGCTAAACTTTTCACACCAAAGGAAGACAAGTGGTTTTTCAGAGTGCCATGTAGACCATTAAAGTAGATTATGACTCTCTCCAAGACATTTTCATGACTTCAGGTTGTAATCTTGCCTCTCCTTGAGCACTTTGGGAGTTTTTCAGTTATGCTAAATAATCACTGTTGAATGTTAGCTTGTTTTAATTCAATAAATCAAATTCAGGGCTATGAAAACAACCCTTTGATGGCAGGTTTAAGGTGGGCATGATCTTTTTATTCATTAGGATTTCAACAGACTTAAATGAACACTGGCTCTGGATGCAGTTTTACCACAGGTAATGTAGCCACTTTTCTGTGGAAGAGTAACATAAGAACCTCAAGCAAATGGTTAGAAGAAAGAATCCTGAGTCACTGAAAAATTGCCCAAAGAGCTGGCAAATATGACAGGGAGGCAGAATCCATCTACAAGTATCTTTGGGCAATTGAAATTACAAGAGAAAGAATAAAATGAGAAACTTCATTGTGTCACTGTGTAAATCCTCAGTGAAAGCACAGCCTGAATATCAAGGGCATTTCTGATGTTGCTTCTTGAACCTTTCTTAGGATTCATTTCAGGTCATCATCCTTTGAAAAAGGCAAGGAATAGAAGAGTGACCAGGGATGGTTGGAGATATATAACAGTTTATTAGAAAGGAGCAACAGTCTAAACTGGGTCTCCTAAGCTCAGGAAGATGACAATAGAGCAGGGGATATGATAGAGGTCTGTATTATCATGGAGAGGGAAAGGGAAGAGATCATTCATGATCTCTTTCAATACAGTACTTCCATGGACAACATGTTTCAGACCAAAAAAAAAAAAAAAAAAAAAGAGTTATTCCTCCACCAACTGTATCTCTAAGCTCTGTGGTTTGTTTCCAGGGAAAATATATGTGCTAAAAATGGATGTAAATTCAGAAGCCAACTGGAAAAAAATTTGATAAAAAATAAGAGAAAAAGTAACATTTAGGCAACATCACCTGAAACTTTATTTAGGAGGAAGTAGGCTGGGAGAAGCAATCATAAAAAATCTCAGAAAACTGAACACATAGTTTGTCAAGATGCCAAGTATCAGTCCTTCTCTCCAGCCAGTGAAGTTCCTGGAAAATTCTGAAAGCAGTAGCTTTTCTGTTTGCTTATCTGAGGGCTTGCAGTTGTGAGGTTTTTTACATCTGATGTAGTCACAAGTATTTCAACATTTCCAAATCAAAACTTGAAACATAACCTGATCTTAGATATGATTTCATAATCACATGTTATCAGTGGCAACATACTTGATGCTGCATTAAAGAGATGATATTTAAACTTTTAAGAACTGTTTTAATCTAATATGGGAATCCTAATGTTGTAACATTTTTCATCTAGTTAAGGATGATTTCTGGGTGTATTTTTTACCTAAGTAATACATAGGGTGAGGAAAAAAATGGAACTGCCTTTAGATTATGCTTTCAGGCACGTGTACAGAGGACGGCAGGAGAATTCTTCTTGTATGTTCCTTCATTTCCACCTAGAATTCAGAGCAAGCAAAAAAGTCCATCATGGCATCAAGTACAGCTGTTTCTCTGCTGAATCTCAGATTGAACTGGGTTTGCATGAGAAACCTTTTACATCACTTCCCTTTCTGAGATCCCCTTTATCAAAGCTATCTTTAAAATGTGAAAAAGCTGAAGCTGTCTGCAGAGCATCATTGATTTTAATGGGAAATGTGGCAATTTGCACAAGGAAAGGAAAGAGTACTTGGTTTATTAAGGTGGACAAATTAGCTCACTTTCTCCTTCCCTGTGTGTAAAAGTTGAAAGCAACTAAATATCTCATTTTCCCATTTATATACTCCTTAAAGCCTCATTTTCTGCCCTCTGCTCATGCTTACTAAGTGCTTCCTTATAATCTTGCTTATCTCTGCCTTGATGACTGCAGACTTTTAGAGCTGCTTTACTTTTTGTGACCATGTGTGATGGAGTAGCTGAGATTTTCCTCCTCACTTTTTGTGCTCTCCTGTACTTGGTCTGCTGTGAAAAGGGCCTTGAAAAAAGAGCCTGCCTCAATCTGCTCCTAAGGCCCTCCACAAAAGGCTGAAACAAAATAAAAGACACACAGAGAAAAGATAAATAGATGGAGTAATTGGTCTCCAACAGGAGCACTGACACTAATGATACAAAACTAAAAGAACTTCCTGCACCTGCCAGAACTACTTTGTTATCCCAGGAAAGATCTACAAAGCAGGTCAGGACACTTGAGGCTAATCAAGCACTGTTAGCTAATGGATTGTTTGTACAACTTTGTAACTCTGCACTGTCTTATTATTGCCTATTCATGTTCATATAATCTTTGTCTAGAGACAAACACTTGAGAAAGGAACCTATAAATAAAAGCCTGTGACCCAAAGTGGTACAAGATGGAAGAAAACTGGGGCTGACACAAGCCTAACAGTCACTGCAGGGATGCCTTCCCAGGTGGAGAGGTGTCTCAGTCCCTGCACAGTATAATTGGGACACATGGCCTTTCTGACCCAAATTCAGGTGCAAGAGTCTTCTCCATCAGCACCAGAGCCGTGCCACTTTGCTCAGTCCCATAGCAGAGGTGCATGGTGCACAGCCAAAGCAAATGCCCATCAGATGCATGGGCAGAGTGATTTCTGAGTAGTACAGGATGTTGCTGTTCATGTTTGTAGCATCTGATGAGCCAACAAAACAAATAGTCACACAAAACTTTGCATTCAGGCACACTGTAGTGTTTGGAATGTTAATAATTTCTCCCTCCTTTTTCTTTTTTATGGTTGATTTTATTGCTTCATGACTTGGAAGTACTTCATTACTCCCTTTTAATGTTCTCATATGCAGGTTTTATCTGGAGCATTATAAATCCCTAAGTGGTATAAGCATATTACCACTTTATAAGAGACAAAATATGCTCAATGTGGAAGGATTGATGGTTTAAAAAATTCTATAATAAAAAGACTTATCTTGGAGCAATAAAATTTATCCAGAAGCAGGATAGAAGCTGCTCATCTCTGCTGGCAAGCTGCACAGCTGAGATGTATTGGCAGGAAGGTAGTGAAGGTGTTTGTCTTATATGAACCTGCAAGCTCAGAGTCATGGTAGAACGAAAGGTCAGTAAGATGAGCAGCTCCTCATGGAGGCAAAAAGCTTGTATGAGAAAAAAAAAGGATAAAAATACAGGAAAGGAAGAGAAAGGCACGTGGATGTTTGAAAATACAGAGAAAGATTTTTGATGCATGCAGGAAAGGAAAAGAGCTGAGTGCTATGTATACTATGTAGAGGCTTAAATCTCATCCAGCTTCAAAACACTATACTACTTCCCACTCTTACTGCAGCCAGCCAGGTGCAGGTGGCTGAGTCCTGTCCAGGAGCCAGTCCTCCAAAATGAAAAGTCAGCTGTGGATGCTGGACAGTATTTAAGCCTTTCACTTTCATTAGCACTGAAGCCCTGGCTCAAAGTGGTGTTTGTGAGCCATTACATTAAGCCAGAGGGCAATGCAGGAGAAACCCCTGATCTTTTCCACATCTGTGCTACTTGTCAGAGCATACCAGTGTGATTGCACCCAGCTACTGAGCATGAATGCCAAGCTAACTTAAAAATCACCATGCTGCAGGGACAGGTACAACCAAAGGCCATACAGCCAGGCATGCAATGGTAAGGGGATTTGGTGTCAGCAGCTATATGGCCAAGCCTAAAGGCAGGAGAAAAACTCCACCAAATACGATTAGTTGAAGACCCAGGCTGCAGTGTGCTGCTGGAGAACTTCTTTCTGGATGTATTGTCACGCTGCAGCAAAGTAATTGATGTCAACTTTAGCATCTACTCTTCAGAGACCTCTCTGATCCACAAACCCTGGGATTCAGCAGCAGCATGGGTTTTTGCAGGAAGAATAGGGAGAGTTTTCTCTAGAGTCTGCTTGGTGCCAATAGTTCACCAGGTTTTCCTCTGCCATGAGCTACGTGCATTGTTCCCAATCTCTTTTCTACTTCTGATTCCCCCTCCCTGTCTGTGCTTTTCTGCATGTTATCTGGGGATGTATTTTTGACTGCCAATATCTCTTTTAGAAGAACTTTCACCCACATGAAAATAAGGTAATGCTGCAGCTTGTGGCAGTATTACTGTCTTACATTTCTTTAGACTTGTAGTTTAACAAAAGAAATGCACATAGAAAAGAAAGACCTGATCTTTCTCTGGAAAAACCTGAAATTACAATTAAATTAGGACACTTGCATCTTTGTCCTGTATCTCATTCTCAGGAAAATAATGGAAATTAATTCTCCTAATAAAAGGATATATTCCATGGAAAAATAACTGCAGTATCAATGGGATCGGAGTGAAAAACTTCCAAATATACTGTATACGTTTGTGACGCTCTTTGTGTGGTTGGTTTAGGGCACTTTTAAATTTTAAATATGTCTAAAGAAAAATGTAAATGTAAAGTTTTCTGTGATACTGGAATAGTCTTCCTCATGTAGTTTGGAGGTATGATTTATCATCTTTCTTTAGTGGAAGAAGCAAAAGGTTGCATATAACCAGCAGCAAGTTGTTGATGGAACCTAATTTTGGATGTGATCAATCTGCAAATTCTGCAGTTCTTAGGAACAGCAATCTGGCAGCAGTATCCTTTATTTGGATGTCTGAAAAAGAACGTGCTGCAGAAATAGTTTAGGAAGCTCAGTCACAGCTGCACAAGAGTTTATAGACATTTTCAGAATGTGAAGAAGCAACTTAACTTGAGCCCACCGAGTAATGTAGCAGTCAGTTTATGTTTGGAACCAGTTTCTAAAACAGATCTCTATTTTCATGACCAAATGAAAGCACAGCCTTACTGAGATCCAGCAGAAAGCATGTGTTGATGACAGGCTCAAGTTTAGTGCTGAATGTTGGCTGACTCCACCGTAAGCTTCAGAGGGATGATTGTTTTAAATGATGCAACAACCTGTGGTGATGCGTAAAGAAAATGGTTGTAGTTAATTTTGTAATACCTTGGGCATAATTGCTCAATATTTTGAACATCACAATGTTCCAGTGACTGCAAAATTAGTAAAGAACTCATTTTACAGCTGGGGCTTAGCTGCTCACCCTTTGAAGCCTGTTACAGCTGGCATGGTCAAAGAAACATGTTGTCCAGGCAAGCTCATTGTCATTCTGTGCACATGGATTGGTATGCTGCCTTTCACGAGAATAAGGTGACTGGGATTTGCTCTTTATCCTAAGGATGTGATTTCAAGTCTTTAGAAGCTGGCAGTTACATTAGCCCTAAAACCAGGAGGTAGGTGAACAGCTGCTGCAGGAAACTCCTCATGCCTTCACATTTCACATTGCAGGAGATCAGCTCTGGAGTCAGGAAGCAAAGACAGGTATCGAGCACTCAGCTTCGATTCTGAATGCACAAAGCCATCATAAAAGAAAACAGTTTGCACAGCCTTTGCTCCTGTGTGCAAACCCACTGTTTTCAGCAATTGCCTACGGAAGTGGTAGCTCTCTTCCCCTTGGTAGTATATTATGGATCAAAGTGGATTAATATTTCAGAGATTCTAAACTTCTTCCATGACCTGGAGGTTCACATATATTGACTTCCAGGGGAGCTAGAAGAGCAGAGTCATTAATGCATTCTTGGACATTTCAATTCAAAAAACTGAGCAATCTAATCAATAATATCCAATGATTTTGAGTGACTGCACTTTACAATGTGCTTACAATATCCACAGTTTAAGGCCTTAGGGTCTGCTTTTCCATGTGCTTTTTAGTTTGCTTATTTATATCTGGTGAGGGTGTTTCATTTGGTTTCTTTAAAAACAAAGATAGTTTGCTGACAGAAGCAATAAGTGTCACAATAAATAAAGCGAAAAACAGTAGTGTAGAATTATCATTCAGCCTTCTTGCCCAAAAGAGATTGTCTGAGTGTTTTCAACCAGAGTATACTGAAAGCAATTCAGGTGAGGTTGGAGCAATTGCATCACTGTGAACAGGAGGAAGTCAGAATCAGCAATTTACTGTAAGACAGCATTTCTTTGTAAGACTGTCCATTAGCCACAAAGGAAATTTCCATTTTGCTTTTTTCTTTGGAAAAATAAAGCCTTGTTTTTAATCACAATTTCAGTATAAAAAATGATTCAGTGACAAATTTGAGATTTTTGGTGTGAAAGACAATTTCCAGTACTGACAATAAGGTTTCACAAGACAGGAGAAAGTGGAATTTTTTCCAAGCCTTAGGTCTTACTACTGTCATGTGTAGCCTTACTGCTTTCCTCAAAACAGACCTTTATTTTTTCCTTAAAAGCTGGTTAATATCTCTGGCATCTTTTCCATATGATGAGACTTCCTAATATTGGGTAAAGGTTCAGAAGAAAAGAAATAATTTCTGGCAAATTCTAATTCATCAATCAGAAAACTGGCATTTAATAAACTTTGTGGTAGCTGCCTCATTAATATTGCCCTTTGTGAGCTGTGTGGATATTTTAAAGGAATGGAAGATATTTCCTCCTGCAGATCAGTAAATTGGTAAACCATTACTATGTATTAATTTAAATATCTATTACTATGGCTGAATCTGATCCCTACAATACAACAGAAAAGGTGTTCACATTTTTAATTTTCCAAGAAAATTAATCTTTTAGAGTTCTCCTTTTGCTTTTCTTTTTTTTTTTTTTTTCTTTAAGGATGTTCTTGCAGCTCCATTTTAAACCCTGACAATTTATATTTTAGTTATTCCATATTGATCTCTTGTATCTAACAGTACTAATTCTTATTCCTGTCAGGTATAAATTTGTCTATTCATGGGGCTGAAAAGCGTGTGCAAGTCTGTCAGAGGAGAACTGCAGCGAGCTACCCAGTGTCACAGCATCCCCCTGTGGATGGGCATCCCTCGATCCCACAAGCCAGAGGGTCAATAAAAATGGAAGCCTCCTCTTCTGGATCTACGATTTCATCAGTCACTGGTGGAAAAGCAAAAACCCATCAGCCAGGTAACAGATTGGCCTTGATACCTTTTCCAGTCCCATTTCCCATGTGATGTGCCATGACATGGCAAAGCTGGTGTTAATGGCACAAGGTCACCCTTCTGTGGAGAGCAACTTATTGATTGTCAGAATTACTGACTGATGTTTTGGTCACATTTGATGTTTTTGTCAATTATAGATTATAGGGAGGGAATAACAGCAGTTGGGACAGCTGAAAGTGGGAAACAAAAATGTAAGTTTAATCATAAAAACCCCTACAATGTGTAGTGGTATCCAAAATATTAATGCAGAGAGAGTGGGATATTGCTTTTTAATACTGCTTCCCTTATATATATTTAATTTTGATAAGCCTTGATCTAATTGCTCTAGAGGCTACAGATATCCCCCATGAAATTCAATAATTGACACTAAAATTGGTTTTGACCAAATACACAATCCAGGGTGTAGATCAAACTTGCTGTAACACTAACAAAGCCCGTGGATCTGCACGACATCTTACAACATAGATTAACTGGTTAACAAAATGAAACTTTTCAAAAGAAAGTCAAAATCTCCAGGGAACCATCAAATTCTAATTCACATCATGAGTTCATTCCTTGTTATGATAATTGAAAGTGCTATTTTAGAAATACCTTTTCTCATAGCAGGGAAGTACATTTGTACTGGCCATGCCCAGTGACTCTTCACAGTGAAAATTAGACACCAAATTTCTTTCCTGAGCAGAGCCAATTAAAGCTGCCCATGAAGTCAGTTTTGTAGCATATTTATTGAAGGGTCTCAATAATCTTCCAGCGTTGCTGGCCAGAAAAGAGCATGATATATAATGTATGCAGCTACTTGGGAGCTGGGAGGCAGAGTCTATTTGTGTGAGACAGACAGTTCTGCCTGCAAACCCTTAAGTTGCAGATCTAGTAAATGGCTTGATTTTTATAGAAGTTTAAATTTTAGATTATCTATTGTAAGTTGCTATACAGGTCTATTGCCATGAGTTTCATGCGCTCATAGTATTTAGTCACCATAATCTTTGTCAACACAGATTAAAGAATTTACAGTGACTCATAACCATATGCTTTGTTTATTTTAGTTCTTCTGTTCACTTGTTTGTCCTGTTTTTTCAGCTTCTGTCTTCTTCATACAAGTAGAGAAGTTGCTACTACTGAAATGTTGCTGTTGCTAAAGATATATAATGATGTATACAGCATGTTAAGAGATTGACAAAAAAGTTCTGCACCACAGTTTTTGAAAAGAAGTATCTTGAACATGCACTCATTTTGAAATGCTGCATATTCTACAGCTATCTGTTGATAAGCAGGGCCTGTGCTTTAATATTAAATGGTGTTCATGCACCACATGCTTGTGCCCAGGACTCTGATTCAGAAAAAGATCCCTTTTTAGGTTGACCCCAGAGGTTTCCTAAATGGAGCTCATTAGTGACCATTTGGATAAGGATTATCTTTCAGTATATGAGTTAAGTTTTATCTGTCTCCTCTTTGGACAGTAGGAGCATCTGAGAACCTACTGAGAACCCTTTTTGTATGACAGGAGTCTTCTCTTGACTTACAGTCCCATTTTTTCATCTGAAATGAAGAATCATTTCTATGACCTGTGTCTGCCTTCTCAATTCTATTTGAGACCACTGTATTTGTGTTTGTATCCAGGTTAAACTGCAACCTTTTGAGCTTTGTGCAAGTAGATCTAAGAAAGATTATGGTTGGCAGCAGCAGCAATAAATAGCACTCCTAAGAGTAAATTCTGATTTAAACAAAAAATCACATGTTCTTCCTTCAAAGTCAGTCACAAATTAACAGCTGTAAATTCATTACCAAATTAAGACATCAGTTGTCCACTGGCAGTACCTTATCTCAGATATCATAAGCAGCCTGATATTTTAGAAAGACAATGTTCTTATGTATATTAACTACTCAGATACCAGATCTTACAGCAGTCTTTTCTAAGCTGTCATCCTGCAACTGCATACAGTGAGTTTGTAGGGTTTTGTTCCATCTAATTTTAAATAGTTCATATAATTTGGGCTTTTCCTTCTGTTGGACTGCTGTTATAATCAAGTAGCTCTCACTGTTGGACCAGTATATGCTATACTCTGAAATTTTCTTTGTCCAGTTAGCAAATACTCCAAACATGAAGGCAGTCTAGCATAACAGAAGGTATTTCTAGAACTTAAAATGGCATTTTAATTATCAGTAAAAGAGAGTAGGACCATGAAAAGAAAAGATCCTTGATAAAGTACAGGTTGAGAGTATTTTTCTTCTTTGATAGCACACTACTTCTGTTTTCTTCACAGTATCTTTTTTCCCTTTGCATCGTTTCTTCTTTCAAGAATGACAACTTTTATTACCTATCATGAATTCTATTTATTTGACAGTAGTTGCCTTTGAATGAAGTTCATAGGTAGCTGTATGCTAAGGACAAGGAATAACAGATACTGTTCATTGTTCCACCATTCCTTTCCAGTTACTTCCCTGCCAGTTTTATTTTAACTGGTAAGGAGTCTGAGGCTCATGACTTCTATTATTAATCTGAGTGTTAGAGTGGCTAGGGAGCGGTGAGTAGTCTGTACTGTACCTTATTTAAAATAAATAAACTTTAAAACTTTTTTGTGCAAGCTTGCAAAGAGGTACTGCTCAGCCATGAGCAGAACTGCAACATCTGTGCTTGGATTTTAAGCAGATATAAAGGTATTAAGAAACTGAAACAAAACACAGAGGAAAATGGAGAAACAAGTGGAAGAAAAAGGCTATTAATGGGGAAGGGAAGACTCCTGACACCTTTGCAGGTGCGCCCATACGAGGGAACTTTCTCTTAAAAGAAGGCAAGCAAAGATGAGTATCAGCAGTCAGATGATAAATTTAGATGTAATGGGATTAAGGCAAATATACACTTCTTTTCAAAGTCAGGAACAGCATGGCTTTAGTTCTGAGAAACATCTAGTTACCATCTTCCATCCATATGAGCAGCTGTGGCGTGTTGTGGCTAGTGGGGCACAAGGCTGCTGAAGCTGAGAGTCCAAAGCCATTGCTGGCTGCAGGGAACTGCACAAGGCTCCTGAAGGCAGTGTAGAGTAGTCGGGTCTGTGCTGCACACGGAAGGATCATTTTGAACAGAATGAAGCATGAAACAAGCCTAGAGGGGGTTAAGCTGTCATCCTGGGCCATTCCCTCAATGTCATGGTTAGGCAAATCTGGGGACAGAAAAACGCCTCGCCTCCTTTCTGATGGCACTGAGCCTTTGCTGTGCAACAAGGAGTGCTTTGGTTTCTGGGCTTCTGCCTGCTCCTTCCATTGTTAATCTATTCCAAGTCAGGGCAATGTTACCTTGCCTCATTCTCTTGGTGACAAATTCCTTTATTTTCAAATTCTGCAGAACTTGTCAAACCTCATATTTCTAGGAGTCCCTAAATTTGCTGGCTGTGGAAAAAAATGTCTTATTTAATATGTCTAAGCAGCAGTAAAGTAAATTCTTTCATTGTGACAAACTCTGGAATCTTCTTAGTTATTCTCTACTTGCAACATTTGCTAACACTTGTTACCCATTTTGTAATAACAGGAATTCAGATGTCATCTGGCAAGGTTTTTTCTTTCTGTGCTTCTGGTAAAACCTTAATGCATTTTGAGGTTTAGATATATTAGTGTATATACAGTAATGTAGATTGTAATTTATATCACTTACTCAAATCAGTACTGCAGGCAATCTACTGGAGCAGAAGAAAGGGTTGTCTTTGAAATAATTTATTTCCAAAAATTTAGTTAACATGTAAAGATTCTTCACTCCAGGAAACACATAAAAATATTCTAGAAAATGCTGCTTTCAAGAATTTACTTTTCAAAAATGTCTCTTTCAAAGCCAAAGAGCTGTACATTTTGGAAAGGACATTCCTCGCTACCTGAAACGATGAAGACATATCCATGATACTTGAAAGAATTGTATGTGCTGAAAGGACTGGTTCCTGGCATTGTGGTAAAAGTCTGCTGGGCTCATTGGAATTCACTGAGGAACTTTTCTTGCACTCTCTTGCTTTTTGTGATAAGAAATATTTGATAAATTACAAGCTTAAAAGAAGGCACATTTGCTTTGGAAAGGTTTCCCTTTATGTTTGGGTCCTCTTTTTTTACTGCTTATCAGTCTGCAGCATTTTTATTGATGACTCTACTTGCTCAGCTTGTAAATAAGAAAGAAGAACTAGGGGGCTTGGCCAACAGAAAAACTGACTTGGGAGGCAAGTAAAAAGGCCTTGGTTCTTGAAAATAGCAACAAAGGGAAAAAGGAAATGTGTTTAATAAGCTTAGTCACAAATTAATTAGCATTGAATTATCAAAAGATCTTGGACTGAAGCCTTCAACAATGATAATTTACTGTGCAAAATATATCCTTTTCTCATCGCAAAATATGCATATGCTTGTTAGCGTTCACATTTGATTGTAAATGGTCTTTAGAAGATCTGTGTTAGTTAGATGTGACTTGCTGGTTAAATCACACTTTCTTTTCTTTGCTGACTAGCAGGACATGTGGCATGCATCTCTCCTAGATTAAAAGACTAAAACCCTGCAAATAATTTTGCCAGGAAGCTCTGTCATGCAAGTACTTCTTGGCAGCAAATGCATGCATGGCATGGGGATGGCTGATGTAAATTCATCTGGAAATTTGAATTCACACTGACAGTAATGCTGTTATCTTACTTGTCTAACATTATTAAGGGAACAATCCTTTTCAATATGCGTTCTGCTGGGTGTACACAGAACTTTCTGTCATGTGGAATGAAGCATAGAAAATGCAAGCAGATTTCAAAAAAGTTTAATATTCCCCTCATTAAGCTAATTTTCATATTAAAACCCCCACATGTTTACAAGAATCATTCCTATGCAGAAGGACTTTAATTTGGACATTAATGTCAAAGAGACCAGCCTGCATATTTAACTTTTCCCTTTCTCTACAGCCTGTGTTCAAAGCAATGTAAGTTCAATGACCAGAGCAAAATTTCTCCCATGTTGGTAGTTCCAGTGTGCTCTGCGAACACCTCCCTGCTGAAGACAGACTGTTCATTCTCCTGCCTCTGGGTGCTCTGCAGCCTCTGCAAAGCTCCCAACGAGAGGAGCAGTTTGCCTCATTACCATGAGGACCTTTTGTCACCAGGCTGAGTGCAGGACACCACATGGTGATCATGCAGTACTTTGAATTTAAGAGCTGAACTAGGTAGGAGATGATGCAGAGCTTGAAATCTTCTGTCAATTTGCTTAGTCATTCAGCCTATTTCATTCAGCCCTTTACCTTTCTATGACAAAAGTAGCTTTAAAAATTTATGGTCCTAAGGTATCAAGTCTCCTGGAATGTTCATTCTAGCACTTAGGAGAACACTTTTGCAACAGCATGCTAACAAAAAAATATTTAGCATATAAAGCACTGTTTTTCAATGCTGTCTTGCTTAATTTAAATGCATTTTATGCAGGCAGAAATTGCATCCCTCTGTATCAATTTGTGCTGCATGTGACACACATAAGTATTGAATCTGTCTGGGAGGGACCTGTGCATGCCCTCAATAAGGGGCTTCAAAAATAATATTAATAATTTGAAGTGGTGACTTTGAGGATGTTTTGTGCTTCTTTGAGGGTGTTTTTAAACTTAATTATTTTCAAATACTTTTTTTTCCTTCCTGTTTTGATAACTCTCCTGTTTGCTGTTATAAAACGTTCTTTCATTCAGCCCTGAAATCAATTATGCATGTTTACTTTAAAATCAGAACAATGCACCCTCAGATTTCAGCTCTCCTGGCTGTTGTTAGTTTACAATATGTAGTCACCTCACAAAGACTGCAAAATGCCACTCTCTGTGGAGATCTGTTCCTGATTGTTCTACCATCAGAGTGTTTCCTTTCAAGGGGAAAAAATAGGAAAAGGATTAGGACTAAACTCACTGATCGTAGAGCAAGGTTATAATGTCCTGAGGCCTGTGTAACATAGCTGTTTTAAAATTACTTGACCATTCTATTCTGAAAAAAAACTATATAAAATTTTTGCAAAGTTTCTGAGAAAGTAATGACCCATTTAATCTAAAAAGAATAACTTATAATTCAAGGAACAGTGAGAGAGACTTTGAATAATCAGTTATTATGTTCCTGTAATGCTTGACTGAAAAATGGGACTTTTTCTTAGCTCTATAATTCTTGCTTAAAGGGGTTTAGCATTATGCAAGACTCTATTTCTAATATTAAATATGTTACATATATTCCAAAGAAAGATTCTTGCAGGAAGACTGTCAAAAGATGGAACAAACTAGCTTCTACTTTGGCAGAGATGCTTTTAAAGTCAGAAAAGGGATTTAACTAAAATAGGGCTGCATAGTGTTATTAATTTCTACACAAGGTTTGTAGAAAGTCCAAAAGATAGCAAGACCGCTTGCCTAAGACCAAGTCTGCTGGTCCATTCTGATATCTCAAAATTCTGCCAGACCTTCCTTTATAATTCTAATTTAAAAAAATAAAGAAAAAGTAAAAAACAAGCAACCCAAACAACCAAAACCAAAAGCAACCCAAAACCAACCAACCAACAAAAAACCCAAGCTAAACCAAAACAAAACAAATCAGCAGGGGGAGCTTATTCCTTGGGTGAGTAAACATGCTTCAGGTAAGTGCTTCTTGGATTCTAATGGACCCACTAGAAATTCCAAGCAAGGTACTGTGGTGCCAAAAAAGCTCAAAAGTCGTAAAGAGTTGCATAAAACTCATCACAACTTAGACCAGGCATAAGGGCAGCAGCAAAGCAAAAAGCTGAAGTCATTTCTAATCTGTCCTTTGTTTCTGGGAACTTCCTTTGGGTCATACAGACCTCTGACTGTTGCTGTGCCATGAGTGGGTGGATGTCTCAGGAAAGCAAATGTGTCCTCTGTGTGTCTTCACAGAGGCACAATATTTGCTGCTCCCATCCTTAGGAGTGCAGTTCTGTACTATTTTATGTTTTAGAGGTCCCATAGAGCACAAAGCATCTGACTTTTTGAGGTCTTCTTCATTACTGGTAACATTCAGGGTGGTTAAAATAGAAAAAGGGAGATGCTGCTGGAGTTTGGTACTTTGTTTAGACCTTGCTTTAGGAATGCACCAAACACAGAAAAGGAAATCAGGAACTATTACACTGATGAAAGATTTTTAAGGATCATCAAAACTGCACATTTTTTCAACTGCACTTTTTTTTGTTGCCAGAATGCCTGAAAATTATGACCCTTGCTATTCCAATATTCTCCTACTGCTTGTGAGGGAGACTCTGCTTAGAGCCAGTTGCTGAAAATAATCTCTTTGGGGTAGGCATCTTATGTGAACAGCCCAATACTACTCCATGCATTTTAATGTCAAAGTGCTCTATTTCTCCTTTGCAGATTTTGGTAATTATAGTAGGCTGCAAGGCTATGTAAGAAAGGCCAACTGCACTAGTATAAAGGGCATGATTCCAGCTGTTTGTAAGGTTCTCTCAAAGGCAAATTAATATTTTAAGAAAGAATATTTTTACAAAATGTTCTACAAATATTGGTCCCATTCTTCCACTCCAGTTTGTATCTGAATGATTCTCTTTATCATAACATCTCCCTAATTATGTCTCCACACACCCAGACGGGTAGGTCAGAACTATATCCTCTCTCTGTAATAGACTAGGGTGGGATTCATTGATCTGTGGTTAGTTTCTGTACAGGAAGGTATGTTTAATGGGGTCTGCATGGTAGCTCTTGTCTGAGACAAAAGTAAGGAAGACTTTGCAATGGCAGTGGATTTCTGGGCTTCATGGCCCTGGCCTGGGAAAGGGCTTATGATGCTGTAACTGAGGAGGAGGCCCCCTAGCTCATGAAAACTGGAAACAAGGTAAGTAAAAAGGGGACGGAGGAATTTGATGATGATCTGTTAACTCAAAAGTGACAGAGAATATAGAACGAACAGATTTGTGGGAAAAGGGATGTTGGTAGCTGGGAATGTTTATTATCCAAGTGAAACCTTCCTCTCCAGAAATCTCTAAATCTTTCCAAACTGGAAGGAACAGACTGGGGATGGACTGGATGTACTTGCGCTGTTCTTACTCCCTTTGGCTAAGCACTTGGTGTCAGAAATAGGATCCTACCCTGCATAGACCCCTGTTCTGCTATCCTATCTTCAGGATAACCATTTTCACAATCCTATGTTATGTTCATTCCTCAGCAGTCTTAGGACAGCTGAAATTCCCCAAATGGTTTAGCTGCTGGTACTTTTTGCCAGAATTAATTGCCAGCTTATGTTCTGACTGTGAAGGCAGTGCTGTGGTACAATGTGAGTATAACTGGTTGTTACATTAAAACACACCTGAAAGAGACACCTGGGTTCTTTTTAAAGCTGTCTTGATGTCCCACATTATAATAAAGTAAATATTTGGTGCACTGAAGTTTTCTGTTAGATTGTTCCCTGTGCAGACAGATTTTCTGTTTGTCTCATCAATAGAGAGAACTGGATGAGGGTTTTGCATTAAACTGTTTGTTCAGCAAAGGTTTTTCTCTCCTCCCCTTTATGAATGGCCTGGTAATGACTTCTGATATTTGTAAAGGGATTTATCACTCACAAGTAGTTTGATTTTTCAAACATGGACAAATGTTTGAAGATCACATGTGATGGTGATCTTTGATAGTTGTGTTTTTATATGTGTGCTCGCATATAAAAAGAGGAAGAGAGGAGAGATAAGAGGAAAGAGGAGAAGGTAACAATCATTCTTACTATAATTTTTACAGGAATAAGGGTAGTAGGAAATGGACTGGATTGCTCAATGTGTTTAGATCTTAGATTTCTTTCAAGATCCTTATTTGCAATATACAGCTGTGGAGAAATGTCTTTGCTTAGTTATACTTAGTTATATATACATTAAATGGCTTTGTGCCATTTTCAGAGTATATCTTGTGAACACCCATCTCAGGCATTGTGACACTTGAAGAGGGTAGCTTTGTTCCCCATAGGAGAGACACTTTGCTGCCTTGTCTCTTTGTATAATCACTGAAGATTTTTTCAGAGGTAATTCCAAAGGCTTGTTGTGCAACTCTGTTCCTCTACTTGTTACAGGGCTTGCAAGGGTTCCTCAGGGGTGAAGAGAGACACGAGAATCTTGACTCCATGATCAGAAGGCTGATTTATTAATTTATGATATATATTACATTAAGACTATACTAAAAGGAATAGAGAGAAAAGTTCAGAAGCTGCTAAGCTAAGAATAGAAAAAGAATGAATAACATCGGGGCTCTCTCTGATCTGTCCCCGAGAAAGGCTTGTCTTTGATTGGCCCTTAATTGCACACAAGCAACATGGGCCAATCACAGGTGCACCTGTTGCATTCCACAGCAGCAGATAACCATTGTTTACACTCTCTTTCTGGGGCCTCAGCTTCCCAGAAGAAGGGAAAATCCTAAAGAAAGGATTTTACACAAAAGATATCTGTGACATCTACTGATTGCTTAGGAATCTGAACCAGGGCCAAATAGAGCAGAGTGGAAATGTTAGTCACAGGGATGTGCTTGTGTTCAGTGTGAACATTTGGGTTCTTTCAATAATCAGAACACTGAGGCATCTTCTGAGCATGGATGGGACATGAAGCAAGAGGTTGTGAGTTTTTGCAGAGCTGTCCAGTAGTTTGCCCATGTGGGTTCTGCCCATGTGGCAGACATGGATTATCAGCTCTCTGCAGCTGTTGTCCTGTTCAAATTTGCTGCTTAAGAGGTGCCTCCCCCTTGATGACAAGAGCACAGCCTTGGTGGGTTTGACAGCACTCAACAGCTCATTCTGGGCAGTGATGGAATTGGAAATACGAGAATTGAGGGCAATCAGGACCCTGTCCTATACTCTGGTGTTCAGGCTGTTGTGACAGTAGAGGACATTTTCAAGGTATTGTTTTGCACCAAGGGTTATCTGTCCATTTTTCCTATGGTTGTCTCTGGAAAAGGCATTCACAGTATGAAAGAAAAAGAACAAGTGCTGAACATAGAGCTCCCTGCATCTCTAGGTAAATGGCACAAACTGTGTTTGATGCCAGCCAGGGTTTCATGGAGGGAAGAGTGGACACCATATGCCATCAAAATACCATAGTCTGTGGTAAATCAGTAATATTAAGTGTTCAGAAATCTCTCTTTCACTACTACTGCTTCTGGAAGATAAGAAAAGAATTTGTTCTAATAATAATTAAACACATGTCATGTCTTGCATGTGTCATGCATTACAATGCAAAGTGACTATATTTTTATATTGCCTTTCAAAAATAATTTCGGTATTTTTATTGCTGTGCCTTTGACATGACCATGCACAGATAGCTGTGGCTTGGGTACCTCAATTTAGCCAGAATTATTTGGGGTTTGAATTTTTTTTCCTAATATTCCTTGGACTTTCTCATTGAAAATTAAGAAGACCTATATTTTTGTTCCAATAATTTTCAAAACTAAAAAGACATTTTTGTGCTTTAACGCTCCACTTGGATGCTAACAGGCAGACAATGTTATTTTATTCATAAACAATGGGAAATCCATTAAGATAAATGGTGTTTTCTGCATACTAGAAGATGATGTGTTTAGCTATACCAAATAGTGATAGATGACACACTTTTGTTTCAAGGTAATTAATAAATGAATAAAGAATATCAAAAGTTATATGGAAGTTCTTTTGTATTTATAGACATCTATTGCAATCTACAAGGGTGGAAGTTTTTCAAAGGTTTGCAAGTAATTCCACAGTGTACCCAATCTTTTCAGTCTTGGAAACACATTGTGTGTTAATGCTATTATTATGGAGTACTTTGTCTTAAATCAGAAGTGTCCAAAGGCCTCTCAATGTGTATCATTAACAGTTACTTCAAACTTTCCCAAAAATGTGGATGTTTGTAGCTAGTCAGGGCAAACCGTGTGACATACATTGGTAAAAGGAGGTACCTTGTATTGTGAAAAACTGACACTTTTAAGATATTCCAGTTTGTCACTACTTGTGCATGTATAGGTGTGGCAGATAGCTGGTCTTTCTCTGATGTTACACCGCATTACATGTAAAAATATGCCGGCAAGTTCTCAGAAACAGAGAATTAACACATGAGTTTTCCTGTCCTTACTCCCACTGCCATCTTCAGAAGGAGCCCGGAACTGGAAAAAAGCATCAAAATGAAAGGAGAAGGGAACTCATCACACACACCCTACATCCTTAGTAGAAATCTGAAATTGTGTTGAAGGTGTAAGGTAGAGGATTAGCTTAGTTCTGCTGGGAAGGAGCAAGGGTGGAAGGAAAGTTTCTGGGTAACAGTCGTTTTCCAGAAAGGAGTCAAGTGCTGGGCTGGTGAACCAAAGTTGCAGTTTGCAAAGACTTTTTCCTCTGTGCAGAGAAGAGAAACCTCAAGGCAGGATGCAAGACATGTTTCTGCATCTTGCTCTGAGAACATACTTAGCAATGATATTTTTGTGTTGTGAAACTCTGCACTACTGTACATGAGAGATTTAAGGGTAGAAACAAAAAATTGAATACTTTTGATATATTAAAAGCTATCTAATGTAATCACTGAAGTAGAATCAATGTATACAGTACTCACCTTATTCTATGGGATAGAAAAATGCCTAGGCAGCATGAATATAGCAATACTGGTTGGTGAGGAACAAAAAAAAACATGATGTAGATTCTGACAGAAAACAGTTTCTGACCAATGTAGCAAAAGCAGCTCTCTCTGAAAGACTTGGAAGACTTGATACATCAGCCTTCCACTTAATGAAATAATTATCTATCTCTGAGCTACTGCTTTCAAGCCAACTTTATCTTGCTAGGAAGACATGTGTATATTAATATATATTTGCATACATTCTATGACTCATAGAACAGCTGGTGGTTTTTTCTGAAGCAATAATTGAACAAAAATGGTTTTCATCAGTTGCAGTTGTGCTGTCCAGTGCAGTCATGGGGCAGGTCCTGGGAAGGCCAGCTGTGCTGTGCATTTTGTTTCCACTCCTGTCACAGACATGAGAAGTGCCAGAGCTGAGAGCAGTAAAGCTGTGCTGTGCACACACATGCAGACCCCTGACTAACATGTATAGAAAATGCTTAATGCAGTTTCCCCTTGAAACTCTGATTTCGATGCAGATGATCTACTGAGAACTCACAGGAAGAAGCCAATAAAAAATATGCCTGAAGGGATGATTGTTTATCCCTTGTTGACATGGGTTGGCCTAGAGTGAAAAGAGGACCATGCACAGCAGCTTTCAGCTTGCTTTAAAAGGTCTGCTAAGAAGGAACAACTTCTCTGTAGAACTTACATGCAGTACTTAGTGTAGCAAAACAAACCTGCCTATGTCAGAATTGTATTTGTTCTTGCTAAGTATTACCCTCTTAGAGGTAGATGGCTCTGTGAATGCAGCATCCACCCACATGGCAAAATCTCCTTCACTACAAGTTGGAATGCCCTTGTTTAACATCAGTACTGTATTAACTATGCTGGTACACAAATTGCTTCTCTGATACATTTGGTCATTTTTATATTTAGAAGTATGTTAAAATTCTGACTGAGAACAAGCCTTCTCTTTCAGCTTCTAAAATTAAAAGTCTTGTTAAAAAAACTTGTTTGTTTTCCTAACCTAATTAATTGGGATTCTTCAAGACAAATAAAAGAAAAAGTATGTTAGTTTATGCACAACTTTATGCATCAATAAGTAAATCAGAGGGAGTGCCATGAGGTAATTTAAAATATTATTTCAGTTGAACTAGAAAGTCTCAATAAGCTGAGAGAAAATTGAGACTGATCTTTACAAAAGAAAAAACATAAAATTTTAAAATCTAATCTTTACTTCACTTTTGTATGTGTCTATTTCTCATACTTCTGTGGAAAGAGAGTCTTTACCATCCTCTCAGACAATATTGCTTAGATTTTACTCAGTGGGATATGTGAGTGATAAAACATAAATCAGCAGCTGCTAAAGCAAGAAGGAAATGCTAAAGGCAGGTGAGTGATCCATCAATAGCAACAGTGGCATCAGATACTGTCTTTGCATATAGTATTGAAGATCTGTGTTAAGGCAGAGAAAATAAATCTCCGGAACATGGATGAGGTCACTGTGGCTTTTTCCAGAGCTGCTGGTTTAAAACCTCTGTCTGACAACAAGCCAGAAATCATTAATTTGGCCAGTCCACAGCCCATCACATAGGTGATGTTTCTCTCAGCTAAAAAAATGCAGTAGTCCCATGTGAAAAGTAGATGCTGACAGAGAGGGAGAATAGAAGCCCAAGTGCCCTAAGTCAAGTCTTTATTGACATCATTAAGGTCATGAGAGAAGAAAGAATTGTTGAAACCCCTAATATGGGAGAAGAAAGAATTGTTGAAACCCCTAATATAAAAGCTATGCTGTTGGTAGATATTTTTTTCCCCTTGTGTTGGTGAAGGCAAGTTTGTAATTAGCTATGTGTTTTATCACAAATGATTGGTAGAAGATTACCCCTACAATTTTGACTGAAATCAGACTGGATGCTGTTAATCTGATACTTGTGCAGTGAGGCCAGACATTAAGGTTACTGGGAATCAGACAAGTATAGAACACTGTCATTTCTGTGTGTTGCTGAAAGCTCCCTATACTGCTAGTGGATCAAATACAGGAGAGGAAATTCTAATGCAGCAAAATTGTCTTGAGTTCATTGTCTGAAATACAGTCAGGTTTAGGCTGGTCATTTTCTGATCACTTCCTAGGCATTTTGGGTTTGTTATTTAAAGAGGGGCTTTGAAGTCAGCTGCGTACATTCTCCAAGAGTTTAATTTTATTAAAAGTCTATGGTTAGATAGTCCCTCAGATATCAGCACTTTGGGACCTCCATAGGTGACTGCCACTTCCTTTCTCCCTGGCCCAATTAGTTCAGATCTGCTGGAGTGCTGCAGGGATCCTGCTACCTTCATCTCTTCTGAGGAACAGCGACTTAAATGTAACAAGGATGGAGGACTTGAGGGAAGAAAGAGTATTTTATATTTGTCCATATTGTCATTAATTTCCTCTAACTAGGGTTGAAGTGCAGAACAAAGGTTCTTGGATGCGAGGATGCAAGTGTGAAATGGTGTTAAAAGTAGCAGCTGAGTATTTAAAAAGAAACAGAATGATATAATTTGCAAAGCTGCTTAGATGAATTGCTATCCATTGATAACTTTTCTATTTCCGTCATATTTGTCTGTATTTTTCAGCAGTTGCAGTATTTTTTCTTGGGCCTTAGAAATATCTTTTGGGGCAAATCTTAGCCTCTCATCTCTGAGGTCATCTGCAGGTTTCCTGAGGCTGCTATTGTATGAATAATCAGTTGTCTCACTTAAGAAATTCTCTTTGTTGTACATCATTAAATGCTGACTCCTGCTGCTGTGACAGATTGCTTTGCAGGAATCTACAAGGGGAGTTGTCTCTGATGTTAACAGTGAATCTTTGCTGTGGAACAAAAGAATATGCTGAAGCAAGCACGAGATAATTTTAATTTTTAATATTTTAACACTGAAAAATAATAAAGGATGAAGCTGGTCAAAGTGTACCTATTTTGAGATCTGTACTCCAAAAAGTGAAGAAGGGCCTCTAGGGCACTTTTGAGTAATTTTGTGCCTAGGAATATTATTTGTTGCTCCCATCAAGGCAGTAGTGAGATAGTAATTTGGCAAGGAGAAGGGGAAAATACAATGGACTAGCTCAGAATTCACAATAAGAGCATCTTGCTATAGGTAGCCTGTAGATGAAAGGAAAATGCTTCTTTCCAAAGCATGAGTGATAGCTTCTAGTGAAGCACAGTAACCTGAATGACCTGAAGTTTTGTTCTTCTACCTCGGCCTTTTTGTCATTAATTCCTTCCCCAGATATCACCCTGACCACTGAAGGTCTTTGCTAACTCTGTGCTTTAGGTACTCAAGAGCATCATGTCTAACAGATGTCTTTGTGAAAGGTTTTCCAGCTAATCTTCAAAAACCAGAGGTATTCCCAGTAGTTCCCTCTTTCTCTCTCTCTGTATCCAAATACCCTGTAGCCAGCATCTTGTGCCTGTTTGGCCATTTTCTGTCTGCTCTCAATATGCAGCCACCTTTCTCTGTTTTCAAGATTTCCTGCTTTCTTTGCTAATCTTGAAAGAGCACCGAAATGGGCAAATCTTGTGCCTATTTTTGTGTGTAAATAGATTTGAAACTGTGACCCACCAGAATAAGTTTTTATTCTGCAATGCTTTTAAACAGTAACCATTACATACCAATGTGAATCCATTTGAAATGGACTCCAGTGCTGGACTCCTTCCCAGGCTATGTCATGCCATCAGGTTGGCATACAAGATCTTGCAGTGCCCTGCGTCTGAAACGCACTGTCAGTGCTCTTTTTGTCCTAATGACTGTTTTCTGTCTTGCAACTTACTTTGTGTGTGTGTTTTGTTTCAGTCTGTTTGTTCCTGTGTCATTTGTAACAACATCTCTTGTTTGTTTTCACATTTGGGAACTGCTTTCATAGCTGGTATGGTGAGGTGATGCTCATGGCATGGCAGCAATGGTCGCCTGAATGAGGGACTTGCCAGTGGTGACTCTGCATCATCGCAGATAGCAGAGAATGTTGTTGTCTCATTCTATTTAGCTTTAAGTCAGTCCATGTTCTATCTAAAGCTCCTTGGTTTGAAGAAAATTTGGTTCTGCTGAGGAGGAAAAATGGAAATACCTTCATTCAATGTGTATGTTTCCTCACCTGAAGCCCCTTGGCTGGATTTTCTACTGCACTGTCACAAACCCCATCAATCTCTTCAATTTCTTCAGAAGGAAGAGAGGATTTGCAGGTTAACCAGCTGGAAACGCAAATATGGATAAAACCAGACATACAGAAGACAGATGTGGACTTTTCAGAAATTCTTAATGCAATACAAGAAAGTAAGTTCTTCCTTGGATGCAAAATTGTGTTTACAGTAGAAGATTCAATTGAGATGTATTGAAATTATGACTGAAGGCAGACACAAAGTGATGAACTGAATGATAAGTATCTATTATTAAAATCTCTCAGGAAGTTCAATGGATTATTGGAAGCTAGTAAGAAATCTTTTACTATCAGAGAAGTCATAGAAAGATTTGAATTGCTGTGTGCCAAAGAATTCCAGCAGTATATATTTTCTATGCAGTCATAATCAGAAATAATAAGATTCCTGGTAGTTTATTCAATGCTTTGCACTCCTGAGTAGCTGTGTGAACTAATAATATTATTAAAATGCTGCAGCTGGGGTTTGAATAGTGGATTTGAAGTTCCAGTTCTTCCAAAGTTTTGGGCTGTATTCACATTTTTGCACCCGGTATTTTTTGGGAGAGTTATGAGGTTGTCACAACAAGTGAAGGTCCGTGTGTCTTAGATGCTGCACAGAATTATCTCTTTTTATGTGTAATGGGCTGTGGACTAAGAATTAATTGGTTCCCTCTTCTTAAGTCCAACTGTGGAATGATATCAACACTTGTGCTAGAAGTAGAGCTACTCTTGTTAATAACAGTGGAAGACACCCCCCCTACCCAAAACAGATGCAATTCTGGAATCCAATAAAATCTGGAATTTTGAGAATTTTTCCTAATAGTTTGAAATTCTTATGCAGGCTGAGAGTCAAAATGCAAGCCATGGCTTGCTGGCTTCCTTATTTTCCAGTTTGATTTTCAACTGGGTGTTTGGTATAGCAATTTTCTAGAGTGAGAAACAGCAGCTTGCATTTTAGAGTGCTAAAGGATGAATAAGAATGTATAAAAACCCAGACTCTGCCTCATATTTGCCACAGGAATAAAGAACCACACCGTGGTAGAATCAGGCTGTTTAGTGGTGGTACTAGTTTGGGGGAGGAAGGAAAATGCTCAGGTTAGATAATGGGGGTAATAATTTGAAATTGAATCACCTTATTACTTAAGCTACAAGTTTAGGATAAATTCCATGTTTTCTGTTGTAAAAAGCTTTTCCTGTCAGAAATCATAATGTTAGGTTTTGTCTTCTCCCTTCTCCACACTAGCACAGCCCAGGTTTAGGCCTGGGGGCAGTCAGGATGCAGACTGGAGAGGCTGAAAAGGCACTGCAAAGTCTTTCAGAGGTGAATAGACAAGAGGGTTAAATACGGATAAGCAATTTAATCTTGGAGTGTTTCTAGAATTAACATTTTGATTTACGGATTATTCACAAGCCATTTGAGAAGGATGCAGCTTTTACAGCTTGGGAGAGAGTGTTTTTCCTTTATCCAGGCACAGGTGCTGTGGGGAAGTTAATCTCTATGTCCTTTAGCTACATCTCCTTCATCAAAGACAGAAGGAATTCTGTACAACCCACTTTGCAGAGGCTTGTTGTGTGCCATGGGGGGTGTTGTCACCTGCAGTCTGTTGCAAATCCCATCTAATTGGGATAAACATATCTAAATATTCCTTCTAGGGTGGTTGTTCTAAACAGTCAATGTTACTTTTATTCCCAGGTTTTAGCATTGAATGATGCTTTTAGAAACCAAATAATTTTTTCTCTTGCTAAAATAAGCTTGAAGTATTGCTCTTCAGCTAGTATTATCCAAAGTGAAAATATACTTGATGGCTTGGTGGGACTTCTGCTCATAAAATGACAACGAACAGAAGCATGACTCTGAGCATGTTTCCATCTTCTCACACAATAACACAGTCAGGTCCCAATTTTTAATGAAAGTTCTTATTTTTAGGGACTTCAGTTTCAGCATCCACCTTCAGAAAGTTAAAAGAGTTCTCTTGTTTTTTGAGTCCTACTTTATAGCAACATCTTGATCTGAAGTGACTTGTGGACCCACTGAGATGGTGTGTGGTCTCCTGCTCAGAATTTATCAGCATCCAGTTTCTAGAATATATAGTTCTACTACATTTGAGATAAAAAATATTTGTATACCCACTTTTTTTTTCTTTTATTCTTCAAGGGATTCTGAATTATCAAGTCATTTTAATTTTTATTTTTTTTTTTTGAAAATAGAGCATGAGGGGGAGAAAAGAGTTTGCATATTTATGGTGATCTAAAACCAGAGGGAGAATTCTTAATATCTCCTGTAGCAATGCATGTGCTGCTCTGTATTCCTGTTAAATTTCACTGCTTAAAAACACATGACTGTACAGTAGCAGCAGTCTGTCTCCCAAATAACATTTATGTATATAATAAAGCCATTATATATCATTCTGTTAAGGACATTTGTCGGTATAAGCACATCAGGGTCTGAGGGGAACAAGATGGAGCCCTGATCATCCTTTTAACAACATTTGGCTATGGAGGTGTTCAGTCCCTTGGAGTGGAAAGGCTGAGCTACCTACAAGAAGCAGGAGAGTTTTGTTGGAAGTACCATCACCATTACTAATGTAAAGCAAACAGGAATTGCTATATAAATTATCTGTTTGATTTTGTAGAACAGTATTTTATTAACTTATTTTTAAGAATATAAGGAGACTTGGGGTAGAAAAATTATCTCAGCAAATGTTGGGGGCCCATATTTTCTGTAGTGACCAACCAACATGCCAGTTGTCTGTGTATCTCTGATATAAACAATTTTCCACTGCAGGCAATCTGGACAAGTCCTGGTACCTAATTTCACTAACCAGATGAGAGTTGCTTCCACAAATTCTTCACTGCTGAGATGGATTGTACCTTAAAATTATCTTAAAATAAGATTTTTTTTTGGCTCCTCAAGTCCTCAGGATAATCCAGTAATTCTGTGTTTCAAGGCTACTGACACATTCACTGTCACACACACCAAACTCTGTATCTCAAAACATCCACTTAAAAACTATGAATTTTGCAACCCAAAGCATTACCAGCACTTCAAGAAGCAGCAATTCTAGTATCCCAGAGGCCACATCTTTTATATCAAAGCAATCTTAATGTCAGAACAAAGATAGTTTCAATTCCCTCGGGTACAGCGAACAGGCAAAACTTTCATTTTTACAGCTTTCATTGATGCTGTCTGCAACAGATAAATGTATCTTGAATAATCTTCAGAAAGCTTCACTATTTAATTATTTTTTGGGATTTTTTCCACACTTATTTTCAGATTATACTGAGGTTTTAACCATACACAGATTCAAGTGCCACTATCATGGAGGCACTGATGGGTTTCATTTCAAGTGAAGTTCAAGTAATTCAAAATGTTTTCTGTTTCAGTTATTCTTTCTCTTGAATACTGAGATTTATTTTTCTCATATGAACCTGTGCGCAAAATCTGGTCATGATCTACATCCACATTATTATCTGATGGGGTGGAATATTTCTAGTTGTGACTTTTGAAAGAGTAGGGACAGTGAAGGACATGAGGTTGGGCTGTGCTGTGGTTTGTTGTGGCAGTTCACCTCCCTTTTATAAGCATCTCTAGTATGGTTTTTGTGGACTGAAATGAATGAAGGTGGGAGAAAAATCTGCAATATTACTGCTACCTGTGCTACAAATTGGAATCTCCTTGTTGCCTTTAAAGCCTCTGCGGTTTCCCCTAGGACACTGAGGAGCTGCAGGCTTTCATCATATATAACTAAACAAGACCAGAAACTCAGAATCTCTCTTACAAACTATGGCGCTTAGCTTAGCACATTAGCCTATTATTTGGACATGAGGACTCCTCTGTTGTTTCTGGAACTTTTAGTCATTTTCCAAACAAAACTCTTGTAGTTAAGAATACAATGTCTTTCATTAACCTTGTCCCTATTTTATGCATGAAAATGAAGATGAAGGATTCTTGAATATTCTGATAGGGTTTTCTTTTTTTATTGCCTACAGATGTAATAATAGACTTTATTGCTGTAAATGACATGTACAAAAAGGGAGAAAACTTTTCCCCATGCTCATGATTGACAGGGAAAGAGTAGTATATTTAAATTGCAACATATGCCGGTTTTAAGGATGAATATTATGGATAAGACTCTCCTGCTTGTGAGCATGAAAAATAGGCCACCTGCAGAGACTGGGGAGTTGGTATCATCAGCGATTTTTTTAAGAGGACTCTGAAACTGGGCTATGACCCCTGAAGAAGGGAAAGGTGAAAAGGAGGTCACAAAATGTTCATGATCACTGGGAACAGTTAGTGGCTGTTAATTTCTGGCAGCTATCCAGTCTCTCCACAGTGGGGGAATGGATTTTTACACCTGCAGCCAGTAGTTGGAAATGGAACTAAGATGCTGCCAGCAATTAGAGCATTTCAGCTGTTACTATAGATTCTCACCAACAGGAATTACAATTGCCTGTTACTAAATTAGGGGAAATGAGGACAAGCAAAAGCAACAGGAGTTTATTGCACAAAAGAACAATGATTCCAAAAGTCAGTCAAGCTTGCAAGAAATGTGAATAAGGATACGGGTTTAGACTAATTTCTGTCAAGATTATGAGATATTTGCTCCCACTGTAGTCAGTGGAAGAGGCTCAGAAGCTAGGACCTTTGGAGGTGCCTTCTAACAGTTATAACTCTACTTTTGTAATTTTGGATTTTGTCTATGAGGCATGAAATTGGAGAGCTAAAGTCCATCCACAGCTGAAGCATTTTTAGTGATTCTCAGCTAAGGCATTTCTCTTCTCCTGGCACGCATCTCTTCTTTATGTTTTTCACCAGAACTGTAGTGCATGGAGTGCAGAGTGAACCTGCCTGCCCTGCTCCTCCCATCTGGCAGTTACTCCAGAGCTTAATACCTATACTTTTTGTTACTTTTTGTCAGGGTTGGTTTACCACAGCTTAAATCTGTAGATGTAAGCAGTTGCTTCAAGACTGAGGGCTGTGTGGTAGGTGGATCTGAAAATGTCAGATTTATATGCATCAAAACATGCCAAACTGTGAAAAGAGGAATATCTGCCCAGGTTTGTTTACTCAATGCCTTTCAAGAAACAGTATTTATTTAAGGCTTTCTGCCTCTGGCTGCCCCTCGGGTCTGTACAACTTTGAACGTCACACTTTGTATAGTAGGTTAAAAATCTGCCTCCTAAAAAACTTCCAGAGACAATACTAATCCAGAAGCTAGCCATTTAAGCCATTTGCCCCAAAAGAAGCTGAGAAGATAGCTATGGCTGTTTTATTGTGACAGCAGATTGCTTATTTTTCATCAGAGGGGCGTTGTGGTGTCCTAAATCTTTATGTGGCTCATTGATGAAGAAAGCATTCCAACAACACTTATCAGATTTTAAGATTAAATAGTATATAATTATACCAGAACTAAAAAGTGAAATTATTGATGGGTTACACTTGCTGTCTTCATTTGGTTCAGTGGTGGTTTGAATGTATATTTTTATTTTTGTTTTTTAGTAGCTAAGGATGTCAACATTTTTTTTGATGAGTTAGAAGGTGTGAACAGCCCTTCCAAAGATGATGATTCCCTGCTTCACCATGGTAACTTGACCAGTACTTCTGATGATGCCAGCAGGCTGGAAGTTGTGGGAGAGGTAAGGACACACAGAATTATTAAAACAATATTTATTCATGCCCATTATAAAGATGTAATAAATGTAATTTGGTTTAAAATCTCATTCTCTACATAAAATTATGTCTAATCTTTCCCATGAGAACTGGTTTCCCATTCTAAGATTATAATGCTGAAATATAAAATATCTCAAATTCAAAAGTTTTGATTTTATGCACCCTCACTGAAACATCTATACAAATCTAAGACTTCAATGCTTCTGAAAATGCTGGGAAACTTTTCCCTGTATCCATCCTTTAAGGGGAAAGAGTATGGAGGAGATTTTTCTACAACTCCCATGAGAAGCATTGGGTGTCAGTTATGACACACATTCCCTTCCAGTGAGGAACAATTATCACCTGATGGTGCATAATGGTGATTCAGAGAACATAATCCCTTTTAAAATCTGTCCTAAAGCAGGCAAAGTGTCATGAACCCATGATGAAAATTTGGGTCCTAATTTCTTCCTGTGATTTTTATGAAGAAAGGAACAATATGCCCTTTAATTTTGCCTCTCACTGCCCTGGATGTTATGGTTGTTTCCTCAGCAAGTGAAGGGACGAGGGACTTTTCTCCCTTCCTCCACCTCAGGAATGGAGCTATATCTAGGCACCTTTCTGGACTGGTCTGATGTTGCCTGCAAGATTTCCTGAGGAATTTTTGGCAGAGGGCTGACTGGAACAGATCAGAACTGGCAGGGACCATGCTAGTAATTAAAAAAGAGTGGAAAACCACAGGACCCTGCTGAGGGCCCTGCCCTGACCCTCTTTTGTTTACTAGTTTTGATAGAGTTTAGAAGAGGCAATTAGAGATTATCTTTTTCAAGAGCTAGAGGGTTTTGTGGTGCAAATTCTTTTGTGCAACACTGCTGAGGAGAGAGACAGAGATTTTCTTTGTTCTAGAAATTCAGCCCATAGAGAGCTGCACTCCTCGAATGTTTAGACAGATAATTAAAGCAACAAAATTCAGGGCACCCTGAATATGTTTGACCTTGCTCACAATTTCATCTTCTTTAATCATAGCTCTTCCTTAGCTTCCTGTAAAATGTACAAAGGACTCTCTTTGCCTTCTTGCACCATAATAGGCAAATCTGACACGATAGTCCCCTGCTGCATTTTGGGACCATGTACCATATGGTCTGTAGGAAAAAGGAACAGGTGAAAGGCACATGTCTTTTGTAAGTTAAAGAGGAAAAAATAACATAAAATGATCTGAAGGAGATGCTGCTTTTAATGTAATGATATTGAACAAACAATACCTCAAAACCTTTTTTTTTTTCTCCTAGATGTGTTCTTTTTTGGTTTTTTTTTTAAGAGAAAGGGAAAACCTTTGAGGAATATGAACAGATTTAAGGGGTCTTTTTGTAATCATAGCTGAGGAAAATAGCAATGTAGGTCACATATAGGTATAAGATGGGGGGAAAAAAGGTGAAAATTGAAAGTCTTAATGGGTCTTAAGGGATGCTGCAGCCTACCAAAAAGAGTTTCAAAGTACTTGGTCCCTGCTGAACTCTAGAAGGAAAAGATACACTGTTCAGATGTTGTATGGTTTGTATGGATATGTGTGGGTAAGCCCCTCAGCCTAAACCTCTCTTAGCATAAGCATGTATATGAGTCATGTGTGAATGCTGATGGTTCCCAGCTGAACACCTGAGAATATACAAACTGCTGTATTCCTTGGAAAACAAGTGCAAATTATACAATACATATTGTATTACAGCACAGTCATAAAGACAGACAGAAATGCTGAGCTTCTTGTTAGAGTGAAGTGTTCACTCTTCTACTTTCTTCCAGCATTCTTTTTTAGATGAAAGAATGGAGGTTTGACATACACGACTACATCAGGTTTTCACCAAAAACCAGTCAGATCTAGTGCTATATATTTTTTCTTCATCATTTTAGGAAAATTGAATTTTGATTTTGTTACACAGGTAAGGGAGATGCAATATCTGGAGGAAGGTAGGACAAATTTCTGTCCGGCATAGCATGAGCCAGAGTATTACAATACTTGGATGATGCACAAGTCCTGAAGTTGACACTGCTGAACCAGCCCTGACTGTCTCAGTATCATGTTAGATCCTCAGGAGTTCTTGAAAGTCCAGACTCAGTCTATAAAATTGCCTTAGAGTCTGCAACAGAGAGCCAGAGAAAGGGTTCCTTCCCAGAGGCTGTAACAGTGTAGTAGGGTTTATCAGTCTGGCTTTGACACACAGTGCTCCTAAAATGAAAAGGATCTTTAAGTATAGAAAAGGATGCCCAAGCTGCCTTTCTGAGAGAAAAATTACAGTACTGTAGCTGGTAGTCTTTCACACGCCCAAGAGAGGTAATTGTCCCCAGCAATCACATTTGAAGTCCAACAAGCCAAATCCCTTGGCTGAATCTCATAGGTACTCTTTAGTATAAGGTTCTGCATTCACTGATGAGTGCAGGGCAAACCAATTTTCTTCAGAGAAAGAAGAAACTTAGGAAGGGCCAAATCAATTTTTCCAGTGGAGTCATTCCTGCATGCGGAGAAGGACACACTCCTTAAGGCAGTCTCAGGATGGGTCTGAGTTCATATCAGGAGTGTACATTTGAAGTGGATCTCTCAGTTCCCCCTACCCATGATTTCTTTGTGGTCCAGAGCAGTGCAGGATTTTAAACCTGTATTCCTTATGGATGTAAATCCAGTGAGTCCTTCAGACCAGATTACAGTGGGCCCAAAGTGAGCCCTTAAGTTTACATGGCATACACAGCAGATCCTCAGCATGGATTGTTTTTCTATACAGCTCCTTTCCTACACTAAAACCACATATTGACTCTTACTACTGAACAAGAGGCTTGCCAGGAGGGTTAGAAATCATAACAGGACCACCAAGCTGACCCACGGCCTCTAAATCTCCTGAAACACCCTTCCTTTATTTAAATAACCTTAAATACCCTTTGGGCTGTTGGGACTTTTATTATGTATTCTTGAGAGAGATTTTTAATGGAAAAAGATAAAATGTGTCTCCTGAGCTGTTTTCACATTTAATGTTCTATGAAAAATACTTCTCATATCTTGATAATATCATTTATCAGCCTGATATGCAGTATAGACATAAATAGTTTGCTACTGTTTTTTCCTTAGAGATTAGATCTTTTTTCTTGCCTTCTTCTTGGGCTCTAAGAACTGTTCCACTGTATCAAGTCTGCCCTAAGTTGTATCAGGAGTTAGACACTGTAATGAAAGTATGTTAGAAAAATTTCCTTCTTCCTTTAGGGAACTGGATGTACCAAGGGGATGGAATATTTGGGATGCTTTCATTGGTTTTTCCATTTAATCAAAATGCTTGCTGAGAATCAGAAAGATAGCATATACTAAACTCTTTGAATGGGAAAATTGTTTTGGGGGGTTTTCCTGTAAAAATAATTTTTTCTATTATAACGTTCACTTTGTGATTTAAATTCAGAAGCAATTATTTTATGGGGAAAGTATTTGTAAATGCCCTCCTTCCCCCAGATGTGAAAGTCAAAATATTCTTTTTTTTTTTTTTCAGAGACTTGATTGTGTATTATAGGGCAGGGCTGGTTTTGTCAGGAATAGCAGAGTGAGTTTTGGAAAAACAGAGGTAAATTAGCTTAACCTTCCCTTCAGCTTAGAGCTGGACTGATCTTGAGGTTCCTGAAGGTCCCTGACTTTATACTGCTCAGAGGGAGTGCTGTTTGTTCCCATGTATCCTTCAGAGTGTACATTTCCTGTATGAGACCATTGCTCCAACCATTGCAAACTGCCATGCAATTTCAACTTCTCTGAAAGTGAAGGCCTAAACCCTGGGCAGAACTTCTATAATGTAGAAGTAGTGTTAAATTGTGGGGAGGATCTGTAGAGAATTTAATCTCATGACTTACTGGAAAAAGACCAATAGTTTGGTATTTTATGCCTCAGGAGAGTGACCTGTTCATCCTCTTATGAACAGTGAAATCGAGTTGTGTTTCTCTGTCAGACCAAACATTTGAACAGGCTTTTTTTTTAATATATAAAGAAAAGAGACAGTATTTATTGCTTTTATTGATTTTATGTGCTGCCACACCTACACACCAATAATTTTTTCCAAATAAATCCATCCTCAGCTGTTCCTTAAGCAAAGAATATTTAGTAGTTAGTTTGATGAGGTATAGTGAGGTCAGCACAGAACCTTCATATTGTTGTCTGTGTCCTATGGGGCAAAGTAATGAAAATCTCCGTGCCAGGTTTTAGTGTTTGCCACCACAGTAAACCATAATGATAATGTTAATGGTTACTCTTTTCGCATGTACAAAGACATTCAGCCATACTAAGTTCTTAATTTTAAATTTACACTTCAGTAACACTATTCCCTGCTCTATTTTATAAATAAGATATTATTCCTAACCTTTTGGAGAGTGGTGGGGGAGGGAGGTTGGCTTGTGTTTTCTATTCTGTCCTATCCCATCCCCATATGTCCAAGCATTTTCCTTAGGCCTCCTGATGCCCCCTGTGATCCCCTTAAGTAGGGAAGTCTTGCTCCTCTCAGATGAAGTCAGAAGCACTGTATGTGAATAGCCTAAAACTTGAACAGCTTGTTGTGATTCCTTATCTCTCCTGTTGAGTAGTACTGAAAACTGATGATGCCAACAGCAATGCAGCAATTATCAAGGAAAATTAACATTACTGAAATGCTTGATTTTCTCTTTGCAGGAAGTACCTGATAAGAACAAAACCAATGGACTATATTTTAGAGATGGGAAATGTCGGATTGACTACATCCTTGTGTATAGAAAATCTAATCCACAGACAGAGAAGAGGGAAGTATTTGAGAGAAATATCAGAGCAGAAGGACTCCAAATGGAAAAAGAAGTAAGAGATATTCCTTAAAAATACTTTCATGTTGAAGTTATATAGAATCTGGGGGTATGATTCGTTTACTCTGAAACTCCTTCATTCTGTTGTGGCAGTAGAAAAATGCTTTTAAGGATGCCTAAATATAGGCCAGAGCAGGGTAAAAGTGTAGCCTAAAGGAAAATCAGACACAGGGATTGAAGGCCAAACAGGCCATTACAGTCATCTTTTTCAACCTTATGCACAAGTAGGCCACAGAACTTCATCTGTTGTGCTGTGCAATACAAAAAACAAGTGCTGGGCTTGAATGGCCTGAATTCTACTGAGTGCAATCCATATTTCTGCACTACATTTTCTTCTAGTTACGTGCTCCACTATTTGCTGAGGCTCCTGGTACTCTTTCCAGAGACCTAACTAGACTCCTGCCTTCCTTTATCTGTCAGCTTAGGCAAAGCAACGTGAGAAGTATTTTAGTAGTTTGAAAAGAGCTTAAAGTTTCTCCTTCTGTCTTAACCCTAAGCATTGAAATAATTGGGCAGTACATATGAATCATTTATATCTATGTTATTTCCCATATAATGTCCTAAATAAAAGGTATACTCTTTTATGGACAAGAGCGTAGGAATGAATGCAAAATATCTAAAATGTATTGATATATTAGGTAGCAGGAGCAAAGTTTAAAGAGACCATATCTCTTTTGCCAAGCCTATGATCTTCCTTAAACTTTGATAATGTGCTTAAGCAGGGCTTAAGCCTCACTTCCATCCTGAACAGCTATTGCTTAGTTTTTCTTTTATTTGTGCTTGGTGGACTCACACTCATGCTAATATGCATTGTCATACTACCACTGATGGAAACAGAATTTTCAGGATGTAGGCTTTGATCAATTATGTAGGTGTTACACATTATCTCCCTTTCTTTCACTGAATTTTTGGTACATGTGTAAATATTCTGTCTGTGTGCTTGACATGCACACTTCTTTGGAGAACACCAGTGAGGAAAAAAGGGAAGCCTTTACAGAAAAGTGAAAATGTTTCTTTTCTTTAAATGTTTTTGACTGAACATGGGTACTGATGTACGTAAGTGTATTAAGAGCATTTTACTGGTTCCACCAAAAGTTACCCTAAGCTATTCCTTCAAATAAGGTGGAAGTCATCATCTTCAGTGCTGCAGTAATTGATAGATATTTTCAATGCCAGAGATTGTTCATTATTACATTTCCTGTATATGTGCTACTGCCTATAAGAGTTGTAACCCAACATTCAAGAACATGGGAGTGTTGCTGCAGCTATTCACCTTCACATCCTAGAATTCTGCCCTGCTTCCACCGGGAGAGATGCTGACAAAAAATCTAAAATTTGGGCAGTGTAGAAAAGAAATGGGGAAGGAATCCTCCCTATTAATACATATGTCTAATGGTTTCAAATAAATTTTTTCCTACTTTGTGGTTTTTGCAGATTTATTACTGTGCTAAGGCCAGCAGTGAAAGCTATGAAATCACTGTATATTTTAAGTATTATGAACCTTATTGCATCATTCTGTGCTGAAAACTTTTTCAAATTGATGATTTAAACGCTTGCTATAGAGGACTTTTTTTGGCTTTCAGGATAATTTATTTGGACTTTGCTGCCTAGGCTGCATGAATGATCTGCCAATTTGATTATTCATTTCAGTTTCTATTTTGCTAGTGACATGCAGTTTTATTTCTTACTGATCTCATTTGCCCTTGGTGTGACTTCTTGCCAGCATCAGTAATTGTGCATTTTCTAAACACAGAATGATCAAAATGAGGTAGTGCTACATGACTTGGGCTAATGTTTTTAAAATCAAAGGTAGAAATCTTTTTTAACACTCTGACCTAAAACTAAACTCTAGCATGTACATTTTACGATCATGTTAGTTTCTAAATTAAATTATAATCCTGAAGTAAATATGTACATTCTTAGTACACTCCCTCCCCCATCTCCAGAGATTAATAACAGTGCTGCATAACACTTAGCTTTAAACTTAGCTGTGTGATCACCTAGTGTCTAGATTATTTCTCATTATTTTTGCTTCTCCTGTTTTTGAGACTGTGCGTCGTTTTGAGTGTTAATTCTGGAAAATTTTAACTGCAGGGTTTTTTTCAAGTTGTTCACATGCACTATACTGTTTCCACTGGAAACAGTATAGTGCGTTTGCTCCCAGATGAAATGAGAAAACTGCCTATCTCTTTGGCCACAGAACAATTTCAGAGACAATGGGTAGTAGCTGTTGGACTGAAAGAAATTTTTTTCCTTCCGTGAATTTTGTGTGGTTGTTGGTTCATCTCCTTTGGCTACCAGCTGTTCATATCTTGGCATTTGATTGTGTTAGCCCTGTCCTTTTAACAGAAACCATTGGCAGAGAGGAAAACTTACAGAGCTATCCTGCACAGTGCAATTTCAAACCCATATGCCTCACTGCAGGGAGGGAGAAGTGCACTGCAGTGGCTCACTGACAAGTACAGCACAGTGAAATTCCCAGGGAGTGCTGAATGCAGGGAGCAGTGCTCACTTAGCAGCAAGAAATGAGAAAGTGACTCTGAAATGAATTCACAACAGCTGAGATAACTCCAGGCACAATGTCAAGATCATGTAACAAGAAAGTTCTCAACAGATATATGTTTCTGACTCCAGGAAAAGGTTACAATATTTTGCAGATATTCCCAACAAATTCACACTCACAGTCTTAAGCTGTACCATACCACTCTGCCTTGGAAGTTCTGCTAGATTTGGTGCTCAGTACCTACAGTAATAAAGAATGAGGGGATCCCAGACCATGGAACAGATAATTAAAATAATGACAATTTTGACAAAAAAAAAAAAGAAAGAAAAAAAAGGATAAAATATTTTTAAAGAGTAAAAAAAATTAAAATTGGAAAAACAAAATTAAATAGTAAAGATTTTAAATTGAAAACAACACTCTAAGAGTGAATGCTATTTGAGTGGTACAGCACAAGTCATTTTATGATGCTTCCCCCTGCTTTTCTGTGTATATTGGTTCTGGATAGGATGAGTGTGTTGACCCTGTCACAGCCAGACACTTGCAGACCACATTCAACACATGTGATCACAAGCAGAGATGCTCAAATAAGGTAATCAAAACTGTAGGTAATTCCTGGAAAAGAAGCTGTATTTTCTTTTCAGCCAGGTGAAGCAATTCCTTTGTTGATTTATTCTCTTTTCCAATGTCTCACAAGTGAGATAAGCAACCATGAAATCCTGGCTCTGGGACCTCAATGACCCTGCTGCTCTCATTTTTCAATACTCTTTGCAAAAGACTTATTTGTGGGGGAAATGGAGAGGACATTCTCCAAGTGGAGCATGTTCTTACGGGAGATGAGGTACCAATCCCACTGTAAGTTTGTAGGCACTGATATCACCTGTAAATATCAGATGAGACTCATCCCTTCCAGAGCTGGTGGGCAAAAGGTTAACAGGGTGTTACTGTCCACATTCTGATGGTACATTTCAAATTTATGTTAATACAAAATAAACCTGAGACTTAGATCAACCCACTGTCATGCAGGAGAGAATTACTTGTGATCAGTTTTATGTGAAGAGAAAATATAGATAGCATCCATTCCAAATTAAATGTTTCTCCCTGTAGCCCAGCAATTTCTGGAAAACCTGTCTTTTCAAGAGAGAATGAAGAGTCAGAATTACTTTGAGCCCATGATATTTTTCACAAGAATAAATATTTATAAATTTACCCTCTTGACCAAAATCTGGAGAAGTACCCTTTTCCCAAATTATTCCTGCAGCATGGATTACCATTTACCTGTCCTAAATGACCAGGTAGAACTCAGTTGCCATCAAGAGTATTTATGCAGTTCTGGTACACAGATACAGTATTACAGAAATGTTTCAGTAAGATACTTTAAACTACACTATCATAATAGGTCATGCATGGAGGTGGCCAGCATGCAGCAGCTAACTTGTATTACTCATTCACTTGCAAACTTTTCAAGCTGCACTGTAAAGTAATGCAAATGAAGGACAGAGGTGAGAAATTTATGCTGGATGAACAAACACAGACCACACTTGCATGTGTAATTTCTACAAGGGAAAAAGAAGAAAGTCATCTTGCATTTAACTAAGAACAATCTATCCAAAATTAGTCTGATGTTGGGTTAAGGTCTGATCATGTAGCCCTAGGAACAGACTCCATTTAGTTTGAACATAGCATGATATTTTTGGTTTTTCTGCTTCTCATGACTACAGTAAACTATGTAATACAGAGTATTTCTACTACTAAATGTACTTAGTATATTATGTTTAATGATTGTGTTCAAAGTTTGTAATTTATAGATTATGAATTGATTTAATGCAGTTTACTTGAAAAAGTGATTGGCAGACAAGTAGAAAGGGAGTGATAGTAGTGAAGTAAATGGGAACTAACCACATGAGTAGTGAAAATAATATGCAGGCCTTTTATTTTATTTATTTTTTATATTTATGGCAACAAATGTCTCAGTATAAAAGCAATTAACTACTTTAAACCAATAACATTCCTTACTGCCCTGGAAAGCTGGACTCCTCACAGCTACTGCGTGCACAATGTGCTTCAGAAACTAGCTTCAGATATTTTACAAGTAACAGCCAATCCATTTGGACTTCTGCTGGCACATTGATCTTTGCATCTCCCTGATAAATGATGTCAGTGTAGTGCTGGTCCAGCCTTCAGGAGAATCCAAGTTGTGTGGGTTTTTGACTTACATGCCTGATTAGAAATTTAAACTTTGTCACCATAAGTGTCAAGCTGTCACCAGGGCACCTCTAATTGCATTCACTCCCTGCCTCAAGCAGCAGCTGACATTTCTGGTGCAACATCTGGCAGCAAAAACACAGCTGGTGTATACAATAGGCAGTAGAAATACATAATAGGTGTTCTCTGGGGAAAACCCAAAAGGACAAGAAAGAAAATAAGCTTCAGTTGTGTTGTATGAACAAACATCTACTAGTGGGTATACTCGGAGTCTTAAGTTATGTTAACATGATCCTAGAAGTTATATTTTGAAATACTTTCAGTAGTGGATACAATATAATTACAGAATACTATTATTTCATGACTTTTCAAGTTTGCAAGCAGATGTAGAAAGGTTCCTGAAGAGCTAATAATAGTTGTGTAAAGCACTTTCTTTTAATGTAGCTGTAACTTTGTGCTAATGGGGCAGGACGTAAGAAGCTAGAAACATGCATTCAGTAAGATAGTTATATTTAGCAGCAAGTTGGAGTCTGCTTTCAAGATGATGAATGTTGAGAGAAATTACAGCTGACAGAAAGAGCACGCAGAGTATCTCCGTGACTTTTAGCACATCCCTGAGTGTAAAAGGAAAATAGACCTATGACCATGTCAAAAGTGAGCTAAAACTTAGAAATAAAGAACAAGAAAAAGCTAAGAACTTCAAAGACTGAAACTTCTGAGCACAGTGTTCAGAAAGTGATGATGTGAAAGAGACATTATAATCAACAGCTATTGCATGTGAACTTAATGAAATACTATCAACTTTCTGGAAAAAAAATGACATCTACTCCTTTTTGTTGTTGTTGTTGTTGTTAGTACTGCAGAACCAAAACAGTTATGAGAGACTGATCTGCTTTTTTCTGGTTTGTGCGTCATCAGCGCAATTGTTCATGAGATTCCTGTTACATAAATGCTTTTTTTCTGATTGTGATTCATGGGTAGAAAAGAATTGAGCTGACTTCCAGACCCCAAGTGGCACTTGCAGATCTGAGTTAGAAAAGGTGTTTTAGAAATGTAACTTATGTAATTTGGTTGTCTGAGCCACACACAATAAAATCTCAGTGCCTTTATAGTTGATTCAAAGTTTATTTTTTCAGTTATGACTTCAGTTTATCCAGTTATTGAAAGAACAATAACTTTTTTGTAGTTTATTGCTCCTACAGATGTAATTTAATCAACCAGGCATACAGTTTAAACCAGAGTGCTCAGTCTATGGTCAACTGACTTTTTACAACTTGCCAGGAGAGTTTGTGTGGTAGCCAGGAACAAGATGCAGGTCGGCCAGAAAATCTTTTTCTGACTGAGAGTTTTTATTTGGTGCTCATGTCCTTCCCCTGTCTTGTTGAGCTTGCTCTGCACATATCAAAAGCACCCATCCACAATAGAAAAGGGTGGCTAGGGAAAACTTCCACCCTTGAAATTATACCAGCTGTCCTCTGAGCTTTTTGACAGAGAGAAAGATAGCTATGAGCATGCCCATGTGAGACGTGTACTGGGAAGCACTGGGACAATGGTGAGAGTGGGGATTATCCCTACTGTGCATGTGTGGCAGGTCAAGCAACATGCAGGTTGTCACCTATGGCTAACAGGTTTCCTTTAGGCCAAACTGGCATTTGGACAAAACTAGGCTTTCTTATCTTTGGAGGCGATGAGACCTTGTATTGGGTTTGCATGGCAAGGTTTTTGTGGTAAGTGAGGCTGCAGGGAGGGTTTCTGTGAGAAGCTGTTGGAAGTTCCCCTCACATCTGTAAGAGTCAGTGCCACACAGCTCCAAGATGAACCTGCTGTTGGCCAAGTCTGAGCCCATCAACAATTGTAGAACCTCTGTGATAAAGTATTTAAAAAGAGGGAAAAGCCTGCTGCAGACCAGCAGCCAAAGGAGAGGAATGAGAATATGTGAGAGGAACAACTCTGCAGACACCAAGGTCAGTGAGGAGGGAATGGGAGGAGGTGCTCTAGCTGCTGGAGCTGAGATTCCCCTGCAGATGATGGTGAGGCAGCTGTGCCCCTGCAGCCCATGGAGGCCCTCAGGAGAGCACATATCCACCTGTAACCTGTGGAGAACCCCGCACTCGAGCACGTGGATGCCCAAAGGGGGCTGTGAGCCTGCGGGAAGTCAACACTGGAGTAGGCTCCTGGCAGGACCTGTGGCCTCCTGGAGAGAAGAGCCCATGCTGGAGCAGATTTTTTGGTAGGACTTGAGACCCACTCTGGAACAATCTGTTCCTGACAGACTGCATCCCATGAAAGAGACACACCTGGGAGAAGTTTGTGAAGAACTGCAGCTTGTGGGAAGGACCCAAGTTTGAAGTTAGTGGAGCACTGTCTCCTGTGGATCCTCCAGAGTGGATCAAGGGAAGAGTGTGAGAGGTCCTCCTGCTGAGGAGGAAGGAGCAGCAGAGACAGCACATAAAGACAGCACCTGACTGCTGCCCCCATTCCCTGTCCTTATAAACCACTGGGTAGGAGGAGGTAGAGAAAAGTTGGAGCGAAGCTGAGCCTGGAAAGAGGGAAAGGTTGGGGGAAGATGTTTTAAGGTTTGGTTTTATTTCTCATTATCTTATTCTAATTTGATTGATAATAAATGAAATTAATTTCTCCAAGTCAAGTCTGTTTGGCCCATGATGGTAACAGGAGGGTGATTTCTCTTTGTCCTTATCTAGAGCTGTAAGTTTCCTCTTCTATTTTCTCCCATGTCCTGATGAAAAAGGGAGTGCATTCAGTGGGTATCTGGCATGCAGCCAGGGTCAACCCACCACAGGTGTAATTCACATTACTCCACTACTGTGACCAGTGTCAAAAATTCTGTAGCTTTCATGGACCCTTGTAAGTTGTTTCAGTGTCTCACTTTTCTGATCCTATTATTCAATATGTAAATAGCTACAGCTAATGAGCTTACAGTACAAATTATGCAGCCTGCAGGCTCTGTATTTTCATGAGCAGAATAACTATTATTATTAGCAGGTGCAGCTTGTTATTTAATGTTTTAAGCACTGTGTCTGGTTGCATGCACAAATCATGGACAGGGACATCAATATGACATAAACTATGCCTGCAAGAAAAGAACCAGACTGAAATGCAAACCTAACCACAAGCATTATAAATGAAAGTGCTTCCAGCTATTTATTTTTAAACATTGAGCTATTCATTTCATCTCAATGCAGACAGAGCAAGTGGAAATCGGACTGTCTTATTATCTAATGTACATAGCAAAAGGAGTCTCTTTTCAGCAATGTTCTACAGAAAAATGTACAAGCAGAACAATGTCCTTTCCCAGGGAGTATTCTGTACCAAAAAACCACAGTCACTAAACAGTGGAGAAGTTTCCAGCTGCTTGAACTTCTGAGGGAAAAGTTTTGGATTTCACATGCTATGTCCACTGTACAGCACAATGGCCATTTAGAAAAAAAAATTGAGGGGATAAATGAAAGACTGGATAGATAGGGTCTGAATTCAAATTTCAGAATGCAGTTTTTAAAGATAAATTTCTTGATTATCTGAGGGAGCCCATAAATGAATATGTTTCTGAGTTGGCAAGTACCAGCTTTTAACAGGACATTGTAAAACTAGTAGAGTAAACAAATGTTGGTAAAAACTTCATCCACTTTTCAAAAAAAAAGTGGCTCTTTCAAGAATAGGGACGTAATACAGAAAATACATAGATAACTGAATAGGAATTTAAAAGCTCCTGACATACTTCTTTCAGGAACAGGCAAAATTTCTTGTCAAAGAATTTGCTGTCTTCAAAATCCACAAATCAGAGCATCAAAAATCTTGTGAAGGAAAAAAAAACGGACAGGCAACAGATTAAGAAAAAGTGATCATGGTTATATATGAGATGTCCCCTATGTCAGAAGTTACCTTTACCATGACTGGTCTTAAACTGCAATTATTTTTGAGGTGTTGTTTTACCTGCCAGCAGCATCAGGAATAAGCATAATGAACAAGGCTACAAACACTTAATGAACAGTGAGAGTTTTCATTGCCCAAAGGTGACATGACTGGTTTGCTGCAACACTCCCTTATAGTGATGGCTTAATAAACAAAAATCTAAAGTTGTCTCTAGGGAACAGAAGAACAGAGTACATAGAAACCCAGCAATAGGCTTTGTATTCTCATTTTATGTTAATGATTTGGTGTTGAACTTGTTTGGAGAACACAGCACAGTATTTACTGCATTATGCCTCTAAAACAAATAGCAATGATTGGTCTTGGGGACTTTTACATCTTCCCCTACAGCCTGAGGTGGTGTGGGGCTGTCCCTCTGCACGTGGTGCCAAGTGGGATGCATGAACCTGGGAGGGACAGTTCCCTTTCCACTGCTCTTGGCACAAGGACTCCAGGCCCTCTCATTGTCTGATTTTCTCTGTTATACAGGGTTAAGTCAGGGTTAAGTCAGTGATGGAGCAAGTGGAGCATTGGTGCTCTGTGCCTTGGATTAACTCTATCTCAGAACAAAATAGAACTAATTACATCAGGGCTCAACTTTCTTGAAAAAGACCTTTCAGTTTATGGGTCTCTGGACCCAAATGAAATGCAGAATTATCCACTGCATATTTACATATTTGTTTCTTGCTGCTTGAGTGGTAATGAAGTGGTGTTGTAAATGAAGGTTAAAAAAGCCTGACCTGAAGGAAAAATGCTTCTGACATAGCCATACCAGCTGAAACTTCTGTCAGCCAATTAGTCATGTCCTCCTGTTTAAAGTCTTACTGGTTTACAAAACTCTCCTCTGTGCACAAATTATCTTTTGTTTTTTAATCTGAAACCTCTTGAAAAATATGCAAGAGTACATTTTAGACAAAACAGTGTGAAAGCCCTTTTGAAGCCCTTTTGTTTCCTCTTGGGGATCTTCATGGTACTCACTTACTACTCTTCTTAGGTACAGCTTCTTTTTGTTAATAGACTCAAATAGACCTTTCCATTTATAACAAGATTGACTCCAATTTCTTAAAATATAAGAACTTTGTGCTTTTTTTTTTTGTCTAAAAGCCATCCCTTACACCTTTTTAAACTTTGAAATTTTTCAGAGAGAATAAACCCTCCACAGTGAAAATGTAGATAGGAGAAGAACGAAATGGAGGCATATGCATCTGGAAACCATGACTATACTTTGTCTACTTTGTCTTACAATATGCAAAATTCATGTTCTTCTCCTCAAGAAATTTGTCTTTTTGTATTTAGATTTCTGCATTTTTTTGTGAATAATAAGTTAGTAATCTATTCTGTGACTTCATTTTCTGGGGAACCTGGAGAAGCTCCAGAGCACTGGTGGGAAGGCATGTCTGAAGGTCAACTTCATGAAGCAGAGCAGTCACCAATGCTAGATCAGGATGGTCATGGCTTTTTTTTATAGAATTCTATAGGTTTTCTATAGAGAACAGCCTGGGCCCTCATCACTAGAGTTCTTGAAGTTGTACTGTGAGTGCTATTGCTATTGGAAACTGTGATTTTCTGAGACAAGACTGGATTAAACAAATGTCCTGAACAGCAGTTGAGAGAATAGAAGCCGTGATTTTTAGAACATTCCAGGTCAATGTTCTTGTGCAAATTTATGGATTTTATCATCATTAGCTTCAGAAATTCACAGGAGAGAAGAATCCAAGTAATGAAATACAGAAAGTACTGAGCAAATTCAAGAGGCCTTTTAAAGTACAGAGGACACTGATGGGAGGCTTTGTTATTTAAAGATCTGCATTTCCCTATGTCTTCTCTGTGGGGAGAATGAATAGGGTGGGATGGGGGAAATGGATGGCAGCCAAGGCCTTGTAAAATGTTCCAAATCAAATGCTGCTGCTGGGATATGTCCCAGACAGCTGAGCAGTGCACTAGAGGCACCCAGGAAGGTGCAGTTGTAGGCAGTAAAGTGTCTCAGCTACTGCAGAAGTTGATGTGGGTGGTGAGGAACAGGAGTTCAGGGAAAATAAGGTGGTTTTACTGCAGAGCCCCAAGAGGAAAAAAAACTCCAACATATTGACTGTAGCTGTTGACAATGTACCGAATCTGACTAGGTAGGAACAAACCCTTAATATGCATCAGTTCATCTCATTCTGAGGAAAATAGAACAAATGAATCACACCTTGAAGGTGCCTGTTCCTCTCCATTGCAGACATCTAAACTTAGTTGCCCTGAATCACACCTGTGGTGTCTGCTCCTTGGGAGAAAGCCTTCAGGGAACTGCTCAGGATCAGTGGGCTTAGAGACATGATGGTGCCAGCGTTTTGATACAAATATAGTGGCCTGCCAGTATCCAGCAGGGAAAACTGGGTCAGATACCTGTCACACACCATATCTACAAACTACTCAAGATAAACCTTTTTGTTTGCCCTCTGTCCAGGTGTTATCTATAGATTTATATTAATAGATAAGTGGATTGCAAGATCATACTCAGTACTGGTCTAATGTAAAGTATGCAACCAATGCAATTGTGTGACAACTGAAAATTTCCATTCTAAAACCCGCAAGCTATGGAATGGATTAATGTTTCTGCAGTTTTTTCCATTATTTGACATTTTTTGTTCTTTGATGTTTTGACTGGGAATTGATGACTGCTTGCCATGCTGATTTACGTTTCCATCTTGGGCTGGATTTTTGTCTGTCTTATGAAAAGAAACACAATTCATATCTCCTACTAATGTATTATTCCAGGCAAAAGGCACAACACAGAAATTATTTGGGAAAGATGAGTGCTTCAGAGTTTTGGGAAAAGGGGGAATTTAGAATGATGGTGAGAAAGCATAAGAGGATACTAAAATCGAAATATGGAGGCATATCCACTTTAAATCATGGCAGATATGTAAGAAAAGCTCCCTTCTCATTGTATAGCTCCCACTATAAAAATGTGACTGTGAAATCTCTTTGGAAATACAACACAAGCCCTTAACATCTTGAAACAATTGTTTTGTATTTATGGAGAACATCCTAACAGAATGCAGCAAAGGAGAAAGGCAAGCAATTAATAATCACTAAAATTTATTAGACTCAGCAAAGAGTTTTAGCTGAAAAAAGGGAAACATTTTGAATATGTGAAAATATTTCATTTAAACAAATTCAGTATTAAATATCTCATATTAAAATGTTGTACTAGTTGTTAGAAATGCTATCTTTACAAAAGAGAAAACATATAATCCAGTGAAATACCAAAACATGCTATTTTGTATGGACAGTTTTTTGAACTAAATTAAAGTGAAATTTTCACCTATTTCCTGAAAAATCTTTAGAAACCTTGTCCAATTTGCTGAATTTTCATAAAACTTATTGAGTTTGGTGTTAAAGAAGAATATTTTTCTCTCTTAAACAACATCACAGCTGATCACTGGAACGTTCATGCAGGACTAACCATGCCTTGCTAGTGAAGCCTTTATGAGCTATCTTCTTAATTCATTTCATAGATTGCTTGTAGAGCATGAAGGACATTTTCCACTAGACAATATGTCACATAAAAGAAAACCTCATTTCCTAAACTCATGACTGGGTTCTTGATGCAGAAACGATCTAACAGATCTAGCAGAAGCCTTTGCAATCAGGGTCTCTGGACTGGAATTTTATTTCATGACACTACAGAAAAAACCAAAATTAGATCAACAGCCTGGGACATAGTGCTGGGCCACAGTTTGCTTCAGGTCTCATCAGGATGTACTTGGACATGAATAGATGATTTGCACTTACATTCCTTATCCTGTGTTCAGAAGTTATCGTGAAACTCCTAAAACTAAAATGGGAGCACCTCAAAATGCATCAAGTTTTCTTGAACACCTAGAATTTGTGTCTTCTAAATAGTGCATATGAACAATTGACAAACATGTACATCTACAGCAAAGTCCTGGAGCACTGCCAAAGAACTATTACCAATATCCAAAAGTACTGATCTCTTTGATTGTGTTACTGTTGAGTTTCTAGCCACTTGTAGATTGAGTTGTTTTAAGTATATGCCTCTAACAAAGGGAAGATATGTTTCTGGTGCCCTTTACAGCTAAATTTTGATCTTGAAGCCTATAAGACTGAAGCTCTCAGAAAGCAATTTTAAGTAAAATAATAACATATTCCACAGTAAGTACAGCACACAGAGATATTGTTGAAACTCTGAAGGATATCGGATGTGCTTGAAGAAACTTATGCTTTTAATACCACTTTTGTCTGAGTCCTCTGTGATTTTTTTATCAAATAGCTCTTTATTGATTTTAGTATGTTGAAAGCAAAATATGTGCCTGTGGATGTGGACAAAGAGTTTAAGTAAAGAACCATTTCTGCCTTCTTGACAGGGTTTATTACAGTAATATCCTCATGAGAGCATAATATAGGGCTTCTCCTTTCATCCCCGGATAAGAACTCTGAGCCACTCATATATTCCTTACAGCCCCACAATGCCAAGTCCAAGAAATTCTTGTCTGGTGTTTGATAGCATCTGACCTAAACCTCCTTTGCTACAATTTAATCCAGTTATTTCTTGCCTGATTGAGAAGAAAAATGGAGTGCAGTTCATTCCTTCTTAATCATAACTATTCCTTACTTGTTTTTCAAATGTTACTGTGGTCTCGGCTTGGCATTTTCTTTGGTGTTTTGAATTCCATCTGTGTTTTGAACGATCCTTTCCCCCTAGGTCAAGTTTCCCAAAATTCTCTATCATTCTTATTGTCCTGCTCTGATTTTTCTTTAATTAATCCATCTATTTCTTACTCAGGCTGTACTTTGCACCCTGCTGAATAGCTATACAAAATAAAAGACTAGGGAATTTGAGTCCTGTATGCTCTTAAATTGATTTCTTTTTTTAATCTTCATGCACATTACCCTGTTCTGGCTTCTGTTTCTGACTTCTCTTCTTGATTCTAACAGTGATGTTTTGTGTGTTCATCTCTTCTGCATTTAACTCTCAGCCACCTCTCTATCTTCTGTGCTACAAGAATGTGTTTGTCAGACACTAGAATGTAGCATAAGAAGTCATTTGCCTAAACACAGAGCATGGTTTCCCCCTCCCCCATTTTCCTGTGCTCTTCATTATACATGAAAAATATTCATATGTTAGATAAGTGCATCACTTTAGGCACTTGGTGACATTTCCAACATTAGACTTTCTATTTTCTTGTCAGTGTTGCTGCCACTGCACTTTCCACCAACGATGTACAGTGATGATAACTGCTCAGTTGTTACCCAGAGCTCTTTCCTTATTAGTATTTTGATATTTTCCTGTTAACCTTTCATGTTTTAAAGGGGAGATGGCATCTCTGTTAGATGAGCTCTTCGCTTAAAATCTGCCCAAAAAAAAATATTTCAAAGCTTTCAGTTTTCTCCCATTTTTGTGCTTAAATACCATCTGGGCAAAGCAAGAATCCAGGCATTCTTGTTCTCTTGGTAGTTTGGGAAATTTAATATATGTGTATTTTATACAAGGTTCCTCCAGTTTGAAAATTAAGATGACTTCCTGTTACTTTTTCAAACCAAAGTTTTAAAAAATAGAGCTCTGTAATTGGTTGTGCTCCAGAGGCTGCCATTGGCACAGACCTGACATTGGAGCTGCCTCTGTTGTACTATTGTATTTTCGGGGTCCTCAGATAAAGGGAGGAATGATTAATCTGACTCCATGTCCTTAGAAGGCTGATTTATTAAGATACTACATTATGTAAAAAAATACTATACTAAACTATACTAAAGAATACAGAAAGGATACTTACAGAAGGCTGAAAAGATAATAAGAAAACTTGTGACTCCTTCCAGAGCCACGACAGAGCTGGGCCATGATTGGCCAATAAGTCAAAACAATTCACATGAGACCAATGAAACAATCACCTTTTGGATAAACAGTCTCCAAACACATTCCACATGAGCAAAACAGAGGAGAAGCAATGAGATAATATAGTTTTCCTTTTTCTCTGCAACTTCTTAGCTTCCCAGGAGCAAAATCCTGGGTGAAGGGATTTTTCCAGAAAATATGACTGTGACATTGTATGTCACCCACAGCCAGTGATGGGCAGGACTAGCTACCCTCTGTGGGCAGCTCTGAGAGGAACCTGGTCATAGAAATGTGACTTTGACTGATAAGGAGATAAGCAAGCAACCTGCAGATGGGATTCTGGAGGAGGAAACAAACACTGAGAGAAGTACTTGTCAGTTGTGTTTCTGGATATGTGTGTAAGACACAGAAAGGGGGGAGTTGCTTTGAAATATTGTGGTGAAGAAATTAGTTAATTTTTATAATTTTGTAATCTTTCTTTTTTTTTGAAGAGCAATATGGCAATTGTAGACAGTCAGGTAATAACATGATTTTAGAAACGAAATTCACTAGCTCTGCTGCTGTGATGATAACAATTCAGTCCAAAGCTTTCAGTCCCCAGTACCAAGAACTAGGAGAGGCGTGTGCCATACAATTTTAATGCCATTTCTTCCCTAACCAATTCATCACTCTGCTCTGACATTCAAAAGAGGTTATGCATGACAGTGCATGTGTGTTTGTAAAGCACAAATCATTGTAGTGACTCTGCAAAGCTGCATCAAATGATGCAAAGCACATTCCTACACTACATTTCTCAGACATGCTGGATGTTATATTTTAAATATTTGACAGGAATAACAGCCTGCAGTGTATGTGGAATTATAATACCATAAGAGGTGGTTTGTTGAGATAGTATTCTGCAATTTGCAAAATTTTCCCTGTTTTCTAGTGATGTAACACTAATGGAATTTCCTCCAATTTTGAAATATCTTTTATAATATTCATTGGGCTCAAAATGCCATGCTTTTAAGAAAATTCCTTTCAACAAAATTATTATTGTCTATAGAGCCATTCATGTATGGGCCATATTGACTTATTACAAAAATTATCTAGGGGAGTTATAATTTTCTTATCAGGAAATCTCTGTAATACAATGAAAATGTCTATCACAGTGCATCTATAAAGAGCTTGAAAAACTGGGATTATTAAGTGAAGCGAGATATTGATTTTATTTCCATGTTAGGTTTCTCTAGTTCTCTGTAGAAGAGAACGAAACAGATTGCTGTAAGCAATACATGTTCCAGAGGCACAATAGATGAGAATTTCAATTCTACTCCAAAATTTTGCACTGAATAAAAGGATCTGAATAGTACCACAGAGCTAAAAACTATTTTGCAACTTCTGTTTCACTTATGGGCTGTGAATTCTTTGCTGCAGCTCTGAGAGGCACAGTTCTTACAAAAAATGGGCAAAATGCTAAAAAAAACCCAAAAAAGATAGAACTATTTATCTCTCAATAAATAAAAAAGACATTTGTACTTTCCCAAGCTGAACAAGCTGCCTTTTGTAAGCTGGGGGCTTCTTAAAGACAAATTTATTTTTTTTATCCCTAGAGAAGGACAGTATGGTCTATTAAGTAAAGACTCTTCATTTCAGTAGTTTCCATGGTACAAGTGAATTTGGAAAGGGAGATTCTTTGCTAGTGTATGTGTTACTTGTGGCCTTCATTTCACGCATCATAGGCATCTGAAAACTCCAAATTTTTCTGCAAACAATTTCAGGATTAGTACCACCTCTTTGCAAGATATGCTATCAGATCAAAACTAACATTATCTCATGTGATAGTGATGTTGTCTTTCAAGAAAAAGAGCACTGTTTTCTTGTTGTTTTCTGCAACTCCTCTCATAAAATTTGCATGTCAGAGCTCTGAACTAGGAGAGGAAATCCTCTCTGTGCTCTATCACATTTATCTGAACCATTAAGATGGTTCCATCTGGTGCTGCTCTGCTCTTCTGTGTCATACAGGAGGTGTTTTCATCCAGCACCTTATGTCAGTAGGCACACTGGGAGCAGCAATGATTGATCGATAGCAGAGGTCATGTTTAGGTGTCTGCCTTGACAATTCATTGTGCCATGTATGGGCATTGCTTTATCACAATAAATTAGAACACTCTGAAGCAAATTCATAATTTGCCCTTGTCATACCTTGACTTTGTTTCATTTAAAGCATGTCTAACAAATGAAGGGATTTGTGCACAGATGCACAAAGGATCCAGAGTTTTGCCTTCTTAGTTTAGAGACATTATGTATTTCAATTTCACTTTTTCTCTAGTTAGGTTCTAATTATCTTTGCTAAAGAAAGTGGGGGATTTCTTCTGTTTCTGATGTGTGGGTTTTTAACATCAATTGATCTAATTACTTAGAGGTCAAATTACAACGAGCTTAGCTGAGCAGACAGGTCATCAATGTACAATCATGTACACCATCAATTATTAGAAACTTCCATTCTGCACTAAACTGTGAGATTTTTTTTTTTATGATCAACATGAAATGATAGTTTGCTAAAGACAACACATTAAGATGTATTTGCCTTTATTTCCTGGGGTTTTGTATTTAACTTTTTGTGGGAAGTCTTATACAGTCTTAGCACGGTTTGGGATTTAAAATAAGGTAAATCTATCTAATTTTTTTAATATTAATTTTTAACTGAATATTGGTAATTAAGTCTATTCTCACCATCACATTTTGCTTTGGAAAGAACTTTCCTTTCATGTAGCAATGGTGGTATGCCTGAAGAGATGGCTGCTCTACCATATGCTCTACCATATGCAACAGCAATTTACAAGTTGTCTTGTAAATATGTAAATATATATTTACAAGACAACTTTCCTTGTAAAATTTTGTTTGCATCTTTTTAGTGTATCAGATCTTTGGAGTACCTTAGTAAGACTACAGAATGCAGTTGCTCAGAAATTCACTTTGTCCATCTTATTAAAGAAATATAACAACTGTATAACAGTTTGTATAAAGTGGAAGAAGAAAGGGAAAATGTCTTGCTCATGTCTCTACCTTTAAATGAGGAAGGCAGGAAAGTTTTACAGCAATTATTAGAACAATGTGAAATGAATTATGAGAAGATGGCTCCTCAAACTCTTCTCAGTCCTAATAATCATTGCAGTAAGGTAAGTAAGGCACAGAAAACTGAGACATTAGTTGAGTGAACAAGCATTTGAGTTGCCCAGACTAGCAGAGTTTATGGTAGAAACTGGTAGAGTTGTGAGTGATTCACATTCTTCACATGCATCTTTCCCCTTTATTTAACTGGATCTTGGTTTTCCTTTGGTGCTATTTATTCCCTGGAAAATGAGAAGCTGTATTAAGTCTGAGAAGGAGCAGTGGGAGTGTGCTCCCATGACTTCCCTGCAGAGCACCTGTGTCCTGCACAGCCAGGAATGGTGCAGAAACCCATCCAGGTGTTGCCAGTCCACGTGCTTATCTTACTCATGCCAGCATGGGACTGCACCCAAGATAACAAGCTGTGCTAACAAGCATTTGCATTACCCCACTGCTTCCCCTATGGCATGGGCTAACACCCCTGCCTGTAGTTACTCATGTGGTGGTGTGTAGCTGGCTTGAAGAACTTGGGGCTTGTTCCATGTGGACTGAACTGAACTGAACTGAACTGAACTGACAGTGACCTTAAGAGTATTCTCTCCTTGAGCTGTGCTCTTGTTGAGCTCATGTGTGTCTCCCTTTAGAAAGAATTTTGAGTTGCACCACCAAATACAGAGGTGTACAGAGAGCCGCAGGGCAGTTCACTGCCTGCTGGAAAGTGTGGGTGCTGAAAGGACTTTGGAGTACAGATTGATAGTCATGTATGTATTTCTTGTCTTCCTTGAGCTGAGAAACAAGATTCTGCAGAGGGCGTTGAGCAACCAAAGAGCTTCACACTGCAGGAGCATGGGCAGGGGCTCAGAACCAGGGCTGCTGCCAACACTTCTGCATCCACGTGGAAGTTCAGCTGTGATGTCTTTCTGTCCAGAGACATTCTGGTGCCCAGAGAGGCTGCAAGGTCTCCAGCCACAGAGATATTCAAGAGCCCACAAACCACTCTAGTTGTCCCTGGTTAGAGCAGGAGATTTGACTAGATGGCCTATATTATTCTGTGATGCAATAAGCAGCTTACTCAGTTTTCTCTAGGTTATGTGTATGAAAAAGCTATAATAAGCCTGCCTGCATCTTTTGTGTGTTTTATTAATTATCATGTTTGTGAAATTAACTGTTGGACAAAATATAAACTGCCTTTTTCTTTACCAAAGCAATGTTTTTCCAACAGGCCTCTAAATGCAAACATGAATATTTAATGGACAATTCATTAAATGTATGTATTTTCTACTTCAAAAAATTATTAATGAGAAATAAATCCATACAGGAAAAATATTGGCTTTATATTTTACACTTGGGGTAAATCACAAAGGAAGCTGCCTTATAAAATGTAGTTCAATTGTGTGATGCATTTTTAATGGCCTGTGATGTCAAAAGAAAAATAATGTACTGAAGAAGCCTTTCTTAGGCCCACAGAACAGTCAAAAGATTTGATGATGTCAACTATGAGTATATAAAGTATTAACTTTTTTAATGTCAAATTTGAGCTCATATCTGATGTTTCATTAATAAGTCACATAGTGTTTCCATAAGTAAAAATGCACTATTCTGCCCAGAGATTTTTGCTATCTGCATTTTACATCTGCAAATAATGATTTCACATGTCTATAGTAATTTTCCAGTCCAAAGGAATTAAAGGATATTTCTCAGATAAAATCCATATTATTAGCTGTGTTGTCACAGAGATCTTACCTAGATGGGTCAAACCTGTATTCATTCAGTATTTGCTGATGGAATTATCAAGAAATGTTTTATCATTACCTCACAGTCATATCAACCTTTTCCATTAAGATAGTCATGCTGCCAATATTTCTAATTCTTTTCTCTCAGAAGTGCAGTCCAAGTCAGAGGATATTGTTTCCATGGTTGATTTACTACATCTAAGTTACCTTACAGTAAGACCCATTCTGCGGATTTAGATGACATTTGTTGGAATTAAAGACTTCCTTCTGATGTGGTTTCTTATCTTACAGGAATTTGTATTTCTCTACTGCAGATTGTGAGCTCATCATTACACAGTAAATTTGAGCAGTGAGGTAGTATTTGCATTTTACTTCTACTCAAGTAACCTACCCTGTTCTTGAAGCTGTCCTCCCACTCACATATTTTTGTCTACATAGAAGGACATTGCAAGCATTTCCCCTTGTTCTGATCTCAATTCTACAATTGAGATCCTGTCATATGCTGCCAGAAATTAAGCACTGTAACAATGACACCTGCTCTGAGCTGGATTAGATGACACATTGCCTGAATGCTGGCAGGAAGCAGCCACCTGCCTGCATTACTCCACTGGAGCAGGTCCTCTGCAAGTACTTTGCAAAGTAAAAGAAAATGCACTTTACTTCATCATCATATTTTGTCATGAAATTTAATATAAAAATAATTCTAAATTGTAATCGTGTGCCTCTGTCTCCTTAGATCAAGTTATTCTGCATTTCACATGTCTGTGTCCTCAGGTCAAAATTGGTTTTATGAACAGCTTCCTATTTTTCACATTGGGTTACCTTTTTATTCTTCTTTTCATCCTTACTGCTTTTGCCCTACAGTTTCTTGCAAGTCAAAGCTTCTTAATATCCAAATTAAAATGTGAACAGTATATTCCCCTTTTTCACTAAACCCATGCTTTTGTTGAAGGTATATGTGCGAAAGATATTGGAACCATTATTTATTCATTGGGTTCCTCAGAAGTATGAACATGGAGATGAATGTTTGTGAGTATGCAATACTTTCCCTAAAACCAGACGTATCTTGACAGGATCTATATAATTGCCCAGTAATAATGTATGTGCTGGAAAAGTATTGGCAGAATATACTTTCTGTTTTTCCAACTCCATGGAATTGCCCACATGAATTTACATTTACTTTGGTTTTGCAGAGGAAGAACAGTTTAATCAACTAAAATTTGCTGGGTTTTGTTTTTCCACTTAATTCACTCCACATGGCAAATCAATCCGTGCTGTTAAGTAATTCTCAAAAACAGTGGAACATGTACTAGTGACTATTTACTACTCTGCACTCAGACATCATACAGAGCTAGATTACAGAGAAAAATGTTACTGGAAGAAGTATGTTGATTTTGTCTCCTTTTCTGTTTTTCCCTTCATTATGGTGTTACCAGAAATTTGCCAAAATGCAAAGAACTGTTTCTGTTCTGCCTTTTGTTTCTGTTCTGCCTACACTTGCCTTGTAGGATCTTCCTACAGTAGATGACATTAATTCTAGTGGCTAAATTGGTTTCAAAATCTTATCTCATTTTACTTTCATGAGGAAGGCTTTTAAATGTGAAGAGAGATACAGCCTTGAGAATTTTTCTCTTAAATTATAATAGGGGAAACACCCTAATGGTAAATTCTGACTTCTTTTTTTCACCCTATTGTTTTGCATACATGAATGAACACCTGTCTAGTAGCCTCAAGGCAAATAAACAATGCCACCATTCAATTGGAGCCACTGTAATTTTAACCTTCTGCAAGGTTATATGCTCTGGGTTTTCTCAACTTTCTTAGCTTTTAGACTCAAGAAATGCTTAAATCAAGGTGAGTACCTACAGCTGCTTTTGTCTTGAAATGACTGGACAATATTATTGATAATGAACTAAAATTAGCAAGGAGGAGGAGAATGTTCAAGAGGATATTTGACAAAAGATACTGATCTTTAGCCTTGATACTGGAAGGCAGCCTGCAAATACAGCAAAATATGAGCTTTTCAAGAGACATTCCGTGTCAGCATAAAACTCTGCTTCTATTCAGATTAGCAATCAAAATCAATCAAAAGACATTAGAATGCTTGCAGAAATACTGGGAGTTTAGTAGCCCCAACCTAACCAGCACTTGGCACCGCTCTGTGCCTGCTTTAGAAGGACAACCTGACCTTTTACAAGCTTTCCTTGACCTAGTTGATGACAGTAACTCACCACAACAGGTATTTCTGCTTTTGGAGTTACAGAAATGGCCCATGCTTCAGCCTCATTCACTCCTTGCATAGTGACACTGGAGAAGAAAATGTGGCTTTGTTTTAAATGTGTTTGCAGTTGATTGGATTTCTTTGGGAAATAGCAATGTCTTTACATTGCTATTTCCCAAAGAAATTTACATTTCCCTTTACATTTTGTCTTCATGACAAAATAGAAAGGGAGCCTTGCCAGAAGGGGAAGCCTATGATATGTGGACCTATAGTCCTGCCTGTATTCTAGGGCTGGCAGCAATGATCCAGTACTAATGATGCTTGTCAATGAAGCCCAAATTTATATTGGCTATCTGTAACTCAGACTCTGGTGATCTGAATTCTACCATACAAACCCACTTTGAAGATCAGGTCAATTAAACTAAATAAAGCTTCTCAATGAGAATAACAATTAAATACAGTTCTTGTAACAAATAAGGGGGGGGTTTAAAGGAAAACAAGTCTAGAAAGTGGTAGTTTTGAGCCAACATTTCTCTATGGAAGAGAGCAGTTCTTCCACAGAAAGTATTCTTTTCTCCAGCCAGTATCAGACAGTGGGTTGCCCAAAGGCTGTGAAATCTCTGCCTGTAGACATATTCAGCAGTCAATGGGACAAGCTCCTGTCTGAGCAGGCTGATCTAAGTGAGCCCTGCTTTAGCCAGAGGCTAAGCCCAGATGAACCCTAGAGGTGCCTCCCACCCTAGATGAGTCTACAGCTATCTGATTCTGGTAAGTCTCTTGTCATCCTGGCTTTACGCTGTTCTGAAGATGGCCAAGAATGTTTGTTAGTGATCAGAAGAAAATCAGTTTTGTTATGGATGTTCCTCCTCAATAAATCGGTTCAAAACAACCAATTTATTTGAATATTAGTCACCTGAAAATAATTGCATTGTGATATGGTGCTACAGGTCAATTCCAAATATTTATTCAATTTCTGTGTTCGTTTAAGTGTTTTGTCTCATTGGCCTGTGCCCTTAATTCCTCTGGTTTTCTTTCTTCATTATCTGGGCTTCACTTTATAGCAGATTGATCATGTCAATAGTTGTCTTATTTAAGTTTCCAAGGGGAGTAATGTTGCATTGATTTTTGTTTGCATGTTCCCATAATGTGAAATTGAGTTTACTTCTCCAAATCATTTAACGAGCCAACCCTTGAAAGTCAATTACAACAGAAAAATGTTCCTCTATTCTCAGTTGAAACATTTATAAGATGAAGGACACTGAGTCTAAATACTAATCTAACCAAGACAGTTTAGGAGATTCCATTCACTAAAGTATTTATGTAATGAAGACAGTCTTCATACTATTGTTTTTACAGATATTTTGGTTAGCTACTTACTCCTTAGATTAGGTGAGTGTGACATCTCATTTAATTTATCCTCCATCTGGATTTGTCATTCTCTTTCCAGTCTTGTTTTTTCCAGCCTTGCGTTTCTCAGCCTTGCTTAGTGCTTTCCTTTATGAGCACTTAACATGAGCAAACCCAAGAGAAATAGATTTTATATTAATAATTTAGTATGATTATTTCTTTTTTTTCTGAATATAACTGAACCTGCCAAGTGTATTTTGATTAGATTTTCTGTTGGTTAGATCTTCTGTTGGCGAAGCTAATTGTCATTTTGAAAACATTTTAATGCGTCAACATAGCAAGCTATAGAGTTAAAAAATATTCTTTAAACAGCTGTATTGTGATAGCCATTCAGACGTTTTTCATGTTTCTGCATGAAAACGTAACAAATAAGATAGCAAATTTAGATAGTGTTCACTTGCGAAACAGCATCTTCACAAGTCATGTTTGGCTCCCACATCTAGTAAAGTTCAAACTATAATATGCTGAAAAATACCTATAAACTTCCTGTTTAACAGCCATCACTAAGTTTAGAAGCTGTTTTTAATAAATTCCCCTATTTTTCAGTTTTATTATTCTGTCAGTACTGCAGTTTCTTTCTGCATGTTGGTCTTCTGAGATAGTTCTTTGAGGTTTGGTGGATTTTGTTCTGTTTTGTTTTGTTTTGTTTTTTAATCCAAGCTATTTAGGACAAAATTGCCAATCCACTCACTGCTGACTTAACCTCACCTTTGAGAAAGCAGTTTGCAGGAGATTTTTAGAGTGGCAGAATTAAGTTTTGGTTTTGTGGTATCTCCGTGCTAAATTCTCATGGGAGAATAGAAGCTGATTTGTGAAATGTACCTATAAAGAAAAACATAATTAAAGCCTGATTTAGAATCCATAAAAGCCAGGGAAAGAGTGCAAGTGAATTCATTGTCTTGGAAGCAAGTCTCTTGGGGGCATTTTGTTGCTGTTGTGTCATTTTGTATTGAAATATTTTTCAGAAATACATCAGCAAAGTAGAAAGATTTTTTTTCCTGCAGTTTTTAGCTCCAGAACATCACTCATTCCGTTGTATGTTAAGTCCATATTTGCACCCAGTAATATTTTGAGTACAAATATCTGTGTCCATTATGGTCCAATATTATAGTTGTTTATAAAATGTTAACTCTATCGTGATTGGGTCCGGTGGGGTTTTTTCCTTTGTTTTTGTTTTGGGAGTTTTTTGTTTGTTTATTTGGTTTTTTGGAGTTTTTTGATGTGTTGAATAAAACCATATATATGTATTTTAAATGCTGGAGTCATCATTCCTATCATGTCACAAAGTAGTAATAGAATTTTAGCCCTTCTAAGGACAAGGACGTGCAAATTCAATAATTTCAACATCTATCAGGGTAGTGGAGGGAAAATGTAAAAAGTATAAACGTCAGCCTCCCACTCATACAGTCACAGTAGTTTCCAGATAAACAATACCAGATTTAAGAACTCCCAGTAAGTAGTGTTAACCAATTTATGTGAGAAACATTGAATATAGGACAACATCTAAAAATCTAGGAAATCATCCCCAAAGCTGACTAACAATTTGCTTGCCTGGTTTTCTGTCATCTTATTTTCCTTTTCTCATACTAATTACACCTTTACCTATATTTTGGAATGCCATCCACTTAAATGTCTAAAATTGTATCGCATGTAACTTCATGAAAATTTAATTAATATTCATTCAAATTTGAGCATTTAATCTTCCAATATTATCATGTGGCTCTCTGCGTTCAGCCAAACCTGCTGTAGTTTTCTTGCAGAGCACTGTGTCTCCTCCTGAGTGCAAACAAAGCTAAATTCCTCCTCTTTCCTCTTTCCTGCACATCCCCTGGTCTTTGACAGACAGCTTTCTGTTAGGTAGCAGCCATGCTGATGTGCACGCCCTGCATAAAGTTTTCTTCATGAGATGTACACTCAGCTAACTCAGAGATGCATCTGTCTGCCCTCCATGTCCTCTTTTCCATGTGGAGGAGGCACACATGCAGGCCAGAAGGGATTCCCACATGGCTTTCAGGACAGCAGAAGAAAAATAGGATGACAAAATACTGAAACAACATTTCAAGAAGAGTATGGGATTGTGACACATCACATTGACCACTGACTGTGGTTTCTTTCTTTTTTACTTCAAAAAGTAAGCTCTGGTGGCTGTTTTGTTTCTCTTTTTCAGTCATCCCTAACAAACAGTGACATCATCTTTGTGAAACTGCATGCCCCTTGGGAGGTCCTGGGCAAATATGCTGAACTAATGAATGTAAGAATGCCTTTCAGGTAGGTGTAGTTGTATTTTGTCTCAACCTCCAAAGCCACACTATACTGTAAAGTTGATGTGATAATAACACTAAAATGCCTGTAGAAAAGCTCTTCTATAAGATACCACACACCTTTAGGAAAAATAAATGGAGTTCCTTAGATGCCACGTGCATTGCTGTTTCTTGTTAAAGCCTACAATTTCGGTACAATACTGGTTTGAGATTAAGATGGGCTGTAGCAGTGCAGCTTTTTTCATGGGGTATTCTGTCCTTAGGCCCTTTAACCCCTTCAATGCTGGAGCCCCCTGCATACTTGTGCGCTGCTGTTTTTTAAATGGACATTTCATTGAAATCAATGGGAGGTCGAGAAGATCCAGGTACGTAAGGCAGCACAGAAAGTGCATGTCTGTTTGACGTATCTGGTATGCACCTGTAAATTGCCTGTATAGTATGTAGTTAGTATCCCATAAATAAGTGTAAATAAGTATCTCATCTCATAGGAAAACAATTTAGGCTATGAATGCTTTTTTCTGTGAAGAAAATAGAGAACTTATATTAAATGCTACTGATAACCAGATTAATTCCACATTGAAATTCAAGTTCTTTTTATAACTGATTAAATATTGTTTGCATGTTGGGCTATGAAATTTTTTATGTAAAATATTGCTTTTACTCTGCTGGTTATCAGAACTCTTAAAGTAGCATTAAGACTTCCACTGGAACTGACCACAACCCATGAACTGAGAGACCTTGACTCTTCTTTCAATTAGCAGGGTTTGTCATATAAAGCTCCATTGATTTTAATGGAATTACTCCTGAACAAGAAAAGAATCAGACCCAGAATATGCAACTAGTGAGCTGGTGCCTTTGTAGGATTCCTTCTGTTTTTTCTTACCTAATTATGAAAAATGCCTCTGATATGAGACACCCTGTAGCAGTAGAGAACTCATAAGGAAAAATGGATATGTATAAAGGACAAAATTGCAGGCTTATTTTGTATTTATTTTGTTTTCATTTTCACAGCAAATCTTCAATTGCTCTTCTTTATGCTTCTATTGCTAAAGAGAAAATTCTGAAAGCAAGTCATTGGAGGATAGGAATATTCTTTTTTTAAAGTGTTCCAGCCATAGAAACAATTCATTAGGCCAAAAGGGTGCCTTTTTTGACTTCTGTGGCATTCCTTGTGATGGACCTGCTCTGGCAGTGGAGTGAGGTCTCATGATTCAGAAATACACCAGGAAGTCTGAATTTAGTCATGGAGCAGCTTATACTTTCCTGATCACTCAGCAGATAGCAAAGTAGGTGTCATACATATTATATAGAAAGCTTTGAAAATACTGAGGTTTTCTTGACCTGCTTCAGGATTGTGGCTTCATTCTTTCCACATCCATAGAGAGAGAATTACTACAGCATTGTTAAGAGGAAATCATGGTAATTCACTAGTGACTGCTGGCCAGGTTCTTTAATTTTTTCTTAAAAACAACGGTACAGTTTACCATTTCAAAAGAATTTTACAAAGTGTCCACAAGTCTAAATGGTGTGTTCCCAGATGCCTTTGTCTAAGTCCTTGATTCAACAGCTGCTGATTGCTTATTACTCCTGATTATTCAGGCTGGAATTGTGCAAGGTCCACATATCACTGAATGAAATCCTTGTTGTTTCAAAGCAGGAGGGGAAAAGTGGAGGATACCTCTGAATATTGGAAGCAAAACCAAGAAGTGGATGGCATCTTCAGAAACACTTAGCTTTGACCTTTCTCTGCTCAGAAAGGTTGAGCAGAGCAAGACATTGAGTATATTGAGTAGAGCAAGATAAATAACACTATCCAAAGAAGGCTGGCCAACGTGAAATAGTTTAAAAAATTTTACTTCACCAGCACGAAATGGACTCTAATAACAAAAATGTTCAAAAGTTCTGAAAATTAACCTGGAATGCTAAACAATTTTTAAAATTATTTGTAAAGCATTAGTGTTGTCTTATTTTAGAGGATTTCCAAGGAGGTTTCCAAGGCACCAACAACATTCCTACACTACATCTACTACAATACGTAGAACATGTGTGGTGTAAGCCTCCATTTTCCAGAAGTGGTACAGTTCTGCATTACACAGTGGAACCTCTCAGAATACAGAGACACCAACTTGATTTGGCAATCACCTTCAGTGGATGACAAAGTCAGCCTCTGGAGGAGGAAATCAGAGTTTGGTCAGGCACCCAAATTTTCCAGAAAGGAGTATGAGTCCCAAATCCACACTCAAGAACCCTCAGATTTTCTTAACTCTCGTGAAGATGCAATCTCTGTGCTGAAGGCAATGTGTCAGATCCTGGCAGCTGTGGTATGATAGGCATCTATGAGAAGAACAAGAGCAGCCAGCAGGGGAGAGGCCCAGGACGTGGACTCCCTGTCCTGGATCTACACGTGATGGTTAGGGGCTGCTCTGCACTGCAGGGCTGGTCAGGAGGCAGGTTGGGAGTGGGTTCAGCATGTGTCTGCTCGTGTCCCCTTGTCTGCTCACTTGCTCATCGTTTGCTCTCACATAAGCTTATTGCACTGACAACAGAAACCAGCCCGAATGAGGGGCAGAGGGAGTGGCTGCACACTTGGCACTTGAGCATATGTGCATTTGCTTGTGTAGCCTATATTCTGTTTCAAAGGATGTTATCCCAACAGGAACCACAGATCCCGCTCTGTACTGCATGTGTTACAGCATATTGCAGCATAAGGTACAGCTTTCCTGGCTTTTCTAAGTGACTCCCCCTTGTGTTTCACCAAATGCAGCTTCAATAACTCACTAGTAGATGTCATATAATTTGTCCATACTTGTGTCAGTCCTTTGGAATTCCTGCAACAGTTCATGAACTCTGAAATAGAAATGTCTTCGAATCCCCATCTTCCACACATGACAAATAGCAGAAAAAGGAGGAGACAGTGGGAAAATTATGATCTTCTGGCAATTCTAATGCCACCAGTGTCTGTGTGGCTTCCTGTGACGGTTCTGTTAATCTCTCTTTTAGTCTCTTCCTCCACCTCTTACAGGCTTCTGTCTTCAATCTCCTTTCCTTCCTTGCTAGTTCATACTGTAACTGACGATGGGTTTTCTTCTCGACTGGCTTCATTTTTGCTGTTCTTCCAGGAGAAAAATCTATTACCTGCATCGCCGATACAAGTTCATGAATAGGTGAGTACAGCTCTCATGCCAGTTTTTGCCCATTTGGACCAGTAACAAAAATAATGGTTAAAGTCAAGCTGGATGGAAAAGTTAATCAGTTGTGTTTGTAGAAATTATAAAGGGAGTAGTTACATACTAGAACATCTACAAAAATAACCAAACAGAAGTTGCATTTTTAAGGCATCCGCATTGTGAAAGAAGCAACTAATTTTATCAGTTTTGCCTTTTTTAGGAATAAGAAAATATTTTTCAACTGAGGGAAATATTTTTCAACTGAGGGAGTCTTTAAAGAAACAGATGTTAGGGCAAATGCTGTACCTCTTTCTTTCCATGTAGCTCATTAGGGAGTTTCTTTGGGTTAGAGTACCACAGTTACAGGGTGTTTTCCATTTCCATGAACCCTGCTTACTTGTAACAGTGATGGCATTATTTATTTATTGCATCCTCCATGGGGATGCTTAGTACTTTGATGGTAGATAGAAAGCCAATGAACCAAGCTTGAGAGATGTATATTTTCCAAGAATCTTTGAAGTGCTTTCACTCAATTACTAAATACCTTTAAGGTTATGCTTGATGCCCAGGTTATGTCTGACTTCAAGCAACGAAGCTCTTTTCCTGCAGCAGTTTGCATTTTCTTTTTGATACCTTGGAAAATGAAATGAAAATATCTCCAAAATGCCTAAATACTGTACAGACATGGCAAAACCAGATCATTTATATATGTACAATTATCTCTCTCACTGTATGTGGCATTTAATGCCATGGTACTCTTGATGCAGTTTTCAAAGGGGTCAGCCCCTAATCTCCTCTTTTATGGAGGTCAGTGGAAATATTCCCAAGAACCTTTAAGGGAGAAAAATTAAATTTGAAATATCAGCATTTTGGAGTAAACAGCTTTACCATTTTGCACATAATGTCGATACATTTACATCCATGGGATGATCACTCTGCAGTATGAGCATAATAAAAAGCACTTTGGATATTAAGTTATGTCACAGTGTGTTGGTAACCTGACAGCACCAGCACATTATGGAATTTGCCTTTTCATATTAATAAGCACCAAATGAGCGCTTTGTGGAGTTGAGACATTTTATCCCTCTTTGGCACACAGTAATAAATGCACACAAATCTTCTGAAACTTGTTGATGCTGCCCCAGTTTCCATTCCCACCTTATAATAGATGCTATAGCAGCTGTTAGCTTTGGAATTGGTCTTGTGGAATGGCTGCTTTGACTAAAGCAATAGATAGGAAGGAGAAGGTGAAGGTTCCAATTATTTATATGTGTTATATGAAGTTTTGCTTCACATTCATTTTCTTATGAGTCAGGATGGAATTTGAAGTCAGGATGGGAAGAGGTATGATCTTTTTCTGGTATTTAGTTCCTGAGTGATGAGAACACTAAATTCAGTTTTTATATTCAGGTCTATAAATAGCTACTTGAGGAAGAAAAGCTGTAACTGAATGGCCCTAGAGGGGAAAAATAAAACATATTCAGCTTTATTTTCACTTATGTGAAACTTAGATATATGGCTTCAATAAAAGTATCTATTTCCTCTACTCATAGTTCAGTGTAGATTACAAGTACCCAAAGCCTTTCTTCATTTTTTGAGTTAATCCTAAGTTATGTTGACATTTGCACAAAATTTATTTTAGAAAGGAGTTTAGAGCAGATCTCTTGCAACTTGTGAACCTGACTTGAATTTTCTCTCTAAAAAATTCTGGTGATCTCAACACTTCAAATCACAAAACTTCCCTACTTTAAAGGAAAGAAAACGTATCAGACACCTTATAGCACCTGCGTCATGGTTTAAAACTAAGCTAATAGAATAGCTAGCACCACAATATGCATAAAGTTCTATGAAAGCTGACCCACTCATAAAAATCAGTCCAATTCAAAACCTTTTTTTCTTTTCCTGATTTTCCTTTGAAAAACCTTTCTATCCCTATCCTGCTTTATGGTGAGAAAACAGTTTCATTTAAATTTTTTGAGAAACTCTTTGCATGAGTTAAACACAATATGTATCTTTAGAAAGTGGGTGCTAAATAAAGGCTAGGCTTAGAGAGCAGGGGCAGGATTGAAGTGGGAGACACTCTGTCTTTGAGGTACTGTGTGAAGCAGCTACCTCTTTATCACTCCATCACCCAATTGTTCCTGAGTAGGTCACACTGCTTTCTAAACAACGTTCCCCTATTCAGCTGAGTGTGGGGAAAATGAGGCATGGATTAGCCTTGAAGAAAGGATTAAAAAATAGATTTTTAACACTTGTGTCTGTACTTGTTAGCACCAACACCACCCTTTCAGCTTTTTCCTTTTGCGAGATGGTCCTGTAGAGTACAAAACCTGCACTGCTGACTGACGGCACTGTTGGAATGAGCTGGAGGAAATTTTAAAACTTGGTTATTTTTCTTTTCCAAGGAGATATCTAGGGGGGCTTGCTTTCCCTGCAGAAGGCTGTACTGCATGTTCTGTGCTTTGCAGTAAGGTTTTGCAACCTTCTCAGACCCGTTTGCCAGCAGGCTGACTGAGCATGCCAAGTAATCTGAGTCTTGGGAATGGCAAACCATTCGAATTGTGGGTACACTCCGTGAGAAGCCAGCATGAATAATGCATTGCTGTTAAGTGGGGAAAGCACTCAGTCCCCTTGTGCTGTGCTTGTGTGCTGTGATAAACCTGGAGCAGGCAGTATCTCAAACGTGCACATTGACTTGCAGCATGACTGGGAAAGGATTGCAGATGGGCAGGAGTGTTAATTGCTTAGAGAATTCAAACGAGTTTAATTAACAGGAATGGAACAGGATATTTAGAAAAACCCTCTTCCTAATCCCTCCTCCCTTTTCCATACCCAGACAAGCTAAGCCTGTTGAATATACACAGGGCTTACTGAATTTACAGGGGAAAAACCAGAGGCCAAAGGACAGGGATTTCCCCCTTTCCCTTGGCATCTCTATCTGGCTACACAGACTAGCTCGAGGCTGTCAGGATGCTGCGGCTGGAGAGTTACAATGGATCAGGCGCTTTAGAGCCCTGGGATCTGACATCTCACCTGCATTCAGCACAGACGTTTGCAAACCACCTCCTCCTGTGCTCAAAATGCTCAAACTCAGTGCAAACACTGCCCATGGAGAGGTTATGATTAATTAAGTAATTAAATCTTATATTAAGTTTACATGCATATTCCAGTTTTCCCAAACAGTCCTGATGATAAATTTGCACACAAATGCAACATCTGACACCCCTTGCCCCATCATGCTATTCCAGATTGGAAGTGCAGAAATGAGACTTTAACAGGTACAGCTGATTTATTTACAATTTTGAAATGTGCACATGTTTAAAAATAAGCATTATTTCAAATTATTTAAAAATAAGCATTATTTCTTCCTTGTCCAATTTAAAACCTGGTGGAAGAAGGCTGACTATTCCAGGAAAAACTCTATGAATTTTAAATGACAATGTGTAACATTTTCACATCACTTCCCCATACATTCAGCTGCCTGGATATGGGTTGTCCTCCCTCAAACTGGCTGTGCAGAGGTACCAGCATTTGCTGGTCTTAAGAGTTCTTATGTTGGCTGTTTCAAAAAAAAACCCAAAATAACCAAACAACAACTACAAAAATAACCCCACAAAACAAACAAACCCCGCAACCATATTTCCAGTCCTTGAGTTTCTTTCAGAACTGAGCTTTAAGTTCAAAGGAAGTAAGGGAAGTAAATTCTCATCCTTTAGCTCCACTTCTGGAAACATTCATCCAGTGGTATGGTACATTCATCCAGACTGTGGTATGGGCACACTCCATAATTTGTAGTCCACGATTTTTGCAGGGATCAGTGGTTAGGACTTGGAGCAGGAGTCACTGTGCTAAACACAGCTTTCTTAGGAGCTTTTCATTCTAGTATGGATTTGAATTTGGTTTCGATTGCCTTCTCCAAAGAGTTCTGGTTGTTCCCTTCATTTCACTGTGTATCTTTGCATGAGTGCACCTGTAGTTAAATCTGCCCTTTCTCCAGCTCAATCACTGTTTGTTTTCACCTTCCAAATGTAAGAATCTGCATAGCAGTCACTTGTTAGCTTATACACCCAGAGTTCTGGTTTCATGGAGGTTGTAGTGTTGCAAGAAACATTGAAATTAACAAAGTAGCCTATTTTGTAAGAGCATGATGCAAGGTAAGAATCCATATGGAGAGCAGTAATGGCCTGTAACTTCCTGGGTTTAGCTGCCAAAGATTTTTGTCACAATCTCCACTGTTCAAATGTTTAGATGTCCTGAATTTTAAACTAACTAAAAATGTGAGAAATAAAGATTTAGAGAACATGCCAAGCACTCACTGGGCTTAATAAGATTTATGGCAGCATGTACCATCAGCATTGCTTTTCTGATGAGACAAAATAAATGCTCCTCTGCAGAAAGCTGGTTATGAGTAATCGAGTTCAGCATATGTAATTTGGTCTGCCTCAACAGAAGTCAAAAGACATTGCACCTTTCCTAATTGTAAATATTCAGTGTCCTGGTTTGATAACCTGTACTTCATAATGCAGTGGAAAAACCCATTATCACAAATGCTCATACTTATCATGTGCTGCAGGATCGAGAAACAGATAAGCAGGTTCCGAGGATGGCTGCCCAGAAAGCCAATGAAACTGGACAAGGAAACACTGCCAGATCTGGAGGAGAATGACTGCTATACTGCTCCATTCAGCCAACAAAGGATTCATCAGTAAGTATTCTATCACATCTCAGTGGCAAGGTGAAAACTTTTCCTTCTGGATTCACCTGGGGAAAAATTGATTTCTTTGTTCATGTCTTAAGGACTAGTGCCTTCATATTGGCCCTTTTTCACAAAAAGGGAGAGATAGCTAGTCTACGTTTCTATTAACTAAAGGTCCAGCTCAAAGCTAAGGAAATCAATGGGAAAGTTCCTTTTAATTCACTGGAATTTCAGTTACATCCTTCAAGGGATCAAATGGCTATTTTCTCTCAGGTCAGAATTGCAATTGTTCTTTTTCACTTAAAGATGTGATTAAAACTTTTCTCAGCATTCCTTATGTCTTTAGCACAATCAAAACAAGTCCTTCATCACTGATGGTTGAAATACTGATACTTGCATTTCATTCCTAGTTATGACTGTAGAACAAACAAAACTCTATAGAAAACAGACAATGCCAATTTGATTGCTTTACTATTTCAATTTTATAGAAGCAAAACTCCTTGCAAAATGGCAGCGTTCAGACAGTGTTTAGACCTAGCAGTGACACTTTTCCACCAGTAGCACCAGTGTTGGACAGACGTCAGAGAAATCACTTGGGCTACAACAAGCCTTTATTCCCTTGCAAAATGCAGAGCAGAAAAAGTCCCACATAACTTCCATAACTCGTATGAAATTTAAGGGATGTCAAATTTTTGATGTCTTAAGGGTAGTTACAGTGTTTGTGATATGGGAAACAGTCATTGACTGAGAGCAAAGCCACAAAGATTAGGCAGCACTGAGGATACTAAAAGAAGACAGAGAACGAATTATAGATTGCTCCAAATTCTGAAATATGTGGTTTTATTCAGGGAGAAGCCAGGTTGATAAAGCTCTGAAATACCTCATTTTGAATGAATAACTTTTCAGGGATTTGATTTACTAGCTGCAATAAAAATGAGTAAAATAAACCTCTGCCACAAATGGCATCTTTCCAAATACAGCAGAAAAACAAGAACAGGTGCAAAACTCCAGGGAAATTTCAATAGAAGTCTGTTTGATACAGAGATGGGTCAGTTATTGTGCCCTGCAAAGGGAAGAGTAGGGCACAATAACTGACCCTCAAAATTCTCAAAATTAGTTTGAGAATAGACTAATGATACTAAAACCTAATAAACTGGGATGTCAATATTAATGTTTTTATTACCAGTAATATTAACTGCTAACTTCCCTTAAAATTACTGCATGTGGGAAAGGGGTTGGTAGTTTGTTCTGAGAGATTTTTTGTGGCTGAAAGGAGAATTGACATTTATGAAGAGTATTTTTAGAGTTTGTTTTTTTTTTTTTCATTCTTCCGCCTTGCTCATGTTCATGTTGGTAAACTGGCAGGAGAGTTTATAAGTGTTAGTTTCATTAACACTCCTGCTGTTGTTTGATGGTTCTTTTACATCATGGCAGCCTTGGAAATTTTACTCCCTGGCAGACCTGACATTCTCTGCTTAGCTTTCTGTGTGTAGTCTTCCTATCCTTTTGTGTAGGGGTTTATAAAATGTTGGCTGAGCTGGCCTCCTTCTCCCAAAAGATGCTGGCTCTGACAGCAATGGTGTTCCTATCATGCTTCAGCCTGTTTCCCGTGCCTGGCTTGTTTTGTTTCACTAGAATTTTGAAATACAGTGACTTGTTCAATATTTTTCTACTGAGTTGCATGCAGGTATTTCAATTTTTTTAAACCAGAGACTCACAATATTGTTTTAGGAATGTGAAGATAAATGATCACTGAAATTCTTGAGACGCTGAAAAGAAGAATTGCCATCTACAGTAATGTTATGATAATTTAGCTTGCATTTTGTCAGTGGTAAGAAAAGTTCATACATTTTGATATTTGGGGTGGTTAAGGTTTTGCTCTCACCATATGACTAATACAATGTAATTACACTGGAGGCTACAAACTTGTCATGGGTGGTTGCTTGTGGAGTTCAGTCTTCCAAGACCACATCATCCCATAGTCTAGAAGTGCAGTGACGATTTCTTTCTTGCTCTGGGGCCTTTAGCTGTGACTCTGCCTCCTCTTCCATCACACAGTTGTGCCAAAACTGATTGGGAGAGAGCAGGTACAGGACTGGAGGGGTCCCAGCACCACACCAGCCTTCAGCTAGCTGACCTCAGTGTTGTTTAAGACTTTTCATTGAACATATGGCCATTTTTTGAGCAAAGCAAATGTTTGTAACTCATTCAGTTCTTGAAGTCCTCAGAGAATGCAGAATAAATGCAAGTTTTTTAGTCCTTTTGCACTGTAATAAGGTCATAGCTGAAAAATGCCACCAGTGTCTGCTTTTTGTCAGAACTTATGTACAGATTTTGAGTTTTAAGTTTACAGTAGAAGCCATACAATTTTCCTGCAAATCTAGAATCTAAGTGAGAGGAAGAGATGAGTAGGAAGTACATTAAACTATTCTTTGAGAAATACCCACAGGAGCCTAAAATATATAATCAGTCTTTTAATTACACTGATGAGGATTTTTCTGGCTATTGTACAAGTATTTCTGAAGAGCAAGATATGTACTTTTGGCAGTTGAAAATATTTCAGATTTCTGTGTTGTCATAAATTACTGTTTTTCCAAGATATGCTTAATGAAGACCATGAAGTAAATCACTCACCATTACAACCATCTTGAAAGCATAAAACTCCATATCCTTTGTTTTCAAATAAGATCTTCATTGCCTTGTGGTAGATTTTGCCTCATATCCTACCTAGAGGGTGCCAAATTCTTCCTTTTTTCCTGGTTTTATATGCTTTGCATTTTCTAAAATATTATGCCTTAAATATTCATATAAGCTTGGCTGTATTTGAAATACTGTAATTTGGGTCTAAAATTCTTTATTTCTTCCTTTCTTCATAGCATCAGATGTCTTTAACATCACCAAAGAACAGGCAGTTTATCTTTTGTGATCTAGCCATAATTTCCATATAGAGGGCTCCAGTCTGATACAGATTTTATATGATCTGAGTAGAAACTTCATTTGTGATAGTTTCTTTTAAAAGCATGGAAAGACAAAGAACTGACAATACTTACAATTTGGTGTCTGGGGAGGAAAATAATTAAGAAAAAAACCTTACCAGAGCTAATTTCCATAGGAAATAATATTTTTAAAATATTGATATACAAGGAGTATAAGCAATTTTAGTAGATCATATCAATAGACTTTCTTTCTTGCATTTTTCTTTCCCATTCAGATGAAAAAAGGTCAGATGTGGAGAAATTCAGCTTTCAAAAAAAATGAAGTTTGTTTTAAGAGGCACAGCTAGCCATCTGTCCTTCGTCCAAAACTGGTACAGAAGAAAACACAAGAATGACATTTGTGAGATGTGCCTCTAACTTTTGCAGTACATCTTCAGGTTTTCTTTTAAAGGCATTATGGCATACTTCATAGGGTATATCACAAAATTGTCAGTACAAGAGAAGACCAAAATTAATCTTATTTCTTCAGTAATAGAAAATGTCTTTTTGGAGGAAAGAAGTTCTGCCACTTTTTTTAATTGTGTGGAATACAAAGTTATTGTTTTCAAGATAGACTTCTGAGTAGTGTCTCTTTTTTGCAGCCACAGCTTGGAAAAGACTGTGTTTATACCAAAGTATTTCTTCTGAAAATTATCCATTACACGAATGCACAAGATGTGAGAAATGTTTACCATTAGACACACTTAGATGTTCTTCTACTACATCTTATTTATTTCATCTAGTCAGCTGCTAATCACTTGGGAATATTAACAGCAGCAATTAGCTGCAATTTCTGAGTTAACTGTACACCAGCTAGGGAAATATGTTAATTGCTGTTTAGAGATTTCAAACTCTATATCAGGAACTATTTCCCCTTTGTTTTATCTTTCAAAGGCAATAAACTCTCTGATTAAATATTAACCTAATATATAATTGAATGACCACTTAAAATAAATATTTATTACTTAGTGAAAATAAGATTAAAAATTTACTCAATTAGGAGGACTAGGATAGTAACTCGATTAATTAAGCCGTGCATACCAGAGGTTAATGGAGTTCTTCTCATTTGTATTATGTCCCCTTGTGGTACATAGGTCTTATATTTTTTCCAGATTTCCAAGATATGCGTCTCTCAAAGACAACTTGTCTTTTCAAGCTTTTTCTGATGTTCAAATTGATCTTAACAAACTCCATGTCTGCCAAGATGATCTGTGCCCATGTAGCCTTGAGTCCCCTCACCCCAAAATCATGGATAGATCAGGGATCTGCTACAACTGGAGACATGGCACAGGGCTGCATGGACACTTACTTGTTTTGAACCAGAATGGTCATTCTGGTGTTTAAATACATCCACAGTATAATAACTATACATTTTTAATGGCTTTTTATAAATGGGGAATCACAGTTTTGCAAATCCTGCTCTCGAACAAATCTTTGTGCTGCCAAACTTGGACATGCCCTGCAATGTTGTTTTGGGTTTTTTTATTCCCTCTGATTCTGGAAGTTTTAATTGCATAAAAATAGAAAGAAGTAGGGCATCCCTGAAAAATATAAAAGGCTCCCTCCTTCTATTTCAGGTGAATATTTCTAAGTGAACTAAATTAAATCAAGAAGCGATCAGGGGAGAAGACTGATCTGGGGCAAAGGCAGAAGAAGGTGGAGGAGAGATTCAGCACTTTCATGACTTTCTATTTTACTTTGGCAGTTTTGAGGCTGTGGTGCCAAATTGGAAACAGAGAGAGCCACTACAACATTCTTCGTCCCTAAGCGACCCTGTTTTAGGCCCTGTGTGATATGAAACCCCCCTGCTAACCATTAATAAAAACGTCCTTTTACATAAACAAGACAGATAGCTGGTGCCTTAAAAATCAAGCAAAATGAAAATCAGCAAATGCTAATAATATAGCCATTTTCAAACAAATAAAGTAGAGAAATGTGTGGTATTATTCTCAGGGGAGTACTGCAAACTCGTGCTGTTGCTGTTACTACAGCTGGTGATTTACTTCCTCTACGTTAAATTAGCTAAAACCTGCTATTAGCTCAGCCAACAGGTTGGCTGTTTGCTCTGTGATTTAGCTGGGAGTACAGAAGGTTGGGCATTTTTCCTGTGCTAAGGAATACACTACTCACATAGAGATCACTACTTCCAACAACATCTGTGCTCTTAGTTTGTACTGCTTCCAGCAGAAGGCATTTTTAGATATGGTGTCAGACTGTTTCAGTGTCTGTGGACCCACAGTGCAAAGATACACATGGATCTGTGTATGCATCCATCCTCCCTTTGTGTCTTTGTCAGCAGACCACAGGTGTTCAGATTTCATCTTTTTTTATCTTGTCACTAAAGCAGAAAACAGCCTTTTCCTGCCTTTTGCTTTCCCAAAATATAACAAGTAAAATAAAGCAAGAAAAGCAAACCCACTTTTTTTCAAATGTGTATTCAAAGATTCAAGAGCTAAATTTACACTTTAAGGGTTTGTAAAACCTGCAAAATTACCAAAGACAATGTGTGAACAGGAATTCATTGGTATTTTTTTCTTGGTTGAATTTGCACTAATTTGAAGTCTTCCTTTAGACAACAGTTAGCTTTGCTGTGCCTTCCTATCCACAGAAAGATAGTTTGAAATTTCCAGTTCACAGTTTAGTTAAAAAGGCTACAAATATAGCTTCAAAGCAATTAACCTTCACTGACTCTTCATGTCTCTTACAGCATAAATGTAAGAGCAGTATTTCCAGAATGACATTTTTGAAAGGGACTTTAATTAAGGATCAACTCTGGAAGCTTTCCTTCCAAAAGTACTCTCATTATCTTCATTGGGATTTTCTTTTTGAGTAAGGACAGCTCACACAAATAAGACTTACAGGACCAAGTTAATTATTATAGATGTTGTGGAACAAATCACTGGCTTTATCTACCTATACATTAACTTCGCAGGTAAAAAAAATGTAATGTATTAATCCTTACTTATTTTTTGTCTTACAAAAGAGGTGACAAAATTATGAAAACCATCAGAGAAGAGTCTCATAAATAAAGTCTAAACCCTTACTGAGCCTGAAAACAAGCTGTATTTCTCTTATGAATATTCAAATCCTTGTGTTGAAAATGTAACAAGGGCAGCAGAAACAGAACAGCAGAAGAAATTCTTCCACCTAAAAGCAACAAGGGTTAAAAATCTCACTAGAAAGCTTCTGCTTTATACAGTTCATAGCTCAGTAATGTCTGATAAATGTTTATGTGTACCTAGTTCGAAATTGTCTTCAGCTCTGGCCTCTGTGAACTGAAATTTGAAGTGTGAGATTCTTCACAGACTAAGATATTTCTCCTCTGAGTTCTTCATTGGATGCTGTAGAACATGGAATAGCTTTGATGGTTATTCCATGAATATGGATTTACCACCCACATTCAGAAATAAGACAAAGTGAAGCACAGAAATTTGGGGGGAAGAAACGCCCATGAAGCTTGGGAAGATGGGGTGGTGGTTGAAAAGGGTAAGCCCTACACTGAGCTGCCTGATTCTTTCACCTGACAAGAGCAACTCCTGTGACTTTTGAGATAAATTGAAACCTCCCTGACATTGTTCTAATTTATAAAACCCTATGACTTTTATGTTCAAAAATAAGTGAGGATTATTTTTTAAATGTTATCACATGCAGTTCTATCCCAAAATAATGATATTTTTAGGCATGTCCTCCAGGACATCTAGAGGACTCAATTTTGGCACTACTTTTTCACCTTTGCTGAACTCTAGCATCTCTTCTTGATCCATGTCTTCATGAATAACTTTGGAAAACACTCAAGGGCATGTTTTTGACCCACTCTGATCATGATGAGTCCTTCCTCTCCTCTCCCCCTTCTGCCCTTGCTGGCACATGACTGGGCAGGGCAGAACCTCTGCAGCTCATATTCTCACAGGTGTTTTAGGATTACTTCAGCTATTCTGGAACAGGCAGAGTTCTTCATGGCAGTTCTCACACTGAGGTGTTTACATCTGCTTCACAGACATGTCTGGTTATTTCTTCTTGCCCACGTGAGATCAAAAGCTACAATACACAATTACTAAGTTTGCAAATGAATGCAAATTACTGAAGTGTTTTTTTAAACAAGCGATTATTTATTTGTTTTTTAGAGTAATCCCTGATTTTTGCTTTTTTCCATTCATGACTCACGAAAATAGAAATTCTTAAATGCAAACAAAACTATTAAACAAGTTCTTCAGAAAAGATGTTGAAATGGCTATCTCTAGTTGCACTATGAGACAGTTGTGATAACAGACAAGCAAAATAACCTTGTATTACAAGGAAAATAGATTAAGGTGTTATCTGGTTCCATGTTGCATGTTTCCCAGATAAGGTGATCCAATTTGCAGTTGAATCCTACAAGAACTCGTCAGAATGACAAGTCAAGCTAAGTCAGCATGAGAATTACTGTGCTGTTTTGATATCTGTGAAGTTATCTTCACAGTTCTTTAACTGTCTGGGAGGTGGGATCTTGGATAGTCAGGCAGTAAAAGAAAATTAAATAAAGAGCAAAAATCTCTAACTATTCATTTCTGTTTTACTCCTGCCTTTTCATTTGTTTCTGCTGCCACACAAACAGCCTATTACAGAGTTCCATCCTCAGCTGAAAACAACATTGTTCTACCTGCTTCACAGTTTACATTTTATAAAATATAATTTCTATCAGCATTAAGATTTACATGAATACAGTATGTTTTTTTCTCTCAAAATACTTTTGTTAGTCATTATTTCACGTACTAATTACTTTCAGCTGAATTTGGTACAGATGTAGCAGTAAAGATGCATCTTTATATCCACATATCTTTCTGTATCTGAAAGATAAGCTCAGTCCTACATACCTTTTGAGTAACAGCAGCTTTAAATAGAATAGTGGCCCCAAACTGTTCCTATACAGAAAAGGCAGTGGCCTGTGGACACCAATTGCATTTGCTGTTTGGTACCAGCCCACTGGTAAATCAGCTTGCACATGGTGGTCAGCCAATATGCATAAATCTAATTAACTTTGGTAGGTACTGTAGGGCATGAGTAAGACTTTGGGAATACCAGGGAAATGGGAGGGAGCCAGAAGTACTGAGTACGGTAGTGAGTAGATTGTAGGCACAGAAATGCCCTGTGAGTATCTGGGGTGATGTGGCAAAGGAGACATGACATAGTAATCTCTAGAAAACCAGGTTTTATTACTTCTGGTGCTCTTGGAGCAATTTCTCTTACATATCTTTACTTTAGGAATTTTTTTTACTGTCAGCCTTTGAAGCAGAACATAAGGGTCTTATGTACACATTGTATTGTACTGAAAATTCAGCTGAGAATTTTGATAATAAAGAGGGAGTACATGAAGTTTTCAAAGTCCAGAAGTTGGACTCCTCGTTTTTCGAAATTACTGTGGAGGTGCAAAGCTGTATATTATTTCCCATGGGTAAAGACTGATTCTGGGAAAAAAAAAATTCATTTGGGTAAAATTACCTGAGGGGAAAACTGGGAAGTGAATCTCACATTGTGCAAAAGAGAAGGTGAAATGAATCCACGCCAAGCTCCTGATTAAGATGATCTCATTTAAGGTCGTATTTGTCTAGTGTGCTGTCCTACAGACTCATCTCTCTATGACACCTCTGTGACCTTAACATTTTATTTATCAGTTCATTCAATTCTGCAGCTCTTCAAAAACACAGATGAGGAAACCAATATTGCCTCCTATCCACAGGGTTTGTTGGGGTTTTCAAAATTTATTCTATCTAACCTATTGAACAAAGAACCTGTATTCATACTTAACTTGATAAGTGGCATCTGAGAACTAATTTTCTACTGCATTTTAGCTTCCAGGACCAAATGTAGGAGTATATGATACTTTTAATTTCTAACATAGTACTCAGTAACAGTTTTCAGTAAGAATGGTTTACCAAGTAGATATTTCCAACTGACTCTTAATGGTAAAGCATAACAAAAAAGCCTGGAACAGATGTGAAATTCTACTGCTGCACTTACAAAGATAGGTTTTTGCAATTTTCTGTGCAAGAATTTTGTAGTTTTCAGTGCATTATCTAAAAGTGATGCATATCATAATGAATACCTAAGTATCTTCTATCTTTCTCCAGATTTCTCCACATAATTCTTTGTAAGAGAATGAATACTGTTACTGACAGCATCTCACCTGGCTAATCATCTCTTAATCAAGTGTCTTTTATTCTCCCTGCACTTGCTTGCATACTGTAGATTTTTAGAGTGCTAAAGAAAGTAATGGAAATAAATATTTGCCTTAATTGTGCTATTACATATTTCTGAGACGCCCTTGGTTTTTATTTTCTTGTAGCTTCATAATACACAACAAAGATACTTTCTTCAATAATGCTACAAGAAGTAGAATTGTACACCATATCTTACAAAGAGTGAAATATGAAGAAGGGAAAAACAAAATTGGTAAGTACTGAGCAATGTGCTTTTAAATATGTCTTTAAAAAAAGAAAGGAGAAGTCTGCCTGGCCTCATAACAGACTATTTTCCTTCCTTTTTAATCACCTTGATTTGGACTGTTTCCATCTCACCCACTGCTGTGGTAGGGACTTTGCCTGGAAGATGTGACCATCTCCCTGTAATATCAGTCAGCTTTCACAGGCACGTCACCACACAGGATTTATCACCTCTGCAAGGGAAGAGGCTGATTTAAACATGAAATATTAACAGATTAGGAGCAGTGCAGCAGAGAGACTCATGCAGGAAAACCTTTATTCTTTCCTTAAAATGTGCTTGGGAGGATGGTAAGATTTGTGCTGCTCTATATCAGGCTACAGGGCTTCTCCCTGGATACCTATCCATCCCTTAGGATGGAGGACTCTGTATCTCTGGTGTTGCTGCAAGTCAAAAGGGAGTTCACCATTGATGTCCTCAGTGCTAAGAATGCTGTAACTGTGGTTAATAATGCATAACTGTGGCTTCATTTTCAATTAGTGAATGGAGTGGAAATTTGGAGAGGCACACATGCAGGCCCAGGAGAGCAGGCAGTGACAGAGGAGGGATAGAACATGAAATAGTGGCCACCTTCTGCCAAATCATACAGAGCACACACAGCTTGTGTACCACACAGAAACAAATGTACAGACAATCTTCACAAAACTCTGCAATCTATTTAATTTCCCTGCTGTTTAAACCTCACCTTTCCTGAAGGTAAATATCCCAGAACTTCACTTCTTTCTTTCTTTCTTTCTTTCTCAGCTGCTGGGATGAGGGTAGCAATAGCCCTGAGCACAGCTGATATTGCATCTTGCCCAAACACCTGCAGTCCCTGCCTACCTCAAGATCCCAATCTCCCTCACATGTCAGGCACCTGTAGTGAACACAACCTTGCACTGATCACTGGGCAGAGCAAAGCCCACCTCTGCCATCCAAGTTTTACTTTTCTGACAGAGACATTGGAAGAAAACATACTTTGCAAGGCAGATAGTGATGTTACTGCTGAAAGTGTTACTCATGTAGACTTAATACCTCTCATTGCTGTGTTCTTGCTGCTGTCTGTCGCCTGTGAATCTGGAAAGGAATCAAGACTCTATGCCTCTTGGTCAATAGGGTTCAAACACCTTCAGGTTCTTCATGTGGATTGTCTTGCATTGCTTGGTAACAGTGCAGTATTATTTTGGTGATTTTCCAAGTGAAAAGCACCAACATCTCAGCAATCGTTATTTCCCCAGGCTCTCACTAAAGAGGGACATGGCCTGAGTGAGTGGGTTGTATGGTTACTTTTTTGTGGTAGGATGGATAGTAATGGTTTTATTTTCTGGTCTTTTAATGCTGCAGCTTGTCTTGTTCCTTTCTGTCTGTTCAGCAATTTTCATAAGAGACAAGCTGAACACATTTTAAAAAGTTGTTATCATACAGAAATGATGAGTTTCTGTTGCTTTAGTGGTCTGCAATTCAAAGATGTCAAGATGTTCCCTGAAGATTTTAGCTCCCAAGATATGCAGCCTTTCATCGAAATAGCTTTGTTAGACCATGTTTTATAATGTCAAACTTTAAACCTGGTGTAAAGTCTCCAATTTCAGTGAAGTTACTCTAAAGATGGATTTGGCAAATGAATCTTTAAGCCTCTAGCATAATAAATGATAGATTCTGATTAATATTGGAGCAAGTCTTTCTCTGTATTATTTCTTAGTTATCAAATCCTAAAGAAGATTCATTTTTCTACATTTAGCCAGTTTATGAAAATATGTTTTGCTTTTTACTTCACCATTTTTCTGCTCCTGTTGATAAATAATTGAATACTTTTGATTCTTAGGTCTGAATCGATTGCTCAGTAATGGCTCCTATGAAGCTGCATTTCCTCTTCATGAGGTATTTTGCTCTTTTTTTCCTTTTTGAATGGACATTTCCCACAAAATGAAGTCTTAATTGTGTAATTATTTATCCTTAACCTTATTAATGTCTGCCTCTGACATGCTTCCATTTAGCAATGCTTTTTTCCTTGGGGAAAAATTAGGGGTATGTCTTGCAAAAAGAGATTAGTAAAGAGAGTTGTTCCAGATTTGTTCTGTAAAAACTCTTTGAGTTGAAATATCAGTATGCTTTCAGAGAGGAAAAACATCACACTCTGCGGGGCTTTTTGAGATTCTCAAAGATTTTCTTAGCATTTATAAGCTATGACTTGAATATAATCTACTATAAATTTCTTAGTAAGAATATTCTCAAATCTTACTGACATCACTTGATTTTTTTAATGCCATATTTAGCTTTTGGGGCACAAGTATTTTGCATAAATTGTGTTATCCATGCTGCTGGTAAAAGAGATTTCTTAAATATTCTTTTTTGCTGCTGTTATTCATTAATGTCCAGATTTGTATTTTAGGGAAGTTACAGAAGTAAGAATTCAATAAAAACCCATGGAGCAGAAAACCACAGACACCTGCTCTATGAGTGCTGGGCTTCCTGGGGAGTGTGGTATAAATACCAGCCCCTGGATCTTGTAAGGTAAGACTCACCTGCTTTTGCTATGTCACATTAGAGATGCTTTGAGCACAGGTTGTTTCACTTCTGACAAAACCATGAAAACCTTATTTAATTCATGTAGTTTTTAAAAACTGATCCTGAAGTAATGGGAAACCATTTAGTTCATGGTGATACTACATCCAAAGAAATATTTAGAGAGGAGTTTGTAAAAGGACCTGAAAAAGAAAGAAGTTTCCTTCCAGAGTTTCCTGACACCTTAATTTGTAATGAAGTGTTTACAGAATATTTCAGAGAAAAAAAAAAAAAAAGGCAGAGAAGGATCTGTGGAGACTGGGTATACTTGATTAGACATCTGTCCACAGGAGAAGTTCCTCCTTGGAGCTTGGCTTTGGTGGAAGAAAGGCTCTCACCAACTAGATCTTCTTTCTCCAAAGAGCAACCACAGAATGAGCTCTGGGGGAAGTTTCATGATGCTTACAAATGGCACAGAGCAGAGCTTACAGTTGCTGATTGTGCTACTGTGTTCACAACACTAGTGATGGAAGTCTCCTCTGTACCACTGCCCTTTAACTCAGACCAGCCACATCACCACTGTCCAAATTTTTATTCATCTTGGAAGTAGTCCGCAAAGAAGAAAACACTGAGAAAGCTGAGATGTGATTCCAAGTTCTTATAGCCCTTTAAAATAATGTTTTCAAATAGCCTTGCATGCACTAATAGGGGATTACATAGTTCTTGTGCATATAGAGAGAGCCAGAGCCTTTACTGATTGTGAGGGCAGAACTAATATTGGACAGTAATGGGCTTTTTCCACTTGAAGAGAGGAACATGGAGCTACAAGTGCCTATTAATAAAGTCTTCAGATGTACCAGGAGCACTGAAGATACATTGACCATCAGGAAGGGTCATCCACAACATTCAATTGGTCCAGCTTATTAATTGCCTCTTTCATAAGTCCTGTAACTAATAGAAAACTTTGATTTATTCTCAAAATTGTTAGCAGATGAAAGATTTGTAGAGGGTAGCCCTGGAGACAGACAGTGTTACTGATTAAGGCCATATAAAACCTATCCATTTCATAAAACAGAGTGTTTCATTTCCATGGATAAAAAGCTAACCAAGAAATACAATCAAAAGTTTTACTGAGTCTTATAATTGTTCAATGCTTTACAAAATAATTTATTAAATCTCATCATTCAATCCCAAAAGCTTTTTATTTCTTTTTTTAATACCCTGTAAAGAAATTTGGAATTTTTTGTCAAATTACACAATAGAAATTGCTGATTTATGAAAGAGCCAACAGTTATACTGAAGGGTTTTTTTGCTTTTAATTTCCCAAAACACAACAAGATATTATTATCACAGTACAAACAACTCATCTCTATAGAGTTTTATAACCATTTTTCCATAGTGGTCAAGGCTACTGTTCTTCATCATTTCTTGTTTGTGAAAGTGCTCTTGAGGCAATATCTGGTGTTTGGCTTAATTTGATGATCAGGCATCTGAAAGGTTTGTGAAAGTACGAGAATAAATGGTAACAGAATAAGCAATGTTAGAGATATAATTATTCTGGACCTTTGTAGCAGCCTTCTTGCATTGCCTGGGTTTAAATGTAAAGATTTTTAAAGAAAGTTAGAAAGTTTATTTTTTCATCAGACAGATTTTTCAAAATCTATTAAAAAAAAAAAAAAAGTTGCTATAGACCCCCCAGCTGAAGTCAGGAGTGTCCTGCTGTTGTTGAGAGTAGGTGTTCACCCAAAGAGGAGAGGGGCAGGGGGAGCTGTGAGATTCCCTGAGCATTGGCAGCAGCCTGAGTCACAAGCCACCAAACTCAGCAGGACCAGAGCTGCAGCCCCAGCCCAGCCTGCCATGTGCTGCCTGGAGCACATCCACAGCTGTGATGGATTCACTGAAGGAGGGTGGCAACAAAGTGAAGGGGATGCCTTTTCCTTCTCACTTCACAGATGCTGGAGTACTCACATTTCCTCAGCTCCTGCTGAATTTTCAGAGCTAAGGAAATGTGAGTAATCCAGCATCCGTGAATGAATCTTCCACTTCTGCAGCCACTCTCAGCAGTTCACATGTCTATAGAGCTGAGGACTTTTCCTTGAAAAACTGATGACACCAGCAAGACCTGCTGTTCATTTCACTTGGAAGTGTCTCAGTGGGCACACTTTAAAAAGAAGCTTTTCTCAGGGCCAGTTCTACAGCAGGAAAATCTCTTTTTTCCCCCCATAATAAGAGTTATGTAGGATTGTGCTTGAATGGCGTAGTGTGGTCATCTGTACAAAAGGAGTGACTGGATGTTGATTCTTCCACAGACATCTGGCCAGAACTTACACTGTTAGCTGATATTATGCTTTAAAAAGGCTAAGAAATAAATTAGATGTAGATAGTACATTTATGTCATCAATAGATGTGCTATTTCTACCCTAAAGTCAACTTACCACAATGGTAAGTGAAAATATTCATACTCCAGTGCTGTTTTATTTTTTCCTCAGATGTTAAAATGAGGTTTCCATCTCCTATGCTGCCAATTTGGCAACTCCAGATTTCATTTAATCTCATCAGCTGGCTGTTATGGAGATACTAGTCACTAAAAATAAATGAGAAGAAGTCATTTGAGGGAAATTGCATGATTCTGCTTCCAGTCTGCTTTGAGACACGTGGCAGTACAATGCACAGAGTTGGCATAATTTACAAAGCCACTCCTATTAGTCAACAGATGTGGTACCACAATTTTAATTATACATCTCTTGGAATTTAGTGTCCATAGATGCTTTAAAAGAATAATATGTGACCTTTAGAATTTATTATAGTTGGAAAGAAACAGGTCTCAGTATATTTATATGCTCTGGGACCATGCAAATCAACAGGAACAGTTGCAGTGATTCCTGGGGACTTTGGATCACCTCCTTCACACTTCTGTGCATTGCTGCTTCCCTCTTGATTATGCACAAATTGGTCCTGCTGCTGCTTGTGCATGTAATTGACAGGACAAAAATGCAGGGAGAAAACTGGATTTTAAGTGATTGTAAAGGTATCTAAATGAACTTAGAAGCAAAAACTGATGCCTGAGTAACCTGCATTTTGCTCCATGTTTCCATTAAATGTCTCGACTGCAAGCTGCCTACTCCCTTTCAGTCTCCTGTCAAGCCTTCCTACCCACCCCATTTTTCTGACATGAGAGCTTCATATGTCCAAAACACCTGCTGGAAAACTCTAGTTTCTGTGGTGTAGAAAGTTCTGTACAGGATTTCATTCTCACTTGCAAAAGAGTTAATGAAAATAGATAGGTCCTTGGCTTGAGCCCTGATAAGTCTATATTCTAGATCCATGACTTCCTCCTAGGCATGTTGAAAGCAAAATATTCTGTAATGAGGGTCATTAAACATAGGATAATCCAATATCACATTTCATAGGTTGGAAATTAGACTTTGTAGCTTAATGCTTTCCAAAAATGTGCCTTATTGATAAATAGTAATATTGAAATCTTGACCCACTTAAGTCATAGCTCCACCACTGGAATGGGTTGAGGGGATATACAGTTCACCATTAAGGTAACTGGTATTGAAGGGCTAGTATACAGGCTAGCTTACAATGAGAAGCTGAAATTACATTTTTCTTATTATTTTGATGGTACAATACATATAAGGATGGGAGAGACGGATTATTGTGTTAGATGCTTGGGGATTTTTTTGTCTCTGCTTTTTAGGTTAGTTGTGGAGAAAATTTTCTGTGGGAGAACCATTAAAGACTCAAACGATTTTTTTCTGTCCATATTAATAATCTGAAAAATTGGATAGTAATTAATTAGCAAAGTTAACAAGAACACAAAGGTGTTATCGACACTGGAAAATTTCAAAGAGGCCTTGAAATGAGTAGAATGATAACAGGTGAAATTTAGGTATAAGTCATGATGCATTCTGGGAAGAAACCTGTGGAATTCTTTGTGTACATTGCTGAGCCCTGGATGAGAGAGAATTGCCATCACTGATGCAAGCTATATGAAATTTCTGTTCTTTACATAGTGATAGAAGAAGAGAAGGAACAAATTTGTTCTTCAGACAGATATTTGGGGCAAATTGAAGGGAGTGACAGAGGCATCTTCACATTTTTTGTCTCCTGAGGGTCATGATGGTCCAGACTAACTGAACTACATATTAGAATAAATGTGGAACTGCTCTGAATATGGCACCTAGGCCTCCCAAAGACCTTCTCACTGGCATAGTTTGTTTCCATAGCATTTAACTGAGTGGTATCTAAACAGAGACTAAAAGGAGAAATACGCAAACCATGGGGCCAGAAAGACTTGATACATTAAGTTGATCCTGATGCAATTTACAGTAGTACAGACTGTGCCTGTAGTGTACCAGCTGTGTTGCAAAGGGCAATAATGGAATATCAAAGCTGTTAATCCATATTTAAACCAATACATATCAAAGTGATGTCAACATCTTACATTTAATTTTAAAACCCAGTTCATATGCCTTTTCCTTTCTTTCAGAGATGGGTTTCTCCCCATCATGGACAGTCTTCTTTATGCGCACACTAAACTTTGCTTGGGTCTTCATCTAGGACGAAGGTGTTTGATTTCTAGATCAAAAGGAATACTATGGTTTGCACTATTAGATTGAAGGTCTCAAGGGGGTGGGAGAATATTTTTGCCATTAATGCTTGTCAGCTAGAGGGTTGGAACAAGGAAGCATTCATCCTTGAGTACAGGGAATGAAGTAAAAAATAAAGCTTGATGAAAGTTAGGTGGACTTCACTCCTTTGAACTATGGAGAAAAATAGGTCATCCATATTTAGTGGAAATAAGCTCAAATGTGAGTTTGCATTTTTGGAGGTGCAGGCATAGACTGACATCCTAGATGTCAGGAAAATAATCAGGCCAAAGGTTTCATTTACACTCTTAAGTCAGGTCTTAAAAAACAGTTTGCAGTGTGTTTTTTACAATCAGACCTGCTGCCCTTGTCAGAACTGAGCATGTTAGCGTTGGCTTACCATCTCTTTAGTCTGGGAATTTGAGTCTCTGTTGAATGACAGAAGAATAAAAACAAAATGACAATACTTGGCTTCTTACACAGAGCTGGTAAACTCAAATGAAAATAGTCACTGCAGATCAGTATCTTCCATCAGAACACGAGCTCAGGCCAGAGAGATATTTCCCACACTGGAAATTTTTAACAACTTGAAAACTGCTAATTTTGTGCAGTCCAGACCAAGTGTCCTCCAGTGCACTCAGCACTAGAGACAGTCGTAGTTCTTTCCATTTTTCCTGAGAAAGTTTGGCCAATGATGTTTCGTGGTAGAGTAGAGGGGCCAGCAGTGCTGGCTCTCTGCACTTGTTCTCTGGATACATCAGAAATTGCATCACTAGGGTGAAAGAGTGTTTCCAGTAGCAGCTATTTTCAAATTGAGTGGATATGCAAGTTTAAGTTGTCTACAAAATGTCTGAAACACAAGCATATAATCTTGCATCATTCTTTAAAACCAGTCTTGCAAATAATCCCCTAAAATCTACTGTGCACAAATCAATAGGACAGTAAATGAGTCTGCTCCTCTGCTGATGAGTTCAGCAGGTTTTTGTGTGCTTAATGAATTCTCTAGCACATAAATAAAGGTTTGGTTGCGTTTGGGAGGAGGAAAATTCCTAATGAATATGCATGTAGCAAGATAAAACTTTCTGGCTACTTTGCTGCTAGTTTTGAGCAATATATCTTATAAATCAGGATCAATTCAGACTGCTTTCCTCAAACCATTGCAAGATGATGGACCTCACTTGCACTTCACTTTCCACTGCAGTAGAATCGTGAAATTAGTTTTGCAGAAACTGAGCTCAGAAAATAAATAATCAAATGAAAATAAACTGTATTGGAGAATGAACTCTGGTTAATTAATTTCTTAGAACTAATTTGAGCTCAAATAATTTTTGCTGTTATACAAGCTTTAGGGATAAAATTTATATCAATGCAATTATTCAGGCAGTAAAATCAAGCGGCCAAAATCAAAGCACACCACCAATTTCCTACATACAAAGAATTAGCTTTCTAAAAGTAACTCAGTGTTTCCTTCACGAGGTCACCACTTATCTAACTGTAAACTGTGGTTATTGAATTTTTAAATTAATGTTTTAAGTTCATTACTGAGGCAGGTCCCTCAGTGTGTATTTAGAAGCTTAGTTGAAGGCTTTTTATCCTCTTTAATCTACTCTTCAGATATGATAGAAATATTTTTTTCTACTAATGAGCAAGATTAAGTAGATTATTCTAATTAGCAGGTAACTTTGCTGTGTTTTGTTTTAAAACAGACGGTACTTTGGTGAGAAAATCGGGCTATACTTTGCCTGGTTAGGCTGGTACACAGGGATGCTCTTCCCAGCTGCCTTCATTGGATTATTTGTGTTTTTGTATGGAGTCACCACTTTGAACCACTGCCAAGTCAGGTAACGTGGGAACTTTTAAAAAGAAATTGCAACTGTGGGTTATTATGAATAATTTGAGAGATCTTCCCACAAGCTGTTAATAATTTCATTTTAAACTGTTGAATGAGCAGTCAAGAAAAGACTGCCTAGTTGTCATAAGGTATCTGGTATCAAACTTCCCATGTTTTATGCTCCTGAATTGGATGAGAGGAAATTCTTCTTTCCCAGTTCCAGTTGTTAATGGTGCTGGCAAATCAGAACAAAATAGGGAAAAAGCAGACTACTACATTACTTTTTAAGAGGCCAGCACAAGAGTGGGGAATTTTCACACTCTATAAGGCCTTTCCCAAAATCCACCCCAGAGAGGCATTCCTCAGATGAAGAAATCCCTGGACCTTCTGCTGAGTGCTGCATCTCTAAGTTTTTGTGCACTTGAGTCGCAAGCGTAACTTTGTCTGAAGTTATCCTCACCCTCCTCCTACCAAAGGTCACTGTGGCTCAAGGAGAAGCTGGAAATGGTAAAGAGATAGTGCTAGGTTGTCCCTGGAGAACTGCACTCTGGAGCTGTGACTAAACTCTGTAGTCTTAGACAGTCAGCAAATATTAATTATGCACATGCAGTTATGAACATCTTGGCTTCAGTTACAGACCAGTTTTGCTCAATAAGTAACTGAATATTAGCAAAGCCTATCAATCCAAACAGATTGTTGTGCAGATTGTTGTAGTAATCAAGCTATTAATTTTTATCTTTTCTATTTTTCCAGTAAAGAAGTCTGCCAAGCTACAGATATCATAATGTGCCCTATATGTGATAAATACTGCCCCTTCATGAGGTTGTCAGACAGCTGCATTTATGCCAAGGTATGTTCTAGGCTATGCAAATAGAGATACTTCCTGGTAAAAGCATGAATTTTGCCTTTTGCATTTGTCTTTAGTGAGCCTGGGTAGATGAATCTTGAAGGGACAGATCAGGTTCACCCAACATTAACACTCTTTCACCAATGTTTAATTTGAGTTGTAAAATATTTGTATGCAATCTGCACTTTGAAATTCAGCAGTGTCAGAGGCTGGGTTCTAGAGCTATGTGTTACAGTGTCCTTGACATCAGCCTTTATCTTCTCATCCATTCTCTGTGTGGCTCCATAAAATTAATGCTTTGGGTCTGAAATGATGCTCACATCTGGTGTTGGCAGGGGTCAGTCCCAGGCCAGGCTGGCAAATAGTCCTGTCAATTCACAGGTGGATTTCACATGTCAAGGGAAGGGTCCTCAGGATTGTCAGGCCAGCTAAACTCATGATCACGTTCATTTTAGTTGGGAAAATAAAAAATAAAGGCCTATTATCACAAATTGATCACATTATTAATATATCTCTCAGGTAACCCACCTCTTTGACAATGGAGCTACCGTCTTTTTTGCTGTTTTCATGGCAGTGTGGGGTAAGTTTTCATTTTGATATTAAGTAATTGCACTGTCTTTTTCTTAAAGAATATGATGCAACACAGACCTTTTTATTTTCCAGCACACTTTTTATCTGACACTAAGAAAAATAATATAGGGTAGAGACTTTTCTGTTTCTGCAAAAGGAAGATGCAATTGGTTGAATCAAGTTTTTATTTGATAATATTTTTTTAATTTAAACACAAACATGAATGCAGTTATGTAGTGTCTACACAGTATATGTGTGTATATATATATATATATATATATAACTCTGTGAGAATTTCTAACCATTTTTAAATCCATTGGTACTAAGGCCTTCTCTCTATTAGTGCTCAGGACTTCTCCTAGCTTTGGGCAGCTCAGTTTAGTGTCAGTATTAAAATGGAGTAGCATTTTTCCTCACCTTGCAGAAAGGCAGTAAAACTTAGATCCATGTAAGCTGGCGGCAGTGAAAGCAAAGCTCTGATGAAATAAATAAAAGATTTCATTGAATGGGAAATTGATCCGAGTGTGGTCTAACTGTTGCCATGGAGGCTGAATTTTTCCCATAGAAATGTTCTAATTTTGGCTCAACTATTTTTCCTATTATGTCATGTAGGCAGAATTGAAGGCAAGAGGAACCAGTAATTTCTGACAGCACAAAAAATCATTTCAAACAATCCCTGAACATGCCCAGCCTCTTTGCTGCTCCCAAGCCATTGTGAGAGAAGGTTAACAACTGTAGAAAATGGCTGGCTCTATAAGGGGACTCAAAAACAGCGTCCAAGTCCTTGAGCTACCCAGATGTAGTCATTGTTCTCCTGTTCTTACTCACACATCTCCAACTGCTTTGGAAAGGTGTCCAAGTAATTATAACCAATTTTAAACTGCAAATCTCTTTACTGAACCACAAGAAATATCCAGGAGGCAACATGAGAGCCACCAGAGCAACACAGATTAGCTTACCTGTCTATCTCAGTTCCTTCCTCCAATCAAGCCTATTTATGCCATTGCATGTAATACTAAAAATATTCAAATATTACAAATCACATTTAAGAAAAATCCACAGATCATGCAGTCTTTATGTTTCTGCTTGATATTTTATCTTTGTTTTAGAGCTACACAGAGCTAAGAATCACCAAAAATCTCTAAGCCTTAAAGATTTCCCTTAGATACTTACTCAGCTTTTCCAAACTCTTTCTCCAAGTTGAGAATTTCCAACACAATATACAGGCAGGGAAATCTCTAGGTAGGAAAATTGATGAGTTAACATTGCTGAACATTTCTGGCAGTGTTCCTCACTGCTGGTGAGCATTTCTTCAGAGTACAGATTTTACACCAGTGCTTTTGTCTCTCCTTAACAATAACAGTGCTTTCAGAAAACATCTGTGCTCACAGCATGGTTTCTGTGTCTTAGCAGTGCCCAGATCCAGGGCTGTAGGAAAAGCAGCTCTAGGTAAGGTGAGTCCCTCACAGAGGTCACCATGCCCAGTCCTGCCTTGTCACTGCCTTTTAGAAGTCTGAGGAGGCTGAACATGCCTACCTACAAAATGTTGTAGGCCCTCTCTTCCCTCTTTCCTCTCTCCAGTCAACAGGAGCCACATCTCTCTGGCCAGCCTCTCCTTCCACCCCCTCCTTCAGCATCACTGTCAGACTCCCAGTCCCAGACCCAGGAATCTCCACACCAGCCTGCCAGGACTGAGCAATGCACTGCCCACCCATGCATCTACAGCAGCAAAGTCCACAGTGAGATAAGAAAAAAATGCAATAGAAGCTGCCCCCGGGTGATTTGGCGACTGGAGAAGAGACTCCAGGAGAGCAGCTGGGCTGAGAGCTTCCCCCAGCACTTCTGGGGCTCACACCGTGCTTGGGAGCTGGCAGCCAAGAGGGAGGGAGGGCAGCACCAGCAGGAGCTGTGACTGTAGGGAATGGCTTGGAGAATGGGGCAATCCTCTGCCTCCACACAAAACATGCTTCCTTAAAGAAGAGTTTGCTGAGAAAACAGTGAGATTGTGGAGGTATTTTCCGTGCAGACAGGGCTAAAGAAACGTTAGAATAAGGGAAATCACACTTCCCAGGGATTTTCTGCTCCTGTATTTAGGAGCTGGCTTGCTGCCTGTGTTAAATGGGTTTTCAGTCTGCAGTAGGACTACTGGCAGCTGCAGGCATTGCCATCATGGCAGTAAATCATAGAGGAAGAGAAGAATCAATGATAGCAGTTTGATTGCGGAAATGTTTTTTTCTGTCAGCATGAAACAACTGGCAAGCTCAGAAAATATTGGCTGTGAAAAGTTCAGCCTTCCAGATGATCCAGTTTGACAGATACTGACATATTAAATAATTATGGCAGTGTTTTCATAAAAAGAGAATGAAAGTAAAAAGAAAAGGCAGCTCGAACTGTGTTACCTCTTTAGCCAGAGTTTATATGCTGCTTTATTATGTATTTTCTTCACCATCTTTAGATCCATTAGTAAGCTCCCATGTGGACAGAGAAGCCTCAGCCATTTGCTTGGGGGTTTCAAAACCAGCTGTGGCCATTGGTCTTTCCATGAAGAGGTGATCAGTATGGTGCTTTCATCCCTTTGCTCTAAAGACATCTTTAGTAGATGAATTAAGTTGTCTGCTCCCATTTTAAATATAAATAAAATACATCTCCAAGTGATGAGCAAACATCTGTAGCCAGGCTGCAGAGAGGAATTACCATGACAAATGCTAGCAGGGGGTTCTTGATTTGTGGAGCAGCAATGAGCCTGACTGTAAGGCTCTGAAGCTCAGGGACCCATCTTTTATAATGCTTCATTGTGGCATTAGTGAGACCCATCAAAGAAAGGTTGGAATTGTTAAGTGTACCAGGTGATACTGGAATAGAAGTGCACTTCTCTTTAAAAAATACATTGACCCTTCACCTCACTTATTTAATTTCTGCCTGGTGTTGGCAAAGAAGTAAAAGTAATTGATAAAATAAATTTTAAAAAAGCATGATACTTGCTAAAGTATACCTGACAGCCATATGACTTGAGGAAACTTTCATTTTTAACTGATTTATCAAAGGACAAAAAGCCTCCCTTCAGTGTACTTTAAGGAATTCATTATTAGTTTGTATAAGTTTTTTCTGTATTGAAGCTTCTGTTGAAAGGAAGTACTCTTTCAAACAGATTGGAGCTATAAATCTTTGTGGTTTATAGGGGAAAAGTGAGTCCCTGTAATCACTAATTTTTTTTTTAAATCTTTTCCTTGGTGAACAGATTGCCATTGATGCTCACTGAGATGTGATCATCTCAGAAGCTGGAGAACAATTTTTTCTTGATGACATTTTCCAGGTGTTCAAAGCTTTCAAAAATAGGGAAGCAATATCATGTTTTGTGTTTCTGTACTAGGGAGAAACACTTCCACTTTGTTCTTTATATATGCCTTGAGAAATGTTTGGCTTGATGATAAAGCAGCTCCCATATCTAGGAAAAGTTCCTCTCTTTTTACTGCTGAAGTTAGATTCTTACCAAAGACAGAAATTGAGAGAAAGGTATTAATTAAAAAAAAATATTGACATTTAAAGTGAAGGAAAAAGTAATTCTCCTTAACACAATTTAGGTAAATTTGACACTCAGTTGACTCCAGCATGTTTCAGTAAAGCCAGATGGAATTGTAGATTTTTATTTTCCAATTGAGGAACTGGGGAAACCTATTGCAAAGCTGTTACTGCCTGGATGTTTCCAGAAACTCTAGAGCAAAATTCTGTAACTGTTCCAAAGGAAAGTTCAGCAATTTATCATTTCTAAATCCATACTGAAGGCAGAGTAGGCTGGTGGTAGTTTCTCTGTCTGTACACATCTTTGGGGAGTTAAGGGATGGAAGAAAAATGCTTTTTAAAATTTTTTCCTATGTAGCATGTTTCCTTTGATAAAGGAAGTAGCTTTAGAACACTCACTGAAAGGCAAAATTGGGAGGGGAAAAAGAGGACTGGCATGAAGAATTTAACACTTTTTTCAAGCAATAAGAAAAGCCAACATAAACCAATTTTTCTGTATGTATCTGTTAGTCTAATAAAAGATATTACTTTCCTACAAATCTTGCCTCTAGCATAAAACGTTGACATTAATCTGCTCTCCAAGGAGATAGAATTAAGGGTGTTCTTCAGCAGGACTCCTGGTATATAGAATATATTCTAGGAGTCAGGATGGATATATTAAATGGTGCTCTGAAATACAATAGAGAGAGGATTTCTGAGTGAAGGTCAGGGTAAAGCTATTTCCTACAAGAGGCCATTTGCATTACAAGATAAGATCACAACTTGTTACAAAAGCATCTGAGGAAATTATGTTAAGACAGCTGCTTGTACAAGTGGATATTGAGGAGCCAGCTGCAAGGTTGAGTTCTGAAGCAGGACAAATGTAGTAGAGGAAAAGCTAGTAAAATATCTGCGAGCTAAGGCCAATAAGAAATGCAAAATTCCCAGCAGGAATTATTGAGAAAGCTCAGGATCTGGTTTACCCAAATGGGAAAATACAACTGTGTCCTATTGAATGTCAAAGTCGGAAAAGAATGCTGAAGTTTGTATTGGGTATTTGTAGTTAAAATTACAATTAGAGAATAAGCAGAGAAATTTGAAAATGCAGTTCTTTTAGAAGACCTCAGTAGCACAGTAAATCAATCAAAGATAGTTATTTATAGCACATTTTAAAGTATCTAGCAAGGGAAAGCTGCATGCTGACCTGAATAGAGGGAGAGAAGTGTAACACATTGAAAGCTAAAACAGCACTGTACAGAATATCATATTTGCTACTTAACAATTAGAAAATAACTTTCTAAAGAAACTTCAGGAACTTCACATACTTACTCTGACAGGTGCTAAATGTGCTAAACACAATATGCATAAATTCCTCACTCCAGGTGTGGGAAAAACAAGAAAGAAAAGAAATATTGTTCAACAAAGGTGTATCTGAGACGTTCAGGGCTGGGACTCAAACACCTACTGGAGTTCTGCTACCAGCAGCTTCCTGGAATGGGAACAAAGTGGCAGAAATCAATCAGGCTTCTTCCTCCTAGGTTTCCAAACAGTGCAGGACTACTTGTTTAGCCTGAACAAAATAATTCAATATGAGCTGATAGGAGAGAAGCAGTTCTGCCAGGAAAAAAATTAAGGAATGAACCATGTTTGTGGTTCAGTAGCAGTGGAGCCTCATTAGCACTTACTGGTTTTGCTGATCACAACCAATCATACTGCAACTAGTACAAACATTTATAGAAGCATTAGGCTCATGACTCTCTATTAGACTAAAATCAAAGTGCTTGTGACTTGGTGTAACATAATTCCAGCTTGCAGAACAATAATTACCTGATTTATGAAAATGCCCTCAAACCAAATATCTGCTTCCTTAAACATGCTTTTGATACCTTACCTTGTCTGCTTGTACTGTTTATTTCCAAAGCACACTTTCACTGCACTAGCTGGTACAATAAAACATAATTCTTCCTGTCTAAAAATTAACTTTTGCCAAACTGATGCCAGTACTTAGTATCAGGTCCCATTTTTATCAATATGCTGCAGTAGGGCAAACAGCCTGTTAAGAAGACACTTTTATGACTGGATGTGAATTATATTACCAGATGATTGTGACACTGTTACAGCTGATACTGCGCTAGCTCATGAACAAGAGGTTTATATTCTCTGGGTATCAATCTGCTGCTTCTCAGTGATCAATAAAGGGCAGGCTTCCTCTCCACTTCAGAGTGGGAGAAGCCTACCCATTGATTTGTGTTAACTTTAGGTAGTTTCTACATCCTTTACACAAAATAAATGTTTAACACTGCTGTAACTTTAAGCAGGGTGAGTTTTAATCTTTGGATTATGAGCATATTATGCTATTACTGTTTCCTTGATTTTTTTTTTCCCATCACACAATGAAAGCACAATTGTCATATCAAAGTGGGAATTTCCTCAAAAATCCTTTACATTCAATTGGTCTGTCAGTGCTCCAGGAAAGCCAATACCTTTATGTCTGATCACTCTGTCAGTGCCCTGTGATGGTGACTCTCCACTGAGCTGCCCACCGGGTCAGAGGATGGTTCCACTGACTCGTTCAGGGACACACACCAACAGCACAAGAGAGACCTCCTCCCGGGTCTTCACACTTTAATTCAAGTCTTGTCCACTGCTGACAACTGCCAGAGCCCTTGAAGGACTCACACCAACAGTTTAGGGGACAACACTCTTTATTAATATACACACTGTGAGTGGAAAATTGTGACAGGTTAAAATTCAAGGACAGTGACAGTGACAGTAGCTGACTGCAAAAATGAATTCAAAGCAATACCCAGACAAGCTCTAATCATCAATCAAACCTAGCACAAGAGGATCATTCAGTGACCATAGAATACAATTATTACCCAATAGACATTCCTTTGGAGGAGGAGACAGTTCGGCCCATCCCCTGATCCCAGAAGTCATGATGGAGTCTTCTCTAACTTTTCCCCATTCTTAACTTACTTTTATACTATTTGTTTACATTTAGATGGAGCTTGAGTGGCTCTGGTGATACACACCTTTGCTATTGATAGGTTAAAATTCTCTCACTTCTCTCTTAAAGATAGAGTCAATGAAATATAAAGTGCATGCCCAGTGAGGGGAGGTTGTACCTTGAAGGTGGGTAACTTTGGGATGGAGGTGTGTGTCAATATTACAGTTAGGTTTTAATGAACCCAGTTCATCTAGGGACAATGATTTCACCACAGTTGCTGGCTCAGCAACAAGACACCTTCTCCAGTCTCCCCTGGCTGATGGGTGCTGTGCCATTTATAAGCTGCAAAGTGCTATCAAGTTCCCCTCCCTGCAAGGATTACTTCAGAGCCTGACCTCTGTGTCTCCATTCTGCTCCACCCTCCATTCCATTCCTCTTAGCATTTGCTTAAATTTGCAGATTGTGTATATGGGGAGTCATGGTGGAATGGGTTTCGGGCATGCCACCCACATTCCATTCAGGCAGCAGCAACTGTATTTTACCCTATAATTTCTGTGCTGTTCTAAGTTCTGTTCAGAATGTGAATACAACCTCCCAGCTTTCTCTAATTTTACCCCCAGTCATCTTCCTATAGCAGAAATGTGCAGGCCTGTTACTCCATCTTGAACTCCATCAATAAGGGCTGTAGTACACAATGTTTAAATACCAGACATAAACACCAGACCGCACATACGAACTCACACACTGTAAAAATAAAGGGGTTAAATTAAAAAGGTGTAAACCAGAAGTTCCCATTTCCCCAGCAGTACTCTGCACATTTTCAAATGCACTGGACTGTGCTTCCTCTGGGTTCTGGTTTCTGTGTCATGTAAATGGTCTTCAAAGAAAGAAAGTTACTTCATTATGTGCAATGGCCCCAAGAAACCTCTAGCTTCATCAGAAATCTGCTTTATCGAGCAGTGATGACTCACAGGAATGATTTTATTCTTTGAGAGCACTCCCTTGGTTGGTTAGAAATTAAACATTCTCATTTAGCCCCAAATGAAATCTCTAAAGCCTCAATCATACTTGAAGCAAGCAAACTAATCCTTAGAAAGCAATGCTTTTTGAAAGCAGTTTTGATCATCAGCATGCTTTGCTGTTCAAAGGAACCCATTTATGCAAAGAAATTAAAATAATGTAACAGCTTCATTCAACAGTTCTGTGATAGTCATTAACACTTTCTTGACTTAAAAACAATTTTGCATCTTTTTCCCTACTTGCTCTAGCCACTGTTTTTCTGGAGTTTTGGAAAAGAAGGCGAGCAGTAATTGCTTATGACTGGGACTTGATAGACTGGGAAGAAGAAGAGGTTTGTATAAAAACATGTACTCCTTAACCTTTAATACAAAATTATTTGGTTGAAAATATATGGTTTTATTTTGCATTTATTTTCAGTTCATTCTTTAAATCTTAATAAACTAAGAAATAAGGATTTTTCTCCTCAGATGTTTCCTCTGGAATGTAAAGAAATTTTCTCCAGGCCAAACTGTCCTCTTTTTTCACACTTTTGTCAATCTAAATTAATTTGAGAGATTTCAGGGAAGAAATGCATTTTTATTTTGAAAGGTGGAAATTATTGACAGCCCAGTGTACCGTGAATTTTGGCAAATGAGCTTTTATCTATTCTTTTAGTTTGTCACTGAGAGTATTGATGGAAGGAAAGCCTTTGAAGCTTGCACCAGCTTCTGAACCGTCAGGTGCTGGTTATCTTAGAGAGAGAGAGAGAGAGAGGGAAAAGAGAGAGGACTTAATTCATTCTGTGTTGGTACAGGAAATCCCCTTAGGGAAGGCGCTAAACTTCAGAAAATAGCCCTAATCTTTTCCTCTCTGGTGGTCACCAGAAAGAAACTCCATGCTCTTGGGACTGAGAACTCAGTTCTAAATAGAGCTAGAAGGTTTTATTATGCAGGAGAAAAGCAAGATTCAGTGAGTGTTGAAGAAAAAGTGCTACTCCAGTGGGATTTGGACATATAGGTGTCTATAAATCTGCTCTCCTTACTCTACAGAAGCTCTTGGAGTGATGGTAAGAGGCTGCTGTAGTGGTCTCAGTGAAGTTGAACCTCTACATTGCTGCTTTGGTGGAAGATTTTCTTTTTTATCAATCTTGCCAGCAGAGAATCAGACTTCTGAGTTATGGGATTTTTGTCTGTATGAGGCAAAGTAGCTCAATGAGGCCATGAAATGGTGGAATTGCTGGTAGGATTTTCTTTTAAATGCTTAATTACTAAGAAAATAACCCAAGAATGTAACATGAAATGACTTACACAACTGGAAATTGATTTCTCTATATCAACAGGAACGTTGTTATCTGTGCACATATGCAGTCACTTCTGGGTGATACCCCAGGGCTATCTTCTTATTTATGGGAAATACTCTAATATTGATTCAACTCTTCTGAGATTAGCAAGCTGCTCTTGCCAAGGCTGGCAAGTCACAAAGGGATTGAGACAGTCCTGCCTGAGGTTCACATAGTGGTCAGGATTGGCTTGCAGGGATCATGTCTTCTCATGGCTAGTTGCAAAAAAAAGCCACTGCTGCTGATGCTGACACCTGAGAAAAAGCTTTACCAAATTGCAATTTGCAAGTGACAATTATAGCTTCCTCTGTGTCCCTGGAATGAGAAGGAGCCTTTAAAAAACGAAATAGAATAGTAAGTACAGTATGAGGCCCTCTTTATATTTTTCCTAGGAAGTTGGGTCTTGCTGATGTTTGTAGTTTGGGATCTTATATATCTTCATCTTTCACCATTTAAACTACCTGGATTTGGGATTATGCTGATTTATAAAGCCATCCACCTGAATCTTCTCTGATCAGTTCATTTACAAATATTGAATTTCCTGGTAAAGTTGTCCTTAAGTGACACTTGTTTTGGGTTTTTTTGATAAGATATATTTATATTCCCCTGGCAGATTACTTCAGTTTGGCCTGCAGGATGATATTTGCATGTTGGTAATTTTCAGAGGATACTTGCTCCCTGTTGATGTCAGCTGCTCTTTTATTCTCACACCAGAGCTCTTCCAGCAAGCTGTGTCAACAAGACCTCTGTCAGGAGCAGTGGTGACAGCTAAGCATGTCCCAGCTTCAGGGTCAGCCCAATGGGCACTGCCTCCTCTGCTTGAGTATCTAAAGCTGCACTTTTCCATTGGAGATGCACTCTCCCCCTGAGAAAAACACAGTTTGGAAGCAAGTGCTCCAAATGAGTGCGGAGAAAAAATGTGGAGATCATTTCCCTGCTCTGTGGCTCAAAGCCCACCTCTTCACTTTGCCATTGTCCTCACCTGCAAACCACAGGCTTTGCTTGGAGACTTACTTCTGGGGATGCTATACTTGTACCAGTGATCAAGATTCAAATTTTCAATCTACAAATTCTTTTTCTGGGCTATAGAGGACAATATGGTTGGACTAGGAAGGATGGGACTATTTCAATAATTTACTTGTTAAAGGATTAGAAAATTCTTGGGGAAAAAAGGAGATATTTCACAAAGAAATTTAGAATAGTTCTTCTAGAGCACTAATACATGGTCTAAGGCAATTCACATTACTCCATATAATGTGTAATGTGAATACACACATATAGGGTTTCTCTTATGAAAAAGTTGGAATTATCCATGTGTGAGAAATGGGAAGGGAGGAGAACATTCTGTTTTATGTAGATTGGGAGAGATTCATCCTGTGGAGTTTCATTGGGAAGTTACATGTTAGTGAGATGCCAATGAGAATTTTGACTCTAGAAGGTGAAAATTTTTCTCCAAACATGCTACGTTCTAATAAAATCACTGCTAATTAAATTTTCTCTCTGCTTTCCATTCAGTTATCACTAGAAAAAATCAGCTGATGGCTTTTATTAGTTATTTCAAAGACATCAATTGAAGAGTTCTATTTACCATTTTAAATCTTAAGCTTTTGATAATGAAGATTGCTATTTTATTAACAATGTGTCTAGCCTTTGCTTGCTTTAACTTTCATTGTCAAATTGAAAAATAAGGGTTTTATTACAAAGGGAAATTTATTAATTCCTAGCACTAATATACTGAAAAAGCAGCATTTATAAGGCTTCCTATCTCTTTGTTATCACCTTCATGTTCTAAATGAAGAGACAAATAAAGGAAACAATGAAGACAATGGAAAGGAGAATTGCACTTATTCAGATATGCAGCCTTGTGAATTCCTCACCACTTTATATTCTCATCCAAGAAAGGCATACAGCAACCCCTACAATGTCTGGGGATTTGAGCTGAAAGTCTCCTCTTTTAACCCTACATATCTGGATTTCCTGCTCTTGCAAGCCAGGTGCGAGGTGGGAGACATGGAGAGCAATGGCATCTTGGGTGGGCATGCCACAAGAAACCAACTGCATGCAGTTCCTGGCACTCCCAGGTGAAATCTGGCTTCTGTTGCTATTTGTAGCATATTTTTTCTGTTTCTTCAGTGTCACTTTCTTTGTAGCATTAACCTCAGCCAGACACAGTACTGTTTACTTGCCCAAGCATTGCTGAGTATCATTAAACAGGTACAAAGTGTCGTGCCAGATTTCCAAGGGTTTTTTTTGAGAATGTCTAAAAATAGCATTTGCATTATTGCATCAGCTGGAGATTTTAGGACATGTGGATATGATAAGAACTTCCCTACATTACAGACTGTAAAAGATAATCAAACCTTGGCTCAGAGAGGGGTGCAGAGAAGTAAAGGTTTCTTGTCTGTGACAAGCCATCTGGCAGAGCCCTTGCGCAATCTACAGGGTAAAATTCTTAGGAGCCCTGCTTCACAGCTATCACACTCTGTCCTTTTTCATGCCCCTGGGCACACAGGAATGCTCCTTACATTGTTCCTTCTGCCAGACTACGGTCTGCTCAGCTTCTTTCAGCCCTGATACGGCAGGAACAGCTTGAGCAAAACAGAATAAGAACAAGGTATTATTCTGCCTCCACAGAAACATGCTTAGCCTTTTTGTATAGCTGAGGTAAGGCTGGTTCCCTCAAGCACATAATTAGTTACAGAGGCATTGCAGCTAGGCATACATGCCTCTTCATTTTTTTTTATAACTTGTTACCAGGTTGCTGCATGAATTTGGAAATTAACTGTGCCGAGAAAGCATCTTCAAAACTTGGAAGGAGAAGAATGAGACATGACTTCTTCCCCCCTTCCTCTTCAGGGAATTTTTAAAAAAGGATGTAGAATTTTAAGATATCTCACCTTTATTTACATTCTGAAGACTTGTGTGAGGAGTTACCATTCACCTATTTCAGTGCAGTCATTTAAGGTCTGGGCATTTCCAGCTTCAGTCAGAGTTCAGTTACATGCTGTTGAAGGTTGGAAGTGACAGAAATGTGTAAGCTGGTTCTTGTCTGCTCCCTTGCATCCAGCTGTACCACAGAGCAGCTCTCCAGTATGCAGCAGAGTACTACAAACACTGCTCTAATATCTGCCAGCACTTGTGAGAGCCCATCCACCCAACCTGGTGCTTTATCTCACCTTTCACAGTGTCCTGCATGCCAGACTGGAACAAGGTGACACAGGACACGTGGCTCTTGGTGATGTTAGAGCAGAGGGATGGCGCTACTGCAGGTGTCACCTGCACCAGGAGTGATCCTGTCTTCTGGCAATGCTGTAAACAGATGTAACCAAATCTCTCCCCAAGTAATCCCCAGGTTTCAGTTCACAAGAGGGTTTTTCCTTTGACACATCTGCTGCTGAAAGATGTTCCTGCTAATAATGTTGTCCAAGTTAAGAAGTAATTGAGCAGCATTAGATGGCATGGATCCTTCTTCAAATGCTGAGAAGTTTTGCTGGTAGTGGAAGTGTAACCAAATGCCTAACAATCAGCAATTAGGCTTGGAAAAGGAGGTTTGGTTGTTAGGGTTTTGTTGTTGTTGTTTTTGTTTTTTCGTAGTTGTAAATTTCCAGTATCAATAGGATAATGTCAGACTGAAAAATTCTGTGGTATCAATCCTAAAACGATTTGTCTCGCAGCTGTGTAGTTTTGAAAGAGCATTATTTAGAGGAATAGCTAATTGGGGATTTTACTAAATACTTTCAGTACTTACTTTTATGGGTACAGTGATTTATTCTAGTTCTCATGAAGGAGACCTGATTTCCCAGCTCAGCTTTTATAGTAACTGTGCCAGCTGCTGAATTCAAAGATGTAATTCCCCAGAACAGTGATCTGTGATCTGATAACAGATCTGAAGTTTCCTACAGAGTTTTTCCTAGCTGGGCTGTATGTGAACATTATCTGTCTGCTCTTTTAGGAGGAAATACGTCCTCAGTTTGAAGCCAAATACTCCAAGAAAGAACGGATGAACCCCATATCTGGGAAGCCAGAGCCTTATCAAGCATTTGCAGATAAATGCAGCAGACTCATCGTTTCTGCATCTGGAATATTTTTTATGGTTTGAGAACTTTTATTTATTTACCAGTTGAAAAAGAACAGAATATTATTATCTCTGCTAGTAGAGTAGGTAAATATTGGATATGACTGCTTGAAAGTGGAATGAGCTCTATGCATGTTGAAAATTTACATAGCAAATCACTTGAGTCTCTGTCAAGTCCTACACTGGTTCACTCTTCACTGTGTCTCACAGATGGCTAATCCCTTCCTTCAAGGCTGCACTTGTGACACTGTAGGTAGTGACACAAGCCAGAACAGTGACACTATCACATTCAGGCACCAACTTGAGTTGCTGAATTAGCTCACTGGTAGCCTTGCCTGTGTAAACAGTGCAGAACAATGGGGAAACCATAGGAGAAGCAGTTTTTCTTTGTAAACTTCCCAGAGAACATAAATAGGATGCCTAGAGTGCTTAATGATGTTAATACAACCTAGTTTCTCAGTGTGTTGAGGAGATGAGGAGAGTTCATATGCCTAGTGCAGTAGAAATGGAGAAACCAATGTTCCTTGATTAAAATTATGCATTTATACCTTTAGTTATGCAAAACTAAAAGGAGCAGCAAAATCTCTCCTAACAGAGAGCTGCATGCACTTCTGCAGAAACACCCCATCCTCTAATTTCAGTGAAGCAGATGTGGGCTGTTATTCACATGACAACAGGAGTGGTAGCGCTGCTCTTGAAAGCACAGTGCTGGTCTGGAATCAACAGACTGCCACGGAATTTACTGGGGCTTTTCCAGGAGACAAGACAATGATAGATGTGTACAGCCTCAGGAGCTGTGGAGAGCCAGGTAGGTGAGCTAACCCAGCAACAGGGCAGAGGACAGTAAGAAACTGATGGCTCCAAAATTGCCCAAAACAACCTAGGTCAAGAAAGGCAAGAGCATTATTGAGATGAACTGTGCTCTGGTACGTCAGGTGGATGGACACCCTGACTCAGCCCTTGAGGACACGTACTCAGGACTGCAGTCTCTGCTCAGAACTGATACTACAACTCCCATATTTTGTGTATTTTCCCTGTGTTTTTTTTTCTTGAAGGGTGGCCTTAATGACTGAATTTACCTTATGCAAACTCAGTCATTAATCCTCTTGGACTAGTGATAGATCTTACTCAAAGTTCCAGAGAGAGTAGCCTTACTTTAAATTGCGTGCACCACAAATTATTGTCCCCATGACAGCCCTTAAAACAGGACAAAAATTATTTTCAGTGAAGTTATTTTTATTGTTGGCATAACAGGAGCTTCCAGCAAGTTAGAAAATCTACACTTTTTTTGACCATTTAGATAAGAATAATTTTTTTTAATTACACCTATAACAGGAGATATACACTTACCAAATTTCAAGTTAGGGCAGTTCTTAAAATTTCTCAGCATAGACTCTCACAGTGTGGTAAATAAGGCAGCTCAACTGTTGCATGAGGAACATTAAGTCATTAAGCAGCCTAGCTCAGCTGTGGCTTTCTCATTCTGTTACATTTGCTAAAGTTTCATCAGAGAAGAAATCACAAGGGAAATTGAACTGGTTACCTTCTCTAGATAGAAACTTTCCAGAATTGTAGGAAGCAACAGCTAGCTAGGCTGGCTTGGCAGGGCTGTTTTTGAGGCAATGCTTACAAATGGAGACATTTTTGTGAAGAGTGAAGTCCATCAGATCACAAAATCCATCCCAAGTATGATACCATCAACCTGCAACAGCAGCTTGAGACTAGCCTCTGTACATCATGTGCAGATAAAGAAAATTTCTAATTCTTAGAGTAGGCAATACTGTTTCCCACATTAATGTTAAGGATGAGGAGCACTTTCAAGAAAATGTTTAAAACTGAAAATTATTTTAATATTATTTCAACTGTATTTTTCATTATGAGAAATAAAAAGAACTTAACAAGAAGAAAAATCACATTGAAACCTTCCTCTGGAATAGAAAGGAATGCACTTTTAAAGTCTTTAGTTTCTTTTAATTTTGAGAGTTTCAGGGAGAAAGTAATTCCTGTTGCACTGGAAGTTTTCAGATTCCTCTCTCTGATTTTTTCTTCCCTTAGATCTGTGTGGTGATTGCTGCTGTTTTTGGCATTGTTATTTACCGTGTTGTGACTGTCAGCACTTTTGCTGCCTTTAAGTGGGCTTTAATCAGGAATAACTCTCAGGTTGCAACTACAGGGACTGCAGTGTGCATCAACTTTTGCATCATCATGCTCCTGAATGTGGTGAGTAAAATTAACATATCCAAAGTTATACCTAAGCTGCCAGAGCAGTAGATATCTCAGTCAGGAGAGAACCAAATGCTTTCACTTATTTTTTCAGCAGGAGTGGAGTGTCTTCCTGAGCCAGACATGGAATTATTGTTTATAGACATCATTCACTATTTATATAAAGTGCAATTCCAAACCCAAAATATTATGCAGAGTATGTTTGAATATTCTGAAAATATTTTAGGGAGACAATCATAACCTTGTTTTATCCTCTGCCACTTCTTTCCCTTTTACATGTATGCAGTTTTCCGTCCACTTCATTAATACTCTTGTTTTTAATTGTGTTTTGATGGCTTTTTTTTTTAATATAGTGACAAAGCTAATTCGTATTTACACTATTTTCAGTAATTCTGATTTCAGCTGTCATGGTAGTTTTCCAGTGAGGATATGCATATGCAGGCCCAATGTCCATAAGCAGAACTCTCTTGAGCTGAAAGTTACAGAAGGCTTGAGCAGATGTGATTTGTTCCAGAGCTATCCATGGCCTTTGCCAGCGTGCACCAGAGACATGGCCTGGGTGCACTGCAGTGGGGCTGGCAGCTGTTGTTGTGGGCTGGTTTGGAACCAGACTTGGGACAAAGACAAAAATGGAATTTCTATGTGGCAACAGTCCCAGTAAGAGAGTAGAGCATAGATTAGATGGGAAATGAGTTCCCTCCTTCAACTGAGATGCTGATACTCCTGTATATTGCTCTGATAGCAATGTGTCTGCTCTTTGTTGCTCTTGGCAAGATGTGTATGGCCTTCCACTATCAGGTTTTGTCAACTGACATTATAAAAATGCCTTTTAGGGGAAGGAGGGTTCAGCCTACAAACCAGACAGGCACTGGAGCCAGAGTGTATCTCTGCCTACTCAACAGCAAGCATCCTCTGCAAACAGCTTGTTAGGCTTCCCTCCAGGAGATATGCTGATTTACTTCCTAGGGAAAAGATGAGATGTTATTTCAGGTCTGCTCATTTCCAAGGCTGGCTTAGAGACTTCTTTCTTCTCTAGGCAATATCCAAGCATTTCCATAATCTAAAAATTCTTTTTGACAAGTCCTTTTTTATATGGCAGAAAATTCCAAGAGTGTTTGCTGCAGGACTTTGCTTCTTTCTTTGAAGAAGAAAGAAGGCAAGACTGGATTAGTGGCTAAAACAGTCTATCCAGAACTGTTGTTTTTCCTATGTTTTCCCTTAGGTGGAACTATAGGCTGAGAAAGGACAGAAAGGAGGAAGCTGATTTTCTGTCTGAGATTGTACTGGGGGTTCTCTTCTTTTACGTTATTTTTATTTTATTGGGTTTTGTCTCTAGCTATGGGGGATTTTCTTTACTCTACATAGAGCACATAATAAGCATAAAAGAAAAATATTGAAAACTATACATATATATCTATGCCAGTGCAACATCCATTTTCAAGCTCTCAGTGTAAGTCATTGTATATGCAGTGAAGCAGCAAGAAAGAAATGCTGCACAAATGAAATTTCTTCATTCCCAAAGAGTTTAACAGCTTTGAGATTTTTCTTTTAAATAGTGGAAGACTGCTTGAAGGTGCCTTTTGAGAAACTTTGTTTTATTTCTTAAAATTATCAAATAAGTGGAGCACTGAAAAGATGGATTTCTCTAGCCTCATACTCATCGCCATTCAATAAACACCACAACTTTAGATCTGGGTATAGCTCATGGAAGAAAAAGATCCATAAATATGAAACTGCAGGAGTTTTTCAAAGGAAGGTTTTAGGAGCATAATCCCTTGCTGCCCGTGATGGATTAATGTAGTTTTCTGAAGGGCAATTGTGGGGTTTCTTTTGGGAGAAGAAAAATCCCCAGAAGCAAGTAGTAGAATCCTGCATGAACTGTGATTCAAGACAAGTGCCAGAAGAGCAAGAAAAGATACAGTAATAAAACCAGAGCAGGCCAAGATGTGCATAGCAGTAGAGAATTCACTGCTAGAAGACTTGAAAACCAATTGTGATTTTGATACAAGTTGACAGCCTCTCAAAGCATCAGGGGAAAGGTCTAGACCACAAGTAAATTCCAGACCAGACGTTCTGAGCACACGACAAAACAAAGTGACCCTCAAGCATAGTGTCTCTCAGATAGTCTTGCAGCCTGACCTGGAAACAATCAGTAGCTTTACTTAGGCTATGTAAAACTGTTAATTCCAGTAATATTGCCCATGGAAAATATGAACAGAGAACAGAATATGATCCCAAACAGGGTCCCTTGAGGGTAGTAGTGATAAACGACAGTAGCAGACAATTAGATCCAAACATTGTTAACACAATCTTTAACACAGTCTTACTGTTCCAAATGGAATAGCAACAAATTGAAATTTTAATAAACCCTTCTGTAGAGCAGGGAATATTTATAAAAAAACCACACTTCCTGCGGGGATCAGGACATTAATGACACAGATATTTAGCACATTTACAGTTGCCCTTAAGAGATGCTTTTAAACCCAGAAGAAACTACCTTTGTCATTACTTGAAACAAAACCATTTACTCCAAAGGCAGTGGAAAACTATTCTAAGCATGAAGTGGTTGTTAACATGGATGAGAGATTTCAGGATGACTTCAGCTCTGAAGCAGGCAGTTTGATCTGTAAACAATACATAACTCAATTTAAGCAAGAGATTCTAGGGATAACTGCAAATAAAAAGCAACTTTGCTGATATGCACTGTAGGAATAAGTAAATACCTGAGCTTGAAATATGAGAGGCTTTGTATTCCTGCAGGCATCAGTGAGAATTAAGGACATTTAGCAACTTGTAGGAATAGGCTCCAGACTCATTTAAAGCAAATGGAAATAATTGTATTAATTTACTCTAATACTGATGGTGTTGGTGATGTAGTTAATAGGTTCAAAACTCCTTTGCAAATACTGATTGTAAAAACCCTCCAAGTTAGTTTTGTAATCTTAACAAAGTTTGGAGTCTTCTGGAGAGTTTGAGAGCATGGTACTTGAAAGTGCAGAAAGTACCACTTAGGATTTAGAAAAATGACACTGGCTCAGAGTAAGAAATGTGTCTGGTGGTGGGGAATACTAAAGATTTTCCCTGAAGTAAGCCTGTCCCCCCAGTGTTTTTCCTCTCAGCACCAAAGTGCCAAGCAAAATAAAAAAGCCCCAAATAAACAACATATCCAACATACCATAGCATGCTCTTCTAGAGCGATTTTTCCCTTGTGAGATGAATGTTCCATAAGTAACTAAAACAAACATCTCAGTCATGCTGTTGTTTCTTCTTTTCTTTTTGGAAAAGTTCTCTCACCCTTTTTCATTCTGTATATAAAATAGGGACTATGACAGCATTTCTTCTCCATATATAATGGATGAGCATTCGATATAAAAACTTTACTTTTCCTTGTTTGATTATATCATTATTGTAATATTATGTAGTTCTATTGTCATTATCAGAACATCACAGAAATCATCTGCATGTCACATTTAACATGTTCTCTCCATTTTTGAGCTAGGCATGTAACTAAGAGGCTGATTCTTCTCTGTTACAGCTGTATGAAAAAGTTGCTCTTTTCCTGACAAATTTAGGTAAGTAATGTTAAATATAAAATTGAGTAATATTGTACTTATTTATTGGTCCATAAACCATGATAAAATTCAAAATGTCTGCATAAATATGAAAAATCCTAATTAATTTGCAATCTATAGGAATTAATGTTTTTCTTATGTTTGTAAAAAGAAAGTATATAAACTAAACTACTGTGCCATTCAACCAGTGGTGACAGCAATCATCCACCTTTGTTCTTGTTTCTACCCCCTACCATCTAAGAATGGAAACAAATTGTTTACTATAAGTGCATGTAAAATTTTTACCTTGGAAGAAAAGACATGAGTTTTCAGACGAACTTAGCACTCACAACCTCCAGGGGAAAAGGGGAGCCACTTCTGGAAAACAAATTCATAGCGTGAAACTGAGGTGCTGATTGGCTATCAAACATCTGCCTTTAAGAAGGGCAGTAAGGAGGGAAAATGACCAGGTGAATCATCAACTCTACCTACACTAAACTACATGATGTTCTAAGTTTCAGTGATCCTTTCAGCTCACTTGCAAAGGCAGTCTTTATGCTAGAGCAAGGAAACATGTTTTCTAAGGAGAGCATCCACTGCCAATGGGGTAGCAACAGGCTGTCATTCATATACCCATGGCTCAGACAGGATCTGTGGAGATCCTGATATATTATCCTGATATATTTGGAAGATTGCAGTAGTTGGGGGCAATGGGCAAGGGCTCCTTAGTGTCAAGAAGCCTGAAATGAGACTCTGGCTGAAGGCCTATTAAGCAAACCGTATTATTGCCTGTATACAAGTGGTTTGAGGAGGTTATTTTGAGCTCCTGAAAACCTGTGTACATTGATGATGCTCAGTAAATTATTTTGGACCAGACGGACAGATTTTGATGCTTTGATGCTCAAAGGAAACAACTGATTTTAGCTTCTCACAGGGCTCTTCTACATCTGTGTAAAAAAGAATTCTATTCATTTCTTAGTAAACTGAGAGTGCTCATTTGTATGCTGTAGTTTTAAAATATTTTTGCTATCCTGTATCCATGGAGAAGATATCTGCTAGCTACAGCTGGGAAATATGACTTTCAAGTTTGTGAATTGTACAAGCTATATCCTGACAGCCTGGGGACAGACAGTAAGATATATTGTAGAGACCTTGAAGCTTGATTACTTTCTGTTAGGTTGTCATCAAGGTAGGTCTGCTTTTTGCAGAAAGCACTTGTATGAAAATTCAGCAGGTCAAGCTTTTTCGATCCTGTTCAGATGGTTTTGTGATTTTTATTCTGGTGGCCTAAGGAACTGATTTGATTTGAATTATCTTTATCAGTGTAATAAGCTCAAAGTAGAACTGGCAGCAAAAGTACATTGAAGACATTGAGGATATCCTTCTTCAGCTTTTGCAAGACCTTTTTCAGAACTCACACCTGTGCTCCTCCAGAGCATCACCATTGTCTCTGATGGGCATGTGAGCAAAGCTTCAGCTGCAGCAGCCTTGTTATGGTCAAACTTGTCCTTCCTGCAGACTGGCATCTAATGAAAGGGCAGCTTCAAGTAAAGATAATCAAGTTTATTGCTTTTTCTGTACTTCTAGTACTTTACTGGAGGCTGCTTGGGAAGCAGTATATGATTACTATCATTATGATACTCAGAATCACCATGAGTAACTCCACTACTCTGATTACTCCTGTTCACATCAATGGTCAGCTAACAACCAGCTCCTGCCAGCTGGAAAGTAGTTCCAGACTATGGAACTGGTGTGTTGGCTTGGACATTGGTTTCTTAACTTCTGTCTTAATATTTCTTGAGACGGAGAATAAAGGAACAGCACCCAAGGCAAGAATATGTCTTCCCCTTTCCTGTTTGCCTTAGCCCAACCACTGAAAAATATTTTTTCTTGGATTTGTGACAAGCTCCCTGGGACAAGGAAGGGAAGTCTTGCAGTGGCACTCCTCTGATATATGTGGGCAAAGCCATGAAACAGAATTACCAGGAGGATTTTCTTCAGTTCAGAGTGGCATCTCTAACAAAAAGGCATTTAAATAGCTTTGGTGGAGTGGCAATGTCATTGTGGTAGGATGCAGAAAATTCTACAAGAGAAGAGCCTGAGCCTGTAAAGACCACTTAAATACAGGTGGGATGTTTAATATACACATTACCTTGACCACTTTCTTACAGTCTCAGGGGAACATACTTATATATGCAGACACCAGAATAGATTTCTAAGTCTCTACAAGCTCACTTGCTGAATCCTGCTTCTGGATACAATTTCCTCTGCCAGGTTATATTTTGAAAACAGCAGGCTAATTTACAAATATATTGCCAGCTCTTACAGGTGTGTGCAGCCTTTGTGCCAAGGGAAATCGATAATCTGAATAAGCTTCTGAAACTCTGATCATTTTCTTCACAGAGCAGCCTCGTACGGAATCGGAGTGGGAGAACAGCTTCACTCTGAAAATGTTTCTTTTTCAGTTTGTCAATCTGAACAGCTCTACCTTTTATATAGCATTCTTCCTTGGAAGGTAGGATTGATGTCTGCACACTCATGTGCAAAATGAGGTAGAGAGAAGAAATAAAATTGTTTGTAATGAAACAAAATGGACCATATTATCACACATATCAAAATGCAAATTCCAGAAGAACAGGTTGCAGTTTTATACTCCTTTCAAAAGCCCAGAAACAGATGCAGTTTTCATTTCCTATCACCACATGGTCTCAATGTTAACTTAACAATTTCACTATTGGAAACAGATGCATCTCACAATACTATACATGCAGGTCATTTCACTCTGGTTTTATGTGTGTTGTTTGTACACATAAATAAAGGATATGATAGGATAGGATAGGATAGGATAGGATAGGATAGGATAGTTCAGTTGGAAGGGATCTGCTCTGACTACATGATCTAAACTGTTAAGAGTGAGTTATGAGCTATCATTTGGGGGGGGTTCCACATATATATCTATTATATATATTATATTTTTATTTTATATCTTATATGCATGTATTTTGTGTATTTATGTGTCTATCTAAATATATATTATTTGTTTCTCTCTTTCTGGTAGTCTCCTAAAAAAAAGACCCCCTTTTTAGTAGAGAAGTTTTGAGTAGAAGAATCCATTAGTATGGATTATTTACATATGGGAAAACTTTGGGGCAAAACACAGAAGAATAGTTAGAAAATTATGTATTTTACTTAAAACTAAAATTTTTACTGATTTCACAGGAAGGCAGACATCACAGAGCATTTTATGGTGTAAGGAAATGGACTGGCAGTTGAAAGCCATTTTCCAAACTGATGTGAGAAGTTTTGGTCAGATTTTCCCTCTGCTCTGCATATGTTGAATATCCAACAGCAGAGTATTGGTATTGAAATAAAACTGCAGCAAAAACACCTGTAGTCCTCCATGAGGATTATTCCAGGAATACCCATAAAACTTTTTACAGCATAACATCTTTTATAGCTACACCAGTCACATTAACACCAGATTAAAATTAGAGTGTGAGCTTTCTTGTACTACTGTGAACAGACTGCTGACACATCATAGTTAATCTATATTCCTGTGTTAAAGATTTACAGGACACCCTGGTGCCTACCTAAGGCTGATAAACCGGTGGAGGCTGGAAGAGGTGAGTATTTGATAACTGCATGCTGATTGATCTGCTGCCCACAGATGCCATGGATGCAAGCAGGGGCAGACACAGAAATCTGCCCAGGCAGTTGAGTGTCTTATTGGGTCTTTAGTTGCTGTCTAACTCCCCACTATTGACACTACCATCTGCTACAAACACATCTAAATATTTATATATATATATATGTGTGTGTATGTGTATTTCCTTTTCAATGCTAGCAGTTCTAGTGTTGCCATCACATTCAAACAGTGGTATCAGATGGTTTAAAGGTTCCTCACATTGGAAATATTTTATCCTTGGAATGAATCAAAATCAAATATGAATCTGACAACTTTTTACTTTAAAAAAAATCCTTTCTTCTCAGCTTTTCTAGCCTTGCAGACCAGAGAGCTAAAATAATAAAGTAATGAATTAAAAATCCAGACATGTATGTAAAATTTGTATGTAAAATTTGACCAAAACAACTAAACAAACTTCCCAAACAAGCTACTGGCATAATGCCTCATGTCTATAAAGTTGAATTAATATGAAAAGCAATGAGAGTTTGGCTTTGCAAGTTACTCAAGGACCAATTCCATTTTATTTATTTTTAAGTAAATACATTCAGGATTCAAAGCCCATTTGACAGTTATAGGAGGTGAAGAGAAGCAGTTTCTGGACCAGTCATTTACTTTCCAGAGCTGCTATGTGCACACTTAAATCCCATGGTTTCTTTCCTGCTTCACAGATGAATAATTGAAACAACTTTGCAGATAAATGACAAATGGTAAGTGGAAAATCTCTGCCAGCTTGAATTTTCAAACACATCTGGATACATAAATATTTTGGTTAATAAAGGCCATTCAAATATTAGCAAAACAAACAAAAGGATTTGAATTTTAATAAAAACATCTCAATTTTGCAGAGAATCCTGTTAATTCTAGGGAAGAATCCTAGATAAATGGGCTGACAGAATTTTGCTTAACATTCCCGCCAAAACCTATCTGGGGCTGAGCTGACTTGCTGCTGTGAAAGGAAAACAGTTCTGATCTTCCTTCCTCACCCTGAGGCTTGCTCCTTCCTCTTCCTCTGCATTGGTTCTCACTTGTCCAGCCCTGTGAGGAGCCTATTCAGTTCCCTGTATCAGCAGTAACCTTCCTTTCTCTGACTGAATCAGTCTTCTGCTGATTCACTGGGCTGATTCATTTCACAGAGGGATCAGAGAACATGGAAAGAAACTCATCTTTCTGCAGGAGAAGAGATGGAAGGAAAAGAGAACCAGCTTTGTGAGGAAAGTGCAACAATGAGGTGTTACAGGTTGGGTCAGTTGCTGGTGGAAGCTACTCTGAGTAGTCCCTGTTTGGCTCTTCTCAGAGAAAAAAAAGAGTCTAATAATAAAAAATAGTCTAATAATAAAAATGTTATTGACTATATCTCTGCTAGGTCTTAGAATACCATGTCCAGATATCCCTCCAATACCCTTCTCTTCACCTGTCAAATTTTGCCAAGTCTAAGACATTTAGTTACACTAGTCCAGTGTCCATGGACATGCTCAGACCACAGTTTATACATTATTGATGTTATGGTTGTAACATTGCTGCTACTGCATTAACACTGCACCCACCTCTCTCAGAGTATATTCATTTAAGCGACTGATTCCTTAAACCAGAAGGATGATGATTTAGTAATAATGACAGAGAAGTTAAAAACAAACAAACAAAACCCCCCAACCCAAAACAAAAACAAAATGAAATGAAACAACAACAACAAAACAAAAACACACACACACACAAAAAAAAACCCACAACCCCCCAGAAACAACAACAAAACCAACCCTGTCACTCTGTTAATCTAAAGAGATGCTAAATTAGGTCAGCAGAAACCTCAGCAGTGATCAATGTTCTGAGAGCTGGATAATGAAGTATGTATAAGAAATTAATGTCTCATTTTATTCCAGGTCATAACTAATTTTTCTCCCTAAAAGTTAGAGAGAAATAATTCCAGTTCTGTGACAGTGATTTGTTTGACTTATCTGTAATACCCAAAATTGTAAAATACAGTTTGAACGACTCTGTTTGGATCTGCAAAGTAGAAAACTTTTCATGCCTTTTTGTTTTTTCCAATACCAGATAAAAAATTACCTAAATTTGTACTGTCTGAAGATGTCTCCCAAAAGCAGCACCACTGCTTCAGGGTTTGGAGCCATTGCTAAAGCAAGCAAGCACTCAGCAAGAAACACTAAGAATTGTTGCTCAGCAGTGAGATTTTTAGTTCTTCGAGAAGAGAACAGCTTTGCATGGCCTATTCAGTCGCAGATGTTAAATAGTACTCAATTAATAGTTTCAAGTCTATCCTTCAGGCATAAACTGTTTGGTTTATGCACAGCTAGGGTGAATTTTCTCTTCATTCTTTGACGTGATGCACAGTCACCCTCCCCAAAAGCAATTGAAATCAATGGAGAAACTTGGTGGCCTTTGCCCCTGCCCTGCCCACAGCTGCACAGCACATTAGAAGCACTGCTGTGAAAACTGCAATGGTTTCAGCTGACTCTGACCTCTGCAGAGAATTAGGTGATAAGCTTAAAATGCTGGCAGTATAATACAGTGTCATCTGTTCCCATGAGTTTACACTTCTTTAAAAAATAAGGAGAATACATTTAATTCCTTTTTAGTAAATGATCCAGTACCATTTCTAGCATTTAATAAATGCTTTAAAACTCAGCATAATTCCTGTATAACATTTTGTTTCTTTTTTTTTCCCCCTGTAGTGCCACCCTAGTGGATGCCTTATTGATCTCTGTATGCAAATGGGCATTATAATGGTGTTAAAGCAGACATGGAATAATTTCATGGAATTGGGATATCCGTAAGTAAATATAATACCTATGCTTCCATAGGTCACAGAATATTAAGTTTTTGTTTTCCTTATCACCAGTTAATAAAGGCAAGATGCAGTAACCATTACAACAGAAAATAACCCCAAGGATACAGAACTCCAGATATATAGATGATGTTTGAGGCTTTTTTCCAGACTGGACACAGTTTGCGGAAGGGAAAGTGTAATATAAATATTAACAAATAAGTAATACATGGGAAGTACTTTATTTTGTTAAATTGTATTCTGTGTTCTTAAACTCCTTAAAAATTACTGTGTGACTACTATGTTGCTTACATTAAAAATATTATATGTATAATTTCTTAGCTATATTAGTAAGTTCTGAATTCTGTTTCTTGTTTCAAACATAAAAGATGTCTGAAAGAGCAGGTGTGAGCTAGAAAAAATCCACTGCTGGCACATGCACTCTGAAAGATAGAAAAATGTACTGACTGGTATGTAGACAAATTCCCTTGTGATTTTCAAGGTAACATGAAGCTGTGGCCTAGCTAAAAGGTTGGCAATTACTGATTTCCTATTGGTTCATTCCTTATTGATTAGTGTTTAATGAGCATGTTTAATATGATTAATATAGGTTTAATGAGATCAGCGTAGTTGATGTTAGAGAGAGTGTGGATGGTCATCAAGGGGAATTAGCAAGAGTGAAAATCTAAGAGAGAGCTGACACTGTCAGGAAGTTTGCCCTTGCAAAGTTCAGAGGGATTTGCTATTTCTCCATCCTTCCTGGGCCCAGCCCTCCTTGTTAGTATTTTGCAGCTGTTAGGGCTGCAGGGATTAGTTGGGATGGGCAGGAGGCAACAGTAGCAACATTGATCCTTCTCTTTCCATTCCCTTCAACTTTTGTCAATTTTCATTAGAACTCTCTGCTTTCTATTAATACAGATTTTTAAACTTAACTAAGAGCACAGAAGAGAAATAAAAGAAGGTGCTTGATAGAGATAGGAGGAGATTGTTTAGGAACAAGTGGTTTAATAGGAATTAACTGCTTCAGTTGAAATGAATATTCACTTCAGAATCACAAGGAAAACCACAATATAAAAGACACAGTCACAACACTGTGAAATGCTTCAACTTATTCTGATGAGAGATGTGTTTGCTCTCCAGACCCTTCAGTCCATCTTCTAGCCCTGAAATGCTGCAAGCAGATGCATTTCCTTTCTGTGTGAAAAACACCTTTCTGCTAAGAGCCTGATGGCAGCCAACACAATGTGGATGGCCAGAGGACTTGGAGGCAGCCCTGCAATCTGCACCTGAATTCAGTTGAACTGCACTCAGTTTCCCCTACACTTCTTTAAGACAGGAAAAACTGTAATCTTCCTGATAAATTACGTAAATGAAAAAATAATCTTTGAGATTCAAGAAAACAAGCAGCTGTCCAAACCCTTACCCACCTCTAATGACTATTTGCAGTCACTTTGCACCATTCACAGACCAGACCAGGCCACTGTGAGGGCAAGAAGTGAAGCATTGTCAGGAAAAGGACTGAATTATTTGGGTGATCTATCATGCTTTTTCTTACTGAGACAAAGTGGCCAACCACAACATCAGAGAAAAGCTGACATTGTGATGAGCATCTGTCATTTGGGGTTTTTTTTCTCTCTACTGTAACTCTTAACTAGTGTCCTTTGTTTGCCATACCAGTGCGACTCCCTGAAGAGATGTGTGTTTCAGATGTGAGAATTCATTTCACTTTTGGCTCACTGCCTTTCTCAGTGCTCTTACACATGCATTTCTTTGGGAACAGTACAAGTTGATGTCCAGTACAGGTCCCCCATTTCTTGAGATGGAGGTAGCTCCTATTTCAGCCATCCATCTCTCAGCCACCATGATAGTTCAGACATTTCTTTCTGCCTCGTTCTCCTGTGAATATTTGGCTGCAGACACCGTTCAGGGGTGCCTTTTCCCTCCCAGGGTTGCCCAGAGACTGTTACCCTGCACTCTCCAGAGCCATGCAGAGATGCCAGGTCACACACAAAGGAAAGAATCAAGCAGCATTACCACTCTTATTTACTGAGCTCAGCTACCTCCACACAGCATTGCATTCTGCCACAGAAACAAACCATGAAGTGATTTGCCATTCTGTGCAGAGAAAAATAAGTAACTAAATAATGAAAACATGTCAAAATTCTTTCATCGTTTTAACAACATAGAGGCTGGGATTACAGCTCATCAGCTGCATCTGTTTTCATACCTATTATGCTGTGTCATCATCCACATGTATTACTAATGCTCAGTTTTCCTGTACATTGGGAAAGGAATTTTGCAGGATATGTTGTGTCCACTTAAGCTCTTCCAACTTTGTGATAAATAGCCATTCATATTCTTTACTTAGTTTCTTTTATTTAATTTAAAATGTAGGCTAATTCAAAACTGGTGGACCAGGAGGAAACTACGGCAAGAGTATGGCACACAGGGAAAAACAAGCTTCCCACAGTGGGAAAAGGACTATAATCTGCAGCCTATGAATGCTTATGGACTCTTTGATGAATACCTAGAAATGAGTATGGCTCTAACCTTCATTGTCTCTCTTTCGCTATATTTTAATGTTGTTGGTGTTTTGATGATGTGGGCTGGTGAATTCTTTTAATTATCACTACATGAAGCTAAGGAGACTGCAGAAAGGTTTTCATTCTCACAGGTCAGGTGAGGAATGGGAGTCAGTTTTTAAGAACCAAACCAATGTAATTAAAAACACTGCTGATGGTTTGCTAACCTCCCATCTATGAAATATTTCCCATTCTGGATTTGTTTTTCCAAACCAGAGCCCAGTTCTTTATCTGCATAAATTTCTGAAGAACTTTGCTGTTATTTTCTAAAGAAAGTTGTCTTGTGTTTTTCCTTTGAAGTGCATGGTAGAGACCAGCATGCTTGTTTATGTTTAAAATCCTCCCTCATTTACTACCTCGCATTAACAAAGTAACTTACTGCCAAGAAGGCATTGCTCTATCCAGATGAGAGAGGAGAATAACTGCTCAAAAAAAGATATTTAAAAAACATGAACTTTTGCCCTATGTGACTGAACTGCATATGTCATGATTGGCTTTTTTCCTTTTCTGCCTCACACAATTCTTTTCAAATTAATGGGAAATGTGATACTCTGAAAACCTACCTCTAGAAACTTAAACATAATTTCAAATGGTTTCCCATCTGAACTATTAAAAGGAATGTATTCATCCCTAGTCTTTGCAAATATTGAGAGATCCTAGTTGATGCTGGAGTAAAAATGTCCCTTTCTAAAAGCACAGTTTGTCCCCTTCAGAACTTCATTCCAAATTACAAAATTTAGATAGTGCTGTCCATTCCAGGGGCTTTTTATTCTTTCTTCTAACTTTTGACAAGGACTTGCTGTAAAAATGCCACTAGATTATTATATAGTATGACATATAAGAAGTGCCTGTATATTTTGTACATATTGCTTATTTGCATACACTGTTTGGTATCTTAGACCTTAGGATTGGATCCTAACAGTTATTCTGTGATATTTCCTTTTTTTCCCCCCAGTTCTTCAGTTTGGGTTCACAACCATTTTTGTGGCAGCTTTTCCACTGGCACCACTTCTGGCCTTACTAAACAATATTATTGAAATTCGGCTTGATGCTTACAAATTTGTCACTCAGTGGAGAAGGCCTTTAGCTTCAAGAGCCAAAGATATAGGTGAGCTCTTTGTTAAGAGGTGTTTGTTATATATGTGTGTTATTTGTCAAAGCTTTGACCACTTAAAGAGCAGATTAAGGTATTTTCAGTCATATTCCCAATTAATAATAAACTCCTTGATTGTTCAAAAAAACTTCAAGTATCTGATGCCAATCTACTTATGCAATTAATAGTACAAATAATATTGGAAAATGTCTTTTAGTGATTTTCTGGAGGACTTAACAGCCAAGGTGTAAAGTGATCAGTGTTCTCTGCAGATGCCTTGTTGTAGCAGATACAGATACTGTGCAAACACATAATGCTGCTCAACTTGAATATAATAACCAGGCAGACCAGATGAAACACAAAAGTCAAGTTAAAGTGGCCACCATCCTGTAAGGAACCTGTGTGATTTGTATTTACCTGGCTGAAGCCAAGCTCCCCTGTGACTCAGGGGCTGTGCCCACCGGGTCCCTGGTGGGTCAGACAGGGTGGGTCTGGATCCCAGCACACAACTTGCTCTCAGAGAGTCACACCTGCATTGCTAAACACAAGGTCCACACAACCTGAGGTCATCCAGCCACACATACATTGCCAAGGATCTCTGAACTTGTTTTGGCTACAAAGCTCTTCTGTCCTTGCAGTGTGCAAAAGCACAACACCTTTAGGAAGAACTCAAAACCAAATTCGTCCGCCCAGCACTGAGTCCCTGGTGTTTTCAGAAGGGCAAATAGGAAACCTCAGTAACTTAACCAACAATATTGCAAAAATCCATAGCCCACACCAAGAAATAGCAGAAGCTCAGGTTTTGTGCTCTTAGAATGTTCTACCATGTGCCTAAAGTCTGTGTCTGATTAAAGCTTTGAATGAGAACAGTGTGGGTTCTGGCACAAGCCTGGACATCAGGCGTGCATGGTATACACTACAGACATAATTTGGAAAAAAACCAGTTCTATAATGTAATTATTAGAAGCACAGAAGAATACCTTTTTTTCATGTTGATTCAGATGTGATTTCTCAAAATAAATTGCATTCTGGCAAAGTTTCAGGGGCAATTCAATGCCTCATTAAATCAATGGGTATGTCTAACTTTCCTTTGGTGTGATCCACAGTGATGAGGTCTCACTGTTCAATAAGAAAATTTATTTTTACTCAGTGACTCTTGGATAAAAACTACATAAAAATACCTTGTGCAACGGGGGAAATTACTTCAGATCATGCAGTATTGCAGGCACTTTGGTTCTTGTTTTTCCTGGAGCAAACATGCTGTCCTTGTTGAACAGGCATCTGGTATGGGATCCTGGAAGGCATTGGAATTCTTTCGGTTATCACAAATGCATTTGTTATAGCAGTGACGTCAGATTTCATCCCTCGCCTTGTTTATGCTTACAAATATGGACCCTGTGCTGGCCAAGGAGAAGCAGGACAAAAGTAAGGCTTTTACTTTGGAGGGGGGAACAGATCTGCATGAAAATCATTTACTACTTGAATAGGTGCAGTATAACTGTCAGTGTATGTTCTGATTCCACTAAACCAAATGTATTGTTTATATTTAGGTAACAGGTACCAGATACCATAGGTACTGATGCTCTGCATACTCACAGAATGGGTTGCTGGGTGACTGTGATCCATGAGGTTACTTCTAGGCAAACATGGCAGAGCTATTTCAGAGATTTTGTGTGTGTGACAGGATGCTACCCAAGCTGTACTTCCCAGCTGGTAGTACATGGATATAATCCTGGGTTTTTTCTGAAGCAATGCTGATACAAATCAGTAAAGAATTGTTGAGCATCTTAAACTTGTACACTGGGGGTTTTCCTGATGTAATATTCAGCATGTATTACTTTAAAAAGTAGTGTCTAGCAAGAGGAAGAAATTTCCAACTAATACATCAATATCTACTCACAGACGAAAGCAATTTGTTTTTCTTCTAAAACTAGAGTTCTTAGATTAAATCTTCCAGGAGACATTTGTATCTGAATCCCTGCTGCCTAAGTGGATTTTCTTACAGTGTTGCTGAACACAGAGATTATTTTAGCATGTGCATACTACCAGGAAGCATGAGATAGTTACTGCATGGCCATTTTGTGAAATCCCAGGTGCTGGGCTCCAGGAAGGTCACTGAATCCAGCCAAACACAGACACAGTTTGCAAATGCTCTAGCAGTGCCATTAGCAAGGAGCCCTGCTGTGCAAAGAAACCCAGGCTAAACAGTACACAGGGACAGAGAGCTTGCATTCTGCTATTGGACATATGGCAGATTGATTTTTTACTCCCTGCTGCAGAAAGTGAGTTCATCTGTTGCTGCTTCTTTGACACCTTTTGACTGTCAATGCATTTAATCATACTGACAGAAGAAGGGCATCTAGTGTGGCAGCTCCTGATTAGCAGACCTGCTAACTCCTGTCCTGCAAGGATTTGGGTGTTTTAGCTGGGGCTAGGGAGGATGTTCTGTTTACTTTCATGGAGAGTTCAAATCCCTTCAGGGGCAAAGTGGTCTGGTGCCAGTTGTTCCTGAGCACGTGCTTCTGCTTGTGCCATTATAAAGATCTATAGGATACTGGGGCACTGTAAGCAACTCTTATTGCTAAGGAAAGCATAAGGAAGGGTTTTCTCAGGACATTGTGGATGAAAAGCAACACCTTTAGAAATATTTCTCTTGGGACTCAAATATGACTCAGTGGCTTTGAAACAAGTTCTGCACAGGGGAAATAGTTTGGCTCACAGTTTGGCTCTTATCTTCTTTTAACAAACCTCTAGCACAATTTTTTCACACTTCTGCTTTGAGTGAATTTCTAGATGAGGCTGTCAGGTAGTAATATTTTGAAGGAGCTAACCTGTATTTAAACTGTTTATGTCAGCATTCTGAATAATGTTATTAGTAAGTACTGTTACAAAAGCAGGAAGATATTCAGAAATCCACAGGAATAGTGAGTTTTCTCAGATTAAGGAGTGAAGACCCTCTGTTATTGAATAGCTTAAAAGAGAGAGGGATTCTTTACTTTCAAAAACCATCTGTAGGTATTAGATCCATATGACACACAATGATACTAGAAAAATACTGGAATTAAATTAAGTTCCAAATGTAATCAGTATGAAGACAAAGCCAGATGGTGTTTGAAAATAATTTCTCAAAGACTGTAAAGTCTATATTTAGGAAAACCCAACCCAAAACCAAAATCCCCCAACCCTTACTGTGCATTATACTATGCTCCAAGACAAGTAGTGTGCCTACACTTACCTGTGTTTGGGCAGTGCAGCATGAACAGCACAACACATTTTGGCCAGATCTCTTCAGCTTTACGAACACAAACTTGAGCCTTTTATTGACACTCACAGCCCTTCAACAGGGGACATAACTTCTCCTACTCAGTGTTCACTAAATTTTGCCTCACAGTGTTCAGTCATGCTGGGATCTTCTAGAACAGAGTTCCTCTGATTAACTGGGCATTTTCTAAAAAGATGTTTTAAGTGTATTATCTTTCCATCTGATTTAGTGTCTCTTTGTGCTAGTACCATGAGTGTAACAGTGGGAATATTTTGATTATCTTCCTAACGCTCCTCATTATTTTCTCTGCCCCTATTGTTCACCATTTAGGTGACTTCAAAAGTAACCAGTCCAAATCTTCACCATTCCTTCTCCCATAGAAATCTACCATTGCTTCACTTTGATTGTTCGTCTGACCTACTTTAGCATTTCTTTTATATTGCCTCAACATCCCTTTCAAATATTAATAAGCACCAAAATTGTACTTTTGGATTTAATGAAACCCAAAGGACATCCTCCTGGGTACAACAGTTAATGGAAAAACCTTGCTGTGTCCTGCTGACAGCATTTTGTCCCCTCTAGGTGTATGGTTGGCTATGTCAATGCCAGTTTATCAGTATTTCTGGTGTCTGACTTTGAAAACCGTTCAGAGCCAACATCAAATGGAAGTGAATTCTCTGGTTCACCATTAAAATATTGCAGGTAAGTTTCTGGTTCAACATACTTCTCTGTTTTAGGACATTGAAATGGAGAAGCAGCATAATAAATCTGGAGTTGAAACTAAATTTTAGAAGTTAAAAATTGAAAGTTTTAACTGTGCTGTTCGGGTTCATGCCCTTCTTGGTACTGTTTGGCTGTCACCTGCATGATTCCTTCCTCAGATAAGAGAGAAGCCAAAAAGTTGGTATCTGGAGGGTGTTCCTAATGCAGGATTTTTATGGTGTCATGGCTTGACTCAGACAAAATCATCATGGATAAATATGGTATCAAAGGGCCATAATAGGTGCCTGATTACTTAGGCACCAGTGAGACCCAATTGTGATGAGATGATATCACAGGGCAGGCACAGGAAGTCAAGGTTGCACAGGCGAGGCCACACTGAGGTATTTCACAGCTCTGACAGACATAAACAGGCTCTGTCATAAGCTGTCTTTATGAAACCTCAAATCCAGCCTTTCCAAACTGTGGAATTGGTAATGTGTTTACATCATTGCTTACTGGTGTAATTATTAGTAATAATCATATACTTGTGATTTGAATCAAAAGAAGATGAGCAGTTAATTATCTGCACGTCTTTGTCCTCAACAACAGATTGGAGAAATTGCAGTCTGGGAAAAGTCTGTAATAGCAGATTTGTACCTGAGTGAATTTGATGGCCAAAAACCCCAAGGGTCTATAAAAGGTCTTAAATAGTGTCCCAACCAAAAATAGCAAACAAATACAGCTACCATTTTTTAATTGCAATGTTACATTACAAGCATGAGACCTGGTAGATACACTTGAGACCTTTAGGAGATACACTTAGTCCCAGTATTTTTCATTGCAAAGAATTAAAAATCTTTTTATGAGTGCCTAAAGAACAAAAGATACTCTGTGATACAGCAAAAAATCAGTGATACTTGCAATATTTTGATGTTTTTATGAATAGGAGGACTTTTGAGTAGTATAGCTTAATAAATGGGGGGAAGGCCATGAAGATGCTACTCCTTAAATTTGATGATGGAAATCCCACAATTTAAAAAAAAAAAAAAAATTTCTGCTCAATATCCCCTAAACAGAACACTATTAAATTTGGTGTGATAAATCTCCAAAAGACATATCTGTCCTTTTGAGAGACACTGAATTTTTATGTATATCTACCCTTGAAAGAAAATTAACATCTTTCTTTATCTGAGTTTATCAGCTTCTTACCAAACTCCATTCTACTAAAGCATCAGTCATTTTAATTGCACTTCAGAGCAGATATTGATAGAGAGGTTAGGAAATATTATGTTCTACTGTGTAATAGTGTAGGCATTTTTCCAGGAAGGCAGTATGTCTGAAAAAAGTCCCAGTTAACTTCTGGTTGCCTGGAACAGAGATAGTGCTGTGCTATTCTGGTTGTTTAAAAGATTTCCCCATTTTTTCATGTGTAACATTGCATTCCTAGTGAGTAAAAAAAAAAGAAAATATATACTCTACTGGGACTTGGTCCAGGGATTTCTCTTTTTGGAATGTTTAGGATGTTGTAAAACATCCTAAACTATGAAGTCAGAATGCTACTTGCTCAAGGAATGATCATCTCAGTTTTTAGAACTTATTCTAGAAATACTGCAATTTCTGAGAGATTTGATGCTGACTAAGATGTCAAGATAGTTTATTTCAGTCTGTATAGCACCCTCTGCAATCTAAGAAGGTGAAGCTTCATGGAAAAATACAGATTGTCATAGAGATTAAATAATGTTTATTTCTTTTATTCATCTGCGTTTTCATTCGTTTCTTAAAACTAACTTAGTGATCAACCTGTATAATTTACTATGGTATTTTCAATAATTTTTTACAGTGGGGTTTTCTTTCCCATGTAGGAAACAGATAAAGAAACAAACAATTTTTACACTACTTTTAAATAAGGTTTCCACAGTTCTATTTTAGAATTAACAAACTGCTAGTAAAAATGGACTCCAGAATGTGTGACTTAAAGAAATTCATGGTTTGTAAATACAGTCTTGGAGTATTCCCAGATCCAACTTTCCCAATAGATATCTACAGTTAAATTTTGGAGACCTAAATTCTTCCAAATAACACTGTGAGAAAAGACACTAGATCAATTTCTCACATGGTCCTCACCTCTTGATATACCAAGAAGTGCAGTGCTGGCTCTGCTCAAGTCAGGATGAGTCATGTTTTACACCAGGGGTGGCCAACTAATTGATCAAGGGCCAGGTGGATTACATAGGGCATTTTTATATGGATTTTGGGAGAACTGTCAGGCTGACAAAACAGGGACATGTATGGGTTCAAAACGTCCTTGAATAAAGGGAATAAAGTGTCCCTTAAATGAGCAGAGCATCTCACCCTTCTCCAAGTTCTGAGGAGATGCCTGAAAGGTACATGTTGTGCTGCCAAGGGAGATGCTGTAAGGTCAAAGCTCCTCCCGTCCTCTGTATTTGTTTCAGGGGTTTTCTTCAGACACTGGTTTCGGTCCTTTGTACCCAATTTTTATTAGAACTCCTGGAGTGCATCTTACTTGTAGGTTTCAGCTGAAAGTAAGTCCATCTGTATGAAGAAAAGCGTGGTAAGTGGAGATGATCAGCATACTTCCTTCAAAAGCAGGCGTCTGACCTGAAATCAAGCACTGGCACAGGCCCAGCCTTAGAAGCAAGCAGCATTAGCGTATCCTGTGTAGTTCGGACTGAGCTCATTTTTGGTGCAGAGAATGTAATGATCAAGAGGAGATGAGTTTTGGGTTTGCCTTCACCCAGGCAGCAGTGTAGAGGTTGCTAACTCCCACACTGTGCTTGTCTTTCAGGTACAGGGACTACCGGGACCCCCCGCACTCGCCCGTGCCCTACGGTTACACGCTGCAGTTCTGGCACGTCCTGGCAGCACGCTTGGCCTTCATTATTGTGTTCGAGGTCAGTGCCCATCCAGGTGGCAGAACAAAAACAAAAAGAAAACAAATTTCCCTCTGAAGCTTTGCTTTGGGCTGATCTATGATGACAGCTGTTGAGGTGTTTTTTGTCTTAGTTTCTTCTACTTATATTGAGCTTTTTATTCTCAGCTTTGTTTTCAGAACAGTCATAGGAATGTAGGTTCTTATAGAAAAGGGAATATAACACTGAAAACTATAGCAGTGATTTGCAAAAGGGGGAAATAAATGAAGCCTTTATTTACTTTTTTAGTAATTTGTCTAGGTTGGGAAGGCAAATGCTGACTGTTGAGTGAGGATAAGGGTGAAGGAATATGAGAAGAAAATATTAAATCTGAGCAACTGAGAAGCAATAACAGTTAAAGTTACAGTATTTACACATCTAGCTTTTTTTCTTGTTTGTTTTTTTTTAATGCCTTTCATTCCTCCAGAATGGTTGGCATCACAGAGATGATGACAATGAAAAGGATTCAATATCTTTGTCTGTGTTCATAAAATTAGTTTTTACTGTCAGTATTTCTGGTGTCTTTAAGGTAAACCAAAGTAGATAATACCAACTTCACATGACTGGTATTCCCATGCTGATTTTGAAAAAGAGAGCCAGAAGAGTACACAAATAGGATAAGATGATGTACCAAAAAAAAAATGCAGTTCTTAAGGCCTAATTTCAAGAGCCTGAATATCCCCACTGGAATCCAGGAGCTCAACATCTCTCGAGCACAAGAAGTTTGAAATACCTTTTACACTGTGAAGAAGCCAAAGAAGGAACACATCATTTTAGAAAACATTTTACTCAATCCTCTGCTCTGAAATCATAGCTACAGGGCATTCAACACATATATGGAAACTGTAGTCACCATACTGGCATATATGTAGTGTTCACGAGCACATATTTCATTCTGACTCACAGAAGAGTGTAAATTCATTCTGAACTGAGCTTTCAACACACCTCTTTGGATAACACAACAGAAACATTTGTGTCAGAGCAAAGGTGGAGAAGAAGCATTTTCTTGATTATTATTTCTATTCCTTGTGGCTCAGCAGAAGCCCAAGGCCTTCAGCAAATTCCCCATGATTGCAATTTTCAGATCTCCCCAGGTGAAGGAATATGGCGCTGCAAGTTGGGCTCTCTTTTTCCTTTACACTGGATAACTTATTAGTTTCCAAGGAGATATTAAGGGAAAGGAAATATTAAGGGAAAGAAAGAGAGAAAGATTTAATAGAGGCCTGTTGGGCTTAATCCCTTCAAGTTTCATGAGCAGTCAGTACTGAAAGTCAGGGTATGCCTCTCCAAAAATGACTGCAAGAATAGTCTTGGAAAGTCAGCCTAAGAGTTTTAAAGACTGAGGAGAGTCTGGCCTCTTGATACATGCTTGACATAAAGGCAGCACAGCGTAGGCACAAAGAGAAGTGAGGCAAGAAAAATGAGCCCTGTTCAAATCTCACTGTCCAACCAAATGTGTGACCAATTGTGGAATAACTTTTAGTGTTACTGGGCTCATCTAAGTTGACTTTACTTTTTCTCAACCAAAGCCATAGGCTGGCTCATATCTGCCTCCCTCAACATGAGCCACTCTGTTTAGTGACACTGCAAGCTGTCTCCTTAACTATATCCCTGGAATCAAAAAGGTAATTGCAGCAGAAACCATGACCTATTTTTTTTGAAAACACTAAGGGTTGTATTGTGATTGTTGCAGTGTTTACAATAAAGATTGCACAAAGAGATAGGGGATTCAAGATAGGTTTTTTCATAAATTAAGTAACTGCCTAGACTCAGGCCCCTTTTTGGCACACTGAGTGTGGTTTGTTTTGGATAACTTAACCTCCTTTGAAAACAAACAAAAGTATTTCCTATCACTGCAAAAGGAATTCTTTGTCCAGGGCTAAACTGACAGAAGAAGCTTTTTTCCCCTCTTTTTAGGTTTGGCAAAAAACTCCAACAATTAGAGTATTGTGAGTTTATTTATCATGCGGGAAGAATACATGGGAAAACATTTTACATTCTCTTTTCAGTGGCTTTCAAAAGAAGGATTCCTCTTGGAGAAGAAAAAATACCTTTATTTCTCCAATCTAGAATGTATGTCCTTTCTGAGATGGAGGATTTTTTTGTTTATCTGTTCCTCCTCTTAAGTGACGTGAGTAAATCTCCAAGCAGCATTTCTGATCAAATAGAAAAGGACACTCATGCAATCCTTGGGCATCAAACTCAAGTTTTGATGTGTCATGCCTAAAATAGGAGGGTCAAAGGGTCAGTCAACTTCTATTTAACTGTTTGCTAAATAGGGATGTGTCTTTGGATAAGAGACACAGTGTAAGAAAAAATGTTTAGGTTTTGTTTTGTATAGATATATTACTGCCTTTGTATAGATTCAACTACTTCAAATTTTGATGTGTTTATGGCAAAAGGAAAGTGTTACATCATTTGAGCTTCCTCTTCCTGCAGAGCAGGAACTAACCAGTACTAAAACCAGGCTCTGTCCAAACAACCTTACAGCAAATCATGACCTCTGGGCTTTGAACACACAGGTCATGGAAGAGTTTTGAGGCTTTATTTTAACCCATCTGCTCATCATTTCTGCTGTGACCCACACTTCACTGACTGGCTGGAGTTTTTGTGGGAGAAAAAACTTTTTTTTTTTTCTCTTAAAATTTAGCAATGGATTTAGTTTAAACACAGCATCTATCTGCATATCAGAAAGAGATGGTTTTCAGAAGATACGAAAAGTACTTGTTTTCTTCCTGAGGTTTTAAATTTTTCTTTCCCTTTTTTGTGTTCACAGCACCTTGTCTTTTGCATAAAGCATCTGATCTCCTACTTAATTCCAGATCTTCCAAAAGATCTGAGAGATCGAATGAGGAGAGAAAAGTACCTGATTCAGGAAATGATGTATGAAGCTGAACTAGAACGTCTGCAAAAAGAGCGGAAGGAAAGGAAAAAGAATGGAAAATCTTATCACAATGAGTGGCCATGACAGGATGAGGAAGAAACTGCTTAAAGGAAGATAAGAACTCTTGTTTATAAAAAAAATCCTGGTTTTCTACAGCAGAGAGTGCACTGAAAGGAATAGTCAGTAACGTGTGCATTTAGCACATGTGTGTCCCTCTTCAATAGGGTGGATTTTGTCATAAGCCTTTTGAAATTAGAGGTGTTTCCAAGGCTTAGTCTACTCCAGAGCTGATGTCAACATGAGCACATCAGACCAACACTAAGTCTCTGCACTCTTGCCAGGAAGTTCCCAGGCCCTGACTAAAACTCGGGGCCCTGAACTTCAAAGCAGTTACACAACTTCCAGTGCTTTACAGAACTTGGTGATCTTCCGGCTCATTCTCATGAAGTTGCTACTTCACAAGCAGTGACTGCGCCTTGGCAACATGGCAGTGTTAGTCTGTGTGTGTGGCCACCACCTGCAGCACGTGCATGGCAGCGTTGCTCTCCTCCACAGCGGACCCAACCGCGTTAGTTTGCATTTGCCACCAGTTAAGGTCACGTAGCTGGACCAACCATTTCCATTGCTCAACAACACTGAAGTATTATCTAGAAGGAGATGCATGATCATGAGTCCGATCAACTGGCCTGACAATGCTGAAAAATGTAGGCATCAGAAGTGCAGATAGCCAAGCATCTGAATGTGGCCAGAGGTATCTAGCTGTAGGGTCATTTATTTGGAAATGACGCTGTGAAAAGCTGGGAATAGATGTTAAAGTTTTGAATAGTGCCTTTTCAGCTATAGGACTGTCTGGTGTCTGGAGGAATGAAATCAGGTTAGGGCATCTTGCCCAGAACTGCCCACGGATTTGTGTTGCCAGATCACACTGAGGCCTAGTCAGGAATTAGGGTGTACTTACACATGTAACACACGTCAGACAGTGTCTTAAAGATCTATCTGCCTAAGTAAAACAAACAAAAAAAGGCAGATGAACAAGGTGAGCAGAATAAAACACCATCATCCAGAATATCTACACTTGTAGCACTTTCTGTATTTATCATTCCATTATCTATGAAGGGGTGGAGGGAAAAACCAAAACAACAGACTGTAGTATGAAACAACTTGAAATCCCTAATGCAGAGCAATTCTGCACAGGCTGCAAATGAGACTTGGGCAAAATAAGCCACTTTCAGTATCCTTTAGCAAATTCCTTAATACTGAGAAATTTAAAATTTATGATTTAATTAAGAAATTCATAATTTCCAGACTATTAACCCAAAAGAGTGGACTCGTAGCTTTGAAGACATCATAAGTGTTGGATAGAGCAACATTAATCCAAATACTGAGTGTTGTGAAATCTCTTCAATCAGTTGTTTCTGAAAGTTATTCTGGAAGTAATTTGATGGAAGGGGTAGAATTTGCCCTTCTGGACAGATCACACAATGCAAGATCCTACAGATGGATACCTCAAGCTCCACATGACAGCAGGACCATTTGCACCAAGACAAATATCAGCAAATTAGATCTATTAACTTTTTTCCACTGCAAAGGAGAACTGTGCTATTTGCAAGAGAGGGGGGAGCTTTGATGAAAGGCAATATGACTTGAGGAAGGAGAGGGATGAAACAAAATATGAGCACCCTCCTCTCTGTAGCCACCGCCTGCCTACACAAAAAAGCAAGGAACCTCCTCCAGTAGCAACCCTCCATCCTACCTGAAGAGGATAAATGACGTAGCAGCTCCCTTTTATCAGATCCTGGCCCAAGCCTGAAGGTCCCATGAGACAACATAAACACTGAGGGAATTTCAGGATTAGTCTGTTCTGTGTTGGCTTGGTGCAAACTGAGTGGGGAGCACAAGTAATGGTTGTGGGGTAAATTCCTGACGAATGAGGAAGTGAGTTTGATCATCTTTGCTTCTGCTCACAGCAGCAGTGGACACAGCCCACAGGACAGTGGGGAAATGGGAATATTTCTGTCTCTGTAAATAGAGGGTGGGGTTCAGGCAATGTTGACCTCCAATACACACATGCCAGATGGGTTAGTATTTACCACCCACCACCTACAGTTGCAGCCTGGGAATTTTGGGGCAGGAGGGCTGGGCAAAATCATATTCAGACCAAATTCTCACGAATAATTGGATTATTTTGGATACCCTCCGTTTAATGTCTAAACCAACAGATGACCAGAGCTTAGAAACTGTTTACTAAGTAGTAAAGTGAGACATGAGCCATGCATAAAATCAGTGTCACCCATATGAGCAAAATGGACCTTTGCAAATCCCTGCAGTAAGATGCAGCTTTGTCAATTTAGATCTCAGTAACTTTGAGAACTGAACTAAAATACAGTAGAATATAAACTGACTTCCACTCCAGAGAAACCACTGCAATAAAATGTGCCAAAACAAATAATGTGCAGCAGAAATGCAATAGATAATAATTGCTTTTGAGAGTAGTTTTCAAGATAGCTGCATTAGGATGAATTTTCCTGACAACACATTGCTAGAAGATGTGTCCTGCTCTGCTCTAAACGAGATCATAGGTTGGCTGCTTGCCAAGCTTGTGCTGAGTGTGATACTGCAAGGGGCTCTAACCTCCCTGGCAGACCCTGAGTACATCTCTGTCACTTCAGTTTGACCAGCCAACCCATTCTCTGCTGCTGGTCTGATGAACAGATTTCCCTGGAGTCCTTCAGAGCTACATAGCAGAACACTCAGGAAAGATTCCCCTTTTCATGTACTAGAAAAATAAAATACAAATAACAGTATAATGATAAATGGAATTTTAATAGTCTCTAGAGAACTAATTTATGCCATTCTCTTCCTGATCTGATGATGGGTTTTGTTTAAATCTCCATGTGACAGCCCTGTATGTTGTTTACTTATTCCAGCTCCACAAGAGCACTACCTTCAAGAGAATGAGAAAAAACTGCAACCTCAATGCATGGCACAGCCATTTTACACAGCAAGCAGGACAGCACACATCAGAGGATTTACTGTGAAATCATCTTGCAATCAGCATAGGATTGTTCTCCATAGGCCATTCTTGACAGCAGCACGTACTTCATGAGCAGTTACACACCAGTTTTTAAAACCAAGGAAAAAATGTACATTGGGACTGTTTTTCAGCCCGTTTGCTAAGTTTTTTGCATTCTGTCCCATGCTGGTTTTACAGATCTTAGAATAAAAAATGTAAATGAACAACCGGGATACTCTGACAAAAGAAAAATCTAGGAATAGAGAATCATCTACGTTCAAGTCACCAAATACTACAACAGAAAACGTGTTTACAAATCAGTTCTTTTTTATTTTAAATCTTTCTGAGGGGAGTTACATTATTTACCATATATATTATATATATATATATATATATATAAAGTATATAGAGAGATTGTTTATTTGTAAATAGAAAAATTAAAATTCTATGGAGAAGAATGGAAGAATGTCAAGTTTTCACACTTTAAAAAAGGTCATCAACATAAAGCCATGTTTAATGCTTGTACAATGTGATGTAATAAACTTTAAAAATAAATTATGCACATGAAATATTTACTGCTTGTCATTCATGAGTTTCTTTCTGTTTACCTTATTTGTTCAGCAAGCAAACTGACCAGTCAGATAACAGTAAAATTTAAATGCAGACCAAAAGGAGACAAAATCTGTCACTATTTTCCCTCTGTGGTTCTTCAGTGTGTTCACATAGTCAAATATTGTTACTGTTATGGTTTTATGGTTGGGGGTTTTTAATGTTTTTACTTGAACTGATTCCTAATTGTTTTGTCTCATGACCCTGCCAGATGCTGCACGTAATTTGGACACTGCAGAGTGCTCCTACTCCTGTGAAATGAGACAGTTCTGAGCATCGCACATTTCTTTATCAGGAGAGCTTTTAGCTGGGAGAGATGAAGGATCAGGGTGCAGGAATATGGTGGAGACTCCAAGAATTATCTTGCTTTTACACAGACAAGGAAGGCCCTGGCTTAGAGTTCAGCTAGCAGAGGACAGTATATTTTCCCAGAGAAAATATTATTGAAAATAAATTAATTGTTTTGATTAATGATGTCAATTAAGAAGAATATAAGAAAAAATAAATCCAAAAGAGTCACTTGATAGCTCTGCAGCAGTCATGGGAGGTTAGATAACAAGAAATGGGGTAGCTGAGCTGCTTAGGTCACCTGCAAAGCATAAGGGTGTTTGTCTCTAAACCGCTTACTGAAAGATATACTTCCCAGTGAAAACTCATCTTGATTATATGATTGTGGACCAATAAATATCACCTGGCCCAAACCCAAACTTCACTTCATACCAAAATTCAAGTTAAATGACTGTTCAGTGCTTAAATAGTGATTTCAGAAATAAAGGGGAGGTAAGATGGTAATTAACTCATTTCCTCTGTTTTAAAAAACTAAGTGAATTCAAAGCACGGAGCAGAAAACTAAATTTTTAAAGTCTGATAGCCAGGAAGATTAGTTTTCATGAACAAAACAGGTAGAAGTTACAGATGATCTAAGGCAGCATCAACTACAGCACAGTAATTTCAGCACAGAGTGATGCAGAAAGGACGTGCAGATGCTGTTTCACACAGCAGTGACCAGTCACCCTCTGAGGAAGCACATTCAGACAGGAATTCAGCATTTGGATTGGGAGGGCTGTAGCCATACTGGCAGGCACACAGATCAAGTGCTCGCTGCAGGCTTCTGTTCTCTGTTACGGCTCTCCCACAAAGCACAGGTACACAGAGGCACACCAGTCCACTTCAGCACTCTGCAGCAGCGTGGAGATAGCAGTACTTACCCTCTTTCAGATCTATGGACTGAAAGTACCAGGTAAGTAGAAATTGTTATATTCCCAGGCTGAAGAAGATTCCACAGCACAGAATGTAGTATCTGTTTCTGCGTCATGAAGACAAGGCACAAGGTTGAATGAGCTGCACTTATCTTCTGAGACTTGAGAAGCATAGCCAGCTGATTCAGTCAATGGGCTAATTGTCTCAGAGTAACTCAGACAGCCCCAAAACAGAGATATTCCTGTCCTGAATCCTAGAAGACTTCATTCAGGATGCTATTGTTTGTCTCAGATCTCAGATAAAGGGACACAAGACATAACTCATGATGGGATAACTATCCCACTTGATCACAGCCCTTCCACACAGTAGCTTTAGGCACTGACCTGAACCAGAGCTACAGCAGAGGAGTGGGAAAAGGGGCTGGCCCTAAAGTCTGCACTGGATAATGCAAAAAAATGCTTCAGGAGGCATGGGGGAAACCTGCCTCCATCACCACATAGTTTTGCACTGGGTTAGCTCATGGAGTCACGGCCTTGGTGGCACACAGTGTCTGGCTGCCCTCTTCTCCTGGTCCGGTCCTTGGAGCCCATTTTTTCACCTTCGTTTTCTGATCCTAACAGTTCATCTTATGCAACAGATCATCAAATGTCCTCTGTCACAAGGACACAGAAAAAAATTGATTTAGATGCTACAGGGCCCCAGTCAAGGTAACTAAGCTAGCACTGTGTCATTTTCCAAGTTACAGCAGCTCAGCACTTGGCACAAATGCAGTATAATTTTTAGAAAGCCGTTTAAGGCATGCAGTTTTTCACTTGATTCTCAAGCATGACTGCCTTCTAAGCATCACAGCTCAGCATTCCTGCAATGGCTTTAATTTTCCAGCTTAATTTTGCTGCTGTAGAAGAGTTTTAAACATTCCTGTACAGCCATAGTAAAAGTCTGTAGCCCAAAAACACCACCAGTGGGTCAGTCTGTTCCCCACTGTACCCAGAAGCAAGCAGGAGAAGAAAGCAATGGGAGTTTTCACCCTCCCAAAACACCAGCACAGGGCATGGTCTCACTTGGATGGGCTGTTAACCTTCTGTTGGCAGCCCCACCAGAGGATAGGCCATTCCATAAGCCCTGCAGCCCTGGAGAAGCCTCCACTATATGACATCATCTGTGATCCCTTCTCCATCCCGGAGAATTGTGCAGGGGGCTCTGCACACCTGCCAAAACACAGTAGGCACTTGCCTGATCTGAACCAACCTTGAACATGAATCCCCAGAGTGAAAACAAGGGCTGCAAGAACAGAAAGAAAGTTTCAGCTCATAGCTGGAGAGAACTGCTGTGACAAATGCAGATACAATCTCCACTCTTGTCCAGTACAGCCAAAAGGGAATCTTCTTTATTAACATCTCTGAGCACTGTGCCCAGCCCAGTGCAAGAACAATCCTAGCCCAGCAAGCTGGGCATGCAGCAGAAGGCTGCTGTGGTTCTGGTCTATGGCACTGAATAAAAAGTATAACTAGATTATTTCCTTCATGAGGACCAGCTCTGTAAGGGCAAGACAGAGGAGAACAGGGAGATAGGTCATGAAAGGAAAGACAGTACTGACTCTTGCCTTAACCACCACCGAAGTCACTCTTGCAGCTAGCAGCAGTGAGCACAGAGGAGAAGGTGCAGGTAGCCAAGAAACAAGTGGGTTAAAAAAAAACATAGACAACAAAACCAACAAAATAAATATGCTCTCAGAATCAGTTCTACAGAAGAACCAGAACTAAATATACCTCCTATACAAAAAAAAAAGACCCACTGTTTCTTGCAATCTGATAAGGTCCCACACCCTAATCTCATCATACTTTCAATGCCTTAAAAGAAAAAAAAAAGGCCAGAAAAACAACCATGTCTGGGAGAACAGTATTCTTTCCAAATAAAAAATTCACTCTGAGGGTGAAATGAGATTAAAAGCAGATATTTTCCAGGAAGCTCAAAATATCAGGCAAATATTTCACATATTGCTTTAGGCTCTGTCACCAAGAATCAGAGAAAGTGAGCAAGAAGAACCTGATTCCTTTCTTGACTAATGTCAAGGTCATGCAAAGGCGATAGTGCCACAGAGCTCAGCAGATGCCTGCCCCTGACCCCAGCAGAGCTGGTAACCGACCCAGAACAGGAACATCAACAGTGCTTGACATGAACAAAACTGTCCTCATGGGCTGACATGGCCTGGTGTCATATGTGAAGACCATTGACTTTATTCTTGTCACTTGCAACATCCATTTCAATGTGGCTAAAGGCAGGGTTGTCAGTTCCTTCATTTGCCATGGTAAATGGTTTCCAGTTCAACACTTCCACTTTCTCTGGCTAAAAAAACAAAAGACAAAAGCCATGCTGTGAAACAGAAGAAAGAGTCTTCCTCTCTTTGACCGCTCTTTGGCCAGCAGAGTCAGGCCTGACATACAGGGTTGCCTTGCAGGAAAACATGTTGGCTGCTGACAGAGCACAAATACTTATTCATTGCAGTAGATGGTATTTTTCTAGGGGCATTGAAAGTTTTGTATTGCATAAGGTACATATTGTGTAAAATGTTCTTGTAACACAAAATGTTCTTGTCCTGCAAATTGGTCTGGTTGTGCAAAGTTCTAATTGCTGTTTTCATGTCTACTGATATGTCACCACCAGGTCTTTGAGCTATTGACTCCCAACCCTTCATCCTTGCCCCATCTGCGACAGGAAGAGCAGATTAACATGCACCATTGCTTTGATGTCACATTTCTATTATGGAAATGGAATGAGATATTGCGCTCCTCATGTGCAGAAAGTTGCTTAGTTAGCTCTGATTTTTTATCTCATCAACTTTCTGCAGTATTTTTTATTCCAACCACTTGGAATAAAGAGACTTGTTTCTGACTCCAGGCATAAAAAGTATGGCTGTGTACATTTTAGCTTCCATATGGGTGGTGGATTGTTTTGATCTTTTTCAAAAGACTTCAGGGATTAAATTCCTGGATGGCAGAAACAGATGTTGACCCATTAAAGACGGTGAATGACAGTAACTGGATAGCTGATCTCCAGTACTGACATGGGCAAATAGCATTACAATTGTATGGTAGAATATCCCTTTTTTCACTGGTGTTCTTATCCAGAAGCTGAAATACATAGGATCATTCTAGAAGGAGCTGTAAGTATCAAGGAAAAACATTTTGCAAGCTGGACCATCTTAAAGATATGATTATTGCCTGAACTACTGAACAAAGCTGAACTTGAATGCTCAGCTGACGATATTGATTGAAAAGTGATCTGTAGTTTATTTTAAAAAAATAATTTCCATAATTTCCCTGTGTTCTCCCTTCTAATGGATGTTATTACCCAATAATATTTCCCCTTTTCTTTTTTTTAGGATGAGAGCTGTGAAACAGATACACTGAATAGAAATGCTTTTTCTCAAACAGTAGCCAAAGTTACAAAAAAATTCTGGCCTTACAGAACACATGTTCACAAAAAAAGGAAGCTTTGCTGAGTCCAGGGTGAGCCTTGGGGTAGCTTCCCAGAGGCCAGTTAGGGAGTATTTAGCAGAAACATGGAGAAAACTGTCCCTTTTCTCAGTTGCTTCTCTGTTGTTGACTGAAGCTAAGCTATGGCAAAACTGCTTCCTTGCCTTACTCCCACCTGCCTTGTGCTCGCCTACTGCCTTAAAGCAGATACTCCTATCAGGCAGCATCAGGAGCTATTCATCCTGATTGGAAAAACATGAGCCAGGAGATTTGTTTGCCTTTGTCCCCTGGAGGAAAGATTGATTTAAATCAGAGATGCACAGTTACACTTACTTGCTCAGTTTCAGACCGTGAGAAGTTGGACAGGAAATCTTCCTTGGTCAGCAGCAATTTAGGATCTGTGTTCTGCTTTAGTCCTCCTAGAAAATAGACAAGCTTTATTCAGCCAGCTTTACACATGCAAACCATGTGTCAGACCCCAGCTATGGGCACCAGGCCAGGCAAGCAGGACAGAGTCATGCAGCAAAAGCCAATCAAGCAATCACAGACCTTAGGGATCATTTCTTTACAAAAATGTATACCCTGCTCCTCTCAATATATGAAATGATCCCTCAAAGTCTATTTGAAATGCCTTAGCTATTTCCCAGCTTCCTAGATCCTCCCCGGATTTCCTATTTTGGAAAAAAAAATTGAATCTGGCAATCACCAGAAAAGAATAAATTGCATCTGGGACCACTCTGCCAGTCCAGGAGCTCTAGCACCAAGTGCTACCCTGAACCCTGAGCTCCAGTTCTCAGCTCCCTATCAGCAAGACTCCTGTCTCCAGACTCACCAGCAATTTTTATAGTGAATTGTTTAAGAGCATCCCCAAGATGGGGGGATCAGGGTTAATGGAATGTCTGGGCATTTTTAAGGCATGGAAGATTAGCTATTCTTGGGTGGGAAACAAAAGTGATGTAGGTGCTGGGAATTAGCTCTGCTTGCTATCTGAGGCTTAAATGGAATCTTGCTCCATGAGAAGCAGGGTGACATTGTGACTGGGTTAATTCTTTTGTGCTTCTGTTCTTGGGCTGAGTATTTCTCATCTGGATTTAGTGAGTTGTGTGGTTTTCATGCTTTGTTTCATGGCCTATAGGTAACCTGATCCCTACCAGGTAAAAAGTGAAATTTGGATTCAAGCATCACTATAGCAATGGGAAGAGCATGTGCTTGAAGAAAAGTGAGGAGCAAGTCTAAAAACTGAGAAGAAAAATAAAATTAGATAAATGTGGCTTGTGCTTATTAGTTGCAAGGCATAGGGAAGTTAATGTGAGTTTGTCTACTGAGTTTGGAGTTTCATAGTCCTGGAGCCATTGTGGGTCAGCCTAAAAATTTGAAATCAAACAGCCTCCAAGATGAGGGCTGTTATATGAATCTGGCTGGGGATACTGGGAAAAGCTGTGAGAACAGTTGCTTTTTTGCTGTTTCTGCCATGCATGAGGTAAATGACAAATGTGTCTTGCATCTGACCTGGATGCAAAAATAGTGAGGCCATGGGCTGCAGCTGAACTCTCCATTCTTACCCATGGCAAGCTGCTTTTTCCCTTTGCATAAAAGTACTGGGAAACTGAGAAAGAAGCTAAAATAGCCATGCAGAAGATCTGCAGTCCTTAGGCATGTTCTTGAGGAATGTGGTGAAAAGCATGCACTCTATGGATGCAGACAACAGCCCTTGAGTGCTCTGAACTCACTCTAAGTCAAACTGCTTTTGTCCTCTAGAAGCATGGGTGTATTTCCTTGCTCGGAGTTGTTGCCATGTTCAGGGACAAGTCTTAAACCTCCAGTCCCTGCAGGCATCTAATAAAACAGGAAAGACAGATGTCTTTTTTTTCCTTCTTTTTATGCTCCTTAGGTTTAAAAATATGCTGAAACTTCTTTCTCCTTAGAGATTTGTAGTAACTTTTGCTGTGATCAAAGACCAGGAGTGGGATGCAGAAGTCCTGAGGGGAGGAAATTCAATTTAGGATGGTAACCTTTACACAGTGTTTGCAATAGGTTACTGGCACTTCCTGCGGCTCTCAGGACATCTTAGTTTAAAAGAGATCTGAGACACATTCAATCACAACTCTGAAACTAGTACCTGTTAGGAGGCTAATAATTATTCCCACAACTACTGTGACGAGTGTCCCAACTGTGCTGAAGTAGAGATAAGACAAGGAATACCAGTTGTCTGCCAGAGCAGGCCTGAAATAAAGCAGAAAAAGTGTTAATCTCTCCATTTCCGTTCCAAAAACCTTGAAAGTGCTTGTTTCCAGACAGTGTATAAATACAGAGATACTTTTGAACCAAGCAACCTGGCAATCTTGAGCTACCTCCATACAATCATATGTGCACTGAAAATTTGTGCCAAAATTAGCAGAACAAGTTCCTTTGTAAGAGACGAGGCTAGCCAGTACAGTGAGGCAATGCATGAGACAGAGCAGGTAAAACAGGACAGTCCTGTCTCTGCCAGGAATCTAGTGCAGAGCTGAACATTCTAGTTATCCAGATGAAGGGATTAACTTCTTTAGCAAGGGCGGGATTATTTAAAGGAAGGGGCACAAAAAGAACCAACAAGAAAATCAAACCTATGCAGCTCTAAACAGCCAGAAACAACAGAGCAACTGTCTTTACACCTCATTCTGCTCTTGCTGACTATGTGCTCTGTTGCAACAGGTGTTTCCCAGCAGCCAGGAGCAATGCTCATGCAAGAGGTGTGGCGTATGAAACCGGATGTTGGACAGCCAGTGTGGCAGGGTATCTCTTGATTGTACAATGCTCTAAGGTGCAAGGATTTGGAAACCCTAGAAATGTGTTTTTTCAGCTTTTTTTTTTTTGTTCCTGCTGTTCTCTGTATGGCCATTCATGTTAAACTTAACTGTGATCATCTAGAGTAAGACATTTGGCAGTCGCAAAGTGGAGGAAATCCCGTGTATTTTGCCCATTCTGAATGTACTGATTAGAACTATTCTGCACAGATAAGTTGCTGTAGGTAGAGCTGCTAACTGGCATTTTGCCCTTTAACTGCCAATTATGCTAATTCATATGACAGATTGTGGAAGCTAATCCAATAACTATAAATGATATCTTTGTTTAAAACTGTGGTCCACAGTAAGGCATGTCCAAGCCTTTGAACGCAAATATTGAACTGAAGCTTTTCAGATTAATAGAAATATTCACTTTGACTTCTGTTGTGGGATAACTCAGACAAACTACTTCAGTCTGAGAGGAAAAAAAATTAAGAAAACTGCTGCATCTCAAAGAGTATGGTAGATAGACCAGAGAAGGATTATTATAGTAACCCAAATACTGTACAGATGTTCATGTTTCTTTAAAAAAATGCATACTTTGTTACTGTACTTGATGAACTCATATACCTTTCTGCACCTGGTGTACTGAAAACCGTCGTTAATGGAATTTCTGTTGATGTTAAATTTCCTAAGGATATATTACATCCCACAGTTGAGAGATCGAGTGGCTTGGTTCTCTCTGGAAGTGGAGGATAAATTTGAGATCCAATTCCAACCCAAAGTGAAATAATGAAACCACTGACAAGACCTACAAATGCTCCCTGCAAAACAAAAAGTGAAACTTAGATTTACATGAAAAGCAAAAGATATTTGAAAGAAACATCAATTAGATGAGTAAGAAATAGTCAAGATAATCTGAACAGTAGTCTCCATAGCAGAAATGAAATAAACAGTTGGGAAGTGCTGGGGAGTTTACTTCATTCCCTTTTGGGGAAATACAATGTTTTTTTACATCTCCTGAGCACACCTCTTTTTGTTTGACCACTAGGTCTTTACAACCAAAGCATAACTTTGGTCTTCATGGTATATGGGAAAATCCTGCTTTATTTGAGGCCATCCTTGAACAAATACAGAAGCAATTTTTCAATTTTTTAAAATTTACTTTAGTATATATATATATAAAATTTTCAACTGCAAAGGGGTAAAGATCAGTGACAAGTAAACCTATAAATGGTAATAGTAAAATATTATACTAATATTAATATATTAATATATTATTATAGTAATATTACTATAATAAATTAGTAAACCTGTAAATAATAATGGTACAATTACTAATACTAAATAGTAATCCTGCCAGACTAAACCATGAACCATAGAAACAAAGTTTGTCAAATCCTTTTTTTGATGGAAAAGATTTTTCTTCTGGAAATTATAATTTTACAATATGGAAGCACTCTGAGAATACCCCAATTTGGTCTGCAAGTGCCTAGACCCCATTTTCCTGGCCTGACCCCCTTTTGCTCAGACAGACCAGCATTCTCTGAGTCTAGTTGTTGTTCGGCTGTATCTCAAGATGCATTGTCCCTGCTTCTAAAACTGGTTTTAAGAAATCCTTGTCAAAGCTTCATTTTTATTCAGATAATTTTTCCCATCAAAATCTCTTTGTGGGATGGAAATTCAAGTTCCTATACAGCTCTGACTGTCATTTCCTTGGGATAAGGAAGAAAGGGAGCAAGGGGAAATGTCCTCACGGAAAGTACCAAAGACATCTCCCTTGCTGCCCAACATCAAATTATTAGTGGAAGGTGAAGCCCAAAATTATCAATAAATTTTGGATGAACAGGTCTTTAAATTTCTACTTACGATTCCATTTGCAAAGGGGCAGAGGATTCCCAAGGCAAACAGTCCTAAAAGGGGGCCACCAACCATGCCAAAAATGCTGAGCGCTGCCTGGGGAAGGAAGAAAGTCTGCTATCAGGTGCTGTGCAAGGAAGGTAAAGCTTCCAAAATGACAAGAAGAGAAGATGTTCAGAGAGAAATTATGAGACTTTTTTAAGTGCTGTGTACTCAGTTGCTAGGATTTGATATATGGATGCTTAAAACACAGGCTGAGCCATGGATCCTTAAAACACGGGCCATGGGCAGCTTCACATCAGTATTTAAGAAAAATAAAAACTTATCTCATAATGGTATTCATTACCACTATTTTCTTACATCATCTATTCTGGGTCATTCAACATGGGCAGGAAAAAGCTGTCTGGCACCTACCTGCAACAAGGCTCCCAGAAGAGATGCCACTGCAGCCATTGCAATGCAGACTCCACCATAAAAGAGGCCTGTGAGTGAAAGGCAGAACAATGTATAAATCTGCCAAAGTCTGAAAATCACTAATGGAAAAGTTTCTGTCTAACCCAGCATGGCCCTAACACCTCCCAGATAAAAGTGCTAACACCTGGAGTTTTTCTAAGAGAGCCTGAATTGGCCAAAAGGTCAGGTTTCTGTTTACATTAAGAAGAGATCATGCAAACTTGATGAAATCTTCATTCTGTGAATTAGTTAATAAATGCCAGCCACATGGATTAAGCACAGTGGCAATAATCTACTTATTGTTCACCTTTCTCAGCTAATCTCCTGTGTCATTGTCCTTATTTTGAGGGAATGATTTTCACTTCTCAGCCAAAGTCTAGGAAGCAAAAGAGTAAATGCTGGCAGAGCACTGGGAGCTGGCACAGTGACAGAGGACATCCCAGGTCACCAGGACACAGTGCCTCTTTCCAGGAGCTGTAACACTGGCTTACTTGTTTTTCCCACCTCCACCTCTGATGAGTTTCACTGCCCTAGCAAAAGCCTAATCTCACTATTCATTGTGGTGCGTCAGGCAACTCATGATACCACAAACAACAATATTCGCATAAGCATTGCTTGCAATGCTTAAGAAACTTTTCTCAGGTGACAATATTTAATTCTTGTTACCCTCCCACCAGTCTGCCATGCTGCCTGGTATGGCCTCCAACATGATACCATGATGGTATGGAGGTGTTTTCAGTCTTACTACAAACACTTTCTTGGGCTACACCTGCAGCTGGTCACAGACAGTACAAGTAGCAGACATGACAATTGCATTTCACAGATTTAAACCATCTGCTCAGTCTAGTTCTGATTCTCTTTGAGTTACATTAAGCAGAGGAGCTAAACAGAATGACAGTCTGAGAGTATATCAGAAAAGATGTGAAATTTCTTGTTCTCTGGAATATTTTTGGGACACAAGGCTACTGCATGCATATCAATTTTTAAAAAATATTACAAAAAAACTTCCTCTGCTTCTCAGTTTTGACAGATGAAAGAAAAATAGCAGGTCTTTAAGTCAGAGATATTTGGCTTTGTAGAATTGTGAATCAATACTGAACACAGATAGACTGCATCTTTCCTTATTAAAGACCAAACAAGATGGTTTCCTTTTTTCCTTAAACTCACTTGTCCCCCATTTGTGTAAAACCTACACAGCTGATCTTGTCTCCCCCAAATGCTGCACCAACATAGTCCCACTGGTGTGAATTACTCACTCCTGACATACACCATCATAAGCAAGGTCTGAATCAAACCTTCACTTTGTAAAGCAAAAGCAGAAAAGATGTTTTCAAGACATACTCATCCCCATGGAAATCCATGACAGCTTCTTTTCAGAGAGAGATTTGAAGTAGGGCTTAATGAGGTCTTCAACAGTCACAGCAGCCAGAGCATTGATGCTGGAGGACACCGTACTACAGAAGGCAAGATTTATACAATTTTTTTGTACCTTAAAAGCTGAAATCATACATAACAGGTAGGTTACTGGCACAGAGAAACCGCCATTGTCTAGAACAGCGCCAGAAAATTAATGTAACTGCTGCATAGTTTTAAATAACTTATTTTTGCAGAGAATGCAGCTAACAGCTTAGAAAAACTGTTTAAAGTAATTATCCTTGGTGAAGTCAAGGCACATACTGATGAAAAGTTGGGCTGGACCTGGAGAATTGAATAGAAATATCTGTTATATATAGCTAGGCTGTAAACACTACTGATACTCATGATACCTTCACAAATGATCTACAGCGTATACCTGGGTATGTAAAATTCCCACATCACTGTTTACTTTTAATGCACTCTCAGAGGAGAATTCAGATCATCTAATTAGGGTCACCTAAAAAGTAGGTAAACTACACGCTTACTAAATTAGGCATCTACAAATCAAACTATTGAAGGTTCCCTGTGGGATCAGAGAAACCAGCACTCCTAAGGCACAACCAGGTGATCCTTTGTCTGAGTGTACCTTATTCCTGCAAGCCATCAGCTTTTCTTCAGCATGTGAAACTAATATTTTGGCTGTTCCCTCTATTTATGTAGCTACAAGTATTCAGAATTTTAAAAAAATTATTCTGGTGTCACATTCGTAAGTTTCTTCATTCCTAAGTGTTTGCTATTGTTCAGAGCCTTCACTGAGACAATGTTCCTTAAAGATACTCCTTGGAAAAGCTGAACAAAACACTCCCTAGTATGGGACAGAAGGGTATCAACCTGTCTCCTACAGTACAAATATATATCCTGGTTGTTGTTTCACGGGATTCATTCAAGACAACTGGAAGCCTGGGAACTCCAGAAAAGAAGTCTCTAGAGATCAGGGGTAAGGAAAGGCAGATAGCTTTGAAGTCATGCAGGTTTGAAACTGGAAAATTAAAGATGAGCAACAGGAAATTTCCCCAACTGTAGCTATCTGGTGTAACTATCCACCCATAACACTCAAAAAACTCGTATAGCAGAGGGGCTTTAAAAGCACAGAGAAGGATTTGCTAGTGTTTTACATGACATGTGGCTAACTTTTTCCTCATGTTGTTAGTAGGGAACTCCAAACTACTTTAAGTCCTAGGACCCAAATATTGGAAACTATGGATTTTTAAGCTGCATCATCAAAGAGGTCATAGTGATTTTTTTTAAGACTAGAAATCAGCTATACAAAGAAATAAGTACAAAAGTTTTAGTATAAATACAACTTTAGCTCCAACAAAAAAAGGGGGAAAAAAGGTAGCAGTTTCCAGATTATTAAATTACCTTAATGTCCCACTGTAGGCACTAGCCACAAAAAGTCCCGGCACTCCTGGGAAATCACGCATGATATCCAGCACTAGGTATGGCATTAGCTGAAAAATTCAGATTAAGAAGTATTACCATCTTGCCCTAATTTTTCATCTTATCACTGTATTGTTTTTTTACAGCCTTCTCACTGGCATTCTGTCCAGCTGTTCTAATTTTTAATTGATTAAAATTTTATTGATTTTTTACAGAGAAAACCAACCCTAAAATGTCCACTAGAGCTACAGAGAGTCTGTTGAGACCACCTAGCTGGGGTGTCATACCACCAGGACCTTGTTTTCCTGTGACAATTGTAGAGGAAGCTAGGGCTGGGCAGCAAGTGCTCTGTTCTGTACATCACTCCCTTGCGGGGGCTGGGTGCCACAGATACTTTTTCTGTTGCTGACTCCACAAAAAGGGGTTCATATACAGTCCAATAAACTCAGATATTGGTACCCGAGATCAATTTCCATACAGGAAACTGTGTGCCATTTATTGACGTTTGCAAGATCTGAATGCTGGGAAGAGAGAGGAATTTAAAGATTTTCTTCCCATGAACAATTTTTTTTTTTCACAGACAAGTTGATATTTTTAGTATCTTACTTCCAGTTTCTACCAAATGAATTTGACTGACAGGAAAAACTTAATTTTCTTCCAGTTTCTACCTTGGGTATTATTTTATATTACTCTTAAAGATCAAGTGGTCCTGCCTCAGGTGCTCCATGGTCTGTGCTCTTCTCCTCCTTTCCAGCTACTGTCCATTGGAGCATTATCCAGAGCCTGTGATTATCTTAGGCTTAAGCACACAAATAAAAGTTATTTGATTTCCTTGGGCCCTGGCTCTGGCCAGTCTATGGGCTGCCAAGAACTCTTGTTCCTCAGGTAAACGTGCTGCTCAAGGTCTAATTAGGGAGAGGTCATCATCAGTGGTGAGGTGGCTCCTCCGCAGCACAGTCTGATTGCCCATCTCTCCTCTGAAGGAGGGAAGGATTCACCATCACTAGCAAAGAGCTGCCTGCTAATAGCCTTCCTCCAGGTGTGTGCTTTGGGCATAAGTATGGTTTGAATCTGAGAAGGATTTTGCCTTCATCAGCCCAGGGGAATTTGGGCTGGATGACACAAAGCAGCGCATCAGGACCCACAGTCACTCACAAGGGCACTGCTGCTCTCTTCCCCTCACTTCTCTTCAAAGCAGTTTCTTGCAATGCTGGCACTCCTGAACCCATTTTGAGTAAAAAACCCACACATTTGCAGAGGTGAGTGTACTGAGAGCTCTCCACATTGCAGCTCTCCCTGATGCCCACCTTACCAAGTGCTGAGGGATTTGCAGCTCCAGGAACTGTAATTTCAGCCTGACACAAGGTTCCATCATGTCACTGTTTCCAACCCCCAACTCTTGAACTGCCTTTGTCTAATTATTATGGCTGCAGAGGAAGGATACCCTCCCACCACCTGCCCCTGAGATGTGGAGCTGTACCTGGTCGAGTGCTGACACCTGTTTGGCCGTCCATGGGTCACAGTCTTTGTAGATGGAGTAGAGGGCCAGTCCACACAGTGTGGCACAGACCAGGATTGCCCAGAGTCCCACCAGGTTGATGTAGAGAGACCTGCACCAAGACACATGGAAACACCATGTTAGAGCTCAACACCCCACAAAAAACCCTGCCAGGGCCAAGCAAGGAAGCGCTCACGCCTGCACTGAGGAGATTCCCAGGTCAGCAGCTGTGTGCCAGCAAGGGAGTCACCATACAACTCCCAGCATTTCACCTGGAGAGAGATCACATTTCTGCATGTACAAATGACACTTCTGGTTTTGGTGTCACTGTCTGAGCACTTGTCCCCTGATAATGGAGATGATGGGAGCACCAGAGCAATCCCACATTTCATCATGTGTACGAGTTGTACATTGCAAGCAGCAGGCCCAAGGATGCTCTTTCCCCCATGCCACACCCCTGACAAGCCCCAAGCAGATTTGTGAGGCGGGGTGTCCCAGATTCAAGTGCGGGATACCTTATAGTCAGCACCAGCATTCTTTTGCCTCTGGAACTGTAGTATCATGCTTACACAATGCTGGAGTTGTCCTTGTAAAGTTACAAACCTCCCATTTCCTCCTGAGACAGTCTGTGGGAAGCAGCAATGAGAAACTGGGGCCTGGGACCTGGTCTGGAGCTGCCTCTGCCTGCCACTTCCAGAGAACAGGGATTCTCAACAAGCCCAGGGCTTCTCCTTCAGTAACTAAACAACTTAGTATCTGGGTATCATCCAGAAACTCCCCACATCCTGATGCAAGTTTCAGCTTCAGATAATGGGGAGACCAGACGTGTTTTCATCAGGCAATAATTCTGCCTTTTCCACACAACAGGCAGCTTCTACTGGCAGTGAGAAACAAATTGTTCTCCTTGCTCAGGAGAGGGCTTTTGCTTTCCATCTAAGAGTCTGGTTTTCTCAAATGTTTCTAAGCTCTTGATGTCTCCTGGGTCACAAATCTCTTGGTATCTCCAGGGTCACAAAGTTCTTCTCACCTAGAGCGGTCATTTCAAGCAAACATTGGGAGCAAGGTCTTGAAAAACAACGTTCCTTTCCAGCAGTTGCCTCCTGGTTATCTGTGTATCAGTGATAGTGATTTAACTTCCTGACAGATCACATATCCTGGACCTGTGCCAATTGGTAAGGCCTACTCTGGGAGGACATTTGGTTTCTGTGAAAATATATCCATGCTTGCAATGATTCAGGAGGCCCTTTAATGCTTTTGATTCCCAAGAAAGTAAGGGGAAATAGCCTTTGTGTTTCTGTAGAGAACCAGCAGAAAGAACAAAGAAGTAAACCTAACTTTATAAGCCTTGTTAGACATTGAAATGGACATTTCCAGAAAGGTATAATGTACATTAACTAACTGAACTATCAGTTTTATACAATAGAAAAGTTATCAGCAAGCACAATGCAAACTCTTAGAAAAGACTTATATAAATAAAAGCTGATTTATGTATAGTAGGGGAAACTCTACATTTTGCCTTGTATTTGCAATTACGGGGTGGTCTAAACACATAACCAACAGCAATTTAAATTTGTCTCTAAACTAATTCATTAAAAATGAAGTAGTTCTCATAGATGCTTATGTATTGATTGGATGTCTTGCATGCACTTAGCTGAAGCTGTTCCTGCACTTAGCTGAAGCTGTTCCTGCACTGGCACAATCTATCTTGATATACAACACCCAGAAACTGATTTAGCACAAAATTTAACCAATGAGTAAAATCAATCCAACTCGTTTGAGCAGATGTAATAGAAGTATTAGCCTAGAGCCTGTAGTGAAGATTAGAAAGTCAAGAGAAACAGAGAGAAGCAAAATAAATTGTCTTGTTTTTAAGCAATTCTTGTTTTTAAACTGTGTCAGTGTTTGACAGAGAGCTTTTTTTTCCACTTCTGATTTACATCCCAGCTCATGGTACACCCTATGACTAAGCACTAGGGAATAATAATTGTAGCACTGTTGGAGGGAGGTGTTTCCATTAATTCTATGTGAGTAACGGGGTGGAGTTTGCATGAAGTAGGCATTTTGACTGCAGAAAGCTTATTTTCAATTGTTTGTTTCAGTCTGTTTCTAAGAATTTAGCACTGAAATATGCCTGCTGATGACCTTGAAAGGAGAGAAAAATGTGTCAGGAGCCCATATTTTCCTGACAGTGTAGCTCTCCTGCTCTGAGTGCCTCTTATCATTCAGATATAAGCATTATGTTCAATTTGCCTAGTGATTGTTCAAAGATGACAGAATGTGCTCCTACCTACTGGCGTTTCTTGAATAGGTGAATTCCTTTCCCAAGGCCTGAGAAAATTCCTGTTCTTGGGCCACTGTTAAAGGCTTTCCCAAAACCTGCAAGTTAGGATCTGTGAAGGAATTATTTTCTGAGCTCTGATGAGTTACTGTGCTGTCTCTCAAAAAGCCTTACAGTAAATGACACAGGGGTAAAAATCCCTATTACTTTGACCTGATGACTTCTGTGTACAGATTAAATGACAATAAGAGGTACAGGCCAACAATGTGACCTGCCAAATGTGTTTAATTGCACTTGAATACGAACCAGATAGTCACCACAGAATAGCAGTGTTTATAGTTGTGACAAGCTGCAACTATTATGCAAAATTATTTCTCCATGCAGAGAAATACCTTGCACAAGCAAGGTGCCACAGAATCCAACCACCCATGCCAGCAGGACAGGGCTCTACTGATTAAGGCTTCACAACCATTAATGAGACAGCCTGAATTCCATCCAACCCCCTACAGAACCAGATAGCTTCCAGCCCTGACAAAAGCTGCTGCAACAGCTCAGAAAAACTACCCTGAGGCTGCCATGGTGTCAGATTCCCTCTGGTCACACTCTGCTTCTGAAACACTCTGGAAGTGTCTCTGCTCTCAAAGAGGGTAGGGAGGGCCCAAGAGAGGGGCACAGCCCTGAGTGGAGCAGGTGCTGGGAAGAACAGCCTGACTGGCACACAAATCTGGTACAATGAATGTGTCTGTTGTCCCATACACAGTCATTCCAGGGAGATGTGGGATGTGCCTCCTGCCTCTGCAGTGCTGAGAACCTAGAACCCAGCCATGTGCCACAGACTGCAGAGAAGTGACCTGGTATGCTGCAGATGTGTCAGGGAATGCTGAAGATGTACCAGATAACGAGCATCAGCTCATTCCTGTCTGCAGCACAAATGGCTGAAAAGCAGATTTTCTGTACTGATATAAACAAAATATTTCAGTTGTAAATGGTGCATGATTTTGTGGTATTCTGCTGGCCTATGAAGTGAAAGCCTTCATAAAGCTTCTTCTATGTCACTGTACCATAGAATGACTAAATGTACAGGGACTATAGTTATGATGTGTGCTTCTATATTTCTTATACAAATTATTTTCATGAGATCACTAGTAATTCTTAAATCCTGTGCTGTGAACTAATGTAATGGTTCTAAAGATAAAGATAAGATAATAGACCTAGTAAATATGCTCCATTCTAGAGTAAAGGCTCTTCAGAAATGTTTACACTCAAGGAAAACATAACCCTCTGCCGGTTTCCACAGTTAATTCCTTAAAAAATATGTCATGATTATTATGAACACAAAATACACGATTGCTCAGCAATTTTATCAATGAATAAGTCATTTCTGGATTTCTTCACACCTATATTCATTGTTATAGGAAAATATTTTAGTCTTTACTTATGCAAAATCCCCACACAATGATTTAGGTTTCATAGTGAAGATACTGTCATGACATGACTTCAGCATAAGTGCTACAATATTTGGTCTTTAGGTTGCACATAAACTTAATGCAGCTATTTCAATATGAGAATACTGGTGCAGAGAAAAATTCAGCCACAAAGTTCAATGTTACAGCAAACACATGTCATTCATATACCAGTAATTACTGTGTCAAATTTCTTCTACCTGGTCCACAAAACAGAAGGCAAAAGTTGTTAGCCTTTATAATGCAATTTATACAGACAAAATACCCACTCATTCCTTTAAAAAAAAACCCTCTCTTATAAAGAACAGACACTGCTAAATTCAGAGAGTACCTGCAGACAGACTTACAATTTTGCGTGGAATCTGTTTTTGCATGCGATGTATCTCTGGACTTGAGACTGGTTAACCCCGTATATACCAGTCCACGTGAAAGTCCCCCCTATAACAATCGTCCAGAAGGTGTGCCTTTGCAAAGGATTGGGATCAAAGCTACAATGAAAGGAAAAAGAGAAAGCAAATCCAGAATATGAAAGTCTTCTTAATATGTAAGGACCTTAATGTTTAGAAGAAATAATTTCTCCATGCTTGTTCTACTAGAAACTTTGGCCAGATTTTGAACATTAAGTTACTCTAACTCTACGTTAAACCATAGAAGGCAAATTTTAAAACTCAGAGCTAACATCCTGAGCCAGTGAAACACTCTGAACTGTCCAAAGGTGAAGCTGGAAAGCTTTATTTGCCTATAAACTACAGTCTTATGTAAAGTTGTATGATGCTTGTGATGGTTGTGATGAAATGATGTTGCAGTAAAAAGTGTAATGTGCCTGCTTATCTAGAGGGACATCAGTCTAACACCAGTATAAAGGTGTGTTTACAATCCCAGCCTTTGTGGACAGAGGCTCTATAAAACATTTTGCTGGTTTACCTCTAAGTAAACAACAGATTTTAGGTGGCCATAAGCAATTATTATTTTTAAATCAAACTTTTAATATAGCAATGAATTATATTTATCTTGGTGAACATTGTAGTATTATTTCACCTATTACATCTTTTACTCCTTTTTGTTTTCCATCTGTGAACTCAGTGACCGGGAGAAGAATCAATGCAGCACAACCACTGCAAATAAGCCAAACAGATTGAAATAAATTACTGTTAATAAGGAGAAAAAATCACCCACAGATTAATTATTTGCTGAAGAATTTGGTGAAGAATCTACAGAATAACCTGATTAATATTGTGAACTGATAGATAAAGGACAAATCACAATACTTGTCATACTGAACTTTCACTAACAGCAATGGGTGGCAGTTCTCAGAAGAATCTTGTATTCATCAAAGGTACAGTAACATTTTTACTTGAAATGTCTTTGATTCAACATTGTCAGACTGAATATTCTTGAACTTTTAAAGTGACATTTTTAGGCTAAGATTACTTACAATAATGGAGGGTAAAATACTATTAAAACTACTTCTACTTTTTCTTGCAGGAAAAAAATCCTCCCTTTTTCAGATTAGGCAAAAATTATTATTTTCCTATTTGTTTTGGTCCAGTCACTGAAATGCCAAATCAGCTGTTTGCAAATTGTAATTATAAATACAAATGTGCTGTCCTATTTACCATTCTCTTTCAGTGGAATCCCAAATGAATCCTTAAAATACCTACTTGACAAAGGAAAAAGGTTTTTCTCTTTCCAGGATTTTGCATGGAGTAAAACCTAAAAAATATCCCTCAAACAAGGTAAACTTGTTTAAAAATATACAGAAACTGAATCACAACTTCTGCCATCCTCCTCCTACAGCAGCAGTTTAATTTCACAGTTAGTCACATGAGCTCTATTTGTAGGAACAGAGAGGCACATCCTCTGCAAGTACAAACTCACTCCCAGAAGTTTAATCTTCCTCCATGGTAGGAATCATTTACAATGCGTCCAATTCCCTCCTGAACCACCACAGCTCGTATAATCACAGATGAAAATCCAGCAACCATGATTCCAACCTGGAAAACATCTGTCCACACCACTGCCTTCAGACCACCCTGCAAGAGGAAGAGCATGTATCAGGTACAACAAGGCAGCAGCACTCCTGCTTTGCACTCACAACAGAAGCATTGCCACCTGCATTATGGGTAATAGATTAATTTAATCTTCATCTTTAATGGAACTAATTCTGTACTGATGTCTTTAGGAATTGTATTCTGGAAGCTATTCAGGACATCCTGGCCTTTCTTTGAAGTGCAGGGCATTTACTTTGGCCATACACACAGTTTAATCCAGTATTTCCTTCACCACAAAACCTGATTCAGAAGTTTGTACCAAAAGATAGATTTTCAGACAGTGCTCATCTTATTTTCTGTAAGTAAGTACCACTAACTCCAGAAGGTATACCATTCATCTGAATAAAAATAAACATTAGTTAATCCACCATATGCAAATAAATTTGTCACTGAGGTTCCATTTCATCATTTCATCTAGACACTTGGTCAATTAACGCTGAATTAAAGACCAATCTGTTCATGTGGCATGCTATTTTCAGGGGCTCTATTCAGTAACACACAAGACTGTTACAGTTGCAGTTTGACAAATTGCACGGCAAAACCCTACTAGATCAGAAGAAAAATCACAGGAGAAATTTTAGACAGGGAAATCTACCTTTTTTGCTATTCTTTCGGCAACAACAGAAGTTTGAGCGTATCATAACAAAATATATTTCAGTTGCATAGAGGCTGTCTATGCATTCAGACAGGTCCCTGGATGAATATGGTCCTGTGGCTACACCTGTAAAATGTAATTCCATGGAGTAACCTGATTATTAGGCTTCTTTTTAATAAATTCCATATTTGGTGTGAGTGGTGAAATGAATCCATTTTTCTCAACTGAAGGGCCCACATACCAGTGTGCAGTAGAATGTGCAGACCACGCCAGTCGCCACCACTGCGCCCCACAAGTCGAAGCCAGTGACTGAAAGAGAGGGAAAAAGCACCCGTGTGAATGAGGCACTGGGGACAAAAGACTGAAGGCAAATTATTGGAAAAAACTAGAAATAAATTAAATGCAAAAGTAGGAGGTATAAATGGCAATGAAAAGATTAGTGTGTTTAAACCATGGGATTCACCCTAGCCAGCTGTAAAACTGAAACAGTTGTTACAGATTTGGAAACTGCTAGAAAGTTGAGATTTATTTCAGGACAAAAAATAAGGAAGCTATTGCCTTTAATGTGAATGCTCCCAAACAACATGTCCAATATGTCCCAACTCAGGAAGGTTTTACAATATATGTCATTCCTTGAAACACCTGTGTATCTGGTACCGAGCCCTTAGGCAGGGATTTAAGCAAGTAAACAGTTTGGGGGTTCCCCACAGAGATAAGGTTTTCAAACATTTCCTGGAAGAAATGTGTCAGGGCAAAAGGCTTTCTTCTATTCTTCCTTCTTTTAAGGATTACATGCTCCTGCTATACAACACTGTGCTGTGGCTGACATACAGGTTGTCACTGCCCCAGCTTGGCATGCTCACCTGCTGCCAGGCAGGGCATGGGGGGCTCCCAGACAGAGAGCTCAGGCTAATGAGAAACACTGAAACAAAACTAGTGAAAAACATAAGTTACTCTGATTAGGAGCCAGCTAAGTCATAGCTTCATTTAGCATGTACTTGCAAGGCAAATATAAATATCAAAGACACAAAATCTGTGGAACTTATACACTGGAGGAAACCAGTAGAGAGAGAGTTGGGTTTTTTCTTCCTTTTTGTTCAATGAACAGGGCAAAAAAAATTCAATGAGCAGAACAACTGTGACTTGATTCTAGCCAAAATGATTCATTTTTTATTTGCATTTTGTTATTCCCTTTTCTTGACAAATTAACAAAATTGATGGTGTCAGATTAGAACTTTAATATGGCTCTTTAGAAAAGCTCTTGCCCTTTTAGAAATGAATGTGGCCCATTTTCAAATCAAAGAGTCATTGTGAAGTAGAAAATGGAAATATTTACTTTGTAAATATCACAATAAACATCTTAAGTTAATAATATCTTTGTTGTTGATTTGGTTTTCCTGAAAAAAGGACAGACCCCATTAAACAGTTCCAGGAAGCCCAAAATCATATTTACTTTTGCCTTGCTCTCATCTTGAAGAATAGCACTTAACCAGAGGAATTAAATTTGTCTTTGCTGCCTGGATTGCCTTAAAAATTTACTTAAACCTTCTCAACTTTTCTGAATAAGCCATTATCTACAGGTATTGCATCAGAGGTAGAGTAAATGAGAGCTAGTATTCCCATAAATCTCTTCTGTAATTCCTTACAGGCAGGGATTAAGGGACTAGGACTTCAGAGTTCCCATTAAAAGACTTCACAGTCAAGTCCTGAGCTATATTTTCATGTGTTGCATTACCAAAAAAAACCCCACCATACCAATACTACATGAAGAAGAAATTATATCAGTAGAGGAACAGTTACAGTATACTCATTTTACCTTGATTTAGTGCTAAAGCTGGAGCATAAATGACAATACCAGTGTATAAAGTCTAGAGCAGAAAAAAAAAAAAAAGGGAAATATCAAAATAAATGTAAATTCCTAGAAAGGTGATAACTTTCTGACATTTCTTTTCAAGTATCTAGGTAGTCTATATTTTCTAAATTCATCATTGTTGACAAATAATTTCAATTAGAAGACAAATGTCTGAGGCTATTAAGCTCTACAATCTCATACCCTAGAGTTCTTAAAACAAATACCAAGGACTCTTAAATATAAAATCCATCTTCATCTTCTCCTGCCTTTTATAATTAATTTATTCTATTCCTTTAAAACTGCAAAGGAAACAAGAGCATAAGAAAGTTAATGAGGTTTACACATGGTTTGTCAAGGACTCTACTATTATCATTTTCTCAGTCTCGAGATCAATATGCCTTTCAGTATCCAGCTACAATTCATGTGAGTAAGAACACAAAATATATTAGTTAGTCATTACAGATAGTGTTACAAGGAATTATAACCCTCAGCCTGTAAAACAAAGCCATACACAATTATATTTTCAACCACAGTAAAGATACAGACAAATCAAGGAGCTAGTCTATCTACCTTTGTGGGCACAATGGGATTCATACACTGATATCCTCAACTTTTTCGTACATGGTTTTAAATCCTGTTTACTTCTTTATCGCTGTTATTACTGCCACAAGTTCAGCTGTGACATGGGTCAGGAGAATGCAGATTCCAATGTGCTGATAACTTCTGTGAAGGTCAGTGCTCTGGATTCAAAACATCTGGATCACCAATAGGTCGTGAGCTGACACACATCAGCTTTCTATGGCTGGACTCTTCTGACTTTCTGATTTACGGGGATGGGACTGGGGCATGGAAAAACAGCAGAATCAGATGCCATCCAGAATTCAGCCAGCTTCTGCCCTTCCTGCAAGTGTCCACCCTAGGCACAGGTGGCAAACCAGAGGAGGATTGCTAACCACTGAATTACTTGCCATGGCTTTTGAGCAGATCAAAGCCAGTCCCCGAGGTGGAGCTCTACCACATGGCCAGTGGCTATGCTGGGACAGATCCAAGAGGTAATGGGAGTGAGCAGCTCTCTACCTGTATGAGGAAAGCAGTGTGCAGAAGCTTCTCCACCCAGCCTAACCTAATTGCCCTGATCCCCTGCTGCACACCTGCTAGAAGCACATGCCAGAAAGGATAGGGGGGGCCATTGGGGAAATAATTATTCTTACCTGTGTGCTACACCCTGCCATTGTGTGTGCATGCTTGTTTCTCTCAGTGCCATGAGTCCTCTCTAGATTTTCACATATAGCTTGCATGACAAGAAAGCTACCAGTCCTGATTAGTCCCTGGTGAATATCTTCTAAAACTACCTATTCCAGCTCCTGACACCTGTCTAGCCCAGACAGTGTTTGACTTACTGTCCATACAGTGACTGTCAGCATGTGCTGCTGAAACGTATAATCATAGAATGGTTTATGTGGGAATGGTCCTTTAAAAAACATCTAGTCCAATGCCCCTGCAATGGACAGGCACACCTTGCAGTAGATCAAAACTCAGAGCCCCATCCAGCCTGACTTTGAACACTTCCAGGGCTGGGCTATCACACTTCTTCCCCAGACTACCTGGTCCAGTATCCCACTATCCTTGTTGCAAATAAATTCTTCTTTCTATCCACTCAAGATCTACCTTCTTTCAGTTTAAAACTATCATCCCTTGTCCTGTCACTACAGGCCTTGGTAAAAAGTCTCTCTCCACCTTTCTCATAGGCCCCCTTTGAAAGGCTGCAATTAGGTCTCCCCACAGCCTTCTGTTCTCCAAGTTTAACAATTAATCCCAACATTCTCAGCCTTTCTTCACAGGAGAGGTGTTCCACCCCCAAGACCATTTTTGTGGTCATCCTCTGGACCCTCTCCAAGAGATCCATATACTTCTTGTGCTGGGAACCCCACAGCCAGATGAGGTACTTCAGGTGGGGTCACACCAGAGTGGAGTAGACAGGGAGAATCACCTCCCTCAAACTGCTGGCCACACTTCTTTTGGTGAAGGACAGAACTGGCTTTCTGGGCTGTGACCAGACTTTCTGGCTCGGTCAAATTTTTCATCCACCACTATCTCCAAGTTCTCCTCTGCAAGGCTGCTCCTAATCAGTTCATCCTACAATTTATACTGATATTTGTGATTGCCCCAATCCATGTGCAGGACCTTGCACACGGGTTTGTTGAACTTTATGGGGCCACTCCTCAAGTCTGTCAAAGTCCCTCTGAATGGTGTCCTCTCCCTTTAGCAAATCTGCTGCACCACTGAGCATGGTGTCATCCACAAACTTGCTGAGGGTGCACTCATTCTCACTATCTATGTCATTAATGAAGGTATTAACTAATATTGGTTCCAGTACATACAGCACTCATTATTGGTTTCCATCAGAATCTTTAGCTGTTGACTGCAATGCTTTGGATGCAATCATGAAGTTAATTTTTTTCTTTCTAATAGTCCATCAGTCAAACTCATACCTCTTCAAGCCTTTTCATTCAAGGGATTCAGCATGAGAACTTGTGGCTTTCTTATACACAGTGAATAAGTGCCAGAATCCTTGAATCATCAGAAATTAAAATTTGTCAAAATTATGATCACATTTTTGTGTCAATTTAAACAGGACTGATACAATCTTCAGTAGGGTTTTTTGGTTGTATTATTATAAATCCTTTTCTTTACCTTATTTAAAGAATTAATATTCACAGAAGAATTAAAATTGCACCATTAAAATCTTGGGAGGTTTTCTTTCCTCACTAGTATTTAATTTATTCAGGTTAAATTGTAAGTGCTTGGCAGAGAAAGCCACATATAGATCTTTGGTTAATTTCCTTGAGCGTGTATTTAAGTTGCATAGAATTATTTTTCTCATCTTCGCAGGCAAACATTATGCTTAGCTCTTCCAACTTACGCAACTGTGATATCTTCATATGTGCTGGTGAAACAGCGCCAGGTTTCACACGTGCCAGCACACTACTTTTTCCATGAGCTTGTGTATCTGTAAAAACCAGCTAAGCAGCACTGCCCAAATCAGTAATAAGCATTGCATTGGGAACTATCTTACTGGTGCAAGTGTGATTGCCCTGTGACTTCTGGTGTGCCTTAAAAAAATACAAAAATAGACAAAAACAAGCATGTACCTTAAAAAGCTTTCTGATGGCATAGTCATTCTTACTTTGAATTACCCACAAGTCCACTTCAAAACTGTGAAAAGAGCACATTTTTGTTCTGGTGCATTTGGCATATGCTCACTGACATTTAGAAGCTGTGGTCCTGTACGGACTGTTTGAAAGGGCCAGATACAGCAAACTGTACCAACAATAATTTAAGAGATTGCATTAGTTTAACATGCCCCAGGGCAGTAATCTTCTAATTCTCAGTTTACAGACAGATACCTAAGGTTTTTCAAGTGGTGATGGTGGTGCAAACCCTTGTGCAGCAAGTAAATGACAGTTCCTGACAGCCTTTTTTGTCACCTCTCACTGACCCTGAGAATTAGTCAGACTCTGAGAATCCACCCAGCCGAGGATGAGCACTGCTGCTGTAGATAACTGGCTCACGTTTGCATTTTGAATTCATGGCAGGTTTCTCCAGCAGGGAAGTGAATCACTGCTCTTCACACTGCTACCCTGTAGTGAAGGGTCACTTGTCTCTGGGCATGGTGCTGATGTCAAGTGACTGCTCTGGGCATTCAACAGTGCCCACAGAGACCCAGATTGCAGGGAGCCCAGCACCCGCTCCCCACCTCATTGCTGAGCAGCAGAAAGAGCTTTGTTTCTCCTGCTCCCAGCCACCCAGGCACTGTGGTAACCTCCTCAGCTGCTCAGAGAAAACAGTCAGTTACACCCAACCAAATAATTCGGGTGGCCCCAAGGACCACAGAACAGCTTTGAGGTTTACTTGCCGTTTGTATTAAGAAAAGGACCGTTCCACAGAGGCGTAGATATTTATTAAACCGAAGTTCTAAATACTGCAAAAAAGAAGAAAAAACAAATGCTTACATTGAAATTTGGCATTATTGATAGGACTGGAATGAAGTGATATGCAATGTAGAAAGAGCAGAGTGTAGTTTTTACATTTTCATGAATGGCCAAAACTCCTAGAGTCCCCTTGTTTGGTATCTCTTTCAACTCGGTTTTCTTTACAGACTTCACCAGTGGGTAATAACACACAAACGAGTGAAGCAGACATAAGCTAGTCACTATACAAGGGTGTCTACAGAAAAGACTAGAACGTATTATCACAGAATCACTAAATATGCTGAGTTGAAAGGAACAAAGATACACAAGACTAATCAAGCGCAACTCTTGACTCTGCACAGGGAAACCTAAGAGTTGACAATGACATAGCAGCCAAAAAGTAGAACCCACTAGTTTTGTGAAATCAGAGAGAAAAAAGAAAACATTGTGACTATTCCTACATCTTAGTCAGTGTGGAAACTCTGGCATTATGTGTGTGCATTTGAACTGCTGCAAGAGAGGGCAAAAGATTTTCAGCAGTTAGCAGCTTCTCCCCACATTAACCTCACCTTCTGCACTGCCCAAGGCAGCCCGATATAGTCTACTGATAAGTCAAAATTTATCCTTTTGTGAAACAAGAACCCTCACTTTTCTATCAAGGCTGGACAGCACAACCTCTAAATTAGTCTGTCATGCTGTAGAGCAGATTTCTTAGCACCATCTGCCCTAAAAACCCTCTCAGTGTGTGGTTGTACAAAAGAAATCTCATTTGCCTGACAAATCTTTCCAATCACCATAAACACTGAAGCACCTCAAAGCGCTCACTCACAAACCGAGCATTTAAAATGTGATCTATGAGCATGTCCACACAAGGAAGCAGTTTTCAACCCCTGGACAGACACAAAAGGTTGTTAAAAATCTGGACTCCGTCCAGAAAAAGAAGATATATCTTTTATAGGTGCACTACTGATTCAACACCAAGATAATCAGTGAGTTTCCAGTCACGATCATAAGACTTTATTTAAAAGAGCCCTATTGAAGTATCATCATGACAGTCCAAAGATTAGTAGATTAAAATACGCTGGATGACACCAGAGATTTCTGTTGGTGAATTCTTATCTAAATTCACTAACAGAAATCTTGTTTTCAGCCTCCAGTGCTGCAATGTCTCTGTTTAGTGTAATAAAATGCTAAAGACCAAAGTAGCCAGTCAAGGACTTTCACCTGCACCGATGCTCCTTTCCCAAAGTCCTCTGCAAAATGAGCACTTTGCTTCCAAATCTGCAGCTGGGAACTATCTCCATGCAGGAAGATAAACAGGTTGCATGGACATTTTGAATCAGAAGAAAGCACTGATCAGATGCTTCCCCATCCTAAAACTGTCAGACTTGACCAGTGATTATCCCACTACCCCAGCTATCTCTGTGCTGATGGCTGTAACTTTAACTTGCATGCTGTGCTTAAAACCAGCTCAGCCTTATTTTGGTGGAAGTACAAACTTTCACAGACAGAGAGCATTTGCTGACCTCCTTGTATAATCATGAGGGAGAAGACATTCAGTAGTGTAAACAGCCTCAGGTGACAAGGAGTCTCTTCAAAATCTCTAGGAACAGTACAAATACATACTCTGGCAAAGGGTGACTTTTGTGGTTGCACCTTAGCTTAGAAACTAATCTGGAGGGAGTGTGATGTGATGCGATAACTCTGGTTCCTATGGTAGATGCTTTTGTGCTCTGGTTTGGGTATATTAATTACAGATGATTAATGACATGTCACCATCCAATCTGCATTAGGATTACTCCACCTACTGAACTGAGTATCTGGCATGAGGAAATAAATCTAGTATGACACAGCTCCTAGCTAAGGCAGCAGGGGTGAGCATCACCTGCCTGCAGAGACAGTGTGGGCAGAGCGGGGACAGAGAGGGTTGCAGCCTGCTCTCAGGAGTGTGGTGACATAGGACAGCACAGAGTGCAGGGAATTTGGAGGAAGAGAAGGTGGAGGGCAGACATGTAGAAAGTAGGCATGAGAAGCCTCCCAGTTCCCTAAAAGCTGGGGAGGGCTTCTTCCCACTCCACCTTACCTCATAGGTGCTGGTAATGCCCAGCTTGTAGAAGACAGGCAGGAAGATCTCAGCACTGCACAGCACCACCAGGCCGTAGGTGATGGCAAAGATGCAGAAGATGGCACCATAGCGATAGATCTCAGCAGGGGTGCCCAGCACCGTGACGGCTGACATGAAGCTGGCGGTGAGGGACAGTGCCACCGGGAGGGCACTCATGCTGCGGCCTGCCATGAGGAAGTCCTTTGATGTCTTCTGCCCTCCTCCCACGAAAGCGTAGTAGATGCCAATGATGGCCGAGATGAGCAGCATAGCCGCAAAGACCACATAGTCCCACACGGTGAAGCGCCCCATTCTGCCCGAGGAACTCACTCACCCTTGGAACCAAGAATCTTCCCCAAAATCAGAGGGGCTGCTGCTGCCTCCGCAGGGCTGGCACGGGATGGCACAAGCAGGAGGAGGCAGATGGGAACGGGCCCCCGGGCAGGTGCCCGCCGCGGGGGCTGGGGCAGGCGCGGTGCGGTGACACTAGCGGGGCAGAAGCAGGGTGCGATGCGGTGTCACCGGGTGGGACAGGTGCGGTGTCCGCGCCGGGACAGGTGCGCTGCGGAGCCGCCGCGAGGTCCCCACGCGTGTCCCGGGGCGGGAGCGGGCTGCGTCGGGAGCCGCTGCGCGAGTGCCGCAGCCGGGACGGCGGGCGGGCCTTATACGGCCCCGGGGCCCGCTCCTCCCCGCGGCGCTGGGCGCCCCCGCGGAGCGAGACGGGGCGGCGATCCCGGGCCAGGGCAGCCCGCCCCGCGCCTCCGGGCTGCGGGATGGCGCAGCGGCACAGCCCCGCCTGAACGCGCTTGCACCGCAAGCTCCTGGTCCACACCTTCTGGAGGGAAAACATTTCACACGAGAGTTCCCCAGGATGGGGAACCTACCCTCGCTCGTTAGCATATTCCACCATCTCCCCAAAGGGCTGAGGTGAAAATATAATTTAATGTATACATTTCCATGAGTTGTGCAATCTGGAAGGAAACTCACAGAATCAGACTTACCAGGACGAGACTGCTGAATACTGCAGTTGTGCAACCGGGAAACCCTACTACCTGCACTGTGCTCACAGAAGTTTTACTAATCGTCTTCAAGTTCAGGAGTCAAAGTGCACAGGAACATCACAAATGGAGCTTCACACATCTTACCCATAGAGGAATACATCAAAAACACCTATAGGATTCTAAGGATATGCATGTCCAGTGGTGGAGATGTGCCTATTTCTATAGCCAGCAGTAGACACGGGACCAACAGCAAATACCATATTTGGCCACTTTGCCATATATTAGCAATCCCAGATGGGGAATGAAGATGAAAGGATACCAAAGCTGACTCAGATGTGCTTGACAGCATGCAGCCACACACAGCACACCTTGTGGCAGAGTTTAGAAGCTTTGCACAGTAGATTTCCATCTTGAACTGTACATTGGCAAAGTGCTATGCTGGAGGTGATTACCTAGTAAAAGTCAGAACCAGCTTGAGGATTAAAAATTACCCTGTTTTCCTTCATGGAAGGTAGAATAATTTTCCTTCCTGCCCAGCCTCTTCTGGCTCTCATCCATAGCTGGATAAACTGGAAGTAGTCTTTGCTGCAAGAGTTCTGGGTTCAGCTCAAGGTGCTCTGAGCTGCCTGTATCTGACCACTTTGAGACATGGTTTTCAGCAGCCTTCTATATCTTGGACAGAAATGACCAGACAGACACCTGACAGCCAAGCACAGATGATGGAACATTTCTCTCTCCTTGGGAGTTCTGGAATTGCAGGCCTTTTGGAGTTATTTCTGAGTGCATATTGGAAGGAGGGGGAGTAGGTGGAAGGAAGTCTGGTCTGTCAGGATTATTAAGTTGAGCTGTGAAATCATGTCTGTTTTGGACTGGTGTTTAGATGCCTATCTGGGAGTTTGAATGGCCTTGAAGAGACAGAAGCTGGCCATGGTGTGCAAGTGGCATGTCCTAATCTCACCACAGCAGGTTAGGGCATCAATCTCTGTGGCCCAATTACTCTCTAATTACTTACACAATGAGTAAGAGCTTCCAGATATCCTGTTGAGGAAGAGCAAGAAAGAAACTTATGCTTTACATCTACCAGTCAGGCCATTGATTTATTGATCATCTGAAGTGGTTGCCCTAAATCAACTTCTGACAAGGTGAAAGAAGATAAACCTTCCAAGCAAAGCTTCAATCAAAACCAGCACATCCTCACTCAGTGCAATGAATTGGTGTTGTCCAAAAATAAAGTATTTGTTGTCAAAAAGCATGAGCCCTTTTTCACAGGAAGGACATAAGCAGGCTCTGGCCCAGACCCACAGCTTGTGCTGCTCAGAGCTTCATGCTCAGTGTCTTTTGTTTGCACTTCTTCAGGAATTATGTTGCTCAAACCATTCAAACAATAACATGCATTTAAAGTATTAATTACACAGGATTAATACAATTTTGATTTGGCTTCTTTATAATTTTTGACATAATGTAAACACGGCAAGTGATAACATGTACTGGAAAACAAATCATGTTTCTTAACTGAAACACAAGCAGCTATGAGGAAATGCACATCACTCTGGTTTCACGTGGCATCCTTGGCTCTTTTACCAGTAGTGTTAAGCAAATTGTCTTTCAAATGTCATCATGATTGACATGGCATGAAAGGCTGGATCCTCCAATGTGGATGTTTCCATTTTTGGAACCAGGAGCAAATCTGTATGATGGCCATGTTCTAAATCACAGCAAGTGAACCTGGAGAACAAGACTAAATGTTTTTCTGGATTTTTCACTCAGGGAACTAAATAAGCTCTATTGGTTTGTGCTGTGTAACAGAGACAGAACTGCAAGTATTTGCTTTCTCTCATTGCTACAACAGATACGTAAATGGCTTCCAAACTCAGAGAGTATCTTTCATTATCTTCTTGTAACACTTTTGCCTCATCTCCACTGGGCCTTATGTGGTGTCTCATCTCACTGTGGCTGTGACTCTGTTTTTGTAAGATCTACTGACATCAGTGGGATTCAGTGTTTAATAGCAAGAGGGGTAAGACTCACATCTCTCCAGCACCCTCTAATTAAAAAGGCCATGGATCTGACCAAACAAACCCCAGACTACCTATGGGTTCCAAATGGTTCCTTCCTTGTGATTATATTGGGCTCATTTCCACTATGGGACAGCTCTGTGAGGTATTACTGGAAGTCTGTAGGAAAGGACACTCCCTTCCTGTTATTTTTCACGTGGATGGGCCACTGCATTGGGAGATCAGTCATATGTATTTTCTTCTGTGGATGAGATAAATATATTGAGCCCTGAACTTGGAGAGATGCTGCCCATCTGTCTGAACTAAGTTGTGAAAATAGACTTTAGAGGGATAGGAATAGAAAATAGAAATAGAGGGATTATCCTGCTTGTAGGCAAATGTGGGCATGGACAAAAACAATTGTAAGTGAGGGAGGGGAGCACTGGAGGCCCGGTGACCATTGTTCAGTGGTGATGCAAGACCCTTTACATTTTGCTTTGGCAGCCTGGGAGCTCTCCAACTTCCAGTAATTTTTGCTTCGTTTCAGACTATGTGGGGTTCAGCTGTCCCTACACCAGCTGAGCTGAGTTTGCAGATCAAGAACAGTTCATAGTCAATTTTATTGACCTGGGTAGTGCCAGGACTGGCCATTGTTCTCTGCTGCTTAAACAAGGATCAGTTTGGAAACCTTGCCAGAAAATGGCTGGCTGTTGGTAAAAACAAACAAACAAACTAATTTCAAAACAAAATCTGCAAAAAATTGATGATTTATTAGGAAATCAGGGACGTGGGATGATGCCTTGTATACATGTATATATACATGTATGCATGTGGGAAGTGTTTGCACTTCATGCAGTGACCACAGTATACCATCACCAAATCTAGAGAGATTGGGGCGTCAGAAAGATTAAGGAGCTATCAGTTGTATTGAAGTAGATGGGAAAAAAATGCAGGATCTCATAAATGTTCCTGTTGAAAGGAACACTGCTGCAGGAGCTGAACCTCTATTAAGGGAATGGTAAGACCATTTGAGAGAAAGACCTTAAAAACACAAAACTGCAGGCAAAGCTTCTCATCTTTTAAGTTCATAAGCCAACCAACAGTGATATGAGGACCTAGATTCAATTTGCTCCTCTGTTCATGGAGCTAGCAGTTCAATTTCCTTTACGTCACAGTTAGTGTTCGGAATAACATATCAAAATTAACAACTTACTCCTAATTAGACTGTCAGATTTTTCTCACAATGCAGTACTTCAAGTAAAAAAAAATACTTCAAAAAAATGCACTTCTTTTACTTTTGGAATATTTTAATTGCAGCAATGGCTTCCTATACAGCATCACTTGTCACCTTGAGAAGCCTGGTGAAAAGGAAGCTCATTGCTGATGGCATTTCATATTTCTGAACATCAGTTAGGGTCAGTTGAATATACCCTAATCTCTTCTACTTGCTGTGCTTTTCCAGACACTGCTGTTTTGAATTTCTGGGCATAGTATAGCTAGTTACCTTACTACCACCATCCCTGGCTTTGCTTCTCCTGGTTTAATGCTCCTGTTGTGGTTTAATCCCAGCCAGCAGCTAAGTACCACACAGCCACTCAATCACCACCTGCCCCCCACCTTGCAGTGAGGAGGAGAAATGGAAAACAAAGAAAAGTAAAACCCGTGGGTTGAGATAAGAGCAGTTTAATAAGTGAAACAAAATAAAATCTAATAATAACATTTACAATAATGACAATATTAATGATTTCAATTAAAAGGGGTGGCAGGAACCCAAAAGAAACAAGCAATGCACAATACAATTGCTCACCACACACTGACTGATGCCCAGCCCACACTCAAGCAGTAATTAGCGTCTCCTGGCCAACTCCTCTCAGTTTATATGCTGGGAATGGTGTTCTGTGGTATGGAATATACCTTTGGCTCGTTCAAATCAGCTGTCCTGGCCATGCTCCCTCCCACTTTCTTCTGCACCTGCTCACTGGCAGAGCCTGGGAAACTGTCTTGGCTTAGGGTAAGCACAACTTAGCAACAATAAAAACATCAGTGTGTTATCGACACTCATCTCATACTACATTCAAAATGCAGCACTGTACCAGCTACTATAAAGAAAATTAACTACCCAAGCCAAAAACATGGCAGATATCTTAATCTCCCACAGTCTTGTTTAGTGATTTTCTTAGCTTTCTTTTTGGTTATTTTTTGTTAGCCCTTTTTCTGTTAATAATGTTTGGACACGACACAATTACCCTGAAAGGGGATTCAGAAGAACATCATCATCATTATCATCATCATTATCATCATCATCAATCAATATTCTTTGTGAAACTTGGATGAGCTTCTTCACCTGGCACATGTATTTTGAGCACAGGGATTTTTTTTTACAGAGATGTCCCATAATTGTTACCACTTTATATCCAGTAACATCACTAGGGTACATTCCCAAGCATCCTTTTAGAAACTTTTTTCTAATAGTAATTTTATAGAAATGTCTCTTGCACAGACTGTGTTCTGTTTGTGGGCAATAACAAGGATGCAATGATATTTGCAAGTGTCTTATATCTTAAAAAACAACCATAAGCATAACAAGCTAAATATTTCAAGAAGCATCGTTCCCTAATTCCATGAGTGTCATATTTCCAATCCTCATCCTATCCAAATCCTACATTTGAAGAGGCGTAGAATTGGGAAAGGTCATTGCTTCAGACACTAATCATTAGGAAGTCCTTCAGGGTAACAACTTTTTCTTGAAGTGTTTGTCCTCTCATGCTTAGCATGTCTGGGACACAAGGACAGAAAGAGTGACTTGCAAAGAAAGAGATCAACAAGGAGAAAAGAGCCAAAGAGTCATAAAAGTCGTGGTTTATGTTGACATTTTGAATGACACCTTAGTTTGTTTTTTCTATGTTCACATTCCACTGAAATTCAAATGAATGCAGTTTGCAAGGAAAATAATTTAAATGTGAGTACTTAATGGTCTTGAGAAGGGAACTTTATATTGTGTAACCTACTAATACCAACACACCTTCTAAAATCAATAGTGAGTGCTCCAGGATTGAAGGAAGTACTTAAGTTAGCCTTGACTACTGAGCATTTAAATCTGAACTATTGGGAGTCTATAATGCATTTGCTGGAGAACTCTCCTCTTTCATCTAAAAGAACAAATTTCAAAATATATTTATGGGCTGTCCATGCAGTGAGATCTAGCATACATAAATACTTGCTCACAATAACAATTAGTATGGGAATAAAATTGTGGCACAGATTTTACTTCTTTAACTCAAATGGATAAATAAGTTACATGTTTGAACTTTATTCCCATGGCTTTGGGATCTTTTGTTTATTTAAGGTGTTCAATTCTGCATCAACAGAATTACAATTCAACTAGTTTGCTTACTTGCAGTTAATGTATGAGAAAAGGCTGTCAAATGTTCACCAGAATGATAAATAAAAAAAATGATTTTTTTTCTGAACTTCTGTATTTTTTTTCTGTTGTTTCCTTCTTTTTTTTCACTGCCTGCTATCCAAACCATCTCAGATCACATGTCCTAGCTGATATGATTTTGATATGTGTTTGCTTTAGGTGTACCGTGTAGGGTACTTCGGTTATGCAGCTTGGCTCCCTGCTGAAGAAGAGACAGGCTCTGCAGAAAGAAACTGTTGCTTTGATATGCTCCCTGGAGGAGCCCATCTCTTTGCACTTTCTACAGAGGAAGCCTCTGGAAATGAGCCTGCTAACTCTGCTACTTCAAAATACACTGAAAAATGTTGCCTGCCACTACCCCAGTGACCTAACTAGATTTTTGATTATTTTGATTTATTTTTGCATTTATAATCCAGTGTCTATCATCAGTTCTGACATCTCCCTTATTATCTGCCTCCCATCCTCCTTTGTAATTACTACTGCTGAATCCCCTGTGCTCCCTCAATCCTTTCATCTCCACCCCCATCTCTTCACATTAAGAAACTTTCTCTTCCTCCTCCCTCTCACACTTCTTCAAGAATCCCCTTCCTTTAGGACCCACAGTCCCATGAGGCATTTCCCCCAAAACTGCTGTTTCCTATCCACTTCATTCTTCCAATTTTTTAATATCTCTAGGAACTGACTGCCTTGCCTCTCGTTTAAACCCCTTTTTGGTCATCTTCAGTTCTTCTACTCTCTGCCAAGGCTGTCCATGCTAAGATCACACAGACACATACATTGCTTGGAAATGTTTAAAGGCAGTTATGCATATTTATACCAGCTCTGTGTGTTTAATTGCTTTGTTTGTCATACATCCTCAAAGCAACATCCATCACCAAAAGTAGATAAAGAAGGAGGTTTTTCCCTCAGGTCCAACCATCTGCATCTGTTGACTTTGGCTTGGTTTGTTTCTTCTGTTTCCCTCTATAACGTGAGATTTGTTACACCTATTTCTGATGCTATCTGGACATTTCATTTCATTCCCTGTTTTTTCTGGAGAGTAAAAACACTGCCAGCATCCTTGGTCTCTCCCAAGATGTTGCTGGGACACACTGCAGGTTTTCTGGCCTCTTGCACTGCAGACTTATGGCTGTTGCAGGATGCTAAGGAGTGATGGATGGTCTGTGGTGGGTGGGGAACAGTGGATATGTGTCATGTGGATGTTCATGACCAAACTCCATGGCAGGAGGATTTTATTAATCCAGGCACACCAAGACTCTTAAAATTAATGTCTCTTGCTTTAGTGTATTGTTTTCCAGTGTTAGCATGTGTTCAAATAGACTCTTGAGTGGGGTTTGATGAAAATGTGGATTTGGGGCTAAGGCAATGGGGAAGAAATAATAACTTCAACATGCTTTTTTAAATAGGCAAAAAAATTGTATTGATCTAGCATCATAAAGTCTCCACAGCTTCTGCACAGTCAGTTTAATACCATGTGATAGTGTTAGCAGTTTGCAAAGTTGGTGAATGATGTGATGCACAAGGAAGCACAGCAGTAATGGCAGTTGAGGAGAAGCATTTTGGCTGCAGCTGGATTTAAGGGACTCCATCTCTTGGTACAGCAGGTGCTCTGTATCTGTACAGTACCATTAGCTGATCCTCATTTTAAAGGGGCTCATTTCATCTCACATCAAAGGAGGAGCTAGTGGGAACCCTGCAAGCAATCTTCTACTGGCTATGAACACCAGGTGAAATATAGCCCTCTGTGCAGCCAGCAGCTATAGCCAGAGAGGTGAACTGCACCCCTGTGCTAAGTGCTTGCCCAGTTCAAGCAGCCAGGACTTCATCTGCTTCAGTCTTTTGGGTTTTCTCTCTTAATTGGAGATGGAGGCTCATTTCCTTTTCCTTTATTACTGAAGTGTCAATCTTCACCTAGATATCTTTTACACAGGGATCTATTATTTCAGTATGTTTGTTTTATCAGTTCTTTCAATGGCTCCTATTTGATCTGACCATAAATTAGACCCACAAATCGGTATTGAAAGCAGCAGCAGTGTCCAAAAAGTTACTTACATTTTATGATAAGAAGGGACAGCACTAATTTTCTTTTTCTTAGTGTTAGCAACATCTCTGCAGTGACAGCATCAATAACATTTTTTGGTGGTTTTTTTTGGTTGGTTGATTGGTTGGTTGGCTGATTGGTAGGGTTTGATTTTTTGTTGGGCTTTTTTTCTGCTTTATATAGACCAATATTGGAAATTTCTCATAAATATCTGTAATTTAGCAGCTGGTACCAGCAGCTGATGACACAGTGGAAGAGCCAAGAAGGGCTGCTTTGTCTCTTGATGTTGTACAACTTTTTCTGCTTTTCTAAGGTACTCACAAATATTTAACTCGACAGAACACATCAGAATTAGACTGCTTCCTAGCAGTCTCAGGTATGTATGCTTAAATATTTTTCCTTACAGTACAATGCAGAGCTGAGATTATTAGATCCTTTCTTTGGAGTTTCAGCTTTTGTACACTATGTCTCTAGGATCTATGAGATCAGGAATGGATAACTGAAGTACTGACTCTATTGGAACCTGAAAGCAAAGTTACAGCTGCATGAATACTATGACAGTTGAAACTTCAAATAAGAAAAGAAAAAGCAGCAAATTAATTAGCCAAAACATCAAACCTACATACCTAACTTGCATTCCATGAATGAGATGGATGCAGAGATATGAAGAACAGTACCAATTGCTTTGTACATTACCTTCTCTTCCATCCCAGGAACATGCCATTCCTTTCAGTGAGCCTGGCCTTATTTTTCCCTGAATGGCATGCTGTAAACAGACTGTTAGTAGTCCCAGACACATGACAGACAGCCTGAAATCCAGAGGATTTCTGTCAAATCCAAATGCCTCTCATTTTAATGGTGAGCATGAGATGCAGGAGAGCATTTGCATGTCTCTTCAGGAACAAGACTCCATCCTGCCTTTTAATTTTCCTTTCCATGCACCATGATTCCTCTGTGAATCCTCTTCCTGCTGTTTCTGTTACTGTTGCTTTCAACAAGGCTGTAGCCAATTCTGTTGCTGCTGTTGTGGCAGAGCAATGGATGAGGAACAACAGCTGTAGCCACCACTGCAAACCTCTCCTGTCCTGGGTCTCTCTGTGTACATGTGGTCTGTGCAGAAATCAGACCCTTTTTCTTTCTAACACAAATAATTTCTAAAACTCCACCAAAAAAAAAAACCAAAACACTAAGAAAAACAAAATAAAACCCCCAAAAAACCAAACCAAACCACCACCACCAACAACACACAAAAAACTACCCAAAAAAACCCCACAAAAACCAAAAAACAACAAAACCCCCCAAACAACAAACAGAAAACCAAAGCCTTAAAAAAACCCCAGGTGAGGGTTCCTACTGGGCAGAAAACTGGCATGAATTGTGGGAACATTGTGCCAGGGATTGTATTGATGGTCTATTGGTGTGGATAGTCCCTGCACTCTGGTGCTGTTCAGTTTATTTCAAGAGTTGGAGCTAGTACAGCCCACCTATTTCAGCTCTGCAGCAGGATCCTGACTTGAAATAGATGGCCTAGGTGTGTCAAGGCTTGAACCAGGTTGTCAGTGCTCTTTTCTGTGAGGAAAGTCCCTAAGTTCAGGGTATTTCAGACAGAAAATCTGGGATCTAAATTCCAACCCCTTGTTCAACCCTCTCTGATCAGCAAACCTAGGGGTTTACTCTTCTCCCCATGACTCAGCTAGCATTGACCTAGAGTTGCATTATTTGCAGAATCGCTGTGCTTCAGGCATATTAGAAAAAATGTGGCCCAACAGTTCCACCACATTGCAGAACAGGATTCCATTATCTTGTCTGCTTTGATTTTGAAGTGCTCTCAACAACATCCTACATAATCTTGTGGGGTTTTCTCCCGCAAGGCAAGGCAAAGTGCCAGCTAGAAGCTGAGGAGGAAACTGGCAGGGAAAATATGTCATTGTGTTACAAAGGGCTCATCTTACTTTGCAGACAAATTTAAAAAATAAAAATCTGTTTGCTTCATTTGAAAGAATACACCAAGCTGCATGATACACTTGTATAACCTGCCTTCAACTCACGCCAGCTTCTCCCTACAGGAGGATTTTGAAGAACTCCTGTGATGCAGTAGGTTTACAGCCACATCCACCCCACCTGTGTAGTGACTTGAGATAGGCAAAGAGAAAGGCTTCTGGGTTCACAACCAGCTCAGATAACTGTTTAGTGTCTTCAATATTGATTGAGAAACCTAGCTTTGGGCAGCCAAGATTGGAAGTTGTTTGGTCAAATTCACAGTTGTTTCTGTTCATTTATTAGCCTGTTATATTTCATTTTGAAAGGAAAAATGCTCCCACAAGATAATGACCTATGTAAACTCCACTATGCCTGTATGAATAGGGTAAGAGAATGAAAATTTGATCTAACTCCTGCGCACCTATGCAATCTACAATGTCCTCTGGTTAAAAATAGTCTGACCTGTCTGCTCATTGTCTTGTGTCAGGTAACATGTCCTTTAAGTCAGAAACTCAGCGTCAGATGGACTTCCAGAGTATGTGCTGTGCTTGTGATTAATACCCATAAAATATGACAGAAGCAGGGCAACTCAGTAACCCTGTTTGGATACAATGAATTTATGTAGTTATTGAGCCATGTCATGCTGGGGGCATCCACAGGGGCAGTTGCAAACATGCACATATAATGGAGTCATCCAGACTTCCTGACACTACCAATCCTAGGATTAATTCTATCCTAACACAGATGTTTCAAGTACAAGAATACATCTAGAGCGTCAGTGAATAGAAAAGAAGACTGAAGTTGGTGCTCAAAGGCAGACACATGCATTTTACACATATAGGTTATATAACCTGAGATTAATTCTGCCCTCTGAAACCATCCTGGGTTAAATATTGAGGTATTTCACCCCAATTACTACTATTAGGCTAAACTACAGACTACCAGAGGGCAAGCCTGCTTTGCTTCTACATAAAGTGGCTCTGGCTCTTGCTGAGTCCAGCAAGTAGATTTAGAACTGCAGGACTAAAAAGCCCAGGAATGGAGGAGACATAGGAATCTTAGACCTGTTTCAGGAGTGCTGATGGATTAGAGTCAAGAGATTGGTGGCTGTAGCCACCACTGGGTGTTTGAAGAAGTCAGATCTGAATTGGTGACTACTTTGGTAGACATGCATGCACTATTTTACAAATAGTGCATGCATTTACTATGTTTCCTCTACATGCCTCTACAGGTATTACTACCAATAAGCCATTACTCTTCAGAAAGCCATCTGCTTTTAATTTTCAATGCCTGTAGCATAAATTTCTGAAGGAGAATTGCTGGCAGGAACCATCAGATAATCACAGGGTGCTGGAACTGGGGCCTACCCAGAGATGGGAAAACCACATCTCTTACTGGAAAAGAATAAGTCCTGAGGCTTGAGACATTGCAGTCAGAGGGGAGTGTATGTAATAAAGATATCATTAACATAGCTGCAGCTCATACAAGTGGGGAAGGGCCCTTCTGGGTCACTGAACCTTGCCAGCTGAGGCAGCAGACCTACTGTCCTGGCCATACTGGTATTGATACCTGGGCTATGAGCCTGAGGCTCACTCAGGTGTACCTCCAAGTATTCAGTGGTATTCAGTGGTATTCAGTGCTGGCTGACACGCAGACCATGAGTAGCTCTTGCAACCAGATACTCTCAGGAACATCAGCAGCTGCAGGTTTACCTTGTCTCAATCTTCTGAGAAATTGCCAGTTTACAAACACAAAAATAGCATTTTTAGCCTTTTAAAAACTTCCTCTGATGTCTTTTACTTTTGCTGATGATGACTTCTGCAAGCCAGAGCACACCTGAGCTCTTCTCCGCATTACATGAATGTTAGATTTTGCTCATTTCCTTGGATGATTTTGTAGTGCATGCATCCCAAAGTTCTACAACTCTATGAATAGATGCTATTCATAATGGAAAAAAAAGACTACTGTTTTCCACAAGTACACAATAGGTAGGAGACATAGTAAGTGAATTTACTAACCACTTCTGGAGGGTTATTTGTGCTCCTAAACAATTGCATATTGGTCCCTAAGGTCTTGTGGATCTAGACCTCTCAACATGCTTTTGGCTGCACTTTCTATGGAGATATTTGGCCTTGAAATCACTTAAGCCAACGTTTTCAAACTTAAATGCCTAATTAGGTATTCTCTTCCTACCTAATGCAAACGCCAGAAGTCATTTCTATTCCTACAGCAGAAGAGCAAGGTTTAAAGCAGTCTCAGTAGCTCTGACTCCACAGGTGCTGAAGCAAGCACGTTCCCCTGCCTATCCAGATGACTATCATGCTAATGGCTTACTGCCTGCCTGTGGGCAGCCTTTCTGGGTGCACCTGGCACTGTTTAACCTGCTGGGTCTGTTCGAAGCTGTGGGTCCCTACGTGCTCCGAATCGTGAACTTCAGCTGTGCTCAAATCCACCTGTGCGTCCTTCCATCGGAACAGCCTGCAAGCCTGGTTCCTGACAGTGCCCTGGTCTGAACAGCCTGCAAGCCTGGTTTCTGACAGTGCCTTGAGCTGCCTGCAGCAGGCGGGACGGGCAGCCTCGGCAGGGACAAATTTTCAAGCTGGCCAAGACGCAACCTGGAACGACGGCGTGGTTCTGTCCTTACTACACCTGCCCGCACTAAAGCTCCTTCCACCTTAACTTCATCTCCCACCTCACTCGCATGTCCTTCTCCTCCTGCAACTGCAGCCGCAGCCAGAAGCTCCCATAAACCGTGATATTGCAAGAAACGACCAGTCCGTAACCATTTACTCTTGTGCGAGGACTTGGTTTGCATGTGCTTTGTCTGCGATGAACATTTTTGTTTAAATTGTTGAGGTCTGGGCAAAAATCACTACTGAGATCAGGGAGCTGGGCAGTGGCCGTTCAGGGACGAGCCATCAGGGCTGCGCTGTGGGCTGCGCTCGGCCCAATCATGGTTTGACCATAGCATAAACTGCTCCTCCCTGGGCACCGCTGTGGCCTCCCGGACCTCCCGGGCCTACCGAGGTGCCTCAGCCCGCCGCCCTACACCAGAGCGCACAGACAACGGCGGAGCGGGACTGCTCTCTCCACAGCTCCCACGCAATCTCCGCTCGGTGCCAAGGTGAGACGCGAACAGGACCCGCCCAGCTCCGGGCATGGGTCTCGTTCGGCATCCCCCGCCCCTTCCGCCGGCGGTCCCGCCCCTGCTCCCGGCAGCCCGTGCCGGCATGGCGGCGCCTGGCGCTTAGGACCGCACGTGTGGGACTCGCTGTGGGGCCCCGCCGCTGCCACCATGAAAAGCAAGCCCACGGCCCACAAGTCGGGCAACACGCACCGGGTGAGCGCCCGCCCGGACGCGGCTGCTAGCCGGGGGAAGGGAGCTCGGTGTTAGTGCAGCGGTCGTGCCCGGCTGCCGAAGCGGCGCGGCGGCAGGAGGCGTGAGGGTCGGCGGCGTGGCGGGCTCCGCTCAGCGCTGCGAGGGTCCCGGCCGGGGCAGCGGGGCCGGAGAGCTGCTGCTGCCCCGTAGCCGGCAGCTCTGGCCGCCGGGTCACCGTCCGTGACAGGCAGCAGGCTCCCCGCCGCCCTAGCGTAGGACATAATTCAGTGAAATTACCCAGGGTTGTTTCAGGAGGGCTGAGAGCGGGGCAGTTTGCTGAAATCTGGGTAGATTTCTCTGCATCTCTGTCATTGTGTTGTGCAGGCGCGTGAGCTGCGAGCCTCGGTTTGCAGGTTGCGGGGTGGAGGTCAGTCCTGCTCCTGTGCGTTTTGCCTGCATCTTCCTGTTGGGCTGACATTGGGGGGTATTATCCGGCAGCCCGTCTTTAGGAGTGGGATTTCTGTTTGCTGTGTGTGTACTATTGAGAGATTTGGAAGGGCTGTGCTCAGAATTGAGCAAGAAATGTGTCTTTTTTTTGCAGTTTCTTACCTTTTCGGAGCGCCTAAGCAACATTAATATTGATATTATTCATCGGATTGACAGAACTGGGAGCTATGCTGAGGTGAGAGCAACAATTGTGATTATTTTCTGAAATAACATGACAAGTAGACATAATCCATGAAAGAAACTTATTTAGGAGGAAATTGGAAAGGAGCTCCTGCAAAAACTGCTTTTTCTGGAGCCTCATTCCGTGCTTTGATCCTTTTTACTTTTTTACCTAGTCTACAGTATTGCCATTGAGGGACTTTGTCAGTACCACCCTGATGTCTTCCGTGTGGCTGGTGGGCCTGTTTCTGATGCTGCTGGGTCATTTAGCAGTCCTAGGACCAGACTTGGAAAGACTTGCATGTGCTGAGTAGCTGAGTAGTTGCAATAGAATCTGAAGTTTGAAAATCATAAGCTGAAAAAGACCTCTAAGATTATTGAGTCTGACTGTTAACCTAACACTGTAAAGTTCATCATTAAGCCATGTCCCTAAGTGCTATATTTACAAATCTTTTAAATATTTCCAGGGATGATTATTGAACCACTGCTCTGGACAGCCTGTTCTAATGCCTGACCACCCTTTCACTGAAGAAATTTTCCCCAATATCCAGTCTAAACCTCCTCTAGCACAACTTCAGGCCATTTCCTCTTCTATCACTTGTCATGTGGGACACATCACTTGTTACCTGTGGACACCCACGTACTGGCCACATGTGTATAAAGTAGGAGCATGTGTCTTTATGGATCACAAGGATCATTTCTATAAATCATCATTATGATTATAGCACTTTGCAGGTTATTGCCACCTGGCCTTCTGGATTGTTCTGAACTTCCCACTCAATAGCTGAGAGGATGCCAAAAGAAAATCCCAAGGCATTGTGCTGGGTGAAGTATGGCTCAGCATCTTAGATTATCAAGGCCAGTCAACAGAGGTATAAAAAGCAATTATGTAAATAAGTCCTGTCATCAGAAAACGTTTTCAAATGTGTTTTGAGTATTGAAAGAAAGGCTTATTTTCAGGGAAATGCCATAGTGCCTGTTGAAATGAGTAACTAAGATTTCTTAGAGTATTCTTTAAATGTTTAAGGCACTTGATAGTTGTCTTCATTTGAACCTTTCATCTTTGCAGGACACATTCATTAGGGTTGGTAGCTATTCTTCATCTTTGTTTTGGCAGGAGGTTGAAACCTACTTTTTCGAAGGACTGCGGAAATGGAAGGAGCTGAACCTCACTCGCCATTTTGGTATGTCATTTGTATTCATGTTTCCTGCTTCCCTTAGACTGCTAAAATAGGTGTTTCTTCATCCAGAGCCCAGTGGGAGACTATTGACTGGTTTTTGGACTGGGCTGTGGAGCTGTTATTCTTTAACACCCTGCATGCTTACCAGGGATTGGACTAGTTTTCAGGGCTTCTCTTTTGTTTTTTGAACAGTGCAATTCTATAATGAAGTGGCCAACAAATGCCAGTCCTTCAACCAGCTGGTTTATTACCAAAGTTCTGTTGTGCAGAGCTTGAAGACACATCTGCAAGTCGAAGGCAGTCTTGCTTACCAGCCTCTATTAAAGTAAGTGTATGGTCACAAGAAGTAGTCATAACCCTTGATGGTATTACAAGTGAGCATGACTTCTGTTGTAAGTGTTCTTTATCTTTATTGTGCTTGAGGAAAATAAGCAATGAGATGCCCAAAATGGTCATATTTCCCTCGTAGAGCTTTATGGTTCTAAGTCTTCAAAAAAATATAGTTGTGACAAGGCAAACAAATTAGCTGGAGTACTTACTAAATGTCAGACATTATATTAATGTGCTTTGTTTGACATTAATAATTTGTTCTCTTGTTTACTGTTGTCTGCTTGATTTTTTGAAAATCTTAAGATTCTTGCCATCCCCAGCTGCCTAATAGGTGATATTTTTTAAAAAGTGATGCTGCCTTTCTTTCCAAGGGGACTGTGCTGGATTATGCAATATTTGACTAGGTTTTGATTGAAATGCACTAACACTGGTGTATTTTCTGAAACACAGTCTAGTGGTGCAGCTGGCTCGAGATCTTCAGGCTGACTTCTATCCTCACTTTCATGACTTCTTCCTGGCCATCACCAAGTTATTGGATACACAGGATACAGAGCTGCTAGAATGGGCTTTTACCTCTCTTTCCTATCTCTACAAGTATTTGTGGAGATTGATGGTGAAAGACATAAACAATATATACAGGTAAAAACCATATTTAATGTCTGTCTTGATCAGCAGTTACTAGATGCTGTAGAAGTGTAAATGCCACATGAATGCATGGCTTAATTCTTCAGTGTACTTTTTAGCATACTTTCTCAGTTTTTCTCAGAGAGGAACTGGCCAAGCTCCCGGGTGTTACCAACTGCAGGGACTTATGGGCTTGGGGAGTTCCTGAGCTGCAGGTGCTTGAAGGCTGATTTTTTATGTGTTTTTAAACCTTTCCCAGGTATCTGCTTTTGGCTGCTGCTGTAGACTGACTGAGCATGTGGCCTGACCCAGTGCGACCACTTGTTCAGTCTGAAATTGCTGATGTAGATGGGCTCTTACTTTTGACATAGACAGTGGTTCCATGTTTCTTCCTCCTAATTTCAGTTTAGAACAGATGGAGCAAAAAACTGGTTACAGATTTCCTCCCCAGCCCAGGCTAAGCTGTTGAACATATTGAAAAATGATCTGCTCAGTTTGAGAGAATCTGAAGCATCACTCCCTCTGCAATGAACCTGTGATGAGCCATCTGTCACTGTTACTGATACCAGCAAACTGCAAATATTTGTCAGCCTTGCAAACTGAATCTTTCAAAACTTTTAAGTGTACAGGAGAGCCTGTTGGCTCAACTGAAATACAAATCTGGCGTATAAATCAGCTTTCATTTCACTTATTGCTGCTAATCATATATCTTGAAAATCTTGGTGCTGCAGTTGAATCTGTGTAGATCTACAGATCTGAAAGGTACTTCTGATTGTGGCTTAATTTGCTTGGCAAATTGACTGTCATTTGACCTTCTTTGCAAAACTCTTGTTCTTTGTGCAGGGAGAGTGGAAAGGAATATAGATGAGGGAAGGTATTGGCTCTCTCTAGAAGGACAGGTTCTTAGTGTTTGTAAAAAGTGGTAATGTAAACTGGGAACAATTTTTTAACCAGCTGATGGCAATTCTTGCATTGCCCCTAAGACAATGGGTTATTTTGTGTCTTTGTAGCCTGTACAGCACCCTGCTGGCTCACCACAAACTCCACATCAGAAACTTTGCTGCTGAAAGTTTTGTCTTTCTAATGAGAAAGGTAAGTGGGATGTTTGTACTTTGATGCTATCTTCATTTTGAGGTGGTTTTTGGATTCAATATGCAATATTAGGTTTTCTCATTAGGTTTTCTCTCCAACCCAGAGAAGGGTTAGCAAAGCCTGAACTGGCATACAGCATGCCTTGAGTTATCATTTTTTGGTCATTTTGTTGGGTTGTTTGTTTTTTTTTGGTCACACTGAGAATGTCATGCATTCTGTGTCACAAGTGGCAAATAGAGGCCTTAGCACTCTCTGTTTGGAGACATTAAACTAAATGCCTATGATTGGTTTATCTAAAATGACTAGAAATAGTAAGGTAATCCTGAAGAAGGGAGGCTTGAATTTGTGTGTGCACATTTTTTTACTGTCTTTTTCGCGAATACTTAAAGGCCTTTGTAGAACTGAAATTCTTGTGACGTTTTTCCACTCCTGAAGATCGCTGCATGTAACATTCCCAGGCAGATCAGCCAAGATCAGGCAGCAGCCTTTCATGGAGTAAGGAAAGGGAGTGTTAATTGTTGGGTTTTCTTTAGTCAAAACATACAAAAGCCAGGATTCCTTAGACTGGCTAGCAAGTTTGAGTATCCTCATTTTTGTCCTTAGCTTAGAGACCTTAATAAAGCATGTTCATTTGCTTGATTGCTTTTGGAAATTTCTGAACTCTAAGTCAAATCCTCAGAAACTGAGGTGTTTACAGTATTGGTCCAGAAGTCCCTGCAGTATTCTCAAGTGTGGTTCTAGTTTTGGACAACTGGATTCTGTGTTCAGCTGATTCATGTCTCTGTCTCATCAGGACAGGGACTTCTTTCTTTCAGTTGTGACCAATTTAACAGTGCATTTATGCACATGTTTAAATGTGCATGAGAAGAATGAAACCCATATATTTCAGCTGCAGTGACTTCAGCAGACCTGTGTACATTCTGGGGTTGTGGGAGCTATAGTGACTGAATAGCTGATCAAATTTCTTCTTTGAATTTCCTTATGTGATCACAGAAATAATGAGTTTGAACTGTTGTGGGAAGGCAGAACTAGGAGTACATGGTGCTGTGGAGCCTTTTGATTGTCTCTGTCCATCTGGCAGCTCTGAATAGAAGATGATGTTTTTTTCTCCTTATGTTTTGTAGGTTTCTGATAAAAATGAACTCTTCAATTTAATGCTCCGTGACCTGGGAGAGCACCCAGAAAAGGTGGAAGGTGTAGGACAGCTGCTGTTCGAGATGTGCAAGGGTGTTCGGAACATGTTCCACTCCTGTGCAGAGATGGTAAAAACAAGATTGCTGCTTTAACTGTTACTGTAACAGGCCTTAGGCAGTCCTCACTGAAACCAGGGGTGTTTTCTCCTTCACCTCAGTGGCTCCTTGGTGATAAGCATGTTGGTAATTACCTGGTAGGATCTGAAAGCCTTCTAAGAATATTTTTGGAGACAGGATGGTTGTTTTAAGTAATTCCTTTTCAGTATGCCTGTATGCTGAAATCACACTTCTTGCTGATGTTTCAGATTTTAGGTGATAGCCTATTTTTTTCTCAGTTCTAGAAAGAAATGAGATCACTGGAATATTTTAGCAATACCTTGCACTAATCGGTTTTAGGATTGCTAGATTTATTGTCTGAGTGTAAGATCACTATATACTCTTTTCCTGTGCAGGCTCTGAAGTTAATTCTGATGAAGCTGGGGCCTATGACTGAAGAAGAAATTGAGCTACCATGGGTAGCTGTTGGAGAAGCCTTCAAGCAGATGATCAAATCAGCTGCAGTGCATATCCATAAGGAGCATTTTGACATTGTCTTCAAGTGCCTGGAGGTACACTGATTGTTTTTCTTCTTACTGTTATTTTTTTATTCATGAGTGAGAGAGAAAAAATTCTGCACTTATTGTAGAAAGTGTTTGTGTTTTACTGGACCAGAAATGAGTTTTTATCTGCTTTGGGAACACAAAATACAGAGTCATTCCACTCTTCTTTTCTAAGCTCAGAGTTATCCTGGTGGCTGTTTTGTGAGTGAGAAGGGAGCTACTGCAGGTGAGACTTGTAGCTGGGCAAGGATGGTTTGTACAGTCTGCCTTTGCATGCACTGCAGAACCCTTGTTGGAATGTAGTGCTTGTTTTATGTTGCTGAACTATTGGTGGTTCAAAACCACTTTATGACAGTAAAAGGGAAGCTTTTTGCCCTTCAGAGCTTTTTAAGGCAAAGAGTTGGGTTAAACGTGGAAATCCAAGTTTGAGCCTTGCAGCCAAGTGCTGAAAATCAGAATGTTTTCAGTCTGGGTGTTCCTGTGTTGCTGCTTGGTGGTTGCACTGTGGTCTGAAGGAGCACAGCTGAGTGCTGTGGGCTGTGCTGTGTTGGATCTGGGTGATGTAGAATAATCAGCAATGACACAGCCTGGCAGCATGTTTTACTTACCTGACCAATATTTAAAAGTTTGCAAAGATCTGATAGGGGGATTGAGGCCTCTTGCAGCTGACAACAGACTGTGTCAGTAGTGCTTCTGAGAGGGATGAAACAGGAAACTGCAGGAAATGGTTCACATGAGCTTTTTTAGGGTAGTCCTTCCAGCATGGGTAAATAATTCCTATTGGTTCCTTCTTGAGACTGCTTTCCTGTGACTAGCCAGTTTCCTAGAAAATCCCATCCTGTTCCTCTGGCCTCACCCAATATGATAAGCAGTTCTAACCTGACTGTCATTAGCTACAGATTTGTTCATCACTGAATGTTTTGTATCCCTGAGGTTTCTTTGACTCAGCATCTGCAGTTGGCATGAAATCTTGGAAATTTGTGACATATTTCCTTTTATTTTTAATGAGGCTTTTTCTTTTACCCTGGGAACTGATGGATGCACAGGGGGTATCTTGCTCAGAGCGAAGTATTCATGTAGTCTGTGATAGCTGTCTAAATTGGGTTCAGTTTGTTGGGTCAAGGGTAGAAGTTTATATTTTCTGTCTCTCTGGACAGAAAGAAACTCTAATGAAGAATGTAAATTATATAAGTAATCTCTCAGCATCCACATTAGCAAAATGATGCATAAAGTGTAAAAGTACCTAAATTCTGATAATTCCAGTGAAAGCTGGGTGCTTCCAAACCATTGTAGGTGTGGAACTCAATATTTCTCTTTCCTACTTTGTATGTCAAGTATCAGCCTTTCTGGGGACCCTCATTTTAGGAGTTCCTTGTGTTTCTGGAATCTGGGGATGTGTTTTTACCTGAGGGAAATTTCACAGAGTTTCTGCACAGTTTAATTTGTGAAATATGTGTGAAAGAGCCAACAATAGTTTGTTGGGCAGCTGATTCTTCTGAATGTCCTTCAAATAGCAGTAAGTGAAACAGTGTCTGTTCATTTATCTGAAGCATTTAAATTCTCTATTTTATTTAAACAGGAGTCACTCCTAGATTTGCAGAGGAAAATAACAAAGGTCAACTGCTCTGTGGCTTCAGAGCAGATGGAAAGGATTCTACAAGCTTATCTGATCTTAGTGGAACATGCAAATGGATCTAAAATCTCACTGCCTGAAGATGTCTGTCAGGTGGGTCAGACTGGCACTTAGATGTGTCAGAGAGGTACTGTTTGAATATGGAAGAGGTATGGTCAGCTGAGGCATTTATACACATTTCTGATGCATCACTGGGCTTGGGATTTGAGTGAACAGAGACATACATATATTTCGAGTATTGCTACTTCTCTGATCCTGTGAGATTTTACCTCTGTATGGTGATGTTAGTGTAGCCCAGCTTTAAATGAGCAATGGGGAAAATGAGCTACTGCTTCTAGAGTCTGTTCCTGCCACTGTGGAGGAGATCCCCCCCATATCACTGGTATAGAGCATTTCTGCCAGATTCACGTACGTTTGACCCCATTAGGCTAGATTTAGGGCCTTCAGACTTCAGTGGGGCTATTAGGATTTGTTTCTGTGGGCTGAAGCTTAGAACTCTGTGCCCTCCTGGTCCAGGGACTGTCCAGGCCATTCAGACCAGATAATCATTATCTTCTTGGACAAATATGAGTTCTCTCTTTTCATTTCAGGTTTTAATGAAAATGTTACAGACACCATATATCTCTTCATCTTGCTGCAAGATGTTGCTGAATGCCATTTCTGCATTCCTGCTGGCAGAAAATGTTTTGTTGCCAGATTCTTTGACCAAGGAAGCTGTTCAGAAGGTAACAAGGATTGCTGCTTATACCAGAAATCCCAGTCTTCAAATTCCCTAGAGCAGGGTGATTTCTGGACATTCTATTTCAGGCTAGGAAATATGCTGTAAGGTTCCCTTCAGCCTTTTTGCACAGATGATGAAGAACTTGCCCAAGGCCCTAAATGAAGTCTGATGAGGTGTTGGGATTACCTGACAATCTTGCACAGGCTGTCAGTATAGCAGTGTCACCATGGCAGATTTCATCATTGCAATGAAATCCAGGCTTCAATTCAAACACCTACAGCCTCTGTAGAGAAAGGAAGGAGAGCAGTGAAGGAATGCATCCTGCCTGTGGTGATAAAGCAGATCATTGAGTCAAACTTAGTGAAAAAAAAATAAAAATCATTAAGTTTCCAAGCATTTAATGAGCATGCCTTAGCCTTGTGGACAAGGTTCACACAAGTGCACTTTTGATTTAGAAAGTACAGGGGTAAGCATATTTCAGTAGTACCTTTACTCCTGGAGCATTGACATTATTAGCTGCATACATTCCTAACAAATGTAGTGTTGCAAAGATCAACAGGAGATTATACTATGGAGTTTGATTCTTTAGTTTTCATATTACAGGAAATTATAATTTTGCAATTAACAGTGTGGACCATAGTTTGTAGTGTGTGTGAAAAAATATTTCAAATAAAAATGCCACCCAATTTACAATGGGAAAGCAAGACTTGCAATTGTTTAAAGGAGATCAAATTTCATCTGGTCTTCAGTGTTGACTTGTGCTGAAGTAAGATTGGTTTTGCCTGTGGCATGAGGCCAGTTTTGCTCAGCAGACTTCTTCAAACATTTGAGGATATTTGTGTAGGTTTGTGTTAAACTGGAGGAGGCTTAAAGCTGTCCTTGTGTTCTGAAGGGTCTGGGAAAGAGAGATCTGGATGTGTCTTTTATCTTGGCATTGAGGAGTACTGATCCTGGGTGTCCTGAAGGACTGTTCCTGTTTTGGATCCTTCAAAAGCACAGAGGTTTGCTCTGCCCGTGAGGTAGTAAGCTTGCTGCAACGTGCTGCAGAGAAAAATGCCAAGTTGAAATATGTTTTGGGCGAAACACTCAGTGTGTGTGTGCTGCAGTCCTAGAACTTTCAACTTCTGTTCTCCATATCACACTGAAGAGATAGCTCAGTTGTCTTTGCACAGAGACAGTAGGATCCAGCAGTGTTGGTCAAAAAGGGTTGTGTCAGTAGGGTTTGTTAAAAAGGACTGTGCATTTCTGTACCTGAATTGTCACTTGGAAACAGTGCTGCTCTGTGTGCTGGAATTAGCAAGAGGGCCAGGCAGAGTATCTCAAGAGTTCAAAGAATGCTTGAATTGTATACCAGAAAACATGTCCCATGGGTAGTGAAGAGCTCACTATGAAATGTCTCTCATTCTGCAACCTTTCACTTGCATCTTGCAGGTATTTGCAAGTAGATTTGAACGGCATTTTCTTTTGGACTTCTCTGAAGCAATGTTCACAATGAAGCAATTTGAGAGGGTAGGTGGAAGTGATTGTGCATTATGTTTATTTTTGTTGCCAAAGGGAACTGGAGATTCCACAGTATACTTACCTGCCTTGAATGCTGAAGGATTGTTGTGTGTTGACATGATGTTTATTTAAACTTCTGTGATGATCTGATAAGAAGGAAAGAGGTTACTTGTGCTATTGTGTTCAAGTTGTTAAGGGTTCTCAGGGTTGGAGAACATGATAGGTATCTGTTCACAAAAAGAAGCTTGTTAAGACGGTGAGTGTGTTATGGGTGGGAGGAAGAGAATGAGTTCTGGAGAAACTAAGGGGAAATGAAGAGTAAGCTGTATAAGTGGTGATCGGGAGGTATCAAATTAATTAAACAGAATGAGAGGTGAAAGCCAAGTCAAGGATCTGGAGTGTCCTGATAAGACTGGATTTGGTGCAAAATGAGTTTTTGCATTAAATTACAGTCCCTGCTGGTGTCTAGGGGCACCAGAACTGATAAGTCCAATGCTTTGCTGGCTTATTTGTGAGCATTTATATTTCCCTGTGGTTGGTGTCAAGGGTTTTTTTGTGGATTTGATGATGATTAAAAGACTTTCCAATCTTTGACTTTTTTTTTTTTTGGTCTCTTCAGCATTTTCTCCCATGCTTTCTAGAATACATTGAACGTTGCTTCTCTGGCACAGATGCCATCACAAAGGATGAGGCCGTGGCAATTCTGGCTAAACTCATTTTGGTGAAAGCAGAGCCTCCTACAATTGGTTCAATGGCATTTGAAAAGTATCCTCTTGTTTTCACTGAGGCATCTGTCAGGTGAGACTTGTCAAGTTTAGCTAACACTAGATGTGTCTGTGTGGCTCTAGGCCTGAGGGCAGTGCAGAGCACATAAAAGTTGCCCTCCAGTATTTGCTGGAGTTGCATAAAATGGCAGCATTTTTGGCAGATTTGCAAACCAAGTGATACAGTAGGACATCACTTTGCTTTTTGAAATCATATGAGAAGAGATGCTGCTTTGGAAAGGTGGTTGCTGATACAAACAGTGTTGTGGTGCACATGTGATGGGGATCTGTAACACCGTGATGCAAACTGCATCCCTTGGCAGTTAGTTAATCTTTGTAGTGAGTGCAGCAGTTCAGCTTCTCATCATTGCTAACCTCCTGCCTGTGCCCCAGCTTTTCTCCCTGTATGCATATGTCTTGTCCAGGAGCTTTCTTGGCAGCAGTACAATAGCCTTGCCATAGAACACAGCTGGACATCAAAGGACATGTAATTAATCCAGAAGCAGCACTGTGCTGGCACAGCTTGACTGCTTTTAGTTGCAAACCTAGCTTGGTTGCAATGAAGTGGTTGCTTTCCCCAGAGCCTCTTTAGAGAATTAGGGGTAACCACTGAAGCACAGAATGACCATTGCTAATTTAATGATAGAGATTTTTCTAGTAGTTCTGACTCAGCTAATTCAAAACTTTTGACTTTGCATTGCCTTTTATGTAAGGTCTGGTTTTTCCTTTAAGCAGTCTACTCTGTGGGGTTTTTTCCTATTTTTATTTAATAGTAGTGGAAGCACTGAGGTTTTGGGAACAGAAAGTTGAGTCAAAATGATTAAATTTGGTTTTCTTCCCTTGTTTTCTTTGTTTCTTGATTTCTATTTTTTCAGTGGTTTGGAGCACAGAGCTGCAAGGAACTTGGTCCTGCTTGGACTGGTTTTTTTGTGCTCTTGCAAAGAGTCAGTAGTGTAAATTACTGTCAGGAGACATCTCAAGAGTTGCATACCCTGTCTCCTATCTAGTTTTTAAATACTCCAATTTTGCAGATTTCTGAGCTGCCTCTGGCAGTCTATGCCAGTACTTTGGTATCTTTATACTTTTACAGTTGTTTTTTAATTTATTTGGGCTTTTTGACTTTTGGTTTTTTTTCTTGGGTTGTTAGGGGTTTTTCCCCCAGTCCTCATTGTATAACTTCAACCTTCTTTACAGCAGTTTAAATCCCTTGCTGCTTATCTTATCTGCTGGAAACATAAAGAGCAGAATATTTTTTACTCTTTGCATCAAGCTTTTAAAAATAGCAGGCCTTCATCATCATACATGTCTAAGATCTTCTTTCTCTAGACCAACAGTCCTAATTCCTTGAGGTTTATCTCATAAGTTTATTTTCTTAAGCCTCTAATAATTCTTATTGTTGGCTTTTTATGAGCTTCTGTATTTCTTGAAGAGTGAAGCCTATGCAGCTTTCTGGCTGTGATCTTGCAAGCACTGGGTGGAATGGAAAGATTGCTGTGCATGAGTGTGAAGGACTCCTGTTCATATGTTCCAGTGTGGTGTCAGCCCTTTCTGCCTGCAGATAGGCTTGTTGTTTTGGGCTCACCTTGTGATTCCATTTAAGTCCCAAAACTTTTACCTCACTGATTGTTTTCTGTCATCCATCTGCGTCAATGTTATTGTGGTTTATTAACAACTGTTGTAGAGATGACTCTCAGGTGTTCCTGGGGTCTATATGTCCCAGCTGTGAGGGTGTTCAACTGAGAGCCAGTGTCTTTTCTTCTAGAAATATTATTTCTACTTGAAATAAAGAGCTGACATTTCTTGTGGGCCATGTTTTGTGCTCTGCAGCATGACTAGATGATGTTTTGTTAAGTAGAGGACATTGAGAGGAAAAAAAATCTCTTGTGTTATGCAAGTCTTTTTTGCTAGAAGTAGACAACATAATTTTGAATATCGTAGGAGCAAAAAGAACAATCTCTGATATGCAGTGGTGAATTATTAAAAATTTGGGGTTTATTTTTAGCTCTAATACAAGGCAACAAACAAGTAAAAGACAAGGAGAAATGACAGGAGTACCAGTGTTGGATCATGTACTGTCCTTAATGCATTTACCAGAGAAGGAAGACATCACTGACCTTTCACAGTCTTGGGTTGCCTTGGTTGTACTACCACATATAAGGTACGGGGTATTCTAAGGTACTGTGGTCATGTATTTCTGTAGTACTGTCTACTTTCTTACTGCCTATTTGCTGTCTTTCTGTAAGAAATCACTTTACTAAGGAAAAGACAATAAGTGCTAGTGCTAGGCTCAGGAAACTGGGGTAAGAAGACAAAAACATGCTGCATGGAAATACCATGAGTCAACAGTAAAGACAGGAATAGAATATCAGCTTCTTGATTGCCTACTCACTAAATTTGGTGCTTTAGTGTATAGAGATGTTCTTGACGCTTTTCAGTTTGTGTGTTTTAAGCACTATCTTCTCTCAACAGTATTTTTTCAGTAATTATTGAAGGACTAGTTAGAAAGAAGATGCAGTGAATGCTACAACTTAAATTGTGAGTCAGAAATAGCAAAAACGTTTTGCTGCTGGTTTCAAACTTGGAATGAGCTACATGTAATTTAGTAGAGATAAATGGGATAGAAAATTTTATATATAGGTGTCAGTGTAACAGAAATAAAAGTCTTCCCATTTATTTTGAACAGACCAATGAACAAAGACCACATTCTGCCTCATGTGACGAGTTTTATAGACTCTCTCTTCACAGCCATTGACAAAGGAAGCTTCTGCAAAGGTCAGTTAGTTACTTCCTGTTTATTTGCTTTTTGTTGATATATTTAAAAAAAAGCAATTTTTATGATTGTACAAAGCATGACAATGAATAGTGGCAGCATTATATCCGAAATTACCAGCTTGATTTAAACTAGAAGAGGAAAGCTTGGGAGGAAACAACCTCCAGGAAACAATGGAGGAACATTTGCTGTTCATAATAATGATGGGGTGACAGATGTCCTGCATAGTGGAAGACAGAGGTAATTGGGAAGGAAAAGAAGAAAGTGAGGAAAAAAAAAGAGGAAGGAAATCTATCTAAATCAAATTCAGGCTGAAGCTGTCAAGTGAAGGAGAGACTATTGACTCATAAGCTCCAATTCAAATTTGTAGTGCAAAGTTTAGGACATTAGCATCTGTCAGTGCATAGCTACTCATCAGTGACTGCTATAAACTCCAATTAAATATCATTGTCTCAAACCCTTTGAGCTCCATGTTGGGTGCCAAAAAAGACCCTTGTGGTTTAACCCCAGCTGGCAACTACGCTCCACCCAGCTGCTCACCTGCTCATACTTGCCCAGTGGGATGGGGCAGAGAATCACAATAGTAAAAGTGGGAAAGTTTGTGGACTGAGATGAAGGCAGCTTAATAGGTAAAGCAAAAGCTACACACAGAAGCAAAGCAAAAGAAGGAATTCTACCACTTCCTATGGGTGGGCAGGAAACTTCCAGGAAAGCAGCATTATGCCATGCATAACAGTGGCTTGGGAAGACAAACACCATCACTCTGAACATTCCCCAGTTTATCTGCTGAGCATGACCATATGGTTTGAAATACCCCTTGGGTCAGTTGGGGTCAGCTGTCCTGGATGTGTGCCCTCCCAGCTCCTTGTGCACTCCCAGCCCACTCACCAGTGGGCTGGTGGGAAAAGCAGAAAAGGCCTTGATGCTTTGTGAGTGCTGCACACTGATAACAAAAACATCCCTGTGTTGTCAACACTATTTTCAGCACAGATCCAAGCTAGAGCCTCATACCAGCTGCTATGCAGAAACTCAGCTCTATCCCAGCCAAAACCAGCACATTCTCTGCCTGTTATTCAGTACCATTTATGTCATGCTCAGGTACCACACTTTCCAATGCAGCCTCATTATCCACCTCTTCCCCTCCTATCCTTTGATACAATATCATTCCCTTAGTCTGTGGACCACCTCTGTAAAATGTTCACAGAATATCTGCTGAGTTCATTTTGTCCACAAATCTGGGTTCCATCTGTTATGGTGGTCACTCAGGACAGGAGAGTTGATGTCTTGTGTGGAATTGTTTGCCACCAGAGTCAGCTCATGTTAATTCCCTGCTGCACTTGCACTGCTTCTTCTAAAGCTTGTCCTCCATTGGTTTGGATGGTTCCTGCTGTAGGAATTCCTACAACATGCAACTGAAATGGGTTACAGCAATTTAAAGTTGTATCTGTTATAATCTCCACCCCAGTCCCTTTGGGCCAGGCCCCAGGGCTTAACATTGCAATGAACTCTTCTCCTTGCCCCTGCTTGGGTTTGAATTTCCCCACAGTCTTGTTAGGGGAGTACCTGCTCCAAGTGGAGTCTTACCTATGAGTCCCAGTTTTTCCTGGGGTATACCTGCTGTGGTGTAGGCTTCCCCATCACCTCAGGTGTTTTGGGGTGCACCTGTTCCAGGGCAGCCTTATCCATGGGCCACAGTGACATGCCTGCTCTGAATGAGGCCTTGCCCATGGCTGCTCTCTCTCAGGAGTGTACCTGCTCTGTCATGAACTTGTCTGTGGCCACACTGAGGTGCTCCAGCATGACCTCATGCATAGCTGGGGAGGATTCACAGTGTACCTGCTGCAGCATGTACTTACCCACAGGCACAGATGCTTCAGGTGCACTTTCTCCAGCCTGGATTTACCCTTGGGTCACAATTCCTTCAGAGGTACACCTGCTGCAGCACAGACATAACTAAAGCCGTAGCTGCTTTGAGATGTACCTACTCTGTCATGGACTTAACCACAGCCACAGATGTTTTGGGATGTGCTGCTCCTGTGTGGACTCATCCACAGGTCACAGTTCAATTGACTCAGGTTAACACTGGAGTTCCAGCCTGGCTGGTGCAGCAGGACAAAAAGAGCAGCACTGCCCTGGCCCCCTGCCCACCTGCGTGCATTGCCATGGCTGTTATCAAAGTGCTCCCAGGTACAGCAGGGAAGGATGCTAAGCAGTACAGCACTACAGCTGTGGAAGCAAAAAGCAGGCACTGATGATCAGTGGCTGCTAATATACAGTAAGACAAGCAAGCCTTATGGCAGGCACAGAAGCTTGCTAATTGATATTAATAGCTAAACAGCAATAACAGCTATCAGTCAGGGTTCAGCCTAGCCCATTGCTACCTTGCACTGCTCAGGCTCTGTGTGTGCCAGAGGCACACTGCTGTTTCTTCTAACCTTACAAGCCACATGTTGGGTACCAGAAAGAAGTGTTGTATCTTAACCTCAGCTAGCAACTGAGCCCCACACAGCTGCTTGCTTACTCAGCAGGGATGAGGGGAGAGCATCAGAAGAGTAAAAAGGGAGGAAACTCAAGGGTTGAGATACAGATAGTTTAACAGATAAAGCAAAAGCCATGCATGCAAGTGAAGCAAAACAAGGAATTCATTCACCACTTCCCAAGGGCAGGCACGTGTTCAGCTATCCCAGGAAAGCAGGGCTCCATCACTCATAACAGTTACATGGGAAAACAAATGCCATGCCTTCTTCTTGCCCCTGTTTTAAATGCTGAGCATGGTGCTGTCTGATAGGGGATATCTCTTTGATCAGTGGGGTCAGCTGTTCCTGCTGTGTTCCACTGGGGGAGTTAGTTTTCATCACAGTGGCTGGTGTGGGGCTGTGTTCTGGATTTGTGCTGAGCACAGGGTTGATAATACAGAGATGGTTTTGTTACTACTGAGCCTACTGCTGCTGCCAGGGCCTTTTCTGCTTTTCATGGTGCCATGCTGCCAAGGAGGCTAAGGGTACATGGCAGGCTGGGAGGAGGCACAGTCAGGACAGGTGACCCCAGCTGACCAAAGGGTATTCCAGACCTTATCACTTCATGCTCAGTATATAAATTGTGGGGAAGGAGGAGGAAGAGAGGGGGATGTTTGAAGTGATGGCATTTGTCTTGCCAAGTCACCACTACAGGTGATGGGGCTCTGCTCTCCTGGAGATGGATGAACACCTGCCTGCCCATAGGAAGCAGGTTCTTGTTCTGTTTTGCTTGTGTGCATGGCTTTTTTGCTTTATCTCAACCCACAAGTTTTCTGCTTTTACCCTTCTGATTTTCTCCCTAATGCTGCTGGTGGGGGAGTGGGCAGGTGGCTGCAGGAGGCTTGGTGGCTGGCTGGAGTTAAATGACAACACCTCTCCCAATGCCTTGTCTACCCCCAGCCTCCCCACTGGTGGAGTGGGGTGAGGAGCAGGAAAGCCCTTGGTGCTGTGTGAGTGCTACTCATCAGTAACAGAAACATCCTTCTGTTATCAGCAGTTTCCAGCACAAATCCAAAACAGAGCTACATACTAGCTGCTATGAAGAAAATTGCCTCTATCCCAGCCAAAACCACCACACCATCTCTGACCCAAGTGGCACCACCAATTCTAAATGCTGCATCTTTTCTCCAGGAAGAGATGGTTACTGGTTGTCTCCCCTCTCTGGCCAGAAAAAAAAAATTACCCGAGCCTGCATAGAGCAGGGCAGTTACTCAGAGAGCTAGAAAGTATTTGACCTTGTGACAAGCTATAAACAACTTCTGGAATGCTCCAGGTTGAGTGTTCATTGTTCCTTTGTTTGTAAGGGCTGTCTGTCATTTTCCATTTATAATACCTTTGTTAATATTCCTAAGTGTATCCACCAATCAGCTCTATTGCTTTTTCTTCTTTAAAGAAGCTTTGTCAAGCATTTAGGTCTTTCTTTTATCATATTTGCAAGTTGTTCATGCTGTCACGATTGTTTTATTGGTAATGTACTTAGCCTAAAAAAGTAGTAGCAGCACTGCTCAGGCTCTGTGTGCATGCCAGAGGCACATTGCTATTTCTTCCTTTGTTGATAAGGGAAAAGAAAATAAATGCATCCTCAGTCCTGTACTCATGCCTCCTCTTGTCCCATATTACACTTATTTGCTTGGTTTTCTTCACCCTTCCCCCAAACTAGAGTTCCTGGATACTTTCTTCATCCCCTGGTATTCTTTCCACCTCCATGATTCCTGCAATTCCTTCACCTTCTACTAGGACTCCAGTCCTCTCTCACTGCCTGTGCAAGGCTCCCAACCCTGCGCTCTGTTTGACCTTCCTGCCCTCTGACCCCTGAGGCAAAGTGCAAGTTCCAGAACTGGGTGTTTTTGGTGTTCTGGTTGCTGTGGAGTGCAAGGAAACAGGCTTGAAAACTGGGCCAGAGCAACAGCAAGGTATCTCTGGCAGCTCTTCAGGGCCAGTATGGAAGTGCTTCCTTTATTGATCACACAGGAGTGTCTGTAGTGAGGTGGAAGCTACTGTCTTTGTCCAGCATGGGCATACTGCTACCCAAGGGCATGCAGATTGCACCTTGGGAACTGTCCTTCCTTACACTATAGATGCAGAAAGTTTCCTCCTGTCATTACTTGATGTTTCTTCTCTCTTTGAGGAGCTCCTTGTGGAGGTTAATGGTTAGCAGGATCTGGGAAATCACATACCTGGGGAATTAAGCAACTTAGAATAGAGGAATGTTTGCAGAGAAATAAATAGGATATGAATGCTCACTTCCCTTTCTTTTCCATTGGCAGCATGTAAGACAGTTAAATCTTCTAAAAACTTTCTTTAATTTGCCTGGTTTAGGAACAGTATTTCTTTAACCTGGAAAGAGACGAAGGAGGGGAATTACCATTTTTTTAATTTTTTTAAAAGCAACCTATTTGCTAACTTAGAAGTGTGATGGAAAAGGAGTTGCCCTTTCTTGCTTGGCAGGGCATTGGCTGTCTTGTGCCTGTGGGAAACCCTCCATCTCAAAAGGAGTCTGAGAGGTTTAGAAAGGAGACAGAATTCAGCAAACCCACCTGCCATTCACTAATACATACTCAGTCGTAGGTACGTGGGGCAGCTTTAAAGATCTTACACAGTAGTGCATTGCCAAAGTTCCAGAGTTTATAGGCACCTGTGTAGTGGTAGCATCTGTATGCATTTTTGCTTTGTTTTTGCTGCATTCATATCAATTTGGCAGCATTTCTTCCTTTTGAGCAGAGTGCTGTCTGTGACTCCTGCCACAGTGCTTAGCTCCAGATCCCTGCTTTCTGCACATGTGGGTGTGATGGAAACATGCAAACTGGGAGCTGTCACAGCTTTCAGTGCTGGCTTGCTGGAGGAGGCACTTTGATAGCCAGGGAAGCACTTCTTTTATGTGTTATGGTTAGAAAATACACATTCCAGTTCTGGGCTCCATATGCTGCCTTATTTCTCTGACTCCAGCCGTTTCAGGATGGGAATGCACCATACAAGCACAAGTCACTGAGAGCTGAGTAAATTTACAAGATGTTCTTGTTCTTTCTCTGCTCCAGGAAACCTGTTTGTGGCCTGCCAAGCTGTAAGTACTCTCCTTAGTTTGGTGGAATCTGCTGAAGTACTCCGTTTGTTACCTGTGGAGCGTGTCAAGAGCTTGGTGACGTAAGTAAACTCTGCCTGTTCTGTGGTGCTTCATGGTTTTCCTTGGTAGGGCAAAAATTTGCCTTTGCCTTTATATAAGAGCTGGTTAAATGCTTCTTTGTGTGCTGTCCATTCTGTTATGCTGGTGCATTGCTTCAGTATTGTGGTTATGTAATGGAGCAAAGTTGTAGGCTCTGTTTTTGGAGAGCCAGGTAGATGTAGTTCCTGTTCAATGACATTTTCTCTGCAAACTGATGCTTTCTTAGCTGCAGGGCAGTGTGTCAAGTAAGTTGGTTCTAGTTTTATGTTGGAGTGCTACCCTGGTTCTAGTTTTGCTTTGGAATGCTGCACCTAGTAATTCTGTGTTACATTAAAATGACAAAAGAGACAGGAGCAGCCCTTTCTGAGCTGTGTCAAAAGCCTGAGTTTGCTCCTGGTGTTGGGATTCCACCATGTCCTTATATACCCATGTTTGTGCTTGCTCCACAATGGGAGGAGATTTTGTATCTCCTCCATTTTATTTATTTTCACTCTATTTAACTTATAATTAGCACAGAAAACTCTCTAGCTGGAGGGACAGGGAGAGAGCTGAATGCTCTCTCTGGCATCTCCAAGTCTTTAGTGGCTTGAGCTTCAAAACATCCTGTTCATTTAGGAAGTTATGGTGCTCATGTCTGAGGCATGATGGAAACAAAACAACTTGCCCAGATCAGACAGGAATTATTGGCAATGAGCTTTAGCCTAATGCTTTCCTGTCAGCCCTGTGCAGGGAATGTGAAACCTGCTTGGAGCAAGGGATGTAAGGTAGCAGAAGGAGGTTTCTCTGTGAGCAGACAGGATTCCTGGGGTCTCACCTAAGCCTAGATTATTTCTCTTCTGTTGAAGTTGATCACTGACTGAGCACCTGGGCAGTACCAGAAGCCCTGGTGTGACCTATGCAGGTTTATTTTCTGCAGCTGTGTGTCCAGCATGCAAGCCTCAGCTTGACAAGTCTGATTGACACAAAGGAGGGATCTCGTGCCTCTTGGGCTGTCATGGGTTTTGCAGCTACAAGTCATTGTGCTGGTGAAGTCTAATTTCATTGGCCTGCTGGTGCAAGCAGAGTCTGAAATCCTGGAATTTTCTCTTAATGTTGTAGTTATCACTACTGCCTTGTTTTTTAATACCAGTGTTGTTGCAGTGCTTTCTGTATGCTAATAAAATCATCTATTGTTTTAGCACTTTCCCTTCAGACCCCTCTGCATTGCTGTTGGCTGATCTCTATTACACAAGGCTGGCATTATGTGGCTGCCAGGAGCCCCTTTCCCAAAAGAACCTAATGGACTTGTTTGAGAAGTTGCATCCTAATATTTCCACTGGTGTTTCCAAGGTAATCTGCTGTTTTGAGCACATGCAAAGTAATTTGTATTTTAACAATCAAATATAAGTAAACTTAGTTAAATGATAAAGTCTGGAAGGAGAAGCATGATGAGACTGTAAAGCCATTGCTTCCATAGTGTCTGCTTAGACCTATGTCAATGGGGCATGAGTTAACAGAGGTTAACTGTTAGCCCTGTCAGCCTTGCCTCTTCCCTAGAGCTAAATCAGGGCAGGAGCATAATGCATTCACTCCTAATTGCTTTCTAGACTTCAGGAATTCATCTGTTTGTCAGCTCCAAGATGAACCCAGTGAAATCAGTGTGCTGTACTAGACATTAACCTCTCTGGAGGTGTGTATTTGTCAATCCATATTGCCTGACATATGCTTCTCCTTGGAATAGGTCCGGCTGTTGACGGTTCGAATTCTAAACCATTTTGATAATCCACCTTCTGCACAGATTGAGGTAGGGCTAAAGCTTTTCATTTAACATTTCAAAGCTATCTGTGTTTCATGTTTTGTGTGAAGTGTTGTTCACTTAGCAGAAACAAAATGTGTCTGGTAGAGGTGGTCTTCTGCTTTTGTCCTTTCACATTCCAGTCTTATTTCTTAGTCCCCCACCTCCTGGTGTTTTCAGATGTGTGCCTAAATGGTGAAAACCAGAGCAAGTCCTTTGACTTTGTTCTTTTGTCCAGAATGGCCGTGAGTCTGCGTAGTTTTTTGAAGTGCTTTTCAATGAGATAAAGGTACTCTAACAGAATTCATGTCACTTGTTTGTTCAGGGTGATGGCACAGGGGAATTCCAGCCATTATTTGCCATATTGCTCCAAGCAGAACTTGTGCCAGCGACAGTGAATGATTACAGAGAAAAACTTCTCCATTTGAGGAAACTAAGATGTGACATAGTGCAGCCTGCAATACCAAGTGGATCTTTACAGGAGGTAAGGATTTATTGTCAAAAAGCAGTTGTCACACTCCTTTATTCCAAGAGAATGTTCTTATTTCATCACATGGATTGCAGAGTTTTTAATGAGAGTGCATCAAAAAAGTCAATTAACTCTCAGATTAGATTTTAGAAAACTTACTTGTTAGTAGGGTTCACAGATCCCATTGTCCTCAGGAGCACTGTGTTTAGTAATACAACTGTGGTATCCAGATAAATGGCCCACAGTCAAATTAATCTGGGTTTGATGCCATGGAAAGGAAGGCAGATGATTGCAGGGAGAAACGAGATGTGAGCAAATTTAAACTCATGACCTTGCCATGTCCTCAATGTGGTTGAACATTGGTAGGGCTCTCACTGGCTGTTGGTGACCTCACTTCTGGATCTTGCTTCAGCAGGAAATTTTTTTATGCCTGTAATTGTTGAATGTCCTCTGCTGCTGAGCTAAAGGAAGCCTCACATCCATGAGGAAGGATTGTAGGTGACTCCTCCATGTAGCTCAGTGAGGAGCCAGCCTAGAGATCATGCCATTAGGCCTAGTGCAGTGAATACTCCTCTGGGCAAACTTTCATCTGTCTGAGGTCCCCCATTTTGCTATGGCAGCACTGAAGTTTGTGAGAGAGACAGTCCAGATCATCCGCTGAACTGGTTTTTCCATATTCGTGTTATTTATAGTTATAAGGTCTCAGTGTAGCTTACAGTAAATGGGTTCTAGATTTCCACATGAAGCTATGAGGAAGTAAATGGGTTCTAGATATTCCACATGAAGAAATTATTATGTATGTGACATCCTTCATCTCTTGTAGCACTCCTGAAAACTTCTTAGACCAGTTTCCTCTTTTAGAGAAAGAAAGGTTAGAGGAGCTTGGTTGGTCTTTAACTAGTGTTTTTTGCATCTCACAAGATGGTGTTGTGTCATTCTAGGTGCCTCTTCGGTATTTACTAGGAATGCTTTATATTAACTTCAGCCCTCTCTGGGATCCTGTAATTGAACTCATAACGTGAGTATATGCAGTTGGATGCTGTAATCTGTGGTTGTGTCACATTCCTTTCATTCTTCTGTGAACTGAAGCTGAGGTAAAAAATGTCCAGTTTGGAGAGATTTGTGCATGAGAACTTCATGTGAGATCTTCTGAAATTAATTTGATCTCTCAAATCTCAGCCTGTGTAGACTCTTCAGTTTACTTCCTGATTTTTTTTTTTTTTACTTTAAAGGGAACTTGCAACAAATACAGTCAAATAACATCAGAGTTTCAACAGGAGTTTTTAGTCAGAGTTAGCAGGATTTGATTTATGTTTCACAAATGCTTAAAGGAACAAGAAATCTCTCTGTTTCCTCATCTGCTAACTTTTCTGTCCTTACTGGAAAACCTCTAAATTGTACTAAAGAGTAGGGAAGTCTTAGCATGGTGAAAAAATAAGCGACTTCTTTCAGCATGACTTCATCTTCTTTTTTCCTCCCTTTGTTGTATGATTAAAAAGGATGGGATTTTCCTCTTCAAACCAGTGAATTAATTAAAGAAAAAAATTAAACCAGCTCTTCAAAAGATATGTCCATGTTAATTCTTCCTTTGATTCTATATGATTTGCTGTACAGAAGTCAGTAGAAAGCTTGAGAATATTTTTACTCAATTTGAGTTCATTTGAAGTCATGGAATACAACCAGATTATTTTAATAACAGTTGACATTTGGGATCCATGAGAAAAGGCAAGGAAGTGCTACAGCTGCATTGTGCAGATGTCCTGTTTCTGGACAGCCACATTAAAGCAGTGATCAAAGCCTTTGATTGTGGTGGTTGATAACTAGCTGAGTGACGCTTGCCTTTTCTTATCTTCCTTCTAATTTCATGCTGTATTCTGCTTTGTTAGTTCTCATGCAAAGGAAATGGAGAATAAACAGTTCTGGAAGGTCCTGTATGAACATTTGGAGAGGGCTGCTAGCTATGCTGGTAAGTCACCTATCCTAAGCATGGTTATCATAGCAACCCAGCTAAATGGTGAATTATGTGCCTGCTTTTCAAGTTCCCCAAATTTATGTGTGATGGGGGAATTCAGAGCCAGTACTGCTGTCATGTCCAGGTCAGGAGTGGAGTGACTTGTGAGGAAGCTGTGTCTCCTGTCCTAAACACCAAGCAGTAGCTGGAAAAGGCCACCTGCATTACAGGAGGGAGTGGCAGGTTGTTGGAAACCCTGCAGCAGTTTCATCTTCGCTTAAGGCTGGCACTGCTCAGACTGGTCAGGAGCAGTGACAAAACCTGTGTAATGGTGCAGACCATCTTCCTGCTCCGTGGAATTTCTGCACACAGTCCTTGTGTGTGCTCTTGAGGTTTACCTATGGGCATATACAATCTAATATTTCAATACAGAGTCACAAGTGTGCAGCCATTTGTGAACTTCCCTGTTACACAGGGGAACTGAGCCCAGTAGAGAAGTGCCAGGGTTGCAAGGCATCCTAGAACGCTTTCTAAGCAGTGTGTGTCTTTCAGGTCAGTGTTAAATACAGTTGTGTCTAAACAGGTGCATGTCACCAAATGTATTACTTTTGTAATGGGGGATGGATTCCTTGCTATTGGTGATGAAGTAACCTGAAAAGATTTTCTTATCTCTTCCGTAGAAATGGAGCTGCAAGATGAATTAGATGAACAGGAGGAGAGCATTGCTGAAACAGAATGTGAAAAGATGCCAGAAGGAGAGGTGGGGACTGTCTTTCTGGAGCAGCTGAGGAGTAGAACAGATTGCAGTGAACGGCTGGACCACACAAATTACAGGTTCCTACTTTGGAAAGCACTGGATAAGTTTCCAGACAGAGTGGAGCCACAGTCGAGGGAACTTTCCCCACTTCTCTTGAGATTCATTCGGTAAGGAAGATTTATTTTTCAGTTGAGTGGACACATTGCTTTCAATGTGTTGCTGAGCTTTAAGATGGGCTATCCCATTACAGACTTTATTTCTTGAATGACATGTCTGTTTCCAGTAGAGATAACCTTTTAATTGGACTGTGGATTCTGTTAGAAATGAAGCAGGCTGAAATGAAACTTACAGTAGTAGGTCTCTGCTGCTCATTCATTGACTTGACATTGTTACTCTCGTTACTCAGTTACAGAGTGATTTCAGTGGAAATGAAGTTCCTCTTTAATGAAAACACACTTTAGTTTGGAATCACAGAATACCAAAGTGTTTTTCCCCAGGATGGGGAAAATACTGATTTTGTTAGAGGCTGATTCAAATTCCTGCCCCTGGAGGAAAAGCAATGGTGTGCTTGCATATGTGTGCACGTATCAGACAGTATGATGGACATAATAAGATGTTACAATAAGAATGGTGAGGTTTTTAGTTGATGTTGTTGCCCTGAAACCTTGAGAAATGTTATGCTTCTAATTCCTTCCTTCTTTTTTTTAAACACAGAAATGAGTACTACCCAGCAGATTCCTTAGTGGCTCCATCTCAGGATCTCAGAAGGAAAATTAGTGGTACCATAGCAGCAAAACAAATACCCACTGAAGAGGTGAATGATGTTGCTATGGAGGAGGAGGAGGAGGAGGAAGAAGAAAAGGAAGAAGGGGAACCAATTAGTATAGGAGTACCAAAAAAGAAAACAAGAAGAGCTGCTGCTAAGTAAGTATTTTTAGTTTTCCCTTTTGCTCTCATGGAAAGGCAGATTCAGCAGCTCACATTGAGATACAAGCTGTGGTTTTGTATATATTATTTTTTCTTCTTTTGCTTGTGCTTCATCATTTCTCAGCGGATTACAAGTCAGAAATTCTGCCTGTACAGTACTAAAAATCCAAACACCTTGCCCAGGTTTTATCATTATCTCATTACCTGCTGACCTGTCTGTGGTGTGTTTTACTTAAGCAAAAAATGTGTAGTATTCTGAAGTTTCCAGAGACTCTTGTACCTGATTTCCCTGGCTTCTCTGTGCATATCTGTTAGTCTTTGAAAACTGTGGGCATTGCCAAACACTTCAAAAAATTAGATTATTTGTTTAGATATAGAATATTTGGATTCTGGTATAGAATATTGAGATATTTAGGTATAGAATATTGGGATTCTGCCATTTCCTACCCATTATAAATCTTGTCTTCTTAGGGACCAAGGTTTTTATTTGATAGACTGAAGCTGCATGTTGCTGAATGCCATTGTTGCAGTGCTGAATGCCTGAGAAAGTTGCTCTTTATATGAATTCTCCCCAGTGATGACCTCTGTCAAATATCCCTTACAAACACAGCACAAAGATTTATATTCTGACACTTCTTCTGCAAAGGATGGCCCTTGTAATGACAGAGAACTTCAAAATGTCGCCTTATATGTTGGAACAAGACAAGTATACAAGTATTTGATATGTGACCTAAAGTGCCATTTCATCCCAGGTGTCCTATGGGTGTTTCATATTTTTTCCCATATTCTGGCTTGTATCTGCAAGTTATCAGCAATTAAAATACAGTGACAGTCCAAGATATTTTGTTGTTTTCCCAGCCTCCATCTCAGAACATCCGTGCAGTGAAGTGGAAACATTAGCACCCGGTAGCTGTAACAAAGGCATGAAAGATTTACCGGGGGTGTGTTAATGAGTTGTGGAGTGACCTCCCTTCCCGGGTCAGGCCAGTGCCAGGGAGGACTCCCTTGTGGGGCTGCACTCTTTGTCCTGGGAGCACCTGCCCCAGGCCCCCTCTGGGATTCCTGGAAGGCATCCTACTCATCCCTTGTCTGTGCCCAGCCACGGAAGAGGGTGGCCCAGCTCAAGTGTCTGGAGGATTCAGTGTAAATTAGCAGCTGAATGAGGACAGCTTCTACCAGTTCCACAGCACACATGGTAGAGGAGATCTCACTTATCCTGGTCTTCTCTGTCCCTTTCCATGAGGAGGACGTGGGGCAGATGTGAGGTGACCCTGCCAGTGCTAGAGGAACTGACTCCCATCTGTCCCTGCAGCCCAGTGCTAAGTCCAGCACAGTCTGTGGCTGAATGCAGCCCATCACATTGGTAGGAGCAACATGGGCACCAGTTATGGACAAGTGAATAAACAAAGAGATAAATACAGAGTTTTGGTGTTCTAGGCTGGGTTGGCAGAGAGAAGTAAGTTGCATCCTGACTGTACCCCTTTCTTGTGAAAAAACTGAGCCTATCCAGTGCTGCTGAAGTAAAGGCGTTTTCTGTGCAGTGAAGTGATGGCTGGAAGGAGCTGCTTAGGGAGCAGGACACTTCTTGAGACGTCTGAAATAATGCTGAAGACTTGGGATCCTCTTGTGTTGTGTTTTGTTTTCTTTCTTGTTAATGAATTTTAACTTAATTTCCTCTTCATTTGTCTCCTGGATATTTTTTAAAAAAATCATTGCTTTGTTTTGCAGGCAACTAATAGCCCACTTACAAGTTTTCTCAAAATTCTCAAATCCTCGTGCATTGTTTTTGGAGCAGAAGTTGAATGCCTTGTATACCCAGGTGAGGCTATCTGCTTACTTTTAGAAATACTACTAATAAATCAACTCTTTCTTATTTGAGTGCCATGTCTAATACTGAGGAAAGCTGTCATTTTTTGATCTCAGCTGTGATAGCTGAAAAAGGAGCTGTCCTTGGGAGGACATTCTAACAGGCTTCACTTGAAATGAGCCCCTTGGGCAAAGACCTGCTTAAGATACCTGGCTTAGTTTGCCAGGCACTGGCAAACAGATCTGACAGCTGACAAGTAGTAGTCTTTGGCAAGGTGGAAGAGTGGCTGCAGAGTATATCTGTTTCACTTACACTTCATGCAGGATATGGGGAAGGATTTAGAATCCAAAATTTGGGGAAGATCTAAGGAGATTTGTCTTTGTCTATAGTGTTTTGTATACTAAGAGTATGGCCAGTATGTACAAGAGATTTTCAAGCATCATAAAAGGAATTTCTTCTTGAAGAATATTCAATTTGCTTGAGTCTAGGGATTTCCCTGAAAGAATTGTCAAAAATATGACTTCAAAGAGGGATTCTAATTCTTTATTTTGCAATCCTTAAAATGGTTTTGTTTTTTAATTTTTTAATTTTACAGGGTTGTGTTGGTTCCCAGTTTGTGGATTTGTTCAGGTCATTGGGGTTTGCTCTCTTTGTTCCTACTTTGTTTTCTGAGACTGTGGGTGTTGAAAGCTTCATTCCTTGGTCCCTGAATTTGACAATCTCTAGTAGACATCCACTCTGTTTCAGTCTATCTTGAAGAATTGCTTAGAAAAACAGTTGATCGATGTATTTGCTTGCCTGTGTTCTTAGCAAAATATTGGGCAGTCGTGTAAAGGTCACATCACTGTGGGAAGAACAGCCTGGCACAAGAAGATTATTTCATCACTTACTGTTTGCATTTCTGTGTCTTAGTACATGCATTGTCACGGCTGGTGTGTCCATCTGGCATAGGGACGTCATGGCAAAGTGACCTCTGATGACACTTGCTGTGCTATTTAGTAGGAAACTGTAGAACTGATGAAGATGCAGCCTGGGGAAATGATCTGTATTTCTCAACCTCTTTTCCCTGTCCTAATGAATCTCAGAATCACAGAATATGCTGAGTTGGAACAGATCCATCAGGATCATTGAGTCCAGTTCCTGGCCCTGCGCAGGACACCCCAAGAATCAACCATGTGCCTGAGTGCATTGTGCAAACAGTTCTTTAACTCAGGTAGTCTTGGTGCTGTGACCACCCCTTGGTGTTGTTTAGTGCCTAGGTTATGAAGAGTCATCTTCAAGAGAGGCCAAGTCTCACTGAGACCTTTGCATACCAAGTCTTCCAAGTAGTTTGTGTTTGTCACAGGAAAGAAATACAGATCTCTTGGAATGGTTTGGGTAGTCTGCTTTTTAATCCAGTCTTAGATACACAGCGGATAACTGTGATAGTAAATTGATGATAAATGCAAACTCATGATGGTCCAAAAGACATCTATGAAAAACATAATATTATAACTATTCTATGTAGGTAGGAAGGAAAAGTATATATGAACTGTCAGCAGCCAGGCCCCTTTTTATGAGTGGAAGTTGTGCATGTACATCTTGGCTTTTTAATGGCAACACATACATTCTGCTTCCATTTTAATAAGCTAGTCCAAAACCTGCTTGAGCCTGTAGCCTTTGGGTTGTTTCACTATTTTCAGTAAACATTTCTACTTCCTAGATAGGGACTCATTTTCTTTCATTTGTTATTTGCAGTTACTGTCTCATCAAGACCAGAATGTACAGAGAATAGCTCTTGACTGTATAATGACATACAAGCATCCTCATCTACTGCCATACAGGTAAAAGCTTTTATTTATTTTTTTATTTATTTATTTATTTATTATTTTAGCATTGGTGAATTAGCCTGCTATCATATCAGAAGCCTGCTTTGGGGTCAGTTTTATTTGGGGTCCTGTATTTGTTGAAGACGTATATTTAACGTTTCATTTTAGTCAGCTGTATGTTTTGTATCTAAGAGAGGAAATCAGATCTTGTGGTTGATCAGTGTCTCTTTTTTGTTTAGAGAAAAATAGCAACACTTTCATTCTGTACCAGGATAGTGTCAGTAGTGTTAGTAGTTCCATCATTTTCGAAGATGTCTTTTGTACTGATGATTTATAACCACCCAAAGAAAGTGACAGCGTAACACTGTAGTTTAGAGTTAAATAATTTCCTTGGAATACATCCAGGACTTACTTGTCTACATCATTAGCTTGAACTTACTAGCTTTTAAAATATTTTTTTAAATAAAAGAGTGAAAAAGTAGTACTTTAATATTTTGTATACAGCAAGGATACATAGGTTGGTAATTAGATATAGATGCATTTGTGTGTGTATCTGTCTATTTGTATAACCCTACCTGCTCTCAAATAATGTTTATTACTCTCAGGGAGAACTTGCAAAGGCTACTGGAGGACAAGAGCTTTAAAGAAGAGATAGTCCATTTCAGTATTTCTGAGGAGACCACGGTAGTAAAAACAGAGCATCGACCAGATCTCATCCCTGTTCTTATGAGGTGTGTTCTCAAGTGTGAGTTCAAAAGCTTCATGGCAGAGTACCATGAGCAGAGAGATGTAATGCTGCTTCTCATTTTGAATAATTGAGATAAACCCATGCTTAATGCTATAGTTTGATTACTTAGTTTGTGATATTCTGTATGGTTTTCTTATTAACACATTTATATAATGTGTTATGCAAATGGTGTTTTCTTTAAAAACAACATTTTGGCATATACTGTTTCTACTAAGGATTGCAGAGAACTGTGAGGACATTTCAGTTCATTGAGTGTTGCCAGCTATTTGCAGTGATGTGAATTGTCCTGCAAGGTAACCAGTTTTATACCTAAAGTTTCCAGCAGAGCTTCCATTGTAGAAGCAGAAGCTGATCTTTCACTAGGATGTTTTTGGGCAATATGTAGTAGTTCAGTGGAGAACCTGAAGGGAGAACTTTCACTAGAGAATATTTTTAAACTGAGTTTCTCCTGCAGAATAAGAGGCTGGAAAACAGATGGCTTGCTGAAAGCTAATGCAATCTCTTTCTGGTTCTTGAAGAATTCTCTATGGCAGAATGAGAAACAAAACAGGGAGCAAAACACAGGGCAAGTCTTCAGCGAGCACTCGCATGTCGATCGTTCTGCGATTTCTGGCCGGCTCGCTGCCAGAAGAGATCCGGATGTTCTTGGATCTGCTCTTTGAAGCTGTGAAGCAATTCAGTAATGGTAGGTAGGCTATAGAAGCTGGGGGTGTGATATGTCCTGACTGTAGAGATGTGGGAGGTTAAATAGGCTTAGTACCGTTATGTGCTTCAGTTTGTCTCTTAACCATGCCTTGAAGGGATGAAAGTAAACCCTTGGTAAGGACTAGGTTTCCCCTAAGTTTCTCCTTACAAAGCATGATTGCTCTGTTTTACATGTCCAAGGTCAGAAAAGCTGAACAACTTGCCACAACTGTGCAAATAAGTTGTAGCAGGCCAGGAGTGGATAGTGGCTGGGATCATAGGCTAGCCTGAGTATCAGGGCAGTAAAGAGAGCTTGTAAAGTGCTCTGATTCTGTAGAAGTGGGAGACATCTAAATATCAGAGAGATGGAGAAACTGTTCTTATTTAAAAATCTGATTGTGAGGATCTGTAATTTAGGGCCAAATTCCACTATTTTTCACTGAGAAATTATTCTTGGTAGTGGGTTTCTCCATGGTGCTTCCCTAGGTAATTTGCTGTTCCTTTGCCTATCACAGGGCCTTGCCAGACTGCAGTCCTTCAAAGTATGTCAGAGTTGGATTTAGCTAAAGTCCTGCCTCTTGGGCGTCAGCATAGCCTCTTCAATGGTCTTGAGGTTGTGTTGAAAAACATGGGACATTTGATCCAGCAATACCTGCCTGAAATTCTACAGATTCTGCTCTGCATGACTGCAGTGGTATCCTGCATCCTCCAGCAAAGAGAGAAGGTACAGTATGTGCAAACAATATACAAACATGTAAATTAAGTTTCTTTCTCTCCTCCTCTGAGCTTACACATATAGACAGAGCTTTAGTGATTCAGATCAATAAATTCAGCTTTATTGATAAGTTGAATGCCATTGTGGAGTGAAGCTTAGCAATTAGAAGTCTGTCAAAATAGAGGCCTCTGGTACTTGTCTGAAAGTGCTACAGGGCTCAAGCAGTGTAGGCAGGGCTCAAGCAGTGCAGGATTTAATGTACTTAGAAAACCGATTTGAACTGTGTTTTTGTTTGAACTACTGAAGAAAGAGTTGGAGGTGATCTCTGTGCATTGTTCCTACCTGTTTTTTGGAGAGATGGGCATGAGAGAGAGATAAATGTTCTGCTGTAAGCATGTAACAAGATTTTATGGCTGAAAGTTGAAATTTGCCATAAAGATGGAGTGTCTTGGCAGTAAGGATAAAACATTTGAGCTGGGGAAGGAGAGGTTTAAAGTTCCTTGCCTGAAGACATTTGAGCTAAGCTTGTCCATGAGGTGTTTTGTTGCAGTGCTAGACCTCAGAGGAGCTCAGCATTGTGGATGATCACAGTGATTATCAGCCCTTTGTGTCTCCTGTCATGGGACACAGGAGGGACATGACTACCAGCCTTGCTTTCAGCACACTAGAAGCATCTTCAGCTCTGTGTCAGGAGTCATACTAATCCCTTGTTACCATTTGGGTCTTAGCCAGGTACCTGCAGAGCAGTGGAAATGATTTTTTCCCTTGCTGAGCAATGGCTGTACATGCAGAAGGGGTCAGGTGCGAAAAACATCCTGTTAAAGATTGGTTGCACCTGAAGGTGGGGCATGTTGGTTTATTGCTGCCCTGTATGCAGGGAGGCAGCACAGACATCCCTGAGCTCTAGTCCAGCTACTTGGGGTCTCTTGGCAGCTGCTCAGAAAATGTAACACTGAGCCAGGCTTTTCTGTCTTCTTGGTGCTGGTGCAGAGCCTGCTCATGTATTAGGTGGGAAACAAGCAAACTGCACAGTCATCATCATCACTGTGGTGTTGCAAGGTGTTAGGAGATGATGGCCTGAGCAAGTGGGAATGAATGTTTTGTCACCATGAGCATGTTCTTGCAAAGACCCAGCTGTGAGCATTTGAGGTTAGAACTTGCTTCGAAAAAAATCTATCAAACAAGCAAATCCTTGCAATAGGCAGTATTCAAGGTCTCATAGTTGCCTGCAGGCTGCGCAGAACCTGGTAACTGTCTTAATTTACAAAGAAGATGAGCAAATTGGAGGACGTCAGCATCCCACAGTCTGACTTCAGCAGCGCATTGCATATGCCTGCATGTTTTCAATGAGAACAGGAGACAGGAGTTCTAAAAGCTGCTTCACTAACTGCTAGGAAAGCCACATTTTGCCAGAGTTGCTACAGTAATTCTGTCATGGTTGTGTAATATCAGGATTGACAGTCTGTTGTTTGTCTGAACTTAATTTAGCACTTCATTAGCCCAGGGGCTGTTAAAAGCTCAAGTAAGAGTGTGAGAAATCTGTTTATCTTGACTAATAATTAGAAGACATTCTTGGAGTTTGAGAGTAATTTATTGCAGACTGATACTGCCTGGAGAGTTAAACATCAACTTTGACCACTTTAAGACAAGTTATTAATTTACCATTTGTGGATGCTGTGGGACAGAGAGAGAGAAATGCTTACCATTTCCCATAATCAAATGCTTACCAATGTCCCATAGCATCCACAACCATTTCCTACTGATTGTGTTCACTGTTGAGTTTCTTTGTCCTCTCAAAGGCTTGATCTCAGAGAACTCATGGTGATTGGATAGTGTGAAACCGAAAATGACTTCACTTGGAGGTTGCCATTAGCAATAGTATCCTGGTTTGTGCTTTCTTTGGGCTTTCAAACAGCTCATTTGCCACCTGATTGCACTCCATTGTACACTTTCAGCATAGCTCGGGAGGTCCTGTTGCAAGAGCTTGATCAGTTCCTTCCACCATCTCCTCTTTGTCTTTTTTAATTGTGATTTTATATTCTTGGATCCTCTTGTGGTGGATCATGAAATGGGGACCCAAAAGAGTTCCAATATCAGACAGTGGCTTTCATCTGCTCTCATGTGGCTTTGTTGTTTCTGAGGCTGAAGTTCATTACCTCTGCACTGTGGAACTACTTCTTGTGCTCATGGCTGTGAGCTGCATTGCACAGTATGGAAATAATTTAGGTTACTCAGGTCAAGACTCCTCTCAGGGAGGAGAGTCAGAATGCAGCTCTGCGTGAATTCCCTTACTGAAATGTTTTTCGAAAGAAAGGCTATGGAACATAGTCACTAAATGGGTACAGGAAGCACCTTTCTGTAACAAAATGCTATAGCCCCCACCCTACTCCACTGGAAGACATAATTCACATTCTTTCCTTCTCTGTCCGCCCCCCCCCCCCCCGCTTCGTCTGTTGATTTCTTCCCAGAAGATCTCAGTGTACAAAGTACAACTTCACTTTGAAGAGGTGATTTCCGTCCTTTCAAGTGTAAAACAGAATTGTTTAAGTGTCAGTGTTGGAAATCTAGTTAATTGCAGTGTAGCTTTCTGCATTGCATCCAAAAGGGGCAGATGCTACAGGGTTAAACCTATAAGCATGGACCTTTTATGACCTGAAGGAGTCCTGTGTAACTGACTCGGTGCAGGAACAGGCAGGCCCCTTCTAGAAACAATTAGGTCAGCTCTGAGGTGTACATTGCTACTGTGAACAAGTTACAAGAGAAAACAAAGGTTTCTGCAAAGAATGTGTCTGGATGTGGTCAGTCAATTGCTGGTTTAATTTCAGAGCAAATAGTTGGTAGTTGTTCTGCCAAGGTCTTACTGGGTTGGGTTTTTTGTTGGTTTTCATTACAGGTCCAACCTAGGTTGATTAATCCACTGAAGAATCTGAGACGTCTTGGTCTCAAGCTTGTGGCAGAGTTTTTTTCTGATTATGAGACCTACAGCTTTAGTGTGGAAGAGATTGATGCAGTTTTCCATGCTGTGGTATGGCCTCAGGTAAGTATTTCTTGTTTTTCCAAATAACTTGTTTGAAACATGTACCATGCAGAAAACTCCAGTTCTACTCCAGTCCATCATGTCAGCTCTGTCCATCGCTAGAGTGGATGTGGCCTTGGACAGGTTGTGGCATCCCAGTGTCTGTGCAAGGCCAGCTTCTTGGCTCTTCGCTGATTAGTCCTGGAATAATCAAGTCACAGATTAAAGTACAAATTAATTCATCTGAATAAAATGGATGCCATTTCTTTGTTCTTTAACCACAGAAGCAGACTTCTTCCCTAGATGCTTCAAGGAAGCTAAATAATACGAGTCATTTCTAGGTGTACTTTGCTACTTTTCTGTGTGACAGTTGTTGGTTAGGGGACTGCAGAACAAAAGCTGCTGCAGGAAAGGAAGGACCCAGGAGAGTCTGTCAGTGGGCTAAGTGGTCTTGAACCTGCTTGCCAGGAGTTCCATGTGAGTACAGTGACAAAGCACAGGCATGTGGCTTTTATCAGAGAAATTCAGATCACCTCTGAGCTTGGAAAATGCACTGCTGTACGATGAAGAGAGAACACAGGATTTAAAATTAAATTATATTGTCTTTGTCAGGGCAGTGGCTGTGGGGTTGTCAGGGAGTGCCTGTACCAGCTGCTGGGTTGTCTCTGCTCTAAAATCAAGTTGTGTCCATGAAAGGTTAACTGAGTAAGAGGGGCTGACTGCCTGTGTGCTCTTCCATAGAGGCTTTTAAGGTATCCAAATGCCCAACTTCCCTGCAGCAGAAAAGCCTGTTAAAGAGCACTGGTCTAGTTTGTGAAACAACAGAGCTGCTTCTCTAGACATTGTGTTTGTTTACTCCTACAGTGTTTCTCTTCTCTACCAGTAACAATATGTGATGTATAGTATGGTTATGTGGACAAACAGTAGGTAAAAAGTACCAGGCAGTGCATATAGCTCTGTATTGCCCTGGGCAATGGGGAAATGCATGTTCCTGGTTTGTCCATGGAGTCTTCTTACAGCTGGGGTGCTACGTGGGAAAAGCAGTGAACATTTATTGCAGTTCCAGAGCAGTTCAGGCTATTGCAGTTCCAGGCAGTCAGCAAAGCACTTAAAGCTTTCATGGAGCACAGTGCTTGCAAATTCTGAGTAACTCTGAACAAGGTGTACTTTTGTTACTAAATAGTTAGAATGCCTCTTGTCCTTGCATATGTCAGGAAGACAGATGGTTTTGAAGCTTGGATGGTAGTACGATCCAGAAGCTCCCTCTGGAGTCTTTTCTGGTGAACTTCATGAGGATTTGGTTTTGGCAAAAGAATAGTTTTGACTTGTGTGCTTTCCTTTTTTAAAACTACAGAACTGAGGTGTGTAAAACTGATGGAGAGGGCAAATTGGTTTAAGCCTGTTGAACCTGCAGTTGGAGTTTGCTGTTGTTCATAGCCCAGGATTTTGCTGCAGAGACTTGTTAGCAGCAACACAACCCCAACACAGGTGGGGTTGTTTTGGATGCAGAACCCTGTGAGGTGATCCTACCCCAATAAGATTTCCAGCCTCTCCAGTGAGGCTGTGGAGATACAGACCAGGTGCTGCAGGCAGGGCATAGGAAGTGTGGGAGGAGTGAGTTTTGGGTGCTGTGCTTGAGATTTTCTAGGTATGTCTGGGAGAGTTATAAGCCTCTGTGGCAAATGTGAGGTGTTGTGGGAATCTAGTTTCAAGAGAAGGCAAAAATGGTAGCTGGAATACTGTATAAACAGAAGTGAAATTATCTAAGAGTCATTTGACAAATATTGAAGAAGTTGGAAAATTGCCTTATAAAAGGTTGAAATTACTTTATAAAAAAGGTAAACTGTAGAATGTGAGGTCTTTGCTAGAGAGGACGTTTTCAAGTGGCTTTACTTACTTGTGTTGCATTGGTATCTGATTTTTCTCTCCTTTAGGTCTGCAGATTGGCTTCAGAGAGTCAGTATTCTCCAACTTTTCTGCTCAAACTCATTCACACCTGGAGTAAGAACCCCAGGTAAGTGTTCTTCTGGCAAAGAAGCCTAAGTACTTCTGAATACATAAAACTCAAGGAAGAAAGAGCACACTAACAGGCTATGAATAATTGTGTCCAAACCTGTATTTTCTTTTTCCATTAGACTCTAATTCTTTTGATAGCAGTCAAAGCAGCTGGGAAGCTTTCCAGTTTATGCAAGAACTCACTTTTTTAATAGGCTACTTTTTCCATGTATTAATAACTGAGAACATATGCAGCCCAAACTGAACTCACAGGTGAGGAGGAGATCTGATTTCTGAGGGATATATTTGTCTTGACCAATGACTTCTTAGTCTTGTGAGACGGGAAGTCAGTTTTACCATATATAATTACGTTCATATTTTTAGAGTCTCTATTACTTTCTATTTTATGAAAGAGTATGGGCAAGTTCAGCACAGAATCCGTGACTGAGAATCTGTTACTGAAAGTTGTAAAAGAGCTTTTTTTGATTGTGAGAAGTTCCAGCTCAACGGTCTTGAGTGATTTTTGCCTCTTCCTCAGACTCACTGTTTTTCCTTTGCTAAAGTACCAGGTGTTTCTTTTGAGACACCTCATTGGTAGGCATGAAGATGTTATGCACAAACTTCTGTTAAAAATGATGTTGCATCACTAGGTTAGGAGCAGACTAAGAGGAGACTCAGGCTGTGGAGAAAGGATTAGAAAAGGGACTTGATAACCTCTCAACCTCCATTCATTGTATTTTTGATGATGCTGTTCTAGTTTTTGTGCACTTTTTTCTTGGTTGAAATGGAAGACCATTTCAAGAGAAGTCATTATTTTTTGTGACTTCTCGCACAGAAGAATTGTAAGCTGAAAATTCTGAACCTAATTTTCAGTGAACCTTTTTATAATCTTTCAGGTATTTCCCTTTGCTGGCCAAGCAGCAGCCAGATCATCCAGAGAGTGATATACTGACAAATGTTTTTGCTGTGCTGTCAGCCAAGAATCTGTCTGAGGCCACATCCAGCCTTGTGATGGACATTGCTGACAGCCTTCTCAACAGCCCAAATTTTGAACCCACGGAGCAGGTTTCCAGTCTGAGCGTGACTGACTGTGTTGTCATGGCCACTGGAGACGTGACAGAAGGTATGCCTGCCTGAGAGTTCTCAGAGACCTGTTGGGTGCTTTAGATGGAGGTGTTAGATTATGGTGAGGCTGTCTAAGAATACTGGGGAAGAGGACCTCCCAGCAGAAATGGAAACATCAATGTACAAACTTGTCTTGTGCTCAAGAATTGTAAAGTCCTGCTTGCTTCGTGACTGATGAAGTCCACGTTAGAGTGTCAGAGTCCTGAGCACAGAGATTCCTTATGAAGAGAGCAATGTTGACCTGTTCTGTGTGTGAAGCTTTGACTGATACAAGTTCAAGAACTGCATTGCTGACTTGGCTCTGTGCCTAACACCAGGCTTTATATAAAGGCCCCGTTCCTGAATGCACATGATCCTGTATCACTTTTATGTTTAGTCTGTGCTCCCTGACTGGGAAGACCTGGCATCTTTGAGAGTTAATAGACAGAACAGTAGTGTGCTGTGTTTGATGCTGTAGAGACAGCATCAGTGTGCTGCTTTCACCTGCAACACTCAAAACTAGTGGAAAGGAGCGTGTGCCCTTGTTATGGCAGCTTTCATTTTACACAGGAGGTCAGTGGTGGAATAAAAAAACCACATCTACAAATGCTCCAGTCATTTTAGATGTTGGTACTGTAGAAGAATGTCCTTGGTGCCTTCTAATAAGCCTACATATATGAGGGCTGTTACTGAAATCTATGATGAGAGTGGTGTGTGCTTGCTTTGAGCCCATCTCAGACACGTTAGACTTGGTCTCAGCAAGTGCTGGTGCTTCTTCCCAGCCACCAGCTGCCCTGCATGTTTATAGCTCCCATTTACTAATGAAATCTCCCTTATCCTAATTTCCCCTTTGTATAGGGTTGGATCTCCCTTCTGTTTCTTGCAGCAGAGTTTCTTGGGTGTTGTTAACTGTTGTATCTCTTACAGAGCCCCTCAGCCTAGGTTGCCAGTTGGTCCTGCCTCATGTTCCTGCCATACTTCAGTACTTCAGCAAAACAATGTTAAGTGTGGAGAAGGTGAAAAAGAAGAAGTACAGAGCTCAAGTCAGCAAAGAGCTGAGTATACTTTCCAAGTAAGTGATTCTTAGAGCCTGAAACAGTTAAAAAGCTGGAAGGAGGGAGGAAGAAAGAGGCTTATTATAATAGTTTCCAAATTAAAAAACACTGTGTCTCAACTTTTTAAAATTTGCAACTGTTGTAAATAGCTGCATCTGTCATTGACCTTGCTATTTGCTGGTTATTGAGGTGATAAGTTTTCAGAAGTTGATTCTAGCTGATTTTGTTGCTGGTACTCAAACCTAATATCTCTTGAGGTTAGAGAAAAGTGCAGAAATGTCTGCAGTCATGTGGAACTGAATGCTTAGACTGGGACTGTGAATTTGGTAGGTATGCTCTGTTAGCCTGGATAGGCTGACAAAGCCTTGTGAAATGACATTAGTGCTGACAGACTTCTTTGCTCTGTACTGGTGATTGAAATTATATAAAAGAGTAAATTACCCTGTCCAATTCTGCAGGATCAGCAAATTCATACAAGAAAAGAGCCAGAATTCAGTGCTTGTGAGCCTTCTCATCCCTTTCCTTTATCAGACTAACATGGAGCAGGTAGGTAAAAATTATTTCCTCGCCCCTACTAAGCATATGATTTTATTTTAATCAAGTATATTTGTTTGTTTAAAAGTCATGTACATGCCATTTCTCATTATCAGCCTGCAATCAAGTCTTCACATGTTTGTAGTCTGTTCAGAACGCAGTGCCACTGTGTGTTGATGTGCACTACTCACCCAGAGGTGCCAGTGCCCAGACTGATTCTGTTCCCCCTTGTCATGGGGAAGGTCTGCAGAAGTTATAATGCAGTCTTTACCTTCTTTGACACTGTAGCCAATCCACCAAATTGCTTGCAGTGTTTGCAATAGTTGCTCTTCTTCACTGTGGATTTTATGCACCCCAAAGCCACAGGGTCTGGACAGCAATGTGAATTTATGTGGTTGAGTATGTGGTGTGTGTGGTGTACTGGGCAGTGCTGCATTAGTCTGCTGCTGGATGAAAGGCAAAGGCAAACCATATACAGTACTATTTTGGGGGTTTAAATCAGTGAATCATTAGGGCCCCACATGTGATTGCTGTTGAGGGAGCTCATACAAGAGCTTTACTGTGCAGTGGCCAGGCCCTCTCACTGGAGATACTCAAGAACTGTCTGGATGCAGTCCTGTGCCAGGTGCTCTGGAATGACCCTGCTTGAGCAGGGAGGTTGGACCAAATTGACCTCTGTGGTCCTTTCCAACCTGACCCATTCTGTGAAGTGTATGGTGCTGTTAATGTTCATCTCACATATTCAAGAAAGACTGCTTTTTAAAGCTCTGTTAGTTCTCCTGACCTTCGAGTCATGAGGAAAGACACATAAAAGAAGCCTTTGTCGTGCTGACAGTCATCTCTTAACACTGTATTGTTTCTAATTGAGAGGCTGCAAGTACTTCTGAGAGATTTGATGATTGCATTGTGTCCTTCTAATTCTTTGTTCTCCTTCAGTATCTCTGATCTGAATGAAGTACAGCAACGTGCACTTCGTGTCTTGAAATATGTCCCAAGGAAATGAAATAATCTTGTGAGTTCTCAGTAGTGATTGAGAGTTATGTGTCTCTTTCAGGGTACCCAAATTGACATTCTGGAGACGGTGCAGAACTTGCTGAGGCATTGCTCAAACCCTACAAGCTTTCTCAAACCACTGGCAAAGCTTTTTTCTGTCATCCAGAACAAACTGTCTCGAAATAAGTTGTGCTTGGTATTTCAGGTATTGCATTTCTACATCTTTCTATGCTTTTTTTTTAATTTGCTCTAAGAGATCAAGAACAAAGTAATAGCAGTATTTATCTTTGTGCATAAATTGAAAAACCTTTTTACTCTACTTCTTGTTTGAAGTGAAAATAACAGAATTCTATGTGATAGAAATGAATGAGCTGCACAAAGGTTTGTGAAAGTTTTGGCTTACAGCCTGGTTGATGTGAACCTCGCCAAAGATCTTTAGTGTAAGAGAAGCCGAGCAAAGCACTTAAACTGCAACAAATCCTGCATGTTGATGAAATTAGAATGGATTTCAGTATCCTGAAGACAATTTTTGTTTGTATTCTTCTCTCACAGTTTATAGTAGGATATTCTGTATTACTTTGAAGTGACTTATATAAATTCTTAGCAGTAAAACACGGGAAACATACAGTGTAGATATTTGGAAACTTAGGACTTAAAACACATATCCTCCAACTTACATGAGAAAGGCTCTTATGGAGATTCTAACAGGAGAAAGGCTAATGCTGCTGCTTTATTTATTTTTTGTCTGAAGTGGTAAAGTCTTGAGTTATCCAAATTTTTAACAACTATAAAAGTTAACTGGGTTTTTATGTTTTTTAGACTTTATCTGACTTGGATGCTAAGTTGAAGTACATTACTGATGTTGTTAAGGTATGCACAGTTTTTCTCTCTGCTCCCTTTTTCCCCCAGTATGGTGTGATCACATTTCTGTCATTTTTCATTAACAACTTGTTGCTCTGTCTTAGCTGAATGCCTTTGATCAGCGACATCTGGATGATATCGACTTCGATGTGCGTCTGTCAGCATTTCAGTCAATCACAGCCCACATCAAGGAAATGCAAACAGTGGATACTGACTTCCTCATCCCTGTTATGCACAACTGCTTCTACACCATCCAGGTTGGCTGAATGTTCCTTCCCTTGCTACATGCACCATGTGTCCCTGATGAATCTAACTTTCAACTTACTTCCATTGGCTGTTTTTTGGCACCACATAACATTCAGAAAGTATCTTTAGGTATTCTTACAAACATGTTTTTGAAGTTTTGTCTGTTCACTTTTTCATCTGTGTGTCCCAAAAGGCAAACACAGTGCAGCACAACTTTCTGTCAGTGAGCAATGGAACTGTTTGGTCATTTGTACTGGATAAAAGGCACATTACAGGATTGGAAGGCTGATTTTGGTTTGTTGCAGCATGTTCTGGTTGTGTGGGTCTGCTGGTAAATGTAAAGGGTTTTTTCCTGATAGGTAGGTTGGGCATTAATTTGGGACTAGAACTTCTGTAGGAAAGCTCTCAATAGTTACTGAGTCTCTACAGGACTCGCTGTGTTGTATCCAGTGGTGCTGTTCTGTTCCAGCTTTTGGGTAGGGAAAGGTGTCACAGCCAGACTCATGTGGTGCCATTTATTCATCCTCTCAGCTCGGGGACATGGCTCTCAGTGACAATGCAAGCCTCTGCTTGACCAGTCTCATCCACCGACTGGCAGAGATCAGCCACACAGAAGATGAGTACAAGGAGCTAATCCAGCACACTCTCCTGGAGTCTGTGAGAAGGGGTCTGAAGAGTAAGACTGAGGTAAGGCAGTGGTGTCTGATCACACATTTCCAGCTATCTTCATGAGATGTTTTTTGGGTGAGTTCTCAAAATCCTCTACTTGGATAAGAAGTGCAGGTACCCACTGTAAACGTACCCTTAATTTGAAACCTTATAAAATTGTAAAATATTATAGAAATTAACTGTGTTTCCCTGCTGTTGCTTGGCTTTTCTTAGTTGAAACTCGTTTTTTTGGAAGGGAGGCGTTAATTTATATGCAGGCCATAATGGGTGCATTTGTTGTTACCAAGAATTAGGACGTTTGACTGAAACACTTGTAAATGACAGCACTGCTGTTCTCAGGAGTGTGTAGCAGCCTCTCCAAGGGATACTTACCATTCACTGCTTGCTATTTTTAGAGCATCCAGCAGGACTACACATCACTGCTTTCCTGCCTCATTCAGACATTCCCAACAAATCCTGAATTCCAGGATTTGGTCCAGCTGACCAACCGCCATGATCCTGACATGGACTTCTTTGAGAACATGAAACACATGCAGGTAAAAGACAGCAGGCATTTCTTAGTGCCTCTCTTCCCCTGCCAAGCAAAAGCATCTTACTGTGAGGGGATGTTTTGCAAAGCATCTGTGTGTTGTCTGCAGAGAAATTGAACCTGTGTCATTAGATACTGTTACAAAAAAGAGGGATATAGACATGATAAGAAGTGATTGAGAATCAAAGTCATGTTTCTGTCTATAAATGTATTTGGTTTATGGTAGCCCACAGTCAGCAGTATCCTGAAGATTCCTCTGACAGAGACATGGAATGGGTCTCTGTTTTTTCTGGCCTGCTCCCTGCCTCTCTCAGTCTGGAGGCTCTGCAGCCCCTTCCCATTCATTAACCTTAGCAATATAAATGTTACACAAAGCCTGGTTTTTCTTGCAGTATGAAAATAAATTTCTTCTGCTTTCAGAGATGCAATCTGAGAGAGTCTTTGCTTTATCTGTAGTTATATGCAAAGTTGTAAGTTCTTAACTTGTAATTTTCTCTGATCTTTGCATTTAATTGCAGCAGCTGCTGTTTGCAGTTGCCTCCCTTGTCTAACACCTCAAGATAGCACAGTCTTATAATTATGAATCCACAATGCCATTGACTTGGAATATCTGTTGAGGCAAAAGGCTAGTGAAAGCCCAGAGATTTAAGGAAAAAGGCATGTCTTAGAAATGACTGTAATATGTTTACGCCATTACCTAAAACTGGGACATTTTCATAACTGCAGGCTGTAGGTGCTCTCTCATGCTAGCTGTGACTCAAGCACCACCTCATTCACTCTCTCCCATGTGACATGTCTCAGATCCACAGGAGAGCACGAGCTCTGAGGAAACTGGCAAAGCAGCTCACTGAAGAAAAGCTTGTGCTGTCTTCTAAATCCCTGCAGAACTACATCATGCCTTATGCTACAACTGCAATTTTCAGTGAAAAAATGCTTAAGGTAGGCTCTTGCAATTGAATGCATCTACTTGAATATTTTCACATTTCTTATATAGCATTTCCCTTAAAAACCTAACCCCCTTAGACAGCTGATATGTTTGTGCAGTGGGTGTCTCTATTGTAGATAAAAGTGCTGTGCTGGTATTGCTGGCAGAAAGAGGATTTGGAAGGTGCAGAAGCAGTCTGGGCCCAGTCCTGTATCTGCTAAAGCCATCCTGCTTTTAAAAGGTTGATCTCTTAACTGTTTGAGTTAGGGTTTTTTGTTTTGTTTTAATTTTTACTTGGGGTTTTATTTGCCTTTATTTTTTTAATCAGCTTCTTATTTTCTTCCCTCTGCCTCCAAACTTTTGTCTTCCTGTTTAGTTGTGATACTCTTTGACAGTAGACTGTGGGAATATAGTCTGCATCTAGTAACAGAGGTGGGAATAAATACAGTTTTCTCTGGATTTAGAGAGAAACGGCAGGAATTGGCTGGAAACATCTGAAATCAATAGCAGCTTTGTAATTAAAATTTGAAGGCTGACATTTTTTTAGTCACTTTCACGTTCAGTGAAATTACTTGTAGTATCAGTGTGGATAGACTTTCCACCTGTGGCTTTTAAAAGCCAGGTTTCACACTTCTGTAGTTCCCTGCACACTTACCAGGAGAACAGCAGACCTGCTTCTATCAAGTGAAGTAAATGTCTAATTTGCTTACTGTCAGAAATGTTCCTCTGAAGCTGAAACAATTAGAGCTCAGGCACAGGACCCAGCCCCTGCAGCAGTGCAGTCTGTACCCCTCAGTAGAGTGACTGAGTAGCTCTTTGATTAGAGGGCAGTAAAATGTGTGGATTGAAACTTTGATAAAGAAATAGACATTTTATTTCACATCTGAAATGGGTTTATAGTTGACCAGCAATGTGCCATGTGTTTGTGGTTGGATGCCTTAACTGGTTCTTGTTCTTAGTTCTTAGCACAAGTGAGCCCATAGGTTTAAGTATGTGAGAAAGGTTAAATGTGCAGAATAATTTGGAGGAAGTGGGTCTGGAGATCTGCTTGATAGACTATGATTTTTTTTTTTCCTAACTTGATGCTCAGGAGGAGATGTAAAAATACTGAATCCCAGCATCCCCACTAGACTAGACATTACTTCTGTCTTTTGTTGCTTTGGATGAAGAATGCTGCAGACACGTGGTCATTGTGAATGCTAACAGCAGCTGAGTTTCTCTCTTTTGAGCAGCATGAAAACATGGTAACAGCCTCAGTTGAAGTTGTTGGAGCTGTCTGCCGACACCTTTCGTGGTCAGCCTATTTGTACCACTTGAAGCACTTCATCCATGTCTTGCAAACAGGACAGATCGGTACGAAGCTGGGAGTCAGGTGGGTACCACGAGCAGTGCTGCTCTGGGTTTCTCCAAAGACTGCTTAGGCACAGTTCAGTGTTTTTAGGACCATCTCATGGCTTCTGCCTCTTCTCTGAGGTGAGAGATCGCTGGCTTTGAGGTGGATTTAGGCAAGTGAAGGTGGGCATGGCTTGCTGCCTGGATCTATGAAGTTTTAACAAGTTGTTACTTAGTTACACCATGTCTCACTGAACCCATGGCAGCAGTTCTGTCAGGCTGTCCCTGCTCCTGGGACACCTCTGTTGTTCCAGTACCACTCTCTGTGAGGTTTCACATTGAGCTGGGTCACAATATGTTTGTAGCTGAGAAGTAACCAGTTTTTATTTTCTGGGATTTTTCAGGATAAACATCCTTATGGTGCAATGTCACTAAATCTGATGTTTTCCAAAAAGTGCCTGTAAGAGTTTTCTGTTGTATATGCATCCTCTTGTTTTTGTGCAGAGGGCTGATCTTTCTTCATGTTTTCCTTCTGCAGCTTGTTAGAGACAGTGCTGGAGGCCTTTCACTTTGACCATAAAACACTTGAAAAGCAGCTTGTGACCGTTGACAACCAAGGTGAGCCTTTTGTGTCTGCTTGTAAAAACACTCCTCAGACTGCTCAAATGCAGCTGGTCAAGTTTTGTGGTTTACTCTTGACATCAGCTACTTCCTTATTTTTAAAATAGGCATCTTGGAAGCTAGTGTTGACTTGTCTCCTCAGTAGTAGTGCAGATTTTCCTCCTGTGTGTTGACAAAGTCAGGAGAGGTGTAGGGAATCATGTCCACATTGCCACTCCATCCCAGGCTTCTGTAAGCCAAAACAGCCCAGACCCTGTGTGGTTTTCATGGTTGTCTGCAGCCAAGATGTCCTCACCTTGCTTCCCTTGCCACTGCATGGGAAAAAGTTGTATCTTCAGCTTCTTCACGATTGTGGTTACCTATGTTGGGACCTTTGGGTGATGGAGGAGGATGTCTCACAGTTGTGCTTGTCAGTAGCTCTTGCCTTGTGAAAGCCTCAGTTTTAAGTGAATGGCAGTTCTCTGCAGTTCAGGCACATTGACCTTTGCTCAGCTGACTACGGGGTTCAGACACAGAGTAATGCAATCTTTGCTTTAATCCTGGCCCTGAGGGTGCTTATCAGAAACCAGCAAGCCAAAGCTTCTTTACCCAGTAGAAGCCTGGTGCTTATTGGTGGTTTGCTGTCACTGGTGGTAGGTAGGATCTTTATGTAGAACCAAGCTGTCGCAGGAGTCTCAATTAAGGGCTCAAGTTTTGTGTTTTCCTGTATTTACCTGTACGTTTGGCAATTACTTGATAGAAGCTGCTTCCATGGACCTTGAGCCAGTGGTGGAAGCTGAAGAAGCCATGGAGCTGGAGCAGAGTGAAGGGGAAGAGGAGGAGGTTGAAGAAAAGAATGGGAAGAATCTCTCTGAGAAGCCAGTAGAACCTGAGCAAGCAGCTGAGCCATCTGAAAATGCTAAACAAGTGCCCAAACCTGTTTCATTCTTACCCCGAAATAAAGAGGAGCTTCAGTGTCTGATCCAACACATTCAAGAAACAGTTACAGTCAACATCTTGCCTAAATTGCACAGGTGTATTGTTGCAAAGGTGAGGAGCTGACATTTGAAAGGTCCTTTGTAGGCTGCTACTTTAGGGATTGGGATACTACTTCAGAGCCAGTGAAAAAGCAACATATTAAAAAAAATGGACACAAGTGGGGAGAGACCATCTGAAAGCACAAAAAAGGCTTCATGCCCTTTGCTGAGTCAGGGAGATTACTGACAGACCTTCTGGTCAGTGTGGGTGTGGTGTCCTAACTTCCCTGCTGAGAACTGTCTCAAACTACACAAGTAAAATTATTCACTTTGTCCAACCTCTTGAAGAGTTCTCAGCCACTTGCTTGCACCAGCCTAGTTTCTGTATTGAAAACACAGGGATTTATCTCACCTGTCCTTTAGCTGTCTGGGTTTTTCCTGCAGTCATCAGAGGATAGCAGCCTGCTATACTGGCCTCTTATAGGGTTTGTTGAGAAAAAGCAGAGTTTGTTTCTGTATATTAAAAGTGCATTATGTCTTGCTCTCTTAAAAAGGTTAAAAGAGACGAGGAGCACAAGCTTGTGAAATCCAATGTTGTGAATGATGATGAGGTAGTTCGTGTTCCATTAGCTTTTGCAATGGTCAGAATGATGCAGTGTCTTCCCCAGGAAGTGATGGAAGCCAACCTACCAAGGTAAACCCCAGTGGGGCTGTTCATTGTGCAGGGAAGAAGTGTAGGCACCTTTCTCAAGCTGTGGTTACATACCTGGCTAAAGAGGGACATCCTAACAGACCTTAAATACTTCTTTTGGAAATTCCTGTTCCTAGTGACATGCACCACTGCACCTCAGCATTTAACTGCTGTAAATCCTGACCCAAGGGCAGAGCTGTGAATCAAGGGGCAGAGGCAGGGCTGGTTGTGCTGGGAAAAGAATAATGTACAGAAAGAAAGGATAATCAGTAGAATGTCCTGAAGGGCAGTATGTGTGTGTATGCCTATAAAACCTCTCTGTGAGGCTGGCTGTGAGTACAGCTGTGGTTGTGAAACAGTCCTGAAAAGCAGCCTCCTTGGCAGGGTCATTAGTTCTGCTCTGCTTGGAGATGGACAAAGCTGTCTATCTTTGTTTCCAGCATCCTACTGAAAGTCTGCACATTCCTGAGAAACAGATTTCAGGAAATACGGGACATTGCCCGCAACACCCTCATTAAAATCATGGAAGTGTTGGGAGTGCACTACCTTCTGTATATCCTGAAGGAGATGCGGTCTGCACTCATCCATGGCTACCAGGTAATGCCGAAATTCTTCCTCTTCTGCTCTCTATAGGATTTTTTTTTCTAATGTATTGGGAGGAGAATCCAAAGGGAAGTTGCTATTGGAATTGTTTTGCACTGGTAGAATAGCTTGGTATAATACAAGTAAATATTGTTGCTAATGCCTACATCAGTCTTTGTTTTGCCTTGCCAAATGTCAAATAAGGATCTGTACCCTCAAAGAACTGAGAGTCTAAGCCATTTTCCTAGTGGAGATTTTAGATATGTAGGGGAAGGATGAATTTCTGGTTCCAGTAAGATTAGAGGAAATCTTTCCATAAGGTCATGAGGGCTAAGCAGTATCTGGGGGGAGTTGCCATGGAGACTGCACAGACAGTGTGTGGTGATGCTAGTTGAAGGATTGCTTCCTAGATCCAGAACCAAGGCTCTGACTATTAATTCATCTTTCCTCTTTCCATGGCTTGGGTTAAGAATCATTTTTCATGTGAATTACCACAGTGGAGTAGCGTGAGCTTCTGGCTGCTGTAACAGTGAAAGAACCAATTAGAGCAGCCTAAGTATATCAGTAAGAGCCCTGGGGAGAGAGGAGATTCCAGCCCTCTTGCCGGTATGACGTGGGATAGGGATCCTTTTTCTCTTGCTACTACATGGATTCTCCTCCTCCCAGTGTTTCCTTTTTTTTCCTATAATGAAAGCTCAAGTGCAGTGTATGACTTGTGATGTCTCTGGTATGGGAGTGTCCCCATGCAGTATGAGGGGAGGTCAATGCAGAGGTTTGGAATGATCTGTTCTCTTTTTCTGTAGCTCCATGTGCTGACTTTCACTGTGAACCTGTTACTGAAGGGCCTTACTACCAGGCTCAGTGCTGGTGATTTGGACCCCTGCTTGGATATCCTGATTGAGGTAAAAGCTATTCAAGACTGAAAGGAAAAGCATCATTAAGTGCTTGGGACATATTCTAGGAGGGGAAGGTTTTGTCTGGATTGTCTCTGACTTGGTGGCAAACCAGGCTGTTGTGTGTGTACTGCCAAGGAAGGAGGCACCAGTAGGCTCCGTTGTAGATGGGAATCAAGAGAAGGCAAGTATCTCTGGGGCTGTATCCTGAGCCCTGCATCTTGAGAGGGGATGGATTCAAGATTGACACCTACCTGTGTTTTCCTGTACTCTAAATGGCTGAGCAAGTCAGCAGACATCTACTCAGTGCAGTCCACAGAGCCCAGGAACTCAGCTGGCCACACAGATGGGGTATAGTGGGATGCGTTGATCTGGCTGCCGTCCCAGTCCTTGTGTCACAACACCACAGAGGGGTGTGAGAACAGTCTCATCTGGTGTACTTAATCAAGGATGTTCTGTGTTGACAAAGGAAAGATAGATGTGATTTGTAGGAAACGTGGAGAATTGTTTTTTCTGTGAGTGGGGAAAAATAGTGTTGTTCTGTTGCTACTGGAGAAACCTGCCTTTCTTCAATCATTCATTTCTCTTGCCTGTTTTCCAAAGATTTTCAACCAAGAGTTGTTTGGGAATGTAGCTGAAGAGAAAGAAGTGAAGGGTATTGTCTCCAAGATCATGGAAGCACGCAAAAACAAGAGCTACGATTCCTATGAAATTCTTGGGAAGTTCATAGGAAGGGGCCAGGTGACAAAACTTATTCTGCCACTGAAGGAGGTAAGAAAAGTCAGCCAGTCTCACAAACTGTGACCACTCTCAATTCTGTAAGGTGATTCTAGAGCCTCTGGGTGGCTACTTTGAAATCACCTATGGAATCTTGCTTTGGCTTCCCAATTTCCTTTGGGAAAGCAGGGAGACTTTACTGTTGATATCCAGGGCAGGGAGTGGCATTCTGGGAAGCTTTTAACTGCTGCTCAAGTGGATACATCCCACTTTGAGTTCTCCATGCACTCTCCCTCTGCCCGCTCTTCTTTCCTCTGGAGCTTAGAAGTCCTGCAAGGCTGCTCTGTGGTTTGAGCTCTTGTGCTTGGAGGAAATGTCAACAAAATGTATCCAGGGTCTATCCATGTGCAATGATTGCCTTTTCAAAGATGCAGATTTTTTAGCAGAGTGCAAACTCACACAGGAATGGAACTCTGATTTGCTCATTAGCTCTTGTGTCCTGGTGGCTGTAGCTGAACTGGCTGGAGGCTGACAGGAGCAACGGGGAGGGATATTGGTTCAGAACTGAGGCAATGGGATGCTATTCACCTAAAGAGCTGGAGACTGTGACAACATGATGAGAGAAAAATTGATCTAGTTTCCCCCATGATTTCTGATTCAGATAATTGCCATCAGGCTGTCCTTTTAAATTCTCATGGTTTTACCTTTGCAGACTCTGGAGAGCACCACAAGCTTGAAGATAGTCCGGAAGGTGCATGAGGCACTGCGTCACATCATGGCAGGGCTCATCTTCAACTCAGACATGAATGCAGAATCCCTCCTGCTCCTCAGTCATGGTCTCATCAGTGAAAATTTGCCTCTGCTCACTGAGAAGGCCAAGTGAGTTCCTGAGTGTTGTTCGGATGGTCTGGTATTGGTTTGCTTGCAGAAATGGCAGTTCTCAAATCCAACTGATCAAATGCATGAGAGTTTAATTACTTTCATTCCCCTTTTGTTTTCAGTGTAACTAAATCATTTGGGCAGTTACAGGGCAAAAAGAAAGCTTAGTAATGAGAGTTAGCATTTGTGGAACTCATGGGAGTCTTCTCTTGCAAGGTCTCTTGACCTTCAGCAGGGCTTTTTCACTGTCTGATGAGTTGATAACATGCATTAGGATGTTAGGATGGAGGAACAATGAACAGTGTTTAGAAGCAGGCTGCAAACATTTCAATGGGGCCAGGAACAAGGAAAAACATGGTCTTTCACTTCATTGCTTTGTTACTGGGGCAGAAGATGAGGAGAACCATCAGATTTTCTCTCCATCTGGTGGAGTCACTGCTCAGAGCTAGGTTTAGGTGTCCTGCATTTGGTGTTACGTTGACTGGCTTTCTCTAGAAGTCTGCTGTTAGCAGACTTCTTGGAGCAGTGTTTGTAAGCCACCAGTTACTGATGTAATGATCAGTAAAGAAGAGCAGTGAGTAGTGGCAGGATGTGTATTTGCTTGAAGGAACTTCCAAAGTTGATCTGTCCACTAAGAAAAAAGTGAGGATGTTATACAAATGATTGTGTGTTTGTTATCTCTGGAATAGTGGCATTGTTCTCAAGTCTGAGTCCTGTCTGTCATGCTGCTTTCAAACTGATTTTATTTCATTGTGGACCATCTGTGACCTGCTTTTGCTTGCTATGTGGGAGGCAGCTGAACACAGTTCAGCTCCTTTTACTCCCAACAGCAGGATTGTTGTGGAGAGGGTTCATATCTGAATATTTTCTTTTGCCATGCATACACTGCTTTTCAGGAAAAAAGCTGCCCCTCCTCCAGACCCTCGGCTGCAACCAGAGAGCTGCCTGCTGCTCCAGCCCACTCCCACAAGAGGAGGGCAGAAAGCTCGTGTCAGCAGCAGGACTAACACATATATCCTGGTTGATTCAGGACTTCGGGTAAGATCTCCTCAGATAAAAAACTTTACATTCAAAATTTTGTTAAGGGTATGCAAAGGAAAGTATTCTGGATATTGTATTAATAGCACAGCCATTAGCCTTAACTTCACTTTGTATATTGTAACTCCAGTGGTGCTTTTAGATACTTTTTTTTTTTTTAAGTGCCCAGCCTGTTGAAATATTTGGGTGGGATATGGCATAAATTCTACTATAACCTGAAACAGTTGTGGGACCTTACTTTGACTCTTTTGCATTCTGGCTGACTTTGAGATGAATATCCTGATTTTTCTATTGCAGCTACTGCATATGAGCCTGAAGAGATCCAAAGTAAATTCTTCTGAGGAACATGCTTTGGAAATGCTAGACCCTTTTGTTCAGCTGCTTATAGATTGCCTGAAATCTATGGATGTCAAGGTACAGTTCTGAGCTGAAGTCTGTGTGTTCTGTCTGCTGTATTAAGAGTCCTGCCCACAAATGTCATCTTGCAGTTGACTTGCAAGAGGAGAGAAAGCCACCGGGTTTTCAAATCTGCTTTAATAGGTGTGCAGATTAAATTGTTTGAGGACATGTAATCCCAAGGGAGGCTTGTGGCTGATGGAGGACTGAATGCTCTGCTCTGTGTTGCAGGGGGCAAGTTCTCCTAGAGAATGTTCATAAGAGGAACTTAGAGAGTGTCTGTGAGGATGTTCATGAGATCCTGTGGGTGCTGGGAGCAGTGTTCTTACAACTGTGGTTTCTTCTGATCCAACTCCAAAGTCTTCATTCCTAGCACTGTAGGCAGTCACTTTTTGGGACAGCTTTTGGTTTGAGTGAGCCTAGAGCCCAAGAGTGGAAGGCATACCTCATACCCTGTCAGATACTTGGAGTGGGGCTTTCCGTGTCTTGAAGGCAGCTCTGCTTCATATCTTTACCTGATACAATCCAAGTTATAGAATATTGGAGTCGCAGAAATTACTTTCAGAACTGAGAAACCTTGTGTTGCCCATGAATAGTTTGAAAGAGGTTGAGTTTGTTAGCTAACTGTCTTTTACCACTGTTGTAGATAGCCTGACCATGTCTGTCAAACAGTGAGAAGTGTTCTCTCAATGTCTCTGTACCCACGTGCTGTCCTTTGGCTCTTTCTTCCAGGTGATAACTGGTGCTCTGCAGTCCTTGGTATGGATTTTGAAGTTCCCTTTGCCTTCTGTCAGTACAAATATGGAGTCACTGATCAAGCAGCTTTTCCTCTTGCTGAAAGAGTTTGCCAAGACAGGAATAGCCAAAGGCCAGAATTTCCACCTGGTTGTGAGCTGTTTCAAAGTAAGTCAGACCCAGCTTTGCTCATTTCTGCTTTAGGATTAGCTTTCTAGAATGAGACTCTTCTAGCTACAGATCCCTCCTGCAGCTGTCCCTGGAGAGGTAGTGTGGAGATCATAAGCTAATGAGGAATATGTGGCCTTGCTGATTTTTTCCCAAATACAAACCTAAAGATAGTTGCTCCCTAAAAATGCACAGCTTGTATCTGAAGAAATGTCCTTATAGAAACATGCTTGCCCTCTTTCTTCATTGTAGTATCTTGTTCCACCTGAGTAAATCCTGGTAGCTGAATTGAGACATGGGAAGGGTACAATGCACTTGTTTACTTTTGTCTCACAATTGCCATCTGAAAGCAAAATGTGATGAGAATAGTGTTGGCCACTATGTTCTAGAGCAGCAGTTTGTCTTTTCAGGCTGAAGTTGTATAAATCAAGTCAAACTTTGGTGTGCACCTTTATTTTATGGCATTGCATGTGTACTGACAATGTGCAATTTGATTTTGTAGTGTGTAACAATACTTGTGAAGAATGTAAAGAGTCAGATAACAAGCAAACAGCTCCAAGTGTTGCTTGGCTTTGCTGAAGAAGACATTTATGATTCATCACGCCAAGCCACTGCCTTTGGCCTTCTCAAGGTATTTCTGTGCAGCAGCTGTGAATGTTCTGTGAGCCACTGGAACAGCAGTGATTCTGCTTCCTGGTGAAAGGCTGTACATTCTCATTCTCACATCAGGAACAGGCTGCAGATGCTGTTGAAGCTCTCTGTTGTAAGAGAGGAAAAGTCAACAAAATTTTACTGTTTGACTTGTAGTCCCTGTTTAAAAGTGTTTGGGAGGTTGTTTTGTACACAGTGCATATGAGGATGTATTTGGATCTGAGTGTGTTTTTCCTAAAGAATCAACATCTCTGATCATTAGATCAGATATTCTGTGTTGCCCAAAAGAAACAGATATGGATGTGTAAGGTGTAGGCCATCTTTTGGTTTGTGTTTTTTTTTTTTCCTTTGAGTTGCGCTTTCTGTGTGTGAAAAAATCAGTGTTAAGGTACCACCTGAGACCAGTGCTGTCTGGGTTGTAGACACTGTATAAGCAGAATGATGTGACTCCAGCTGTGCTTTCACATTTTCAGGCTATTTTATCCAGGAAGCTGATTGTCCCTGAAATTGATGATGTGCTGCAGAAGGTTGCCCAGCTGGCCATCACGGGTCAGAGTGAGCCAGTGCGAGTCCAGTGCAGACAGGTTGGTGGAGTGAAGAGTTTCTCACTTTATTTACAGCTGTCTAACAGGCCAGAGGGCTTAATGTGGCCATCCTGTCTCTCACAGACATGTGCCTTGGCCCTGCTGAACCCTGAACTCTATTTCCCCTTCTTTACTGATCTTTATTCTCCTTGTTATCTGACTTCATTTCTTGAGACTGGTGCATAGCAGAATCACAGACTCCTTGCCTATAGTGAGACTGTGGCATGCCTTCATAGAGCTGTAAAATTGTTTAGGTTTAAGGTCATAGAATCTAACTGTTAACCCAGCACTGCCCCATCCACCACTAAGCCATGTCCCTGAGTGGCACATTTATAATTCTTTTAAATACCTCCAGCCTGTTTTAAATAATCCACCACTTCCCAGGGCAGCCAGTTCTGGTGCTTGACCACCCTTTCAGTGCAGAATTTTTTCCTAATATCCAATCTATACTTCCCCTGGCAAAACATGAGGCCATTTCCTCTTGTCCTGTCACTTGTCACATGGGAGAAGAGATGACCCCCACCTGGCTACAGCCTGCTTTCAGGCAGGTGTAGGGAGTGATGAGGTCTTTCCTGAGCCTCCTCTTCTCCAGGCCAAACAATCCCAGCTTCCTCAGCCGCTCTTCATAAGACTTGTTCTCCATACCCTTCTCCAGCTTCATTACTGCTCAGCACCTCAATGTCTTTTTTGCTGTGAGAAGCCCAAAAATGAACACAGTACTTGAGGTGCAACCTCACCAGTGCCAACTACAGGAGAGCTGCTTAGCAACAATGACATGATCCTTCCTCTGGAGGTTTTTAAGCCTGTGTAACTAAGCTTTGGTCTTTTTTAACCCCCAGGATAAGCAAATTTGCCACAAATCCATAATTGCTTTCCTCTACTTCCTCATTCTTTCCAAAGTAAAACCCACTGAAAGACAGAACTGGTTACTTTGTCTCAAGCATTGGGATATAGGTGCAGCAGGATCAGGAAATGTAGCTTTCATAGTTACAGGATGGATTTTGAAGGATGCAGGATCTCTTCACAGATACCTGTGCAAATGTAGTATTTTAAAAACTGATCCTGTTCCAGGCACAGAGCTTGGCAGCAGTTGTTGACCCTTTGTATAATAGGAACACAATGAAAGGGATGATTCTCATAAGCTTGCTGCTCCATCACTGAATTGTCTTCATAACCTTTTTACAAGCTTACCTGAGTGTTTATTTTAACTCCTCTCTGTATTGTTTTTTCTTTCCAGATTTACTTAAAATACATTCTGGATTACCCTCTTGGTGACAAACTGAAACCCAATTTGGATTTCATGCTCGCACAGCTGGAGTGAGTTTATATTCCTGACTTGTAGTCACTGTTCTGTGAGAACAGAACTTGGTTTTTAAATATGATTCTAGTATGCCAAAAAGCTCTTTGTAAAGAGCAGAAGGCATGGATGAAGTCTTCATTTTCCTACTTGTAAAACACTTCCCTTTTCCCAAGTCTGGCTGTTTGATGAAGCAAATCCTTTTTTCTTATCCCTGTTTCACAGCTATTTAGTTCTTTATCTGTTTGTTAGCAAAAGTTCTATTGTTTGCTTAGTGGTTTACCACCTCCACTGGTTGAATCATCATAAAGTCGCCCTAGGACACAGGTGAAATGGAAAATCCAGGAGGAATAAGGGAAGGTGCATTTTTAGGGGACTGCTGTCCCATGGCAATGTCTCAAATGCAATTGCAGGCACGGTTAAAACAACTGTACCGATTCCACAGGAGTGTTGTGCCTCCAACCTCCTCCTGAGCTTCACCCCTCCCTTGCTCAAGGTGACAGCAGTTACCAGGTTCCCCAGCACAGTGTGGCTGTGCTGACTCAGGTGGGCTGGAGTCAGCACTTCCTGGGCTGTTTGTGTCCCTGTGCTCATTCTCTGACAGACAGAGCTCTTGTCCATGGTATCAGGCCAGGTCTGGTAGCTGTTGTAGAAGGATCCCTATCAGTGCGTGTTTCTGGAATTGGTTGTTGTTAAATTGTTGGCAACTTCATAGGAGGATTAACTCATTCCTAACAGTTAATCCTTTATTTCTTCCCAGGTATGAGTATGAAACTGGGAGGGAATCTGCACTGGAGATGATTGCGTACCTCCTCGACACGTTCCCGCAGGTAACGAGCACCCCTGGTGTTCCAAGAATCAGGCAGTTACTGTGGGTTGAAGTAACAGCACTTTCCAAGCAGTTTATTTTGGAAGCACTTGCTAGTTCCTATTATCTCTTATCATGAGCAGAACATTCACTTATCTCCAAAGAACCTGGCTTTGCTCCAAAAGAGGAATGACATGCTGGAAAGTCTGCAGTACTTCTTTGCCTAATGTGCTCTCTTTGCAAGTAAAATAAAGCTGTGTCAGCTGGAGTTTGGATAAACTCAGTCGTGATTTATGGCAGGAAGAAACACAACCAGATTAGGAAACAGACTAGGAATAGAAAGTGAGAGTTTTCTCACTGTAAGGGTTTTTCAATATTCATGAAAGATTGTTGATAGAACTGGTGTGTTCTGTTTGATTGGCCTGACTGGAGAGGAAGGGCTTCTCAGTGGGGTGGATCAGCATGAAAGCTAAAAAATAACTGCATCTATACAGGATCACATAGGCAAAATCCTAAGCTGCCTTGAATCTTTGCAGCTGGAGCTTAACTGTGCATTCAGGACACTGGGAGAAGTGCAATCAAGCAAGAATTTGGAAGGAAGAGAAATTCTGCACAGTAAGCTGTGCTTCAGCACTGCCGGATGATTTAATATTTCAGAATGGTTCCTGGGAACTATTTAAGGTGGCAGAGAGCTGCAGTCTCTGAGAGAAGGATATTTGGCTATTGCTGCAATGCTGAGGACTTCAGCCTGTTTCAGTGAGAGTTGGGCATGAAAATGCCCTTTAAGGTTTCACACTCACTTTGCTGACCCAGGGATATGGTAACAAGTCAGAGTCAGAGCAGGGCTGGGGCTGCTGTACACTCCCTATGTGCTCCAACAATAGGGTCATCCCACTTTAGCAGTTCAACTGCCTTAACATGAAGCCTTCTCAGGGCTAACACTGCTTCTGAATATAGTGCAGCAAATACTCCTCTTTTTATCTTTAAATCCCAGAAGCTGCTTGTGTGTTTGTGGTTGACAATGGTTGTTTCTTTCTAGGATCTCCTGCACAAATACTGTGGGCTGTTTTTTCTCTCTCTTTGTATGATGATGATAAATGATGACTCAGCCAAATGCAAAAAGATGGCGGCTTTGACATGTAAATCTCTTCTCCGCAAGATCAGCAATGAAAAACAAGATCTGATGTTTTCACTGGTCACTGAGTGGTTTCACAGCAAAAAGGTACTCTTTCATCTTTTCACTGACCAGGTCTGAATTTTGTTGGAGAGTAAGATTAAGGCAAGTGAGAGATTGCTAGTACCAGAGCTGGTGGGTTGGTGGATTAGTTGTTCCTGACTTAGAGAGCAAGAAATGGTGCAGCTTCATAAAGCTGCACAAATATAGGGACCTGCTGATGCTTTAAGTCAACCTGCAGACTCTTCCCAGCTGCATTTTGCAGCTCTCTAACAGTTCCACTTTTGGCTCAGTGTAATCTTTGCTCAGGTTAGAGTTTTGAGCAATTCCTTAAAGCTTTCCTGATCCCAGCATTTTGTGCTGACTTTATCTCAGACATGCTTCGTTCTGTTGCTGGCAACTGGAAGGCAGCAAACCTGGTCTTCAAGATCTGCTGTTTGGATCTGGGTGCTTGGGTGACAAGCTGTCCTCTAGCTGAACCCAGGTTCTGTGCCTCTACACTAGTAGAGTTAGCATTCTTCAACACTTCATGGTTTCCATCCTAGGATGTTCAGTTTTGATTTGTAACTGTAAGCTGCCTGTTGCATTATGAAGAGTTGAAAAGTAACTCCCAGATTTCTGCAGTTGGGATTTCAGCAGTTCTGGCATTCAATTTTAGGGTGCATTTCCAGGGATAACTTGTGCTGCCAGGTGCTTTTATACCTTGCTGGCAGCATCTCCTTTTTCAGTATACTCTGAAAACCAGCTTCTCTTAAGGTGCTGTTGCTATAGGCAGAAAGTAAGGTTTACTACCTGCTCCTGCACTTGGGAGCTGCAAGATTTGATTATAAGAGTTAATTTTTTGTTATTTTTTGTGTGTCAGAGCTCACACAGGAGGTTGGCTGCCCAGGCATGCGGTTTGTTCGTTGAAGTGGATGGAGTAATGTTTGAACGGCGCCTTGCAGCAGTCCTCACTTTGATTGAAAAAGAAATCAACCCAAGTAGATTTGAAAATGTAAGTAACTTTTCTCCATGCATGAAGCTCAAGTGAAGAGAATTTTAAAAAAAAATGGAAAAAGGGAAAAAGTGTAGGAGAGATTTAATGGTTGAACTTAACTGTTCAAGACTGAGGAAAGACACAAAACACACACATCTATTCTGAAGAGGACCTCACTGACCTAGAACCTTATTTTTTTGCCTGTAAGCCCAAATTTGATGTCATATGTCACAGCACAAGGGGAAAATAAACTTTGCAAAGCCACCTGGCATGAGCCTGCAACTGTGCAGTGTAACCAGCAGATACATTGTTCCTTGCAGTGTGGGAAATGTGAGATTTATGTAAGCATTGATTTCAGGAGTGCATGGCATGGGACTCTGCTTTGTCCAGTGTTATCTACAGCTTTAACTTTCAAAGTACTTCCTGTACTTTAAGACCATGGTTGTGTTGTATGGAAGATCTTTTTAGTGCACTTGATTAACTCAGAATAACAAGGCTGCCTCAGATTCTGCTTGGCATGTGATAATCCCAAAAGGATCCCAGTCACTGTGCCTGGGGAGTGGCCATGAATGTTACTCATGTTCAGCATGCTACCCTTGCACAAGAGAGAAGAGACTCTTAGGATCTGTAAATTGGCAAGAGATGAAAATAAAACACCTGCAGTGAGGAGAAATTTGGTGTAATCACACCCTGTGCTGTGACGTGTACTGACAACTGACATCAAGCCAACTGGTGGTTGCAGGCAGGGTGAGGCCCACAGGCAGCACACACAGTGTTGTCCTAACAACTCAGGGCTTCCCAGTTGATACAGACAAATCTGCACTCAGCCAGGCTCTGATGAGGAGAATCAAATCTGCACACATACTATGTGTGTAATGGCTTGCATTTAGAAACCCAGCAGTTTGTTACAGTCATGTCTGTATGAAAAGCAAGAAGAATGATTCTAATACAATCTCCTGCAGAGATTGTCTCCAGAGGAAATGCTTCAGTGGAGGTGCTTCTCTTCTGTTTACATAGGGAATTGGGTACAAGTCAGTCTTCTGGCTTTTTTTGAACGGTTGATCTGAAATTGATTTAGCCAGGACTAATCAGGACTGTCCTCAGGTTCTCATAAGTATCTTTCTTGACTTACTGATTTTATTAGATAACTGAAGAAGAAGAGGAGAAGGCTGCAGATAGGCTGCTATTCAGCTTTCTTGTGCTGGTAAAAAAGCTAATCACAGAGTGCAACTTGATCCAGTTAACCAAGCACAGTGATGTTGTGAGCAGGATCTGGGGTAAGTATCATTCAGGAATTAGTACAGCTGTGCTCCAAGAAAGATTCTTTGTGTGCCTTGTGGTTTTTTACACGCGAATAGAAATGACTGAACTTAATTATACAAGGTTTCCATTCTGCAAAATGCTAACACAGAGCAGTTATTGGGCAATGAAAGAGAAGTTGCTAATGGAAAAGGTTACATGCTTGATGAAAACAACACACCCTCTGTCTCAGTTGCTGGGAAGTGCTTTCTATTATCCACAGAGCAAATAATTGGAAACTATTGCATGTTTCACCATAATTACATTCTCTTGGATGAAAACATTGAGGTCTCCTGAGAAGATGAGATTTCCTTGATCACACATACCAGCCAGAAAATGATGACACATGGTAATAGTGCACTAAATACTGTGCCTGTCAGGATGTGAAGACCTGAAGTTACTTGATTCAAGCAATTTCCCTGTGTGCAAGATTATAAAACATGAGGCTGGTTATTGCCATCTTGTTGCCTTTATTTTAACTGCTTCATTTGCTGCAATCAGAAGACCTCATGTGGCTGGTTAGTGACTTTGAGGAGTCCAGCCTGCCAGGTGCCTTTAGTGAGATAGCAAATAATCATTGTTATCCTGGATTTTGGCCAGAGGTGAGACAGGAGAGCAGCTCCATGTCTTCTCTGAAGCATCCTCGGCCTCTCTGCAGGGGTTTGATTTGTCCATCAGCAGCAGGCCCAGCTGCCACAAGCCAGTCCCCCAGACATCCTGGGCAGATGAGCTGTGGCACCGAGTCCCCATGGGGACTGTAGTTGTTGCAGAAACATGACTTGCCTGATCACTGTGGGGACATTTGGCTACCTGTAGGTTTTTGCTGCTCTTCACTTTGGCTGGATTGAGTTGCTAGAAAGTCTTTTATTATATTCTGAGCAGATGAGCACAGTTCATTTAATTCACCTTTTTATTGCAGCATATATTGCAATAAAAATAAATTGTTGGGAGTGGCCTCATTCTATTTTTGCTCTCAATTTCCTTTGCTGAAAGAGGTTTTCTTTTCTCCAGATCATGTCCAGTCTCACCTGTGGTATCCTCATAGCTGGGTCTGGCTGACAGCCACTGAGATCTTTGGCTTGTTGTTTGCATCTTATAAGCCAGAAGATCTTGTCAACAAATGGAAGGAAAGAAAGTCAGGGAAGAGAAAAAAGACACCAGCAGAGCTGTCTGCATCCACAGTCTTCTTGACTGCTGAACTGGACAAAAAGGTAATGATGTCCATACTACCCCTTCACTCTGCACATGTCAATTCCCTGACTGGGACATAAAAACAGTTCAGTTTGGCCTGAATGTTTCTCTTTTAGTCACTTGTCTGCTGTCTAATCCTCAACACTTAAGGCATTTGAGGAGGTGGCTCTGCTGCTGGGAGGGGGCTTCTCCTGGGGTCTTATTCTCAGTAGCACAAAAATACCTTTCCACATTGAAAGATGCAGGCAGAAGTTGTGTTGATCCTTTGGTCTCCCCTGGGAATTGCCTTTGGTGACTGCAAAATACTGCTTTGAGTGTCTGCTGCCAGCTCCCTTCAGTGGAGTCATTCCTTTCTCCTTTTTCATTTCCCCAGATGAAGGAACTCGCATTTGCATTCTGCCATCAGCTGCAGTCCAAGTTCCTGGACATGTCTCTGAGTGAGCAGGTAAGGGCAGGGGCTGCAGGAGGGCACAGAGCAGGCCCTGGCATGTGAGGGATGTTGTGTCCTGGGTGGTGGCACAGGACAGATACACAGTTCAGGGCTAGCTGCTCTCTGCCCAGGGCACAATGCTCTGTCACATCAAGTCTTGGCTCTTACAGAGGCAACCCACAGTGACTGACTCCTCTGTTTCCACACTTCAGGTTATAAAGAATTTACTTTTTGTGGCCAAAGTTTTTTACTTGCTAGCCCCTGCCTCAGAAGAAGGTAAAGAGGCAGATGGAGAACTCAGGTCTGAAGTGGAAGAGCAGGAGGTCTCAGAGGATGAGAGAGATACTTCTGCTCAAGGAGAGGAAGAAAGAGAGGACGCACAAGAGAAAGGCCAGCCAGCCACACTGCTGTGGTTAATGAAGAAGCTCTCTGTCATGGGGAAGAGAGAAGCAGCATATTCCCCTAAGGTCCCTTTAAAGGTAAGAACAGTGTGGTCCCACTGCTTTTGATGAGGTGGGCACTTCTACAGGACAGTGTTGCTCTGGCTCTGCTTCCAGGGGACAAGGGGCAGAGGGTGCTGTGAGCTGGCACTGAAGTGAGGATTAGTAGGTGCTGAAGAAACACCTACTGTGTTTTGGGGCTCTCAGGAAAGGCTTGTGCCTGTCCTTGCTAATGCTTCCAGCCTCTTGAAGGGTGGGGGAAGAGTGGTAAACCTCAAGCTGAAGAGAACAGAGCAGTGCCTTTGAATGCCCCAGAGGGCTCATGCAGGCAGGGGAGTGGCAGCATGATGTAATTTGCTAGGATGAGGAGGGGGAGGTGTGGGAGAGCATCACCAAAAGCACTGTGGTTCCCCATGGTGCACAGATAGGTTGAACTTGTGTGTCCTCAGCTGTTGAGAACAGTGAGAGCAAGGCTGTTGCTCAAAGTGTCAACAGCTGCCAACCCAGTCCCAGCTCATACAGCAGGGGTTGTGTCTCTAAAGGCTGCACTTGGATGCAGTAAGACCTTGAAACAGCAGTGAGTTTGTGACTCAGGTGTCTGAAACAACACCTCCTGTGCTGAACAGTGATGCATGGCCCTCTGGTAGCAGTTCAGTTAGGAAGCTTCCTTCCAGCTTTCCTTACTTCATGTGCCACGTTCTTCTTTTCAGAGAAGCTGCATCTTTAAGTTCCTGGGAGCAATCTCGGTGGATCTGGGGCAAGACAGGATCAAGCCCTACCTTCCAACAATTCTCACCCCTCTGTACAGGGAGCTGAACAGCAACTATGCAGAGCAAGGTAAGGGATTTCCCTCTCAAAGGGGAATGTGCATCACAGCTATGCCCCAGTACAAACATTACCTGGCATTCCTTTTGTCTGATGAGGCATTGATATTGTAATCAGTGATTTTCACCTGCTTGCTGCCTAACCAAAATACCAGGAAGGGAGGAGGGTGTATGTCAGCTGAAATAGAAACCTGCATGTTCAAAGACTGGAATGAAGTTAGGAATGCTCCTGTGTTCAAGTGGGTAAAGCTTGAGCATGTGGTGTAGTGGGAAAAAAGTAGTACTCAAAGGTGGGCTCATGGTGGCAAGACTTAGAGAGTCCTTCCTGAGAGGAACTTGGAAGAACTGTTTTGAGAGACCAGGGGAAGTATTTGCCCTGCTCTCAGTTTTTCTTTGCATCTCTTTGTAGCCTTTTTTCATCCCCAGTATCTTTATTTTCCCCCAGTGATTGTAGTTAATATATTGCCACTAACTAGTGATTCCAACAATTAAGCCAGCCCTTATTTGGCTGCCAAGGATGCTGACTGGAATAATCTTTATTTCCAACAAAGCCTATTTCACTAGAAGCCTACTGGCTATGTATAGAAAGCAAGCCACTTGTAATTACCTTTGGAATGACTTCACCGTTCTAAAATTTTTTTTTGCTTCTGAGAAGCTTTGTTTGTTTGTTTGCTTGCTGGTTGAAAAGCTACTCTCTGGGAAAGCTGGTGGAGCACCAGCAGATTTCACAGGCACCGGTTTGGGCAAGGTTTATCAGTGCAGCCATCCTTTATTAAAGAAAGAGAAATCCATATTGTGCTCTTGGCTTTTGTTCCATATGCAGAAAAGATAAAGTAAGTCAATTTTGTTTAATAGATCCAACACTGAAGAACCTTTCCCAAGAAATCATAGAACTTCTCAAGAAGTTAGTGGGGCTGGAGGCCTTCTCGCTGGCCTTTTCTTCTGTGCAGAAACAGGCCAACCAGAAAAGAGCAATGAGGAAAAAGCAGAGGGCTTTGCAGGTAAGATTCCACTTTCTCTTGAGAGAAAAAGAAATAGGGCTTCTCTAAAGGCTTGAGAGATGCCCAGGAAGGGGAGTTTAAGAACTTCATCTTTAATTAGGACAGTTTCATCAGTTCCTTTATAAAACTTGGAAGAAGCTGTGTATGATCAGCCTCTTGCACAGGTTCTGGCTGACAGGGATGGCTTCCTGCTCACCTGAAGGGCAAAGCAGCCTGAATACCACCCATGTGTTATTTTAGCAGTCACCAGTTTCTCAGGAAGTTGATGACTTTCACAGGGACTGCTGTTAGTTGTCAGTGAACTAACAATGTACTGGTTTTCCTTAGACTGTAGCAAATCCTGACATTGCTGCAAGGAGGAAGCTGAAGAGACACAAGAATAAAGCAGAAAGCAGGAAGAGAAAGATAGAATCCCTGCGTCCTATGTACAAGGCCAAGCGACATCGAAGTAATGCACTAAAAGATTTGGCAATGGTGGAATGAAAGGGCTTTTCCTGGAGGATTAATTTATGAAAAGTAATACTGAGTTAAAGAACTAATTACTGTTTTTTAAAAGTACTTACATATTTCAATTGTATTTATTAGTATTTTTATGTCCTTTTTCATCAAGGATCTTAAATAAAAACTTCTAAATTTTTTCCAAACCTGTATATTTACCGGAGCATGTACAGTTGAATGGGAAACAACTATGATATTTTATATTAAATTTTACTTCATTTGTAAGAAATGGGTTCTGTGATGATTGCATTTCTGCCTGTGAGCACACTGGTCTGACTCCTGACTTGATTTGTCCTTCAGTTTCTGCAGCTACACTGAGCTACTTACCTGTCACTTCTGGCTGAGAGTGCAGGAACAACAGCTCATGAAGGTGGAAGTTGAATTCAAGTCACTGCCCTGGCACATCAGGGCAGTACTGTGTGCTGAAGACACTGGTTTTCCTTTCAGACACCCCCGAATGCCATGTTGGCAGCCAGAGGTGCACTACTTGTGCTCTCTTGCTGTACCTCACTGTAACAGTGTGTCTGCACTGCAGCTGCACCTCTGCAGCTGTTCGGCTACGTGGCTGCTGGAACTGGCAGCCCTTGGACTTGTTCCTGTAAAGCAAGCAGCAAGCAAGCAGCCTCTAGGAAGCAACACACCCTGGGTATAGCTGACAGTTCCAGATTTTATTAGTGTTCTATCTACACCAATATGCTGGCCACCAAACCACCAAAGGAAGGGGGGATGACAAAAAAAAAAAACCCACCAACTTTCTCAGCCAGTAAGACTTCCATACAAATTAACATAAGTACATTCTTTAAACAAAAAGTAAGAAATGGAGTATCATAATGTACACATTCACTTATTTCAGTTTTACAATTGAAGAGAGGCATCCACATTACAGAAGTCAAACTCAAATCTGATCTATTTACAAGTATCTGTGGCCTGAACATACTTAACTGCAGAAAGGAGGATGCTGGCTATAGCTGACACTTCCTTGCACTCGTCAGTTTTGTATCACTGCCTGCTCTTCAAGGCCTCCACCAACCTAGGAAAAAGGTCAAGTCAGTTTACTGAAAAGTCATTTCATTTCTGCTGAAATACTTCCAGCAGAAAACCAGTCATTCTTCTCATGTAGACTCTTACATCAGACTATCCACAAATCCAGTCTTATTTAAAAAAAACCCAAATGTGTAAAATTAGATATATGAATGAAACATAACTAGACTGATACTCACCATTCCATTGCTTCATCAAGCCCTGTGCCTTTAGTTGCAGAAGTTTTGAATATCTGCCATTTTCGGTCCTTCAAAGCTGGTAAGCCAAGGGCATTTGCCATTTCTGTGGGAGTCATGGCCTGTTCCATGTCCTGTTTATTTGCAAACACCACCAAAATGGCTTTCTTCAGCTCTTCTTCCTAAAAAAAAAGCGAAATCATGGAAGTTGTTGCAGAGACTTCTATGGAATTTAAGGAGATAAAACCTATATAATATAAAACTGTACATATAATAAAAAAGAACTTCAGCAGCTCTCAATTATTTTGTTTGCTGATTTCTGTTCTGTAGAAAATTCTTCAGTGAAAGAATGGTGTTTATTTTCCATTCCAGTATGATACTGGAATTTCAATTCCAGTATGAAACTGCTTCCTATAGGAGCAGTTTCAAAACATGGCCAGCCCAAGTTATGAAACAAGCTGGTAAGCTGGATTTAACAAGGCACATTAAATGAGCTTGCAGGTATTTTGGGCAGCAAGGCAAGAAAGAGAAAGGAAGTGTTGCTCAACTGATCTTACTTCCATTACCTTGTTCTACATTTGTTCTTCAGCTTCAAAACATCGTAGGATGTCAGTTACTAATTACTGTCAGTCCTTCAGGGCTTGATCTTGCCACACTGCAGTATTGAGCAGCTGTCCTGGCAGGCAGGTAAATTTTTATATGACTGCAAGGCTACATGAAATTAACTGTCCAGGTAATGCTGCACAAACCCATGAAATACCTGCAGAGTATTCAGTGCTCTGTCAGTCACAAGTGCTGCATGGGCTATGCTGAGGGCTGAAGTTTCACAAGTGAAGTTGAGCTTCACTTGGTTCACTGAATCAAATTTCATATTTACTCAAAAAAAAGGTTTTAATTTCTGAATTTATTTTACTGATAATGACTGTGATCCTTGTTTTCTTACCTCTAACATAGCAACAAGCTCTGATTTTGAAGTGCCAATTCTGTCTCGATCACAGCTGTCCACTACATAAATGACGGCGTCTGTATTTGAATAGTAACACCGCCAGTAGGGCCTGCAGAGGAGACACAAGTTCCAGTCATGTCATTTGCATGTCAGCAGTTCCTTTTAGCTAGATAATCAAAAACAGATCACCCAGAGGAAGTAAAAACTCTCTGAGGTGAAAAGCCCCAGGAGGCAAGTAGATTTCCTCAAGGGGCTACAAAAACTAACAGACAGTACAAATACTCTCTGAGGCACAACAAAAAAAAAATTAAGAAGCAACTTGAAAACAGGGAAAGAACAGACAAGCTGGGGACAGATTTATTTGGGAATCAGACTGCAGGACATCAGATCCATAACTGAGGGACAGGAAAGCAAAGGAAGTTTAAAGATGTAACCAAACAAGGGTCACCAGAGAAATCTTAAATGAATAATTAATACAGACAATTAATTAACAAGGATCAAAACAAAACACATTTTTCAGAATTACTGTCCTGAAACTAAAAAGGGAAGGAAGCTTTATCTCACTAACTGCACCTTCCTTACCAGCTAACTACAGTGCACCTTGCTACTAAGCACTGAAAAAGGGATCAAGGGGATCATACAAGGGTACTGTTAATGACTCATTACAAAACTTGTGAAGCTTGCTAAAAAATTACCATCTATACCGAAACCCAACCTCACTACTCTTAAGAATGCAAAGCCAGGCAGTATCTTTCTGGGTTTTTATCACCCCCTCCATCCTTTCTCAGAATGCTACTCAATTGCCTACTACACTAATAAATTTGTTTGTCAAAGTAAAACCGAATACAAATGAAAACCCTGGCTTGTTTTTTTCCAATCTGTGAATCACAGGTTTTACAAACTGAATTCCATTAGATGAAAATGTTCTCCTGAGAATGGGCTTTTTAAAGCTTAACCAATTTTCAGAAATGTCTGCTATGAGAATTCCAAGAATTTTTTAGAGAAAGTTAATTGACTTGAAGAAATCTATTACCTTATGCTTGTCTGTCCTCCTAAGTCCCAGACTTGGAATTTCAGATTCTTGTAGGTCACCGTCTCAACATTGAAGCCAATGGCTGAAACAAAGTTAAACAATTTCACTGCTGGTGATTTTCCTGTTTTTCTGAAGAAATCACAGCCCTCAGTTTAAAATTTTCAGTAGCTGCATAATAAAGTTCATGCCCTTTGAAAAACTACCCCAACAAACATGACTCAAAATAATGCAGAAATATTTCTTTGGAACTAATAAAACCACATTGTAAACATATTGTAGAGATTTGTAAGAAATGCAAAGGTTGTTAAAAATCAACAGCAGTGTGTCTGAAATCACCAAAAGAAACAGAGCAAGGGTTAAAGAACTGTCCTGCTGTGATAACCAAGGACAGCAAGAGAGCACTAAGGCATGTGTCCTTCTGTCCACACAAGGTCTGCACTCTTTGAAGTGCCACAGCAGAACTAAAGCAGAACCAACTTCTCAGGGGAGCACTCGATACTGATGTCTGGAAGATGGCAACAAGGCTGCAGTATCACAAATGTCATTCCTTGTCCTGCCAGCCCAGAGAAACACAGCACAGGGAAATGAACAGTGGGCACAGGCTGCTTAGAATTTATGGAGGCTGAAATAAGCAAAACCCTCAGGCAAAAAGATTAAGTCCCAGCAAACTGTTGGCTTCTAAAAGGTAATAGAGGCCTGAGCAAAGTGAGATTCAGGAGGAACACAACAGACGTGACAGGGACATTAAAAAGTCAAGCATTCCTTGTCCTTCACATTACACAGAGTGATCATGGCCACAACACTTGGGCGCACACACTGGGTGGGTGTGGCTGCATGAATGCCAATACAAGTGGTGAAATCACTTGCATTTTTTAAGTAAGCATCACCTTCTCCCTTGAAAGCTCACATTGGGTTTTGTTACATTTTATACAGACTGTAAAGTTAAATCATCTGCTTTCTTCTCCTCCATGTTAAACAAAAGTTTATATAACCCTTGTCAAAAAAAAAGGTACACCATCCTATGTACAGCAACAATGACCTCTGAAGTTCACATAACAGCTGTATTTGGAAACAAACTAATTCTACAGTCCACATTTACTATCTATTGAATGTTGACCTACCACAAGTAGTCTGTGAAATCATGCTAACAATCTTGAGGTCAAATGCTTTTTGAATTTTTTAAGGCAGCATAAAATATTCTTTTCTAATACTTTTACCCAAGAAAAGTTCTTAGATACAACAGTGCAAGACTCCCACACCATAAGGTCCTTCTCTTTCTAAAGGAAACACGTAGTAAGTTCAGCTGATAAAGTTTCTGTGTCAGAGCTACAGGCAAATCACAGGCTCCAGGCAAATACTCTCCCTATAGACAGATCACTTACTTGGAATGGTGGTAACAACTTCTCCAACCTGTAACCTGTACAGAATAGTTGTTTTTCCTGCTCCATCCAGCCCCAGGATGAGAATCCTCATCTCTCGAGTTCCAAACAAACTGGAAAAGATGGTGGAGAAGAAGCCCCCTACAAAAACCAGCAGAGAAAGACATTTCAGTGTCAGCCAGCTCTGTGGAGGATATGCAAAGGCAGACAGACCAACCTCATCTCTTACTGCCCTACAAGACATTTCTCCACCGAAAAAGGACAAGTCCAGGTTGTTGCCCAGATGGCTGTGTGCTCATCAACATCATGTCCTCCTGGTTTATGCTGCCATTTTATGATTTTATGGTAGTTCACTCCAGCAAATCACATTGCAGCAGTATCAAATCTCACTGCAGTTACAATTTTGTTTTTTCCTTTTCTTTCCTTAGCCAAAATATGAGTCATCTTCTTTTTGGCTTGTATCAGACTCTACCTTTTCAGTGCCAGAGATTATACAAGGACCAAAAGAAGCCTGAAAGAATTCAGCATCAGAAGATGTCTATGGCCTTCCACAGGATCACCCTCTTCTTTTTGTCTTAAAATTAGGTACAAATCAGTAGGTACCTATTAAATCAGTTCATTACAAACATCAAAGCTGCACCAAATCAAGTAGGTTAATGCTACAGAAAAGTCTAGCAGCTGATTGAAAATCCTTCTCATTCTTTTTTTCAAAACCAGCTTGCGCCAGCATCTCATTTATTCTCTAAATGCATGCAAGAGTACTTGTGGCCAGGCTAGTATCTGATTTATGCCCACTAGATTTTTATTCATAAAAAGAATGCTGATGTTCTAATCCAGCAACAATTACTTTTTTTTCCAAAGATGTTTGTAACAAACATACCTAATGTTAAATCATAACTCTCTAAATACACTTAAAGCCTGCAAAAGGTAATGAAACATCCAACAAGCCAGAATCACTGACAACACTGACAAATATACCAGAGACAAATTAAGAAGATTTGTGACCAAAATCTTACTGAAAGATGCTTTGATAAAAATTATTCCCTATGTTTGCCTATCTAGGCATCTGCTTTTCCAGGGAAAGGAGGGAGCAAAGTTTATACTTCAGAGGGAACTGAGACTGATAACAGGTTGCTTTATCTCTTCTAGGCCCATCCCACCACAGAAGCCATACACACTACAGACCTGGAAAACAAGAAGTTGTAAGGGACCATCAGCTGCCAGTCTGCATAGTGCTGCTCATGGCACTTCTTACTGCCAGGCAGGCTAATAACCTTAAAAGAACTGAGCTGGAAAAAGGTATTTCAGTAGAAACATCACAAGCAGAAGGTTACCACTGGTTGCATGGAGGCCTAAGATGCAAAAATTCTTTCAGTCAGTAACTTTGCTTGCCACCAGACATCTCTCACTCCCTCTTTTTATACGCTATTGCGTGTGCTTTTCCCACACTAAAACACTGCTCAAACACACTCTGCAACAGGGCAGGTTCACCTCAACCACTCAACCCTCGGATTCAGGGCCTCTCTGTAATATACCCTCTACTTCATTTACTGGTCTGCAGGACCTCCTCTCCTAATCCGCTCTCATCAGCAGCCCATTACAGCCTCGATTCACAGTTTGATTTTCCAGGTGTCAGGAGTACAGCACCTGAGGACATGACCGAGCACACCCTCCTGCGGCTGCTCGGACCATTCCCCACGGCAAGGCAGCCCCAGCGCGGCCTCCGGGCACCGTCCGGTTCCCGGACAGCCGGCCCGCGGGCAGGGCCGGGCCTGAGGGCGGTGGGCATCGCCAAGCGCGGCCCTCAGCTCGCTCTGCCGCCGCCGGCGGGCTGGAGACCCGCGGCAGGGCTCAGCACCGACCCGTCCGCCCTCCCCGCCGCAGGGAAGGGTCCTGATGGACGGTCCCCTCGGGCAGCCGCTTCCCACCCGCTCCTCACCCATGTCGAGCCGCTCCGCCGGCGCTCCGGCCCGCCCCGCTCAGCTGCCCTCGCCGCGCTGGCCCTGCCGCCTCCGCCCGGCTCCACGTCGGACTCCGCGGCGAGTAAACAAAGCGCTGCGCGCCCGCCGCCGTTTCGACACACGGACTCCGGCCGCGCCCCCGGCGCGGAGAGCACGGCCTGGGAGCGGGACCCTCGCCGAGCCCTCCCTGGACAGGCCCGGGCGGGAATCAGAGCGGGGAGAAAGGCCTGGAGAATAAAAACCGCGGCCCCGGGGCCCGTGCGTGGCGAATCTGCGGCGGCGGGAGCGCGCGGCGGGCGGGGCCCGGCGGCGTCACCGGCCCGGGGCCTCCGCGCTGCCCCCAGAGCCGGGCGGCGAACGGGACCGCGGCCGCACAACCGACCGCGCCGAACCACCGCTGCTGCATGAGGGCGGCTGGGGGGAGACCTCGGAGCCAGCACCGTCCTTGGGTTAGGGACTACTTCCCGCCGACTGGGGGAGAAACAAGAAACATTCCCGGCTGGAAGTGAACTAAGTTCAGCTACGTAAAACGCTGATAGCTGCTCCTATGGATTAGCTAACAGGCTCACCTGACAGCAGCACTGTCGTCATCCCTGCATAAAAATGATGTCAGCCATGTAATTAGGTTGCACAGATAAGTAAATATGAAATCATAAAAAATGTGAACCATTACATAATGAGAACTCAGAGGAAACATAATGTACAAGGCACACATGAACTGGGCTGTAAACTCAGACTGAGTTAAGGGAGGAGTGCAACAGATGTCAATAATCAATGATTATGCTTTTTTTAATAGCTTTTTTACAGAAGATACAGGGATATATGAAAATCTCATAGGAGAACAATCTAACTATAGAACCAACCTACCATTCATGATTACTGGCTTCCTCCCCATGCACCTTATTCTGTCCTTATACTTGTGTTGCAGCAAGAAAAGCACAGAAACCTTTACTCCCCCAGCCACAAGAACCAAACCTATAGCAGTTACCTTCCATGACTTTTATCACTTTTCTCATTTAAACTTATTCAAAGAGAAGCAGCTTGTACTTCTTCCAGCTGAATAAAAGGTAGGACGAGGGGAAGCAGAAATTAGCAGTTCACAGTGCAAAATGAATATAAAATCCACACCACAGTAATCAGTCTGCAAGTGATGACACATGAACTCGCTGGTTTCATTAAATCTCTGTGTGAAACAGGAACAACACAGACAAAGATTTTTAGTTTTCTCTGAAAGCATCAACAAATGTAGTATCATCACAGCTGCAGAACTTCCTGTTTCCTTGAGGCCCTCCATTAGAATTCTTTCTTGCTTGAAATTTTACGTTATTCATAACTCAGTTGAAAAGAATCCTTTATTTTTATGTCACGTTGGGAGCAGTAGGAAAGAATACACAAAACTCATCCACAGGGATAAAAAAAAGTAACAAAATAATTTTGGCAGTACTTAAAAAATGTCTGATCTATAAAATGCAATGACCCAGAAGGCCTGCCCTAGTACACAGCTTCACTGGGCAAGCAGCATCTACCAAGTGTCTTTTAGGTCCTTGATATCCTTAGGAGACCGCGGATACGTCTAACGAGAGCTTGAATAAAGGTGTACCGCGAGCGAATCTTGGAGTATAAACCCTCAATGTCCAGGAGCTTCTTCTGCAGAGATTCACCAAAGCTGTTTGTGGCTTCAGTCTGAAGCTGAGAAACAGAGATTTGATGCAGTCATCAATACAAAATCTTTTCTTCCTGAAATACCAGCTTGTCATCCACTGCCTGTCAACCCCTTCAGTATGATTTATTCTCTGACCTGCTTTCCAAAGAATGGGTTTTTCTCTAATAAGTACTACTTATTCTGTTTTAGGCATTACTGGTTATAACTCAGCTTCTTCACTAATTGTCATACAAACACATCTTCCAATTAAAATTTTCCTAGTCCTTTAGGGACTCTTTAAAGAGTCTGTGTGCACCAACAATATTTTTTTCATTAATGCATATGTAAAGAGTCACTGAATTAACTCCATTTTAAGTATTTTACCAAGATGATACTGTATACTTTACTTTTGAACAAACAAAATAAATTACACATGCCTCATCACAAAACACAGCAACTTTTCTTATAGTTCTAGATCTAATAAAGGTACTTGAGACTGCCATTTTGAAGAAATGCAGTTGTTTTCTGCATAGTCATAGAAATGTCAGTGAGATTTATTAATATCTTTTTCCGGCCACTTCTGCATCAAGTTTACACAAACTTATTTTATTTCTGTGTAAGTGAAATTACTTCTTTTCTACCATTCACATTTTATAGTCTCCTCAGTTCTTGTTACCGTTTTGATCTCATTTCTCTATAGCCTAGCTGAAGCTGACCCATAGTGAACAGTTTGATCACAGAACATTGGGAAAATTGCCCTCATATTGCAGGTCTTTCAAGGATATCTGGTGTTTTTGGAAAGCTGTTATTAAAAAACACCATTTGACTGGTTGGTAAGAGAAAAAGAATGATTATTTTATAAGTATAGTTCATTTTTTACTTAACTTTTCATATTAAGATTTGTGCACAGCAGCAAAAGTGCCACCTGTTTCACAATATTTTCCAAAACAATTTTGTAATGCTTCACTAATTCTACATTAAGTTCTATGCTGTTGGTGTTACTGCAGGTTGTTCAGAAGTGGGAAAACAACAGTCAGACTGCTTCTAATAGCTGCAGGGTAGCCAGGAGCCTTCTGTACCCTGCAGCAGGCTGTCACATCTCACCTGGTCTATATCGTGCTGGCTCACTCGATTCAGTCCACTACTGAAATCCAAGCTTGGCTCTGATCCAAAGGAATCTGGCAACAGAAAACAAGATGTTAAAATTGTGTTGGCTGCTCCACACTATCCCTGTATCAAGTCATATAACAAATTTAAAACAGCGTTCCAATTTGATCCAAAAGTAAACTTAGGCATTAGAAATTACACAATTTTTTTTACTTAAATGGCTTAGAGAAAATACATAAACAGTGAGTCATAAAGATTTTGAACACAAAAAATGGCACTCCTCTGCAAATCTACTCTCCCTGATTTCCTTCCATTTTCTTTCTTTTTTTAAAAGATGAAATTCAACAAACTTAAAATCCTCTGGCAAATCAATGGTGGCTAAAATTCTAAATTTTAAATGCTTTTAAAACCACTAATATTAACTTTATTTCATAATTTCGTCTTCAATTATATTGAAATATTTTCCTGTACACTATTTTGGATCAATTATCTGATTGTATTAGCTGAACTTCAGTTAGTTTGAAGGACAGAAATAAAAAAAATAGTTACATTTACTTTCCTTTGGAGGTTATGTGTAATACACATACCCCAGAAGTCTGGGAGTAAACAATATCAGTATTTCCAATTCTCCGGTGGAATATCCAGAGGTGTGCCAAATCCAAAATCTCTTTTATTAAATATAAAAGGCAAGATATTAATAGTAGGAAATCACTTTTAAAGCTAATCACAAGAAGGTATTCAAAGGCATTTTGATGCTTGAGAAATTTTACCTTGCAGCCTTCCTTTCTTAAATGACATCCTAGAGGACAGCAGTGGGTCTTGGGAGTCAGTGGGTGTGCAGTGCAGTAGGTAGTGTTCCAGATGGCGCCAAAGGATGAAGAGACATATTTCTATGATATCTGCAGACACATCTCGGTGAAGGACTCCAATCTGGTTGTCTCTGAATTGTACATTATGTATAACATATATGAGCATATTTACACACTTGGAAACAGCTGAGGATGTCAGCTCAACCACCTGTCACCTCCTACACTGCCACAGCCCAGTGATGGGTCGCTCACACTCCCTGTCCTCATCCCCCTGCAGAGCCTCAATCCAGCCCTCAGGAGGAGAGCAGAGTATGGAGTGCTCATGTGGTTTGTAAAGGTGCCTCAGCAGCACACAGTAAAGTAAAGCTAAGGTTATAAATCCAGGCACAGCAGGAACATCTTATGTGACAACGGAGAAGTGTGCAAGAGCACAACTTTCCCAAGGGAGTTTGCAGAGGAAAATTCTGATCTGTTGAAGACAATTCTTTTGTGCATGACTGGTTATTTCCATAGAATTACTGGTGTTTATGAGATTTAGGTTTATGCAAGGTTGGCTGTAAGACTACAAACTCCTATTATGACAGGCACATCAAAATTATTTTTTAAAGTATTTTTTCCACCATATTTGGACAAGTGTGAATGTTTATGGGGTCTGGACACTAAAATTGAAGAGCTGGGCTGTAACAATTCCTTTATTGGCATATTGCAGAAAGTCCTAGCTGGGTTTCAAAATGGGAATTATTAACTTCAAAATCGTTATGTTCTGGCAGTAGCAGAGCAATACCCTTGTAAGTTAATTGTCAGTATTTCAAATTTACTTTTTGCAAAGAATTTTTGTTGAAAGTGGTCAGAAATCCAGGTAAAAACCCCTGTTTCTATCTCTCTGCTTTTCTGGATCATCACCTTGAGAGTCATTTCAATTTTAGAAGGATACAGGAACAGAGGGAGAGCAACTTGGCTCGATTATTTATTAGTTTCACCAGGCGCCGCCTTGCCAATACGTATTTTTGGGAAGTGGAAATCTTGTCAACCCCAGCTGGCATAACTGACTGACACAACTGTGATGGGAAAAGAAAAAACAGAAAGACAGTAGCAAATTACACAACATCAAGAGAAATAAGCAAATAAGGTTACTTACTAATATCTAGAACTTTCTTCTAAGCTACCATTTCTTTACAACCTTACTGTTATGAATTTGCATAACCTTGCTGACCAAAAAATGGAAAAATGAAACCCATCTCCAAGCAACTATAATGAAAGTCACAACTTGTACAAAGTTAAGCCAAATATTTTCCCTGAAGCTTTCGATCATTCATTCTATGGACCCCCTTCACCAACAGCAGAAAATAATATGCACAAGAAGTGGAACTACTTGCTTATCAAAGATGCTTTGGAGCCTTTGTTACAGCTGTGTCCAAATTACTACAATACAGTAACTACAGAGTCAGAAGAATAATTACCTCTTTTATCTCATCTGGTGGCAGTTGCTCCACGTTTTGCAGTTTGTTAACACTCTGACGGTGGCTGTCATAGTAACTGAAGAAATCACTAGTGCTCTGTTTCAGCAGGTAAACAATAATGCCCAGGCCAGGCAAGTGCCAATATGGGACCACTGGAGCTTGTGTATCTAGACAAGATGTTGAAGATAAGAAAACAAAACTAATAAAGCCCCTAGAAATCAATAAGCGGTGCTCTCTGTCAATAACCTAGACAGGAAAGCACAGGCAAGTATGTTTTGCCCTTGTGTCAGAAGTAACCTAAATGTAAGTCTAGGCAAAAAGTTCTGTGACTGCAGTACTAAAAGGCAGTCAGCCTAGTGCAGTAGTGAGTGCAAAATGTGAAATGTAACTAGATTAGAAGAGTTACTATTTACATATTTAATCCATTCAACTGCATAATAGCACAGTGTAAACTCTTGCCATGTGTTGTAATAGAGTTCCAATCAAAACACATCTTACATGTCATAAATGAGGTCCTACTTTCAAATAATGTAATCCAGCACAGATGCTAAAATCTGATCTTGACTTTCCCCTGTCTTGTGCTATTTATTTACATACACACATTTCTTTACTGACATGTATTTCTGAGGCTGTCAATGAAAAAACAGTTTGTTTGTTTTAACTAGGATTAGTTTCTGATTTGGCTTAGCGCAAGGCTGAACAAGCATGGATACCAGAATGAGAGCGTGAGCAGCTACAGTATTGGCACAAAGTGACTTAAACAGTATGTGAAACTACAGCCTCTAGTTCACTATTTTCTAGTAGCCCAAATGTCACACTGTTCAGGCTCATAAAACAGCAAATCAAAAATCTCACCCTGCCGAGGCCCATCTCGGTTGGTTGACTCTGACAGGCTGGGAGTAAACAGACAAACAGTGTGCTGGAAACTGGGGGCGCTTTGCAACATCAGTGACTCACAGTATTCCATCACGTTGGCACAGATCTGCCAGCAAAGGGAAAAAAATAAAGACAGCACGTCAATTACAGTATCTACAGGCTTTGAAGCATTAAATTTTACATGGACAAATGTCAGTGAACAAGATGCTTTGCTCCTCTCTTCCCACCAGAATGTTATGATTCTATTTTCTCATCGGTTACAAACTCTCCTCTACTGCAAGTCTAGGACTTGCAACTTTGCCTCTTTCCCAAACCTGCTAGCTAGAATTTCTGGATAATTTTAAGTCCCCTTAGGCTTTAAGTTAGTGTTAGCCATTACCCTCTATACACAGCTTTAATTTTGAACATTTCTATCAATTTAAGCCTTCAAAATTCACAGAGTTTGTATGCGAAACAATAAAGGTTTCTAATGCAAATGTAAGTAAATACATTTTCAAGGATTACTTTAAATAAAATGTGGACTCCTATACCACACTAAAACCAGTGTAGAGCACTACCACTATCATACGAAATAATGATAACCAAACAAATCTGCACAGCAGGTGAAATGTTGAGACTGAAGCTTCTTGTATCTTGTGTCCTTACCTGTTGCATGGCCAACTCAATTTCATCCCTCTTGTTCACTCTGTCTCCTGCTAGGTTATCATCTTGCAGCTTGAACTGCCGTAGCCTGTCTGACCCTCCAAACCGACTCAGAAGTCCCAAGCACTGGCGCTGCCGTAAGGAATGAGCATTTAAATGAAGTGCACGATTCTTTTCACTTAAGTGATACATGTTTCTTAAAACAGTATTAAGAAAGCAATGCAGATAAAACTTATAGCACTTTGTAAACAAAATGTAAGTTTTTAGTGTTTTAACTTACCTTGATTTAATTTAGAAAATAATGGCACCCTAAAACACTGCCAATGAGAAATGAGAGCAATTCACAAATGCACAACTTTTCTTGTGTGTCTTGCAGACTATTATAAAGAATACTATCAATGACAGTTTAGGTTTACCCATTCCCACACCTAAAACACCTTTACCTATACAGATAAACAAAATCTAACATCCAGTAAAAGCAGAGTACAAAAACTACTTCAGTAACAAATAAATGAACCACTAGCATGTCTGATACACCAAATTGTTGAGCTGGAGACATGATTGTGGCCAAAGTGGTAACAGACTGTTTCTGCATTACTTCACATGCTTTGGTGTTGGCTTCAAATTTTTCTCTTCACCCAAGTCCTAAGCTAGGAAGGGAAACAAAGTCCCTGATGCAACCCTGATGTTGTCAAGTGTTATCTTTTCTAATGCACAGAGAAGTGTGGGGAGACACCAAAAAACAGACCATCAAAACCCCATCCCACTCCCATGAAAAAAATCCTCACACATTCTTCTTGATGCTGGAAAACATCTCTTTCCCAATTGCTACTATTCAAAGTAAAAAACCAGGAAGAAACACATCAAGGCAGCCAATTCTAAAAGGACATGGCTTAAATATATGACTTTATTACCTGAAATCGCCCTATGTGTCCTTGTAGCTCCATCTGTGTCCCTTCATTAACATCCATGTCCAGCTCATTTAGCACTCCTGATAAAAGACACAGCCATTAAGTAACTGTTTGGGGGTTTTTTAACAGATTTGTGCATTATATACATTTAAATACAAGCATTGTTCAGAAATATTTCAGCCAAACATTCCACTTGTATTTTGCATATTTTTTGAGCAAAACATTCAGATATGAATGCAGCTACCAGGAGATGCATGAGAGCATGAAGCTTACTGTTCTGATAAGTAATCAAATGAGGGCAAGGAGGAAGGGAGGCTGGCATGGAAACTACAGCTGTTGTGCAAAGCTCTGTATACTGTAAGCAAAGAAGCACCTGGGCTTAACCTACAGTTCTGCACTCCTTTCTACAGTAGTCAGACATCTCTCCTGAACAAAGAAAACCATTAAATCAAAATAGAGAAGTTATTTTGAACTGGTGAGCATGCAGAAGAAACCACTATATCCATCACAATCATTATTAGCCCTTTGTGAAGAAGTCACTCAAGAAAAATGGCAGTATGCTAATCTGCAGTGCTTTCCCCCAGGAAACTTTATATTTTAAACAAATAAAAACAAAGAAGACATTAAAAAAATGGGTATACAAACAATTTACTATCTTAATTTCCTCAGTTATAGAACTTATTGAATAAAAATTGTTTTTTGAAGAGACCACAGATGCTTTGAGCACTTCTATTTGTAAATCGCCTCCAAGACAAAAAGTACTTAGTGTGAGGTAGCATGATGAAAAGAAAATGGGAAGTCAGATACATATGGGTAAGAGCACTATGTCTACTGCATCTTTACTTCAAGAAAAAATTATTTAGCATTTCTCGATTTTTATCAGAGCTCTACATATTAAAAAAAAACACAACTGTATTGTCATGGATATTCTCTTCTGTCTTACTGTTTCTTTACAGAAAACAAAGCCTGAGATTCATGCAAATGGGGTTGAGACTTCAAAACTGCAGTTCCTACCAGGCAATGCTGCCTTGCTGATTATTCCTGTCAGGGAGGCCAGCTCCTGGAGAGATCCAGCACTTACATCTTGACACCTCAGGATCGCCTGGATTGTATCTGAATGGGAAATGAGGAACTGCAAAACCTGCACCACAAGAAAAAAACAGAAAATATGAATGACTCAAAATTTAACGGCAAGCAGAGAGGAAACAATGCTTCTGAAGAACTTTAATAGACCTCGTGTACCAGTGAGGATGGGATTTAAAAACACCAAAACAACTTACTGTCAGAGCAAAGGCACACAATTTCTTTGAATGAGCAATACCAGTGGTACTCAAGCAAGTTTTGCAACTTACCTGTCCTGCAGCCTGCAAGTGTTGTGCCATGCTGGACGTGAGGATCACCTGGCACAGCTGGAGAGCTGGAAGCAGAATCTGGCGGTAACGCTCCACTGGGGCAGGAATGAACACTGGGGGATCTCTCATTGCATACAATCTTAGGACGCATAAAAAGAAGGGAGAAAACAAAAGATAAAGAGTGCAAGAAGAGTGAAATCCACTAGTGAGGCAGAGCCTCAGCCTACAATCAATCAAGAACCTAAACCCATTTGTATTTCAATAAGATGTCTAGACCTGAACTGACTTTCTATTGGAAAAGCAACACATTTATGATACACAGCTGCTGCCAGACATTTTCTGTAAGCAGGGAAAATTACTTCTTTGTATTATGCTACACTAAACTAGATAACTTTGTTGCAGAAATACCATACCTGCTTACTGATATACAAAACTAGGTATTCTCAAACATTTTAGGAAGAGGTGTACTTAATTCTAAAGCAACTGTTAAATACAGTCCTCCCCAAATGTACTGTAGGTTTTATACAATCTTATTATGTCTAATTGGAACTTTCAAATAGTATACTTTGTCTAAGTCCTAAATTTTTCCAAAGCATTTCAACTCTCTGTGTAACTAAGAACTGTGAGTTTAAAAAAGGAACCAAGGCTTGAAATCAACCCAGGTAATTTCCCCTAAATATGGAATTTCTTTCTCTGAGATCTTCTCTCAATCACCTCACAATGACTAATGTGGTACTAAATTTGCCAAGTGGCACATCAAGAAACTTGCCAAGCAATATATAACTATGAATACTTTTTTTCAAACACATAATGAAATATTCCTGAAATAGCATTTAATTCACTGGTCTCTCAATGCTTTATGGTGGAGGACAGACTCTGCCCTTCACAAACTGCAAAGCCTCCAGAATAAGTTTACAGTGTAAGCTATTTGTCAAACATAACAGTATAAATTATTTAATAATAATAATCATCAGTTTTATCTGAGATATCAATTTTAGGTAGTCTAAGTAATTAGGATGCAAGTACAACGTCATACCCACATCTGAAATTTTCCTCTCAATGAAAGGTAGCTTTAAACTGAACTGATAGGTTTAAGAAACGCACACATAAAGAATAAACTCACAAGTACTACTCAAAAATCATGAGGCTATAGAAAGATGCGATGTGCTTCCAGGAAGACTGTGTTCTGGTCTCCCCCCCAGCCAGGGCAGCCACACTTACCCCTGGTGGTCTGTTTCGGGTCGCATGTCATACACCTGGCACTGTGCCAGCCGCACAATGACGCCGGACCGCAGCAGCTCTAACGCACCTTGCTGACTTTTGGCTATTCGAGTGAGGAATGCCTACACAACAGCAGAGAAGGTTAAGTCTTGGAGATGCACAATGAGGCTTATATAGTCTACTTTCTCACTTGATTTTTGTATAATTTCAAATATGTTATTTTAGTAAAATATCCTTAAGTAATACCTTCAGGTATTACTGGAGGTAGCTCAGTGTGAAGCTGCAGATTGAGCTCTGGGTGGCAGGAGCCCCAAGCAAGAGCCTGTGAACTGCCCACCCTTTGCAAAACAAAGGGCACGAGGGATGTGGGGCACCAGCCAGAGGACTGGACACTCAGGAGACATGGCAGGAGGCAAGGACACAGCTGAAGACCCCAGACTGACTCACGCAGACTGCTGAGAGTACAAAAACCCAGGAGTTCCTTTGTTCAGGGTCTCTCCTCAGAGGCACCAGCTCGGGCTCTTGTTCTGGTGTTGCACCATGATTAAATCATTTTAAGGATCCAGATGTCTGAGACTGCCCTAGAAAACCTGGGGTCAAACCAGTAAGGAAACCTGGTCTGAGTGTGTGAGTGTGGTGAGCGTAAAGCGAGGCACCCATCGATCACTGGAGCCACTAGCTACAAGTGGGCTTTGGTCCCAGCAGTTCAAATCTCTGGTGGTGCAAGTGTGACTGCCAGAGTGCTCTTGAATGGTCAGACAGGAAAGCTTCCTTAACAATATCTCTGAGTACAATCAATGCAAAGTGTAGACAAACAACTTTTACTAAAAAGTAAAATTAAAAAATGAACACTGTAACACAAATTCATTTCTAAAGTACTGTTACCATTTTGGACTCATAAGTGTACAGCGCCTTGAGCAAAGGGGGCTGAGGTGTGAGCAAGCTCTGAAGAGCCAGATCATCATCTGCCAGGCTGTCCACAAGCACCTTCAGGTAGCCACTATTCGAGAGATACAACAGCCACTGCTGCTGCTTGTCTACTGAAACAATGTGATCGAGTAAAGCCAATGCCAGCATCTGGGATGAGGGAAGAAAAACAAACAAATCAAAACAGAATTAAACATATAAGATGAGATTTTTAATAAATACCTAGAAGTATGAAATGCTAAGCAGTTTCTCATATCAGCTTCTTCTAAGCAGAATGCATTTCTTCACTACAATTGCAACCATTTATGTGAAAAATATTTTAAGATTTCTTGACACTAGGACAGTATGAGCCAATTACTTTTCTCTACTATTCTTTTAAAAAACATTACAGATATTGTTGACCAACAACTAAGGCAAAATATTTTAAGGAAGTATTGCCTCAAGCACAATTACTATTTAAAACTAGTTTGCCTTCTGAGGAAATTCTCAGCTACTGGCTACTATCAGAAATTACTTTGTGATGAAGTCACATCTTCCCAAATAAGTCCATGACTTAAAAATGCTAACAAGTAATTGTAACAAGGGTCTCTACCTATATCTATTGCAGCAGAGCTTTCTACCCTTATTTTTAAACAATAGGGCACATAGCCTCGTTGAGAAAAAAATTAATATGCACGTATGGCTCTACTTTCAGCAGCTTGAAGGATGAGTGGGAGGACAGAAACATGAAACAGATCCTGTATCTATAGAAATGTTCTAGTTCTACCTCATGAAACTTCCCATCTCTGCACAGATGATGTTCTTTAAGACAAACAGAACAGTACTTTTAAAAGAACAGATTCATTTACCCTGCCTATCTCATGGCCATCACAAGCATCACGACAGACCACCTCCATCAGAGCTGCCCCATAACTCTCAATAGTTGCCATGTTTTCCCGTTGCAATTTACTAAACATATCTTCAGGAGCTGTCAAATGTTCCCACATAGTTTTTTTAGCTGTAAAAAGCAAATAAAACAAAAAATGAAAACATTCAAAGATAGCATCTTAGCATTAACTTAGCTACATCCTTCAGGGCATTCTCTGTACCCTTGCAACAGAAATGCCCCAAACAAAGTCAAGGGTTTTTAAATGAACTGCAAATGTTCTACAAATCCACCCTCCCTTGAATATCACACAGACCAGCCAGAGCAAAAAAAGTGTTATCCTGTATACATACACACCCTTGTAAATAGTCTGCTTAAAATAATTCAAATGTTCAGTACTTGTTACATAGATAAACTAATAGGCCTAAAACTGGAAGTGTTCAAGGCCAGGTTGGATGAGGCTTAGAGCAACCTGGTCTGGTGTCCCTGCCCACGGCAGGAGGTTAGAATGAAATCATTTTAAAGGTCCCTTCCAACCCAAACCATCCTAAGATTCTGTGAACTTTTACTGGGACCAAAGAATTCAGTGTGAGCTAAATTAACAATGTGACTTAAATGAGAGAGAATGAAACCAAAGTCAGTCATACACTTCAAAGGGGTCATAACAAATTCATAGTTTGTTTTTTTCCTTTTACTACTCAAAACCCAGGCCAAGTAAAAGTCTGCATGCAGGTAACTAGCCCCAAGATTTCTTCTCAATTCCTGTCTGAACAATTATTAGAAACACTAATAACTCAAGTATTTTAGCCACTCACAGAGAGAATGTGATATTTACCATAAGCACTCAAGTATTAACAGCAACTCTGGTTGGCGTATTTTTTGCTTATTTTTTTGGGAGGAGATGGTGGTGGGGTATGTGTGAGGCTTTTGTGTTTGTTCCCCCCCTAGGGAGATCTTCAGATAAAGGAAGAGAAAGGGTATGAAATTATAAACAAACCTTGGGGTTTGTTTTGAGGTTTTTTTGTGTGGTTGGTGTTTTGCGCTTTTTTTGCTTTGGAATTTGTTTTAGGTTTTTTTAAATAAGATCACTATGCTATGTGAAGGCATAAGCAATTTATTTCAGAAGCTCTTAGAGCAAGATGTTTTCCATCTATTTCCAGAAGACAACTCAGCATGCAGAAACTGTACTCTCCAGGGTTTAATAACTTTTTTGCTTTTTTCCAAATACAGTTGGGACCGTACCTGCTTCTAAAGTGTCTGGTTCATCTGGTCTCTGGGCAATCTGCAAATAATAAAGCAGTGATCCATAAAGGTGTGTCCTCACTCTCTGGAAGCCACCACCTGTTAACAAGAAACATTCACAATTAAAACCAAACAAATGTAAATTCCATAATGCCATCTTCCACTGGCACTTAATTTAACTTTCCTATGGCAGTGCTGGCAAAAGTAAATAGAACTATATTCCTTAAGGTTAAGTTCTACTGTTTGCATAAAAGTGTATTTATGAGTAAATTCAGCAAGTTTATGCTGTTCTAAAAGAATGAAAATATTAAATTCTCTTTACAATCACTTACATATTTCTCTTATGTTTGTTATTCAGATTTTTTTAAGTGTTGGCTAATTTTTTTTGCTATTAACATTGCTTACATCTATATTAATGATGTATGATCGATCTGACTGTAACAAAAATCTTCACTGCAGTATCTGAAAGCAGCTCAGCCCATCTTTTGACTCTTGGCAGTTGGAATTCACATACACGCCCTGCAGAAGTCAACACACCTGTTTTCAAAATGAAATCCAGCAGCTTTTTTAAGATGATGTGGAGGGAGGAGTCACCAACGGAAGCAAAACCCATGGATATGCTCTCAGAGCCAGGTGATGAAGTAAAAGAACCATCCAGCATCAAGACATACTGGGACTGTCCTGCCATGGAGAGTGCAAGTGGCTGTTTCTGCTCCGTTTTCACAGACTGGCTCAGGTGGGCAGTCAGGGTGAACACAGCCCCTGCCACCACCGGCATCAACTCCTGAGCTGCATCATCATCAAGGATCTTAATACAGAAGTAGAAAGACCAAAAAAAAGGCAAAAGAGAAAAAAAAAAGCTTAAAAGTGTCTGATTTCATGAGTCATTAAAGTAGTTAAATTAGCCTCTCACAACTATTAAATTTATGTATGCATAAGGATTTCATTAACATGACAGTATTTAAAACACATAAAAATCAGTAATGTCAGAAACTTGTTTAGAAACCTGAGTTGAACATATTTTAATTGAGAAGACCACTAGCCTTCTGGATTTTTTTACATAAATCACAGGCAGACTCATAATCAAATCTGGATAGCTTAGGTTTAAATATTTTACTAATAAAACATCTCAAATGTGTTGACATTTGAGCTGTTTTATTAGTAAAATATTTAAACCTAAGCTAGGAAAAAAATAACTGGTATCTGCTTTGCTATACAGCCATTTTATTACCAATAAAAATGTGAAGGTACTACTTAAAAAACCCAAAGGGTTGAGCATCAAAGACGCATTAAGACAATGTGGAAAAACACTAACAAGAAGTTTCCATGTATTGTTTTTGCTCACTCTATTACTTGGAAGGTAGATCTGTGATCTTTATTGCTAATGCTGAAGGAGCTTTCCTTTTAAGCAATGTAGTAATTCTGAACAGTAGTTCAATTATTTGCAGTAGCCAGAAACAATTTTTATTCTCAACTTCACAAAAGTCTTCACCAAGATGTTACAGAACATTAAGAGTCTGGAATTTCCTCTTTGTAAAGATTTTAGGAAAGAAATTTCTTCAGCTAGTGAAGACCTTCCTTGTTTCCTGTTTTTTTTTTTCATTCAGTTCAAATAAAAAACAAAACCAGCACTCCACTAAAAATAGGTAACTTTTAGGTAACTCCTACAGAAAAAAATAATGGTAGTAACAAAAACAAAATCCAAAAAGGTTACTTTTTTCCTTGAAAAGATAAACTTTTTAATATATATTTCTCAAAACAAAACTCTATTAATCAGAACTACAAAGCACATATCTCTTGTAATAAATTAAAAAAAGAATAATGCCCCAGAAGACTAAAAAATATAACAATCCTTCATTAAATTTTGCCTTTTGGAATGGATGGGTCAGTAGTAACTGTCTAGTCTGTCTCAAAAATTATTACTACAACTCAGCAGTAAAACACCTAGACTTTTAAGACAAACTCTCATACTTCCAAAAGCCCTTCTAACTGTAAAATCTTTAGTTGTTCTACTATGAAGCTTCATTCAACTCTAATTTTTCAAAAGCAGCAGCAGTAGGATTTGCAGTGAGTCATCTAGATGCAGTAAATTAGCAAATGCAGCAGTTTGCCTTCAGCCTTCAGTAAGTTTTTTTGTTTCTCATCAAAGCAGGGGGTTTCTTTTTCACACACCTTTGCCAGACTACCATCATGCTGGATGATACTGAAATACCTCTGAAATCTGTCAATATATGGTTCACAGTTCAACAGTAGCTATGCAAGAATACAAAGTATCATCTCTGTCTCATCTATCAGCATAGCAGCAATCAGAAAACTAAAACGAATACTAAAGGCAGACAACATTTTTTTGGATTACAATCAAAATTGCAGCACTTTCACATAAACAGATGCAGCAACAAAGTCCAAGGAGCGGGCTGATTTCCAGCAGAGCACTACCTTGTCATGCACATCCTGCAAGAGATCCCGGATAATCAGCTGCCTGTCCTCAGCCTGGATGAGGTCCTGGGGGCAGGCAGTGAGGATGATTTCCACCAGCTGTCTCCAGGACTCCAGAGCATGCCTCTTGGCATGGAGGCACTGCAGCAGCTTGTTGCGCTCCACCACGTACTGCAGGATAGTGTTGATCTCCTGCAAACCCACCACAAAGAAACTCAGTTACTATGTGCTAAAAGAAATTCATTGCCAAGACAGACTTCAAGATGACAATTTTTTCTATTAGCAGTAGTCTTCAGAATAAAATGTTAAGTCTTCAGCTTACTAGAAAGAAGGTGCTACTACTACTTTAATAAGGTAGCCCATTCCATTTCTGAGCTGCTTTTCACAAGGCAGACATCATTAATGTCTCAATCTCATAGGAAAAAAAATCAACCAGGAAAATTCTTTTCTAGCACTTTAAAATCGAAACAAAAACAACTATGAAGAAACTATTTGTGCTTTTTTTTCCCATTTAGTCTGAGTAATTTCCCCTTTATCCTTGCATCCATGTAAGCAATTTCAACTTAATTTAGTTATTTTCTGAGTTTCCTGCCATCTTTGAATCTCCAAGTTCACTGAAATTATATCTGTGTAGAAAAAAGGAGAAATAAATCAGCATCCCCTGTGAGAGAAAGGCAAAATGATCTTGGCCATAAGATGAACATGCTTGTACTTGAACAGCCAGTCTTGACATCAGTGTGTAACTGCTTTCTGTACAGTGGGGTGAGGAGCTGCAATTGTTATCACTAATGAGGAGGGAAGAGGTTAAAGGAAAAAACAAAACAGACCACAGGCCAGCTGTTCAGAGAACAGTATGGTAAGAAGTACCCTAGCTTATCAGTTTTGGGGTTTTTGTCTTGAGGAATTACTAACTCTAAGTTAGGACTCAAATTCACAATCTTTTATAGTAATGCTTACTGCTTGACAGGCTATGAATCCACCAAGAGCAACAACAAACAGTTAACTTTTTCTGTACTTACCTCCATAAGTAAAGGTCTCTGGCCTATTGCTGCCATTCCTTGAAGGGCATTGACTTCTGCAACCAGAACTCTGTGAACATACTGAAATTACAAGTGACACTTAAATGATTGTACCAGTTTAACCTGGCAGGTAGATAAACACCACACAGCAATTCACTCCCTGCCCCAGTGGGGTAGGGGAGAGAACTGGGGGAAAAACAAAGTGAAATTTTGTGGGTTGAGTTAAAGACACTTTAATAGAACAGAAAAGGAAAGCAGGGGGGAACAATACACCATTTAAACTAATTCAAACAAGGGATGCACAAATGCAATTGCTCACTACCTGCCAACCACTGCCCAGCCAGCTCCTGAGCAGCAGCCCACAGCCAGCTGTTCCCTTATTTTATACACTGAGCATGGTATCACATGGTATGGACCTTTGGCAAGTTTTGGGTCAGCTGTCCTGGCTGTGTCTCCTCCCAGATTCCTGTGCCCACAGCCTACTCACTGGGGGGTTGTTTGAGAAGTTGAAAAGTCCTTCATTAAATAAATATTGCTTAGGAATAGCTAAAGGATGAAGTGTTGGGAACATTACTGTCATCCTAAATCCAAAACACAATACTATACCAGCTACTATGAAGAAAATTAACAGTACTTGAGTCAAAACTAGGACAAGTGACAAAGGAAATGTATTTGTATCTCCTAAAAGAATCTAGGAGATGGCTGCATAGCAGCAGTTGCAACAGATGGACTGGGATTCAAACAAGTTTTACCCATTTTTTAGGGTCACAAATTCTTCAGGACAATTTATAATACACATGTCAAGTACTTGTCACAATGTGATACATTCATAAGTAAAGCCTCCAAGAACTACCACAGTACACAACATTGCACATGTAATTGTACATGTAGTACAATTACACAACTACACATATGTAGTTGTGTACTAGCAACCAAAGAAATACATATCTGAAACATACACCTTTTATGTAAAAGCAAGTTTCAAAGTATTATTAACACATTGATTTTTTTTTCAATTATTAAGTTATAAAATAGCACATGCAACTTGAAAACAAAGACCAATGCTAACCTTGACATTGCAGACCACTTGTCCACGTGCATTCTTGTGCTCACAATTAGTAATGACTTGCTCAATTTGAGCCCGGTCAAAAAAATCCAGTTGTAAAGGCTCTGGAATGTCCTGACTGAAGTCAATTGAATCCAGGATATTTAAGATCTTTCTGCGTACTGGAAATGCAAATCAATTCAAATTGTATTCAGAAGTGTCAAGGGGAAACAAAAAAATTAACAAAAAGAGCCTAATTTACCTTTGTAAATCTAAATCTTCAGTTTAATGTGTAAAGTTTCAAAAGAAAGCATTGAATCTTCAGAAAGTGCTATCAACCTATGTAACAGGTTTAAAAACATTTCAAGACATCTAAGGCTTTAAATCCTTAAGATGTCTTATATTGCACAGTTCTCCTGTTATACATGCATGTCATCCAATATTTACAAACACAAGACTAATTTTTTCTCCAAAATGAAACCAGGCTGGTCTTCAATTATAACCATTGCAGTCTTTTGTTGAGAAACCATAAAGAATCTGAATTTATTAATTTATGTGGGACTTACATTCTTTGCCATGAAAATACAAATATGTTCAGACTTAGCAACAGTCTCACTGTTTCTACTTGTTAGAAATTAATTTGATAGACTGCCACTCTCCCATTTCATCCTTGCACAGATACCTAAACATACTCTTCAAATTGCCTTTCCAGTTCAGTTTTTTTCACTCACTCCAAATGTCTGTATCAAGGTTCTTTTTTTTTTCCCCACACTGAATAAAATTGTTTCATGTACTGCTGCTGTTTAGAACACCTATTACTTTCTTTTCTGAAGTGTCCTTTCTGGAAGTGGCCCTCCTGCCTGTTCAGGAGCAGATACACTTTATTGATCAATAATCAACAGTCATAACAGTTACCTTTGGAAGCAGTGTCAAAGTGGAGAAATCCACTGACTGATCGACTTTCGTCTTCCATCCCTCCTTCACCATCAGCTGAAGGTAATAAAACATACTAAATAAATTACAAAAACAAATCTAAGTGAAAAATATAACCTACTTTATTAATAGTGAAAGACAGAGCACAATGATAAACTGATAAACCTTTCACATCAAAGCCTTCTAATACAATATACCCTTGAACTTAATCAAATGAAAAAAATACTTATCTGACAACAGCTATCCAGTTATTATATACAGATCAGAAAATCCTAGAAATGCTTAAATAGACATCTCACTCTTCAGTATGAATAATGCAGTTGGATAGACACCATAAAATGAGAAGCATATCTGAGCACAGCTTCCCATACTCAGATCCTCACTAGGAGGAAGAGAGTGCTCAGGCTGATAAAAGTAAGGGAAAACACCATACTGCAGTAGCCTGTTAAAATATCTTCCATTTATTCTACCTTCTTCATGTAAAGAGTTTTATTGCCATCTGGTTTTATTTTTCTTAATTTACCTCTTCCCTGTTCTAAACCTCTGAAATCTTGCCTTTTTATTCAACATTGAATTTTACACTGCATTGGGATGAAATACCACTTTTGTGATGTTATAATGTTAAAAGCAAAATTGATGTGTAGCTACTATCTTCTGTGAGAGGGTTCACAGCTTGTGAAAGACATTAAGACAGAGAAACTTTGTCTTAAACTGTTTACCATGGAAGACTGTCCACCTTTCCTATTTTGTAACGTTTCTGAACAGCAGCTCAAAACAAATTATTCCACAAGTTTAATTCATTTTTAATATTCCCCATCCCACCACATAAATTGTTTTTAATTTTTCTACCAGCAATGAACAAAACGATGCCCTGCTTTCTTTCACTTTAGAGTCTGCAATCATCTTTCTTCCCATACCACAAATGAACAGCCACAAGCTTATGAAGAACAGAATTCAAATGAAGTCTCTCATTCTCCATTTACTGCAGCCTATTCAGCCTCACCATAAGTCACTCTTACCCAGGTATGGCTTCACAGGCATGTCATCGAGCAGCAGATGCAGCAGCCTCTGCGTGTGGGAGCGCTGGCGGTTCAGGGACGTCACTCGCATTTCGATAGCTGCAGTCTTCATTAGCCACGACATTTGGTTGAGTGTTGAAATCTCATGTTCTGGACAGGGATAAGGCAACAATTATAAAACAGCATAAATAATATTACTTACTCCAAGGAAAGGATTTTTAGAGGATGTCATTAGTAATTATTTGCTTACCAATTGTTTACAAAACAAAAAGACAGAGATCTGACAAAAGCCAATAAATGAACATGTGGTTATTTTGAAAATAAATCATATACATATATGCAATAAGCACATACACATACACAACCAAACTGGACACAACCATTACAACAGTCACTGTGAAGAATGTAGTGCTTCGTGAGCCAATGGGGTCAGTTACAATTTCAGTGAAAATAACCAGGCATTTACCCAAGTGAACTGTAGTTTTAATCAAAATTGATGAGACTGGAACACAGGTCTCCTAAAATCTTCCTATCTTCATCTAATAGAGATTCCTAAGTTACATAAGAATCATCTAAAGCACTTTATACACGCTGGATACATGTACTTGAATGCTAAGTTTACTGGCATTGAACAAAAGACTGATGGTCAAGCATCTGATAAAGTACATTTATTCAGTTTAAGACACCTGAGAAATCTTGGTTTGAAATATAAAACATACCTACTAGCTTAAAAGTACTTTATTCAAAGAAAGGGGAGACACAGGTGGTTACAACCATCAGCCTTATAATCCCTTGGTTCTTCATAATATTCTTTTCAATATTTTTTTTCCCATAGTAAGGTCTAACAAAACTACAATGATAATTGCAATACAGATTAGGATGTGGTTCTGGAGACTTAGTACACTCCAAAGATAACATTCTTTGCCGCAAGTTCAGAAGCACTAAAAATCTAAACTTCTTAAGTAGGGAGAGATCAATTTTTGCAGAATTAAATGATTAGTAGAGCCTATAATAAATTCAGTTTAATAATGCTACCTATGTTTCTTCTTTCACTCCTAAGGAGTCAAAAAATGCATTGAATTTTAAGCATGCACAATCTTATCATAGCATGAAAATTACCTTTGATAGAAAATGGCAAGTACTGCAGCTGAGTGAATAAGAAATCCTGACTGGTCCTCAGATATCTCATAGTTGGACCTGAAGTGTCAGAGCACGCACACAACTGATAGATCACCTGACAATCAGAAACAGTAGATATCCATGTATGGAATTTATTTTAAAACAAACCAACCACCAAATCAAAAGAAGCATAATACTTTTCTACTGCTCAAACAGGATTATCAGTATTTCCAGTAAATTTTCCATCAGTTTTCTTCAAAGTTGAACAGATTATTTGTAACAGATGTTGAATTACGATTTTAAAGGACTACCAGCATGTGGATGACCACAATGGCTGTTTGTTCACAACAGGACAACAGATGAGCCTGTTTGTTCAGCTCACTTAAAAATGAGTCTTTTTCTGTCCACAGGTCCACCAAAACAAGAAATGCAATAAATTTTTCCTGCTTCTACAGAATTGCCTTTTGCTTTTAATAATGTTTAAAATCCTTTCTAGAGCCCATGGATTTTCAACATGGTACAAGTGTGCAAGCATCAGCTACCTCACACATCTGTCTAACTCAGCTGTCTCCCCCACCTGACACCCTCTCAGTCACACATACATACATTCTCTCACAGCTGCAGAATAAAGCAGAGAGTTTCACTGGCTTAGTTGGAATTTTATGTAATTTGCTATCATACTACACTTCCAAAATTAAAAAAAAATTAAAATTGGCACATGTCACAATGGAATTAAAGGCTGACTAAAAATATTTAGGTTAAGTTTTACACCTGTATCCTAATTCCAAGTTTCTTACATGAGTGCAGATCCTTTGATTTCTGTGATGCTGCAAGATACTTTTTAAACAGAAGCAGGTAAAATAGTAAGAGTTCACTCTAGATGGAAACCTGACATATTAATTTTAAAAATTAAACTATTATCAGAGTCATCAACCATCTGTGTTCACCAGCCAAGAAGTAGCCAATTTTATTTAGAGTCTACTTTCAGTATATGCCCACAGAAAATATGCTGAATACCTGGTAACAGAGTTCTGCAAGGTGGGGAGATTCCTGAACTGCTGTAGGCCCACTCCTTGTCTCAGTACCCTTCTCCAGGATGTTCAAAATAGCATGAAGGCAAGTCCGTGGGCAACCCAAGACACCTGAAAAGAGAAAAATAACTTGACATTCTTGATCTTACTTTCCTCCATAGCCAATACAGGTCAAGTACACAGAAAAACAGAACCTAAATCATTCAGATATCCTGTGCTACACTATACTGCTCCACAGAGCTGCAACAAAAACTTCTGGCAAAGTTTTATCACCATTACTTAAAATCAAAGAAGGAACCATGTTTCAGCAAAAGCCTAATGAAAATATTTATAGTTAGTCTATAGACTTTTGAGATGCTAGTGAATCAATTTGAATTCTTGTTTTACACTTTTAAACCAAGAGTCATTTGACAATTTCAAAGAACAGCTTTAAAAATCTCCTGTCTTATTTTACAAATACAGCCATTATATGACTAATTCTCCTAAAGGCACCTGACACTGCAACTGTGGGGAATAGGGAATAGATTTTAATACTGATGTCAAAATTCTGTCTTTTTGCATTCTTCCTTTAGCCAATTAATTCTTTAATCAACCCAAAAAGAGGTCCTGAAGCAGCAAAAGCATCAATAATCAGAGTTCTTACAGGAGAAATAATCTCTGTTTGAACATGTATAATTTATGCTTTAACAGGAAATTATTATCTTGAGGTAAATGTCTTACAGTCATTATTTCTTCACATTATTAACAAGAAAACTGAAAGATGTGGGCAAGGTGTCTCACACCCTTGAGACAGATTTCCTCATCACTGACCTAACATATGATAGATGCCCTGTAAAATTGTGTGGGTGCAGATCAGTTACCTGTATTGTGTAACTACAGGTATTTCACAATATCTGAAGAAATAAAACTCAGATCCTATCTATATTTCATTTAGAACTATGAAGAACTAAAAACTGCTGGTCCAGAGCATCCAATACAAACCTGAAGATAATGAGAAATATTATTCTCAAAAAAACTAAAATCAAATTATTGAATGTTGTTCAAACTTGTTTATATAAAACATTCTTTAAAACAGTTGGGAAATAATCTTGTATTTCAGACTGGAAGGGACACCATGACATCTCAACACCAAACTGCTGCTAGCTATGTAGCTAGGATATCAAACCATTGTTCTTGGCTTTAGACAGTTGGATCTAGAAAACCTCCCAACATGAAGACTGCATGACCTCTACAGCCAACCTGCTTCACTATCTTCTGGTGACAAAATTTCTCCTATATCCAAATTGAGCCTCTCTTGTTTTATTTTATGCCTACTTCCTCTCATCTTCCTGCCACACTCCTCTGAAGAGTCTGGTTTTATCCTGTCATTTACGTCTTTGCAGGTGTTCAAAGATTTCTATTAGGTTTCCTCAGAGCCTTTCTCTTTTCCAGACTTCCCTCAGCTTCTCCTCACAGGCTGAGTAATCCAGCTCCCGCTCCCCCATCGTCCCTGCTGGACTTGCTCAGTCTGTTTTGTAAAACACCAATTGGAAACTGAGGAGGCAAACAAGACACAAAGTAGCACACTATTACTCTCACCAATTCAACTTGAAGGCGGCAGGAGTGATCTTTCTGAACTTTGCATTGTTATATATATATAATTAATATATTTATATATTCCTAGCAGTAGAATGAAATCCCACATTGTCCTAACAGGTTTTCTTCTACAACATTAAAAAAAAAAACTGGTTTTCTTTCCTATAAATAATTTTAAACAGGAGCTTGAGGAAGGACAGAACAATAGCCAAGAAGTAGAACCAGTTAAAAGCAACAATCTCTTTAGTAGGTTGACATGTTGTCATTTGTAGGTACAACTTGGATCATCAAATCAACTTCTTTCTACTAGGGACACAACTACGATGTATTAAATAATAAATACATTAATGTTTCCCTTCTAAATCATCATTATCCCCCACAATTCTAATTTCAAGTCTGTTCCAAAAAACTTAAACAAAGACTCAAATCCTAAAGTTCTTTAAATGCTGCATTTGAGTATTAATACATCTTTTCATGTAGCTTTTGAGGACTTGTTCAAGGCCTGTTGCTTTATTCTTTAATTGAAGAGGAACTGCTTTTCCCCATAAATTTCCCAATAAATCTTCTCAGTGTTGTTAGCAGAACTAATTAAACGGCAAATCAACCTCTCCCCTTCATACCTGGATCTTGCAAATTTGTGGTGCTGACAGGTTTCTTTAGTTCAAATCCCAAGAGATACAGAGCTAGGCTGGGAGGACTGCACTCAAGAGAGGTGATGAGGAGATTCAGAATATGGATCCTGGTTTCGTGATGGATTTGTGCCCGCTTCTTCTCTGGCTCCAGTTCTTGATTAGAAAAAGGAGAAAAAGCAGATATAGTGACTAATGAAGTAAAAAATCCATCTAATAGAATAATCATTAGTGTCTTCAAGTTAAATACAAGAATGTTGAGGGATGAACTTTTATTACTGCAGAGAGATACAAGAATGAAATTGCAAATTACTGTTAATGCAGCTGTAAATAATACATCCAAAGCAATGTTAAATACTTGTCTTCTGAAAACAGACTCAGTTTGGAGCTGGCTCACCATACTGTGGACATACTTTAACAAAATATAGGTACTTTTCATTCTGTTTAAGGTCCAATTCCACAGAAAACAGAGGAAGATTGTTTCCTGACTTAAGAACACATTTTTACACTTCTTTCATTAACTTCATTCCATGCAAAAGACAACTGCTTAAGCCATTTTAAGAAGCCTTTTACATACCCTCATCTGGATTAATTAATTCTTCTGCATCTTCATTGTCTAAACATTCCACAAATCCAGCCATCAGCTTCTGGCTAACACTCTGTATTCAACAATGGAAGGATGGAAATGAAGACAATTTTAAGAGTACTAAACCAAATACTTCTCATCATTCCCTTCATGTAAGTTGACAGAACTTTTAGAGAAAAATTATATAATCTACTTAATAAGCAAGAGTTAAGAGTCACAGCTGTTCTAAGAACAGGTTAGCAATTAGCCAGTGAACAGGAAAAAAAATCTACTGTTGTTACATATGCTAAATTATTCTCACAGATTGAAGACTATAAAGTCACAAAAAGATCTCCCTATCTCAAAGGATACTGCCCTTTTTCTTCTTGAAAACAATCATGATTTTGTTTTTTTCAATTAATGAAGTAATTGTTTTACCAACGCCACAGTATAAGATGGTTTATATGTGGGTAGATATAAAACAAAATATAGTTTTAATGTAGTTACCTTTATAGAAACATTATGAAGCCCTAGTATTTATCCATCAGTTTCTCTTTCCAGATGCAAAGAAACAGATACTTACCTGGTCATGTGTGAAATCACCAACTAGTTTTATCTGGATGTTGGAATTATCAGAAATACAGCACAAAATCTTGGCACTTTCAAAAGCTAGTTCAGGATTGCTGTTTCCATGGTAAAGATACCTTCAAAGACACAAGATTATGGCAACAGAACTGTTGAGAATTTAACTTTTTAAAGATGGATAAGAAATTAAACAACATTTAGAAATGAAACATTTACAAATCAAATTTTAAAAATGAAACATTTACAAATCAAATTACATGAGATAACATTAAAGCTTCAAACAAAATTTCACCCTGTATGAAACACTGAATGCTTGTTCATTGGGAGAGATGAGTAAGCTGAGTGGGGATAATAACCTTTCCCGGAATTTTTATCATTCTTTTTATCAAATATCTACATTAAACACTGTTGCAAAAGTTAAAACAACTGCTTGTAGGCATTTAATACAGTAAATAATGGACAACGCTGTAAAACATGGCCAACAGCCAAATTCATTGAACTTTCCCACTCTGTGACAACCAAAGTCTGGGGCAAAATGAAATTATATGCAAGGTAATCACTGAACATAAGGTAGACAGGAAAAAATCGTGAGGGGGGGAAATTCAGAAAGAAGAACTATAAATACAGATCCCAATCTTGCACTAGACAATCACAGATCATACTACCAGTGAAGACATCTCCCCTCACCAAAAAAAAAAATTCATGAGATGCTCTGTGTGAAGAGGAGCACTGGCTAGTGAAACCAACGAAAGGATCCAGGATCCAAACACTTCTGTGCCTCCAAAACTCCTCCCTTCTCAGTACTCTGCACATACCTAGCAATATTCACCACGTGGTCAGCCTTTTTAGTGCGAGGATTGATTCCTTGCAGCAGCTGCTCCAGAGGTGTGACAATAAGGGAAAGGTGGCTCTCCCGCAACAGATCCATAAAAATGTTCTCCTTCTGTAGGGTTAAGTTCAGAAGTGCAAGGCAATACTGTACAGCCTTCTCTAAATGCTTCTTCCCTGCAGAGCACAAAGAACATGAGAAACACAGAGGAGAAGCTAAATAGACTACATTCATAAATGTCATTCATCAAGCCTTGCACCAAGAAAAAAAAACCTGTCAGTTGTTAACCAGGAGGAATTTTAACTGCCCCCAAAATATAATTTTTATATGCAAGAGATACAAGTTACAGATATGCAATGTTAGCTTTAAATCCTACTTACTATACATTTTAACTTCACATGAAAAATGAACTCTAGGCACATACCAGGAAATGGAGCATAAGTATCAAGCTGCTTAACCCCTTCTTCTAGCAAGCTAAGGCAAAGTTCCAGCATTGGAGACTCATTCAACAGATGATACATCAAATTGAATCCAGGTGGTTTATATGCTATTATTTCTTCTCCTAAAGACAGAAGGAGAAAAAAAAAAAACTATAACCTCTAATAAGAACACCCTGTTTTACTTAAGTTAGCATAAGCTACAAAACCTAACACCCCCCATGGTTCTAAGTAACATCCCTTGCACAAAGTCTTCAGAAATTTTCTTTATATAGAAGCCATTGAAGAAATTTTAAAAGTTTGGGAATAGTTGTGAAGACAATTACCATTAATTGCCAGTATCCAATAGCACAATTTCAAATTTAACCCTAAAAAAGATCTTACTAAAAAGAAACTGGAAAAAGTTTATGTTCCCCCCCAAACCGGCACAAAGACTCTGAATGAGGGAAAAAGTATTTCCAGAAGTCAAAGAGAATGTCCTATGATAAATTCCTATGACTGCTGCAATAATGTATGCAAAAACAAAACTACTAGCCTAAAATTCAAAGACCTTCGTGATATGAAATAAAAGGAGAAGACTAATGCTTCTGATTTATCTAGGCTCTTCATGAACTGTGATAGATAAAAGCAGGAAAACAGTAAGTATCTTTTTTAACACACAAATGAGAACAAGGGTTTCTTTTAGCACCAGCTTTAAAAATGTCCTTGTTCCATTCATTCTGTGTGTGCAATTCCACCACACACCAACAGAGAAGACATGCCAGTGTGGAGCCACTCACTGAATCTGTTTGAAAACTGCACCTACTCAAAACTAGATTAACCCACTTCTCCAATGTATCATGTAACCCAAAAATAACCAAACAAGTTGAAGGATTAGCTGAGGACAGGAACAAGCTAACAAGTTTTCTGAGCTAGTTATGCTGCCAAGTACTCTTTGTCAAAGTATGAGGCACACAGGTCTTCCAACTCGAAAGTTGTTTTCAGTTAAAGAAGTGGTTCTCACAGCACTGCTACAAGAAAATCCACAAGCATCACAATGGAATTCATTATAAGAAACTTTGTTTCAAGAAAAAAAAATCTAGAGCCCAAATAAACTCTATAATGAGGCAAGTGTAATCTACTTGAACCTTTTAAAGAACAGTCGTTCAGAATTAAATGACTTCAGGTCACAATTCCACCACTACTGTTTTCAATAATTCATATATTAATAATGTTAATACTAAAAGTTATCTCAAGTACAATGCTGCCTTTAAATTAACCCTACAAATAGTAGTGATTTAGATAGAGACCAAACAAGTCCAGAGGAACAAGTCAAAATCGAGTGGCTGTTCAAGTGTCAAATGTTGCTCTTCAACCAAATCAGAAATGAAAGAGAGAGAAGTTATCCTCCCAGGAGAGACAAAGTAGAAAATAGTGTACATGAAGACCTACTGAGTCAGCAATGCAGATCTCAATACTACGTGGAAATTTTTAACATCTTCCTAGTTTAAAGTCTTAGGTCTAGCTTTCCACCAGCTTATTTGCAATATTAAACAAGATCCCAAGATAGAAGCAACAGAGGAAAACAAGCTACAATTCTGTTTGTCAGTGAACAAATGAACAAGTTAACCTTGTAACTCCACATATTGGTCCACAAAGTCTTCAAGTTGAGGCTCGTAGTCCCGCAATAATTTGTAAAACACTTCCAGAACTACCTCAGCTACTTCCCACTGCAGATAATGAAAAAACAAATAATACACAGATTAAGGCTGATACTGAAGCAACAAAGCCAACATGACAAAGAACACAACACACACTGCAATGATGTACTGGATCAGAACCATGGCTAGCATTTCAAAATTATATAGTCAAGCCAACAACACTATACTTCATCGGGTCAAATAATTTGAAAGCCCAAGCTTTCTTTCTGAAGTGAAAGGGGAACATTGAAACAGATTTATTACCTGCTTTAAGCTCTATTACACAATATACATATTAGGATATTGTATTATTGTATTTATTGCTTGCTAGGATAAGCAACAAATAGTTTTTATTAGGTATACAGCTAAGAATAGATAAAGAATAGCCAGCTTCCATGATACAGTTTAGCATGTGTCTCCATCCAGAAGTATTTCATCCAGAACCAAAGCCAAATTCCTTGGTTAAGGAAGTCAGAAATATTTTCTGAGGTAACATGGAGAAAAGGACAAATGTGACTTGTAGGTTTGGGCATGTCATGTTCAGAAATCATTAGCCATGTAGTAGACTTGCAGAATCCTGCACAGCAAATTGAAATTTAGGAATACAAACTTCTTTTTTAAAAGATACTTTATACAGGCTCCTTTGAAGTATATCCTGATCCATGAGTTGAAATATCACCTGTTTACAGAATCAAAACACTATCAAGTGCTCTAGGTTACTTCTGCACAGCTTTCTCAAACAGATCTAAGCCACATCAACAACGATATCCTAAGGAAAAATATATTTTCAACCAAAACTTACTTTTTCAGCAGCTTTCCGGTAAGCTCTGGTGCGGAATCGGAGAAACACGGAATCCCTGAGGAACTGGAGGTAGGGATCAAAGCCTGGAGGGCGCAGACCTGCTCCCAGGTTAGCTGGGAATGAACTCTCCACCAGTGTGCTGATGAGTCGACAGAAGGCGCGGGTTAAAGGATATTCCTCATAGCGGGACTCAATCTCATTCAATTCAACCTTCCCAGGAGGACAGCGGAAAGAGAAAGAGACAAATCACAAATTTTGGGGGAGGAAGAAACATGTGAGAAATAATATAATAGCATTATCTGTGAATTACTTCACAGTGAATCAACTTAGCAGCATTTCTGTCTACAGTACAACACAGAGCAAAAGCAGCAAAGCATCAGTATTGTTATTTCAATTCAGCAACACATATTCATATTCCTTTCTGAGCTACTAGAAGAAATGCCTCAGCATTTACCTATTTTGTTTTTATTTACCACTGTTGCTAGATGCAAAGTGAGCTATATACCAAGACGTAACAAAAGTGAGTCCAATTTAAAAAAAATTTAGTAAGAAGTGCTCATGAGGAATTTGAGGGTTTAGATGCTGTTCTGTTACTAGTATGAAGCTGAACTAGATGTAAAAATGAATAAAATTTTCCAGAAATTACAAGCAGGCTTGAAAGTAAATTACAAAGCAGTGAAACAACAGTGTCTATTAGAAAAGTTTCCCAGGGACACATGAAGGAAAGGCAGCCTCTGCAGGTGCTTCCCAAATGCATATGCAGATGATCAGAGAGGCTGCCAAAGTACAGAGACTCTTACCTCAATACCAATTGCTTGTCTCTGGCCTGGACTTCTCACAGTTTGTAATATCTTTGAAACGGAAAGAGAAATGAAAACAGACCAACACATTTCACATAATCAAAGTGTATCTCCACAATTTTTATCAGGAGTAAAAAAAAAAAATACTCATCACATTTTAGATCTAAGAAGAGGTTTTCTAAATCCTTTTAAAGGATAAAAAGCCAAGATTTTTCTGTTTGAGAGGCTGAATTATGCTTGACACTTGTATGCTTCCAGCTTTACATTCTCCAAGATCTGCATCATGTTTTCACATTAATGATTTTTACTTTATATTGGGTACGGGAAAGACATTTTCTTCATTATCTCTTACAATAGTGCATTTTAAGAAATACCATAAATTAAGCAGCAAAGGTGGTGAGATGTCATTATTGTCAGGGTCTCTTATTAGCAACTAAAAATAAGGCAGCAATTACAGTTCAAACAGGACTGTTAGGAAATCAGTACTGATGTAAAATACGCACAGTCAATGACATCTCTGAGGTGATACTGTCATTTTCAAAATCATTTCAAAGCATTAACTGTATTGAATCAATTCATTAACTGAAAAAAACTATATCCAACAATGGCAAAAAGAAAATTTAGGAGGAAATGCAATACTATTTCAAATATACTACTGGCAATTTCAACTAACTTGGATGCTATAGTTCTAAGCACTGAAAATCCTAAGATACCTGTGTATATTCCAGAGATTGCCAGAGTGAAGCAGCTATCTCAGGAGATCTTCCAAAAGCAGTAAGGGTTTCTAATAGCTCTGCTTTCAAAATAGGAGGAATGCTGCACTGCAGAAGTCCCAGGATGACCACTACTGGTGTCCACTGAGGGTGCTCACAAAGTGCCAAGCGAGCATTCTCACTCTACAGAGTAAACAGAAAACAGAACTGCAGATTATTACTTTGAAGGCTTTTCATGTCTTACAATCTCTAATTCACAGTTCAGCACCAAAGACTCTTTGTACTTGAAAGTACACAAGATATCACACGAACAGTAGACAATTCCAAAGCCAACCATTTTAATTAAACAAAGAGCAGAGTATAATGACTTGCAAGTACTCAAATTGTGCCTATCCACACAGAAAAATTATTTGGATAATACAGGCTTCTTATAACAACCTGCTTTTTTTAGTGAACAACCATTCATGGAATTAGTTTTTAAGTACTTACATTCTAGCAGCTTCTTCAAGCATGAGTAGAGGGACTTTTCTTCATTTGTCTATTACAAACATTCTGTATACTCCTATCTTTATGTATTTCTATGAACCCACACTTCATTTGGATGTTTTTTAAGAACTTTTTTATCATTTTGTTTTAGTCTGAGAACAGGATCATCGCTCAAGTAAGCTCACTAGGAGACTCTGAGATGAACCACTGGACAGGAACAAGCCTCTAGCCTCATCAAATGGTAATTCCCCGCATCCTTAGAACAAATCTATCTTCATCCCAGATTATGATTTAATGATGCCATGAAATATCACTTTTAAGAGCTCCCTTTATCCATGCATATCCAATACTGACATGACAGCTCAAACAGGATCACCCCATTATAATTTCTGCCAAAGATGATTTTTAAATATCATATTTAGTTTCACTGATCTGTCTTGTGTTTGTGTCAGCAAAACTAAGGCCATCTCACTGTATCACAACAATTTCAGGCTGCAAAATCTGGTACTTAAGAGCAGAATTATACACTATTCAGAATTACACAGACAATTCACAGTAAAAATTATGCACTGCAATTTTATTCTCCTGGAATTCTCTTCCAGTCAATTCATTCAAATCATTTTACACCCTCGGTTTGGGGATATTTTAAATCATAATCCTGGAGGCAACTTTCACATTCCTTGCCAAATTTCTACCACTTCCTTTTGAATCCAACTAATATTTTTGCTTTTTCAAACTCATAAATAAAGGCAAAGAACTTTCCTACTCCACAGTGATTTATTGTGAATATACCTCACTTCTGAAAGACATTACCAGCTCCATTACCAGCACGAGAGTCAAGTAAGCAAGAAAATCAGCAATACCAAGAACACAGGAAAAGGAATCATCTCTTTCTGCTTCACCTACACCTTCAGTGTTTGGTCATTACAGTTACTCCTGATGCTTCCCATACTTATGGAGTTCACTAATAAAATGACAACTGCTAGATAAATTTTCCTTACATACTTTTTTTGGCCAAGGAGAACTTCAGAGCTGAACGATGATGATTTGCAAGGAAAAGAAAGTTTTAACAAAGAAAAGCAAATAAAATGTCACTTACCCAATTGACTATAACAGTGGTCAGCTGTAAAAATGCAATTAATCCATCCTGTTCTTTCTGCGTGATGCCTCGGAGAGGCAGGTGACGGTACTGGACACTGTCTGCACTTGGCAAGTCTTTCCTTAAGTGCTCATGATAAAGCATCAAGGAGTGGAAGAAATGCTCCCAGGAGACAGGACTGCCACCTGCTCCTTGGATGTTTTCCGCTAGAAAAATGACAAACAGGTGACGAGATTTTCTTTCTACTCTTTCACAGGGTGAAAAGCAGGATGGCTAAAACTAAAAGTTTCTTATCTAAAGAAAAAAGTAAAGTTTAAAGGAAAGTTATTGTATCCAAAATTAATCATTTATGTTTGGGGACTTTTGCTTGTTTATGATTGTTTTTGAGACAGAAAGGTGCTAATATAAAGAACTAGTATAAGTAAGTTTCTGTTTTATTAATTGGAATCTTTGCAGCATTTTTTATATTTTCAAAGAGGGGGGTTTTTAATAATTTGACCAATGCAAAATGAATGCAAAACACAGGACTGACTAGCATCTCCTACTTTGAGAAAGTGCTATTGTATTAAATGAATCAAAAAATTCTAACTGAACAAAGCACTTCTGAACAAAGTTAGCTCAGGAAAGTTACATTGTATGTTTTGTAAATACAGCTAGCTTTAAGACATTGCTTATTTTTTGTTTTCTAACAAGCAACACTGACATTCTGCACTTCTTATGGTGCTAAGACGTGGATTTTTTTTAAAAAAGTATTATTTTGCTAGGTGAATTGCTTCCATGGTGCTCAGACATCTAACTACCTCATCTGGCAGGTTTTATTTCAAATTACATTTTCAAGTAAAGATTTCCAGTTTCACCTTTATACTACTAATGAAATGTTAAAAGTATGAGGCCACAATTCATCTCAAATGAGGCTTCGCACTTTTGGAAAGAAAAGGAGTTGAGAAAAAGCTGAAGTGTCACTTCTCTTACCATGACTACTGCCATTGACTTTTAGCAAACTAAAGCAGTAATGAGCACACTGAGGCCCACTAGCCAGTCCCCGCAGCATTTTCAAGTATGGGATGTAAATTGTGGAAGGAAGTAGATCTCCCATTTGCCTAACAAACTTTGACAAGACAACCTAGAACAAATAAAGATCAGTGTTTAAAAAAAAAAAGGCAAAGCTGAGTATTATAGGAAAACATTAAGAAGTAAAAGTCAGAAAACAAATTCTAACGTAATGAGGGCGAGGTAGACAAGTTCCTTTGTAGACTGGCCTATTCAGTCAGACATGTTTGAAAGAGGAACTAAACAAAATAACTCATGTGACTGCAGAATATACTAACTCTGCAATTCTGTATTTCTAGTGATAAAATTTACTTCAGCTCCCAAATGTTCCACAGGAGTATTATTAGCACATCTCACAGTGCAAGTAAAGAATTCAGTGTGCTTGTCATATACCTGAACAGTGACTCACACACACAGTGATTCCTTTCAGGGACATTAGGCCTGCTTGCACCTGACCCTAATTTAAGTTGCCAGTATTCTGGGTGGATCTTGGGATGTGTCTGATTTTTCTGGGTTTTTTTTTTTTGGCTAGGTTTTGCCTAGCACTGCACAGTCCTTCAAGAAGCATTTAGGGCTGACAGCAGCCAAGGTACCCAAAGAGTTTTTTGAATGTCTACTTTATCTGCTTAGATTGTGTCTTCATTCTAATTTTAAGTTCTGTCTCTTATGGACTATAATTTTAGGACTTTAAACAATTATAATATTCTTATGACTTTTTACCCCTAAAATACTATCAACTGCAGTTAATAAAGTTTTGGGTTTTTTATCGTTAAGGAATCTAACTTCTCAGTTAAATGAAAAAGGCATGCAGAAGTCATCACACAAAAAACACAAGAGAACTATCAGAATCCATTCAGCAACTGTAACAAATCAAACGTAAACAACATTTTCAAAGAGGTTTGTTAGTACTCTTTCTTGCTAAGTTTATTGACAAGCGTGAATGGCTGGCAGAAGCAACAACAACCACGCCATGCAGAGCAGGACACATGCAATTCAGTCACTGAAAAAAGGTAAGGTCTTCTTAGAGGTTATCTGTAATAAGGATACCAAAAAAAAATTTGTTGCTTGAGGGTTTTTGTTACTTTGGTTTTAAGTCACTAGTAATTACTCAAGAAGATGGAGATAACCTGGCGCTGAGGGGGTCGCTGGTGAGCTACTCCAAGGTAGGAGCCCATGATGGTGGAGGTCTGCAGGGGCTCAGATGGACACCAGTACTCATGGGCAAGCTCCAGATTAAAGGGGTCCTTCCTGTACAACTCAGCAATCTGTCAGAAAAAGGAAGATGCAAGAAAAGTAACAACTCCAGGAAGAAAAAAACAATTACTTCAAAAATAAGCACTGCTTCTAGATTAGCTATAAAAATCTGAGAGGCAAAGCATCACAGGGCTGGTGTTCCAGTTCTTAAAACTTTCTGAAAAGTCACAGCTTCTAAATAACAGAACTGGAAGTAGTGACAACCAGCAAAATTCAAAATGCACATATCAGTGAAAATTTAATAATTTTCTATTTAACTATTACGGATTAAATCATTGCTAAAAAATGTGTCATTTCTCCTTAAACAACCATATGTCTGCCTTTATACATTAATTTTACAAGTTAGGTAGTATCATAATTAGAAACCTTATCTGCTATCTCAACATACAAATTTCTCAGAGCAAATTTTTATTTCTTCATTTAAGTTTCCTATAGCTCTATGAGATGCTTAAGAAAGCATTTCACTACAAATTTTCCTGCTGATGTCCTATAACCTGAAGGAAATCATTGGAAAAGACTAGTAATACAAGCTTTTAAATTATCAGAAAATATAAAACACCTCAGTTCAGTACACGAATCTATTTTTCAACATAGATTTTTCTGAATGTCCAGTAAAGCAACCCTAATAGCTAATATTTAAACAAATTAAGTATTTTAATTTCCATTTTATTTTATTCTGATTTTCTTTATTTTATTAAAAATATGACAAAATCATTCTTTAAAATGTATGCTTATGGTCTACTGAAATAAGGGAATTTGTAATTCCATCAGTCTTGATGGAGTCATCTTACTGAGCAAATATAAAACAGTCTTCCCAAACTTTCATTACAAATATATCAACACATAAGAATTATTTAAACATTTCAATTATTTATCAGAGTAATTGTCAACAGTGGGGTAAAACCTCTAAAACCTTCAAATGTAAGAGACAATGCAGTATTTGCTTACTAAAAAATAATAAAAACCATGACATTACCATCAGAAACCAAGGCAGCAAATTAACTCCTTTATATGAAAAATTATAGAAAAGTGTCTGTACTTAAGGAAAAAAAAAATTCATCCCAAAAGGGAAAGATCCAGCACTATATGGCATCATTCAGGTACAAGTTTCAGATGACAAATGAAAGCCAGAATCATTATTTGTCACAGTAAATTACAAGAAAATAAGGCTTACTAGAAGCATTAAATGCTCCAGGTCTCTCCGAAGGGAAATAGGTGGATCATTACCCATCTGAATGCTCATGTGGATCATGCGAGCATCTTCGTCAGCACGGTTCCTCAGCTGTTTCACCTGCAGGATTTATGAAGTGGAAAAGGAAACAGTGGTCTATATTTAGCTAAGAATGAAATAAACAGAAATAATGCAATCGTCTACATGGCCTATTAAACTAAGAAAGCAAATGTACTTGCACGAACATGACAAGAATATTCAATTTTCTGTTTTTTCAATCCTCTCTCCCTCCCAAGAGCTTGCACGCAAAGTTTCAGTGATTGACTATAACTTACTGCCAAAGCCCTTAGAACATAGCAAAAGCCTTCAGCTTGTATCATGGGAGTTTTTCCTAGCTGATTGCACCAGATACCTTGGTTTGGCTCCAAAAGGTGAATCTTTTCCTCTTTCTAATTTAAAAGATAGACAGTTTAGTTTCAAAGGATGCTAGACCATTATTCAGGAGTGAAAAGAAATATGTAATGTAAATGCAAACATGAATGCAAAATATTGATTCCTGTATATAGATCTGTGGACTGCAACTTTCTTCACCATTAAAGACCACTCCTACCTGCAGCTACTTTATGACTTGAAAATGTCTGAACTGATGCAACTTTGGAGTTACTCTGTCTCAGCCAGAAGCATTATCACATGTCAAGAAATACCACAGGAAAAACAAGAGAGAAGAGCATGAAGAACTGCAGGAATTTTTAAAGAAAAAGTAGCCATTTAATCAGCATCCTAAACTTCTTTGTGTTGAAAATGCCAATTACTAAACAAAAACCAGCTGACATTTAATTTTAAATTCAAAAAGCTTTTGACATGAAACCCCAACAGAGGCTTATAGAAAGCAAACTGATATGAGATTAAAAGCTTTGTTAAATATTAAGGAGACACTGAAGAACAAGAAACAGAAGTAAGCAACCAATTCAACACATAAAAAATAACATATGTTGACAGTCAATAGAGACTAGTTCACAGTCCATAATATATCTCATCATGCAAAATTGAATGAGCAGCAAAATAATTGTGTCTTATAGGGAAAAAATAGTTTAAAAATAATAGTAACAATAAAAAATTATTAAAAACTAGAAATAACTGTGGAAAGGGTCAAAGCAAACTAGCTAAACTGGTATACTAACTGAACAAAATAAAAACTGTTGGTAAGTTAAATAACCAATTATTTGAGGTACTAAAGCAAATTATCAAGTTCTGAATAAATATAATGGATGCAACCAAAAGATTTACCCAAATTATTACTGTCAAGCAACATAAATGCAAAAACTATGCAGAAGAATTAATTAAAATGCTGACTTAGAGATTTAAGTAAAACTGAACAAAGGTTACACAGACACACAAAGCAAAACAAAGATCCTGCAAAACAGACACTTCTTTTTACCTAAAATTTGAGATTCAGTAGAAATAACTAAGGACATAAGCCAACCACTACTATCAACAGTTAAGACAAAAAGTTGCCTTGTAAGGCTATACCTCAATTGCCTACTAACAATTCCCTGTGAAACAGCTAGTACTGACTTACATCAAACCAGAATGCAAGTCAATGGTCGGATTTTGTCTTTTATTCTGCATTACAAAATCCTGTTTGTAATGAACATCTCTGTCTTCAGGCATTAGCTACAACTAACTGAAAATCTGAGCCAAAGCAGGAAAAAAACCAAAAAAACCAAACCCAAATTGAAATGGAATTTCAGCATCCATTTAAATTTTAATCATGTAAAACAAACACTACTAACACCATAAAAGCTTGTGTTGCAAATCTCACCACACTGAAGCGTTTTAAAAAACACATTCTACTTCAGTGTGGAACACAAAGCCCAAACATTATGGCTTCTATAAAGCAAACAGGTTTTCCTGAAGCTGGACCTCAAGCTGAGCATCACATCTGAATCTCTGTGCTACCTTGTAGAAATAACAGAAACCTAGAAGAGATGCCCACACTTCTCAGTAAGTGCTACTCACCCAAACAACTTACTTTCATTGGCATGAGTGCAAGGAAGTCTGTGACGAGGTTATGGATTTTGCGAATGTAAAATTCCTCCTGGTAGAAATTTTCAGATGCCACAACGGATTCAGTGAGGAACAGGAAAACATAATCAGCAATTGCTAGCTCTGCCATTGCCTCATCTGCCTCAGTGAATTCTGCTAGAGCTGGGCAACAAAATTCACAAGAGGGGGTGAAGTAAGTAAAAATCTGTTACCAGACAAATATATTTCAGGATACAGACATGCAAATTTCCACACTTCTATCAACTCTGTTTTTTCTACTATACAGGAGAACTAGACTGAAAAACAGATAAATTAATGGCAAATGATGACCTCTACTTTCTGTTTTAATAAATGTTACAGTGCATATCCATTTACCCCAAAAAAACTAAGGCAGTCAACCAAGAACCACAAACCAACTTTATTTAAACATTAATTATATTGTTTACATGTTCTTTTTTAGATATTTTGGAGTAGACTCAATTTTGACGTAGTAGAAAGCTAGATGGTTTGTGAGGTTTGGAATGGAAAAAATAAAATTATGAATAGATTCATCATCTCAAGATACTGAGGTCTAACATCTACAGATGTAAAAAAAACACAATCAAGAATCCATTCTGGATTTCAGCAGATTTAAATGATACTAAAGCTGAATATTAAATACTTGAATTTTCCATTACGTTAAAATCTCTTTCACTTCAAAGAGGCACTATTACTGTCTAGTAAATAATTACATCTACATCTGTGTACATTTGAGAGCAATTCAATTCACTACAACCAAACTTAAATAGAAAAAGTTTTAAGGAAGTAAATAACAACACTTCAGAAAGGTAACAGATCCTTTGACTTACACCACTTGCAGTCTCTGAATACTAATGTGCAGCAACTGAACTTTACCTGTCACATCAGAGAATTGGGATATTCCTCGCAATGTCAGTGCCCAGGCTAATCTGACAGTGGCTTGCAGGCCGGGTAATTTCCAGGGTTGGCACTCCTGAAGCCGAGTGTGGATCGTTGCTATGTACTGTCTTTCTGCTAGCAGAGGCAGCCGGTGCATCAAGTCTTCAACAACAAAAACAAAACCAATACTCAGTAAACAAATGTGAAAAAGCACATGCAAAATCCTGCCAATTTGTTACTCATCAATAACAAAACTGCTCAAACAACAATTTATCCATCTGCACAATGTAACCTCTGGGAAAGCTGCCAGCATTACCTTCACGATCCTCTGCCCCTTGTTCCAGAAAGCTGACATCAAAGCAGTAAAGGAGAGCCATGAGAAGAGACAAGTTCACGCCATCCAAGGAGCCATCAGCTTCCACTGTTACCTTCTCCAGGTAACTTATGAGGAGTAGAGTGTCATCCTTACTCAGGGGTGACTGACAGGTCCAGACAAAGAGACTTTCAGCCAAGGACTGTCGGCACTCTTTAATGAGATCAGAAACCTTTACAAGACAAACAAACAAACAAACAAACAAACAAAAAATAAAAACCAACCCGGTGAATGTATCTATTCTGGTAACATGTTCAATTTCTCCTTCTCAGTCAATCACGATGACTGGCTTAAACAAAAAGTCACTCTGAACACAGCAGCTACAGAAAATGCTGGGTTTATTTGCTAAACAAAAAAGGACCCTTCTGCTTGTTAATTGTATTTATATGTATTTAATGAAAGGTGTAAGTAGATATCTGGGAATATGACTACACACAAACCAGTATCCCTGCCGAGGTCAAGAGACATCAATCTAAATAGAATTTACATAGCTGTAAATGGATCACACAGAAGGCACACTCCCTGTCTCTAATTACACAACTGCACTGGCAGTTACCCCAGTTACAGTCAACCTTCCCTTTGCCCCATAAAAACAATCTTCAGGTGAAACTAAGGTAAATTAAGGTAATTTAAGATAAATGAGAAAGACACTCTTTTCACAGTTTCTAGATTCATAGTAAAAGTGTAAAGCTAGTTCTTTATTCAATGGAAAGTAAATTGATTTATTATTACACAGAATGATTTTAAAGCAGATCACCCATTAGAAATGAGATCAAAAATTAAAACAATAATGTCTAAAATCTTCCTGCCAGTAAAATTATGCTGCAATTAGTGACAATGTCAATTAAGCCCAAGAACTACAAGGATGACACTGTATTTAAGCAATTTTCACTTGACTATTAGAAATGCTTTCAATCATATTAACACAATTGGGCTATTAAGAGAATTATTCACCTGACTCAACTTGGTTTCCATCTGTTTTAATAATTTGTGAATTAGTTCACTTTTCTTATGTCAATATTGCAGATAATGGTAGCGCTGATAATTTAAAATACAGACTTCAGAATTTAGAAAAGAAGAAATTTACACACAGTGTAAATATTAGGCTTAGATTTTTACTGTTACAATTCTTCACTAAAAATAAGACATGCCCTAGCATCTGGGAGCAACAGCAAAATAGAAATGCAGGAAGCAATGTCAATCCCACACTGATATTACACAAGCTGTGGAGCAATACATGTAATCTCAGACAGCAGCAGACTTTGCGCAAAGGCAAAGGACTTCTTGCAGTCTAACTCTATCCTAATGTGTTGAGTAACACAGAAGAATATGCATGCTCAGTGAATTTTACCTCTTTGCGATGTTTCTCACTGCCCAATCCTCGCTCTCTCTGGAGTTTATCAAATTCATTGTTCAAATCAATGTTAGACACAAGTGTGAGGATCTTCTGAGTCAAACCCTGCTCCATTAGGTCATCTGTAAAGCGTGTTGTCATGGAAATTAACTCTTGACTGTAACGGAAAGAATAGAAATTTAACAATTAATCATTGTTTTCCAGTCACAAACATGTCTAAAATACTGAATCCCATAAAATGTATTTGATGACAAAAAAACATACAAATAAATTACATCCAGAGAGTAAATAAAGATGCAGCACTAATCAGTAAGTAGTGCCCTCAAAATATTATGCTGAAGGGATACAGAGTCTTTAGGCAGGGATCAGCTAGTTGAGATTTCTATTAAAAGGAAAAAAGCATTATATATAAGATGAACATAACTCACAGGCTTTCTTATAAGTAAATACAATTTTCCAGATACTGCACTCACAATTTATATTTACACTAGAATACATTTTTTCATCTTTCTCTAGCCAACTTGGAAGCAGTGTGCACTGGTTTCTTTTTCAAGGCAAAAGTATAATAGCATATAATGTTCATCAGTAGACAGTACATTCCTTTTAAGTAAATCCAGGAACAAAATTCCCTTTTACAGTACACAGAAAGTCAGAACACAGCAGTGTCCTCAAATACTGAGCAATGACCAATAGTTAGAGCAACAATGACTGGGACAGTGTCTGAAATAAAATACTGCCAAAAGGTGAGGTAGCATGAAAGAACTGAAAGTAAAATTGATATCCCTATAATCCAACAAAAATAAGTGTGAAAAAAGATTATGCTTTAGAAACAAACATGAAAGCAGCTGCACCATGTTACGAGAAAAAAAGAAAAATTTGAGACTATACATATTCCCTTCAGTCTAATTAGTTCTAAAAGCACTCAAAACCAAGAGTTTTGATCAGCTTCTTGCCCTGATACACACCTGAGTTCCAGTGTCCACGTCTTGCCTTGGCGTGACTGGATGAGGGTTCGCAGTGAATTGGCAATGCACCTTTTCCCATCCCAGTACAACAGAACTGCCACTAGACCTCTTGTCAGGCCAGGAAAGTGAGGCTGCTGGTGTTCTCCTAGTGAATGAAATGCACAGAAATAGACAAAGAGAGCTGAACATACATGCCTTGATAACAGCTCTATATCTTTGTGATTCTAATTGAAATACAAATATTGCAATCAAAATAACTGTGGTTATTCACTACCACTTTGATCTGTTTCAGACACTTAATAGCAATCTCAGATATTTTGGGTGCAATTGGTAAAATTATTACTCAACTACTAAAACATACAAAAAATTTTTTTAAATGCTAGTCCAAATGGTATTTGCCACTGATATGTATCCATCTTAATAATCAATTTGAGATGATTATCATAGAAATATATTTTATTCAAAATGAAATTTTCCATCTGAAACTACATTGAAAATTCAAGTTCAAAACAGAAAGTGAGCCTGACTTGAAGATGGCTTTCCAAAGGTGACAAATTTGCAATCCACCTCTTTAACAAATTTTCCAAGTTAATGAACAGTAGCTAGTAATAACTAACAATTTTAACTTAATGATTCTAAAATCAATCTTCTACACAAAGAATGTGTCACTCTCCAGAATATTTCTCTTACTAATCAGTTATTAGATTAGAGAATCACACAGCAATATACAACTAATACATAATTTGAAGAATCAGTGTCTATTACACTGCTTTATGGAAAAATTCTCAATCATGTTTTAATTATGTTTAAATCCAATGATACAGAAAGTAAATCATAAAACCTCCTCAGAATATAACCCCCTTTGCTGGGGGCTATATTAGCTGAGCATACAAACATTAGGGTTTGCCACCATATGACATTACAGTGAGAATTTCTTCTTAAGAACATTCTGTGATAGGAAGTTAAGGCCTTCACTGTATCATGCCTTCACTTTAAATGTACACTTCAATAAGAAGGCCCTATTTAATCTGTATTTCTCCAGATCTTGAATATTTTCCCTTCTCACCAGCTAGAAGGAGCTCAACAGCTGCCAGCTCTCCAATATCAAAGAGGTCACTGAGGATAAAGGCTTCTCTGATGAGCTGCTCTGGCAAAAGCCTAGTTCCCTGCTGACCCTGGATAGCAACTCCTTCTGTGCTTGCTTTCTGAATTTTCTCATGCTGCTGAACATTTTTTGGCTGCAAGAGAAACAAGCATCGGAAGTTATTCAAAATGGCAAGATCAAATACTGAATAAAGCTTTACTCATTAATACTTCCTCACAAATACAGTTCTGTCAGGTTAAGTTGTCATCATAAAAACAAAGGCAGTGTTTTTAAACAGACAGTAAAGGCATCCTAAAAATGCTTCATGCTTGGACAGCAGTGGTCTCTTTGTGGGAACATAAAAAACTAATCTTATACAATCAGTGCTGACATTTAGTTTACTCAAAATATTAGTGGTTGAAAATAAACTTTGATAAAATTCTGAACAGGAATTTATATCAACTCAGTGAAAGACATCTGGGTTGTTGATCAGAACTGTTGTGTTACTCTCAACTGTTCTCTACATCATTCTTTTTCCATTAAACTGAGATGCTAAAATATACTGGTGAAACTCTATAGCTGACTGTTAAATTTTCTGACCTTTCAATTTAAAAAAGCCATCTACTATTGGAGAAATTACACCTCTGAAAGAAGATATATTTCTAGCTACTACCTTACAATTCGCCAGCCAAGAAACAGGGAGTTTTTTCACATTATCTGGCATTCTGAACAAGACACATTCTGTATTTTTTAAGTTCATGTGTTCACCTATTTTTTGTTTGTCAATCTGGTTGAAATATGAGCAAAGCCAGACAAAATACTTTGTGCTTTAGTTCAGATACACAAGAGTAACAAAAAAGTTAATACATGACTGATGGATCATCAAATACTTTTAGTATTCCTTTCAAAACAGCACTCAAATAATGAGAGAAAAAAAATCATCATAGATAAAATTATCCTGTAGATGACACAATACAATATGTATTTTTTTCCCACTTAATACTATTAGTATTCTTACAGCAGAACAGGACTGATGTAACACATCTGTGTTATGTACTACAAAAATGTCACATGAAAAGGATGGCCAGGGTCTAAAATGGCAGGTAAGACAACAATATAAGACAGAGTAAATCATCAACTCTCCAGCTCATTCCAGAAGAGAGCATCAGTCCAGTACCGGATTTCTGAAGAGAGAAATGAAGTCAGATTTGTGCTTCTTTAAAACTTGATCGAGACGATGAACAGCTTCAGGTTGCCTTTTCCAAATAGCATTCATTACAGTCTGCCATATGTCCTTATATGGACCCCACAAGCTTGCAGCTAAAAGAACAGATAAAACAATGTATTTAAAATAGAGAGAGGAAGAAAACAAATATTTCTCTATTGCTTTCAATAAGTAGACCCTTTTTTAGTTTACTGTTACTCTTGGCATGTCAGTATACTCTTACACCCATCAAGAAAAATATATTTTCCTTTCCTAAGGCACAAAACCAAAAAAAAAACCAACAATGGTCCAATATAAAACTTAATTGCATCCAAAGAAGTAAAGAACCAAAAAAGATTACGTATACACCTAAATTCTGGTGCTGAAAGTCATCTTACAAGAATACTTACAATACAGGTATTAGGTTGGAAAAGACCTTTAAGGTCACTGAGTTTAAGCATTTATCTGACACTGCCAAGTCCACCACTAAACCATGTCCCCAAGTGCCACATCTACATGTCTTGTAAATCCCTTCAGAACTATGACTCTACCACTTCTACAGAACACTCCAGAAAAGGACTCCCTTCACTATCAGCCAAACAACACATCAAATCAAAATATACAATACTCTTGCATTACAGCAGATGGCTAAAGAAAAATTGTTTCAACCATTTGCAAAGGTTACTACTTAAGTGAGCAAGCTGGGAAAACCAAAAACAGTTTAAGCAAAAGCAAGCTATTTAAATCACCCTTATTGTTCCTACACTGTCAGAGATGAACCGGTGTGTACTGAGCCAGTCATCTGGAAGGGGTGTAAAATCCTGCCTCACTAATCAGAGAAAAACATTTGCTGTTGAGAGACCACAAACTCTTTGATTACTCAAACTAAAATTGATATCCCTCCCAACAATCAAAATGCCAATCTCCTAAGTTTCAAAGTACCTCTAGAATGTCAGATCAAAGACTGCCATACTTAAATGGTGAAGTCTACACACTTAAATGGTGAAGCCATTCATGCTGAGTAGCTACACATGAATTTACAAATGACTGAGACAACAATTTAGCAGTGCCAGTATGGCTGTGTCAGGCCAACCTGTAAAAAAGATATAAATTTGCCTTTTCTGAGCATCAGTGTTTTAACTCCTACAATGTTAGCCCTGCCTAGAAATAGCTACTACTGCATGCATAATTTCACACATAGCTGTAACTGGCTGTCCCACACAACTTCAGAGTTCAGATTTATTTCCACTTGAAATTGTCTTTTCACTCTAACTACATTACCAAGTCCAATAAACACCAGCAGCCAACCACAGTGCCTGCCAAAAGCTGTTCAATTACTTCCCTGGCCCATTTGTTTGCTCTTGTCCCTACCACATCATTGCTTTGCACCAGCCCAAACACACATACTGTACTCTAGGGAATTAGAACAAACTAAGGGTCTAATTTCTCAAAGCAAAATCTAATCCAAAAAGGAGTTGATTTTCAACAGGATCACATCTTCAACCCAGTTTGCTCTGCAATGGCACTAAGATGAATTACTGCAGAAAAAGGAACAGGCACCAGGAATAGGAAGAGGTGGGACTTCAGCAACCATGCTGATTTTTTCCCACTTAAGCTGTTCTATTATTACTAATTTTAGAAAGGCTGACCGTCCCATCAGGGACAGCAAGAAAATACAGGCTGAGTTGCTTCTCTTGGCAACAGTAGCAGGTGATGCTCATATGCCTGAACATTTTGCCAAGTGATAGACCCAAACATGATATGCCTGTCCCCACAAACAATATACTATAACCTAAGGCAAAATCTTTACTAGTTCTAGTACCACATCTGCTTTAAATTTTTCTCAAAATTCCTGTAAAAAACTCCTTATTCCTCTAGGTTTTTTTTAATTATAAGGCTATAGACTTTCTTGCTGTGTAACTCATAAAATAGTCTCATTTGAACTACTCCAATTTTCACTTCAACAAAACCATAGTTTTTTATGAAGAGTCTTTGCTTTATTACTGCTTTTCTGTAAGGCTACAGGGATGCAATCCATTCAGTGAGATGAAAAATCTTCTCAGTAAAATATACCTGCCACAGGAATGGAGGTTTTAATTCTATTAGCTAGAACTAATAATGACTAATAACTGTCACTATTGACATTCAAAACCTTATTTACAGACCTTTTGGCCTATATGCCAGTGATAACTTTTTCATAGGGTCTCCATTCTCCTTCTGTTAACCTAATGAAGCTCAACAAGAGTAAATGCACTATCTCACACACAACATGGGTGCACAGACTGGGAACTAAGGGAGCTTCTGGAGAGCAGCCTTACAGACAAACACCCAAGTGTCCTGGCAGACAGGAGGCTGAACACCAGTCAGCAGCACAGGCTCATAGCAAGGCTCCAGGCTCTATTAACAGCTGTAGCCAGTAAATGCAAGTAAGTGATTATTTAGGCATCTCAAGAGTACTTAACTCCCACACTGTGTCTAATTCTGGCCTCGTCAGAGCTAGACACTGAAACAGCGAGCCAGAGAACAGAATGAATGAGAGGCTGAAAGAAGTGACCTGGTCCAGTCTTACAAAAAGAAGGCTAAAGAGGGATAGGGGCTTTGTTTTCTCTAACTACTGAACGGCACTACATGCAGAAAGCAGGGCAAGATTCTAGATACATTTCCCTTTTGCCTCTTACACCACACAGCACTAGGAGATGAGCGTAATACCGAAGTGACGCCTAACCACATGCACACGGAGCTACACAGTCCCCGGTAAGCAAGGAGGCCTCGGCTGCCTGAAGTGACTCCGCGCCAGGTCCAGCCAGGCATGGCGGCAGCTCTGACCGCGGAGCTCCGTCCCCGGGCAGCTCTGCGCGGCCCGAGCCCGGGCACCGCCGCACGGGCGGCCGCTCTCCAGCGCCTGCCCGCACACCGCGCCCGCACCGGCCGGGCGCCCCGCAGCCCTTCCCCGCTGCCCGCCGGGCCTCGCCTCGCCGCCTCGCCACGCCCGGCCCGCCCAGGGCGGCCGCCCCGGTTCCGCGGGCTCGGAGGAGAGGCGCAGGGCCGCCGGCGGCCGCGGAGCGGGATGGCCGCGGGGAGAGGCGGAGGAGAAGCCGCAGCCTCACGCTCAGATTGTTCTTACCCGAATTTACCGCCAACGGAGCCGCCATCTTGGGCAGAGGGAGGCGCGTCCGGCGCCGGCGCCCGAGGAAGGCCCGGGCGTGCCTGGGCCCGCCTCGCTGCCGCGGCACCGCGCGGCTGGGCCCGGCAGGGGCAGCGCTCCGGCGCGGCGGGGCAGCCCCGCGCCCGGGCTGCTGGGAGCTGTAGTCAATGCAGGTTCAGCGTGCCTGCCCGCTTCGTGTTCGCTGCGGGCGGCTGCGGGAAGGGAGAGCGCCTGGGCAGAGGGCTCCTGCGCTCCCGCCTTCCTCCTCTGATGTAAATAACACAGCGACTCCGTGCCGTTCTGTTCTTCTTTCCCTTTTCCTTTCCGTGCCACGCTCAAGTGAGTCTTTCTTTCCAAGCCCTTTTCACTGAATATGGCTAAATACCTGAATTCAGACACTGCACTGGGAGATACATTCACTAGAGTATTTAAATTTATTTTTTAATTGAAAAAAAAATCATCAGGATGATTCCAGCTTGTCTGGTTTCTGATTGAAGTCTTTAAAAAATAGATACAATGAATAATTTTTGCATATGAATGAGGCTTTACAATCTTGTATCGGGGAGGATTAAAAAAAAAACACCCCCCCCCCCCCCCCAAAAAAAAAACCACAAAAACCCCACCAGAACTGATAGGAGTTATCCTGTGAAGAAAGCTGCATTTAAACTCAAAGTCTCAAAGTATGTGCAAGAAAGAAAGTACCAGACACAAAGAAAAGAAAATATAAAGCATGTTTATACACTTATTCATCCAGAGCTGAGGAACAAATATCAATATCTTAGAAGTAGTCTGTGTCTGAAGTCAATTTACCATTCTCTGCCCCAGTAGTAATCAGCATTCTTACAGAAATTCCCTCCTGTATTACCTTTAGGATAAAAAAATCCACAAAAAGTACTCATTTATAGTTCCAATAGTTTCCCCTCTTGAACTTTCTTAAACCAGTATTCCATGTTTGCAAAACTATGTCCAATGAATTAGACCCATGGGAAATGGGCAAAATAACTGTCTTTGCTTCTGTAGATCTCCCCTGTAATGGGATGGCAGAGGGGTAATAGAGAGAGAGCAGAGCTCCTGGGGTGAGACAGAATTGGCAAGGCAGCTGCAAGAAAAAGGAGACAGAAAACAGAGAAAGTGTTTCACTTAGTCAGAAGAGGAGAGAGAAATGAATATTTTAGAAAAGAGGGGAATTCTCACAGTTCAGTAGATGTATGTGTTCTCAATAATTTGGCCTAATTTGTTGATTTAGTCAAAGATCCTATATTTCTTTGAGATTTACCTTACCCTGGTCATAGCCATGAACAGAACAGACCTATAATGATGAGAATGACAGTGAATTGTTCATTTCATTCCAGGAAATGAGTGAAGCTATTCCCCTAGCAGCTGAACTAAAGCAGCCTTGGTACCTGGGTGGGACATTCCTGTATCCTCTCCCGTGCATCCTTCCCTGTGAAGCCATAGTCCTGCAGGTATCAGACAAACTTAGAGATGCCTGTGCTGATCACCTGGCCACAGCAAATGTAGTGGATAGCTTGAGGTTTTGCTTCAGTCTTTCCTTCCACAGCGATTCTAATTTTGATCTTTTTCTTTAATACATTCCCTGATTCTCACTAAGTTTATGAGCCCTCTAGCCTTTGATTTAGGTTGGAATTGACTCAGAAATTGCAACAGGTTCAAAAATTACTGAAAAATTTGGCTTACAGTGGGGTTTCCTAAGCTGTGTTTCCTTAAGAAACATAAAGTTTTAAAGTAGAGAGAGAAATAAATAATTGATTAAAAAAAAAAAAAGCCTTTCCCAGGCATTAAGAGCTGTCATATTTCTTTTGGCATTCAGGTACAGCCAGATTGCACCTACTTTTTTTGAACTCTGTTGAAGGAAAAAATCCTTTTTAACCACTAAATATTTAGTATTTTAAATTTCCAAATAATTCTTTCCTCTCCTTGCCAATTGACCTAGGGTCACATAGCAATAAGAAAAAAAAGACAGCCTGAAATAGTGGATAGCAAGGGGTAGGTCATTGGGCAGCTGAACTGCAGAAGAAAAAATACCACATTTGGCTCCAGCTGCACAGCATTTATTATATTCTTTCTCTGTCAGCAATGTGATATTTTAATGCAAAATAGTTGTGACAGTTCAGCTCCTAGTATGGATGAAGTAAGAGAGGCATCTAGCTACACCATACCATACATTCTGCACATATTTTTATTGGCATAACTGCATCCATCCATCCATGTTTTAATGAGTAGGAAAGTCCATGAATAGTAATTCTTGCTTATCCTTGCTTTATTTGCTGTCCTTTAATTTAGGTTCCCATTGTTTACCCAGGATCACTGGCTGGTTTGGTAGTCTATTTTTGACAAGTCACTATAGGGAAAGAATACCTCACTCCTCTCCCTAACAATAGCTCTCAGCAAGTTCTGCAACACAGATGGGTTCAAGAAGGGACACCAAGGTCTTTCATCCTTGATTACTAGACAGAAATCTGTGAAGTATCAAAGGTAGGCTGACACTAAATACCTGGGATGTATTTTAATTCCCCTGGATTCCAGGGAAAGGAGGTTCCAAATTGCCTGTAGGGTAGCGAATTCTGCTTGTGTGGTGAGAGACCTACATTAACTTCTATAGGTGGAAATAACTCTTAGTAATAATTCAAATGAGCTGCACAGTGGGAACCTACTCTTTGTAACCTGTAGGTGGTTTGTGATGTGCTACAGGTGTAACATTCCTAATTTTGATAGTACTGTATTTGGTGGTTCATAGTCAAATCATACATCAAGATACCAAGATAACAATGATGATGATATAATTTACTCTCTTTACATATTATTATTACAAGGTAGAATAATTATTAGCCAAAAAAAGAGTATTGTTCAAATGCCTAAGAGGCCCTACTTAATTTCAAACCTTTAATCTTTAGTGTCATTATGATCACATCTTTCACATCTCCATCACACGATGGAAAAAAATGAAAAAATTCTTTTCAGCATTGCAGCTGAAACTGAAAAAGTTGCCTTGTAGAACTGCATCTACATAAATAGACCAGTCCTTGCATTGTGAAATATGCCTCTTTCCCAAAAAGCCAGAAACATTTCTGGCTACTGGTTAGTCTAATAAGAATTCCTGGAGCTCTGGTTTTGACTGACACTAACTGTGCATCTCAGGTTACTGTTGGGTAAAAATGGGTATAGCATCTCACAGCAGGCCTGGAATGCTGATTGAATGGATCTTCAGCCTGGCCCCATCATCTGAACAGAGGAAAAATAATGTAGTTTTGTTTTATGTTAGTTGGCAGAGTAAAAAATCCTGAATTGTCTTATGTGCTGGCTAAATTTCCTAGAAACTTCTTAGCTATAATCCTGTCTTTGCTGCAAAAAGCATGCTTTGTATATGGAGATAGTTTGCTTGCCATCAAATCTTAGAAAAAGGTCTGAGACCTTTGCCTTCAGCATTTCTCAACAAAATAATTTTGTAATTTCTCTGTCTTCCATCCTAGATATTTCTAGTGTCACCATGCTATCTTAGCTCATCAGACACTGTGTGAGGTTGTTGCTAGCTCGTCTAAGTGGTTTGTCTAGCCAAAAGCAACAATGAGCTAAAAGTTCTCAAAGTTACATGAACACCTTCCTTGGGGTCAGGGAGCAGGGGGAGACAAACAGCAAGTGCTGCCCTGACTGTGTAGGTGAGGACAATTAGTGACTATAGGATCTGACCAGAAATGAATGCCTTGATAAGCAATATCCTGCTTGTCAGTGGGGTCTGTATGAGCCTTGCTCAGGCTTCAGAGGTAGAGTGAAAATACTGTTCTTGGCCCTGTCATGAATTGTGAGTTACTTTTTCCCTAATTCCTGCTTTGGAGCCCTTAAAGCTATCTGTTTTGTTTCTCTTTCTTCTCTATTCTGGAATGAAAAATAGTCTTTCTGTAAAAATTTCCCCATTCAGCTACTGAGGGCACTGAGGCAGTTATTAGCCCAGAAGGTGATCTGATTAGTGTAATGATGCAGCTGCCAGTAATTAACAACGAGAGGTGCAGAAACCTACAACCAAGGAAATGCTGGAAAAACAATGCATAAGCAAAGTGAAGATATTTGATATAGTAAATAGAAGTCTTGGCACATCAACTGCCTTATTGATATTCATTGTGTTCAGGGATGTACATATCAAATTTAAGGATGGCTGATGTTTTTGCAAGTTGTTGGTTTTGCAAATTCAGACTTTATCCTGTAATTCACTCTGAGCACTTTCTAAAGCATGTTGTGTATATTCTGCAGCTGACTTACTTCTTTCATTATTTTGGGTTCTCATCCAAGAATGGGTGGGTTGGAATAAGTGCAAAGCTAGGAGAGTATAATGAATTCACTTGGGCAACACTGAAGATGTGTTAACCTGCACAAAAATCTCTGAGCTATTAATATAAAGCAGAGGGTTTCTGTAACTAGATATAATGCAAGAAATGGGAGAGGGAGTCAATTTAAACTTAATTGATATAAATCATTACTTTATACTTACAAACTGAGTGAAATTGATATAGGAACCAATGAGCCTCAGGAAAAGGCTAGCTTGCAATCTCTACTGCAATGTAAAATTGCTTCACAAATTATGCTGCCATTTTGTTAATTATCTTCCCAGCACTGTCCACTTTGGAGTTCTCTGGGCAGAAGACAAGAAGCATCCTGTACCCAAAAGATGTATGCAAAATATAGTTTGTGCCCTTCTGACAATTTGTTACTAAAATACTTTCTCTGTCTTGATGGTCTGAGATAACTTATTGGAAAAAAAAACCTGTGTAAATAAATAGTATAAGAAATTATTTGCCTTGTGTTCTGGTCCATTTTTTTGTTTCGTGTAAGTTTGCTGAGAATCAGGAAGAATTATGTTCAGGAGCAGGAATTTAAAGAACATGGACTGAACAAATTCAATTTCTGGAACAAGAAATTGTATTAATCGATTCTGATGTCAAAATATTTCAGTGGAAGTCACATGTCTGTGAAAGTCTTCTGCTGTAGTTGCATCACTCAGCTGCATTCCTGGGCATCTGCCTAGTAACAATGTAATTTTGTTTTTCTTATGCATCACTCTGAGTCCTCTTTAATGAGCAGTTTGTCTGCAGAAACAAGTAGTTATGGTGAGGTCCAGCCCAGGAGAAGCTTGAGGTACTGACTCATTCTGAAACACTGTGGGAAAGGTTTGCTTGCAGGTATATTTAGACTATAACTACACAAGGACACTAAGCTATGAGAAACCCCTAAAAATTAGGTGGCCCTAGTTTTAATGAGGATTTGATTATGCCTTTTGGGTGTCTTAGTTTGACATTGTTTCATATTAGATGATGATAAATGTGTTTTAAAGTATGTTTTCCCAGGACTTCTCAGAAAGGCTAGTGTCAGTTTTGAGGTGAGATCTGAAGAGCATTATAGGGAAGAGTGATGCCTCCCTTTCACTGGAGGGATTCAGATTACTCGTTCACGTTGTGAGAGGCTTGCCAAATTCTTCCCTTCCAGCTTAATATACCACTGCTACTTCCCACAAATGTTGGAGGGATCTTTGGCAGTCTATGCTCTCAGTCTCTTGTTGGTGACACTTAACTTTGTGAAAATAATTAAACCTCCACCAGATATGCAACTGGAACCTGCCAGGGAACGGGACAGGGAAAATCCCACCATTCAAAAGGCTAATCTGACCACGAGGTGAAGAATTTTTCTCTTGTGATTTGTCTCAGTGATCAAGTCTTTTTGCAAACACATGAGCATGTGTTTGACTCAAATATTAATTCACTTTATTTTCACAAAAAAACAAACCAAAACAAAACAAAACAAAAAAACCCACCAAACTTCTGTGTTAACTACTTTGGAGACTTCTTGAATGCCTGAGCCATATGTGAAAGTGAACTACCAGCTCTGTCAACATGACCAGCTGTAACTTTTTTCCTTTACATATATTCCAAACCTAGGCAATCTGTATTCAGAGTGGATTTTTTTTCTGATCTGAGAAGAACAAAAGCATGTTTTCATTTTCATTGATCACAGCCATTCTTTCAATACTTTCTGGTTTGTTTACCTACTCAGATAAATCAGTGAGTCATATAGTCCCAGTGCTCTCAATAAACTGATTTCCTGTTTGAAAATTGTGTCTTTTCTCTCTATTCATGGCTCCATGAAATAATGATCCAGCTCCAAGAACTTTTACACACAAGACAAGGAGCTAGCTTTTTGTGGAGCTTGTATCCCTCTAGAGTTAACAGCCTACTTCATTTCTAGGAATCCCTGTCTCTAAGAAACTTACCTCCTCTTTAAATACTGTGCAAACACAAGCTTGGACAGCATTAAGGGGATAGTTATTAACTGCTGGTATTTAAAATCAAGGGGAAGAATACAATGCAGTACAGTAAGTGTACACTCAGCTCTAGTATCACCCAGGGCAGCGTGTGTTGTTCTAACCATGCTTCTCTGCCCATATCCTACATGTTGTCATCCAATCATGGCTTACATAGCTTAGTAAGAAGTTCTTCGATTTAAGCATGGCTGCCATTGCTAGAACCAATTGACACAAGGACTGCTGTGGTAGGACAGGTGTAATCACTTCTTTGGTAACATTTTGTCACATGCTGTGACATGACCAAACTGCTGAAGCTCAGCCTTTTCTCAACAGGGCACACCTTTCAGATAATTGTGCTGTCAGTCTGCTCCATCGCAGTTGTCAGCCCTCTGCAGACTGAGACATGTAGACCTCCTGTAAGGAGGACATACCCATGCTCTAAACTTTAAAAACTCTATATAAGATAAAAGATGAGCCATGAAAAACTAATTTGACTCTATTCATCATCTTATTCCACAGTTATCTGAGAGGAAAAATATCAATTAAAGGTGAATGCTCTATCAGAGCTACGTTTTCTTAAGGAAGTACACTGCTCAGAATATTAGACAAGCACCTTTTACAGCTTTGATGGTTCAGTCATGTCAACAATTACAAAGCAATGCCCAATAAAACTCGACTAGGCCACCTGGTCCTTCCTTTTACAGGAGTACAACAGAACCATTACTCTTTCAGCAGTTTGCATGTTTTGAGATCTGAGTGCTTTTCTGTGCATCAAAGTAGACATACCTCAAAAAATAGATACCTTACTTTTTAAACTATTTTTAAAAAATATCCATAGTGGCATTTTCACTTAAATTATTAAATTTAAATAATCTTGGATTTTAATGAGATCTTGAAGATGAAAAATTAACTCCCTTGTCTTGACTAAGAGCTCAGCTGAGATAACTCACTGTTTACCTGTCCTGAGGTGAGAATGTATGACTTCACTCCAGTAGGAAAGGTCTGAGAGTGCTCCCTCTGATTTATGTGTCTTTGAAGTAGGCCTGAGATGAGTCAAAGTATATACTGCTCAGAAGAATGAGGAAAGGTATATATTACACAGAGGGAAGGAAGTCCAATGTCTAGGTTCCTATCTGCAAAGAGGAGGAGTGAAGAAGCAAGCAACCAGAACTCATTTCTGTCTTGTCCCTGACTTTGGCCAAGTCTTTTTATACAAATGGGAAGCAGCTGGCTACCCACCTAATCTTAATGCTTTTAATATTGTACATTATGTTTTCCACAGGGTAGGTCTAATATTCAACACAGAATTCCTGTGTGGAAACTTGCAGAATGGAACTGTGTTCCAGAGAAGATGAGTCTTCATTGACCTCAGGAGAAGCTGCAAATGTTCAGTTGTTTTGGAAATCAGGATTCTTTCATGGGATCCCATGCAAATATAAACACCTAAAAGTTTTAGATTCTGTGGCTTTTAGACATTACATTGGTTTGTGTACTAGTGAGGAGAAATACTGCTAGGCATGGACTAAAACCACACAAAACACTGAGCATATCCTGCCTTCTTCCCATGACAATCTGACAACTGCACAGTACATTTCAAGGCCCAGCATAAAGGTTTGCATAAGACAAATTATAAACACTTCAGGCATGCATGACACAATACACTATCAGTGGAAATGTCTGGGGCACATCTGTTCTGGAGTTTTCCATGCTTCAGAATTTTTCCCTGCAAAAAATAATTTTCCCAAGTACAGTAGCAACATAAAGAAAGTAAACAGGAGAAAAAAAAAATGAAAATGTGAAAGTAGGTTAAAATAAAAATCAGTACCTGATTTATTTGCTTTAGAAAACTATGACACCTACCAGAGCTGACTGGCTACAGTTTAATATCACCTATTTAAGATGAGGTCATTTATGATTCCTTAAAACCTCACAAATGCTGGATTATTAGGAGTAAAACAAACTAATTCCTGGTTAGCAGGAATTCTCATATTCATACACTGATGTACCAATGATTTTAAAATGTTGCCAAGGAAAACATCGTACAATTTTAAAATTCATATGGAAGAATAAAAAAAAATGTGTATTAAACCAGAAAAGGATATTTTCATGCTTTAGGTGTCTTGGTTAATCTATAAAATATGGTCAGGATACCAGCTTGGTCCCTGTTTCCCCTGGGTATGTTCCTGACCCATAGTGGCTCTTGGCCTGGTCCTGTCATGGTGCAGAGTCCGGGGGAAAGATGGAGCAGAAGGGAGAGAGCAGAGCAGCACAAGGCACACAGCACAACCTTCCCTCTGTCAGCATGTCAAGCACAGGCTAAGAGGAAATGTTCTCTATCAGAATATAAGAACCAAATTTCTCTGTACAACAAGCAAATATCTGTCATAAAAAGTCTCAGTTACAGTGCTGCCTCTATGCAAAACTGATCTAATTATTCTTGGATCTCTCATTTGTCCTCATTACAGCTGGTTTCCTGCAGCTCCTTAAGGAACATATTCATATTTCTGATTAATAAATGCTTTGACTTTACTACTTCATCTATTACTTTGCCTATCTAACCTATCTAATCTCAGGCTTGTCTCTCTATCAGCATTATTTATATAGCATAAAATTAGCTGCAGTAGGTCACATTCCTTTTGGCAGAAGGAAATATATCTGTCTGGAAAATTGCAAGGTTGCAGCTGGAGCTTGGCTGGTGCAATATATTTACAAGCGTCAAAGTTCATGCCAACCCTGTAATGCAACGTCATACCTTGTTGACAGGTGAGCTCCTGTCACACCTGGCTTATGCAGAACATGAGCTCCAACACAAGAAAAAGTCACTGGAAGTTCTTGTAATGGACAGTTCCTGTTTGTACAGCAGCCACGGAATCAATATGCAGGAGAAAGTATTGCATTTTCTCAAGTCATGCACGTTTTATTTCATCTCAGCAAATCCCATATGGCTGAGGCATTTTTATAAGAATGTGAGCAATTTTGAGCTCTGTGGAAAATGCTGAGTGCTGTTGGATGAAGGCAGAGAAGGGCAGAAGAGGAAAAATACATTCCTTTGAATGCACTAATATAGAAGGCAATTAAGGAATATGACAATAATGAGCAATCATTCTGTCTCGTAATGTATGTTTTGCTTTAAAGAGCAGGTGATGACTCCCTGAAAACAATAATATGTAATATAATGAAGTCCTGTCTACACAGGCATGTTATTTCAAATATTTCAGATGAGTTGGCTTGAGCATATTTGTAAAAATTGTTTTAAAGTGGCTGGACTTTCTTTTTTTGCATGAATGAAACCCAGGCTCACTAGCCCTCAGCTATGAGCTGCATCTAGTTTATGAGAGGATTCTGCCCATTTTGAATAATTTTCCCTCATTGTATAATGTGATAAGGTTTCTTTGGTGTCTGGCCCCTGAGTGCTCTCTTGTGTTCCAAGATCATCTGGATCAAGTATGCTAATCACTCCTGCTGAATGCTGATGGCTTCCATTGCAATTCCAGTATACATGTGTTCCTCCAGATGCACGCTTCTTTTTGAGTACCACCTCTTTCCTTCCCTGATATTGTCTCATGGGTTATGTGTATCAGCACACCCAGCCCAAACTTTATGGCACTGCCTCAAATATTACTATTTGGACTGTTGGTCAGACTGAATGCAAGATAGGGACATTCCTGAGAAATGGACCAGTGCTGCCATAAAGCAAAGTAACGCTGGCTTTTCTACAAGAACTGAAGGGATGTGAACAGGACCTCCAGGACTTCTAATGGGCCAGAATAGAGCAAGCTGTGAAAGATTTATCCATGGGAAGTCAACTGTTGAACCTCTCTATTGTAACAGACCCAGGTGACGTACCACAGCTAGCAAATGATGTCACTTCAAACATGGAGTAGTAGGCCTAATATTGTTTCCAAACCACTGAACTGAAATACAAAGATTGAGGTTACAAAAAAGCTGTTTGAAACCCAGAGAGGTGGCTAGCCTGAAAATGCTGCTGAGGGAAGTATTCCAATCACGTCCTGTATTATGTCACAGCTCTGCAACTGAGCTCTAAGCCAGGTGGTATCCAGATGCCATCACTGGCAGGGGAAAATGAGCTGTATGAACCATGAGCCTGTTTCCATCTGTCTGGAGCCACCTTCTCTGCTGTGGCCCCCATGGTGCTCCACAAACAAGGTCCCAGTCTTGTGTTCCCGTCTTGTGCTGCTTGCTACACATCTGGGCTCACTGCTGCTCTTCCTGCCACTCAAAAAACTCTCATGGGCAGCATCCCATGAGTTAAAAGGAATACAGATTGCAGGGCAGGCATATTTATTGCAACATCAAATGCAGAAAAAATAAGCAATAGCAAATACACTTTGGCTTATAATTTGTTCAGCATTCTTTAGCTTCCTTTCACATTTTATAAGATGAATTACCAAAATTAAACATTTCAAAATGCTGAGATTATAAAACACTTGTAATCAAACCTTCAGCAATATAAAATTCTTGAATTCAGGCCAATTGCTTTACAGTCTGTTCCCTTCTGGTGCACATGATGCTGACCTGCACGTGTTGCAGGAGATCTTAGGGCAAAGACTGTGCTCCATTTTTATGCACAGAGCAAAGCAGTGCAGCCCTCTTGGTTTCTCATGTGTATGGTCTCTCTCACTTCTGCAGTTGAATATACTTCAGGACCCTTCTATGCAATGCTGCACATCCTTCTGATTTATCCATTGCCTTTTGCTCTAAGACTTTTTCTCAGCTCTTGGAGACATATTCAAGGTAACATTGCTACAGAGGTGCACATAAAACTGCAAACTCAAGCCCTGTTACTATTCAATAACAGGAAACTATCTCTCTCTTTAGCCCAGCATCTTCTTCTCTCCTTCCCATTCCAAGAGGAGCACAGTATTTCTACAGAAAAGAGATGCAGAGAGAGAAAGGCTTCTTATTTTTTACACACTATGGGGTTTGGTGAGAACAACCACTTCCTAGGGAAGCCCAAACTGGAAAAACAGATGGGAATGGCATTCCAAAATTGATTAAAAAATGAAACCTATGATCATTGGCACTGAGTTCAGTGCAGAAATAACAATAACTGCAATTTATCTCTCACAACAAAGGTCCCATTATGATGAGGAACTTCAGCCTAACAGGCTGCTTAATGAATAAAAAATAAAAGGAAGAGGATAGGAAAGAGAAGTTCAAGGATTCTATGAATGGATTTCAGCACAGGAACCAGAAAGCAAAAAAAGAGCTGGAAGGATGTTTATAACAACTTGTGTTAACTTGGACATGAGTGTCTAGATTCAGAGGAGTTTGGGATAAGGGAAAAAACCACACAGGAAGATTTACTGTAAATTGTAAAAGAACCCCAGTCCTCTGAAGAATATTAGGATGTTATGCCACTACTTCAAGTGCACTCTGTGGTTAACAAATAGTGGGAGCTTCTTGGAGATCCCCACTACACCCTTTCCAGAAAACAGGAATGATTTCTGCTTTCTGCAAAGATAGGTGCACTTAGCAGATAAGGTGTGCTATGCCAGAGTTATGCTGAATAAATAAGGTTGCAATGAAAAAAATTGGTTGTAGCATCCCATTGAGGTTCTCATTTTCCCCTAATAATTCAAAAACATAACAAGATACATCTCTCTCCTTATCTTTATAATATATTAATTTTTCACCAGTCTATTCTCTCATTTAAGAAAGACCAGGACAATTCACTCACCTTGTTTTCCTGAGCAGCATCGAGATCTCCTTCTCCTCTCATAGACTTCAAAGAAGACATACTGAACATCGGCCATTTGCAGCAAATATTGATCAGAGTGTTTGTAAGGCTCCTCCACCTGCCCTTAATTTTCCAACAAAGCCCTTTATTATTATTTTACAGTTAGTCAGAACAGTTCCTTTCTCCAGTGCATTTGCCAAGTAAAAGGCATCATTAGTCAGAGAAGCAGAAAGATATTCAGACCTCCAAGAGTGAGAAAAGGAGTGGACACATCAATAACATCCATTGCAGTCTGCAGAGAATTCCTACTTCTGTTTCAGTAAGTAAGGCTGAATTTCCAAAAAACCTGTTATTAACCATTGTATATAATTCTATAACATGGAACTTTCTGTAGTGATTCATAAAGCTTTGCAGAAGCTTGAGAAAAAGAATTTTTTTTCTATTTATGAAACCAAATTTTCAGCCTGAAATATAGGCACATTCAGCCACTGCTGCCAGCAGAGTTTGGGGTCACAAACTTTATAAAACAGGAAGTATTTCCTCAGTACCAACACAGTGAAATATACATGTGATAAATATTTCATGCACATACTGGTAAACCATTATCAATCCCAGTGAGCAGAAAGTCCACATGTAGAGGTGCTGCTGTATTGTTTCTTTGCTGCTAAATATTCAGACTGCAATCTGTAGAGATGCTTTGCAACTTTACCATCCTGAAGTCCCAGCATGATTACTCTCTATCCCAACCAGGCATGGAATGACTCAATCTCCACCTCCTCCTTTCCTGCCAGTATCAGTACCCCACCATCATGTCTTTCTCTAGTCCATTCTCTGGACCCTCCATCGTTTCCTCCAAGCAGCTTGGCAGCCATTTGAAATGGTGGTGGCTTAACACTGGAGGAGTCCTGAAAATAGCCTGGCTTCACACCAAACTGCAGAATCCTAGCAGGTTCCTATGTTTGTTCCTCAAGACAGTGACTGTGGATCATTGCCCAGGAGAACAATTTCCCAGTACAGGGTGTGAATCAATGCATGACAGTGCATATGCAAAAAATGTCAGGGAACTGGGGGCTGAACCACAATATATAAATCATATGAATAGACATTTTTACTCTAGCTGGTACATATTGGTTATTTCCAAGAAAATGTGTTCCAAAAGCTTTTCTTTATGAACATGGAATTGATTTCTTAGAAACAGTCCTGCTGAGTTGCCAGACCCATTCAAAACAAATGAAATCCAAACATTTCCAAAAGTAAATAAGGTGTCAAAATGCAATTAAGTAACCTTATGAAAGCAATTCCAATTACTTAAAAGTAATTAAGGACATCTTAAAACTTTAAAATGGCCACATGATGGCCTAGTGCATTATTCTTACCAGATTAAAGAAGAGGTGGAAGCAGGGCTAAGACGTGGAAGCAGGGCTATGGATAACTTTTGGTGACATCAGCCAGAGTAGTCTTCAGCCATATAGATTTTTTCCTACATTATTACTGGATGCTGCTATCTGTTCATGCAGGTCTCAGCAACATGATTTGAATGGACTTTTACTAAGAGAAAGACTCCTTAATTCTGAGTTAAAAGAAAGCACAGATTTCACTTAATATTAACAGCCTCAATTCTGATTCAAAATTGCAGGTTTTAGTTATATTATTTTTAACCTTTCTTTCCAAGTCAGAGTACTTGCTTTTAATCAACAGGAAATGTTGCTGGGTATGAGGTGTGTCAACAATCACATCTCTTATATAAGTTACTTACATAATGGGTACTTCTGGAGCCTAATGGTTTATATATCAGTTGATAGGAAAATATGAAAATAATAAAGTTTTTGAGAAATACATTGTTATATACATACACTCATCTGAATTTGATTAATATATAGTAACTAGTTACTTTTCCATTGGCATATTAAGTATATGTTACACTCTAAGATATATGCAGAGAAACAGGATTTCTCACATATATGGGTGTTACATTCCATTTAATGTTTTGTTTTCTGAATAATGTTGCATTTGAGTTCACCTGTCCAGACTACTGCTGAGAACAGCATATCTTTTTATGCAGACCTGGGTCTTGCTCACAGCAAGAAGTAGTAAAGTTAATTTGTAGAGCTTTCCTGTGGGGGACATATGTATATCAGTCTAAAATTTAATATGCACAAGGTAACATTAACTTGTTTTAGAAAGGAGATAAGCTGTGTCAACACAAGTTCCACTGTTAGCTGAACAGAGGCATATCGTACAAAGCTGTACTAGTATAATACTTCAAACTAAGAAACAAAAGTAAAGGAGAAAAAAATCCATGCCCTTAAATGTAATTGTTGTGCCAGTGCATTCGGTGATGAACACCTCTTTGTCCTACCAACTGCTGAAATAAGTCAAATTCTCAGGTGAATTTTGTCATGGCAAAAGTATTAATAGTTTGTGCACTGGAGATAACTGATAATTAAACACCCAGGATGAGGCTGGCTGCCCGGAGAGCTAAGGATGCCAGGCCAGGAAAGCCACAAGAGAGCTGTAAAGGCGATGAGTAAAAGCGCTCTGTCAGCTGAGGTGTCTTTCGTGCAGCATCAAGGATCGCAGGAAAAAGAGAGGGATATGCGTGCAATGTGAACAGGTCCGTGGCACAGCGTGTCTGTGCTACAAACAGGGGACAGAAGCAATACAGTTTCTCTGAGTTCCTACAAAATAAGAAGTGAGAATAGAGCGAGAGGAGGGTGAGGCGGGAGGCGCTGGCCCGTCCCGCGATGCCGGCGGCCGAGTGACTGGGCGCCGTGAGGCGGAGCTGCCGCGGCGGCTTCGCGGGGGCCGCGGCCAGCCCCGAGCGACCGGACCGCGGCCAGCCGTGACCGAGCCGCTGACAGCCCGGAGAGACCGAGCCACGGCCAGCCCCGACCGAGCCGCGGCCAGCCCCCAGCGACTGAGCCGCTGACAGCCCAGAGAGACCGAGCCACGGCCAGCCCCGACCGAGCCGCGGCCAGCCCGGAGCGACCGAGCCGCTGACAGCCGTGCCCGGCGCTCCTGGCAGAGCACTGCACAGCACAGCCCCAACGTTGTAGCCAGCAACCGGCAAAGTCCGATGGGGATAGCTTCGACCCGCCAGGAGGAAAAACCCCAAAGCAACACTAATGACAAGAAAAACTATTTTTTTTAAAGAAATCAACCCACTGCTTGTAAACCGCGCGGTTCAATGTCCGGCAACAGGTGGCTGAAGTTGCAGGGACTTTACGGACGGGGACTCCCCGGAGCAGGGCGATGGAACGGCCCTGGCCGGCGGAGAGCTCCAGATCCCCGGCCTGGCAGAAGAGGACCCGGCTCCGGCTGGGGCCGCCACCGCCTCCACCTCCTCCTCCTCCCGCGCTGCCCGGGCCGCCGCCACCGCCTACAAGTCCCGTCATGCCTCGCGGCGTCGCGGCCGCTGCCGTCGCGCCCCGTCCCCCTCCCGCGCCGCTCCCCGCCCACTGCCGGCAGCGCACGCGCAGCGGGGGCGGCGTCCGGGGCAAGTCTCCCCAATGTAAGATGGTGGCCGGGCTGGCAGCGGAGCGCCCCGAGCTCGGAGATCGCCCGTCCCTCGCGTAAAGGTCGTCGGAGCAGCCGCCCGAGCGCCCGACTGGCTGCCGCCACACGTCTCGCCCCAGGAGCGCCGCTGCGGGTTTCTCCTCTTCGCTTCTCTCCTTCCTCGCCGCCTCTCTCCTTCCCTCCCCACCCTTCTCCTCCTTTTCCCCTCGCCTCCTTTCCCGCACGCTCACTCACCCACCCGCCCGGCCGCCCCCGCCGCGCTGGGCAGCCTGAGAGGGAGAGCCGCGCACACGCACCGCGGGCCGGGCAGGCAGGAGGAAGGCGGGTGAGTGCGAGCTGAAGGCCGGGCCGGGGAGGGAAGGAGGAGGGAAGGAGAGACGAGGAGGAGGCGGGGGGGAGCCGGGCCGCTCTGACTACGAGAGCGCCGAGGCTTCGCTGGGACGGCGCAGGCCGCAGCCCACCCGCCGGTGCAGCCCCGGCGACGGCAGGACGCGCCGGGCCGCTGCCGGGCGCCGAGGGCACCGGGCCGTAAGGGGAGGGCGCGGGGGCGAGCGGGCGGCTCCTCCTCCCCGGGGGCACCGGGGAAGGGGCTCTGTCCGTGCCGCTGCCCCGAGGAGGCTGTAGTGATTTCCTCCTCGGCCCCCCTCCGGCGCGGGGAAGCCCTTGGGCCGGGCCGGGCCACCGGCCGGGCTGGCGGAGGGACGGTGGCCCGGAACCGCTCGCATTTGCCGGGGCAGGCCGGCGCGGGCATCGCAGCGTGATTCACTTAGAATTTGCGTGGAAATTTCCTCTCTCCCCTTCTTCCTCTTCCCTGGAGCCAGGCTCCATTTCTTCTTGTGATAGGCACTTTTTTCCTGAGGGAGAGGCAAACAGATGGTGAATGGCAGCCTCTTAATTTTGGTGTTATTTTGGACAGTCCGTGCAACCTCCTGAGATTTGTCTGTCAGTAAAATAACCGGTATGTAGCTTTCTGTCTCCTGCTTGCAAAATCCTAGAAGCTCTTTCCATTTTATGTATTAGCAGAAGCAGATGACAAGGCTGTGTATGAGTGCTCATCCTGCTTCTAGCGATGGTCCTACAGCTCTACCTGCCAGTTTAAAAGTGAGCAGCCGGTGCCTTTGTATGTACAGTAAAGGGGAGGGAAAATACACTAGATAATTATCTTAAAATGCTTTGTTACTATACCAGAGAGGATTTAATTGTCCATGGCTTGTATGCTTCTGTCAGTGTGGTAATACTAAGTATGCTGTTCAGAAGAGAAGCAATTCTCTCCAGAGCATATGTTAATGTGAGCAAAATCCACAGCTGGTTAAAGCTGTGGAAATTCTAGACCTGCAGATGTTGGCTTACTCCTGTCCAAAAGTTTTAGGAGTTAATGTTGGCCAGTCACATGTTTACTGAGCCTGTACAGGTTTCTAGCTTGCTGTGTTTAACTGCCTGTGTTTTGTTTTAGTTTTGAAATGTCTTGACTCGAACATCCCTGTACTTTGACTTCATATTCATGTAAACATGGTGTCTGGCACTAACAGAAGAGCACACATACTGAAAGATGAATATGTAGAAGAATGAAACTTTTTCTAGCCCCTTTCACTGCTTAAAAAGGAAAGAGAAAAAATAAAATACAGGCTTATGAAGAGCAGGGAATAAAACAGCTGTTTGACTCAAGAGGGTGAATTAGTTTCAGATGGCCTACAAATAGCCAAATGTATTGCTAGTTTCTTAGCACCTCTGTAATAATGTAGTGATCTAACTTGTGGTCTAGGATTCAGCTGTGCTGCACCTTAGGCTTTTGGAATTCTGCGATAGAGTTTCCATTTCATAAACAAGATGAACACGTGTTAAGAACTGTTTGGCAGTTGAACTTGGTTGAATTGTATACTAAGTTCATTTTAGGGGAAAAGATTGTTTTGGAAAGGGGAAATACAGTGATAAAATTATGTATTCTTTTAACCTGCATGTTTCTTTAGGTGCCTCTTCGTTAGCTGTTAAAATTAGGGTGTTGGTTTCCCTTTACAAAGAAAAGGTGGTGAGTGTCTGTCAGGAATAGTGCTCTACTAGTTTCTTGGTACTTGAGAAAGTTTAAGACCATCCTTAGAGTGCCAACTAAATAAAAAACTTGGGTCAAAAAGGCTGGTGAGAGGGCATACGCAAGTACATGGCTTTGTATGTAATAAAAATAATCTTTATGTAAAAGTACATGTTTTCCTTCATGGCCGTTGTTCATAGAAGTTAGGATATTCTTTGTATGCTAAAGGTTTTTGAAATAGCTCTGACCAAGATCTTCAGTATGGGCCCTGAAGGCTTAAGTTTGGCAAGTATTGCTCAAAATCTCACCTGCCTCTTTGAAATAAATGAAGATTATTTCAAATAGACCACTCTGTAAGCACAGGTAACTGTTAAGTGGCTGATAACAGATTGCATCTTGGGCTTTGGTTGCTCTGGTAAGATGAGGCTGATCTATAGGCCTTAACACATGCTGGAAGGAAATTACTTGCTCAGCAAGATTGCTAGGGTCAAGGGTTCTTAAACTTTCACACGGTGAATAGTGCCTTGGGTTGTACAAAACACCTCTTGTCCCACTTGCAGTTATGCTGTATTGCTGAGATAACTTGAGTAAGTGCATATGTGAAAGACTGCACAACTTACCTTGCTTCAATGCCCTGAATGTTTTTTGTCTTTAAAGATGTTCTTTTTGTTTTTTTTTTTTCAGTGTGTATCTTTCTACCTGTTTAGTCCCCTTTTTATTGGATGGTAACAATGTGAGGAGATGGAACTTTATGAATAAATAGAGTCCCCATCCCTCTGGGCCACCTTCTTCTGTTTCTTGGAGAATAGTCTATGACTTTATTGTTTTCAGAAGGTTGGTTAATATTTGTTAACATTTTAACAACTGTAAATACTTTCCAGACTTGGAAAATTAAGTATAGCAGCAAATGGTTTGGCATGGCTTGACCTGCTGCTCAGGCCTTCTGGTTCTTCCTGTAAGTAAATTGGGAGGGCAGTGCAAGTGTCTAGCAGGAAATATGAATATAATATATTCGAGTAAAAGCATGCATTAGACTGTTTGGACCAGTTAGGTGCATGTTTTTACCAGACTGGAAACTGGGTTTTACACCGGAAACTTTGACGTGCTTGGCTTTGTCAGATGGCATATTTCTTGTATGAGTTTGAAAAAGGAATCTTCATCATCTCCTTATTTCAAAATTGTATTCAAGATTATACAGATTTAGTGAGTATTCAGGATACATGGTTTTGGCTTCTGGTTAGGTGTTATTAGACTGGCTGCATCAGCTCAAAGGGAAGAATTAGTGTTTAAACTAGTGTTTTCCACATAGTACTAAAATCAAGAAGTTTTGTGGTGATATGTTTTATTTTCTTTCCTTCCACTTGGCTGTTCTGGGAACTTGACAACTTCAAGGTATTTCCAGTAGGAATCCATCATCATTTAAATGGAGCTGGCAAGTGTTTTCTAACCATGGATGTGCAAAATAAGGTATTCATAAATCTCATATTCATAAAGCACATAAATCATGTGCTTTAACAACTTGAGGAAGCCTGCATCCAGAGCTATCAAGACAAACACAGGCCATGGGAATGACACTTCTCATCCTTTTCTGTGTATCCTGAAAGCTATGTTTTTATTCTGGAGCAGAATATGTTAGTGTTGATTTCATAATGGTTAATCAGTTGTTAGTGTATTTTTATTGAGGTATTTTATCTGTTGCTGGTTTTCAAATTGGGGAAAAATAGGTTGGGATCAGCATAAGGGAGATTTTTTAATCCTTTAGTCACTGAGTTAAAAATAAAGGTGGATGTAGAGATCAAGCAAACATGCTACTGAACTTGGTGGAAAGGGAGCTTGGATCTTTTCTAAGGCATTTTCTCTGATCAGTGCCGTCTGATTTTGATCCAGTTCTGTTCTCTTGCAAGGGAAGAATGGAAAACTTCATCTGTAGCTTTCTAACATACTGTGATCCCAGCATCTGTTTCTTCTATCTCACTGTTGTCTTGAGAGCAGTAGGTGCCTAATATGAAGTGGGTTTCAATTGACTACAAAATGGGATGTAAAGTAATTGTACTTGTGCATATCTTGGTTGAGAGATGGAGGGTCACTTGTTGTAGTGCAGGCTCTTGTACTGTCTGAGCCCCTTCTGGGCTTTGACTATTTTCCTTTCTCAGCTTAGCAGTCTTTTGTTGCTGGCAGGTGATATTGCAGTATTTTGTATTTGATTGCAAGAATCAGTTATTAGCACTAGAAATTTGGGGTAGTGTTTTTGTGTTGTTGGGGTTTGATTTATTTTTGTTTTCTTTTTTCAAAACAAATGAAGTGAAAGAAACTGCAAAAATGGCAGCACACTTCTGTCTTCACTTCTGATGAGTTCTTCAAATTCAAAACAGAATCACATGAGCTTTGTAGGGATGGCCAAAAATGTGATAGGCATGTGTACTGTGATTTTCAAGCAATGCTTCATCCCAGGTTTTACTTTGGGCCATTTTTAGGCCTTTTTTGTGGTTGAGTGCTTATGTTTCACGCTGCTGAGGCCTAATCTTTTCCTTGCTTAACAGAAGGGGCATTTATTTTTTCCTGGTGTGGATGTTCTTAAATGTTTTCTTCCAGATAAGATTTGATATGCAAAAGCAGTAACTAAAAGGGTAGCAAACTTAACCCTTGTAGAATAAAATACACTGCATAGGTAGACTTGCTAGCAGTTTTTCAGGTTATTTTTTTTTTTTCAGGAGCACTGAATTCAACAGGTGAGATTTATTTGAAAGCAGGCTTCATGTTATATTTTGGTTTAGAGTTTCTTTCACCAGTATGGATTTAATGTGGATCCTGCTTGAATAGTGTATATTAATTTTAAATTGCAAGATACATGAGCTAATACACCTCAAGTGTGAAATACTGTACTTGCAGGTGGAGTAGTTTTGTTATTTCTAAACCTGTCTCTTATTACATGTTATAGTAAGTTGCCATCCTAAAAAAAACAAACAGAGTTTGAGTGGAGGACTGGGAAGAAGTAATTATATTTGTATGTGCTTTGGAGCTGCCTACCTGAAGAGTTTATGATAGAAGTTTTGATGAAGGTTATGTCCCAGATAGGTAAGCATGTGGTGGCTGTTGTTCAGAGTTTGTTTTCTACTACAGCCTAGAATTATAGAGAAACAGGATAGGGAAGAAGTCTGTAGCAATAATCACTATATGTGGGGAGAAAGTATTCAGCTACTTTTTTGTCTTTCTCTGTCTTCTCTCCAGATATAATGAATGAAGATAGGTATGTGTAGCTATAGCTGTGCCTGTCAGAGACCTAGAGCTTCTCTGTGATCTGTAGATATTACCTTGGGCTGTTGGACATTCAAAAATAGAAACTATTCCCTGTCTTTGAATAGCTCCTGCTTCATGACATGTGACTTTTTTTTTTATTGAATGGAACTAGAATTAGTCTCATTCATAAAATGTCTGTCCCCTGAGAGCTCTTAAACTAGCATAAAATGAAAGGCCAAAACTTGCTAGGTCAAAATTAGTGTTTATAGGTCAGCATGCCCAATAGTTAATTTGAATGCATTTCCTTCAATCAGTGTGAACTGTGGAGGCTCCTAAACTCCTGAAGTTCTGTTAAACACACTGGTCTGAATTGAGAGAGGCCCAGTAGCATTAATCCAATTTGTCTAGTGACTTAATCTTACTGCCATTTATCATGTAACTGCTGCTCCTCTGAAGGAGCCTTCTTGCATGTGTTTCTGTTGATCATTTAGCATGCCTCAATCCCTTTTCCTAAGAAGGTAATCTTCCCTTTTATGAAACTTCATCCTAGGTTAAGGGTCAAGTAATTTATAACTGAGAAACCACGTTAGAGAAGTTAGAGCTTCCTCCCATCTTTGAAAGCTCCTTTGCAAATCCTTTCATTTAGTAAAGCATATATTTAACATATTAATGTGGTTTCACAGTTAGTGGCAAACTGGTTCTAGGACATAGGTGGTAAGTCTGAAACCAGAAGATGATTGCTGGTTTTCCTTTACATAACCGTTAGAGTATGTTGAAAATATGGAAGAACAGCTGGGAAGTTTAAGGAAATAGCAGCTCTTATATCAGGCTGTCTTCTGCACATGTGTAGTGTTATCTGACTGGATTACAGTTGCATTTGAGTCTTGAGTAGTAGTTATAATTGTGAGCATGCTTCAAGGTATGTCCATTCTCATGTTTTCACCAGTGTAATGGCTCCCTCCTTTCACTGAGCCTTTTTAGAGACATTAATTTAGTAAATTTTTATGCTCATGTTCTCATTCTGATTTAACTTGAGGCTTGTGATTCTCTGGGGGTGGGGCAGGGCATAACTTGTATGAGAACTATTCCTCTGGTTACTATGGTATACATACATAGCACAGTGAAACTTGGTGAGAGCCAGCTGTGTTGTGTGACCATGTGACTCTGACAGTCAGAAGAAAACACCATACCTTGGGCAGAAACTGCTTAGAATTGGTTCTGCAGTATCTTTTCCTGGGAAACCAGCTATTTGCTTTTGACTTCAGTGTCTAAAAAGAGAACACTATACAGCCATCTTTTTAAGGAAGCCTGCAGTGGCACATGGCTTTTATTCTTTGAGCACAGTTGTATAGAGTATAAGTAAAGTGAAGAGTCATAAAACAGGCAGTTTTGGAGTAAAATGTTTATTCTCTCTCTTGTAATTATACCAGTGACCGTGAGGCTTTTTTTTTTTAATTCTTTGCACGTATGTATTAAACTACTGACCAAAGGTGCAGCAAAGTTTGTTTTCAAACTTGTGTGATTTGGTGTAATGAGGTGAGAGGGAGGGTCAGGTTCCTTTTGGCGTTTGCAGTGCTATACTCATCTGCTCTTAACAAATGAACTACTTAGTAGCAGCTGCTGTTTCTGCTGTATTCAGTGTGTGCCACCTCTGAAAGCCTGGTGCAGGTAACTTCACAGAGGGGCAGTGCAGCATCTTTTGATTGTACTGTTTTTTCCTGACGCTCGTGATGGACTTAGAAAATACCATAGTATGTGAAAGTATAAGGAAGGAGATAGACTCAGTGTCACACTGTGTTTTATTTGGGTTTTTGTTTTAATTTTCTTAGTTACTAAATAGAAAATCAGATATCGAAGAGCATATTCTCAAAGCTGACAACAGCATAAATGTTTCTGAGGCATCCTTAATGTCTTCATTTTGTATTTTGTTTCTTCTGGTTTTAAAGGAACTTAAATCTATCAGCCAGTTCTTTGTTCTCTTAAGGCAGTTGTTTGATTTTCTTATGGGTTTTGATTAGTTTGTGTCTCATATGGACTTAGGCTTCTCCAAAGGAATTGCATTCAGCTGCTCCTGGTTGGTAAAACCTCAGACCTGTCTCTTAATATTAAAATAATCACAGCATTTAAAGGACATGTTGGGCAAGTGTATTTGCAGTCAACTTGAACTTCTGTGCTTTTTATAGCATATATTTGTCACAGTCTGACAAATTATGTGGGATTTCATTCAGCACTTCATATGTACCAAATGACTCCTTAAGTTCACCTGCCTGAGTTAATGCAGCTCCAGGTAGTGGAGGTAGCAGTAGAAGGAATTCATATAAATCTAATACTACATATTCTCCTTAAATTTGTGAAAGATGATGTTGTTATTTCTCATTGTTTCCCCCCTTTTTTTTTTTCTAAGAAATTGCTTTATATGTGTCTGTCTCTAAAATTTGTTTACCACAGCATATAGATTATGTTCAAGCAGTTCTCTGTGTTCTGTTCCTCACTGGGATAAAGGTGCTTCCCTCAATGCACGTCTTGATCTTTCTCAGCTTTGTTTTTTAGTAACAAATCTGTATTTCCCTGAAAAGCAGAAGTAGGCAATTGTAATTTGGGTGGCAGATATGTGGGAATAGGTATTTATGATGTGGGTGAATATTGTACAGAGCAACTGCCTTTCTGGATTTCTGACAGGTATGTGGAGCACGTGTGATAAGATGGTTCTTTGACTCTCCAGAGTTTTTCTGTGCTTCTTGTTAAATTAATGGTTTGAAATAAATCTCATTTTTTAAATTACCGAATGGAAAGTAAAGTAAAATTCCAAGTATTTTGTGTAGAAACCAAACCAGCTCCAAACTGGAATTGAGTGTGACTGACATGGTAGATGTTTTTACCATTTTCTGCTGACTCTGATGTCAGTACATGTTATTGATACAGCATCCTGCTCTTGTCTGAAACAGATGATGTCTTAAGCATAGTATTCTTACTTTCCATACTGAACTCCAAGCTGATCTCTTTCTTCAGCTAATAGAACTGATAGCTCATTGCATTTATTTGCTCTGGCCTTTTAATTAGATCTACCTTTTGTGTTACACAACTGTTTTATAAATTACTAAAAGAGAAACCTTAATGCCTTGAATTATGTGTAGAGAATTTCAGATTTTAGAGAAGCCTCATCCTTTGTCATTTTCAACATGAAACAAGAAACAAGCCACAGGCCTCATTGCCACCTACTTTTAGATAGTGCCACAAGTTTGAGCACAGGACATGTGCTGTATTTGGAATTGACTTTACCTCCCAGGTACACATCAAGAAAAAGCTGAAATGATTCACTCATTTATTTTTTCCTTTAGGCTTTGCAATTAATAGCTACAGGGGCTAATGCTTTATTTACTTTTTCACTCCTGAAAAAGTGTGGGTACCTTGGTGTAACTGTAGTCTCTTTAAAGTGTAAGTGGGTTTGTATGTATTAAGCTTCTGTTGTATCTTTACAGTTCCACTATGCCTTGTGTATTTACATATTAAGACTGTTATATTGTGTAACAGCAGTGCTCAGGGTAGGGAGTTGTTATAATAAAACTTACATTTTTGAAGCTAATATTGTAAATGTAGGCGATGTTTTTATGTTCCAAACATGTTCTCTAACCCCATCATCATCAATAGATCTATTCCATTGGGTAAAGTTTACTACTTAAATGTTTGTAGGATCACAGCCTTAATTTGTAGTGTTTTGGTTTTCTGCCTTGAGCACCACCTAAATGCAATTAAGTTGTAATGCATTTCTGTGTTGACTTAGGTTTAAAGCAGAAAGTACAGACAAGTTCATAGAATCACAGAATGGTTTGGTTTGGAAAGGACCTTAAAGATCACTTCACTCCAACACCCCTGCTATGGGCATGGACACCTTGCACTTTTCCAGGTTGCTTAAAGCTCTATCCAGCCTGGCCTTGAACCCTTCCAGGGATGGGTCATCCACAGCATCTCTAGACAGCCTGCTCCAGTGCCTCACCACCCTCATAGTGATGAGTTTTTTCCTAACATCTAATTTAAATCTACCCTCTTCCAGTTTAAAGCTTTTACCCCTAGTCATATCACTTCACTTCCTGATAAAAGTCCCTCTCCATACTTCTTGTAGGCCCCCCATGGGGTACTGGGAGGCTCCTGTCCAGATCTCCCTGGAGCCTTCTCTTCTGCAGGCTGAACAACCTCAGCCTCATAGGAGGGATACTGCAGCGCTCTGCTCATCTGTGGCCCTTCTCTGCACCCGCTGAAACAGTTTCCTCTCTTTATTATGCTGGGGATCCAGTTAGTTGTTCAGCCAATAATGTTGTGCCTCCCAGCTGTCCAGTGTTCATTCACCTGGGGCTTAAACTGCCTTGCCTCTCCTGACTGTAGTGAGGGGTGAACGCTGCCACATTTTGCACAAGTCAGATTTGCTTTTTTCCATTTGTGACTAAAGCTGCTGAGTGGGAATGGCTGAGAGTGAATCTGGGGGTGGTGGCTGCTGTCTCACAAGTTTTAGCATGAGGTTGAAGAGGCTGACCAAATCCTCCTTGTTCCCTGTATTTCTTGGTAGTTTCTCAAGGATTCTGAAGAATGATTTTAGGCCTGTGCAATGATTTATTTTATTTGTATAGATTTTTTTAATAGGCTGGATGATGAGTACAGACCTTTTTCTGACACATTTGCTTGAAGCATCACTGCTTCTTCCACTGTAGCCCCCCAGCCTTTTCTTTTGAGAAGTGCTGGAGCACATCTCACTTACTGGTAGGAGGTATGAAATAAACCTTTGGATACATTTCTTCTTCACTCCTTCTCCTGTCTCAGGGATTTCTTGACTGACTAGTCATGATGGGAATTTTCCAGTGGTTAATAATTCCTGATATTTTCTCTGTCAAAGAGTATGGGGACTTTTTCTGAAGAGCTGTTACTGTTATGAAATATCTTATTGTTAGTCTGATAAGTAACTTTGGAGGATTGGGAAGACTGATACAGGAACTTCTGAGTGTAATTGTTGGTAGGGTACTCTACCTTACCAGGAATTTGCTGCAAGGGCTGGAGTACTTGTGGTGTCCTTTGGTGCATGTTTTTGTCTAAACTGACAATGGTTTAGACAGCAGCCCTAATAATGTAATTCTCCCTGATATATTTCTGATCTTTGAGGCTTGGTAGTTGGTTGGTCTTTTCTTTCCCCCTCAGTTCAGGGCATCTTTTTTTCTTCCTGTGTGTGTATAGACATTAGCTTGTAAAACTACAACTCTTCATTTAACTGTATGATGTTTTTCTAGAAGTTCATCCATAACTTCTAATTCTAATTTAGAAACAGAGCCGCAGGCTGACTAGGGGATGTTCTGTTTTAGAGTTGGTGTACATTGTTGAGAAGGGCTATAGTGAGCCCAGAAAGGCAGTATGTATAACTCATTTTAGCCTGTGCTAGAGCAGATTTTGATATGAGGTCTTAGTTCCTGCAGTTCTATCTGGGGAAGTGCAGGGATAAAGATAACAGCTGCTTTGAGTCAAAACTTTGTCTTGGAAGACTTTAAATCTAGCAGATGTGTATAAGAAGTAACAGTTTGCTAAAATTCTGCCTGCTGTTAGGGAAATGCATCCTCAGGCTGCAGAAAAGACTTTGGGAAGCAGGAGGAACTAATGGTTGGAGTACCTATGGGCATGCTATTGAAAATACTGAGCTGAACTTGCTAGAGCAGTGTGTGGAAGGCAGGCAAGAGACAGCAGGCGTGCATGAAAATAACTTCATTTAGGATCAACGTGTTTCTCTATGGAGTGGGACAATTATTGTGACAGGTGAAAGGTTCTGTAGTGTTTGGCTTTGAATGTTTTGATGCCCAGCTTGTTAAAGCACAGTGTAATATAGACTTGTTTTGCTTATTTTGATTTGAGAAGGAGCTTGAATGGAGAACCCTAGAGATCTTTTCCAACTGGAATTATTCTGTGAATGTGTAGCAAAAACTGTAACCATCCTCAACTTCATGAGTATGAAATTGTCCACGTCAGAGCTTGAACTAAAAATCAGTGATAAGCCTATAAACTCACATGAGGCTTAACAAGACCAAGTGCAAGGTGCCTGCACCTGGGCTGGGCCAACCCCAGGTATCAGCACTGTCTGGGGGATGAGCAGATGGAGAGCAGCCCCTCTGAGAAGGACTGGGGGCTGCTGCTGGATCAGGGGCTGACCCTCATGCTGGGACATGAGCCAGCAATGGCGCTCACAGCCCAGAAAGCATCATGTAGTGACAATCAAACTGAGAGTAGGCTTGGCTTAGATATTAGAAAGAAATAATTACTGTGAGGCATTGGCACAGGTTGCTCATGTGGATGCCTCATGCCTAGAAGGCAGGAAGGTTTATTTAAACTTAAAGATACTCCTTGATGTAAATACTGAAACTTATGGATGTAATGCAGAATCTCTGAATCTCTTGCACTGACACAGGATGTTCATCTTCCTAAAGTTCAAGGTGGTTGCTTAAAACCTCAGTGATGAAATGCCAATACAGGCGGCATGAGGAACAAGCAAGACTAGCTCCAAGCTTTGGCCCAGTCCTAGAAATTTGATGTTGGCATAAGTGAAACTTCGTGGGATGAGTCTTGTGGTTAGTGTGCCCTGTTGGATAGTTGCAGGCTCTTTAGGGCGAATAGGCAGGGCAGAAGAGGTGTGAGGAGGATGAGTGGGGTTGAGGGGTGAGGGTGGCATTTTTTTTAATGAGAGGGATAGATAGAATCTGTGGAGTGCACAGTTGCCAATGGCACATTCAAGAAACATTTGCACAATGCTCTCAGGCACATGGTGTGACTCGCAGAAGTCAGGTTTGCTTTTCTCCGCTTGTGACTCAAGATACTGGCGCAGGTGTCCTGTGCTGGGCCAGGAGTTGGACTCAGTGATCCTGATGGTTCCCTTCCAACTCAGCTTATTTTATGATTCTAGCAACTTTTCCATACACTGTCCATGGTACTGCAGTTGCAGGCATTTCCCTTCCACAGCTGTAGTCAGGCTGAGAGTGTGTTGGAATAAAAGTGATTTAGTATTAAAGTTGGGCTGGATTGTATGTGTGTGGAGTGGTTGTGGGTATTTTAATTCCAGTCTCCCTTGTAAGGTTTTTGTTGTTTGTCCTTCAGGTTAAGTACTTCTGTCCAAAGCCCCAGGAATAGCAACAAGGCTGTATTTGGTTAAATGTTTTGTGTCTATGTAGAAAGCTGGGGAAACATACTTTACTTCTATTGGTTAAAAAGCACAATTTTGATAATCCAGAGTAATTTCTCCAATTTGTAACTGCAAATGCACTATGATTTATCTTAGGGCAGAATTTAGTCTAAGACTTTTAGGTAGCTTCAGTGTGATGATCAGGACTATGAATAGAGCCCCTAATGAAAGTTAAAATTAGGTGTTGAAATTTGTGATGGTGTTTCATATCTTCTGCAGAGTCTCTTGGGAGAATGAAGGAAAATCTGGTCCTAGCAATTAGCTTCATCTTTGCATTGTACCAATAGATAATGTCCTTTACACTAGTTATTCTAGATTTTACAGGTATTCTTTCTCAGGCTTGGCAATTTTGTTTGAGTAATTAGAAAAGTGTTTTAAAACTAACTCATTATTATTTTAGTATTGCTCTTAGATTAAATCTGAAGGACAGGTATTTTTTTCAGCCTATTAGGGCTTGTGTTTCCTTTAAAAGCAAAACACTGGACAGTAATTATCCCTCTTGACTCTTAAGACTTGTGAGGGTTTAATGGCACTTGCAAAGTACAACTAATGTGTTTGTAAACCTTTATAGAATGCTGTGTTTGAATGAGCTTTTTGTGTGTCTAGTACCACATCCCTGGAAAATGGCCTGGAATAACCACTGTGTCATAGCAGTGCCCCCTTCCTAACTACTGTAAAAACTAACCCTGTCCTCACTGGGACCAAAGTTGAGTTGGATCTAGGTGCCAGCTGGAAGGTCAGAATTCTAGAACATGGAGTGGCTACTGGAGATGTAGTGCTATGCAAACAAAATTTTGGTGTTCTATTCTGAGAGCAGAGCTGATGAAGGACAAGCTCTTCATCTAAGTATATGATTTTTTTAGTCCCTTTTTTTTTTCTTGGAACTGTTGAACATAAAAAGGTGTTTCCTGTTGTGGGTTGTTTCCCTCCTATATAATTTCAGTGAATTACATCTGTATTTTAACTGCTGCTAGATATATTGAAAATAAAATTTAAATAATATTGTCTTTGTCTAAAAATGCAAGTGTAACATTTGTGACAAGTAAAAGCTGTTTTGAAAGATGGGGGAAGGCCACTTATATTTGTTCAATTCTACATCATAGTCATTTCGTAGATAATTAGTATAAGAAAACAATTCTGAAAGACAAAATGGCTTTTAAAGGTTGATGAAAGTTGAGAAGCAGATCCTATGTTTTGTGGAGAACAGTAAACTTTTCAGTTTAAGCTGTTCTAAGTTAATTTTTTTTCTGTGCAAAGCACATAGTGATAAGGAATTTAACAATATGCCACTGCAGTTCTGCCTAAAATACTTGGCATTATTTACATACATACATGTAATGAATTTTGCCACCTATACCCCGGATTTGTGTTGATCTGGGAGAAAAGAACAAATGTGAGATTTGTAAACACATTTAAATAGGAAGCAGATGTATTTGAGATGTTCAGCAGTGATAATGGTGCCTATTACAGACACTGTAGAATGACTGCTTAATAGATACTTCAGGGTTTTTTTGATCCCTTTTAAACTGATGCAAGGTGCTTATTTTACTGCTCAGTTGTATGCTGAGGGCTCTGTTTTTTTCCTTTTACCTTGTCTGAAAAGACTTTGCTGTAGTGGATGACTTAAAATGTATATGTTCCAAGAGTATCCTAAAGAGCTCTCTTACCGCTCCCACCCCCAAAGTGTAGCTATTGGTTTTCTCTGCCATAATGTAGTTGATTTGGATCTATGTACTTTCCAAATAACAATGTTTCTCCTTTTGTTGTTTACTGAGAATATCAAGGTAAATTACTATTAATTCTTATGCACCCTCTGAGATAAATTTATCTTTAAGGGTGATAAAAATTTGGGAAGTAGCTTTGTATCAAGTGTTGAATATAAGTTATAAATAGGACCTTTAATATATCAGTCAGTAATTACTGAATTTTTAAAGTGTCAAGACTTTGTCATCCCATTCCCCTGTCCAAAATGAGGGCTGCAGAAGTAGCATCTTGTTGGGTGCAGAGATAATACCTTGTGTTAGACCAATAAACATTTCATTACAGTTCATTATATGCATTGGTTTAATAAAAGCAGTCTCAATGTACAAACTCTATGGCTTTTTTAGAGTAGGATGAATGTAGGAGTGTATGCAAGGCGCAAGGGTGACTTCATCTTAGGCAGTTTCAGGACTCTGCAGAAGTGTGCCGTGCTAGGAGGAGACAAGTTTTCTCCATGTTTTCATGCTCATCTTCTCTTGTGGCTGTCCTTGATCTCTGTCCTGCTGAAGGAAAACTGCTGTGGGCACATGCTTTGCCTTTGGTACCTCTGTGTTCAGGGTGTAGCAAAGTGGCTTGTGACTTCATGTTAAAAACCTCAATTCTGCATAGTGACGTGCTATTTTATATGCTGTCTGTGCATTTAATCTAGAGGGAATATTCTGTGTGCTCTAACATTCTTAGTCTTGTACATAGCTATGTTTTTCAAGGACTTAAAACAATGTGTGTGACTATTAATGCTCTTTTAAAAGTGTTCAGAAAAAATTTTAGTCTTTCATAGAAACTGTTTTCGTATGAAAGTTGAAAAACTAAACTGTGGACTTTTCATTGAAAGGTGGTTACTGGGAATGTAGTTCTTTACCTTGTGACTCCTTGTGGAGAAGAAATGATGTAAATTCTGTGTGTGGTTGGTTTGGAGCTCTTGCCTTATATAGAAGGCAGCTAACCTGGCAGCTGTTGTGATCTGTTACCCTAAGGAATGGGGCAGTGGGAAGCATGTCCTTGCCACTGATTGATGTCAGCCTGCTTTCCTCTGCCTGGGAGAGGATGTTACTTTTCTATTACTCCATAACTGGGTTTCTTCTCTGCACTAGCTACTCCACCCAAGGAGCATTTCCTTCCACAAGGTCAGGGAATTGAGTTGTTCATGTTCCAGCAGTAGCAAGAATATTTCATCCCTTTCCAAAGGCTTGCTGTTTGTATAAGAGGTGGGAATCTAACTGACTGACATTCTAGTGTGAATTTGGGAACAGTGATGTAGTTGAAACCTACATAACTAGATATTAATAAACAGAATGGAAACAAAACGGCTGGAAAGCACTGCAAAACCAAAGGTGCTTTTATTCACCCTGACTCTTCATTGTTGACTGTCTAGAGGCACAGTGATGCTTTATAGGCAGTCTCAGCTACCCGCATTTTTCCAGGTGTGTTATGTCATCAGTGTAAACTCTTGACAGCATCTGATTTACCTATCTGTGTGCACAGTACTGATCATGAGCCTTTATTGTTAGAGTAGGCAAGGATCAAACATTAACCTCTTGCAAAGACAAGTGTCCTATCTTAAAAAGTGGATAAAAATCTGTAATTTTATTAAATCAGAGGAGCAGAAGATACTGTATGTGATTACTGTATGGGTCTGGCCCATCATGCAGGTGGGTATTAAAAGAACCTGGAATGTGTAAACTGTTCCTTGTCAGGAAGCAGATGCCCTGGGTGCCATAGCCCTGAATAATATGATATTCCCCTGCTGTCTCTCTTAAATCCTCAGAAAAAATGTTGAGAAATATCTTTGTATAACTCAGGGAGTAAATCTAATGCTAAGTAAATCTAATGCTTTCATTTTGAAAGTGGACATTGCTGTTAGGGATAGTAGCAACCACTCCACTGTGATGTAGGAACAGTAATATGGGTTTTCAGGTTGCTCTTTAAAACAATTACTGTTCAGCACCTTGCAGATGAAGACTAAACCACACAAAGTTTCTATTATAGGTCTGGAATCACACACACACTAGCCCACACAAAAGTAGCAGTGCAATATGACCCATTGTTTTTTCTTATTTCTGCACACACATTTCAGATGGAATATCTGTGTCTTTAAGACTAATTTTGAAAGACTTTTTCTCATCAAATTAGGCTCTGTGCTTAACTGTTTTCCTGAAGTATATTGCATGTCAGATACAGCCAGTGCTGTCTGTCCTGTACTAAGTATCCATAGTAAGCATAAATGTAAAAAGCACGTTTGTATTTCATTCTAATTCACTAATACTTGTCTTCCTGATGCCAAGATCCTAGAAATTCTGAACAGTAAAACAGAGTGAATGGGTCATTTTTCTTGTAGAATGCAACTGCTGAACTGATTTAGGCTTATTTTCATATTAATTTTTCAAATACCTTGATTAGCAGGGGTTTATGGCTGTTTATAACAGCCATGTAGGTTAGCCATTTTCCCTTTCAAAATGAGATGTGCAAATTATTTTCCTCCAAACTGAGTGTGAGTTGCTTTTTTAGAGAATCAGGTTTTAGAATGTGTGTGAGTAATGCTGTAGTTACATTCAAGACTCAAACATCATAAATCTTACGAAGTGGAATCTTGTAATGAAAAGAGAATGATATTGTCAGAAGAGTAGTCAGAAATTGTTGACTTCTGAAAACCAAAGCACAAGAGTCAATAGCAGCACATCTCAAACATGTGGTCATAGCAAGAGAAAAGAATGTTGTTTTGCTTCTCACTGGATTCTGTTCTCAGGGGTCTTGTACACCAGTCGGGACACACTGAACAAGTCTGTCCTGAGTAGCTGTAGTCCTTGGCCCAGCTTGCTGGAAGAATAAGGAGAAGTAAGGGTGCCGGCACCTCTTGGTCCTGATTTGCCACAGTTCGGGAGTTATGGATCCTAAATTCATGTGTGTGATGGATTATATGGCTGCTTTTAGAGTTAGGCTTGTTTGGAATCCATTGCTTTTTGAAATTGCTCTTTGGTACTAATGACTTTTTAAATAAAACACCATGTACATTTTGTTTTTTAAAGAAATCCCTGCAGCTTGTAACCTTATTTCTTTGTGGTCTGCTTTGATATGTTTTTGTATGGGTTCACCTTCTCTATAGAAAATGCTAGGAAAGCCTTCCTGAGCCTGCAGAGGCCTCTTTCATGACCCCTGTCTTTAAAGAGAAAGGATTGTTCTGCTGAAAGAACAGTTGGTGGATTGCAGTACTGATCAATAAACAAAGGTGTTCTTTCTGTATTTAATGTTCTAGACCTACTACCTTGAGACTTCTAGAATCTCTGTTCCTGCCCTTTTATCTAGAGAGGACTGTGAAGCTTTTGGGACTGTTCAGTCCTGAGAACTTTTGGTGATTATCATGGTGCTGGCCATGCAGAGTCTGGCAGTGTAGCCGACCACAATAAGCAGAGCTTTTCAGTTGTCCCTGAGAGTGTGTAGCTAATATAGATGTACAGTCCAAAAAACTTTTCCTGACACTCCCATCTCTGACCCCAAACAAAAAATGCTTGCACTGTTACTGATGCAAGACAACTTTCTACTTAGTGGGAAAAAGGGCCATGATAATCAAGTCAAGGATTTTCAGAGAAAGCTACAGCTTTTCAGGAAGTCATGATGGCATACTAAGTTAGCCCCCCCCCCTCTTGTTTTTTTTTGTGTTTCCATGATCTTTTAACCATACTAGGTTGGATGGTGTGAAGTGTTAGTGGGGAAAACTACCTTTCACAAAGGCAAGGATCTCAGCTGCTGTGGGAGGCTGCAAAGCAAACTCATTCAGCTTGTTTTGTAGAAAGGTAAGAAATATTTTACAAATGCTTTCAGGTTTTACTGAGAGCTAAACATTCAGCCTCCTAAGTCTATTTTCATTGATCACTAATTCAATTAAGGAATGAGTTGTAGATTTTCCAGGAATGGAGCAAACTTGCCAATATATTCTGAAAGCTAATCCTGAATCTAAGGTATGTGACACTTAACAGTGGTATGAGTTTTCTTGTGTAGTTTCAAACATTGATTGTTTCAGTAGCAACCTAATTCACAGATAATACTATGTTCTTACAACTTGTCCTTGGTTCTTGAAATCTTGCATAGTCTCCTATTTCAGGGAAAATCTGGCTGTTTTCTTGTGAGGTGGTGTTACTACAGTCATCTCAGCTCTGTTAGCACCAGCCCTCTGAATTCCTCTTCTGCAAGACGGGTTCTGTACACATAAGGTATCGTGTCTGGAACAATGATTGAGTATAATGGGCCCTGTTTAGGAATGAGTGATCCTTCTGTAAAACAAACTGTGCAAAGAAGCTTTCAGTTTGGGGTAATCTGCCAGACTTTGAAGGTTTTATGTTGCTGTTTCACAGTAGAGGTGCCTTGTGGGGGGGGGGGGGGGCAAGGAAAAGACCTCATGTTGATTCAAGAGGCCAATTATCTGGGGAGGCTAACAGTAGCCTCTTAAAACAAAATTCTTGTATATTGACCTCCTTTGTTGGAATTCTTTGGTACTGGTCAGCAGGATTATCTTGTAAATCAAAAATTTTGGAGCACACTGAATTAATTCTTAGAACAATGCCTATGGGCTGTGATTGGTTTGGAGTTTCTTCTTTCCCAGGAAGTGATTTAGGCTTTTCTCTGGCTCCTTTGATAGGGCCAGATTTGTAAATATAAGTAGATGCTTGTGTGTTGGTTGTATGAATGCCTATCAGGGACTTGTCTCTCATTCCTGTTTGTTGGTGTTGTGAGTTTGGTCATCATCAGAAAAAGTGAAGAGAAACTTGGTTGTGGTACTGATCTCTGTGGGGTGCTTGCCCTTGCTGAGGAGATTTGGGCTTTCTCTGAATGTGCCCAGGCTACATGTGATGATTTGTTTATGCTCCCTGGGGCTGGTTGCAGGATGTTCTCTGTGCTCTTACCATCCTCCTCATTACAGAAGAACTCTGGCTTTTTGGTCCACTGTGGAGTCTTCCCCATGCCTTGCATCCATAAGATTTAGATGGACTATTTTGATCCATGGCAGCCTGTTTCCTCTGTTTTATACCTATGAAGGCAGAATAATGAGAACAAGCTTACTTTGGCAGCTAGCTGGAAGAACACTGGGACACAGGCTCATGTGACTTGACTTTGATTTACCTTATCAAAAATATGGCATTATTGTCAACTTCAGCTCTAAATTATTGGCAGAAGTGGGCTCAAACTCTTAATCTGAACAAATACCTGATTAACTAACTTTCTTCCCAGAAACTTTATCCAAAGCAAAGTAAAAATGCATGGATTTTCAAACTCCAGCTAAGAATATTCAAGCAGAAAATGATTGAAGATGATCTTTCTCCACCTAGAGGGAATCTTGACATGATAAGGTTTGCTACCAGGTGATAAATATGCACCCCCATGGACACTGCTCAAACTGGGCTTGTGTAGCCTCTATATTTTTATTTTGTCCCTGCACATTTTACATATAGCAGTACCTGAAGTTCTTCAGAAGTCTGTGCTCTGTGTATTTTGATGCTGCTCTTTTCCAGAATTTACTTCTGTTGATCTTTAGGTTAAAACTGCCCTCTTGGCTATTGAAAGCCATTTGCTAATGAGAATTGACACTACCAGCATGAAAAGCATTAGAGAAGAGTCCTTCTAATTAGGCAATATGAGGCCATGTAATTTACTGACTGTGGATGTGTTGTTTCTTTTTTCTTCAAATATTTAAGATTTCAATTGTGGCTGTCTGTACAGATTATGTATGAAGTTGCAGTATATTGGGAGGTGCTTGGATCTGTTTATTTGAGATACTACTGTGCCAAGAAACAAGATTTATTTTATAATAACAAGCAAGCCAACAAAGAATAGTTTGGTCACAAGCAGCTTTTTCCAAGTGATATTAGCAGTAAGTAAGTTAGTCTCTTTTGTCAATGCTAAAGTTTTGGAGTTGGGTTATAACTGTTTTTTTGTCTAATGATGTTCAAATAATACTACAGAAACATCTGTCCTCCCTGTTAGCACTTAGATCAAACCAATCTCAATGTAACTAATGTCTTCCTCAAATTTTTATCTGTTGCTAGTGACTGGAAAAGCATCTTATGGACACTATCTCCGTGCTATGGGTAAATGTTTCTCCTTAATAATATATGGCGTTGTGGGACAAGAAATGCTTTTTGCTGTAGATTTGCTTATGATGTCTTTTAAAGTCTTGTAAATGAAAGCACTGCAATACAATAGAATCCTGGGAATGTCAGGTAGTACCTGGAGTGTGAAAATAAGAGCAGTGCAGTTGGCAATTCTGTGTGTGTAGTGTGAGTGTGCTTACCTGGCTGATTCAGCAGTTTGTAACATTAAATTAGCTTCTTGTAGGTTTTGTTGATCAGAAACATAATTTCCTGTACTTCTACTAAGACCTGTGAGATTTCATGGAGTGTGTATCTGTTGCCTGACGAACTCCTGGTAGCTATCTTCAGGACTCCTAATGAAGTTATGGTGGGAGAGCTTTTCTTGATTTAAGTTAAACAGGAGAATTTTTATACTTTATCTTTCTGTGTGAAGTACAGGCTCAGCAGGCAAAAACTGGGTTCCTCCCCAGTTGCCTTATCAACAGGGGTCACTGACAAGACTTCGTGAAAGTAAACCTGGATATAAGTTATAAACTTGTGGAGACAAACCCAGTCAAACTCCTAAGTAAAATGGCTTTTAAAATAAATATAGACTAGAATTTATAGCTCTTTTGCATAAAAAGTTTATGAAGAGATTTATTCTTTGAAGTTTGTTTGAAAACAGATCACTGCATTAATTATGTTTGATTTTATAAATTTTCACTCCTTATTTGTAGCAAGTAGAACTTGTATTGAAAAGGTATTGAATAAAAAAATGAATGCAAATGTATGGAGGGAGAAACTTCTGCCAACTTTTCAGGCCATGTGTACTAACACATTGGAGCTTCTACAATTATCAATGGAGGCAAGAAATCCCAGTTCCAGACTATGGGTGGGTTAATATATTCAAGATATTTGTAATATTTAGTGATTGGGAATGGCAATTCACATGTCAGCATTCTGTAATTGATTGCTGATTGCCATTCTCTTACTCAAACTGTGTATTTTTCTTGAAAATTCAAAATGCAACTTCATTAACTTTGGCTCGATGCTCCTAAAGAGAAAATTCTGGCATTGTTCTTCATGTGCTGAATCAGGAACACAGTCAGGAGATCTGTTCATTTTTTTTTCTCCTTTTCTTTCTTTCTTTTCGAAGTGAGCTGTAGACCACAGCATATTCAAAAAGCGTGAGTTACGTGAAGAGAAATTACTGCTGAGTTACGTGATTAAAAGACCCTCAAATTCTTCATCTTGGTTTGACTATATGTAATCAGAGTCACTAAAAGGCAAAAAACTTGATTCAGACTTGGAAATAGTTTAAATGGGATAGTACAGAAAAGCTGGTAGTCTGTCAGAAGCTGTTACTGCTCCAGCAGTTTTCCTTGAGCTCTGTCCTATGTAGAGGAATGACAGTGGCTGACTATTGCTCCTACACCATGTCTCTAGATCCAGAAGTACAAAGTGTTGAATATTTTTAAAGTAAATAATTTTACTGTCTCTGCTTCACCTTGACCTTTTAAAGAATGGCTTGTGTGGTAATGACTGGGCAGGGGTTTGATCATTATCACTACTTACTCTATTGTGGTCTTCTTCAGTTAAAGGCAAGAGCTCCAGTTAGTAGCCATCTGCTGCTGCTCCTAGGGCTGACCTAGGTGTGGAAACATTACCTTGAGACAGAAAGGTGTGGTTCCTGTTGGCTTTATGGGAGAGCAATTGCAGCTTCAGAGAGGAATCTCAGGAGTTTTTTGACTCTGATTAAAGAATGTAGATTTTATTATATACATACTAGGCTACTTTTCCCTTAATTTTTTTCCTTTTGAGGTCTTTTTAGAAACTTTGAGTGAGACAGGCTCATCTTGTATCTCTCTATCTGTACTATTCAAACTATTCTGGATTATCACATTTCATGCTTAAAAAGACCTGAGAAGGTTTCATTGCTTCCAGGAGGACACTGACTTAAGAGGAATAAAGCTAGAGTCTGCAGAATTAGATGTTCATTTGGATTCTTTGTAAGTATCCACATGATTTTGGAGTGAAATGAATTTTTTTTACCTAAGTTAATGTTAGACATAAAAGTACAAACTCCTAGGGGAGGCACTGACATAGGTGCTTCACAGTTTGTGACTAGGGAAGGGATGCAGTAATAGTTTGTGTTTTACTAGTATAAGACAGCATTTCCAATGTAGTCTGTGGCTTTACTTTATGCCAGTCGTCTAATTTCTGGCATCAGCTGCCAGTGAGTTTCAAGATGGAATTGTGGGCACTGAGAAGTGCTTGGACTTTGACAAAGAGTTTTTATTCTTCTGAGCTCAATGGTTTGCATTATTACTTGATTAGCAGAAACACTCAAGCTGGAATCACTACTCATCCAGAACCTATAGATGAGCTATATAAGGCTTTCTTTCTCTGTCTTGAACTTGTTTGGGTGCTTTTCTCCCCTTTCTCCCCCAACCCAACCACAAAGTCTTTTTGCTTTCATGGATTATGGAAAAACATGAGAGATTTAATACTTTTGTTGCTAAGAAATCAGTAATTAGGCTGATATTATGTTCATGTTTGCTGTTTAAAATGACTTGAAAGTGGCATCATAACTGTTGCTCTGTAAAGGCCAAGTTATTTGAAAATATTGGACAACTGCGTTAAAGCCTAATAAAAACATTTTAATTGAGAAGGTGAAGAAGAAACAAATAAACATTAAATACTCTTACCTGTTTCTTGAAGGTTGTTTTAAATAAATTTTTAACACATACATAAGAAACTTAGAGAAGTACTTAAAATTTCTTCTGTCTCAGATTTTCTCGTGTCTTAGTTAGCATCCTTGAAATTGGGAAAGCAATGGAAGGGAACTGAGGGGTAGTTACTAATCCCAGCTGGATCTCCCATATCCTCATTCTGAAGTGTATTCAGCTGTGTTATTAAGCTTCAGAGTGAATAATTCTTAGTTTTATTCATGTCTCAGTAACAAGGAAGAAAGGTTATCTTTTACATTGATTTGTACTCTTTCTATTGAAGAAAAACCGCTCAAACAGTCTGTGAAATCACAAACAATGTTCAAGGGGACTCTTGGCTAGAGACAAGGGATGTGGGGTGGTCAATCCCCCCACTTAAACAGAAAATTTACTGCTTGCTGTGTGTCTTGTGTGAGGGTTTTTTGATAATACTAGTATGTGGCTGCTACACTTCCCTGGTTTATTATCACTTTGTTATCACTTAATATTGCTGTGACAACTTGGCACTTCATAAGGAGAATTAAAGAATTTGGAAAGTTCCTGATACACTTAGCAGGTTGAGAAAAGAAGCCATAACCTGTGATCATGCTGATTTGGATTTTAGAGCTCATTTTCCTACTAGCTGTTTTGGTAATTCTTACTGGCTGCAGGAATATATGTGTGTCTTTATAGTGCATGGTGCTGCAAATAAGAGTGCATATCTCTTCAGTGTCATCAGCTTCTATCCCCCTTTTTTGTGCTTGTTCCCCCCTGCCCCTAGCAGTTCTAACTTTCTAAGTATTATTCCCAAGATAGTTTCAGAAGTGTGTGTGTTGGCTACTGGATACTATTCCCCCAATAGCAAAAGTGCTGCCTGTTAATGATTAAAAATCTTAGAATCTTTGTAAAAAATCTAGAGAAAAAGTTAATGTGTAGTGTGCTTTTGCTCTTATGACAAGTTACATTTGTTTGGTTATGCTCTGTGTGGTACTGTTTCTGTACCTGCTTCTTCAGGGCAAATAAGAGAATTCTTCTGCTATAGAGAAAGGCAATTATCTAATGGATACTTAAATCTCTGGAGATCTGTTTGCAGGAGTTTTAACTGAATTTTCTTTTTCTTCATTTGGATAACATATATATCCAGGAACAAATAAGAAAACTGCTTACAGGTTTTTTGCACTGGACAGTAAAACTGCTGTAGTTTTAAGGAGTACAGCTGGATAAGCAGGCTAGGACTTCTAAAGATGCTGCGGTGGTCTTCTTCATGCTGCACTGTGAAAATGCAAATCAAGAGGTTTTTTTATAATGTGAAAGCTGAGCTGTCCTTGAATGCAAGTTAAAAAAAAAAAAAAATTACATGCTTAATTCTGAGCATACTGTGTTGGTGTTCTGTGCCAGATTGTTCTTCAGTGGTGGTATGACTTTGAGATCAGACCAGTTGGAATATTAAGTCTGTGTGAACTAATGCAGCTGGAGCAACAGGTCAAAAGTAAATCCTTCTGGAAAATTATCCAGAAGGTAATGGCTGCAGGCTGAGTTATGCAAATGGGTTATATTCAAATACAGTCTTAGTCTTACAGCCTCAAGTGGGCTGATTTTCCTGTGTATGTAAGAATTTCTGGGTCATTGCTCTTTAAAGGATGTGGAGTTCTTCAGACCTGTGCTGTCCTTTCTAATTGGATCTGAGAATATTTGCCATTATTATTAAGAATGCTATCTAGTACAAACTAACACAAGAAACTTTTGTTATAGAATGGCATGTTCTCACCTCTTCTGTGAAGAAAGAAATGGACTGATAAAAACTCTGATACCTGGGAGCCTGGAACAAATGCTGGGGTTTTTTTTTTTCATCTTTTGGGTGAAGGCATCCTACAGAAATGTGAATAGCCTGAATGGTGCCAGGAGATCAAATGAAAATGGGAGATGGTGAGAGGATTACCTAGGAGACAGGAAGAGAGAGCTGAGCTGTCATGGGAGATGGAAGAATATCCTGAATGGTAGGGCAGAGGGGAAGGGTATTGGTGGTGTGGTGACTGGGGGTGGCATGTTGAATTTTTGTGAATTTTGGAGTTTAAGTTCTAAATTGATCTGCAGATACATGTCTCAGTGTATGTAGCACCTTAGTAGGAACTAGATAGAACACAACATTGTGGAAAACTTGTACTGTGGCACAGTGATGTGTAGACACCCCAACTGCAAAGCAGGTGTTTCATGCTGGAGTGCTGTGTGAGCACCATAAAGACCCTCCATTCCCCAAACAGCCTGTTTATAGCCACCTGTGGTTGCTGTGTGATTGGCAAGTTGGTATATCTAGATCATGTTTCTGACAGTGACTGGTAGCAGATGCTCTGAGGAGAGGCTACAAGGCATGGAGTAGTAGCCTTTTTCCCAGTACTGAGAGATTTAGGGATTTCAGAGTAGTTCAGATGGAACATATTTAATACTAAATGAGAGCAAACAGATTTATTTTTGTTTTAGTATTACATGCTATGGTCTCTGCAACATCCTCTGACAGCAACTTGTGATATATGATTTGCTGTATACAAATGTGTTGAGGTATAGCTACTTTGCTTCACTTGTTGCTTGAGCACCTACTTTGTCAGAAGGAAATAGCCATGCTGGAATATATATACCAATATTACATGGTCTCTGTGTGTGACAGAGACTTAAACTATGTAAACTAATAATTGTATAGCCCATTTCTAGGTCATTATCCAATTGCTTTAGACATGTAATATCTCTGTATAGTGATGCTGTAAGTACAGAAAATAAAAAATAGAGGCCTGCAGAAAGTGGAAGAAAAGGAATCCTAGAACTGAATGTGATTGAATGTGGGAAATTAATTTTACAATTAGAAGCCAATATTATGCTTGTGATTTCATTGAGTGAGATGACCTACGTGCTGGGATAGTGTTGTCTTGTATAATTATGTCCAGACCTTTATGAGCTTGTGGATGAATTTGTCAAAATCTTACTTGGCCTTTTCTCCTTCTGAATAAATTGTCTTGATTCTGTTAATGACTTGTAAGAAAGTAAGTTATCTGAGTAAATAATATCTTACTTGGCATTCATGTGTCACTGTAGCCCTTTATGCAGTGTTCTGGGTGCTGTAACAATAAGCCAATAATGACCAATTCTTGGTTCAGTTTAAATGAGAGAAAAGTATCTTTTTGTGGTCTGTAACTTCTTTTTCTTTGCCATGTAACTGTCTTAAAATAGTTTGTGTTCACTTTGGGTTTATAAAGAATGATTAGTTCCTTTTTCATTTAGCAGGAGTCATCTGACTATTTTTGTTATTAGCGGTCTTGAAGGCATGAGGTAGAAACTTCTCAGGTGCTTTCTTTGGCTGTGTTGCACTGTTGCTGAACATGCTGCTTGAGCAGTTGCTACTTCTAGATGTTTGTTTCTGTGTTTTCACAATACTTGAGCCAGCTTCTGTATGGCTGTGTGATGGAGATGGAGGATGGATTTAGTTAAGTATTCATGATGCAAAGATAGTTATGCTTTGGTCTTTTGGTTCAAGTGATGGTACAGCTACTTATGCTGGCAGAATTTGAAGTCTGAGACCATGAGGGTGAGCTCCCTAGGCACCTGTAGGGAGACACAAAGCAGGGGAGTGTCTAGAGGCTTCAGTTTTGACCTCTGAGCTAAATAACTTGGGGATAATCCTAGCCAGTGTAACAGTGTTTTCAGAAGTACTCAGATGACTGCGTGATTCCTGGTCGTACTTTCCAAACATTTGGGACTTTGTCAGCGTCTTAACTTTTCTTAGAAGTTGTTTGTCCTGCAATCAAAATGTAGCTGTAGATTACAAACACAGTAGTAAACATCCCAGAAAGAGACCGTGGGGGATGATGGACTTTGTAATTACAGGACGTGATTTTACAATCCGTAGTACATTTAGCTTTAAATGTTCAGCACAGTCAGGAAATAGAAGTAGGAAGTGAACTTTTCATTGGTCTCAAATGAAAATTAGCTTGGATAAATTCAGGAGCCTGCTTGCTTGCTACTGAAGTGTCTTTGTTTCCAGTCAGTAACAGAGCCATAAAACTCAGAAAAGCATAGCCCCTTTTCAGTACTCCTGAAAATGTTGGCTGTCTCATATGTCAGTGTTGCTAACCAGGTGATTGTAAAATATTACTGTATTTTGATGTGAGTGAAGGGCTGGTGGAAGAAAGGGACTTCTCTTCTTTGGTAGGGCTCAAAAAAGAAAGGCATGTCAAAAAGATGGAAAATTATGTGGAAGTTTCACAGATTCTTCGGAATTGTGTGGATGACTTTGTGAAAACAGCTAGACTTGTGTCTGTTACAGGGATTTGGTATGTGCATATGTGAACTTTCTGCCATATGGATTATCTGCTAACTCACCGAATCTCCCTCAATTCTGTTTTTAAATCAGTAAAAATTGGCTTTTCTTTCTAGTGTGCCTATGAAAGGTTTTAATGTGAAGCTTCAATGCAATGAAGTGATAGCCTTTCTTACTTGCACTCTGAAGAAGGTGGGTGTTTTCCTTCTAGCAGTCACTAGTGGAAGCAGGCTGTCTTAAATGTGCCTCAGCCAACTTAAACGTACCCCCCTGGCAAAGCTGGCCAGAAGGAGAGTGCTGTGCTGACAGAGCTGCTGATTCTCCCCTGCTTCAAGGAAGGGATAACCCATTATTGCTGCTGTTTGCAGTCTGCTTGTCCTTCTCCCTCCAGCTTGTGTGTGGATCAACACGGAGGTGGAGCATAGAAAGGGACGTGATCCTTCAGCAGAGTGGGAGCAGGGGTCTTGCCGGGGGAGCTGCCTTCCCAGTAGCATTGTGTGGGCAAGCATCTGCATACACTGAGGTTTTGAGACTTCTCATGGCTGATAGTTTCAAGAGATACAAGGCCAGGAAAAAAGCATGGGTTTCTGTTTGCTTAAGTTTAATGAGCCCTTACTAAAGGTTCAGTGCAAAGACTCCAACCTGTTTCACTTCAAGTGTCAGGTATGTTTGAACTTTAAGTGAAACATTAGCTAATGCATGTCTGGATATTTTTTTCCTTCAAGAGGCCCTGAGTCTCCAAATACTTTCTGGGATGTGAGTCTTTACTGAGTTTTTTCATAACTAGATTTTGAGAGCTTTTGTCTGTGACACTTGAGTTTTCTTAAAGCAAGTAGCAAGGCTGGATTCAGTCCATTGTGTGAGAAGAAGAATGTGTCTGTATTCTCTGGAGCTAGCTGCCCCTCTGGAGGAGAACTTAAACTTTAAGGGACATGTTTACTAAAATGAACTGCCAGCAAATGGAGATGTTCTCATGTCTGCTTTAGAGAGATGAGGAGTGTGTGTCAAGTCTCAAACTGTTGAGGAAAAACAAGGCATAATAAGTTTATTTTTTCCCCTGATTCCTCCCCTCCTTTTTTATGACCCCTTTTAAAATTAGGTAGGGAAAATATACTGCTGGAAGTTAAATTTGCTTGCTCACCTCAAGTGCAAAAGAGAAAGGCAACAAGCATCTGCATCCTAAATGGGCTGAAATCACTAGGTATATTAGAAGTTATGTTTAGGTAAGCACCCTCAAAATAGTAGGATCACTTTTTCCTCAACTGCAAAGTCCAGAGGATTTTATCAGGAGTAACAATTGTTTGGTGAAGCTGATTAGACACAGCTGTCATCTGCTAAGTAAGCATTTAAAGTTAATAAAAATGTCTCCATTTTTTCCATTCCGTATGTGTTTGGAAAGGAACTTATTAGTTGGTACAGTACAAGGCATAAAGCACAGAACTTCATATTTCTGTAGTTTGGATATTACCTTTTACAAAATCACTGCACCTAAAGCATGCTGCTGGACATTGTCCGCTTCTGCTTCATCTCTGTGCGAATATTTTGGTAGAGTGTCCTGTAAACAGGATGGCGAACTGTTGGAGCCATGTTTGACTTCAGTCATTGGAGTTTTGGATATGTATGTACAGATTCTATCTGCTTGTAAGGCATGTGTAGATGTGCACAATCTTCTTCCTTTTCTCCTGAGACGTGATTAATTTCATCTCTTTGAACTTGATCCCAAAGACAAAATACTCTGGATCAAGCACAACATATAATACTGCCTTTTGTTTTTTGCTATTGCTTTATTACTTTTCCCGTGCTGTTTATCTGGAATTGTTTGGAATAGTCTTAGAGCTGACTGGTTACTCTGTGTTTCTTAGTAGGGCATGAACTGTATGCAGAATGCATTTTTGATGCCTTACTCTGCATGTTATTCCAGTTTTGAAAAGAAACAAGTGCTGTTCCGATGCAGATTTCAGACACAAATCCTGGTTTATAAACCCTTCTGAAATGGAGACACACTCCAGTGGAGAATCCCTAAATGGGATGCTTGAATGGTCTGTGGCCAAGTAAATAAATATTTCCTCAGTTTCAAGAAACATGGCACACAGCTGCTCCTTACTCCTTGTTGTAAAATAACGGGCCATTTGCTGACTGAAGCAAGCTATTGACATTATTGCTAGCAGCTGCTGAACTCTTGGTGTTAACTTAAACAGCTCATAAATGTTAATTATGTTGCAGTTTTGTTAGAGCTCATCTGCATATCCCAGAGGCACTAGCTAATATGTCATGCTTTTTATCCACGTGAACTGATGACATTTCTTAGTGGAGATTCCAAATAATAACTTCCTAAGTCAGTTCAGTGATTTTACTGTAGCGGTGAAAGTTTCTCTTTTAACTACGGTTTCACTAGTACTATTATAGCTTTACTTAAATGTGTTTCAATTGGCTCAGAGCTGCTGAGCATGTGGTGGATTGAGTATGAAGTATAAAGGAATATACTGAGTGCTCACTGACCTGTTGTTGGGAGATCTGTGACAAACTTTAATCCGAAGCCAAACTGAACAAAATTTGTTGAGTTTATCCCTTTGGTTTAAAGTCATTTTCATACTGTTACGGTTTTCTTGCTGTACAAGTGTGAAAAGCTTACACAAAGTCTTTACAGGCTACTGTAAAAGTGTGTGTTATCTGCCTAATAACCACTTAAATGATGTTTTGGGGCCTTTTAACAGTCCCTCCAGTCCCTTCCATTTTTCAGCCAGTGGGGAAGTGTTCTTTAAAACAAAGCTCCCAAAGAAAGTAATCCTTTTTTCCCTTCAGGTCAGATTCTGCTAGCATTCTTTGTAGGAAATGCTGGTAAACTTCCAGAACCTGGTTTTGAGACTGTCAAAATGATTGTGAATATAGTATGAATGAAAGCACAGATAATGAAATGAAAGCTGCTGTATTATCATCCAAGTTTAACTTTTTGATTGTAGTCGTTGTGACAGTCAGAAAGAGGACAGTGTTGTTGCTCGTGCATGCTATATAGAGAAGTTATACTTTCAGTATCTAATAGTTGTTCTCTCATGCTTACTTTTTTGTGGTCATGCAGTGGACCTTTTTCTCTCAAGGGCAGTGGTATATGTTTACCAGAGGTACACTTTGTGCTTGGAGGATATGCTGCCTACCAAACTAGCTGGAATTGCAGGTAATCTGGTCTTCTGGTCTCAGCCTGTGTTTGCAGGTTAACCTGGTGACAATGCAGCCATTCCCATACAAAGCTATACACTCTCTGCTATGTATTTGGATGGTGCTTTGATTGCTTGTATGGTTTTTCATCCCCAGGGTTCTTTCCTGGCTGCTTGTAGAGGAATTTCTGTCCCTGAAGTGGTGTGCAGATAGGAATGAGTGTTGTAGACTGATGCTAGACAGATCTGATCCAGTAAGGTGGGGGGTCCCAGCTTGAGCTGGAACCTCTTGGTCTTTTTAAGATGGACTTCATGCAAGGAAGTGTGATATAGGGTGAGGAAGATCAAAATACAACCAATTGTTTGGTTTTTCTTTTTTAGGGGGGATGGGGAAAGTATCAAATCAGTGCTATGTAAGGCTAACATCAGACCATACTGAAATCTGTAAGCAAGGGTTTGATCTCACAACAATTCAGTCATCTTATTTCCAGGGACAGAATTAAATGTCTCTCTTCCTCAGACAGAGGTGTGTGAGAATTGGTTTCTGGATTTTCTCATAAAAGCCTGGAGAAATACTGGATAGTACACAATCCAGCAGCTTTTGGTTAGAAATGAAACAGAAAACTTTTTGGTAGAGGGGGGACTCCAGATTGTGTGTGTGCATTTCAGTTATAATTCCATTAGTGATGTTTTGGGGAAAACATGATTGTAAAAAGAATTCTGTATTTTAAAAACTTTAGAGTTCACTTATTTCTAAAGAAGGGGTGTAGTTCATTAAAGCTAGTGTGATAATCCAGGTATCAATTCTGGTCACATCTTTTCAGTATTTATCAATGGGTTTTTAGTTTTTGTTCATTTGTTCCTTTTATTTTTCTTCCAAAGGTCCACCTAAAAATTCTGTTGTTGCCCTTGATTTCTGCCCCATCTACATGCATATCTCATGCAGCAGATGGAGACAGCTTGTTGAGATTGGACACAATTTCGTATATCCAGAGTGTCGCTTAAAAGAAATTGAAAGAAAACACCCACATGAATTTTCTCAGTGACTCCAAGTGTCTTGTTTTGAGTCTGAAAGTAAATTTCCTGTGCTGCATCCTTAAATGGAGAATAGAAGCATACTCAAATGGCTGATTTCAGGAAATTAATAGTGACTTGAATATTGGCCTTCTTCAAAATTCTGGTTCAGAAATATCTTCTTGTGGCTGCACTCAAAATTAAAACTGGAGCCTTTTCAACCACATTGTGTGTATTTTGGCTTTGGTGTGAGTTGGGTGCTGATGAAAAAGATAGCTGACTTGGATGGAAGTTTGACGCATGTAGAAAGATGTGTACCTGAAAAATCATGGCTAATGAAGTAGTCCTAAGGCTGATCTCAGATCAGTCTCTGGATCAAAACAATGAGATAGACAAAAGACATAAATTATCCTGAGTAAGAAGCTTTCCTTGGTTTTGTTTGTTAATTCTGTAACCTCAAAAGTTTGAATGGATGACCTAAATGTTACTGCAAATCTCATTGTTCCAAGTCTCTTCCAAGCAAAGGAATAAATTGTTCATAAACATTAAGTCCCGCATTCAAGGATTTGACTTTGGGTTTGTAAAGGACTTCAAGAAAGCAGTAGTTAAAGGAGGTTTATGTACATACCATACAACAGTGTGTGGTATACACTGATTTCTGTGCAATCTGCATTTTGAAATCCAAACAGGCCAGTGAACTACCAAAGTGCTTGTCTGTCCAGGTGGGGAGGGTGCATCACCAGTACCACCTTTTTATTACTTGTAAGGCTTGCAAGTAGGAAAAGACAATCAAATTGATTGGCAGAAACTTGTGTTTTAGTACTTGTGTGGGGAGGAGAAAAGTGATGAAAACCTGAAATGTTAAAAGGTACGAAAGAAAAGTTGTACACAGTTTTAATAATATTTTTTCTTTTTATTTCCCTCTTACAGACCTTCAAGTGCTGACCTTCTTGGTCTATTAAGTTATTATAAACTTTTGCTGCTCTGCGAACATATAAAGATGTCTCGCAGCCCTGACGCTAAGGAAGACCCTGTGGAATGCCCTCTTTGCATGGAGCCTCTAGAAATTGATGACATCAATTTCTTCCCTTGCACCTGTGGGTACCAAATCTGTCGTTTCTGTTGGCATCGTATTCGCACTGATGAGAATGGACTTTGTCCTGCTTGCAGAAAGGTAAATCCCTGGAACAGCGGCTTGTCTTGCATATTTCACAAGGCTTTTGTATTGTGTTGGTACCAAAGACATCCTTTTCCTTGAGGGAAACAATCATCTAGCCATGGCCTAGATCAAGGGTGAGGTGTTGGATCTTTCAGGTTCTGTCTCCATATGTATTGAAGCTGTTACAACACAGCTGGTCTTGGTTTATTAAATTCAGAACCGGATTGGTAGGGGAAGCTTCGGGTCAGAACCAAGGCATGCTGATGCTGTGAGAACTGCTAAAAATAAAAATCCTTTGAGTTGGGGTACTAATGCATTTACAGAGTCTTTTCAGGAAGAATAGTGAGTGTTCCAGCATTGGGTTTACTGAGAGCTAAGGTTCTGTTAAACTGAAGAGCTGACTGAGAAGCAAATTTATAGAGCACCTACTTGTTTTGTTGTGGCACTGGAGCTTTTTAATTCATATTTTAGTGGATACTAAATGTATAAAAATCTTTGGAAAGATATCCAGTGGTGTTAAATTTTGAAGCATTTCAAAGTCTAGACTGTTTGTCTAGTATTCTGATCTTGTTGACAGATGCTTGAAGGTAGTACTTGATACCTCCCTGTGTCTTGATGTCTGGCTGATTTGGTTAGCCACAGCTGTAAATGTCAACTTCACTAAGTTGCCTGTTATTTCTTTTGAATTATTTTATTTCTCTTTCTAGTGTTTTGCTTAAACTCATTATTTCCTTTTCTTCAGTGTTTAATAAAATTCCTTTTCAGTATTTTCTTGTCTTTAATGACTTCCCTTGACTGTAACTTTCTTGCCTGGCCTTTCTCTTCTTGTAGTTGCAGCTACTTATGTCTTCTTGTTCTCCTACTATTTAATCCTGTTTAATGATCCTGTCCCTAGTTTATGCCTCTGTTGTCTTCCTGTCTCATGTTACAGCTTCTTTTTCAGACCCCCAGTAATCTTACTTGGTCTCACTATCTTTATTCACTGCCACAATATTTTATAAGCACTTCCAGTCATATTTTCTTGCTGCTCTTTTGAGCTTTGGCCACGCTAGAGCTGCTACTGTTGACTTGTGTTTGGATGCCTCTGAAAGCCTGAAGGTTTTCCCACAGCAACATGTTTGTTTAAAATTTCTGTAAATTTGCTGCAATATTTGAGCTCCGTGTTCTGCAAGATAGATCCACGTGTTATCAGCCAAATCCTTCTCCACTTGGGATACCTGCTGTAGATGACACATGCTGTATAGTAATTTCCTGCAGTACAAGAAGATTTCTACTCTTCTGATACAGCATGACATTTCTGGAATTTCCTTGTCTAAGTCGCTTTGTTTTCCTGGATTGGTTATACTACTTTTTAACTGGTTGTTATTTGAAGTTTGTGAAATGTATTTGAAGAATCACAGAAGCAGTGTGCTAGTCACTGGTTTTGGGTATCTGAATTCTTTAAAATATGGTGGCCTCTTAATGTGGAATACTCTGCCCTATGGTTGGATGTGCAAGTATTATGGTTGGATGCGCAAGCCTAATTGGATACAGTTTGTACAGAAAAACTGTTCATGAGGAAACCTCGAGTAAGGGCTGTGATTGGAGTGAAACATACTGGCCACTCCTGGAGAGAAAGGAGACATCATCTTTCATAACAGATGAGGATTATGTTGATATATTCTTCATTTATGGATTGCAAGATATTCTTGAGTGGATTTGGAACTGTCGCTGGATTGTAAGAGACTGGCCTCAGGAAGTCCGGCTGAGGAGGACATCTCTTCTGTGGCACAAAGACATTGTCATGCAGAGACCACACCAGGACCTTGGGAATAAATCCTCTTGAGCTACAGAGTTACAGCATTAAATAAATGAAGAAGGCATCTTTTGAAGGGTGCTGGACAGAAGGAATCAGGTATGTGTACTTGTGTTCAGTGTGTGTAAGTAGTCACCGTCTGTGCATAGTAAGGCTTCTGGGGAAAGAGCTGAGCATTTTTCTATTTGTAGCTACTATGGTGCACATTGATTGTGGCCACTTAAAATGCTGAAGCACAGAACATGGCAAAGCAACAAAGTTTTAGCAGGAAAGTTTGTAGTAGGGTACAATGGTTTCAACAGGTATGCCATATTGTTATGATGAGTATACCAGTGCAGGATACTTACTGTGAAATGCACTGTGGATAAACATATATTAAAACAAGGATGAGTTTGTTATTTACAATTACATAATAGAAACCTGCTATTTGTGCCAGTGTTATTGAATGCAGTGTGACTTATCCAGTAATTTGAGCACTGCTCCATGGAGAGGAGCAGTGAACAACCCCCATGTCCAGGGGTTTTGGTTGAAGTGTTTGGGGGAGACTTTGGAAAGGTGTGTAGTAAAATAGCTTGGCTAAATGCTGTGGTGGCATATATGCCATTAGATCTTAACTGTGCATTGCATATGTGCCATTATCTTTTTAAGCTTCTTTAATTCACTTCTAACTGAAAAGATGTTAGCATGTGGTTTCTTCTGCCCAGGAGAGAGTACTTCTGTGTGTTTGAACTGTTATATAACTTAATATTTGCACATGCAGAATATGTTCATGTGGTTGCAGTCAATTGATTTAGTCTGCATTAAGTTTCCTCCTGTGAATAATAGCAGTCTACAAACATTTGCTTTAGTAAGGTGCTAGTGTGAATTAAATGCTGGTTGGAAACGGGTACATCTTAGTATTAACATGTTGAAAACTTTCTAAGCTTCATTAAAATCTTCTGAAATAGCCTTGAAAAATGCCTTATTTCTAGAGAAATAGAAATTATTTCTGTTTAATTCACTAACTCCAAAAGTACCTACTTAAAAAAAAAGTGTCTGGCTTTATGTTCCTGATGCCCTTCAGAGTTGTAGGTGTAGCCAGTTGTAAGATACCAAGCAAGGCTTCCTGTTTTTTCCAGTTAATTGATTTCTTAACTGTGAGTGAAATAGCTGCTAACTAGACAAAATAGAATGAAAATATGCCGTCTTCAGAAGAGACTTCTGTAGCCAGAAGCTGGTTTGCTTGTCAGCAGACTTGCTGGTCCTGATTGTAATGCCAGTGATTTTTCTTTGCAGGGATATTTCTATTATCCTTTCTGTAAAATTCAGCAGTCTAGCTCCTGTTTGCCATGTGAATAATACATACTGTCTCAATTGCTTAATTAGAGCATGCCACTCTTAGCCCTTAATGTCAGTTCCTGCACTTTTTAATCCCGCAACAAAAAAACCTAGCGTGATCATGTTTCTTAAGTATTTTGCTCTTCCACCAAATAATATGGCTTGATAGACAGTTGTTCCTGTGGTGTGGCTTTGGCTTTTTCTCCAGTTCCTTGACTGAGTGCCCCTTATCTCTCCTATGAGATAGCACACTGCTTAGATGTGAGATCAAGAAATTAACATGCTTTGTCCATGTTTTTCCTACTACTTCTGTGTAAAAGGAACACTTAGTCTTAAAGCACAGTCTCCAAATACCAGTGTTTCTTCCTGTGCTTTTTATCCCGCAACTGAGTCGTTTGGTGCAACAATTGATGTTTTGAAATAGATTTTTTTTTTTTTTTTTAATCTAAGTGTAATGGTGTATACTGTGCATAAACCTTATTCACTTCCTTTGTATTTCTTGTTACAGGACCTATTTGGTAGCAAGACAACAAGTGGGAAATGCTGGTGCATCCATTCTGTGGAAGGAATCTGACCTACCTGGGAATGACAAAAGCAAAGTGCCTGATAAATCACAGCTCAGCTTTCAACAATTGGGAAATGGGGGAAAAAATGTCTGAAAGGAAACAAAACTGAAATAACAAGACAAAATTAGTCAGGAAGACTGAGAATTCATCAAGGGCCTTCTCTGATTAGAGAAACAAAGACTTCAAGAGACATTCAGACTTTTGGTGATGTTCTTGTAGGGACTACCATGCACTTAGTGTAAAAAAAATTTGGTCATATTCGATGATGGCACACTTGTTTGGGGAGCCTCATTGTTTTTGTCTGAAAAGCATTGGTATAACTTAAGTGAGAGGTGTCAGCTGAACTTAGTCAGTGAATTGGTGATGTTGATATCTCCTAATTTCTTGCATCTGAAAGTACATCAATGCTGATACCACTAGAGGTAGCTACTTTGGTTGGATCTCAAATCCTTTATCAGCTAAGGCATTAGAGACAGTATATTAATTAAGTATATTGTTTTAAAAAAATAAGCTGTAGTCATGTCAGTAGCATTTCCACTTTTTTGCTGCAAAACCTGAGAGGCTCTGTTATGTATAGTCCTCTCTCTACTTCTGATTTGTAGGTTTAGACAGCAAAAACAACATACCAAATGGTGCTGTGAAGTACACCAGCTGTCACTGCACCTTGCTTGGCTTTCAGAGACTTGTTCCAGCAGTCTGCAGTGCATGCAGCTGTTTGTAGTTGAACCATCATCTAAGTTTGTGAACTTCATCACTGGGAAACCATGATTCTGAAGATGAAATAATTTATTTCCCTATTTGTAGACTGATTTTTGTCCTTTACTTGAAAGGAAAATGATTTCTAATACTATTTCTTTTAGAATTAGTTTCTGAGATGTGGATGCTATGCTTATTTGCCTTCCACCTTCTTTAAATGTGCACTATCTCCTAATTTGTTATTATGCCACACATGATACATAGCTAGGAAAATCATCTACCCCTAAGTTGTTTTAGGGTTATTCTTGGGATTCAAGAGATGTGTGCAGATTCATTTATAGGTCCTGCAAGTCAGCATATCAAACTATTTCCATTCCTTGGGAGCATTAGAAGCATGTCATATGGGTGATGCACATACAAAACATGTATTTAATACAGCCCTACAGTATCTAGTGAGAACTTCAGAAGATTCTGTTGCTCAGACAAGTGTGGTTATCCATGGTGGGACACCAGTTACTGCTGCTACTTAGTGACTGAAGTTCCTGTTCTGCTAGTCTCAAGCTTTCTGCTGAGATGGACACATTTCTCTTTCCCTGATTCTCAAGCTCCCCAGTTGTTCTACTAGGGGTTTTTATGCTTTCCTGTAGAAATACAAACTACTATTTGGACATAGAAATGTTCTGTTCAGGGTTATGCTTGAGCTGCCCAGGATGTTTCCTGATTCATGTTCAGTACCTCCAGCAGCAAGTAGCTGTACAGAGAAGGAATATCCTGCCTGATTTGCTACTCACTTGTGAATATACTCTGAATGTGGCTGGACTTGGCAAGAGAGAAGCTGATGAATTTTGACACTGCTGTAGTTTCCTTGAACCTTCAGAAGCCTTCCTGAATCTACTGAAAACCATTAATGCATTTCTTGCACGGTACCAGAGAGCAGCACTCTTGCAAGTTCTGCCTTGCATAGTATGGGATGTGGAGTAGGAATTAATCTTTGAAAGAATGGATTGTGGATAGGATATCACTTGATGTAGGGCAAGGCATATTTTTGGAACTATATCTGTTATACTGGTGCACTTTTCTTCCCATTCCTATCTGAACTCACTGATAACTGAGATAACTCACTCTTTGCCCTGAGTAGTCTTTTTCTTCTGTAAAAACCTAACATTTTTCTTCTTTAGTTTACTAATACAGATTTTGAGAAGCTCATTAAGTGTAAAATTATTCTGCAGCTCTGAAGTCCTGATATGTAGATGTGTTAAAACACAAGATAATAATTGGCTATAGCAAATCTCAAGTGACCTTACTAGTTGGTTGTTGGTGTTCATCAAGTACATTTTGAAATCTATATAATGTATTCAGTGTTAACTCTGAGTTAACTGAGTAACTAATCAGAGTAATACTGATTATCTTTTTGAGAAATGGTTTTGACTGTTCTTCAAGAGTAACTTGAGCCCTTATTGTGTTTTCACGTTAAGGACACCTATCATGTTAAGGACACCTGTGAAAGTATCTTACACATTTAAATTCCTTCGTGATACTAAGACATGTTCCAGAGGACTTGATGTTTGACTGTGAGATGCCATCTGCTCAAGTCAACTGTAGCCTATTTGCAGAAGATATCTCATGTGTAGCATAACAATGCTGAACTTTAAACTGAAGAATGGATTTTGATTTGTTTAGGGATATACTCAGAAGGCTATCAGGTCTGAGCAGTTGGTGGCTCTTGGAGTAACATCATGCAACTATGAGGAAGATATGCTTTTAACCTAAACATTTTCATCTGTTGTAGATTTTTCTCAGGTTATTTAGTATGACAGCTAGTTTTGTACTCTTGTCATTAAGACAAGACAGTAAGGAAAAAGTTAAATTCATTTTTGTTGGACTTGCACCCTGAAAGCTTTGGTTGTGGTAGCAAAGACCTTGTAGTTTGTATGTAGTTCAACATACAGATGAGCTTGAGCTTAGCTTCTTTGTCTTAAGTCTTTGTCTTAATTCACATCTCCTATACTCTTCTCATTTTTTACTTCTTGGTGTTTAGAAACTCTTCTTTCTGTTTGAGATATGTTCTATGTACTTGTTTTTGTGCTTAGCCTTGCTTTCTGTGTACAGTGTGAAACCTCACTTTTCAGTCTGAAAAAACTGGGGCAGGTAAGGAATGTGGGACTGCTTTGAGGAGTAATCTGGGGCAGAGGACAGTGCACTGTAGTCTGCAAGACCCAGCTAAAATAGTGCCTTTATAGCATGAATAGAGCAGTCTTTCTAGGTAACACTGGAAATGCTTGTATTTCTCTTGTGTACTTTTGAGATTAAAATATACAGTGTTATATCTGTGAGGAGTTACCTGTAGGGATGGAGAGACCAAATTTCAAACTTGTACATAAGCATGGTGAGAATACTGTCATTAATTGTGTTGAAATCTCTCTCTTCACTAGAAATTAACCATGTAAACTTTGAGTAGTATGATGATGTTACTGTCTTGAACTTAGTGGACCACTGAAACTACATTTGTATTTTAATTTCTTATCTTAGAAATACTTAAAGATACTTAAATGTCTTGAGTATGTTTAAGTACCCAGATCTGTATCAGAAGTAAATATAAAGTGCATGCTTTCATCCTGCTTACACTAAGTTCTTGTTAGTGTAAGCTGTGTTGGCTGTCATGTTGCAGCTGCTTGTGATGTTACCAAATTGACTAGGCAGCTGGGTTAGAATTTGGTTGCCCAAATCAATATTATGTCTATAAACAGAAGAATTCCATGTAAATGCAAGAAGTTTACCCTTTCCAAAGGACTGAGTATGCCTCTATAATGTGAGTGTCCATAGCAGTCAGATCAGTATAATAAAGACATTTTTACATTAAAACATGGCAATTAATGTTTTCAAAGGTGTTGTTTCTTACATGGGTTGGTTTTAATGCTGTTTGTTATGTTTAGCCATATCCAGAAGATCCAGCAGTGTACAAACCACTCTCCCAGGAAGAGCTGCAGAGGATAAAAAACGAAAAGAAACAGAAACAAAACGAGAGGAAACAGAAGATATCAGAGAATCGCAAACATTTGGCCAGTGTACGGGTTGTACAGAAGAACCTTGTCTTCGTGGTAGGGCTGTCTCAGCGCCTAGCAGATCCAGAGGTGAGCAGTTCACACTTGCAGATCTTGCTCTTAACTTGATGCCATGAAACATTGGAATATTCTTGTGTTTCTCTGAAGGATACAAAATTAAGCTGTATTGAAATGGTTTGCTGCTATGAGGCCTCCACTTCTTAAGGAAACTTAGCTTCCTGCTCCATAATACCCTCAAGAAGTGTTTGTCTCTGTCTTAGGGAGTACAGGTGCTTTTTTTTTTTTTTGTTTTTTTTTTTTGTTTTTTTTTTTGGTTTTTTTTTGGGAAGGGGGGAAGTTGTTCTTTGTTTATTGATAGGAACTTGGTTTTAAGCTAAAAATAAGCATAAGAGCTTTTCAGGTACTCATTTTCCTAGGCTGGATCTGCTGACACTATACAGCTAATACACAGTGTCACACAAACATGTAGGGACAGAAGAAAAAAAGCCAACCCTTGGAAATATATACTGGGAAGAACAATAAGGGTTATGTCCTTAGGAAGTTGTGGGGAAAAAGTTAATAAGAGGAAGACCCCAGAAAAAGTTGGCCTACTAGTCTGCATCATCAAAAATAAGGTTTTCATTTGAGAAAACTGATTATATTTAAAATGCTTTATTTGCTTCCATCATCAGTCGTAGGGGCAGGTGGCCAATGGAGTAAGTGCTAATGCATAAAGGTATCTTGAAGTAGAATGTGGAGAAAATGTACTACAGGGTAACATAGATGTCTTCAAAATTACACTGCCAGATTAAATTCACTTTATCAAACTAAACTATCTGGAGAAGTCTCAAACAGAAGTGGGTGTTTCTGAGGTCTCAGAGTATGGTCTGTATTTTGCTAGACTGTTAAAGAACAAGTGTATAAAGCAAAGCTGCTTTTAGTGAAGGAGAACAAAAGGAAGGATGAGAAGGGAAGACAAAAAAATCAATTAAAACTGATCTGGTGTATAACACTTCAGTGAGTACTGAAATATAGCAGCAAGTATTTGCAAGCAACTGTCAGCACTGGCTTGGGGCTATTTTACCATTTAAAAATGCAGTATGAATTTATTATTGAAATTAAATTTCTTTGACCAGATGGAGGATTTGTAATTAAGAGAAATAGTAGTAAATACAGTTGATTTTTATTTTTTTTTTTACACTTGAGATAATTTTACACTGAATACTTGAAGTAACTAGGAATGGGTTTATTTGGGGGATGGGGATGTGCTGCACTAGGTGTATTGGTAGCAGTATTCTCAGTGACATACCAGAAAATAGTGTGTACTTACTGAATGTTGCATATAGCACAAGGGGACTTGCTCTTCAAGAAACCTAGCCTGAGAGAGATGAGCTAAAAAAAGTATACACTATATTCAAGTTTTCTACTTAAGCAGGCAAAAGACTCCTTCATAAATTGAGATTATTTGGAATGGGAGCTTGGCTGCTATGTGCTGTTTCTGTGGATCTATGGTCTGTGGATCATAGTGGAGTAAAGTGGATCCTCTCCTGTTGATGTGCTCTTAGGAGAATTGTGAAGGCTGTGCTGTCATGTTGTACCAGGAGTATAATCTGCAATATGCTTAGGTAAAAGGGAGGTTTCTTTAGGAGTGTCATTCTCTTCTGGAATGATGCCTTCAAGGGTGGGTGTAGTATGTTTCAAGAGGATGTAGACCAAATGAAGAACAGTCAGAAGAGACCAATGTATGCCTGGCTATCTATACAACATACCCTGTAGTTCTTTGGGAAGGTCCCAGTGTGATGCTGTTAGTTCTTGAAGGCATTGATGCCTGCTTGGGAAGGGAGAGGATCAGTCCAGTTCACCTGCACTATCCAATGCTAATATGAAGATGGAGCAGAAGAAACAAATCTTCTTTTATAACCTCTCAGGTTATTTTCTAGAACTAGAAATGCCCTTATTTTGTCTAGTTTCAGTCTGAGTAGTCAGTACTTTTGTACCTTCTTCCATCACAGAAATGGGAAAAAAAAGCTTTTGGTATAAATGTTGAATATATTTCCAGTGTCATTGGTGCACAGGTAATGGTTATGCAGCAGAGTTGCTTAATATGCTGGTGGTGTTCTTGATTTGCCCAGGGTCCCTAAATGATGTGTGAGTACTAACTGATCCCTGGAAGGGCAAGATGAGTATTTTTTTTTCCCTTTATGGATGTGATCATCCCTCATTCATTTGAACATGATATTGATTCCAAAATGTTTTTTCTTGTCCCTAGAAATTTTCCTTTGTCTTCCTTTACTTAGTCTGGTCTTGGGAAGACTTGGTTATCTTGAGCTAATTGGTTTACTCCTTTTTTTTTTTTTTTTTGGAGTGTGGGGAATGGCAGTCAGAATTCAGCATTTTATTCCTAGTAATTAATATAGCTTAATGCAAGTTTAAGGTGTGTTGGTATTTGGAAATGAGAATGAATGTGATTTTTATTTTTTAAATGAAATTATAGAACAGGTTTATACAGGAACTTCCTATGCTGAATGTAATATATTTTGCCAGGGTGGGATTTGAGTAATCAGAGTACTGAAAGAGTTTTTTAAAATACAGCATGAAATGTGGGATATTTGTCATTGAAGTTCTGCAGTACTTGTATTGCAAGTAACAATGTTTTTATGTGGGAAAACAAATCTAAATCTTTGTGCTCTTCTTTTAGGAGAGACCTGATTTTTATTAGTTAAAAGTTTTAGCTGCACAGTTTCACAGAAGAATAAGTACACCTCTGTATGAATTTTAAGTTTACCATTTGAACTTTCTTTTCTTGTAGGTTTTGAAACGACCAGAATATTTTGGGAAGTTTGGTAAAATACATAAAGTTGTCATTAATAACAGCACATCATATGCAGGCTCACAGGTAAGTCAGAGGACTTTGTAATTATTTTACTTTAATTCCTTTAGAGAATACATGTGTGCAGAGTGATTCTAGGGCTCCCTATTTCAGATTAAGCAATAGGTAAGAGTGTAAAAAGAAAAAAAGACCTTGCAAGAATCAACCTACCATTAAGTTACTGAGACATTTTCCAGCCAGACTCTTAAAGTTGGATGCAGAATTCAACATAGAAAGATTGGAAATTGAGAGACAGGATGAGAAACTTCAAAGAACTGACAATATAGCATTTAGTCACTAATCTGTATTTTGGGGATAAAATGTCTTTTAAGTATTTTTAGAACATTAATGCAACATACTGATGGATTTCCTCTTTTCATTCATTATGTATGACAAATGAATTTTTATGGCTTCTACCTTTTTTGTCAGTTTCTTGTTAAAAACACCAAGCCCTAAATATACCAGTTTATTAAGTGATGGGCTAAAAAGGTGACTTAATGATCAGATCTGTTTGGGGAAAGAAAAACAAGTAAAGAGTGTGTGTTTTCTTCCTAGGGTCCAAGTGCCAGTGCATATGTAACCTACATCCGGTCAGAAGATGCCCTCAGAGCCATACAGTGCGTCAATAATGTGGTGGTAGACGGCAGAACACTTAAGGTGGGAACATTTATATGCTCTTGCATATGTGTTCTAGAACATTAATATCAGGGATTGGCATACAATTTTGTTTGTGTTGGCTTTTGACTTGTTTTCCTGGTGTTAATCTTAAAATGGAAGTTCAGTGAGCATCCAGCTGGCAGTGTTTTGGTGGGTTAGCAGATAACTTCTTAAAACAAAGTTTGAGGCAAACATATGGACCTCCTGTCCGTGCTCAGGGTGGCTTTTTTGTTGTATAGCATAATGGTATAGTGTGAAAACCCGCTGTTTGCTTTTATAGAATGTTTCTGTAGTCCATACACCACACCTCTTAAAAGCTCACTTGGAAATCAAAGGTTTTTTCCCTTTTGGTGCCTGTGTAAACAGGTCTTCAGGCTGATTTGGCCAAATTGGTGGCTATGGAAAATCTAGTTACTATTCATTTCCTGACCCTGCTTACATGTCTCCTTATGATTATGCAAATATTTACTGAGGCTCTTACATAGCCATTTATTTAGATTAGGATGCATTTTTATTTTCATCCAATTATCTAATCCTCAAGAATATATATATTTCTTACAAATGGACTTTTATTCCATCTGCATCAAAAATGCATTATGGTGGAATTTCTATTATTGAGGTAATTTTTTAGATAAAGTTATATCTTATATGGTTAAAAGCATTCTTAACCTCCAGTTTTTTTTTTTTTCCTTCAGGCATCATTAGGTACAACAAAATATTGCAGTTATTTTCTAAAAAATATGCAGTGTCCAAAACCAGACTGCATGTATCTACATGAGCTAGGTGATGAAGCAGCCAGTTTCACAAAAGAAGAAATGCAGGTAAGTGTAGTGAATGGGAAACACATGAAATGTGCCACATAAGTCTTACTGTTTATGATTTAGTCTAATATGTGTCATGTGTTGCTGAATGTTATGGCAGTGATGAATTTTGGAATCCAAAACGTGATTAACCGGGATATTGCAAAGAACAGTTAGCTCAAGTATTTTCATTGCATGCTGTTTTTAAAGTTTGAGAAGTCCAGTGAGTGTTCAGAAGGCAAAAAGATGGAGATAAACTCTTAGCCTGGAATTCAAACAACCTGAGCTAACTACTTTCCCTTTTTTCATACTAAAGTAAGGTATTGTCATTTTTGATCTCTGTGAATGAAGTTAGTTCAAATCTGGGTTTTATTGTAAAATTGATGTGTGGACAGTTATCATGGATTGACTCTTGTGCTGTGACTGACCGTGCTGTCTGAAGCCCAATAACCCTCCTAGCCTGTGAAGCATTTAGAAACCATTTGCAAATAAAATGTTGAGGGTTACTACAATAGCACATAAAAAATGATGCTGGGATTTTTTTACTATCTCAACATCAAAATGCTTATTGTCTAGAGTAGGGAACCAAGTAAATGGACAGCTTTACTGTCTCAAATGTGGTACATTTGGAGCACACCATTTCTGGTCTGTCTCCATCCTTCTACATGAGGTGTGGTAAAGCTGTTAAACTCAAGTATGCCAACTTTGCATCCATGCTGTCATTTTTGCATGTGGTCTGTCCCTGAGCAGAGGGTCCCCACCCTTAGTGCCAGCACAAATTTTGTTCTAGTAGAATTTACTTTATATGTTAGGCTGATGTAAGCTGGAGAATAAAGAAGAATGTCCATACCTATTAAATACTTTCCACAAATTATTTCTGAGGATTTCAGCAGATAATGGCAGTAGAAGGAAAAATTCAAGGACAAACTAGGCCACCTTCCCTGTATGTTTTCCTGTATTTCTCCCACCACCTAGATCTGTTACGTATGCATGTTTGGGTGTATGTTCCCATCTAGTCTTTTTAATTTTTTATAGACCTGTCAGCCATGAATTTATTTAATCCATTTTGAACCTGTGGATACTGCCAACTCTTAAGTCTTTTGTGGCAGCAAGCCCCAGAAATTCACTAGCTGTTTTGTAAAGTGCTTTCTTTTGCCTGTGTTGAACTGGGAACTAGTTTGACTTTCCCTTAATCTTAGCCTCATAGTGCTTGCTGAAAGCAAAACCCCTTATTCACCTGATTCATTGCCTTTCTGATATGGCAGAACTTGATCTAGTCTCACCCAGTTTTCTCTCCAAATCATAGTTTCTGGTCTTTTAAAATTTTAAAGCAGTTGCTCCATTTCTGCAGTGTCTGTTGCCCTTCTCTATATTTTCTAGCCGTGTCTTCCTTGAGATGGAGAGATCAGATGCATGATGTGGGGGAAGCCAAGTGTAATTTATCAGTTTTCAGTGTGTTATATGTAGTGTGATACATGATTTTTTCCTTTTGTTTTAGTTTATTTGAGGTGGCCTTCTTAGTGATGCCCAGCACATCTTTTATGGCTAGTGCATAATCAGCTAACAGTTTCAGAGCTCTGTTGGCAGTTACCTCAGCATCTTTTTTTCTGGGCTGTAACAACCAGTTTGCAGACCAGGAGTGGGTTACTATGGTTTAAACTGCTTTTCCCTTCTTGTGTCACCTGACATGCCCTTGGTGAAGCTTATTTGCCACCATTTGCTTATTTACCGATTTCGCTGGGTTTCCTTTGAAGCTCCTCATTATCAACGTGGCAGTTTATTACCCAAAAAAGCTTGATATTGTCAGCAGAGAACTTGCTTTTAAGTCCTTTCTCATGCATGCTGATGGTGTTGCATAGAACTGATGCCAGTCATCAGTCCTTATTGCTTGCTTCTGCACCCTAAGATTTATACTTTGAGCCATCTTCAATTCAGTCTGTGTTGCTCTCTTCCATGGCAGATTAATAAATAGCTGATGTGAAACCTTATAAAAAAATGTCTTCTTTCAAAGTTTTGTGGAGCCTCTCTATTTATGTTTACTGATTCTGTGAAGAATTCATGTTAGTGAAGCAGTTTCCCTTTACAAAAGATACTTAGATTCAATCCCAGTGGCTTGTGTTTATCCATGAACTTCTATTTTTAAAAACTAGTTATTGTTATTATTATCATCTTGTAATCTTTGGAGGGATGGAGGTTTACTTAGCAGCCTGTAGTTCACAGAGTCTTTTCTACAGCCCTTTTTGTAGAAGTTAGTGGCAAACTGTCAATCCTGTGGCCTGACTGCTAGTTAAAATTGATAGGCTATGTACCTTGGTCAGGATTTCATTTTCATTGTGTGAGTTTCTTCAGAAGTCTTGAGTGGATTTTACATCATCTTGGTGACTTACATGACTCTTCCTTCCCTGTTCCTTGTTATATTGCTTAAACTTTTATTGAATTTCATATTACTTTCTTAAGAGTAATTGGGAATTATATACCTGCTAAGTACATTGTTCTTTTGGTGTGCCAGCCTTTCTGCATTTGTGTGTTAGTGAATTTCCAGATCCATTTAATGAGATTGGATGTTCATTGTTTCAGACTTTGACTCTGTTTTTTTAAAAAAATTGACAATTGATGATTTGGATTCTTGGTTAAATAATTAATAGATCTAAACATAGTGATAAAATAAAAAGAATTGATAGAACTCCAGGAAGTCTAGGAAAGTGAAGTTGAGAATATTAGGTGGGTTGGAAATGCCAAGTTTGGCCTCTGGGTTGTCTGATATAAATAAAATAGAATTACTACAAGCTTCTATATAGGATTTTAATATTGTTTCTTTCTTGCATTTGTGTGGCAAATAAATGAACTTAAGACTGACCACTGATGTACCTGGCTGTGATATTCAGTCTTTAGTCACTGAAGCAAATTGAGAGATCCAGAGAGGTTTCTTCTTACTCATCTGCTTAATGTTTGCAAATTGTTAATTGTGCGAATCTGTGCATCAGATGCATCTGTGCATCTAGTTGCTACAGTCATAGTGGATGGTGAAAGAAACATTTCCAGGGTGCAGAATATCTCAAGGTTTACATTTAAGTGAGCCATACTGTAGAACCACACTTTTTCCTACTTTAGGTAGCAGCTTGGGTGTAGACACTGACCAAATGGGTAAGATGATGCATACACCAGATGTTTCAATCCTTCTTGAGAGGTGTGTAAGTTGACTGCATAAGGACACATTGAGGATCAGTCAGTAATGGACAATTGGAGGATTAAGTAGCAAAAAATGGACATATTGATAGGGTTTGACCTGAAGTATTTCAGTGAGGTATGCAGTTGGCCTTCTACAGGCATCCATAAGGGAATGTAGTTTAGAATCAGTACTATTTTTTTGTATTTTGTCTAGTCATGCTTAATTTTTTGTAAAAAAAAAAAGAAGTTATATTTTTCTTTTAGGTTGTAAAATTTTCCTAGGGTACGTGCACATTGACTGTGCATTAATTCCATTCTTGTTCCAACAAAATAGTAAGGATTTAATTAATGTTACAGAGAGTTAAATTTTATATGTACAGGTAGTGTGAGAGCTTCTTAATCAATACTGAAGATCATCAATTTGATGTTTCAGACTTAAGATTCAGAAGACCTGACCATAAATCTTGGCACTTGTTTCCTTTGCTAGAGGACATCTAGTATCTGGAAAGGGTAGAGAAAAGCTACTGACAATTTCAAATTCACTGTTTTATTTTGTATCTTGATTTAACTCATAATAAAACTTAACTTGCAAGTAGTAGTTCTTAGGTTGGAATGTTGTAGCAACCTACAAAAACCATGAATGCTCATCTTGGAATTCAGATGTTACTGTAAGTGTTGGGGGTAGGAGTAGATTTTGCTGGTTTTATTTTTTGTATTAAGCCACAGAATGTTATCTGCAAGGTAGACTGAAAAACACTCTTTTCCTTCACTTGCCGTATTCTAGTACTCTGGACCTCCACAATTCCTGAAAGCAAGAAATTTTTCTCAATTGAGTCAATTAGCTGAAAGAATATTTCAATATTTCAGTTACTAAAAAGAATGATTTATCAGTTACTGCTTAGAATATACTGTTTGTCATGTCATACACCGCTGTTTTATTAAGCTAATATAAAATTGCTTTCATTTCAAAAGAACTTCTTGTTCCAAAGGAGCTCTTGGTTCCTTCCCATCTTCTGAAAAGCTTAGGTTGGAATATGAAATGCAGACTGCCTTGGAAATGTCACTGTTTGTGATTTCTATGGTATATTTGTGAAGCTCTTGATTAGAACTGAGGAGCAAGTTCTAATAAGGTTGTCAGTGCTTTTCTCATTTAGAAGTCTCAAAAAATATAAATAGTATAAATAGGTGATTTTTAGGTAAGCTTTAGAGCTGTTGAGGTTACATCTGTGCTGAGAGTGAGAAGCACTGTTTTGAGTTTGGCAGGAGTGAGCTGATAAGTAAAGGCAAAAATAGTAAGCTTTGGGACATATATATGGGCATATTATATATATTTAAAATTGTAACTATAAATTTATGTATTATACCAGTATTCATTCATTGTGAGTTTCTCTTTCCTTAGGCGGGTAAGCACCAGGAATATGAACAGAAACTACTGCAAGAATTGTACAAACTAAACCCCAACTTTCTCCAATTATCTACGGGTACAGTTGACAAGAACAAGAACAAAGTGACAGCACTGCAGAGGTACGATGCGTAAGTACTGGTGCTGGACTGCCTGGTTATTCTTTCTGGTTATTCCAAAGAAAGCTTTTATTCCTGTTTCATGTCCCAAATTGCCTCCTGTTTGTAGTACCTACTATATGATAAAATCTGAGAGGTGTTCTCTGGAGAGACATTGTTTAGGAGTGATATTCTCCAATTTAGAATGTTCCCTCTGAAGCCGCTCCACATTCCTCCCCTTGCCCTGCCCTGTACCAGGCAGGAGGGGAGAATTGGAGGTGCAGAAGGTAAAAATCAGAACAATTTACTGGAAACAGCAGTGAGATAAGAAAGCAGTAACAGCAAGAGTACAAATGACAGCGGGTACAAGAGAGTCCAATGATTCACAAGTGATTGCTCACCCCACAGAAGCCCCCAGCAGTACTGACACTTCCTCTGCTAGGCCATGCTGACCCAGAAGAAAGCCCTTCTCCAGAAAATTACTTAAGGTCGTGTGGAATTGTCCTAGCCATGCCCATTCCTGGCCACTGCAAAAATTTAACCTGTGCTGGCCAGAACCAGGACACGTGCACCACTTTGTTCTAAAACAGAGCGTGTATCTTCGGAAATAGATGTGTTTTGCATTTGGATCAGTAGTTCAGAACAAGGTATTCTGAAAGAAGATCTTTGTGTTTTATATTTGTAAAACCAAATGCATTTTTTAAAGACCACATGTGTACTTTCTTGGTATGATTGGTATCATTATGAATGCAGTCTGTATTTTTATAATTGAGCTATCTTATAATCTTAATATGTTTTTTTGCATCATGATTTATAGCGCAGACCATATATTTTTACTATGTTGTAACTGCAGATATAACTTATTATGCCTTGCTAAAATAATGTTCTGTTAATGTAGTTTGTTCAGTAAGTTATGAAAGGATATCTGTCTATATGAGTATGGAGTCACACAAAGATAAATGAAAGTCTGAGTTTACCAGTCCTTAATTATTCATTCAAATGTCATATGTAAAATAAAGAAATAAAAACTGTTGGCAATTTTTCCACTCCTTTTTGTAGGAATTTGATAAAGGAGATGGGCAGAGCAGAATGTGAAAATTAGATTGCACTTCATATGAACCTTGACCTTGTATTTAGGGTTTGTGTTTTGTGCCAGTTCATGGACTACTGTGTTTTTCAGACAATAGTTTGCCAGTGGCAGCATCACTGCACAGCCCTCTAAGCAAGACAGTGGGTACTGTATCGAAAATACTGTCAATGGGTCTTGTGGGCAGAACACAATTCTGAGAACTGGTATTCCAGCTGGTGTACTGGAACTATTTTCTTTTAGTTTCTGGAGGCAGTTTCATATGCACTTTGACTGCAAGTGGTCAGGGCTTCCAGAGGGATCCTTTTCCTTAAGGACAGAACTGCTCCCTATTTCTCAGGCACTGGTTCAATATTGACTTCAAAGGTAAAGTGCAGCAAGCAAAACAAATACACCACTTCTTGAACTTGGGTATTGATGATTTTAAGTTTGAAATCTGAACTAATTTTAATTTGAAACTTGATTAGATCCCAACAAAATAAATTTTACCAGTGTGGGAAGAATGTACTATCTGAAACTGCAGCAAACTTTTATGCCTTTAGGAAGCAATTAGGAGTTGGAGCTTGGCCAGTCTGTGATGCTAACATTTAGCACTTACAGAGAAAATGGCACGTTACTCTAAAGGCAGCAAGTGGTAATTTCTGGAGGTAATTTCTCTTGTCAGTTGAACAGCATAATCACAGCTTGGACTCTGTTCTTTGCTAATGCTTAGGTACCACCTTTAGGGTTGCAAAGTGAATTTCCTGCAGCTGGGATTTGGATGTGTTTTGTTGTTGCTTTTGCACTGGTGAATGAATGCACATTGTTCTTTCACAGTTTCTACCCAATTGGCTTCTTGTAGGATTGTTTTTGTAGGATTCATTGATAGGATATTCATATTTCTAGCAGTTTGTCACAGCCTCTGACAACTGCAAACTGGTTCTTGTGTTTCTGGGGTGCAGAATTTCTGTTTCATAACAGAATGGAACAGAAGTTGAGCTCTAAGTAGTAGATACTTAATTATAAATATCCAGTAGTAGAAAAGAGTTTGTTAAACTTATAAGTGTTTTTCTAAAATTGTTTTAATTTGAAAGGTCCTGCTTGCAGACCTTTTCTTCCTGTTGAAGACAACTGTTAAAATCCCCTAGGGCCACTCTGTGTACTCATCTCCTGCTATGTTACTTGATAGTTGTGGTGACTGTGTTCTCTTAAAATTGGAGATATATTCCACATTTAAGACAGATCAAGCTTTTTTATTTCCTTGATGGCTATTTTCTGAAGAGCTGAAATGAGTGTTTTCTTATGCTACAAGAAACAACCAGCTATTGAGCACATACTGATCTTTTAGAGAACAGCCCTGCAGAGACATGCAGCCTGAACTTAACTAAAACAAAAAAACCTACACACACATAACCCCCCACCTCAAAATACACACCAGTTTGTTTCTCTTTCCCTTTTTCCTTGGATGCAAAACTGACTTTTAACTGGCATTTTAAAGTTTGTTTTAATATGGAGATGGCTTTGCACTGTAGTGAACATAAATTTGGTTATTTGAAATAAATGGATTGACAATTTTCATAATCCAGATTTCAATTCATTTTTGTACCATGACACTATTAAATGACAGATATGCTGCTGCTGTCTCTTCATTCCCTGATGTTCTGTATCTGATCAACTCATTAGCTCTTAGTCCAGATGTGAGCAAAGCCAAGATGAGATCTGTAGATCAGGTCAAGGTACTCATCTATGTACATATTGTATATGTAGCTGAGAACAGATGGATACAGAATAGCAAATCTTAAAATACTGAGATTTGAGAGGAGCTGCTATTACTAATTTTATCTGAGTAGAAAGCATTTGTGTTGCTATAAGCAGTTAGTGAAATTTCCAGATTCTGACTGTGAAATTAGTAAGTTGACCTAAAAATGTAGAGTAAGTGTTTGGCCATGTAATAGAAATATACCAACGTAGGAGTGCATCAGGAAGGGCATATATATTAAAATATTTTTTGGTGAAAGCTGCTTTATTAAGAAGACAGGACTTGGACACTAAAACCAGCTCCTAATAGAAGCAAATGGAAAGCTACAGGTAATGTAGAAGAACTTGAGAACACAAAAGAAGGTATTTTATAATAAGATTGCAGGGTTGGCAGACAACACTGTATTTGAATCCATTTGGTTATAGACTATATTCCATTTTGCTTAAATTTGTACAGAATGTAACTATTTACAGCAAAAACTTGGACTTTGAGTCCTCTCTTGAACGTTTTTCAGTCCTAATGGGCACTCTAAAATGAAATTTAATATTACTTTATAAAAGGGAATTAATTATGGTTTTAAACTAGAAATGAAGGAAGCAGTAACTTGAACCATGTATTTGTCTGGCTGATCTCTTGGTCTGTTAGTAAAGCTGTGGACTCCTCTGTAGGTGTGAAACATAAAACTTCATCTGTTATGGCCAGGCGTGATAGGACCTGGAATATAAAACATATATTAAAAAAAAGTATGACTTAGCTCGTGACTTACAGAACTTAAAAATAGTTATGGGCTAAAGCAAGTAATTCTGAATGTATACAGAGGTCTGGACACTTGAACTATTGATGGCATTTTTCATTTTTATTTACATTTTTTTCCTCTTCCTCAAACGGGCAAGTTTGGACTTTGGGATTGGCAAAGCAACTATCTATTCAGGAAAGAAAACAGAATTCCCTCTGGTTTTCTCTCTACCTTATCCCACTAATTTTTTATGTCATCACCTTTTAAAATCTGAAAAATAATATCCAGATAAATCTATTCTTACGGATTGTCTGGCACAAAGATTTATTTCCCCAGTGTTTACAATTTTTAAAACACTTTCTTCATAACTTGAACTCTTCTATTTTTTTTTTATTTTACTCTTGCCTTTTTCCAGACCCAACAGTAATAACAAAGATGCCTGGCCATCATTACAGAGTTCAAGTAAATCGGCCAACGGTTTAACAATGGAACACAGGAAAACGCCTCCTATATTAGAAAATGGCACAGACCCAGAACACATGACTCCAGATGGTGCAGACTCAGATTTCGGGTAATTGTGCTGCCTTTTGTACTTCAGACAGCTTGCTTTCTCTCTCACTGATTGGTGTGGAGGGAATGATTCTTCAGTCTCTCTGGTTGGAGAGCTGGATACAAATCCTGATCAGGTCACAAAAAGCTGGGCTTAGTGTAGCCCGTGTTAAAAAGTCTGATTGGCACACTGTGCAGGAGAACCCTAACATGAAGTTAGTGACCGTACAGGTAATGGCTGAGGGGAGCAGAATAACCAGGGGATCAACAGCTTGTACAGCTGCACGGTCCCAGTCAGAGCTGAGTCCTTCCTTTTTTTCCATACAGAAGCTTCCACAAAAACAATATGCCATTTGCTGTACATCAGGATATTTGTTACTTGGAAAAGCTTCAGTAGAGGGAAGTTAAATGTTAGGGCTGAAATATCTAATTTCCTTCCAGTGATGTGTTCCAGAAACACAACACAGAGGAGAGGGCTCCCCAGTTACCACTCAGAAGGACAATAGGGCAGCAGGTTGGACTGAGGCTTCTTTGTGTAGAGGAAGTAATTCATCTGCTTACAATCATCTCTCATTGCCAGCCAACTTTTTTTTTTAATGCCCTTCTGAGTAGAACTGGTGTCCTCTTCCACCTTATGCATCACTAGCAGTTACAGTCCTAGTCTGTAGTCATGCTGGTTTGTTTTTCATGGACCCCTTTAGGTAATAAACATTAGGCTCATTCAGAGGTTGGATGGGAAAAAAGCAAGGTAAACCCTAATATTTCAAGCAGTGGTGCTGCTGATTAGGTAGCCAGTCTTCATTTTAAATCAATATTGAACCAATGCATTAAAATGGAGAGCGTTGTTGTAAGTGGTACCTTCTTGTTAGGCTAAATAGAAGTCCCCTTGAGGAGCAATCAGAGAGCCTGGGAATTGCATCTCAGTAGTGATGTGCAATTTTTTTTTTTCTGAAAATAATGTATTTCATGTAAATAAAAATATTGTAGTCAATAGATAATGAGCCTTATTCATTCCCGAGGGCTAGAAGTCTGTCTTGCAAATAAAAGCTCCTTAGGCAGGTTCAAGTATAATAGACATTTTCGTCATTTAGATTGTCAGTAAAAGTTGTCTTACTCGTAGCTTTTTGAACTGCAGTATGGTGAATGTTAGCAGTGTAGGAAAGGAATTTGACTGGAATATCAGCTCTTCAGTCAGAATTGATTGCGTAATGAAGAGTCTACAGCAGATTTCTGTGCTATAGGAATTTAGAAATTACTAACCAAATGCAGTGTGTTTCACTTGGAAGAGCTTTATTCATGCTGTTGAATCACTAAGCAGAGAGGATTTGTAAATCTTCACTGGAGTAGTGCAGTGATTTTTCCTTTATAGTCATAAGTATTTCAGCTTAATTTATCTGTTTGAGATACTGACTCAATCAGTTATCTTTTTTTCACAAAAAAAAGGGTATTGATGATTACTCTTACACAGTGTCTTTTAGAGTGGAGAATTCTGCTGAGTTTCGATTACTCATTTTGGCATGAGGGGAAAAATTACAAGTGGAAGAAATCTTACAAATAGTTGACCTTACTATATGGCTGTATGCAGTAATTAAAGTTAGCAGCACCAACTGTTTGAAAACAAGGTGTATCTAGAATCTGAAGTCTGCACCCAGTTAAAAGAAATTGTTACGTATATTTTTCAACATCATGACTGTAATTTGACTTGTATCATGTTGTGGCCTCTTAGTGGAACTGAAATTGATGTTCTTACTTCTGATGCTTGTTTGTAGAATCTTTGCATTGGCCTGTGGAACCTGATGCTTGTGAGTCTTTTCTCATGGGTAGATGAAAATGAGAGTACCTTGAAGTTGCAGAGCAAGATTTTAGTGTGAACTTCAATAACACCATTTCATTAGTGCGGTATTGAGATTTATTGAGGCAACTCACAGATACCTGTAAGAATCTTGAATCCTGAGATGTGCCATTTCAGCCAAGTCACAATAATTTGCAGTGAATGGCTTTCTGAGGTGGTTTTCTGCTGTATCTTATATTATCCTTACTTTTTATGGATATGGTGGGTTTTTATGCTATGTTTTTTCCCCTTCTGTCATCTAAGACCTCAGTCTTAAAGGCTGGTGGAAAGCTTACTTGCCACCAAGACTAAATTGTTAATTTAATGTTTTATCTGTCCCAGATTTATTTAGGAGTTGTATGGAAACTGAAAACTTGTGTGTTTGGAAAATAGATCTTTTCCAGTTTCTTTACAGTAGTATTGTAGCTGGAACTGATTGTTACAAAATACTGTCATCATACAGACTTCTAGGGTTTTGTATGGCATAGAGCTGCTATGGACATGTTCAAAACTTGAATTTTGTTCCTTAAGGCAGTCAACAAGCAGAATGGAGAGTGATGAAAAGAAGTACTACAATATATGATAAGTTATTGGAATGCTTATGATTAAAAAAGCAGTCTCATAAAAAATAAGTGCACTTTTTACCTTTTTGATCCCTGCTTTTTAATTTTTGTTGTAATTCTAAGGCTTTTCTTCCACTACAAAAGCAAATGTTTATTTTTCATGTTAAATACTTGAGTCTCTTACTGTCTTTTTCCCTCCCACTTTTGCAGCCCTATCGATAAACCTTCAGATTCCCTCAGTATAGGAAATGGTGACAGCTCTCAGCAGGTAAGACACAAAGATAAGTGCTCTGAAAGTAAGTGGGTTTGAGGACTCAATGCAACTTGCCAGTTGGAGAAACGTGTTTTCTAAAGTGTCTCATAATTGGCCATTGGAATAGGCTGTCCTGGGAGGTGATGGAGTCTCTGTCTCTGGAGGTGTTTAAGAAAAGACAGATGTGGCACTTAGTGCCGTGATCTAGTTGACAAGGTGGTGTTTAGTCATAGGTTGGACTCAATGAATTTAGAGGTCTTTTTCCATTCTAGTTTATTTTGTGATGATTTTAAACAAAATTTAAAAATGCTGTTGCTAAGTTGATTTTTTTGTTTGACCTTGTGCTGAGGTATATATTAGCAAACCTAATTGTGGCCAGGAGTTTTGAGGAAATTTTTTGTCTGAGTTAGTGAAGAATATTTTTATATATCAACTCATGTTCTAATTTTTCTCTTTCTCTCTTGCTTGTAGATAACAAACAGTGACACACCTTCACCACCGCCTGGTTTAACAAAACCCAATCCAGTTATACCCATCAGTTCATCTAATCACAGTGCACGGTCTCCTTTTGAAGGGGCTGTAACAGAATCACAGTCACTCTTCTCTGACAACTTCCGGCACCCCAACCCCATCCCCAGTGGGCTTCCTCCATTCCCCAGCTCTCCACAGACTTCGAGTGACTGGCCCACAGCACCAGAACCACAGAGCCTCTTCACATCAGGTACATCCACAGCTTACATGGCTGCGTGCTGTTTGCTTTTGCAGTTGCTTAAAACTTGTACAGAGTTGTGCAGAGCTTAAAACTGTAGAACCTGAAACTCTAGGACTTGTTCTATACTGTGTTTTCCCCCCTTACAAATGGTTAAATTTGTCACTTAACTGCAGATGAATTGCAGCGACCTAAGGATTTCTTCTTAAAGAAATTTTGCAGAGCTTTCAAGCTGCTTGGCTGAATTATCAGACTGCTTACTTTAGTTTTTCTTAGCAACATGCATAGGATGTGACATGTATGCTTTAATATTTAGTGTTACAGATTTTTATTGAGAGTGCGGAAAATACATGGTATCAATATATTTTGATGTGATAACCTGTAATTCTAATATCAAAAGCTGTTGTGTAGAATTTTCTTAGTATTCTACATAGTTATCTGAAGGTGTCTCATCTTTCTCTTTGAGGTGAGATTCTATAAATTCAGACAAGTTGTGTTTAATTTCATCAGATACCTGTATTTTTCAGGTACTCTCCTATGAAATACCTTGTCATATGCACAAAACATTGTTTTAGTTGTAATTATATAGTCTTGGAAATAGTTAACAGTATTGAAGAGCTCACAGATAGCTGAGAGAATTGTTAGGAAATGAAATGAAACAATATCAGTAAAAAATTAAATGTAAATAATATTATATAGTTGGTTTACTTAGTGATTAGTCATCTTTTGATGTTTATCTTGCTCCTGGATATCATAATTCTGTTTGTAAACAATATTTATTACCAAGGAAATTCCTTTCTGCTAAGGCACTTGATGTACCAATTTTGTGAGGATTAAGTAGCAGTGAGAGATAATTTCCAGGTAGTAGAGATCATAGTTAATATGAAGTGTATGGTTGTGGTTTAAATAAGAATGCAAAGGACAAGTTCTTGTTGGTCTAGCAACTCTTTATCATAGATTTTGGAGTAAAAATAGAACTGTTGATTTCTTCTCTGAGAGGATACTGAACCTTCTTAGAGCAGCACACCAGGTCCCTACCAGCAGAGGGAGTTAATGTTGCAAGTGATGCTACCCTGTACTTAGCAGGTTGCTTGGCCACAATTTTGAGGAAAAATATTGCAAAGATAGACCAGAATTCACTGAATCTGAATAGCAAACTTTACACAATCATGAAAAGAAGTAGTAACTGAAAATGAGGACAAATTCTGATAACTTATTGCAACACTGCCTCAAAATATTTAACAGTATCTTGTAATGCAGTTCCCTTTTTTTATTTTATTGTCTCCTCAAAAATTTGACTTGTTTCTCTTCATAACGGTAGACAATAGGGGATTTTTTTGTGCGTTTTGTTTGTTGGTTTCAGTTTTGTTTTTTGAATTACTGCTCTGAGGTTCTTCCTTTTGAGGGGGAACATCCTGCTTATCTTTTTTGCACAGCATTACTGGTGAAAGCAAAATATTGAACTGAGTAAAGACCTTATTTATTATGCTCTGCTTGTTCACACTTCCATGAAGTAGTAGTATGGGGTATAGAAGGTTCTAAGCAAGTGGTCATTGGTCTCTTTCTGCTTGGGACTATTCTTGAAAATACTTTCTGGATAAGGTTTTTCCGTGGTTCATTAACAGTGCAGCTGTGCAGTAAAAGTGCTATTTACTACTTCTAGCACTTCACCTTTAGTAGAAATCTATGACAGTTTGATCTGAATATGGCATTCTAAGCTGATGAATAAGGTATCTTTAGGGAACATATAAAGTAGTATTATATGGAAGATAAAAGACTGCAGTCAGATACACAGGCTGAAGCTTTTATATGGAAAAATGATTTCTAATTCTTGTTCTAAATCCTGTTCCTTTCTTCTCCAACAGAAACTATACCAGTATCCTCCTCCACAGACTGGCAAGCAGCTTTTGGGTTTGGTTCCTCCAAACAGCAAGAGGACGACTTAGGGTTTGATCCCTTTGACATCACCCGCAAAGCCTTAGCAGACCTGATTGAGAAGGAACTGTCAGTCCAAGACCAACCTTCCCTTTCGCCCACATCTCTTCAGAACCCTACCCCACACACTACAACTGCCAAAGGGCCAGGTTCTGGATTCCTGCATCCTGCTGCACCCACAAATGCCAACTCTCTCAGTAGCACCTTTCCAGTCATGCCACAGAGGTTTCCACAGTTTCAACAGCATCGAGCAGTTTACAACTCCTTCAGTTTTCCAGGCCAAGCAGCTCGCTATCCTTGGATGGCCTTCCCACGCAATAGCATCATGCACTTGAACCACACAGCAAATCCCACCTCAAATAGTAATTTCTTGGACTTGAATCTCCCACCACAACACAGCACAGGTCTGGGAGGGATCCCTATATCAGGTAGGTGAATAGGGACAATGGTGAATATGACTTAATTCGTGCTCTCAGCTTCTTTGAGTCAGAACAGGAAAAGGAAATAGCCAGCAACAAGCAGTAGACTGTTATCTCTTGACTGTTGTACTAGGTTATGAACAGAGGGAGGAATATTGTTTTAAATAGGTCCTTTGTATTAAAAAAAGAACTAACTGGATATTTAGCCTTGTAAATGTTGAGCTTTATAAGGAAGGTGGAGTATTATGTGCCCGCTTAATTTTGTGCCAAAGCAGATTGGTATTTTGGTTCTTCAGTCTTGCCAGACTGGCTTTACTTAAGAGTAGGCCCTGGAAGTGCATTGTGACTTTCATGTTGGCATGCAGGTGTTGACCAGAGTTCTTAAAGTCGTGCAAAAAATTGTAACAATGGTAATTTGTGGCAGATGTCTTGGCTGGGTCATTCCCTCTTGCACATAACTGAGTGGCTGCACAGTAAAACACTTAGTGCTGTTCATTTCTGTACTTCAAATGGCCTTAATATTATGCTAATCTTCACTGAATGGGTGCTTGCAATGTGTGTAAGAGGATTCATCCTGATTCTGAGGGCCTTGATGTTGGAGAAAAGTAAATGTGAAGTCAGGCCAGTTTAGGCTGCCCTGAGTGGATTAATAGGCTCTTGCATCAAACATAACTAAGGAGCTAATTGTAACAATAATTGTCTTGATTGAAAATTTACTTCTGGGGTTTGAAGTTCTTCCATACTTCCAATTTAGCTTGTCCCAAACAAATTCTTTTCTTGTAACGAGGGAAAAAATTGTATTACATGAATAATGAACTGCAGGTAGAAAGTCTGTGTTAGCTCTTTGTAGCCTTGAGGGGGAGAAAACTTCTCCTTGAGGTGTTGCCAGTATTATTTTCCTTTCATGGGTTTTAGAAATACTAGCTTTACTATAAGGAAGTGACCTAGGAAGAAGTTAGTGGGTTTTTTTGTGCTCTAGTACAAGACATTACTTTGCTGTACTTTGTCATCTTTGAAGGCTTTTTGCAGCTACTGTACTGTTGAAGGGTCTTTAGGCTGATTCAAGTATGAACATGGTCCATACTGCTAAGGCAAGTAATTCAAAACTCTTTACGCTGTCAGTAGCGAAGTTTTAAGCCTGAAACGACTGATATTGGTTGCACAAAAAAGAAGTTGTTTCTGGCATGGAGTAACAAAGTACAGCATCCATAGCTGCACTGTTGCTCCCTTTCCCCTAAACTGCATACAACTTTCAGAAAAACAACTTTTCAACTCTACCAGTCAGTTGTAAAAACTGCTACTTTGAGGGGTCAGTAACAAGACTATCTTATAACCTGGGGGACCAGAAAAATCCTTTAGTGTTGAAAAAGATCTGTTCAGCTTGATTTCAGGTTTGCAAAAGTATTGCATTATTTTAATTTTAGTTAGCAGTTTGAAAGTGGAACTTTTTGTGTTTGTAGGAGACTTGTAGATCTTTTTTTCAGCTTCTGAAAAGCACGTTGTATGGTACTGGTTGATGCACAGCCCAGGCCATGTGCTTCCCCCATATGTTTTAAGGTAGCAGAATTGATATTTAAGTATGTCCTTTTTTTGTATGCAACTGCTACAAACAATTAATCCAAAAATGTTTTTGGCAAATACCGTGCTAAAACCACAGTAAACATCTGCTGTGGTAACCATGGAAAGTTCTTTGTGTTGGTTTTAATCTCTTGTTATAGAAAATATTGTTAGTTGACTGGCTGACAGTTAGGTAGCTGTTGCTGCAGTGCAAACACTTCTCAGCTGATACACGTCAGGTTTGATGTATCTTGAAAAAAGGATATTTTGCACAAGGATGCATTACTCATTTTTCCTCATTTTTCCTGCTGCCAGAAATCAGCTGAAGTCTCAGTTCTGGTTTAGTTTGCTGGGTTATGAGCTTATATTTATTTATATTTATTTTAGTGCTCTAACTGCTTCAGAAGTACAAATAATTTGCAAGTCAGGAGATGACCTCATAGCTCTTTTCTTGTGTGCTAACTTGATAGTTTCCAGTTTTGGTTGTTTTTTTTTTTTAATCTACATCTAGAGTACATGTCTCTCAATGAATCTCTTTTATTTTCTGTTTGAAAAAAAATAATTTCTGTTCTTTGTTTTTAATCTATCAGTAGCAAGTATTTAATTACTGAATTTTCCTAGTTTCCTTGTGTAATTTACAGATACATCTGTCTGGTGGGGTTGGGGAAAGAAAGTGGTGTCCAAGTACAGAGAACTCCTGTGTATAAGACTTTATCATACCCTAGCTGACCTGCTAGAAAGGCAGTGCATATCGTAAGAGCTGTTTAGCAGTATGGAACAGTGAGTTGTAGTGGACCTGAAGCTCCTTTCTCTTGGTTCTTCAGTTAGTTCATATTAGCATGTTTTAGTCACTGTTACCAGCTTGGCTGGTTCAGATACAACAGGAAAAGAAACCAAGCGTAGGTGAAACTTCGCATTCTGTCTTGTAGCAGAGACCTTCTACTGCTGTTTCTTAAGGTCTTTGATCACAGGTTTTTATAGGATTATAAATTCCTAAAGTAGCTAATACTGGACCAGTTCCTGGTAAAAAAAAAAAAGGGTTAGGAACAGGCACATGAGTCTGTATCTGCTTGCTCTATTTAATCAACCCTTTTGAAGCTTTTTATTTATGTCAAAACAAGCAGATCTAATAACTTCTATAAATTCACATGTTAGTATAGTATTTTCTAGGCTTTCTAAATTTGAGTTGGTTTCGCTAGGTGTATTTGTGGTATGGAAGCTTGAATTAAGAAAATTGTATCTTGTAAACTGCTGCTGTTTGTACTTTAGACATTATTATTCACATGAATTTGAAATGCTCCTGTGTGACATGTTAAATGTAATTTGCTGAAACTGCCTTTTGTTTATTTGAGCTGTGCTGTATTCATAAACTCACAGCTTCAGGCAGGTCTGTTCTGTGATGTACGCAATTGAAATGGAGGAACACAGGCACTACCTACATTTCTTTTTTTTTTAATTAAGCTCTCACTTAAAAATAATTTCTATATGAAATTTGGTTGTTTATTTCTTAGAGGAAGTAGTTAATTATTAACTAATTAGGTGGTTTCCAGTGAAATGACACAATGACACATGATTGACTTCATAGATTTATTATGCATGTATTTGAAATGTGTCATGCTCATCAGGTGTACACTTTTCCCCAGCTCATATTTAAATGAACTTTTTGATTGATTGATTCCCAGAATAACTTTTTTTCCTTCCCTCACTGTATCATTTTTCAAACTGTAGCAGATGTTTCATCTTGTCATTTTCAGGGACAATTTAAGCTTATTGCTGTTCTCTGGAGTGGGATGGATTAGATGGTTTACTATGAAATTATAAATGTGTAACTGTGCTTCAGGAGAAGAGTCCAGTGACTTCTTCATGGACCCTGTGATTCTTGCTGCAAGCAATCTTACCCTAGATTGTATGCAAGCCATCCTGAGAGCATTGACCAGCAGCTATGCTTTGTTCTGCAGATAATGCCAAGGGAAAGATTGATTTACTGGCAGTAGTGTGGGTGGGTGTGTGCCTTTATTTTTATTTTACTATAGGATAACAGGAAACTCTTTGTCATTTGATAGCTAGTACACTATCATCTTTGCTATCCTACTGCCTGGTGGTCTGTTCAAAAATAATAGGTATAATATGGGATCATAGAATAAGGTAGGATTCAGATTAGCAGTGTCTTTTGGGACATATGTGTACAAAATGAGATGTATACATATTAATTTATAAATATAAATGTATGATTTTATTTCTTGAATTTACTGAGTGGTTGGTACTCATTGATTTTGTTACATAGAAGTACAGTTACAAACTCACAGAGTTAAAAGGATTAGGAAAAAGTTGAAAATGGTTAGTCTACATTCCCCATCAGTTCTATGCAAGATGAAGTACTTGACATTTTAAAACACTGGCTATTACTTCATTTTGTAATTTCATAATTACCCTGAATGTGAAACTTAATTGTAAGCTCTATATAGACCATAATAATGAGGTAGTTTGGACTCTTCCAAGACTACTCCTACACCTACACTCCTGTGTATATTCTTCCCAAAAAAATCATTGAAGCCCCTGAGTTGGAAGGGACCCACCAGGATCATCAAGTCCAATTTCTGACTCTGCATGGGGCAGCCTAAATATTATGTCTCAAAACTTTCTCCAAATGCTTGTTAGACAGAGACAATTTATGTATATCATATATTAAAAATCTAAATAGAGGAAAGAGTCAAGTGGACACAGACAGATATGAAGCATAAAGAATTTAACCTTTTTTAGGATGGGGAAAAATATTTTATTTATTGTCGTTGAAGATAGCTATTGTAAAAAGTTCATCAAGATATTTTAACTGTGCAGCTGCCTGATACAGGAGCTGCCATAGGATATTTCAGAACATGGGGGTTGAATGTAATAAGCCTGTGTAGTAGAATATAATGAAGAATCAAAATTTCATTTTCCCAAGACCTTTTAGTTTTGATGTTATGGCTTATATCTGTTGAATATGTATATCCTTACTGATTGGTATTATGTATATTTAAAGATGAGACTTAATAAATGAGTAGGCAACTCTAATAATTTTGGATGTCCCCCAGCAGTGTCTGTGGTAGTGGTTTTGCATTCCTTATCCAGACACAGATTAGCATGCATGTCTTCATATCATGGCTGCATGTAGGTTTTTGGGAAGCAGTAGCTGGTAGCAGAGGGGACAAAGCAATGATGGTTTTATTAAGCAGGTCCAACATCTTCCCACCTAAAGTACTGAGCTCTTCCATTTCTGACCTATTTATGGTGTTGCATCTTCTGCTGCTTTAAATTTTCTGGCCTCTATGCTCTCCAGCCATTGAATTTGTCTTGGACATCAAATCCTTTCTTGCCTAATGCTACCTTTTAGACAAGATTTTAGTAAAACAAGGGAAGATCCCTATATGTTGGCTGTGGTCATATTACTTAAAGACTATTTACAGCACGAAAAAAGGTGACATATCAGAATAAAGGTTAACATGTTTTTCCTTTAATACTAAGATTCCTTGTCTAACTTGCTATTTTCCCATAACATAATCGCATTTCCATTTGAGAGACATTTTTTTATTTGGTCTTTGTTTTTTTGTCTCCTCTCCTTGGGTTGTTTCTGTATTGTGAAAACAAACAGATGCATACTCCAAGCCTTGTTTTATTCAGTCTTGGACATAAACAGAGAATTTGGGGCATAGGAGCTGCCATTGTCCTGTGGTCTCAGGATAATGATTTGGTACAGGGTTTTGGGTGTGTTCTGCTACTGTGCCTTTTCAAAAGAGGGTTTGGACTATGTGGTATGGCTGTCAAAGTCAGCATGCTGTAAAAATTCTCCAAGTGCTGTGTAAAAAAAGCATTTGATCCCATACCCTAGCAACAAGAATGTGACTTAAACAGTGGCGCCTCACATGCCTTTATGGATGCCATGGTAAAACATTTTCCTGTACTCTTCTTCTTGACCTGACAGTATATGAAAGCCTTAATGCCTGTTTTAAGTACTGGTTTCCTTACTCTTAACAGTGAGAGAGACATTAGTCAATTATTTTTCTGTCCTAATCTTTTTAAGAAGACCACTTGGTGTTCTTCCTTGGTCTTTGGCTTTCCAACAGCAGCTGGACAGAAAGCATGGCAGCTGAATGTCATCTTTTCTGTGCCCCCTGGCTAGATCTATGCCTGCCTGAAGTCTTTCTGATTAGGGGTAAATATTGAAAATAGGAAATATGATGAGCATTTTAGCTGATACAGCTAATAGTTGTAGGTGCCACATGTGACATTTCCAAAGGCTTGCCTCTTTTCCAGAGTGCAGAGCAGCTGCTCTCAGAAGTAGATGTGTTGCCCTGATAATAGGATTACTCCTCATTTGAAACTGCTTTGAAATTGTAAAGTGAAAAATACCTTCTGTAAACAGCCCTCAGCTATTTACATTATTGCTTCTACTGATTCTTGTATATCCTGGTTTCCTCAACAAAGATGACTGTTAGTACAGCCTTTGCTATTGAACCTATTGAACATTTTGCTCTCAGCACCCTTTTTTTTCCCATGGCGGTCCTTAGTCCTCCATCCTTCCTCTTCAGGAGATGCTTTGTATCTGTGTGTATCCCCACCTTGAAATTCATTCTCCTTTTATTTCCCATCATAACTAATTTTCTGTTTCACTGGTGAAGAAGTATTCAGCACAATATGGAATTAATCCATTTTGAAAATAAACTTTTGGCTTGCTCATTTCTGTTTATCTGGAGGAGTTTAACATTTTTTTCTTATGCATCTAGGTTTAACCAAAATAAAATGGAAGTGGGATTTCAGATTAATTTCCGAAATATTAAATCAGTGTCAAGATCGAAATCCACTGTGGATATTCCTTTTCTTAGCTCTGGTGTCTTGTTCCTTAACTCCCTTTCACTTCCTTAATTGACTACAAAGGCCTGACTTCCTTGGTGTAATCTTCTCATGGTCTCTGAGACAACTTCATCCACAGCACCTGTCCTTTAAGTCCTGCTATTTCTCCATCTGTTCCAAAATCTCATCTTGCCCACCCACCCTTCCTTCCGGTGCCTTTTCAGTGCTAATACTGCAACTGTTTTCTAAATCCTGTTGAAATTTTTTTCCTGTGATTATATAGGTGATACTGTTTCAAATAAGGCTTGATACATAAATATCTGTCTTCATCTCTAGCTTGGCTTTAAGGTCTTACAATTTTTTTTAAATCTTTGATTGCAAGATTTTAAGCATGACGGTGAAAGACAGGCATCCTGCTTTTTTATTTTTTTTTTTTGTAGCAAGATGCCTATTTTTAAGTGTGTAATTTTATTTTGGAAGAAGATGTATGTGACAAAGAAAAAAGTGGAAAAGAAATCCTCCACTTTGTCTGCAGTGTATCAGAGGAGTGACTAATCACATTAACTCTACTACATTTGAAATAAACATGGGGTTGGCTGAGATAGGTGGCCTGAGTAACTGTCTCAGTCTGCATTCTGGACTGTTAGTCCTGTCAGCTTTTTTGGTACCTTTCCAGAAACAGGGAGAAACAAGCAGACAGGAGTTTTTTCACATCAAATTTCATTAATGTTTTTGTCTGTAGTAGTGTCACCAAAAGAGCTTCAGCTACACTAGATGTTGGCTTTTTTCTGAGTCTTAGGAATGGAAGACTGCATTTATTGTTAATAGAACCTCTTTAGGACTGGTTCAGCAAAACATAGAAAGGCTGTTTCCTTTCACAGGTAACTGATAAGATATTGGGATGGCTCTGCAGTAGTGTTAGAGGCAGTTCTGTTGTCTTATGTGTCTCCTTCCTCCTGCAGGCAGATGCTCAGCCTTGGGATGCTTTTCTGAAGTCACTTCAAAATATGCATTAGGTCCCTGGCATGAGATAAAAGGTGCAACTGTCTTAGTGATGTTAAAAACATGGCATTTTCCTTTTAAAGACTGGAAAGTTAGTGCACTTGGCGTTGCCACCTCAGTGTCTAACGAAAGGCTGTGCCTTGGCATGGACCTGAAACTTTGGCTCTTTCTTGGTCTATTTAACAAAATACCAGTAATGATACATTTCAGCAAAAAGTACAGATAATTCTAAGGCTTTCTGCATAAACTTTTTCCAAGTACTTCAGCTTGAAAAACAACTGAGAGAGCCAATATAATCTTCTTTTAAATTGTATTGGGGGAGGAGCATAAATTAATCCTGAAGGAATAGCAACTGAAAGAGCAGCTTTGCGAATAGTGTTTCTCTTCCCAGTACTGCCAAATCACATTTGAGGGCAAAATTTTTTTTTTCCCCACCCCTTGTCATCTCTTGGTTTCTTCTACACAGCCTCACTTGAACTTCATCTTGTCCTCAGAGGAATTATTTTCAAAAACCTATTTAAAAAATAGGTCACTTCTATTAGAAGACAGCATCTAGTAATCAGAATGAATTTCATGTCATGGAAGGTGAAAACTTGGTTTTCTTGCAGTTTATCTAATTTTCCCACAGAATTATTGAAATAATCTACAAATATCAGCCCTAATTGTTTGCAGATGTGGGAAGATTAGAAATGAGTTTATCATTTGCCAGATTATGCTGTCATTGTGCTACTGCTGGTCTCACAGTCTGAAGTTGGAGGGTTGGTTGATTGGTTGGATATTCCTGGAATCCAGAATCTCTGTAACACGATAGGCTCTTGGTAATTGTTACTATAGCTTTGAAGATCTCAATTTTTTCTTTGCAGTTTCTAGTTTCTGCATTGCCCATAGGGCAAATTTCAAATATTTTGGTTTTATTTATGCATGTATCTGTCTATGTACCCAGACCTGGGATTTTCTTTTGAAGTCAAAGTTTGTTCTATTGACAAACAGGGTAACCTGGTGAGATTGAACTCTGATGCATGATACGAGAGGAAGCAGTTTAGGTTAAAATGAACTTTATTTCCCAGATGAATGGAATTACATGCTTTCTGAGCTTTTTAATCAAATTGTTCTGTGTGTAGGATTCAAGTATCTATTTCATTTGTTTCAATATCTTAAATCTTTGTGCACTTAGTTTAGATTTATGGTAATATTAAAGATGATCAGCACCAAACCTGTTTTGTTATGGAGTGAGTAATAAAAAATGTGGGATGCTCTGGAAACATTTTCTAGGAAGTCAGTCATGTTTTTTAAAGCAACTTGGAATCTCAGTTTAAAATTTGCTTATAGATGGAAATTGGGTTGCTGGCTGCTATAATTATGGTTTGGTCTCTTGAGCTGTGGTAAGTGTAAGTCAATCACAAGAACTCCCCAGAATACTTGATGTAACACAGCTTTTCTCAAGCCTAATAAAATTCTGACACTGTACATGCAAGCAAATATGAGTCTTCTTACTGTCCTCAAATTAATGTTGTAGAAGAATTTCTTCTGAAAATAAATGACATTTTCTGACTCATAACATTTATGTAGTCACAGAAAGATTAAGTGTTGTACTGTCAGATCATCATCAAACACCATTTAGAAAATCTTATTTTCCCCCTTTAAGTGTATACTTTAGAATTAGTATATTCTACTTGATAGTTTGGCTAACTGGCAAGTTAAGTTGCAGTTGGATTTACTTGACATTGAAAAATAGTGTGCTTCTGTTTATGTGGCTGTCTTTTAAATTGAGTGGAATTACTATAACCATGGAAATCAGTATAGAATGGAGATAAAATGTGCTTTATTTGCAGTATTTTAAAGCTGAGGGTAGTCTGGTGTCTCTTGTCTACCAAGCCCAATTTTGTAGGTGTGTGTATGTACATAAATTGTATGTACACGTGCTCTTTTGTTTCCCCATGACTGCAAGACTTTGACTTGACATTCACGCTGTGAAATGACTCTTAAAAATCTGGGTTTTGTGAATTGTTGATTTGTTTCCCATGTGTAGACAATGTTTGTGAGGCTTTTAAAGGTTCACTGCAAACAGCTTTACTTTCTAGTGCTCCTCTCTCTTGATGTCTCTCTAATATGGTGAAGTGGCTACTTGTATTCCTGATGGGCAGCACTGCTGTTTATATGGGGACAGTTTCCCTCTTCTCTGATCTGCCAGTAACATTCTTAAGTCTCTGTAAATGGATGAAACTTCATTTTTTGGTTTATGCATTGTAGGATTTCTAGGAGTCATAGATCTAGAGAGTCAATGAAGCTGAGAGAGAAATCCTTTAGGTCACAGATGTTTAAATGGGATTTTATTTGTGATTTAAATCATTTCATGAGCAGACAAGCTTATTACTCATACTGAAGTGAAACAGATATAGTTCGTATAATAACTGTTTTGTAGATGTTTAAATATACAACCTTTGAATGAAACACTTTTGAGTTTATGTAATGTGATGGTCATAATTTCTTTTTTGGATGTGACAAATTGTCCTGTCTTTCTCTCTCCCCCTCAAAGGGAAGTACTGGACAACTCTTTCAAAACAGAAATAGAGTGAAAAGTTATTTTGAGATCAAAATAGAGAAGCCCCAGTCACTTCTCAGAATAGGGCAATAGGCTGTTTCAGGGAAAGCACTTAGAGTCTCTAAACATGGTAACACAAGGCAGAGACTGAGACCAGAGATGTCACTTGAAAGGGTATGTCTCTGGTGGCCCCATTTGTTTCTAATTGAGTTGAAAGACTCTTGGTGAACTCCTGGTAGTTCCTCCTGATTTTTTTTTTTCTCTCATTTTTCTTTGGCTTCAAAATTTGTTGTACAGCATCTTTGAAGATTTCCCAAGGCCCTTTTTACAGGCAGGTTGTTGAAATAGCTATTTTGTTACTGAATACACCTTGGTAGTATCTTTGCTTCTTTTGTTGCCATTCTTTGCAGTCTGGTATTATTTTTCTCTCATGTGATGATTTCCTCTGATTTTATTTTCCTTATTTGACTCTTTTCTGTAGTTGACACACTATGTCTTCGTCACACATATGACATACTGATGGGTTCTTTGAAAATAAATAATTGCCACCAAGATTGGCAGCAGTTTGCTTATCAGTGGGACTAGAATATTTAGAACTTGGAGTGAAGGTATTTAATGTTTTTACTCAATTAGCATGAAAATAGGCTTTTGTAATGGCTTGGGATGCAAGTTAGGTAGAGCAAAGAAATGTTCTTGCTTTACCTGTAATGTAACAGTCTTGTGATTTTTCCTATTGGTCGTTATTTACTTAAGCATGTACTGGGTGAATTTTGCTTTGGTTTTTACCGTAGCCTTGTGTCAAAATGGGGGCAATGATTTGAAATTATCTAGTCACTGTGAAATACTCATTTTAGTGGGCTTGTCTCACACCAAGAAAACTGGCAGTTGTGGTATCCCATCAATATAAAAGATTGAGTGTGTCAGTGTACCAAAGTGGCACAGCCAAATTTGAAACACCTTCGGGTCTTCATTGCAGTGTCATTGTCAGAATTTTCGAAGTCACAGAACAGCCTGTATCAGTGCAGCAGACACTTGTGCAAACATCTTCAGAAGTACTGATTATGTGCAAGAGAACAGTATTCTGGCTTGGCCATTAATCCTCTTCATGGCCTCTCCCCCAAATACACACTGCTTTGCCTGATTTGAAGGAAGAGTGCTAAGGCATTGCAGGTAGAGAATGAGGTAAAACTGCTTGACTGTCTGGTAGGATGTGATAAGGGGGCAATGATTTTATTTAGAAATTCATTAAGTGACTAGTTTTATACAAATTAATGTTCAGGCTTCTCAGAATGTATTATTTTTCTTAAGTTAACTTCAAATGTTTTTTTATTTAGATTGGATGGACAAGTTGCATTTGTGATGAAGCTTTTTTTTCTTTCCTTTTCTCATTCTAAGACAGTGGTTGACTTTGCAAATTTTACATACAAGTGCTTTTATTTCATATTAACATACCACCTCAGACAGAGGGAAATTTCAGTGCTAGACGTGTAGATCTGTTCACCCCTGTAAACACAAGTTTCCACTGGACCAGACAGGATTATGAAATGTACATTGAGGGAACACCAGAGTGCAGGCTGTGTGTTTGAGAATGTTTTTCATGTAAATAGTTCTGCTTTCAGTGATGCTTCACCAGGTTATTCTCCATTTTGGGAGACAAAGGGCATGAGGGGAGGAATCTCATATTTATCTTAGTTTATAATACACTTTCTTTGCAGTCATCTGGGTTTTACTTTGTTTTCTTCTGTGTTTTCCCGCTATCAGTGGGCATGCTGCTTTAAGCCTTTTAAGATTAGCCTATGGAAGGAGACAGCATTTTTAGTCAAGAGAGGGAAACTGTTGTATTGGTTTTCACACCACTAGGTTGTTCACACCCCTAGATTGTAGTGTCCAACTGTAAAGTCTGCTAATAGTCAGAAAATTACTTCTTCCAACCAGTTAACTTAGAAGTAGGGAAAGATAATATGCAAATGCCTTTTTAATTACATCTGTATTAACTGAGAACTAGCTTTTTCTCATTTTTAACTATGGTCCTAGCTTCATCCTGAAGCATAGATATATTTAACAGGAAGAACAAACCAGCTGATGGATGAGTAATGATTTCTGAAGAAATGGTTTTCCTTCAGTTGGTAGAAGTGATTTCCTGTCTCTGGGGTGGATTTGCATTTTCGCTTAGGCTGTTTAAAACGTGCCATAATTCAGCAAAGAGGCGCTTGGGTTTTTTGTGTCAGGTGCCAATGTTCTTGTCCTAACCTGCCTTGAAGCCTCACAAACACACCTGTTTGGGAAAGACAATAAATTTTTTGTAATTCTCTATTTTATCACTTGTATACCTAGGAGCGCAAGATTTTATCAAACTGACTCTCTCATAGATAGCAGACAACACCATTTTGGTAGGTACTGAATCCTTTTAGGCCTTTCATCTCTTGACTTCTTTGAATCCAAGTAGATTTTGTTCAGACAGTTGAGATAAAGAATAGTCTTCCTCAATTTATTATTTCCTGTTGTTTTGTGTTAGAGAGGGTACCAAGCAGTGGTGCACTATGCCTGCCTCAGACAGCAGTGTTTCCTCACCAGAAAGGGCCAGCCTTTTCCATTTCATGAGAGTCTTGTATCTAAACACTTGCTGGCTTTCTTGACCCTTTTGTGTGCTGTATTATGTCTTTTTTACATGGAGAACAGCATGACAAAAACATACATATTTTCTTAGCCCAAGGAGATCTAATGCCCTATGATATGAATTTTCCTGTCCTGTTCCTTGTAACATCCTGCAGATTTTGGCTTAGTCTTCCTTGATGACATGTTGCAGGTAGTTTACCATGGGTTCATTTTCTTGCACAAGAGCTTTGAGGCATGTTGGGGGTTAGTAAAGTTGGTGACTGAGACCCTTGCAGATCCCCAGCTCACAGGTGTTGAGATGAGTATGCTTGCTTATGCAGTAAGCACTTTTGTGTGCTTTTTGCATTGCAGCAGAAGTAAATAATTAAACAGAGCTGTTTCTTTGTACAAGGTTTTTGAAGCAGCAGTGAGGAAAAAATGTGGAAACTAATGGTGTACAATGCAGAATTTGTTGCGGTTATTTCTGTGATCGTGAGCTGGCTACTTTTGTTCCAAAAAGTTAATTTAGAACTCTCAAATGGGCTTATGGATGTTCTAGAGGGTTGTGAACCATATCTCTTGAAGATATTTTCTACTAATACTTTCTAAAACTTTGATTTATTATTTTTAATCTCAGGATTGTAGGTTTTGATGAAAAACATGTGGCACTGAATTCTTTAAAAGCATTTATTCTGTGCAATAGTGTTGCAAAGGAAAAAGGAGGCGCTGTGAAATTACAGGATTTCAAGTAGTTTTCTTGTTTGGTTTTGGGGATTTTTTTCTCCCCCTCTCGTTACTAAAAGGTGATTGCCCAGGACACCACTTTTTTCTGAACATTCAGCTTTACAAAAACTGCCAGGGCCGGTTTTGATAACAATTGAGACTGCTTTCTTTACTCTCCAAAATAAGGTTGTGAGTTAGTGATAGCCTCTAATTTTCCAGGAAGACTTAAATCTGTTCTGTTGATGATGAAGTATCAGTATTAGGAAAGTATCTCTTTATAACAATTCTGATTGAGATCAAGGTCCTTTCCTCAATCAGGACAGGCAGAGATATTTGGGGGAAAGAAAAAAAAGCTGTGTTCTAGATATTTGTCAAAAAGACAAGCATGTGCCAAACATACTGCCTAACTCTTCCTTTCCAAATAAAACTGACCACAAGCTAATAAAGTATGACTTGCTGTATGGGATGATAAATACTGGAGTGCTCATGTCTGGTTTGTCCTGTTTTGAGATACTTAAAACGAGAGATGGATCACAGAACCAGATAGTTTGTTCTAGATAGCATGGTGTGATTTTTGTGTTGAGGGATCATTTGCTGTAGTCACATTATCCTGTTGTCCTTTACCAATATGTCTTGAAATGTTGAGGCAAGTAGTTGAGACTTGACTGCTTTGGTGTCTGGTTTGCTTGTTACCAAAGTTTTGAGGATACTGCTGTGTCAGAAATTATTCTGAAAAGCCTTTAAGGAATTTTCACTACTGTTCTTCAACTGCAAGAGGAAAATTCACTCCCTCCAACTTCATTACCATTTCCTTCGGAAGAACATCTCTAGGGCTGTGAATGCGCAAGCTATAACAAAACAAAAGACATCTGTGATTTTCCTCAGCCTCCCTGGTTCCATTTCTGTTCCAAGGCCCTACCTAGCCTTTCTTCATTTTGGTGCACATCACCCTTTTGAGCCTGCTGCCCATCAATAAAGCAGCCAAATTGCAGCAGCTGTTCTCATCAAGTACCTGGTAGATTTTCCCCTGTAACTAATAGAGGGAGAGCCACTGTGTCCTTGATTATTCGAGTCTCTGAATCAAAATGGGGAAATAAATATTGGGGGAGGAGTTATATCTTTCTCCCATTCCCTTACACTTTGTTTAAAACCTGCCAGCCCCTCTGAGTAATTCATCAATCATGGAAACACTGACCCTAGGTTTTGGACAGGGGAAGTATTAAATTATTAGCTTAAAAAGTAAAAGCAAAATCCCATACCCCACCAAAGAAGGACATCTGTTTCTAACTTCAGCTTTTTATTTTTTTATCTTTCATTTTTTTTTTGTTGGTAAATCTCCCAGACAACAGCAGTTCTGTAGAGAGTTTAAATATGAAGGAATGGCAGGACGGGCTAAGGGCACTTCTACCGAACATTAACATCAACTTTGGTGGACTGCCCAATGCTTCCTCCCCCTCCAACGCCAACCACAGTGTACCAACGTCCAACACTGCCACCACCGACAGCCTGAATTGGGACGGCCCTGGCAGCTGGATGGACCCCGCAATCATCACAGGTAACCGTTTCTCACTCCTTCAGCTCCACTGGCAAACCATCCAATGGGGATTTGGCACAAACTGATTTACATCTGGAAAAAAATAATAAAAAAAAAAAATAAAAAGTCAGTATGCGGTGGTCTCTTCCAGCTTCCATCCACAAAACCTCAAGCGTCCAGGAATTTTTGTGGAACCTCTAGGTATAACAGAGCGTCACTTAGGCCTTTGCAATGCATGCCCAGGACCTTTGCAGGCAGTCAGGTGGAGCAGTGCTTTCCTATAGGGTCAATCTATAAGGTGTCCCTTCTGCTGGATGGCATGTCCGGTATGTGCGTCGCTGGTCCTGAGGCACTGGAGGCAATCACTGGACTTGGTTATTTAAAAAGGGACATACTCCACTTGTTTATAAAGCTCTCTTTTATAAGGCTGTCTGGTTGTGTCTCCCTGTTAGAGAGGCTGAAGCATGAGTCAAGTAGGCAGAATAAAAGGTGAAGCATGAGTGTACTGGCAGCTTAGTGTGGTGAGGTTATGTTGACAAGGAGGCAGTACTTAAGCAGAATGTTTGATAGAAAAATGTGTGTTTTATGAAGAAGTGCTCTGAGGGTGAACTCTCTCCTATCTCGATTTAATGTTAAATGTTTTTTGGGCAGAATAATTATGCATAATAATGTAAAATGCATTTTCTGTACAAACTAATCATGTTTTTTCATTGCTGCTTTTTGCTAGGTTAAATTGACCTCCTTCATGGTCAGTTTGTCGCTTCTCCTCTGACTTGCCTGTACCCCTTTTTTTTTCTTTTTTTCTTAGGTATCCCAGCCTCCACAGGAAACAGTTTAGACACTCTTCAAGATGACAATCCTCCACATTGGCTAAAATCTCTTCAGGCCCTCACAGAGGTGGACGGCCCCAGTGCAGCGCCATCACAGACGCACCACAGTAACCCCTTCGGCACACAGATCCCTCTGCACAGAGCCAGTTGGAATCCCTACTCTCCTCCTTCAAACCCCACCAGCTTCCATTCCCCACCTCCAGGCTTTCAGACAGCCTTCAGACCCCCCAGTAAAACCCCCACAGATCTACTACAGAGCTCAGCGCTGGATCGTCATTAGGAAAGGAAGAAAAAGAAAAAAAGAAAAATAAGACCCAAAACGTTAGAAATGCAGGAAGTGTCCCACCCTGACTCCTCCCCACGCCCACCTACTGTTCCCTGTCATATCTTTCTTTCTGAAGAATCCAGTTCCTGATCAAACTTCCCCCCCAAATGCAATGCCATCACAGGGTCATGACCATTCTTTTTGTTAAGTTTCTGCAGAAACAGTGTTTGAAATACGCTGTTTGAAATACTTTCTAACCATTCTAAGAAAAAAAAAAAAAAAAGAGAGAAATCAAAATGCAGTCTCAATGCTTCAGGAGAATATTACTGTCTTACGTCTTTTGCACATGAGTATTTCTGCCTAGTGGAAAAGTGTCAATCTGCAGTAGGAGGAAAAGTGCAATGCAGAATCAAATGCAAGAACATAAAAATGGTATTTAATTTAAATGAAGTTACTGAACATGTGGGGCAAGCAGTGGCCCAGCATTTATTTTGCATTCAGTGTGGCACTACACAGGGAAATTGCTATGTTGGGGTTGGTTGTTTTTTGTTGGTTTTTTTTTTTTTTTTTTGAGCAGGGGATTTTATTGCATCAGTCAGAGTTTGACATGAAGTGTGTTGAAAGACAAAACACTTATAGCTATGAGTAACTGGCATGTTGCTAGAGTGGTTTAAAGAGGGGAGAATAAGATTTTTCTTTAATTTTGGCTTTAGATTTCAAGTAAACTTTAATGTTTTAAAAGTATTCACAGATTTAATACCTAGCGTATACGTAATATAATTATAAGCAGCTGAAACACGAGTGATATTTACTTCAGTCTTTCTGTCTCCTCTGTCAGTCTCTCTTTTTTTTTTTTTAAAAAGATTCACCTGATTTGGGCACTCTGGGATAGCACTGCATTGGGGCCACATGATCACCATCAGGAGCAACCTCTGACCTCCTCTGCCTGCAGCTTTTACTTAACCCTGTAGTTTCTGGACGTTTGTGCAGTATTGAAAAGACAGGAAAAAAGAAACAGATAAATAAACATGGTTATAACCTGACGCTAAAACTAAAACCAAGGAAATGTACCTCTTTCTTCAGAATTAAAACTAAAATCTTAAATAAAACAGAAAACTTGATGATGACTTCATGTTTGCTTTCTGATTTTTTTAACCTTGGATTTTTAATTACTGCATCTGGTAAAAAGTGTATGCCATTGCATGTTTGGGGTTTTCTTATTCATCTAAACCAGACCTACTTTACCATTGGAAATACTGCTTGGTGTGGTAACTTCTGTATTGAAGGGTGGAAAAAGCATAACACTTTAAATCTTTTAAAGGGATTCTGTTGTCTTTACTCATGGCAATAGCTCGAGGAGTCAGTCTCTGTTATTGGTGCTATCATTTTAAATCTGAAGCATGAAAATCTTGTTTGTATTTTCTGAATTAAATGCCATGGCACTTGGGGTGGATAGCATACAATAATATGCCTGAAGATATGGCAGATAATTTGTTACAATTCCCTGTGTTCATCAACAGCCTTGCATAAAAGTTTAAAATATGTCACTGCACAACAGGGGATGAAGAGCTCTTAATGGACAGAAGGCCTCCAGTGAGCTTTTATACTTGCAAGCAGACATACTTAAAACCTGTAACCTTGTGGTTGGGCTGCTGTTTGATGTAGCTTAGGAGGGTGGCAGCAGAGAGCCTGAAATTCTAAAGGTGCCTGTGCAGAAGGATCTCTCACCTGATGTGAGCTGCACAGTTCAGGCTGGGCGCCTTCTGAAAGTGTTGGCTGCTGGCAGGGGCAAGGAAAGGAATTTCCACTGATGAACCCTAAATGGGGATGGGGTGGGGTGAGGAACTGGCCTGTCAGGAAGTGGGAACAAATGCTGAATCAGCCACTGGACAGAGGAGCAAAGTCTTGAATCTGCTCAATGTGCTTCTAAATATCCTGTTACCAAAGCAGCACTTGGTGGCTGCATGCTTTTACTCTTCTCTCACTTGCATTGCCATGTTAGTGCTGGATTTATTACTCTGTATTAAGGGCTTGTATGTGCTCTGTCTGATCTGACAGCATTGCTGCAGATGAGTCATGTACCCTAGTTACCTGGGGGAATGTGCACACCCTTTGATGCCAGTGCTCCCCAAAAAGTAAACTATGTTTTTGTCACCCAGCCATTTCCTGTAACTGCTGCTGGTGGGAAGAGAAGTGCTGCAGGCTGGAATGGCCTCATCTATGGTAGTGCCTACTGGTACCAGTGGACTGGGGGTGCAGCCCAGCAGGAGCTGTCTACTGGAGGTGTTGGTGAAGATACAATTCACCTTTGGTTTGGATTTTTTTTTGTGTCTCCTTCCACAGTTGATTGGCAGTTTTCCACCTTTAACATTGTTTTAGAAGGGTGCTCTTCCTGACCCTGAAAATAAGCAAGGCTCCAAAGCAGCTCCAACTGCTTTCCATGTACCACAGCAATTCCTGAAGCTGCTGCCTTCTTCAGTTTTTTACTTGTCCCTTTGCTGCAGTTTAGGAGGTGCTGTGGCAGCCCTGTGCCCATGGTCTGCTGCCACTGGAAACCAGGTTTTAGCTGCCTGGGAGACACTTCCTCCCTGCTGTCATGCAGCACCTGGTGTGGTTGGCCTGCCAACAAACCCTCAGCCTTCAGGAAGAAGTTTGCAACTACAATGCTGCCTTCTTATGGTGCTACTTCCCCAGGAAAGACTTCTTGGTGGGTAACGATGGCATTACAACAGTAAGGTGTATCAGTGTTCAGACTGGTATGTGCTGGGTGCAGCTTTTGTCACATTTAGCCTGTTTTTGTGTCCACTATCTGATGTGGATTCTTCATCCCCTCAGTTGGGAACCAACCTGGTGTTGCACTCTGTTCAACTGTGTGGAGCTTGCCTAGGTTTTTCTCCTGAAGTTTTGGGTTTACTGGTAAGGGGGAGGAAGGTGGGTTTTTGTTTTATTGGGGGTTTGGTTTTGGTGTGGTTCTGGTTATTTTTTTAATCAATTGATGGAGTTTTCCTATGGCAAGAAATTCTGTACAGAACATTTACTGAAAAGAGAACATCAGTGTGATTGTCTTAGTTCACGGTCTATTGTTTCTTATACTGTGTGGATACTTGCAGCTCTTTCATGTGTTAAGCAATGAACAGTGCTTGACTGAAAGGCTAGTGACACAGGACTGGCAACACATTTGGTAGATAATGTGTAAAGGATGGGCCAGACTTCTCTTCCAAAATGTGCATGAGTATGTGTTGAGGGAAGGAAGGGGATTGTTGGCCATGAATGTGTTGGTATAAGAAGCTGTGTGGCATTTTTAAACAAATTTACAATTCAGGTGTAGTAATTTGAGGGTGAGCAGTGGTGGATTGATAGTAAGAGTTCCTGCCCTATGGCTTCCCCTCCCCATCTTTCTAATATCAAACAAGGGAATTATGTTTTTTCTAGATACAGCAAGGAATAAAATGTCACCTTCTGGCTGAGGTGAAGAGCCATTGCATGAATTCTTTTTCCTTTAAAAACTTTCATTGCCTGGTTGGAAATCAAGTGTCAGCAGGTATGTGGTGTTGTAAATGCAGTGTCTTGAAAGACCTGTTTTAATCACAATTAAAATAGAAAATAAAATTTAAGAGGGCAAAAGAAAACAGCTAAAAAGAGAAAAAAGTTAAAATGTCGAAAAAAGAAAAGTTAAAAAGTATTAAGGAGGGTCACTTGCAACTGGCACGTGCTCAGCATGTACCAGTTACTGTGAAATTCAGTTTTTCCCCTGCTGGGAGAGCTCTGGCAGTGCCCTGGGCTCCCTGTGCCTGGCCCAGGGGTCAGGTGTCAGCCGGTGCCAGGGTTTGACCCGGCCTGGTGACCTGAGCAGCAGCTGCTGGCAATGAGGGAGGGTCTGGTTCTCTGCTGAGCTGGTCTCAGGTGCATTCACCCCTGGCACCCCTGCCTCCTGCAGCTCCTGGAACGCTGCTGCAGTGCTGCTGCTGGGGCAGGCACTTCAGCGGTGCTGGCCGCAACCGACTGGGTCAAGCCGCACCTTCCCCTGTCTCTGAGGATTTCCTGAACTCAACTTTTGTTTTTCTTCCTCCATCACAGAATCTTGTTCACTAAGGTTTTTTTTTCCCTTAGATGCTCATATAATCATAAACATTGAAGATGTCGGATTTTAGAGAAAATGGGGGATGGTTTTGGCTTTGTAGTTTTGTTTGTTCTGGTTTAGTTTGGAGTTTTTTATAATTTGGTGGAGTCGTTATGCTGCTGTGGAGAGTTCTGGCTTTTTTTTTTCTTCTGGTGGGAAGGAAATGGTCATGCATCAGTTTCCATCCTTATGCTTGTAAAAGAGCTTAGAAAAATACACTTTAAAAGCTTGTGGTTCCTGGGTACTTATTGTTCATCCCTCTCCTCAGAACGTGTGGCAGCTACCTAGTTGTAAAGGAGCTTGGCACTAGTGTTGGTCTCTAGCACACAGAAATCCAGTGCTTGGCAGGTGTTGCATTGCTTGGGGCTAATTCCCTCTGGGGAAAGCTGTTGTGCTGGGATAAAAACTCACTGCTCAGAACTGAGGTGTGTCAAGAAGCTGAGAGGTGGCAGGCAGAGTGCTTGAAGGGTTGGGGGACTGGGGTTGTCACCAGCCTGACTTGAAGGGCTTGTAGGCACTTGTAACATCTTGAGGGGAATGACCTCTCCTCCAGTCCAGCTGGAGTTCTCAGGGTGGCCAGAGCCTGTACTGTACAGTGGTGTTTGGCATGAAGCTGTGCTTTGAGTGCTTTTTGCTTTACATCTCCAGTAGCGTGTGGCTGCAAGGCCAGCTGTGGATGTGCTTGCCACTTCACTGGTGTATGGTCATCTGTTCCAGCTGAATGCAGATGTAAGGGCTTGTGCTCCTTCCTCTTTGCCCTTATCTCAGCATTTTTTTCCTTCTTTGGGATGTTCAACTGATAGCCATGCCCAAAGATTCTTAGCTTTTTCAAATATTTGTAGCTTTGTAGATTTTTAAGATTCAGTTGTATGGTTTCTAGTACCTTTCCTGCCCTCACGTTTTAGAACAGTAAGCTAAACCTTTCTAACACATTCTTGAAATTTTGTTTAGTCTTATTCTTAAAAAGAGAATTTCTGACAAGGACATCTTGTTTTCCACCAGAACTTGAGACATAACAAGGAATAGGGCATAGAAGTCCTGGGGCTGACCTAAGGGTGGGTTATTGGGGCAACTGTACCTGCTGGATATACTGAGTAATTGCACTTGTAAAAATGGTAGGAATCCTTTATCACAGGTGTGTATATAGCCATATCTGCGCACCCAAAAGCTTTCATTCAAGAATTGCTTTTTATCTTACTTCTCTTAATATTTTTTTGAAAGCTTTTTTCTTTTGATTCCAGGCAGCAATAGGAAGGAGCTCTTGAATTCTCTTCTCTTAATAGTTGAGACCATAAACAAAGCTTCTGAAGAATAAAAATGTGAAGTATCTTCATAGCTTTGGGTTGCAGTGTAAGAAAAGGCATAGCCTCAGGATGCTGTGATCCACATGCAAGAGTATTGTTAATGAGTGACATGTTCACCTTCCCTACTTTTCTGGGCTATGCCTTTCCGAAGACACACTACTGTTATGTTTCTGTGGCAAACTGAGGGCTCTTCAGATGGAAATGGCCACACAAAGTTGTTGCCATACAAGTTCAGGGAGCTGGAGTGACTTGTGGTGCTCAGAATTGCTGCATTGTGAGGGTTTGAGGTGAGTTGGGTGGCCTGGCAGCTGCAGATTTGTTACTGGCTTTGCTCATGGACAATACTGGTCTAGGGGGTCTGATGCAATGCATTAGGTGTGGAAGTCTTTTGAACAGAGGTGGCATCACTGCAGAGGAAAACAGTACAGAAAAGTCCTTTTTAATCTAAAATCTGTGGGAGAGTGATCTGCCTCACATCTGATGGTCAGGAGGTTCCATCTCCTATAACGCAGGTGAGTCTTTCAGTGGGATACAGGCATCACATAGTTACTGTTGTTGTCTCCTGAGAAATCCTGCTAGATTGCTATTTCTTTTTCCCAGTCCTCAGACTTTGACAAATAATGTGTGTGTTTGAGGTGCATAGAGAGAGAATGAGACTTGCTCAGCTCTTTCCTCTTCCTACCAGCACTTAAAATGTTATTGTAGAAAGCTTGTACTGCCAGAAGGTGGCTGTTGTTTTCAAGGTCACAATGAGTGTGTTTTTATAATTTCATACCTTTAGTATTTGGATGTTACAGGTCCCAGCACTAATCTTGGCTAGATCTCCAGAGAGTCTGAGATCTCTTCTGCCAGTGCTGAACAGTCACAGGAGGCTGGTACACCAGCCTTCACTGGAGAATTTCAAGTTGTGACCAAAGCTTGTTTAGCTCTTTTGAGATAAGCATGCAGGCTGAGGTTTACAGTGTGGAGTCTGAAGGTTAAAATCCTGTTTGAAAAAAGAACCAACTGGGAGTGCTTTGTTCAGACACTCAGCAGAAAGCTACTGCTTGTGAGGTTTGCCTGGGACAGCATGGGCAATGAGTTGGCCTTGCAGCATCTCCATCCTACTTCAGATGGTTTCCTTCAGTTCCAAGGTCCAGCTCTCTGCAGGATATTGAATGTTTATCATTTAAATTTTAAAAAAAAGGTGTTCAGTGGATGATGGCTCCAACAGGAACCTCTGAGTAACATGGCAAGAATGCATGGGATTATAGTCTAAGAGCTTTGCTTCTTCCAGTTTGCAAATTACTGAAAGCTTCTATAGAGTTGCCTTCCTCCTCCCTCCTCATTTGGTAAATAAATGCAAACTGTGCTTCTTGTTGCCTTGCTGATGGTGCCTTCCTGAGTTGAAGCTGAGTGTGGCTCTTCACACTTTCACTCAGCCCTTGCTGTGCTGGTTCAAGAAGCTGAGGCAAAGACTAAAGGGTAGATAGGGAAACATGTATAGAGCTGACCTTCCTGCCCTTAGCCCATATTTCTTCTCTTGGTTCTCCTGCTGCTTGAGATGACTTTTGAGGAAGACTGTGTGCTCTTTCTTGCTGGAGAAATTTGGCTAGGACAATGATTTGGGATCAAAGAGTTCTGATAGGAAGCAGAGTTTGCATGCATGCATTAAAAAAAAAGTCAGGAAAATGTTACTCCAAGGAAACTTTTCAGTTTTGTCAAGTAAATAATTTTTAAAATACTAATTGTATAAAATGCTTGATTCAAGTTGACAATTTTCTCTCACAGTACAAAAACTACTGTGTCAGTTTTTTATTGAAAATGCCAGCTTTTAGTCATGACACTTCATGTGAAGTGAAGTTGCTGACAAATCAGCAACTTTCTAGACATGTTTGCAAAAGATTTTTATATCTGCAATGTGCATCATTTCAGTTTATAGTGAAAGCAGGTGTCAATCTCTAATAGTATGTAGCAAAAAAAAAAAAAACAACACACTTTTAGTTTTCAAGCCTCACTCAGATCCAAGGAAGAACAGAGTCCCAAATGTATTTTTTAAACAAAAATCTCTTTGGAGAGAGAGAAGATTGTAGTGAGGTTTTTTGGATTCATTAAAACATAACAAGGGAGAGGAACAGAGAAAGAAATAGATAGGGAAAATCTCATTCCCATCCTATTCAATTTTTCTTTTGAACAGTTTACCTTGAAACGGGATTATTCCCCTCCCTGTGCATTAGACTTGGCTGGAAGAAGAGGGAGGAGAAGGTAAGGTTAGGATGTGAGCTGAAGGGAAGCTCACAGCAGGTCTGGTTTTCCCTGTCCTTTCTAAGGCATCAGTTGCCTTAAGAGAATGAAAGATTTTTCTTCCTTCTTGTGCAGTTGCTGGTAAATAGCCACTGCCAACATCATCATTTTCCAGGGATCTGTAAATGTTTTACTACCTGCTTCCAGACTTCCCATAGCTTGGTCATGTGAAAAAAAAAAAGTACATAGGAGATGAAATTGGAATAGATTCCTTTATTATTATTAGAAATAGAAAAAACCAGTGTCCCTAGCCCTTATTCCAGGGAAAAGTGGCAGCAGTATCAACATCTACTATCAAACTTCCTCTTATCACCAGGAAGTGCTGCCTTGCATCTTTTTAAGGCTTCTTTCCTTGAAATGTGATGCAAATGCTGACAGAAACGAAGTCAGCAGACTAAAACTCCCAGCCTTTGTAGCAGGACTGTACGAGTGTCACATCCTTGAGCCAGCAGGGCATGCTGGGGTGCTCCTTCTTATTGCCAGCTCCTCCTCTGGCACCACAGCACCTCTGAGATCCCAGCAGTGTCTCTGCACAGACTGATGCCACAGTAGTCACCGAGCCTGTGTGCCCAGAGCGCCTCGGGCACGCTGCAGGGCACAGCTGTGTCCTGGGGTGCACACAGGGGCTCAGGTGTCCTGGAGTGCCTGGCCAGGCCCTGCATGTGCTCCTGGAGCATGCCCCTGGACTTCCACCCAGGAGGTGCTGGACACAAATGCACTGTCATTGCTTTCTGAATACAGTTCATGGTTAGCTCTCTGAGTCCTGCTATGGGTCCTGATAAAGGTGATTTGAATTTCTAATGCTGGAGAAAAGAGATAAAAAACACCCCAAGAATTGGGTTGGGATTTTTTTCTTTCCTTTCTTCTTCTTCTTTTTTTTTTTTTTCTTTCAGAGGGGGTGTTGTTCTGTTTGTTTGTTTTCAGATGTGCTAGATTCTTTGTATGAAAGATAAATTAATGTCTTCCCCTTGACTGGCTAGCTTTGCACTCTTGTCAATACATCTTCCAAGTCGAAGACTGTCCGTACAGAAGTGGGAGGATATGGTGACTTCTGAATGCTAACAAAAAAACCCTTTAAGTCTCTATCTATATTCAACTGCAATTAATTGTAAATGCTTCCAGATATCTAATCTCATTCTTTGTTCCTGGTAGCTGTTTACACTTTCAGCCTTTAAAAGAGCCCTAAACAGAAAATCAGACTCATGTTCAAAACCTAGAAGTCTATACATAGACTTTAGGTTAAGCTGGGGCCACTCAGACTTGACTTAAGAAGTTTATAACCCGGAAACTCCTATTTGAAACGTGCACTGCTGGGCAGGGGAGGGAAATAAAAGGATTATATAAAAAAATTGTCTTTCAGCATGAAGTGTCAGGTTTTCTCCATTTGAAAATCCAGGTGCAGTAATTGGCTCTTCCGAAATGCTTTCCTGAGCTCAAGGAGTTAATAGCGTTAAAAGGGGCGTGGGGGGGGAAGGAAGTGGAATGGCAGTTTAAATTCTCAAACCGGCTTGCCGAAGTTGCCGAAGAGCTTGTGTTCCTCCAGGCCGGCGCAGCCGAGGGGCAGCCGGGGCCCGCGGCCGTGCCGGGGCAGCCGGGGGCCGTGCCGGGGCAGAGGGCAGGGCAGGCCGCTGCCCGGGGCGGGGCCGGGCCGCAGCGGCGCCGGGGCCTCACAGCGCCATCTTCCCGCGGGCACCTCCGGCTGCTGGGCTGGGCTGCTGGAAAGGCAAGCGGGACGGCCATGGTAAGGAGCCTGCAGCCTACCCAGTGATGCTGAGGCAGGGCAAAGGGAGCCCCGGGCTTCCCTCCCGCTTGGAAAAGAGCAGCGGGTGCAAGGGCTTCGCTGCCGTCGGGGCTGGGTGGGGAGCACGTCAGAGGGTGAAGTAGGGGATTGACTGCTCAAGGACTTGAGCTGTTCTACGCTGGCTGCTCCTGCCTGCGGGCAGCCTGCGAGCAGCTCGCCCCTGTGTGAGGAGCTTGGGAGGCAGCGGCAGGGGCTGGTGCTGAACCGTACCTGTGGAAAGCCAGGTTATCGCAGCCTGCGAATGCCCCTGGGAACACGGAGCTGGAGACGGCCGACAGGTGGTAATCGCGCCGGTGGTAGTGCTTGAGTCTTCCAAAAGCGTTCCTGCCCCTCTCGGCCGTGGAGGGGCCACGCTTCCGTCCTCTGGCTTTCCTTCGCTGCTGCTGCTGCCTGCCGGGTGGTGAGAGACATGCCATGCAGGTGCTTGCTTTGGGCTCTGTGGTCTGGCTTTTATTTACTCACACCCCTGGAAAGATGTTTGTATCCTACGGCAGCGCTGTCACCCAATGATTTTTACCCCCTTCCTGTGTTCCCAGAGGAAAGGACTGATGCTGTTTCAGCCCCGCAGGAAAGGGCTGCATCACCCAGGGAAGAGCAGGCCTGTGGGGAGAGGTGTGCTTGGTGCCTGTTGAAAGACTGAGATGCTCTCTCTTGCTTGCAGGGTTTGTTTTTTTTTCCTCCTTGTCCTTGTGAATTTCTGATAATGAGTTAGGCTCTTGGTTAAGGTGTATTCCTAGCTGCATGGTCCCTGTTACAGTAATCCTTTGCCCAGGATACAAAAGAGGCCTTGCTGGACTGTAGTGTATGCCAGGCAAACTGGGCGCTGCTGCTGCTGAGATGATTCTCTGTGGCTGTGATCCTGCTACCTCTGTTTGCCCAGTCCTGCTTCCCACCCAGCTTTTGGTGACTTTTCTCCCAGCTATTTCCAGAGAAGGGTGCTCCTCCTTTCCCTCCCCAGCCCTGGGCTGTGCCCTGAACTTAGCCTCAGAAGAGTGATATTCCTATTAACCATCCTCCACGTACTGTCTGTTCCCTTCTTCTGATAATGGGGAGCTTTTTGTAGATCACCAGGCCCACAGAATCATAGAACAATTAAGTGACCTTTAAAGTGACCCCACTGCAAGGAGCAGGGACACCTTCAACTAGATCAAGTTGCTCAGAACTCCATCCAGTCTGACCTTGAATATTTTCAGGGATGAGGCATCTGTAGCCTCTCTGGGCAACTTGTTCCAGTGTTTTACCACCCTCATTATAAAACCCATTTTCCTTATATTCAGCCTTACCCAATCCTCTTTCACTTTAAGATAATTGCCCCTTGTCCTATCATAACAGGCCCTGCTAAAAAGCTTGTACCCCTGTTTCTTGTAGGGTCCCATCAAGTACTGCACGGCTGCTGTAAGATCTTCCTGGAGCTTTTGCTGCTGCCTGAATGTCAACTCTCACAGCCTTTCTCATAGAAGTGCTCCAGCCCTCTGATCAGCTTTGTGGCCTCCTCTGGGCCTTACTCACAGGTCCACGTCTCTCTTACTTTAGGGACCCCAGAGCTGGATGCAGCACTGCAGCTGGGGGTCTCACTGGAGCAGAGCAGAAGGGTAGAATCCCCTCCCTCACCCTGCTTTGGATGCAGCCCAGGATACAATTGGCTTTCAGGGCTGTGAGTGCCATTGCTGGGTCATGTCCAGCCCTGATCCACCTGCACCCCCAAGTCCTTCTCACAGGGCTGCTCTCCATCTGTCCATCTCCCAGCCTGTACCAATACCAGGGGTTGCCCTGACCCGGGTGCTGCACCTTGCACTTGGTCTCGTTAAACCTATGCTTGATAGTTCCAGATATGTGAGCCAGGAGGGTTGTGAAAGGGCACAGGCGGGTCTCCAGTGTCCCGAGTGGGCGCAGCCCGCGTGTCTCAGCAGATGGCAGCAGCGACACTCCCTCAGCTGCCGCTCGCTCCTGCCGAGCCCGCCGCTCCCGCCCCGCCTCCGTACTCACCCGCCGCGGCTCTTCCTCGCCCTGTCCCGCCAGCAGCACACGGCGAAGGAGACGGACAGTGCCAGGATGACGGCTCCGCTCAGCAGCGAGGCGGCCACCGCCATGCGGGACCCGGTGCCCGAGGGCTGCGCGGCGGCTGCGGGCAAGGGCCGAGAGCGGGGCCGGGCTAAGGGAGCCGCCCTTGCTCCGGCCGCCGTTCCCCGTGCAGGTAACCCCGAAGGGACGTTCCAGAGAATATTTAGTAATAACCATTATAAAACCTAATAGTGAACGTGGGTGATGCCACACCGGCTCAATACACAAAAAACCCCGTATTAACACATCATATTTTTTTCAGATAATTAATATATAATAATCACACGGGGCAGAAAATATAAAGCATTTGATGTGTCTTGCATAAAGCATAAAGGTAGTAGACGTTAAGCCCTAAAAGTAGAAAGGAAAAAAGTTAAACAGGAAAAGTAGGAAAAAATTTAAATGTGATAAAGTTAAAAAAGGGGGGAAAGTTTAAAAGGGAGAAAAGTTAAAAAGGAAAAAACGTTGAAAATGTAAAAAAGAAAAATTTAAAAGGGGAAAAGAAAACAGCTAAAAAGGGAAAAAAAGTTAAAATGTTAAAAGAAAAGTTAAAAAGTATTAAGGAGGGTCACTTGCAACTGGCACGTGCTCAGCATGTACCAGTTACTGTGAAATTCAGTTTTTCTCCTGCTGGGAGAGCTCTGGCAGTGCCCTGGGCTCCCTGTGCCTGGCCCAGGGGTCAGGTGTCAGCCGGTGCCCGGGTTTGACCCGGCCTGGTGACCTGAGCAGCAGCTGCTGGCAATGAGGGAGGGTCTGGTTCTCTGCTGAGCTGGTCTCAGGTGCATTCACCCCTGGCACCCCTGCCTCCTGCAGCTCCTGGAACGCTGCTGCAGTGCTGCTGCTGGGGCAGGCACTTCAGCGGTGTTGGCCGCAACCGACTGGGTCAAACTGGATCTTCTTTGTCCCCGTTTGGGGTGGCCGGGTCACCCCACCTGCTGCCCCCGCTGCCTTGGCCAGAGCGAGGGAGGCCCCGTGTGGGGGCCGGTGCTGCCCCTCCCCACCCGAGTTAGCTCCCCCCGGGAGCGGGGCAGGGGCCGGGTCCCGCCCGAGGGCTCCTTACCCTGGCACTGGGGCGGGGGGTGGCTCCAGGATGAGGCGCTGTCCTGGCGGAGGCAGGCGAGCCTCTGGCTGCCCACCAGCTGGTATCCCTCCTGGCACCAGTACACCAGCACCGAGCCCGGGGACACACCTGAGCCTCTGTCCACGTAGTAGTGTCCGTGGCGTGGTGGGGGGAGAGCTGGGCATGGCACTGGGGGAGACAAGGACATGTTAAGTGTACATGGTGACAAAGGTCCCCCCAGTGATGCTGTGGAAATGGCTGCCAGGCCCCTGTGTCCCTCCTGCAAGCCTCTGGGACATTGTTGTTTTGTTTTTTGTTGTTTGGTGATTTGGGGTTTTTTTTGTTTTGGTTTGTTTTGTTGGGTTTTTTTTTTTTTTTTCATGTGTGTGTATTTTTGCATAGTCCAAAGGAAATACATTAGAAAGTCTAGCAGCTTTATCTGGAAAATAAGCTTTTCAGTTGCAGACTCTCCAGTGTGAGCAGCTACTGAACAGCAGAAGTGAGACTGGAAAGGTGCAGGCTAGGGGGACTACGTAGAGAGCAATTTTTAGGAGGGAAAGGAAGAGAATGTTTTTTTATAACATAATATTCTGGGAGAATATTATTGGTTGGAACTTAAAACAAAGAAATATTACTCTCTGCTAGACAGAGAGACTTTTTTTCTTCCCAGCCTTTAATTTTTTCACTAGTTTGTAACTCACAGCTATTCAGAGCTACTTAATTATCCTGCTTAGACCATCTCTTTTGCATTGCACTAATACTTAGGGAGAACCAAAAGTTAGGTAGGCTCCAAAAAGAATGGCAGTCTGACCATGTGCTTGCCAACCCCCCCCACCTGGATATTCTACCACGAAGTGTGGTAGCAGCCATCATGGGTATCAATATCCTAAATTAAAGGAAAATACTCTGATCAACTCTAATTTAACCAAGCTTAAAACCTGCAGGCAGAAATGTGTTTTATCTAGCTTAGGAGTAACTTCTGTGGGGAATTCAAGTGGAATAGTAAAGCTAATGTGAGAGAAAGGTCTGGTTTCCCTCTGCTTTTACTGAGCTGGTGTAGGCTTCTAGTCCAGTGGAGCTGATAAGAAACAAATGAGGCTGAGTGAGATCAGACTTTCTCTAATTTCAGCAGTGCTGTTAACAGATGTCTGTATGAGTTAATTCAGCGGTGCCAGGGAGGCTGCTGAGTGCCTGGACTGGATCTGTTTATGATTACATTGTCCAGCAGTGGTTGTTATGACCTTTGCCAATAGTCACCATGGTTTGGAGTATGACATGGGCTCTCTGAGCTGCTGCCAGCCCCAGGTGGGTGGTCACCCCACAGCAGCCCTGAGGCCATGTCTCACTCACTGGGGAATGGTGTGTGCTTTGCCCTGGAAAGTGGATTAAAGAAAAATAATCACCCTCAGCAGTTGGAGATTATTTGTGCTTTTTTTAAAAAAGTCTCTATTTCTTCCCAAGAGTCGCAGCTCAGCCTCTAGGGGTAGGGATGTGTTCAGTGCTCCCACACCCTGAGCCGACAGCTGGTCCATCATCATATGCATAGATGTTATCATGCAGGGGGACTTTTTACTCTCAAAGGAAAACATTAGCTGTCGAGTTTCCTCCCTGTGCCTCCTGACTACTTCTGGTGCGACACATCTCTCCCATATCACAGCAGCTGCTGTGGCCACCACAGAAGCCTTGTGGTCCCTGTGCATGCCCTGGGAGTGCCGCTGTTCCGACGAGAGAAGCACCATCATGCCCTCACACCATCCCTGCGCCCTTCCCGCTGGCTCCGAGGGCCCCAGGCAGCCCGCAGAGGGAGAGGGGGGATCGCTCATTTCAGTACCTGAGATGTTGCTCTGCGCGTCCGTCCCGTTGGCAGCGGCTCTGGGCAGCCCCTTTCTGACGTGTCCTGCGCCGAGCGAGGCGGTCCCGGGCCCAGCAGCATCGCTCCAGGCAAAGCTCAGGCAGCTCCAGGGCAGCAGGCAAAGGACGATGCATTTCCCGAGCCCTTGTCCCGTCATGGTCGGGGAAACGCGGCACCATTGGGTGCCTGGCCGCCCCGAGCGCCTGCGGTTCCCCTTGGCGTCTGAGCAGCGATCAGCTGGGCTCTTAGTGCATTAAGCCCTGAGCAGCAAAGCTAGCAGCCGGCACTCGCCTCTCCTCCGTGTCGGCACAAGCCCTGCGTCCCTGCTCCTAGCACTGCCAGCCTTGCTCTCACCTCCAGAGCCCTGTGGAGAAGGAAAACAGGTGTGGGAAAGGGAGTGAGAAAGAACAAAGCCTTAGGATCCATCCTTTACAGCCCCTGTCTGCAGAGACTGGCTATTAACATCTCTCCAGGTGCTGGAGCTGCACATCAGGGACCCTCCTCCTCCTCCATCTGCCAAAATCCATGCTCGAGCTCACTGCTGAGACTCTTATGCTGCAGACCCTCCTGTTCTCATCTCATCCTTCCTGCCAGAACCTAGGGCTGATCTTCTGTCAGTGACAGTGCAGTGAGATATGAGCCATGGGAATCAAAAGGGTTTCATAGCAGCCATTTCTGCTGGCTTTGCCACTATGGGAACTGCAGAGAAATCTGTTTTTATTTTTCCTTTTCTCTGCTTGGCATCTCTCTGCCTGTCATTTCAGGCTGTGATGTTTTATCGGTGGAGGGGCTGTAGTAGCAATCAGCTCTTGCCTCCTGGAATGTATGTTGCTCTCACCTACCCCACCTGCCTGCTCACTTGTGTACACCCATGGAGAGAAAAGATGCTCCATGGTGCCTGAATTGCTTGAGAGCCAGATGTTTTGGAGCAGCAATGCCTTTGTGCCAGGGCTCTCCCCAGCAGCCAGCACAGCAGCTGTGTGACCAGCAGGACTTTGGGGTGACTTTTGGAGCATCCCCTCTTGTAGCTCTCTTCTCCCCTCCTTGCACCCCCTGGAGCTCCCCTGGCTCTGTGGGTTTCCCTTGCCCCTCCTGTACTGCATCCTTGCCTGTCCTGGGTTAGAGGCTGTTACTAACAGCATTGGCACAAATACAGCCTTGCATGGAGATGGGTCAGTTTTTGTTCATTTCTCTTTTTCTATCTGTGGCCTTTAGCTGTAGCCATTGTGCTGGGCTGCCCCAGTGGGTTCTGAGGGGGGGAATGTTGCCTTGGACATGCGAGCAGCTTCTATTTCTAAAACCCAGCAGTGGCCTTACCATCTTAGTGTGATTTACTGTAGTGCATAAAGGAGAAATAAAAACGTCAGATAGGGTCGAGCTCTTGTCACATCCCATCCCAACACAGGGATGTAGATGAGGGCATATGCTGAGTGGAAGGGAGTTGTGGGGCCAGGCAGTGGCTGGATCTTGCTTGCCTTCCTTCCCAGATGGGACCTGCTCTTGTTCCCACCTGGAGTAGTTCAGCAGTACTCTGGCCCTCCCTGCACTTGCAGAGAGGTTTCTTGTAACCTCCATGAGATTTTGGATGTGGGAACACCTTAATCCTGCTCTGTTTCTCCATCCATCTCTCAGTCCTTTTTTTTTTTTTTTTTTCTGGATGTTTTGGCTGGGCTATTATTTATGGGTTGCTCTCCAAGGGATTTTTTTGATTTCTTAGGAAAACCTGTTTCAACCTCCCATGACTCCTAATGATCTTGCTTAGAAACTACTTTCATTTCTTCACTTTTCTGGGTAATCCTTCTTAAGCAGTGACCTTTCCTTCGCTCCCCCTGGAGAGCAGACCAAGGAGATATGTTCCTCCCTGTCTCGGTGAATACTGCTGGTTTCTTGGGAGTTTTTAGTTTTTTCTTTCTTTCTTTTTTTTTTTTTCCCTTATCTGACTGCAGGGATTTTGCTGTTTGCTCGCGCAGTAAAGGTAAAAGCTGTGAGGCAGGCTGGAGTGTGAGACAGTGTGACGCTGTCACAGAGGATCCTGCCTTGGGGCATGCGCTGGGTCAAACCCGTTATCTCCTGGCAGCTGGAAGCTGGAGCACAGGCTGGGCTCTGCGAATACATCTGCCTGGGCAGGACCGACCCTGAAGTGCTCCCTCTATTGAGCCTGCAATCTGTGCACCTTCTCCTGCCGGGGTTCACCAGCTGGTCCCCCCGCTGCCGATGCCTGGGGACAGAGGGAAGAGCCCGAGGCAGTGCCCTCCCGGCTGCTGGATGCGCCCCGGTGCGCTCCAACATCCAGCATCGGCCCAGCACATGGCAGGAGCGTGGCCTTCAGCCCGGCTGGGCAGCAGCACGGCTTGGCACCCGTGCCGGGGAGCGACCAGCTCAGCAAAACCCCCGAGACACAATGACCACGCTTGTGCTCGAAGTGCCGAGTGGGTGGCATGGATTAACCCTTTGCTAATGCTCTTAAGAGCTAGCCTGCGGCTGAGGGAGATAAAGGGGCTGGTTATTGCAAAATCAGTATCCTGCTGGAGTGGGATTTCACTGCTGTTCCCAGTTCCTGCTTTCCAGAGGCAGACATCTGCATCGAGCACCAGGCTGTTCCTGCAGGGAGTGAGCCTGGGCTCAGGAGAGGAGCATGTCCATGCCCCAGGTCAGTCCTTTGCTCTGAGGAAGCCTAAGAGGAAGGAGCAGCTAGCGGGGAAGCTGTCATGGCCACGGGGCTGCGCTCTCCTAGCTCCACAGTCTTGGCTGGGGTTGTCCACCTCTGCTGTATATTCCCCGTGGGTGATCTCCTTCCAGGGCTGCTTCTCCATCACAGCAGCCTGCAAGGCAATGCTCAGCTGATTGTTTTCAAAGCTGGCTCAAATGTCTCTTGTGTTTGCACTCAGATCTCCCTGCTGGCTGGTGGGGATGCACTGAGGGTAAAGCTTTCCTGAACCAGAGGCATTTCTCTCTACCTTCTCTTGTGCCCCTTTGAACCTTTTAAATCTTCCCTCTGCAAAAGTGTCCCTCTCCCACACTCCCACTACTGAATTCTGAACTACAGAGGAGTTGTGGATGCCCAGAGAAATTGTGAATGCTCCATCCCAGGAAGTGTTCAAGATTAGCTTGCATGGGATTTGAAGCAACCTGATGTAGTGAAAGTGTCCCTGTCATGGCAGGGGGCTTGGAACTGGGTAACACTTAAGGTCCCTTCCAACTCAAACTACTCTATGATTCAATGAACACACAGGTACTAATTTCAGGTCAGTGACCATGGGTAATCCTCTTTGCTTGCACAAGGTTTTGCAGACAGGACATAGAGGTGTTTTGTAACTAAATTAGTAATTGAAAGTCACTTGCTTAGCTCTCTTGCTAGTCCATCCTTCATGCAAGCCAACCAGGGCTGGAGCTGTGGAAGAACAAACTGTTCTGCAGAAAGATGATTGCAGTATTTGGTGTTTTGTTGGGTTTTTTTGCACAAAGTCTTCATGACATCCCTCTTCTATACTGCACTGCTTTTATTTCATAGCCCTGAGTTCCCTTTAGACACACCTTTGTTCAACCCCAGGAGCTGGGATTCAGTGCCACAGGTTTGTGAGAGCACTGTGGATGAAGCTGCTCTCTCAGCAGGGCTTGGCACACCTCAGCAAATCTGCACCTCCCCGGGTTAGATGTGCACAGCCCTGCATGGAGGGATGCCTCTCATTCAGCTTTAGACATCTTCACCTGTGCCAGTCACTCTTGGCTGGTTCATAATTTGGGAAAGAATATGGTGCTAATAACACCAAGGCTGTGGGCCCAATCCCTGTATGGGCCATTTACTTAAGAGTTGGACTTGGTGATGCTTGTAGGTCCCTTCTAATTCAGAATACTCTGGGAATCTATCCCACTTGGGACTCCAATTTTAAGGTGCACTGGAAGTTTTGGAGGTAGTCACTGAAGGCAAAAGGAGCTCCTGTATCAGTGCTTGCATTGCAGAGGCATAAAATTTGAGTTATGCCCCCTCAGGGGCATAAACTGAGCCAACCTTTACTGTAATGAGGAGCTGGCCAGGTCACTTGACTGACAGCAAGAGATATGCCAGACACACAAGTCTAAAGCAATCTGTATTATATTTGTTTGTTTTCTTTCCTAAAACATTATGAGTAACTTTAAAAGGTGTGTACTTGCTGATTTATACTTAAAAGTCATTTGTATGTCGTCATGACTGTCATCAATAATCAGTAGTTCACAACATTGCTGTTCAAACATGCATTTTTGCTAATTGAATAATACCTTGTTCTGGAAAAAAACCTCACAATGTCATAATTTATTGATAATCCTGTTATAGATACTTAAATATGCACATAAATGTGCATGTATACATTATGTATACAAATATTTGCATGTACATAGAGACTTCCTACTTTTCTTACTTACTTCCAAAGGCAGGATATTCCAGGCTGGGGCATTTCACATGGACCCCATAAATTTTTACTTTGACATATACATTGTGCTATTTCATAACCTTCATCCAGATTCCAGATTATTAACCTTCTGTTGACCAGAGGTGGGTATTGTTAAACTCTTCATTCCTAACAGGCTTAATGTTCAGGCTTTTGGCTATGTAGGACTTCCTTCTTGTGCTCTAAAAAGTGTATGTTTTGCACTGCATCATTTCCCAGGGGGGGGAATCTGGTTTTCTGCCCAGCTTTTTTTGAGGAAAAGGATTGATGTTGTTATTATCATTTTGTTCTTCTCATCCTGTTCACTTAATACTCTTTTGTGTGGGCAGTACCACATGCTAGTCTAGGTGACACAGGTGTTGTTATGCACCCATGTCTTTTGGATGTAAAACAAGTTTAAATTGTTTAAGAAGCCCTGGTTACTGAATGCCTGGGTCTCATCTGAATACAGGGTTATGGCAGGACTGAGGAGTCATTGAACAGATGCTGGGCTGAAATTAACAGATATTTTTATAAAAATAAAAATTTACTGAGAAGATAGACTAGCCCCAGAGGAATATTGTGCTACTTTAGTCAAGAACTAGATGATCTTTAAGGTCTCTTCCAACCAAGCCCATTCTGAGTCTATGATTCTATGACCTTCCAGGTCTTTTCTAACACAAACCATCCTATGATTCAGTGATTTTGATGTCTTAGAATTTATCTGTCCAGCAGGATGTAACTTCACTGATAGTGTTTAGGCCGATGTTGTCCTATCCTGTAATGCAGTCCTGGTCTCAAGGGAAGATCTGAGAATACCAAAGCTCTACAGAAGGAATAGGGACCGGAGTTTATTTCAGTTCCACTGCATCCTTCAAGGAAACCAGGAGATAAAAGTGTAGGTGATAACATGCCCCCCTCTGAAGGAGTTCTTTGCAATTGAAGCTCACTGCCTTAGGAAGCCATTAAATTAAATAGAATTTGATCTAAGTAGGGGTAGGGTGGCTGGAATGGTTTGATGGAGCATTAACACCATTAGCAACTTTGAGAAAAGGGTAACTATGCTTTGGCCATCTGATGGTCATGAGCTAGGATGCTTAGCTGCATAGGGATAATCAGATGACCTGAAGTCATCTTTTTTCAATCTTATGTTTTCTATCCCTCTTTGGTGTCATGTTCTGATACTTGTGTGAAAAGAGAAGCCACTGCCTCAGTGTTCCAGGAGTCAGTCACACCCACACCCACACATCCCTCCAAGATTACACCAGCAGAGACCAAAATCCCTCACAGTAAGCAGCTCCATCAGCCAGTGAGTGTTCCTTTCCTCATCAAACACACACACACACAGACACACACAGACACACACACACATATGCTCTCAGGTGCACTTCCTCCTCATTTGGACTCAACCATAATTTTCCTACAAAAGAGTCTCAGGCATCAGAATTTATAAAAATAAAGAATTTAATAGAGAGTACAGCAGCATGTCAACTTGAGCTGGATGCCTTCAGAGAGGGACCATGAACAAAGAAATCCCCAGGCAATTATGTGCTTAAGATTATACACCTGCCCTTCATGTGCTCTTAATGCAGTTTTTTAGTCCAATGGGGATTTTTGGTCTGGGTCTTCTAATATCTTATTGAACTCTTTCTCTGTCTTCATGCAGGCAGGCCATTGCCTTATTTTATTTTGCTGATGGTTGTAGCATCCTTATCTTCTGTTTTGCACTTCTTTTGTACCTGTTCACTGGCAGAACACGGGGAACTAAAAAAGTGTTAGACTCAGGATAAATATTACAGCTAAATAATCAGTATATTATCAATATTCTTTATCCTAATGACAAAACATGGCACTGTACTAGTTACTGGGAAAATTAACTGTATTTAGCCAAAATATCTCTATGAAAGTCCACAGCTTGTGGCTCAAGGCTTCAGGAAATCCAGCTGCTCATGCTAAGCAACTAAAGCTAAGCAAACAGTATTCTAAGTCACACAATATTACAACTATGACTCATTCTATTTCAAATTTATTTAAGCTAAACAACACATATATGCCAACACTTGGTCCTTGGTCGCTGCCATAAATAAATTCACAGAAAAAAGCTTCATTCTTTTCAGGCTGTAATAGGAGTATCCTACAAGATTACAATGTTTGTTTATCAGCTAAAATATACAGTAGTTTATATATGAAGTGAGTGAAACTGTCTAGTAATTGAATGTCCCAAAGATGATGACAAATATATTCAAACAGGCCCAACCCACACAAAAATGCAAGTTGCTGTTGAAACAGTAATGAAGCAACAATTTCCAAGGCTGTGTGGGATGCCTCTCTGATATCCTCCAGCATCCTTACCTGTGGATGAAGTTTTTCTGTCAGCAGTTACTGATTCTCTCATTCCAGGGAAGGGCTGCTTTCCAGATTGTTTGAATGCCAGTCCTCTAATCAGCTGGAGGAAAGGAGTCACTTATATAAGCCCAAGAAAATGAAATACTTCTGCAGTACAGCTCACATGAATAGCTAGGACTGAGCACTGTTTGGCCCCTGAAATCCAGCTTCTGCATCTTCTCACCCCATTTCTTTGGGACTGTTTTGCCTGAAAGGAGTGGGAATTTGGGAGGCTTTCCTCTTCTGACTGGTTCTTTTTCAAGGCAGTCGGTGAAGGCAAACAGAAGGCATGACACCCTCTTCAGACAAAGATATCAATGGGCTAGGTAACTCCAGCTTTGAGGTGAGTCTGCTCTCTGAAAGGTAATTCTTGCATAAAGAGGTGCAAACCCTGTGGAAGGAGGAGAAGGGGAAAGCCAGGGGCTGGGGCTGCTGCAATGATTCTGGTGTGTGCTAAACTTCTGTCTCGGCTCTTATTGACAAGAATCTGAGGAATGATTTCCTCACTACAGCCCCTGCTGCTGCATACTTTCTACTCTCTGGCACCCTTTTAACTTCTTTTCCCTCCACTATTTCTAAAATGATAATGTAGATGAATGGCAGTGCATGTGTGTATCTGTACTGAAAAACAGGTGAGCTTGTGGCTGTGCTCCTGGGTAAAGCATTTTATGTATTCGTAATACAATAGAATTTTATGTATTTATGTATTTGTAATTACAATAGAATTTTAGTTGAGTAAAGACTGTGTTTCCTTGTCTTTACAGGAAAAGAAAGTATGCTTTTTTAAAATTCCTTGTCGTATTTCCAGTGAGGTGAATTGTTAGAAATGTAGGTGAAGAAGAGGTTTGGGTGTCAGCAGAGGAGGGCACCCTGTAGAATTACACATGTGTAGTAAAAGCTGTAAATGATGCGCTAGTCCAGGGCTGTGTGGTACACTGACAATGCTGCTAGCTATAACAGCCATGGACAAGGTCCTGGGATATGACAGCCCTCTTCCTATCCCAAAGAAGGGGTCACCTCCATTAGAAACTAAAAACTGTGCTTATTTTCTGTCAGCAGGTGTGAGGGAGTGGGGTCCTACAAACATCTTGCTACCTCAATACAGACCACCTGTCTGTGCTGCCTTGGAGGAAGCATTTAACCTCCTAGTGTACAAGTCCCACATTTCTTGTGTAGCTCTGGGTGAGCTTGCTGTGTGCAGGGGAGGTGCTGTGCCAGCTGTGGGCAGAGCCTCAGGGAAGTGCTCAGAGTCAGTCAGTTTTCTTTCGTTATTTTTAACAGGCTCTCCGTTTTATCTTGTTCTGCCATAACATACCAGACTTGTGAGGTTTTATGGTTTGAATAACCCTAGAGAAGGTAGAACACAAAGATCTTTTACCTGTGGTTCAAGCAGTTCCGTTCCTGACCGCCTCCTTGATGCACTTATTTAAGGTGTGATGGAGGGCTCTCGTGCTGTGTCTGGAGCCTGAGGCACATGGAAGGTGTCCTGGTCCCCTGGATTCATGGGAGCAGCTGGGCTGAGAACCCTGCTCCAGACTGCTCCTGCCTTGTCCTCCTGCCAGCATCTCAGCCTCACAGGCTGGCTGAGGTTGGAATGCTGGAGATCACCTTCTCCAAACCCCTGCTCAAGCAGGGCTGTCCAGAGCCAGCTGCCTAGGGCTGTGTCCAGACAGGTTTTTAATATCTCTGAGGATGGAGAATCCACAGCCTCTCTAGGCAACCTGTGTAGTGCTTGGTCACTCCCACAGCAAAAAAATGTTTTCAGATTTTAAGATGGTACCTCCATAATTTCAGTTTGAGTCCAGTGCCTCTGCTCCTTTCTCATCCTGATATCTCTGCTCCATCCTTTTCCTGATGAGCCCTGCTCACTCCCCTGGGGAGGGTCAGGCACTCATGTGATGATCATGTGGGGCTGTTACTGGCACAGGCTCTGCCTGCCTGGAATATGCCTCCTGGTTAATACAGGGGAAATTGCAGTGAAACGAAAGGAGCTTACTGCTGTCTGCCTAGCTTAGCATTTGTCTACCCATGGTGTTATTCAGGAGTAATTGTCTCCAAATAATTCCATGCATGGGCAGTCTTAAGTACCTTGCTGTACATTTGTTAATCCATGGCTCAGGCTCTCTTGTTCTGAAAGGAAAATGTCAGCACAGGGAGTTATTAAGGAACACCTTTTGCTCTTGAAGTTTATGCCTGAGTCAGTTTGAATTAAGTCTGCCTTCACCTATCTATTTTAAAGTATCTGTAATGCTCCCAGTTTGCCCAGGCTGGATAAATATGCTGTGTTTGTTAAAGAGGCTTCTCCAGCATAGGAATTCCAGAGCAGAGTCTCAGGCTTTAAGTTGATTAAGGTTGTTTATTTGAGTGGTACTGCAGTAGAAACAGCTTGAGCTGGGTGCTGCTGGGAAGGGCCCTTGAACAAAGAAATTCATAAGTAATTCAATGATACCCTTACAACCTGAGTTCCACACCCCTCACACAACAGTTCAGATCAATGACAATATTAGGGTCTGGGGTCTTAGGGATTACATGGCCTGTTTTCAACAGCATGACCTAATATGGGACTTTGGAGACTCAACCAAGAGAATGCAAACCTGGATGTTTCAGGCAAATGATTTTGGTAATAATCTGCCACACCTGCAAGACTTACAACAGAATGCAACATTAATGTTATATCTCTGTTCCTGACCACAGCACAACCTGTTTGCCTCCCTCAGTAGGCAGGCCAGGAGTGTTACTGCAGACACTTTGCTATTGTGATGGGTATTTTGGTGTCTTCAGGTTCCTGCAGGATTTGGAGGATTAAAAAAACAAAACAAAAAGAAGTTTGGTGCAGACAAACTGATTAGGCTTCTCCACACAGCAGGTTTCTGTCCCTGCCTGTTAGAGCAAGGCATCTCAGCCCAGAAAAGCCCTCTGGTGCCAGCATGCTGAGGACTTGCTGGTTGGAGATGGGCCAACGAAACAAATGCTTTGGGATCTTAATTAGCTTTTGCATCTGGCTCTAAGTGTTGTGGTTTCCCAGGCAGCCTCCTTCCACCCTGTGTGTGCACAGGGGTCAGAGTGGGCTGGAAGGAGGCACGGACAACCAGGAGAATTTGCTCAACTTAAAAGCTGTGGCAAATGATCAAAGCACTACTTTGCTTTCCTTGGCAAAATGCATCTTTTTATAAATAAACACGGTAAGGCATAGAGCTCCCCGGGAAGCCCTGGGGCTTCTGCCTGCCTGGGAGGAGATCCAAGCCTTCCTGGGTAGCAGTTTCAGGTAGCTCCTTTGGCATGGATGCTGGGATTTCCCATCCACTGGTGTCCCTGTGTTTCAGCCAGCTCCTCTGGAGGAGCAGGGTTTTCTAGTGGGACAAAAGGCAGGTGTTTTATCAAGGCACAACACTGGTAAAGGTAAGCATAAGGAGATTGAAAGAGAAGACCCAGGAAATGAAATATAAAATGTGCTTCTACTCAGTAATTAGTGGCAGCCAGGTGTTTTAGAATGTTTTATAAAAAATGCTTTTTGGGTGAATTTGGCAGGAGGTACAGGGACCAGCGGACAGTGCAGCTTTCGCTGATAAGCCCACTGCACACTCTTCCTTGCTTCTGGTGTCAGTTTCTTCATCCTTAACTAGATTTTAATGATATTAACACACTTTGGATGTCCCTTTGAGATTGAGACACCCTCTATTGTTTCTTCAGGCCTAGACACACTAGCACATACAAAAATTTTCCATATATGTTTTGTGCCTCTGTTTTAATTTCCCCTCCTTGTTTTTGTTTTGTTTTGTTTTGTTTTTTTAATATTGTGGCGCTGTTGAAAGCTGCACAGGAGGTATTCCTGCCAGATGTGGAGCATGGCTGCAAGAGAGGCAGCTGCTGGGCATCTGCAGGGCCAGGCTCTGGCTAACAAAGTGTCTCTCCTGTTGTCCAGGATAAACGTAGGAGCCACTGCCATTTCTCACCAGCTCATGCTGCCTGGGGCCCAGAGGAGGGTGGAGGCACTAGCCACAGTGGGACCAAGCTTGGCTACACTGTCACAGATGTGCCTCCCTGGTATCTGTGCATCCTGCTGGGCATTCAGGTGAGACGGGAAAGCAGGTGCAGGCTGGGAGTAGGGGGAAGTTACTTGGCTGTTCAGCCAGTTAATTGGGGTGAAACCTGAATTTGGGAGTGTTGTACTTTCACAGGGCTTGAATGGAGCTCTGAGGCTGGATATGAGTGAGCTCAGTCCTTTGGTCCACATCCTGAGCACTGATCATTATCATCATGCCCACAGCTACATTGCACCCTTTGAAGTGCAAATGGTCAGGCAGAGTCCTGGGGCTGGGGTCAGTTAATAAGAACATGTTGGGTACCTTGGCTGAAGGTAGCCAAACGTGTAAAGACTTTCTGAACTTCTGCCTTCCCATGGCAACAAAAACTCAGGCCACATGCTATTTTGGCTGGTGTCTGTGCCCAGGTGTGCTAAATGACCCAGTGCCACCAATGCCATGCTGGGTAGGGAGCCTGTGGGAAAAGAGACCTTAGAGTCATTAAGATAATGATGGACTGTGCTTGGAGGTTGGTGGAATTTTGTACTTTGTTTTCTTAAATGGAAATTTAGAGTCTATCAGCCCAACACATCTGCATCATAATTTTAATAAAACATGCTTGTAGTGAATAAAGTGTGCTTCTGAGTGCCACCAGTTCCACCTCTGCAGTGCTGTGCTCCAAAGTGAGAGTGAACAACATAGGTTAATAATTAAAATAAAAAGACGTTTTAAAATTGTTTTCAGATTTAGTCATTAACAACAGGCCATGGTAGAAATATGTCTGTGACTCTTCTGACAAACACAATGCTCAATTCTTCCATTCTTTGGCACTCACTTTTTATGATTATCTATAATTGTGCTCTGTGAGAAAAGCTACTGATGGCAAAAAATGTGTAGCTCCAATTTGCCAACTTTTTATGTCATCCTTTGTGGTGCCAATGAGATGGACTGAAATATTTGCATTCACTTTGCCTGATTGCTCTCTCCCTGTTCCCTGGGAGGCCCCCAGCTTCCTGGAAAAGTATGTCCAACAACTTTGTCTGCAGATGCTGGGGATAAACTGGTTGTGTCTGACAGTGGCCTGGGAAGTCCAGAGCACTACAAAAGGTCTTTGGGCATGTAAAGGAGGAAACATTTCAGTGGGTGCATTGCAATTCTTGTAGGTGCTTTGGAACAGCCTCTAACAGGGCATTAAAGCTGCCAAGAAAAAGAGAGGATGGGTAATGTTAGTATAGCACAAATCTGTGAGTTCTCTCAACAACAGGGTAATAAATAACACAGAGCCAGGTCTGTGTCCTTCTTCACCCAGTCTTTCTCTGTGGCTCCTAGCACTTCTTGACAGCCATAGGAGGTCTTGTAGCCGTCCCGCTGATGCTCTCCAAAGGCCTTTGCCTCCAGCATGACCTACTGACCCAGAGCCACCTGATCAGCACCATCATCTTTGTCTCAGGAATTTGCACCCTGCTGCAAGTCCTCTTTGGAGTGAGGTAGGCCAAATTCGAGAACTGAGAACGTGAGCAATTACTGTGTGCTAGGCCACCACCCTGTTTAGAGTTTAACAGTGAGTCATTTGTTACCCTTGGGCAATCAGGGTCCATGCCAAAGCACCCTGAAACTGCTGACAGCTTTGCAGGGCTACCTTGCGGCTCCGAATTTTCCATCTCCTGATACTTCATATACCTTCTGTTGGGCTTACAAGGAATCTGTCCTCAAAATAATAGAGCATTGCAACATGCAGTAAAAAGTACCTGCTTGCTCCTTACTCCAGGGATCTTCCAGCTGAGGCAGGAGCCTTCTGATTTGGGCCCAGGGTCAAGAGAACACAGATTCTACAGGAAACTCTAGGGGTGAAGTCCATCTGCCACCACTTAGGGACTCAGGGAAGAGTTCAGCAGCACATCCTGGTATGTGGTGCCACTTCCCACGCTCAGGGATTTGTGGCATAAAAGGTAAATCCTTTGCTGATGAGCAGCTAGCAGTGAGATGAGCATGGAGTTGCTATTCGGTACCCAGAAAAAGAAGTATTTAGTGACAGAGATGACTGCAAGTACTCCCCTTTTCCAGAAAAACCCTGTATCTTTGGTGACCTTGAAAAATTTCTTCTATTTCCCTTGTCACAACTGTGGGCTGTCTCTGTCTTTCCACAGGCTGTTTTTCCTCCAGTATGGTGGGAACCTGTGGTTTTTGCTTCAAAGACAAAAGCTACACATTCTCTGGCTTCTGAACCTGAGGGACTCTGGTTAATCACTGGTCAACTGCCAGCTCCACAAAATGTTTTTCTTCCTCCTGCTTCATTCACTACTGAAACTTTTCTGTCTCTCTTAGTCTTAAGAAGTGTTTGTAGACAAACTTCCTGAGGAGTGCTCCCCTTCTTCTACATTTTTACAGGATTAGTGGAGGAAAGAGGAGCACCTTGACCACAAAAAACAGAGAAACTGGGTTTTCAGCTAAATTCAGGCTGGAGTCCATGACCATCACTGCTGGTGCAATTCAGGCATTCTGAGTTCTCCCAGGCACCCTCCAAACACCTCAGTGCATTCCTGAGAGCTGTAATGTCCCCTGCTGTCTGTTAACTGGGGATTAAAGAGTAGCAGAGAGCCTCTCTCTCCCATGGATGAATAGCTAATTGAGGTACAACAGGTCAAATTAAGTGCTAAGGAGCTGTTCCCATGGGATAAACTTGAATGGTTTTTGCCATGCTGAGGGTGCAATTGCCGTGTTGCTGACCCCAACTGTAAGGCATGAGGACATTCATGAAGCAATAGCCAAGGGAAAAGCTGACCCACTGCAACCTGCAGCTCAGTCATGTTACACAGCATGAAAAAGCAGCAGTGGGTCCCAGACAGTCACTGGAGACACTGTCAGAGGCTCCTGAGGGGAGACACAGGTCATTTGCTCTTATGGTGAGTCCTGCTTAGTAAATGCTTGGGCATCATATACTGATTATCAAAACATAGTATTGCCTTCCCTATTTCTGCAGCTTTCCCTCTTGCAAACCCCACAGGAAAGAGTTCAGTGCACCCCATAAGCATCACCTTGGCACCCCATTTTCCTCTGAGCCTACCCATGGCAACACTGAGCACACCCATGCCAACACTGGCTGTGAAATATCTTAGGGACCAACACAACAGAAACTATAAATCTATTGTTAGATTCCAAGTCACGGCCCTGGGCCTTCTCTGTTTCTTTTTGTTTGTTCCTGTGCCTTGCCCAGAAAAGTTGTTTCAAAGCTTTGACAGTGTTTCAGTTGCACATGACTAGTATAAATATTTGGTTTAGGTGACAGAGACATGGTCTGTTACAGCTACACCATCCCCTAATTCAAGAATTGGAAATTCCTCTGTTTCAGGGAAAGCTGTGCCCTGCAAAAGCAGTCACCTGAATTGCCATCCCATGGCTTTTCTGAACAGGTGCCATGAGAGCTCCTGGAACAAGGAGAGGTTGCTTTGGGGGCTCCTCCTAAGGGTGCTCCCTACAGAAGGAAAACAGAGGCACCTTGGAGATTTTCCTTGGCTGTTTCAGGGATGTTGTGCCCACCCTCAGGCAGCTTAGGATTTTTCAAGCACACTAGAAGAATGGTTAAAAATACTTGCACTGCAATGGGGGCTTATGTGGAGCTTTGAGGAGTCAGTCAGACCTTTTAGGTCTCTGTCTCCATTTCTTCATGCATGGAAAAAGACGCTGGTGCAGCTCAAAGGAGCATTGCTCTGCTGTATAAATCTCTGCATGAAGCCAGTGCTGAACTCCTCTGGAGATGCAAGCTCCTTGCTACTCTGAGGGATTCCCAGAGGAAGAGATACTCTAAGCCAGGAGACATGTGGTGTGGGGGGAGAGCCAAGGACTCCCCAGTCACCCACAGACCCCTCCATGCAGGTTTCCTTTCTAGTTTCAGTGGAAGTGCAGAAGAGGAATTGGCATTAAAACCCAGTGTGCTAAAAGCCAAGTCACATTTTCTATCACCCTCAGACTGAGGATTGTTGTGACATGGAGAGTACTTAATGCATGCCCTTGTGTGCATGAGCACATTGTGAAGAAAACCAAAGCAGCCAAAGGGAGAGAGGCAGCAACTGGATATTGGCAAGACTGACTGAACTTTTCTTCAGCATCTCACCGTCTTTCTTCCTTGGTCTTCTTCCCCTGCCAGACTTTTCCTACTCTGTGCATGTCTGTGGTCCCATCAGCCATTAGAAGCACTACTTCTTCCTTAACAGGGGTAGCAGGGTTGGGCTGTAGCACCCATGTGCCCCTCCATTGCTGGTATTTGAACCTCAGCTCTTGCCCCATGTCAGTGCTCTTGTGTGCAATGGGCAGCAATTCCTCCCCATGGTCAGTGACAGTGACCTGCCACAACAATTCAAAAGATCCTGTCAGAGGCCATGGGCAGACTGACTTTTAAATTTATTTTGCTTTCCTTTCTCTCACCCTTATAGAGCAGAGTTTCTAGCACTCTCACTTGTCATTTTTTCCCTCTGCTTTCCTTCCAGGCTGCCTATTATTCAAGGAGGGACTTTAACATTCCTGACCCCCACCTTGGCAATGCTGTCTCTCCCCAACTGGAAGTGCCCTGCCTGGACAAACAATGCCACCCTGGTGAATGCCTCTTCACCAGAATTCATCCAAGTCTGGCAGACACGGATGCGAGAGGTATATTACATTTTCAGTGGCACCTGCTCTGTATCAGGGCTGTTTCTTTCAGTAAAGTGCCTGACCATATAATGGCCATCACAGCTGGAAAAACTTCTATTCCCAATGAACCTTGGCCCTCAAGCTGTTGCAGCTTTCTAAGCATCTATTCTCTATCAAAAAAAGTAGGTGCTTCACTGCTGCTGAACAGGGGACATGCAGACCTCCTCATGTGATTTATGGTCCCTGCAAAGTCTCCACTGGTCCAGTCAGATCCCTTCTCTATAAAGCAAGGTTAGCCCAAAAGAAGAAAGGGAGGGAAACTCTATAAAGCAAGGTTAGCCCAAAAGAAGAAAGGGAGGGAAAATATTTTCAAGGAAACAACCCTGTCTAAGCACAGGAAACCTAGTAAAAAAATGCAAGGCAAAACATACTGTAAATATTAAGGAAAAGGACATTCTTAGGTAATCAGAAGGGAGGGGGAAAAGTCAGGGATCTCACAGCCTTATTCTACATCAATTGCCTTTATCAGAGCAAGTGACCAAATTTGCCTCTGTGGATCCATTTTTGGTGTGTTTTCCAAACCCCTTGGGAAGTGTTGAAAGCTCACCAGGGGTTTGCTGTGCAGCACAGGTTGCTCTCTGCTGATACACAAAAATCTATCCCAAGGGCACTGCTGACGTCTCATTTCAGCCTGGGTCATTCACCCAGCCCCTGGGGCTGGGGGAGGAAGGTGCTCAGCACCACAGAGGTTGCAGCCTGGGCTTGTTACCAAATCTGAAAAGGCAGAGAGCAGCCTTGCCCCTGCCTGAAGCTGACACTGAGGTGAGCAGCATTTCAGAATGTAATTGCTGGCTCCTGGGCAGTGATTGTCAAACACTGGGAAGTTCAGGGTGATAAATGTGCTCCCAGAGTGAAACTGATACTCAGGGAAAAAAAAGAGGCTGTGATGAGTCACTTGCTTCAGCAGTGTGCTGAAGAGACCCAAGCCCTTCCCAAAAGGAAGATCAGTGGAGACCATGGCCCTGCTCCTGTTTTTGGGGCAAGAGCTTTTCCCCTGACTTGGGGAAGCAGGCAGGAGAGTGCAGGGCAGGTGATGCATGCTTGGTGGCCCAAGAGGACAGGGAGGAGGTGATCTCTGGAACAAAAGTCCATCGGCCAAGGGGGGAGTTGCTTTGCTGCTGCTTTGGTGGTCCTTCCCACATGTAATTCTTAGCCAGGTTTGTCAGCAGGAGGCCTCTATGCCACTCCGTCACTAGAGACTGAGCCTGGCTCTCATGCTGGATTTGCACTGACATGAAGAAAAGGCTCAACAGCTGGAGTCCCTTCCAACCTCTGGTTTTTTTTCCAGGTGCAAGGAACTATCATTGTAACTTCTTGCTTTCAAATCTTCGTTGGATTTTCTGGCCTGATTGGATTTCTGATGAGGTTCATTGGCCCCCTGACAATTGCCCCCACTATCACCTTGGTTGGACTACCTCTGTTTGAGTCAGCTGGAGATATGGCTGGGCAGCACTGGGGCATAGCATTCCTGTAAGTCTCACATCTCTGTGGGAAAGATGAGAGTACACAAATCACCTGCCTCTAATATGAAACCAAGTGTCACAGTCTGTAGCAGAGTTCCCCTGGGTTCAAGGTTTATGTGTTGAGCACCAACATGTGACAGGCTTGTGCAAGACAGCCATGTGACATAGTCATTCTCCTCCAATCCTCAGGAGGTTAAGCTCTCAGCAACAAAGCAGAACCCAAACATGAGTTAAAAATCCACTGATTTTTGTAAAAATACAAAGTCCATAGCTCAGTAGTGGTACAAGCCTTCCCATGTGTGTGCAGTCTCTGTCACAGTTGTCTACACAGACTGTCTTACACACCTGTTATTTAAGTTTAAAAGACATTCCTAAAATGACCAAGTTGAGCATTCAGGTATTCTATGCTGAAATAGCTGGTGCTTTATGTACTGTCTTCACATGAGTAGGAGGAATTGTTCCCTCCAGAGTCCTAAGGCTGCTGAGCACTTCTTTATGCAAATGGACAAAACGTGCACTCACAGTCTGTGTAGCGTTAGAAACCAAAAATGGAAACCAGTTCCTCCTCAGACTTTCTCCCTCCAGTCATCCAGTGCTTTGAATTGTGTATGGCATGGAGTGTCTTTGCAGAGAAGTGAGGACAGAGTTTTCTTTTCACTGTTGGAATTCTGCCTGTCCCTGACTACTGCACCTACAATTTGTCACCTTTTCACATGGGGAAAACTACCAGTTTTCCAGTGAAGTCAGTTCCAGCTGGTGCAATTGATTTCTCACCAAATCCTATCCAGATGAATTCACTCCATGTGTAAAATTTCAATTTGTTGTAAAATAATGAGGAGGCCTTCAGAGGCCTGGCTAACCCAGGAAATGTCTGTGGTCTTCTAGCAGCTCAGCAGTTGAAGTGGGATGCCCAGTCCCTGCCCTCTCTCCACATGTGGTAGCCTCCAGCTTCCTCTGGTTGGCCCCTCTGGGCAAAAGGCACATGGGGGGCAGGCTGTGAGTGCACCCAGATGTGCTGCTGTTCCAGATGTGTCCTACACAAGGGATGGGAGAGGAGCTGCAGTTACTTCCATTGTCACGAGGCCCAGGTGCTGCCAGGGACACAGGGGAACAGCCCTGCCATGGAGGGCCCCTCCTCAGCTCAGCCCTCGCAGACACAGAGCCATGCTCTCCCCTTCTTGCCTGGCTGGGAGGCCTCTGAGGGCACCATGTGCAGCCCCACAGTCCCAGCATGGGTTTTTCTTTCAAAACAGGGATTTGCACAGCCAAACCAAATCCTCTTCTTTTACTCTGTGTTACAGAAGCTTTTTGCCTTTTGAAGAACAAAACCTGAAATCAGGAAAGAATAAATCCTGTATTTCTAGTATATCTGAATTACACAGGCAGAACGTGAACCTTGCATGTCTGTCAGGTCTTTCTTTTACTTATGAGGCATTTTAAACCTTTCTGCAACAGTGTCATACTCACAGGTGCACTGCCTGGGGTGTCAGTCTTGAAACAATAAGGGTAAAAGAGTTATTTGCAAATATGCAGAGCTATCAGTAGATTGTGATGGAAAGTTTGTTCCATGTCTGGCTTGGTGGAATGGGGAGCCACCCTCTGCTGCAGAGAGCCTGTTTTCATGGGTCTTCCAGAGTCCTTAGTTCTTGGGTAGCAGGGGTTCACTTAGTGTGGGGACAGGTGGGCAGCTGGGCAACCCCTTTGTTTATGGTCTCATTTTCCCTCCTTCTAGGACTACTTTTTTCATAGTTTTGTTCTCTCAGTACTTGAAACACATTGCTGTGCCGCTGCCATCTTACCAGAGAGGCAAGAAATCCCACTCCTCTCCAGTCTACCTCTTCCAGATCTTCCCGGTACGTTGGGGTTCCTGGATACCAGGGAATTGTGACAGGGACTGGCTTCACCCACCCTGGGCTGCCTGGGCTCTTTCCACTCATGTCCAGATGAGTGAGTGCTTCCCAGCTGAGCCTGTGTGGCAAGGGGCAGAGAGGAAAAAGCTCCCCATGGCCCTGATTATTGGGAGGGAGGGAGAGAAGAAGAGAGGGCCACCAGGAGCTCCTGCTGCCTCTTTGCCTCCCGTCCGTGTGCAGGGAGAAGGGTCGGGCGGGGACACATTGTCCACCGCAGCCGTGCTGAGGACACAGCCATACCCTAACCAGCCGCCACTACTGCTTGTGATGGGCAGGTGCTGCTGGGGCTCTCGCTGAGCTGGCTGCTGTGCTACTTGCTGACAGTGACCGGCGTCCTCCCTGCGGCCCCCAGCGCCTACGGCCACCTGGCCCGGACAGACAGCCGCGGGGACGTTCTGTCACGGGCTCCCTGGTTCCGCCTGCCTTACCCAGGTACCGCCGCCTGCCCTTCCCCATCCTGCCTGCTCCTGCCTCCACCTCCACTTACCAGGAGGAGAGGACATGTCAAAAATCAGGCGAACAGCCACAGTTCAGAACACAGTTCCTGCTGTCCTTCCTCCCCCGGGGCAGATTTCAGGGCAAATGAAACCTTGACATTCCACCTGAACCGAGCTCTTTACTTGCAGGCCAGTGGGGAACGCCAACGGTGAGCCTGGCCGGGATCTTTGGCATCCTGGCCGGGGTGATTTCCTCCATGCTGGAGTCGGTGGGGGATTACTACGCCTGTGCCCGCCTGTGCGGGGCCCCGCCGCCGCCGGAGCACGCCATCAGCCGCGGCATCGGCGTGGAGGGCATCGGCTGCCTGCTGGCCGGGGCCTGGGGCACGGGCAGCGGCACCACGTCCTACAGCGAGAACGTGGGAGTCCTGGGCATCACCAAGGTGAGCCTGGCCGCACGGCGGTGCCTCCCGCAGGGCTCCCCCGCGGGGTGTGCACATGGCTGTGTGCTGGGCCTGGGCAGTGAGATCAGGCCGCCTCCCCAAAGTTTTATAACTTATGTATTGTCGGAGTGTCGGGGGGCAGGACGGTCGGGATGGACGGAGACGAGAGATCTCTGCAGCTAGGTTGTGGAACTTGGGGTTTATTGCAAAGGGCCTGAGTGCAGGGCCCTGCTGGGAGCTGCCAGCTGCGGCTCAGAACAGGCCCGAGAGAAGAGAGGGGTAGAGAGGGTGGGAGAGAGTAAGGGAGTAAAAAAGGTAAGAGCATTAAAGGGTAAGAGAGTAAAAGGGTAAGAGAGTGAGATTCTTCTTACAATACAATAAATCTTCTTCTGTGTTGAATATTCTAATTCTCACTGACTAATTTAGTACAATATACAAGTCTTACAGCATTTACATACAGCCTATAAGAATCATTACATTACTATACTGTGTTACATTTTAACACCCTGGACTCCTTGGACCCCTTCTGCCAAGCCAGTAGGGTCTGCTCTTACCCTTGGACCTGCCTGCAAGCAGAGGGTCTTGTTTCATCAAAAGGGGATTACCTTCAGTCTGGCCATACCATTGTTTTCCAGTTGTTCAGTAACTGAGGTATCTCAAAGCTTGCTTTCATTTCAATCTTGCTTATAGTTTCTATATTCTCAAAATCTTTTGCCAGACAATCATGTTTATAAGGCTTTCCTGTTTCATCTTCCCCAACAATATATAACTTAGAACATGGGAAAATTGTGCCTTGGCACGTTGGTGACCAGCTCAGCAGCACTACAAATGACTTAAGAGAGGTGGGCAGTGCTTCCCTTTCTCTGCCTCTGGCCTGCATAGGGAATTAGTGCACCCACTCAGATACCTGGCCTAGGTAAGGCTGGAGAGACAATGCCACATCTGAGCTAACCCATATGGACATGGAGAGGGAGAGGAGAGAAAGGGAAAGGGTGAATATTAATAGGGCTTCAAATTCCACAACTTCTATAACCCAAGGATGGCAATCATGTGAAAGGTAGACTGTTTCTTCAGGGTTACAAAATGTGATTGCAAAGGTTTGTGTGTGAGTCCCTTGAGTATATTAATTGCACTTATCAGGGAAAGAAATTTCCAGAGATAAGCTTGACATTCAGATCAAAGATTTTCACTAAGCTTTGCAGCCATAGGATAGGCTGACAGACATTTAGGCTAACTGGACAACGTTTTCAAATCATTGCCAAATAAGCAACGATAAGCCAGAAGAGTTGTGAGTCAGTAAATAAATCCTTACAGCTTCCACTCTATAATATTGCTTATTTCACTGGATTTCATAAACCTCACGATAAGCATTTTTCACACATGGCAGTGTTAGTGTCTGACTGAGGCGGCTGCCTCGAGCACCAAGGGCTGTCTGGATGTCTGCATGGAGTCCAGTTCAGCCCATCACCACGTGTGCATTGTCACTAGGGAGTCTGTGCATACAAACCATCTACCTGAGCCAGCTCTTCCTGATGTGCAGTTTGCTGCGTGCTTGTATGTATGGGATGCTGCCCAAATTCATAATTACCAGATTACAGGACATGTATTCTCACAATGTATGCCAAGTCCTCCAGGAGGACATGCCATCCTTGCTGATTCAGGAGAGGTATTTCCCTTGGATCCCACCTCTGCTGAAAACAGAGTGTCATCTCAGTCAATTGAAATCAGTGTAAACACCCTGGCTGGGACAGATGGGGGTGCTGAGAGCACAAGGCAGATTTAATTTCTTTTTGTATGTGGGAAACACATTCTTCCATAACAAATGGAAACACAAGGGACTTGTTTCCTCTCTTAAACACAGATGTCCAGCACCACTGGAGAAGTCTTTGGAGATCTCAGATACATACAGGGGCTGACAGATAAGGCAAGGAGAAGCTGCCAGAAGCTGCCAAAATTCAACATCTTGCATGGCACCAGGCACCAATATTTAAACTGCTTGATCAGGCCCAGTATGCCAGTACTGAGAACTCCTTTCCAAGAAAAGGAGGATTTTAAAGAGAGATAAAGGCCTGAGAATCACCACATGTTGTGGGGAACCCTGCAGTTTCTTCAGCCTTAAGAAAGAGAACTGATTTTATCATTTTCCTGACATAATTGAAGCAAACTCCAAACTAGTGGCTTTAGCAGAATATGGTCACAGTGCTGTCACTGGATTAGGTCTTTTGCTTTTAGGGCCAACTCCATATACTTGATAATTCAACATTTTAGCAAATTGAGACTTTGAATCTTTGTTCTAATCCTGAACAAATAGATCTGTTGACTTTTATTAACTAACATTTAGATGGTAATAGTGTCCCAAGAGTCAGCCAGAGTATAAAAAGCAATGAAGCACCTGAAGGCAATGCATGATTTTTTTTGAAACTCCACGCCAAATCTTTTTTATTTATCTTTCACAATCAAGAAAGACTTAAAATATTTTAAATCGACATATTTAAGAAATACTTAAAAAGAGACACTATTAGTGACTGAGAATGTTTTTGTTGAAAGCATTCACAAAAAGCCTGTCTTGTAATTAGACATTCTTCAGATATTTGAAGGGAGGGATTAAAATATTAAATAAATTATAAAATGTTTGCAGAGGATTACAGAGCTGCCCTGACACAAATATTGTAAGTTTAGCATGATTCTTTGGCAGTCCAAGTTTTGGTGTGGGCAAGGCTTATCTTGACTTGGAAGTTTAAGGAATACTGCTGCTTTCCTTTCACTTTCTATATAAATGTCTCTTTCAACCCTTTGTTTGGCAGATACTTTTTCTTTCCTATTCATATGCTCTAACAGGTCTGAATAAAGGGCATGGCTTGGTCCTTCAGCCCATCTTTTTTGTAGTACTTAACCCAGAAAAGGCCTGGGGGAAGAAATGAGAAAAAAATGGTTTTACTGAAGATAGATGGGTGATGAGAGATAGGGACAGAGAAAAAGACTTCCTCACTTCTTATTTTTTGACCATAGAAAGGATAGATCAGATCCCAGAGCTTAGGATGGAGCAGCCAGCCAGCTCTGGTCTCTGAAGGGAATGGAGGGATCATTGTGGGATACCTCATTGAAAGCCACTTCTGGATGTCAGTCCAAACCCTGGCAGAAGGATTGTCCAGTGGACTGGCTGGGGCGTTGCAGTGCCAGGCTTGTATGTATGCCAAGATACTTCTAGGCTAAAGCAAGAAAAAGTGGGTATTACTATGCTCTTAATTATTATTGTTTTTTAAATTTCAGTTTAATAGCAAACTGTTGAAGTTCTGTCAGTAGTAGGAGAGAGGATAACACGAGTAAATAGGTGCGGTGCTTTCAGAGTGCCTTATGTGATAAATATCTATGGTGCACAGACACTGATGCTTCCCATTCAGTGTCAGCATCCCAGCTCACAGCACCTGTCCCTGAACATGCCATGCAGTGCTAGGGCCAGAGCAGCAGCACCTACCTGACAGGCTGGCTCTGGAGCCTGCCCCCTGGCCTTCCTCTGCCTCATGACTGCCTCCTCTTCCTCTTGCTGCAGGTGGGGAGCCGAGTGGTGATCATTGCTGGTGCCTGTGCCATGCTCCTGAGCGGCATCTTGGGGAAGGTTGGGGCCATGCTGGCCAGCATTCCCATCCCTGTGATTGGAGGCATGTTCCTCGTGATGTTCGGCGTTATCGTGGCCGTGGGCATTTCCAGTTTGCAGGTAAAGCTGTGTGAGCACTGCTGCCTCCCTGGCGAAGGAGACTTCATTTCATTGAAACAGAGAATCATAGAATAAGCTCAGCTGGAAAGGACCCATCAAGACCATTAAGTCCAACTGCTGGCCCTGAGCAGGACACCCCAAGAGTCACACCATGTGCCTGAGAACATTGTTCAAACACTTCCTGAGCTCTGTCAGGCTGGTGCTGTGGCCATTTCCCTGGGGAGCTGTTCCAGTGCCCAATAACCCTCTGGGTGAAAAGCTTCTTCCTGATACCCAACCTAAATCTCCCCTGACTCAGCTCCATGCCATTTTCTGTCACAGGTCATGAGATTTAAGAGATGAGTACTTGCCCCTCTGCTTCCCCTCATGTTGCAGACTGCAGTGAGGCCTCTCCTCAGTCTCCTCTTCTCCAGACTGAACAGGCCAAGTGACCTCAGCTGCTCCTCATACAGCTTCCCCTCCAGACCCTTCACCATCCTCGTGGCCCTCCTTTGGACACTCACTAATCACTTTATATCTTATATTGTGGTGCCCAAAACTGCACACAGCACCCTCAGTTTGAAGTCAGATTCTTACAGAGTGTGTCAGCTATAACCACACTGCAGCAAATGCAAACATTTATGTTTGTAATTCCTCAGGTAAAGATAAGGGGCTGTACCCAGAGGGGCTGAATCCCAGAGGGCTCACTGGCATGGGCAGGGCTGGCTGGCACTGGGGACTGCAGGAACACAAATCCCCCAGCAGCACCAGGGCTGGGTCCATTCCTGATTCCAGTGTTTGCATCCCACCATGTCTCATGAACACAACAGTAATCCAGAGTTTTGTGCATTTGTACATTTCAATGTATGAAATTTCTCTGTGCAGTATACAGATATGAACTCCTCAAGAAACATCTTTATCTTTGGATTTTCTCTATTTGCTGGCCTCACAATTCCCAACTGGGCAAGCAAAAATAGTGCTCTGCTGAAAACAGGTAAGAAATTACATCAGAAGAATTTTCTGCAGCATGAAATGGAAGGAAAGGCTGACCAGAGAAATCTTTTAAAATAGTTTTTTCCTTATAAAATGCTGAAATCTGTGCTTTGACTGTTGCCTGTTTCTTTCTGAGGGCTATTTTTGCCTTTTGCCCTGGATGCATAGATCTGGTGCAGAAATCTCTGCTTTTGGTCAGTGACTGAGTTGTCAATGACTGAGGCTTTCTTATGTGCTCATACACAATGCAATGCTGTGCTTTCAAAATGCAAGAGCATACCCCTCTACTAAATTCCATCAAGTTCACTTTATTGAAATTTTCAGTTCTCCAGCAGCTGGCCCTTCACTGTGTCTTGTGTGACTGATGTCTTCATCACAGAGGCCAGAGTGTCCTCTCCTAAAGCATACATGGTGTGCTGGGTGGGCCCACAAACCCCATGCTCTGTAGATGTCCTGTCAGATGCTCAGTGCCACTGGGCTTTGCTCATGGCCATCACCCCTCAAGGGGAGACATCACACCTGATGAGCTTGTGCTGAAATCCCATGCTAAATATACTCACATTTCTTTGGGAACTGAAGCTCGTGCTCTGTAGGGAGCTGTTAGGTGTTGTGCAGGTGCTGAATGTGTTTGGAGCAGAAGGTGACTTTTTCTCAGACAGTGCTGGGGTCTGCACTGTTCATAAGCTCTCAGTGTATTTATAATGAGCCATTTCCTGCCCACTGTGAGTCTGTGAATAATCATGTAGAATAAAACTGTAGGTCTGAAACTGGCTGTGAGATCAGTCTCCCTTCCACTCCAAATCTTACACTCTGCTTTGGATTTGCAAGTCTCATCCAAGCAAGCCTAGTCCAAGCAAGCATGCAGCTTGCAGCCTCTTGGCACCAGAAATGTTGCTGGTAAAACAGGTAAAATGCTCTTCCTACACCACGATCCAAAGGTTTTTATTTTTTTGCTAGGAATCATCCAGCTTGACCAAGTGATCCTGGTGCTTCTCACCACTGGCATGTTTGTGGGTGGATTTCTGGCATTTATCCTGGATAACACCATTCCAGGTAAGATTTGCTGAAATGAGCTGGTAGTTTGTGCCTGTCCAAGGGTTTGTTCCCTGGTACTTTTTATTTTCATGACTCCTGTGGAAAGGAGTTGTGTTGGCAACCATGAAACACCGTGTGACTGCACTCCTCCCAGAGAAGGGTGAGGAACAGGAGACATCACTGAAATGGTCTCTGGCTGGAAAACAGCAGCTTATCAAAAATAAAAGAATTTGTCAGGAAGAACCCAGGCTGAAGAAAAGGTTTATTTGGCAAACATCTTTCAGGGAACATGCCTGCCTAAAACCATATTGCTAGTTAAAAGGAGAGAGGAAAGCAGCTGTAAGAAGTGGAAGGAGCCAACGTGTGCCAGCATGGGAGCTGCTAAAACTGAAGCTGAACTAAAGCCACAGAAGTGGAAAGCAGTAGGAAAGGCTGGTGCTGGCCCTCACAGGCAGCAAAGAACCTTGGATTTTCATCTAGCATGGGGAGGGAGGGCATAAGAATAGGAGAGGAAACCCTCTTTTCTGCTGCAGGAGAAGAGCAGGAAGAAAGGATGCTCTTTTCTGTAAGATTCTGTTACTGTCTGAGGCTTCTCAGAAAGCCAGTCTCCTTTGGCTCATTAATTTTCCTGCAGCCTTCAATCATCAGCTCCTCTGGGCAGAATTTACAGGTAGGTACTCCCTTTCCCAAGAGGTTCTTTGCTGCCACAGCAGTTACAGGCACTTAGGAATTCCTTTGGCTAGGGTAAATACCTGTGACTGAATAGTAACTGCTGCTCTGAAGTGTCTGTCTGGGCAGTTAACATCCAGCCTTGCTTTCCCAGCACTGCATGAACCTCCCCTTTGAACAGTTCTTGGATCTTCTGTGGCAGGTGAAAACTTCTTGGTATACATGATTCCCATGGAAAGCATGGAGAAGGCTGCTTATCTGGAAGCTGTTGCAGGAAAAGGGGTATTGTCTGGAAGCTCATTAGTGAATATTTATAGAGCTCTTTGGAGCTGGAAGGGTTTAAGTAGAAGGGATTTGTATTTTGTGCTGGGTCTGCTGGGATTTGAGCAGTGGGTGTGAGGCACACAAAGCAGCCCTGCAGTTTTAAACAAAACAACCTCACTTTGCTCTTGCAGGAACACAGGAGGAGCGGGGGCTCCTGGCATGGAAGCAAAGCCACAAGGGAGGGATGGAGAGCTCTCAGCTCATTTCCAAGGTCTATGATCTTCCCTTTGGCATAGGCACCAGATACTGCAATGTCTCCTGGTTTCGCTATCTCCCTGCTTGCCCCAGAAAACTGTCTTGTGACAAGAGAATGGATGAACTGAAGGCTGCTAGGCAGAAAACCAGTGTTGAAACAAGCTTAGAAAGAAACTCTGAGGTTGGTGCTGATACACCAATCAGCACCAATTGGGGCTGATACAAGGATATAAGCACCTCGCCTGCAAGTGAACTCGTCCTAGAAACAGAGGTCTGAAAGTGTGTCTGCAGCCCCCATCGCCTGAGCATGAGCTGGCAGCTGTTAGAGGGGGGAGCAGGAAAAGGATAATGTCTTCTTCTTCCCAGCTCTGCTGACTGCACCATTGATAGCCTTGAGGAAGTCATTTTTTCCTTCTCCCTCCCTGCCTGCTCACTTGTAGGAAGAACCTGATCCCTCCTCAGGGAACACCAAAGCCCAAGAAATGCCTAGGAAAGGTTTTCTGTTTCCTTCTTGCACTGACCCTTGGGCACCCTAAGGGGCAGCTGCTCAGCTCAAGCAGGAGGGCTTCTTGTCCCCTGATGTGGCAGCTGAAGGAGCTTCCCTGACATGGGCCCTGCACCTCTCTCAGGCATCCCTTGGGTTGGGTTAATCCCCAGCACCTTAAAGCACCACCCACCTCTCACCTTGTGCTGTATACCTCATCCTGGCCAAGGGGAAGGAGCGGGTGCCTCTAGGTCATGATTCATCTCATTCCAAATTCCCATCATTTAGCCAGTCAAATGAATGTTGTTGTAAGAGAGGCATCTAAAGTTAATGGGATGGATTGTCTTCTGAACCTGTCTCTTCTGCCTCAGACCACAGAGGGAGTCTAGAGACCTTAGTTAGGTTCTTAACCTAACAGAATAAACCAGCCTTACTGAAATGTATCCCACCTTTGGAGTGCTGGGAGGAGTCTCAGGAGAAACAGGCTGGGCAGCCAGCCTTACAAAGATGAAGGAATCCTCATCAAATATAATGGAGAAAGCACTTCTGCTCACAATCTTACACATCCCTATGCTGCTGCTGTGTCCTGTGTACCCTTGCTGTACCTGTTTGGTCTAGTGTGGTGAAAAGCACTTCTCTGGAAAACAGGTGTGCAGGTTATTGCTCCTATTCCCTATTAGCCTCAACCTGTAGGGCCACATGCAATGTGATCACATGTGGTCCTGTGGTTCCTGGTGCTGTGTAATAAAATTATTGCTGTAGCATAAGTTTGTGTTTCCTTCATTGAGATTAATACTTGTTTTTTGCAAGTATAATAAATAATAACACGTACATTGTAATGGTATTTCTCAGGGTGGTTGCTGGAGCAAGTGGCAGGTGGTATTTAAAGAATCATTTGCAGGTATTCAAAGAATCACTGCACTCCTGTGAACTGTGATCATGCAAGAGAAGGGATCAAAGTAATGTGTTCTTCATCTTCCCCTTAATGTCATCACAATGCTTCTAGTCTCAAAGCAATGCCAGCATGTCTAAATGAAGCACACTGGGAAGGCCAGGGAACAGCAAGGCTGCACCCTGGAGAACTCTGAAGATCCCTTAAACCCAAACAGGACCCCTGTAACCCCACTTTCAGACACAGCAGTGTGACAAACATTCATCTGGAGGTGCTACCACACCCTCAACTGCAGGGACAGAAAGCACTCTGGTGTTTATTCCTCCTTTGTACTTCAGTACTCAGCTCCGTGGTTTTGCCTGAATGTATCATGCTTTTATGCACCAAGGCAATGCTGGGCCACAGTCCAGGCCTCTTGGACTCAGTCTAAAAGTTGGCTGCTGAAGTTGCACAGCTAGGCACAGCAGCTTTAGTTTAGGTTTTAAAATAAAACTTCCATCCTTTCTGTTTGTGATGGCTGGTGGCATGACCTCAACATAACCACTATCAGAATACAGTTGTTCAAGTCTGCAGAGAGCCTTTAATGATAACTCAGAGATGTGAAGGACTTTATTCAATTTCACAGCCCTTTTAATTCCAAGACACTATCTGAGCAGCACTACTCATCCAAGAATTAGATGTGGAAGAAGAGCACAGGGCTGATCACTCAGCTTTACACACTTCACAAAAGTAAATAATCCAAAGTGTATTACTGTGCCCGCACTTTTTTGGGTGACTGGGGAGTGGGTGCTCACTGCTGCTGTCCTCATAAAGAGACAGAAGAGCCTCATTCCACTCTCTGTGAGGAAATCCCTCTTTCCTTATGAGCCCAAGATGAAAAATTGCACCAGAAAAATAATTACTGCCAGGAGGTGACTTTTGCAGGGTGCAGTTTGAGACCTGCATCCTGTGGGAGTGTGCAGACTGCCACTGATCTGGCCTCCCTGCTGCTCTTCCCACACCTTATGCTAGGCAAGGTCACATAACTGTACATGCCTCCATTTCTTTGTGAAGCAAGGCTGAACATTAAATAGCAATGGGTAAAAACATATATTAATAAATAGCTAAGACCCTTAAAACCTTTAAAAATTATAAATTACTCAACTGATATATCAAGAATTACTAATGAGGGAAGGAGAAGTCAATGATAACAAACCAACACAGTGTCTCCACACTCTGCTGAGAGAGGCAGCTCACTGAGAGAGGTGAGGCTCCTCCCATGCCTGGTGTACCTGGCAGGGCTTGGCAAAACATTGCTGGAGACACTGCTTAGAAATCTTCATCATCGAAGGTCTCCGTGCACCGCAGCATCACGGTCTCATGATCATAGTGAAGGTCTTCTTCCTGAAAGCCCCCCCAAAGTCAAGCAGGATTAAAAACCAGAGGAGTTCATTGAATTTCAAATCTACAGTGAGTTGGTCAAGAGCTGATGTACCAGAAAATGCAGCATGAGCCCTCCCTCCTCTCTGAATCAGCCACCAGCACTTGATGAGTTCCTGAGGTGCCTGATGAAAAAAGGCTCAAATTTTCTGCCAATTTCTTTCTAAAATCCCTGAGCTCCACTCTGTGTCTATTTACATCATCTAGACAGCTGTTACTGACTGTGGTAGCAAGTTTGTCACATAACAGGCTCTGAAGGTATGACAGCTTCTTTGAGGCCTTAACTTCTACCCACTTCAGGCTTTGCTCCACTTTTAGCAACAGAAGGAAAGGGTCTTCTCTTTCACCAGTTTACAGAGAACAAGTGGCTCTTGAGAAATCAAAGTCTGGAAGATAAAAGTATTCATGCCTGCAGTCCATCTAGTCCACCTTCTGCATTGATGCAAGACTCTTCAGTGAAATACTGCTTTTAAAAATAGGTGTTGTTTGAAAGTGTATAGCTTAAGAAGCACAAAATACCACTTGCTTGTCAAGGGACTCATCTAAAATCCATAATTTTAAAAGAAAGTGTGCCTTTGAAGACACAAAGGTGCTCAGTACTATTTAGAAAAAAAACCCCACTGTGTTTCATTTAGGTAAAACCTTTGGATCTCAGTCTAAATTAACTCTTTACTGCCTTTGCTGCTAAGCTTCTCTTATGATGTGACCTTAAAACAACAGCTCTTGAAAAATTACAAGATTGCTTAACTAATCTCATGCTCAGAAATATTTCTCTATCATATACTGTAGAAGCATGTTCCTGTTCTCATTTTGGGGTCCCTGCCCTTTTAAGAGTTCTCCCTTTCCTTGTCCAAATTATTTCCCCTCTCCTCTTGTGTGAGTCTTTCTGAAGCTTTTTATTCCAGTGGGGTGCAAGCCCCTGGCAGCCTTGAGAGCCAGGGCAGCGGCTCAGGAGGAGCTGTGCTCAGTAGCTGTGACCATCCACAGTCCAACAGCAGGAGCTGCAGTTTGTACCTGCACAGTTAACCAGAAATGACAGAACATGGCAGTGCCATGAATGACCAGCAATAAAATCCATCACCTCATCGGCTCTGCAGGTGAAAGGAAAGGAGACCATGGGCTGCCTTTTGTATTTCAGTGGGGTCCCATCACATGCCTTACCTTGGTACTTACTGTACTTGCTACCCACCTCTGTATCTCCTACAAGGTGTGTGCACAGTGTACTGGGACACTGCTTTATCCTTGAGATAATTTGTGCCAGCACTGCCCAAACTCCTGTGCTAGCATGGCACCAGCACAGGGAAGGGGAATGGTCTGCAGAGGTTCAGTCGGGTAAGGGAAGCAGGACGGGTTCCTTTCCCTGTCAAGTCCAGCAGTCTCTGATGCTCTGAGCAGCCCAATTTCTGGGGGAAGGTGAGTAGCCTATACTGATCTCTCTGCTGCTGCCTGAGTTGGTGTGTTTCAAGCTAGCTGGAACATCTTCTATCCCTGCTCTGCAACCACTTTCATAACTGTCTCAATCTGTTTGCTTTGAGATGGATCCGAATTTCTGCTCTCAAAACAAAAAATAGCTTGTCAGTCACATTTTCCTTTTTCTACTCTTTTGCCTCTTGGCAGCACTGTCTAGATGTGTTGTTCTGCACTCTTAATCAAAACCGATTGTGACCTTCATATTATCTGGGTGATTTCTGCTCAAATTCCCTTTTTATTGTCTTATCACAGATAACTAAAAGTTCCTGTGTAAAAGAACCCTTTGCAGCTTTTTATTTCCTTTTAGATCTACATAGTACAGTCAACTGCCAATTTCCAGTACTTTGGGCTCTTTTGGTGCTTGCCTTCCCATCGCTCCCAGTCTTATTTTGAATTTTCCTCTTTAAACCTTGAAAGAGACACTACCTGTTCCCATACCACCTCATCTGGGAGCTGTGACATGGACTGGGGCTCACACATAACCAGGCAGCCCCAAGCAGAAGGACAAGATGAGACTATGCCAGGCATGACACTCACAAAAGAAATTTAAAACCAGAAAATGCCATATCTTGCCTAAAGCTTTTCTTTCTTTTCTAGGCCTGCTGAGTTCATATTCATTTACTTAAACACAAGAAGAGCTCTGCTCTTACACAGAACATAGCTAGTCACAGACCAAAGGGCTGTGGAGATCAGTGTCTGGTCTCTGACAACAGCCAGCAGGGGAAGTTTTGAAAAAAGTGCAAGAATTGGGCACACAGTGTGCTTGGTTTTACAATAAAACACTTGTACACTATAGCAAACTGTGCTGTGAGGCCCTCCTGCACTGGGTATTGAACCTGGACCTTCAGATTTAGTAATTGCCCATGGATTGATGACCCTGGAGTCTAAATGTGGTAATCTGTATGTGCAAATAGTTTTAATATGTTGTTTGTTCATTTTATTTAGTGCTTTCTAGTTCTTCTAGTATTAGACACAATGAGTAATCATTCTGTGTACTGCATCCACACCATGTACGAACAAAATAATCTTGCAGTACCCCTCAGTCTTTTTTTTTTGTAGAAAAGTCCTACTCTTGACAGTATTCAATGCCTTTTCCTGAGCTTGCTGCCATTCTCTGCACCTTCTCTAGTGCTACTCTCTCCAGGATGGGGAACCAAAGGGCACACAGCAGTCTCTCTGTGACAGGTTCAGACAGTGGTGCAACATCAGTTGCTGCTTTGTTTTCTGTCTCAACTACCCCTCATCACAAACCTTCTATTTTCCTTCAAAGGAGCATCTGTTCAGGTACCAAAGACCAGGTGGGAACTGGGCAATAGAAACCAACAAACCAATGGCTGCTGTGGAGCTACCACTGACTCTGAACCAGAACAAGCTCTGCCCTTTCAGTTCTTTACCCAAGTGCAAGCTCTGAGCCACCTCCATGGCAGGGAGACAAGAAGGGGAGGAAGAACAATGCAAACACAAAGACTTCTGGCTCAGCAAACCTGCAACAGTAGGCTGAAGTTAAGGGGAATCTCGGGAGCTTTTCATCAGCTCTTTCATGAACACGAATATCCTGCTTCTAGGGCCTGCCAGTGGAGGGCTCAGGGCAGGGAGCCTGGCTCCCAGACAAGCAGGAGGTGGCTCTACTGAGCTCAGAATGAAGCAGCTGGGGGTTGCTGGAGAGCTGGAAAGTGAGCTTTGCCTGCTCAGAGGAGATCACTCAAGCTTTTCACAAGGAACTTTCATGCAAACAATAATAATAATAATAATAATTTACAATTCCTCATGTCATTTGCCATTTTGAATAATATTCAAAGCAGTGCTCACTCACACTTAACCTCTTACAAAGGCAATCCTACTGGCCTTTTGGAATGACACATCTAAAATGGTGAACCCCAAGTTCTTTTTGGAATCATTCTGGACAATATGACCAGAAACACTGAATACAAAAATTCCTTTCTGACATAGCTCCTGAAATACATTGCTCTGAAATTCACTGCTCCTTCTGGAAGGAATCCTTTGGCAAGGCTTACCTGGCAAAACTGTGTATTAGTGAAGAAGAGGTGTTTTAGGAAGTCAGTGACCTGCACATAGAGTCTCTGGTGATCCTCTGGATTTTCAGAAGTGCAGCTTGCAAATGCTGAACTGAAAATGGAATTGGATACTGTATTTAATTTTCTGTTCTGTTATCCTTACTTTCTCTCCTCCATCTTTTACTTATAAATAAAAAAAAATTCAAACTGTTTTCAAGATGGTTCTGATATTAAAGACAATAGCAAGACAGGGAGGAGTTGTGATGGATGCATTGATGAGATAGTGTTTGCCCAGTGCAAGGCAGATATGTAAGAACAGAGAACAGAAATACAAGAAATGGGTGTCACAAGAAGGAGATCTGCTGACACATTACAGCATGGTAACACTGTTTTGGGCAAAAGCAAATATCCATGTAAAACAGCCAGCAACAATGGTTATTTGGGAGTGTATTTGGTAGGGTTGTTCAGAGGAACAGCTCTGACTTCTGTAAAGTTTTTGAGTGAATGCAATAAGGTGTGATGATGAAATGACATGTTAGCTATAACTGGCAGGTGTGTTCTCAGGTAACTGTGGCACAAAGCTAAGCTTTTCATTCTAGACCTCACCTCTGTATTCTTCCTGGGATTTTACAAAGTTCTGCCATCACAGCTCTGTCCAGAATTACAAGGTGCAGAACAACAGGCAAGAAAGAGAAAACAAATGTTGACTATTGAAAAACCAAACTGATTTGGGACCTAAAACAGATTTAAAAGATTATAGCAATACTTTGCAGTATTAAGGAATACTTAATCTTATTTTAAAAGCAAATGGAAATTGTGACCTAATAAATGTTATTTAATAAATAAATATTTATTAAGGTTTTTTATCCCTTCAAGTATATTTTGATAATCAGCCAAAACAACCTTATTTTAATTTATTCCCTTCTGGAAGTGCAATCTGGAATGGTGGTGAAAGGAAGAGATTCACATTTAATATCACTCTAAATGTTGAAAAATAAGTAGAAAATGGGATTAAACCCCCACAGATTAAAAACATTATTTGCAAAGAGAAACAATCTTAAAAAAGACTAAGTAGCAAGAATACATAAAAGATGAATCATCATGTGATTTTCCTCTTGAGGAAAACAATGCTTTTCTTTCTTTGGTCTACTGGGAAAAATCAAAGGCAGTGCCAGCTTTGTATCTGACATGTTCTCTTCTAGGTCACTCATCTGAACTGAAGAGGAAGGAGATGTTATTATTTAAAAGGTTCTGTGTTTCTTTGGTGTTACTGTTCTGGTCAACCACACTTTAACCTTATCACCTCCATGTGACTGAATTAGGGTAAGAGAAGGGAGAAAATGTTGAAAAATTATCATTTTTGTTTCATTAAATGAGAGTATGGCTTATGATTAACTGATTTATTAGGGAATGCCTCTTGGTCCTCACAGGCCTGGTAAGTGAGAGAGAAAAAGAAAACATTACAAGTATTGTAAACTGAAAAGACAGAGAGCTGTGCAGAGTGGCAAGGAAAATCAGAAGGACCCCAGTTATCCTGAAGTGATGGGGCTCTCAGTAAGTGATTGTTACCGATTCTGCTGTAAATGACCATTAGTTGTTTCACTTTTTCCCCTTAGAAGGAAGTATTATTGTGAGCACAGCTGCTGGAGGCTGCTATTCTGACCATTTATTAAAAAAGCTGTTGTCCTACTCCACAGAGCACTTGCCATGGACTGCTGACAGTGGGCTATGAATGTATTGTGTCTGCCAAAAGGGGTGTTTGTAATTTACCTCTGGCTGGACAATCCCTGAGCCTTGCTTCTGTCAAGGAAACCAGCAGCAACATCAAATGCATCTTCAAACATCACCTAGCAGAGAAATTACTTCAGATGTCAGCATATCCAGCCACCTAAAAAGGTTTACCTAGGGCATAATTTTTAATAATGAAATCTTTAAAAGCATGATATTCTTTCTTTACATTTAACAGGTATGGTTACAGCTAGAGTAAACCAAGAGATTTTGTGGAGGCAGGAATAATGTGGAATAACTGTATTTCATGGCTAGGAGCACAAGGTCAGTCCACTCCCTTAAGCCTGTGCTTCAACCTCTAGGAATTAGACTTCACATTACATCTCCAAAAAAAAAAAATCAGTGAAAACCATGAATTGTATCAGTGCCTTAGAGACTCAACTGTGGACTGCTGCTTATGGCTGGAGATCTCAGTCTCTCCAAAACTGACTCCAGTCAGACAAAGGAGTTTGGATGCTCCTTATGCCAGACCACTAAAGTCATTAGTTCACTCTGCCATAATGCAGCTCACACACTCTCTGTGCCAGAAATCCCATACAGGGAACATTCCATGACATTTCCTGAGGCAATGAGCAATATCAGTTGTGTCCTGTGACTCAAAAAGAACATTCCAATGCCATTTACTTACATGCTAAACATCTGTCCCTTCCTTCCAGCTAATGAAATTACACATACCTCTTTGAGCAGCTACTTACTCCAGCAATCACTGCTCCAGGAACCATTGATAGAACTGGCTGTTATTTACTCAGTCTCTTATTAATAAATGCTCTGGTCTACTCAGTCACTGACTTCTTGGCTCTGCAGAGGTGCATGGTACAGGCAGTCATTGGCCCTGTACCACTGGCACTGGTCTAAAAATACTTTCTCTTTGCTACCAAGTGCTTTGATGAAAAAATCCCACCCAACCCAAAATACAGGAGGCTTTGGCAAACTAGGTATCCCTTCTGGATTTAGATCATCTGTGCTCTTTGGAGAGTGTGCAGAGCACAGTAACTGTGTAGCTCTTGTTCTTGCTCCCTGTCCCTGGACCAAGGTAGGGCAAACTGAACTGTTACTTAGCACAGAAACTCCACAAGTCAGTGGAGACTAGCAGGATTACTACCACTGCCCTTCTGTAGCTCACTAGGTATCTCACCAAGAGAAAATCTGGTGCAGACATTTACTCAAAGACTGCTTATTGTCTCCATGTACGCATTCAATGATCTTGAGAAAATGTAGTTACAATTACTGTATGCTTGCAACTAAAAGCTGCAGAGTCAATCAGCATCTGAAAGCTTGGAGTTTCAGAGGCAGACTATGAATGTTGCTGAGCACTTACTTCCTCTGGTGTGGAGACTGAGGAACCACTGGCTTCCTCACTGTTACCTCCGCTGTCCCTCACACTACCTTCAGTGCAAGCAGGCTCTGGGCAAGCAGCCTTGGGATCCATGAGGAAATCTCTCTGGCTACAGTACTGCAAGATGCTGTCCCTGCTCTCTTCAGAAAGCTCTTGCCAGAGATGGGAAATAGCTGTGGAGACCTCAGGAAGAGGCACCTCTCCGGTGCAAACAATTCCATGCTCTACCAGCAGGTCCACTGTGTGCTTATAAAAATACAGGTATCTGGAAGGAAAGGAAAGGAAAGGGAGCATCTCTTAAGAGCAGGCTATAAGGCAGCCATCTACTGAAAATCAGCAGGACACCAGGGAGTAGCTGTGATCCATAACTACTTCACTGACTCTGCCTCCCAGACTTCACACAATTACTGAACGCTGCCCAACACTGACAGTTTCACCTGCAAAAAGCAGGCTCCAGCTTCAGCCTCAGCAGGATTGCCTCACAACAGAAGCTCCAGGCACTGCAGGTTGTACAGGCAAACCTCATTCTGGAATTTAATACATTTTCACTTACTTGCCTTTGTATCCTTTGAACCTTTTGCACTGCAAGTGACTTTTTATGCATTTACTGGCATTGCACTGCACTTTAAAGCCCTGGCTGAGGTTGTATCCTGATCCATTAGGTACTGTACATACAGACAGACAGACACTGCCCCAGGTCTGGATGCTCTGACTTATCCATGGGAGCTCCATTTCCTCCATTTAACATCTAACACTGACTTCTATGCTGTCTGTAGTGAAACTGGTGGTGGAACACAGGGGTGATAATTTCAACCCAGTGACTAAATCTCAGAACAAGCCTGCTTCTTCTGTTAGCACTGTGTGGCACAGGATAATAATGTCTACTTCAGAAAGCAGCACTGAAGGTTATTTTACATTAATTAAATGCTTAGAGAGTCTCAGACAAAAATAAAAAGATCAAAGGAGTATAAACCAAGAGCAGATAAACAAACAGCAGTCATTTGCACTATGTTTGGGCTCAAAATGATTCCTTGGAAGATGTCCCACATGAGCACATTTCCTGATTAACTAAACTGTATTGTATGAGAAAGTAACTCAAAAGAAATAATTCTTTTTTATTTGTAAATATTTGTTCCAGCAAACCAATATTGAAAATATAATTTTGTAGGTAAACATAAACCTGTTTAAACCCAAGTTTCCACACTCTGGAGTATTTTCCACCACTGCTGGAGACAAAATACTGGAAGGGGAATAAGTGCTCTCATGTTAAGTATTGCACTCACTAAGGTTTCTGGATGTCCAGCTCCAAACAAAGGACCTGGAATTTCTCAAGCAGAAGAACATGAACCACCATTAGAATGCTCTGCTAAAGAAATTAAGCTTGAAGCATGAGTCAGCTATTTCCTTCCCAGCTGGAAGGAGCCAACCACATTTTGCACTGGACAGAGTATTGTGAAGTCCTACCAGGGTATCTCCTGCTGCTGAACGTGGGAAAAAAAAAAGTCAGCCAAAGCTCAAAGCATTTCTGATGCTTCCCAAATAATCTGATTAAATGGTCACCAAAAGGCTATTGCTTTCTTTGCTGAAGAGTCCTTGTCGTTCTATGCCTGTTATAAAAGTCATTTTTTGACAAGAATTAGCAACAAACCAAATGCAACCTGCCCTAGGACTACAGGATAAGTGCCAGAGTCTACACAGTACAGGCCCTGGTCTACCGGGTGAGTAAAGAACATGAAAGGCAGGTGTCAGTGGCTCTGTCCTGCAGTCTTTGATGAAGCAGATTTTTCTAATCCTGAAAATCTTGATTCAGCACCTTTCAAGGTCTTCTAAACGATACTTTAACTACAGCCACCTCCAATTCTAACAGGAGCAAAAGGAGAGAAGGAGCAGGAAGCTGGTGCCATCTGCTGGTCCAGCTGCAGTCTCCTTTTGAGGAAAAACCCGGTGATCAGAGGGATTTTTAGAAATACACAGCAGTTCAAAGCAAAAGAGAAGGAACTGCAGAAGTTTTTGGTTGTGGTGGTGATGCCATGGAAGAGATGCCAGCTGCAGCTCTGGATTCTCCTGCACTGCATGCTGTTAGCTGTGGAATGGTTAGGGTGAAATTCACTGCTTGATGGTATAGGATAGATTGCACATGCATCTATTTCTCATATCATGGCAATCAAATAATCATTTATCCTGCTGGAAATGCAGGATAAAACCTCTAAATGTTGTCTGACAGGAAAGGGAAGAACATGGAGTACAATACTCAGTTTTAAGACATCACTAACTTTGGAAAAAAACAGTAATTTTACCATTATGACTTCCAAAATAAATACATGGACAACTGACATGAGAACTTAGGAGCTTAAAAGGTTTACAGACTCACATCCACTAGCTCTAAGTGTAGCACACGAGTGTTTAGGTTCCCCTCCTTCCCCAGTGTTGCAGACAATTTTGCATTGTTGCAGAATGCATTCTGGCATCTTCCAGACAACCCTTATTCTGCAGCCCAGAGGCTGAGGACTGTAAGATCTTACTTGGTTGAATCCAGCTTTACCCTACTCTGATCCCACTAGAAAAGGACTCCAAGCTTCCAGGAGCTAAGGGTCTGCCTCTGGAAGGGGCAACAGTGTTCAAGCTCCTCCTAACAATGCCATTAGAGGAAGGATGAGCATCCCTGTGAGGAAAAGAATGTGCTTACCGCTGGTTCCTGCACCTCCCTAGAAAACATACAGGCTAGACTCTTGGCAAATTCATCTGGTGCAGCAATTCTTACCCTCCTAAATCTAGCCCCATGGCAGGGATACAGTGGTGAAGTGTGGCAACACAGAGACTGACACACTTGAAAGAAATTTTCTTCTTTTTCTTACAGGGTGAAAAATCCTCAGGGATTTACCAAGGCCTGAAAAGCTGGCAGCTGCTACAGCTCTGAGTCCATCCATGGGCAAGCTGCAGGGACTTAGGAAGTGCTCAGCTTCATCACCAGCAGGGCCACAGTTGCTGGCACAAGGCTTCTGTGAGGCAGACACAGGCTCCAGCAGGGCTGCATGAAAGGCAGTGCCTGGATGCACAGTGATAATTGCAAACAAATGAAAAACTTGAAGGCAATGTGGGGTGCACCTACCGTTCAAATTCCACTAGATCTGGAGATAAAGTGTCTGAAAACTGGATCAATTCTGGCTTCTCATATTCTTCCAGTGTTTGTTTTTCACATTCTTGAAGCAAATACCAGATGGCAGAGTCACTTTCACTCATATCTTCTGAGGCTGATGTAGTGCTGGAAAGAACACAAGGGGGAAAAAACGACATTAATAACTTCTCAACTGGATTAATAATGCCCTCATCATGGTGACTCCAGTGCCTAGGGGCCTTCCTACCAAGCCAGCCTTTTCCTCCTCCTTTTGCTTGTAAGGCAATGAGACATCCTTGCCAGAGATCAGCTACATAGGAGGGGAAAAAATACAAGCACTGACTGGCAATGAGAACAACAACATGCTTAGAATGTGTGTGCACTCCATGGGATTACAGCAGTCCAGGGGAAACCTCCTTGTCCTTTCGTCATGAGGAAAAACCTCTGCTTGGAAATACAGTAGCAATGACAAGGAGTTTCAGAGATGCTGGGATGGAAGCAAGTGCAAAATATTATCATCTTTTCTTGGCTGGTACAAGCCCTTACCTCTGACTGCCGAATTGCCTCCTGACATATTCCTCCCTGACTTCCTCCAAGCTGGATGGGCTCCCATCCTCCAGACTGCAGCTGGCTGTTGTCAGCAGAAAGGTCACTGTCACATCAATGGCACTTTTGGCTTCTCTCTCACCCTCAGCCCCAACCCAGCAGAACACTGTCAACAACTGGTTCTTCACAAGCCAGAGCTTTTCATTAGGCAAAAATGATGTGAAAGAAGAAGCATCTGTCTCTCCTAGAACATAACTAGCACTACTGGGAGTTTATGAACACTGAGGAACTTAGAATCAATGCCTTCTTCCTAACATTGATTTTACAGAACTGGTGGTGAAAACAACCTGCAAATCAAACTCTGGGCACACATTAGTCAATATACAATTTGGTTACCTTATAATGAACAAATTGCATGTGAAAAACCCTGACATCCAGCCTGTGATTCACAAGCAGTATGGATTTTACATATATGTGAGTACATACAAGGGGAAGCTTGCCTCAAACTCCCCTCAACCAGCTCCCTGCTTGTTATCCTTTCAATTTTGCTCTGTCAAATTATTCTTTCTACCTGTGACTCACTTTTATGGGTTATCCAAGGATGTGGGTTCAGATGAGGTTGTTCATTTTAAGCACTGAGATTTCTAATGGATTCAAATTACTGAAGGTGCAAGTCATGTGAATAGCAGGCTTTTTTCTAGCTGACAGGAATTTGGACACTTGAAGGGACAAAAAAACCTGTCCAAAACCTCTGTGCTATGAGCCCCTGGTCCTGCTTGCTGCTAGCAGAGGCAGTGGCCACAGCACTAAACAGAAGGCACATTCTTGGGGGTGTGAGGCCCCCAGCAGGAGCTGCCACAAGTGCAGACAGTACCTGCTGGCCAGTGTCACCGAGGTGTCACAGGCTGTGGGAGAGCAGGGCATGGGGATGGCCTGCCACGCTCAAAGAAAAAAAATGTAGCATCTCTCTCAACCATTTATATCAGAGTACACTCAGAGGCTCCCATTTCCTACCCTAGGAAATCCTTTTACCCCACACCACAGCGTGCTGTTGTGCAGTCTGAGCTCTGGCAGGGCTGGGTGCTGGTGACAGCTGTGACTGGCACTGTGCCACACTGCTGTGGCCAGGAGGAGCACACAGCTCCTGCAGCAGGCTCTGGGTGGAGCCTAAGGATCCAGCCTGGGCACCCATGCCAGCCCCACACCTGCTGGGCTGAAGCTGCCAAGGGTACTCAGGCTGGATGGCCTGCTGCCAGGGGATTGCAGGAATTGTTTCCTCTCTTCACCTGGGAAGGCTGGGAAAGGCTGAGTCAGGGGGGATTTCTGAGACAGATACAGTGCTCAGTGCATTGACAGACCTCTCACTGTCCCTTACTTATTGCTACAACTAAACCCAAAGCTGGCTGTGGTTAAATGCACAATTCCTGTGTACTTCTGTCTCTATTTAACAAATACATAAAAACCAAGTCCAGGCTCTTTGTCCAAGCAAAACTTGCATACAGTTACCTTTCATCTTCAGCAAAGAACACAAGGTTTGCTCCAGCTTCTGGATAGATGTCTTAGCCTTACGCAAAACCTGATACTAAACATAAGAAGAAAACAGAACTGATTGTTCTCTGCTCTAACTACATTCATGTTTTAACATGCCCTTGTTGCTTTGCTTCTCCTTCATGTTTACCTTCATTAATTTCCATGTCTCTGTGAAAATATATTGTGTAAACAGTGTTGTTTCACTAGCTACCCTTATCCATATGAAAAGGGGAAAGAATTAATAAAAGAGTAAACTTCAATAGGGAATATAAATATTTGGGTATCTATTATGCAACACATACACATAACACCCCATCACACAGACATTTGCTACTTAACTCAGATCTTTTTCATCAGCAAATGGTCTTGTTTGGATCGTTCTCTTCTTGGAGCATGTCCAGAAATACCATGCTGTGAAGTCTTGTTGGATGCCTACCAACTTAAGGCATAAGATTTTACTGATGATTTCCCATGAGACTTTTGCTAGGAGAGGTCTTTGCCATGTTCTACATTGCTGTAACCCGATTACAGCAGCATAGAACATGGCAAAGGCTTCTCCTAGCAAAAGTCTGGCTTAACAGGATTAACTTCAGTGCTGCACATCATTCCTCCATCATCCATACCAAATACAACTGAAACCATATGGCCAGTGCATTTAAACACACACAACTCCAAAATATTTCAGGATTTTTGAGCATGGTGAGACCATCCATATCTACCTTGCAGTGCTTTCATGCCGGGTATTTCAGCCAGGCACCAAGCACTAGGATTACAAGCAACCTTCTGTATTGAGACTTTTAAAGATATTAAACTTCCTTGGCTCCCAAGAGTCACAAAGGGGCACGAGACACTGTGAAAAAGCAATTTCAAGGACTGGCATGTGAACACAGCCCCCTTAGACCAGGCAAAGGAAGTCGTTGTATAGTCTTGGCTTTGGGGATCCTGCTGACTTCAGGTTAGCTTGTATCTTGCTCAAACATGGCAAACTGAACTCTTACCTCAATCTACATGAGGGCTAAGGACTTAGCAGGCACAAGCCACAAATAGTGGGATTTAGCATATTCAGGGGACAATTCCTGTCCTAAACAATCATTACTCTCTCTACTTTACAAACTGGAAAACTGAAGGCAACCAATGGAACTAAATGAATCAGTTGCAGAGTTGGGTTGATACTCCTGAGGTTTGCTCCTCTGCCTGAGCATGGTAATTTTAGTCTTTTCAGTAGTGTTTCAAGTAAATTTCATCTTTATAAATAATTTTGCTTAAATAGTTTCTTCCTTTAGTTGAGACCAAGAAACAGTACTGGTGCTTGTTTTTATTCCTGAACTTATTTTTCCACTGTCATGAAGACAGAGTGCACCTCATAAAGCTGAATGAATTATTCCTTTTCCCCTAATTCCTTCTGTCCCTAAACTCACTGCTCTGATTTCAGAACAAAATGCTGTGACATCAGCTTCATCATGGGATCCCTTGGTTTGTTCTCAAAATACTATAAAAGAAAATGCAAAGCCATAAAAATGCTGCAAAAAAGCCTGTAAGAAAAGATAAGGCACATGATAAACTCATGACCCAGCACTACAAACTGGACAACTCGCTTAGGCTGAGTTGGCAGCTTTAAATAAAGAGATCCAGGAAAGGTGCACACAGTGAAATTACACACACATTGGCACCCATAACGACACAGTGATCATCCTCATGGACTGAGGCTAAGCCTGGCTCAGTGTGAACATGCTCATGTACGACAATGATGCAGAGAGAAAGAGTCACTGTTCGCACCTTCGAGGCACAGCTGTCTGACTGGGATAAAACTCTTCCCCGCAAGCTGCTGAAGAGTCTTGCCAGAGGAACCCAGTGGTGTGCCTGTGGCAAGTGCTGCTTTGCCATGCAGTGTTCTGCCTCTTGCAGGCGTCTCAGGGGATTGAGACTCGCTTTGGCATGTGTCTTCCTACAGTCTCCAGCTGTGCCTGTTGAAAGCTGCAATGCAACATTTATTTATACTGAATAAATATCTAAGTGAAGGGAAAGAAATCTTACAGCCTGCACAGTGGATAGACAAAAAGAAAAAAAATCTGGCTGACTGACAAAGGCTTATCTTTCTGTAGAATATAATGGAGTTTGAAATATTTTCTTCGCCTGAGACATACCTGCCTGTTAAGTACTTACTAAAACCTAATTCACCACTAACAATTAACAGCAACCCAGCTGAAGCCAGCCTCCCATCTCCTGCACCCTTCCCTACAATGATTTATGTTTCATTTCCATGGAAAAATCCAGGGCTTGGCTCACAAAGCACTAAGATTCCTCTGCTCCGAGGTGATAAATGACAGGCTTCTTTACAATATAGATTTTTTTTTTTCCCAATAAACTGTGACACATTGGTGTGGGCAACGATACCAGACATACTCTTGCACGAGAGGGCCAGATCCAGGCCCAGCCAGGCCTGCCACAGCCGGAGGCGCCCGCCTGGAAAGCCCTTCCCAGCTTTCCACTGGATTAATGCCCCCTGCCTCGCTACCGACCGCAAGCACAGCCCAGAGGTAAGAGTGCCCGCCCCTGCTGCTCCGGCGGAGGTCGGGAGGCGCGGGCCGGCCGGGGGAAGCCCGTGAGGGGCCGCGCCGGGAGCCTCTGGAATGGCCCGCTCGCTCCGTCTATCAATCACCCCGTCCGTCAATCACCGCGCCCCGCCCCCAGCGCCGCCGCGCCTCCGCCGCCCGCGCCGAGCAACACCAGCCGCACGTGGCGGGCGGCCAATCGGCGCGCAGCCGCCGCCCGGCGGCGACCAATCAGAAGACGGGAAAAACGCGGGCTGGACGCGCCAGCGGGGTGGAGAGTGGGGCAGGGAAAAGGTGCGCAAGGCACGCCGGGAGTTGTAGTCCCGCTTGGGGCTGGTCTGGGCCGGGTCATCCCCTCCGCGCCCCGCCCCGGCCGTGGGCGGGCGGTGCCGGTGGCGCCGCGGGGCCCCCATGGCGGCGGCAGCGGAACGCACGGACGAGCTGGTGCGGGAGTATCTGCTCTTCCGCGGCTTCACCGCCGCCCTGAAGCAGCTGGACGCCGAAATCAAGGCGGACCGGGAGAAGGGTTTCCGGGTGAGTGGCGAGCGCATCCCCGCTGCCGGCGAGGCGCTGGGCGCGGGTGCGCCCCTGGGAGGACGCGCTCCCCGGGCGGGCCGCGGGCGCCTCTTGGCGCTCCGGGGGCTGGGCGAGGGAGCGGGCCTGGCGGCGGAGGGAGCCCTCGGAGCCTCCGCGCTTCCCCGCTGCGCTGCGCTGGGCGCCAGGGCCCGGCCGGCCCGCAGGCGGGACCCCGCATCCCGGAGCCGCCCGGCCGCCCTGCCGCGCCTCAGGGACGCGCAGGGTCCTGGCGAGGCTGAACGCTCCCCTCCCGCCCGGCTCCAGGGCCCGTCAGCGCAGCACGGCGGCTCCGTCCCCTCGCCTGCCTTGAGCCGGGGGCTGCAGCTCCCGGCAGCCGCCCCGCCCCGCTGGGCAGCCCAGCCGGCTGGGGACCTGTGACCCGCCCGCGCTTCCTCGGCTTCCACAAGCGACGAACGGAGGAGAGCCGCGGAACGAGAGGGCAGGAAGGCATTCCTTTGCCTGCGTCTTTTCTCGGTCATGGGATTTTCATCCAGCGGCTTTGCAGCTCTGCTCGTTCGTTTGTATGTCTTGAGTACCAACTGCCTTGACTAACCTGTCACAGAATTTGCCAGTCTCAATCCTGTAGCAACAGTTTTGGGTTTCGAATGTAGTGCTTTGAACAGTCAGATTTTTCTTTGAACAGCAATATAAGCACTACTTTTATCATTAATAAAGCACGTCGCTTTTATTTTTTAAAACACCCGCACTTTGCTGGTGACATAATCTGAATTGTTGCCCAAGAAGGGTTTGCTGGAGTCATAAACTTCAGTTTTCTATATCTGCCAGAAGCCACAGAGATAAAAGTTGGGTATGTCCTAAGATACTAAGTGATGAGGGGGAGAGCAAGCCACATATTAAACAACCTTAGTTTAATTTTATACAGGATGCAGTTTTTTCTTTTTCTGATGCCTGTCTTGGCCATCAGAAACCACTGAACAAAAAATCTATTCCCACACTACCATTCTGCCTTATTCATATTGCAGAAATTATTTCCAAAGAGACATAATGACAAAAAAAATATTCTTCTGCAAAATTTTATGCTTGCCTTGTTAGTAGATGATGTTACTAAAGATAAAGGTACTTCAAAAATTGCAATGGAGCAGAACTGACTTCCTCTTTCTGTTGGCTAAATGCAGGTATTATTCCTTTTAGTCTAAAAGTAATACTTTTTTTTCAGGTGCTGCACTTGAATTTTAAATGTTTAATCACATTATTTTTTATTATTGTTTTCCACAGGCTTTTAAAGGAGGGAGGTGGAAAGTTTTGCTTGCTTGCAAAAATATCCATCAGTTGGGTTCAACAAAATGTGATACTTCTGAATATGTTGAACATGTCAAAAGTTGTTTGGCTGTGCTCTGTCATATTTCTTTTTCCTTCATTTGCAAAGTGCTGCAGAGTGGAAGAATGCTAATGCAAAATGCAGAGTGTTTCCAGGATTAGAAAATGGCTAATGCATAAGGATTGTACAGTTAAAGCTTCTCAGCACTAAGTTACAAAAAGTCTTGTGCCTCAGGAGCCCTCCCATGAGTGAAGTGCTCCTGTTTTGCCCTCTCTAGGTGGATAAGATAGTGGAGCAGCTGCAGCAGTTTGTGCAGAGCTACGACCTGGCTGCCCTGCGGGATTACTGGAGTTATCTGGACCGACGCCTCTTCAGCCGCCTGGAGGACGTGTACCGGCCAACGGTGAACAAGCTGAAAACCAGCCTGTTCAGATACTACCTGGTCCATGCCATCCAGGTAGGGTTTCATTTTTAGGCTACTTTAGAAAGGTCCTGGTCTCTGAAACCAAAGCAATAAACTGCCTCTGTGAGACTCTGCCAGGCTTGCAGTTCATGTGTCATGATCAGGAGTTTGATGCAGACTCACATGACAAGCTTGTGTGCAGGATAAGGAAACTCAGGCAATAGGGAAATGTGGTTTGCTATGTGCAAGATATTCACACTCACATAAAGACAGGTTTCCCTCTGAAGGGGTAACAGTACTGGTAGCTCAGTCCTGCTCAGTTAACTTGGGTACTGGCAGAGAACACAAGGTTCAAACTGGAACAAGGAAATGTGGAAGAGAAAATGGATGTCTTTTTGCATGCTGTGAATAGAACAGAAAATAATGAGCTTAAAATGAAACAGAGATTTTTCTGTTCAAACACTGGAAAGTCAATGTATATTCTCCCCTTGATTCTTCTTGGTTCCATTCCCTGACTGGAGATCGAGGTGTTAGTGGAGGAGTCAAAATCTAATACATCTTACTAGAAGTGTGCTTTTTCATGATTTGTTTTGCCATGTGCTTACCCTGATATGTGACAGTCCTGTCTGCATAATGTGTCAGTTGGAAACCCTTTCAAGCTGCATGTGCTGTAGCAATTTGAATTATACTTTGGTCCTGTATATGAATGCTCATGTCAGTGCACTCTGCACTGGTTTAACTGAAATCAGTGTGTTTGGCTCGATTGGTCTCAGCCTTTAAACAGGATTGTGGTGACTAGAAAGAAGTCTTTTGGATTAAGTACATTTGTGATCTTCTCCTACCATATTTGGGAGTCTTTTGTTTCCTGGTGAATATGTATCTAACCATTTGTTGTGTCAGGGTGGTGAAAATAGTTGTGTTCATAACAAAAAGCAAATGTTCCTCAACCTAATCTGGTGGCATGAATGAAAGTGTGAGCCCTGTTCTTCTTGCTGTGTTTCAGAATGGCCGCAATGACAAGGCGCAGGAGTTTTTCCTCAAGCAGGCCTCTGAACTCCAGAACCAGGCAGAGTGGAAGGATTGGTTTGTCCTGCCCTTCCTCCCTGCTCCAGACTCCAACCCCACCTTTGCTACCTATTTCTCACGCCAGTGGGCAGATACCTTCATCGTGTCCCTGCACAACTTCCTGAGTGTCTTATTTCAGTGCATGCATATCCTTCTTTGCAACTAGTAGTTACATCTCCCTTGCCCTGGTGTTACACTTTGATCAGTTATGCCAAGGATATAGTACTATGGAACTTCCTGCTTTCAGGTGATTTTTTACAGACAAGACTTAATAGAAAGTTGGTGTTTACCATAGGATGTTGGAATAGTTACTGCTCAGTTATCTGATGATATGTGGTATTCCCTGGGCAAAACAATTGTGGTTGTTGCTGATGCTGAATCATCCTCATGCTAGTGACTAGAAATCGTGTGCACATCTTGTTCTGAAATGGTTTTACTCTTTGCTTGACATAGTACAAAACAGTCATACAGCCCTGGGTCATAATCCATAACTGTGCTGGCATCTGCTGTTAGATCCTTCCTTGGGGACATTATGTTCACAACATTGCCTAGTGACAGCTCATTATAATAGAGCAGTTGATTTTTGGCAGGAATAAGTTTTTAGCCCCACGCTAGAGAGTTCTGTCTTGTTTGGTGATGGGCAGGCTTATGCTGCAGCTGGAATTCAGCTCATCTTGAACTGTTCAGTGTACAGTAAAGCAGTAATAGAACTTGTCTTGCCCTGCACTTCTGACTCTAAAAATAAATAATCTAAAAGTCCTTGCAAAGTCCGCATCAAATAGTTTGTGCAACAGCAAAGAGAAAAGTTGACTTAATTACTTAAGCTGTTGCTAATCTTCTGGTTGTGCACATACTTTTTGCTAATTGTATGGACTGGGCAGCTTTGTTTTTACAGATAAGTGGCCAGTATGGAGTGCTGGCTTTTAGGATTAAGCAAGGTGCACACAAGTTATCACCTCGATTTTCTTTAACATTGCATACCAGTTCCAGTCATACTGAACTTTGAAGCTGAATGCCTCAGGACCAGTCTCATACAAGAAGAAAATGAATCGTTGCGACATAAGGTCAGAACTGAGATCACTCTTTAGCTGCTGACTGTGTGATGTGAGTTTTGTAAAGTTGATTCCATCCATTTGAGAACATTGTAACTGTTTTGTTTGGTGCAGGTATTCTAAGGCAGATTCTTTAAGTCTTTTGTTTTATTTTGATTTATCTTTCAATTATTTCCAGTAAACTTAGGGTTGTGATCATATTGTGAAATGTGTGTTTAGGATATTCCTGTCCCTCTGCTGGAGGTGATTGTCTCTCCTCCCTGTACTGTCTGACAGGTGACTGAATACTATACAAACTTGTTTTCTGTTACACTGCAAAGTTAAAACAAGGTGAAACTGGTAGCAGGTTAGGGATGTGTGTCGTAGAGTTATAGAATGGGTTGGAAAGGAATTGTGGCTGATTTTGTGAATAGTATTCAGTCACTTCCAGATTTTAGCTGATAGAGAAATAGAAGCAATAGAAATGGGTAGTAAATTCTGGCAAAGAGACAGAAACTGTTACTTCTGAAATGGCCCCTTCACCATGTTTGATATGTACTTAAAGCAATTTGGACCAACTAATGGAAATATTGTGAGTGTCTGTTTCCCAACTCTAGATCTTACAGTAAACCATAAGAAGGGTCCATTAGTTCAGACAAAATGTTGCCCAGCTCCATGTCTTGTGTTTGACAGTATCAGCAGCAGATACTTAGGGAAAGGAGGGTGTAACATGGGTCAGTCATTTCCATGTATAACTTCTGTTAGAGAAATCTGTGAAATCTGCAGTTTAAGAACTTTCTAAACTATAGATCACATGTGGATGATCACATACAAGTAGGAAGGCTTATTCATGTAAGCAGAACTTTAATTTCACTTCCTCAAACATACCAAGAAAAGCTCTTTCTGTATAAATACTTCAGTAAAGTTTGTGCTTTATACCTCCTGTGTTACAAAACATTGTTGTATGTTGTGTTTCCTGTTTGTACTGTTTTAATAGCTGTTCAACACTGTCCTAGAAATAGAAGTTAAATAGAATAATTGATTTCAAAAAGGAGGCAGTTCTTTGGAAAAACCCCAAGATTTGTCACTCTGTACTGTATGGAGTTAGAAGCTCAATCAAACATTGACAGGAGGGTTCTGCAAAAATGGTCAGTGAGTAGGGACAGAAGATGAGATATGTTTTGCAATAGAGCCCTTTATTTCCTCAAATTTTGTATTCTTTACTTTTAGTCAGAATAAACCCATGGTTTCTCTTTTGCATGTTGGCTGATATCGTTTGCAGTCTGGATTAAAGTTTTCTGACAAATTGACAGAATAAAACTAGACTTTCCCTTTTAGTCAACTCCTCAGGTCAGAGGGGGAACCAGCTACCTCTAGAATACAGGTTTAAAAAAGGATGTCAATGAATACTGAATTTTATGCTAGCTGAAATTAAGTAGTGATTCTGTTTTATGCTGCTGAAACAATGCAAATATATAAATAGCAAGCTTGATTTCTAAAGCTCATTTTTCTTCCTGTATTTTCTTTCCTTTAAAAGTGTGTTAAAAAGAAAAAGAAATATATCTGAAAAACAAACGTACAGAAACAGAAAAGCCTGAGGAACTCTTTGTGTAAGAGTCACAGGCATAAACCACATCTGTTCCAGAAAGCTGCATCCTGAGGTTCCTCTCTACTAAAGGGAAAAAGAGATGATTTTCTTTCTCCACAATGTGGAGATAAATCTCACTATCATGCCTGGGAAGGAGTTGCACAGGGTATGGAGCTGGATTTCAGGGTGACCTGGTTTCACTGACCTTGGTGCACCCTGCCAGTCCAGCAAGCCCTTGGCTGTGGGAAGGAGATTACCTTCTAGCTCCGTGCCTGCCCTGCCTCAAACTGCCTGCATGGAGAGGGCCTGGTGAGCTCTGCCCTGCCCAGCTCCTGTTTCCCAGCACCACTGATGTCCCCACAGCCAGCCCCAGGAGAGGAATGAAGGGTTCTAAGTAGGCTCCAGTTTCACGTGCCTAACGTACTGATTGTTTTGACTAATTGGACTAATGCGGTGCTCAGCCAGTCAGAGCAACTTTTTTCCTTCCCCGCCCTTCTAGAGCTGTTGAAATAAAAAGAGTAAACAACTCCAGTGAGTGGGAAGGAGGTGAATCTCAGTGACCCTGTGTTTACTTGGCTCTTTTCTCCTGTCCTAGCTGTTTGCTCTGCAGGCTGAATCCTCCCGCACGAAGAAAGAGGAACTGGAGGTGGAGCAAACAGTTCTGCATCACAAGTTGCCTGCATATGTGGCCAACATGGATCGACTGGGGGACTCTGAGCTGTGAGTGCCTGCAGGAGAAGAGCTGTGGACAGGCTCTGCTGCTTTTGTTGGGTCAGGAAGGTTCCTGGAGGGTCATTTCCATGTCCCCTGCCCTGGGATTCAATGCAGAAAGACATCCAGGCAGACCTAAGTAGGTTTAATGGAATTCATGACAGGTATCTCTCCCATCTTTTGGGAGGTTCTTGCAAACCAGTGAGAGCCCAAGCACACATGGAAGTGATTCTGCTCTGCTGTCAGCATTGCACTGAGGTGTTCTGGGCATCTAGGGCACTGGCTGCAGTGCAGTGCCTGCAGTATTGCTCAAGTGAAGTGGATTGGCTCTTGATTCCAATTTACTTGAGTGCCTGCAGTGCCATAGGTGAAGGCCCTGTGTTGTTTTGTCGATACTGTTACTGTTTGACCCAAAGGGATTCTTGTTACACAGGGATGTTTTCTTGCTTTTGTAAAGTCAAGGGAGAAAGAGCTTCTCTTCTGTGAGGCTCAGTTGTGCACAGATTTCCTCATGAACTTGCTGCAGTTAAAACTGTGTTTTATGGCTGCATCTATTTTGTGCCTATCTCTGGAAATTATGCAACATACACAGTGATACAGCTTCTCTAACTCTTATTTTTTTGCTCCAGTACAGGACAGGAATAGAATTGATTAAATTATCCTGTTGCCAGTGGCAGATAGAAATTGTAGCAGGTACTACACACAAAATGTTTTAATCTAAAATTTGTCTTATTAGGTAGACTTAAGTGTTAATTGAACTATCTTGGTGACAGCTCTACAGTCTTTGCACAGTACAGGCTGCAGAGTTTAGCTTGTGATATGTTTTCTTTAACTATGTGGAAAGCCCTGATGCTATCTGCATGTATGGAGGAGTGTGACATGAGGGATGGGGTAATTTATTCCTGTATTTATTTTTCTCCATTTGAATTAGAAAAACTTGCCTAAGAAGTGCCATTTCTTGCATGTGCAGCTTATCTCTTAGTCTGGGGACCATTCAGTTGCTTATTGTCATGGCTCTGTTTAACCCAAAGCCCAGCTTTGGTAGAATAGTTCCATCCTTGCTGAGTGGATAGACAGTGAAGATTATTGTATTCCCCTTGTCCTCGCTGCCACTCTGCTCTCAGAGGAAGCTGTAGCAGAGTGAGGTCAGACAGTTGTGTTCTGGGAAGCAGCTGCTGCTCTTGGCATTGTGGACTGAGAAGGGAGGTGTTTATAATCATACAAATGGGCTGTAGCTCTCTTATTTTCTTTGGGTCTGGATTTTAAGAGATTGAAGGCTTGTGCCATAAAATTGTTGAACATGCTGTTTATCAAAGGGTGTTCAGTGAAATATTGGATGCTGAATGTCTCTCAAAGTAGGTCTGTTTTATGCTATGAATCGGGAATCCCATCTGAATAAGTCCTACAGAAATCTGAATTCCCCTGCCTTTCCCTTAGGGTCTTTCTAAACAAGCCAGATAGAGTGGAAGGAGTTTTAGGTGGCTCTAAAGGGGATTCAGCAACAATTTGAGCTCACTGTCTCAGTGGCATCTCTGAGAAGTGAGCTTTTGGTTACAGTAACTGTAATGACCTGCTTCAGGCACTAACAGGATATTTTCAAATAGGGTTTTAGTGCATAGTGGTGCAGTGGCTTGCAAATGAACATCTGTCTTGCAGTGGTTCAAACAGCTGCCACTTCACTCAACTGGGTGGTCTTTGGGCAGGTTGCCTTGCTACACTTTCATACTCCATTTGGTGGTGTTTTGTGTTTTTCATTAGTGATATGACCTGCAACCAGAGGAGTACAGCACATTCTCTTCAGTCCCGGGGAGGCTTTCTGTCCTCCTTCCTCTCCCAAAGTAAAAAGGGCCCTTCCAGACCAGTCCATTCAAGTGGGGCTTCTCCAATGCAGGCTAGCAGTATGCTGCTAGGGAAGAAAGAACCAACAAATCACCAGGTAATTCTCAACTCAAAGTTGCTCAGTCTCCAAGGAATTAACTTGCAGCATGGCACTGCTCCAAGCTTCTGCTTCCATCTGAAAAATTAAATGTCCTTTCCTGCCTTGCAAATGTGTGCTGAGCCTGAATGCAGCACAAGAACAGCTGTTGTTATCTAAGAGCTTGGGCAGTCCTTGCAGGTTCTTGGTTGCTTTGCTGCTTCTTTTGCTCTTTGTTCTGCAGCCTATAGAAGCATAACTTTGCCCAGTCACTTCTCTGCTTTCCAGAGTGCCAAAGGAAAAGAAGGAGCAGTGAGCTCTAAGGATGGGAAGAGCCACTTCAGTGGTTTGGTCGCAGGCGAGTCCAGTTCCCTGCAGCAGCGGCAGAAGCGCTTGCAAGAGCACGGGAAAGAAAGGAAAGAACTGTTGTCAAAAGGGACCTTCCAGGTACTGGTCAGCACTGAGGGCTGGGAGGCAGAAGGCTTGCATTTCTGTAAAACTAAGTGGTAAAACAAGTGCAAGTATTTCCTTTAAGCTTTGGAATTGCTAGTCAGCAATAACTGTATCAAAGGTTAATGTTTATAGTTAATCCAACTCCTGCACTTGGTTTATTTCTGTGTCCCTGGAAGTTAATCAGTATTGGCATTTCAGGTGGAAGAAGAATTCTTTTGTCTCTGTGTTTTTCAACAGCCTGGTCCTGAGGTTTCATTAAGGTTTCATTCACTTTCAATGGTTGTGTTCAAATACCTTGTTAAAATTCCCATTCCTTGGTGGTAATAAACTTGGCTCACTCATCCAGCCAAAGTGAGTTCTCTTCCTGTAGGTTCTTATGGTGATTTGTACAGGCCCTGTGTAGGACAATAAAAACTAATATAAAATTTTCCTGGATAGGAATGGAACTTGCTTTCCTAACAACATTTACTTTTTGGAGTTTTTTGTACTTTACTGTTGCAGTTTTGCCTGGGGGTGTACCCTGCTTTAAAATCTAATGAAATACTAAAACTGTGTCCTGGATTTTAACTGCTGAAGGTCAGCACATTGCTTCTGTTCACCTGTGTGTTGCCTGGCTTTCAGCAGCCATGTTGTCAAAAAGTGCAGAGCACAGGCAGCATCTCAGCCCTTGTTTTTTTGTCTGTATGAGACATTCTGCCTCATGGAGAAACAGTGCTGAGGGACTGTTGCCCTTTGGCCCTTTGTGGCTGTTCTGTGTGTGGGAGTGCTGGTTAAAGAGATGTTACTCTATCACTCAGCATTCAAGGCCTTGAGAGAACTTTTTTATTCATGGTTCATCTAAAACACTTTCAGCATTGGTTGGAAAATTGCAAAGCTGAATTTCTTAGTAAGTTTCCTTTCACTTCCCTTTTTCTAGAATGTTCCACATTAAGGCAGTGATTTTTGGGATGTGTGAAGATTGGTCCTTGTGCTCTTGGGGAAGCTTGATACTCTTTAACTTTCTCTTGTACTCAAAGCATGTGAGCAAAAAGGAAACTGAAAGGTTTTCTTTCACCTGAGTGTCATTAACTGGTTGTTGCCTCCCCACATTAACTAGGAGAATAATTCTTGGATTTATTTCCCAGTCTAATCCAGCTCTGTGATTTCAGATGATTTGATTATGCAGGGCTTGGTCCATTGGTCCTGATGAGAAGCTACTGTAAATTAGGCAAGCATGTGTTACAGAACAGGAATTCATAACCATCAATACCAATACCATTTTGGGGACACTTAGCTTCAGAGGATGGTTTATCAGAAGAATGCTAGCAGATGGTTTACCACCTTATGTGCTGTATCTGCTTCTTGTTCAACTTCTGGTGGCAAGGGAAGACTAAGCTGCTTCCAAGTATTTCTGCAGTGCAGATCTTGTCTCATTCAGATACCGTCACTTCCTAAAACTCCATTTGTTCTGTCTGCCCTGTCAAATTGGGTTTTAAGCTTTTGGACTCATGTGTCACCTCTACTGTTGTCATCAGTCAGTTGGCTGCAGTGGTGACTGCAGTGTGCACAGTCTAAACCTCTGGCAGATGAGGATAATCCATCCACTGGGGCTTGAGAGCCAAGTTTTTGTGCAGGTTTGCTGAACTGCATATTATACAGACTTAACTTATATTGCTGAATGCAAGAATTCCTTGAAATATGTTGATTTTCTTGTGAATCTGAGCTCTGATAGCATGTAAATGGGCCTCTGATATTGGCTGAGGTATGCTAGAAATGTTGCAGTTCTTTTCATTCTTACAGGAAAGTATATAGCTGGCACATGGAAGGGGATATAAGGGACTCAGCAACTAAGCAGGTCATATTAAATAGTGCAGTTGTGCAATACATGGTCCTTGTACTCAGAAAGGTCCCTGGCAGAAGGAGTGTTGGGCTGACAATGCTTCTGTTTTGTTGCAGCTTCTTTTCTTTTTTTCTCCCAGCAGGCTGGGGTAGCTGAGGAGCTTGATATGGAGCTGCTTCCTTGTATTTCACACAGGATTTCTTCCTTCAGGGCCAAAGTGCTGAGAAGAAAACAGATACTAACACAGCTGAGGCAGAACCATGCTCAGAGCTGCATGCTGAGCAAACAGAGACTTCAACCAGAATGCCTGGCAGCAGTGCAGAGGCTGTGGGGGTCCGGCAGGAGCAGCCTTTCATCGTCCTGAGCCAGGAGGAGTATGGGGAGCACCACTCATCCATCATGTACTGCAGGTATGGCGCTGGCACTGTCTTGTAGAAGCCTCTGCAGAAGCATCAGCTGTGTCTGCCCTCTTTCTGCCAGCCTCTGTTCTGTCCAGCACGTTGGATATGTACTCTCAGTTGTTGGGCACTCAGGTTGGTGTGACTGAAAATAGCGTGTAGCTTGTGCTACATGTGAGAAAGGACAAAGATTTTTGAACAGAGATATTTGTGATTGGGCAATGCTAGCCAGGAGGAAAGTCTCTTGGAAAGCAGGTATTTTTTAAGGGCATTATGCTTTATGTCTGGAGCTTAGTGTGCTTTGTTGTGCCAGTTACTGTGAAGTGAGCAGGAAGTAGTGCAAAGAAGTTCTAATTCCAGCAGAAGGAACTGGTGTGTGGCCAGGAAAGGAAGGATTAGTGAAATCTAAGAATTTGAGGGAGAAGAATATCCCATCAGTTTCATTCTACACACAGGGTTGATTGTTCTGGACGGAGGGTGGCCAGCTTGGATGTGGATGGGGTCATCAAAGTCTGGTCTTTTAACCCCATAATGCAAACAAAAGCTTCATCCATTTCCAAATCTCCACTGCTGTCCCTGGAATGGGCCACCAAGCGTGATCGGCTGGTGAGTAGTCTGTGTGTGGAAGTGCAGCAGATGATTTGGGGCCTTGCTGCAACATGTTGCATGTTCACTTCTAGATAGCTGCACTGTGGATAAGATTGGGGCAGCAGTTAATTTCCACAGGGAACCAAAGCCTCCAGGGTCTAAAGAGAGCTTGAGTGGGGAGTGTATGCTTTGTATTGAGCAAGGAGTTCACCACTGCTTGCCCTGAAAGAGAAATTGTGGAGTGCAGTGTGGGTACAGCTGCAGTATAGAAGCAGTGCCTTTGAGAGAAATGCCTGTCTTCACACAGATCACTCAGCAACTTGTAAACAGGCAGAGGCAACTGAGTACAACAGCCTGTGGGAGGCCTGCAGCAGAGAGCTGTGGACCTTTACTCATACTCTGAGCCAGCAGCAGAGAAGGGGAAACAGGGTTGGGGGGATGGCATTTTACTTGTGCATAAAAAGGTCTGAAAAAAGCTCCATGGCCAGTTCTAGACTGGTGACTTAAGAGCTTAGGGTTTGTGTGTGCATGAGGAGCTTGCATCTTGTTTAATAACATGGAAGTTTAAATGTTTCCTATATCCCTTTTTCTCTAGTTCTGTTACTAGAGAGGAGCCTTAAATGATACGCATTCCTTTGAGTCCTTGAACTGTTGCTAGTGTTTCATGGCCTCCCTTGGCAGATGCAGGGCTCTATGAGAAGGCTGGCCTGCAAATGAGGCAGTATTTTTTGCATTTTGGCACTGACAGCGTGTGGCTTGCTAACCCCAAAAGGCCACCTGTGAAGAGCTGGTGCTAAAGCTTGTCTCTTCTTTGGCTTTTAGAAAGCAAGTTGTCGAAGCAGTTGTTGCACTTTGTTCTGATGATTTTTCTTCTGCTTTGTGGAATTAATTTCCTTCTTGCTAACAGAAAGATTCTTCATTCTGAAATACATGTAGGATTCACCAGCAAATTAGGCACTGAAGTGACAAAGATATGACTTGCTCAGTTGTCTTTTATAATGCATCTCTTCATTACTTAAATTTTAATTGAAATTTTGACACTACTGGTAAAGCATGTGTGAGCTCTTCTGGATGATTTCATCCTCCCATGGGTGAAAGGAGTTGGCTTCTGCTTGAATTTCTCTTTAGCGCACAGTTAACAATCTTAAGCTTCTCTTTACTTGGACCCCTAGACATTGAGACTCCATACATGTTTTGCATCCCATGGGGTTGAGCCATGATCTAGAAAGTGGTGTTTATGCCACCTTGGTGCCTGTTAGATCTTTTTTTCACTGGGAAGCAGGGTTTTTACTCTGACTTCTGTGGCTTTGGGGTAGTCCCACTCAGTGTGATTGCACAGGAAGACAGGATGTACCATAATGGAGTAATATTATATTTAGTCTGAATGCATAAATAGAAAAAAAATTACTAAGTCTTGATGGTTGTTGGCCAGCATCATTGTACTGCTCACTCACACTTTTTCCATCCACTTCCTTGCTGGTTTCAAGCTGTTGCTTGGCAGTGGGGTCGGGACAGTTCGTCTTTATGACACAGAAGCAAAGAAGAATCTCTGTGAAATCAGCATTGATGAAGACATGCCCAGGTAACTCTGGAATACTGATTTTTGTATATAAATAAATGGTGTTGGTTTTAATAGTAAACATCTTAATGTTCCTGCTGCTTTTCTGCAACTGCAGGACTATTCAGCCTTCATCTAGAGGGCAGTCCCTGCCTGAGCAGTGTAAAACTGTTTAGGTAAATGGGAGACACTCAAAAACTAAGCAGATGAATCTGCCCTCCTTTACAGTGCACCCTGTCTTGCAGACTCTTAATGGGAGAGCTTGTAGGTGAGTGTTTTGCTTGAGGCAGCTGCAGGAGAGAGGTGATTCAGACCATGTGCCTGTGTTTCAGGATCCTTTCGCTTGCCTGCAGCCCAAGTGGTGCCTCCTTTGTCTGCTCTGCAGCAGCCCAGAGCCCTGTCTCCCACGTTGACTTCTCAGTAATCAACTCTGGGGGCAAGAGCATGAACCAAGTTTCTGGGAAGCTGCTACTGTGGGACACTAAAACAATGAAACAGCAGGTACTTGCTGGGTTTCTTTCCTTTCTCAGTCTGCTTGCTGAGAATGAGTGTCTTCTGTTTCAATGTCTAGGAGCCCTCTTTCTAAATTATGCTGACTTTCTTTTCAACACCCTTCTTTTTCCTCCTTCCTCCTTTCCCCTCTGTCACATTCAGGATAAAAATAAATAATGTAAGTAGCTGCTGGATTGGGTGAAGTTTTTTGTTTTATTGGTGTGTTGGGATTTTTCTGAGGAATTCTTCAGAATAGTCCATGGCCTTGTTTCTATTCTGGCTGCACAGTTTGTGACTGAAAATATCCCAAATGGATTGAATGATGCTTTGCTGAGGCTTTCTCCAGTTGAGCTGTACTGAAAGGTTTTCGTTGCTTTTGTTTCCCTTGCCTTCCCTGTTTTTAAGTGAAGTGCTGTCCCTGACATGTAGGAGAAAGCAACATACTCAAGCTAATGCCTGCCAGAAGCTGGTTTTGCAACCTTGAGGCCATGGCCAAGAAAGCTGTGGCTTGGCTGAGGTGAATTGCTGGTTTAGTGTCACAGTAAAATGCCGCTGCCAGACCTTGAAGTCTGTAGTCATTAGAGGTGTAGGGCTCCAAACCAGAGTTCTTGTTACTAAATACCATTTTCTTTCTTCCTTCCCCTGGAGTTCAGCTCTTCAGCACCTCCAGCTCCATTTCTCAGCATTAATGCAGATTTTCCCTTCCAGCTGCAGTTCTCGCTGGAGCCTGAGCCCATTGCCATTAACTGCACAGCCTTCAACCACAATGGCAACCTGTTGGTCACCGGGGCTGCAGATGGGATTGTTCGTCTCTTCGGTACAGTGCAAAGGGACCTGGGGGTGTTGGTTGGTAGCCAGCTCTGAGGTGGCCAAGACTGGCATCTGGGCTTGGATCACAAATAGTGTGGCCAGCAGGATGAGGGAAGGGATTGTCCCCCTGCTTCTGGCACTGTTGAGGTTGCATCTCAGACAGCATGTTGGGTTTTGGGGCCCTCACTGCATGAAAGACATTGTGGGGCTGGAGCATGTCCAAAGAACAAAACTAAAGCTGGCAAAGGGTCTGGAGCACATGAGGAGTGGCTGCAGGAGCTGGGGTTCTTTAGCTTAGGGAAAAGGAGACTGAGGGGACACCCTGCTGCTTTCTACAAGAACCTGAAAGGAGATTGTAGCCAGGTGTTCAGTCTCTTCTCTCAGGTAACAAGGGATCAGACAGGAGGACAGAGTCTCAAGCAGTATTGAGGGAGGTTTAGATAGGATATTAGGGAAACTTCTGTCACCAAAGGGATTGCCAAGCAGGCTACCCAAGAAAGTGCCGGAGTCACCATCCCTCGAAGTATTTAAAAGATGTTACAGATGTGGCACTTAGGAGTATAGTTTAGTGGTGCAGTTGGCAGTGTTAAAGTTGGGCTTGATTATTTGGAGGTCTTTTCTAACTTAAATATTTCTGTGAAACTGAGTAGTGAGGTGGTCCCTAATCCTCAGCTGGCTGCCTATAGCAGGGAGGCAGCAGTAGGATATGCTTGGAGACCAAGGTGGAAGCTGTTGTCTCCACAGGAGCTCTAAGGAGTGAATTGACATAGACTTTTCCTGGAGGACATTGGCTGGAGACCCTGGTAGTGCTGCTGGATTTGTTGTTTCTCTCCTGCTGAAGAGGAGAGTGAATTTGCTCTTAAGCCATGTGGTCTTGTGCTGTGCCAGAGAGTAGTACCACTAGAGGCTGACTTGTGAGGAAAGCAATTAATGTGAGACCTTCCATTTAAATGCAAGGGCTTCACATCAGTCCTCCTTTAGGGAGCAATTTGTGTTTCTCAGGTTTTTGTTCTCTTGAACCTTCTATAAAGGCAGCTCAGGCCTCCTACCTTTGAATGGGGAATCTGCCTCTGGTGCAAGTGGAGGCTGCAGTCCCAGGTCTTTGGGAGGACAGATCTGTCAGCAGGTGGGAGGATGGGCAGGATCACAAGGGGAGGAGGAGGGCCAGTGGTGCTTGGATGCAGAATGCCTGCAGTTGTCAGTGAGTGTATGAGCAGCCCTGTAAAGTCCAGTAGTTACAGACAATGATATTTGTGGCCGAAGTGACAGCAGGAGTATAGGCACAGGGTGCTGAGACTGGATTGGGCTCCCCCAGGCTGGTTTGGAGGGCTGGCACAGAGACCTCAGGAACATAAAAGGCCTCCCTCTCTGCACCTCAGCTCTGTGTGAGTAGGAGGAGTGTTCAGTACTGCTCTCCCCTCAGATATGCAGCAGCACGGGTGCGCCATGAGCTGGAAGGCACACGATGGGGAAGTCTACTCCGTGGAGTTCAGCTATGATGAGAACACAGTCTACAGCATAGGAGAGGATGGCAAGGTAGGCTGGGGATGACCTCCTACTGCTCAGCTGGCAGAGAGGTCACTTCTGGAGTCTTCTCCATATGATGGGGACAATCGTAAAAATATGCTCAGATTCTGGATGAAATGTGGGCTGCCAACTGCAGTCTTAGGTGTGCAGTACCACCCTGCTCCAGGTAATCTGCAGAGAGAGTGGCTGAAAAATGTGTTCATAGTTGGAGCTGTCTTTGACCTTGTGTGCAAATCCTTTTGTTGGTGACATCCTTTTCCTAGACAGTCCATGTGAGGATGACCTTTCTCTGCCCCTGAGATGACCACATTTGAGATTTGGGATTCACAGGGAGGCATATCCTTGACCACTTTGCATAAATCTCGTCAGCATCTCCCTTTATAATTGTTATTGCAATTTTTATTATTGTTTATAATAAACACTTCAATTTCTGCAGTTCCTCAGTCTTCAGCAGTAGAGAGAGGTGTGGCTCAGGGAGGGACCTTGGCTGAGGAGTAAAGCAAATTCTCACCAGGGTACTGCATGCAGTGTGGAAAGACACATAGGCAGTAGTGCTTGAGGAAGGCAGAGAATATCTTTGCCTAGATAGAAGGCAGTCTCACAGCCTTTGCAGCCTCTGTTTTAATAATATAGCCACTTAGGTATAGATATCAAGAATGCCATCTTCTATTGAGGAATACCCACTATTTTGCCTAAAAGCAAAAAAAGGCAGCTGCACTTGCATCCCAGTTAATTTCATTATAGGCTTTTCTCCTATCTTTCTCTCATTCTAGTTTATTCAGTGGAACATCCATAAAAGTGGTTTGAAGGTGTCTGAGTATGACCTTCCCAGGGAAGCTACAGGTCCTTTTATTCTGTCTGGGTACAGTGGCTACAAGCAAGTCCAGTTCCCACGAGGGAGGCTTTTTGCTTTTGACTCTGAGGGCAATTACATGTTGACATGTTCTTCTACTGGGGGAGTCATTTTTAAGGTAAGTCTGAGAAGTGATGAGGACTACTCTTAAGTATCCATACAAACTTCTGTTAATTACAGGGGTGCAACAGCAGCCACTGGAAGTTTTTAAGTCTGACCCATCCTGGCTCTGTCAAAGCTGCTGCTCAGTTTCACACAGTGTGCATTTTAGCAGTGTGTAGTGAGTGTACAGCAAGTATTTGGGTCCTACAGCTGGAATATTTGTGCTCTTTCTTACAGCCTAGCTTTTAGTGTCCAAGTGACTAGGACAAAGTTTTAATTACTTTTTTAATGTATGGATGCATGCCAGTTCAATGCAAAATGTATGATTGTTGACTAGTGCTCATGTTCAATCTGCCTTCTGTGCCTGCTGATTCTGTGTTAGACCCAGCCTGATCCTTGTTCCTTCCTATGTACTGAAATTAAACAAAGGGTAAGGCTGAATAGTTCTGAGTGCCCAAATTTCTGTGCTTCATTAACAAGTGTTACTTATCACATGCCCATGCACTTGCAAGACAGATTAGATGGAAGTTTTACTTTGCATCTGGGGCACTCAGAGCACCTGAACTAACATGAGCTATATCTTAGGCTTATGTGCTTCTCATCAGTGTATGCTCTTAGCCTGCCTTGTTCAATTACTGCAGTTCAGTTGATGCCAAAAGTTGAGCTGCTGGAGAGCACATGCTTCTGTAGTGAGACTGGAAGCTTCCTTTCCCATGTGTGCTGCACACATCTCAGTATCTCTCTGATTTTCTGCTTACTTAGCATGCTTTCTGCATGCTCTTAGAGATACACAGTCTCTATCAGGCTTTGGTTTGTCTTGTCAGGTGCATTGCCCCCACAGAAACGTATCTCCTTAAAATCTTATGTTTTCCTTCCTTGTAGTTAAATGGTGAGGAGAAGGTTCTGGAGAGCTGCCTTTCCCTGGGAGGACACCGAGCTCCCGTTGTCACAGTGGATTGGAGCACAGCCATGGACTGCGGGACCTGCCTCACTGCTTCTATGGATGGGAAAATTAAATTAACAACCTTACTGGCTCAAAAGTCTTAACCTGGACAGTACTGAAGGGGGAAAGAGCAATAGAGATGACAAACCCAGTGTTAACTCACAGGAACAAACTGCATGGGAGAGAAGGCAAAGCAAAGTCCCTCTTCTCATTGTAGCTTTTGCCTCTTGATAAATACATTTGCCAAACCACTGTGCAACAGAATGCCAGTATGGGACTGGATCAGTGGCAGCACTGAAAAATAAGTCTCCACTAATCCATTGTGGCAGCTGGACTCCCCCTGTTAGGGAGTCTTGAGTAGCACGTGGCTAAAAGGCTGTGGTCACGTCTGGGTTCTGCAGAAGAAGGTGAGGCTGGAGGAAGCAAGCATGAGGCAGCACAGTGCATGACAGTAAGATGACTCAAACCGGAAAGGCTGATGAGAAACCAGAGTATTCTTGGTATAACATTTGTTGTTATTATTTTGTTAGTTTGTTTTTATTTGCTTTTTTTCTGTAAAAAGAAAATATTCCCTTGCATTTGAACTCTATGCTTTGTTCAGCAGTTGCTGCAAAACATGGAGGGTGGTGAGGGCAGTGATGTGCCAGGTCTCCTGCATGCAAAAAAGCTCTTGTGTTTCCACCAGGTGCTTCCAGCACCACATCTGCACACCAAGGTGAACCAGACATCCAGGAACAAAAACAACTGCGTTTGCTTGGATGTATTGTGTTACCTTGCCATAGGTATCTGCTACCAACCAGAGCAGAAATTTGAGTCAGACTTTGAAATACTTGTGTTGGAGTTCAGAAGCTACAAAATGCCTAGCAGGTACCTGATGGTGGAGAGGGGGAGGGAGGCCAGGACCAGTCTGGCCCTGTATAGGGCTCTCTGTCACTGGAGCTGTCTCTTCCCCCTAAGCCCCCAACATCAGGCAAGTGCTGTGCTCAGGCATTGCATAGCTCTAAGCAGATACATTTCATCTGCTTACACATTGCCATGGAGCTTTCTGCTGCTCTTGTGTCCTTGGCCTGTACTGGGAGTTTGTGGTACTGTTGTTCCTTGGCAGAGCATACACTGTGCTGGAAAATGAACAGCCATTCATGAGCCATATGGGTATCCATGCTCACAGACAGCTGTTCAGGGATAACACTGCTAGATGCTGAAATCCTCACTACAGGCATATTCATGCTACAGGTACCTGTTGTCCATGGAGTAACTTGCTCCTGCTGACTACACTCATAACGCCGCCTTCCATTCTCCAAGATTAACAGGTCTCCTGCCAGACTGACATCTAAATACAGGGTTTCCACCTCAGTGGGATATGATACTAGTGGTACAACTGCTCTTCATGCCAGTCTGAGCTAATGTCCCCTCAAATCCAGTGCTGAATTTGAACTGGCTTCAGGAATTCCCAGGGTTAGTCTGGGAGTTTAGAGAGCTCTCAAATAGGAGCCTTTGTTTGCCTCTCAAAAGGCCAAGACAGATTGTGGCTGTATTCCAAGCCCTGCAGTGCTGACTACATTGCATAGGGGTTTTAGAATTTAGAATTACAAAATTACAGAATGGTCTGGGTTGCAAGGGACTTAAAGCTCTTCTGGTTCCAACGCTGCCATGAGCAATTTTCCCCTAGACGACGTTGTCCAAAGCCCCATTTAATCCAGTCCTGAATGCTACCATGGATGTTACTTTCTTCCAGATGTTATCTTCCAGCCCTCACAGAGGGTCAGTTGAGGTTTCTGGATAGAGACTACTTTCAGGTTTGCTTCATAAGTAGGACTATGAGCAACACAAAACCCCCAAACAGGGAAAGAAAGTATAAAAAACATGTGCCAGTCCAAGGCTGCTATGCAAAATGATAGTGCATTAGCACAAAATTGATACTGTGCCAGAAACCTGGAGGGAAGGAATGAACATGTTTTGCTAGAACAATGCTCAACATGCTGTATTCCCAGAGGGGCTTTCACCATCCTTGGCCCAGGCTCCCCTCTCCTCGTTTCCCGGCACGAGTCCCTGCGGCTCCGGCGGAGCGCTGCTGCCCTGCGCGCCCGGGCCCACAGAGGGCGCCCCGGCGGCGGCGGGCGCGCTCGGGGCGGCACCATAACCGAGCGTTCCGGGGCGGCACGGCGGTACCATAACCGAGCGCTCGGGTCAGCACGGCGGCACCGTAACCGAGCGCTCGGGGCGGTACCATAACCGAGCGTTCTGGGGCTGCACGGCGGCACCGTAACGGAGCGCTCCGGGCGGCACGGCGGCACCGTAACCGAGCGCTCGGGGCGGCGCCGGGCCCGGCCCGCCAGGCTGCCCCGGGGCTCGGAGGCTGCACGCCTCGTTCCCAACGCCCCGTCTGCTCCGCAGCTCATGCCCAGAGCCGTGTTTGCTCCTTGACGGAGTATCGAGGAACGCGATATTGCCTGCCTGATCAAACACGGGGGTCTGTCATGACTTGGGTTTTAGGGCAGCCTGGGGCTGCTCTTCCAGCTCCCCTGTGTCCCGGTCGGACGGGAAGCAGCCCCGGTGTGACGGCGGAAGGCGCCCCGGCGGCACCGCCCCGCGTGGGCATGGCGGCTGGGGCTCGGCGGCGGCAGCTCCCGGCCTGGATGGGGGCGGCGGGGGACGGGCGGGCGGCGGCGGCCCCGGCCCCCAGCGCCGGGCGGCGGCGGGCGGCGGGGCGCAGGTAGCGCCGCTGGGGCGGGGGAGAGGCCGGGGCGGCGGGCGGGAGGGCGAGCCCAGCGCTGCCCGCGCTGAGCGTCCCCTGTGCATTGCCCAGGCCGGCGGCGCTGTACTGCATGAACGAGGCGGAGCTGCTGGAGGTGGCCCTGGCGGTCCTGGCCGAGGTGAGCCGGGACCTCCGGGGGTGGGGTGGCAGGGCTCCGGAGGCCGGGCAGGGAGCGCTGCTGCCCACGGCTCCCTGGCGGCCCTCTCCGGGCGGGCCGGAGGGCGCTGCCCGTGCCGCATGGCTTTCCCGGCCTCTCCTCTCTGTCCCAGCGGCGCTGCTGCCTTTGCAAAGCACAACCGCGGGCCTGGGGCCTGGCGAGGCGTGGCTCACGGGCATGGTGGGCTGCCCTCCTGCTCCTTGGGTGCTCCCGGCGTGAAGTCATGCACGGCCGGCCCTTGTTGTTTTCCCTCTGGTCAGAATCTACAGAGCGAGGAAGGTGAGGAGAAGGCCCGGTCCGGGAACGAGGAGGAGCAGGAGATCCCGCCAACACCAAGCGAGGCCAGCACGGATGGAGGCAGTGACCGCCGTCCGGCACTTCCATCCCCTCCTGCTCCTGGTGCTGAAGCAGAGGGGACAGGCACAGAGAACTCTGAGGACGATGTCCTGAAATACGTCAGGGAGATCTTTTTCAGCTAACATCTCTGACTTCCCAGGAGAAGAGGGCACAATGGGGAGGGTGTCTCCTCCCGCGGCCCTGGGAACGGAGGGAGGAGGGCCCGGAGGGGGCTGTGCATCCATCTGCTGTGTCGGTGCCCTGTGTAGCTGGTAGGATACCCAGAAAGGCCAGGGGGGAAAGGAAGGAGGTACTCAGTTCTCCTAGTCTGTGCTGGACTCAGTAGGATTTGGCTCCAGATTAGGATGTGTTTGATTCTGTTTCACATTTCAGAGGATGGACAGATAAAAGAAGACATTCGGGTTTCTGTGAGGATCCCTTTGGTGGGTTGTTGTTGGGCATGGAGGCAAGCAGGGAGCTGCTGACCTGGAAGACCTTTGCTGGCAGAGCTACATGGTCGTGGTTCAGCCATGAAGCTCCCTTGTCCTTGTGGTCCCTCAGTCACAGCTGCAGTGGGGCCTGGCAGGCTGTTCCCGTTGGGCCTGGTGCTGAGTTTGCCTCCAGACTCCAGCTGTCTTCCCAGTGCTGAGGAACACGAATGGGAGCAGAGTGGCCGGGGCTGGACTGCCCTGAGGGGGCTGACCCCGTGGGGGGGCCAGCGTGCATGGAGGTCTGGGAAGGGATGAAGATGGCTCAGTATCCTCTTCCCAATCAAAAAAAAGGACAAACAAACCACATGAGGCCAGCTGTGAGAGCATGTATTGAAATGAAGAATCGGTCAAATCAGCATCACCAGTCTCATCCCCACCAAGGCTGAAGCAAGAGAAAACAGACCCTCATGTCCCTTGAAGCAAATTCACTCAGCTGCAAAGAATATCACTGTTAAGCAGGCATTCTTTATTTACATAAAGTCTCCCAGCCACTGGATGAATTAATGCAGCATGTACTTACAAAGCTGTTACATATTCACTACACAGAAAAATCAATAATATAAAACTCCGGTTTTGAAAAATGATTATATGAATTGGAGTTAACCGTCTCAGTCTTTTCTGCCATCTAGTGTCTTGTAGGGGTTATTACTACCCTCTGTAGGGGTTTTGCTGGTCGTTGAATCGTCTACCTCACTTGTCCTTTTATTGCATGGTTACTTGGTGCATGCTCAGTCTGTTATCTTGTTTTCAAACTACAAGCCTGCTTCTTTCTGGTGTTACTTCTGTATCGTCCTAGATGGACGATACAGAAGTATGGTCACAGCCTTGAAGGTTGGTTGTTGATTGGCTGTTTATTTTAAGTGATATGTATCCTGTCTACTTATGAAGAAATTACCTACTTGGTTACATTTTCCTGAACATTTGTTAGTTCCTAGTTAAACATAAAGTACAGATCCTGTTTTCAAACTCCCTTTTTTATGTGGTAGGGTCAAATGTATTAAAAGCATTTTGTTAGTTAATTACAGATTTAATCACACACTGTGAGGTGCTAGCAACTTTTTTTACTTAGACTAGGTATGAACAGAGAGCTGTGCCCACTGGTAGCTGGTTCTGCTACCTTCACTGCTCTTTGGGGCCAGAAGTGCTGTCACTGATGCTGTGCCCCAAACTGAGGAGTGTTACATGCTGTTGTACCTGGGAAGCTTCTGTGCTGTGGCTGTTGACTGCTGCCAGGTTGATGCAGGAATGCTGCACACAGCAATATGCCAGAGCATGGCTGGACACGAGCCTTTGGACTGGGAATCAGATTTTTGCTAGGGAGTAAAGCTGTATATGGATTACAATTTTAAATCGTGTTACCAATAGCTCTTGTATCTTCTTCACTGTCAAATCTTAGTTAGCAGGGCCTCCTCAGATAAGAGCTTTTCACACATATGTGTGCGCTTGGCCCAGCTGAGGTGCACAGTGACAGTGAGAATCTGGAGCAGTAGCAGAGCCTGAGTCCCAAGCAGTGCCAGGAAGCCTCCAGTGAAATCAGAGGGATGAATCCAGTGTGAGGTTTGCAAAAGAAACATACCCAGGCCTCCAGACAGGATTATCATCTTGATGAAAAGTATGATGCGAATCATCTTCCATCCTTCTCCCTGCCCTTTAAATGTGGAATTCACATTTAAAACAAAAGGGATGTGGAAGAGGATGAAGACCAGGCAGGTATACACACAAACCCTGGCTAGTCCCAGTTGCAGTGGACTGATGCCCATGGCCTGCAGATGCTGGTTGTCCAGGCACTGCAGCTGCCCAGCTGTACCATTCCACAGGCAGAAGTTGTAGAAGCCAATGAGTTTGTCAGGGAGGTTCACCAGGTTCCCGGCCTCGTACAGCAGAGCGTAGCACATCAGGGCCAGGGTCCCAACAGCCTCCAGCAAAGCCAGCACGGGCAGCAGGTTCTTGGCACACCACTGTGGCAGCACACCCATCCTGGTGCCTGCATGCTTTCTTGCTACCATGGTAAGAGCTGCTGTGGGGATGCCTGTTGCAAAACATGAAGGGGGGACCCCTCAGTTGTTGCCTCTTATGGCACCCTTCCCAAGATGGGCTCTGAGCCCTATGGCTGGGGTCTGGGGGACTCCCCTTGCAAGCAGAACAGGAGTGTCTCAGTCCTGCCTAGGACTGTGCTGCACATGTGTTACTGCACTGTGAGCGGGGTGCATTTGCTGCACTTCTAGTGACAGCAAAGGTGTGACCCCTGTGTGGACCAGTGCTGGGAGGAGAGTATGACTCAGCTCCACACATGCCCTTTGCATCATGATCTCACTGGAAAAGAGGCAATTGTCAGCAAACTGCAGGGATGGGAGGAGAGAAAAACTGCTGTCTGGTAAGAAGCATGATAAGAGCTATTCTGGGATAATGCCTTTCTTTCAGCTTTTATCAGACAAGGACATCCCTTTTGATCTTTGGACTACTGAGTAAAATGCAGACGTGACAGGAGCTGAACTGCAGGGCTCCCCTTGCCTCCCTGCCCTTGTCCTATAGCTCTGGAACACCCAATGCCATTGATATGGGTGTGAAATGGGTGGCCATTTCCAGCATTTCCACCTGGAGCTCTGCTACCCACTGAGGCTGGTAGACATGGTGCTCCTCTGTCTCGGTTGCCTGGGGAGCAGTGCCCTACACAGACAGGCAGGTGCCAAGCTCAGAGGGGCACCCTGGATCCTCCTGCAGGCACTGGGACATGGGTGCTTCTGAGACACACCTGTGATTGCCATCCACCTTGCTCCTCTCTCGGCCTGGTTGGCAAAGCTGACTCTGCTCCTCTCCCCGGAATGTGTACTGTCCTCCAGTGCCGTCCTGCAGGCTTCTGCTTCACACTGAAAAACAGGGGAGTGGCATCAGGAAAGGCTGTCACTGCTTGCAGAACCACATGGCATTGAAAGCACTCTCCAGCCAGGTCTGCAGAGAGGCACAAACACAGGACTTAAGGGACCTTGGCTTCAAGCCCAGCCTTGGGCTTGAAGCTTTGCAATTAACTCTTCCTCCCTCTGACAAGCTTCAGCTGCTGAGAATAATTTACCACTTTCCTTTAAGAAGTTCACATTGGCCCTACTGTCCCCTTCCACTGCCTATTACCCAGTGGTATATCATTTACTTAAGAATTGGACTCTGGGTCCCTTCCAGTTCAGAATAGTCTGTGAATCTGTGATAACCTGGATATCCTCCTAGACCATCACCCAAAGCTGATTATGAATTTGGTACAGCCTGTGAGTTTTTAGAGTGCCAGAAGAGATTCTACTCAATCTGTACTCAGTGCCTGGTGGTGGTGCTGCTGTCTAGAGACCCTTCAGCATTCCCCTCCCACTCCTCATCTCTCCGTGGAAACTTGGAAGTGGGGCACCTCTGTTTAATGAGCACAAAGATTTAGCTTTGAACTTCTGTGAACTTCTCATTCCCAAACTTCTCCCAAGAGAAGCACACACACAGCATGGAAGGGGTGTCACAGCATCAGACACCAACCTGTCCACTTCCCCTGATCTCTTTTCCTTCACTTCTTGTAGCCTCCCTTGGAGAGCTTCTTCTCAAAAGGCTTCTGGAGAGACTGGAAGCTCACATGGAGGATGCCCATTTTTCTCAATCTGCAATGAAGACACAAGCAACCAGGAAAATATCTGTGCTTGGGCACAGGATGTGCTGCAAAATGAGACCTCTGGTGAAATGTAATTCACCATGGTTTCTCTTTCCCCTAGTGTTGTTGCTTAGTTTGTCTGTCTCACACATGGTCTCCTGCACCCAGGCATTGCTGCTCTTCCTCTCCATGTCCTGCAAGGGCTCACACCACTCATCATTCTTCTTGCTGCCCTGCCTTACCCTGAGAGGAAGAACAAGCTGCACTTGGAGGGAGCTCTTGGCTGGCTGACCAGGTCTACAGGGATTTCTGCAGCCCAGCTGACTCTTGGCCCTGCCCACCCACCCACCAACCCTTGCTGCTGTATTTCTTTAGACCAGTTTCCTAGGGAAGGCAGGCTTGTGGAAAGGTGACTTTTTGTTCAGTCATCTCATGCTCACTCCCTTGGTATCCATAAAATGTACAAGCTATTAAAATTTGTCCTAGTTGCACATGTTTACTAGAGAGGGGACAGAGAATTAATTTCCCATCGGGTTTATGGTAACATATGGGAGGGGTGGAGGGCAGCCACCTCAGAGACCCTGTGCTGCTGTGTGATCTCTGCATGCATGGGGACCTGGGCAAAGCTCATAGTACCTCTGCCCTCTCCTCTGCTTTGAGGCTCATGTGTGTAAGGACATATTTTCCCAGCGATGTCCCTCTCTTCTTGGTTAAATTGCTGGCATCTTTGCCTCCTGCTGCCTCCCCAGTAGGTAAATCCCTGTCCCTACGTGTGACTGATAGGACCAGAAACATGCCTGGGATGGCCCTGTGCCAGCTGGATGGAGAACTGGCCTGGAGGCAGTGAAGGCTGAGACCTGGCACACAGATAGGACATTGGTGAGCTCTGCAGTTCATCACTGAGGCAGGTTTAGCAGCAGCCTGGCTGAGAAGTGAGAGACAAACAGGAAAGAGCTCTCACCCAGCGTACAGCTTGGGTTTTCCCAGACAGTCTCACTGCCTCTAAGGAGGTGTCTGTGCCTTTGGATGGGAAACTCTGTGGCTCTTCCTCAAAGGTGCAAGAAAGGGGAACCTGAACATGGCACAGCGAGCCCCAGCCTGGAGTCAGCGTCCTTGTTCCTGGACTGGCATTGATGGAAACACTGGGTTTCACCATGGCAGAGTTCTATGTCTCAGTCTACCTGGCAGAGAGAGGCCCCGTGGGAATGGCTCAGGAGCTCCCTGAGGCCTCTGTGTGGGAGATAAGGCTCCTAGGCACCCTCTGTGCTTTTGGGACTGCACTGCCCTTCCCTCTGCTGCTCACAGGCAGTGGGCACCCTTGCCAGGCTGGGGCTGTGCCTTCCTCTGGCAAGGAGCTGGCAGAGCGCCTGGGCAAGGGGACAGGAGGGCACACAGCCCTGGCACAGGATCTGTGCAGGGACAGGCATCTCTGTGAGCCACTGGCTGCCGCTGCAGTGGGGCTGAGTGCAAGGAGGCGAGGGAATGGGCATTTCCTTTGGCATTGAAGAGCCCCCCAGACAGTTTGACTTTCCTGTCTCCCCTCTCCCTGGCTGCTGAGGGGAGAAATGCTGTACAAGAGTAATGGCAAAGCGTCATGCTTTGGACATGACCCTCTTCCTTCAAGACATCTGTCCTGTCCCTTCCCCACCTCCCCACCCCAGCTATCCGGATCGTGTTTCCCCCTCAGGGAGGATAAGCTGCGGAGAAACCATGGGTGAAGAAAGGCCATGACAAGCTAAGGATTGCTGGTAAACAGAAACCAATCAGCAGCAAATGGGACAGACTGTGGGGGAACTGCCCTTAAAGCGTCTTAAACCAGGGGAGGGACCCTCCAAGACATCTGCACCCTGCAACACCACTTCTGGCAGTCCTCCCCAGTGCCAGTGACATTAGAAAGAGGGGTCTCAGTGCAGGATACTTACGGGCTGCCCATGTGGGTGGGAGCGGAGCTGGAACACGCTGCAGAGGGCTGTGGTGCCGGGATAGGACACAAGCGGTTCTGCGGCTGCTGGCGGAGCTGCGCTGGCTGCGGGCTGTCCCCAGCCTGTTTTTGTGACGTGAAGATCGCTATCTCTGCTTTCTCTTTCGGTTCTGGGCAGTGCTGTTTCCCGATACGGAGTCAGCTGCCTCTGACCAAGAAAACAAGCCAAGCCCAGCTCCACAACCTGCGCCAGGCTCGGGCTTGCGTTTCCTTTCCTTCTCCCTGCTGTGCTAACCAGCGCGAAAACTTGACCGGGCTAAGCTCACCCAGATTGCCGTGCTGTTAGAGTAGCTTGGGTGTCCGTGAGGGCTTTGATTAATCTGTTTAGTTTTGTTTGGACACTTCTTTAGAGGTGACTGACCGTCCCAGCACGGATGTCAGTACCTCAGCACTGCCCTTCCTGCCCTTTGGACACGGTTCCCTCCCTCCCTCCGTCCCAGTGCTTCCCAGACACGGCGTGGCCGCAGCTCCCTGCCCGCAGCCGCTTTACGCAGGCACAGAGCAAGGTGCCAAGGTGCCTGCTGCTTCAGGGAGCCACGGACACCTCCAGTCATGGAAGGGACACAACTCTCCTGCCTGTAGTCCTCCTGGGCCGATCTGGAGCTGTTAGTCCTACCAGCAGTCTTTGTGGTGGGGTTAGCCCTCCTCTGTGTGCTGGGGCTTGATGCATGTGGGACACCTTAGCCATTGTGAAAGATGCGTATTTTATGATTGGCTTTTCACAAATATTAAAATGAATATTATATGCGTTGTCTTAGAAAGTAATGCTGTGTTAATTCTCTTAAGTAGTGTGCTAAATATAGTTTTAGGTTATAAAAAATGTTAAAATAGAAACTATGCTATTTTGGATATTTTTTTTTTTTTTTTAAAGAAAGGACTCGCAGCAAGATAGCAGGCACAGGACACCTAAATCTTTCAGAGAAAGGGAATTTATTGCCCTCTTAGCAGAAGAAACGAACTTCTTCCTGCCTTGAAGGCGCTGTTAGGATTCAGAGGAAGAAGTTGACGATGACCAGACAGAATCCTGTGTTTGAATGGAATTTATGCATCATGTATGAAGTGTATGAATATGCAACAGGCTATTGCTTTTAAGGGTTAATCCTTTGTTAACGTGTGTCCTTTTCCGGGCTCGTGCTGCCCAGAAAAAGCTGCCTGGATGTCCGTAACTCCTTGTCTCTATTGTCTCATATTGTCCTAATTCAGATTGTCCAAATTATTATTACTCTAATTGTACTACTATTTTATAACCATTTTATTACTATTAAACTTTTAAAATTTTAAAAACCAAGCAATTGGCATTTTTCACACCATGAAGCTGATTTTCACCTCATAATTCCATGCTTAGGCATGGTCTAGAAATGTCCATGTGGTACACATGTTGTGAGCCTGTAATACAGGCACTCACATCCAAGAGCACAAAGTAAGTGGAAAGAAATACAGGGGGAAGTCCTAAGAGGAGCTCAGTGAACAGAGACATGCAAGTGATGGTGGGGGGATGCCTTCCAATGTGCCTCTGTGTGTGGAATAACTCAGCATGAAGAGGGACAGGGGTCTGCATCAAGGAGTTAGCTCATGGGTGGCTTAGGCAGGGGTTCTGGTGGGTGGGGACAGAAATCTTGCAGCAAATGAAGTCCAGCAGACCAGAGCTGCTGAGCTGGAAGGGGAGAAGGAAGCCTTGGGGCTGAACATGGCCATCTTCTAGCATTGGGGCTGATGGCTGGGAGACTGAGGGATAAGAGACTTCTGAGGCAAGACCTCTGTTCCAGTGAAGTAACACGCTTTGGCAGGGGAGTGTTTGTGCTCCCAAGAGGGAGAGGTCTTGCACTTTGGGAACAGGATTAATTTTTCTGTCATTCAGGGAGAAAAAGGGTATATAATTTTGATGTGGTGATCAACCAGCTCCTTAGCAGATCTCAGCACCACAAGTGAAGCTGCTGTTTCACTGCCATGGGTAGAAGGCACAAGCAGATCCTTCAAAAATATCCTTGCTTTCACACTGGGGTCCCGTTTGCTGGGGTAATCAGGATGACTGCCACACTGGGTCTGCTCTGTCATGCAGAGCATTTCTCCCTGGAGCCACTGTCCCTCTGGAGGGGTGGCTGTTCTAATACCAGCACACCATGCAACCTGACATTGCTTCCAATGGGCATACACCTTTTAGTTTTTAATTTTTTGGCCTTTTTTCCCAACAGAAGGTCCCTGTTCAGCCAAGCTGGTCTGCAGCCTCATCTGCTTGACTTCCAACATTTTGGAATTACAGACTACTGTGCCCATAGGAGGTGATGTTTAAAAAGTTTAAATGTTTAAAATACGCCATTTGGGAATGTTACTCTTGGAGTGTGGCATCTCACTGGCCAGAGCTGGTTGCCCGATTGTGCCCCTGTGGCAGAAGCACCTTCCAGTGTATCCTGAGGAGCCCCATGTCTTCTCCCCAGCAGGGTCTCAGTCTCTGCTGCTTTTAATGCCTCCTGGGATGCCATAGCTGCCAAAAGGGAGAAGTCCAGTCCAAATCTGACTCAAGACTTGTCCTTGGTCCCAGCTGACCTTCTGACGCTGGGGGCTTCCTTCCACACCTTTGGCTGCCTCTCTAGCAGGCAGTTCCCCTGCCTGCTCCTTCCAGGTGTTTGGGCAGAGAAGATTGTGCCTGAAGGCTGGGCAGGATGCAGTTTGCCTTTCCATTCCCCTTCCTGGGGCATTTTACAGGTGTTCTCTGCCTGCCTCTTGGGCTTCCAATGCCCAAGTCTGATGATGGAGTGGCTGGGAAGGACAAGTCTGATGGGGATGAGGTGAGCAGAGAATGATCATCAGCATGTCCCATGGAGAAGGAATGGGAAGGGGGAGGAGAAAGAGAGCAGGGATTCTAGCTGTGTGTGCCTGGAGGTAGGAGAGACTGGATGGCGTGTTTGGGCTGCTGGGTCCTGTTTTCTGTGGGTGGGAAAGGAGAGCAAGTTCCAGGAGTCAGCTTCTGCTAAATTCCTGTGTGACTGTTGCTTCCTGGAATTGTTTCCTGAAATAGACATCATTTTTGCATGCATTAGGAAGATTTATGTGGTTTTAAAGTGGAATTAACTGCTCTGCAGTTCTTGATTTCTCATTTCTCATTGTGCAGTTAAAGCAAACACTCAGCATTTTAGTAATATTATTAAGGAAAGTATGAGATGAACTGGGACTTTGCAAAATTTTTTACCCTTCTGTTTTAAAAGTAAACTGCTACACCTTATCCCAAATATGATTCTGTGAGGTAATACTCCAGTCTGGCTATAAAACATAGAAACACAGAAAAAAAATTAAGAGCTGGGATATTTATTTATTTATTTATTTATTTATTTGTTAAACTTCCTCTTAGCAATGCCCATTCCGGGAAAGCCTAGAAGAATGTGATCTGTTACATTTCACCCCTTGGTTACTGTACACAATATCTAGGAATGAAATCTGCAGCTGGGGCAGGAACTGCCAAGCCTGCAAAAACATTTAAAGGGACATTCTTTATTAATCTCCTCTTTGGCAGGCAAGCTCTTACTGATCATAACACTGCAATAGAGTCAACTGTACCGTGCTTAAACTGTACTTGAACTCTGCTTACCTGGACTGCCTGTCCCACAGAAGCCAATTCCAGCTATAATGGTCTGTGCAAGCACCTCCCCTCACAGAACCACTGGGTGAGGTCCATGATCAGCAGGTGAGGTGACCCAGGTCTAACAGTGTATGGGGTGGTTTGTTCCCTTGAGAAACAAAGAATATTTACAACATTTGTTAAAACCTTTTATTCTAAGCAAAGAGGTGCCTTTACAGTTGATATTGAATTTCATTAATAATATTCAGCCCAATGAGCACACTATTACAAATGCATGCATCCTACTGCCAATAGGAGAAAATATTTTTTAACCTCTCTGGAGTTTGCCTTGGGTTTATTTTTTCTCCACTGAGATTGTTGTCAATCAGTAAATCATAATGTAGTAATGTGATGAAGACAGTTTAAATTACAGAAAAAAGAGCTCTTCCAAATGCTGAGATTGAAGGAAATCCAGCCAAAGAACTCTGTACTTCTCTTTGTGGAACATACCCTTTACTGAGGTTTGAGGTTATAGAAAAAAAAAAGGCTTATTGGTATTTAAAGAATTAAACAAACTTGTAATGTTTACTTTCTTTCACTGGCTCAGGTACTTGAAATATCTTAGGTTGAGTATCAGTGCCTTGAGTTTGTGAAACAGAGTAGTGCCTTGAGTTTCTGAAAAAAGAATAGAAATAGGAATGAATAATTATGACTAACAAGTTCCAAAAGATTGGGTGACAAAGAGGTAGTATCTATCAGTCAGCCACTTTAGGGGCTGTTCAGGGAGTGTACACCAGGCTGGGACAGGGGAATCTTGGTAAGAGTTCAGTAACTAATGGGAGAAAGTTACCATGTAAAGGCTGGTATTTTTCTTTGGGTGACAAAAATTTTTGTTTGTGTAAAGTTACACTAATTAAAATAATTTTTTATATATCTGTCTCTGGTCAGAAAAAAAGCCCCAAACAGCCACAGCATGTTGCTCCTGGGATGAAAAATACGGGTATTTTTGCCTTTATGACTTCTGCTCTTAGCCATGCTGTGAAAATGTTTTCCTGATGTTTTAGGGTGTTTTCTTTATGGTGTCTTGGTGAACATTTTGATTCATAGGGGAATATTAGAGTTATAAATTAAAAAAGCCCCAACAACCCAAACCAATAATTGTAAATAAACATGATAATCACAATGCCAGAAGGAGTACATGTAAGAAAGCTGCTCAAGGCTGAGTCCTTTATGCCGTTCTTTTCAGAAAATATTTATGAACCTGGACACAAACATATCATATTGACCAAGGAGCTCACTTCCCACTCAATATGGCTTGTTTATTTTTAGTCTGGGAACTGGACAGCTATGCTTTCTCAGTAGTATTAATTGCCACTGCTCTGTTTTTCATATGCTTGGGCTTCTGAAAAAAATTATTGTCATAAAATGCCAAAAGTCAAGAAATGCTGGTCTACCTCTTGAACCAATGAGACCATTAACAAAGCAGTCAGCATTATAAAGTGCATGTACATAAAAAGAATATCACCCATTGAAATATCAATGTGACTTCTTTCCAAATAACAGTTTGCTTTCTCTAGGCAACAATAACAGTGCTCCTATTTTACATCTTGAGGCCATACATTTTTCTAGGCTGAACATCAGCAAAGTGTTGTTGAGGGCTACGTACAGCTCCAGCATGAATTTCTGTCAAAAATTCAACTGCAGCTGTGATATTCCTTGCTATTCACCTTTTTTCAAATGCCTTTAACGACTTTCATCAAGATCAACAACAGAAATTTTGTTAAGTCTTTTGATCTAATAAACTTAGTCACTGAAGTAGATCCACATGGGGAAATGCACATACATAATCATGAGAAGAAGGAAAGTTGTTTCTTGAAGGGATCATGATCGATTTGATAAACTGTTGTTACTTGCTTTACATAGTAACAGCGTCACCTTGACATGTTTTGCTTCTGGTACACATCCAGCAAAAGAACTTTATTCATTGCATGAAAGATGTATGAATGCAATGCATACAATTTCACTGCATGAAATATGTCTTTGCTTGCATTTTAGCACCAAAATGACAGAGCAGGACCTAGTGAAGCTTGGCATGACAAATAGTTTTGCAATGTATACTGCTGTTTATAGGTCTTAGCAAGCATAGCCTTACATAGCCTCAGGCTCTTAGGTGGCCAAAGTGGGGTTCAGTCCTGAACATCTCCTCCTCTGCTAAGTTTTCCTTTTTTCTGTTGTTTATTTACAGTACTTATGTCACAACAGGAAGCAACAATTTACAGGAACTATTATTGTTGGCTAAATTTCATCCCCAAGCTTTCTAAAAGTCGTTTACTCACAGGAGTTTGCCTTGCATGTCTGTGGGAAACCTCTTGAGTAATAGTATGTTAATCACAAGCATGAAATAAACAAACACCAAGTAAACAAGGAGAAAAACATGCTTCAACCCTTTTTATCTCAGCAAAACAAGCAAATATAGGTTACAGAAAAATAAAATGTCTCCTTGTCTGTCGCAGACATTTTTCATTAAAAATCCTTCTTTAGGATTTTTCCCTTCTGAGAAGCTGAGAGGCCCCAGAAACAAAATGTAAGCAATGGTTATCTGCTGCTGTGGAATGCAACAGGTGGATCTGTGATTGGTCTTGTGGATGTTTGGAATTAATGGCCAATCATGGCAGAGCTGGCTCTCTCTCTCTGTCTGAGCCACAGACCATTGTTGATTCATTATTTTCTATTCTTAGCCTAGCCTTCTGATGAGAACTTTTTCTTCTATTCTTTTTAGTATAGTTTTAATGTAATATATATAATAAAATAATAAATCAAGCCTTCTGTAACATAGAGTCAGATCTATGTCTCTTCCCTCATCCTAAGACCCCTGTGAGCACTGTCACACTTGTCCTCCTGTGAAATCACTCTTTAAATCTGAGGCCACATTTGTCTATGAGCTCAGATGTAGGCAATGGGCCCTTAGTGACTCTGAGATGGCTCTTCTGCGTGTGTGAGAGGAGGACACAGCTCCTGAGCCCTCTGAGCTGGGTGTTGCAAAGTACACGTGACACCAAAGTACAAAACATGATACTCCTTGTGCTTAATGCCTGTGCCCTCCCCATCCTGACCCTGGGACTGCTTGCTCAGCAGTGCTGCAGAAGCTGAGAGGTGACAGCCACCTTCCTTGGGACAAAAACTGCCTCCTGGATGATCAGGGTTAAGCTACAGGGAAAATGAATACTTCTGGTCTGCGCTGCTCGTCTGACTTGCTCTCTGACGATGCATCAAGATCACAGAACCGACACAGAATCACAGAGTGGTCTGGTTGGGAGAGACCTTAAAGATCACTTAGTTCCTAATCCCCTGCCATGGGCAGGGACACCTTCCACTAGACCAGGTTGCTCCAAGTCCTACCCAACCTACCTTGAGCACTTCCAGGCATAAAGCACCAACAGCTTCTCTGGCCAACCTGTTCTGGTGAGTCTTCACCCTTGTAGGGAAGATTTTTTTCCTAATATTTAATCTAAGTTTATGCACGTCTTTTTATTTCTTTGTGTTTCAGCACCAGTTGTATAGCTCAGATCTTGATTTCTATACTATGGACATCTTAAATTCGATGATATAGATCCAACCTATTAATGTTTCCCAAAAGAGAAGTGTACAAAGGTTTTATTCCCTAATAAATGACCATGTTAGGGCCACAGCTCTTCATAACACACAATGCTCACCTCTCTGAAATCACCTGCACCTCTGATCTCACAGTCTACACAGAAGGAGTGTTGGAACCCTAGATTTTAAACTTTCTGTGCTGAAAGGCACAGACCCACAAGAGAACACTACATTTAACCTGAAGCTGTGGAGAAGGCTTCCAAAATTGATTGATAACACTAGAACTGCATGTGTGTAGTTAGCTAGAAGTGTGTAATATCCCAGAATAGAAAACTTAGAGTTTAAAGTTTTAAAATATAGTAATAAATATGAAACAAAATGAAAGTTTTAAGGCAGAAACAGGTTGTTCTTCTTTACTTTCTCCTTCCTTCTTCATAAGTTTAGGTGATATTTTGTAACTAAACAGAAAAGTCCACATTGCAGGCTTCAAAGGATTAGTTATTGAGTTAAAAAGGAAAATAATCTAGGTATCATTTCTTAATTGGATAGTTTAACCTTAAAAGACCTTATAACAAGAGATGGTTAATCATTCTGTACCTTACTAATGAAAGACTGCAGAACTCACAGCTATGAGGCTGTAACCCTAATAAGAAACAATAAACACCTAAGTCTGAACACGAACTATTGTCTCAAGTACCTTCAATCCCAGCTCCAGAGGAGCTGATCATGTTTAATAGGTGTATTGTTTGGTCACCATACAGGTCCTTGCTCTGCTGTCAGCTACCCTGAACTTCACCACTTTGGCTAAAAGCAATCAGAATTGTGTCTTCCATGGTTAATGAAATAGGGTTTACACAGACCAAATAATGCACCTTTCACTGTGCCTAGATTGTCTGCAAAATGTCAGGCTGCAGAAAAAGCAGTGTATGGATTTGAATGATGCAATAGGCCAAGCTCTGCATCACCACAGTTTTTTTTCTCCTCAGAAAGGCCACCTGGCATAGATACAGTGCTTTGCTTCTTCTTAAGGTTTGACTATAATGTTTATGTGCAATCTTTTAAAAAGTGTTAAATTGAATAGTGTGACTCTTGAAAGTCTAGTTTAGTAACACTTCTAACATTTACTCTGGCATTCTTTATGAGATACAGAGAAGATATAATAAATTGTGGCATATCTGAATAGTTCTAAGTTACCTGGAATTCCAGTTTAACACATCAAAATTCAGGACCTTGGAATTTACCCTTGCTGTTTTAGTGCCTTCTCATGTTCTTTCAGGCATAGATAATAGTGAGAAATACCACAGATTTAGTTTATTGCTTAGAGAAAGCCATTATCAAATTTATTATTGCTATAAACGTACAGCCTATTATGTTTTTTACAGCTGGACTAATGAGGCAGGAGAAGAAAGGGTGTAGGGAAAACTTCCTTTACTTGCTTGTTATTTACACAGTAGTCCAAGAATACATTGTGGAAATACTCTCCTTTGGACTCCAAGTCTTTCATATGGAAAGGAGTGTTTTGTCTGCAGCCTGAAGCATCAGTCTCCTGTAAGTTAGGGATCTACAGGCCAAAGTATTCATTTGAAAGAGCACAAACATTATTTAATACAGGTTGTGACAAGGTGAAAAACATTAAATGTACTAATTCTGATGCTGGCTTTCTGCACAAGAGTCCTTTTTGTGTTAGTTTGTTATACAAGTTAACCTGGGAAGATTTAGTTTACTGGTTTAGGGTTTAGTTTAATACCAGAAGGTTTAATTTTATATCCATCAATGCCTTTGTGAGTAGAAGTCTGCACAAGAAATCAAAGCCATTTGTAGCAAAACATACAGCAAACTTGGCAATCTTTGCTATCAAAAGGACATCTGGGATCTATTCTAAACCTAACTTCATTCTCAAAAGTGGCTGTATGCCAGAAAAGAAGAAAATGAAAGAAATAAAGAATTGGATAAGTAAATTTTTGCAGAGGACATGGGGAGAAATATACTGAAAATGTCTTGAAGAACAAGACATTGTTCTTTTCTACTCTTTTACTCTGAAGATATTACCAGAAATGAGATAATATATTAAAAGAAAACCTGCACAATATTGGAATAAAAATAACTCATTCTGAAAAGAAACTTTATCTAAAAGAAGCAATCAGAAAGGCTTGGGTGCTGTGCAAATATGTAAACAATACCAAAACAATAAGGGACACAGAGACATCAAACTGACAAAGATACAGTAGAAAAGAGAGTAGGGTATTCTAAAGGGAAAGAAAATAAGATTGCATTTTGACCATGCTTTAGTTATAGCAGATGGAAGGGAAACATTTCTTCACAATAGATCTGTATTTGAAGTACAGCTCCTGGCCTGTTAAAATGCAGAGGTGATTTCCCACAATCAAACCACCTGGATTAAATATAGGTGGTGCTTTCAAGACAAAATTATCCTGCAGGAGTTGAACTTTGCTTGAGTCACCAAGAATGAAATCCATAAAGCCCTTTGCTATCCAGGAATTCTTAGTTCCTCCTGGATGCACCCTCACTGTCAGTCACTATTGCAGCCTTCTGCTCAGTGCCCTTGCCACTTTTGGAGGGGGTAGTGGTGGTGATAGTTAAAACATACACTGTGTTTCACAGTGAGCAGCATAAGATGTGAACCTTGCAGAACTTAGACACCACTGGGCCTTCAGAGATGGCCACCAGGTGCTCCTGCAGGTTGTTGGAGGTGTAAGGATAATAGTGGGCAAAGTAGCAGGTGTCTTGGAAGGGCAACTGGAACATCCAAGTGAGGGAGAAATAGTAATGTCTGTCTTGCCCTGCACTGTTTTTGCAATACTTGATTTATTTCCAGTCCTTACCAGCCATTTCTTGTGCTGTTCCTTAGTGCTGGTTTCTGAGCGCAGCAGTGGCCACAAGCCATGTTTGTACAGGCTGTTTCCTTGCTAAAGCTGTCAGCAGCGAAGCTCTGAAGCATCTCTGCCTGCACATTGCTTGCTTGAAAGCAGCACCACTGTGTGTGTGCTTGTGTGGAGGTTGGTGTGGGGTCAGCAGTACTCAAACACAGAATTAGTAGGCAGAGAGCAGACAAACAGTGGGATGCTGGCTAGCACTGTGGCATGAGGTAGTGCCAAACAATGTGCAAGGCCATGAAGAAGCACCCTGCAGTGAACCAGGTGCAAATCTGATTCACAGTGCTTTAAATCAAAGTCTAAGCAACAACTGGGAGAAGATCCCTAATCTCACCAAGCATGGCAGTAATGCAACTGGTGTCTTGATTAAAACTCTTAGTAATAACTAGAGTTTCTTAGAACATTCTCCACACTATGCTTTAAAAGGAGGTGCTTAAGGAATTTGTTGAGTTTGTGTGTGTGATCATCACCTAGAGAACACATTCAGTGCCAAGCAAGCACCCATGTTCTACTGCAGCTTGATGTTTGCTGTCCCAGGAATTACTAAATTCTTTTAACTGCCTGCAGGTCATTCCTCAGGAACAGGAGGGACAACTGGCCACACTCCAAGGCAGCAGCTTTCTTCCCCTCGGCTGGAAAGTTTTGTTAATGAAGGCTGAGAATCACAACACCACAACACCCACATTTCTGGAGAGCTGTACAGGCTGAAATAAGATTCACTTCCAGTTGCCTGTGCACGAAGTTCAAGTCAGTAATAAATTCATGGAAAGCTGCATTTTTAAAGAACAGCAATTAAAAGACTGTAAGAGAAATCCCTGTCTATGTTTGCAGAAAGGCAGGGAGCTGAGGTTCAGAGTGTTCCTCCACATCTTACCCCTTGCAGTAAATTTGCATGTCCAGTTGCAAAGGACAGAGGTTCCTTCCTACACAGCCCTTACCAGTTCTCCTGGGCACCAAGTGTAGCAACTTACTCATGACAGGTAATATGCCCATCCTGCAGAAGCAGCTAATTTCTAAATGAACTAATCTCAAACAGTACCAGTGCTTTTCTGTGTATTACAAGCCTTTACTAACTCTATTTGCCTCAAAAAAGGTTCCAAATCCCTTTCAGTTTTGAGCTTCTGAACATTTTGTGGCCACAACTAGATATCCTAGGATTGCAAACCTATTATAATCCTTTCTTATCCATGTAAAAGTATCCCAGGACCACAATCAACAACTGCCAGAAGTTCCAAGTTCATCCAAGGCAACTGGATCAACACAGGAAATAATAAATAAATCTGATATTCAACCAATGACAGTGGAATAAGGCAACTAATCCCTTCAACTCTGTCCAATGAATCCTTGCCAGACAGAGAAGTCTGTATTCAAGAACTGATCCAATCTGACCAGGTTTTGTTTATAAATTTTGGCAAAAACAAAATATCCTTCCAACACAGACTTCAGTGTTGATGTTGCAGTTACACAGATCTCATATTTTTCACTTTCTCTTTTGGCTCTTATCTTTCTTTGCTCATATTTTCTCAACAAACTCATTTTAAGCTGGTTAATATTGTTTTTCACTGAGAACAATGGATTGAGCCAAGCTGGACTTCTGGGATAAGTAACAGGACAAGCAGAACTTAAAGAAGATGAGGCAGGTGTGTAACTGGGACTAGTTTGCTTCCCCATCCATAACAAAATAATTTATTCCCAAGTGCTTTAAAATTACATGGAAAATCACATTGATTCATCAGGTTTTGAATTCTATTTGTAAAGGAGATCAAAGCAAGGGCTTCATCTGCCTACCTCTGACAGCAAGGTTTCTTAGGCTGTTCACATCTTCTCCTAAATAAATCACTTCTAGATGAAACCTCCTTTGTCAGGAGTTTGCTATGGCAGCATTGTGTCCAAACCTGTTGTAGTGTACAATGATTCAGGGGTGGTGAGTATCCACTCTGAAAAAGGAGGCAGAATAAGGTCATAGATGTCTCAGTCCCACCTCTATGCATTTCCAATTTTTATTTTATTATTTCTGAATTGCAATTTGTTGTATAAATAAGGCACACAAACTGCCTTAGTCTTCACTAACTCAAAATAGGCCTGCACTAGGACTTCTGTACAGCCTGCATAAAATCAGTCATTAGCTGACATTCGCATTTAATCCTGTAGCCCTGAAATACAGTGCTGACATTGCTAATAACTGGGCATGAGATTTGTACTGAAAGTGTAAGACCTCAGGACTAAAGTCTGAACTTTATCTGCCTGCAGCTTTGTTTCACTCAATTTAGCTGTGACAGCAATTTCTCTAATTGACATGTATGGCTGATTTGTTTTATTTTGTTTGCCTTTGTGTGGTGCAAACACAGGCTTATACAGACAGTAACAAGGAGGAGTTCTGTGCAGAAATGCAGGCCTACATCTGGACAAACTGCATTTTAGGGGTAACAAGGAGACATCTGAAGCTGGTGAGGGGTTACTTGCTTGCCAGCAAGGAATTCTTCGAAGTTGCGAAAGGCCACTCAAATGAAAACATGACAGGCAGAGAAAAGGCTTTGAAAAAATGTATTTATTGGATGGTTGGGACTGCTGGTACTGTGCACTGACTGCAACACTGCTCAGAGATAATTACTTGTCACAGGATCACAGATATTAAAGGATCCCCTTTCAAACCATTTCCTATCCTTCCTACTATCTCCTTATATCAGGCTAAAAGACAGAAGTTTGGTTTCATGTGTCTTTGTATTTGCTTTGGGCCTGAATCAGATACAGCACCAGCAGTACTAATTTTTTACTAGAAAAAAATTCTGATTGCTTTGGTCTGGTTTCTAGATTTAATTCTCTTCACAACAAAACCCCATAATAAACTAAATTTTTTCGTCTGAAGGATCAGGTTTCAAGTGTAGATGACATCATATATGAGAAGTAAAGGAATTAAACACAAAACTGATGAACCCATTTTTAACCTGTAGTGGATACCTAACTCTAAGGGAGGTCTGGCTCATAAACTGGTGGTTAAGGGTGAGCTGCTAGGTGAGACTGAGATAAATACTCACCTAGGTCAAGAACCATTAAGTGTGAGTAGATCAATTTCCAATTTTGTTTAGACCTTCACAGTAATTTGAAGATATATTTTCCCTTGCATTTTCTTCCAACCTGTGGTTTCACAGGGAAAATGCAGGGGAATAATTGAAAGAGTCTTAATATGTAAGAACAGTGCTGACTATCTTCTGTCACAAATTAGCTAGGGGGGAGTCTTCGTACTAAACCTATTAAATTTAAATACTAAAATAAAATTGAAAGTCCATAGCAGGCTGGTTTGATTTTGTTTATTTCCAGAGAAGAACTGCCTATTTTGGTTTGTTTTGTGGCCTGCAGAAGAATCAGACCCAGTGTCTGTAATCTCCTGCCCCTATAACTGAGGCAGGGTGTTCTCAGCTGTCTGAGGAGGCATGAGCAGCAAGGTCTGCTGGGTTATGTGATGAAGGCCCAACAGAAAGGTCAATTTGCACAGGAGACCAGGGATAACTGTGGTGTTGGAGGTCACAGCCACCTAAGCAAACTGGCTGGACTCCTCCAGCTTCCTCTGTTGTCCATGAAGGTGTGCACTCACAAGGAACAGTTCGGAGCACTGAATTTTGGATCTGCTTGGGTTTGCTCCATGGAAGACCTGCTTTTCCTCCACTGGTTCTAGAGGCACCAGTGGTAGTTCCTTGGCTGACACAGGAGTCCAAGTAGGTTTTGTGTGAATATACATCCCCAGGATTTCTCTGAATTGCAGGAAGGCATGGCTGTCCAGCCCCCTGGGCCTCGCCCAAAGCAAGTCACAACGGGGACACATGGCCCCAGAAGGGGCTGTGGGTGATGTGTTCTTTACTGAGCAGAAGAGGGAGAATTCAAACCTTCTTCTTGGAGTGCTCAGCATGTTACTGTGTGCTCTTGATCATGGGTGTAGCAGAAAAACAGAGCTCCACAAACATTCTCCAGTGTCATGTACAAACTCTAAACACCCATGGGAGTTCTGCTGTTTGCTGCCACAAGGCAAATGCCACGGCCTCTGTATCAGGAGTTATACTTGTTATGGGTGTATCAGTTTGTACACGACATGAAGGGCTGACCAGCGCTGCTTCACACACCCAGGAGAGTTTCTTCCTCCCTGTCACAGTCACACTCACATGGGGTTACACAACCCCCTTTAGAGTCAGACTCTGCACCTTCAGTGCTGGAAAGCAATGGATGAGTTTCTGTCTCTGTAGGGAAGATGGTCCTGAGGGGCAAGCAGGTGGGATTTCCAGAATTGCTTTTTTCTTCTCCCAAAATGCCAGTGGAATGATCAGATTTACTACCCTTGTATAAACAATAATTTCTGTAATCTAATCATAACCCAAATAAACTCAGTTATATGCTCGTATTTCAATTATCCAATTTTATTTCTATCATGATGATACTAAAAAAAATATCATCTCAATCAGAATCATGTGCAAGGTGCAGTGTTTTGCTAAGAGTCCACCCTTTGCTTAGAGAGGTGAACAGGAGAGGCAGAGAGGGCAGGGGTAGGAGGCAGGAGTGACTGCTCAGAGTTTGGAGTGGAAGAACTGCCGATGAAAACCATGTCAGAAATCTGTCTTGTCCACTGGGCAGCAATATCCCTTCCATGAGCTCTAAAGTTTGCTGCTGACAGGGGGACTTCATAGCTTAAACGTTAGTCTGGGGTCCCCAGGAAATTTGTGTACCTCTGGTGAGAATTTTTGTATTCTTTCTTGGGAAAAAAATGCTTGTGTTGGTAGCAGCTTGATTTAAAATGTTTTTTTGAAGCTTTACATTGCGAACTGTTTTTCTCTCTAAGTCTTAATTTGTTTTTGATTGAATCAAGGATGACAGGAATTCAGGATGGGTGCACTAAAGCTTTGCTTGATATTGAAGAAATGTTCTTCACAAATTATTTATTTTTTAAAGGATCTGTGTTTTATATATATATATAGATAAATATAGTATATATAATAGATATATTCTATATAAATATATACGCATATATAAAATTTATATATATATACATATATACATATATACATATATATATATATTCCTTAAAATAATTTTATTTACTTTTGCATAATGAAGTGATAGGTGCTATTTTCAGATTCTTGTGTAAACTTTATGAAAAATGTTTTGGACACGTTTTTCTTTAATCTTATTCTTTCGACAGTGTCCCAGACCATCTAAAGTGCTTTGGGTTTGCTACTTCTTACCCAAAGAATTGTTTATTTCTAGTGGAACAGCTAAGAGGGCAGAGGAAAATAATAAGGGCTTTTAAAGAGGTCGGGTGCTGTTGCCAACAGAGAGAAACAAGAATGGCCACGAGATGGTAGCAGTCTGTCAGAAAAGGCCAGGAGAGGGATCTCAGCTTCTCTTCTTGATCCAGGGAGGCAAATGCACGCTGTGAGCCTTGTACCATACAGTGGAACATGGGCAGTGTGCGAGCATAGCTATTTTAGAACTATTTTTCTGAATTATTTCACTCTGAGGTGATGTCGTGTGAGGTAAACAATGAAGAGCAGCACCACAGGCTGCTGTGCCATGGCTCAAGCCAGGATGCCAAGTGCAAATCCATTTTAAATCTGCCAGTGCAAGCTGGCATTGGGATTGTGTCCTGCTGGGAGGCTTGGCTGGCTGGGTCAGCCCTCCTTTCTGGGCTGTGCTCATGGCACCCAGGCTGGCACAGCCCCAGCTGCAGGGTGCTGGCCTGCCACACCCCCCTTCTGCCCTGCTGGATCCCTTCAGAGGAGCACAAGGGGTTAAACTCATCCTGCTGGGCCTGGTGAGAGATCAGGGGTCATCCACCCTCCCCCGCTGACATAAACCTCATGTTAGCAGAAAAGGACAGTGGAAGCTCCATCATGTGCCCTGTCTGGTTTGACAGCAGTGCAGTCATATGCCCACATGTGATCAGATTAAACTTGTGCTGCAGAGTGATCTGGCAGTGTGCAAACCCCTACTCATGTGCACACACATGGGTTTGGGGGAAAAAAAGAGAAAGTTTGATTTCTGCTGCTTCTGCTGTAAGATAAAAGAGAAAGAGGAGCTTCTAACAGACTGCTGAGGCAGAGAACTGTGGGGATCATTTTGGTCTGGGTTGCAATTACCAGAAAAGATACAGATTTTTCTGTAAACCACTTCTCTGTGAATTCTAGCACAATTTCATCCTTGTTTTGATGCACAGAATTTATGGGAAGGTGTGTGAAGGCTGGCAGCACTTATCTATCTTGTATCTGTTCTGCAGCATGCTTGAGTGAGGTTATTGTGTGTCAGCAGGACTTAATACAAAGGCAACATTCAATTTACAACATTGCAAAGTTAATTTGACTCTGCAGTGAAGACCAGCCCTGCTCTTCTTGTTCATTTCTCTGTACAAATGCTAATTGTGCTGCAATTAGCTGCAGTTTCATTTAGGCATGGTGCTCAGATGTGATGCTCAAACACCTTCCAGCATGCACTTTAAATACTTCAAAGCCAGCAAAACGGTATCAGTGTTTGTATTGAACCAACTTTCATGACTATTTGCTTCCTGAGAGCTGTAACCAACACTCTGAGCAGCCTTTTCCTCCATGAAGTCCAAGTTTCGTGTAAGTTTTCTCCTCAGTGCTAATAATTTAAATACCTACTCATTACTCAGTAAGACTCTGTCCCTGGAGGCAAAGGAGGAGTCTAAATGTCACCTCATGTCCCAAAAATGAAGACTTGGTTTGCCTGAGGTGCCTTAACCCAGTGCAAACATGCACACATGCTTTAGATTTCTCCCAGTCTCCACAGGACTATTCTTAGCAGCACAGTGAAATGTGGTTGTGTTAAACGTGCTACAGAGAAGGTTCAAAATAAATCACGTCTCAAATTGACCTGATTCTCTGCTTTGCTGCTTTCTTTTGGCTATAATACAGCTCACAAAGGGAGAAAATGCTGTACTGAAAGTAACAGTTTAGTTTGTTTCTCTCTGATGCAACTGTTGACACATTTTTCTATTTCTGACTTAATTTCCACGCTTTCCTTTGATTGCACAATTCTCAAAGGTGCATCCTCCATTTTACAGAAAGCAAATGGTTTTAAGAATATATATATTCTTATAACCATTCTTATTCTTATAAATTCTAGATACTTCTGGCTAAATAAAAATAATGTACTCCCTGGATACTTACACAACTGGCTCACTTAAGGGATTTGGTAAATCTTTATGAATTTCTACAGGTATTTGAGAAGCTCCAAGTCAAGCAAGCTCCTTTAAATCCAGTTATTTCTGCTTTGTTCTTTTCTGTTTTTTACAGACATTTTGCTCTCTCAGGTCGTCTCACAGCATCACACATCCCCAGCAGCCAACACTGATTCTTGTGTCCATGCTTAGGGTACTTTTATTTGTTGTTGGTTTTTTTTTTTTTTTTTTTTTGTTGGGGTTTTTTTTTTGTTGGTTTGTTTTTTTTTTCCCCAGTTCCATCTTATTAAGCCTCCTGAGCTTTCTTTGATGATTTCATTTGCAACTGCAAAGAAACCCATGTGTATTCCAAGTCTTCTATGTGGATTAAAAATGTTTTAAAATACTTTATTTCAAAGACTGGACATAAGAGTTCTTGAAGATCCATGGAGCTGGGTACTTGACACACACCTGAACTCAAGCCTGGTACACAGAAAAAGTAAAAAATGTGTAAAATATTTTTCTGTTTTCTCTAACAAGTTGCTTTGAGCCTCTAGTAATGTTTAAATTCCTTCCTGTGTTTACTGAGATATCAAGGAGGTCTGTAAATATGCTTCTTTGCTATTTTCCTCCAAATGTTCTGGTTCTTGTATATAAAGAGAAGTTTCTTCACATACTTGGGGAATAATCAGAATATTTTTCTTTGTAACTTCCATCTGTTTTAAAGTCTTGGCTGAAGTTCTTGAGACCTGTGGAAACAACCTGAGATCACCTAAGAGGAAATCTGAAATATCATGGTACAAACCTGGCCTTGCAATGTCAGAAAGTTTGCAAGCAACATTATATCCCTTTCTCTGAGGCAATGCTGTTTTAACTCAAGTTCTTGCCCAAATCAAGTTACTGTGTTCCATCACAATCCCTTGAGAGAAATGGGCAATGCTGAGAAACTTTTGGAAATGGTTGGGGAAAAAAAGAGTCACAGCAAATGGGTGATGACCACACATGGATCTTCCTGCTCCTGCACGTGATCTCAAGAGGTCAGAAGGGTCTTTTAATTATATGGTTGAGCAGCACTTAGCACAGCAAAGCTTAGAACGCCGCTAAGGGTTTTGGATGTTATGGGAATGCCAGTAAATACTTCGCTATTTAACCAAAGGTTATTGTAGTGCTTTCAGAATTTGTTTTGTTCCCACAGGTTTTATTTTTATCCACATTCCTCAGCTATGTGTTGGCGTGACTATCGCTGCCATTGTCTTGCCAGGATTGGTCCTCACTGCATTCTAGTCTACTTCATTTTTGGATTCTGAGCATGGCACTGACCTCTAACCAAATGCAATGTCCCTGCCTGAGCTTGGCACCTTGGGGCTTTCCCTTGCTTGTGAAGAGTTAATCCTGTAGCTGAGGCTGGAGCAGAGCTCATGCCATGCTGAAGCAGGTGCTGTGCTTGGTTAGATGAATCCATCCTTCAGCTCCAGCAGTTTTATTGCCTTGATCTCCTTTGGCAGTCCTGCTATAGACACCTAAAGCCCGGAGAGGTGAAACCATCCCTGGGTACCTGCGCCATGCTGCCTGTGTAAGCAAGCATGGGAACATGGTGTGTGGAGGGGGCTCAACCCAATCCCCATCAGAGGGCTGGGGGCTCCAGGGGCTGTCCTCCCCACCCAGCAAAGCGAGTCCTCTCAATTTTTCCTGTTCTGTGAATCTGTCATAGCCACGTCCACAGAGCTGGCCACATCTAGGGCAGAACATGAGCTCCAGATATCAGTTTCTCTCCCTTTCTCCCTCTGCCACACCTTCCCTCCCTGCCCTGTCCTCCCCTTTGGCCAATCCCTGCTGCTGTTCCCAGTGCTGTCCTGGTGCCCAGAGCCATCAGGGGGGATTAGGGCTGGTGGCAGACCAGGGGCAGCAGGGCTGATGAATTTCAGTGTTGGTACAGAGTCTGAGTGTGTGACTTGCAGTAAAGACTGCCTCTGATTTAACACTCAGCCATCCAGGATGCCCTGGGATAACCAGGCTTGTGTCTTAGAAAGACCTCAATAAATTACAGGGCAGCCAGAAGTCCTCTTTAGCTCAGAGATTACACCCCAAAATTGTAGAATGCAGGCTGATGGTGAGCAGCAATATGACACCAGTGCTGGGAGGAACAGTGGCCAGCTTTCTAGAATGGCACAGGAATGAGGGGGAAGTGAGAAAGCTGATGGGGAAGATGCTTTAGGGTGTGAAAGTTTTGTTTCACAAAAGGGAAGGTGAGCAGACAGTCAGTATGTGCCCACTGATGGCAGCTCTGATCCTGTGGCACTGCATCAATAGCAGAAGCATTTGGAGACCAGCTGTCCTACTTGTGTTAAACACCATGAACTTGGATTAACATTCCCACAGCACAAGAGATGGAAGATGTTTTGTCATTTTCTCATTTACTTCTTTGTGGAAACATGCTGTCTAGAGCTGATGTGGTCTGTGTGAAATACTCCCCGTGCCTTCAGTGATTTTGGGGCTGGCACACGGGGGTCCTGTCTGCATTTCACAGCTCAGAGGTGCTGGGCTGGCTCCAGTCAGAGCAGTGCTGTGCTGAGACAGCAGCCTGAACCCAGAGAGCAGCGCAGCAGTTCCACTGGTGATCCATTTCCCTGCAGGAGAATCAGCTGAGCATGAGCAGGCTGCTGGGCTGAGGTGTCAGGCTGCTTCCCAAGGCAGAACTGTTCTCTGGGCAGTAACTCTGCAACCTTTGCAGCAGGCTCTGCACCACACAGAGCTATGATATAACAGACAACATGACAAAGACTAACACAGCTGAGCTTATTTTAGTCTCTCTCTTGCAAGAGAGCTGTACCCAGATTAGGAAAATATGGAGTAGATCTGGTGATGCTTAATAAGTCAAGAAGATCTGGGGCTGGCTGTGTAAATCAGCATAGTAGATCTATAATGCAAAAACACCAAAAAATTCAATAATGTTCCTACTTTTAAGATAAGAGCAAAGCCTCCTGGCTCACTGAAATGACAACAGCTCAAATAAAGTAGCACTGAAAAGGTAATGAAACCACTGCACTAGCTTTAAGCTATCTGGCATGGATGCTGCTGAGAAAATTGGTGCAGCAGCAAGAATTCTGCATGGACTGCAAAATGCTGCTGAGAAGCTATAAAAAAATTACCATAGCTTCACATTTCAGCTAGTTGAAACACTTACAATCCAGAAACTAGTATGTATGAAACAAGCTCCTGCTCTTCTTAGACTTTTGTAGACTGCCTCCAGGCTTGGATGATTTCCTCTATCTTTTCCCTAAACATTGAAAAATATTTTTTCTAATGGACTGACCATGAAATCAAAGCATAGTGACAAGCATCTTGCTTGCTTTGATTGTTTGTCCTGGATTCTTCAGAAATAGTTCATGAAGTCCCTGCAGACTGTAGACCACAGAATGAAAATAATTTAATAATTCTCTTTGCATGTGCCTTGCAGATTCCTGGGACACAGCCTGCTCTTCAGCAGAAAAATCAGGGTGATGCCTCACAAATGCTTTAATAGGTTGAGACTGAAGGTGTGGTTTTTAGGGAGTATGTATGGCAAAAAGAACCTGATAGACAACAAAAGGGCTAAGCAACATTTAGAGTATGATAATGAATGATGTTCTTAATTTCTTTTTGCATTCAAAAATTTTCTTTATGAGGTGAGAGGTAAGTGAGTTTGTGGAGTAGAAAAGGCTGGTTAGAATTCCTCTGCTGTGGCTAGGTTGGGGTTTTTAATGTTAAATTTGGGTTAGGAACAGTGTGTGGCTGTTACTTTCTTCTTCAGTTATATTTTTAACTTTTGGCAAAGTTCCATAGTCTTGAAGATGTTTATTTTTATAGATTTCAGAAAACAAAATAAATAAAAACAAGCCATTTGGATCTCTGTGCTTGTATAATTCAATGTCACGACTATGACTTTTTCTGGTCAAAACCAGGACCCAGCAGCTGTTTTCTTCTGCAGCTGTGGAGAACTCAAATAATACTTGATAGTGTTAAAGGTACAAAATATTTTAAAAAAACCCAACCATTGTCTTTGCTTCCAGTAAGAGAAAGTTATTTATGCCACAGCTGCCAAAAGATGAAACCCATGTTATAACACTGCATTTTTCCAAGCAAGCCCATCCCACCAGCTGGGGAGGGGCTTGCCATTGATTTTTCTACTCTAGGAAATACTTCAATGTGGGGAGAATTTATCCTGAGACACAAAGACACCATTGAGGATGGGCATCCTGGACCCCTCTGTGCTGCTCCTGGCCCCAGGTACTATGGGACTGTTCCCCTCCTGCATGACAGGGTGGCTGTGGGAGGCAGCTGGAATCCTTATGCTCATCCTAAGATTCCTCCTCCACCAGCTTTGGAAAAGCTTGTAAATGTTTCTATGGATGGGGAACTTCTGTGTGTTTCAGAAGGGTCTTCGTTTGGCACAGCCTCACTCAGAATGATTTTGCTTCAAGGCCTGTGAAGCTTGAGCTAGTAAGGCAGAGGTTTTAGGGCTCAGTTTTTGCAGAGACTCTTAAAGGATGCCACTGTCATTAAAGGAGCTTTCTGATATTTCTGGCTCTAAAAAGTCCAACAAAAATTTAAGTGGGAAAACATACCAAAGTCACCCTTATTTTCTGTATTTATAGCTCCAATACACCACAGACATTACTGACCATACAAGGCTGCATCCTCAATAAGGACAGTCTGTGCTGGCATCTCCTGAAGTCTGGCATGGCCAGGAGCTGAGTGCCCAGCACTGTGCAGAGGGGAAGGCAGGCACAGGAACCCCTGGAGGAGCAGCAGGCAGAGCCTGTACAAGCACACTGGCAGCCCCACCAGAGCAGGACATGTTTGGCAGCCACTGCCACCATGCTCCAAAGGGAGCTGAAAGGAGGCAGCTGAGTACAGGGCATGGGCTGGAGGATTGGGGAGGGTGCTCCCTCCCACACCTAGCACTGGAACAGGAGCTCCTGCCACAGTCTGTGCAGGCTGCTACTGACTGCAAATCCAAAACATGGCCTTGCTTCTGCAGCTGGACTTTGCTCTGAGGCAACAGGGGTGTCCTGGATATCCTCTTGTTAAGGAAACATTATTTACTATTAATATGTTAGTAGCATCTCTCTGTTTTGAATCCCTTGGGAATCTGCAGTACTCCCTGTGCTTCTGCTATATCAAGTGTGGACCCTACCTGCTGGGTTGATCACCCAGTTTCTGCCCTAGGTGTGTCCTGCCAGCTTTCCTGAGGCAATAATTCCCCACCTTTGCTTTGCTTTGAGTAACCCAAAAGATGCAATATGCTCAGTTAAGGTATTAGTGAGCATGAGGCAGTCTTCTCTGGTTTGCCATAGATGGCTAAAATGTTAAACCAACAGCTACCTCATCTTCTCTAAAATGTTCTTTCTTGCCAATTATTTAATGAAGGCTAAGAGCTTTATGTCTCTTTCCACAGTAAAGGCCTCATCCCCATTGCTTCAATTAGCCTGGATGGTTTTACTGCTGGGATCAGCTGCCATCACTCTGGAGAAGCAGGAGGTTGACACTTGGAGTGGTGATGCCTCAAAACTAAAATGTGGAAAGAGACCACTTGCTGGAAGAAAACACAGTTCCTTGAAACAGTGCACACAAGATCACATGAGCTTCTACCAAGGACCCAGAAAGCCAGTGTTGTGACCAGCTGCAGTAAATGCATGGTGACTTATGGAAATAAGATCGATTTTCAGCAGCTGTTGCTCTGATCCTGTGTGTAGAGAATAGCTGTGAAGTGTATTTTTTTAATCTTGAAACTACTGCTAGAACACAGTAATTGTAAAGATTATTTTATCTGCCCAACAGGAAATTTACTTAACCAACTTCCAATAGCTTCTACTTATCTTCACCATGTCCTATCTGAATTCTTTAAATGCTGCTCCTAAGTAACACTGACTTAAAAGAAAAAACATCCTCCCCCCGTATTTAAATACAGGTGGTGTCCTAACCTCTCTAGGTAAGAAATAAGATGGAGTTTTAATAGTTTTCAAGTAACAATATTCTAATTGGAACCCAGCAATTGCAGTTGACTACCACTGGCCAAAAAATGAATCACCACAACATCCTCTTCCTGCGAGTACCAAAATTAATAGGAATAGGTTACTTTTGTCAATATAGTACTCTTGTCTCTTCCAGGGGAAGCACTGAGGAAACTTGCAGATAGCATCAAGTAAAACAAGTTGGGGGTTTTTATGCATTCTGAGAGAAAAAGGCCACAGATCTATTAATTTCTTTTTTTTTAGGTGTGAGGGTTTATTGTGTGAACTCCTTAACTAAAGGTACCATAGATAGTAAAAGTGTCTATAGGCTCAGAAAGTGTCTCTACTGCATCATGAAGGAAAAATTTACCAAGTGCTATTGTACACAAAGACATCATCTTTGGCTCAGGATGTCCTTGAGTGCAAATCACTGGAAGCTATCAGATATGTTAGTGACATCCTGTGATATATGTAATTTGTATCTTGTCCTTTGCTACAGCTGGAGACAAAGTACTGGGTCTGAAGGACCTTTTTTCTGATTTGGTGGAGACTTTTGATTCTTGTGCTTTTCTGCACATTTCTTATTTAAATCAGACACACAGCATGCAGCAATGAAGACCTATTTTGCCTGTTCTATATCAATAGACTAGAAAATTTGCAGTGCCTGTGTCAGGCTCAGTGGCATTGGTTTAACATACATGCCAATCTCTGTTCTTCCAATACAGGTTATTGCATTCAAACCCAGTTCTTGCTCATGGAATCCCACCTGTGCATCAGTGGGTAAGCATGGGTATTAGCCTGTCAAACACAGCTGGCATCATCCTAGTGACACCCTGGACAGTTCTGACTTGAAAGCTTCTCCAGTGGTTCTGCACAAGAGCTCTAAAATGCTTGGGCCACAGATGTTACCCTCAGCATATCTATCTCCCTTCCTGTCACACACTCTTGGTTTGAAGATCTACAGGGCACAGATCATGTGGAAAATTGTTTCTGAGTTTCATTATTGCCTCTGTGAGAAATTAGCAATGGGGTTCTTATCTGAAATTGCCAAACCAGCCACCAGATATGATTTTACTTTTCTGCTGCATATAAGAAATACTCATCTCCTATCAGAAACAGTTCCCATGAAGACAATTCTGGGTCTGACCAAATGGCCTTTTGACCATCTCTTTAGTAAACTAAAGAGGGTTTAAGGACCTTTGATGAAAAATAATAAAACTGCTTTTGTTACTGAGTACTGTTCAGCAGCTGAGCTGCAGCAATGAGTTGCTCTTGTGCTCTGAGCTTGCTGCTTGCAGAGATATGTGCAAGCCCAAGCCAGTGTGAACTGTATGTTATTGGACAATTGGAGCAGCCAAAGAGGTCACCTTCTCTAACCCAGTCAGTGAGCAGCAACCCCCTTGACTTGGATTTGTGTCCAAGCTTTGGACTCATTTATCCTCTCTGTGTACATTCAGTGCCTTGTCACAAAGCTCAAGGGACTGAAGTGCCTATGATACAGATTTTTAAGTAAAGTCAAAGTGAAGACATGGGAAGGGCAGAGAATGGATTTTGCACTGTTATGTAGCTCCCAGCCACAATTACAGTTTGAAAGCAAGCCAGAGGATTTGTACTATTGGGAATACTTGGGACATTTATTTGAGGTTCAGAGAGAAATTCCAGGTGGCTCCCACAGTATGATTTTTCTCAGACCTTTGAAAGATGTGATTTAAAATTTCCTCTGTAACTAAATAATTAAAACTAGCAACAAACAACTTCCTCCTGTTTGCAATTTAGTTAATATTAAATTTGTCTCTATCATTTTTGTCTGAAGGAACTTGGGAATCCAGTTCATTTAGAGTGATCAAGAAATAATGTTCTTCTGAATGTAGGCACCCAAAGGCTCCAAGCTCCTCATGTTCTATCACTGTATCAGCCCTGGGCTGGGACATGAGGGTAAGGAAATATTTCTTCCTGAAGAGTTTATCAACAGCATCTTGTCATTAGGGCAGCTAATTATTCTGGTTAAATGCTGCTGGAAGTTCTGGAATTCTTATGAGTGCAAATTTTATACACATACAAAAGCTGCTGTAAGAGAATATAAAATCATAAAGTCTTTTCAATCAGACAGTTCACAGGTTTGCAGCAGGTTGGAGGATTTTTTGGAGGTTGACCTGATCCTAAGCTTATGGAAGTCAGTGCAAAAACTCCAAAGAGAATCCTGGCTTTAATTCAAGGAATTAAGCTGTATGCCTTAATGCCATAGGATATTATTGCACTAAAGAGCTTATTAAGATTAAAATGGGATTAGGCATTACTATGAATGAATGCAAAAAGTTTACATGGCTGGGATAAAGCTTCAAAGCTTTATTCCACATTTCAGGGAAATGGTTCTAGACTGAAGCAAAGAAAAATATATTGCATATCATAGCATCACACACAATGCAGTGCATGTTATGCCTTCCAAAGTGAGAAACCTGGCACTGATGGTAGGATATGGAACAAAAATCTTACTGTATTTTCCAAAAGAAGTAGTTCTCACTGAAGAATGAAATGAAAATGTCTTGTGTGCTTCCATGTTCTCTGTTTTGAGCTTGAGATTTTTGCTGGTTTTTTCATATTTATTTTTCAGCAGCTGAGAACCCAGCATCTCACTTTGTCTTGCTATCAGAAGCTCACAGATGGCTGCTAAACAGAGCTTCCTATGTATGTAGCTTTGATATTGTAACGGCTGAGCAAGAGTTTCATATGAAAAGCAAACTTTCTATACATCACTAGAGTACAGCTTGAGAGACAGCAGCAGTGGAGCTGGCCTGGTGTGACTCCTGCAGGAACTACGCCTGTTCTGTACCAGATGTTCTCTGCAGGGGATTCTTGGGTGCTTTCTACAACACAGTCACACATGTACTGACTATCAGAGCCTTTCCAGTTCCCATGGGGACCATGTTTTCCCAAGGAAGGTATTTGTCAGGATTTCTTGATAACAGCTAGTTAATAATTTGATGTTATTTTCAGACAGTTCTTCCTTGTTTCATCCTTGCTAATATTTATCCTCTTTTGTTATCTATGCCCCACAGCTACCTCCAGGTGGGAATCATAATTCCACCTGACTCTTTCAGGGGGCTGTGCATGCTGGAGCAATTTCCCTGATTCCTGTGGAATCCTAACTCCTCCTTTCTTCATTTTTGTTTACTCTTCATCCCCCTTCTACATAAGTTCAAAATACAGAACAGTTTATCAGCTTTTGCCCTCAAAATCCTGGAACTGAATGGAGCTTTGTGGATGGGGATGCAATGGTGTTAAGATCCTCTCAGATTTATCACAATATAGCTTCTTGTGGTACTCTTTCTGTACAGGCAGCTTTAGTTCAAAATTGCCTCCTTTGCTGACCATATTTCATTCCAATGTAATTGTTGACTTGCTTTCTCTCTGCTCTTGTCTGAGACTGGTGCTTACCAGATCATCTAGCTTCAGATTTGTGTTTGAAAGGATTTTCCCCAGTGCCTCCATCGGTGTGTTCCTCATCCCAGCTGTCTGTAGGTGACCTGGCTAGGAACTGACATTTTCAAGACTGCCTGAGCTGCATCTTTGCAGTGCCCCCTTATTAGTGAAGTTCAGCATCCTCAGGCTGGAGTAATGCCCTTGCTTGGAGACCAGGGTTATAACTAATTCACTAGTTCACAGTAGTGTACTTACAAAGTGCCTAGCATGGAAAGACCCTGGTCCCAGGGAACATTGCTGGTAAAACTGCAGTTGCTAAAGCCAGATCTAATACAACTTATTGTTTTCCACATGGTTGTCCTTCTGTTATTTTGCTTCCCTTACTGTCAGACCTGCAGCCAGTTCCCTGGTGCAGACAGATGCAAGATTGCTATGCCCATGCCAGCAGCTGTCTGCGTGATACAGATTTGAGCTGGCTTGAATCCAGATAGCTCTTGTGAGATGAGCAAATGCATTTGCCTTCTCCCTGTGCCTAGAGAAACCAATGTGGTGTTTTGATCAAGCAATAGGTCACTGGTGGGGCAGAAACCTCTGTAGGGCTGAGGAATTGGCCTTGCCTTCCATCTGCCTATAGCCTGTGTGCCCCTCTACAGCCCCTGTAAACCTGCCTAGGTCATGCTTCCAGTCCCTGTAAACCTGCCTAGGTCATGCTTCCAGTCCCTGCAAACCTGCCTAGGTCATGCTTCCAAGAGATGTGTTCCAGCAGCCCTCAGTGGTGGGTGGGGGTTTTAATGATCCTAGCATTTCTATCTGTTGCTCCTTTTGGTGTCCTGTCCAGAGGTGAGGGGAAGTAAAACACAGGTTTATCAAGTTCTCCTAATAGCACAAGACAAAGATTTTCCACTGATGTTACTCCTGCTCCCCTACTCTGTCACCCATGATCACAGGGTCACTGTGGTGGTAGTCTGGAGCTCCCACACTTTGGTGTCTTCTTCTCCAAGCTCTCTTCCTTCCTGGGTGGTTGTGCAGGCACAGCCTCCCAGAGAGAGCAAGGTCTCTTGTAAGGGACTGAGTTCAGCTTGCTCAGTGCTTTATAAATTATTTTTGTCTTGTGTGGATGCTCTTCTTCAGCATTATAACAGGCTCAGAACTCCTGCAAGTGCTCCTTGGCCAGCTGCTACACCCTCCCTGTGTGGCACAGAGCGAGGGCAAAGCAGCTTTCTGGGGCTTCACCACAGTCCTTATCTGTGTTCTCCATGTTTTTGAAGGTATCCTTCCTTCCTTCCTGTGGACTTTTCCTGTGCTGACCACTCTCCTGACCAAGGTCTCAGGGTACCAAAAGCATTCTTCATTCCCACTGTCCCCCTGTCTAAAGTCCTACCCTTCACAGGGTAGTGTAGTTCATCTATTTCTGTCACATCCCTGGTCTGCTCTGACATCTGGGCAGCCTGTTGTTTGTGGAGGATGTGCTGCTGATTGCTATGCTCAGCCACTTCATTTACAGCCTCAGGAATGTGAGAGGCCCTCAGAAAAACGCCAGAGGCAAGAATGTGTTTGAAAATTCCTGAAGGCTTTGATAGAGAAGGTATTCTTTTCACCCAGCAGGAGCAGCAACACAAAAATTCTCACCATAGTTATGCTAAACTTCAAGAAGAGGAACAACATAAAATGTCAGAGCACATGCTAAAGGTAAGTTGAAAGTGACAGAATTCAATCCAATCGTTATTTCCCCCCTGCACAGAGGCTTCAGCCACCCCACTCCCTCCAGGTGGGTCACAGTTGGTGTGGAAAAGGCTCAGAGCCATAAATGCTCCCTGCCTTGGGCTGTCAGGACAAACTTTGGAGGTGCAGGTGCCTAACATTAGGGTACTGAGCTGATCCCAGCTCCAACAGCCCTGGCAGCCCTATGGGGATTGGGAATAAGGCCTCAAAGTTAAGCAGTCTGGTATGAGGAAATTCCAGAGCAGAGCACATTTATAAGCATGTGATACGATCTTTTATTTTAATTGCATAATCTTATGTTCTGTCTTTTTTTTTTTGTTTTGTTTTCAAATCTGTCTAGATTTGCATCACAGTGGTGTGGTGATGCTGAAACAGACTGCTGGCTGGGATAACCTGCCCACGCTATGGAGCATTACATAAATGCTCTCAAACATAGACTTCTTGTTCCTCAGATCTCCAAGCTGAGGCCCTGGATCTTACTGTCTGAGTGAGATCTGACTCAGAGAAAATAAGACTCACTAATGAGTACTTACAGCAGCAACCACAACTAATGACAGCTGCATTTTAAACTTCAAGATAAAATGTTAAGTACTCTGAAAAATCAAGTATTGAAGAGTGGAGTGAAGAATGGATGTTGGGTACTCTTAATTTACCTAACTAACTCTCAAAATCCCATTTATGAAATAGAAAAGTCCCCCACAAAACACAGACTGATATTACCAGGGTACATTTTTTAGCCTACACCTTATTGATCAATACCATAGGAAAATGTGACAGTGGCTTGATACTGAGTGAGATGCTGATTTGAAAACTGCTGGAGGATGGTAATTTTGCACTAGTGCTCTTCAGGTCTCCTGAAGTATCCAACTTACTCTGAGGGTTTGTGGGGGGGGCGGTTTTTTTTTTTTTTTTTTTTTTTTTTTTTTTTTTTTTTTATTTTAAACTGAGATTCCTGAGGTGATTTAGACTGGAAGGAGGGGGTGTGACGAGGGGAAAGGGAAGCAAGACAAGTGCTTCTCACTTTCCCTAACGTTCATTCTTCTTTTCTTGCAGAGATATGGGTTTAATTAACTTTTTCACTAGTCAGAAACTGGGGTCAGTGAGGATGGGACTCACAATTTGGTTATGGCATTAAGTAGACATAAATACATGAGAAGATGTTTTTCTGGCTTTCAAAATGTGGTTGGGAAGGGTTTTGTAAAAAGCTCTCACAAAGGGAGTTCTGCACAACTCATATTTGTATCTCACAGGACAGAGAACATTCAAAAGACAAAAGACCTTCAATTGGACACCCAGTAACGAGTTGCAAGGAAAAAACTCCAAAGATGGCATGAAAGAAAACACTTCCAAGGCTGAGATTTGACAGCATAACACAAGAAGGCAGTTGCACTTGACCAACTTGAAGCCCCTATGGACACCTAGAAAGTCCAGCAACAGAAAGAAGCAAGAGGGGATGAGTGTTTGCAGCTCTGTCTGGCAGCCATGGCACTGAGAAGGAACTAAGTAGCATTCACATCTCAGCAATTCTTTGCTATAGGGTAGAAAACATGCTGACATTCATTGGCACTGAGTCCTAGAAGATGTAGCTGGCCAAAAGATTTCAGCCTGAAGGAAACCATGTGCAACACTTTTGGGAGAATATACCAGTCATCACTCAGGAAAAAACTGCTTCTCAGATGATATCACAGTCAGTCTTTATTGCCTATTGTTTGGAGATAAATAGCTGTTTTTCTCTAATGAGACATGATAAGTGACTTTCAGGGCTTTCCCCAGGAAAGGAAAGGATTTCAGAAAGAAAAGCTGTCATCTGCCTTTCCCTGGCTATATTTTGTAAGCAAGTCAGACTACATTCTTAAGATTTTTAAAACATTTTTTATTAATTTTTATTCCTTTTGACATGTTTTTATAGTAAAATAACAGAGAATAATGTATTACAATGCATATAGAGTGAAGTCCTTCCACAAGCTGCTTTAACACATTTGCTTTCTTGCACCATAGCCATCTCTCACTGAAAAATGGAAGTTTCAGGAATTATGGCTCATTAGAAAAAACTCAGAACCTCAGAAAAAGCAGCCATGAGTGTGTTTTAAGACTCTTCTTCTAAACCTCAAAATTCCTTACAAGTAAAGGAATGAATGTGATTCCTATTAATGAATAGAAATTATTTTTAAAATAACTAACAAACTGTGTTGGCTCAAAACACCCGTCTTCTGATACAGCTCATCAGCTAGGTATGAGAACTGGGTTGTGTGTGCATTCCTGCTGGACTCCTCTGGGAAGGAGAATGGGGAAGTTCTCTGATGGGAACTGGGGCTGTGGCAATCAGGTGGGGAACTACACCAGGACCTGATTTGCTAAAACCTCAATCCCTGGACTAAGGAGAATTTTGCTTTTACCCCAGTTTTTTCTGACAAGGTATCTCACTGTCTGTGGACTGTTTTCCCAAGGTCTGGGATGAAAAGGGAGCAAAATGATGAATTAGAATTTCCTTCTCTTGTTTTTGTCGAGTTTAAAAGGGGGAAAACTCAACTAAAATAGAGGCAGCCAGCTTGAAAGATTTAAAACTGGATCTAATGGGTCTTTTCCCAGAGAGAAGAGGACAGACTGAGAAGGTGGAAAAAGGATCATATGTAACAGGATGGCCTAATGGGAGGGAGAGCATGAGAGTATTGCCATACAAGCATTCACATTTAAATGCAGAAGGAGAGAGCTAGTACAGGAGCTTGAAAAAAAAGAAATCAGTTCCCTATAGTAAAAGCTAAATAAAAGGTCATTTATATAAAGCACACTTAGGGAAAGAAGAAAAGCATTAAAAGGTGAGAAAGGCAGGAGAAGCTGGAAGCAGGTGGAAAGGACAGAGTGCCTCTGGCCAAGGAAATAGCTGCGGCTGCAATTAGCTAAGTGGTACAGGGCTCTGCGCTGCGATGCTGCTGCGGCTCTGAACGCTCCACGCTCGCTGCTGCGTTTAATGGCAGCAGGGCTGGATAATAAAGGCTGTACTCTGGTCTGCCAACAGGAATTCATTCCCTTTAGCTTTGGTGCCCCAGCTATATTTTAACTGAAAACTGCGAGCTTTTATTTCTGGAATAACAGTAGCAGATATCTATGGCACAGCCATGGATTTATAGCAATGCTTTTTGCGTGGGGATCAATCGTTTAGACAGGATCTGCTCTCCTCCCCACAATCACTCCTTGCTCCCATGAACATGTTCAGCCTAGGAAAGATAAGATAGGGGAAGGCAGTTCTTATGCAATGAGGCTTCTTAAGCTAAAAGCAATGACTAAAAATTCCACCTCCTCTTATGAATACTATGTAGCTACCACAAACTTGCTCCTTGCCTGCAAACAAGCCAAAAGCCCTTCCCTAATGCCCGGGGATCTCGGTGCCTTCCCTGAACGTTTGAGTGGCTGTGGGTGCCTCACCACTCGGCAGCACTCACTGCCAGAGAGCAGCAGACACAGATCGATGGGGTTAAGTGGATTTCTCTGTGCTTGCCCGAATGTACACATCCTGCCCTTCCCCTGCCTCTCCGCCTGCTCTGCTCTTACTTCTCTCTGAGGACACCGCTTGCCTGCTTGTCCAAACAAGCTCCAGAGCCTGAAATTGCCAGGGAGTGAAGAAAGAAAAGCCTTCCTACTTACGAGGGGCAGGGTGAAGGGAGACTTGTCCTATGCTAAATACAGGGAAGAGAGAGCAATTACTGCAATATCATTTTCTGCTGCATGTGGCAGGACTGCTGGCGCAGCCTGGTGACAGATCATAAGGATTCTCTGTCTTAATAAGCAGCAAGCATGTCCTGGGGAGCAAATGTCTCATGTAAATATGTATTGGCATGGGGACAGGTGTCACACAGGGCTTCCCATCAAAGGAGAGGAAATGCAGCATCATTTGGAGGGCTGCTTCTTTGGAAGAGCAGCCACAAAGGAATGAATAATAGGATTAATTCACTTAGCTATTGATCTCAGATGCACACATTTTCATTTAACATTATGAGAACAGCCAGACTCTCATGGTTCATAGCCTGTGGGCAGCACAGCAGAGACAGCATTTGCAAGCCCTTTTCCCCATTTGCTGATGAGGTAAATCTTAGCAGCACGTTCCTTATGGAAGCCGCTGGGGAAGGATCTCCTATGGAAAACAGCCTAATGTCTGGACTGGTGTGACTCTAATGCTGCTCTCTACAGATGTACTCTGAGCAAATAATTGGTGGCCCAAATAACACGGGGACCTACCCATGGAAATTCTATATAGAAAGCTGAAGAAAGGGAGGGAAGGAAGAAAACAGAACAGGCTGATTTAATTATGTCTGGACATACATGCACACAATATCTCAGCTAATCAGGAAAAAAGTTCAGATACAGCCTCCCCATATCGCCATAAACATTGAAGACCTATGACAGTGAGAGAAGAAAGAATATGGTGCAGGGAGACATTAAGACATTTTTCAGTAGTTTCATCACATGGAACATGAGGTCTGCTCAGGGTCCCAAATAACTTTGCCAAATTAACCTGCAAAGTTAAGTTTCTCATAACTAGCTCTTACAAAACCACCCTGCCCATAAGCAAGCGGATGCAAGGGCCAAAAGTAAGTGTCAAAGGTGGTAAAGACCATGCTGGGATCTGTGGAGTCACCAGGTGACACCAGCAGAGATGCTGACACCTTAGATGATCCCGAACTGGGCCAGCTCGTGCAGTTCCAGATGGCTGAAAGCTTCCCATGGGCAAATCACGGTGATATCTGCAAAAGAGGGAAAATGACAAATGTGTTCCTGTAGCCCAATGCGCTCCTTGGATTTATTTTTTTATTAATGGAAAGGCTGATTTGCTCAGGAAACATTAACAAAAATGAGATTCCCTTTGAAGGTTAAATGGGCAGATGAGCATTTCCAATCTGGTACTACCTGTCAGACCAAACCAAATCAGTGTACTTTCTCTCTGTGAGCAAAAGCAAGCCAGCAGTTCCTAGTCTCTTCAGTGACTAGGTAAACTGGTGTAAAAGTTAATTCCAGTTATGTGGTTTCTCCTGTTCTTATAAATTACCTGTAGCCAAACTGTGATCTCCTTGAAGACATGTGCAGTTTTAGATCAGATGCTGAATAATTTGGCCTACAATATTCAGGATCTATAACTCTCTCTTCATCAAAACTTCAAACTTCTGACTGGCTACAGCTCATCCAATGCATGCTTCTCAATCCCAGATGGGTACATAAAATTCTTAAAATTAGGATTCTGATGACAACACAAACACTTGACCATCTGGGATTCAGTTTCTGTGATTTTTTGGTATTAATAGCTTAGCATTTAGCATTTATTTGAGAATCTCATGCTGCTGAAATTCTTAGCCGGGGTATTAGCAGAAAACAAACAAGCACTTCTGCAGCCCAGTGTAGGTAGTCTGAAGCTGAAACATACATAAATAGTCTTTTCTTCACATAGTGTATAAGCATGAATGTGGCAGCTTGGGCAGGCAGACCTAGTCTTCAATGGTGACCCTGAGAGCTGCAGACAGGCAGGGAAAGAGAGGCACCCCAGAATCCTCTCCCATGATCAAGTTTGTCTACGCTAGTGTTAAAGCAGGGCACGACAACATCCTGCAGAGCTTACCTGTGCCCAGCCCCTCCATGCCTGGGATGTCATCTCCAAACCTAGGAGAGAAAAGAGCAGGTAAGGAGTGAGTTTGGGGCAGCAGCAGGGAAAAGGGAGATGCCCTAAGCCCCCAGCCAAGGAATAAGAATTGTGGGTAGGGAGCAGAAGAGGAACAGAAGAGGAGCAGAAGAGAAGCAGCTCCAGGCTGGAGAGCCGAGGGCGCAGGGGAAGCCATCTCCTTGCCCAAGGGACGATGCACAGAAGCACAATGTAGCAGTGGGGAGCGACTCAACTAGCATGGTTTCTTTTCTCTCCACAATTCCCTTACCCTCTTACTCCTTTTTTGGGGGGCTTGCTCTTGAACTGCCTTGTCTGCCTCTGCTTGAACTTGGGGGGCCCCTTGCGCGGTGTGGTGGGGCCGGTGGGAGCATCGCCCGTGTTGAGGTTGGCGGCCGGGGTCTCGCTCATCGCTGGGCTGTGGGCAGCTGGCACGGGCCTCTCTCAGATCCCTCTGTCTGCAAGATAACAGCAAGGACTGGCACAACGCTCTGCTTATCTCTTCTAGGTATCAGTAGTCAGATGACAGAAGTATGGAAAATATAATTGTGACAGGATTAAAGATAATGGTATTAAAGATAAAGAAAGATTGTAATGAGTACAAATTAGGCAGGGTAGCGCTGCCTTTCATCTGGCATGCTGGAATTAAGATGCCAAACAAAGAGCACTTGAGCTAAGGCCAAAAAGACATTTACCCTGTGGTGCAATGTCTTGCAGAGCCATGGAGACTAACACCTCCTCTTGCCTCAAACACAGTTGCAGTCTTGGAGACAAGTTGCTGCAGAAGCTTGCCCCATAATTTAGGTAAAACTGGAAGTTTAATGCCAATGCTGGAGTTTTTTAATAGCTAGCTTTGGAATAGTATTGCTGAGGTTTTTGCTTACTGCTTCAGGACATGACTACTACAGGAGCCATGAAGACTCATGTATGGCTTAGAGAAATATCCTGTCCTTGGGAATCACCATGACATTCTTCACCTGTTCTCATACTTGTGCCTAAGCATTACCTTTGGAACACTGATGGATGTGGGACACTGGGCTGGAAGGATCCTTTGTCTGCGGGGAGCTGCAATTAGGGCCCAACATTTGTCAATACCAAACTCACGGGAAATAGCACAAGATTGTTGCAAGATTATGCAGAAGGCTAAGGCATCACACTGGAGACTACCTTTTAGGCAGAAGTTTATTTCACAAATTTCTCAGGATTTAGAGGAATAAAGCCTGTAACTTTGCCCAGGATATGCCCACTTTGGTATTTTTTGAGCATTATATTACATGTGCTGACCCCACTTCACCACACTGTACATGACCCAAACTCCACAGAGGATAAATAGTTATCAAGGAGCAATTTCTGTTTGGGAGACATGTCTCCTGTCTTAGACAGCAGAACTGCTGCACTCTGAGCCTTTTGCTCCCTTCCCAGAGAGGACAGCTATAACTCTCACCAGTGCCCAAAGGGAAGCAACCAGCCCTTCATCAAATTTTGTGCTAATTAGTATGCCATTAGTAATATAATGGTCTGAACAAGTGCAATTATGGATAAAAATAAATGTAACTTCTTTCTTTCTTCCTTGAAGTCACGTTTTCCCCATGACTGTTATATATCTCCTATCTCCAGGTGATGTAATCGCTGATGGAATTAACTTCAGGATTTGGTTCTAAAGACTAATCTCATTAGGTCACCATAGTACTCTGGCTTAATCCCCAACATCACCTGCCGTGGCACTCTGGACTTCTAATCTCAGAACTATAAATGTCATCAAAGATTTCTTTCCTTATTCTAAAGACAGTTCATTCCTTTATCCTGAAATAGCCAGAGCATTGGAAAGCAAATCCTTATATACAAGGAGAAAGATCATCTGAGCAATCCTCCTGTGTCACTTCCACATCCATGTAAGGTGAAGAGCCATATTTCTGTATCTGTGACATTCTGGAAATACTTCATCCAGAGCATCTTTCCATCTGTGGTGGCAGTAGGATGGCTCCAAATGATGGCACCTAGAGGCAGGCTAGTTCTTCTGTCGCTTGTGGTCAGGCTTCTGTCTCAGCTGTAATATCCCAAGCAGGAGACTGGACAGGTTCCAGCAGCCCCAAATGGAGCAGCAGATGGTTGTGTCTGAAGCTGCAGAATGCACAGATGCTATTCCCCCGCGTGTAACACAACGCTTCCTAAGCACACTCTGTGCCCACAAACACAAGGACCAGCTCAAACCCTGGAAGTTACTTATTTGGCTGCCTTCTCTGCAGTGCCTGAACAGTTGCCCAGTATTTACAGCTTTTTCTTTTTCCTCACAGCATGGTGGCAGGACAGGCAAACACTGTCACCTTCTTCTTTAACAGAATGAGAATGGAAGTGCAGTTATAGGTATGACCTGGACTGCACTGCTGGCAGGAGAGATGAAATCTTTTGACTCACAGATTTTTAGGGTTAAACTGAGAGATGAAGGCATTTTGCCTCCAAACGAAAGACATAATTTTGTCCCTCTCTGTTACTCAGGATGGGAGGAATTCAGATGATACTGCCTTACAACAAAATGTTTTGCATCAGAAAGCTGTTCCATAGCATGTCTGCTAATGTGCCAAAGTCTATTACTATGTCTCTTTCTCAGATGCAATTCTTACCAGCAGGTCTCTGTCTCAGTGCTAGACCCCACTCCTGAACTAAGAGAGACATGCATCCACTTTTAAGCACCATGTTACGTGGCACCCTCCTCAAGGGCTACTCCCAAAAGTACAACAGAAAAAACAAACCAGCTAACAGATTTCCATCCCTTAGGACTGACATCCAAAACTTGAAAGATGTATTTGTGCTCCATCTCCTGCTGAATTCCTGCCCTGCTTCAATAACCTCTGCTGTGCACTGGCATGTTACCTTAATCACAAATATGCCTTTGAGGGTGAAAACCTCTTTAATCCTTGAGTCCACATTTTGTCCCCAACTTCACTCAACAGAGGAATAGCTAATGGGAAGACTTGGCCCTTGAAGTTTCTTTTTGCCTCAGTCTGAAGTAGTTGTATCCATTTACCAGATATTCAATAACCCAGGATTTGGTAGGAAAAAGGATCTGCCCAAATCACACGTCATCCACTCTCACCTGCATGAATTCAGTAAAGAGCACTCAATGAAACCTTTAGCCAGGGACATTTCTAACATTAGGGACAATTCTAACTTCTTCCTTACTAATCTCCCTTTACTTCTAATTCTCTCCATGCATCACTACAAAATGACAGAGGATGGAAAGCAACCTTAATGCCACATAACATCTTTCCTCTTGCCATTGAAATCAAGGTGCCTTCCCACCATGGAGCTGGCGGGGCTTGCTTGCGACCATTACAGTCAAAGAATACTCCATTCATGCTGGAGTGGGCCCTGCCCCAGAGCATGGAAACTGCCCCAGTTCCCACACCTTGGGAAAAAACTGCCCCCACACACAGCCAGACAAGCACCCCAGGATTACAGACGTGATAGAAATGCCAATGGCAGCTTCTTCCCATGGGAATTTCACAGCCTTTTGTCTTACCATACCTGGTTACTTGGATAGTCCTTGGTACCAGATCAAACAGGTGGCTTTGACAAAGGTTCTGAGTCTCCTCTAGCTCTCTGCAAGTGCTCTGCTGCCTTCTCCCAGTGTTTCCTGGTCTGCCAGAGCTCCCTTGCTCCTGCCAGCAGCAGCACACAGCTCCTGGGCAAGAGCTGATGGCTGTGGGTGCAAAGACTGTCGAGGCATAAGATCCTCTGCCATGCACTTCCTCTGCTCCCTCCTCTGACGAGGTGTCACCTAATTGCCCCTGACAGCATTTCTGCTCAGTCGAGGGCTTAATCCTCTAGGTAAGAGCTTTGCTTGCATCTGAATGCTAATTATACCTGATACACATTAATGGGCTTATCTCAGTTGCGTCAGAAATCCCACCTCGGGGTTGTTGGCCAGGTTAATCATCCTTCTTTTAGTTTTATTTAAATTCAAAGGGGCTTGAATACTACTGACGAATGCTGACTCTTTAATCTGCTCCATCCTTAATCTCTGACTCCCTGTGGAAAATGTCTCTGGCAGATAATGTAGATTCATCACTTGATCTTCTTTTCTCTTTTCAGACCGTTCTGGTGTAGGAACTTATCTTCCCCTGTCCAAAGCTTTCAAAAATACAGATTCTTCCATGCGCACTTGTCTTACACTGCCTCAGGGTGTCAGACACAGAACCTCCATGAGCCATGGCCCTCCATGCAGACACTCTTCTGTGAGTAGAGAGGAACCAGAGGGAAACATCCTTGTGCTCACATTCTCTTTATGGGTTTCTTGCATGCTCAGATCTTGGCCTCAGGAGAGCCACCTGCATCATCCTTTCAGGCTTTTGTCAGGGAGTATCAAATCCAGGGCCTTTGAGGAGTCTCACAGCTCCAGCCTCAATTGCTTGAGGTGGCTGATCATAGTGATGGGAAGAAGTCCACGCAGGTTCAGCCCTTTCTGCTCCTGTGTCTTACACAGGATTTCAAATCCTTCATTCTGGCAGCAATTTTAAGACCAAGAACAGGTGACAGAGGGTGCACTCTAAGAGACAGAAACTCATTTCCAGTAGAGCTATATTCCCAAGTGGGGATCACTGGAAAGACTATCCCAGTTGAGAGAAGGGATTCAGTGAGAGCAGAGGTACAGCACCATGTTATGAGCTCCTCATTGCAGTGCCCTGCAGGTGTGGCTGGGCACTGGGGCAGGGAACACCAGCTGCCTGTCCCATCTGCTCCCTGGCAGCCCCCCAGTGCTGCTCTCAGCAGGCTCAGCCAGCTGAGGACACAAACCAGGGGGGTTCCAGGGAGACCCAGCCCAGGGGTGTCCAGCGCAGGGGTTCCTCAGTATGAGGAACTGAGCAGCCCCTGCTTGTACAGCCAGATTTGAGACAAAACCCTGCAGCAGCACCTGCCCTAATGATAGAGGAAACAAAGCAACCACGCCAGAATCACAATTCCCTCTCCCAGCTACTCGATCTGTTCACACTCTCCAAGCACCAACATCCAAATTTTTCCCCCATGGAGTTTTATCTGGACTTTTCTCTCCCCTGGGTTTTTCAGCCAGTTCCTTTTCCATCCCCCTGCCCCCCTTGCTATTGCCTCGAGCTCCCAGGGAACACTCACAGTGCCAAGGGCTCCTCTTGCAAATCATTCAACTCCCGTCCTCCAGCCTGGGCAGGAAGAGTCTCGAGGTGTCCCTTGTCCTCCAGATATACCCTGCCACCAGGTGACATCAGGCCATCCCTCGTGGGCGGTGTCTGCACACCAGGGCTGGAAGGGGGGAGCACTGTGGGACCAGGGCTGGGCAGGCACAGCTCCAGCAAGGTCTGGAGGAGCAGCATAGCCTCAGCACACTCCTGAGGAGTGATGTGCCCCTTCCTGCAAGAAGGTGGTGGCTTCTCTGGAGCTTCTGGGGGACATCTCTGGAGAAGCAAAGAGAAATAAAGAAATAACCTGGTCTTTGAGGGGTGCTGCTTCTTGGAAACACACGTGTCTGCATGTGCCAGGGAAGGGAGGATTTCCTATCCCTCTCCTGTGCTGGTGAATGCCTCGAGGGGTTTCCAGTGAACCTCTCAGAGGTGCTGCAGGGGTGAAGACACACCTTACAGAGCTATGCACACAGCTCGCCCAGTGCTAGCAGGACTGAGTCCGCTCAAGGAGTCCTAGGGAATGCTGCTGAGGTGCTGCAGGGCTCAAGGGAAGCAGATGGGAAGGCAGGGGCAGAATGGGAACCTTTGTGTTTCACATGGGTGGCCAACCAGTCACTCCTGAGGCCCAAGGTGTTGGCCTGAGGGAACAGCCAGGTCTTATCTGGGTACCAGCACCATTGTCACTGGGAGGGGCCCTCAGAGGCAGAGCTCAGGCCATTCTCCACCCCACCAAAACTCCATGTGTGGCAATGCACTCTGTTTTATACCCAGCCCTTGGTATCTCCCATGTGTTCTAATAGCCTGTAACTGCCTGGAATGTCAGTGTCAGGTATGGGGAAAGAGTTGGTGGAGTCTCAGGGTGAAAAGAGAAGGTCCAGTGTCCTGCAAAAAGGTGCTGGGAGATCATCCTCAGCTGCAGCAGTGCCTCAGCCATGGCCTGTAACCTGTTAACCACAAGGCTAACAACCCTCAGGGGCTCTTGGGCCTGGTGAAGCACCTCACACTTACCTTTGTTGAGCACCCTCCTCACTGCACAAGATCAGGCCTGGCAGGACTGAAAATAATCCCAGTAAATGGAGCAGCATCAGGAGAACCAGAGCAACACAAGGGCAGAAGGAAACCAAAGTGTGGGGTTGTTTATGATGGATGGGATTTGTGTTTGAGTGAGGCTGGAAGAGGGGATTTTGGAGCAGCCAAGCCAGCCAGGGGTGTGACTGTGTGTGGCCAAGAAGGGACAGTCTCTCACTGATGTGACAGGCCCTGGCAGGGAACACCAGTCCAGCACTGCACTGGTGCTGAGCAGGAGTCCCATAGCTGGGGCCTCTGCCCCTTCAGATGCTCAAGTTAGACAAGATAAATCCTTCAGTGAGACTCTTAGCTTACATTAAAACAAATCAATGAGGTCCTAGCCCTTGAGTGGGCACTGAGAAGCTGGGAAGTAAATCCTAGCTGCAGCTGAGAGGCTTTCAATCTAGCAGAGAAGGAGCAAACACACGTTCCCACACATTTGAGACAATCACACAGCTTTCAGAGGCTTGTGCAGTAATTTGTGGGCACAGGAAAGAGAACGGGGGCAGCATCTTGTTGGCATCCTCTCTTTCCCTGTGATGACTAGAGCTTGTATACAAATGTTGGAGATTGATTGCACTCATCCTCTTCTGACAGCAGAAGTGATTACTGTGGGCAGGGACCTGCTTGTGTGGATATAAAGAGGTGCAGCCTGCTGGCAGCAGACTCCCTCCCATCCCTGCTGCTCATTCCCATGCCTCCATCTGCTACAGACAGGTTTCCAGGGGCTCCCCCTCCCCTTCTGCCTTCTTCTGTGTAGGTAAAGTTGCTGGGGAAATCAGCTGTACATCCCTCTAGTGCTCTTTCCTGAGGCTTCAAAATTTACATATGTTCAGGCTGTTTGTTTTCGAAATACTCCCTTGGTTTTCCTGTTTTCCCAATGAAATCTGTCTTGTTTCCCTTTAACAAAAAGTGGACTGTGGGAAAAAAATATTCCATGGTGTCACATGAAGATAATTTTTTTACCACTGACAAAACATGACAGCAACTCCCTAAAGAGCCCCACTTCTCATGTTCTTTCTTATCTCCCAGGATTATCAGTGCTCTCTCTCCATCCATACTCTCTCTCCCTTCCCCTCACAAAGTGGGTGGCATTTACTTTGCAGAGTTGTGGGTGCACAGCTTCCCTTCAGAGCAAGAGGCATCTGCTTCTGTTTGTGCCTGGCTGCTGCCCCAGATGGGTGACAAGTCCTGCCCAGGGACTGAGAGCCCAATCCCTGTCCCTCCCTGCCCAGGCCTTTCTTCCCCAGGAAGGCCAGTGCCAACTTTTCTGGCCACAGCAGCTGCCATTGGATCCAGAGCAGAGTGCACCAGAAACCATGGTGTCTAGGTGGTAGCAGGAGTGCAGTCCTCGTGGCCTCAAAGGAAAACTCAGGAGCTTCATCACCTCCAGCCAGATTATATTCTGTTCCAAGGAATCAGTTAAAAAACATCCCCAAGGTTTCTGACCCTATTTATGAGCTGGTGTAGCCATGGAAACAGCAGTTATGCCAGAAATAGCAGCTCACTTGAACGACAAAGAAAACACAAGTTTACAAGACAGTGATTTTTCCAGAGGCTGACTGGGCTCATGGGACTGTGGGAGGAAATCCCAGCTGAGGCACAGACTCAGGGACGCAGCTGATAAGGGCTGCGGTCGGTGTGCGCCACAAGAACTTTTGAAATGTATCTCTACAAGCTTGTGCCATATACTTGGGAGACTTTGTGCATTATTGATAGAGATTTATCACTTGCCACAAAGATATACCTAAGTGGAAGTGAGCAGAGAATTAGGCAGGCAGTAAAATGTTGGTTTCCCTCCTGAAGACAGGCAGCCTACCAAGGGCCTCTGGATCCCAGGTGAGGGAACCATGGTCAGACATGGATTTAGAATGGCACTGTCTGTTGGTCTCACAGAAGATCAGTGAGGTTGTCATGTCAACAGTGTTTTGGTGAGAAGCCTGCAAATGAGGACTCAGAGGCTGGAATCCTCCCCCTGCAGTGCTGACCATGTTCCTACGCCTCATGTCATTTGTGCTAGTGTAGAAAAGAGGCACAGATACAGGGGACTGGGCTTTCCCTGCACAGATATTTGGTTGTTTGACTGCATGCAAATCAGTGCATTAAAAATGCAGAGAAGGCATGCTCATGGAGAATTTTATCATTTTTCCTTCGGGAAATCTCGCACAGTTATTTTGGTGTTGGGATGAAAGATCCATAACAGCCTGCAATAAACAGGGTGTGCTGACTTTGGGAATCTGTGCCTGCTGCTGGATACAAAAGCTATGTTCAGTGTCCCTGAGCTCAGCTTGCAGAAGAGCCTGATCTTGATACTCCCACTCATACTCTGGAGGCTTCCCTGGCAATAGGGCAGAGAGCAAAGAGGCTGAGATCTGTTTTTCCACTGCCAGGGCTGGAGAGGGAGATTTCCACGACCAACCTGTAGAAAAGGGTCCTTTGAGCAAATATAAATCAGGTGATAAGGTTTTTCTGAACCATCAGCAATGGCCCTGTTTGTGCTATAAACTGAGTATTGGGGACATAACTAAGTCCTCAAGCCAAATGGCCATTGCAAAAGCTTCTGCAGGAAAAATGAAGTCCCTGCTTTTCTTATTTGGTCAAGGATGTTCTACTTGCACATGTTAGAACATCATTACAGGCCCCAGGCTTCCAGGCACAAATGCTTTAGGAGATTCTGGGGCTTTTTATAGCAGATGATATAAAGCCATGTAGTCTGTCCTACACCTCATTAGTTACCAGAGTTATATTTTCTTCTCAGCAGTGAGTCTGGCCTTTCTTGGAACAGATAGCCAAGTCTTAGCATCTCACACTCACAAGACTGCTGTTAGCATGATTTTAGTAACTTACAGAAACTTTTCCTTGATTGGCATAAATAAAAGGAAAACCAAAAGGAACCCCCCCCACCCCTCTCTCTCTTTTTTTTTTTTTTTTTTTTTTTTGATAGCCCTTTTTACCATCAGATCTCAGGAGACAGAACTACATTTTTATCATTCTTATTTGTAAATATGGAAGAGATGGTGGAGAGAAAGTTCATGGACCTGCAGGTAAGACTCAGCCATGCAGGCATCTGCTGGGGACACTGATGCTCTTGGCCATGCAGCACAAAAAGCTCAGTGTTTCTAACTGCTTTGTGATTCATTGTCTAAGAGCATCCCCATGCTCATTGCAAAGCTGTCCCAAGAGAAAGCAATATCATTAGTGAGCATCCTTTCTGTGCACTCACTTTGCTTAATGTCTGCATCCAGGCTGTTGGTAATGACAGAATAGGAATGGCTTTGTTAGATTGTTTTATAAAGCATCCTTTCTTTCTTATTTTCACTCTACCCACAATTAAAATATCTGCTTTTTTCATTTATAAGATTATTTTTCTCCTGAATGACATCTACAAGCTCAACATTAATATATTGAACAAAAACTTCGCATTTTTCCCCTTTTTATCAAGCCCAGGTAGTGAATGTGGTTATCTATGTGACTGCTATATATCACAGTTTGTGATTGCCCTTAAAAAAATCACAGAGTTTCCATAGGATTGTCTCAAGACCCTTATTCAGATTTTTCTTTTCTCATAATTGATTCCTTCTGTGTGAATTACATGCCATGTACCTGTGAACAGTGATTAAATGGTACACTAGCACTCTCTAAAATCACTCATTGAACTAAACAGAGAAGTAATACTGCCTTGTTAAAAAAAGTGTGTTTTTATTTAAATAGAAATCAGAAAATCAGATTGCTCCAGAGCTTTGTTCAGTTTAAAACAGTGTAGCAAATGATTCAGTGTCACAGGGCTAAGAAGCAGAAACTGTACACAAGTCAGCTCCAGATGTCTCCTTTCTTGACAGCTCTTTTTCTCATCTTTTTTTTTTTTCTTCTTCTTTTTGAATGATTGATTCTTTCTCCTTGGAAACTAGCAGCCCAATAAAGGAAGGCTTTTCCTAAACATTTTGTTAAAATGTTTCTTTCTTCTTCTTAAGGGGGCACATATCTTCCCATGGCTTTCACACCACGCAAGAGGCATTCTTCCTTCCTCCTCCTCCACATAAAAGCACTGCTGTGCAATCTCATTCAGTTCAGCCCTTTGCCACCATTATTATGATTTTCTTCATGTAGCAGTTGAGGCTTTCAGAAAGAAATGATTGCTTCTGGGGAGCATCTCACACTCTCCTTGGGAACATTTGACTAATGGGCAGAGGAGGCAGCTCTTCTGCTCCATTATCTTGTCTCTTGGGGTGCTGCTCACCTCCCAGACACATGGATGCTAAATGCTGTAGCTGCCATGTGATAGCAGATCCCTGGTGGATGTAACCGTGGAAGAGAAAAAGCCAGGGGATCAAAATCTGAATAAATTAAAAAAAATATTTTCTCCTTTTATTGCTTAGGTGTGCTGCTAATACAAAGCCTTCTGTTTTCCCCTCAGGATCTTGCACAACTGCAGAGCTTAATGTTGTAATGTTTGTTTGTTTGTTCATTTGGTTTTGTTTTTGATGGCCTTTCACTGTCAGATTCCAGCCTTTTTTTTTAAATTTAGATCCTCTACACTCTTGTTTCCCACTGGAGGCACACACCTACAAATTGCTTTGAAGCTTCTTATTGGGAGGCTGCTAAGGATATTTCTGTGCCAAGGACCTGGAGTTACAGTTTGCTTTCTGGCCCAGTCAAGCATCATAAACACAGCATAGAAGAAGTGAGTTGTTTAGTAGTCATCATTGCACGTGGGGCATGCACATGTTGCACAAAGGATGTTCTGACAGTTTTGTATCCATGAAGATTTATTTGTGGGACACTGGCAGCTGATGGTGTACTTCATGTCTTGGAATGCTGAAAGTTATTTCTAGAAAGAAAAAGAAAATAAAGAAAAAGAAGGGAGAGAAAAAGGGGAAATTTCCCCCACTGGCCAGCTGTGAAGGGCAATGATGGGGTCCCATAGGAACAACCTCCTCTGAGGGCTCTCTCTGATGCTGCAGATGATGACAGTGAAAGTGACCAGTAGGATGATTTCTTGCCATGCTTTCCCTTGGTACAATTTCCATCAAGACCCACTTAAAACTCCTATGGATTATTTCTGGGTCTATTTTTGTTGGATCTGGGAGGAGAACGTTCATCGTGTACAAATGTTGCACATTCATTGCTTGTTAATCTTCTGTGAATATACAAAACTGGATAATATTTACTGAGAATTTCAATAGCCACTGGCTCTTCTGTTGAACACCACATTTGTTTTTCTCCTTTATACACTGAAGCCTGCAATATAAAAGAAAAAGAAGGAGTGGGAGGAACAGCAATTCTCACAGCAGTTCTTGCACGAGAATCCACCATAATAACACTGTGGGGGTTTATGGAGGCAGAGCTGTGAGAGCAATAATATACGAACAGCACAAGTGCAATAAAGGAAAAACATTGCCACAGAGAGGCTGGTAATTATTGTCTCGTGGCTTTGAGAGATGCTATATAGCTGCAAGCAGCATGCCCTGAGCTACAGGGTATATAAGGCACATAAGAGCTAGCCAGAGGCTGGACACAACCTGACTAGAAGCCATAAATTCTGGCATGCAATCAAGTTCCTTGTTGAGAGTACTGTTTAGCACAGGAACGTCAGGGCGCAGCTGGCAAGGGAGATTTCCCAAGGTCAGCAGAGGAGGAAAGGATGCCACAGCTCTCCTAATTTAGTCCCAGCTTCAGCTCTGGCTGTTTCAGAAGAAAGTCACAACACAGGGAGGAATGCTTGAATAAATAACTCCTAACACCCTGCTTGGTGATCAGCTTAGAACTGAGATTTGATTACACTTGCTGAGATTTGACCTTACATAACCACCTGTTTTCTGAGAGGCCCTAAAATAATCCAGTACCCTTTTAAATCCAGCTCTGGTGGGTGACTTCTCTAGGACACCTTCACCTGCAGAACACTGACTTCTGCCACGGCACCAAGTGAGGGATGGAGAGCAAAAGCTGCTTTCCTGCATGTCAGGCTCTGGAGAGCAGGGGATGCAGAGAAGACACACCGGCTCCCCGGGTGACAGGGACCATCTTCCCTTCACCAACCCCTGTGCTGTCACTCACACCTCCCACCAATTTAGCTCTCCCTCTCTGTCCTCACTGAGCTGCTCTGTCCATCCTCAGCCTTCCTCAGGCTAGACTCTGAAGGAAACCGGCTCAGTTTTGCCCCTACTCTCTCATCCCCCACAAAATCCTTTTCCTTCCTCTGTCTTCCTGTTTCCCTTGCTTCCTCAGGGGATTGTGAAGTGACATGTGAAGTCTTTGCACACCTTCAGGCTTGTGACAGGGGTTATGGGATTAGCACTTTAACAAGCCTGAAAGCTGCTTAGACAAGTATTAAATCTCCAATCTCTCCATCTTTCAAAGAAATCGCTGCTAGAGGAGCTGAAGAGGTGGAACACACACTCATGTCTTCAGGGGTCAGCTCTTCATCCAGCTGAGAGCCCTCAAGTCCAGTGGCTAGGTGGTTTGAAAGGATTCTCATGGGACTTGGGGCTGGAAAACCGAGTTATACCCTTACCAGGGGCTTTGTGTTGACACCCCAAAATGCCTTCTCTCTCCTTGCCCTCCATGCTGGCTCCCCTGCCTGACATTTTATCTAGCCTCCATCCCTTCCTTGCCTTCCCACCCCAAGGGCTGCACACTCCTTTGCAGCACTTTAGAAGGGGTGAGTAGCACCAGGGAAGAAGAAATTAGGCACCACCTCTCCTAGGCACACCAGGATCAACCTTACAATGCTGACTTCTAAATGCTGACTTCAATGCTGACTTCTAAAGCCGGTCCAGGGGCACCTTGTGCCTGTGTTTTACTCAGAGATGAATTCATGCTTCATTGGCTGTATCACCCTGTTTATCCCACTTAACTGAGAGTCAGAAAAGGCAGTGCTGGGATTACCAGAGTTGGGTGGCACTTCGTTGTGCAGTGAATGCTCCCCACAAGGCAGGGAAAGCTCCTGTCTGAGCTCCTGGACCTGTCACCTTGCCCGTTCCCATCCCCTCGTGACTGCCTCAGGAGCAGATTACCTCCTCCATCCCTGCAGGGAAGGGATCTCTGCCTGCAGAGAGGGACACCATCTGGGGACACCATCTGGGGACACCATCTAGGGGGCACCCACGGCCAGAACTGACACTCACCTTGCTGCACCTGCTGATGTGAACTTGCTGAACTGTGAGGTCGTCTTCCCAGCATGTCACCTGTACCCTTCCTGGGACTGTAAAAAGCTTGAGGAGGAGGCAAAACTCATGACAGTGACAGCATTCAGCAATATTATTCACTAGACAGAAATCATAGTTAGTAACTGTGTACTGAGTTCAGTGAAAATACAAATTAGTAGCTCCAAAACAAATCGTTTTACAAGAGCAGCATTAAAGGTATTACTCTGTTGAGACTTAAAATTTCAAACATGGATTCCCTACCTGGACTGAAATGTATTTTTATTTTTCCCCTCAGAGCTTCCAGCCTGGTAAATTTCAACTCCAAATTAGACAGTTTTTGAAATTACAAGCAGGTGAAAATAAGAGATTCTAACAGGTAAAATTTTACTGGATTAGTCACTTCTAAAGGTCATAAAGTAGCTCTGTTCCTCAAATGCAGTGAGCAACCTGTTCCACAGAAGATGGAGATGACATTAAGCAGCACAAAGCTGCAATGCACCATCACTGCAAAAAGTTCAAATCTAGAAATACTGGATACCTAATGGCAGCAATCCAAATTCAAACAGGAAAAAAATGCCTGATTTTTTAAAATCTTACTGTTTTTAAAAAAGTCAAGGTTTATTGTTTCCAATAGGGTGCTACAGACATATATGACTGTTGGGAGTACAGGCTGTGTAATTGAAGGATATGCATTTAAAATTTTGCATAAACATTTTGAAATAAACTTAGACACTAGAGGTTGATCACACGTATTATTGTGGTGTATTAATTGTACAATCAGCTGTTATCAATGGGGTAAAACTAAATAAGACCTAATCATAATATTTTAAGTAAAAAAATATTATTTTCCAGCTAAGAACACATTTGAAATTTTACCATGTTTTTTGCAATAAAGCAGGTACACTTTAGGAGTTGTCCCTGCCTCCTTCTGTCACAGACAAAAGAACTGGCTGGGGTTGGGCAATGTCTGCCAAGAGATGATCTTCATGGCCTGGCATCAGTTTGTCACAGATGAAATACTCAGTGGCAGAGATTTGCTGTCAGTGATGTCCTGCTCCATTGTGGTTCAAACCTTTCCTTCCTTCCAGCAGAGCAGTGACGTGGTTCCCCAGCAGGATGCTGGATATGCTGACCCAAAGGATCATGCCCGGCTTCTAGGTTCCCATCTGCTTGGCATGGTGTGATTCCAATGCCTACAGCTCCTTCTCACACTGCTTGTGAGCAGGAAGAGGAGGCACAGAGCAATTACATGATGTCCCCATGATTACATGCTGACTAATTTCTAATTTAGGAGTAAAATCTGTTTCCCCTGCATGCTAGGCAGATGAAGCCATGTAGGTTGAGTGCACATACATATGGTGGCACACAGCTACACATCCCTATACCTTTATGCATATTTGTGGATGAACTGATCCTAATTTATGCTCACATGTGTTTAGAAATAGTGTGTAAATAGCTACACAAAGGCACGTGCACTCTAGTGTTTAACTAAAAAGAAGCCCACAAAAGAGACCAAGCTAATCTCAACTGTTCTTCAGCAAGAATGATTGCAATAACACTACTTACAGTTGCACTGTACACAGTGGCTAAAACCAAGGGAGTTTCAAACCAAGCCATGAGTGAACAGGAACCTCAACTCACACCTCCTCCCAGCTAAACTGTGTTCAGTTTCTAAACTGAAATCAGAGACTTAGCAAAGAAACCAAGATGAGAAACTGTTGTACAAGACACAGGGGCTTCCTCAAATCTTTCCACAGTAAACACATCCAACTCTTCACAGCTTTGCCAGGCCAGGACTGCTTACATGAACAATATGAGCTGCCATAAAGTGGCACTGTAGTTGAAAGAATTTGCTCTGCTCTTTCCTCATCCTCATCCCCATCCCACTCAGCCACTGGTACTGGCATAAAGGCTTAGTCCCATTTGTCCATTATAAACAAGTGTGGGGAAACCTATCTGGGTTGAAAACTCACCAATGTATACTCACACATTTGCTTACATCTCACACATTTGCTTACATGTTTTTTCCCTGGTACCATTTGAACTCATCTAACTACTGCATTCAAGTCAGGTCCCTTGTGTTGGCCCAAGGGAAGGGTTAGTGCAGCAGTGAAAAGGAATGGCAGAGAATAAAATAATTTTTCTTGATGGTGAAACTAATTAATGGAAGCTTGAAATGTTTCTGAGGTTATAGCCCCTGATAAATGGGAATCCATTGTCAGACAGATATATGCTCTGTTTTTGCCTTGAAATTCATGAGGCAAGGATCATTGTGCTGCCCATAACCTAAATGAAAGAAATATCTGGCTGGAAAAATCAATCCCCCCTGTTCTGCGATCTGTTAATCCCTGAAGAAGATCCCTTTCCCTCAGTTGTTTGCAACCTTTAAAAATTTGTGTACAATAAACACTTTTAATGGATATGTGGATCTGGGGCAGTGAATTTAAGCCCATTGGCAATAGATATGCTTTGCTTATTTTGCTGCTGTAAATGCATCAAGAGCAGTGTATCAGTCATTGCAGGCCCAGTTTTGTTGTTTGCAAACCAATGATCTAATTTGTGGTGCACTAAGGACTATGTACATGAGGGATTTATGTGACTGATGAACTAAGTGGGCACTCCATGAGGGGCAAAGAAAGAGGAAATCTGCTGATATTTCACAAAGTAAGGGGTGTAAAATCTTTCCGATCATTTAAGCAACCCTGGGAAATGAGAGCTTTTTCTTCCTAAGGTAGCTGATCTTGGAAACTGCTTCTGTGAGAAGGGCTGGGAGTTGGGAACAATAAGCTGATTAAATGCAGCAGGTAGCAGGAAAAATGAGGTTCATAAGAACCTCCATTTCCAACACTGCTTATCTTCCCACGTACGCAGGAATACACAACCCGATTCTCCGCATATTTTAATCGGTATAAATCAGCGCCACTTTTTGAAACCGACCATAATTACAGCAGGAAAATAAAATAAAAGCCTGGGGAGGAAAACAAAGCCCTCACCCCCCTCGCTCCCGGGCACAGCAGCCCGAAGCGGCGCACGGCGAGCACTCCCGCGTCCCCGGCCGGGCTCCGCTCCGCAGACAAAGCCCTGCGCACCTCTGCGCAAAAGGAGCGGGCGCAGACAAAGCGGGGCAGGCGGCGGAGCGCCGCAGCATGCGGGGCCGCCAGGGCTTCCTCTGCTGCGGGTGGGCTGCTGCTGCCGCCGCTCTTGGGTGTTTTTGGTTTTGTTTTTTTTTCGCTGCGTCTGAGTGTTATTTTTTTTTTTTTCCTCTCTTCACCAACTTCCTTCCTGCTCCAACTGCCAGAGCTCGGGGCTGAGCGCTGACAGCAGAGGAGGACCCCGGCCGCAGGCGCCGCTCCGCCGGTGAGTGCGAGGGGCGGGCGGGGGCAGGGGCACGGACGGCGCGGCCCCGGCTCGCTCCCCGCGCTGCTCCGCGCCCCCGCTCCGGGGCTGGCGCCGGTGCCCGCTCCTGCCCGGGGCGGCGGCAGAGCCCTGCCCGACCCGACCCGAGCGGGAAGCCGGGCTCCGCGCTGCCATGGGGCCGGGCAAGGAAGGGAAGGGCCCCGCGGTCCCGGGTTGTGCCCGGCGCTCCCCGGGCAATGGGCTCCCCTCTGTACCCCGGGGCTTGGGATGGGGAGGCCGGGGCTGGGGGCGCTGCTGAGTCCGGTGCGCTTCTCCCCCATCGCGGAAAATTACTTCCTCCCTGCTAAACCCGCTTCCTGGAGATTAGCCCTCGGCCAGGGGGTGGTTTGGAGAAGTGATGAGCAGACGGAGGGCAAGTGAAATGCTGTCCCTCTGACAGCCCTTTTTGTGCCCCGTGGAGGCACGGGGGCCGAGCAGGTGCCCACCCTCCGCCTTGTGACTGCCCCTCCTGCTGCAGGTGCGAGGGCAGCTGTCTGTCCGCGGCACTGGCAGAGCCCAGCTGCGGGACTCTCGCACCTCTCGCCAAGGAATGATTCCGTCTTTGCCTCCTGCAGCCATCTCTCGCTACCAGGGACCCCTAGCCCTGCCCTTGCCCCCTCCCTGCTGTTTCACGGGTGCTGCCCGGCCTCAGGGGTGCAGGTGACGCAGGACCGTGGGCTGGAGCTGCAGAAAGGCAAGAAAAATGTGGCAGGGCAAGACACCAAGCACATAGATTTCTCCTTGCATATAACAGTGTAGGGTTAATTTTCTCAATTTAGTGAGGCTCTTGGTCTGAATGGGGGCTCCGTATTAGCCTGGGCAGTGGCACAGAAACTCAGGAACCCCCACAGCAACATGGTGACTCTGGCGCCTGAGCTCAGGAATGTGTCTCAGCTTGCAGAGGGCACCAGCAAGTAGGGTCAGGAGCTGCTGAGATGTGAGCTTTCCTCTTGGTCACCGTCTGCCTTGGAGTTTGGCAGGAAGGCAGCGTCAGGTCCATGGCTTGGGGAAAAATGCCAGAACTTGGTCTGATCGGTGCCATCCTGAGGCGCCTGTGAGCCAGAGGTTGTTCATCCCAGACAGTCTGGCTGGTCCTGTTCCCTGCAGGATCTTGCTGTTGGCATGGCAGATTGTCTGTGCACCTTTCTGGGAGGTTCATAACCTAAAAGCATTCCCCCTCAAGTGAGCCACCCCTGGGGGCTGGCAGGGACAGTCTCTGCGGCATGTGTGGTGCAAAGGGAAGGTTTGAGCGATGAGGAGCAGCCAGCAGATGCAGTCCTGACTCTGCCTTTTCTCTGCATGAGGGCAGAGAGGCCTCTTTCCATCCCCTGTGATAAACTACAGGAGGTGGGCATGGGAGGATGGGGGCGGGCAGGCACCTGTGCTCTGTGCTCGTGCTGGTGGCAGATGCAGCCTGGTGTTGTGGAGAGCTCAGGTCAGTGCTCAGGCGTGCAGCTGGAGCCCAAGTGGGAGGCAAGGCTTGGCACTGGCTGTCATGGCTAACCACAGCCTCCTCCCATGCTGAACGTGGAATGGCACTGAGGGGATTGTGAGGCTTTCTAAGTTGACTCTGCTGGGGCCACAGAGTGCTGGGGCATGTGTAATTGCTGCTTTAGGGAGGGAGCTTTTGGTTTCCTTTCTCGTGAGGACAAGCTCAAGGGCCTTTCCTATGGTATTTCACACTCCTAGGTCTGGGCATGAACTGAGCCAGGGTTATTCAGCTGCTGGGACCTGTTTTTTTTTCCCTGTTTGTTTGGGTTGAGATTCCCTTTTATTTCCCATGTGCCCATTCTGTACTAGTTTCTCATTCACCACAGAATTGCAAAGTCGTCTTGCAATGGCCATTTCCAATTAAAATACCTGACTGAATCTTCTTGTTTGTGTGCTGGTCAGTTCTTTTCTGTCCCCTTTGCAACGTGCCAATGTACCACTCCTTGATTGTTTTTCTTCCCTTCACTGGAATTGCTCTGAGAGGTCTGCATACTACTCAGAGTTGCCTGGCACCACTTGATGATTCACCTTAAACAGATGTTTTTTCCTTTTTAAATTATTTTTTGTCTATGTTTCTATTCTATTTTAATAAATGAAAAAACTATCGCATTAGCTCCTAGTTTAACTTTTGGGAGCAGGGGCTCCCAAAGGCCACAGCTGCAGAGAAGGACAAATGATTTGTTTGGAAAATTGCAAATAAGGAAGCAAAAGGGGACTTTTTAGTAGGAACAGTCTCAAAAAAGCCCGAGTGGAAGTGAACTGAATGATCTGTGTAGCTTGACCAAATCCTTTTGCTGCCATAGACCAAGGAATGGCTTGCCCATGTGTGACAGCTGTACCAGGGCACTGCTCTGTTTTTCAGCCTTTCTCCCAGGAGTGGGAAGGTGGCTGGGACCATATGGCTGCCTCCTGGAGGCAGGCAGCTGACTGGGGGCACCTGGCACAGCACTGCTTACCTCTCCTGCCTGCCTCCTGTCCCCCATCCCATGCTCTGCCCCTTGGTTGCTATTTCCCTGCTCTGGCTCCATTTGGGCTGCCAGCCCAGCAGTTTCGCTGCCCGTGTGCCATTCAGGACCAGCCCTGCTGACTGCGGCTCAGCTCTCCTGCCTCTCCCTCCGAGGGCACCGCTGGAGCAGCACGGCTGTGCCTGCTCCTCTGGGCTCCCATCCTGCTCCCTGCTCAGTGGGAAGGGCTCCTGCTGGGTGCCTGGAGTGAGCTGTTCGTGGGAGCGCAGGCAATGCCAGCAGATAGACTTTGCTGCCCGCTTCCTTGAGAGCTTCAGCTGATTTGCTAATCTAAGAAAGTGGCTGTCAGATATTCGACCTTTCTGTGAAATGTGGATTTTAACCCGTTATGAGAGGGTGGACGAAACCTCTGTCCTTGGCTTTATTCGTGTTTCTTTGAGCTCCAGCGTGTGGCAGTGGCTCTTTGTGCGAGCCCTGTACGATGGCTTGTAATTGCAGGGTTGCCGACCACAACTGTGCTGCAGAGTGGCTGTAAATCACTCTGGCTTCAGCCTCGGCTCCCGCACCTCCTCCCTGGGAGCGAATAATGGTGTAGGTCTGCGAGTGCGCGTGGAGCCTGCAGGGAGAGGAGCGGGGGTAGGGGGGATCGTGTTGGAGCCAGAATATCAGCACAGCAGTGTCTGGGTTGCAGCCGATCGCCGTCGCCATTTGCCTGTAGGAATCCCGCTGCCTTCGGCGCTGGGTGGGTGCCTGCCTGTCAGGGCACTGAGCCACACTGTGAGTGCCCCCATACTCCCAATCCACAGCAATCTCTCTGACTGCCCCCTCCTCTGTCACCCAGACCAAGCCACCATGACTGAGAAGACGCAGGAGCCTCATGTGGAGGATGATGATGATGAGCTGGATGGGAAACTCAACTACAAACCTCCTCCGCAGAAAACGCTGCAGGAGCTGCAGGAGTTGGACAAGGATGATGAAAGCCTCGCTAAGTACAAGAAGTCCCTGCTGGGAGATGGACCTGTGGTAGTAGGTAGGCTGGGGCACACTGGCAGGGAGGGACTGGGGAGATGTACTGCAGCAGTGTGCTGTTGCTTCAGAGAAGCGGGATCCTGTTTGCCCAGGGACATGCACTGCTTGTGCTGGAGGACTGGGGATGGGCAGCTGGAAAGTTACACATAAAGGAAGCACAGAAGGTGCTCAGAGTGGTAGGAGTTAGGAGGATTACTGGGGAGTGCTGGCATCAGAAAATGACTTGCGGTGGGAGGTGTGTGGGTCTCAGAGGACTTTTGGGGGTTTTGAAGGGGTCAGCCTATGCTGAAAGGTGGTCTTGTTGCTCAGAATGATCCTAAGAAGGAAATTTTCCGTGGTGGAAAGACCACTTCTAGGCATTGTGATGGAGGCCAGAGGCATCCATGTAGAAGGACTGGGTAGACATGTGGTCCTGTTGTGCTAAGGAAGCCTGGCATTACTGGGTGTTTCATGAAATGCAGTTTCTGTGTGGCAAGGCATCCCTGTTTCTTCAGTGTCATTCCCCTCTGATTGCATCTAATTTTGCAAGCTGACAGCTTCCCCCTGACTTTTCCTACCTGCAGACCCAACAGCTCCCAATGTGGTGGTCACCCGACTCACTCTGGTTTGTGACTCTGCTCCAGGACCCATCACCATGGACCTTACAGGTAGGCACAGGCTCTGCCCTTGGTCACAGAGGGGAACAACCAAAGGCCCTGGCATGCTCCAAGTCAAAAGAGAGTTTGTCCTTGGGATGCCATAGTGGGTTTTAGAGGAGCTCTGAAGTCATCTTAGCCTTGTTTCTTATTTTAAGGTATACACATATAAATAAAAAAGAAGCAGATGTAACAGAGGAAAATATTGAGGTTTTTTCCTTCATCTAGACTGCTGTAGGAGCTCCTGGGTTTCTCTTGCCATCTCTGCTTGCTTCCTTTCAATGAAACTTCATGAGCACAGGGGATGTGCATGCATTTGGGTAGCAGGCTGTATTGAAACTTCAGAATCGAGCAATACTGCAGTTCCGGCTCCTGGGGGCAGGGGGAGAGAGCCTTATAAGGGCTTTTCTGCAGAGAGAGGAAGCTGGGCCTGGAGAGGCAGAGAGGCTTCCTGTTCACCCAAAACCACCCAAAACCCCTGTGGGGCCCGGGCAGCCTTCCAAGCTGGGCTGGAGCTGTGGAACCAAGCTCTCACCAAGCCAGGCTGGGCATGGATGGAGCATACACACACTGCTGCATCTGCTCTGCAACAAGCCTGTGCACAAGCATCTTTGTGTACATGTGCTCAGACCTGTGTGTGCTCAGGCATTATCTTCTGTGGGCACAGATACATACGAGCACCCAGGAATTTCTGTGTGTTTGGTCACACAACTCAATCTCACAAGGATGTCCGCATGTTCATTTTACAGGTGTCATCCTTTGAAGGGATGCTTACCTCTGGCAGCAACCCCATGCCCATCTTTCCCCCTGTGCCTGGTCTCTCCTTGCTGAGACATCTCTAGCTGACACCTTGATTCTCTTCTTGCAGGTGACCTCGAAGCACTCAAGAAAGAGACCTTCGTATTAAAGGAAGGGGTGGAATACAGAGTTAAGATCCACTTCAGAGTGAGTTGTTTTCCTTCCAGTTGCTTCTTATCAGTTGCTAAGGCTGGTCAGTGGCAGTCTGTCAGATAACCAGAGCCAGACAGAATGCCTGCCCAAAAGCTGAGCACTTGCAAAGCTCCCCTAGCTTCAGGTGTTGTTCTACCCAACAAGGGATGAGGTATTTCCAGGAAATCATTTCTGCTTGCTCACCCCTTGGAGGAAGTTGGTTTCTGTTTGCTCACACTGATAAATGAGTGGTTGAAAAGCCAGATGGGTAGTTTTGGCTGGGTTTGGTTTTGCTTTTTAGCCACTGGAAAATCTTTACTCCACACTAAATGGAAATTAACACGGAGGAGAGGAGAGGAGAGGAGAGGAGAGGAGAGAAGAGAAGAGAAGAGAAGAGAAGAGAAGAGAAGAGAAGAGAAGAGAAGAGAAGAGAGAAGAGGAAGAGAATGGCTATTCATGAAGTACTGATTCAGTCAGTGATACTGGGCTTCATGTACACATCAAGAAGATGTAATATTGTAGCACTTGGCTGAAGATGCCTGAATTCTTCAGGTTGTGATATACCTAAATGGGCTTATTTCACCCTCACTCCCATCAATCAGTGTGTCAGCCATTTCTTCTGTTTACAGCTGAAAATGGAGCTTGGCCACGCTGCAGTGTGGCATCCAGCACTGAACTGATCATCTCTGCAAGTGCTTACTTCAAAGCTGAGCTTGGAAGAGAAGGCAAAAAGGGAAGAAATAGAATTCTCCTGAGACAGATGAGGGAAGATGTTAATACTGTGGGATCTGTAGGGCAGATTTCCCTTTTTCTTTGAGGCTTGTTGTCTCAGAGATGAATGTCCCCCAATGCTCTCCCCTGAGACACCTCCAGCTTTCTTTTGTGCTGTGAAATATTTCCATCTGTATCTGTGCCTTGTTGACTGGAGACACCTGAAGCCAGACAGGTTATTCTAATTCCCTCCCTCAGTTCCATGGCTGGTAAGGGCTGGTACTGTGGGAATTCTACCCTGGAATGTAAAAGGATCTGTCAATCTCGTTTTCAGATTGAGTAGTGTACACTGTGGGAAGGCAGTGTATGCTGGAGGGGAGGAGCAGCACTGGATACATCCAAGCTATCCATGGGACATTTGAGAAAAGATTTATGAAAACTGTCCCTCTGTCTTTTGAGAAGAAACTTGCCAGCTCCCCATAGAGCTTAGAGAGCACCTGGGAGCTGCCCACCCATTGGGGCTGAAGGGATGACTCTAGTTACCCATGATGGTTTACAGTATGAAAATTATTAAACAGGAACCCCTTGCTTCACTTTTCTTTGTCCTCATCAGCATGTCTTGAGAACCTTACTGGTGTGCTCCAGTCAGCTTCAAAGGTGTGCAAAGGATAGGGAAGTATAGGAGCTGCACAGAGGATGCTAAAGGTCTCCAGGTACCTATGGAGAAGTTGTTTAGGGACCTGTTCAATGTGCCCTATGCTGAGGCTCCCTTCTGTCGGGAGCCAAGATGGGTATGTCCTTCAGGACGGGGAAAATCATCAGGTACAGAACCAAAACTCCTCTCCTGACACTTCTGGTTCCTTCCTGCAGGTAAACAGGGACATTGTGTCGGGACTGAAATACGTGCAGCACACCTACCGGACAGGGGTGAAGGGTGAGTAAGAGCCCTGCATGCCCTGCACAGCACTGCTCCTGCCTCTGTGTCCCTCCTCTGGAGCAAGTGTCCTGCAGCTCTGGGCTGGGGCAGAGGCCCCATTGGTCCCAAGTCCCACCCTGTGCTAACACTCAGGAGGTGACTTCTCAGCAGAGTGCCTGCTTCACCCAGGACAGTGGTTCCTTGTTCTGTGCACACTCAGTGTGAGCCAGCTCTGGGGTCTGTATGCTGCACCCCTGTCTGCAGCAGCAAGGTCCACAGAGACTCTGCTTGGACAGTGCTTGCCACAGGTTGCCTCTCCATACAGAGAACTTCTCCTCCCCTCCACCCCTGTGCAGTGGCTCAGCCTGTGTGGAGCTTCCCACCCTCTGAAAGCTCTTCAGAAGCCTTTGGTAAAATTCAGACCTGCTCTGTGAAACTTCCCATTGTGTCCCTGTATTTGCCCATGGGTTCTCCTCAGTGCTGCTGGGCTTGGACAAGGCAGAGGAAAGCCCCATTTTGCACACACACACCCCCCACATGCATTTTTGTGCAACCATCTCTGAGGCTTCCGCATCCTCTTCAGCACACATTGCTGGTGTCTTCTCACCAGTAGAGAGAAGTAGTGGGAAATCAAGGTAGATCTTGAGCCATATGCTGGGTGTACTCACAGCCAGAATGTTCAGCTTTCTCCCAAATTTCTCTCAAACCAGGACAAGTACATGCATGTGAGAGTGCACAAACTGAGTTGCCTGATCACCTGCCCATCCATCCGTGTTATGCTTCCAGCTGTCCTTATGCTTCACTAACCCACTTTTCCCCCTGATTTTGCTCTCCTTTGCTGACATGGGCTGTTCCTTTCTCCCCCATCTCCTTTCTGCTCTTTTGCTCATGGCTTGCTCTCTCCCTCATCATTCCCCATGTGAGGGGCTTATTCCCTATGGATTGTTTTCTCCTAGTGGACAAAGCCACGTTCATGGTTGGCAGCTACGGGCCACGGCCAGAGGAGTACGAGTTCCTGACGCCCGTTGAGGAGGCTCCCAAGGGTATGCTGGCTCGAGGCACCTACCACAACAAATCCTTCTTCACGGATGATGACAAGCACGACCATCTCACCTGGGAGTGGAACCTGTCCATCAAGAAGGAATGGACAGAATGAGTTCACCCAGTTTGCCTTCCCCCTTCCCGTCCCCTTGCCTCCTGCACCAGTCTCCAGGCCTTTGCTGCTTCTTCTGATACACTGAGAACAACCCAGCCACCACCCCATCATGACCATAATGGGTTAAATTGGGAAAGCACCTCCCTCCCTCTCCCCCTGTACTTCCTCCTGTTGTCCCCATCTCTCCCATACCAACTCCAGTCCTGGAAGTGCCTTTTCGAGGAAACAAGGTCACCTGGCAGGGGTGGACTGGTCCCTGGAAAATCCCTCTCTTGAGTTACACTTGCCATGTGCTCTGACTCATTGTAAAGGGTTACTTACCTCCCGTGATGGTCTCCTGGTCTGTGTCTGGTGCCCTACCCTGTTAAAATCCATCCTTGTGCAGGCAAAGCCAGTCAGGGGGAATGCAGCTAGATGCCGTAACAAGACTTCAGTGTCTGAGAATAAAACCAGTTTCTTTCTTCTTTTCTGCATGAGTGTCACATTCTTTTCTAGACCATGTTTCTCAGTGATGTGTGTGTGGAGAATGCAGTATAGGAAGGCTTAAGAGCATATTTCAGCAGGGAAATAGCCCTCCTCCTTCAAAGCAGCAGCCTTACTCTATAAGCAAATTATTTCAGAACAGTTTCCTTCAGGGATTTCATTAATTCTTTGAAGCCAAAGTCTGGCTGTGATGGGGGTAGACTCCAGGGGTGGACAGCCCCCACCTCTCATCCCAGATGGCTGCTGAGTGAGCCAGGGAGCTGTAACATACCCTTCTCATGTTTAGCACTTACCCTAGCAGCTGTTCCCCGGAGCTAATGCAAGAGTCTCACGTCCTCGTGGCCAGCCTGCTGGCCAGGCACAAGGGAACATCAGCCTCTGGGATCCAGCACCTGGAGAGGGCTGTTCTTGATCCAGCTGGGGTGTCTGCTCACAAAGGTGCAGGGCTGCCAATGCCAGTGCTGTGGTGAGGGCACACCATGGCAGTGTTGGTGCAGCTCTCCAAGTGATTCCTGCACTGCAGGGAGGGGCTTTCTCCAGCCAGGCACTTATCTCAGGAGCTGGAGGCTTTGCCCTGGGCCAGCTGCTCCCTTCCCACCGCCCCAGGAAGGCTGTGGGTCCCCACAGCAGCTGACGTGTCTCACTGAGGAGAGGACTGAGCAGGGTGGCATGGCGAGGAGAAGGAGAGCTGGAGCCATGGGCACATCCATCTTCCCGTGCCTCTTTGTCACCCTGCTTGCCAGGTGCTCCCCAGCAGGGTGTGCTGCAGGGAGTGACTCTGCATCCCACAGTAAGTGAGCTTTCTTCCTGCCTTGGGGAAAGTGGGTCTGCTTCAGGGAGTCCTCCTTATGCTGTACAAACATGTTCTGCTTGCAAGAGAGGTGTGTGGGTTGTAAGGTTGTGATGCTTGTGTAAGAGCTGTAAGGTTGGGATGCTTGTGTGTGTGTTGGGGGGATCCTCTTCGAGCTGCTCCTTGTGTACACTCTGCCCAACCCTGACCTTTGCTCTGCAGGCACAGCCAGCACCACAGACAAACCCATCCTGTTAGACAACATCCCAGATGCCGAAGCCTTCATCAGTGGTGCAGAGGTGGCAGTCATTGGATTCTTCCAGGTGTGTTCACAGCACCTCCCCTCTGCCAGTTGTGGGCTCTATCCCACCCTGCTGAGAGCATGAGGGTGGATGTGGTGTAAACACCTGCCAAAGCAGCTGTTGTCCCAAAAAGTCCCCACAGTGCTGGGGCTCTGACAGGCATGTGGAGGGATTGGGTGATGGGTGACAGAGAGAGCACAGGGAATTTGGTCTGTGCATGGAAAAGGAGATGGAGCAAGGGAGGAAGATGAAGGAGGTTGTAGGAGCCCTGGAGCAGGAGAGAGGGAAATGCTGCAGGGGAAGGAACAAAGAAATGTACATGGTAGAGAAACAGTGTTGGTGAGGGGTGAATGGGAATGTCAGTTATTCGCTGTAGTCAGCAAAGGCAGAGGAAAGCACTGCCTGTGTGACAGGGATGAGGAAGCCAAGTCTCAGGGAGAAGTGATAGTGCAGGCCCACTGAGGTCTGAGAGTTTGGGCTCAGGCTGAAGCCTCTTCGTGGGGAGGATGTAGGCATGGTCTCTGTTTCACTTCTTTGTTCCCCAGAGTAGGAGTAGATACCCTTGAGACCTCTGTCTCTTTTTATCTAAATTTCACTGAATTCAAAGCTGAGTGACAGCTATGAGTCCCTTGCCCCCCCAAATGGCATGAGTATTTTTCCTCAGAAAATAAAAGGAAAGCATTTATTGGCTACAGCACTGTAAAACAGAGGCCTCTTTAACAGGATCCTTATCACTTTTAAGTCCCCAAGTTGCACCTTTTTCCAGGTTTCCTTTGAGCTCTGTTCTGCTCTTCTGCTGTCCACACACTGCCTCATGTCAGAGAAGGCTTCAGACTTTCAAAACCAAATCCTTCTGCAAGCACCTTCCTCCTCCTGCCCTGTGCCTGGGGCTGGAGGACAGTCTAGGGAGGGCATCGTGCTCTTGGTGCAGGGCAGTGGCATCTCCCAGCCCAGATACCCGCAGAGTGAGTGAGGGCCGATGGTGATGCCTGTGCAGCGCGGCAGCAACAAGTCCGTGAGCTGTGAGTGCAGGAGGCTGATGCCCCAGGGCCCTGTAAGCGCTGATCACAGAGCCCCAGCCGCCTCCACGTCGGTGCCTGCAGGCGATTGGAGCTCCTTGGGGGTTGCTCTTGCGGCGCTAAAGCTGCAGTGCAAAGCAGGCAGGCAATCCGCACACGCAGAACGGAAGTGCCGAAAGTGCCGAGGCCTCCTTCCCCGAGGGCAGCAGCTGGGCCTGCGAGGCCTCCTTCCCCGAGGGCAGCAGCTGGGCCTGCGGCAGGGCTGTGCCCAGAGCCGCCTCCTGAGCTACAGCAGGGACACGGCTCCTTCTGTCCTGTGCCACTGTGGCCTCCCTCTGCAGGACTGCATTCTTCAGAGGCAGACGGAGCTGCTGCCGTGCAGCCCCAGTGCCAGGAGCACGGGGCAGCCACATGTCGGGCACTCGGTGCCTGAAGCGCGGCCGGGCTGCATTTGAACAGCAGATAAAGACGTATGTGTGCCATGAAGGCTTGGCTCTCGGCCTGAAAGCATATTCATCCAAATAAAGCCCGTGTTCTCCGCTCACCATGAATTACTTCTCTGCTGCAGCCTCTCAGTTCGCTGCAGAATGTGGCTCGGCAAGCTTCCCGTATAATGAGCACGGCGCCCCTGACTGGGAACAGCATGCCGTGATGGAAACACAGCACACTGCTCCAGAAACCCCGCGTGTCTCTGAGAAAGGGCAGTGCTCAGCCTGATTAAACCCCAGGTTTCCCAGGAATGCTCCAAAACTCAGCGAGATTATTCCCACCCTCGGCTTTAGCGTTCTCACCAGAGCAGTTGATGCACTGGCATTTCCAAAACAGGTCATGAGAGATGTTTTTCTTTGGACGAACAAAGAATTTTGTTTTCCATTCTCTCTGGGCTCACAAACAGCTGAGCTGACAGTTCAAACTAAAAAGAAAAACAAACCAATTTCCAAGCAGAGACCATGTCTTGAGAATTTACATCCAATAAATAGCAGTATCAAAAATACATCACTAAAAAGTTGGGAATGGGAACAGCAAGGAAGGCTTTAATACAGGCAAAGGACAGCTGTAGTTACTGCTCTCCGCAAGAAAGAGAACGGACCTCAAAATACTGAGAAATCGCACATTTCTATCCTCTGATGCACCTGAATTAGCTACTTTTTACAGGATGTACCTAAGATGTCCTTTTAAAAGGAGCCATGATACTGATAAGGCAAGGTGCTAAAAATTTAATCTAGAATCAAGGTTAGCATTAAAATGGCGATGTTTTTATATATGTATATATTTTGGAAACTCACACTTATATATACATGCACATGTATATTTATATATATTTGTTTGTTTTGTTTTGTTTTGTTTTGTTTTGTTTTGTTTTGTTTTGTTTTAACGAGCTATGTTCTGGCGAGTCCCCAGGGGCTCAGCACCATCCTGGCGGGTTCCTGATCCGCACGAGGCTGCGGCAGTGGCCGCTCCCGCGGGGACCGAGCTGCCGGCAGGTGTCGCGCTCGGTCCGCCCGCGGCCGCGGCCGGTGCCGGTGCCGGTGCCGGTTCTGTCTCGGTCCCTCACCGTCGCTGCTGTGCCCGCAGGACCCGCAGAGCCCCGAAGCGGAGCAGTTTCGCCGTGCGGCCGGACAGGTGGCGGAGGTGCCGTTCGGGCTCAGCAGCAGCGCGGCCGTGCTGTCGCACTACGGCGCCGCGGAGAACACCGTGGTGCTGTTCCGCACGGTGCGTGGGAGCGCGGCGGGGCCGGGGGCATCGCGGGCCGCTCCCTCCCGGAACACGCTGCCAGGCAAAAACCTGCATCATCAGCATAAGGGTCTGGGTCCGGGTCCCCGGCGCGCTGGTGTGGGTGGGAGAGGGTCTTGGACGAGTGCATACAGCAGTAAAAAGCATAAAACGCATCTCTCCTTAGGGCAAGCCAAACACAGGGTTGTCACTGGCAGTCAGGTACCACCTCAAAGTACATCCCTCTTCTTGCCCCAAAGAAGGCTTTTGCTTTTCAACTACAGAGTGCCTGTCACTGAGAGATGGAGAGTTAATTACACCTGGTAAGATTCTCCTGTTTAGGTGCTCTGGGTCAGCACCCAGAGCTCTGCAAAGAGCAATGCCTGTGTTTCTACATGACCTGCCCAGAGCTTGGCATTAACTTGGATGGCGTTTCTGTGGTTTTGGAAAGGGTCCTGAGACACATGAAAAGCATCTAGAGTCATGTCACGATGGATCAACCCAGCAGGCTTGATACTAAAACTTGGCAAGTGTCATTTCAGGCAGGCAAAGCTGTCTCCTAGGGTACAAAACTTTTCCAATGAGACAGAAAACACATCCAGACTAAGTCTCTGCAGTTAAGAGAGGCTGTGCCACCCTACACTGTGGTTTGCAGACTAATTTCCTAAATACACTTTAGGCATTAGAAGTCCTGCTTTGGAGTTTCTTAGGGATGGATGCTGTGCTAGATCATATCTCATGACTTCAGCTCTAAGTGCAGGTAGCTCAGTATAGCCTCAATGTAGCTATATCTGCTGAAATTTAAGGAGATGGCATTGGGAAGAGCCATGTGCTTGCTGCAAAAGTACCACAAGTATTCTACTGGTTACATCAATTTCCCCATGTTGCTCCTTCTTGCACAAGCATGGCAGTGGCAAACTGCAGAGGTAGGTGTGTCTGAAGAGGAACGGGGCCCCAGGCAGCACAAGATGTCCTAAAAGCCAGTGAAGTGTTGTGACACCAGACCTCTAAGTGCTTGAGGTGGGGAGAAATGGGTACACACCACATGTTCTGGGGAAACTAAATATGGCAGCTTGGCCAAGTTCTAGATCCAGTCTGTACAAAGATTGGACAGTTTGTTCTCTTCCCCCCCCCCCCCCCCCCCATCATTTCCTGCACCATGTTTACCACTGATATTATCCAAATAATTAGAAAAGAATGATCTAAGAGTGAGCAATAGTTAGGCAGATCCTTTTATTTAACCTTTTATTTGCTAGATGTTGCAATTTTCAGCAACACCCATTTCAATTTTGGTTCTTAGTCATTGTGGTTTTCTTCCAAAAATATTGAAAAGATCCTTTGTTTTTGCACTGTGCAGATAGTGAGGATGGCTGCACTGGGAGACAGTTTGATAAAATAAATTGTTTGGATTGTTGGAATTTGTATTATATTGAATATTCTTTTTTCGGAGCCAAGTTTTTGCAACTGAACTCTTCTTTAATATGGAAAAAAACAGCCAAGAAAACAATGCACTAGTCAGGTTCAAATATGGTTGACAATTCACTTGTCTGATTGTCAGTTTTTCTTAAATTATCAGACATATTATTTTTTCTTTTATCCTGTGATGAATAATGTGTAGGAGTAAGAGGTCAGAGATAAAAAGGAATTTTAAAAGAACGGATACAGGAACTTGGAATCAAATACTCATTTGAAGGATACAAAGATGCGTCACCAGGATAGAAGTGAATCAGAGGCATAAATTAATTTTTTTCTTTGCCTTTGCAGTGTATGAAACACTTACAATGCTTAGAAGTTTAAACCATAATTACAGTAGTAGGAGGGACTGTGTCAACTGGTGAGACTTCTTTGTAAATAGGGGAAAGAAACAGATTTATTCTAGTAAGAAATCCTGATAGACCTAAAAAGAACATAGTTAACAGATGCTAACCACCTAATTATATGGAGTGATGAAGACATTTTGACTAGAGCTTCAACTATTAAATGCAGGCTATTTTCCAACCTTATTTTCTTAAAAACATAAATGTTGAGTGCTGATTCAAGATGTTATTTTCCCCACATGGAAGTCAGAGATTTCCAGAAGCCCATGAAAGCCAAGAGAAGACTTTCTGCAGAGTCCAAGCTGCTTCAGACTGGTTCTCAAGGCCTGTCTGATCTCACCCGCCCAGGTGTTGCACTGTCCTGATCTTATTTACTTGAGCAGAGCTGCCCTTTCATGTTGTGCAGGAGGAAAACCTGTGAGAGGAATCAGGCCACACTGTCTGAAAATCACCAGCTTGTGTTGTCAGACAGGGCGGGTGACTGGTATCAAAGACCTTGCCAATGACCACAGAACAGCAAAAATTACTTTAGATGTCTGCACACCACTGGAAAAACTAACACAACAACTTTCAGAGGTTGTCCACATGCAGAGAATAAAATCTGAGGTGTGCATGTGGACTGCTTCTTCGCCCCAAGAACGTCATTCAACATGTGTATCAATGGCTTTCAAATCCCAAACTTTGATCCTACTTCATGTCAGAGACCACTGCTCCCATGGCTTAGCTCCATCACGTCCTGTGGTGGTACTACACAGGAACCCTGCCCTTAAACCCTAGTGTATTGCTGTCATTCAGTGGTTGCCTGCTTTTTTCTGTTTATCAGGTCACGAAAATCTCAATAAAATCCCATCATTTTGAGGGGATGAAGTGTGGGGAGATGTGTGGCAGGATGAATTTTCCTCTAAAGCTGAAATATGCTGGGTTTAATATTTTTTATTTTATTTTTTTTTCTTTCCTGCTGTACTGGAAGAAAAATCCTCTTTTTATTGGAGAGATTTCCTGCTTGCACAATGTTTCTAGGAATTCCATACCGGGCGATGCCAATGTTTATTACTTGTAGAAGAAACAGAATGAGCAGATGAAGATGTTTAAAAGGGGCATAAAGCCAGTATTGATGTGAGGAGCTAGACTATTTAATGGCCTCTCTCCACAATGCCTAGAATAGTTTGTAGCTAATTCTCCCTGTCTCCAGCGCATCGAGAGCTGGTGGTGTAGGGATGTCTGGAGCCCTCAGAGATTTCTGTTATACCATGAGTTTGGCTTGTCCTTTGGAGGTTGGAGAAGGCTGGGAGAGCCTTATCCCAAAGTGCAGGTTCGTTCCTGTAGGTTCTAGAGCTCCAGAATGGTGATGGGAAGAGGTGGGATTATGCAGCGGGGGAGAGAGGATGGTGGTGTCCCGGGGGTGGGTGTCTCTGTGAGTGAGGGCAATCAGCGCCTCTGGAGGAGGTGCAGGGAGGAGAGGACAGCTGTGACTGCAGGTGTCTTTGCCTGACTCCAGGTGGACAATGACCGTCGGGATCTGGACATGAGCAGCGGAGAGGTCGACGCCAAGAAGCTGATCCGCTTCGTTCGCATGAACGAGCTCCGCCTGGTGACAGAGTACAACCCTGTGGTAAACACCAGCTCCCTGCACCCTCACCCTGTGCTTGGCCTTCCTCTCATGGTACCCTCTGGGCCCAGTGTGCATATCCAGATGGATGTGATAGTGTGATGGTGTAGATGGGACTGGGGAAGCCACACAGCTCTTCACTGCTGCTCCACATGTGGACTGGAAGCAGATTTGCTGGAGCATGAGTGTGGTGGGAGAGGAAGGGACTCATCACAGTTTCTTTTGGCTTTTCAGTAAATTTGGGATGTTGAGGGACAGAGAACTCCATTTCTTATACTCTGCAGGCAGTGCTGCCTCCTCCCATGGACATTTGCAGTGTTGTGCCATGCCTGCAGCCAGAATGCCCTCTATTTGACAAGCCTTGAGAAACATGGAAGCTCAAATGACCTGCTCTCAGAAGGCAGGATTTATGCATCTCTCAGCATATAGGGCTTGGTGTAAGCCCAGATATTTGAGTACATATTCAAGAGCAGGTTGGGAACTTCCCAAGCAAAATCTTTCCCATCCCTTCCATCGTTCCTCCAGAATTCATCAGTTCAACAACAACTACCACCACCCAAACAAACAAACAAACAAACCAACAAACCAACAAAAAAACAAACCACACACAAAATCAGGCTTAGAATGCTTCCATGTTGGCCATCTTCACTGGCTCACCCATCTGACTGGCCATGGCAGGGTCCCAGCACCCCTCCCTGCTGCAGAGGTTGACCAAGGATTTAGGTTCTGAAATCTTAGTGGTTCCTTGGTCTCATTGCTGTGGAGTCAGCAGGTGTTAGAAGCCCCAGTTGCTGCAAGGCTGAGATTTCATCATTGCTGATGGGGTGTTTTGTGGCCTCCTGGATAGCCATAACAGCGCTGACCAGGCTCAGTTTCTATCAGAGACGAATGCTCCAACCTGTTGCAGAGCTATACCTTTTCAAGATAAACTCAAGGATCATCTAAGAGAACCCGATGCATTCAGTCAGTTCAGTTGCAACCCACCAGTAGGAGAGTATTTTGTTTTGAAATGTACATTTTTTACATTTTTCCCCCAGTGAAATATGGTAGGAGTTTGGTTTTTTCTGTGACAAAAAAAAATTTAAAAATTGTTTTTTCATCTTAAAGAGAAAATTACATTTTGAAATCACAAAATATTTCTGGGAACTGCTATATCCTGCTCCACTGGCCTAACAGCCCTTTAAGAATACCCAAGTCACATCAGCAGGGATGATGTTCTCGTCTTTGTAATTTCCCAGACCCTCTGAAGCCTTGGAGCCCCTATTAGATCCTTCTGCAATTCATGGGACAATCTCTCTTTCTTGATGCATTTCTGTTGATGCTTTGGGCTCTCACTGCATGGTGTCCTGTTTGGCACCAGGCTGTCTCCCTGACTGAGAATTCCTCAGCTGTTCAGCTGGTCCCCTCCACCCTGATGTCAGTACAGATGTTGTTGCAGTTTCTTTCCCAGATGGTCTGGAGCTCTATCAAGGTGCTGCAATTAACAGTGCCTCCTGCAGTCCCTGGCCCAAAGCCCTCCCAGCTTCCCTAAGGTAGCTTGGTTTTTCATAAATATTTATTCCCAGTGCATAGGCTGTTTGCATCCAAAAATGCTGCAGGTCAGCAGATAATGGGGTCACAAGGCTCACACCAAGTGCTGCCAAGAGCTCCTCTCCCCATCCTGGGGCCCTTACTGTTTCTCCCACATACTTTAGGAATTTTTAGGCAATGTTTACCCCGTGGGTTTTTCAGGAGAGTCAGATGTGATGCAGCCCTGCTGATGAGCTCTGCTGATTGCTCTCACACAAGGTTGTGTGGACAAGCACACCTTTGTGCAGAGCTGCTGGAGGAATTGCTGCTCCCTCCTTGTCTGCTCTCACCCCAGCCTTGTCAAGGGGCTTGCTGCTGGCTGGCTTCATCCTTGCCTTCAGCCTCATCCTCTCCCGTGAGGTCCTCTAACGCTTCCCAGCTTAGCTTGCAACCCCTCCACAGTTCCCCACCCCAGCTGCATGCCATCAGAAAAGTGAAGGGGTACAAAATATCTGATAAATATTGAGCAAACAGCAGAGTCCAGCCTGCCAAAGTCTAGATGCTCTGTTATTCACGGCACTTGCCAGCATGCACTCCCTGACCCCTTCCTTGTTACTCCTGGAGCATGTGGAAACTTTGTGCTGCCACTGGCGGGAGCTGCACAGGCTGTGCCTCTGTGGTTTCGGTGGCACTAGGGAGGCAGCAGGTCTGGCCCCACTCCTGTTTAATTTGAGGGAGAGGCTGCAGGCCGGCAGGAAGCAGACAGAAGTGAGATGAGGAGTGAGCAAGTTCACGGAGATGGTGCTGTGGCTTCTTGGGCAGTGCCAGCCCTGGCTCCTCACAGAAGGCGTGTGCAGTGCCCACCTGGCCCTTGCCCAGGGTCTTCTCTCACTGTGGGACACAGAGACAATTTTAACCCTCAGCACTCAGGAGTGTCCAGGCCCTCAGGCTGCTGAAACTGTGAACTCATCCCCATCCTACATACAGAGTAACACCAAAGAAAGAAAATGAGGACAAACACCAACCTTGGCACAACAAATCCTTCCCACTTTCTTACTCATATTTCAGACAAGTGCTGGACCTCAGCGATTTAGGACACCCTTATATTCAGTGTTTGCTGGCCTTGTTCTTCACATCTTTAGTCTTCCTGTATTCTGCCCTACTCCTACTCCTCTTGCCTAGTCATTATCTTAAGGCTAGTGATGGATCTTTGTGGTCTTCAGATTCTTGTCTGGAAAATAAGCAAAGCCAGAGGGATAAGAGCTTCTGCAAAGAACTCAGATTGGATCCCCCCTGCTTTAAAGAAATCTGTCCTGCTTTTGATGCTGATTTGCAAAGAAGCCATAGCTGAGCCATGTCCCACTGACACTGCATCCAATGCCAACTGAGTGTTCTCAATCTCCTTGCCTGTGTTTCTCTCTGTGCTGGGCAGACAGCAGTAGGTGTGATGCAGAGCTCTCTGATCCTGAACCTCCTTCTGATCACGGACAAGATGTCTCCAAAGCACCCTGAGCGAATGCGCAAGTTCCAGGCAGCGGCAGAGCTCTACAAGGGCAAGGTGAGTTCAAACAAAGAGAAACAGGGGCTGTTGGGGAGGAGAAAACCCAGTGATTTCTGCCACGAGTGGGGAGGGCATAATCTCCTCTGTGAATCATGACAGCAAAGGTCAAGTAGCAGGAAAAGAGGATTATCTGGATAATTAAATGGATGGGTTTGTTCTGTTCACCTTTTGCCAGTTTGCCATCTCACGGGGTAAATCCCCTCTGTATCCTGCTCTTGCTCTCCTGGTGAAACAGCAGGGACTTTGTGGCTTTTAGCCCAGTTTTGTTCCCTTGTACCAGGAGAGGACACACAGCTGCTGCTCTTCAGTCTGGCAACAGTTGTGCTCTACTGATGTGAGAGGTGAATTTGTATCTACAGCCTGCAGGACGCCAAGGCAGCTTATATAAGTGACCAGAGAGCAAATAATGTCAGTGCTTCTTAACCCTTTCCCTTCTGGAAATGGCTGTTTTAAAGGAGCTGCAAATGTATTGCTTCGATTTCCCACACTAAGGTGATGAGATAGATGAGGTGTTTCAGAGAAATTTTGCCTGAATCTCATCCCTCTGGGAACAGAGCTCCCCAAACAGTAAATCATCCGATGTCTGCTTCTCTGCCAGCAGCTGGATTACAGTGGAATTTGTGTCCAAGGAGCAGAGGAATGAACTTGCAAGCAAAGGAGGATTGGGAGCAACAGGAGGCATTTGTGGCAAGGGAGAGCAGCAGATGAGAGGGGGCAGAATGTCAGAGAAGTGGGGAAGGATGAGTTGAGAGCACCAAGAGGTCTTCCTCTGGGAATTGTGGAGCTGGAAGGATTTGGAATCTGATAACTAGAATATCTGTATGCATCTGGTTTTGGTATTGAAGGAACAGATTATAAATCAAGAATACCCTCACCTTTGAATTCAGGGACCACCTCAGATCCATGCAATCTCAAAAGTCTTGAGACTTGCTTAAGGCAGGACTACTTTGGAACTTTTATGTCTTTCCTAACCATTGTCAAGAGACTAGGCAGAAACTATATATCAAAAACAAAAGGTCTCTTCAAAAATGTTTTGCTTTGATGAATATGTAGTTATAAAAGAAAACTCATTTATCTGTAAAATTCCATTTGTTTAGTGTGAGATGTGTGTTAAAGTGACAAAATTAACACTGTTCTCCATGAGAAGCAGAGTCTGATACAGGTCTCCACCCAGCAGTTATTTCTTCCAACACAATGATGTTTAGCATCACTATCCTTTGCTGATGCAGCTGCATCTAGTTTTCATGTGACTTGCCTAGATCTGAGTAAATAGCTATAATTTTCCTAGAAATACTTCACAAAACATTGGATAAAATGTTCTACTGAAGTTCAGACAATTTATGAATTCTCAGCAAGCCAAATCTTTGAGTTTTTTTATTTTTTCAGGCACATTTCCAAACGAATCAGTCAACAAGTTTGCCAGAGTAAAGTACAAGCATTAGAGATGTGGGGATTTGACTAATTATTTCCACTTAATTGCTGTGGTACTTGAGGACACAGAGATGAAGTGACCTAGAGTCTAATAAGTTATTTTTCCCTGAAGGAGCGGCACTCTGAGGAGTAAATTGTGTTTTGGACTGCTGTCCTAGAAAGGAGTGAGAGAGAGCTAAGATCTCTCTGCTCGGATTTTAGGTCTGGATAGAAAGGAGTAAGCAGAGTGAAATGCCCACTTGGGTTTGTCCCCATTGCTCTGCCATATAGAAAGACCTGGATTAGTTTGGGCATCAGTGGCAGCCACTGCACAATGCCATGAAGATCCCTGCTGGCTAATTTTCCTTTGTGAAGTTATGTGTTGTTGGAACTACCAAGTTAATTGAGGTTTGTTTCAGAATAAGTATTGATTAGATTTTTCTTTTCAGCATCTTTCAGTCTGAGAATATATGCAAGATTCTTGACTTGAATTTTGTTCAAGATTTCCAGTGAATAATTCTGTCCTGTGGGATAGTGGTGAAAGGTTTGTTTGTGCTGAGGGGTCAGTGCTACCAGTGGTTTGAGCGAGGAATCATTGCTGTGCAGTGATGTTCAGGCTCCTGTGAGCATGTTCCACTGCATCCAGCACTGCTCTACAGTGACTGCAGAGTGCCAGAACAGACTGGGGGTACTTGGTGTGTGCAGCATTTCTACAAGGCAGAGCAGAACACAAACAGAGCCTCAAAAGGGATCTCAAGCAGGAGAAGGGGAACTGATCCTGTCACTCATCTCTGCTGCACGCTGATAGAAGAGCAGTCCTTGTCATTGCCATCACCAGGGGGAGGGAAAAGAGAAACTTGTCGCATGGACAGAGAGATGAAGAGGAGCTGCTGCTGCTGATGAATGACTTGGTTGGTTTTTCTTCACCCCAAAGAGTGAAGAAAAACCATGGAATTGTGAAATAACTGAGGTTGGAAAACATCTCTAAGATGATTGAGTCCAAACTTTAATGGATCATGAGGAAGTGATTCACCTGCCAGTTTCTGTATTATGGTCCTTTCACCTCTGGTTTACGATATTCTCACTTCTGCCTGAGGGACAGCTGAAATTTTCAGCTGGAGGATCCATGAGGCAGGATGGTGAGGACTTGTATTTGAAAACAGTTTGAACTGCACCTGGAGCAACAGTGGAGGCAGCCTAAATTTTCTAGATTTTATTGTGGAACTTGAGCCCCTTAAAATGTTGGAGACAAAAATGCAAATGATAGATGACGTTAAACCAGCAGAAGCTGACCACAATAAGAAGAAATATGGTAGTTTTCTAGCACTTTTTCAGGAACAATTGTGGGTGAATAACAGCTAACAGAGTTCAGAGCACTGCAGCTGTGGGAATAAATCCCCAGCCTTCTTGGATGTTCAATCAAATATGTGCTTATTTGAGAAAGTACTGCCAAGAGTCCAGGCAAGGAAAGGAAATGCACTGGAAAGGAGATGTCAGGGTTTGCATTGCTGTGCCAAGTTAGAATACTTATATTCAGTTTTCTTTCCACAGTGTCAGAGTATAACATGGTAATTACAGCTGGTATAACTCATGGGCGTTTGCAGAAGTATCAACAAGGTGATTTTGGGAATAACAAAAGCAGCTTTTTTTGCAGCTGACATAATTGGTTTCCAATGTCAAAATGGTTTGGGTAAGGATGTTTGTAAACGCCCTTTTAATTTAGATGTAGGTCCATTTAGAAATGGAGTTTAAGAAACTCCTGTTGTCCTTCAGGAGTTCTTCCATGGAAATGAAAAGATGATGCCCTTTCTCTTGCAGACGGTCATTTGTACAACTTTTATTCTTCTTGTCAGATACTGATGGATCCAGAACTGAGAGAGATAATATTTAGAGATGCCTCTTTTAGCCATAAACAGAGAAGCCTATAAATACAGACTTTTTATCTCACTTAATAGATATCTGCAGTAAAGTTGGTTTTATAGCTGTCTTTTTTTTTAAATTCATGACTGATGTTTTTGTTTTGCATTGATGCACCGTGATGTAAGAAATTACTCAGACATCAGAATTTGATCTTTTTGCTTATACAAAACAGTGAAATTCAGCCCTCTGAAGTTCAAAGTCAAACACTGGATATAAGGCTTGACCATCCTTTCTGTTTGTCTTTGTTGGAGGAAAAACTAAACAATGGCCAATTGGTTTCTATCATTGCAGTGCTATTTTCAATTATCTTTAATTCCCTGGGCAATAACATCATTCCATATCCACCAACTTGATGTTCTAAAAGCACTGGGCTGGGAATCAAGTTGTTAAGACATCAAGACAGCACCAGTGTAGAAAATTTATGAAAGGTGGTTTATTGCAAGTGACAGTGCACTGAAAATATCATGTGTGAAGGGGATATTTTGTGTGAAGGGGTTTCTCATTAATGCAGGATATCCTTCAGTGCCTGAAGCAGCAGATCTCTGAGCACAGGCAGGAAGATTGCTACAAAATGAAAAAAATTATGGAAATAATCTCAGAATTTAAAACACCCAACCAGCTGTTGTACAGGTTGGTATGAAATGGAAAGGGAACTTTCTGTTTGGGATGGAACTAACTGATCTCTAGCAGTGACATTAGAGTTGCCATTATGAGTGGGATTTGGTTTTGGTGAATTCTGGCTTTGGTGGGTCATCTGAGTAAATGTTTTAGGCTCTTTTTAGTACTGAGAGAGAAACAAGGGCATATGCTTCCTTCCCTTCTAAAATGGGTGGAATTAAATGCCTGTCACTGTTTATTGTAGAAATTATGTAGATGACTGGCTGAGACAAGACTAGGATCTGGATGGCAGAGGTCAGGCAATGTGAATCCTGCCTCATGGTCAATGTAATTTTCCATGGTTACTGTGTTCATTTTTTATGATTGCAGCTGATTGGGAATCTCAGAACAAAATAAATTCCTCATGAGAAAATTCCAGTTCCACAAGATGGCATCTTGTCATGGAAATGTGACAACTGAGAAATTTTCTTGGTTTTCAGCTGCTGTGGAGATCAGGCTTCAGTCCAGTGGCCTCTGGGCCAGCACATCCTCCCTTCTGCCCCACAGGTGTGACCTTGAGACCACACAGGTCCTGGCAGGGCTCCTGGAGCACAACCAGCAGAGGTGGGCCCTTCTCCTGAAGGAGGACACATCCCAAGTCACAGACCTCCCAGGAATGCACCATTCTCATAGGCATTAAAGGGTCTTCTTCTGAGCTACAGTGGCCAGATGCAATTGCTCTCTTTCCCATATTTTTTGAATGTAGGCAGAGAAGCAAGCTTTGCTGTGCTTTGGCACACTATAGCTCTGTGAGCCAAATGGGAGTTGTTACAGAGATCCAAGTCAATAACTCTGAATGACTTGATGGTATCTCAGCCTCTCTAGCTGAGGGGCCAGATTGTGTGTTTCTGTTTGCTCCTGTGAGGAAGAAGGCATTCAGAGTTCTAAATCTCAACCTCTTTGCTCTTTTATTCTTACTCTATTCTTGGTATTCATGGATAAAGTATGTAGATATTTTTAGTTTTGGGTGTTTTAGCAAAGTCTGGAAGCTTGATGAAATGAAGAATATTGACTAACTAATATTCATGTTATTGAATAGTATTTTAAAATACTATTCAACTGTTTTAAAGGTGGTGGAGATTTTGTATAGGAAGTGATGCAACAATACTTTTTTAATTTTAATTACTTATTCTTTAACGTTTGATTTAAAAAAAAATTGTTGTCTAGTCAATTTCTGATAGAGAAACCCAAAAGCTGTTGAATGCACCATGAAAAGCAGTACCATTTACTGTACTGACACTCTGAAAGTGCTTCCCTCCAACACTGGCCTCTGTTTCCAGCTTCCTAGTTGAAAAGAGAGCCCTAAAACATTTCCTACTGCTGTTCCATCTGTAAGCCTCTTAGATCATATCCCTAGACCTGTGAACCTTAAATATGTGACCCTTTTATAGCTTGGTGTTTTATGCTGCAAAAAGATGAATTAAGTGCTCTGGGAGAAGTACCCCACCACCTGTCTGCTCACCAGCTTTTTGCTCTTGGGGCACAGTTGACTTTTGGAAGAAAAATTACAAATGGTGAATATCACATATCCAGTGAAAGTGCTGTACCTGTTTCTGTATTTCACTAAAAAACTGAAGTTAAATATTACAGCAGCCTAAATATCCCTCCTTCCCAATAGGCTGTTGCCTAGGAAAGTTTTCAGATATATTTGTTTTTTATAGAACAAAAATTTAATAAGTAAAGAATTTAGTATTTATGAAGTTTATTTATAGAGAAGAAAACAAGTTTGGACCTAACTTGAGTGTTCTTCATTGAAAAGAAAGAAAAACATGAGTCACAGCCTGGGAACTGGGCACATAATCTTCACATTACATTGCTTCATTATTTTTTAAGCTCTTGTTTTCTTGTGTAACTGAAGCCATAGCCTTGTCCATAGGTACACTGAATATTCTAGGCCTGGTAGATTGCACAGGGTAAAAAGAAGATAAAATTACACATATTAGCTGAGTGTTTTTTTCATTGACTTGGATCTCATGTGCTGAGGTATTCTATTTAATCAGGTCACTGATTAAATTGTTTAACTGATATATTTATTTTTTTAAAATAAATTTTATAATAATGACTGTAGGTCATTGTCATTCTGGTTTATTCATGTTGAGCTTCTCTCCTCAGGTCTGAATGCTCCACTGAGCTGGGCTGCATGGACATCAGTGTCTTGCCAAAACCTTCTGTTTCCTAAATCCTTGCATCCTCATTTCTGCTCACTTCAACATGTCCTTTGGTTTTGGGACTCTCATGTTCTTATCCCTGCAGGTTCCTGATGCCCTGTACTTCATTCTCACATTCTTGCAATTGAATTTGATTCTTCCCACACCAAAACCCCTTTTTGCACTGATTGTTGCAAGCATGTGAGCATCTTATCCAAAGAACATGCAAGTAAAGGATTCAGCTTCTTTGACATTTGCCGTTAAGATAAAAAACATTTTGTTTCCTTATCTATTAAGAGAACAGAAGTTAAAACTCCCTTCCTGTCATTCTGTAGATATATTTTTAAAGAAGGTGAAAGAAGACATTTTGTTTGGTAGTGTAAGTCTGGACTTGATAAAATACAGACAATTGTACTGCATGGAGGTGCTAGATAGTGGCCAAGGAAAGCATTGTCCTAACAGAGTATGGATGGTTTTCTCAAAATCTTTATAAAAATATCACTGTTAATCTTCTTATGATCACTGTTTGCGGATCTGTTCTCCATCTCAGCTTCTGTTTTTCTCACGTCTTCTTTCCTATTTCCATCACAGATCCTCTTTATCCTGTTGGACAGCAATTTGCAGAGCAATGAACGAGTACTGTCATACTTCCAGCTGAAGAAGTCCCAGTTGCCAGCTCTGGCTATATTCCACACCCCAGATGATGAGCATGAAGTGGTGGCTGTGGATGACATCTCCATTGAGCGTGTACAGGACTTTTGTAATCGTTTCCTACAAAGAATGACAAAGGTAAAGAGGGCCCTGATGCTGTTGGTTACCAGGCTCTTGGAGAAGATTACTTCAGTTCCTTGAACTCCTCCCCGTCCCTGTCACTTTCTCTTCCATATACATTTTCACCTGAATGTCAGAGAAACATTACATTTAGGGCAGAGCAGAGGTGGATGTCTTTGCAGAGCCTCTTTCTTTATTGACCTCTGCCTTCCAGCAAGAAGAATTCACTGATCTCTGCAGCTGTATGAAGGTCTCTGTGAAGCATCTATCTTTTGGGAACAGTTAGGGAGACAAAGTAAAGGGTACATTTGGATGCTGAGAGGGGAGGTGGTGGATGGCAGCATATCAGTGCAGGTCAGAGAGACCAGTGGCATGGATAGCAATTAAATCTACCAGGAAGACTACAGAACAGAGTGTACAGATTGGGCCTTAGGGGACTCTACCAGTGGTCTCTGCTGGGAGACGCACAATTAAATCTTCATGTTCATGCAGTGTTATAAGTTCTCTCTCTGTCAAAATTCATCCTCCTGTAGCACAGAGTCTTAGTGTTGTGTGACAGAAATGACATAGGGCAGTGGCAAAGACAGCAGAGGGAGGCATTTGAGTTATTTTGTTTTCGTTATCCCTATGCTGAGAAACCAAGTAATGTCAAAACTGATTTCATCCCTCTGATGTGTTTTAGAAAGAAGACAAATCTGAGGAGAAGCCCCCCAATGAAGAACTCTGATTCTTTCTCAGCCAAGAGGATGACTGTAGCCAGAGTCTGTTTCTGGTCTATGAGGAGTTCACTCTGCCCTACAGCTCAGCAATTCCTGAGCCTACTCAGTCATGGATTCCCATCATCATTCCATGTACATACACACTGTCTGTCCTCTCCAGGAATCTCTTCTCTCTTATCTCTTCTCATTTGTTGGCTCCAGAGCTCTTTTTTCAGTACTTCAGGACCTCTGGTATTGTCCTACAATGTCTTTCTGTGCCACTGTTGAAGCAAAGGGTGGCACAGTGAAATGACAATATCAGAAGTAAAGCTAATATTGCCAGGGATCTGTTTCCCTCATTCTTTTGGGTTTTGGTGCCATGCTGGGATCCACTGTCAGCCTTGCCTGATACTACAAAGAGGTTTGTTGCTTGATATCACATGAAATTTTCCATTTATTTTACTAAATAAAGCAATAAGTGAGTGGCCTGAATTTTTATGCAAATGCTTTTTCCCACTCCCCTCGTCTTTCACTTAAGGACAAAGTCTCTCTTTATGAGTGGATAAACTCAAAAAGCTTCCTTTCTCTGAGTTTAACCAAAGCAATGCCTACCCAGTCAGGTTGGTTGCTAAGAATCATTCCCTATGGAAATGGACCCATTGTCAATAGATATTTCCACCAGGACATGAGATATCTGAAGTTTTGGGACCAGAACAGCACTAGGTAAGCAGGTCTGAGATGGTGCAGCAAAACTGAATGAGCCTAAGATGTTGCAGTCAGTAATCTTACCCAGGACAGGCTGTTGTGGATCAGAGCAAGGCATGCTCTCACCATCTGTACGGCCAGGGAAGAGAGCTGTCTGCACCAGGTGACCTTTTGAATGAGGGTGTGTACAGGGATAAAATATAAAAATATATGTCTGAATTCTGCTGGATCCCCTTGTGGCTTTTAAGCATTGAGAGAAGACTGTAGAAGTACAGTATAGATGTTAAGAGTTGAAGGCTGTGCCCCAGAGAGAGGGGAAGGGTCTAAGGTGTCAGAATACCTTGCTGCTTTTGCTGTGGGAATGGGCAGAGGTTGTAGCACTGGGCTGGAATGACCTGTGAATGAAGCACTTTGGTGTTATCTGTGTGAAGGTGTGAGCACAGGGATCAGCCCCTCTGAAACACTGGGTAGCCAGGGGGTCCTGTCCTAGACCCTGTCACACTTCAGCTCTGAGGATGAGACATGGCTCACCTCCCACTGGCCCAGAATCCAGGCAGAGCAAACTCACACCTGCCTTCCAGAATCCTCATGGCAGTGACGTGTGATGGGTCTGAACTCCTGGTTCTATGCCAGCCCTAGAATGTGCAGGGCTGTATCTCCTGCCAGGAGCCTGCTCACTTTCCCTCAGTTGGAAAAGTGCTCCTTTTTACAGCAACAGCTTGCTCCTCCCTAGGAAGGGTTTATTCCTTTATCTGCAGTCTGACAGAGAGGGAAAGGTCTTCTGGGGAGACATCTGGGAGGAGTCTTAGCACTGTAGGTGTTTCCAGCACCATGCACATCTGTCTGTGGCCCAGATCAGAGGGTGGGGGCTCTGAGCTGCTGCACGAGCACCCGAAGTCTGTCTTGGCCAGCTGCAGAAACTGGGCACAGCGACGTGACTCTTTCTCAGTGCTGCAGGGAAACAAAACAGGACATGAATGAAGTTCTGGTTCTGCAAACAAGCCTGAGAGTAGAAGCAGTGTCCCCAGTGACTGGGCTCACTGTGTACACAGCTAATTATAGGGATAACTTTTCAGGAGCTTATGTACACTGGGGACTTTAATTCCCTCTGCACCTTCCAGGGCTCTGCATCTAACCAACAAACTTGGGAGCTGCAAGAAAGGCACAGGAAAAGCCTCCTCCTCCTCCTTCTCCTCCTCCAGCAGTTTTGCAGTGCTTTTCGGGACTGACACAGCACAGACAGCCCTGGGGTGCTGCACACAGATGTGCACAGATGTGGTGGCAGTGGAATGAGGGGGTCTGCCTTACTCCCTGTGCTCAAAGGCTTCTGCAGTGCAGCTTTGGTGGGCTTAGCCACTGCAACAGGGCTTTGGAGGCAGAAACCAGGGGCAGAATCATGTGCATGGGCCAATCTCTTGTTTGCTTTATTTTTGGGTCTTGTGCCCCATTGTGTGATCTCTGACCTGAACTTGTGATGGATGTGGTCCAGATGTTTTGAGCTGTCTGGGGAGGCTGGTTTGGTTTGCAAATGGAGGAAGTGCTAGATGCAAATTGGCAGAGGGCAGGATGAAGGGGTTCCCTTTCCCCTCAGCACTGCAGACATACTGTGGTATGAGAACCCCTGCTCTGCAGCAGCATCTGATCTCAAAGGACATTCAAAATATCTTAGATGAAAGCTCCATTTGTCTAACAGGAAAGTGAGGCTGCAGAGGCGTGTCAGAGCTGCTGTCTTCACCCCAGGGAACAGGGAATTGGGTTGTGTTGTGTAAGATGCAATTTCATATCCATCTTTGGTGGGAACGGATTTGAACATCTCCAGAAGCAGAATGTTATAGAGACCTGGAGGTTCAGCAAGGGGACCAGCATTTTCTTATTTTATTCCCTGAACTGTTGTGTATGACATTAAACAATGAAGTGTTGCGTAGACATGAACTAGCTCCCATCTGCTTCAAGTTGAACCAAGACTTTGTATATGAAAATCTCTGCCTCAGCTTTGCCACTTCAGTCCCACTGCACTCAGAGTTATGGCTCTGGCTGTGGGGGACTGCTGAGCTGCAGAGAATCTGCCTGCAGAAGGACTGAACAACCTTTGCACCTACCCTGAAGAAGAGGAGCAGGCACTGTAAGTGAGTCTGCCTTGTCTGCATTGCTCCTGCTCTTGGCAGTGCCTGGGAGGTGCTGAGAGGCCTCTGAGAGCCAGGACAAAGGGAAGAAACATCTCCCAGGCCAGGCAGGCCTGGTGCCTTATGCACAGAGAGGTCAACCACCAGCACAGCAAGGCAGGACTGAACTTCTTCCTTTCTTCTAGCAATCCTGTCAGTTTTGAATATTTTTTTTTTAATGTCTCAGCTATTTCCCAGAATAGCTATCACAGAAAGAAATTTATGGCGCCTAAGTCAGATTCCATCTCATGCACAGAAGTCCAGCACTGAGCTGGGCCTGAGTTCCTGGGACAGGGAAGAGACAGTGATGATTTAGAATGACATATGGTAGGAAAAATTATCCTCCTTATCATAAACAGATGAAGGGCATGGCTGTCTGACACCTCTGTTCACAGAATCACAGAATGGGTCTGGTGGCAGGGACCACAGTGGGGTCATCTGGTCCAAGCTCCCTGTTCTAGCAGGGTCATCCCGGAGCACATGGCACAGGATTGTGTCCAGATGGTTCTTGAATATCTCCAGTGAGGGAGACTCCACAGCCTCTCTGGGCAATCTGCTCCAGTGCTCAGCCACCCACACCATAAAGAAGTTCTTCCTATATTCAGATAAGACTTCCTGTACACGAGTTTCTGCCCATTGCCTCTTGTCCTGTTGCTTGGCACCACTGAGAAGAGTCTGAATCCATCCTCTTGACACAACCCTTTCTGATTACAAACACTGATGATGCTCTCTTTCAGCCATCTCTTCTCAAGCCTGAGCAGGCCCTGCTCCCTCAGCCTCTCCTCATGAGAGAGATGCTCCAGTCCCTTCAACCTCTTTGTTGTCCTCTGCTGGACTCACTGCAGGAACTCCATGCCTCTCTTGTGCTGAGGGGCCAAGGGGAGTTAATCTGAAAGGAGGCTAAACCAATACATCTGGGCAGAAATATTAGAGACAAAAACTCTCTCTTGCTGGTGGACAGATCACAGGACTTGTCACTCTTAGTCACCTCCACACAGGATGGCTTCCTCTCAGTACCACAAGTGACAGCCCACGGGACAGCACAGACCTGGGGACAGCTGACACAGGAGGAGGAAATATTGTCTGAAGGACGCAGGTCAGACAGTGGTTTGCAGAACCATGAAAGAGGAGGGCAAGGAAGAGCAAAAGGCTGTTTTGAGAGGAGAGAACTTGCCCAAGGAGTGATGTGGCCAGCAATGGGTAAGGGTCAGTGAGGGAAGGTGCTGGGTGGATAACACAGAGAGCTGATAATGGTGGAGAAAAGAACACACAAGTGTTTTTTCTAAGGCTGTGAATCAAATACCTCTTTCACCCATTTTGGCTTAGTCACTAAGGAAACTTCAGAGGAATATTTTCAGTGGAAAAACCTGCAAAACCACAAGATGCACATTGAATAAGAGAGTACTTGTTCTCTCATTTGAATTTCTCCCTTCTCTGCTGAAGTGCCTGCAAATCCATACAGGCAGGCAGGCTAGCTGCATGATCTGTAAAGCAGCAGTTTTGTCTGGGTTAGAGGAAAGGCCCATGGATAGCTGCATCCCTGCCTGCACCAGGCCTCCACATATGGCAGCTATGCAGAGCTGCCCTCTGCACCTCAACTGCAAACAGCGCTGTGTCCTCCTCCCCTTGAGCTCACCAGGGCTCATTGGATATCCATGGGTCACAACAGCCACTGGAGAGCCCCACAAGGTGTCCACATCCAGGCTGAAATGCCAGCCCCATCCAGTCTCCAGCCTGAGCACATGGGCTGTATGAGCACTCCAGGTTTCTCCCTACCCCTGTGTTATGAGTATCAGATATTCTTTGTGTCTTCCACCTTCCTCTCTTCCTAGGCAAGAGCCCACATCTCATCATTTGTTAGGGATTAGTGTAATTCTATGCCAGCCATGCCATGTGTTCTGTCTGTCTACATCACCAACATTATTTCTTGCCTTTTACCTTGTAGATGAGGCATTGCAATCTGTAGCTTTCTCAGTCCAGCTTAGTACAGCACATCGTTACTTCCACAGGTGCCAGAAGACATAGCATGGGTGCAGTCCAATTCTAGTTCCTTTTTTTGTGTGAGCAACTGCAGACAAATGTCAAGTCCTTGAATATTCTAATCAGCTGTCAGAAGAGCAGGATGGGAACTTGCAGTTTTCTTGTTTTCTTGTTCTGTTAGTTGCTGGAAGGAATAGAATAATCACCTCAAGAAGAAATGTTCAGCTGTTTTCTTCTCCACTAAAGGAGGGGGAGATAGAGGAAGAAGAGAGGGCTGTATGCCTGAAAGATTGCATTTTAAAATACAGAGGTGATGTTTTCAACATAAATCTGTTGTGCTCAGAGTATTCTTTGGCATCTTGGAATTCAATGTGGGTGTTGATCCTGGATATATCATGACTTCCCATTGCAATCAAGACTTTATTTTCCTTGGCCACTTTTTTCTGTTCTTTGGCTGAGAAACAGAAAAGACAGACAGTAACTTACCCCAGGCTGTTGATGAAGCCTGTAGGCAGAGCTGGAGACAGAGCCCAGATCTTCTGCATGCAGATCTCCTGAATGTAAGCCATATGGCCACACTTTCCCTTCACCTTCCCTCTCCCTGTGACTCCCAATGGCTATTTGCTCAAGTTGAAATGGCAGTATTTCACCATGAGTAGAAGGCTGTCTTGTTTTGTTGCTTGTTTGGCACAGCTGAAGCCAAGCAGATCAGGATTGTTGTTTTCCCTCCATCCCCCACTCCCTGCCAGTGAGACCTTTCCTCATGGATGAACTTCTTTATTCTTTTGGGGTCTGATGGTGAATGGGCTTCCTGGCTGCATTGCTTTCTCCAAGCAGTTGCCATGCCTTCTTGGATCCCTGGGCATCCTGGGTTTCAGACCAAATCTCGTAGCAACGTTTTCAAGTTTTTTGCTCTGTTGAGATACCAGCAGTAGAGAAAATATTATGTTAAGCAGATATTAAGAAGATATATTTGTGTCATCAATGTTTTAATGTTATTTTGTATAATTAGCAAATATTTGAATATTATTGTGTTTAAAATATTTTATTACAAAGATATTAAGAAGGCATATTTGCATAATCAAGAAGTACAGGTGGCAGGTGAGAAGAAAATGTGAATGAACCCTTGCTTGGTACATTTTAGTCATGTCAAGACAGCAGCAGAAAGGAAGGTATTGATAAAGTGAAAGGCAGTTTCTCATACTATAACTGAGGTAGTAATGCTTATATCAAATGATCAACGGTCTTTAAGTGTTCATCAATCTTCTTTTCACAGACCTGTTCTGCCATCCAGGAATCTGGATACTGCCATGCTTAATGGGGCGTTCAGGTGCTTCCATCTTGCAGGTCTCTAGGATGGGAACAGCACATCTTTGGAGTCTCTGCTGTGACCAGGTTGCTCACAGAGACACAAACCACTCTGGAGAGATGCACTGCTCCCACAGAGCAGCAGGCAGAAGCAGGGTGTCCTGAGAATCACCCTGGTGAGGTTATTCTCAGGATCCCAAACCAGGGTCTCCTTTCTCTTCTTTCTGCCTTGCTATCTGCAGGCAGCATGGAGACTTGAGCGTACAAGGCACTCCACAGGTTCCCTCTCAGTCTCCAGGACAGGGCTGGCTCTCATTGTACCCTCCTTCTCCCTGCTGGCTCCTTTATCTGTGTGAGCCGGCAGCTCCTCTGACCCTGGTATGATTTTATTTCTCTTTTTGCGCATACCCATGCCCTAGAGGCAGCTCTGCCTCAAGCATAAGACTGCTGCTCCCAGGGAAAGTGCCTGCCTTATCGCTTGTGCCCCAGGCACTCCCTTTAAAAAAGAACAGATATCCTGTGCCAAAGGAGAACAGAGAGAACCCACCAGGCACCCTCTGTCAGAGTGGTGATGAAGAAAGACTTAAGCAACACAAGCAAATGGATTAGCACTTTGCCTGGGGCCCTGTTCAAAGGTTTCTGAGAGTAGTATTTCAGTGCACTCCTTCTTGGCAAGTCTGGCTTTGTGATTTGGGACAATAAAACTCTTCTTCTTCTAACAACAAAGATAACTGCATCCAGAACATTTCAAACTCAAGAAACTGATTTACCAGCATTTTACAAACAGGGTGGGATTCTTTCTTTGGCTATTCCTATGGAAATGAGGTGATCTGTGTGTCTGGTTGTCCTGTCCCCACTTTCAAATGATCAGACACACCTGACAGTAGGGCAGTGGTCCCTAAGGTATTATGGTGCTACTGGTTTTGTGAGACCATGTGTTGGGCAGAAGCGGAAAGTCCCAGAACTGCATGATTAGGTTTTTCATGTCGGGGTACTGTAGTCTTACTCATAACATGCCCTCACATCCTTGCTGGGACCCTCAGGTCCCCCAGGATGAGCTGCCTGGGAGCTGCTCCTTGCCCATTGCCTTCAATGGTACCGATGTTCTCTGACTCACTTCAGTGCCACCTTCCTGAAAATTCATGCAGGATTGTTTACTTCAGTTTGGGCTGGGTTTATCTGAATGTCTGTCCTTGTGCTGGGAATCCATCAAGCATGCAAACCCAAAGTTCCTGAAGTAGTTGGCTTCTATTTCTGGCCATGACAATCAGCCAAAGACTTGGCGCTGCTTTATTTATGTTTGTTATATTAAATCTGTCTGTGAATTTCTCTGTGACAGACAGAGATGTCACAGATGGGCAACATGTGTGGGAGAGGACTCTGTTTCTGGACAAGCACCATCCTCCTCTGCTTCTCACCAAGCTCCACCACCCACCTAGAGAAATCCCAGGGAGCCCATTCCCCAGATCACTGACAAAAGCAGCAAAAGCTCCCACTAAGAGCAAGGAAAATGGATGTTCCTGGGGCCCAGGAGCTTTTCAGGTAGCCCACACCATTTGGCAGAATGAAGCCACCAGGCAGGCAGGGACAGGCAGGAAAAAGCTTCAGCAGAAAGACATCAGGAATCTTTTTCTCTAGAGCAGCTTAAGGTAAACCTTGTGCCTCAGTGCTAAATTCTGCATGGAGGAGGCAGAAACCTGATCTGAGATTTCAGGTGCTTGCTGACAGGCAGGAGAGAAGGAGCTAAGCCAAGCTCTCAGCTGTCATGCCAGCCTTGCAGATCTCTCTTCAGCGGCAGTACAGAGCTCCTCATAGCACTCCTGCTGCTGTTTCACTGATGGTGTCCCCTTCAGGAAGTGCAAACTCAGTTTGATAAATTATTTTCTTATGTTCCTACTTACTCAAGATCTTCCCAGATAAGGTAACGACAGAGATTTCTATTTAGCAATCCAGTGCTGCAATAGAGGATTGGGGCAGTGACAGATCATTGTCAGAGTGATAGCACAGAGAGCCCAGAGAGATCAGACAATGCAGAAGAGCTCCAGGGGCTGAAGAAGAGCGTGAACTTGGGATGCCTGTGTGTCACTTGTCACCACCAAGCCCCCTGCTTGGGAAGGCCAGGCAGTGATAAGAGGGCCCTTGGCTGAGGGAGGTGCTCCTGCCAGAGCTCTGCTCCTGTGGAGGGATGAGGACAGGCACATAGCCACAGGTCTCTCCCTCCTGCAGCTTGTGCAGCACTTGGCACAAACAGGACCTTAACCATAATGAGATCCCCGGGCATCTCTAAGGAAATACCTGTGATGACTGCAGTCCTTACTGCTCATTTCAGGTCTCAAAATAGACAAGGGTCTGTTTAGGAGATAGTGGGTATGTCTTATTTATTGTGTAGTGTTGCTATTTTATTTATTGGATCCTCCAGTAGGTTTGTTGGTTTCTCCTCCAGTTCACTAGTGAAATGACCATCAAGAAAGACAATCACCTGCCTCAGAGAGATGAAGCAACAGACAGATGCTTGGCCAAGTAACACAGGGGGAGGTGTGTTCTACAGATGTGTACAGATGTTTGGTATATAATATATGCACAGCAGAGATTCTCATTTAATGTCTGCTGTATGGAAATGTATGGTAGCAAACAACATTGTCACTAATCTTGGGCTTAGCCAGCCAGCAGGGCTGTAACTGCTTGTGTACCCAATATGTGACTCATGAAGTGTATTTTCCTGATAAATGTACAGTAATATTTTCCAGTGGCTGTAGGTGGGAGACAGTGAAAAGAAATCCCAAATAATACAATCCAGTTGATGCCAGGAAGTATTGTAAGCAGATTCTATTACTGGAACAGAGGGGAAGAAAACATTGGTTAAAGACCAGGAAGGACAAAAGTGTCTTTGTTGGCTAAAGTCTTTAAAGGAAGATTCTGCTGTGGAAAATAGTAGAATGCAATTTCTATGACTGATACATGTTGTAAGTCATATGTGTGTTTTTATGTGATTTTTCACATCTGTATCGAATCTTAAAATTACATCCTTCATCAGGTAGGTAGACAAAAAGGGACAGACAATTTCAGCAGAAGAGACCCTGGTCAGCTTTTTCTGAGCAAATGAGGGGAAATTCTGAATCCAGAACTGTCACCTCATGCCTGCAGCACTGGAGTCTTGCTCTTTCTTGTACACCCATCCTGGTTTTTCTCCCAGTACCTGGCTAAAAGGATCATGAGATGAAATGGAAAGAGCTCTGAAAGAAACTTATTACCAAGCAAATGACTTTCAAAGCTGCAGAACAACTTGAGATGGGTTTGGATAAAGAGTTTTCCATACTAAGGACATCATAAGAGGTCTTTATCCTGCCTTCTGATCTATCATTTTGTAGTGATTATTGTTGCAATATTGAAGTCAGAGAGGCCAATGCAAGACACTATAGAAACCAAAGGTTATTTTATTTCAAACCACTCTGATTTTACTCACTCAGACCAAGACCCTCATAACCACATATTCATAGGCAACAGAAGGCATTTGTTCATACTATTTCATTTCCTTGCAATCACATAGAAGGTTTAATTCATGGGCTGTGGAGTTCTTGTCAGGTCTCTGGTGTTTCTCTTAGTTTGGCCACCATATGTTTATTTTAGATGCATCTTTTCCATCAATGCAGGAGTTGGCAGTAACTGTTGTATTTTGCCTCCATCCTTTCCCACCTCTGAGTATCACTAGAGCTCATCCTCCTTTGTCTCCTCATCCATGTATCTTAGAGCTCAATCTTGTTCTTCATCCAAGCATCATCATCTCCAGACATCTAATTTTTTTCTTTTATTCTTAGGTGCCTTGCCTCTTGTTTTAGGACTTACCTGGTTTTAAACTGTGATTTATTTTTATCCTTGTCTGGATGTCCAGAGGATCTGCGTCAATATGCTGGGATTTTATTGATCTGCTAATCCAGCTTCCATCAGTATGGGCTGCTCTTGTAGCCCTTCTTATGCCTTTCTTCCCAATGCTTCTGTGCCCAGACCTCTTCTTTGTTCTCCATTTCTATTATTTTATTGTTTCGTTTATAATTTGAAGAAAATCGGGACCACTAATGACAAAGACACCTCTCACAGAGTGGTGGGTTTTTGGAGTCTAGTGCCATTTTAGGAAGAAGGAAAAACTAATCTGAAAGATCTGATTTATCACAGAATCATTGAATATACTGAGTCAGAAGGAACCCATCAGGATCACTGAGTCCAGCTCATGGCCCTGAGCAGAAAACCCCAGGAATCACACCCTGAGCCTGAGAACATTGTCCAAATGTTTCCTGCATTCCTTTTATCTTTCCTTCTCCTTTTAAAATTCTTTCCTGCTTTATGTGAACACAACATTTCTTAATAAAAATACCCAGGTGCCAAGTTTAATGCAAATAAAATAAATATGTATCCAAAAAGCATATAAACAGTTTGAAATTAATATTAAGGAAGGTCATCAAGTCAAATGATTTGACTACCATGTGATGTTAATATAATTTGTAGTTATGCACAAGAAGATAAGAGTAATCAGATTTCATGCTTCAATAAATAAGAATGCCTTTCTTCTTGCCACAAACAGCATTTCACAACTAGCTGTGTATTGTGTATTTCCCTCCACTCCCTAGCATTCCTTTGTACTCTATCTGATATTAACAACAGAGGCCAAGACCAGGGGCTTGATGTGCCACAGAAAAAGTTATTTGCATATTTGCAAGTTGTTGCTCAAGACAACATTTATGATCCTTTAGATACTGAACTGAGATAGAACAAAGAAACAGATATAATACTGCAGGGATGCTTGTAAATACTTCAGTGGCCTCCTGCATTCAAGACAGACAGAACATAAATGTTTCAATCCAATCTTGGCTTCACAAGGGCTGGCAGATTTGGGATCTAAGATGCTATCCTAAGTATGTTGTTAAAAAAAAGAAGAAGCATTATTGGTTTTTTTTTATTTACCAGATGGATGAGAAGAGTGAAACCACAGCTGCTCTTATCTCTTCCCATGTCTGTACAGGAAATAAGGCGGCTAAATCTCATCTGATCCCAAAGAATTAAGCAGGTCAGGACATTTTTGTGTTCATGTGGTGAAGCAAGGGGGATGGGTGTGGAAAAAGAAGAGAGATTTCTGTTCCCTTTTCCCATAAATGCAACCCAGAAGTATGCCTTGTTTATATAGACAAAGCTTGAACATTTTGCTTGCCCTGTTTTTCATAGGATTCTTCAAGTACAAGAAATGCAATTTTCTTATATGAGTTATTTAATCTCTGTGCAAGAACCTCTGCCAATTTTTTCAACATCCAAGTAATATTAATATTATCCTGTCTCTTCCTCCTTTCCCGGATTGAAGGAGAAATATGCTGATCAGTGAACGTGGACATGTGTGGGTGGGTGGGGGTGAAGCCAAAGGAAGCAACAGAGTTAGCTCTTAGCCCTGAAATGTTTTGGTTGCTTTATTCAGTGAACTGAATAACCTTGGTCTGACTTCTGTGAAATTTCAGTCTTCTCTGCTCATGAACTTCCTATTACCAGCCAAACACAGCTGTTCTGGCAAGTCCTGGACAAACAGAGATAGTCAGTCTTTGAGGTAACTCAGTGATGTCCCATGGAGTGTGCAGAGCTTTGGACTTGAAGGCTTGAGCCAGGCTCACTGTTTTCCAACAAGCAGAACTGGAGAGCAGTGTGCTCCCATTAGGCTGTACTCCTGACTCCAAATGCTCCTGTATTCATAGCCAGACTGAGATTTTTCTAGGACACTGGGCTTTGTTTTGAAGCTTGATGGATTACAGGGAGTAACTTTGAGGATCACAGCTGCATAGAGGTTGTGTCTGGACACTAATCTCTGAATTTCAGTAGAGTAAATGGAATTTAATTTTCCACAAACTAATTTTCCATCACTAACATAATGCAGTGCTAAAAGCCTCCCCAGTTTACCAACCAACAAACCAACCAACCAACCAACCAACCAACCTCCACAGCTTACCAACTTTAAACCTCTCCTTATGGTCATGATTAATGTGGAGACAAGCCTGAATTCTCTAAGTCAGAGCAAGTGGAAGAATTATCCTCTCATCCTCTGAATTTGTTCAGGGAAGAAGGATCTGGGCCTTTAAATGGTGTTTATTTTCAGTCCTGGTCCTCAGCCTTGGGATACTGAGGAATCATTTGTCCCAGAGCCCAGAGTGACATCCTTCAGGTTGGACTTGCAGGTGTACTCCACATCCATGGGCAGGAGAAAGTTACTGGCAGTTATTATGTAAGATGGAAAGGGAAGCTTCTAAACTGCCCAAAATGTTGGAGGAAGCATGAAAGAAAAGAGCAGTAAGATGGTGTGGGAACCCTCCCACCCACAGAAGACTGACACTGTCTGTGAGTTTCAGACAGTGGTTTTTGCAACACTCCAAAGACTAGATCCACATTGTTAGAACTAATATGTATTTTCACACTGGAAACTTTTATTTTTGCAGAAAGTTGTAATGCTGGGGGCAAAATTTTCCACAGGGGAAATGTCAAGACAGGTCAAAGATATGTGTTTAAATATTTTGGAAAAAAACCCCCATCACTTATTTGTTATGAAATTACTCTTTTTTCCCCATTCCATCATGGAAGTGAAAATTAGTCATTGCAGTTATTTTGAAAAAAAATATTTGATTGATATGAAACTAGATTTTCCTGTGTATGTGCTCCCCCATTCTTTTAATCTTTAGAAAATTTTAAATCTAGTTTTGAAATGTTGTTTTTCCCCAGGTTTAACTAGCATTTGAAGTAGTTTTTAATTTTGAGTGGCTGAGTGAGTTTTCTGCCAGAGCTAACACACATTCAGATATGTATATCAAGTTCTTTAAATATCTGAAATGTGTTCTGTTTATTTTTATTTCATAGTCTTTTGACTAGCTTCTGTGTTCAAAAAACATCTCCCTTTCTGAAGCTTAGTGTCAGTATGCTAGTTTTCAGCACGATTTATTCCATGAGGTTGTTGACTTTAATTATATTGTGGATAGTCAAACACACTTACTTAGTGGCTCAATTATTCTTGCTTCTTGGACCAGTTCCTAGGTATTACTTAGGACTAAATGGAAAAGTAAAAATAAAGTCTTGTTTTCTCATGTGCTGTAGAACTAGTTGTTCTAAGAAGCACTTGTTTATCAGGTTGAGAAATCTCTCCGTAAGCCATAGACCATGTGGTGGCTGACTAACTTGCATCCTGAAACACAGAAGCAAATTTGGAAAGGACTGCCCAGATTGGTAAGTCCAGTTACTGGATACTCAGGGTAACCTGGTTTGGAAACCTTGCTCAGCTGCAGAGCTGGTAGGGTTTATTCCCTTACTGGAGCGCTCAGCAACTCTGCTGAAGCCTTCCTAGCATCAGCTGGGCACTCAGTGAGGGAGACATTGATGTGGATCATGGCTAAAGACAAAGGGTGGAGATGATGGGACTTCTCCTAACGATGAGAGCTGTGGACTGTGACACAGCCCCTGGGGGGGACTGGAAACAAAACCTGACTGCTCTTCCATTGTCCTGCTGGAAAAGCCTTGAGGTCAATGCAGGGATGGAGAGGCTTAGCAACTCCCACAGGCTATGGTGAAAAGGTCTGTCATTTTGGGTGTGAGTGCACATCACATTTTAGTCCTGATCTATAGAGCTTCCCAGCAGAATTACTCCATGAAGGGGGTGACCTGGGCCATGCAGAGGAATCCTGCTGAGATCTCCTTGGTAACTTATCCAGTGGCACCAAGAGATGCCCATGTCTGCTGGCACATTCTCAGTAGACATCTCAGAATGCTGTGTCCTTACCTTTATGATTGTTGGTTCATAGTTCCTCTTTTTGATCCCCAATTATTTCTAGCTTATGAGCTTTTAATTTACAGCAGGATTCTTGCTGCTAATCCTGATGGCAGACCTTGCCCTTGCCCTATTGCAAATTATTCTGTTCCTGTTAATGAAGATTTAAAGGTCATCCTTTTCATCCTGTAGGAGCTCTCAGACTTCCTTTTCACTGCTGTTCCCTCTTGCTTTGTGTTATTGACAAAATTCCTCAACAAGCATTCATTTTTAAAGCCCGTTATTAAAAGAAGTAATGTAAATCTAGTCCCAAGAGAAATTCAATTGGCAATTTCTCATAATTTCTCCTTTTCACTGCTTAAGTTTTTGCCCCATTTGTCTGGTTCCCTACTATCTTGCCATTTTAATGGCCATTTTCTTCCACTTAACTAAGAGTTTGCCAGATGGCACTGAGACCAATGATTTACCAGTATCTAGGCAGATGAGGGTGACCAGATCTTCTGAGTCCTGATTTATTTCAGGGTTCAGCATGTCATAGGGTTGAAACTTAGATGACCCTGAAGAGTGGTAGACAAGGGCAAGAAATGCCCTCCTGTTTGCACTGCTTTTTAAAGGTGGTTCCTGATCATGCACCCTTTGCCTTGAGGACAGTTCAAGATTGCTGTCCTCAGGCTCTAAGGACCAACAGCTGCCTGTACAAGGACACAAATAACATGGTACTTCATTTCCACTGTGAAGTCTGAACCTTCCCCAAACTCATAGAGCACTGCAGGAGCTAAAGATAAATCCCTTGGACAGGAGCTGCTGACGGTTCTCTGTCCAAACAGTGGTGGTTCTTTATCTCCATGGGTGTGCTATCATTCTCCTTTTGCCCAGAAGCCCAAAGCCCAGTCCAGCACTCACAGGTGCTGGGCTGCCCAGCTCTGCTGTGAGCCCCATGTGAGCAGAGAGTGCGCCTCAGTGGGTTGGGTTTGTGTGTAGCTCTGTCACTTTTGGGGATTTTGGAGCTGACACCTTTGCCATGTGAGTTTCAGTCTGCTATTAGCCTGCCATTAAGAGGGGGATCAGTTGTAAAAGCAGCATGAACTGAGATGGGAGAAGGCTCCTGGCCTACTGTTCCCTGAAGAACAGGTGCCCTGGCTAGCACTGTAGCTTGAAATAGAGCACAGCCAGAAAAGGAGGGGGTGAAAGGCAGGTGGGTTCCTGCACCAAAGAAGGAGACTGGAGCTTGCTCTCATGTCTCTGTCCACTCACTGCTCCCAGGCACAGAAAAGCCACCTGGATGTGGCTGTGTCCCCTCTAGGCGCTGTGCGTGCTCTGGCTCTGTCCCTTCTGGCTCAGCTCTTTGATGTTGCTGGCTTCCCGGCTGTGGGCAGAAGGTGGTTCTGATGGTAGCCTGGGGGTGGACCAAGCGTGGGAGAGGGGAGGAGTCACTGATCGATGCTAATGAATAAAAGGTCCCTCTTCTTCGGTCCAGGGTGCAGGGCGCCAGGAGAGCTGCCTCCTGAGACGAGAGCTGCAGACTGGCAGGGAAGCAACAGCTTAGTGAGTATTCAGGGACTGCCTTGCTTTTCCTGGACAGCTGCTTATTATCATTGCCTGGCTGGTGCTTCACCGCTGTAAAGTGTCAGGAGTGATTGCTACAGCATGTGTGGTGTTGTGATTTTCCACTCCAGCAGCAGGCACATCAGGGCTGCTTTTCTGAGCCCTCCTTTATTTGTGAGTCTACAGAGATTTCCCTGGCATGTGCAGATTTGTCTTAGCTCCTTTCTGTATTTCTAACCAGTGGATGCTGAAAGAAAGCAGAGGGATTGGGCTCACTGTGCTGCATGGTATGTTACCCCCGGGCAGCCCACTGCTGCTGAGTAGGGGAGATGTGTGCTGGGAAAGCATGGAGTGCAGGGGGAGCAGAAAGAAGTATTTTTGCAAGAGGAAGAATTCCCCGAAGGAGATTTATTGGAATAGGGCTGTGTAGCTGGCATGCTCATTCATCCCTTGAAAAATGTATTGCTTCTGTGGTAGCAAATGAAACATTGGGGTTAAAGTGGTGTTTGTGGCTGTTTTCCTGTGGTTGATGGCAGGGTATGCTCCAGGCATTCTGGGATCAGAGTCCTCTGAAATGGGAGCAGAGTCTCCTAGGGAGCAGAAAGCTCTGCCCTGAGTGAAGGCAAATAAAGAGGGTTTGGCTTGAAAGCGTGTTGGAATTTCTCACTGGGCAGCTTCACTTTCTTTCCAAAGTACACCCAGCATCTTCCTCTCTGTGACCCACTGCTTTCCCACTGGAGTCTGTCCTCCAGCCTCTCCCTCATGTTTTTCTTTATTAGCAGCTACTGTACAAGACGTTTGGGAAACCTATAAAATTCACATTCAACAATAAGTCCAAAGCTTCTAAGTTCTAAGAAATGAAAAGGATCCCAGAGCAGAGAATTTCCTTAAAGAGACTGGAGTGGCAGGGCACAGAGTGGCAGCAGCAAAGTCTCAGTTTGTGTTTCACCTTGTGTCTATAGCAAAATTATGGCTTTTTCCCAAGTTTTCCTCTTCATTTCAGGCTAAACTCTAAACAGGCAAGAAGTGGATGTGTATGGAGTGGCCTTGATGGACTAAGCCGCTCTCCACATGGGGTGGGATAACATGGATAAAGAGCAATTCTTTCTCTTTGGGCTGAAGTTGAATTCCCTGGTCAGTTTTTCTTCCTAAGACAGGAGGCTTCAGGTAAGGGTCATGAGTCTGACATTGAAAGAGTAAATTGCAAAGCCCAGAGGAATCTTTTTCCAATGAATTTCACTCCTCACTGATTAAGTGTTAGGCTCTGGCTAGATGCCCCTGTAGTTCTTGGCTGTGTTACTTTCAGTGTGGCTTCACAGATTGGCCTCTGAAGGTGACAGCAGGGACAACAGCACAGTGGTTTGGGGAAAATGGTCTGCAGCCAGAGTGCCTTCACTTTGCATCCTGTCAGTGAGAAATCATGATAGCTGCATATACACAAAGACAAAACAGGCAGTAGTCACAGCTTGGATGAGACATAAGAATGGTTCCTGTGGCTTAGGTTCATCCCCAGGCAGTGTGTGGGGTCCCAGCCCCATCACTGCCACTGGGAGGGCTGGCAGGCAGTGGTGCCCACCCCCCTCCCTACCTTGCCTCCAGCAAATTCCTTCCCTCTCACCCAGCCATCTCTGTAACTCCTTTTCTCTTTCACTGCTTTCTGCTGTTCCAAGAGCTGGAGAGTGGAACACCCCATGTTTTGTCCATCTCTGCTGCCCATGTTATCGGATCCAGTCAAACTCTTCTAGGTGTTAAAGGCAAGGTAATTCTCCCTGAGACTGCTGGCCTTGAAGATTCATCCCAGATGAAAAGCCTTATGTTGGCTTGTGACTCCAGTGCCCATGAGGCAAGGACTGCTAGTGCTAGACCAGAGAGGGAAATGTTTGCCTCTAACTCCTCCAAGATGTTGTCCTTTGGGCTGCAAGAGGAGTCTGGGGTCAGCCCCACAGTGAGAGCCTTCAAAGACAGAGTTCTGGGTGCTGCTGTCATCTCAATGCAAAAATCATGATAACACCAGCAGAGGGATTCTTTCTGTCACTCCTGAAGCAATAAAGTAGGAGATGAAAAGGGGCAGCAGGTTGTATTCCTCCTGTGATAGCTGGCAGGCTGACATTGCAGCAGAGGGTGCCTGGAGAGAGGGGGACTGAGTGGGACAGGAATGTTTGAAACCTTACGCTCCATGTCTCCATTGGCAAAGCTGACAGAAGACTTGGGCTGGTTGTATCCAGACAGAATATGGTGAGGGCAAAGAGAGCAGATCAGAGGAAAAACCAGAAAAACAAACATTTATATTTGGGATCAACACACACCTCTGCCTTTGGGGCCCTGGCAGCCTGTGAAATTCCTTCCACTTGCCTAGGCCAGCTTTTCTGACTGTAGAGTGCTAGTGACATGTTTCCCTCTGGATCATGTCCCCCAGCCCTGAGCTATGAGGGGAAGGGGGCATGCTCCTTCCTTCCCAAAACCTAATCCAGTAATAGAGGATGTTTTGTAGCAGTTCCAAGAAGAGTGTGTACCAGCTAGCTGTCACCTTGCCCAGGCTCTTTCACAGGCTCCCTCCTAGCTCTGTTTTCATAATAAACATTCCACTGCTAATTTTGCAGTCAGCCCAGGATCTCCAGCTACCCTCAGTGAGGAGAGAGCAGAGCCCAGTGAGAAGGACAGAGTGAGAAGTTGGTCCCTGCCCTGGCACAATGCGCGCTCTCGTCGTCCTTGCACTCCTGGCTGTCCTGGTGCTGGCTGCCACTTCCTATGGTAGGTGACCTTCATTACTGGGTAGAATGAAAACTCCCAACCTGCAGACAGTTATGAGTCTGTTCAGATGTTTGTTATTTAACTTTGTGCCTTCTTTGCCCTTAACTCGATCCCTTGCCTGCCTTCCTGCCCTTGTGTCAGATCCTCCTAGCTCTGATCCAGAGCTGTTACCTCCAGCCTCTGGAATTCACAGTCCAGGATGCTTTGATCCCTTCCTCTCTGCTCCAGCTCACCTCACAGACTGCTCCTCTTTTTGTTCCTTTGTTGTCTGAACTATGATAAGACTGCTAATTCTTAATTATTCCTTGCTAATTGGAAGATTTTCCTTTTTCCTTTGGTAATATCATCCCCTTTTCCTGGTGAGGCACACAGTTCCATATTGGTGGAGTTAAGATGCTGCTTCATGCAAGAATCAAGTGCATTTCACTGTGCTAATCCATCCTCTAAGAACACATGCAAGCTTTGAAGGCAAATAGGTATCCTATCACTGTAGTGTCAGGAGCAGAAGGTGAGGAACTATGCTGGACAATCAGGCTGGATGACCAAGTGTGAGTCTGGAAGCACTGACTAAATCACCAGGTAGCTCTGTAATAAACTCCTGAGTGCTTTAAATCCTTCATATAAATTCTAGGTCACACCACTCATCCCCTTCTCTTCCTTTTAGACACGTGCCTTAAAGCCTGGCTTCTCTGATTTCTGTGTGTGTTCCATTGACCTGTGGTGTATGAAATACTGAATCCCATCAATACAGTGTCATAACACGTTTCATTCTTTCTTTCCACAGAGTCCCATGAGAGCATGGAGTCCCATGAATATCTCAGTAAGAGACTGCTTTACTATTTTATTGAATTTGAAGAGTGCTACAGACATGTCCCAAGATAATTTACTTGTACTCCTACTAGGGATAAAATAGGTAGAACAACTGAGCCCAGGGAAACTGAATTTACTGAGTGATGGAGTTTCAGAATGAAAGGGGAGAGAGTTCAAAGAAGACTTCACATGTTTTGGCACAAGATCATACTCCTATTTTGCATAGAATATAACGAGAATTGGAAAAAAATTTAAGAACAGAGCTCAGGTCTCTGTTACATGTACCAAAACCAGGTTAACTGACTCTAAAAAAGGGCATTGCTCAAAAAGCTCTGGGATGAGCATGGAAAGAGCCACTCTAGAAGCCACATACAGAATTTATTCTCCCCCAAGTACAAGGAGAGCCTTACTCTAAGCACGTTGGAAGCAGGCAGGGTGTGTGAATAGAAGGGATCCTTTGGCTGGAAGAGAGAAAGAGAGTGTCACAGGAAAAGCATGAAAAGGGTGAAGCGTCTCACTTTGGAACAAGCAATATCCTGGAGAGGTTAGAGAACAGATGAATCAAAACTAAAAAGAAATTAGGACATCTGGAAGAAGGACTTCACAAAGCAGACAGTTAGCAACAGAAAGACACGTGACATCCACAGGCTCCTGAACTCTGCAACAGGACTGTGATGTTTCTCAAAAATGTCAGAAGGAACTTTCAGGCCCCCCAATCCAAAACTGCCACACAAACTTCTCAATGACTGTCTAACCTTGGAGGCAGAGAGATTTACTCAGGCCCCTCCTGTGCACAGTTTCACAGTTCTTGTGGTTCTTCTGAGAGTGCTCGGGTGTCTCGTGGTCTGTGTAGCTTGGTGCCTACCTCTTCTGGGCCAACTCCACTCAATCAGAGGGGCTGTAGCAGCAAAATCACAGTAACATTCCTCTGGGTAGTCTGAATAAAAGCAGCATGGGTACTTCTGTACAGGCTGCACTGCCCACTGACAGAGCCTGTACATGAACCAGCCAGGGGACAGGAGGGAATATTAAAAAGTCCTGGATTTAACTGTACACAGGAGGGCAGACAAGGAAGCTGTTCTAAAGGAGGAAGCCAGCTTTTGTTGAACTCTGGCATTGACAAAGTGCCAGTCTGAATAACCCCTTGCTTTTTCAGATCCCTTCCTCAACAGGAGAAGGGCCAGTGACTTCATACAGTCCGACACCAGGCTCAGAGGCATCACTCAGGAGAGGTATGTCATGGCCTCAGGAGGCTGAGCTTGGGAGGGGGGAGACATTCCTCCTAGCCAAGACAGGCTGTTAGCAGGGGTGGCAGCCATGATGACTGGTGAGAAGCCTCAGTCTCTCTTCTAATGTGAGGTACCATTTCAGTCCCCAAGCCCAAGAAAAGTAAGAATTCAGATAACACAGAGCAGGTCCTTTGATTTGGAGACATGTCACATGATTAATTTTTCTGAAGGAAGCACCAACAGAAGGAGAGAGAATGAATGTGGGATGGTCCAAAAGAAAGCTCAGTTTGAGATCTTTTTTTAGTCCTCAGCTCTCATGCTGAACTTACATGACCTTTTCTAAATCAAAGGGCTATCTGAGGGCCTCCTTGCCTCATTTATAAAATACAGGCATAACTAATTTCATGCCTTATTCAAGGCTTGTGAAAATAAAGATTGAAGCACAGAAATAATCTCTTAGCAAGGCATAAGGCAAACCTTCTCCTCAGTACCAGTTGATCCCTTTGCAGAATATTTCAGGTCTTTTTTCTATGTATATGTTTGGAAAAGAGCAGAAGAGCTGAAGAGATCAGGCTGAGGAAGGCTGCAAAGGGAGGACCCTTCCTCAGTTTGAGGCAGGAGCCATTCCCCTCTTCCTACCACCTCACTTAGCCCCTAAATAAAAGGTGGCCTGAGGAGGCAAAACATTCCTGCTATAGTCCCTGGGTGTAGTAAACACAGAAGCTGGTGTGCTAAGAGCTCTGTAGCTGGATGACAGACTCTGATGGTGGATCCTTGTGGAATTTTTCATCACTCGGGGTCACCAGTTGTGGTGGTGTTCACAGGGGTCCCAGGACGAGGGAAGAGATGAGAATCTTGACTCCATGTTTCAGAAGGCTGATTTATTATTTTGTGATATATATTATATTAAAACTATACTAAAAGAAAGGATTTAATCAGAAGGCTAGCAAGGAATAGAAAAGAAATGGAATGATAAAATCTTGTGATGACCAGAGAGTCCGAGCCAGCTGGACTGTGATTGGCCATTAATTAGAAACAACCACATGAGACCAATCAAAGATGCACCTGTTGCATTCCACAGCAGCAGATAATTATTGTTTACATTTCATTTTTGAGGCCTCTCAGCTTCTCAAGAGAAAAGATTCTAACGAAAGGATTTTTCATAAAATGTGTCAGTGACAGATCCTTAATCCAGGTGGCGAGTTTCAGGACAGGAAAGGGCTGCAGAGAGATATTTAAGATGGCAGCACTTACCCCTCTTCTCTCCTGCCTTTCCAGGATGAGGGAGCGCAGTAAGGCACACTACGAGCACCAGAGGGAGCTCTGCGAGGACTACTACCCGTGCGAGATGTACGCCTACCGCCACGGCTACCCCGCCGCCTACAAGCACTACTTTGGGGGCAGGAGGAGGACCAAGTAAAGGATGGCCTGTCCCCACCCTGGGGCCTGGAGTCCAGGGTATCCTCCCCAAAATTGCAATGGCTCTGAAACATACTCAGTTGCTTGTATCCCTGTATGTTATCCTGCCTGCTGCTTCTCTCTCATGTAGCCATGGATTCCAAGACTGTGTTAATTAGCGCTGAGCTGATGTAGCAGAGATCACAGAGAGTTCAGGATGTGGGTGTTTACTACAAAATAAACTGCTGGTTTGATACTATCTTCTCATGAGTCACAGTGTTTTGGAAGGGGGGTATGCAATTTTCCATGAAGGAACTGGATTTGTGTATCATACATTCTGTAGCAGATTATGGGGAAAAATGTCATTACCTGGCAAGCATGTGGCTTTGGAAGACCTTATAATGTTCTTGTTCCAGGTTCTACAAGTAGCTTCTTTCAGAGGTCACTGGACAGTTTCAGCTCCCAGTCTTAGTCTAAAAACAGGGGGGTGTTCAGAATGTGAATGCACTTTTTGAAAATCAAATCTTTCCTCAGTTGGGGAAACAAAATCCAGAGGGCACCTATTTAATCTTAAAGCGAAGTCAGAGTGAGAGTTGGTGACAGAAAAAGCCTGTAAATTGCCTCTTGTTTATCCAGCTACCATCAGGTCCTGATATTAGGTGCTCCTTCAGAAAGGAGTGTGTTGTCCAGACTTAACTTGTATTTCCTTCTGCAATCCCCTTTCAAAACCCTTCCACTTGAAACTACTCTGGTAGCACTTGAAAGCTGCAGAAATCAAAGCTGGAGAGGGGCTCCTGGTGGTAAATAAAAAGAAAAAAATCCAGTGTTTGGGGTCAGAACCAACTTTGTTCACATAGAACCATTTCATTTGACTGTTCACAAATAGTTTGAAACCAGGATGTGGCTCGACCCTGTGCACAAGTTGCTGAGCCCTCCTGCACCTCTGAGGAGTGAGTATGGCTGCATTCTGCTCACCAGGGCCTGTCCCCAGGCCAAAAGGCACCAGTGCTGGCATGTCCAAGAATTCTGTGCTGCTCTGGGCTTGACAGCAACCACAGCAGCTGGGACACGCCTTGGTGAGATTTGTGTGGGAGGCATAACTTCCATCTCAGCTCAACACAGATGGTTTCAGCACTCACATCTCCAGGCTTACACAGGCACCTGCAAATTATAGAAGCTGGAAAGATCCATGGCATGCAAAGTCTGTGATGTATAAAGTATCCCAATGTTGACTAATCTGTGAAATTAAGTCTGGAGCCAAATCTACCTGGCTCATTAGAAACATGCATCTCCTTCCAAAATATGCTTCAAGGTTTGCCAGCTTTGAAACTGAATGTGATTTATTTATTGAAAACACTTCTGATAGGAAACTCCACCCTGACAGTTGCTAAAGTTTTGTCCGGAGGAAAAAGTGAGAGAGAAATAATTGTAAGGAAAAAAACCAAACCTGTGCAGATTAGGTATATTCACACATACTTGCTCTCTATGTGCTCAAGTAGGTGAATCTTGTCATCACTAATGAGAGCAAAATCACATATGCTAAAGTCAACAAGTCTGCAGTGTCTGGGTTTCACTTGACACTGCAGTGACACCGCCACAACAGAAGGGACAAGGTCTAGTGCTGCCTGGGTCTGTGTCCAGAAATATCCAGTGATTCCAATCCCCAGTTAACCAGTATAAATAATGAATAACACTAGAGATTTCTATGGGATTTCATTAGCATAGGCAACAACCAAACAGGTTTAAGAGACTACCTGCTGGTTAGAAAGCTTGGGAAAAGATGGGAGGATAAATAAAGCTGTTTGGATTACTAGAATTGTCCATTTATATATTTATATTATTTCAAGTATTCATCTGGAAGCATAACTTTCCTAGAATACCTATTATTTTTAGATGTTTATTTACTTTTTAACTGTTGCTCTTTTGCTGGAATAATATATATACAAGACCTTTTTCTGGACGTCATTAGTATATATATTCAGCTTTCCTGACTGTAGAAAAGTTAACAGGGACAAAAGTTAGGGTTTATTTTAATCCTGAAAATTCCCTAAGCTAAAAGACAGTGTTTCTAAGAATTGGAAAAATCCCTAATGGCTCTGATTTTCCTTGGAGCCTCCTCAACTTTACTTCTGTAGCCCTGCACAAGGATCTGAAGAGAACTAGATATGAAGTGGAGGAAGATTATATCTCTGCTACCAGAAAGAATGAGAACACTTGATTAAAAAAAACCACAAAACTACCCAAACTTGGTCACCTGATCTGTTCAGGCAGGAGGAGACCTCATTGCAGTGTTCAACATCCTCCTAAGGAGCCCTGATCGCTCTCTGGTGATCAGTGATAGAACCCAAGGGAACAGCTGGAACTGTGTCAGGGGAGGTTTAGTTTGGATATCAAGAAAAGGTTTTTCACCCAGAGGGTGTTTGGGCTGTGGAACAGGCTCTCCAGGGAAGTGGTCACATCACCAGCCTGACAGAGCTCAAGAAGAGTTTGAACAATGCCCTCAGGCACAGGGTGTGAGTCTTGGGTATCCTGTAAGGCCAGGAGCTGGAGTTGATGATCCTTGTGAGTCCCTTCCAACCCAGCATATTCTGTGATTCTGTGGTTCCCATGCTGTTTGTGGGATGTGGCTTTGGTAACTTTGGTGGTGAGTTTGGGGAGTGTGGGGTTATTGACACATAGCCCATGCAAGGCTCTTGTTGTACCAAGTAACTTTAGCAATCAGGTCCTGAAGAATAAAACAACTTTGGAGTTTAAATGTCTATTTGATTTTTAGCCAAGAGAAGCCAAGATAAGGCTTCTAAATTATGAAGATTTCCAGGAGAAAAATAGAAAGGTCTTCCCTCAAACTAAGTTCTGAAGTTCCTAAAAGCATAAAAATCTCATTTCTACAAAGTTATTTGGTGTAATTGTGAAACTGTCTGAAAAACTACAGTGTTTACTCAATGCAAACGGATTTACAGGTTTCTTTACCCTCAAGGTAATGAGTCAAGGTAGGGTGGAAGAAAAGATCACCATTGTGTTCAGTCTCATTTGAGAAACTCCACACGAGAGAGCCCCATCACGTGAAAAGAATTGCTCTACTTCAGTGTCAGCTGGTCTCTCCCCTGGCTTTCCAGCATGACAGAATGACTTTCAAGTTTGTAAGAAAAATGATTTTTTAAAATCCAGTTGTTTTTCTTCAACAGCCCCATTCAAAACCTCAGATAAAATCTTCTGGAAATGCCCCGAGCCATGAGATGGATGCCAAAATGACTGCCAGGACCCGGTGTCTCCCAGCCCAAAGGACGGGCTTTGTTTTGGAGCACACACACGGGAACACAAGCCAGACCCCTGATCTCTCCAAGAAATCACAGGATATAAACTCCTGCCCGAAAGCAAGCCCCGGAGAACTTCAATAACCTCCAGGAAAGCTCTGAGGTTAGGGAGACTAGCACAGCCAAAGAAGACATGAGGAGTCTGCTGGCACTGCTGATCCTGACTCTGGCCCTGGCAACACTCTGCTGTTGTGAGGAAGGTAAGGGGACATCTTCCCAGGAAGGCTCTCAGAGCTGCTGAGCCCTGCAGCTTGCTGTCAGCCTCCCTCCAGCCAGGGAGAGGCACAGAGCTCTGGGGGGAGGAGATCACCACCAGTCATTGCACAGCCTCAGGTCTCTGCTGGAGAGGCACGGGTGACAGAGGGCTTGGCAACAGAGACCCCCATCTTTTGCTGGGCATCTTCTTCCACTGGTCAACACCCACTCACCCCCACATCCACTGCATATTGAATTGCAGCAGGGAATTTGAACATTTTTAATATGTTTAAGATTTCAACTGGTTTATCATTTAGTCTCTTTCTAAATGATGGGTGTTAATAAAACCATTTTGGGAGAAACAGAGCTTCTATGTAAGTGGAGGGAACAGGATCAGTCAGTGGTGGGATTCAGTTACAGAGGAGGATGACTCACAAGCATAGAAGGACTCACAAGCAGACTCCTTTCTGTCTGTCTGTCTGTCTGTCTGTCTGTCTTCCAGATCCCAAAGAACCCTCAGGATCTCTCAGTGCTGACAGTAAGTATATCATTCTGCCTGATGCTCAGCTTCATTCTCCTGCATCTTGCCTTCTTTCTCCCCTTTGACAGGTTCAAGGGCTGAACAAGAACCATGCTGAGTCCCTCTCTAAGTCTTCCCTTTTCACTCCCTAGCTCTGCAGTCCCTGAGGGGCAGGAGCATGTGCAGCAAACAGAGCCCCTCCCGTGTGAGCAGGTGACAGGAGGCAGCCAGTGTCCCTGCAGCAGCAAGGCCAGCACTGCTCACCGTGTGCAGGCAGTTGGCAGAGCCTCCCTGCTCTGACCTGCCCTCAGAGACCTGCCCAGAGTGTCTGCTCATCCCCAAGCTGCTCTGAGAGCAGAGGCTGCCCACATCAATGGGTTGTGACATCCCTGCCAAACCCTGCAACAAGGAAACCCTGAAAGAGGGGGGCTTCCTTGGCTGCTCCTGAGTCCCTCCTGTCAGGTCACCTGGGATGCTGGGATTTGCACACCTTGGGTTGTTTACAGCTTCTGCAGCAAGCTGATCCTGGCAGAAATCTGTATGGAAAATCCTTTTTGTTCTCTCATGTCTCTCCTTTCTCACACTTTAAAGGATAACATTGCTGCTGAGAAGCATGAAAGCTGGTATTTTTCCAGTGAGCCAATACAAACACAGATTGGGAAAGAGAAAAAAAAGATGTAAAGACTATTCAGGGAAAGGTGATATTTTCTGACAATTCATTAACTGTCAGTTTCTGTGTAGTCAGTATTTTGATCCAGACTAAAGCTCAGTTTGCTTGAAATGGGGTACCTCTCACCTCCAAAGAGAAACACAGCCAAACACTCCATGATGATGAGGGAAGGGACAAACCCCACCATCTCCCCACAGGCAGAGATCTGAGAATCTTTTTTCCCCCAGAGACAGCAACAATTTGGCAGTTTCCACGCTGAAATGTGTATTGGTGTGCTGCTGCCTGTGTTGCTCTTGTGCCAGCACCTGTGCCCACCTCTGCTGTTGTGGGGCCATCCCATGGAGTGAGCCTGGGCTGTGCTGAGCCCTGGCTGGGGCTGGAAAGTGGCTGTGCCTGGTGTTTGTGGGGTCCTTCACAGCACCATGGTGTTGGCACAATGACAAATCAAGGCGGCAAAGAAGAAATCTGCAGACATAACGTGTTAGTGGAGAGCAGGGGCAAATGCTCTCATGGCTGAAACATCTCTTATGTTCTCCAGGTTCTGAATGCTGGAATCTTTGCACATCTTGGGTGAATTTCTCACTGGGTGATGTTTACTGTCACTATTTTATATTCTTCACCTTTCACAGAGCTCTGTACATGTGAGCACTGGTATTTCTGTGTGCTGCCTGTTGCTCATGACTCATTGGAGGTGCTTTAAGGTCTTCTGGTTGGTATCCCACATCATTCTCAGTCAGAGTCCAGACACAGAAAGAAAGCCAGGACTCTAAAATTAACTAGGCCAGGGAGAGAGGGTGCCATTCTCCTAATTTTGTTCTTATTCATATTTTATGCTTTCTGCACATTTTCTGCAGACTCAGACTATGCTGTGTGATAAGGAAGTGGAGTTTATGACAGAAAAAGCCCTTGCTTCATGGAGATGTGAAGGCTGCAGTGAGGAGGGAGCTTTGAGTGGACAGTGGGATGGGGAGAGATGAATGGACCACTAGGATGGTTTGTGGCAGTCATTTGCTTGTGAAGAAAGTAGATTCTGCTTTTCAGAGGTTGGACTGATGTCACGGACATATTTTATGAAAATTCCTTTTAGTAGGATTTTTCTCCTGAGAAGCTGAGAGGCCTCAGAAATTAAATGTAAACAATGATTATCTGCTGCTGTGGAATGCAACAGGTGCATCTTTGATTGGTCTCATGTGATTGTTTTTAATTAATGGCCAATCATGGTCCAGCTGTCTTGGACTCTCTGGTCAGTCACAAAATTTTATTGTCATTCTTTTCCATTCTTTTTCCTTGCTAGCCTTCTGATTAAATACTTTCTTCTATTCTTTAGTGCAGTTTTATTATATAATTTTCTTTTAACATAATGTATATAATAAAATAATAAATCAGCCTTCTGAAACATGGAGTCAAGATTCTTGTCTCTTCCCATGCTGGAGTTGCCTGTGAATTCAACCTTTGGTGACCCCGAGTGAGGATCAGTTCCACAGACTGGTCCGTGTTTCAGTGCTGCATCTCTAACCTGCTGTGCTCTCTCTTGGCAGGCATCAAGATTAAAAAAGAAGTTGCCAATGCCTTTGTGAAGAGGAAGAAGAGAGCCAGTCCTTATGAATGGTAACAGCTCAGGAGCTGGGCTGAGAGCTGGACTCTGGACCTGCTCTGAAGAGGGGGTGGGAAGGCCATAGGGCATGATAAGGCATTATTTTGTTGTATATCTATATTATTACCTTCATGTATTGAAGGAGAAAGTCTGTAGGAGACATTCAGTAATGGAAAAATGGTTCTTTTTTCATTAAAACCCATTTGAAGGCTCATAGCTGGACTCTAGTATTCCTCCCAGGGAGAAAGACAGCACTACTGTGGTGGCTATGGAGACAGCAGGATACAGATTATAAGGTGCTCCAACCTACAGGGTCATCAGAACCAATTTTTAGGATAATGAGAATCACAGAGCCTTGGTCATTGCCTCTGGTTTCCCTCAAAGGAACAGCTTTTCCCACAACAGCTTTGTTGCAGGAATAAGGCTCGATCAGCTTGGCTGTTCTTTCTGAAGCTGCAGAACATATATTTACTTGTGCCAAAAAGGAGGCACAAAGATTTGGAGAATCCCAGCTATTTGAGAAATTTCAGGTAATGCAAGGAAGTTCTTCATACGTTTCCTGGAAGAGGTTGTTAAGCTACTCTTTCCGATACAGAAATAAAGTAAAAATTCATGAGGTACTGGTGGGATTTCTGTGGTGGTGTATACAGTCTTCAGGAAAGATTAACCAAACATAGAAGAGGAATTGAGAATGACATCCAAAGTGTACAGCTGAGACTGTACACTTTGGATGTACAGTAAAAATATTTGGACTTTCTTAGCCTGGCAAAAAAGAAAAGAAAAAAACTACATGGAGATAATGCTCCTGTCTATAACAGAAGTGAGGATTGTTAGAGAGAAGTGTTTAAGCTAAAGGAAAATAATGGCTAGTGGGTAAAAATAAAGGTAAGCAGGAAATAATAAAATAAATATATAATTAAATAAATAACAAAGGAAAAAAATTCCTGCGTAGCTGGGGAATGAAATTGAAGACAAAAAAAAAAGCCAGATCCTTACAGCTTCTGTGGTATCCTTCACTGATAAAACCTCAAGAACAATTGATTTAATTTGGGTTCAATCCCATATTTCCCAGCATTGATCAAGCAGCCTAACCCTGTGCAAGCAGATGTTTAACTCAGCATGACCAGTGCTCTGCTGGGTCTCCCTGGAGGATTGCAGGGAGCATTGCCCCAGAGGATCACTTCTTTCCTGTCAGTGTCAGGGCTATGAGCAGCGCCCAGTGCCTGGGCTGAACCTGCAGAGCGCTGTCTGTGTCTCCTGCAGGTACCTGGAGTACTACAAAAGCCCGATGGAGCAGATGCACGAGCGCTGTGAGAACTACCCCCCCTGTGACTATCTCTCTGACCAAGTGGGGTTTGCCCTGGCCTACAACCGCTTCTTTGGCAGGTACTGACCGTGGGAAGGTCTCTGCTCCTTTGCTTGGAACACTCCAAACCCCACAGGAGAAAGAAGCTGTGCTTGGGAAGGAGGGAAGGAAAGCATCTGCACTGGCATCTTCTTCTGCTGTATCCCAACCAGCTGGAACGCCAAGGCTGGGATTATCCCACTTGTTGAGCTTCCATTAACTTTCTTCCTTTCACCAATAAAGTCTCTCTTCAAACAACTTTTATCGTATTTTGAGCTTCACCAGAAGACCCTGTCTTATTTCCTTCTACCTGAATCACCAGCACACAATATTTGGAAAATAGGGATTAATTTCAAGAAAACCACTGCATGCCTTAGAATCATCACTAGATCTCTTATCCTCTTCTGCAAAATACAGGAGGATTATGGAAGAAGAATGTCACAGTGTGTGTAAATGTGATGGATCTGATCCTGGGATGCTCGCTGTGAAGAAGGAAGAACACCTGACTCCTGTTCCAATTAGTGGGAAAGTTCAGTATTTTCGTGTAGTATAATCACATTAAATATGCATCACAGTAGGATCATTTGTAAAGAGAGAAGTGTGCAAACACTCTTGCATAGATAGCAATCAGCTTCTGGTACACTCAACTGATTACTCTGTCATAAAATTTGCTGTATAGCAACAATAAATAAATCTCAAAAGGTGTGTTTAAGGAGTCCTTTTAGATGATCCCAGCATTTATGTACTGCTTTTCATGACTATAAAAAAAGACTGAATTCTCTTGGTTTTTCTGGTTTTTTGGTTTTGATTTTGTTTCTTTTTTCCCCAACCAGCTCCTAGTGAAACTAAAAGTACCCAGCAGAACAAAAGAAAAAAACAACAAACAAACCCTCTTCTCCTCTGTTGCTTTTGCATTTATGCTTGAAGTACCTAGACAGCTAAAAAAAAAAAAAAAAAAAAAAAAAGAAAAGGAAAAAAAAAGAAAAGAATGCTCTAAACATTACGAAATTTAAAAAAAAGAAAATTTGTTCAAGGATGAATTGAAATTGGGGCAGTGTTTTGTTTATTCAAGACAATTGGTGGCTATATATATATATATATATATATATATAAAAAGTACATGTGTTTTTATCCACATATTGTCTTCCCTCTGCACTACTTCATTCTGTCCTCTGGCATTAATATTATACCTTAGCAGCTTTCTGCATAACCTTCCTTATTTACTCTGTCAGCTTTCCTTCCCTGAGGGGTGGACAGCGGATCACACCTCCAAGGACAGGGACTGCGGATGCTCAGGAAACTGGCAGAGTCAAATCTCTGGTTACATGTGAGCTGGTGCAACCATCCTCAGCTGCTCACTGCAATAAATACTGCTATGTAAAGCAGGCTGGTCTGCTGCTTCTTTCTGTTCCTCTGTACAACCTTTACCTGAGGTAAAAGAGATGCCTGGAAGACACGGCCTGCTTTTGTGAAGCCTGAGGAGCAGGAACCCAGAGCATGAGGCTTCCTTCTCCCCTCCCATGCATGCCCCAGAGTGAATTAGAAACGATGACACTGAAATTTAGGTCATTGGTTCAGGACTCTGTGACACTGAGGGAGAGGAGGGCCAGAAAAGCCTTGTGCTGCAGTAAGGACACAGGAGAAGTCCACAGAGGAGGCTGCCAGTGTGAGCCTTGCTTGGCAAGCTGCTGTGGCTTGCACTGCTGACACTGATTTTGGCCAAAGAGAAGACAATAAATGTCTTCTCTGCATGTCTTGGTCCAATACCTGTGACTGGTTCCTCTATTGACATAAACTAATGGGGCTTCACTGCTCACAGTAAAATCCTCCTCTGAATGCCATCTAGTAAAAATTAACAGAATGCTTAATTGAAAATAGTGAAATTTTTGCTTGGAAAAATACCAGAGAGATTAGCGGAATCCTAATATCCAGTGTACTAATAGAATAGGGGTATTTTGGTTGTTGTATGCTTTTGTTAGCACAAAAAGTTTCCTGTCTCTATTTGCATCTTTCTGTTAGTTTTATATTCTTTCTCTCCCTTTCAGTAAATATTTTTTTCAGGCAAAAAGAGTTACACCCGGAGGCCTCCATTATGTCATCTGCTCTGTGTCATCAGATCTCTTCATGGGCTGAAGTCATTATGACCTTTGGGGATCTGAGCACTCAGATCACGTTACAAATTTACTGCTGAAATGGAGGAATTCGATTGTCGCTTGGTCAATACAGCGCTAAGCGCCGCCACAAATCCTCTGCTGCCATCTTTCGGCCTATGTATTTGTTGTCGTTAATGATAACTTGCGTTTGGAAATAGAAATTCCTGTCCTCCTGATTCCCTTCATACGGAACATTCACTTACAGGTCAGAGGGGAAAACCAGGGACATAATTTACAAGTGGATTATATGCAGCTGAACTGACATTTTAGTGGGGGTGTTTATCATGACTGCCAAGCTCCCAAAGGAGCCTGGCCCAGTTTAGCTCTGTTTTATCTCTACACAAACAGAGGTGGAGTTGCCTTTGAAAAAATTCGTGAGCCCTCCTGTGAACTCACTTTTAGCAGTCAAACAACCACTTTGTGAAATACAGCCCAAGATAACAGAGACATTCCAGGATGGAGAAGTAGGTAGTCTGCATCCATCACTTCATGGCATCATCTCATGTCACCTGCAGCAACTGCTTTGAAAGGAGCCCAGTATGAGACCTTTATGTTGCCCCCCACCCTATCTCAGCAATATTTTGTAGATGCTCTGTCCACTGACTCCAAGCAGCTTCACAAACCTCCCTCATCTCACGGAATCACTCTATGTCTGGAGGTGCCCCCTTCACCCAAACTATCATTATCAGGCCATGAAAAATGGGCTTCACTTTTCTGTAGTCAGGACCAAAGCCTTGACAGTTCTTGGCCTTTTTTCCATACAGAAGAGTTATCAGAGGCCATGGGGCTCTGTGGGTGAATAACTCACTGCCAGTATTTGGAAGGGTGTCCAGAAAGAAGCTGCTAGAGAAAGGTTTGTCTCAGCACAGGATCTGCTTTTACACACTCATTTTGGCTGTGCCCGTGCAAACAGTCCAGCAAAGCGCCACTCTGCAGTGCTGTAGGAGGAGGATTGGCAGCACAGGAGTAGAAAGTAGGGGGTGATAAGGAGGAGGAGAGTTAGGTTATCACTGCTTCCAGATGGGATCCCAACCTACCTTGCACTTCTGTGTTGGCTTTATCAGAGTCAACTTCTTTAAAAGGGCTTTTAAACTCTTAACCAGGGAGCAGTCACCCTGACACACCACTCCTCAGGAGGAGTGCCTTAGACTTCTCCGAGCCATGGTTTTCTTCCTTTTTGCAAGAACAACACCAAATACCTTGGAATCAAAAGAACTGTCAAGGTGATGGACACTCATGCCAGCTGAAGTTGGTGCAACCAGACACTTCCTTATGGATTTTGGGCACATTTCTGCCAGTAAACTGTCTGCTTGGATTGATTAATGACTTCTGAATTGCGGTGAGAATTTGGCAAATGATCTCTGGTTGAAGAACAGCCACGAAAAACTGAGTGAAAATTACAAACTGCAGAATTTTCCAGTTCAAAGAAAAACAGAAAGAAATAGGTGCAAATTACCTTTCCTTAAAAAATAATGTTCTTTACAGTGTCTTGGGTGGACTCTGGGAAGCTGGTGACACTAGGCAGCCTCCTGTTGCTGATCGTCTCACAAATATTGGTAAAAGAGGTAAATATTGCTCTTTATTTGAAATAATGAAATTGCTTATACCACAGAAATATTTTTTTTCCATTTGAAATGTATTCTTTAAGGAGTTTTGGGTTCAAACTTTTCTGCCTTCAGTTCCTCTGTTCCATTTCTTACCTGTCTTAAGTTGTTTTAGTTACTTGGTTGGAATTTTCCTCTTGTTTGCAGCCAGATGATTTCATAGAGCGTTTGTGAATATATCTCATGGAATCTTTCCTCTCCTTTTCCAGCCTGTCTATATTGACAATGCTCCTGGGAGATTCTAACGTAGCACATCCATATCAAATAAGAACTCTGTCATCCTGACCTGTGGTGGGGTATAGACAACAACCTGAGGTTGCTCAGGAGGGTTTTGCTAAAGATTTGTTACCTGCCTTGCTTGCTCTGCCAATAATGACAAAGAGGCAAGGAAAGGGTAGAGAAAAACTTGGCTTGCATCCACAAAGATAAACAAGAAATTGTCACTTCTGATGCTTATCTTCATTTGCTTTTGTGTTGCAGGCTGTGTCCCCCATCCCGATGGATATGGCTCTGCAATCCTTTGACGACCAGTATCTGGGGTGCAGGGAGGAGATGATGGAAGAACTGGAGCAAGGGGACTATTTCCAAAAGGAAATAGCTGCTAACAAGGACTACCTGCGTCTCTGGAAGAAGGCTCAGGAGGCTTTGCTGAAGAGCCCTGTAGGTCTGCTGAGGGAAATGCGTGACAGCCATGCCACAGCCCTCATGGCTTACTCCATGAACTCCTCCCTGCACTCCCAGCTGAACTGGGCCACATCCACAGCAGGAATCTCTCCAGAGCACTACAGACACAACTTCAGCTTTAAATACTTTCACTTCTACCTAACAACTGCTATCCAGATATTGAAGGAATGGCAGAGCAGCATGGGGAAACATAAGTGCTACCAGGTGCACAGGGGTGTAAAGGATTTATATATCGAGGCCAAGGAAGGCAGCAGGGTGCGATTTGGCCGTTTCACTTCTACCTCCCAGCTCAGGAGTGAAGCTCAGAAGTTTGGGAATGAAACCTTGTTCACAGTGACCACTTGCCTGGGAGCAGCTATGCAAGGCTTTTCTTACCACACATCTGAGAAAGAAGTCCTCATTCCCCCTTATGAGATATTTCTTGTCAAAAGCTTCCTTCAAACCCAGCAGGGTAACCGACTGCATCTGCATTCTGTAGGGAACTACAGCAAGTACCAGTGCCAGCTGGTGGAAGGTATTGTACACAGGCTCCCATGCAAGGGGGCACAGGACAGGCTGCTCTCCACTGCCCCAGGCAGCCCTCACCAGCTGCACCCACATGGGGCCACACTCAAGGCCAAACCTGTAGCTCACTTGCTACAGGTGTTTGCCTATGAGATCCACAAGAACCAGATTTTACCCTGTTTCAGTTTGCTGTGAAACCTGTGACAGCCCCACAGCTCACTAAAGATGAATCAACAGCAGGTCTCAAGGCTCTTTGCAGCCTCCATTTATCCCAAGTGTCATTGCAGCCCCCATTTATCCCAAGTGTCACTTCAAGGATGTTGTAGGACTCATGGCTTTGGGTCCCCAGCATTGTTATTGCAAGAGTGGGTGAGATTTGCTTGAACCAAGTAATCTATGCTGGTGTCTTGCAATGCTGCTACACTTAACGTTTCAGGACTATTCTAGGCTTTGGTCCACTACAACTGCGGCAAGCTAACACTTCCACACTTATCTCTGGCAAGCTGAGAGAAGTGTAAACAAAGCTACTGTCATTTTAGCAGTGACCTCTCTCCTAGAAGGGAGAAAACGTATCCTTTGACAAAGAACACACTGAGTTTCCTGGTTATAGAGAGAGCTCTATGCTGGAATACCTCATGGGGCCTATTTCACATCCCTGCCTTTCTGTGAGTCTACTACCAGTCCAGGACTCTTGCTTTTGTCTCTTTGTTCAGCAGAGTGTCAATGCGATCTTTGAGCTCAAAACTATCATTTAGGAAGGAGGGTTTGTGCCTCCAAAGCCAAAATAATAGATAAAGTTGAGAAAAAGGTCTTTGTGGGCAGAGGTTGTGTTGGCAAAACCAAAAAGCTTTAGGCAGTGAATAGAGGTCTGAGTGACTGCTCTCTTTATTTTCTTTCAGCTTCAAGAAGCAAGAACAGTGGTTATACTGCACTCACCGCTGCCATTCTCCCAAGTGTGCTTGGAGTTTCCCTGTGCTTGGCCCACAGTCTCTGATTCTCTGGCTGCATCCAGATATGTGCCCTTGAATAGTAGGCAAGAAGCTTCTGGAGTTCCTGCTGCTACAGAAGGTTCAATCTTCCCTCTGCTTTCAGCTGCAACTCTGCAGCTGAGACTGCAACATTCAGCCTGGTTCATCCAAACAGACATTCCCTGTACCATTCAGGTAGGAGGAAGGTTATCTATGGCCTTTCTGAAGATTAGATCAGGGATAACCTTCACTGAAGACAGCTTTGTCCTGAGGCATTCAGGAAAGACACACAGGGACTTTGGACTCCTTACAGATCTCTTAATAGCTTTATTTTTAGTGAGAAGAGTCAGTCTGTGGGATGTGGAAGGCACCATGGCAGTAAATTTAAGTGGATAACTGGGCAGCTGTGCACATCTCCTTTGGGAGCAGGGAAAGGTGGTGCCAAGATGTGCATTGAGGAGTTGGATTATTGGTTTGGCTGAAGAGACAGAGAAGTGCATTAAGTTGTGCCGATTCCGGCAGACCCTGAACAGCCTTTCTTTGCCACTCTTAAAAAAAAGATGAACAAACATTTCTGGAATGATGTCTGACTCTCAAAAGCAAACAGAGGAAATCCAGAAGGTGTTATTACAGGGCAATTAGAGAGGAATAAAGGTGGATATATTTTTTGCTCGATTGTGACATTTCTGAAATCAATTTTCCAAACTGCTAGCTCAGCTGACCCATTCTTCCCCAAGACATTAGTTGGAAGAAAACATAGAAAAAGTTCTTGACAGCCTTTGCTGGGACCTTACCAAGCAGCCAGGAAAATATGGTGTAAACAACAGCAAGTATTGTTTCCCTGATGGCTGCAGGAAGTATGACTTTGACCTGCATTCTTCAAAGTAAGGGAAGTGCTGTAAATTAATTGGTTTTTGGTAAATTTGTGCAAGTCCTAGAAAATAACTACTTTGCATCATCCCCAGAACTATAATGCTTCAGTTTGCAAATACTGGTGGGTCTACACAGAACTGAACAGTCATTTTTGGGTGGGGGGAATAGACACAGCAAAGTCAAACTCATGACATCTATGTTCAAGGGACAAAGCAATTGAAGACTGAGTAATGCCATGTTTTGTCATGTTACAGTTCCCTTAAAAGTGACTTATATTAGTCAGATAATACACTGACTAGATGGTGCAAGCATCCCTTGGTAGGTGGAAGCATAAAACATTCTCCTTGCTTGGGTGCCCATCATGATACCATTTTGACTGCTAAGAAAGTTATGTCCTTCTGCTTGCACCTCTGAGTTCTCCCAAGGCCAACCAGAGATACAGTCCTGGGATAGTGTGCAGCTCAGAGACTGCTCCTGATGTTGCCTTTGCTTGTGCCAGAGCCCTGTCAAGCTGAGCTGGTTGCAGCAGACATTTCATCAGCTATTGCTGCGGTTAGATGTGTAGTCAGCAGTGTTCAAGCAATTGCAACTTCCTGTCCCACTGTATATTTTCAAAACCTTAGTTTCTGAACTCAGTTCAACCATCTGCCTTTTCCTCTATTTCTTTCCCATGGCAAAAGGGGTCTGAAATTGCATGAAATGGCAAAACTGATTTTAGCCTTCACTGCTGTTCAGAGCTGAGTCTGGGCTTCCACAACACTTCTACTCTCATGGCATCAGAGACCTGGCAAATTGCAGCAAGAAAGGATGACTGACACCCCAGATCAAGTATTTTCCTCCAACTTAATAGGCCTGCAATAATAGCTATTAATCCTCCCAAAAGATCCAGAGTAAAGCAGGAACAAAACTGTCTTCATATTGCTCAAATTATTTTCTGTCTTGTTCCAAACGATGAGGGCTCTAAAAGAAAAGAATTTGTATCCTCTGCAAACACAGAAGACCTGAAATCAGTTTCCAGAATGTGACCCACAGGCAGCTGCCAGCCTGATCAATTCAATTCACTTCAATACTGCACGAAGTATTTCAGGACTACATGGCATCCTCAGTGGAAAATACTCAGCAGTCACAAGTAATTGACATTTCCAGAACTATAGCAGTTAAATCATTTAGTGTTCTCTTGCAGCTTATGTTCTCATGCCCACAGGTCTGACAACAAGAGAGTTTGGCACTCTGGCTGTGTTCATTAGAGTTGAAAACAGCAGCTCAGCTTTCAGATGAAAACACGTTAGCGATTGCAAAGTGCACATTTTGTGCTTCATCTTATGTTTTCATCTGAGAACTCAGCCATCCTCTAGAGTGGAAGCAGTGTTCCTAGTGAGACCCTTGTGGGCTGCAGGTCCACCTTTCTAAGGACAAGAGCATGAAAGATGTCTAGCTTGGTTGAAGGCATATGTACAAGCTTGTCTTACTGGAACAGACAAAGCCTATTTCCACTCTCTGTGGTGTCTATTTTTCAGTTTATGTGGGACCATTCAATTTTTCTTCTGTAATTTGTAGGTGTACAAAAGCAGTCATTGCAAAAATTCTTTATTTCAAGGCATAGGTGCAAGCATGAATGTTTATATATACAAACAATAGAAGCCAGCAAAAAACATAATCTTGTATCTATTTGAATTAGAAGTGCTGTCCTACACCTTTTATGTTCTGAGGACAGCAAGTAGCAGCATCCCCTTTCAGCCATGGCTGTAGCTGCCTGTGATGGCACCTCTGCAGGCAGCAGGAGGGATTTGTGCTGTACCCATTCCCTCCAGGAACAGAAGGTTTTGGAGGATGTAGTGATTGGGAACTAGCATCAAGTAAACTGAATTCTCTTAAAATTGGAGGGAAGGGCAGAGGAGGAAGAAAATGAGATGAATCTGGGTAAACATCACACAATAGAATTAATGACAGGCAGGCACAGGATGCAGCTGAAGCCCAGCCTCTGGATCCCTAACTCATCACATGCTGCTGGAAAACACCAGGCGAGCAGAGGGGAAAGAGGCTGAAGTTACTCTCCCATACACATTTCAACAGGAGCATTCAGACCAAATCAGGTAGGCAGTGTAAATGTTTAATTAGAAAAGTTTCTGTGGTAAATCTCCACAGAGAAGTCACTGGAGAAATAGAAATATAGAAATTTATGTGGCCTGCCTAATTCTAAAAGGAAAATATAAAAGCTAATGAAAGTGCTAATGTGAAGAGTAAGAAGTAATTTTAACATTAGGAGATAGAAAATCTAGAGCAGCTGTAAGAAGCTGAAATAATCATATGTAATGAACAGATTCTAAAAGTCTTCTCCACAGCTGTCTAGTATGTAAAATGTCTGTTTGAGTGTTATTCCTTCTAAAACAATTTGTCTTCTCAGTTTCTACCAATAAGGGAAAACAAATGACCTTACAACAAAACAGCACTGGAGTGGAAAGGTTTTAGTATCACATTGAGTCAGAAAGCAAGACAGCAACATCCCTGAGGCAGGATTGATATGAAATCATAGCCTGCATTATCACGGCTTTATGTTTCCAGAAAATCCCAAACCTTTACTGTAAATGTATTTGGCTCCCTACAGCTTGTATAAGAAGATGTTTTAAGCAGTTTATTCTCTTGGCAGAGATTCAAGGTAAGTGGCTGAAAGAAATATACAGTACTGTGCAAAATATTGGGGGAGAAAACCTCTTCTCAGACTGGCTTGTGTTTCAACACTGAGATTAAAAGTTGGCAGGGGATTGTGGAATTCATTCTGGTTTTCCACAGTGACCTTGTGGGGGAGGGTGTGTTTAGTAAAATACAGCTGGGTCAGTGTCAGATGATTTGCAGCTAACAGATAGTGCAAGAACTACAAAGGACCAAAATGGCACAAAGGTATCTTTTCAAGATGAAAAATCTGCGTAGTCCCCTACACATAACTATTTGTAGCTCTAACTGTGATATGTAGGCACTAACAACAAGAAGAGAAACATCTTAGAAAAATGCAAAGCACTGCACAAAAGTGGCCCAGATTTGCAATAAGAGGGCTGAGACCATGAAAAGTACCAACAAAGAAATGAGTCATCCTACTCATTCATAGTTTTCCCCTGTAGCAAAGATGTTTGCATTTAAGATGAAATAATGTTAAAGCATTTTCACTTTGCAGCTGGTGAAAGGTTAAAGGAAGCGACAGTGTTGATTACAGAATCTTAGTGATGAGGAATTACTCTATGATCACTGTTAACTCAGTCTCTTTGGACTCTGTGTTGGCAAGCAGTTTATGAATAAATAAATATCAGGGAAAGAAATACAGTGAGAGATATATGTAAGGTGATATAGGTTAGGATGGGGTTATTATAGACAATTTTACTATTCATTATGAATTCAGAGGTTAAGCTTCTTAGTATAAGCACAGAAGGCTTATATAGTATCATTTTCTCTTGAATGTAAGAAGAATAAGGCTATACTGGCATAAAATACCTTTATTGTGGCACAAACCATATCCACCAATCATCATGGTTGCTGAAAAATTGAATGCCACTAAATGGATGTAATAGGCTGATACAAAAGAGTGCCTGGAACAACCCTTTAATATTTAAGCCACATCTTTAATTTTGCTGATTAGATGAGATTGTTTCATTTTTGAACTAGTGAACTAGTTCAGCTTCTACCATCTTCAGTTTCCAAGGTTCAGTTTCAATATCAATCTTCAGTTGCCAATGGCTCACATCTATTTTTCCAACCTGCTCATTACATATTTGTTACCTATTTTTGTTGCTCTGAGCATAACTAATGTCTTACAAGGTGCTTTTCCAATCACTTGGCAAAGATCCAGAACAAGATTAAGATTTCTAAATTTACAAGCTATGCCTTGGGGTTTGACCTGCTCAGTATGAAAAGAACCAGTGGGGCAGAGACAAAACAGAATTCACTGCTCTTTAGGGGCTATGGTTATGGGTGTTAATCAGAGTAAGAAATGTCTTTTCTCTCTTGAAGTAGCCTTTTTCTGAAGAATGGCATTGAGTGACCTCCTTTACCCAGATAATCCCAAGAGAAAGCAAGAACTGATCCATCTGCATCAGGAATTGCTTGACTGTATGTCCACAAATTTCCAGGCAACAAACGAGCTGGTTGGAGTGCTGAATGAGCACCTGGGCTGCACTATTACCCCCATTGAGATGAGAGAGAGCAGTACAGTCAAGGAAAACTGTGAGAACATAATTCAAGTGATGAGTGAGATTCAGCACCAGGTGCAGAAGATTGACAGCGACATGAAGGACAAGCTCGAGCCAGTGCTGTACCAGAAGCTATATGATATCAAAGAGCCCGAGCTGGAGAAAATTGCAATAGCCCAGAGAGTTTTTTCCATAATTTTTGGAGAAGCAACTTCAACAGCTGCAATGGTAGCTATCAAACTTCTTGGCTCCAATCATTTAACTCTCACTGTGAGCAAGCTCATCGGTGTCCTCGCGCAGATTGGGGCCTCTGTTCTTGGGGGAGTTAGCATCACCATCATTGGGCTGGGCCTGGAGATGATTCTCCATGCCATCCTGGGAGCTGTGGAGAGGAGCCAGCTGCTGACAGCTGTGAGGAGCTATGAGAAGCACCTGGCTGAGTTTAAAGCAGCCTCAGAAAAGTACCAGCGTGCCATACATGAGGTGACTTCTTTGGTGAGACAGCAAGTTCAGTAAATGAAGGTGGAGTTCTCTCTCCTGCTGTCACAGCAGCTGCAGCAGCTTATGCCTGCAGAAACCTTTTTGATTCATTATGACAAACAAACTACTGATGGATTTTATTTTCTTATTTGTGGCAGCAGAACAAGAAAAGAGACAGTTCAGGAAACTGGCACTGAAACACATTAATAAAGAACTGGTTTACAGGTGATTTGGGGGGCAATGTTTCAAATTGCACCTTTGCACCTTTCCTTAAGCTTATTTTCTGGGAAGCACTGTAGGTAACCTTGAACTGGAATTCATGCTGGAGACAATAATACAGACTGCTGGACTGGTAGTGGTGAGAAGGTGTGTTTCTGTATCAAAGATGACAACACAAAGGGAGAAAACAATTTCAACAAGGCAAAGCATGTGGAGGCTTTATGAAGACATCTGTGGTTGCTAAACCCTTACTGTGGTTTAGTGCTTAATCTGATAGACTGAATTCAATCACAAGAACTAGCTGAAGCATATTTAACTGCTATTTTCTGCCCTCCTAAGGAGCCAGCAAGAGATCTTCTTTAAATAAACTCTAATCCCAGTAGATTGGCAGGTAAGAGAAGCCTGGGCCTACATGCAAACAGACACAACCTTGCTCCACCACTGAGAGAAACCAGCTGCTGCATTCTGGGTGTACCTGGCCATGAATAACCTCTTGTGCTTGTGACGCTCTGCTCCTGCCAACCCATATGTAAAAATTTCTGTGCAAAGTTGCTCTTTTGTTGACTGGAGTGGGATAATACACATGTACAAGTGCATGCAGGATTGCAGCCCTATTAAACTAAAGTTATTTTCAAGTGCTTTACCTGATCCCACCAATGTGAGACTGCCAAGAATGTTCCCAGATTCTGCATTTCACAATATGCTACCAACTGTCCTTATTTTTCAGATTTTAAAACCAAAGCTGGAAGCAAGAAAATTATTTGTAGTGTCTTGCTGTGATTTGCTGTGAATTGTTTTTTCTTGATCTTAGAAAAAAAGGTAATTTAAGAATTAATAAAAATGTACATGCGTATTGGAAGACTTCTCTTTTCTGTACTTGCTTTGCTTTGTTTGAGTTGTTTTTTTTTTTAATCTGAAAACAAATCTTAAACCAAATAACAAATAAGTATTAAAAGCTTCATTATACAAGCAATTTTTTTAAATCCATGATAGACCAATCTAGGAGGGTTGTGCATAGGTTCCTTTTTTTAGTACCCACTTCCCCCATACTAAAATCATATCCAAATTCATGCATGTTGGCTAATATTCAATATTAGCAATCTTGATTTATTAATAAGTAGAGAATGCCTATGAAATAAAGAAATGGGTAATATTCACAACCCTTCCATTCTGGGGTTTGGGGGGGGGTTATTTGTTTGTTTTGTTGGGTTTTTATTCTCTTCTCTCTAATATTTTCTGACTCCTGTTTTATGCACAAAAGCCACTAGATGGCAATGAAACTGCTGGTACCCAGCAGCTCTGCCAAGTCATCAGGGAGAAAGCCCAGGGATCAGGAGCAAAGATGGGAGCCAGGGCCTGAGAAACTGGGACCAGCTGCAGACTGGGCTATGTGAGTCAGGAAAGGCACTCCAGCGGCGGCAGAAAGCACTGCCTTGCCTGCACGAGGTATTGAGGTGGATAACGTGGTGACCTGAGGCATCACTTCTCCAAGATGGAACATCTCCTGTCTCCTGACACAGATGGCACTCAGTTTAGAGGTACTTCTGCAGAGGCAAGAGACTGTCAGTCAGTAGAACAGCAATATCTGTGTATTGGAGAGGCAGGAGTTCCTGGCTCCTGTTCCTATGTGCAAATGTACACTCTAAACTAGGAATTAAAAACAGCTCTTTAAGAGATTGCCAATCACTGCTGTATGAGAATAGTGGAGTCAAAGAAAAACAAATCTGTTGTATTTTTCAAGCAATTTGCCCACACGTTCTTGAATGCAAATGCTAAGCAATGTCAGGGGAAGTGAGGTACACAATGAGGAACACAGAGCTATAAAACTGCCTTTAGGTATATCCTTGTTCCTGGTGGACTTAAAGGAAAGCAGGCTTCCACAAAACAGATTTAATTCCTGCTCTCTCTAATGCTCTGGCCAGTCTTATGTTTGGAGCTCCAAAGATGTCATAACCAGTCTGTTGATATTTCCCCTCCAGACTCCTTCAAGCTGCCTCTCAGTGTCACAGAAGTACCAAGTGAAAAACGTGAGAGGACTTTTGTCCTCCAAATCAGCAGACACAGCTGAGAGAAAGCAGTCAGGGCTGAGGCAGCTCCACTGTCCCCACTGAGCCCAGGAGTGCCAGGACAGAAGACCCCAAGCCTTGTGAGGGGCAGCTAACCTTCAGAGACTCAGCCATCCCCCTCTACAGTGGCATGGCACCTGACAGGGATGTGTATGGCCACAGCTTTCCATCACATCCTCTTGAGTGTTCTGCCTTTGCTCAAGCTTTTGTTCTGGACAAACGATTAAGAATTAAAACTGAGATATATGTGTTCCGAATAAGAGCAGCCTAAAAAAACCCTGCAAATCAGCCCAAACCAGTGTAAGCTGCTTCCAAACCTACGTGGAAAAACAGTATGGTTGCAACCAAAATCTGCACAGCTGAATATTTTTTTCTGGTGACAACAATAATACAAAAAGAACATGCCAAAGAGGCACAAGGTGGGGGTGACCATGCTGTGCATGTGGTTAGCAAGACCACTCTGTAGGCACTGAGAGCTCCTGAAGCCTTGGCTCTGAGGATGCTCCTTGACTTTGACTTTGTGCAGCTTGTGACTAAATACTGTAAATGCTGGCATTAATGTGATGTATAGCTTATAGTCCTTTACCCATCCTGCAATGATCCTTACAAATTAGTCAACTGAGTCTCCATTACTTGAAAAATTATAACAACATTTTGTTGCACACTATGCTCACCAGGAGCAGGGAGTCTAGAAATCCTGTCCAGGGATCTGACCACCTCTGCTCCCAGATGCCACCTGTGCAGAGAAAAATTTCCTTTCTACATCTCCTCCCCAACATGCTAGTTCTTTAAGCCTGCAGCCATACTTTATTGTTTGCACATTGATGTTTTGTGCATCTTCATCCTGGTTCTTCACACGCTGTGGACTTTTGCTGGAAATTGTGCTTCGGACGATGGCACAAAACAGCTCCCACCAGGTGTTCTCCAGCCTCACCAGTTCACCACAGCGGGGGCTGTAGGAAGAGACAAATACCAGAGTATCTTCTGTGGTGTCCGACGGCACCAGATTTTCATCAGATTTCGTACAGAGGGGTCCCAGCCCCGCTCGCAGGGGAGCAGCGCTGCGGGCCTGCAACAAACCATGGAAGGGCCTGGGGCTGTGGGCAGTCCGTGCCCCCGCAGCGCTCTGCACCTATGGACACACGGACAGCGGCTTCCCACACGTCCCTCGGCTCTGCCTTGTTTCAGGGCACGGGGGGCACTTTGGGGGATCCTCCTGGAGAGCGTGAGGGAGCAGAGGCCGCGCTCGCAGCCCTGTTTCCAGCGCAGGCCGTACGGGAGCATCCCTCCGGCACCGCGTGTGTCCACCCGCTCCCAGAGCCCGCTTGGGCCGCCTGGGTGCTGGTCTCTATTGCCATCTCTATCGCTATCTCTATCGCCATCTCTATCCCTGTCCCTGTCTCTATCTCCGCCAGTCCCCGCTCCCGCCCCGCCTTCCCGCCCCTCCCCAGCCCCAACCATAGAGTTGAGGCCTCCGAGGGGGAGCGAGCGGCGGCGGAACCATCGAGCCGCGGCCGCTGCTTCCGGAGCGCGGCTCCGCGCCGCCACTCGGTGCCGGTGCAAGATGGCGGCGGGGCCGGGGCGGCGGCGGGCGCGGGGCTGAGCGAGGCCGCGGCCGCCCGAGGGAGCCGGAGCCGGGCCCGGCCGGCCCAGGGGTGAGAGCGGCGGGGCTGGGCTGCGGGGAGAGGAGAGGCGAGGAGGGGGAGGCGGCAATTCGCGCTGCCTCATTTTCTTCCTCCTGCCATCGAGCGGGAGTAGGAGGGGGGGGGGGGGCTTTCTGCCCCGTTCCTCTGTCGCCAAAAGAATAATGAATTTAGTGCTTGATTATATATATTTATTTTTTTCATCTTCAGCCGTTAACTTGTTGCGTTGAAACTCTTTAGTCTGGGTCCTTAGAAGATGTGAAGTCGAGGTTTCAGAAGTTTGTTCTCTTTCTCTTTAGCCTTTAAATATTAGAAAGTTGGGAAATAAGAGGTGTAAATGTAACTTCTACCTGTGTTTGGTGAGCTTCCCACCTAAGGAAACGATAGTGTCTTGCAAAAGCAAAAAACAAACCCACCCCAGTGCTTTGGCAGGGAAGCAGTTTTGGAGGGGAAGGGAGAGAAGAAACATCCCTGGCTGTGGTTTGGACACTTACGTAGTCATCTGTAAGCTGGAGAGATATCTAAAGACAGGACATAATTTTTTGCAGAATGATCCTACACTTGCTGATACAGTGGCTGGGGAGAGATACCAGGGGCAGTTAGAAGTCTGAGGAAGGGAGGAGGTCTATGGGGAAACATTTGAAACAGAGGAAGGTGAAAACTGGAGAGCACTTACAAGAGTGAATGAGAAGATAAACTCCGATACGCTCTTGGAAAAATAAAATATGTGTTTTTCCCTGCCCTGCAGCCCTCAGTACTGTAAGCACAAAGCTTTTTGGTTTGAGTTGTAATGTGAATAATAACAAACTCATCAATTAGCTTGAAATTATAAGCTACTAAAGTAGCAATAAGTATGTACTTAGTTAAATAGTAGTACTTTGTTGGAGTAGGGCAGTTTTGATACAGGTGCTGAACTCATAGTCAAACCTTAAAGGTGTTTGGGCTCTTTGAGGGAGTAACTTGCTGATATACAAAAGAGAAACAAGCATCCTCAAACTACCAATGTGTAGGACCTGATACCATGTCATCTTTTCCAGGTCCCTCCCTCCTTTTTAAGTTTCATTTTTTGAGGCGGAAGAAAAAAAGATCAAAATGGGGCGGAGATCTACATCATCCACCAAGAGTGGGAAGTTTATGAATCCCACGGATCAGGCCCGTGAGTATCCATGAAAGCTGAGCAGGGAGGAATGGGGAGTGCCTAGAGGAGCAGGTAAAAAGCTTTCTCTGAGAGTAGAATCCTCAGGATAGAACTGAGTTTCTCTAATTTGAAAAGTATTATCTCCTATTTCTCTAGGAGATAATAATTTCTCTATTATTTGAAAAGTTTTGTCTGGGAAGGCTGCTTGCTTTCATGCTCCTGCTTCTCTCAAGTATTTACCTCGTGGGTCTCCACTGGTTATCAGTGTTGGAAGGCCTTTGTACTTAGCTGCTGGATAAATGCAGGCTGCTTCCTGGGACAGAGTTAATCTGTCCCAGGCAGGAATCTGAGGAACATGTCAAGTTTTGCAGGTGCTCTGGTTAGATGGGGGAGTTGTCTTACTGTTTTTTGTCTATTTTTGGTAACATGCCAGGTGCTATCAGTGCTCAGTGAATAAAGAAAATCCGGACTCCCACAGTGGATATGCTTTATTTCAGAGGCATTCTCAAAGCCTACTTATTTTTAAAGTGTGCTGTCTGATGACTCTGTTTCAGCTTCTGTGCAGCAATCTTTTCATGATTGCACCTATCACTATGACTTTGGTTGCCTATTGTTCTTTTTTGTATGGCAAAAGCCTTGCTTCTGCAGACATGAAGACTGTAGTATCTTTTTTTTTCCTGTATAAAAGACAAGAAATAGAAATCAATTTCATGCTATATTTCTCTTTCACTGGGAAGCAGTAAGTCTTTGTAAAATGAGTGAGCTGTTGAGAAACAGCCCTAGTCTTGATGAAGAAAAGGTTATTCATTAATTTGATTTTGTCTTTCATGTTGTTACTTTCTTTTTCTTTTCCCCTGTAGGGAAGGAAGCTCGGAAAAGGGAACTAAAGAAGGTAAATAAAGAAATTAGGGAGCATGTAGTTGGCATTTCCTATACTGTGTATTGTGTGTGTGATTGTAAAGGGCCATGAATAGACTATGGATATTTTAATTGATATCCTAACACTGACTTTGGGAATACTATCCAGACATGTAGTTCAAAAAAACATAGAAGTCTTGTTTGGAGTAAAGATCCCCAGACATTCTTTAACTTGTATTTATTTTTGAAATGTTGCTGGAAGTACTTAGAAATTAAAAAGCCCCAAAATGACAAAGCAAAGAAGCAAGCAACAAACCAAATAAAAAAATCTAAGCATCCAAGAGTCACACATTTCTTAGTGTGTCTAATGTATTTTGTCAGTTGGTTGTGTTGATTGCACGTGACTTAGTTGGAGTGAAGGAATGATTGTAGTATTTGCAATTACCAAGATAGTGGAATTAAAATTACCAGAAGTTTTCACTACATTTGCTGCTGATTTGTGCCATGGTGAATGTTTTCAGGGCATTCTGAGGTGTGATTTTTTTTTTTCTTCAGAGTGGAAATACTGACACAGGGTAACAGATGTTTTGTGTCTTTCTACTGTGAAACTTTTCTGTCTGCTTGATCTCTGATCTTAGAACAAAAAGCAGCGGATGATGGTCCGAGCAGCTGTGCTGAAGATGAAAGATCCGAAGCAGATTATCCGGGACATGGAAAAGTTGGATGAGATGGGTGAGTGAGTGAGAGGTACCAGGTGCTGGACTTAGGCCATGGTTTATGGAGATGCACAGTGTAGTTTTGATTGCCAATGGGGGAGACTGAAATAGAGTAGTTTTTTTTTCCTTTCCTGTAAGAAGGGGGGATTGTGTATCTGGGGATTGATTATGATTTGAGATGTTGTGGTGCCATCAAAGAGGACATTTTTCCCAGAAGATGATTGATAAGAAAATCAAGTAGTGTGTGTGCGTGCTGCTAATGTAGAATTCAAGGAGGGGATTGTCAAAAGGCTGCAGACTTCCTGAAAACAGGAATTGGAACTTGCTTTGAAATAGTTCCATTCATCACAGTTGTGCAGTAGAGCGATTTGCAAATTTTTGTCGTTTTGTTTTGCTGTCTTGGATCAGAGTTTAACCCGGTACAGCAGCCACAACTTAATGAAAAAGTGCTGAAGGACAAACGCAAAAAGCTCCGTGAGACTTTTGAGCGTATCTTGCGTCTCTACGAGAAGGAGAACCCTGACATCTACAAGGAGCTGCGCAAGCTGGAAGTGGAGTACGAGCAGAAGAGAGCACAGCTCAGCCAGTACTTTGATGCTGTCAAGGTAACGCTTACTGTATCTCAGTCTTGTAACTGTGGCAGTGTATTCTGTTTGCTCATTAGGTGTGACTGTCACAGAGGAAGGGAGATTTGTGTGAGTTCAGCATCACGTGGCCCATATGAAATATTAATTTGCATGGTACCTCAAATTAGAGCATTTCAGTGAGGACAGTGTGGTGGTTGTCAGGTTACTGTTTGTCTCTGACATGCTGATCTCATTCAAAATGAAAGGAGGAAAGGGAAATTTGTATTGCAAATCAACAATATCAGCCATTTGTTTTCTGTATTAAAGAGAGAGCGAGCTCGTGAGTGTGCAATTGGTATTTCTGTGAATTTCTGCTAAATCTCTTGCTGGAAATAATGAGAATTCTTTGGCATTCCTTTAAAAACCTTCCTCTAATATTCCTCCCTACCATGCTGGAGAACATAGTGTTTTGCAAGTGCAAAATTCTGTAAGACTTCTTTTTTTTCCTCTCCTTTAGAACATGCAGCAGTCTGTGACTTGAATACTTAAAAAACACAAAAGCACAGCCATGCTCTCCTGCAGTCTCTTCATTTCGTAGACTGAAGGTCTAAAAGAAGGTGAAAACCTGACTGAGTTTTGACTGAAATACTAAAGCTTTTCTTGGGTGCATTGCAAGTTCTTTGGTTTGCATTGAAGGCTTTTGCCGTTAACACTTTCCCAAATTTCTTTCATGGACTGCTGCAAGATAACACACCCTAAGAACAGGCACATTTGACAAGTGGTGGCAGGTTCCATATGTTCTGTGCTTTAAAAAGTAATGAGATTGTGCAGTAGCTTCTGTGGAAGTAACCTATTCTCTTTTTCTATTTTCCCCCTTCCCTTTCAGAATGCTCAACATGTTGAAGTGGAGAGTATCCCCTTACCAGATATGCCTCATGCTCCCTCCAACATCCTCATACAGGACATTCCCCTTCCAGGGGCTCAGCCACCTTCTATCCTCAAGAAGACATCAGCCTATGGGTTAGTGGAAAAATAAACGTATGGGGGAAGTAAAAAGGAAGCATTCATATTATGGGGGAGGAGCTAGGGGTAGAAGTAGAGGAAGTATTAACTTGTAGGAATTGGGAATTCTGTGCAAGTGAATTGTTCTTTCTTTTAACCAGAGCTCTTCTTAATCTTTTCCCACAATTAGAGCTTTTTGTTTAAATTTATTTGAGTAATACATTATTCCTTCTAGTTTTTGTCTTTTTTATTTCAGGAATGTAGATCAGTAGTAGTAGTATCAGTTCATATTGGAGCCCTACTGTTATGAACATAATTGCCCCTTAAATTGCCCTATGTGTGTTCTGTTGTCCTGCTGCCATATTCAGTGTATATGGATAGTTAATATAAACTCCTAGTTTGCTTGGTTTTGTTTTGGTTTTTTTTTTTTTTTTCATTCTAGTGCTATTTTTTTCTATTTCTTTCTGAATAGCCTTCTGTTTTTACCAACTCTGTGATTATTTCATTCTTCTTCTGTGGTAGGATTCAACAGCTGATTTTTTCAGTATTGTCTTCAGTTGGTTTCTGAGCAGCTTTTGTCTGATCTTCTTCAGTCATGTCTTTGTATGATGTCGTAAACTCCTTGTGTCAAATCTGTACTTTCTAAATGTTCATGTTTCTTTTTGAGAAGTCTGCATAAGCAGTGGTGAGAGAAGGCTCAATAATTTTACTGAAGGCATACTTGCTGTAATTGTGTTCCTACATTTCTCATTTCCTTTCATACTTCCAGCCCACCGGTTCGCTCCATTTCTGTGCTCCCTCCCCCGGGGCTCGGTGTTCCGCGTTTACCTCCGGGCAGGAAGCCCCCAGGCCCTCCCCCAGGGCCGCCCCCTCCTCAGGTGCTGCAGATGTATGGCCGCAAGGTGGGCTTCAACTTGGACGTGGCACCTCGAAGGCGAGAGGAGGAGATTTCTTACAGTTCTGAAGCAGGTGAGGGCTTCCCTGTTCCTCTCTGCAGTTTTCCTTGACCTCTGTTCTGCTGTGGATGGTCCTGCTGTGAATGCAGTGTGCCCCAGACAAAATGTTCTCTGGCATTATGAATGTTAGCACTATTTGAAGGACTCTTACTAAGTGATTGCTCTCTGAGGGTAATTCAGATAGATTCATAATATCTGCAATTTTGCTACCAGCTGTATTTTTAAATGTTGAAACTTTTAATTGCATGTCTCAGATACGTTTTTTTTAGGTTAGGTTTCACAGATTAGATTTTTTTAGATGAATCCTTAACAGTGCTGGAACACTGTTCATATTAAAAAACCTACTCTCAGAGAAATCATCTATTTAAAAAAAACCCATCAAATAAACACCCCCAAACCAAAACTACAACAAAACCCACAATGAGCTCTGGATGTGCGTTTGCTAGGAGAACATAGGTCCTATTTTTCATGCAGTTGCTGTATCATCCTTAGAAATTTTTGTGACTAGATGAATTAGCTTTATTTCATGCCAGAAGACATCAAAATATTTCAGTGTTGGGCAATTGCTGAATAGAAGTTGATGAATCAGTTGCAGTAGCAGTTGCCTTCACTTTTCTGCTGTGAAGAATTAGCAGGTTAATATGAAATCTTACAGATTTTCCAAAATATCCTTTAAAAATATGTGCTAAAAAGTAAAGGGATGACAGTTTGTCAGTGCTTTTGCTAAGGGGAATGTTGTGACTGCAAACATACACTGGTGTGAAGGAATATTTTGTATTTGGAGTTGATGCATTTCCCAATACTTTGCTTTCTGCAGGGCAGCGAGGCCACGATGATGACATGTCCAGCACCAGTGAAGATGAAGGTTACCCTGAGGATATGGATCAAGACAAGCACGATGAGAGCAGCGATGACAGTGACAGTGATAGGTCAGATGCAGACAGTGAGGGAGAGGACTTCCTGCATCGTGATAATGACAAAGAGAGGGAAGGTGGTGAAGAAAAGAAATCAGGTATGAAGGGGAAGTGAAAGACAGGGAGTTACTTCTAAAGAAAAACACTAATTGAGAGAGCTGAGGGTGCGTGTGCAATTTATTTAGTCAACTAACAATGTTCTGACTCACCTAAATTCCAGCTAAAGGATTTTTAATAATAAATGGGTCAGAAGGAGGCTATCTGGAAGTAAAGCAACTTTCAGATAAACCTGTTTTCTTAAAAGTTGAGTTAGCCTATAACTCGCAAGCCATTTTTCACCTGAATCATTGCAAAATTAAGCCTCAGTATAAAATATGCTCACTTGCTTGGGGGAGACCTGTTGGTAGAGAATACTTGGTTAGCAAAACTTGAAACAGTCAGAAACACCAGTGCAAACTCTAATCTAAGAAGCATCATTATGTTAGACTGATGGGCTTTCCATACCAGGTATCAACATAGCCATCTGATTTTGCTTGTTTTCTCCCCACTTCCTGTCACCCTTACCCTGCTTTCCCCAGGTCACAGTGTCCGGTTTGCAGACATGCCTGGCAAGTCACGAAAGAAGAAAAAGAACATGAAAGAACTGACTCCGCTCCAGGCCATGATGTTACGAATGGCAGGTGAGCCAGGTGGATGTAGTATGTGGTGGGATGCCTTTAGGCTTTCAGCTAAGGTTTCTGTGGGCAGCTTACTTTGCACAAGTTTTATTTTATAGACTAAATATTTTACTGTCATAATGTAGCCTCTGCTGAGAGTATCAGCTCTCATTAGGTATTTGAGTTATAGTTTGGTTTTTGCTCTTTTTTTCTTTTGTTTGTTTGGGTTTTTTTGGTTTTGTAGGTTTTTTTAAAATTTATTTTCAAGTAATGTGTGTGTTTTGCATAGCAGAGTTGAAGTGAGGAGTAGCAATTTATTTTTTTTTTTCTTCTAAGCCTTTTCTCAATTAGCTTTTAAACAGTTGTTCAAATGAAGTACAAATCTCTTTCTGAAAGAGAAAGGGTAACATTGTGTATGTGCTCAGCATTCAACCTGTAAGGATTTGTACTCCCTCAAAATACCTTTCTGTTGAGATAAGTTAACCAATAAAGCAAACTTTGTTTTAAAAAGAAACTCCAGTATCTTTCAAAGGTGCAGGAGTTTCTTGGACATGGGGATTTTGTTTATTGTGGCGTTGTGTCCCCAACCCCCCGTTGACTCGTCTCCCCACAAACTCCTTTAAGGCAGAGATTAAGTAGCAGAACTTTGGGCTGGTAGTACAAGTTTCAGGTCCCAGGGGAATACACAACTCTTGTTGTCAGAGCTCTCTCTAGAACAGCAATGGTTTTTCTGTTATTATTTTTATTTGTTTTCATTTTATGTTTACCTATAAAAGTGGTCAGATTTCTTCGCTTTGAAGTAAGGTTTATCTTTCTCTTGTTTCTTTTTATTTAATTCTGTGTACTCAGTTTTCTCTGATGTTCACAAAGATGTTATGCGTAGACAGATTTTATAAGGGTATCATCTCCATATCTAGGCCAGGAAATTCCAGAAGAAGGGAGAGAGGTGGAAGAATATTCAGAAGAAGAGGAGGAGGAGGAAGAGGACTCAGAGTCTGAAGAGACTTCACAGCAACAGCAGCAGCAACAGCTCAGTGAGGAGGCACTTGCAGAGACCGGGTCATCCACTGCGACTTCCCAGGCGCAGCAGCAGCAGCAGAGTGCCCAGGCTGTGCCTCCAGCTCAGATACAGGCACCTCCCATGCCTGGGCCTCCTCCTCTGGGGCCACCTCCAGCCCCTCCACTGAGGCCCCCAGGCCCACCCACCGGCCTTCCTCCTGGCCCTCCACCCGGTGAGTGCTTGGTTTGCCCTGCTCTGAGGGATGCAGGCTCTCAGGCAGTGCTGTCAGTGTGGGACTCCGGAAGCTGCACAGTGGGTTGCAGGTGGAGTATATGTAGCCACTTAGTGAGACCTGGCTGTCATCAGTCTGCATCATTGTTGCTGTACCTTGCTTTTGAGGCATCAGGCTCCTGTAGCTGTAGCCTTCCTGATGGTTGTGTTTGTTAGAGACAACACTGGCAGACAGCAGCAGAGCCAGTGTATGAAGTGGAGTAAAAAAGCAAAAGCTCCCTAGTCGAAAAATCAAATGCCATAGAAAAAGGTTTATAGCTATTTAAATTCTAACAAACTCAGCTCAGAAGCTGTTACCAGTTACAACTTAATTATATAGGGAGGAACCCTTTTTCCATTATACACTTTACCTTCATAAAGATGCTTTAACTGTGTAACTGCTGCCTCTGCTTGAGATTTTTACAAATTCTATTTAATCTGGCAGCTAGGTAATACAGCTTTCATTGGTATGTCGAAGACCTTTATCCTTAGCTGATGAGAAAGTTGCTGAGACATGTTTCTAACTGTGAATTAAATTTCTTGTTTGTTACATGAACGCTTTCAGGAGCTCCTCCGTTCCTGAGGCCTCCGGGGTTACCAGGGTTGCGTGGGCCTTTGCCTCGGCTGCTGCCACCTGGTCCTCCCCCGGGGCGACCGCCTGGTCCTCCCCCAGGCCCCCCACCAGGCCTGCCCCCGGGTCCTCCTCCACGTGGTCCTCCTCCTCGTCTGCCCCCTCCTGCCCCCCCAGGTAAGGGGTTCTGTGTGTCTCAGCGCCAGGTCCCTTCTTGCTTTCTTTTCGCGGTCTTGGCTGTGGTGATCCAGCCACTGAGGCATAATTGGCTGCCAGTTTGCCTTTGTTCCTGGCTGTGGCTGCATTGTGCCATTACATTGTTCTGTGCAATAACAAGGAAGTGCTGTGCATAGTTTGGTAGCAAAAAATCTGCCCTGAAAAAAAAAGGGAATTTCAGAGTTTAGATTTTTACTCTGCTGGACTCTTTCTGAAGAGCATCTGGGTGCTGTAATGGCGCTCCACTAAATGATTTGGGGATCTGAATATTTATTTTTTGTGCCTGGGTCAGACACTTCTGATGACTCTGAAATTCCAGTTGGATGGATTGTCAAGAAATTTTATTCTCAGATTATAACTTTAAATTTAAAAGGGAGTGATTAAAAAAAATCAGTTTTTAAATTTAAAAATTAAATTTAAAAGGGAATGATAAAAAGCTCCTGTGGCTTTCAGAGCCTGAAGAGAAGCATTTTCAACCCAGCATTTAGTGCAGATTTGAAAACCTTTTTTTTTTTTTTAAAACCAGTGCTGCTGCATCTTGTTGGGGGTTGCTTCGTTTTGCTTTTTGTTCTTGGCATTCTGAGCCTGTGCACTTTTTTCCTCCAATATTTTGAAATTTTCAGATATGGAGACAGCTCTCGCTTTCTTCTTCCAGGTATCCCTCCTCCTCGCCCAGGCATGTTACGGCCGCCCCTGGTGCCTCCCTTAGGCCCTGCCCCACCCGGGCTGTTCCCACCAGCTCCCATTCCGAACCCTGGGGTGCTGAGCGCCCCGCCCAGCCTGATCCAGCGGCCCAAGGCGGACGACACCAGCGCGGCCACCATCGAGAAGAAGGCCACGGCCACCATCAGCGCCAAGCCGCAGATCACCAACCCCAAGGCGGAGATCACGCGCTTCGTGCCCACCGCGCTGCGCGTGCGCCGCGAGAACAAAGGCGCTGCCGCCGCTTCCCAGAGGAAGCAGGAGGATGAGCCTGCCCTGCCCTTAACCAAAGCTGCCCCTAAGGCTGGCGCGTCTGCCCCTATCTCTGTACAGACAAAGGATGATGTGTATGAAGCCTTCATGAAAGAAATGGAAGGTCTCCTGTGACCTGTCGTAGTCCTGGTCAGCTTTCCTGCCCCTCTCTGAACGCTGTGGAGGGAGAAGAAGGGAAAGTCCTCCTGCAAGCAACGAAAGGGCGTGACTGGAAATAGTTCCCTACCCACAGGTTAACTTGCCAGTGTGCTGTGAGCAGAGACCGCTGCAGCTGAGGTGTGCCTGGGCACCTCCTTTCAGAGCCACCGCGTCCACCTGGGCAAAGGAGATTGCAGTAAAGGAGGCGATGCTGCTCCCCTCAAGTCCTCCCCCTTCCTTTGGATGCTCTGGGGACGGGGGTGACTATTCCCTGCCAAAATCCCCAAAATCCTTACACACCCTGAGTGCTCTGGTGAGGGTAGTGGAACAGGTTTTTAACGAGCCAGAAAAGCGTTAGCAGCGTTTCATACACAAATGGTTGTCCAGTTTTTATTTTCTGTACTGTTGTTTTTTTTTTTTTTTTCTGTAAATATTTTATAATCATGTTTTTAGTTGCAGTGAGGTTGATCAATCATCTTTCTTCCAGGGTAGTCAGGGAGGTAATTTGTTGCGTATACTGTACACTGGAGTTTTGCATCCTATCCCCTTTATGGTCATCTTGATGGGATTTTGTTGGCTGGGGAGACTTCATTTTGTCTTGTGAAAGACAATAAATGTTCAGTGTATCAAAATACCACTTTCCTTGTTATTTGTGAGAAACTAGCAGGCAGGTGGAGAGGGAGGGAGGAGGGTTCTTAGCTCACCTTGAAAGATGATAGAGGCATTCAGAACCTCAGAAAAGTAATAATCACATTATAAATAACATACTTACTTTTTCCCACTAAGCTTCTGCTATGTTCTTATGTTCCTAAACATCCCTTTTAATACACATATCCCTGGATATGGAGATGATACTCTTATAAAATCTTTATTGGTAGGTAGTAAAAACTTAAATCCTGATATACTACTAATAATTACAAAACAATTTATTTTATTTACTCTGATTGGGAGGTTTGCTTCATATCAAGCCTCAGATAACTGCTGGGTGCATCATGGACAGGCTACCTTAGTAAAAATTAGTAAACAATTTTAATGTTAAAAGATTGAAATAATTTTAGTTGTGGCTAATATTAGGATAGCAGACTAGCAGATACCTCAGACAATATGTTTAGTTGGCTCTACGTTTCAGGCTTAGCTGAATGCACTGTGTTTTGAGGTTAAATCTGCTTTAAGACAAAGTTATTAGCTAACCAAACTTACACTTGAAAACTTTGAATCTGTTTTCACAAATTTCACAAATTCTGGACACAATCAAAAATTTACATGAGCCCACCCACCTAATGCATATTGTGTGACATAACTACACAATCCTTGAAACACGAAATTCTTTGTATATTAAGCAACTTCTGTTGTGGAAGTTAGCTGACGACATCAGTTATGTTTACCAAAGTTGAGAAAATTCAGCTTGAAGTCAGATAATTCAGTTTGAAAACACCAATGTGAGTGATTGCAGCAGTACTGAAGTAATTTGTCTCTAGAATCAGAGAAACGTCATGTATCATGTACATTATATATACAGCACTACACATATCAGTAGTGCTGGGGTGTAAACGCTCCTACTGAAAGTAAAGCTTCTCTTTTATCATAACAATAACACATTTTTAAAGTAGCCCTGCAGGTTTAAAATACAGGATTATTTCTGAACCGACAGCCATAGCATTGAGCGGGGTTTTCCTAGTTCCGGAGAAGGCTGCTGTGCTCCCGTGTTCTCCCGAGCCGGCCGGGCTGTGCCCCTGCGCTCTCCCGGGCCGGCCGGGCTGTGGTCCCGTGTTCTCCCGGGCCGGCCGGGCTGTGCCCCTGCGCTCTCCCGGGCCGCCCGGGCTGTGGTCCCGTGTTCTCCCGGGCCGGCCGGGCTGTGCCCCTGCGCTCTCCCGGGCCGGCCGGGCGGAGCCGTTTCCCCGGCGCTGCCCTCGCTCTCGGAGCGGGGCCGGGGCCGGCTGCGGGGGCGGCTCCGCGGGTGCGGCCGCCGGCGGCTCCCATTGGTCGAATTTGGATCCGCGGCGCCATTGGTCGGAACGAGCCGGAGCGCGCCGCAGCCAATCAGCGAGCCGGCGGGGCGCGCACAGAACCTATAAAAGCGGCCGCGCACGGGGCGCGGAGGCACGTGACCGCGTCAGTCGGTTCGTGCGGCGGTGTCGGAGCGGCGGGAGTGGGAGCCATGTCGGGTCGCGGGAAGCAGGGCGGCAAGGCGCGAGCCAAGGCCAAGTCGCGCTCGTCGCGGGCCGGGCTGCAGTTCCCCGTGGGCCGCGTGCACCGGCTGCTGCGCAAGGGCAACTACGCGGAGCGCGTGGGCGCGGGCGCGCCGGTGTACCTGGCGGCCGTGCTGGAGTACCTGACGGCCGAGATCCTGGAGCTGGCGGGCAACGCGGCCCGCGACAACAAGAAGACGCGCATCATCCCCCGCCACCTGCAGCTCGCCATCCGCAACGACGAGGAGCTCAACAAGCTGCTGGGCAAGGTGACGATCGCGCAGGGCGGCGTGCTGCCCAACATCCAGGCCGTGCTGCTGCCCAAGAAGACCGACAGCCACAAGGCGAAAAGCAAGTGAAAAAATTCCGAGGAGCGCTCCCAACCTCAAAAGTAACCCAAAGGCTCTTTTCAGAGCCACCCACTTCCTCATAAAAGGAGCTGTACATCCTAGCAATAAAACAAACTAAACACCTCCCTTCCCCCTCCCCTTTCTCAGAAAGCCTAAAATGTAACTGAAACGAACAATCCCCCTAAAACACCCCAAATCCTTTTAGTCTTAGCTCTTGGAAAAAAATCCAAAACCAAGCTGCTCTAAATACTTTGCATCTTAGCTCTTAAATTATGATCAAAACTTTGAAAAATCTACTGGGTAGTAATAAATCACTTCATGCTGATGAAAGTTTGCTAAGATTGTAGGAAAGAACCCCCACCCCCATCACGCCTCTCCTTTTTCAGCTCGACCTTCTGTGAAGTTCGGGTAATTCACTGATGTATTTAAAAACAGCCCTGTCCCCTCTGAACAACTTTTATACTTTAAGATAACATAGGAAGTTTCTCGTCTTCGTTTGGGTTTTTTTTTGGTGGTTTGGTTTTGTTGTTGTTTTGTATTAAAAGGCATTCTGAGTTACTAATCCTTATTTCTCGTTAAAAATCTAAGCTGCTGAGCCCATTTTCTGCCTCAAATCTGAAGGAGTTTGAGAATAATTGTTCTTCCCAACACCCAGGCAATCTGAGGTGAAAGGGACTGTTGCCAGTTTTGATTCCATCTTCTACATAGTGCTAATTATAAACCATAAATATGCTGAAATATAAACAGAAAATCTGCTATTATTGGTCAAAAAACATATTTTATAATTATCCATTTGAAAACATAAATTACATTAAGCATAACATTGTCCAGAATTTTAGTATCACCAACAGTTACAATATCAAGAGAGGGAAAGGAGGTTACAGGCCTTTGTCAAAACAATGGGTTATAGGCAGTAATAAACATGTCAGAGAATACTTCTTTTTATGCTTGGTACTCTGAAAAACAAAGTGCATTTATTTTTAATTGAAGCTTGGTCTTGGAAAAGAGCTTCTGAAGAGTGTCCCCCCTCTTGCTTAGCAGCCAGCTGTTCCAGTGCGGCAGATCCATCAAGACACGCCGTTTTTAGTATCAATTCCAGTGTAGGGAGCAATCACTGGACAGTAAGAAAATGGAATATTTAGGAAATTGCTGTGAAAGAGGAATCCTGACTGATCACTCGAGCAAGTTTTAATTTGTTCGAGTAATGGGAAAATCAGCAGCAGCAGTGTCTCCTTAACAATGATGACTCAGATTTTTGCCAATCCAGCTGTATCAAAATAAAAACACTGACATACTATGAAATGAGAGGCCACTGGTTATTATTATTAACAAAAATTGGCCGTGTTAAGTTTTTATGTCACCTAATTTATTGAGAAAGTGAGTATTTCTGTGGCAGAGGACGAGGGAACCATGTCTGCATTGTGTGCACTGAGCAACACAGCACAAACTGCAGTGCTGTAAAAAGTCGCCTCCTTCGGTGGGACAAAAAGCCCTTCACGGGACTTTAACCCGCTCCTTGCCTTGCTGCAGAACGCACCAATTTAATTTCTCTTCATTATTTTGAAAGAGGTAAATGGTTTTGGACAAAGGAGCTAATTTCTAATCCATATTCAGTGCTCAGGATGAGCCTGTGTTACTTACTCCTCTTTGAAATCAAATTGCGACTAAAATATCGATCTAAATCCCTCCTTTTCAGTTCAGATTAAGAGAAGACCCTTTAAAGAACATTAATTCATTACTTTGGAAATCTGGTTCCCCACATCGCGGATTTTATTTAGAAGGAAAAACAAAAGTTTCTGTCTCCCGAGGTCTGTTCAGGTCCAGGACTCGGTGTTTATCGCCTCTTTTTTAGCTCACCCGTTGCCTCTTCGAAAGGAAACTCGGCCGAGGGGAGCAAGAGTCTTTCTTCTCCACGCCGCCGCGAACCGTGGGGGGGTCGGTGGCGGAATTTCCGCTAAAAAGGGCCCTTTTGGGCTCCTAAGAAACACAAACCGAGCGGGGCGAAGGCACCTTCCAGCCGGCGGCCGGGGCGGGCCCTGCAGCGCACCAATCAGCGCGCGCCTCGCTCTATAAAAGCCAGGCCGCCGACTCGCTGCAGGCCCAGTGCTCTGCCCGGCTCCGGACCCGGCCGGCACCATGTCCGAGACCGCGCCCGTCGCCGCTCCCGCCGTCTCCGCGCCCGCCGCCAAGGCCGCCGCCAAGAAGCCGAAGAAGGCGGCGAGCGGCTCCAAGGCCCGCAAGCCCGCGGGGCCCAGCGTCACCGAGCTGATCACCAAGGCCGTGTCCGCCTCCAAGGAGCGCAAGGGGCTCTCGCTCGCCGCGCTCAAGAAGGCGCTGGCCGCCGGCGGCTACGATGTGGAGAAGAACAACAGCCGCATCAAGCTGGGGCTCAAGAGCCTCGTCAGCAAGGGCACCCTGGTGCAGACCAAGGGCACCGGCGCCTCCGGCTCCTTCAAGCTGAATAAGAAGCCGGGGGAGACAAAAGAAAAGGCGACCAAGAAGAAGCCCGCAGCCAAGCCCAAGAAGCCGGCGGCCAAGAAGCCCGCCAGTGCCGCCAAGAAGCCCAAGAAAGCGGCGGCGGTGAAGAAGAGCCCCAAGAAGGCCAAGAAGCCGGCGGCCGCAGCGGCCAAGAAAGCGGCCAAGAGCCCCAAGAAAGCCGCCAAGGCCGGGCGCCCCAAAAAGGCGGCCAAGAGCCCGGCCAAGGCAAAGGCCGTGAAGCCCAAAGCGGCCAAGCCCAAGGCAGCCAAACCCAAAGCGGCCAAGGCGAAGAAGGCGGCGCCCAAAAAGAAGTAAGGTGCCTGAGAGAAATTGAGTCTACTCATCTAAATAAACCCAAAGGCTCTTTTAAGAGCCACCCACTTACTCTCAAAAAGAGCTGAAACACTATGGTCCTACACCATCAGCCCCAAATCACTCACAGATTTCGGTGGGAGTTTACAGGGCTTTAATAAAGTTCAGATTTTGGGTACGAGTGCGCTCTGCAGCGCCTGCGTGGGAGATTGTGGCTCCCTTTAAAAGGCAGCGTGTCCCTTGGTGCGTTTGGGAGCGCTGCGATACCAGCCGTGCCCGCCCCGCCCCTGCCCATTGACCGGCGCCGCCCGGAGCGGAGGGAGGCGGTGTCGGTGGAGCGGCGAGCGCCCTTTGCTCCGGTGCCCGGGGCCGTTTGAAAGTGCCGCCCTGGGCCGCGATTGGGCCCGCGCCGCCTTCCCGCCGCTCCGCCCTCCGGGGCCCGACCCCCCCGCGGCCCCAGCCCGGCCGGACGGTGACGCGCGGAGCCACGCATCGCCCTCCCTCCTTCTTTCCCTCGCTCCCTCCCTCCCTCCTTCTTTCCCTCGCTCCCTCCCTCCCTCCGAGCTGGGGGGGCTGGGTGAGGCGGGCAGAGGGACGCAGCACGGACGGGAACGTGCGGGCCGTGCCGCGGCCCCGTCCGGCGGCAGCTGCAGCGGGGCTCCGGTGCCGCAGCGGCGCGGCGGGGCAGGAAGGGCTGCGCCCCACGCTCCGGTTCTCCCCGGCTCCCTTTAAATCCTACAGTAAATCACTGAGAGCCCTTTTCTCGGCAGTTATCTCCTGCGTGACTCTGGGACCATGGGTGTTTTAAGCCCGAAACGCCGCCGTTCAAAAAATCTAATCCTAGTAGTGTACAGACCGCCTGTAAATTAAGCCGCCAAGACAGAAAAAACCTTTTATTTTACTGCTTTAGTGCATTTAAAGTGTGGGCTACGTGTTTTGCGTAAAAGGCATTTAACCGTAGAAAATTTAACCAATTTCACCTTCCCCACGGGACTTGGAATTGGACAAGTTGTTGCTGCTTTTTAGTCCCTTTTGAGAAGCAACCGGATTAGAGGTTGTAAGCAAGTTGATATACCGCGCATAAACAGATAAACTTTCTGAAAATATTAGTAAGTACATTTAAACTTGCTAGAGCACAAAGTAATCTAAAAAATTAACGTGCAAATGTTCAGCTATTTACATACCTCCCCACTAAAAGCACTGATTCAGCTCTTTTATAGAAAAAATTGGTGGCTCTTAAAAGAGCCTTTGGGTTAAAATTGACGATCGGAGACGCCCTACTTGGAGCTGGTGTACTTGGTGACGGCCTTGGTGCCCTCGGACACGGCGTGCTTGGCCAGCTCGCCGGGCAGCAGCAGGCGCACGGCCGTCTGGATCTCCCGCGAGGTGATGGTGGAGCGCTTGTTGTAGTGCGCCAGGCGCGAGGCCTCGCCCGCGATGCGCTCGAAGATGTCGTTGACGAAGGAGTTCATGATGCCCATGGCCTTGGACGAGATGCCCGTGTCGGGGTGCACCTGCTTCAGCACCTTGTACACGTAGATGGAGTAGCTCTCCTTGCGGCTCTTCTTGCGCTTCTTGTCGCCCTTCTTCTGCGTCTTGGTCACCGCCTTCTTGGAGCCCTTCTTGGGCGCGGGGGCGGACTTGGCCGGCTCGGGCATGGCTGCTCTCCCTGACTGCGCGGTCACAGCGGAGTGCCGGTTAATGCGATTACTGCCGTATTTATAGAGCCCTTATGCAAATTGCTGGTATCAGAAAGAAGCACTTCCATTGGACAACTGCCGTAGAGACGTCATTCGCAGACCGAGGTGCTCTGCTATTGGTCCTTTTTAAAGACCACGCTAGGATTGGTCGCTGATTCGAATACTATCAGCCAATCAGAATAACCTGTCTCAATCCCAGCCCTGGTGCCGAAGCTCCGCTGCGGCGCGGCCTCTCCCCGGGCCGGGGTCCCCCCCCAGCACCCGGCGGGTTCGGAGCAGCAAAACCTCCTTAAGGGCATTTCTGAGGAAAGAAAAAAGCAAACCCAGAAACAAACCAATTGAGAGGGGTTCTGCTACTGTTTTTTTTTCTTCCTTTTTTTCTTTTTTTTTTTTTTTTTTTTTTTTTCTACAAGAAGGAGCATATCTTCATAGAACAGTCTGTATTTGTAACAGCCACGAGATAAATGTAAAAGGGAAAACGATGCGACCAGGAAAGATATGGAGTCTGGAATACAAGCAATGCCAATCGTGTTTAGAACTAATCCTTTTGGCCCATAGAGTGTGGTTTCTTTTTCATGAATTTAAATGAGATGGAAGCTGTGATTTACTTTGTAACATTAAATGATTGGATTTCTTCTCAGATGGAATAAGTATTGGAAGTATGTGTTTAAGCCAAAACCATGATAACCCTAAAAATTAGATATGGATTTTATTCTGCAGTTGGAAATTATCACAAACCAGAAAATCAAGCTGTTTTCTTGTTAATATGAATTCATTGCGCAAGAGGAAAATATGATTTTATTTCCTTTTGGAAACTTTAAGGACTGTTCAAAGAATGGACTTACCTGGTATCAGAGGAGAAAGGTTTCTTGTGTAGGCTCATGCCACCTATCTTGACAAGGGAAAAAAGAGATCTTAGCAAGCTGGTCTTGCTTCTGCTCTCTTTTCCTTTTTACTGTGCTGAGCAGAGGCACAGATCCACAAAGACCTCCGGTCTGTTTGCAAAGTAGTGGAGTCTGAAGGGAAGCAGACAAAGAAAGAGTGGGATATTTTTCCTTCCCAGTGAGAAAGGCTTGCTTGAAAGTGCTTCTGCTGTTCATATCTCCTAAACTGTGGAGGCAAAGCAGTGTTGAAAAGAGCAGCTCAATTCTACCTTGGTTATCTCGCTGCTCTGCTTTAATACCTGCCCTCTCTCCACAGCCCTGCTGCCTCTCATCCACAACAGGGATCTTTGCTGGAGATTTAGATTAATTTCTGAAAATAACTTTATTTTAATGTGGTTTAATTTCTTATGGGGAACACAGAGAAAGGAACCAAGAAGTCCCAGGAAAAGGTAAAGAACAACTTGGCCATCAAGAGGAGACAGCACATAGCAATAAGGAAAATTGCAAATTTACTGATGATGAGACACATCTGTCTTGTGGTTGGGATTATTTGGGAAAATTTTAAAGTGCATGATGAACCTTAGAATCACATTTGAGAAGCAGGGTTGCAAGGCTGTGGGCAGCTATTGTAGATCTTTCAGTTGTTGAGACTGAAATTTTAGGCATAATTGTATGATTTGCTCCATACTTTGTCGCCTGTAGCTGCAAGGTTTCTATTCTAGTTTTGTAAATTGTTGAGTGTTGTTATCATCTGAAGACCCTGTAACTCCCTGGAGAAACGTTAAATATATGTGTCATTTCAACAGCAAAATTTAAGTGTACTAAAAAAGACCAAGATGAAAAAAAGAAAGCAGAAGAGCAAAGAGGGGAAGGAAGCAAACTATGCATTTTCCAAAAAAAAAAAAAAAGGAGCACCCAAATATATGAACACTTAAAACTACTAAAGATAACTAAGATGATGGAACTCATCAAAATGAATGCAGCTGTAGGACTGCAGTAAGGAAATAATATTGGTTTGTGTTCAAAAAGTAATGTTGAATGAAGAAAAAAAAACAGAGAAAGGAATAGTTCAATAGCTTCAGTAAAGAGTGAGACCATGAAAATCACCACCACATGCCACTTTTTAAAAGCACATGAAGTGTGGTATAGGTTTTTTCATAGGTATAGCAGCAAGAGGCATAAATCAGCTCCTTCATCAACACATCAGACCCACAAAAAAACCAAAGCTATGTGATCATTAAGTCTAGGACGTGGGACACAAAAAATTAATTCCACCACGGTGGAAATTTAAAGGGTTGCCCTGACAGGGAATAAAACAAGCAAACACATGCGTAGCACATTACTCCCGTTTCTGAGCTCTCGGCAGAAAAGGGTTCATTTACCGCAGAAGCGGGACCACTTTGTCCCCTGCCGGGCCGGGCCCTTTGTCGGGCACAGCTCGCGGGCGGCGGCGCAGCGCGGGCGGGACGCGGCTCCGCCGCCCTTGGCCGGGCTGTGCCGCAGCCCCGCGGCCGGCGGGGCCCCGCTCCGTGCGGGCACCGAGAGCCCTCGGGCGGGGCCGGGCAGGCGGGCGGAGCGCGGCGCGCACGGGGAGAGCCCGGCCGGATCCGCTCCGGGCCCCGCCGGGTTCGGGCTCCGGGGGCGGGGCCGGGCCCGAGCCGGGAGCGCGGCAAAGGCCCGGCCCGCGGGGGGAGGGGCGCGCACAGAGAGCCCGCCCCGGCCCGGCCCAGCGCAGTCCTCAAACAGGTCGGACCGCCGCCCATATAGGCCACGCGGGGGTTTGCCTTCGTTCACTGCTTTCGTGCTTCTGATTGAGTGACCATGTCTGGCCGGGGTAAGGGTGGCAAGGGGCTCGGCAAGGGCGGCGCCAAGCGCCACCGTAAGGTGCTGCGCGACAACATCCAGGGCATCACCAAGCCGGCCATCCGCCGCCTGGCTCGGCGCGGCGGCGTCAAGCGCATCTCGGGGCTCATCTACGAGGAGACGCGCGGCGTGCTCAAGGTCTTCCTGGAGAACGTCATCCGCGATGCTGTCACCTACACGGAGCACGCCAAGAGGAAGACTGTCACGGCCATGGACGTAGTCTACGCCCTCAAGCGCCAGGGTCGCACTCTCTACGGCTTCGGCGGTTAAACTTAAAAAACGTAGTTCTAACTTACCGTGTCTTAAATACCAAAGGCTCTTTTCAGAGCCACACACAATTTCACCATAAGAGCTTGTGATTACTGATCTTATATCTGTGTTAATAAGGTTATTAAAAGGGTTCTTACCTGTAAAAGGTAAGAATTTAGAAGTTCTCATGGGGCTAAAGTCATTGGTGGTGAATACGCTAGTGAATGCCCACCCAGTGCAGTTTGCATCACGCGCTGCTTTCTGTTTTTAGACCCCGGACCCTAACTGCGGCAGGATTGTGTAATTGCAGCGCCTGAGCTCGGGCCGTTACAGGACGGAAGTGCCTGGCGTTACGTTGGTACTTTCTGCTCCAATAGGAATGGAGCAATTACGATCCTCTAATTTGCATAACGCCGTTATAAATAAGGGGGGTAGGCGCCATTTTCGATGCTGTTGTGCTACGGGGGAGATCCTGACAGAAAACATAAAGGATGCCTGAACCGGCGAAATCTGCTCCAGCACCGAAGAAGGGCTCCAAGAAGGCGGTCACTAAGACGCAGAAAAAGGGCGACAAGAAGCGCAAGAGGGCAAGGAAAGAGAGCTACTCCATCTACGTGTACAAGGTGCTGAAGCAGGTGCACCCCGACACGGGCATCTCGTCCAAGGCCATGAGCATCATGAACTCTTTCGTCAACGACATCTTCGAGCGCATCGCGGGCGAGGCCTCGCGCCTGGCGCACTACAACAAGCGCTCCACCATCACCTCGCGGGAGATCCAGACGGCCGTGCGCCTGCTGCTGCCCGGCGAGCTGGCCAAGCACGCCGTGTCCGAGGGCACCAAGGCCGTCACCAAGTACACCAGCTCCAAGTAAAAGGATATAAATTATTAACCAAACGGCTCTTTTAAGAGCCACCACACATTCATTATAAGAGCTGTGATTGCAAATACCGATGTAGCTTATGTACTATGATACCCAAGAACAAACAGTATAGGCTACAAATATTAAACAATTCTGCAGAACTCTTACTCTCTGCATTACTAGTTTAAGTAATTACAAGCTCTATTTGTGAAATTCGTGTGTGGCTCTTAAAAGAGCCTTTGGTGTTTTAACAGTGTGAGTTAGATCCAAATTAAGTTTAACCACCGAAGCCATAGAGGGTGCGACCCTGGCGCTTGAGGGCGTAGACTACGTCCATGGCCGTGACCGTCTTCCTCTTGGCGTGCTCCGTGTAGGTGACGGCGTCGCGGATGACGTTCTCCAGGAAGACCTTGAGCACGCCGCGCGTCTCCTCGTAGATGAGCCCCGAGATGCGCTTGACGCCGCCGCGCCGAGCCAGGCGGCGGATGGCCGGCTTGGTGATGCCCTGGATGTTGTCGCGCAGCACCTTGCGGTGGCGCTTGGCGCCGCCCTTGCCGAGCCCCTTACCGCCCTTGCCCCGGCCTGACATGATCACACGCTCCAGTCAACTCCTCACTGCGCCCTATCCGCCTCTCTCAGCGCCGCTTTATTATGCGGGAGCCGACCTGGTTGAGGACTGCAGAAAGAGGCGGGGTCTCCTCTCCGGCCCCGCCTCCCCCGCGCGGCGCGACCGCGGCGCTTTCCCGCTCCCGCTCCCAGCGCTCGCCTCTCTTGGCTGCTCTCCCGTCCCGCCTCGGCCGTGCCCCTGCGCGGTCACAGCTCCCCGGAGCTCCGAGTCTCCGCCCGGAGCAGGAGCCGGGATCGCCGCACCCTCTTCCGGCGCCCCCTTCGCCTCCCTTCCCCACTGCCCGCGGGTCTGCGGCAAAATCCTGCCAATGCGGGCCCTCGCCCTGCGCTACCGCCCCGCCTCTCCGCTGCTCTCGGCCCGCTCATCCCGGCTTCTGCTCCTGCTTTGGACGCTTCAAGTGCTCCTTTTTGATTTTTTTGGTTGTTAGCGTGTGCCTGCATGGACACCTTCCTCGGGAGAATTTATATAATCTCTGGCAATCTTGGCCCCTGCGACCTACAGCTTCTTTTTGTTTAAAACAGCCGGGGAAGGAAACGCTCAAGCCGTGTCATGGCTAGAGGTTTTTTCCTTTATTCCTTTTTCTTTTTTTTAATGTAATGTCGAATTTCCTCAGTGAGGATTAAAACGTGAACAGTCCTGTGGCCTGTGTTTGTTTTAGTGGGCTTTGTTTGTTTGTTTCCCTGGAAACACAAGCACACACATGTGCTAACACATACATCTTGTCTGTCATACCTTTACCTATCCAGGGTATTTTTCACCATTTCTAGGAAAGCTGAAAGCATAGAGCATTATAAAATAAGAGACCATAAGGCAGAAGACATTGTTTGCCACAACATTTTCTGGGAATGCTTCTTACGAGGGAAGTAGGAGTCCTCTTCTTGCACCACACTGTAATGGAAAGACAATTTCAAGTTTCTCTCGTTTGGGTTATCCCCTTGCTAAACATGCACCATTTAAAATAGGAATGCTACTCGTATTTTTACAGTCAACACCAAATACAGATGAATGTTCCAGTACTACTAAGTTTCCTGGATTAAGGCAGGATTGCATAAACTAATAATTTTTTCCTTCCTCACACAGATACTATTAAACTAATTTATATTGAGATTAAACTCATTTTCACAATTAAAAACGTTTGAGGCCACTTGGCATTTTCTTTTTCTTATTTTAACAGCAAAAATTTTCCAGAAATTTCCATTGATTTGGGGTAATAATAAATAATCTTTACAGTTACTAGAGGAATATTGACATAGAAATAAATAAATCTTTTAAAAGTATGAAAATAAGAATTTCCCAAAGAACCTTTTAGGGATTTTGTTTTGGTGTGATTTCTGTTTTAATTTGCAATTAGTCTTCATATTCTGAGAACTCATCATTATAAAATATTTTCACTGGGACGATTTTGTGTAACTTTGAAAAAGAGAAGGAAAAAAATGTACTGCTGTAACAATAGTCTCATTCCCTGGGATCATTCTATCTTATTAATGACTCACACATTTTAGGGTAAGAAATTTCTTTCTCTACCTCCTCTCATTTATCCCCTCAAAAGTGTAGTAGACACATTTTCAAAAAAGAATCTGCTGTCTTTTTGTAAGATAGATATATCCAAACTACTTTTTCCAAACACAGGAAAATAATGAAAGGTTTCTGGATTTGGTTGGTTTTTGCTGGGGTTCATTCATTTGTTTGCTTGCTTGTTTTGCTGTGGTTATCTTTCAGCTCTTTTTCTATTTCCCTCTGCAGCAGACAACTTTGTTCAAAGCTCTTCAGCCTTCTTTTATGAAACCATAAACTTACTGATAGAATCTATTCTATAACTCAGGCAACTGCCTGGTTTGGAATTGTGACTCCAGAGTTTAGGGATGCATCATAGTGCATTCGATTTTCATTCTTCCCTAACATGAGGCCCTCTTGGCTTTCCTGCTTGGTCACTTCCTGATAAGCACCACCAGGAAACCTTCTGTTTGATTCCTACATTTCAGCTGGAGTCTTCCACAGGACTGCGATCCACCGGTGTGACACCCTCCTGTCACATCAGCCTGTTACACTTAAAAAAAAAACATAAAAAAACCCTCAAGCAACAACACCCCCCCCCAAAACAAAACTAAAACCCCAACAAACCTTACCTTTTAAACTCCTGGGGATAAAAAGTTTTAATACTCAAAAATGCTCTTAAAATACAACATATACAGCTGCTTGCAAAATACTGTGTATTATGAAATACCTCTATAATAAAGTCTTGCTGCCATGCCTTCCAGGGCCTTTAAATTAGATGAATTTTATAAGGATGGTAAGAAATTTTTCCCATTTAAAGATGCCAGTCACAGATCTTTGAAAACATATAATGACTGCATGCACACATGCATGCACACACATAATAATTGTAATTCAGTCCTCTCTTCATGGAATCAGTATTGAACTCACTTTTCATTTTATTTCTATGTAGGCTGCACTTGTGCTGCTGCTGCTGCTGCGAGGTGAACTCAAACTCTGCATGCACCTGCCTAAACAACCACTAAAACCAGCAAGGACTGGCCTGGAATTGCTGCAGACTCTGTTACAGTTTTCAAGCATTGGATGCAGAGCTGAGGTGACACTTCTGTTCTGGAAATAGTTCTGTGTTGTACTGGCCTACACTGAGAATACCAAAGGAGCCTGAGAGTGACAGATGTTGGCAACTCCTCCATTTTCCTTTGGTGTCTGCATATTTACCACTCTTGGACTCTTAAATGCATCCCTCCTGGAAGTGAACCAGTCCATATCCATGTAGTGATCTTAAATTTTTCCAAACGTGTTCCTTTTCCCAAAAAACAAAACTACAACAATCTGTCAGATGAGTCTGCCTGGAAGAACTGATGGGAAGTTCAAAATTAGCCCAAATAAGGGAAATAACATTTAATTTCAGCAACCAAAAGCATACTTCATTTAGGAAAAAGGAGGGGAAGATAACCTTCCTTAATGTTCGGTTTCACAACATAAGTAACTTGAATTGCAGCTGGCCCTGTCCGTTGCTTAGAAGTGTTCCAATCTCAGTGTGACAAGGAGTCTGACAGATCTAGCTGACTGCAGCAAAGCATTCAGAAATTCTGAAGTGCCACTTATCGTTGCATTGGTGCAGTGGAGATCTTACCTGTTTTCCATACATTATCAGGAGTTGGAATTAATTCAGGAAACCTTCAGACCTCAGCACACTGAATTGGCATCTAACACACACAGAGATTTACATTTGACTTTTTGTTGTTCCTGAAAAGCTGTGTCTCAGAAACACTCTTCTGTTTTGTTTTGTTCATGTGGTTTTTTTTTTTTTTGTGTGTGCTTTTTTTTTTTGTCATGCCTCTCACATCATGCCTTCAGCTCCAGATCCTTATGTTCATTACAGCATTGGCACACTGTCCTAAAATCCATGAGACCATATGGAACACTTACAGAAAAATATGTCATGTGCCCTCTGGATCAATTACTTTCCTACTGATGGCACCACAAGTTGAAGCTCTTACAGGACAGAATTTTGTGTGGCTTCACAGATCCATCCTGATGGATCAGTGCTGTGCTTGGAATAGCATAATAAATGAAAATCCATGTGCAGAGGGAAAGGGGATACCCATAAATACATCAAATACTCCTGGCACTAGATCTTCAGAAACAGAGAGTGATGAGCAAGAATAAAGTGTAGAGAGAGAAGCAATAAGGACACAGAGGATATATAACCAGGTTTTTTAATACCTTAACTACATTTAACCCCCCCATGAGAACAGATGACAGCACAGCAGGGCACAGACTTGGCTGATGTGTAAAGACAAACTGATCATTAAAAAAGCATCTTCATTTAATGCTAAAATGATGCTAAAACCTCACAGTGCTTAAGGGTAAAAGAACATGAAGGATGGGGAACCAGATATGGAACTGAACATTGTCATTCCATGTAAAGCACTGGATAAAGCACCGGAGGTGACCCAGATGAGAGAGGTGAGTAGGGAGCAGTGTTGGGGCAGGGCCACGCTGCCCTTGTCATGTCCCTTGCCACCCCAGTGTCCCTGGAGCTGCAGGATTTGTTTCTCTGATCCCTATCACTCATCACAGACTTAGGTTGAAGCCCCCAGCCAGATGGGCTTACCCTGTCTTGTGTACAAACATGTTTAATTCAAACTCAGTTTGCATTGGTTTGATACATTAATGTTCCTTTAGTTTGTTTTCTTTTTATCACTAAACCCTGGTATTGCCATAACAGCTTCACTTAGAACAGAGCTTTCCATCTTGTGTTACAGGAAACTTTCATTAATTGCATTCTGCATATTCTCATGGAGTATTAAGTAGTTTAGCATAAGTGGCTGGAGTGGTTGTAGCATTAGGCCACAAGAGCTGGCCAAAATAAAAGGTTTTGTTAAAAGCTAATGGAGCTAAAGTAACCAAAGCAGAATGAAAAAGATAAGGAAGGACCAAGGAAACAACTCCAAGAATTGAGGTAATGTCAGATGAAAAAAAAACAAACAAAAACAGAGACACCAAAAACCACCCCCCAAAAAAACAAAAAAAACCCCACAAAAATAAAACAAAACAACAACAAAAAAACACCCCCCCCAAAAAAAAAAACCAAAAAAACCCCCAAAAAACCAAAAAACACCCTCAAAAAAATCCAAAAAAACCCCCCAAAAACCCCTCAAAACCCCTAAAACAAAACAGACATCTGACGGGTTTGGAAATTGAGTGCTGGGTGTCCTGTGTGGGATTAAAGGTTAATTTTCAGTGTAGTGGTCACTTTTCAGATCCACCCAATTCATACTGTAACTTGAGAACCTATGAAAGACAAATTGGAAACCTTCACTTGGACAAGTGCATTAATCAGCAGGATCCTAGGGTCACACCCAGTGTAATTAATTCCATCATAGGAGTAGCTGACAAAGTACTTTCTAATATATAATATGAAATTTTGATAAATGTCCATAGCGTTGTGACCATGTGGTTTGCACATCTACAGTCTGACACGTGCTGGTGCCCAGGCTGAAGGTAGAATGGGAGAGGAGAAGAGAGGAGAGGAGAGGAGAGATGATGCAGCAGGGCAGTGCTGGCCAGGCCTGTAGGAGAGGTGTGGTTGGCCAAGTTCAAACTTGACTTTGGGGGAATCAACAGGTGATTCAGATGGTGAAGAAACCCTCAACAGGGACTTGCAGATTGAAACATGTTTAGACCTATCTTTGCATGCTGGCTTGCATGGAAAGCACCTTTACAAAATACTTACACTACAATAGTTAATTCAAATAAGAACCTTGCTTTCATATGGATATTTATCTGTTCAAATTTTTTCAGAAACTAATAGCTGTCAAGTAGGACTGATTCAATTTCTTTTTTTTTGTTCTAGAAAGATGCTGTCATCAGACCTTTAATGTATTTGGATGAAATGAAGTATTTCAGCAGAATGTCAGTAGTGATGCTCTATTTTATCCATTGGACTGATAAGAACATTCTTCCAGGCCATGATTTTAATTTGAGCCAGCTCATCCATGGAGGATGCTAAAGGGCCAGGAACAGTCCTAGCCAAGTATCTTGCTGAGCATCTAAAATCACCTGCAAAAGCACCTTAATCACCAACAGCAGCTTTCAAGGCAATCCTCAGCTGCTCAGCACAGAGTTCCAGCTCACATCCAGCTTTGCCTTGGCAGCATTCTTTTATCTCAGGCTCCCCTGCAAAAAGCAAAGAAACGCAGCTGAACCTTGCTGGCACCAGAGGAACCTCCACATTTATTCCCACTTGGACTTAGGGAATCTTGCACCACATCACCTGTGTCTGTCTGTCACCCATTTGCTGTGCATTACACCCCAAAACTACTTCAGGCTCAGGCTTTATAATTTAGAGTTTATATGAGCCCTGAGAAAATAAAGAGCACTGCACATCTTTCTTTCTCAGCTGATGAAGTGTTAAGTGGTTTTTTTTTTTTTAGCACTCAAGCAGGTAACTCTCTATGAATGAATCGAAATAATATTTAATTTAGTAAAACAGTTTGAGGTCTTCAAAAGACAAGAGGAAAAGAGAGATGAAGGCAAATAAAACCCATCTCCCTGTCTCACTGCTTAAATATAATTTGTTTCTTCATCATGCAAAAAAACCCAAAAAACCAAAAACAAACCATAAACCCAAACCTCCTCTCTCATCCCAAACAGCCCATTAATTCTGATGCTACATTTTTCTGAAATGTAACTACTCTGACCAATAGCTTCTATAAGATATCAAATATCATCTAAATAAACCACTAGAAAAAGCGATTTTACTTGATTTAATACTTATTTTTCCTATAAGCATATGCAAACAGGTCCAGGTAGACATGTCTTTGACCATATCAGAAAATGAAATGAGTTAGCTTTCACTACATCTCATTTCTGCAGTCCCACCAGCAATCTGCAGAAATAAAAAAATCTGTTTGGAAAAACACAAGTCATATGTCAACGACTAAATCTAGGGGGGATGGATGAATAAATCACAGCAGAGAATTCTGAATTCCCAAAGCCCGGCTCCCGACGCCTTCCCCCCTCCCTTTTAACCCTCCGAGGCTCAGAAACAGAAAATGGCTGAAAGCGAGAAAAACAGAGGAAAGAAAATGGTGTCGAGGCTCTTGATTGGTCGGATTTTGCTGCAGAGTCCAAGTTTCTCGCAGAGAGAAGGAAATATTCCTAAAATGAAGGTTTTATCAGCAGTTAAGACTAAACTGAACCTTGCAATCTTAGGCTTTCTTGGAGAAATATTTCCTCTAAGCATTTCTCAGTGGTTCCTTATTTCCTGGTTTAAATGAAAGCTGTGTTTAAGCTTCGTAAAGCCACCGGTACTCATTGGCAGCCCCGAAAAACCAAAGGGACATAATTTCCAATAATTCAGTAGAACAGCAGGCTCCCCAGATTACCTAAATCTACCTGTAGCATTTATATATATATATATATATATAAAGGGACCAGAAAGTCCGAAATAATTTTAGAAATGTACATTTTTCGGGCAGCTACACATCTAATGACTAGGAGAGCAGGGATGTGTGTGTGTGACTGAATTTACAATCAGGGAGAAATCAATTTTCTAGGGAGGTTCACAAAAATCACTGAACAAGACGATTATGGAACAGCCTCCATTTAGAAATTATTCTAGACTTGCTAAGTTTTCAAGCACAGATGCTTCTTGGAAAACGCTTGGCCTGTGGTAACTCCAAGAAACCTTTTTGGGAGCCTCGATAACGAGAGAGAAGATTGATGCAGCCAGAAATCCCCAACCATCCATTAACGATGTCACACGTGTGGTCCTAGACCAGACTCCAGCAAGGAGCACGCACACGGCTTGGGAAAAGGACTCTGAAAACATCCTTGCCTCCACCTTGGATTCCACCCACCCCTCCACCGCTTTTGGAAATATTTTATCTGGGAATAAATCGTAGCGCTTGAAATGGGCTGGAAATGCCCGGGGGACGCCGCTGACGACCAGGAGCGGCAGAGCACTGAGGAAAGCACCGATGGGGAGTCCTTCCAGGGAGGGCGGGAAAGGAGTTTTTGCGCTTTCAGAAACAAAGCGAGTCCCACAGCCCTCCCAAAACCAAAAGAATTAAAAACAAGGGGGGGGGGGGGGGGGGGGGGGGGGGGGGGAAGATACAATATTGCTGCAGAAAACCGGTGAGGTTAAATGAGGGACGTAGAGGCACGCACATCTGCAACACACAGGAGACATCAGGAGACATTTAGAGCGCATTTAACTTCTCCAGCCAGGGGAGCAGGATTCTACAGAACTTCCCTTTACGAATTCAAACAAGTGATATCAAGACATGCTAACAGATAAAACCCACTTATCTTTTAAGTAGATAGCTTCCCTTTGAGAACCGTGAAAGCATTTTCCTACAATCAAAATGACGTGAGATAAAAAATGGAGACCAGTTTTCAACCCTAAACGAAAATTTGGCTTAGCAAAATTATTTTTAAAGAATTAACTGCACAACAGTTTTGCAAAACTCAGGATCTGACTCCTACGAAATACAGCTTATGCGTTACTTTGTACTTACTTGACGTGCAAGATCCTCGCGACTATAAGCCACCCCAAAAACCTCACTTCTTACACGTAATTAGGATTTTACAGCTCCTTAATGATGTTGTGGTGGCTCTTAAAAGAGCCTTTGGGTTTTCGATGGTCTGAATCTTCCGTCTGCCGACAGCTCAGGCGCGCTCTCCGCGGATGCGGCGGGCCAGCTGGATGTCCTTGGGCATGATGGTGACGCGCTTGGCGTGGATGGCGCACAGGTTGGTGTCCTCGAAGAGCCCCACCAGGTAGGCCTCGCTGGCCTCCTGCAGCGCCATAACGGCCGAGCTCTGGAAGCGCAGGTCGGTCTTGAAGTCCTGCGCGATCTCGCGCACCAGGCGCTGGAAGGGCAGCTTGCGGATCAGCAGTTCCGTGGACTTCTGGTAACGCCGGATCTCGCGCAGCGCCACCGTGCCGGGCCGGTAGCGGTGCGGCTTCTTGACGCCGCCCGTGGCCGGCGCGCTCTTGCGGGCAGCCTTGGTGGCCAGCTGCTTGCGGGGCGCCTTGCCGCCCGTCGACTTCCGCGCCGTCTGCTTCGTGCGCGCCATCGCTGCCCACCGAGAATCCCGAGCCGCGCAGGGAACGGACACTGAGCGGGCAGCGGCCACGGGGGCCGCTATTTATGGGCAGCAGCGCGCTGTGATTGGCCCGCGCGCAGAGCCGGGCTGCCATTGGACAAGGGCCGAGTTTGAAAATCCCGCGCGGTGCGGGCGGTGGGGGCTGAAGGGGGAGGGGACAGGCGGGAGCCGCCATCGCCGCCGCTCCCCGCCCTCCCCCGTCCCGCCCCCCCCTCCCTGCCCGGAGCGGCCGCGCTCCCTCCTCTCTCATCCCTCAGCTCCGCCCGGCCGAGCGGCACTGACGGCGGCCCGGAGCGCTCGCACAGCTGCAGCTCGCAGCAGACGTGGAGTTTTCACTCTGTCTCTGCCGTGGGTTTCTCGCAGCCTTTGCTCGGGACATCCTAGATTTAAGCCCCTTTTAAAAGGCGTTTAACCAAATGCAGCCTTCCCTGCGCATCCCGAGCTACCTGAGGTTCGTTAAAGCGCTCATCCTCGCTTTTCTTTTTTTTTTTTTTTCCCTCAAGTCTCTTATATTTTCTTCTAATTTCATATTGTGTTGTCACTTACGGGTTTCTTAATTCTGCCGCGTTTCCACTGCACGGTGTTGTATTTTACTAATGCCTCCGACGTTAATAAAGTACACCACTTCGTTGTGAAATCTCTGGGACTAATAAAATTATGCTGTTCTCTATACCATAATGCACCTGCATTGTCTGTCGCTATTGGTTTCATTAAATACCGTCTTTAAATCATTACAGGTTAATCCCTAGTTTCCCGGTAAACAAGCCACTTTGGCTTGCGGCCAAGTCACTCCAGAATGACATCTCGTATTTAAAGGGGACAACAAACTGTCTTTGTGAATAACTAGTACGAATAAATAGTCTGAAATTAAGACAGAAACCTTTAATGGCTTTAAAACTCTTTAGGGGCTTAACATGCTTTTTATAGACCTGCGGGACCAACTGACAGAACAGAACAGACAAGACGACCCAAATTCTTCTACATACCTAAACAGGATAAACATTTTTCCCTCACCTTCTGACAGCGTGTTCTAGCCCAGTGACTAAAACAGTACAAGCACCACTCACCGATAAAAAACTGTGATCGACTCTTTTACTGAATATATGGGTGGCTCTGAAAAGAGCCTTTAGGTTGAAATTGACGATCGGAGGCGCCCTACTTGGAGCTGGTGTACTTGGTGACGGCCTTGGTGCCCTCGGACACGGCATGCTTGGCCAGCTCGCCGGGCAGCAGCAGGCGCACGGCCGTCTGGATCTCCCGCGAGGTGATGGTGGAGCGCTTGTTGTAGTGCGCCAGGCGCGAGGCCTCGCCCGCGATGCGCTCGAAGATGTCGTTGACGAAGGAGTTCATGATGCCCATGGCCTTGGACGAGATGCCCGTGTCGGGGTGCACCTGCTTCAGCACCTTGTACACGTAGATGGAGTAGCTCTCTTTCCTAGTCTTTCTACGCTTCTTGTCACCTTTCTTTTGAGTCTTGGTGACGGCTTTCTTAGAGCCTTTCTTGGGAGCGGGAGCGGATTTGGCTGGTTCCGGCATTTTACGGGTCTGTCTACACCTGGCTACCGCAGGAACGACGTAGGTACAAAACCAGAGCCACCCTTATTTATAGAGACGGTATGCAAATGAGATGACTCAACACTGTCCTTCGCTATTGGACAGCTCGGCTCAGTGACGTCAAATACAGTGCATCTTCCATTGGTTGACTTTCTCATCTGCATTCCCATTGGCTAAATTCACAATCCCTCTTTCCTCCAATCAGAAGTCCAAGCGAGCCTCAACAGGAAGGTATAAAAAGGCAGCGCTTAAGCTCCTTGTGCATTTTCTCATTTTCGCGGCGTTTTTTCTCTGCTCTCGCGTAGCTTTTCCGCGTACTCGGCTCTTTTTTCATTTAATCCAGCTCCGTGAGCCATGTCGGGTCGCGGGAAGCAGGGCGGCAAGGCGCGAGCCAAGGCCAAGTCGCGCTCGTCGCGGGCCGGGCTGCAGTTCCCCGTGGGCCGCGTGCACCGGCTGCTGCGCAAGGGCAACTACGCGGAGCGCGTGGGCGCGGGCGCGCCGGTGTACCTGGCGGCCGTGCTGGAGTACCTGACGGCCGAGATCCTGGAGCTGGCGGGCAACGCGGCCCGCGACAACAAGAAGACGCGCATCATCCCCCGCCACCTGCAGCTCGCCATCCGCAACGACGAGGAGCTCAACAAGCTGCTGGGCAAGGTGACGATCGCGCAGGGCGGCGTGCTGCCCAACATCCAGGCCGTGCTGCTGCCCAAGAAGACCGACAGCCACAAGGCCAAAGCCAAGTAAATCTCATCTGACTAACAACCCAAAGGCTCTTTTCAGAGCCACCCACATCTTCCTAGAAAGAGCAGGAACGCTTGACCCCAGGAATACACGCTGTGTTGATATATCTAAAAACTTGAAATCTTAAGAGGCGGTGCCTATAATGTTATGTATCTCTGGGCTCTGCCTTGGTGTTCTGTAGCTTCCTCCCTTTTTTCTTTATCCTAGAAGTTACTTATGTAAGCGTGCGTCAGTTAACCTTTTTGAAAAAAAAAATCAATAAAAGGCAGCGGTTGTCACGGATGAAATCGGTCACCGCTGCGTGGTTTGAGAGGAGATGTGGGCTCCGCAAGGCTGCGCTCGCTGCCTCCCAGCCGGTGGGTTCCGTGGGGGGCAGCGGCTCTCCCCGGGGCAGGAAGGGCGGGGCGGGCCGGGGCGGCCAATGGGGCCGGAGCGCGGGGCTTTCAAACCGCGGGGAGCGGGGCCCTGCCCTGCCCTGGGCCGGGCTGGAACGGGGGCTCCAGCGCCTCCTACGAAGCGGTTCCTGCCGCTTGCTGCTTTCTGTGCTTCTCTTTTCTCTTTTTTGCCGCTTAAACCTTTTAGGCTTTAATAAAACCGTAAGTACTTACCTTTGGCGTAGTCCAGGAGGGTTTCCAAAAGGTGGCATCAGGTATTTTGAATTGAGAGTTCATTATTGTGATGGGTGATGGTGACAGCTGCAGAGCTGGCTCGAGTGTGAGTTCGTGTAGGAAAGTCACATATGCCCGGGAAGGGAGTCAGGAGGTACTACTCTGGTACTGAACTGATGTTTTAATTCTTTCTCCTTCATCCTGGCCGCATGAGTGGCGTTTAAGAGTGCTCTTGGCGTTTTTCTGCAAAAGTTTCCTTTACTTATAAATTGTATTCTCCTGGATCCTGCTGCCTTTGCTTCTCTGAGCTCTTAAGCACCACTTTTTTGGCTTTGGTAGCCTTAGTTGTCATTTTTAGGGCCCTTGGTTGCTACGGCTGCCTGGGCCTGCTTGGCTGCGGGAGCCCCTGGCGCACCGAGAAGGGGGCAGGGCCTTGGCGATGTGGAAGCTGTGTTCTTTGGAGCTGCCAGCCTCTGCATCGCCCTTCTCGGGGTGCCAGGGGCTGGAAGATCCCGGTGACAGGCGAGGGATCGGGATTGGCAGGGAGGAGCTTCCGCGCCATTGGTGCCTGCGGGGCCGCGCTGCTGGGGACGGCCGCAGCTCCTCTCTCCCTCCTCTGAACAGGGTAATTTTGGGGGTTTTACCTTTGATTGTTTGGGGGGTTTTTTTGTTTTTAATTTTGTTCCCGCTGTAAATAACATGGCCTTCCCTCCTGTGTTAGAATAGGTGTAGATAAACGACGCTGTAGCTTGGTTTTCTTTCAGTAATGTTTTATGTGGAAAACTGCCCGAAGGGAAGGCAGGAATGCAGCGCCGGGAGCCTCCGAATGAGGCTGCCCAGGGGCTGGGGAGGGGGTTTTCTTTGTTCCTGAAATCCTCCCTTGAGAACTAAGGCGAGGAAAACTCTGATTTTCCTTTTCCCTTTTTTTTTTCCTTTTTTTTTTCTCCTTTTTTTTTTTTTCCCTCCGGTGTTGTGCCTCAGGAGGCGGAGGAGTGAGTCACTGGGGCGTTGTGTTAATGGAGAATGTTTTTCAGGCAGAGGGAGATAACGTGGGAGTGCCCGGCTGAAATCTCGCTTGGAAACAAGATAAGAATCGTGGGTGTGTTTCTAAGCGGTATATGATTCTTAAACAGTTTTCAAAGGTTCTGTTCTTTTCCTTTGCTTGGTGGTTTTTTTGGTTATTATTGTTTTGGGCTTTTTTTTCCGTTTTTTTTTTTTTTTTTGTGGGTTTTCTCCATGTTTGTTATTTTGGATTTTCCTTTTCTTTCCCAAAATAGACAGAAGACTTCCTCCCCCCCCCTCCTTTTTTTAAATAATCTCTGTTCTGCTGGAGAAATTGCATTAGATATTAATAATCTACCATTCAGAGCTGGACTTTGACACAGCAGGAACTGCAGGACTTTATTGGTAACCATTCTGAAATTTGATGCTAGAATTAGGTTTAAAACACTTCAGGGTTTTGGGTTTTTTTTTTTTTTTTGTTTGTTTCATAATTGCAATTTTGCTCTATTTTGCATAATTGGCAAAATAAGCTTCCATTGGTGTATATTTAGTAGAGAAGGAAGAGATTATGTGGGCCTGGAGAAGGGAGTTGATTTGTACAAGGTTCTGATTGGGCCATTTGAAAATCCTGAAACAGAAACCTCTCTCGGGTTTCATTTTTGCCCTTGAGCACAGGGTGTGAGGAGGGAGCACCTCTTTTCAAGAGCAATATTCATATTTCCTTCTCAGGCACTTCAGTGTTTATGTACTGCTTCTCTTGGAAATCGCGTGTTTTGGTTTTGTTTGGTTTATTTCTTATTTCCTCTCTCCCTCCCCCCCCCGCTGATGTTTTAAAAATAATTAGAAAAATGTATTTTAAAAGTTTTCAAATAAGATATGGGTAGGTTGTATTGTAGTGGGAAGTGTTTGTTTTGTTTTTTCTATCATGTTCCTCACTAGACACTCGTTAAGCTCAGCATTGTAATCCATTAAGTTCACGATTTTCTAGCCATGTTTCCTCCTTGAGACAGCTCATGTAATGAGCTGGCTTTCCTTATACAGAGATTTTAAAATATCGTGACATTATCTATGCCACCAACAGGATTTTCATGATGGGTTCAAGTATATTTTTGTTAGTAGAGGAGATTTGATGAGTCCTGTATGCTAACTCCTCTTTTTCTTCAGCTAAATTATGCCTGGAATGTTTTAATGCAATTGCTGCATATCTGAATTTCTCCTGGCCAGTCATTCACAGCTAATGAAGAAAGGCAATATGTTTTTCTACCTCGGGCAATTGCTTGTTATAAATGCACACATTTTCTGTCTGCATACCACAGTTAAATGAAAGACCATTTCAATATATAAAAGGTTTTTATATATTGAAATAGAAGAGAGAAATGTATTATATGACTTCTTTGAGTATGGGACAAATGAGGGTTGAAAGTGGCGTTTTTTTTAAAAGCACAATATTTTATTTCATTGCAGATGTGGAATTTCCCTTCCCAAATATAGTTTTGTCTATCCAGCCAGCCTAAATTCTCAAAAAGGAGGAAGGCCTTAGATTTAAGAACAGTGCATCACAGATGCTTCTGATCATGAAATAAACATTTAATATCATATGACCCTAATTTACTTTTGAACTTTAGGTCCACACAAAATATATCCTTATGCTGTAAAGTACTAACCATAACATAGGTAGGGCAATCTCTCTGATTGCTTGCTCCCATATAAATGTTATTTAACTTGTAATTATCCAATAGCTTCTTGTTTTTCCATAGAGCAGGGAGAGATAATGTGCAAGACAATAATAAAACAAAAAGAAAAAACCAAAATGAAACTATGCTCAGTTGCAGAAACTTTCCCGAAGGATGCTGAGAATCAAATTTTTAAAAAGTGATGTTATAAAAGAACATTTAGTATTAGGCTTTGTCTTAGTAACCACAGAGTGCCAGAAAAAGTCCTTGGATATTCGTTTCCTTCAAAAAATCTTATTCACATTGTTTTGGTCATGTTTTTCCGTTTGGTTTTTCATTTTTTTGTTTGGGTTTTTTAGTTTGTTTTATAAAAAGACTGTCTATGCTTGATGTTTGTCTAGAGACCTGATTGAGGACAGGATAGAAATACTGTTCCAACTGCCTTGGTAGTAAGCAGTCTTCCAAAGTCTTAGAGGAGGATCTGATTTTAATTTTGTTTGTTTGTTTCATGAGAATTTACTTCAGGCTAGAAATTTTATTGATAATGTAGGCAAGCTAGAGTGTTTACCTAGACCAAACGTGAATGGAATTAATTAATTACCTCATACCAATGCTATCCCCAGGATGCTCCAGGCTCTTCCTTGCAAAACTTAAATGAACATTTGCATCACATAGTCTATGCAACGGTTAAGCTTTTATAATTCTTTTATTAAATTGCTCTCAAATTCCTTCACTCAAATTTTTAGTTTCTTTAGTATCTTTCTGCAATACCAACATAAAATACAGTTGGAGCATCTTGCAAATCTGGTGTTATTCTATGTAAATAATTGGAATAATACCATTAGTAATTTACTTTTCTTAAACACTTAAGCCCAGACCTGCTTAGACACCAAAAGTACTTTATAAAGAATAAGTTACTGTTTATTTCTCTAAAACACACAGTACAAGATTAGACTATACTTTGGTAAACATGTAAAAAATTCGCTTTTCTCCATCCACACAATTTTGAAGGCACTGATGCTGACGCTCAGGAGGTTTGTGTCCAAGTGGAAGCCAACTGCAGCTCCTACAGCTGTAGATTTGCAATGGCAGCAAACTGTGTCTGCAGGTCACAGAAATACTTTGAGTCTGTTATGTTTGTGTGAATATAATATAATATAATATAATATAATATAATATATTGTATATTATATATATATGTATATCTATATAATATATAGATATCAGATATAATATATCTGATACCAACAGGACAGTGGATTGCCGTGAGCCCGACCCTTGTGTGCTTTCCCTTTGCCTCTGTGACACCCCTGTCGTTCCCGTGGCACAGCTCAGGGAAGGGGAGGCTCCATCGCTCTGGAGCGCTGCCCCTGGGCCGTATCCCGGCTCGGCTCGGCTCGGCTCGGCTCGGCTCGGCTGAGCTGAGCTGAGCTCGGCCCGGCGGGGAGCGGGCGCCGCAGGCACCACACGCCTGGGCTGCAGCAATTTCCAACCAATCCTGCCCGGGCAGCAGCTTCCCTCCCTCCCTTCCTCCTCCTCCTCCTCCTCCTCCCTCCCCCATCCCTTCCCCTCCATTCCCTGGCTCCCTTCCCTGCCCCCGAGTCCTTTTCCTTTCCCTAATCCGCAGCCGGTGACGGTGGATCCGCTGGAGCACACCGCGATGAGTGACGAGCATCTCGCCCTGCCTGCTGTGAAACCAGCCCGGGTTTTGAAATCTTCCAGTATTCCTTTCTTCAGCTGGTAATTTGTGTGTTTTGACTGCTGTTTTGTTATACCGTGGCTGCTGCCCGGCCTAAGGGGGAAAAAAACCCCAACAACCAAACAAAAACAAACAAATAAAACCTTAAACAACCCACCACAAAACCAAAACAACCCAAGGAGCATTTGGGATGTTCCAGCTTGCTCTGTTAGAAAATATTATTTTGGTTCTGCAGGCTTCAAAGCTGAGAGATCAATGGACCATCCTGCATGATAAAATACTTCTGTCAGGAGCTCCTGATCATTGCATCCTTCCCCTCTCCTTGCCCATTCCGTCCTGGAACACTCACTTCATGGCTGCAGGTACAGAACCAACCCTGCCACAGTAACAGGGCTGATGCAAACAAACCTTTTTTCCTCCTCAAGAGGCATCTCTGTGTATCACATCTTGGAGGGGTTTGATTGTTTCAGGCCTCTGCACTCTGCATACAAATGATGCCTCTTTTCTCAAATAGAAAACAAGTCCTCTTCCTGTAGAAGTTACAGGTTTTTCCTGTCATGGGATTCCTCTATGGCCTTCACAAGTATTTTCTGAGAGAATCATGAGAATACCAGCACAAACCAGGGTGCCAGCAACATGGAAGCCCAGGGAAAACACAAAAAACCAGTAGTTAAGAACTCGAATAGAAGCTTTTTGGAGGGTGAGTTTTTTGTTTGTTGGTTCGGTTTTGTGTTTTGTCCGGGGTTGGGAGGGAGGAAAGGGTAGAATCAGTTTTTTTGTTTGGGACTGGTGTTTTTGGGGAAGGGATTTGTTTTTGCTTTTGGTTTTTTACCTTACAGAAAAACCAAACTTGATCCTAAGGACATGCATGTAGTGAAATGGATCCATTTATGAACTATTTACCACTAGTGCTAAGGCTTGAGCAAGCAGCTGTGTAGTCCAGAATTAATTTCTGTGAGGAGAGAGAGGGCACCAATTTCTTCTTTCCGCACAACATCTTTCTCTCTTCTCTCTGATTTGAAAAAAGCATATAGAGTAAGGATCTATTTACTTTTAAAAACTGCCTAGGAAATTTAGACAGCATTTCTGATATGAGTAACCCTTTGGTTGTAACTAATTTTATGATTAGATTAGACTTCACTACATTTGATAGATTTAACCCCTGACCTCCTAGGTAGTAAAGGTAAGCAAGAACATATTCACTCAGTGGTCATTGATCTGAAGGTGTCCTAGTATGCTTAATAGAAAAGCCATTTTAAGCATTAAATCAGCTTTAACACTTTTCTCAGAAATTTCTTTGCCTCTTGCAATAGTTTATTTATTTAGAGGCCACGAATGTGCACACTGCTGGGTGGAACTATTTCACACAACGCTACAATGGCACAAGGATACAAAATCCTGTTTTATTCTCTTTTCCTTTTCTGGTGTTTCTAGACATTCAAGTAAATTTCATTGTAGTGGTTCTGAGCATTGAACACATTTGTTCAATTTATTTATGGTTTTCAAATGTGGGAAGATTTTTTTTATTATGTGCAGTAAAGGTGGAAAATGGTGGTGAGACAGTTCTGAAGAGTGAGTTGGGAATCAAGCACAAGGAGAGGACAGGCAGTGAAATTGGAAACCATAGTTGAAAAAAAGTAAATTAAAATTCTGAAGTCTATTGTTATTTAATGACACCCAAAACATCTAGAGAACCCAAGATATTAATGCTATACAGATCATGGCAAGTTCCCTGTTGCACATCAGGAAAACAAAGATTTATTTTATTCCTCACCAAAAGGATGGTTCGATTTGCCATTTGATCACCCAAACCATTATGATCCAGAAGTCCAAGTCCATGTCTATAGGCAGTGAAGTTCCTGTTAGTTTGTGATCCTGTATGTGTGTAGACTGCTGATTGCCAAAGGACCTTGTAGCCACAAGGAGTTCATACAGAATAGAATGAGCAGTGGATAGTGTTAGTAAGATCAAAACTTAATTACTAAACTTACACAGAAAAATTAACAAGAGTGAAAAATGTTATTGCCTTGTAATATGTAAGCACCGTAGGTAAACCCCACAAATATTATTTAAATGTAATTTTGAATGCTCTGTCAGAGATGGACCCCACTGTGGGTGGACAGGAGCTGCCATGGTCCGTGCTGGTGGATCATGGCAGGTAACTGTGGTACCTGAGGCACAGTGAGGAGGAAATCCTCTGTGCCCTGGACAGACAGACAGACAGACAGACAGACAGACCCACAGAGGCACTCAGTCCCTGACCCAGGCTCATCAGATTAGCCCAGGTGAATGAGAAGGAAAATTAGGACAGAGCTGACCGAGCTTCAGAGTCTGGCAGTAATTTAGGCACACTGAGGTGTGAAAGGTGCAATTTTCCTTTATTATATGGAGATAACCAGAGGGGCTGCGCAGGGATTGCCAGCTTGAAGTCTCCATGTCAGTAGGGCACACAAAGCTTTAATTTTGCTTGTGCTGCAGCTTTCAAAAATCTTTTCTTTTCCTCTCAGTGGAATTAGACAAGTTCTGCAATATCTAGTCTTGTTGATTATCACTCTCAGCAAAAATCCATCTCTATTTTTAGCTGGGCTTGTACATTTCAAATGAGAATGCTCTGGGATGTTCATCTCCCCAGGAAGATGATGCAAAAAAAGATTATTCCTTTCCCTCACAAATGTTTCATCTAAATAAAGTAGCACTACCATAAGCTTTTGCTTTAGGAGATGAACCAAATCTGTATCTCTGATTTCAATATTTCCATCAGGATACTTTTAGCTGATTTAAAAAACATACCACAGAGAGTTTCTAAGTTAATATTAATTCTCCTAAGGATGTAAAAATACATGTGCTGGCAGATCCACTGAGAGATCAGTGTCTCCTTCAGCTCAGCTAACAGCTTTCCTGAAAAGAAAAGCAGATCATTAAAGAGAAAACAAATTTGAAAATCACATTGTTTCAAAAGCCTCCTCAAGGGGATGGTTTTCTTTTGGGATGGACAGGAGTGTTGGGAGGAAAGTCAGGATGAGGGATTGAAAGCAGATGCAGAGGGGAAGAGAAGTGCTGAATTGCTGGCACTCCTAGAGTGAGCAAAGAAGTGGAGTCACTCTCTCGGTCATTCCTGCCATCCCCAGCCAGTCCTGCAACACTGGCCATTAAACATGAGACTGGCCATAAAGTAAAAGATGTCATATAGGAAATGAAGTGTTATTTCAGGATTCGGTGAATTCAGATTGCTTAGAACTCCTTTTTTCTTTTTCATAACGTTGAAATGTTTGAGTTCCTGTAAACAGGTTGTTTGCTCCTCCTTTTGGTTTAATTTTGTCTATCTTCAGAAGTGCCCAAATGCTTCAATAATATACACACTGTTGCTTTATCCCCACTGATGCTGGCAAGAAGTTTAAAAAAGTAATACACAAATAAAGCATGCTAAAATAAAACCAAGAAAATTAAGCTACATGGTGTGGGAAAAGATAAATTTGGGTAAGCATTACATGGACAACCTTGAAATATAGAGTATTTCCCTGAATAACCCAAGCACACTGTAATGCATGAATGTATTCTATGTAGTTTTATATTGCTGTCGTATCTACAAGGATTCTATGTAAAATTTGCCATAATAAAAATTTACTCTAAATACTCTGTGGAGTTTATTCTTTTGAAGCTAAAGTATTGCTTAGGAACAAATTAGACTGATACCTGTTGTAGTTCTTCATCTGAGTTTGTCTTAAGAATACTTAGAAAGTGAAGGACCCTGGATAATGATAAAGACTTGATTATTTAGGGTGGTCTAATACAGAGAAGATCAACAAAATATGACTTCAAAGTAAGCAAAGGCTAAATTTGATGGAAAAAATATTAACTGCACAAAGAGCACCACACAAAGAGATCTCAGGAACTAAAAAGCATCAAGAAATGGATTCTAAAAGAGATTGCAACTTTTTGACAAAATGCCAACTAACACTGGACAAGGGAGGTGAACCAGGCATTTTGCAAGGCAGAATAACTATGCTCATTAAGCCACATAAATAAAATTAAATTTTTTAATTCAATAATTTGCAAGAATATCAGCACCTATACATTTGAAATGAAATTAAAGAAAAGCTACAGAGAAGATGTACCAAAAAAATCTGATTACAAACCAAATGTGCCACATGAAAAGGGAAAAGTAATTCTTACAGGAGTCCTGAAGAGACCAAAATAGGTCATCTGAATGTAAATAAATAGAGAGAAAGGCACACTCACCACTGCCAAGGAAAAGGTATGTGATATCAAATACTGAGAGCAGTAATAGGCAGGGAAGAATATGTTTTATAGTTATACAGAAGTTTTACTGAGTTCTACCTATGTTGTAACCCATAAATGCAGTGACAGCAGGGGAAAGACTGCATATAAATATCTGGGGTTTTTTTTTCCTTGAGTAAGTGTAATGATAAATACTGTGCAAAGACAGTGATTCTAAATCTCTTGGTCTTGGCTGGGTTGGAGTTAATTTTCCTCACAGTGGTTTGCATGGGGCTATGTTTAGCATTTGTGCTGAGCGCCAGATTGATAATATAGTGATGTTTCTGTTGTTGCTGAGCAGGGCTCACACAGAGCCGAAGCCTTTTCTGGTTTTTGTGCTGCACAATGGGTGAGGAAGTTGGGGATGCCTGGGAGATTTTTAAGAAAATACAGCCAGGACAGGTGGCCCCAACTGCCCAAAGGGATATTCCAGACCTTGTCACCTGATGCTCAGTATATAAAGCTGGGAGGAGGAAGGGCAAGGCATTTGAAGTGATGGCATTTATCTTCCCAAATAAGCATTACAGTGATCAGTGCTCTCCCAGAGATGGCTGAACACCTGCCTGCCCATGGGAAGCGGTCAATTCATTTTTTGGTTTGGTTTTCTTGTGTGTGAGTGCAGCTTTTGCTTTCCCTATTAAACTGTCTTCATCTCAACCCATGAGTTATCTTGCTTTTCCCTTTTGATTCTCTCCTCAGTCCCACTGGTGGAGAAATGAGCAAATGCCTGCATGGCTCTTGGTTGCTTCCACGACAACTGGAAGAGTTTCATCTGTCCTACAACCATCATCAATGTGGAGATTCAAAGATAAATATGTGTTTCCTATACCTGTAGAACAAATAATTTCGTATTAATAGGTATAAACAGATGTAAACACTGCCTGGCTATCTGCAAATGAAAATACGTATCAGGGTGGTGGCCAAGCATAAACCTGTATTAAATAACATGCATACAAAAGATCTACAGAGAGAGAAAAGTAAATCTAAAAGTCCCCATTATCACCTCCCCTGAGAATAAGAACTTTTCAGAAAAGTGGTGAAAAAGGACAAACAAAAAAACCCAGTGATGGCTCAAATGTAAAAATGTGCAAAATTGCCAAGCAAAACCTTTTCACATTCAAGAAACATTGTATAGTAATAGGCATCCATTGGAAACAGGGAAAAGAAAGGGAGGATCAAACAAATTGAGAAATAGCTGACAAGCAAAAAACCCCCAAACCTGTGCACTGCGCACAGGCAAAATTAACCAGAGGATAACGCCTGCCAAGACAAATGGTATATAGCCACTGCATGGGATAGCATTATTTGACAATCCTTCCAGAACAAAGCAAAAATATCTCAAATATATATTCATAGTAAATTTAAATAATAACTTGGAAAAAGTAAAAGTAGTTGTGTACATGCAAAGCTTGAAGCCTTTTAGGAGTCATTTCAGCAGAATTGACTCACGCAGCTAACAGACAACCCAACAAAAAATAACACCTCCAGACCACTTTTTTTCTGTTCAAAAAGTAATAAATTGTAGAGAAGGAAATTAAAAATGTAATGTTTTATTATGTTTCAATAAAGAATAGGACCATAACAATTATCCAACACTTGCAACATCTTTAAAAGCACAGACATAATGCAGATTTTTTCATGCGTACATCAGTAAGAGATACAAATCAGTTCTTTCATTAGGACACCACTCCCATAAACACAGCAAAGCCACGTGATTATTTGATTATTAAGCCAGAGATGTGGGACAGACAAGGCTTCCCTACAAGGACCAAAAAAAAAAAAAAAACCCCAAAAAAAAGGTCCTACTCAAAGGGGAAAAAAAATAAAAATCGCAACACATTACAGCACATTACCCAACTTTCTTAACTTTCGGCAGAAAAGGGTTCATTTACGGTAGAACCGGGACTGCAGCGCCCACTCTGTCCCCTGCCGGGCCGGGCCCTTTGTCTGGCACAGCTCGCGGGCGGCGGCGCAGCGCGGGCGGGACGCGGCTCCGCCGCCCTTGGCCGGGCTGTGCCGCAGCCCCGCGGCCGGCGGGGCCCCGCTCCGTGCGGGCACCGAGAGCCCTCGGGCGGGGCCGGGCAGGCGGGCGGAGCGCGGCGCGCACGGGGAGAGCCCGGCCGGATCCGCTCCGGGCCCCGCCGGGTTCGGGCTCCGGGGGCGGGGCAGGGGCGGGGCCGGGAGAGATGGCGGCAAAGGCCCGGCCCGCGGGGGGAGGGGCGCGCACAGAGCCCGCCCCGGCCCGGCCCAGCGCAGTCCTCAAACAGGTCGGACCGACGCCCATATACAGCCGTGACGGGCTTTGATCCGCTTATTGCTCTCGCTGTTGTGATTGTGTGACCATGTCTGGCCGGGGCAAGGGCGGCAAGGGGCTCGGCAAGGGCGGCGCCAAGCGCCACCGCAAGGTGCTGCGCGACAATATCCAGGGCATCACCAAGCCGGCCATCCGCCGCCTGGCTCGGCGCGGCGGCGTCAAGCGCATCTCGGGGCTCATCTACGAGGAGACGCGCGGCGTGCTCAAGGTCTTCCTGGAGAACGTCATCCGCGACGCCGTCACCTACACGGAGCACGCCAAGAGGAAGACGGTCACGGCCATGGACGTGGTCTACGCCCTCAAGCGCCAGGGTCGTACCCTCTACGGCTTCGGCGGCTAAACTTGTTTCCTTTAATAGCTCGGCGCTTCTACAATACAAAGGCTCTTTTAAGAGCCACCCACAGATCTCAAAAAAGAGCTTTAAATCGCTTTTCTAGTAATTGTGTAGAATTTTTGGGGTTTGGAGGAAGGGGACAGGGACTTGTTCTTCTCAGGTTCCCCAAAGCCTATGCTGCTTGGTCCTACTTTTCTGCGGTTTAGAGGGCAAATTCTCGCAATCAAGTGAGCGGGACTATCCCGATTTACTCGGAAAACGAAACGAGGGCAATCGCTATACTGCTTTCACCGGGGGCTCTCCCTGCTGTAGGAAAATACCTTCTGCAACTTACATCCTTTTATTTCCCCCATTCCTCTTTCACACCCAGCACCACCCGCTAAACACAGACCCTCTCGCCACAGGACAAGGGAAGCGTCACACAGCCGAGAAAAAACAAAGCCGGGGGTAGGTCGGGGCCAGGCGCTGTTCCCATAGCCGCTGGCGCGGCACCGCTTTTACCGCCACAGCCTGCAAGGGGAAGGGAGGGAGCTCCTGAAATGGCGGCGCTCTTCTCTCTGCCATTCGGTGGGCGGGACGGAGCGGGAAGAAGAAACAGCCACGAGCACCCCTTGGCGCCCTGCGCATCAAAGACGGGGCTGTGAGCCCGTGATCTTAAAAAGCCCCCTCACCCGCCCCCTCCCCGCTCCTGAGGCTGCCCCTTCTCCGCCACCGCTCCCGCCTGCACCAGCACAGCACCGCCCCTCACACCCTCTCAGCCCCGGCGCCTTTAGACAATGGTGAGCCTCACTATGACCCAAACACACGGGGCACAAGGGGAGGGCACGGCTGGACACTGCGGAACGCTCCCACTCCCCCAGATATCCCTGAATCCCCACTACACCCTGGGCAATAGAAGTGCTCGGCACGGGCTGCCCCTGCCTGCACCGCAACGCAGAGACAACAGCTCTCTCCAGTGGCCGTGTGGTGGCTCTTAAAAGAGCCTTTCGGTTTGAGAGAGAAGGGCTGGCAGCTCAGGCGCGCTCTCCGCGGATGCGGCGGGCCAGCTGGATGTCCTTGGGCATGATGGTGACGCGCTTGGCGTGGATGGCGCACAGGTTGGTGTCCTCGAAGAGCCCCACCAGGTAGGCCTCGCTGGCCTCCTGCAGCGCCATGACGGCCGAGCTCTGGAAGCGCAGGTCGGTCTTGAAGTCCTGCGCGATCTCGCGCACCAGGCGCTGGAAGGGCAGCTTGCGGATCAGCAGCTCCGTGGACTTCTGGTAGCGCCGGATCTCGCGCAGCGCCACCGTGCCGGGCCGGTAGCGGTGCGGCTTCTTGACGCCGCCCGTGGCCGGCGCGCTCTTGCGGGCAGCCTTGGTGGCCAGCTGCTTGCGGGGCGCCTTGCCGCCCGTCGACTTCCGCGCCGTCTGCTTCGTGCGCGCCATCGCTGCCGACCGTACGCTGCACAACCAGAACAGCAGAGAATCCAACAATGACTGCAAGGAGCGCTCCCAGCTCGTTTTTATATCCGAGCGCTGCCTGTTGATTGGGCGATGGAAACAGCCGCGCTCAGGCGAAAGGTTTGAAAATCCCGCGTTAACCCCTTCCTGTCCTGAGCATTGCTCTTAAATACCTAACCCAGAACAGCCTTTTCCTTAGTCTTCCCTTTCTTCCGAGCCGGCATGGTTGCTTTTTAACGACTTGCTTTAATTAATTATATTACTCCGCCACTACAAGTGGGTGAAGATGAAAGACCTATATTCTAACAACTGCCAATAACTTGTTTGTAATCAGCTTTCCTTACCCATATTTTATTCTCTATTTAAACTGGTTGCTTATATTTTGTCATCCTGTACTCCTTTGCAAATAGTAACAAAGGAATCAGGTGCTTTGCATGCATTGCGAATCTAATACTTTCCTGGTGGAGTTTTTATTTTTTGTTCTGATTATTTTTTGCTTATTTGTTTGTAACTTGTTTTTTTAAATTTTTGTTTTGGGAGGTTTTTTCTGTTTCGTTTACTTGCTTATAAGTTTGTTTTGTTTGGTGTGTGGTTTGGGGGGATTGTAGTTCTCTTCAGGTAAAGATTTACAATCTTTTTTTAAAATACAAAACCGTAAGTACTATTCCGAAGAAAACTTTGGGAAAAACAAATAGTAGAAATAGACATAATGCAAGTATAACACTGATAAATGCTGATGCTTTTCTAACAAAAAGGAAACAGCACAAGATTAGATCCTAACCACTGAGGCTCGGAGTGGCTTCAGTTGTAACCCAATTAGATTCTCTGCTATCTGGCCAATCAAGGCGGGGGGGCGGGGCCGCCGTGCTCTATAAATGGGGAAGCAGGGAGCGATTTGTTACTGTTTCAGACCGATCCGTGCGAGGGGCAGCGATGGCGCGCACGAAGCAGACGGCGCGGAAGTCGACGGGCGGCAAGGCGCCCCGTAAGCAGCTGGCCACCAAGGCTGCCCGCAAGAGCGCGCCGGCCACGGGCGGCGTCAAGAAGCCGCACCGCTACCGGCCCGGCACGGTGGCGCTGCGCGAGATCCGGCGCTACCAGAAGTCCACGGAGCTGCTGATCCGCAAGCTGCCCTTCCAGCGCCTGGTGCGCGAGATCGCGCAGGACTTCAAGACCGACCTGCGCTTCCAGAGCTCGGCCGTCATGGCGCTGCAGGAGGCCAGCGAGGCCTACCTGGTGGGGCTCTTCGAGGACACCAACCTGTGCGCCATCCACGCCAAGCGCGTCACCATCATGCCCAAGGACATCCAGCTGGCTCGCCGCATCCGCGGAGAGCGCGCCTGAGCTGCCAGCCCTTCTCTCTCAAACCGAAAGGCTCTTTTAAGAGCCACCACACGGCCACTGGAGAGAGCTGTTGTCTCTGCGTTGCGGTGCAGGCAGGGGCAGCCCGTGCCGAGCACTTCTATTGCCCAGGGTGTAGTGGGGATTCAGGGATATCTGGGGGAGTGGGAGCGTTCCGCAGTGTCCAGCCGTGCCCTCCCCTTGTGCCCCGTGTGTTTGGGTCATAGTGAGGCTCACCATTGTCTAAAGGCGCCGGGGCTGAGAGGGTGTGAGGGGCGGTGCTGTGCTGGTGCAGGCGGGAGCGGTGGCGGAGAAGGGGCAGCCTCAGGAGCGGGGAGGGGGCGGGTGAGGGGGCTTTTTAAGATCACGGGCTCACAGCCCCGTCTTTGATGCGCAGGGCGCCAAGGGGTGCTCGTGGCTGTTTCTTCTTCCCGCTCCGTCCCGCCCACCGAATGGCAGAGAGAAGAGCGCCGCCATTTCAGGAGCTCCCTCCCTTCCCCTTGCAGGCTGTGGCGGTAAAAGCGGTGCCGCGCCAGCGGCTATAGGAACAGCGCCTGGCCCCGACCTACCCCCGGCTTTGTTTTTTCTCGGCTGTGTGACGCTTCCCTTGTCCTGTGGAGAGAGGGAGTGGGTTGAGGGCGTGGTGATCGGCGTGTAAGAGAATGGGGGAAATAAAAGGATGTAAGTTGCAGAGGGTATTTTCCTACAGCAGGGAGAGCCCCCAGTGAAAGCACTACACCCATCGCCCTCGCTTCGTTCCCCGAGTAAAGATCAGGATATCCCTGCCTACTCGAATATGAGATTTTCCCCCTAGACCGCAGAAAAGTAGGTTGAGGAATTGCGGGTATTAGGGAAACCGGGAAAAATTAAATCCCATCCCCCCAATTCCTCCCAACCCCAAAACTAACGTAATACGATTAAAGGCGCGGTTTAAAGCTCTTTTTCTGAGATTTGTGGGAGGCTCTTAAAAGAGCCTTTATGTTGTAAAAGCGCTGGGCTATTGCAGGAAACGAATTTAGCCGCCGAAGCCGTAGAGAGTGCGACCCTGGCGCTTGAGAGCGTAGACCACGTCCATGGCCGTGACCGTCTTCCTCTTGGCGTGCTCCGTGTAGGTGACGGCGTCGCGGATGACGTTCTCCAGGAAGACCTTGAGCACACCGCGCGTCTCCTCGTAGATGAGCCCCGAGATGCGCTTGACGCCGCCGCGCCGAGCCAGGCGGCGGATGGCCGGCTTGGTGATGCCCTGGATGTTGTCGCGCAGCACCTTGCGGTGGCGCTTGGCGCCGCCCTTGCCGAGCCCCTTGCCACCCTTGCCCCGGCCAGACATGATCACACGCTCACAACAGTGAGAGCAATGAAAGCTGAAAGACCCCGCGCGGCTGTATATGGGCGTCGGTCCGACCTGGTTGAGGACTGCAGGGAGAGGCGGGGTCTCCTGCCCAGTCTCCGCCCCGCGCCCTTCTCCTGCCCCCGCCCCGCGCGGCTCCGCTCGCGCCCCCCGCGAGACGCGGCCGCGGCGCTTTGTGGGCCGTGTTCCTCGGCCGCGCCCGGCTCCGCCTCTCCTGAGCGGGCCTGGCCTCGCCCCGTTCTTCCTGCGGCTCGGGAATCACGGAATATTTTGAGAAGGGAAGGGACGGGACCCACATGGATCATCCAGCCCGACTCTTAAGTTGCTAGCTAATACAGAGATTGAACGTACACTATTCGCTTTTAGCACGGGGCTCTAACGAGCCGAGTCAATGTCAGGCCGCACTTCATTGTCTCTGCCCGCCGGCAGGCCCCGCGTCCCTCTGCCGCTCTGCCGGCCCGCCGCGCCGTCCCCTGCGCTGCTGGCACTTCCCCGGCACCTCTGGGTCACCCTCAGCAGCAGGAGCGGGTCTGCCACCCCCGGCCCGCGTTTCGAGCTGCGGCGCCCCTTCCCCGTCCCTCCCCGCGGGTCTGCGGCAAAATCCGACCAATGCGGGGCCTCGCCCGGCGCTCCCGCCTCCCCCCGCCGCCCCTCCGCCTCCCGCTCGCGGGGAGCCCCACGGAGCCGCCTTTCCTTTTGTTCGGGTCCGCCATGGCGGCTTCTCGGTTGTTTTGTCTCCGCGGCCGCTCCCACAGCCGCCCCCTGCTCCGTGCGGGGCGGGGAGAGCCGGGAGCGAGCCCCGGCCGGCCGGGGAGGAAGGGTCAGCCAGGGCGGGCAGCGGGAGCGTTTGGAGCACGGATTCCCTGGAGGCAGCTCGGAGGGGCTGTTTGAGGGAGGGACCGTCCCTCCTGCCCGGCCCAGCCCCGCATTGCTGGCCGCAGGCTCCGAGCCCGCTTCCGGCAGCCGCCGGCCTCGGAAAAGAGCATCCGCTGCCGGGCACCGGGACTCCGCAAACGAAAGAAAGCAGTTCGGACATCACAAACAACTGTCTGTATGACTTCTGAAGGATGAGCACTAGCCAAGCAATTTTAATTTCAATGTGGAATCCAGAATTTTTTTTTTCCACGTGTTTCACGCTTTTGCAGAAAACACGTCATGCATGCTGCTGACTGGACGTTGGACTGTATTTGTGAAGTGAATTAATAAATACTGAGAGAGCTATGAGATTGTATTTCTAAATTAAATATTAAGATTTAAAATATTACAGTAACGAGACTGTATTTCTAAATTAAATCTTTTAAGATTTTAAATATTACTCACACAGAACAGATATGCCTAAGGTGCTTTTCCAATTCTTACATTTTTAGTATTTTATATCCTTTAAACATGCCTACTACTATAAAATTTTTCATATCCTTTAAAAATGGTGCAGGTATTTATTTAAGTTTATTCCATAATCTAATGTAGAGAACCTCAGCAACATCTCCAAAATATTTCTGGGAATAAAATATTCTCTAAATTCAGGGGGAAAATGCAATTGACATAGACATGCTTTCAGTTGCAGGTGACAAAAAGGTGCAAATATTTTTATAAATATTACTGTGAATTCCTTCTTCTTTCAAATTTAAAGAATTGCTACAGTATTAGGAGGAAAATATATCTTTAATTTAGATTAGGTCTGCTTTTTTGACTGAACAGAATGAAGTTAGACCCTTTATAGACTAACTGGGAGGTCTGTCAGTAGTGGCGCTGCCAGGCTGGTGCCCAACATTCTTGTTTTGCTCCACAAAGTCTGCTTTGTTCTTCATATCTGAAAATCTGTGTCTAGCTATGTTTCCTGAGGCAGTTAGAAACAGCTTTCTGATTACTTAAGAAACCTGAAAGAAATTATGCAAAACCTTTTGGTATGTCAAAATAATAATTTATTCCTAAGGCTTCCTAAATGCAGAGCGAGGATCCTAGCATAACTTTTCCTTCCAGCAGCATAACCACTGCAAGGCTTGGAAAATCCCCTTTGATTTCTGCCAGAGATGGGTGATGGAGAGGCTGAGACCAGCAGCCCAAAGTAAATAAAACAGCTGCAAAGCCCTTTCCTCAGTAAGTGTAGCACATTAGGTACAATTTAACATCATCCCTTCTGGAAGGCTGCCTTGCCTGTGTGTTGCTGCAAGTGCACCCAGACACATTTCACAGGTGTGGCTGTTAGGGATAAATTCAGTTCTTTTATGGATCAGAACATTTTCTTAGGCAAAAATAATTTTGAAAGAGAAAAAAGAATTTTTTGCTGCTCAGTAAAATCCCTAATAAAGTTATTGCTACTGTTGATTTGAGATAATTTATTTTTTTAATCAATGTTTAGTGTCCAATTCACATGTTATAGATATTACATTTTCCTCATGAATTTGGGCACATGGCACCAGGGGTTAAATGAGAAAGGAAACCTTTGCAAAACTCAGCTTGGTTAAAAAAATTAAAAATCTGTAGCTTTTCAAGTGTGTGCATTAATTAGGACAGTTGCCCTAGCTCCTCATCAAAATATAATGAGGAAATTGCATTTGTTTATTACAATAAGGCAACATCTCACAATGACTGCACAAGAGGGTACATAATTATTTAAAAAAGTCTTTGCGTCAGTGGATTATAACCAACTTCAAGGCTGCTCATAATTTTCTTGAGAGATTAAGTGGCAATTTAAATCCATATCTGTATCTGCTGCAACTGCCATAATAGGTGCAATATTATGCACACTAAAGTGATGGAAGAGCTGCTCAATAGGTGCATTTTTCCTAGAATTGCAAGCAATATAGATGAAAAGGGCTAGAAAAGCTCTATGAATATTTAACCATGCAGTTTTAAGTCTTTTGATACAGACTGACATCACTGAGTTATCCCCAAGCATAACTGTGATCTATAGTATTTAAGTAACCTTGGTTGCAGATTCAGATCTTTATTTTTGTCACAGATTCTTTAGAATGTGAAGGTGCATTGCAACCCAGTGACACAGCTAAGGCACCATGTGATATGGATTTCCTCTTTCCTACTGCTTATTGCATATCCAAATGAAATGAATTAATTTATTTTAGCTTGCTTAGCTGCATTCTTTCATCCACTGGAATTTACCTGAAAGCTATAACACCAGGAGATTTTCCAGCTCTGCTACCATTTAATCCATCTCATTTACTGGATTTTTACATTGCCTGAAAGCTGTCTTTAACACCAGATTTCCCAGCTCTCCTACCATTTAATCCATCTCGTTTAACGGATTTTTACACTGGAGACCTCATCACTGGTGAAGGCACTGCTGGCAAAGACAAATCCGGGGAGTGTTCAGGGCTGGATCTGAGCATCACAGAGGATGAAACTCCAGGTACTGAGGTGAGAAGACAAATGAGTGCAATGAGTGTTTGGAATGAAATTCTGAAGCATATAATGAATTCCTGGTCAGACAACAGTAAGAATTTGGAGGGATGCACTGGGCTTAGCTCCACACTCAAAGGATGGGGCCCTCTCTTGTGCTGCCAGCTCTGACCTCCACATACAGGAGTTTGTCCACAGAGAAAACCAGCTCATACCTCTACCCCACAGCCTTTTTTCTGGAATCTCAGTGCTTTGACCTAGAGATACACACTTGTGGCCCAAAAGCCAATCCTAACGAGGGCTGCAACAGAAGCAGCCTGAGCTGAAGGTGGAAGCAGGTGATTCTCCCATTCCACTCAGCCCTCCTGAGCCCCCAGCTGGAGTGCTGCACCAGCTCTGTGATCCTCTGGCAGAGGAAAGATAGGAATCTGTCAGAGCAGGTCCAGAGAGGGCCACAGAAATTATCAGAGGGCTAAATCTTGTCTGCCATGAAGAGTGACTGAGAGATCTGTGCTTGTTTGGCCAGGGAAAAGCTGGTTCTGAGGAAATCCTGCAGCAGTCTTTCAATACAGAAAGGCTTCTTTTCAGGCCTGTAGGGACAGGAGGAAGGACACTGATTTTAAACTGAAAGAGGTCACATTTAGAGTGCACATAAGTAAGGATTTTTTTTCAAGGAGGCTTGTGTGACACTGAACAAGGATGTCCAGGGAAAATGGGGATGCTCCATCCCTAGAGGATGCCATCCCCAGAGTCAGGCAGGATGGGGCTTTGAATAGCATGGGCTGGTGAAAGGTGACCCTGCCCACAAGCAGGGTTTGGGTGAGATAACCTTTAATGGTCCCTTCCAACCCAAACCACTCTGGGATTGAAATTTTCTGACAAACATGTGGGCAGAAATATCTTCTGGAAACTAAGTATAGAAGGCTCATGTTAAAATGAAATTTTAATTACCATTGCAGTTTTTAAAGAACAGAAGTGTAAGGGCCAGGAGATATTTAGCTGTAGCAAATAGTAAATAAAACAGCATAACAAAACTACTACAACCCTAAACGTGTCCACTTAACACCAAAACCTTTTACCACAGATACCATCTGTGGATACCAGATTAGTCTGATGCTCCAGCAGCTCTCTTATTTATGTTTCTCTCCACAAAGGATCCCTGATGCCCTGCTTTGGCCATGGCACAATGCTGCCTGAAACACCTCTCAGCTGCAGCTTGAGGAGGCACAGTGGCAGAATTGCCTTCCCCCAAGCCCAGGGCACTCCTCCTCCTCTCCAGGGGATGGGAAGGGCAGAGGTGCAGCAAAGATGAGGGCAAATCACCTCAGTGCAGTGTGCTGCATACAGACCATCAGAGGGGGCTGCTGGGAATGTCCTGGCAAGAGGAATCAGCCAGTTTTCCTCATAATTTATAAAAATGAATTTATGAAAATATTTACGGTTGTGCTCAGGGGTGATATTTGTGCCAACAATATAGAAAACTCAGTATTGCCCACTGTTAATTGATGCAACAAGAGTAGCAGCAATGAACAGCGAATTTATGAGTAGAAAGTTTGAAAATACCTCTTAAAATGGGAGCATACTACCACTATAAGATTCTCCTGAATGGAAGTGTTACACTGTTTCTTTAGATTGCACATCTGATTAAGTAGAGATGTAGATCAAATGCCATCTTTGCTAAGGCATTCCTCATTTTATATTACATATATTTAACATATATGTTACAATACATTACTTATATTTAACATATAGGGAACAACATGTATTTACATATAATAAACATACATGTAACATATTTATATATAGGAAATACATATATTAAACATATAGGGAACTTGGCATCTTGCAAAGAACAAAGGCCTTCAACAGGAATGAAGAAAGCCTTTTTTCACGGTTAGATGTATCTACGTCTGGGCTTTAGGATGGTCTCCTATTTATCTTCATGCTGCACAGCTTTTGCCACTCCCACCCGTGCTGTAGCCACCGTCCTGTGTTCTACACCCTAAGCAAGCTGTGCAACCATGAAAGGCGAGGGGAATAATAAAGTTCTTTACTGAATGTAACAATGAGCAAATGAAACAATTACAAAAATACTAACATGGTTTTAGAAACACGGCTTAAAAGGCAAATGTATCAACCCTCTTCAGTAGAAACGAAGTTTTAAAAAATCGAAACACAAGTTCGTTTGAGTTTAATTTAGTACTAATAAAGACTCAGCACCAGAGCACCTTTTTTAAGAAAGCAACACAACTCTTTTCTGAGTACGTAGGTGGCTCTGAAAAGAGCCTTTTGTTTAAAATGTTATGTCGTGCAAAGTCTGAGTGGCTTTGCTCGCCAAATTTACTTGCTCTTGGCTTTATGGCTCTCCGTCTTCTTGGGCAGCAGCACGGCCTGGATGTTGGGCAGCACGCCGCCCTGCGCGATCGTCACCTTGCCCAGCAGCTTGTTGAGCTCCTCGTCGTTGCGGATGGCGAGCTGCAGGTGGCGGGGGATGATGCGCGTCTTCTTGTTGTCACGGGCCGCGTTGCCCGCTAGCTCCAGGATCTCGGCCGTCAGGTACTCCAGCACGGCCGCCATGTAGACGGGAGCTCCAGCGCCCACCCGCTCCGCGTAGTTACCTTTCCGGAGAAGCCGATGGACACGGCCCACGGGGAACTGCAGCCCGGCCCGCGACGAGCGCGACTTAGCCTTGGCTCGGACCTTGCCTCCCTGTTTGCCGCGGCCAGACATGGTGGCTGGAAGCGCTGTCGAGCGAGGCTGGGCACGGAGGAAACCAGGACAATCCTCCTGACGCAACCGCCGCGGCCCTTTTATCCCCTCCCTGGGCGGGACGCGACCGCGGCCATTGGCTGGAGCCGGGCACCTCCGAAAGAACCAATCAGCGGACGGATCCTGCTAGGACCAATCGGCTGCAGGGACACGCTCTGCACGGCAAGGTCCAATCGCATTGCGCGGTGCTGATACCGGATATTTGCATGCACGTCTGTATAAATAACGGGCGCTGCGGCCATTTTGTATGCTGAGCTTCCCCGAGGTAGAGCAGCGCTGCTAAAATGCCCGAGCCGGCCAAGTCCGCCCCCGCGCCCAAGAAGGGCTCCAAGAAGGCGGTCACTAAGACGCAGAAGAAGGGCGACAAGAAGCGCAAGAAGAGCCGTAAGGAGAGCTACTCCATCTACGTATACAAGGTGCTGAAGCAGGTGCACCCCGACACGGGCATCTCGTCCAAGGCCATGGGCATCATGAACTCCTTCGTCAACGACATCTTCGAGCGCATCGCGGGCGAGGCCTCACGCCTGGCGCACTACAACAAGCGCTCCACCATCACCTCGCGGGAGATCCAGACGGCCGTGCGCCTGCTGCTGCCCGGCGAGCTGGCCAAGCACGCCGTGTCCGAGGGCACCAAGGCTGTCACCAAGTACACCAGCTCCAAGTAGGGCGCCTCGGACCGTCACTCTCAACCCAAAGGCTCTTTTAAGAGCCACCCACGTACTCCGTAAAAGAGCTTTAACACACTAGTGCCTTAGTCTTATTGGGTATTGAAATCTTAACTTAAAAAAAAAAAAAAGGTAGATATAATTTTAAGCCAACATTTATTCAGCTACTTAATCTTGCAACAGTAATTACGAAGTCCTTGAATTGATTTCAAATTGGAGGTAATTTAAATGTACTCTTCTTAAAGGTAAGCGTTTAAACACTTTCAATAAATGGAAACAGTATTTTTTTACAGAAAAAATAAAGAGACAATACTTTATAATTTGTTGTATCCAAATTAAAAGTTTCACAGTTAAATTAGCTAACATACTTCACGAAGGTAAAAACAATGTTTATAACTTTTATGGAAGGCGGAGGGAGAAATACTCGGCCCTCTTTACACTTTGTTTTAGAATTTTCTTATGCTGAAATATTTTGCTTTGTGTATGACGGCAAGGACTACAGGGCTGGGGGTAGGGAGAGCCCCCCTGAAATGGGGCAGACGCTTTAGACGGCTGCGATCTCCCGGAACTCGGGCCCCGGTAGCAGGGGTGGGCTCTGGATGGGGAGGGGGGCACGGATCGCTGCCCGCGCTTGCTCCCTTCCCCCCCCCCCCCCCCCCCCCCACATCCCCTCCCCCTTCCCCAGCAGCGCGGGCTTTTCCAAATTTCCACGCGGGCCAATGAGCGGCTGCGGCTCCTCCCAGCAGCCAATCACAGGCGGCCCCGGGGTTGCGCAGGGCCGCGCGCAGCCGCTCCGCCCCCCGCCCGCGGCGCCGCTGCCCGGCCCGGCCGAGCCGAGCTGAGCCGAGTCCCGCCGCCGGCCCGGCAGGGAGAGGGCCGGGATCGCTGCCGGCTCCATCCCGCCCCCCGCCCCGGCAGGCGCCTCCTCGGGAAAGTAGGTCGGTGAAATCACGCAGAAATCAAGACCTGCCCCAGGCCGGCGCTGGCAAGCGGAAAGGTCACTGCCACGGAAGCGGAGGAGCCGTGCTGACAGCAGTTCCCGGCTGCGGTCACTAAGAGGTGTGGCGGTCGCATCCGTGCTGTTAGGAATCGCGCTGATTTAGAGCAACGAAAGGAACCTCCACGCCCCAGAAAGGTACCCGCCCTTAGCAGTCCCTTTAACATAAACACCCACTTGCGGTGCTCCAAAAAAAAAAAAAAAAGAGAAAAAGAAAAAAAAAAAAAAAAAAAAAGAGAAAAAGCAGCCTTTAGAAAGCGTTTTGGCCGGGAATGTAAACTTTTATTTTTCCAAGTCTTAGTGTAAAACCAGTCCGTAAGTTTAGCGTCCCATCCACTCCACAGACGAACGTCCCACACGGATAGTGGCGAATAGTTGGCTCTGCTGCAGGCACGGAGCTCAGTGATGGAGTGTATCAGCCCTTTTGGGGACAATAGTGGGTGGCTCTTAAAAGAGCCGTTGGGTTTAAAAGTATTTCCACTTCAACACTTCATTTCTTCGGCGCTGCCTTCTTCGCCTTGGCTGCTTTCGGCTTGGCCGCCTTGGGCTTGGCTGCTTTGGGCTTCACCGCTTTCGCCTTAGCCGGGCTCTTGGCTGCTGCCGCCGCTTTTTTGGGCTTGGCAGCCTTTGTCGCCTTCTTGGGGCTCTTCGCTGCTTTCTTGGCCGCTGCGGCCGCCGGCTTCTTGGCTTTCTTGGGGCTCTTCTTCACCGCCGCCGCTTTCTTGGGCTTCTTGGCGGCGCTGGCGGGCTTCTTGGCCGCCGGCTTCTTGGGCTTCGCCGCAGCTGCTCTCTTCTTGGGGGCTTTCTCCTTCACTTCCCCGGGTTTCTTGCTGAGGCGGAAGGAGCCGGAGGCGCCGGTGCCCTTGGTCTGCACCAGGGTGCCCTTGCTGACGAGGCTCTTGAGCCCCAACTTGATGCGGCTGTTGTTCTTCTCCACATCGTAGCCGCCGGCGGCCAGCGCCTTCTTGAGCGCGGCGAGCGAGAGCCCCTTGCGCTCCTTGGAGGCGGACACGGCCTTGGTGATCAGCTCGGTGACGCTGGGCCCCGCGGGCTTGCGGGCCTTGGAGCCGCTCGCCGCCTTCTTCGGCTTCTTGGCGGCGGCCTTGGCGGCGGGGGCCGCGACGGCGGGAGCGGCGGCGGGAGCGGTCTCCGACATCGCTGCAGAGACTTCTTCTTAATCAAAAGAAAGTAATTGGGCTACAGTAACCCCGATGCCTGAATTTATAGCGAAGCGGTGATCTGTGATTGGTGCTTTGCAGAGCCCGCCTAACTGTTAGCCAGGAAGAGCTTTTCCTCCTCCGAGTCTGTGTTTCTTCGGAGTTATAAATTCATATTTTTCGTAAAACGAGTGGCGCAAAATCACCCCAGTTTCTTCGGAGAGTGAAGAGAAGACGGTGGACTTTCATTCGGGCAAGTTTCTTGCCGTTTGGACCGCAGATGGGAGAGAAAAGCCGTTTTAAACCCCGCGTTGTGAAGCCAGAAAGACCCCGGGAACGGCAAACTTTTGTTTTTCCTTCTAAATTAAAATAAAACACGTAGATAAAAAGTCTCCCCCGTAATGCAGGCTTACTCTTTGGGGGGTTTTCTTCAGATTAGGACAGAAACCGAGTGAGCAGCTTGAGTATTTTTGTCGTAAATTGATTTCAAAGACAAGGAAGTAACACAATTTCATGGCTAAGCTTTGAATATGGATAAAGATTCGGCTCTCTTAACCATATCTTTAACTATTAAGGACACGGTATTTCAACATATTTTCTTGTTTGGGGAAAGGAGGAGACCTTCAGAGGAATATATTTACTGTTGAAAAGTGTTTGGAACTTGCCAGGGCTACGCTTTTTGTTGTTGGGTTTTTTTTTTTTTTGTGTTGTTTTGTTTTGTTTTTTTGTCTGGTGCTTTATAAGTGGTTAGAAAGATTTTGATATTTTTATGAATAGTCTGTCTGTAAAATGAAGCTCTTAATGCCTAGTTGATGCCTAGAAATCCCAGAAAAACGGGTAGTTTAACACTTTCTCTGTTACAATAGTGGATGCTCTTCTTTATGACTTACAAACATCAGAGGCAGACTTGGGGAGGAAAACTGTCTAACAGATATAGATACACTAATATGTATTATATGCTATTTAAACAATTATGGAGCCAGCTGAAGCATCACTTATCACCCAAAAAATTAAATACTGTGGAAATCTGGCCTTCATGAATAGAATGCTTCAGTTTCAGTATAACTTACAAATATTTGGACACTGATTGTTGTGGTTTTGTGGGGTTTTTTGTTTGTTTTGTTTTTGTTTTTGTTTTTTTTTCATAGGTTTCATATTCCTCCAATTCTTTTCTTTAAAGGAAAAGGAAAAAAACTCCCTATTGAGGTTTCCATCTCAAGCCTAAGAGTACTGAAATAATTTTCAGACAATCCTCATAAATCAGAATCAGTTTTAATTATCATAATCCTTCTTAATTATCGAGTTTCATTAAGTGACCATAGAAATTAATTAAAACTTTTAAGGATAGCAATTAATTGTTTTGGCTAATTTTTTATTAAGTTAGAAGATAAAAGCCTCAATTGGTTTCTAATTAAAAAAGCAGCCAGAATTTTTTCCCATTAGTTTAAATGAACAAGTTAAGATCAAACTTAATATTTTACCACATTGTACTTTGTAAAAAATTGTCATGCAAAATGTCAGTAGCTTATTTCAATAAAATAACATCTTTTCTAGCCTGGATAAATTGAGATTCAAGATGACATGAGGTATGTTACGAAGGGGCCTGACATGCATTTTGATACATTGAATGCTGAAGACACAAAGTTATACTTGATAGCAAGAAGTTTTAATTTAAATGAGACAGATGAAAAGGATAATGATACAGTAGATACATTAAAATTACAAGTCAAAACAACAAACTATGGTGCTTCCATATTCACTTCTTTTTCTACTTTCATTTTGTTGCGCTTGCATGAAGGTGAGATAAATACTCGGAAGGAGGGGAATGGTAAGGGGACATTGTCAAAAATTAATCTTGTCAGTACTGCACAGTAAAAAACTGACTGAAAGGGATTTTGAGGTGGGCTCTGAGATCTGCCATGCCTCTTGTGAACGTGACATTGGTCCCACAGCAACAACCAGACCGAGTCCACAGGAGATTCTGAAAGTTCAGCGTGGCAAGTTGTGTGAGCAGCGTGAACACATTGGAGAGGTAAAAAAGTGTTTGGTTAGGTAGGATGAGGGCATTGCGCACATTTTCCAGTCTAGATGAACAAAGATAAAGCAGAATCTGACTGTAAGTGATACAAGGGGAGCGGGGAGTGTTGTCATCTCTCCGGGTCTGTTTAACGTGGTGCACATTCTTCAGAGAATAAAGGCTGCACGACGATTAATGTGCTTTAATCCCTGCAGCTTTGACGGCTGGGTGTTAGAGCTCCCTGACTGCTTTATTACACTTGAAACTGGCCAGGAACCTGGGAGGGACAGGGAGCGGACAACAGCTGCTCCTACAGGAATGCAGCTGCAGCCCCAGGGGTGCATCCTCCTTGCACCTCCCTCGCATTCTCACCTTTGAGCTCCAGGCTCCCTGTTAGTAAAGCTGTTCCCAGCCCACCAGGAGAGGAGAGGAGAGGTTTCCTTCCCTTCCCCCATAAACAGACCGGAGGTTAGAGATAAAGACAAGAAAGAAAGAAAGTGGTGGGAGATCTTAAACCTTCCTCACTGAGCAGCGCAGGCATTAGAATTCCACCTGCACCAGGTAAGGATTGCTCTGATAAATTTATCTACTCTTTAAAATTTATCTACTCTGTGATAAATTTCAAAGGCACAGGAACGTTTCTGGGTGGTTTAGGGGTTTCTTTGTTTGGTTCCTTCTGTTCTGTTTTTGTAAGGAAAGCATAGGAAGAGGATTGTAAAGGTTGTCATGTAAAGTATTTAAAGGGTAGAATGTAGGACTTCTCTCACTTTTGGTTCTGGGTGCATCCCTGTAAATCCTTCGTGTTCCTTGCTCCCTGTTTGGAGTTGCACTTCTGGAGTCCTTTGCTTTTTCCTAGTAGCCTGACATTGGAACATTGGAAGTCTTGGCAGCTGGCCTCCGGCATTGTCTGTCAGCATCCTTTATTGTATCTTCTCCCTAGCCATCACACTGGCTCTTATCTGCAGAGAATTATCCCTGGCCTACTTCTGAGAGGACAAAATGTTCCTGGTCTCACCATCCATTTCTGGAGAAGGCAATTTTATTTTCTCTTTTCTCTCTCTGTCTCTCTCTTTTTTTTTTTTTTTTTTTTTTGTGTGTATGTTAATAAAGAGAGGGGATTTAAAAATATGAAGTGGTGTGAGAAGGGGAAGTTTTTTAGGGGTTATTCCTGCACTCTGGGCCAAGCAACGACATTTTCTGCTTAATTGGGTTAAACAAACTTGTCAATTGCTTTGAGCAATTTTCAAGTTTGCACTGCTGGAAATGGCTGTTAAATGCAACTCTGAACCACAATGAAAATTCTCATATTTTAGAGACTGATCATTACAAACATTGACATTTGACAACTGACAATGCCTTGGGTGTTTTACTGATAAGAGGAAAAAGAAAGCAAAGCAAGCATCTGAGCACATAATTTATCAAATCAGTGGTAGATTAGGGAACAGTTTTTTAAACAGACAGAGAAATTTTCTTTGTGTGGAACAAAATTACTTGAAAATAAAGAAAGTTTTGAGAGTGAGCTGGTAATAAAAATAATTTCCATTTTCCATGTGAAAAGATGATATTTAAATGTGACTCATTTAATAATTAATGAGTCACAGCAAACATTTTCATTATTAAACAGCAAACATTTTTCAGTATTCTCCCTGGTTTCCTTTCCAAGCATCCTGTACAATTGTTGTCTCAGTTTATCTCTTACCAAGGAACTCAAGCAATTTTTTTTTCCCTCTTTAAATGTGCACCCAAACAAAACACGGCCTCATTCCCTTGCACCGTCACACTCATGCCCAGATTTTCTTGCTCAGCTGTGCAGGTTTCAGGGGAACCTACAAAATGACAAAGCGCTTTCTAATGCAGGGGTCTTCCAAACAAAAATCATTCATATATAATGTAAGAATTCCTGAGACTGTATAGTAGACAAAAAACTTATTTTCAAGAGAGAAGCTTCTCAAGGAGGAAAAACATTAGACAAATAAAGGCAAATAAGACATTCAGACTGCAGGAGGAGAGCAATCCAGATAAGCTGATTAGACAAATTTAGCTGAAAGCCTGCACTCACTTAATTACAATTACTACAGTTAGGAGAGTGAAGATACAGAGAAATTGACAACTTTTAACTGAAGCATGTTGTCTTCTTTATAAATAGTAATTTTGCAGTTACTCAAGTAATCACTCTCAATATTATTAATAAAAACACCATAACAAGATCAAAAGACATTAGTCAGGTTTCTGCCATGCTGAAAATATATTGACAATACTGATTCAGCAACTGCAAAGTTTATATGTAGGGAAGATCAAGATTCAAGTTGTCAAAGGTTTTCAGTAGTAAAGAAGCCTACATCCTTTTAGTTATATTTAACCCAAACTAACAAAAAGATATGGATGGGTACTTCAGTATCAGGACAATCACATCTCCGAAAAAAATATCTCATCTTTTAATCTAACATCTGATGCAGTAGGGCCTGGCCATGCTCAAAGCAGGATCAGCTAGAGCAGGGGGACACTAAATCCTCTATGGGGAGCATGCTCCAAAAATTTATTTCTTGCATTTAAATAAAATTTCCTGTGTTTCAGTTTGTGCCCATTGCCTCCTTTCGTGGGCAGCACTAAGAAAACTGGATACTTGTGGAGGCCAAGTATACATTAACCCTTAATGACACTCCAACAACATTTTACATTTTGGTAGTTCAATTCAAAAATTAGAATTTACAGTACTCAAAGCAGATGTAAAGGAAGAAATGGAAACCATGCTTAATAGGCTTTTTCCAAAAACCACTCAACCTCTCACACAGTCCTTAGTTTCAAGGCTTGTCAAGATGAGTTTGGGCAACTCTGATTTGGCTTGGTGCTCATACTGTATGTGCCTGAAGGATTTGTTAAGGCCAGTTAGAGTCCCAGCAAAACTTAAATTCCTACAGTCTGGAGTGATCAAAAAGTGACTGACTGATCAAAGAAGTGACTCCTCTGCCATAACTGCTAAATGTTTGCCAGCCAGCAAAAAAGGGCTGTGCATTTTAATGAATAACCTCCCAAATCTTCTCTTTCCCCCCCATATAATGAGAGCTTAAAGCAGTAAAATATTCCTCCTGAAAGCTTCCGAAAGCCTTTGGTTTAGAGATCCTCTTCTAACCAAATTTTGCTTCTCTCCATCCATCCATGGGACTGAGAATTATTGCTAGTAGTAGTAACAGTGTTGTTAAGCTTAGGAACCTCAGTAAAGAGCAGGATTCTCTGTTACCCTGCTCCACCGACCAACTAACTTAGTATGGATTTCAGCTGAAGAAAAAGAGGAGGAAGGTAAGTACAGAAAGATGAAGAAATATAGGGATCTACATGCAAAAATATGGAAATGTAACCCCACCTGTAACTTTTACAGAATTCCTGAAAAGAACTGGAATGTGGTATTTGAAACTGTGCGACATGCTGTCTATCCTCCCAGGGGTGCGCAACAGAGTAAATTTTAAACTTTTTTGTGATGGATATTGTGAATACTGATTCAGTCAGAAGTGCAAATTGAAACTACATCATCCATATAGAATAACTCTATCCTAGCCCTTCAGTGAGGCCCAGGATGTGCTTGTTGTCAGATGCTGTTTTCTGAAATATCAAAGGTAATTCCAGCCATTATTTCTGAGTGGAGGGAAAGAGGATGCTGAAAGTTTTCCTGGGACAGTATGCTGCAGGCCCAAATATGCACCCAGACTCTGCAGCCTCTCTTGTTCTTTAGGAATCTGAAGAGTATGGCCAAAACCTAAGCACAAAATCAGTCATTTTGGGTCACAGATTAATGCATTTGTCAGGTTACAGCGCACTCTGTGGACTCAGCACACACTGAGGAAGGGATAACTCATTGATGTTGAGTTGTAGTAATTACAAGGTCAAACAGTTTCTAATTTTTATTCATTGTATATGAATAAAAATTAGAATTAACATTACTCAAAACAGATATAAACGAAGAAATGAGAACCATGTTTAATAGGCTTTTTCCAAAATTTACTGTAGGAAGAGTATCAGTACAAGGTGCAATATTTCTCTAGAACTTGCTGATTCACTACAAATTTTTTTCTCAGTTTCACTTTGTTTTGTTTTAGAAAAGTATTAGCAGGAAACACCAACACTTTCAGGACAGAAATTTATATTTAAATGTTTATGTTTTCCAATTATGAAATTAAACTGCAGTCTCAAACAGCCTAGGACTGCAGGGATCAGTCCTTGTTCTGGTATAATCTTATTTGTGATTTGAATTAGTCTACAGAGCTTGTATATAAATACTGTGAGTATCAACTAGGAAAAATAATTAAAATGGTTGAGGGCATTTTATGTAGTGAAAAATGCCAGATAATAGACACTGCCTTCAAAGATATGTTAGACTGTTCATCTGGAATAAACTGTATCAGCTTTACAAATACTAGAAAATATTGCAAAACTGCTACAGTCAGCAGGAGCTGGCAAGCACCTCAGTAAATCTGGATCTTCAGATTGAAGTTCTGTGCTGATAATGAATCAAGAGGAGTGTGTTAGCAGAAAAGGATCACAGTGGCTGCTTCCCTGAGACAGATGAATAAGATCTTCATCTGTAGACAGGAATGGTATACTCCTATGTGGAGTTTTAGGCCTTGGTTTTAGTTCCAAATATCAGGCAATGAGAAGTGAACAATTAGTCAATATGCAGAAGGGGGAAATGGCAAATGTTAGATGTCTAAAAATTCTTCCCTGATGAAAAGGCAAGTGTTATTGAAGTACCCTGACTGAAGGAGAATGCTGAAAAACTAAAGTTTCTTCTTAAAACACTTTAAACAAGATGGGAAAGGAAGAGATTTTTCCTTAATATACATTGTTGAAAGTAGAGGAACTGATGTTCTTTGCAGCAAGTTAGCAGTATGGTTTCTAACATGGAGTAGAAAATGTTGCAGGGAGTGACAACAGTCCCCCAGTCTCCAAGAAGCAGAGTGACAAAGTCTCAGAAATAAAATGGGTTCTGTTGACTTGATAGTGGATAGAGTGCAACAAAACCTGCTCATGCCTAGGTATAGGTAATTATCACAGAACTGTTGATTAAAGAGTATCTGTGTGGACAAAGGAGGAATGTTGTATGCAATATACTTGACATTTCATGATATTTTTGGAACCATCTCCCAGGTGTTTTTGTTTGGGATCAGAGGGACTACAGGCAGGATCAGCGGGCTCTTAGATATTTGAAAATTGTCTGTAGCACAGGTCCAAGGGGCTGTAGTCAACAACTGAGTGTCTGCAGACAACTGGTAGTGAAAACAATGCTCCAGGGCTGGTATTATTTAGTGTTTTCTGGAGCAAGCTGGGTGCTGAGGCAGAATGTACACTATGCTAGTGTGGGTAGCACAAAGTGAAGAACGTTAGACAGGGCCAAAAGTAATACTTTCAGAAAAAAGAGATGCTAATAAACCTGAGGTATGGGCTGACAGAAATCTTGTGCAGTTTGTTGAAGAGAAGCGTCAAGGTGTGCACATGAAGGCACTTGGATGCCATTGCCTCAGCACATCCAGGTGATGGCTGGTGTGACCTGGGCAGGACATGGACAGTGTGGGGAATTCCTTAACTGCTGTATCCTCAAGGACAAGCTGCTTTGTCCAGTGTGGGAACCCAGGGCACTGGGAATATTTCTCTGTCTGCTCTGGGGTGCCCTGACCCCCAGGGGAGCACTGACTTTGACCCTCATTCATGGAGAAAGTTTCCTAGATGTCAAGACAGACTAGAATCCACAAAAGTGTGAAATAGATTATAGAGAGTGGTGTAGGGGTATCATGGGTGAGAAATTGAGGTTTTGGGATTTTTAGTGTGTTGTGGACAGAAGCAAGATGGAGGGCACAGGGTGTCATCCTGGGTTTCTCCTTCATGCTTCTTCTTCCTCCTTCATGGGTTTGGGTGGCATTTTGTGATTGGGCAGAAAAGTCCCCGTTGCAGCTCTTTGGGATCAGTTATTGGGTTAAAAGGGGAAATAATTTAGGTATCAGCTCTTAATTGGATAATTTAGTCTTGAAAGGTCTTGTAACAAGAGGTTGTTGGCCATTTTGTACCATCTAATGAAAAGCTGCCAAACTCACAGTAGTGAGCCTGTTTTACTGATAAGAAATAATAAATACTTGAGTCCAAACATGAATTACTGTCTCAAGTGCCTTCAATCCAGCCCCAGAGAAACCAACAGCTGGTACTGCCACAGTCCAGGGCACAGCCATAAATAAATCCCTGGAATTTTTCTGTTTTCCAACCAATTATTGCTGTAACAAGGACAGAGCACAACAGCAGTGTCTGGAGTCCCTAACAAAAGGCAGTTTGCCATTTTTTCAGAACTGGCTTCCTCCAGAAATGCATAGCCCAAGACAGTACTCAATAAATTCCTACAAGGATGCTCACATTAGTTTTGCACTTGGAAAATTATGCCCCAGAGAGACCATTTGGACAAGGCAGCCCTTCAGCTGCTTTTAAGTACTTACAGCCCTGTAAGGGTTGGCAGAGCTCAGCTGAAACCATGGAGCCCAGCCCAGCCCTGCACGAGCCCAGGCAACCAGAGGAGCTACTCAGCCTCAGCTGTGCAAAAAATGTGGGGCTCACAATTCCTCCTGGATTCCCCTTTCTGGCTTAATCAAGGGACAGTGCACCGTGAGGTCTGTGCTGCTTCAATCAAATGCCAGTTTAGAAAGAGGAGAAAGGATCTGAGAGAAGCAAAGTTCCTGAGCATCCCTGCAGGCTGGGGTGCTGGGTAGCTGGTTTGCTGTGTCTCTACCAGAATGCAGGAGCAGATTTCCATGGAGTGCTGCTGAGCTCAGAGCTCCACAGGCCACCCTGGAGCACTTGTTTGTTAGAGCAATCTTTGGTGTTTTCCTCAGAGAAGCCCAGAAATGCTATAGCTGTGGCCAGAATTTGCTCAACATGGTTGCCCTTGCACCCCTTACAGGTTATTGACCCTGTCCCTTCTCTCCCATGTCCTATAAAAGCTTCATGTGAAGAACTTGGTTATTTCACTAACTTCCCAACACCCCAAACCTGATCTAGGAGTTCCTCCAGCCTTTTTTTTCCTGGACCTATTCAGCTATACCAGCTGTGCCAGCCGTGCAGTGAGCCTACAAGATTTCAGCTCGTGCATGGAGTGATGGGGGTGAGGCCATGCGAGCCTTCCTCCCAGCAGGGACTCAGACAACAAGCCCACTAGACAATTTTGGGAAGATTTTGCCTCTCCGTGGATCATCTGATGTGTAAGCCACTCTATGTGAGTGGCAAACTGTATCCTCAAAGGTCAGCCTATGCTGCTGGACCACGACAGAGGTCTTTTCTTGATTTATCAGTCCCTGTGGTTTTTCTGAATTTGGCAGCAAAGGAAGCTGGAAACAGCCCAAGCCAGGGCTACAGCCCAAACTCTTATCTCTGACCAGCTGCAGTAGTTAAATAAAGAGATGAGAATGGGTCTCTCCACCTCTGACTCTGAATTAGCAGGGAAAGACAGGGAAAATACTAAATTAGTTATCAGTGCCCCAGTCATTAAACAAAATTTGTGGTATTTACTAGTTTTCCTTGGAGAGCATAAAGCATTTCTGCACTTATGCTACTGCCAGAAAACTCCATCCAAATGGCAAATCCACACATGCAAATATTGATTTTTGTGCCTCAGTCTCAAAACCAGAGCTTTCTGTGCTCAAAACATTTCTTACCAAAGTGGTGTGTGCTGGTCTATTTCAGTAAGCACAGCTTCCCAGCATGGCCTAGGTGCTGAACTGAAGGCGTGGTGTGTGGGCATGGGGGTACAGAGAACAAAGACCACTGGGGTGGATTTAGCAGCTCAAGGCCTGCCAAAGAAGTCAGATTTTGTTCAGTTTACAGTCCTAGCTGGAGGCAGGGCCCAGCTGATCCCATCTCCAGGCTGTGGAAGTTGAGTACTCTCCATTCAGGTTCTTTCAGATATTACATGAGGAGGGTTTAATGTTTAATTTCAAATTTTCCTAACGAGCATATTTGATGTTAGGCTGTGTTTTTAATTAGCAGAAGGATACTGCACTGAAATTACAGCCAAGCATAATAAAGCATGTGCAACAGACAGCTGAATCACTTTAGAAACAAAATTCCCATCACTGGTGTTTATATGCTCAATATCAGTTCTGTCCCCCTGCCCAGTCCCTGGGAGGGAATGGCTTGGTTGAAATCATCTCGAGCCTGTTGCTATCTCCAAACTTTTCCATTTGTTCCCCAGTTTTCACAAGTTATATTGGGCTGGTTCACGTGTACACGGCCCATCCTCCCCACCCCTCCTTTTCATCTGGCTTGCTGAGGAAGAAGCCATTCTTTGCTGGTGCTCTGAGGAAATCTGATGACCCACTGGTGCAGCTCTCTTGTCTTAAGCCGTGGTAACACCTCCATCTCCCTGATGTTGAAATAAGCAGAGTTTTCTTTTCAGTGCCTTTTTCCTCCAGCTCCTGATGGTTCTGCCCTTCTCCTCTGAGCTCTCCTCTCCTGTGGGAACATGCTGCTCCATCAAAATTGCTCAGGTTTTCTGTGCAAGGAAAGAGTTTATTTCTTTCCTCCAGGTGAGATCAGTGTTTCCAGCATGGCAGAGGACCAGGGCATGAACACAGAGCAAAGCAGGTTGTGTACAACCTGCCACATCCACAGAGGGCTTGGGGCATTTCCATTCTGCCCTGGAGAGTGACACAGAACATTTTGAAGGGAGGAAGAAGCACCAGCTGCCAGTGGGTGGAAAATAAGGAAAATGAAAAATTATACAATACTTAAATTCAAAACTATTAGTTTGAAAGTACGAACATATTTCCAAAATTTTATTCATGTATATCCTAAAAATATGATGTCTGGCAATATATTTTTTGGCTAATATTGACCTAAATTAAAAGTAGCATATAATGAATGACTTTTTAAACTTTAACACTTTAAAAGAGTACACAGAAATTATGTTTGCCTTTAATACATAAAAGGATAAGAGAAGAACAGCATTATTTCGAGATCAGTTTTTCAGCTGTGCCAGGTCAGGATGTTTTTACATGATGGCATTTGGAATGTCCTAAAACCACTCCTGACATTCACTGAAGATAATTCAGAATATCTTTTGTTTCCAATATTGATACACATACACGCAAACAAACACACAAAAGAAGGAAGAAAACAGAAAGCCTAATCTATAGTAAAAACCAGAGTGATTATTTTGCTAATCAAGGAGCAGAAACTTCAATCTATAGTTATAGTAAAGGTCATTTTGCAAAAAATGAAAGCCCAAAAATTTACCCCACTGCAGTAGCTCAAAATGAGCAAAACTAGCAGAAGTCACATACTAATATAACCTTAATAATATTTTAAAAATTCTATTCCACCTTCTGGTTAATATGTGATTACAGACAAAGGTTGCTGATGTGAAACTGGAATATTTAAGAAATGGGAGGTGAATATTAAAATAAAGAAACCAATAAAATTACTATTATCATGAAAAATTATTTAAAGCTGTTAAGAGATCTGAAATCATTAAAAATCGTGAAGCAAAGTTTATAGCACTTTGAATACAAATTAACCAAGAGTTTTAATAAAAGGCATAATGAAAGTAACGAGATTTTGAAGTTATTCACACCAACCCCTGCCAGTGCTACAAAATATAACACGAGCACATATGCAAATGGTTTACACAAATCTGGGGGGGGAAGCTTTCCGACAGTATGAACACGAACACCGATGGAATTTTTTTCCTGCAGGTGGTTTTTCATTTGCTTTACTTGCCGGACTTTACAGCGCCCTAAACGGGCAACAGCGAGCGATGCTTCGGCGTCGGTGACGCAACGGGGAAAATGGGCGGGAACCCCGCCCCCTCCCTCTGCAGTCTTCAACCAGGTCGGACCAAACCCCATAAAAATCGCGGCGCGGGCAGTGCTGCCTCACACCGACTTTGCTAGCAGCAGCAGCCGGAGTCTAGTCATGTCTGGCCGGGGCAAGGGCGGCAAGGGGCTCGGCAAGGGCGGCGCCAAGCGCCACCGCAAGGTGCTGCGCGACAATATCCAGGGCATCACCAAGCCGGCCATCCGCCGCCTGGCTCGGCGCGGCGGCGTCAAGCGCATCTCGGGGCTCATCTACGAGGAGACGCGCGGCGTGCTCAAGGTCTTCCTGGAGAACGTCATCCGCGACGCCGTCACCTACACGGAGCACGCCAAGAGGAAGACGGTCACGGCTATGGACGTGGTCTACGCCCTCAAGCGCCAGGGTCGCACTCTCTACGGCTTCGGCGGCTAAATCCTCACATTCCTATCCGACAACCACCTTAAAAATTACAAAGGCTCTTTTAAGAGCCGCACAATTTACCATAAAAAGAGCTGTGTTGCTTTAGAAGTGATGCGTTAATTTCTTCCAATCCTAAATAATTACTTTGTAACTCGTTGCTATATTGTAAGGTAGCAATTATTTTAGCCCCTTGGCCAGAGACTCACTAATAAATAGGAAGCCATTTTAGTTATTTAAACGTTCTGTATTTGGGGCAATGTACTTGCTGACTAAGAAAGTTAAAAAATTAGCCAAGCATCCTAAACGCGTAGCCCCCTGTTTCGTGCTGAGGGCTGTAAGGTACCTAAGCGGGCATCTCATCTGAGAGGATTTTCCCCCTCATTATGTAAAGAATGGAAGCGGACACCTATTTATATTTAAATAAAAGTAATGTTGATTGTAAATGCAACATTAGAGGTATCACCTCTCTGTCCCCCTCTCAATGTTCCAAAAAGGTCCCCTTTTTCTCTGTCGTGTGTACGAAATTTACCATTCATTATTTGTGCTTTCGCTGTGTTTAAGGTTAGGAATACACTTCCTTTTAATTCAGGGTGCCAGAGGTGTCCGTAGGTGGTGTCAGTACCTGCCTTTCACCTGGGAGCTCTTCTGCCATCGGGCTCCAAGGACAGCGCACCCGAGTAGGGAAATACTGCACACATATACAGTGAGGAAAAAGGAAAATCACCTTACGCCTCATTGTGCTTCAGCAGCAACCTAAGGATGCTTCACATGCTGCACGATCCGGTCATTTGAAACCACTCTCCTTTGGATTAGAAAATTTACATTTGCAATTCATGTTGGTCTCCAAAACATTTACCCTGCCTGATGAAAGTTACATAAAGTGGAACCCAACCTCTCCCACCAAAACTCCCTCGCAATACACAACCCCACGCACCCCATTGCAACGAAAATCCAAGCCCCAAAAATACTGTTAAGATTCGTTTTTAGGAAAAAAAAAACCAAAGTCAATTGGAGAAAAAAAGCCGCATGAATATTCTATGCATTAAATTCAGCATAATTTGCGATTTCTCCTTTCCCGTTGGAACATTTCTCTGTACAGGGCTCATTTTCGGGGGGGACAGTACAAACCGCGATACGAACCGCGCACCCTCGGGACAGGAGCGGCGGGGCCGGGCCCGGGTGGGGGCTGGGGTGGGGGAGGGGTGAGCGCGGGCAGCCGTTGGTGAAGGCGCGCGCGCGCTCCGCTCGCGGCGGGCTTTTCCAAATTGAAAGCACCCAATGGGAGCCGCGCATTCCTAGCAGCCAATCAGGGAGCGGTGCACGCTATAAAAACGGCCGCGGCAGCGAGCTGGGCTCATTTCGTTTCCTCCTTTCGGCTCCGTCAGCTCCCGCTGTGTCCCGGCAGCGATGGCGCGCACGAAGCAGACGGCGCGGAAGTCGACGGGCGGCAAGGCGCCCCGCAAGCAGCTGGCCACCAAGGCTGCCCGCAAGAGCGCGCCGGCCACGGGCGGCGTCAAGAAGCCGCACCGCTACCGGCCCGGCACGGTGGCGCTGCGCGAGATCCGGCGCTACCAGAAGTCCACGGAGCTGCTGATCCGCAAGCTGCCCTTCCAGCGCCTGGTGCGCGAGATCGCGCAGGACTTCAAGACCGACCTGCGCTTCCAGAGCTCGGCCGTCATGGCGCTGCAGGAGGCCAGCGAGGCCTACCTGGTGGGGCTCTTCGAGGACACCAACCTGTGCGCCATCCACGCCAAGCGCGTCACCATCATGCCCAAGGACATCCAGCTGGCCCGCCGCATCCGCGGAGAGCGCGCCTGAGTTCCCTGCCGTAACCCCCGCAGACCCAAAGGCTCTTTTAAGAGCCACTACATGCACAATTAAAAGAGCTGTGGCACTGCTTAAGATTTCCCTTGAAAGTCACCCGCGATACTTTGCAAAACCGCAAAGTAACAAGTGCTTTAAGAACATTAGTTACGGAAGGGAGAGAAATAGGAGATAAGGGAGGGTGATTAGGGAGCCTCAGGCAGAATGGAGGGGTTTACATCCATGTGAGTGAGGGATGTGACGCAGCTTTAAAGAGAAAGGAGGGATGGAGGGGCCCGACAGGGACACTCCTGTATGGAGTCGACCCGTGCTAAGGAAATCTGCACCGTAAACCCTGGCTGGGTGTTTCAAGGCAAGGGCAGAAACATCCTGTACCACTGTCCTGTGTCGCTGTCAAACGTAACAGATTGCCTTAAGGGGGCTGCCACCTTGCTCCAACAATTTGTAACACCGGGAATAAGAATATCCATCACAAGAAATCAGTTTAGATTATCTCAGACTTGATAAATATTCTTTTACCTGGTGTTAACACAATGGACAACCATGCTGATGGCAAAGGGTGCCTGAGGCTTCTTGCAGCACAGAAAAGTAACTGAAAAGGCCAAGAAAACTGAAAAGTACTGTAGACAGGAATAATTTACCAAACATTCCCGGATTTCAAACACTTCCAGATTTGTTACCATAATAATATAAAACTGGGGATGGGGGGTTGTGGGGGGAAGGTTGTGGGTTTCCTTTTTTTTGTTTGTTTTGTTTTGTTTTGTTTTGTTTTGTTTTTGAGGGGTTTTTTTTGGGTTTTTTTTGTGGACGGGGTATTTTCAATAAGTTTTATAAAAACAATGGAGTGAAAATTTATATATTCTTGCCCTAATGAGAGTTACTATATTTGTCTTTTAACTTGAATTTCTCCAGTAGTGATCACCATACATGATGTGTGCTGAGTTGTCATTTCTGCAGCCAGTCCTTCAGCATTCTTCATGAGTTTCTGGAAGGACAGATATGTACACCTGCAGTTTGCAGCCTTCTAAGGACTCATCTCTGTTCAAATTCTTACTATGAGGCAAAGTCAGTCTAAGAAGAGCCTGAGAATCAAAAGGAGGAGTTAAAAATTAAATTTCAGATTCATTAATAGCTGATGTTTCTCCAGTCATTTTTTGAATCATCTCCCTTTCTTCTCTCCATCTGCAAAAAAAATCACATCTGGCACTTGGGGTGCCACAGCCCTGAGGAGTGGGGAGCACTTGAAGCTGCTGTTAGAGGCCAGAGTGGCCGCTTGCTCTCTTTAGAGGCTCCTGGGCCCTGTGTGCCTGCTCAGAGATGCTGAGCTACAGACCCTGACTGCCAAAAGACAGCGCTTGGGAACAGAAAGCAGAAAGACTTGCTGAGTTTGTCAGTCAGATAGAATAAAAATTTGTTTTGGGGGAGGGTTCTGCCTCTTATCCCTTTTTTAATTTTCTCCCTTATTTTTTCTTCTGCACACATAAAGCCCCCTGAATGGATTTATTGATCGCCATGGCCTGGTTTTGGAACAAGGTTGGAATGCAAGGAGAGTTGTGTAGTGAAGCATGATGAAGATTTCCCCATATCTTGATTAAACAGTGTTATGTTATGAGAAAATTTTGACTAACAACCTGGGGAGAGAAGGAAATGTTTCAGTAGGCCACAAAAGTTCCAGGTTCTTTTAAAAGTCAGAGAAAAGAATACACAAAAGTTTAACCTCAATCTTTCTTTCTTCCTTCTGCTTCAGTTGTAACAGAGCATATTAACACTAACTGGGGGAAAAAAAATAAACTCTGTATTATTTCTAACAAGCAGCACCATTTTAATGCTGTAAGATCCTACCCAGTCCCTTTTAGAAATTTTACTGGAGATCAATAAGAAGACACTAACAACTTCCCACTCATAATGAATAATTTCCTCATTCACTTTTGGGAGCAGTTTCCAAAGACTGGAATCAGGGAAGGCTCTTTACAGAGCCTGGGTGTGCACTATGAGCAGGCAGCAGTGACCCCTGCCTCTTTATTTACAATTGTAACACTTCTAAGGCTTTAACTCTTAACCTTTGCTTACCTTGAATTTGGGCCGGGTCGGGAAGTTTGAGTCAGTTATAGATTGCAAGTGTGTAGCAACAAGTGGAATCAGGATGGAGGCTGCTGAAGTCTTAGAGAGTAGGCAGATATATTGTTACTTTTAATATTATAATGATAGAGTTCCTTTTAAATAACACTCAGGCACAGTCTCTGTACTCTTTCAGCAGGAGCATTGCCATGTGTAAATTCTCACCCCACTCTGCAAGTGGTGATGCACAAACAAAAGAATAAAAGATAATAGAACCATTTCAACTAAGAGACTCATAGTGATCATCTAGTACCAGCTGTGAAACAGTTTCTATTCTTTAATACACCATATAACGTTGGAGCTGCAGGAAAACGTGGTACTAGATGGTGCTGAGGCAGAGGGGAGTGAGAAAGAGATGGATGGATATGAAATTTATGAATGGAAAAACAGAATATGAAGGTGTGTGTAGTGGAATATAACATCTACATAGGTGCATTGATATATTTACCTTCATACCTACATCACTATGCTATGAGTATTTCTTGTATGTACCTTGGTTACCTCGTGGGTATTGTTTCAGAAAAATACCACATGAATACTCTAACAGGATTCCCCACATGCCATACTCAAATGCTTGAATTTCAATTTCAGAACAATTTGTCTGGTAACATTTACAGAAGGGTTTCGGACAGGCTGGAGTCCATTGTCAAGGACAGAGGAAAAGATGTGACAGCAAAGAAGCAAAATCAACAGAAATCTCAGTGCTTTATTTGTGAATTTGTAGAAAAGTTGACCTCTCTAAGATACTAAAAGAGTTGCAGTCTGTAAGACTTGGTACAACCAGAAATGGAACTAAAGGCCAACTGTAATTTCCTGACTACAAAGTTTTATTGAATCAACTGAATTCTGCTAAGTGTTGGCCTTTGGTGCATGTTCCTTTTCTAACTCAGTTTTCTTGTCTTCAAATACAAACCACTTGTCTTTAACTCCCAGAACTGCACAAGCCTATTTCCCACAGGCCTCCCCTTGGCTGAATGTGCCAAGCCTGGCAGCTGCTTTCCTCTCCTTAGCTCATGGAAGTCCCAAGCAGAAGCCACAAAACTTTCTCTGCGCCAGTGGTCTCCAGGTATTGGGAAAATAGAAGAGAGGAGACTTGTCAGAAACAACCACCGGGTTCTCTTTGCCTCTCCAGGTACTCCTTGGTCCTCTTCTCCACCCTGTCCTCTGTCTTATAACACACATAAACCAACACACCCGCCATCCCCCCCCCCCCCCCCCCCCAAAAAGTTAGACTATTGAATTTCTCAATTTTTAATCCTATCATTGAATTTATAATCTTAGCACTCCTGTTTTAGTCACGTGATAGAGGGAGAGCTGAGATATCCAGTTAAAATTTCAAGAGTACATCACAGTAAAAGCAATGGTAGTGTATAATACTTATTTAAAAGCTGTTTGAAACTTGATAATGTCTTTCTTGCAATGCTAACTCAGGTTATACCTTCCAGTATACTTTCAAGTAAATCTAAACTATTCCAAATAGAGTATTTTACAGAAAGTATCAAGTTGGAAGTAGGAGAGGAAAAAGGGGCAGGGAAAAATAGGTGTCAGCTGGCTGACCTAGTATATTTTCCATTCGATGTATTTGAACGGTCATTTGCTTTGTGCAATTAACTTATTCTGTGCAGTTGAATGGGCATTAGGGAGCACCGCACTAGAACAGCATGCAACGCTGCCCAAAACAAGAAAGCAGCTTAAGTACTTAAAATTACCGGCATGCTTACATTGGAATTGCAAGAACTTTTCAGAACTTCAGAATCGCTGTCTTTTAAGTATAAGGAAGGCAGTGTTTCAACTCTCTTGTGCAATGTAGTGGCTCTTAAAAGAGCCTTTAGGGTGTGGGAGGAATAATTCAGGACCACATCGAGGGCACCCGGGGCAGGGAACTCAGGCGCGCTCTCCGCGGATGCGGCGGGCCAGCTGGATGTCCTTGGGCATGATGGTGACGCGCTTGGCGTGGATGGCGCACAGGTTGGTGTCCTCGAAGAGCCCCACCAGGTAGGCCTCGCTGGCCTCCTGCAGCGCCATGACGGCCGAGCTCTGGAAGCGCAGGTCGGTCTTGAAGTCCTGCGCGATCTCGCGCACCAGGCGCTGGAAGGGCAGCTTGCGGATCAGCAGCTCCGTGGACTTCTGGTAGCGCCGGATCTCGCGCAGCGCCACCGTGCCGGGCCGGTAGCGGTGCGGCTTCTTGACGCCGCCCGTGGCCGGCGCGCTCTTGCGGGCAGCCTTGGTGGCCAGCTGCTTGCGGGGCGCCTTGCCGCCCGTCGACTTCCGCGCCGTCTGCTTCGTGCGCGCCATCGCTGCCGGGAGTCAAATCCTCTGAGGCAGAGAAAAAACAATGAATGCTGCGGTGCTTCCAAGGCCGCTATTTATAGCCCGGCCCCGTCTGTGATTGGTCGCAAGAGGCGCGGCTCCCATTGGCTGCCGTGCGATCCCAGCCCGGTGCTGAAGCTCGGCCGGAGCTTCCCAGCCCGGCTCCCTCCGTAACGCGCTCGGAGCGGCCCGGGGCGGGCCGTGAATGTCGGACACTGTGCTCGTATCCCTGCTGCTTCTCCCGCTCTGCATCTCTGCCCATTCTCCTGACAGATGGGAAGCAGCGAAGAGGCCAAAATTCTGCACGTTACTTGCACTTTATATTTTCTTTCTCTGTGTCTTTGTTTTGGTTTGCTATTTTTAATGACGGGCTGGTTACAAAAGAAGGAAAATGTTCTTTCAGTGTGGTACAGAGCTCCTTACGTGAATAGGCACGTTATTCCCTAACACACAAAGCACAGAAAAGCTGGTACCTGGAAACTGAGGCACGCAAAAAAATCCGGTAGCACACGTTTGTAGCTATGACGTGTAACTATCTGCAGTGATGGAGGTGATCTTTAAGCTACTATTCTCACGTTTTTCATGCTTTAATTTCACTAGGAAATTCTGAAGGAAAGGCTTTACGTATCATCAGACAACACCGTGATGATGATAATACTTAGGCCATTGACTTTTTGTTTTTCTGAAATTAATTGATAGAGAAGACGGTATTGGTCTCCCACTTAATTTTCTGCTAATCATGAGGCTGTGAGAAAACCAGACTAGACCACAAATCCATATTGATATCATTGATTGCAGGTGCCAAATAATTTTCAAAGGTTTCATATAAAGTTAAAATGTTTTTGGTTTTTTTTCCCTTTTGGTCATGAAGCACAACAAAAATGTTTTTGGGATTCTTTGTGTTTTTAAAATGTTGTTTGTGCTGACAAAAGTATCAACACCAAGCTTCTTATGATACAATAAAAAGAAAATATTTCTAGGATCATCATTTGCTTTTATTGTCCAGTCCCATCCCATCCCATCCCTCCCTCCTCCCAATCACACCTCAAATGATCACTAGAAAACAGTATTAGATTTACTCTTTTATTTTGAAAGGAAATGTATCATAGACAAGAAAATAAAGGGGTGGTGGGGGAGTGGAACAGAAATACCAGAAAGAAAACATTCACCTCAGGGCAACTTCCCAATTCTTCGGTAGTTGAAACATTCTTTCAAATTGCTTACTCCTTAGTCCAATAGAAAACTTTAAAAAATTAAGACATGAATTAACATTTTACATAATCGTTAAAATCGGTGGACATTGCAAGAATGCACATTCAAATTTATAAGTATTTGAATCGATTTTTAAAGAGAATTTAGGACTCAGAAGAACCGCCTCATACAACTCCGTTAACAGCGAACTGACACATTGGAGAGCCCTCATAAACATTAGCAGCATTACACTAACAGCTTTAGATAGATTTGAAAACAGTATCGTTCTCTTCAGGTCTTGTAACATTGTAATACAGCTCTCTTTAAGGAATAGGTGGGTGGCTCTTAAAAGAGCCTTTGGGGTTTGTGTGACAGTGGTCCAGCAGGACGGCGAGGCTTTAGCCGCCGAAGCCGTAGAGAGTGCGACCCTGGCGCTTGAGGGCGTAGACCACGTCCATAGCCGTGACCGTCTTCCTCTTGGCGTGCTCCGTGTAGGTGACGGCGTCGCGGATGACGTTCTCCAGGAAGACCTTGAGCACGCCGCGCGTCTCCTCGTAGATGAGCCCCGAGATGCGCTTGACGCCGCCGCGCCGAGCCAGGCGGCGGATGGCCGGCTTGGTGATGCCCTGGATGTTGTCGCGCAGCACCTTGCGGTGGCGCTTGGCGCCGCCCTTGCCGAGCCCCTTGCCGCCCTTGCCCCGGCCAGACATGACGAAAGGTCCGCAGCTGCTGCCGACGACGTCGGTGTGAGGCAGAGCCGCCCGCGCCGCGGTTTTTATGGGGTTTGGTCCGACCTGGTTGAGGACTGCAGTGAAGGGGGCGGGGCTTGCGTTTGGCTCCCGCCACCTCCCCTCTTTCTCAGCGGCGCGGCCCGTGAGCAGAAAATTTCGGGATTTGTGTGAATTTCCCTCCCCCGAGGCACAATGGGTTAGGTGTTTCTGTCGCTTTTCGGTGCGCTTCTTGTGTTTTAGGTAGCAAGGACAGCGTGTCTGGTTTTTTATGATGTTTCATGTATATTTTAAAGCTTTGATATGTCGTGATATCTTAGGGAAAAAAGCTCATTCATAGAAAGTTACCCCACTTATCGATTCCCTTTAATTATGCTCTAATTTGTTATTTTCAAAGAGTCATGTCTTACGTATTTCGGTTTCACCTGCTTGTATGGATTCTCCTGAGCGGCTTCTCTGTTTATACAGTTACTTCACTTCTTTATCAATGGATAATCTTGCAGCAAATTCTGTCCAATAGCGTTCCTGAGAAATTCTACCTATCCTCATTTTTTTCTCACATCTTCATTTCCCACCATCTCTGAATGTTATCTCAAGGTGAATTTACCAGGCCAGGTATGCTAACCGAGATTTTACAGGTTTCAGTTTAATATTTTAAGGTAAAAGAATTTTTTTTGACAAATATTTTTACAGTATTTTCCAGTGTGGTAGTGTCATAAACAGGAGCATGTCTATTTTTAGAGCAATTGAAAATCAAATATTGAAAAGAAGGGTGGTTTTGCATTTTTCGGGTATTTATTAATTCTGGGTTTGGTCTCTTTAATGGAGGAAAATGTTCTGAGATTTTGCTGTTGAAATCAAGCTGTATTTAGCAAAAGTTATTCAGTAAGTCATTTTCGACCTGAAAATTTTCTGGAAGGATAAAAGAAGATTCCTGCGTTGGGTTTTTGCTGCCCTCTCATGGATGGTTTTTGTTTGCTTGATAGTGTTTTTTTTTCTGACTGGCTGGGCAGCTTTATGTAATGTGTGCTTTCATGAGGATCCAATGATTGAACAATCATCAGTCCATCTTCCCACAGACCACAGACAGAGAAGTTGCACCCGTTAGCAGAGAAATCACTGTTCAGTGGTCCCTCCTGCTTTGAGAAATTAAAATAATGGGATCTGTCACACGTTCATGCACCATCTTTCCAGCACAGGCCCAAAGGAAACCCATATGGGGCAAGGCAAATATCAAAACTCTGAAAGAGACATCCTGAAATTTCAAACCTCTGACAAAGTCTCTGTTCTCCAAGGAACTTGACAGTATTCTCACCTGGGCTGTGGAGATACTTCTGGAATGCAGGGGGAGGGAATGCCACAGCTCAGGTCATGGTGGTGCCTTTCCCAAGGTTAGTTTGTTCCTTTCAGGGAGGAAATTTCAAGGATCGTGCCTGGACTGCTGAGGGAGATCAGACTGTCAGGAGAAACTGGGCACTCTGCAGTCAGCCCTTCTCTCATTTCCAGGAGATTTTGGGAGTAAGGTGGGTGCGTCCTGCCCTGTTAAGGATACACTTGGTGTCGTGCTTGCTGCAGGTTTTTCACTCTCTGAGCCCCCAGGGTGTCACCAACAGGGCAGTTTAGCACTACCTGCTGCAGAACTCCCTGAACCACTCAGCTCTGGAAATCCAGACCTTCAGGCTGTTCACGAAGACTTCAGGGACTCCGACTCCATCACAGCTCCTTGCTAGGAACTGTTTCCATATGCAGATGCCTGCCATGAGGCTATCACAAAATCCTGGGCAAATCACATACCTAAGCAGCTTGTGATAAGTTGTCCAGCTCTGTAAAGCTGAGCTTTTCTTTATTTTTTTTCCTTTCTTCTTCTTTTTTTTTTTTTTTTTCCCCAATGGGATAAAATGATGTTAAAGCCTCATAATATAAATCCTGCTCCATAATGAGCTGCTTCTGCCCAAGGATCTGTGACTACCTGTAACATTTTCCTCTGTCTCTTGTTGTCTGTTTGCTTTACAAAAGGTCAGAAACCATTTGGAAAATGACTTTTCAAAAAAATAAGGGATATATGCTTGTTCATAGCATTAGTCTTTTAACTCATGACAGAAACTCACAACTACTAAAAGAGAGCAAGTTTCATGCTGAATTCCTGCTCTTCTTCACTCACAGCTGATTCTAAATTATACATCAAATATCATCTGTTCTGTGAGGTATCTTTGATAAAATAAGCAGGAACTTAGGATCCATTGAATCATTTCCTATGGAAGAGACATTCAAAGATCATAAAACTGACCTCTGTGTGGCATCAAGAGTACAGAAACTTGGCAGAAAATGAACACCCTTGCATTCCAGCTGGTTCTCACACATCAGAGGGGCTGCGTGCAGCTGTCCTTAATTTCTGATTCATGAAAATTCAGCCTGGTAAGCCTGGTAGTGTCAAATAAGAAGCATGAGCACAGATTCACAAATAGTGCAGTTTCACAATTCAGCTTTATAGATGTGGTTGCATTCAATAAGAACTGCTGTAATCACAGGCTGGAGAGCAGAGTAGTTTCCTGAAGAAACAGAACTACAAACTCAGAATTGCCAGGGTTAAATGCGCTATGATAGAGCTTCAACAAGAAGAATAATGTTGTGTTAACCCAGACATCATTACTATTATTATTACTATTATTATTATTATTATTATTATTATTATTATTATTACTACGACTACTACTACTATTACTATTATTACTACTATTGCTATTATTGCTATTATTGCTATTATTATGTGATGAAGCTTACCAAGAAGGCCTGCCCAGCTGGGAGTAGAGAGAAGAGAGCAGCCTGTGTCCTGGCTCCAAGGTCTTTTTGTCTTCCCCCGAAACAGGTTACATTTCTACCCTCCTTATATAAAACATAATCTTATCCCACTCTCCCTCTTATGTGTGGCATGATCTAGGTGGAGAGCTGAGTGCTATACTCGCACATGTGGTAGCACATACCTTGTAAAAATTATTAGCATATTCAGTAGCGTGCAATTTAACATATAAGTGACTTTATCAGGCAAAAGTTACTTTTTTGGCCATGTGTCCTTCAAAGTTCCATTTTTGCTGTTCCTCAGAGCCAAAGTGTGACCATCCTATCTTCACCTCCAGCCCAAACATTCTCCCTTGGCATCAAGGATGCATCTCCCAATATGCACAGACAACAGGAGGTGCACTGCAGGCATGGGCAGTGAGCTACAGCCCTTGCCTTGGCCTTGGTTGTCATCCCACACCTCTGTGCTGTAGGCAAGGACTTCTTTTACTAGATAAAGTTTCAATGTTTGATGTAAGCCATTATCCCACTATTATTTTTTTACATTTCAATTCTTCCATAGCTGCTTGCAGCCCAATCCTGAAATTATTGAATAAAGAATCCCGCAGTCACTGAAGTTTTTCATGATGTCTCAGCAGTTCATGCAGGACTGATGAACAAAACTCATGTGGGGATGGAAGTGCAAAGAGATCGACAAAACACTGTGTGCAAAATCAAAGTCAGAATGCAACATAACTCCAAATCTAGAAATAATTTTCCAAAATTCAGTATGGAGAGTGAATGGGGATCCCAGGAGGAGTCACACTGATGCCTTCATTGTGCTTTGACAACATGTTATGTAGAGGAGAGATCTCAAATTCCCACGGAAAAAAGTATTTGATAACCCTGTGTCCAGCAGAGCACTGGGTGCATTGTGATCTAGATGGTAAAAAATAAACTTGGGAAGGAAAACTCTGTTGAGTAATCTTACTATGTCAAAGGTGTTTAAGTTTAAAAGTGGTTCTGTGCCCAAATTCAAGCTGGTTCAAATCTTTACTGACAAGCAAGCAGCAGAGACCAGGTCTGGTATAATGCTATTTATGTTGCCCTCTTCCAGGGCAGAGCCAGACTCCACATCTGGCTGTCCCCAGCTTCCTGCCCAGACGTTGCAGGTGTTTCACAACTGAAAACAGCTCCTTCCTTTTGAGACCCTGTAAACTTAGTCTTGAAATGTACATAACTTACATTTAACAATTAATTTAGCTGAGGATAATAGGAAGGACTTTTTCCCTTCTTTATTCAGCTGTCATGGTTTAACCCAGCCAGCAGCTCAGCACCGTGCAGGTGCTCCCTCACTCTTTCCCCACAGCTTTACCTGCTGTACATGAACCTGTATGATTTGGAACATCCTTTTGGTGAGCTGGGATCAGCTGTCCTGGCTGTGTCCCCCCCACCTCCCTGTGCACCCCCAGGCTCCTCACGGGTGAGGTGAGAAGCAGGAAAGGCCTTGGATCTGTGTAAGCACTGCTCAGCAATAACTAAAACATCCCTGCCTTATCAACACTGTTCCCAGAACAAATTTTAAACAACTTTGTGCCTGAACTAACACAGTTTGCTTTTTATGGAAGTCTAGCTTCTAATTTTCTCTACCGAACATAGAAGATTTCTTAATAAATTAGTAGAACAGTTTCACTAGCAATAAAACTGCACTTTTGATGTTTTTAAGAATAAAGCCCTTAAGGGAGACTTTTTTATGTTTTTCAAAGACATGATGAGGCCAGGCAGAATAAACTCTTTCACCTGACAACAGCTGCCACTAAATATAGAGACATGCACAAGAAGTACAGGAATAACGTAACCCACTAAGAGAGCATGAACACATAGAGAAACATATGTTTGAAAACTCCCTGGTTTTGTGGTAATCTGACAGGCCATTTGGCTTTGTGGTAATTAATGCTCATGAAAAACTCTGCAGCCCCATCATAAAAAAGTGTTAATCAGTAGAAAATTATTTGTTATTCTTGGGGAGGGGGGTAATTTAAACAGAATCCTTGACAGGATCCTATGTCTGTTTTGCTATATGTAGACCTTTATCCAACTCAGTGGTTCATTTGGCACTATTGGAACATCACAGACTTTTGATATTACATTTACTAAGTACATCTGTGAAACAAACAGCTGACCCTATGGAAGAGAAAATGTGGAAACCCAGGGCACTGGGAATATTTCTCTGTCTGCTCTGGGGTGCCCTGACCCCCAGGGGAGCACTGACTTTGACCCTCATTCATGGAGAAAGTTTCCTAGATGTCAAGACAGACTAGAATCCACAAAAGTGTGAAATAGATTATAGAGAGCGGTGTCGGGGTATCACTGGTGAGAAATTTAGGTTTTGGGATTTTTAGTATGTTGTGGACGGAAGCAAGATGGAGGGCACAGGGTGTTGTCCTGGGTTTCTCCTTCATTTCTTCCTCCTTCTTCATGGGTTTGGGTGGCATTTTGTGATTGGGCAGAGAAGTCCCCACTGGAGCCTCTTTGGGATCAGTTATTGGGTGAAAAGGGAAAATAATCTAGGTGTCAGCTCTTAATTAGATAGTTTAGTCTTAAAATACCTTGTAACAAGAGGTTGTGGGCCATTTTGTACCATCTAATGAAAAGCTGCTGAACTCAGCTTTTCAGCAAACAGTGGTGAAAAGGGGTGAGCCTGTTTTGCTGATAAGAAATAATAAACACTTGAGTCCAAAGACGAACTACTGTCTCAAGTGCCTGCAACGCAGACCCAGAGAAACCAACAGCTGGTACTGCCACAAGAAAACAAATCAAACCAGGTCTTCCTTGTAATAAATTGCAATATTGGACCCTTGGTTTTTGGCTTTTTTTTTTTTTTTTTTTTTTTTTTTACCTTTATTCTAATTTTGGGGCAGTTTAATATTTAATCATAAAGTATATCCTTTTGGTTTTTGTTGAAGTTATGTCCAGACACTAGACACCAGCATGTAGCACACCTTAGAAAACACTGAGCAGAGCTCATATATTTTCTTTCTTTTTTCAGTATCATAAAGTAATCTTAACATGTTTAACGAAAAAAAATAATGACCATATGTCAAAAAAATATGTCAGAAGAGTGACATGTGTTCCCCCTCTTCACTGCAATCATGAATCACACAACTGAACCTCAGTCCAGTAGGTTAGCAAGAAATTTGAGCCATGACAGCAAACTAGCAAGCTCTGAGTTTTTCTTAGGATATCAGCTTTTCTTATGTCCAGAATAGGAATCTGTTTAGGAATAGGAATCTAATTCTTATTAGCTAGAGGAACCTGCTGAGGGTGGTATGGGGTCCTGAGGGAGAGACAGTGATCAGACACCGTGTTTAAAAAAAGCTGTTTCTGAGGGAGAATCAGTCTGGAGCAGTGCACAGCTCTCCCACAGGCGAGCTCAGATGGATCTGCAGGGCCTGTAGTGGCCAAGCCGAGGGGAAAGGTGGACGAGAAATTATTAATTTGGGTTACTGACTGATATGCCAGTGGTGTAACTGGCATAAACATGACGTTGCCCTTATCCCTGCAGGATGAGTTTTCCCAGGCCACTCTTGCTCTTTGCCACTGCACTCCCTTTTCCCAGTAGGTATCTGGGCTGTGCTGCCCAACTCAGCTTCACCAGTTTAACAGGAATTTTTGGTTTGATGGTAATTTTGCTCCTGTAATTGACAGTATAACCACTGGAGCTCACATAAACAGTGCACTCCGTGTTCCTGCACACATACACCCCTTCTTGTTGTGTGGAGCAATTTCCCACAATATTTGAGTCATCTCCCAAGTGAAGGATCAGCTTTGCTCGATCTTTGTGCCCATTAACAAGGTGAATCCCCACCCGCAGGCTCTGATCGCCTCACCCTCCCTGTAAGCCGCTTCCTCCCAGAGCAGTCGCAGCGAAAGGAAGTGTGCACTGCATCCTTCAAACCGAGACGAGAGAATCGCCAGCGACCCCAGCTCCAGGCTGTTATGAGTGCAGAAAATATCTGGTCTGTATGGTTCGATTTGTGCAAAAATGAACACGCGGGAAGGAACTGAGCGCGGCAGCTCCAATGAGCGGATTTTGAGCTCCGGAGCGGAGAACTGCACCCAGACAGCTCGGAACCTCCACCTCCCCGATCCCCGAGGCCCTACGGCTCCCAAAGCGGGCACGGAACCGGACGGGAATGAAACAGGCCGAGGGCATGAGGGAGGTGGGAGAGGCGGTACAAACCTAGCAGGGAATTCGGGAGCCTCTCCTGCAGAGTGAGTGTGGGTAGAAAGGTGGAAGGCCTTTTTAACCCGAAAACTGCCGGGCGCTAGAAAGGCCCGAGAGCGAGGGCCAATGCTTGCGGAGCGCGGGCTTTTCGAAAAGTGCCGGGCTCGGGGGCGGTGCGAGCGGCGCTTCCCTGCGCGGCTCCGCCTGATGGGAATGAACTCGGGGAGCCGCAGCATCCTCATCCTCATCCCGATCCCCATCCCCGCTCCCCTTCCCCGGAGCACACTGAGCGGTGCTCTCGCTACCCCGAGAAGCTCCGGTTAGCCCCGATTCCTGCTCCGAACGGGGAGGTGTTCGCTCTGGGATTATTTATTTAAATGAGCTGTGCCGCGGTGAGTTCCGCTGCGGCGCCGCTGGGCACCGGCAAAGAACGAGAGCGCAAGGAAGTTACAGGGTACACTCAAAAGCGACAGCAACGGGGAAAGCAACAACAAAAAAGCATTTAATTGAGCAAGGATAACACGAAGATAGACTTTAAAAAATTTAAGAGTTCCAGCTCTTTTTGTGAAAACTTAGGTGGCTCTTAAAAGAGCCGTTGGGTTTATCTGCAAGGCAGACAGGGGGTTTTTTCAGCACCATTTATTTTTTCTTAGGTGCTGCCTTCTTCGCCTTGGCTGCTTTTGGCTTGGCCGCCTTGGGCTTGGCTGCTTTGGGCTTCACCGCTTTCGCCTTAGCCGGGCTCTTGGCTGCTGCCGCCGCTTTTTTGGGCTTGGCAGCCTTTGTCGCCTTCTTGGGGCTCTTCGCTGCTTTCTTGGCCGCTGCGGCCGCCGGCTTCTTGGCCTTCTTGGGGCTCTTCTTCGCTGTCACCGGCTTCTTGGGCTTCTTGGCGGCGCTGGCGGGCTTCTTGGCCGCCGGCTTCTTGGGCTTGGCTGCGGCAGTTTTTTTCTTCGGGGCTTTTTCCTTGCCTTCTCCGGGTTTCTTGCTGAGGCGGAAAGAGCCGGAGGCGCCGGTGCCCTTGGTCTGCACCAGGACACCTTTGCTGACGAGGCTCTTGATGCCTAGTTTAATGCGGCTGTTACTTTTCTCCACATCGTAGCCGCCGGCGGCCAGCGCCTTCTTGAGCGCGGCGAGCGAGAGCCCCTTGCGCTCCTTGGAGGCGGACACGGCCTTGGTGATCAGCTCGGTGACGCTGGGCCCCGCGGGCTTGCGGGCCTTGGAGCCGCTCGCCGCCTTCTTCGGCTTCTTGGCGGCGGGGGCTTTGGCCGGGGCCGGGGCGGCGGCGGCGACGTCGGGCGCAGCGAGGGGAGCGGTCTCGGCCATGGCGACTCGGGGCGATCCGGGCGAACAATGGAGGCGCCGCCGCCGCCGCCCCTTTTATAGCAGCGCCGCGCGCGCTGATTGGTGCGCGGGCCCGCGCCCCGCCGCCCGCCGCCGCGCCCGCTGTGTTTCTTCGTGGCCCAAAAATGAGTTTTTCTTCGCGAAATCTGCCGCCCGTGCGCCCCGTTTCTTGCCGGGAGGGAAGGGGGGACTCTGTTCTACGGGCTAGTGGAGTTTCCCCCCAGAAGGAGAAGAAATGAGGGAAACGCGACCGCTGAAACTCAGCGGCGGGCAGCTGCAGAGACCTCGGCAGAGAGAAACCTTCGGTTTATATTTTAAATTAAAAATTTACCGTGAGCTATATGGGCACAACTGGCACAAAATCTTGTTCTTTAGAAGGTTCTCTACAGAGCAGAGAAAAATCAGAGTGGTTTGAGTGGGTGGTGTCAGAGTAAATGGACATTTAATCCGAGGAAGTAACACAGTTTGCCCCACGGTCCCAGGCGCTGATGCAGAGCCGGCTCCGCGGCTGAGCCGCTTCCCTCCGAAATCACCGCGCTCGGTCTCCGGAGATCGCGGCCTCTCAGCCGCTGCCTTTTGGGGAGATGTTCGTGCTTTAGCAGCGTGTGTGAAAGTCCATGTTCCTTTCCTTGTGCTTGGGCATTTCAGTGGAACAAAGCACCGACTGCGTGCACCCTCTGTACGCCGATGCTCCTGTCGCTGCATTTTCCACAAAACCTTAACGAAGCAGCTTTCCTTTATTAAATTCAGCAATCAGGATAACTGCAATTACAGTTTATCTGCTTTTAGTGTTAATACAGACAGAGTAATAAGAGTATATCGTAAGAGTAATTATTCTTTTCTGCCTCGTAATTAACTAAAATTGATTGAGAAACAGAATCTGGAGTATGCTGAATTTTGAATTGTACAGGGAGTTAAACCTGAAAACTCATCTTTTGAGGGTATGTTGAGTAGCGAGGAGACTTAAAGCAAAACTGGTTTCTCGGTTTTAACCAAAGAATGTTGATTGTGTAAGCTTGTATCTTTGATAATACCATCTGGTGATTCACCACTTCTTTACTTTCAGAAGAAAGGAACCCACACCTCAGCAAGGGGATTCCTGCCCTGGGAAGTGACAGCTCCGTATTACAAACAATGGATGGATTCCCTATTTTTTTCCCCCTTCGTTTTCAGTGCAACGTTGCTTTCTTTCAAACACCGACCAGTTAACACACTGCCGGCAGCAGTATTGTCTTCTGTACCCTCCATATCCGGGGCTATCAGCAGCTCCTAAAACCCTGCGAGCAGCTAAATTCGGTGCTGAAAGGAGGTGCGAAAGGATGAATGAAATGTCGGCAAAACCTGGAGTCCCCGCTGTTGGGGAGTGTGAAAATAAAGAAACACAGCGACTTCAGTAATTTGAGAAACGTCATGTTCTTTTCTTACTACCCATGTTTCATTGAAAAATCTAAACTGATGCAATCAGAGGAAACACTGGATTTATTCTAGTAATTTGAAACACCCTTTTTTCCCTGCTTGAAGGTAAATGTTGGAAAAATACAGCTTACTGAGGTGTCCCTTAGTAAACCTATAAAACAAAGGTAAATGCACGTGTTGGATGATAATAACAAGCATAACAAAACCGCGGTGCGACCCTGCAGAATGTTGCATTCTTTCTTGATTAATCACAGAAAAGGGAAAATAAATTTAATGCCCACTTAATCTGATACCATTTCCTATAGTGGGGGAGGATTAAGGCCTTCTGTGACACTACTGAGCACTACCAGAATGCTGAAAATTTTTTTTTTATAAACTAGTAATAGTAACCCCATAGCCAAGAACAGTTCAAAACCTCCCAGAGGCACTAGTGCTAAGATCTGGAGTTCTTTAGTCCCTTGATATTTGTATATAAATGGTCATTTGTGTCAAGATAGTCACATTTATTGGCAGCTTCTGTCCACTTTCTGGGCTTGTACAGGAACTGTTGTAATCTTGATCAACCCCTGAAAGACTCAGTAAACCTTTTATTTCTTCCTACTTCATTGTAGCAGAAAGGAATTCTGAAATTCCTGGAAAAATAAACAGAACAATTTGTATTTTTTATTATTTTCATTGTCATGATTGTATATTGATTTACTTAGAAACTGGAAGGGGTTTCGAGTTGTGATTCTACTCTCTCAAGCTCATCTTCCCTTCATGTACAATATCACTGAGCCTTGGAGATAACCCCGACCCACTGTGAGAGATGAAGAAATGACAGATTGGGGAGTGGATGCTCGTGGGAAATGAACCATTGCAGAATCCTACTCAGTGCAGACCAAAACAAAGGTGAGCATAAGGCAGGAAAGGCAGACCTGAGTGTTGCTGCAAGCCAGAGATCACTTGCCTGCCTTTTTTCTTCAGCTGTGTTTTGCTTTTGGATATTCAAGCATAATACCTTAGAATCATCCAAGTGTTTCTATTGTAATCCAGTAAGTGGGTTTTAATTTCTCAGCCACTGTAGAGTAAAATTTATTTTTTCAGCCCCTATAAAAAAACACAAAAAAGGGCACATCTGCTCAACACAGCAAGTCGGTGCATTTGCATGTGTAAACCAGGAAGGCTTCCCAAGGCTTTGATGCTCCATCATTTCTTCACATAGAAATAGTGTTTGGGTATCATCACTCCATTCACCATCCCCATATTTTTAAAATCTGCAAATATCAGTAGAAACATCAAAATATTTTAGTAAAATATTGTTTCTTTCTTTCCAGGGAATAAACATGTTTATGAATTAGCACAGGCCTGTACAGAGATTCTGCCCAGAATTTTTTTAGAAGGTTAATAGAGGGGAAAAGGAAAAAAAAAAGAACCATTGCCAAGTGGGTTCATGTTCTGCATCAAAATCCTACACATGCTGTAAATTAATCATACTTTATGCATATTGCTTACAAAAATTGGACATCTATCCCTGTTCCTGTTCCAAAGACAAATAGGGTAGGTAGTAAGAAATTACTGTTTTTCTGTGCTTTAATGCCAAATTCAAAGCTGATGCCTAGCATGGCTGTTCTAATGTAAAATAAACAACGAATCCTTGCTAATCCTGCTTAAATAATGAAAGGTTGCCATTATTTTCCTCTGCACCCACTGACATTTATTTTTCTGAATGACTAGTAAAGTGAAAATATCCTATAACAAAAGCAGATTTAGTATTTTCATGGCCCCTTTCCTCATTGAACAGCACCCAAATTCTTCACCAAGTGTTGTGGCTTCCATGATGGTGAGGCTCCTGGCTTGGTTGTCCAGTAATCTTATTTATATATCTAATAATTTCTGGGTATAGGCCAAGGCCTAAGGTGAGATATGCACTTCAGAATGTTAAAAAAGTCTGTATTCCACATTTGAAAGACACATAAATTTTATTTCTTTTTTTTTTTTTTCCCCCTCATGCCATAGAACATGCCTCATTTTCAGGAAATGAAACAATTCTTAAATCACAGAAATGAAAATTCACACTATTCAAACACAGATGGAAACTGTATCGCTGTCTTTCATTCTTTGTCCACTAATACCATTGAGAGGACAGAAATCCTCTTGCTCAGCATGCAGAAACACAAATGGACTGTAATTTTTTTTCCTTCTTAAGTGGAACACAAGGAGTTTTTGACACAGCATAAGACCTGAATCTGCTGCTGGAGCTGGCAAAAAAAAAAGGGGATTGTGAGAAGTGATATTTTATGTTTAGTCAACAGTACAGATGTGGTAATAAGCATGGAATACAAAGAGCCACTTTCAGGTCAGATTCCCAAAGCTGAGTGAGGAATGCTGTCACCTACAGTGGTTTTCTGGGAAGGATGTTGGAGTTTTCCAGAATTGTAGTGGATGGAGGTGAGTGAGGCCTCCTTGTCTACTACCAGTGAACAGGAATTGCACTTTGGAAACTCCAGGTGTGGCACAAGCAGATAAAGGTTTTATACAGTGTAGTGAGTCAAGTCAATGTTTGCAAAATTTCTAAACTGTGTGGATTTTTTTTCTCTTCCCTCATAGGGCAAAATCAGTTCATGGAGTTCCCCAGCTCCATTGATACCAGGTAACTGAATTCCTGTTACTGTGTAGCAGACCAGACTCTGGGCGTTACTTTAGACCACTCCAGGTCTTTCTGCGTTGAATGGAATGTCTGCCTGCCTGCTTCAAAACTTACTAAATCAATGTTGTAGTTTTAACAAAGTACATCTTTTATTGTAACATTAAAACATATTTTTCCCTTTGTTTCTATTAAACTAACTTATAGTATAAATTGTTTCTTCTAAAAAAAAATACTTAAATCCTCCTTCTTTATTGATGTTTCTTTTATCTTAATACTGCTGCATTAATATCTCTTTACTGAGTATTTACAAAAGAGGGAGATTTATTTTTAACCTAATAGTATAAATTGCAGATGAATGGAGCAAGGCTTCCAAGAGGACTTCACTCTAGTCTTTGGCCCTTGGAATTTCGAGTAAACAACCAAAATTCAAGGAGAAGTGTGTCCCTGCTGTTTGCAGTTTTGTGAAGGTTTTGACTCTTGCATATAAAAGGAGATTATTGGGTGCATTCTTCAACATGCATTGTGGTAGATAAAAGAAGAGAATACAACCAGATGGCTCATAAGTGAGTGAAAATATTATTCAAAAAAGTGCTAAATAAAAATACAGTGATTGAGAAATCTTGGTTTTCAAGGCGCTGCATATTGGTTAACATCTGGAGGCATATAAGGCTCAGGGCAGCCATTTCACAGCGACTTCTGCTGTTTCCTGTGGCTGGAAGTCATTTTGAGATTCAGTTCACAGCTGACATGCTCACATTCAGTGCTGGTCCTCACTAGTGAAATATAAAGAAGTCAAATTGTGTGTTTGTAGCATACAAATCAAAATATCTTCCACATAAAATAATAGTTCTCTGCTAATTTTGTGAAAGAAAAAAATAAATCAACCAAAAACCAAATCAAGCAGAAAACCAAACCCCACCACATCCCTCAAAAAACATAACAATTCCCCCCAAAAAACCCATCTGGGAAAACTTAAATGGGAGAAATAAATTAAGAAAAAGTGTTGGAAATGCTTTCAGAATTTTTATGATTAATTAACACAATACTTGCCATGGTTAGCCAGTGCTTTTATACATTATTAAGCTATTCGTTATTTTCTAGTATTTATACATATATATATATATTCACATGAAGTGGTGCTTAAAAGGGTTCCATAGTACATGTAGGCCCAAAACACATCCCTAAAAAAGGAGAAAGACTAATGAAGTGGACATACACTTTTCTGGATATTATTTTAACTGTAAGCTGCACTTGGTTAAGTTTCTTTATAAAGTACTGTCACATAAGTTCCTAGTATACAGTACACAGCATAAGAACAACAAGAGAATAAGAGGATTTAGTGCTACTCACTAATGGAAATAAAAGAAAATTAAACTATACGTTCTGCACCCATGCTTGGAAAAAATTAGTACGTCCAAAAGGTGGGTTATTTATACCCAAATTTGACAGGAAAAAAAAATTTATTGGCTGTAGGTAAAACAACACAGTAAGATAGGAAATATGTGTTATAAATCTGAAAGAGCAACAACAATAGGAAGAAAAAATTATGTTTCTTTTATGTCATCGGGTAGAAAAAGTGATGTGGCAAAGTTAGAAAGAAATTACATTCTGTGAAGCAGGAGAGAAGAGAGGGAAGTTCGGGAAAAAGGCTCGCAATGCTTTTCCCTTTTCGGGAGCGCGGCAACGGGACAGCGCGGCGCCCGCACACGCGGAGGGATCACGGAGGCGGCCGGGCCGGCCGAGCCCCGGGAGCCGGAGGGCAGGGACTGCAGACATCCCGGGAACCTGAGCCAGGACAGGGCGAGCCCGGAGCGACAGCACCGCGGGGACCTGCGGCAAATACAGAGACGGCTCCGGGGCCGCCACTGCCCGGAGGGGACGAGGCCGGGAAAAGCGACCCGGGGGAAGCGAGGAACTGCGGGGCTGCCAGCGAGACTGGGCGAGGGGGGCGGAGCGGGAGGCGGGGAAAGCAGCCGGGCCCGGGGCGGAGCAGAAAGGGGCGGGGCCTGAGCCCGGCCCCGCCCGCCGGGCCCGCCCCTGCTCCCAACCAGGTCGGACCAAACCCCATAAAGCCGCGGCGCGGGCGGCTCTGCCTCACACCGGCAGTGTCGGTAGCGGCGGCAGCGAGCGTGTAACCATGTCTGGCCGGGGCAAGGGCGGCAAGGGGCTTGGGAAAGGCGGCGCCAAGCGCCACCGCAAGGTGCTGCGCGACAACATCCAGGGCATCACCAAGCCGGCCATCCGTCGCCTGGCTCGGCGCGGCGGCGTCAAGCGCATCTCGGGGCTCATCTACGAGGAGACGCGCGGCGTGCTCAAGGTCTTCCTGGAGAACGTCATCCGCGACGCCGTCACCTACACGGAGCACGCCAAGAGGAAGACGGTCACGGCCATGGACGTGGTCTACGCCCTCAAGCGCCAGGGTCGCACTCTCTACGGCTTCGGCGGCTAAAGCATCGCTTTCCTTCCCGATCATGGCCATAAAATCACAAAGGCTCTTTTAAGAGCCACCCACCTATTCCTTAAAAAGAGCTGTATCGCTATATTTTGAGGTTGGTTTATTGGTATATTTGCCTCGGCTTCATTCCCCTTAACAAAGCATCTGCCTTCCGTCCCGTTTCTGTCCCGCTTCGGATAAGTTGGGCTGGGATGCTTTTCCTCAGCGACCTTTTGGGAAGGAAAACCACACAAAGCCCACAGAGGACAAAAGAGTTTATTACACTTCCCTAAGAAAATTTGAGCAAAGCGCTCTAGGCCTAAGTTCTGCACAACAAGGCGCCGCAGCATTCTTTTCCTTATTCCCCCTCGCCCGTAACGCAAAGGCAGCAGGAGAATCAAAGACAGCGCCCACAGTAGGGAGCCTCTTCCCGCTGCCGCCCCCGAGAGCCCCGGGCCGTGGCCAGGGCGGCTTTGGCGCCCGCGCCATTTCCAAAAGCGCGCGCGGGACGCGATTGGCTCCGGCACATCCCGCGCTCCCTCCGCCGCCATCGGCCCGGGACAGCGGCTCCCTGCGCGCCGGGAACAGGGATCCCACCCATCCCGTACCAACAGTGAACGCGCAGCCCGCCAGAACCGGCCCGGGGCTAAAGACAGCGAATACACGCCAAACCACAGACACACGCTGAGACAAACACAGCCGCCCTTCCCTTCCCCTGGCACCCGGGCCGCAGCATTTCAAGCTCTTTCTCGAGACTGTGGGTGGCTCTGAAAAGAGCCTTTGGGGTTCGCTTCTGGGCTCCGCACGCTTCCGCCGCCCGCTTTACTTGCTCTTGGCTTTGTGACTCTCCGTCTTCTTGGGCAGCAGCACGGCCTGGATGTTGGGCAGCACGCCGCCCTGCGCGATCGTCACCTTGCCCAGCAGCTTGTTGAGCTCCTCGTCGTTGCGGATGGCGAGCTGCAGGTGGCGGGGGATGATGCGCGTCTTCTTGTTGTCGCGGGCCGCGTTGCCCGCCAGCTCCAGGATCTCGGCCGTCAGGTACTCCAGCACGGCCGCCAGGTACACCGGCGCGCCCGCGCCCACGCGCTCCGCGTAGTTGCCCTTGCGCAGCAGCCGGTGCACGCGGCCCACGGGGAACTGCAGCCCGGCCCGCGACGAGCGCGACTTGGCCTTGGCCCGCGCCTTGCCGCCCTGCTTCCCGCGACCCGACATCTTCCCGCGCTCCTCGCTCGCTCCGCACACAAAGTCCCAACGACACCGACACACAGCGACACCGACACCGCCGCCCTCAGCCCTCCGCCTTTATATCCCCTCCCCGCGCGCCACCGCCGCCTCCTGATAGGCCGAGACCTCCACTCGGGCCAGGCGCTGCCCAATGGCGCAGCGAATCTCACGCTGACCAATCGCGACGGCCGCAGCGCCCCGAGGCTCCGCCTTCGCCCTCCGTCCGGCCAATGACCAGCCGCGGAGGGCGGGCCTCGGATCGCGGCCCCTCCCACGGGAGCCGCCGCTCCCGCCCGCTCCGGCGGGGCCGCGCTGCTCCGTCCCGCGCCGGGATCGCTCTCTGCCCTACGCTGGGCTGCTTCTAAAGCCGCCGGGCTGCACTGTGCGGATTGGAGGAGCCGGGGCGAGGACAGAAAGAGTAAAAGACAGACAGTGGGAGCGGTGTCCGTGAGGGGGAAAAGGGGGACGCTGGGGTCACGCACGCTCTGAAGGCAGTGACTTTCCCTTGGTTCCACGATGAGTATTTTCCCCGCGGTTTCAGACAATTTCAATACCGTTTCGATCCTTCTTTCGAGCTTAAAATACCTCATACACTTCCCGCAGCTGATAGTAACCCTCTCCTCTGTATCCCAAAATTTAAATATGTAAAGTGCAACGTAACACTACCTCTGTTGACTCCGTAATTTGTATACATCATTGTACCAAGTGGGTATAGTTGTGCCCTTACGAGTGTAATGCAAACCTTTGTGTAACAGCTCCTTTTATTGTGTTTGTGGTGGCTCTTAAAAGAGCCTTTGTGTTTAGATACTTTAAAAGCAGGTAGTAAACATCTCACAGGGCTTACGCGCGCTCTCCGCGGATGCGGCGGGCCAGCTGGATGTCCTTGGGCATGATGGTGACGCGCTTGGCGTGGATGGCGCACAGGTTGGTGTCCTCGAAGAGCCCCACCAGGTAGGCCTCGCTGGCCTCCTGCAGCGCCATGACGGCCGAGCTCTGGAAGCGCAGGTCAGTCTTGAAGTCCTGCGCGATCTCGCGCACCAGGCGCTGGAAGGGCAGCTTGCGGATCAGCAGCTCCGTGGACTTCTGGTAGCGCCGGATCTCGCGCAGCGCCACCGTGCCGGGCCGGTAGCGGTGCGGCTTCTTGACGCCGCCCGTGGCCGGCGCGCTCTTGCGGGCAGCCTTGGTGGCCAGCTGCTTGCGGGGCGCCTTGCCGCCCGTCGACTTCCGCGCCGTCTGCTTCGTGCGCGCCATCGCTGCCCCTGCAAGCAATCGAGCGCCGACTTACAGCAGCAATGAACGGCGCTCTGTGTCCGGGGAGTATTTATACCCCTGGCGCCTTCTCTGATAGGCAGACGAGTGAACGCTGCATTTGATTGGTTAATTCAAATTTTAAAATTCCCGCCCTTAGCCGATACCGCTTACGCTTTACAGGCTCTGTTCCTACTGAATACTCAGTGTTCGTGTAAATAGCTATAATTTGTACTATTTCAATTTGCGAAATGTTCAAGATTTGGTGTTGTTATTAACTGACAAAATTTATCTTGAATATTAAAGCACGCAAGCTTTAAAATTTTTTTACATTATACTATTTTGTAATTGTATCTTGCTTACTACTTCACTTTATCATCCTTGAAGCGTGAAAGTTTCCCTTCTATTTTTGTGGATATATTTGTGCAGAGTTGACAAGGACAAAAATTCCCCTGAAATTATTTGTAGTTTTATTTAAACACCTTAAATTGCCACAGGATTATGCAAAATAAAGTGGGTGAAATTAGTAGATGAAAATGTCTACTGGAAAAAGAAATTAAAAAGGATATTAAAGGAAGTCTTTTCAGCCCAAGAATGAAAAACAGTCAGAGCTTTCAGTTCTGACTGGTAATACACTGATAAGTAAATTTTAATAAGCAGATATGAAACAAGAAGGCATAGCAAGGAATCAAGGATTGTAAAGGAAGGTTTATATTTATTTTAAGTTTTCAGTTTAGAGCCTCTCTTTAAATGAGTTCCCGCTAAAAATGTAGGAGGGAATTGCTCCCTTCTCAGTGCGTGCGTGACCCCAGCGTCCCCCTTTTCCCCCTCACGGACACCGCTCCCACTGTCTGTCTTTTACTCTTTCTGTCTTCGCCCCGGCTCCTCCAATCCGCACAGTGCAGCCCGGCGGCTTTAGAAGCAGCCCAGCGTAGGGCAGAGAGCGATCCCGGCGCGGGACGGAGCAGCGCGGCCCCGCCGGAGCGGGCGGGAGCGGCGGCTCCCGTGGGAGGTGCCGCGATCCGAGGCCCGCCCTCCGCGGCTGGTCATTGGCCGGACGGAGGGCGAAGGCGGAGCCTCGGGGCGCTGCGGCCGTCGCGATTGGTCAGCGTGAGATTCGCTGCGCCATTGGGCAGCGCCTGGCCCGAGTGGAGGTCTCGGCCTATCAGGAGGCGGCGGTGGCGCGCGGGGAGGGGATATAAAGGCGGAGGGCTGAGGGCGGCGGTGTCGGTGTCGTTGTGTGTCGGTGTCGTTGGGACTTTGTGTGCGGAGCGAGCGAGGAGCGCGGGAAGATGTCGGGTCGCGGGAAGCAGGGCGGCAAGGCGCGGGCCAAGGCCAAGTCGCGCTCGTCGCGGGCCGGGCTGCAGTTCCCCGTGGGCCGCGTGCACCGGCTGCTGCGCAAGGGCAACTACGCGGAGCGCGTGGGCGCGGGCGCGCCGGTGTACCTGGCGGCCGTGCTGGAGTACCTGACGGCCGAGATCCTGGAGCTGGCGGGCAACGCGGCCCGCGACAACAAGAAGACGCGCATCATCCCCCGCCACCTGCAGCTCGCCATCCGCAACGACGAGGAGCTCAACAAGCTGCTGGGCAAGGTGACGATCGCGCAGGGCGGCGTGCTGCCCAACATCCAGGCCGTGCTGCTGCCCAAGAAGACGGAGAGTCACAAAGCCAAGAGCAAGTAAAGCGGGCGGCGGAAGCGTGCGGAGCCCAGAAGCGAACCCCAAAGGCTCTTTTCAGAGCCACCCACAGTCTCGAGAAAGAGCTTGAAATGCTGCGGCCCGGGTGCCAGGGGAAGGGAAGGGCGGCTGTGTTTGTCTCAGCGTGTGTCTGTGGTTTGGCGTGTATTCGCTGTCTTTAGCCCCGGGCCGGTTCTGGCGGGCTGCGCGTTCACTGTTGGTACGGGATGGGTGGGATCCCTGTTCCCGGCGCGCAGGGAGCCGCTGTCCCGGGCCGATGGCGGCGGAGGGAGCGCGGGATGTGCCGGAGCCAATCGCGTCCCGCGCGCGCTTTTGGAAATGGCGCGGGCGCCAAAGCCGCCCTGGCCACGGCCCGGGGCTCTCGGGGGCGGCAGCGGGAAGAGGCTCCCTACTGTGGGCGCTGTCTTTGATTCTCCTGCTGCCTTTGCGTTACGGGCGAGGGGGAATAAGGAAAAGAATGCTGCGGCGCCTTGTTGTGCAGAACTTAGGCCTAGAGCGCTTTGCTCAAATTTTCTTAGGGAAGTGTAATAAACTCTTTTGTCCTCTGTGGGCTTTGTGTGGTTTTCCTTCCCAAAAGGTCGCTGAGGAAAAGCATCCCAGCCCAACTTATCCGAAGCGGGACAGAAACGGGACGGAAGGCAGATGCTTTGTTAAGGGGAATGAAGCCGAGGCAAATATACCAATAAACCAACCTCAAAATATAGCGATACAGCTCTTTTTAAGGAATAGGTGGGTGGCTCTTAAAAGAGCCTTTGTGATTTTATGGCCATGATCGGGAAGGAAAGCGATGCTTTAGCCGCCGAAGCCGTAGAGAGTGCGACCCTGGCGCTTGAGGGCGTAGACCACGTCCATGGCCGTGACCGTCTTCCTCTTGGCGTGCTCCGTGTAGGTGACGGCGTCGCGGATGACGTTCTCCAGGAAGACCTTGAGCACGCCGCGCGTCTCCTCGTAGATGAGCCCCGAGATGCGCTTGACGCCGCCGCGCCGAGCCAGGCGACGGATGGCCGGCTTGGTGATGCCCTGGATGTTGTCGCGCAGCACCTTGCGGTGGCGCTTGGCGCCGCCTTTCCCAAGCCCCTTGCCGCCCTTGCCCCGGCCAGACATGGTTACACGCTCGCTGCCGCCGCTACCGACACTGCCGGTGTGAGGCAGAGCCGCCCGCGCCGCGGCTTTATGGGGTTTGGTCCGACCTGGTTGGGAGCAGGGGCGGGCCCGGCGGGCGGGGCCGGGCTCAGGCCCCGCCTCTTTCTGCTCCGCCCCGGGCCCGGCTGCTTTCCCCGCCTCCCGCCCCGCCCCGGCCTCGCCTCGCTCTCCGTTCCAGCCCCTCAGTCCCTCCGAACCGCTTTTCCCTGGTTTCCGCCCTGCAGTCGTGCCGATAACACAGAACCCGGTTTATTTTCCCCGGGACGTGGCGGTCGTTCGGACCCCGCACACGGTTTTTATGGCCCTGACCACATCTTTTCATAGCTGAGGTTCCGTTCAGGCACTCGATATATTGATAAACGTAAGGACTCTTCGGTCAGTTTCAGGAGCTTAGTTTAGTATTTGTCCTCTAAACCCTGAAGCATGAGGGGAATCATGCCTAAGTTTTCACGTTAGACCAGAAGTAAACGTTCGTTTTTCTCAAATCTGCCTATGTCTGACCCTCACAGTATTGTATCATTGGCGAATCTGCACAGGACTTTTCAGCAATGAAGTGAACACTCTTTATTTTCTATCCTCGTGTCTCCAGTGTTTCCTTCCCATTCACCGTTTATTTTCTCTTTTTATTGTTTTCTTCACATTACATTCCAATCATACTGGTGACATACAAAATGTAATATATGTCCATTAGGTAATTAACTGGATTCAAATTATTAACATATGTCAAATGCACAACAAAAATGGCTATGCCAGCCGTGTTCCTGTGTACCCCCATATTTTCAAAGGCCTGGCAAAATTCTGAGTGGGTGCCCATTCCTTCATGTAATATGTTTTCCGTTCAGAAGGGAATGTTGGAAATTATGACATTTCTCTTTGTTTTTTTGGTATAACTGCATGACTCTGAATATCTGTCATTATGAGTTTTCAATCCATGCCTCATTTCTGTTGGCTATGCCTGCAGTCCTCCATTTGCAGTTCAGGACCCACTGGCTCTATGCAATTAACATAATTCCAATATGGAAAATTTGCCTGAGCTCATATACAAATACACACACACATTACTCACACAGAGACAGAGGAAAGTCCTTGAAAATGAAGGGCTTGGAAAGATCTCTGAACTCTGGCAACCCTTTTTCTCATTGACTGTGGCTTTTTTTTCTGCCTTAATCACAGTGAATCTAGCAGGGTAAAAAATTATGGGGCCTAAAAATATAATGGTGAAGTAATTCTTTCACAGCATCTTTCAGCTCAGTTATTTTCCATAAGAATGTCTCAGCCTGGCCATGAAGACATATGATTCCTTTTAATCTCTTCTTTTATATGACTTGCCATTCTCTCTGTTTCACATGTGTTATCTTCATATTTGGAGCTACAGGGAAGGGTATTCAGTTCATTCTCTTTGCTGGTGGGCATTTTGTTCATTTCATGCATGTTTTCCACCAGCCTTTGATACCACAGACAGACACTGAGGACAGCTAACCACGTGTTAATGGAATTCTCCACAATGACAGGTGTTGAAGTGAAGGGAGACGACCCATCTTTGTTGATCAGCATCGAACTCCGTTTATTGATCTCCCTTATACACTTTTATAGTGGTGTTAATTAAGCTCATGCATATTCCAAAATCTGAGCTCATCATAGGTCACAGATTACACATTAACCCCTCCTTTTGTTTTCAATACCTGTGGTATGTTATTGAAACCAAGATTTGTGTTCTCACCCTGATATGAAAGGTTCTCAAAACCTCCATGTCTGTTCCCAAAACAGCCAAGGACAGAATGTTTACCTGTTATGAGAAGACTTGCCTGAGAACTTAGCTGTTTACAGAAACAGGCTGTGAGAATTTGCTCCTTACAGCTGCCTTTTAAACCATTTCTGAGCAAAATTCTCCAACAGACAGGGATGCAGTCCATGTAATATGCATGCCCATCACTCATCTGTCCATCAACCACTCCCACTCACCTGTTCCTCAACCTTCTGATTTGTAATGCTAAAGCAAATCCCAAAACATGAAAAATGCTTTGTCTAGAGAAAGTAAGTGCTACACACAAAGAAGAAAACTCCATTTGCTGCTCCCTGATTCACCTCTGTCCTAAGTAATCCCCTCTGACTCAATGAGTCTCCAGCCTACAAAGCACTAAAATCTAAAGGACCACTTTGATGAGATTATCAGCTATTGCTCCTACCCTCTTTATTTACTAGCCTCTGTCACAGTTGGGATATTGGTCCAGAAAGAAGTTTCCCGTTAATTACTCATTTCTTCAAGCATTATAATTATGTCTCCAGCATGCAATTCAAAGAGAGCAGAATCTCAAGGCTGTCCTGCTCAGAGCACCCATTAATTTCTCCCCACTCTTGGATCCCTGCTGATATTACTAACTTAAGAAACAAGTTCTACTACTGCACTGTGTATTCTTCTGACCTCTTCCAGACTTACAGCTCTTGTGTTCCCAATACTATCCTAACAGAGCTTGTGTGACCCTCAAGTTTGAAGGGACCATAACCAGATCCTGCTACCCAAGGGGGAAAAGAAACCAAACCCAAAAGACCCAAACAAAACCACAAACTAAAGCTAAGACCATTCACCATGTAGGGTCAACAAGCACATGTGGTAAAATGAAAATAATAAAAATCTAAACACAAACAGACTTGAAGATTAAGAACCCATCTTTACTTTCATTAGTGCCAAATGCAAACAAAATTCCTGTTTCATCCACTGGTGTGGCTGACAGTGATAACCCTTGAAAACCTTTCTATGCAGTCAAGCACATCAAGGCCTAAAGAATTGATAAAACCAGAACAGATAGCAATTTTCCCTCTATTTTGGTTTTGGTTCTATTTATTTTCTTTCTTTTCTTTTTTTTTTTTCCTAGCGAATTTTTTAACAAAAAGACCATGCCTTAGATTTGTCAATTAGCATTGGAATGACTCAAAAGTTCAACTTACTGATCACCGGCCCCTTCCTCAACAGCTTTGAGTAATTTCAGCTGTTAAGTTTCCTTGTACATGTCTCATTGCAGCGTGAGCAAACCCAAGCCCCAGCAGGTTTCTCTTCACTCACCACCTCCACAGAGCTGCGTGGCTGCTGCTCCCTGCTCCTGGCTGCTCAGTGCTGCCCTTCTGTGCAACTCTTGCTAACCACACAATTCAGTGTCAGGTGTTACAAACTACTAACCTCAAACAGAACACAAAAGTTAAAGTTTCCCTATTTCAAAACCAAGTCAACAAAATCTTGATGGCATTTGCAGTTCCAAAGCAAAAAAAAAAAAAAAACAACAAAAAAACAACAACAACAACAAAAAAAAAAAAAAAAAAAAAAAAAACAAAAAAAAACCCACCAAAGCCAGAAAGAGCAAGAATTAGTTTTAATACAGTCATTATGGAAGCCAATCTTTTCTGGGACTAAGGCAATTTGCAGGCAAAACAGATGAAATATATTCATCCTGAACGTGCCCAAACCATACATATATAGTCTCACACGCCTCTGAAGCCAGATTCCCGACTTCCTACCTGTATGACAGCAGAGGTGACAATTGCTGACCTCACTGATATATCAGGGGTAAATTCAGGCCCCAGCCAGCCCTTCCAGTGCCCCTGGCAACCTGCACAGCGTACTGACCTGAGATAGTGCTGCTCTAGCACCAGACCACGGGCTGCAAAGCATGTACTGCAAAAACATGAACTACAGCACAACACTTACACAGTGAACAGCCCTGCAAAACCTTTTTCTTCCCTTCTGTGGGAAAACAGCCGAAAGAACAGTGAGCTCCCAAATGCTAACTTGCAATACTCCTGCTCCAGAGAGATGGCACAACTTGTCTAGAGCCAGTACCTGCTTCACCTTCACACCTGTGGAGAGTAACAGGAAGGCAACACCACTTAAGGAGAGCACCTTTGCACGGTGAGTGACACAGGGCTCTGGCTCTTAGGCTACACTGTGCCTGGGTGCCACTCTCAGTGCCTCTGAGGCAAAAATGAGCTGCCTGCAATCCAAATTTACCTGGAAGCGTGTCACATCAGTGTCTGGGGTGTCAGCAGCCAGGAAGATGGCAGATTGCAGACCAGCTGTGCATGCATGATGTGTCCAAGGACACTTTGTCCCTCCATAGGTTCCAAACACGTTTCTGGCTGGAGTGGGAAGTGACATTTAGATTCACCACATTGCTCCCTCCCGTGTACCAGAAGTCACAGACAGCATTGTCACACAAGCAGGAAAGTGTGGAGGGCAGAAAATCCACAGAAGGGTATTTCTGCAGGGAGGAAGAGTGTGCAGCCCAGCATCCCTGTGTGTGAGCTGCTGACCAGTCTGAGCAGCCAGGATTCCGTGCTGTGGAGAGGCTGCTGTGGAAGGACAGCGTGGTGTCACCCTTCCTTGGGGGACTTCACCACTACATCCAGTTAAAGTGAGGCACTCTCCATGCAGGAGGAGACAATTTCCTTGGGGAGCCATTGATGATGCAGCTGCTGCTAATGCTGTTCACCTCTCAGGAACAGCTTGTCTAAGGGCCTGAGGTGTCCTCAGTCTCCCATTGATGATGATATTCAAACCATGCCAGGGTGGTCCACAACACAGTTTTTCAAGTGGCTTGGATTAGTTTTAGAAGACCAAATTACTCAGAGATAGAAATAATTCTATTATTTAATATGTGACTGTGGACCTCTTCATTGTGTGTGGAAAAAAAGTAAATATGCCTTAAACTAATAAACAGAGAGTAAAGAACAAAGTCCATTTTTTTCATCATTATCTGTTCTCAGAAAGGTTTTGGCCCCCTGTATTTATTTTGCTGACTTTTTTTTTTTATTTTGCTTTCCCAGGAAGGATTTCCTTTCCAGTGCCTCCTAACTATGGACAAATCCAGGTTTCACACTATAGATTTTAACTTGCCAAATTACATGTCATGCAATGAAGAAGGGAGGACACCACAGGTGCCCCAACCCTTAACCAAGGGTACAGGGAGGAGTGTGCAACATTCCAGGAAGATGAGTCTGTGGGGACAGTCATCCCTTGCCCTACCCTGTTTGCTCTGCTCCCCACAGGTGCTCACTACACCCTGAGTTTAAAAGGCCTTATGTGACCGCAGTGCACTTTAGGAGCCTTAACAGCAGCAGCAGCAGCAGACACATTAGTGTTATGTAGGCAGAGACTTGTTCTGCTGAGCTGCAACAAGTTTGTAGTTTGGTAGGTCTTGCTTTAAAATTCCTTAGCTAAGTGTTAAAAGTTGCTAAACTGTGCTGGCTGGTTGGATCACACAAGTGTTATTACATGTGAAACTCAGATGAAAGATGATGTCACTGAGGGCAAGTAAGGCATGGGTGTAACTCCGTAATGGGAGTGTAATCATGGTTGCAGGCAGCATTTACAGCTCTTTCCTGTGGAACATGTATGTGGGAATGCAGCACATCACGTAAAGGCCCTCACACAAATCTCTCTGGAAATTGCCATCTGGAGTGAGGAGAGGGGCTCAGAGTGCCAGAGGAGCTGTGCTTCCCTTCCTTCAGCTGCTGGGAATGCTGAGCAGAGCCCCCAGCTGCAGCAGCCACGTTCGTGTGCCTGGCTCTCATGCTAATGCCTCCCAACAAAACTGCTTGGGAACAACTCCTGTGCTACCTCTCCTTAATGCAGACATGCCTAAATATAACCCACAGCTTATTTTCGTAGGAACAAGTATTGGCAGGTCCTAAGCTGCAGATGGGAACCTTTGATAGCTCTCACGTGTGCTGCCAGCCCTTGGCTCTGCTTCCTGCGTCTCCTTGCTCATGCCAAGGGGTCCTAATGAGAACTGCAAAAGTTGGAACAGATTTGGGTGTCTGAAGGGAAACAATTTGCAGGGAGGGCTGAGGCTGCAGGTTTGTGATGCAGTGTGGCCTGCTGGAGTGCCCATAAGGTGAGAAGGATTGAAATAATTCATATGAAATAGACCTTACAGCGGTGTCTTCTCCAGAAATATCTCCGGAGATCCTGATATTAACTTTCCTTCTCTTACGGAATGATGAATTCTACCTTGCTCCAGTCTCACTGGGAAAACCAAACTGCATGTAACAATCTATGTAATGTCTTCTTAATTATATTTTCCCACAATATCCTCTATCTAAAACAAGATTATTTCCCTTCTTCATTTGCTCAGCTAGAGGTAAAACTCCCACTTCTGCCTTTCAGGTAATCTTTCACTACATTTTTTCTCTTCCTGAATACATCTGTGTATTCTTTTTTAACTATCTATTCTAACTGCAGAGCAGCTCTTGTTAAAATTGGCAAATACACCTTAACTTTCCAAAATATTGTTCCTGTATGTATTTCTTTCACATAAAGAAGAATATGTGCTCCAAGCAGCATTTCTGAATCAGTGAAGTAGGTTTATCTCTTTGCTTCGACACCATTTAGAAAATAGCTTCTTTTTTTTTTTTTTTTTTTTTAATGAAATCTCTGAAGTTACTTCAGTTTAAATTACTAAAAACTTGCTGAAGACCAGAAGCTTACATGTATATACTTAGTAGACTTCTTTGGAAATGAGGAAAGGGTAGCAACTGCTGGGAGAAAAGCCAGGCAGAAAACTGGGATAGTGACCATTTTAGGCACCTCAATTTTGCCACCAGCAAATGTGAATGAAGACTCTGTGAAGACACAAATGACAGCTGGAATATTTACATTTCCTTCAGTGAAGATTACTGAAACTAATGTGTTCAAAGCACCAAGAATAAGCAAAAAGGAATTTTTCATTTTGCTGACATGTCACTCATGGCCTATGCTGTTCCTCTGCCTATATGCAATGAAGTCTCTAGGCAACTGCTAAATTTCAGATCTTCCCAGCAATTGCTACCTTATTACATTATGCAGCCAAATCAATGGAAATATTAATTCATAGCTTTACATATACAGGATAAAGGCTTCAAAACATTTTCCCTTCATTTGCAGTTTCTGAAGGTAACTCTGCAATACTCACATCCACTCCATTTAATCCTTACTTCATGTTACATAGTATTGCCAAATAAGACCTTGAAAATCACAATTTGATTAGGTCTCCTCTCAGTTAATTTCCCCTTAAAGCATTACAGAGCTCAGGTGCATTTTTACTGCAACGTTTTTTATGGTATTTTATCATTATGGGGTGGAGATCACAATTTTCCCCTTCATTGCATTTATTCATAATTTCACATTCCCTGAAACACTATTTTACAGCAAGCTAAATCTCTCATCTTATACACATTTTAGGATTTATAAAACAGCCATCGTAAATGAAACCATGACACAGAAAGAGAATTACATTTTCCTAAAACTATCTACTCACACACTCTGAATTTCTGGTTGCTAATATGCACTTAAATACTGTATTCACATTCTATGTTATATCAGGTAATACCAAAGGCCTGGCTGCAGTGCAGTCTTTGTGATTCTTCAACAACTACAAAAGACAATGGATAATTTTAAAAAGTGTTTTAAAACACTTTTTCCCCAGTCAGTTACAGATTAATGAAATATTAAGCCAGAGCTCTGTTCTGCTCAGCATATTACACCATCTTCCACCAGATACCAGTGTGGGTTGACTCCTTCGTGTTCTTCAGGAATGACCTATGGCCTACCTCTCCCGTTGTTAAAACTCAGGTTATCACAAATTGCTCTAGTTTCTGTCATAAAAGTATTTCCTTATTTCAGTGATCGCTGTAAAATGCACAAGTAATAATTAGGGGGGCTTTATTTAGAGTGAGAAGGGGATTCAGCATTCAGAGGCTTTAGCTAAACCTTTGTGTAGCCATATTCTGTGAGACACATTCAAAATCCAAACAGCAATAAGGTTTACAATTCTACTACTTTTAGAGAAAATATAAAACAAGATAATATTGTTTGGGAATGAATAGCATGCTTACTAAACGGCAATGATACTCCTTGCAAGTCTTAAATTACCAGAGACAAAGATAATTTCCATAAACAACAGAAGTGCAGGACATTGCTTTCTTTTACAAAGCTGCAGTTCTGTAACAAGAGGTTTTAAATTACTATATACTTCAAAATAATATGGAACACGACAGGCAAATAGATTGATCTACTCAATATTTGGTAGAAAAATTCGTATGGAAAACAAACAAAAAGAAAACACCCCACGTAGGGTAGCAGAGTAACTTTGCCTCCCTTGTACTGAAATCCCAGTAAGACAAAATAAACCAACTCTCTGGTCATCAGTCTCCAGATAACAAGAAATTCCTTATGTTTCTATAAAAAGTGCAATAGGTGGCTGTACGAGACACTATTTCACTAGACTTTAGCGTTTTAGTAGGTAAAACACATGGTCAAAGGAACCGGTTCTTAATCCATATTCAGAGCTGAAAAAGGAGTTTGTGTTACTTCCTCTTGTTCAAAATCAACTTATACTGTCAAAATAGCTTCAAATCGTAAGCTTTCAACTTTGAGCCCAAGAAAACCCTCTAAAGAATAAGACTGAGTCGTTGCCGTAACATTTATATCAAAAGGAAATTTTTAATTTGCAAGGAAAAACAAAAGTTTCTCCCTTCAGAGGTCTCTCCGGCAGCAGCACACGGGATTTATCGCCTCTCCTTTAACTCAAACCGCGAGTTTGCCGCAGGAAACTCTCCCGAACGCAAGTACCTGCTCTTCCCCCCCCTCACCGGGGAAACCGGCCGATTTGGTGGCAGAAATTCCGAGGAAAACACACTTTTGTTAGTCCAAAGAAACACAAATCGAGCACACCGAAGGGCTCCCCGGCCGCGCGGCGGGGCGGGCTCTGCAGCGCACCAATCACGGCGCGGCTCCGCTCTAAAAACGCGAGCATCTGACCCGGGCCAGCCCAATTGTGTTCGCCCGCTCCGCCGAGGCAGCCGCCGCCATGGCCGAGACCGCTCCCAGCGCCGCCCCCGATGCGCCCGCGCCCGCCGCCAAGGCCGCCGCCAAGAAGCCGAAGAAGGCGGCGAGCGGCTCCAAGGCCCGCAAGCCCGCGGGGCCCAGCGTCACCGAGCTGATCACCAAGGCCGTGTCCGCCTCCAAGGAGCGCAAGGGGCTCTCGCTCGCCGCGCTCAAGAAGGCGCTGGCCGCCGGCGGCTACGATGTGGAGAAGAACAACAGCCGCATCAAGCTGGGGCTCAAGAGCCTCGTCAGCAAGGGCACCCTGGTGCAGACCAAGGGCACCGGCGCCTCCGGCTCCTTCCGCCTCAACAAGAAACCTGGGGAAGTGAAGGAGAAAGCCCCGAAGAAGAGGGCACCTGCGGCCAAGCCCAAGAAGCCGGCGGCCAAGAAGCCCGCCAGCGCCGCCAAGAAGCCCAAGAAAGCGGCGGCGGTGAAGAAGAGCCCCAAGAAGGCCAAGAAGCCGGCGGCCGCAGCGGCCAAGAAAGCAGCGAAGAGCCCCAAGAAAGCCGCCAAGGCCGGGCGCCCCAAGAAGGCGGCCAAGAGCCCGGCCAAGGCAAAGGCCGTGAAGCCCAAAGCGGCCAAGCCCAAGGCAGCCAAACCCAAAGCGGCCAAGGCGAAGAAGGCGGCGCCCAAAAAGAAGTAAATTGTACCAGGAGAGTTTTGTTCTGCTTATTTTGTTATCCAACGGCTCTTTTAAGAGCCACCCACGCTTTCCCTAAAGGAGCTGATGCACCGAGGTCGTCCGTAACCTGTAGCAGGGGTCCAGCAATTCGTAAGTCGTCAAGAGGTCAATTGTGTCCTGTGTATTTTCTTTTCCTAGGGATTACCGAAAGAAATAGTTAAGAACGCGGTAGAGCGCGGCGACTTTAGGGAAGTGTAGGCTTCTGTTTTTTCTTCAAGTGATTACTTTGACTACCAAGAAGCAATGTTTTATAATGATTTGATAAAAAATCAGATGTACGTTTTTTTAAAGATATATTTTGTAACAAAATAATGCAATTGCCAGGCACGCTACTACTGAGCCATGTCTAATCTATTATTCCTTTTTAAGTATCTCCGTAAATGCCTTTGTTTGTTTGCGGGGGAGGAGGGGAGGGTTTCTCTACGGACACAAAAATAGCCCTGATCTCGGCCAATCCTTTTGTTCCTGATGAGAAAGAAAGCTTTAAGTATTGAAAAAGCCCGCCCTGCCCAAGGATTGGCCAGCGGAAATCCCGGCCCGCTGCCCTTCCCCCTCCCTTCCCCGAAGACGATTCCGCCTCCTATCTCTGGAACTGCATCAGCCGCTTTAAGAGGTGGAAAAGGGAGGTGGGACCGGGACTCTCAACGAATAGTGTCCGTATGTTCTCAGACGTAAGAACTAAACGGAAAATAGCCCGTACCAGGAAGAACTTGCACGGAGGGGGGGACGTTTTGGCAAGACTTTGTTTTGTTATCGTAAACATGGAAAACGTTGCTACTTTATCCACCCAAAAATAAAAAATAAGTTGAAATAAGAATTGAGTAGTTAATGCAAAACGACATTCATTGTTGTTGCGATAACTCAGCTCTCTTAGGATCTTGTGGGTGGCTCTGAAAAGAGCCTTTGGGTTGTTAGTCAGATGAGATTTACTTGGCTTTGGCCTTGTGGCTGTCGGTCTTCTTGGGCAGCAGCACGGCCTGGATGTTGGGCAGCACGCCGCCCTGCGCGATCGTCACCTTGCCCAGCAGCTTGTTGAGCTCCTCGTCGTTGCGGATGGCGAGCTGCAGGTGGCGGGGGATGATGCGCGTCTTCTTGTTGTCGCGGGCCGCGTTGCCCGCCAGCTCCAGGATCTCGGCCGTCAGGTACTCCAGCACGGCCGCCAGGTACACCGGCGCGCCCGCGCCCACGCGCTCCGCGTAGTTGCCCTTGCGCAGCAGCCGGTGCACGCGGCCCACGGGGAACTGCAGCCCGGCCCGCGACGAGCGCGACTTGGCCTTGGCCCGCGCCTTGCCGCCCTGCTTCCCGCGACCCGACATCTTACTGCGCTCCTCGCTCGCTCCCCTGGCACACGATCAGAAGCAGTCGGCGCTGCTGCGCTCCGCGCTCGCTTTACTGCCTCGTCCCTGCGCTGATAGGCTGAGAAGTAGGTCTTGTGCAGGCAGCCAATGAAAAGGAGGATCCAAATCTGACCAATCAGACGCGAATACGGGAGAGGGCTGACATCATTTCGTAGTCTGACCAATGATAGTCTGCAGGTTAGGAGCCGCTCATTTGCATAGACGCGGTATAAATTCATGGCAAGCAGCCGTGCTCCTCACTTCGCCCCGGGGTTTGTTCTGCAGCCGATCCGTTGGTGCACGAAGAGACGCTGTTGTCGCCGAAATGCCCGAGCCGGCCAAGTCCGCCCCCGCGCCCAAGAAGGGCTCCAAGAAGGCGGTGACCAAGACGCAGAAGAAGGGCGACAAGAAGCGCAAGAAGAGCCGCAAGGAGAGCTACTCCATCTACGTGTACAAGGTGCTGAAGCAGGTGCACCCCGACACGGGCATCTCATCCAAGGCCATGGGCATCATGAACTCCTTCGTCAACGACATCTTCGAGCGCATCGCGGGCGAGGCCTCGCGCCTGGCGCACTACAACAAGCGCTCCACCATCACCTCGCGGGAGATCCAGACGGCCGTGCGCCTGCTGCTGCCCGGCGAGCTGGCCAAGCACGCCGTGTCCGAGGGCACCAAGGCCGTCACCAAGTACACCAGCTCCAAGTGAATGCTTGCCTAAAACCTGCTTAACCCAAAGGCTCTTTTAAGAGCCACCCACTTTTTCAACAAAAGAGCTGTACCACTAAGTAAGGGACACTTTTTTTCTCTTAGTGTGGAATCTTGGTGTTCAGGGGTTTGGGTTTTTTGTTTTTTTTTTTTTTAATTGTTTTTTTTTTTTAGGTTATTGGGTTTGACATACTACTTGAGGGTTGTTTTGATAAGATATTTCTCTCGGATTTACTGTTATTTTCCCACAGGTGCAATATGTCTGTAAAAGCGGTTTTAAATCGTTGCTGGGGGTTTTTTTATTTTTCCTTTATTTTTCATTTTGTTGTTGTTTTTTTCTTATTTTTTGTGTTTTCTTTTGGGGTTTTTGTTTTGTGTTTTATGGTTATTTTCTTAACTTATCGTTTTCACAATTTTCATATCACCTTACTGTTGCAAGTTTCCATGTTATGTCTGTTGTAGATTGAAGGATAGGGAACTTACTGTTTTTTTCTAGCCGCGAAGGAATCGAAATTATCCATGGATACTCATCCATGCCCAGCACTGCTGTTGTCGATCGGCCACACGGTGGTGCTCAGCCTCTGCCGTTTTTGGGGTTTGCGGTTATTTTTGCCACAGACGAGAGAGATGAGTACAGCGCGCTGCACTTCAAAGGAATTTATGCTGTGGTAAGCTCTTGTAATAGCCCGATATTGATCCATATAACTCAGAAGCATTTTCTAAACTCCTTTATCTTCACCATTTATCTTTATAATCTTTCTCTTCATTTTTTTTTCTTTTTTTTTTTTTTTACAGTAACTTGCCTGTCGTCTCCCCACGTCTGCTCTGGGTTCTCCTTTCAAGGAAGAAAACACCGGAAGACCTTTTTTTTTAAACTTATCTGTCCTTTTCTGCATTAATCTGTCACTAATTGTTCTAAAAGTACGAAATACCAAGAAACTCGACACTCTGGGCTGACTTTGTCAGCTCCCAGGTCTCATCACGCAGCCGCTAATGAGGCTCAAAGCGCAGGCTTTGTCAGACCCTCCCTCTCATCCCTGGGGAATGACATGCCACCATGGATGCAGATCAAAGCCATTATCACTTCCTACCTGGATCTCAATAATCCTGAATCCCAAGTACATATTGTGAATTTCTCAACGTAATTCATACAGGGACCACAGAACGACAAAAGTGACCTTTCTAGTACTGACTTGCCTATTCTTTGGTAGGACAGTTAATGAGACAGGCACCAGGTCTCTCAAAAATCTGTCACCTATTACCTAAGAAATGCTAATTTCAGTTTGAAGGGTTATGGGGACTTCTGAGACTGGATTTCAGATATCCAGTGGGAAGAGGCATTCTCCAAACTCTTCTTTATCAGCTTGAAATGGGGTTTTGCAATCTCTCCAAGGGCTTTAGTGCAAACTCTGAAGCCCAGGTTGCTTATTCTGAGTTCCTGTGTATGTCTAATACCCTAAAAGATTAATAAACCATTGTATATTCCACTCTAGGCTTTTCCAAGCTTTCCTGGAGCACCAGAAAAGCACAAAGAAGTGCTCCTGTTGTCACAGTCGGAGATGGCCACCAGAAGGGTTTGTCAGTGGCCATTCTGTAGATAATCAGCCCTGTGAAAAGCCCAGTTCAGAGCAGAGCTGCCCTGGGACAGCCCTGCTGCCCGATTGAAGCAGCAGCTCAGGGATGCCTTTGGCTGCCCAGCTCTGAGTGTTCGTTTTCCTTTTCCCGTGTTTGTGTGCTCCACGTTGCACACTGCATCAGGAGCCAGCACAGAAATTCTGAGGATTTTTTCATAGATGGTTTCAGTGTGTGAAATTGTTTCTAGGCCTAGGAAACTCTTCACTAAACAGAAACCAAAATGCTGCTGATTGCTTCTTTCAATTTCAGTAGGAATGACAAGGCAATATTGGGGGCTATGATGTGAACAAAGCAATTGTCATCAGGTCTGATTGTAGCACAACTCTAATTATTCTAACAGTGCTGAGAACAAAGTCTCCAAACTGACCAAGAGCTACTGCCATGGACAGTATTTTTGTTTCTTGTCACCAAAGGTTAAGATAGTAGGATTTAAGCTCAGCAAAAAAACCCCAAATCTTTAGAATTTCATGCCACAAGAGGATGACCCCTCAAAAGCACTAATGCAGATAGTGTGAGTATAAAATCACATGGCAGCTTATTCCTCCATCATTCGCATTCTTTCCTGTCCTTTCCCATTTCCTTCAGAGCAGTTCCCTTTGTACTCCCAAGGACCTGACCCCGGTGGGATCCCCCAGCAGAGTGAGGGCTCTGCCCAAATGCAGCGCCCTGCGGGAGCTGGGGCTGCTGCCGCCAAACCACGGGGGAACAAAGCAGAAACCCCTCCAACAATTCTCCTGCCCTGGGCTCCTTTTGCAGATGAGTTTCCAGCTCAGTGAGTGACAAGTTCCTTTCCGCAGTGTGCAGAGCAGACAGAGCTGGGTGTCCCCACAGAGGAGCCCCTGCAGCAGATTGCAGCCCAGATTGTGTCTGTGCCACCATCCCATGCCCAAATACAATAATCCAACTCTTGGTGCTGGGCCCCGCGTGTCTCATTGATGGTTTTGGTCACGGGGCTGAACTCCTTCTGAAGTTATCTCATTCCTGGGATTGGTTCCTTGCTCCATCTTCATCCTGCTCCTGGCTTGCCAGTTTCAGCTTGGTCAGTTTTGTGACACCATTTTTATAAACAGTTTACACTCATCACCTCGTGTGCCCTGGGGCTCCAATTGCTGATCTCCCAGTGCAAAGCAAAATCATCAATCTCAACAATTCTCAATATTGGAAGTGTTTGAATGTGTAATCTATAAACAGGCCCTTCATGTTGTCTTTTAATCTACCCTGTATTTTTACCTTCAAAACACCTCCTGATTTACAGCATCTGAAATATGGGGAATGTTTACTCTTTGTAACATAAATATTTTTGTAAAAATATTCTTTTTATATCAGCAATTTTTAATATCTCAGATGATCAGAATGAAATTACAGCTTAGTAAATAACCAGCAAAAAAAGAACACTGATGGACAATACAACCAGTTACAAAAAATTCCTCTATTTTATTTTTATTAGAATAATAAAAATGGCACTTCTGGAAGAACATGTATCCTCTCTAGATGACCATCCTAGCAGTAAAATTTATATGTATTAATCATCATGCTTAAAAAAGAAAACACCCTCCCTTAATTTCTGCAAAAGGGAAATACAGCAGCTGGGCAAACAAATATCTGTATTCTCTAGTGAACTGACTGAACAGTGAATCAGAAATGAGAAATAGATGCCTTACACGTGGACCAAAACCAGTACAAATCACAGACTGTCTGTAGAAGTTTTTTGCTACTTCCTGGGGTTTTGGGTGGTTTTTGAAGGGTTGTGGTGAAGTGAGTTTTTCTTGAGTTTTTTTTTGGTTTTTTAATATTTGTTTCATTTTTAGTAATGAAGTAAACCAATATCTGCTTTCAAACCTGAATTTGTTTTTTTTCTTTAATGGCCACAGGATATAATTTCCAGACACCCAAGACAAATCATCGCAATGTTACTTTCCCAGAGGCTTTGATTTCCATTCTAAATAGAAAATATTACATTTTAAAATAATTACAGTTGTTGGAGAAAGTATTCACTGCAGCTAGGGAAAAATATTTGGTTTCGCACACACCTTGATGTAATGTTTTCTGACAGTGATGAAAACTGGCCCAGGTCAGATGGTAAATGAAAAAAAAATTGATACTTCAGGTTGCACATACCTGGTCTAAGGTTGTGCCATTCAGAGAGCAGCACAGCCAAGACAGAAATCTCACAGGAGGAGAGGCTGAAAGTGGGTGGGAATGCAGCTGGGAACTTCTCCCTTGCCAGCCCCCAGCCCTGTGAGGGAGGATGGAGCACTCAATGAGCAGAGGCAGCTCCTTCCCCTGGGCTGGGCTCACAGAACCAGGGGCTGTGCAGGTGGAAAGGCTGGTTTTGGTTACATTTCTTTCATGCCTACGAACAACCAAATTATTGGAGTGCAGCCTTATTAAAATGCTTATTTCAAAAGCATTCCTTGTCAAAAATGTTACAAGGTATTAATCAAAAAGGTTCATCCTTTATTATTACCACTGAAAATCTCAGGAAGCAATTATGAGCATAATTCATTTTAAAACTGGAAAACAAGTAGAATAAGTAGAAAATAAGAATAAAAAAAGTATCAGAACAGATGTGAATTTTAATCCCGCGCAAAATCCACAACCTCTTTGTACTTGCACTCCTGCTTATATTGCTCGCTGATATTTTTACTTGTGAAGATTGTAGGAAAATGGAAGAAATAATTCCTGAAGTAAGAAGAGCACACAGAGTGCTACATCTGAAAAATAGATGTTAGGATATTGACCTCCTTTTGTGCAGTATCAGAGCTGGGAAGAAATGCACACATCTCTGGTGTGCATCCTCTTTTCCTTTTGTAGCAAATAGCAGCCCCCTCAACAATAAACATTCTGAGCACTCCACATGATCAAGTTTTGGGGTTTTTCCCCCTTGTGCTCTTGGGACACTGCCAGGTTTGTGAGTTCAGTAATTCCACTCAGAAAAGAAGACCCAAATCACCACAGGAATGGCACAGGCCCAATCTTTCACCGTACCAAACCACCTTTACCCAGAGCTGCCTGCCCCGTGCTCGAGCATCAGCAGCTGCACTGACGGCACCACAGGCACTCCTGCGAGCCTGGGCTCAGCTCAGCTGCCCCTGGAAGCCAAATTTACCTGAGTCTGTTCTGCTCTCTGCATGGGGGGGCTTTGAAATCGCTGCTCCCAGCCCCATGGGAGAAGGGAAATGGTCACATTCCACAGGCAGCTGGAGCTCCTGCAGCTTCAGCCTGAACTGACACTTACATGTCATGCAGAAACTCACAGGATGTGCGTGTGCTGTACTTCAGAGTTACCACAGCAGCTCACAATTCTGTGCAGGAAAGTGTTAGGAAAATTAATTCACAAACACCAGAGGTTTATGTCCAAAAAGGAGACAGAGGATTCCTTTTACTTTATTCAAATAAAGGGAGAAGCCACGAGGCATTCCGCTGATATCTCTCAAATTTTTAGAGGATGCAGCCTCCTTTTTTATTCTAATTTCCTGACTGCAATTCCCTTCTCTCTTTCCCCAGTCCTGAGGAACTTGAGAGGTACAGACTTGAAATACTTCCCTTTAATGTATAACCCTCGCTTTTAACTTGAATTGATATGGAATTTAGGGGGTTTTTTTCCCCATTGTTTCTTTTGGCTTTCAATGTCTAATTTCATTTTCCAGCAAACCCAGAGTCTATTTGTAAGAGCAAATATCTTTTACCATCCATCAATCAGTGGAATCCTTCCCATTTTTTCTTTCATCTCCCAGTGCTGGTTTTATCTACCAGCAGACAAACAGCTCGTTTGTAAAGAAAAATCTGCTATTCCTCTCAAAATGACATGGTACAAAGCACAGGAGGAAACACCAGGAAACTGCAAAAGAATGGGACTAATTTACAGCATTTACCTGAAACTGAATAATGTCTTCTTTTCCTCTTCACCCTACAGGTTTCTTTCTTGACAATGGTGAAGCAAAAAATCCTCTAACTGGTGGCTGGGGCGAACCTGATGAGGAAATTCCTTGTTTCTGGATGTAAAACTCCAGGGCCCTGCTCTGCCCTTCCAGGAGATATCCCAGCCTTTCCTTTGCCTTCTCCCTTCTCTTCCCAGGGCCTCTTGCACACGAGGTGTTGGTGGCAGCCACAGAGCAGCACGAGCTGATGAGCTCCTAATCCCAAAGCTCCCCATTCCCAATGTGAGGTGCTGCCCCATCCCGTGCCACCCTGCATTTCCCCACTCCCAGGGGCGGATCAGTCCTTAAATCCCCGTCCCTGCCCCAGTGCTGGGAGCAGGAAAACGCCTGCTTGTCACGGCCTGACCAGCAAACCCAAAGGGTTTTGTTGTGGCTGCAGAAATGAGGGTTCCTGCCGGGAAGCGTCCCCTCTGTCACTCACCCCGCTGTATTTATGCGGGAACGGGATCGCGCAGCTCCAGCCCAGCTCTCCTCCTTAACGCCCCCAAATGCAGCTCCTGGGATTGAATCACAAAGGCACAACAAAGCAGGAACCGAACCAAGCCCGAATTCGCACACGACCCCGTGTTTCGTGGCGCGGGCAGGCGGTCACTGCGGGAGCCGCAGCGAGCGCCCCGTTCCCAGCCCGCACGGAATCCTTCCCTCGGCACGGCCGGGGATGCTCAGGGCCGGGATGCGGCACCGGCGGGGCCGGGGCTGCCCTGCCCGAGCATCTGTCCCGGCAGAGCTGGAAATGCTCCATCGACACCTTCCGCCCCGTTCTGCTGCTCCCAAACACGCCGTGCTCAAAGTCCGTCTGCGCCGATCCAAGGGGGCTGCCGGTGCTCACTGCTGGGAAATACATGAATTTTCAAAGCGTTCTGCTCGCTTATCCCGCTTTTGGCAAACCACATCTAGGAAGCATTTTCACAAGAGTGTCTGGCTGTACAATGTACATTCGAGGTCCTGCAACCCTTCCTAATTTAGACCTCGTATAGCCCTATCTTTAATTTCTGGCTTGATTCCCCATGGATGTAACTCGAAACTACAACTACAAAATAACCGAGCACGTTCTTTAGAGGGAAAGATTTAAGGGAAATACTACAATAATAGTTATTAATTATATACCTTCTTGACCACTACCACTGTACCCTTAATATCAGAGCATTCTTTTGTAAGGAAAAGAAACCTATAAAATTGTTGTGTGGAAAATTCTACCATCTACAAACTCGAATTTTATTCCAGTGTTCACACAACATCGAGATGATGCACACACGGTTTTTCTGAGCAGTCTTTCCCGTTGTTCACTGCAGTTCAATATGCAGGGCTGTTGCATTATGAGGAATAAGGTGGCACAGAGGGGAGTGGGGAATTCCTTCCCCTGTGGGAGGGTGAATTCATCACTGACTCACTTTGAGGAAAGTGAAATTCAGCGAGCACACACACACACACCAGGTCACGGGTGCCAAGCCGCATCTCTTTCCCCGTACCGAGGACAGCGATGGCGAAGTCGTGCCCGCGTTCCGGGCCGCCGCCGTCGCTGCGGTGCCGCAGCTGCAGCACAGGCGGAGGCGCCGGGGCCGAGCGGCCGCTGCTGCTGCAGCCCAGAGCCGGCGCGGGAGGCACGGGGAACACGGGCCGGGAGCAGCCGCGCCAAAGGCAGGAGGAGATCGGAACCCAGCAGGGATTTGACTTTAAAGCAACACCGTGGCCTGCCGTAAGAGCAGCAGCTTTTCCAAGAACGACTCGCTTTCTCCCAAAACCGAGCGCCGGCTTCAAACTCCCCGTACCACAGGGAGGAGGGCGTGGATCCAGTGATCAGTGCCAGAATAACGAAATTAAAGCGATTGCGCTCTTTCCAGTGTAACCCAGTGACCACTAAATCATATCAGAGCTCCTTGGAGGCACCGGCAACACCTCCCTGCCTGAAACCATTCCCTGGTGTTCCACAATTCTGCCCAGGAAAGCAGCTGGGACTCACACAGGAGTGTTAAAAGGCAGCAAAGGTGGATCAGTCAGGGGCCCGAGGCTGGGAACACCCGTCCTGTCGAGAAACCATTTGTTCAAGCCACTGCCAGGACTGCCTAAGCCTAATCAGTTTTTTTTTTTGTTTGTTTGTTTTTGGTTTTTGTTTTTATTTTTTTTTCCTTGCGAGTTTTGCCTCCCTTCCACCTCCTCTTTCTCTGCAACACGAAGGTGCAACAGAGATCAGCTCCTTTTAGCGCTCGCAAAGGAAACAATCCAGACTGCTAAGACTTTATTGTTGTCCTGTATTAGGTACTGAACAGAGCACGTACAGCAAAGCCGGAGCTGGCTGGTCAGGACACAGGATATTTACGCCATTATAAAACCCATACCGCCCCTGTAAAAACAACGAAAACTTATAGATTTTAATAAATTAATGAATTCTAATAAAGCATAAACGACGAAAATTCACCTCGGTGAGAAAAACACCCACCTTAAAAAAAAAAGAAACCAGCTTTAAGACAACCTTCGTACAGGAACTGGGAAACTGAAAGGATGAAAACCAAAATAGAAGACTTGAAGGAAAGACAAATTACGCGTTCTGGTCAATTTCTACTGGATAACCAAAATGCAGCGAATCAGCCCTTTAAGAGGAACGTGGGCGGCTCTGAAAAGAGCCTTTGTTTGGTGATGAGCCTCACCGAGCATTTACTTGGCTTTCACCTTGTGGCTGTCGGTCTTCTTGGGCAGCAGCACGGCCTGGATGTTGGGCAGCACGCCGCCCTGCGCGATCGTCACCTTGCCCAGCAGCTTGTTGAGCTCCTCGTCGTTGCGGATGGCGAGCTGCAGGTGGCGGGGGATGATGCGCGTCTTCTTGTTGTCGCGGGCCGCGTTGCCCGCCAGCTCCAGGATCTCGGCCGTCAGGTACTCCAGCACGGCCGCCAGGTACACCGGCGCGCCCGCGCCCACGCGCTCCGCGTAGTTGCCCTTGCGCAGCAGCCGGTGCACGCGGCCCACGGGGAACTGCAGCCCGGCCCGCGACGAGCGCGACTTGGCCTTGGCCCGCGCCTTGCCGCCCTGCTTCCCGCGACCCGACATCTTCCCTGCAGCGACTCGGCAGCGGCGACAGCGACACAACCGGGAAAGCCGGCGGAACTCCGAGCCCGCCTCACCGCCAGCCTTATATACAACCCGGGCGGATCGGCAGCGCCTGCTACGATTGGCTGCGAGAGAGAAGTTCGTTCCGCAGCCAATGGAAAAGCGAATCCAAATCTGGCCAATGGCGGATCCCGGCGCCGAGCTCGGAGCCGACAGACAGCCAATGGCGAGGCGGCGATGTCAGCGGAGCTGCTATAAAGGCGGCTGCCGAGGCGGTGTCGCCGCTGCTGAGCGCTGTCGCTGTGTGAGTTGTTGTTGTGAGGAGCTGTTGCTGCCGAAATGCCCGAGCCGGCCAAGTCCGCCCCCGCGCCCAAGAAGGGCTCCAAGAAGGCGGTGACCAAGACGCAGAAGAAGGGCGACAAGAAGCGCAAGAAGAGCCGCAAGGAGAGCTACTCCATCTACGTGTACAAGGTGCTGAAGCAGGTGCACCCCGACACGGGCATCTCGTCCAAGGCCATGGGCATCATGAACTCCTTCGTCAACGACATCTTCGAGCGCATCGCGGGCGAGGCCTCGCGCCTGGCGCACTACAACAAGCGCTCCACCATCACCTCGCGGGAGATCCAGACGGCCGTGCGCCTGCTGCTGCCCGGCGAGCTGGCCAAGCACGCCGTGTCCGAGGGCACCAAGGCCGTCACCAAGTACACCAGCTCCAAGTGAATGCTTGCCTAAAACCTGCTTAACCCAAAGGCTCTTTTAAGAGCCACCCACATTCTCAGTAAAAGAGCTGGTCTTTTTTCGTGAGTTCCTGCACCATTATTAAACGTCTCTTAGAGGGAAATATGCAATGACGGTGTCAAAGTGTCGTATTTTAAAGTACAGCAGGATTTGCACTGATTTCTTGAGACTATATCCTGCTTCTCTTAGGAGCTTCATTCTCGCGCTTATTTGGTGCTAGAGTGGGGCCTAAAAATTTTAGCTTTCACGGTCTCAAAACGGCCCAGATAAATCATTACGCCATTAGTGCATGCTGAGGGAGAGGAGAAAAAAAATGATGCTAGTTCTTTTTCTGCCTAAATCGGACGCATTAAAAGCACAGGCGCTTCCTGGAGGCCCTGTGCTCTTGTTTTCTAGTTGTTTCTGAGCAAATGGATACGGGATGGATACCCGCTCTTCTTCACCCCCCCGAAAATGTGTTTTCGCGAATGACCGGGGGAAGAAAAATGAGACGATGCTCTGCCTTATCACTCCCTAACTGCACAGTCCTGCCTGGGCCCTACCACCTAGCACAGCCTCCCGAGAGTTGCTTTTCCTCGGCTTTCATTTGCCCCTCTGTCCCTGCCGTGTCCCCTCGCCCCGCACTCTCCGCCGCCGAGCGCGGACGGGGCTGCAGCGCGCGGGCAGAGCCGGGGCCGAGCCGCTGCCGCGCTCGGTCCGACCTGAGTGAGGACTGCACGGAGCCTCCCTACGACGGGCCCGCCCCGCCCGCCCCTCCCGCCCGCCGCTGATTGGTGCCGCTCGCGGCTCGCAGCCCCAGCGCGCTCTGCCCCGGGGCGCGCTCCCCGCACGGGACGCGGCGCTTCCAGCGGGCCGGGGCAGCGGCCGGACCGGGAGAGCTCGCCGGGGCCGGGCAAGGCGGCTGCCGCCTGCGCCTTCTGCCTTGCTGCCGCGGCTGCGAACCGAAGGCCGCTACTGAGCGGGGAGAAATCGAGAGCCCTCGGGGAATGGAGGCGGCTGCCGGCGGCAGCTTCAGCCAGGAGTCCCGGAATAAACGCTAGCGTAGAGGATTTGGATAAAGAGGGCGAGCCTGAGGCTCGGGCGGCGAGCCCGCCCTGCCCCGTTCTCCGGCGGTGCCGCCGCCGCCGTCCCGGCTGTGCCCGGCAAGCCGGTGCTGGAAGGGGCGGGGGGCGGGGCCAGGGCGCGTTTCCCGCCCCGGAGGCGGGGCCTTCTCCCGGGCTCGCGACAAGCGCCCAATGGCAGCCGGCCGCTGCCGCGCGAGCGGCCAATGGGCGCGGGCAGTCCGGCTATAAATAGTGGCATCTGTAAGCCAGGGCTGTAATCGGTGTTTGTGAGCAGCGGAGCGCTGGTCTGGTGCTATGGCGCGTACGAAGCAGACGGCGCGGAAGTCGACGGGCGGCAAGGCGCCCCGCAAGCAGCTGGCCACCAAGGCTGCCCGCAAGAGCGCGCCGGCCACGGGCGGCGTCAAGAAGCCGCACCGCTACCGGCCCGGCACGGTGGCGCTGCGCGAGATCCGGCGCTACCAGAAGTCCACGGAGCTGCTGATCCGCAAGCTGCCCTTCCAGCGCCTGGTGCGCGAGATCGCGCAGGACTTCAAGACCGACCTGCGCTTCCAGAGCTCGGCCGTCATGGCGCTGCAGGAGGCCAGCGAGGCCTACCTGGTGGGGCTCTTCGAGGACACCAACCTGTGCGCCATCCACGCCAAGCGCGTCACCATCATGCCCAAGGACATCCAGCTGGCCCGCCGCATCCGCGGAGAGCGCGCCTGAGTTCCCTGCCGTAACCCCCGCAGACCCAAAGGCTCTTTTAAGAGCCACTACGTGCACAATTGAAGGAGCTGTTGCACTATCTTAAACACGGTTTTAGTAGTTGGGGGAGGAGGGAACCTTCATGATTTGGGGGATGACTATACCAAGAGCCCTGAGCTTTTAATAAAGCTGCTCCATGATCTGCAGACCAGGCTGTTAATGTTCGCTTAATGTTTTATTAGGGTCCAGTAGTAAAATTTTCACTGAGTCCGTGAAATTTTAATCTATTCTAGAGCCAGGATTTTTAATAGCATTGTTTTTAGCACGGGACAACTGCAGTCACAATCATTTATTTAATCGCCCCTCCTCCCTTAAACTTAGGTCGTCAGGCACACTCGCAGGGATGTAAACTCCGTTCTACTTTAGACTCTGCTTACCCCACTTAAACTAACGTATTTTCACATGTTCTTCCTTGCCCGATGTTTGTAAAACACGCGTTACTCTGCAAAGACTCGGGAACGAGTTGTAAATAAACTTGAGAGCCGTATGGGGTTTTATAAAAGAATTTTTTGATATGCAGGAGCTCAGTAAAATGAGACTCAGTAAAGCATAAAAGAAGTCGGGATTATAAAAATCTAACCTTAAAATAAAAAAAGAAAAGAAATTAAGAAACGGCTCGTTTCAAAGCAGTGCTGCAGCCCGTTTATTGTCCATGTAGCAACTCTTAAACTAAGAGCCTTTGGGTCTAAGGCGGCTGCCTCCCTTCTCTGTGGGACAGAGACTGAGGCTTTAAAGAGCTGCCAATTATTTAATTTGAAGAATTTTCTCTCCTTCATTTTGTACCCATTATTTAACTTTTCCATCCAGTAAGATCTGGTTTTTAAAGTTCTACATCTTTCAAGTCCCACTTGAATATCGTCCCTCGGGACCAGTTTTTCATCAGTATTTGCAGTTTTTCCTACATATCTGATACTGAGGTCTTAAACAGAAGCCGTAAAAGAAAAAAATGAAAGAAAATTCAGAAACACCTGTAAGGGGGCAACAGGGACTAACAAAACACTTTAAATGAGTGCTATTTACTTCTGAAGCCGTTAAGAAGCTATTACGTGGAATTTTAGAATAATAAACCTAATTATAAAGTAAGTGCTTAATATTTATAGCATATGTTTCAACAAATTTTATACTTCAGATCGGGAAGACAAATGAAGTGTAGAGGTAAAAAAAATTATTTCCATATAAATTTATAAATTCTTGAAGACACATATGAAGTATATGGCACTTCTTTGTGGTATGGATATGAGAGGGGAGAGACCATGGCTGAAACTCGGGGCGGGGAGGGAACATTTTAACATTTACCATTCACACTTGTCATAGGACTTTGTGTAAAAGCACACAGGTAATGCGGTGGAACAGGGAAGCTCCCTTTAAACCACAAGGAAAATGAAGCAATTAATGTATAACAGGTAAAATAAAGGCTTTTCAGTACATAGCTGGGCTCAGTAGTGAAAAAAAGTTGCAAGCCTAAAAAAACACAAATAAGAGTCTAAATATAATTTGCTTGTATTTCTGGACTATAAAGTTGTATTCAATTTTCGGGGTAAAATGTTAATTACTAAGGAATTTAGAGAAAAGGCTATTAAAAAAAGGCGCAGGAGAAGAAATCAAAGCTCTTTTGTTGAAAAACTGGGTGGCTCTTAAAAGAGCCTTTGGGTTAAGCAGGTTTTAGGCAAGCATTCACTTGGAGCTGGTGTACTTGGTGACGGCCTTGGTGCCCTCGGACACGGCGTGCTTGGCCAGCTCGCCGGGCAGCAGCAGGCGCACGGCCGTCTGGATCTCCCGCGAGGTGATGGTGGAGCGCTTGTTGTAGTGCGCCAGGCGCGAGGCCTCGCCCGCGATGCGCTCGAAGATGTCGTTGACGAAGGAGTTCATGATGCCCATGGCCTTGGACGAGATGCCCGTGTCGGGGTGCACCTGCTTCAGCACCTTGTACACGTAGATGGAGTAGCTCTCCTTGCGGCTCTTCTTGCGCTTCTTGTCGCCCTTCTTCTGCGTCTTGGTCACCGCCTTCTTGGAGCCCTTCTTGGGCGCGGGGGCGGACTTGGCCGGCTCGGGCATTTCGGCAGCAACAGCTCCTCACAACAACAACTCACACAGCGACAGCGCTCAGCAGCGGCGACACCGCCTCGGCAGCCGCCTTTATAGCAGCTCCGCTGACATCGCCGCCTCGCCATTGGCTGTCTGTCGGCTCCGAGCTCGGCGCCGGGATCCGCCATTGGCCAGATTTGGATTCGCTTTTCCATTGGCTGCGGAACGAACTTCTCTCTCGCAGCCAATCGTAGCAGGCGCTGCCGATCCGCCCGGGTTGTATATAAGGCTGGCGGTGAGGCGGGCTCGGAGTTCCGCCGGCTTTCCCGGTTGTGTCGCTGTCGCCGCTGCCGAGTCGCTGCAGGGAAGATGTCGGGTCGCGGGAAGCAGGGCGGCAAGGCGCGGGCCAAGGCCAAGTCGCGCTCGTCGCGGGCCGGGCTGCAGTTCCCCGTGGGCCGCGTGCACCGGCTGCTGCGCAAGGGCAACTACGCGGAGCGCGTGGGCGCGGGCGCGCCGGTGTACCTGGCGGCCGTGCTGGAGTACCTGACGGCCGAGATCCTGGAGCTGGCGGGCAACGCGGCCCGCGACAACAAGAAGACGCGCATCATCCCCCGCCACCTGCAGCTCGCCATCCGCAACGACGAGGAGCTCAACAAGCTGCTGGGCAAGGTGACGATCGCGCAGGGCGGCGTGCTGCCCAACATCCAGGCCGTGCTGCTGCCCAAGAAGACCGACAGCCACAAGGTGAAAGCCAAGTAAATGCTCGGTGAGGCTCATCACCAAACAAAGGCTCTTTTCAGAGCCGCCCACGTTCCTCTTAAAGGGCTAAGTCACTGCATTTTGGTTATTCAGTCAAAGACCGGAACACGTAAGTTGTCTTTTCTTCAAGTCTCTAATTCTGCTTTTCTTGTTTCTGTTTCTTTTAAGAGATTGTCTTAAAGGCGGTTTGTTTTATCTCAAAGAACCCATGTTTTTATCACCGAGATGAATTTCCGTAGTTTATGCCTCCTTAGATTTTCTTGATTGATTTATGTGTTGACTTTTTCAGAGTTTTAACAGTGGGAAGTGTGGGTTTTTTAGTGGTGAAAATATCCCGTGTTCTGGCCAGCCCACTCCGAGTTTGTTGCGCTTTTTTAGTTACGTGTTAGGAAATCTAAATAAAGTCTTAGCAGACTGGATTGTTTTCTTTGCGCGCGGTAAAAGGAGCTGATCTCTGAGCTGATCTCTCGTGTTTCAGATAAAGGAGAGCTGAAACGAAAGCAATTCGCGCAGGAGAAAAAAAAAATAAAAGCCTAGAATAATGTTGGGCAGTCCTGGCAGTGGCTTGAACAAATGGTTTCTCAACAGGACGGGTGTTCCCAGCCTCGGGCCCCTGACTGATCCACCTTTGCTGCCTTTTAACACTCCTGTGTGAGTCCCAGCTGCTTTCCTGGGCAGAATTGTGGAACACCGGGGAATGGTTTCAGGCAGGGAGGTGTTGCCGCTGCTCCCAAGGAGCTCTGATGTGATTTAGTAGTCACTGGGTTACACTGGAAAGAGCGCAATCGCTTTAATTTCGTTATTCTGGCACTGATCACTGGATCCACGCCCTCCTCCCTGTGGTACGGGGAGTTTGAAGCCGGCGCTCGGTTTTGGGAGAAAGCGAGTCGTTCTTGGAAAAGCTGCTGCTCTTACGGCAGGCCACGGTGTTGCTTTAAAGTCAAATCCCTGCTGGGTTCCGATCTCCTCCTGCCTTTGGCGCGGCTGCTCCCGGCCCGTGTTCCCCGTGCCTCCCGCGCCGGCTCTGGGCTGCAGCAGCAGCGGCCGCTCGGCCCCGGCGCCTCCGCCTGTGCTGCAGCTGCGGCACCGCAGCGACGGCGGCGGCCCGGAACGCGGGCACGACTTCGCCATCGCTGTCCTCGGTACGGGGAAAGAGATGCGGCTTGGCACCCGTGACCTGGTGTGTGTGTGTGTGCTCGCTGAATTTCACTTTCCTCAAAGTGAGTCAGTGATGAATTCACCCTCCCACAGGGGAAGGAATTCCCCACTCCCCTCTGTGCCACCTTATTCCTCATAATGCAACAGCCCTGCATATTGAACTGCAGTGAACAACGGGAAAGACTGCTCAGAAAAACCGTGTGTGCATCATCTCGATGTTGTGTGAACACTGGAATAAAATTCGAGTTTGTAGATGGTAGAATTTTCCACACAACAATTTTATAGGTTTCTTTCCATTACAAATGAATGCTCTGATATTAAGAGTACAGTGGGTAGTGGTCAAGAAGGTATATAATTAATAACTATTATTGTAGTATTTCCCTTAAATCTTTCCCTCTAAAGAACGTGCTCGGTTATTTTGTAGTTGTAGTTTCGAGTTACATCCATGGGGAATCAAGCCAGAAATTAAAGATAGGGCTATACGAGGTCTAAATTAGGAAGGGTTGCAGGACCTCGAATGTACATTGTACAGCCAGACACTCTTGTGAAAATGCTTCCTAGATGTGGTTTACCAAAAGCGGGATAAGCGAGCAGAACGCTTTGAAAATTCATGTATTTCCCAGCAGTGAGCACCGGCAGCCCCCTTGGATCGGCGCAGACGGACTTTGAGCACGGCGTGTTTGGGAGCAGCAGAACGGGGCGGAAGGTGTCGATGGAGCATTTCCAGCTCTGCCGGGACAGATGCTCGGGCAGGGCAGCCCCGGCCCCGCCGGTGCCGCATCCCGGCCCTGAGCATCCCCGGCCGTGCCGAGGGAAGGATTCCGTGCGGGCTGGGAACGGGGCGCTCGCTGCGGCTCCCGCAGTGACCGCCTGCCCGCGCCACGAAACACGGGGTCGTGTTCGAATTCGGGCTTGGTTCGGTTCCTGCTTTGTTGTGCCTTTGTGATTCAATCCCAGGAGCTGCATTTGGGGGCGTTAAGGAGGAGAGCTGGGCTGGAGCTGCGCGATCCCGTTCCCGCATAAATACAGCGGGGTGAGTGACAGAGGGGACGCTTCCCGGCAGGAACCCTCATTTCTGCAGCCACAACAAAACCCTTTGGGTTTGCTGGTCAGGCCGTGACAAGCAGGCGTTTTCCTGCTCCCAGCACTGGGGCAGGGACGGGGATTTAAGGACTGATCCGCCCCTGGGAGTGGGGAAATGCAGGGTGGCACGGGATGGGGCAGCACCTCACATTGGGAATGGGGAGCTTTGGGATTAGGAGCTCATCAGCTCGTGCTGCTCTGTGGCTGCCACCAACACCTCGTGTGCAAGAGGCCCTGGGAAGAGAAGGGAGAAGGCAAAGGAAAGGCTGGGATATCTCCTGGAAGGGCAGAGCAGGGCCCTGGAGTTTTACATCCAGAAACAAGGAATTTCCTCATCAGGTTCGCCCCAGCCACCAGTTAGAGGATTTTTTGCTTCACCATTGTCAAGAAAGAAACCTGTAGGGTGAAGAGGAAAAGAAGACATTATTCAGTTTCAGGTAAATGCTGTAAATTAGTCCCATTCTTTTGCAGTTTCCTGGTGTTTCCTCCTGTGCTTTGTACCATGTCATTTTGAGAGGAATAGCAGATTTTTCTTTACAAACGAGCTGTTTGTCTGCTGGTAGATAAAACCAGCACTGGGAGATGAAAGAAAAAATGGGAAGGATTCCACTGATTGATGGATGGTAAAAGATATTTGCTCTTACAAATAGACTCTGGGTTTGCTGGAAAATGAAATTAGACATTGAAAGCCAAAAGAAACAATGGGGAAAAAAACCCCCTAAATTCCATATCAATTCAAGTTAAAAGCGAGGGTTATACATTAAAGGGAAGTATTTCAAGTCTGTACCTCTCAAGTTCCTCAGGACTGGGGAAAGAGAGAAGGGAATTGCAGTCAGGAAATTAGAATAAAAAAGGAGGCTGCATCCTCTAAAAATTTGAGAGATATCAGCGGAATGCCTCGTGGCTTCTCCCTTTATTTGAATAAAGTAAAAGGAATCCTCTGTCTCCTTTTTGGACATAAACCTCTGGTGTTTGTGAATTAATTTTCCTAACACTTTCCTGCACAGAATTGTGAGCTGCTGTGGTAACTCTGAAGTACAGCACACGCACATCCTGTGAGTTTCTGCATGACATGTAAGTGTCAGTTCAGGCTGAAGCTGCAGGAGCTCCAGCTGCCTGTGGAATGTGACCATTTCCCTTCTCCCATGGGGCTGGGAGCAGCGATTTCAAAGCCCCCCCATGCAGAGAGCAGAACAGACTCAGGTAAATTTGGCTTCCAGGGGCAGCTGAGCTGAGCCCAGGCTCGCAGGAGTGCCTGTGGTGCCGTCAGTGCAGCTGCTGATGCTCGAGCACGGGGCAGGCAGCTCTGGGTAAAGGTGGTTTGGTACGGTGAAAGATTGGGCCTGTGCCATTCCTGTGGTGATTTGGGTCTTCTTTTCTGAGTGGAATTACTGAACTCACAAACCTGGCAGTGTCCCGAGAGCACAAGGGGGAAAACCCCCAAAACCTGATCATGTGGAGTGCTCAGAATGTTTATTGTTGAGGGGGCTGCTATTTGCTACAAAAGGAAAAGAGGATGCACACCAGAGATGTGTGCATTTCTTCCCAGCTCTGATACTGCACAAAAGGAAGTCAATCCTTTCATGTATTACAGGTTCAGATTTCAGATGTAACACTGTGCTCTCTTCTTGTTTCAGGAATTATTTCTTCCATTTTCCTACAACCTGTGCAAGTAAAAACATCTACATACAATACAAGCAGGAGTGCAAGTACAAAAAGGTTGTGGATTTTATATGGGATTAAAATTCCCATCCTTTCTGTAACCCTTTTCAATCTGCTTGTTTTCTAGTTTTAAAATGAATTATGCTCATAATTGTTTCCTGATATTTTCAGTGGTAAAAATGAAAGGAGGAACTTTTTAGATTAATACCTTCTATCATTTCTGACAAGGAATGCTTTTGAAAGAAGCATTTTGATAGGTCTGCAGTCAAATAATTAGGTTCCTTGTAAGCATGAAAGAAATGTAACCAAAACCAGCCTTTCCACCTGCACAGCCCCTGGTTCTGTGAGCCCAGCCCAGGGGAAGGAGCTGCCTCTGCTCATTGAGTGCTCCATCCTCCCTCACAGGGCTGGGGGCTGGCAAGGGAGAAGTTCCCAGCTGCATTCCCACCCACTTTCAGCCTCTCCTCCTGTGAGATTTCTGTCTTGGCTGTGCTGCTCTCTGAATGGCACAACCTTAGACCAGGTATGTGCAACCTGAAGTATCAATTTTTTTTTCATTTACCGTCTGACCTGGGCCAGTTTTCATCACTGTCAGAAAACATTACATCAAGGTGTGTGCGAAACCAAATATTTTTCCCTAGCTGCAGTGAATACTTTCTCCAACAACTGTAATTATTTTAAAATGTAATATTTTCTATTTAGAATGGAAATCAAAGCCTCTGGGAAAGTAACATTGCGATGATTTGTCTTGGGTGTCTGGAAATTATATCCTGTGGCCATTAAAGAAAAAAAACAAATTCAGGTTTGAAAGCAGATATTGGTTTACTTCATTACGAAAAATGAAACAAATATTAATAAACCAAAAAAAAACTCAAGAAAAACCCACTTCACCACAACCCTTCAAAAACCACCCAAAACCCCAGGAAGTAGCAAAAAACTTCTACAGACAGTCTGTGATTTGTACTGGTTTTGGTCCACGTGTAAGGCATCTATTTCTCATTTCTGATTCACTGTTCAGTCAGTTCACTAGAGAATACAGATATTTGTTTGCCCAGCTGCTGTATTTCCCTTTTGCAGAAATTAAGGGAGGGTGTTTTCTTTTTTAAACATGATGATTAATACATATAAATTTTACTGCTAGGATGGTCATCTAGAGAGGATACATGTTCTTCCAGAAGTGCCATTTTTATTATTCTAATAAAAATAAAATAGAGGAATTTTTTGTAATTGGTTGTATTGTCCATCAGCGTTCTTTTTTTGCTGGTTATTTACTAAGCTGTAATTTCACTCTGATAATCTGAGATATTAAAAATTGCTGATATAAAAAGAATATTTTTACAAAAATATTTATGTTACAAAGAGTAAACATTCCCCATATTTCAGATGCTGTAAATCAGGAGGTGTTTTGAAGGTAAAAATACAGGGTAGATTAAAAGACAACATGAAGGGCCTGTTTATAGATTACACATTCAAACACTTCCAATATTGAGAATTGCTGGGATTGATGATTTTGCTTTGCACTGGGAGATCAGCAATTGGAGCCCCAGGGCACACGAGGTGATGAGTGTAAACTGTTTATAAAAATGGTGTCACAAAACTGACCAAGCTGAAACTGGCAAGCCAGGAGCAGGATGAAGATGGAGCAAGGAACCAATCCCAGGAATGAGATAACTTCAGAAGGAGTTCAGCCCCGTGACCAAAACCATCAATGAGACACGCGGGGCCCAGCACCAAGAGTTGGATTATTGTATTTGGGCATGGGATGGTGGCACAGACACAATCTGGGCTGCAATCTGCTGCAGGGGCTCCTCTGTGGGGACACCCAGCTCTGTCTGCTCTGCACACTGCGGAAAGGAACTTGTCACTCACTGAGCTGGAAACTCATCTGCAAAAGGAGCCCAGGGCAGGAGAATTGTTGGAGGGGTTTCTGCTTTGTTCCCCCATGGTTTGATGGCAGCAGCCCCAGCTCCCGCAGGGCGCTGCATTTGGGCAGAGCCCTCACTCTGCTGGGGGATCCCACCGGGGTCGGGTCCTTGGGAGTACAAAGGGAACTGCTCTGAAGGAAATGGGAAAGGACAGGAAAGAATGTGAATGATGGAGGAATAAGCTGCCATGTGATTTTATACTCACACTATCTGCATTAGTGCTTTTGAGGGTTCATCTTCTTGTGGCATGGAATTTTTACGATTTGATATTTTTGCTGAGGGTAAATCCTGCTACCTTTACCATTGGTGAAAGGAACAAGTTAAATAAATTTTCCATGGCAGTAGCTCAGGGACTTTGTTCTCAGCACTGTTAGAATAATTAGAGTTGTGCTACAATCAGACCTGATGACAATTGCTTTGTTCACATCATAGCCCCCAATATTGCCTTGTCATTCCTACTGAAATTGAAAGAAGCAATCAGCAGCATTTTGGTTTCTGTTTAGTGAAGAGTTTCCTAGGCCTAGAAACAATTTCACACACTGAAACCATCTATGAAAAAATCCTCAGAATTTCTGTGCTGGCTCCTGATGCAGTGTGCAACGTGGAGCACACAAACACGGGAAAAGGAAAACGAACACTCAGAGCTGGGCAGCCAAAGGCATCCCTGAGCTGCTGCTTCAATCGGGCAGCAGGGCTGTCCCAGGGCAGCTCTGCTCTGAACTGGGCTTTTCACAGGGCTGATTATCTACAGAATGGCCACTGACAAACCCTTCTGGTGGCCATCTCCGACTGTGACAACAGGAGCACTTCTTTGTGCTTTTCTGGTGCTCCAGGAAAGCTTGGAAAAGCCTAGAGTGGAATATACAATGGTTTATTAATCTTTTAGGGTATTAGACATACACAGGAACTCAGAATAAGCAACCTGGGCTTCAGAGTTTGCACTAAAGCCCTTGGAGAGATTGCAAAACCCCATTTCAAGCTGATAAAGAAGAGTTTGGAGAATGCCTCTTCCCACTGGATATCTGAAATCCAGTCTCAGAAGTCCCCATAACCCTTCAAACTGAAATTAGCATTTCTTAGGTAATAGGTGACAGATTTTTGAGAGACCTGGTGCCTGTCTCATTAACTGTCCTACCAAAGAATAGGCAAGTCAGTACTAGAAAGGTCACTTTTGTCGTTCTGTGGTCCCTGTATGAATTACGTTGAGAAGTTCACAATATGTACTTGGGATTCAGGATTATTGAGATCCAGGTAGGAAGTGATAATGGCATTGATCTGCATCCATGGTGGCATGTCATTCCCCAGGGATGAGAGGGAGGGTCTGACAAAGCCTGCGCTTTGAGCCTCATTAGCGGCTGCGTGATGAGACCTGGGAGCTGACAAAGTCAGCCCAGAGTGTCGAGTTTCTTGGTATTTCGTGCTTTTAGAACAATTAGTGACAGATTAATGCAGAAAAGGACAGATAAGTTTAAAAAAAAACAAACAAAAAAAATCTTCCCATTCCCATGTTTTCTTCCTTGAAAGGAGAACCCAAAGCAGTTGTGGGGAGGAGCCGGGCATGTTACTGTAAAAAAAAAAAAGACATGAACAGAAAGATTATAAAGACAAATGGTGAAGATAAAAGAGTTTAGAAAGTGCTTCTGAGTTATGTTGATCAATATCGGGCTATTACAAGAGCTTACCACAGCATAAATTCCTTTGTAGTGCAGCGCGCTGTACTCATCTCTCGCTTCTGTGGCAAAAATAACCGCAAACCCCAAAAACGGCAGAGGCTGAGCACCATCGTGTGGCCGATCGACAACAGCAGTGCTGGGCAGGGATGAGTATCCATGGATAATTTCGATTCCCTCCCGGCTAGAAAAAAACAGTAAGTTCCCTATCCTTCAGTTTAGTACAGACATAACATGGAAACTTGCAACAGTAAGGTGATATTAAAAATTGTGAAAACTATAAATTAATGAAAACATCACCTAAAAAAAAAGGCTGCAAAAAAGAAAAAAAAAACCTAAACCAAAACATGCCCAAAAAACCAAAAAAAAACCCCAAAATAAAAAAAAAAAAAACAAAAAACATAAAAAAAATCCTAAAAAATCCAAACCAGCAGCGTTTTAAAACCGCCCTTAATGACATATTTTAGCTATGGAAAATTCATTAACAGGAAACTGGAGAGAAGTATATTATCAGAACAACTACCTAGTATGCAAAACCCAAAAAACCCTAAAATAGAACCAAACCAAACAATAAGAAATAAAAAAAAAACCCAAGCCTTAAAACACAGACTCCACACTAAGAGAGAATCAAGCGTTCCTTACTTGACTGTTCAGCTCTTTTGTTGAAAAAGTGGGTGGCTCTTAAAAGAGCCTTTGGGTTAAGCAGGTTTTAGGCAAGCATTCACTTGGAGCTGGTGTACTTGGTGACGGCCTTGGTGCCCTCGGACACGGCGTGCTTGGCCAGCTCGCCGGGCAGCAGCAGGCGCACGGCCGTCTGGATCTCCCGCGAGGTGATGGTGGAGCGCTTGTTGTAGTGCGCCAGGCGCGAGGCCTCGCCCGCGATGCGCTCGAAGATGTCGTTGACGAAGGAGTTCATGATGCCCATGGCCTTGGACGAGATGCCCGTGTCGGGGTGCACCTGCTTCAGCACCTTGTACACGTAGATGGAGTAGCTCTCCTTGCGGCTCTTCTTGCGCTTCTTGTCGCCCTTCTTCTGCGTCTTCGTCACCGCCTTCTTGGAGCCCTTCTTGGGCGCGGGGGCGGACTTGGCCGGCTCGGGCATTTCAGCAGCAGCAGCTCCTCACAACAACAACTCACACAGCGACAGCGCTCAGCAGCAGCAACAACGCCTCGGCAGCCGCCTTTATAGCAGCTCCGCCGGCACCGCCGCCTCGCCATTGGCTGTCTGTCGGCTCCGAGCTCGGCGCCGGGATCCGCCATTGGCCAGATTTGGATTCGCTTTTCCATTGGCTACGGAACGAACTTCTCTCTCGCAGCCAATCGTAGCAGGCGCTGCCGATCCGCCCGGGTTGTATATAAGGCTGGCGGTGAGGCGGGCTCGGAGTTCCGCCGGCTTTCCCGGTTGTGTCGCTGTCGCCGCTGCCGAGTCGCTGCAGGGAAGATGTCGGGTCGCGGGAAGCAGGGCGGCAAGGCGCGGGCCAAGGCCAAGTCGCGCTCGTCGCGGGCCGGGCTGCAGTTCCCCGTGGGCCGCGTGCACCGGCTGCTGCGCAAGGGCAACTACGCGGAGCGCGTGGGCGCGGGCGCGCCGGTGTACCTGGCGGCCGTGCTGGAGTACCTGACGGCCGAGATCCTGGAGCTGGCGGGCAACGCGGCCCGCGACAACAAGAAGACGCGCATCATCCCCCGCCACCTGCAGCTCGCCATCCGCAACGACGAGGAGCTCAACAAGCTGCTGGGCAAGGTGACGATCGCGCAGGGCGGCGTGCTGCCCAACATCCAGGCCGTGCTGCTGCCCAAGAAGACCGACAGCCACAAGGCCAAAGCCAAGTGAGCGCTCATCAAAGGCTGCCAAGGTTAACCGAGAAACCTAAAGGCTCTTTTAAGAGCCACCAACTTTCTCAAAAAAGGGCTAAATTGCTTTTAAGCATTGAAAAACTGACCCAAGTGTAACTTATTTTATTAGGCCCCTTCTTTGATCATCCCTCTGTATATGTGTTTAAACAGAAACCCAACCCCCACTTGGCATTGAAATTGCTCTCTAAATGCCAGCAAAATCCCGGAAGTATCACAAAGGCTGTTTTTTTAAAAAAAAATTACACGAATTGGTTCACGCGATTTTGGTCCTTGAAAATATTGAATTTTGCTGCCTATTGGAAGGGGCTTTTCTCTACAGCTGCCAAGTTAACCAACTGCGAACCTAAATTTATAATTTCAGCTCTTTTTAAGAAAATGTGGGTGGCTCTTAAAAGAGCCGTTGGGTTTAAATGTGGAGCAGGACTTCTCCAGCGAAGGACTTACTTTTTCTTCGGTGCTGCCTTCTTTGCCTTAGTCACTTTTGCCTTTGCAGCTTTTGGCTTGGCCACTTTGGGCTTCATCGCTTTCGCCTTAGCCGGGCTCTTGGCTGCTGCCGCCGCTTTTTTGGGCTTGGCAGCCTTTGTTACCTTCTTGGGGCTCTTGGCTGCTTTTTTTGCTGCCGGCTTCTTGGCTTTCTTGGGGCTCTTCGCTGTCACCACCTTCTTGGGCTTCTTAGCGGCGCTGGCGGGCTTCTTAGCCACCGGCTTCTTAGACTTAGCCGCCGAAGCTTTCTTTTTCGGGGCTTTTTCCTTCACTTCACCCGGCTTCTTATTGAGGCGGAAGGAGCCGGAGGCGCCGGTGCCCTTGGTCTGCACCAGGGTGCCCTTGCTGACGAGGCTCTTGAGCCCCAGCTTGATGCGGCTGTTGTTCTTCTCCACATCGTAGCCGCCGGCGGCCAGCGCCTTCTTGAGCGCGGCGAGCGAGAGCCCCTTGCGCTCCTTGGAGGCGGACACGGCCTTGGTGATCAGCTCGGTGACGCTGGGCCCCGCGGGCTTGCGGGCCTTGGAGCCGCTCGCCGCCTTCTTCGGCTTCTTGGCGGCGGCCTTGGCGGCGGGGCCCTTGGCCGGGGCGGCGGGCGCGCTCTCTGCGGCTGGGGCGGGGGCGCTCTCGGCCATGGCGGCGCTGCGAACGCCGCGGCACCGGCGGCGCCTCTTTTTATAGCAGCGCGGCGGGCGCTGATTGGTTTACTCCCGAGCCGGCCCCGCCCCCGCCCCGCCCCCCGGCGCTCCCGCCGCCCGCGCTTTGTTTCTCGCCTCCCAGAAAATTGCTTTTTCCTAAAAAAAACCGGACCGCGGCACCCCCTTTCCTGGCGTTCTTGCTGAGAAGCGAGAGCATTTTTGTCTTGCGACGTTCCTTTCAGGGGGGACTTGAGGTGAGTTTTAGGCGGCTCAGCAATCCCCGAGTTTGGGTATTGCACTCAGAGCTGGAGCGTAAGATTTTTATTTCTCCTTTTGAATTAAAACTTTGCTTCTGGCACCACTGCCTCAGTGACATCGGATACTTGTTGCTGAGAGGGTTTTTCATCGAGGTGCTGCAAAAAGGGTGTGATCCCGAGACGTTATCTTAGCGTAAATTAGCTTTGAATCGATGCAGGTAACACAAGGTGGTCACTCGGCTCTGTGTCTGGGTTATGAGTTGTTTTCCATAACACGACTGCATCTCTTCAAAATAATTAAACCTTTGGACACAGTGCCCTATTTAACTTTAGAAGGACTTGTTAAAAAGTAAAAGAAAGACAATTTTCACCAGAAGCATTAACCTGCAAAGCAGCTCCCTTAAATAATAATCTATCTTTAAAATCCCAGAATACTTATACATATATATATATACATACGTATAGTAGCTTCTCTGTCCCCTGGGTTTTCTGCTCTTTTGCATTATTATTTTAATGAACTGTATTCCCATTTTTATCCAAAACGCTCATGTTCATGATGCACAGTAAATAAACCTATTCATTTGTAAGTTCTTATTTTAAGGTGATGTTTATTTTTTTGCTTGCTTTTGCATTATAATTCAGGAATTTTGTCCGCCAAAATCACCAATTTTACAAAAAGAAAAACAAAATAAAATTAAAATACAACATACATGTCTTCGATATGAAAAATCAGATGTAAAGCTGCAGGCATTTCTGTAACAAAATGATGTAATTCAAGTGATTTAAGCAAATAATTTTCTCCTGACAACTGCTGAGAGAAGCAATAGTGTGGCCTTTTCCAATGTATGACTACTGTGATATGGGATAAATTGTATTTATATAAAAAAGATTTTTCTTGAGATGAGGTGGATAGCAGCAGGATAATCATGCTTGAACATTTGTGGTGCACTGTGGGAACATTGGAAACCCAGGTGATTGATTCAAATGATTGTAAATGCAGTTATTTGGCTTCTTTCCCTTTATCTTTTGATAATAAAATATCATCGACTGTCTTCTAAAGTTCTGATGATGGTGGGGTCAGTTTTATGAACTTGTCAGGGGTGCTTGGTTATCTTGGCTGGGGTGCACTGGAGGACTGTCAGGAGATGTTGTGGCATTTCAGAGAGGCAGCAGAAAAACATCATGTGAGAGAGGATAAAAACGAGATTATGTGCATTTGGTTTTGTCCTGATGTATATTTCACGGTAGTTTCACCTGCTGAACCCACTGTGAATTTTGGCTTGTGAAATACATTGGCACAGAAATTAATCTCTTGGGAAGGATCCACACCACTGGGGGGGAAATTTCTGGGTGATAACTCTGCAGCATACAACTTTCCTTCAAATTCAATCTATTCTAATAACTCAGAGTGGCTAGCTCCTTTATCTTTTCATTATTTTGATCCTTTGCAAAGGATTTTCTTGGGTTTAGGCTAGGCCTCTATCCTACTTCCAAGCACGTGGTATAGCAGCACATTCCTGGAACACTCTATGTGCTTTCCTGAAAGTTACTTCACCTGGCCCTCCAAAATTTTGACCACCTCTGTGGACTTCTAAAATTTTGTTTTTCACAATAATAGACAGTTTTAGGCTAAGCAAAGAAGGAAATGGAAAGAGATCTTGCAAAGGTTTTCAGTTGGAGGAGAGAAGGAGAAATAAGTTTAATTCCTTTAATTAATGGGTGAAGTTAATTAAAAAAAATAATTGCTTTAAATATTATGATGTACTCAGTAAAAACAAAATGACATGTGGCTTCTATTTTCCCCTTAAAATAAACTGTCAAGCTCACAGACCATTTATTAAATGCCAGTTGGCCCTGGGCTGGTTGGTTGGACGATCAGGAGCAGGGATTTCCTTGATCCTTCTGGTTACAGAACACTTTTTAAATACAGTGGACAAAGATATTTGGAAGTGGTGGAGCAGGAGGAACCTTCCTCCTCCTTCTGAACACAAAAGAAGTAGGACTGGCACCTTCTACAGCAGGTGTGAGGCCCTGGAGGTAGAGGGTCAGACAGGTGATGAGGTGAGCCCTTCTGGGGCACAGGGCCCCCAAAACAGCACCATCTGTGCCCCACATCAAGATCTCTGTTCTGAGGAAAGGAAAAGTGATTTTAATCAGGAACTCCCTTCTGCAGGGAGCCAGGGCCTGATGTGTGGCCAGGCTGGCGCTGACATCTGAGGCACAAAGGGTGACAGGGACTGGGGAACATCAGGCTGTCACTGCTGGGGTTCTGCAGGGCTCCCTCCTCACCCAGTTCTCTTCATCTTCTTCCTTAGCAGCTTGGGTGCAGGGCTCAAGGAATGCTAAGTTTGCCATGACACTAAACTGGGAGGAGCTGCCAACTCCCTCCAGTGCAGAGGCCCTGCAGAGAATCCTTCACAAATTCGAGAAGGGCAATCCTGAACAATATGAAGTTTAACAAGGGCAAGTGCTGGAACCTGCACCTGAGACAGGGAAATCCTGGTTGTGTGTACGGACTGGGAAATGAGGCACTGGAAAGCAGTGCCATGGAAAGGGACCTGAGGGTCCTGGTTGATGGCAAGCTGAACATGAGCCAGCAGTGACCTGGCAGCCAGGAGGGCCAACTCTGTCCTGGGGGGCATCAGGGACAGCAACACCAGCTGGGCAAGGGAGGGGATTGTCCCCTCTGCTCTGTACTGGAGCAGACTCACCTCCAGTGCTGTGTGCAGTCTAGGTACTACAAAAAAAAGGACATGAAGTGATTAGAGAGCATCTGCAGGAGGGCCACAGGCATGGTGAAGGGTCTGGAGGGGAAGCTGTATGAGGAGCAGCTGAGATCACTTGGCCTGTTCAGCTTGTGGGGGAGACTGAGGGGAGACCTCATTGCAGTCTGCAGCTTCCACATGAGGGGAAGTGGAGAGGCAGGTGCTGATCTCTTCACTCCTGTGACCAGTGACAGGACTCAAGGAAATGGCATGGAGCTGAGTCAGGGGAGGTTGAGGTTGGATGTCAGGAAAAAGTTTCTCACCCAGAGGGTGATTGGGCACTGGAACAGCTCCCCAGGGAAGTGGCCACAGCACCAGCCTGACAGAGCTCAAGAAGTGTTTGGACAACACTGTCAGCACATGGTGTGACTCTTGGGGTGTCCTGTGCAGGGCCAGCAGTTGGGCTTTATGGTGCTGATGGATCCTATCCAACTCAGCTTATTCTATAATGCTATGATTCATGAATTTTTTCCAAAGTTCAGTCAAAAATTCAAGAATTCATTTTTCTCCTATTCTGGTATGGATGAGTGCTTTCAGGAAGGTCCTTGCTATGAGCCCATGTGATTTGATGCACTAGAGAATCAGAGTATGATTTGTGTTGGAAGGGTCCTTCCCAGATTTTCTAGACCAACATCATTGTCATGGGCAAGGACACCTCCCACTAGAACAGGTTGCTCAAAGACTTATCCTACATGGCTTGGAAATCTTCCAATGAAGGCATCAGCAACTTCTCTTGTCCCACCACCTTCATAATGAAAAATTTCTTCCTTGGAACCTACTTAAGTCTAACTCCTTTCACTTTTAAAACCTGGCCCCTTGCCCTGCCACTACAGGCCCTGGTGAAAAGTCTTTCTCTGTCTTTCTTATAAATGTTCTTCATATGTCAAAAGGCCACACTGAGGTCTGTGGGATTCACATTCTCTGAGCCTGAGAGAAGCAGAGAAAAGAATAATTGAAACAATTCTTATCTCACTTGCTGCACCTGTGTTTGTGCCACAGTAGAATTGTTTACCCAAAGTGATGGGGTTTTGTTACATTAGCCTGTCAGGGCCAGGCACGTGTGCAGACTGTTGGTCAGCAGACAATCACAAAATTCTGGGCAGTGGAGGGCAGTTGGGTGCTTGTGCAGATTCAGTTTAGATGAAGTGTAATATAGTGTAATATAATATAGAATAATAAAGTATAATAAAGACTAAATACTATTATTCTAATATAATATAGCTTAATATAGTATAATAAAGAAATTTATTAACCTTCTGATATCAATGGAGTCAGATGCATCGTTTCTCCTCATTGTCAGGGTTGCCCTATTTTTCTGATAAAGGTCTGCCCAGAGCCTTGTCTTCTCCAGGCCTAACAACCACTGCTCTCCCAGCCTTTCTTCACGGGAGAAGTGTTTTAGCTCCCTGATCATTACCATGGCCGTCCTGTGGAACTCCTCCAAGTCCTTCTTGTTCTGGGGACCCCAGAGGCAGATGCAGAGCCCCAGGTGAGCTCTCATTAGAGTGGAGTGAATTAAGAGAATCACCTCCCTCAACCTCCTAGCTGTGCTTTCTTTTTTATGCAGCCCAGGGTATCACTGGCTTTCTGAGCACCGAATGCACATTGCCACCTCGTGTCCAAATTTTCATCCACCCTCATCTCTGAGTCTTTCTGTGCAGGGTGCTTGCTATCAGTTCACCCTGCAGTCTGTGCTGGTGCTTGGAATGGTCCTGGCCTGGGTGCAGGGCCGTGCATTTGACATTGTTGAGCTCCATGAGATTCACGTGGGTGCACTCCTGGAGCCTGCCAAGGTCCCTGTGCAGGGTATCCCTTCCCTACAGTGAATCAGTGGCCCCACTGAGCCTGGTGGCACCCATGAACTGGCTGAGGTGCACTCCATCCCACTCTGTTATTGGTGAAAATATTGCACAGCATCTGAATTGCAACTATATCTGCAAATTCCCTGAAGAGCCTGGGATGAACCCCCTTAGGGACCATGGATTTCTGCTTATTCACATTCCTCAGACTGTCTTGAACCTGATATTTTCTTTCAGCAGGGGAGGGACTTTGTTCCCCTGCTCTATGCCTTGATATTGACAGAATAAGGAGATGGGAAAGAGACATTGCCAGTGAAAACTGAGGCAAAAAATTTGTGGGGTGCCTCAGTATTCTCTATGCCAGCAGTCACTAAATCTCCTTTCTTTTCTATTGGGGGGCCCATTTTATTGAGGAGTCCTTTTCTGGCCAGTGTACCTACAGAAGCCCTCGTTATTTTTCACATCCCTTGCTATATTTAGTTACAGATGTACTTTTGGTTTTTTGGTTCCATTCCTACACATCTGGACAGGCCCCAGGCACTCTATATCCTTCCCAGGATATGTGTCCCTGCTCCCACTGCCTGTGCATTTATTCTTGCACTTCACTTTGTCCAGAAGGTCTTTACTCAGCCATATTGGTCTTTTGCCTTCCTAGCCTGCTTTCTTGCATGTGGGAATCAATGCACCTGCTCCATGGGACAAATGTCCTTAAATAAATTTCAGGCTTGATTAACCTTCTCCTTGATCCCTGAGGGCAGTTTTCAAGGAGTTTCCCTATCCCATTTTCTTAAGTAACTGAATGTTTGCTAAATTAAATATCTTGTCTCTGTTCTTTGCCTGGCTCATGTCCCTCAAATCTGTGACAAGTCTGGACTCAGGCAGCAGCCCAGGTTGCAGCTATTCCTGACCTCTTCAATTAACTAATGTTTGTTGGCAAGAGCAGGTGGAGTAATGCTTCTCCTGTGGTTGGACTTTCTTTCACCTGATAAAAATTTATCTTCAAAGTGCTCTAGGAGTCTCCTGGATAGTTATCCAGGCTTTCTGTGCCACGTTTCCAGCAGATGTCAGGTTGGCTGATGTGCCCCAACAGGAGCCTGTGGTTATTATGGCACCTGCAGTTGGAGAAAGAAGTTCATCAGCATCCTCCTTCCTTTGTTTGGGTGGTAAATACTGACAGTGAGGTTTCCTTTTTTGGCTTGGCCTCTAGTTTTGTACCCAGAAGCTCTCAGCTGTTAGTCCTGGTTTTCTAACACAATTCTTTGCAATCCATCCACTTTTTTGTTTTCACATAGAAGACTACCTGCCCCCACCCTTTCCTGACCCTTCTGAACAGTTTGTAGCCATCTATTTTAGCCCTTCAGCCCTTCAATTGATCTCCCTGAGTGAGCTGTGGCTGTGACTGACTCTCAGTGTTTGCTCAGGAGGAAACATGGGGACATCCATCCCACAGGTGCAGCTGGAGGCAGGAGTGCAGCCTGTCTGTGCTAACCCCAAACAGGGTGACCAGGTCACACACAAACCCTGTGGCAGCAATGCCCAACATTACCTTGTTTTTCACCTAGGGCTGCCTAAGTCTGCACAGTAACTTTAGTGTTTTCTGAAACCCTTCCTGATGCTTGTGCTACTTCACATGTGTTGTGCAGATAAATTCATTCTGACTTTTGGGTGCTTCTGGTACAAGAATACCCCCCATAACTAAAATCACAGAGTTACTCACGGCAACTCAAACCTGCCCTTGATGTAATTGCAGACTTTGTATGATTTGAAAGACACCTTTTGTCCATGCATGATGGTTTCTATTTTAAAACTGATTTATCATGGCATTCCAAGCCATAATACATTGTTACATGAGTAAGAAAACTTCATGTCTCAATAGGGAAGAACTTATCATTACATACTGTTCAGTTTACAGCAAAGGACTCCTGCCCATGACAAAAGTTTTTTGTATTCATGGGGATTTAAAGGCCAGATAGAACATCAATCTCTTAAAATAAAAAAATCCATGGATAGAGTTTTGGAAGGCATTAGGCAGGAAATTTAGGTTGGTTTTTTTTTTATTACCTTCTTACAAAAAATACTCAGATTTTTTCAAGTTTTATTTTTTTTCAAAGCAAGAGAAAAATAGTTCCTTGATCATTCCACACCACAAAGTTTTTGATAACTTCTGAGCTCAGTTAAAGGAGAATTTCAGGAATCAGTTCAGACCAATCAATCAATCAATCAATCGGTTGAATTGCTATGATACTTTTTTATTTTTTATGCACATGGTGAGTGGGGCAGGGACTGTGACAGTGACCTGGCACAGCCACACCATCGGGGGTCACTGAGCAAGTCTGCTGGGGTGGGTTGGTGTGAGCTGGAGCCAGGGGAGTCAGAGACCCACAGGCACAACGTGGAAGGTAAAACCTGAGACTGAATGCAGCCCCAAAGTCAAGGGGTTAAAACCAGCAGGTGTGGTGCAGAGTTTCAAGTTTGAGAAAACTTGAAAAACAAATTACCTTAAAATCTGGCAAAGGAAAAGGGAGAAAGAACGTCCAACCAACAAGAAGTATGTTTTCCTTGTGGGAACAGAGTCCTCTTGGATGCAGAAGTGCAAGCAGAACTGCAATGGAAACTGCCTGTACACTGTTACTGTCATGAATAAAGCAATTTTGCTCTGCACATCTGGCCCAGGTTCAGATTTTCCATCATGTTGAACTGGGCAATGGGGACCAGCTTTCCTTCCAAATGTCATTCTGTGTTCAGGGAATCAGTAGTTCCATAAATCTGAAAGCACAGAAAAAGTTGGGAGAGGAACAGACTGGTCAAATATCTCTGCGGGCTGCTCCTGCAGGAAATAAAGTATTTTACGAGAACAAAAGGGTGTTAAAGTCCCTGTCTGAAATGTGCAAATGTTTTAAAATTCCTGTCTGAAATGTGCAAATGTTTCTCTTTGTTTCCTATTTCCTTGATATCATGTGGATACATCCACCCTGAGCAATGAGTTCAGATTACTCATTCACAGCTCTTCATAGAAATTTTTCCAGAAAGACATCAGACTAACTGTGGGGGCTCATATGGTTTTGTTCATTACAGACACAGTTTGATAAGCAACTCCCAAAGAAAAACTGATTTATACTGCCTGGGTCAATTTTGAATTGGTTTTTAGAGTGTGGCTTTTAATTGTTGTGGTGGTGAGGCTTTGTTTGTTTCTGTTTTTTTGAGGTGGGGATTGTTTCTTGGGTTTTTTGGGGGAGTTGTTTGTTTTCAGGGTTTTTTTGGTTGTTTGTGGGTATTTGTATGTTGAGGGGTTTTTTGTTAGTGGTGTTTTTTGGTTTTTTACTTTTGTTTTTAGCTGTGCCCTCTGGTGGTGATCCCAGCTGTTACTCACTATCTTTTTCGATGGCACATAGCTTTGTTCTCCATGCAGAATATCATATCCATCAGTGCCTGTTGGGGAGAAGATTGTAACAGGCAATCAGTGGCAGAGAGATGACCCATCTGCAAAAACCCATCAAGAGTTCTCTTCACCTCATAAAAACAAAAACAACAAAAAAAAAATCCTGGGACCATGACTTTTTGAGCTCATATGCAAGCAAAGTGTAAACCAGTTTGGTAAAATATTTGTTTATGTCGGTGATGGTTGCCATAGTTTTGAGACGAGAAAGCACTTCACACCATCACTGAGAAGAGGAATTTTCTCCACATCCCATGCCAAGATATTTTCACCTTAAGAGACTGTATGAAAGTTTGGAAAGCTAAGGGATAACACAGAGGATCAAATAGTGATCACAGATATGTTGAGAAGGCAAAGTGCGGCTGCAGGTGCGGCACAGACAGAAGGGGTGGCATGGAATGAGTTCCTCGGCGGCACTCTGCCCCTTGCGAGGGCTGGCAGGAGGCTTTGGAATGCTGAAGGAGCAGCGCCTGGGTGCCTGCGCTGACCCCTCCGTGCCTCGAGGAGGGACACGAACAACTCTGCACCGTCCCTTCCCTCCGGGCTGTGCCCGAGGTTCCCCTTCCCTCCCTCCCGGGGCCGTGCGGGCGCTCGGGGCCCGGAGCCGCCGAGAGGACGCGGAGTGCGCCGGAGCAGCGTGGGGAGATGCACACGGTGAAGGCAGGTGGTGAGCGAGCGCATTGACAGTCATGGTCTTGCTGTGACTCGGCCCTGAGCCTGACCGTGGCACGTTCCCCTAAAGGATTTCTGCATTTGTGGCTATTACCCGTATGTATTGTACTCCACGGATTTCGGCAGCGACAATGGAGAGACGGGGAGGATCTGAGGGGGAGTCCAATACTTCCATACACGGCATCTATTTCAGCATTTCCCACACTTAGAAAAGTTCCATGTACAATCACTTTCCACTCAACATCCAGATAAGGCAGAGATTTAGTACCAAGAGGAAAGGCAAGCTCAGGTTTGCTGTCAGCCCCGCGGCGCTCCCGCCCGGACAGGACTACCCAGGGTGCAGCGGCTGGGGAAAGGAGCTGCTCCGGGACACGAGCACAGCTGTGGGACAGCGTACAACCCCTCTGCTCCGGCACAGACCTCAGAAGCCCTTTGAGTGTTAATTTGGGGTCAATAAGTGTGCCAGTTCAAGGGCTGCCTGCAGAGATTCAAGAAACAGAAAATAATTAAAACCAATGTTTCTAGAAAGCAATAGCCACATGAGGCACACACAGATCCGTCAAGGGGACGTGTGTGTAACTAACATATCCGTGGCAAGGCCGGGCGCGGAGAGAAGCCCGCGGAGCGCCGGGGCGGAGCGGATCGAGCCGCGGCTTTGGGCACAGCGCTGTCAAAGAGCTCCGGATGGCGGTGAGCACCTCCGTGAGCAGCTCCTCGCCCCTGGCTGAGCCGGGGAGGTCCCACCGCGGAGCGAGTTTCGGGCAGGAGGGCAGCGCCGTGCCCGGCAAACGCGAACGCGGGAAAGCGGAAGGTTTTCAGCTCTCACTGCGCTGTCGCAGCTTGTGCAAGTTAGACCGAAGAAACACGGAATTAAACTGGTAAATTATGACCTCTTCTCTCCACAGCCCATTGCTGTGTTTCAGTACTCTGCTTTGTTCAGCTTACGCACATCCTTCACTTTCTAAACGTTCCATAATAAATTTGCCATCAATCCATGTGCAAACATACACACAGTGTGTGTCTAGCTCTATGATCCCGAAAAAGACAGCGCACCCCGAAAAACAAATTAGATTTACGCTCCCCGGCACCAGCATCACCATGCACCCCCCGACACTTACAAATTAGATTTACGCTCCCCGGCACCAGCATCACCGTGCACCCCCGGACACACACAAATTAGATTTACGCTCCCCGCCGGGGGCGCACACATTGTTCGTCCCGGTACGGCGCTGCCATCGCTCTGCACCTCCCGCAACACGCCCCGCTCTCCTCCCTATGGCACGGGCATCGTCCCGCTCCTCCCGCACACTCACACCGCTGGCCGCCGATTTACACACATATCGCCTCGTTCCGAAGGAAAGCACATCGCTCTGCGCTGTTTTACAGACAACTCACTGCGCCCGGCGATGCACGCAGCGCCCGGCAGCCCCGTGTCTCTGAGTCGCCCTGCGCCGCCCTTCCCGCACACTCCCCACCCTCTGCCAAAACCACATCGCTCAGCGCCCTCAATCCACGTTAGCCTCGCATCCCGACACTCAGAGCCCTCCGTTAGCCTCACACCCCGACACTCAGAGCCCTCCGCACCCCGACACACACATCGCCCTGCTCCCTACGACACGCGGCACCTCCTGAGCCCAGCAAACACACAGATCCTTCTGCAGCAGCTGTCAAATATTGTTCAGCGCCTGCTAGCGCATCCTTTCGGTCCTCTCTGACGGAGGAATCATTCTGATCCCAGACGGGCGGACACGGCTCTCTGCTGCTTCCCTGTACAGCCATTGCTCCGCGCCACCCGGCACACACCCCAGTCAGGCGGGCACGGATGCCTCCTCTGCAGGTGGCACAGGGATCGCTGTGCGCTCCAAAGGGCGAACATTCCGCTTTGCCGTTCCCCGGCACCCTCGCGTTCCTCGGCTCCCGCGGAGAGCGCGCACATCGCCTCACTGCGCCCGCGGTGTCCCCGCCCCGCTGTGCCGCGCTAATAACGCGGCATTTTGGTAGCCAGGAAAACAGGAATACCCACGTACATGGATCTGGGGCGACGGCGACTACATCTCTGTACAGCCCATGAGAAGTCACAGTGCTCGGCAACCCCGTCTCGGAAACCACCCCGCACCCGAAGGGAGCGTGCAGCCCGCAGGGGAAACAGCATCCCCCTCCGAGGACACCGAGGCTCTCACCAAATGCAACAGATCCAAGTGCCAGACCTCTTGAATCATCTCTTCTATAAGAGAGCTGCTGCTATGGCAATCTGTACTTTGCTGTACTCTTCGGGGTTTTTTTCGGCAAAACTGAGGTAATGTTGTGAAAGCATTGTAAATTGTAAGGAAAGTGGGACGTGCATTGTTTGTGGTAAAATGATGTGCTCTACATCCGCTTCAACGGAGAAGGGAACGTTCATAATTCGCTTGAAAAACCCTGGGAGCCCGCTTTTGGTACATGTACGGTTTGGGGGTGGCGAATTAGACAAACGAGTGCAGTCGGCGGCCCCAAAACTGCCGAAACAGATCTGTTCCTGACTGCTGGTACGAGGTGCTTCCCTCTTGAGCTACGCGAATGGATGACGGTGTGAATGAGGAGCATTTAAAGCACAGGCTGTTGCAGACGACCCTGTGCCCTTGTTTTTCAGTTCGTTTGTTTTTGAGCAAAAGGCTCCGAGATGAATGCCCTCCCTTCTTCCCTCCCATCAGTAAGCGTTCTCGTTCCCGAACTGCACAGTCCGGCATAGGCAGTAGCCCCGAGCACAGGCTCCCGAGTGTGGCTCTATCCCGGCTTTCGTTCGCCCCTCTCTGTCCCCGCCGTTTCCCCTCGCCCCGCACTCTCCGCCGCCGAGCGCGGACGGGGCTGCAGCGCGCGAGCAGAGCCGGGACCGCGCCGCTGCCGCGCTCGGTCCGACCTGAGTGAGGACTGCGCGGAGCCTCCCCGCGGGCGGGCCCGCCCCGCCCGTCTCCCGCCCGTCTCCCGCCCGCCGCTGATTGGTGCCGCTCGCGGCTCGCGGCCCCAGCGCGCGCTGCCCCGGGGCGCGCTCCCCGCACGGGACGCGGCGCTTCCAGCGGGCCGGGGCAGCGGCCGGACCGGGAGAGCTCGCCGGGGCCGGGCAAGGCGGCTGCCGCCTGCGCCTTCTGCCTTGCTGCCGCGGCCTGAACCGAAGGGCGCTACTGAGCGGGAAGAAACCGCGAGCCCGCGGGGAATAGAGGCGGCTGCCGGCTGCAGCTGTAGCCAGGAGTCCTGAGGCCGGAAATGAACTCGAGCGGAGAGGATTTGGATAAAGAGGGCGAGCCTGAGGCTCGGGCGGCGAGCCCGCCCTGCCCCGTTCTCCGGCGGTGCCGCCGCCGCCGTCCCGGCTGTGCCCCGTGAGCCGCTGCTGGAAGGGGCGGGGGGCGGGGCCAGGGCGCGTTTCCCGCCCCGGAGGCGGGGCCTTCTCCCCGGCTCTCGACAAGCGCCCAATGGCAGCCGGCCGCTGCCGCGCGAGCGGCCAATGGGCGCGGGCAGTCCGGCTATAAATAGTGGCATCTGTAAGCCAGGGCTGCAATCGGTGTTTGTGAGCAGCGGAGCGCTGGTCTGGTGCTATGGCGCGCACGAAGCAGACGGCGCGGAAGTCGACGGGCGGTAAGGCGCCCCGCAAGCAGCTGGCCACCAAGGCTGCCCGCAAGAGCGCGCCGGCCACGGGCGGCGTCAAGAAGCCGCACCGCTACCGGCCCGGCACGGTGGCGCTGCGCGAGATCCGGCGCTACCAGAAGTCCACGGAGCTGCTGATCCGCAAGCTGCCCTTCCAGCGCCTGGTGCGCGAGATCGCGCAGGACTTCAAGACCGACCTGCGCTTCCAGAGCTCGGCCGTCATGGCGCTGCAGGAGGCCAGCGAGGCCTACCTGGTGGGGCTCTTCGAGGACACCAACCTGTGCGCCATCCACGCCAAGCGCGTCACCATCATGCCCAAGGACATCCAGCTGGCCCGCCGCATCCGCGGAGAGCGCGCCTGAGCTCCCTGCCGTAACCCCCGCAGACCCAAAGGCTCTTTTAAGAGCCACTACATGCACAATTAAAAGAGCTGTGGCACTATAACAGAACGTGATCAGTTTAGTAAAGTGTGGGAGAAAAGACTGCCGAGGTGTAGTTATTCATTTAAGTCCATGTTTATCAATAGAACTGAAATCAAGTCAATGGCTGTTTGGGAGGCAATACTTGCACACTAAGGAAATGCCAGGTTTACATTATGGTGAAACAGGAGTTTACATCCCTGCGACTAATACTACAAGGGTTTGTCCCAGGGCCTAATAAATGAAAATGTACAAAATGGTTTTGCAACTCCACTGATGATTTCACATGACTCACAGAACATGCAATTTCTTGTGCCCCACACCCCCTGAAATGATGCTTAAACCAGTGCCACAGCTCTTTTAATTGTTTATGTAGTGGCTCTTAAAAGAGCCTTTGGGTCTGCGGGGGCTACGGCAGGGAGCTCAGGCGCGCTCTCCGCGGATGCGGCGGGCCAGCTGGATGTCCTTGGGCATGATGGTGACGCGCTTGGCGTGGATGGCGCACAGGTTGGTGTCCTCGAAGAGCCCCACCAGGTAGGCCTCGCTGGCCTCCTGCAGCGCCATGACGGCCGAGCTCTGGAAGCGCAGGTCGGTCTTGAAGTCCTGCGCGATCTCGCGCACCAGGCGCTGGAAGGGCAGCTTGCGGATCAGCAGCTCCGTGGACTTCTGGTAGCGCCGGATCTCGCGCAGCGCCACCGTGCCGGGCCGGTAGCGGTGCGGCTTCTTGACGCCGCCCGTGGCCGGCGCGCTCTTGCGGGCAGCCTTGGTGGCCAGCTGCTTGCGGGGCGCCTTACCGCCCGTCGACTTCCGCGCCGTCTGCTTCGTGCGCGCCATAGCACCAGACCAGCGCTCCGCTGCTCACAAACACCGATTGCAGCCCTGGCTTACAGATGCCACTATTTATAGCCGGACTGCCCGCGCCCATTGGCCGCTCGCGCGGCAGCGGCCGGCTGCCATTGGGCGCTTGTCGAGAGCCGGGGAGAAGGCCCCGCCTCCGGGGCGGGAAACGCGCCCTGGCCCCGCCCCCCGCCCCTTCCAGCAGCGGCTCACGGGGCACAGCCGGGACGGCGGCGGCGGCACCGCCGGAGAACGGGGCAGGGCGGGCTCGCCCTGTTTTTACTAAATCCTCTCCCCTCCCTTCCGTTCACAGTCTCAAGACCGCTGGCTACAGCTGCAGCCGGCAGCCGCCTCTATTCCCCGCGGGCTCGCGGTTTCTTCCCGCTCAGTAGCGCCCTTCGGTTCAGGCCGCGGCAGCAAGGCAGAAGGCGCAGGCGGCAGCCGCCTTGCCCGGCCCCGGCGAGCTCTCCCGGTCCGGCCGCTGCCCCGGCCCGCTGGAAGCGCCGCGTCCCGTGCGGGGAGCGCGCCCCGGGGCAGCGCGCGCTGGGGCCGCGAGCGGCACCAATCAGCGGCGGGCGGATGGGGCGGGAGACGGGCGGGAGACGGGCGGGAGACGGGCGGGAGACGGGCGGGCCCGCCCGCGGGGAGGCTCCGCGCAGTCCTCACTCAGGTCGGACCGAGCGCGGCAGCGGCTCGGCCCCGGCTCTGCTCGCGCGCTGCAGCCCCGTCCGCGCTCGGCGGCGGAGAGTGCAGGGCGAGGAGACACGGCGGGGACAGAGAGGGGCGAACGAAAGCCGGGATAGAGCCACACTCGGGAGCCTGTGCTCGGGGCTACCTGCGCGGGGACTGCCCAGGTCGGAGCGAGAGCGCGTTCGGCTTTCCTTCCCTTGGTCACCTGGGACAATGCGCATTGCGGGGCAAGGAGGGGGCATCCACCTCAGAGTCCGTTTTGTAAATCAAAAGAACAAGGCACAAGAGCACCGGGTGATCTGAAAGCACCTCTGTCAATGCTCCCGATTCGCACCATGTTACGTTAACGTAGGTCAGCGGAGAAATTACCACGTACCAGCCGTCAGGAACATGCTTCGGCTGTTTTAATTGACAGACCACCGACAGCATGTATTCATTTTTCTAACCCGCCTGCCCTACAGTGTATATACACCAAAACGAACTCCTAAGGCTTTTAAAAAGAATTATGAACGTCCTTGAGCCCATTGAATCAGATGTAGGACATAGCCTAAGTTTACCGCAAACACTGTAAATCCCGCCTTCTTTTTAAGATACTTGAACACCGTAAATGCATATTCCCCCCTCAGCCCGCCACCGGAAAAAAAAAAAATCAAAACGGGACAGGTAGGAACTCGCCACAGGATCAGCTCTTTTACTGAGAATGTGGGTGGCTCTTAAAAGAGCCTTTGGGTTTAAAATATCAGATGAAGAACGCAAAAACCGTCTACTTGGAGCTGGTGTACTTGGTGACGGCCTTGGTGCCCTCGGACACGGCGTGCTTGGCCAGCTCGCCGGGCAGCAGCAGGCGCACGGCCGTCTGGATCTCCCGCGAGGTGATGGTGGAGCGCTTGTTGTAGTGCGCCAGGCGCGAGGCCTCGCCCGCGATGCGCTCGAAGATGTCGTTGACGAAGGAGTTCATGATGCCCATGGCCTTGGACGAGATGCCCGTGTCGGGGTGCACCTGCTTCAGCACCTTGTACACGTAGATGGAGTAGCTCTCCTTGCGGCTCTTACGCCGTTTCTTGTCACCTTTTTTCTGCGTTTTGGTGACGGCTTTCTTGGAGCCCTTTTTGGGCGCGGGGGCGGACTTGGCCGGCTCGGGCATGGCAGCGAATCCTCTCGGCACAGCGGCACCGACGATTTCTCAGACAGAGAACGACGCGCGCCTCTGAGCGCGCCGCATTTATAGAGCGGTTATGCAAATTAGGGATTGCCGTAGACTAAGCTGTTATTGGCTGAGGCAAGCTTTTGCAGTGATAGCGCTCCGCCCTTCATCGCCATTGGTCGAATCTTGATCCGCGTTCCTATTGGCTGTTTTAGGTACATCCCGGTTTTAGCCAATCGGAAGTCGCGCCGTCCGCTAAAGAGGTATATAAGGCCGAACTCAGCGCTTAGAAATTTCGCAGTCAGTTACTGACTTCATCTGCTCGTTTGCAACTATGTCGGGTCGCGGGAAGCAGGGCGGCAAGGCGCGGGCCAAGGCCAAGTCGCGCTCGTCGCGGGCCGGGCTGCAGTTCCCCGTGGGCCGCGTGCACCGGCTGCTGCGCAAGGGCAACTACGCGGAGCGCGTGGGCGCGGGCGCGCCGGTGTACCTGGCGGCCGTGCTGGAGTACCTGACGGCCGAGATCCTGGAGCTGGCAGGCAACGCGGCCCGCGACAACAAGAAGACGCGCATCATCCCCCGCCACCTGCAGCTCGCCATCCGCAACGACGAGGAGCTCAACAAGCTGCTGGGCAAGGTGACGATCGCGCAGGGCGGCGTGCTGCCCAACATCCAGGCCGTGCTGCTGCCCAAGAAGACCGACAGCCACAAGGCCAAAGCCAAGTGAGCAGAAAGGCTGCCTAGTTTAACGAAGAGAAACCCAAAGGCTCTTTTAAGAGCCACCCACAAATTCAGAGAAAGAGCTTGAATTTCATTGCCGAGGCGAAAGCCCGCGGGAAGTTTTGAATAACCGGGGGCGTTATCCTGTTATCTCTGACATTTTAACTGCCTGTGCCGAACGCGGCTCCGCGCCACAGCACCGGCCCCCACTGGGGCGGGGCTGACACCAGTTCCAGGAAGCAGCTCAGCCCTTCCGTAGCCAATCCCTGCTCCTTCTGGGCATTTTGAAAGCTACCAAGGCGCTGATACCCTCCCCCTACCAATTGAAGTGCCCCTCGAGCTGTTCCGGAATCAAACAGCACATTCACCAGCAGACTGCTGTTCCTCCACACCCCTCCCCAAAACTGCTGCGGAAGCCACAGCATTCCAGCCCAAATGTTGGTGGCTCTTAGAAGAGCCGTTGGGTTTAAATGCGAAGCAAGCGTATTTCCACGTGGGCCTTACTTCTTCTTGTGTGCTGCTTTTTTGCCTTGGCCGCTTTGGGCTTCACCGCTTTCGCCTTAGCCGGGCTCTTGGCTGCTGCCGCCGCTTTTTTGGGCTTGGCAGCCTTTGTCGCCTTCTTGGGGCTCTTCGCTGCTTTCTTGGCTGCAGGCTTAACTTTCTTGGGGCCGTTCTTTGCTGTCACCGCCTTCTTGGCGGCGCTGGTGGGCTTCCGGGCTTGATTACTATAGTTTTTTTCTTCTTAGGAGCCTTTTCCTTCCCTTCTTGGGGTTTCTTGCTGAGGCGGAAGGAGCCGGAGGCGCCGGTGCCCTTGGTCTGCACCAGGGTGCCCTTGCTGACGAGGCTCTTGAGCCCCAGCTTGATGCGGCTGTTGTTCTTCTCCACATCGTAGCCGCCGGCGGCCAGCGCCTTCTTGAGCGCGGCGAGCGAGAGCCCCTTGCGCTCCTTGGAGGCGGACACGGCCTTGGTGATCAGCTCGGTGACGCTGGGCCCCGCGGGCTTGCGGGCCTTGGAGCCGCTCGCCGCCTTCTTCGGCTTCTTGGCGGTCTCGGCCACCGCGGTGTCACCGGGAGCACCGGGCAGGGCCGGCCCCGGGCCCCCCGGTTATTGCAGCGCGGCCGGCGCTGCTTGGCCCCGCCCCGCCCGGTGCTCCGCGCTCCGCCTAGCGCTTCCTCGGGGGAAATAGAATGGCTTTTTCTATTTGATCTGTCACGAAACTCGTCCTTTTTCTACATCTGTGAAGCCGTGGGAGCCGCTGGTTTTCCCCTGTTGATGTCTCGTCGAGAAAAGATTTGGATTTGAATAGCTAGGGGATAAGGAACCCCGAGTCCGGCCAACAAATGGACCTCGAGAACGTGAAAGTTTTGTTTTTCTTCGTAAATTAGAAATTCTTCTTTAAAGTTAACGTGAGTCAGAAAACTCAATATCAATATTCAGAGCGTCTTTTTTACCTTAGATAAGAAAGCAAACATTTAGAGTCTCATTGTTTAAAATAAAAGGATTTCAAAGAGAGTGAGGTAGCACAAAGCTGTGCTGCCGCTTCTCCTACTGGGGTTTAAACCTCTGGCTACTGTGAAACACTCAGGTATAATTTTTTTCCTTTACTCCCAAAGTTTCCAGACGTTCCACTCTTCTATGCGTGAAGTATGAGACAGCACATACTTTATCCCGCTCTTTGAAACATTTTTCCTGTTAATGTAGCAAAAGGCTCTGAAATATCAGTGCAATAATTTGGGGGCTGAACACCAAAGATTAAAAAGTTTGCGTTGGATCACAGAGTTTCATGTAGGTCTCTGATGCACAGAAGCAGATCACACTCTAAATGGAGCACACAGTGCTAAATCTGTAAAATTCATGCATGTGATTCATTAACATGGAAAAAGAAATGGACAGATCTTGAGTCTGCAAGAGATATCAGAGCACCATTCTATTCATATTTTGATCTGAAGCTGGAAAGAAAAACCACAATTTTTGCTCACTGCCTTTTTTCTGTGTTACAGATCATGTCACAGCAGTTTCTGTACATAAAAGCTTTGGCTGCAGCACAAAGTGAAGCAAAGCTCTTCATGCAGGTTGTGGTGACTCCCCCATTAGCATGCATACATTCTTACCAGCTACAACTTTGGGTATAGTTTTGTGTCTCTGTCAGGAGTTCCCAATTCCTTTACCTTGAAATTTAATGGCCATCAATAATTTAGCAGGGCCAGATTGCTGCAATTATTTATACATAAACAAAATGCACTTGAATGGTTTAGGTATGATGCTGAGCAGTTATGATCAACTTCCCTTTTTCTTCTTCAACAAGATAAAAAATCTGTGAGTGGAAAAATACCACCTCACTCCTCTATTTCATTCCACTAAATAACAGTAAAATGAACATCTTGAAGATTTTGGAAGACTCTTCATCTTCAATTAATTCACAAAATCTGATTCAAAAAAACCTCATACAGGCACTTTGACAATTTATTGCATAATTATGGTAAAAAGGACTTTAGGAAAATAAACACATTTTTCTTGCATTTATGTTTTCTTTCTAACTCCTCCTTGCCATCGAGGTCCCCTAGGTGAGGAATTATGATGTTATGATGAGGCAGAGAGTGCAATAAGATGGAAAATTCAGCAAATCTGGCTCTGGGCTTTCAAACCATGTCGGAATTGGGATGGCTTATTGAGTAAGGCTCACTGGAAATTTTACAAAGCCAAGAGAACTTGACTGTATGACATTTACTCCATGCAGTAGTAGGGGGCATAAAGAATTGAATAGTGAAATTGTTGATGTCCCCTAAAGTTTCCTGCAATCAGGTGGATGAATGTGTGTCTGCTCTGTCCCATCTAGGTCTGGTAGAATCCTTGATGTCCCTTAAAAACTAAATGTGCTACAGTGTCTGAGCAGGTTTTTGTACTCACCAACTCTTCAATCACCAATCCCAATACCTGTGTTGGGACAGAAGCCTTTCTACCTCCCCCATTCTCTGCAAATCTTATTTTACAAGAGTAATAATGCATCACAATAGCACACTTCCCTCCAGCCTGTAATGTAATATTCCCAAGACTGTTTTCCTTCTGGCACACAGCTGTATGCCTAAATCCTGTATAGTGGTGCCAACCACAACACCAGCCATCTCCAGAGGAAAAGCTTCTCAGTATGTGCCACTGCAACACTGCTACACATTGTGGTAGTCCTCATCTCACTCCACTTTTGTCTCCACCATTCTCTAACAAATGTTAAATTGAGCAACTTGAGGCTAAATTTTGTAATTATTTTAGGGGCTCCTACTTATTTGATTTTCCTCTTCTGTTTTTATTCCAATATTCCCTTTCCTTATTTGTACAAAGATTATATAATCTCATGACCATTTTATATACAAGCAGTCAAGTCATTTTTATGAGGGGAAGGATGCAGAAGTATAAGAGAATAATCAGGCCCTACAAGGAGATAGGAATACAGCATCACCTCATAGAGTGGTAAATACACAAAGACTGTGGCTCACCCTCCTCCCTCAAAACCTGCTGTTTCTTGTGTGATTAGCAGCACAAAAACCTGAAGTTGTGCACCAGAGATCATTACTCCAGTCATGGTCAAACTTAATTAAGATAGGGGTAGCAGCACATATTGCCCTGCAATGCAGACATGGAAAAGAACAGCTGGGAAGGATCCTTACTGAGAGAGATTCTCCCTCCCTCTCATGCATTTACCATCACAATTACAGCCAGTCTTGCTCCATCACCCTAGAAGAGGTGAAATCAGGAACAGCAGGGTCTCAGTGGCATTCCAGGCTGTCTGGTCTCTGCATGCACTGTCAGTATGGACAGAGATCTCTGCTAGAGCAGCAAGAATCTGCCAGAAAATCCTACAGAACTATTTATTTTTTGCAGGTGCTATCAATGTGAACCAGCTTGGACTGCAAGAAATCAGATCTGAAAGCCCCTTAGACCCCTTCCCAGAGAGCATGGAAAGTATAGATTATTGTAACCAGTAACAAATGCCTATTAACTTGTAAAAATATATAGTAATCCAAACCAAACTTAGTGCCTGCTAGCCAATTAAAAAAATTGCAAAATCAGGGTAGCTTTCCAATTATTGCATGCTCTTTTCAATCATTGCATGTCCCTTTTGTGGTATTTGGCTCTAGGACACAAAGCCAAGCAGCCACCATAGATGTCATTAAAAGTCCTAGGAAAAGGACCTTACAAAGGTCCAGTGTTCAGCTGTTTGTACTCACACTGAGGATAATTCTTCAATTCTTCAACTCTTTCTCCTATTCCTCCCCTCCCTTATGACTTTTCCACATGAACACCTAACTGTGCTGCATTTCACATTGCTGTGGCTTTCCCAAACATGTAAAGCCCATCTCTGTTTTGGAGATAGGAGAACAGAGAGTCATTCACAATTCTCAAAAATACATCTATTTGGATCCTCCAATTTTATTCTGATTCACGTTTTCTACCCTTCTACTGCTGAGGCCCAGCTATAGGTGTTAATTCTCAACATTTCTTGTCAGCAGAAAAAAAGATTCAGAGATGGTTAATCTAATTTCATAAAAAAAAATAAATAAAAAAAAAAAACCAAAACCAAAACCTGTTCAAAATGTAGTGAATTTTTCTGCTTATTTTAACTTTTAATTTGCCACAAACCTGAGCTCCCTGCCATACACACACACACAGGCAAGGCCAAGAATTCAGGTGCAGGTGGGATCAGGATGAGGCCTGGAGAGGGGCTCTGGGCTCAGCCCCAGCTCTGGGCATTGGATGCTCCCTGGGGCAGTGCGACCAGGGCCAGGCAGGGCTGTGGGGAGCTTGAGCCTGGCCCTATTTCTGTGTTGTTGGGACAGGGGCTGATGGCTCCAGGGGGCTGCAATGGCCTCCAGGGACCAGAACAGGGTTGAGGGAGCCCCAGGAGATGCTGGGCAGGGGTGGCAGGGCTGGTGGTGCCTGATAGTGCCCTCCTTGGGGAAGCAGGGACTGTAAAGGGCTCTCAAAGCTGCTGGTTCAGCAGCTGTCTAGATCCAGACAACAGGGAGCACTTTTGGCCAAGTTGCATGCAGATATTTGATTTCAGTCCTAGTGGAGACAGAAGGAGATTTCAGTTATAACAAAACTCTACTGCCACTTGCACTTATTGACACTGGATGTACTCACCAGGTTTAGGTTTAGGATGGCCAGGAACAACAGTTCCTGCACCTCACTTTGGTAATTCCCAACTCTTCTGCCACCAAACACATAAAAATGTGGGAATGGCTTGGCTGACCTTTTGTAGGGCGCAGAGCAGTCAGTTGCACCTGAAACACCCTTGCACCTTCATTTCAGCACCCTCACAAGGAAACATCTCAAGAGCAGGCAGCTTCAGTTTCCAAAATGTCCTTCTAAAATAATAGCATTTCCATCCCATGCAGCAGTCACAAAGCCCAAAGGGGACAGCAGGAAGAGCAGCTTGTTCCACCTTTCAGCTGCTGTCTGGAGAAAATCCTGACCCACGGTTTTGGTTTGGGTGGCAATGTACAGGTCTCCCTACCAACTCCTGGTAGGGACTCACATCTTTTCCCATCCCACTCTGAACCACGACATTCACATCCCTTAGGCACTTTTAACTCCTCTGAGGCAGCTGGTCTGAAACTGCTGACTGACTGCAGCTCTTGTGGTTCACTGGCTCCCCTTTGGTGCCCACCCTGGTCAGGCAGAGAACAACCACCTGCATCTCCTCCACTTTCTGCAGAGAAGCCAGGAAGATGAGCTACCACCTCTTAAAAACAAGCTCATAATGGCTCAGAAGAGGCGGGTGGGAACCCTACGGGAACCCTAGAGGGAGAAGAGGTTGCCCCTCTCCTGCCCCTGTGTTGCTGGAGGATCGAAGATGATGTTCCCAGCACTTTTCTAGAGGACACTGGGATTCAGAGCCAGCAAAGGAAAGGAGCAGTTTGGCACAGATGTCCAGCAGCTGAAATGCTGCCCTGAGCCAAGAGCAAAAATAGCTGCTGGTATCACTGCACCTGTAAAGACAGGAGAAATGCATGAATTTGGGCAAGCAGACAAATTCAGAGAAGAGCTAGAGGAGGAGGAATGCTCCTGGTGGGCTGCTTCACCACCTTATTTTTCAGCATATGTAAGGTCTGTTATGTAAAGTGCTTAGCTGTGGAATCCTGAATACATCCTTATGTCTCTTGTTCCTTTTCCACTAACTCTTCTGGCAGTTCTGATGAACTGATAAAGAGATTCTAAGACTTTTTTTTTAAATTACCAGCATGAAGCAATATTCTTTCCTTCTTGCTGACATCTATTCAAACAAGGACTCCTATGACAGCTGTCCAATCACTTCCATATTAATAATGTAAAAAAAAAGACATTTTCTTCCAGAATCCTTACAAGGGAAATATTCTTGTTGGCTTACAGAAACCTTTTCTTTTCCAAGAAATATAAAGAGAAGAATGGATATGATATATCCTTAAACATGGGAGTCTCAACCATCAAAGGCCCAGAACAAGGGAATTTACAATCATGACCTGATCAGTATTATAAAAGCTGTGCCAGGTCAGAGAGTAGCTTCAGGGAGCAAACATTCATCTGAAACTAAGGCCACCTCCATTCACCACTTCTTCTGCCCTGGAGGCAATGAGCAAACCATTGGCTTCCTCCCTGCCTCTGTTTCCCTACACATCAGGAGAGAACGGGAACCTCCAAAGGTCATTGAAAATGCTGTAGAACAGCAAGGAAATGAATTGTTTGTAGCTCCATGTTGATAATCAGAGCATCCAAACTGATGTGATTTTTGAGTTTACATCAGGAAATGCGTCAGCCACCATATGCTTCCCCAAATATAAAAAGCGGTGAGAAGTAGGCGGCCTGATTATCAATGCCTACTTGCAATCCACCGTGCTATGGAGAAAAGATTCCTCCTGAGGAGCAGATTTTAGGGAAGGAGGCTGCTGTTTCCTAGGCTCCCTCATGACCACTGCCTGTGGGAAGACCTGCCTACAGAAGAAGGAAGGGTCCCAGGTGCAATGATTGCTGTGTGCTGAAGCTAAAGGAAGATGATGCTCATCTTCAGACATCCCTGTAAAAAGGCACAAAGTAGAGCAACATTTTTGCTTTTTGAGATCCCATACAGCTCCCTGACTGAACAAGGTTCAAGCAAGGGCTGACAGGAAGAGAACATATTCATCCTTACTGCCCAGTTCCAGTTCTCCAGGTCTGCAGAGCTGCTTCAAGTGTGAAAATATTTTTTTCTAGAGCTATACCAGCTCACTACAAAATGTGGTCATCTACTCTGAAAACAATCCCTGGATGTCTGATGTTCTGCAAATATAAAATAATACCCAGCCTAGAGGGGAGCCTTACAAGAGATATTAGTCAAAATCTGATTTTGGTATCAAGAATGGAATTTGTCCTTAAAGGCAGAGTCCACAAACACTTTTCAAAGCAGCTTTGTCAAATACAGAGACCTGATTCATGATGGACATAAAGGCCATCCCAACAGCCATATATCCACTGATGAATACTGAGTTAACTATGGATGCAAGCAGTGGTACCTGTATGACATATTTGGGAGTACAGAAGGCCACACTGCATGCTCATAGCCAGATGCCCATTTCTCTTTGGATCTAGAGGAGATCCATCCCTCTTGTGCAAGTGTTCTGTCATTCAGAAGTGTTCCCAAGTCTTGCTGGTGTCAGCAGGGTCAAAAGGTACCTGAAAAATCCATGAGGGGGAGAGGCAGAGATGCACCACTGCCACACACAGTCTTCCTTCCACAACAGCATCTCTGGCCCAGAGCAGTGTCTGTGGGACAGGATATTTGAAACTGGAACATAAACCTAGCCAACCTGTGGGACATAGAATGAGGCAGGAAAGGGATAAAGAATTGCTGTCTATAATTTGTCACGTATTATAAAGCAGGTGCCTGGAAGAGATGGACTGGAGGAAGTTTTGGGGATGACTCTTCCTTCTCCTATCTCTAGAGGGAGCTTCAGAGTGTGAATAAACTGCATGTGAACCTCTAAAGAGGGCTGAAATGAGGTGCCATGCATCTCTAGCTGAAGCTCAAGGTAACAATTTTTAACGTTTCCTGGACTTCTTTAGGCCTCTGTGTCTCTGTCCTGCTTCTCTTGTGCCAGAAGGGAGGGTTAGTCAATGTAACACAGCAGCTTTTGAGGCTCCTAGGCACTCCCAGCCAGAATTTGACAAAGCAGCCAAGATTTCAAAGACATTGACTTCTTGAAAGTTTTACAAAAATAAGTAGATTTTGTAGGTGAGAAGAATCCAGACTCCCTTCTTTCAAGAGAAATGCTGCCTTGTGAACTCAGCCATCAAGAAGTCCATTGGAAAAGAGATGCGAGAAACCAGGTTACCTAATTTCTACCTTTTACAAACATAACAGGTTTCTTTGCAGCCCTGGAAATATGTTAACAATTCGCTATTTTCTGTAGTCCTGGAGGGATGGTAGCCACACTTGCCCTGGAGATGCATGTCATATTTCTGCAGCGCTGGTGCCAGCAGAGCCCGTGGGTGGCTGTGCTGAATTCCAGTGCCAGCTGTGCCATGGCCATTGCCAGGCTCATGGGCACCGTGAGGAGCTGCTCCTCTGTGCACCAGAGCCTTGTGCCACACAGCCTGCACTGAGCACGGAACTGAAGCTGGCAAATGGCAGATAAGCTGCTCTCTTTAAATGCATTGCAGGAATTCATTCTGTACGTCCAAATAAATACTCGGTCTCTGCAAATGCTGCTGACAGTGTTTTGACAAGGCAATTTAGGATGGAGTTTTTGTTCCATGAATGCTTGCTCACAAAGCAGGCACAGGCAGTGTGCTTGGCTAATTTTCTGCTTAAATGGAACTAACAAGAGGTGCTCTCATCCCACAGGCTTTCCTGTTCCCTCCACTCTGCTCTGCTCTTTGCAGCTTTCTTCAAACCCACATACACCGGTGACCAGAGCCCAGAGCAGCCTGTCGCATTCTGGAATGCTTTCAAAAAATTAATTTGGATCTGCTGAGAAGGTTACTAAAAGCTGACACAGCCCTTTTGTTCCAATTTGCTTTCTTTGTTTTAATTTTGGCCTATTCTAGTTTCTGCTGATTCTGAATTAATATCTTGCTGCAAAAAGTTAAGATTTGTCTTTGATACAATTGAAAAAGAAAATAAAAGAAAAAAAGACAGCTTGTAGCTCCAGGGTCCAGTAGTTAAGGTTGAAAGTACCAAGCATGGCAGAAATCTGTTAGAAAGATGGTATATAAGTGTAAATTTACTCAAGTTTTCTCAGTTATTTGATCAAAACAATGTTAGTAAAGGAAGTGTTTATTTTAAATTCCAGCTTCAAATTTTACACATTTGTGTTCAAATGTTACATCACAGTAGCTGCAAACAGCTTCAGATCAGACACTTCTGCCATATTTCCCATCTGCTGGAGAGACTAGGAGAAAAAAAAAATAGTCCTTTCTGCCAAACTCCCCTGAAAGGAAGAGAGCTGAGGCAATAAAACATCCTTCCTTCCCTTTTCTGGTCACCTGCTCCCAGAGAGTGCCCTCAGGCATTCCAAGAGGATGTGGCTGGATGGGAAAGGGTGGAGCAGAGGTACCATTTTTGGCCGGGGTCATTGTGAAACACCTGCTGTGCCCCTTCCACCGTCAAGCCCAAGGTCACCAGCAGAGAGGCAGCAGGGCACAGCAGGCAGCGTGGCCAGGCCTCCCCAGCTTGCAGAGTCACCCAGTGAAGGTCTGACCTCCTCCACACATCTGGAGATCCCTGATAAGCTAAGGTTCACTCCAAGCAGGCTCCTGGAACCTACCTAATGACCAGCAGATGTACTTCCATCTGGGCAAGTGCACTAATGGCACTAGAAGCCTTTCAGTCCTTGCCAGGTGCTGCAAGAAGACACTTTTCTCCCATCCAGCTCTCATTCCCACCTGCTCACCTTTGCTGGAGCTGGTCTTTCTAATTATCAGTGGGAGAGAAGACCAGCAGTCTCACCAGAGGGATGTTTGTGAGTGTCAGCAGATAGCAAACAGCAAAATGCTGTGGTACAGCTACTTCCTAGGAAATAATGTTTCTTTTTATAATATATGTCTCTTCTCTAAAATCACATTGACATCTGTAGCTCCTCATGTGAAATCCATCCTTTCTTGGTATGCACCTTATTATAGGGGTGGATTATGAGGAAACACTCTCTTTGAAAGTGGAGGAGCCCAGGGATGATTCCTGTGAGAAACCACCCTTGGCCAAGACCAATATCTGATCTTGGTGAAGGGCAGATCTTTCAGGGGACATGAAAGTCTGGTAGGGAATAGCCTAAGAAAAAAGAGTTGTTTCTTCTTCACCCTAATCAGGTCCTTGCCCACAGACTGAGCATTGCAGGAATTTCTGACAATGAGTATATTGAAGTATATTTCAGCTGAGTATATTGAAGGAGGAAAAGTGGGAAAGGAAGGGGATCATCCAAAACCATGTCATCACCTTAGGCTCATACTGGACCCCTTTTTTTCCTTTTCTTTGTTATTTCACTTTTACCAAAACTCACTGTCCTAACAAGGACATATCTGCAGGCACAAATTCTAACACAGATGCAGTCACATGAAAAAAAAAAAAGTGCCCTATTCTATTTGGGAATGTGAGAAAAGAACTCTCCATCAACTGCAAGCCCTTGCCAAGGCAGATGGGCTCCAATTCAAGCACACGCTTGCTAAAACAAAGGGAATGGTTGAAGCAGTTTCCTTCAGTGTCAAAGCTCACCTTCCTGTTAACGTGCAGTATGTACAAATTGTAACAGACCAGAACTGCACATTCAGGCATCTTTAAAATGGTGTTTTCTCTTTTCATGTCTGTGACAGGTTGAAATAACTTTTCCATGCTATTTATTTTTTCATTAACGTTTCATCTCCTGTAGCTCCACCCCTGAAAAAACATTTGATATACTATTTCACACCTATTTTAACATAATTGAAAACTCAGTTGCTGTTGAAATGAATAATCCTAGCCTTCTCCTCTCCCTGCCTGCTGCTTCTCAGTCTCAGGCTTTTTTTAAGGTCAGCTCCAGTGATTGTGTGGCTACACAGCCCACAAATTCAACAGGAAAGCCTCACCATTCAGTTACAGGTAAATAGCTTTCAAATTAAATAGGTCAGGGCAAAATCAGAGCATTCCTGTCAACAAATAGTCCTAAAGAGCAAGAATCCACCAAACAAGAAAGCAGATGCGCCATCTTCAAGCACAGCTGCTCAAAAGAAGTGTCCCCAGCACCACAGGCCCTGTGTCAATAAAGACCAACGAGTGCCATCAAACCAGTTATTTTTCCTGACCCCATCAAAAGAATCTTTGATTAAAACTGGCCTTGTTTCAGCATGGAAGGCAGCATCAGGAGTGGCACTTAGGCTGTTCCTCCCCAGCATCTTCATCACTTCTTCCCTCTGGCCACATCTGTCTGGCACAACTGCCAGGCAACAGCAGCAGCAGAACAGGGGAGGCAAATGATCCTTTCCTTCTGATTACTGATTGCTGGGCAGGCCCTTCAGGAAAATGAGAGGACTGTTTCTCAACCATTGTGGTGTCTATGGGTAAGAAACAGAGTGAAAACACAGGGTGATCACTCCTTTTGCAGCATGTTTTTATGTACTGGGAAGGAGAAGGGATGGGAATTCAGAGCAATGATCTCGCTGTGGGGCTGCTTCCCTTTTATGGATTTTCCCAAAGAGCTGGGATTTTAAAAGTACACTGGCCTTGAATGGAGCAGTTGGCTGGCTGATAGCTCCCCTGGCTCTAGATGTGTAGTGGGGGAAACTTCAGTCATCAAACAATTGGCAGCTCCAGCACAGAGTAAAGTCAGTTGCTATTTCAGGGAAAGGAAAGGCAACTGTTCCCTGCAGGGAATGTCTGCACTAGCTCAGAGCCAGGAATAGGCTGCGATTTTTAAACTTTTTTTCCACCCTACACTTCAGGAAAAGTGAACACACAATGTTCATTCGCAGGGATCGTTTCCTGAGCATGGTGTGTGCTCACTGTCCCACAGGTCACTTTCCAGTGTGTCACATCCTTCTGCACAAGGGAGAGCAGGAAATGGCAAACTCCCAGTATGAGGCAAAGCATTCCCATCGCAGCAATTGGTCCACAGGAGCTATAAATTGGTCTCCTCCAGAAACAGATCAAAATTTGTCTTCTGGGAGGGTGGCTGGAAACTGAAGGTAAGTTTCAACCAGTAATTTTTTGAGTGTCTTTGAGTACTCTATTAGGAAAGTGTTTGCAGGCTTTGGACTAATGTATACCTTTAGTGCTGGGGAGATTTTTCTCTAAGAGCAAGACTTTTTTTTTTCCTTTCTGCTGGCATTAATCAAAAGATTTGCCTACTACATGGCCTATGCTATATTTGGAATGATTGTTTAATAATATATATAATATAAATATAAGATTGTTCTAATAATATATATACATATATTTGGAATGATTGTTCTAATAATTCAGTGATAGTAGCTGTTATTACCTGAGACAGTTCTCAGCAACTAAATCTTCAGAACAAATTGTTGAGAGGCTACAGGAACTGACATATTTAATGATCATCATATTGATCTGTTGTTATTGGTGATATGCTCATTGTTCATTTCAATGTTGGTAACCATTTAGATTAGTGTTAGTCCTTGTGTTTCCAGCTTTATTTCTAATTATAGTGTAAAAATAATAGGACACAGCCTCCAGTTGAGAGAAGTACAATGTATTAAGTGATTCAAATGATCCAATGACACCAAGAGAGACTGGGGGCATTTCCTGAAGGGCATGGGGGGTGTCTTAAAAGATCTATGTGAGATGGATTAGGACAAGCTAGCAGAAGGGGGAAAGATTGCAGTGAGAATTACTTATGAGTACTCTTCCAAATGGAAAGACTATGGTACAAAGTTTTCTCCTTCTGAAACATGAGGATTCTGCAGAATGAAGCCCCAAGGATCCTAGCTACATAGTGTGACTTTATGAGGGACCAAGCACCTTCAGTTCCCACAGTACAGAAGATTTAGAAGTAAAAAGGTGCCTGCAGCAATGAATGGTTTTGTTCAGTTGGGTTAGTGACAGGGTCTTTCTGCTGCAGAGACTCCATTTGGCTGTGAGGGCATTATGGGCTCCAAACAGCTCCTCAGCTCTATGGTTGGACCTTGCTAGGTGCAGAGGCAGCACAGCTCTGTGCACAGTGCAGCGTGGTGAAGCACAGAAACTCTGCTTCTACCAGACAATCAGCTACACCACTACTCCTGTTGGCTCTGTTGCCTCAGGTTCCCTGTAAGCAGGATTGAAGTTGCTGGCTTCCTTTGTAGAGCATTTTGCAGCCCTAGAGCAACCTGAAAATATTTATTGGTACATTTCTTTCTGCACTTGTGGCAATGAACAGAGACAGCCAACAGAGACTGTCTAGTACAGAAACACTGTAGATTCATCTCCTAGAAGTGAAGCCTCTCCTGCTGTCTTGCCAGGGGAGGTTTTCCAGACCCAGCAGTTTTCAAGCCTTTTCTATTCACAGCCCTCTGTATTTCCCTTGTTTCCCCAACTGCCAGGGAGTGCACACTAAAACTGGGCCTGCTTTTCTGATGTGCTCTTCATGACTCTTATTAACAAGGTTCAGAGGCCTCCCTGACACTCTAACTGGGTATTTATGACCACAGAACAATAGTTCCCATCTTTGTTCATACACTGACACCAGGTTACAATAGGAAAAAAAACCCCCATGCTGCAGGGGGCCTTGAGTTGCTGAAGCTTAAAGAAAGGAAGGATGTTCACCCATCCAAGGCATTAATAAGTTCCTTACCTCCTATATGCAAAATTCAGACATAGATTCTATTCAGCACCTTCTCTCTGTCCTCCTTTAATAGGAAATCACTCCTAAACAAAAACTTGGGAGGGTAGATTTCACCTCCTTGCAGTCTGACCTTTCTTGTGAAAGATGTCCTACATTGCAGATCCTCTGAATCCCATCAGGGGGGCAACAGATTTGTTCTGGCAGCATTACTGCTCTGGGCACTGAGTCACCTAACCTCAGGGGAATTTCTGTCCCCAGGTTTCAAAAGACCTTTTGTGTCTTCACAGAGATAATGGTAACAGCACCTCCCACCCCAGTCCTTAGGATACTTCAGTCTTTGCAGGGATTAAGAAAAACATTTTAAAGCTTTGCTGTCTGAAAGTTATAATGGAAAACGTAATTAAATGTGCACATTCATATGGGTATGTGTGTGTATGTGAGTGTGCACGTGTGTGTAGATGGAAAAGCTTTCTTGTAGCTGGGCTGAAGCAACAAAAATTTGGCTGGATGCCATCCCTGAAATGGTGATCCAGGATGAGCATGTCTCACGGGGCTTTTTTGACATAGATCCCACCCCAGACTTTTCTTTCTCTGGACAGAAGCCATGGAGAGGGACGGTGCTGCCTTCGTGCCCACAGCAGACCCCACGCAGCACTTCCACGCGGCCCTGCTGGAGCAGCGGCGGAGGCTGCGCGGCCAAATCGCGCATCTCCACCGGGCAGCTCGGAAACTCAGCCAGCTCCGCCGCAGCTCCCTCATCGCCAACGTCAGCGGGAGCGCCCTGACGGCCGCCGGGGCACTCACGGCCATCCTGGGGCTGTCCCTGAGCCCCGCCACGCTCGGAGCCTCTCTGCTGGCCTCGGCCGTGGGCCTGGGCCTAGCCACGGCCGGCGGCGCGGTCAGCATCACTTCCGACCTCTCCTTGGTGCTCTGCAATTCCCGGGAGGTGAGGAAGGTGCAGGAAATTGCGGTGACTTGTCGGAAACAGATGAGGGAAATACTGGGCTGCCTGGAGTTCCTTCGCCGGGGGCAGGGCCCGGGTGACCCGGCGCTGCGGCAGTCGGAGAAGAGGGCGTCCATCTCGCTCTACAACTCCGTCTGCTTCATGGTCCTCTGCGGCTCCCACAGCTTCCTCGTGCCAGAATGCACAAAGGAGGCCACCAAAGTAAGCCAGGCTGTGCTCAAGGCCAAAATCGAGAAGCTGGCTGACAACCTCGAGACCTGCACCAGGGCAATGGATGAAGTCTGTGATCTTCTGGAGTCCAGAACAGAGCTTTCCCCACGCACGAGGAGAGTCAGCTTGGGTGCTAAAACCACTGCCGAGATCCCGAGACCCTCCAGCTGAAACAGTGTTTGGCCCATATAAAAACTGGGTTTGGAGACATTGCATTATTTACTGTGACCATTATCACTGCTACCTGTTGTTTTACAGTTCACAGTGCTGGTGCTGTGAGGTGGACCTTCTGCAGACCCCTTTTCCACCAGCCGTCTCCACTGCTCTGCTTCCCCAAGGCAGCAAAAAGAAATAGGTCAGGAGGCAGATTAAATACTTGATGCTGACTGAACCTGGTTTGTAAACAGCTTATGAATCTGTGTGTGGTACAAGGGCTGGAGTACCCTAAAAAAGCCAGCAGCTGCAATTTCCAGTAGAGTACAATCCCATTACCAAGGTACATCTGGAAAGGCTGTAGAAAGAAGCAGCTCCAGATATGACAGACTGTATGGATGAAATAGCAGGGCCAGAATTTATCTGTTTTGGAGAAACCTCTCCAGACTGAGAACTGTGATGTTTGTATCCTATTTATTTACATAGAATGATTTTAAGCTTATGATATTGTATTTAAGAGTGTGTGTATATATATATATATATAGATATATATATATATATATTAAATTTTTTTTTTTTTTAAGGAGGCCTCTGTTCCAAAGGAAAGATGTTGTTTTTTAGAGTAAAAGCAAGTCTGTAGCATGTGAGAGCAAGTTACCTGTTATTTTGCTGTGAGGGAGGGCAAGTCCCTGTAGGAAAAGGAAAGCATGACCTGAATGCTGATAGTAATAAAATAGGTGAAACACAGTTCAAACATTGACAATAGATTTTAGGAGCCAAAACAGAGAGAAGAAGAGTGGCCCTGGGACCAGAGTCTGCCTCAGGGCATTGGTGGAAGGACACAGTTATATCTCCTGCAGCAGGAAGGGAAGGGTAGGTTGGTGCTACGTGGTGGGAGCACACCTGAGAGGTGGAAGTGCCACTCTCCATGCAGTCGAGCAGCCTGTGAGACCCACAGGGGATCATCTGTGAGGGGGGAGGCAGCACTCCTGGAGAGCTACACGTGCTCCTAGCAATGCTTCCCACGGAAGGCTTCATATCAGTGAAACACATGCAGGTACTAATATACAGGAGGGGTAGAGAGGAGTAGGATGATTCAGTGGCAGAGCCCCTGCAAAGCAGGAGCAAGGGCTGGGGCCCTGTTTCAAGTGACTGTTCTGCTAAATATGCCCTTTGTGATTTTCAGCCATCAGTACCTCAGTTCTCTGTCTCAAAAGAGGGATAGTAGCACTTCCCTACCTCACCAGGATGTGTCTGGGATCACACCTCTGAGAAGTGCCCGAGTATGGTGATGATGGGGATCATGTCTGTACCTGAGAGAGGTACAAGAAGAGACCCTGAAACTAGCTTGAGGCGACTCAAAGAGTTAATGCAGAGGTAATTCCCTCCACAAGCATGCCCCAGTGGATAAGGGAAACTTCCCCGAGCAGACACAAATCCAAATGATCAGAAAAACCTACTCTGTAACTCTGTAACACTGACCAAATTATTAGGGAGGGCAGCACTCCGGGTCACAAAGCTTGAATCCCTGTCCTTCTTGTCTCTTTTCATGATATCAACATTTGCTTTAATATGTTGTAGGAAGAATAAAAGTTCTGGTTCCCCAGAGTGGGACTCAGATGCTTTTGATACCCATGCCTGTTTGCCAGAAATGAACAAGTACACTGCTGATTCGAATAAATGAACATGAAGCACTTTTGTGTTAGTGTCTCTCTGCTCTCCTGGAGGTGATGTGCTGTACACATTGTCCATCTCATCTCATTATGCACCCCTTCTGAAATAGCTGACATTATATCTGCACTAAAATCCATCTGCTGGGGATGCTCTCACCCTGCCCCTGCTAAGGACTATAACATGCAGTAGAGCTAGGAGCACATTTGTTTAAAAGCCCTGGAGTGACAATTTCTAAATCCAGTATAATCTGCAGTGTCCTGTGCTGAAAAGCACAAAAAAAGAATTACTACTTAGAAGCTGTATATTTATTTTATCATGCATGAATGCTCCCAACAGCAGTTTAGGACAAGAGAAAACCTTCATTCAAATACATCTGTTGACAATAGGGAATTACACAAACTGGAATTTCACCAGAACAGAATTGCTCCACCCTGCTCCCCACTAAAACAGCACCCTATTATGTGGGCAAGGAGTTCAGTAAAAAATCACAAGCAGTGACTTCCTGTCACATCCCTGACTCCATTTCCTGAGGCATCCCAGTGACCCTCACAGGGGTTCATGTCTACGTGCTGGCCAGGCTTAACCTTTAGCACCAACGATAAGCAGCAAGCTGATGGTCAGGCTGCTGTAATGTTTGAAACATATGGTAACAAGGAGCATCTACACAGGGTGGGTTTGTTTTATTGCTTTTTTTTTTTTTTTTAATTTATCACTGCTCTTGAGCACAGTGGGATGCAGCAGTTTCATTTTGACTCCTGCCCATGAATTGTTTCAGGTTTCCTCTTCTTTCCCTGTCACGCAGAGAGTTCGTTCGTATTTCCTCTCACTTTCCTCATTGTTCTGGGTGCAGAGGAAATGCCACGCTTGGAATCCAGGGACAGATGCTGGAGTGTATCAGCATTTCCACTGGGAGCACGCCCAGACAGACTTCCCATAGACAGAGGGAAAAAAATTTCATAATCCATACTTCAAAAATTCACACTAGCAATTAGGACAAGCAGAAAACAATGTGGGACAATGACAGGTCCTTTCTCTCTTCCCATCACTAGTGCTTCAAAATGTTTCATACCAACACATCCGAAGCACTTAATTTGTTCTCTGTGAAAAATGCCAATCACTTGTTTTTAAAATTTTAAAAGTTTAATAGTAATAAAATGGTTATAAAAATAGTAATATAATTAAAGTAATAAAAATCTGAACAATTGGGATTAGGATAATACGAGACAAAAAACCAAAGAGTTGTGGACAGTCCGGGTGCCACTTTCTGGGCAAAATAACCCCGAAAAAGGACCCACGTTAACAGAGGATTAACCCTTAAAAGCAATAGCCCGTTGCATATTCATATATCTTAAACATGATGCATAAATTCCATTCAAACAAAGGATTCTGCCTGGCCAGTGTCAGCTTCTTCCTCTTAATCCTGACAGCATCCTCAGGGCTAAGTGAAGTGGGAAGAACTCGATAAGAGAGCAATAAATTCTTTTTCTCTGAAAGATTAAGGTGTCCTGTGGCTGCTATCTTGGTGCGAGTCCTCTCTTAAGAAAAGTATCCTACATAGCATAGTTTCTATCTTAACATTATGCTATAACCTAAAACTATATTTAACACACTACTTAAGAAAATTAACACAGCATAACTTTCTAACACAACACATATAATATTCATTTTAATATTTGTGGAAAGCCAATCATAAAATAGGCATTTTTCACATTCTCTAGGTGCATTATGGATGTAAGTTTATACATATTCTTGCCTTTTTGTGCCTGGCCAGCTCATTTTGCCTGCTGTAGAAGGCAAGAGCTGGGAACAGCATCAAGCACTGCCTAAGCTGTGCTGTGCTGAGCACAGACCTGAGGCTACATTCGGGGCAGTGTGGGAGTTTGGGATGGGGTGGGAAGTTGTTGGATTTCTTAGGTGTTTATGGCAGAAGCCAGTCATGCTATGCAGAGGGTAAGTCCGATGTCTCTGATTTGGTTATAAAACATGGCTTGAAGGGCAGTGGTGTTGGCTTCTGCTTCCATGTCATCAGCTTTTTAGTAGGAAGGACATGATTCCAACTCCTTCTCAGCCAATGAATAGGACAAATAAGTTGTTTGCGATGATTAGGATGAGTATTGCGATTAGGAAGAATAGTAGGTAGGGGAAAAATTTCGTGATATAGGGGTCTGAAGCTATATATCATGTTGCAAATTGTGGGATAGATCATGATACAAACACTGCAATGGGAAAGAAGGTAAGGGAGTAAAGTCTATTTTTAGGCTGATGGGGATTTTGAAGTTTATAATGAATTTTCATTCTCAGAAGGAGGTGAGGCTTTCTGTCCCGGAGTAGATGTAGATTGTTATGGGGATTAAGCTGATTAAGAAGGAGGCTTTGACTGTGTTTGTGATTGTGTTGGGGGTGTTGTTGAGGTTATTAGATAGAAGTGGAAATAGGACGGGGGTGGAGAGGATTAGGATGAGTATTGCGATATACGCCAGGCGGGCAGGCCGGCAGGCCTTTCCCGCAGCCCTTTCAGGGTGTCCCTGTCCCGGGAGAGGCGGCTGGAGATCCGCAGCTCCGCTTTCCCGGGCAACGCTCGGAGCTGAGGGAGCCCTCTCGCTCCGCTCGGCTCGGCTCTTCCTGCGGAACTACATATCCCGGCGTGCCCCGGGGAGGCCTACAGCTCCCAGAGTGCTCTGCGCTGCGTCTGGAGGGGACAGGCCAAGATGGCGGCAAGAGAGGAGGAAGGCTCGGCGGCGGAGCCGGAGCAGGAGGAGGAGCCGGGGCCGGTGGCGGAGGAGCCACGGAGCTTCAAGGACTTGGTGAGGCTGGGCCGGAGCCGCTCCTGCCGCCGGTGGTGGCTGCGCTGTCCCGGGGAGCAGCGTCCGCGGAGGAGGCCGGGGAGCCGCGGGCCCGCCCGCGGCGCAGACACGTGTGGCGGGCAGCGGGGCCGGGCCCCGTGAGCTGCGGGCACTCGGCCGTGCCCCGCTGGGCTGGCACTGCTGCTCCCATCCCGCTGTCTTCGAGTTGTCTTAACTTGATATGGTTTTTTTGATTTTCTGTGGTCATGGTGAAGAGGTAGGTGTGTATGTGGGGAGGGAAGTTCATTGTGTAAACTAGGGTAAAACCGACCGTATTCTTCCTGTGCCAGTAATCTCTAACAGATTTGGAACAAATCCGATGAAATTACTGATGGAAGTGGGCATCACTGTGAGCAGCCTGCCCTTTCAGAGAGTTGCACTTGGAGACCTCGTGGGGTTTGTCTGTGCTAGAGACAAATTGGCTGTGTTGCAGCATGTGTTTAACTCTGTGATTTAATCTAGGTCTTTTTGGTGATGTTTGTTCCCCTTTTCTCTTGTCACTAATGTCCAGGGAGTCACAGATGTCCTGTGTGAAGCTTGTGACCAGTTGGGATGGAAGGTGCCGACGAAGATCCAAATTGAGGCAATTCCAGTGGCTCTCCAAGGTGAGCAGTGTATTTCTTTGATCCTGAGCTGGGGACTGCTCCAGGAGCTCTGTGTGAATGAATTTTGCTGAGTGAGAAGGATCAGGAATGAGTGTGTCCCAGCTTCTTCATTGCTGAGGATCTGTGTCTAGAAGCAGTTTTCATATTCATTCTGTGTCCTTCCCAGGTGGAGCTTGGAATGCTAGTTTATCCTATGACCCTGCCTGCAGCCACAAACTTTCAAATGAGTACAAACATTGTTCCTTGAGTGTTCATTCCTGTTGTGTAGTTCTGACACTCCATGTTAAATTGAATTTTTATTAATCATTTGAACTGCTAGTCCACATTGATCATTGTGGTCCTGAAATACTCAGGGATACACAGGAAGCTTCCAATAAGTTTTGGACTGTGCTGCTTCTGAAAGAGACCTATAGAGTGTGTGTGTGATTGAAAGTGAAGATGCCTTGACTGATTCCTTAATATGTATCATTTGCTTTGCTGTGAGTAGGCAACTCTTTGAAATTAGATTTCTGAAGTGAGTAATAACCAGTGACTTTCTGTAAGCATTCTGGAATTACAAAAAAAATACTGAATTCAGCAGACATTTCTGCCTCTAGATTTTTTTTTTTTAACAAAACCCCCCAAAATGCTCTCAAGGAGGAAAGGAACAACATAGTGACAGAATGGGAACAAACTTTCAGTGTCTTCTCTCTCCTAGCATTTAACTTTTGTCAGACTCTTTTGCACATATAAGATTCTCTTGGGAAAAAAAAAACAAAAAACACAAACACAAAGGAAAGACTGAGAAATAGTTTCCAGTGTAAGGTGTGTTGACAGCATGTTCTTCTCAGCTGCATGAGTTTAGGAGGTCATAATGGATTCTGTTAATGAATTCCACCCTGTTGCATTGATTTGGGGTAACACTTTCTGTCCTACCCTTCCTACTGAAGGAACTGGTTTAGATTACCCTGTTAATCAATGGCACAATTGTGCCTTGTGAAATGTGAGCCTGGTAGTGCTGTTGTCCTGTAGTTTGTGTGACTGAAGTCTCAAACACCACAGTCTGTTTCCTTGTAAGCCACTAAACAGACAACATTTGGACTAGAATAGTGAGGTGGAGTCATTAAATTGTAAACTGATGTCAGATTTGAGACATTATAAAGTGTAACTTATTTTGAACCTAAGGTTTGTATGAAACCCTTTATATTAACAGAAATTAACTAGAAAATTGACTATTGAGACTGTAATCGTTGTACAAGTAAAATCTCAGTCAAAAAATGCTTCAGAGAGATTCTGAGATTCTTTGGTTTGGCCCTTTGTGGTTGGTTTTTTTTTCCCTTCTATGTGTCTGCCTTTTTTTCTGTCCTTAGGGAGTTCTTGTGTTTTGTAGCACAGTGCTTTAAAGTCTTCTTTCTCTGTTGTGGATGTATAACAGTTTTTTTCCCCCCCTTGCTCCTTTTGCTCCTTCTTGCAGGCAGAGATGTCATTGGACTGGCAGAAACTGGCTCTGGGAAAACAGGAGCCTTTGCTTTGCCAATTCTCCAAGCACTGCTGGAAACACCTCAGCGATTATTTGCTCTTGTGCTCACACCAACGAGGGAGCTGGCCTTCCAAATCTCAGAGCAGTTTGAAGCTCTTGGGTCCTCCATTGGTGTTCAAAGCAGTAAGTGGCTTTTATATATTGCACCCATTTTTCTGAAGGCCAGTTTGTCAGCTCGAGATTGCAAAGATATAAATAGTTGATTTGTATGAGGGGTTGAACAAAATGTGAGAAAAACTTATGCTGCTGGAAGACAGAGATCTGGTATCAGATTTGAGAAGAAAAGACTGTGTGGTCTTTCCTCATGGAGTGATCTACAGCTTTTCTGCATTCTGTCTCTAAATATTTAAAGGTGGAAGTAGAGGAGAGTGTTCTCAAGAGTGGGTTTGTGTCCAGTAAAATTGCATAGAGCTCCCTCCTATGGTGTGATGTAGTTTAATCTTCCTTTCAGACTGTCTGTATTGATTCTTTAGATATCTCTCAAAGAAAGCTTTGTGGATATTTTTAGAATTCCTAGATTTTTGCAGTTGAGTTAAACTGAAAGGAATAGATTCTGCCTGTAGCTCTGCAGCTGTGAAAATAAAATACTTGTGGCCAAGGAAGGAATTAATTGCATGGCTTAAGAAACCTAGGAAGGTTAGATATGCTAAAATAAAGTAAATTCTCATAAAAAGAAGTAACTTTTCATTTGTACAGAATTGCTGTGGGTGGTGGGCAGTCAGAGTGAACACTGCAGTGCCAGGGGAGGGCTGGTGCTACTCTGAGGGATTCACTCCCCTCTCTTTGTCCTGCAGCGGTTATTGTGGGTGGAATTGACACGATGTCTCAGTCCCTGGCCTTAGCCAAGAAACCACATGTTATAATTGGTAAGTTGATGTGCTGGGGATGTGGAGTGTGAATATTATCAAACTGCAGCTAACCGAAGGAAGGAGAGTACATCCTTCATTTGTGTTTTGTCCCAGCTTTAAGTACTGGCTTGTTAATGTTTCTAAAGTATCCACCAGTAACTTTGTTGCTACAAGCTCAGTTCCAAAGCATTCCTGCTAGACCTGGAGTGCTTTTGGCTTGTTTTTTCATTCTCCCCAAGTATTTGAAACGCTGCTGTCATCTTTTGCTGTACAACTTGTCTACTGGGGTTTTTTTGTGTCACTTTTTAGGACATTCTTCAGAGAGTCTGACTCCATTAGTCTTATTTCAAAACACTCTCTGAAGATATCCCATGAAAGAGTTATTCCCACAAAGCAATCTTTACTTTTCCTGGGCAAAGATTCCTATTTCTGTAATGGACAGCTGTCTTGCCTGTTTGGATCTTTTCCTCTGCTTTCATTCTGAATTTGCTCTTGTTGTGCTGTTGGTAGCAACCCCTGGCCGTCTGGTTGATCATCTGGAGAACACCAAGGGCTTCAACTTACGAGCTCTGAAGTTCCTGGTGATGGATGAGGCTGACCGGATCCTTAACATGGATTTTGAGACCGAGGTGGGGATGTGCTGAAAGATGAGTTTGGAATGTTGGATGAGTCCCTTTGAAATTGCATCATACATGGGAAACACTGAGCTGTCCTGTAGAAATTAGTAGTGAATTGTAACTAAAATCTAATAATTACACACAAATCTGTGGTGGGATTAGAACATAGCAGAGTTCTGCAGAGCACTGCCAAGACAGTAGGAGGCACTCTGAAATCCACTAGTGTCTCTGGAGTGCCTGACTTAGAATGTAGTTAGGGTAGAAAACCATCACAGACACATTCCTGCAGAAACATTGCCTGATATTTGCACTGTTGTTGGACTTTTGGAGTTCACACTGCCTAACTGTCAACAAGATATCAGCCTACACCTTCCCTCTAGAAGAAAAAAAATTTGTTTCTACTGTATGTTTACACATGCATTACTTTTCATGTGGATGATCTTTATATTTGTGGAAGGTTTGTGTCTTGCTTGCTTGTAGTATTTGGTATTTCCATTTCCTTATTTTTTTACAGGTGGATAAGATATTAAAAGTGATTCCTCGAGATAGGAAGACATTCCTATTTTCTGCCACCATGACCAAGAAGGTGGGAGCACACTAATCTGTTTTAGTTCTCCTTCCATCAGGCTATCCTTTTGACTAGCCTGTATTAATACAATTTTCTGACAAGATCTCTGTCCAACTAAATTTCATTATCTTACCAGGTTCAAAAACTCCAGCGTGCTGCTCTGAAGAATCCTGTTAAATGTGCTGTTTCTTCCAAGTATCAGACAGTTGAAAAACTACAACAATACTATATTTTCATCCCCTCCAAATTCAAGGTAATGGCATTTCTGTTTCTTCTCTCTTACTGTCTTTTCTTGCTCTCACAGCCGTCCAATATCTTTTCATTTTCTGAGTCCTAGACTTAATGTTGCACATGTGATTATCTCTGGGGTTTTTTGAATTCTCCCTTTGTTTCTTTACAGGACAGCTACCTGGTTTATATCTTGAATGAACTGGCTGGTAACTCTTTCATGATCTTCTGCAGTACATGTAACAATACTCAGAGGACTGCTCTGCTGCTCCGCAACCTGGGCTTCACTGCCATTCCCCTCCACGGGCAGATGAGTCAGGTATGGGCAGGAACCCTCACAACAGAGTGGGCAGGGGGCCTGGGGCTTGGAAAATGGCTGCACCATACTGAGTCATACCTGCCTTGCAGGAGGAGTATTTCACAGCTACAGGACTGGACTAGAAATTTATAGAAATCCATAGAAATTTAACTAATGTGAATGCTGACACTGGTTCTGTAGTATTTAAGAAAGAAATTAGAGAAGTGAAATTTTTGAGTAGTTTCCCCCCTAGTTCTTTTGTGCCAGTATCTTATCAAGAGCATGTTAACTAGAAACTAGAATGAGTGTTATTCTCTCATTCTCTTTTTTTCTTTTTTCCAGAATAAACGTTTGGGCTCTCTGAACAAGTTCAAGGCAAAGGCACGTTCTATTCTCCTGGCTACTGATGTTGCAAGCAGAGGTCTGGACATCCCACATGTGGATGTGGTGATAAACTTTGATATTCCTACACACTCTAAGGTAAACCTGTTTGTGTGCCAGCTGAGAGCTTCTGGTCACTGGGAGCAGATAGAAAAAGAAGGTGGACAAAGGAACAGAGACATCTTTTCTCTCTTCTGCTGGCTGGAAGCCTAATTCATGATTCTGTACATTGAAAGGGGTAGTTCAGCCTTTGCTATTGAGATGGTATCTCTGTTTGCATGGTCTCATGGCCTGGGTTGTAGAAGTGATCCTGTAAGTGAAGAGGGGAAGTAAGGAATGCTCTGTGCCTTTGCATTTCTGCTCAGACTGTATGTTTTGCCTTTTTACATTCAAGGGCTTTGAAAACAATTTTAACATATTACTAGTTTCATGTAGTCATCTCTGTGTCTGTGATCGAGGTCTGCCTTCATATTTAAAACTGTGTTTAAAAAAAAGAAAAAAAATTAAGTTCTCTGATGATGATTGGTTAAGAAAGGTGTCCTTAATATGTCTCACCTTCATATAACAAAAGTACAGCAAAAGGAAAAGAAAGTAAGTTACCAGCTCTCTGTATGGAAAGTATGGGGTTATCTCAGGGATGTGACTGTTTCCCAGCTTAGTTCCAGAAAGCACACCATTAACCTGCACTTCAGGAATTGCTATTGTTGCTTACAATGATTAAAGATACTGTGCCTTGCAAACAGAAGAAAGCATAGTAGGTCTTTTGAAGACATTCCTTTTGTAAAAGCACAAAAGTAAGAAAAAAACTGTGGGGGTGGCAGCTTGAATGGTGTTATTATGGTCTTTGTGCTCTTCTCTCTCATCTAACTCATAGAACAAATCCTTTCTTACAGTCCTCTCTCTGCAAATCCTCTATGGAGAAGGGAGTAATTTAATTTCTATAATGTAGTATAAAACCTGGAAAACAGCCCTGAACCATATTGACCAAAGATGCTCAATAGACTCTTCTAAATTATTCTCAATCATCCTCTCTTTCATCATGCTTACCAAGTTCAAGTCTACTTGTCAGAGGGTTTCCCTGGAAGATGCACTATGGAGAGCACTAGATTCCAAGACTGAAAATGCAGGCCTGGGGTCACTGTGAATATTAGCTTTCCAAGGAAGTGAGTGAAGTCTTGGCAAAGGTCATGTATTGCAACTTTTATCCTGCAGTCTGGAATAATTGGATTTGGTCTTCTCATTTAAAAAGAGAAGAATTCAAGTGTTAAAACTGAATTTGTGCCTCCACTTAGGCCTCTTCTCAAAATCTGATGCTGCACACCCTCCTGAGCAGTTAATGCTATCAGTGTGTTCTTGACATTCTCATGTTCTTTCCTAAAGAGAAAATATATGGGCTGATCTGCCATAAGATCTGTTCTGTGTTTGGTGAACATATATTATTGCTTATCAAGAAAATTCTTTCCAGGATTACATTCACCGTGTTGGGAGAACAGCTCGAGCTGGGAGATCTGGCAAATCTATCACCTTTGTCACACAGTAAGTGATAAAATTTAACAGGCTTATTCTTTCCAGCTGTGTTTCAGAGCAGAAAATAGCTGACCTTATCCTGAGTGAGAATACAATACTACTTTTCATTTTGAAGTGCCAATTGGTTTTATTTAAAGGGGAGACAATTCAAAGCCTAGGGTGGGGAGGGAGGAAAGTAGAAAAATTCTGGAAGCAGGCATTCATTGAGCAGAACAGTTTATAACTGGACTATACAATATATATATTCTTTAAATATATAATGTAGGTTAAGTAACTTTGAGGGTGTTTTATAAACACTGAACTATTTGTCTAAAAAGAAAATCTTTACCAAAAACTTCTGAACAAAGATGAGATGAGCTGGATAAATCAGAGAAGCCATGCCAAAAGGCATCATTTGGGTGCAGCTGAGCTGCTTGAGAGACCATCAGCACAAACTACCAGTATCTGTGGGCTGGAGACAAGGGCTGAAGGCTGTGAGTGGTGACAGCTGAGGCCCTCTCAGCAGGGCTGATTCAGGCTGGTGCCCTGTCTTCCCTCAGGTATGATGTAGAGCTGTTCCAGCGCATTGAACACCTGATTGGCAAGAAGCTGCCAGCATTCCCCATGCAAGAGGAAGAAGTTATGATGCTGACAGAGCGTGTGGCTGAGGCCCAGAGATTTGCTCGAATGGTGGGTGCTGGCATTTTGACCCTGTCCCCTCTGTTGTATTCTGAATTTCTTCAGACCAAACTCTGGGTCAATGTGTCAATTGCATTGCAGGAGCTGCGGGAGCAGGGAGAGAAGAAGCGATCTCGGAATGATGATGATGACACAGAAGAGGCTATTGGTGTCAGGAATAAGGTGGCAGGAGGGAAAAAGAAGAAAAGGAAAGCCTAGTTTGGTATTTGAACAAACTTTTTTATTTTTCTCTTTATGGCTATCTGAGCTATCAAAAACAGTCTACCAAGCCATCTCCAGTGGATTTTTTTTCAGAACTACAAATGAAATTTGGCAGTTCCTGCTCATTCACTCTGAAGTGCAGTGTGAGTACACCTTTTGCACTGCTGCAGCCTGTCCCACTATCCAATCTCTCTGAGTGCATCTGGAGTCTGATCTGCCAGAAGAAAGAGGAAAAAGTTAAAAAGAAGTGACTGAGTTTTCACAGCATAGCTGTGATGCCCTTGCTTTGGAGAACGGATGTGTTACATTGAGGACTCAAAATGTATTTTGCCTAATTTTAAAGCTACCTGGTTTTCCTTGTCTTGTCACTGACCTGTTCTATTCACTTTGTGTATCAGCTCTGCCAGAATGTTTTCTTCTTGGGTCAATCCTAGCAATTCAGATGTGCCATCAATACCTTAGATTTGTCAGCTGAGGAGCAGTCCAGCACAGAGAACAAGCTTCAGCAAGATGAAACATTCACTGCCTGGAATTCCATCCAATACCTGCTAATGATTGACGCCATCAAGGATAGGTCTGGGTTTTGGGTGGGGTTTTTGTGGCCGATTCTCGTAGTACTTACAAGTGAACACAAGAGGGAGGTATTTACGCGGGAAAGCAACTCAAAGCTGGGAGGTGCAGAAAAACAGGTATCCTGGAAAGCTCTTTGTTTCCCTGGGCAGGGAATTTTGTTACTCTTAGGCAGAGTTCTATGCCAGACAAGTAGACTTTTGCAAGAATGAGATAAGTGTACTTGATACAAAACCAGAAGGTTACTGCTAGTTCTCATTGACAATAAAAATTTTCATACAGGATGTTCCTGTTGGTAGGCAGAGTGAGGAGCTCCTGCATATGTAAATTTACTGAAAACATAATGTCCAGTTTTCATAAACTGGATTTTGTGCTACATGAAAAACAACGTTCAAAATAGTCCTTTTTAGATCTAAATGGAAAGCAGAAACTATTGCAGTAGCCAAAATGAGCACAGTGGTTATTTCACACTGTTGGCATAAATCTAGTATCTATATGTATGCTAGTCAGAATGCTTTTACACTTTTGTTAGGGGCAGCACGTTCTGCAAAGAAATGCCAGAAGACCTAGGTCTGTTTTTTCATGAGGTACTGAGATACTCTTTGGAGTAAAAACAGTGACAGTGTTCTCACTCTTTATTTGTGATGTAGCAGTTTACTTAAATGTCCCAAACATCTTCAAGTCTGATAGCTCTAAAATGGTCTTGAGTAAGTGGCAGATTTTAAGTGTACAAATCTTGGGTGTGTTCACTGCTAAGAGCCTTTTCTGTAAAGGAGAATGAGTGTTTATCTTCCCTGGGTCCTAGCATGTCGCAGACATCTTTTGTGAAAAATCCTTTCTTTAGGATTTTCCCTCTTCTGGGAAGCTGAGGCCCCAGAAAGAGAGTGTAAACAATGGTTGTCTGCTGCTGTGGAATGCAACAGGTGCACCTGTAATTGGCCCATGTTCCATGTTTACAATTAAGGGCCAATCAGAGAGTGAGCTCTCTCTGGGACAGAATCAGAGAGAGCTCCCTTGTTTATTCATTCCCATGCTATTCTTAGCTTAGCAGCTTCTGAACTTCTCTCTCTATTCCTGTTAGTATAGTCTTAATGTAGTATATATCATAAATTAATAAATCAGCCTTCTGATCATGAGATCAAGATTCTCGTCTCTCTCTTCACCCCTGAAGACCCTTGCAAGCCTTGTAACAACTGGTGTCCCCTCGTTGTAAGGACAAAAATTAATTTGATAAGACCCCAGAGGAGCAAGAGCTGCGCCCAGGGTAAACCCCGAATGTGCAGCATTGATGGTTGCTTTACAAGTGACCACAGAAGTGGATTTTAGCAGGAGCTGAAGAACTGAAGATCCTGATTTGGACACAGTTCACAGCCAAGGCTGACCACAAAGTGAACCTGAAAAACCTCCGGGAAGATGTTCAGAAAGAGCAGCAGAACCGTGGAGCTGGCCAGAGCATGCTGGGCTCTTTCAAAAGGTACTGTTGGCTTTTCCATTCCTGATGATGCAGCCCTGCCTAGTTTGTGGCTGTTCATATGGGGAACGCCCCCTTTAGAGGATGAGGTTCAATTTTCTCCTTCAGAGGAGAAACTTATTGCCCTCTGGCAAAAATGGGGTGAGGAGGATGGACTTTCCCTGTCAGAAACAGATCTCTATGAGTTTTTTCGATGGGCAAAGCTTTTTGGGTTCTTTACTGATGTGCTATATGCCCTGGATGTTTTTGTATGGGAGTGCATGGAATTCATTTTCCAATTCATTTGGGACTGTGGTGTGGGATTCCCTCCTGTCTACCCAGTCTCTTTCTGTGTACTCTTTTCTATTTTGAAACGGCGAGCAGCTGTTTTTCCCAGGATTGCTGACTGCAAGGGACAGGCTCCTTTTCCGCCAAATTCAGCAGGAGAAGACCCTTTGGAGGGGGATGAGTTGCTGCTTCCCAGCCCCCCTGCTCCCCGGCGGGGGGGGTGGGGGGGGTGAAACTCCACCGCAAGCTGAAGAAGTTTTTTTTACTCCGTCTCCGGCACATGCTCAGATGGAGCTGTCCTTCTCCCCCACTTCTCTCTCTCCGAGGGGATGGGAGTGGGCAGCCCCGCCACAGCCGGCCTCTTGGGCCCTGCCCCGCTCACACATGGGGGTGGCACCGGTCCCTGAGGCTGCGCCTGAGATCAGAAACAGCGCTTCCTGCGCCTGCGCATGTGTTGCTAGGAGACACCCTTGGCGACAGCAGCGACTCGGCGCCGCCTCCCCGGGCAATCCCGCCTCCGCCGGCTTCCCCGCCTGGGCCAATGTTGCTAAGCAACAGCGATGCTCCGCCGCCGCTTCTCCCGGCTCCGGCGCTGCCTGTGTCGGCTCCACCGTTGCCCGTGTGCACTCCGATAGAGACTGCGATTGCGCCTCCGCAGCGGACCCCAGAGTCAGCGGCAGAAGACGGCGCCGACCCCGTGCCGTGCCTGCCGCCGCTTTCAGAGCCAAGGGACGCAGCAGTGGCGTGTGCCTGCGCATCCTCGCCGCCTCAAACCGAGCCAGTCCCTGTTCAGGATGGTGCTGAAAACGGCGCTGAACCCGGGGACCCTCGGAGCAGCCCGCGGCCGCTCCTACACCCAGCGTGATTTCCCCCCCCCGAGTGTTTCGGGTTGTCCCGGGGCTGCCCCTGCGGGGGGAGCTGGGACAGGGGAAGAGGGCGTCAGCTGCTCCTTCCGTGGAGCCGGCACGGCCCGACAGCTGGGGGCAGCCCGCCTGCCTGCGTTCAAGATCAGCATTCTTGGCGGGTTGGGGAGTCTTTGGTCAGTTGCTGTCCCATGGACGTTGCCATCTCTGCCGCCCCTGTTGTGCTCTAGCGGCGAGGGGCAGGTGGGTTCTGCCGAAAGTTCTGCCTTTGGTCCCCAGCCCGGTGGGGGTGGTGCCGTGAGGCAGGTGGGAGACACACCTGATGCATTTGCATTGCAGAGGCAGGGGGCACAGCGGGAAGCGATCGTGGCTTGCTTGCTGCGGGGAACAAACATTCCTAGATCCAAGATGAGGATTTTTGGGGCTGCTTCTATTTCCCTGCTGCTGGCATGCCTCAGTGGTTTCGGGGAAAGGAAGCGTCTCACCACCCGTGCTGCCATTGTACTGACAGCAGGGTGCAGGCCTGTGGGAATGCAGAGCCTGCCTCGTGGGTTTGGCCTGGGCTGTTGGGCTCAGGAAATCCCTGGGCCAGGGCCACTGCCTGGCTTTCTGATGGCTCTGGGGGTTGTGGTTTCCCCTACCGGTCCTGGCCCGCCTTTTGTGGGCCAGCTTTGGGGTTTCTGATCCGTTCATGGGCCAGGGCCCCCACGGTCTTTCTTTCTCTGGCACTGCTCTGCTGCTGCTGCTCTTTTCAATCACAAACAAACAAACAAAAAATTAATTAAATAAAGAAGATTGAAATAGCTGGCAGCAGCTCTGAAGCATTGAAGGGCCAGAAAAGAACATTCCAGAAGTTGTTCAAAATGGAATGGTTTTTGATAACTATTGATGGACTTTTTCTGCAGCAAGCCTGATTCAGGACCAAAAAGGACTTTCAGATATGTTCAGGAGGAAGATCCTCAGCCCATGGACTGTTCCTGAAACTCAGCTGCTTTGACTTGAATTTTCTTTGCGTTGTTTTTTGCATTTTCTTATATTGTAAGAGTGTTTTAGTGATTTGATAGAATTGTATGTTCTACAGGTGAAGAAATTTCCTGTTCATTCCACATCAGCATTTTCCGTTTAATTTATAGAATTTGGAAAGGTGAAATGTCACAGACATCTTTTGTGAAAAATCCTTTCTTTAGGATTTTCCCTCTTCTGGGAAGCTGAGGCCCCAGAAAGAGAATGTAAGCAATGGTTATCTGCTGCTGTGGAATGCAACAGGTGCACCTGTGATTGGCCCATGTTTCATGTTTACAGTTAAGGGCCAATCAGAGAGTGAGCTCTCTCTGGGACAGAATCAGAGAGAGCTCCCTTGTTTATTCATTCCTATTCTTAGCTTAGCAGCTTCTGAACTTCTCTCTCTATTCCTATTAGTATAGTCTTAATCTAGTATAGTCTTAATATATCATAAATTAATAAATCAGCCTTCTGATCATGAGATCAAGATTCTCGTCTCTCTCTGCACCCCTGAAGACCCTTGCAAGCCTTGTAACACTAGCACAGAGGGGCAGGGGTGAAAGGACATAAATGAGAACATTTTACAGGGCACTTTGGTAGCAAACCACACAGATAAGAGCCGTAGAATGCACCAGAGAGAGAGAACAAAATGAGTGATAATATGGGTGGAGATGCAAGTGCTTGTTCCCCGTGGAGCAAGGAAACACTCCCAACTGTCCTGCTGGGTGCTTGAACTAAATTTTTTGCAGGCAGGATAGGGTTGGTTCCAGTATCAGCAAAGGAAGCTTAAATCTCTCGGAGGGTCCTGGATCCCTGGAAAACCTCTGGAGTGTTATTGCCAGCTATGTAATGGATGAGATGCAGTCAGTGTGAAGCAATCTTGTAAAGTGATGTGAAGGGCACTTTGACTGCTGGAGGAGGTAGGGCAGGGCACTCTGACAGCTGGAGGAGGTAGGGCAGAGTCATTCCTTTCAGAATTCCTTTCAGGTTGATGGAGTCTGTAGCATCTCCCTATGTTCTTCCTATTTGGAAGCCTGCAGCAGCAGAGGGGATGTCTTGTCCCTTGGTGGAGTCAAAGGTTATCCCTCTCTTGCAGTAGCAGGAATATTGGTGGAGAGAAATAGAGCTGCTCCTTGTGAAAGAGTACAGAGCCTCATTGAGAGGAGTGACTAGACAGCTGGCCACCTCCCTTGATTTGGAATGACAAACTGTAGAAGCACTTGACATTAGAAAAGCAAAGGTCTCACCACACCCACATACTTACTGGTGCCTCACCTGCCACAGGTATGTGCATTCAGTTTCAGCTAAAAATATCTCAACAGGTTGGAGGGGCAGGAAATGTTTCTTTATTGTGGCTACTCCAGAGGGGCTGGGTCAGAGGGTGTTTTTATAACTGAAGTGGAATAGGGAGTGTCTGGAGATGTATTTGGGCAAAACAGAATTTACAGCCAGCTTAAAACAAAATCTCTGATCTAATGAAACATGAGGGGAAAAGAATGAAGTGAGACCTGTCTCTCTCTGAATAAATGTTCAGAAAAGACCAGCACTGGTATGTGCTTGGCTGCATACTTTCATACAACAACTGCTGCCAGTGTGTTTGTTCAGTCAGGAGGGCTTTTGAGGGGCAGTTCTGGAGCACACCCCTGCACCCTCTGGAGTTTCACACAGCAGGGAGCTGAGTGGAGGATTAACCTCAGCATGACGTAAGGTAGGATTGGGCTAACACAATTTGTCATATTTTTATGGTTGAAACTCAGGTGAAGTTTCAATGAAAGCTGTGTTCTCAAAAAATGTTCAGTGGGGATGTTTGCAGTTTGAAACAGTTCTGCACTTCCAAAGTCCATAATGAGAAGGTGATTATTTATATATTTGTAATACATACATCAAATTATGTTTTATGGTTTTGATTTTTAATACTGTGTAGGTGAATACTTGGGGCAATAACAAATAGGGATAGAGTGTCTTTCATTTAAATGTTCTAGAGCTAACAGAAGTGGGTCAACCCTTCTGAGGGGAGAAGTAAAATTAAACATGGCTATCAGCACAGATAACTAACTTCAAGATAAGTGACAATAGCTGCAAAATAGTAGCAGTCCCTGCAACCACCCAGGGGTCCAGTACAGGAGCTGCATCGAACTGACCCATCTGAAAAGGATTTGGCCATGTCAGTTCCCCAGTGCCATGCACCTCCTGCCCAGGGGCTGCAAGGGAAGGCAAGGGCCAGAAAGCACAGCTGGCAACTAAAGTGGGCAATCCAATTTCTGTGGCAGCAGCCTGAGCCTAATCTTCTAAAAGTAATGAGGCACACATGAACTCATTCAAGGACCTGACAGCCCACCTGTCCCCCTGCCCCCAGAAAGGTAGAGATAACTAAAGTGGGAGAGCTGAATGCCATGACTTTGTAGCAACACCACTAACTTGTGCTGAGAAGAGTGTCAGTTTAGGAGGAATTCTCAGATGTAATTGGCAATCTGGAAGGCCTTACTTTACAAATCAGGACTGAAGTTAGTAAAAATTCACAGTTCAATCAAGCACAGAAGAAGGAAAATAACAAGGATACTTAAAAGCTCTTGAACATACCTAAGAAAGAATGGAATTCATTGTGTGACCTGTGAAAGACACAGGCATGTACCAACCACTCTGGTGATGTATAAATGTGAAGTTGTGGTTTGCACGCAATGACATGTAAGGAGCTTCTGTAAACATTCAAGTGAGCAATTAATTATTGTAAATGTTGCAGAGTAAAGAGTGTAAAAATCCAGCTTTGGTGCCAGATGTAATTCGTGTAGTCATTCTGAATTCTTACTCGTTGTCCTTATGTACTTTAGTAGATTTTTTTTTTTGGGGGGGGGGTGGGGAGAGGGGCCCCGAACGATTGTAAACACAGAGAATCGGAATGTGAGTTTCTGACAGAATCCCAAGATTTGGAGTTAACTCCTGAACTTTAAAAAAAAAAAAAAGGTGTGAAAGATACTTTCTTAGTTTTCAGATGGCTTTTTCTCATGGTCTGACTAGGAAAGCTTCTTTTGAATAACAACATTTCAAAGGGAGAACTAAGGAAGTTTTGTTCCTCTGGCACCTGAGAAATGGAAATGGTTACTTGATCTCTGGCCCAAGGATGAATACAGCCATGCCTACAGTGCTGTGTCTCTTCCTGAGGACCTTTCAAATACAGAAACTTAGGGTGATGACAATAACACTTTCTCTCTGCTTCCAAAGCCCCCCTGGGGCACCAGTGTTTGCCTTCCTGGGCATGGTAATCGAGTATCTGTCATGCCATGCCTCCTGGTAGGATGTGTTGGACTGTGCCAAGGTCGTGCCTGGTTGTGCAATAGAAGACAGTGGCACTGTGCAGTTTTTATATGTTGATATTGTAGGTCCTCAGGGAAGGGTGGATGCTTTTGGAGCTTGTTCAAGACTTTTTCAGGGAAGCACCTACAAGCCTGAAGCTGTGTTTCCTAGAGGTTAACACAGGGTAATTTAGCATGGCCAAAGGGAAGAGAAATCTTTACCTTTGCCTGCTCTTCAGGAGGATGCTCATCACTGCAGAAATGTACATGCTGGTCTGTTGCCTCTCTCTAGGAAAAGTTGGGATAGAGCTCTTGTAAGAGGCTTCTGCCTTCCTTTGGGCTTGGTGCTCGTAAAGGCTCCTGAGGAAAGGGAAATGTAATGTGGCCTTCCTATACAAAAAGTGGGAAAAGTTTTTTCTTGCATCTCACAGACACCTTTGCTTCTGTCTATCACTTCCTCCTCCTCCCTTTTTGATATTTTTCAAGGAAGGTAGGTTTTTTGGCATTTATTCCCATTTGGACTTAAGTCCCCCCCCCCCGCCCCGTTAATCCTGCTCAAATTTTTCACTCACAAACATGCCTCTGTGTAAAGGAAAGCAAATAGCAAAACTTGCTCTGCAGGTTATCTGTGTGATAAAGATGGAGGACTGCTTGATAAGGGTGAACTGCTTTGGTTATGCAGGCTTCCAGAAAAAAAAGGACTCCTTTGTGTGCTTTTCAACATTTGCTCCATCCCACGAATAAGGCTAAAGCATGAACTTTATTGGCTTTGATGTAGGAGAAAGTCTTTTGCACAATAAGAGTTGGAGTCACAAAAGTACCTCCTTTCCTGCAGCAGCAATGTAAGGATCCATGGAGCAAGCCTGGGAGAGAAAGTGGAGGATCATTCCGTTTTATTTAAAGCAACAGAAATTAAGGTACCCAGAGTCATGCGTGTAATTGCATATACTTGGTCTTCTGTCTTAGCTGTAGCTCAGTTAAGGGAATTTATAACAGGAAATACCCAGCCTGATCCATCCTTGACAGCTTCTGTGCTTGGTGTATCATCAGCAGGGAAGTAATACTTCTTATCCTTCAATATGTATTCAGAATGATAGATTTGCCACAAGTGGGTGATTTCCTATTACTGCTGCTCATGTGCATGCTCACAGGCTTGTTAAGCCTTTACCCTTAGTGCCTGCCAGAGGCTGTCTTTGGTCATTAAGGATTAGTCTTCTCCAAACAAAATCAACAACATGAAGCAGACAGCCTAACAGCCTCCTGACTCCAAAGCAGCTTTCCATGCCTGTAGTTGCAGGTTTTAAGGTGCTTCTTGGAGATCCTGAGAGCTTTGAGCTATTTTCCATTGGATACACTCAAGGGATGTATATGTATCTTAGTCGAGTGTTCCTCCACCCATTGGTGAGAATTTGTTCAGTATTATCTAGGAATCTTGGAGTTGCCTTCCCAATTTCAAAAAGAATTTAGATAAAAAATGCAAACTTTTAAAAATAAAAAAGGCTGTTCTCTCCAAAATGGATAACATAGCGAGGAATGATTATAAATGATATGTGGAAGAAAGGTCAGAAACAGATGTTTTTACTATGTTCTCTCTAAGATGGAACTTCGCCATAAGCACAGGCAGGTGTGAGGTTATCTGGCTGGGGTGTTGCCAGGCATTCTCATCTTGGGTGAGTTTGTTAGAGAGCTCTTCCTTGCAAAAAACCTGCTAGTGTTTTGTGACCCTTTGGTTCTTCCAAAGCTGCCACCCAGATATGACTTCTATACTCCAATTGTACTGCTTCTGTCTAGTTCAGAGGATGACTTTTTGAAGATCTATTCTCTGTATTCTCAGGCTCTTCCCTCCTCTTTCAAATGCTGCCACCTGGTCTGTCTGATGAACAGTTTATCATTAGTGTGGAAATTCCCTCTCCATCAGGGTTGCATTAAGCTGATGAGGGGGAATCACTGTCACTAGTCTTGCTCTTGTACTTGCGTGGACTCTTTGTGAATATGTGACTGCTGTGTCCTCTGAAAATACTATAGCAGAAAATTGTGGCCCTCTCAGATTTAGTAGAAGCAGCAAATGTAGAGGAAGACTTGACTAGTGCAAGGGCCCTGTTAGCTTTCTGTTGTGCAATGGCAAGGGAGCTTGCTGGAGGGCATGGTAGCAATTAAATCTTTGGTGATTGTCTTTATCTCTGTATCTTACTCATACAGCCAATAAGACTTCCTTTTTTTCTTTTTTCCTTTTAACACAAGCAGCCCTGTGGAAAGCTAATTACTCTGTTCTTTCTTGAAAAGGAAGGTGGAGCCCCTGAACTGGCTGTCCTCTGCCAGTCAGAATAAACAGATTAAAACCTTTGAGAGCTCTCCTCCTTTGTCCTGTTCTTTAGCTTCCACTACTTGGGCTGGAGCAGTCTCAGCTGGAAGTGTCCAGCTTTTTTAGCCCTTTGTTTCTCTGGTCACCTGAGATCTATAGGGCTGTGTATTACCAATTTATAGGAACAACACAGAAAATGGGCAGGTGGGGATGCTTTTGTGCCTCAAATGGCTTGTGGGTTAATGTCCAGAAATATGCCAAAGTCTGTGGAAAAGACAGTGCTGTAAGTTATTGACTTGTGAAAATACAGGGATAAAGAGGAGGACTGATGGGTGGAGAGGCCCTCTTTTCCAGTAGGATAATGAGTTTGCATGAAGCTGTTATCTCTCTTGGTGGGAAAAGACTTTTGACAAATAGAGAACTGAAGCCAGCCATGGTTGGGTGACCTCGCTTTGAAGTGACTTCTGTGATCTGGATACTCATTTCCTCTGCCTTCATGATGGCAGGACAAATGAGGAAATTTCTGCTTGCTTTGCCAGAGTAGAGCCCATGAGCCTTAAAACCAGAAGCTGTGAGCCTTAAAATGAATTCTGTATAGAGGGAAACAGCTTGTGAGCTTCTGTGCTGCCCTGGGTTCTGCTTTGGCTGGAAGGCTTTTCTCCATGACTGCCGTGGGTGATGGGCTGAGCCTCGCGGCAGGAACCAGAACTGCCTGACCTACCCTACCAGGTGCTGCTACACCAGGGCAGGTGAGCCTGCCTGCTCTGCAGGTCGGCAGAATCCCAGAGGCACGCTTGGCATCTTTCTGCTCTCCTGAATTGTCTTGCTGGATTGCATCATTACCCAGTCCCTTCATTTGATCAGATAAGGCTTACCAAGGGATTGCACTAAGCTGTGGAAGCATTCAGTGACTGGTGTCTTGGGACAGTGCAGGTGCATGAAGTTGGGGAACCACCTCTCCTGTGACTGAGGGACAGGGAATCTCCCTCTACAGGCTGGGGTAGGGAAGCCTCTCTGCCCACGAGTGCACTACCCTCCCTGCCTTCAGGCTTTTCCACATGGACTGATTTGTTTCTTTGGAAGCATTGGCCAAGGGTTCCCTTCATGTAAACTGACAATGATGTGCTTTGTTTCTTCAGCTGGCACAGACCTGCTGAGTTCTGCTGAGATCCCTCCCAGGCAAGATCTCCTCTTGCTCAACATGTCCCAAAATGTGTTGCATTAGTAAGCTTCCATTATTTGGTGTTTTTTTGGGACCTCCAATCTTCTCACGCCACCTCTAGCCTCTCCTATATGTTTGAATCCCTTCCTTGAAAGTCTCATGCATGCATCCCCTTTTCTAAACACCTTCTGCACTCTCTCTCCTGCTTACTTTTCCCCAGTCTTGCCCCCCCAAATAGCCTGCAGCCAGGCCCTCTCTTCAGGGCTGGTTCTGTGCTTTGCTGCTCATACTGCATTGCAATGTGGTCCTGCAGGCTCTTCTCCTGTCTGTCTAACAGGTGTCTGCCCAAACTGTTTGCATCCCGTTCTGTTCTGCTTTTGTTTTCCAGCGTTTAGGGAAGATGTGAGCTGCCTCAGCAGTTCCCACGTGGCTCTCCACATCTTCATGGTAATTTAGGAAGCACTTGTGTGCCTTGAAGCATCTTACCAGAGGAAGCTACTACAACACCTGTGCAGGTAGAGGTTCCTCCACTGCACACCTGCAGGCATATCCCACCTCAGTTGTTAAGGGATTGGCTGGAATCTGTGTTTCCAGGTGCTCTGGAAGATACCAAACAAGTAAGTGTATGATAGAAAGTAACAGACCCTGTTGGGCTCTCTGGGCAAGTCTCTTGTTAATTAATAATAATCTTGTTAATTAATTAACTCTTCTTGTTAGGAAAAGATGGTTTATTTATATTCAACAACTCGTTTTAACTCATTACTTGTAGTACACAACTCTTTTTGATAAGTTATGAGAAGGATGGTCAAATTTAGGGCAAAACAATCAAAATTTTGTGTTGTCCTGCAAGGTTAGGATACATCCTAACCAGTAATAGTTTCAACAGTGTCATTGTTCAGCTCAATGATTATAAATGAGTAGGTAAGAAAGTCAGATTTCAATTGGCCAGCAGAGGTTTTAACCATGCACACATCTGGATTAACCACTCCGGAGATTGGGGATTACAAACTGTTATGCAATAGCAGACTTTTGTAAAAATTGGAACAGGGCTGTTAACAGATGCTGCATTTGCTAAAGAAACCAGATTGTCATGTAATACATCCAGAAGTGTGCTTTGTTTGGAAGAATCATGCATGTGGATTGCTACTTTTCTTTGCCTTTACCTCTAGGGACAGCACACTGCTGATCAGACAGGTGAATCATTAGAGGCTGGATTTCGTTCTTATTTGGGTTGTTCAGTAAGAACTGAAGTTGGTTTGGTTCAGTTCTAGTTCAATGCAGCTTCAGATCTACTGTGTGTGTTTGGTTCTGACTGAGGGAAAGCTAACCCCATGTGCTGTAAAATCTCATGATAACTTGAACCCCATGTGTATCAGAGCTCTGTAATTTGATAAAGCCCTTGGAGCAATAATATTGCTCAAATCCATAGCATATGTGGGTGGGATCCCTTCATTCACATACAGCACAGGCCTTTTTTTTCAAATTAGTTCATGCCACATAATGGGGTGTGTTGTGTACCAAGCAGAAAGTCTGTGCTAAAATTTGTAGTGATTCTTTGTGCTTTTTAAAATGTAAGCACAAAGGCACTGAATTTTCTGTGTGACCCAGGGGTCCCAGAGAGGGAATAATGCTTGCTTGTTGAAATGCAGCAGCACTACCTGGCACCCAAAAGCTGATGGGTCTTATCCTGGGTGAGGTCCCAACTGCAGCCAGGGATTCCTGGAAAAAGCAATATATAGCCTTTAAAGGGAGCTACTTGTGTTCCAGTTGGTGTTTCATGACTGCAAACAAGTGTCTGTTATAGCAGCTTGTTCATAATGAACAAGGAAGGGATTATAGGGCAATGCAACACCTTTGGAAGAAGAGAAGAACCTGCTGCAGAGAGGCAAAGCTTCTCCTTGGCTTATCATGCACACACCAAGAGGCATCCCTCATCTCTGATGCTCTTCTGGATTGCTCATACCATTAGCTGAAGCTGTGTTTGCATTTCTGAAGAGGTTAATTGGCATTTAAACCTGCACTCAACCCTTCTCTGGGGTATGGCTGTCACTTACAGTGTCGCTTTTGTTTGCCAAGCAAAATAGCCAGGGCTGCTGGGTCTGGAGAGTCATGGGGAGTCCAGGGGCTCCCATGGGAGGCTTGTCCATCACACCCAGAAGCCAGCTAAGTGGCCCAGGAGAGAAGCATAGCACAGCCAAAAAGGGGCTCCTTAGGTTGGAATTACTGGTCCAAATGGTTGCACAGGACCTCTTTCTCTTCATACTGCAAGCCAGAAGCTTTGTAAACCTCCTCTATTTCAGCCAAGTCCTCTCCATTTGGCTGTTAATAATGACTGCACACTGATGTTCTTCCCCCTTAGCTTTGGGGAGCTCCTGGGTTGTCAAGAAGTTTGGAAGAAAAATAATCAATGCCAGGGACATGGCAATCAGTTGTATTTTTTCTCTAGTTCAGACCTCGCCTCCTCCTAGCCCTGGGCACAACATCCTGTCTGGAAGTTCACATTTAACAGTTTAATGCTCTTTTCTAATCCAATATTGCTGCTTGTCATTGTAAACATGTCAGGTTTACAATATCTTCAATGACCATAGCAAATGTGAGATAGCAAATATTTCCACAGGCTTATCTGAAATCAGGAGAGGAGTTAAATGAAGCTGTGAGGTGAGACAAGGAAACTATCCCAGCAGCAGATCAAGAGACACTTTTGAGTTCTGACAGCTGGTCTGAATTGTCAGTGGAATTTTCCACCTGAACTTTCAATGGAATAATGGACTTTTGGTCAAATGAGTGAGGAGGAGTATCTGTGTATGTGTGAGTGTTTAAGACTATATATTTGAGGGATTCTTATTCCTTTGCATGAATCAGAAAACTTAATCATAGGAGGAATTTCATGCACAGGCTGCATTTTTCAGTTAACTTTCCCTTTGAGATTTCCACTCTTTACTCTTTATCGTGAAAGATTTAGAGGGAGAATAATTAAATGGATTACATTAGGCCTCCGCTTCAGTTCTCAAGTACTTAATCTCTCTGGCTAGGATTCAAATCTATGGCCTCAAGTGCTCCATCTTTAAAAAGTGGAGCTACGAGATAGCATTTAAAGAGTGCACATCGTTTGGATCTGCATCCCAAAGCAAAGGAGACCCATTGCAGAGGAACAATAGGTAGATATGTTTCATATCCTGCAGTAAATTTTCTATGGAAAACCATGTTCAGTGATGCTTCGGGCTTGCAATTGCCCATTCTCTTTCTCAACCTGCCTGACTGCCACTTCCACTCCTGCCTTCTCTTGTTCCTCCCTCCCCTAGCTACCATTTCCACCAACAGCACCCTGCCACCTTGCAGGACCTGCATTTTTATCCAGTTGTAGCAGACACTGCAGCCACAGAGGGAGAGCGTGGCCGGCAGCGTGAGGCTGGGTGTGGCTGGCAGCAGGGTGTGTGTGCCTGCACACAGGTATGAGTGTCTTTGTGTGGGTGTGTGCCTGCCAAAATTAGGCAGAAACTGCAGAAAGAGGCCTCATTTTACAGAAGGCAGCAGGAATGCTAGCAGGCCTCTGAAACACACCCATGTGGTTGGTATGGCCCTTTGGGAGCTCAGTGATACTTGGGATTGGAGATTTCAGAAAGCAGCAGTTGTGGTTAGCAAGTAGGCTGGAAAGAAACTTGAGACACCTTAATACTGATGCAACTACTGGTCATTTCTGGCAAATGCTGCTTTAAGAGAATCATTTAAGAAAAGGGTTTTGGTGGGAGGAGTAAAGAACTGAAATGCAGTCATGGGCTTCCAGTGAGGCAGTATCCAGGGATACTGCCTGTGTTGTCCTGGAAGCTGGAAGAGCAATCCACTGACCTCAATGCACACCATGATGGAGGAAGCAGTGGAAGGAGACCTGCATGCATAATCTTGTGCCAAGTGAAAAGAGGGTGCCCAGCAATATGCTGGCTTTTTAAATGGAGGATACTGAGCTCTGCTGCCCAGCCAGCTCCATCCTCCACCCAGGATGAGTGTCCTAAGCAATCTTCTGGGCTCCCCCAGCAGTGGTGGGACCTACTGCCATCTGTGCAGGAGATGTCCAGGCTTCCAGCACCTGTGCCAGGAACCAAGTGTTTCCCCAGGCTTCTGGATTGCCACAGGGAGAAGAATCCTCAGGATTTCAGTGAAAATGCATTTTGTGCATGCTGAAAGCATGGCCCTAGCCCTAGCCTGATAAAGCACATGTCCTGCTTTTCTCCTGTCTCATCTCTGAGCATTTGCAAGGCTACAGTGGTCTTTTTGGCACATGCACACTGAGCCTGGGAAGGACTTGAGCATGGACCAAGCTAGTACACCCCTGATGGATGCTGATATCTGAGTTAGTCCTTGAGCAGCCCTTCAAGATATCTAACAAGTTTTATGATCATCTATAATCAGGGCCAAGCAACAAACTTTATCTTGAGTGAACCATCAAGCAGAAGTGAGGCGTTGGCTTTATAAGTCATGTATATATAATCTGGTAACTATTACTCACTGGCATTTTTGCCAGGTAAGCACTGGCCTGGCTCTTCTAACAGTCTCCAGCTCTAACCCACAGGAACACAAACCATCTCCCCCCAAATCACAAGCACCCACAGATTGTAGTGCCCATGGCCCCTGGGAGATGGCTGTCTCTGTGCAGCAGAGCAGAGCAGGCAGGGGCAGTCCCCCCTCCATCTGCCTGAGCTTTGCTGCCAAGCCCCCAGCACCCCAGAAGAAACTGAACAGAAGAGAAGCTCTTCTCCCAGGACTGCAGCAAGACATCCTTCAGTAGGGCTGGCACCAGAGCACTGTGTGTTATCATGTTCTTTGCTTTCATTTTCCTGGAGCCTGACTGAGATTCCCACTGTGGTTCTCTGCATGGCTCCTCAGCAACTCTCCGGCTCCAGGAGGTGACTCTGGGATTTGTGACACTCAGAGAACAAGAACTGCCTGCCCTGGGGACCTGCTCTAAACTGTAAGAAACTATTTGTGATCAATAGGCTGTGAATTCAATTACTTGACCTTATCTTACAATTGTTCCTTATATTTTTCTCCCCTGATGCTCATTTCTGTCAAGAAAAATCATAGCACTGATTAAAGGTTAGTCTGCCTAAAACACAGACTAAAACTGCTGGCTTCTTCCCAGGCCATGGTTCTGCAGTCAGTAGCAGACTTGTATGTAGCCATTTCATAGACTAATATATCATTTTATAGAATCAATAAAGTTGGAAAAAAATCTTCAAGATCATCAAGTCCAACCAGATGTCTTTGATTAAACATGTAAACACAACTGTATTTTTGATAATTTATCCAGGAGAGACAATACTGAGTTTATGCCAGATTTTATGCTGGCTGCATGGAGACACAGATCTGTACTTGCATGAGGAAGCTTGTTGATAAAAAATAATCCAAAACCTATCAGTGTTTTTGTTTTTTCTTTTCTGATGAAGTCTAAAAGGGAGGAGTGATTTATGTTGGATCTCAGCTTTTCTGTGTGCTATGGTGGTGGTGTTTGATCCAGCAGCAGTAAAGAAGAATTTTCCGTATCATTGAGCAGGGTTGTTTTTTGTGTGCAGCCTGATTCCCCGGAATGCTCCTTGCCTGGAAGCAGTCTCCTGCAGAACCTCTTACCCAAGACACTGCTGGCTGGAGAAATCAGATGGCAGGGCAGGATGGCTATCTCAGAATATCTGTTGCCAACAGCCACCCATGAAAGAAGGGAGCCTAATCCTCTCCCAGCAGGAATTTCAGCCAGTCTTTGCAACCCCACATTCCACAATGTGGAGAGGACAAGGAAGGAAAAGGGGAAACTGCTCCAGACACAGTGGGCAAGGAATGCCAAAAGGGACATCATTAGTGGCCAGACAAGGGTACCAAAACCAGGACTGCGACACAAGGACCGCAGAGGCTGGCACCTCCTGGGGCGCTTTGCTGAGAGTCTCTCCATCACGTCCCGCTAGCTGAAGATGCAGCCAGACATCCCCTCTCTCCTAAATCATTACCCCTGCCTTAGAGTCAGTCTTTCTGGGAGAGAGCAAATGCAGGTCCTCCTGGATCTTCCCTGGCCTGTCTTCCTTTCTAGGGGTATGTTTTCAGAACCCTTGTTTACTGAGAGTTATTTTCCTAAAATGTGTCTTTATATACAATACCCAGTCATGCACACCAGGGCAACTTGCTGCTTTGGGAATGCATCAGCATGAAAGCAGATGAGGTTAATGTCATAAAGGAGGGCTGAAGCATTCTCTGCTGAACTGGTATGTGGGTGGGCACAGGAAACCTCCAGGAAACTACATCTAGAGGAATGGCTCAATTGTCATGAGTGAAATATTTATCAGCATACTGGTGAAAGTCCTACAGGAGGTGATAAATCTAATTAATTTTTTTAACTTGTTCATGGTGTTAAAAAGCACTGGTTTTGTTATATGACAAGCTTCTTCCTGGCCAAAGTGATCACAGTCAGAGTTTCAGCTGTTCTCCACTTCTCCACTTTCTGCCCATTTTTGCTCCAGCTTCCACACTTGTGGAGTATGAAAGGCTGTGATACCTGTCCCCATGGGACAGGAGCATGTCCAAGGCATGAGCTCAGCCCAGGTTCAGCAGGTACTCCAGGAGCTACCCCTGCTCCTGGGTTTCCAGGTACCAGGCTGTTCACACCTGGCATTGTGTGCAGAAGTCACCCTGTTTGCAGCACTGCAAGAGCATCATGTTCCTAGTGAAGAACCAGGCAGTCCATTTCTGTGAGCAAAGTCTGCTCACCAATTAGCAATGCTGTAACAGTTCATTCACAGGTTTGAAAGTTTCTGTTTATAGGATATAGTCACTAACATTTATTTCAATATTTTAATAAGTCTCCTTGTCCTTTTCTTGACCAAATCTATCCCTTTCCCAGTAAATGAAGGTCCTGTACCAGGAATTAGGGCATTTGGGAGCCAGGAAGAGAAACGAGCTGGCCAAAATCTGCTCATTTAAAGAAGAGAGCCTCTTTGAGAGGAGGCAGCAATCAGCACAGAAAGCAAAGCATTGTTACATACCAGAAATGTTTATATTTTTCCTGAGACTGAAAATGATAGGGAGCACAGCATGCAGTTGGGAAGAACTAATAGCTGCAAAGACAAGTAAAGGCTCTGAAGGACACCAGAATGTGTTTCTTCTGCAATTACTTTAGAAAATATTTACTTTTTGGTGCAACACTCTTCATTTCCAAAGGAAAACTCTTAGAGTATTTAGAGTATTAGAGTTTTTGGTAATCCTTGGATACATGCTTTCAAAGTCAGAACATGAGAGATTCAAGGACAGGACACCCAGGAGAAAGTCCAGTATTATGCAAAGATCCCACATGTCCCTTTCCAGAAATGACAAATCTCTTGTCTTCTCTCCTGCCTAAGGCAGTGGTGCCCTGAGCTGGCTGGCTGAAGACCCTTCATCCCTGTGCCAGGCTCCTTCCAAGGGTGTCATAATGTTTGTACCTGAACTGATTTGAAGATGAAGGAAACGGATGGAGCTGGCTGCAATGTTAGCTCAGGATGACTGTGATAAGTACTGGCAGGGGGATGTTTTCCAGGGACCAAGGCTGTTCTTCTGTTATTAAGCTATCTGTTGTGCACAGGTAGCTAAGCAGAAGGAATGGCACAAACCTATCCACAGTGCAGCCAGAATCACTGGTCAAACATAAACATGTTATTTAGACACATTCTAGAGCGCCATGCACCATCTCTCCCCAGGCATCTGCTTGCCTTATTACTTGTCTTAATAAAAGACGCTATCTCAGTCCCTGCACCTCCAGACACGCTTCCTTCCCCACGCCTGGCTGCGCTGGGGGGGCTGCAGCACTCTGCCTTTTGCTGTGACACTGAAGCCAGTGGAGGAGGGCTGGCACTGGGCAGCACTGGGCAGCACTGGGCACTCCCACCCCACAGAGGGAGCAGAGCCAAGCGATGCCAGCAGCAAGAAGGGGCAGGGAGCAGAGCTGACTCAGGGGGAGAGCCCAGCTCTCATCCTGCTGCCTGAGAGCTGGGAGTTGTGGGTGCCTGTTGCCCAAAGGGGTCAGACCCTGCTGCTGTCCCTGACTCTCCTTGTCACCTGTCCTTCTCACTACCAGCAGCCACCCTGCTTGTCCAGGGCTGCAATATGGCCAAAGCAAGCAGTTTTCCTACCAACAGCCTCCCACCTGAAGGAACTTCCAACATTACCAGCATTTTGCTACTGGGTTGTGTTTAAATTATTTTGGAGATTTGCTATGCAATTCAGCTGTCAAGTGTAAGGATCTGTATCATTCTCTTGTCTCCATCTCTGTTGGAAAGAAATGGGTAGTTCTCAGGTGTGGTTTGGTTTGTCTTGAAGCAGATCAACTGCAGCTATCCGGGAAGTGCCCCTTTCTCTCCACCAAATATAGTGGGAATCCACATGACTGCCTCCAATGAAGAAGTCTGCTCTGTAGACACCTAGGAGTCGATTTGATTGTCCCTGTGCTGCTGCCTAGGGTCATTTGGGATCTTCTGTGTTATTAGAGTGAACTAGTGCTCCAGAAGGATTGATTCCCATAGCTCTTGTATCTTATATGCCACGCCTATGGTGTTCACTGAGTAACAGGTAACAGAGCTACAGCACCTTCAGTTAACTATTTATATCTGCCGGTGTACCAGAATTAAGTCCTTACAGTGGGCTAGGTACCTACATATCAGCTGGCCATCTCAACTCTGAAATAGCCAGGGAGATTGAGCACTCAGTCCATTTGCTCTTACAAAGGTGATTTGAGATGCCTAAGGGTATCCAAAACATCTGCACAGGACTGCCAGATCTGATAGAGGAGGTATGGGAAATCCATGTGCTCCTGCAGTGGTCCCTGGAAGCTGAGCAGGAGACACTGGGGCATCTCAAACGATGCTTTGCTGGTGTGCAAGCAACTAAAATGAGGCTCCAGGCAATCCAGGCAACCACACCTGGGAGCACTTCAGTGTACACAGAAATAGGCACCTGCATCCAATCAGCTGGGACAGTCCTCCTGACCTTATGGCTGTTTGGGAGCTGAGACACTCAGTTCACATTTAGGTAACAACCATCAGACATCTAAATTTAGGTGCCTCTATCTGCAGGTTACATCCTGTCCCTAAAGCGAGGTGACAGCCATCTCACCTTTCTGGTGTGATCACTGTGCCATGTGTACTCACACCTGCAGACCAGTGGTGCCTCTCCACCCTCCTTGGCACAGCATGAGAGCCACGGACACCATGTGTCACACTGCAGTGAGTCAGCAGCCCTCGGGCTCCTAAATCCCTTGGGATTGTTTTTAAATGTAGCCCCATTAGCCTTCTGAAAGTACAGGTTATGCTTGATGACTGACTCTCATGGATTTCTCAGGCATTCTGGAAAATGTCTGTGTTACTTTTATCTTTTCTCCTTTTTTCCCCCTGATGTAATTTGACATAGTCTATTCCATGAGGATTTTTGTGTCTGTGCAAATGTAGGGAAGTAGCTGGCAGTCCATAATGTACTCTGACAAGATGCAAATAGGCTGGCAGTGACCAGTAACCTTTGAAAGCTTCTTGGGAGGCTTTCCTAAGACAAGTTGGGTCCCACTGAGATGCTGCTAAGCTCCTCTCCATCTCTACTTATTTTCCCTTCTCATTTTTCATAACTGCCTCCGTCTTGGCTGGCTCACTAAGCCCAGGACCTGCTTTAAAGTTTAGATTAATTTCATGGAGAGAAACCTGGTATGTCTTTTCCTAAGAACCCTCGGGATTTTGCACTGAAATAAAAATTGGAAGGACATGAAGAACTGTCTTAGGGTTCAGCATAGCTCACCCCACAGTGACTGCACTGAGTGTTGCCTTTCACTGGATGAGCCACTCATCCCTGCAGGTCCTCATGCACTTCTGTGGGGTGTGGAAGAGAGGACTCTCTCGTATGAGTTTTTTGGCAGTCTCCACATGTGAGATTCAAAAAGGATCAGCACCCAGAAATAAGCAAGAAGCCCTAAAACAAACTAAATTAACAAGCAGATGAGACACCTGTGAGAATTTAGACCTCAGCACAGGCACGTGCAGCTGCTCTACCTCCACCCCTTGTTTTGGGAAGGAGCGCAAACTTCGCGAGGTGAGGGCGATTTTTAGGTTTGGGGCTGTGTGTAAGGACTGAGCACTTCATGTGGATAGGCCTTGATGTCAATTCCTTAATCAGGATAATGAAATACTCCCAGTGAGTAACATTTAAAATAACAAATGAAGTCACCAGCACATTGGATATACTCGAGGATTTAGAGGGGGTTGTGCTGATAGGTGTGTCAAGCCAGAGGCATAAAATGTAGAGCAAGGGGGAATTTGTCATTGCCTGGGCCAGCAATTTGGACAAAGTGACTCAGTGCTGGTGAGCTGAACTGAACCTTCAGAGAGCAAGGCTGGTCTGAGTGAGACATGAGGAGAGCCAAGCTGCCCCTTCCAGGGAAGGAGCCGAGGAAAGCCAAGCTGTCCCTTCCAGGGAAGGAGCCAGTGGCTCCCTCTGGCACGGGTGGAAGGGACAAGCAGAGCAGACGTGTCCCCACACGCATTGCAGCACCTGTTGAGAAGGGCCCGGAGTAACAAACCATCTCCGATCCAGGCTTGCCACCCGGCTCTGGGCACTGCTCACACACCAAGCCTCCTCACGGCCTGCTTTGCAAGCAGTTTATCGGTCGGGAAAGCAGGCAAAGACACAAAAGGCTGGGAGCAGGGAGGGGACGCACTGCTATTCCTAGTGGCGGTCCCCACCCACGGGTGCCAGGAGCCAGACAGGGGAGCACCTTATCAGGGGCCTGGCCGAGCGGCACTCCGCGCTGTCCCGGCGCTCCATCCCCACCCGGCCAGGGGTGAGTGCCCCGCTGACGTCAGGAGGCCTTACTTCATTTCCTGGCACCGAATTTTCCCCGCCGTGTCCTGTGGGAGAGGAGAGGCGAGGCGGTGGAACTGGAATAGGCGTGCTCGGCCCCACCTCCCCGGCCCTCCAGCTGTTAAAGCTCCCGCGGCGGCGGGCGCGGAGCTGCTGCTCGGCCGGGACTGCGCAGCGGAGGTGTCCGGCTCCTGGTGCGCTGGGAAAGTGCCTCTCCTGGACGGAGCCTCCCCGCTGCCTTCTCCAGGCAGGACCCAGACAGGTAATTCAGGCACTGTGTTACAGGATCCAGGTTGGGCCTGCATTCTGCAGCTGGGTTGGGATGGCTGTGCGGGGCATGTGCCTCAGAGTGCCTCCCGGCTGGGCAGAGCTCCCGGGACACGACTGGGAATTTGTGGGTGAATGGGTGTATTTTATGTACAAGTACCAATGAGAAAGGAGGGTCAAGTTGGAGGGAGAAGACTCCTGCTCTCTCAAGCAAGAGCTGTGATTTGGGGTGTGCTGTATAAGCTACCACAGCACCGGTGTCTTTGCACGGACTGCAGAGCCCCTTGGAATTCCTAGACACTGCTGGATGAGCAGACTTAGCCTCTGGGGAGCAACATCACCCAGGAAATGGGGTAGAGGCTCTTCATGCCTCATCACACCTTGCAGGACATCTACCCTGGAAAAGAAGAGAAGGCAGTAAGAAATAGTTGCAAGTGGCCCAGTTCTCCAAGTCAGGAAGGTTATTTCCATCCCATTTGTTCCTCTGGCTGTGGCAAGCGCCGCTTGCAGTCAGCACTGCAGGACCCAAAGCTATGGGTGTGCTCCGTGCTGTCATCAGGTCACTCACGCTGGTTCTCTGGGCTCTCCACGTGCCTCAACAGCCAGCACCCGTCTGTATCTGCCACAGCTGTGAGCAGATAACCTAATCTAATCAACAGTAAATGTCTGTGGATAAAATTTTAGAATTTTCTCTCTAGATTTTCAGACATTTATTACTCATAATTGTCCAGATAACCCAGCTATCTGTGCAAGAGATCAGAAATCTCCAAAATTTTGTGCACTTTGATTGTGAAAATTCCTTCATGTATTATCCACTTATTCCATGATCTCCATGAGAGTCCAAAATTCCTGCATATTTGAATAATTTGCATTTTATTGTAGCCAGCCTTTTGAAGAGCTGCGCATCTTTTACACAGTGAGGTTAGAAGCTGGAAGAATATTTCTCCAATTCAGTTAGAAGCAGGTCCATTGAAGCATATGTGGGGCTGGGTGTGAGGCAGTGGTATTTTCACCCTTTGTTCATCCCTTGGTTAGATCAACTAACCATTTATTAAAAACACAATCTGCATTTTCCGAAATCTGCTGGAAGGGTTTGAGAACCAACTTCATGGGTGCAGTATGTTGTACTGGAGCAGGAAAATTAAGGCAAATGGCACAGTGAGCACTAAAGTCTACATTTTGCGAGGTTGATTTTTTTTTTCTCTCTATTAAATACCCCTGCTTTTCCAGTGTGGGTCACCATTAAGGACTGGTTGCTCAAGTTTCATTGTGATATTGTATCTAAACTCCTCTTTTGATGGATTTCAGAGATTCAGGCCTAAATGAGGAATTTAGTATTTAGAAATCAGTACGTGGCCCCTGGGGTCTAAACTCCCTTGGTGCTGTGATGTGCCAGAGGCCCCCGTGCTGTGGTTTCTGCATATGCTTCAAGCTCCCAAGAAAGTAGGGGACTTAATTCCCCTAAACAGGCCACTTAAGCTCTCCTGTCCCCTGGGAGATGGGCTTGCTCAGACAGCACTGAAGTCCTTAAGATGGGACAGCAGGAGTGTGTTAGGGGCCTCGTTGGCTTGTGGACTCCTCACGCAGTGACTTGGTAACTTCTCACACCATGAGCAGCACTGGCTCTGGCATGTCAGGCCTCTCCTGAGTGCAAGGCAGTGTCCTGGGGAGGAGAGTGTCTGTGAGACACTCCTTATTGCTACACTGCTGTGAGGAAGGAGAGATATGAGTTCAGGGCTGGTGGTTGGTGGCCTGTATTTGCTGTTGAATTTGGAGTGAGAAGGGCTGTGCTGAAGGCACCCGGGATCAGTTATCTGCAAGGCAAAAGGTGTTAAAGTTCCCCCTTCATTCATAATGGTAAACCAAAGCCAAAAGTGCCTCAGAGAATGTAAAAGGGGGAAAATGAATGTAAAAGAGAACAATGAGTTTCCTGTTCTGCATTGTTCATGTCTGAATCTCCCTGGTACAAGGTACTGATGTTGTTTGAACTTGTCAGAAGAGTGTAAATTGCATTATGACTACAGCTACTCTTGTATCACAGAAATGACAAAGCAGCTCAGTCTCTGCACTGCAGGGCACCAAGCAAGTGCCCTCTCCAGTACCTCGCCTTCTCCCCACTCCTCACACTCCTAAAACGTTGCACAACATCAGGCACAGTGCAGAGGCCGTGCAAGGTGAATTGCCTCCTCCTGAGGGGCTTGGTTTGCCTTGATGGAGAGCCAGTGCCAAACTTTGAGGTGACTCTGCTGCCATTGCCCCATGTCCTTAGCACTGTGGTGTCCTTGCCCAGGGGGATGGTGGTCTGTCCTGCCTCTCCTTCCCCACTGCTGACAGTTCCCAGATGGTTGACTTGATAGCCTGTGCTTTCTCTTTTCCTACAGTTTTGGAGAGGTTGTTCAGGAAGGCAGGAAGATGACAACGTCGCCTCCGCCGGGCTGCGGCAACATCGGTGCCGACTACCACCTGCTCTGTGACATAGAGAAGGCCTGGGGGATTGTCCTGGAGTCGCTGGCTGCAGCAGGCATCCTCGTCACCATTTTCCTCATCTGCTCGCTCTTCTTCCTCATCTGCAAAGTGCAAGACAACAGCAAGCGGCACATGATCTCCGTCTATTTTTTCTTTCTTTTAGGCACGCTCGGCGTTTTTGGCCTCACTTTTGCCTTCATCATTAAACTGAATGACAGGACTCGTCCCACTCGCTTCTTCCTGTTTGGGGTCATCTTTGCCCTCTGCTTCTCGTGCCTCCTCACCCATGCCTGCAACCTCAACAAACTAGTGAGGGGAAGAAAGCCCTTCTCCTGGCGGGTGATGCTGCTCTTCCTTGTTTCCTTTGCCCTGGTACAAGTTGTGATCAGCATCGAGTACTTGGTCACCAGGTTTGTAAACCAGAGAGAAGACTTCCTGAAAATGGATCGAGAGAATACCAACAAGGACTTTGTCATGCTTCTGATCTACGTGCTCTTCCTGATGGCTCTGACCTTCTTGGTTTCCATGTTCACATTCTGTGGGCCATATAAAAGCTGGAAGAGGCATGGGGCACACATCTTTGTCACTGTCCTGTTCTCCATTGCCATTTGGGTGGTGTGGATCACTATGCTCATAAAAGGCAATACGGTTTTAGAAAAATACATGTGGGATGATCCTGTTGTGGCCATTGCTCTGGTGTCCAATGGCTGGATTTTCCTGATAATGTATATTGTCCCTGAAATTTGTTTCCTCACTGCTCCTCTGAAGCTAGAGGACTACCCTCCAGAAAATGACTTCTGCCAACCCAAGTTCATAAAGCAGACAACTGGAGTGGACAACCGTGCCTACACCCAAGATGAAATTGTGCAAGGTATGGTGAAGTGGATGACTCCACTGCCCCCCCAGCCCTAAGCACACAAGCACCACTCATGACCTAAGAGAGGTGGGAGAGCTACAAGAAAAGATTTGAAGATGATATGATATTCTTAATGAGGAGAAAGTTTCAGACTGATGAAACTTTGGAAATGTCCATGCAAATTAGTCTCCAGACATGAGGGAAATGAGTGAGGACCAATGCGAAGCAATGTGTAGGAGCAGTGACTGAGTAGGAGACCGGCTGCATGTCAGGGCTGAAATATAACTCTTTATGACCCTGCTGTGTCTGGGAAGTCCATGTTAAAAATCAGGAGGGTTTTTTTGTCCCTTAGTGGTGTATCAGCTCTTCAGGCCTATCTAGGTTATACCTTGGAGGTTATTTATTCCAGTTCTGATCAGGTTCCTACATCCATGTAAGAATGAATCCGTCATCCAAAAAGGAGGCAAGGAGGTCTTTCTTTTCTGTATGAATCTTTTGCCTACTTGGGCAAAGCAAAATGTTTCTATCAGTTGAGGTTTCCCAAACCTGTGGGTAGTAGATGTGATTCCTCTGGGTGTGGATTTGCTCCTGGTGTCACGGTTCCTCCACCTGGAGCCAGACCCCCAGGTTTGTGAGAGAATATTCAAGAAAGGCTCTACTCTCTCAGGGAATACCCTGAAGGGGGTCTTGTGCATGCAAGTGGGAGGGATTTGGCTGGTGGTGGTGACAGTAATTGTGAGGCAACAGGAGGTGTCTAAACTCCAAGGCCACCTGTGTCCTGTTATTTGCAATATCATCCATTCCTGCTTTCAGAAGGAAATATTTCATGTCCCCCACCTAGGGATTTTAGCCCATTCCTGCCTGCACACTGCACAGTTAGACCACTCTAAAAGCAGCTGCTCATGTAGCCACAGATCATCTGAGTCTCTCTTGATGTGGTATTTCTGAGCTCCTGTGTAATGCTAATTGCTAATGCACTAACTCTCCCCTGCCTTTTTCTTGTGACACAGGAAACATCAACTACTCCCCGTACGCTTCTCACTTTCAGATGAAGGTAAGTTCATGCCACTGTCACCCCTTTCACCACAGGCAGGCTACAGACTACTCTTCAGGTGCTGGAAGGAAGGGAAGGAGAAGGGGCAAAGACAGATGGGCCTAGAGCAGGCTCTGTGAAGGCAGGCCTGTGCTTTGCATGGAGCCAATTCTGTGCCATGTTCATGGAGGTGCCTGTGGCTGGACAGAAAGAAAGAACTACGACATGTCCAGGGACATGGGAAGGCAAGAGGGGCCCAATGTAAAGTGGTTATGGTTTTCAGTACTTTGGGATTTGGTACTACATAAGAAGTCCTCTCTTCAAGCACAGTTCCTACAGTAGACTGTGCCCTTTCCTAGGAGAGTGTGCTTAGTTCCTCAGCCCATGCCCTAAATGTATTCCCACCAGCAGACAGTGCAAGTTGCAGTGCAGATCCAGAGCAGGCAGTCCTCCTCCAGACCACAGCCTAGCCAGGTCTAGGAGCTCACATCATGTTCCCACATGTCCTCTGGTGACCTGTCTCCATCACTAATTTGTTCTGCCAGGATCCTCTTCCACAGCCTTATTGGTCACATTCTCAGGAAACCTTCAGCTCTGTTTTTCCCTTCCTTCCTTTGTTTTTTTTAATAAGCCTTGTTTTATTGCTTCTGTCCAGTTTTCAAAGGTAAAGACTTCTGTGCTTCCTTTTCAGGCCATTGAACCCCAGAGTGATTTCTCCATCCCTCGCCCCAAGGCCCGGACAAGCCCATACCATGACTACACTGGTGGGAAGAGCCCCATGTAGCAGCTCCACAGTGAGCAGAGACTGAGTGCCCCTCAGCAGAGGCACAGGGAATGGGCCACATGGTGACAAAGGAGATGATCCTGCAGAAGAGTCAACGCACACCAGCAAAAAAGGGGAGGGGTCCTCTTTCCCCCACACAGGCACCTTTGTAGCTCCCTGTTATTCTTGAGATACAGCTTTCAGACACAACCCTGGCCATCCTGTCCCTGCTCACCCTGTCTCCATGGAATGGAGCTTCTCTCTTCTGATGGAAGAGCATTCTGGCCTGTTTCCAGCAGGAATGCTAGAGAAGCAGGAAGATCATCAGCTGGGTCTGTGACTGGCTCTGCCCCAGACAGGGCCTGCTTTAATCAGCTCAGGGGGTGCCTGCACCCCTCATCTGATGGGAGAAGAGGAAGGAGCAGGAGCATCAGCCCTACACATTCCTTCCTCCTGTATACCCACACAGACATCTCAGGTACTACTGAGGCACTACTTTATCTATCCCCTGTTATTTTTGTGCCCACTCCCAGCCCTGCCTGGCTGTCCTTCAGAGATCAGTGAAGAACAGACAGAGAGAAAAATAGAATACTCCATATTTCATCTTCATATTTGCTTCCAGCACCTTCCTCATCATATAGGGGCCATGCTGGAGCTGGGGAAGAGATCTTAAAGGCATAAAACCATCTACACCAATTTACCCTGACACATGTTCCAGTTCATGTTCTAGCAGCTTCCTTTCCAGCTCTGGCTCTTGCCCATGGGCCTCAGTTGAGCTCCCCAAGGTGCCTGCCCCCTGCAAACTCTCCCTCCCCACCCCAGCCATTCCAGGCTGTGGATCCCCAAAGACAAAGCCTCTCCCATGTGGCTCCTTGCAATACCCTGGTGGGATATAATCCTGTGAGCCCTGGATCTCGGCCTCTTCCTGAGCGAGTCTGTGGCATTTACACAAACATTTCCCAAGCAGCCAGGTTACAGAGGGCAGACACCCTTCTTCCCAGCATGAGTGAGCAAAAGTGTGTGTGTGTGTGTGTGTGGTGTGTGGACTGCACCCTGGTGATGAGCAATGAGTCTGCAGAGTTGAATCATTCTGTAACCTGCTTTGCATTTGATAAATAGCTTTCCATGGTATTTCATCTGTAACTACAGAGAGCTCTCCAAGTGGGTGTGTGTGGTACACTGGCGTCTGACACAGCTGTATATTTATTTAGTACTTTGTATGTGGACTGTTTAATTAATAAAAACCCAAACAGCCTGTCTATGAGAAACTGCTGCTCTTCCTTGGGAGTGTGATTCCTGTCATGGCTGGTGGGGTGACAGCAGTAGCTCTCCGTGGCTTGGAGTGGGCCAGCTCTGGGAGGTTGCACTTGGGGGAAAATGGCAGAGAGGTGCTGCTTTGAAGCTGTCATTGTGGCCCAAAGATCAGCTGCTTGAGGGTGCAGAAGAAGGGTTAGTAGCTTCTCCATGCTACTTTTCTTGAATAAAGTTGATTTAATGTTAGGAGTGCTTAAGAAATGAGGAAATACAAATCCAAGCCACAGCAAGCAAATGCCAGAGGAAAGATGTGAACTTTTCATCACTGTGCATGTCTGTGTCCGCTGTGTCAATACTCCTGTATTTATTCACTTGTCTCTTGTTGGCTACTTGCATGATCAAGAATAGGAAAGGAGCTTGTAGGTGTGTAATTCAGTTTGTAAAAAGATGTCTTTCTGAATACATGTAATATTTTTATTTGAAGGTAGAAACAATATCAAAGCAAAATCATATCAGTGCAGATGATAATTTTTAAACCTCCTGATACTGTGAGGCTGTAATTTCCCTTTTTAGAGAATACTCTCTGATGAGATTCTACATGGTGTGTTATGCTACCACATACCCTTGTGCTTGGCAAGCAAACCCCTTCCTCAGGCACAGTGAATCAGGCAGCCTGGGTCTTCCCCACTCTGCCCACTAGCACTGAAGGGCAGCACAAGGACATCTGAGGCTTCTGGATCCCCTGGCATGAGACAGATCCCTCCTAAGGATTGATTTTGAAATGTATCACAGAATAACTTGCCTTTTTCTAGTAAATTTGAGGTGGAAATTATGCTAACCATCCCTCCTTTCTTCTACCTACACAGTCCACAGGTGTAACACAGGATGAGGGAGAAAACTCAAGGATGCTAATATAATATTGGAGAGCAGGCTGGGAAAAGAGTTTGTGAAGTCCTGATGAAACTAGTTGATTTGTAGACTGAAGGTAGGAGGGATGTGCTTGAAACAATACCTAACTTTCAAGAAATTAGCTTTTCAAGCAGATGTGGTGTCATTGTAAACTGTAGTATGTCCTGGGATGATTCAAAAATGTGTTGAAAGAGAGGCAGCTCCTCTGCTTCAGTGCAGTCTGGTGGAGCAAAGGAGCAGGCTATCAGGAGAAACAGGAGTGAAGTGTGCTCTTACCATGTGTTTTCCATATCCCAGACACTTGCCAACTCCTTCACTAACTGCCACAGACCAGAAAGTGCCTCCCAATGTGCCTTGGCCCCAGAGGCAGCAGAACTGGGAGGGGTGAGAGACATCCTATGCACTTCCATTGATTCAAGGCATGGTGATTTTCTTGATTATTTGGTTGTTACTGTGCATGCTGCTTGGCAGAGAAGGAAAATCCCCTTCCCTGGATTTAAGAGTCCCTTTTAGAGTAATTTTTGAAACCTCTGTAATGACACAAATACTAATCTGCCCAGAGTTATTTTGCACTTGTTTGATACTAAGGCAGCTTTGTGTGAGAGCTCATTGAGATGCCAAAATAAACATGAGTTTCTGTGGAACTTTGCACTGCTGGGTAAGGGGTGCTGCTGTGCTGCAGGCTTCTCACACCTCAGGAGAGACTGCTGGAAAAGCAGCAGTTTCCTCTCTCCTTGTAATTGAGCTTAAACCAAACCAGCTGCCACTTAGTCACAAACACACATCCCAGGGAAATCCTAAACTGGTTGGGCCAGACAGACTAGACCCAAAAGGAACAAGTGAGTTGAGGAGGCAGGATCCTTGTGCAGTTTCTTCTGCAAACCTGCTCACTGGGGGCCTGTAAGCCCAGTCAGGCTCATCCCTACCCCTCTCCCTTGGTGGTGGTGCTTGCAGGTGCTCTGCCTTCAGGGCCCTCTGCTTTCCTGTCCCTCCTCTCCCTGCTGAAGGAGACCAGAGAGCCAGAAATGTACACACCAGGGAAGGGTTGGCACAGAGCACACCTGGGTTATGAAAGCAGCCAGGATTATCAGGAGGCAGGTTAAACTGCTGAACTTCAGGTCAGGGGTGTCATGGGAAAAGAGAAAAGAGGGACAAAAACACGGTTTGGTCCCAGGACCTTCAGGGTCACCATCCCATGGCCTTGCCAGGGCTGCAGGGCTCCACGTGCCTGGCCAGGAGTGAACACGGAGGGTGCAACAAACCCTGGGAGCACAGACCCATGCCAGTGGGGACACAACTTGGAATGGGGAGGAACCTTGCTGGGGTCACCCCCCAAGTGCTCCCTGTCCCTTCTGGCAGCTGGTGCCAGTGCCACCCTCCCTAAACAAGATATTTCTTTGGGAGGGATTCACCCTCTTCCTATGAGTCCTGTAGCCCTGGCTGTGGCACGGGGGTCATGAGTCCCTCTTCCTCAGCTGGGGCTGCTCTCTCCAGGCTCACAGGGCCAGGTGATCACTTTAATCAGATCTGCTCCCCATGGAACAGAATCACAGGGCCACAACTTGTGACAGCTTTTGGTCCAATTGTGCGTGTTGTTCCTTTGCCAAAGGTGACTGACTGTCTCACAAGCAGGGCTGACAGCACAGGTGGTGTGTCCAGTGCCCAGTTACAGCAGTCACCTTCTCCCATATAAACCTTACATTGGAGGTTGCAGTGTTCTCATCACACTGGGCCCGAACCAGAGGTAGCTGAAGAGGAGCAGTGCCTCCCATTTTCCTGTCCCTGTCAGAGGCAAAGTGAACAGCTGGGAGCAGCCTCCTTCAGCCATCCCTGCACTACAGCCTGTGAGCAGCACCTAGAGGGCAACAACTCTCGGGAGCAAGAGACAGCTTTCAGCCCGCCCTACACTTCCACTTACACTCTGCTCTTACACACACACACTCCCCAGGGAGGGACCGATTTTGCAGCTCCTTAAAGACAAACCAGAGCTCAAAAAGCTGCCATTGTGAAAGTCGTGTGTGAGTAATACATGGGATGCGTCTTGCTCTCTTCTGCCCCAAGCAGAATATTCTGCTCCCTTTAAAGTGTAAGCTGACAGAGCATGCAGGGAGCTGGTGGTTCTGAGAATCCACAGAGTTCTTCCTTGTTTCCAGCTCTTTCCTACATTTTAGTAGGTTTAGTGGTACTACAGAGTCACTCAAAGGTTTTGGTCAGATGGGACTTCTGGAGAGCTCCAGTCCAGCTTCTGCCCTGAACAAAGCTCATCTCCAAGACCAGTTTGAGGTAAGCTTTGAATGTCTCCAAAGGCAGAGATCACACAGCTTTTTGGGGTTTGGGGTCCCTATGTTGGTGTCTGACTGCTCTCATTGGGACTTTTTAAAAAACCTGTGTCTAATCAGAATTTCCCTTCTTGCAACTCCTCTGTCATCCTTTGACCTTTTACCATGCATATCTGAGGGGAGTCTGGTCCCATCTTCTCCACAGCAACCATGTAGTTAATGGACAAGAGCTCGTGGATCGCCCTTCGCCTCTCCTCTGATGACTAAGCAGCTCCCTCATCTTTCCCCCTGCGGACATGGTCCAAGCAGCTCCCAAAGGTCTCAGCAGCTCCCCTGCCAGACTTGTTCCCCTTGATCAAGCTCTGTGGCAGTGAGAGACCCAAACTGGACACAGTACTCCAGATAGAACCTCCTGAGCACTAAATAAAAGGGAATAACCAATTCCCTCACCTTGCTGACTCAACCCTTACTCAGACAGCCCGGAATGTTGTTGGTGTACATTGCTATAAGTGTTCATTGCTGGACAATGCCTTCTTCAGAGTCATTTTCCCCAGCACCAGATACTCCCTTTGCCCCGGAGGAGCTTGTGTGGGTTATAAATAGAAGGGACTGAACAGTCCTGAGCTTCCCTCTGTAAGGCAGGTGGTTTTTGGCGGGAGCCAGAAATAGCACCCAAGGCCACTGAGCTGAGGGCTGCAGTGGCAGCTGCCTCTCCTAGGAGTTAGCCCTGGAGAAGGAAACCCAAGAGCACCTGCTCAAATTTGCCTGCTTTCTGGGGCCCTGAATGCAAAGTGGAGGTGTGCCTCAGAGGCAGCCAGCCCAGCCCTTGAGTGCCACCAGGTCTGTGTCCCTGCACCCAGGCTGGGGCTGGTGAGCAGCTGCACCCAGTGGAGCTGTGCACTCTGGGCACCCAGCCACGGGGACTCAGCTGCCTCTGCCCCGAGCAGCCTGTGATTCTGCTCTGGCAGTGAGGGACAGTGGCCACCAGAGTCTCTGCTGAGATCCCTGCCCCACTCCAGCCCTTGGTTCCTTCAGGCCTGGGACATGTCTTGTCCCCTCTCCCTACCTGCGGCACACTCACCCAGTACTTTCCTATTTAGGATTCTTTCCCTCCCTTAAAGTCAACATGCACTGCCACAAGGAGTTTCTAGGGAAACTGGTATTTGCTTTGCTTTTGCTATGGTGACGAGTGAAGCACTCTGCTAGATGTGAATGCCATTTTCTACAAGACATTCTGAAGGCATGGAGCAGGAGCTGCCCTCGTGTCTGACCAGGCTGATTTTACCTGCATCTGTCTCCAGAGACAGCCAGGGCTGTGCCTGGCTGAGTGGTTTCTCCCATCAAACTGGTTGCAGGTGCATTTGAGGAGAAAGCAAAGGCTGTGGCTTACAAAATGGGCATCTTGCTCTCCAACTAATTAGTCAAGAGCTGAAATAGAATGCTGTGGCTCCAGCATATGTTGCTGTCTGCTGTTTCAGAACAGTCTGTAGTGAGGATCATATGCTTGAGTATAGAGAAATGCTGGAAATTTTTTATGAGATCTCTAATCATGGACAGAAAAGGACCTCAATATCCACTGGTACTGCTCCTTGCTCAGTGCTGTAAGAAACGATGTTTTCCTGAAAATCATGTCTTTCCTGGTTTTGCCAGAGTGATCAGGCACACGTGAATCTCAGAGGCTGGGTACCGAGGGGCTGCTCAGCGTCACTTGATCATCCCAGGGCGCCCCTATAATCCAAAAAGCAGGCTGTTCCTGCAGGCACTCTGCTCTAGCAGTGCTGAAACTCCCCCTCTCACAGGCTGTTCGTCACGTCCTCAGTCCCCACCGCAGCCACCTGAGCCTGGCGCCAAGGGCGACATGAACGGGGCACGCCGGGTCCGAGAGTGATCCCAGCGCCCGCCTGCGACACACGGTGGGTGGGCCTGTCCCGCTGCCCTAACTGTGGCAGGATTGAAAGGGAAGGAGGAAGGAAGGAAGGGAGGAAGGAAGGAAGGAAGGAAGGAAGGAAGGAAGGAAGGAAGGAAGGAAGGAAGGAAGGAAGGAAGGAAGGAGGGAAGGAAGGAGGGAAGGAAGGAGGGAAGGAAGGCGGTGGGATCGGAACCCCGCGGGCGGCTCCTGCTGCTGCCATTCCGCCAGCGGCCGCCGGGCGGCGCCCTTGCCCCGCGGAGCGGCCGGGAGGGAGGGGCTGGGCCTGAGCAGGGAAACGCGCCCGGCTTCGGCAAAAACCGAGCCCAGGCAGGACAACCCGCGCCTCAGCTCTGCTTTGGTATTAAAACTCTTAATATCATCATCATCATCATCATCATCATCATCATCATCATCATCATCATCACTACTACTACTATTATAATTATTATTATTATTAGTAGTAGTAGTAGTAGTAATATTTTAATAATATTATTTCATGGCCTTACACTGAACTTCTGTAAAATTTGCAATTTTGCCACCATCAAATGATTTCTTTGACTCACCATGTTCCAATTTAAAACAATCCCAAAAAAACACAAGCAACTATAACTTTCCAGCTGAAAGAAGGAAGCTTGTCCACTGTGATGTTCTGCTTGTTTTTTACAGCAGCACAAAGAGCTTGTATCTGAACTCGCTTTATTTCAGGCACAGTGTAGTTGGATTTCAACCAGCCTCCTCCTGACTGTCTGCACTTCAGCTGCTGGAGGGAAATGGTTGCCTGGAGAGGCTGCTGCCCATCTTTGCTGAGGTGTCTGGTCAAGGAAGATCAGTCAGCACCCAGACCCTGCACTGCAGATTCCTGGTGCTTCACAAGGCTGCAGGACATGGGCAATTGCTTGGTGGGCAACAAGTGGGCATGCTTGTGTCAGACTGACCGTCCAGACAGAGTAGGGATCACCAGCTCTGCTCCCCATTCTGTGCAGCCTCCCAAATGGAGGCCACCGACTTCTGGCCTGGCCTAGGTGGGACTGTGCCAGTCAGAAAGCCAGGAGATCCCCAGTGTCAAAGCCTGGAGTATCTGGCAACAACGTGGACAAATCTATTACACAAAGAAGAATCAGGTCTTTGTCCTTTCTCCTCCTCACCCATCACCACCATCAGTACTATGTACAGAGACTGTGCTGTGGTTCTCCTTTGTCACATCCAGACTTTTGGGTCAAAATCTGCAAATTATTTGTGTGAGATGAGACATCGACAGGGCCAAGATTAAATGCCCAGTCCTTAAGCACAAGTCAGCTCACAAGCAGGTGGATTCACTGATGCAAGGATGTGTGTGCTGAGCCAAGGCATGCTCAATTCCTCAGAGCAGAGGCTGATGGAAGGACTGTGGGACAATCGTAGCAGTGGACTCCGTTTGTGCAGCATTGCAGTGCCATTGTCCCCCTCTCTGTGACCCTGCTCCTGCCCCAGGCGGACATGGGCCCTACTGCCCGCTGTGCTCTGGTGAATTCCCCGAAAGCCGAACAGAAGCGTGTCCGGTGTGCGGGCACAGAGCCTGGATCCGTGTTTCACCGGGACACAGGCTGCTCAGCAGGCGGGCGGGGGCACTGCGGTACCGGCACCCACCGTGGGCACCGGCTCCGCTCCTCCGAGCCACCCAGGGCGCACGAACACACACCACGAACCATTTCTGACCCATTCAAAGCGTTCTGAGCTCACACCAGATCAGTCGTTCGTTCCCTGGTGGTGATCACATTTTTCATCCAACAGCAGTGGTTCTAAAGCCAGATTTACTGAGGTGTCTAGCCCTGGTTCTGGCGACCAAATCCTCGGACAAGAGGGGTGGACTGAGGGGAAAGTCCTCTCTCTGCAAGTTTTATTAGGAGTTTTTACTTTTTTGAATATCATTTGTTTTTATCGTCTGGTCATACTCTCTAAAAGTGGAATCAACTTTATGGAATGAATGAGGAAATGCTGAAAGAAGCTGCATGCTCCTTTACAGGATCCCAGAGATGAAACCCTTGCTAGTGTCTCGCCTGATTTCTCTTTCACAGTGCACTCTTCAAATGTAGTCAGCTTTTGGAGCATGCTCTGCCTCCAACTGTGCATACAATTCTCACACTGAAATTAATAGAAGCATGATGATACATTTGAAGTGAGGACATTGGGGGAAAAAAGTTAAATTCTTACAGGTACAATCAATGGCAAAAGTTTCTTTGACTTTAGTTCTCACCTTAAAGACATCTATAGGTCTAAGTACCTAAGAAATCGTTTTTATGGCTATATATGTCTTAGCATAATCCTAGTAAATAAAAAAAACCCATGAGCTTGGAAACGTAAGGATTTTAAAAACACGTCTTTGTGGCCTCCTTCTTAACAGAGATTTGTTACTGTGTTAACCCCACTGTCTCAACCCCAGTCCTACCCTGGGGAATGGAGAACTGTTTGTGTTTGATGGGATCATCACAATACGTGTGGACAAGGTGCTGGTCACCAGTTTGCATTGGTGACCTTAGATCTGCCATTCAGAAATTCTGCTGTCTTGTTTTGATATGTCTTTTGAGTTGCTAAGAGTCCTTCAGAAGGTCTTCCACACCCACATGTTTATCCTTCTGTCATGATGGGGAAATGATACTTCCCACATTGAGGGCAGAAGGGGAAGGTCAAATTTTCACCATGCCATGGTGATTGCTCACCCACACACCCAGGTGAGCTGCTCTGTGTCCCTCAGAAAAGACAGTCACACCTGGGCTGCTTCCGGCCAAGGACTCGAACTGCAGGAACTGGTGGAATCACCATGCCTGGAAGTGTTAAAAAAAAACCAAGTAGAGATGGAATTTAATGGTATGGCTTAGTGGGAATGGTAGCATTCAATCGAAGACTGCCCTTGATGATCTCGGGGATCTTTTCCAAGCAACATGACCCTGTGATACTGTGCCCTCCTTCCCCTCCCTACAATGGAGAAATGCTCCCACCAGCATCTGGTTTGCAGGACAGAGGGGCCCAAACAGGTAGGACAGCTCTTCTGAGCAGCGCCTTACTCAGAAGGGACACTATTATCAAGCGTAAAGTTTCAGATCCCTTCCTGGAGGAGGATGTCCTTTCACCTAGCATTGCTCATCTGCTTAAGTGGAAACCTCTGTAGAAGAAATGAGGAGGATCAAAATGTCTGAATGCTCTTAGGGCACAGAGTAAGGGGATGTTTGGTATAGGTCCTCACATTCAGACAGTCCTGTTGTCCCTGGCACTCAGTTGCAAACCAAGCACAGAAGCTCAGTTCAGCCCGCACTGGCAGCTGGACCCCAGGACCTCTGTGGAGCCTCCGCTCCAGCACTGATACTTGGCCTGTCCTGCCCTACCAGTTAGGGGAAGCAAGTGCAGTTTCCCAGAACAGGCTGCATGCCTGCCACTTCTGCTGTGCAAAGCCAGCCAGCAGCATCTTGCTGCAGAGATTTCATAAGAGGGAGGAAGTCATGGGTTAGTGGCACTTGGTCAAGGGCTTTTCTGGCTGCAGCTACGCCTGGCTGAAACTTGCAGTCCTTGTCTCATGAGCTGGACCAGATCTGCAATCATGAGCAGACACCAGGGGCAATGGGAGCATCTCCCAGTCAGGCAGAATGACCTCCTGTCTCCCTGGGCTGGGATGCAGCTCCCTGCACCCAAACCATCCATCCTCCCTTTACACCACAGCCTCCTCCCTAGGGCCCATCTGCTGCCCTGGCCAAGGGGAGGAGAAGAGCAGGAGTGGAATGTAATCCTGTCACGTTGTGCTGACAGGGAGCATTCATCCTTTGCAGCTTCCTCTGAGCATCTGTAGCGCTGCTTTTCCTGTCTCAGCTCTGTCCAGCTCTGCAGGTGAATTCCTGAAAGGGCTGTGAACTAACTGTGCCTTCCTAAAGACCTGAAGAATGAGGACATTATTTACTTTGCTTGTCGATGGGCATCAAATGGTGTGAAAGAAATGTATGCCTCAACTCCACCACTATCTGGGACCAAAATAGCAGATAAAAGGAGAAAATCTGTGGGAGTTATCATTATATGGAGTTGCCATGGAAATAGCATGAGAGAACTTGGAGGAGAGCTGACACACTATGTCTCCAGGAGGGCATAAATCTCCAGCTAGCCTCACTCCTTTTTATCACATTAACAGGCAATTTTTTTTGCTTCAGCAAGAGGTGGGAAAACATCAAAGCACAGTTCTGACATTTTTGTCTATCCCTTGATTTCTCTGATGCAGACCTCCATGACCCCTCAAGAAACAGAAAAGTGAACCTTAATGCTATTGGTAAGTTGCCCTAGAAACCATTTAATGATTTCAGTAAAATGGTAAGAGGGATATAATTTTAAGCAGAAAATATTACTGACTTTTGTGAAATCATATTTAAAAAAACCCTTTATTAAAAGTGTACTATTCTAAGACTTTTTTTTTAAATAAAAAATTATGCATCTCATTTAAAAGGTTTTTTAAATGCTGATTTCTAAGGAAGAGCATTACAATTTGAAGGATCTCTTTCAGGTGAGGTTGCTGTCTTGTGCCATTGCACTGTTATGGGAAGTCTGTTTTATTCTCTTCTCTCAGTTTAAAAATGGGATTTGGCAACTATCTCACCCCCCCGATCGGGACAGGACAGCCAAGTCTGCTCCTACATCATGTCCTGAGGCTTCCCAAACACAGCTCCGAGGCTCAATGTTGTAGGGGCGACATCCTCCGGCCGACAGGCCCAGCTCTCCCTCCTGCCCTTCCTGCAGGCCATGGGCCACCCCCTGGTGGCCTGTCCCCTCTCAGGGCCCTCAGTGCTGCTGTGGCAATGTGACCCAGAGTGACCCTGAGCCACCACCTGGCTGCTGCCATCCTGAGTACAGGTGTGCAGGTGTGAGTGAGCCAAACCACTTCTGTTCACCAACAAAACTGTTCTCCATGCCTGTAAGGCCTCACAATTTGTTCTGCTGTATCATTGCTCCAATTTTGCAAAATGTTTTCCCAGGATATTTGTTTACCTGCCCTACCTTTCACCCTTTCCTGGGGCTTAGGCTGCTACAGGTTGTTACTGAGCACCTTTAGAGGCAAGGAGGACATTCAGCCTGCAGCCAGGCTCTACAGGGCAGAGGGTGGACAAGAAAGCCTGGAGCAGGGCAGCAGCAAAGCCTTCATGTTTGTACCTGCTCCCTTTCAGCAGAGCTCTTAAGTGGAAAAGGAAAGATGCCTCCAAGGAGAGCTCATCCTCCCCAGCCATCAGCACCAAAGCATCAGCCCTGCCTGAGCACTGCAAGGGCAAGCAAATGAGATGAAAGCAAGCAGAATAGCAAGAGAGGAAGACAAAGAGCATGGTCCCCAAATGCTCCTCTAAGAGGCAATTCAAGTTATGTTCCAGCTATTGACCCAGTTATTTCTCAGAGCGCCACCTCAGCAAATGAACTTCCACCATATTTGTGACTCCACTTGCAAAACCTGGAACTCCAAGAGATATAAAGGCCTACATTTTGAAAGTCAGAATTGCTAAAGTCATGGAATTAATTGGTGTGGAGTGACAACTTTAGGCCAGGCTTCTTCTTTGGCTTATAGCTATCACATTTGCCATAATAGCTGCAATTTCAAGTTTTTTCTCAAGGCTGTCTGAAAGAAAGAAAGAAAGAAAAGAGGGGTTAAAGGAGGAAAGTCTCTTTTGACACCTGCATTTCTAAGAAAAAGTCTTGCAATTATCTAAGAACAAAACTTGTGTTAAGTTCCTGTTGATTGTTTTGTCTCTTTGCTCAGCATCAATTTAATGTAAAATTATACACATAATTTTATAAATGCTATTTATAAAGCTGTGGATACATATTATGCATATTTTGTGCCAAAATGAATCCATTTTTACCCTTATGAAATGACAAGTCCCAAACACTGAATAATTCCACAGGGGCTATTTTTAAGGCACTTGGTGGTGCATTTGTTGCTGAGTAGCATCTCTCTGTCTATAGCCATGGGAATAGACACCATTTTTAGCTCCTCATAATTCAGGAGCTGGAATCAGTCCAGAAGAGTTTGCCACAACAATTTGAAAGGCTATTTATGATAAAGGGATTTGTGGATTATGGGATCAAACATTTCAGAAAACAATTGTGCTTACCTTCCCATCAGAACTGTCTGGGGAGCTCCTATTCATCCCCTTGCCCCATGTCCCAGGAGCAGGCTCTGCAGTCACAGGGAAACTCTGTCAGGGAGGCAGTTCCCAGGATATTTTCCTCATCTCCCTAGGGTGCCTGGTTGTGCCTTGCTGCTTTCAGCAGAGTTATCTGGGAGCAGGTGCCTTCAGCATTGCTTCAGGATCATTATTTTCATTTGTTTCTTTCCAAGGAAAGGAAAAACATCCAAAGCCTTTTCAAATGTTACTGCCCTACCATCAGGAGTGGGAGTAACTTGAAAGGTGAAACAAAAGTCCCTGTCTGTATCTGCAGTTTTTTTGCTACATTATGTGCATTCTGGGCTTCCATTCAAAATAAACAAATCTTTAAAGGCCAAAACCGAAATCATATGCTTCAGAAATAAGCCTGCATTTTTCTCTCTTATTCAGAAATAGCATCATCATGATGAAAAATAGATGAACTCCTGTTGCCTGTGAACAAACCAGCTCTGTGGAGAGCTGTCTCCAGCCAAGCGACTCCCCTGGCTCAAGACCTGGCCTTCACTCCTGGATTCAGAGAGATGCCCTGTGAGCCCCTCAGAAGCTGGTACAAACCACTCGTGCAGCTGAGAGGCAAAGTGGGGAGAGGGCACTGCCCGCCCCACGTGTGAGCAGTGCCACAGTGCCCCTGCCATGCCCAGTGAGATGGGAGAGCCGTGGCACGGAGCTGCACAAGGGGTCAGCACACGGGCAGAGTAACAAATACACCTGGGAGGAACAAAACCACACCTGGGCACCCCCTGTGCTTGAAACTGCACCCATTTTCCCCACCTCTGCTTGCTCCAGGCCCTGTTACCCCATTTGGATCAGAACCTGCAGGATGTGGGATTTCTGGGCTGTTCAGATGGTCTGGGGAAAAGCCCAAAGATGGCCTTGGGCCCCCGGGTTCGAAAGGACGAGAGGAAGCTTCAGATTTGTTCTCGGTCTCGGTGTTTATTAATTGCTTATCTAAAAGATTTTCTCTTGGCCTGACAGAGTTCTGCTCAGCAGTCAGCCATGGGCACACACTGAAAGCCCCTGGGGCGGTCACCAATCTTTATACCCGGAGTTACGTATACAATATTTATCATTTTTCTCCAATACCCTCTACCCTTATTAACCAGTGTTCCCCTAGTAAGGTCCAATCCCGGAGTGCCAACATCACCACAGAAGATGGAGGCCTAGAGGAAGAAGAAGAAGGAGAAGGGCACGCCCCAATCCCTCCATCTTGCCTCTCTAGACCCCCCTGTACAGGGATCTTAAACCCTGTATCTCACACTCCAATTAACTTGTCCCTTCACCATTCACCCCAGTGAAATCCTCCCGTCCTCATACTGATGTCATCTCCCATGTGGGATCAAAGTCCAGCCACCAGACATTTCTGGCAGCATTCCAGGACTCCCGAGCCCCCCAGGGGGGGGTCTTGTTCACCCTGCACCCCAGTTCTGAGAGACTGAGATCCCACAGCAGGACTGCTTTCATCATTTTGCAATCAGCTGGGCAGGTTTCCAACTGGAGGGCGTTGTAGACCAGGTTCCCAAGACACAGCATCTCATAAAATTGTCATTGCTGTTTCCCTCCCTGCCCTGGGACAGGGAGGAGTGCTCAGAGCAGTCCCAGCTGCACTTTGTGCCTCAGGATTTCACCCCTCCAGGGAAGCAGTGCCAAAGATGTCCTCAGACGAAGAGCATTGCTTTCCACAAAGGCATATAGCCGAGTCTTGTGCAAAGCAGATGGCAACGCAGCGGGAGGAGAGTCAGGCAGGGAATTTCCAGGGAGATCTTTGCTCCCTGGGCCCTGCTGGGGGGAGGAGATGTAGTCTGTCTCAAGGCAGGGCTGGAGAACCTGGGAGGAATCTCTACTGTGCTGAGCCCCCACAGCACAAGCTCTATTGAAAGGGGCTCATCAGTCTGCCACCAGCATCCAGCCAGGCAAGGGGCTGGTGAGGGAGGCACGGGGCACCAGAGACACTGCACTCAACCACCCTCACACCGCCCTCCCCACACACAGCACAGCCATGGCATCAGCCTTCTCCTTCCCACGCCTCAGCAGGATTCCTTCTTCCCTGGTATTCCCACACACAGGAATGGGTGTGCAGGTGTGTCATGGTTCAACCCCAGCCAGCACTGAAACATCTCACAGCTGCTCGCTGATTCGCCTGCCCTGGTGGGATGGGCAGCAGAAGCAGAAGAATTAAAGAGAGAAAACTCCTGGGCTGAGATACAGACAGTTTAATAGGTAAAGCAAAAGCCTCGTTTGCAAATAAAGCAAACCAAGGAAGGAGTTCGCCACTTGCCATGGGCAGGTTGGAGTTTCAGAACACCAGGACATCAGGGCCCCATCACATGGAACAGTTCCTCAGCAAGAAAAATGACACCACTCTGAACATCCCCCCACCTTCTTCCCCCACTTTATATGCTGTGTGGCCCCATATGGAATGGAATATCAGCTGGGGAATATCAGAACCCACCTAGCTGAATGGAATATCAGCTGGGGTTAGCTGTCCCAGCTCTCTGCCCTCCCAGCCTCTTGTGCACCCCTGGCGTACTTGCAGCAAGAGGCAGAAGAGGCCTTGGCTCTGTGTAAGCATTGCTCAGCAATAGCAAAAAGATCCTGTATTATCAACACTGTTTTCAGCACAAATCCAAAGCACAGCCCCACACCAGCTACTGTGAAGAAAATTAACTCCATCCCAGCCAAAATACACACAAAGTGGAAGCAAGGTGGTGGAAAATGAGAGGCATGGTAATTACCCAAAGCAACATCATCGCAGTAACCATTCTCCTCAAAGTACCCAGACTAAATAACACTACAGTTCGTTAAAGGTACTTCAATGAGCCAGCACATGTTGATTTTGAAAGATGTTCCTTCACAAAGCTGAGTCATAAAGAAGATTGAGAAGGTCTATAATCAGGGTTTAAACAGCCTAGAAAGATCTACCACCAAGGGAGTGTCCAAAATTGTCATGCTGTACACTATCTTTTATTTCAATGCTTTGCTTTAAGTAAAAGGCTTCATTTATTCCATTTGTCTGGGTACAATGCATTTCAAATTTCAGATCTCCTCTTACTCACAGCAACATTCAATTCTGTTGATCTTGTACTTCACAAGTTGTGTGGGAAGGTGTCTGAACTTTTCGTCTAATCAGAGAATTCACTTCAATTGGTTTGTTGGACTCCAATTAGGAAAGGCCTTAAATTAAACACCAGGGATATAAGAAAAAATGAATAAGATTGGAAAACACTGGAAAAATACTTGAGCATAGTTGCCATGGCAATCCTTCTCTGCTTTCATGTGCTGAAGAAGACACATCCCAAACCCCAACCTCTCTTAGAACCCACCTAGCTTCCGAGTCCAGGCATGGCTGGGTGGGTGGTGCAGGGGCACAGGCTGGGCTCTGCTGCCCCACCAGAAGGAGCCCCAGAGTTGGGTCACACTGCCGGGGACACTTTGCACACCCAAGGTCATTCAGGTCACAATGCAGATCAGGCTGCTGCAGCACATGGTGTACTGCAGGATGTGGTTTCTGGGATCTTTCACTTCCACTGGTACTTTTAAAAATCTGCCCCTTAGATTCAGGCTTCTCAACTCTGTGTTCTCACAGGGACTGCACAGAAGATACATTTGAGACTCCCTTGGGACCTGGGCTGCTGATCAGTCAGACTTCACACTCAAAGAGCAGTGCAGCTCCTTTCACCCCAGCCACTCAAATGTCTCTTCATGGGGGTGGGCAGCAGTGAGGAGTATGGGGGTGGCATGCACCCACCTCCCACCTAGGTGTAGGGTCTGGATGCAGAATTAAGCAGACAGTCTCAGGAATCCAGCAGCATTTGCACTGACCCATCTTCTGCAGCAGCTCCCACAGAGGACTAGGAAAAAAGCATCTGCCACGGCTGAAACCTGTCTTGTGCAACGGATTCTGCTGAGAGCAAAGCAGAGATTATGAATGAGCTGACAAAACCAGCCTGCTGTTGGCATAGGCACCAAGCAGAGACAGAGTAGCTATGCTGGAAGTGTTTCATCCATTACTGTCAGAGAAGTCACTTTTACCACTGATCCTGTTCTAATAAATCATGTTGCCAAGCAGTTTTATGGAGGCGTTATACATCCAAAGCTACTTATGGTCCTGTTAAAAGAGATGCATTTCTTTTTTAGCTCAGAGTGGCTGAAATGCTGTCACAGAAGAAAGAGAGCTGCTGCTCAGAGTGCTATTCTAAAAGAAGTATTATTGTAATTAAATAGGGAGGGACGACGTGAGCTAGGAGCCACAATCTTCCTGCTCTGACCCATCGCCTTGGGGCAGCATTGCAAAACTGAAAATTTGTGACCATAAGCACAATAGCTGCTCACACGCTCTTTGCCACGGGGATTGATGAAAATGGGGAAATAATGATGTTACTTCCTCACTCACCATAGATCACCCATCCCCTCAAAGTGACTGGAGTATTATAAGTCTGGCAAGATGTATATGGACAACTTAACCAATTAGCTCTTTTATAAGGGCTGTCATCCTCTTAATGCAGTGTTAGATATATTAAAGCATGTGTCTACAAAGTAAAGTATTCTTTTCTGAAGCTAACAAAGCTCTCATTCTAGCAGTCTTAAAACTTCAGCCTGCAAAAGTTCGCCCTGGCGCTGCATTCGCTCTAGTGAGTTATTCAGTGACTACAGAAGCCAAACAATAGATCAAAGTAGCTGGTCTGCATACACATATACATACATTTATACCCATATGCATGTATATATATATAAAAATATATAGGGTTTGGCATGGTTAATACCAGCAGGAAAATTCCTCACTAACAAGTGGAGTAGCTTAGGAAGGTTGTATATCCAGCACAGCTAAATCTACATGGCACATGTATAATTCCCATCAAAATTATGCTTTTAAATTTGGCTCTGTTAAAACGCAGCCCTTCCTGTGGCCAGTCCTGTGCCATCATACCACTGCTTTGCACAGCACTGGGAGGGACCTGCCCAGCTGCTAATAAGCAGCAAGGGCAGTCCTGTCTCTGGCAGGCCGAGATAATTCCCAAGGCCACTCCCCTGCTGAGCCCGTCCAGCCCAGCAGGCAGCACAGGCGGCTGTGGAGCTGTTCCAGTGCCCTGACAAGCGAGGCGATGGGAAAAGGGCCATGGGCAGCAATGCAGGGTGTGATGCACAAAGCCACCACATCCCAACAACCCAGCAAGGCGACCTCTGGCAGCACTGAGGGGCCTCAGCACAGAGAAACATCCACCTCTGAGTTCCCTGGCACTGTCTTCTTAAACCAACACGCAACAGGCAATGCCATGGTGCCCTGTTGAACAGCTAAAAAACACCAAAATCTCTCCATTTCAGCATTCACTGGAGACAGAAAAGGACATTGCACAGGTGCAGAAGAGAAGCTAGGAGGTCTCTAGATAATCTGCTGCACTCCAACTTCTCAGAGATACTGCAGGGGATGGCGAAAAATGTTTTTATTTTAACACCAGTTCAGGAGTCCGCTGCATGTAACAGCGTCTGTGGCCATGCTGGCCTTGGGTCAAAATCCAGAACACACCTCTGACTTCTGGCCCCAGCACAAAGAGGTGGCTGGAAATCCTCCAATGTCAACAGCGACTCTGGCTGTCCAAACAAACATTCACTTGCAGTGACAGAGGCATATAAAAAAGCTGCCTAAGGAGCAGAGTGACAGCCTGCTGGAAATCCTCAGACAAAGAGCGTTTCTACCTTTCCATAACCAAGGACAAAAGGATGCCATGGATAGTAACTTTACCTGATTTCTAGAAAGCAACCTGACAAATGCATGAGATAAAATCTACCTGGGTCCACCAAGCACAATAACAAAAATCCCTGAGCTACATCATACTAGAGGCAGGGAAATATTTAGAGGAGCTCTGAGCTCACAGTTGCACTGTTCCTGTAATCTCGTCTCAGGTGTCCACTACTGGACATGGCACCAAGCTAGATGGACCTCAATGGGACAAAATGTCTAGCACTTCTGGGTCATAGATCATGTTGAAAATCAATCACCAGTATTTGCCTGAGCATTATATGTTTTTGTTCACTGCCTGTAAACCCCAGCCACAGGAACACATAATTTTCCTCAGGTAAGCAGGCCCCTTGTTTCTACATTAACACAAATACATTGCTCAAAGCCTCTCAATGGCTGGAACAAATAAAGGAGATTATTTCATTAGCTCCTGTCTCTCACAGTCAGATAATGCAGGGCCACGCCAGGATACCCAAAATAGTGATTTATTGGAAAAAGCATTATGACTATTTATAAATGCTGTGACATGATTAGTACCCCAAACAGAAAGATAAACTGGCAACCTATGGTCTAGCAAATCAGCTACTCCTACTGAGCTCACAAAGTCAGTGATCAGAACAGAAGCTGTAAATCACAATATTATTATTTATTTATTTATCTCAAAACTAGAAAATGCAGACAAAACACAGGCATCTTTGTGTGTACAGAAAAGGCAATTCAGTTTGCATAAGGCTTTGACATTATTTAACAATGTTTATGAAATTCTATCCTGCCTGCCTGGTGCAAAAGGCCAGTAGCAGGGCTGCACAGGCAGAGCCTACAGATGTTTACTCTCACTCTTGGATCTGAAACTCTCACTCTCTGTTCAGAGGGTATGCACTTTATAAAAGAACCCCCAATACTGCTGAGCTCTGCAGCTCTGGTTATACCAGGTTTATTACTGGCATCTGAGATTTCACAAGATAAATTTTGAGAAATTTCAAGGTTTTGATTATTGAAGGACATTCACCACAGGTTGCCAGACTGTATCCACAAAAGCTCCAAACGAACCTGGAAAGGCACAAACTGACAATACTGTGCTCCTCCATTCCTCACCCACACAGGTTGTAATAATCTGGGACATAAACAGTCCTTTTGGATTCAGGTACAAGCTTAAAAGGATATTTGCTATTTCAAAAATTCCTTCAAAAGCCAAATTTTTTGTCTTGATTTATCTTTTATTCTTCCTCTCCTGCACTGCAATTACTAACCACAGCCAATAGCTTTTCCCTGTCATTGTTGTTTGGTTTTTGCTTAATTAAATGCTACCTGCTCCTTTTACCCATCCTGAACTAGCTGCTCTTGCACACAGGTGACTGAAACTCTCGTGAAGCTCACAGCAAAGCTGTTATATGGCTCAGCAAGAGAGAAAAGGAAAGCACATCAAAACCTCAGGTTTTCTCCTTTTCCTGCTGAGATTTGTTCTCAGAAAGCAGGCGCACGTGCAACAGCTTGAGCAGCCAGAAGCCACAATGCCAGCTGACAAATGTCTCTCTCGGCTCCAGGGGAAAATGGCTTTTGGAAAGCACCTGAACTGTGGGGCACTTCACCACCAGAGGAGCACACCTCTTTTAGTGCAGGTAATGCATTGCACACACCCAGCAGCAGGGTGAGTGCTCCCACTGTGGGCACTCTGGTGTGTCCCTGGCAGAGCCAACAGCTAAAATGCTGGTTTGATGCCTGACATTTCAACATTGCCACTCTTCCTGAAACATGACCCACACTTGCAATTGTATTCGAAGTTTCCAAAAGGCTACTGATTATTTGACCCAAGTCCTGTTTTCCATGTTTTCCTTTTCCTTCTCTAAAGAAAACAGCTGGTCTGAGTAGCCCTTCAAAAATTGACACCTTTTAAGAAAAGTTTTTTAGATTGGCACCTATGGTAGTTTCACCATATTTCCACCATTCTTCAAACGCACTCTCAGATCACAAGTAATAAGCATCTTCTTTCTCCCCAGCCTTGCATTTCTCTAATTCAATTAGATAACCACACACATTTCTGCTTTGGCCCTTGCATAAGGCTAGTTTTAAAGAAATGCTACACAAAAGTAATAGGAAGGTGAGGAAACAATCTTGAGGTCTCCAGGTCACACTGTCCAGCTGCTAGCTGAGATGAAACACAGCACACATCTCTCCTCAAACAAAAGAAAGCTGCAAATAGAATCTGGATGTTTCTCTGAATGGCATTTCTCAGACAGATGACAGAAGTGCTGATCTTCTGCACACTCTGAATTAATGTAAAGGATGTTTATTTTCTCTATGCTGTGTTGGCAGCAATGCCCGTGTCCCTTTAGATTGTTTGTGGAATGGCAAAGATAAAAGCAGCATTTTACAGCTGCAGCAAAACTGAAAGAGATAAAAAAGTCTCTGTATGCACTTTTGTCATGTTCCCTTGCCGGTCTCAGGTGAGACTAATAGTCTGCCTACACTTGGACGTGACTCCTGGCAGGCACCAGCCAATTAAGTGCTTTTGGTTTTCTCAGCACTGAACTCTGGAAGCACAAAGGAGATAAAAACAAGCCACAGAGAGATCAAGAGAGTCTGTGTGGCTGAGGACCTGGTCTGGAATGAAGGAGCAGCACTGTCACGAGGGTCAGCAAGTGTTCTTCTAAAATGACTTGAATGGTCCATAAAAGACTAAGGCATGGAAAAAGGCAGTGATAGTTTTTTGCCTTTGTTGAATTCTTAGTTTATTTTACAAAGAGGACAGGGACATAGTGTAGGGAGGTTATCAGAGCAAGGCAGCACCACAGGGAGCCAGATGTTCACTCCTTCACAAACCAGACCTCATTGCGGCGTCCGTAAGGCTTCATGGGCGGGTCATAACCATTGCACAGGTAGGAATCCTTGTGGTAGGCAGCATCACTCCCCAGAGCAGCCTTCAGCTTGGAAGCATAGCTCACGTAATCTGCCTCTTTGGCATAGCCACCAAACTGCCTGCAAAGAAACCAGAGAGGTATGGAGTCCTGGAAAAGCAAAGAAGGAAGAGAGAGAGAACAATAAATAGCCACAGTATATTTAGACATGCATTTTGATCCAGGCTCTGCCAACATGAACTCACTCATGTGTGCACTGTTCATTGTGAAGCAGCACACTTCATCTGGGACAAATGAAGTCTCATGGGTGACACAGCCAAGGGTGACAAGCAACTTGACAAGTGCATGAGATAAAATCTACCTGGGTCCACCAAACACAATAACGCAAGTCCCTGGGCAGTCATCCATTGGGAGGCCCCAAAGGGATCCCCCCTAAACAGTCCCATGTATGTCAGCCGGCAAAATGGCCCTGCCCTGTGAATCAGCACCATATCAGAGAAACAACTTTCTAAAATACAAGGTTATCTCCAAGTCAGCTCAGCCCACAGTCCCCACCAAAGCTGTCAACAACCATGCTCACTGTGGTGAGAACAACCGTCTGCTGGAAAGATCATGAAGGAAAGCCAAACTCGAGCTAGCCCAAGATAAAGGGGAGGTAGGAACACACAATTGGCAATTACAGAACACAATGCCATTTAAAAGGGGTGGACTGAAATGGGTCTGGTTTATGCTGACCTCCCACCAACAAGAACTGTTTCCATGCCAGCCTGCACCTCACCACCCTCCCTCAGGACAGAAATTTGAGACAAAACAGGCTGATATTGCAGAAGTGGCCCACACCCAGAGCAAAGGCCAAGCAGCAGTTGGAGGCAAGAAAGGAGTCAGTCAGCCAAAATAGTTCAAGAAAGTAGGCAGGGGAACCTCCAAAGGGTAAAGACAAGGTGAAAAGCTTATTGCTGTTGTGATGCTAGTTTGAGTCTAGGCTGTCAGTCAACCTCTGAAGACATTCAAAGGTGACTTGAAGCAATGCAGCAGCTGCTTGTTTCCATGGTGGAGTCTGGTATGAGTCCATCTGAATGAAGCTTCAGTGGACAGTTTGTGAACCGCACCAAAGAGCATTCTTAATGACTATGAACAATCTGGAACCCAGAAAGTGGGGAAAAACAATAGATTCATGCAATAGAAATGGCACAGTATCTTTCAGGGCTAGCCTTCATGCTTGTTAACCCAGTGGAAAAAAAATCCATATTCCACATCAATGCAGCATGACCAGCGGTAAGAAGTGACATTTTTTTGTCAGGTGTCTTTTTTGAAGACACCTGTCTTCAGTCTAGACATACTCCTCCTTCTCCTTCTGCCACATGCACCCCTTGTACAGCAAGTCCCCTGGTAAAACAAACACTGCTTATCAGAGCACCCTAAAGACCTCATCACTTGAGGCTGGAGGTCCCAGGATGCATCCCTTACGTGGAATAAATGGTCATCCCCTGTCTTTCTTCAATCTTAATGCTTTCATCAGTAGGACATGGAGGGCTGTCTTGAAACTGGCTCGGGATCCGCAGAGAGACTTTCACCTTCTGCTGAAAGGAGCCATCTTCAGCAGGAAAAGCAGTGATGGAGACAGGAGCAGTCATGCCCATTCCAACCCCTGAAACAGACAAACAGACATTGCTAAAGAAGTCTAGGCCCTCAGGAACTCACAAAATTAACAGGGATTTCACAAAAGTTAATTTTAGTTTTGGAAAACTCCTCATATGGACAAACTCCTTGTCAGGAGAGGGCTCCTCTGGGGAAGCAGAACAGCCATCATCAGGCTTCTGCTTGGGCCAAGCTCCCTCTCCCCACCAGAAGCTTGGGAAAAAAGGGTTCCAACTGACCTCTGGAATACTTTTTATTAATGGTGCTGCTTTTGTGGCTCTATTAGACACTCTGTTCTTCTGACAAATCAGTTGTAAGACAGCAGGATCTGTAGCTCCAGGGCAGGCCAGTGGCACATATAAATCTACATCAGTATTTAAATTAATACTATCCACACTTAGTTGTGAGCCCACAGCCAATACTGGGGGACAGGAGCTTTCTCTTAAAACCTCCCAAATGCTTCCAGACATCCTACAAGTCCCAGTGCCCCAAACCTCAGTGCTGTTATGGCTTTCAGCAGGACTGTCCATGCTTTCCACACTCCAGGAACAGCAAGGTTTTTTCCTACTCATTACCACCAAGAAGTACCACATGGCACTGAAGACCAGTTTTCTTCACTCTTCTTGCAGCAGTAGGGAACCTCTAAACCTGATGACCAGGCAGCCAAAAAAGCAGCTGAGATCAAGCCATCTTTCTCATCTATTTTCCTTTGATGTCATACCTGTGTTTGTGTCACATGTTACAAAAGGCACCCTTTCTACTACAGCAACAGCAGTCATCACCTTTTGAGGAATTTTGCTGCAAATGCCATTTCCCTCTACATCCACCTCCTTCTCCTATAGAGATTACACTAATCCCTCTCCTAGAAGCTGGAGAAAGGTGTTTGAGAACATGTATATGCCTCAGAGCTACTCTGTAGTCTTCTCCTGCTATGAATGGTTAAAATGTGCACATTTTAGTAAGATGAGAATTAGAAGCAATCACCTGGAAGCACTGCCATAAAACATTAAAATATACCATTATAAAGGAAGCTCATTGTTCATTACCCTTTCATGAATAAAAATAGCCAGATAAAATATCAAGGTCGTAACTGTTATTTCACTGCCCACAAGGGCACATCATAGAACTGAAGTGTCCCAGATATCCTGGATTTCATCAGCTGCTGCTCACCCAGAGAGCTGTGATAGATACCTGTCTGCCTGTCCTCATGTTATCCCAGCTGCAAGGTAACTCATTCCTGTTTAAACAAATAATTTTTGAGATTTCATCCTGAGACAGAGACGGGTTATAAGCGGACTCACAGCATGAGTTGGCTGGGCACCACTTAGCCTGTTATAAATTTACTTTTATCAGTGAGGGGCCATCCCCATCAAAGACTCCCCGTGCCAGGAGCCACAAGCCAGGCGGGCCTGCAGTGCCATTGATTGCTCCCATCCGTCCCGCTCTCACCAAGCCTCAACCACCAACACCCGCCGAGCCCGCGGGGCCGGCAGCATCCTCACCCTTGTCGTTGCTTCCTCCCACGTACTTGAGGAGCTTCACTGCCCCTTCCTTCGAGGCTTCGTCGAACGGCTTCCCCACCAGCTCCACCGCCGCGAACTTCCCGCCCTCGTACGTCCTCTCCTCGTAGCTGACCTGATCCTGGGGAAGGAGATGGGGATGGAGGCGCTGCCAGGAGGATGGCGCTGCCCGGGGCCGATCCCCTCAGCGCAGACCCGCCCGGCACAGACCTTCTCGCCCTTGCTCAGCAGGCGGTAGGGCCATGCCTCCACCGTGCTCAGCAGCGAGTTCTTCACCATGCCCAGCATGATGCCGCGGCTCGGCTGGCTCGGCTCTGCCCCGCTGGGTTCGGCTCTGCCCCGCTGGGCTCGGCTCTTCCCGCTGGGCTCGGCTCTGTCCCGCTGGGCTCGGCTCTGTCCCGCTGAGTTTGGCTCTGCCCCGCTGGCTCGGCCCTGCCCCTGCCGGCTCGGCTCTGCCCCACCGGGCTCGGCTCGGCCCCGCTGGGCTCGGCCCTGCCCCTGCCGGCTCGGCTCGGCCCCGCTGGGCTCGGCCCTGCCCCTGCCGGCTCGGCTCGGCTCGGCCCCGCTCGCAGGAGGTGGGAGGGCCGGAGCCGCCCCGCCCGCAGCGCGGCCATGGCCCCCGGGGCGCGCCCGAGGTCGCCGAAGCCGCGGGGCCGGAGCCGTGCGAGAGCAGCGGCAGCCCCGGAGGGTGAAGCGTGGAGGGCACCGAGAAGTGTGAGGAGTCATGAAGTGTGGGAACAGATGGTATTCATCTCTGGGAGACAGGAAATGTGAGAGGGGATATGAAAGGAATGAAATACAGGAAAAGGGAAGTACTGGCGAAGTGTGTCATGCCTAGCGTGGAAGGGCACCATGGTCCTGGAGTTGCAAAATCATAACCTCTTGTTTTTTCGGTCTTTTGTGGTTTTTAAAAAATAAACAGAAATAAGGGGAACACAGTCATTTTTTAAGGAGGCAGTCTGGTCAATTATAAGCCTTAGGTGAAGGGTAGATTTTAGAAGTTCCTAATGATAGTTGATCTCCCTCCACTGACCACCCAACTGGTCATCTCTGTTTAAACGTTCTGTCCAGATCCTTTCCCAGAAATACTGTAAATTAACGCAGCTTAGATGGCTTCTGTAGCTGGATACATTTATATGCATAGAAGACAGACACCTTGTGACAAGTGGTTTTGTGTTGTAAAAGCCCCGTCTGAGGACAAGCGCCTTACCCAGGATCTCTTAAGAAGAGGTTAGCAGGAGCAGAAATCAAACACCAGTCCCTGGGAATCAGTCCCATGGGTCAGGCCAGCTTCCCCAGGCAGATGGGACAGAGGTATCTCAAGTTGCTCAGCTGGACTGCTGCCTCCTCAATAGAAGGTGAACAGTGCAGAAGTAGGCTGGCACATACAACCTTCCTACATACTTTAGGAGCAAAAAATAAAATGGTAAAATAAATAGGACACTAAAACTTTTCCATCTAGAGAGAGGGTCGTACATAGAGGTTAGAGAAGCTGGCTGTTATCATCTGATCAAACAGGCTGTGTTCAGGTCAGGGAGCTGGGCTGGAGCTTGGCATGGGCATTCACAGAGTGAATGACAGGGCTGCTGACACAGGTGACAAGGTCACAGATTAGTAATTTATTAACCATTTATATTAGTTGGTTTATTCACCATTATGCAAGAAATTGGAGAATTGTAATACACATTGCATGCTGCAGCTTATTTGTTCTCTTTTAAAATAGATGGTGGCTTTCTCCATTGTGCTGAGGAGGTTTTGCTAAGACTACAAACTTTCACATATCAGCATAGGAATACGTGGACTGGGTTAGACTGGGGGTCCACCTTGCTCTGTTCTCTGTCTCTGGCAGAAGCTGGTGGTGGACATTTAGGTGTAAAGTAAAAGTATGCAATGATCTGGTCTGGCCTCCCACCACCAGCCATCAGTAACTTGAGGGACTTAGGTTGTGTTTCAAGTAGTCTTCAATTTATACAGCTTGAGCTTGCCTGATAAAATGCTTGTGTCTAAAATACGACCATGAAAGCTAACATTTATGTTGTACTCTTCCTCCAGACAGGCCAAAATAAAAAGCAGTCCCTACAGCCCCAAGCAAAGCATCCCTTGGAGGGATCAGCAGTCTGTGCAAGGATGCAGCTGTTGCTACAGCATAGCCTAGAAACTCTGAATGCAGAATGCAGAAAGGCCCTGAAGAAGTTCGGGGCCTTTCTCTCCTGTTATTCCTTGTAATTTATGTAAATATATTCTGCGATCAAAATGCTCTACATTTCCTGAGAAATTATGATGACAACTTCAACAAAGGCACAACTGTATCTTTTTATCAGCCTTTTCAGAGTCTTGATTTTTCCCTTCTCTAGCTAAGCAGCGTTTCAAGTTCCCAAGCAAAAACCAAAGAAGGCCAAGTTTGAGTTTTGTTATTTTCTGAAAACCTGAGCTCAGAGAACTTACATCCGGGAATTATTTACCAGATTGTCTCATACCTCCCCCACTCAATTAACTCCCAGGCTGCAGCTAAAATTCTTACTGTGTTAATTCTTCTAGTCCATTCTGAAAGATTTCATATGAAACTAGATTTTACCCTTTTCCTTTTGGAGGTTATTGTACTGTCACTGAATTTCTTTCCATAAACTCAGGCTTTGGGAATCCTTAAATAGCTAGTCAGCATCCTCACCGTGACTGGAGAGTGTTTTCAAAACAACTGACATGCCAGACACTCCCACAATCATTTAGACATAATCCATTCTTTATTTGTGTTCTCATAAATTTCTTCATCCAGACCTTAAAGACAACCTGTTTCTTTTCCTCTCTGGGTCTCTTTCTTCTGTTTCAGCACATTTCATGTACACAGTTGACTGCAGTGCTGAATGGAAATCTCTGTATTGGATTTATATTTAGAGACCTGAAGGGCAAGGCCAGTCTATCCTCCATTCAGTGCATAATTTGATTCATGCACTCTTTTTTTATCACCAGCTTTATTGTCACCGGCAAAGAAAAGCTGAAGGCAGGGTATTCTGGGTAATCCCTGAGGGACCAAAGTCTTTGTAGAGTGTGGTTGTTAATTTTCTACAGATATTAATTGTGCTAAAGGATGGTGGGAAGTGTCTGGAGGTCAATGCTGGCATGCAGAGAAAATACTCTGTGAACTAGACACCAATTGAATTATTATCTGTGATTTTGGGGACTGAAGAGTCTCTTAAGCTATTTTGGAAAATCCTTCCAGACACCTATCTTTGCCATTAGGTATCTAAATAGTTTTGAAAAACAATTTTAAAATCCCCTGGTTTCCATGGGTCTTGGCAAAAATCAGCTCCGTGTGTTTCAGAGCACTGGAAATTCTGAACATATCTACTGAGTAACACCATTGTGAGTGCACAGTTCCACACAGCTAGAAAAAGACTCTTTGCAGAAGGTGGATGTTCATATTTGGTCCCTAGCAATTGATATATCTTCAGTGTTGAATCATGGTGTACAGACCAAAGTTATCCAGCCCTACTCACCCTCTGAACATATGAACATGGACAATAGGTTAAGGCAATATTTTGAAACATAACTTCCTCTCCCTCTCCCTGCCCAGCTGGAAGTGCCAAGCACTAATCCATCTTTCTGCATTCATCAGTTGTTCAGCACTTTCAAAGTTCAAATTCCCCAGCTGTTTCAGATGGAGTGCTTTAAAAATAGGACAGAGAGAGAAATTCACCTGATCTTTATAGAAAGAGCTTCCTCTGGCAAGCAGAAAGAATGCCTGTATAGAATGAAGGTATTCATGCTCAAGAAGACTGAGCTTGTCAACTTTTTTTTGCTTGGGACACAAAACAGCCATCGTTAAAGAACAGGGTCAGGTTTTGCCTACTGACCTAAGGCAGCAACAAAATGCAGAAGTTCTGGTCTCCTTAGCAAAGCTGACTTGTTGTGTGCTTTACTTTCTTTCTCTCCAGCAATGTCTCATTGAGAAAGGCTTAAGCAGATGAAAAAGAAAAAGAGGATTTCCCCTTTTTTCTGGTAGAGAATTAAGTGCTCTGAGGTCTGCTCTGAGGTCTCCTGCGAGCATATAACCTTCTCCTGTGTGTTGGGAGTCTCCTCAGCTGAGTATTTCCACGCCTCTGGCTCTGCAGAGCATTCAGTCGAAGGGGAAGGACAGTTTTGCTGATGACATTGAGACGTTCGTTCAGTTCTTCCAGCCTTTTCCTTATCGACTGGACTTCCCTCACAAGGTTGTCCACAGCTGCAGAGACAGGGCGGAGACTGCAACGGGAGTAATACAGAAGAACAACTTGGTTTAGGGAGTGTTTCTGAGCATGCAAAGTAATTTACCATGACCTTTGTTTCTTGTTGGGTAAGGGCCCTTGACAATGGAAGAGTTGCAAGGGGCCATTAAAAGATGTTTCTAAGCTACCCTGCTCTTTGGTGATGGGAGTTCAGCTGAGGGCCCCCATCTGAACCCTGGAAAGCACAAGCTTCAGGACCAGCATGAGCAACATGGTCCTTCCACCACCTTATTTTAATTAGTAATAATCAACTAGGAGTACACCTGGAGGCTAGGCCAGTGGTTCCCATGGAGTACTGTCAGTCCTCAACATTTCTAATGGACCAGTCTGTGTCCTTGCCAGCAAACTCGTAATTCAATGCCCAGTACAGGATATATGGCTGGATACTCTCATCACATCTTCCTGGACTAAAGTTAGAACTTTCCAAATACAAGACTTAATATCATCCCTGATAATCTGAGGCACCAATGAATTTCAGCACTGTCAGTGGGAAAGTTGTGATGAATTCTGTGCTAGTAACAACCACCATGCAGCCAGGGAGAAATCCACTTGATGCCCAAGGCCAATGTACAATCTATGACGTATCCTCCTGAAACACTGATTTGTACAGATACCATCTGACCACCTGCCCAATGCCTTTTTTATTCTTCTCACCTTTCCTCTTCAACTGGTTCAATGTGTAACATTTGCAAACATTTTTTTTTCTTGTTCCTAAAGAGAACAATTAGTTATGGAAGACAGCCATTGCTTTAGGAACAATTCTGATTTAAGTAATATTAGTTTTCTAGTCATTCCCAATATTCCTTTTTCCTCTCTTTCTTTCCCAGCCTTTCCTACTCTCTTTCTGGAAATACAAGATTGAATTAAATTTTATGAGTTTGTTCAACAGTTAATATCGCCAGAAACGCAAAGGGAGAATATGATGACATGAACTAGTGAATAGCTTTCTCAGATCTAGGTGTTAGAGACTGAAATATAAAAAACATCACAGACCAAATCAGCTTCTTATCCCTGATCTGTGGCCAAGCCCATGTGTGGATTTGTAGAACAGTTTGTTTTTTCAGCCTGTTCTCACAAGTGTGAGCTGCCAAGGGCATTTTCTTTAGGAAGATTCTTGTAATACAGTCACGGCAGTTGAGAGTTTCACAATGAATAGTTAGCAGAGTATTCAGTTTACTGATCAGAGTTGGTAGCAGAACAGGTACTGAGATAATGTTTTATTTCCCCCCAACTGAGAAATATGAAAATTCATCTTTTAGGAGATGAATCCTGCTCAGGGAAGGACACCCAGGAGAGGACTGAATCCTACCTCCAGATGAGAGGAATTACCTGGAGAACTCAGGCAGGAGAGCATTTGGGTTGTTCAGCAGGGTATGCTTCATTTGCCAGAAGATGTCATTTCCCCATTTCTCGAGGGTTTGAGTAATGCTGTAAACACCTTCTATGTTGACCTTGTCAGCTAGGTTAGCAGGATGTCCATGGAAGAGAGGAAAACAAATGTGTCAGCACAAGGAAATACAAGCCTACAAGCCAGTGCTCCGAGTTTGATTTCATTCCCCATCACAACTCAGTTGTGATGAAATATCAAATTTTAAACACGTGGAGGATCTAAATTAAAAAGCAGGTAACTCTTCCTCACAGTGTAATTCTCTGCCTCCAGGTGCCTAGAGTTTCTGCTCTCACTGAATACTCCAGATGATTATTTCTAAAAGCATTTTCTCTCCAGAAGTCTCCATCAGCTACCCAGGAATGAAGAAAGAGCAGTCATGGATGAGCGCTGTCTATCCCACTCCAAGGACAAAATAAGTGAACCTGCATCTCTGAGTTACTGAACACCTCCCATGCTGAACCACCACTGTGACCTCCTACCGCCTTCTCTGTAGTTCCATTTCTGATGCTGGTCCAGAAAGTCCTCCTGAGATTTACTGCAGGGCAAAAGGATGAAGAGGAGGAAAAGAGGAGGAGTCACCATGATGGCCATTGTAGGATCTTGACTTTCCCCTGTCTCTGTGGAGATAAAATGTCTTGCTAAGTGCTTTATTTATTTTTTCTTCTCTTTCTCCACTTCCCATCTGTCATCACAACACCAAATTTCTCTTTGGTGATGTTTTTATTTAAAATGTTGTTCAAGTTGCTCAGAATAGGTTTTACAGAAGCACAGTGACTTTTCTTTTTCTCAGGTATGAACTTTACTTCCTTTTCAAGCAACAGAGTGGTACTGAGATGCTTCATCAACCAGCAGCAGCTGGGGAAGTAGCTTTGCTTCCTATGTAGCTGTGTTGGGATAGCACCTTATGGCTACAATTGTTCTAGCAGTGTCAGGAGGAGGTACTACAGACTGGGAAAATCACTGCATCCCTACTCTGTATTTGGGAGAAACAAGGTAAACAACCATTGAACAAATTATCAAGTGTCTCATGGTAGCCAAAATTAAAAAAAAATAATGTTCTTTTTGATCACTAACCAGTGGCAATATCTTAGATGCTGCCCATTGATGGAGCCTCAAAGGTAACTCCAAACCCCATGTACAATCTCCACCTTGCCCTGGTGTCACGGGGTCAGTTCCTCCTGAGCAAAGCTGCAGAGTCGGCAGGACATGTATATGAACCGATGTGAACACTTACCCGACTCCTTGTTTTCTTTCAAGTCTACCATCATTCCCAAGCCAGCCCTAACCTACAAGCCCTCCTGGGCAAGTACCATCTCTAAACCTAAGAGGATAGATCAGTCTCTCTACAGCTTACTCATGCTGATTTGTTATTCTTTCCTAATAAATTAGTCCCTCAGTGTTGAATCTGGTACTTTAATTAAAAAAAAAAGTCATGAACAGCTGTTCTGCTAGAAATTGGCTGAAAATATCCATTATACACATATTGCACATAGCAGACAGAAAAAATGCATTGCCAAGTTCATGGGGTTTAGTGATGATTTTGGTCATCTGTAGTCACAGTGATGGAAGGGCTCATGTGAGAAGCAGGCACATCCAGAAAATCTGAATTATTCTCCTGTTCAGGTACATGCATCAAGAGCTTAAGATCTCACTGCAAAATATGAGGACATTAAATTTCTTTTTTAATATAATATAACCATCTGGGAAGAATTCAGTCACCTCAAAACCTACCAGAAGCTGTAGCAGATAAAGCAGTAAATAAATAATTTCTTTCACTTTATGCCTCTCTTACATTTGATCACTAGTGCATTTTAATTGCAACTGCATTTATTTTTCCACTATTTAAAGTATCATTATGAATACAACCATACTAATGGAAAATGTCATGATACTTTAAAAACATTACTTTCCATCTGTCAGGATGTAATTTGTATTTAGTATTCTTCATCTAATTGCAGTATTCATTTAAAGGAAAAATAAATTACCTTCTTCCTATCTCACACATGCATACACCTTTTCTTCCTGCTAACTCAGAGCTGCCAAAATAAAGATCTTTAAGAAGGTCTGACAATATCACCAAGGCTCATAATGAAAAGGTCTTCATGGACCTTCTTGAAACTATTTGCATTGATACCATACCTCCTCCACCTCTCAGCTTTTCCAGATAAATGTGCCAGCCTTTACAGCTTTTTTTTTCCTCTCTTTCTTTGAATGACTATGCCCTGCAAATGCCTTTTTAATCTTCCCTGATGGGAAAGGACTTACCAGACACCTATGTGTCTAATTGCAAATGATTTGAAAATGCTGCCAACATTAAGGAGACAGTGTGGCTTCCAAGCTAATTGGAAAACTTCCTGTAGAGATTGTCCATTTCTTATCCTTTCCAACTCCCACTTGTTTCGATACCCCACAGCTGGGATACTTTGATCTTTCTCTATTTGTTAAAAGTAGGGTGGTAATAAATTCCACCTACATCTTAGACTGAAAATCCATGCTACTTGAGCTCCAACTTTTTAAAACATCAGGTGTCCAAATGAATCCAAATAACCACATGTTCTATTTGCAGGGCCCCTCACAGACCAGTTTCTTTGTAGCTTTGCTCCCTGCATTCCTGAGGGTCTACTGTAATTTATTGTCACAGTAAACATCAGGTTATAATCATCTTTGAAGTAGATTCTCATACCTCAGGCACACAGAAAATGAGCAATCTTCACTCTCTTAGGTGGAATTGTAGACAGCAAATGGATATTCACTAACAAAGCTCCTAGCTGAAAAAGTCTGCGGGGTCATCTGTAATAGGAACCAGATCCCCAGCCGATTCAAATGTCTTCTGCTCTTTTGCAGAGTTGCACTGGAAAGTACTATCAGGGTAGAGCACAGATGGACAAGCAGGGACAACTCTCTCACATCCTTGGATGGGGATGGAAACTCTTTCCTAAATGCAGAGAATAACAATATCAACATATTAGCTTTGTCATTGTTACTATTAATTACAATAACGTGAAGTGCTGTCAGAAAATTACATCACATTCAGCCCTTGGAGCAGAGTAGGCTCAGTGATTCACTGGACAGTCCCTTCATCTGCAGGCAGTGAAGACCAACATATTTGTCTCATTATTACACAATATTTTTTTCATCATTTAACCTTTTGATTCCTTACTTCAGCATGATTAAAGAGCTCAGCTAGCTTAATACCCTGAGCACAGTCCTGCTGGGATCAGCAGTTGTGCCTTCCAAGCCAGAATCCCTGCCCCAAAGCAAAGGAGTACTGCCAGTATTTGAACTCCCATACTCCCTCTTCCATTAACCCCTTTGGTTTTTTGCTGCTCCATTTCCAGTGCTCATCCCTCCTCACAATGCAGTGGGTAATCCCAACAGAGCCCTGAGATTTCCTTGGTATCTGCCTCAGACTTTGACAGTGGGGTTGAGCATGATGACTGAAGTGCACCACTGCTTGTGGGTTGTGCTGCCTGCCAGGATATGCGGGATTTGCCCAGGTCATCTGCTTCTAGTACCAAACACAGCTTCATTTCAGGGGAGACCCCTGTCTCCCCTGAAGCCTGAGGAGAACACACACATCCTATTGCAGACATGCGAGTCTTTGCTTTGCAATGCAGAGTTTGCCTGCCCCTTGTACACCAAGGGGGCTCAAAACCTTCCCCTGCACCTCTGACTGCTCCAAACACATGCCCTCTCTGAGTGCATCAGCATCCCAGTGTGTTAGCTCAAACCCATGCTTGTTTTGGGAAGAGGATGTTGTTGATTACAGTTATCAATCCCTGCAGTGATACCTAAAATTAAGGATTTTTTTTTTCTGCGTTTGAACATTGAAATGCAAATGAATTACATTAATGCTTTTCATTTGAGGTCTGTTGTCCTCTCATAACTTTTTCAAGTTCCTTTTGAGCTACTGTCAGACTGAAGCTGAAGAGTGATTCTGGATTTTGAGCCGTTTGCAGGGAAATAAAATATAGTTCTAAGTGTATCAGGGAGTTTGATCTCAGGTGAGTCATACATACGTAAAATGTAGCTCTCACTCCAATGATAATGGTATTTAAACATCAAAGTATGTTTAAGATTCTCTATTTTGTAGAGTATCTCAATAGATAATAAAGCTAGTTTTGCATACTGTTGGAATTCCTCTCTGTCTTTTTTTCCTTCTATCTCCTTTATTTCCATTGCAATATTTTAAGGTTCTATTACTTACACACACCCAACTGAAAGATTCTGTTTTATGTATTAGGTTCAAGAAGGTTTCAGTTACATAAACCAAACAGTTTCTTATTTTTAAAAAAAAGCATATTGTGGCTGCATACAATTTCTAATGCCAGTTCTGTGAGACTCCCAGCCTGGGATCTTGAAAGGTCTCTAAGCTTTTAGAGGAGAAAGCTGTCAAGCCTGTGAGTCCAGAACAATCAAAGTATTTGCAAGAGCCCTACTTGCAAAGCAGATGGCATTTGTTAGCTCTCCAAGAAACAACAACAAAAAAAAGCAACATTAGCATATGCTTGTAGAATTATGTAATGGTGGAAAGATCATGAAAAAGGCCAAAAATAATTTTAAAAATTGGATCCTACAATATTAAGCCAGCCACAGTGGTACAGCTAGAGTATCACCTGTTTCAGAAGTCTTTGTTATAAATCCATTGGAATGGAATAGAATATTCTTCAATTTACATGTGTGGGTACAATCCTATATGCTGGTGCACACACACACACGGTTTGAGGTTGGAATAACAACATGTAGGAATAACAATATCCTCCTGGGTTTTTCAAGTTTGGCTACAAATTTGAGTTAAATAGTGCTTTCCCATATAAGTGAGTTACAGTGCTCATTTTCTGCCTGGATGTTGTGTGAAAAAGAAGGGCATCTGAATCCCTGAAATAGCCCGACCACCCTGTCAAACAAGGAGATCTGACTGAGAGCCCTGATGACAGACAGCTAAGGTGATGCTGTTGCCAGCAGGCAGACATAGTGGGGATAAAGAAGAAAAGAAAACAAAAAGCCATCCAGGTGCAAAGCAAACATCTGCTGCAATACATCTGTAAGGTACAGTTGGTTTTGAGAAGGTAATATTCACCTTCTGCCTCTTCTCCAGGAGTGCCTGCTTTTTCAGGACATGTCTTATCTTCAACTCTCTCTCATTTAGTACTCCGTCCTTCCTCTTAGGAAGTTTGCTCTCTCTCCTTAGATAGACACTCACGGACCTTGCACTCTGCATGTCTGTCTGTCTGACAGTCTGCCTGACTAAGGATTTGCTTTCTCTTTTTCCCTATTTCTGTCACTCTGCACACCCCTGTTCTCTGTAGGAACTGTAGGTAGCAACCCTCCAACCGCCACGTCCATGCCAGTCTGCACATATTCCTTCCTCTCCTGGCTCTTCCCACAGGTGCCTTTAGAGTCCCTCCATGCAACAACCTCTTTCTGAGGTGTATGGATCTGTTTCCTCCAGAGGAAGAAACAAAACATTCCTGGGAAAGAAGGCAGAGAATCGTATACAAGCATTACCTTTGCTCTTGAGGCCAGTTCTTCTGTGATGAAGCTTCCAAATCTCTGCCTCCCTGCTCCCTTCTTCCCCTTACCACCCCCTCTGCATTTCAGCTTGCAACGAGTGACGTGTCCCTCTTCATTTCCCTGCTTTCCACATTTCCACAGTCTTCCCGTGGAGCCTCCTCCAGCTGTACCTCTCTTACCCCTCCCTCCCACTCCTGCAGACTGGCCACCTCTCCCTCCCCACACATGGGAGCCTTATGGGAAGGGAAGCCTGGGTGATGGAGCCCTCTCAAAAACAGCTCTGTCTCCAAGGACACTCGCGTTATCTTTGCCCCCGGTTCTTTCGGGCAGCTCTCAGCCGCTGGCTCTCTGGCACAGCTGCATGACTTCTCCTGCTAGTCACAGTTTCCACTATGCACTGCTTCTCTCTGGCTGCTTGAACCCTCCAGCCATCCAGTCATGAATTTGTTCACCGCCTTCTTCCTGCCTTTTAACTAACACGCCAATTAATTCCCTGCTGATTAGTTCATTCCTGATGCATTCTGCCAAATCTATTTCTAGTGGAATAAACAAGGAGGGATGAATCGGCTGCAGTGTTGTTGTTTTTTTTTTCCCTTTGATCCCCTCCCCCAGGTCTGCACTTGCCAAATCAAACAGGCTTTGGTCTGGTCAGTACTTAATAAGGAGATTTCTAAACAAATGCAAAGTGTTAAAGAGATGGGTTTTGTGAAGCAGGGGGGGAACCCCTGACTCTGGTCCCATGTCTGTGTCAAACTGGTGTTGTGCTGTGATTTGAGAGGATGTGCAGCCACCACAGCCCAAAGCTGAAGAATTGCTGCACGCATCTCTCATGACTAGACCCATGGCACTGCTTGCAAGTGCCTTGGCCAAATCTGCATTCTTTTTAGTATTACTTCTCCAGTATCAACTGGCAAGAACACCCTCTCTGCTTCCTGACCAGCCTATTCTTACTTAATTCAGCTTTTCACAGCCAAGACGCTGCACTATACAGTGAGAAAAAAGACACTTTTCTCACAGAGCAAAGGACTGCCCAGCACTCAGAATAAAAGCAAACACCCATCAGTAAGGAACTAGGGGATATGTGCAAGTGCTACAGACAGAGCAGTTAAAAATGCAGTATTGTGATCACAACAGATGCTGGTGTACACCACCTGAGGAGCTGACTGTGAGGGAAGCTGAGTGGCTTTTAAGCACAGTCCATAAACATCAGCCAGCATTATCCTTTAGTCAGCCACTTAAATCCAGTCAAGAAGAAAGAGGTTCTATTGGAACCAGACTCAGGGATATCTGCTTCCCTGACACCAGAAGCATGTTGTTTTGGCTGCCCGTGCTCCCCCAGTCCCACTGGCTCTGTGGCAGGGAAATTTCTGAGAAGACTGCCTTATTCATGGAGCCTTGCCACTGAAACAGCAGGACACTCATTTGCAAAGTTATAAAACACCAGTTTTTAAAATCAACCCACAATATACAGGCTTAACACAGACCAGCCTCCTGAGGAACTGGAAACATATTTTTTCAGGGCTCAAACAAGCAAACAAAATGTCCAGGCAACAGGCAAATAACCCAAACAATCATCTGCCTCCAGCTGTTTCCCATTCAGCATGTGGCAAATGCAATCCAGTTATGCCTTTGCATCTCCCTGCTAAGAGGCAGCAAAGTGCTGCTGGTCAGTGTGAGATGGGGACACCAGCTTGAATGCTCTGAGCAGGAACCCCTCCATGGGGCACAGCACAGAGCCACTGGGTGAGCAAAGCTGAAGGCACTTCACAGAGTGTATCAACCCAGTGCTGGCAGACCCAGCTGCTCAGAGGGACTTCCCAGTGGCACATTAGGATGTATGCTTGCTGCTGGGCAGTTTGTGGGATTTTGCAGCAGGTGCTGCCTTCCCTTTTGTGTAACAAATCACTTTATTATCTACCCTCTCCTCTTTATTTTGTCTCCAGTTCATAAAGGGCTGGGCACTTCCCTCTGGGCTCACAGCCACAGGGTGCCCAGCATGGGCAGAACAAGGCTGAGACCAGAGATAAAGCCATCAGGACTTTGGCTGGGGAACCCTCTGCAGTAACTCCCTCAACAAACACACCCTGTGAAGGAAGCATGTGGGCACATCCCACAGCCTCAGGTGCTGCACAGATTAAACTTTTGCACAGTCCTGACCATCTTTTGGCCTTTTCTCATGATAGGGCGAACTGATGTTGGTTTTACTGCATTGGTTCATTAGAAACTCCAGGGTCATCTGCACTACTTGAAACCTCCTGAAGTGTGCTGTTTTGCACCTGCTAGAAATGTTATTATCACTTTGCCTGGGTTTACTTGCCTTTATTTTTTTCTTACTGTTATCCTTCACTGCTTGATGGTATTTATTTTGTTGTTTGAACAAGCATTTCCTATTTATTGCAATATCTACTCCTGTGTGATAACTCTGTCATGGAAGGACTCAGCCAGGCACAGGAGGAAAGAGGATGGTGTTCCTGGCCTTGCCATGTAGCCATGCAGAATAGAAGGATGGGATGAACAGAATGGGTAAAAACATTGGCTTATCACTAGGAGGAATGCAAAGACATGGGTTATTTCTTCCCTCTGGACACCTGGAAAAAGCTGGGAACAGCTGCTGCCCCAGCAGCTCGTCAGGTGGTGACTGCCCTCTGATCTTTCAGCAGCCATTCCATCGTGCAGCTCTGCACGAGCGACCCTCTCCAGCCTGAGAACCTTAAATAGCAGTGTTGATTCATGTGGCTCCTTTCAGGGTCAAGGAGCAAGCAGAGGTTTTAGCTCCAGCAGGCTGGAAAAGGCTGTAGTCTCTGGCAGACAGGTGATGGCCAGGCTTAACACTGATGAGGGGCTGGTGGCTGTGTATTTTCATGCTTTTTGCTTGTAACATTTTTCTAAATGACCATGTTGTCTGCACAAAGCTCTCAAGCCTAACCCCAAGTATCTAACTTTTCAGCATCTGGCTTTTTCAAACTGCTTTGGGAAAAAAAAATAAAATGAACAGTGACATTCACATCAATTAATGAACTATTTGCAGCTTTTTGATTGATATTCAAACACTTGACAGGTCCAATTTATATGCAAATCAGCTTACATTCACAGCATAAAGAAGGAAAACTTTATTTCTCATGCTTTGCAAATCATTAAATCCTCTGAACATATTGCTTAGTCATATGTTCCTCAAAAGCATCAGTTTAACCACAAATCACTTGTCCTTGCAATCCATTAGCCTCACAGAGAACTCTGGGCTTGGGGAGCAAGCCATTTTTGGGGGGACACATGAAATTAAGAGTGGGCTATGCTGCACCACAAATGTAAAAGCATAGCAAACTATGGGCTATTGCAGTGTATGTGTGTGTGCCAGATGTTAGAAGATCACAAATGAGGACACCAGACATCGCAGCTCCTGCTTCTGGCTGTTTTCTGCTGTTCCTTTTCTCCCAAGCCCTAATTGGTACCAGAAGCATTTTCTTAGAAGGAGTCACTCTGCTGGACAGCTCTTGCCCTGTCTATCACAGGCTTTGCTAACTGAGACTTGAAAAGGATCCAGGATCTATCCTGTAAATATTTACATAGATACAGGACTGCCACTGCTCTTAAATCAAAGCCTGGAGGGCAGGAAATGGCATATGGAACAGAAAGACTGTATTCAGAAAAAGCTGGAAGGGAAAGAGTAACAACAGCTGTGATGGCTTCTCCAGAGTTTGCCACCTGGGACTGCCCCCGCAAGTGGTGTGTCCTCAGGAAGGTCTCTCTCTGCAGCCTGGTGACATCAGGGGAAAAAACCCCTCTGGTACCAAAAGACTTTGGATCAGAACTATTCTCTCTCCTGTTCATGTCTGGAAAAAAAGAAACAAAAACCAAAAAAAACTCTCTTCACCAACTAGACCACTTGGTGTCTCTCTTCTGCTCCTTATTGTTACTAATCAAGGAGTTCCAGGACTGAGCCAGACACGAAAGAGTGAGTACATCATTTGCAGAAACAGCACCTGAAACAGGGGAAAGCAAGAGCAGCAGCCGATGCTGAGGAAACGTGATGTGTTCATTAGCCAGGCAGAGTCTCTTTTGATGAATCTGGCCAATATTCCTTCCTCTCATTCAGTGACAGAGGACATTGCCTTGTGAGCTCTCACACAAATCATGACTTGGAGAAGTGGCAGGGTTTGGGAATCAGGAAGACTTGTGGCTTTGGGGAAGCCACAAAACCCTCCTTGCTCAACTTCCCCCTTGTGGGAAAGGGAGAGTTCACTTATTCACTCACCTCGGAAGGCTGCGGTGACGACTGAGGACAGCTTTGGAAAAAAAACTGGCCATCTTTTGTAATTAACCAACAAAAATAAAATAAAATAAAATAAAATAAAATAAAATAAAATAAAATAAAATAAAATTACAAAATAAAAAGAAAACAACTAGATTCCTTCCAACGAAAAACTTCCCAAGAATGAAGGCATATATTTATAGCAACAACAATTTAAGGGGACTGGCACTTTCTGTGCAAACCACTCAGGATGGCAAGCCTATTTCCCATCGGTCTGTGCCCACACAGTCGCGCAGGCAGACTGCGGAGATCTGGGCTGTCCCGGGTCACGGCTGGCTGCCACCGGCCCGTCGCTCCCCGCGGGTCTCTGCCCCTCAGCCCGCCGGGCACACGGAGGGCCCGGGCTTCCCTCCCGCCGGGAACCACAATTCCCAGCAGGCCGCGGGGCGGCGCGGGGCGCGGGGCGGCGCGCGAGCGCACTGCCGTGTCCAGCATGGCTACGGTGCTGTCCCGGGCGCTGAAGCTGCCGGGTAAGGGCTGCGCGCCCGGGCACGGACCGACCGCCGGCCGCGCCGGGCCGGGCTGCGCCGGGCTGGGCCGGGCCGGGCCGGGCCGGGCGGGCCGGGCAGGGGCAGCCGCGGCTGGGGCGGCCCGGGTGGCGGGAGCGCGGGTGCCGCTGCCCGAGGGCTGCGGGCGCGTTGCCATAGCGATGTGGCGATGTGGGGTGAGGCCCGGCGGTGCGGGCGGTGAGGGGCGGCCGGCGGGCTCCGTGCCGGGCCCGCGGCCGTGGAGGGGACGCAGGGGCCGGGGCAGCGTTTCAGGGCTCGGAGGGCGTCGTGTGTGGCGGAGGGGGGCCTGGGCCGCGGCCCTGTGAGGGGTCTGCGCCGGAGGAAACGAAGCGCTGACCTCTCCGATCCGCTCCTGCCGGGTTTTGCCCACAGAAGCCAGGCCAGGAGCTCGGTAAGTGCCAGTGCAATTACCCAGGTAAATGTTTAAAGCCTGCCTGCCGCCTCTGCACCTTCCAGCCAGAGATCTTCAGCGAGATGAAAGGATATTCAAGCATAAGGGGCTATTGTGTGCGGTGAGCAGCAGTCAAACAGCCATTCTCTTCAGTAAGGAGATTAAAAGGGAATTAAAATACCTTGCCAAACCAGATCTTGGGAGCGTGCTAGTTGCTGTTGGATGTACTGTAGGCGATGCCAATGCACGTGGCTGCATTACCTTCAATGGGAAGAGCTCATTGCACTTCCTGACCGTGTCTTGCCTTGGGGACAGCCCTGGGACAGAGACAGGGCCCAGCTGAGTGCGTCTGGGGATGGCTTCTCCTTGGCACTGCACACCACATGGTCTGCATGGCCCCAGCCCGAGAGGCTGCACTCACCATCCTTTCTTCCTCCAGCAGTCCCTGAAGGTCCTTCCTGCCATTGTAACCCTTACCAGGAGTCATTGCTTTTAGTTTATGTGGTGTCTGTTGAGTCTCATTCAAAGAAATTTTGTTTACAAGTTGGTTTCTTCCTTGTTTTATACATACATATATATATATATATACACCTTTGTCTAAATGGGAGGGAATACATTCCCATGAAGAAATCTGTGTAGGACGAGTGCAAACTGGTAGGTGTAGGTGTGTGCATTAGGGTGTGACCAATGGGGAACTGCAATAAGAAGTGCAGATCTCTTCTGGGACCTTTGGAACCAGCATGATCTATTTGATATCTGCTGTTGGGAAACACTGATTTGGAAAAGGATTGTAACAGGCCTTGCAGCTACATTTAAGAGAACAGTTCTTGCATCAGTCCTCAGATTAAACTGCAGAGATCATGCCTTTCTTGTGTGTTTAATTATTGAGAAATGCAGCTTCCAACAGCAATGAGAAAGCAGAAAGCCTATTGGTATATCTGTTTGTTTTTTTCTGCATCTTATTAAATTAATTATAAATCTATATGGGCTTAGAAATGTGTCTGCAGTACCCAGTGACTGGTGCTTGCCATCTGCCAGAAAAATAAACAGGACATGAAATTAGTACAACAGGTACTGGAACCACTGTGCCATCACTGGAATAATGCACTGAACATTGCACTCGTCTAAAGTCCAAGATCTGCTCTTTTCACTCCAAAGTGAGTGCAAAGAAAAGCCTTCCCCATCTGTCGAAACCAGGAAAAATAAAATTACAATTAATACCTTTGAAGCCATCAGCACAAGAAATGAATAATTTATTGTCAGTGGGACCTCATTTGAACACAGATCACCTAATGGGTGCCTTCTTTCCAGACCATGGTCGCACAGTGATCCTCTGTTCTTCACTGAGAGGTCACATTCTTCTACTGCAATAGTTACCTGTGTGAAAATAGCATTTGGCAAATACATGGGGGATTTTCAAAGTCATAAAGTGTGATTTAGAGACCTGCTGCCCTTGAAAGCCAGTAAGTAGGGGCATTTCCCCTCAGTTCTGTCTTTGAAAGCCTCCATCAAAATCATTGGTATTTGCTTTTTCTGGAAAAAGAAAAAGGAAATCCAGGGTGATGTGACCAGTAACTTGCTCTGATTGTAACCACAGGCCACTGAATGGGAACCTCTGTTTCATCACTGATGCCATGGAAAAAATGGAATATGATTTAGAGCAGGTCAGAGCAGAGGATGCTTTGTTGACTCTACCTGTAGGGAGGGAGCACAGAGCTATGGGGAAACTGACTTTGCTGATACTAACTCCATACCTGTGAGGTAGATGCAGGTTTGTATACACTCGGGGTCTCTTTGGAGGACAGGTAACAAAGTGTGAGTTACACAGACCTGCTACCTATGTAAGGCCACAGAACTGCAGCTTGCTTTAGCTCAGAGAATGATTTCTCATGAAGGCTACACAATGGTTATCATTTCAGGACATATGGTGAGAGTTTCACCAAGAGGCCAGCTCAGATCTTACCATTTCTACTTCCATGATGGAAAACTGAAAACTGTGTGTATTCCCTGACAGCTGTTTGCTTGCAACAGAGGCAGTTTTAGCTTTCTGTTGGTGGACAAACTGTTTTCCTCCAGCCTGAGCCTTGTTGTTAACCAGAAAGGAAAGAATTTGACTTCTGAAGCACTTAAAAATAAATCATCATTCTCTAAAAGGTGTGAGACTGCTTGTGTTTTCACACATTCTTTACTGGTTTTTATGTTTGTTTGTGCTTTTCTGCTGAAAAATCATCTGGGGGTGAATAGTTAAAGTCAGATGTGTTATCCCTCTTTCCCACAGCTAGTGACCTAAAACTCAGATGAGGAGTCCTGTTCCTTCTGCTCTCCCTCCAGCCAGGTGAATCATGATTTACATGTTCTCTGCACTACAGAACAGCCTTGGGAGGCTGAGCAGAGCACATGCTTGCCAGCATTCCAAATGCATTCCCAAAACACCTACAGATTGGTTAAGGTTCTCTCTGAACAGTAGGAGATAAGTCTTTGAATCCTCTGAGATGAGCGATACAATTGGGTTTTGCAGGTGCTAGATGAGTGCTCCAACAGCCTTTCTTAAAGGGCAATATCTTCCCTTCTTTTGACTTAAAAAACCCCAAAACTCAGGGCACTTTATGCCTGAGTTTAGTGAATGGCTGTGCCTTGTGGGTGTGCTGGATAACCTTTTGGGGAAAGATAAGGTGAAGGTGTGCCAGTTACTGATTCCTCCTCTAGCTTAGACATGAATGGAGACTGAGCAGCTCTCTGCCTTATAGCTCTCCTGTACTTCTCCAGATTCTTAGGTATGTAGATCATGAGAAGCTGTCATTACTGTGTAGTAGCTGTTTTGTAGCCACTGCTCAGTGGTTCTCAGTAGTTCCTGTTGCAGGTTGTGGTTGATATCACTGTCAATCTCAGCATCTCAGTCTCTCAGTTCAAGGACTGGGTGAGCCATGTTTTCAAGGTCATTTCTGTCTCCAGAAAGGGATCCAGAAGAAAACTGTTGCAGATAAATTTAATTCATACCAATGCTTTCAGTTGCATCAAGGATGATCAGCAGGTTCCAGTCTTTTGGTTGACTGTTTGGAATTAAATAATTAAATAAAACATAGTATATATAAACCATAATTATTCTTTGAGTTGTTTTACTCAAAAGTCACCAGTTTCAAAAACTGGGAGCAGTCTAGTTAACACAGCTGTCTGACTTTGACTTCCCAGGTTTAATACCATTTACTCTTGGGCCAGCCACGTTTGTTTTTCATGCCATTCTGACCTGGCTTGAACTGGCACATCTGGATCTGTTGTGGGAAGCTGCAAGTACCCTGGCAGTGAGACCTCTCTGGAATTTTTTGTTTCAACTGAGTAGTCTTTCAGTCACTTTTTATCACAACCTACAGTATTACACACCTGTGAAATGACACTGCAACCTCTGAGCAGAGTTGTGTGCCACCAGGGTCGGTGGCCTTCTGTGCACTTATGGGGTGGAGCCAAGGTTATCAGGACTTCCTGAAAAACCCACACTTTGAGCACATGTTTCACTGCTTGTGAAACAAAGCAGTGTGTCACAGGGATACACCAGACTGACCCATAGAAATGCAGTATCTTCTTGGTTCCTGCCTCCACAAGCAACTGTTTTTTGAAATGTATATTTGCACCAGGTTATTGAGTCTTTTGTAGAAACCCCTAATTCAAAAAGGAAGAGTCTGTCTTAGATATGTGAACATGTTGGATATTTTTATTTCCTTCTGTTCAGTGTAGGTGAGTTGTCCTGGCTGTTCCACCTAATGTGGGGCATTTAATTTTTGGTGGGATTGTAAGTTTTTCTTAAATCCTAAAAATGAAGCTGAATACCACTTGTAAGTGGTAGATGAAGGGAGAGTGAAGGTCCTTTTGTGGGGTGAGAAATGAGGAAGAGCTAAGATACATGTGCTGCAAAATACACTCTAGATTATGCAAAATAGCTGTGTTGCACTAACTAGGTACTGCTGTACATCTGTAACTTGAGTGTCTTTAGCAGGAAAACCAGAAGTAAGGTGTACTATCTTAGTCAGGAAGAATAATCATGAAAGCCCTAAAATTTCCTCTTTGTAAAGCCTTCCCATCATCTTAGTGTCTGAGAGGGGTTACAGCCTGCATATTTTTGCTTATTAGCTATGCCTTGCATGTATCACTTCAGGAATCTTCAGGCACCAGCCAGTTCCTGTTTCAGATCAGCTTTAAACAAAAGGAAATGAGACAGATACCTGGGATAGCAAGGTCCCACCTAGTAATCAGAGAGAGAGACAGAACCAGAGTGAGACTCTGGAATCCTCAGAGCGTTGGCCATGGCTCCATGCCCAGCCTTGTGGCACAGGGCAGCTCCCTGAGACGTGACCCTGGACTCGTAGCCCGGGGCAGTGACTCTGCCGTGATCTTCCTGTCCCCATAGCCAGATGGTGCTGGCCTTAGGCCAGGGTGTGTGACCAGCTCTACACCTGCCCTCACCACACTCCCTGTGTCTGTCCAGGGCTTGGGGGAGGTTGTGTGTGCTGGGCACCTGTGCAGGAGACACCTAAAGCTGAGCTAGTTTCCTGCACCACCACCTGAAGGGATCAGTACCAAGTTATCTGCCTTGGCCAGGCTAAGCACAGACTGTGGGCTCTGCTGGGAGCAGGAACAGGGCAGGTACACTGTGCTTGCCTCAGACAGGGGTTGGAGCATTCCCTTTTGCAGAACTGAGCCATGCAGAGAAAGAGGTTCCTGATTCCTGATTCAGATCAGCCTGATTCCTCCAGACATCAGCATGTTACTGGCCCCAAAGGGGCAAAACTACTTTCCCCTCATCTTCAGGGAGACTTCATTCTTGGGATTTCTGCTGGTCAGAGTGACTTTGAGATACGTACAAGTCTCTTTTCTTAGCTTGGCAATGGAAGAAGGAGTCAGGATTCTTCAGTTGTAGTTTTTAAGGTTGTTTATTTCTTATCTATAGCATTCTTTCTTTGGTTTGCTGAGGTCTGTTTAGCAGGTTAGACAGAGGCACACTGACCACCCTTAGAGGTGGTGTTGTCTTTCATACTAAAAACTATGTGAACATTATTTACAATAACTTCTTAATACTTATCATGTATGTTAGACAGTGAGTTTCTACTTTAAACTAATTTAATAGTGCTAACATCACTGGGAAGATGGAGGCTAGGAAAAAGAAAGAAGAAGGACAGGGCACACTTAAATTCTTTTATCTTGGGACTCTGAGCTTCTATTCCAAAACTCTAAAAATTTACTTTTCATTCTGTGACAGACTAAATATTATTCTGCTTAAACTTTCTTGACTTGTAATTCTTCATATAAAGGTAGTAATTTGCTCTGTGGGTCAAAATCAAAGTCACAGGTGTCTTGGGCTCTGTGCCAAGGTCTCTGAGCTTTTTGGCAGCAGCTTGAGCTATCCAGGACAGCTAGAGAGATGTCCTGGGTTCTGGCACTTCATGTTTCACTGCTAATCAAGAAAGTATTAGAATTGAATCAGCCATGAATTCCATATAGATGCATGCATACACATACATATATGTATACACACACACATCTGAGGAAAATAAACTGTCAGCATCTTTTCTCCCACACATGCTACTGTGAACCATGGAGAGGGAGACCCTGTCATTTCTCTCACACTTCTCAATTGGAGCCATGCAAAATGCAGACTACTCTGTCATGCCTTCTGTATCACTCTGTACTGCAGCCTTTTCTCCACTGAGATCCTGCAAAAACTCATGTTTATTGTCCCTCTCCATCTTTCTTCTCAGGAAAGAAGAGCCCAGACCTTGGGGAATATGATCCCCTCACTCAGGCTGACAGTGATGAAAGTGAAGATGACCTTGTACTCAACATCCAGAAGAATGGGGGGCTCAAGAATGGGAAGAGCCCCCCTGAAGAGATGCAGGACCCCGATTCTGATGTGGAGGTCGGGATGACAAAGCAGCACACGTCAGAGAGCGCTCCTGAGGGTTATCCTGCCGAGACAGCTGGGAGTTTGGAGCAGAAGGCTGCTCCCTCTCTCATGCCCTACCTGCGCACTGCCATCTTTTTGCTCACTGTGGTGATCTCGATGATTCTTGTGCTGGTGTGCGCATTTCTAATTCCCTGTCCCCCTAGAGACTTGCATAACACCTGGAACCGCAACCTAGGTCAGGGAGCAGGTGAGAAAGCCCCAGGAACAGCATCTGGCATGGGGGAGGTGGCAGCTCCCAGGCTGGGCATCAGTGGGAGAGACCTATCTGGGAGAGCCAGGTCAGAGCAGAGTCCCTTCCTCACCACTACAGATGCTCCAAAATAATGGACAGGTGGCTGTGTCCTGCTCACTCTTGAAGCTGAGGCATGGGAAATCTGGCATCTGCACATAACAGTGCCACAAAATTTTGTTTCTGCCAACATCAAAAATTATTTTGACTCTTCTTCCACCCTGCCTTTTTGTCTGGATGTTGTGCTCTGTTCCAGATGGAGATGGCCCAGCCCAGTTTAAAATACAGTGCCTCCCTTTCTACAGCCTGGACTTTACCAGTACCTCCATGCTGAAGTATGTGGTTGTGTTAGACAGGAGAAGGATAGAAATCTTTGTGTCTTCTAACTAGCTTAACTAACCCTATTCCATTGTCTTTTAGTTCTGCTTGAATCCATAAATCAACATTTAAGATCTTTTGTCATCCTGTATGGGTCACTGGTATCTCCCATTCTGGTTTCTACAATAAAGTAACACTGTTTTGTGAAATAATTTCTGCCAGGATTTCCATATGTCCCTGCCTTCTTGCTTTTTGCCCTTGGCTTCCAAATCCAAGCTTTTCATAAGATACATGGCTCCACATTGCCTCAGAAATGGAAGTGGGAAACATGAATCTTTCTCTATTAGCTACTCCATTTCTCCTTTCCCTTTCTCTGACCCAGATGCTACTTTTCTGTCTTTTCATGAAATTAAAGATCTTACATGTTGTGAGCTGCCTACCCTTGGTGGTTCCTTGGCAGACTTTGTGAGGCTTGTCTATGCACAAGTCTCATTTCTGGACCAGCCCTCCTCTCCCAGTGTGAAAAATGAGCTGGGTGGCCTTTTTGACATGCAGTAACTGTAATTTTTGCAGGTGGTGTGTTATCCCCACTGGAGCTGTGTGATGTGAATGGTGATGGCCTCCCTGACATCCTCATTGTCTTCACTGCCTTGATGAATGCCAGTGTCATGGGTAAGCACTGCAGCTCCTTTCCATTCCTCTTAATGTGTCAGTAGGGACCTTTGTATGTTTGTCTTACACACATACAAAGGAAGAGTCCCTGCCACTGCAAATCCACTGCATTGCTCTTTTCAGAGTTCCTTAAAACTGCTGGCGTACTGTGCCTGTGGTTGGTCATGCTTACAATTGTCATTACAAGCCTGTGCTCCTATACCTGTTGGTCAGCATCATCTGTTTGCTCTTACTTCGTCTTGGGGCGACTCTGTCTCTTTGTCCTGCATTTGTGCACGCTTCACTTGGTTTTTAGAAACACCCTCACTTTGCTGCCTTTTTCTCCAGGTCACTCCATATACTTGCCAGGCTGTTAATTCACAAATAATAGTCTGATAATGGGGCAGCTACTGTGCCTGGCTGTTTAGCAGGTGTTGCCCTGCTTCCTCCTCCTGGCTGCTTTGCTTTTTTGGTTAGTCCTCACACCCTTCAGGTGACATAGCAGAACCTGCTGATGCTGGCCAGCATTACACAGGGGCTGCCAGATCTGGTGCCAGATCCTGTGGCTCTGGGCATCTGAAGCCCTGGAGTTTCTCAGCTGCCTGCTGTACTGCAACTGCCTATCCTGGCATGGCCTGGTGCCAGGTGAATCTCTTCTGCCTCAGAGAGGTATTCAGGGAGCAAGCATACATTGCACAACCTGAAGAAAATTCTTGGAGCAAAATGCCTTGGCTCTTCAAAGAGGTAATAAAAATATTGTTAGAGGATAGGGAAGATGCCTTTCTCCATGGCCCAAGCAAGGCCTGTGGTATATCACAGCAAGTCCTATAAAAAGAAACCTATGAACATAGAGAAAACTGTAAAGTAACTTAAAAATAAGTGAGAAAGGAAGACATGGTTGACAGAGAGGCTGTATTCCATTTATATCAGTTGTACTAGCACGCTATATTTTTGCCATTACATTGCTTTTATTTTTTATCCCAGATATACATATGGGCAGCATGCGCTGAATGAAACTGGTCATACCTAGTTGCATGCTGGGTTGTAGCTGTGCTGGAAGACAAAAACCAGACACTAAAACAGGTGTAAGCAGATCACAATCCAAAACTCACATAGTTGGCTATCAGCCACCTGTAGCCTGTGCTTGGAGCATTCACACAGTGCCAAGTAGAGATAAGCTTGGAATAGGCACCCAGTGGAGTAATCTGCAACACTGTTAACTGTTTCTCCAACTTGTAGGCACAACAGCTGTGAGCTGCATTCAGGAATTAGCTGTTCTTGGTCCCTATCAGTGTAACAAAGATAACTTGATCTGGGGCACTCCCTTAGCACAAGCCACATGATTTTCAGTTTGAGAAGAGAGTGAGCCAGTGGCCCTTATATGCCCTTTGTGTCATCAGGTCACATGCTAGTGAGATAGAAGTTGGCTTGGCCTGTTATTTTGAAATGTGTGGGAGTTCATCTTAAGTTGTGATATGACCATACTAGGTGGAGATTAATTACAATAACCACACTGAAGTCTGAGGGCAGACTGAGCTAAAAGTTGATCACATTTGGAATCAGAACCAACAGTCAATTGAAACAGCATACACTATTTTACAATTATTTTATGCTAACTGGTGAATTGGAAAAAGAATGCCAAGTTCCACCAATTGGTTGCATTCGATCTGTTTTTCACAATAATGAAACTCCTTTGGAAAACAAAGGAAAGCACTCTCAGACCACCAGTCACTCTCTGTTGCCTCCAGAATTACAGACAAACCAGCACTTTCCTCTGAGGTGACGTTTGCCTTGGGAGTCAGTTAAGGTTTCCCCTTGGTGCTAGGTGTTTTGTTGAGGGGGAGGGGATCAGAATAATCAGTCTAATTTGACAGCAGTAAATTTCACAGGAGGAAGACACCACAACTGAGCACATTGTTCCCAGGAACTTGGTTCTCTCTGCCCAGCTGACCACATTTCTTGCAATGAGCTCAGGTTTTCATGATTTTCTGGGCTGTTGATTTTCAGCCCAACTTGTTTGGAGGTCACTGCTGGGCTCTGCAGCAGAGAAATTGAGCCATAAGGTGACATTTGACATTTGACCTTTGCTTTCAGGCAGTGTGGATTTGTCTGTCTGAACTGCTCAGCTCCAGGAGTTAGAGCTGGATCTCCAGCACAAGGACCCAAGACAACATGGTCATAGTAATCCCTCTGACACCAAGGGATCATATTCTCTCTTTCCTGCTTCTTCTAGGTGTCTCTAGACCCTCTGTAACTGTGGTGGCACTTTCTGGTATGAATGGCAGCACGTTGTGGTCCATCCAGCTTCCAGAGGAGACGCAAAGTGTGCAGTGCAATGGGCTGTCACTGGGGGCAGCTGCAGGGCCTGTCTGCCTTGTTACAGGAACATCAAAATTCCTCAGTCTTCTCAGTGCCTCCACAGGTAAAGTCAGCTACCAACATATTAGAAATGTGCTGTTGCTTTTTTGTTTACTTTAAAGGACTAATAAGCATGAATGATTTGGTTCTGACACATCATGGTGGCTATTACTGCATGACACACGGAATGGAGTCAAAACTAACGTGTTTCTAGTTACACAGGATAATAGAATCCAAAACATTTCATCTCTGTAGCAACATCTTCGTCCTACATCTCAGAATGTTTAAAAGTGTTAATCTTAGCCTGTAGCATCCCCATGTCATAAAGAATATGTAAAGTCTGTTCTCATTAGCATTGAGCTGCTGGTACAGCTCAGGACCTACCTAACAGCACTGCAAAGCTGAACAGCATTCTTGGAGAAGTTACATAAGGATATACACAACATCCAGGAAACCTTGCAGAGAAGTTAGGCCCATAGTTGAATTGATTAGATATGAATGAATATTGCATTTTTAATCACTTGATCATGTGCACCTTTATTCTCTGATTGCTGTTTGTTCTCCCACAATAATTCAATGGCAGAAATAGCCATAGGTAGGTATAGGGTTGCTTTTGGAATCAACCAAAAGGTACCTTGAAGGTGGGTAACTTTGGGATGGAGGTGTTTGTTAATATTACAGTTAGGCTTTAATGAACCCAGTTCATCCAAGGACAATGATTTCACCACAGTTGCTGGCTCAGCAACAAGACACCTTCTCCTGTCTCCCCTGGCTGAGGGGTGCTGTGCCTTTATCAGCTGCACAGTACCATCAGGTTCCCCTCCCTGCAAGGATTTCTACAGTCTGGCCATGGTATTCCCACCCCACCTTTTGTTCCATCCCCTTTAGTAGGTGCTATGGTTGCAGATTGTGGGTGTGTGGAATCATGGTGGAATGGGTTTCAGGCATGCCAGTCACATTCCATCCAGGGAGCAGCAACTGTATTTTACCCTATTATTTCCATACTGTTAAAACTTCTGTTAGGATGTGAATATAACTTCTCAAGTTTCCTCTAATTTTACCCCCAGCTGTTTTCCCACACTTTTAAAATGCTTTTAGGGACTTGGGTTACTTGCACAGTGTTTGCATGGTCAGGACTGTGAGCTGCCTCCTTTACCAGCAGTAGTAATGTACAAGTTGGCCCTTGGTTTACTTTGTCATTCAGGGGCATCCTACAGAAAAACATTTTTAAAGATTTTAAAAGCAGAAAAACATTTTTAAAGATTTTAAAAGCAGAAGTGTTGGCAAAAGAATGATGAAAAACTAAAAGCATCAAATTTAATTGTTGCCTTTTTTTTAATGTTTATTTGCAAGTTTGCAAGTCTGGTTTTACTGGGTTTCCAGCTGGGTCTGTGCTGGACTGTTGAACCATTTGACATCATGTCTGTTAACATGCTTTCCCCCTGAGGTGGAGTGAGCATGTCATGCTGGAGTGGTAATTTGCTGCTGGGAATTTAACTGAGACACAGATTTGCACTCTGAATATCAGAACTGTCCATCTGTTTCCTTTCCTCACATTTACCTAGCCTTTACTGCTGGCTGAGGCAACAACTGCTGTCCTACAGAGCAGCACTCTCATTTGGGTTCTCCTTTGTAAATTGAACCTTAAATATTCTCTCCTATTTCCAAAATTATTTAGGGCTCAGGTCTTTTATAGAGATGCTGAGAAGGAAGCACAGCAGGACTTGAGGCCTGACTCAAAGGCAATCTGAAGAAATGCTGGGAGAAGAATTTTGCTTTCGACTGCAGTTTGTCTCAGTTTGTAGATGTGTCTTTCCCCTTCACACAGAATGGGAGAAATAATTTCTCTTGCTTCCTTTTCAAGAAGGTTTTGTGGAACCCTCTAGGGATGCCCTCTGGTTCCCCAAGTACAGGTCTCTTTTATGCTGTTCTTTCCACAGGCAAGACCATTTGGACACTGAACTCCATTCATCTTTCAAGTGGGATCCTGGCTGCACCAGCTGCAACTCTTCCAGATGTAGATGGAGATGGCATTAGGGATATTGTTGTTCTGGTTCTCACAGAGACACAGGTACAGCACATCCCTGCTCAAGGTTTGGAAGGACCTTTACTATTTGTGTAGAGGAAAAACAGACTGATGTGGAAGGACTGTAACCAGAGCTGCAAGAGCCCCTAATTTTCATTCCCTTGGATTTTGCTGAAAAGCACCCTTTTTCTTCCAGTAGCTCAGAGCAGTGAGATCAAACAATAATGACACTACCTGCATTCTTGACAGCTGGGAATGAACAGAAGGGTCATTATGTGCACCTCACTGAGACTTGAGAATTATCTGTTTCTGTTCAGTGAATGTGTGGTTTGAAGTGAGTGTTTAGCAGCAGTGTGGGGATGGATCTCTGGAGAAAGGAGCAGTTAGCTTATCCAGATGAAAGAAATACTTTCTTTTATTAATTAATTCATATTAATTGTGTGATTAATTCAGATGCAGATTTCCTTTATGCTTATTCCTCCCCACAATTCTAACATAGATTTTGTTAGAGGAGCTCAGATTTTTGAATTCCCTTTTATATTTGATCCATTTGTGTGAAGAGAAAAACATGAATTTAAGATGCCTAGGAAGCCAGACTGAGCAAAGAGAAAGCAAACACTATCTAGACCTTGCTGAGGGGGAAATTATCAGTGCAGCTTCATGCTATGGGGCTGGGAGAAGATTCTGAGTGCAGAGGTGCTTGAAAGCACTGATAAAAATCTCTGCCTCTCTCTCCTTGCAGCCTGATGTGGTTTTCATCTTGGTATCAGGAAAGACTGGAACTGCTTTGGGTGGGCCTGTGAGATACAGCACCAATGGAGAAGGGAAAGTGATTGGCCCTCAAGTCCACATCACCAGCCGGGGAGCCATCTACATTCTGTTTGGTTTTGGTAAGGTGCACCTTGCCTCTGCAGCACTTCACCTTCCTGAGAAAACATCTGTTTTACCTAAAATGGTCCAGAATGTCCCTGGGATACTTGTGCCATGCCTTCTGCTGTAAAATCTAAGAGGGCAAAAGCACGAGTCTCACTGCCATGGTGTGGAAAAGTACAGGAGCACCCATACCTGCTAGTCTCAAATTACTCTGGAGTTTCCCAAAGTCACATCATGCCAGGGAAGTTCCAGCTCTGGGCATTTCATTGCCTTCTACCACAACTGCAGTGGTCCCAATTACCCTCTGTTCTACTGGGTTCTCTTTTGCAGTCAGGATCCTCATCTTTACTCTTCCTGGCAGGTAATGTTCAGGCTGTTGCCCTGAGGGATATATTTACCCAAGCCAGAAACCGGGACAACTTTCCTGCAATGCTGCAGCAGGAGGAGCCAGAGTGGGAAAAGCGCAGATCTGTCAACCTGTCAGAGCTCATTGACATTTACAGGTACAAGATGGACTTGTCATCTTGCTCCTTCTGGGAGAGAAAGGGAAGGGTAGGCACTTATTAGTGCTCCTTGAGGGGGTTGCTTCTACTTCAATACTGCCCTTCTCTTCATTGTCCAGTTGATAACTGAGAATACTGTGGGGAACCTGTCATTTCCTCCCTGTCCTCTGGTTGTCCTAGCCAAAGAAGTGCAGAGTATTGTAAAAGGGAGTCCTTAGCTTCTCCTGCTCCTTGTTCCTTTCTTCAGCTCCATATGCATTGCTGAAGGGAAAAAAAGAGGCATTCTCAGCTAGTGGAGTCTCTTTGGGAAGCTCAGTGTGTGTGGGCCTGGATTTCTCAGCTCATTCTTCTTTACTGCCAAACTGTGAGGCAGGCCTTGATAGGAATAAAGGGAGGGAGCAAATGTGAACTCAACAAACTTCATGCTTTTTATAGTAACTCATGATATTCAGAAGACCCCACGTTTGAATTTAGTTCACTTAACTGAGGAGCCCACATGACTGGGGAAAAATAGACTTCTCCAAGTATAGTTCTCATCTTTCATAGGAATTGCCACAGGACAGGCAGCTATGCTGAGATGTGCAGATACAAGCCTTGATCTCCTCTGTTTTCCATTTGTGCCAGTGGGGGTGTTGACTTTCTGCAGACGGTGAAGACACCTGACACAAACTGCAGCAGCCTGCTCATCACAACCAAAGAGAGCTTGATCCTGCTGAGGGGACAGGACCTGGAGCGCCGCTGGACCCTGGAGCTGCAGAATATCAGCAGGTTACTTGCTGGGAACATTTTTCTGTCCTATTTCTTCCTGTACCATTTCCCAACTTTCAGTTCTAAGCACGTGTGTTCCTTAGAAAGCAATTGACAGTAATTCTCCAAGTCTGAAGAGGAATCTAATTACTGGAGGTGTGTGTTGTTGAGCCAAGTGAGGAGGTCAGGAGGAGCAAGGAACAGAAGACTGGGAACTTGAGCTGTTTGCTTGTGAATGATCACAAATAAGGGGCTTGATTCAGGTACCCAACACTGAAGTAATGGGAATAATGTGGCATTGGAATTTAGTGGATTACTGATGTGTGATTCAGCCCACTTGCTGTCCAGGGCTTCAGTGGAGGGGATCAGTTCCATTAGTAATGTTAAAAATTTAAAACAGGTGAATGAGTATGGCCCAGAGATCTTAATGTTCCTTGAAAGTTGAAAATGAGCATTTTGATGGCAGTCAGCATCTATACTAAATGTAAACCTTAAAATAATACTGCTCATCCTCTAATTTCACACATGGAAATTAAGTAATTTTCCAGATCTTGTAGGTTGGTAATAACCAGCAATTTCAGTGCTCCCGGTATGAAATATTTGCAAAGGGCAGTTGGGCACAATTGACGGAAATTACATGGGAAACAATTGCTTGCTCTAGTATTGAGAATAAAGAGAGCATCTCTCAGCTCTGTCTTACCCTACTGTCAAGAGCATAAATGAGAAGAAGGCACTGGAACTTCATTAAGGAAAAGAAAAAAGGGTGTTCAGCTATCTTTGATATTCAGGTAATGTCCACATTCTTGAGGGCTGATGGGTGACATAAGCCACAACTTTAGGAATGAGTTATGGCTAGTTGATCATGCCATGGGGAAAGGAAATGGACTAGAAGTGTTTTGGGCCCAGAATCTGCAGACTTCTGAATGTGTCTGGCATCAAGTTTAAAGGGCAAATGTGTGTAAAGTGACTAAGCAGAGCCACTTCATAGGTGCTGTAGAATCAGTTATACACAAGAAATTTCTAAATGGATGCAGCAATAAACTGGAATGCACAAATCAAGAAGGGTTAAAAACCATTCTTTACTAGTATGGTTGAGGTTGGAGTGCACCTCTGGAGGTTTCCTAATCCCACCTACCTGCTCAAGCAGACTCCAGACAAGGTAGAGCAAATTACTCAGGGCTGTGTGCTGTCAGGTTTTAAATATCTCTGAGGACAGAGACTTCACAACATCTCTGGGCAGCTAGTATTCAAGGCTGCTGCTTTTTACCATTCCCTGACCTCCCAAGGGACAGAGTACAATACATGTAGAGGAGCTGGCAGATGATTATTGAAAAATAATGGAAGCAATTCTTGTTCTAGGCTACTGTACTAAAGTCCTGGACTACCTGTTTTCTTGGAGTTAAGAAAGACAAAATTTACTACACTGAGTGTATTGTGGGCAAGCATTTAATTAAGAGGTTTGTTTGGATTTTTTTAGAACTTAAGTTCTACTTAAACATCAAATTCAGGTCAGGGATGTTACCACAGAGTCAAACAGACTGAATTCCTTGTTAAACAAAGCTTACAAAGCCAGCTGTGAGCACTCCTTTTCCTGGGTAAACCTGCCCCAAGCACACCACTTCATCCAGGCAGACTGAGTGCACGCCTGTGGGAATAATTTCTGAGAAAACCAACATGGCTACTGCAGATGTGCTGCATTTCCAGATAACTTTTGACAAGATCCCTGGAAAACCATCAAGGAGAATCAGTAGTCATAAAACAAGGGCGAAGTTCAGAGACCATGAAATTGAGTAAGCAGTTGCAAATTGTGTTGTAAATGGATGTTTCAGATGAGAGAGGATTAATAGCAGGTTGCTGGGGGGATTACTGTTGGGCAGAATAATTACTAACCTTCTGGTTCATTTGAGCAAGTGCCCAGGGGATTTTTCGCTTGATTGGTAGCATCCGATGTACTTACATTTGTGTGCATTTCGTTTGTGGGATCTGCCACCAGCTGTGACCCATAAGGGCAGAGGCACCTTAGGAGATGTTTTGAGTTTGTGGTCATAGGATAGAATTGTCTGTTCCTTCCTTTTGCTACTGGAGAGCTTTTGAGCTATAGGAGTGTCTTGTGAGGCTGCCTTGAGGGCAACACCTGGTTGCCAGTGGTATCTGTAAAGCAAATGGCTTTGTTTGATGTTGTAAGTATAAAGTCAAGCCACTGTGGTGCTGTGGTATTACTGTTCAGGAGCCATTCTGTCATGCATGTTTTAAAGGGGAAGATGGAAAAAATTGGGAAAAGGTCTGGAAAAAATGCTTTGGCACGGAAAATTTTAATTATTGAGTTTATATGATCAAAGAGAAGCCTGAGAGGTGAGTTCATAAGCGTGTGTAAGAAATAGAAATTAACAGGCATAGCAAGAACAAGTGCCTTGTAGCAAAAGCCATTCATGTTCAGGAGAATGAAGATGCAGGAATGTTTCTTTGGGTGAAATTAATCATTAGAACTAACTGTCATGAGAAGTGATGAATTCATCTCATCAAAGATGAGGCAAAGCCAGCCTACTGGTACCTGGTTAATTGGGTGAAATACAGAAATCTGTCATAAATAAGAGGAGGGAGGATATACTCTGATCCTGCCTTGCCATAAAATCTCTGGTTCTGTGAACTTTGTGGACTCAATTGTGCTTATTTAGAATTGTGCACCTAGCTGTGGTGAATTGAAGGAAGACAGAGGCAAGGCTTAGAAAGCCAAAAGCAAGAAATATGGTTAAAGAACAGTTATAATGAGAGATATTAATGTGTTATGTCACCCAGAAGTGAGAGGATGAGAAGGGACTTCATTTAACCTGCTTAAAGTCACCAAAAGGCTTGTAAACCTGCCAGCAGTAAGACTGCAATACAAGGAATCATGGGCTGACATTAATGTTGAGTTTGTTAAGATCCATTTCACACAGCTAAGGCAGCCTGGGAAATCCACTTTCTGCAGGAGGCCAAATGTGCCAATGCATTTTGGAAGGGCTGGGTAATTTTATATAATTATGGCAACAACAGTACAGGTTCTCATGCAAAGGACAGGATGATAGAGTAGTGTACAGGGGGATAAACAGATGTCTACACAGCCCATCAAGCAATGCCCCCCACACAGACAACTCTGAAGAATGGCTGAAAAGCACCGTGGGCCACTTTACCATTTTGCCCTTTTCTGATCCACCAAAAAATGATTCCTGACAGTCACAATAGTTCTGAGTGAATGGAAGACCTTATTTAGCATGACAAATCCTGTCATTTTAAGAGGCAGAATGGTGGATGAAGGCAGCTATTCTGCCTCCATCTGAAATTGCTTTTTTTTTACCATGGGGCTGAGTGTTTCTTTTTCCAAATTTACAGCCAGCCTGTACCAGGTTACTTTGGTGCTGACCAAACTCTGGACTTCATGCTGCAAGCACAGACTGGAGATGGGAGCAAAAAGGTAAAACAGGTGAAGGCAGGGAGGGCAGTGGCAGCACAGGAGTGGGGTAGGCTGGGTAAAAAGCAACAAACATTCTCTGGTCCTTGCTTTTCCCCTCTCTTTGGCCGGCACTCCTCAGGGTGTGGCCACAGGCATGAAAGGGAATAGCACAGGCCATGCCTCTGCAAGGGAGCTCTGCAGACCCATGCCTTGGCATCCATTAATGCTCAGTCTCTCCCTGCCTTGAGGTGGTGGTGATAGATGGCAAATCTGGCCTCCCTGTTTGGAACCAGGAACTTCCATGGCAGAGGCAACAACTTGATGCACTCTCAGTCATGACTTTGGACAAGAAGTCTGTTTTTCTCTTCTGGGCTGATGAAACCAAGCCTGTGTTACGAAGTATGGTGAGCATGCATCTTTTCTTCAGTTTTAGGTTTCTCTGTGGAGCATGTGCGGTCTCTGTCTCTTATTCCTTTTATCATTGAACTTGAACCTAATATATGAGAAGGCTGTCAGGGACATCTCTTTGACATTCTGACTTCTCTGACCCTCAACACAGGAATTTTCATGTGCAAATTCTTCATTGTCAAGCTTTGTTGACAGAAATTTTGCATCTACAAACCCCAAAATTTGTGAATTTCATTTTTTCATGCAGCACTGAGGAGTTGTAACTTCAGATTTGTTCCCAGCCTAGAGTGCTCCTTCTGTCAATGCAGGCACACATTTTGGCATTGAGAGTCAAACTTCCAGACTGTAGCTTTGCCCAGCTACAGTCAAAGTAGCTGCATATGACAGATCTAGATTGCAACCTTATCAAAGAGAAATTGTGGAGCAAATTCTGTTTTAGGGAAAAAATGGTTTCAGGATTTAATCTTTGTAAAACCACAGGTTTTCTTTCTTTGGTCCATGTCAAAACAACCCAGTGTCAGAAAACTTTATTTTTTTGACAAAGCTGGACTCCCCTTTGTTAATAGTTGTTATGTTTTTGTGTCTTTCTTTGCAACAGCAGCCTGGTCCCAGACCTGAGCGCCCAGGGCTGCACCACCTCTATCTCCTCCATCCTGTTTTTCCTACAGTCCTTCTGGACCTCACTAATGCAACAGACAAAGTCATTGCTTCAGCAGGTGAGTACAAATGGAGGAGAAACTACCTAGACTAGAAATATGGGGAGAGAAGTAGCTGTGAGAAACAGTGGGCTGCAGTTGTGCCTTTAAAGGGAGCACCTAAGGTCCACCACACATAGCATGGCAACGGGAAATAAGATTCATCTTCCTTCTGAAGGAGCATCCTGTCCACCCCCTACTTTGCAAATAAAAGACCCACAAAGTTTCTTATATGTTTAAGCAATGGCAGGTTTAATGTATGTTCTACACCAGAGTTGTTGTGATTTTCATGGAGCTATTTTGAATTTAATGCTGTGCATAAAAAATCCCTCTGTGACTTTTCTCTGTTACCTCAGATCCACTTCTGCTTTTGTTGGTCATCTCCCGCTTTTTGGGATAGGAGCTGTTCTACTTCTTCTTCCTTTTTGTAAGGGGGAATCAAAATATATGTGTGTTTTCAGGGAAAAGCAGATCTGGATTTAACATCTATACAAGACTGTACAGTCTCTTGCTCTTTCTAAAGTCATTCAGCAAATAACCAGCCTCTTGTGCATGGGAGTGTGGGATAAAAGTTCATCCAGCACTAAGAGAAGTAGGCCAGGAAGCATAGAAAAACTGCTGCATAGTAATAACATCTAATTGGACTTGAATCAAAAATACAGTTCAGGCAAGAACAAATAGAATACTGTTGTTACAGGATTTTTTTTAGAAACTAGGATTTCTGAGGTCTGTACAGATCATTCTGCAGTGACTGGAGTCACCTGACTTGCCAGTGCTTTACAAATTTCCAGTTTTATAGAGGTAAAAAATAGCTACTAACAGGTGTGGGAAGGAGATCTGAGAGTGAACTGTGTTCTTGAAACATGCTCATATCCTGTGTCAAGCCCAAAAACATAACCTGGAACCAAACCATTCCATTTCTGATCTATATTTCAGTTTCTATCCATGGAAAAATATTAAAATAATATTCCCTTATCAACTAAGGTACATGGAATTGTGAAGTCAGACTGAATATGCTATCAGTCTCGTGGATATTTTGATTGAGTAAGGGCTATAACATTTCTTTTGGAAGAACCAAAATAATTTCCTCCTCACCACTGTTTTCTTGCCCTTTTCTGATGGACCAGTTGGAATTAATGACCTCCAAAAGGATGCATTTCACATCACTGTGACAACAACTGCAACCTCTGAGAAGCAGCCAGGATTTCTGTCGGTCAGCAAGCTGGGCCTGAAGTGGGCCATGATGAGCCAGGGCCGAATGGTGTGGTTAAAGGACAGCAGGACTCCAAAAATCAGCCGTGGAGAAGTGAGGCGATTTCTGGCCCGGATGAAATTTGCTGACTTTCCTCAGAAGGTGAGATTGTGCAGGAATCCCTCATGAAATCCAGGCCTTTGAAAACAGCTGGTTTCTTCCCTACAGACACAGTTAAGGTGCTCTTTGGGTTGGAAGGGGACTGGTGGGATGCAAAATGACTGTTTGCAAGATGACTGGCTGCCCCTTTGGGCATAAGATGGATACAGATTGTGATGCAAAGATGTACTTAGGCAGTTGAGCACAGCACAGGATCTTAGAAAGAAGCAGGGATGATGATCATTAGAGACTGAGAGACTTGCAGAAGGATCAGAGAGGTGGGACTGAGATCACTTGTTTTGACATGGGCAAGCAAGGGTCCTCCATATAGTGGTGCCCAGGTTCTGTTGCTGACTTTACTTCTCCAGACTGGATGATAATCGATTTTGGCTTTAATGTTTGTTTGCCTTTCCTTCTTCAGCTCTAGCCTGGTGGTTCCTCAGATGTTGGTTGGACCTGTGGCCTGTACTGGGAATATAGGAAGCTGCTCTGTGTATCTTCAGGAAAATGGCTGTATAGAGGGAATGGGGTCTAAAAGCACTTCCCCTTTCTTCAGCTGTCTGGGGAATGCTGCTGAAGGCAGGTTTGTCCTAGGCAGACCTGTTCTGTACCAGAGAAACCTTACTCAGCAACTCCCTCTCTGTATGCTGTTCTTGCATGCTTCCTTCCAGGTAACACAGAAATGTGAATTTAGAGGTTATATACATATATATATAAAATCAGGCTTTATATATATATGTGTTAATTTATACAACGTATGTATATTTTTTGTATGTTTAATTTATGAATGAGATTTAGGACACACCTTTTTATGTCCAGATAGTGTTCCCAAGCAGTCTAACAAGCTCTGTGCCTGGAGTGAGCCATGATGAGTCAAGGCAAGTGGTGTGGCTAAAGGACACCCTTAATCTTTTTATTTTTGGAGAGAAGCCTCTAGCTCCTGCAGGTTTAGTCTTATCTACGACTTCTCCTGTGCTCTCAGCTCTCTTGTCCATACTGTTGCCAGACTCACAAACAAGCTAGTTCTCTGGCTGAATTACCTGATCCAGAGAAGGATGGTCTCCACAGCATCTGCCAGCCCCTTGCACTTGTGTGTTTCTTTCCCAGTTCCAAGTTCAGGACACCAAGTTCAGGCATATGTGGGTGATGTAGAAGCGAAAGGTTCACAGCTAATTTCTCTCCATCCTTAAGGTTTGTATGAACCCACATTGTCACTGTAACATCACACTGCAGTCCAATGGGCAGAATCTCTCTTTGCCAATGTATGACAGCCCCCTTGGGATAGGAGGTCCAGCAGATCCCAAATGTCACTGTAAAGGTCACTCAGTCTTGTCACAGAAAAGCTGATTCTTACGCTGCTGCTCCAGGGTTTAGAGGTTCAGAGACAGAACTAGAAAGCTTTTCTGTGCATTTTAACCCTATCCTGAGCTCAATATTGCAATTCCCTTGCCAGACCAGCCCTGTGTGCAGCTCCAGGAGGAGCAAGCTACCCCTGGGACACATTTGTTCACAGTGTGTTGGGTGTGTCCCACTCTGTCCCAGAGTGTGCCATTATTCTCTGTTGCATTTGAGCAGCATCTGTATGAATTTTCTTGTAGTAGAAAAGACCATATAAAAGTGAAACAAGTTGGTGCCCCGGTAGTTCCCCACCAGTATTTTAGGGCAACAATATAGGAACTCCTTTCCTAGTATGCCATTCTAAGCCTGGCTTTGACATTAAACAGAGCCAGGCTGAGATGAGGATTGCAAAGGACTTTTCTGTCTAGCACGTGCCCTTCCAGCCTCCCCACATTTCCCCATGAGTTATGAGGTGATAGCAGACTTTGACCCTCCTTTCAGATGGGCACATTAGCCATGGGTTTGCTCTGCTGGGCCCTTGAACCTCTCTTTGCTGTATCACCCTTTCCATCATCCCACATTTCTATATAAAGCTTCCAGGATAGCCCTTCAGGTTTAGCTGCAGCCCCAAGGCTGGTCTTTGGGCCCTGATCTCCTAATGTTAGAGCTGTGAACAGTTTGTATATGTTTAATGGTATTTTTGTGTAAATAGCTTTGTATATATTAGCACAACTGTAGCAATGGCTCTAGGCCTGGCATTTTCCTGCACACAGGGTTTAGTGTTTATAATAGAGCTAGTGTCAGTTAACAGAGCTGCAGAATAGGACTGAAAGTGTGAGGACCAGTAACATATGAGGGATTAAACAGGAGTGCTTCTTCCCTCCTGTGCAGCCACCACCTTGCTGGGAAAGGTGAATCGGCTGTTACCTAAGTAGTTACTTCTGAGATTCTTCCTGAGAGAACTGACATTCAAGAGCAGTGATGTTAGCTCCTCCTTAATGTGAATTCACCCTGCCCCCACCCCCACTGTGAATAAAGAGTCTGTCTGTATATTGTTGGAAAAATGTATTTGAACTGCAGTGAAACAAAATAAATACTGTGTACAGCATCATGTGTCATGTGAACCAGTGTTTCACCTTTGAGAGATGAGCTTGCTTGGGGTTTTGATTCAGCGGTTGTTTGCAATATTTTTACAATGGACAAAAAGGAACAGATGAATAGAAGTAACATAAAAAGCAAAAGTCCTGCCAAATTCTTAATGGTTACGAAGAAACAGTAAAAAGAGGCAGACAGCAAAGTACCTCAGAATGGGAGATTTCTGGGCAAAAAGCAAGAAGGGAACATGTGGGAGTCATTACAGATAGGAAGGAGGAGGAGATGTCTGAAAGCTATCCCCTATTCCTACTGCAGCAGGACATTTAATCTGGGGGCAGGGAGAAGAGTTTGGGCCTGGAAATTAAGAATAAGCAGGGTGTTCAGAGAGGGTGACAGCTGATCAATATGAACACTGATGGCCTTCACCATAGCACTGAAATGGAGGTGCTGATGGAAGGTCAGTGTGACACCACCCAGCAGTGCAGTTTGCCATCTGGATGGTGCTGACTGTCTGTTCCCCAGTGCAATACTGGATCAGGACATCTGACTCAACTCTGAAAGTGCTTGGAGACAGCTGGCACCAGCATGTCCCTCCAGTTTCACCCTTGTCAGAAGAGGGCACCCATCACATTGTATATGACCAGGGAGGACCCCCAAACTTCTGCTCTAGTTGCCCTGACCCAGTGCCTGCCTCCTCACTCCCTGTAGAGCCTGGAAGAGCTCCCCAAAACCTGCTAACAGTGGTGCCAATGCTTGGTTCAGAGCTCTTGTTCCTCCCAAACCTCACTGCTCTGTCCCTGTACACTCATCCCTAACAGCGATCCTCCCCGATTGTCTGGCCCAAGACTTCATCCAGGTCCAGCTCTGGTTCCCTCTGCAGTATTTTCTGCTGCAGATCAGTGTAGAAGTCGACTCCCTCAGAGACTGAATGGAAGACCTTGCCTTTGGGCTCATAGTAGCTGCTTATTTGCTGTATGAAGCACTGGTGGTGCTGAGGGTGATCCTTGAGGGTCCCATCGTATCCCTTGATGTGGTTCCTTTTGAACTCCAGTATCGTCTTGGTGTAGGTATTGAGAGTGGTGACAGCAGAGGCCATGCAGCAGGTGAAGGAGGCCCAGGCCATGCTGCCAGAGACACACAGAAGAAGCACATGCTGTGAAAAGCCATGTAGGGTAAGGAACACCATGACACACATCAATTCTTCGTGATTTGCCAGGCAGAATCTACTGGGCACAGACGTGTACTAGAGTGACTAAGGCTCATAGCATTACAGTTCTTCAGTTATCCCACCACAAGATTCTTCTTAAATCAGTGGGATAAATATTGGTCATCCCCATGACAGGGACAGGAGTGACACAGGGAAAAGGGCAGCAGGAACATCTGTAACTCGTCAGAGCAAGGGAGCACAGCTTGGAAGCAAGTTCTGTATTGCTGGACTCTCAGTGTCTTACTGTGCATGAGGCTTGTCTACCTGAGCATAACCAAATTGTCAGCCTGGCATTTCATCTCCATGGGTGGCACAGGGGCACTGGAGTGTTTGAGAATCAATGTGGTCAATCATCAATACAGCATTGAAATTGAACCTGCACTTTCCATGGGCACCTGCAAGGCTCACCCAACTGTTTCTCAGGTCAGGTATGTCATGTCCACTGTGCTTGGCTGCTTTATCCTTTAGAGAAAGGCACACTGAGCCACCTGCTTTTCACAGCTCCTCTTCCTGGCTCACAAGTGACCCTGTGGTGTACTGCCTGCTTTCCCTCCTTCCTGTACGTAGTACCTTCTTAAGATGGCCTTGGCCTCCAGTGCAGCTGCCATTATATGGCTGGGCCAGCACTGCAGAAGATGGTGTGGCTGCTGGTTGGGGGCTGAGCTCTGCCCACATCTCTAGGCTTGGTGTTGGTGTTGCAGGAACAGGCCCTTTGGCCCAACACTGGTTAGTGAAGATGCTGAGCCAGCATGCAACTTGTTAAAGCTGCAGAAAAACAAGGTGTGTTTGAGAGCATCATTACAAGTGTGACACTGGCCTCTGCACACAGGGAAGAGTTGAGACCAAACAGGGCAAACCAGCAGAGGGGCAAGCCTAATGAGTCAGCAAGGCTGAAGGCAATTCAGTTCAGGTGTGACCCCATTGTTTTCCCACTCCTTTGGTAACCATTCATTTAAGTAGCTCAGCCACCATTTATTAAAACAGGGTGAGGCAAAGACCGCAGATTAATGGTAAGAGAACCTTGGTACACCTGTAATTGGACACACAGAAGGTCAGGAAAGGAGGAGGAAGCGGGTGGCATGGCTGAAGCTCTAAAGGCTGGGGGTGAAGATGGCCTCAGAGCTCACGTACTAGAATGCCCAGCCATAGTCCCATGTGTGCGGCCTCCAGTCCTCCGGTCCCAGATTAACTGTTGCCTGGAAGACTTGAGTGTACATCATGTGTGCCACCATCCCAAGGAGACCTGGACACAAAGGACAAAGCAAAGAAGTTACAGCAGGAGCCAGAGCAGCATACTTCAGCCTCGAGTGGAAAAGCAGGCTCTCCAGTGCTGAGATTCCAAGACTACAGTAATACACTTACCTGACAGCACTGAGGAGACAGCAGCAAAGGCATTGAGCTTCATCCCACACACAGGATTGCCAGTGTGCAGAATTTCCACCATCAGGAGGATGAAGCTGATGAGCAGCAAGCTGATGTACAGCATCTCTGATCCCAGTGACAGCCACAGGATTCCTGCCAGGAATACAGGATGCAACCATGTTCAAGGAAGAGTACTCCCCTCTCAACCCAATCCTGAAAGGATGTCCTTTGGATAGAAGGGAACAAAGGAAAACAGCAAAAACCCGAAAGCAATCTCCCCAGCCTGTGAGCAAGGGATCAATGGGTGCTGTAGGGGACAGAGTGCATGTCACAGAGGATGGCCTGGCTCCTCTAGCATGGCAGAGCTGAGGAGATCTAAAATGGCCTCTGTAAACAAGCCAGCACTATTCATAAACAGCAAGGAGGAAAGCAAGGGGAAAAAGACAGGGAAACTGTTGACTGTTAGCATAAAATATAATGGTCATAGATTGGCCATGAACACATCCAAACTCTAATCACAACAAAACCAAACAACTTTTAACCTGGGACTCAACTATTTAAGAACTATATGGTGCATCCATGACTGTCTGGGACATGGCCTCTGGAACTCAGGAAGCCTCTTGCACCCCTGTATTTCTCACTGAAACCTCAATTAAAATGAAAGTATGTTCCTTGGGGTTGATATCCAGCCAGGGCAGTAACACTGACCACCCACCCTGCTCCTTGAACAAAGTGCAGGTACTTCCAGGCTGGGATTTTGAGTGGGATCTAAGTGATACCAGAGTCCACAGCTGAGCTCAGTTCTACAGCTGTGCAGCAAGAACTGAAGGAGGATGAAGAAAGGCACTCTGTAATGCTGGGCTGTGGAAAAGCACAGGATCCACTGAGGAAGAAACATTAATCTGACAAATGAAGCAGCACTGTGGACACTACTGTTAGCAACTATTAATGGCTGTAGAGGAGATATTCAGCTGGGGAAAAGGAGTGTGAAGAAAACCCTCATTAATGTGGCACTGACTTGAATACTCAACATCATTAGTGCCATAGAGTCAACCAGCTCTTTAGCAGAAATAGATGAGCTGCATTCCCTGTTTAAAGGAGCTGGCTTGCTTGCTGCAGCACCATCAAGGAGAATATTTCATTAAAGGTCAGACTGTCAAAAGTATTCTGGAGGTTGCAGGAACCACACATACACAGAGACCTCTGCATCATTTTGCTTGTGAGTCCAAGCTTCCCAGTGATGATGTGTAATTTGGTCTTGTAATGTTGCCTGTGTACTGTGGAGCTGCTCTGCACACACCCAGCTCAGCCAGCCCATCCCACAGTCAGCAGTCACACCCCCTTGTGCAGTGCTAGCCTGGCCATACAATGGCACCTGCACTGGTCATGTTGAGATTATTATACTTTGTGCAGGAAAGGGTGAAAGTGGTGCTTGCAAATCCCCAGCATTTATTACGCCCTTGTTTTCAGGGTTTGAGTGCTGTGACAGGCTTTGCACCCCAGGCCTTTCCCTTCATATGTGAACATCTTCTGAAATGACTTGTCTCCAGCCTCCATCTCAGGGAATAGTTAGCAAGCCCACACCAATTGAAAAGCCTTCATTAAGTAGAACCTCCGTAGCATATGTACACTTACATCAAACTGTACTGAAGCTGTCCACAGCGTGACTTGAAACATGTGAGAATGACAGCAGGGGTGATCTCTTCTACCCAAATGTAGTTTTGTATTTAATGAGGCAGGGACTTCACCTTGAAAGCATCATTTTCAGATGTCCTGTTCATTTACCGCAAAGTAAGAGGTGATTCAGCTTCCAGATTAATGGTACTAGGCCCCAAAACTGAAGCACTGAGTTAACATGTAGCCTGTGTAGGAGGGGCTGCCCTGAGGCTGCATCCATCCTCTTCCCCTTTACTACAGCAAGATGACAACTCCAGACCTGGCAACTCACTACATGAGAGAAATCCCACCTCATACTGGAGGGAATCTGAGGTTTCCAGCACTGACTTCACAAATGGCAGTGGTTTATGCAAACATCTGGGAGGAAATCTTTGCTCTTTTAGCAACCACAAGGACAGGATTTCTTACCTGGCTCTTTGGGGACCCACCCTGCTGTCCTCATACAGGCAAAATACTGCAGGTTCCCTGTCCCTAGGAGGCACACTGTACAGCTACAGTAAAATAGAGGGATGTGCTCTTACCTCTTTCTGCTGGTGGTGAAAGCTCAATAAAGCTGCGGCATTTCTCTTCTGAAATACAAAACCAAAGCTTTGAGTTTATAAAACAATGCAGGGAACACAGGGGAAAAGAAAATCTCTTCATCTCACTCTCTTTTCAGTGCATACATCCATTCATCCCTGAATCTACCCATCAGACCTTCTCACCTCTGGTCTTTTTCTATCTTTCCCGACCTTCACTGAGGCAAAGGATGGGAAGGCAGCATTTTCCTGCAAAACTAGAAATTACCTTTTCAGAAAAAAAAAGCTTCAGCAATTTGTAAATCTTTCTAGTCTCTGTTGAATATAAAAATCTGTTGCTACTCATTCACAACATTACTGATGATCAGGTTTATTAAGGGTGTAGCTTGTAAGAGACTGCAGATCCATCACTTCTGCTGAATTCCCATACACCCTAATCTCAGAAGAGCATTTCTAGCACTGCTTCTCAAAGAAGAAAGCAAAAACAGAACTTCCCAAGTGAAATACTTGGTGACAGAGATGCAAGTCCTCCTTCTGTGGCAGAGACTCATACAGAAATATGGTCCTTGGTCCTCAAATTTTAGACATGCTATTTCAACAAATTGTGTTAATATTTGCTTTGGCAAACTAGTGTCTCAGCTGAGGGTCCATCATTACTATCTGTAAGCCTCTGTCCCTGCATACTGCATTGCTGCATTTGAGGGTCCTCTCCTCCACTTGGCACAGTATTTTCTCCCTGACTTTTCCGCTTCATGTAAGAATCTAATTTTCTTAATTTCTATCCCCAGTTCTAATCTTTCCAAATCTCCTGTGCTACTTCTGTCATCCACAGCCCTCAGGATGCTACCCAGTTTAGTGCCATCTGCGATTCTCATTAACTTGCAATTTGCTACTTCACCTAGAACTTTAATGAGGATATTCAGTAATGGCTCATCTAAACTGATCCTGCGATTAGCCTGAAAATGAAATCCTTTCTCCGGCTCAACTCAAACTCCTTTTGTTCAGAGTAGTCCCTTCTTTGTTGTTTTTATTGTCTATGAAGTTGCTTCAAAGATGCACAGTAGTGGGAGGAAGATTTACAGGGAGCAGGAGACTGAGACTGACTGTGCTTCTATCCCGTGCTCTCTCCCGAGTTCTGCTGTGATCCAGATGTTACATACTTTCTCTGTTCCTTCAGGCACTGGGGTTATTCCAGGACTGCCCAGTGAACAGAAAAGTTGTTCAGAGAAATCAGTTGAGGGATGTAGTTTCACTCCCACAAGCATCATGGAAACACAACCCAACCCAAACCAGTCATAAATAAACACATCTCCTTCCACAGCCCTTCTGGAAATGCTCATAACAAAAAGCAGCCCACTTGTGAGGACATGAGAGTTTCAAGCACATTCCCTTCTGCTCCAACCCCTCCTTCTGTCTGCTTTTCTTCACCAGCTATTTATTTTCAAACTGACAGAAACAGAGATGAAAAATACTATACTGGAAGGATGGTTTGGTTAAAGAAGGTGAGATGTTTGCGCTTGGGCAGAGCTGAAGGGAGGGTGGTGGGCTCAGGGGAATGGCCCTGATGAAAGTGACTTCCATCACTCTATTTTTAGATACAAATCTCTGTGTTGGCCACCTTCTGGGTTAGTTCTGATCCTTGAGGTGTGTGCCAGGCAGTAGTGGGCATCTGAGCACTGCAGAGCACCCACCTGTGCTGGCGTGGCACAGGTTTCAGCAGAAGGACTTGAGCAGGTCTGGGCAGGAACACGTCAAGGGTGAAGGGAAGCACTAAAGGGTTCTAGTGCACGTTCCACAGTCAGTCCCTGGCACTTCAGGATTTACAGTGCCAGTCCCACATGTTCAAAAATCACTAATGAAACCTGTCACAATATCACAAAAACTAAAAACAATTACAATATTGCAGCTCTAATCCTTAGGTTAATTTACCTCCTAGCTTTAGTTCCTTTGGGTTCAGATCCTTCAGGTTTTCTCTGTATCTATAAGGTAGAAATTCCCTTTCTCTGTTTTATTTATTTGTGGGTTTTTTTAAGAAAAGCCCAGTCTCTTTTTAATAATGCAAAACTACTCAGTTGGATGATTTAAGAATACCAACTATTGTAGTCCTCACAGTGATAGCTAAAAATTATCATCTGCATAAAATCACTGTACTTAGATTTCTGAGGGGACATCACAAATTTGCCCTGAAGAGCATGAAGTAAGCTGTGAATAGGAATGGAGATACAGGGAAAGGGAAAGGAGGCTCATGGAAATTCCCATCAGGATGGACAGTGCTATCATAAAGTCACTGCCACCACCACCATCACTTGCACTTCACAGGCCCTATTCCTGACCAAAGGGCACACCAGAGACAGCCACTCTCCACTTCCCTGCTCTGTGAAGGACAGAAATTCCAGTGAAGGACAGAAATACATTGACCACACCAGTGCACAGAGCTGATACCATCTAGGAAAAGGAAGAATACTTTTCTCCCACGTGTTCTCAGCCTTCCACCTTTCAGCTTCAAACTTCTGTGGAGTAAATACAAGGCAATAAGTTGTGGCTGCCTGAGCAAAACACTACCTGGCCCTTCCATGCTCTCTTCACAGGAAAGCCACATCCCTGTGTGGAAGTATCTGAAGGCAAAGCGGTCATCCCCAGTCTCCCAGCTGTAGTGCACCGTGTCCTCAGAGGAAACATTGCTCGTGTCTGCATCGGATGGCATGGGCACACCCACACACTGGGAGGCTTTGCTCTTCCCACACAAAGGCTTGGGTACTTTCTGGGTCCCGGTGCACCAGTAGCTGCCCAGCAAGGCTGTGGTGGAGAGGGTGAGAGCCAGCAGGTTGAGGATGACAGCCAGGAAAGTGCGGCGCAACGGCAGTCCCTTCAGCAGCTCCATCTGCAACACACAAATGGGAGACACCATCACACCGGCCACTTGTCCCACACAGCCTCAGGAATCCCACCCTCTCCCAGCATGCAGCTGTGGGCAGGGGTTGTGAGCACTCTGACCTCCCCACTACACCCCAACAGCTCACCCAGCATGGAACAACCATTCCCTGAAAGCCAGGGCAGTGGACCTGGTCAGCTTCAACCATATTCAGCAAAGCATTCTGAATATCTGTACTGGGGAAGAGAGGGTGACAGCAGGGCTGAGTGCATTGAGGTGTCTGAGCACATGAGCAAAACGAAAGGAACATCACATTCATCCATCTCAGAGATGACAGGGAGAAACTGTTAACCAACTTCCCTCAATACCATGTGTTGCCTTTACATGAAATACAAATGCTCTCTCCAATCAAATGAGAAATCTTGCTGCCAAGTGTCCCAAAACAGTTTTTCAAGCAGCTCATTACTGTACCTAGGGAGGCAGAGAGTATAGTGATTTCTCAGTGGGAAAAGGCAGGAAGATGTTCCCAAATCGCTGAAGGTCACACATCAAAGCCATGACTGGCTCAGAGGGAACACCCAGCTATCCAGACCTGGTATCTTAAGTACAAGCCACGGAGCAGCACCTTCCACCTGAGCTCTCATCTGCACATCAGAAATTTGGTAGGATGGTGGGATGGCAGCGTCTTTGCTTTCACATAAAGTGCCAAAGGTTTTTTCCCTGTAAGGGTGAATGTTGCCGCAAACATTCTTAGTGATTTCATCTCATCATTTAAAGAAATTCAGAAACCAATTTGTGAACCAGGGACTTTCTCGCTCAGAGGGAAGATGAAGACTTTAGGGTTCCTGCAAAACCCTGCACTGACTCCTGAGAGCCCCAAAATATCACGCCATAGATTGATTAGATGTCATCTACCCACACATCAACTTTCATGTAATCAATGCATGTCTCTTCCCACGTGGCACTCCCTATGTTTGGCACAACTTCATCCAGCTACTCCTACCCTTTCCTATTTATGACTCTGAAAATCTATTTACCCAAGAATAGATTCAGTTTGTACAGACCCTGCCTGCTGCGGGTCCTCTTCACTTAACTTTGGCTGACTCACCCAACACTGAACATGTGAGAGAGACCATTCTGTGGACATCACTATAAATAAACAATACAGACCCAGCTTTTCATTGTCTGTGACTGCACCACACATAAACCAATTAGAACCAATTTTTTCTGCTACCCAGCAAGCTTGGAAACATGGTTAACAAAGACAGCGCAGAAGCTCCTCTTGAAAAGCAGGACCTTATTAGCATCTCATCACACTGAGAAAGCAGTGCCTGACCCTGAAAACCCTCATTGAAAGCAAGAAAATACTCAGCTCCTGAAATTTTCCTGTGTTGTTTCATACTCTGGCTTCTTTGTCTCTTCAGCAGGACATTTCTTTCTGCACCCTGGAGATGGTAACCTCTTAGTTATAACTAACATGAAAGCCATAACTAATGGCTTTCATGATTTGAAGGCATGTTGAATATTACCATTTTCACAGAGAAGACACCTCTTAGGAAGAGTTCCTGGCTAAGATTAGTGGCAAACGTCTCACTAAAAGTTTTTTTGGTGGAAAATTTGGCTTATGACTGAAAAGGAAATTGCAGACAAAATTGCTCTTCTCAAAACCACAGTTTTTCACCTGAAAATTGAAACCTTCAGCACACAAAGTTTTTCAGTTTTTCATCAATGCTTAATTATAAGATTTTCTGTCATCAGGTTTTGGGTTGCTAATGCTTTTATTTAACAAAAAAATTGCACTCACAATATTTACAAAAATCATCTTTCTAATTTAAATCTTCAGTAGTGGGAAAAATATTCTCTCCAGTTGATTTATGACAGTAGTTGAAAGGCCGTATAATTTCAGGAAAAGTGTTAAGAAAAAGACTTAAAAAGTACAAGAAACAAATGAGTCAGAAGTAGGAAGTGGATCAAGGATGCAGAAGACATATGGAATGAGAAGCAAATCTGAACTGCTTCCTGAAAACATTGTTAGAAAAGCTTCCCTTCACAAAAACCAAACACTCACTGATAGTAACCAACCATAATGTCTAGATAGCCCCAAAAAGGAATGATATTTCAATTTACCTTAGCAGCAAGTCCTTGAAGTCCTGTTAATTTGGATGAGCAGCACAGAAGTGGGACTCACGCTTTGTCTGCTGTTTTGCTCATCTCTATATCCCCCAAGAAACCCAAATGCTGCAAAATCCTTCCTCCTTTGTCTGGTCCCCTCCTCCTTCTCCTCGCCAGTGATTATTAAATGCTATCCTTCTGATCAGCAGCTGTTTTGTGGAAAATGGTCATTTTGTAATCCACAATGCAATCACAGCACAGCTGTTCTGGGAGATTATATGGGAAGCGATTGGTGCGGCGGGTTGGGATTAAGTGCAGAAGAGTGACCTGTATTAACTGAGTAGAAAGTTTCTCTAAAACACTGAAAGATTCCAGCCATCCCCATGTGGTAGCTATCTGGGGGCTTGTATGGTGGAAGATGGCAGCTTGGGCCAATGCTACAGGGGAGAAGTGACCTTAGCTGGGAAACTGCCAGCACCCTTGGCATCAGGTCACCCCTTGCACTGTGCCCTGTCTCAGCGGAATGGCAAAGACCAAAAGCATCCCAGGATATCTTCCTGGCCACAGCCAAGAGTTGCAGAAAGGGCAGAATAAAATAAATGGGGAAAGTTTATGCATCTGCTCTGAGGACTGAGGATTTCAGTGCCTGAAGAGATACCAATACAGTGCTCCCCATGGGCACTGGAAATTTTGATGCCAAAAGGAGCCCCTTAGCAGAAAAGCTGCTGAGTGGCAGACTGACACCATGGCATCCAAACACTACCACAAAGGAGGTGTTTGAAACAGCAGCTAGTCAAGCCAATAGCCAAAGCTTAGGAGAATGAGGTAGATTGTCAGTGTCACTTGTAGTGGCAGCCTTTACCAAAATGTGAAGGTCACTGGGAATCCCAGCTGGTTCACATTGGATGAATTTGGGAACTTAGTAAGGAGATACAGAGATTCACATTGACACAAAGTCCCCTCTGAGCTCTTGTCCTGAAAGTTTAAAGGCTCTCAAAATAACTGTGTGGTATCAAACCCATGAAAAGTAAGAATGTCATCGTGTCTCATGAGAAAGGACTAGAAGCCATGGAGCAGAGTTGCACCGAATCAAACTGCAAGGGAGGAGAACATCAGGGAGGGGAGCATCCCAAAGGAAGACACGTCCTGTCTTCCTCACAAGCGCTTTGCCCAATGCCAAGTGGGTGAAGCTCGTACCGCCACTGGGAGGGAAGGAGGCAGATTCCCTGCATGCTGCTCTGCCAAGGCCGAGGACAGCAGTGGCGCATCCATTGTCATGCCCCGTGTCCAACAGGGAGCGCGGAGGCTGGAGCAGCGCAGGGATAGCTCCGGGTGACGGCACAGCCTGTGACAGCCCCGCACAGCACGGGCAGCAGGCGGAGGAGGTCACGGGCAGCACATGGGCTGAGCCATGCCGGCCTCCTGACCCTCCCTGCCCTGAGCAGAACGGGCAGGAGCTCTGCGGTTATTTTAATCCAGTCGCTGCATAAACTCCTCTAATGTAGATAAGCGTTTCTAAGACGGACTAACTGAAAGCAATGCTGAATGTCCCTGTGCTCCATGGACCGCCTGCAGGTTTTTGATTAATAAAAAGGTTCTGTTTGAAACAGATGTACTTAATTTCCTGGACTAGGAAGAACAACAGCTGATGCCATTTAAAAGGAGAGTGGTTTTTTGCTTTCTTTTTTGCAGTCTGTCCACATCTGGACACCTTAAATTTAACTTCTAAATGTTCCGTTAAAAAAAAAAAAAAGAAAAAAACCCTGGTTTATGAGCTCAAGAATAAATAAAGTCCATCTCTACTGATAACTCTTAAACACCTCCCTAATTTTAAGCTTGGTTAGAGTATCATTAAAATCCAAGATTCTTTGTCAGTTTCTAAAGCTGAGTTCATGGCATATATATTGATGAAATTAAACTGAATTGGTTTAATATGAATAAGAATTCATGTTGGGAAATAAATTGATCAGAAATATGCTATGGTTTAAAAAATATGCCCATAGCAGATTTAGTATTCTGAATAATGGCAGATATTTATCCTTCCAGAAGATGGCAATCTTTCTCTAGTCTTCTTTTTGGGACTCTGCTGTTCACATGTATGCTGGGGGAAAGCAACACCGAAGTATAGACTGCTATTCCTTCCCTTGAAATTCCTCCCCCCATCCCCTTATTTTTTTTTCAACATTTTTATGAACACAAACTCTTTACCTTGACTCTGAAATGGGGCGTGGATCTGTCCCTTGGAATTATCTGAGTATGGGAACACTTGAAATCACTGGGAAAAGAAAAAAAAGAGGAATGATTGCAGGAGCTTGGCTTTTGCCCACCTTCTGCCCTGCATGAAACTATTCTTTCCAACACTTTTCACAATATTTTGTCAAGTATCACATTAAATTTTCCCAGATTATTGCACCCAACTCATAGAACACCAACACCAGAGCATGTTTCCTGATGTTCAACAAACTCCCCTTTGCAAACTTATGGGGATTTTATCTGGTTTTGGTTTGGATTTGGGTTGGTTGGTTGGTTGTTTTGCTTTTAAATTTTCTATATTAACCTCACCTCAATCAGACCTATTATAGACAGGAAAATCAACTGTATCTGTCTTTCACCCTGCTGTGCCTTCAGTTTTCTCCTCTTTGTATCTGATATTTCCCACCATCATTTGGCTTGGCTGGAGTTTTTGCATGCCTCTTTCTCTTTGAACTCAGCAGCAGCCAGTCCCTGGTGACTCGTTTAAAATTCGCCCATTGAAGTGAATGCCCATAGCAGTTGATTTCCTGTGCAATCAGCCAAATGCTTGACTTATAGAAACAAAACAAGGAAACAAAATGCAAAAACCCCCAAAATCGTCGCACAGCACCACTGTGGAGATTGCCAACTCTAAAGAAGCCTGGGCGTTGACAAGTGATGCATTTTTATCCTGGCTCTATCCCTGGCTTGGGTGTATCTTGCCCCAAAGCGACAAATTCAACTCCCAGGGATGTTGGTGGAAAAGAAGGTCAAGGAGACCTTGCCAGATAGGGCCCAAAATTTGCAGTATTTAACTGGTGGGTCCCAAGAGGCACAGGCCTCCCCACAGCCCCCCATGCTGTGATGCTCCAGGGATATCAGGGACCATTTGCCATCCTGGCATTGGCTCTTCAGCTGACCTGGAGAGGAAGGGAGAGGAGGAAGGGTGGCTATTTACACCCATGGAGTCGCTCTGTGAAAACTGGACAAAGGCAGGCTCATACTCACCCCTCATTCCACACATTCCTCGCACATGACACTTCCCACCGCTCCTGCTTTTGCCGTTTTTACAGGAAGATCACTCGGAGCCGCAGTCCCCTCCCTTACCGCCGCGCAGAAAGCAGGATGTCTCCCGAGTGACAGGGACATGGAGAGAGCCAGACTTCTCAAACCCAGTGACAGACTGCAAATGCCAGATTTCTCCCTGAGCTCTGAATAATTCCACTCAGATTGTAACCTTTATTTAGCTGTTTGCATGATGCATTAACTCTTGCTCTGAAAATGACCTCACCAGGCATATTTTTTTCTAGTCTAAGCACATTTAAAGGTGAATTCTGTTTCTAAGATGATCAGCTTACATTGCTAGACACTGAGACCGTGGCATAAACAAAGATTGAACTGGACTAAGTAAATGCATCTTAAAGATGGACAAACCAGTCAGTCAGTTTGGACCTAACTACTTTTTTTTTCCCCCTTCTTTTTTTTCTCAAAACAAGTCTTAGTTGGCTGGATTTTTTTTCCTAACGTTTATGGTTGTCAGACACTCAAAAACCACACAGAAAGCAGACATGAAAAGGAAAAAAAATCAGATGCAGCAACAAAGACTTTGGGGACTCACTAGGGATTCTAGGTGTCTCAATTTCTGGATAGGAAATATAAGACTATATATTATATATAAGGCTAGGTGGTTGCTTTTCACAGAGTACTTAAACTCCAGGATGTGTTCACCAGAGCACACAGAAAAAAAAAATAGTATTTACGTAATTTAGCTAACCATAAACTGTAAACAGACAAGAGAACCTCAAATTTACACATAGATCTATAAGGATATTAAAGAGGTGCCAGTTCAGAAAAGGGTCTGTACAAAACTTCAAGCAGACAAATGCTTACCTTAGCCACTGCTCACTATTCCCATCTGCTCTTCTGAGGCATCCAGTGAAATACTACAAGGTGATCGTGGATTCACCCCCATGTCTTTCTGTCTGACTGAACATGTAGCAGCCAAGAAATTCCATGAGATCTGAGCAGACGCTTTGAAATGCACCAAGTCTGTCATTTTATTGATGGTTTAATTCTTTCTGAGCTCGCTAAATCATCACAGCACATTATATCAGCCACTAGATTGGCAGGGCGTCCACTTCTGCAGAATGAGCCTTTGTAATTTGGTAGTCCCCTCTATGAAAATTGCTGCTACTTTTAAATCTACACTGACAAGATCTCAGTCTGTTACTACTCAGAATCACAAACACTCATACTCAATGACTACCACAGACTCCTGGGGCTTTTTATCATCAAGGGGAACCATTGCAACCAGATAGTCTCCTCTCAGATGTAACAGAACCCAAATAACTTCAGATAATCACCTCTAGTGATACACAGAACTCCCACCAGAGCCATAGCACATATTTTATACAACTATCCGGTATTGACTGTTCAGCAGAATATGATGGAGAGCCCATCACATCCTTAGAAAAGTTATTCCAATGATTAATTAATCTCATTCTTAAAATTTTACTCTTGCTCTGTAAACAGAGTCTGCTTTAGTTTTCCAACCTGACCAGGCTGCTCCAACACAAAAATAAATACCCAGTGAAGTGATTTCCTAAAAATGTTATTGTAAGAGTCACAAATCAATGTGTTTCATTAGAGGCACACAATGTGATCTAACCAGCTGGCTGGTGGCCCAAATTCCTAGTTCTGTACTTGGCTCTGACACATCATTTTCCCCTCCCATCGGCCAAGTCATTAGTGGTGCGTTTACACTGCAGTCAAAGCAGTGGCAGTGATGGGGAGTAAACATTCAGTGCTTGTTTTAATTGGGTGTTGCTAGGAATCTCACTCCAGCAGCAGGGAGCACAATGCAGGGTACAAACCTAAGTCCAGGAACAGAGCAAGCTGTGCTAAGCTCCACATAGCCATGGCTGGATTGATAGTTCAAAACAGCCCTCGTTTCCACACACTGTAAAGTTGGGTCCTTGGAGTCATTCCTACAGATGCGAATCTACAGCACAGGGGATCCTTGTTGATACTGCAATCAGCACAAGGACAGTGGGAGACATTCTGTTTTGGTAATGAAAAAATTTGAGGATCTAAAATTAATCTGTGCAGAGAGTACTTCACACAGATGCAGGTGATCTTGGAGTCAAGGATATTTTTAATATGTTTTAAAGCAAAAAAAAAAAAAATCATTTGAAACAATACTGTTAAACCACTTTAAACCACTTTGCACTTTGGTTTCACTCATGGAAATGAGAAGGCTAAAGCAATTGTTCTTTGCTTCAATTTATCTTCTTCCCCATTTCACCATGGGGAATCAGAATAAGCAGAGTTAGAGGAAGCCTCCAAAGATTATTTAATCAATCCATCTGCATCACAATGACCTTAGCACCCTGAAAAACTTCAAGCCTACTGCTAAAATTCTTTTGCGAGGGAGATACCACTCCATCCTGGAATACAGTCCTTTGTAATATCTTATTTTTCCAATCAAATCACAATGTAAACCAGAAACCTTTTCCATTTCTGCAAAATCCCATGGTGTCCATTCCACATCTGATTTATTTATTCACAGGGATTGTCCTCTCAAGGCCATTGGAGCTACATAGTTCATTAAGGTTCTACTCACATGCTGGTATTTGAGGAACCAGTGCCTCAAACAAAGCATCTAAGCTAGCAGGAAAGGTTTGGAAATCTAAAAGAGTGAGTAAGACAGAGAGTTAGCTTTTTTAAGGCAAGGCGTGGGAGGTGTTTTCGTTCTTTAGCTATTAAAAACTCCTTGCTTTGACAAGAAAAAAAAAAGGGGGGAGGAAGAGAAAACTGGGAGGGGAAGGATTAATGAATAAAGAGGCAGCATGGCAAGCAATGCAGTAAGCATGGTGGCCAGAAGGCACGAGTGAGTTTCTCAGGCTGGGTTCACTGACAGAGCAAGGGTGCTAGCAAGCACAGATCAGAGGGGTCACGGTCTAATATGCTGTCTGAAGAGAAAAATGAGACCAGCTTTCCTTACAGGGCTGAGCAGAGGGGTTTTGTTACAGTGGGTACTTTCAAAACAATCATGCTAGATATTACAATTGCACCTTTTATCTTTCTGGATATCCTGATAATTATCCAGGATTGAGGGCATCTCCTTTTTTCCTCAGATTTGGTGAGGGTTTGGGATTCCTTTCCATTCCTTCATGGCATTTTGGAGCTGTGGCTTCACAGACAGTCCTGCAGTCAAACCCACTCTCCACGGCTGCGCACGCTGTGGTGGGCAGCACGCTGAAGCCACCTGTGCACCAGGGAGCAGGCAGGTCAGCACAGGGCAGCAGTGACACCAGTGTGGGGCCCTGGCCCCGTGCCTTGGAGGCCCAGTGGGAGCAGGGAGTGCCAGGATCAGATGGTGTCCCTGCCATGGGCATGGCGTGGATGCAGCACGTGTATGCTGTACCAGGGGAGTTTCGGGGCACCCAGGCTTCCCTACAAGTCCTGAGGGAAAGGAGTGCCCCAGTGGTTAAAAACAAAAACACCAAATATTTTGGAGACAGCCAGCAGAGAAATTGGGCGTCTTTTCTTCTGTGTTTTTTTTTGTTTTGTTTTGTTTTGATTGCCTTTCTTTGGGTTAGGCTTTTGTTTTGTTTTGTTTTGTCTCTCCTCCCCTCTCCACACCTCCCTGTTTCCTCATAGCCAGGATTCTGCATGCCCAGGTGACCCCAGCTCCATGCAAGGGCCAAGGACATCAGTTCCCAAGGGTGACCCAGCCATGGAAAGGAGGGGCCAGGCACAGTGACAGCACCCTGGCCCAAGGGAGGCCAGAACAAGGTGACCCTGCAGACACTGCCAGGGGCCTTTGTGCATGTGCATTACAACCTGGGTCTTAAACCATATGCTATTTTTCCATCAGGCTCACAGTTTAAAAAAAAAAAAAAAGATAAACAACAGTCCTTCCTAACTCCCATTATTTTTTTCCGAGCAGGCCCAAGCTGCAATATCTCAAAAACCCATTACTTAGCCAACTTTTCAGGGGCCTTTGCCACGGATGACAAAAGATCTGTTTCTGACAGAAAAAGTGTGATTTATTTTAATGCAAGACATTGCTCAAAATGTGGTTTGTTGGGGTCTTTTTTAAAGAAAAAGTAATTAGGATTTTTTAAATGTGGATAAAACAGAGTATTCCCCTGCCAGCCTTGTTCTCAAGAAATAGCAAAGTGGTCATGACTGAAATTAAAAACAAAACAAAAAAAGAGCCCTATAAAACTACTGAAGCAGACATGAGCTAGATGATGTTGGTTTCAAGTCTGGCAAAGGCAAAAGCAGCCAAGGCCAGACCTTGTGATGGAGTGTGTCAAGTGACTCTTACAAGAAAGAGGCAACACGACCAGCAATGTCTGCTGTGCTCTGTGCACCCATTAACATGCTAATCCCAATGTTAGTCTCTTCCAGGGAGCCAAGGACCATTATTGCTGAGCTTTACAACTAAGCATTAAGCATTGTGGCTAAACAGCTTGACTGAACAAGAATTATTTGCCATCATCTGAACGAGGTAAGCATTAAGGCAGGAGAACCCAGCTAGCATGTTACCACAGGCAGAACTTGAAGAAATTAGGTCAGGCAGAAGGGAAAGAAGACTTCAGAAACCTCTTCCAAACAGTGAAAAGTAGTCCTCTGTGGTACAGCTTCTCATGGGAAGCAAAGGATGCAGGCTGGATAATGCACTGGAAAATGTACTGCAGGCAAGAATCTTGCAGGAATTGGGCTAGGCTAGAATGTAAAATAATGGACTGGATGAGCTAGCAAGATTTTCCAATCTCTAATTTCCACGGTTAAAAAAATTGCCACAGTTAGCATTGCTTGAAATTCCTTCTCATGAGTTACAGAATCTCTGAGTGAGGCAGAATATGAGGCTGGAGCAAGAGAGGTGGGTGTGTTTCCTGGATGACACAAAGGAGGAAAAAAAAGAAGTCTTTAGCCTGGAATAGGCTATGAAACTAGGAAACTGGCTGGAGAGCAAAGGAGGGAACACAGCCCGGAGGGACTGCTCCCACCAGGCTGAAACATGAGTCAGATACACTGAGGACACCACGGGTCAGTGGTAAAGAGGGTGGCTCTGAGGGAGCAGTGGCACTGTCTCAGCATGCTGCCATCACTCACGGTCAGTCCTCATCTCTGGGTAAGAAGTGGGAAGGCTCAGCTCCTGCTCTCTGCATGACTCTCCAATATTAGTTTCCACCAGCAGAGTTTCCAATTATCAGAACATTTTGATTAGGGCCTTCTCTCCCACTCTCCTTGTCTTTAAAACACAAATTTTCTGTTTTGCTTTAGTTTGAACTCAGATTTTAGAGGGCTGGATTAAAACAAGGGATAGACGAGCTGGTCTTTCACTCCAATCCAGTGCTGGAAAATAAATATCCTCAATTACTCCCATCAGTCATGAAGCCTCACACACAGCTTGACCCTGCAATCCTGACTTTCAACATCCCTAGCATTTCAGTCCATGACTGGATGCAGTCACAGGTCAGGCACACCCCTTCCAAAGCAGGTGACTGGCCTGTGCTAGGGCCCTTCACCAGGGCTGCTAAATCTGTGTTGCAATCCTGAGGGTGCCCTTGGGCTCTGCTAAGGGACACCTGAAGTCCAGCCTTATTGAGCATTTCCCAATCAGCCCTAGGAGAGTTCAGTCAATCCTACTGTACCACATTTATTATTTCAGCCTTGGAACGCCTCCAGGGCTAACACAGCAGACCAGGAAAGCAGCTCCCTCTGCAATCATCATGCTCCAGGTTTGGTACAAAGGTGACGTGGGAAGTACAATATTGCTACGATTCCAAATGAAACCATTCCTGAGCTTACTGGTGTTTCTCTCCACCCACAGTCTGTTACAGACCTTAAATGTGTGCTTCATGGCTTTGTTGGAGCAGATCTGCTGTTCCCCTCTCTTCATAGATTAAAAAGCATTTTTTAATTATTAAATGAAAATTAAAATCTATAGTGAACTTCCCCACAGACCTTCTTAGCCATTTTTACAGCTGGCTTAAACTCTGCACTGAAGATCTAGAGACTGTTGTTTCAAAAGCTCTTTTGAGGTCCTCAAGAAGCTTTGAGATCCTCTAGCGCAGAAGAGCTACTGATGTCTTTTCATTGTTGCTAAAGAAAAAACCTGTGGGTCGCAGATCAAATCTGGTAAGGTACAGGTTGTCCCAGACAGCACCAATTGCTGCCTTGGGGATGTGTTCAGGAAGGCGTAGGCAGGGGTGTCAGAGGAGACATACATCCAATCTGGCTTTGTTTACTGTATTTCCTAATGGGAAGATGCCTGTGCTATTCCTTCTCTACCTTCCCAGGCATTCCCTGGTGCCCTGACTCAGACACCCAGCTCACTAGCCCATAACCAAAACGTACAGGCAGGGAAAGTGACCTGATGTCTGCAGGATCTTAGCCAGATTATTCCACCACTGCTTGGAAAATAGCCATGGCTTGGGATGTCTGTGTCCACCCCCAAAAAGCTTCTCTCTCTTTTTCTGAGCCCAGGGCCTCTCTAAGCTCCTGGGTTATGTGTGGGTGCTCAGACTTCCCACAGAAGAGAGCAGCAGGGAATGCAGGGAGTGCCACTTCAATCTCCTATCCCAGAGGCAGATTTAATCGAGTGCTTCCCACAGAGCTTAGGGCTCCTAGCAGTGATGAAGGAGACTGAGTCTCTTCACAGTCCTTTGGAGGTTCTCACAGAGGCTTTCCCTGTAGTGGTCACACCTTTCAGGGACACAGGGGCATCAGCTGGACACAGCAGATACCTGCTCTGACCCTGTGCACAGCATTCACCCTTGGGTTTTTTCCTGCCCACATTGCAGCCATGGTTTCTCTTAAATCTCTGTCTTTTTAGGGTAACATCCAAGCTGGGCTGAAAAACTTAAATTGATAAGGAATTTACTATCCCTAAACTGTCCCAGTAGCTAACCAACCTCTCAGTTTGGAGTGCACACCCTATTTCTAGATGCTCTTTGCTGCCAGCCAGCGAGGTGACTTCTCTATTGGCAACCCAAGCAGTCCAAGGCATGCACAAGCCCTGACAGGCAATTTCCCATGTTGTTCACATGCTTTGTGGCAAGTTCTGGCGTGTGGCAGCCAGTGCTCTCCGAACAGCAGGAGGGTTCTCTCCCAACAGCAGGGCTGACTCTGGCAGCTTGGCTCAGGGCACCGTTCCTAACAGATTATTTAAGGGGCAAGGCTAACTTCTTTGGGGGAGAAGAAGTTTTATTCAAATGAATGCTGTGCCACTTGCCCTCAGGTTCAGAGCACCAACCCTGGATCACTTTATTTACCAGTGTAGGTGTAACCTAGATTTCAACCTTTTCTTGCAGCACTGTTTACTATTAGAAATCTATCTCTCAAGTGAAATATTTGTGGACTTCGATTAAGTCAATTCCGAACTTTCTTTTACATAAACTACATTTTGAGTCCTTTCCAGTTTTTAGCATCCTTTGAGAAATTCAAACAGGGAAACAGAAGCCAGTACTCCAGCATGATCTCACCAGCCAGGCCTGATCTGCAGGCTCTTCCCAGCTTGCTTTCTCCTTAGGAGCACAAGTCTCCTCCTGTCCTCACCCGTGTACCTCATCTCCAGGGTCAGGGATCCTACAGATTTGTGCCAACTGGAGAATACACTAATCTTGTCCCTGATATGAGCTCTCAGGGGATCAGACTTTAGAGGGTGCCAAGTTATACTTCCACTGCTCAGCTTGGACATAGAAGTTAGTGGGACTGAAAAAATGAAAATGTTGTCCCACTCACTACTCCCCTCATACACTTCAGAGTGATGTCTTTCCTAATCTGTTGAGGTTTTTAGCCTGGAGACTACTTATTTTGATTCCCATATCCTCTATAGTGGCCCTGTGAGACAGGATACTGTCTCCAATCTCCCTGTCACATCCCAACACACACTTTGCTATAAGAAGGTATCCATAGCATTTTGTTGTTTAAATGCACTGAAGAGATCCAACAGTGCAGTTTGAGCTGACCTTACTGTTGTCATCCTACTCCCTGTCATTTATGTGATACACAAACATGGCAGAAATTAAATTTTCCTGATAAATGAGTCCAGGAGATGATAAAAGATGACATCCATGGGAACTCATCTAGAAGAATTTGCAGTAAGAGGATCTCCCCTGGCAGGTACTTTCTGAGGTCTAATCACCAACACGCTTTCCAGCCGTGCAGCAGGAGTGCTGTTGGTTATTTGCCTCTAGCCCTGCCTCCACAAGAACACTTCTGCATCACACCCACTGACTCCTACACGCCATGGTCCTGTTCATTCCATCCCAACACAAAAATAGCTCCTGCTCAGTCTCTTTCCCTCTGTGACCGCAGCAGGGCTCCGTCACCTCTGTTCACAGGGCCGCCGGTCACGCCAAGGCAGGGAGCCACTGCAGGGTGCTACAGGTGAGGGGAGCACGTAGACAGTGTCACCCTGTCACTACACAGCTCCCATTGACTCAGGGACACACTGATGCAAGCTTTGTGCTGTTGCAAAACAAATACTACGGAGTTTCAGGCTCAGCAGCCCGCAGGTGTGACACAGCTGTCACCGTGCCTCAGCACAAGTGTCACTGCCTTGCTAGGCAACCATCACAACACGGCAATGGCCTGCCAATGTACCACGGGAAGGTCACAAGGCTGAGTCCTGAACCTGCAGCAGCAAACTCCATGGCTTTTTTGTTGAGCTCTCCGTGGTCAGGTAGCCCAGGAGACAGAAATTATCTCCATCAACCAATATTTGTATTAGTAATAAAAAAGAAAAGAAAGCTGCTTGCAAAGCAGCCTGCTTTGCAAGCACAAGTACAATTTGCAGCTGTGAGCCTAATTTCCCAGCCATCAGAATGTATTTTTCTCTATATGCCCATTTTCTCCCCAAGGCAAATACTTCACTAACCAAATTATGGGCAAAGTTTTAGGGGCTATGTTCAGCCCTCTTGGAAAATACACACTTAGCATACTGGAAGCTTACTGTCCTTATTGTCAGTACAAAGACTTCCCCCTGAAGTTCTGCCCCTGACTGGTAACCTCTGCTGGGGCACTTGAAGGGACAACTTTGCCTTCAGCAGAGAGCAAGGTGGCATTAAGTTCTGAGCACTAGATAAAGCCAGGAAAGCAGGAGTCTCATTGTGCTAACCCTTATCTCCAGAAACACCTTTGACATGCATAATGTTTGTTCGAGGTGATTACCTGGGTGGAGAGGTTATTGTTGCATAAATTATTTACTTTTAAAACCACAGTTATTTGCCTCCACCCTTCTCACCACTGCCCTGTGTACCCCACTCCTAACACACCTTAGCATTTGGGAGCCCTGGGAAGAATTAGGAGGACAGCTGTGCTGGGGTGCACCTGGCTAGAGACAGATGTCCACTGGGACCAGTCATTTGCACAAAAGAGCAAAAACAGTCACCTACAAATGAAGGGAAGTAAGACCAAGCCTGGTAGCAAGGCATCAATTCCTTTGCTTTTGCCTTTCCCTGTCTCTGCCACATCAGAGGCCAGGGTGAGTTTCAGTTATTCAACAGCACTTGAGGACACGGTTTAGTGGTGAACATGGTGGTGGTGCTAGCTGGACAGTTGGACCTGGTGATCTTAGAGGTCTTCTCCAACTTTAACCATTCTGTGATTCTGTGACATAAACACAGTCTAGCAAGCCTCATGCACAACAGGGATGTGCTCCCTCCCATCCCTGCAGGTGAGAAGTATATACAGCTTTCTTCTTCTAATGCTCTGTGCATCTGAAACTCTCAGTACCATTCCTTAACAGCTGCCTGAAGGGAGCAAGCAGTAGAATTGAATGGAAGGGGTTTGAATATACCCATGACACAGCTGCACTGATAAGAAACACCTTAGAGTGCAGAGGAGAGATGGAAAATCAGCACTGGGTTACTGGGTAGAAGGAAGGTCACTGGAAACACTTCCCTGAGGTCACTGGCGACACTCACCTTGGTTTTTTGTGGTGCAGGATTACACCCATAGTCTTAATCCCAGACAAAGCAAGTTAATTTCCTGGCCTGCAGTATGTCCTGCTGTGTCCACTCTAGCACTGGAGATCAGAACCAATAGGCTTCCATTACTGGGTTTCCCTTGGGATGCTACTCCATGCACCAACAAAAGTCAGTCCTGATAATCAACTAAAAATTTCCTTTCTTTCCATTGCACCAGTTACTTTCTTCTAGATCTTCTCCCTTAAGCAGCATATTCCACTTGCCTCTGTCCTTCCAAGACAAAGTTTCATCACCGTGTATGCAAACCCAGGTCTTCAGCAGAACTGCCTGACCAGCCCTGCCCTGCCTTGGTTCACCACCCTGTCAAAAGGAAGCACAGCGCTTGCAATGCTGGGAGCAAGACTCAGATTTTCAGAATTATTAAGGCATCTCAATCCCAGAGCAGTCTGTGGGAGCTGCAATGACCATGTCCAATTGCCCCAGCAGGCAAAGAGGATACAGTCCCAGTGGGACAGGACTGGTCACCTCCAGAAGCAGGTCTTGCTGCTTCTGTGACAGCATTGATCACCAGAAACAGAATAACCACGGTACAAAGGTCGTTGTCACATGTACAGAAATACTCCCCAAAGCACCAAAACTGAAGAGAATAATGAAAATAAAATGGTTTTCTTTCAGGCCAATGATTGCAGTCTGAAATAGGGACACAGATCTCTGTGATAGCCATGCTAGTGATGACTACTGCCTTTCAACATCACCTGGATTTCCAAGGGCAGTGGTGATGATTACATTTCTGAGCAGCATCTGGCACGCTGGGGCCTGGCTTCTCAGCATTGCCATAGAGCAGATAACAGTAATCATCATTAGTAATAATATGGTTTGGTTTGCTTCCTCAGACCGTTAGAATAAGTTGTCAGTAAGAGTAATGAGCATTGTGCTTGCCTTTCATGCCAGTGCAAATTTAATTCCAGTCCTACAAAGGTATTCACCTGGCTCTATGAGGATATAGAGACGCTAGCTCTAGGCACAAGCAGCCATATTCCCCAAAATGTCTATTCCACATGCTCTGTCTCACTAAAAGAACAATTCAAGATTGAGAAAAGAAAAAAAACATTCACTTATACCCCAGAGCTATTAACCCCTTGTTCCTTCAGCAGGCTTACCAGGGAAACAGTCACAATATGTGAGTCAAACTGAGGCAGCTCATAGGCTGAATATGGCCCAGATATGTGCAGACCATTAAATTACATTATATTTGTGGGGCAGCCTGGAAAGATAAATTGAGTCAGACAAGTACCTATAAAATCTGTCATGGTTTAAGCCACTCTTGTTCAGTGGTTTATTGCTATCCTCTGAGCCATGACACACGAGCTGAACAGTGCCTGTAGTGGTATGACGTGAAACAGAGCAGCATAAATCACATCCTGAAATAGTTAACTTATCAAAAGGTGAATGGATGCCTTTAGCCTCTCTGGGACTGAGGACTAGAAAACTGAGACAGATCTATTATAATATATTCTTCCAGCTCTTGAGTGCATGTACATACACAATACATCTATTCTTTTCAGAATAGGGCTCACTTACTTTAAGAGTAAGAATTCAACAACCAGCCACAAATGGTTCCCAAAATATACTAACATAGAAGAATACAGCCTCTCTAGTCTGTTCAGATTTACAATACAAGAAGGAGCATCAAGGCAGGTGTTTCCAGGCAAGGAAGCAAGCAGTACTTTGGTGTGGTGCCAGAAGTTCAGGTAGTTGGACCCATTCAGGTCCCAGAGATCCAATGCAGGGTGAAACACCTGAGGCTATTGGTGAAAACCAGTGAACTCCCACAGGAAAGACACAGGGAGCTGCTGGCCATTCTCAAGATGTAAAAACAGACAGACTCCCATTGGGGAACAAACAGGACACCCCCCTCACTTTTTTTTTTTTTTTTTTTAAATTACTTCAGTGAAAGGACACACCTTCGTCCTCTGTGCCAGGCCTTAAATTCCAGACCACCAGTTCAATGATCTTTGTCCTATTAGTCATGGCAGGGGCATTTACGACAATGATGAGTGTGGCTGTCAGCATTGTAAAGCACTCCACCATGTAGTCACAGAAGAAAGCCTGGACAGGCTAAGCAAACCCAGCGATAACAAGTGTGTGTCTGTTCTGAGGTATTTCAAATTGAATTACAAATTATCCAACTTCCCGGCTAGCAGGGGTCAGATTACAGCAACTGACTCTAAGGAGGCAAGGAGGATTCAAGAAACATGAGGTTTATTCTTCAGTGGTGGAAGTCACCAAAGCCTGGGTGAACTGAACTGTCCTACAGACAAAATGCAGCCCACAGGCCACTGGCTGGACCACTTGGACAAAGTCAGTTGTGGATGTTGGAACTTATGCAATGTTTCAGACAACTCATTTTAACTGTTGCTGGGTACATTTAACACCTTAGAAGAATAAAGCTCCCTTTCCTAATTGTTTCCAAAATCTGTATTTGGAGACTTTGAAACAAGGAAACCCCTAAACCCAAATAAAAATTCCCTTGTACTGAAGAAAGTCTTGAAGTCTGTCATTTGTAAAAGGATATCAGAGTCACTGGTTTCTTCACAGACTCCCCTCACAAAGCCTCTTTCTGCCATGTCTGCAGCAGAGTATTTAGACAGAAGGCTGCATGGATTGGATTTCAAAGCAAGGAAGGTCAGATGAGATCTTCCAGCTGTGAATAGCCTCCAGATGTGGGCTTTTCTTCTCCAGTCCAGAGGGAGAGGATGAAAATGCCTTTCATTAGTCTCATAAAATTAAATGGAAAAACATTGTCTACTGAGGAGGCTGGGCAGCAGAGAAGGTGGAGTCAGAAACTGGGCAGAACGGAATAGGAAAAAAAAGCAGGACCACAGTTGAAATAGTTCAGGATGTGTATCATCCTAAAAGCTGTATTCTCTGAGGAGGGATTGGTCTTTAAACAATATGGCAGGCATCAGCAATTGAGGCATTTGGAATGGAAAAGGCCAAATAAACCAAAACATAGCTTTGTTTGCAGAGAGAATATTCGTTCCTTCCCCAGAGCTGTGACAGGATCATAAACTGTGAAACACCTCCATGGAGGCTGTGTCTGACTGAGACAGCTTCTGGGTGAAACCGTGCTAAGCCACAAACAACATGCTTCTCTTACCAGCACCCCACAGTCCTGGACTTGTATCTAGCTATCTTTTCTTCTGCAAAGATTGTCTATGGACAGCTTATGCCTCCTCTCAGCTTATTCATGCAAAATCATTCTCCTTAATTGAAATTTGTCTCCAAGCAATGAATCTGTGCAAGCTGGAAAGGCCAATATCCCTGGGGACAAGTTTTACTCTCAGTTATTTCTGCAAATGTACTACTCCCAACTGCAAATACACAGAATCCAAATTTAATTGCTGATGCAAAATGTGGTATTTCCTGCTTGGACAGGTGTAACTGTTTAGATCAGACAGCCAGAGCACATTTACTCCAAGGGAAGACTAAGTCTCTTCTATCTTCTAAATGTCTAAGGAAATCTATGAAGGAAATCTAAGGGAAGTAAAGCTAACAGGGAAAACAATGCTCTCCTCTTTTTAAAAAGGTTACCACAATCTTTGCTTACTTGCACTCAAAAGTCCCTATTTCTGGATTATAGCATGTCCTTAGCCCACTAGTGCAAAGATCATTAGGAATGTCCTTAAGAGATGTCAGCTCCTCATCTGGAAGTTTGCTCTCTTTTCCAGCTCATCAGTTCAATTTCCACTTCTGCAATATGTCACCAGTGGTCAGATTACAATATGGGAATTACTGTAGAACGAAAACCCCAAAAATAGCTTTACTAGAAATATAAGATGACCTGTGCCAGCCCAGACTGAAGAAGCAGTATCTCTTCTCTTGCAGTCACCTCACTTAGGAAAGAAGTGTAAGAAACAGAGGAAATACAAACTGTGCATCCCAGCCTGCCTTCTCAGCTCCCATCAGCCTGTGGTTTAGGACACTTCTGATGCAGAGGTAACATCTGTGCTGCTGCATTGACACTCTCCAAAGGAAATACGCTGCACAGATGTGCCCAACGCCTTCATGGATTGTCTTCCACCAACAGTCTGTGGCAGAGTTCCATTATTCCTTGATGCCTACGTGGAAAAGTCCATAGCTTGTTTATTTTAAACCTGTTGCCTAACCAGTTTATCAGGTGCCATTAGTTTTTGTGATATGGAACTGCATGAATGTTAGTTCTTTGTTGACATTCTCCATACCATTTGTGATTCCCTTTCAGGCATCTCTTCTTCGAGATTAGCAATCTGTGTTTACCCAGAAACTTCTCCTACTTCTGATCATTGTTGATGTCTTCTCTTCTCTTACTAGTGTTTCTTTATGCTCTTCAGTGTAGCAACCAGAAGCACTCACAATTTTCAGACTTTCAGCAGACCAAGAAGTACACAGAAGTACAATCATGTTCTTTGTTTCTTCTGTACTCATTCCTTACATTTCTTTTTGGTTTTTTGACCTCAACAGAGCCCTGAGAGACTGTTTTCAGCAGCCTCTCTGCAATGGATCCAAGAATTTCTTTCTCTGCTGGTAGGAGCTGTCTTAGAGACATTCAATATATCTGTACAGCCAGACTGTTTTCTTCCTAGTGGAATTCCCTTGCATTAGCCACCACTGAACTTTGTCTACCAGGGAGAGCCTAGGCACTCACTGCCAGGAGATTTTCTGCAACCCTTTGCAGCTGGCTGTATGTCGCCTCTCTGGGATAACTGTGGGATTCAAGTAAACTCGCTGCTCGTGTTCCTGTCCAGACTATTACAAGTGTGTTGAATAACACTAGTGCTACCACAGAGCCCTGTGAGGTCCTTCTGATGAGCTCTTTGTCGAGACTGACTATTTGAAGTGCTCAGGTTGGTGCTTGTTTTCTTACTTACGATCCCATTTACAGAGCTCTCCACGGCCAGGGCCTGCCTCTGAGACTGGTCCAGTGCAAACGAGAGCCTGGCACCAGCCCTTACAGATGCAGGGTGCTCAGACAGCAGGTATGTGAGGCCACTCTGTGATAACTACACCTAGTTGCTTTAATGGCATGGTCCTTAAATAAAAAAAAATCCGGGGATGCAAGAAACTGAACCCAGATGCTGCTGACGTCTGTGTCACTGAGTTTCAGGGTATCTGAGGGCTGCATAGGAAAACTAGGATTACTGCACATGGAAGGTTGAGACTGTTCACACTGGTGGAGGATCTGCACCATTCCCCTGCAACTGCTCACCTCCATCTAGCAAGAGCAGGATGACTGAGACACAGATCAGTGGGCCAAGTGTGAGCACAGCACACCCCCCCTCTCCTCTGCCAAACCACAGGCTCAGCCAGGATGTGGCCCTGATTGCCTCCTCTGAAATACCTCAGCTCCTCAACATTCAGCCCCTCAGAATCCCCCAGTCAGGATTCCAAACTGCAGAATGTGCCTTCTGCTGCTGACTCTGCAGCTGCCAAAAACCTCACGGTCGTGTGCCCCACGGTTTCAGGTGCCACACTGTCTCCAAGGTGAGAGGGGCCACCTTGGGGAAAAGCAAATAGGAAAGTATCCCAGGCATGAGAATGCCTCTGTGGTTCTCAAGACAGGAATTTCTCTCACACCCATCCCCTCCCTCTATTCCTCTGCCTTGTGCAGTTGCTGAACCAGCAGCAGCAGCAGCGGGCAAGTTTAGTCACTCCAGCACCTGGGTATCGATTACACCTGAAGGTGGAAAGCAAGCAATCAAAAACAAGGTGCCAGCCTTGCCAGAGGATTCTCCTTCAGCTCCCAGTTTGGTCCTACTGCCAGTTCTCACCCTGCTGTACTTCAGCATCCCAGCTCTTCCCATGACAGGTGTTTATTCAGGCAGAGGCATTTCACTTTACGAGGCTTCAGGCTTCATGGAAGGCAGAGAATTTCCAGAGCTGCTTTTCCTTGCAGCATTGAGCAACCTAACACCACTGACAGCCAGAACAGGCAAAAAACAGAAGCTTCTTTGTGTCAGGGTCAAGCCCTCCCATTACTTGTTTCTGCCTGCTGACATTTCCCTAGATGGCAAAAGGATTTTTAAATTACAGTGACAAGCCGGCCTTTCTTGTATTAAGAACTCAGCATGCATGGTACGCAGCAAGCCACGGGCTGAGCAACAGCCTGCCTTCAGAGACTGCTCTCCTGGGAAGAAAACCTCCACAGATCTCTGATTCAGAGCCTCTCAGCTTGGCAACCCTCTCCAGGCATTTTGGGAGGGACACAGGGCATACCCAGTGATCCACACTGGCGAGCAGCATCAGCTGCTGCTGGCACAGAGTGCAGGGGAGAACCTCAGTGGCCACTTGTGTGACTACAGGGCAGGATTGCTTTCCAGCAAAGAGAAAGGCTGGAATTCATGTCTCCAACACAGCCACATATCCTGCTCCCCCAAAAGGGGACAGCAGAAACAACAATAAAACCCCTCTGAGAGATGGAGATGCACATCAGCTGCCAAAGACTTTGCAGCTTCCATTTGTCATTGCTGTTTCCATCCTGCTTTCACTCTGCAATCACTTATTTGGGTGGCTGTGGCATGCAGAGATCTCTCTTAACTTACCATACCACACTTCACCATGCCCACTCTTTGTCCCATGGCATGGATGGAGCCATGAAGGTGACAGCACTGGCCTGGAACAAGAGGGCAGGAGGCAGCACAAGGAACCCCCAGAGCTGTGCAGCCCAACGACGTTCATTGCCTGATCAGAGCTGGTCTGCCCTGCCACACTACTGCTCCTGACACATGATGAGGCCATCCTTGCTGTAACATTTGGAGACTTCAAAGGACATCCATACCTCCCTTCTCCTCCACCCTGAGCACTTCTCCTACAGACAAAAGGGTTCCGCAGACAGCAGATGGAGTTGGTGGTGATCTGGCAGGCATAGCTGTCCTGCAAGTGGTCCATGACTCAGAAGGGCCTCTTTCCCCACCATCATAGAAAACACTGTCATTTTAAGGACTATAACCAGCTATCAGAGCTGTAACACAAGTACCACACAGTAGTTCCTAACACGTGTCTCGCTGCCTCTTTAGCTACAACGACAGAAATAGGACACTGGAGCACCCTGTCAGCTGCCTGCACACTGCCTGCCCCAGCACACTCACAGCAGCACTGTGGCAGGATCAGACCCTGCCCTCAGGAGACTTTTGCCCTGTTCTTCTGGAACTGATGAAGATGATGGTGTCTCTTTTTTCTCTGTGCCTCACTTGACCCAAAAACCTCAGCATTCATACCAAACCTGTCCACCACAAAACTGTTGTTGCAGGTTTTTCATCCTGTGCCTCATTTAGCTCAGCTTGATTCCCTAGTCCAATTTTGATGAGTACTGTAAAGTAGACCCATTCTCTTGCATATCACAGGAGATGTAACATTTTTTCTCATTAAGGCAGTACCTACAGCTCTAGGGCAACACTTCAGCTTCAGTCCAAGGTTCAAAATCTGCATTTTTTCAGTTCATCTCCAAAAGTCTTTATTCTTCACCTGTGAGTACTCTTTACCTGTATCATGTCCTTTGCCTCAATTCACTAATTCTCACTTTTTGCCACATATCTCACAGGGATGGAGGTGTTCTAACACACCCATCAAATCCAAGCAATCACTTTGTGACAACTATCAAATACAAGCAATCATTTTGTGACCTTGAGATGTTTTGCTGAATTTTGTTCGCACTCACAAAACATCATCCTTAATAAGCACACTTGAAATCCAAAAGCCCAGGCTTTTACTACTGTGTGTTTTCTAATCACGCTCAGAGCCTGGCAATGTGGTGAGTGCTCCCTTTCTCTTGCTAGCTCATTTCCTCCCCCATATTCCCAGTACACAGCTGCACAGGGACATGACAACTCTGACTGTGACTGGTATGAAGCTTTCACAGACCATCCAGGCAATTCTTTAGTCCCACCGCACCGTTTGTGACTACACTAGAGAGAGATTCTTTGTCGTAGGATTTAAGCAAAATCTCTCAGAAATTAAAACATTTAGCTTTCACTGTCATTACCACTGGTAGGGCATATCTGGGGGTGAAATATGGCTGTGAGATCTGTGAATGTTGGAGGGACATCAACATCTGAAGAGCTCTAAATGACATGATCTGTGTTCTGTGCTATCACATTGCAAGCTCTTCTCCAGCTCTCTCTCTTCTGTTAAGTTCCTGTTAAGTTGCTTCCAGCTTTATTTCTCTTGCAAGCTCCAAAGGCTCACACCCTCTGAATAGCTAACTTTGAATTTATTTTCCCCCAGATAATAGGTCTGCATTTTTCCAGTTTGAATCTTGTGCTATTATTTCCTGCCCATATCCTGCCTCAAGCACGAGGGAGCCACACAAGCGGTGACTGTACATTACAAAAGCAGAAGGAATGGAGTCACGAAAATTTTTGTGTTTGAGAATGCATAAGGCACAGACAAGGAGCGGGTACACATGACGGGAAGCAAAGTATAATTTATTTTTCTTCTCAAAAGTCAGTCAAGAGCTGGCAAGAAGCAAAGGGGGCAGGGAGCAGGGAAAGAGAGCTTAGTTAAATGTTCGGTCTTTATGCTGTGGTGAGAGGTTTTCCCCCTCACAAATTCTCTCCTTACCACCAGTTTCTTGACACGGTGGCACTGCTTCAATCCCTGATTCACTAATCACAAAAACTGCCATGAAGTCAGTTCAAGTTGTTCTGTTCTGGCTCTGTCCTGCTGCAAATGCCCTCAGAAGCGGGCCCGCAGTGTGACACAAGTAGATGTTTCCTCTTTCAGAAGGGAACCATTGCTCTGCAGACACAGGAATCATTTCCGTCTCTCTCTCCCTCAGGGAATGAAGAAGCAAACCTAGAGATTTTCCCCTCCCTCTTCCATGCAGTGGCAACAGAAAGGAGAGAACTTCCCAGCCTCCTGCCAGCTGTCTGCACTTTCTTCAGGAACTTGGAGCTCAGAGGCGTTGTCCTTTCTGGCTGCATCACCCATGGTGTTCAGCCCTCTCTGTCCTGCCCTGACCTTGTCAATGTTTAGCTGTCTTTCCATCCTAGAGACACTTTGCTATTTTTTCTTCTTCTTCTTCTTCTTACTATGCATTGAGCTTAGTGCTTTCCCCCCTTCCATCAACCCTTCTCCTCAACAGGAGACCAGTATAGGTAACCACCAGGAATTCTTCCCTGAGCTTTTCTTTCCATTTAGTTGTGAAAGTGATCTGCCTGCTTGGTTTGTTAATATGCCAGGTCCCTTTCAGTCTCTGCCATCTATATTTCCAGGCTAACACTCTTCCTGCATATCTGTAGAGCCTGGGATGCTATAACATTATTTAAATAAAGGCATGCTGAGATTCAAAAAAGCAAGATACTGTGGAGAGTGAGAAGCAAGTACATAAGCCTTTATGTGCCTTCCAAACCTTACCTCTGGCTGCAAAAGGAGATTCTACAATATCTGCTCTAAGAAGAAACCCAGCAATCCTTGAGTGGAGCTAACGTGCATACAGCACATGGGAGCAGCAGATAAATAAAAACATGTCCTATTATCAAACCTCAACCACAGCACAAAGGGCACCCTGCCCTTGCCTTGGCCTCTTAACCAAGGTCCATTTCTATGGAAAATCAACACAGTTGCAGTCTAGGATGCAGGACAGTCAGGCAGCTAATTCACTTTGTTGTCACTGAATTAAAGAAGAACAGTAAGGCACTGTCAATTTATGCCATTTCTTGGTGCCTGTAGGATTTTTTTTCCTCTACTAATATGGTAAAACCTGTTGGTGTAGCAATCAGTACTGTGCAGTGCACACTACAACAGTCACAGAAGACAGAGCTAGAAATGAACCAGGAGCAGGAGAGAGCAATAAAGAAAACCTCTTTGCCTGCCAGAATGCATAAGAAAGGCCTTCATGTGCAGGTGGAGAACACCACCAACCACCAACCCTTTGATGTGGAGTGGGAGAGGTTCTTGTGGAAAGTGACAGCTCAGATGGGTCTGCCAGAGCAGAGGCAATTTGCACATTATAAGCAAATACCTTCAGCTGAGCTGTAACCAATGGAAAAAAAGAAGAGACTAAGATGGAGATTAAAGTAAGGGAAAATGAAATGGGGACTGCAGTTCTCCGGCTCTTGTAAAAGCAGGGGGAAAACCACCACATTTTAGATGGCTCTCACCATGCCTTCTTTTACACCAGAGCACAGAAAAAAGTTAATTTTTCCAGGTTTGGGTCTCTGTTCCTAGCTCCAGCCAGCTCATGCTGCTTCCTCCATGTGTTCAGAGCCTCAGCCTGAGGATCATGTTCATCCTATCCAACCTAGGAAGCCAAGGCACCTTTGGGCTACCCTTCCCCTGAGAACAAATTCAAACCCCTTCACCAGTTACAAATGGGTTGCCATGAACCCAGGGCCACAGAATCTTCTGCAGCAACCTCAATGTGATTGTCAGACAGTCTCAGAAGCAAGTCCATCCACTGCACAGCAGAATGATACCTCTCCTTCTGACATAAGAACAAAGTTATGGTGCTTTCCAAATGGGAGGACAAAACTACATTCCAATCACTATGAAAATATGGTAGGAATGATCCCCTTATCTCATGTTTATATCAACTTCTTTATTCCTGATAAGAAACAAGGGAACTTTTGGGTCTTCCCAGATGCGATAAGTGAGGTGAGGGGAACGTATTCTGTCACAGATCCCACTCATACTGCTCAAGTCCTGAAGGGAGCTATTCCAATTTTTACCTGTTAAAGCTTTCTGACAAACCATGCCTACACAAATGCTACAAACCCAGCGCATTTTCTATTCAATAGCTATCTTGCACTTTCAAAAGATCAGTCAGTCTGGCAACCCTCACTGATTTTGGAAAAATCACATGTAGATGTTTCTGTGGGTTTTGTTCATCATACAGTTAGCAGAGTACTTAGGACAGAAATTATCCCTGACATGAAAAAAAAAACCAAAACAAAACAAAGCAAACCCACCAACCAAACCAAACCAAAACAAAAAGAAAACCCCATAAAACTCAAAACAACAACCCAACCCAAAAACTAAACTGCGAACAGGAAGAGCTGCATCTGTTCAGTGCTGATTGTAATCCACCCTTTTCTTGTACCATTGAGCTTGCAAAGTCAGCCACCCAAAGTACTGGACATCTAGCAGTCCTTGGAGGGACAGGAACATGACAAGACACATTAGAGAAATGACTAAAACCACAGAGGTGGGACTCCCAATATCTGTTTCCTCAAAACTGTGAAGCTATAAATAAGGGAACCACCGCCCTTTCCTCTCCAGTGGATGCCTGCTTACATTTGAAGCTCTTCACAGTCAGGTGTGACAAATGCAGTTTATCACACGGTCTGAGATTTATCCTGTGTCTCTGCAAATTATTGCATCACGTGGATAATCCCACAACACACACAAACACATCAATTCCACCACTACAGAGCAGTGTGAAACTTGATGGTTTCTATTTCTTTAAACCCACACAGCAGCTGAGGCACAAGCCAGCCTTCTCCATGTCATGACAAGTGTAGAAGCAGTGAACATGGTACCACTTCCATTTGCCCTGCAACCAGCCAGCAAGATGATGTACAGAGTAAATAGCACATATAAGAGAGAGGAACTCTTTAGTTAGACAGACATGCTCTTTAGACTGAGGAGGGCTCAATATGCAATATGTGTTTGCAGATAGTTAGCCAGAAAAGCAGATCCAAATAGCACACAGTTAAATTCCTGTTCAGAGCATTGCAGAGAGCATGGGAACTCAGTTACAGAACTTTTTCAAGTATAGATTCTTGCATATGCACAAAGTGCAGAGACATCACGTATGGTCTGTTTCTCCTGGCACCCCCAGTCCCTAAAAGCAATCTGCTCTAGATGTTCCCAGCCAAGTCTGACCATGCCTCCCCCACTCCTAACTTCACACCCCATTTCCCAGTCATATCCTCCAATCCTCCTTTGATCTGGGCTTGCAGAGGCTTAGTGCTTATCTAGTGTCACTGGGGACACTCACCTTTAATGCCAAGGGCTACTGCTCACAGACAGTAGTAATGCCTGAAAATGGCAATAAGTAGTAATGTCTGGGGCATGGCAAAACAAGCAGAGTTACAGCAGCTGCAAGCTGCTTGCTTGGGAAGAGCTTCAGCAAAGGCATGGCACTGTGTGGGAAAGCTTCACCCTCTCATTGCCCATGGAAATGCTAATTCAGATTCTCACTTCTTAAATTCTCATGGCTTTGACCTGACCACCTCCAATTAACAACCTGCAGGCATTCAGAAAAGCCTGTGAAATGAGTGATGCCTAAGTCAAGGGACACCATGAAGTATGGCATGGGGATCTTAGGCAATTCAACCTTACTGTGTCAAACGTGCAGAATGCTTAAGACTTTTGATCTCATGTTGAGACTTCTCATGTCATGGGTTCTCTATTGCAACCTGCCTTGTGAAAACCACACACCACAAAGGAAGAAATTGCTGCAGACACGCAGCAAGACCAGCCTCTTCTCCGGATGAGCGGATAGAGCTGCTTCTCCATCACCACACAAAGACCTGTTGGGCTAACCTTTCATCCACAGAAACAGCTACAGAAAACGTGAACAATCCTATCAACTTGAAACTTTTTCCTTCCTTAAGCTACTGGTAGGAGTTCTCTCACTTCTACACTTTTTCTGTATACATATGAAAGGTGGAAATATCTCAATGAGTTACCAATCTGCCCAATGGAAGCTGAACTCCCCACTGGCCTCACTGTACCTTGGTGTGAGAGGGTACTCTCTTTAAGCCATCACCTTGCTGATGTGCAGCATTGCTCCCAAACAGGAGCATCTATCCACACTCCTGTTCACTTGACACGTGCTGTTACCCCCCTCATACCCCTGGCTGGTCTAGCAGCAGGGATGAAGCCAGTGGCTGGCAGGGTAGCAGTGCTCCTCCAGGGCCACGGTCACAGCCTGTGTGGCCTGTCTGGTTACTCTTCTTTGCTCTGCTGGCTGGGCACCAGCACTTCCAGATGGAGAGCTAGGAAGCAAAGCCCCTGTGGGGAAGCTGATGCTGATGCTGCAGAACACCTCCACCTCCCTGTGAAGCCTCTGATATTGGCCCTTGCCTGTCACGGCCTCCCAGGTTAGAGAGCAGTTTGTACAAAACTAGTTTGCTCTCTCAGGACAAATAATGCTGTCAGTCACGGCTCACTTCATAGCCAGCCCCTTAAGGGGCTCCAATGTTGTTGCCCCATGTGTCTTTTTGCTGCAGGTGTTCTGTCTCCTGGGTGCCACTAAGCAGTTCTGTGATTGCAGGCAGCTGGTCCCTGGCAGGTGGACAGTCACTTGTGAACAGGTCTGGGGCAGAGGATACCTCACCACAGCTGAACTCTGGTCAACAGAGTTTGCTTTGAGATCCTGCACTCTAGTATTTTGTATGGAGCTGAGCATCCCTCACTCCAATAAACTCTGCCAGGAGAACAGAGCAGGGGAAATGGATGGTGCAGCTCAATGCCAGCTTCTACAGCAGGGAAAGCAAATAAACTTTCCTTTCCAAATAAACTCGTTTCCTGAATATTGTATTCATATATATCAACAAGAAGCACATTCTAATTCACAGGTATTAAACACAGTTAGGCTTATTTTATCCTTGAGGAAAAAAGACTGTCTTTATTTTCCATCAGTGGAAAAATTCCCACGGGACTGTCTTTGCCCACCACATGTGTCATCTTTGCTGCTGTTTTATCCATAGCTCTTTTCTAAGCAGGTTGTTATAGTCTACAATTAGACCAGACACATATCAATAACACCAGACAGCAGGAATAATCTGAAAACCAGTAAGATTTTTAATCTGTATAGATTTCAAAGAGAACCAGCTTTGTTTTTCAAGTAAAGGCAATCAAATGTCATCCTCAGACTTTTGCCAGGTATTTTGTCAGTATCTGCTTATCTTTTGCTGGGCCTTGCAAAGGCAGGGTAGTAGCAGACCGCCAGCTCTATCGCAGTATGGATCGTATTTTAACACAGATGCTTCCTGACAAACTTCTTCCCCTTTCACCCACATCTCAAGCACATCCCTATTCAGTCTTGCCTGTAGCATCTATGAGACAACTCCACCAGCCAATTCTCAGCAAATGTAAAGGATCTATTTTTAGAAGTCTTTAAGATGGCAAGAAATGCTGACCTCAGAAAACTGTGAATAACAAGCTCCTTATTTCTTCTTCCCTGCGTGCTCTCTCTGCGGAAGCAAACCACCACTATCTGACCAAATCACTCCAGAGTCACCACCAGAGCAGGGCTGCATTTTGAGCATCTCTACTCCTTGATATATTCCCAAAAGTGTTGTCCATGTCAGCCTCACAGGTCCGATTTGAATTCCCCCGTGCTGTCAGCCTCAGTGCCTTCTCTGCATGCAACACGGGAGGGGATGCGGTGACTCACCCAGCCCCGGGATCCCCCCTGCCAACCCACTGTTTGTTTGAGTGATTTTATTGTTGAAGCCCTGTTGCCACATTTGTAACTATACATTTTTTTTTTTTTTATGACAACCAGAAGTTCAGTTTTATAAACAGATGCTGTTGTGGGCCTCTCTTACTCAGCTGGATCAGCGTCAGCCGTTTTTCCAGGCTGCGGTCTCTGCGCTGCACACTGAGTCACAGGCAGCCCTGCACAGATTTCTTTGAATCGCTGGTTTCCTCCCAGAGACTCTTGACACCCTGCCAACAAAACAGGGCGTAGCTCATTAATTTTATTTTTTTTTTCCTTCTCTTTAAAGGCAGTCTGATTCATAGTAACTCCTTTAAAACAGAGTGGAAAGACACCACCCTCCCACACCACCGGAGGAAACTTAAACCCCCAGCAGGTCACTCCCCTTCACTCCTGCTCTGCGCTCCGGGACACCGGCACTGCAGCCCAGCACGCTCCTTCTTCCACAGGTGCCAGCACCCGCCCCAGCCCACACGGTAAGAGCTGTTCTTGAAAATCCTCACCAACTGTGCTCCCTCAGTGGCTGCTCTCCTCTCCTAACAGCACCAGTCTGCCTTTCTCCTCTGCCCCCTCACTTCTCTTCGTCTTGGCACTCGAGCTGGTTATGGCACGCACCTTAATTTTCATCTTTTGCTTTGAAATCCAGCTGCCTTACGGGGCAAAGGGGCTCTGCAAAGCACCCTGGTTGCAGCCTCGGAGTGCTGGCAGCAGCAATGTTATTTTCACCTCCAGGACACGTGCAGCCAGGGTGCAGGCACAGGTGCCCAACCTGGGCCAGCTCACGCTCAGGAGCTGCTCTGTGCTTTTGGAGTAGCATTGTTGACAAATGTGGAAAAATGCCTGCTTGGAATTAGGGCTGCAGGCTCAGTTTTTCTGGCGCTCAAATACTTCTGCTTGTCTCTCTCCCCTCCATAATTAGTTTGCCAAGCTCTAATTTAAAACAATAGCAATCATTCCAAGTGAAGACTGAGAGGCCCCAAAGCCGCAGACTCTGGAGTACAATGGAGACAATCCCTTTTTTCCAGGGGTTCTGGCTCCTGAGGCTGAAGCCAAGCCCCAGTTCTGAGCAGAAGGGCCGCGTGAAGGGCAGAAATTTGTGTTACACCTTCTGTGGCAGCACAGCCACTGGAGTGCGGAGCACTGCGAGGCAAAGTGGGGGAGCGAGTGGAATTGCTAGAGCACCAAGGTCTGCTGGAAGGGTGTGTCGAGGAGCTAGAGACACTGATGGGAAGTGTAGGATTGCAGAGACTGGCAATTCTCCCTCTTCACCTGCCTTTTTTCTACACAACCACCCCCTCTTTTTTTCCCTCCTCTTCTTCACCATTTCTCTTGTTTCGTCTGCCTGCTGCGGTTTGCATCCTGCGGTCAAATCCGAGCTATTTTTGAGGTCTGCAAAAGGGAGTGCAGCAAAGCCAGTTTGTTGGCACCACACTGGTTCCTGTTGCAGGAACTCAGCCCGCCCCTGCACAGTTTCAGGGGTTTGAAAGAGACTGAACAGTATTTAGCCCAATACAGCCAGGAATGGGTGGGGCTCAGGCTGGGACTGTGCATAATTACTATATGAATGAGCTAGAAGCTGAGCTGACAGTAACTTTTTGGAAAAAGGATGGATTTTGTGAATTTTTAAGTCCCCTCTGGCCCTGCTGCTTGTAGCTCAGTCATGCAGTGATGCCTCTTGACTAAGAAATAAATGTGTTTGGAGTGGTGGGGAAACTGACTGAGGCAGCAAGTGTTTCCAGGGCATCAGAAACTGGAATGGGAAGAAAGCATTTTTGGAAGTTGTCACTTAACAAGATTAACAACTAAATCATACTGATATTAAAAAAATGCTGTGGCCACAGAACAACTTTCACTCAGAAGCTTTGAATTCCTCAAGGCACCTTTGAGAGCAGATTTGCCCAGAAACTGCCCACTTGACATTTCTGGATGTAGTGGGATTCTTTTCTGAGCAAACACTCGAGGGAGGTGGGCATGAAGAGTGTGAAAACCTGGAGCCTATTAGCTACTCTTCCTATGATAACAGGGGTTTAACCCAGCCAAATGCCTCCACCCAGTCCACCTGGGGACTGTGGGCACTGAGGGAGTGAGGGCTTGAAGGCAGCTTATTTCTGTTTGCTCCTGTGGGGATTAGCATCGGAAAAGGATCAAGACTGAGGAACCTTACTAACACTGCAGTGCCTGGAAGCACCCCTTGAAATGCAGCATGTTGATGTGGCCCTGCAACCCACCCACACTGAGGAATTCCTGTCAGTAGGCTCCTGTGGAAGCTCCCCAGCTATGACTAACCACCCAGACATGTGACACACATGAGCCATTCATCCCGGCCACCCCTGTGTGAGCCGGGATCTCCACTGGGCACATGCCATCCCCAGGGATACCCCTGACAGCCAGGGAGTCCAGCCACACCCAAGGACGCCTTAATGCAGGAGTGCCTGACCTGGGATCCTGTGGAGAAGCACCAAGTTTGGGAGTGGGTGCCTCAGCTGCAGGGCTGCTAGCGCTCCCCCAGTGAGACCCTGCTGCTGAGGACACAGAGCCCTGGGCTTGGAAAACCGGCCTTTCTGGCCTAGCTGGTGGTCTTTGAGTTTTGTAGTGTGGGAGCGGTGCAGTGCATGCAGGAATTACTGTTTGGCGGTCTGGGGTGGAGCAGAGGTTGTATTTTGAAACAGTTCTGGGAGATATGCTGATAATAGCCAGCATGTTTTTGGTAAAAGAGCCACCTCAGGGCCTTGCTTATAATGAGACTGGGGAGATTTGCTGCAAGCATTAATCCTTCTCTCCATTCGTCACCCTCCCAGCCGCAAGGCTCGCACACGGCACTTAGCCTGTGCCCTCTTCTGTTTCCTCAGAGCAAGCAAAAGCAGGAGGGAGCCTGCTTCCACAGCCCTGCCTGCTCCCATGGGCCTTCATGGGGCCCATAATCCCCAGCTGGCTGCTGGGACACCCTCCCGTGGCATGTTTCCCCTTGCTCAGGCCTGGGTCACTCAGTGCTCCTTTCACTGAGTGCTGCATGGATGGCAAAGGAGGAGACACCTGATGCTGGGCTGGAATTTGCCCTCAGATGCTCAAGTGCCCTGTAAGGCAGAAATAGCACTACTAGACCCCTTTGATCTCAACAGGTTCCTGTGCCTGTACCTTTCAACAGGGAAGTGACAGTACTGTCACCCAGCGCAACATAAGGCAGGCTGCAAGGCATGGCACTCCAATTTTTTTTTTCCTTCCTTCTGTTTTCCAACAAAAAATTAATGAACTAAAACTAAGAAATGAGATTTATTTACCCTTCCTTCAAGGCAGGGAGCTGCTCTTCCACTCCTCTAAAAGGGAGGGTGAGGAAGGGGATTTCCAATCTTCACATCTGAAGATGGATGTTTAATACTTCATTGGTCTTTTCTGCTGAGGCAAAGCAGCATTCACAGAAAAGGAGGCTCTTCTTCATGGCCCTGCCGGGATTGATAACTAACTCACAGTCATTTCAACAGTGGCTGTGAACAAATGTGCTGAAGCACATCTCAGTTATTCCTGTATTGATCCCCTGTCAGGGCCAGTCCGTACCCAGTCATCCCACAGCATGACACAGGGTGAAGCAGCAGTTGCCTGCATGAACTGCCCAGAGGGAAATCTGGAGTGCCTCTTAAGCTGCTTTCTGCCATTACACTGCAGGGAGAGCAGCAAAGCAGCACATCTCGGGGCTGCCATCTGGAGTGTGATTTCTTCAAACCCTGCTGGGAGAGTTTTGGAAAGTACCTCTTTAGCTAGAACAGCTTGACAATGAACAAAGGAAACTCTGGCCAAATTTGCAGCTTCATGCATCCTGCTCCTCTTGAACTGTATTCAGGAGGGCAGAGAGTATATGGAAGGTGCTCTCTTGGTTAGACCAAATATAGCTCATGCCTTGTCATAGAAGGGAGGGACAGGTTAGGACAGCTCAGCTCCAGAACCCACATTGCCCAAGGGAGTGACAAGTTTGCCAAGATCATAATTGAGATCTATCCCCTTTACCCTGTGAAAACAAGTCTGTAGCAGAGGCATGGGGAGACACCCATGAGGAGAGCCCAGGGACAGATCTGGGCTGGGTCATCCCCAGTCCTGCAGGAAATGCACTGAACCCTGAGCACTGGGGTGGCTGACACAGGTGAACAGTGACTCATGCTGAAGGCTTAGCCCTTGTGATGTGAGGCCACCTGGCAATATGTTTTTGTATTTGAGGAAATCCAGGGTGAGGACCTTTGTTGTCCTTCTGCCCTCGCAGGGCAGAGTCTGCTGAAGGAGGGGAGTTGTGAAAGCAGCCTCCACGATTGGGTCCATTGTCCACATTCTTCTCATTCCAGAGAGCCTTGTATTGGCTCCAGCAAGCCTCTGGGAAGGATAGTGAGAGCCTTGGGAGCAAGAGGGGAGCTACACAATGCTCAGAGTCTGGAGCAGGCTGGTCAGAGAGTTGCTGAAGAGCAGCTCCAGGAATGTGAAAGCTGAAGGAGAGCCGGGCACATCCCCTGGCTGTGGCAGCCTGGGCAGCGGAGCCAGCCTGCCTGTGAGCTGTGGGCTGTGGGCCGGCCTCCAGGGCCTGCAGCTGGGCCAGCGGCTGTGCCCTCAGCAGGGGAGCTCCTGATGCCTCCCGAGCCACGTGGAACATGAACCAGCTTATATCTTACTGATCACAGGTGTGAGGAGCCCTCTGAGAGCCAGATGGGGTATTTTACACCATGGCCACCCTTACCCCACCCTGTGCAGAGCACTGACCAGCTCCAGGCTGCACAGCCTCCTCCTGTGTCTGCTATACACATGCTCCCCCCAGTTCATCTCTTGTGCACTTCGGTTGAAAGAAGGAGCTTTCACACAATTTTGTATTTGAATCCTGAAACAGTCTTTTCCAAGATGGCTTGCAGGAGCAAAGGCAGCCTGAAAGCAAACTGACCCAAAAGCTCAGACTCTTTAGATGCCCCAGTCACGCTTTCCTCAGCGTCTCATGGGCTGTGCTTGCATGTTCAGAGGTTTTGCAGTTTTGAGAGACAGACACACTGTAAGATGCAACTTTTTTTTTTAGAGTTACCCTCCTTTGGAAAAGAAAAAAAGGAATATCTACACAAGACTGTCTGTGCAAATCACAGGACTGCAGTTTTAATCCAAGAATGCAGCCAAAAGCACAGCTGATGTGGGCTTCACAGTCTTTCAAAGAGGAAAAGCAGGAAGTCCCACCACAAGTGATCTGTGTACTTTGCTCATACCTCTCTGTAACCTGAGCTTTCCTGTCAGAGCTGTCAGAGAGTTTCTCCCATGTGGGCACTGCCAGTGTGACACAGGTAGATGACCCATGCACCCATAAGGAAGCTGTGCACACAGACAGACACACAGACAGAGTTCACAGGGATCCCACAGATGCACATTCCCAGTCATGGGGGGAGCCACACAGAGCTGTAGATGCACACCCTACACACAACACCTCAACACCCAGACTGCCGGTCCTCCCACAAATGCTTCTCGTGTATTTCAGAATCTTGCTGGAACTCCTGCCAGCATTCAGGGGTCTAATTAATCCACCCAGGGAGCACCCAGCGCTCTGAGGGGTGGGAGTGCTCTGCATGGCACCTCTGGGGGAGCAGAGGAGCCCTTCTGTGCCTCCCTTAGCTCCGGGGTTCCCTTCCCACCCTCACTCTGCTCGCTGCCCATCAGCCCCAGCCCTTCCCTGGCGTGCCTGGGGTGAGCAGTGACAGTGTTTTCCTCCAGCAGCGCTGCTGGCTGCCCGCCAGGCCCCAGGCAGCTGTCTCTTCCCTTTCCCACTACCAAGCCAGCGCTGGAGTTTCAGTTGATGTTGTCACATGGCTGAGCACTCGAGGGTGGTTTCTTCTGGAGAAAATGCCAATTTCTCACTGTCTGCCCTAGGAATTCTGATATTTCCCCACTCTTATATGAATCATGAGCATGAGAGCTGGAAAACCCTTATGTGTCATCTTTTGTGACTCCCCTCTGCACCTCTCAGTGAGTGGAGGTTCATCATCAAGGATGGAATTTGTCAGATCCTATAAGAAATTTTTCACATGCTGGTGTTTCACCCCTCCCTTGGGAAGGCAATTCCACTGATCTCTTGGAGAGAGAGTGGAATTGATCCATTCCACCAGGAAATGCTTCACACGAACCAGACAAAATCTTCCATTTACTTTAACTTATTTTCAGCTGTAGCCCCTCAGGCTGGTCTGCACTTTCCTTTTGGCTGACATTAACCTGGTGGTTTTACAGCCTTGCTGTGCCCATGTGGTCACCACAGCCAGTTCCCATTTGTAGGTGAGATCTCAGTGCCATGAGCCAGAGGCTCCAAGGTCTCCGTGTGCCCACACACGCCTCCTGCCCAGCCCTTCTCCCACACACAGAGTGAAATCTCTTTCCGGAGGCACCAACCTACTCATCAACATGTCTATAAAAAGCATCTGACTTGTAAATTGAGTCAGGCTGGTCTGTCAAAACCAGGCTGTCAACAGCAGCGCTGACATACAGTCGTTTGTAAAAGTCTGGAGTCAGCAAGGACTCTGGATTCATAAGGATCTGAAGCAAGAGACAGAGCAAAAGGTGGAAACAAAGTTCCCTGTTGTTTAAAGTTGTCATGAGCTTTCTAGTAACGTCATGACATGTCCAAAGTCATCATGCCACTGAAATATCAGAGAGGTATTCACATCTTTGCATCCTGTGAAATGGCTCTGGGCACAATCAGGACTGGTGCTCATAGCCCACACAAGGACAAGGTGTGCAGTTGTAGCAGGGCTAAGATGCAGTCATGGTCTCAGATCAGTAAAAAGGCATGTGTACAAATTCTGCAGAAGGTTTTAGACCACATTGAGGTTTCCCTTACTGGTAGCAAAATGGCAGCATTGCTATTTGTGGGTTGGCTTTGCACTGAGGAATGCACTGGTAACAGAGGTGGAAGCTTGTGGCTGTCTCAAACAATACCAGACAGTTTCTACTTTCTGTCCATTACTGTCCAGTTTTATCCTTCGTTTCCAAGTGGCCTTGGCCCTGATTTGAACCACCAGTACTCCTGCTGTGACTCTGTGCCCCTCAGACAGTGGCCAAGTTCATATGCTTTCTCTAAATATTGGACCTCCTATTGTCTCCATCAGAGACTGGGAGAGTCAGACCTTGAGTCTGACTTACTACTGCCTTCCTTATATTCTGTAGGGGCAGCTGGGAAAGGCAGAATTTCTTTTGAGTTAGTTGTTTTCAATCTATGGAGATTTTTGTTGACATTCTAACTAAAGGCATTTGTTTTTCCCCCAAAAAGCCATCTTTCCATTGTTGAGAAATCTAATGTATCGAACTAAAGGGTCCTCAGCTGAAAAATTCACTTTGAAAGGAGCCAGAGGTCACCAGTGTGCACAGGCAGTGCATTTTAGATGTCTTCTTCTCCCTGGACATTCTAGGGAGCTGCAGGATATTGACTGGGTTCTCACCTCAGCCAGCTTCTCTCACAGTACACCTTACCAACTCAGCCTGGGAGAGGCAGTCCCAAGCAGGGACCTGAGTTCAGAGAGGAGGATGGAAATGGAAGTCAGATGAGCTACATCCATTAAGGAATACTTGAGATCTGAAATATTTCAAATTTACTTGAGAGTGCTCTGATTTTTCACCCGAAACAACCCCACTGTTCCAGCAGAAACATCCTGTACGTTTACCCCACTTACCATTGCAGTCCTTTCCCTGCAATGCACTTTCTGTCACAAGCAAAGGACCTCTCCCTAATCTGGCTTACCCTCTTGAGTAACTCCCTCCCTATATTTGAGGAGCTATACCACTGGCCTTTATCATGTCTCCAAGTGGCACTACACATTCCATCCTGATCCTTTGCTGGATGCAAACCAGGAGCAAGGACTCACTTCTCTGTATTGCCCTCAGACAGAAGGTCCAAAACACTTAAGTAGACAGAGGGGTGATTCTGGTGGCAACAATCTGCCTGCATGAGAAGGCTTTGTCTTAGTTTTAGGCACTAGATAGTACCAGCCTGCTTGAGCTGGAACTGGGGTGCAGCAGAGCTATGTGTTGTTCCCCAACATGTGTACTCCTGCATGGTCAGAAATAGTCTGTACACAGCTAAGAGTCTGTCATGCTTATCTGCAGGTTTTTTGTGCTGAAGGCTTCTATGGTGATTCTTATTCATGCTTACTGTTGGTGTGGCTTGTTATTTCCCTTCATCCATCACCCCATGAAAAGGAAAGTCCACTGTTATCAGCACAAGATCTTCCCTTGACTCATGCAGGTTGTTCAGCGCATGCATGACCTTCCCTTCCCCACCAGCCTGCCCTGCCTCAGTAGTCCTTCTACTGTTATGTCTCATTACTTTTTTTCTTGGCTTAATTGGGTCTCTCCTCTGAAGGATGCTTGGGGAAGACTCACAAATTGTTTGCTTGACTGGTTCTTGAGAAGCAGTCCTAAAACTGATGCTGTCCTGAGCACTTAATCTTTCAGGGTTAAATTATTGTGGGGTTTGAGAGCTTTGGGGTGAGTCAGTGGAAAAAGCTGGCAGCTCTAGGAAGGCTAAGACTGACTCATAGCCCAGGAAGAGCCTGAGGAACTCCAAATGCAGCTGCAGTTTAGGTAGGGGAATGGAAGAAAAGGCATTTGCATGCAATTTTGTCCTATTGCTCCAGCAATGTGACCCCACCCTGTAGTGGAGAAAGATGTCTCACACTTAACAAATGGAAACGGTATCCTGTCAGTCCCTGATGCTCTGCCAGTTTCTCTGTCTAATGGGAGGAAATGTCCACGCCACAGCATCAGAGGCAGAAGTGAATCTATTTCAGTGCCATTCCTTCACCCACGGCTCCTCTGGGATTGTTCTCTCGTGTTTTATTTAACAGGCAGAGAGAGATGAAGAAGAGGGAAAGCAAATGAATACAGAGGGAGGCTTGTGCTTTAACTCACAAAGAATCAAAACTGAGCGGTGAGCACATATCCCCCTGGGGGAGTTTGCGTTTGATAGTGTGTGTGTTCAGGGAGAGGTGCTGACGTTCTCAGGAAGTAGGTGCACTGAAAGCACCTGAACTAACACTGCTCTCCTGCAGTGCTAAAATAGGCAGAAAAAGCAAAGGGAATAAAGGATTTCAGTTTTTTTTCTTAGCATATTGGTCAAAGTCCTGGGTGTGAGGTCATGATTTTGGTTTTTTATTTTTTACATTGTAAAGTAACATTTTATCCCTCATTTTCATTTCTGAATGCAAACAAAAGATGCATTCAAAAGGACTGTTCTAGTCCTTAGGATGTCATGAAAGTAGGTTTTTAATCTTTCAAGTAGAAAGCTTTGTTTGAAGCTTCCTAAAAAATAATAAGAACAAAAAAACCCGCTGAATGAGATTTTAAAGAGGCCATGGAAAAATACATCCATCTAAGAAAGAAGAAAGTTTAGCCACTGTTTAGTAAAGGCAAATTTCAGAGCAGGCAAATTTGTCAGTTTGGTTTATGCTAGTCAGCACCCTATAGTGTCAAGAGCACTTGTTAAAGTTTGTGTAAGAACCAAGGTAACAAAAAAAAAATAAAGAAAAATAAAGGGAAGTAGTCAAAGGGACAGAAAGATTTGACTCAAGAATTTGCTGCAGATTTGTCACTTAGTCATGGCAACAGCAATAGTTTGAGTTGCAGTGGTGATATCTGTATCAGTTGCCATCCAGCATTTTGAAATTCTCATTCCTTTTACAATGGAAAGAAGGGGTTTAACTCTTAGGTTAAGTGTGTTCATGTGGTAGCCTGCATATACCGTTGAGAACCTGAATTTTAGCAGTGCTGAAATCATAAGTGTCTGTCACTACGGTCAGAGTACAAGTCCTAAGAAGGCTGTGCTTTCTCCAGGATCATCACTAAGGGAGGCACTGTGACAAGAGAGGTCGCAGTGACCAGGCCATCCAGCCAAACCAAGCTCTAGAGCACGAGTTTGCCAAGACACCCCAAAGCAGACAAGCAAACCTGGCCCACATTCAGCAAGTCAGGGATTAACATCTCCAGAGAGTTCTCCAGGTGAAGGAAACCTTAGAGTAGACACGATTTGCTGAAGAGATGGGACTAGTCACCAAACCTAATCTGTCTCACTAAAGAGTAGCCTTGTTTGGGTGGGAGCAGTGACCTAACAGAACTGGTTCCTTGAGATCCTAAACTCAAGGAATCCTTTCTGGTCCCCAGCTAATGCTGAACTGGTCAAAGTGCCACTGATGGAGAAGCCCTGCCTACCCACTATGGTTTGGGAAATGGTAACGAAGCAGTGCCAGGAACAGCTGCAGCCTTTTACAGGAATACCCTCCCACTCGTGGCCACAGTGAGAGGAAAGACAGTAGTGGAGTAGGTGGAGTCATCAAGTGAAAAAGACACATGAATGGGACTGTGCAAAGCCTTTTGTCACAGTTTGTGTGAAAGACATCATAAAGTATAAGTGTGTTGTTTCATGACAGTGTTGCCACACCCTGTACAAATGGTGACAGCATCAGACCCTACCTGAGTCACCTGGACCAAAATAACTTGACAGCTAACATTAATCACATGCTTGATACTGCTCTTCAGTACCAGCACTTCTGAGGGAAAGAGCAGCACAGCCTGTCAAACTTTCTAGGAAGTTTACTGGCCAAGAGTGGATTCAAAATGCTTCTGACTGAAATACACTCACTTGATTTCTGTGAATTGTCTGCACTCATTCTCACAGCTTAGATTTGTTCCTTGTATTTCACGTTTTCAGGTGAGAAGCCATCAGTCTTGACAAACCATGTCATGCAAGCTTTCTAAAGCACATTCCTCTCTCTCTTTCCAATCACATGTTCATCAATGACAGGAAGTCTTAAAAAAAAGTAAAAGTTTGCAGGGTACAGAGGCAAAAATAACCAAAACAAACCAAAGAGGAATTTGCATTACAGGAGAACCTTACTGTGTTAATAAAGTGACCTGCATGCCTCAAGTTTTAAAAGGGAAACAGGCAGTTTTCGTTGCAAACCTAGGCATCTTCCCCAGCTCCAGAAAACCTCATGGCATTTCTGTACTATCCCCTTCACTTAAAGGAGTGGTTTGTGGAGTAGTGACCACCCCTCTGGCTCACTCTCCACAACTACTCCACAGCTGAGGCACCAAGGAGCCCACAGTCCCCCATTCCATACCACTTGTCTGTGACCCAGACCAGTTGGAAGAGGCTGAGACACCAGAGGAGAACAGGAAGAGAAGAATCTTTCCTGACCTCTGTCAATCCCAGGGCAAAACCTCCTTTTCCTAGAATATATGCCTGGAGTATGGCATTTTTACTTTACATTAACACACATCAATGTAAGCAACCTGTGTATATATTCAGGCTATTTTTTAAATGCCCCCAGGTTATCTACCCATGCTCTACATCTCCTCCCATATTGGCTCCTTAATCTGTGGACTCTATTTAACTTCTTGAGCAGATTTTGACAAAGTTTCTAGTGGCTTTTTTTTTTTTTTTTTTGGTGATTCCACATTTCCAGAGTGAACCTAAGATCAGCCTGGGTTTTTGCACGTAAACAAATCTTATGGCAATGCTGTTCTTCCCTTCACATCCTCCCTCTGCTTTTGTTCTCCCTCAGAGCTCTCTGTGTCCGTGACACCACCTAGAAGAGACCCAAGATGTTGGTGCTGCTGGCTGGTATCTTTGTGGTCCACATCGCCACTGTCATCATGCTCTTTGTCTCCACCATTGCCAACGTAAGTGGGCTGCCCTGGACGAGGCATGGCTGTCACCTCCCGCAGACAGCCGGCCTTAGACACGGCTGGCAGGCAGATCGGGGGTGGCTGCTCAGGTGAGGGTGGGGAACATCCACTCACGGCCATGGGGAGAGAGGAAGCAGCGATGGGTGGCTCAGGGAGCAGGAAGGCAGCCGGGATGGTGCAGGAGGCAGCCTCTGTCTGTCACCTCCCGGGACCCCCGCGCCCGCAGCACATCAACCAACCCTTCATGGGGCTCAGCCCTGGCGCGGCACTGTCCCCCCAGCTGGGGCCAGGCTGTTCCCACCGGGACACATCCAGCAGTGCCGGCACTGTTCCCCGGCCGGGCCCAGGCTGTTCCCACCGGGACACATCCAGCAGTGCCGGCACTGTTCCCCGGCCGGGCCCAGGCTGTTCCCACCTGGCGCATCCAGCAGTGCCGGCACTGTTCCCCGGCCGGGGCTGTTCCCACCTGGCGCATCCCACGCCGAGGGGCACGGTGGGCCCACGGGAGCTCTGTGCCCAGGGGGACCCCTGGTGGCGCTGCCCGCGCTCCCCGCCCGCCGTCGGAGCGCATTTTGGGGTCCCCTCGCACCCGCCTCACACAGGAGGAGGGTCAGGATGACCTGGGGGATTTCTCCACCATGATTGGAACGGACCTCACCGTGTTTTGCCCAGACCAAATGACTCCTGGCACTGGAAGCCAGTGTCCCCCCTGTCCGGTGCCAACGTTTCTGGGCAGTTGGGCTGCTCGTGCTCGCTTCACGGTTTAGTCTGATAGAAGAGCGAAGAAGCTTTCCTGCCCCAAGACACAACCTCTGTTCTCTCCTGTTTCAGGTTTGGATGGTGGGTTCTTCCAACTATGCAACGATCTCAACAGGACTGTGGCTGCTGTGCAACAGGACCTGCACTCAGCTGCCAGTCAGCAGTCAGGATGAGGGTAAGTTACAGCCTCATTTTTGTCGTGGTGAATCACAGGACATTGATGAGCAATGCCGAGACCGAGTCCTGACCTCCTCCAATCCATTCTCTGTGTTTTGACAGCTTCCCTCAAAGCCGTGCAAGCCTTTATGATCCTCTCGATCATTTTCTCCGTTGTGGCACTCGTCCTGTTCATTGTCCAGCTGTTCACCCTGGAAAAAGGCAAACGTTTCTACATGACCGGAGCCGTCATGCTGGTTTGCTGTGAGTATGCACCTGCACACGGTGCCTTGGCTCCCTGGGTGTCCCACTGCCTCTGTGAACACAAGTAGCCACGTATGGTCACCAGGGGAGGGTTGTCAGCCAGTAAATGTTTCCAGTGGCCCAATTTTTGTTACAAAACAAAGCACCGGGGAATGGGAAAGTGTTGGGTTGGGATTTTTTTGGCTGTATATAATGAAAGTATTTTCAGATTTTCATTAGGAAATCCCAGTGGGTTTTGCAAAAGACCATTGAAAGACAACAAAAAGGATTCAAGTGTTTTGGGGAGCAGGGGAATAAACAGTTAGTTACTGCACTTGGGATTCAATACGTAGCACCAAACTGTCGTCAGATCTTATTACTGATTTTTTCCTAACAAAGGTTTATTCCTCATGGCACCCACTAAACAAGCCCCAAGTGTCTTATGTCATCACAGCTGCACAAGAAATCCTCCACAAATAAGCCTAATGGGCAGCAGCTCCTCTCTCATATGGCACAAGACGTGCATTACAATCTCAGGGGACAGCAGCACTTCAGAAGTCCTGCGGCAATGCTGGTTTCTGTGCGTTTTCCAACTCTCTTTTCCCTCTTCCTTCCCACAGGGATGTGCATTCTGATTGCAGTCTCCATTTACACAGCTCGGTTCACAAGCACAGTGGCGTTCGCCACAAATCCTCACCATGGCTACTGCTTCATATTGGCCTGGATCTGCTTCTGCTTCAGTTTCATCATCGGCGTCCTCTACCTTGTTCTTAGGAAAAAATAAGGCTGATGGGAGTCCAGGGGAGAGGGTTGGCTACTGGGAGTGGGGAAGAATTACTCTGCTGAGAGAACTGTTGGGCCAATAGACAAAAACAGCCACCATCATCACCATTGCCACCGCAGAAAAATCACTAACAAAGCTAGAATCCTCAGAACCTCCTTCATCAAAGAGAGGGAGAAACAACTCCTACTGATCTAGCACTTCTGGGGCTAGAAATCTGCAAGTGACCCAGACAGCTCTTCTCCTTTTCTGCAACGTTGTGCCATACCTTCACAAAGCTTCAAGGTCAGCAGTGATGATTAAAGGGCACCATATAAACAAGGGCTATATCTTTTTCTCTTCCTAGAGCCCTTCTCATTTACATTTGAGGGTGCCTTGTGGGTAGGGCAAGTGAGGATTATGACCCCTTTATTTGCCCATTGATACAAATGGGATGGGCCTTTTGTTACATTTTTTAATATATATATATATGCACATAAGAGAACGCTAAGGACATTAAATTGAGAAAAAAACAATAGAAATTGAATTAATTTTGTATTAAAATATCTACAAAAATAAGGCAGCAATTTTTTTTGCTGTTCTGTTTTCTATTTGATATTCCCATGACTGAATAAGATACAAGTAGGAATGGCAAATATACCGGCATGGATGATGGAGAGAGAGAGAGAGAGAGAGAATAGAGGTAAAGATATACAGAGGTTCTTAATTACAGAGGGTGCAGTTGCTCAGTGGTACATATGCAGGGAGGGAACCACCTGGATGTGTGTCAATAATCTTCTGTTCACCTCCAGAACATGGTAACAGCACTGCTACATCGCAGATCCTTACTGAGACAAGTTCTTATGTGTAGGCAGGGCTTTTTTCCTATATCATCACCTGGTATATGATATTAATTGAGTGCCCCACCTTGTGACAAAGCTCATCTGAAAAGCAGATAATGGTTAGCAGAGGAAAGTTATTCCCTAATGGGAGACTAGGAGAGAGGAAGAAGGGCTTGTGAGTTTTGCTCCTTGCTGCACAACATTAGGCCAGCCACTTAACCCGGTGCTTTTCATCTGCCAAATCCTTCAATAAAAACTAGCTACCTCCCAGGGTTGCTGAGAGATTCTGAGTCCACTCTGTAACACAAGGTTCCCCATGTGAAAGGCTGGCATAGGAAAGTTAGGCACTGGTACTGCTGCAACCCACAAATTTCTGTTAGTTTGAAGATTCTCAGTCACAAGAGGCATTTGCAAGAGACTCGGTCAAAATTTCCTGTGACTCCATTCACATCTAAAAGGTAGAGAGTATAAAAACCATGTTAGTACAGATTGTGCATGGATGCTATTTACCTCTCTCTCTCTTTCTGTTACATTTTCTTCTTATGTAGACTTTATCAATTTGGTGGATATATGCTAGTACTGTATGTTGGTGTTTCATTAACAAAGGTTATTTCATATATAGTCATTGTAAATATTTTGAAATGCATATTTTTAACTTTGTGGGTATAAAAATAAAATCTGATTCCCTTTCTAATAAAGAGTTTTGCTCTGTTTTGTTTTTCTTTTTCCCCATTAGTGTTTCAGATATTTGTTAGCAGAAGTACTTGCTGTTCTTACTGAATCTCAGCCCAGCCCTTTCAGACAATGCAGAACTACCATGTTCTCTTGCATACCAGTAGATGAGATTTCCTGTTCTGGAGGGAAGGGGGAAGCAGAAGAGCTCCCAGAACTCCTGTTCCAGGCTGCCTGCGAGCTCAGGCAGACAGTGTGAGCAGTGGTATCACTCAGTCTCAGTGCCAGGCGTTGCCTCACACCCAGGAAAGCTGGAAACATACTTTCTCACCCTGGCAGAGTCTCATCTGTCCCAAAGCAAAATCACCAAGGTGTTTGCCTGGGTTGATGTAGCTGTTGCCTCTCCAGCGTTGTCTGGCCAAACACCTCTGCAGTTCTAGAGCTTGAGCAAAGAGTCCAAAGCCCAGGACACTAGCAGATCTCAGAAAACTTGGGGCATGATCCTCTGAGCTGTGAGGTAAGATGTAGCTAGAATCAGCTGTGTAGGAAATTTTTCTTTAGCCATTAATCTACTGCAGGGAGAGCCAAGACATGCTAATTGAGGGTAGAACAGTGACATGAATCTTCAGGAGCTGAGGTTTAGCCAGAGGGGATCTCTTACAGCAGGGTGTGGGAAGGGCTCACAGTGTGTCATGGGTGGACACTTGTCTTGGTCTCAGGAGGTTCCAGGAGTCACAGATTATAGAATATGCTGAGTTGGAAGGAAGCAATCAGGATCTTCAAGTCCAACTCCTGGCCCTGCACAGGCCATTCCAAGAATCACACCATGTGCCTGAGAGCATTGTCCCAATGCTTCTTGAACTCTGCAGGCTTGGTGCTGTGGGCACTGCTTAGTCCTGTGGGCACTGAGCCCTGCTGTTCCTCATGCTCCTGGCACTCCTAGAAGTGCAGGGTAACCAAAGACCAAGGCTAACACTAACAGGTGAAACATCAGCCACCCACTGAGAGGGAAGCACTGAGGGAAGTTAGCCAGTGAGCCTTGCAGCAGCACACCCACTGCTAGGCTGGTGTCTGTGTCCTGTCCTAGCACGGTGCAGATGTGACAATATGATATTCACAGGATGACAAGGCAATGCCAGCCTTGTTGACATGACCAGGTCATAGGCAACAGTCTCAGTTTTTGAACGATGGTCTTCAACAGCATTTCAGTCACCACAAACTGTTGTCACTGATAGCTTACAAAGGATATGAGGGTTGCTGGACACTCTGGGTAGCTTGGTTTGGCTGAAAAAAATCACTTGGGCTACTAAAGGATCAGTACCCTAATGTACAGGTGGAAAAAGTCACTGAGTCCCCTAGCATTTGACAAACCTAGTTATCTGGTCCCTGAAGCATAATTCATTCCAAATGAGACAGTCTTTGCTCCACACCAAGTAGCTCCTGCCGCCATCTTCTGAATCCTGTTACATTATGGGCACACAGACATGAATTTACATTTGGCACCACCAAGACAGAACACATCAAACAGAAAAGCAGATGCCAACAAATATGGATCAATTATAAAACATAAGGAAGCAGAAAAGGATAGGAGCAAATAGCACTATTGGTTGTGTCATATGACAGATGTTTGCTCAAAAATCATCTTCAACACAGCCTGAAGTGACACTGACCCAGTGCCACATGGACTGTTAGACACAAAGCCATGTCACTCCTGCAAGAACCATTACAGGGATTTCAGGGACCAAGCTTCACAAGGCCCAGGTCCACAGCAGAGTCCTTGGACTAGGAAGAGAAGCCTTTGAAAGAGGAGAAAGAGGGAAGAGAAATTCCCATGCCTGAGGTTCAACTGCAAAGCAAAAGGATTCCCCCTTCCCTGGTTCTTTTCTGCAGGGCACTGCAAGAGAAAGGTGTTTGACACAGATGAACAGCTGACTAATTCAGGGCATTTGACTACAGCAAATCAGCTGCAGAAAGCACTAAGAATGAGGGACAGCCAAAGGGGCAAGAGCTTTTTAGACAAGAGACATTCTTGCTCTGATCAGAAAGTCACACTATGTAGGCTGGGAAGAAGTAGTCCAATAATTGGTCGCATTAAGAGGTTTGAAATTATCTCTACATATTCATGAGTACGTTGCAAATGCCGCTGCAGACACCTTAGGGGAGAGCCCTGCTCTGCAAATGGCAGAAGCCCAAACCAGCCAAGCAAAGTAAGTGACTCCTGGCCTGATCAAAGGGTGATGACAGCACTGTGAACACAAAGGCAGCAGCACCTGCTGCATTTACAGAACGTGGCTGACTGCCAGCACACCCAAAGCAGAAGAATGGCTTGATTCCCTTACAGCAAAGACAACAGAGAAAAACCAAACCAACACCACCAATAACAAAATACAAAAAACCGCAAAACAAACGAAACCAAACAAGAACCAAGTGTGCAAGGAATGAGGAGCTCATGAGAGGTATCAAAGATGGGACCAGGAGTGATGTGAAAAGTTACAGGTTGCTTCCAGCACTAGAATAAGGCTTCACTGCTGGCATCCTGGGTGCAACTAACCCAGGAATCTTTTAACAGAGGAAAGCAAGGTGAAATCAGTGTGACATATTATCCCACTCAAAATATATCCAGTCCAGGGGGCAGACTAGAAATGAATTCTGTGGTTGTACTAGCTGTAATTAGAAGGCTACCTAAACTTGTGATTATTTATATTTGCAGCTCTGCCTGCTCAGATAATAAGAACAGTCAGGGTACCAGTTGATTGTTGGAGGAACTGGGGAGGAATATTAATGGCAGACCCTCTGTTCCCACATTGCACAGTTGGTGAGGTGCATCACTGCAGGCAGCTCAGCTCTCCCAGCATTGTCAGCACCACAGTATTGAATTAGATACACTATGATCTGATGCATGATGACAAATCTCATGTTGCACAATTCACTCAAAGTACGTGGGTATGTGGTATAAATATACACCTTGTCATCTGTTACAGTGCTTAGGAAACCTGATTGCCTTTCTGCTCAGCCTAGCATGGAAGGCTGTAGCTGGCAGCCTTCCTACATTCCACCCCTTCTCAGGCTTCTCATGTGAACCAGGTTAGCCAGAGACCAGAGGGGTCAATCCATAGCAGATGCCTCAAGGCAAATACAGAAAGCATGCTCCTCAGCAGAGATTTATGAGAAGCCAAGATGCTTCAACTGATCTCTCAGGCTAATTTCAGTATCAGCGTTTGGATGACAGAACTGCATCTATCTAAGGGAAGAAGCAGGGCTGTGGAGCTCTGTCCTGTGAATATGGTAACTCTCATAACTTGGAGAATATAACACAGTCAGAGGTGCTAAAGAAGGGGCTTTGGGGATGCTTCTGCCTCTGTCAACTTTCCAGATAAATGTATAGGTGGACAGAAGACTAGCTTTTGGAGTTCAAAGATGGATGGGACTTTTTATGCAGGGTTTTATGGAGCGTCATAGATTATTTCTTTCTCTGGAAGCAATTACCAGAATAAAATGTTTCTTTAATTGATGTGCTCACTGCAGAACTTTTTGGACCTTGCTCTGATGATAACATGGAGCTGGAGTAGGTGAGCTGTAATTCAGTGAGTAAGAGCACTTCCTAGGTCTTTGGGAGGATGGGGAAATGTATGGTTGTGTGAGACAGGAGTATCAGCCAAATGAGGCACTGTCTTGTTATCAGAGCCCAGCAACCATAAATGGCAGGGCTGCTTAGCCAAGAGAGCAAAGGGTGCTGCTGTGGGCATGGCCCGTGAGGGGGCTGTGAGAGAGGCTTCTGTGTGCTTCTCACACTGCAGCCACAACAGGTTTCCCTCATGCTCCTGGGGAATGCAGGGCTCCCTGGGAACTGCTGACAGCCCATCAGTCCTAGTGGTGTCCCTAAAAGCTGAGTCTCCTAAGCATTTTGGAGGTACGTTTAGCAGCTGCCCCAGGACTGCATCCCAAGTTTTCACCATTTTCATTTACAGACTTGGAGAAGTAAAAGACAACCTCAACACAGCTTGTGCATATTTATTAGAGAGTTCTGTTTCTAAACCACATTAGAAGCAGGAGATGCTTCATGTGCATGACACAGAGGATGATCCACTAAGTGGTACAGCAAGAAGCTTCATGGCAAAGAAAACCAGAAGCCTGGCCCTTTGTATCCCAGCTCTGGAAAGGACCTGCAGGCCCTGCAAAAGAGCCAGGGGGAAGAGGGGATGCAGAGGTCAAAGGCAGAGATAAAGTGCTCAGGATCACCCCTGGGTAGACTGGCAGTGATCAGAAGCCATGAAGGAATGGGGCAGTAGAAAGAAATGAGTTATTAAATTTAGGGGCAAAAGGGAGAATGAGATGGACAGGAAGAACAGACACTGCAGAGGATGAAGACCATCACTGCACTGGTGGGTTGGGGAGGACAAGCAATTTAGCAGGGAGATGTATGGAATTTGGGACACCTGGGACTCACTGCAGTCATCTACCAAGCAGTCAGACCCTCCTCAGTCAGTGAGCTTGCTTCCCGGTATGTATATATATATATATGACATTCACAGCTCTGCCAAAAACTGTGGTGGGCTGCTGTAAACCATATCCAGCACGGGTGGATGGGCCCAGACGCGCCCTCTGAGCCCACTGGCGGCTGAAGGCCCCGGTCCCCTGTGCTGTCACTAGAGGTCAGTGCAAGCCCAGCAAACGCCTGTGCTGAATTTATGTTTCTGTGCGGTGCGGCCACCCCCAGCCGAGGCAGCGGTGATTTATCACAGTACAGTTCAGACATGGGAGCATGCCCCAGGCCCACTTGGCAGCCCTCGGATGGGCTCCCTGCTGGCCTGTGGCATGTCATGAAAAAGAAAAAAGCAGCATCTTGACCCACGTAAGAGGTGACATCATGGGAGTGTTTCTCACCAGTAAGAAACCTAGAGGATGAATGGAAACGGGGGAAGAAACTCTGCAGGGGAATCGGCAGAACTTCGGAATCATCAGTCTGGAGCAGATGACCAAGGCTCAATTCCCTTTGGCTTCTGAGAGCTGGTTTGGGCTCAGGGAGGTCAATGGGTTTGCCCACTTCTCCTGCAGTTAATACCAACCCCTCTGCTGTGTACAGACAGAGAAACTGAGGCAAAGAAATAAGATTGACCAGGGAGAAGCAGACTGGAAGCAGAGAATGGAGGAGGTGATGGGATGGCCTGAAGGTGAAAATGCTTCAGGGCTTTAGGATCTCAACAGTTCCTGCTTGAAGGGGACACCATTTCTAGCTAGCTCTCCTTCACTTCCAGTGGATCTTGAGAAAACAGGGTATTTCTCAGTTTTGCAAACAGCAAGCCTTAGGTCCCTAAAGACTGATTGCAGCACATCAGTAGCTAAACCTGTGTGAAGGCAACCAGCTTTCAGGGGTGTGGTTTTAATCCTGATCATTTGCCAGTGAAATCTGTGGAAGATGCAGAGGCTCGGCAAGGCCCATCAGTTGAAGTATCTCATTTCAAATTGCCAAGACAGAAAAATTGGACACAGGCACTCAGTAGAGACCTTGAAACCCTGCAATAGGGAGACAAAGAGAAGTGTCTCTTTTTTTGGGGTGGGTTTTTTTTTTTTTTTTTTGGTTTTTTTGCCATGTGTCTACCAAAAGATTTGCAATGACCTTGATGCAATAAGGGCAAAGTTTGTATTTGCAGTGCAGTAAATCTAGTGGTCCCTGTTGTATAATTGCTGGCCTGTAGAGAAGCATGGCTGTAATATATATCACAATGTCACTTAGGCCAACACATATGCTATAGATAAAACAACTACTTGCTTAGAGAATCCGCAATCAGGAAAATTAACCCATTCTTAACGTTTTCCCAATTTCAACTGTGTTGCACATGTATCCAAATATCAGCAAAGCTTCTGTGCCACTGTAGAGTCAGATATATTTGGAATTCAAGTGGAAAACACTACACAGCCTTGCTTGTGTCATGCCAGATGGAGCTAAGAGAACAAATTCCGCATCCCTATGTCGTAAACTTACTCTTTTCCCCAGAATCACTGATTTGAGTGGGACTCAAGTAAAATTGAGCTCTTCTTTCATCAGGGAGCTCTCCCTGTGAGAAGGTGCAATGGATGGGAAACCACAGACCCTGAGCCCTTGTTTCTCCTCTCTTTCACTGTCTGGAAATTCTGTTTATAACAGCATTATTCATTTGCATGGATTTACCTCAATTTTCATAGTTCCGCATCACCTACTTCACAAAAATTGAAAACATGGCTGCAAAGTCACCTCCATCAGGTCTGAAAAGACAGATTTCTAGTATGAGAGAGAAATCATATAACCTCTGCTTTCTGGGTCTATGAAAACCCCATGGTTTCTGACAAGCAAAACAAGGCTACTATATAGACTCCTACTTTCAACACAGCCAGATCAACAGGCACGAAACAGGCACCACTTGACATTATTTAACCAAAAGCACCCTTCTCACAGTCTGATCCCCAGCCCTTCCAGGGGTGGGCTGACTCACACATGCCTTGTCACACCCCCACCACACTGCTTCCCTGGGGACCGCATTCCTCTTGCTTCCCAGTGCTGCCACCTTCCAGAGCTCCCACTGGTATTCAAAGGGCAGAAGTCTGGCTTTAATCCTCAAAGCCATCAGCAATTATTTTGCATCACGTTTGCCACTTTTCTCTGTCACATGTGCACTCTTAGCTCCCACCAGTGTTGAAAGCTTCCAACAGCCCTTGCCTTTTGAAAGAGCACTGCAGACAGCCATTTACACTTTAAATAGACATTAAAATGAAGCCACCTGCATGCCTTCCAGTTCCCGAACTGCAGAGCAGAGCAATGGATAATGGAAGTGTACCAACACATCAACAGTTTCCACTAGCAACTGCTGCAGAATAGCTCGATACCAACTTCAAATATGGACAGGAAATGGCTTTTGATATCAAATGTAAGTTTCAACCCCACAAGAGTCTCTAAAAATAAACATTTTGTTCCTACCCATCCTTGATTTGATACCAAATGGATTATGGAAAGGGACCAAACTCTAGAAACAGAAATAATAATAGAGGTACAGTTTTAATTAACTCATCCTATATTATTCCCTTTTCTACTGGACCCCCTGCCTCACTCAGCACACAGAAGTGCTCTGTGGATGAGGCTGTCCTTGTTATTCACTCTTGTGGCCGTATTTATCTGCACGCCAGCAGCGCACTGCACAGCACACAGAGCTCTGCCTCCTCTCTGGGCTTTTCAGTGTGCCTCATTATCATCACCATCAAGCCATTCTCAAACCCAAAAGGACTTTTGTCTTTCAGTCACCCCTACAAAACCAAACCATTATCACAGATATTTTAGAAGCAGGGGAATTGATTCATAGGCAGATCACAGCTAAAAATCTGAAATGCTGGCCATTAATTCTGGCCACCACAGTGGCCTCTTACATATAAAACAGCTTGTGGCTGCTGCTGAAAAGCTGAGGGGGGATGATGTGCTCAGCATCACATTCAGAGTCCATGGCAAAGGCAGAGGGGGAAGAGTGTACTTCTACAACCCACTATAATGTTCTCAGTACAGCAAGTTGTATTCATCTTCTTGCCTGCCTCTCCTTAAGCCACCAGTCACCTCAGGTTAGGATTCCTGATCTGGGGAACTCCAGGAAACCTCTCAACAGTGTAAACCTTCTGGATGGGTAACACAACAACACAAAGACAAATGTCAAAAGGATCAATTAATCTTAGGCACCTCTGTCAAGACACCAATAGCCCATGTATAAAAATCCCTATGCACTCAAAGCACAGCTGCCATAGGATTCAGCTGCAGTGAGTTCTGCAAAGCAGGCCCCAAGGGCTGGCTTCAGCCCCTTTCCTTCCCTGCAATAAGTCATGCCTCCATAGATCTGCTTTTAAACAATTGAGCACAAGCTCTGTCTTGGCTGAGGACCAAGTGCCACACATTTGCATCCCAACTTTACGCCTTCCTGCACATTGAGCCCATCCAGATGGCAGGGCGTGTTCCAGGCTTAATGATCTGCTTTCCCTCCCTCCAATATGGGCACAATAAATCACTGGCAAATCTTCCTGATGGTCTTTTAGAGGGAAGACAGATCAAACACATATAGTGAGTTTCAAAATACCAAGTCCTCAGGAAAATTATGGTCTGCAACATTGGTACAGAGCATGGATTCAACTGGACAGCTTAAAAGGCCTGCAACTAAGCTTCCCCTGCCAGTCCACCCTTCCCAAGCCCCTATGCCCTGCACTTTCTCCTTTGCCAGGCAAAGATTTTGCCAGACCTGGCTTGCTTGCCACTCTTGGTCACCACAATCCCCTGCCTGCTTCAAAGAAATGATCTTTTAGCAACAACACTCCGACCAAAACTTTTGAACTATCTCAAGAAGAGAAGCTAGAGTTTGGTCTTTTGGAGGCTGGGCCCTGCTCACCACAGAGACTGCAGGAGACCTGGCTTTCAGGGAGGAATTTTACATACCCAAGTCATGATCAGGAGATGTATGTGCTCATGACATGAGACCCAGGTGCATCTTCTGCCTGCAGAGCATGGCACAGGACACAGGGATCTGTTTACAGGACCAGACCTTAAACACCAGAGAGAGATCTCAAGATATGTGGCTGCATAAAAAGCTTTTCTTGTTTGATGAGAGGGTAAACACAAACTTAGTCTCAGCAAATGGCCACAGCAATCTGACTGCCCCTCAAAACATCACACAGAAAGTTGTGGCAGACGCAGGCATTCCTCTGAATTGTCCTGAGAGCATTAAACAGCCTTAATGTGGAGGTACCTCTGTGTCCAGCCTGGGGATGTCCACCTCATTCTCTTGAAACTTTTCAATATCTGCAGGGACTAATATAAGGCTTTGCACTTTGCAGTACTTACTGCCCCTGAGCCTGACCTCTCCTAAAGTTGCTTCCACTCTGCTGATAAGTGAGGTTCTGTGTAGAAGCACCATGTGCTCTTGCATTTAAAGACCAGTGAATTGTTTGGGATGTCAAACAAGAATTCAGTTTCGCACCAAACTTTATTGTGACATTTCCTGGGTGATCAAATCTTTTTACCATCAAAACACTGTTTTCCAGTGTGTAGACTTTTAAGAAGAAATTCCCTGCTCTGGAGTTCACTGTGTTTCTGGCTACTTAAACTAGATCTGACAAGTTAAATTATTTGTATGCCTTGAGCTAACCATCTGCATGGGAGTAAGCATCAGGTACAGCTTATATGTAGAATGCTCCACAAAATATAAATTTATCCACATGTGCATTCAAAGTGTCAATGCTATTTCTCAAAGAATATGGGAGGAAAGGCCAGGGGCCAGTGAAATAAGCTTTTAAGTGACAGACAATGGAAGTGATCCAGTCTTGCATCTCCTAAGTACTGGCAGATTGGCTGGGATTTGGATGCTAACAAAGAGATTCAGAACATGGGCCTGGTTTCAATTAATAAGCATGTGTCCATATGGCTCTGTGTGTGTTTGTGTTTATACCGAGTGTTCTTTCCTGGTAATGGGCGTTGCATAAGTACAAGCATGCATGTGTGTGCCTGTGAAGGCAGGTTCAGAGATAGTTCAAAAATGCCTAGCAGCAGAGGCAAAATTTGGTGTTGACGACCAGAACAAAAGGTTTCTTCCCAGGCAGGAAATCAGAGATCAGAGCCACGCGGCAGCAGTGAGAGCACCCAACACGAAGTGCTGACCATGCAGGATCTGCCACTCTGTTGTGGCAGGGTGGCCACAGCTGGTACTGGGACAAACTCACCCAGGGAAACAGAAGGACCAAAGACAATCAAACCTGCTCCTGGGAGGCACACCAGCCAGGCTGACCAGCTTTGTCTGCCCTGCAAGAGGCTCACAGTGCCTACTGCTTTAAGTGGATGGTGCCACTCTCCTGTGGCAGTGACAGATCCCACTGTTCTGCTGCCCTGGGCAGCCTGACTCCCAAGGAAATGTCCTGCTCTGCCCCTGCCTGCAGCCAGCCCACCGGCGTGCATGTCAGACCACACACGTGCCTCAGATTTGTCAGCAAACCACACGGCTCTGTGTCTTGTCTACAGCACTTGCTTCTCCTGTATCTTTTTTTCAAAAAACAACGTAGTTGTCAGATCAGTAGCTGTCAGATGGGTAGAAGGAGAAAGAGGCAAATGAGATAAAATACTTTGTATGCTATAGGAAATTCATACCCAGCAATTTAAAACAATTTGTGCATCCATAAGCCTTATTTAATTCTTTATCTTCCCCACACCATCTCAGTTTCTTAAGTTAAACTCTTTCTGCAAATAATAGGCTAATTCAAAATGATGATGTACCAATGAGGTTGATGGTGACCATAAAGGACCACAGACTCTGATAAGGTACTTACCTGTTATGTTAGGGTTATCTTGACTTTTCAGCTCTACATTTCTTTCCTCAAGATGCACTAATTTTGCCTTTTTCTAACTAATACTTACTCTAAGGTGGCACACCCTTATATCTGTTTTTGTCAGTGCTTTAAGTACTCCTTCAAGCCCTTAAATTTTGGTGACTTCTTGCAATGCAGAGATAATCCCCTGTGACAAACAGCAATGGAAGATACAAAGAAATCCACAACAGATTTTTTTTTTACATGAGCACTTGCAAGTATCTGAGCACCTTGGAAATACTCTCTGCACCTTGCATTAATTTTCCTGCCCAACTCCACTCCCACTTCATTTCTCATGTTTAAATATACCTTGTATTATTATTTTCCCCTCACAATAATTCTAATTGTATAATTGACATCTCAGCCCCCAACCAGTGCTCAAACACAGCTTTAAGGGTTTTCATAAATCACAGTCTAGAGTATCCTGCAGTGCAATGCAGAGCTAAGTATGAACATAAGCTTTTCAGAGAGCCGGTGTCTGAGAATGGGGTTATCCTGCCACAACACAACCAGAAGCATTTTTGAGGCCAAACCTCACCACCACAAACCTTCACTGGATTGAAGAGCCTACTCTGAGGATTCCCAGCTGGAAGTAATGAAAAGTAAGGGTTCCCAAGGGTCTCAGAGCTGAGGGCTGAGTGGGGAGAAGCCTACCAAGAGAGAAAAGGGCAGGAAAACAGTAGATATTCAGCCACTCACTCTGAAAAGAAAACTTGTCTGCCAGCTTCCTTTCAACAGGAGCACAATGACAGCTTGAGGAGACTTCCATGAGCAAAAAACATATCACACACCCCTGAGGTGCCAGCTCTGCTCAGGAGTACCAGAGGCAGTGCACAGCCAGTGACATGAGACATGTTGGCCAAGAAGACAGGAAGAAGAATGTTAGGGTCTTGGACGAGGAAAGTGAGAAATACTGAGAGGTACCTCAGAGCAGCAAGGCCAGGAATAAGACTGGGGACCAGAGCTGAGGAATGACAAGAGGAATGGAGTGCTTTATGGGCAGGGTTAAATTCCAAAATTAATTTCTTTTAAAAGTCTTTTTCTTTCCTTTTGATTATGGGATGCAATTCCATGCCAAAATTAATATCCTAAGACAAGACACAACAGATGGACACCAACCAGGAGGGGAATAAGAAGAGACAAGGAAGCAATTCTGGTCAGTCTGACAAATCGTGAACTCAGCAGCCTCCTACCCACCTATATCCATTCACAGGCAGATCAAACTTTGTCTTTCAGACTCTTTTGCTATTTCCAAGAGAATTTAATTCCTTGTCTTTTTCCTCATCAGCATTTTTACTATGTATTTACTCGAAATCTGTAAAGTACCAATTGCCCAAAATCTCATGACTGCCAGGAAAGAGGAAGGAAGTTTTGTAGATGCACCAAGGGAGAGGTCAGAAAACCAGCTTGGAATTCCTAAATAGCTGTGCTCCTGTATCCACAGCAGCCCACACATGGCATGCCAGCAGTGCAGTCTGACCTGCAAGTGAATGGGGAATCCACGTGGCATCTAACACATCCACAGACAGTTTGAAGCTATAAATTTTCAGTTTCCAGCCTGACACCATGCTGAGACTTATCAGGGGGAAAAAAAAAGCAAGCAATTCTTCCATCCTGGTGATTCATTCTTCTGTGTCTCAGACATCACAGAGATGAAGCCAACCGTACCTTTTCAAGCATTGTTTCCCTCAATTAAATAGAAACCTAGGCACCCACAGCACTGTCTGCTATCCTTTACAAAAGAACTAACCACAGTAAATGCAAGTTTTCAGCCTTGTAACATCTCTGAGGCCAACGCCAAGCATGTGATGGATTTAACTGGATAGAATGAGGGACTTCATGTCTAACAAATAGAAATCACTTAAATGAGGTGAAATCATTATCTTTATGGAAAGTAACGCAAGCTGATAATTTTGGTAAGGATGACAAATTCACTTCTTCCAACATAATTCATCCTAGAGAACCTGAGTGTACTTTCTGGATGCCAAACACCAGCTACTATTACATTTTTGCAAATGTCTTGACAAGCAATTAAAGTTATCACAGCTCTTAGGCAATTTCTTCCTCTAAGAGAATGAAATAACCCAAATATGTGGTAGCATCAGTAACTTGCAAAGAGGGCAAGTGCCCTCAGAAGACAAAACTGTGATGCACCTCCACTTGAAACAGCACTCTACGTTCAAGATTTTAATGTGAAAAACCAAGGTACTAATAAAGCCATCCCCTAATTTTTCCTCAAATTTTAGTTAGACCAGGATGTCAAGAAAGACATAACAGAAACTGAACTAGAAACCGAGGAGCAAAAACCTAGATGAGTAAAGAGACTATGGCATAAAGAAAAATGATAACAATTATCTTTGCTTAGTTTCATGAGGCAATAAATAAGTGAGGCCAGCAAAAAATAGATATCAAAGAAAGTTGAAGGCAAAACTATTGCCTTGTACAGGAAATGGAAAGGGATTCAGTTACGATAGAGGCAGGTACAGTGAAATATTTTCCACGTGGCATCTAAATAATTTGTTGAATTTCTTGTTGGAAGATGTCATTCAGGTTAAGAATTTAGCAAAATATAGAGCAGGATTCATGCATCTTGTAATGGATGGGAATTTTTAGGAGCTTTTTGTATTGCAGGGGATAAAAACCAGATTCTATGTGGCAGGGATTAAGCAGAAATATCCCTCCGGGAAGGTTATCCTTGAACAATGTCTTTTGGGATGTTCCCATTTCCCCTGAATTGCTACACACAAGCCAGAGGTAGCCTACCTCACCCTGATCTCATCTACAGGATAATTCCAGAGAAGTGTTATCACAGCTGAATGGAGGAATTGCATGCTATTTAATCCAAGCCCATTGGAAATGCCTGGCAGCATCTCGGGCTGCACTGTTAGGAGATCAATTATTACACCAATAAAAGGAATTAAAAGCTTTGCCAGAAAACCATCAGAAGTGTGTCTGCCCTAAAACATACACAGCCCAATTCTGTGTTGTTGTTCAGCGGGAAGAGGGCCCTCCCTCATCCCTGCCCCAGTTCTGTGCCGCAGAAGGAGAGAAGCAGATTACAAAGAGCAATTCCTCGCAGTACCCCAGGTGAAAGCAGCACTTTCCCCAGTTCCAGTTATTGTTAGTGGAAAAGTTCCTCCTGGGCTGATTTGCATTGACCTACAGAGACACATATGTGAATGCAGTTAAGTGTTGACCTCAATGTCACACAATAAGAGCAGCAGTCACAGCAGAATGGCTTAAGGCTATTGCACAGTTTATTGAACACAGAGCGGCTCTGCCTGCCTGGTGGGAGCTGGGCTGGCAGCACCACAGTTGTTCCTGCAGCCCTTGGCTGCCCTGCAGCAGCTGGGAGAGCAGAGCTAAGGGTGACAGAGATCACTTTGAAGATAGGTACCAGGCTTTTCTCATCAGGATGAGGAAATGAGATCGTGCCTGGCTATGGGGGAAGAGAGGGAAGTAATGGAGTTTTTTTCATTAGTTGGATCCTGAAGTTTGAGTTCATGGGAAAGGAACATACATTCTCGAGATGCGGCTACTACCTCCAAATATAAGGCAACTTGCCTTTAGGATGCAGCTTAACAGTACTTCTGCAGACTCCAGTAGAAAAACTCAGTGGCACACTAGCCCCTAATTCCAGATAACTGTGCTAGAGGACTTGCACAAGCCTGTTCTGCATCTCAAAAGTCAGCACAGATCATCTCAGTGGCTGCAAATTGCTTAACTCTGTGCACTCAGCTGTGGCCACATTTCTCTTGGCAGAGAAAAGCAAGGCACAACTTCCCAAGGACATTTTCTGGGAATCGCAGCAAGGAACCTCAGAGAAAGAAAACACAATTCTTATCTCACTTGCTGTGCCTGTGTTTGTGCCACAGTAGAACGCAATATGGAGATTCTTTATCCAAAGTGATGGTGTTTTGTTTCCTTGGCCTATCAGGGCCAAAAACGTGTGCAGACTGTTTGTCAGCAGACAATCACAAAATTCTGTTTGGTAGAGTTGAGTGCTTGTGCAGTTTCAGTTTAGATGTAGTGCGATATAGTGTAATATAGTATAAAATAATATAATAAAATAATTAACTAACCTTCTAATATCATAGAGTCAGATACATAATTTCTCCCTTCTTTGGGGTTGCCCTGCTTCTCTATAGTCAGCTCCTGATAGGAATCTGCAGTGTTTCAGTAGACTTGTTCCACACCCTCCTTGCCTGCCTCTCTCAATGTGCATGCTCACACTGAGGAGAACAAGTTTCCACCTCTGAGTGAAAGGTGACATCTCTTCAGGAGGGTTGTTCAGCAAGCAGGCAATTTAATCTAAGCTTTCAGAGTTCTCCTGCTGTCCAATGGCTTGGTTTGGCTACCTATGGCTCTGTAATGCTTCTAAGTCCTTTGTTCTGTAGGGATTTGATTTTTATTCTCCCTGAGATTGGAAAAGAAAAAACCTTTTTTTAGCATGTATCAGGGGCTGGCTTAGGAGACTAAAAAATGCAAACCAAGCCATATCATTGTGAAAATGCTAACAAGCCTGTGATAAGAAGGGAACTCTCCTGCTTTATACAAATTATTTGATCACAGAAGGGCCACCAAGTTCATCAACTTTGCACTATGTCACAGACAGCATCCTAATGTCATCTACTGTATCACCCATACCTCTCCACCAAAGCTAGATCAGGCTCAGATCTGCTTGCCTTGCAATTTCATGCCATCATCAAATTGATTAACTATTCAATTGTCTCAGCAGCCTGGCAGGGCAGGTAATGACTATTATTGCTATTCAATGCAGGAGAGAAATTGTGGCTGAGAAATCACTTAGCTTACAATCAAGAGAGTGATCTGAGAACAGCCAGGCTCCCAGGTGTCCTCCTAACCCCTACAGCTTTCACTTAGCAGCAAGATGAAGACTCAGCCCATGCCATAAGGAAATTTATACAAACTATCCGCCAGAGTGAAATTTCGTAAGAGACCACAATAATTCTTTTACCCATTTATGTGCAAATTGACAGCATTCCAATAATCAGATTGGGGTGGTGCCTGTCCAGAAAACAAGCAATCCAAATCTGCTGCAGTTCTCAACATGATGACAAGAGGATCAGATGGACCCCAAGTCTGCAGCAAGTTCTCCTCTCTAGTTGCTCCTTGGCTGGCCTTGCACACACAGCATCATTCACATTCCATCCTGCAACCACCCGGCAAGGAGCTCACTGCCAGCACCCCAAAGAGACTGCATGGCCACCTTGCTCCCAAAAATAAGAAGGCATAAGTTTATCTGAACCTCCTGGGAACAGGTTTTTAAGATCCCCAGGTATGTATGCACATGAACACACACACACTAAAGCTTACTGCATGTCCAATACCAAAAAGATCACATATGCCCTCTCGGGGAGTATTTGCTCTTTTCCTCTTGTAAGTCAGACTTTCTTTCCCTTGATGCTGACTCTTGCCTCTTCCTCACAAGAGACAGCTGCCTCCTTCCTCAGCCAGGAAAAAAGGAACTCATTGTTTCCTTCTAGATTTCCACTGCTTGGTGTCTTTCACCATCCAGTCCAGCACACAAATCACAGCCCCACTCATTCAGAAGATAGCTTCTTCCAGAGGTTTCTGGGATGTACCAGGAACACAGAGATGAGAGATGACAGACATCTTGAGGAGAGTGTTTACATCATAATTGTCTGTATTCTATGGTTTCTTAAAGTAGAGCAGCTCCTGTTCTCCAGATGGATCAGCAGAGATTATATCCATTGTGTCTTTTAGACAGTGGTTGTCTAACAATAACATGAAGACAGTTTGGTTTTCAGAGGCAAAAAGAGAGGTGCTCCATAGCTTGATATTACAGGGATGAGCACACCAGGAGAGCAAGATGTGAGTCTAACCTAGGGGAACTGACTTCTGATCATGACATTTTTTGGAGGCATGGCACCAGAAGAGATGTGTCCCTCTGGTCTAACCAAGCACAGACAATCCTTTGTTTTTAAGAGTCTGGGGAAGCCGGAGTGATAGTGGTGCTGCTACAGCTAAAGTGCTTAAGAAGAGAAGGCTGAAGGACAGGTGACATCTAGAAAATGCAGCAGAACTGCATGGTACTTTGTGTATCCTTCCTCTCCCGTTCTTCCACCACTTCTCCTGTTCTGCTCCAGAGACTCGGCCAACCTTTGAGAGCTGTTAAAAATTTGGTTCCAAGATGGAGGTTTGAAAGGAAGGATTTTGGCAAAGGTGAAGTTTCAGTACTTGTTAATTTGCAATTAATTCTAACTCAAAAACACTCTCTGGATTTTCTTTAACTGCACAGCAACAGCTTCCATTAGTTTCCATTACCTGCAGAGTAAATATGGCACTTCTCAGGCCAAGCCAATTTTCCAAGTAAACATTACTGAGCAACTGAACAATACCACTCTTAATAGAAAGAACTGATGAAAATATGTGGGAAAACTATTTTTAAAATGTTACACCAACATTAGCAAAATTCCCCCTTAAAAACACATGCACACACAAGGAGTCTTACAAATGACCATATATGTTTGGTTAAAACTCAAAAGATGAAAACAAAATGTTCAGTGACCACCAGAGGGCTTTGCATATATATGAGAAATTACTAGCTGAAATTGACTCCTTAATTCATACCAAAATGACTGTGTATACTGAATACCAGGCAAGTCTCCCCATTCATTGCATTTCCTCCCATGCAACTAAACAAACAAACAAATAAAAACCAAACAAACAGATGAAAAAAAAAATGTTCTCAATGGTTTTCCTTGGAGAAAATGCCCATGAACACATCCTGGTAGTATGGCTGCTGTCTCCATGCTTTCACAGTTGCGACAAGCCACCTCATCTTCAAAAACTGAATATCAGAAAAAAAGACACATTTTAGAAAACATGAAGGGGTAGAGGAGGGGGGAAATGAAGCAAATATAGAGAAAAGAGAGTGCTTCCTTGAGAAAGCATCAGTCATGCAATAGTCAGGCAATATGCACAGCATTTGTCAGCAGTTCTCAAGGGTGCTGTATGCAGACACACCCATTCAACAGCTGGCTGGGGGCAGATTGAGATCATAGACGCTCTGGATCTGGGAGAAGACATAAGTCATAGAATCCTGGAATCATTTAGGTTGGGAAAAAACTCAAGATCTTTCCCCAGCACAGCAGCATTTAGACCCCATGCTGGATGCCAGCAGCAATAATCTCCATGCATAGCATAGAGCTCCACTGGAAACAGTGGAATTGTTCTGGTTTCAGCAGGACCAACAGAAGTAGCTATTTTCCAGACCCAGGGGACACCTGCACTTTGCTGAAGTGAGTAATGTTGTTTGGTCTGGTTTGGAGTAGCTTTTACTTGACTCTTGCATCTTCCAATGATACAAATTTACCCCCTGAAAAGCCCAAGGGATGTGTAACTAAATCAGCTAATCTGAAGAAGTAGAGAGTCGTGCAGTACTACATGCTGCTTGGGAACCATGAGAGGATCAATGAGATGCTCCTAAGGGATTATGTCTTTTACCTCTCAGTGATTTTTGTGGTGATTCTGACACTCACTTAGAGAAGTGGCATCTAATCTTTAAACTGCTGACAACTGAGGTCTCAGGGTGAAATTCAGCCACATGCTGAACAGCAAATATCCCTACTGGTGTGCATCCTACCAGCTGCTATGACTGAGGATGGTGAAAGGAGAAACCAAAAGAGAACAAAATCAGCATGGGAATGGCCAGTAACCAGAAGCCTCTACATTATGTGCTTAGTGAATGCTTAATGCTGCACTTCCTCCCAAATTTTACAACCAGAGCCATGACCCTGTGTCATCTGGTAAGTGCCAAAATGTGGAGAAGATGTAGAGTAAGGGGAGTGGTGCGCATTATCATATTACCTTAGGCACACATATCTTTTCTGAATCTGATCTGTATCTATCTTGCTGATCCTCAGATGTCCAGCAGTCCAGAGAAGGTGGGATTGGTTTCCATTTCCATTTCATAACCATCATTCATGTGAGTTGACTCCACTCTGCCTCATTTACTGCAAACTGTAGTACACACACCTAGAAATATTTCCAGAAGCCAGCACTGGGGATGGTTAAGGTACACACACTGCCACAAGTCTATAACCTGTGGGGCTATGTGAATCAGCAGCACAGTTTGATCTGCTTCAAAGCAGGTTCCTACCTACACTTCCAAGAGAGGATTGAAGCCTCCACAAGGCAATAAACCCAGGAGGCATCTTGCATAGACAGCCAGCAGATTTCTATTCTTAGAATGATTCTAGCATAAAATGTTTCCCAGTTTGTCTTGCTGATAAAGATAGTTCTTAAAACTGGACATGATGAAAGATGCCATTGCAGAAAAAGTGCTATCCAGGATGCCCAAGGGGAGCACAGTCAGTGTGTGTGAACACAGCACGTGTCACAGTGTATAAGCAAACAACAGCATTATGCTCATGAGCAATGTCTCACTGAGAAGCTGAGCAGTATCTCCTCAAGTAGCCAAGCTGCAGTTATGCACACTCAAGGGGCAGGGAGACTCAAGGGGTATGGAGCATGCTGATGACTGCATTTACCAGTGAGGACATTTTTGAAAATGCCCAAATGACATAAGTATTTCATTCCCTTCTTCAAATTTGAACAAGACCTGTGAGGTAACATTCATCACACTAATATTAGGTCTCTAATAATTAGGCATCTGGGGAAAATTATGCATTTGTGTTCCCTCTATAGCAAAAAAAGGAAGAAACAGAAACATCCAGAGGGCAATTCAGTGGGCCTGATCACAAAACAAACAAGAAGAGGGCAGTACTACTCACTCAGTGCTCTGTGAGATGGAGGTATTTCTCCCTACAGCATGACCTCACTAGATCGTGCTGTTGATTTATGCTTCTCTCCCTGACTGCAAAAGGAGCCCAAATGACAAACTGTGCTTAACTTTTCCATGAGTAAAGTTGAACAAGATGAATCCACCTTCCCTTTCTATCAGTGTGTTAAAATATTCCGCTATAAAAGAAACAGAAGCAGCTATTCTGGAAAAGAGGTTTCAAGAGATTCTAAGAAAAATCCTCCCTTTAGTGGTTTTGAAAATGAAACGAGAATAATAGATATTTCAACTGTTCTGGCATGAAAAGGTGTTAACAGTATGGCACTTCTAAAGAACTCTGAGATGACAAGACTGATTTTCCAGAAGCAATTTTCCAGTTTCATTTTGAAAATTCCCTGTAGAGGAAAAACCAGAAATACTGCTTTTCATTCCCTCTTGCCAGGAAAGATGTCAAGAAGCCCATAAGCTTTGGTAAAGCCAGAGCTTCCAAACCCCAGAAAACTAAAAACCTACAGCCGTCACTATCACAGCACAAAGGCAGCTCCTTAGGAGGAATTATTTTGCAAATTCACAGTTGAACTGGGCTGTTTGTTTACATATGAGACATGGCAGACACCTTGCAACAAGCAGGAAGGGACAGTGATAACTAATTTATCCTAAGGGGGTGAGAGTAGTGGTCAGCAGGCTGAATTCAACCATGGAGGTCTCCAGGAAATCTCCAGGTGCTGGAGATGCCACAAGCAACACTTAGTGGAACAGGAGCAGATATAGTATGACTTTATATCCAAGAAGATCAAGTCTGCAGCTCCTGAGTACTCCTGGGTGCACCTATCCATCTCCCATAAAACTCTCTGGAAATTCTTTCTTTACCTTCATTTTTCAGAGGAAAAAAAGGCATCTTGCTGGAAACAGCAAATCTATACTTATGGTAACTGGAAGCATGAACAGCTTAAAGAATGGCTGCTTGAAAGACTAAGTGAAAAATGCCTCTCAGCAACAAGCAAGATTTACCCTCACAGGAAGGCAAGAAACTTGTCCCTCTGGATGCTTCCCTGCAGCTATGGTCACACAGAAAGGGGTTAAAGAAAACCAGCGTTCTGTTTGCCAGGTACTGCCTCGGGGGCATGGCTGGGAGCTGGAGAGCAGAGGACAGGTGAAGGGGACAGCAGCACAGTGCTCCTCTGCTGCCACGTGTCCTGACTCCCAACAGCCGATCTGAGAGCTGGCCCAGGCTGCCCTGATGCACCACCTCCTGAGTGCTGAGATTGGGCTCTCTCCTCAGGGGGATGTACCCACATTTTTGTTAGGAGCATAAGAAAATGCCAGGGAAAAAGCCTTCCAACATGTCATATTATTGTAATGGGAAAAGAGAGTGGTTATAGCTTCCTTTAGTTAGTCCTGGATTTTCTTGCGGATGACGTTGGTTTTTAATGAGAAATGGATGCTTGCATGACTGTTTTTCTTCCTCAACCCATCCATGTGGATTTGCTGTGCCACATATCTCCAGTCTAAACCTACATTTTCTTCTGCTCCTGCACAGGCATCAAGGCAAATAAATGCACCAGAAACATGGGGCCTCCTCCTCATGACTTTTCAAAGGAGCATCTGATATGAAGAGCCAAAGGCTCTTTCCCTTAAATATACCTCTCCCTAGCAGCTCCCAGCACCTCTCCTGTGTTGTTTCCCAGTCCACCCTACAGCACAGAGCAGCTGAGTGTCCTTCAGAGGGGACACAAAGGATGTGTGAAAACACCTTCCTGGCTTCAACCATTCAGTACCAGAGGTTTCTGCCTGTACCAAAGAGACAATACACCTCACCTTTCTCTTTTCCACCTACTTCCTTGAGAAAAACTCCATATGCTACTGATATTGCATAGAAAGAAGAGAAGAAGAATCAGAGGGACAGCACACATGGGCAAACTCAGGTGCTGCTTCTCTTCTAACAGAGAATGAATAAAGCCACTGCAGAGCAGCCAGCATGGCCGAGACAGGTGTCCACATCACAGTGCCGATATCCCAGCTCTTGCTGCAGCACCCTGCTGGCTGGGACAGTGTCTCCAGCCCTTGCCAGCGGAGGTTACAACTGGTAGGAAACCATGACAGACTGCTCTGTGTCCTCACTCTGTCCCCATCCTCTCGTCCCTGAAATCCAACCTGGTGCATCCTGGGGGAAGCCCCATCTGCTTCTCATTCCAGACCATGTCATGTCATAATTATTCCTAATTATGCCTCATTTAGCTTGATCGGCACCAGATTGAGAAGGATGGCCTAGTGAGAGCGAGCATCTCGGCCGGCCGCGGCGGCGGGGCGCGGGCCGGGGAAGCGCCGAGCGGCAGCGGCCGAAGGGACGGAGCGGCACCGCGCAGCGCCGCCGGCAGGGGGCGCCCGCCGGCCCCGCAGCCCCGCCTCAGCCCCGCCCTCCGAGAGCCCGCGCTGAGGGGCGGCCCGGGCCGGGCCTGCCGAGAGCCCACGGGAGCGGCCCCGAAGGGTCCCGGTGCCCTGAGCCGCCACAGGGCCCCGCAGAGCCCCGGGGGCCGGCGGATCCGGCTGCCGGTTGGATCACAGTCACAGAATACGCTGGGTTGGAAGGGAACCACAAGGGTCATCGAGTGTAACTCGCGGCCCTGCACAGCACGATGGCCAGGAGTCACTCCCTGTGCCTGAGGGCACTGTCCAGACACTCCCTGAGCTCTGCCAGGCTGGTGCTGTGACCACTGCCCTGGGGAGCTGTTGCAGTGCCCAAACACCCTCTGGGTGAAGAATCTATTTCTGATACCCAACCTAAACCTCCCTGGACACAACTTCAGGCCATTCCCTTGTGTCCTGTCGCTGGTGACCACAGAAAAGAGATCAGTGCCTGCCCCTCCTCTTCCCTCACGGGAAGTTGTGACTGCAATGAGGTTTCTCCCTCAGTCTCCTCCAGGCTGAACAGAGCAAGTGACTTCAGCCATTTCTCATACACCTTCCTCTCAAGGGCCATCACCATCTTCGTTGCCTTCATTTGGATGTTCTCTTAGCATCTTTTTTTTTTTGTAGTACCTAGACTGCACACAGCACTAGAGGTGAGTCTGCCCCAGTACAGAGCAGAGGGGACAATCCCCTCCCTTGCCCAGCTGGTGATGCTGTCCCTGATGCCCCCCAGGACAGAGTTGGCCCTCCTGGCTGCCAGGGCACTGCTGGCTCATGTTCAGCTTGCCATCAACCAGGACCCTCAGGTCCCTTTCCATGGCACTGCTTTCCAGTGCCTCATTTCCCAGTCTGTATGTACCATGCCAACAGGGTTGCCCCATCCCTGGGGCACCAGTCCTGGTGCACCCCACTGCAGAGGTATTTGCAGCTGATCACTACAGAACTGACACTACAAAAATAATGTTCCCCAGACACTGGTGAGAGTCACAACATGTGGGGCTCACATGTTTCTCCATCCCTGCTGAAGGTCTGCACAAGTGTTTTCTAACAGGTGTGTGCTTGTCATCCTGCAGGAAAGCTCTGCTCCCTGTTTTTCCACACAGCAGCATCACCTGTGAACACCTGGACACGGGCAGCACCCTCACTGATGCACTAGAAGATACACTGAGTGCCAGGCAGCTGATCCTCCATGACAGGTACTGGGAATTGCATGTCTCCATTACAGATCTCTTCCCCTCTTTGCATGAGCCATAAGTCAAGGCTGACATGTCACCTGCTGACACGCGGGTCCAGCAACAAGTAAAGCACAGGAAGGTACAAAAATGTCAGGTATGCTGACCAATGCAGGTGGGTTTTCACGGGACACTCACTGCTCCGCAGGTCTCAGTGGCCTGAGCTTCAGTAGTCAGTGAAGAGGTGAAGGAAACTGTCTAACAGTGTCACTGTGACCTAGGCAGAGACATTTTCACAGAACATGTTGGGTCAGGAGGGAATGAGCCAGCACAGGCATGAAACATGAAAAAATGGCATCCTCACATGCACTGCTCGCTTTCTGAAAAACAAAACAAAAACCACAATTTTTTTGCTTGGGTCTGAGCTCCTGCAGCTAAAATAGCTGTTGGATGAGCCAGGGCTCCACTGCAGTCAGCTGCAAGCTGCATGTCTGAGGTGATACAGGCATTGCATCTGCAAAGCTGCTTGCCATCCTCTCTGCCTGTTTCCCCTCCTCAGGAAGCACCTTCCAAAAAGCCCACCAGGGCAACAGGCCTTCATTGCACCTGTGTTTCCAGCTGAAGGCTGTTCTGCTGCAGGGGGATGGAGTCGGATTCCAGAGGGCAAGAGGGAGGCAAAGCCACCTGCAATGCAATCAAGCGACTGCTGTGGGAAGAAGCCAGGCAGCAAAGGAAGGATGATTTACTGACTCAAGCTAAGCCAATATAAACACTTATGATACAGGTGCCTGTGCTCTCAGATATTGCCTGACTTAATTCAATTGTTTTGTAAACTGATTTAGTTAAATCTGTATAAAACTGGTGTTTAAACAAGCCCTAACAGTGGTCAAAATGCTGTTAATAAAACATATCATCATAAAACAAATATATATTACAAAGGCTTCCTTTTTGCTGACGAGACATATCCTTTCTCATTCTATTTCTTTTTTCCTCTGTTCTTTTCCTTAGAGGTTGTACATTCTGCTGTGCCATGACTGTCTCTTTCTTTCTGTACTGTACAAAAATAGGGTTGTCTCCATTCAGAAGTCTGCAAGTCCACCTCTAGCATTTCTCAGTTTTGTATAAAGTAGAGCTGGGGAGACATTTATTTATTTTTATATAACCTTCAATAAGATTCAACCCAGAGCAATATTTTTAAGCAGATTTTAAGCAAAGTAGTTTATTCTGGATCTAGCCTGACCCTTTTCATTCTTTCTAAACTGACCTATCTTACAGTTTGGAATTATTTAAGCACTCTGAAAAGATGTTCCCATTTTTCTTGTTCTCAGCAAGGTCACTTTTTTTAGCAATGTTAGTAATTTTTTGGTATTTTAAAGTCCTTTTCCAAATCACCCAAATCAAAATCTATCTGTGTCCAAAATTAACTTTCAAAATACCAATATCTTCTCTCAAACTTGGCCTAATTGCCAAATTAGTTTGGTCTCCTCCACCAAGGACCCTTCAATTTTTAAACAAATGCATGACAGAGTTGTAAAAAAATAGGAAGACCAAATTACTGTGCCTTCAGTAGAAATCAACAACAATAAGACTATCATAAATCAACTTTTTCCTAGACACATATCTTTTTGTGGTCTTTGATTCATTCAGAAGAGAAATTTTGGTCAAGTGCTTTCAGCATCCAGCTGTTAGCACATCTGCATGATGCACTGGAGCAATTGCTGCCTTGGGGAGGCAGGTGAGGGGTGGCTGGAGCAGCCACGCTGAGCAGCAGGAATTTTCACTGATGTAAATGAAGAAACAAGGGACACATTTGAAAAAAAAGGCAGCGGGGGGGGTGGGAGATGGCAAGCATCATGTATCTGTTGGGCAGCTCTGAAGGACTTAGGAGGGGTATACAAAAGCAAGGTGGGCTGGGGTAGTCTGTGGAAGAGATAGGAGGCAACCTCTGGGCCAGTAGGGAAGCAGGAACCAGTTAATCTGTGAGACAGCAGTGTGAGAGCTACAGGCTCTGGGAGGAAAGGGGCCAGAATGCTGAGCTGGGCTCAGTGGCTGGAGGATGCACCCCTAAGTGGAACTCTAGCTCGGTGGGCATCCACTGTCTGCTACTACTACAGTCAAACTGCATCCAGAGACAGATGCCCTCATGGCCAGAAAGCAGCCTGCCTTCCCACCCCGTGCCACACAGTGCTGCTGATTTGTACCCTCGAAGCCAGGCAGCCTGGAGAACAACTGCACAGCATGTCAGGACCTCAGAGGAGCCCAGCCAAGCCCTCACTGCCTCACACTGCTGCTGTCTGAAGAGCCCAGATCTTCCCCTGAGGAAAATGGTGTGCATACAAAATCTCATGGGAGAGGCTGTCACCCACGCTCTCCCATCTGTCCCAAATTCTTGCTCTTTATCAGTCCCATAGCCCCTTTGCACTGCAAGACAAAGCTGCCGACTGGCTGGTGTGCCAGCACAGGGGTTGGCTCCTAAAGGCTGTGTTAGGAAGGGAACTCTGCTCCAAAGGACACATTCAGAGTAAGCCCTGTGTACATTTGGCAGGGATCATAATCCACAACCACCCAGCCTGGTGACATTGCTGGAGGCCTCAAGAGTAGACAGTCCAAGCCGGGATTTGTGATTGTTTACCTTGACATCCATTTGGATACACTCCAAGTGTAGACAAGGGATTTAGATGCCCAGATTATTTGCCCTCATGGCAGCAATGCACAAATACAACTACTAGGAAGATTAGAGATATTCCATCTGCTTAAATTGTTCCCTTTTCCTGCCAGCTCTGATAACCATGATGATGGGGATTTAAGCCCCAGTGCTACTAGCTGTGACTGGCACCAGTGTGATGATTATATTTCCCATGGGACCACCCTCCCAGTTCTGTGCAGTCCATCTCTGCTCATCTCATCACAGCAGTAGTCTCATCTCTGCTTGTGGAGCCCCACTCCACATCAACAGTCCCCAACAGCTCCTGTGCAAGGCACTAGATAAAACTGTAACAGAAAGATGGCTCTTGCCTCTTTATTTGGCTGTTAAAGCAAACGGAGGTAGTACAGATCATGAGAAAAAACAGCAGACAACAGAAGGAATTAGAGGAATTGTAGATCTTCGTTGTCTTTGCACAATTGCAAGTTCTTATGCTAGTTTTATTCATACTTCGAAATGTCACCTCTTTGGGCTGTGGCCAAAAATATTAAGTCCCAGTCCACAGTGGAAAAATAGAGGCTTCAACTAAAAGTATCTTTACTAAGCTTGAACTAAACCATTTGTTACCAGTAATTGCTACAAAATAAGAGGCACTGTTCAGCCCTGCATCTTTGGAAAGAAATGCTAGAAGTAATTATGAGTTTAGAGTGCAATTGCATAACAGTTTAATCTCAAGCACTTCCCTTGGTGGTAGACAATTCTGTTGTTAAGCTGTGAACTCTGAGTGCATTTTAGCACACTGTATCATTTGGACCTGGAGAGCAAAGTCTTCCACTACTTCAAGTGCTCAGTGTTGTGGTTCTGCTCCCCAGAAAGAAGGCACCTCCCAAAGCACGCTCTTGCCTTGTGAACAACATTTTCCATGGATTCCCAGGGAATTCCACCAACTCTGAATCCATTAGAACCTTTTTGTACCAAAAGTTATGGGTCTCCTAAACAAATAAAGAGGCAGCTCAACCTGACTCCTATTTGAGAGCACAGATAAGGAAACAGAAGAGACTAATCTCCCTGGGAGGAAGCCACTCTTGTTTTGCAATCTTAAGCCTTCCAGTGCACACACTGGGGTCTCGTAATCTTCCCCTCTGACTCTTCTCCTGGAGTGGGGCAATTGCAGTAGATTTTGGAAGTCAGTGATGGTGGCTGATGACTGATTTTAGAGTATGTGTTCCCAAACTACCAAAGAGGAGCAATTTGATTCATAGGAAACCCCTCCTTTTACTTTTCTCTTTCTGTAGCATGCCCAACACTCATTAAGACTGGTTGTTGATTATCTGGACTCTTGTCATCCCACCTCACTATCTCAGCTGTGAAATGCAGCTCTTCTTTTTACTCCTGGCAGTCAAATGCAGTAAACATGGGCATTTTCTCATGCTTTTGTGTGTCCTAGCTTATCCGTTTGCAGGGTCAGAGGATGCCTTCAGAATCATCCAAAGCCCTGCTGCCTTCAAATAAATTGCCTTTTTCTTTTGATTTTTAGCCATCTAGAAAACCCTGTTTGCTTTCTAGGACTGACAGCTATTCCCACACAGAAGCAACAAAACACAAACAGGCTACATCCTTTGTAGTCAGCTTTAGCACGTAAGGGCAGAGGTACCCAAAGCTGTCCTTCTGGAGGGAAAGAATGGAGGGAAGCTGTGACTGGTGAGTGTGCTCATAATAATTTTATCTGAAATGCAGCCCACAAATTCTGAGGGGATGTAACATGATGGCCACCAACATAAGACCTTTTGCTAGGCTTTTCAAAAGGTTTTCACGAGCTGCAAGTCACTTGTGGACTGCAAGGGAGGAGCTGCAGTGGGACATACAAAGTTTAGAGTGGACTGTAGACGTGAAAGGAAACAGGCAGCTGCAAAGCATAGTGAGGATCATCTCCTCAGAGCTTGACAGCTCCTAGATCTCTTCCTTCATCTGTTATGGAATTCAATAACCAAGACTCCAATACGCAAGTGCAACCCAGCGCTATGCAATGAAGCAAGCAGGCTGTGGTTGTAGGTTTCACAGCAGAGACTGCAAGGCATTGAATCTGCAGAGACAAAAATCATTGCTGTGAAAGCACATTTCATCACTTTCTTCCCATGAGTGGAAAAGCTTACACCTCCTTCCTTCTCACCCCCGATACCCCAAAAGACATTCAACTGCATTGTGTAACAGGAAAAAACTTCATCTGCAAGGCAGGTCCATGGCAGCAGGACTTCTCCCTTGCCCTTGGGAGAGCTTTTGGGCACAGGCAAAGGAACTTTGTATCACACAAAGTAAATTTCTGATGCGGAGTTAGATTGTCACAGAAAGCCATTAAATAACAGGGACAATGAGTAAGATGGAAGGATGGCAAAGAGTCAGTTTAGATGAAACAGCAATTTTGTGAGTTGTTTTTTGTTTGGGTTTTGAAGAATAAGAGGATAACACTTCCAGCATATGATGCACAGTAAATGCTGAAGGGCCAAGCAGAGCAAAGAAAGGGAAAAGATCCTGAAAACCTTCAACACATTATTGAAATACGAGAAGGAAGAGGTTTTGTTTCCATGGCAACATATCCTATGGTGCTTCTGCTGGAGCAATCTACCAGAGACAGAGGACTTTCACTGTTAGGTATGCCAGTGAAGTGAAAGATAATTACAAAGACCCCTTTCCTCAATTGGATGCATTTGTAAATTTTCTACTTGATGCGTGTGAGTGCTCAGATGTTACAGAGCTCCTGGAAATGGATGTCTCCATAGATGACAGAATGAGCTCCAAAGAAAGTGTAGGTACCTGTTGCAGACCAAATGTGTGTGAAGGTTTGGGTGCATTGTGGTTTTTTGCTCTTCCACAATGTTGCTTTGCTGTATGAATATGGCCTACAACAGAACTCAAGGGTTAAAATCGTTCTTAACTGCAGATTTTGGAATAAGAAGTTGCAGTTTTTCATCCAAGACAAGAGGACTTGGTTTCCAGCTGTCACCTCCTATTTCTCACATACATGTATGTCAAAGCTGAAGTGCTCCATGCCAGCTGTTTTACTACAGCAGCATGGCATGAAAGAATTCAAGGGGAAAAAAAAAAGGAATATGAAACAGGAGAGGGAACTGAGGAGATACAGAAAATACTGATATGAGAAGAACAGGAACAGGACTCCAAACATAGCTTTCACCCCATTGCAATCAGCGTCACTGGATCAATAGTTACTAAAAATGATGAGCTGTAATACTAAAACTATCTGTCTGTGGTATGGCAATGCTCAGGAGCACAAAGAGAGGCAGTTATGCATTTTGCAATCCAAGTGGGTAAGAGAAAGATTTTGGTATCTGTAGTTTGCAGAGGGGAGGCAAAAATGAATTGCAAAAGGTTAAAATACCTTGTCTAAAGTTGCAATGAAAGTTTGTGATAGAAGTGGTTGAACCTACAGCTCCTGACCTCCATCCAGATGTCTAATGATATAACTATCTTCAGAGTAATATCTCCAGGTGTTCATTGAAGAATTCTACAGATGCAGCTCAGCTGCTGAGGGCCAGCATAATTGTACAGATGGAATAAATAAAGTCAGCACAACAGCTCAGTGGTCATGGGAACCTGACAGACATTTCTCTGTCCACCATGGTTTCAGCAAAGACATTTTCTTCCCCAGCTATAAACAGCACTAACTAAAAAAAAAATTTTAAAAAACCTACCAAAAAAACCTCAACCAAAAACAATGACCAAACAAACAAAAAACAAAAACAAACAGAAAAGCCAACCCAGCATCCTCCAGCCATAATAGCATATCACACAGAGGAAGCAGGAGAGCATTTATCAGCTGGAAGGAAGATATCACTACAGTGATTAGCTTCATTGAACTCAGGGCAGCAACAACCACCCTGTCCTGTATTTTAAGGACCAGACTATGAAAGGACATGCTAGGGAAAATTTCTATTGGGTGGATCTGTCTGGTGTCCTTCCTCCTCATTTTGACTCTTACTAACTTTTGGGAAAATAAATATGGAGTGGAGACTGAAGTGTGCCAAGAGCTAGAGAAAACAAGTACTTGTGCTCCCAGATTCTGATGCCAGGATTATCAGCAGGGGAACAGGCCACAAAACTGTGCTTCAAGTGAGCAGTCTTAGCACCTCTGGATCCTGAAGGGAAGAATGTACATAATTGCTTGGCCTGGACAGCAGTACCCTCTCTGTACTCCAGAGAAGGAGCCAGCAGTAAATGCCAGTCACAGCCTGAAGCTGGCAAAGCACTTACAGAAAGCAGACCAGACAGAGACCGATGGCCATGGACAACATCCTCCCATCACTCTCTGCAGTTTTGCCTTGCAATGATTTCCCTCCTCAGTGCTACAGACTGGCCTCCAGCCCTTCTTTCATCCCACCTGATCCATTGCCACTGGCAGTGACACCATAACTGCTGAACTCATGTTGCATTTTGTCTGTTGTGTTTTCATGTTCTGCTCCAGTTATCTATCATGGATTTCTCTTGTACACTCTTGGGACACACAGGATTTATATATCTACATCTGTGCACCCATGAGGATCTGGCCTTCTCTAGCCTCATGTCACTACAGTCCTTAAAGACAACATCACATTAACAAAGAGGTAGATTTCTTTCTTTGATCAGGCTTCAGAAAAGCAGGGTGGCTATTTCAGAAGCAAATTGGATTTTGAGCCAAGCATGTGGTTTTTTACTTCTCTTCCTTGCAGTACTCTTCATACAGAGAAAATCTTCAGGGTTTTTCTACAGGACTTCAATGCAGCTCTGCAGAGCTGCCAGAAGGTGGTCCTGCAGAAGCATTTTCAGCAGCCCTTGGAAGGCTTCAGGAGGGCTACAGTGACAGAGGGATGCTCACAGCAAGTCAGAGTGCAGCTCTCTAGGCATGCAGACTTGTCAAGTGTGACAGGATTGAATACCCCACAAGCAGCACAAAGAGCCTGTAAGTGATCAGCCTCACAGCTCCATGCTAGGAGATAGGTATACCATCCTAGGTATAGGTACCATGTCTTCCTGGGCTCAAATTAGGGACTTCACAGGTTGGAGTTCAACATGTAGGACTCCGGAGAGGCAAAGCAGCAGCTGGAAAAGGTCTGAGGAGAGATGGAGCATGGCTCTCCTGTGGACACCTGCACAGCATGGAATCTCTCCCAGTCCAGCACTGAGAGCATCCCAGCTGGCTGGCTTCAAGACAACATGGCACTGTAATTCTCATCTATCCAGTGCTAAATTATCCCTTTCTATTGCTCCCTTTCCCTGCAAAGCCTTGAGAAGCATAAGGACCATCTGAATATCTGGTGGCTTTATGGAGCTCATAGGCTTCTCAGAATATAGAACTGGTTCTCTAGGTCCATTTCATGCTAGAGATGCACTGGAGAAGCATCAGGAGTGGCAGTCAGTGGGCAGCCTTGCACACAGCCTGCCATAGGGGAAATAGGGTTTTCATCAACTCCTCTTTGCTAGAGAAGCTGCACCCAGCCTGTGATCATCTCTCCCAGTACAAGCTGGTCAGGAGGCAGAGAGCTCAGTGCCTTCTCCCTATTGTGAGGACACCCCATCCACAGCTGTGCACCTAGGTAAAGTGCCAACAAATTATGGAGGCGAGGCAGAAAATCATTCCTGCAGTTCCATTTGCAAGATAAATTATAGCATCTGCTTCTGAATTCAAACGAGAGCAGTGCTGCAGCCTTTCTAACCTGCTGCTCTTGCTGCACAGTCGTCACCATTTTCTGGCTGTTCTGGGAGCTTCTGTGAAAGAGAAACACATTAATAGACCTCAGACAGCTATTAGCAAATGCTTGTCTGGATTGCAATAGAGATCATGACTTGTGTGGTTGCCCACAGCCTCAGAAAAATAGTCATGGTCTGAAATAAGATGACAGAAATGGTAGACCTGCTCTCACCTAGCACTGCTGAAGGATCAGCAATCAGGTGTAGGAAGCAAAACAGGAAACCATAGTCTCTCCCCTTAGCAAGCATAGTGGAAATGGTACTAACGTGCCAAAGAAATGTGACTCAAATGAGTTTTGCCTGTGTCATATCCTCAAGCTGGGAAATCCTCTTTGTGTACCTGACATGCGTAGCTGGAATGCACCAGGCATTTAAGTCCCTTAAGTCCCAAAATCTTTGTCAATATTTTGATGTAGGCTGGGATTAGGCTGTGGTTTGCCTATACATGGCTGAGACTAGCATAGCTCCTTTGCAGTATAAGTCTGTCTCTTGCTCTTTCTCCTTACCCTCCTTCCCAGTAACATAGCTGCTAATTCAGTGTGAAACCTCAGTTTCCCACCTACAACTGGACCCCTGTTCCTGCTGGAAAAATGTAGGGAACAAGATGCTAATCCCCTTCATAGGGATAATAACCCCTAGGGTATGTGCCTGATGAGCTGGTCAGCTGGTGTCTCTCAGAAGACAGACAAGTGGTAAATACACTTTCAGAGTCTGACACCTCTGCTCTGATTTGGATATCTCTAAGAGTAGTATGAGTTGTACTTTGGAGTTCCCCATGTCTGTGTCTTGGCCCCTGGAGTTACAGATGATGTGTCCCCCTTTCCTCAGCAAATTATTGGATTAACCTCTCTGATGCACAAGGATGATACAAGAACTGCCATGTGGGTTGAGGCATGTTGTTATAAGTCGTGGTTCACACCAGGCTTTCAGTTGTGTCTGAGCCACTCTGGCAGAGCTGCCCAGTGCTGGCCCTCTCATGGTCAGTGTCTCCTGCCAGGAGGGAATACAGAGACAGCAGCCAGCGCTGCCATGCTGCAGGGCACTCCTCATGGCACTCCTGCTGCCACTGGCCTTCCCTCCAAGAGCCCATCTGCTCATCTTCCTCCCTCCCTCTCTTTTTATGCAAAGCAGCTCATTAGTCCGATTAGCAGCCAAGCACCATTTCTGATTGTTCATCAGTGATTCCTTTGTTGCCCTCCATCACTCCTGTTGAGCCTCATTAGTTCTGCTAGGAAGCAGAGGAGCTCTTGGGATATTTATAGGAAGGGTGGGGTGTTCTTTAGGCTTTATGGCTGTCTAATATTCCTTCTCCACTCATCACCTCTTCCCTTACCCCAGCCCTCCCTCAAAAGCCTTGTCTTAATATGGAGCTTATCCAGGGGGTACACAGAGACAGGAGAGGACCAGTCTGATGGTTTTGAGTCAGGGAAATGAGAAAGACAAGCTGGAGGTATGCAGAGGCTCAGTCCTGGGTCAGGAGTGTACAAACCTACACAGGATAGGGTACCTGGGGTTGAGTCTGTGCCCCTGTGCAAACACCCATCAGGTGGAGTATCTGTAGCAGCCCACAAATGAATCCCAATGGATCATCATGTGCATGCAGCATTCCTGGGGAGGCATATACCCCAGCTACAAGCACAGCTTGAGCATGCAGCACCTGTGACAGGGGTTGGGTGTGAATGCCTTTCCATGCAGGACACCCACTTCTCTGCCTGTAAGCCGATGGAGAACTGTACCATGCTCCCAACAGCTCCAGAGGGAGCAGCTGCCTTGGTTACTTATAAAAATATTCTTTCATGCAGCACTTAATTATGGAGGCAACTAGACAAAGACTAATCATTCATTCTAATACAAGGGAGAATAATCATTCTGACAGCAGGAGATACTTGGCTTCTTTGGGAGAGAACAGAGTGTGAGGAGGAGGAAGAGGCTGAAGAAAAACTACAGGACAGGGAAAGGAGTAGAAAGGAAAAACAAAATCCTAAATCAGTTACCCGGTAGAGACATCTTTATGACTTCATAAATGGAATATGCTTAGTGCTTAGATCTTTCCCAGCATCACGAGGACACCTCTCCCTAGTCCAAGCCTGAGGCCTTGATCATGCCAGAAGTCAAACCAGGTGACATTTTAATCACTTTTCATCTCAAGATTGCATGTTCCTTCCAAAGGGTCCCAAAGTGTTTTTATAACCTTTCCAGGCACATAATTCATGTCTTGTGGCACTGAAATAGAGTATGCCCCTGAGAAGGATGAGCCACCTCCGCCACTGTGCAGGGATTTTGGACAGAAAGCAGTGACAGCTTCTGTGTCCCTCTTAAACCATGGGGTGTGCTTGTGCATGTGTATGAGGAGGGGGATTTCAAGGCAGCAGAATGCAATTGCAGAGTATGGAAGCTGGCCAGGAGCTCTAGCCAAATCCTCAGCTAATACGTAGGTTAGCACTGGGGAGCTCTAAGAAACAGCCCTGGTGATCCAGAGTGACAATCCTCCCTCTGCCTTCCTGGTGGGTCACACTTCTGCAAGTGGTCAGACTTCTGCGTGACTGGGGATGGCTCTTGGAAGGTTGCAAGCTGTGGTCCTAATATGGGTAGTCAGTCCTGATTAATCACAAAAAATATGGTACTAATCCAAGTGTCTTGTACAAAATCCAGGTTTGGGAAATGGCATCACGCACTTCTACATTCCCCCTTTTGGGCTTCAAGCAAGTCCAATGAAAATGACTTTTCCCTTCAGAGCAGTGCCTTGCTGGGAACAAAAATGGCTCTGTTCCACTCTATTTCTCCCATGGTCCCCAAGTGTCTGCTCTGTGCCCACAGCTGGCATGGGTGAAATGGATCCCCTGTTCAAGACAGTGCTCCTATCAGGCTGTGTTATGCCCAGTGCTGTTCTGCACTGTGGCTGGTGAAACACTGTCCTGTACTGCCCACTGTGATGAGTCTTCCTTATGCCCCACCAGGGGTGCTGCTAGCTGACAGACATGAGGCAGGGTTGGCCTTCACTCTCTGGGAAGTGCTGCTCTGCTTTGTCCAGAAAATCTCACAGGAAATCAGCATCCTCAACACATTATGAGCAAGAGCCATGTGAGGATTAAACAGTGCCCTCTATCCCATAAATCTGTCAGGAACTGACCCTTCCCTTCCTCAGCCAGTGGGCTGCTGCAGTGCAGCCCAGAGCTGTTGGGGAACATCTGCACTCCTACACAAACAGAGCTGTCTCTCTGGCTCCCTTAGTAGCAGGAACAGAACTTTCCCTGCCCTCTGCAGCTGCAGGCCATCATGCATACAGTATGAAGTTTGCATCTCCTCTGCCTTCCTCACTGCTGTATCTCTCCACTTCCAGCTAATTTAATTGACTGCTCTGGTTATGAGGAATCATGGTGTCTAAGCACCAGGAGTAATACTTAGCATGATATTACCATTTTCACATCCCAAGGCTGTGCAAACATTAACTAACGCTATCTCTAATTAGCTGCAACTCACTGGAAAGTAGGTAAGCTTGATATTAACCCCGTTTTTATAGCTGGTGACACTAAGACTCAGAAGGCTCAAGTTACTTGCCTCTGCTATGGAGGTGAGTTCAGCTAAAGCCAGAATAAAAATGGGCAAATATGTTTTCCAGGCTCTTTCACCATTCTGAGGGGTATTCTGGCCTCCCAAACAGCGTGCATTTGACCCAGACATCTGAGCACAGGATGCCTCAGTCCTGCCGTGCCACAAGTCCCGCCACAAGCATGTGTGCTATGCTGAACCAGCTGAGAACCCCTCCCTGTCTGGTGGGGCCTTCGCATGCTGCCGTCTCCCTGAGAGCACCCAGCTGGCAAATACAACGCCGCCAGGGCCAAGGAGGTTTCCCAAAGCCATAGTCATGCAGTGCAGTACAGCAGAGACTTCCCCTTTCTCCCATTTTCCCACCTGAAAGTTGTTGAATGAGATGGCAAAAGACTGCACTGACAGTGCTAGAAGCTGTATTATGAGTGGAAAATGATGCTCTGATGTCCTGCCATGGTCCAGCTAGCAAATGCTGGAGAATAAATGCAGTTTCTAAATGCTACAGTTCTTTCTAAACAGAGTATGGCTCTTGTGAAAGGATATTTTATTGTTAGATATTTTGTTCTTCTCCACTAAAATCCAAAGTTATCTAGAATTAGCATTTCACACTTGGGAAGAGAGTCAGAGAAGTCCTTCCTTCTTCCTCCATTCTTGCTCCTCTGCAAGCAGACCTTTCAGCAAGGTCATGAGAACTACTGTCTGATAGGCATCCTGGAAGATTGTTTTAAGAGTGGTTCCCCGTGAGATAACTGCTAACTTGTGCAATTAGTTTGTCTCAAAATTCCCCCAAGCCACTTCTATTGGCAGTAGCCCTCACCTTCACACTTCCCTGGTTCACCACACCCTGCTGCTGTGGCTTCCTGCCCAGAGGTGGCTGCATGTTTCTTGAGGATGCATCCACTCATGCTCCTTTCACTGCATTGCTTGGAGGAGAGCCTGAGCTTTGAGCTGAGCTGTCCCCATATTTGCAGCACAAGAGGGTAGGGTCTCTCTCTTACACACACCCTGGGAAAGTTTCCCTGATTAGTGTTGCATTAATAAGGACAGAAAGGTTGGGAAAATATCACAGTTAAAGTGATTGGTGAAAGTACCTTTGTCCAATTAAAGGAATGGGTGGGAAAAGGGGTCAAGGGTGGCACTGGCTGAAGGTGTTTATTCCTGAGTGGAACAAGATGCCACTGTGCAGTCTTCTTCCTTTGTACCATTTTGCTACCATATAAAATCCAGATGCATGCAGCTCTGGGATATGGTAGGCAGTTTTGGTCCCTGCTTCCCAGGAGGGCAGCATGGAGTCAGAGAGGGGGTGGAGAAGAGCAGCTAAAATGGCCAAGGGTTGGGGCAACCACTGTGGAAGGAGAGGGCAAAATGGCTGTGTCGTTTCTTTGAGAGGAAAATATATAAATAGGAATCTCTACAGACTCCCCAAGTCTGGTAGGTAAGGTGACAACAGAGCTGCTGCTTACCACCTGCCATGGTGCTGGGGGGTACACAGTGAAGGCAGGTGTCCAGTCCCAGTAAACCAGCAGCCACCTCCTACCCAGTCACACCTCAGTGTGCGCGGTGGGCAGGCAGCAGAACAGGCAGGATCCAGGCACCCTTCAGGCGCTGACTCCTTCTTACAGCCACCACCCTGCTCCAGGGTTAGCTACAGTTGTAGCCTCACACAGCAGGACTTGTGCTTGAAGCCAACAGAGCTGTGGATGAGGAGGAGGAGGAAGAAAGAAGCCATTTCTCATTCAGGTGGTGTCCCCATTCTCTCTGTGAAAATGGGGTGGGGGAAAGTTGCGCAGGGGCTTCAGATACTGCTGTTACCCAGGCACCCTGGGGTGCTTAAGGACAGAAGGAAGGATGAAATTGCAGTCACTTCCAGTGTGCCTGGGAAGAAGAGCTTTTGGTTCCCACCAGTAGCCGCAAGGTACCTATCGACTGAGATGAAGGCTTTGCTTGTTGTTACTGCACTAGCCCAGCCCATCTTTCCTCACTAAATATATTCAATAAGCAGTGCTCAATCTGACAGATGTCTTGCCGCTCACACATGAGTTAGAGCCAGAATTTACAGAGAAATGAAGACAAAGAAGGATTTATATAATCTGTAGAGTTTCTCTCCATTCATAGCCTGCCTTCTTAATATTCCCTGCACACCTTTGCCTCAGGACTACAGCCCTGCATCAGGGCTTGTTCATTCAATATCGTATGTATAGTCTTTGATGGCAGAAGACATCATATGTAGGAACAGGTGGTAGAGAAAGAAAGAAGCAGAGGAGGAGAGAAAATTATCCCTCCTTCAGTTACATTCTTTATGGAGAGGAAAGCAGTGTCAAATTGAGGAGCTTTAAGAATTAATTTAACCACAGCCTTTGGAGCACACACACCTACCTTCACAAAGCTGTGTGTGAATATTCCATATTTCTTTTGCAGAGAGTCTTTTAGGGTTTAGTTCACACTGACTCCTTTGCTAGGAACTGGAGTGCTCTGCTCTTGCACAAATCTCAACAAATGCAGCAGAGTTGAATGAGAGACCTTATCAGGGGAGATGATTTTATTCTAAACCCCGTCTTTCATTCACACTCATTCTTTCATATCTGCATTTTCTCAGGCACCAACAGCTGTGTGCCAGGGTGCTCCAGCTAGAACTCTTTCCAAAGACAGGGGGCAGGGGACATGATGTAGTGTGTCACCAGATCTCTAGAGTTCATCTCAGGCAGGTGGCCAGGCTGGGTTTGGATCTGTCTTTTGTTCACTTTAAGAATTCACAGTGATTGTGATCTCTTGTCTCCTCACCTGGTTCCACCTTTCGGAATTATTAGGAAAGATTCTCTTTAGTTGCCTTACCTGTATATCTTCATTGGTTCGAGGCTTGTCCTTTGTCTTACCTCTTAATGGCTTCAGTCTGTCTTCTGCGTCATTCCCAGTCTGGGTGTTTTGAGAAGCTGCAAGATGTGGTGTGATCTTGATGGTCTTCTAGCTTAGGTGTGATCAACAGCTGTCATTCCTGTTCTTCTGCTATGTCCCCTGGTGCTGTTCATGCCAATCCATTCAACTCTCAATGTTTCTGTTGGATCTCTACCGTATCTCTGGCTGAGGCATAGTCACAGCCCACACACCTTCCATCACTGTGCCTGGAAGATCCTATCATAGAAGACAGACATTTTAAATGCATGGCATATTTAGCTGAAGCACTGCTGCTTCACTCATTGGTGGTTCTTGTGTCTGTAAGAAGTGTATTCTGACTGCACAGTAACCTGCTACAGAGTTCATCAACATGACTTCAGTTACCAAGACACATGTGGATGTGTAGAAAACCTGTCCCTTGGCTGACCAGTGTCAAATCTGGACTACAGGCCACAGTAATTAGGAAGAGTGGGAGGGGGAAGGGGAGAAAAGGTAAATCCATATTTGGGCAAGTAAAAAAATAATCTGACAGGTTGACTTTTTTTTCTGTTTGGACAGTTGGGCTGAGCCCTGGCAGAGTAAGACATCTTGCTAGTGAGGCTGGGAAAGGTTTCTGGTGAGTTCAGTTTCCCGGAACTGCATAATTTTTGTCATTTGCCACTCAGGTCCCCTGGGCTTAATCAGAGCTCCATTCCCCAGAGTGGTGTCCCAGCAGGCATCCAGTAGCTTCTCATTACAGATAAATTCAGGATCGTGCTGTGAGGGACTAAACGAGATGCATATTTACTGACGTCCTTGGGTGCCTGGGAGTTTCTGAAGAGATCAGTAGGACCCTGGCAGGCACCTACATACTGTTGTAAATGTTCTCCCAAATACTTACCCTGCACACAGTAGAAGCTGAGAGCAGGAATGAGATCACCACAGCTTCTTTCCACCCCTGGACCCTCTCCAATAGCTGGAGCTACGCTGGCAGCCATGGCAGTGCAGAGGTGAGACCACTGACTTTAGGAAAGATGGCTTTATTCTTCCACTCCTTAGGACAGGTGCCAAACAGACCAGGATATCTGGGACACATTTACTTGTATTGGATTTGGGTCCTTAAGTATTGATGTCTGCACCACCTCCCCAGAGCTGCCATGTGCTGCACACAGCTCCTCTCCACGAACACAGAGCTCCCTGTGCTCAACCCTCAGCACTTCCCAGCAACTCAAAATACAGAACCAGATCTGGACTGAAACTAGTGGTAGTTGTATGCAAGAGATTTTTAGAAAAGTGTGCTATCAAATGAGAAAGTGATGGTTTACCACTTGCAGATGATATTGCTTGTATTTTAGCAGAGAAAAAAGTCAGTGTTTGTGGCAATGCTTCAGAATTGCATATAATGTTGATGGATTTGTGTTTAGTTTATTATTATTATTATTACTGCTTTTTTTCAGATGGCATTATAGTTAAGGCTACAGTGTCTATAAGACAGTAAGATGAAATAAGTTAGGTCACTGACTCTGCCTGAGCAAGATCTAAATGGCCCCTTGAGTTTCTTCCAACCTGAGTCTACAGGTTTCCCCCCAAAACCTAGTGGCTGTTTTCAGTTTCAGAATTATTACTCTCTGAATACTGAATTTATCACATGTATGAGAGAGTAAATTATTTCTTTCTGTGCAGTAGCAATCCTTAAAAAAAAAAAAAAAGTATCACACTCAAAATAACATTAAACCTGAAAGACATGTAGGGGAACACACATGGAAAAGGAGCTTAGATTCACAAACAAAAATAAATAAAAATCAGCAGCACCCAGGAACTTAAAGCTGTTTTCAGACCTTTTATAGAGTTGAGAACAAGTTAGCTCCCTTGTAATCACTAGAATGATAGGAGATGGCTGAAATGGATCAAATACAATGCAGTTCTTTTGTAGGCAGTGAGCCTTTATCACTCCACCTACTCTCTCTGTTCACCATCACTGAGAGGAAATATATGGATTTTCTCTAGATAAGAAGAAGGGGTAACATTAGAAAACAGGGGATATGAATAAAAAGTCTGAAATCATTACATTTACAGCTAAGGTCTCCTGGGAAGTGTGGCAATGCAGAACTGATATTATTCTGACTATCCTAACCTCAGTCAATGAGGAGCTTTGGGCAGGTGTCCTGCTCTGTATAGGAATAAAAACCTCTATGGCATTGCAGCAGAGGTTGCTGCCTGGTCATCACAGTCAGTCACAAAAGTGTTGCTCAGTTTAGGGTCTGCAGGATGCTTCACGAAACTATTACAAACTTATGACCCATATTATGCCACCACTGTAAAGTGGCATTAGAAGATGTTAGAGAGAGCATAAGTGGTGTTATTGTTGTGGATTTCTGCATTAAATTGTAATTTGTTAAACACAATTCCCAGGTGATCCTAGGAGGCAGCATGCTTGCTTCCTCAGAGAAGGCCTGAAAAGGGTTCAGACGTCTTAGCAGGAAAATGAATAAGCTCAGCAAATATCTTGAGCATGTAAGCAGAACACATCAAAGATACCTGAAGCTCTGCAACTTTGTGATCTGCATCCTGTCTTGAGCTATCACTGTCTCCAGAGATGTAGAGAAAGATAGAAAAAGAAGAAAATTCAGAAGGCAGGAGGAGTAAAGCCTTTCTAAGTCCTGACAACTGCAGAAACACTGAATATAAGCCTGACACAAGATAAATATAAGAGAAACAGAGACTGAGTTCCCTCCCATTTGATAAAACAATGGAATATATAGTTGGGTACTCATATTTCAAAGCTATTTCCTCTCTTCAGAAATGCACTTCTTTAGTTACAGATACGCTTATCAAGTTTCTAACATAGTATAGTACTGAGCACGGTTCAAACATTTCAGTGGTGAAGGTAACACTAGAGGTAAAATGAGCCCTGGATCTTGGCTGGATGCCTTGCCAAAGACCCAGAAGGCTAGACATGATTTCAACAGTGTAGAATCAGAATATTGCATGCAGCTTTTAGTCACCCCACCTTGGTTACAGATCCCACCTTGGTTACAAGACATGTCACCCAGTTGTGGTGAGATGTGACTTTTCTGGCATAGCTTCATAGCCACACAAATTAATCCCAAATACATGTTGCAAATGGTGTCTCCAACCCTGAAACAATGACCAGCAGAATGGCAGCAGAACTACACAGGCTGTCAGGGTGTTGTGCATTTTAGGACAAAGAGATTCTGGATATGAGAAAGGGACAAATTCTTCCTGGAACAATAGATACAGTGGGCTCTTCAATATCCACTCAAAACAGAGCAGCTCTGCTTTTACACTTCACTTGGAAGGTAGAATACATAACCCGAAAATGGAAGATGAAGGCATCTGAGATTCCAGGAAGAATGATATTTTCCAAAACTATATGTAGCCTGCTATGCTAACTATGCACTTGCTCAGACTGAACTTGCAATTTAAATAAGTTGAAATGGGCTAAGAACTGGGACAGGGAAAGAAAGAAAGAAAGAAAGAAAGAAAGAAAGAAAGAAAGAAAGAAAGAAAGAAAGAAAGAAAGAAAGAAAGAAAGAAAGAAAGAAAGAAAGAAAGAAAGAAACCCGGAAACCAGTCTCCAGCTGGTTTTTCTTGTCTTTGGACAGCATCCAGCACTGAAGGACTCTAATCTGGATTGTTGGACTTTGTTCCCCAGGCCTTGGACCATTACCATTCTGGTAAAAATCCCAAACAACATAGCAGTAGCCAAGTGCAACTGCAAAGAAGAGGTTAGATAAGCAGCATGTAATGTCACCTGGAATTTGTCTGAGGAATTAACCTCTACAGCACTGAAAAAAACATGAGGGTGTCTGATCACATCTTTTCCAGAACTGCAGTGGCCCAGGCTCAGGTGATCACTATGTGCCCACCATAGGGTGGCTACCCACTTAGTTTTTCTTGAAAGGTCCACATCCACGCATTGATCAGGACAGATCTCCCTCTGTTACATACACAAAAAGAAGTCAAAAAGGCACATCTCTGTGCCAGGGACACTGGAACTTTCAAAATATTAGGGGCACAGATGTGTACAGGGAGAAATGCTGGGAAAGAGAATTTAGGCAAAATATTTGCAGATTCTATATGACTGGTTTTGGGTGATGGAAGGGATGAAAAAGGACTCCCATGTGGGGATTTGTTGTCATTTCAAGGTATGTGGTGTATGCCAAGGCTGGAATAGAGTGAGGCTTATTGCAGCTCCCATGTACTTAATGATCAGCTGTGGAGAAAAATTAATGGCAAGACAAGGGAATTCTCCTCTGCCTGTGGATTTTGTGAGCTCCGAACCTCTCTGAAAAATTAACAAAAAAAAAAGCTTAAAGAAATTGGCTATCAAAGCTAAGCAGGAAAAGGTTTTTGACTCACATAAAGTGTTAACTCCAGATTTGCACAGCAGCCTGTTGCGCTCTTTGAGAGTACCACTGAGCAAGCAGAAAAAATTCTGTTCTGGAGATGATTTAAATATTTAAAATTCTATTGGAGGCAGAACTTCCAATTTAGGACAAACCCTAAATTTTCACAGGAAGACAGTTCTTCTTAGCTTTGAATAAGCCAATCAGTAAGCTGCCAATAGGCCAAGAAAGCCTATATCTGTACAAGGGAAAGGTGATTTGCTGCTCAGGTGGGCACAAGAGGAGAAAGGGATATATCCCAGAGAGTCCAGGAACCAGAGAAACTGTGCACCGGACCTGGCAGGCAGCCTCCATGAGCACACCTATGAAGATCAAAACTGCTCCATCATCTTCCAAACCAAAAGATTGTGAAAGCAGAGAAAACAGTCTGACACAGCAGGACTTTTTTGAGTAGTAGGGACCTACTGAGGATGCAGGGTTATAACCTACTGAGAGTTATGAGGCTTCCTTAAGAAGCCTCCTAACCCAGCCTGTTGAAATTTTCTGAGCACTGGCTGGGGCATGAGAAGTCCAATATGGTCTAGGAAAAATCAAATGTTCTCTCTGACACAACAAGCTGGTTCAATCCCGTTTCAAATAGTTCAAGCTACTGAGCATTCCTGGTTGTCCATTTATGTGACCCATTTTCTAATGGTGGCCAAGGGGTTCTGGCAGCACTATAAACTGCAGTAAAATTTAAAAGGCCTCCCTACCCTCAGCCTCCCCATGGCCATGAGCATTCTATAAAATCCTAGATAGATTAAATTAGATAGCCAGTATGAAGAACAAGTTAATTGTTGGTGTCAGCCAGGCTGGTACATGTCGTTGCTTAATTAACCAGTAAGACACCACAAGCAGCACATCTTGCCCCTTATAATATTTGTAATAGATGGGGAAAAGTTGTCTCGAGGAGCTACCAGAGAGCATACAGAAGCACTAGCACAGCCCCTCTCCCTCCTGATGTTGCACCTGCCTGGGTAGTGGACAAGACGGTGAGCCAAAGGCCTCTTTTGTGAGCACAGCCTGCACAAGAAGGAGGCCTGGAGACACCACAAAATGAGGCTGGAAGCAATTTCCCATCACAGCAATAGAGACGCTGCTGCAGCAAAAGACATGCCAAGGGGAGCACAGCACTGCAACTAACACTGCTCCCACCCCATCTTCCTCATCTGGGCTGCCCACAGTGTTGGTGACCACAGCCTCAGCCGTGGCTGCCAATGAGTTTCAGGTCAGAAAAACTGGGGATGTTTAGCCTGGAGAAAAGTAAGCTCAGGGAGGACCTTATCACTCTCTACAACTATCTGAAAGGAGGTTTTAGCTAGGTAAGAGTCAGTCTTTTCTCTCAAGTAACAAGCCATAGGGCAAGAAGAAACACCCTCAAGTTGGGACAAAGGATGTTTAGATTGGAATTTTTTTTTCCTTGTTATGTTAGGAAAAATTTCTTCACTTCAGAGTAGTCAAGCATTGTCACAGCTTGCCTAGGAAAGTGATGGAGTCACAATCCCTGGAGGCATTTATAAAACATATAGATGAGGCACTTGAACTTACTTGGTTTAGTGGTGGACTTGATAGTACTGAGTTAACAGCTGGACTTTATCTAAAGGGTCCTTTCCAATCTAAATGAGTCAATGATTCTGCATTCTATGATTCCTAATAGCTTCTCCCCATGTGGCAAGTCAGACCAGCCCCCCTTTCTGCCTTTTCAGGGGCTTTTAACACCTAATTAATTAGTACTCAAGGCAGAGTTTTATGTAAATTTTATTTAAATCCCAATCAGTGCTCTCATTTCCTTGCAGAATTATTTTTACCATAGCGTCAGCACTCAGGTGGGCAAGGAACAAAACTACCTGGGGAGCAGAACCCTATGTGCTCAGCCTGACAAGGAGACTGGGAGCACCAGGACCGTGGGAGAGGCTGCCAGATGGAACACAGACATTCCCAGCATGCAAGCCAGTGTTGAAGGGAAGGAGTAGGAGCAGTTAGGGTTCCAGGGCACTGATAAGCTCTGGCAAGAGTGTAAGCAAGTGTTGACTGTGGAGCTGACCATAAAGTGCTGTCTCCTGAGGACTTAGTGCCCCTCCAGTGGGCACTGGGATGCTAAACAGGGATGCTACAGCCACCAAAGGGATGCTGAGAGCAAATCTAAAAACCAGGCTCAGTCTAGGAGTAGTGTTTTTTGCCTATTTGCAAAAGCTGGAGTGTCACAGCAGACGCCTCCTTGGGGCCTCAGCATCACTGCTGGAGCTGCCAGGTATGGGACTGAGCCTGATGGGATCAGTCCCTCTGCTACGAAGGTTTGGTGGAGATCCAAGGTGAGGATCAAATGTTGCCACCTCTCTCCAGTTTATGGAGAAAGTAAAGATTCTTTAGCATCTCCCACTAGGCGATTAGACTGAGACAAGATGATTCAGATCCCAAGAGGACAAGACAAGAGGAACCGGTCACTAACCTGTGACATAACCATACAGAAGAGGTAGGAGGATCTAGCAAGAAAGTCACAGATTGCTGCAGATTGGGAAAGTGAACTCATTCAGGTGATCCAGAAGCAGAAAATGAGTTAATGCAGTAGGATCCCCTGTTCAGCAGCACAGGACAGCTGCTTCTTCTTCATGACTGCTGTTTCACAATTTCCCTGGGAGTTCTTCCTCCTCATGCTGCTTACATCCCCTTTTCCCTGAGGCAGCCATGGTTCACTGAGGTCAGAAAACAGTAAAAACCTGGTCTACAGTGCAGTCTGTGGAGTGCAGATTTTCAGCCACCATGTATGACTCTCCACAGGGGAGACAGCTTTGGAATGTCTTTTTATCTCATCTTGTTCTGATTTTTTAGCAGCAGCCAGGAGACTGAGTCAATGCAAGTGGCTGTGCCTCGTGCTGGATAGATTCATGTTGTTAATCCTCTCTGCCAATCCTTCAACAGTTCTCACTGTGCAACTCAACTCTTCAGAAATCTATCGATTTGCTAAAAAGATACCTCATCTTTGGTTTCTATCTTATGAATCCTTCTCCTATCTTCAGCCTGGATAATTATAGTTTATTTCTTAGGGGAGATGGGAGGAAAGGATTTACAGTGGAGTCACAGTCAGCATCTACTACCCAGAAAAACAAAGATTCTGCCACATATGGCAAAAATGCTCAAAGGCAGTGTATACTCTCTGAGAGAGAGAAACAAAACATGCCCACTACCAATTTCTAAAGATCTTTGGACTGGGGAAAGCCACCTATTGCCATCATATTTGGAATCATCAGAGAGAAGAGGGTGCAATATCAGTGCAGGAACTTCATATTGATGCCATCAACCAGCAATATTTAAGACTTGGAAAATCCAGAGCAAGCCACTCCTAGACTCCTTTACAGTCATGGTCCCTGCACAGAGAGAGTGAGTGCAACAGCTTTGGGGACACTGGAAGAATTCCAACATGATATTAGTCAACGTCTAATACTGCTTCATAACCAATTAGGTTTATTAATTTTCCCTGCCACCCAGAGTATTTTGTGTGATGGCAGACAGATGTTCGCCAAGTGTTTGCAGACTGGCTTAGCTAATACTTTTGATAACCTGAAACTGCGGAGCAGATGCATTAACAGATTTTGACATGATGCCATTAGTTTTGCCATTGATGGCAGGGAGGGATGAGGGGAAAGAAAGAGAAGAACAAATAAATAAATGTTAAAATAGAGACAGAAAGAAGTTCTAATTTATTGGCTTTCTTCTTCCCCCCAGAACATGCAGTCCAGGCTCTGGCAGACAGCGTTCCCATCTGTGCCATTCCCAGGGCAAGGGAGCAGATTCCTCAACTGGCTCCATCCTGCCAAAATCCCCTCCTTCCCTCTCCACCTTTACCTCTTCCTTTGAAGTGTGATTGCATAGACTTCCATCTGTCTTCATGAACACACACACGTACTTAGAGACCAGAGCAAGGAGGGTGCTCAAGATGCAGAGACAGGGAAAGTGCATCGCAAAAGGCAGCTAGTGGGTAATACAGAAACAGTCCCTTTTCTCTTCCTTCCGATGAGTCAACACGATGAATCTGTTGTGTAAAACATATGCTACTTGTACATTTGCATAAAATTAGGCAGCAAGATCTAGGACTGTTCATTAAGGGGCTGAATTCAAACCTTATTTTTAATCTCAATCTTACTCTCTACTCATAATTAGGCCTCTAGTCAGTCATTGAAGCTCTATCTGTGTGCCTTTTCCTACCCTTAGGAGAGGATTAAGCCTTCTACCTAAGGAGTTGTAAAGAACTGATTCTACATCCATAAAACCCTGTGCTTTACACCAGTGAAGAGATAAACAAATAGTTTACATCTGAGCAAGATCCGAAACAGACACAGTGAGCCTTCCAAAATACGACAGAGAAAACCCACATCAAAAGATTCCTTCACCTTTCTCGCTGGCAGTTAACACCACAGGCAGAGGCAAAACGGGGGAAACAGAAGTGACAAGCCACCACTTTTGCCAACATACACCATTGCCATACTGGAGATGAGTTCAGGAAGCTGGTGACAGCTGCCCTTTTCCCAGAGAAGCTCAACAAATGCAGTAGCTTGGCATCAATTTGCAGCCTTTTTGTAATGTCTGGTAACACGTTTTCCAAATTAAACTCATGAGACCTATGGACGCATTGCTGGCTCAAACACAACTCCCTCTGGATAAAGTGTGACCTCTTCTACAGGAATACTGTGTAGAAAACTGCAGCGTCTCTGCCTGTGTGTCATTTGACCAGATGTTCATCACCCCAATCAATGTTTCCCTAAGCCCATACACCATCAGATTTCAAATCCATCGTTTTACAGCAATGAGCATTTTGATGGAAACCAGCAGATATTCACTGAAGAGGACAGAGAGATTAACACCATGTCATGGCTCAGCAAGTACTGCTGTTCCCACTCGCTAGGCACACATATTTGCCTCCACTCCAAGGCACTGGGGCAGAAATCATCCCCACCAAAAGATCCTTTTCCTCCATGGGAAGACTGCATCATAACCCAAACCAGTACTGGGGTATTGGGTGAGCCTTTGTGAAGGCTTTTCCTTTGCCTTTCATGAGAATGTTGCCTATACCATCCCCCCCCTTTCTGGGAAGTTAAGTTTCCTCATTTATCAGGGGATCATTATTCCCAGCTTGTACAGCTTGGCACAGGCTTTCATGAAAACAGGACGGCAATTTAAGGTACATCTGATTTATACATTATCAAAGAGGAAGCCACTTAGTCAGGAAAATTATGTAAGCCTGCATGTGTCTAAATACTCCATCTCCATGATACAGAAGTGGCAGGCAGTGTCCTTCCCAGCGAGAGTTCCAGGCGCTCTGGGATTAGCACAGTTTGCCTGCGTAAAACATTATCAGCGCAGCCAGGCGAAAGCAAAGACCTCATGGCTCCAGCCCCCTCTGCCATGCATCAGGCAGCTCTGTTTGTCTGCTTTAACTTATTCCAGCAGTAATCCTGAAATCAGGGCAACAATTACTTAAGGCAGAGTTCTTTCAGATGCAGGAGAGACTTGCATAGAAAGAGCCTGCATTCCTATAGGCCATGAATGCCAAACCTTCCCTTGTCTAGCATAAATTATATGAAATCACAATGTTAGAAGATATAATGTAGGGGAACAGGAGATTATTCAGAAGGGCATGGCTGATTACTGATTTATTAGCATCTAGTTTCATGGTGTCAGTCAAGTGATAGTGTCAGGAGAGGGGAGCAGAAGGCCATGACCTTGTTCTCTACCCTTCATTCAGCCAACTTTGAGGCTTAATGTTCACAGAAAGAACTATGTTCCTCCAGAAATGTCCCTATTGGGACTGTAAAGACAGGGACTACAGAGAGCCTTGACAGTTTTCTTTTTCCATGGAAGCGGGCTGATCTGAAGAAGAGGTGCATTTGTATAAGGCTTTGGAAACATGGTGCATCACAGCTCCTGTGGATTACAGCTCTTGGCTCTAGTCCTCCCCTAATATATTGCACTGGGTCGGTTTGTCTGGCACAGTGCAGACACTCTCCTGCCTCTTGGCTCCATATACCCTGTTATTTCCCTTTTATTCTGCCCCTGGCAGAGACATCACTACAGAGAGAACAAATTTTTTGTTCCTGTACTGGCAAGGATCTGGAGGGAAAAGTGGCGGCAAACAATTGCATCTCCCCAGATGACTAGTCAAAATTGTCTTTCCCAGTCAGGAGTACAAACCCCGTTGTCATCTCAAGGATGGTGTGGGATGTCCCCTGCTACTGCATTGTTCCCTTCAGGATGTGCCACTCTAGGATCACCAAGGCACCCTTACAGGACTGGCAGATTGGCCACAGGGCAACTAAGACTTCCTTGATGGTAGCTTGAGAATAATCCAACTAGGAGATTGCAGGAGAGGTAGCTTCCCAGGAAGCACCCAAACATAGTCAACTATTTGTGCAACAGATTGTGAAAAAGCTAGAAGAAAGGCTCTAGAGAGCAATGGAGTTCCAGTGACCACCTGTTGCCCATACAACATCAGGAAAGCAAGTGGCCACCATTCTGCAGGGCAAAAGCAATTTTATCTAGCCATTAAAACACAAAAAGCAGAGTATCTTGTTCTGCATACTGTGTTGAATAAACAACACTTCTTTTTTTCATGCATAAACTTAGGTCTTGATTAATCTTTTTATGTGGTTTATGTGACCTGGTGGGTCTGGGGTCAGACAAGACCAGAGCCACTTGCATTAGCCCCACTTGCAATTCACCTGAAATCTGGCTTTCAGTTCAGCTGGAGCTCAGTGCTCAAAGGGTGCAGTGGCAGCAGGCCTCCCAGGTAGCTCTGTGAGTGTCTGTATCAGAATATGCCAGAGAGGGTAGCAGGCCAGAGGTACTGAAGTATTCTGACAGTGTTTCCCTTGCATGGTGCTTGGAAGGAGACAGAAGAGTCTCTGCTGTGATACTTCTCCCCAGGTGTATAATGTCTTACAATAAACACCATCAGCAATTCACCCACACAGAAAGCTGTAACTCTGTTCAAACAACCATTTATGTTACCTTCTACATTACACTAGGAGAAGAAAATCATCTCCTTCCAACCTTTTCATGAATACAGACACATCTGCAATGCAACATACAGGTGCAACTGCTAGCCTTGCAGGAACTGACTTGAAACGAGGTGATGTGGGTGCCAGTCTGACCCCAACAGTGAGTCCTCCTGCATCAGCAGCCAAAGGCCACCAGGCTACCACAGCTGGGCTCTGTGGCAGCATCTGTGCCAACTATGATATGGGCAGACAGAAAATTTTCTTACTTACCAGATGAGTGATACAGATTGCTATTGTGCCTCAGCTAGGGTGGTCTCCCCAGCTCAACTGCAAACCCTTTGTGTGGATGTGTTGTATTTCATTGTAGGCCTACCTGGATATGCTGCTTTCTGCTATGACATGATTGGCATTAACACATCACTCCTTGTTTAGCATCTTGATGATAGACCCTGGTGCTCACTGCTGATTTACAAGGAGTCTTGGAGGGCTTGGCCAGGAAAACCTGCTTTTCTCATGCCAGGCTACTGCAGAGTGCACAAATTCATCCTTACCTGGTTCTAGGCCATAGTGGCATCTGCCCCGAGTCAGGAAGCAGAAGACCAGAAGATACTCAAATAAGGCTACAATCAAGACCTGCACAAGCAGACATCATCCTGTCAACCAGCTGGACTCAAGTGGTGTTTGGACTCTACAACATCCAGTTTAGGGCTTGGTGTCACTATCATTAGCTCTAAGAAGCTTCTATAGAGGTTTGCTTTATCAGTTAGTTGTTTTCTGATAGGCTTGCTCCATAGTTAAAAAATCTTTTTTACCAATGAGATCGTTATCTGTGTCAGGATGGTAAAGACCTTCCAAGTTCACAGCTGACAGCCACAGAAGTAAACTTTCCTCAGGAAAAACAAGAAATGTGTGACAGGAAGAGTCCATAAACCTTAAAATAGCCAATATTTATAATTATGAAAGTTGTAGGTTTCACAGTGGTTACACACATGACTGAAAAGTGATCACGAGTCACTCAAAGAAAATTTAATCTACCCATTAGGATACAATCAAAGCATACTTATTTTAAAGCTTTTGCAGCCAAGAGATGCTCATCTTGTAACCTCATCCAAACCATAGTGCTCTTTCAGGCTTCAGGGCATGGGACATTTACTGCATTTTTCAGCTTAACTATACTAAATCAGCCTGTGAAGAACCAGCAAAGCAACCCTCAGCCCTGGCATCCAGTAGTCTCTGGCTATCTGCTATAGTTCTCATCTTGATTTGGCAAGAGGAAGGAGTCACATGTCTGTTCTCCAGATAAGTCCAGGTTTTCAAGGGGATCCAGCAGGTTTTAAAAAAAAAATATTGCCCAGAGCCTCATCAATTGCAGTAAGTACAAAACTGATAAACCCCAGAATTCAAAGCTCAGAGAAAACCTGTGCCTGTGGACTATCAGAATTTTAATATCTTTTTTTCTCTTGAGTTATTTGGGCTGCAGCAGGAACTTATTAGTTGATCTTTTAATAGGTGACATTTCTGGGAGCATTTGCTCCAATTTAAGAGGTAATTTGTATCAGCTGTTCTGCTTCCTGTTCCATGACTCCTTTCCCCTCCCCTGCAGCGGGCACCTGAGCTGGCAGCTTTTATGTGTTTGCTCTGAGATAGCATGAGAGTGAAAAGGGTCACTTTTATGCAGGATGAGAAAAATGTTTAACACCACAGGATCCTGACAATGTCTGTACTTGTGCCTTTACCAACATAAAGAGCCAGACCTGAACACACCTTCTGCAGAAAAAGGTACTGAATTACATCTCCCTTTTCATGCAGAGAGAATATTTTAAACTTTCAATGGTACTCATTTGGATGGCCTACGTGGTTTGTTCCTTGTACCATTTACCTAACGGTTTGCATTTAACAGTTTGGATAGCTACATGTCCTGCCGCTCCCAGGTTTACTGCTTGCAGTAAACACAACATGAAATTTGAAAACCCAGGTTAACTTTGGGCGTTCAGCAAGAAGATCTTGCAGGTTTGGTTATGTCAAGTGAACATCTTGTCCAGAAGTTTAAAGGTTTACGTATAGATACAAGATATGATTGAAGGAGTTGCTACATCCAGATGCTCCCTACATCCCCTCCCTTGTGCCGAGTCACTACCCAAGACCCAGCCCAAGCTGCTTTCCTGTTGGGTTCCCATTAAACTCCACATAGCCTCAATGGCCAGAGTGACCCACTTCACCTTCAGCTGAGCATCTGTTGGTAATCTCTCTCAGGCCTGAAGACACTTCTCATGGCATGAATCAGACTGGAGCCTATGGATAAATTGCACCTAGGGACATCACAGATAGATTTTATGTGTGAGAGTTGTAGGACCCACTTAAATTAGGGAGCATAAAGTTCTCAAAGGACTCAAGAGTGAGCTTGGTGCAACTCCTTCCTGAGCAAGTCTGGCAGGTCTGACCTCAATATTCTCTGCTCAGGAGAGCAGCCCAGAGCTTCCTGTAGATGTCAGAGTGACCTCATAGCAGTGAGGCAGTGCCTGGGTGCAGGACCAGCTCCTTGAGAGGTTTGGTCCCACACTGATCTGCTTGCTCTGGCCCCAGCCATGAGGGAAACAGCACTGCATTGTCAGACTCCCTTTGGAAGGAGAAAACAGCAGTAATGGCCTGTGACTTAGAGATTTAGGCAAACCAAGAGCTAGGCTTCTGCTTGCTCTGTCAAGCAGTCTGTCTTGCCCAAAATAATTTTCATGCCAAACATTTATTTAAATCTATTTAAAGTAAATCTAGAAGTCATTACTAGGAAGAGATTGTGCTAGTGAAATGCCCTTTTTTGAGGTAAGGGTTTGGATTCAGGGTTTGCACTCAGATTTGTAGTGAAGCCACAGCAGGTTTTTGGCATCTAAGAGGTGTATGGATTTCCTGTGCATAGGATCATTGGATGAATCACTGTTGTCAGCAGAGATGACCCATACATCACCTGCATATCCCAGCAGTATTCACACTTAAGAAAATCCTAAAACCTCTTTGAACTTAACATTTTCTCCCTTTAGGTCTTTAAACTGAGTCAGCTCAGCTTTTGTTACCAGTGCAGCTGGGTCATAGCATGTCCACCTGCTAAATAGCCACACACTCCCCAAGTTTCTCCTGTGCAAGTTTTGCCACTCATGACAAGGCCTGGGCATTCACATATAGCAGAAGCAGCCTCACCCAGACAAATCTATGTGCCCCTGGATGGAGTTAAGCCACAGTTACTCCCACAGGCACCCAAAGGCTTCACTTGGGCACACTTTTATGGGTAAAGCTCAGAAAGACTAAGAAATCACCATGCTTCAGACCTGGCAGCAGAGCAGCATCATTGGCACTCACTAGCACAGCTCTGCTCATATAAACCAGCTTAGATAAATGTTCCCAAACAACCCAAGATGTGTTTCCCCCCACCCAGGAGCAGGCTAGGCAGCCAGCACACACAGTTACAGCAGCAAATCAGAGGGCTTGGGAAGAGCAGCCAGTAGGCACCAATAACAGCTTCTCCAGCCGCCAAATGCCCAGTAGCACCCTTCCTCTCTTCTCTGCTTGCCAAGCCCCAAGCAGCAGTTTGCACAGCCCAGAGCAGTCTCCTGGTGCCAAACAGCTCCAGAGGCAGCAGTTATCCTCAGGGCATGGGGATGTAGGAGACTGCAGCCATGAAAAAAACCCAATAAAGACAATTTCAGAAAGGGTATTAGTTGAAGGGTCCCCTACTGCTTCCCTCTACACCTGCCACCTCTCTGAAGTGGTTAATGCCCCCACCCACACTATTTCTACAAAGAAACTCCCAGGGAGAACCACATAAAGGGAGAAACAATGAGGCTTTGTCTCACCTGTGAATCAGTTATATCTTTCATGGCCAGAAAAGGGCTGGAAGGACTTTAGATGATCATGTGATTTTAGTGCCTTTCACCAGCAGGACAAATGTCTTCTGTAGTTGTTGCTGTGATGATAAAGAATCCCAGAAGGGGCTTGGTATACTCTGTGGGCTGTACAGTTGGTATTGAAAAGTTAACAGCATTAAGTGTGACAGATTATTTGAGTATGAAATATTCTTAGTCATAGTCAGAAGAAGAGCTGAGCAAACATTTGCCATGAAAAAATATAAAGGTTTGGTGTTTTATTGGGTTTTTTTCCCTTCCCCCATCCCTATGAAATTTGCCTGTTTGGCAGCCAAGAATAGTTTTTTATCAGAGTTTAGACACAAGATGAGAGGCTCTGTGCGTGTGTGTGTATGAAGAAAATAAACATGAAGAAGAGCTGCCTACAGCATGGCTAAGCTCTGCTACAAGCTGTCACCTTGGTCTGCTCCAGTGATGCAGAGCCCTGAATTTGGGTCTGTTCCCAGGCACCTGGGTCCAGCTCTGAGGTCTGCCACAGACCTCCTGAGAGACCTTACAAGAGACAAGCATATCCACCAGTCATGCTGAGCATGTGTTCCAGCGCTTGTTCAAAGCAAGTGTTGGGGAAAGAGGCTGCAGCATATGGGCTCAGTGAGAAAAGCTTGCTCCTGAGTTATCTCAGTGGTGGATTTACTGGGGGCAGAGGAGCCTCGCCCACCCCAGCCCAGCTGCCAAGTGTCCATGTGCACCCAGGAATGTTTGCAGGTTGTGTTGATGCTCCCTGGAGGTCAGAACTGCCTCTATCTGTGTCTGTTTCTGGGAATTGCTAAAGCAAAGCTATAGCTAGAAGGTTGAATGTACATCAGCCCACAGGAAAATTTGCCAAATCAGATGCCTATAACAGATAAGTTATGCAGGCAATGTGCCAGAGATACTTTAAAACCTGCCTCTTGCATGGACATAAACATTTCAACAAATAGACCTATGGGTAAAAGTGGAGATTGGAGCACCTTTGCTGGGGGATGTTAAAGTGTTCTGCAAATTGCTGCGAGCACCACACCAAGAATGGGAGAGGCAGACAGTGCTGCATGTTTTGTTAGGTCATTTATCAATCAAGTGAAGTGTGCCAAGATGTACTTCATGAGTCTATTTTGCAGAGAAAAAATCCATGTTTTCTTCAAAGGTCTGTTTTCTTTCCTCCCTGTTGTTTCTATAACAGTTACGATGCAGACTAGCTAATTTTGTCCTGTCAGTGGCTGTTTGGCTCTCCCACCTCCAGCTAATTTGTGGGGGCTTTTTGCACGATTCACTATGTATAAGGGTCTCTTTGTTCTTGTCTAAGGTGATCTCATTCTTATGCAAATGCAACAGCTTGAGGCAGAATGATCTCTTTCTTCAATTAATTTAGAAATAAAATTTTTCACCGCAAATCAATATTTTTCTACTTGTGGCCAACTTCAAGACATGTGGACTAAAGGCCTTTCATCTGTTTAGCATCTCTGATGATGCAGAGCCAGCACGGTGCTCTGAACCACACAGCTCTTTGCTTGGGAGAGAATTGCTATGCAGAACACAGTTATCTAATACCAACATAATACAGCCTCACATAACACTCTTGTATCACATAACACTCTTGAATCCCATAACACTCTTGTATCTTTACCACAGACCACTGTGGGACAAAACACATGTATCTGCTTGCTCATTGCAGCCAGCAGCCTCTCCTCTCTTGGCTGGAGACCCTATCAGCCGTGGGTAAGAGCTGCAGCAGGCTGGAATGCCCTCAAGTAGCTTAAACTTGGGATTCTTCTCCCAGAACTGCACAAAGGGAGTAATTAAAAGGCCTGGTTCAGAAAAGTAATTTCTGGGCTGGCAGAATCTGGACATTACGATAAAGGAAGATCTGCTGAGCTCGACAAATCTGTTCTTACTGACCACGTTTTCTCACTGTCATCCTGAAATGAGAAGAGAGATTCCTCTCTGGACCTGGCACAGTAAAGGAAAATCACTCATTTTCCCTGCTTGTACTGGGAGAATCCAACTGTGGCCATGGTAAGCAAAAAATAATGTCTTCTCTTGGTTCTATTTTAGTAAATCATGTTTAGTGTTCCAAACTGGTTAATTTATTCAGCGAGGCCTAAAAAATACAACTACATTAAGAAACAAATTAAACATCCCAGTGGGAGGACACAGGGGTGACCTACGGACAGAGCCTTCCCCTCCCACATCCCACCTGGCTGGGAAAACAGCATCCTTCCCTCCCTGTGACACACACAGCCCCTTTCAAAGCTTTGGCACCTTGCAAAGGGGCCAGGTTTGTCACTCAGGGCTCCCACAGGGAGCAGTGGTGCCTCTTAGGCTCTGGGCTCTGATAGAAACAATAAAATACACCCTCTGCAGGCACAAGGGGGCTGCTAGGGGTGCACATTAGTTTCTAGCAGACATCACAGCTATGCATGGGCCCTGGCAGCCCTATCCCTGTGGTTGGGGCTGTGCATCCACCCTGTCTGTTTTGACTTCTTTAAGTATCAGGTCATGCAAATAGCAGTGATTAAAGGAATGCATTCTGGCCTGGGCATATCTATCTAATCCAGACTGAGACAGAGTGTCTCTTCATTGGAGACAGGCCCAGAGCAAGGCAGGATTACTAAAGATTTTGGTGTGCTCTTTCACCCAAGGGATGTAATTGCTAGGAGCTGTGCATTTCTTATTGCAAGATCTTTAAGTTGTTTTTTTTTTTAAATCACATCTCATGAAGTTTTCATCACCCACCCCTCTGTGTGAAGATGAAAAGTGTTATTGTCCCCATTTCAGAGCTGGAGAAACTCAGGCATGAAGGGCTAAGCTTAAAGCAACCTTTCTAAATGGATACAGGAAGCTTTGGCAGAGTCCTGCAAAGAACCTGGCTCTCTGGCTTTTCAATTGTAGCCTAAGACCATCTTTTCCTTTCCTCTACAGAGCCCTGACAGTCCTGTGAGAAATCTTATGTAGATATAGGTTGTAGCTGTTGATATAAATCACTGTAAATCAGTAGCTGACATCAAAAGCATAAAACTGCTGCTTCTTTCCTAATAAATGGGCATTTCATTCACCTGACATTGCTGAGAATCACATCTAGCAAGCCTCTTCCATCCCTTGCTCTCAGTGTAACCAGAGCCAGTGCTGCCCCATCTCTGCATCCAGCCATGAAAGCTGTGCTCAGCCTTGCTGCAGAGAAATATCCTTAAAAAAGCTGCTCCTTCTCATTCATCTATCTCAGATGCATCACAGAGAAAAGGACTTTACTGTATTGCATCCACCCATCCACTCATCAAAACTGATCTCAGCCCCACTGCAGGATGAAATCCTTTGCTCAGATCCCTCCACTCCTCCCACTGGTGCCCTGGAGCATCTCCCTTGGCATCAGTCCTGTATCCTGCAGGTTCACCCCAGGGCTGCTCAGGCCCTGTCAGCACGGGCAGGGAGGGAGAGAGGCAAACCAGGGTTAGTCACCTTGGCAGCCAAAGCACAGACAGTGCAGTGTTCTCTTTCAAGCAGCACACCTCTGAGCCAGAATCTGCTAAACACAAAGGGAACTCTCCCCTAACCTGCAGGCACTCTGGGTTGGGGCCCACCATCAGGTGCATCAGTGACCAGCAGCTGCAACAACAAAAGTCAAAATGGTTGCCAATAATGAACATCAGATTTCTTAATGTTACCAATGGATGAGTGGGTGATCCCAGGGAGCATTCAGCATTTCCCATCATGGCACCCTGGCTCTATGCAGGGCTTGCAGGTGCTGCTGCTCCTCTCGCCTCTGTAGTGCTCCAGCATGGAGTATTGCTTGCTGGGAAAGCCAGCGTCCTCACGAAGCAGCAGCTCATTCATATTGCACGACCATCCCTTGGGCTCAGAAAGGTGATTGTCTCCAGCCAGCTGTGCTGGTATTTCAGTCCAGAAACCTTGGCAGCACTGACTGAAAGGGTGAGTGGCTGGCGTGAAACGTTCCTGAACCTGTGCCGAATTCAGAGCCTGCTCCTCAAGGAGGGGCAAGGAGGGGCAGAGCAGAGGGAACACGTCATGCACAGCCTGGGAGAAATACAGCACAGGTCCCAGGCAGCTGGGTTGCCATGGCTGAATAAGCTAAATCTGGACTGTGGCGTGTGGTGAGAATAAATGCGTCAGTACCCAGCAGAACAGGAAAGCTGTCCAGGTAGATCTCTTCTCCTTTTTCAGGGTGCCCTACATGGCTTTGCTCCATTGACTTGCAGGACAGAAATCTTTGATTTTCAAAGCTGATCATCTGGCTAAGAGATGACAGGGAAGAGAAGAGCAGTAGCTCTCAGCCCCCAGTAACCTATCTAGGGAGTGAATGAAAGTGACAAAAACCTGCCAGCACGCTGCCTACACATGAAGAAATTCTGTTTCCAGTCCCCCGGGGGAGACTTCTCCTGAAAATCCCTTTCCTGGGAGGAAAAAAAAAATTAAAAATCACTCCATGTGTGTGTCTGTATGTGATTTTTCCGCTTGACTTAGACCTATACAAACAACGACACTATGACAGTCATCGCATTTGTGTCAAAGGAACGGGACAGCCTTGCAGCTCTGGGCTGTGACAGACTGGTACCTGGGATGACCCTGGTGCAGGGCGGTACCTGCAGCACCGACCGCCCCACACGCTGTGGGCGCGATGAGAGATGACAGCTTTAATTGCTAACTGCAGAAACAGGGAGCATGGAGGCAGAGGTGCAAAGGAAATGCAGGAGGAGGCCATGCGTGGGATCTCCCCATCCCGCACACGTCCTATCCCTGCCTCTTTTCCTAGACTGAGAGAGAGGAGTGGAAAATGCAACGGGAGGAGGATGGCATGTATATCTCCTTGAGACACACTCCCCCTTGCAGCTCTAGGTGCAATTTACATATGAATGCTGCGGTGTTCTTCAGAAGCAAGAATTAAGAGAACAAAAGGGTGCAGGAAGTAAGGGTAAGGGAAAGGGAAAAAAGACAAGACAGAAACTGGAGGTGGTGACAGGCACCCAGAGGCAAGGTTACGACTCAGAGTTGTTCAGTGTTGTCCCTGCTGACATGCACTCCAAGGGTATAATTTAAGAAAGAGTCGCCTTCCTACGCTTTGTCCCCATCCTGCCTGGCCCCCTGAACTGTTCTGCCCTGATTTCTGATACACTTGTGCAGCATCCAGACCATCATTCTAGGGTGGACACAGCAGGCTGAGCTTTTCCAGCCCAAGGAGAACTTCTCTTAATGCTGCAGCCCTCCCTCCTCTGTATTGCATGCTTTTTTTACATGTGACTGACAGACATATGTACACTCAGTGATGAAAAAATTTAAGGGATTTGGAGAAGCAAGTTCAAATGGTGCCTTTACATTGAGGATCTCCAAGGTCAGGGTTGGCAAGCAAACAGGCCAAGGTCCAAAATCCCAGTGAGGCACACACAGATCACAACACATGAAGACAGAATCTTATTTGACAGAAAACAAAGGAACATGGTCGTGCAAGTGAATGTATTTGGTTAAAGAGTTCCTTAAAAATGTAAAACAGGATTTCTACATTACCAGAAAATCATATCTTTATTCAATCTCTTGTTAATTTACTTAACATCCTCAAATTGCTCAACTCTGAATTTCAATAAGTAGGGACTACATGACCAGAAATGCTTCTGACAAAGGGGTCCCCCAAAATCCAGAAGATTGTCCATTCATAATTTTAAGACTGTTGTAGCCAGAATGATTGAGTAAATATAGGAGTGATAGGGACAGAAAGTGTGAGAGCATGTATGAAAGACAGATAGCTTCACTTTCTCACATGGGGAGTGAGGAGAACTATACCTGTCCTTAAGTTCTGTGGCAAGTGGAGCTGAGGTTCCTGCTGCTGGGTTTGGACCAGCTTGCCTTCTTGTCAATCTCCTTTTCTTCTCCTTCTCTCTTTCTATTTTTCTATGTGCAGGCTTTGTATTTTTATGGAAAACTTACTTTGCTTCTTATGGAGCCTTTTTAGATTTGTATGCATCAACAAGAAGGTTAAGAGCTTTGCCCAGGGCATTACTGGCAGAGAATAAAAGGCTGCTGTTATTTCTGGGCCGAGTCAGATGCAGTGGTAAATACATTTTTCTCCTGGGGACACAGAGGAGGTGTCAGGGAGTCATTACCTTGAAATCCCAGCCAGAGCAGGTTCACCAAGTGCTAACAGCTCTTCCAAACTCTCTCTGTGTACTGGGAATTGTCCAGAGAAGGTAATTGTATTATCAAGCCTGGAAGGAGAACTGCATGATGATGTATTTATATGCCATGCCCATAAGAGATATTGGAATCCCTGGGTTGCAAAGGGAGAATGTCCAGTTGATTCAGAAGCATTTGAGACTGACTGCAGATCAAGCCCATGCACTCTTTATAGCTGACAGCTCCCTCCCAGCTCACCCTTGGCCGTGGCTGGGCAAACCCTGGTGTTGAACCCCTGCGCCAGCAGATCAGACCTCCTGGTGTAGAGAGCAGGGCTGGGAGCCAGTGAGCCCGGGCTGAAGATGGGAGCTTGGCAGTGCATGTGGCCCTGGGCTCCTGCTGTGTTTGCCCGAGCTAGGGCTCATGCAACGTGTGTCTTCAAGGTGGTGCAGAGTCTGAAGGCTGTAGAACCAGGAGGCTGCAGAACCAAAGAAAGCATGGGGGGAAAAAATGCAAACAATTATCAGCTGGAAACTTTAATTTCAATTATGAAATAATTTCACATGTTAGTACCCCACCTGTGGTCACTTTCATAAAGTTTCTAGGACATGATTTCAGTCATGAGTGCATTTGCAGAACCAGCAACATTTAAATGAGTCCTAAAGTAGATGAGATAAGAGAGATTTCAGATCCTCTGTAGCCAGGATTTACCTGAGAAACTTGATTCTGGGAATCACACACATCCAACAAGAGAACAAAGACCTATTATGTGACCTACCTGCTTGGTCTAAGTAGTGCAAATGCAGAATGAAATTAATTAAAACAATTAGAAATTGAAATGAATATGCCATATTTCTCAAGAAATAGAACATGGTAATGTTTCAATAACTTAAACATTTCAAAATCATGTACTTAGTTCTCTTATTTCTTTTTTATTTAAGTTTTCCCGTTTTAGTCTTTTTTATAGCTTTTAAATAAGTTCTGATGTCAGCATTCATAATCTTCACATCATTAATAATGTGAATAAACTTGTGAAGAAGAATCTCTAAAGAAAAAAATCTTTTCAAGTGCAATTCCGTCAACTTATGATTATTTTTTTTCATATTTGAGTTTTCTTATCTCACATTCTCCAAAAAGGAATTTTACAAGATTCTTTCAACTTTTATCCAGGCAGTAGCAAGAAAACAAAGAAACAAACCCTACAAGTGTTGGAATGAAGAAGTTTTCAGTGAGACATTTCTACCTAGCCCTGCTCACTGCAGCATCTTCTGGATGAGTGACAGGCCACAAATCATCTGTGAAAATCACCTGCCAAGTCACTTCAAATTAGGTGTGCGAGAAAACGAGGACGTGCTCTTGAGCAGTTCCCAGAGGCAGCTGTGCACAGCGTGCGCGGTCGGTGCCTGCCCGGCTGAGCGCGGGAGCCGCCAGCCCAGCCCGCCCAGAGCCTCGCTGCCCGTGAAAAATGCGTATTTTATTATTGGCTTTTCGCAAATATTAAAATGAATATTATATGTGTTGGGTTAGAAAGTAATGCTGTATTAATTCTCTTAAGTAGTGTGCTAAATATAGTTTTAGGTTATAAAAAAAATGGTGAAATAGAAACTATGCTAGGTAGGATACTTTTTATAAAGAAAGGGCTTGCAGCGAGATAGCAGCCACAGGACACCAGATCTTTCAGAGAAAAAGAATTTGTTGCCCTCTTATCAGAAGAAACTATCTTCTTCCCACCTCGAAGGCACTGTAGGATACAGAGGAAGAAGTTGGCAATGACCAGACAGAATCCTGTGTTTGAATGGAATTTATGCATCATGTATGAAGTGTATGAATGTGCAACAGGCTATTGCTTTTAAGGGTTAATCCTTTGTTAACAGGTGTCCTTTTCTGGGCTTGTGCTACCCAGAAAAAGGTACCCGGACATCCATAACTCCTTGTCTCTCTTGTCTCATATTGTCCTAATTCAAATTGTCCAAATTATTATTACTCTAATTGTTTTACTATTTTTATAACCATTTTATTACTATTAAACTTTCAAAATTTTAAAAACAAGTAATTGGCATTTTTCACACTGCCCCAACACACAGGACCGCAGCCTGCAGAGGGACGGAAAGGATCTGACAGTCAGGATGGAGGAATCACAGCCTCACCTGCCTCCTTCTCACGTCCCCTGTTCTTCCCACCAGTCAGTGCAGTGGTTTCCGAGCCATTCAGTCCATTGCAGTCAATTAACGGGAGCCAGTCGCAGCCCCCATCTGCTGTCACAAGCCATTGGGATGAGTTTCTGTAATCCTGCCTTTGAACTCCGCGGCTATTGCCGTTTACAATGGGTTTATTAGAGGCTTAATTGAATCGCGCTGCTCGCGCTGCTCATTGCTAACGCGACGGCCATTAGCGGCTGCTAATGAGGGAATCCAGAGGATTACTGCATCAATTATCAGGTTGGGCTGGGACCGGAGGGGCAGCCCACAGTGAGCTCCCGTGAATTCAGCTGGCAAGTGTGACACAGCAAGCATGCGGGAAGCTGATGTGCTCGGTGGCTCCGACATCCCGGAGAAGCATCCAGAGCCTCATCCCCATGTGCTGAGTCTCAGCCATCCAGCACGTCATCCTCATCGTGCTGGACAGGGGACGACCAGCACACCCCGCTGCCACCAGAGAAAGAAACACCTGCTTGAAGGGAAACCACCAAGAGAAAGTGTTATAAATGATCAATCCAAAGCCAAATTATCAAAATTGCGAAAAGATTTATTTATCTTTTTCTGCAACCAAAATACAGTCCTCAAAACCACCACAGCCAAAGAGACAGCATCAAGCCTGGGATCGGCGCTGGGTGAACCTGGATCCAACCTCTATCGCATTGAATTCCCCCACGTTCACAAGAGCTGCTTCTAGCAGGGATGTTTTGTACAGTTTATTATGCCCGAGGTGAAGGAGTCCCAGTTTCTTTTGTAACTCTGCATATTCATAGTTGGTTCTTTCACTGTGCAGAGCTGGACAATCGCTGTTTCCTGGTTGATAGCCAGCGTTGATCAAATCCGAGGAAGTCGCGTATTCACATGTATCTTTCTGGCGGCTGACTTTGGCTATCTTGATCGATGTTATCAACAGGGCGATGATCGCTCTTAGGTGTCTTCCGATGACCGGTGATCATCGTGCTGGATGTGTCTATTCTTGGGCTAAATGCCGATCGTTATCTGGCCGACTCCAGGAATTTCAGAGTTTGAACAGACATCTGCATCTCAGGCTGCTTGTGGTCAGAGACTCGTTTGGATTTCGCAATCTTTATAAAATACATTCTTTTATAGCATGAATTATTTCTAACATATATAACAGAAAGTATTCAAAGCCATGGGAAAAGAAGTCAAATGACCATATTCTTTCAAAAATAGACTTACTGTTTGCTGGAAATGGCTGGTGGGGCCTTGTTTTCAACAACCAGAGCTAGGAAAGAATATTGCGATTGAAACAACACCATGTGCTCTGCGCTGTGCAGATCCTTACACATACTTCAGACAGGTAAGCATCCCCATCTTCAGAGGAAGGGGGAAACCCTCCGCTAGGAGAGACGGGCTGTGTTGGGAGGAGAGGGAGGGAGGCAGTAATGATCTCCCACATTAGGAGAAGGATGCTACATGCAGCCAGGACCTCACAGCAGGAAGGAGGCGTCAGTCACAAGCTGCCTCGCTGAGCATCAGCACTCTCCAATCCCCCAAGGGGAGCAGGGGGTCTGACCCTGCCTGGCTGTGAACAAGCGCTGGGGATGCAGCACGGGTCGGCTGGTCTGTGCCTGCCAGGACCACGGGATGCTGGCTGCCCATCTGCTGCCTTGCTACACTGCCAAACGTCAACAAGGAGAGAGATTGTTTTCTTTTTTTTTTTTTTCATTTTTTCCCTTTCCCGTCTCGCTTCACCACAGCTCATTTTTCTTCTGTGTTTCAGATAAGAGAGTGTTCATGAGCAGAGTTAATTATGTTCTGCAGAGATGAATATGGGGCTTTTGGGTTGCAGCAGGCACTCTTCCGCCTGAGGCAGCTCCTTTGCTGCTCCTCCATGCTGATGTGCAGCCCAAGAAAACCTGCACATGGACCTGCTGTGGAGCTGGAGGCAGGCTGCAGAGTGCCTGTGCTCCAGCCAATGATCTCTCTCTCTCATGCCGTGGGAGCCAAGGATCCTGCAGAAAGCAGGTCCAGCAGCCTAATGGTGGAGGGCTGTGAGGAGAAAGGAAGGGAAGACACTAGTGAAGGAAAAAGCAAGGAGGTGATAATGAAAGTGGGAAGAAGGTCACACTAGAGGGATAAAGCGTTCCTTTCGGGAAGCCCTACAGAAACTGAGAAACTGGTGTCCTTTTTGCATTAGGCATTTTCAAATGCTGTGACAGTTAGATTTTAAAAAAAGTATGATGGGGAATGTAATATATGGTAGGGATAATTCACACTATTAATGTATGGTATAAAATATTGTGAAATCCAAAGCATGTCTTTTGACTACTCTGGCTGGGAGCAGCTGTCTTATTCCGATTCAACTAATTCCGGGACGCAAGTTAAGATAACCACCAACACTTTAACGTAAGAATAGAAGCTTCCAGGGTGATAGTGGCGGGTTTCCTGAGTTGGGGGCCACCTGAAAGCCGCCCTGCCAATTACATCTATCGAGATAACCAAAGGGGTCACCCCAATCCATGTGAATACATCGCTTCTCTGGAGCCGATTGACAACGAAGGCACACCTGGACTGGACCTTTGTCCACCTCTGCACATGTAAACGTACGACGATGCATGTGACGAGACACAAAGAACATTCGGTCATCTCTGCCTCGGGCAGAATAAACTGTATAAAAACTCACTGCGAGAGGCAGCATTGGTGAACTGGGGAGACTCTGACACTCAGAGGTCAGATCCGTGTTCACACGGCGCCGATCCCGGGCTCGACGCTGACTCTTTGGCTGCGGTGGTTTCAAAGACCAAACTTTGGTCTTGAAGACAAATTAATAAATCTTTGCTTAACTTTTGATAATTTTGGCTCACGATTTGATAACTTATAACAGGGAAAGCCAAGCTTTTCTTCTCCAGCACCATAAACTCATTCTCTTATCTTTTCCTGGTTTGCAGTTGTAGCAGGAGACCTCCTTTGAAAGGTTGCCTTTTTGGGAGAGATTAACACACAAAGACATCCTCTCCATGCTGCTGAGCTGGAGTAATACAGTAACTGGGTCTGCCAAACAAAAATTCTGGCTGGAAGACAAAAAAGCAGTGAAGAGGATGACCAACCAACCAATCAACCAACCAAAAGAACCACCTTCAACCATTTGTGCCAGTGAAGGGAAAAGCCGAGTAAAAAGACAGGAGAGTGAATTTCTAGGTGATCTCCTGTTTCTTCATACAGTCCTGAGGAGTCACAAGGTAAAGGGAGGAAATTCTGTTTGTGCTCTGAGGGTAAAGCCAAGGTAAGCAAACCCTGAGAGTCAGGAGAGCAAAAGCAGGGGCTACTGAAAAGAGGAACTTGCTGGCAGCAGGAAGAACAAGAAATTATCAAATCTGGATCAAAATGACACTGGGAGAAAGGGAAAAAACCTCTTGCTGAGGTGGAGTAGGCTAATCATTAGCTCTCCCGAGTGGTGGAGGGGGAGGGAGTCTGCCGAAGGAGACGAAGGAACCGGTGGGACGATTACTCGGGGACCTGAGGAGCTAACGAGAGCAGTTATTTCCATTTCAAATGGAAAGGCGAGAGGAGATCAAACACATTTCACAGTAATGATCCGGCGCCTTTCCCTGAACACTGAGCCACACAAACGCTCAGGGTAATTGAAGCCACATGTAGCTAAGATGGAGAAGCTGCAATCTGCTCAAGGGGACTGGGGTGGGGGCGGGGGGAACACCCACAATGCAAACAAAGATAAAATCCCAACCTGCAACAAACAAACAGCTCTGCACTGGGCTCCCCACCCTCCAATTTGTCTACCACATGTGATCCGTATGCATCAAGTGCTCTGCAAAATGACATCATCCTCCCCTTCCTGCAGCTCCCCAGAATCCGTGGACACCTATTCCCAATCCCATGGGTGAATGAGCCAGAGAAAAAAAATTAAAAACTGGTAGTAAATAAATATTTTGTTTTAAAAATCAATCTCAGATAATTATGTAATGTCAGTAGAACACAAGATGGTTATTAATCCATTTTCTAAAAAGACTAAGGTGACTTCTGTTCAGGACTAATAAGGAATACTGATCAGCTGCTCATTGCGTTTCAATCCCTGATCTCCTGCTGAGTCTGCATTTAGCTATTAAGTGGTAGTTTGATATGGTCCCATTCTTCCTACCTGGAAACCAGGCTGAGATCCACCAGCCTGTTTCAGAGGGAGACATCTGTTGTCACTGTCATCACTGCCCCGGGGTTAAAAATACTGTCAGTTCCAAGGTCATAAACACTGATTACCTTACCAGCTCCACATTTATGAATGCCCATCTAAGAGCAAATCCGAGTCCCCATCCCATTCTAGCAGTCCAAAAACCCTAAGACAAGGGAGAAGTGTTACTATGCTGTAGAGTATGAAGGTCACTAAGCTTTATTCAAGATAAAGCTTAGTGTTTATTTATTCAATTAATCCAATTTTAGTTAAAAATATGTGCCCAAGGTTAAAAACAATTGCCCTACAGACAAGAGCATCCACAATGATATCCAGCAAAAAACGTCTAAGCCTATCCTCCTCTTCCTCCTCCACAGTTACCTTGGCCAACCTATGGCAGAAAACGAGGAGTTTTCTTTCTGGCAGCAGGGCCAGGCGCACCTTTGTAGAGAGGGATAAGACCAGTCTGAAGAGCATTGGGTCTTTTCTCCTGTTGGAGGCAGAAGCCCGAATTCTTCCTGCGGGACCCATCACTTAACTCATGCACAGCAGCAGGAAGAGGAGGAAAAGCAGTTTCTTAGGTAACCGTGCACCCAGGGCTTTGGGCTGTGCAGAAGACAGCCAGCTGCTGCACACAGCTGGGAGGCACTGGGCAGCCTGCAGGTGAGTGCTGTCCCTGGCAAGAAGCCCCAGGCAGCACTGGCAGAGCCCGATGTCACCCTGAACCAGCTGATGGAAAGGCCCTGTGTGGGCCATGCTCAAGTAATCCCACCATGTGAGGGCAGAGAGGTGGGTCAGTGAGTTAGCTGGGCTCTCTGCATGCAGGTGCAAGGAAACCCTCTTGGAGCATGCCAGTGTGGAGGCTCACTGCATATCCCACAATGTTTCCTCCCTCCTCCAAACAGGTTTTGAAGGCTGGTTATTGTCCCTGCTGTCTGTCTCCTTCCCCGCAGTCCCACACGGAATATTTGCCTCTCAAGAGATACTTTTCAACCTTGTAGCCTGCCCTTTGCAAGGAAGAGTCTCCTTCAGCATCTGCAGCATATAGATTGGGGGGTGTGTGTGTGCAGGTTAGACCCACATATGAACCGTGTGTGTGTGTGTGTGTGTGTGTGTGTGTGTGTACATGTGCATTCAGGGTAGATAGAGATATGCAGCACACATAGGCTCTGTGGCAGTGAGTGAAAGCCCTGACACTTCTTTCTGAGCCCATTTTGTAAAATACAGGCAGCAGAGCCTCTGCCTGTGCAGTACATGGGAGCACCTCAGCCAGCTGGCAGCCCCACCTTGTGCTGCAGCCAGCACCAACGCAGTCTTGCCTGTTATTGAAACCATTACTCTTCACCATTCCCTCACCCCGTACTGCCTCTTCATCCCCCAAGAAGCTTGGAGCTAAAATTATATACCCGAATAATTATTCTTTGGCTTGAAAACAATCTTCCTCCCTCACCACCCTTTTCTTTGACATGTGTGTTTAATATCAAATTATTTATAACCCAGCCTCGCGGTCAAGCTTTTAATAAAAGCTGCCAGAGACTTTTAAAAGCATCGTATTCACTCGACTAGCCACATTATGCTGAGTAAGGGCTGCAGGGCTTTAGCAGAAGGAGCCTTGCTGCTGAAAATCCCCCCAGTCCGTGTGTGCACGTGTTTTACTCACTCACACTGTTTCTTGTTCTCTCCGTGTCTTTTTTTCTGTCCCTCCTTCTCCCTTCACCTGTCTAGATCTGCAGCCTCTGCCTGGCTGTGATGAAATACTGCCCGTACTGATGTCTACAAACAAAAGAATTATTAAGAAGGGATTCTTCTATGCCACATGGATTTTTCCTTCCCTAGGATTACGCATAACCAATGAGAGGTCAAAAATGAAGGAATGGATCCTTTAAACCTCCCTCCTTCCTTCCTCAGCTTTATCTGCATCTTTTCACTGCACTAACCTTTTCCTTCTCTAAGAGTATATATGCACATGTACATATTTCTCTCCCCCTTCAGCATGAAATATTGATGAATTCTGCTCCCCTAAATGAAGGTTTGATGCCGAAGAAGCCTGCAGTTCATCTTCAGCAGGAGGAATGCAAATGTGTTGAAATCCTAGGAGGGATAGGACAGCAAAATACAAGGGCTGCTGCAGCAGCTGCCAGATCATATTTGATTCTGCGCACGGGCACAGACAGTAGCAGGGCAGGAAAGCTGCCCCGAGCAGTGCCGACCCTCCTGGCTCCCCAAGCAAGAGGCAAAAACATGCTCCCCGAGTAGGGAGCTTATTTACACGGAATTTATGCCTTGAATTATAGGGGAGGACCAAGCTGCTGTTAGCACAGATGTAAATCTGTGGCTAGTGAAGCTAAAAGGGAGTTATTCCAGATTTACACTCCCATCAGGGGGGTTTATACATGTAGTTTTCCACAGTGCCTTCTGCCATTCCAGGCATCGCTGCACATGTCCAGCTTTCATGGGCTCTGGCAGGAATAAAACATGCATAACAATTTGGTAATCAGTCCCCTCTGGGCCTGATGTAAAAGATTTGCCCCCAGGGGATCTGAGCACTTGGAAGAAGAAAACCAACAACAACCCATAACATTTAGGGAGCTGTGCTTTTCTTTGCATCCTCCGAGGAACAAAGCGATGATGCCTGTTAGTCTGTGTATGTAATTGGATTCTGAGTGCTAAGTGAGGAACATCAAAGAGGTGAGGATTGCTAACAGACCTCTGAGTGAAGTGCTGTGGCTGTTCCTGAGCGTTTGGCATTCAGGTAGGAAGAGATGGAGATAGAAGGCCCTGAACATCACTGCATACAAACCACATCCCTTCCCCAAGAGAGCTACTGATCCCTTTTTAAAGGCTATATCAACTTCTGCATCTGAGAAGGCAGCCTACATTCTCTAGTAGGGACAGAGTGGTCAGGCAAGATGACAGTGAGGAAAGGCACGAGTGAGAAGGTATCAGGTGCCAAGAGTCTTCTCTTGGTCTTCCATGTCACTGAAACATCCTGGGTTTCCCCTGGTCATAAATGGCTTGAGGATCATCTAGTTCCAGCCCCCTGCTATGGGCAGGGACACATTCCACTAGACCAGGTTGCTCAAAGTTCCATCCAGCTTGGCCCTTAACACTTCCAGGGATGTGAAACATGGAGATATGAAAGCTTCTCTTCCTACAGAGAGAAGCATAATAAGAATTTCCCAAGCTCTAATGCTTGAAATTAGTGCTGCACTGGCACCTCTAAACCTCACTGTCATCTATACTACCTTCACTTTGAAGTGATTAAAGACCTTGGAAAATCCCCTTTGAAAATTTCTCAGCCAGAAGCCAAACCCAGTGAAGCCAAACACGAGCAAAGCAGCCAACCTGATGCTTGCCTGGTGCTTGCTGCATACCTCAGGCGACCCTACCAAACTCACTGCCACACTCCCTGCCCCGAGAGCCACAGCTTCTCTGCTGGCCTGCTGAAGCCAGACATACTGGGAGATTTGTGAGGGTTCTCATGAGCTCTTCTCAGCATCACACACGCTCTGGCCACAGCCAGCCCAGGGACAGAACCATAAATCCCATTTCACAGGTGAAAGGAGGGATGCACAGAGAGGTGGACTGTTCACAGTCCAATCTCCCAACTACATCCCTACTACCTTGGTTCCCCAGCTCTTCCCAAACCCTTCAGAGCAGCCCAGACCCTTTACAATGTGCTGTTCCCACGCTACAACTTGTGGTGATGGTGATGAAGGGTGCCCATTGCTCCCCCTCCTTCTCCTCTGTGCACTGGAAGCTGAATGTGTTATTTTTGTCCCCAGTTCAGAGGCAGTTTCATGCATCCCACTGTGTGGCTTATCTTCTGCAATTAGCACTTTCCGCCATATCTGATAGGAGAGAAGGGCTCAGCTGCCCCTGATTAATTGCCAAGTATTTGCTTTCTTTTCCACTTCTGTGGCCTGGAATTAATTAGTTTATCCCTCTTATTCCTTTCATGGGCCAGAGCGTTCTCCTTTTTTTGTGCAATTATATATAATAGCAATGCTTGAAATCCCCTGGGGAACAGTTGAGAGAGGCTCTCAATGGGGAGGAAAGGAGCCTGAAAGCAAAGAGATTACTAAAGGTCATATGTCCTACAGCTTCCCTGCGGTCTTAAAATATATATTATCCTCTGACTCCAGCACAAATTCCTTCCCTGCACCACCTACCTCGCTGCCTTCTCCAGGTTTTTCAGTTAGTTAATGTCCGAACAGCAGGAAAAGCCTGCAGACCTAAATTCCAAGTGTGAACAAGATATGTAAAAGAATGACCCCCCTTGGCTGGACACCCTCAGGTGTTGCAGAAAACACAGACCTCACAGCCCAGCAGGGGCAAACTCACAATGCTAGCCTGGCCACTATAAGGTACAGGGCAGTAGGAGCACTGGCTCTGACATGAAGGAGATGCTGCAGTTTAGATAGAGCAACTAAACACTCTCACAGTCTCTGGCTGAGGAGGATGACGCCTGTGGCTCACTCAAAAGCCAACCAACAGCACACTGCTGACTTGGGGAAAGGAGGACAGAAGTCCCTGAGCAGGAAGACCATGTCCAGTTCCTCCCTTGCAAATGCAGGTGACACGGCCCAGTCTTGCTTTCCTAAACAGTAAATCAGGAGTAAATGAGTATGAAAACTCTGTTACTGAAAGCAAACCTTGATCCTTTGGCCAAAAGGGGAAGACTGGTTTTTGATATTTTTAATTGACTATCCCCAAGCCAGGTCTTGTCTAGATACTGCAGCCCTTGGAGAACAGTTTGTGGGGCAGTCCTCTACCTGGCATGAGGACAAATCAAGGCATCTGGGAAGGAGTGAGGCAGAACTTAACCTAATTCTTCAACTGTTGGCAGTAGATCCATCTAAGGGTTTATTTACTGAGGTTTTTAGACCCATAATTGTTATCTTCCTGCTCACCCATTATTAGGCTATGTTGTCTTTACAGTCCACTTCATTTGAGTTACTTCACTTGCTGGATTTTTTTAAGCTGGTGTCAGATGGCTGTGACCCAACACAGTCCAAGTTTCAGGGGGCTTTTTGGGTGTCAAGACTCCGGTGCATTAAAATTTTTGTGCTATCTCACTTGAAGATAGGGAACCATGATGCAGCCAAGATGCTGCCCCCAGTTCTCAGGCTGCAGGATGACTGTAGTCTTATCCAGCATAAGGAGGGAAAGGTTCCAAGATAGTCAAAAATTAGGCAAGCACTTATTTTCCCACAGCATTACCTGCAGAGCTAAAGCTGTTCAGCTTTTAGTCAGAGAACAGACAGCAGGCTGGCTCTTATGGGTGCAAAAGAGAAGGGATGATCAGGCAGGACAGTGTGCCTAAGACGCTGGTATCCTGTTCTTTGGATGGACATTTCTTTCTGCCAACTCCCCTGCCTCTTGTCTCTACCTTCATTTGGCTGTCTTAATTATTAGCAGTGACCAGTTGTCTCCCTACAATCTTTTTGGGCAGACTGGAGGTGATAAACCTGTGGAAGGCTGTGCATTGCCTGAGCTGCAAATCAAGTCGTGGCTGCAGACTGCAGCTCTCCTCCCCTCCCTTTCTCTCCTTCTCGCTCCCCTGACTTACAGCTCTGCCAGCTCTGCATCATGGACCCCTCTGAACTTGCTCTGCAGGCAGGGCGTGAATGGAGCACAGACGTGCCTGGGAATGTGCAACTGCACAGAGATCCCTGTGTGTGTCAGGGAGGGGGAAATGGGCCAGGGGCTGGCCTCACACACCGTGTGGAGCCAGGAAATGCAAGCATGCCAGGTGTATTACACACACACTTACACCCCTGTGATTTGAATCATGGTCTGCACCCTTCAGTATACACTGCATGCTCCAGAGAGCATCTGCTGAGCAAAAGGCATTAACATACAAAAAGGAGGGAGCTTGCTTTAAAGTCGCTGTGTATATCCATCCAGAGTGTGTGCTGCAGTCAGACAGTTGTTTCAGGCAAAATGGTTCTTTCTCCTTGGAAAGGCACCTCAGTGAGCACTGCTGGGCTCTCCCTTAATTCAGCATGGTGTTGGGGCAGCAGCCATTTCCTTGCTCTCAGATGCGAAAGGACAAAAAGCATCCACAGCTGTTTCTAATCCATTTGTTTCTGGAGAGGACAAGGTGGGGTAGTTTTTTGCCTTACTCTAGAGGGAATTTTTCTAATGCTGTTGGGCAAAGATAGAAAAGATGAGTCTATTTGGGGAGACCAAGTTTTGCCAATGGTCTGTTGAGGGCTCTAATGTTGCCTCTGTTCCAGAGGGACCTATGGGTTGCAGTCTCCAGCAGCAGGCACAGAGGACACCCTTTTGCCTCCCTACATGAATTCCCCTTTATACATGAAGATCTTAGATTTGTGTTCTGGTTCTGTTCCTTCCACACCTGCATCCCTCAGCCATGCTCTGCAGGTGTAAAATGGTCAGTCTGCCTTTACTTGGGCAGTGCTGCCCCTCCCGACCCTCTAAAGCTCTTTCCTTCACAGTTAGGGGTGTAACTGACCTCATATGAAGAGCTCTTAAATGGCAGGAATGCAAAACTGAAGAGGCTCTTCATCTCCCCCCCAGCTCTCCCCCACCCACCAGAGCACCTGCAATGTGATTCATGCCCATGCACCAAGGAACATTCCTCATTTCACCTCACAGTAATCCACAGCTTTACTAAGGTGGCACTCACAGAAGTGACTTGAAAGCAAACCCATGAATGTCTCTCTTAATTTCTTGGTAAAACATTTTATTTTCTATCTCTGTTTCACAGTTGTGAATAGCACCAGACAGGGAAGATATGTGACATACTGGCTTTGAGTGACATGGGGAGCCAAGTGCCTGCACATGACAGCTCAGTCGGGTTTGCAGAAGCGGAGCACAGAGGCACCTGCATTCCTGCCTGCCCAGTTCTGAAATGGCACTTGCAATTGCTGAGTGCCTGTACAAACCAAGCATTTTACAGGAGCAAACATTTTTTCAGCCTCATTTGAATACAAAGCTGCCACCATTACACACATAAAGTAAGCATGCAATAGCCTCACAAGACCTCCAGTGGTGGGGGTTCATTCCCCCAGCTCCTAACAGCAAAGTCCTGCGATTTCAGTGTCAGACACTGCTCAAAAAGAAGGTTAGAATCCCATTAGATCCTAGTTTGTTGCTAGGATCACACTGTCTACCTCAGGTTTGCCCTACTGGCTTCTATACAAAGTGTTGCTTTTGCTTACTGCTATACGTCTTCACTGGGTTTCCAGACGTTATTAAGTATCTGACACAATCCATCCCAGAGGTAGCTGCATTTAGTTGTGGCTGAATGATTGCTGAATGTATGTAGTCTGCAAAGCAGCGAGTGATTCTTCAAGATGTCAGTCATCTTCATTAACATAAATAAGATACGTTTCATTTTAGTCACTCTAAAATCATTGAGTCATTTATTGATGTCTCAGTAATTTATGAGCTCTGTATCTTTGCTGGAAACCTAGCAGTGAGGCTGGCTGCAGGAAGAAATGGGCACAGTACAGAGATAGATCTCTGCCTAACTGAAGTTCAACTATTTCTTCCCTGGGTTAAAGGGTGACACGGACTGGGGTGATGATGCTTGCCAGCCTTTCACCTACAGTTCATACAGTTAGTGACAGAATGCCACTGTACTGCCCAGAGAGAAATGGTCATCTCCTGTTCCTGTTGGTGCTGTGACTTATCATAGGCATCCAAAAACCAAATCCAACTCCCCTTTTGGCTGGCAACTTTAGCCCAGAAGGCAAAGGACTCACTAGAACAGAGAATGAGCTTCCTTCCTGTTCCAAGAAATGGTCAGCCAGGAGTGTGCACATTATCTTTGCTGTGCTGCAGCTGGAGCTTTTATCTGGAGGGGCGATGAAAGGGAAACGTGAGTCTCCCGGGGTGTCAGTCAAGCACTCTCATCAGTCTAATTTCAGACAGAAATTTTATCAGGCAAGAGAACTGAGTGGGTCCAGATGAGCTCTGGAGAGGCATCCAGATCCTCTGTTGATAAGACAAATCAAAATGGGATGCCAGCTTGTCACAGTTCAGAGAGAAGAGGAGCCCTGCATCCTCAACACCACTTCAGCAGCCCTCAGCTCAGTGGTGGGATGGAGGATTTGTCAAAAAAAGAGGGCCAAATTCAGCATCTCTCACACTGGCCTCCTTCTGCCACGTGTTTCAGATCCTCTCTACTCAGAAATGCCCAGCAAGTGTGCCTATGGAGCCAAAGAGGAGAAGGGTGGAGAAGTCATGGCCTGTATGAGAGTCAGCCAAGCTGAGTGTTATGCTGGATGTGCACACAGTCCCTCCAGCTCTGGCCATGAGCTTTCCCTCAGAGAGGAGAAGAAGGAGAGCAGGATAGGTAGGATGCCCAGAGCCCACACCGACGTTTTTCACTTCCCCATAATCTCACCCTCTGTCACCTCACTTCTGGGAGAGGTAACTTTATAAAGAGGTTTTATCAAGCACATCATAGGGGAAAAGAGAAGGATCCCAAAGTCTAAATAAACTTGTGTGCCTTAGTTTCATTATCTCACCCCTATTTGTTCCCTTTCCCTTCTGCTTCTATCATGTTTTCTTCCCTCTTACCTCTCTTACTTACCCTCTCATCGCTTTCTGCCTCTTCCAGTGTTCTTCCTCATGTTTTCTCCTTGGAATTCCCATAGGGATCCTGCTCTATTCACAGGCCCACAAAAACATCTCTCCTTTAAACTCTGCTGTTGAAAAGGTGTCAGCAGTGTCTCAGTGAGCAGTCAGAGGTGCTTTGCCACCAGACACTTCTGTGCCACACCACCTCTTCCACACAGCCCACAGGAGCTGGCGGCACCACCCAGGGACCCTTGGCCCTGGAGCAGAGGGAGGAGATGAACCTGTCCTCCCTGCAGAATTGCACCACAGCTGGGGATAATTTGTTTCAGAAAGCATCCTTAAGGGTCATTGACACAGGATGGTCCTTCCCTTCAGAATTGTGGCTGTGTGGATGACCCATGTGCAGCTACAGATGCTCAGGTGCTGCCCAATCTTGCAACTGGAAGCCATCAGGAGCCCTGAGTTAACACAGAGAGGTTTATATTCCAGAATTAAATGAGCTTGCTCCTCCTTCCTCCCACCTGGATGTCACCTTTTGGGATGCAGAACCAAGGCTTGAGGCTGGAATTTGTCAATTCTGCATTTGTCACCCAGGAATGTTAATGATCTTCCTGCATGGCCCACAGCCTTCAGAGGTAAAATAGCTCATGTGGAACATTGGGACTTCCATTGATTTACTTCAGCTGCTTGCAGGCAGTAACATTCTTTTGGTTTTAACCAGTTAATTGTATTTTCCAAAGGGTTTTTATCTACCTCTATGGGATGCTGAGGCTGTTGCTGGGTGGGCTCACACACAGGTGGAAAGATAGGTGGACAGGTAAATATCAGTGAGGCCTTTTAGACAGGCAGTGGAGGAGGCCATGTGAGTGCAACCATCAGTGCAGTTTTCAATGCAATTAAGGCATGCAGCACAGTGGGTCCAGGTGACTGCAGCAGATTGCTCTGTGGAAGTCCAGCTGCCAGGAGAGCCATCCAAGGCTTTTGAATGAATGCTCCTTTGCAAGCTACCTGCCCTGCTAACCCTGGTAGAAAATCAGTCACGTCTGGTGGCACTGGAGCAACAGCCCAGCTAGCCTGGCTGTATCAAGCTTCTCTGGCCAGTGGAAAAGCTGTGCAGATGCACTTTCACGGTGATGATAACTGAGATGTTTTATCTCCCATCTGTCATGAGCTGTTAGCATCCACACAATTAGTTATTACAGCCCAGCCATCAGCAGTAACAGAAGATGCTGGGGTATCTGTACTGCACGTTAATATCTGCCCTTACTCAAATAAAGCAACCCCTCTGTGTGAAAATAACGTATGATATATCACACTGCCAGATGAGTTTTCACAGGCACCCAAAAGGCAGAAATGCAGGCAGAGCACACACACAGAGCCCAGCACAGGAACACTAAATTGTTAAAGGCACGTCTAAACTTGTCACATGGGACACTTCTCTGAATCCAGGCGTTATTGCTTTCTGAATATCTTCCCTCCTCACAAGATGTACTGAAACTCTTCCTCACTGAGCACAATACAGGAGTCAGAGCTGAAATTTGAAAGCTGAGGCAGCTGTTAGAATGTAGAAGACAATAAATCTATACAAGTCAAAAGACCAGAACCATCTTAGGATAGCTGGAAAAGGGTATCTCTAGGCTAATGTTCAGATGGAAATCCAGACCAATCCCTGCTGAGCTGCTACCATACCTGTTTGGTACTTGGAACATTTTGTTTTAAATTTTTAATTTGCTCTTAGCATAATTTTTTAATTACCCCTTTGAACCCCTTGGAACAGGTTGCACTGAGACTCCTCAGATTTCTTGACACATTCTGCAGTCCAGCCTCAGCTCACAGGGTGAAAACAACGTCTGTCAGAGCTGCCTGGGCTTTGGGAGGAGGTTGGAGTCTGCACCCAGGTCTCATGCCAGTCCCAGTACGCAGCAGCGTCTCTTGCAAAGATGCCTGACCTCAGGGCTGTGGCTTCTTCCCTTCTCCTGCCAATCTATTTAGACATGGAGAGGAGAGAAATCCCTGCCATCCATGTTTACAGTGACTCAGTGTGTTATTTCTGGCAGTTATTCCACAAGATTTCTTTTTCCACATCAAAATTCAAAAGCCCAGGAAGGCAGCTCAGGGCTAGACTGCAGGATTCTCAATCCTGTAACTCAGAGAAATACACAAATGTATAACAAAGCATAGATAAAAAACTTTAAAGGCTGCACTGTTCTTCTTGTGAAGACCTTTCAAGGGTCCAGGATATTATTTAAGACCAGAAACACAATAACCCAGATCTCCAAGGACTATGGAGTCTTGTGCTGCACTGATGCATCTTTCCTAGGTTTGGCCTTTCCAGCTGCCTGCCTGTGACTGTCACTGCTGCACTGTGTGTCCTGACACAGAGGATGGGCACCCATGTCCCTGTCCCTGGGCTGGGCTGCACCCCAGGGGCTCTCAGCTGCAGCCCTGCAGAGAAGAGTGGGTGCAGAGGATGGTGAGCCCCTCTCTGGGTCACAGCCCTGCCCCAGGGTGACTCAGCTGGGGGGACACAGCCCTTTACTTTTCTGTTTGTTTTTTTCTCAGTCACTTTCCAGGTGAGCCAGTCTCTCCCTGAAAACTATGGAGGGTGCAAAGCTCACACTGGCCATTTGAAGCCTGGGGTGTGGTGGGAGACAGTGGGGCCTGCATTGCTCTTGGTTCAAATGTGAGACCGTGGCAGTACCAGCTGTTGGTTTCTCTGGGGCTGGACTGAAGGCACTTGAGACAGTAGTTCATGTTCTAACTCAGGTGTTTATTATTTCTTATCAGTAAAACAGACTCACTACTGTGAGTTTGGCTGCTTTTCATTAGAAGGCACAAAATGGCCATCAACCTCTTGTTCCAAGATCTTGCAAGAATAAACTATCCAATTAAGAGCTGACACCTAAATTATTTCCCCTTTTAACCCAATAACTGATCCCAAAGAGCTGCAATGGGGACTTTTCTGCCCAATCACAAAATGCCACCCAAACCCATGAAGAAGGAGGAAGAAGAAGCATGAAGGAGAAACCCAGGACAACACCCTGTGCCCTCCATCTTGCTTCTGTCCACAACATACTAAAAATCCCAAAACCTCAATTTCTCACCAAGTGATACCCCTACACCGCTCTCTATAATCTATTTCACACTTTTGTGGATTCTAGTCTGTCTTGAAGTCTGGGAAACTTTCTCCATGAATGAGGGTCAAAGTCAGTGCTCCCCTGGGGGTCAGGGCACCCCAGAGCAGACAGAGAAATATTCCCAGTGCCCTGGGTTTCCACATGAGATGAGCCCCTGATAGCCAACAAGGGCACAGTGTATGTATGAATCTCTTCCCATGGGATTCTTGGGCATGCAAAGCACTGTGGAAATGCAAGGCACCCTTGGTCCTATTTCTCCACAGCCTGGTCACTCCATCCGTTCTACAGAGCTTGCAAAAGGAGCATCTCTCTGCCACTTTTACTGACCCCTCTACACTGGCAGTCACCTTGCAGAGTTAACCTGTAAATGCATTTTACTCTCTACCCCCAGGCAGTCCATGACATTCCCCATTCCTCTCCCAGCTGCCCCCACCATGTGTCAGCACATCCCTGGGGGTCTCTTTGGGTGATTACTGTCCCTGACATGAAGATGTCTCGTTTTCCAGCTTTCCTGCCTCTGTCTGCTCCTCCCTGGCACCACAAACTGGCCTTTACAGGGCTTCCCCAAGGCCTGGCAGGGGTGGCTGGTTTTGGGGAAAGTACACAGGTGGGTGGCTGCAGAGGACAAGGGTTGAAAGAGACACACAGAGAGAAAACAAAGCTCCTGGAAGAGATATGTGGTAAGAAGGGAACCCTTCCCACAGATTTGTGGAAGGTCAGAGGTGCCAGTAAGTTGGGGAAAACCTTGGAGAGGTGGCAATGGTTTGCTGTTGTTGCCCAGGCACCTTACACAGCCAGCTCCATTGCACAGGAGGTCATGCACAGGGGAAAGCCCTGCTGTGGGCAGAGCAAGGTATGCACATGAAGAGTGACACCGTAGGAGATCTGGATTTGGGGCTCAGCCTCAAGGCTTTGGTGCTTCACAGTGTGGCTCCTGGCTGCCAGCTCTTCTGCTCACTCATTCTGGTGCCTGAGCTTTTCTCCCTCCCTCTCTCTTACTGTTCTGCCTCTCTGTTCAGGTAGCAGCACACTTCACTGTGGTTTGGCCAGGGCAGGAGTTCCAGCTGAGCCCACGGGGCCAAGGAGCAGAGAGCACACTGGTGGAGACAGGTGGTGGCTCCACGTGGTGCTTGGTGGTGGGACCTGGTGGTGGGGGCAAGGGCAGGGAAAAGGAAAAGCTGGAGGGAAGGAGAGGATGAAGAGTAGGAGTGGAACAAGCTGAATGAGAAATCAGAGGAGAAAGACACCTGGCCATTCAGCTGGGCACCACACACTTTACACTGTGACTGGCTCTTCTGTGTCTGAAATGTTTTGGTTAATGCTTAGGGAATAAAAAATGTGGTGGAAGGCGCTTTTTTTTCTTTTCTTTTTTTTTTTTTTTTTTTTTTTGTTAATAACAGTCATCTATTTATAGGCTGTAAATTATACACCATGAACATTACTCAGAGACAAGACATTATTTTGCTGCCAACAGGGAAAAGGGAAGGAAAGGGGGAAAAAAGCAGATGGAGAGAAAGGAGAGAGGGAGAGAGGCATACAGAGAGAAGGTGAGGAAGCTTTGAGCTTCTGACCCCTCCCTGCACCCCATGAATCGACAGCAAAGAGCATGTCATGTGCAATAAGGATGACACTGAAAAGAGGAAGAGAAGCATGTGGAGCCAGCTGTGGAAGCCCAATTCTTCTTGTTCCTTCCTGCCATAGAGGAAGTGTGGGATCATTTCTGAATGGGTTCAACCATTTTCTAGTGCTTCTTTTAAGTGCCATGAAAAGCACCATGAAAAATTTTGCACAGTAGCTGATGGCCTGTGGAATCTGACACCCTCCTGTCTGTTGCTGTTGCAGACACAAATGCATGGGCCACTTTCCAGGATTTCCTGGCCCCCTGACAGCAATTTGAGCGCTTCAGAAAAACACTTTACCATCCCCCTCCCTCTCTTTTCAGCCCCTTCTGGTTCCCCCCAAACCCTCTCCCTCCTTTTGCAATCACATGTGCGCAGATTCATCTGCCAGAGTTAGAAACCAGATCACGCTGGCTTCCTTTGCAGTCAATAGAAATAGGGAGAGAGGCTAATTTGCCTACTTGATCTCTGCATTAGTTATAAGATGGCCCTACAATATTTAATTCAGTATAATACTGAAGTGTCTAACACTAGATGAGATGAAGTTAGGCTTTATGAGAAATCCAACAAATTGTTTCCATAAAGCTTGCTGTGAGCAGGATGAAAACATACAGGAGTAATCCCAGACCATCGTAGAATAAGAAAAATTTATTTTTAATGCAACTGCTGATAAACTTTTTCATGACTGCTTGGGCTTCAGAAAGCACCACAGCAGATCTAACACAACTTCCTCCTTTTCTAAAGCTTATTGATCTTTTCCTTTGGCTCCCTAAGCTTCATCACTTAATTGTTTCTTTCTTTCCACTTCCTCATTTCTTGCCTAGATTTCCTACTGTTTTTATAACTTCATTTCTTTTGATTTCATACACTGGAAAAAGAATAAGAGTTTTTGACCCAACTTGCCCATGGGATTAAAAAAGCTTTTTACTCTCTGAGGTTTCCCAGTATCTATCCTGTATGATAAAAGCAAAACCTGTAAGTGAAACCCACTCATTTTACAGCTCCACCATAGAAAGAAGTGTATGTGCACCCTGCTGATGCTAAAAACATACCCTTGGGCAGGAGCCCACTGCAAAGCATCTGTGACATCTACTGAGAGATGTCACAGTCCAGGTATGGACCAGAACCAGACACTACTCCCTACACAGCCTTGAATGCAAGGAGCACGTTTGGAGGCACGAAACACTGAGATCCAAACTCAAGTCGCCTCTTTTCTCTGGAGCTTGGCAACTAGGGGCACATGGTCAGCCACATTGAGCAGCCAGGCCTCCCATGTGTTTCAGTGAGATCAACATGGAGAACTGGAAAAGGATAAAGATCTGTTTGACAGCCTACTGAATCATCAGCAGTTGAGCAATGGGTGGCTCAGTAACTGTGGGGTGCTGCTTGGCATTGTTTCAAGCCACATGTTGCTCACAAGCAAGAAATTTAAGTCAGTAATCCACAGGGTAGAGCAAAAGTGAGACCATGAATTTGGATGTGGGCTTGCAGAGCAAAAGCCTCGAAGTGTTTCTCTAAGCTGTAGCTAGGAGGGATGCACCCACGTGTGGGATGGTGCCATGTTCAGTGCCGTGCCATGAAATCAGTGAGCTCCCTCAAAGCTCCTGCAAATGGGAGCAACAACATTACAGTGCTTGGCTTGACAGTGCTTGGCAGTGCAAACCATCCTAGAACACCATCCTACAGAGCAATCCTTTTCATGATGAGTGCCTGTTTGGTGACCTGTGTGCAAAGGCACTTCCTAGTTCCACTTAAAAAGGCACAGGAAAAATATCCTAGATGAATCCAAGGGTAGCTCTCATGCAGTCTAGTACAGAGATATCTAAGCAGACACTTTGCAAAATGTTACATCATACAGAGTCCCATAAATATGTTCAGAGGTATTGCCTTTAGCCCTGGGAGTGTAATGTGATACAGAGCATTCAGCTGAGATACCGTGTCACTGAATTGCTTTTTCATTCCAGCAGTGGGTCTTTCCACAGCTGGGAGAAGACATCCATGATGGCAGTGATATGTGGGCAGAGAACCTGCAAAGCAAATGCTGCTGCCAAATAAATAGAAAATCAGATCTCCAGAGTTTCTAGTTTGGCCCGGAGGACAAGTCAACCAGCAGAATGCATCAGCATAGATACTCCTCATCTGAGCCCCAGGGAACATCTTTACCTGAGCACAGCGCACCCTTACCCCTCAAGCTCTGATCTTGCCAGAGCTCAAATACAAGCAGCATGAAAGAATATCCCACAGTTGCTGATGAATTAGTACATTGCTGCCTTCTCTCCAAATCAGTGCTGAAGCTAAATCTGTCTGCATCACATTAAAGAGCTCTGCTCCCTTCCCAAACCCTGACGTGTGAAACCTCACCTCATTCCTATCCCCTGAAGCTCAAAACTGATCCTGGACCAGTGCTCCCAGCAAGCCAGCTGGCATCCTGTACCCTTGGCAGGGTCCCACAGCAACCTGTATTTTCACTGGTGCAGCAAATCAGAACCGAGCAGTCTCCTGTTCTGAGCCTTGCAGGGCATAGCAGTCCAGTCTCCAGAGCTGCTGTCTGTAGCCTCTGCTCTCATGCCCTTCCCATGGCAGAAATGCCTCTCCTCCCTGTGCCACACAGCCAAGCCATAGCTGCCATTCCAATGGCAGATACCTGCCAGGAAGTCCCAGCAGGGCTCAAGTCCTGCCAAATCACATCTGCTTCTTTGTCCTGGTTTCCCCCAGCTCATCTCTGATTTCAATTAACTGAAATCACGACAGCTATTCCAGTCCTACGTGGGCAGGGCAGATCCCCTCACTGTTTTTTCTTTTTTTAAAATGAGTATTATTTTGGGGTGTAGGTGGAGGGGTGGTGCTTAAGTGAAAAAGTCTGAATCTGTAGCATAAAATCTCATCTCAGCCTAAAAGAAGAAGCTGGCAGATTGATGGAAAGCATCACCATAATGTGAAAGAACAAATAGGGTGAAGATGCTGCCAGATGGGAAAGTGAATCCTCCCTGGTCCTATGAGCATAGATATCGTTGGTGGTGTATGTACCACTGGCACATTCTGCAAGTAAACTTTAATCTTAGCTGCAGCTATCACCAAATTATGCCATGATCTATAAGAAGCAGCAAAATATTGTACCCAAATGATCTGGGGGCTTGGAGAATCCTTTGCTTGCCTCACTCAACAGATCCCAGATTAGCACCTCTGTCCTTACACCACTGAGTAAAGGGATATTTCTTCTTTGTGCACCCCATTTCCCCCTCTCTAACAACTGGAACCCTCTCACAGTGAGACAGCTGGGAACAGTGGCTCTTTGCAGAAGGCAAGGTGGTTTCTGTGTGGGTGAGATTGTTGTTGTGAGGGCTCCAAAGAAGAAGAAAAATCTCCTCTGTTACTAAGCAGGGATCTGAAGGCCATTGTCAGGGGAGAAACAGAAGAATTTCCATAAAAGGAAGAATTATTCTGCCTGCAGCCAAACCACCTGGACTTTAATCTTGTCAGATCTCACATCAGTAGCAGGACTGGTCAGCAAGGGGAGACAGGGTGTTGCAGTGATGCAGGGCAGAAGGGAGGGAACTTCTTATCCTGTGCAGACAGTAAATATATTATCCCTGTGGATTTTATTTTTTTTTCTTTCATGACCAAAAGAAGAAGAGTCTTTCATGATCCAGAGCGTGAAGTGTGCATCACATGATGTCTAATCTGACTTTGTCATCTAATTTCAATAGGAGCATTTAGATTATGCTGCATTACTTTTCCTCTTTCCACTTTCTTCCATCATTCACCTAAGCTGCTCTAACCAGTTGTGAGCCCCAGAACTGTTGGAAGAACTGTATATGAAAAATTTCCTTCTGTTGTAAGCAACATAAGGCTCCTGGAAACAAAGTGACCCATTGCCTGAGCAGCAAGAGGGGTCCCAGGACATTAAAGCAGAAATGGACGTGACAGAGGAGAAGGGACATAGAGTACAGAGTCTCTGTCCATCAAACCAACGGCAGAGCCAACAGGGATCACTGTGGACTGCAGGGAAAAAGAGGCACCCCCAGATGCCAGCCCCTTTTTCTGCATCAGCCAGGGATTAGCTCAGGCAGTTTGTCTCCTTGCTTTGCCTCTGAGCCGCGCCCAGCAGAGATGGCAAAGCTGCAGAGGCTGACACAGCGGAGCTCCCTCCAGTGCCCTTGCAGGCCCTGGGACAGAGCTGGTGTCTGGGTTAAGTGCACTCACAGCAACTTTCCCCTGGCTCCACTAAGTGGGTGTTGAGTTCTCTCCACATGATGGCTGCTTAAATTCACTGTAAGACAAGTAGGAGGAAAAGAATGGATCAGGGGAAGTAAATAACCAACTCTTGTCCTGCTGCTCTTTGGCCAGTAAAGTGATAAAGCAGAAAAGAGAGGAGGCTTTTCCCCTGCCGTATTAAGAAGCTGAAAATTGAAGAGCAAATGAAGAGTATATTTGAAGATAGCACAAATCCTCGATAAAGCCTCTCTGAAACTTGATGAAAAATTTCAGTGTGCATTAGGAAAGTTGGGATTTGCTAGAGGATAAATCCATCAGACAGGACAAACTGAGGAGAAGAGACGGACACAGATGGTTTGTTTGGGCTCCCAAACCAGTGGGAGTGGGGTGGGGGTGCAGGATGAGCATTAACCTCTGTTGGTCTGTGGGTCAGGGATGGAGCACTAGCATGGAGGTCCAGCATGCAGGGTCTGCTAAACCTCTTGTGTAATTTGAGGAAACAGCCCCAGCATGCTGGAACTCAGATGCAGAAGGTTCTGGGGCAATTGTAAGCCTGGCCTGGTCGCCCTCTTGCCTTTCTCTCTGTCCACTTCCCGGCCACAGGGACAAGCTGTGGGCCGCACAGGCAAGCTGCACCCTTGATGGCTCCCTGCCTCATCAGGAAAGCTGGATAGCATGAGCTGCTGTGGGCCACAGAAATCTAGAGTAATTTCAGATGTGGTGATGAGGTCTTTGGTAGGAGATACAAACCCAGTCGCCAATCTCACTCTTAGTTTTCTCCAGTGTGTCCTATAGGAGAGCAAGCAGAAGCTCTCTGTCTAGCTTTCCAAATCTGCACTAATACTCTCTCCCCAAATAGGAAAAGATATGGCCTAAATTTCCTACCTGCTCTTCAAAGATTTCTCTTACCCCCTATGCATTTCCAACAAATTAATTCCCTTGGAACAGGCCTGTAATGAAGAAACGGTACAGGGAACTTTATCATCAGGTAAATACAGATGATGGTGTCTGGAGACAGAAATTCTTTCAAGGAAGGTTAATAAGCAGAGCTCCTGTCCCAGTCTGTCTGGCAGTGGGGAGAGCAGGGTTTGAACATGGGGGACAAGGGTCAGTGCTGCCCTGCACATTTGGCACCATCACCCAGAAAGCATTTCTCATGGAAGCCTTCAGAGGATACAAATAGTTTCTCTATTCTCAGGCTTTTTGTTTAGGCAGAACTGTTATTTAGACTGTTCCTGCAGCAGCAGGGGAAAAGGGCATAGAAAACATGATTATTCTTGATCAGAAAGAGACACTTCTATTTGCCTTATGTGCATTTGCTTCCCAGAGGGCACATGGACAGGAACTGATGTCTGCAATCCACACGGTGCATAGCGGGAAGGCAGGTCTGAGAGAGGCAATAGGACACAGCTATGCCTCTTTCTGGCAGATCATCCTGGAAACAGATGTTTGGCCTTAGGAGTTTGTGCTCTTCAGTGCCCACCAGGCAGCAGCAACCTGATTGCAAAGGCCTGAGTCAGTGAAGGGGGCAGGGAAGAATAAAGAGAAAAAGCGTTCCTTTACATTTTGAATGGAAAAAGGAAATATCCCACATGAGGACAAAAAAGCCCACAGAGGTCACAGCACACAAAGCAAAGGAATGGGAGGAGAGATGATCCAACACATATCCCAGAAACTGTGTTAAAGCAGCAAGAAGAAAAAAGGCTGAGGAAAGACATAATAAATACCCAGCACTAGAATCAATTAAATATAGCCAGAGAAGGAAAAAGGTCAAGAAATGACAGACAAGAGAACAGCAGATCCTGGTGGTGAGTGACGTTTGGAGAGAGTGCTCACCCTTTAACCAGGAGACTTACATCCATAGCTCCTGTTGAAGCACAGGTTTGGACAGGACTAATTCCCACAAACAGGGAATTTTGCACAGCCACATAGGAACTGTTCCCATGGATTTCATATGAACCATCCCAGAAGTTATTTTATCAACTCAGCCAGCAGCACTGGCAAAGGGGAGTAAAAAACTGTGTGTTTTTCACAGTGATCCCTTCCCCATCACCACTCACTGGAAAGTGGAATGGGCTTGGTGGCTCTCAGCAGCATATTTTAAGCAGAGAAGGGAAGGGTTAGGCACACTGGCCATGTCTGATCATCCAGCCCTTTCCACAGGCAGCAGATAACAGAAGCACACTGCTCTTGAGAACAATCTTAGAAAAGCTCCTGCTTTTGCATAATAACTTGTTCTTTTAACAACAGGGACAGTACCTGCCCTTCTTGTGACAAGTTTGGCCCTTGGGATGTTTATTGACAGAATTCCAGAAAGCTGGATCACCTGGCTGGAAAGGCACATGGGCACTTCAGGGAACACCAGGTCTCACCTGGGATACAAATGGCTTCAAGTAAGCTCTCGGTCCAAGGTGGTGACTGGAATGCTGCTGACATTCCCAGGAAGGAAAGAAATGAAAAAGGTGTTATGAGAAGGTGAGGAAAGCCTTTGATGCTCAGTTTATTGGGAGGCATAATGTGCTATATGAGAGATTTAGGCAGCATTATCAAGTACTGGAGGACACTGACAAGTGCTTCAGAAGAGTGGTGCAGAGCTGTTCAGGACACTTCCAGAGAATTTCTAAGAGGAATCATCATTGCAGACCTAAGAGAGGGAGTACTGGACTACTTCTTCCAGCTTGAACACACATTGACCTCGGCAAAAAACAAAAAAAGCTACAGGATGAGAAAAGAAGCAGGAAGATTTGGAGGGTAGGGTGTGCAGAGGAGGAAGAAGACAATAGGTTGACCCAGCCCCAGGTGAGTGAAAAGGACCAGACACACCAAAAAAGCCCCAGCCCAACTCCAGGGACAAAGAAAGAAACAGCAGAAAACATTCTGAATATCTCCCTGAATTCATGCCCTGTATTTTCACGCAGAGAACAAGGCTTCAGGAGATCAAAAGGAAGCAGGGCCTCTGTTTGACAAGCAAGGACATAATTAAGAGGAGCTGTATTTGGCACCAAAAGCCCCTGAGGTGTGCAGAAGCAGAGTAACCCCTCGCACTGCAGGAACCTTAAGACAGGACCTCAGATGTTACAATGAAACCCTACAGGCAATTGCAATTCAGAGTGCCAGGAGGTCCCAGGGACAAGCAAAAAGCCCCTAGAGCCCACAACCCCAAGACTGGCCCAGGCTTCCATAAAAGCTCTCAACAGGGGCAGGACAAAGTGAATTTCTTCCCTGACAAATGCTCGTTTATGGTCAGCATTTCCATGCTCTGTAGCACTTGCAGCCAGGCAGGGGATATTTTGGCCACAAAGGTTTCCTTAGGAGGCAAAGGCTCTCATTTGAAAATGAGAGTGACAGAAGGGGCAGAAGATGCACTTCTGATGTGGGGAAGGAGCTAGATGCCCAGGTGTGATTAATGCCATGTAATTTTTGGTGTCTAAGCACAGATAAAAGCATAACATAGAAAATGGAGCTAGAATTGCTTGCAGTCAAAGGAGAGACAGCTTTTACATCACTTTTACATTGTGATTCTTTGATCTTTTTGAGATAGGTACATAAGGATGAGATAAATCATGCCCTTCCTCTCCCACAGATATAAGGGGAGCCTGGCACTGTGATAGGCAGTTTTCATAAGAGAGAAACTGCTCCCCACAGCTAGAGAGCTTTTAAAGGCTTCAGTTATCCACGTAAATACACAACTGACCTGGCAATAAAACCAGCAAGGACACGAGTGACACAAACCCTGTGCCAAAGCCCATAAATCTGGGAAGATGCTGTGCTTGCTGCAGGGGCAGGACCACTGCCACCACAGGGGGAGACCATGGGGCTGCCTTGGCCTTCACTCCAGAGATCAAGACATTTCTCCAAAGCCCAATGCCCTCCTCCTGAGGCCCAGCACGGCCCCAGCAAAAGGAGAGCTGTGGAAAGCAGAGGATCACCACCCACACCCCCTGTAGACAAAGCCCCAGAGTCTCAGAACCACCACAACCTTCAGTGGAAGAGGCATGAAACAAGCAGTTATAATTTCCTACACAAGACAAATGTTTATCTATCCCATCACTTAAGGCAGCCTCCATGCCAAGTAGGAGCTAATGCTCTGTTCTGCCCAGCCCCAATTTCTCATTTCCCTGTTTTTCTAGGTCTGCTAGCCGTGGCCCAGGGAGGTCATGGCTGCCTCTGTAGCTGCCCAAGAGCCTCAGCCTGAGGGGCAATTACAGTGAACACTTGCCTTTTCTCTGTTTGAGTGCAGGGTGGGGAGTTATGCCACAAACCGTGCCCAAGAAGTACTTCACAGAGAAACCAAAAAACTCTCTGAAAAAAAAATATCCTGTTCTGGAGGGACCCAAAGAGGTCTTTGTTTAACAGGCACCACATACAAATAAATGAAAAGTGGCAACTCAGGAGCCCTGCCCTCCTTTACATAGTGAATGAATTTTGCTGGCTTCCAGGGAGGAATATTCATATCTTGATGTTCAGAATGCAGTCCTGCTTGGGGAGAGGTACAGGGCAGCCTTGTCCCCCTGGTGCTCCAGCATTGCTGTCTGAGGGAGGCCAGGCTGCTCCACCCCTGGCGTCTCCTCAGACATTGCCAACAGGACACAGCTAGCTCCAGCTGCAGAAGGCCATTGGTTTTGTATGTGCATAAAGACGTGTGCTGACCATGTGAAAATGAGCTTACAGAGCTGGAAAACAATAATTCTCCTATTTGCATAACTTTATTCTTCATCTTCTCTGCAGACATAAGAGCCTGGACAGTGGCCACAAGCAAGAGAATCCAGTCAGAATCTGGAGAGCTCCAGAGGTCCACTGGGGTTGAAGGAACATTTTACAGCTAGGCAAGGGGTTGTGTTCAGTCTTGTCTCTCAGGAAGAGAAATACAAGGTAGGTTTCTTTGTATAACGGCATCCATGGGGATTCTCCACAAATGGCACACATTGAACAATTCTGGCCTTCACTAGTTCTATCAACAAACTTCAGTCCACTTCTGTTCCCCAGGGCCTGAGAGTGCAGGACATAACAAAACATCCCTCCTGCACAGGAGAGGTTCAGGATGAAGCAGAGGGAGCAGTGGAGGAGCAGAGCTGACAGAGGGTTGAGCCTATTTGAGCTCACAATAGCAATGTTTTGCTGGAACAGATTGTGGGGTACCCAAGAGAGAAAAGTGGAACTGCTGTGCTCCCTGAAGAGCCTGTGCATGGAAAGATTGGACAAAGCATTGAACAACAGACCTGAGTGTCAGGGGTGCTCATGGCTCCTCTGAAGCCAAGTGTTCCAGCATTGGAGACATACCAGCACCATGCTGCAAAAGCACAGCACTGAGGGCTCATCCACCCAGAAAAACAGAGAAACCAGACCCTCCTTAGGTCTGGCCATTTCAGAACCATTGCAAGTTCCTTTTCGAGAGGTTGTCCACTCAACACTAACAGGAACAGACACACTCCAAAACGCCAAAAACCTGGATGCACACAGTGAAATGAAGGCCCTGTTACAGGAGTGAAGAGCAAGGGGACAGAAGGACTCTGACAATGGCCAGACACAGAGGGCATTGCATGTGCCCTAAGGGTCTGGTAACCCAGAATCTTCCACACCTTCCCTTCTTCTTGCACAAACCTGACAATAACACAGCTTCTTTCCTCTGTTCCAGCCTCATCTCACACCTACGCCCCTCCTGGGATCTCCTGTGCCTGACACAGCTGATTACATGGTCTGAGACTTGTCATGGGAATCCACAAACCAAGAGAAAGGCTCCTAGGCTGTGCTGTGGCCAATGGACCCCTGCCTCTTTCAAGTTATTGCCTTCACAAGCCCAGGATGTGATTCTGACTGCTGGAGGAGTTGTTCCTCAGCTGGCTGGTGAAGAAATCTGCATGAGCTTAGCACAACATCCTGCAACAAAGCCCAGACCAGGCAAAGTGGAGGAGGATGCAGTTTCTCTCTTAGCTGTAGACATACCAAAGTTGTGATGAACTATTTTTCTTTATACTTTCACCAAAGTATAGATGAACTATATGGCAAGGACTCCATCTGTGTAGGCCCTGGTCAGACCTTGACTTGGTCTGGTAAAAGTTTTACTCTGAAAGTATGGTTTTGTTTTATTTTTCTGTTTTTTGGGAGGTCAGTGACACTGCAAAATGAGAGGAAATAGTGGAAAAACATGTTCAGCAAGAACAGTACAAGCACTGCATGAGTGTGTCCCAGGAGCATGAGGGGGGGAGAAAGCAAAATGTGGCACATCATCTATTCCATCAAGATCCAACACACTGTCCCTCCAGTGCCAACACTGAACATTAAATCCACTTTTCCTCCAAAAAGCAGCCTAATTGATGCACAGGAGTGTGAGCACATTACCATGGGAGAAGTGCTGTGGGTCTGTGTGTGTACAGGCAGGAAGGTGCTCCTGTGGAAATGGGGCAAGAGGTGGTGGGCAGTGGGCAGGGATCAGTGCCCCCCAGCAGGGCACTGGGGGGGGAGCAGGGCTCAGGGGGTTGGCACAGGGGCTGTGGAGAGAGGCATCTGCAAGGCACTGCACAACTCGCTGAGCACTCAAGTTTCTGAGTGCTCAACAGCCAAAGCACTTGATGGGAGCTGTTATTTAAACAATCCAGTTGTTAATAAGTGGAACCTTTTAGTCCTAATTGATGAAGAACCACAAGCCTGCAAGCCTCCCAGAGCTCTTCAATTATAGATACCGCCCCAGAACTGCTGGGAGTGACTGAGCTGGTTCATGGGCTGCCACGGAGCTGCTCGTGTCCATCACTTCATACAGCTCTGACAGGGCCCTGCTTTGTCAGTGCTGCCATCATTGGCCTTCCTTTATACACTCTGCAGAGGCAGAGTCACCCACAGCCAGTCAAAGGCTCTGAACTCTGCAGAATAAGGGTTTTCTGTGCAGCTGTTTGCAGCAATTCTGTCCTCTGTCCGCTGCAGGCTTCCACCCCACCTCCCACCCAGCAGCTCACTGGCTTTGGCAGAGCCTGACTAACACAGACTTTGTAGCCAAACTTCCATCAAGTGTTTCCAGTTTTTTTTCCTGTAGCTCCCATAACTTCAATAATCTTTTCCCATCTGTGGAGTGCTGGACAAGCCCAGAGACCCTTTGTTTCCATACCCAAGCTGAACCAGGTCAGCATGGTCAGAGCCCAGGTACTTACTGCCTTTAGCCAGGTCAAGGCATTTTTTCTCCCTTGATTTTTCTCCCTGCTGCAAGGTATATATATACCATCACTATAAACTACCTTTCTGTGTGTAGCCATGAATAAAAAGCATGCAGACAGGGACCACTGAGTGGTGTGAGAGAGCCCTTCCCACTTTACAATATATTTGATGTGTCAGCACACAGTAAGGTACGGGAATTCATCTAAGAGGCACCAACCTCTTCTGAAGGCTCTGAAATCCTCTGGTTCACTGTTTGGAAAACCTCTGGCTCTGCCAAATTAAACATTCAGAATGTTAAGATGCCTTCCAAACCAAAGCATTCTGTGATGCTGTGAAAATGGCTGAGGGATAACTACCCTTTGGATACCAAAAGAGAAAAAACCAAAAAAACAACAAAACAAGATTGCTAGCCTGGATACAGCTGCTGGACTCAAAGGCAGGAGGCTGGAAGCCAAGGTGAGGGGCAATGCAGCAGCCAATTTCTTTTCTAAACAAATATTTAACATGCCCGAGTCTCATCCATGGATTTATCCAGTTGGGTACACTCCTGCCAAACAAGAGCCTCATGAATCAGTTTTCTAGCAGAAGCACAATGTCAAGAAATTCTTCACGAAGCCCCAAATCCCTGCACATTCTCAGAGAGTCTATGATGCAGGCAAAGTCTCAAGGGTGGAAATCATCTCATGGCTTTAAATCCATGTCGTGGACCCTCCTCTTTCTTCATGAGGAATTAAGTTTCCCATCTTCTGGTACAGCTGTGTGCCTTTGCTTTCAGACCTCTCATTTGCAACCCATGACGATAAAAGAAGGATTAGAGGGAAGAGAGAATTCTGAGGAGGTAAAACAGAGTGTGATCTGCTTCCCCACAGGCAGCCTATTCATTCTGCTGCCAGTGTCTTGCAAGGACTTCAGCTGTCTGCTCCTGAAGCCACCTAGACATAAATAAGCATTGAGCATTGTGGGGAAGGGAATGCTACTTATTCAGGCTTTGTCATGCATTTCTAGACTCAAAAGTCTAGAAATAATACCACTCTGGGTAGGAGCATAATACCACTCATACCACTCTGGGTAGGAGCCGAAATGCCTCTTCCAGAGCAATCTCCATGGGTGTGAGCTGCCAGCCCAGCCCAAGGAAAGACCCCCACGGAAAAGGCAGTTAAAGGCACACTGGCTAGAGACCTCCTCCAAGCCACTGCAGCCATCCTCCAAGGCACTGTGTGGGGAGGGCTGAGCTCTGCAGGGCACAGCTGCTGCCTGTGGGAGGGCAGAGGGATCCTGGGCGCTGGCGGTCACCTCTGCTCCTGCTCCTCAGAGCTGATGGGACAAGCTCACCTCTGAGGCGTTCAAAGGGCACACGGGCACACACATGGCCCTCTCTCTGCTCGTGTCAGACCTTTTTCTCCACAGCCACAACTGGTTTACCTCCTCCTGTCTGTTCAGAACTCTTCAGTAAAGCTTTTATCTCTCCTGCAGACCTTTTCTTCCTGGGTATGAGCGCTCTTCCCTGACTTTCAAGCTTTTCTTTCTGTGAGAATTGTTCAAGATAACTGTTCTGCCGTTGGCAGTGGGGGTGTTAGTGGCTTCAACAGACTTAATCAATCCCTAACAGTATTCAGGGCAGACTGTAAAAATACTTTTGCATATTTTCATGCCAGGGCCTTCCTGTTGTTTCCATATGCAAGGAATATGCCATGACATGCTCTTATTGGCATACTGGGAGAGCATACTGAATGAAATCAACACACCCCCTCTCATCCTCTGAGGTTTACATCTTGGCTCTTGCTGCCCTGTGCTGTCCCAGTTTCCCTCACATCTGTAGGCCAAGGAAAGGCCAGGCTGGAAAACACAGTGATGCATCTCCTTCTATAAACAGGTTTCTTCCAGTATAATGTCCATCAAGTTTGGCTTCTCCACATCTGCTTCTTCCCAATCAGAAATCAGCCTTCAGAGCAAGCGACTTTGAAAAATGAAGAAAGGAAAACATAAAACCCCCACAACATGGAAGCCCTATGTAACACATTTTGTTTTTAATGAGGAAGCCTTTGAGGCAGCTTTGAAGCAGCTGTGCCAGAAGAATGTGTGCTGAAGCTCTTTGCCCTTGGGCTGCCACCTTATCAGACCTCCAGGGAAAGCAGGAAAAATTGCACTGGGGCTCAGGGAGGAGACTGCACAGAAAGCCTTGGGTGCTGGGCAGGAGGAAGGGGTCAAAGTTACAGATCTGCCTTACATGGGCCTTCCACAGCTTAGTCCCTTCAACATTTGCCTCACTCTTACTGCTCTGGGTTATTCTACAGCAGCAGCAGACTAAAAGGGTGAAGTAAAGTCCAGCTCTCCAGATTGTGTGGGTGAGGGAGGGCTGCAAAGGCCACTAGATCATACTTGTAAAAGCTAGAGCCTTTTGTTCAAAGAGCTCTGTTGATGAAGACAGACAAGCACAGGCCCTGTGGTGGCAGCAGAGGGCTGGTGGCACCACAGTAGGGTGGCTAGGGAGGCCCCAGCACCTTGGTGTTTGGGTAAAGGCTCCAGAAATATCTGACCACAATATACACTTTACTCTTCAGCCCCTACACAGATGGTTCATCCTGCCCTGGTTTTTCATTGTTCACCTCGCCAGCATTCCCCTTCCTGCCAAGAGACCATGCATTTTTTCTCCTTCTTAACATGAGCTCTCTTTTTTTTTTTTTTTTTTTTTGTTGTGTATGGGATGGGGGTTTGTCCCTTTTTTGCTTTCTTCTCCACAACAGCAAAAACTCCTTCCTGCAAGTGGCAGTGACCTGCTGAGTCAGCAGGACCAGTCCTCCCTTGCAGAGATGGGGCAACCACGATAAGAAGAGAACCTGAGGTTTAAGTGGACTTCATGTTCCTGCAATCAGTCCAGCCTCAATAAGAGCCTCTGAAGCCCCACATCACCTCCACCAGCACTGAACCTGTGCTGTCCTGTGCTAGCATATACAATAATACAAGGAAGCAGGGCACCTAGGGACTTGGTCCTTTTGGGGCTGCATTTGTTCTCACACTGTTCCCCTTGCTAGGGATCAGCTGCCCTGGTGCCCTGAGGCTCTGGCCCTTGCTCCGCTGCTGCTGGTGGAGTGTCACACAGCACAGCAGCCATGTCCCACACTGTTCACTGCCACTGCAGCCTGCAGAGCTGCACACAGCAGAGCTGCCCTTGCTTGATGCTTTGTGGCTGTGAGATCTTGCAGCAGAGGAGATCTGTGTCATGTTGCAGCTATAGCAGCCTTTTTGGCAAGCAGATAATTAGATCCTGCTCTCTCTGTCTCTGGATCCTGCAGCCAGCTGAAGGCACAGCCCACAGACTGCCCTGAGCACCCACAGAAAGGGGAAATGCATCTCTGAGGAGAATGTGGGTCCACCTGGGTACTGGAGGGCTCTGAAGCTGGCAAGGTCACTTGTGGCCAGGAAAGAGCTGTGCTTTTGGATGGTTTGAGCTCCGTGAGGCTGCTGATCTGGCAGCACCCATAGCAGTGTGTCAGCTGGGTGCAGAGCCAGGTCAGAGCCTGTGAGCACACGGCAGTGAGGCAAAAAGAGAAAGAATTGAAGTGTGCACGTGGGGAATTGCAGATTCTTGTGAGGTATAAGCAGGGAAGAGAGGAGATGTAGAGGCTGTGTGTGCAGGGGTAGGTCCAGCTCTCAGCACCGCCACTCATTCACTGTGCTCCACAAGCCACACAGCAGAGCTTTCTACTGACCTAGGAAGAGAGTGGTGAGTGATTCCCCATGGCCAGGCAGCTTTTGGAAAGGAGGGAGGTAGGTCACTGTCTTCCACTCCTGTCACAAACATTAATTTCCTTGAGAAAAGTTAGACACCAAGATTTATAATGATCCTGCGCCTTGAAAATTTGCAATTTTGTTTCGGGTGACTGAAGCTTGCTCAAGATACTCAGCAGGCATATCAGTGATATGAGACCTTGGACTGTAGCATAAAATAAAATAAATCGGTGTTCAGCAAGGGATATGTGAAGCTGCCAAAAGATGAAACTGATCTCTGCTCTTGCAAATGGAGTTTACACATTTGTATTCCCAATTCCCATCACACAACAGGGACCATTTCAACATGTGCAGACTGTGACACAGAGGAGCTCTCATTATTGCAGTGCCACACGGAGAACAGGTCACTTGCATTTCTCTTCCTGGAAAAGAGAACAGGGGGAGCAGATAGTGTAAAACTCTGGCAAGCTAAGGATCACTGTGTCTTTGTGCCACTGTGCAGAGGACACCACATATTACAGCCTGCTGCAACGCTCCAGCTCATGAAAGCTGTTCTGGAGGGCTTGCATTGGATCCTTGCAGGGTTGGTCAGGATAGCAAAGTTGTCCCATTTCGAGTTTCAGTTTGTGTCACGGAGATGAGGTGTACAGCTACACAGGCAGAGGTGAGAGCTGGCAGGCTGAGAGGCACTGGAGGCTGCAGTACAGATCTTGCCTAAAAATGCACAGGCACTGAAAAACCCTGCAAGCTAGATATCAGTGCCAGGGTGTGCATGTCAGCAGGATTGCCATTCAGCAGTGAGTGCAAACAGCAAGGCAGAAGTTTTTGGAGGATTTTCTGCTCTGGATGAGAATGCCACATAGGAAAAGTACCCGGTTTCTGCCATAAACTAGCTAGCAGACTACAACATTGATGATCCCATTAGAGAATGCAGCAAGGAAATAGAACAGTATTATAAAAATCTGAAGTATTTTAAAATTTTATAAAGTGGGCCATCTGAAATATAATTAATGCCCAAAAATAGCAGAAGGGGACCTCTTGACCTTGGAATCACCATGAGTACTTGTAATGGCAACGAGGACTGTGCTGCTGATGGGCAGAATCAGATGACTGCTGGGCCTGAGCTGGCTTGCTTTTCAACATCAACTCTCAGATGAGATGTGTCTGTAGCAGTGGCCACAACAGCGCAGCACTTGGGAAAAAGAAATGTTTTAACACTCTAGCTGACAACTGCTTAAGGTTACTTACTGCCCACACTGAAGCACAAGCTAACACTGCAGGAACAAATACACACCTAATTAAAAAAGCCGTGGTAAATAGGGCAGGGACACAGCAGTGGCTGGGCGGCCTTGCACTGAAGCAGAGACAACCTCAGCACAGCAGAGCAGCGTCCAGGCACAATGGCTCTGCACCGTGCATGCTAGAAAACCATTGGAGAGAAATGCTGTTCTCAGCAGAAAGAAATGTAAAATGAGTTAACTAAATGTCCCTGAAGGACAAAACCCTGCTGATGATTTAAATAGCTGTTTTGAACCAGCCTTTACCACAAACTGGTTTGTGATTGACAGAAAGAAAGGAACAAAGAAGCAAAGGAAACATGACAGATCAAGCCAAGCATATCTGCATCACAGCAAGCACTTCTTTTGATAAAAATAATTTTATGAAATGGCCTCCCAGGGGGTCCATGGAGCGAAACTAAGCCTAACATCTTTGCCTTTACCAAGACAAATTACAGAAGTAGAGTTTGTAGTAGGCAGCCTCACCTGGGTGTAGTTTACAGAATGAGTTGCCAGTGACGACGTTACTGTTGACCTGGGATGTTACACACAGAAATAGAATTCCCTTTGGCACTCACCAAAAGGATTGTGGCTGCGTTTTCTTAAAATTCCTTCTTTCCCTTTTTTTCTCTTCATCAACAGAACTTTATGCATTTTTCTCTGCTGCATGCCAAGATAAGACTGTTTAATGGAGCATAAACAAACAAATGAATAAGATTATTTAAAAAGAACTGCTGTGAAAAAAAGCAGTTAAAAATCCTGGAAAGACATTAGTAATGAGAAAGAAATCTGCTAAAATTCAGGACTTTAAGTAATGGGTAAAGTAATACTTACAGAGCAGAAAGGTCTTTCTGCTCTGTTGCAGCTTAGTTGCTGCAACTGAACTCATCTAAGGAAAGGCTGAGAATGCTGTGGCTGTTCACTCTGGAGAAGAGAAGGCTCAGGGCCTGTCAATGTGCACAAATGGCTGAAAGGGGAGCGCAAAGACACTGGAGCCTGGCTCTGCTCAGTGATGAACACTGACCAGAGGCAATGGGCACAAGCTAAAACACAGGCAGTTTCCTCTGAGCACCAGGAGACACTTCACTGTGGCAGCAGCTGAGCACTGGCACGGGTATCCCAGAGAGGCTGCAGCATCTTCACCCATGAAGGCACTCAAAAGCCATCTGGGTGTGGTCCAGAGCAATGCTCGACGTGGTCATTGGCACTGCCTGGTGAGTGAGGCCAGACAAAATAGGCCCCTTCCTACCTCAGACATTCTGTGCTTCTGTGAACACAACTGGCAAAAGGAAAAGCCCTGGAGAAGTAAAAGAAGATGCCAATGATAACTCTTTGAAGATTGACAGTCCAAGGTGTTAGGTGGTGTGAGATCACAGAGAAGAAGCTGTTGGAAAGGTTGCCAATCTATGGCATCAACAAGAATCCTAAAGACAAATTGGCAAAGGATCCATGATGTTCCTGGGAGTTACTAATTGTCCATGTGCAGCTATTGTTCAGATTGAATGAAACAGGAAAAAGCTGTTCTCATTTCTATGAAGCAAGCTTTGCACAACAAGGAATGAGGGTTAATAGAAATAAAAAATTGCAGGGGTTTTGTACCAAGTTTTGGGTGCATTCCTAATAAGCACTGATTCATTTGTGTGCTCCTCTTGGATGTGTCATTCCAAGCACACCATCAATGCAGAGTCAAATAGGGGAAACGAGAAATCCATACAAATGGCAAGAGTGCTGGATACATCTAGCCCTATTGGATTCAAGTGATCTGTCTTAGCACAGAACAAAATATCTGGCAGCACATTACGAGATTCACCATTTCAGAGATTCTTGAACAGGAATTCTGCCATTGTCTAAAAAGCTTTTGGATCCAAGATTAATTAATACTGAAGTTGCTACAAAATAAACCTGTGTGCCAGAAGACACAGAAGACCTCTCTAAAAAGAGGGTCAAACTGTTACTTGCTAGAGAAATGAGAAAGAATTTGATGTGTCATAACCACTAAATGAGAGCATGTGGCAAAAGTGACCATGACATGTTTGTATAAAGACAAACTACATCAACAGAGTTTGAAATAGAAGGCTGTGCATGAGTCTAGTTTAAAACACAGCCTGCCACTGATGAAATCCCAGCATGATCAAAGGTCTGAGGGCAAGGCAAATAGATTTTCAAAGAAAGGAAAAAGCTGACTGGTAAAACATCTCTGCCACCCACATCTAGGTTGCATGTCTGAGATGTCCCTAGAGGTACCCCCTGAGAGAAACAGAAGATAGCACCTCCTTCTCCAGGACTCATACAACATCAGTAATGTTGCTCTGTGTCGGAAGAACTCACTCCTTCCTGGCATGAAATGAGGTTCTCCACCTACTGGAAACAAGCCAGTGGCCAAAGTGCACAGAAAGGACAAGTTTGGTAAACCAGGAATGGTTTGCTGATCAGAATAATGCCCTTTCCCCACTGTCTGACTTTTGTTGGATGGACTGAAATTATCTCTAGTAGTAGTTTTTGATTACAGGCTTGATATGCTCTTAGGGGTTTTAATGAAATAACGGAATGTCACATTAACAAAGAGGAGCCAGAATGTGTATCACTGAGGAGTCACTTATACTCCCATATTACAGTGGGAAAACAGAGAGATTTTTCAGGCACACGGGTATTTCCTTGTGCTTGAAAGCAGCAAGCTTGAAAGGCTCATCTCAAGGCCCCTTTGCACCTCTTCCACAGGATTAAGAAAAGCTAAGACTTCTCCTACTATCATTTCTGCCTCATGCACGTCCATAGCCCCTCACTTTTATAGCTGAGTGACTGGATCACCTGTGTACATGGCAGATACAACTGGTCACCAGTGTGTTTGCACGGTCCCTGCTGCAGCTCTCCTTGAGCAGACACACAAACCTGCTTCCCCACCCTTGCAGCAGACACACAAACCTGCTTCCCCACCCTTGCAGCCACAAGGACACAGGAGAGTGTGGAAATGGCTCATGCTCCTTCTGTGCCTGTCACAAGAAGACTTGCCAGGGGCCTTCCTGCCACGTGTCAGTTCCCTTTGTAATATTCTTCCCTTACAGTATTTCCATTCACGACCTTTCAGCATTTGACAAAGCAAAGCAGCTGAAGTAAGAGCAGTAGAGGAGTGCAAGCAAAATGTCTAAATCCATCCAAATAGGAAAAGCATCTCTAACACTTACCAGCTGATCACATATATACCCTGCCAGGAGGATAGATCCCATGTTACTCCCAAGGGCAAGGAATTCCCATGCAGAGCTGCCTCTAGCTGCTAACCCACTCCATGAGTTTGCTTTTGTTTTGGGATTAATTTCCAAGAGTGCCCATGTGGTTTTGTATGACTGTTTGTTTCTAAAAACATTTAGCCTACCCTTTTGAGTTCTGCTTTTCTTCCACTGGAAGATAAAAGCCTCACAAGGGACTGAGTCCCCAGAGAAGCACTTACAAATGTGATGTAGGTGGCTAAAACATATTGTTTAATTTCAAGAAGTTCACGCTGCGTTTGTGCTGTGGCACACCTTTGGAGACAACCTCAGCACATAGCAAAGTCCCCAGCTGCTAGCTGCTGCACAAGCACAGATGAGAGCTCATCCCTCCTGCATGAGTCCTGCACACCAGACATGGTGAAAAGCTGCTGGCACAGCAAGGCTGCCAGAGGAGGCACAGCCCATCAGCCAGGGAAGAGGCAGGAGAGCCAACACAGAGAACCAGAGTGGAGATCCCCTTCTCAAGCCTTGCACCTGCGCCCTGGCAGCTGCTCTGCTTTCCTGACCTCTCCGCAGTAGGATAATCTGTGCCCCACTGCCTAGCTCCTCTCAAGGACTTGTTCAACTATCACAGAAAGAGAAGTCTGAGGCCAGAGAAACCCTAGAGTAAGACGGAGGGGTAAGGAGCAGATACACACCTCTGCTCCAGCTGCCTTTCCTCCATCATGGCTTACCCAACCATGGTGTGGGTGGTCCAGCAGCAAAGGGTACCCACAGCATCCTCTTGTTACTGTCAGCAGTGACAGAATCACATCACAGACACTGACTGTGACACACAGACATTCCAGGATTCACGGTGAAGAAGCAATAACACAGGCGCCATTTGTGTTGTGTGCAGGTACCAGCAGCCAGCATGCTTTAGGGGGCTGCTTTAGACTCATCCCCCTCCCCTGAATGCCCCTGAGGGATCCCTCAGAGAGGAGACCCTTCTTCTTCTGCAGCTTGTCTTTCTTGTGGCCTAAGACACACCAGCAGGGAAGGCAGTAGTTTTTCTTCCCTACCTGAGCTCAACACTACCTGTAATTGGAAAATCCCTCATCCCACTATAGAATAATCTATGCTTTTGATTTGCTCTTGGTAAATTTCAACCAAGTTCTTGTTGAGGCACAACACTCCTACATTAATGTCCAATCTGTACATTTACCATTCCTTGTGCTGTACTGTGACAGTGGTTTTGGTCTGGACAGGTGGGAATTGATGAATCTGTTCCTCTCTGAGGGGTGTTTTGAGCCATGAGAACTCCAGCCAGCTGGACTGATGTGGAAAACAGCTGCAAGTCTCTCTAAGGACATTGCCCAGGAGCCTTGCTGTTAATAAATACCTGCCTGGCTTGCCACAAAATCTGTTACATTATATATATTTGATGTATGCAAAAAGAACAAATCCCAGGGACTGATTAATTGCAGGGTGAGAACGGTGAGTGCCTCTAATCTATAAAAAGGAAAAGCATGTAGCTTTTATGACTTCCTCCCTTGTACTAGGCTGGTTTGGAGCGTCTGTTGGCCCGTTCCTGATCATTCATCATGCACCAGTTTATTACCTACACTTTGGTCTGCAGATCCTGAGCCCCACCATGCATCAGCTCCTTGCTCACCCCCAGACAGCTCCCCAGCCCCTCTTGCTTTGGATCACTTGAATTGCCCTTCACTGGACCTCTATGATTTCTGCACTCCTCATTAATTACACCCTTCCTTTCTTCCTTCCTGTGTTTATTCTTCTGTTGGTCTGGGCACACCTCTGCTTGTTTTACAAGCACCTGGCAACACATGGTGACAGGGTGTTGAAACAGCTTAGCTGGTGAGGGCTGAACAGCCGTCAAAATGCCATGTTAGTTACACAGGCACTGCTGACTGAGGAATTGGCTCAGACAGTCAGTCACCCAGCACAGCACACTCACATTGCCTTTGCACTGAGCTGAGGGAGGGGACATGGCCACAAACATCACCACACACATCTCTGTGGGTGTGAGCAGAGCAGCAGGAACACTGGGCAGGTGAAGAGAAAAGCTACAGCCTCCTTCCCTATGTCATGCACACAGGGAAGGACACAGGGCTTGGGAGAGATGCTTGAAGCTGTTTGCTCCCAGCACCAGCAGTGACATCATTGTCAAACTAGTTCTCAACACTGTCCACAGGCTAAGGAAGCCAGCCATGGACACTATTTCTGCACTCTTCAGCCCTACTGAATAACCTTCCCTCACACATCTGCCTGGTGGTGGGATCTGCTGTGCCATTGATGACACCCTCCACAAGCTGAATATTGAGTCCAAGTACCTACCACGCCTCCAAAAGGGTCAGTGGCAATTCTGCTGGCTCAAACTGTGCAAGAACACACATGCAGAAACCATCTCACTCACCGCTAACACACAACCACCTCCCACAGTCACTGCTACCCAGGCACTGAGGTGAACACAACTTGGCATCAGAGGTATAAAAAAGGATGTACAGAAGGACACACCCAAGTGCTTTGGGAGAGCACCCTGACAGTTCAAGCAAATGCCACTTTCTGGGCACGTCTCATTTGCAGTCAAACAAAGCACCTTCTCACTAGGAAGTGTTTAACACTATCATTCACACTGCAAATATGTTAATGTGAGCAGTTTCAGGGTTGGCTAAGTTACCTACACAGCACATTGCCCAGCAGAGTGGGGCAGAGCACCTCTGCCATGCCCAAGCTGCTGCCTTCCTCCACCCTTATGAATGGGTTAAAGTAGGCAGTTCCCCTTGGCAGGGCTCAAGTAAGAAAACACATACAAGAACCCTTCAGTCAGGCACTAAACCAAGGATTTTTGGCAATTTTGGGACAGTCATTTTTCTCCACATTGTTAACTAAAAAATACTTCTGCAAAGAATAGGTATCATCTCACAGAAGAATATTTTTCTGATTGCATCTCCTGAGCTCAGACATTTCCAAATGCATGTGCAGTGCTGAGTATGTGCCTGATTGCTGAATAAAGAACAGCATTCAGATAACTGGTGCAAGGAGCACTCTGCAGTAATAAGCAGTCAGTCTTCGGGGGATTTGGATAGTTCAGGGTGTTTTCAATATATGGATGCTCAATCTTTTTTGTTTTCTTGGCAGGATATTATTGCATGTAGCCCCATATAGCACGTTGCACGATCACACAATAATTTAAGCAAAGTGAATTACAGCTTTTGTTGGCAAAACAACACAAAAGATACAAAGAGGGATATAAATATGCATGCATACAGGAGGATACACAAAATATTTAAGAAGTCATAGGAGGAAAAAAAAAAAAGAAGTTGGTGGTTTGAAGCTGTAGTTGGGGAAAGATGAAAAAATCCATCCACACTCATTCAAAATTACAGGTAGAATTCTTAGATAAGAAGAAATTAATTATACAAGCTGGAACTGGGCCAGGACACTGTCCTTTTCTATACTACACAACGTTATCATGTTTGAACATGCTTGTAGCAAATTGAGTCACAGGACACAAAGCTGAGCACAACTTTCCTCTGAGAGCAGGAACAAGCCAGCACAGCCCCCTCCAGGTCATCCTGGTCTTATTGTCATGGGACATCATGCTTTTGAAGGCAATTTTCCAGGGCCCTGCTAAATCAGCCAGGATCCAATCTCTGACTGAACACAGCGTTCAAGTACAAGGCACCACTGTCCTTCATGCTCTTGTAGCCATTTGTGCTAATGTTACACCAGCTGAGAAGAGGGCTCACCAGGACTTAGATACCGAAAACACCCCTGTGCAGCTGACACCAGGGAGCCATTCACAGGGACCTGTAAGCTCTCTACTTGCACAGCACTTTATTTACAGCTCATGTGGCAGAAAATGGAGGGACAAGACGGGAAACACAACATTGCAGCTGACTGACAACCTCAGTCGTCTTTTTCACTCCTGACTGAAAGCAGTGAGTGCTTCTTACACCAATAGATCTTCCTGCAGGATCCTGTTTGCCTCTCCCAATGAGGCTTTATCCTGTGCAAGGCACCGCAGTGATGACTTTTGCTTTAGGGTCCTCTAATAAGCCTTCCTAATTTGAGAATAATGAAGACTGAAGGGTTCACATCCCTCAGGCCACTCAAGGAAGAGGGCAGCCCAGGATAGTAGAGGTTGGGGACGACACTAATATATTTTAATTGCTTGCTAAACTTTTCTTGTTTGTCTGGTACAGAAAGGGGCCCTCTTTGTTCTGGTAATTTCATTGCTGGCACGTGATGGAGAGATTTCATCCCCCTCACCCTGCGCTGGAGGATGTGGCAGCTGGCACAGGACCCCTCCTGGGGCAACCATATTTCTGCATAGCTTGGGATTAATGTTGCAAAGGCACAAACAGGAAGGTGGAAGGCAGTGCACACAGCACAGGAGGTGTTGGAAGCCTGCCCGCTCCCGATCCTTTGAGTCCATTTGCCAGCATTTCTGAGGGACAGCCACAAGCCATGGTGCACCCAGCAGGGGAGAGCTGGTGCCCAGGGCAAGTGCAGGAGCAAAGGTCCTTCTCAACCACAGCTGCACTGTCAGTGCTGGGGAGGGTGTCAGGGATTATGTGCTGAAGGATGGCAGTGTGGCTGAGTTCTGGGACACACATGTGGGACCCTCGCTGTACTGCAGACAATGTCAGCCATTGCAATCATAAGTACCTTTGATTTCAGCTACATTTTCCCCCCAAAGACATACATTATTTTCTGACTCTTTGCTGCTTATTGATCTGCCATGGAGTGCAGGCTGCCAGGAGATGCCTCAGACAATAGAGTTCATTATAGTTCATTGTGCTCCCATTTTACATCACTCAGCCCTCCCCTCCTGTGTGCCTGACATTTTCAGCTACCCTGCAGCAAAGAACTTGGCCAGGAGGGAATTCCAATCCCACCTCTGTCCTCAGGGCCTGTCACTCAGTGCAACTCACCTGTAAGGGAGGCATTTACCCCCCAGCCATGTCTGCCATCTCCAATTAAACACAAGCAGTGGGCTTTGGTTGATCTGTCCTTAGTTGTCTTCTGCTGAAGGTGTCCATGGGTCCAAACTCCCAGCAGATGTTTTCCAAACCATGAGTTTGGTGGGAGATTTCTCTGAGCCAAAAGAGATACCTCTTCGGAGAGGATGTAAATATTTTCTATAGCCCATTGACTAGACAGAGTCTAGGTGCCAGCGAAAACCTAAGCATATAGCTGAGGTTTGAACCCCTAAAGCTTAGGTGAGCCCCTAAACACACACACACACATAGACACACACACACTCCAATGCCAATCATCTGAACAATTATAAAAGAAATGCTCATCCAAGGGCAGTTGTGCCTCCTGCACAGGCCTCTGGCCAGCATAGCCTATGTTTGAGAAAGGCCCTCTGCCTGGAGGAAAGAGGCTTGGAGATATCCCCTGCTAGACACTGGGTAGGGTGTAACTGATAGGGAGATGCATCCCCACCTAAGGGGTGAGGGTAGCAGATCCTGGATGGAGCAGGGAATAGCTCTTTTCTATCACTGTGTTCCTGTGCTCTGTTTAAAAGCTTTTCTGTAAACCTTGGCTCTTCAAAGAGCCAAAGGTGTCAGTAAGTGCTGGAGGCATCAGAATCAACCTATACCTGTCAAACTTGAGTACCATAAGAGCAATGATAATGTGATTATTTCCCTACACATTTTTACCCACTTTTTCATACCTAGTCCCAGGTCACCAGATTGTGGCTGAGGTGAAAGTAAGAAGAAAATCTATAGAGGAAAGTTAATCAATCTCTTCCCACTTTCAGCAGATTGTTGTCCATCTGGGAGATTCAGAGAGGGAATCTGATTTTTCAGTTTCTCTCCCAGTCACTGATAGCATCTCCAGGCCTCTTAAAAATCATTTGCTTCAGCTAAAGCACTGTCAGTTGAGCCATTTAAAAAGTTCTGGTTGGATTTTATTTCAGTGAAATTTACAGAAGTAAAAAAACCCTGAGAAATACTTTTCTACTGTTTGAATCCTTCTTCAATCCCTTTTGATGATTATCTTTACTTTTCTCTCACACACTCCATTTATTTTTCTGTTTTGATTATTTGTAGTCGATTAGGAGTTTTCAAGTGTGCAGCTTGGCCAAAAGGTGAATATTTTCAAACCTGAAATTAAATTGGCAAACATTTCTATCTTGAAAGCAGAACCTGTCAATTAAAAATTTCAATAATGAAAAAAGGAGTAAATGTTTAGAATGGTATTGAAAAGGTACAAAATCTTTCTGTTTTGAAAAGATCAAAGCTCAAAACACAGAAACTTTCAAACCATTAGTTTCCTCTGCACCTCCAGCCAAGACTTTGTTCTGGCTAGCAGGTGCAATCTAGTGAAATGCCTGCCTGCTTCTGGCACATGAACCCGGGCAAAGAGCTAAAGTTTGAATAAACTATACGGTATTTCAGCTAGGAGTTGGAAGTTAACCAATTTTGATGAAGTATCCTGCATTTGAGTGGGAATTAATGCAGCTCCATTCCAGACCCAGAAAACAGAATTTTGTTTTCTTAACAAAAAATATCAGGTGCTGGCAGAATTGGCCCAAAAATCAAATTTCATTTTTGCACTAAGCCATGGCCAAAAAAGTAATTATTACTCATCAAAGTGATGTTGTTGGAACTCAGAAATATAAAGGTGAATACCTTATATTCACACATGGTTTGAGACTGAAAACCAAAACCCCAGTATTCACCTTTTTTTGGCCCTCTGGTATCATTAAGGTCACAAGTGCACCGGTGGATTTTGAGGCTGGGAAGAGCCACTGTCACAAGGCTATCCACACAAGCAGCAGCTGAGTCATTTCCCTGCAGCAAGCCCAGTGACTTACTGGGGGAGGGAACGGGCAGGTATTTCAGGGTGTGACAGTGGGGGCCTGGAGCTGCACCCCTCGTTGGGTCCCAGGTAATGTCCCACTTCCTCTGGTGATGAACAGCACTGCAGACATGGGTAATGACCCATTTGTCTCTCCAGCTTCATATCAAAACTGAGTGTTGAGCCTTTCAGTCTCTCCTGTGCTATTATTGACTTATCTCTCATCATTAGTACTTAGCATCTATTTTCTGGATTTTCAATAAGCATGGGCTTGTGCATATATAATCCTATTTACCTTGATGTTTACTAGCTGGAGATTTTCTTTCCCTGGTTCACAGTTTTGCTCACCTTATGAATTATCTTCATTTACTAACATTTAATTTGTGTCAGCTGCTATAAGCTTCTTGGCTGAATGCTGCATTTCCTGTTCTGAATCTGACTTGGTGCATCTGAGTGTTTCTGCTGTGTTCCACACTTTTAATTGCACCCCACAGGTATCTAGCATCCTCTGACTAACTCAGCCAGTCCATTTTCTTTATTTTTAGCTCCCCTAAAAATAACTGACTGCCCTCTCACCATAAAAGGTGATGCACAGCTCTGTATTTCCAAAACATGTCAGTTCTTAGCATTTCTTTATAAATAACCTCTTGAGCCTTTTCCATTGTTTGGACCAGGGTAACCTCTGCAAAGATCAACTCCTTCCCTCAACTTTCCTGTAGTCTTGGGGTTGTGATTAATGACTGATGCCCAGATAAGGTGACACCACTGAAGACTTCCATACCATCTTTGCCACCCCTGTCTTTGCCACTCGTCTGCAGTCACAGTCTGGGCTTTGTTTTATATAAACCGTGTGCCAAAGCCTTGTCATTTGCTGGCTGATAAGGAGGGGTTCAAGATATCTCCAAAGCCTTGCAGGTTGGTTAGCAGTGATATCAGCAACTTCATGGTGGCTTTCATCGTGCAACCCCCAGAAACATTTTCAGGCAGTATAAAGGGAGATTCAACCCACTGAGACAATCTCCCATTCCTGTCTCTGCCTCAGTATTGTTTGTGCTTCATGAATATGATCAGGCTCCTTCATCCACTCACTCTCATCATCCAACCCCACGAGTGTAGCCTCAACCCACGGCTAATAGTGGGCACCAGGGCAAGAGCCTCTCTCAAGTGACATTGTCATCCTAATTTCAACTCATCACCATTTCAGGCTTTTAAAACATCACTCACTCATGCAGCAAAATTCCCAGGCATCCTCCAAGTTAAGAACAAAATGAACAAAGACAACAAAGAAAATATTCTGATTATGGGTTCCAATTTTGTTAACCCTGATATTCTGTGGTACATTTCTTTATTTTTGAATATAAAGTGACAGAAATAATTTGTTGTTAGAAAAGAGAAAGTATCTTTGACTATTTACAGGTTTTGTACATCACAAAGGTTTTCATGTTTTTGTTGATTTTTCTTTTTTTTTTTCATTTTTTTTTCTCCACATCCTTTAAACAATGCTGAACTGGAAATCTGAATAGTTCACAAAAAACCTCTTCCCCAAAAAACAAACCCCAATGAGAAACAAGAGAAATCAAAGGGGAAAAAAATTAACTCCTTTCATAGCTGTCCATGAAATCCATGTGCTTAAATACATATATTTTTATATTTATAGATATTAATTTTTCAAGTTCAAACACCCAAAATTCAAGAGAGAAAGGGGGAAAAAAAAAACAAACCGAAAACAAGTGTCTTCCCCACCCCCCTCCAGAATCTGTTGATCCCTGCTTGTCCAAAATCAGAAAGAGTTATTTACAGAAAGAAGAACCGGAGGAGGGCGAGGGTGTAGGAGAGAGGAGAATGAGGTTGTGACAGGCGGAGAGGAGACTGTAGGATTCGGGCCTCGGAGAGGTGAGGCAAGCCTGAGTTCGACCGTGCGTTCCCTTAGGAAGATGCCACCCTGGGGAAGTGTCCCCAGTGTCCCCTTGCCCCCTCGTTCAGCACAGGGTGCTGCCTTTCTGGATCCCGTCTCAGCCCCACAGCAGGAGCTCGGTGTTTGTCTCTGCCCTTCTCCCCACATCCTCCTTTGTTCCTCCCACGCCAGCCAGCCCTGGGCATCTCCAGCCAAAGGTGCACCAGGAGCAGAGGGAGTGCCTCGGGGGTCTCTGCTGCACCCAGCTGAGCCCCTTCACGCAGATCCACGACTGGCAGCAATGGTTGCTGCCCCTTTCCCTCCCACCGGCCCCTGTTGCTGCTCACCCATTTCACTCCCAGCCTAAAGTCACTGTGTGTTCACAGGAGCCTAACTCCAGCTCCACAGGTTCCATTTCATGAGACTCATCCTGCTGCCAGCTAACCTTGGCACCCTCTCCTTCTGTTTCATGACTGCAGGGCTTTGGCAAGTAACAGGCGCCATGGAAAGACTTCACAGAAAATCCACCTCGGATCCCAATTCTTCCTTCCCTCTTTACAATATTCTGACTTCACCTGCAACCTGCTGGAAAAGGTCTGCCAGCTAAGTCAAACTTTACACGACAGAAAATGAAGTTTATGTTGCAGATGTGAGCCTGCAATTTCCACATGATTTGTGTGTATTATAATGTATTAATCAGGAAACACTATGTAAATGTGTGTAAATGCAGACCACGATCTTAAATCAGTTTTGCATAATGCAAGTAAACAAATTAATCTCCCAATGTGCTTGTAAATGTTAATAAAAACTTGACATTAACCGTTAAGTTAATGTCACTAGATGATAATGTTACTGGATGAGAAAGCAGTGTTCTGTGTCACGTGTCCTTTAAATGCAAATGAGTAAAATCTACATGTCCAAGAAACATGTTCTTGAGAACTCAAATTGCTGTTTGCTGCAAGTCATGTAAGCTCTACTTCATCCGTCAGCAATTTCTTTTTAAAACACTGCCTCCTCCCTGGAGAAAGTAAACCATCCAAAATGTAAGGATCCCTTGAATATTTGAAAAGTGGCAGTGACTGTGTAAGTAGGAGTATGCATAATTTAAAGGGGTTCTGGCAAGACAGACCTACAATTTTGGAGCAATTAATTAGGCTGCAAATTGAACAAAGCTGACCTGTAACCCTAGGAAAGCTGCTTTTATCACCCTAGACTTTTGAGAACAAAAGGAAGCTGGGTCAGCCTCTGTCCATTTGCATGTTTGTTTGCACTTCAAACCATCCTTCAAGGTTCGAAAGCAATGCCCAAGAAACAGTTGGTCAGAAAGTTCAGTCACTATTCAAACAGACCAGGATGTCTTGGATGAAATTCATGAAGAGTTGCCAAGATGAATGAGCACTTTGCATGATACAAAGAGGTTCTTGATGAAGCTTCTCCAATGTGACAGTCTGAGGTGTTACTGCACACTGGTGAAACCAAAAAAAGGGAAATATTTTCTATACAATATTTTGACAGTCTCCCTGTAAATGCTGAAAGTTTGTAGCAGCCTGACAAAAGCAGCAAAGGGATGCTCAAGACTACTTGTGAGGAGTACAGTAAGAACTTGATGTGCAAGTTTCCAAAGAAGGGAAATTAGTTGTATTTTGAATCTTAGCAGAGTTTCAGCTGAGAGAAATTAGGTCAAGCTGGCAGCAGAGGCTGAGCCCCGTGCACTGCACACATCCTCAGAGAGCATTTACAGCTCAGCAACTCTCTGGATTAGGTCCATACATGCACTTTCCCATGCTACCTGTAAAAGTAGAGCTAATTGAAAATGCACAGAGAAATCACAATTTATGGTTCAGGTTCTCTTTGTCCAGGGCTGGGATAAGTTACAGCATCCTCAAGGCTTTGCCCAACTGAAGAAGTGAAATGAAGCTGGAAAACAAGAGCACTGCCAGAATATCAAGATTTCTCACCAAACTCACCTGAAGCAGATGTTGATTACCCTGGGCATGCTGTCATCCCTTCATGATTTCCAGAAATGTAAGAAGAAGAAAACATCCTTCCAGGTACTGAAGTGGAGACCCTGGGGTCTTGTGGCTTGCTCCTGAGTAGATCCCAGATTCACCTCTCACTGCTCCCCTGCCTGTGTAGGAAAACCTGATCACCTTAGAGCATGGGGGAATCTCAGTTGTGTGGTATGTGCACCATGCTGCAAAGAGATGAGTGTAACTCTTTCACATCTTGAAAACAAAACCCAACAGGCTGAGACCCTGACTGGCTCTGCCTTTCAGGTTGAGGTCTGTCCACATCCCAAATGAAGGCTCCCAGCACAAATTTCCTGCACTATTTCTGACTGCATCCCGGGAAGTTGCTACAATGCTTTCTCCAAACAGCAATCATGAACATAATACTTTTCCAAATGAAAATGTCAGATGTCCTTTTCCTCTGCTCCTAGTCTTTATCCCTGTTCATACAAGTCATACCAAGTCACCTGGTTTATCACGCCTGGATGCCTCAATTATTTCCCCTATAAAATGCATGTCTCATTTAACCTCAAGAAAATTAGATGCAAATGCATGCAAGATTTCCGGATATTTGCATAATATATGTAAACTATGGCATCTGTCAATTTACTTGTTAATGTAAATGCTAATATTAACGTATTTTAGTTTAGCATCAAAATTGCAAACTCTTTGAAGTAAGGACTGTGGCAGAGTGAAGCATCAAATGGACAAATCTTGTCTGGAAAAAGAGCCTAAATGTTTTGATCAATTTTATGTCAGGGCTTCACCCTGCTGGCACATCATTTCACTTTACTTGCTGCTTCCCAAATTAATGACTGCTCCTGACACGGTCCAACTCCATAGCAATAGTGTTGTTAGGAGAGGTGGAGTCATTTTGATCAACACAAAATTACCCCTGAGGCCACCAGTCACTGCTTGCATTCAATGTGCATCCCCAAGCATACCTTTCTGATGAAATCCTGCCCCACATGCTACCTACTTCCCCCTCAGTGGCAGGAGCTACTGAGGAGGGAACTTTTGCATCTTCTCCAGGGATCTTCATATCCTCAGCTCAACCCAGGGCATCCTCCAGGATTAGTTGGTCGTTGAGATTAATATCACAATATTTTAGGCTCAAGAGAACTCAATTAATTTACCTCAGTATTAAATACTCCAGCCTCTTCATGAAGAGAATTTTAAAAAGAATAAACATTTCTAGCTTCTGTAATGGAAATTTCTAAAGGCATCTGAGCATCTAAGCACTATTGGCTTTCAATAAGATGGGGTATAAGAAATTTCTTGTATGTTTTTAAAAATCCTTCCCTATGCGATGCAAACATGCAAACTGTTTATTTTTTCCCAACATGGAGTGCTGATGGCTCACATCTGGGGTTGCCTGGGGTGCTCTAGGTCCAGGATGTGTACATGGGGAACTTGAACAGAGCCTAGCAAGTGCTAAGTGATTGAGACTTTGGACTCAGGGCTCATCCCTTGAGACCAAGGGGGTAGAGAAATTGACCCTGCCCTCCATGGCAGGAACTAGTCTATTCCCTCAAAAAAAAAAAAAAAAACAAGTAGAAACATGCCCAGAGGCTGTGTTTGAGCACCAGTCAAAGATCTGCCTTATTCTACCACTGCTGTGCGTGGAGTGACAACAGCCAGAGTTTCCAAGTGAGGGAAAAACCTTCCCTTTCTCCTTTCCAGGAAATTTTCCCTTGGGAGCTGGGGAAATAGAGAGGGAATAAGCCAATTCCTTCTTTTCTGCTTTGATGTGAGTCTACACCACAGCCTTGAAGGAGTGGCGAGCACACGGTGTAAGTCACTCAGCATTCCAGTGCGCATCCGCTGCCGAAGGGCAAGTGCCTGCCCAAACTTCACCTTGCAGCTGGCAGGGCTCCTTGGTGTCCTGCCTCCCCAGCAAGGACAGCTAATCAAAGGGCCACAGAGACAGGTTCAAAGCATCATGCTGCTCCAGTTTTAATTGAATGCCTCAGATAAGAAAGCAGCCACGAAGCCCTCACACCCTGCATATAAAATGGGGAAGGTCAGCAGGGACAGCAAATTCAGTCGCCGCTGCAGCACAGAGAGAGAGCCCTGAAGTGGCTTGAGGAGGAAGAACACCTGAACAGTTAGTTCCTAAGTAATGTGGAGCTGCAAAGCTAGAAGAAGTGGCTGGTTCATTACAACTAGCTCCTCTTCATTCCAAATAGTGTATTTTAGCACAGCAAGGTTCAGCCTCCAGAGCTGAGAAAGGAGTATCTCTGTGCAGAAAAGGACCAGAACCTGGGGAAGTCCTTACATGTGAAAGGCCTAAGAGAAGCCTAATTGTTTGCTTCAATGAGTAAGGAACATCTGATAATCTTCCCCAGGTATGGGAAATACCCCCTTGGAGATGCCTTTTGTGTAACTACAATCCTAATCCCTTGCTCAAATGTCAAAAAGACACATTGAATATCTGGTTTTTGCTGACACAATCCTGGCTTCCGGTGGTGACACAAATAATCTGTGAGGGCAAACAAACCCAGCAGCACTCGTTAACAGAGACATTTCAAGAGTATTCAAGGCTTGTGTGCTCCAGACCTCGAGACTCCTGCCTTTGCTGTACTCATGTACTGGAAAGAGTTGTGTCCTCCCTCTGGCATGCTTGAATGTCTACCTGAAAGACCTGATATCTGAGCAGTTTGGTGCAGAGACAAGGTGAGAAGAATGAAAGCTGTTTCACTTCGTCATTAGGCCCTGTGGGTCTAAGGGAAGATGAGCCTCCTGCTTCATTCCAGTGAAGGGAAGCTGAGCAAGCACACAGGCTGGAGTAGAATGGCCCTTGGCTCAATTTCCAGCAAACCACGTTGCCACAGCCCTGGTTCCAGAGTCTGAGACATTATGCTTGGAAATCTGAATCTTCAGAGCATTCTCCAAATGTCTGCTTTAACTCTGGTCCACTGGATGGGTCCACCAGTAACAAATGCAGAGCTAGTGCAAAATGGTCACAGGGGGAAGATACCGTATTCTTTGTAAGAAAGCAGATGGAATCTACAAGGTACTTGAGCAAAGTAAGATAAGCAATACCCCTAACTTGTGTGTAATGACTTCTCTGCCCTCATAAATCACTGAAGGACACAAAGGAGACTCCCATAAAGGGCCCTTTTTCTTAACATGCAGGTGCGGGAGGTCACAAGGGCAAAAAGGATGGGATTAGCAGACAGAAGAAGTGGGAAAAATGGTAAATAGCCAGATACTCATGGGAGGAACAGCCTAGATTTGTAACTAATAATGAGAAAAGCTTCATAAAGCAAAGTCTCTTCTTCCCTGTAGGAGTCAAAAAGCAATTACAGATAGTGCATGGCATAGGGATTGGCAACAGGGAGAAACAGGCTAACTAGGACCCACAGAGGCCAAGAAGATGCTTCAGGATTTGGTCTTTTTTATGATAATAGGACTGTCCCCCTCTTTTTTCCACCAAGAGGTAATGTTCCCATGGATCCTCTTTCATACCTGGCTCAGAACTCAAGAACCCACCAGTCTAGCTGGTCTACACCATAATTGCCTTCAGGTCCTCCTTATCTACTTCACCCAAGTCTATACTGACTTGAGCACAAGACAAGATTTCTATCCAGGATTCTTTTTCCTAGCACACTGCTAGAGGTGTGGCCTAGGTTGATACTGAGACTTCACTTTTTTTCAGACTTCTCAGTCAGTGCTGAACACAATTTATTTCATAGCTTATTTTAAGCTATATGGTACACTATTTCCCTGTTATCTTCCAGTCTACAGTGTAGAAGACACCCAGACAAAAAGGACAGGAGCATCAGAGAAGGTCCCTGCTAGTTGGCGGGGCAATGTTTCAGTGATTGTGTGGGAGATGGGCGCATGAGGGAGTGAAGCTGAAATTCATTTGCAGATCTGATTCACTCAGGCATGTGGAATACCTTCAGGGCAGAATGAACAGAGCAACCTACCAACTTTCCTTGACCATTCCAGAAACCAGCATCTCCTCCCTTCTGGGCAAGAAGGACTCACAGCCTGTGCTGAGGAGCCACCTTGATCCACAGCAGGGTGGGGTGGGTGCTAGCACCTGCTCAAAGGCAATGTAGTGCTCCAGCACCTGGAATCAGAGCCCTCAGAGGAGATAAGGAGCACAGCAGGGTGGGGTGGGTGCTAGCACCTGCTCAAAGGCAATGTAGTGCTCCAGCACCTGGAATCAGAGCCCTCAGAGGAGATAAGGAGCACAGCAGGGTGGGGTGGGTGCTAGCACCTGCTCAAAGGCAATGTAGTGCTCCAGCACCTGGAATCAGAGCCTTCAGGGGAGCAGAGAAGCACAGCCATCATTTCTAAGAGGGTCTGGAATGCTGAGGCGACACACTGTTTTGTCTGGAATTTGCAGAGGCAGTCTGCTTCCTTTATTAACCCGGGGGGGGGGGAGGAGTAAAATTTTTTTAAAGAGTGAAGAATAACGCCAATATATCCTGCAAAAGGACACTACCTTATTCTTTTACGCAGAAGGAAATGTGAAGAGCCCCTGCTTTAACTCCCATAATTCACATTACAAAAAAGAAAAAGAATTTTTTCAATCCTTCGTTAATGTCTTACCTCCTTCGTACCTGCCTCCCACTATCGATACCTCAACTGCTCAACAATCTTAAATCAAGAAGAAAAAAGTCATGATGAATGCCACACTCAAAAGCAATTCATGGCCATTTTCAATTTGCCTTTTGGTTTTTTGAGTCCTTGGGATTCATTCTGTTCTTATTTTCAAGGTTTTCTTCACAGCAATCACAGATAAAAAAATCTTTTCATATAGAATGAGTTGTGGTTTTTCCTTCTTTTTTTTACATAATCACAAGATTCCAGCTACCAAGACTGAATACCAAGACTGAAGAAAAACATTATGTATTGTGAATCTCACTGTAAAAGCCATGACTGCAGTATCTCTCTCTCATACACCACTGCTTCTCTCTTCCTTCTTTTCCCTCAGTAACTAAACAAAAACACCCTTTGCACAGCTTTTATTCTTGATCATTTTATTTTGGTGGTTTTCATGCTACATAAAAATTAGTTTTTATATCAAAAAATTATTCACAATATTTCCAAAATAGTTCAAGTTTTTTTTTTCCTTTTTGTGTTTTTTAAATATTTTTAATGTATTTTTATTTCTTTTTTTTTTTTAACTGCAGCTAGGGTTACAAAACATCCCATTTCCTCTCGCCACCACCAATTCACTGTCGGTTCCCTTTTACATTTGCATATGTAAAAAAAAAAAAGAAAAATAACAAAACTTTTTATATCATTTACTTGAGAAATAAAAAGTCGTTTGGCACTCATGTCTCTGTGGCTCTGATTTTCACCAGTGAAGTGGCTGGAGGTGGGCATGTGTGTGTGTGTGTGCATGTGCACACACATATGCATGCATAAAGGGTGCGAAGAGGAGGCAAAATTTAGGCAGAGATGGTCTCAGAAGCGGACAGGATATATCTGCTCTGTTCAACAGCCTGATGGGTGGCCAGGTTCACCACAAGGTACCAACAGCTCAAGAGAAGAGGAGGTAGCAGTGTTGGGCAGTAGAAGACTTAGACTAGAGGTGAGTATTTCTTTTTCTTTTGGTTGATAGACTGAGCTTACCAAAGGTGATCTCCAAAGTAAATGTACATTAGTTAGAAAGCAAATACAGCTGAAGTTGACCTGTGACAGGTCTAGACACGCTACCTGCCCCAACCCTAGTAGACACAAGAGTCCTCCACTCCCATGTCCTCAGCCACTTCCAAGTGCCAAAGGATGAAGGTGCTGGGTTTTCCCTTAGGTGTCATGATATTGAGAGCTGGTCAGCTGCCCATGCACCACCTCTAATTCATACTTCATGGTTTGTGAGACTCTGCTCAGCCTTGAATGATGTTGTCCAAGTTCAGAGTCATTCCTACCCACTTGCAAACAGGTCAGGAGAGACAAGGCTGAAGACCTCTGGCCCATTCAGGGTCATTCATTTGTCCCTGTTGCAGACCTAAGTGCCTGGCTCCTGCTCCAGTGTGGGAAGGACTGTGCAAGGGTCAGTGAACCATCTTCCCCCGCCTGCCCTCCAGCCTGATCCACAGCCCACGCAGACTAGAGGATGATCAGCAGAGGGTGACCATTCCCTTTGGGTCAGACCCCTCTGCTGCAGGGGTGTTGTCCAAAGAATGCCCATGGAAACTGCCAATTCCATCCTCACCTGGACAATCTTGCATGGCTTCAGGAGGGCAGGACCCAAGGGTCAAACAGGCTCCCTGCCTTGCAACAGCCTTTGGTGCAATGGCCAAAGCTCACTGGAGAAACATTTTAACATATTTTAAGGGAAAAAAAGAGAAATTTTAAAAGGAAGGAAAGAGAGGGAGTACCAGAAAAAACACCAAAAAAACCCCCACAACTACAACAAAAATCTCCAAAGCCCACTTGTGCAACAATTAAATATTTTGTCTTCTGTGACTCCACAGGGAAGTCAGTGAAAAGCTACTTCCCGAAAGGCTGCTGCCTCCACTATATACCAGGCCTCACCTCCAATTACAGATGGTGCTTTGGTCACTGGCAAAGAGACGTTTCAAGATAGCCCTGCCATTCAGGAAAAACATGTACAAAGGAAAGACCCCAAATACAGCTGAACCATACAAACAATAACCGCACAGAACTGAGGTCTCGGAAAGTTGTATTGCTGAAAACACCTCCCTGCGCCCACTAAAAGGACTGTGTAAACAAACAAACATACATACAAAATAAATCAACAGCTAAACAATAAACCTTCCCCCCCCCCCCCCAATGTTAGAAATTTTGAAAATGCAAAGCTAAAAAGAGCAGTTTGCTGTGTTTCTGACCTCAGGTGAGAGACAGCCTGCTCCAAAGATAGGAAAAGCAACCAGACAGGCAGAGGCCTCCAAAGCTAGCAGCTTTCTGTGCTAACCTCCACACTGACTGCTGTCCAGTGGGAAGGTCATTTCCTACAGCACCTCTTGAAGGCTCCAGCTTGCTAGGAGTTTTTAGGTGTATAGCATGTTGATAATAGCAATAATATCTAAAATACACACACGCACATGTACAAGCATTCACACACATATATCTTCTCTTCCATAAAAGACAAACCTGGCAGAGCACAGGATACAATTTGATGGAGAGGAAAGAGCAGCTAGACATGGAAGAAAGCAGAGGAAGTGGATGGAAGTGGTCTGACAGAATGAGTCATTGGAGACCACAGATTATTCTCTTACATTTCATATATATGAAGAAAAATAAACCATCAAAGAGGCCCAGTGACACCAGCACTAAAGGGCTGGCTAAGCAGAGTTAAGATAGGCTAAATGATGAGTGCCCTAGCCCCTAAACGTTGCTCCTTCCTTTTCTGACTAATAATGGCATCTCTTCGTTGGGTCCTGATTGTCTTTTCTGGCTGCTGACAGAGGACAGCAGTGTCCTGTTCAGCAGTTGGCCAGTTAAAGTGCTGCGCCAGTTGCTGTAGGGCCCTCCCAGAAGGTCATCCTCTCTGGTGCTAGCAGTCTCGTGATCTCTCCTGGAAATGAATGGGATGGAGAATGGCTGCAGAAAGTTTACTTCCTTCTACTCTCCCTTTTCACCATCTCCTCTGGAGAAATGGAAACCCTCCAGAGTGTAGGATTTGCAAGCTCCCTCCTCAGCTCCAAGCAGCAAAAGTGATGTTCTTCCAGGTAATGGGATGGGAGACCAGTTCACCTCAGCTCAGCTTTTTTGTGTGTCTATCTGACACAAGAGCAAAAAAGGAAGGCTAGTGTTTTCTCGCAAGTGGAATTTCAGTGCTTGCATCACCCAAGGAGCCAGCAAAATGAATAGCAAGGGAGTCTCTTGTTACAGTCACAGATCAGATTGACCAGATCTCTCCCGAAAGACCTTACCGGTCAGGGTGTGATTGTCTTCCTGTTCCACCTACCAGTTAAGGCCAAAGTAGGTAATGAGTGTGGCACAATGGTTTGGAAATGCAGCACAGTGGATGAAGCACAGAAGTGAATGAACACATGGAATGGGTTTCTGATGCTGTAGTCAAACCCTCTACAGGGGTCTGCATCCCAGCCTCATCACTGATTCAGATCTGGTCCCCTGGAATCCAAAGAAAGCAGCCACGCCAGGGTGTACCAGGAAGGAGCAAGAGGGTTGCCAATTTACCTGCAGGTACCTACCATCACCTGGCTTTAGCAGCACACGGCTCCCATCACTTTTGTCTCAGCTCAAACACATGCGTACAAACACCTAAGCACAGTGGCACCACACATACAAATGTGTGCAGGCTGCATAAATACACATACCAACATGAACCCACCCCTGCCCCCCACGACAGACACGTGCAAGAAATACAGACAAGTAGCAACAGGCATGCAACATACACATGGGGATCCCAAGCAGAGGGAACCCCTCTAAGCTATGTTCAAGCATGGTAGGTTCCTGGGAGATGAATCCTGGCAAAATACACCGTGGGAAGTGGCCCACGCAAGGAAGAGAATCCAAAAAAGCCATTCCAGGCATCTAAACCCCTAAGTAGCTCTTTCGAAAGCTCCTTGAATTTCACAGGAGTTTAGCTGCCTGTGAAGATGGATCTGGCTCCAAGGCCTGGAAGGGAAGCAGAGGGAGAGAGTACAAAACTTGAATCTTATCCCCTTGACTGATTTTTGTCTGTTCAGGGACAGGTATCACCTTTTTCTGGTTGACATGGGACTTACCAGCCAAGTGCCCAAGGACCTAGAGAGAAGTCTCATGCAATAGATGCATTCTCTCTGGACACCCTGCAAATGTTGCCTTTATGCTGTACTTCTGGCACACTGAATAAGCAAAGGAAACACAGCAAAGGCCCTTGCGATGTTCAGAAAGGTAACTCACTATTTTGCCATAAATTAATCTATGGGATGTTCTCCCAAGGAGATACCTACCTGCGTCATTGCAGTAGCATTAAATGGGCCAGCATTTCCAACTCCATTTATGTTTAGAGTTCTGCCAGGAGTCACTCAAATGTGCAAACATATACCTCCTCCCAGCCTTACGGGTATTTGTAGCCACGTATTCACCAGCACACAGACCTCCATGGACCATGCTGGGACAGTTTTGCCAACATCATAGCAAGGGTACATCAGAAGCCTGACTGCCCTCCTCCCACCTGGGAGCAGAGATCCATTCCCAGGTGGCTGTGGTGGTTTTTCTCACCCAGAAATCAGAAACACAGGCCTGCAATGGAATGACAGGTTGAGCAAGAGTTAGCTGCAGCTGGGAGAAGGCTGCTGCTCTGAATAACCTCTGGCCATGCTGATGCTTTGCATTGCTCCCTGCACTGCCCATGTACTCCCATACAGCTGCACTACACACACAGAGACTGACTGGCCCTTTCTCAGACTGTGGCCAGCAGACCTTGGTGTCTTCAGGGATAAGCAGCCAGTGCCAGGGACATTGAGGATGGTGGGTTGATGGACGTTCATTAAGGAACAACGCAAATTGTCAAAAAGGGAAGGAAGGACATGTCTTGGCATCTGCCTAAAGCCTCTACCAGTCTCACATTGGCTCTCTCCATGCTTATTCACCATCCTACCACTCTTCTTACTGCTATGACATCAGACCACCAACCCTAGCAGATAATGCCAAGTACCTGTTTATAGTGACTTGTCAGACAGAAAGGGACCAAAGACTACCAGGGGTTCACTCCCAGGTCTGCAACACAGCAGAACTTCACATAGGTCTTCAGAAGCCTCTAGGCAATAAAGGAAGTGTCCTGTGCTTTTAAAAGATAGCATACGTCTCTCCAGCAGCCTTGCTTTATTCACATAGAGTAAAAGCAAAGAAACTGTACTGATCCTGATATGGGTCAACCTGGAGTGGATAAAAACTCTCTCCCTGCTATAAATTTATCAGTCAGCCATCAAGGACAGAAATTAGGTTCTTTCTCCGGGCTTTCTCAGAAAATACAATTTCACTGCTCCCTTGCATGGGCAAATTTGCCATACTGATGATTTCTTGAGTGTGCAAGAGTAGAACACTACCTCAGTGAACATGACAGAGAAGTCAAAAATAGCTACAAAATATCATCTTTTAAAACTCTGGTCATGGCTAGAATTTTCCAGGAGAGAAGAAGTAGACGCCTGCCCTTCACTCATCTGCTACACAGCATTGCACAGGCTGATGAAGACAACAGAGCAACAAGGGAGTAATAAGAGAAGGAGAGTGGGAAAACAGCCAACATAAGGAATTCTGAGGGAAAAGGCATTGAGATGAAATTGAAGAATTGGTGTAAGATGGGAAAGTAGATAAGAAGCCAGAGACATGAAGCAGTAAGCTGCTGGAGAGATCAAAACACCTGAAAATGAGGTTCTGCTAAAAGGAAGGACAAAGAGCAGAGGAAATAAAGTGGTCAAGAATGGCACAGAGGGTCTGAGACCATGGTCCTCCCCTTTCACTGGTACTGGAAAGACGACAAAAAGAAGGAGAAGGAAGGGTTGGCCAGGAGAGGAAGGCCCATAGGGAAGTCCCTGTAATCCACAGTAACAAATGCACCCTGCTGACATCCCAGGGAGAAGACAATGGGGACCAGAGAAGAGGAAGTAATCAAAGAGCAAAGCACACAGAGAAGGAAACAGCCTTGTGCCTCACACAAACAGTCCCTAGCAATCAACACGGCTTTTATTACAGGAAATTATTAACACCCTCTGCTACCCACCACCCCTTACCAATCCCAAACCTCCCCTCTCTGGGGACCCTTTCTTGGCACACACATGTAACATCCAGATAAACTTTCCAAACCAGCAAAAGCAACCACTGAAACAACTTCAAACACCACAGACCAATAAAACCACAATTTAGAAGTTAACTTTCCCAACCCCCCCATGCCATTATTTAATAAGGAAATACTGTACAGATATAAAACCCACCCTTTTCCCAACCTGAATATAATTGCTTGAGCTAGTTTCTGTACATATATACACATGTATTTACACAGTAATGCTGCAGTCAAGAAAGCAGATGATGTAAAAGTCACAAAAGTGAATACATAAATTAAATAACTACCAGCAGAATATTAGGAAAGGTCACGCTGTTCCTACTTGGCAAAAATGTGTTGTGGCACAGAGTCATTAAGTGTAATGCAACTCTGTGTCGTGTGTGTGTGTGTGTGTGTGTGTGTGCATACAGGCACACAAACCTCACAGCTTCCTGCTGTCTCAGGTCTGTTCGTGTATGTCTCACTTCCCCAGCATGTCTTGTATGTGTGTGCGTGCCCAGAGGAACCCCTGTTCCACAGCATGGAATTATTTTCTGACCTGTTGGAGTGTATACCAGTGCTTGCTGTGAACCTCTAATGTCAGGAAGCCAGCAGGTTAAGAGATCTGAACTACTAACACCTCACAGAGATCCTTCTTTACCTCAGCACTCAGGGGACTGTACCCTTGACATCGGTGGACAGGAGTCCTGCTCTCTGCAATACGGTTTCAATGCCTTTTTCTATACACAAGCAAGTTTTTGCTGTGTCAGTTTTGTTGTCAGCAATGGCGGAAGGGTGCCAGAATTCACTCAAATGGCATGGCTAGGAGAGGAATTTGGGGAATTCTCAAGAAACAGAGAAAAAACCTGAAAGCCAATTGCAAAGTGGTTTTCGTTGCTGCTGTTCTAGTGGCAGACACCCAGGTTTGTCTGCAGTCAGCCCCAGGGAGGTCCAGAGGGCCCATGAAGAAGATGAAGCAATAGTGTTCATATTGCCAGTGAGACACTCGGCACCCCAGTTTGCCTTTGATGGGGGAGGAGAGAGGAAGCCACAGGGAAGTGTAGGTAAATGCAGCGAGGGTCTATGGCTTGGAAATCTATTTGGCTGCAAATCGAAAATAAGCCCTTGTGGGGACAACAATCAGGTCCCACTAGTTACTATCTCAATGTAACTACCTGCAGCATCCAGCAGCATGGTGGGTGTGTTCCAGGTGGACACGCCAGGTGAGTTCAGCAGCAGGGAAGCACTTATGGGAAAGAGTGGGTGCAGATGGGGATCATGGCTTGGAGTCTGTCCCCATTTGTTGCCAGCAATTTGGTTCCTTTCTCACACACAGCTCCCAGAGAATCCTGTGGCGGCCAGGCATGTGCCACAGAAAGGAAGCATAACTGGCCCCTACCCTTTGCCAGCTTGGATAGAGAAGAAAGGGTGAAGTGTAATTCCACAGAGCAAGGGCACAGAGGGTCAGCACAAAGTCCTTTCATCAACACTCCTGATCTTTATCTGCTTCCATTTTCTCTTTCTTTTTGGCAACCAAAAATGTGTGGGGAAGTGTAACCTCCCACCCTTCTCCAAGAGAAGGGCTCATCAAAGGTTGCTTGACTGGAGTGGAGGATGTGTGAAAGGCCTAAGTCTGATCATTGGCTGTGTTCCCAGGCTTGCTTCCATCTGTTGATAAGCAATGGAGGTGGGAGGATATGCCATATTTGATAGAAAGCTCGAAAGCAAAGACTTGCCTATGAAGATCCCTGAGGTATCTCTGATCAGTCCAACCTGTCACCACCATCATATTCATTCTTTATCTCCCCCTCTCTCTTTTGCTGGCAATTTTGCTGTGAGCAACACCCTGATCTGAATGTACAAAGGGGCACTATTCAAGATGGATGCTAGTGTCTTCTTGGAGTCAGGAGCTCAACATCAGCAGACATTGCTGAAGAAGAGGCCCATCCTGGCAACTTTTAACCCTTCCATCAAATCCTTTGCAAAGTCAAAAAGGAAGCTTCCTCCCCCAGTATGCTGGAAATTGAAGTACCAGTTCCCTACAGGCAAAGTTCATACTTCGATATTGCTGAGCATTTTGAACCCCCTGGGGTTCTCACCTGGAGAGTTCTGACAATGCATGCTGGATTTCAGAGAGAATGGGATTTTTTGTTGTTGCTGCTGTTGAGGTGGGGACGGTGTGCTTCATTGTCTCAACTGACAACAAGTTCTGACTGCAGCTTTTCTTGCCTGCTTAGGATGTGACATTGCAAGCTCTGATACTGCCCTCACTGGGAGGCATGATGGGAGACAGAGAACACCAGCCTGCGTTGTGCTGCACTACAGTAAAAAGCCGGTGTGAATACTCCAACAAGGTTTATGATGTGGAGATCCATGGCTGCAAGTTCTACCTGCCAGCTGCTTTCTACTGTGTATGGCACATTTCTGATAGTTTTTGCATATTTCCTCCATCTCCTTCATAGACATCCTCCTTCAGCTGAGTATATACACTCCAGTACCACTTCAGAAGAACATGGCTCATGAAAATACCTCTCAGAGAGCCATGCCTCTGGCTAGAAGTGAGGAGGTAAATGTCAGAAACACTGCCAAAGGTGCCTAATCTTTCCTGGGAGGCTGTCTGCAAATAATCAGTAGAGGTCACCAACTGTAGAGGATACAATGGTTTTTGCTCAGTATTCTTGTGTGCAGAAAACTTCAGAGAGAGGAAATGTTCCCAGCCACTGCCCCAGAAAATACTGGTGTTTCTACAGCAGAGAGAGAGAAATGGTAAGGCAGGGGATGTGGAGTTTTGTCAGGCTCTGGTATGAAATCCCATTCTTTTCTGGACAGGTAATAAACAGCACATGGGTGGTTTTCTAGTATAGACAACACCTGCTGCTAATATTACCTGTTTGATTCACTTGAATACTTACAATGAAAATACACCAAATCTAAAATTCTAAATATATAATCAGAGTTTAATAACATCATTGATTTATTTTCTTGATTATGAATTATACCCTCCCCCCTCCCACCCCTTCCCCTTCATCTCTGTCCCAGAAACTTGTTGACCTGTCAGAACTAAAATAAACAAAGCAACCAGAAAAGATCACTTATAGGAGAAAGGATTAACCTGATGGACACGTGGCCTAATATATTATGGGAGAAGGCAAAATACCAGACTCCTGTGGTTAGACCAGTGGTTCAGTCCAGAATTTCCAGTTCTTCTTTTCTGGTTGCCCTAGAGCATTCATTTGAGTGGTTTGTGGCACAGTTAATATTTGCAGAGCACTCGGAGTGTTAACAGTGCTACAACAGTAAGAATACTAGATAATGATTTTGGCAAATTATCATTTGCCGATCAGTGTAACAAGGGACAGACCAGTTCGGAGAAAATACGAACCAACTTTCAACCCGGAACACAAAAATCAGAACCTTTAAGAAGAGATTTGAAAAAAGTTCCATTAACTTCTTTTTGGTTTGTTTTCAGCTTAATTTCCCTGCAGAGCCACCCTCCAGGTTTCCTCGTTCCAGGTGGGGAGGGACGGAAAAGTACCGAGATAACCACCAAAGAGATTAGCTGCCCTCGTCAGCTGTCAAGCTTCCCAACCCCAAGCCCTTAGGAAATACCAGAAATTATCACGAGCTTTCCCAGGTCCAAGATTTCTAAACCAAAGTAGCATTGGAGAAGTCTCTTAATGTCAAAATGATGGTCCAACCTGAGTGGCCAACTTGATGGTTCACCCCACCACTATCAAGACAGTGTAGTGCCTTGAGGCCCAAATTCCACAGAGAGATGCTGGTACAGAGAGTTTATATGCAAAAAGGAATTGGGGGTGCTCCCATCAAAACATGAAACCCTGCTGGCAAGGCTTGAAGTGACGTTCCGGCGTCTTCCATTCATGAAGATAAAGGTGACAGGGCAATACAAGGGGCCTCAGGGGAACACAACACACATGGGTTTCTCTCTCTCTCTCTCTCTCTCTCTCTTTTTTTTTCCTCATTCATACGGCCTCGACCTGCGTAAACCGCTTCCAAAAATGCAGCCTGAAAAGTCATAGAAAACAAACAGAACGGAAACAAACTTCCCCTCCCTCCCACCCCACGACCTGAATATTCACGAGAAGAGAAACACCAATTTATACAAAAACGCAATAAAAAAGAAATATTTACAAAAGAAAGGAACGCCTTCTTGGTGGCCGCTATCAGAGGTGTTCTGACAAGCTGCCGTGTGTTCTGGATTGCAGATCGCTCTGTTAATTTGTTTGGTTTCTTTTTTTACTCTTTTCCTGTTTGTTCTTGTAATGAGAGAAGAGGGAAAGAGTAAGAAGTGCCCTTACCCCAAAGACTAGGGGGTGGCATCACAAAGACTCTTCCCCTCTTTTCTCCTTAATTTCCTCTGTGAAATATAAGAAAATATTCCCCTCACCAACCCTGCCCACCCTCTCCTCACATACTTTGACTTTACAGGAAAATCCCACCCTCCCCCCTGCCTCAGCTTAAAAAATAAATAAAATAAATAGGTAAATAAATAAAAGGCCTTCTGTTGGCTTAAAAAGAGAACGATAAGATAAAATCAACCATGGTGTGGTGAGGAATGTGAGAGAGGTGGCTTGCAGCTCAAGAAATGTGGCTCATAAAGACAGGGCTGCCATCTCCCTTCAGAGTCAACCCTCAGCAGTGTCCCCATGCCCTCAGCACAGGACTCTCTCAACCCTTCACCTGGTGAGCCATGGTGATTGAGACACTGGGACAGACCCAGAAAAAGCCATAGAGACTTTGCCATATCTCTCAGGATGGGAGAGGTCGGTCCACACCCCCACCTCTGGAGATAGATGACATATGAAAGGTGTGTTCAGCTTCTCATTCCTACCATTGCTCCTTTTCCTTTAGTTTAGCTTGCATCTAAAATGATACAATGAAAAGAAAAAACACTCTTATTGATACTAAGTGCACCAGGAAAGCTGTCACTACAACTGCAGGGATGGGAAACCCTAGGCTATTCCAGCTTTACACCTGTGCTAGTATCTCTCTCTTTCACACAGAGGCACACACACACGTACACGCACATCTCAGCTTTGTACATCTTCAGTCTTCAGCACAAGTTTCTGTGCTCTCTGGCATTTATTCAAGCACATCCCTTCCCAGGAAGACAAGCTGTGTACTTCCTCTGTACATTCAATAGTAAATATACACATGTATTTCCCACGGGTGCATACACCCTCCTCCCATTTTCACATGTGCAAGGAGGCATTGAAACAGTCCACCAGCACCACCAGCACCACCAGACTCACCCTTCTATGGCATTTCTTTTTTCCTTTCCACCGTTGGCAGAGGGCACCCTATTCTTTTTCTTCCAACCTGCTGGCCAAGTGTAGAAGAGAGCAGAAGGATTAAGCTCCTTCTTTCTCTCCCGTCCTTGCTGAAAGGACATCCCAAAATGGGTTTGGTGTCCCCTGAAGTGACAGTGAAAAAACTCCCCACCTTTCCCTACTCTTAAGCTCTGTTCTACTGTGTTTATTCTCCAGACACCTCAAAGGATACTGGGTTTATTTTGCTTCCTTCATAGACATTTCAAGTATAAAGTTATTGTATATACTTGCAGATAGGCAAACCCATACTATATACTGCTCCCACCCTTGAAGAATGTCAGAACTAGTGAGCAGTGAGCAGCTAATGAACCAACCCTGTTCCTCTTTCCTCAAATCCTTCTTATTTCTGTGCAAACCAGCATCTTTTGTCTAAGTTTGGGAAACCAACCCTGGAGTCAGAGAGGCTCAAACTCCTACTCCACTTCTTTTCTCTCTCTCCCACTGGTCCGCCATAGATTCAATGGCTGTAATAGCCATAGTGAAACCACTAGCCTGACCTGCAGACAAATCTTCCCTCCCTCCCTCCACACCCCCCAGCAGACAATTCAAAATTTTAGCGTAAAATTTCTCAGCATATACGCAAATATATATATATATATATATATTTCAGCCCTAAACCCCCATAGTCTTCACAAAATAATGTAACAAGAACCTCAATATACCTAACATGTAAGTGCATCATCAAGTTAGTGTTATTCTCCCTTCACTTTCTCCACGTCAAACACTACTCTTTTCTAGGCAGTTTTAGGAACAGTTGCCTGAGCAAGCACATTTTCCTGCATGTCCATTACACTGCTGCTGCTGCCTCCTCCTGTCACACACACACACACAGACGTGTGCGGTGCGCACATGCCTTTCCCTGCTGAGAGCCAGCAGAAGTGAACACTAAAGTCACTGCTGCTTCTCCTCAGCCCACCCCTTCCCTGCCTTTTTCTCTGCTTCCTGAAACCATGAGCAAGGATATCCAACTCCGACATCACTGTAAAGTGCAATGGCCAGGAATGGAGGAGAATGGGAGGAGCGAGAACATGGAAAAAGAGATAAAACGGGAGGCTTGGGAAAGGAGGAGGAGGGGAAACCAAAGAGGTGGCACTTGTCACCAGTGCTGCACTACTCACAACTCCAGTATCCCACAAACTAAGGACGACTCAGGAGAGTAGCTGATGGGATTGATCCCACCCCACCCTCCCATGCTCCACATACATCCCCAGTCCCTCCCCGCGCTGTTCCCCTCTCACTCAAACGTCAGACTCAATACTGGAGAGTTTCTCATAAACATGCCCGTTGCTGGAGCCATTGAAAGCCCTGGGGTTTTTGTTGTTAGGCACACAGGGGTTGGACTGGTTCCCTATACAGATGTCCTTCTGGAAACGGGCTGGCACAGCCCCATGAAGGGCTGAGACCACCGGCTTGTTGGTGGTGACAATGGCTCGGAAGTCTGGCCTGGCTTTGGGCCCTCCTGCCACCACAGGCTGCCTGAAGAAATAAGATTTGCTGCCGTGGAGCAAGCATTGGTCATCCCCAAAAGTGGGGATGAAAGGGTTTTGGGTGACCCGGTCGGGGTAGAGCGACTTGCTGAGCATGTAGCCCCCACTGCTGCCGGGGTTGTTGTGGTGGTGGTAGCTGGTGGCGGGCACTGAGGACTTGTTGTTGGCAAAGGTGGTCTCACTGGCTGGCATCTCAAACATGTGGGCGTAGGGGCTCCCCTCCAAAAAGCGGCCTTTGTCCTTGAGGCTGACGCTGCGGGGGGCCAGGGCCGAGTCATCCTTCTGCAGGTCCACAAAGGTGTCGTAGGAGTGCTGCCGGCGGAGTTTGTTGCGGTTCTTCTTCTGCACCTTAGAGGCAGAATTGGAAGGGCTCTGAGGATATTTGGAGGAGGAGGTGGCACTGGTGGCCACGGGCACAGGGGCAGGCGGCTGGTCCAGCTCTTGGAGGGAGTTGTCCTCACTGATGTCGTACAGGTTGCCCGCTTTCTTGCAAGCCTCACAGCGGATGCAGGCCTGGCGGGTGGAGTTCTGCCCCACTGTTGATGGCGTGTAGTTGTGCAGTTTAGAAGGGCAACTGCGGCAGAAATTAGCCCCGCTCCGGTCTTCCCAGTCTAGATTGGTCAGGTTCTTCTCCCACGGCGCTGGGACCCCGCTCACAACGCTATGCTTGTGCTCATTGCTTCCACCAAACTCGCCTGAGCCGTGCTTGTGATGGGCCCTGTTAGTGCAGGATCCACCCCCTCCTCCTCCCGTGTCACGCTTAAAGTCATCTCCCCGTTCTTTGTAGATATCCGTCAGGTCCACGTGCTCCCAGTGCGGTGAGTTCTCCTTGGTCCGAAACTGGTCAAGGTAGAAGTCCCGTAGCCCTTCCTTGTCCCTGAAGTAGCGCTTGTGGTCAGGTGAGCGGGGCGGGCGCCGGCGGTAGGCCAGCTCTATCTCATCAAATTCCCTCCGGGACTTGGCGGAGGCTGGGCGCTTCTTCAGGCTGTCCTTGTACTGCTGCTTCCGCCTCTTGGCTGCATTGCCCTCAATGTTGCCATAGGTGACCGTGTGAGTGGAAATGTCAGAGACGTCTGAGCGGATCAGGTCGTCGTGGGTCCCACTGCCCCCGTAGCGGTCACTCTTGAAGGAGAACTTGCCGTAAAGGTCACCCAGCTGGCTGTGCTTGGCAGGGGGTAAGCCCAGGTCCAGGGGCTTCTTCCCGATGGAGCGCGACTGGGCGTTGAAGGGCGGGTTGTCACAGTCATAGAGCCCGTCGATGGAGCTGGTGCTGCCAATGCTATGGGGGCGGTGGTGGTGGTGGTAGTGGTCCTGATACACATTGCTGTCCTTCAGCTGGAGATTGCCAAAGGTCCTTTCCACCTCACTAATGTAGTCACTAAAGAGGTTCTCCTCGCAGGGGGGGTTGTTGTAGGATTTGCAGTCTGAGTGGGTGAAGCTGCGGCGGTGCTCAGAGATGTCGTAGACGGATGACTCGCGGCGGATAAAGTCCAGGGCACTCTGTGGTGAGCCGTTGACCCCTGACAGGTTGGCCATGTTCTTGGCTGTCCGAAGCAGGCGGAGGATGTTGGAATGGGTGTTGTTCATAGTTGCTGTGGGGGAGTTCATTGCTGACTGGCGTTCTTCAATGGCCACGCCATGGATGCAGCTGTAGATACCCTGAAATGAGACAAAGAAAGGAGGTGAGCAGTCCTGCAAAGAATACACCCAGGGGGACCTAAACTGGCAAGCACCCTGTGCACCAAGAGTCTGTTCCTGTAGAAAAGTAGGGCCTATCAGCCTTCCATCATGAAGCACAATCAAATCAAATGAAATCAGATCTGCTGTACCAATCCTTGCTGTTCTGACCCTGTTTCTTGGCCCTCACATTTTTCTTTTCCCTCCATTCCTCTTCCTCTGCTTTGTTTCAAGTTGTATCACCAGGATGGAGGAATGCCTGCTTGCATCTGTGAGAGCTAGTCAAATCTAGTGGGTATAACACAGAATTGTAAGTGGGGACAATAATATCCTTGGGAGTAAAAGAATCAAGACAAATGATTCTGTGGGGATGAGAGGACAAAAGTCTGTTTTGGCCCCTGAAAATCATCTGGGCATCAGTGAATCAACAAGACAGGAGCTATCTTAAAAGGGAACAGCTTCATTTGTCATAAACTTAGTTACCTTTATCACCAGTACAGATTAGAGAAGGAAACAGAGAAAGACCAGAACTCTAGGACAGGTATTTAGATATTTTGCATGTGGTTGACTGAGGTACAATAGAATTCTTAATTGCATTCTGTTAAATTTAACAGTGATAACAGGCTCTAAATTGACACCCCTGAAAGCAGAAGTCCTCTATTCAACCTCAAATCAGATAAAAGAAAGGCCCAATTTCTCCACATTCTCCACAAGCTCATTTCACCCATGACTGTTTGCAAGGGCTACTCCTAGGAACAGAACGAAAGGGGCTCCTTTATTCCCTGACCTTCCAAGTGGTGCCTGATGATTAATGTCAATTGTGAAATGGACACCATCACATCATGTTATCATGATTTCTCAGCAGCTAGCAGATGATGAACACTTTTCAGACCTTTCACCAACCTGGCCCAGGTCTAACAGATAACCACAGAATAAAATAATTTATTCTTAGCTTAGGGTCACCAAACACAATGCCCCATCTCATCACCAGACTAAACCACATTAGAAACTAACAATATAGAAGAGAGGCTGTGCCCTTGCATTCTAAAGGCTTTGTCATTTCTCTTCAATATGTTATGCAGCAATTATATACTCCTTGTACAATCAAAGTAACTTCTGCTACATCAGATGCTGAGCTAAAAAATGCCAAGGTTTGACCTCACTTCAGAATAGATCAGGAGAATGGACCAGTGGCTTGAAAGAAGGAAAATAAAGCTCCAAATGGGATACTGCTAGCAACACTAATAGTAGAAGATGACTCAGAAATGGCTAGAATCTGTTTTAAATGTAAATGTTGTACCCTAAGGCAGATTTGCATAAAGCAATTGCTAAGTTTATGTGGTCATCCTCTGTAAAAAGATTTCTGCATAGTTCAGGGCATGGCTTTCAGTTAAGGACTTCTGACTGTCAATGAAGGCACACTTCTAGTTAACAAAAGGTCAGCTGAAGAGCCGTAATTTAGAGGACAATGTAAAACTCCTGAATTTCTAATCATGCCATCCATCATTACTTGATTACAACTCACAACTCACTTTGGAGGAGCAAACAGTAACAGTTAACTTGTCTTTTCCTGTGTTTTCATCTCCATGTGAAATTTCCATTTCCTTTACCATAATCCAGCAGAGACCAGAGATGTCACAGAAAAGAACTAACATGTTTTTGCAATGTTAACAGTGCAAAGATGACACTGTGCAGACTGCCACCTGTGTATTAGACAGTCTTGGTGGATATTCCCATCTCCAGCACCTAGGACTGCGTAAATAAAGCCTCTGTTTGTCCCTGACAGTTGCTGGCACTCACCCTGCTGATGGAGAAGACCACACCAGGCTTGCCAGAGCAGACACCCATGAAGCAGTGGCGGAATTGCCAGTAGAAGAGATGCTCACAGATGAAGGTGATGAGACTGAGGGCCATGGCTGCTCCCAACATGTAGAAGACACCTGCCATGTTATCTATATCCAGCTGGCTGCTCATAACCTCGTTCTTCTCATTGTGACAAATGCCAGTGAGCCAGAGAGCTTCCAGCTCCTCCATCTCCCCTAGAATGACAGACAGGAGGAAAGAAACAGGTTAGATAGTCCTGCAATGGCTGAAGAGCTCAAACTAGGGCATACTGAAAGCAAGATCTAACGTAATTTCCAGTCTTCACGTTCTTTTTCCACATCTCCAACATCCATAAAACATCCTGACTGCCCTTCTGATGTGGGCAAGTGCCATTTGTCACAGGAAAGCAAACAGGATTTTTCCAAAGTTGATATTAGCCATAACAAGCTGTACCACAGGACACAGCTATGATGCTTGCATTGATGTTTACACTGAGATCCTGAAACAGTTGTCCACCACGTGACTGAAGACCTGGCTTCACAAACTTCCACTTTTATTAAGTCAATGAAGGGAAAAATTAGTGACTGATAGGGGTAGACAAAAATTAATCACTTCTAGATGAAAACATTGTATGTTTCCAACTCAGAATCAAAATATTGATTGTTTTCAATCAATTTTTTTTCCATCATATCCATAGCTCATTAAAACCAAGTGCAATGTTCCAAAAAATATTTGAGTATTTTTACTTGTTTTTCTTCCCTTCAATTTTGTCCAAATTCAACACTTACAAGGGCTTTGACCAATCAAAAATTTTACTAATTTGTATCAGCTATGAGCAAATGTTATGTACTCTAATTTCATACACCACTTACTACCATTATGGAGCTTTCATGAGGGGTGAGAGAGAGGTAAACACTCACACGCATGCACGAATATTGGGACATTCAGAACAAACTAATTTTGCAGGATGACAAATTGTTTCATGTTTTTAGAAAAGTTCGTTTTTCACGTTTTCCATCTCCGATCCAGTGTCAGGGGGAAAAATCCATACATTTAAGTAGTGCCATAACAGAGTCTTTGAAGCTTTGTGGAGAACTTATGTCCTTCTCTGAAATAATACATACTAGGCTTTTTAAGAAACAGAACAATCTATCTGTCAGGTGGCCAATTTTCTGAAGTATGTCCAAGTTATGTTCTTTCCATATTTATAGTACTGTATGTTATTTTCAGATTTCAGGGGAGAAAAAGAATACTTATAAATAAAATAACTGGTGAATTTTATTTATTCATAAAAAAAGGACACAGGAAAATGTAATGTGAAATAGAAAGACAGGAAAATACTTGTGAAAAAGGAATTTATTTTCTTATGAACAGTTTTTGTTAATACCAGCATTTTCTCTGTAAATTAAGAAGTGAACTATGTAACTATAATGTTCTAATTAAAAACTCATTCCAAAATAGGGTTCTGAGTCTCAAGTTTTTCTTAGTTTTTTAAAAATTTTTTTTGGGCTATTTTTAGGTTTTGGAAAGTCTGATTTAGCTCTTTCATCCAGAAATATTTATCAATTCAGTGAAGTCTGCATTAATTGATCCTGGCTAGAGCTATAAAGTATAGAATAACCACAGACAGTCCAGTATGATTAGTGGGTTTGGTCATGGCAAAACCTCAAAGCTAGTGAAAAATTCACACCAGAGTTCTTGTTTTTACAAGATATTTTTCACATAAGATATTTTTCAAACACCAATCTGATCTTGTTCTATGAAAATTTTAGTGCTTTTGGTACTAAAGGCTTTTGATGATACCACTACCCTGCATCAATAACAAGAAAGAGTGACATTCTCGCATTTTTGGTGTGTTGCCTCTAAAAAAACCCCATTAATAATTCCATGTTCTCAACTCACATCTGAAGCACCAGAGCTCGAAAATTCCATTTCTTACATGCAAAACTCGGTATTTCTTAGGAAAATTCCAGCACTTCTCTTTCTTGTCACTTACCATCTCCAAAAAGCTGTAGAATTGCAAGATCAACCTGGCGCTTCCAGCCTGAGTCCTTCTGGATGGCAATGCCATAGCCAGTGGAGGCAAACACTTTCCCACTCCCAATTGTCACCAGCTTGCAGCCTTCATCTCTGCCAGCCATGTAGTTTAGCACTGCTGCATCATAAATGAAAGCATCCAACTTCCTGCACAGAGGCAAGAAACAAGAGGGCATAGTACAGAAAACATAACACCTGCATGAAATCAAAGGTGGTTTTAGTGAGCTAAGGAAGAAAATATCCTCTTTAAGATGGACTGCAATATGCCATGTAGAATCATAGAAAGCTTTGGGTTGGAAGGGCTCTTAAAGACCCCTTAGTACCAACCCCCATGACATGGGCAGGAACACCTTCCACTAGATGAGGTTGCTCAGAGCCCTATCCAGCCTGGCCTCAAACACTCCTAGAGATGGGACATCTACAACTTCATCACCTCACAGTAAAGTGCCTCACCACCATCATGCAAAAGATTTTTTTTCCTAATATCTAATCTTTCAGATTGAAACCATCCCCCCTTGTCTTATCACTACACGTATTAATTAAAAGTTTCTCTCCAGCTCTCTTGTAGGTTCCCTTCAGGATGGTCACCCTAAAGTCTTCTGAACAATCCCAATTCTCTCAGCCTTTCCTTGTGGAGATGTGCTCTATCCTTTTAATCATTTTGGTGGCCTACTCTGGACTCGCTCCAGCAGGTCCATGTCCTTCCTGTGCTGGGGACCCCAGAGCTGGATGCAGCACTGCAGGTGGTGTCTCACCAGTGCAGAGCAAAGGGGCAGAATCCCCTCCTTCATCCTGCTGCCCACGCTCCTTTGGATGCAGCCCAGGATACAACTGGCTTTCTGTGCTGTGAGTGCCACTGCTGGGTTGTGTCCAAGCTCTTGTCCATCTGCACTCCCAAATCCTTCTTGGCAAGGCTGCCCTTAATCCCTTCAACCCCCAGCTGGCGTTGATACCAGGGGTTGCCCCAACCCAGGTGCAGCACCTTGCTCTGGGTCTTGTTAAACCTCATTAAATCTTCATGTGCCCACTTCCTGAGCCTGTCCAGGTCCCTCTGGATGGTATCCCATCCTTCAGGTGTCATCTTTACTTTCACCATACTTAGATTAAAATCTAAGCCTAAAGCTGTTTCACAGGTGAATCTGGATTATAAATGAGAATCATCTATTTCTTTCTGACTATGTGCTAATCATCATTTCTGATCTTAAGGAAATTTGGAATACACACATACTGCAAGATAAAGATGAATGAAGAGGGAGTCAAGGGGATCTATATCCTTAAGAATAGCTTATATTTCTCTACTGCCTTTCATCTCAAAAGAATCTAAAATGCCTTATAAAATATATCAATATTAGATAGCAAAGTAGGGATTGAAGTAAGGAAAATATTTTCTCCAATTCAAGTACTGGCATGACTTAGCTGAGAAAAACAATTTTTTTTCAAATCAAATACAGTCAGGACATTATGTTTAACCCCTCAGTTACTATGAAAAGTATTACCAAATCTTTACCAATGTCAACTGGCCACGAGAGCAGCTTTATAGTTTACCCTGTTGAATTGGTCTTTGTTAAAGAATTTTCAGTTGAAAATAACAACAAAAATTCTGTTTCAACACAGAGAAAGCTGGGTCTGTGAGAAATCCCCATTATGGACTGTGTAGAGAGCACAATGGCCTGGTGAGAGCCTTTTCACACTGCAACAAATTGATTTGGATGTGGGGGACAGTGTCAGGAGGCTGCATCTTCCACAAACCCAAAGACAGCTGATGAGTAAATCCTCCCACTAGATATGAAATGAAACATTTTCTAATAAATGACCTAAGATCTTCCAGTTGCACATTATCTCTCACATACTAAGTTTACAATACACCTCCTGCACATATATTTACAGTACGGTGATTATCTCAGTTCAAGTGCTTCTCTGTGAGCAAGTCTGCCCAAGGGTGAACATGAAGCCAGGCTGACATCTATCACAAGAGATGACCTCTCTCTCATCCATACATTTCCAGGACAGTGCATATTTATTTCCTGAATGATGACTATCCTGGCAAATGTACCTTCCCAGGATGACATCCAACTATGGTACAGCCATTTGCAATGGGCTGCAGGCCTCTGAACCTGGCAAAAAGGTTTAGGAATATTCAGTCAATCTAGTGATTAAATTGGCTAAACATCTTAATGTGTGCTTTGAAATGAACTTTCTCCTAAGAGTACAACATGAGTGTAAGCAAAAATGTTTTTTATTCACTGTTGCTGGGCTCTGACAACCAAAATGGTCAGTTCTGAGAGCAGGTCTTTAATTACAAAGGACAAAGGCTTGCAAAATGTCATTTTGAGTTAGGTCCTTTGCAGATTCCCTGTTATTAAAATGGGATGAGCTATTCAAGCATGCTTTTTGCTAACGACTTTTCCCATGTCTCCAAAATTACCTAAGGAAATGCTTACATTTTTATACTTCCATGTTATTCAAATAATGTTTTGTTTAGCCCTTGATACTAAAATATTCCAGAGAGTGGGCTACTTCCAAACTATTTGCTTCAAACCTACCTTCCATTATACTGTATTAGCTGGCGATACACTGGGGTGGGATTAGTCTGACAGCTTCCTGATTAACATAATCTTTTACATACAGAAGGAGGGAAAACAAAGGAATTTCCAGATGACAATATAAATGCTCTGAAAAAAACTTTGTCCACAGAGACCTGTGAGCTTTTCTTCTGTATGCATAAAAACCCATCAGCATGAAACATCTTAATGAAGCAAGGTCTTGGGGACCAACACACACATGGATTATGTACGCAGGGATACAGTAGATCCTCCTTTTCGTTTTTTTAATTCTTATAAACACAGCAAATCAAGAAACTTTTAAACAGATATCAATATAAAAACCTGGTAAAAAGAACCACAGAGTCACCCTCCTGTGCAACTGTGGTCTTGCTATACTTTTAACCATGGAATGACAATCCAGGCTCATTTTTCAAACCCTAAAACTTAAATTTTCCAGACAAGCATTCAAAAAGGCAGATTTCTGTGGTGAGTAAGCATGCAAGAAAGCCTCACCCAGTCTTCAGCGAGAACAAAGCATCGTCCACACCCCTCTGATTGAACTTCACCATGTAGCTGTGCATTTCAGGGTAGTTGTTGCGGATGTTCCTTTCCGTGCTGCCATTGGGAACCGTCCCGAAGCGGAAAGGGGGTGAGAAGTCATTTGGTTTCTGGAACTGAAGAGACAGGAAAAGGAATATTTCTCACAGTCTTTCAGATGGAAGCAGTCATTGGATTGGGAGAACATCAGAAGGTTGATCTGATTTTATTTTACTATCATGCAGAAAACATAATTGAAAAGATATTTTATTGTTTTCAAACATTAATATCTCCTATTAATGCCAAAGACACAAGAACTAAATCTGAGGAAGTTGTTCTTTTTCTCTACTCTGGATTAAGTGCATGAAATAGTCAGTGATCAGAGATTAAGTAGGAGGTTAGATAAAAGCAAAATGGAAAGGGAAAATGTAACAGTGGTGCTGGAACACAGTCAAGAAACAGTTTCCAATAAAATCTATGTGATGTGCTTTTTATCCACAAACTGTCATTTAGTTCCTAAGAAGTATCTTTTTCAGCTCTGTGGATGCCTTTACACTTCCTGGTCCTGACAGAGAGAGAAAAGTAATTAATGAGCAGAGATGCCTCTCAGCACACCTCACACCCACTTCACCAAGCAAATTATTAGCTTTCAGAGTTTTGGGCAAATGTCCCAAATAAAATGTTGTTAGTGGCTGCAAGTTACTAGTTACATTTGATGCCCAGAACAGAGCTGGCAGAACACTCCAAAGCTTTTGCTGCTCACAAGAAATACATTCATCATATCATTCCCCCACGGCTGCAAGCCTCTGAGATTTTATATGCCACTTGCTTAACTCAAGTCATAATCAATGCTCTCTGGGATTTTATGAGGAGTAAAATTTAGACTGTCAATTATCAAGACTGCTTAAAACCCCTAGAACCAGCAGATGAGAAGGAGCACAGAACTATAAACTAGGAACTGAATAAGCAGTAACGAAAAAGATGCAAAGGTAGGTTAAATGGAAGGAAGCCTCCTCCTCTCTGGATATATCAAGCAGTAGCTTGCCTAGTGTTATTTCTTGGCTCCCAAGTGTGACTGTGTATTTCTATGATCCTGAGAAGCACACTGACCAGAGGCTAATGGTCACACCAAAACCATTTAAGAGCAGGAGTGCACCTGGTTCATGAATACGTGCAGTCATGCACTGCCACCTTCTACAGGGCTGCAATCCACAGATAGTTCTAGCTCAAAACACGTGCAGATGAACCTTGTTCTTGAGCTCTACTTAAAGCCATTTGGGAACTTGGTCAGCTCAGCTGAGGAGGCCAGAGCAGTGTATCTCGCTCACATCTCAGCCATGAGGACAGCTAGAAGCTGGGTCTGTGGGTAGATTACACACTGTTCACCTGTTTCTGTGCACCAGCCAACTCATCTCTCCAGTCTGGATGGCAAGAGGGACCAACTTGCATGTGCATGTGAGTGTGTAAGAGAAACACGTGTCCTACTGCTTTAAGCCAATAAAAAAACATCGGGGCTGTTTTTCTGAACTCAGGCTAGTGCATCACCAACAAAACAGAAGTTTCACACAGCATAAAACAGACTGTAAGGTGTCTCTTAGAACTCTGTCACACCCTCTAGGGAGGAAGAAAACTCGCAGCTATCAAAGACTGTAATGAAAGCAAACTTTGATGGGAGGAAAATCACCGCAGCATGCTAAAATTATTCTTTTTTACTAGGCTGATTAAAGCAGCAGCCTAGGGGACCCATCACAAGGAGGGCACTGCCATGCCAGACACAAAGAAACACAGTCTCTCCCCTGACATGCTAAACCAGGAGATTGCAGCATGGATGGGCAACTTGCTTTCCCAGAGGCTGCAGGACCCCACCTTAAAGGCATACAGGACATTCCCATTCCCACAGAGCCCCCTGACAGAGTGCAGCCAACAGGAGAAGCATCAGGCTGGCCTGACCAGCATTTGTGTGACTGAGTTTTGGCCGGTCCATTTTATACCTCCACCCTCCATTCCCAGTCGTACAATCTCTGCTTTTGTCTGCTTCCATCATGGTGCCTACAAACTGGAGTAAGAAGGATTACAAAGGCAGGTATTTCCCTGTGATAAGGGAAATAATCCCAGCTCTGAACTATCTTTTGTTCCCACACTGTTCCAGAGCCCATAATAGCAACCACAGGTGAAGGGTTCCAGAATCTCCTGGGCAATCAATAAATAAATGAAAACATTTCTCTTGTAAGAAATTACTGTTTCTGGCTACAGGAAAAGCATATTTCTAGAGAAAGAGGCCAGGTTGATGACTTCTTCAAATTCACATACTACTCATTCACTCACCAATCCTTACCTCCTGCTGACTCCTTAGTCAGACCAGATCTTCAAATGCAAATAACTCTACACACACCACCATGCACACACACTTCTTCAGCAATAGCTTGGTGAGCAGCAAGACAGGAAATGATATGAAAGGATCCATGTGGGGCCCACACCAGACAGTTGTAGCCTGAGTGCCCAAGAGGAACACAGATCCCCAGCTAACCCAGCCTAATGTTTACAAAGCTGAAAGTAACCAATGTCCAGCTGACTCCACAGTCCCCGCGGCCAGAGATAAGCAGCTACTTCTCCCTGTTTGAGAAGTAATAGCAGTACATGCATGGAGCTTTCTGATGGGAGATAGCAGTTCAAAAATCCCCATGTGTGTCTCTTGGCAGTAAGTGGGCACAGCTCAGTCCAAGGATGAAGGGATCTCCAGTGAGCTCCCCAGAGTCAAAAACTATTGCATCATTCTGAACTAACTTCTGTCCCACACAGCTCATCCTGAGGGAACAAGAAGATGTGTGAACCTTCCCAGAAAGTTCATGGGACAGATGGGGAAGGAGTGTGTCCTCTTCTGCCAACACAGTAGAGGAATGTGTGGAGGAGCTGGAGATGATTTGTAAGGAGGAAAGTTAATTGACAGATTGTCAAAGAGCTCAGTAAGGAAAGCCACTTGTTTGATTTCTCCCAGGGGTTGGGACCATGAGCCTGGATCACAAGTATCATCCCCAGGGAAGCAGGGCTCTTTGGCAGACGGGTCTGTAGGGAGTCTGAGACACGAGGGAGGAGCTGATGCACAATGCAGGGGCCATTACATGGAGGAAGCCTGTGCAGAGGTAATCTCAATGCTGCAGGGAACACTGACAAAGGAATTAACCTTTGTCCAGATGTGGACAGAAAGGGTCAGAATGTAGATTAATTAGAGAACTGTCCCATTATTTCATGCAAAAATTTCTCCTGTCAGAGCTTTAAGTCGCAACAACTTCACTCCAGGCATCTGCAAAGAGAAGTCCTGTGAGGTTCTGTCAAAAAAAACCAAAACAAAACAGTGGTAATAGGGGAAAGGAAGGTAAGCAACTACATCAGTTGCTGAGAAAACCCAGTTGTACAGGGTCCACACTTGTAGGAGCCCCACGTTGTACCTGCCTGCAGCAGGAGACCTGTCCTGCTGCCCAGCTCTACCTGCCTCAAGGGGTGACTGCCTGTGAGGAACCAGCAGAGCTCAGCTGCAGTCCTGCACCCAAAGAGCCCCAGACAGAGATGTATCCCTCTTGCATCCTCCCACTCATTCACCGTGGAACCTCTGCTGGGAGATGCTCCCCTATTATGTACCCAAGGTGGTGTGCACATCCTCTCACCCCTGAAAGAAGTCCCACTTGCTTCACATCAATTGTGAAGGTGGACGCTAGAGTTGGGGTGGAAAGCAGGCACCGAGGATGCTTGAAGGGCTGCAGTAGCTCTGGGCCATGAGACATCTATGTTCAGAGCCCAGTGGCTGCCTGCCTCTTCAACCCCTCACTCCACAAACTGAAATCAAGGAGCATTAAGCGCAAAGCAGACCTCGGCTTTGCAAAAGTAACCTCTGCGAGCCAGAGAGCAGAAATCTTCCTCCTCTGGAGAGCAATAAACACACAGGCTGGAAGCTGTTAGCACATTCAGGGCAGAGAGCTCCTTTGCCACTCCTCTCCCCAACTCTCCACGAGCGCTGTCGACAGCGGCAGTGAAAGCGGGCTGAAGTGGCTCGGCTGGCAGAGCTGTTTCATTAGCAATTTGGAGCCGTGCCGTGCAGAGAGCAGCATTGTTCTCAGATGTTCAGATATCAATCTGCATAATGAAACAGGTGATAGGAGCTCTTCCCATTCATGCAGCAGCAAATGGAGGGGATTTAGAGATGAGGGGAAGGGGTTATGTCTAATTGGCAACAATTAATTTGATGAGAATTTTTTTTCAATATATTGTCTATCACCGAATGGATCCTACAGAAAAGCACATCTGCACTTATTTATCTGCCTCGTGTAGGCCCTGTTTACACTGTAAAGTGTTTGCCAATAGCATTGAAAGCAGTTTCCCAAACTCAGCAAGCTCTTGCTACAAAAAGTCTCTTTTTTATCAGCCGATCTACTTTTACACTGCTGAAAAAAAGCCCAAATCAATGCACTGCTGAATAACATAATGAGCTGGCAGAACTTGGCGCAAGGGTGGGTGTGTAGGTGTGTGGGTGTAGTGCTTTACCCTTACACAGCCTCTCTGGGAGGGCTCCTTACACTCTGTAATGCCCTGATGACCAGTTAAAGTTTTCTACCGCAGGGAGCTCCACAGCTCTGACCCATCAAACTGAGCACCACAAATTCAGCTCCTCTGCTAGCTGCAAGTCCAAAAGAGCTTAAACCCATGTTAAATACTTTTGAGCTCGCTTCATTTACCCAAAAGTAAGTGCCAAGCTGAGATGCCTAGGGAATTTCACCCCGGGAACAGGTCTCTCATAGTCCCTGTGTCAAATTTGCCCACCACCTGAGACACTCCAGTACACCTAAAATAGCTCTAGACATCTACATCAGCCTAAATGAATCTAGCCACTGGGCCATTCAGCACTCAGGGCATCTCCCACCAAAAGCACAGGGAGCCAACCACTATGGGTAGCAACAAGCCTGAAGTGCCCACCATCCCCCTAATGTACAACTTCTTTGCATTGCCCAAACATCCTTGATTGTCTCCTCTTGTTCTGGTTCAGCTGTATGTCACTGCAGTCAGCTTGCCCCTTTCTTCATTGCCTGAAAATCCAACCAGGCTGTTTGCACAAGAGCTTCCTTCAGAACTTTAAAAATTGAAGAGTGGGTCAGTGGTTTCCAGGTCTAACTCTGAGGTAGCTCTATGCCTGTACTTAAGTCCTGATAGGTTACACATGTCCACAGCAGCATGTCTTGCCATAGCTGCCTTCTATGTCTGTCCTGTTTTCAGCTAGGAAATTAATTCTGTCACAGCTAATGGACAACTCTCAAAGAGAAAAAGCTTGGTTTTTTCTTATCCCCCAAATACATAATTTTTGTCCTCAAGCTGCACCATAAACAAGGTCACAGAATCCCAAACCTGGATTTGACCCTGAGAAGATGTCTCTTCCACCTCTGTCTCTCCAGTGAGTCCCTCCTGGGCATCACCATTCCTGACAGCTCTTAATCCAGTTCACTGTGGAAGATGGCTGGAGACTCCTCCATTCCCTGGACATTACCCACCAGAGCTTTACTACTGGAAAGTTCTTCCAAGTATCTGAACTAAAGTCTTCCAGCTACAAATACAACTGCAATATTTTCTGTTATCTTGTCCGTGGGCAGGGAAATCCAAATAGTTTCTTCTTCTCTGAAGGTGAATTTTATGTTTCTGAAGACCATTGTGCTGCTGCTTCTCCATGTTCTTTGACTGCAGCTAAAGAAGCCCAGTTTCTTTAGTCTTTCTTTGCAAGCTGTGGACCTGCAACCATTCTTGCTGTTGTCCTTTGGCTGTATCCTGCAGGTCTTTCCTTGACTTACCTTTGGTTGGTGAACCTATATGTTCACCAATCAAGAACAGATCTGATCCCCATATCAAGAACCATATCTTGATGGTTCCACCATATTAAGAACAATCTGATCAAGATCCAAAGATGCTGAGAGAATATTACACTAAAAAAGCTTGCAGTAAGGCAACACAAACAATGCTAATCAGAGTTCATGCTTATTATTTCTCTTCTCAGGGCCTCTCTGTATTATATCATGTTTTGTCAATCTTTCATTTTCAGCTTGAAAGTTCTTCAAAGCTGCCACTCTGTCCTGATCTGCATCCAGGTAGCGACCAGTTTGTTTCTGGAATGTGAATCAACACTGCCAGCACCATCTTCAGAGCTTTTACTGTATTCCCTTCTTTCTGCAGTTGGATTGTGCATGTAGGCACATCCACAAACCCATGGCCCCAGTCCCCTGTCCTGCTAGAGGAGGTGCTCTACAGATTTCCAGCACAGAACTTGCAACTGCTGGTGGCCTGGTGTTGTAGGCACTGTAAAATTGACAAAATTTCATCCCAGCTAGGAGTGGACTAGCTGTGCCAGCCCAACAGCATAGGCAGAAAAGCATACTGCAAACCTAAATCTTAGCACTGATACAAGTCTGTGAGGAGAGCAGACTAAAGTGACTGTGCTGCTTATTCTCTATTATTAATGACTCTCTTGTACAGATACTTCTTGAGATTCATTCCTAAAGCATCCCTCTCCTCTGTGCACAGTCATGTAGTTTTGACATTACAGACATTTTTTATTTCCAAGGTGGAACTCTCAGCCATTTCCAAGTGACTATGAGTTTTCAGATCATCCTTTTACCCTAGCTCTTTTTAGTTCCCCCCTGCATTCCGTCACAATAATATTCTCTGCCTCTTCAGCAGCGGGTGGGACTCCTCAAGCTCTGAATCTAGTTGCCACATCAACTCTTCCTGAAACCCCAGTTTCGTGTCAAATCAAACAACACGTCTTGATGCATAAACAAACAAAAAAAAAGGAAGCTAAAAAAATGGGGACCAAACAGCACCAAATCAAATATGTCAATTTTGGGAGGGCATAAAATTACCCTGTCCTCCCTCAGACTTTGACTTTGTGGTTTATCTTATTATTCAGTACCCAGTGATGTTTCAAATTCTCTGTCTTGCTTTGCATAGCGCTTTCACCCATGAATTGCTCTAGATAAGTCCAAGAAAGGAGTTATCAGTTAGTGCAGCTGACTGCAGTGAAGTTGGCAAAGAATTCTATTAAAGTCCCTTTTAAAGGAAGATGTAGTGTGGGTCAGACCCACAAACAAGAAAGAAAAATATCTGTGAATGTCTGTTGGTGAAATATGGACATGTGCGGGTCAGGAAAGGGAACAGAGCAACCTGGTGACAATGCAGAGGTGAGGGGGGGGCAGGTGAAAGCAAAAGAAAAGAGTTCAAATATAGCCACCTTAAAAATAGTTGTCCTTGCAAAATAACTGAGATGAAAGCAGAGATCCAATTGGTGGAAGAAGCCTCCATCACATGCAGTTATTGCCAGAGCAGTGCACACAGCAGGACTGTGCAGCCTCTTTGCAAGCTGGATTGCCATGTACAGACCTGCTCTGTTGCACTCCTGCACCCTGGGCAGGGCAGCATTCCCCAAACAGACAGCATGTCAGGGATCCCACGTCCTCCATGGACACACCTGCTCGTGCCTGCTGCCACCACACTGCCTTGATGCTGACCCAGGCCTGAGGGGCCCCTGCAGGATCCCACATCACGAACAGACAGAGCCCACCCACCACCAGCACACCTCAGCCTTCCGCGTGGGGCAAGTGCGGGACCATTACACAGGCTCTGCGCAGTTTCTGCATTGACAGGTAACAGTAAAGCCTTAAATATTCCTCAGAACACATGTGGCAGTATATAGGCTTCAAGTCTCTGCTGGGTGTCCCTCAAGCTTGACCAGAAATCTGCAGTGGAATCACTGAGCTTCACCAGTCAGAGCCAAAAGCTCAGTGTTTGTATGTATGGTATCAGAGCACCACAGTCGTAGCTGTTGCAATGAAGGGTGCTATGAAATCACAGCTATGGTGCACTTTAGTCTTGGTTGCATGCATGTAGAGGATGGAGATCCTCTGTTTATCCAGCATCAAATCATGCCATGTATCTAATTCTTCAAAGTCAGCTTCCTTGGAAGCTAAACACAATGGGACAAAGGGTATCTACTGAATAATACCAGGCAAACACAAAAGAGAAATTCATGAGGCAGAAAGATGCCACTTACTACACTCATGTTAATATCATTAGGAGTGTAGATGTTCATTCAGAGGGAGAAAATTAACTGATTAAAAAGACCTTGAGAGGAGAGGTGACAGCTAAGTACAGAGGAATTTGAAATCTGCTTTGTTTGCACGTGAGACAGCTGGTTAACAAATTATGAAACACTCTGAGAAATTCAGAGGATGTAGTTTGGTGGGGAAGCAATTCCATTTTTCACCCATTTTCACTAACAAAGGAAGGTCAGATCCTCCTGTCTTCTGAATACTAAGAGTAGCCAACCTACTATTATGTGGGTACTATCCACTGGGCAGCAGGGTGAAACCTTGCACAAGCCTGGCAAACCTCCAAAAGACTTCAGAGGGGCCATAATTTTCATCCAAGCAATTTTAAAAGCTTAGTAATTACATTAGTGCAATTTCTTAAGCACATCTGTAGGGCAGAGATGCAAAGCAAAAAGCAGGGCACTTCAGACAGGGCAGCACCTTCCCAGAGCTGGGAGATAATGCCTTCCTTTAACCTTCTGATGAAAACTGCCTCCTACCTGCAAGTGAAAGACAGAGAAATGAAAGCCACATCACTCCCATGTGAGTCCTGGGGCACTGAGCTACATCTGGAGTAAACAAGTCTACTGGGCCACCCAGATTATGGGGAAGTTTGACCTTGAGTAGCCAAAGGCCTGGGAGAAGCAGGGCAATAAAGTAAAGTAAAGCATGCAGTGAAGTAAAAATGTTTGGAAAGATACAACCTGCCAAGTATTTATCAAGTATATGTATGTGCATATAACTCCAAATGTCACAGTCACTAGGCATCAGGAATGAAAGTGTGGGGATACAGCTGTTGTAATTTTTTGGGGGTTTTTTTGTTAATCCTGTAGATTACTCTCATCCCTTCCCCACCAGTGATTCAGCCCTGATCATTCAGCTGAAGGAGGTCAGCTCTCATCTCTCAGGCTGCCAAATTTTGGTGGCAGGGCCATTGTCTTTTATTTGACTGCAAAGTGCCAAGTACATTTATGGCACCATATAAATAATAAATAAAAATATTCATTGTTTTCCTGTCCCCTGACTTATACTGATGTGAGAAGCAGGACAATCCTTTGCTTCCCTCTCTCACTCTCCCCCTTATGTAATTCTCCAAAGACAGCTTTTTCCAGACTGCCAAGCAATTAGCACAGAAGCAACCAAATTTAACCACTCCCTCCAAAGGGGATAGCTCCAAGAGCTGCTGAAAAGGAAGATGAAAAGAAAGGGTCAGTGGTGGCCAAGGCCTGGAAAAGGCCAGGGTGCTGTGGAGGGGGAATCCAAAAGCTGCAAGATAAGGACTACGCCACGGCCCCATCCCCAAAGTCCCTCATCCTGCAACTCTCATCTGTACCTGCAACAAAACCCAGGGGTCTGCATTTCTTCCTTTCCAGCAAGGATGAACTAGGCCAACAGTCTGACTCTGAGTATCCCCTCCCCTCACATCTTACCTGCTTAAGTTCCCAACTAAACTGCATTTTAGCTGTAGAAATCCTAAATAGTCCCATTAGAAGATTTTACTGTCATTAAATAATAGAATGGGGTGGAAGGGACTTTAAAGACAATCTAACCCCAATTCTCATGCCATGGGCAGGGACAACTTTCACTAGACCAGTTGCTTGGAGCCCCCATCCAACCTGGTTTGAACAGTTCCAGGGATGAGGCATCCCCAACTTCTCTGGGCACTGCTTCCAGTGCATCACCACCATCACAGCAAATAATTTTTCCCTAATTCTTAATTTAAACCTATTCTCTTTCAGTTTGAAGCCCTTACCCCTCGTCCTGTCATTACATGCTCTTGTTAAAGTCTCTCTCCATCTTTCTTGTATGTTCTGTTCAGGTACTGGAAGGCCACAATTAAGTCACCCTGAAGCCTTCCCTTTTCCAGGCTGGACAATCCCGGTTCTCTCAGCTTTTCCTTGTAAGGAGAGATGCTCCATCCCTTTAATCATTTTGGTGGCCTCCTCTGGACTTACTCTAGCAGGTCCATGGTTCTTTTTATTCAGAAGACAACATCTCAGAGCTGGATGCAGCACTGCAGGTGGTGTCTCACCAGTGCAGAGCAAAGGGGCAGAATCCCCTCCTTCATCCTGCTGCCCACGCTCCTTTGGATGCAGCCCAGGATACAACTGGCTTTCTGTGCTGTGAGTGCCACTGCTGGGTTGTGCCCAGCCTCTTGTCCACCTGCACTCCCAAATCCTTCTTGGCAAGGCTGCCCTTAATCCCTTCAACCCCCAGTCATTTTTGATACCAGGGAAGTCTCTGCAGATGAACAGAAAAAGAGAGAATCATGTGAGACCAAGTGAAGGCTAAAACACACTGCAGCCTCCGTGTTGCACTGCACTGTACAGTGCTGAGATGAAGAAAAAGAGGGAGAATGACAAAGAAACTAGGATTGAAGCAGGGGGAAAACAAAACTTCTTTCTGTTTGAAGACCCACTGACTTTAAATATTTAGAGTCTTAAAAAATCTACTGAATCACATTTTAGCATACAGGCACAGAGGGTTGTTCCAAAGATCTCAGAAAGCATAAAATTATCCCAATACAAAGACTGCAGAATGTCTAAAAATCTATGACAAACACACCCATCTGCAACTGCAAAAAATTATCAAAGATTATATTTATCTATACAATAAATGTGTCACAAAATAGAAAAATCTATTACTAACATATGATCAGCTGTAGCTATTTAATAGCTATTTATTAATAAAAAACTTCTAGCATAAATGTAATTACACACAGTACACATGCATTATGTGTGTTTACACATAATATATAGCTACACTATATAACATTTTAAAATACTTCTTACTATAGCACCTGATGATTTACAAGGACATGTAGAGAAACAATCAGATTTTAAGCCATAATATTTCAGACTATCAGTGCTCTGAGTTTGTAACACTTCACTATGAACCAGTGTTTATTTTATTAAGCACTGTAGTTGATACCACTGTTATTGATAAAGGTCATATTTAAGCAAAAGGCACAGTTCAACTCATTTACAAGGAGATGTACCCCTAAGGAAGCACTGTGGAAAGAAATTCAACTCTACCCCATGACATAAAGTCTGGAGATTCAAGAACCTCTTTATTTTGGGGAGGATTTTTTGTCAAGTAAGGTGCATCATATTTACGCATTTTGGAAAAGGTTATGATTTATCACAAGAGGACAGGATTGGAAGTGGCACGGTCCTTCTTCTGTCTGCCTAACTCATATCTCCACAAAGGTGTCCTGACAATAAAAATCATTCTGCTGTTGAAAGATTACCTACTTTCTGCCTTTGGACACTGCCACATAAAACTTCCTTTGTATCCTGCTGAAATGTGTGGAAGTACCACAAATGTCAGTTAACACTAAATATTTAATCCTGTGGAAGATTTGCACTGCCTCCAAGTTATCCAGTTAGACAATCTTCCCCTTGTAGAGCTCACAAGGCACCAGACTGACCCTCACTTTAGTCCTCTTAAAAAACGTCTAGCAGGAGGCGTCTGCTCTGCATTTTCCCTGGACTTCTCCAGAACAGGTATTTGTTGTACAAAAGCTGCAAGCTCAGGGAAGCATTTAACTTCAATCATGTGAATAATAGCCCATTGACTTTAATGTCACCACTCATGAGCACAAAGTTAAGCACACGCTTAAGTCTGGGATCCTTGCATATCTGGGATCCTTGTATAATTTCGATTTAATGTGCCACAAGGTACAATGTGGGAAATAATTCATTTTTCAGTTTCACAGCCAAGCATCTATTACTGCCAGAAAAAAAGCAGATTCTTTTCTTTCTGTACGTTTTTCAGTGTCTTTTTGTAGGTTTTTCAAGTGAGGCTTTTGTTTTGTATCAACCTGAAATGTTCCATTCACCTCAGATCTACCTATGTTGTTTCGTCTTCCAATTATCTCTGTCTGTCCCCTTCCTTTGTTACAGAAAAAAAAAATCTTTTTTCCACTTTTTTGCCCTTAAATGTAGGTCAGTTTTATGAGTAGTGCCTTTAGAAAATGACATGTCAAAATACATGTCAGAAATATCAAAGTATTTTGTATAAAGTGTACTAAAATGAGCTATTTTGAAAAATACCAGAAATTCCTTCTGCCCTCTTATACTCTCCTCAAGTTTTTTTTTTCGTAAAAATACTGCCCAGTTTTAACTTCAAAACCTACCTTTCAAGAAAAGAAATAAACTCATATCTATTGAAAAAATAACTGACCCATGCTGCATTTGTCTCAACATTGCATTAACATCTTGAAAAGCAAATAAGTCAAATGCGTGTGAAATTTCAGCAATCTATATTAATTTGCAGACATGCAGAAATCAATTTCTCTTCTTTTCATGTCAATTACAAATTACCATTTTGATACTTTATTAACTTCTTTGGCATTTCCAACTAATTTATAGGAAAGGATAGTATTTTTTTTATTATTATTAACCTACTGCCTTCTAAATCACTTTATTTAAATGCCCTGCTGGCTGTCCACATTTGCTTTTATTCTATTAGTACTTTATATGAATGGAAATTACGTATAGCTATTAGATTACTTCACACATTAGTTCATTTTATATAATCTTTCCTGTATTTATTGCCTTCGTTAGACCAAAATACCGCAGGCGCTTGTTTCTCTAATGTGTCTGAGGCTCTCCCGCTGATGGAAATTGGGTTACATCTTCTGATTGCACTCAGATGAAACCCAGACCCAGGAGCTGACTGCATGTTCTGCAGCAGGCCCTCTCACCACTGGGGCTTTTGCAGGGCTCAGGGCAGCAGCAGCAGCCCCCTGGATGGATGCAGCCCAGCAGCACGTGCAGAGATGCTCCAGCTGGGCTTGCTGGGAGCTGGCACAGCCACTGTGGCACTGCCCCTGCCAGGAACACCTCCAGCCCCTCTGCTGCACAGGGTGGACCAGTGGAGGTGGAAGGTGCTGCTTCGGCTCCTGTGCAGGAGGAAAGTGGTTCAGCGTGCCACAGGCACAGGGAGCTGGAAAGGAGATGCTGTCAACATCAGGACTTTTCCTGCAGAGCTGACGAGGCCAGTGCTGCTCTCAGGCAGGAGCAGGTTTCTCCCCCTTCAAACTGCCCATGGCTGTCCCAGAGTTAAGAGCTAAAGCTGGATGTGTGATTTAGCAGATCCCAAGGTTAACATGAGGGAACTAACAGCCATCATAAGGTGGGCTCCTGCCCCAACTCTGGCACCTGTTTTGAGCCAGCTATGCTCAAAGGGTGGCATTCAGCAAGGTCAGCATCACCTGGGACAGAGAGAGAGTGGCAGAGGTCTCTACATTCATACAGGGGGCCTCCAGACACCCTCAGTTCAACCTGGTACCCTGGGACAGAGGCATCCACTCCAGCCCAGCTCAGACAGACATGCTCAAGCATCCACAGAAGCACAGTGGGGGCATGACTTTAGTCATTGTATTGCATGCCATTAGGAAGTGAATGCTGGGGCACAACCAAGACATCATCCAAGAGACATCCACCATCCTGAGCCATCTAGAGCATTTCAGTCAGCTTTTCTGGGGAAGTGGCATGCCAGCAGCTGTAGACATCTCTTGCAGTGGTTCTTCCCAAGCAAAACCTAAGGAAGAGGGCCCAAGGAGACGATCAGGATTGCTGATGCAGAGTGTAGCCAGTCTGACCTTGGCAAGTGCACGTCAGCCAGGTACAGGAATGGATTTTGTGAGTACATCTGGCATTTTGGCTGCTCTGCAGTGTCAGTGGTACTGGTTCCCCAGGTACTGTCGAACTACAGAGACGTTTGCAAGCAGATCTGGGTCTAGGCAAGTAGGAAAAATATAATTTTGTTACTGTCACTTTGCCGATTGGCTTGGATTACATCATCTGCTGAGTCCTTGTGCTGGACACAGTGCCCTTACCACCTGATGGAGAAGGCCAGGAGACCAATCTGCCTGACTTTTGCTGCGGACGCCAGATCATACATTTGGGATAAAAGAGATTGGAAGCGTCAATATTTCCCCTTGGAAAACAGCCTTTCCCACCTGGCTTTGAACAGTGACTGCCTCTTTTGAAAGTCTGAACTGGCTTTAAGCAGACAAGAGAAGTGAGGTAGAACACAGTGCACCTCCATGTGCCCTGGATGTGGCTGTGCCCTTCATCCTGGCCAAGCCGTGCACTGAGAGGGTCAGTGAGAAGCAGTGTGCAGGCTTCAGAAAAGGGTAAAGACGAGATTCAGAAGAGTGAATTCCTCCCAGACCAGGGGATCTTGAAGCACTGTGACAAATATTTGGATGACTGCTCACAAATCCTACAGGGCCCTTTGCATATTCAGAGAGTAAAATCCATAAGCCCAGTAGATCAAGCTCATTCACTCACTTTATTTTGGATGGAGTTAGTCCCACCTGCTTTATTGCCCAAAGGCAGCTGTTGGCCTTCAGTTTCACCAGCCAATTTTCATTTGATTCCAGATGCTCTGGTAGGTTGTAATCTTACCCAAATATTGCACTTGCACTAGCAGCTATGTTTGAGGCATACCACAATCCTCTATGTACTACAGCTTTTCTCTTCCCCAAGGAAAAAAGCACATATGCTTTAGCATAGCAAAAGTAAATACAGGTACATTGGCAGAGAAGTAGAAGAAAATGGCCTCAATCCAATACACACAGGTGGCCCTACAGTGAAATCAACTAAAACAGGCCTAGAAATTTGTATTCAAAGGCTCTGTGAAGTTCCAGGAGTCACTGCTTTCAAATGATATTTCATGCACATATCTCTGCAGGTATGAAGAACATCTTGAAAAATGTGAGAATGAAAGCATGTTCTCTCCATGAGCCTAGGCACAGCCTGAAACAATAGATCACAGGCACAAACTATCCCATTTAGCTCAGATAGTTGAAAACCTAATGATGACAAACTAATGTTACCTCTGATAGGGCTGGCTGGTTTTGAACAGTATCTTTCAATCTGAAGGTTAGAGCTCACAGTTTCTAAGGAGTCTCTGCAACAATCTCCACCTGACAGAAAAGCATCCTCCCCTCCACCCCATCCTCAACACACCACATGGCAAATGAGGAGACAATGTGAAACAAATTGAGGTCAAAATGAAAACTAATAACAGGAGCACTTCTGCATGAATTGTATTATTCTGTGCCATTATTCCAGGAAAAAAAAAAACAAAACAACCAAAAACCAAACAACAAAATGAGTAAGAAAAGCTCCTATGGTTAATCCATCACAGGATTTCGAGCCTGCTGAACAGATCACCATATACACAGGAGGCCTGGTCACAAATTACTTCTAGACTGTCATGATGGACACAAGAGTCAGTAACTACAACCAACCCAGCAGCCACAACTGACACTTGCAGTCCTCCTCTTGCTGCTATCCCCAGCAGCAATGTGTGCAACCCGTTGCTATTTGGCTGCCCTGCAGTGGCATGGCCCCTTAAGCAGCCCCAGTGACTGAGTAACAAGCTCAGCATGGGCCATTGAGCCTCACAATACTCAATTCCTTGTGAGTAGCCTCACCAGAAAACAAAAGTAAAGGAGTGCACAAAGCATTACACCCTCACAAGCCAGACAGTGCTACCCAGCGTGTATCAGCAATCTCAAGTCCTCAAATGTTCAGAGTCCAGCAGAAGCGAATGCTCTGCATGGACAAAATGCTGCGCAGATAAACAAGGCATTGAAATGCAGTCTGAACACAAAATGATTTCTAGTGGTAAGCCTCCAAACACCTTGAAAAAATAACAGTATAACTGCAAATGCAAGCAATAGTAAATCATCAAAGGCACAGTGATTTACCCCCATGGACAGAACTTGTTTTCAGAATAAATTAATAGATCATATTTGCCAGTCTAATGTCCAGCATTCCTACCCAAAACAAATGATTTAATCCTGAAAAAACAGGTTACAGCCATTATACACATCATCTCCAAAGCTCCATTAATGTGTTTCTTGCTGACAGTCAAGGTGTGGTTTGGGATTATGCAAGCAAGCATAGTTCAGTTCAGTCTATAATTCATTCCTGAAGTGCTTAAGGCATGTAAAAGTGCAACTGAATACCAATGAAGAACAGTTGTGCTATTTAAACTAGGGTCTAAAGCTCTGATGATGTGACTCTGGAAACACCTGCCCACTTCCCTTGTGAAAGGAAGGAAGAGATGGTAGAGCAGCCTATTCTGTGGAAAAGGCTGCTTTGAGGGTTTGGGGGGATATATTACCTTTTTGTCGCTCAAGCCAGACACCTGGTCCACGTATTCCTCTTGGATCATGAAGGCAGCCAGGTTGGCAGTGTAGCTGGCCAGAAAGATGACAGCGAAGAAGGCCCACACCGACACCATGATCTTGCTAGTGGTACCCTTGGGATTCTGTACTGGCACAGAGTTGTTGAACACCAGCCCCCACAGCAGCCAGATAGCTTTGCCAATGGTGAAAGAGGGACCTCCTGGTTCTAGAGTGATTGAGAAACATGATCCCACGGTGAGCATCTGACAGTAAGTGGTCTGCATTTCCAGTCATATACACATCCTGATTTCAGAGTTAAGAGCAGAATCTATCCCCACTTTTGAGGTGAATATCTGCAGCTGCACTCCCCTAAGCTCATGCTACCATATCTCAGCTAAATACAAACTGAAAAATTATTCTTTAAAAATATCCTCAGATTTTCATATTTTTCTATCTCAGGGATTTCCACTGAAACCTCATACAAGGGCATTTTTTTTATTTGATTGAAGTGTCTAGAAGACCAAACATTTAATTTTGGTTGAAGAGTTGTCTCCAGAAACAGAATTTGCTCAGAAAACATTCTATCCTTATTTCCATCTGTTCAAGAGTAATGTCCTCAAACTCCCAGTATACGTCTGTGTTAAACATGGCTCTCTTTACTGTACTTGTAAAGGTATGAGGAAGAGCACCATCTGAAATAACAGGACTCTACAAGTACTTCTGCATGAATGTTTCATTACTCAGCCTGTTGAAGATCCATGAACCAGAGAACAACACAGCTCCCTCTCCCCATATTTTGTGTCTAAGGTACGTGGCAGTGACATATACTTCTTCCACCTTAAGAAAATCTGCAGGTCTGCCCTAGATAGTCCAGGAGCAGATCCTGTGTTTTAAAAGCTCTTATTTTCCTCTTCTCCCTTTTCAGTGAGGAAGCTCAGTCATTCCCCAGAAGCCACTTGTGCTAAGGAAGCACGAGATCTGAAAACATGTGAAATGGCACCTGTTTCCCAGCAAGCCTGTATCCCCAGCACGTGCTGGTTCCATTAGTGGGAACCTAACCCAGAATTTCCTCAACTTGAGCTCAAGAAGAGCTGAGAGGGAGAATGCTGATGTGATCACTCTTTGGACACTGAGAAGATCCTCTTAGCATGAATGGAACAGTTCAAGCATCTGTCCTATCTCCAATGGTGCCAATCTGATTAGCATCCCACGCTTTATCTCCTCAGGCAGGCTGATTGGGCCCTAGTGCTGCTGCCTGTGGTTGACTCCAGCAAAATAGTAAAAGGAAAGAAAGTTTTGACATGCCCCTCCAAACCTTCAAGCAGCAAATAGCATGGATCATCTGGAAACACTAACTGTGTTACCCTAAATACAACTGAAGAATGCAAGGGGCTCATTTTTTACCCAGGGAACTGCACAGCAAGTTCAGAGCACAGTCATCACCTGGTAAACGGGTGCCTTTAAATTCCAGGGAGGTGAAGTTCCTAAGAGAAACATAGTTTGGCAGTCTTTGTCTTTTTACATGCTGGAGTGGTATTTTTATCCTGCTCTCTACCTAATGTGTCCTAAGATATACAGGTGAAGGGCCTGAAAAACATCAGTGGGAACTATATGGTGGAAGGAAATCTTGAGAAGTTCCTTTCTAAAAGCCTTCCTCTCTCCACTGATCACCTTATGTGCTTCCACAATTATTTTGTCAGACACAAACCAAGATTGTAATGGGAGATTCCAATCCAAAAGTCTTGATGTCCGTAAAGAGAAAATGCAGCTGTTTAGGGCATACTGTCATAGTTCAAATGCAGCCCAAGTAACATTCGCCAGGGTTCTCATTACCAAATTCAGCATTGCAGTCTCTGCAGCAGATTTCTGTATCTTCATATTTCATCTCTCAGGGATAATATCTGTCTGATCATGCAATACTCTTCATAATTACTCAGAAATATTGAGACTTGTAGCTGCAGTTTGGCTAACTTAACAACTGCATAACTGCATGCCTGTACTAAAACCTGCTTCCAGTTCCACATCTGTATTAATACCTCCTAAGAGACTCAGGTTTCTCAGTACTTGTGCCCACAGATCCATGCAATTATGATCAGGTGCCATAAAGGCCCTCCACAGCTCTATGTTAAGAGACAAGTTCTCCACTTCCCCATATATGTGGTTCTGCCTGCATTCTCATTAACACTTTTTATTTTCACTCCTCTCTAATTTGATGGCATAAATTCACTCAAAGCACTAAACTCGGGAGCAAATGAGTGCATTTTCCAGTAACTGTCTCTCTCCCACTATTCTGTATGAACCAATAAATCCAGAAAATTTGAAGGGCTGATTCACCAGGGGGTGAAGATATGCAGGTGACAGAAGACTCAACTTGCTAATTGTTTTCATGTCAATAAGGGGGAAAAGCTGTATCTTAGGAAGGACACACAGCCTTTCTTTAATTCATCTGTCTGCCTTCTGAAGATCAGAACCATAAAAATGGATGAATTGCTTGGTCCAAAATTTCCTGCTGCCCTTGAAAAATAATTTTTTTACCCACTCCCAAGAAAATGAGTTTCCCATTCTCTCAGTTGGACTTAGAAAGCCAGAAAGGCAGGGAAGGACCTGAGCAGGTGACAGATGTGGATTCTGGAGGACACAGCACTGTGCCAGGAGGCCAGCAGAGTGACTTGCTGTGTAGAGAGATATAGTACTGAAGGATGGATTGACAGTGCTGAGCCCTGTGATTGCCTCAGAGTGCAGCATCGTAGGCCCTGCCAGCACTGGCTACCAGGGCCCATTTTCCTTCAATGAGAAACAAGTTGGAGCTGGTATGTGCTTCAGACATGAAAGGCGACACAGCTCCGTCTCTCACGCCAAGCAAATGATCCATTATACACATCTGCTCTCTTCACAGCCTTTTTTCCGCCTCCATCCCTGTCCTCTTCAGTCTGAATGCAGAGCTCAGAGCGGGCTAGATCCCTATTGCACTCAAGGCAAAGGAACACCCCAACAAACAAACAGAGACTGGAAACCAGAGGGGATCATAGCAAGAAACAGCCCCCCTTACCTCTGCCATCAGCAAGGCACCGATTGTAGCCCACAGGGCTGAAGTACTCAAAGACGAAGACAGCCACCGCAGAGATGATAAGCAGCATCACAAACATCATTACCCATACGTCAGCACTGAAAGGTTCTGGAAAGGAAGAGAAAACCATGGTAAAAGACCTGATAACACCTCACCTCCTTTGCTCTCCAGGGAAGTCCAGTGTGGGGCAAACTGGGTTGGGGAAAAGCAGAAGCTAAAACAAAGTCTTCAACCTGATTCTAAAAACTTCTTGAACTGGAAAAACTGAAGTTTCTGTCTCTGTATTGACTGCATTCCATCGTACTGTTACATTTGTGACACATGGCTCCATCTGGAACCACGCACAGCCATTGTGGCATGCATTGATAAAATAAAACACATTGATGAAAGATTGTTCCCAGGAAGTCCTCCAGCACCATCTGGAGAGAGTGGGAAAAATCAGGCAGAACTGGCAGAGTTTCAGACAAGCATCCAACTTTCAAGATGTTATCCAGCCAAAGAGCATCTCCAAATTTCTAAGGTTCAGCCATAATGACAGTAGGTTTTTAGTATTCCATCCCTCTAGCAATGGGAACACTGGCTCATTCTAGAAATGTTAGTGTTCGTGTTCTGCAAGTATTTGATCTCTGCCAGGTTTTCTCCTTCTCCCAGTCTGAACAGAAAAAGATAGGACTGAACCAGATCAAAGAAACAAAGAACTTTGCTCCAGAGTGTAGCCAATATTGCAACTTCAGTTAAATTGCAGTTTAGAACTTAAGAGATAACTTTAACATTGCTTTTACATACCCCAGCAATATTGGTGGACTTGCTAAGGGGAAAAACGCCTGAGGAGTTAGTAGCCACGAAACTCATATTTAAAAAGGTCTGGGAAAATTTCATTACCCATATAAAAGTATTTCTGTCTGTGAATGTTCTCAGGACTCTGGCAGAGAGCAGGCAGTAATTACATAACTCATATAGTGTATTTGCAGCATCATAAAGCACTTTATAAAGCCAAATAGTAGACACCAGGAAGGCACGAATGTCTCGGGGAAATGCAGTATCATTTCCGTATTCTCTGATCACCCACCATCGCTGAAGGACATTAGAAATGCCTTTATTGTAAGACACAGTGTCAGCACAGAACCGATGGCTCAACCATTCTTGAAAAGGTCTATTAGTTCTCTAACTTCTACTAGGCGTCAAGGGAGGGCTTAGTTAACAACATCTTTACAAATAATGCCTCTCAATGTGCAACTATTTATTGCCAATTGCTATCACCATGTGTTATGGTATCCCAGCTATAACGTTTGAATCAATTTTCTTCTGGCCTACACTCCTTGAATATACTATTAGTTGAATCACTGGGAAATCAAGTGCTGCAGTGTATGTGACAACTCTGAGTGAGCCCAATTTTTCTAGGATTAGGCATACAATTGCTGAAAAATGTCTTGGCTTGGAACCCATAGGCAGTGCCTATTTGCACTTGCATTTGCCTGGATTTTGCTTGCCTGTGACTCCGTTCTAAAACATTACAGTATATTTTTATATACCTGTCCCACAGGTACTCCCAAAAAAGAGCTTTCAGACTAAGAATCACAAGCAACCTTCACCTAATTTTTTTTATGACCACCGGGTGAAGTTTTAATTTTAGATTGAATCAATACCTAAGAAGGCAGAAGGTGAGACAGTTCCATTGCTACGTGACACCATGACACTGATTCCCGTCTCAATGAAGGGCACAGAGAAGTCCACCACTTCTGAACGTTCCTCATTAATGGTGAGGGATCCCACAGCCATATAGGCCCGTTTGGTGACAACCTGGAGGAAGAAAAGAAAGAGATCACACACAGGCACTAGGCAGCCCTCAAGCACCACAGGCAAGCCCCTTCTCATCTTCCTGCCTTTCAACACAATCCTTTTACTCCCGTAATCCCATTCCCTATATTGTTTGTAACATCTCTCCTTTCTAATCTTTCATCAGGACACCTTCTTCTTTCAGAAAACCTATAGACATTAATCTTCTCCTCAAAGCTGGTCTGTGTACAAAAAATAAATCCACAGAGGTCTTAGGATAAACACATCATCCACGGAGAAGACGTCTTATCTCATTTTTCTGTCCTTGCTTTATCCTCCCTCAAACACTGCAAAGCCTTATTTCATTCTTTATTCACCTTATATACAACCTAAGCTTAATCTAGGTTGCAGCAACCATGGTGAATGGATATCAGCCTCTTTCTAAGACTGTGTAGGCCAAATTTGTGAGACCATAGAGAATAATAATTAATGGTCAGACAAGAAAGGTTGTCATGGTCGGAGTGTCAGAGCAAATTAATTCACTCAGTGCCAAGAAAGAATGCAGGCCAGTCATTTCTAGAGTCACCTCTGTCCCTGCCTCAGAAAGGGGACCCAATAATAATGGGAGGCTAGACCTGACCCGTATCACCCAGCCCAGGGACGAAGCCCAGCATGCCCTCCCTTTGCTGCTGACCTCTCCAATCATTCCATTCCATGTCCCATTGATCTTTTTTCCATGCTTGCCATTAGTCACCAAGTAGAGGTCATAGGTGAACTTGACAGACTTTGAGATTTTCTTGAGGATGTCTATGCAGAACCCCTTGCAACATTTCTTCATGTAATCCGGCTCCTCATCAGTTTTGTTCCTGAACCATCACAATAATAATGGGTTAAAAGACTGGGAGAAACAACTGTAATTCCCCTCTGTTGTCAGTTTGCATTCCCCCTGCCACTATATAATGTGGACAATTTATACTGTGCTATCTGTGCTGGAGGGTGAAGGGGCACACTGCAATGATTTGCCCAAAGGGGCCCATCATGAGTGGACATGGGACAGGCTGGGCAAATGGAGGTGATTTTCTAAAAAAGGGTGATAGATTATGATGGTATTGGCCCAACAGACACTTTACATTCTGCTGAGAATAAAGAGCCCCAGAGGAGCAGAAGAATACAGGGGCGCATACTCAGTCACGATGCGTTTTTGGCAAGGGACCGTGTTCCTCATGCAGGTGCCACTTAGGGGATCCACGTTCTCCACAATGACAAATGGTGCCTCTTCCAAGGTCACGATACTCAGGTGATCGTCCTCGCGTTCCTCAGAGTCGGGATACAGCTCAAAGCGCGGCCACACGTAATACTTCATCTGCAACTTTTTTTCCTTCCATTTCCCCACCTGAGGAGACACAAACCACAGAAGATAGACTTCTAATTGTGCCATCCCTTTGCATCAACCACAGCCACTGCAGTAAGAGGTAAGAGGACCATCCTGGAGTACCCAAACTCATGACTCATGTAAGATGGAGACATTTCTGGGGAGAAGGCTCTGAATGAGAGGATTCAAACAAGGGGGAAGTGCAGAACAAGAAATATCTCTGAGCTGTCTCGTCTCTGTTATGGTCTCACCTCCTGGGAGAGTGAGTGGATAACCATGGGAATGCTGTGACTGTGGTCAAACAGACTTATAACCTTCAACCTTTTCAGCCAAACAACTGGAACACAATGACTTGGTTACATACCTTAGCTGGAAACAACGCATTGTTTTATGTTTCTGATGCATGAAAATTAATACCAAAGAGTATCTATGATGATTTTTAAATCTTGCTATTTTTTTCCCTAATTCTCATAACTTCCATAAATCTCTTGCAATTTTAGAACACTTAATTTTCCATTTCCTAACTGAATAGAGATCATATCTTCAGTAGTCAAAAAAGGGGGCAGGACTCAATTATCTCATACCTACTGCTAAGAATGAAAGCTGTTTAGAAGCCACTGCAGTCCTTAAAGAGACAATACATGCAAGCTCACCCACTGCTGCCCAGGCAGACCATTTCTTGCAAAAAAGAACCCCAAAAAAACATCCGGGGGGAAAAAAGAAAACTTGAACATCAACTGTACTTTCAACTATCAAAGTCTCGCCTTTGTTCTCAATTCCCCCTCCCACCATCACAGTTGACAGTAATTAGCACCTTGGCTGGCAACCAAAGCTGAGAGGGTGAAGAAGCTAACTGGGCTTTAGAAGAAGCTTTCCTGCATGATCCTCAAAGCAAGTCCTCCAGGCCAGACTGAGACATGCTGACTTGATGGCAGAGGCAGTGTGGGTGCGTGGGAAGCTTGCATGACTGCTCTTAGTGGTGTACCTGCTTGATGGGTAAACAGAAAAGCTTCACTCCACTCCAAACCAACACCCCTCCCACAACCCCCAAATTTCAGTCATTTATTTATTGAAATGACAGAATGGGAGGGAGAAACATTTATTAAAGGCTCATTAGGTGTCAGTGGATAATCTGTGAAACTCAAAGCCCAGCTGGGGTTTGGCATTTGAGAGTATCCAGAATTCACATAAAACACTTGTCACCTTCAAAACAAACAAACACTTCATCTGGCCATGAAAGAAAAATCCTCTCTGAGGGCCGTGGAGGGGAAGAAAGGCAGAAGAAATCACCCAGAGACAGCAGTTTCCACATCCACCCTCCTTGTTCAGGGTGAACACAGCACCCCAGTGAGCACAAGGTGGGGGGGTTGTAAAAAGGTGGGCAGCTGGTCTTGCCTTCCCAAAGGCAAAGAATGCCAAGGAGAACTTGCCCATAGTGTTCCCTCCACCCTTGAAGATGCTCTGTACTCATTCTAATATCTAAGCCTGGATGTGGAAAGTGAATTTCTAAGGGAATAAAGAGCACAGACTCACATGCTTATCCAGGGTCTGCTCAGCCCTGGGCTTCCCACTCATTCACCAAGCAGGTCAATTCATCATCATCTGAGCCAGAGATTTCTGCAGTGCTACTTTAGCTCTCAAGTAACTGAGCTCAAATCCCCAAAAGTAGTAACTGCCACACGGGGCTCAGCAGGGACCAGTGATTAAGATGCTGCACAGAACAGCCCAGTTTTCAGTTCAGTAACATTAACTTATCATAGAAATAAGTGGCTGATGAAAGAGACATCTCACAGAATCTCAGCAGCACTTAGATATCTCAGTAACAGGCATGATATAACCCCCTAAGTGATAAATTAGATCAGATAGGCAAACCCAACCCATAATTACCCAGAAGTTCTCTGGGATAGAAAGGGGAGTTCATAAGGCTGTGTGCCAGGCACGTCTCACAGTGTTGTACTACACAGAAACATTATGAAATTAGGATAATAATGACAGCATTGCCACAGCCTTCTGTACACTAAATCACCTCACCTGCAAATACAGTAGTACACATCCATTTCTTATTATCCCAATACAATAATTCTAAATTATACAAAGAGGAAGAAAAACAGGAATTAAGTAAATATTCTGATCTCCAAATCAGTGATGGATTGTCTCAAAAATATGTGCAAATGTTACATTTTATTGCTAACCTGAACAATCAGACATGCCACATAATTCCATACATGTTCAGATATGAATAAGAAAAGTCAGAAAATCATAGTGAATTATAGGAGGGCAGACTTCTTTACATGCTTATGCATGCAAAGGTCAAATATATATGCACATAGTTAAAGAAGGAGGGTCATAAGCAACATGTGGGCAATAAGAAACACCACATGTGCAGAGGATGGAGACAATGCAAGATAACGAATACTCAAATTTGTAGGCTAGATAATCTGCCATAAGAGGAAAGGACCAATTCACTGCAGGGACAAAAGTTAGCAGAATTAAATGCCATAGATTTGTCCAGGCAAAGATGCCTAAGCTTAAAGAATATAACCTAGCAAGCTGTGCAGAGCAGAGCAAGGCATTTCAGAAGTCTCAGGGTACTTTGTATTAACAGCTTATGAACTGTTATTACTTGGGTTCTGATGAGTGCTTGCCTCAGCAAAAAGAGGGAAAATAAACTATCCCAGGCATCCTTCATATTTGTCACCCTGCAGTTTCAAGACCTGTTGGGTGTTCTCCAATCAGTCCAGTCATCCAAACTCCCACTAGGAGCCCTGAAAGGTCACAGAATCAGTAAAAGTAAAATAGTAGGAATCTATAAAAACTCCTTTCTAATCATATTCTCCAATCCCTGTATAATGTTACTTTATGCCAGGACACAGCTCCTAAGCAACAGAATTTCACCTGAACTGTCCCATACTCCCTCTGATCTTGTCGAGAAGTAAAGTCACTTTGGCTTGGGGGTGAATTTGGAGGTGTTCAAGGAAGGGAGTAGCTAACTTTTACCTTAAATATAAGATCTTATTTTGGATAACAAGATTGGAAGTAGAAGTCCAACACATTTGCAAGGAAAGAAAGGGAGAATTATTGTAGAACAGAAAGGTAATCACACATGCTATTTGTTTGTCTAAGTGTATAAGTTATCCCATGCAGACAAAAGGTAAGATTGCCTAGGCAAGGGAAAAACAAGTGGGAGCCTTCTGAAAGCCTTCCAGCCAGCTGGCAAATTGCCTCAACCGCGGTATAATGCAGCCAGAATAAAAGAGTTCTGCAGTATGTTAATGCGCATCTTTAATGAAAGGTGCATCGCATTAGTTCCTTGAAACTAATTCTTAACAGAGGCTTTTCTCTCCTCCCACGGGAAGCTAAGGCTTGTAACAGCCATTTGTGGCAGATGTTTCTCTAACCCGGCCCTACACTGACAGAGAGTCCGTGGTCTCCACAAGCAATCTATTCCAGTGCTTAGCTATCCTTCCCATTAAAAAGTGAGGTTTTTCTCCTGATGTTTAACCTAAATCTTCTCACTGCAATTTATACCGGGACAGTGTATTTTCTTATTCTCCTACATTTGCTCTTTCCAGTGTTATCAGGTCAGTAAGATATTTTTAACAGAGAGGAGCTGATAGTCTCATTCAGTGGGTATCTTATAAGCTACACGGGCAAAAGCAGCCACCTGCTCAAGTGACCAGCATCCAGTCTCACCATTCACAAAATCCTTACCCAGATGGGTAGTATGGACAAGTACAAGCTACTCCCATGAATTTCCAAAATCATCTGCTCCAACAAAGGCAGAAGTAAATTCCTGAGTTCCTCCTCATATGGCAAGGTAGGACTTCAAAATACAAGAGCATCTGGAAAGACCTATAACTATTGTCAACAGATGGAAAACTAAAATCTCCTAGAAATTCAGTTTTCAAGGGCTAGGCACAAGAACACAGTTCTGAATTAAACCATAAATGTTCAGATATGTTTCTTAGGCAAGATACTCAGCAGCATTGCACGGGTATTTGGGGTGGAGGTTCAGGAGAGGGCCTGAGCCTTTGGGTGCTTGTTTTTCAACAGGCTGGAGTAAAACTAGCTAGGTGAAGTCTCCTGAAAGTTACTATTTTATTCAGGCTCCTGTTTGCACCATGCCTTGCACCACTGTCTTTTCATTTACAATCTTATCTCAATTCCTGCTCTCTCTCTTCCCTGCCCTCCCTCCCCATCCTGCTATAGAAGAGATGCAAAAGGAACAAAAGGGATTTGGTTTCATCTGCAGAATAAAAAAAAAAAAAAGACTATTCTAAACTCACTTAGGACTTGAACTGCTTTCTGCATTTTCCCAAAAGCTCAATGTTTCCTCCCTTATTATTGTTTTTTTTATTTCTTTTTCCCCAGGAGCTAAGGAGTTTATTCATTCCAGTGGGGAAGCACTAAAGCAACAACAGAGAGCATGAATTAGGAGGCAGAAATTCCCTATTCCACAAAGAATCTCTGTAACCCAATCTGCATCCTTGTGGCTCCACATTGGGTAAAACTGAGATAATGTCATGTTTTTACATCTGGGGTGCACTGGGTAGATAAACACAGAAAAGGCCACAAGGCTCACAAATACTGTAGAAATGAGGAGACACATACACATGTCCATGCGCCTAGAGCTTGATGAGGGAACACATAACAGCATGTATCTATGAGTGGTATAAATGTGAAATGTATAAATGTGTATAAATGTGCAAGCTTCCTGTCTTTAAAATTTGGGAAAATCTTACATAACTTTTCCACCTGAATTAAATACATGAAAGACGGAAGATCAAATATAGAAATAGTAAAGGTAGAATGTTGGACAAGGGGCAGAAAATAGGACTGTTATTGGTAATACAGTTGATAGAGAAGCATACCTAACCCCTCTGGGAAGCAGGGCATGTCCAAGGAGAAACAAGATTCTTGTCAGTAGAATTGGTCCAGATCCTGAATGAGGACATGGGAAAACCAGAACAACTGGGCAGGACCTGAAAAGGACTACTCTAGAAGCACCATAGAAATAGCAGTTATAACTGGGACGCTGCCAGTGGAAGTAGGCATAACTCAGGGTACATAAAATAAAGGTAGACCATGGGGATGCTGTTGTAACCTTAATGCTGCAGTAGACTGTGAAGAAATAAATCATGCATAAATAAAGTAGACTCATTTTGGATTGAAATAGGTTTTGGAAGGCTGGTGCAAGATATTCCATGAGGACTGAACTACAGAGATCTACTGTAGCTCCACAGGCTTGGCTTTCAGTCTAGATGGAGATGCCATTACTGTTTCTAAAGAGAAATTTTATCAGGAACTAAGTTATTATGGAAGTCTTTAGCTTCACAGAGATTAGATGGAGAACAAATGCAAATTTTCACAGCAGCACCTTGATGTTTCTTTTTCTGGATCTGATAGCTGGCATCTTTCTTTACTCCAAAATTACTCAACAGGCAATAGGTCGTGATGTTTTACACTCAGTTTCGGCAAAGCAGCAAGGAACCTTACAGGAAAGCTAGTTTTCAGAAATAACCTTGGATTGAGCAATTAGGGGAACAGAGAGCCTGTCTTAAAGAAGGAGATTAAAAAGCTTGTCTAACCTAGATAAATGAAAGCCAAGAGGGGATATGACTGCTCTGTATAAATAAAGGGGGGACAGATACACAAGGGAAAAAAAGAAAGTGATTTTTAAGGAGGAAAAACAATGCCAGTAAAAGAACAACTGATTGTAAGGAAATTTGCCTTGAAAATAAGATGGATTTTAACCATCAGAGGGGGAAGTTCTGAAACAGCTGTCCAAAAGTAGCTGTGAAAACAACTAAAATGGGGTCAAGAAGCAGCACAACTGGTTTGTACAGGGCTATATGATTTTGCTGCCTAGACCAGAGGGATGGGACCAAATGAGCCTTTCCAGTCCAGTGACTACAGATAAGCAGAAGCAAGAGGAGGAATTCCACTGTGAAAAGCCTTTTCCCCTCAATTTTTCCATCAGCAAATGTCAAAACTCAGTCTTAATCATCATATCTCTGTCCCCCAGCTAACCCACATGAAGACAAAGACTGATGCAAATGATACCTCCAACTCCTTTGCTCCTACTTCCCTCATTCAGCAGCAACACCTTCTCTAGTGCCCTGAGAATAAAACATTCCTCTTAGCCTTCACCCAAGCTGGTTAAGCTATGACTCTCAGATTTACAGAGCTGACATCACACCCACTACCAAAAGTATCATTCCTGAGATGGTACAGGTTTGTATCCTCACACAGGCTGGTCTACAGCAGGTGGAAAAGAGATGCCACAAAGAGCAAAAATCCCCTGTTTACAGACACTTTAATGTGATTAATTAACCACATCAGCCAAAGCAGACAAGAAATGGTTGTGAATGCTCCACATGCAAAATTAATTAACACAAAAACAACACTCCTTCCTGAACCTCAAGTTCACCTTCCACAACCACCTGGGGAAGGATGCTTTCTTGACTGCACCTGCAGAAGCAGGAATTGCTTCTAATAGCCTTTCAATTAAAAATGTAGGCTGCAGGAGATGGTGTGATTTTCTCCCCTCTATATTTATACAGCACCTAGCATATGCCAGAAGGAGAGAGGCTGAGCTTAGAGTACAGACAGGGTGAGATACTTGCTCCTGCTTTACAACTCATTCTGGGAATAAAAGCTCTTTGCAGAAACACAGTCTTCCATCTCACTGAGGTCTGGCATTTACACAACTCTTGCCATTTTTGCTGAAACATTTATTTCCTGGTGCATTTATGTGCCTTTTGCAGTTACTAAGGTCCTGTCCCCTGCCATGATTAGCCAGAGAAGGTTAATGAGGTATACTTTGAGCACTTCTGACTTCTGCAAAGTCAGTGAACTATGGGGCTCCACTGGTGTCACACAAAGGTCAGAGCTGTGAGAATGCCAAAGAGTTTGCCTTGCTAAATCATTCCTCCAAACCAGAAGGCACCAAGAATTCAATACAGGTATAAAACTAGCCCCTCTGGGAGATGATGGTGTTCTTGATGGTAGCATTAACTTGGTATCCCAGAAAGTGGTTCATGCAGGCAAGGCTGGCCTGGATGCAGCAGGGACACCAGGGGGACATAGTTATTCAAGGACCTTAGTGCTACCTGATGTATACATAACCATGATTTATGGAAATGCAGACTGCAATCAGCACAGGCATAAATAGGAGACAGGAGGAGAGAGGAAGCTGTTAATGGTAGCGGGGGCTATGATCTGAGTAGGCTGGAGAATGTAACTCTGAGCTTCTGGCAGGGGCAAATCAGGTGTTAGGATTTGGGAAGAAGAATTAGAACAAAATTTTTATCTTAACAAATACTGAAAACTGACTACCATCCAACATAACCCACCTTCAGCTAACAGGCAGTGACAGCACCTGACTCAGACTCTTACTTAATAGTGTTGTATACTTAGAGCCATCATGCCCTTCTGAAATGACTGTGTGAGGACAGGGGAGCTTAATAAATGTCCCAAATTCCAGCAAGATCAGTCTTTTCTGATTCTGGTCTGGTAAATAAAATATAAAGTTGGGGAGCTTATACTATCCCTATCATTGTTCATCTAAGGTGAAAGAAGGTTTCACCTTGAGCATCTCTACTGCTCTCCTTTGCAGGACTGTGAGGCAGGGGAAAATGTAGCAGTGGTTCTGGTAAGATTGCACATTTTGTGTCCCAGGCGGTTCAGGAGTCACAAAGGCTTTAAAGAAAATGTATTTTTATGTGCATGTATAGGCATCTAAATGCTTTATGTAAGCATTTTGCAGTCTCTAGGACTGCATCCGCATTGTGCAGGTGTGTGTCTGCATCCAGTACGTGTCCATGCATGTAATGCCCTATCTAATGATTTTTCCCCTTGGCTTTCCCTGTTGAATTCTGGGTTTGAGTTTCATTTTGCTGAGCTTTCATTTATTTCACTCAGATTTTTTTTTCTCCCCCTAAAGCATGTTACACAGAGGGAGGGATGCTTGCCAATTCATTCTGCAGTCTGGGAGACAGTTTAGAGCTTTGGCTGCTAAGTGGGTCCAGTACAGTGGTGTACAAAACCCTGACACGTGTGCAGTGACACCTGCTCTCTACACTGATTGAATATCTCTCCCAGAATCTCTTGGGATCTGAAGCTGAAGGAATGTTCAAAAAATGCAGATGCAGAAGAAGGCCAAAGTTGTTCCCCTGTGCTGAGAAAACCTAAATGTTGAAGCTGGCCCCAGCAGGGTTAGGAGAGGAGAAAACATAAAAAGAGAGGGGGTGAGTTACCTAAATCTCACTTTTTTCTATGCTCTGCAAGCAAGACTGAAGGCACTGCTTGAAAAGCATCTCTGAGAATATCAGAGAGAGATCCTTTACCTTTCAGTGGGGGGTGTCACAGTGGGTGAAACACCTCCCCACCCCTCAGAGAGCACCAGAGCCCCTGCCCTTTGCCCTGTGCCTGGCAGCCCCACACTGCCCCTGTGCAGAGCTGCACGCCTGCCGAGAGCAGCACTGGCACGGCTGTACACACGCCCCTCTGGCAGGGAGACACGGGGTGCTCAGCTCTCCTCTCACTGCAGGAAAGGGGAGGATCAAACCTCCTCCAGGGGAATTACCGCGCACGTTGGGAGCCAGACTCCAGGGAAACCAGTTACAAAGCCACAAGTCCCCGTTTCTTTCTCCTCCCACCACTGACGGCACTGGGCTGATTGCAAATGCTGTCCTGATGGGCAGAACACCCTTTGTCTGGATCCTGGGTTTGGCGTCACACTGGCATAGCCACAGCCAGCCCCACTACCTCCAAATCTTCAGGGTGCGTATCTGCAGCCCCCCTCACCCTGGCACAAGGCAGGGAGTCTAGTGCATGCACCAGGGCCACCCAAGGGCCAGCCAGCTGAAACACTGCTCCAAGCTGTCACCAGAGCTCCAAACCCAGGAGAAACAACAGGTCTGCTCTGCATCCTGGTTCTCTGCCAGGACTCTTCTCTTGGCTTTGCAAAGAGACAGGATGGGAAGCAAAGCTGTGGGATAGGAGCAACCATGGACAACCTTGCTGCTTTCCCTCTATTCCGTGGGTGGTTAAAGGGGCTGCTCACTGCATTCTTGCACCTTTTCTTATCCACAGTCTCCCTTATCTGCCTCTATGCAGAAAGCATGTAAATACCCTCACGCCCTGATTCAGTTTCTCCTCCTTCTTTCTTTTACTCACTCAGTTGCTCCCCAGCAAACACAGGGGACAGGGAGTGGGGCTGGGGGAAAGCAGCAGACAGCAGACAGTCTCCATCTCACCCATGTAATGGGAATGGATGGCGGTCCCTCCTGCCCGGCTCATCGGCACCCCATCTCACCCAGCCACCTCTGGTCCTGCCTCCTGTCACTGCTGTGCACCATGGACACAGTCCTCACTGCACAGACCTGTGTCCTGACCACTGCCTCCCTCATGTCTTCAGTCTGGTGCCCCTGTGCCAGGACCAGTCAAAGGAGTGAGAGCAGTGCAAGCAGTCGAGAAACCTGCAGAGATAAGGGAGCAATTTGCAGGGTGATTTCCCCCGACTCAGCTCCCACTGACTTAGATATGGACGGGCTTGTCTGCATCCCAGCAGTATCCACCTCTGTCCTGAAATGAACTGCTGGCCCAGGCCACAGCAGTGTGAGCACTCTACATCTCCATCAGCAGTGAGACTTACCATGGTACTTCTGCCTGCAGACCAACCTCTCATACAGCACAGACTGCCAGGCCAGATGGGGCCCCCCAGGAGCTAGTGTGGGCTGTACTCCCCAGCTGGAGACTTCTGCCTCAGAAGTTCAAGCTTCAGACTTTCTGATGGATAAGAACTCCAGAAAGAGAACCCATGAGTTTCAGGCTCCCACCTGACTCACTGCTACAGCCAAGTGCTGGGCTTTTCTTGAAAACCACAGCATTCTGCCAAGTTCGGGAGAAGCATTAGACAAGACCTGCCAGTTCTACCTACACCTTACAGAGAAGATCCAACCAGGATGGAGCCCACCAAGCAGGACAGCTGGTTCAATGGCACACATGTGCATATGCCATGCTGGTTATAGCCAGCAAGTGCTCTTGTGAGTGATTCTGCCAAAGATTTTCTTCTCCTTTCCCATGCCATTCACAGGTACTCACACACAGAGGTACCCCCCAGCAGCAGTTATCTTAAGCCCATCCGAGCTTGGAGTCCAAGCAGAATTGCCAAGGGCCCAGCTGAGGCCATCTGGGCTGCAAGGCATCTCTGTGCAAAAGGAGCACAACCAGACATGAGTGTGGAGGGAGTGAGAGGTAACCTTGAAATCAGTGATTTGGAAAGGAGAGAAGAAGCTATGTATTTGCCAGCCCTAGGTAGCAAAGAAGAGTTAAGCCAAGAACTGTTTTCTTGGGAGCGTGGCCTTAAAGAAATAAAATTCTTCCCTTCTCTCAGACCTGATGGGCCTCAGATACACCTCTTTTTCAATGTGTGTCATTTTGGGCATAAAGATGTCAACACAAAACAGGATCTTGTGCCATTTCTGTGGCCTAAAAGTAGGAGAACAGGCATGACAGAGGCAGTCGTGGAGACATAAGATGAAGCTAAGGCTCTCAGCAGGTTGCAGGATATATTTTATGATGGCATGTAAGTCCACACACAGAATGATTTCCATCAGTCTAGAACCAGGTGGATAATTTTGTGTATTTAATGTGTGTGTGCTGTGCAGTTACCACTGTTTTAAGGGGGATAAGCAGTTAGCCTGTAATTAAGTTCTCTGACATTTTCCATTGCAAGAATCTTCAGGTCAGTTCTCCGAGAAAAAACAACAATTCCATGTTTTGCAACAGGCATTTCAAAGTCAGCAGGGCAAAAATTCTGAGGTTAAGGACATGTTTTTTTACTTTGGCCCAATAAATTTCATTCTGTCTTAGCTGCATTATAAACTGTTGAAAAATCACAATTTCTTTTCTGTCACTCCCTACAGAAATCCTGGCAGCCAGTCTGAACAGCATCTGAGCATAAATGTTTAAGAGCTAAACCCAGCACCTCAGTCAATCAGTGGAGACTCCCCACCAGTGCCATGGTAAGTACCACACCTCAGCTTTGGCAGAGCAAGAGAAAGGCAGATGTCCAATCAGGCTACACACAAAATGTGGACAAATCATCCAGGTTCTCTTCTATCTGTTTAAATGTGCCTCAATGTGAAAAGGTCACCTGCACTCCATTACTCAGGATGCAGAAGAAAGGCAAACCACTTTGAGCTTTCATTAATGTCTGTGAAACAAGTGCAGGTTAGTCACCAGCTTGAACAGTCAGACTCGGTGCTGAAAGCTCAGCATGCATGAGAATGAAAAATTTATTTTACTGAAAAGATTTTGAAGGGTTTCCTCTTAAGAAACAAATTAAAACATAGCACATATAAAAAACCCACCACCAAACCATAAAACCAACTACATGAAGGGTAATTTATTTACTCTGAAGTATTAGAAAATGGCAGGTTTACAGTTTCCTTTTCAGCCTTTCTTCCATCCCACTTGTGTGTGGACATTTCGATTCAAATTTTAATTAATGAGTGCATGCAGCTCTCTCCATGGAGTCCCTCCCTCAACCTTTACACTTCAAAGAAACTTGAAGTAGAATTAAGGTGGCCTGGGAAACAAGACTGGCATTTCCTAGCTTGACTTCACAAGCTAAAAATTGAATCACTGTTCTTTTATTTTCTGTATGTAATTACTTCTACGGCTTGAATGTGCACGAGCTATTACAAAACCAATAAACGGGCCAAGAACTTTCTGTGAAGATGGAGAAAGAGCTATCCATGAATCTCCAAGCACTGGCAGAGAAGAGAGGAATAAAGAAACAGCAATGGACAGCAAGGAAACCAACCAATGTAGAGATTACACAATCCTGTTTTATGATGAAAAAAGCAGCACTGACCTTGCCAAGGGGTTGAATGAGGCAAAGAAAGCAGAAGCCAAATTGGAAAAGGTGCATTGGAGAGAGGTGGAAGAGGGTGAAGCTGGCAGGTCCCTCATTGTCATGATGCCCAGAAGGTGAGGCTATAGGAAGGCATAATCAGGCAGATCATGCTGCAGACAGGTTTCTTGTGTTGCACAATACACTCCTAGGAGACCAAGACAGGGCTGAGGGCTGTACTGCATGGAAGGTGAGGACAGGACTGAGCTGGTCTGGTCTGTGTAACCTCAGAGCAGAAGCACCATGGCAGGGGTGGATGCAGTGGGGATGGTTACGGTCCAGATGCCATGTAGCCTGAGCCCAGCAAGGGCAAGGTGAGAGCCAGGGCAGCTTGCCAGGCTCACACAGCTGCCCTGCACCCTGCTGGCTGATGCACCCCTGTGGCACTGCTCCGCACCGTTTGGATTTAGCATTGCAAGCATATGCCAGCACAGGCAGCACATAGCTGTGTTCACAGGGCAAACTTGCCCTAAGCAGCTGTGCAGCAGCTGTGCAGAGAGCAGACGCTTTCTCCTCAGATGCCCAGGAGTAAAGGGACCCAGGTGCTGCCTGTTATCTTGTCCTGTGCTTACTCTGTAACCTTAAGCAAACCACCAAAGCCTCCTGAAGTTCAGCTTTCTCTCTGTTAAAGGTTCTGAATAATCAGTCCCTTGTTGCAAGGGCATGAACAAACACCTGACAGCTGAGAGCAATGACAAGGGTCAGTGCAGGAGGAGATGCCTCAGCCCACCCTCTCCAGAGGAGCTGTGCAGCTCAGGGCTGCACCCACACCGCCTTCCCGCCCCACATCAGAGGCAGGAGCTCTGCCAAGGCAGGGTGGGTGGTGGTTCCAAAGCAGGGTGGTGGTTTGTGGGGAGCAGCCGTGCGTGACGGCAGTCGGCAGCGGGAATCGTGCAGATTAATGACAGAGCAGCAGCACCGCCAGCCAGCCATGTGCGCCAGCGGCTCTAAATGGAGCAGCAGGGTCTTGCATGGGACTTGCTAGGGACTAGTTTTGATGCAGGAGATTAACTAAAGCTCAAGAGAACATTCTTGGGTTTTCTCCACCTGCTCTGGAAGCTGAAGCAACACAAGTGACCAGGCAGCTGTCTTTCCTCACTCTCTGAAAATCACTTTCCTGGAAAAGGGAGCACAGCGATGCTCTGGCTGATGCAGTGGCACTCGGCCCTGCCCACTCCAGCCTCCAGGAAGCAGATGCATCTCATCTCCCACACTCAACATAGAGCTCAATCAGCTGAGGCCCCTGGCCACAGCTCTCCCTCATGTCTCTGAAGCAGCTACTGTGCCATCCAGGGCCCCACACACTAGTTCTCCACACACAGAGGTGAGATGTGCGTGGGAGGGAGGGAAGGAAGGAGGCTGCAGCCTCCTCAGATAGCAGCATTGCTTTTCCTGTCCTGCACCCTCAGAGCCCACCTCCAAGGATGGTTCCCAGGTGTGGCTGAGAGCTGTTGGCTCACCAATGCAGTGCTGTCTTCCACAAGGAAACAGAGGGAGCCTCTGAGAGCAGGGCAGGAGAACCAGTCTTGGAGAAAGACAGACCAGCAGTCCTCAGTGACAGCACAGGCACTGTGGTGGGACAGGGCCCCATAGCCAGCCCAAGAACGTGCATGTGCAAACTCTCCTCAGTGCCAGCTTTACAGGCCTGGCTGCTTCACTGCTGTGCCAAGAATATCCAGTAAGCCAGGTCTTACCCTTTTTTGCAATAGAAAAGATCATGGTTATGACTGAACATTTATTCCTTCCAGTCTGCTGATTATTTCACCAGGCAACCTGAACATTCCATTAATATCATCTTTTGTGGAGCTAAATATATACACTAACCACATATACAAATACATACAAATACATCTCTATCTAGCAGAGAATCCAATTAAGTGAATATGTTACGCCTTAGCAATTAATGAATTCAACAAGCTGAGCTGCCTCTTGCATATGATTAAAGTTCAAGCAATATCAATCATAACAGCAAAAAAGATTCCAGATTTTCCTACATGCTGTCTACAAAGATATTGTTAACACTTAAATCAATGGGCAAATTCAAGTGTGTTTGCAAAGCTCAGGAAACTCATATTTTTGATGATATACAGCCTGTCCTTCAAATTATGGTAGCCTGTTGAATGTGGTGTCTCAGGCCATCCCTGCTGCCTTATATATCTTTTTTGCAGCATTTTCTAGATGGCAGGTCTGTAAAAATCTTGTGTCCTATGGGTCAAAAGAGAGCAAATTCTATGACTGAACAGATCAGACTGACTCTAATCACCTGATTCATGCAAATGTTTTCCTTCTTTTCGTGTTCAGTTGCCAGTTTTCTGTTTGTGTTTATACATGTGTAAGTGTGTGTTTGTGTGCACGGCTGTGTGCTTGTTCTTTCACACATTAATCTTTTTCCAGGACAAGCCTGTTCTTGCAGTTTCTGCCTCTCAGCAATAGACAACACTGAGCCCTCTAGGGACTGCTCATTACCTCCTTCTCTCACAATATCCCTCCTCTGCATTCATGAGACAATCCCTAGGGGCAAGTACTACATAAATAAATATTTAAGTAGCCACTAAGCCACAGAAGATGCCAAAAAGCACGTGAGGGACTCGTCTGCAGTATTCAGGGCACAAAGGAGAAAGAACAGAGGCATGGCTTGGAGGGTTGAGAGTAGACAAGTGATGAGGGTGTGAACTGGAAACACAACTGTACCCTTCTCTTCTCTGACCCAGCCAGCACAGTGGGTTGGTTTTCACCCTGGGACCAGAGCTGATATAGTACAGGCCTGTGTTAGTACAGCTGCATAAATCCAAAAGCCAAGAATGTGCCATACTGGGAGGCTGATAGAGGAAAGAGCCTTTAACTGAACCATCACAGACACAGATAACGAATCCTACTACTAATGCTGAGTCTTTTCCAGTTTAACTGCTCCACTGTTCTCCTAGTTTATTGCCATACTCCAGAAGGAGGCCTCGAATGCCCAGGAGAAGGTTGGAGGTTCATCTCTGAGGACTGGTTGGGTCTGTCACAGAGAGAGGCCAGGCACGAGACTCAGACCTGGCTGCTCCTCTACCCTCTGAACTGGGTACCAGGAGGTTCCTTTGAGAGTTCCTTCCAGGCTCACCAGCTTACAGATCCTATATCCACTCAGAATTACGTCTGAGTGCCAGTGCCTGTGCCTGTGCCCTAGCACTACAGATTTCATAAGTCTCCATGAGTTATCAAAGAATATAATTTGGATATTTTCTAGATTCCTTGAGAAACACTGTTCTGGAAATGGGTATTTTAGGGAATAGGGCATGTATTTGGCCACTTATGTCAGCCATGTAAGACAGCAGTTTGAAGGGTGATAGCCATATAAAATATTCCATACTCTAGGAAACTACATTTTTTTATGCTTCCCAACATATCCAGGAAAGCTAAAAAGCTCTCAGAAAATCAGTCAAGAGACAGTTTCTTGCAGAGCACACTCTAGCAAAAATCATAGAGCCCACAGCAGGCACCAGCAGACTTGAAGGACCACTTGTATGATCAGAGAGGGGCATTTTTTGTGCACTGGCACACAGCTGTTGGAGGGTGACATTTCAAAGAGATTTGGAGAACTTTCCTTCAGGAGTATGTCCCAGATTTTTCACTTCCCCAGAGAGCAGGAAAGGTCAAGGAAGGCCCCCTTTCAGGTTCTCTAGTACTATTTTCTCCTCCAGTACAAAGATTCTGGCTGCTACTTGAGCTGTGGTAAGGAGTAAGCCATCAGCAAGAGTTTTGGGCCCAAAGTGAATGCAATCAGCCAAAGTCACTTCTTCCCTCTGTTTCAGCAATTTCTGCAGCTTTTCTTTCTGCCTCAGCAGGATGGATTTTTATCATATTTTTTACCCTGCTGTAGATCAGTGTTCTTTAGGAAAGGAAGACATTTGGGGTTAAAATCTCATTATTGATAATAAAAACAAAATAAAATACCCAATCTGTATAAATACATCAAAAAACCAAGCCTTTGCACATCTGCAAACTAGGTGCTCAATGGGAGTGGGTATGCTTCTTTGCCTGAACTCTGTGCAGTAAGTATATATAGAAATGTACCTCCTTCCCTAGGCAACTTTCTTCCATTACAGGGAGAAGCAGCCCATCCCTCAGCAAGCTGAAGAGTGAGAAGAGCCAGCAGTACCCACCAGAGCAGCAGATGGAGGTGCCCTGTCAGTGTGGTGCACACCACTGAACATGAGAATTCAGCCCATTCCTTCCATCCATTCCCATTTCTCTATAAGCAGAGTGGAAAATGAAAACATCCTTCCCAAGATGTCAATCCAGTCATCCAGATGTCAAATCATAACTGCATTTGCGCACTTGGGATTCCCTCGGGATTTTTCACAGCCATCACAGCTGATGATTTCCCAAAGTGGCTGCTGCATTATCAGGTTTCTTGCAGTTTGCTTTCTGTGTGGCATCAAGCCCTTTCCACCCATCACCTCCTCCCTGTCTGTGATTACCCCTGCCTGTCAGCACTGCAGTAAATATGTGTATATTCCCGGGTCTCTCATTTTTCACTTTACAGAACTTTCTCGCCTAAAAAATGCGGACTTTCCAAACAGAACAGACACTAATACAGAGAACAAACAGGAATTTTTGACAGGCTAATGGGCTCCATTCACTATCCATGCCTCTACCTACACATAAGAACTTTTGTCTGCTTCCTGCAGGTTATTGCACTTCTGCAACTGTGCCATTGTTAAGCTGTTGTCAGAGCTGCCTGTAATCTTACAGATCAGGAAAAACCAGGTCTCATGAGAGCTGGACAAGATATCTCCAAAAAACAGAAGTCTGGTGACATGCAGCAAGCAGCACAGCAGGACTCAGTGAAGGAGAGCTCATGCTCAAATTCCTGGATACGAAAATGCAAACCCTGCTTCTGGACAGACGGTATTTTGGAGGGGAACACAGTCAGGCTCTTGACCCCATTTTGTCTTCAAAGATGCAGGTCTGAGGTTTGGGATTAGGACCCAGGTCTGTTGACCCTCTCTGACATAAATGGTTCTGCTCCCTTCCTTAATCTGCCATGTTTTCACTTTGGCTGTGGCAAATGCCTCCCAGTCCCCCAACCCTGCACATGCATTCTAAAGGCTGTTTCAGAGATTATTTTCCTGGTATAATTTTTCCCCTGTCTTTTCATTCCTCTTTTGCCTCCCTCCTCAGTTGTATGAAGTGCCTCTTTTCCAAGACACTTTATGCCTCTAACCCCTCAGCCAGTAACAAGATGTGAATGCTGACCTGTTCCACTTTCTTCAGGAGCTTTTCAGAGACCCATACAATTTTCTTCAATTTTGACCTTCTTCTTGAGGGAGGTCCCATGAACACCAGTGAAGTTCTGTCATTGCTTTTTGTCTTACCCTACCATAAGGCTCACTTTTGCCCTTTTACTCACCTTCTGCAGATAATTTGCAGTGGTCAGGCTGCTGCTATGTTAAGCTTATAGTGCACAAAACTCAAAATTATCACCCATTTGCAATTCATATTTCCCTAGCAGGTCAATGCAAAAATATTCATTGCCATCACTGGATAAAATATGTCATCTCTTTACAGACTTTCTCCAAAGTATGCTGAACAAGAAAATCCTGGCTATTTACTACTGTTCTTAACTTGCCTGCATTTGCTGTGCACTGGCTCTCCCCTCTGTCTCTGTGACCATGTTTTCTCAGCTTATATTTACCTGGTAACTGTTTAGTAGCAGCAGCCATCATCTACATCCCTCTGTGCAGCTCGCAGCACAGCAGGGCACTGGTTATTGGCAGGCTTTTTCAGTGAATAGAGTAACACAGATAATCAAAATAACCATAAAGCTTGTTCTGCACAGTTCATAAATCAAACTCACCAGGGCTGGTCTGCATGACAGAGAATGATAGTCGTACTGCAGCCTGAGTGCTATTCATTACAGTGCCTGTTCCCCTAATTACCCCTCCATTTTCACACATTTCCTAATGGCTGGTTAGAAGGGTTTTGCACTGATGAACGGCTGCCACATCTCATCCCAAGAAAGCACAGTTACATCTCCACAGAGGGCAAAGCAACCTCTGTGAACAGAATTCATTCTCAGAGAGCTCAGAGACCTTCCCAGGCTCAGGGAAAGAAGAGATCTGCTATCACAGATTTGCCTTTGCCTCACCAAAACAAGTTTATAGGTATCTGAGAAGTCTGTCTTGAATTTATGTAAGTAATTTATATGTATTTAATGGCACTTGAAAAAACAGCAGAAACTCAAGAAGCGAGTGTCTATTTTTTTCCATTTATACCTCAAAAGCTTCTCTCCCCACCCCCCAGCTTCTTCCCCCTATCCCAGCATGAAACACAACCTTTGAAACACTAGCTACTCACTCCATGCATGTGACAGACTGATTAAACTCACAGATAATAACCTTGCAAGGCAGAGTCAAACTTGCAGCAGTACACGCTGTTCTCATCATTGGCTCCCAAAAATAGTTCGTTGCCAATAAGAGTCAATCAGTTCAGGCATTGCCAGCCCGTACTTCTACTGTCCTCCCCCATTTCAGGGGTTGCTGACACAACTCATCCCCTCCTGAGTGGTTGCAAGGCTGTAAATACCACCAGGAGTTGTGTACTGAAAATACCTCAGGTTTGTAAGATTACTGTACACCAGGCTTCCAGGGCTCCTCCCTGTCTTTGCTCCCTCGTGTAAGAGAGATAGGAGAGTCCTGGCCTGCAGTAGCTGAGACAGCATTTATGGACTTTGGTTGGCATCTTCCACAACCTCCTAAGACATGGTGGCAATGATGGTCCTGGCACAGCAGTTTCAGCTTTGTCTGAACAACACCTGCTGCAAGGACTCGGCACAACCATCTCCATAGAGGGAGGAGAGGAAGCATGAGACCGCAGACAAGCTGATCTGAAGGCATTTGAGACGATACAACACGGAGCAGAAAAGAAAGTCCCAGGACAGAAACAAACTGAAAAGAGGTTCTCAGTATGCAAGGGTGGAGTGCAGCATTGACAAGAAGCCAAACCAAGCCTGTGAATGGGTCATTTTGGGGAGGGAAAGCAGTCCATTATGTCTTAGACCTGTTCATTTTGATATCTACATTGCAAAAATTTTCTCCTGACGTCAAGCAGTGAACCTACTCTGAAGTCAATGGAATTGCAACTCTTATGCCAGAGGTGAATTTGGCTCCCAAAGGACTTTTCTATGCCATGATTTAGATAATGAGCCTTCAAAGCTTATGTTGCGGCTATAGCGTGAGTGGAGGACAAAAAGGGCCAAAAAAGGCTGCAACAGAATAGCCATCTGTCATACTCAAGTCTAGAGCCCCGCTAACTCAGATAAGGCTAGAGCTCGGCTATGGCATAAAATAAGGGCAAGAAATACTGGAAGTTAATGAGCACCCCTGGAGGAAATCCTACTCCCATCTAACAGTATGAAACAGTACAGATGTGTTAATACAGGTCTCTTTATGAAAACTGCATCCCAGAATATTTTGTGAAGTTAAATACAAGGCAGAAAATGGCACGCAGCATAAAGAATAGCTGGTGCACTGAGCAATCAAGAGGCAGTGCAAATGGCCATATAATTTCGCCTTTTAAAAGCAACTTCATAAAAGCTCATTCATCCATAAAAATGCTGCGTTTCTGTTTTCTGCCTTCCTAGGAGCTTTCTTGCCTGCCCCCTTTATCTTCAGCTACAGGCTTTAGATCTTCTCAAAAGAGTAAGAACACCTGTCCTTCCATGCCCAAATATTGCCTCTGCAATTCAAGGTTGTTTTATATAGCTCCTAAGTATTGCCAGATAGGGCTAATCAAAGAGGTCACAGGGCCTCAGACTCTTAATAGGTAATGAAAGTAATGCAGATGATAACTGTCTATGAATATTGCATCACCAGCACAACCACTACCCCCCAAAAAAGAAAAGTATGTCAAGGCAATATGTGGTGAATACATTTGAAATTTAAAAAATAGAAATTAATGGGATACAGTTTCAGGTATGGAAGACTAAATTTGTTTCCCAATTCCTTTGAGAAAATACAATTTGGCACTCCAGCATCCAATGGAATCTAGACATCATTTTAAACGCCATGACATTCAGCCTTCAAACTCTCTTCAGCTTTGATATCTGCAGGAGCTATTCAGACACCAAGTTACAAACACAATTCATTATGCTATAATACAGATATTTCATTTTCTCATTGCACCCAAGATCTCCCATTGTCTCCATATGTATGTTTAATTTATCTACTTGTAGTGTGCAATATTTCCTTTCAACACTTTCAGACACTGACCTCCAGAAGGTGTTTTTGTGGTGCCTAATAAAAGACACCATAATAATGACATTAAAGATGAGACAGTTGATATATAAAAGTCCTAGAGAATTACTGCAAGCCAGAAGACAAATACAAGTCCAGAAGAGGAAGTTGAGGCAGTTGAATCTCTGTGGTACATGTTGGTGATAGATAGGAAGATAGAGGTGAAAGAGAAAAACAAAGATAAGGGCAAGTAAGGCAATAAAGAACAAAGCCTGGCTTGAAGTAAAAAATATAAGAGACAATATGTCACCTTTATCCTCCTCCCAGAGTTACAGATAGTGTGCAGAAGATGACCTGCCAACCCTCCAGCCTCACCTTGAAGACATCAGCTGGCACACGGCACAGACAGGGAGTGACTGCAACAGCTCTTGGGCCCAAGCAGACCCTTGGCCAAGAGGCACCCATTTGTTCCAAGTGTGAGAGATTCCTCATGAGCCCTGCTCCCTAGCTCCCCTTCTTTCCTGTGACAGCCTCCAGACACTATGTTGACCATGGCCCAAAGGAACTGTTCCAACACAGGGGAACCACCTGAACCTCTAACCATACAAACCACATCACAGAAATGCTTCCTCCACTGGGGACCAGGTAAACGTGCTGACACTGTCACTGATGCTGCCACTCAGTGCTGTCAAAGGGTTTGCTGTGAATGGGGAAGCTCTGATTCAGAGTCCACTGCCTGTTGTGCAGTCTCTCCCCCTTTCTCCTCAGTTCTCCAAATTATAACTAAACAATGCCAATTCATCAAATCCTTGTTTGTAAGGCTAATTTTCTACATTCCCGATTACTCTCGCTGCTTCCCCCAGTGTCATTCTACTTTGTCCAGACCTTTTGTTAAGTGCTATCCACAGAACTGCAGAGAGATTTTAAGCCTTACCATTGCCCAGCAAAGCACAGAGATTACATCATATGCCTTGCAGGCTAAACTCCTATTTATATGCCCAAGTACAGCATTTGCCTCTTTCTCAACAATACACAACCATGTTCAGCTTGTGATCCTCTTTTATCCTTTCCCCAATCCTTTTCTGCAGAACTGTGATCTAATTGATCTTTCTCTGCACTGTATTTATGTAGTCTATTGTTCCTGCCAAGGTACAATAGTTTGCACTTGTCTCTATTGAATTACATCACACTTTTTCAGTGTACCTCCGGTTTGTCAAGAGCATTATGAATTCTAACCCTGCTCTCCATCAAATTCACAGTCCCCCTAGCTTTCTGTCATCTTCAAATTTAATATGCAAATTCTACATCAACCACCAAGTCTATTAAAGAAAACATTGAACTGAAATGAGCACAGGACAGACCCTCACAGAACTCCAGTCCATTCTCCCTTCCCTTTTGACATTTTAATTCATTTTTGCATGCATTTGTTATTCACTCTCCTCAAGACCTTGTTCCTCTAGATTGCTATCAAAGTGTGATAAAAGAGATGAAAAAAACCTTACTGGAGTCCAAGTGGATGACACCTTAAGTTTCACCTCTGTCCAAAATGTCTGTTACCCTGTTACAGAAAGATACGAGATTGGTCTGACATGACTTGTCCTTAACAAATCCCGGTGGACTTCTACAAGTCTCCATTCATTGTTCAGGTGCTGACGAAGAGTTTGGTTGATAAATCACTTCATTTGCTTTCTTAGAATCAGGGTTAAGCAACAGTGATGCCATAAATCTACAATTCCTGAGCTCCTTCTGATCTTTTTTAAAGACAGGCATTGATGTTCCTCCAGTATCTGGCAAATACCAGCTGGGTCAGCTTTACACGTACAGATTCAATGCAGTGCCTTCAGTGAATGCCCTTTCTGTAGATTCGCTTTGAAAACTGAGCAGGTTGGGTATGTAATGTGTTGCTGCAACAGGAGAAAGGAGGTTGTTACTAAGCAGTTTAGTCAGTGTATCTATGACCCCATCTGCAGCATCTCAACTATTTCAGTCCTTCCTGCCACTCCACGCTCAGTTTTGTCAATATGCCTCTGTCCTGCCAGCAGCATCCCCAGCTGCTCTGTCCTGCTTACCCTACCCACCCTGTGTGCTCAGCAGGGACTGATGTTAAGCTGATGGCTTGCACCTTCCCTGATATGACAGTTCTCACCCACTGTCCTGGTTTCAGCTGGGATAGACTTAATTTTCTTGCTATTAGCTGATACAGTGCTGTAGCTTTAGTATGAGAACACTGTTGATAACACACTGATGTTTTAGTTGCTAAGTAGTGCTTACTTGAAGTCAAGGACTTTTCAGTTTCCCATGCTCTGCCAGCAAGCAGGTGCAGAAGAAGATTGGGGACAGCATGGCCAGGACAGCTGATCTGAGCAAGCTGAATGGATATTTCATACCCTAGAATGTCATGCTTGGTACATAAACTGAGAGGAGTTGTTTGGCAGTCATCAGTTGCTACTCAGGGATGGGTAGGGCACTGGTCAGCAGGCATTGAGAAATTGTATTGTGCATCACTTGTTTCTCTTGGGTTTTATTCCTTTCTTTTTTAGATTCCATCTTATTTCTATTATTATTATATTTTATTTTATTTTAAATAAAATTATTAAATTCCTTTATGTCAATATATCAGTCTTACCTTTTTCTAATTCTCTTCCTCATCCTACTGGCAGAGGTCAGGAAGGGACTGCTTGGTGCATAGCTGTTGGCTGGCATTAAACCAGAGCATCCACTCTTCCTCCTCCTTCTCCATCTCTTCTGGGACATTTCAACCCTGACTTCCTGCTCTCTCCTGCACCCACAGCTGTGTCAGTGCATCTTTCACCTCAATAAACGCAGCTAATCCTGGGCAGACAACAAGTTGTGAAATGTTTCAGTGTGAAAACCTAAGCTGTGGAAGCCCAGGAGGTGATCTGAGGTCTGTTACACTTGTTCCAGTTACAGCAGAGGACAGGCAGGACAGGAGTGATCAGGGAATAACCCACTGGAGGAAGAAGGCAACCGAACTGTGCTCTGGTGTGACAAGTGGAAGTCAACAGCAGCCACAAGTTCTGTGCTGGAAGTGAAGCAGTTGAGACAACTGGAGAAAGGAAGTTTCTCTCCAACTACTGAGAGATCAATTAACTGGTGTGCTGAGGAAACAGTGCTGTTCCAGCAATGAGCTGTGATGGGCAAAATAGCATTTTCATGTACTAAATACCGTGTGCACTCTTCAGTGCAGACAAGGACTCAGGTGCTCATCAATTATTGAGCTTGCTTGAAAAGGCATTTAGAAGAACTGCACAAGAGGCCAGTCTGCAGTTCTACCTCATTCCCAACTGGGCTGCTCTTAGCAACCCAGCCAGTGAGAAGGAAAGAGAAAGGTGGAGGTGGGGGGAGAGAAGGAAGTAAGAACAGAGAGAGAAGAGGGAAGAGCCTTCCCCTTGCCAGAAGAAATTATGTGTGGTGCAGAAAAGGCCTCTGTGATTCCCCATAGTATCATCCATGTAGTATCACCCTTTTCCTTCCAGAACAATTCCCGTTTTCAGGGTGCAGCCCATACCCTCTGAGGCTAGCTCCAGAGAAGTCCTAGGGCTGGAGTCAGGTAAAGCCAAGGACCCATCCTTGCCCCAGCAGCACTGTTACCACATCCTGACCACTGCACTGCCCCAGACTTCAATGACTTCACAGCTTTAGGAAGAGCTGCCACAGACTATGGCATAGCTCAGTGAGCTATGAAACACCTAAAGCTCCTTTGTGCCAATGGCCTTTTAGGGAAAAGCACAGACAGCCCTTACTCCGAATGGGCGCCAACATTTAAACTCTCACCCCACCTATCAAACACATTTTCACATGGGGATGTGATAGAAGACTCTCTCCTAACAGCACAAGCCCATGCATCCACTGCACTTCAGCAGGAATGTTTGCTATAGCCAACATTGAATTTTCACCATTTTTTGGGGTATGAAGCACAACTCTCCAGAAAATCGCATGTCTAGGTGCAGCTCTCTCAGGAGATCCACAGCTGATTGTGCTTTCAAAAAGAGAAAATGAGAAGAAATCTCAAGGAACAGCTGCAATCTCAATGAACATTCACTCACAATCATGCAGAATGTTTCTATTTGTGAACTAGATTTCCTTGGATGTGAAACGTCACTCAAGCCACATAACAAGCATGAAGCTAAAATTTGACCAATCACAGAATTATACTAGCACTAAAAAGTGCTTCTTTATTAAAAAGAGGATTTTTTTTCTTCACAGTAATAGAATTTGAAAAATACTTAGTAAAGTCAAATTCTAAATGCTTTTTTTTTCCAAGATTTTTGTTAGAGTTTTGAAATTTTATAGAAATGTTGGGTCAAGCACATACAAAATAAGAATATTTTGGATTACCTTGATCCTCAAAAGGCAGAGCTTTCTCAGCTAGGAGATTGTAGAAGACTAGATGCAATTATAGAAGGCCACACTAGAATGCAATTGCTTACAATTCGGAAAAGAAAGAAAGTCTTATGTTTTGAATCTGGAATCTTTAAAAAATGGCTACAAATTTGTCCAAATTTATTTCTATTAGTATCTTTCATTTAGCATCACACATACATGCTTTTGGGACCTAGGAAATACTTTTCCACAAACTAGAGTGTGAGATTATGGAATTTGCTGTCATAGCACAACAGTAGGGAACATGGCTTGATGCTGAAGGAAGGACTCAGTACTCCTAGGTTTAGAAAACACTCCAAAAGTTGCAATGGCAATGATTAGAAAGAAGCAAAGACAAAGAAACTTGTATTTACACGAGTGGTAAAAACTCTTGTGGTCAATCAAGAGTGAAAGAAGCAACGGTGGTTTTTGGCCCTGCACACATACATAACAAGGCAGTGCTCCACACACTCTGCAAGGACCAATATCTCTTAACTCACACTCAGAAACACACACAGGACCACTACACTACACTTCCATACCTACCCTGTTAAGCCCAACCATCCATATCCAGATCTGCAGCTTTCTGCAGACACCAAACACCACTCACTATGCTCCTCAAAGAGCAACGTGCAAAGTTTTTTCTGCCCTACAGCACCTCACAGAAGCATCATCTCCTGGAAACACTGCAAAAAGGATCAAGATTCACACTCAGTACCAACCACTGCCTGTTCACGCCATGCTGAGGTTTGTTTCTAGGCTTACATTTGGTGTATTGGGTGCAGAAGCAGACAAAAGCCAGAAGCTAGCCTGGATGATAAGTGTAAAGCAGAACACAACATTGCAAACTCACACTTGGCATTTTGGTTGCCTGAGATCTTTGGCCATTGAACAGAAGTCCCAGACTGCAACCAAAATAAGATAATAAAGAGGATAGAAAAAAAATTATCACCCCAAAACTAAAAACTATTTTCCCTGAAGACATAACATTGATGGGGAGTCTAGCTCATTCAATTATGTTTAAACCATTCTACAAGTAACCCGACCTCTGCTGACTGTCCTGGCCTATGGAGAACTCTGAAAGAACACAGCTTTGAATATAGAATTATGCCAGAAAAATGCTTGTCCTTAGAACAGTTTTATTTCTTTTCCTGGGCTCCAGAGGGCCACACACTTCAAATATCCAAGGGACAAAGCCTTATACATGAAGTCCAAATCACTGGACACTTAAATTAGTCCACAGGCATTTTAACAGTTCTCAGTATCTGTGGAGGAGCCTGGAAGGACAGCCTTGAAGATGCAACTCACTCAGCTCACCAGAAAGCAGAAGCAGTCCTGCCTTGCTACTGAAAAAATGGGACATTATGTCTGGAGCCACTCTGAAGCTTCTCACATCATTTATTGCCCACATTAAAACACTACCTGCTGTGGAGATGTTACACTTCTATCCATGAGCAGAAAAACCTGTAGCGTAGAGCAGAGGTTTCATAGCAGCTGCTGAAAGAAACTCCACTTTTTCTGATTGCCAATGAAAGCCCCTTGATCTGTCTTCACCATGAAGTTAAGTGGCAGAGACGTTGGACTGAAGGCGATGTTTAGGATTTAACATGTCCTTTCAAGAAGTACCTCTCTCTACCACCTCTTTCTCTCTCCACAGTTTAATTTCAGCTGCCATTTCTCAAAACACATCTTCCTCAGCAGTCAGGAGAATTGGCTCCTGTGTTCAGGGGAGGGGTGGAAAATTGTCACAAGGACAGCTCCACCCCTTCTCCCTTGGCTCTCTTGGGGAGTTTGTGCACAGATTTAAGAACGAACTAGTCCATACCACATGCCATCCATCAAAGGATGCAGGGCTACTACAAGAAGGGCCCAGAACAATCAAACATCACCCTTTCAGAGGCAACTGCCACCTTACAGTGTTGCATTAAAAACTGCTGCGGTAAAACAGGTACTAAGAAAATAACATCTGCCCACAGCCACAAGCCAGAAGATCACTGGTAGTCAGCATGAGACAGAGAATTACAAGATGTCAAAATTTTCCTCTTCTCAAGTAAACTAATTTGTTGGGAATGGTGATACAGAGGAAATTCTCATTCTGGGACAATAAATATTGAACAAATTTATCCCAGAAATACGCCCCTTTGTAAACTATACTGTCAAAAGACTGAGAATGGAAATCAAAGCAAATAAAATTGTGTCTTCTTCAGGGGGATTTAGAAAAAAATATCATCACAGACAGTTTTAGTGAAATGCAGCAAAACCCTTTAGGGGTTTGCACTGAATGTGGCAAACTGCAAGAGGTAAGGGACACTTTCTCCAGAAGAGAAGCCAGAAAAAGAAGGACAAGTAGTTTATTAGCCAACAAGGATGCTCCAGGCACCACAGATGTAAGATTGGCCAAACCTTGTAAGATCATTAGCTTTATTTACTTCCCATTCTGTATTGTGAATTATTTCAATCTCTCCAAGTGCAGTAGCAATAAAATTGAAAAACATCCATGGAAACACTTCCAATTAACACAAGGTCAGAAAAATTACATTAGAGGCCTCCACAGCCCATAAAGAAGAAAAACATCTCAGAAACAGCCTCAGCAAGCAGGCAGGCAGTGCAACTTGTCATAAAGGTCAGCAACCTTTTGCCTGTGTTTTACCAAGAGCACGGAAGAAAGCACCAGTGTCTAACACCCTGTGTGAGTACCACAGCACCTGTAAGCTACATGCACAAACCTGATTTCAATCCAGGCTGAAAGATAAACCTATAAAATACTGAGCATGCAAAGACACAGAGGGCTCTGAAGAACAGATTCAGTACCTTCAGTTGCACCAGAAACACAAAACAAATTCGATCTACCCCTGAAAAAGACGTACTGTGGGGTCAGTGTATGAGCACTACTCAGTGAAATATCTCTAATCTCACTATGACTTTGGCACAGGCTCCTATACACCCAGTAGCCAGAGAAATAGTGACTGCAGTGAGAAGGGAACAAAACACAACAAGTAAAATCAAAAAAATATGTTTTTAAACAGCTGTGGTGCTATGTCTTGTCTGCATGTCCAACACAAAATAGATGGGACACCCTGGTACCAGGAGATCACCCATTCAGTCTCATTTCATGGGCAAATTGGAACACTGTCTAGTGCTTTTCTGAGTTCTTGTGGCCTCTTCCAGTCAAGTCTGAGCCTTGAAAACTACCAAAACCAGATGCTGCTCACACTCACATGGAGGTCTTATTCCCCAGACCAACCACCCTTGTAGAGATAAGCAATTACCTTAAACTACCCTGAAGTGAACAGAACGGAGGTGTTAATGAAAACCTTGTGTCTGACTCAGCAACTGGATCATGGTAATTACAACCTTCACAGCTCCCCTGTTCCCAAACCTAAGCTGAAACAGGTGAAGAAAAAATCAGAGATCTACTTCTGCACAGGCAACTCAGAAACTACCTTCACCTGCAAGGAAACTCTCTGACAGGCAGGGAGAAAAAGAGAGAGGTCATCTACTTTGGAAGCTAGATGTTTGCAGTATCTCTCAGAGTTTCTCACAGAAGGCTGGTAACCCGTCTCCTTCTCTTTCTACAGAGGCCATGGTGATGTCAGAAAATCCTTGAAGTCAGCTCCAGTTTCCACTGCTGTCAGTGCTGTGCTGCAGGTAGATTGTTGACTGCCCACGTGGCAGTCAGTATTCAGTTCACTGCTCTGCAAAGTGCTGCAGAAACAGATGACCAGTAACTGCAAAATTTCAAGCAGAAATAACCTTGGCTTAGTCTCTTCCCCAAGATACACATTTGTAATCAAGGATGCAGTCAATTTTCTTTCAACACAGATCTCATGAGAGTCCTTTATTTTAAACCTTCCCACCTCTTCCCTCTTTTCTTGGCTATCTTCCTTTTCTGACTTTGCTGAGTTCTCCACGACAATCCTGTCCAGCACTGTCTGAAGGGACAATGTTGGGAGAATGTGAAAAGACTTCCTCACCATGTGCATCTCACATTAAGAACCAGGCAAGAACTGCTGTCCCAGCCTACCAGCAGACAGAGATTGTGCTTGTGCCCCAGAAAGAGGGGCTGGGTCAGGAACTGCAGTACCATTTTTACAGCATCAATATAGCTCAGAATAGTCTGGTTTGCAGCAACAGAAGTGGGAGAGAGCAGAAGGCAACAAGGAAAAGACACATACTTTGCATGGCACTGTAGAGGATGGTGTCTGGGTGGTCTGTGAGAGAGGCCTCTCAAGAACACAACACCTCTTTTTTGCTTTAATTTTTAGGAACCCTCTTGCAAAGTTGTGATGCTGTCTAAATATTTATCACTCATTCTTGCATCTCCTTCCAATAACTTCTGTATGCTTCCTGCCACACAGCTGTGCCCGTGTTCACCATACCCTTCAGAAGCCCTCAACAGGGTTCACAGCTTCGAATTTGGCCAGGATCACAGAATGGCTTGAGTTGGAAGAGACCTTGAAGATCCTCCAGTCCCAAACCCCCTGCCATGGGCAGGGACACCTTTCACTAGACCAGGTTTCTCAAAGCTGTCCTTGAACACTTTCAGTTCAAGGATCTCAGCCTTGAACTGATTTCCATCCCTAGCTTTTTCCTCAGAAACCAAGGTTTGGTTATTCCATCAGCATCGGCACAACTTTGCATTTATCATTGCAGAACTTTCTGGAGCAGAGAGAGATGATAATTTCCTCTGAAGGAGGTACAGTGGCTAAAAGTATGTTCTTTTTTTAATACCAGAATCATCTGGTTCGTGTTTCTGGCTTCCTGAAGCACACAAAAATATCCATTTGAATAGAAATGAGAGGAGGTCCCTGACTTCTGCTGCTAAAAATTTCAGAATAGTAGTCAAAAATCTGAGATAAAAAACAAAACAAAAAAAAAAGTCCCATTTGTAGCCATAAGGGACTCAAGAGTGTCACTTTTCAATCTTTCAGACTTCTCAAAAAAGTTAGGATATCCCAATGAAAATAAGCACTTCAAAAAAATTGAAATACTAATTTTCAACCAAAAAAACTTTCAGAAGTTTTTCTGCAAGTAGATTCAATACAAGTTGCTTTAGGCCAGACTAACTCAAATAGATGTGTTTGCACACACAGGCCTCTTTTCCAGGGCCTGCACTTAAGCATTGTAACAAATCAGCATCAACAGCTCTTCAGGTTACATATCCCTGTGACAAAGCCCCAGTGAGCAGGTCAGACAAACCAGAGCTTCTTCCAGGATAACAGCCACACTTCCATAATATGAATATCTTCATTATATCCCTTTTGGTCCATTTCTCTACAAGAAATCGTACTTAACATTTTGCCTTCATGGGATAATTTACCAGCAGAACCAATACTAATTGAGAAGTCCTCAGCTTGAAGTCTCTCCCTGACCTTCTATCATCCCTTTAGAAAACCTCCACTGCCTTCCACTTCAACTTTGCACATCTGTACTTATCTCAGGGACAGCAGCTGAGGTGGGACAGAGCACCCAGCACAAGGGCAGAAAGCATGGGATTCATCTTCACCTTGCATCCTTTTTTATCCACTTTGGCCCTGGATGCGTAGCAAGCCACGTCAAATAGCGACCTGCCATCATTCTCCTGCTGCTGGCTCTGCAGAAAGGTTCAACAGTCCTCAAGGCCCCTCTCCATTCTGATGCCAGAACTGCCATCCAAATTCTGGTTTTGCCCACTGCTCCCCACTTCTCTCTCCATGGTTCTCCCTGTGCCCTTCACATGTGCCACTTTGTCTCTGAGGGCTTCTCCTGAACCATCTTCTGACCTTCCCACAGGCCCACCCATGTGAGCCTCTTCTGAAGTGTCCCCTGCAGTGCCCTTTCTGCTGCAGCAGCCCTGAGGGAATGTGAACCCTTCCTGGGGATGGGCCATCCCAGCAGCCAGCCCTGTGCTGCCAGAGGAGTCTGTGGGCACACACAGCTTATCCAGGACATGGGAATGTAATGCCAATAGAGCAACAGCACCTGTGAAGCAGAGAGGAGACCCACAGGACCCACACTCATCCTAACTGAGCCTGTTTGAGGCTGGAATTTCAGGCTCTCTCTGTGGCAGAGGAAGCAAAAGTGCTTTTGAGCAGGGCTGACCTTTAGGCACTTTGAACTGCCGACTGGAAGAGTCAGTCTTGTGACTGGTCACAGGTCCAACCCCATAAATTTCCATTTCCTTTCTCCTGGGATCCCAAGCTCTGAGCCTGCTCAGGAGCACTGGTGTCAAGCAGCACCCCAGGTACCAGCAAGGCTTTGTGCTAAGCTCCCCCTGACCTGTGAGACAGTGCTTGGAGGTCCTGCTTTCCTCAGCGGCCTTCATCATCCACATCCTCTACCTACTCCTGCAGGCACTACACAAAAAAGGCAAAGGCTCCTTTTCTGGAGCAGGACTTGAAAATGCCCAATCTTTTGCTCACATTTCCTTCATTTCAGATGCCAATTGAAATCACGGGGAACTTTTTTCCTCCCTTACCTACCCCTTTCACTGCCCTCTGTCAGAATTATTCAGCTCCCTGAAGCATGACCAGATACACTATGTAGGAAAGATATGGCAGAAGAAATTAAATAGTATTGTTAGGTATCTATAATTACCCCAAGTAATTTTTTTCCACAGTGCAGCAATTTGAAATCTCTCACAGCACTCTCTTTGGAAAGCAGATGTTGACCATGTCAGCTGTGTGCTAAGAATGCATTTTCATGAGTTGCATTTCTTGGAATTTGCAAAGTGATGGTGGTGGCAGAGGGGGATGATCCTGGAAAATTCCACCCGTGCAGGCACAAAGCAGGCAGTGCAGAGACCTGCCAGCCTCCTCAGGGTATCAGGGCCTTCTCAGCCCTCTCTCTCTCTGACATGGCACCAACTGGGCCTGCCCCTGTCAAGCAAAGGAAATTTCTTGTACATTCCTGCCCATAGGAAGGCAGGCAGGGCTGCTGGGGGAAGAGCACATCTGGGAGAGGGAGGGTTTCTCCTGGGAGGGGGGAGATTTGTGCTGCTCTCCTTCTAGAGAAACACAAACAGACATGGAACAACGAAAATAAAAAATTTGGTGTATATCTCTGCTGTCAGCTCCTCTCCATCTCTCTCCCATGTGGTCTGTCCTGTCCCATAGTCAACAGTTACAGCAACCAGGCTCCCAGCACGTCCATCAGACTACTGTTCTGTATCTTCTAAAAGAACCCACGCCTCCCTGGTACTACATTTAAATGCACTTTTGCTCTACCCTCTGCCTCCCATTGCTCTTTAATTACATTCACTTGGACTGTCATAAAGAAGTCTTTCATTTTCTCATTGAATATTTCCTTCAAACACTTGCAGAAAATTATCATACTCCCTATCTAGCAAAAATATATATTTGGGGAAAATCTACCCTCTGGAACCAGGCAAAGGTCCAGTGAGACACAGGTGAGCCAGAGAAAATAGGTTTTAACTAAAGTTCAAGTAACATTGCACAATAAACCCTGGGAATTCTTCTGAGTGTTTATTTGAGATAGGGGACTTCTTAATGGAGGAAGTTCCTAGTGCCAATTTCACTAGACTGTACTCTTTTAATCCTTATTTATTTATAAGACTGTGTCTCTATTAGTCCCAGGCTGGAGCAAGGTGTCTGAGCAATGAGCAGGAAAATTTATACACACACAGAACTTATTCTGGACCCAAACAGGAGACAGAGCATGGAGAGGACAAACATTCAAATAGACACAGGGAGTTCTCCATAGGTCTGTTCCTCAGCCTTTCCAAAAACTGAAACCTCGAACAGCAGTAACCTGTAAGAAAAGGAACAGGGCATGAACCTGGTGGAAACTACAAATGCAGGCTGATCCATACACACAGGACAAGCTCTAGGAAAGCAGCTGTCCACAGGTAGCCCCTGTCAAAGGCGAAAAAAGCTACAGAAATGAGATGCTGCCATAATCCCAGCAGTCTTTACAAAGCAAACATAATTTAATGCAGCAATACAAAGAACTCTGGCCTCGGTGAAAATGAGCACACATCTAAGAAGAAAAGCAAATAGTTCCCACTTCTAAAAAAGAACAAAAGTAAAGCACTCGCTGAAAGAAGTGACCTGAGCAATCTGAATTCTTAAAAGACCCAGATGATGCTTAGAGCAAACAGTTAACTCAGTGTGCTGATCTCCAGCAGCAGACTGCAAAATGGACTTTCTGTTACTTCCAGATCTCCCAGCTTGGATGGTGAGACTCGGATGGTGAGATTGTTGTACGACGCTGTTTAGACTGGAAAACTTGCAGCATGTCTCTGCTATCCAGTGCTGCACCCAATATAAGTTGATTTGCCAGCAAAGACTATTTCCTCTAAAGAAACACATGATTAAATAAACCAGGATGGATCTGAAGGGAGAACAATAAGATGTCCAACACCTCTTAGCATTTACATTTCACTCTGCAGTTTCTCCAGTCACATAAGTGCCCACACTTCATGCTTCACCACTGACTAAAATGGTGCTCTGATGAAGCTGTGCAAAAAAAGATTTTTCAAAGCAAGATACAAACAATTGAAAAAAATTAAAAATTAAAGATATTACTTTGATCTAAACCCAGGTACTTCTTCCATCTAAACCCAGGCTTGTTTGCTTTTTAGAATTTTCCACTACCCAAACTCAGTCATTCAACACACACAAAAAAAAATCATGTTCTTTATCAGACATGAATAATAAAAGTGATGAAAATTTGGATCGAAACACAGATCTGCAGAGACACTTCATGTACTCACTAGCAACAAAGTATCAATTTAAAAAATAAAATAAACTGTAAAATCCCAGTCCCAAAGGATAGACCTCTCTCATGAGAGGTCTGAGTCAGGCTGAAATGATTTGAATACAGTTTTCACACTGCCTGTATCTGCCCTCACTCTTTGCCTGACAAGGCTCTGGGCTCTGGGGGAAGGTGCTGCTATTTCCTCCTCCACATCACCTTTGTGAATGGTACCTAAAGGCTTTTGTGAGTCTACAAGAAAACACCAAGATGTCCATTTTCATTTACAGCATTAAAACTTCAAAATAAATCCTCAATATCTGGTCAAAATTAATATTTTCATTGATCCTGAACTATGTTTTTTTGAGAACACTCATTTGTTCTTCTAGCCATATTTCTGAGACTTGGACATTATCATCTGGAAAGAGAAGGACACAGGCCTTATCACTCCTCTTATTTAATGATCCATGTCATTTTCCCCACAAACAGATTTTGTGGGCAAAGTTGGCCAGAATCTAACTTAAAATTCCTCGCCTTCTTCTGTTTGAGACTCCTGTTCCTTACCTTACATGGTTGTGCAGCGCTATTTTGCATCATTAAACAGCCTAACCCCATTCCACCACACAAGCAGCTGAATGTTACTCATAGTGAAATGTTGTCTCTATGTTAATTTTGCAAAGTGCTTGGGATCCTTCTCGAAGGAAGGAACAATAGCAATGTAAGTCATTATCGTGTATGGGAACTGAGGAAATAAACCTAAGGGGAACAAGCACCAGAAGCTGCCACACAAAATGCAGACCAATCTGAAAGCTTAAAGGGGAACAAGAAAACGGCTGTCAAAAAGCCTCTCAGGCTTGGCGTGGTGGGAGACATTGCAGCATGCAGCTAGCCCAGCAGAAGGAAATTAAATAAGACTGTCAAACTGCTGACTCAGCAGAAGACGGCACAACTCCCAGCACATTTTAGAATTCAACACAGGTCAGTAAATGCCAGGTCCTTTCACAAGGAAGGAAGGCCAAAGGATGGTGACAGAAACTCAGACACCACTGCAAGGCAAGGCAAGAGTCAGAGCCGGGTTCTAACATTACCAAAGGCAGTCTGAAAAAAATTACAGACTCGGGGAAAACACAGTTCAGGCACAGGGAAAACAAAGGATGCTGAACCTATTGTATGTTCAAATCAATGACACTGAGCGCATGCCAGAGCTCATGAGCAGCGAGAGTAACTCAAGCACAGAGTAGTTCCAGGGATAACCACAGCTTTAATGCTGAAAAACCTTTGAAAAACAGCAGAGAAGTTTACACGTAACAGTGCGGAGAAGATCACAAGGGAACAGACCGTCCTGGTCTAGTAAAGAACATCGTCAAGATGCAGTTCAGCATCAAGCCAAGTCAAGCACATACAACCAGGGTTCAAACACAAAACAAGGAGCATGTGAGAACAAGCATGGGAACACTGAACCAACACCAGAGGAGAAAAGCAAATCAAGGCAAAGACACAACAAACAAGCTATTTCTTAATGTCAGAACCATTTCATATTAGGAAAACTTTATTTCAAATTAATTCAGAAGCAAATGTGGCCAGACTTTTACTGCAGGAAAATCAAACTGCCAAAAATCTTACGAAAACAAATAGAGAAGCACAGGAGGAGGAAGAGAAAGAAAAAGGCAAAAGAAAGAAAAACATAGGGTCCTACGAATATGCAGCACTTCCCTTCTCTCAAGCCCCACGGAAGGAAAACAGAGCCTCCAGTTAATAACATTCAGATAATGTAAAAATAGAAAAAGCAAAGGATTCACAGGCCAAGCAAAGATGTCGTTGACATGAGACAGTTTCAAGCAAATGCAACTGAACAGATGAAAACACACCCTTAGGCACTGGGGGCACGTTCACTCACTGTGAGTCTCCTTCAGCTGCAGCTCTGCTAGTTCTTTCTCCAGACTCCGTTTGGTTGGCTGCTAGCTTTCTGTGCCCTCATCTCTTCATGCATTTCAAACCTTAAAGCTGCCTAAACTGCCATGCTTTCTTCAGCTGCCTTTTCATGGCACAGGAAAAGGCAGCTGAAGAAAGCAACAGGAAATAAACTTTCTCTTCCAATGGCACTGTGTGGCTCCTCAGTGCTACAGACTCCCTGAAGTGATTTCCAGTAGATGACTGGGCACAAAGCAAGGGAAAGTGAAAGTGGCTATGCTGTGCATCTATCCAGGACTGAAGGATACGTGACCTGTTCACGTCACTCCTGAGCGGAGTACAGATGAAGTAATTACTTATAAATAGTCACAGAGTCACAGAATCTTAGAATATCCTCAGTTGGAAAGGACCCACAGGGATCACTGAAGTCCAGCTTCTGGCCCTGGACAGGACCAGGATCCCAAGAATCACACCATATACCTGAGAACATTGTCCAAATACGTCTTGAACTGTGGCAGCCTTGGTGCTGTGATCACTTCCCTGGGGAGCCTGTTCCAGTGACCAAACACCCATTGGGTGAAGAACCTCTTCCTAATATATAGCTTAAACCTCCCCTGGCACAGCTTCATGCCATTTCCTTGCATCCTGTCACTGGCCACAGCGAAAAGAGATCAGTGTCTGCCTGGCCACTTGCCCTTCTGAGGAGCAGCTGCACTTGATGATCCTTGTGGGTCCCTTCCAACTCTGAATGTTCTGTGACTCTGTGAAGCTGTGAATTCTGTGAGACTGCAGTGAGGTCTCTGCTCAGTCTCCTCTTCCCCAGGCTGAACAAGCCAAGTGACCTCAGCCACTTCAGTCAGCTCACTTTTACATGGAATTTGGGGAAAAATCACTCCTGTGTTCAAACTGAAATTAGGGACAATATCGAATCATCATCCCTGGTCTGGGTTTTTTGGGGGGTTTGGGATTTTTTGAGGATGTTATAGACTCATCAGGCATGATGATAGGATGGATCCTTGATACTGTGCTGTGATAGGAATATGTAATTACTGTATCCATACCTGAAAGCTCATCTTCCCATAGCAAATCAGCTATCTCCTGCATTAAGATATGGATATTTACTTTCAACATGCTGAGATGAAACATTCCCACAATCAATGAAATGCTGGAACACAGACACGCAGCAGCATCTGATGTGCCATAAAAATCTCCAAGCTGCTGGCAAGCAGGAGGATTTCAACCAGAAGCAATGTGGCTCTGGCACTAGCACATCAGCCCTGTACTGGGAGTTTGTGCTACATTGCAAGATGTGGCCTTACTAGAGGTGTTTTGGTTCTCTGTAAAGTTAGGATTATCAGATATTAAGATAGACTGGAAAATTTCCAGCAGCATTTTTGAGCTGTTGCACCTTCTCAGCAGCACTCTCCAATCACCTTTGCTGCTTTTCCGTCTGCCCTTCGCACTCTCAATGAGGCTCCCATAAGCCTGCACAAAGCCAGTTATAATTCTCTGCTGCCTATCAAAGCCTTCACAAGAGTTAGGCAGTTGGTGTGTAGAGCCTGCTGCCTACCGTGCTGACGAATGTTGTCTGATTGTTCCCTTGTACTCCCCCGTTGGTCCATCTGTACCCATCTGCTACCTTTGTCTTGTAATTAAAGTGTAACCACTTTGGGGTAGGAGCCACCTTGTTTGTTAGTGCTCACTCAGCTCCCTGCAGAGCAGAGTCCCGGGTCCATAACTGGGTGCTGGGGACAGCAGTGATGATGTGCAAGAGGCGCACATACACTGGAAAAAGGTTACAGCGGCACTTCTCACTTGGTGGCATGAACAACTCAGCTGAGAGAGAGCTCCAGACAAGAGTTCTCATGCAGAATACAATGGGGGTGAGGGCAGTCTTCTCTTGTGGCTGGATGTTGTCATCACACGTCGTTATTAGTACACCAAGCACAATCCTCCAGGATCCTCTGTCCAAGGAGCTAGGCTGGCAACCCCAGTAAAGGTCAGATGGCTGCTATCACCCTCATCAGCTACACCAGCAGAGAAATGGTAGGAGGCATTCTAACTACAGCCTGGGCTTAATAAAGATCTCTAGATATTCCAATATCTGATTTGCATAAGAGGACAAGGTCTTTCCAAGAAGCTGTCATTGTTTCAATGTAAGAATTCCCTCCAGTAGCAAGGGAGTAGGGTCTGGTGGAGAAGAGCCAGAATATTTTTCTGCAGGCTCATGAATCATACAAATAGACTCCAAAATTCAAGCAAAGTCAGGAACTGCTTCAGCAAGAGGCAAAGAAAGCAGACAGCTCATAATGACATAACACACAGTGGTTAGGAAGAGACACCCAATATGTTCTCTTTGGTCAGAGCTAAACCAGCTTATTATTGCAGCATGCAGAAATCCAGCAAAGACACAGTTTGACCAGCATGTCTGCAAGATTTACATAGAAGGCTTTTTCAGAAAGATTGTTCTGATCATCCTCTGCTAAGGAAGGCTTTGTGTGGCACTGGAATCTGTCCTTCTCCTCAGGAATCGGTGAAAGATTAACATGGCCATAATTAGCCACAAATACATACAGTTAGATCCTGGGCAACTGTGAGAAGTCAGGCCAGATCCTGGCAGTGGATGCAGCATAGGTGCACAAATAAAGCCATCTGGTTGTCTGATTGAATCAGGGTCATAAACAGACCCATCAGATGTGACCTAGATCAGGTATCTAAGGGACACTCGCTTGGGAGTGGGATATCCATAAAATATGTATTCTTTGATGCAAGTCTGCTGTCTAATGAGAAGTAAGGCATTCAGCAAATTACGGTCTCTTAGAGACATGTCCAGAAAGAACACTTTAAAAATAAGAGGGGGAAATGCACGTACAGACTCCCATTCTAATTTCTACCATATGTGCTTGAATGCAGAACAGTCCCTCTGCCCTAAGAGAAGCCATATCCTTCTAAAAACTGGTTCTGTGGGAACAGAATCAGTCTTTTACTCTGAGTAGGTTTAAACAAACTTCTATGCCATTTATCCCCAGGGACAATGAGTCATAAATCCCCATGTACACAGCGAAATTAGCAAAACAAGACTGATCGGCAAAAACAATCCAATCTTGTCTCACTGTAAAAGGAGTTGGTGGAACAAAAAATAATTTCCTCCCTGGACACACAGGCGAGATGCCAGAACTCCACATACAGAGCAGAACCTGACCAAAGGCAGTAACTTCTACCCCATGGAGACAAGCATACATTTGCAAGGCTTGCCTAGGCGGGCACCAGACAACATGAGGAAGAAACTGTCTCAAAACATCTAGTTATCTTTCCAAAGGCAGGGGAGGGCCTTCAGAGAAAACTTAGATTTGTACAGCTGAAGTTTTCACCTCAAAACCCTTCATTCTTGTTCCTTTGCTATTTTTAAAGAGCCTTCTTTAAGGAGGCTTTTATTCTCTAGGAAAGTGAAATTTAAAAAAAAAAATCGAAGTCCTTCCTTCTGCTAAGCAATGTAATAGATAGGATAACATGATTCATATTGATTCTTCACGGAGTGGTCAGTACCACATGGACTGTTACTAAAAGCCAAGAATACTGATCGTATTTTCAGTCATCTCCCCTGTTATTTCTGCCACTGGGACATTGAAGCACACAGAGAGATGACAGTGAATGTTTCTTTTAATGCACAGTAAGAGATCAGGCCTGAAGGCTGTATCATCATCAAATGCTACAGCCTCTTCAGCGTCTCTGTGGCGTTCATCAGCTCCCCAAAGGTGCAGACTTCAGGAGGTGACAAGTGCCTCCGTAAGAGCTTTTGTTCACAGACAAGCACAATAGCCTTTACCTGCCGACTGCCTGCTCGTACAAAAGGTTCGTGGTGGAAGCTTGAAGAAATTATGTCCTCACTGGATCATGCTTGAAGTTTCTGCTGATCAGCTTGTCCATAACCCAGGTTGCCTCTCCTATGAAATAAGCTGCTTTTTGTGAGACACTCTTCAGGTTTGTCTTGCTCATCTAATCACAGAAATGTAGGCTGGCAGAGAACCACAAGAGATCACTTACTGCATCCACCAGCTCGGAGGCAGGACAAAATAGACTGAGAGCCTGCACTGTTGGATATTTTTCTCTATATACTCCAGCAAATGAACCTCTACCAGCAAATGAGCCTCACCATGTCTCACCATGCCAATAATTAGACAGCTCCCTACAAATCTAACTGAAATCTTTCTGCTTGACAATTTAGCAAGACAACTTTTTCTTTCTCCCTACTGGGGCATGAAAAGCAGGTGACTAGTATGTCCTTTTTTCAGCAATCATTTAGGTGTCCAAAAATGTATCTTGTTCTCTTTCCTCATACTTTTAGATAAAGGAAATCTTCATTTTTCATTTTTCTTTTCTAAATCCTTCTTTCCTTTCTGTATCTCTGTCCCACATCCCAGGGGAACTCTTCCCAGGCATGGATGGGCATAATGGTGCTCTGTCCCAGGCTGAAGACAGGGTCACAGAAGTTCACAAACTCATCTTATGCAGACTGTGATCGAGGTTGAACACATCTCTGGAAAATCCACGTGGCAGAGAGTAGTGGCACTGTTTTCCACCCTGCTGCATCATTAGGAAGTCCTGGAAGTCTACAGTCACCGAGGCAGTTGAGAGGATGTCACAGCAAATGGCCCCGTCCCCAGGGAGCACTAATGTGTGCAATGGTGTAAGGGTACAGGCTAGGAGCAGCCTGCCCATGAATTTGTAATCATGGTCACACCAATGGCTACAGGAAGCAGAACAGAACCTGCTGGAGTTGAAGAGTTCAAAAGTCAAGTGCTGATAATTATAGCACCAGCAGCAGGCAAACATTTTATCTGCTGAGTGGGGTGAAGGTTGATAGGGGCAGAGGATTGATACATGCAGCAAGGAAAATGCATCTTTTAACAGAAGGTTCCCATCTGTCCTCTAAGATGGCTTGTAGTGGCACCCTGACCAAAACCATCACCTGGGGCTTTGCTTGTCCAGACAGGAAGAGGAGTGAATGGGGCATGCATGGTAAGAGATGGAGGGAGCTTGTGAATCAAAGGGTCTGTGGGGTGGCACAAGAACCTGGTGTCAGGTGCCTCATGGAAAGATGCTCTGAATCCCCAGTGACACACCCAAGAGAAGAGGCTGAGCACAAACTAGCGATAGAAGTGATGCCAAACTCGCTAGTAATTAAAGTAGAGAAGGAATCTGAAAGAGGGCCCCAAAGTTCATAACATTTCTGTCACCTCCAGGTTTGCTGGGGGAAAGTGAGGAAGCAGATGGGGAGATCTGGGAGCTAATGGGACAGGACTTTTGGCAGGGAGCTAGTGGGATAGGACTCAGCAGAGAAGGAGGATGTAAGGAAGAGCTGGAGATAGCAGCACTTGCTAACTTTCACAGAGGGATCATGAACCCAGAATTGAGTCCTCATCATATGTGGGATCATAAGAGAGCAGAAAAAAAAGGCAAATTGTGAAAAAAAATACTGGGTGAAATCTCTTCCCACACAAAATATCAGAACCCACTGACACAAAACCTAGAGCAGTACTGACCCTCTGGCTCACTTTGCAAGACATCTGGCCCCCACTCATCACTGCACTGAGGCATGGTCCTTCATGGGGCATAAGAGTAGACATCCTTCACCACCTCCATCTGCATCCCTGCCCCTCTATGATAAATATAACAGGGGCATCTAGGCACCCTAAACACATCTAGGCTATCTGGCCAGTGAAGCAAAGAGCTTCACTAACCTGCTGATGAACAGGTAGTGTGGAAAGGCATGCAGTGTTCTGCCCCCAAGGAGCAGAGTACAGAGAAGTGAATGAAATTCAGCACATTTGCTTATCATGATGAACCATTACTCATGGTTAAGACAAGCAGGAGAGCCCAAGTTACTGCCCCCTTGCAGAAAGTGGATTTTCTTCTTGCTCTTTCATGACTGTCAGCCCTACAAGGCTTCAGTTTGTATGAAGCACTCTTGAGGAGATTTATCATCATCATCAGAGTCTGGGGGCAGCTGCAGCTCCTCTGGAAAATTAATTCCTGTTCTGAAATAACTGGTGAGGTTGTGAAGATATTTATTGGAAAAAAAATCAAAATCGCAAAAGATTTCACAGACCTGAAATCCTGAAACAGTTCAGTCACTGTCTGGATCTTTGCTGCTCAGAAAATGGAAGACTTCACACCTATTTTAAAACACATCTTTTTATATATACTCCATGAGACATACCCTCAAAATCCATTTGCCATCTTTCAAGAATCAAATATGCCAAGCTGTACAGAGCTGCAAGCTGTGTTACTAAATCCAGAGGAGACTAACAGAAATGATCAGAAGACCAGGAAACATGACCTACCAAGAGGGACTGAACAAATTCTTGTTTAACCTACACCAGAGGTGACTGGGAGACAACATGATAGAAGACTTCAAACCTACATGGGGACAATAAGAAGTGGTAGAGAACAAACAATTCCCTATGTCCATTAGGCAGACACGAAGTATTCATGGGCTTAAATTGCAGCCAGGGAAATCTAGGTTAGACATTAGGAAAACTTAGCAGGGTAAGGAGAAAGAAGCCATAGAAGAGATTGACTTGGGATTTCATGGGGTCTGTAGCATTGAAGGTCTCTCAGAACAGGTGAGGCAAGCATCTGTCAGGAGTAATTTCAGTCTAGTTAAACCCTCTCTTGGGGCACAGGGAGGGACTAGTTGACCTCTTGATGTTCCTTCCAGGCATAGCATCTGATTATAGATGTGTGTATTTAAAGACTGAGCTACAGTGAATGCAACTGGACCAAATCAGTGTTTCCCACTCAGCCTCTCATCTCATGTCTCCTACTGCCTGTTTGCCGAAAAGTTCCCAGGATGAAGCACCTTGCTCTTTACATAAAATTAGTGAGAATTTGGATAATGTTCCAAAGCACTACAAAGGTATTGGAATTATGGGCTAAAAATATATTAATAATTTCTTGTATTGTGGCATTGCCTGGAAGCTGCTGTTAAGGGCCAACAGTTTGTGTTGCTTGATTCTTTGCAAACATGGAACAAAACTATGATCATTGTTGCAAAGATCTCTGCTTCACATTTTTATTTTTATGTTTGAATTTCTGCTGAATGGAAAAAAAAAATTAAGAAAAAGAGCATGAGGTTCCAGGCATGAAAGGTTGTATCTGTGATCAGAACACGCTGGAGATTACTTCAGTGTCTTCCAGAAAGAGCCTGCCAGCATAAAATTCAACCAGTTCAGAGTTTTATTATAATAATCTGATCCTCTCTGAGGAAGACACCCATTTCAAGATAAAACATTTGTGCCCAGGAAGCACTATGCGTTTTTCTTACCACTAATACCACAGCTCATCATAGCCTCATTTCAGTCCAGTCCCAGCTCCTATGAAGTTAAGGACTGTTTTGGTTTAATGGATGCCAAGTAGTCCTCACAGACAGCAGGGCTCAAGAAGGTCACAGATCTAACCCAACACTCTTGATAACCCTTCTACTAATTGTCTGGTTCAACTGAGAGACCACAAATTCACTCCCAGAGAGTGAACAACCCTTCTTACCACTGACAGAAGCCACCAAGCCTTCACTGAGGGTGTGACACGTGAAGCATGTGACAGGCAAGATAAAAACAGGACTGTATTTAGCTGTGCCTCCCCAGAGACTGCAAAGCATTCTAGCAACAGATTCCCACAGCCAGGCCTGCTAATAACCCCTAGGAGGATTCAAGCTGCTGCTGCTTCATTTTCCTTCTCTGATGATGGAATTTTCCCCCATGAGAACAAATGTGGTGCCAGCTAGGAACAAATCCTCCTGGACTTTTGCTGGTAAGCTTAAATGAAGTTGAGTGACAGACCGAGCCTGATGTGAGCTCTCTACAGCCTGAGCTTTGCATGTGCACAATCTGTGCAGTTTCTGGACAGCCTGCATTCAGCTATGGCCAAGAGCTGCCCACACATGCTATGCCATGCCCTTTGTTTCCTCACACTCCTGGCCCACTGAGACCTCTTCTGTCTGTCCCAGAACACACACCCTCATCTGGTCTGAACAGTGCCAAGACCAGGAGGTAGACAGGTCATCCTGGAAACCAGGCACAAGCTGAGGGCTTTCACCTTCTTGGCAAATTCCTGCAAGTACTGGGAGACCCCAGTGACTGCCAGGCACCAATGTGATTCTTCTTGTCTCATTCACTTAGCACTTCTCCTGACAGCTCCCCATTTCATTCTCATTTCCCCATTAATTTCTTCCTCACTTTCACCAAGCAAGTCACTTGCAAGTCCATACAGAGAACAAGCAGGCAAGGAGAAAAAGTTTTTTGTGCACAGTGGGACAAAAGGGCATTTTTCTAAGCCAAACGCATGATTATATACAGACCTGCTTCATATCTATCGAGCATTCTGATGAATTCTCCTTCCTTTGCTCTTTTCTCACACCCAAAACTTTTTTTATATCTGTGTTTCTTAGCCCTTAAACTACCCCCTCTGCTTCAACAGAAACCGTTTGGGAATACTTGTTCAGAACCTGGACCACTGACATCTACGTGGGAGGTGAAATGAACCAAAACTTCCCACTAACTCAGAAATTCACACCATTTCTAAAATGGTGCTTTGGGTTACATGCAAATTATTCCCAAATATGCAAATCTGGATCTTTGAACAACTCAATATGATCTCACGTTCACCATCCCACTTAATGCACCATCCCACTGCAAGGGACACTGGTCAGATACATCGAGCACAGTTAATACTGGCATAAATTACTAAGTGTGGCTGTAGCTCAATCGCAGTCACTTAATGTACAGAACTTCACTGCCACCAAACCATACAGAGAAATATTTTCTGTCTCAGCCATTGAAACTCATGGCACAGAGGAGGTATCTTCTCTGAAAGGCTGGAAAACCTACATTCAGAGATAACAGAAAGGAAGCTGATGAATTTTTTATGCACGCTAATGGAAGACTGTAATGGCATCCTGCATGGAGAAGACAGCAGCCTGGGCAGTGGAGATACCAGTGGTCCAGGATACAAGAAGCAGATTGACAGCCCTTGATAAGAAGTACAGAAAGGTGGGGAGGATTATTTGCCTGGAGCCTTCCCCCTTCTTCTTCTCTGACACAGATGGAGAATAATCAAACATATCCTACCCTCTCCCACTTCCTCTCCTTGGTCAAAAGGATGATGACCAGCTTGGGATGCATCTGGTATCCGTCCTCACTGAACGACAAATTCCTGCCTTCAAAGGTGACATTGATCAGGTACCTGTGGGAGAGAGAAGAGAGAAAGGAGAACATTAGTGCTTGGAAACCAAATCCAAAAGGAGACCCTGCCTCCCCTCTTCAGCTCACATCAGGAGGGTAGAAGCCCAGTGTAAAACAATGGAAAATCTTAGAGGAAGGGAGTTAGAAAAACAGGACAATTAGTCCAGAAATCGGGACAATCAGGCAAGGCAGGGCAATTGGCCCCATTTTGTGACTGGGATAGGGAACTGATGTACTGTGTTGGCTCTCAATGAATTCCTAAAAACATATCTAAAAGTCACACACACATGTATGCCCACAGTCCCTGGTTTTCCCTTGCCTCAAAGGGCAGAGGGATCCTTAGCAATCAGCTGTGCAAACACACTGCACAGCCTACACTTCACTCACTCTCCAAAGGGGATTTTGCACGCCACTTGAGGACAGCGATGGGCGACAGGTGAAGCAGTGGGGACAGCCTCCCCCCAGCCCAAATACCGAGGCAATGACTCGGGAAGCAGTGGAGACCAGAGGAAGGAGCAGCACACCTGCAAGAAGCTCCATCCCTATCAGAGCCAGCACACCTCATGGGGCCCAGAGGGATCCTGTGAAGGAGCTTAGGAATAGGGATAAGGATGTTGAAAGAGCCCAGTGAAAGTCTTTTTTCCTAGGGACAGAGTCCAGCCTTACACCCAGTAAAATCAAGCTAAAGGGTGATCAGCCCTGCAGCCAACATCAGCAATTCTCTCTGTCTGGAAAGGCCCCATCACTCCTGCAGAAGGCACTCCCTGTTGGGGCATTTCATGTCAGCTGTACAAATGGACAGTTAAACAGTCCAGGCTTCAATCTCATTTATCCTAAAGCCTCCTTACCCAGCTCTGGCAATAGGGAAGGCCTTTAAGTGGACTGAGATTACAGCTACACTCATTTCAAGGCCTTGCTGCACATTGAGAGCATGTTAAAGGGGTGTTGCTGTAAATAAGAATCAGGTCTACTGTTTTCTTAACTGTCAGACCATCTAGAAATACACTGTAGGGAAGAGGAGGTAAATACACATTTCACAGTTCAGTGGTTTATATGACATCACCATGGCACTCTGACAGTTTACCCTGTTCATGTATTTCACTTCAATTCACAATCCTGTTGCATGAAGTAGATTTTACCTTTGTAAATCTGCTCTGGCACCAGTAGCATCACATCGCCGTGAGAGGCAGAGGTGACCAAGCTGCCTGCAGGGCTGGCCCCTGGACTCTGCACTCCCCTACTTTGCACAGTTCTATAAATTACAAGAGCAACATTTCTATTACAGACACGAGAGGTTTTCTATTCTATTACACCATGACATCAGGAAACATTTCCTAATATTCAGCTTCAATTTGTCCCTTATGAACTCAATTTGAACCAATTTCAAGAAAATAAATAAGAGGGGAAAAAAACCTCTTCTTTCAGTGGGTTCATGCTTTCCTACGATCTGCACACAGGGACCTCCCTGCGAATCTAACGAAATCAGTGTATCAGGGAAACTTCTTCAAACAAATGAAAAAGGCAGGGTGTGTTTTTTTTTTAATTTTAGTTTCTTCCTTTTTCAAACTTTTTTGTTTTAACTCCATTAATCAACCAAACTCATCTATTCACTCCCCATTGCCAAGTGCAATCAGCAATTATGTTTATTTCTAAAGGAAATTCCACACTTGCTCCATGTTATGACCTTCAAGGGACGTGTTCAGCATTGGAAACATGGCCATAAGGGAGCCCAGCATGAAACATCTGCAACAGGACAATTTTCAAAGGCAGACTATGGGTTATTTTCCAAAAACCAAAGCCATTTGGAACACAAACATTGAGTGAACCCCAAAACATCCTCCACCTGGAAAATCTTAGCCATAAGATAAGATTTATGCTTAAAACATAAAACATTCCATGTCAGGACCACACATGCTCTTTTTCTGGCTTTTTTTTTCTCCCCCAGCTGTGTGAATTGTTCTGGTACTCAGGAATGCCAGGCACGGATCATTGCCAGGTATGTGCACCCTACAAGACCTAATTAATGCTCTGGTGGTGGTGGGAGGGATCTTCCAGTGGACCCAGACTACAACTTCATGACTTCTCTGCACTGGCCACCAGAGTAAAGACAGAGAAAGGCTGCAAGAAGATGAGGATGCCATTAGCCTGAGTTGGGAGTTGCAGCTTTATATGTCAGTAATTAGTAAGCAATGCCAACATCTAATTAAACAAACACCAATATTAAACCGTTCTCAGCCCTCTTTCTTCTTACACCCAAGAACGATTCCACTACAGGAATCTCCCTAGCACAGCTTGACAAGAAGAGTTCACAGAAATCAGCAACAGATATGAGACAAGAGGGTGTCATTTATGCTCATTTTCACTGGAAAGATTAGAACCTCTAATAATAATCAAGGCGGGATCATCAACAACTTCAATCCTTGGAGCTGCCTTGAGATTTACACTTAAAGCAGCACTAAAATCCCTTGCTTCACACCTTAATGACTGAAATTAGTCTCCAAATTTGGCAATATAACTCTTCAGAATGTTGTCTCTCCAACCCATTAGCAATATGTTTACAAAAGTTTGCAGGAGAAGTGCAGAAGAAGTGGCATCCCCCCCCAACTTTCCCTGCTCTCCTGTACCTATGCTTCCAGCTAAGGCAGGCATGCAGGGCGAGAGCAGCTCGCAGGGAGCTGCAGGGCTTGCCTGGCTGCACTGAGCCTGTGTGACAAAGCATCAGGGCTTGAAGGACTCCCAGGCAGGCCGAGTCAGCAGCATGCTGCAAGGCAGCCACACTCGAGTGGCTTTGCCCTCCACCATCACTGCAGCAGCAGTCCCCCCCTGGGCAGCACTGCTGCTCTGCTACACCAGCACCACTGCTGCCTGCTCTGGCCAGGGGCATCTGGTTCCTCCCTGCAGCCTACACACACTCCAGTCCCTAAGCAGGCAGGCAGGGGGCTGAGAGCCTCCCTGACATGTCTGAACTGAGCCACCAGATGTAACGGGGGCACAACATGAGGGCAAGCAGGTTGTGCATGCAGGGGACATAAACCAGGAGGAAACCGTGCCTGTAAAAATTTTAATCCCTGCAGGTTTGGCACACACACACCAAGAAAGAGAAAGGGGGCACGGTGGGGGCTGACACATGCAATTTAATTTAATTTGCTAGAACCACCTTTCAGCAAAGGATTTTGCTTATGTGGCAGCTTCTAGAACTACTTGATGCAAGCAGAGAAGGGTTGAGCCCTTTGCCAGCCCAGCGGCAATGCAGCGGATGCAATGCCCAGACTCAGATGGGTGAGAGCAAAACATCCTCAGCCTGTGGAAACAGGCTGACCCCGTGAGCCCTGTGGTATGGAAAGCAGGCAGGAGCAAAGGGACATGCCCTTGGGCACAAAGCAAATTAAACCCAGGGGGACCTAAGCCCCATGCTGGGCTCTGAGGTAACATCACCCATCCTGGACATAAATCTGTCAGCCCTGCAAGTTAAAGGAGAGTGTTTTAAAGCATAGCTAATAGAGCATTAAAACCACATCAGATGGCCAATTTAGGACCAGCAGAGAGATGATGGCATTTTAAATGGTTTCAGCCATGATGGAGAAAGCCTGGAGAGGCAGATGGTGGGCACAGGGGGCTTGAGGGAACACAGAAAGGGTGCTAACCATATTTTTTCTGCCCCAGAGACAGGTGTGAAGGAGACACAGTTAAAATCAGCACTTGCCTCTCCTACTTCTGCCTCCAGTGTCTTGCCTGGAATCAGCTCCTCCTAAGCCTGCTGACTGGAGGGGCAAATTTGGACATTGCATCGGTTCACTGTCACATTCCCTGCCTCACACGTGTGCAGCACACACAAACACACACCCTCCCCTGCGTCCTGTCAGTGCTGGTTATGCTTCAGTGAGACAAGCAGTCTGTCTGAAATGGCGTGATTATCCTTCCATCGATCGCTTCCCTGAATAAGACAGACCATATAAATAAAACAGCCTCTCCACAGTCAGCACTGGGGAGTCATCTCTGCAGCCCAGCACACGAGGGAAAAACAAGGTGTAGGTGGAGGGTGGGGAAGGAAAATCTGTGGGATACCTTTTACCTTTGCAGGGTAAAAGGCAGGTGGAATGTGATGCAGGATAAAGGGATAGGGATGCACACTACCATCATCCTGTCTGGAATCTCACTGTAATGGGGGAAACACTGAGGCCAATCATAACAGCAGTGAGATGAAAGCAGTGAAAGGCCTTTACTCCACAGAATCTGCATGGTGAAATAGCCTTTTTTTCCCCCTAGAGACAGTGTTAAAAATTCACTAGTCTGAGGTATTAGGGAACAGACCCACTTCACGACCAGGAAGGAGCAAAAAAGCAAAAGCATGTTACTGCATTTTAGTAGAAGTGCCCACTGCTCCAAACCACATTCCCTCTCTCAGCACCAGCAAGACCAACCTAGCCTTGCCTGATGCAAACAACCAGGGCAGAGAACATCAATCCAGCCCTGCAGCAGGGTCCTGCCCATCCCTCATGCCTGCCCCTGAACAAGGATGGACAGACAAAAAGATAGGCAGACCCAAAGGACAGGGGAAAGGGAGTCTAGGACCGGTATATTGATCTACAAATGGGAATTCTCACCTTCAAGGGGCAAGTGATTGACAGATAAAAGACTTAACCAGCACTAACTATGCTGTTAATGCCTTCATCAGAGTGACTGAAGTAATGTTGACTTTTTTAATGAGAAAACTACAACTGATCCCTTTCACTTCTGATTTACACCTCCATTCTCCAAACCGATGGAAGGCTTAAAATAATACAGATATTATTTCTCTATACCATTGTTCAAAATTTCCGGGGCTGACTGTGCCTCAGAGCACAGCCAACTCAGACACCAGAGCCATCCAGACCCGGCTGTGCATGGATGAGTTCTCCTGAGGTAAGACAGGCTCCACAGGATATCAAACCCAATTGTTCACCCCAAAAAAAGGCAAAAACAGGCTTTGCCTGGGCCTTTGATCAAATTTCACCATGGAATCTGTTCTGAAAATCCTGATCCTGGCTGAGCCTTTCAGAGGTTCTCTCATTGCTCACTGCCCTGCACTGTCCCTCACACAGCTGCGCTGTCAGTGGCTCACAGAGCTGTGAAAGGTGGGCACATCTGGCTGTATCTGTGTAACATCTGTCTGGTGTCAGGTACAATTTACAGCAAAAGGATTCCATGCAAAGGGCATGAGTGCAGCTGATTTTATGTAACAAGAGGCTATTATGAAGAACAAAACCAAAACAAATTAGAAAAAAAAACCAGAAGCAACCATTGATTAGGAAAATTAAATCTTAAGGGAATGATATTTCACTCTTCTGTATTTATTTCTTTCTCTTTCACTGTCAGTGGTACCACTGAATATGGGGAGATGCACTGTAAGAAAGAAAGAGTAGAAAAGAATGCTACCAAATTCCAAATTGTACAGGCATCCTGCACCAGAAGATCTGCCCAGACTACAACCTAAATTACTTCTGGGAATCAGTCTGACCAGTAGCCTTAGGGAAATGCCTAGAGCTCAAGATTGTTTTCATTAAACAAAAAGATTCAGAGATCATCTAGATTAGGAAATATGCCTCAGGCTAAAAGATAACAGAGATGTAAGAGATTAATTTGGTTTGTCTCTGCTGTCCACACCTTTTTAGAAGACAAGAGGGCAGCTACTGGGCTGCAATAAATCAATGATATTCATCTGACATCAATGGAGTGATACTGGTCAATCCACTGAGACTGGCCCCTCACCTCTAGGAAGATTAATTTTTTTGGTGTTTGATCCTGACCTCTGAAATAACCATTTCTGGTGGAAGACAAATTTCTACTGAACTATCCTTTCTCCAACATTTTTAGCAAAATTGCTTTGAAAACAATGTGTATGTGTGCCGAGACTTCCAAGTGAAAGCTCCTATGTACAGTGGAAGGATGAATCTTCTACATCAATCCCTCTCTTAATCTAAAAAAAAAAAATTGTGCTTCCACTTTGTTTCCCATTTCCTCTATTTATCTACCACAAATTTGTCATTTCACAAAGACTCTGAGATGACAGCTCCTGGGGACTGAGAATATATCTATCCTTGGAGGATGCAGGGAGCCACAGCAATGGCAGGGCTGCTTTCCTACACGCTTTGCTTGATCCTAATGAGACGGGACCATTCCTGAGAACGAGAAGCAAAGCTCACTTTCCACAGCATGTGCAGCCCCCAGCCTCCCTCCTGAGAACGTAAGGGGAAACTCATCATTGCCCCACAGGGCTCTCTGCCTCACAGACAGGTATCCATCGGGAAGCAGACAGGGCAGGGGAGTCACTGATTTACCCCTCCAAAGGGAACACGGGTTCCAACCTGGGGCTCACAGGACAGCAATGACACCTGGGTGGAAGGCTGCTGGTGTGAGCTTCAGAGTTTTCACAATACATTTTTCCTCTGCCTACATACAGTCATCCAGGACCCAATCTCCCATTTGTTTATCATCCTATGCAGTCACTAATGGGGAAAGAGGGGCCATTCAGGCCTAGTGGCATTTCTCACTCCCTCTGCCAGGGTGCTGATGACAGTCCCAAAGCCAGACTGCTTGTGACTTGTAGGATAAAGTCACACACAATATACAATATGATGAGGTAACCTGTTCATGGGAAGAAGAGCAAGATAAATCTTGATTTTGCCCTGTGTGCTATGCTGGTCACAGCAAAATCTTGAAATTTCAACTAAAACCAGTTTTTTATCACAGGCATCCTGACTAACTTTTTTTCACAAATTCCAGGGCCGTGAAAAATTACCTGGCAAAACCAGTTTTTAAATGGGATAAGAATGTGGCCACAATATTTTCTCATGAAGAGGTCAACATTTTGTTAGAAAGAAAAAGAAACATAAGATCTGAAAACTGTAGTAATTTTGGACAGAAGATGAAGTTTCCGGTATCATCATGCTCCCACACAGTCTGGTCTGTTGTGTGACACCTTCCACCCTTTCTTCTGTGGAAAAGAGTCACAGTTAAAATGCATCTGTGATGTGCCACGTGGAAAGAATCCTACAAGGAACAGCATCACCTCAACAGGAGAAGGAATATCACTGAATATTTAGTTCAAGTTTTGTGAAGGAGAAATAGGAATACAAAATTCCCATGCTCCTAATCACAAGAGACAGCATATAGGATTTCCATGTCAAAATATTCGCTTTTAAACCCCAAATACTTGATTTACAAATTCTGATTTCTTCTAAATTTATCTATTTTTTTGTCCTTTTTTTTCCCCTGAGAAAACAACACAGTCCTAAGTAGCTAGGGAATATACCTCTACATCTTCTGGCCCCACTGGAAATGCAACAGAAATAAGGAAAAGTGTTCTAAGGGAACACTAAGAGCATAGTCTGTTAAAGCTGGAACTATCTATAAATGTCATAGGATATCAGCCTATTCTCAGAAAGGTTTTTTTAGCCAGAAAAGCTTTGATAAAAACAAATATACTTCTGAACTGACTCACCAAACCTTTAAGTAACAGAAAATAGCTAATAGAAAATTAGCTTTAAGGTCAAAATTGTTACAGTCACTGCATAAAATAAAAACTAAATGTTCAGTCCAAAATTGGATCAAGCTGGAAAGCTTTACAGAGTTATTAAATTCCTGCCAATTACTTTTTTAAAGTATTATTTTTTTATTGCTACACCTTTACATCCTTCCTTATTCATTAGGTACAGATAACATATCACTTTTCTCCAAAGCTAAAATAGCTTTCAAGGTATTTCTTTCATATGAAAGGACTAAAAATCAGCTTACATGGGGCGGTAAAAGCATGGAAAATTACATTTGTCAGAACAGCCGACAATGGGTCATAATTATGTCTTGGCACCAACAACGGGTCACTGATGAAAGCCATACCACTAGAATAAAGCAAATACTGAAAGGTTAGGAGATGTCCTGTTTATCTGTCTTAAGGCATAGTCATACAATCATTGATAGGAGAAGCAGTCACAGAACAGAAGTCAAATGAGGCTCTTCAGTGATTTTTCACCCAGGATGATGTCTTTCAAGCTCTGTCAATTTGAAGAGCTGTAAAAAAATATTCCAGTTGAACTATTGTCCCTATGCAGTGAATTTAATCCTGCTGACATCAGCCTTACTTTTCTTAATAATTTTTGTACATCCCTTTGGAATCTCACACGGCTGTGGACCACGACTTAAAAACTCTGGCCGAGCAGCTGTGCAAGTCAAGGACCTCTTTGGTCTCCTGAAGGTGGCTGGCATGCTGGTGTGCAGCCAGCCATCAGGGCATCCCGCTATTTACCCAGAGCTCATTCCAGTTTCTGTCCTGGGAGTCAAGACCAGCAAACAGGTGAACATGTCAGCTTTCCTATAGAGCTTTCAGAACATTTTTGCTTGTGGAAAACCACCCAAATCTGACAGAAAGGTCCATCTCACTGACAGAAGCCAGGCAAGGCTAAACCAGCTGGAGACTAAAATAAATCCTTTTATTATATTCTCAGAAAAAGCAAACTAGCTCAGCTTTTTTGACCCAAGGAGAAACCACTAGTGATTTTGGGGTTATTCAAGTTTATCAAGTGTTGGAGGCATTCGCACATTTGTAAGGGGCAATGAATTCACAGTGTTGGCAGGAGCAGAGTCACGCCTGCAAGGAGGCTCGCTCCAAAAAGTGTGACTGGATTTTCTTGGGTCTGTAGCAGTTTGGCCAAGCTGGCACCCTATCACTTTCTTCCCTACAACATTTCCAAGGGGAAATCGATTCAAAAAATAAACAAATAATCACTCCTGTCTGTAACTAGGAAGGGAGGGTCTGGAGGTTGCTCTTCCTTCACCAGAGGAGCCATTCTCCCTCTGCTGCTGTTCCCTCTCCTTTCTCCCTCTTTCTCTCCCTCTGTGGGTTGATGTTTCCATGGAAACGTGTTCTTTACTGCCGCTGAAATTACATTGCATTTAAAGCATTAACCCTTCCTTGGGCTGAGGAAAGTCTCAGAACTATAAGCGTTCATTTTTTTCATTTTCCCTGTTTCCTTTAAGCTTTCCTGTGACTTTTTTCCTCTGTATCATTAGGTAAACCTCTTTCTTTCAAGAAGGCCTCCCAGCTAGCATTTGTGTGACAAGGGGCACAGGATACATCACCAGTGGGGTAGTGTCTAAATTAAGATTTCTTCATTCCCTTTTTTATTCTACATGAAAGCCTTAACGCATTTCTATCCACACTGCACGCAAAGAAGGAAAATGCTGCAGTAGCAAATCAAATAAAATGAAAGTAAGACAGAAGGAGAAGCAAGAAAGCCACAAGCTGGCACATGTGAAGAACACAGCTTTGGCTAATACCAGAGCTCAAACCCTTGTAGTCACGCACTGATCAGCATCTTCTTCATTACAAAGTGCCATAATCACAGACCTCACCACTCCTCCTCGAGCCTGCCTCCTCTTCCTCTTCACAATCCTGTCTGTAATTAGTCATCCTTGTCCTCACTTGTAGTTAGCAATCCAACAACGCTTGGTGCAATTAGTAGCCTCCTCACCATCAGCCCTTTCCTTGTGTGGCTGCTTCTCCACCCAATCTGCCATGTCTGCCATGCTTCCCTTTGGCTCTCTGCTGGAATCCACCACTTCCATCAGCACTTCCAACACAGACACTGCTGTTACACTGCTGCCTTCACTGCAGCCAGCTCAACTGCACAGCTGGTACTTTCTCTGCCCTGACTGTGACAACAAGGCCCTAAAAGTCAACATGTCCTCACTTGGGTGCTCCCTGGACCCCAGGTCCAAAATTACCCTGCAAATCCTCAGCCCCCAGCCTTTGCTTATACCCACCCCAGTCACAACAATAACACCTCTGTGCTCTTCTTTCACTGACATCATTCCTTTTTCAAACACTGGGAAAATAGAAAAGAGAGATAAATACCAAGAAGTTCCTTCCAGTTTTTCACATGGTTTCCTACACTCCAACATGCTTCCTTTCTGTCCCAAAGTCCCATGTCCTGACAGCTTGCAAACTGCTCCTGTTAATTCCACCTGTATAGCTACAGAGTCCATATTCCCTTGCACCATCTATTTTGGGTTTCCCAACACACACTTCAAGCCTATCTCACCATTCTCAACTCTTGCCCCAAAAGCCAGGGTGTGAAGAATCCTGCTTTGAGCTGGGTGCATATGTAGTGCCGTGAGGATGGATCAGTGTGGGAGGAAGATGCTATTCTGAAATGAATGATAAATATGGATAATAAACCCAACCTAAGTCTTTTATGCCTGTCTCTAGTGGGTTCCCAATATGGGAGATAGAAATATCATGGGTACATTTTGAACACGGCTGGGAACACTGCCAAAGTCCTACTCAGAGTTCACACATTTACATCATTTATATCATATCCGACTTGTGCCTTGTATTATTAACTTTGGAGAGTGTTTTGTGATGTAGTTTGTAGGCCAGGCTCTGTTAAATCAACTTACATGCTTCTCTCTCTCTTCCTTTTGGTAAAAGAGAGAGAGAGATCCGGGGCTACGCAAGGTCTTGCTAAGCACAAGGAGGGTGACTGGTTTGCTGATATTCTCTACATTCTCATATAGTGTTCTGGAAAATCTTTTGGGATTCCTCCCTGAGGTCTGACAGGTGCAAAAAGAAGGGAAATACTGCATTCTGGTCAATAATTCAACTCCTAGGTCAGATTGGTAGTGGTTGAGTAATTTTTATAATTGCTGCTAAGTGTTCAGAAGCCTCTGTTAAACACAGAGATGGGGTCCACCTGATAGGTGCCCAACACGCTGCTGCAACTTCTCAGGCTTCCTCCTCAGCAGTGTTGGAGAACAGGTTGAAAATGGAAGTAGACAAACAACTTAGGACATGGAACTGAAGAAATTATGTCTGTCTAGAACAGAGTAAAGGCATATTGCCAAGGAATAAGGTAGAGTTCTGCTGACAGATCAGGCTTTTTGCAAGCATCGCTGAGAGATCAGGCTTTTTGCTTTCTGTGTGGCAGTTGGAAATCCATCACCTTCCAGGATTAATCCAAAAAAAGAAGAGGCTCTAACATGACCTAGCACTATGACTTTATGGTTCTGTAAACCAATAGTTTTTCTAACAGTCTGAAAAGACTCAATGTTACACTCCACACTCCACATGTCCAGGCCAGATTCCGTGACTACTTCAGCATCTGAGGTGAGCAGCTAGTGACTCACATACCTGGTACACACAGACAATGGGGAGAGGTAACCATGCTGAGTAGATAAGGAGACTGCAGCAGACCACCTGAACCTAGTCATATATATAAAAATGAAACAGAGTATGCGTCCTCAGTGTTATTGCGTCCTGAAGCAAGAAAAGAGTCAACTTCAGCCCATGTTGCTTCATCTCCAGTGAAATAAATGTGCCATTTTATTCTAGAGTTGCATTTGATCTTGAATTACTTCTCTGCTTCTTCTCTGAGAAAAGGTCACTTTAAAGAAGCCTCAGGCATGATGCTAACATTGCATCCAATAAAAGACTCTCAGGAGGTCTGAAATAAGTACAAGGTCCAAATTTGGGATATATTATCTGAACCTTATTCCATCTCCCTCCTGAAAGTCAGAGTAGGAAATCTGACAAGAATATTTCTTTGCTCAAGAGACTTACAGGACTCCTTGGTCCTAGAAATACAGTGAAAACAGTTTTCCAGCAAGCATCTCAGCATTCCAGGCCACAGTGTCCACGGTGGGAAATCTGAACACAGAAACAAGTGTCCCAGGAGTGAGACCAGAACATTTCCATGGAAAGTACATCAGAGGGTCAAGCTCCACATCTATTACCATACCACAGCTCCCTCCAGTTCAACCAGCTCTCAGAAATTTAACTATTTTCACCTTTAACTGGTACTGAAGCTAACAAACTAAAATATAACCTAGAAATCTCATCCACAAGTCCTGATAGATATGGACATTCCCTGAAAGCTTGGAAATTAGCCTGAGTACCAGGTGGAATGGAATAATGTGGGCTCTAGTTCTGGTCTCATTCAGTACCTTCGGCTGCATCATTCCCACAGCTCTTGCTATGCACATATTGTGGCAGTGCATGAGCTGTCTGCACCCTCCTCTATTGGCAGCAATCACCAAAACCACTTCAGAAAAAGCAGCCTCAAGAGGAGGCACCTTTCAGAAATCTCTCACTCCTCCTTTTTCTCCAACATGTCTTGGGTGCTTATACATCATTGATTCAGATGCCAAATGACACGGTCCCTTCACAAAAACTGATCATAAACTCCAATGTCACGTAAGCACTTCCCAAGGCCATAACCCTGATGGGGGGCCCATTAGCTGGAGCTCCCATGCAGAGCTTCATATCACCCTCCCTCCAGGAGGACCTCCAATTCCAAGATAAAGACCTCCCTCTTGCCAAGGCACAAGGTTTCAAAGAGGCAGATACAGCTTTCCCTACCCACACATTAAACTGAAAAGCAAACTTTTAACATGAAAAAAAAAACCAAACCAAAAACCAAACCCCAATGGGTGTGGGGGGATCTGAAATTCTTTGTAGATTATGACTTTTCCATGGCAACAGGCTTGAGAAACAGGAGGGCTGGGGAGGGGGGGTGAGGAGAGGGAGGGAATGGGAGGCAGAGTGCTGAGGAGGGAGCAAGCAGCACTGGTACATTGCCATGGAAACCCTCTTCCATCGGCAGCCAACTGCCAAAGTCAGTCAGGATCCTAGAAATGGACTTGGAGTGGGGCCTGGGAGGTGCTGGGGAAGTCACCTTGCCATCCCAGAGGCTATCTCAACCCCAAGAACCCCAGTCCCACTCCTCTCCCCCTTTCCCAACTGCCTTGACACTGCTCCTGCCCTTGCCTCCACCAGACAGAGTCAAATTTGGCCCAGCTGAAGAGTGGGAGGAAATACCAGTCAGCAAACTAAACAACGAGAGCGGGCGGAAAGCAGCGAGGCAAAGAAGGATAATTTTTCTGATAGCCCTTGGTTTTCTTTCCACCTTTCTGGATCGATTTGGACCACGCAGATGTATTTGTTTTCACACCCCAGATGGCTGTAGAAAGAGGATGTCACTCCTAATCACTGAAATCGAGATGGAAATGTTACTTCCCTGCAAACTTAGCTACCAAGGAAAGAAGCAGAGTTATTGTTGTTGTTGGGTTCACATTTGCACAAGGCCAGGTCCCCTTCAACTGTGTCTATCCCACCCAGTATAGCACATGTCCTAACCTACATGACAGATGTCACAATATTGTGGCCAAGCCAAAATTAGAGGAGATTCTGTTAATGGAAATGAAGTACACGGTGAAAATAAGTTAATTCTGCCTTCTAACCCGCATCTGCCACACTTGGAGGGCAGGCAACTCAGTGAAATGAGCAACCATTCACACCCTTTTGCACACTGCATTTCATCAGACGCCTTTTGGTGCTGTAAGAAATGGTCAAAGACAGAGTTTGGAGAAAGAACTTTCAAAGGGCTGGCAAATTCTAGGAACCCTTGCTAGTATTTATAGTTGCACCCCTAGCATGGAAAGGGATGGATGAGTCGTTTCAGGCTGCAGACGGCTGCAGACGGCAGGAAGGAATTGACTCCTACTCCAACCACACAACTGGCTAAGCAAATTGTGGAGGAAGATTCCCTTCTCCTGAAGCATCTGTTATCACCCATCTGATTGCACAATGAATCAGTAGTATGAGGACAGGCTGCTGTGAGGGTGGGGGAAGAGGGAAAGAGAGATTGCAAATCAGGCAGTTATAAAGCAAGGAGATGCCAGTTCCCACCTCATCACAGAAAAGGACATGGACCAAACAGAAAGGGCCTGGCTTGTATGTTTTTAAGTTATGTGTTTGGATTACTACTGACAGTATAGCACCAATGAAGCAGCTTAACTTTTATTGCAACAGCAGCTTGGTCTTCCCACATATATTTCAGAGCTGGGGATCCCGAAGTTCTCCGTGCTCTGATCATTTATCTCTCTAAATTATCTGTACTGATGAAATAAAGCAACCAGCCTGCAGACAATGCTCAAATAGAAGAAAAAAAAATCCTTGCCCCTGCGCTCTGAGCCCAATCTCAGCTGGACCACCAAGTGATTCATCTGCATTGCTCTGCTTATTACTGAGATTGAAGCCCAAGCCCAGGCCTCCAGACCACCTCTAAGATTATCTAATCAAATTATATGGGACAAAGAAAATAAGCATGGACAGTGGCAGAATTTTTCTCAACTTTCTTGACGAGGGAAGAACAGCTGACTGAATTTTCTGAGCTTCATAACCTCCTATGTGTCTGATGCAAATATACCACAATAATGCCTTCATAATCTCAGCATCAGGATGAAAAATAGTGAAAAATCACTAAAGGGTCAAACTCTTACATCAACTGTTCTTGGAACCTAAAACCAGTCAACATTTTGGAGGAAGAGAAAGGAAATTATAAAAATGCCCTGTTATGGGCTTAAGCAGTAAACAAGTCAATGCAGAAAAGAGTCAGCATGGGATTAGTGTTTTCACATGGACTTTGATTGTGAAACAACCAATAAATCAAATCCAAATCAGTGCTGATTTTCAGATCTGACAAGAAGCTCAACATGACCTGGCAATGTGCATTTCCAGCACAGAAAGCCAGCCGTATCCAGGGCTACATCAAAGGCAGTGTGGCCAGAAGGGTGAGGGAGTTGATTCTCCCCCTTTGCTCTGCTTTGGTGAGACCCCACCTTCAGTGCTGCATCCAGCTCTGGGGTTCCTAGCACAAGGAGGGATAGTTCAAGGCCAGGCTGGATAGGGCTTTGAGAACCTGGTCTAATGGAAGGTGTCCCTGCTCAGAGCAGATGGGTGAGGAGTAGATATTTTTTTTAATCCCTTTCAATACAAACCATTCTATGATTCTATGGTCTGTATTGAGAAGTCCCTGCCAAGTCTGTTCTTTTGGGACCAATTTCAAGCAGGTGACCTCACAAAGAGAATTTCTTTTTGGGCTGGGCCCCTTCGAAATCTTGAAGTAAGGTGTTGGGAATCATTCTATAGGCCAATATAGGGGATGCTATTGGGGAAAGGTAGCAGGCCCAGATGAGTCCAAGCTTGGGTCAGTTTTGCGAGATGTGGTCTGATTTGGAGCCTGGACCAAGTACTGTGCCCTAAGGGCAGGAGAAAGGCATGGGGGCTCCCACTAGACAAGAAAACACTGTGAAGCCTACCCAAAGGGCAGCAAAGCTATATCTTAGCCTCAGACAAAGCTGAAGACAGGGCACAGCCCAGAGCCCACTGTTGCATACAACAACTAACCGTGCACCAATAAAAGGAACCAATATCCAGTATTTTCTTTTTGAACTCACTGTTGCAATTACTCTGCAACATTGGATGCACAGGTCAAAAGGGGACAGATTTATTTCTTGTGGCCCAAAGTCTGGTTTCAGAGACCTTCTAGTTGTGAGCTCAGCAGGGGCTCCCAGCCAGCTCACTCCCAGTTATTTACCAATAAAATAACTCAGTGGCAGTACCAAACAGGAGCCTGCCCCTGGAAGCCAGACTCCTATCAGCTACTTTGTGCTTGGTACTGAATCTTTTATCCCTGTATCCCTTGCACCTGCACCTGCCTCCAGGGAAATGGACAGGCTATTAAATATGGACTGGTATCACTTATGAGAGCTTTGCCGGCCCATCTGTGAAATTGCTCTGTGTCTCTTGAAGGCGTGCACAAGAGATGTTCTCTCCCCCCTCCCTCATCCTCCACTGATGGATTGGGTCTGTCAGCTTGTCAGCTCTCATTGGGCACTGTTTGACATCAGTCCACATTGGGGCAGTGAAAATCTGTTTGCAGTCAGCTCTTCCAATAGCTCCTGTGAAAGAGGGGAGGCTGACCCACTCCAAAACATGCTGCCTCAGCTGGCATCCAAACAGCCACATATGATAATGGTGATAGAAGACAGCTCGAGAGAGGGTGGCAAAGCCACAGGTTTCTTTGGGGTCTGTTGGAAGGGTCAAGGAGAATGCTGAGAGCTGGGGTAGGGCTCTCATGACTCCTGAATCCCATGCACAAACACTGCTGCCAAGACCAGTAGTCAGCGACTGAAAAAGAGGAAGTTTACACAGCTGAGGTTGTGCAGGGACGCAGCTCAGTGGAGAGGGCCCTGGAATAATGTTCTGAGCATCCCTGGCCTCTCAACTTGCAAATGTCATCTGTCAATCCCAGACTCAGTCCTTCCGGAGCAGTTCTGACAGGGGTAGCTGAGAAGGGACATCAGAGGCAAGCTTAGGCTTGCAGAGCCTCCAGAGGGTCAATTGCCATGGTACATCAAGTAGCCAGTCACTCAAAATAGAGTTTCTTAACCCTGCTTTCTTAATGTCTAAAAAATTCAAACTGTTTGATATATCTGAAAATCCTTCTCAGAGTCTTTACAGAAAGCCAGAATCAAGGCTCTTGTGGCTAATCACAGTGCCTTGGAATGAGAACATGAAATCATTAAGAACACTGAAGCTTCCATTATGCCCCCTTCAATTCATTTCATTTTGACATGGGGAAAGCCATGTGAGAAATATGAGTTTCTAGGAAGAAGCTGAGGTGCCACAATGGGTAGATGAGAGACTAAGACCTAGTGCTGCCTACAGAGATTTGCCATTTTGGGAGCCATTCTGACAGAAAAAAAAAGCAAACTGTACTGCAAAATTCATATATAGGTCCAGTTTCGGCTTTGCAGTTCCACTTCCAGCTGCAAGCCCTCATTTAGCTCTCTGAAATTGTAAAGGCTTTGACCCTATTTGTTATTGTAGCCCTTGACTGGCAAAACACTTCTACAGATGAGTTCTTCAAATTGCCATTTTTTGCTCTCCTGAAAAGTAAGATTTGTTTAGGCCATGAAAGAAGAAACACTTTATTGGATTTCAGTGCCTAGACAACAATATTCCAGATACTGCCTGGTCCCACCATGCCACGCACTGTGAGACAAGCAAATACAAACACACCTCAGGATGAAAATGTCACTACAGCAAACAGGATTTAGGAGTCACAGAGAAATTCAGGTTAGAAAGGACCTCTGCAGGTGACCTGGCACAGCCCTCCACTCAGAAGAGGGACAGCTTATGTAATCTTTTCCCATCCATTTTTCAATGAGGCAACCAAACATCAAACTGTGATCATTAGCTTACTTGTCACCTATTGTTTCATGTCATGGTAGCCCACTCTTACACAGCCAAATGACACATACTCAGAGACCTTTTTAGCTCCATTTTCAAAAAATAAACAATAGGTCTCGACAGTTACTCTAACAAATAGCATCATGAAAAAAAAACTGAACAAAACCACTAAAACATCCTGCAGTTAGGTATGATGGGTAAAGAGTGGCAAGAAGGTTCAAGCAAAAGAGGAAAGAGTGAAGGGCAAAAAATGTGACTGTAGAATGCTCGGATGGAGAGGTGGAGTGTTGTGGAATGACAAACCTTTGGATCTGTGATAGAAGTATAACAAAATATAAACAATTTCATGAGCAAGGATTAGTTTTTCTGAGTTTTCTAGCTCAGCACTTTAGAGCCAATGCGCATGGGCAGTTGAGCTAAGCAGCCATGTTTTAGATGCTGAAGGGAACGTGCTTGCTTTTGGAGTATCCTTTCCACAGAGCCTCAATGGGTGCCAGCTCCCTGCTGGGCTCCCTGACCACTGAGTCTGCTCTTCCAGCACTTCAGTCCAGAGGCAGCCCTGGGTGCAGGCAGAGGCACCACGGCAGAAGCAGCTCATGTGCACAGCTGTAAGAGTGAAGGAAAGCTGATGACATTGAAGAGGGAGCTGATTTTGCTTTCCTTGCACATGGTAGAAAACAGAGGGATGAAGGGCTCAGAGTGAGTGGTAAGCACACAGCCAGGTCATTTAAAGATGAAACTTTCTCCACCTCAGAGCCCTGTCCTGTGCACTGGTTTCATCATTAGCAATGACAATGATGACTGAGGATGCCCAACCTGGAACAGAAATATGAGAGCATCTGCAATTCCCTCCTATCACTGTCCAAATGAACTTCCTGTCTCTGCAGAATTGATACATGAGCTTTTATTGCTCCTACCAAGCCCTGTGTAATAGCTGGGGTTAGTCCTATTCAGAAAGTTAGTTAATCCATTATGGTTTCTTTTTAAGCTATTTGCCATAATATTCCAGCTATTTCCATATTTCAACTAGACACTGTATTTTTAAGTCTTCTCCTTTTAGTCTTTTGCCTTTCACACATTTTACCTCAGGAAATAATATTTGTTCTTGGAATATTGAAGAAGGTACGGTAGGGTCAAGCAAGGAAGTTTCAAGAAATTAGTACTGAGATGGAAGAAATATCAACAAACTCTCAAATACAAAGGTGGAGGCAGCTGAAGGACTGGGAAATACATGTGGAAGAAGCGCTGCCTTGAGAGCACCCTGCAAAGGCATCACCATGGAATGGGGGGAGAAAGGATGCACCTCTTGGTGTGTGCTCACTTGGTCAGTGCCACTTGACAGAGACACATTTCCCCACTGCGCTCTCAGCAGTCCCGAGTGAAGCTTAGCAGAGGTGTATCCTTGCCAATTTCCTTTAACAACAGGGTCCTGTTACCCCTGATTTTTTTGTGGGGTTCTTCTACTAGCGTTGTCAGTATGGCAGCTGGCTACCTGAAGACATTTATAATAAACCACAAAGCAGGAGAGTCTGCTTGTTACTCCCATCTCCCAGTCATCACTGATGATATGGAATAAAAGGAGTGGAGGTGGGGTGGGAGAGGGCTGTGAGCCCCCATGCACAATGCAGGGCAGCTCAGACAGGGCTGGCTCTTCAGGGGTGTGCAACATGCCTGAAGAACCAGTCTGATATTTCAGATGAGAGCTTTAGGCAACAGTAAGCCTTGCAGCAAAGGGCTCAGCACTCAGGACTAAAAACAGAGCACTTCTTATTAAGGAGGCTGATGTAAAGCCCAGAGCAGGGGGAGTGGTGGGGGGATGATGCAGGAAGGAAGGACATGTGATATTCATTCAGTAAAAGAAAACCAACAGCTAAAGAATGCACAAGGTTAATATCAATCGCTTTTCCTGCCCTGGAGCCTTTTGGTGCACAGAAGCTAATTTGAGTGGGGTGATTTCTTCACACACACACAGCAGAAACACACACCACACACCCCATCAGCCTCCCACAGATTGAAAGAGGAGTAGAGATCCAAACCATAGACTAAAGAGAAAGAGCTCTTCAGGGAGGAGTGCCTAACTGAGAACAGAACTGGCCCTAGCCCGGAAATCATCAACCTCTCCAATTGCAGGGATGAGGACAGCTTTCTTGATGTCAGCCATTTCCAGCCCCTGAGAACGCACACAGCCACTCCCTGCAAACTGAAGAGGAGCCACAATTCCTGTGGGAAGCACATGCAGGGTGGGAACACCCACATCTTGCCTATATCTATCTCTCTTCATTACTCCCTGTCTAAGCTTCCAGTTTTCCCACTCCTGGCGCTAGAGGCTCTCCCACTACTACCTCTGTGATTTAAGAGACTGAGGGTGGCACAGCCTTTAGCTCCCATGGACCAGCACAGCAGCCTCACCCCCAGCAAGGGCCAAAAGGAGAATTCTCTCCAGGTGACGAAAGGCCCTAACGCCCAGAGTCCCCTCTGTGTAGCTCTGCGTCTGGCCACTGCCAGTCCTTTGGCTCCAGCATGAGTGCTCAGAGCTACTCCCACTGCTTTCAGCCTGGTTTATACCCTGGTTTCTTGGTGCTTCTCACCATGAATTGGCTAGCCCTGCCTACCCCTCTCCCCAATGCACAGTGCAGCCCCGTTGCACAGTCACACACAGCCCAGAATCCAGGATCACTGCTAACCATATCTGAAAGGAAGAACCAATGGGGGAAACCAGAAAGTTCATTTTAGCTTCAGGTGACAGCCAGGGAGAGCTAACGAAGACAAAGCAGAAAGGGTGGCAAAGTAAGACAGATGGACAGACAAGAAAGATGGCACAACATTTATATTTTCTTTTATCCAGATGTAAATGGATTTATTGCCCAGCAGCAATTTACAATAGCTGAAAACTTGTCTGCAAACCCCAAGAGGGAATAAGGACGTCCCAGAGAGCTGAAAAGGTGGATTCAATGCTGAGCTGTTGCTCACTGGGAGATTCACAGTTCAATCAAAATACTGGCCTCAGTATTTTCTTTGCACCATGACCAGATGGACAGGAAAAGTCTGCTCCACTGACCACCTTCCTCCCCCCAGCTGCCTCAGCCACGTGCATAACAAACTAATAATTCAATCATGCATCTTCACCACACTTTCACTGCAGCCCACACACTCACCCACCTGCTGCCAGAATAGGCACCCCCACCATTGCCAGAGTCAGTCAGGCATGTTTTTCTCCCACTCGTGCAGTCCCACTCAGCTCCATCCACACCCCGACTCTGTCTGCCTTTTACCATTATCTCCAGCTCTGGGAAGGAGCACTGCAGATTTCCATCCCAGCCTTCCCTCTAAGTGCTTATGCACTGCATCACAGAACATGCCCTGAGCTGGAATGAAATTTCGCCCTTTGCATATCCTTACTTATTTATACTTGCTGCCCATGCTGGTTGCCTAAGGGATGGGAAGGAGGTAGGAGGGTATTAACAAGCTCTTTAACATGATACCTCTTAGAAATAGAGTAGCTGCTGCTATCCGCATCACTATCTTTCGCTTGAGTGAAAATCGGGCAATGGACGCTACTGCTGGCTGCTTTTCTATGCCCACATGGCACTGAGACACACCAGAATTTGGGCTCTGCTGCTGACCCATCAGTTCTACAAGACAGTGTTCACACACAAGGCTCAAATTTTACAAGGTGTGAGATGGCAAGTGTTTTCAGACACTTTTCAGAGCTCAAGGTGATGCTCTTCAGCGACAGAGCCATTTACAATTCATGTCCATTATTCTACATCATTATTCACAGTCTTTTGGATGCATATATCCTCTGCTTTCTTCACTGCCTTCCTCTAGTCCGTCACCAAGACCTTCCTTCCCTCTCCAGAAAAGCCCACTAGTTAAGCCCAGTAGTTAAAGCACTAGGTCCTCAAATCCTAAATGCCTGACTTCAGATAAGGATGTCAAGCAAAGTCTCCCTGGGAAGGTGCCCTAAATTTGAAGATGTCATATATACTGATATAGAAAAAATTCTCTAAATCCCTTTTTCAGAAGTAATTTTATATCATAAAAAAATACTCTGCATGGGCAGAACACTCAGACCTTCAACCATACACACCCCCACACCCCCAGCCGATGATCTGGATCTGCCAGGAACAGCAGCATGGAGTCAGAGGAATAATGTTTTTACCAAATTGGAGAATATGTGAAGAGGATTTAGGGGAAATGGAGTCTGTCAGAGGGGTTACTTGCTGGGAGGACAGCTTGCTGGCATGGACAGGCAGGTGTGTGAGTGTTTGCAATGCAAGCCCTCACCTACAGATCCCACATGCAATGCCCTCCCTGTTCAGGAGGTGGCTCGGGGCCCTGCACAGGACATTCCAGTGCCCCTGCATCACACCCCACTGCCTGCACCAGGTGGGTCCCCAGGACAGCAGCTGGCCCTGAACCTGCACAGCACCCCTGCAGCCCCTGGCTGTGGAGCCAATAAAGGATTGTTGGTAATAACATGGTGTGGGAAAGAACAGAAGAAAAGAGAGAGGAGGGGCCATGAGGAAGAAGGGCAGCACTTTTGCAAGGCAAACATCTTTGTTGTTCTTCCTGGAGATAATACAGTACAGAGTAAGGGCAGGAATGAGGCCAAGAAGGAGCTATGGACTGTAAGGGGGGATCAAAACCACCCAGCCCTTCCAAAGCCCTCTAAGCCATTTCCAAAAGGGTGTAAAAAATTACCTGTGCATGATGGTCAATTTGCACAGAAAGTGAGAAACCTGTCTTCAAGGCAAGGAAACCTATCTATGCAAAGACACCTCCACCAAGCCCAGGGAGCTTCCCCTCTCTGCTGCCAAAGCCATAGAGCCAGACCTTATCTCATCTATGCAGGTAAATCCCTGTGACTTCATTTAGTTTTCCTCTGCTGCTCAAGTCCTCTGTGGCACTCTCCAACACACCGATATCACAGATTTCTACCATGATAATTAAGGGTAGAGCTTTGCATTGGGTCTGGCTGAGATGGAGTCATTTTCCCCCAGCAGCCCTCACTGTGCTGTGCTCTGCATTGGTACTTAGAAAGGAGTTGGTAACACACCAGAGGTCTGGCTACTGCTGAGCAGCGCTGGCACAGCATCCCACCTGAGACTGAAACTGTGCTTCCAATTCCTATAATCATAGGAATAAATAATAGGATAAAGCTAAATGTTCAGACCAATCCACTTCACACATCTTAATTAATCCACTGATTGTTCCCATACTCTCCCAGATTAGGATACCCTCTCCTAGAAAACATTAGTTTATTAACCCAAATCACTCCTTCTAAAGCAGTCCCAGAACAGATAATTGCGTGCCCCCTAAATGCCAAGGTATTCATAATGTTCTGATTTACCAAGAGGCTTTGCAAAGTCTCTCTGAAGTATTTGAGTGGAGGAATAACACACAAGCTCTTTCAGAAGCATCATTAAAACCAGACAAACCTTTCAATCCATTTAGTGAAGTGCCTGGAGGCTGCCTTTTCAGAAGGGAAACAGAAGTAAATACAGCACACTGAAATTGAATACATGAAGTGCCACAGGCAGCAGCCCTCTTGCACATCATTTGCGATGCTGGTGTTTTTGCCTGTTTCCTCCTTTTTTCAATTTATACTCAGCGCATTTCAGGCTCATGTGAGGAGGAATCATAACAACCCTGGAGATTTTTATTCATTCCTGAGAAAGGTATAAAGTGGACATCAGCCAGGCAAGTTACCTCCACTGTCTACTGAATGTCAGCCATGAAGTATCCCTTACCTGCCACGAGAAGGCAGTTCATAATTCAGCCAACTCAAACCTCGTCCCTTCTGCTGTGGACAATTCACAAGAGCTATCTGAGAACAGCCTCAGGAGAGGGATGATATCAGCACTGAACCAGACTGAGATACCTTGTTCATCTCACAAGTCCCACACCACTGCTGTTAAATGGACATAATAGGATGAGAGAAAATGGCCTCAGGTTGCGCCACAGAAGGTTTAGATTGGATATAAGAAAAAAATTCTTCACTGAGAGGGTTGTCAAGCACTGGACCTGGCTGCCCAGAGAAATGATATAGCCATTCTCCCTGGAAGTATTTAAAAGATGTGTAGATGTGGCACTAAGGACATGGTTTACTGGTGGACTTGGCAGTGCTGGGTTAATGACTGGACTCAATGATCTCTCAGGTCTTTTTTAACCTAAATGATACTTTGATTCTATGAATATTTAGCTAAGGCTAGTAGTGACGTTCAAGGCTGCACCTTGAACTGAAATCTCTTCCCAAAACATAGAATGCCTTTCATAGAGTCCAAAGAAGTAGTATTTTTCACTATGTTTTTTTCCAAGAAGAGACCAAGGGAGGATGCATCAAGTGTCAGAAGATGCTTGGCCAAGTCTTTGCCAAATCTCTCCCAACATTCTGACCCCAAACTTGCCTCTTCCAGCAAGTCTGCCACACTCTGTAGCTCTCAGCCAGAGCTCTCATCTGGAGCCTGTAACCTCAACGTGCCGCTTGGCTCCTCGAAACATTTTACAAAAGATTGAGAAAAAACAGCATCTCTGGCACTGCTTTCTTCCCACTAAGGCTTCCCATGTTTGGGGATGATTCATGAGCTGCATGAGTTGATGTGTTTTGGTGAAGGCAGGACTGCAAATACAGCACTGTAGCGGAACACCCATGGCTGCAGCAAGGAGGGAGGGAGAGAAGGAGAAGTAAGAAAAGGACAGCCTGGGGAGGACTGGATTTTTTTCCACTCTTGCAGTTGTTTTTTCTAACTGTTTGGATGGTTGGTTTTACTTCCATGCTGGGGACTGGTACCGATTTTCTTTCATTGTGTGACATACATTCTTAAACAAAGATTAAAGGTGCTGAAAGCCTGGGGTAGACACATTTTTTCTTTTTTTAAGAAACATCATTTTCAATTGAAACTGAAAAAAAAGCCAATTAGTTTCTCTGCTTGCTGACTGAGACCCAGGTTTAAGACCCTACAAGAACACATTCAGCCAGTAAGCAGATCTACCTTGACCTCCTAAAAATGTTCCAGGAAGCCCACAGAGAAATTTCCACTGCTGGAGCTGGTATCACCATCTCTTCAAGCTGTCTCTTCTTCCCAAGGTAAAGCCTTCCTTATAGATTGCTCTAGCTATGCCAAATTTTATCTTTAAGAGTGACATTTTCCATATCAGATGTTCATGTCATGTCTGATATTTGACAAAGATTGAAGTTAAAATGGTCTGTTCTTTTTCAAAAACAGGCAAGAGGAAAAAGCTATTTTACCAACATTAGGAAAAAGATAGTGACCTTTATAAAAAGCTCCCCTACTTCTCTGCTTTCAAGGGACATGAATTTTGATGAGAGAGGAAAGCAAACATTCATTTCATGCTGATTTTTGTGAAAACCTAGACAGGTCATAAGCCTTTGGAAAAACTGCAATTTACAGTTGTTCAAGAAAAATTATTAGAGCTTTCAAAAAACCCCCATCCTTTTTAAAATCCTGTCCTGACTGGGCCTTCTGCAGTCTAAGGCTCAAGTAAGGCTTATGAATGGACTGGGGAAGCAGAGGAAGGAGGAATACATCTATTGGGTTTGTATTTCACACGATTGGGTTTGTATTTCCCTGCTCCTTTCACACAGAGATGGCTGGAAAAGGAGGCTGGCTAATTCCGAATCAGCAGGAAAGAGCCAAGAAGGTAATCAGGATACACTGACTTGGTACACTGCAAGAAGTAAGGGGCTAAAAAAGAAGAGAAGTGGGAGGTGTGACACCTGGACTATTTGGACAAAGAGACCGTGACTTGTTGGAGCTGATGGGAGGAGAAGACAGACTGGACAAGGAGTCAGAATGTGAGATAAGTGGAAATGGAAGAACATAAGTGGCACAGTCCGGCAGTGGAGGGTGGGTTTTTCTAGATGCAGGTTCTGGAGCTTAGATTCTTTTTCTGTAAGACAGATTCTGACTTTACTAGGCGAGAACCAGACTGAGACAAGAAGCCAGAAGGGCAGAACAGACAAGGCAAGCTGGTGGAGACAAGACAAAAGAGGTCAGCAGAGGGAGAGAAAAGCTAACAGGTTTGTGACCACTAAACCATGCAGTTTGGCAAAGTGCTGGCTTATTCATTTAAAAAAGTAAAGCACTGCAAAAGAGGGAAAACTGCAGCATTATAGTTATTCAACCAATTGGAATGCATCCCATTTTGCATAACGACTAAGAATCAGTCCTGAATCAACAATATTTCTTGCAGGAGCCTGATCTCATTGAATGCACCAGACAGATTAATTTGCGAATCAAACCTAGCTGTTTGGAAAGTGGGCAGTAACCAAGTGAGAGGTTGAGAATGGCTAGGACAAACAGGAGAAATCATATTGCTAAGCCAGCTGAAAGGTATACTGCAAGGCTGGATTTGTCCCAACCTCTGCACAAAGCCATGGTGGCATAAAAAGAACAAAATATTATTTCATTATTTATTATTACAATATATTATGTATTCTATTCTATTTTATTTCAGAAAGGGACCTACAACAATCGTCTAGCCCAAATGCCTCCTAAGTACTGGCAGGCTTGGAGCATTGACCAAGAAGCCTGTTTCAGTGTTTGACCATCCTCTCAGCAAAGAAAACCTTCAAACCTTCCTAACACCCAGTCTAAACCTCACAAGGAACAGCTTCAAACCATTCACATGCATGCTATTACTGGACACAAGGGAGAAGAGATCTGTAAATTCTCTTAAACCAGGTTTTTTACAAGCAGTCCCTAAATCTATGCATCCATTTTCTGGATGCTTAACAAAAGCTGGAAAAATCCTCTGGCCCCTTTTTTTGGTCTGATGGCAATTCCAAACAAAAATAAGTACTGTAGTGAGAGCCCAATTTTGGCAGATCAGTAAGTATAAAGTTCTGACTTCGTTGAAATAAAAAATATATATATTCAGCCTGTCTTCTTTTGAGTCAGAGCATTTTCAAACATCTTTTTTTCAAATGAAAGGAAGATACATATTGAAGTTATAAACAAATTGGAATTCAAAATCCAGTTTTTCATCTCAAATATATTGAAAGAAATAATTCAGATTAAAATTAAAAAAGGGAAATGGTTTGGAGATTGTTTTGCTTTTCTCCTGGGTTCAAGACGATTTTTGCAAAACAAATAATTATAGGGGGTATAAACAAACAGCCCATATAACTTGTATGTCACCAAATTTCCATTTCTACATTAATAAAAAATCAATGAAAAACGGTGCTCAGTCCTAGGCAAGACTTGTCAGGGGGCAATTGAGGAATTGCTGTGTTGAAGACAAAGAGAAATTTGCTTTGAACACTGAAAGTATTCTGTAATGATCAGTACTTTGAATAATGAGATTCTAGGTGTCTCAGATGGGCCATGAAAAATTAATAGACATTTTTGACCTTAATCTTGCTGCACCTCAGTTCCCCACCTATACAATGGATTTACATAAAGTAGCTTGTGTCCTCTCATCTCGCAGGAGCAGGGTGAAAATCCATGAACTTCATGATATGCCGAGATACTGGCCTAACGTGCCACAGATAACACCTTGAGACAAAGAATCCTCAATTCTCAGCAGCCTGTGAAAGCAGACACAATGCAAAGCTTAAAGATACACATTAGGCAAGGCGAAGGAAATGAAATACTGAATCACTGCTCAGTCAGGAAATATTACCCACCATGCATACAGAAGCAGGCAGGGGTCCTGCCTTGAAAGATAGTGCTGAAACCACTGCTCTATAATGCATAGGCACAAGAATGCCAAATTAAAATTGCAGCCTTAATTCTGGCACTTTCCTTTGCAACCTAAATAATATTCTTCTGACACAGTTGTGTGTACGTAATATATGAAAGGCTCTTGGCTCGGGGGCCTTGGACTTCACAGAACATTGCAGCAGTCCCCCTGAGCTTTCCTCCCCAGCTGTTTCGCTTCCAGCTCCTACCGGTTTTGCAGCACTGTATCAGAGCTTGTCTTTTCCTGTCTCTCTCCTTTAGTACATGCCCTTCCTCAGAAGTGCTTCCTCACCTCCAGCCACCCACCCTGCCAGCTCCCCAGCACCAGCTTTCATTGCTGCAGTGTTAATTATTTGCTTGGGCAACCACGGCCCTAGGACTACGAGCACAGACAGAGGTCTCGCTTCATTAGATATAAAACAGCAACGAGGTTTCCTCATTTCGGGGCAAAATTGCAATAGTGTTAGCATTCTGCATCCTTCCCAGATCTGGTCCATGATGCAGAGGTGCCTGCCTCCATCTCTTCTTTCTTTGCAACCTTCCACCCAGTAACTGTACTGGTGGGCGGCAGAAAGGAAAACTTTGACTCATCACACCTGTCTCTAATGGCAGTTGTCATGCTCCTCATAACCCCAAGTTCCCCAACATTTTCACTGCTATATAACTTCTGAAGTATTTTAATCTTTATTCATCCCTCTTTACCTCAACAGCAGCTTAAACATTCCATACTTCTCACTTGAAAACTTCTTTTGGAGTAAAACTACCTTCAGAGAATTTCTGGTATGGTTTTGTTCATCCTGCAAAATATGCCCCAAGCCTTATGCAAAGACCATACAGACAACAAATCAGACATCTGCAGACAAATGAAACAAAGAGACCGTATCAGGGTAGGAGTAGGGCCTGCCTGATGCTTAAAAAAATTCCATGCAGAGGGAAAGATAACTTAGTAATTGCCAGAAAGGAACTACTTGGAAAAAGAGTTCAGAGCTTCTTTAGTTTTCAAGGGTTTTTCTTCCTACTAATATTAAGGTTCAGAAGTTGAAAACGTCAAAAAAAATAGACAAAGACCAATCCAGTCCAACACTGTGGATGATCCTCTTCTTCCTGGCATCAAGACACCTGTCAGTGTAAGATTCTCTTTTGCTAACACCCCTTGTCCTGCCCTGTTGTATGTTACTGACTCACTCCTTTTTCTTTTTCTCTCTCTCCCTTTTCTCTCTCTCTCCTGGCTCTCTCCTCTGGCTCTCCCTGGTGAACAGTGAGCTGCAAGAAGCATTCCTGGGCTAGAAATTAACATATTAATGAAGAGAGAGCCTTGAAGAAGGGTTGAGAGATGGGGAGAAAACAGAGAGAGGAGGCAGGCAGAACAAAATAACAAAGGGAAGATATTATGAGGAAGGGACACAGAGCCAAAGCACAAAGGGAGAAAAAAAATGCCTTTCTCGGGAACTTGTGCTACTTCAAACACTTCCATGGGAAGAAAAGATGAAAGAGAGAAAAGAAAGGGAGTAGGAAAAATGGGTGGTTCTTCTGTTTTAAGCTAAGATTTAATATTTCTATAGAAAAGAATCATCTATTGAGGGAAGGATAAGAAGATGGAAGATGGGAGTGATGGAAGGACACAGACACACACAAAGGGGGCATGACTGATACCAAGAGCAGTGGCCTCATCCCTGGCTGTTTGCAAAACACCATGAGCATGGAATCATGGAAACTGATTGCATGCACACCAGTGCAACAGGCCTTGCCTATGGGCTATTGCCTCCCCTGCAACCTCCTGTTCTCTCCTTCTACAATGTAAGCCTGCCCCAAAATTATGCTATAAAAGAAGGATTAAATGTCAGTTAGCAAGGACTAGGGTTGATCTGGCAAGCTCACAAATGTCCCACTCCCAACCCCTCTCAGTCCTCTCTTAGACAAACAGTGGGAAACCCATTAGGATCAGTGGATTGAGGAGGAAGTAAAAAAATTGTTAGTTCAAACATTTAAATACCTGTTCCATCCTCTCTGTTTCTCTTTTTGATTACCCACCATTTACATCCCTCTTTAGAAGCACTGCAGAAGAACAGATCCTAAATAATGCAAAATTTCCTCTTGCACCCACTGGCCAGAACAAGCCTACCATTCCCATGCCTAAAGACAAGACAAAAGGAGGGGGGGAAACAGGATTCCTGGCCTGAAGAAGGAACATAAAGAAATAGCATTTTTTGTGCGGAAATACATAACAAACATTGCAAAACCAAGGCATAAGGACTTGATTAGGAAAATAAGCTTTTTCTCATAGGTCTACATCAGTGAAGGTGCGAGTTGTTACCAAAGAGTCATTCTTGTAAAACAGACCTCTCTCAGTTTGTTCACATCTTTCACAGTCCCACCAGCGTGTGCCACTACACAAAAACTTGTTCCACAGCTTCCAGGTGGTACCAAGCCAGCTCCCTGACACCTTACCAGGCTACAGCAATACTGAGAACACCCTCAATACCCTAAGTATTGACTGAGGCCCATGGTCTTGTCCAGCAGCCTCCTAGAGGTGTAGTAATTCAGTAAATAGCCACAGGCAGAACAGTGTTTGTCTCCTTGACCAGCCCAAATCCTCCTTTCTTCTATACCGGTGAGGGGAGCGGACCAAGGGCTGTTTGTCACTTGGTCATCACCAGATGAGACCGCCAGGTGCTACCAGACAGCTTTCTTTGATACTTAAAGAAACTTTCAGCATGAATCTCTGTCATAAATGTGCCAGATTTACATGGCTGCTTTCCCTTGACTTCTCACATGACAAGAGGCAGTTCAGGGATTTCCTGGCATAGGAGTTCCCACTGCTCAGCTTCAGCAGAATGGCCACAGCCAAAGTCACAGCATCCATGCAACTGCCTGGTTTTGGGTACTGCTGCTGCTCTGACCTGTGGCATCTGAAAAGGCAAAGCAAGCTCGAAACCACACAGAGGAATGGAAGTCAGCGTCACCCACAGCCCTCCCACTTAGAGAACCAGCTGCATGTCCTTCACAGTGAGTGCTCTAAAACCAAGCTCAGTGATGCTTTATATTTCCCCAAGTGGTCCTCCATCTGCACCACATCCCCACACTCCCTTTCTGTCAGTGCCCTTCTCTGGGGACCTGCTTCCACACTGACAACTGATGGCTCTGACAAATGTTTCTGAGCTGCTGCAGCTGTGCACCAAGAGGCAGAACCCCTTCTGCAGGCCTTGTGAGGATCCAGAAGAGGGTGACAAAAAGGGAGGAAACCAGCAGCAATGCAAGCCAGCCTGATCTGCAATGCAAGTTGGTGGATGCCTCTCACTTGGGCAGCTTTCCTCCTCCCTATGGCTAATCCTACCCCTGAATGCCTACATACCCTCCATACTGGCTTACACAGTACTCCCAGTGCCATCCACTGTTGGGAGCACCATGCTTTTCTCATTTGGCTCCCTCACTCTGCCAAACTTCCTTGTTAAGCAATTTCATAGAACTATAATAAACTATTCCAAATCAATTTCACAGCATTGCTAAGCTTGTGCCTTCATCAATTCAAACTTGAGCCTTCCGTGAAAAATTGCTGAGAGAAAAAAATACAAATCAGTAAAATGAGTAAACTTCTCACTCTAGGCAGTCAAACTGGAGCCTTTTCCAGAACTCTCATCTTTCCACAGCCACCAGAGAAATTGTGGCTTGGTGCTACCTCCAAGGCACTTGTTGGAGTACCTCTTTCATGAGGAAAGGCTGAGAGAATTGGGATAGTTCAATCTGGAAAAGAAAAGCCTTTGAGGTGACCTAATTGTAGCCTTCCAGTACCTGATGGGAACTTACAGGGAAGAGGAGGCAAGACTATTTACAAGAGCATGTACTGACAGGACAAGGGGAGATGGGTTCAAACTAAAAGAGAGTAGGTTTAGATTATGTATTAGGAAAAAATTCTTTACTGTGCAGGTGGTGAGGCACTGCAACAGGTTGCCCAGAGAAGCTGTGGACGCCTCACCCCTGGGGGTGCTCAAAACCAGGTAAGGTGTGACTCTGAACAATCTGGTCCAGCTGAAGATGTCCCCTCCCATGGCAGGGAGCTTGGAAATAGATGATCTTCAAGGTCCCCTTCCAACTCAAGCCATTCTGTGATTAATCTGACCTGTAGTCTCACATTTACAAAAAGCAAGACCTTCTCCATCTCAAACCTACATTAAAACCAAAATAGATCTGCAAGCAAAGCCCCTCAGTATCTCAGCTACATGCCTGCAAGGAAAGGAAAAGGAAACTGAGACAAGGGCAGCAAAGCATGCAGAACTCTGAAATAATGGTTCTGCTGCACTTCCTGAATCTGGGCAAGTCAAATGCTGGAAAGCACAATATCCTACGCTGCCCTGCAGAACAGCTTTCTGACATGAACACACACTAGGCATACTGAAGAGTAGTTGCTAGAGGTTCAGATTTATTCAGAGACTGTAAGCATCTGTATTTTGCACCTCAAAGTCTTCACAGTCCCTTGGTGACGCTGAAGAGCATTTTGTGATGGCTTAAGTACCAGCACTTGTAGGCACTCACCATGCCATACGTCACCACTCAGATGCAGAAGGACAACATCAGCATCTTTGTGAAGAAGGTAGAAAGCATTGCTTGCAGCAATCTGTTTGAGGTACCTCATGTCACTCACAGGGCCTAATCTGTCAGTGACACATTATTTTAAGGGGGAAGAAAGCAATGAAAAGTATCCTTTTGGGAGGACCATCTGTTATATATGACATCTATTACCCATGTGGGTAAAACCCCTCAGAGCTTCATTGCAGTCAATCCTTTTGCTCTCTATCCAGTTCTGGTTATCACTTGTCTGTAACCACAGCAGCCTTGCTGGATATCTCCCACTGCCCAGGGCTGTCTCCAGGGGAAATAAGCACATAATCAATGTAAAATAAAGATATATCAACTACAAACATGTTATTCCTTTGGGATGAAGGAGGTTACTGAAATTAGATATCATTTGCTCTTGAAGTCTGCACACTGGAAAAGCTGCTAACCTCCTTTGTGACACCACTTCTGGAGCTGCTGGCTGCCTGCTGCACACAGGCATAAGAGAGGCATGTGTGGCACTGCCGCTAATATCTTGCGCTCATTAAACACCCCCAATGTCTTGGCGAAAATCCACCTCTAGTAAATTCATTCTGCCAGATGAAATTCCTCGTGCAGCTCCAGTGAGGTGCAGTATTCATCTCCACTTCGTACTATATTCTGTTAAAAAGTTGCTCTATTTCACCCCAGAGATGGCTGCAATTTTTTGGTGAATTAAGCCATCCCCTTCTACTTTGTAAAGTGCTTTGGAAGTGCAGATAAAAGATGCTAGAGCCTGTCATAAATAAATGTAAGTTGCTGACACTGCTACTGAAGGTAGCCATCTTGCTGAAAAATGATTTCATTTGTGACACTAATAATACAGGGAAGAACACTGGGCAAGACACTAAAAACTCATTTCCATCTCGTTTCAATACAGCTTCAAAAACAAAGAAAAAAAGTCAGCATCGAGTCAGCATTTGTGCACTTTTAACCACTGCCAGGTTACAGAGAGTCACAAGTTTTCAGTCCATTGTGGCAGCTCTCTTCCACCATGACCACACCACCAAGAGGGTGAACTCTTCATCTGACTATCTTCTGTCTCTCCAGATCCTTAACAAAGACCAACACTGAGTTGACCAAAGCTGTTTTCCCACCGTTTCTCATGGTACATTACCACAAAGGGGAGGCCCGATCACCTTACCGTCTTTATTCAATCAAGACAGCATAGAGACCTGTTTGGTGTGATGTAGCAAGATCAGAAATCTCTCCACAGGGGTGGAAAAGAGCTTTCTTTGTATGAAGATGGCTGGCAGCACTCAGTCTGATTGATCATGTCAAGGGCAGCTATGGTTAGATTTTAATATTCATTTTATATTAAGGTGCTTGCAGGCTTGAGTAAGGACATTTTTATTACTTAAATCAGGAGAGAACATGCTGCAGAAATGATAGAGCAGGGTGTACTGAACAAGCTGACAGGTCTCTGCTGTTTCTATTTTCTTTGTTATTATTTCACTCACATTCAAGCATTCTAAAAACCACATTCCTAGATTTTATTCCATTCAAATACTTCAAGAAATATAGTGCACAGCAAACGTACAATACAAAAAAATTACACTAAGGTAACATACATCACCCTCAAATGTTTATATTCAATGCAAAATCACATTTCCTAACCTTAGCAAAGCAGGAATCCCTCATCTAACACTGCAAACCAATTTCTGAAGTTTGAAGTGAAGCTAGCTTTGAGTTATTTGTCCACACTAACAGAAACCCCACTGCTGGCTAATTATTTGAAAGCAGAACAAATTCATCCATTTCACACTCTCTTAACTCAAAATTGGATGAACAGGGATTTTTTTGGTCAGATTTTTCAAAAAATGTTCACCTTTGGACTGTGAATGAAAATAAAATTTGCTAAGTAAAACAAAAACGTACTTTAAAAATTATTGCTACTTGAAAATAGGCCAGTGGAGAGACGTGTACACTGCAGAGGGAGGTCTGGATTGAGCCCAGGTAACAGGTATGTAAAACCTGTTACCTGTGCAAACTTTGGTAGGATCCCTTTCAGATAAGTATTCAGCTGCCCCACCGATATGCAGATCCACATTTTCCCAAAATGTGGGTGCAAGACTCAAGTAACCCTTAAAGCAATGATTTTGAGAGGAATTTCATCAGCAGCCTCTAGTCAGGAGTGCTCTAAGCCTCAATTCAGAAAAGCACTCAACCACGCACAATCTCTTGGCCAAAGCACAGATGGCAAAAGCCCCTGAACAGCAGGAGCTTCTGCAGGGGAGCAGGCAGCTGCTGGACAGGGCTCAGCTCCATCACACAAGCGTGTAACACAGAAAGGGGAAAGGAACACCCCACTGAAAGTTAAACCACAGCAACAGTGTTAAATCTGCAGAACATTAAAAACCCCATCTCAGACACACCAGTGTTAATATCTCCACTTTTCCCAAGAAAGGTCACCTGACTAATCTTTTTCCCTTTTTTAGTGAACACAAAGGCTGTCATCGTCCATCCCCGCCCCAGCCTTCCAGGAGGGAGCACTAGGTGCAAGCAGCTCTTGTCAAACCGAATTGGGAACCCAAATTGCATCAAAGAGAAGGAAAAGCTGCTCCAGAGCTGCACAGGGAGCCATAGCAACGCAGCAGTTCCTATTTATAAAAACTTGAAAGATAGTAAGAACATTAAGTCTAAGGGGAAGAGAGAGGGGGAAAAAAAAGAGAAACTACGTTTCTAACAGAAAGGAAAAAAAATGCACATGTTCCTGATAGGCACCAGTGATGAAACTACATATGGCCAGCCATCAGTGTGCAGGTGTGCAAGCCAGAAAATATCCATTTCCCCATCAAGCCAGTTCCTGAAGGAAAAAGGATATTTCTCACTTTCCCTCCACTGCTCTGCTAAAGCAGGTTTTCAAATTCCCTGCAGCACTTTCAAACCCACAGCACCCTAAATGCATTTTGTGATCAGAGCAGGATCAGCAAGGGCATAGTTGGTGCTAAACTGTGGCCCAGACTGGGTTTGTGGTTTCCAAGGTCCACCACAGAGGAGGATTTTGACTCACTCTCCATGAGGAGTGGAGAGAGTCTGAAGGCACACATTAAAACATATTGTCACCAGCAAGTGAAGTTGCCATAGTACTAGCACTAATTGGACTTGGCTCCAGAGCAGAAGATGTCTCAGAGGGCTGGAAGCAGAACACGGACATTTTCCCATCTGGAAACTGATGGTGCATACCAAAATTCATTCCCAGCTGGTGGATTTTGGAGGCGTTTATGAAAGGGTATGTCCTTTAATCAAAAGACAACCCTTGCCAAAACCCCATCATTTTACTTGAGCCCTTCTATTAGCTCACCTGGTTAGAGCAAGGTGCTAACATCAGCAAGCTTGCAGGTTCAATCCGTTTACAGGCCTCTCACTTAAGAGTTGCACTCAAAGATCCTTATGGGTCCCTTCCAACTCAGAATATTTTGTGATTCTGTGATCCTATTTTAATTGCAGAGAGGCTGAAATACCCAGCTGTCCACACTGAGCAAGTCCCTACTCTCCCCCTCTGACAAAGCTCAGCTATGCAGGACTAAGGCGTCCTGTGGTGCCTGCTGAGGAACAAACATTTTTGCTGTGCCATCACGTACTCCCACTGAGAAGCCAGGGATCTCCAGTATCCTACCAGCATACAAGTTAGTTTGATGTTTGTCCTTCCACTGTAGGACAGCTGTGCTTCCCACTGCTCAAGCAGGACTGCTGCAGAGCTGGGCAGAGCAAGCAGGGCAGCCAGATGCAGACTGCTCCTGTGCATCCAGCACCCTCACCAGCCCACCTGCAGGGGGAGGTTTGGACCAAGAGCATGGTACAAACTGCCCTCAGCATTCCCCTCCAGTGACAGGGAAAAAAGGAGTCAGGAGAAGGCGACACTTCCTCCAAGATGTGGTGGCACACGACTGTTCACCTCCCGACCAGACAACATGAATACCCAGCAGCCCCAAGCCAACAAACCCAGCACCTTTCACCAGCACTGCACACAGGGCAAATGAAATGCAACAGGAGATGCAAGATAGGGACAGAAAAATGTGATGGCAGTACACACAGAGAGCAAGATGGTGTACAGCAAGGGATGCAGGGAGGCACAGCGACCCTGAGAGAGGCAGGAGGTACAGGCCAGCTCCAGCCTCCAGCTGCTGCTGGAGCAGTGACAGGAACAAGCAGATTTCAGCAGCAGGGATGTCTAATCTGTCGGCAGCGCTCATGCCACGTGCTGCCACTCTGCACCAGCCTGACAGCAGCGGGACACACCAACCAGTGGGAACATAATGAGCTGCTAACTAGACATGGGCCTAAAGGCTCCAAAAGGTCAAAAGTTACATATGCTCCCTCACTCTCCAAGTTTCTGAAAAGGGCAATTTCTGCATCCTTGGGAACATGTCACTTACACCTTCTCTCACCATTCCCCAGCATTAAGAAGCGAGTCCCAGCACTGTGCCTGCCACAGCTGGGGTGCCACAGGATTCAAGGGCTGGAGCAGGGCTTCCCAGCCAGCTGCCAAGCAGGTAGATGTAGCCCTGCACACTGAGCGAGACAGGGCTCCTGTCTCTTAGTGCAAGGGTAACTTGACAAACCTGTGAATGGAGAAAGAATATTGTGAATGGTCCATTGTCCATTCCTGCCCTCAACTCCCCTGCTGCACTCTGTGAAGTTGTGTGACCCACTCAACTAGGAGACAACACAGAGTGGCTCCATGGCAATACCTGCATTTGACATATCATGTCCCCTGTGTCTGGTGTGGAAGGTGATGGCTGCCATTATTAGAGAGGACAGGGCAGGAGGGTGGGTTGAGAGAGACCAGAAAAACAAGGAAAGGTGTTGTGTGGGCACTGTCCTTGACACTGACCTGGTCCAGGGTGCTGCGGGTAGGGTGCTGCCCACAGGTATCAGGGTGACACAATACCCTGAAAGGGCACTGCACTTTTTAATGGATATGTACAGCCCATATAGTCTTGAGCTTACAGAGCAGCAATTTGTTTGTACAACCCAATTTCAAGAACTTTCTCTGCTCACTGACTCACTGTTGAGGTATTTAAGCCCCAGCAATTCCTAGTTTCTATTAGGGAAATGTAGTCATGTGAGAACAGAGCTCGCCCTGGTTGTTCCAGGAAAAAACCAGTTGCCCAGCACTCATCAAAGGTTCTTCTGCATTTCTTTTCTGTGTGGCAAGGTAAAACTACAGATGAATGTTACTTCCCCCAGAGTGGAAGTGTCATGTCCAAACAATGCACTGAGCAAGCTGGCCAGCTGTTTTCCTATTTGAAGAATCTGAGGTACAGAATTGAACCTAACTTTGTTTCCCTCTAAAAGTATTTCTTTGCAAAGGTGGTATAATTCCACATTTGTATTTTAATTCCAAAGCAAATGCTCCACTGCACTTTTTATTAAAATGAAATCCGCTGTGTGCAGCCTGGTGTTAAATGAGAGACTATTAAAGCCAATCAGTGGAGAACTCATTAGAAGCCCTACAACAACAAACTAGTAGTTATGGCCCAGCATTCACAAGCAGCCATGACAACAAGGAGAAAGAATCCAGGTCTCATTGAAGGCTACAATAAAACCACAGCTTATGTAGCCCAAAGACTGTGAATATCCATACAAAACAGCTGAGCTTCCATTCCTCAAATATGAGCCAGAAATTATATTCTTTTCTCATGACTCATCTCTGAATTCCACTCCTAAGAATACTCCTGTCATTTAGTTATTTCTTCCCATTTCTAAAATGTAATGAGAAGCACCAATCCAGAGCTCAAGGAAATCTGTCCCATCAATTAAAATAACGAAATAAGCAGAAGGCTGCCTATAAACACATCCACCTCTGCCCACTCACTCCTCAGCAGCCATGGTGAAGGGAAAAAAGATGAGCTTTGCAGGATGCCTGGAAGCCTAGCAACTCTCCTAGGAAGGGCCAAGAGGTAAGAACTCCTCATCTGAGCATCTCCTACCCAACCTTTGAGATCTGCTCATCCAGTAGAAAAGAGCAGAGCACACAGTGGTGTTGCTGGGTGCCCAGAAGACCAGATATTGGGATAACTATAAACTTGGTAGACTGAAATATTCAGATCAGATTTTTTTCTGGGACAATGAAGGAATAAATGAATAGGTAATTATTACAAACAGAACAAAGAATTAAAGACTGTAATTGAACTGGGAAACAGCATTTGGATATTTGGACTCCAAATTACCTTCTAAGCCTATTATCAGCATAAATTGAGATAAATCCCTCACTAGAGGAAAAATTCCTCAAAAATCATTCAAAAATATAACTAACAAACCTTGTAGAACAAAACTCTCTCAAAGTATCATTTCACTACTCTTTAGTGGAGTTATCTCACCAGCTGGTTCACTTACTGGACAAAATCCAAAATGTTCAATGGTCGTGATCATACTTCTGCAGTTCCAGTCTAACACAAAAGAGAACCAGTTTCAAAACAGAAACAGTTGCTATGCGACCATTAGTGATACAAGAAGATGCAGACCAAACACCTACATTGTCAAGAACTGGCATTTAGATCACAGTCTGTCTTGTTTCTTTTTGTGCTTACAGCCATACTTCAAATAAAACTTTGTTTGCACAAGTTCTTGCAAAAATGAACAAGTGTCAGGGTAAAAAGGAGGAAAGATATGGAAAATCTACAAAACATTCAGTTCATTTTCTCCTTACTCTATTATATACCCAGATCAACCACTGACACCATGTTGATCAAGACCATTTGATTTTAGCTGCATTCAGAACAACTGCTCTTTTAGAAAGACAAGGGAAAAAAGTAAGAAATGGTCAGAGTTCAAAGGAAGATCTTGGGAAATGACTAATTCACAGTCAGTGTATAGCGTGCCCCCAGCTGAACTAAATTACACATTTTTTTAGTTTGAAGTGCCACTCTCCAAAGAATAAAATGGGAAAATTCCTTTATTGCTTTGCCTCCTCAGCTATGGATTTGAAGTAAATTGGACCCCTTTGGATTAGCTTCAAGAGTTTCTGAAAGAGTAGCTACAGGGTGATGCTTTATCCGAGGTCACATACACGTATACTTTGTCTCCCCAGACATCAAGCCCACATACATGCATTTCTCTACTCTGTGTAGGCAGGTGGAAGGGGAACTTTAAGTCACAGATGGCTGAATACAGTATTGCTGGGTCGAGAGCAAGGCTAAAATTAGCTTTCCAGAACCTGCAGTCCAGTCCAAAAAGAGCCAAACCAGGTTCCAGACATGCAGGTATTGCTGCTACCTGGTGTGCACAGCGCACAAGTACTGTGGGATCCTAACAGGTGGAAGGGGTTAAGGAAAGTATGAAGTAGCCAGGTCTGCAGAATCTGTAATATCCCACACAGACAAAGCATATAATGAGAGTTTTAAAACTTAGCACATAGTAAATTCAATGGAACTTGAAGGTATGAACACAGATTACAGCTATTAATCTCTGTGGGTTTTGGTGCAGTGAGGCAAACTCACATCTTCATGATTGCTTCCTTGTGCTTCTCCTCTGCCTCTTCTTCTCCATAGACTTCAGGCATGAGGCTGAGCTTGAAGCCATCCAATTTCTATCGAACCCTTGGATTTGTAAAAGCAATGGCTTATTTCAGACATCACTAGCTTTTAAACTTCAAAAGGTGCCTGAAAGTAATTTGACTTAAATAAAAAACTAAGCATCCAACTCACTGAAGTCAAACTTTTTATCCATCTCACTTGGAAATACAGAGAGTATGGAAACATGGGTGGGTGTGGGGGGAAAGGATGCAAGGTCAGAACCCCCTCACAGGCCAGCACCATGCAAGGCAAAGCGAATATTTGCACTGTGCTCACAAGTAACTACAAAAGTATAATTATTCCTCAGCTAGCTCAGGTGCCTGCAGCCATCTACACAGTGGCAGAACAGAGCCTGTGCTTCTCAGGGAGACTGATGTCGGTACCCAAACTGAGCTGGGCGTATCTACACGTATTGGCACTCATTCCTGTGAATGCTGTACCCAAAGCAGACAAGGGAGCAGAAACAGCATGATTTGGGCCATGAAGGTGAAAAGAAAGCTATGATCTTCACAAGTGACAGGAGCTGCTTTCAAGTGGGGTGCCGAGGCTTCTGGGCATACCTACACAGCGCAACAGTGCTGGCATATCTACACTCAAGAGTCTCTGAGCTGGTGACTTCTAAACAATGCAAAGAGGTGCTATGCAGAGAGATTCTGTTGGGTCCTTGAAGCAGCATAGCTACATGGGTGTGATGTTATGCAGAGGCTAACAGTGTCAACAGAACTCATTAGAGAAGGTCTCTGCAGAATGCTGCATCACATAGCAGGGAACGTTTTGTTTTCTAGATAACCGCTAAAAAGACACAATAGAGCTTCCCCCAGAATACCTCTTCATTTGGAAAGGTAGAACAAAAGCCTGCCTCGATGTTACTTCTCATTACTTTGTATACACTATATATATTTTCCCAGCTTAATCATTTCAGTGATGACTCAAAAGAGCAGCAGAAAAAACTCTTACTCCTAAGCCTAGCTGGGAAGGAAAGAGATAAAAGCTTTAGGCACCTTTAATAGTTTCAAGGCCTGCATAGACAAAAAAACAGCATGGAGAGGATGAAGTAAATGCAATAAGACCTGGCAATATGCCAATGGACCATAAAGACAAAGGACAAATAGCAATATGGTTAATATATTGGGCCAAAGAATAAAGTTCTCTCACAGTCCCCAACATTCAGGCAAAGCAAAAATCTGCTTCCTTGCCCCTTTGTCCCTCTATCTGCCTAGTAAGGTTGACAGTGAGGGGTCACAGCATGTGGACCAATCCATCATATTTGCACACTCAGTGATTCAACACGACAAATTAACAACAACACTGAGCTCTGTGTGGCCTGATGGCTACTGCCTGGATTCTCCTTTCCTAACCACAAAGGATCTAACATGTCCAAGGATTTTATATGTAAAACATTGGACAATGACAGCTGAGCAGATCAGGGGGCATCTGGATTCCATGTCTAATTATCTGGGTTGCTTTGCTACATGCTAAAACTCCATCTGGGACAAAAAGGAACATTTAGTAATCAGAGTGCTGCTCGAGAGGTTGTTCCACCACAAGCTTCCTCTATGCCCTTAAAGAGATGCCTTAGCACTGTTTCTTAGGAAAATTTGAATTTGGATAAAGAGAAGATGTTTATTCAAACAGGTTTTCCCTGTGTTTAAATACCCTTTTCCATTTGGAAAAACATGCTGCTCTAATGGAGGTACTAGGCTTTCTGCATAAGGTGCACAAGAAAGAATGGTACCCAAAACAGCAGAAAACAGCCAGTGGAGTGCCAAAGAGCAGGGTGACAGCACAAGCCCTCCTCTGAGGTAAACCAGATTCTTAAGACATCCAAGGTCTTTAAAGGCTTTGAGTACAAAGCAGGACCTGAGCAGAGCTGATGGCTCTTAACTCCTTTTGCAGCTCTAGTTCTCCACATCTCTTTGCATTTCCTTCTATCCTGCAATTCAAGGCTAATGAACAGCAGAAGGACACTTGGTGTTCAGACAACAGTTGCCATGAAACTATTCCTGGTAGGTTACACAACCACCACCTATAAGGGACACCTGTTCACATAGTGCTCGTGCCTGGAACAGAAGCTGGTGCCTTCTAGACTTCAACACAAACATTGCATTGCTTGCAGCAAGAACCCACCTGGGAGCAGCGGACCCAGTCATGCAAGGACACTCCAAGAAGTTCAGCGCCGGCGAAGTTCTGTGCTGAAGAAGTTTGCTTACGAAAGCGAAGATTTGTGCATTGAGGGGCACTATCAAATTGTTGCACTATGCCTTTGTTATTCCTTTTCCTCACGCTGACTCGCCCCCTGTGTTGTATGAAGGCTTTCTAAGGGGGTGACAACACTGGCACTCATGATGCACAGCAACATGGGTCCCACCCTCGGCTCACCTGCCCTTGCCCAGTTCTGGCCAACACCACCTGCTGCCCCAGAGTACCACATGCCTAGCAGAAATATTCTGGTGCCAGAGGTCGTCTTTGACCACCCTTCTGTATGGCTCGCCTGGCTGTTCCCCTTACCTGTTGAGCATGTTGGACTGGTAAATCCTTTTCTCCTGGGTGTTGTAACAGCTGCTCTTGGGCTCAGGGATGAAGCTGTGTTCAGACAGCATATCAGAAGCAGCCGTGGTGATTATGGCTATTCCATCCCTTACTCTGGCAGGAAGACCGTAGTCCCATTCATCATATGAGACAGAGATGAGCCCGGTGGGGAACTCGGATGGCACTGTGTCTGTATCCCCTGCCACCAGGCTGGGCACGATCCACGTGTAACCATAGCCTGTCAGACCCACTGAGTTGGCCACCTCAAAAATGTAGGTGGCCTCTTCCTTTGTGCAGTAGAGGAGGATAACAGGGCTTTGAAGCTTCTTGAGCTGGTTCTGGATCTTTGAGTCCCCATCGTCCAGGGACATGTCCAACAGAAGGACCTCCTCCAGTTCCCAGCCCACAAAGCTGTGCTCAATGGTACTGCGGATCTTGTTCACAAAGTCCTGGTAACCAGGGAAGTACGTAGTGACAATGGAGAAGATGTACCAGTCGTATTCTTCCATGATGTTGAGCATGACAGAAGCTTGCTGTTCTATTGATGGGCCAAACTGGAAGAACATGGATGACTCATCCTAGAAAAGGAAGTCAGAGGAAGAGAGAAAAAAAGAAAAACAAGAATATGTCAATGGAAATAAACAGTATTCCTAGCCAATTCATTGAGCATAAAGGGGTAGGCACACAGTCAGAATCTTACTTCATATCTTGGCCAGAGCTTAAAGATTTTTAACTTTTTAAAATTTAAGTGAAGCAAGTGAGAAGGAAGTAAAATCCTTTTTATGACCAGCTGTCCTTACTTTATTTTTAAAGGCAGGTTGCCAAAATTACTCAAAGGTTTCAACTGTTAGGCCTCATTCTAACAGACAGAGAACAAGTGGTACACAAGTGAGGACAGAAAAACAGAATATGTACAAAATATTTCATGAAATTAAGAACTTTAATCACAGGATTATCATAACCTTATATGCAGCATAAACAGGATCACGGCAGTTTTGATATGGATTTTTGGGACAGTCACTCTGGTTTGAGTATCCAGACTAAAGTAGAAATAGAGTAGACAAAACCACTGGATACAAATAGCTCTGACAATCTCTACTATTAGTTCCTCTCAAAGCAAGCAGCAGCACAGAATTCTGTACAGTTCTTCTCAGTACAACTGTGAAGGCTCAGTCTCAGAATAACATAAAATACATTAAAATAAAACAGAGACTTCTAAACTATGATGAGCTTTGTTGACACCATGTTTTAGAGAAATATCAGCTCAGTATATCTCTTGGTATTGCTCTCATATCCTTCTACCATACTAAGTTAATCTTTGCAAAAATTAGAACTTGTACCACTTTACAACCTTGAAGACTCCAAGGAGTTTTATACAGATCTCAGCTCTCCAATGGCATAGTGTAAATCTCTTCTGTCCTGGGATTTCATCAGATATCAGGCTTTTATGACATCCAGAAAAATGCAAATCTCTGCTTTTGCCCAATTCATGAAGGAAAGGAATAGAAAAAAGTAGTTGCCAAAATGCTCTCTTAGGGATATATCTTCTGTCTTTTAAAAGCAATTGCAAATTCCTCCTGACTTCTATAGAGTAGGATTAGATCATAAAAGAAAAAATTAAAAAAAAAAAAACCACCATAATTAAATCATATCTCTCTGTGTGGAGATTCCCATCATAATAACAAAGTTCTCCAAACCCAAACACTGCTTTAAGGAATGAGAACAGCCCAACCTTCTTTTAATAAGTCTGGAAAACTGGTCCAGAGATACAGAAAGATTCACTCAGGAGTTTGAGACCTGGAAAACTGATTGTGCCTTAAGACATTACCTCAAGATAGTCACATTTAGAACAGCTCTCTACCAAACTGAGTCTCCTACAGCCTGGCAGGCAAAGCTGTTTCTCGGCAGGGATGTAGTTAATCAATCATCCGTTCATCCTTTAGCCATGGTTTTGATTATCTATAACCATTTCCTATATTGACAAAATATACTATAGCTCAGCAACTCCAGAAAAAAAAAAAAAAATAAATAAAGTCCTGATCCCATACCCAGCCTTAAGCTGCTTGTTTCTCTTTCCTGAGCTCCCCATGGGTCACATCCTATACAAAATGCCTCTCTTTTGAGGTTTGGTGATTAAACTCTGTTTGCTTCCTCCATACAGCTCACCACCCACATGTGAAAGTTCTCTTAGGGCTGCTCTTTGCTTAGTGGAAAAATAAATGTATGCAAAAAGAAAAAGGAAAAGACAACAGCAACAAACTGAAGTTAAAAAAAATACAAAAACAAAACAAACAAAAAAAACCAAAAAAAAACCAAAAAAAAAAAAAAACAGGAGCAGCAACTGGAGCCACTCAATATATGGAAAGCATCTCATTTTTTATCACTGGAATTCACCCCCTTCTCTCTGAACTGTGCTCAGGAAAAGAACCTACTCATCTAATAAAAAGATACTTTATGTCTTTGAAGCTTACGCAGAAAATTAGAAAAGACAGAGGAAAAAAAAATCAAACTATTGTCACAGTATGTGCCAGAATTTAAAAAAATCCTGAACAAGCATCTCTAACACCCTTCATTGCACGGTGCCTTTGAAAGGCACTTGTAGCTTTCTCAAACTGAATGCTAGAGTGCGAAGACTCAGCCTCACTGCCACATGAAAAGACAAGACAGCTACACCGATGACTAGTATTTACTTTTATATTAAGTTCAACAAGAACCTTTCTACACTCATGCATAAGAGCCTCTGAATTGACTGCAATTTTTCACCATTTCTAGCAGAGAGTCCAAGATCTGAAGAGCCTGGTTATTGAATTACCGGAACATTTGACACACAGCATCTGGAAGTCTTGTCTGGTTGCTTCCTCAGTGATAAATAGGAGACACTAGGTGGTAAATCCACTGCTATTTCAAGGCTACACACACACACTCTCAGGAGTTAGTAGGCAGCATAGCAAGGTGCAGGAGGTAATGCCCTCCCAGTGATTTAAACAGGGTCAAGCTAAAATGCCTGCTGACAGTTCGCTCCACATGAGTGCACTGCCTAACTGTTGGAGGGAATTCAGCCCCAAAAGACTCAGGGACAAAATTCAGAGCTCCTCACTATCAAGAGTGTATGAACATCAAAAATCAATACACCAAATAGACAGCTTTATCACAACCCAGGGAAACAATTCCCCTCCACTGAGAAATGGAAGCACCCCACTTTACATCAAGCACAAGCCACTTGGCTGCACATGCAATAATTGCTCTTGAGCAACTGTTGGCATTTCTATTACAGAAGCAGCAAGAAGAGGCAACTTATATTAAAATGAGAGCATTAAGGAGGTGCAAGCCAGTCCAGATTTTGTTTTGTCAAGATGGCTCTTGGCACTTAATCACCCCGATAGTTGGGCTGGCCAAATGTTCTTCATTCCCTGACCAACTCAGCACTCAGAGTGGGGTGAAGAAGGAAGGACAGACAACAGTAGAGAAGAAAGTGTCCCTCTTATAATAAATCAGGAGAATTGCTGATAAAGTTGGACAGAAATCTCAGCCACTACCTTTTGAGGGGGACAAAAATCAAACTAAGAAAAACGTCCAAAAGTCTCAATTTTCTTCCCTACCTTGTTTTTGGGCATGCCTGACGAAAAGTCAAGGAAAAAGAAGGAGTTGAACCGATACAGAACAGTGGGGCTATCAGAGTATGAATTTGACCTCACTGTATTGCTACAGTGAAGGTTTTTAGTCAGGAGACAGATCTAAGGTAGTTTTACCATTTTTACACACATATACCCTATAGAATCATTATTGTTTTATTATGACTAGAACCAAAAAGGAGTATTTTACCCTTCCAGACATTATGGGTTTTTATAGAACATCTAAAGCTCCCATTTTTTCCTGAAGAAACTTCCCATTTTCCACCTTCCTATTTTACCTTGAAACAGCCAAAATATGGCTCAGCATTGCCATTGGGAGACAGTTTTAAGTTTGGGACAGGGATAGGTCGAGTTTTAATCAGAAGTCCCTTGCATTGCACATCACCCAGGTGAAGTACAATCCCCTGGCTACAGGAAAAAGCCTGTCTTCCTCCTACAGCCCTTTCACCTGCAAGCTCAGGCTTTCCATCACTACCTGATGCAAGAGACAGCAAGATGCTGCAGGGTGTCCCTCCCACAGTCCAAAAGAGCAGAGGCTCCATTACAGGATCTCAAAGCTTCCAGAGATCCCAGTACTCCCCCACTGTCACCCTACAAGGTCAGGGACCTGTAGTTTGCAGAGCTGAGCTGGAGGTGGAGCTGATCAATTGACACAGCACCACTCCCCAGTTGACAGATGGCTTCCCACAGAAAATCTGCTCTGAGTTTACCAATGCTGGGACAAGTATTGCCTCCTCCTCCTGCACGTTTAACCCTTCCAATAAGAAGGCTGGATTGCACACAGTGAAGGTACAAACACACTCACCATGAAGCCTCCTCTTGCAGACTGGTGGCTAGTGAGTTCCTAGGTGGACGGAAGACAGTTTGCTGAGGTAGGACAGGGCTTAGAATACTATCACCAACACTTCTAAGTTCTTCAGACTTGCAGATAGGCCAGGTCTGACCCACACCCCAGTGAAGATGTGAGCCCTTGGCAAGGCTGCAGGTGACTCTCCCAGGAGCCCTCCTCCAGCTGCACCATTTGAAACCAATCACTGCCATTTAATGAGCCATTTACCTCAGATGTGGTAGGAGAGGTCCTCAGGGAGTTTTTCTCACAAGTTCCTTCCTAACAGACACTCTAGATTCCCCATTCAAGCAAATACAATTACTGCCTTAAAAACAGGATCTTACAATCCAGAGCAAAACTCCTTCTCAGCACAGGCCAGACTGGAGAACATCCTCAAAGCAGGGGAATGCAAGACCCCCAAAAAGTTGCAGGGGTTCACTCCTGCTGAGGAACTGGCCAGCCTTGCACCGAGCCATGGTATTGACTGCTGACCTGGCAGTGAGTCAGGAGATCAGCATGCTACGTTCCCTCTGTGCAGCCCACCGGAATGGAATCTGGTTCTGTGCTCCACACACTGGTGGCTGGTCCATGAACACATTTTTGCTAGGGGTGGCAAGCTCCTTCAGCTTCAAACTGCCAGACCCCACAAAGGCAAGATGTGTCAAATTATGCACAAGGAATTCGAGTAAGGAGCAAGTCTAGAACACGTTTGCTTCCAGGATTTTGAGAAATATACCATGTCATTGCAAAATGCCCTACTCTGCTGTCTCCACACAGGTGCAGGACAAATACAATTTGTACTGCTAAGCTAAGTAGCCCCTTTTTATTAGGCTTTTGGGAACATCTGTATATTTACCCCCATTTGCTGCTTCATTAGGCTTCCTGTGCAGCCATAATTTAACAACTGGGGTCTGCCCTTCCTCTCCATCTCACAGAGGGGATCCTATCAGATCCTAATGACTCAGGCCACTATCACTTTCCAAAGCCCTCTTCTCATTTCCTGATTTAGAAGAAAAGCTGTTCATGTGTCTTTAGTACAGTCTTGATTTGCAAAATTACTCTATGACCAACAGCCAAATCACACGGGGCTGCCTTTTGTTTAGATTTCAGTCCTGGCTACCACACAATGTGGAGGGGGCAAAAAGGAGTGAGCAAGCACCAAATAACTTCTGGGAAAACACAGGCTTTCATTTGCCTACCTATGTATTTCTTTTCTTCAAAACTGAGACACTGCTGTGTACCTGTTTGTCACAGTCCTGGTGGGATACTTGATTCACTGGGAGTTTTACAGCTCATGATGGAAAATGCCACTACAGTTCAACGTTCTTATAATTTAGTTTCCTGTATGTCTGAGTCCCGTTTGTTACAACATATCTGACAGGAAATCAGGAGCTTTGTTGCTTAAGTGTTCATTTACTTCTGTTTATCTTACCACAAATCCATTACTGCCTCAGGCTAGCCTACAGTCAGGATCCTCTGTCTGTTTGGTTTTTTCTCTCCAAATTTAATTTTTTTATTTAGTTTTCAACAACTCAATACAATATAACTCTGGATTTTATATTGCATGTTGTATCATGCTGTGTGAGTCCTTTCTTGAATGCTCGCAGTAGGGACTACGAGAACATGGTGACACTACAGACCTAACATTATGTCCTCCTGGTGGAACTGGCATCTAAAACAGAATCTCTGCTTCTCACACACATATATACACTCACACTTCCACAAATACATTCATAGCAAAACCTACTCAATGTAAAGTTGGAGCACGTTGAATTGTGTCATTTCCTAATGACTCTGTGTAATTTATACTATTTGATACGATTTCAAAACTTTCCTGTTTTACTGAAATAGGTTCCCTGGGTTACTAAAGATTTTGACTTGCATAGCACATGACCTCCTGCAATCTTTTTCCCATGTTCTGATTCACTGAGGAGTGGATCATTCTTAGTGAAAATCCTCCAAGCTGCCCTGGGAACGTGCTATCAGTGGGAAGTTCAAATTTCTTACATGAACAAATGTGGTTTATATAACCATATCATTTATCAGTTCCCCCCCTTGTTCTTGCAATAATTACTGAACACACTAGACTTACTTGACAGAAGGATACATAGCTCAGAGTTGATGGTTACAGGAACTGGTGGATGAGAGATAGCAAGAGACCCAGTTCAATGTCACCACTGACAGAAAGACAGGATACACTGTGATAAATTAATTAGGAGAATGGCTGTTGACTCTCTAGGTGTTCTCTGGAAGCCACAATCCCTGATGGCTACTAATTGCAATGAAGAATTGTTAGCACAGTTCAGTTGTTACCCTGGTAAATGATAACAAATATACTAAATTCACATGTATAATGACATCGCCTACACATAAAAGTTTCATCATAAATACAGATCCCAGTCCTGGATTGGACATCAATCTCTCTGTAGCAGTGGGAATAGGTCTGCTGCAGAGCCCTAACCCAGGGGCAACAGTCCAAGTGCTCCAGAACGAAGGAGTTCCTAAGAGCTGCAACAAAAAGGTCTCCAATTAAGGATGACTCAAGGGCTGAAAACAGCTAAGTGATTTCCACTTTCTACTTAAGGGTCTGCAGAAATGTGTTCAAAAGCCTTTGCAACAGAGGAAACACAAGATAACCTAGATTCTATAATCTTGATCTTGGTGTTGCTCCACTCTATACCACATGCAGTTAATAAAAAACGATTAAAGAGTCAATCATACCAGAGTCATTGTCTGACATATACAATTCAGAGAAATTCAGTTGTTTGGCTAAAGAGAGAGTGAAAAATTTGTGACTTTTATAAACAATGACTGGTAAAAGCAGGCTAATATATGCTGGTGTGTTATACCAGCTTCTTAAAGCATCATGCATGGATACCAGCATTTTTCCACAGAGGAGAAACAGCAGTTAGCAAGCTGCCAGGATAAACAGTTTCCCACCAGGACTGCTGCATTTCCATTTTCACCTCTGTAGGTGTGTATTTCCTTGTTAGATGAAAGCACATGGACGGATTAGAGCACTGGCTGCACTGAGTAGAGCCCACCACCCAGGTGACATTATTCCATGGGGGCAATTTGGGCAGCCCAGGACCAGTTTCCCTGTCCCAACTCAGAGAAGCCCACCAGGATGGCCTAATATCTTGACATTGCCAGCCCAAAACAAATGAAAGTCAGACTGCCCCATTACTCATCCATCTGATTACATCATGGTGTTTGCCTGGCTCTTCTTTTCTGGCTGTCTTACCCTCCAGACTAAGGACTGAATTTTGACTGTAAGCTGAATGGGATGTCATTTGGTATAGCCTTATTAATCAAGAGCAGCCATAAAACTATCCAGCACTTTAAAAAAAGTCCAGTCACAGTATTTGGCAAGATGTCATTGAATAAATTTCTCAAATCAACTATCCTGGTGAAATACTATTTCTTTTTATCATTTCTAAATTAACTGCTCTCCCATTTCATCAAGTATACCTTTGGTCTCTTATTATGAGCAAACCTTCATACGAGCTGAAGCTCCAAAGGTTCATAGAGTCAATTTACGTAAGTCCTGGAAGTTCAGCATTGCATCCAATGCCCCCTGAGCCTCTCAGAGGCTCAAGATCTCTCCTCACTATGGTCCAGCTGAGGACAGGTCAGAGTGTGTCTGTTAATTGCCTCTATTCTTCTTTTCTCATAAAGTAGTGATACCCCCTATCTCTCAAATTTTGCCTTGCTTATTTAATTTAATTATTAACCTTCTGCAGGCTAAGCTGTTACTTGTTTTCTCTGTCCTAAGAGATGGCACCTGCAGTCCTAATGATGCCAAGGTTTAGTCAGCCTTTATGGGCAGAGTGAATTTGGCCGTGCCTATGCTCAAAGATGGACAGCTGAAGTAAGGCAGACAGTTTAAAGTAATATTGTGCCAGGATTTAATCTTTTCTCACAGGCTGGTATTATTAAAGAGTTTAGATAATTTTAAACACATGTATATAACTTTCATACCCTTTGGATCAGAGTTGGCTTGCCTTAGAGTACACATGAGCGAGCAGCTGCACACAAAGTCTGTGTAGATGTGCCCTCTACTTTCCTTAAGGCAAGGAGCAATAAAAGGCTTCAGCCTCATCCATCCTGGACAGCAGTAAATGGGCAATTCTGTCACTTGCAGGAAAAAAACCCCACTCACTTAAACCAGGAGAGCTGTCTAGCACGTGGACAAAACCAAGAGCTGAAGTTTGACTAAATTACACAGACTCCAGATTTCCCATTACCTCATACCTGGCTGCCACTTCACTTATCTTCTATAATTGATATTCTGAATATGTCCCAAAGGAAAAATAATTTAAAAAAAAAAAAAGGGAAAAAAAAAAGGGGAGAGAGAGAGGGGGAGAGAGACAGAGAGAGGGGGGTAGGCACCGGTCCTGCCCCACCGCCCTGGTCCCAGCTCGGCAGCCAGATTCCCTCGGCAGCAGCGCACACGAAATGCCGCTGTGGCCGCAAGCTCCCGACCGCCGGCATCCCGCCGGGAGGCACCGCACCGCCCCGCTCCCGCCAGCGCTGTGGCACGGCACGGCCCGGCCCGGCCCGGCACGGCACGGCCCGGAACGGCCCGGAACGGCACGGTACGGCCCGGCACAGGAGCTGCGAAGGCTGGGGCCGGGCGTCACTACCCCCATCACAGCGCGGGGCTCATCCCCCGACAGCCTGCCGGGACTGCAGAGATGCTCGGGAAGGGGAGCGGCACTGAGGAAAAGAAGGAGCCCACTCTTCTCCTCCCGAGCCTGGGAGTGAGCGTTCACCATTTCACACTCACGGCTTTCTGGGACAGTGAGTATCCACAATTCCCTCCACCGCGCCTTCCAGATCAAATTCCATCACTTTGGAAAGGGGGTGCTGCTTGCTCAGAGTACAATTCCTTGTTGCCTTGAGCTCCCCCAAACTTGACTCAGCTCACTTCAACCTGTGTTTTACAGCAAGGGCTGGAACAGGAGGAATGCCAAATCATTGTTCTCTATACCAGGCAAGAAGGCAGCTCTGTGTGGTTTTATTTTAAGTGGGATTTTACCCCCTGCCTTATACTTTCAGAAGAGGACGAAATAACCTGGCCATAAAATGAAGAAAGTACCCTGGTCCATTTTTTGTTTGGACATGCTGCTGGCAAGCAGCTGCCTCATTAGCACAGAATGTGTACGTCTGCACCAGGCAACAGGAGGCACAGAAACCATGCACTGGCCCTAAGGCATCTGTTCATCAGCACTGTGTGGAAGCTCCAGCTCGTGTCCCGTGGAGCTGCCAAATCAGGAGAGCTAACTAGTTCAAATCCCAGCCTGCGCCATCCTGGTGACCCTTTTTCTGGTGTTAGATCTAGCTGGGGACTCTCCAAGTCTGAGGAGAAGATGGATTCCTGACCCATTGGACCAGGCCTCTGGGTTAAGTCCCTGCTTTGGAAAGCTACTGTATCACTGAAGTGTGTTGTGAGAGCCCTTGGCTGAAACAACAAGGATTCCAACACGCTTGAAGACCCGATCCCCATTAGAGCTTGCTTTGGCCATAGTTAGTTACCTCTTGTGTTCCAGGATGAATGAAAACTGCACCTACCTTCTCTGCCCAGCTCTCCTTCCCAATCAAGCAGTGAGGAGTGCCCCTGTTGGGAAGCTGCTGTCATGTCTGTCTTGCTTATCGAATTGATTCACAAAGTTTTAAATTATTATTGATTGTCCTCATCCCCAGTGGAAACTCTGAGACCAATGGAGTTATTTACACAGATTTTTAGACAGGAAAGAAGCTCCCTTCTCAAATTTTCTTGAGATTCCATCTATTAAGTCTTGAAAACTCAATAGGAGGTTTTCTGCAGCTTTACAGATAAAACTACTCACAAATACATGAAGTCTCCTGCATGCACAGATGTCCATCCAAACATATGCAGCATCTTCTGCCAAATCCACAGCTGCTGTATTATTTTTTTTCTATTATTTTTGTTTGGGATCACAGCTCTTCCATTTCCTTTCTTTGCCCTGATGATTAATAGCTGTTTTTCACGGCTCTTGTTGTTATGAGACTGAGGCACAAATTGTGGCAAACTCCCTATCGATGGAACAGCCATTTCTGAACTCTGAGGAATTGGAAATTGTTCTTGGTAAAAGACTGGAGACCACAGGAGATTTGTAGAGCTAGAGTCTGCAATCATCCCCACCATTCCTGAAGTACTTAGAATTTACAGTTGTAACAGTGATTGGTGCTGTAAGGACCATTATATCCACTCCCATGATCTAAGCACATGAACATTTACACTCCTCAGGATTCGATGAAGAGGATCTGAAAGTAGGAATTGGACTGTCTGACTTTGCAATAAGGTGACACAAGTTTCAGTTTTGTATATTTTTTTGCTTGGACGATGACAGTCAAGAAGCCCATTTCCAGTCAGTTCAACTCTGTTCCGAAGCACACGTAATTGAATTCAGGTTCTTTCTATACTTACTGCACATTAATATATATCTATATATTTCATATGCCCTTGACATAACTTGAAAGCAGCAGCATAATAAATAAGATACTTTTTGCACTTGAATTCAAATTTTTCTATCTATATTAGGCTTTGTACTTTTTTAAACAAAACCCGAGGCTGAGACTGAACTGCCATATCTTTTTCAAGATCACACACGCACACGAGGCACTGAGATTTCTGTCGAGGATCGACACAGCAGAGAAAGGGAATGATAGAGCAGCAAGAGAATTTGCCTCTGCTGGTCATTAATAATAAGAGTAACAAAAGCATCTAAGAGAATAAAAGCCAGAGTGAGATGTGTTAGGTATAGAAATAGCTCTTTGACTGACTCAAAGGCAAAGCTGGTGCATCTTGTTTTCCTGCATCTCCTTGTCTGTCCTCTTTCTTAAGCACACGCTCTGGCACGATGGGGGAGTGGGAAGGAGATGGAAGCATCAGCAGGGGCTACAGCAAGCAGGGGAGAAATGAGCTATTCAGTCTGAACACTGCCTGGCCTGGGCCTGTGACAGAAGATAAACAAATGTCCATATGAGGGGAGAAAACAAACAGTCCTGTCCAGCACTGCACTGGCTGCAAGGGAAGAACCATAGGCTGTGGTGTTTTGTCTTTCCTCCCACTTTGTATCACTCCAAGTCATTCTCTGTCTTCCTGCACTCCTGGTTTCTCACTGCACACACCTGTGTGTCCATACAGACCTACACATGTCCATGTGTACAAAGGCAGTCACTTGCAGGATGTCTCAAAGCAGGCAAAGCATCTCATCCCCAGTATGGCAGCTGCACTCCAATGCAGGCTGGCAGCACCTGAGTTAGCACCTGACGATGATCCGTATGAATTCAGGTGATGGTGCAGCCCAGACTTACTGAAGAGCAGTGTCTGCATCACCACACAGGCATTCAGAGGTAATTAAGCCTCTGGTTTGTGTTCTCAGGGAGAAGCCAGGGTTTACACAGGCTGCTTCACTACACAGCCCTGGCCACAGCCCAGAGGAAAACAGATGCCTTCAAATCATGGGTGAAAACACTCAAGATACAGTTTTACAGACCTTATTCCTTCTGACAAAATACAGTCCTTCAGGACTCACCTTCCATGGAGGCAAGAATTCATGTAAATAATATACATCAAGAAGATCCGATTTAAAAAAAATAAAACAAAACCAAAAATGGAAAAAAGTCAAAATTGTCTTGTCACAGACATATTTTCTGAAAAATCCTTTTGCCATAACTTTTTCTTCTGAGAAGCCTCAAAGAAAAAGAAAAACAATAATTTTCTGCTGCTGTGAAATGCAACAGGTGCATCTTTGATTGGTCCATGTGAGTTATTTTTACTTAATGACCAATCACAGGTCCAGCTGTGTTAAGACTCTGGTCAGTCACAAGATTTTATTATCATTTTTTTCTACCCCTCTGATGAAATCCTTTCTCTTTCTTTAGTTTAGTTTTAATATATCATTTTCTTTTAATATAATATCTATCATAAAATAATAAATCAGCCTTCTGAAACATGAAGTCAAGATTCTCATCTCTTCCCTCATCCTGGGACCCCTGCAAACAACACCACATTGTCTTTTCTTTAGGTAGGTCACAAGAGGGAATATTTGTGGGAAGAGTTTAGCCACAGGAAGGTTTATTTCAGGGTGCAGCTAAGCAATTCTGAAAGCTGATACAAAGACATCACTCTGGCCATCACGCTTCAAGATTTATTTTTTTTTGCTAGTAGGAAGAGTTTTATTCTCTTTTTTATATAAAACTTCTGAATATCTCCTCCTGAGAAGCACCGTGATGAAAAATTTTCCTTCAACAGTGGTGGCTACTGCAAGGAGCTCAACCTTTTCATTATCTCAGTGCCTTCAGGATGTGTACATTCCTACACTAGGCATTCGTCTGCACTGCGTAGGAGCCTGCAGCAGTAGCTGTGCACCCTTTATCTCAGAGGACATTCTCCTCTTCTGTGTGCTAAGAGCAGAAGGAGCAGAGCTGAAGAATGATGTACATTTATTATCTTGGTGTTGGTGCTCTCCAAGGCATGCGGCCTTGCAGACTGGGCAAGCTCAGTGAATGAAGCACACTGCATGGAAAACATCAACCCCGCGTTCCACAGCTCATTTGGTGTCCAACTGCTCTTGTTATGTCACCCAGCAGCTTCTAAGGGCTGACAGTAGATCTCTGTGCTTTTGCTCCTCAGGCTAATCCCACTATCTTCATCGTGCTATCATACTCTCTAAATGGAAGTGAAAATATGGTCAGGCTCCCTGTGCATTCTGCACTAGGCTATGGACAAACCTCTCTATTCATCAGAGGGAAAACATGGCCTTTCCTCACTGGCCTTCCTACTAAATCTCTCTTTATACTGTAACTCTAGGATATCCAAGGAAGACAAAGTAAGCAATATTTTTACATATTTTTATGCTTTACAATGCACATATTCCATTCCTATATAAAGTGCTGAGGATGCTAAATCAAGGGTCATGCATTCCCCTTCAGCTATCTTTGAGGGTTAGGGAGGGGCTGCACAGCCCATTGGTAATTTGTGTGTTTCATTGCTATGCATCAATTGTTGGGTCCCCAGGAGATTTTCATTTCACTCCATAAGCACCAGCATGTCTGTTTCAACAGAAATTAATCATACAAGCCCTCCCAGTCTTGGACTCAGTCCTTCTCAGAGCAGTTTGCCTCCTTGCACAAGGTCAGTTGTGTATCTTGTACTTGGACAAAGAAAGTTGTCCGTTCCCTGGGAACTCTGACAGCAGCGTTTTAACAGGGTACAGTGATGCTGTGCAAGTTTACAGTCTAAACTTAACATGAGCAGCATTTCAGACAGAAGTGTCAGGAGGACTTTAAGCAGGCTGAACATAATCCTTCCTGTTGGGATATGGACATATCACCATTGATGGTGAATTCTGGTAGGGGATTTTTCAGGACTGCAAGTCGGCATCTCCCATCCTACAGCTTCCAGCAAACCACCTCCTCAGAGTTTATCAGTTATCTTGCAGTCTTTATGGACTCAAAAGGCAGATTATTGCCTCTTGAGGTGTCAAGAGCTTTTGCTACAGCTTCTGGATTTCCCTGAAATGCCCTCTTCTAGGTATTGATTGAGCTAGGTATTACAACTGAAAAGATTTTCATTTAGCAAATTTTTCTTTGCACTCCTCACGGTGCCAAGGGAATACATTAAGTGAGATCTCTTTGCTCACCCATTTTTGCATAAGCTTGTTCTAAGTGCACTATGCAATTGCTTTAATTCCCCAGCAACAGCCTCCTCACATTTTCAGACCTCTCAAAACCATGTCTGTATTGTATAATGCCACATCCCTACCTCAGAAATGCCAGAGCTAACCTGAACAACCTATAAAGACCCAGTTGTGTGCTGTAAGGCACAGCAACAGCTTGCAGAAGTATTACCTTGGGTCCTTGAAGCTGCAGAGTGGTGTCAGTATAGTCCCTGAGCTAAATGTTATGATACAATTGTACCATTTCTTCAAGGTAGCCTGTTGGGTGCTCTCTGAAGGTCCACACATGATGCCATGTAGCAATGACCTTCCTGCAGTGTCTAGGCACCCCAATATCTCACAGTGCTCCTCCCCACAGCTGCCACAGCACACTTACCCTTGCTGCCTGCTCCTCAGGCTCCCTTTGCACCCACCACCTCAGCAGAGGTGTTTTCCACTCCCAGGACCGAGGGAACAACTTCAGCCTCTCTCCTGGACCCTTCTCCTGCACGCTCAGCCCCACAGGCTCCCTCCACACCAGCTCCCCTCCCACCCACTTGGCCCAGGACAGTTACAACCACGCTGGCACTGGGGCAGCAGGAGGTGAGGCCAAAAGGCCAGCAGACGGTGGGTTCGCATCCACACGCATCCCGATTAAGGATCCAGCTTTGTTTCCATGGCAACGAGCAGAGCCACGGCAGCGCGGTCCCCGGTCCCTTCCCGCAGCGGCCGCGCTCCGTGCCCGACACCGCTCAATGCGCGGCCGGCGCTGCCGGCAGTGACCCTTCGTGCGCCTTCCAAAGCCCGACAGATTAGGGCTCACACATTTCCCACCCACGATGTGCCAGCCAGAAAGAGGCAAATAAGGATGTGCCAACTAATAGCGGCGGCAGGAATAACACCTCCCATCGCAGCTGAGCTGTAAACCCCTTAGAACAGCATTACAGGGAAATAAACGCGTTTTCTTTCCTAGAAGCCGGCAAGCATAAGCGATGGAATGCAGTTCAGGGAATTAAAGCAAGGTGGTTTTTTTGTGCAGGTACCACACAGCCAAACAGCCCACACTCCCCTTGATCTATGCCAAATGCTACTCACAAAGCACAGCCAACTCCACCTGTCAGAGCGGGTGGTCCCACAGAGCACACCCTCTCCTGGGACAGCACTAACACTCCCTCCAAACAAGGGTATCACCACCAGGCTGCTCTGCTGGGCCCCACAGCAGGGAGGGAAAACACCAGAGAACAGTCGGGACACTGGGCCTGGGAGCTTGCACCCTCCTCAGCACCTCTCCAGGGGGAGGCAGGACACGGCCAGATGTTTCTTCAGGCCTTCTGCAGTCAGAAAACCTACTTTCCAGTTTAGAACCGAATCACAAGCAGGACTGCTCAAGATTTCTTTGCCATTTCTACAACATCTAAAGGGTTGTCTAATGAGAAATGGTTGGGAAAATTAATCCAAATTAACTTAAGTTGTGAGTTTAGCATGAATTCATTAAATCACATTAGCCTTGAATGGACACAGTTCTTCCAAATTAAAGCAACCCTTAGAAGAAAATTGAACTAAACTGAATTAAGGTCCTTTTAAATCCGAAGAGCAGAGTGCCTACATGGGGTTTGATATCATTAAGGAACAGCAGTCTGGGAGAGATGTCCCAGAGAGTTTTTCCATATTACTCTTTTCAGGAACCAATAATGCTCTCACTGGAAGGAAGTCATTTTTCTCACTTTCCCATGTGATTTGAAAGTTGCTGTGCTGATGACTTTCTGCTGAAGCCCTTTTCTAGCTAGTCAATACCTTCACCAGCAGCTCTTTACCTTGAAGAGCACTATTGCTGCCAGGGTATTTTCATCTCACTCATTTTAGTGGAAGGCAGCCTTTTCTGTTTTCTCGGACTGCATTTTGCCAGGTTAGGTAAGCTACACTGTCTTACTCTCCTCCTGTAAAATGTGTTCTTCCCTCTCTCTACCAACCAGATACTTTTCTGGCTCCACTTTCCTTTAATTGGAATAACTGGAATTATATACAGAATTATACACAGAGGAAATTACAGTAGAGACTTTCACAATGATACTGACACGTCCCTGCCTTGGCAGGGAATATCCTGCCTGGCACCTAGGAATATAATTGCCTTTTATGCTGATGTCTCATATTGAAGACTCAGTTATCACATCAGTAAATAATACTCCCACTTTTTCTCTTTTTCATTTGCTTATAACTGGTAATCCTATTGTTTCTAGGATCAATTAGCAGGAGTAACAAAGAATCTTTCCATACAGACTAGCAGACTGTGCAAAGTCATCCAGACCAGTTAGAAGCAATAGAAATATGTTAGCGTTGCACTCTCCTCCAAAAAATTTCTGCTGCTCAAGTCCTTAAGGTCTAGTGTGGGTCCTACCCAAAGCAGGGCTCCAAAACAGGCACTGCAGTCACATGTCTATCTGCATGGTCCTGACTTCACACTGGTGCATTTCAGCCTACTTCTACATTGTGGCCCTCCAGGATGTCCAGTTCTTCCTGTTTGTTCCCTGTTACACCCTGTGCTGATCACGCTACACTAGTTACGCCCACGTGTGCACAAATGTCCTTATGATCTCTCACACTTCTACACCACAAACCAGAGCCAAACATTTGGAAACTTTTGCAATTCTGTCGTTTAGAAAGTTTCCATTTAGCCACACTACATCTTTCTGAGACGGAAAGAGGGAGCTGGGGAGACAGGTTGGAAATAGGTAATTAATGGAAGTGAGAAAATCGGGTCTCCCATTCAGACAAACACTACCCATTGAAGGACACAAGCACATTTACAGTGTCACATGAACACAGACAGCTAAAAAAGAAACAGTCTTCATACAATAAATGTCCAATCTTTCCTTTTACTATGGGAAATCATTGCACTGATCAGCAGAAAGAGGCAAAGAGGAAAATTATTAGGTTATGATTCAACATTCCATTATTGCCATTCAAGATGGTGTTTATCAAGGACTAGGTTACTTTGCAGAAAAATACAACTTTTGTCCTGGTAATTTAGGCCCTTTAAAAATATTAATTCACTTTTTTAATGCAAAATTACTTAAGCCTAGCTTGTCTGTGTTTGTTTGCTGTCAGTGCTCCCATATAGGAGTTTTATCTGCATATTCATGTATGGAAATTTGCAAAAACTTGCAGAAGTGTACATCTACCACGTTCATATGCAAGTATTCAAGGCAGAAGTGCTTGTGTGCTCATTCAACAAGGGAATAGAAACAATACCAAATAGATCTCTCTGACCAACCATAATTAAGTAAAGCAGCCTGTATCAATCCATAGAGTAAATATTTTCCAAGAAGTTCACTAAGTAAATTCAAATAAATTTGAGGAAATTATGATCTGCACAATTGATATTCCATAAGCAGAAAAAGCAGCTAAATTCACTGAATAAATTACATGTTGTGAATTAGTCCCCCAGCTCAGCAATTACTATGGCTGGATTACTAGAATTAATGGATAATTTAGCATCAATAATACTACTTTGCTTTATAGGTACTGCTCAACATCAATTAAAAGACAGATTTTTGTTTAATTTTCTTTGTTTGGTTTTTTTTTTGGAGGAGGGGCGGGGTTAGGGGGTTGGTTTGGCTCGGATTTGGTTTGGTTTATCTCTACATTTTACAGAGGAGGAAAATAAAGAAACAACTTTTCTGGTCAGTGTGTGTCAAAGTTCCCGGTGTGCACCAGCTCAGTAGACTGGAGGAAATACAGCCCACATCCCTGAACAGGCAGCTAGATCCTCCTTCCAGCAACAGCAGAAGAGCTAGTCAGGACATGATCCCTCACACACATCCCTTGTCCCTCTGTAGGAGAAGATGGCTGTATTTAAGAGGCAGGAAGAGCAGGGATCCTGTTAGCTCAAAGCAACAGGCAACAGTTCCTGTTTGAAAGTGTCTCACTACATTTAATGGACTAGTGAGCACTAGATTTGCTCTTTTAGAACACATCCTTTGGGAAAATCCATTATTAATTGTGATCTCTTCTGTAGTGCCCCTGAACTATGATGCTCAGCAAACACTGCTCCAGTCTGAGGGGTAAATTAGTTAATTTATCAACTAGAAATTATATTGAAATCTGTCTGTTACCAGGAAACAATTTGGGAAGCAAGCTGCAGGGTCTCTCGCTGAAACACCTTGTTCAGCACCACACACAGAGCTGCCGCAGGAGCAACAGCAAACGCTGCTGCAGGAGAGCAAAGGGTTTAGGAGGGCAAAGGGTTTAGCAAGGCAAAGGGTTTAGGAAGGCAAAGGGTTTAGGAAGGCAAAGGGTTTAGGAAGGCAAAGGGTTTAGGAAGGCAAAGGGTTTAGGAAGTCTGAGCTGCCCACTGCCTCCTGGGGGCCTTCCCTGGAGCAGGGGTGAGAAACCGGCCCAAGGCAGGGCAAGTGGGAGGGCAGCTGCAGGACAGCCTTGTCTTGTGATGCGCCTGGGATGGTAACTAAGAAAATAATTCTGTGCTGCAAAAATCATCAGTTTGGCACCTCGCACCAGCCTCAGAACTATTCTGGTTAAAATGAACGAGGCAATTTCCTGGTAACTTCACTAAGCCCTCCCAGTCCTGATGTAAAGGCACGGGTTAGTGCTCGTCCATCGCTCCCTTCCCCAGGTGCTGTGCTGCTGCCACACGCGAGATTAACAAGGAGGTTATATTTAAACTTCCAAGAGGAGCTGCTGTGCGATTATGGGTCTATTTAAAATCCTCCGGGCAGCTGCAGTACATAATAACAAGTCAGCGGGAGGGAGGGAGGGAGAGAGTGGAAGGAGAAGAGGGAAAGGAGGGGGGTCAGGAAAACATCACGGATTGTCCCTGAAAAACGGGTTGCCAGCAATGGCAGGGGGTGCAGCCCCCGCGGGGAGCGAAAGGGAGAGGGGGACACACCAGAGAGGGGGCAGCGGCCGAGGGGAGCACTGACAGCGGCAGGGGGATTGGAGAGCCCGGCATGGAAAGCTGCCAGCCCCGAACCCTCACTGCCTCGGGCAAGGACGTCATTCCCTTAAACCCACTCCGCTGGCTCTGGAGGGCTCTGTCACACGCCACTGGGTGCCCGTCCAGGCTTCCTCAGATCACAGGCGTTTGAATGAGTAAATTGCTATTATTAGACTTCTCCTGCCTGCCCACGCACACACCTCAGCCTCAGGCCAGCATAAAACTACCCCCCAAAAAAACCCCACTTTTACCTACTCCAAAGGGCTTTACCCAGTCTGAGTTCTGCTACAGTGCCTGGAAATGTGTTCCCCTGCCAAAATTGCAGCTAAAGGAGGGGTGCTTCCTCATGACACCAGAGCAGGGACTCAGCTCTTCTTGCCTCGTCATAAATCACATTTTCTGGGTTTTCTTCCCCAACCCTCTCACCAGCTGACTCTGCTATCTTGTGTGATCAGGGAATGGGCAAAATGAGCTAAGGCCCCCAGGTGATCACCGGCACAGGTTCTCAGCTTGCAGTGATACCAGAGCTCAGTGACAGCATGCCTGATGAGGTTGCACAGGTGGACATGGGGCAGGTGGGAGGGCAGCAGCACTGGCCAGGCAGATGAATGAGCACCATGCAGAGCACTGTAAGAGGCTGCGCTGATGGCACCAGCCCTGAACTGAGGAAAGGGGCCCTTGGCACTCCGTATCACTGAAGGATGAAGACTAATTCATTCCTCATTGCAGGGGTGAGACCTTTGAGCCACAGGTGTGTTTCAGATAAGTTCCACACCATCACACAGTTTCACGTCTCATGATTTCCCTTTGGTGGTATCACAGCCTCCCGCCTGCCTTCTCCTGAGCAGCTGAATTTCCATGTCCTTTCAAAGACTTGCTGCAATCCAGCCAAGATGACTGCATTTCATTGCTGACTGGAGCCTTTGCGATGCAGTCTATAAAACACTTTGGGAGCTTTCCAGAGGAAAGATGCTCAAGCAACATCACTCATAGCAGTCCACACACATTCACTGATACTGTCCTAGGTGACCCTTTCCTACTCTTCTTTCTTCCCCATCCTCCCATCCCTACACAAGCATTTTCAGTACTGGAGGTTGTTGGTATCAGGCAGGGAAAGAGTGTCTCTCCAGAATGAGATTTGCCTCAATTTCCATCAGCAACACAGAAGAAGAGAAAAAAATGTCCAAATTAAGCTGCTTGATTACTGAAATTAATCTTGTCACTTAGCATCCCTGTTCCACAGAATGGGGCCTTTGATTAGCCTCCTTGTTTCAGAATATTACAAGCAGACGTTTATTAAGCAGAAGGCAATTCCTCTGCAGGGGGAGAGGGGCAGCTGATTCCAAAGGAAAGGCTGCTCTCTGGATAAGAGATGCCCACAGCTTTGCCTGCATCCCTGGCAAGTGAGGAGGTGCTGCTCTGACAACACAGCCACGGCCCCCAAGGATTCTCCAAGATTCTCTCCCCAACATATGACTAAGGACCATCCTGTTATTACTGTCATAGGCTTGGTATTTATAAGCCTGACAGCTCCTGCAGCAAGTTATCTCCTGTTATTACCATCATCCTGAGAGCCCTCAAAGGTTGTGAGGTGCTGTGTCCCCCTGTCTGGCTCCCTCAGGGTGCTCAGGAAACACAGAAGGATGGGGAGCATTCCCCAGGGCAGCCAGTGGAGCACTGGACCTGCACATGGGACCTTCAACACCCACACTTCCCTCTCTGCTTCCTCTCCACCTCCAGGCAGCATCGCCGAACACACGGCGGTGACTCTGCATGACCGTGCTGTCACAGGCAGCTTTGTGCTTCTCCACTCCACAGGGCACGTGCTCAGAAGCCAGCACCTCCCTGCAGGCATGGGCTGCCCTTGCTGAGCTGATGCACCATGCCCTGCTGGCTGGGAGGGCAGAAGGGAGAGCTCCAGGAGACCGGTAGGGGGGACCCACGGATGCTCTTGCAGCTCCCTGGGAATTTAACACTGACACACCTCAATACAGGCTCCTAGGAGGTGACATACAGGAGCTCCAGGGTCCAAAACTGGCAGTGCTAGTACAGAAGAGGGATGAGAAAGGGTAGAAGGCTGCCTCTCGTGGCTTGTTCTGACTCTGCCTCCACCAACCAAAAGGTTTTTGGACATTGTTACTGGCATAGGGATATACTCAGCAGCATTCCAGGCAAATTACTGACAAATTTTAAGTAGGCTAAACTGATTGCTGGGTTTCAAGCTGCACTGGTCAAAGTCAGCCAGCACTGAAAGGTTGTAAAATCAAAGCTCAACCTTTATGCTACCTTCCTTTCCATTTCTGTGCAAGGGACATTTCTGGTAATGAGGACCTAAAAATCCCAGTATTACTATTAAAATTGCTGTATTGCAGCCTCCATCCTACAATCAGTCCTCCATCCTGCAATCAGTGCTCCATCCTGCAGGAGAAACACAGATCAGAAGGAACAAGAGGGTGAGGCCTGCATAAGCTTTATGTAAATTTTTTACAGGCTGTTGTTCTGAAGGGTGGCAAAATTTGGCTGTTTTCTAAGCACTCTGACCAGAGGGCCTCAAACTACTTTCCAAACATTAGCTAAACAATTTTCACAGCAGCCCAACTCCTGCAAGGACCTGCTTGCACTGACCAGTCAACCCTGCCCAGCCTATGGGAAGGTATCATTGTCTTCTCTGTTCTATAGATGGGGAAACTGAGGTACAGGGAACCAAAGTGATTCAGAGAAGGTCATGAAGATAAGCCAAGAGCAGAAAGAGAGCTTTTCTTGGTTTGGGTCTTCCTTAGCCCTCTGCTTCCCCACTCTTTGTGATACACTCAGAATCACCGAATCAATTAGGTTGGAAAAGACCTCTGAGATGATCAAGTTCAATCTATGAAACATCACCTCATCAACAGGCCCATGGCACTGAGTGCCACATCCAGTCTTTCCTTAAACAACAAACTCCAGGGACAGTGACTCCACCACCTCCCTTGGCAGCCCATTCCAATGACCAATCACCCTTTCTGTTTAGAAATTCCTCCTAATGTCCAACCTAAATCTCCCCAGCACAACTTGTGCTGTCCTCTCATCCTGTCACTGGATGCTTGGAAGAAGAGGGCAACCCCAACCTGGCTGCAGCCTCCTTTCAGGCAGCTGTAGAGAGTGACAAGGTCTTCCCTGAGCCTCTTTTTCCAGGAAAACAACCCCAGCTCCCTCAGCCGTGCTGCACAGGACTTGCCCTCTCCCCCATCACCAGCTCTGCCACCCTTCTCTGTCAAAAGTCACTCCTAAACTGAGGGCCCAGCACTGGACACAGCACTCAAGGGGCAGCCTCACCAGTGCCGAGCACAAGGGAACAATCACTCCCCTTGTCCTGCTGGCCACACTAATCCTGACACAAGCCAGGATGCCATTGGCCTTCTTGGCCACCTGAGCACATGCTGGCTCACGTTCAACCTGCTGCTGACCAACACCCCCAGGTCCTTTTCTGCTGGGCTGCTTTCCAGCCATTCTGCCTCCAGACTGCAGCGTTGCCTGAGGCTTTCAAACTGCATTCAGCAGCCTACATATAACAGCAGATCAAAGATTCTAGAGCTGGTCAAATTTATATGAACCTCCAGAACTATTCTGAGGGGCCCAGATGGAGGTGGGGGGGACAAGCTGGGTGTAACAAGCTCTAATTTTAGCTGATTTGTGCTTGCTCGTCCTTTCCTCCCCCAGGGCAGCGGGTAGGGTGTGCAGCCTGAATGAGAAACCGTGCTCTAGTGAGGCATCTACAGGTTTGGTGGGGTTTTGTTTGTGGGTTTGCTGTTTCCTGGGTACCAGGGCTGTGTGAAGCATTGAAATTCCACCCTGAGCAGCAGTGAGCAGCAGAACCTGTTTCCATAGCACTGCCATGGAAACAGCACTCTGTGAATCTGTGCCTTCAGGCCCCTCTGCGGCTGAGGCATCTCACTGCTCCTCCCCAGCACCCACCTCCACACCACAAGCCCCCAGACCTCCTTGTGTGCCTCTGGTGATTACAGGGTGCAGTACACAAGAAAAGCAGAACCTCCTGTTTGGCCTCTGTCTGAATCATAATGTGCAAAAGTATCCTTTGAAGATAAATACTAAAAGCATGCTTCTTTCCCCCTCTTCCATGCAATAAAAGTAGAAAAAGCTACAGTTAAAATTGAAGTTGAATTGCACCAGTAAAATTTCACCTGGTAATGTATTAAGGTGAAAACACAGTAATCTCATGCAATGGGCTCTTTTATCTTCCTTTCTCTGCCAGGAACACCAGCTTCCAAAAGCAAAAGATTTAATTAACTGTTAGAATGTAGAACAGGCTCCCCTTAATCTTCTCCTCTGGTTTGGGGTTTCTTTTTGCTTCCCATCCCACGGTTCACACTAAAAACTACTCATGGCAAGGGCTCCATAAAATGGAGGGATAAATCAAGCAATGGTTGTATGCAAGACACGTGTTGTTTCCTCCCTGCATCCACTGAGTGCCTGAGGAAGCGCACACCACAACACGCATGCTGCTGGTATTTGAGCATTTCAAAGACATGAGTGTTAGAAGCCATCTCCACTGGCTGGAAGACCACAGGTCCACCTAGCACCTTGATAAGTCAGTCCTTAGCAGGCTTGGTAATCATGAGGAGTTTTAGTTGTAGTGCTTAGATCCCCGATCCCAGGAATGGGACAGGAAAGCAGTCTAAATTTCAGAGGACACCACCAGAGAAGCAAGGGAGAGACAGGATCAAACTGACAGGCAGCAAAATGCTAACACTTCTTCTTACTAACCTCCATCATGGGTCCTGAAAAAGGGATCATATCAAGAGAAAGAGAGAAATCTAGTCTCCCTGCTCTACAAACACCCCTGGTCTCTTCCACAGCTATGGCAAAAGATAATGCGTTACCAGCATAGACAAGACAATTTTGTTCCAAGTGGGTTGGGTATCACCCACAACCAATGATACAGAGATGCTTTATACACTGTAAAAAATGGCAGCTGTCATCTGACATGCATGGAGCAAAGTAAGCCCCCAGATGGGAAAAGGATCAGTTTTAACTGGCTTAGGTCAGAGACCATCAAGGGCACAGACCCTCACCTCTTCCTTTCCCAAGCAAGTATCAGAATAACAAGAATCAACAAATATCAACATAATACCAAATTTAGCATATTTATGACCTGTCCACTGCTTAGTCAAAGAAGGACATTGAGTTACTCTCTGAGGCAACCTGTGCTATCACGTGGACCAGCTCTTCTCCACGTGCAGAGCAGGGTTGAGTCTATCAGTCACATCGTGACCAGGGTCACATCTCTCACCTGCTGTGGCTGTAACTCATCTGAAGCCTTGCTGAGCAAAGTGACTGATTTGCTGCATTCCCATGTGGAATGTGAAGATTGCCTGTCTTCCATTATATGTGTCCACCTGACCTGACAGTCTCCTACAACAGAGTATTTTTCTGTGCTACCAAGCCCACCCCTAGCTCTTCTCCAGCATGTGTGACTAAAATAATTTCATTAAGAAAGGAAGCTTTTCAGACTGCAAATGCTTTGAAATTTTTGGTTTGCCTTACTTGTCCCTTCATGTAACTAACCACAAATCCCAAGTCACTTTGACCCCAGTTTTTGACTCCAGTTTTCTGTTGAACAAAAAGCCTGCAGGAGGCATCTCACCCTGTAGATGCCATGCTGTGACTTAAAAGAGCTTAATACAGATCAAACTATAACCCACATCCCTTTCACTGTGTTCTTTATTATTTTAATGAGGTTTTCAACCCATCTGTTAAATCATGGATGAAGAAAACTAGCAGTTACATGTCAAAATCCATGCAAACTACTTAAAATTCATGCCTACTAAGCTGGCCTATAGTCAGATGTTACTAAGTAAGTCAGGTGTACAGTGTCTGGAAAAACAAATTTCGTATGCATGATCACCTACTTAGCTGGAGTGTCTTCTAATAAGGTTAACTCGAGGAAGTGAGAATAATAGCTTAGGACAAGTACATAGTGAATTGTTTTATTTTTGCGTTGGTTGTTTTGCTGCCTTTTCCAGGCAGCAAGGGGACAGTTTTCTTTGTACCACTAACTCTTTCACTTGACGTGGCCTACATTTTACATTTTTGGTATGCGTGTGAAAAGCTTTGACAGCCTCTTCAATATCACCGCTCTTCTGGGTTCAGGATAAAACCCTTTCTGGCCCCTCTCAAGTTCCTTTTAAATCCCTAAATTACCTTCACATAATCTTCAGTTTCTCATCTTGTATTCACTGGACATCGTGCACAGAAGTGCTCTCAAGATCTGGGCTGTTGGAACTAAACGAGGCATTGAAATTTCTTACAAAGTTGTGGTACTTTTTCCTTATCTCTGGGGCAGGATTGGCAACACTCTGATCTACCTGCATTAACAAATCTTCACAGTATGTAATTTGCACTTCACTGGTACTGGTTCCTCACCAAGATCTGGTAATGGCTTTATGGAGTTTAAATGCAGCCCAAAATTTCCACTGCCTAAATGTTCATGCCCACTGTCTCAGAATTCTTCCCCTCACAGTAGCAGGAACTGATCTATTTTTAAACCTTTATTTACTCTTTAAGATCGTATGTGTCCAGCTTTACACGCTTCATCACCTGATGATTTCCAGAGGAATAAAATCTTTATTTACTCTCCACTTACAACCAAAATGGAATTTTCTAGGGTTATGAATCATGGGCTGACTTGACTCCTACCACTCTACCCTATAGCTAGGCAGCTTCCCTCACCCCAGGAAAGTACCCTCAAATGCTTCCTTGGAGAGAAGGGTCAGCTGGTTTTGATCCTTACAGACCATTCCTTCTTAAGTTTCTTGGGCTTTTAGCCATACTTTCAATTCAGCCACTTCCCTTCAAAAGACCAACCATTCCCATACATCCTAAACTTCACTGCTTTATCACTTCCTTCCATTATTTTTACTTTTAAGGCTAAGTCATTTTTTCTGGCATCAGACTAACATGCTCCTGTGCAAGTTCACTTCAAGAAGTATCCCCTTCCTTTGATGCCAACAACAAAATCATCTTCTATTGCAGAACTGTTCTTTGCAGCTACAAAGAAATGCCCAGTTTTAATGATGATGAGGGCATCTTCATTACTATATTGGGACCGCCTTTCCCAAGAAAGCACAGCGCTGCAGTTCTTGCAGCATTTCTCAAATGTCGGCACTGCCTCGGTTATTGCTGTTTGCTGCAACATTAGCACGGCTCTGTGTCATTTCTGGTGGACGCTGACTTTGAAAAGGGAAGGTGGCCAAATAGCTTTTTGCAGATTCCTTCTTTTGCAGCATATCAGGTTCCTTACCAAACCCATGCTTTCACTGGACTCAGTGATTTCTCCCATCAGGAAATTCAGAATACTTCTCCAAGGGGTACCACAGAAAATCTTGTGCTCGTGTTCTCTCTCTGGTCACACTCACTGAGTTTTGTTGCCTCCTAGCACCATTCAGTCTTCCATGAGGGACAGGTTTAACATCTCAAAGTTTCCAGATATGGAGGACTTCATCCTTTCCAGTTTCACAAGCCCTCTTGAGTTTTTTGTCTTCTCTTTTTACTCTGGTTGAAAACCACAGGATGAATTTACACTAATTCCAGGATTATGGAATATATGCACTCCCATTCCAAATGAAAGCTCACATGGACAAAAAACCCCTGATAAAAGCCCATGCTTCCAGCTACCTATGGTTTTCATTTTGCTTGCAGGTTTATGGTCAGGTACCATGCACGTATTCCTTTACCTCACCTGCACTTCCAAAGAGACTCAGCTATGGCAAGGCTTTTGTCTGCTCTGTTCTTCTACTCAACACTTTTCTTAGCTCATTTTACTCCTGATGCCATGTATTTTCCAATGTTCATTCAGAGCCAAGGAGCCACCTTCATCCAGCATCCATTCACAGGTTGCTTCACTGGAGTAAGGGAAGCATCCCTATAACACAACAGCTGGCTACAGCTGGGTCATGCCAAAGCATCCTGAAGAATGTGCCCTCTGTGCAAGGGCTTCACAGGCAGCTCAGAAATGACTAGGTAGGCAAAAGCCTACTAAAACAAAGCACACACTGCAAATCAACATTACCCTTCTGTGAGGGATTTGACCACATACAGTCTGGTTTAGAATACATTCCTGGTGATGGACAAACCTTTCTTGGAACAGTCTGGTGATCACTGTTTTTCAAGGGCTTCTGGTCATGCAGAAACAAAAAGAGGCACTATTGGGAGTGACTAGCCATCCTCATTTCAAACTGGAGGCAGATTTAGCCACTCCCCCACGGCTTCAGGATGGACTCTCTCTAACAGACATGTTTGGCTCAGTTATTTTTTCAGCCATGCTCCTCACAGAGTTTTCACTTCTGCACCCCAATAATCCCTGGATATTATCCACAGCAGTGTATTTTGGAGTGGCACTGCTTTGCAGGATGACCAAGACGATCTGCAAAGGTCACCCTGCTCACAAACTGCAGGTTAGTCCAATTGCAGAAGGTAAATTATAAGCATCCTGGACAAACATCAGACAGAGTCCAAGCAAGGCACCTCTCCTACCCACCAAGGTTGGGAGAGAAGAGCACAGACCTATATAGGGAAAGGCTCTAACTCTTTCAGTGGTGTGGTTTGGATACACTAGGCCCTGGACAGCAGTGTGCTATAGAAAGGTCAAAAAGCTCCTTTTTTTTTTAAATCTAAAGTCTCCTAGAGACATATGTGCATGCATAAGTGTGCAGACACAACATCCTGGACCCGCACAAGCTCCCGCCCAACACAACAGCCGAGGATGTTACACAAGAAGTCAGCACCGAGCACCGCCCCTCTGCACATAACGTGTGCGTGTCCTCAGGATGGAAACCTCTTGATTCTCAGCCTGTCCTGCCTCCCCAGCCCATCTGCCTTCCCCAGATTTCTGACAGCTTCGGCTCGCTGTCCCTTCACTGTTCCTAGTAAACACAGCCTTTCCTCTCCTCAGTATTGCTGTTACAGACTGTGTCACCCTGCTCTTACAAGTCCCCACTGCCACAGCTCCCTTCTCTGCCCCTACAAACCCCACAGGCCACTATTGCCTCTCAGAAGGGACATGCTCCTCAGCAAGGGGATGCAATGGAGGCTGAAATAGCTCAGATGAGTCCCGCACCACAGAAGGGACTCCCAGAGGAGAAAGAAGCACTAGAGGAATCATACATAAAAATTTCTTGCCTCTCTCCTCCATCCTCTGTGATTTTTGTAGGGAGGTAGCTCTTCTCATTTGCCCCATCCCACCCTATACCCTGCACCTAAATTTGTCTTCAGGATGGGGAAGCATCTGTGCAGTGGGTGGTGATGCGGGGGTGCAGCCAATAAGGCTGCAGCCTAAAAGGACTGAAAGAGAGATTTGATAGCAATAGAACCTGCCTGCTTTCAGCTTTTGCTGAGAAGGAAGGCACCAGAGCAGCTTGAGGGGCATGCTGGAAGTGGCTTTTGTCTGAAGGGGTCTGTTGGGTCTGAATGAATTCATTTCTGCCTTATTAGCTCTCACAGCGCTGTGCTTTGCACTGGTAGCTGGAAGGGTGCTGATAATTGTGCTGCATATCTTGAGCTGGCAAGAACACAGAATTGCTGTTCTCTTTGGAGTCAGAGAGCAGAAAGTTCTCCCACTAACATGTATGAAAACCAAATATCTGAGAAAACTTACAGAAGACAAATACTTGAAAAACTCCAGTTTGGGAGATTGCATTTTTAGCTTGTCACCTACTCAGCTGGCAGGCAAGGGATCTGGATGAGGTGCACAGACTCTCTGCAGACCAACCAACCTGCCTCATTTCCATCCACAGTTGTGACAGGCCTGACATATTCACAGTGGACTTTTCATACCGTAGAATCAACAATTTCCAGCAGAAAATTGTTCCACTGGAAAAGCTGCAGGTAGTTCTACTACACATTTAAAAACGTTTTGTATATACCAATATGCTGGGCATATATTAATATGCTATCCAGATATTCTATAATCTCCAGATACTTCAAGTGCCTGTCTGTAAAGAAAAGGTAGAATATGCCCCTTAAAATGCCAATCACAGTTAAAACGATGAATGATCAGCACAAGGTTTTGCAAGAGAAGCTCATAGGTGGACTCTAATTTTCATTCTTGCTCTGATCGCATGGCTGACTGCAAAGCAGCTTCTGCCATGCTTGTGAGGAGCCTCACTGGAGTCCATAAGGATCTGCTGACAAGCTGCAGACACAGGCATTCTATCAGCACACAGAACCCAAGTGTGCCGTCCATGTATGTTTACTGTCACACAGAAAAGTGCGGATATTTTGCCCATGCATACTGGACTGCAGACTCGACTTCATCTTTTTTTGAAAGCTCTCCTCAACCCCATGAGCTCTCTCCTGTGGGATTCCATGGCTGGAAAAATTAAAAATTGGTTTCCTTTAAATGCTATACTTCTGCTTTTCCTAGAGGCAGCAACAATTCTTTCTCTGTGATCTGAAATTGCAGCAATAATTATATTTCCTACTTTGTTCACTGTAGTTGACTGTTTTGGCAGTCATCCTGTAGCAGTAATCCACACATAAAGAGTCATCTTGCATTTTTCAATCCAATTTAAAGGGAATTGTTTCTCAAGGAAAGCAAGAGGGTGGAAATGTTCCCCTCTGGCAAAAATTTTAAGCACTTTGGTATTACATGTGAGAATTTTACCTACCTGTCTTATTCATTGTTGCATTTTACAAGCACTAATTTAAATTCTTTGCACTTCTAGGAAGGCCTGAGACTTTCTTCATGTGCTTTTTTGCTTAGTCCTCCTGTACTTCTCCCAGACACTGAGAAAGAGAACTTCAGTTCCCTCCTTCCAGATGATGCTCAGAGCACCAACTGCTCTCGTTTTGTTCTTATTTTCTTCTGGGGCTATTTGTTCATTCCAGAACAGAGGAAAGGATGCTGTAGAAATTCAGGCAAGGGTGCTTTAGGAGGCAAGGGAATAATTATTTATTCTTGCCATCAGCTCATTCATTTGGTTTGATTTACACCAGTTGCCCCAAAGTTTCCCTTCTAATTTTTCACTGAAATACCCAGAAGCCTTTAATAATGGCATTTACATGTATAATGTAGCATTATTAATGTTAAACAAAGCCTTTGAAGTCTCCTCCATTCTGCACACCCCATACCATTTCAGAACAGATTATTTTCACAGTAACCTCTGCCAGGTACAAACACACACACATCCTGCTGCTATTTTATTAATTTCAGATACTTTTTCCTACACATTCTCAATCCCAATATTCCATAATCTATAAGAGCAGCACAAGAATGAAGGTGCTGTACCATAAACAGTATGGTCAGGGTAGACAAAGCAAGGTGACTAGAGATTCAACCTTTAAATCAAACAGGATTTATCAAACAGGACAAGTACTAAAATAATAGAATAGCAGTACAATAAAGAAAAGTTTCAGGATATCTTAGAACAATTAGAAGGGAGTACTGAAAATTTAGAATTGTTGTTTGGGAAGCATCCTGCCTCACATCCCAGCACATCCAAAACCTGCACGTCATCTGAGGAAGCTTCAGACACATCTGCAATTACAGGAACTCTTAGAAGCTTTGCTATTCTTTTTTTTGTCATTGTTTTAATGGGCTTTTCCATCTCCCAGGCATGCAATGATTCAGGTGTCAGCTGTTTCTACAAGACCTCTCTGCTGCATCCATCCCTGTGACCCAGCTGCTGCCCTGCTCAGCAAGCCAAACTCACTCCAAGCCCTGTCCCACCCTTTGTTCTCTGCTCCTGGGGCCTGTGTGAGCATCCCTGTGCAGCTGGGCAGGCGGGATGATGGAAACCCCAGGGCACTCCTGCAGCAGCTGCTGCAGCTTCCCAGGGATACAGTAACTGCTCCCGGGGGCTAAAACCCCACCTGCTCAGCACTGCAGCCCAAAATCTTGCTGTGTGCTTCCTAGAGGAATGCAGGAAAGGGACAAAATCCTAATAGATCAATGGCAGTTGAGAAAACTGAAATCAGAGGGGGGGAAAAAGAGTCACAAAGAGCTTTCATACCATACAGGCAATCCTAGACATGTTCTGCATCTTACACTCATGTGTCATCACTGGGGCATCTCTATGTCACTTCATGGCATCCCACTGAAACACTGGCAGGACAGGGTTTGAAGGATCCCCTCACAACAAGGCCATCACCAGCAGTAGATCTGCTTAGTTGTAGCTGACTCGAGGCCCCTTCTCCAACACTGCACTACCTTACTATTGAAATATTTTTCCTGTTGTCCAAGGACCGACCATAGCCTTCCATGGCACTATCTGGCACTACCAAGTACAGAGGAGCTCCATCACCTTAATAACTACCCTTCAATCAGGGATGGAGACCTGCATCTCTTACCCACATCTCACAGGCCAGAGCCAAAAAAGTCGCTCAGGACAGCACAGGGCATGTTGTGCCTGTGTCAGGGCCAGCTCACTTAGACACTGCAAGTATTCCCATGGCCTATAGATCTTCTCATTTCCAGTAGAGAGTCTCTATGAAATGGCTTCCCACAGCGAGATGCAGAAGAGGCAAAAAAAAGGTATAAGGACGGATGACACAACTCCTGATACTCAACTAAATAAATTACTCTTGTCCCAAAGAAAAGTGATAGTAAGGACTTCAGAGGTCAGGGGCTGGATAGAGAAGGTGAAGGACTTCCATGGGATGTCTGGAGAATATTCTGAGGAGGTATCTACAATTGATCCTCTATCAATTGCTGTTGGATGCAAAATCCTGGACTAAATTACCTTTTGATATAAACAAGTTCACACATCATTACAAAAAAGTTTCTAAAATAACAATTAACATTACTGGACAACTTTTAAGTCTACCAGGACAGTGTAGCAAAGCTCCTACCACTATCAGTCAAACCAATATCCAAGTTCACTCACCTCTTTTTATTTAAACGCTGCACCATTAAACAGAAAGAAGGCTTTTGGCATCCTGGAGAAAAGGCAGGACATTACCACTGTCCCACGGCAGCCAAACACGCAGAGCACCTGGGTTTGAGCCCAAGGACTTCAGCCATGGAACATCACTCTGCTTTGCTCTTCACTTCACAGCCAACTGCCCCCAGCTTCAAAGCATCTTTTATGAAAAACAGCAGTGCTGTACCATGGCTAGGACAGAAGATGCTCTGAGGCCAATCACTTTCTCAACCAACATTTGTACCTTCATCTCCGCTCCAAATACTCACAATTATTTTGTCCTCCCCTGATTTTCTACCCTCTGCTATACGTAAAACCCCTAAAATAATCCACAGGGTTAAAAACTGGTCTTGAGATAGTAGTCCATTTGGCCAGGGGAAGAAAAAAGCAAGGAAGCCTCATCACCTTTTCATTTCTGCCCTGAAGGGTAGAAAATGCTGGATTGTAGTGCTCTGCCACGTATCACCTCACACTGTCAGAGTGACGCTCCTGTGGGACAGCAGATCTGCTCCCAGTTCCTGACAATACTCAGCCACCTGGACCTGCCCAATATGGGCAAGCCTCAATTTCTGCACATTTCTAGTGCTGCCTGTGCCGACTCCTTTCCTGCTCCCTTGGGTCAGATGCATAGCCCAGGGAAGACAGTTTGGCTGGGGGCATCCATGTGTCAGACTACTCCCAGCTGCCACAGGGGCCCTGGGAGTCTGTCAGCAGCCAGAATAAATTGAGGTGGGTCTGACTCATGCCAAATCCAAAGCCAGCGAGGGGAATATACAGGTGCAGAAGTGGTACAAAGCCAATTGCCTGCTTCAGCACACTGTCACGTACCAGGTACAGCTCAGTGTATCCAGGGAACAAGATCCAGCAATCACAATTCCCCCGTGAGACAAATTACTCCTACGGTCCTCCAGCTGCAGGTGCCTGCCCCATGGAGGATGGGACCTTGGGGGTCAAGGCCAAGGCTGTCCAAGAGATCTGTGCATGCAGATGTAGCACATTTACATTCACCCCAGGTTTATTACACTAGCTTTTCTAGTTCTAAGACATATTTTAAGCTAAGCAGCCCTCACCTCAGCACCCAGCTCCAGACAGCCCTGGCAGCAGCCAGGCAGAGATGAGGCAATGCTGTACTAAGCAAGGAACGAGCACGCCACGGTCACACGCTGCTGTCCCCTGCTAACCTCACCACCTTTACACCTTCCTACCCCTCCTCGCCCTGATTCTGCAGCAGGTTCATTGTGGAGCACAAAGCTGGTCCATGCCAAGCTGGCACAGGCTTCAGAGGAATTAATTTAGACGGGTAAAGTCTGATCCCTTTCAGGGAGCGTGCAAAAGAAGAGGCAGCGCTCAGCACTTTAGACATCAAGGGAGAGTAAGAGAAAAAGAGATGAGAGAAAGCCTCGCACAGAAAAGGCAGCAGAAAAAATGTCCTAATTTGGAGAGACAGGGCTCATTGCCATGGCAACCCAGAATCGCCCCAGAGCGGCCAAATACGACTTTATATGTGGTGTTAAACGATTCAACCATTAAGAGAAAATACTAAAGGGAAAAAAATAATGGGATTGTGGAAGGGAAAGTATTTGGCAACAAAGAGCTTTCCTCTGGGGGTACTCTGGAAACAGAAGTGAACCTTTTGAGTCTTAAGTTGTATTTTTTCCCCCCATCCTTAGGTGCAGACACATTTTTGTGCATTTGCTTGTTTGGGGAGAATGAGTCACTCCTTACTGCCTGCACTGCCTTCCCTCCCCAGCCTGGTGCTCATCAGCAGTGGGGCCAGATCCTGCCTACTGGGCAACAGAGGGAGGAAAGGCAACTGGAACCCCTTTCCTTTCCTAAAGTCCCCTAACCAAGACCTCCCAGGACAAGGCAGAAACTGGCAACACAGCAAATCACACGGGGACACTGCAGGGTGGCAGCACATCTCACCAAAGAAGCAGCAACATGATACAGGGTGGCAGTGACCACCAGGAGCTCCAGCCTCCGGTCCACAGCCTTGAGAAAGCACATACGGGATGTTTGTAAGAGATCTGGGATTGCTGAGCACATCTGGCCATGGGCTAAGTGAGAGAAGCAGCAGGAGCAATATGCTCACTGTAAGTCACACAATGCACATACTGCTGGCTGAGAGAGAAAGATGAATCTCTGCAGTTGTCAATTAATTATCTGATCTCACCCTGAGCCCTTTCTATCTGCTTTGGTCTATGAATTACTTTAAATATCTTATCAAACTTCCTCATCCCACACCCTCACCTCCTTCCACCCTCACACTTGGGATTCCCTTCCTCTGCACTGCTGCCCTTTGCCAAACACCCCTGTTCAGCAGATCTTGCCAACTCTTTTCTTTCCCCTGGCACAGCTCTGTTACATTTTCTCAGTCTTTATGAGAGGTCCCACCAAGACTGCAGGGGCTACACCTCACAGGGCACTGGTACATGGAGGTGGGCCAGTGTAATAAAAAAAAAAAACAGAATAGCAAGACCAGGTGAGTAGCAAGGAAAACATTTTATCTTCTAGAGGTTACCTCCTTGTAACCGAAGGTACTAATCCCAGTGGATGAGATCCCAGAGGACCACCCCCTACAGATTCCTAAGTGCAAAGCAACAATTTGCCTGTCAAGGCAAGATTTTTGTCACTCATGTCTAACCTACTCATGTCACCTCATTTCCCTATCCAATTTATTCATCAAATGCAGCAAAACATTTGGCCAAAAGGATTCCTCGAGAGCAGAGATGGATTCAGTGTTGAGGACAGGACATGCTTCTGCACGAGCATGGTTACACAGACACACCACCACATCTCCTACACGCTGTTACCCATTCCTATACGAAACCATTTCTTCCTGGCCACAGAAACCAAAACAAACCAAGCAAGATAATCCTCTCCCTAGTATTTTAGTCTAGACTAGACAAGGAGAGGGAAAAATTTAAAAACTAAACTCACTCCACTACTACCAAACAAAAAAAAGCCTTCAATGTATGATTCAAGAGATTTGTGTATTGTGTAGCAGCAGAACGGCATGAGCTGCTGGCTGGCTTTTGGCTCTCTGGCAGCACAAAATGCTTCCCCACAGCTTGTACTGTGTAGTACTGACTTTTATTACAGGCACACCTCAAGACAAGGAGCAACAGACTGCAGGACCAGTATAGTGACCAGTGAGTGACATTGTCAGACAAAAACATGATCCTAAGCACAGCAAGAGACAAACATCACTCACAACCTCTCTTTCTCCTCCCAGTGGTCAGTATCACAGAGTGTTTTTTGCTAGCCTCTGGTGAGAAAGCTGCCAGCCACGCTTCAGTTTATAACAACTAAGCAGCCGAAACCTCAAATCCACATGTGCACATAAAATCTTCCAAGGGTGCTCAGACAAGGGCAGAGGGATCAAACAGAGAGAATGGCTGGGACAAGTCCTGGTGAAGATGAGACCTGCAGTCTCACAGCAGGACGTGGAGACAGCAAAGGTTAATGGCAGCATGGCTCATTGGGGGAAAATGGACCATGGGCATCAGCACGGCCTGGTGAGCTTTCCAGCCATTCCCTAAATGAAGCTGTTCCACCATCTGCAGGCGAGCACACTTTGGCATTAAACATTTTGCATGAAGGCCTATTTAATGGAGCACAAAGTGACTTATTAAATCCAAATTAAAAAACCAATTGACTATCAAAAAAAATTAAATCTCTGGGTAGGTAATGGCTGTGTCAAACATTTGGATGCACCCAAAACACATCAAAACGAACCTTACAGTTATAAAACAAAATAGAAGCTGGCCACATAGGTTTGGGGAGTCTCTCAGATGACCAAAACTAACAGAAAGAGATAGCTGACTGTTGTTATTATATTACAGGGGTTCCATACTATCGTCTCCTTATTGCAAGAGTTTCATACCTCCTTGGCGTTTCTCAAGGACAGCTCCTCCAAGCACTGACTTTTATTTCTTCCCACAGCCAGCCAACCCACTGTTTTATAGCACTCTTCTTCTCATTGGCTACAGCTGTGGCCTGTTAAAGTCAGGCCTGTTCCTAATCTTTAATAATTGGCCCGGCTGCAACTCCTCAGGGGTAAGATTACTTTCTACACTACCTTTATTTTCTTATATTCTATCCCCCTACAGCTGACTGGTTCATCCTCTGTCCAGTTCCACCTTATCTCCCTCCACTTCAGCAGTGCTGTCCCCTGCAGACATGCACATACTCCAAAACTCTGTCAGTCCCAGTACACACCATTTCAGTGGCCAGACTGCAGCTGTAGAGATTAGCCCAGGGAGCCATAGAGGACTAACTGTTCAGAGGTACAGCCCAAGTTCGCTGGCCACTTCCCTGCCCTGCATTTTATCTCATTATACTGTTCAGAACTCCCCAACTCTTCCATTCCCAGGATTTCAGCCCGTTCAGCTCACTCCCTCATCAAGGCATCCATCCTCCCTTGTTTTCATCACCAGGCTGGCCCCTCCTCAGCCCACCCAAGGCACCCAGTGATTAGAGTATGCCTTGATCTTCAGTGCCAGGTGAGGAACTCAAACCACCACAGGGGTGGGTTAGGCTTGCCACAAGGCTAAGAATAAAGCCAGACAGAAATCTCAGCCAGTCAAAAGGAAGGGAAAAAAGTGGGGCAGAAAACAGATGTCTGTTTGACAGTTATGAAGGAAAAAAGGCACAATTCACATTTTAAGTGCAAGTTTTAAGTCTGCATTGAGAATGCAGTTAAAGGCACATGTCTTTCTCTTCCACAGAGGATACTAACAGAATAATCCAATTACTGCTGCTGTCATCAGGCTAATTTCTTTTCTCAGGAGGTCTGTCGTGGGACAGAAATATTAAAATCTCCAAGCCTCGCGCCATGTTCCCCTTCAAAATCTCACCGACAGGAGCATGCGACAGGAGCCAGCGCGTGTCGGTGACCGTGCCTCCCGGCTGCCGCAGCCCAGCAGCGTGACTCACAGAGCGCACACATGTGCGCCCCGTGCCGCTGCGAGCCGTGCCCGGCCCCGGGAGCCCGCGGCGCCCGCCCGGCCGAGCGCGGGGGCTGAATCGCCGTGACTCACCAGGGAGCGCCCGGAGCCGGGGCACGGCTGCTGGGTGTGCTGGGACGCGATGGGTGTGACCGGGACACGCTGGGTGTGCCCACGGGACAGGCTGTGTGCGGCACGGGACACCCTGTGTGCGCCCACAGGACACGCTGTGTGTGCTCGGGACGCACTGGGTGTGACCGGGACACGCTGGGTGTGCCCACGGAACACGCTGTGTGCACACAGGACACGCTGTGTGCAGCACGGGACACGCTGTGTGCGGCACGGGACGCACTGGGTGTGACCGGGACACGCTGGGTGTGCCCACGGGACACGCTGTGTGCGGCACGGGACACCCTGTGTGTGCTCGGGACGCACTGGGTATGATCGGGAGACCCTGTGTGTGCCTACGGGACAGGCTGTGTGCGGCACGGGACACGCTGTGTGTGCACAACGGACACGCTGTGCGCACCCGGGACACGCTGTGTGCAATAGGACATGCTATGTGTGCTCGGGACAAGCTGTGTGCAGCAAGGGACACGCTGTGTGTGACACGGAACACCCTGTGTGTGCCCACGGGACACGCTGTGTGCAGACAGGACACCCTGTGTGTGCTCGGGACACGCTGTCTGCCCATGGAAGACGCTGTGTGTGCTCGGGACATGCTGGGTGTGGTCAGGACACGCTGCATGTGTTCGGGACACACTGGCTGTCAGCTTGGGACACCCTGTCTGCCCATGGGAGACCCTGTGTGCGCTCGGGACACTCGTGATGAAAGTTCGGCTCCCAAGATGCTCCGGTGCAGCACCGCGCCCACCTTCTGTGTGCGTCTTTAGCTTTTTCCTTTAAGAAACAAGACCCTGGCAAACCTGGGGGGGCTTGTGTTTGTGTACAAGTGAGTCAGGCCTCCCAGTAACTCTTGAACCTGCTGGCCAATTTCCACCTGATTTGACAAAGGGGCAGAGGACTCAAGGAGAATTAAATTCTTGGAATGCTCTATAAAATACAGCCTGCAACTGCATGCAGTCCCAAAGCCTTGGTCTGACCCCACAGCAGTGTGAATGATTCACCCACTCACAGTCAAAGGCTCGCTGGGCAATCAAATGGACTTCATCCTGAGCTGGCAGCATGCCTGTGGTGGACAGCCCCTGTACACAGAAGCCTCGGGCCACCACAGTACAGCTCTCTCATAACTGTGCCAGCCAGTGACTATAAAAGGCACAGTGGAAACTGGGAGAAAAATAACAGGAGATCTGGGGAGAATGGTATATTTTTAGGGAGGAGGTGCATACAGGTCCTGAAAAATTGAAGCTGCTATGGGCACACAGACTTATTTGAACTGGTCATCTTCTAGTTGATACAAGGCAGTGGGTGAAGAAATGAGACCCTTTTAATGCCCCTAGTCTTCACCATAGGAGGAAGGATGAAATATATTCACTCAGCTCAAGCTCTCACCTCTCTGGACACTCTGGTGTCTACCATGGACTAAGCTCACATTACTGCCTTAGAATATGATTCAGTTAAAGAGTCGATTAACTGTGAGATGTGAATCCAGTGAAAACAGGATTCATTCATTTGGGAGCTGACAAAATTACTTGTTCCATTGCCATTCCACTTGCTGTCTTCTCAACAAGCTGTTTCAATGTTAGGTCATAAAATTCACTTCCAAGTGTGTCAAATAAGGGGAAAAATAAATAAAGGCCTCTAGTGTGCATTTGCAAAAGCAATGAGGGAGGGACTCAGAGTGTCCATTCAGCGATACAACATGAAAGACTCAACTTTCAGAAGATGGAGACGCCCAGCATTTTCTCAAATGTGAGCTGCATTAACCTGTCTCATGTTGGATCTTGAAAAAAAAAGAAAGACCTATATTCACTGTTCACACTTGAAACACTCCAGCCTACTTCTTTGATTGCCATGGCTTCCTGGGAGGTGGGCAGAGCCCATTCAGATACCAGGTGTCCTCGCCTTGGAGCTTGGCAGCCAGTGCCGCGTGGAAAAGGCGCCACACTCCAGCAGCCTCGGTGCCACCTGTTCCCAGCCCTCCCACCGCCCACCCAGCCCTGCCATGTCGAGGAACAGTCTGAACCTGGCCCACAGCCCGGGCCATGAAGGAGCCCAAATGGAGCCAGGCAATTTGGAGACATGGAAAGCAGCACTTCTGAGAGACGCTCTCCCCATACACCATTATCTGACAAATACCCCATTATCCAACAAGAGCCTCTCTCTCCACTTCCCAAGCAACTGTCTCCTCTGTTAAGAATTCACCGACCCCTCCTTTTTATCTACAGTGCTGTCAGAGAAGAATCTTTTTCATTACGTTTCTCCTGAGCTCACAAGGTGGTTTGTGGGGCTTTTTTCAACAGTCTCTGGTAGATAACTAAAAGGTATTGGTAACCATCTGCTCAGTGCATGCCCTGAAGGAAAGCATGTACTCTCCTTGCTCAAACTCCTTCTATATTGCACCAGAAACAGGACATTCTCTGCTCTTCACAAGTCTTTGTGAACTGGAAGTGATGGAAACACCTCATTTCCAATGGCAGGAGTCTCAGCAAGAAGAAGCCATCCCCTTCAGAGCGAAAGCTCATTTACCTAAAGAGAGTCAGACCCACACATGACCACCTGCAAGAAAGAACATTTCTGGCAATGATGATTTTTATCTCGCACTCTGACCCCACGCAAAGCATGTGAACTCTACCTTCTGATCTGGCAGGCGTAAATAGAAGTTAAGAAAGCAAAACCGTGCCAGATCTCTGACCTTTGATAAATGTGAAGAGCTGGTTAATGCAGCACACCAAATATTGAATCTTCAGCTTGAGCAGGTTTGTGTTGGAGGTGGCCCGTCAGCTGGGAGCCATGACCCGTCACTGCACACACTTCCTTGGGGGCTGCTCTGCCCCAGCTGAGGTGACACCTCACACTGCCCCAGGCCGAGCCCCTGAGACATCAGCAGCCTCATCCCTTAGCCCAGGGCAGTGACTAACAACGTGCAGGGCTGTAACAAACCATTCCCCAAGCTTTTCCTCCCCTTACCCGCTCAACCATGACATGGACGCCAGGCTGCATGTTCGGCTGTGGTGAGAGGATCAGTAGCTTGTCAAGCTGGTGATGTGGAGAACGGTATTAACTGAGTAATTAAATCATTTCTGTAATTACTCTCACACAGCTATAAATAATGTAAGCCCACACGTTCTCTCTGGAAGCCACAATAGCAAGAGAAAGAGAGAGTGAGGGATGCTAATTAAAAAGAAGAAATAATAATAATAATACTTTACATTTATACAGCACTCTGCATTTTCAAAGCACAGTGCAAACAAGAATTAAGAAATGGGTAGAGTGACAGACAGGAGAGAGCGAGAGGAAGGGAAGCAGGAGAAGGGAGAAGATGGGAATGAGGATAGGTACAGAGCAGGATTTGAGACCCAGCAGGGCTGGTGACCGGGTGTACGCTCAGCCCAGCCCCGTGGCAGGGCCATGGGCTCTTCAGGGCCCAGCTCAGTACTGCTGCAGGAGCCGGGGGGGCAAGGACACAGCTCTGCCTCTGCAGAGAGCGAGCCAGCGAAGCGGGAGCGAGGACAAAGCGCTGCGCTGCAGGAGCTCACACACGGAGGAGATGGCAGCTCCGTCATGGAGCTGATCCCCTCCAGCACCGAGGCCTGACAGTCACTGTGCTGGCCCCAAGCCTGGCAGCTGGTGGAGGCTGTGAGAGCCTTGCCCCCTCCTCACAGGAGTTCTTCCCCCTGCCCATGAGGCCGGGGCCCTGGAACAGGGCGGGCTGGCTGAAGGAGTGCACAGCCAAGCCAGCCCCAGGCAGGCCTTGGGAGACCCGCTGGCCCCAGCAGGGAGCACTGATGCCAGTGTCCCAGTCACCCGGCAGAGTCATTTCTGACTTCCTCTGTGGCTCAGGGCAGAACGGGAAGGGAATATTTCTGCCCAGCTGGAGGGAAGCAGCACAGTCAAGGAAAGCATCGCTGCCCAATCCCACTGTCCTGTGCCTGCCCCGGCCCAGATCTGGTCTTCTCAACTACACTGTTTCCACCTGACAGGTTTTCCACTCCCATTTCACACTCCTCATCCTATTTGTTCAGCAGTTATGCCACCTCCTGTGCTCCCTGGTGGTTGCTCCTGCAGCCAGCAAGGAAGCATAACCTGGGCAGGTTTCTCTTTCCCTCTCTTTTCCTATCCACCATCTCCTGCTTCCTACCTTTATCCAGTTGCTTTGCCCATCTCCTTGTATTGGGATCTCTTCCATATTCTACTCACCCTCTCTTAGTGGCTCCTCCAAATACCCTGCATGCCCCCACCCCACCATATTTCTGCCCAGATTCCCTGCTGCACAGCACATTCCTGCAGGCTGGATCCCACAGACCTCCAGCTCCAGCACAGCCTGTGCAGCCCCCAGGGCCAAGTGCAGTTTTGAAGCGCAGTTTGCAAAGGCAAGTTCTTTGCAAGAGAGGCGGCAAACATCTAAAAAGACTCCAGGCACATCTGCAGCTCCTCACACATGTAACAAGGCCAAACTTGGAGCAGCCAAAAGCACATCTCTGGTTACAAGTCCTTCCCTCTAAGACACCCCTGCTCCAGACCCATGCCCTTGCTCTGAGAACATGTGGTGGTCAGGCAGAACCTTTGGAGGAAAATGTGACAGCACTTGTGATAGAGATAAATCACATATCATCCTGTGCCACATTTTCAGAGAGAGATGTTTTATTTTCCAAATAAATATCAAATTAAATCAATCAGCTTGAGGCATACACCTGGCATAGGAAAGTTTGCTCAAACAGTCATAGTCTGCCAAAATTACAAGAAACCCCCAAGAGAATTTTATAATGGGGAATGCTGACCAAGCTTACAAGAGATGGTACTATCAGCTCTGCATAAAATGAGTTCTCCAGCATGATGCAGTTATTCAGCCACCACGTCTAATGGGGGTTAAAGCTTCTCCTCCTGGAGTCCAGATTTTCATCTCAAGCATTGTATTTACTTCAGTTAGAAAAATCCAGTAATTGTTTCCTGCTAATTAGGTCACCTTTGCCTTTTATAGAGCTCAAACTTCACAAAAACATTGTTATGGTCTTCTTGTAAAGGGCAAATTGCTGTAGACAGCAGTTGAGCAAGTGTCTTACAGTCATGTTTTATAGCAGAGCTGCAGTGAGGACTAGGGTCTATTAGAACTGCTGGATTCTGTTGGCACCTTTTAGATCAAATCTCCTCACTGCATGTACCTGCCTCCTTTACTTTTCTGCCCGCTCACCCTTGGACTCTCCACGTCCTTCATTCCTGTCTTCCCCCTTCCTCTGAAACCAACATTTATTGTTATTACCAGGAACCTCACAGATACACAGCTAAAAGCTACTGCCAAGCACAGAGAAAAATTGCTTTGACAGAGCCTTTAAAGTATTTTTTGTCTTACTCTCAGAACTTACACTGTTTTTTCCCTTAATTTTCTCCCCATGATCCTAGGTTCAGAAGACGTTTTCCTATCTGTCTTTCATCTTCTTTATCCTTTTCCTCCTCTGCTTCATCTATATAGCATCTTCTCCAGCACTTAGTTCAATCCTATTTGAAAACAGCTGAAGAAACATGGTTTCCATGTTCTTCCCTAAGAAGTCTGGAGCACTTCCTAAGAAAAGTCAGTGTCTGAACTTTTTTCTTGATACACATATATATCAATTAATATTATCATTTGATGTGTCATAATACATCATTTAATATATTTCCCTAACTTTATCCTGTCATTCCTATGTCTGTTTCTGGCAGCTACACTAGGCATTTTTTTTCTCTAATCTTAGTCTACCCTCTATTCATTGAGTATATAAATCACACCCTGACTCATTGTTCAACCAATCTACAGCACACACATACAGCTGTTTCACTCTTTCTTCATATATTAGCTCTTCCAGACTGTTAACAGGGTCACAGACTACAATTGTATCTTCTTCTTTACCCTGTTTCATCCAGCCTGTATATGTAATTCCCTTAGCTTCCTTCATAATCCATCCCCTCCAAACTTGGCTAATGAGGCAAATAAAAGGCAAAAAGAATAAGAGATTCCCTGGAAAGAATTGTTTCTCTCTGTCCTGCGGTTACTGGGGAATGACATGCAGATCTAAAGGAGCACCATCGGGCAATTTCACACTCGGTGTTTTCAATTTCATTTTGAGGCCAGTTTAGGGTAGGGACAAATTTGAGTGTAATTAATTTAGATTTTGTGAGACAAGTTACTGCTTGGGGTTGTAATAAAGGACTGCCTGTCCAGATTGAAGAAACTAATCTCCTTGTCCGGCTGGGAATGGCACAAATTGATTTAAGTCCTTTTTGTTGGGTTTTTTGTTTTGAAGAGAGGGGTTGTGATAAAGATTATAAATAACTATCAGTCAGAGCTCATCAAGCTTCCAGATTTTCTTCAGGTAAGTGCTTACAGATTTGGTGATCTACCTAAATATTGTTAGTGTGAAAATCAAGGTATAAATTATACTACCCCAGTACCTCCTAAGAATAAAATTACTAACCTAAATAAGTTCCCACAACAATTACTAAAAAGATATCAACTCATTTGTAAAAAAAAAAACTAACAAAACATTCCTTCAAAAATTAAAAGTAGCCCACATAACATCAAACAACTCACTATAATAACACCTAGTGTTAAAAAAAAAACCTTAATCCAACAACACCCAGGTCTAAGCTGGGTGGAAATCAATGTTTTCCTCACAGAGAGTTCAACAGCTCTATTTCCAGGTAGAGAGTGGCAACATTGCATTTAAGCAATAGGAGTGACAAGGTTAATTCACCTTTTCTTTACCCCAGGTGGGTTGCAGAAGTTGCGTGCAGAGCCAGGGAAGGAAAGGTCTTCTGTCCCTCAAAAGAAAACATCACTATAACAACAGAAGAAAACTAACACTCTGTACTCCTGGAGGAAAAATCCTATGACCCGAAACAAAACAGCTTATAAATAGCTGCAGAAGGCTGCTGTGAAGGAATCAGACTTCACTTTTGTTTGACATTTGTTGTCTGAGACAACTTCTGCTAGAGGAAAGCGCCCACACCTCGGTGTGGCCATCGTCTCCCCAGGGTACCCGGTTTCCTCCTTCCCAATTCCGTGCCACCCAGACTCAGGTAACACCTTCAAGCATCAGGTGCCCACGGCTCAGGGCAAACATGAAGTGCATCCAGTATAAATTATTAGGAGGGAAAAAGAAATAGGGATATTTCATGGAAAGTTACACTGCCATAAGAATTGTTTTCTTTTTTTTTTTTTTTTTAAAGAGGCTTTCTTGTTGCTCTTAAGCGATAAACCAAAAAGAAAGGAATCAACTCCACTTTTTTTTTTTTTTTCCTGTGACTCCTGAAAACAATACCCCAGAAAAAAAGTGACAGCCTTGAAATTAGGTTCCTCCCAAGAAAATTGGAGATGAACTTGAGGAAAGACTTAAAAATTAAAAAAAAAAATAACGAAACACAAAAAAACCACAAAAACCCCAAAACACACAAAAAACCACACTATTTTAATAGGATAATTAATAAAAGAAATTATACATTTCTTTGAAAAGTCATATTTTCATTGGAATAATACTAATGAGAGTACTTGAGCTCTTGTTTAGAAAATAAGAGTTCACATTTAAGGATTTAATGTCCCTGGGGAGAGCTTAGACCTCACAAAAGTTCACTTCCAGGTTTCCTAATATCTGAGGATTTTTAAGTGCTGTAATTTATTTGTAAAGTAATAAAAATAGTCCTAGGGAAATTCTCAGGTGTTAAACTTTCAAAAATATGCTGCCCACATGCCCTTTCTTTACATGAATAAAAGAAAATGTTATTTTGCATGGGCTGATTAGACACAGATGTAAACATAAATTACAGACCCACCTGGCTTTTTACTACATGTGGATACAAGGGAAAAACAACACTGGCATACAATGCTGGCTTTTATTTTCCGTGTCTCTGTGACTTGCCTTTTATTACTCTTCCCCAACCTTTGCAGCAGACTTGTAATTTGAGGGCACATTATATTTACTTTGTTATTTGTGAGCTACAGAGAGCCTTATTTTGGCAGCAAAAAGAAACAACAGAGTACTAAAAGCAAAAGAAGTGTATTAATCATGTCCTTAATAAAATTATTAAGAGCTTGGAGGGAAACTGCTGATTTCTTTTTATTTTTTAAAATCAAACTCATCTTTGCTAATCACTAGATAAGTTTAAGAAATGTTTAAACTATTACTATCATCAAATGCAGTTTCAGAGAAATGAAAACACTTTGTGAAATTACATGAACTCCATATAAATTTGTTTTGCAGGAAAAAGGGATAAAAATCTTTCAATGTCTGCAGATCAAAATGTGCCTTTTCCCCCACTTCTAAGCAGCATTTTGTTTGGAATTCATTTTACTTCAATTCCTATAATCCATTCAAAGGGTACTTTAACTCCTTTTTTAAATTTTTTTTTTTAACTGAATTTCCTTCACACAAGGGCTTGAAAAACTTCAGATGTCATCCCTAATGGAAATGAAACAGATTTACACCCAAAAAATGAGGTTTTCATTCCCTATGCATCCCTCTTACTTAACCTTTGAAAACCTAAGAGTGAAAGTGCTTTCCTTTTAATTACAGATGTTCTGCTTTTAGCAGCACTGTCCCAGTGTCTTTGACTTTGTCCTGGTTTCAGTGTGTATCTAGGTGCTCAGCTTATCCAACTAGTTTTGGCTTCCCTGTACCTGCAGCATCACTTTGCTGCACTCTGGCCAACAGCAATGATCCTCCTCTGGTGCTTTACTCCCACTGTCCAACTCTGGACCTGCTTTCCACCAAAATACCAAAGCAATGAAAGAAACAGCTGCAGCAGCATGGCCCAAACACAGAGTGATCACAGCAACCTTTGGCATTGAAGGAGAGATACAACGTGGTATCTTGGAAATTTTACCAGAAACCAAAATAAAGGGGACAGGGATTTATGAAGTGGGGATACAAAGGCAGAGAAAACATCGTGGCTTTGGTATAAACAGAAAAAAGAACAGGCTAGTGGAGGGAGTGAGAGAAAAGCCAGCTCCATGCTGTGTGAAAAAAAGGAAGAAGAATCTGGCCCAGAACAGATGTTAAATTTCAGGTTCGTTTTATGCAGCTTTTATACAAATGGTATTACTGGCACAGCTGAGTAATAGATCACTCTTTCCTACCATTTTATTTCCATCAGCATGCTGATGCACACTGTGTGTATCCCTGTGTGGGCAAGCCCTGGAGAGAATAGCAAGGGATGCAGAGACAGAGAAGACTGATTTTCACCTGGGAAAACATAACCATCTCCTTCTCCCAAAACCTTTTTCCTCTTCTGCCTGTGCACCATTGTGTTACTATAAAGCTGCACAGGACAAGAAGCTCTGGCAAAATAACATGGCTTTTGAGAAGTAATGAGGAACAGTTCCAGCAAAAATGATGGCCATCAGCTGTGCTATAAGAGAACCCAAATCATTTTCTGCTCTTACCTTTTCTGCATTCATTATAACCAAGTTGCCTTTTTCTGTTATTTTAAAACAAATAAATAGTCTATCATTACAAAATGGACCAGTTAGCCAAATGATGTGGTCATTTTTTAGTCAAGAAGTTAAATCTTTTCCAATGCAGTAAGTTTTGTAAATCAGAATAACAATTCACCCTTCCCTTGAGATACCTATAAATGTTTGGGGGTTTTTTGGTTGGTTTGTTTTTTTGGGTTTTTTTGGGGTTTTTGGGGGTTTTTTTTGGGTTTTTTTTTTTTGTGATTGTTCCTTTACCTCCTAGCTCTGGGCAGAACTGATTTTAGGTAATATGGAAATGAAAACGAAGGAAAGCTAGTTCAGATTTCCAGTTTCAGGCAACCCAAGGTATTGGTTTGCGTGGTTATCTGAACTGAAGCTTGGTTTGCAGTCTTGAAGATTTACTTTCACCATCAGTCTCCTAACACAGGGGATACTCATACAATTTAATTTCTGCTTTCAAAACAATTGGAGGGAAACAAGAAATTATCTTCAGTGCTGGAAGGCCAGCAGATATGCTCTCTGGTCAAAAGTGCATTGCAGTCCTCTAGACAATACAAACTAATGCTTAAAATCAGGAAACACAAAGCTGTTCAAAGTCAGGTCATCGCAGCAACTTCAGGCAAACTGAAGGACCAGCAAGCTTCCAGAGCAAAGGTTTTGGACCACAGAAACCTAACACTGGCAGTGGTACACATTTCTCTCCTCTCCATCTCATCTATTTTGGATTAAACACAGATCACCAGTGGTCAATGGTATTGCCTTTATAATCCCAGGTCCTGGTGAGATGATGCTATTGCCCTAGTCCTTTTCAAGGAATCAGCACCAAAATCAGGTGTTTTCTTACAGAGCTGAAACAGTGTGAGCACTCTTCTACCCCGTCCCAGAGCTACAGCCTTGCTCCTCTGAGAGGAACTAATTTGGGGTTTGTTGGACCCCTCAGCCATCACTCCCAGGCCACCCAGCCCCAACCAAAGGACTGCTGCACTTCACTCCATTTGGAGTCACTGCTGGCATGCTTATCCAGCTCAAGGGACCGAACTGGCTGTGACAGAACCCTCACTCTGCAAAGGAGCCTCTCCAGAGCTCGAGTGAGGCACATCGTGTGTCTCTGCTTCACTGCTTTCCTGGAACTGAACCCAGATCACAGTGTGCACACAGATCATCTGGTCACATTCTTCTTATGCCATATTAGTCAGAAATTAAATGTAACACTCTGTAACAGGTAAACAGGTGGAATTAGAGACACAAGCACCAAGGAGTAAAAACAGCAAAAAACATGTAGATTTTTGTATACTTATTCTTCAGAGGAAAAAGGCGAAATACAGGGAAAACAAACTATATATTATTTACAAAATCTAATCAAGTACAGTATTAAAGAATGTGAGCTTGAAAAAATCAGGAAAAAAGGATGTTGCACTTTCATCAACATACCTCCACCTGCTATGTCCCACCTAAGGCAGGATTCATGGCATTTAACTTGAGATATCATGAACACATTGAGGCACAGCCTTCTTCAATAACCAGTGAGGAGACACAGGACTATCCCATGAGCATTTCACTGCACCCTGAATTGGGTGGGGTGAATTGTCCTCAGCTGGTGTCTCCATTACCACTGAAGCTTAGACCTCCAGCTGGTGGGTAGCAAACTTCTAGATTAATATTAACTGAGACAAAGCCAGTACATAGTACGCATTATACAATATTTCTGTCTTTATATACAGGACAAGAGAAAATTTGGGCTTGAAATCCTAATTTTCTTTTTCTTCTTGTCCGCCCTTTTGTGCCTCAATTTACCAGCTGCATGGTACATTAAAAAGCCCTTTTTACACATGACCCACATTTCCTAACAGAACACTTACTAAACCCTCACTGAAGGTGAAACAGAATTTCACATGCTGCTCCAGGAAAGGTGGTTTGACTGGGGAGTGTTTTTGCGTTAAACCCCAGCGAAGAGGGGCTCATCTGTCACACCAAGACATTCATGGTTTCTAGCATTCCTTAGGTTTGCATTGGCACTACTGATCACAAACACACGGGGAGCATAACAAAGCTGTAAGTGCAGATCTGAACCTGTGAAATGCTGAGTAAGTTCAATCACAGCTGACTGCTGTGGGCGTTGAGGGGATGCTGAAAGAAGCATTCCATGCTTGCAGGAGCAAACCTCAGCCACACAACTCATCTGCAAAGAGCATGACTAAGAGTCACTAAAAGAAAAGCCTCTGTCAAGGCCCTCTATGGAAAATAAATTGCTGAAGGACTTACCAGGCTGACTTCAGTATTTTTAGTAGAATTTCAGTGTATTTACACTCTACCATATTTTAATTCAATTCGTCAAATAAATATTATCCATTAAAGATTACACACCTGTGGATCAGAAGTTGTAAAGGTCAGCCTTTTCCAATTATTTTCAAAGAAACCTTGGCCTTTCTTAAAACCGCAAATCTTTGTACATTACCTGCAAAAACCTCCTGTCTGCAAAACTACCAAAAAAAAAAGAAAAAGACTGGTAAAACAGAAGTCTCCATTCATAAGGCTTCCCCCTCTGAGCTCCCCGTGGGCTGCCTGCCTGCCTGCCAGAATGCTCTTCAGAAGTGAGCCAGTGGGGTACACAGGGCAGTGGCAGGAGATGCTGCCTTCCCAAGGAGAGACTAGGGACAGGTAGAAAGAAAAATCTTTTCAAAGTTCAACAGGCCAAATTTCTCTTAGAGTTACAGCAGCATAAATCTGATCTAATCCTGCCAAAGGCAATGGGGCCGTGCTGGATTTACACTGCGGGAATCTGGAATCAGAATTTGGCCTGCCATGTTCAAAGTCACAAGGACTTTTCCCAGTGCTTAGGAGGTCTTCTGTCAGTAACTCTCACACTTGCTCAAAGATGTAAGATGTCACCCCAAGTGTGAAATGCAGCACTTGAGCACTGCTTCCAACCCTCCTTTGCACAGACATAGATAACCATGCAACACTGCAGGCAGGAGAGCATCAACATGCAGCATTGCTGCCTGCTTGGCCTCCAAAGCAGAAAAGCTTCACTGTGGGCATAATGGGGCAGTGGAACTTCAGCACATGTGCAACTATTCAAGGGGTGAGAGAAAAAAGGCCTGTGATTATTCAGTGACTATTTCAGTTTAAAGGCCAATACGAGAAAATAACACTGCATACTAACCGTGTGTTATTTGGCAACTGAACGGTTGGTCAAAAAGTGAGGAAATAACTTGTTAGCACCTTCAATAGCCTGCACTGGATTGCTTACTTGCAAGGTAAATAAAAGAAAATGTGCCTGGATTTCTCATCTCACTAGATCTCTTTCTGAGGAAAAGCTGCCATAGTGGCCAGGTCAGTTCTCACCCTTCATTCCATTAGGCCTGATTCTGCCTAGTTAAATGTCTCAGAGTCACTTAAAAGCAATTGTAAAAGAAAAAGACTGTCAGCTTGTGTCCCTATTTACTTCGTTGGGATGCATAAAGAATGGTTGTGAGGTCTTCTCAATAAAAGCCTTGGCCTTGACTGGCTTAAAGCCTGCAGGAAAAGGGACAGCCAGCTTTTCACATGTTCCCACTGGCCAAGAGTAGCCCCAAGGCCGCTGTTAGCCACACTCTCTGGCCAAATGCACATTCAGGTCTGAATTGCTGCATGTCCTGTTTGTGAAAGGTGGAAGATTTGTATCAGGTCCACCTGCAGCCCATGGAGGCTTTACAAAGAGTTATTAGCTGGCCAAAGATGCTACTCCCTCTCTGCATCTTGCCCTGTTCAAAAGCAGTAGTAGGATGGCTTGTTTGTGTAGTAATTCTTTAGAGAGTGGCTAGGGCCTGGGAAAACAATGAAATGTCTGTGACATGAAGGAATAAAGTAGTGCAGTCGAAAAAAAGAAAGATGTAGCTGGACTGGTTCAGACTGGTTAGTCACTTCAGCTAACACCTATTTAACTTCAGGAGCTAATGAACACTTTATGGAGAGGATAGCTTTATTAAAGATTCAATTATATTCCAATTAAGATGTAAGAGCTGTATTAAGCATCCCTGAAAATACCACAATGTCCTCCAGCTACATGCAGGGAAAAACCCAGGCTATGATACCTGGCTCTTCTAAAGTAAAACACAAGCAAAAATAAGACCTTTAAAAAAATTACAATTGTCAGGGGCTTTTTACCCTTCTTAAGGAAGAAGAAAAGGGCTGATTCTTTTGTGGGTCTCTTCTACCTGCTTCTTTCCCTCCTCAGTTTTTCTCTGTTGCAGATAATTCCTCATGATTAATAGGCTCTTCTCAGTAGTGCTACACACAGTTAGCTCTTTTAATCTGTCTTTGAATCTGAAGCTGTCTAATCCCCCAAGCCTTTGGCCCCACGAGACACCACCTGAGGATCACAGAATAAGATATTTCTCTTTGTTTTAAGTTTGGATGCACAGGTCTGCAACAGAAGGAAGCTCATTTAAATTTACCTTATCTGCCATGATCATAGAGGAGCCTCCATGGATGCCCAGGATGGGAGTGAGGGTCTGGGCAGAGATGAAGTCCAGGATCTGGGCAATGGCTTCCTGGTCTGTGTCATCGGCGAATACCACCCCTTGGATCTTGCGGTCAGACATGAGGTCACAGATGCGGGTGATGATGCTCTTGGGATCTGTCTCATTCATGGCCACCAGCTCCACCCGAGGCACCACTGAGAGGTGGTGGAAGTCATCTTTCTCGTGGGCATCTTTGATGGCCACTTCGTCTGAGGTCCCCACCAGGATGACTGCAATGCCAATGCTCGGGTGGCTTTTCTGGGCATGGGCCCCGCTCCCTGTTGTTGCGAGGACTGCCAGCACCAGCCAAAACCTTGGAGAGTAGCACTCCACCCTGGGCCTCATCTTCGGCTCTTACACTCCCTGAGTGAGGAAGAAAAAAGGGGGAAAGTAGAACAAAGTGATTAATTGACAAGTCAGTCATGCACTCAGCCTTCAAGGTAGATCCATTGACCTTGCTCAGCCCCTAGCTCTCCTCCCAAGAATCCTTCTGGTCTGATGCCGAGGCCTTTGGCTACATTCAGGGCTCTGTTAAAGTTGGGGGGTCAGACCAGTCCCTACTTCAGAGTCTGGCATCACTTAAGAGAACAGCTGTCAGCAGAAGATGGGATCATGTAATCTCTCAGGTCCTGTGTCACTTTGAGACCCTAGTCAAAAGTGATAGAGGATTGTCCTTTGACAGCTGATCAACTGTCTTTGTGAAATTAATTGTTTATGTCAAGCCCATGTCAGAGTGCTCACCCTCAACACAAAGGAATGACTGGTGCTTGCAATCAGTTTGGACTTGTGCCGGAGGTACAGGCAGGGAGATTGAGGAGACCAGGCAGATAGGGAGTCCCTTTTCCTTTCTCAGCACAGTCCTTCCAGAATAAAGTGAGGACAAATGGGCTAGGTCATTGGATGCATATGTATGTGTGTATCCATTGCATACACCATCAGGACTCACACAGCTTCAGTGTGTAATACAGTCAGCCATATGCTTTTCACCAATACAGGATTCTTTAAAAAAAATAAGAAAGAAAAACAGGAATACAGAATTTCCCAGCTGTCATGGCCAAAACTGGATCAGGATCCTCCAAGTCCATATGACAGCTGTGTTCTGTTGCACAGAAGTAGAAATGCCAACAGAGCTTACAATGGTTCACCCTCAGCTACTACAGCCAGGCATACTATGTTAATCTTCTCTCTGAGCATGTCCACTTTATTTTGTAATCACAACAGTGGAAATGAAAAAAAAAAAAACCTGATGAGGTGATCTCTCTAGCCCCTGCCTGAGTGGGACAGTTCCCTGCGGGACTGTTCCTCGCTCTTTCTTTATTCGGTCCCACTTTAATAATAGTTCACATTTCCACAGCACTTTTCATCCTCAAGGCACTCTACAAACACTAATGAACTAATTCTTACACTGCACCCATGCAGTGTAAATATCAGAGACAACAGAACAGTGCCCCCCCATCTGCCCACCACATCTGTTGGAGGTAGCACTGCTTGGTGCGCCCACCCAGGGCCACATTGATGTCCCAAGGAGATTTCAGGCATTTCAAACTAAAGAAGATTTTCCCTCAACACAACAGGTTCTGCGTAGCTACTCATGCCCAGAATTCTGTTCTTCAGCAGCCAGGCACACTTGAAATAAATACCCCAGCCCTGCACCTCTTTGTGCTCCACCTCTGGTCTTGGGTGTCCAAGAATGGGACCCTTCCATACTGTTCATTGCTACACATGCCTCTATCAAATTAACAGAAAGCTACAGCAGCAGGGACAAAAGCTGGCAAAACTTTGTGGGAGCAGGAAGTCCAAAAACAACCCTCGCTGACACTAGCCACCCCCAGGGAAAAGGCCCAGGAGGCCCCATCTTGCCATGCCCAGGAGAACACACAGGCTCAACACCTGCTCCCTCATTGTCATGCTAAGCAGAGAGGACGTATCCTGCATTGAGATTACCAGATAAATAAGCAGATAATAAAACAGATCATAAATATGCACCAGAGAAACCAAATCCACTTAAGAAGCTGAAAGGGACTGCGGGTGTGAAGCACCAATCGATTCTAAGCTCTCCAAAGGATTCACTTTCTGAGAGATGCTCACAAGGAGAACCAAGAGACTTTGAGAGTTTGGCAAAATGAACAGTTAACTTCATTCCAGTATGACTGTTATCCTCCAATTACGAGTCACTAAATTAGATTCCTTCACAGTGAAATGCAGTCCCCATTTCTGCAATGCTTTATTAACTTTAATGCACTCTATACACTCTCTGTCTCTCACTCTCTTGCTCACTCACTTAAATGCTATATTTGTTCTCTTAAAATATGTTTCCTGCAGTCCCCCTGCATCACCTCATACAGTGTATTATGGTTGGTTACGCAATGGCTAGTTGTGATGCCCAGGGAGGAGAGTGTAGGTTTTCCCAGCCCCTTTCCCACCAGGAATAATTTATAGGGCTTTCCAACCCAGGGCTCAGATAGCATTCAAGAAGGAGCTATACAGGCAGTCATGGCAGCTGTCAGTACGTGCTTTTCCAAGTGGGAAAAATGGCAGCCAAGAAACCTATCCCCTACTCTTCACCTGCATTAAAGCAAATAAATCTCTAGCATCTACCTCCAAGCAGGAGAAGAGAGCCCAGATCCTGAAGAGCCACAGAGGTGCCAATCTGTTGGGTGTCTGTGCCCCACCCAGGCAGATTTTTCCATTCAGTATAAGATGGGGTTATCTGCGCAGTGCCAGATGCTCAGGCTTTGGCCAGATGTGCAGGGAGCAGCCAGGACTAGGAAGAAGCTCATTCAAAGAGGATGTTGTTTGTGGCTTGGTAGCCAACCTGCCATCTCCAATTTGGGTCCTCAGCCATAAGCCCTCTCTGTATCAGGCAGAGCCATGCTTAGGTAGTCTGTGTTGTACCAGCCAAGACATCTCTCTCTCCATCTCTCACTCACACATAACACCTCTGTCAGGCTCATGATGTCTTTCAGGTGCTCCATGGGCAGTCTGTGTGACAGACAGCAGTGTTCTCCTAAGGGAATAGCAGGTACCAGGTCCAGGCTGGGCTGCCTCATAGGATGGGAGCCAGGGATGTGATAAGGCAGGAGAACATCAATAAATCACACCCAGCCCAGGGCTGAGTGTGGTTTTCACCATTCAGCTCCCACAAAGCAGCATAGTGGTGAGCTGCTCAAAGACTAAATCAGGGATGCTCATGGTGTTACAATCCCTTCCCTCCTTGGAGCTGACTTGTGTTCACATCAGTAGCCACTCTCCACACAGCTGCTCACATGCATGTGCTGGCTGTTAGAGAAAGGGACAGAAAGGACATCCCAACACCAACCTCACCTCGTGTTCCTCCTCTGGTCTGGCTCACTGCAGGCCCCTTTTCAATGTGTGCTGGTACAGACAAGGCAGGCATCAACCACCACAGACTTATTATCAGATTAAGGGGACCCCAGAACTACTGTGAAAATGTGTTTCTGCATACAGAGCAACAAGCTTTGTCCATGACTTCCGCAGTGTTCAAGTGCAAAAATTCACGGTACTCAATTAAGAAAGCACTGGAGACAGCATACAGACCTCCTTCTAAGTGTGTTCCTGTTTCCAGTGAAAGGGGAATGGAGAAATTCACACACAAAGAAATCATAAGCACCTGACAAGGCTACAGCTGTAAAACAGGGCATTTACTCTTTTGTTGTTTCAAGAAATTTTAATAATTTTACAGTCAAGAATTATTATAAAAACATGCAAATATATTCTATTACCAAGTATTTTACATGAACAGATTTTCCTTTAGAGGTGGCATGGGGCAACACAGTGTTTGAAGTATTTTCTGTGATTATGGCACTCTGAAACAATTTAGTAAATCCCAAACTCCAGACTGGTACGTAAAATCCTCTACACATTACTGCACACTATTATATTGTCTCTGACTCCCTAGAAAATAATATATGGTAGGGCCATTAGATAAAGTGGTTTTACAGACATATCTATATTTAGGTATAAACATGCCAGTAAAATCATTATACCTCTATAATCTTATTTTACTTACCAATAAAATATATCCACCACTGTAGAGGAATGCAGCGTGTACTTACTGCAGAGCAATGTTACACAATCACTTTCAAAATGGGAAGTGAAAGCTAACTTCTCCCATTGAAAATGCAAGAGGAATGTAGGTAGTCAGACAGTAATTATTCCAATTGGAATTTAGCCAGGACCAAAGGTTAGATTGCTTAAAAATATCATGAGAACCTTACTTGACACTGCACTTTTATGTGGATCAGACCTAAGATAAGTATTAATAGAAAATTATTAGGCTGCACAGGCAAAATACAGCTCAGCATTAAGAGATAGTTCTGGATGATATTTCAAAATACAGAAAGTATACAAATAGGTCACTGTGCATTCAACCAGGCTAACTGTAAACAGCCTACTACTCCAGAAGTGTAGAGCAAAGCCAGGCCATATCCAGGTCAGGTAAAGAAACTGAGGCAGAACAAGGGCTGGTCACAGGTTTTTGGGGGTAGTTCTGTTGTGTGCTGACACTGGTACCTCCTCCTGCTGCAATCATGCCTTCTGGGTAGCCTTGCACAATACCCTCTAGGAAGGGTGCTTGCAGGCTCCCCAGACCCAATTTCCAAGCTCAAGACAGCAAGAGAAAAGGAAGTCATCTAATACTGCAGTTCCAGACAAAAAGCTGTCTTGAAGGCAGCTTTCCTAATTAATAGGAAGACAATGCTTGGGACAGGAGGCTGAAAAATGCCCCTGGCCACCATCAAAGGGAACTTCACATGGATACTGGCTCCATATGGGAGAATGAAAAGCCTACCTCCAGCCTCTCCCTCCTGTGCTTCATTGGAGGGCCACAAGGAAGTTCCCATCCCAGTGGTTTTTGGGCTCTGCTCACTGAGAGCTCTGATGATCTAAGCACTGCTTAGATTTCAAGCCACAAAATCTGGATTCCACAGCTAATTTTGTGTCTGTACCAGCTGCAATGATAATTCCCAACCCTTCTCTTATGAGTAGCCAAATTCCAGGCCTCACCACTATCACCACCTTCAGTCCCATTACTACCTGAAGAGAGATGTCCTGCCAGACCCAGTGGAATACATCAGCATTACCCTTTGGCATTTGTTCACCTTTGACAGCAACTTAATTCACACTGCCTTCATTTCTCTGACAGTTTGAGCAGTATCAGACAATGAACCCAAAAGAAATCCTTATGTTTCAGGATCAGGTTGGAGGTAGGAAGAAATCCATTTCACCTCTGAAATACTTTAAAAACCTCAAAGGTGCATTGGGCCTAGCATCCAACACACCACCAGAGAACAAGTGCACTAAAAGAAGCTGTAGGGAAGTCAACATTGCACTAGATGGCTACTGGGCTCTCCCACAAGGATATGTCCAGATCAAAGAACAACACTATTTCTGTATTTACCAATGACAGAAGACTGGTGACATTTTGATCTTTTTGTCTACTACCTGCCTTATGGGCAAACTGAAGGAGCTAAGAAGACCCATTTAAAAAAAAAAAAAAAAAAAAAAAAAAAAAAAAAAAAAGAGGCTAAAAGCTATAAATCACATCACAATCTACACCTAAGTTTCTCCATCTCTCTGATTTTTGATGACCCAGTTTCAGCTTAGGACATCCTCTCAATCTCATGGCTACTCTGCAATGTAGACATGCTGCATATTGTGTACCTCTAAAGAGGCATTCCTCTTCTTCTAGCACTGCTGTAACTGTGATCCTACCACACCTTCAGCCCAGGCTATTTGTACATTGACAACTCTTGTGCTGCTCTTTCCTGCATAACTGCTTACCACATAGGTGACATAAGTGCCCATAAATCTTCTGGCTCACAGCCTCATTGTTCCAGGAATTTTGTCAACAGACACAAAGAAGAGGAGGATGGATCTGGGGCACGATAAATGTGTCTTGAAAGCACCTGCACACTTCAGGTGCTGATAGACAGAATGAATGATGCTGCAGGAAAATCTCCATACATTCAGAGCAGAAAGATGGCAGAGACTAGGGACAATGGAAGTGCCATACACAGTGGTGAATGCAACAATCCAGCACCTTGACCAAAAAGGTTTATTATAGTGACCCTGAGTAAACAGCCCTTCAAGGGCATTTCAGTAGTTTCAGATGAAAACTGATATGGTTTAGTTTATTTTAACTAGCTTTGGACATCACTTATATTCTCATTCTGAGCTATAAATGCTTCTACAACAGTGGCAGAAACATTCCTCCAAGGTCTTTTGGACAGGTCTTCTTTCTATTCTTCACAATCACTCCCTCTCCAATATGTACCTTTGTCCACGCCTGTAACATCCCACAGATCCATTCCTATCTAACATACAAAATGTTTCAAATTTTCCCTTATTTCTCCCAAGTCAGCCTTGTTCTTTTGGGGGATGCATCACATACTCCCAGCCAAAGCCTTCAAAGCTTTTGGAGCTCCCTCATTACCTCACTGTTAGATCCCTTTCCATAGACACTGGGTGAAAAATAGCACATATGTTTACTTCTAGTCTCTATTTTCTTCAGAGCTGTTCTTTCTTTACTAAACCAGGTACAAACTCCTGCCTGACTTGGGCAGTGTCAGATACATCAGAGGCTAGTTTGCCTCTGTCTATCCAACAGGTATATGCAAGAATAAGGTGAAAAAGTACTTCCCCTTCTCTACCCCATGCAAAGGAGGAGAGCAATTCTCTCCCTGCACTTAAGGCAGTACAAAAAATGCTTTGATCATCAATTAGACCCATATCATTCCCAATAGATGAAGAACTATGTCTTATTATTTTAAGCTTGCCCAAGGGTAAGTTCCCAGTGTCCTTCCCACTTCCTCCCACCCACATATTTTACATATCACAGCTGATAGCTTATACAGCCACAGCCAGCAACCTTCTGTTGAGACCAATACCAAATGATTCATAGAAATCAAAAATTAAAATCCTCAGCTTAATAGTCTTGCCCTTCCCCCAGTCACTTCAGGATTACTGTCTACAGCACCTGCTTTAGCACACTACCTGCTCTGAAACAACTCAAACAATAAGATTACCACTGCTAGGAGATGGCTCATATTTTGAAACATATCCCTAAACTCAGCCTAAATTTTCCCTTTGCTCAGCTATCCTGTAACTTTAATAATATCGCCTTCATTCAGCCTAAACCATTTCTCCCTCTCAACTCACCGTTTCCACCATGAAAATGCTTGTAGGTGGTTATCTGATCACCCCTTGAGACTTTTCTCTGCTGCAGGAAAAGTTCAGCTGTGTTTATTGCTCCTCATAATTCGAGTCCCCTTGGATCCTCATCAGGATGAGTGAGGGAGAATGAAGGAAATGGCTGGGCAGGGAGCAAAGGAGCGGGTCTGACCTGCTTACCCAGACTGGCACACACGTGCAGAGCTGCAGGACTCAGTGTCACACACACAAAAGCCATTAAGAGAGACAGCAGGTCAGTCTGGCATTGCCCAGTGCCAGCTTCTAAATGCCAGAGCAGAGAGGCTTGGCACAGGCACCCCTCTCTGCAAGCCTGGCTTGCGGAGCCAGGCTAGAGCCACTCTTCTCCTGCCAGGATCTCACCCTTCCCCCAGCATCCTGCTTAGAGAAGTTTAGAGGGTTGAGACAGGTCCTCCCTGCCAGAGACTGAAATATCCTCACCACCTGGAGGGTTCAGTTGCCACAGCTGTCACTCCATGCATGTGTATGCTCCGCTTGAAACAAGGGATTTCAAAGCTGACGAGGCATACACCATTTCCCACTTGCAACTGTTGTCTGCCCCACCTCAGAACCGAATCTCAGCTCAGAGCGAGACCATCCAAATCAAGGGACGCAGGATTTCAGCATGGTTGAAATTCAGCAGCTTTGCCTCCTGAAGGGCAAGACTCAGTTTAAACAGGCAGCAGAATGCTGCACAGAGCAACGCCAGGTTTGCCTCTCAAATAGAACTGAAGCCCTCTGAAAATCCATTGGACAATCCCTTCCTTCCATTCTTAATTCTCCACTTCCAGTTTTCATTTCCAAGCAGGAATCGACAGCACATTAATAACATGAGGATATAAAAGACCGCAATTTCCAAAAGCTAGAGACTTAAATACCTCCAATCCATTAATAACCATGAGAAACGCACATTTAACTTCACTTGGATGGTTTGGAAAAGCACATCCTTGGCATTTCTCATTATGTGATGTATTAATTTGAGGTTTTCCATTCAACTTTAATCAACTCTGCATTTTGTGCATTGACAGATTGATACAATAAATTTCAAAATTTAAAAAACAAGGAGAATTTTAATTTCCAATGGTGGAAATTAATGGGAAGTTTAATTTTTTTCCAGGCTCTCTCATGCACCTCACTCAGTACCTGCTCATTCCCTGCATCATTTCCTTAAAGGGAAAACACAAAGCAAGTAAACAGAGTCTGCACTGGCTCTCAAAGGCAGCTGCCAAATTCCACACCAGTGCCAAGATCCCCATTGATTACTCAAAGTCTCACATCAAGAGACAGTGTTAAATTATTTGAACGCCACACATAAACCATGTAAAAGCTAATTCAGAATCTTTTTTTTTTAAACATACCATAAGCAGGAAAGAAAATATTTTCTTTTTTAGGCCAAAATTGAGTGATTCCTTCTTCTGCAAGTCTGAGAATTCTAGAAAGGGCATCTGAGTCAGAGGGAGACAGCCTCAAACTACACTTGCACTTTGGACATAGTCATCCTGTTTGCTGCCTATCTTCTCACATATAATGTATGACACGGGATACAGTTTTAAAACATAAAGCTGCCCACCCCTTAAAAAAGATCCTCATGGGTACACATTTCAGTTTTGGAACCCATGCAGCAGGGACAAGGTAGGAAAAAATATGCACTGCCTCTGCTCATGATGGCATTGCTACAGCAAAACTGAAACAGCCCTAAAGCAGAGTGCCAGGGTTCACCAGGCCTGATCAGACTCCTATGAAGGTGTTACAGACAGCAGAAATGGCAGAAAAGGTCACTTGATGCCTGAAGCACCAAGATGTGATGAGGACAAAAGAGCTGCTAAGTGGAGGTAGTGGGGTGGAGAGAGAGATGCATCCTGTGAGCTGGTCCAGGACAAAGCTGCAGTGCTGCAGACATGGATGGGCCACATTTCACAAGCCACCAACATCCCTCATGGCCTCTTGTTCTCCACTGCTATGTAGCATTTTGGAAAGTGAGGTTGAGTCACCAAGGGACCCTGTGACAGTGCCAGCCTTGTCTATGAAATAAGATGGGGAATTAATCTGGAAGTGAAAGGGACCGAGACAATGATTTAGCATGTGGAAAGAGGCATGACGAGGTCACTGAAGCCAAGAAGAGTCAAAGGCAAGTTCTGGTCAGGCCATTAGAAATTATAGAGGAGAACCCAGAAAACTTTGGTTTGAGTCTCCTTCCTTGTAATTGCCTGTCTGTTGATCCCTCCCTTCTCCTCACTCTGATCCTTGTAAAGGACTTTTATGTTCCTGTTATCATTACTTATTGAAAAATAAAACTATGTCTACCCAGGAGAAATAATAAAGCAAGACAAATGTACGACGCCTAAAAGGGTGCAACTGAAGGTATTTGGAGCAGAACACTCCCTATCCAGAAGCATCCCAAAAAGCATCCCTTTAGAAAAGCTTGTTCCTTACGATAAACACTAAAGCCAGGATAACTGGAGAATTGATAACTGCAAATCAGAAAAATTTGTGATAGTCTCATCTTTCTTCTCCTTTCCCTCTTTCTTCTTCCAACCCAACTCTCTTCCCTTTCCCTAACTTTCTGAGTTCAATGACCAGTAAGGGACCAGCCATCAAGCAGCTGGATACAATATGCTTTCACAGTACATTAGTGCTGTGCACCAGACCATGCTGTGCCTGCAATTGTATGACAGGTCAGGGCCAATTCATCTTTCTGAGACCTTCAATCAGCAGTGTCCAGAAAGATCTCCCCATCGGAGGGACCCGGCCCAGCAGCCACTGACCTCTCCCTCTGCTCAGCACTCCATCACATTTACAGCAATGCAATGAAGGAAAGATACACAGGCAAAGCCATGTCAGGACCACACCTCATCACTGGCTGCTGATGCTTCAGGAACAGGGATGGGAACACCCAATCCAGGGCAAACAGACCAGATTTGACCCAGCTGAATGCCATTTCCATGCCTTTTTTTTTTCTCTTTCTGTTTTTTGTTTTCTCCAGCCTCTCAAATTCATTGATGCTGGCTACTGCAGGCACCTTTCCCAGTAGCTCATTCCACTGTTGATTCCTCCTCATGCCAGTGAATGCATGCAAACAGGTACCAGCCCATGTCAGCTCCCAGCCCAGCTCCACCACTGACTTCATCATGGCACAGTTCAGCTCCTTTGGACCACATCTGATTTACACAAAAGTCACTATAGTTTATGTTTGCAGCAGGAAGAAGAAGCATTAGCAGCAAGGGTAAGAGATAGCATAACCACAACACGACAATTGTCACAATACTGAATACCAGTAAATAAAAAACAATACTATGGACAAAGTGTAGCCCTGCCTCATTGATGCTTTAAGATCAGTATAGTTTTAAAATAGTGTAAGAGGGCTTAGTAAAAAAAAAAAAAAAATCCAGTATTTCAGTATTCCTCATCAATTTCCTTCAATCTACAATGTATATCCTCCTCTACCACTCTTCTCCATCCATCATTTTTCTCCAATCCGTTTTTTGTTCTTCATGGCTCCATTTCTCACTTTAAGCACTGTTATATTTTTGGTCCATCCTTTTTACCTCTTAGCTCACTTGTATTCACACCATTCATTGTCTGGGTTTAAATCTTAAAAGCATGGAGGGAACAAACCACATGTGAAGTCTTGTTCTAATCCTTCATATCATCATCTAAAACCAATAAGCATTTTTTGAAAGTGCAAATGCCATTTTTTTTTTCATCCTTTGCCTTATTCTCCTCATCAGAAAGATGGAGATGCATCTTCTCTGCTTCATAGAGTTGGAATGTTTAATTATTTATGGTATTTAAAGTACTTTTGACTCTCAAGCAATAGAAGCTACAGGAGCTGAGATTATTATTATTGCTTTCCACTGCACTTACCCGAAGGCAGCAATGTCTTCTTGTGAGATCATACCCAACATTACTCACAGGATCCCAAGAGAGTGTATTAAAACCTGTATGTCCAAGATCTTGAGGACAATAAATCCTAGTTTAGCTAGGAGCAGAGAGAAAGGAAATCCTGTAATACCACAAATACTTGGTGACTGCCAAGCTAATTCCTGATACTCAATATCGACTTTGCCACATTGACTCAAATTGAAAACACTGCTGAGCTGTAGTTTTTGATGAAACATGTTAGCAACTGCAGATTTGTTAAGCTTATGCTCACAAAAATATCTAAACTCATGATACATTTCACCTAGTGCCAAGCCTTGCTGGCAAGGAGGAGCAAGAGCAATGCAGAGCTTTGGTGAGGGAGGCAGAGCTGCAATGGGCAGCCAGCCCTCAGGGGTGGAGCTGCAGCTCTTCTCAGCACCAGGGTCCATCCTCCAGGCAACTTCCAGCCAGAGCTAGGAAACTCCTGTTTCACCAAGAGATCTGTCCTGGGCGTCTGACACACATCCAGGAGGTCTGGTTCCTGCAGCTCTTGGGCGGTGGAAATGTAAAGCCCAGCTCCATTTCAATTCACTTGCAGAAACTCAAAAAGGAGATCACCTAGGCGTGGGTCTCCAAAATGGGGAACCTGGATTTAATTTGATCTGGGGGAAGATGGGCAGACCAGAGTCAGCAGGCTTTACACTATGGACAAAAAATCATGGGAGCTCTAGCTCATTCCCAAACAAAATCCAGGTGCCTGCAGACCCCAAAAGTCCTGTCTTGGGCTTCAGTGTCAGAGGTGCCAGAAATCTGGGATTCATGGAGAAGTCCTCACATGTAATTTTGAGGCCCCGTGCCCTTAGACCAGACCATGAGTTACAGCAGCCCACAACTAGAAGCCCTGGAAGCTGGGGGAAGAAATACAGCTGCGACAAGTTCACCATAGTTAATTAGTGACTCTTACAGGTACCTCTGAAATTGCAGTATCCCAATATTTGCAGGGAAAGGAAGGGAATTTTAACATTAAGTTTGGCCTAAAAAAGTTTCAGCCTCTGAAGGCATCCCCCTGCCTGGAAAAGTTTATTGCACTCTGCAGGCTTGTGATTCTGTCAGACTTCACAAACTGCCCTGCACTGTGCCTGAGCACCTGAGTGACACCTGGGGGAACACCAAGAGCATTGAGGGGTTCTGGAAGCCACAGGGCAGCTGTCGTCATTGGCAAATTTACAGAGAGAAATTTACAGAGAAACTGCCCTGCTTTGGGAGATTTTTCTGTTGAGCAGGGACAAATGGTGATGGCTGGAGTAGTCCTGGAGTCAAGAAAAGAGATGCCCATCCTGACTCAGTTTCTTCTTTCCATTCCCACTGTTTCTTGGGTTACACTGTCATACAGCAATGTTGAAAGACTTGTGCATTCCCACTGCAGAATTAATTATAAGCTTAAATAAGGGTGTGTATGTATTTTTATATGCACACACCAGTATATATTTGTTTATATATAAACATAAAGCATTTGTTATCATTGTTTATTTTTATATAAATTTAGAGGGTATATATGCATTCCATCTCATCTTGAACCAGGAGACAGGTCTGCATTTCTTCAAAGGTGGAAAATAGGTGAGAGAAGCAGCTCTTTACCCTTCTCCTGTCAGACCTGAAATGGCACCAGTTCCCAAACACACTAAATCCATGTATTCCTGAAAAGGGGAAAACTCAAAAACCATCCTGGGACAGAAAAAGAAAAGGTGGAAACAACATTCAAGTGGCATCCCTATTACATCTAGGATGGCTCTTGAAGGAAATCAGCTTCTAAGTCAAAAAACCCAAATGTTACTGCTCACAAGAGGCCAGCACCCAGCCCAAAGCAGCTGTTGTCCCTGCCAAGAGTGGTTTCTGGGCTGGAAGAAGAGGCACCGCTCAGACAGTGGGTGAGGGTTTGGTGGCTACATTGTCAGGGCTGTCTTAACATTGCCCATCTTGAACTGCTGCAATAGCACTGAGGTGCCAGTCCTGCCTTCTGAAGGATTTTTATACAACCCTGAGGTTATAATGGCAAATAACCACCATGTTAAAGCAGTCAGTTAAAATGGTCTTCACCTCAGTCTCACCCTTGTTTGTATACAGCAGTGCCAGTATTGACATCCTGAATAGCCAAAGATTATATGCTGCAAATATTATCCATCCTCAAAATGATGTAGATAAAGCAAACCCAGTTGTCTATATGAACTGCCCTCCAAGGGCCTTCAGCACACCACTCATCCCCCTCTAAGCTCCTGGGGCTACGCTCACTTTGGGGTTTTCGTGTTTCTTCTACTCAACATAGCTTTGACTTTTCTCCAGGCCAGGTCAAGGCCACAGTGGAGTGAACTTCAGCCCCATGGGGTCCCCAGTTTCAAATTAAAACAATATCAGCCCTTAGACACCATCCTTGCTTCCTGCAAAACCTCTCTGACACAGCCCTGCTTTGGTGTCCTGTTCAGGATGACACTGTGGCAGCACCTTGATTCCAAGCCAGGAGGCATTTCTGCACGCAGCCGTGTCAATTGTTATATTTATGAAGATGCCAAAGTATATTAAAGTTCTCAGAGGCCTTTGTACTATTCATTTCCACCAGCACTGCGCCAGAGGGGTGTAAAACCCCTTTGATCTGATGTGGTCTTAAACCTGCTTTGCACAGGTGTTAGCACCTTTGTGATGAGTGTTTCAGAGGGCACACAGGAGGGGGTTCATGATCTATATCCAGAGAGAAGCCTCTTGCCATGCTCCTAGTGGTATTTGTCTCAGGGGAGAAAGGGAAAAGCTGGAACAAATAAGACACTTATGCATTATCAACTGACTACACTGTTGGTGCTCTGGGATCCCCCTTCCTCTTGTTTATACTTTTATCTTCAGAACCTGCAAAGCTTCAGGGACTCCCCACCTCCCTGCCCACATTCCTAGCACAGCCCTGTCATCACTTCATCCAGAGTGCCAGGGTACTTCAGCAGGACGAAAAACAATACCCATTTATCATTCCTTCTTTCCTAATTAAAGAAATCAGAGGACTCAACGGAGTGGAGCTCAGGTGAGTTGGTGGGCAAGCTGTGCAGCCCTTCCAGGTGATTCATCCACCCAGGCTGGCCTGGCATGCAGGAACCATCCTCTCCACATCCATATCTTCCAGCTTCCCCCCACTGCTATAATTTTTATTTATATATAAAATATAATTGCCTAAAATAATATATTTAAAGAGAAAAAAAAAAAAGGAAAAAAATCACCACCTCATACCCAAAATATCAGATACCCAGACACTGGGGAAAGAAAACGCACTCAGGCAGTAGTGCATCAACTCCCTAAGGGAGGTACTCAGGTTTGAGTTACTGCCAAGATGACATCTGTAGGGAAATAAGCCACCAGATGCAGGGAATGGACTGCAGGAGCCCAGAGCAATGGGAAGGGGAGGGAGGGGGAAAAAAAAGAGCAAACAAGAGAGAGAAATAAACCAAGAAATTAAGCAGTCCGGTTTGTTCATCACCAGCTATTCTGCTTTATGAAATTTGCAGGCGTTTTCCACTCCCTATCTCTGCTGAAGCAGTTTCCCAGATGTCCCAGTACCTGCTTCAATCCACCTGGCTTGCCATACCCCAGCCCAGCAGATTCTCAGCCAGGAAGGTTTCACTGCCCATTGGATCGGAGAAGAAGAGACATTCTCTCTAGGTATTGGGATCCATGGGTTCCCTCACTTCTTCCCTCTACCTAGAGGGTCCCCAGTCCCCTCATAAAGAAAAATTATCTCATACACATTCCAGTTTTCAAAGCAAGGCATCTTCCCAAGCATCCCTTTGGTAACAGCAGTCCTGTCTCCCTCACCCCTTCAAGCCCACTGGTGAGAAGAGGGGATATGTCCCACACCAGCAGAAATGGGAAAAGAAGAAGTTGATGTTTCACCAGATGGCTTCAGACTTGTCACAGCAGGGAGAGAAACACACTTGAGAAACGTGGCCCTGGCACTAACCATCATCTCCTGGACTGGTAGTGCAGGGCAGCTGGAGCTGCTGGGGCTGAATACCAGATGTGAGACGACAGGAAAGCAGAGCAGCAGTCACACAGGGCAAACATGGAGGCAGTAAGAACCACAGGCTCCCTCTGGGACTGCAATGACGTGTTCAGCAGACAACACATTTAGAGCAAGAGCAGTGGAAAAGATGCACGTACCAAAGAGTCAGAGGAGCAGGGTAATGAAGAGTCAAACCATCTGACCACAGCTTACAGTGAACAGCATCAAAGCAAGACAAGCAATGTGTGAAAGAAGGGCAACGTCTGGGGAAGGTTCTGCAGCATCAAACATGCAGGGCACCAGCCTCCCTACAGAGCTCACCTGCCCAGAAGACTTTATGCTCCCTAACCCAGAAACAGCCCAGAACAACCACTAGTAGCAGTTCTAATCGTCATTTCACAGAGCCCCTCTAAAGGTCCTTAGACATCATGCCTGAAAACTCAGATGATCACCAGACAACTGTACTTTGTACATGTGAAATCTTTGCACTTGTGAAACCTGTTGTCCAGCACCTGAAGGAAGCAAAGGAAGGTCCTTGTCTTTTCCCTGCTGTTTGCTGTGTTACAGGAGACAACCTTCTGCTATTACAGAAAATATCATCTGATGCTGAAACCTCACCTAGAGATACCCCTTTCTTTTTTTTTATAACCTTTACTGGATTTTTTGTTTTGATGGGCCTCATCTCAGCACCAGGGTGTCAGCCAGATATCAGCACGGCTGAAACAGAAGCTGCTGCAAGTAGACAACTGGTGGGACCAGGGGATCCCATGGGGATGGATGTAACCACACTTTCAGTGGCATGACTGAGCCCATGTACCCTTTTCCTACAAAAGTGTCAGCCAGAAGGGGACTAAAAGGAAAAGGAATGCCCCACAGTGTCAGTCACAGAGCAACCAGCAGATGTGCTAAGAGTAAATCAGATAGAGCTGCATCATAGAGAGAGGGATGACAGAGATGCTTTGCCTTTTGTCTTCAGGTGCTCCCCATAAAGCCCATCAGCCTGCATCCTTCCTCTAGCAATGCATGCTTTCCAAGGAGGGGGCCGTGCACAGTTAGGTGCAGGCAGTCCCTCCACTCCATCGCAGGCTGACATCCCTGCCAGGCGCAATGCACGCACCCACACACCCATCAACAGTGATCAGAGAAAGTGGATAAAAGCTAAGGGAAGGGGAACAGCAGAGCAGAGAAAGGGAGGGCAAGAAGAAAAGTAAGAAGTGAGAGGGACAGTGAAAAGAAGAGATAATAATGGGAGAGAAAGTGGAGAGGGAGTTACTTTGCAAGCGGTAGCTTAAAATCTCCCAACGTTTACAGCAAATGATGCATGAAATACATGTCAGAAATGTGTCAGAAATGACAATGACAGAAATACTGTCAGAAATGTGATGCCCAGAACCCATTGCTGCTAAATATTTAATCTGATTGGCAGGGAGCTGTTAAAACCTCAGAGTCTGGATCTCAAGCTTCTACAGAGCAACAGGTAAAGTAAATACTTCAACATGTAGTGATTCACCGTGGGTGTCACCAATCCTTCCAACCTGCAGCACTTGGCAGGGAAAAATGTTGTCAATGGATATTAGCAACATTAGAAACAGGCTAGAGGAAAGGTGCTGTTTATGGACTTTGGCTCCCACTGCAACCTAGAGAAAAGGGAAAGGTGGATATGCCAATTGTCTTCTTCAGAAATTAGAACACACATGCTGCTGCGAAGATCTCACACAGTGCAGTTCACATCCCTCAAGCACTAGAAAGTCATGCAGGAGCGTGGCACATCAATGCTGCAGTTCTACTGGCTCACACTTCCCTGCATGAAATCCCTGAAGCCAATCTGCAGGCAGACCAAAGGCTGCCTCCAGCAATCAGCTCCCACCGTCTGTGGAGCGGGCAGCAGGTCAGGACGTCCCGCACACGTGTGTCCTAATGCCAGCACCAAGGATGCAGCAGGGCAGCTGGGGTGCAGGCAGGCACACAGCCCTTTGGGGCAGGAAACCTGATTAGCTGCTGCTGCAGCATGGTGAGGGGACACAGGGCAGCCACCTGCTAGCAGGGGCTTGCACACTGCACACCCAGTGCACCGTCCCACTTTGCTGGCTCTACCCATAAAGCTTTCAGAGGCGCTGCTGTCCATGTCACCTCTGGTGTCCCTGAGCCAGCAGCTGAGCTGGGTCTGTGCTCCCAAACAGTGGCTTCTTGGAGCCTTGCAAAGGAGGAGGATTGTGTTTAGACAAAGCTTTTGCAGTTTAAAAGTACAACTCCATTCTGATTTAGAGTCAAACTTGGCCACTCAGAGGTAGTCTGAGGAAAGAAACAGACTTTCTTTTCAATCATTTCGTATTGTTCAAATCCACTCATTTCCAGAATGAAGTCTTTTAGAGGGTTGTTTATTTAGGTATAACATAACATTTTAGATTTTCCAAAACTAACAAAGGTAAAAATATTCTACTCTGCTATAGTGAATTTCAGACCAAGTTCCTCACCACCATCCGATACTCCAGCAACAGGAGTACAGCTCTTCCTAAGAATTCTACAGGTCCAGGGCATGTGGTTGACTCAGTGCTGACTGGCACTGACAACTTACAAACTGCATGAGCCAAGTAGCTACCTTCCAAAAAAAGCATAAATAGATATAAGTAAATGCATAAGAAGCAGAAAGCCAAGACAGAAATCTAGGGAAAAACCAATATGCTCCATACTTGTTTAACAGGACATGGGATTTTACTGTATCCAAAACCCCATTTCACATAAAACATCTGCAAATCTAACACTGGTTGCAGAGCATTGGAAGTCTGGGATGAGGGCTCCACAGATAAGGCAGCACTGAGATCTTCTCTAGGCACAGATCTTGCAGATCTTCTGATAGATTCATAAATCTCCCATCATATTCCCCTTTCTGTATTTCTGGCTGCTTTGCTGTCCCTGTTGCAGCTGTTCAAGGAGCTGACTTCATCAGAATATGCTTTGTGAAGTGCTTTTCTGCTCTGTATGGTGCTTTTGCTTGCCTGCTTGCTTTCAGTAAGTGCCAAATCACTGAAGAATGCCGAGGCTAGAGCTCTGAAAGCTAAGACCAAGTAAAGAGTAAGTACGATTCTGTGGCATCATCAGCTGAAAAGTGACACCTCACAAGCACAAAAGGAAATGTGACTTTTGAGTACAGCTGTACAGTGTTCATCATCCCAGCTCACAGCAGCACAAGTAGGCTGAGTGATTTGCTCATAGGCTCTGACAAATCCTGCTACTGCTTAAGACTTGTCCAAGCCCAGCTTGCTAGGCTTGTGAGAAGGTACCGTGGGCAGCTGGCAAGGCAGAAGGAGACCTGTGCCTGTGTTTCACTCCAGCTGACAGCCTGACTTTCTATCTTCAACCACCAATGAAGGTGGGCTTGCCAGACCACTGAACTACTGCAGGAAAAAACTGCTGGGGCAAGGAAGCAAAATGACTTTACTGACCACAGCTCTTGACTAACTAAATAAGAGCCAATTCATGGTACAGTGAGATAGGAGGACCCTGATGTTATGCTTCCTATCTTTGCCACAAATTGAGTCTTCCCTGTAGCCCAGGACAGCACAGCCCCAGACTTGCACACAGTGCTTCAGCCTTTGCCTTAAAAAGTGCCCTTACAAATTTGCTGCAAGAATCCATTTCTCTGATGCTGGGCTCCTGTCACTCTTTGAAATTCCTCTTAAAATTGTCCAGGAACTAGTTGTGACACCAGGACACAGTCACTGTCCTACAGCGAACTATGCTGGAGCACTTATTTTACAAATGGCTCTGCAAACAGATATCACAAAAGAATACAGTTTAGGATGCTCTTCACATCACAATCACACAGCTATTCACCAACAGAGGCTGGAGCCACCAGCTGAGATACTGCACCAGCTAATGGCTCTGTTTCTTATCATCACCTCTTCCTTTCACTTGGAAATGCACTCAGTCTTAAAAGCAGATCAGGAAATTAACATTTCCAGGTATAAAATACATCCATGTATGAAATAGCCAAGCATGTGAAAATGGGCTTTATATGAAAAACGTGCAGAATTTTTTAAGCACAACTGGATGAGAAACACTGTGATAAGAGTTCTTGCTTCAAAATTTCCCATGCCTGTCAAAAAGAGGAGATATAAAATTGCACACTTTTTAAAAACTAATTAGGCTATTTTATTCCTAAAAAAAAAAAAAACCAAAACATTCAAATCAAAGGGGCAAAAAAACCCAGCTAATCAACACTTTGTTGGAACTAACCCCTCATTGCATTTTTTGTAAGAAGTGTACATTTCCTCCACAGACCTTCCATTGCAAAAGACAGCATTCAAACAGATCTATAATCAAAGAAAATATAAACAGAAATATTAATAAACATGTTGATAGAGATAATGTGAATTTAAAACCTGCAAGAAAAGGCACCACAGCTCTATCTTGTTCAGAAGCTCAAGAAGATTTTAGAAGCTCCAAAATCACATGAAAATTTACTGAATCAATATCAGTTTCCCAATGCCTGTGGTGTGTGATAAGCAAGTGTCTCATGTCACCCCTGGCCATCTACATTCATAACAATTCCCCCACCCCTCCTGGCCTCCTTGTCACCCAACACTCAGGCCTCTTCTTCATACAGGCCTTGGTTTTCCCAGTTTCAGCCAAGGGCCCACTTTCTTCACTATTCCCCTAGTGACTAAAGGGAATAACTGGCCCCTGTCCTCTCTTTATAGCAGACCTTTACAGAATTGCTGTTTGGTTTCCACCCACAGTTATCTTTCCTCTGGACTGAACATGTTTGGCTCTCTCAGCATTTCTTACAGGTACCATCTACCCCATCTCTGTGCTTGCTCCCACTCCACCCTGCAAACTATCTTTTTGGAAACACTGCACCCTGACATGAATGCAACGCTACACATTCACGGACAAAAGGACAGGGGAGAAATTATCTAAGGGTCCTGCAAATCAGAGAGGGAGGACTTCTGTGGGAACACCACACCCTTTTCCTCCTCCCCAGGAGAATTCTGGACACTACTTGTGGCAAAGCTTCAAGAGTCACTTCCCTGGAAACAGTACTTTAGCCTCTGCCACATTTCACAGCAGGAACTGTGCTGTCTATTCAGCGCTTTCTTTTGTTCATTTGCTGCTATTGTTTGGCTACAGCTACTTCTCAGTCTCTGGTTCTGCTCCTACACAGCTCTGGTAGCAGTGCAGAGCAGGCACCTGACCAACAAGCACTCCAACAGCACTAAACAATCCCTCCCTCTAGTTCTCTCTCCTCTCTGTTTACATTCTTAAGCACACACTTTAAGGCAGTCATCACATCTCTCTTTTAATTGTCATTTAGCCAAGCTAAATGTAATTAGTTACTTTAATCTTCCCTCTTAGATCAATCCCTCCAGCATCTTAATCATTTTTGTTGCTCCACTGAATTTGTTCTAATTTGCTGCCATCTTTGGGGCACAAAGTTCTCCAGAAATTAGACTAGGTACACTCAGATGAGGCTCCTGAAGGAAACATGACTAGAAACACACAGGAAACATTTCCTTGCTTCAAGACACAACAGTTCTGTTTATGCAATCCAGAAATCACATCAGCCTCTTTGCTGCCGCATTGTACTGTGAGGGCACATCTCATTTGCTAGCCAGGATAACCCCAGTGTCATTTCTAGCATTACTGCTTTCCAGGGGTGTACCTCTCATCTCTGCTTTCTTTCCAAGCACAGTCTGATTTTAACTCCTACTATTCAATTTACTATCCACTCTGTTAATCCCCAAATCCTATTCTGAGGTATGACTGCTTAGCTTGCTATGTATCTCAAATCTCTTTGATTTTCAGTGGAAATACTCTCACAAAGCAAAGGCATGGGGTTTGTCATCAGAGTAAAGTCAAGACATATCCCTAAATTCACAAGACAATATGGATTGTTCACAGAAATGTCCCCATCATCTGTCCCTCACCAAAAACTACCAAAAGGGCGTCAGTTTGCTTTGGTGGTGACCAATGCTGGGCTGCTGAGTGACAGCCTTGCTGCTCTCAGAAAAAGCAGTAGGTCCTGGAGACCCAGACCCTGTGACAACAACTGGGGGCATTGAGCCGGTGCTGCTGAAGCATCACTCCAGGGTACATTTCTGTACACTGCCTTTCCCCAGGCACATCCCCAAAGTGGGCACAGCACCTTCCCAATAGTCTGAACATCAGCTTCCTCCAAACAGTGGTGCCTAAGCCTTCCCTCCTCCTTCATTCCAAAGAGGGGGGAGGTGGGAGGCTACTTCAAAGCCTTTCTGTGAGACATCACACCTGTGCAAAGCACACCAGATGCTGCTCAAGCAGCAAGTACTCATAGAAGCAGGACCTGGGTGCAAAGAGTATTTTTTAGGATTCAAAAGGAAAAAAAACCTTTCCCTCCTCCAAAACTTTTCCTTCTGAAATCTCCTTCAAAACTCTTCCCCTGCCCCTCCAGCTCCCAGACACCAGAGCCTCCAACAGCTCCCAAAGTAGTCCAAAGGCACTGAGACACTGACTTTGCCTCCCCAGCCACACTGACCACCTGCAGGACTGCCCCAGCCCAAAGCTGGGCCTTATAGAATGCAATGCAGTTGGTGTTGTCCAGACTGTTGGAGGAGAAAAGAAGATGGAAGAACAAGGGAAAGGTGGGGGTGGATGGGGAGCCTGCCCTGGGCAGCACAGATTCACTGCCTCCATGGCTGCGCAGCTCCATGGAGGAGAGGCTGCTGAGCCCAGCTTCTGATAGCCACAAGGCAGCTATGGCTCAGCAGTGTCTAAATGAAGTGGGGGTGTCCTTAACACTATACCTCTGACTCTGCCTGCTGCCCTTCTGCTCTGGGACCCAGATGAAGGAGGTACATCTACCACACAAGTGGGCTGTAGCATCAGCTTCCCTCTTCAAAAACGAGAAGTCCAAAATAAAGCAACGGCTACTCCCTCCCACCCTCTCCCATGAGTATGTACTGCCAGTGTGGGTAAACCTGTCAGCTCTCTCAGTCCTTCACAGTCCAGGTTTCAGCAGGACCAGAATGCAATTTACAGCCAGTGAAAGTCCAACAAAGTGTATAAATCTGTCTTCTGGCCACAACCTATTGTCATAATTCCTGTCAGCTCACTTCCCCCTCATCAGCACCAAGAGAAGGTTTTCTGATTAACTTTCCAGACTCAGAAGGGACAAAGGAAGCTAAGCACAACTCAAGTCACTTGAAAAGCCTCAACATGTGTGAATTGGCTGGATTCGTGACAGTTGTTAGCACCATGACAAAGATCTTTATAACAGAATCCATCTCATCAGAGAGAGAAAACAAAGTGGGTTGTATAAAAATACCAAACTGTGTCTGTCCTTTGTATGTTCAGAAAACACGAGATGGCACGGATGCACACATACACCTTCCCCACACTTTGCACTTACTTGAAGCCCAAGGGTCCTCCTGCAGGAGACCAGTGTGCTTCTAGCCAAAAAAAAAAGACCAGACCTAGACATGTATCTAAAGCAGAGGAGCCCCATCCAAACCACCTGACCGTATCTCCAGGCACAGACCAAGGACAGCTGCTTTCTGCCAAATGCTGATCAACCAGGATGGAGGTGGTCAGCTTGGCTTCACCCAACTGGGAGCTGACTATGGCCAAGAGAAAGCTTAGTGTGGCTTTTACCTTCCCAGTCTAGCACACAACAAGATGATTCCCGATTACACCTTCTCCAAGCCCTTCAGTTTTGCACTGAGGAGCTCCATCCATCCATTCAGCACACCACAAGTTCTGCTCAAGGTCCTACAGCTGTTCCCCAGTATGTTCCTCATGTTTACATGAATGTTTCATGTCTCATTGCCAGTTATGAGAGGCACAGCTTAACATCCTCCTCCTGACTGAAGCTTACCTTCTCTTTACATTGCTATTCTAATCTTCCATGCAACATATAATCTCCAGATGATTTTATCCAAGTTCTGTATTTCTTTGGCTGGTGTAATAAACGTGGCATTTCAGTAAAGTCAAGATTCAAGCTGAGTCTTTTGCATACAAACTCTTTAAACCCCAAGGCTTCAACTAAATAACACACATAGGTTTGTCCTGTGCAGGAGGAGCATTGGACCAAACATTTTTGCCACTAAATATTCGTGCATCCTATAAGGAAATCAGAAATTTTAAAGGGAATTTAAGTTTTGAATGTTTTTTCCCCTCTCCCTCTGGATCTCTGACTGTAAAATCAAGTTCTAGGACTTTTCCATCAAGTTTTGTCCTGCAGCTTTAAAACCATTTTATATCACTCTTTCAAAGTAGTTCAGATTACGAGAAAACACAATTAATTTGCTTTAAAAGTCTCAAATTTTGTTCAGATGGAAATTTCAACTATGCCAAATACAGTCATTTTAAGCGGTTCTACCGGAGAACATTGATTTTTCTCCCTCAGTCCATGAGGATTTGGGGGAGCAAACCTGATACAACTTAATCTGATCCCAAAACTGAATGTCAGCTAGATTCTATACCCACTCCTGTTTCATACTGCAGGAAAAGCAGTACATTACACGATCAAGAAAACACCTGAAAACTTACACGGAAAAGAAGTGTTTAAGAATATGATGGATCCTTAAAATCATGTTATTTAACATTTGAGAAAAAAGGAAATCATCAGACACAAGGACAAAAAACAGCACCTTTTGTATTAACATGAAGCATTAATGCAGCATTCATTGCAGGGACTGAAAGAACAGCCTAGACAGTACCTAAATAGCTTTTTATGATGTTCCTCCAGTGACAAAAGTGAACAAGTTTATGAACAAAAATACTTCAAAATTAAGCTGATTCAAATAAATATTGGAAGCCCTTGTGTCTTGTACCACAGAACAGATATCCAAAGTCAATCCAGTTTGATGCTGAATCCACAACCAAGGCCAAGATTGCCCATTTTGAAGGGACAGTGGAGCCAGGCTCTGGGCTGCAGCTGCACCCTTGTACAGGCACACACTGCAATTGGTCCTGCCACAGTGGCCGAACTGCACTATCACAGAAGACTGTCACTTCAGAGGACACACAGATTTCTGTATCACCCTGTGCACTTAAAAGCACACAGACTGTCAGGGGAAACCTTCTCTCTAATTTTCTGTTTTGTTTGATTTTTATGCTTCATCACGCAAGCAGCATTTTCTTAGGAAAGATGTGCCTCAATGAAGATGGGCAATGCTTCTAAATGAATGCAGGAAACAATGTACGAAGACATAGAATAAAATGTCATTCTTAAACTAGCTCTGTCCTGGGACACAGTGGTGTTACAAGCAGCAAGCCCTGGCCCATCTCTCCTTAGCCTGTAACATCCAGAGAAGCAGATCTCTATGGGGTGCCACAGACCATTCCTGTACCTGGCCATGTCAACAGACCTCATGCACCAGCTTGCCACTGTCTGGTGTGAAAGCAAGGTCTGAGAGATCCATAAATTGTGGCTCAGCTCACCTAAGGGGACATTTGCGTTAGTTGCAAATTGAAATCATGTTTAAGGACCGTTTACATTGGGCACAGACTAAGGAATCTCCAGGCCTCTGAGTTCAAAAAGAGATGGACTATCAGGTACACAGTCTTCTTACAGAGGACAAGACACAAGACAGAGAAACAGGCATTAGGAGATTTTGGATTCCTCATGGAACGTGACTGTTTTCCAAACTAGGTGGTGAAAGAGTAATAATTTAATACACCTCTTGTCTTTTCTAGCTCCTAACCCAGTACACCCTTAAAATGCATACACGCAGAACAAAAGAAATAATTAAAAGCTTTCAGAAAGCTCATCTATGTAGGCTACCTTTGACTTTAGCCTATAAGGATTAGCTTTTCCAGAGGGCAAGCTGGAGCACATCCATGGGCTTCCTGCTCTACGCTGCCCTTCAAAGAAAGACCACTTTTGAAGGGCTTTTTTCTCCACTGACTCCCTGGAGTTCTTCTGGAAACAAGTCTCCCACAGCCAGTGTTCACTTCGGGAAAAACTCCCCTTTCCACATGAAAGTCAAACATCTCACCAAGCTTATAAAAGCAAATGTATAACAAACGATGAGAGGGGATATACTGAGGGATATGAACTGCAGGAATGAAAATCCCAAGTGATTTTAAAGATCTGGAGACAATTGTAAAGAGTTACCTGCACATTATAGGAAACGATAAAAATTTTCATTGGAGCAGTAACTCTGGTTTTCTGTCACAGAGTCCATATTCTCATCCCTCCTCCTTAGTTTAGGAGCACTTGCCTGAGAATCAGGTCTTTGTTTCCCAGGAATTCACCTCCTCCTGTCACTTTATTCTCCACCTGGAATCAGCACTGGAGCTCAATGCTAAATGAAACATTTTGTTTTCATGTCACCGGGAAAAAACAAATGCGTCCAAAGCAGAACAAGAACAAACCTGCACTGACTAATTTGGAGGAAGAATTAGCTCCCATGTCTCCCATGTCTCAGAGGACTCCACTGCCTCTGGGCTACAGAGCCTGTGCCTCTGTTTCTTTCAGGTTGAAATAAATTCTCTTTTTATAAGTAATTACTTTGTATTGGGCCAAAGAAACAAACTACCTCCACAGCCCAGTCGTTAGAGCACTCCCTCCAGCACAATGAATAGGCATTTATATAAAGTAGAACAGTTCCAACTGGAAAAGTTCCAACTGAGAAAGCATTACTGCAGAGAACCCAGTAGTCTGAGCCCTCATCTTGGCTAGGACAACCTCAGGGACAAGTCCCCACTTCGAAGTATGCAGAATAAGGATGCATCACACAAAACCCTGTTAGTTTTCTGCCCACCAGGCTGCTAGCTATTCTTTTCTCTGCTTTTTCATGAAAACACATCAAACACTCTAATTAAGCTCAGTGCACAACTAGCAGAACCTGTGAAATAACTTTTTTTTGTCGGTTGGGCAGTTAACCCGTTTCCAAACCTCTTCTGTCAAAAACATTAATCATCTTCTCTAATATCAAAAGCTGAAACTCAGGAATCAATCTTCCCTAACAAAAAAAAACATAGGAGACTATCAAGGCAAGGCATGTCATTAAACAGCCCTCATCTATGCATCTCCTGGTTTCTGAAAGTTATTATGCCCTCCAGTAAGAAAAAGGCCATTGTGCAGAAGGGGTTGTTCATGTATGATACCCTCTGTGACAGCCAGCTGCTGCTTCAGACAGCACCAAGGTACAGGCATTCAGATCCTGCAAAGTTCTCTGAGTCCGGAAGTTCAGAGAGCCTTGGTGCCCCTTTACTCTACATAGAAATGTTGCAAATTAAAAATGGTTAATGCGTGATCCTTGGGTCTCTCTCTGAATCCCTGGTTTGAAAGTTCACAAACTTCCAAACCAGGGATTCAAAGTGCTTTCTGCAAGAGCCACTGTTATCTTTCAAGGCAGCCATCCCACAGCTATGCTCTTTTTCTAAACTACTTAATTTTTGTCTCCTCCTATTTAGCAAACTAGTGCCCCATCACTTAATGAAATTATTGCAATGTCCTTCCTGAGATTTCATGGCAATGTCCTTCCTGAGATTTCATGGCATTTACCACTGTTACTTTCAGACTGAGTCTTAAAAGCTTCCTTCCAGAAAGACAGTACTGCAGACCACATCCACGCTGATTTTCATACTTTGACTTCCAACACTTCAGGACACTATCTATATAATTTCAATTATATATGATAGTCACCTTTTCAGTAATAAATTAGAGGGTAATTTCAAGTTGCACCAAAAATGTGGAGAGCTGAAAGGGAGAGACTATGAGAACAGATTATGTCATTCTGTCGCTTTCATTAGACTCTCCCTTGGGGATTGTCAGCCTCTGATGTTTCAGCTTGCCTCTGCCGAAACACACGTCTGACAGGAGGGAATCTCCCCTGAGATACTTAGGCCACTGACTACAGCAGCCAGCAATAATAGAGAATTATAGAGGAGGAGAGAGAGGGGTGCAGGGACACGCAGATCCTTCCTATGTGCCTTCCATACAAGCGTATGCCTACGTGCAAGTAGCCGCCAGTTAGTGCGTTCTAGTGCATTTCCTCTGCCACAATGCACTTCAAATGCATTTCTAAGCAAAGCCCTGTGACAGAAATTCCCCAGCAATCCAGCTGTGTACAATTAAACAACATCCTGCTTTATCTGGCACAAAGAGCCAGCAGCAAATTTACAGCAGCAACCCTTCCTCCATCCTCCTCCTGGGGCAGGTGGCAGCACCCTGACACCTTTCCATGCAGCAGTGGAGCCGTTCTTCTCACTGCACAGGCTTCAAAACCACTGCTGTGAAGAGTTGGGATTGCCCTTGGCTTTAGGATCCTAGCAGTTCTTCTGCAATTCATTTCCAGATGGTACTGATTTAGGACCTTCAACTTCCACATTCCAAAGAGCCACTGTGTATCTCCAGTACCTTGTTTCCAGCTGTGAGTAGCAGAAGTCTCATGTGACACAGGGAAACCACAGTCCCTTGTTATGACAGACTTCAATCTCTGACCTACTCATGCCCCACTGTATCCTGCTCACAGCCCACAGCCAGAGGTAACAGCATGGGACCACTGCAATCTTAAGATATCCATGAGACTATTATGCCTATCACCTGAAAACAATTTTCTGTTCATCAGGCAATCAGCTGTGATGTAGGACATGGCATTTGCACTAGTAAATTATCATCAGGTTGGTGACACCAGATTTTATCTGCCTCAGCTGGCTTCAAGTAGCCATCTCACCTCCTAGTCTGTTTTGAAGTAGTGGATTTAGTAGTCTTACATTTGTTTCCTTTCCTCTAAATTCTTCAGAGGTCATACATGCAAGAAACCACATCCATGTGAGAGAATTGTATATATTATCTCCCAAAAGAGCATGGCAACCTTAACTAAGAGATTAGGTGAAGAAGTTAAATAAAAAAGTGAAATCCAAGTATAATAAGAGAATGTATTGTGTCATTTCCTCCATTTGGGTCAGAGTGTGTCCTGGACACCTGTATAGAAAATTCCTGATTCTCACAAAAAACCACCAGAGGCCAGGATTACATGCTTGTCACTCTATTTTAAAATAGTGTAATCCACCAGCAGGGCTGCTCCAAAGTCACCATGTCTGCTGATGCACAGGAGGATTTACACTGGTACAGGCCCTAGGCCGCACAGCACGTTCCCGATGCAGGCCAAACTCACAAGTCCAAAACAGCCCTTTCAGCCATCTCAGCCTCTGGCAGGGGAAGCTCTACTGACCCAAGGTGGGAAGATCCCTCACAGAACTTCACTGCCAGAGCTGTTCATCCAAACCTCAAGCAAGCACAGAAAGCTCCTCCAACTCAGAGCACAAAGAGATGTGACTGTGAAGGCTGGCTAGTGGAGCGATGATCCTCAGAAATCACAATGCTCATGGATGCCCGTATCCCACTTTACCTTCTGGAAGCAGCAAAGAGGAGTAAAAAGAAGGTGTTTTTAAACTGTATCTCATCTTGCAAGACAAAAGAATGACATCATGCAATAGCAAGGTGTGAATTTTCACATCTCTCAGTGTGTGACGGTCAACCTCCCCTCCCCCTGCAGAATCAGGTTTTGGCACAGCAGCTATTCAGATGCCGTGATAGCGTAAAGCCTTGAAAGCAGTGGCTACAGACAGGTGAGGATTCTGAATGAAAGAGACATGGTCTCAATCTAAACAGCCCAACTTATCCCAGGATTCAAGAACTGTGCTTGCAAACGCTAAAGCATCGTTCCCACAAGACATGTTTGTAAGCCTCTTCTGCCCGATTTCTATACTGCAGCTCTTGCCAGTCCCCTGGACAGTATGAGCTGTCACAACCTACCAGAGGTTTTGTAAAGCAGGCATCTTTAGGGAGCTCCTGATACATGCAAACTGTGCCACCAGTTGACACCATCATTTTGATTCCTACAGGTCCCATATTAGATTTGTTGCACAGAGGCAAACCCAATCAGGTTCCTCCAATGGGACAGTCTCTCCCTCCTGCACACAGGACAAATCAACCTCATTATCTTTCTTCCAAAGTTGTTTGGTTAGGCATGCAAATATCATGATCTGAGGTTCACTGGAGACAGACTTTATTAGATACAAAATCCTGATAGTTCAGCACCTACATCTAGCTTTAAATATTGTCAGTCACAGCTAATCTGCCAAATTTATCAGCTCTTCTACTGTCTCTAAAACATTAGTGCAGTAAACATTTAATTTGATGTTTAATCTGTATTCTCTCTGCTTCATCTTAAAGTCATTTATTTCCTGATCTGTCCTCTGTGACTAATGAGAATAATTGGCCCCTGTCTTCTTTCTGTAACAGTCTTTTATGTATTTGCAGACAGCTAAGGATCCACCCACAGTTGTCTTTTCTCCAGACTGAGCTACCCTAGGTCTCTCTCATTCTTTCTTTACAGGTCTTATTTTCTCTGCTCTGTGATCATCATCTCAGTTCACTCCTGCACACTCCCCCCAGTTCTTCCCTCTCTTGGAAGTGCTGCCCTCAAACAGAACATCGTTACCTAAGCAGAGCTAAACCACACCTGTAAATAGGTTCTAGACAGATCATTTCACTGCTTTGAACAAACAAGGATTGTACACAATCTGTATTCTGTGTACAGAGCTCACACATGGGCTGGACGGTGGGTTTGGAGGAGGAGGGTAGCTACACTGCTTAATTCCTTGATCCGGTTTGAAAATCCAGACTGGAAGTACAGTAAGCAAGAACTGTTCCATAACTAAATAGCTACACACAGGCAAAGCAGACTAGGCTGACTGATACCTTGAGGGGCAACTTAAGAGTTTGTCCCATGGACAGTTAACTGGAGGTGAGCTCCTACAACCCCAAAATGCCAGGGGCGTGCAGGAGTGGCAGAATAATATCCCATGGATTATTCAGGCCAAGACAACCTGGTGGCCCTGCACCTGTTTTAGTGGAGGAGCAATCAGTACAGATAAGCCACCAAACATGAAGATCAAATTCACATTTTTCCCTTCAGAGTGTTTCTTTCCTATAAATGTTTCAGCACAGCCTTGCACACCAATGTTAGTAATACTGTACGTGCTTTGGGAATACAGAAACATCTTCAGTATTCAGAGCTAGCAATCTAACCTTTTACCTCAGCCACTTTCAGTGACTCTTTTCAGTTCTGAACCTTCACTGTGGATGGGGTTTGAGGTATGTGGAGTGAATGGTGCAGAGATACCAGGCTAGTATCCCTTTCACTTTGTGCCAATAACCTCTCTCATTCAAAATTTCTTTTCCCCGAGATATTTAATCAATTCATCTATATTGATATATATAGATTATATATATTGATATAAAACATGGTCTTTGACTGCTTGTGTTAGAAAAGGAAGAGAGCCACCCAGCATACTTTGCAGTCTAAAAATACCAGCTGTATTGGGAAGATGAGCTGGCAGTGAGTCTCAGAACACATACCCTTTCCCTCTTCACTTTTTTTGGTGACCCTGGGTATGGAAAAAGAAGTGTTTTTATTCTTCTCACATGAAGCATATGCAATGTATATGTAAAAAATTTATAAAGAAAAGTCTGTCCCTTCTCCTGCCCAGAGTTAGTGTTCTCTTCTGTTTCCAAGAAAACACTGAATAAAAGACAGTCTTGCCTCTAGAGGTCCAAATTAGCCATGGTTTGAATTGAATTTGAATTTGCACAATTTGCACACTGTCTTGTGCCATACATTTGTTTCTGAGTGCATAGAGAGGGGATTTTTTTCTCTGCAGTGACCTCAGGCACATGGAGATACGCTGCTTGGTTTGCACAGATCACCACCCTGCACTTGGTCAACTTTTACACACACCAGTTCACACTCCAATGTACAATTCTAGCTGGGAGCTTGTGGCTTGCAGCTTAAGGAAGCAATGAGCTCCTGAACAATAAAGAATGGGTTTGCTTGGATTTTTTTTTTCCTCAAAATGAAAGGCAGCTTTAACATTTAACCTGGTCAGATCAATCTCCTAGTTCCCAGGCACTTAGCAACATGGCACTAATTTTGCCAGAGTGGGCACCAGCCCATACCTGCCAGGAATCTTCTCTTTCCTGTCTTTAGGTAAACAGACAAGCAAAAAAGGTAGGTCAGAGGGATGGTGGAGCCCCCTTTGTGGTTGGAGAAATGGGTTTTTTACTTCCCATTACAAGGCGCTTTGCCTTGTAAGCAAAAAGCAGAAAGACAAAACTCATAAGAAGGGACAAGGCAATAGTAGCAGGTGGGCCATGCTTAGCTTCAAATATCCTATTTTCCTCTGATTCCCCTTCTACTTATTTCAGTACTGTGATCTCCAAACTGCCATTTCATTTTACGCAGGGAGGTACCCAAGGCAGCAGCGAGTCTGTCTGACTGCAGCAAAGCGACAATTAATAAGTTGACTCACTTTGGTGTTAAGAGTTCTTGTGGATGGGTGGACAGAGGACAGATCAGGGTAATAGACAACTGATCAGCCCTGCTTCTCCCAACCACTTTGTGCTTTTCTCTCAAGTATAAATAAATATCAAAGAGCGCTAATCACAGAACTGCAGAAGAGTCAGGCAGGCCTAGAGCCCTGATGGCAAGCAGAGTGGATACCACGAGCATTCCATGGTGGATTAGGCAATCACAATACCCTGAGCCATTTTGCTCAGAAAGATCATCTAGTCCATCTTTCCTATTAACTAATCCATTTTTTTGCGATTAATTGCAGCTTACAAAAAGAAAACTGTAAAAATTCAAAAAACCCTCTGCGCGTTCTCCAGCTGCAAGGTAGCTGTCTCGCCACTGCCCACCAAACCACGCTGCTAAGTACAGAACAGGCAGGGAAGAGTTGTGGCCTCCCTAAAGACCAAGAAGGGGACCAGACCTCAGTCTGGACTATCTCATAGGCAGCTTTTGTGCATCCTAAGGATGAGAATGTGGAATGGAACCCATTGCAGATACAAGCAGTGCTATCTGTACAGTGCTCCCACCCTCTGCCAGCTTGGGGGAATGAAAAACAGCACCAGGAATCAAATCCAGACCTCCCACATGGTGCTGCAGAGAGACAGATTCCTGGTGCCAACCCAGGCAATGTGAGTCCAGTGTGGGAATCCAAGAACAGCTCCACAGCTCTGGCACTGGAAGCGAGCAGTGCCAGAAGCACCTGCCCTCTTCCAAACCAAGCACAAGAAACAGCCCCAGCAAGATGAAATATGAATTAATTCTATCACCTTTTCCCCCTGTAGGTTAGGGTTTGGGGATCAGGTGCTTGTTCATAGGTTGATAGACTTTTTATACAGGGATAGTTGGAAAATCCAAAATGAGGATAATAAAAGTCAGAGCGTCAGTTATTAGATGGGGATAGCAGCTTGGGATTTTTGCCCCTGTTCTGTATTTTCCACCTCTCTGTGATCTCTTGCATGATGTTCTGGCATGTACAGATGCAACGTAGAACTCAGCCAACAATCTCGGTGTCCTGAGACCCTTGCCCAGAACAGGACGGCTGGGTGCCGCTGCTGACACCTTCCTCTGCTCAGCAATGGTCTCACTGGCACAGGGATCACAACAGGCACCAGCACTGACACAGGCTGAACTGGCTGCTGCAGCAGGTGTGCCAACAGATCAGAGCCCAGGGTCCCTGGGAAGAGGAGCTGTGGCTTTCACCATGCTTCCTTCCTTTTCTCTGCTGAGATCTGCATTGTTACCTGTGTAACAACGACTGAGCCAAGAGGAATTTCAAGCAAATCTCACCATCCCCGGGCTGCTTCCCGACTCTGCCCTCAACCTGTTCCGTTGTGTCCCAGCCCTCTGAGACCTCCACCCAGGGCTGGGAGACAAGCTGGTGTAGTGAGAGACCAAAGAACAGCAAGATAAACGGAGGCGACAAGAGCTGCTGCTTTGGGGCGGCGTGGGTGAGCAGCTGAAAATTGCCCACACCCACAGCTCCCCTCCTGCAGAGCACCCTGCACCCACGAACAAACTGCTGCTCTGCAGAGCTGCAGCTGGGGCACACCAGGTCACGGCAGGGTGCTGTGTCCCTGCTCTGCTCCCCACGGCCCTGGGGTGTGGGACAGCACTAGCGCCCCATGAGCTGGGAGTGCTGCACACCCAAGGGGCAGCGCAGGAGGGATCAGCTGCCTCCATGCACTGCTTGCAAAGCCCGAGGTAGCTGTGCTTGATGGTGGGGAAAGCAATGGTAGCGGACATCTCCTTTTGCCCATACTGGAGCTTGCAGAGAAGATGAGGAAAAGTCACAGGTAAAGGCAGCAGCCAGAGAGATTGGGCAAAAGGCAGTAAAGAGTGAGGATGTGGGCCGGTGCTCCTGGCTCCCACGGCTGAGCACCAAAGCTGTAAGACCCCTCCCCAAGTCCCAGCTGTGCACAGCCTGGCCCTGGTCACGGCTGCGGCCCCGCTCGGGCCGGGTGCCCCGCGGGCAGGGCTGGCAGGCGGCGGGCAGAGAGCTGGGCACCGCTCCGAGGGGAGCAGGCAGCCTGGCCCCGCTGCCGACGGCTGCCACCCTCGCCTGGCACCCGAGAAATCCTTCCCCTCTGCCGCCCGATGTGCCTGCAAAACCCAGAGTAGGGGGCAGAGGGGCAGGGACTGAGCCCACCCTCCCCTTTCCGTGCATCCCCCCGGGTTTGTGCTCCTAGGGGCTCTCGGGGGTAAGCGATGGCCGATGAAGGGGGCTACAATCCCCCACCAATCCGGTGCTTGGGTCCTGCGAAAACCCAGGAGCTGCGAGGCCTGAGAAATTCCTTCGGAAAACGGGGGAAAGGCTCCCACACGCCCTCCTCTCCGCACAGGTAAACTTTCTACTCCCACTTGCGGCGAGGGAGGGAGAGCTCAGGCAGGGAGGATCCAGGCGCGGATACCCTGGGAAGCCTTAGATATTTATAGAAGCACAGCCAGAATATGTCAGGAAAGGTGGCTCTCAACCCCTTCACGCGGAACCGCTCTTGGTTTTTAACAATAGGCCGACAAAACCCCCCAGAAATGTAGCAAGGAGCTGCTGGAAGGATGCAGGCAAAGGAGGTGGCAGGGAAGGCGCGCCCCCGCCTCGGCATGCTCGGGATGCACCAAGGGCTCCGAGTGCCTCAAGGCTTGCCCCACCCCGCAGCGGGGCTGAAGGATGACCCCCCTCTTCCTCCTTCTGCCGTGGGGTGCGCCTCCCGCTGCTCTTGCCGCCCCCCACCCAGTGCCAGCCTTGCGGTCTGGGAGGGAGAGGCGGCTGGGGCAGCCTGGGCGGGGGGCTGGCGGTGCGGGTGAGGATGCCTGGCAGGGGCTGGCCATGCGGGTGAGGATGCCTGGCAGGGGCTGGCCATGCGGGTGAGGGTGCCGGGGGTCCGCCCCGGGGGGGCCGTGCAGCAGCTCCCCCTGCCCCCGCCGCTCCCGGCGTGGGGGCGCGCACACCCACGCGTGACCGGCGAAGCGGCGCGGCGGGCACGGGCTGAGGCTTAAAATAACCCCGAGACGTTCAACACCTTGTGCCCGGCGCTCCCGCACCCCCCGGCTCCCTTTGTCTTGCCACCATCTTACGGAAAGACTCACATGTCACGTTACGGTCGGGATGCACCGGTATCTCTCGCGTATCTAGAGCCGAGCGGCACGATAGCCATTTTGCATCCCTCCCGAGTGGGCTGGGGAAGGGGCTGCAAGGCGCGGGGGATGGCGAGGGGGAAGGATGGGGCGAGGCGAAGAGGGGCCACGACGCCCGCTGATAGCACCAGGGGGACGGGGATAAATTAAAACACGTGAAGTTGCCTGAATACAGCGCCTCGTAGGTTCAGGCTAAGTCGCTTGACGTGCTTGGACTTAAAATAGCCCTCCACCTCCACGCAAGCAGGCGCACTGGCCCCGGCGCTGGGCGGGCTCCTGCCGCGGTGCCAGGGGCGGCCCCGGCCACTCCCCGGGCCCCGGCCCCGGCGTTAGGCCGCTCACGATCGAGAGCCAGCGTGGGTTTTCGGTAATGCATCACCCTCCCCGGCAACAAGCGGGTTTCTACGTCCTGTTGTTGCTGGCCGGCTCTGCTTTCGCATCAAAGCATGGCAAGGAGCCGCTGGACCAGTGAAAAGGAGGAGGCAATTTGCGGGTGGATGGATGAAAATTATTTTCGTTTTCACCCCTTTCCAAAGCCGTGTTCCTCCTCCCGTGTCTCTCCCGACCCCACCTGCCCACCCGCCCCCGAAAAAAAAATCACAAGGGACTTTCCCCCAATTCACAACGTGGCACCTAAGTCAAACCCTTTCGCCTTCTCTTCATGTCCTATTTGATGAGCCAAGAGGGAATCAACATGTCTGGTGAATGTTGGGGGTTTTTTTTCCCCTCTATCTGCTTCTAAAAGCAGCATCTCTAAACCTTTTGTTCTACCGTGAGTGATCTTCCCTGGGCAAACCCGCGTACCAAAATGAGCTGCAAGCAAAACCACAGAAACAGGAATTTCCCTACCTTGGTTTGTAGAAGCAGAACCTCTAGACGGACAGATCAAGGGAGAGAGCATGTTGGGAATGTCCAGTCTCCTCTTCTTGCTTGCATATCCACATAAGAAGAATAAGGGTCGGGGGCAAATGTGGGGGAATGAGTTAAAAAACAATCCTATTTGGCTGTAAAAAAAATAGAGGTTTCTTTGTGGCAATCTTGCCTCTTGAAGTGGTGCAAATTCAAAAGCTGGAGAGAATCACTTCAGAGGATATTCAGCGCAAGTGGTGAGGATCATCAAATGCAGGTTCCAGAGTAAGCATTCCTTTCGCCTTTTTAATGATTATTCTTATAATTATTCTCTCTCTTTTTTTTTCCTGGAGCCCTAGTGGAGAAGGTTGTGTTTAATGCAACTGGAGGTCGGTGCCGTTCTTCTGTGAAGCATGATTATCCTCAAAGCGTCCCCTTCCTGAAGGGAAAAATAAGCATCAATTCTCTATTAGAGGGATCTGAAGGGGATAGAAAACGCTCCCCAACAAAGACATTAATATATTGAGAAGAAAGGAAGGCAAAACGCATTTCCCAATAGTGCACACAAGCTGAATTTAAAAAAAAAAAAAATTAAAAAAAAAAAACAGCTGGCACGAGTCTATAAATAATTCAGATACGGGCTGACTACACCATTCCCGGGATAGGCATGCATACGAGACGAGAAAGCGGGCGCGATGTGAATCGCGGAGAGAAAGCGGCTCCCCCCCCGCGGCCCCCTCCCCATGCACGCACAGCATTTCGCCCACCCCCGGGCCCAGCCCCCGAGGGCTGGCGAGGGCCGTGCCCACCCCTCTGCAGTGCTGCCGGCTCCGCTGCCCGCCGCGCACACGCACACGCACCCGCACCGCCGCGGGGCTGGGGGCACGGCGGGGCTGCTCCACCTGCCGCGGGCCCCCGCCTCCTTCGGCCCCGGCAACACAACCCCCGGCTCTCCGGGCTCGGCTCGGGATTTTTTTTGGTTTTTTTTTTTTTTTTCCTAGGGGTGGGTGGATGGCTGGGAGTGTCCCCACCACCACCTCCTCCAGCACAGCCGGACAGGGCTTACAGCTATGCAGGCATTTATTTAATGAAGCCGCAGATATTTATTTCTTTTCCCCTCCTTTGTCGCTCGGTAAAAGATTCACACTTAGAGCTGTCATAAAATCCAGACCCACATACATACCAGCAAATCCTGCTTCAAGCACTCGGGCTGCTCTGAGTAGCTACTGCCCCCCTCTCTGCCTGCAAGGCTGATCCGCCTCAGACATGCTCAACTTCTTCATTCTCTTCTCTGGCACTGCCCGGGTGGGAGATGAGGGGCGGGGAGGTGGAAGTGCTCAGAGCATCACTCTAAAAATACATTAAAAAAAAAAATCTCTGCAATATAAAAGCTCCGAGAATGCTTCCCGGAGGTGGGGAAAGCATGGGAAGGTGAATTAATAAAGCAGCTTAATAATTAATAATAATTAAATATACCCGCGGAAAATGGTGGGGAGGGGGAGATATCGAGGGGCGGGGAGGGGAAGCTGTGCGAGTGAGCAGTGGGGGAAACGGGGGGGAGATCTCGAGGAGGAAGGACAGCACGGGCAACGGGAGACCAAGCCCGGGCCGCTGCCGGAGGGAGGGAGCAGGTCTCGGCTCGGCGGGGGGAAGGGGGAGCCGCTCCCGGGCGGCACCTGTGCCTCCGGCCGAGCCGAGCCGGGCCGGGCCGGGCCGGGCCGAGCCGCAGCCCCGCGGGGACCGCCCGGGGCTCCCTGCGTCCGGCGCCCTCTCGGACCGTGACCCGCGTGTTTGGAAGCAACCGAGAGCAGGAATGCTTTTAAAAAAAAATGCATTAACAATAACCATAAAATAGTAATAATGAGAAGAAAGGAACGGGCACCCAGCCAGCAGGCAGGCAGCAGAATTGGATCCGGAGGAAAAGAAAGCAGTGAGAGCAGAGATAACGCTAATATCCAAATTGGATACTCCACAATTAAGCCCGGTGCTTTAATTGCTATTCTCAGAGCCCCTTGGAAGCTAAGAAACATGAAATCAGCCTGAACAGAAAGGAATTCGTGTCTTCATCCTCATCCTGCACCCTTGCAGCCCATGGTGCTCTCAGCCTCACTGCAGGAGGACAATCCATTCTGTGGTCACAGATCCATCCCTGTCCCCTCCTGTGCCATGGGTGGCCTGAGAAGAGTGTGCTCTCCCCCTCTGAGAACCAGAGAATGGCCCTAGGGTAAGTCTTGCTCCCACCAGGAAAAGCCAGAGTGGGTAACAAAGCAAATCTCTTCCAGGTGGAAGTGTCAAGTGCAGTGTCCTTCAGGATGAGTAGCCACTCCAGGTTGCAAACACCCACCCTGTCAATGTCTGAGTCTTGGTAGGAGATTTGGAAGAGCTCAGATGGTCCTTGATGACGCCCTAGAAACAAGAGCACCGAGGAAAGCCCTCCCCATGCTTCCCTGCCAGCTACAGGGTCCTGCAGGAAAGCAGACCCCAGGCCGAGCATCACACGCTCTGCCTCAGTGCCGATGCAGACTGCACTGTCCAGCCTTTGCATCCCTCTCACTGAAGGCACCCTCCAAGGAACACGCAGTTGCTTGGACCTACCTAGCACTCTCTATGTCCAGGAGCAGTGAGGAAGATGCTGCTCAAAAGACAAGCAAGGAGAGCTGGATCCCACATGTCAGAGAATTGTGTTCCACCTTTGTTGCAGGTATGTATTTGCAGGGCAAAACATGCATATGGCCAAGGTTTTTGAGGGAGGAAGGCCTCCTAAAAGAGCCACTGTGGAGTCTCTCTTAACCCCCAGGTCCTTTCTCAGTTTGTACCTCAGAATCAATCCACATGCTCCAAATAGAGTTTGCTGGTCTGTAGGGAAGGTTATGGACAGAAATGTGGCTGTAGCACTGTGTGCATCTATATCAATATGCCATCTGGAGCTTGAATGAATTTGTTTCCATGTGTAGTGTGTGTACAGTGATATTTTTTCATGTAGCTGCAGTGACCACAAGCAATACCAATCTGTGCTTGAGCTCTTTGACAAAAGCAGACACCAATATTTTCATTTTGACAGCCTGGATCTTCCTGAGGGTGCTGGTAAGGGCTGTTCTCCTGTAAGAAAGATTTTCCTAACATTTTTAGGCATGCTTTAAAAAGTGACTATGATATTTTGCATCCTAATTTCAGTAAAAATGGAAGACATATTAGCCAAAGCCTAAAGTAATCTGAAATTATCTCAGAACAGTTGGAGAAAAGAACTGTAGAGTGATACTTACATACAGAAGCTGCTAATAGCTGAAGAGATTAGTCATTTGACTTTGCCATTCCTTTCACTGATAATAGTGATACAGGAATAGCAGATATGGTTTGGCCAAGGGATGTTTTTTCCTTTCTGTATGGCAAGAAGGGACAAACTATGACTCTACAAGTCCTCCTGCATTCTTCTGGATGAAACAAGCTGACAAGGAGCTTGACAAAAAGAGAGGAAGTGGTTTTCATCCAGGATATTACCTAGAAACACAAAATGGAGGGTTAAGTATTTCTAGGAACAATTTCTGACAAGGGGCTGCAATCATTTTAAGGAAGTCAATGATATTTAAGGTTATATTTCCCTGTGATCTTAAGATGAAGGAATTCATCAATTGTTTTTCTTTATAAAAGTACACAACTCCACAGTTACATGGTACATGAAAGCCTTGTTTACATTCAGGATGAGACTAGTTGCCTTTCTACTTGATAGATATCCGTGCACATCTTACATAAACATAATACATATGTATATTTATCATTCCTTCCTAAATAAATCATAAGGGCTAAGTTCTCTATAGTGATTAGGGGCCTGAGTGTCCAGTTCAACAATTTTTTTCAGACAAAATGGGTACATTCCCCTTGATCAAAGAAATCAGGCTCAATTACAAGTTTGAAATCAGGCACATAAAAATGCCAATTGCCTTCAGAATTATCTTCTCAAGATGTTGCACAGCATGTAACCCCCAAATTATTTTTATATTAAGATGTAATAGTTATTGTAAATAATGTGTGTGGAGGTTGGCTCCAAATAAAAAATGTTGCAAAATCTACAGTAGCACAGTACTGTGGCAGGGCTTACTCTCAATAGCTTGGGTAGGCTTTTTTTTTTCTCCAATCAACTAAGATGAATAAACTGCATGAAATGAAACAAATAGCATCTCTGATAGGAAACAGTTTTTCAAACATCTCTTTAATTCAAAAACACTTAAATGTTATTTGTAAGACAAATTGAGGGATTTATTTTAAACGGGTTCGTGTTTACTATAAATTAAGGGCTACATTATTTTTGTCCTGCCTGAGATAAAAGAATGTGAATGAAAGTTCTTATATCAAAAGCAACCAGGGCTGGATGTGGCAGTGATGATGTTGAGGAGGATGCAGTCCAGCAGAGCCATTCTGTCACAACAGAACAGCCTCTGCCAGCACTGACAGGGACCAAAGGCCCTGCAGTAGCTTTGACCCTTAGTCAAAGACCCTTTGATACCTGCTGACTTCGTAAAATCAGAGCCTATTTCCAGGGCCCTAGATAAAGGGGGTCTGCAGCTAAGGGAAAAGACTTCCACTTCACAGGTCCTCTGTTCAAACATAGACACACTTGCATTAGTAGAAGAAAAGTCATGTCTATAGAAAACAATTTCTTATAATCAATGAAATGGATCAATTGTTCTGGGCAATTCACACCATAAAAAGGTTTTCCATAGTAGCACTCCTTTGGGTGTTTGCACATGGGCTGCAGAGCATGTAACCAGGACTCCAGCTGCTTTTACACGGTGCTCTGTGCCCTGCTCTACCCAGCCAGTCAGGTTATAAAGTGGCTGAATCTGTGCACATCTGTGCTCTTCTCCTGGTGTTCAGATACCAGGCCTGTTTCAGTTTTGGAAGATCACCATAACATTGGCCACGCAGGTCCACAAACAAGGATGCCATGTCACAATGCATGAAGAACAGCATGGAAGAAATTTCATTAGCTAATTTAATCAGCTAATTTAGGGGAAAGCAAGTGGAGAAACAAGCATACAAACCTGAGTGGCACAAGCACCTGGCTGAAGGACTTAGCTTAATTTTGGTATGAAACCTGTTTTCATTTCTTTTGCACATGGTTCAGGACCAAGAGATTCTAGAGCAAGATTGAGCCAGAAGCCACTGGTGGGGAGATCTCATCAGGAGACAAGGACACCTGGGCACAAGGAGACTGATCACTTTGTTTGCCACTTGGAGGACACTCATCCTGCCAGCAGCCCAGCAGAAGGGAATTGTGAGCACTGCTGCAGTTGCTTTGAAGTGTTACACATGTTCTCTCAGCTGTCATACCAGGACACTTAGCTGAGCTCTCATCATTTTACACTGCAATAGTTGCAGCATCCCCTACTGTCTCTGTGATGGTCAGTCTGCCCCAGAAATCCTAACAACTAGCAGACTGGTTTTTTGTCATGCAGAATCAAAAACAATGTGAAGCAGATTAAAGGAGAAATAGCTTTCTCTGTCTCTTTATAGACTTGTTTTATTATTTTGAGTATGGAATGTCAGGCTCACTGAAATTGGTTGTCCTGGATGGTCATTTATGTATGAAATACAGGCATATTAAACTAAGAAACTGTGGAGTTTGTTCTTTCAAATGGAAATGTGTTATTTTTGAACTGCAGAACTACAGACAGGATTTCAAACTGACACTGTCACTTCTCTAAGATGATACATGGCTCTTGTTCCTATAGCACACCCAGACTGAAGAACCTATCCATCAAAAGGCAGCACATCTATCTAATAATAAATAGTAATTAACATCAAATGCTGTACTGTATTTCATCAAAGCATGGTACAAACATTAGCCATAGATGGCACCCCTTTTACCCTGCCATTCAGAAGCAGAAAGGCTGAAGCACTCACTGCCTTGCATCACTCTGAGGAAGATGCCTTTCTTCTCCACCTCTGGGGTGCAAAGATCATTCCAGTGGCTGGAGATTTTGTCCCATCTCACTGGTCTTAACAAGATACAGTCTCCTGACACACTTGAATGAATGGGAAACCACAACCCTCCTGGCAGTCATCTCCATCTTGTTCCAATCCTAACAAGACAAACAGATTATCTGGGGTTTTTTTTCTAAAATCAACTTTCTGGTTGATGAAAATCTTACTGGTTCTCTCCAGATTCAAGTGATGACTCTCTTCACTGGAAGAGCTGCAAAATGGATTAGGCAGATTGCCTTCACGGTTTAAAGGAAACTGAAAAACCGCTTTCAGTAAAAGATAAAGTGTGGCTTTTGCCAGCTTATCGTGATGAAAAGCTAAAGAAGAGTTTCTTCAGCAAAGTACCTGCATTCACCTATTCTCCATACAGGGCATACAGCAGCCAGAAAAATCACCCTTATGTCTGAAAGCTGTCTTTAATGTTCTAGCAGATGATCCATCAGAGCATTCAAAACTAAATTAAAATCCCAAGGAGGAATAGGGGATTTAATTCTAGGATTAAGCTTTGAAGTTGCTCCCAGGAAATAAATTATTATTGGATGAGAACCAACACACCAATTATCTAGTTTACTGCTCAAGCTACTGAGAGCTGCTGCAAGCACCCTCAGGGATCTGCTTTACCTAGATGGTCTCATCATTAACACAATATCCACATAAAGGCAAAAGCTCAACTAGTCACATGCCAAGAAACTTCCCAGCCCCCAGTGTTAAAAGGGAAACTGCCCACTACAGATATACAGGGCACTAAGTTTTCAGTCACTTAAGTTCCCTGGCTTTCACCTTTTAACTTGCTTTGTTGTAGATAATAGAATAGTTAATAACATGCCACTTCTTTGCTCCGTGTGTTACAGTTGGGTCAAAGTTCTGCAGTATTGGTGCTATCATAAATAAGCAGATTTATTTTTCTTACCCAGAAGGCCTACATGCTAGTGAAGTGGCTAGGAAGCCCTACTCCATCTCAATGGCCTCTAGACAAAACAATGGGACATTTCTAGCTTTTTACTTGCTGTTCCACATATTTCTTAACACTACCCAGAATACCTCAACTTCACATATGCAGCTTCAAATCCTTAATGGTTGTTCACTGGGACATTGCCTAAAACATGTACCACTTCCTATGAAAAGGATAAGTTAAATAGCTCCAAGACTGATAAAAGTGTCTGGAGCAAAAAAGAGTACAGAGAGACATCAGAGCTGATATTTCACTCAAACTAAGTGGTACCAGTTAATCAGTGCTATTATAAACTCACTTGGAACATTAAGTTACTGCAGGTAAAAAAATAAATCCTTCACTCTTAAAAATACATGTGTCACCACTGAGGCCAAATCTAACAGCAGAAGTGTCCACAAATACTTGGTTTTCTCCTAAGAGATGCATTTTTTGTTTAAACACCTTATGGCATAAAAATACTGTCAAAGCATCACTACTATTTTCCTCCCAAACACATGGTTCCTATCTTTTCTCCATAGATTTTTCCCAGTCCTTTACACAGGGAAACAATGTACACGAAGCAAAGACAAAACCCCACCAACCTCCTATGCCCTCCTTCACCTGCCAAGCTCTGTCAGAGCTTTTGATGCCATTTATTACACACAAGAACCTAGGGAGAGGGTATATCCAACAAAGGGATTCACTTTAATGTCACTGTGGCATGACCAGGCTGGTTAGTGTCACCAGCTCGGCTCCCTGTCAGCACAGTTCTGAAAATCCCTTAGTTCACAACATCCTCACAGCCCCTGCTTTTGTTCAGGGAAAGTCTGGGGTTGATAACAGCACCAAGTCTCTCTCTGTTCATCTCCTTTCTCCTTCAGGTGAAGCAGATGTTATTACCAATAACTCACCAAGAGGGTGCAGGGGAAGAAATAGTAGAGGAGCAGCATGACGTTAGAAAAGCAGATCACTTTTCTAACACAGAAATACGGGCTTGAAAGCCTTCCTTGAAACAGAAGCATGAATGATTTCACTAGCAAGCCAAGAGCCTGTGAGCTGGAAACGTTCTCACTGGGTTTGAGTTAGGTGCTCACTACAGCATTTACTGTGCATTTGCATTGACCATCTAATTTAAGACAAATGTTTTCTTTACACACACTTTAAAGTGAAAAATTAGTTCTGTTAGCATGCAGCTGTGGTCCCCCAGGATAGCTCTTTGCCCGGGGGCAAACAGAAGAGAGATGTTAAAGAGCTTAAAAGTAGTTCTGAAAATCTGTCCATGGTCAGTTGAGAGCCAGCAGCATTAGGGTCACCTGCTCCTCTGCCCATTTATTCAGTAGTCTCATTAATTCAAAAGATAGAAAAGCATGTGTTAAGCCTGAATATTCACAGTCCTGGGAGAGAATATCTACCTACAGCAACTGAGGTTATCCTGCTGCTCCATCACCACCACACCTTCCTGATAAAATAAGACCTACCCTTGGCAAATTACTTTATGCAAATGGAGATAGATTTCTTTTGCTTGAGCTGTTTCCAAGTGAGCCAGCTGACTCAATAATTCAGCCCTCTGGCTGGAAGAAACATTAAGATTTCTGTCAGATTACTCTATATTCTAAAGAAAACTGCCACCTTCTTTTCTCCTTTACTTAGACATCTAGGAAGAGGCAATAAGCAAAAGACCTCTAGTACACTTCAGCTGCATCTTTTAATCTACCATCAAATTGAAATGGAGGCATTTGTCCCAACAGCTTTGAAGCCCAGCAGCCCATTTTCACTCTCATGTTAGTTCTGACCCAAACTCAAACCTCAGCATTTTAATGGCATGCACTACCCACAAAATGTCTCATGCTCTGATGTTTTTCTGTGTGTTCATTTTTTTTCCATACCTCAGCTGTAAACCTCACCCCAAGACCAGGCCTTACTCCAATGTAAGTTCTCTTTCCCCTTCACAGTGTTTATGAGCTCAGAGCCAAGGTTATCCTCAGCTGACCAGATTCCATCCTCCAGAAAGTCTGTAAGTATGTCCTCTACCATGTTACTTCAAGGATGCAAGCGTTGATTATGTTTCTATGCCCTGGCAGTGGGAAAATGTAAAATATGGACCCTTGCTGTGAATGAGCTAGGCCTTTTCCTCGCTCCTTATTAAGCACCACATTCAGAAAAGCACACGATGTTCTGTCCCTCTTCCCTCATCATCTTGAGAAAATGTCCACCTAGAGCTTTGGCCACACCCTGGCAACTTTCCCAGCCCAAGGACAGAGGCTGGGCATTACAGCAAGGCAACATTTATTGGAAGGACAGCTTAAAGCAGCTCACAGTGAAAATCTTGGCTTCCTCTGGCCCTTGTAGATAGGTTTGCCTGAGTAGAGGGAAATCTGTGACCGCATTCGGTGGGTTTACAACAAGGCCATTTGTCCTTTGTTGTGCCCTTTAAGCGCAAGTACATTAAACTCCTGTGGAGTTATGGCTTGTTCCCCTGGCAAAAATGCAGCTGGACATCTCTGCTCTAGCCCATATGTCAGTCAAGGGTCAAAACCCTGGGCTTGATGTGCTACCAGGCTTTCTCATGCTGACAATGAGGGAACCTGCAGGCTGTTGTGCCCTTGTTGGTCATGTTCTTATCCCAGGCCAAGGACAGCCATGTGCTTTCAAGCTGAAGGAATTGTACATTTTTTGTCATAAACTGACTGGTGTCTCCTACATGACTCAACTTTCTTAGGCCCCTATCTTTTGCCTAACAGGTTTTTTGTTATAGCCCAGCCTCTGCAGAGAACACTGTCTCAGTGTCACAGACAACAAAGGGACAGACCACAACCTAATGAAATAAAAGCACAAGGAAGAGGGGTATCACTAATGCCACTTTTCCCAGAGATTTTCATCCTCAAAAACATTAGAGAGGGTCTGTGTCTCAGTTATGTTGTTCCTTGTGTAGCTCAGAGGATGTAGAGAGAAGAGAGATGCTGGGAGAGAGTAATGAAGAGATCAGTATTTGGCAAAACTATAATTTTATGTGAAGGGTCATTTAGTGTCATATTAGGAAAGGATTTCTCCCCCCTCCAGAGGGTGATTGGGCACTGGAACAGGCTCCCCAGGGAAGTGGCCACAGCACCAAGGCTGACAGAGTTCAAGAAGCGTTTGGACAACACTCTCAGACACATGGTGTGACTCTTGGGGTGCCCTGTGCAGGGCCAGCAGTTGGACTCGATGGTCCCTGTGAGTGCCTTCCAACTCAGGAGTCACCCAATAGTGGTGATGTGGTTGGGCTGAGCAAAGGTAAGTTTGACTTCAGTAAATCCAGTGTTGATGAAATGGCTCCTTGCTGGCCTCACTGTCTTGTGGTGTCCAGAATAGGGTACAGAAATATCAGCAAAGCCTGGGATGCTGCTACAGGTGACTGAATGAACACGCACATTATGACAAGTGAACAGGACCTGAAGGCACAGTGCAATGTCCATGATGGCCAGAAACAGCCAGAAAAAGATGCAAGAATTAGATAAGCTGCATCATTTGGAATGCAGGCTGGTGGCTATGTGCTAGAAAAGTTACTGTACACAGGCAGAAAAAAAGCCTCACCTGAGCATGATGACAAAGAGAACTACTGACTATGTAGGCATCCAACACACACCCAACACTGCCTGCATTAATGCCCTTAGAGAAGGTCAAACATCCCATTCAACCATTCATTACTGCCTATGTTATAATGGCATAGTACTCCTTTTTCTTCATTTGGTGAGCTATCACCTCAGGCTGGCAATCTGTAGAGGCATGGGCCCAGCAACTGGAGAATTTGTTTGACTAAAACTATTAGTACTCCTTTTGGGACACTACAAGGTGTGCAGTGACATGGGGCACATCAGGATGGGATGAAAAGTGAACACCGTGACAGTGCTTCCCCCTTCTGTGACAGCCTCAGTGATGAACTGAGGCTGCTGCCCATCAACAGAAGCTGACAGCTGTCCCTCTGCACCCTTGGCCTTAAAGGCTGCATGCTGGCAGTCTTGGATGTATGCGACTTCATGGCACAGCAACTCCAAAGATCTTCACATGTGTACAAGCACCTGTACCTGCTGCTGGCCTTAGCAGATGCAGAGAACATCATGAACCCATGGAGTGTTGGTCCATGTCTCCCAGAACTGCTGGTCTGCAGCACAGAAGCAGGAATCAGGGTCAGTCACTTGTAGCTGGGGAAAAAGAAATCTAAATAGTGCTTCAAAAAAACAAGGGGGGCAGAATGGCTTTTTCTCTCTGCCCAGATATACTGGGTCCCAGAGTTGAGAACAGACAGGATTCTGGAAAAGGCCTTGGTACCAGACTAGGTCCCCACCAGAAGAAAAGGATCCCACATCATAGGATCCCTGACAAGAAACATGCAATAGAATAAGACGACTGGGGCTGGGTGCAGGCATCCAGGTAACAAAGGTAACAGTTGAATTCAACCTGAGTTCCCTGTTCCTCAGGCAATTCCCACTGTCTCCCTCAGCCTTTATCCCCCAAAAACGCAAACTGAGAAATTTTCCTTTCTGAGAATACTAAAAAAAGACTAGGGCACCATAACAGCTGCAGAGAAGTCTGACTACAACTGTCATTATTCCAATCATGTAAATCTTCAAGGAAGAAGTGAGGAGGACCATGCAAGTGGCTGCAGGAATCCCCATTTGAAATGGCCATACCTGGTAGAGGGCACCAGACACAAGTGGATGATTCTGGTCACCCGATGCTGGAGGCAGGCCGGTATTGAGCAGATCCCCACCACACAGGATAGCACTGCTTCAAAACCCAGTGATCTGAAAGGACAGCTTACCTAAGAGGCACTGGTGCACTTGAACATGGTGCTGACATGGAGCAGAGTTAGGTTTCTCCTGACTGGTAAGGAAATGAGTAGGGAAACTGGTTATGATCACTTGCTTCTACAGTTATCCAGGAAACAAGTCCTTAGCTGTAAATAAACCAGCTCACAAAAAATAAACCAAGCTGTATGGTTTCTCTGCTTAATGGAAACAGCATGATGAGATCACTGATAGTGGCTAACTTCCTGGGACACAGAACAATACTAGGCTGATAACAGCTCCCTCCTCCCAAACTGTCACCAGGATCTGCATTATTCTTCTCTACCAGTAGCTCTACTGCATAAAGCTGAAATAACTAATCACACAGTCTCACAGGTCTCAATGTCACAGGTTGTAATGATAGGTCCCAAACTATAAGATAGCAAGAATCTTACACATGTACAGAAGATAAATGTCCCCTGGAGTTACTGCTCAAAAGACCACTTTCAGAGTTTTCATCAGAAGGAGCGGTCTCCTTAAAAAATCTCTTTCTTCCAAAGTGGACAGAGTTCTCCTTGGTGCCTCTGTGTGCTGCAATGAAAGCATAATCTCCTTCAAGGGGGTGAATAGGAACAACAGGTTTTGGTACTAACTACTTATCTGACTGTCATTGCATCTGTGACATTTTTGTTTCCAAGTTTCTCTTAGTGGCTGCAAAGGTTGGGAACTGCAGAGGTGCTGTAGAACTTCAGGTGCTTGGCCTGAAGTCTGTGGGCATCTTAGAGCACAAAGTAACAGCAGCCCCTCTTCACCAACCAGGCTGTCATAAGATTGCAGGATAATTCAGGCTGGGAGGGGCCTCAGGAGGCTCTAGTCCAATCTCCTGCTCAAAACAGGGTCACTTGGGAGACCAGAACTGGTTGCTTAGGTCTTGAACCAGATGAGTCTTGAAAATATCCAGGGATGAAGACAGCACAGCCTCTCTGGGCAATCTGTCCCACTGCCTTCCTGTCCACAGCCAATTCCTGCAGAAGCATGGAAGTATGCTCCACAGGGTCTTTGAGCCCAAAATTCTGAGGAAGACCATGTTGGCTGGACATGCCTTCACAATGGCATGAGGAGGCCTGCTCCACAATCCCCACAGAGTCATATTCCATGGATCTCTTCAAAACCCTGGTCGGTACCAAGACAGGGTGCCCATCCTCCTCGTCACCTGCTCTGCCCACATCCCTGTACAGCATCAAGATACTCACCAGCTCCCTATCTCCACCATGGTTATTGTACCCACCCTTGTCCCCCAGCTCCCCCTTCTCCTCCCAGTGAGTATTCAATAAAGTGTCCCCTCCTTGGATATTGCATCTGAATGGTGACAACAGGGTTGCCAAGCAACATGAATCCTCTGAGCAACCAACCATGGCAGATTGCAGCAACCCGCTGCAAACCCACTCCAAAGCTTACAGGCCTGACACCATTTTGTCTCTTACCGTCTCTTTCATCCAGCCATAGCTCAATTCCACTCAGATCCATCATCTTCTCTTCCCTCATCAACCAACAGCACCATATCCCAGGTACTCCTGCCATTTCCAACCTAAATTATCATTCTATGCAATATATTAAAGGCCAGCTCACTCTCAACAGACCGAGACAAATTATTCAAGCGCCCACTACCTGCCTTAAGCCCTCCTTCCTCTCCACAGGACTGGCGGAACACACAGAGTATTTCCTCCAGGCTCACCCCAATCTTTGAAATAACGCAAAATGTTTTTATCTGCCTTTGGAAACACACATTGTCCTTGCAAGCCTTCAGCAGATGCAATGACATGACCATCCTGAGGAGGATGGTGGTTCAGTCAGCCACTGGAGCCACAGGGCAGGCAGACCCCAGCTGGCCACTTTTGGAACAAATTCCTCAGGGACTGTAAACTACAATGCCAGGAGAGAAACACAAGGCAGCAAGATTCAGAAGCGACTAATTGCTGCTCTTTATTCTGTCTTTCTGCTTTTCTTCAGGTGCCAGTCACAGCACCTCCTGGGACCAGCACTAGTGGATCCCAAACACCAAATCCCTTGTCTCACAATCACATAACTTCCAGTACAAGGGAGATGGAGGCAGAAGGTCATTTCTCTGCTTCGCTCTCCTGGAGCTTTTAAGCAGATACTGTGAGCAAATGAGAGGCAGTAAACTCTTGGAAGGCACACTCATGGCACTCAGGAGAAACTGAAAGCTTGGCCTTACTGTCTGCAATCAGCTGAGTTTAGAGGGGGTGGAGATTCCAGGATGAGCCAACTGCTGTCTTCACTCAGCACAGCTGAGAAAGAGGCTCCCCAGGCTGGCTTGAGCAATTTCAGAAGTCACCCCAGGAGAAGGCTGAGCTCAGGGGCTCACGTGCTGGCACCATGAGCCTGGGATGGGTGGCTGTATGAGAGCAGCCCCAATAGCTAAAGGGCACGCTGCTTTTACCAGGTGTATCACCATTAGGGGCTGGGATCACCTCCATGGTTGGCTCCAAGATGACCATCTAGGGAGAGAAGACTTAGTGGCCACTTCTTTCCAATGCACATTGCGTTTCATCCTGAGAGACTTAGAGAAGGATGTTGGTTTCCAAGTTGATTGTTAGGTTTGACAGGCCATGTCTAGACTACTCCACGGTACAGTACACTGACATTAGAAAATCCCAATTGTGGCATTTAATGGTGCCAATAATCAGCCCATGTGCACTAGTTTGCTGATAGGAATTCTGGATTTGGTCTGTCCAGACCTAGGTTACATATATCCACCTCCAATTCCATTGGCTGTACAGCCATGCCCTTGTATTGATATATTTTAACAAGATGTATTTTAACCAAAGCTAACTGAAAAGGGTTCAGATTAAGTAAATCAATCCTCCCACATAAAGAGGCTGCATAGACTTAATTAAATTGATAACTGGGCCAACCTGAACTAAACTAGCTCAAATTTGGGTATAGACAAGGCTTTATTTTTCTTACTAAAATCATTAACTAATCCAAGCTTTAATGGGCATTAACTGCATGGTGGCGAAAGTGAATACTCAGTCCAGTCTTCTAGTGTCTCTGCCTCCATCTGGCCCCAAATATAACACTTTCAAGAGCTGGATACACTCCTGAACCTACCCTCAGAATCAGTATTCATTGTGTTCTCACCTGAAGCCCAAAGGACTCAGTAAAATTGCTGCTTTTCCCATAAAAATAACTTCATGGAAGCATCTATACAACCATTCCTCACAGAGGAATCTGAGCAAGTCTCACTCTTACAGAGAAGCTATGATTTCTGAAGAAGCAGCAGTTAACCAAATAATTCTGTTCCAGCATCTCATCTATGGACCCTGTATAGGGATGATGGTATTATCCTATTTTTCTTTCTCAGCTAGTTAATAGGAAATCCCCTTTCAAAGGCAATTTCCATTTTAAATCACCCACATTAAGAGAGACATGTTTAATACCAATAAATCCGCTTTCTTAAAAGAGACATAGAAGCCAGGCTCATCAGCTGACTAAATCCTCTCCCCCCACCCCCATTCCTGCCTCGCAATCTGTAGATCTTGCAGAAGGGTGATCTAAGACAGCTGTAGTTAGCTAGCTACATTTCTGAGCACTAAGCTGCTCCTCGCTTTGTATTCACTCTGTGCCAAACCAAGGTCACAGGGACACGAGGCGCTAAAGTGGGAGTTGCAGCCGGAGATGCTTGGAGGCTGAGTTTCCACACACCTCCCATGGCAGCCTCTCCCTACATCAGTCTCCCACTACAAGTCAGTGTGGGGTGAGTGCTATCTAAAGCCTCTGCAGATGAAATTATTTTTTCTCCTCAAAGCTTTTTGTAGCACACCAAGGAGAACCAGCCTCCAATTCGCTGAGGGATCACAATGCTCAAAACACATGCCCTAAGGGCCCCTCCTCATCTACAGGGACACAACTCCATCTTCACCAGTGCTTCTCCTATCCAGAGGGATTTCTAGCATAATTGCTCTTGCAGACAGCTGTAGCACACCTTTGGCAGAGAAGGGGGTGGCAGCCTTTCCAGGTCTCTTGTGTGCCTAAAGCCACAACCAGCAGTGGGGGCAATGCTAAGGCAGTACCCCATCAGAAGCCAGAGAAGAGTGACTTCAAAGCACCCCCCACAAGGTCAGTGTTGTCACCTTATTGCAAAGCACCTTCTTGGTGATTTCTCATGGGCACCTCCTCATGGCACTGACTCCTTCTTCTTCACAGCACAACCAACAAACCCCAACTCTCTCTCCTCAACAAGCTAACCCACTCTTTTGTAGCACTCTTCTTCTTATTGGACACAGCTGTGGCCTGTTAGGGGCAGGCCTGCTCCTAACTGGTAATTAGCACAGCTGCAACTCCTCAGGGGTGAGATTGCCTCCTGCACTATTCTCTTACATTCTATCCCCCCACAGGTCAGGGCTGTAGTGGCATAGGTATCTCACTTGTCTGAAAGGAATAGACAAAGCTGAATGAAGTCCTTGTTGCTTCTCCTTGCTATGACAAGTACAAGGAGCAAAAATTACTAGGTAAGATAAGGCTTAAGAGGGAAAAAAAGCAAAATCAAGGCACAGCAGAAAACCTTGGTCTGGCTGCTCTTAGTGCTGCCAAGTACTGCACCAAAGCCACCCATGTGATTTTGCCCTGCCTCATCATGCAGCTCTCATAGCCAGACCTTCTGCTGGCAGGTAAAATGCTGTGTCCCTGCAAAGCCTCTCGTGGGAGACAGCTCCCTTCACTGAGACAAGATCGTGACACAGCAGTAGGAATCCTGAAAATTACTTTGAACCTTCTATCTGAAGCAGATATAATTCACTGTGCGTTTTCCCAGTTGGAAGTCTCAACTATTTATTTGGAAAACAATCCTTGTTTGTCTGATAGCAAAGGGATCCCTTTGCTCTGGACACATCCCTGTTCCTCCATCAAGCTCCAGCTCTGCAAGCACCCCTAGAAGTGATGTAGTCATGCACAGGCATGCCAAAAACAGCATCACCATCAGCAAGTACCCACCTGTGTGCCTGTATGAGGCAGGGCCCCTCAGAGTGGTGGGACTGAGCCCAGTGACTGAGGAGGGCCCTTCTGCAATGCCCCAACCCTGCAGCAGGACCCTTACAATCAGATCCTTCCTTTCCAGGACCACTGCCGCAACAAAGCCTGTTGATAGAGGAGCACTTCAAAAGAAGTTTATTTCTTTAAGAAGCATAAAGGTAAGAACAGAAGACTCTTGTTTCATGCTTTATTGTTCAAAGAACCTTGCCCTCATTTTGCTCCACGACTCTGAGACTGACTGGGCACTGCTAAGCAGCAAGGACAGGCCTTCCACTGTGGGAAACTGCCCTGCCTTTACTGGAGCAGGAAGCCATCCTCCTCCTCCTCCTCCTCCTACCTCGCAACACTCTTTCCAGTCTCGATAGCATGGATAATTTTATCTGTTTCTATGCTCTCCTTAACCAAAATGGTATTTCTTCAACAATTCCATAAACACAGACAAGTGCACTTTGCTTTCAATCTTGTACTTATTTTCCACCTGATAATAAGATCCATTTCTTGACCCGAGAGTGCATAAAGATTAAAAAATTACTTAATCCTCTAGTCAGTGGAGAGAAAGAGGAAGGGCAAAAACATGAGTTGGGGGAGCTTCATGGCTTTCTGCTCTGCAACTTGTCATAATAGGTCATAGCAGTTAGGTTACATTACAACACAAGACCAATTAATGATATGTAGATCAGGGTAAAGCATACAAAGATTAATATAAATTTTATGCAACAGCTTGCTTAAATAATGCTTCTAGGGAAAAATAAGTTAAGAAAACAGTGGGAGGGAGAGCACACAATCCTCGTTTTCTGTTATTCCAAGACAATTTTAACCTGCTCAGTGGGCAAAACTCCTTGCTTGACCAAAATATTTTTGCTTTAAAAAGATGAATTAGTACCATACATAACTTCTACCATGCCCCAGGGTGGAGTTAGGTGCATGCTAGAATGTTCCTATCTGTCTGTGTCTGCATTGAACTGTTAAGCAGATGCTCACTGAGGAGAAAATAGACTGCAATAAACTGGCACTGACACAGATCTGGATTGCTGGAACTGCTATAGAGATAAAATTCATTTAAGAAATGTGGTTTCCATTTCCATTTTCCTTTAATAAAAAGCTATTGAAACATTAAAAATATCTACTATTTCAAGCAGCATACTGTACACATAAGTAAGAGAAGAAACAGAATTCATTTTATTATGTAAAATGTAATACAGCCTAATACTGCACCTCATAGAAGAGCCAAATTAAAGTCCTTTTTCAGAGCAAGGAACAAATCCTGCTCATTTACAGAGCTGACCTACAGTTAAGGTCTGGTCCATTTTCAAAGCCATAGTCCATGTATGAGGACACACCACAGATCCCAAAAGGAGAACTGCACAAGGGAAAGAAGAGAGCATGCAGTGCAACACATGCAAGTGGAGATCTCTAGCTATGCTGACAGTGGACTGCCCTTCCTCCCTCCATCAGTCTCCTCTTTGGTCTTACTCTCAGTGCTCTCTCCCAGTCACTGCACAGTGTTAGCCAATACACACTCGTTATATTAGCACTGCTCTTCCCAGAATGGGGCAAAACCCTAAAACAGGCAATTCTTTGATCTTCATGCAAATCTCCCCAAGTTCTGCCCAGGCTGCTTCAGCAGCATGTAATGAGCTCCTATCCTGTGCAATGAGTAGTCATGACAAAACCCCAAAATTACACAGATAAATCATTGTCTTCTCTCATGATAGCAAGAACAGTAATTATTCTGCCAAATTAACCTGCCTCCAAATCAAGCCTTTGGTCTTGCACTCCAGGAAGATTTAAGAGTAGGAATTTGAAGTACTCTTAGTACTCAGATGACATCAGAAGCAGGAGTGGAAAGCTATAATGGAGAGCTATATGCCCCTCCCCTGCCCTTGTGTAAGTCAGGCTGACAGCTCCAGAGCTGGTGGTTGAGTTGTCACACCAGCATTCCAGGGATCTGTGAAACCTGAACACACAGCACCCTAAACTTGTCATTATGTACCAAAAAGAAACATTGCCATGCTAAGCTAATAGATTATCACATCTTCTTTAACCATGTGACCAAAGATCGTCCTGGACACTATAAATTGCTGCATAATTTCAACTCTGAAGAAAAATCCGAAGAGTTTTAAATACCATTTTTACTGGCTATGACCCCCCCCCCCTTCCATCTTGTATATTTCTCTAGGAAACATGAGCATCACAGTGCCCAAGTCCCATCTCTTTCTGGTCCCTTATATTCACTGCCTTGCATCACCCTGTTGTAGGAGAAACATGATCCAAGGTGAAACATCAAGCTGCAGAAGGTTTCCAGGTCACTAGCAGAGTATGGCAACCCAGAATTAGCAAGAACATCAAGACTGACAGAAAATTAGCAGAAGGCTCATAGCTGTACTGAGTTTTTGGTTTCCAGGAAGAAGCTAAGCAGCCATTTCATTATAGCCACACTTTGAACACTCTTGCAGTGGCATAAGGAAAGCCAAAAAAGTACCAGTGCTCTTTTCAAGAATGCCTTGAAAAGCATTTGTGATGGAGAAGAGGAAAGTGCCACATTTGGGGGTGGTTCCTGATACAAGACCCTTTAGATTCTCAGGGAGCAGAAGGGGCAGGCTGCTCCACAAGGAAAAGTGAGAAAAGCCGGGCACTGCAGGACCACACCGTCACCAACACAGGCACGGCACCTGAGCACAGCCAGCACAGCAGTCACCTTACAACCACAAATCAAGTCCAAGGTCAGTCCAGGAAACACAACAAGATTCATCAAAGCTGTGCTGCTCACTGCACAGCTCAGGCTCAGAGCAAGGCTGAGGCTAAGGCATCCCCAGGCCAGGGAGCAGCCAGAGACAATGGGTGGGGGTTCCAGGTGAGGTGCACACAGCAACTGCAGCCCCCCAGAGCAGTGGGGCTCGGCAGCAGTTCGCAATACTCAGTTTCCCATGTCAGGGCCATGAGTCAGCTTCCATGGCTGCTGCTCCAAGTTTTTCACCTAGCAACAAGACAGACGGATGGATGGGGGGGGGGGGGGGGGTGTTAGAAGAGATGTTGAAGCAAAATGAGATGAGAAAGACAGAAACTAAATTGTCAGGGAGATTAAGAGAAAGATGCAGTGCCTGAAGCTATTTCAGCTTCTAAAGGACAAAGTTCGTGGGTAGCAGAGTCCCTTCTGCACTTTAGCCTTCCTAGCATGGACACCTCTCATGGGGTGAGGGACACATCCAGCTCCCTCTTGAGCCACTCTGCAGGTCTGTGGGCTCCTGTGCTTTGATCTGCATGTCAAAAGCTCTGCACCAGCTCCTCTATGACCAAAGGCTTTCTAATTTGCAGTGCGTAAGCTTACCCTGATTCTGCTTCTCACCAGGCAGCACAAAGTGCTCTGTCGAGGGGTAGCCATGAGGCAATTCTCACTGTGGCCACTGAGGAATAGCAAGTAAGCACTACCCTAGCTGACTTTCAGCTGGTTGAACTGAAGCCACTGGGAGGGTTGGAAGGCATGAAGCCAAGAGCTGCCCAGGGGATGGACCCCATCCAGGGCCAGAGCCCTGTACCCTCCCCCAGTACACACCATGCTGCAGTCCTTCCTGCTGGTGGCAGGCTTAGGATCAGGGAGAATAGCCAGGCTGCTGCACCACCTCTTCCCAGAGGAGAGGGTGCTCTCAGAGACTTGAGGGTCAGCACTAGGGAAGGCTGTGCCTCCTCAAGCTCTAAAAAAAGGACTTTGTTCCCGCTCAGCAATTTTTTCCCATCTGGGCTAAATCCACTCTTAGAAAGAGATAGCTCTATCTCCAGGGAAACAGGCTCTCTGCGCTCACAGGGACTCAGCCAGCTCCCCCTCTCCTTTTGCTGTGGGGTCACTCAGCAGTGAGGCTGAGGCACCACAGGGCATGGGGCTCATGGGGCCACCCCACGTCTGGAGCACAGGATGCTCCAAGGCAGCATGTGCCGGTCTCTGTGCTGGAGCCACACAGCACCTTTGTGAACTTGCCCAGCTCTGGAGAGCTCACACAAAAGCGATTACAGAGATTGACCATGCTCAGAAGTCTCTCATTACTGAGAGTGACTCGTGCAGTCTGCTTTGAATCTTCTTATTTGCCCAAAATAGCTTCATGTTCTCAGCACCAGTATTCTTTGCAAAATCATTCACTGCCCTCCTTCCCACTACAGAGAGCCAGACATGTCCTGCGCACCAAGAACTCCTCCCCAGCTGCACTACACCATCCCTGTCCCCCCTCACACTCACCCTCCCATCCTCTCCCCTTCTGGGTACTGCAAGTCCATGGGGTGCTTTGGGCAAGCTGGGGAGCCAAAACAGCTCAGAGGGAGTCAGGGTGACACAACAAGAGCAGAGCTCCTTGCAGAGCCCCACAGACCCCTTAGCTCAGCCTAGTTATCCCCTCCCTCCCATGCCTGCCTAATCTCTGGGCAAACAATTCATGTCATGGTGGAGGAAGGTTTCACCTAGCAGTTTTTGGTTTTCCCCTCTCTAGGATCAACCCTCAAATCTGAGACCCAAGGAAATTATCCCAGCAGCTACATTTTGGGGATCTGAGAGCACTGTTCTGCACTAGCATCTGAGCTAGAAAGAAACCAAGTCCACAAGAGTCTTCTGAGCTACAGTCCCCCTACCCATGCATGGACATGATACCTCTCCTATGGGTGCTGTCCCAGGTAAGTCACCCTTCTTTGCTTTGGGGACCAATTTCCAAGTCTGTGACCACTGCTTCTACGCTCAAAAGCAGAGACAGCCAATGCACCCCACTCTGCGTTGCAGGAGAGTTATACCCAGGTTTCCACACAGCCCAGCCATTTCCACTCCAGCTCTGCCCTGCTGGGACCTCAGTCAAAGAGGAGCACACATGGGCAGCGGACACGCTGCCTCTCCACCCCCCAGGCTCTGGGGCAGAGCACAGTGCAGGAGCTCAGCCCTGACACAATGCCTGCCCAGAGTTAGTTGCAGGATCTGTGCCTTATCTCGCCTCAGCATCTGAAAGCAGACTTTGGCTAAGTCCTACATGCTGCTATTTAAAGTAAGCCAATTTGTATTCATTCTGCTTGCTACATTCACCAGTTGTTCTGAATTGTGTTTGAAGCTGAAGGGAAGAGGAAATGTACAACAAGAAAAAATTATACACTGGTAAATTTTGTGCTAATCCCTTCTCCTCCCCTTATCGCTTCCCCTTTTTTTTTTGGGTTTCTTTTTGTTTTCTGTGTTTTATGTATTATTAGCTTTAGCATAATTTTGACTGAGAAAATACGTAGCTGATAGGATGGACTAATTACACTACCTAGAAGAATTAATTACACCATCTGTGACTGACAGTGAGCCTGACTTGTTGCTTCCTGGTAGATGGAACTACACCACCAGCTGCCCCGAATATTTCCCTGTAGAAGGCAAAAGAGGAATTACTGTCGGAAGCATCGTTTAAAAGCCATTACTTCTCTTTTTGAGCAATTTAACGCCATTGGGTGACCTAGCCTGGCTGGCCGAGTCAGGGATGAGGCTCATTTGCCTTCCCTTGTGATCCTTCTACCAATATTTCTACACATATCCTGGCCGTCTGTCACTAGCAATTAGGGGGTTCAGTCAATGCTAAGAGCTAAAATGGGGCCATTTTCAAGACAAGTGGTACAGTGTGGTTAATGTCCCTAGAGCTACCCTCCTCTTTTACCTCTTTATATCTCCTGGAAGCACCTCTCTGGATAAAGCCATCCATGAGCTGGAGTGAGGTTTTGTCTGCAAGTTGGCATAGCCTAAACATGTTTTGGGGTTTGCACTAACAGTGTGATGGTCAGGATCATCATAGGACATCCAGTGCCCTGACTCTGCCCAGTGTTCTCACAGAGACTCCCAAGTTGTTATTCACCAACTATGGGTGGGATGGGAGGGCAGGCCATTCCCTCAGCATTCACTGTGCATGGAAAAGAAGCAAACTCACCTCAGGGGAAGCAGGGACCTGGAGGCAGTGAGATTTTTCCTTCCTGGAAAGACTGCATCTCTTACATGTTCACCCACAGAGTCCCAGCTACCTGCTGCTGCCCTGCCATCCACAATGGACTCTGGCTGCAGCCATGAAAGGACCGTGGCAACTTTGGTGTCTGCAGCCAGCTGAGGAAGTGTCCTGGTTTATATTCTGGCTGACAATAGGCCTGCTGAAGATTGTGATGGCTGAATGTGGGTGATGGAAGATCTGTGCAGATGCACAGACTTGAATGTGTGTTTTCAGCTAAGGGAGAGGAGTCGTGCCCACATGGGTCAGGAAATTTTAAGCAGTCATGCTTTAAGGTAGCTGTTCCTGCCCTTTTTGCCTCCAGCTCTGCTGCAGTTCTTTTCCTCCCACTCGTCTTTTAAGCCCACTCAATTTACACAGGGTAAGCTGCAGTTATGTTAGAGCAAACCTCCTGCTTGCATAAACATATTCCTAAGCAAAATTCAGCATACAACTGTACATATACCTCCTTGCTATTGTTTGGCAGGCACACATTACATGGACAAAAAATCTCACTCTCCAGCCCTTGATCCCTATTTTTAACTAGGGTTCTGGTTTCTCTCAGTGCTGAACAACTTAGTGCAGTGATCCTTAGCCTGAGAAACCTGAATTCTTCTCCAGATAATCAAGGAAGAGCTTGAGAGATCCACTGAGACCTTATGTTTGCCTGACTCCATTTCTGCCCCGGGTCTTGAGCAGCATCCAAACCATACATGGGTTAAACCTTGGCTTAGGTTTCAAGACGTGCCTGGGGTGTGTATTCTATTGCCATCTGTGAGAGGTGGGGCAGTTTTCTTCTGTTAATTTGGCCACCTGTTAAAACCAAGTGGGGTAGTTTTCTTTATCTCTTCCATGACCCATCTTCCCTCTGGGAAGATATCTTCTGTTAATGGGCCATTGAGTGTCCCTGCATGACTGATAAAATTACATCATCCCATTGTGAGATGCTCCACCCAGGAGGAGGAGACTAGCATTCCTACGTGGATATAATCTGAGATTCTGGAACACCAGAGACAGCCTTTTCCCACTGGATTCCCAGAGGAGCAGATGTCTTCTCCACTGGATTCCCAGAGGAAGACCAGGCCCATCTACACTGGACCTTCAGAGGAAAACTCCACCCTTCTACAGGATCACTGCTCCAACAGAACCTGCCACTGCAGGAGGACTGCAGCCACCATTTAATCAGATTGCTACCAACACCCTGACCTACAGGGCGTCAGGTCATATTCTGATTCTGTCAGTGGTTGGGTTTTTTTGTACTATTGCATTTGTATTTTTAATTTTCCTAGTAAAGAACTGTTATTCCTATTCCCATATCTTTGCCTGAGCGCCACTTAATTTCAAAATTATAATAATTTGGAGCGAGGGGGTTTACATTTTCCATTTTAAGAGAAGCTCCTGCCTTCCTTAACAGACACCTGTCTTTTTCAACCAAGACAAGGCTGTAGGAAACACACACTAGCAGGACACAGACAGACCCTGGGAAATTCCCGAGTGCTCACGGTAGAGGTGAGCTTTATCTTGGAACTGATATTGGGAAAGGTCTGTGATGGCAACAAAGGACTGTCAGCACACAAAGATGCTCTGGCTTTAACCTGTAGGCAGGGTGTTGAGAATAGCCCACAACTCTCTAAAGGGCTTTTTTAACATTATGAAATTCCTTGGTGAATGCTGAAATACCAAGGTACTAGCCCTGAACTGCCAGAGCAAGGACTCATGTCTGGCTTAAAACAAACATTTGCACAGCTGCATTTCACGTGACAAATTTCCTGAAATCTTTCTCTTATTAAAACTACATAATTTGGTGGGTTTTCTTTCTTCCTCCCCAGGTAATCCTTGTGCTCATTCTCATTGAATGAAATTCTCCACCTCCAACTTGGGAGTGCTTGTTTTTGCAGCCTATGGCCGCTTCCAACTCCAAGGACACACCACCAATTTCTCTTGGAATGACTATTTTCTGCATCTTGCCAAGTTCTGTATATGTGGGTGAAGGGTGGAAAAAGAGCAGGCTGGAGTAGAGCTGGAGAGCAGAAAGGAGATGTGGCAGCAAAGAAAGGAACAATAAGCCAGAGAGGGTCTAAGGAAAGGGGAAAGGATATCTGATTCAGGGGAACAGTCACTGGGGAACAACAGGAAAAATCTGGGGAACAACAACAGCAATGCAATGAGTGAGCAAAAGGAGAGAGTTAAGGAGGAGCAGATGCACAGAGAAATGACAGGGAGACGCCATTCTGCTGTTTGCAATTCTGGAAATAGTGATGGGTGAAGGATTTGGACCTGATACAGGATATTCAGCCATACGTTTTTCAAGAAGCTGTTCCTGCATTTCAGCTGGGTATTTCTGTGACATTGAAATGTCACTCTACTTCTTTATACCTTCACTTACTTACCTGTCATTTAGAGGTAGTGATAATATTTCAATCACAAGAGCATGGGTATACTTAAGCAAAAAGCTTCAAGATCGTGGGTGAAACTGCAAAGTATTGTCACACTTAGATTTCACACATGTACAGACATGCTCAAATGACCTTGTACATTGATATCTACATGTATGCAGATTCAAATATATCACAAAGATATGTATGCCTTATTTATTTAGGTCAAGCTGACATTTCATGGTTGCCTAGTTACCAGAGAACAATAATGAGAATCTGCTTAGTATATATTGCATGATGAAGGGAAGGGAGAGGGCAGATGGGTATCATGTCAGACACAACCACCTGTCAGGTAGGTTAGCCCTTTTCGTGGGAAACACAGAGAAAGGCAAAAGAGATCAGAGCTGGAAGGAATTCAGAGGGGAAAGCAATAAGCTGGGACAGGAGGTGTGTGTGGTTCTCTGAATTCCCATGGCACATCTGGGAGTATGAAGCAAAGCTCAGGTCACTGGAAGCTGTGAAATGTTCATTACTTTCATGACATATTCCAAGTCTCAAGTTAAACAGACATTGGGAACATCATAAGTGGTTACAAAAGTTGCCTTTACTTACACGAGATCTCTACCTTCATGCACACCAGTACTGGTACCCTTTCTTCAGAACAAATGCCTTTGCTAACTGTAAGGAAGAAGGAAGTTTTGCTGAACAAAAAATAAAAAACAAACAGCACAAAAATGTGCATTTTTGCCTTCCAACTGAATTAATTTTCTCCAAGATTTGCCTCCACTGGAGCTCCCAACCATTTCAAAATTTGCTTGGCCTGATTTTGTAAACTCATGGAGGAGCCTTAAGGTTCAGAAACTCATCTGACTGTTTCATTTCATGCTAATGGTAGTCTGTGTAAATCTTCTGATGGAAAAAAATCATTCTCAGATTGGCATCTTGTGTTGCCAGATCTCATACAAGCCCAGAAAGCTTAATGAGGGAGCTTGAATTCATCCCAGGACACCCTGAGAGTGGTTTATGGTTCAACATTCCCTTCAGAATATAGATTCTGGAGTTCAACCTTCCCTGAAGGCACTTCTGATAGCAGACAAAGAGGTTAAGACAAAATTAAAGATACAGTATATTTGCCACTATCCATGTATTAAAAATAGAATTGCTAAGCTTAGAGACAAAAAAACCCCAGGCTTTTGCTATAGTTAAGCTGCCAGAACTTCCCTCTCTGCATTATCCAGCTTAAAAGATGCTAGAACACAGTCCTGGTACTAAGGATCCAAATCTCAGGAAAGACCCTTGTTCTGGGTATTTCTCAGACACATACTGGATATGTTACTTACCTTAAATACATAGCTCTCTCACAAAGTTCCACTGAGAGTTAAGGCTTCTTTCCATACTCCTCAATCTCCAAGAACTCCCTATGACTCATAACATTAATATTTAATCAAGCTATGTTAACATTTCTTCCAAATGATTATTGACTGTCCTAACTTTAGAGATGCTGTTGTTGTCCCTTGATCATATCTAGGAACAACTCCTGACAAGATAGTTAAAAAACCTCTTTGCTGGTGAAGTTAAATACCAGTGTTGAACTTGGCTCCAAACAAGCCATTTTAATGCTCTTAAAGAAATATTGCTAAGGCTGTCAAAGCATATGTCTGGTACTGGACCCAAAGGACCACCCAGCCCAGTGCTCTGAATATAGCCAAGAATCAGCAAAGGTTTAGGAAAAGACAGTGCAAGTGTACAGTGATCTCTCTCCCACTGTATTCTTCCAGCAGCCAGATATCTGTGGCTGAGAGTTTCCTGAGCCAAAGATCACATCTGTGTCAATGAATTTAGTAGATCTTAATGGCCTTTTTTTTCCCCCCATAAATGTGTCAAGATGCTTTTAGAACTATTTATAATTTTGCCCTTCACACCATCCGGTGAATTCCACAATTTATGCATGCACCAGATGAAAAAAAGTGCCTCTTTTTGATTTTGACTGATGAATTTACTGGGGATTCCTACTCTTCATATTAAGGGAAAACAGTAATTTCCTACCCATCTCTGTGATCCTCCTAGACCCCTGTCATGCCCTACTCAGACATGTTTTTTCCAGGCTCAAAGTCCTAACACCCTACCAAATAAAAGGGAGGGTTTGAGTTTTGCTGCCTTATGAACTGAGATGCTGAAAAGCATGCAGAAGTGTAGAAAATTATATGTTTATGGTGTGAAGTAGATTTAGATTATACAAACATACCACTGAGATTAGTATATGCAGTCCATTACAGGCTCTTGATGAAGATAGAACAGAATGGCAAACAATCAGCCCTGAGGAGAACAGTGCTTGGGACAAATCATGCTTGCCCACCATGGAAGGATGTTGTTACATTAGAGCAGAAAAAGCAAATATTTCTTCATAATTCAAACCAGTTTCAGCTCAAATAATCTGATCCCGAAATCAGCTGTACTGCCACAGACATCACATATCTGGTGTATTTCTATCCAGCCAATTACAAAGCCTGTTACACATAAGGCTGGAACCCCCTCAGCAAAAGCGGCTCTGGTTGCCTAGAATCTGATCTAAATTACAGCTCCAGCAAATTTTAGATCAAACTTAACTGAGAAAGTTTTTAAACTTCCTTGAATTTTGGACGCATATTCTCCAGGTCTGGAGTTTGGGTTTTTCTGTACTCATATACCCAGATAAGTACAAAATACTGCTTTTTAATCCCCTCTGCAGGACAAAAGTTACCTCACCAACCAACCTTCTGGGCTGTGCCATAAATCATGCTGAGAGCCAAGTGCACAACATACAGGAACTAAAGAAACTACAGCAGAAAGGCAAAGACCTGAAAATATCCCCTGGCAAATTACAGGTGAACTTCACTTCCTAGCCTATATCCTCAAAGGCTGTGGCAACTAAAGCTTGTGAGATATTGAAATGACCCTTGACTATTACTGTCTACCTACTTTGCAAGGCTTATTTACTTCATGATCATCATGCAATCTGAAATCATCCAATAATAACTATTCTAAATAAGTCAGCCACGTTTTCATATTTAATGTACATACTGTAGCTAAATAAAACCACTTTTGAGGGGTAAATAATTGCAGAGGAAGAGAAAAATTCAAGAGTGTAGGCTATGAAGATGCACTTTCAGCTGAAATTCTTTAACAAGCAATTAGTTGAGGCAGAAAAGCAGGAAAACTGTTCTTATATGGCTAAATCAACACTAGAGGAGGGTTTCACACTAAATGTGGTAGGTAAGTAGAAGAAAGCAAGGTGGTACATGAGGGAGGGGTCGGTAGGGGGTTATGGTCTAAAAAACACGAGACAAGAGCAAGGAACCTGAACCATAAAGTTGCCTCAGGCTGAGTCTGGGGGCAAGTCCTTTAAATTCCTCTGTTGAACAGATTTTGCATTTATAGTGGGAGGGTAGAACTTACAAATGGGTACTGTAAGGATTAATAGAGAGAAGACATTTAGGAATGTAAGTGCAGTACAACCAGCCTCAAAGAGTGAAAAAAACCAGGAGCTGGACTCCAGAAAAGTCACTACAAGGTCTTCATATTTTTCCCTCTGGAAGAGCTGCTGTGTTTGAGCAGCCTTTGGGGCACTCGATTCCCAGCTCCCCAGCATGTAACACTCACAGAGTCACCAGCATTCCCAAAAGCAGATGGTGACTCTGGATCACCTCTGCAGTGACTCTGGCCCCTTAGAGATGCAGAAAATCCAGCTCCTCCCCACAATTGTCAGTAATTCCCTCTGCTCCACACACCTCCTCGTGCTCAGGACCAGCAGTGAATTATTAACTTCTCAGCCCCACCTCTCCTGATGCTGTCCCAGCCCACAGGAGTTACTTTCTACTTCTCCCCCTTATTCCTTGGCCTGCCTCTACTGAGATTCCTCTTTGCTCTACGACCCCTTGCACAGCCTACCGCACAGATTGCAGTGAATCAAGGTGGAATAAGATGGGGTGAAACTACACAACCTCAGCAGCATTCAAGACTTCCTGATTCTTCCTTGCCTGGGGGAGAGAAGGGTTTGGAATCTCCCTTTTTCCCTTTTCCACACCAACAGTGCTAAAAGTGAGTGGAGCAAAATGAACTCAACCCATTTTACCTGAAGGTGACAAGGGAGGAGCACTGCACAGAATATCTGTTCCCTCTACTGTGTGCCCACAGGAGGTCCACTGTCCTTCCTCCCATTTTAAAAACAGTTTCCCACTCTTTTTCAGAATCCACCAAAAACAGTAGCCACCTCCTCAATGAAACTAGGATCACAGCTGAGAGCTATGAGCTGTCTGTCCTCTGGCATATAGTGTAAGGTGATAAGGGGATCTTTTTCAACCAGACCAGCCAGGGCAGGCTAGGCAAGGCCAGAAAAGGGCGTGAAATAATGAAACAATGCAAAAATCACCCCCTGAATCACACAAGAATTGCTCCATTGGAGAGAAGGGGAGAGCAAACCTGGAGAAAGATATGGCAATGGACCAAGAGGATCTGAATTTTAAAAGTAAGGGTTTTTCTGAAAGTACAACTGAGACCATCGGTATGTGCAGACCACACACGTTATCCTACATGTAATGACACCACCTTGGGGTTTGTTCCCACAGAAACAGCCCAGCCTGGATTTGGCCAGCAGTGGAGCATGAGGAAACAAAGCAGGAACTGTGTTGGTGGCTCTGCAGACAGCGCTCTGTCACCAGAGACAGCTCTGGATGAGCACGTCCCTGAAAGACTGTATCTGAGGATGCTGTCTGCCAGATGGCCACAAATTCTTCCCAAGGCTTTCGAGTTTGTCATGATTTCATCCTTTTTTAGGACTATGAAGCCCTGCCTCATGCAAAATGAGGCTTTGCCTGCTTTAAGCAGTGGTGAGGCAGTGCATCCAAGAACTCCCAGAACAGGAGACTGATGTTTCCATCCAGCATTTGCAGGTAACTCTGCTCATGCCACGGGCAGCTACCACACACTCCTATTTCAAGTGGGGATGAAGCCTGTCTCCCCAGCTAGTGAGAAATATGCCCTGTGGAGGGGCAGGCTGGGTCAGGGATGTGGTCAGTTCAGGAAAAGACTTGGAAGCAGTGGTTTGTAAAGCCAGAGTGGTCTATGACCATGTCTGATCCCAGGGGAGAAGGACACCACCAAAGCAATATGACGTGCAAGGGACCAGAACTGATAAAAAGGAAGAAGAAAGGAGGAGATCAAGTGGAAATAGGAGGATGTTGAGAGGCAGAAAAAACTAGCAGATGAGATGGAAAATGCAAGCTGGATTTTCTATCCCCGCTCCTTACTGAGCAAAAGCACTTTGAAAGTAAGTCATTATTATTATTATTATTATTAGGAACATAAAGAAATAATCCCACTTTTGCTCTATCATCTGTCCGTGTGGCTGAGAAATGTCAGATGCTCAGGGAGGGGAGGAGGAAAGGCTGACATCAGACAGCATCCATTTGTAAAATTGTATCTGCCAGTTTCCAGCAGCTGCGATCTCCAGTTAATACCAGGAGTGAATGTGAAAGGTTAGACAGAGGGGAGCTGGGGGTGGAGGAATGATGATTTTCAGTTCTCCCCAGCAATTCTTGGCATGAAAGCCAGCACTTGATAACGAATTGACTCAGTCACTAACTCACATAGGCTCCCTCTCTAGTAATGGACTCCAGTCTCATTAGCAAATACAATTGACAGTAAAAATAAACACACTTGCACCCTCCCCCTCGTGTGCTGCTGACACAGACTTGATTGACAGATCTCACAAGTACATCAATGAAAGGAGAGGACAGCTGCTGTTATCAGCCAGCTTGAACACGGAATGGAGCTAATAATAATATCTTACTTTTACACAGTTTCTTTCTGTCACGATCCAAAGCGCCATAGAAAACAGAGCAGTCTAGCAAGCTCTGAATGGTTTGCAGTAAGTAATTTTGAGAAGGAACTTCTCTGTTCAGTTGCTCAAAGGAGTCATATTTTAAATTTATTAATTTTCTGCTAGCACTGACAGTGAACAATACCCAGAGTTAACAGCCTAGAAAAGAGAACAACAAAAAGCAGCCAGGCTTTGTTTTGTTTGCAAAATAAACAAATCCCAAACAGTTCCTTTGGTTCTGAAGCACGACTGCACATACCTAGGCCTCATCCTAGTGATGAAGTATTCTGGCAAGCCTCAGGAAAAAATTTGAAAGACATTATGCCTGAGTTATCTGAGAATGAAAGGGGGAAAAGATGGAAGAAAGTGTCTTTACAGACTTTAAACAAATAATTAATCAGATCTCTTTGTACTACTGAAGTGCAAGTAGTTGAGCTTACACTTCGGTGATGAATTATCATTACACCAGATCATAATGAAGAAAAAAATATTAATTGTTGCAGAAGTGTGTCCAGGCATTAAGAATGTACACATGTAGCAACACCACAACATTATGCACAGAACATGCCTATCAGTCTGCAATGGCAGATGCAGTTTTATACAGAAGCAACCACTTCCCATCAAAGATTATACATTGCAAAAATTCCAGCAAAGAGCCATTATGCACATGCTCCACAGGCTATGTCTGAAGGCACTATTTAGAACAAGAGCCATATGCAAGTCTCCCAGCATGCAGTGTTCAGGATGCATTATCCCACTTCACACCACTCACTGCACAGATCCTCCTGCCTGAACTGTCAGCTGTAATCTCACCAAAAAGGGCAAGAGAGTTGAACCCATTTCCCCTCATGCTTCATATCATGGAGTCTGGAGTGCAGTTTCACTCCTTGGTGAGAAGGTTTCTGACAAGGCCCCACATTTTCCACAGCAGCAGAATTTTCCATGGAATACATTTTATTTCCTCTTAAACTGCAGCATTGCATTCTTCAAGTAATACCATTCTACTCTAAAGAAGAAATCTAAAAATAAAGAAACCTTAAAATACCAAGAAGATGTAATCTGATGCCATGCTGCCCTCCTGAATCCACAATCAGCACAGAAGCACCCTTTCCCATTCTCCTCCAGGGAGGTCTTATGCCTGAGCTAGTTCTGTGGCTCTTCAGTACATGTGAGAAAGGCATAAAATCTTCCCTTTTCCTTACTGGCATCTAATGCTAATTAAAACAAAATTATTAGCTCTATTATGTTCCCTGTAATAGAGAAAAGAGATGAACAAACCAGGGGTTCCTTAGACCCAGTACAGGCAGTGGCTGACTTACCAATCCCCAAGCTGCCATCGCTTCTCTCATTGCTTTCCCCAGCAGCTGGTTCAGCAGTGAACAGCAACCAGTACAAAAACTCATTTCGCATTGAAAAGAGAGATGCTGTGCAAAACATTGTAATTTTATATGTAAATACTTTTTCTTTTTTTAAAGAATTCTTCTGCAAACTGTACATGCTATGCAAAGTAAGGAGTTTTCCAGTAGCATTAAGACCCAGTCACTGAGTCTTGAGTTTCTTTTCTAGCAGCTGGATGGCAAAGCCATCTCAGATGTGGTTCCTCCAAACAATCCAGCCTGGCTGGTTCTTGCCCAGTCACTTCTTATCTCTTCTGCTTACCCGGCACACTCCATCTACTGCCATATGTTTCGCAGCAGTGCTTCTATACAGTAATCTGTGGACATCAGCTTGTGGACTGGAAGGAAAGGGCATCACACTCAGCTCAGCTAAACTGGCAGCAATGAGTAGTGTTAGGGACTGGAGGTTGCCAAAATCTCAGTCCCTTAGAGGCTGAAGATAGGGTTTTCTGCATAGATTAAGGTCCTGAGGAAGTAGAGAAAAAGTGAAAGGGTTTCTTCAGGAATGAGGAAGAAGAGGAAGGAAAAATGAACCAATCTCCACCTATAAGTTCAAACCATCAAGAACACACCTATTCTTCCTTTGATGTAGAGATGGAAAGCCACCATCTTTCGTCCCCAGGCTAACCATGACACCATGTTTTGCACAAAAGCCCATCTGTTGTTGATGCTCAGTGTGCTCGACAGTTCTCTGTTCCCCTCCACCACAAGCTGTTGCTGTGGGGTTCAGTTCTTCTCTTCCCAAACCTCATTTGCTTTCTGCAGCCAACAAGCTGCAGCTCTGAATGACTCCTAAAGAGAACAGAAGACATGCAGTTTCTTATCTTGCTGATGGAAGAATTTGCTTTGTAACCTTTGCCTTTTTTACTCCGACACAGAGGAATCCCTCTGTGTCCAAACACCCCCTTACTTTTGTACCAAATTGCCCCAGATTCTAGCTCCTCCTACTTCCTGTGTAGCATTCAGCACATCCTGCCTCCTGGGCCAGACCCTTCTGATAACATCAGGTGAATAGAATAGGAGAAGTTCTATATTAGAACATTTTGTTTATTTTAAATCTATATTTATCATGCCAGTGTGCATCAGAGAAGATTTAATTAGCCAGTGAAGCTCGCCTTTGGTATGTTTTCATGAATACAGTAAGAGTTTTGATGCATGACTTCAGGCTACTACCACAAACAAAGAAAACATACCATGAAATTAAGAAACATAATAATATACAAGAGAAGACACTTGGCTGCTGTTACACATTTCACTGAGAAATAGGCCACCACCAAACCTGGATCAAGCTGCCTAAATCTGGGGATATATTTTAATTCACATCAAATTTTTGCACTGCACTCTCAGTTAATTGCTGGAAAGGAGTTAATTGCACGTGAGCTGCTGCACAGGACCCTGGGCCAAAATGAGGAGAGAGAAGAAAGCATGGGCAACTAAATAAATGACACTGATGTGACACATTAACGAAACCCCAAGGTTGTTTTGCATTATTTTGACATCAAGGGCTCCAAAAAGACTGCTGTGCCAACCAGGACAACACCAGAACACAGCACAACCCTGCCCATGTTCCTGCCATGCTCCCTTTATGGGTCTGCAAGATCTGAAGCAGACTCACCCAGCAGCACAGCTCTTCAGAGCATAGTTAGGTCCTGCTGGTGTCAACGATGTGGTACAGCCAAGTAAATACTAAGAGTCAGCATCAAGAGTCAAAGCTGACCTCTTGTAAGCAGCTCAGAATGGCATCCTTGGGATATCCACGCCACCTCGCAGTGCAGGAGGTGTTCAGGTCTTCTCTGGTATCCCTTTGACCCAGTTCTAACTCCATCACACATGTCTTGCCTGGCCTTCTCTGATGAGCAGAAGTTAAATAATACATTTGACTTTGCAGGTATGTCATAAAGATTCATTATTTATAATTTATACTTCCTTGTATGTACTGCTGTGTGACGCCATTTATTATCTTTCAGTCCTCCATTCATGTTCAGAGGATAAATCAAATACAAACCCCCTATTTCAGACTACCCAGAGGAAAACTATCCAGCCCAAATCTCTAGAAACTGCTTTCAATTTTATCTACAATGATTTCTAGATAATAGACTTTTTCTCCTTAGTTTCAGAAGGGCTGGTAACATGCCACCTGAAGGAGCAGCACTACATCAGGAATCTTTATCAGGCATGGTTCTGCTGGCAAATTCCTTACAGCTTTACTGTGCTTGCAGCACCCATTAATGCATGACTGTCTTTCCCATTACCACTTCTACATAGCACAGAGTGAGGAAGAAAATAGCACCTGCCAGCAGACACCTGGGGTTTGCATCCAGGTGTGAGCAGCTGGGGCTCTTTCACGTGACTCGGGTTATGAGGAAGCAACATTTGGAGCATACGGATGAGGAGCAGTGTGGGAAGGTCTTGCCAAAACTGGCTCTGTCACTTCAGGGCTGAAGAGAAGATTTCATTCTCCAAGAGCTGCCAATCTGGTACTTTTCTGCTAGTGATAATATTTCCTAAGTTTAAAAATAAACTTAGCGAAGTATGTGCTACCTAACAATGTATGTCTCTTCAGTATCAGAAAAAAAAAAAAAAAAAGAAAAAAAAAAAGAAAAAAACTACTGAATATCAAGCACTCCAAACCCAAATCAGGTGTAGCCAAATTATAGCTTAATATGTTTCAGGTATTCCATTTAGAGCTTCTGATCTTTCAAGGAAATAGGTTTTCCCCACTGAGAAATGTATATGCAGTGAAATTAAAGCAACTTTAGCCCCATGTGAACCAAAAGTAGGTTGGGCATCTATTTTAAATAATCACCCAAGTGTTAATTTTTCATGATGGAAAGAAGACCTGGGAAGAAAGGAATATTCTCTTGTTCTAACCCATATGTTCACCTCAAAGCTACTGTCTTTGCTACTCAAACCTGGGGTGTAATACAGCATAAGACCCAACTTGCTGCTGTTTGCCATCTTTAGAGACAGGGCAGGGCACAAGGTGGCCTGGGGAGTCCTCTTTGAATATTTGGGGCACCAACCAAGTGCTATCTAGCACAAGAGGAAAACAAGATGCCAGGGTGAAGGGGGGAAAACCCAGCATGTGTACAAGCCTTGAAGCTCAGACCCTTCTTCCACCTGAAGTCCATCCTCGCTCTCCCCTTCCTCACTTGGGAGGCAGATCCTGAGGGAACGGTGGCATCCCAGGTGGCCACAGGGGCAGGGAGCTGTGTCTCAGCTGGTGTGGAACTTCTCCTGCCACTCCACACTGGCCCTTCATGAAAAGAGGAAAAAATAAATCCACAGGCAAAGAAGGAAGGCAAGTGCTGCTAAGTGGCTCATTGGTTTCTATGGCAACTGGCTCCGCTCTACTCCAGCTGCTTACCCCACAGTCCCTCTGTCACCCTATTTTTATCTGAGGAATCAAAGTAAAAGGAAAAGTGGTGGAGGTTTGGGGAGGAGAGAGTTTGGAAACGTTCTTGGGTTTTGCAGAGAGAAGGTTAATACGCATGCAGCCGTGTCTTGCTTTTAATCACAAGTTAAATCCTCTGTGTGGAGGCTTCCTATGGGATTCCTCAGACTCCATGCAATGTCAGATCCCACATTTGCCACCATCATGAAGCAGCATGCAAGAAAGGCAGCCCAGTCATGCCCTCCTAAGAATGAGAAGCAGCTAGGCTGTGAATTTGACCTAGGCATTGACACCAAAAAGCACAAGAGGAATCTTCTACTAGGGGAAAAACTCCCCTCCCACAACCCAACACAACGAAGTGATGGAAGTCAAGACACCAATATTTTAATAGCTCTTTGGTCTGAAAAGTCATTTCCTTTTTATTAAATCAATGTTGAATCTGTCCATGATCCCTCTGTCCTGCATGACGCCAGAAAATCCTCACAATAAATGCAACATGTTTTGCTCAAATATCTCATTAAGGGAAGAGCCAGAACCACATTTACCTGGGCTGTGCCAAGAGTAAGCTTTAGTTCATGGATTTTGGTGTTGGAGACTTTGTTGTTGAGCTTCAATACATCTGCTGGTAAATCTAGAAGATATTGTAGCTTGCAGTTTCAATAAGGACAGGAGTGTGTGTTAACTAAAGCATGGAGCCCTTGCCCTCTTCTGATTGACTCCAGAATCACCAGATCAAAGAATACGCTGAGTTGGAAGGGGCCCACAAGGATCATCAAGTCCCACTCCTGGCCCTGCACAGCACCATCCCCAGGAATCACACCCTGTGCCTGAGGGCATTGCCCAAAACTTCTTGAGCTCTGCCAGGCTGGTGCTGTGACCACTGCCCTGGGGAGCTGTTCCAGTGCCCAAACACCCTCTGGGTGAAAAATCATTTCCTGATATCCAACCTAAACCTCCCCTGACACAACCTCAGGCCTAGGTTCCCTTGGGTCCTGCCAGTGGTCACTACCTGCCTTTCTGAAATAAATGTGCCCAAACACTGTGAGATACAACTATTTTGGCAGATATTTCTAGCTTCACTCCCCTCCTTCTCCCTAGAAATTCCAGAAGTTTTATAACAAAATGTTGCAACTATCCTCCAAACAATGATGCTTAAATTCCAAAGAAGGCAGATTGACGCCATAAACATCTATATTCACTTTTTCCATTTCAACTGCCATGACATTTGATGCTCACATCCACGCTGTTCCTGCTAACAGCACTGTGGAAGTCTACCTTTGCACCACACATTTTCACTGGCTGCCACAAGAAGGGATATTGATCTGTGTATCTCTGCTCACACAGCAAGGCTTTCCATTTTGGAGCTGTGATATTGTTGTACTAAGGGGACAAGGAAAAGATCAATGATTCTAACAATGATCACTTTTAAAAGGAAGAGCATTGGTAAAATGACTTACTAGTCCAAGTATCGCATTTGCAGTCTCTGCAATAAGTTCTGTATCCTGGCAGGCATTAACTCCATTGCTTTTGATAAAAGCAGCATATTGGGAGAGAATCACCCACTTTAGAAATGTTACTGACTATAGCATGTGATGGTATATACTTTATGTAGAGGAGGTTGCAGCCTTACAAAACTGTGTAAGAAGTGCCAGGGCCCTAGGAAGGCTGGGGGCTCCACAGGGATATCCCTACAGCCCTGCTAAGAAGCATCTGGGAGGCACCAGGGGCGACCCCATCCCATGGCATCAGGTACCTCTGTGGAGCGGCAGGGCAGAGCTGTGGGGAGCTGGAGATCATCCCTGCTGCAGCCTTGCTGGACAGAGGCTGATGGCTCTGAGGGCCTGAGACCTGGGCAGAGTGGAAGAAGCCCTGAGAAATGCTGGGCAAGGACAGTCAGGGTTGTTGGTGTCCCCTTGAGAGGCCTTGAGAAGAAGTTGTACAAGGTATCTCAAGAAACATTTCAAACATTTTAGTTCCTAGGAGTTTGGAAGCTGGCTTACTCCATAAAGCTATGGGAATTTTTTACTTCCATCTGTGGCCCCCAGAACATACAGTGGCAACACACCTCATGGTTTATTCACCACTGTGTGAAGCAGCCAATTGGCAATTGCATTTGCCAATTTTTCTCCAAATGGCCCTCTGTTAGTTTCTGGAAAGGCAGGAAGAAAAGGTGCTCCCAACGAGACCTCTTCTGATACACATTACTTCAAACATTGTGATCAAGTCCCTTCTGAATGTATTTAATTTCTTGAAGACCTACCAAGCTCATCCTCCCAGGGAACCTTGTAAGATGCATTATCAAAATCTTCTCTGGCACAAAACAACACATTCACCCTATAACCCTCCTGCACCTCTGCACAGTCTGGGGGACTGTCAGGATGAAAACACACACAAGAAAGCAGAGAGGACTCAGGACTACAAATCTTTGTTTGACAGCCTTGGAAAATGAGAGGCCCCTGAGAACAAGACAAGGACAGAAAGAAACATACAGAAGACTGAAGCACACAATCAGGACTCTCCTGCCAGGACATTTGCTGAAGGTGGCCTCTGGGCAGCCCAAAAGAGATGCTGATCCATCCAAAGGAGAAGAGATCCTTTGCAGGGCACTGAAGGCAGAAGCAGAGGTGACCGGAAGGGAAGCAGCAAGGCATGCTTACAAAACCTTCAGTTCACAGGATGGACAGCAGCCTCTGCTGGGTGGGGATGGACAACCTCACGTGCTGAGCAATAAATGAAAGGGTGAGTGACTCCTTTTAAAAGGGGTAGTCAAGGGCAGAAGTGAAAATAATCAAATGTGCATCTGCACTTACCTCTGCAGGTTTGGTAGAGAGGTGGAAGCTCTTTGACTGCCAGACAAGTGGCTTTACTGAGGAACAGTGTCCCATTTGCAAAATTGGAGGCTATGATTCCTAACCTTCTTTGCAGAGCATTTTCATAACTATAGATAGAAATAACCAGCCCTGGGTGGTGATTCTGATCATCATTTATTCTGCTTTCTGACAAGAGGAGTGTACAAGCACTTTGAGATGAAATGTGTCTGCACATTTAATATTAATTTATGGAAAGTACTCATGTGCAGTCTTGACATTTGTTTTCCACATATAATAGCAACAGGAAACTCAAGCCTTTGAATGTTTATAAGAAATGAGCACACATGCAAACAATGCTGACAAAAGATGATTTTTCTTTACTATCTGAATATTTTCACTTCTTTTGCATTTCTCATTTGTCCTTATTCAGCACATTTTAACCTGCAAATGTTATCCTCAAAGGTCATAGGAAACTCAGATTGTCAAATAAAGCTGAGGCACTGTAAAGATTGTACTTGGTAACACAGACTGAAACTGATAGAGATATGTGTAGAGAAATCTTACAGAGGTCTGACCATAGTGTTAAGTCTGACAAAAGAACCTCCACTCATCAAGGGAGACCCTTAGCCCTATCCACCACAAACTAGAAGACCCAAGTTAAAAAGGAAAAGCCATATTAATTATCAAACATGAATTGGCTCCGTGGAATAGTCTCTCCTATCTGTATTTCCAGATAGTCCATGGCAGCAGGGTAACAAAAAATACTTTAGTCTGGCTGACACAGCCTAAAACTCAGTACTGACTCCTTCACTGAACTGCCAGGACTGTCCACAAAAACATGTAGAGCAGCTGCAAATCTTATTTGCTCTGCAGAGCCCTTGGATAAATCCCTCCTTAGAGTAGTCCTCAGGATGACTGAGCTACAAAGCTGGTGGGTGCCAGTGACCACTCCAAAACCTGCTGTCTCACTAATGATCTCAAATCCCTTATCCTCCAGGGAAGCAAGATACATCAAAAATAGAGAGAGAGGAGACTCTCTCCTGAAGAGGGAAATAAGCTTTTCTGAGTGTCCCATCCAGCAGTTCAGGGGAGTACTAAAGGGAAGAAAGGTGAAAATCAGACAAACAGCTTTTGTTCCTTTTTTGTAAGAACTGCTAAGCTATTTTGCATTAAAGAGATGTTCCTTTGTTAAGGGTAACTCCATAGCTATCAGATCTCTTTTAGCAATGTCATACATGGATGTTTATCATCTGCTGTGCTAGACTTTGTCCAAGCTCAGTCTCCTTGATATCAAGCAAGAGTGACTTGTAGGTCCTAGTCCAGGTGTTGTGCGCTTTGTGTGGCTTTGCATTCCGGGCACAGAAACAGTGGAACTGAATCTTGAGGCTCTTTGTTGTGGGATCTTAGTCTCTCAGAACTGGGGTGCAGGGTGAACAAGACTCCCCCTGGGGGGCTCGGGAGTCTTAGAATGCTGCCAGAAATGTCTGGTGGCTAGACTTTGATCTCACATGGGAGATGACATTAGTATGAGGACGGGAGGATTTCACTGGGGTGAATGGTGAAGAGACAAGTTAATTGGAGTGTGAGATACAAGGTTTAAGATCTTTGTACAGGGGGGTCTAGAGAGGCAAGATGGAGGGATTGGGGCGTGCCCTTTTCTTTCTTCTTCTTCTTCTAAGCCTCTATCTTCTGTGGTGGAGTTGGCACTCTGGGATTGGACCTTACTAGGGGAACACTGGTTAATAAGGGAAGAAGGTATTGGAGAAAAATGATAAATATTGTATACGTAACTCTGGGCATAAAGATAGGTGACCGCCCCAGGGGCTTTCAGTGTGTGCCCATGGCTGACTGCTGAGCAGAACTTTGTTAGGCCAAGAGAAAATCTTTTAGATAAGCAATTAATAAACACCAAGACCAAGAACAAATCTGAAGCTTCCTCTCGTCCTTTCGACCCCGGGGGCCCAAGGCCATCTTTGGGCTTTTTCCCAGACCATCTAAACAGCACCAAAATCCAACACTTTGTTTTCTCATCAGTTGTTTTAATGAAGCAGAATAATTCCATTACTCTATACAGAGGGAGCAGGCAGTCTGTCTTGTCCTTCTAAGGTCTGTTTGCTGGTTCATAATTTGCAGTGGTGATCGTGAAAAAGCTGGCATAGTTTACAACCAGGCACTCTTCAGAAAGGAGATATATCACTGAGAATTACTTGCTTATCAGGTCACTCTCCCCATCATCCAGTGCAAAAGGCCTGCAAGGTAATTTTCATTCCACCTGGTGTCCTAAATCCATGTCACTCTGACGTTTGCAGTAAAGGAGTTCATTCATTTTATTTGCAGCCTTAAAACTCCAGCCACACCTTGGTACCCAGCGACCCTGCTTGCCTTGGCTGCAAGGAGATGACAGGCGCATGTCAGGATCTTGGCCAGCAAAAGAAGCAGCAATAGAATGAAAAAGGGAGGAGGATGCTGTGCTACACAAGACATCTGGTATGCAGGTTACTAGAAACATCCTGCAAGAGAAGCAGACTTCCAGGTATTTTTTCAGAGACTGGCAGTTTCACAGGATGATGATGATGTGACTACTTCCAGCATCTGCACCAGGAAACAGCTCACAAGGTGCTTACACTGAAAAGCAGTAAACAGCTGGCTGGAAGTTTGAATTGCACAGCAGCAGTGGTCCACAGGAGAGATCCAAACACCAAGCACAAGCATGCACTGGCAGCATTTGAAACACATGAGCAACTGTGGCTCACCCCTTAATGCAGGCTCTCAACTGGATCAGTGAATACTCAGTTCACACAAGTGATGGAATAACACACATCCTGACCAATTTGGCAGACACTAGACTTCTTTAAGGACATTGATGCACCCTGATCTGTTTTTCCTGCCCCATGCCACACAGGCACATCCTTTGTTCTTTACAGTCTGTGTTAGTGGATCATGAAAGGTTTTTCTCTCTGTGTACTGCTTTGAGACACCTTTGCAGCAAATTACATGGCATCATTCAGCAAGAGGCAACGGTCACACATCCAGCTGTGAAGTGGGCCAATAACATCATACTGGGTGGTTCCTAAAACCAGCTGCAATAATGGGGATAATGTAAGGGATGACATAATGGCAATCTGACGATTTAGTGTTGCTATGCAACTTGAGTTGGGAACAGACTTTTGCAGTTGCTTCTTAGTTGTCCATTGAATGCTCACTGACAGTGTCTGGCAACATTCCCCACTCATCACTTTACCTAAAGCAGCAAGAATTCATGTGCAGCTTTTGTGCCAAGGTGCCCCCTTCAAGCCACTAGTGTAAGCAAATTGAGATGCAGACACTTGCAATGCTTTTTCCAACCTGAATGAGATTCCTGTTGTGCTACACACTCACATAAACGGCTACATAGCTTCCCACACATTTCTCTTTCCTCTGATTCATTGCAGATCTTTCCCTTTTCCCTCCTTTCTCACCTTAAGGTCCTCATGAAAATGACCTTCTTGTCAAAGAAGAGCACTGTCTTTGGAAGCTTTTCCCTGGCCATGTCACAGCTATTATCACACCAGTTCACACAGTTTTATAACTTTGTACATGTGATTCCTTCAGACCTTTTTATCTTTCTCCCAACTGTTTTCTCAGATTCATACAAAGTGGGAATAGATACAGTACTTGCTCCATCTTGTTTTATTCATCTGCCCTGAAAGTGCCTTGACCTGTCTTGAAACTGACCAGTTCTAAAACCCCCAAGCAATGATGCCTTCAGCCCTTTCCATGGGACTCTGAAAGACTCAGTGGTTAAGGAAGCTGACCTGCTCATCTCCCATGCTGAAACCTGACTGCTCCTAGTGACATCTCCTTGTGCCACCCTCAAAAACCTGCCCTTGCATCCTGGTATCACCAGTACGCTAAGCTGATGGCTATTCTGCATCATGAGTAATTCATTCCCTATGATCCTTTGTTATCACTTCCCAGACCTCTGTCAATTTGTTGCTTTTCTGTGAATTCCTGTGCTTTCCACAATCTGTTTTGTGGTGTTGCTTGTGTGATGTTTAATAGCCGCAGCTCGGAGTTGGCTGCATTTCAGTGGTAGGAGGGGGAACACAGGGAACTGTGAACTGAAACTCTGTATAAAGTTGCTGGAGATGAGAACAAGTAAGGGAGTGTTTGCTATGCACGCTATCTCCAGAAAAACATCTTTGCAAATGTGTATCTGTGCAGGCATTGTGGAGATAGGGATTACGTTATGCAGAGGGGAAGGGGAGCTGACTGACAGTAGAGATTTGCAGTCCATATTGATGTTTCACAATTGTGCATCTGTCTGCAGAACAGCCATGAAGCTCTCGAAGCCGTTGCACTAAAAAAAAAGAAAAAATAAGGAAAGATAAATCAATAATTTCACTCACTCTTATCACAGCTTTATCACAGAGGGTGAGGGAGGAGTGTGTCATAACAGCTCATACTAGTGCGAAAATTTTAATCGAAACAGTCTTCAACCAGAATAAACCACTTTGATAAAATCAACATTTTCCAAAAAATTCTAAGTACAAATGAAAAATCCCTATGTAAAAGGAGCTGAAACAAAAATTTCAATATTGAAAAGTTTGCCTTAAGGAAAAAAACAATAGATTTTTTTTCAAATTAAAATACTGTTTTTTAAAGCAACCTTTTCTTAACATATTTTTCTGCTTGTGTTGTTTTTATCTTCCTCAGTTAATAATGACAGACCTTGATGTGTTCAATATCCTGCTATTAGCCTGGAATCAGGTTTCCAGGATATTAAAAACAATTGGTCCCTAACTAGTACCCAGAACATTTCTATTTCAGAGTGCAAAAATTTAAATTGTTCCATTCAGCACAGACTAATAAAGCTGCTATTGCTTTTGATAGCAAACTCATTACTTCGTAGAAAAACCACTTGTTTTGAATATAAAATATCACCTGTACTAAATTATATAACAATATTTAATTATTATATTAATGGTATGTTATGTTACTGGTAGGATTGCATAACGTGGCCTCATATGAGACTTGACTTGGCATAACTTAACTCTCCATTTCAACTGATATGTGAAACGACACCAAAACTTCACTAATTTTTAAAATAAAATATCAGTTATTTTTCTAAAAGCATCTAATTGAAATGTTCATAATTTTTAGTTTCTAGGAATACACTGAAAACAGTATTTCTATCACTAAAATAACAAGATGCCTTGAAATCATAAACTTTGACATTTCTCTCAAATGAACATTTCAAGTTTCCTCTGGCTCTCACTTAACCTGTGATTCATTCTTTGTACTAGCTCTAAATCTCCCTATTTGGAATAGTTTTCAGATTGGCGGCCTTGTCAAAAGCAATCATCATAAATTCAGTATGCACTTTATCGTAGCTGGTTCTACCAGCATTTGTTGCAAGATAGAGCAGTTCATCGGTACTCACTTTCATTATTAATTCTTTTCTGTGCACTCACAGGGATCTCAAAATTATCCCCAGAACATATAAATGAGGATAAAAATAAATCAGGATAAATTACATCAGTCTTGCAACCCAACCACACCCAAGAACACAGAGGATTTCAAGGCTCCCACCACAGCCCTGCTCACAAGATCCTGTTGCAGGGAGGACCCGGCATGGGACTGACACTTCTCCTCCATTCCCCTGCTCACCCCACGGCGCGTCAGAAGAGCTTGGACTTCCCTTTCTAGCATGCCAAGGCAGGAAGAAAAGAAAAAGCTCTCCTTGCTGAAAGCCCAAGTCCTCTTCGTGCCGTCAGCAGCTGCAGTGGAACTGCAACCCAAGGCTTCCACCTAGTGTCTGTGTGCCGGCCAGCTCGGCACGGCGGCCGCCGCAAGGCCCGGGCGCCAGGGCTGCCCTGCGGCCCACAGCAAGAGCAAAGCCCTGGCTTATTTGTGAGGTGGGAATGTTTTCCTCACAATACAAAACCAAACCTCGGTTCATTATGGACCACCCAAGCTGTCACCTAGAACTAACCAGCTTCTAGTTTTCATGTGGAAAGTACGATTATGTGCTAGAATCCAAGGCTCTGCGTGGATGCAACAGAAAAGAGGAGGAGAAGCTTGTTGAATTACGTAGGACCATTCTCACATGCCCAAGGATATTTTCTTAACCTTTCTCTGGTGCTGACTTGCCTTCAGGGTAAGCCCACAAGAAAACTGAGTGACTTTCTAACATTTCAATTCTACTAATTAAGAGATACTTAAAAATTAGGCATGGCCTTTAGAATTGATATGTGATAGACAGGCACATTTCTTTTACTTGTGTTTGACTTCTTCCTCCACCTTCATTTCACATCAAGGCGATGGCTGTTCTGCATCATGAGTATCTCATTCCCTGTGATCCTTTTTTCCCCCATTTCCCAGACAACCTCTGCAGACTTGGTGGGACTTTAATCAGAACAAAGAATGAAGGACCTTATCAACAATTGGTTTTGTCTATCCCTTTCTCCATCCTATGAAAAGACAGTGTGTTTGCTGTTGGACTTTGATTTCCTTAAGGGCATCTAAAGCAGTACAATCTTGGTAGCTGTCAAAGCAGCACCCTTTGTGTATTGTCACCCTCGTACACTCATACAGTGACCTGATATGAAAGTGTCTTCTACCTTTTCTGATAAGTCCAGTTTTTAAAAATCTCTAGTGCAGGTGTTTCCAAGACCTTTCACAAAAGGTGAGAAGCATTTTTAAATGCTTCTCTTGATCTCTCTGCTTCAGCTTCCTTGGAGCAAATTTCCTTGTGCTTTGGTTTATATAAGCTAGAGGCTGTGTTCTCCCTCCAACACCTGCTATTAGTCATTTGGGCAAGTGGGTGTGTATATGTAGATCCATACATACACCCATTCACAAGAAAACTCTGTTAAGAGGAGCTCAGAGCTTACAACGGGGCCCCAGAGCATTTTAGAATACGTAGTCACACTTGGAAACTGGAGTCATTGAAAGCCAGAAAAACTCACCAAGCCATGAAACCTGATCCAGCTACCTCAGCATTCCAGTATCCCGCTGCTCTCGCCTTAAAAAGCCCATATTCCTTCAGCTTCCCAGCTGCCTACTCCTTTTATGATGTGCATGAAATTCAGGGTATGTTCTATGGGGTTAGAAGACCATTTTAGCTGAATCAGTCTGTGTGCAGTGTAAATGTAAACAGGAAAGGAGAAGCCGCTGACGGAAGAAATGGTTGGAGCTGATGCACACACGTTACCCCCTGGGGATGATGAAGGACTGTGCAACACAGACACAGCATTCTGCCACACAAGACCAGCAGACTGTCATGTGGGAGCTCCACCACAGTACTGGTAGGAGCTATAGGGTGAATACAGAGAGTATATTTCATTGACGTCACTCGCCAGCATTACTTAGAACAGGGCTAAGCACAATTGCAAAAAGAACTGCCTCCAAGCTATTCTATTTATATTCCTACCAGAGCTACCATTGGTACAGTCATCCTGCTGCTGAAATCCTGACCCTGTCGTTACCAGTGTAGCCACAGACCAGAGGACATCATTTTGGATCTTTTCAGAATTTGGCATGTCTTAATACCAGCAAAAGCAGCATTGGCAGGGGGTGGAGTGTGCTATTTGCACAGGACCTGCGTCAGGATTGGCATTCAGTGAATAGCAAGACATATGAAGGCATTTTATCCCAATATAGAGAATAACGCATCTTCCTCTGCGTTGCTGGTGGTAACTTTGGCAGTCCAAGGAACAATGGTAATTGCTTGTTACTGTGGAAACAAGACCTCCAGAAATAACACTAATGAGCCAGCAGGGTCGTGGGAGAAACACAAGCATACTGTCTCCTGCAAACATACATGATTTGGCTGCACAGAGGAGCTGGAGCTCTGGGGAAAGGAGCAATTTATTTGAATGCAACAGGCACCCAGCACAACCTCCATTCATCCCCCAAGCCAGTCTGAGCCTGCAAACAATTTAAGCTACTTGAAAAAATGTTCAGATAATTTTGGAAATCACCCTCCTCCCTGCCTTAAATTTTGGGGAAGGTGACTGGGAGATCCTCCCTCCTTTGGAGGGAGCCATTTTGTGCAAGACACCTGATAGGAAGATGTCTCCAAAAATCTCTCTATGAAAAACACATTCTTACAAATTTCCCTACCCAATTCTGCAGATGCAAGGATGTCAGTAATCTGGGAGATGGGTCTAGAAGCATCTGAATGGCAAGGTCCTTTCCTAGTAACAGTCTGTTTGTGATCCACCACCACCACTCCAACCTAAACAAGACAAAAGGAGGAGCGTGCACAGCAGAAGAGGGGAAAGAAAGTAGGAGACACCAAGAACCTCAGCATGTGCCTTTTTCCCCTTTCATGCTGTGTTGCTCTTGACAAAAAGAGGAAAAGACAGTGAAAAGGAAGGGAGATGGTGGATGGTAACCTCTGAACACAGGTATTTTTTGTGCTCCATATTCTTTTGCCTTGTAAAATCCCCAAAATGATGCTTTCTGCCCCCAGTCCCTACTGGGACAGGAGCATGGTGGATGGCTGCATATTAATTGTATGCTTAGCCTCATGTGCTAGATGCCAGGAAGTGGACCTAGTGCTCAAACTGCCCTGAAGGATTATTCCTTCTGCCTGCCAGTGGCTCCAGGGCTGTTAAACTTCATCATCCTACTAAAGGTGTCCTACTTCAGATTAGCAGATGGCCTCAAAGGAGCAAAGATAGGCACTGAAGCCAGAGGTAGCCTGGGCCAGACAACACTTTCAAACACATCCTGCCTTAACATGAAGGAATGTTTTTGATTGCTCCACCTTACAGGGGAAAGATAAGAGGATGTAAACATCAGTCACAGGGAGAAGAAAGGCATACTCAGATGACAGGGCCTTTTCTACTGGTGGCTCCTGTGGCAGAGCAGGATCTTCTCAAAAGGTAAATAAACAGGTAAGGTCACCACTTTGCTTTTTATTGCACTCCCTTGAATAATTTTTATTCACTGTTTTTTAATCTATACCAAGAGGCCTCAGATAAAATCAAGGCCCTCCTGCAGGGATGAGGAACATTCCTAACACCAGCTCTTGCCACACTGTATACCCACACAACAAGCAGAAGGAGAAGAAGAAAGAGGGTGTTGTCTACACACGAGGACCTAAGGCAGGAAGACATGGAACGACTCAGCCATGGTTATATCAAGAGTTAGTGGCAGTCAATGGTTCATTAATAGCAGTTTCAGTCTTTGTCCAGAGCTTTTACACAGCCTTTGTCCAGAGCTTTAATCATAAACTCCTCCATTTTCCGACAACCCAAAAATAGAACATGGGTAAGCAGTGCGAAGAAGTTTGACATATAAATGGGAAATAAAAGTCAGAAGTTAAATGATCAAGATGTTGACATGTCCTTCAAATATTATTGCATTGACACAATATTGTGGGAAAGGGGTCTCCACAGCTTTAATAATTTTAATTTCAGAAATTTTAATCACATTTGTGTGAAGGGGTTTTGACTCTGCAGAATAAACAAAAATAAACAAATTTTTTAAAAAAGTTTAAGGTCTGAAGTTGCTCTCAAGACATGTATGTCAAACAAAACAAAATAAAGCTGTGTGCATATTGAGGCCAGCAAATTAACAGTATGCTCCCCACTGCTGAGCTGCTGTGGCCCCGTTCAGGATTTCTGCTTTCCCCAGCAGCAGTGGGTGACACTGCAGGTATCAGAGCAGAGCATGGTCCAGCACACCTGGAGAGCCAAACCAGTTTGGGGCTGCAGTCAGAGAATGATGGAGCCAGTTGAATAAGGGAGGAAATTGCCCCAAACACTGCTCCTTTCAAAAAAATAAAAGAGTTTAAATCTATACAGCCTCTCTCTGATCTGGTTACATGAGCAGTGTCCAGTGTGTATGAACCTCACAGATGTTAAAGAAAGAGAGGAGAAATGAAACTCAGTTTGGGTTACCATTTTTGAGGTTGTAACTGCATATTTGCCTAGAGCATCCCACCCCTCCAAACACAGAAGGTTACCATGGTGACAAATTTCAGCTGTAGGTAAGGAAATGTTTCTGTATGAGAGCCATTTTGTAGAAATATAAAACCTAAAGATTAAACCCCATTGCACCATTTATAATCTTCGTTTCCACACATTCACAACTAAATGAGCTTTCTTGTCTCAAGAACAGTTAACCAAAATGCAAATAAAGCTGCTTTGTTTTAATTCATGTGTTCTGCTAATGGAGCTCATCTCCGTACAGTAAAATAACACTCTCAAATTCAGCAAAAAATGTAGGTATTCATTTCTTCCAAATTGTGTCTAAGGGAGTTATTAATACTTTTGATTCTCAGAAGACAGATCTATTCCATTGCTTGACTGTGAATTACAGGAAAATTGCCTTAAATCATGCTTGGATCCAATTCATAGCACCTTAAGCACAGCAAGTCCCCAGTGCAGCCTGCATCACGCAGGCACGGCAGGGAGCCAAGCGCAGCTCGCATTGTAGATTTCGTCCCAGTCACTTAGGAGATGGTTACAGCCCAATGATCACATGTTCAACCAGGCCTAAATCATAGATCAGCTTATGAAAGCCATCACAGTAAGCTCCCTCTCCTCCCATCCTAGGATTCCTAAGTAACTGGCGTGTTCTAAGATGTCATTTCACCAGTCGTCCCAGCCTGAGCAGTTCTGCTCCTGCTGCTTTAATTTGTCTGAGTCTTAGCACAGACAAAGGGAGGCACACATTCTTGGACCACCATCACCTGGGAGCCAGCAGCAGAGTGCCAGCTGCTAGAACCTCCTGTAAGATTACTGACCTTAACACTGCTAAAGCTTTGTGGCATTCAATGATGCCTTTCTCTGCAAACTCTTCCTTGCCCCTTTTGTCTCACACAGACACCAACATGCCTGGGGCTGTAAAACCATCCCTCATAGCCAGAGCACAGCTAAGTGACGCTCTGGCTTTAGTAGAGTCAAATGAGCAGCAAGACAATTGTGGGATAAACCCCTGCCTTAAACAATGTATCCTTTTCATGAAAATTGGGAGGAAAAAAGGGCTGGAGAACTACTGAGCATGGGTCCCTGACATGTCTGGCAATGCCATTCCACCTCCTTTGTCTTCACTGCAGGAATGAAGGCTCAATCCTTCCTTCTCCCCGTGAGCCCATGCAGGCATGTACTGCTTGACCATCCTGTTAGCATACACAGCCACATCACAAGCATTGCAGAGAATTGCAGGTATTCTCCTTTTGCCTCAAATCCTTTCAAAATACCTACTCTCTGAAATTTCAACACCCTGCTTTATTTAGTCTTCAAATTGCCTTTCAGTCATCACCAAAATGTATTGATTACAATTCATTTACTGTGTAAGGATTTACAGTGAACTATGCCTCAGTGAATTGTGCCAGATTAATTGTGCACTCAGCTCAAATACAAAAGCAAAGTTCAGCCCTCACCCAGCTAAGGGGAGGGCTCTCTTGGTGATTCATGATGTCCTCTAGCCAGGGGAGCAGAAGAGGGAGCAATCACTAACCAGTAAAGCCAGCAGCAGCTCTGAGTTTTTATCACACAGCAGCAAATGGGCCTTTGTGGCTTGCAACAGGGTGAAGATCCTTGCTGCAAACCCTTCTTCCATAAACTGTTTGTACTGGAGAGTCCAAGTTAAGAAAAGATTGGTCTGGTCAGAGTTCAGATGGGCACAGGACTGTGTAACCAGTCATTTCATCCACTTCAGCAGGACCAGCTATTTAAACCTGAATACTGGTTTTGCATGACCTGGTTTTGGTAGCAGGGGGCTAGAGGGTGGATTCCATGAGAAGCTGCCAGAAGCTCCTTCTGTGTCGAGCAAAGCCAATCCCTGACAGCTCTAAAGATAGCACATGCTGGTCAAGGCTGGGCCAATTATGGTGGTAAAGCCTCTGTGATAACGCATTTAAGAACAAAGATAAACAGAAAGTGGTTGCGTAATTTTTAAAAAAGTGATTGGACCACTCAAACCACAAAAAGTGGTTGGAGTGAGAACATGTGAGAAGAAAACTCTGCAGACACCAAAGCCAGTGAAGGAGGGGAAAGGTGCTCCTGGCACCAAAGCCAGAATTCCTCAGCAGGCCATGGTGAAGACGTGGTGAGGCAGCTGTGCCCCTGCAGCCCACAGAGATCCATGGGAAGGCAGAGATCCACCTGCAGCCCGTGGAGAAGCCTTACAGTAGAGCAAGTGGATGGCTGAGAGGTGGCTGTGAGCCCATGGGACACTCATGGAGAGAGGGGCCCTCCTCTCAGGGTGGAGCAGCCTTTCTGTGAAGGACTGCACCCCGTGGAAGAGTGACCCACGCTGCAGTGCTTTGAGGAGAACAGTTGCTTTTGAGCTGGACTCGTGTTGCAGCAGTTTGCAGGGAGCTGTTGATCGTGAGATGGACTCATATCAGAGAAGTTCATGGAGAACTGTCTTCCATGGGAGGGACCCCACAGTGCAGCAGGGGAAGAACTCCTCTCCCTGAGCAGCAGGAGAAGCCACAGGTGATCAACTGACCATAACCCTCATTCCCTGTCTCCTTGCACCACTGGAGTAGAAGGTAGAGCTGGGAAGGAGGGAGGGGTGGGAGAAAGGTGTCTTTAAGGCCTTTTTTTACTTCTCATTCCCCTGCTCTGATTTTGGTAGTAAAAAATTCACTTCATATCTCTAAGTTGAGCCTGTTTTGTCTGTGCTGATACTTGATGAGTGATCTCTCCTAGTCCTTATCTCAACCCATGAACCCTTTGTTATATTTTCTCTCCTCTGTGCAGCTGCAGAGGGAGGGGGTGAGCCACTTCCATGGGTGCCCAGCATCTGGCCATCATCAGCCCATGACAACCTGCCACTGCCTGCCACCTCAGACAGGACCAGCACCGGCCATGCTCAGCTCAGCCACCACCTATCTCACCGTCCTTCCAGGGCCAAGCCCCAAGGTCTCTCTCCTGCACAAATACCTGCCCCACCTCCAGAACTGGTGAGTATTACCCGGGCAGCCCAAGACAGAAATTCTCCATGGGAAAATCACTTGAGAGAAGGAGGGACATTCTCATGGGAATTCAATTTTTTCTGGAGCTGGCAGCAGTTGTCTTCTTTCCGGATGAAGTAGAAACTCAAGGTTCTTCCTGCTAATAGTCATTAAATAACTTTTCTTTTTTTTTTCCTAGCACCATTTCAGTGTTTTGATCAAGTTCCAGCTTGGTTTAATTACATACTTTCTATCTGAATTCCTGCCCAAGCTTCATTTAGAGAAATTATTCATTTCCTATCTTCAACATTATTATTATTATTGTGCTTATTTGCACGATGTGCTTAGCATTCATTGTACACATCTTCAGTGCTCTGATGGGCTCATCAGAGTGGTGCCGGTGGGCTGGAACAGAAGAACACTTCTCATCCACCACCCTGAAAAATCAGCCCTCCTTCCCATCACATATAGGCAATTTTGCATTGCTGCACATTAGGGAATGCTCACACTCACATCTGGTGTATGACAAAATTATTACCAGTTCCTCCTGAGAACATGCCTGAATGCTGAACAGTAACATTATTTAGAAACAAAATCCGTATCTGAGTGCAAGTAACAGGTAAAAGGGAAAATGTTCATTTCAGACTATAAATTTTTCCAGGATACAGATTCCCAACTGTGAAGACAAGGAAAAGTTGGGTAGAAATGGCAAAAAACACATACCCAGGAACATTTTTTCTCTTTCCTTGCAAGTATTAATGATTTCAACAGTCTTCAACTCACATGACAAACTTATGCAAACCTCATGCACCACATGGTTTTCTGTCCCTTAGTAATGGATGTGAACAGAGAACTTCCATTTCTTTGTCATGTCAAAAGCAATATTTTTCTTACCACAGTGATTTATTTTCTACCCAACTGTTTTTAACTGCTTTTAGACTTCACTAAATATCTCCATATCTCTCCTGTAGCTTTCCAAGTTTTACCACACAGGGTCAGAGAAAAGCACTTTTTCCTTCTTTCCATCTCAGCCAAGGGACCTAGTTTGAGAACTCCTGGAGACTGGCAGAGAGACCAACACAAAAGCCATTTTGCTGGTTCACTGACAGAAGGGCAGTACAGACAGTACAGACAGAATGGAGGAGCACATAACCCCACACATGCTCAGGAGCAGTTGTGATCATTCCCCATACATGAGGTCAGGCAAGTATTAGTTAAAATTATAATGAATATAAAATGGATGATCCTTAGATCTGCATTGTATTGCACTTTTGCTGGGCATTAATATCCCCAGGACAAGAGCAAGCCTTGCATAAATGTCAGAAATGGAGCAAACACCCAGTCAGCCTATCTTAATAAATAAACTGCACTCCAGCTCCTGGCATTTGCTTGCTTTCTGGTGTGGATTAGGATCTGATTCCAAACATAGGGCATCAAAATCAAAGCATTAGCAGCAGCTGGACAGGGACGAGACAGCTCCATGTGGATTTAATCATGGATAGATGCAGAGTAGTGATGGAGCAGAAGATGACATATCACTATGCAGTTGACATAGCACTTCCTAATGCTGAAATAAAACCCAAAACAGTTTCAGTGGCTCAGCCTCAGTCTAGATGGCAAACAAATTTCAGTGAGAGGACACCTGATCTTCTGCTTGCCGTGCACACTCCTTCCTGCACCACACATTACTGCAATCTCTCTTCAGAAAGCAAAAAGCCCCTCTGAGGCAGGAAGTTTCAGTGTCTGTAATATCAAGCCACGTTACTAGCACCTTTCCAGCCTTGCCTTGGGTTAGACACGTTTATTCTACAGAAAACTGGAAGTGATTTAAGACATTAGCATTCCTTAGATGCATGTCACCCCCAATCTCCTCACACCTATCAGTGTATCAGGATCCTCACTCCCACTGCCAGGAGGACAAAAGGTGCAAGCATTCCTCACCTACTGTTCTTCAAAGCCGGTTATCTGAGCTCAAGGTGCTGGGGGATAACGATCTGACAATACTGTAGTATCCAACTGCAGCAGCTCAGCTGGGGAGACTGAAATCTCTAGCATTGATGGAAATTAAGCAGCTGGGGATGAGAGCTTCTTAAACTACCTTACCTAGAAACAAAAAAGCCTGTCCACATCCTCAGACATCTTGCACATTCTCTAAACCCACTTCTACTCAAGATGTAACATGTACATGTCTCACCCTGGCACTCAAATTCAGGCTCCTCACAGCACACAGGTGTGAATCTCCCCAGTTACACAATCTGGGTAGCCACGCTAGCAAAACTCTTGCGGGATTTGATGAGTATTAACTAGTATTGCCCAGGCTGTAATCAACTAACTACCCTAGAATCTGGGATTTGATACAACTTCACGTACTTGCAAGCAGACAACAAATATTCCAACACTACACAGCAAATAAACAGAATCAAAAAAGTATTGCTTTCATTTGTTACTGGTAGTGGTTTGATCTTGTCATTTTAAAGGCAATCACATTTTTGGAGAGGAGGCTTGGCACACCATTTCTTTATGTTTAGGTTGACAGCATTGTTTCCAATCAGCAAACATTCTGCCATACTAAATACATACATGTTCAGGGACCAACTTACTACAGGTATGATTATGCAACATATTTCTGGTATCACAAGCTCATACTGGCCCATAATACATGTGAAAAAAGCCAATCACTTGGTTTTAAAATTTTAAAAATTTAATAGTAATAAAATTGTTATAAAAATAGTAATATAATTAGAAAATAAAAAATTTGGACAATTGGGATTTGGACAATACGAGACAACAAAAACAAAGAGTTACAGACAGTCTGGATACCTCTTCCTGGGCAAAATAAGCCCCAAAATGGGGGCTTGTTAACATGTTAACAGAGGATTAACCCTTAAAAGCAATAGCCTGTTGCATATTCATACATCTTATACATGATGCATAAATTCCATTCAAACAAAGGATTCTGTCTGGGATTTGTGTGATACATGTGACTGCTAAAATGACTGGGGAGACAAAATGCAGATGAAGGGACAAGGTTTGGTGGTCAGCAAAGAAGATGAGCTGGCAGATCTAGAACAGGATGGAAAATTACAAGACAGAGCTGTAATACAGTTGCTTTTTACAAAGAGAATAGCTAATGGGAAGAGGAGACAGCTAAAATGCTGCTACAAAGAGGTCACCACCAGTTCACACAAGCTTGTTGCAAACACGTCATGCCCTTCCTCAGTATAAAAGCAGCTGTGAGACTGGAAGTCTACAGTGCAACCAGGTGAAAAAGACAAAAGAGGTTTGGTTGGTAAATTCTGCAGAGATAGCCACAAAGATCAGCTGAGGAGTTAGATGGGAGCTTCCATAAGTACCACACTAAAGTAAAAGAAAATAAGAGAGAAGACCTAGGAGCTACTGTTTGAAAGCAGCAGCAATGAGAAAAGGAACAAAAAGCTACTAGGAATCCCTCCAGAGCTCCCTAGAAAGCTTATCATTTTATTGCACCACAAGATTTCATGAAATCACCAGAGCCTTGACTCTACTTGCTGTTATCTCACACATAGTCAAACCTTTTGTTTACTCTCCTCACTCTCAAACAAACCAGTCAAAGAAAATGTGTTTCATTTCTGAAGAGCCCTCAATCAATGCCAGCATGACCCTGTTTCCAGAGCATGGTGACGCAGAAGCCACATGGCCACTGGGACCTGCTGAGTAAGGAGCTCTACCACACACATCAGCACAGAGCCAGGCACTCTGTAGGACCACAGGAGGACACAGGATGCTCCTGTGCAGCAGAGCTCAGGACAGCAGCATGCCCAGGGCCACAGCACGTGCATTCAGAGAATCAGGGGAGACAGGGAAGGGCCCCTACTTCAGCCTGCACAAATGCAAATGTTAGCCATGGCCTCAGCAGTATTACCCTACCACCCATGCCAGTCTGTGAAAACTCCACCTCCTCTTCTCCAAATGGAATTGGCCCACTTCTCACCGCCCCAGCAAGCTTCAGCTCCCAAAAAGCTTTGTTTTTCAGGTGTCCTTATAAACACACACCATCCCTGCTCCACTGCAGCTTCTCCCAATCCAAAAATAATGTGTGTAGCAGCAGGGTTTCATTTGGGGAAGAACAGAAAAGCAATTTCAAACCAAACATGTCTTTAAAACACTTCTCAGATCTGACTGTCAGGCCTCTGGCAACCAGGACAGTCGTCTAGAGCTTGTTATTAGGCCATAAATTATCTAGCCAAGAGCACCACAGAAAGAGTCAAAGAAAAACACTAATAAAAAAACCAATGTGAAAATAAACCAATACAGTTGTCTTCCGCTATCACTAAAATGCCCAAGTAGCAAAGTTACAGAATAACATTACAGTGAGGTTTTCTAAGGAGCTTGACGTTAAACTGTATTATAAATCCAAGTATTTCTGAACCATCAGTTCTCTTCCAATTCAGACCAGTATTCTATAACACATAGCTTCTCAGCAGTACTGCAAATCTCAGACCAGTTCTCAAAAAAACCCCCAAAGTGTTCTCATTGGAAATGCACCACCTTATATTGTAAAAATTAGAGAAAAATCAGAAAATATGTAAATTAAACTCGCATTTGTTTACCACTTATTTTGGTGTTTTAAAAGGATTTAAACAAGAATTTGTGGAAATAGCTAGACAGGCATAATTATCTTTACCTACCAAGTGCATTTGCCAAGACAGAGACTATAATCATACCAGCTCTCCAGGATGGAGTATATTTAGAAACAAGTTCATTTTCATCTGGCAGCAGAGCTTGGATCTGTTGAGAAATGCTATCTTCCATTCAAGTTAATATCTAACCATATTAATTTTTATGACAGATCAAAACATAACTCAGCTATTTTTTAAAACACATAAAATTTCAGAAGTTTTCTACAGAATTATTCTATCTCAATAATTTAAAAGTTACACCTTCAGATTTCAGTGGGTTTCATATATTCTAGCTTAAAGACAACTGTCATTTTAACCTAAAATCTTAAACTTGCATCTTTTAAAACACTGATAAACTGCAGTGGAAAACACAAACAAAAAACAAAAACAAACAAACAAACAAAAACAAAACAAAACAAAAAAAAAAAAGCAAACACCAAAACCAGACTGGCCTTTTTGCTAAGCTGTGGAAAAATACAAGACTATTGCAATTCACACTTTCCCAATAATTTTTCAGGTATGGAAACTGGTATCTTTCCGGACAAAGAAAGTGAAAAAAAAGAAGAAGAAAAAAGAAACAAAATTATTATAATATCCACACAGAATTATCATTTGGAATCAACATTTTGGATGGCCCACTGGAAACCAAGATAAGCCCCTATTTCATAAAAATGTCAAAGCAGCCATTGCTTAGTGAAAGAAAGTGGGGTTTCAACTTGTGTGAGCACAGAAAAAGACTGTCATCTCTACTCCCAATCTACTCCCATCATGGCTTCCAGTAATAAAAGAAACCTCTAAGGAGTTCAGGCAGCATACAGTACTGCTGGATAGAGCTGTTGTTTTGATTTATTTGTCGATTTAAATTTCTCTGTTTCTCCATGTTTGTATTTAATTTGAATGACAGCAGTTCAAAACAACCTCAAAGTTAGTAGAACCCATTCAATGAAGTTTTAAAAAAATATAAAAGACTGAAAACAGCCTTGTTTGAAGTAAATGAAGCTGTGTGTTTAAGGAGTTTATTTCTATAAAAACTGAGAGGTTTTAGGAGAAAAAAAAATATGTTGATGTCATTTGTCGCCTCCAGGGTCTGGAGGGAGGGGTTTTGCGTTTGCCTTTAAGGATCTAACCGTTTGTCCATGCATTTTCAGGGCTGGCAATACCACAGAAGCGCAAGAGATGGCAGCATTGGTAAAGCATCGCACGGCTCAGCCTCTCCCTTCCCGGGGCCGAGCCAGACCCCTTCAAGGCATTGTTCCATTACTGCTTAACTCCCGCATCAAAAATGTTCTGATGAAGCGTTCCCTGAATTGCTGGCTATTTGCAGATCTTGTTTGTGTGTGCTACAAATGTAGACTGTTTAAAAAAAAGGGGAGTATTGGAAAAGAGAATGTTACTACTCTTCTTACCAGAACACAGGCCAGTTTTCAAAGGCTAGAACTGCCAGTCACACACTCCTGCTCCATGTAGAAAAAAGATTGTCATTCCTCATGGTAGGCACCCAATATTCCAATCAGAACTCTATGAATTCTGACTTGCTGAAAAAGCATAAATTAAAAGGCAGTCCTTGCAAAAGAAACTTACAATGTAGATCAGGACACACAAAATGAAAACTAACTAAATCACTGAGAATGAGAGCAGAAGGATTGCAAATACAGAAAAACTATTCTACATAGGATAGTCCACCCTCACATAAATTTTGTAAAATAACCCTGCACTTAACAAATTGAAGTGTTTGGAATCATAAACTAACTAGAGGACATTTTTTTTTCAAATATCACGTGGTTATCTCTGGCAAAGAGATTGCTGGGTTCCTGCATTGTTTCTTGAGAATCCGAAATCCTAACTGCTCGTAACGCGTGACTGTATTTCTCCATGTAAGACACAAACACTCTTAATAACAAAGCACCCAGTGATGGGTTCATTTCCAATTGCTATGACATCATTCTAATTTCCTAATGGTATTCTCAACACCTGAGAGTACTTATTGCTGTAATTATAAAAAAATATCCCAAGAGTGCATAGTATACAGACCTGACTTTTCCTGATCAAAGGCATTAAAGCGGTTTTAACACAAAAACTTGATAACCCATAACCCACCACATTGGATTAACTGCAGAACAACAAAGGGGCCACAGACTACTCTTCTTCCATATTTCTGTTCTGCTGGAAGCACACCACAAACCTTTTAAATAGTGAAAAGACTTTTGGAGTGACCACACTGCCAAAATACCATAGGGCCTTTTCTTTTAGAGAGACTATTTTAATTGCCTGAACTATTTTGCAGAAAAGCCCAAACGTTTGTGAACATTGGTCAAATGATTTTTTTTAAGTGAGAACAGGTTTCTCTCCTGGTTTTTTTTTGATAAAATAGTCTGAATAACCATCAGTTGCTGTAAATCTAGCTGGATTTATTCACATAGAAATAAAAAAGCAACAATTTTTACAAAAGTATTCTCTTACACAGAAACTGGGGAGGTGCCCTTTATGACAACACTGGCAAAACCACAGATTTGTTCCTTCTACAACATAAAAGTACATTTTGTACACAGCATAACTGCTGAGTAAAAAAAAAAAATTAAACTACTATCCACTTTACAAAGGTTGTTCATTGGTTTTATAAGACTGGTGTTTCCCAAACAGAAATTAAAGAGAGCCATTGTGGCACATAGAACTAAGCAATTTTTCTAAAATGTAGTAAAATACAATCTTAATGAAAAAAAAAAAAAAAAAAAAAAAAAAAAAACACAACAAAACCAAAACTGTCTTTTCTCTGTTCCTGGAAAGAGAATTACTTTTTATTTTATTTTTTACCAAAAAGGTAAACAAAATGCCCCCTAGGGTTAGTGTCCCACTGATATTTTAATAACACTTTAAAACAATGAGGTAATCCTACGTCAATGCCTTTACTATTTGAACATTAGAAAATGCCAGACTTTTGCTCACATGAACACGTAACCCTGTTCTTTAAAGTGATATTATTACTGCTATTCAAACTTAAAATATTTCTTAGTTACATAGTCATTAAAATATAATATGCTGTTTATGGTATTTTTTTAAAAAGCCTACCATGTAATGTCTTCAATTTAAATTATACTGTAACTTCTTCTTTCTTCACTATTTTTTACTAAGATCATTTCTTGCTTTATAAGAAAACATTTTGCAGCTCTGCAAGGTAAGAATCTGTTTCACAGCAACTGAGATATGTCTATGTGGTGAGATTTTTTTTCTTAGGGAAGTGTCCTTTAGTCTCACAGAAAAGCAGTTACAGAGGTGCTGAAAGCTGGTATTGAACACAGCTTAAGTTAACAGGAAGCAGCGCAAAATAGAATCTAACAGATAAAATATTCATAGAAACAATGTTTCTAGAGACACTCACTGAAATTTTTAACTCAAGAATGAGTATTGCTTTGAAATTCTAAGAGGGAAATCCTGAGCTTGATTTAAAAACGTAGAGAGGGCAGTTCTACAGTCTGCTGAAACAGGAGGTCAGAGATATGTTCCTTTCATATCTGCCCTTCAAATATATTATTATAAGCATAATTCTCAAGAGGACATATTTTATTTTCCTAGTCATTTCACCAGCACTTCCGTGGGGAGTTGCACATCTTTCCTTTCATTGCTGTTCCACAGCTGTCACGTAAGCAGAGAAATATGCAACACCATTAAGCAACCTCATCCCAAAACCTTGTGCCTGCCTCAGAACATCCCAGTTCTACTTACACAGACACAAGAACACATACCTCAAGTTCTTCAAATCTTGCATAGTATGCCTTCTTCATTTGTAATACAAGAAGAGGAAGACAATGTGAAGTTAATATAAATGCAGATGTAGGTGGTGAAAATGGGGTGAAGGCCCCAGGAGCACAGGGGCCTTCAACTTTTCACTCAGGTGAACAAAGTTTCAGCCTCCCAAATATCACAATTATTTCTGCAGTTATTCAAATAAGCAGTGTTTAAACTCAAGTATTTTCAGAAGGAGCAGAATTCGTCTCAGGTGACCTGGGCCAACCAAAATTGCATTAGCAGGAGAGGATAAAGCCTGAAAAACACACCTGTTGTGATGCTTCCACAAAGGACGGTGAGGACACAGGTGGCAACACTTGAAGTCTCAGCAATTTGTGCTAAAAATTACAACAAGCTATCCCACAAGCAAATTTACTTCCCTTGATTGATAAACTTGCTAGATACTACAGGTGCTGGCCATGAGAGAACTCTGTATTGTTAAATAAAGCTTTTTTAAACATAATATCCAGTCCAATAGGTTGCTATGCTACATCTTGCCGTGTTTTTTTCCTATTCCTACCTTTCTACTGCCTCTTAGTTGTTACTGCAATCATTAGTTGTTAATCAGTCCTGGTCACAGGTCTCTCAGGAAGAACTCACCACTTCTTCCAAGTATTTTCATTTTCATAATGTCAAAACCAAGAAACAAAATTCTTGTGTCACATCATTCCCCACATGAACAACCATGCTGTCTTCAAAATCATAGAATATTTTCAAACTCCCATCCTTTTTACTATAATCTTTTATTTTTTGGCTTTAGGGAAGGGAATGCACCCTCATATCAAACCTTAAATCACACACAAAAATATTTGCTTCCTACTGGCTGCTCCAGCTAGAACCATGACTGTTCTCCTGTACAGAGAATTATGGAGTTCTACATTCTACTTTTTTATCAACTCTCACTTACTTCTCTTTTCCATCTTGCCGTCCTCCTGTTCTCTTCCACTTTAACTTACAGCTGAACCCAAGAGCTGTGAAGTATTCCCAGATTCCCACAGTCAAGAAGAACTAAAAAGATGTTGTGAGGGCAAGGAGCTATTCCAAGTATCTCACAGTAATCTCTAACCTCAACTTTTGCTCTCCTTTTTCTAAAGCAGAATCACAAGAATAAAACTCATGAAGTACATAAAAGTGAATAAAAGCACTGTCATAGAGGGCAGCCTAACAAACAGCCCTCAGTGTGTGGGCCTCCCACTCATCTTCACAGAAGGCAGCATAAGGAGTCCCTGCACAAAGCACAATCTTCTTCTGCTTACAGAGAAGAAAAGTAGTTACCTGAATTCAAGCAGACAAGTGGTAAACATGATTATGTGATTCATCCAATAAAATCACAGAGAATCATCACACAGTCAGTGTGTCACCTTTATTGGTCACAAGTAACAATTACCAACATTTTCTGTTTTGGTAGTTGAGATCCAACACCGGCAAGAGGAAGACAAAAACCACATAGCAGATTATGAGTGCTTCCCCCCTTCCCACCCCAACTGAGCAACATAAATCAGTCTGGTGGGCAAATGATTTACAACCTTGCACATAAGAACATCAATAACTTGCCCTTAAGGTGCTCCCTTGACTCTCAGACTGAAGATGTCATCAACTTGATCTTGGAAGTCTGGGTGCAGACTCTGTTGCATGTCTTCCCACCTCTCCCTGCTCACCAAGGCACTTGGAAAGAGACAGAGAGCACAGTCTGTCATCTTGTGTTACCAGAGCAGTAAATCAGGGGAGAGTCAGTAAAACAGCAGTTGAGACAGACACTCCATCATCTAACAGAAAAGCCTTACTGGATACACAGGATACAAAACAAAGCAATATCCATTATTATCAATTATCCATTAATGCTATCCATTATCCATTGTTAACAAGAACTCACTAATCCTAGCTATCATATATCTCAGCAGTCTTGAGCAGTCAGAGATGGTAGAATGCAGAGATCCATGCAAATGCAGCTCCTTCATATTTGGTGTTCCTCAGTCCTTTCTTCTTGTGATTCTTGTATTTTTTCTTAGTTCTTTCCCCTACTTCAGCACTTGTTTTTTCTGCCTTTTTTCTAAATCCTTACAAAGATACTCTCCTCAACTGCTTCATCTCCTTCCATTCTGCTTACAGGCTTTGAAATCACACAAGAGCACCATTTGTCTCTGGTTTACTTTCCTGAGCCAGTTCTGGGTTACTCAAGCCAATGGTCACACATGCCAACTAGAGACTGCACTGGCTACATCAGGACTGCATGTGTAATGATTCTCTCTCTTGATTAACCTAGTGGTAAACTTTGGGATACTACAGTCTCCCTAGCTGTCATTCTAGAATGTCAATCTTGTCTCTGTAACCATGTCTACAATGAACATGAAAGAAATGTCATGGAGCATGAAAAGTCAACACATAGAATGCATTTGCCTGACTAATGCAAAGCCCTTAAGCTAATTGCCTGAAAAACAAGTGAAACATAAATTCTGACTTAACTCAACATAAACAACTCAAGCTCACATGAGGAGTTTGACTGTGAATGTATAAGAACATGCAAGCAAAAGGGTTATTATTCTATTTTCATCAAGCTCAAGAAAAGGGAGTGATATGCAATGTCGATTTAAGGACAGGAGAGCACAATCACTTTCCAAGAACTTATTTTGGTTTTAATAGAAAACTCCCATTCTCTCCAGATTTAGAAATTTTTCTCTTTTTCTAAAAGTCTCACTATGCTGTAGGAAAGTATAGGACCAACATTACTACTCCTATGTAAGCAGCTGCTCGGGAGAGTGCCAGGACGCTTTCTTGTACTGCCAGCAACCAGCAAGTATATTCAGCTCTCAGCAAGCATCCTTTGTCAGAGATCTGCAGGCTTCATCACTTGCCAGGAGAAAATTTCAAACTCGATTTTTCTAATTCCTTACCTGCTGTTCATCACGTTCTCATCTCTCCTCCATCTCAGCTTCCATTCCCTTTCAACTCTCAGCTCTCTTGCAGATTATTCTGCACCACCTGATCAATCTCTTCTGCTTCCAGGCTTCCTGAATATGACTTAACACTTCCCCAAGAAAGCTTAACAGAAGAAACTCAGTAAATTAGACCCTCTCTTTTTCCAATATTCACTCCTACATTTTTAATCCACCTTTTTTGTAACAAAGTTAGATAAATGAATAAAATTTTATATTTCTTTCACTTGAAATGCAGTGCTGAAAAAATTATTTAGCAGCACTATGTCTGCTTCTGTATATATTTTTCAGACAACATTTTACTGACCATCTTGAGGATTTTAAAGCATTTCAAGACATTTCAGAATGGCAGTGACCTAAAAAGAGATGATGCAGAAAGTTCCCAAGACAAATTCTTGCTATCCTCTAAACCTAGGTTTCCAGAAGTATTATCAGAGTTCCACATAGGGATTCAAACTCCCATTCCACTTTAAATCCTGTGCTAATTTCTGTAATCATGGCAGATGCTATGGAATACCAAACCAAGATGAAATAAAGCATAGGGATAAAGAACAAAGGCAAATTCACACATGAATTTTTACAAAATTTTTATGAAAAATGTTTACGTACATTTACACATATGAATTTTACACTTGTAGTCTTTCTTTTTTGAGTACTGGTTTCAAGTAATTATTTTTAATTTACTCATACATTCCATAGTTTCTTACTCATTTAACTGTATATCTGTTATGGATATATTAACTAAAACTTTGGCAAATATACAGAACCAAAGTTACAGAGGTCCACTTGGCAGCAAAAATCTCCTGCAGCTTCGTATGAGACCACTCTGACGTAAAGCTGTGGCCAACTCTCTCAGTCTCTGCCAAAGCTTAAGGCCCTATGAATCTCTAGACCAATCCAAGACACTTTTGAAGCCTGCAAGCATAGCCTACCTCTATCTCCATTAGATGCTGTCCTGGTTCCAGCCAGGACAGGATTATTTTTTACAACAACCAGGAAGAGGCATGATTAGGACACGGTGGTTATTCTCTATCACCTCATGTCACTGCCAGGAGTAAAGGAAGGGATTCTCTTAGGGGGAGAAGTTCCTTCCAGTCAAGAAAATGTGGTGGGGATAGCCATCCAGTGTTCTCTACTGTTAGGAGGTTTCTTTGTGAATAATTTCTTTGCTTGTCTCCTCTGTCATAAGTATTGGTACTGTTACTGTGTGTTTTCTTATCTCATTGCTGTTTCCAGTAAATTGTTCTTATTTCAACCCTGGTTCTTTGCCTTTTGTGCCTCCAATTCTCCTCTCCATTGTGTCACAGGAGGGAGGGGGTGGGGAAAAGTGGGGGAGCGTGAAAGTGGTGTATGGTTTGGAAAGTCTTGTTGGAGGCACTGAATTGGGCTTTCCATTCCTAAACCACAATAGATCCTTAGAGGCTTGCCAAGATTGTATACCCAACACTTCTACCAATTTATTTGTTCATCCAAACTCAAATTGTGTGGCTCTCAAGCAATTTGTCTTTTACTGAAAAACAAAAGGTATGTGAGTACAAAAACCAGATTAATTCATTCAACTGAAAATCACTTTTCAATCAAGTTATCAGTACTTTGTAAAATTAGCAAATAATGACTTCTCTAATTCCTGTTGAGCCTAAATTGACCTTTAAACAAACATCAAAGAATAATACTGTTCACCTCCCCACCTTTCTCTAGACACTATTTCCTATTGCTGCCCTTGGGCTGGCATTGCTGTTTGCACTCCTCACAGTCAGGAAAACTACGCCAGCAAAAGAAAAATGAGCTTTCAACTGGAGTGACAACCTCAAGCAAGACATCACATAGCCACAGGCGTATGAGCGGCACACGGGAAGGGGTGGGAAGAAGTGGCAGAAGACAGCAGGAGAAGGAAAGCCAGCCTGCTCCTTTCAACAGCAACCCGTACTTCTGTCAGATTAAAATAGCAGTGCAGTGACAGTCTAAACCATTTTGAACAAAAAAGGGAAGCTTCTTTTAGGAGAATTTGTTTCCTGTAAAATTTCCATAGTAGAATGTTTGTTTGCTAAAGGGAAAGTATTCAGTTACGACAAAGTATGGAAAAAACAACACATGTTTAAAAATCCCATTGTTATGTCAGGGTAGGAGATCTGAGTGAGCTTAATGGACTGAAAAATTTAAAGAATTATCATAAGACAATCTACGACAATTAAAAAACTATTTTACATACAGCTTTCTTAAAGGATTGTTTTGGATTTACAAGTAAATTGTATTTTCTGAGAATATATATTCTCCACTCAGAAAAAACATGGGCATACTCTTAAAAAAATACAGTTGTTGAATGCTTGCTTTGCTTTCTGAACAGAAATGTTGGAACAGAATTGTTTGAGTTTTTATCACATTTCTTCTTCACTCTATGTTCTCTGAAACAATTTTTCACTTATCTTTTATGTTGATTCAATTTTTCCCTTTGCCTTCTATATAAAAAATGTTCCAATTGGCCTTCTATATAAAAAATGTTCCAATTGGCTACTTTCTTCTAACTCAAAGACTCTGACATTCCTGATTGTCCTAGTTTTACTTGCGGGTGTTGGGAAGGGGACAGAGCCTAGCACTGTGTGGGCACGGCTAGGTTGCTGTTCTGTATCCTGAAATCATCACTAGGGGCCATGGGTTTGGGGGCCATGGGTTTGGGGGGAAGAGAAAGATAAACATACACCATGAGTGTGCCATTTTGTTCCATTCCTTTCTCAGAGAGCCTGCCAGCAACCACACTATGAACTCTGCCCGTATCCATGCTGCCTGTCCCTTCCTGTCCCTCAGGAGAAATGCAGGTTGGAGTGGTGAACACCGTGAAGCCTGGCTGTGTACTACTGAACACAGCTGAACCTACAGAGCAGTGCAGTTCAGAAGCTGTCAGCCTGGGCAGGGCGCTATGGTTCAGGCATAGCATCGTTCAGATTGGGGCATTTTCCCACAGCTGCTTTTTGTTCTCTTGAGCTCAAAGGAGAATGCCAGGCTGCAGTAACAGCTGCCATTTTCGCCTTTTTCTCAGGAGACCACATGGTGCTGGTGACGGTGCCATCCACCATCTTGTTTTTGTCTCAGGATGGTGCCATCCACCATCTTGTTTTTGTCTCATGTGGAACTGAGCCAAGGTGATGAGCACCTTTGAATGTGTAAATCACCCTCTCCTTTGTATACTTGTGTTAATTGCTGCTGTTACCCTCCCTATCATCATCCCATTGCTGATTGTTTTAGCAGATTGTTATCTCAACCCAAGGGGTTGCATTTGTCCTTTGGAAACAGGGAGGGGCAGGGAGAAGGGGAGTGGCTTATTTGAACTTTAATTCCCAGCTGATTTTAAACCATCACACTTACTCATTTTTAGCCCATCTTAAGTATCGAAGTCTCAGACAAAGAAATCATTAAACACGTCTGCCTAGTTTATGTCCCTGTTTGGGAAGTAACTGTCCTCATCAAGTAACTGACCAATGCTGTTTCTGGTCTGCCTTTTGCTATTAATGTTTTTTTTAAGCTCTTTTTATTGTTCCTGACAGTACTCGCCAGTTTCACCTCCAATTCAGTGAAAAGCATCTCTGTAGTCCTCCCACGTCGCCTGATCTTGCTTCTAATGGCCATTTTTTCTTCTAATGGCACATTTCCTTCCTTTGCCGTAGTGTCAGAAGAATATCACTGCTCAGTAACAGACACTGTCAGAAGTAGAGCAGGAAGATTAAGCATTATCTGAGTACCCCTTAGACTGTTCCCAGGCTTTTCATTATACACAACAATAAATTCTTCTTTTAATTCACATTTCATTTATATGACCGATTGAAGCAAAAGGTAAAAAATGACAGTCTACAGTGTATTATATCCATACTAACCCTTTCAAAAACAAAAAAAAATCGATTAACTATACCAAAACTGTCAATTTCCCTTAAACTGACTCCAACTCTTTTCCCTGTCACCACCTCTTCAGAAACGCATCCATCTCTCAGCTCCACTATTCATGGCATCATTCCAGCATCCTGAGCTCGACTGAAAGTGAGCACTCCCCTTGCCTGATTTTCTCTGGCTCATTTTCAGAGATATGGTAAAACTTATGTTTTCATTCCAAGACTGAAGAAGTGAATTTTTAAATATATAAATATCTAAATACCTATCTTGCCACTCAATCCACTGGAACAAATATGTACACATAAAATCTTTTGCTAAGCGATATATTCACTTTGAGTTCTTTGTGTATGGATAAAAGCCAAACAAAGACTTTCCTACTCAAATTCCCACTGAAAAAACAACTGCCATTGACCGGGAGAGGGAGACAGATGAGAACAGCCGAAATCAGGACTGTTGGTGCTGATCCTAAATTAGACATATTGCATTACACAGGTTTTTTTCAGGTCCCATTTCAAAAATGGTCAGTAGAGTACCTCTGTTACAAAATAATCTATATTCAGTTGTAATGCAAAATGGTTTCCTGATTCCTGAAATTCTTGAGGGTTTCTACTTTCTTATATTTGTTAGTCTTATTCTTGCAGTTACAGTTAAAAACTTGAACCCCTTCCCTAGAGTATTTTCTGAGGAAACCAGGGAGAGAGTGCAAGGAAATGGGGAAGAGAGGTAGAGCACTGACTTTTCCTTTGTTGGAGCAGCCTTCCAGAACCACAGCCAGGTCTGCCAAGATTCGAAAATTATAAATAAGGTGTGAAAATGAGGGGATACTTTCAACTGTAAGAAAAACATGGAAATACAAGTATTTTCTTCTGGCGTGAGAGTTGAAGGCAATGGATGAGGTGGGGAAGGGGAAGCAGTATATTCTACAAATTATTTAGTCCATTTTAGAAGACAGTTGTTTGCACACATCCTCCTGTGAGATCAGAGTAAGACTTTTTTTCCTTTTTCTCTTAAATCATCTATTTTACAGCTAGGCAAGGAACCACGTGTTTTGAAATGCAACATTCTTCTACTCCTGGAGCATGAAGTCCTTGAAATACACAGCATAACTGCAAACCACTATAGTGTAGTGAATTGTATGAATTCCCCTTTTTCCAGGCTTGACTTGGTAGTGTGTGTGCGCTTGTGCACACACAAACATACATATGCACGTTTGCACACACATAAATTTCTTGTCAGGTCATTGCTGTGAGCAATGGTGTTTCCTTCACCAGCTGGCAGTGAGAATAGTGTGTGAACAGCCTTCTGTAAGACCCTTGCAACTGGTGAAGGGAATTCTCATGCTGCAGCCAGAAAAACGGGAAAAGTAGAGATCAATGGGCTTCATGAATTGGCTTGCTACACAGAAGTAGTCTTGACAAACTGGAAAAATAAGTCAAAAGAAACTTCATAAAGGTCATCCAAAATAAGTAAAGTCCTCTAACTGGTACAGTAATGTAGAAACAGCTTGAACAGGTCCCATGAGATGGAACCACAAACAAGGTAAGCCCTGTTTTTTTACACATTCACCCTATGCATGATAATTTAGGGTCTTCCAGATGAGACCTTGGCTGTGTCTCTGAGTGTCTGGTCACCTGGCTGGGCCACAGGTTCCCTGTGACCTTTGTTGTGCAAACTCTTGCCTGATGCTCCAGCCACTTCCTGCCACCCAGAGCTCCACCAGCAGCTGCACTGCAGCTACACACTAAGCTACTGAATGTATACTGCTCAACACTGTCCACCATGCTGCTGTGGATGGGGAGCATGAGAGCAGTTGGGTCAAAAATTACAGTAAAAATTTTACTTCTCACTTTACTTGAAGAATCTCTACATTTTGCAAACATTTGTCACAATGCAGCAACAAGATTACTTTTGCCTGTTTTTTGTGCCACCCTTAAAATCAATACACATATATTTACATCCAGACATGGCTGAGAAAGGCCTGTAGGAGAAATCTTTATACCTAGTCCTTATACCCTTAGGGATGATGAATGTTGGAGATTCAGGTGCAGGTACACATGGTTGCCTCTCCTCATTAAGGAGGAATTGTTCACAAACAGCTTGACAGCAGAACAAATTAACCTCGCTTGCGATTGCTTGCTGCCACAAACAGGGTTGTTTACTCCTTTGCTACATCCCACATGTGCAGCACACCTACTCTACAGCTGGTTACAGCATTTTGCTGGACTCCGGTGAGCCAGCTAAACTCATGGATCTGGCAGAATATTTCCCTTGGAGGATGGAACTAGCATCTGGAGTGTCAGTGAACTAAATTGACTTAGGAGATGTCTGACAAATACCAAAGCTAGCCCAGGTGAAAGTGGGGAGTATCTTCAGCAGCAGCTGCCTTTTAGATCTACTCCACTGAAGATCAAACAAAAGCCAGGGAACTGAGTGGCATACATATATCTACTTCTTCCCCTCAGGTGTGTAAGGTTAATGCCTTCAGAAGCATGGAGGTCTAAAAACAAAGTTTGCACTCAAACTAGAAAACGTGTAGCAGAGATGCCTAAAACTCAGGCATGTATACCACTTCAGCGTGGCAGAAAATCGTGCCTGACTGTGAGAAACGACACTCGCTTAAAAATGTCAAAGGTTTATTAAACCTTAACAAAATACAATAAAGGACTGAATAAGGAAAAAATTGCAGCGCTGAAAGTCTGTGACCACCAGCCACATACTCGCCTACAAAATGGATGCAGTGCCTTTTATACCCTTGGGGGGGGGGGGGGGGGGGGGGGGGGGGCCTCCCAAAGTCTTGTCAGTCAACTCCTTCTCTGCCATCCATTGGTGGAGATCACTTTCTTACACCTTGATTGGAGGTCAGGGGTTGCCATGCCGCGCCTCCTGGTAACAAGCTTGCCCTCCCCTAAAGGCTCCGACTAGTGGCAACAATACAAGGGGGAATGGAAAGAGGACTATGGGGAGAACACATAAAAATAACATAACTATACATCTATAAAACTTCTCTTAACATACACATAATAATAATCTCTTAATTGTGAGAACCAACCACCGCACTACCCATTTATAACATGACAAAACCATCAGCCACAGAGAAGTTGTGCTACCCACTGCCTCCATACGGCTGAGAGACATGCCACAGCACGGCCAGGGTGAGGCGTGCTGTCTCCCTTCTGCTCCACATGCCGCTGCAGGAAATGCAAGTCAAACCTCCAGACAAGATCCCCTCCAACATGGAGTAGGACGGTGCCTTTGATCTGTAAAAGTGAGGAATGCGTTGGTGGAGGGAGGGGAGAAGAAGAAGCAGCGTTTTCCACGGTAATGGGCTGACATAGGCAGGGTATGCTTATCTTGCTGGTATCTGCATGGAGCAGAAGGGAAAGGGTAACACCCAGGTTTGTGTCCTGTACTAATGGGAGTGACTGAGGAAAATAGGCACAGGGACGCCTTTCTTTGTCATGGCGGCTGCGGGCAGTGGAGACACAGCGCTTGTAGGGCTGTGATAAAAAGGAACGGAGCAGCTAGGGTCATGTGCCAGGGTAGTAAAAAGTCGCATCCAAGCATGGGGCAGGCAGGAACGAAAACTGCACACAAATGCAGGGGAGCAAGGGACGGGGAGCACTCCAGGTGCAGCCATGTCCCTGCAGACAGGCAGCTTTCACCAAAATCAGAAAAGCGTGTTCTGCTTATTTCCTCTCTAAGTGGAAAAACCCCAAATGTTCAAAACAAAGTACTTCCCTCAGTATGGAGGAAATAGAAATGTGGTTAGGCAGCCAGGGCAGAGCGACAACACACACGGACTGAGGATGAGTAGCAGCCCTAGAGGCACAGAGCAGTGGTGGGGGCTGTGCTGGGCTGTGGGGATGCCGCAGGGGAGCACAAGTTTGCCGTGCTTCTGAGAAGGAGGCCAGGGCGAGGGGGGAAGGGAAGGGAAGGAGGAGGCGGCGGGAGAATGCTGAGGAACAAGGCAGCAGATCCGGCTCGGGCCGGTTTGAGCCGGTTTAGGCCGGTTGGGGCGCTGCAAGGACACAGCAGCTGAATAGGCCGCCCCTGCAGCTGGGCGGGCGCTACTCTCCGGCACGGATCACCAGAGCCCTCGGAGCGGGGCGCCGCGCCCCCGCCGGCAGCCGCGAAATGGCCCGGGCAGGCCGCGCCGCAGCCGGCAGCTGGAGCCGCCTCCAGCCGGAATCCGCTCCTGGCTTCCCGCCGCGCCCCGCGGGGCCCCAGAGCGGCGGCGGGGCAGGAGGCCCCGGTGTCGGGTTTCAGGCGGAGGAGCCGGTTGTGCGGCCGGGGGAGGGGAGCGGCGGGGGAAGGGCGCTCCAGGGCCGGCCTGAGGGACCGCTGCCCTGGGCAACCCGCAGGGCAGTGACCGCCCCTGACACGGCCCAGCCGCCCCGGGGAGCAGCCCCAGCCCCCGGTGCGGGTCCCAGTGCGTACATCCCGCTCTTGCCCGGCGGGAGCAAGGAGCAGTCCTGGCCCGGGGTGTGCCCAGCGTGCTGCAGGGATGACAAAGCTGTGTGGGGCAGCGCCACTGACACATCCTGGGCTGGGTGGGGGCCTTTGAATAGCTGGTTGTGCAAAGAGAAAGAAATTGGGGTTTTCTCAGTAACTCTTAGGCCAACGTTTTGGTCTGAAATGCCCGTTTTCTAGGTCCCTTTTCCACTGTGTTTGCAAATACATAAGTATTACCTTTATGCCGTGGTACCTTTCGAAGTACAAAATGGCATCTGAACTCTTGTAGGACAAGCAACAATGCCCCCTGAAATACATTTGCTGTTTTTCTTCCCGTGACTGATACAATCTCATTAATAAAGTGTATCGTCAGTGGAGCATTGAGCCACAGACTCCTGACTTTCTTTGGGTAACAATTTCACACTTTAATACTTGAGCAAGTAGAAAGTGATTTTTTTATTCTTTCTCAGCCTAAATTACTGTTAATTACATTGTATTTTCCAAATCCACTTTCAGTGGCGATCTCCAGCATAGTAAGTCAAAGCATAGTAAGACAAAGTCAATTACTGGTGTTCATATTCCTTTGGTTTTTCTGTCACACTGGGCTGGTAACCACCATATACACTGGTTCATGGTTTCAGCTTAACAGCTAACTCAAATCATTTAATCATCATACTGAAGAGCAAAAACAGCCTTGTCTCCTCTTTTTATATTAGCTCAGATCTCTCTGTGTGTCTTTAATCTCCTCATGAGCGTTTGATCTGCCTCTGGTTTCAGTCTTTCATCCCCGCGACTCCTACTGGGTTATACAGTTCTCCAGATAACCCTGAGAAATGAGAGATGTGCCCTATCCACCTGTCCGTCGTTAGCAGTGGTTTTACTAATTGTGTTGGGGGTTTTTGTTCCTTGGTGTGTAACTGTGTCAGTTTTTCATTGCTGGCAGAGGTAGGAATGGTGATACAGATAACATGCACTTCTGCTTGGTTTTCTAACCCATTTAGAGTCTCTGGAGATCCATTTAGAGACACCATTGATAAAAAATAGTGACCGTGCAGCAGTATGGTCACACATCTTGCCAGAAGTGCAGCTGCTCTGATAACTCCAAAGCAGCCACAGGACGTAATCTAGCTCAGGCAGAATCTAAGGGTGTAGGAAGCCGCAGGATATGTATTTTGTTCTTCAAAAGTGCAGAGGAGTCGGCATATGTCAATTTGGACAAATTCAGGTTTTATAAGCAGTAGCTATGGACAAAGTCACTGGGCCAGAGGTGTTTGTGTTTCAGCTCAATGTGATTAGTAAAAAGAGATTTGCCAGTTGCTCATATCCTTATTTTCCTCCAAGAAGATACACAAGTAAATATAGCTTAGCAGCAGGTACTTTTGATCCTCATGATAGAAAAACTAATGGAACAAAAAATGTTCTTACTATATATATTGGTTACTACAGCACATTCAGCTCTGGTGGTTTGGGTAAGTTAGCTGTGCTGTACTATTCTGATACTCCACATTGGCAAAGAATGGGGATGAGTCCCCTCATGTACTGTGGCATTGAAATTATTTTTAAATCCATGGGACAGTTTATTCTCCTAACTCTGCTTCTGCTCTGGGTTTTTCTGTTTTAATAATAAAATGTGCACTTGTGGCTCATCAGAGGAAGAAAGAGACTAAATCCAATATTTCTGTTCTTTAGTTTCATGGATATTGCATCTTGAAGCATTTCTGCACTTCAGAAAGTTAGTCCCAACTATCTGTGACACCAACACAGAACTGTAAACTCCTGCTGCAGACAGATTTTTTTTGCCCATGCTGATTTGAGAAGTATGACTCAATGAATAAGTTGTTTCCTGCCTGAGTCTCTTAAGTGTTGGTGAATATGTGTTGCTTCAGCCAGACTTGCTGTGTTAATTTTGTTATGTTTGAAGTGTATCAAATTTTTGTAAGAAAAAAATAGGTCTAAATTATAAAAGATCATTATTCTGTCTTCTTTTTTTCCACCATCTCCCCTAAGTGTTTATTGTAGCATTGTGGTGTAACCATAAGACTAAGTGTCAAATAAATGAGTCAAACATGAGGTATATTCTTCATTATTTGCATATTTCAGTTTTCGTGGTTAATGCATCACATGGTGAGTTTACGTTTTAGCACTTTAAAGGAACAACATTGTGTCATCTGTGTCACAGATCCTTTTATAGGGTAGGCATGAAAAAAATTTCCTCACCCAACAGGAGAATGAGTTAAGGGGAGTTGCTGAAGGTCACTGCAAGTCATGTCATGCACAGGACATCCATCATCTGACACCTAACTGCTAGGCTCTGCTACTCTTCTCAGATTACTGGGGTTTAGATTTTTAAATAAAATTGAATTGGCAGTCATTTTTCATCTATCTGCGAAGATAAGAATTGAAAATTGCATATCTATAGGCACAATTAAGAATATCACAAGTGTCTAAAGCTATATAGGATGTTCAGTGAAATATTTTGCTTTCATTGCCTTTTATCCAGTGTTGCTTAGGCAACAACAAACTTTGAACGTGAGTCCTGCAAGATAAATGAAAGAAAAATTCAGTCTTTTTAGTGTAAATTGTACACGTGCAAGCAAATTGTAAAGCATTGCTTAGTAAAATTGAATACATATAAATGGAATTTCTTTATTTAGTTCCCAGTTTTCCTGATATTTTTAATGGAGTATAAAACCACAGAACTAACGAAATACCCTTCCAGAAGATCTTAGAGATCTTCTTTTTTGTCATTGTCTTGTCATTGAATATAACATCTTGATCAAACTTCAGTTTGTGTAATTACATTTGGTCAGCTCAAGATTTAAGCCACTGTGGTATACAGCATGTGGTATACAGCAGAATCACAGAGGTACTTTGTTCTGCCCCAGACCTGGCTGAATTTTAACTATGCAGACAGACCTCCTAGGGATAATCAGAAGTGGAGGGTCTGGAGCCCAAGTCTTATAAGAACCGGCTGAGGACAATGGAGATATTCAGTCATTAGAACAGAAGGCTCAGGAGTGACCTTTTCACTGTACAACTACCTGAAAGAAGGCTGTAGCAACTGGGGAGTCAGTCCCTCCCCCAAGTAACAGGACAACAGGAAATAGCCTCAAGTTGCACCAGGAGAGGTTTAGACTGGATATTAGGAAAAAATTGTTCATGAAAAAGATTGTCGAATTTTGAACAGGCTGCCCGGGGAAGCAGTGGAGTCACCATCCCTGGAGGTATTGAAAAGACACGTAGATGTAGCACTTAGGGACATGGTTTAATGGTGCACTTGGCAGTGCTGGGCTAATGGCTGGACTTGAACATCTTAGAGAGGTCTTTTCCAATACTTCCCATACTTTTTTCCCACATTTCCAGTACACGTTACTCTCTTTCACAAGATCTTGGCCATGTTCAATGTACAGAATTAATCAAAATTATACAGCAAAGGAAGCATCCACAAAAGCCTTGTGTTTTTTGATGGAGATAGAAATTGTGTGGTAGGCTGCCATTGTTAGTCTGGACATTGCTCATGTTTTTTAACAATTTCCAACTCTGCAAAGTCTCTACATTTGTTACTAAGTTGGGCCTTGCCTAATAGCTTTTGTTGGTTGTAATTGTAAAAAAGTCTGAATCATTCTGTTAGTGTTTGCTCAGTTTTTAACTTACTGCTAACACAAAGAAATGTGGGCATATGAACAGTGTGTTGTTTCCCCCGTCTTTGGGGACATATTGATCCTGGCTGGTCACTACTTATTTGACATTTTCTTTGTTTCCTCTATCTTCTTGAGAATTCAGCGTGGTTTCTTAATTTTTGTTATTCATGCAAAACAAATCAAATTGTTTGTTGCTGTAGCATTTAGGGAATCCTTTGTGCCTTGTTACTGTTGAGGATTAAAATACAGATAACAGGATGTTCTTCTGAGATGAGTAATTGCTTATCTGTGTTACTCTGCTTCATTTTCTATAGCAGTTTATGGATTAAAACCTGTGTTAAAACCTCACATGTAGTTCTTTGATTATAATCTAGCTTTGTCCAACAGCTAGAGTAAAAACTTCTTCACTTATTCACTTGCTTTAGGGAATTCTAATTACCTCCCACTGGAAAAGGGAGTGTTACATCCTTTGGGATAACTGAGACTAGAAGTAGTTTGTTTCAGGGCAAGTTTACGGTTGCTCCAAAATTCTCCAAATCTTTGAGTGCAAGAGAGATTGTTCTCCACTTTGGGTTCTTAAACACAGCAATAAGAACCTTGGTAAATAATGTATTTAGAGAATAAAATGCTTTGTTCTCCTGTGCTGTTAAGTCAAATGGAAAAACAACATAACAACAACAAATGCCAACACCAAAACAAACAACAACCCACAGATGAATTAATTTTGCTTGGAGCATTTAAAAATACTTTCCAGCTGAAATTAAACATGGAAAATTGTCAAGGCCTAAAATTTGTTGTGATTAAAACTATTCTGAATCCTTTGTAATGATGTATTAGGAAGTGTCTGTTAATATCAAAGTAATCGCAATTAACAAATAACGGGGACTCATGAGAAATAAATTTTGAAGGTAGTGACTCTAGATTTTCTTTTCTCCAGAAGTCCCACGTTCTAAAACTTCCATTACTGTTTTCTGGCTTGTAGTTATTTGCAATAGAATAGAGTTGCCGGAAAGGCTTAGGGGATCATATGTCTTCTCTTTAATTGTCTAAACTACAGTTGGAATTGTCTGGCAGTCTCTTAAGTTACCTGAGGGCAGGGGGGGAAACCTGATCTGCTGCAAACTACCTGATTCAGTCACATGATGGCCACATCCAGACCTGACTACCTCTGAAAAGTTGCTTGAAGAAGGTCAGAGACGAATTAAGAATACCTCTCCCTCTGTAGATGTCTTGATTAATAATTTACATTAGCAAGTACATTACAGAGTTACCTAATTTTAAATGGCAGCACGGCCATGAATGTGTTTGTTTTTTTACAGTCTGAAGTATTTTGGTTACTCAGAACTTGACAAAAAGAGGGAAGGAGAAAGAGAAGAATGCAAAACTACATCTGTCTCCTTTCTTGCAAAGTAAAACATAAAGTTAGAAGAGTTGAGGACAGGTCCTGTGAGACAGTGCCAGAAGAGAAGTGTAGTATATGGTGGAGATAATTCATGCTATTAATGTATAAAATATTGTAATATCCAATCTATGTGTTTTGACTACCCCAGCCGGGAGCAGAGTCTTATACTTATTCATCCAGTTCCTAGACATTAAGATCATATCAGGTTCTTTAACGTAAGAATAGAACCTTCGTGAGCGATGATCACTGACTTCCCTGGAATGCCAGGACCACTCAAGAGTGATTTCACACCTCGAAGATTGCATCTACTTACAGTGATCACCACCCAGTGCCACCCTGTTACATGTGAATGCCAACTTCTCCAGAGTGCTCTGACAACATCTAGACACCCAGATTGGACTTTTGTCTAACCCTGCACATGTATAGCCCTGGTTCTGCATGTGAAGGGACACAAATGAACATTTGGTCATCTCTGCCTCAGGCGGAATAAACTGTATAAAAACTCACTGCGCAAAGCAGCATTTGTGAACAGGGGAGACTCTGACACTCGGGGGTCAGATCCATGTGTTCACCCAGCGTCGATCCCAGGCTCGGCGCTGCCCTTGGCTGTGGTGGGTTTTTTGCTGATTGAAATTCTGTTTCACTGACAATCTAATAAATCATTGCTTGTGGGAAGATATCGTGTTGTTATGCTCAAGATATCGCGATATTGCGCTCAGGCGGAACCCCCTCCCCTTTTACCGTTACCGTACCGTTACTCCCTGTTATAAATTACCCTGTTCAGCCGTTAATAAATGCCATTTCACCATCCACCACATTGGGGTGTGCGTGTGCTTGGTCCCTGTGGTAGGGGTGCTGCCACCAAGCCGTCCTTGACCCGGGACACCATGCCCCTAGCAGCGGCCACAATTGCTAAATTTTCTTATAAATTTGGCTCTCGATTTGATAATTTATAACAGAAACAACTATGGTGAAGAGAATGGGAAGAGAGAACAGGTTGGAAAAACTACACACGGCATAGGAGGGAGAACAAAAAGATTGTAGGTTGGAAAAGGACAACAAATGATGGAGGTTGGCAGAGTGTTGTGGTTTAGGACTTCTCAATTCAGCATCCCCACTGACTCTCCAAACCACACTGCCACTGTCTCTCACTCCCTCATTTTCCCCTGCCCCCTTAACCCCCTGGTAAGATAGAGAGGGCCTGAAAGGCAAAGAACACGGGTTGAGATAAGACCAATTTACTGGAAACAGCAATGAGATAAGAAAATGGACAGGAACAGCAACAATACTAACCACAGAGGGTTTAAGAAAAAAAATTATTATCATAGAAAAACAATGATAATAGACAACACTGGATGGTTCCCTCTGCTCCGTTTTCTAAACCAGAAGGAAAACCTTATCCCTGGAAGAAAGTCCCTTTCCCTTGCCCTGGCAATGGTATGAGATGGTATAGAATAACCTCCAGGTCCTAGAACTGCCCTCTCTAGAATACTCTAAAGAAATTAAATCTGACACAGAGGAAAGGAATAAACCAGGAAGAAGGACGATTAAATGAAGAATAAAACAGAGAAAAAGTAGGAATTAATGAACAAGTAGATTTGCAGCTTTACTTCCAGAAATCCTTCGGAGGTCAAAATACCTCCATAGACCTCAGTATAAAGTCTACTTTTTTTCTCACAGATTTATCTTCTACATGTTAAAAGATTTTGATTGGCGTAGTCTAGCTTAGAGTTCATAGTACAAAACATGATGTATCTTGGGTACAGCCGTGCAGACCATGGTTTATAAACATCCATGTTTACAGGTCATTAAGTATGAAATAACCAAGTAATTGAGATTCATCTGGTCATTAGTTATTGGGCTTTACCTCACAACTGGGATAACGCTAGTAATGTAATATTCCTGGAGATACCTTTTAAATTACATTCGTTGATTGGACAATAGCATTTGTCTGAGTTATTTTTATTAATGTATTTTTTTTATTTCCATAGTTTACTCATGGGTGGTGGTGATGGGTGTTTTAATGAACATTCTCTGTAATACTTCTTTTCCTGAACTGGACTAAGGAGCTTTCGGGATTAATTTTTCATTTTTCACTTTAATTAAGCAACAACTACCTTGTTTCAACCAAGATTAGAAAAGTTTGTACTCCTTTACAGTGTCAGAGAATGGTTTCTGTCACCAGATATATGCATGTGTTGGCAAATAAAACAGACAAATATCAGACCTGTAAGGGAGATTTCTATTTCGCCAGTTATTTTCTAAGAAGTTGTGTCCTGTTATAATGTTCTTGCTTATTTTAGGCAGTATCACTGTGCACAGTTTTTCTGAAGAAGTGGAATTGATCAAAGTGCCTCTTGCTTCCATTGTCATTTTTAACCGACTACTATTTCTAATCTTTACTAGAAGCAAATGACAGTTCCCTAAATTTGAGCAATAATTTGGGAAATTATATTGGATATTGCACCAGTTCTAGATCACACATTGCCCCATACTTGTATTGTGTGGCTTGTATTGTACTTGGCTAGAAGGAAGGAATGTATGTACTGAATGTACATGGATTTCAGATGCATACTTTTTAAGTGACTCTTACCACAGCAATACACTTGTTAAGCAAGTTATTTCTTCTTTTGCTCTCATTGTTTGTGAGTTCTTTTTCTTTAATGCTGAGGTTACACAAAGTGTTCAGTGTTTGATAGCATAGGGTATAACTTTCCAAATGCCAACAGAGATATATAACAAACTGTTTCTCAGAGTGAGAAAAAAACACTGAAAACTGAAGAGACACTGCAGCAGAATTCGAAATATCACTAATTTATGTCTTGCTAATGGGCATATGTCATAGTTCCAAATTTTTCTTTATGTAACCTGAGCAGGACACATATTTTCGAGCAAACTGTACTTCTATATGTAAAATGAAAAGGCAGTTCTTTGAAGTCTTACTGTGAAATGCTCAATGCCATCAGGACTATGAAACCAGGGGAAAATAGCAAAAATTGTTTATCTTCCTTAACACTTATGTTAAGATTGCTAGAAAAAGTGGGAAGGAGGAAGAATTTTACTCCTTGATCCTTCAGCTAACTCAGAAGTGAACAGTAGTGCTCTAACCAAAAGCTTGTGCCTGGAATGGAAATCCTCTCCCACACCCTTCCAGACTGACCTTCCCTCCCCCACCTACCATAGCTCGTATTTCAGAGCCGAGCTGGCCGCCAGCAGACTGTGAGCTGCCAGGAGGAATGCATTATTTGCTCAAAAGAAAAACAGAGGTGCAACCATTAACTGCCCCCTCCTGCCCCACTCCCCACAGAACAAGACAGATTTCTACATAGGAGAGGAACTTGCTATTGGTACAGCAAATCTCATAAAAACCATCATGTGTGCCCACCAACAAGAGGGCTTTATCATGATCGAGAGGCTGCATCTCCTCCCAGAAAGCTGAGTGGGTCATGGCAGCTGACTTGTGCCTGTTTTCTCATGTGATCAAGTCCTAAAGCCAAATCCAGACTGTTGTTCTCATGTGATTTAGGCAATCTGCTTACATCTGGTCAGCAGAGAAGACACAAATCAATAAAAGCAAAGTTTATAACCAAGATTACGCTGCTGTCCTTGGGCACAGGACATTTAACAGAACATCTTGCCTCTACGAAGAAATGTTTATTTAGGTAGTTACATTTTGTACCAGCAGACACTGCAAGTGGATATGTATCAAAAGTTGAGGGTCTTTTACCCCTGCTTCGAACAAAAACAAATTGGCAACAGTGCCTCTTGCATTGTAGCTTCATCTCTTCTTTGCATTTTTGGCCTCATGGCTCTATTAGTCATGGAAACTGGAATGGCTGAATTTTCTTTAGCTTTTTCACTCTAAGAAATCAGGAAGAACAGTTCCAAAACATGAAATTAAAAATTCAATATTAGGAAAGTTTTATAAAACCCAGGGATATTTTTGCTTTTCTTCTTCTACATCTTTTCTTTGGCAATGAATATTCACTCACTACTAATCATCAACCATAATTGAAGCATTTGTGTTAATGTGTGCACACTGTGCTTAGAATATATTTTGATTCCCAGGTAAGTTTTACATTTAACTGCAAGAGGACCTTTCCATGGAATTAGGTATGATGAGGCAAAGGAAATTACTTGAAAAAATGGCTGGACATAGAGTGACATGATGGCTGTATAATAAACTCAACATTAAACATCTATAAATAGATGAACAAATTAAGCCCAGTGTCATTGGCTATTGTACAGGAATTTTTATTCAAATAAGTATGCAGATATGGTTTTCCCTTGAAGTATTCATATTTGTCCAATAAACATTCTTTATATTATGTCATCATAGTAAGTATGGAATGAAAAGAGTTTTCCCAATCAAAGCTCAGTATTCTAGGGTGACACAGCAAAAAAACTAAAAGGGTCAAGGGCTGTCTGTATAAATTAAAAACTGTGAAATAACCTGGGGTGTAAATTTAAGAGCACAACAGCTATTCTCACCTCTTCTTAACTAACATGAAGAGCATTCATATTCTGGGTTTGAGTATCAATTGACAGGTAGACAAACTCTCAATTACAATGTTTGTTTTAACAGCACTATGAGGTTAGGTTGAGTTGGGAGAGGTGATGAATTTAAAAGTGCAATGGCTGCTCTTTGGTAACTGGGAATGGATATTCCTTATTAAGAACAAAAGTATGTACATATGGATCTAATCAGCAAGAGCTTCATGTGTGAGCAAGTACTAATAAAGTATTTACTTAGAATCTATGTAACAGAATTTGTCAGTCAGAGCGGTTATTTATTTGTTCCACTTAAAAGATCTGAATCCAAGCTACTCTTCTGGGTAAGAAACTGAACCTGACCATGCCTGCACTCAAATTAGAGCATTACATAAGCAAGGTGTCAGAGAGGAGGGCTGCAAGCCATCTTTCATTTTCCCCCTGCATCTGGACCCATCTTAAAACCAGATCAAAAGAGGTCTGAGGATGCAGTTAACCGTGAAGAAGGGCTCTCCTAGGCACTAAAGAGGTAGAGATCTTTGACCAGACATGTTGATGAGCCCTGGGTCTAGAAGTATTGAGTCACAAATGTTTTTGACATGATATATTTGAGAATATTCCGCATCAGTGCCATCTCCCAGCCTCAGCAGATCAAAGCAGTTTCAGAGGGGACACAGGTCTAGACTTGTGGGCACAGGTTTCCCATTGCCTTTATCTTTTTGGCTCCTTATTGTTAGAATGAAGGATTTTCCCCAGCCCATGGAGAGAGGCAATCACATGCACAGATTGTTGTATGGGAAGGCATACAGAGGAGCCTTGTAACTAGTTTATCTTTTTTTTTTTTTTTTTCCAAATGGGGAAGAAGATCTTGTCAGTTCACGGCTTCCAGGAGGTGATGGCCACTGTGCTGGAAATGCTGACAACTCCAAGAGCCTTATGTAAGAGCCAGCTAAACCTGTTACACAAGTATATCAGCTCCAAGGCACTGCCAGGCTCCAGAGCTGCTCTGGAGGCTTCCTGTTTTGGCACTGCAGGAAGGCCTGTGTGCAGTGCTGCTTGTGGCACGTCCTTCCAAAAGAGGATGGAAGAAGCCATCACATTTTTTTTTTTTTCTGATTTCAGGCTTCACTGCCAAGGAATCTCAGGAGAGATTTCTGAGCAATAGAATTTTTCCAACCACTGTTTGTGGTTTAAGCTCCTGCTATCTCATGCTTTAAGTGAAACTATGTTACTACTGCAATACCAGTGAAGGAATGTGTTGAATGCAGCAGGCAGTTCCGCTCAATGCAGACCTTGTCCTTACAAGCTCTTGAAAGAGGCCACACCCTCATCAAACCAGTCCTGTCTAGATTCCTTCTGCTGCCCTCCCCCACAAGAGGTGACTGGCACTGGAGCCTGAACCTTTGCACACCATCTTCTCCAGCCAGGATGACTAATAGCTGCATGGCAGTGCCATGGAAACAGTTGTTAGGAAAGCAATAGAATTGCTCGTGACCAGACCCATGAGCAAGGATGGTGTCATGGGGAAGAGCTTCTCGGGACCTCGAAACCTCATCTGACATAGCTTCTCCCAGTGCTCCCATAAAGAGACAACCCTTCACCAGGTGGCACAAAACAGTTCTTCCAAATACTGTTTTCTCAGCATCAGGTCCCAACCCTCAAGGTGTTTATTCCTCCTCACTAATGCAATTTATCCCTCCTCAGTGAATCAGATCAATGGTGTGTGAAGCTGCACTGTTAATTAGGTCACTGGAGAGAGGGGTGAAAAAAAGAAAACTAACCCAAAGTATATTCCCCTCTGTAAAGCTACATTTCAAACCGACAATTTCTGTAGTCTGGTGTAAAGTACATCTCCATAAAGGGTTTATCAGCACAGGAAAAGGAGTGGCAAGCAGCTAGGGGTAGGAGCAAGCAGCAGACCTTTTCATCCCTGTTAAGGTGACATCAGCCCCAAAGCCAGCCTGTGGTGTGATGGTGCAGCTGGTGTTGTCTTCTTCCTCCAGGTGAGTGTTAACAATAGCAGAATAAGGTGTTTTTTAAGGTGAGCTGTTTTTGAAGAACTCTCTGCCTCAGATAGAACACTGACAGTGACAGTCTTTGACTAATCTCAGAAGTGGTGAAGTGTGGGTAGGAGTATATGAACTTTTACATCCATCTACTTTTTCCTTCCCATTGTGGCTGTTCTCTGACATATCCACAAGACCCTATTAAAGGAAAAAGAAGTTTAGTTGCCATGGTTTTGCTGTAGTAAGCCTTTCAGCAGGGGTTCCCAACACAAGAACTGTGTTGTGAAAGTAGCACATGAAGTAGAGGGAAATGAACACTACTTCCTCAGAAAATAACTTTCAGCTCATTTTGTACAGGCTGCTGAGAACCACCAAGCAAATTAATAACTTTCAGTCACTCCTAGCCTGAGAACAGCTGGAAAAACCTAGATGACCTAGCTTCTGGTTTATTAATCCTTTTAGCTTAGTTTTTAACACCTGTGGCACCATCCTGCCCTCTCACAGTAAGAACACACGAAGGTCCCTTGATTGCTCCTTTTCTTGCTGTTCATCTGCCATGTTCTATTTGTTTTTCCTGGCCAGCTGTGTCCCATTTCCTTTCTGTACTGTTCTTTTCCTTCCTTCCTTCCTTCCTTCCTTCCTTCCTTCCTTCCTTCCTTCCTTCCTTCCTTCCTTCCTTCCTCCCTCCCTCCCTCCCTTCCTCCCTCCCTCCCTCCCTCTCTCCCTCCCCCCCCCCCAACATTAATTATCATATAAATCCCTCTGGGTTTTTTCTGTTCCTGTCAAAAATTACCATTAAAACAACAACAAAATTTTAATTTTTACAACATTGGACAAAAGTAGGTAATTTTGTTTGCCATCCCATAGTCCTAAGAGAGAAAATCATCTTGCCTATAAGACAGAAAAACACTTTGACAGAAACAAAGCATAAAACATTAGGAAAAAATTTCTAGCAAGATGTTTTTCTGGGCATTCTACAGCAAGGAAAACATTACTTTGGTAGAGTGCTTTAATCAGTATGCTCTGTTCTACAGTAATCAGGTGTTAGTTGCTTCAGAGGAAGGTACAAGCTGAGGACTAACTCAGCTAACTAAATCAGAGAAAATCTCTTTAACACTTCTCATCATCCCAACATAGCCTGTCTTCACCTGACTTTGCCTTTTTGGCCATTTAACTTCAGAACCTGATATTTGTAACGGTTAATTTGCACACTCATTACACAACTGATCCAGATTCTAAAAGTTTCTTCTTCAAGATAAGGCTATCTTCGCTGATGAAAAGGGGTTGTGCTTGTGTGCATTCCTAAAATTTCTCTGTGGAATGCTAAAGGAGACAAACGTGGACAATGACTACTTCAATACAGTTAGACAAGGTCAGCATTATGCTCTAATACAGTCTGATACAGTCTTTCCACTCACCAGGCTAGATGTAGTGTAACAAAACCCACAAGGCTTTGACTTTCCCTGGATTTCCTAGCAAGATAGTGAATAAAACGGAAAAACCCCTCTAAATTTGTCTGTAAAAAAGACAGGCGGCTACTTGCTTTTCTCTGGAATCTGCTAGTTGTTTTTTCACTTCCTTTTCCCCCCCATTTAAATATAATTCTTGTGTGATGACTCATGGCAGGAAACAGGGCTGCCTTGTGTGCTTGTGCAAGCCCCAGAAGGCATATCTGGGTCAACAGACCATGTACAGAATGTCCTGCAAACTAGAATGCTAGGCAGTCCACACTGTGAGTGCTTACACTTAGAATTCAAGAGTACTACAAGTACTGGTGGAACACTATGTCCTGGGGGAAAAAAAAAAAAAAAAAAAAAAGAAAAAGAAAAAAAAAAAAGAAGGAAATCCAGCAGCAAGAAATGTCATTTGCTAGGAAAAATCTGGAGCCATCCTTTCTGAGAAACCACTTTGTTTCAAATTACTCTTTGCTAAGTTGTGCAAAGAGGTGCAGAAACTAGAGAACATAATGAAGTTTAGGTAGAGTGCAAATTCTGATTAAAACTAAATAAGTGATAAAATTGTGTGGCGACCCAAATAACTTTTTCCACTGTCCAGCTTTTTCCATTGCTTCCATGCCTTTGCTGTATGACAGGTAATTATCTATGATTCATAGAGGGTTACAGCCTGCATCTGTTGAGAAGTTCTGTCCAAACACTATAGTCACATTTTCCAACAGTATCAGCCATGACTCATGTGGAAATGAGCGCGAAGCCTAGCCATGAAGATAAAAAAAAAACACTTTTAAAATTTGTCCAGATCTGCAGAGCCCAAATAATGTAATTTGGTTTGCCATTTCACTTCCAGGAAGTCCCAACATCCACTTCATGCAACAAGTCATGCCTGGGAAACTTAAATAGACTTCTGAGGACTTTGCAGATAGCTGACTTTGGGGTGATATAAAGCTGGTTACTACTTTAAAACAGAATAGAAAATTTGACACTGATGCAGTCAATCCCAAAGTTACTTTTTCCACGTACCACTCCTGAGTATGATTCTACTGTATCAGTTTTTGACAGTTAAATTTTTCTGGTTTTCAGATTGTCTTTCCATCAATACAAATACTGGTTAGACGAGCTGTGATTCTGACTGTGCAGAAAATGGTAAATTTACAGGTTCATAAAGCATAAATTTCACTGCCAGTAACCTCTCTCAGTTGAATTGGGAATAAATATAACACCAGTTAATTACGGTAATCTTATGCTTTATCCTCTCAGCTTCTTAAGATCTCCTGGGGTCATTTTTTAAATAATCTACCTTTTTTATTATTTATTCAGCCCTGAAGTGCCAGAAAATTTATCTATCCTGGAACTGTGAAGACTGGTTGTCAGAAAAAATTTCTAATCAGAGGGAAATATGTTTTAAAACAATCCTTAGATTGCAAGGAATCCAAATCTTATCTGTCTTTCCTGGTGCAAACAAAACTAAAAAATGCTGCTCGATAAATTTAAGACCTTGAAACTTTTTTCAGTCATACAATTTGAAGTAAAGTTGGGAGCACAGGGAAGAGACAGTCTGACTTAGTTTCACTCTTTTATATGTCAACCACAGAAAGAGAAAGGCTCAAAAAAATAAAAAATCATGCAGGTTCTTGTTTGACATACTCAGGAGCATTGAAAATGTGTCTTTCTAAGAACATACAGTTATCAAAAGCACACAATGTCTCTGCAAAACATAAGCCATCTACAAAGGTCAGGAGACCTCTTGTAAGGTGGCAGATTTTACCTCTCTCATTTGAGGGGTTAGGACTCTGCTTCAGACTGGAGAGAAGTCACACAGAGAGGGGTTTGAAGAGAGTCAAATGAACTATGCAGAGGCTGAGATGAGCTCTGTTCTGCAAAGAAGGGGTTTCAGCTGGGGTCCTGGGAGAAAACTATCCATCTCAGCTCTTTCAGCTTCACCCAGCTTCTTCTTGTTCAACAGTTATGTCAAGGAGAGGCATCAGATCAGAGAATTCCTTTCAGCCATGCCTTTCTCATAGCCAGCCTCATCTGCTGAGGATTGTGCTTGTGCTCAGTTGGGAACAGATTTCATTGCACTGTGTCTTGGAAATGGCTTCCATCTGGTTTTTATACTGTAAATTCTGGATTCTATGTAATTACTTTAGCCCAGGTTTTAAAATAGATCCATATAGTTTTGCAAGAGATTTCAACTGCCAAGCACCATTTCTCCTATGCTGTTAGTGAACCACTGAATTTCCATTAGCAGGGTATTTCAACCAAGGACATCTTGAAATTGTAACATGATGTTTACTTGTCAGGCTCTGGTGCTGCGTGAACTGGAGCTTTTCAGATTTGGCGTTTCCAATCAAGAACCTGAGCATGATAGGAAATTTTGTAGACTTTGGTTTTGACACTTTCTTCATCATGCTGATAGATAATCTCCATTGGTTCATCTCCTGATTGTCTTCAGATCCTGTTAATAGTTCAGGAACAACTATATACCTCAGCATTCAGCTGTAATAACACAAATTTGTCCCCTTCAAGTTTCTGCTGACAGCACAGGAAAAAAAAACAAAACAACAAAACTTGGGGGAAATAAAAGGCAGGAGGTTTGAACTCTGATGTTCAAAAACAGATAGAATTCTATTTTCTTCAAAATTCTCCATAGACAAAAGAGATTTATCATAATACCATTTCCAACAGAAAAAACCAAATAACCAAACAAACACAGAAACAAACAAACAAACAGGAAAAAAAATAAAACCAGCAAATTCTTTAACCTATAAATCTGCCAGCCAGTATTCCAGATCCTGAGTTGCTGGGTTTTTTTGCTTTAAGATCACAAAATAACCTGACACAGCAGGAGCTGGGAGCTGTAAGAACCCTGAGGTCGAACCAGTAAGGAAACCAGGTCAGACTGTGTGAGAGTGAGGTGTGTAGGGCATCAAGCTGCTCACTGCAAAGGGGCCTCCATCCCATTAGTTAAAGTCCCTGGTGGTGAGAGTGTGATTGCCAGTCCTCCCAAATAGTCAGACAGGAATGCTTCCTTAGGAGTGTTTCCTCATTCCATAGGAGGGCTGTGAAATACCTGCCTTCTTCACTTGTCAGGTTTCTGGCCATTTTGCTGAGGTCCAGATATGAGCTCAGTAAGTTTATCCTTCAACCCTCTCTCTTTCTTGGAGCTTTATCAGCTACTCAGCAGGTGACAGCCTCTATCTATAGAGGTATGCAGATGAAATAAGGAAAAAAAAATTGTAAAAAATCTTTATTGGCCCAAATACTAGGCCAAACACCAGCAAGGATGACATTTTGTTTTCTTTATCACTTTTTGATGATTTCTTTTCCCAGTTTGAAGTGCACTTGAAAATAACATAGTTTTTTCATTTGCAGTTCATTTCTACACAACCATCAAGCCTATATGGAGTTGATATTCACTTGGAGAGCATCCGAGGAATCTGCAGCTGTGACTGTAATTGCACACTCAGACCTTGTGATAAGATAAGAATTGAGCAGCGTTGCTTTAAGTTGGTGAAGCATTGATGAGGCTGGTTGAGAAAAACATGAGTGGACCCCTTGATTGTCTTTGCAGCAGGCTTGAGCAAGGCCTGATGATTGAAGGATCCTCCATAGAAAGAACAGGGATCTGTCACAGGGAGGATCTGTCAGGGGATCATGATGGGGCTGTATTGAAGCACAGGAGAGAAAGGTGTGGCCACTCTAAGGAGGTCTGTACCGTTTTCTGTGGAGCCTCATTAACAAGTTGTAACTGCAAACACTTGTACTGCATAGTGCACTTGTGTTTTGACATCAGGCTGACACAATTTGAGGAGGAAGCTGTACAGAAGCAAATGGATGAGGTTGATCCAGGTGCAGAGGAATGGCGGATGGAGAGCGGCAGGCAGCAGAGTGGCTCATGTGAAACACACACGGGTTCAGCATGACCCTGTTTCCTGCAGGACTCTCACGTGTGCAGCACAAAATCAGGTGAGATGACTCAGAACCAGCTTCTTGGATATATTTGTCAGTGCTGCTGTGGGAAGCCAGAAACCAGCAGGAAGGTTAGAAAGGTCTCTTCTTTGTTGGTCTTCAGATGTAATGAGGTCATTCCTTCTCCTCTTGATATAATCTGGCAGTGGGTATAAAGCCATTTCCTGAAACTATGTGAATCCTACTGACTCATTAGTTTTCCTTTGGTTTTCTTTAAAAAGAATAAGTGGGTTCTAAGGCAGAAGATTAAACACGTCTAAGGCAATTGTATGTTCATTTTGGCTCATTGGTTTGTTTTAAAATGTCTTCCAAGCCTTTTCTTTGTAAGTCATGGTAATTTAAGAGGTGTATACATTGGTGTTAAAATCTGGCCATCATAATTACCACTGCTTTCCAGAACCAGCTTTGGGGTTTTGTTTTGGTTTTGTTCCTTTGGATTTTTTCCTGTCACATTCACAGATTCCTGTGTATCTTTTTTTATTCCCTGGTGTCATGGTTTAACCATATTATTATTCTCATACTTAATTCAAAACACAGTACTTATTCACTACTAAGAAGAAAATTAACTCTACCAGCTGAAAATTACCCCGCTGAAGGGCACATGAAGGAAAATACCACATAATTCTAGAAAAGCACCTCTTTGGAAGGACATAAGAAAATTACCTCTGCAATATGGAGAGGAAGCTAGTGGTTTGTCCCCTCAAAAAATATTTCTAGAAAAAGTGACTTGGATTCAGGTACACATAAATATAGCATCACTGTATTTCTAAGTTCTCAAACAGACCTTGCCTCCTGTGGACTTACACTTTTTCTTGCCTACAATATGGCAATCTCAAAATTAAAAATATCTTGCTATTTATTTGTTTAAGATCAGAAGGCAAATGTAACATCCACTGATCAACTGGTAGGATACCCTAGTATTAACATGCTGTTGTAGGAATGGCACTCCCCCATTTAGTGCTCCCAATGAAACTCCAAATCCCACATTGCTGGTCCGCTCTCCCCTTTCCTCTCTGCCTCCGTGCTGCAGCGGATTGGAGAGAAGAATTGGAGGCACAAAAGGCAAAGATCACAGGCTGAAATAAGAAAATGAACAGCAACAGAAAGAATATTAATAACAAAAGGGTATAAAAGAGAGAGTGCAGAGTTTGCTCTGACCACAGCCATGCCATGCTGACCATTCCCTATACTCAGAATCAGCGTTATCCCACTGCTCCATCCACCATGCTTGCCCAACCAGCAGGAGACCCTTCTCCCCTGGAAGCAAGCAAGTTTCTCCCCCCTCCCTGCCCCAGCAATGGCTGAGGTGGTATGGAAAAACTGTCAGGTCCTGGCTGCACCCCCTCCCCTCTACTGCAAAATTTAACCCCGTCCTGGTTGGAACCAGGACACAGGGTGCAATTGGTGTTAGCATTCCACATTGTCTCTTCTCTGCCTCTTGACACTGGATATTTATAAGAGAGAGAGGTTCATTTTTAAGGACCTTATGTTGGGTTTCAAGTGAATCAGTTCCCATGTGCTAGCATGCTTATATGGGAAACTGCCAAGGAAAACCCATTTGCTTCAGTTAAAATACTAGATTTTTTTCCTCCATGCTTTTAATTTTAAAAACTTTGATTTAAAGAGACCTTGAATTGTTTTTTAAAAGGGAAAAATAGAATTAATGTCCACTACCATGCCACTTCATACATGCTTCTGTTACAGAATCAGAGTTTTCCTACATTAGAAATGAAGTCCTGTGATCATTGGTCTGTGGCAGAAATGATTCGTTACACATTTGTTGTAACATTCCTCAGCTGTCTATGATGGTCATACCAATAGCATTACATATTTTGGCATGCCATAATAAAACAGAACCACCCATTAAATAATTATTACCTATGTGAGACACCTGCTGAAGGTCCAATTAGGAACATACAAGTCTGTTCATGGATGAATATATACACACACACACACACATGTGTATATATATATATATATATATATGGTGAGGTAATGGTAATAAATATGGCTAAGCCTTGCTTGGTTTGGATACTTCAGAGGCATGTTTTCATAGGTATATTAACCCAAGTTTACTGCATTCAGGTAAGGTGAGCACAGTAGTACACAGGGTTAGTAGTTAATTGACTGACCAGGCTTGGTAGCTTACAAAGTAATTCTCTTCAGAAGTCACTCATGAGAGCCTTATTCTAAGTAGTATTTAATACTACTCTGTAATACTCCAGTGCAGGCATGCAGCCATGAAAGGATTTGAATATATAACCTTCTGCTTACAGATGCAATCATGTAATGCAGGAGAGTATGCAGTGTGAAGGCTGCATTAGCTTTCGTGCCTCTCAAGAGAGGAAGTTAGAGGAATGTGTTGTTAGAACTGAGCTGTTGTGAACAGTGGGATTTCACAACAGAGATGACATTGCAAAGGCATCCTGAATTGGTAAATGTGTATCTTGACTTGCTTAACTACACATTTCTACTTTAATTACAAAATATGCAGAAGTAGAATTCCAAGGACATTGGCAAATAGGTCCTTCTTATCTGCATTCTATTCTCAGCTGTAGTTCATTCAGCCTTGCTCTAGGAGAAAAATCATAATTTCATACGTCATCATTCAGTGCTGTAGTTTCCATGCCGTCATTTTCTTAGCCACCACCATTCAGTGTTTATATGAGCTAAGGGGAAGGGTTAGCATTATCCTGTAAGGACTCCACCAGAGTTTGGGCTTGGGAGACACAGAAATAATTTCAGTGGGTGCAGTGATGATGTCATTGCACAGTACTCTTTGTTCTTAACTCTCCTGACCCCGTCTGATGGACTGCTTCCCTTATGGCTCTCACTTCCTTCTTTCATCAGCATTGCACTTCCTGTCTCCAATGGTCCTTCACAGCCTCTCATTCTCTTTGTTTTTCCTGCAACCAAGCCCTTCCTTTTTTCTCCCTGCCATATAAAGCAGAGAGACATATATATAAAGGCACACCCTGAAACTGAAAAACCAAGACAGAAGTCATGGGAGCAAAAATATCAGCTACTGTTTTGCTCTACATTTGTCTTTTTTGTCCTTTGTATCTGTCTTAATCCTTAGATTTTAAGCATTCCTTATGCTCCAATGTGAAAAGTATTAGTGCACTGTAAAAACTTAAATATTTTTAATGATTCCAACAATAGAACATTGAAGTTCAACCATTGCATAAAAGAGCTTGAAAATTATTAAATTTTATGAAGGTTTCCTCTTTCTCTCCCATGCAAACACCTTTCCCATTTTTTTATAGTTAAAAAGAAGAATCCAGCAACTGAAAAATTCATGATCATGAAACCTATCCAACAGAAAAAAAACTATGGAAAATTAGCCATTTTCTTCAATGCAGAATTGAAAATTATTAAATCCTACATGTATATTTTTCTGAAGGGTTTTACAATAAATATCCAAAATTTGTTTTAATAGATCTTTGTAAGATACTGTAATAGGATGTTTTGTCCTTTGTGTCTTCCTTTTAATTAATATAATTCTAGTATTTATTATTTCCATATCTTGTTTTAATGTAGATGCATGCAAATCACAATGCATCTTGAGACAGAGAATAAAAGGATCCCTACAGTGGTGTTTGGCCACAAAACCTTGCATTTACAAAACATACAATGACATTACGAGTTAATATAAACAAGGATGACTGTTGCTTTTCACATGAATGAAAGGCAGTTACTTTAGTTATATGTCCCTGAGAAATCACCTATTTATTTTGCAGCTGAACAGTAAAACCAGCTTTTAATTCTTTAAGTAGAGCAACCCAGCCTAGGATGCTCAGAAACTAGGGCGTCATTGCTGATTTTCTTAGTGCACAGTATGGCAGCTTTATTTGAAACCTCCAGCAGCTGACTGTTTTCCTCAAGCATTGGCATCTCAGTTTCTCAAGTCCAGCTGCAATAAACCCTCCAGTTCAAAGAAGATCTACATTTTGTCCTGTGCCAAGTTCCCCTCAATAGGGAAAGGACAAAATCCCAGGCTGCAGCCAGGGAATCTGCTTTTGGGAAGAAGAGCACACTGAGAGATGTGAATTATGGACATGGCCTGGCATTACTCCTCATGGAATAATGGCTCTGTCACTCCTGATTCACCACATGGCAGACAGGCATGAGTGATCTGATCCTGGGTGCCAAAGTGAGGGGAGGCAGCACACTGCACCAGCAGTGTGTGAGCTGTGGGTGATGTAAAATGAGACAAGAAGAATTTGAGTCAGCCTGAAGCTTCCTGAGTCAGGGATCCATAGCCTGTTTATTCCTAAAATGTTTTATTGTTTGTGCAAATGTCAGATAACAAAAGGTGTAAAGCTCTACAGTCCTGCTTTCTCATTACCCTGTTTATGGGTTTTGGGGCCTCACTGCTCCAAAGTTTATGGCATCATTTACAAATTCAGAATTGTATATTAACAAATCAATATATCAATACACATGGTAAAGCGTGGAGCAGAGGAAACCCTCACCTTCATATGTAATTGTTTAGCATTGCTAAATAGCAAACGAGGGTACATGCAATAGTTGGATACATGAAATAAAATATGGTGCTTTCAATAGCACAGTTGACTATAAAAGTATTACTGTTCTGTGCTTGATATTAAACATGTTTTCAATTTAAATTCAAGGTGAGTGTAAAGTAAGGTCTCTTTACAGATGGAATTACTCTCTTCCATTTATCTGATAAAGAAGAGCATACATTTTTTCTAATGCAGAAGACCATAATTTGACCAATGTGTGCTGGTGACAGTAATAAAGAGGGAGACAGAAAGGCTGGGCATTTTATCACATTAATTAGGAACCAGAAATAAAATTCTACACTTCAGAAATGCTACAAAGTGTGCTCATGAATCGTAAAAAGAACCTGTAGTCACAGTACTCTCAGTAGAATTCTGGTGGCTGAAGTACTTGGGGTAGTTAGTGGTTTTTTGCAGTACAGGAACTGGGGAGTGAGGGAGCACTGCATCCAGGACTTCACAAATTTACTTTTAGACTGTGGCAGTGCATCTGCCTACTTACTTGCTTCTAGAGTGGCTCCTCATCAGCTGCTCCTTAATGTACCCACTTCACAGACAGTAGGAAAGTTGATAATAAAATGGCAATTCTAAAATGCTAAACAGAAGTCCTGTAGAATAGGTCTAGTACCAGAAATTCAGCTTGACATGTAGGGATTTTAACAAAATAATTAAAAAATTATTTTCCATTGCAGAGTTTGATAGTAAGAAAAAAAAGCTCAGAATTGGTTTCTCTTGTGGATGCAAGAGACATGAGATTAATGCCTGGAGTGCAACAAAACTCAAGAATATCCAAAGTAGATACATTTTTATTTATCTTTGGGTCACAGAATGGTTTTTGTTGGTAGGGACTTTTAAAGGCCATCTAGTTCAACCTGCTGCAATAACCAAAGACACTTTCAAATTGATCAGGCTTCTCAGGGCCCCATCCAACCTGACCCTGAATGTTTCCAAGGACGAGACACCTACCACCTCTCTGGGCAACCTGTTCTACTCTTACTGTAAAAAGCGGATTCCTTATATCTAATGTCAATTAACCTTCCTTCAGTTTGAAACCATTACACTTTGTTCTATCACAACATCTTTCCTATAGGCCCCCTTTAGGTACTGGAAGACTGCAATATGGTCTTCCTGGAGCTTTTTCTTCTCCAGGATGAACATCTCCAACTCACTCGGCCTACTTACCTGTAAGTAACTGTACCAAACTGATGTGTGACTCAACAGGCAAGCAGCCACAATGCTGCAGAAGTATAGTTGCTTTGCAGACTTTTACTATGATTAGCAATTAGTAGTGTTGTGTTAGTGATTAGAGAACCTTGCATAAAACTGTAATTGGGGTGTCCCTATTTGGCTGGGGACACATCACATGCATGTATAAATACTTATCCTTGTATTACATATTTTCTGTCTTAGCCACTCTACTCATTTGGCATGAGCAGGTCATGAATTTTCAGAATATCTAGAACAGAAAACCAAAAAAGTTATTGTTATGCAAACATCTTGCTTTCTCTGTTAGTTTCCTCTGGACCTCTCTCACTTTGTGACCTCTTTTGTTGGGATGCAAAGTCTAGATCTCAGCAAGTCTCTGTAAACACATTCTGATTTAGGGAACTGTACTTTACCTACCTGCATTACTAATGCTACTGATGAAAGTACAACCACAATGACCAGATTTTAGAGAGCATCTCCACTGCCTGAGAGTGATACTCTCCAATGGGCTGCTTCTGATCTCAGTCTCCACCATAGAACCAGAATTGGGGCAGGGATGGTCTATAATGCCCTTTCATACCCCAGCAGTCTCTCAGCTTGCCCTGTGTGTGGACTGGAGAGGGGGGCACAGAGCAGATAGGAAGGGCCAGCTGTGCATGCCAGGAGCCATCCCCAGGGATGGCCAGAGCCAGATCCCACAGCACTGGGCCAATGCAGGCCCAGCACCCCAGCACCTTCCTGCAGACACTGGCCATGCCCCTTCCACCTCAGCCCATCCTTGCTCCTGCTCCTTGCCTTGTTGGGGCCCCCCACACCCCTGCCATGTTCCGAACTCTCTGGAGGCACCTCATGTCCCGAGCCCCGGTTGCCAGGCAACGCCAAGTCCCTTACTGTTTCCAGGGAATGGTTCCCGCCTGTCCATAGCCCAGGCCGCATTCCCTCCACTGCCCTACACGGGTATGGGACCACTGGCCACTCCACGGCTCTGAAAAGCACAATGGGAATGTCTTGTTCATAGTTTTGTTCACTAGAAGCAGAACCCAGGCGTGCAGGTGGGCTACCCAATATCATGCACCCCACTGTGGTCACGGTTCAGCCAACAGGCAGACGTGTTATTTCCATGAATGCCATACCTTGGTGGAATTCGTTTTCTCTGAAGGTACTTAAGGAAGTTGAAGAGCATTTGCACATGTGTGTGCACACGCCTGTGCATGGCCAGAGAGGAGACATCACAAAGGGATCATCTGGAATAGGAAATAAATCCCTAAAAGCATTTGGTTTCTTCTTCTAGGAAAACTATTCTTACCACTTACCACTCCACCAATAAATTTGCAAGTAAATAATAAGTGAAACCATGGTGTTAATCCTTGGCAAGAAGCAGAATGGTATAAGGGAAACCCAAAACTCTTCTTAAAAATGGATGTTGCTTTTGAGTAATTTGAAGAAGCCACTTTAAGATTAGAGGGGCCAAGCCCACTTAAAAAAACACAAGACTGCAAAGCACAAGAAAGTTATTCATCCAAGCAAAATCTGAAGCAGCACAAACCTATGACCCCTTTGCAACATGTAGGTGGCTTTCCTAGATAAATAGCCTCACCTCCTTTTCAGTATAATTGTAAGGTAATTTCAGTTCTTACAGTTTTGATGGATATATATAAAACAACTTTGGTTTTCTGCTGTTGCTCCAGTGCTGTAGCTTACAGGTTTGTGAATTGGTAGCTACGTAGTTCCTCACTGGTTCTGCTGTTGGGTCACCAAAACTGTGAATGAACCTGCTTTTTCCTCAGCTGAGAACTCTGAAAAGTTTCACACGTCTGGCAGAAGTGGAAAACCATGGACACACTGGCAAAGAGTAAGGCAAAAGAGATACCAGACCCTGGAGTTGCTGGAGCAGGTGAAACAGTCGTGCCTTGTGGACACATCTCAGAAGTAAATGGGCTGGATATTAGCAGGAGACTAGAACAAAAGGCAGAACTACACAGAACACTGGAAAGAAATGCACCTAAAAACCTCAGTGATCTGAAACGGGATGACTATTTACCTGAGGGTTTCATTCCTTTTGATCAGAGTTTTGTCCCCTGATGGTGACTTGTGACCAGTTTCCAATACAATCTCAAAATATATTTTTGTGGGTCAAGTCTTGGGGACAGGAATGGAAGAATGATTATGAAGAGGAGGATGCAAAGAAAGAAAAGATAATTGAATAAATTTAATTAGTTAAGCAGGATTTAACAGATATATTCTTTCAAAATACATCAAATATTCAAGTGGTGTTTCTGACAATTATTTCTATAGTTGTCCAAGTCTGTTGTTAATCAAACACTGTGTGGAAGGTATGTTATTGTAAGTGTTGTGATATATTTACTTCTCTGTCATCTATCACACAAAAACTTTTATTTTGGTATCTGACAGTATTACTGTCAGATACACTAAAAAATTATGCATGCCTCTCATTTCAGGCAACTCAGCACTAGCATCATGAGGGTGGGCTGTTTAGTTCTGGTTAGGGTGTGGAGTTCTGGAGATCTCTGTATGTTTTCTCTTTTGAAACAAAAGACGTAGATAAACTGAGGTCACACAATGAGTGTTTATTAGTTTTAAAAGTCTGTATTTTCAATGAAATAAATTTTAATGTTTTCATAAAGTGGTATTATTATAATACAACTGAAAGAAAAATATAATTTTCTTTCAAAATAAATTCTAAAGAGTAGCATTGGCATTTGAAAGTTGGGTGAAAACGCAAAATAAAGTGTGAATTTGCTCAAAGATATTATAGGCATTTAGAATATGCTGTTGAATCACAGAATCCTAGAAGTGTTAAGATTGAAAAATACCTCTAATATCAAGTCCAATCTTTAACCCAGCACCACCACATTCACAATTAAACCATTAAACTATGTCCTAAAGTGAGTGTCAGCATAACATCTTCCATTTATCTATGGGGTTTTTGCATGAGCCATTTCTCTTCCTCCAGCTCCAACAGGGAGAATCTTTCCAGAAAAGACTGCATTATAAATATGGTTCTACCCGATCATAATGAAGAAACTGAGCATGATGAGATAATGTTTTGTTTTGAATTTTTCTAAGTAGTTCATCTCATTTTGAAACAAATGAGCTACATTTGAAAAGATGATTATGTTAATAATTAATAGTTTGACTTAAATGATGAGCTATGTCAAGAAGACATTAAAATTCCAATTTGCAAGATAGAGCAGAAAAACAGAAACAAAGCAAGAACCTGTACTAACTTGTGTGAAAAGGAACTAACATTTCAGTATTTTTATCAAAAGGCAAAGAATAAAGGGAAATACATTATTTATTACACAATAACAGCTTTGGGCTCTTCTTATTTTGAGACAGGGGTGGCAAAAAGGTGTTTTAATTTTTGTACTGCTCATTTCCCTAATCAATTCTATGGGCAATAAATATTTGTTCCTGAAGTCAAATTTGTTTTCCCAGTAGTAGTAACTGGTAAGTGATTTCACTGTCTATCTTGACTGTCCTAAGCTTGTCCACCCTGTTTTTTCCAACTGCTCCTGTTGAAGAGGGGGAGTGAGAGATCAGCTGGGTGTTAAACAAGGCTAAGCCACCACAGTCTGTTTTGTTGTCCAAAATGTGGTTGAAGGAATTAGAGATAATGACAGTAATTGGGAGAGGCAGTGTACAAAACTTGAACTAGACATTGCCAGGGAGTGCAGTAATTTGGGGGAAGCTTTTATTTTCATGTTGTAAATGAATTTTGTGGATAATGTGGGATTAATGGTTATTTTAATGACAAAAGTGTCTGTGATTTCAGGATCCTGTATTGTAGGGAATGAGGCCATGAGAGGGGTCTGCTACAGTGGTAGGGGCATAAGATTTTTTCTATATGGACATGTTAGCTTCTTAGCCAAATTCTAAGTAGGTTTTCTCATCGGTGGCTCCTTCCTTCCTTCCTTCCTTCCTTCCTTCCTTCCTTCCTTCCTTCCTTCCTTCCTTCCTGCCTGCCTTCCTGCCTTCCTTCCTGCCTGCCTGCTTTCCTGCCTTCCTGCCTTTTTTTCTCACTTCCCCAGGTACACCAATGTTCTGGAGAAATCATCTAAACTCATTCTACTAAGTCATGGAAATTAAATGCATGATTAAGTAACAGCATGGTAACTCCCAATGGGCAGTGCTGACACCTCCATTTGTTGATGACTTTAATCAGTACCAATGAATATTATGTGTTTTGGTTAATTGCATGCCTTGGTATTGGAGGAATGGTTGGATATTATCTAAGTAATATTTACACATGAAATATTCATCTTTGTTTGCTATGTAATAAAACCCTACAGGAGGAAGTAATGACAAAGTACTCAGAATCTAGCCAAAAAATACCAGATGACAATTTCAATTAGGAAGAGGTTTTAAAGGAAGACAATGACTTCTAGCAAAAACAATAACCAACTTAATACAGACAAAACCCAAAACTTGATGGGTTTTTTCTTAGAAATATGATTGCTTTTTTTGGTTTGTACAAATACTGTGACATTTAAGTTATCCTTCATTTCTGCTTTAAGACATCGTGGAGAAAATTCAACCCCAGCTGGAAATACAGAAGTAACAAAACTGATAATTATAAGTAAATAAATCCAAACAAGCTCTTTCTTACATTCCACCATTCATATGTCAACCATTTTTTTATTTACAAAGTCTCCAGCAAGTCTGTAGAAGGTTGATCGTACTGGGATTGAAGAAAAAAAGAGACCTTTTAAAATACAATTGAGATAATGAGATACCCTAAGTCCCAGTTATTATGTAATTAACATCATCTTGAAAAGTTCACTGTGGCTAAGCCCAAATATTTTACCTCTCAAAGTTGTTACTAAATCACTCTGCATCTGATACTTCATTGGCAAGTTCCTCCAGATTCATATAATTTATTGAGACATAGCACTTTAATTAATTAACCCATGAGTCTTCCACTTTCTAGAAGGATCTAAAGCAGGTATGACATTGAAAAAAGCCTAAGGCTTGAGCTGAGAATAAGAAAACTGAGAGAAGAATTATTTGCCCTGAGGATAAGCCTTTTTACCAGTATATTTCCTGTGCTCAACATTCAAGGTCAGTGTTTTTTCATTTATTTTTCATTTTTGGACTATGTTAGGCTAGACAAAAATCAACCCACACATTTCAGATGATTTGCAGATAAGATTATCAGTTTATTTACTGAAAGCATCCAGTATGCATTACATTCCAGACATGTTCAAGCAGACTCCTTCTAACAGGTCAAAACGTATTTCCAAGGAGGAATCATATAAAATATTCTTTACATTTCTTTACCTAATTCTCAAAACACTTATATTGGCTAAAACTTAATGAGACACATGTTCAGAAAACTATGTAGTCTAATGATAAAGCATCCTGCATCTGAGAAGTATTATAGGAGCAAAAACTGAGTACTAATTTCACAACTTGTACTGCAATAACAATGCTCCTTTACCTGACTACTTTGTATTACTTTGCATTTTTAGAGGGAGAAAGACATCTTCCAAACCAAGCTATTCCAAGAGCAATTTTCCTGAAGTAATGGAAAGAGAATTGTGTTAAGGAACTAAGTTTCAGTCAACACACTTGATGGCAACCAGCTTATTTCATGGCCAAATGAATACTTCTAGCGATTATATCCTGTATATTAGGTACTGGTTTTAGAACTTGGCTTCCCAAGTTTCTCATCTCAAATGAGACAGTAGGAGACAAGCGATTTCTTCTAAAAAATGTACCTGATTGGTGCTCAGAATTGACTTTATTTTTGGATTCTTTTGGAAAGGAGGTTAATTTAATGGATTCCAGTTGTCAATCACATCTCATTTTGTTAAAATCACTTTTTCTTTCAAAGTCTGATAGACTCTTTACTAGATGTTTAGCATAAAAATTAACAGATACTTGCCTGTATCTCAAAATACTGATAGTTTAGTAGAACAAATTTCAAAAGCTGTAAAAGCATGGTTTTGTCATTAATTGGACTTTGCACTTACCACTGAACTATACAAATATCACTGCTACAAAATAATATTTTCTTATTAAAACTAGAAATTAAGTTAAACATAATTTGTTGGTGGTGGAAGGTAGCAAAGTGAGAGAGGACAACTCCATAGGAGAAACAACTGGTAGGTGTTTAAACTAAATATGTCTGCTCAGCAAATATATTAGTTAGTTACTACACCAAAGTCACAACAAAGTAAGTTTAATCAAAAACAGCTGAACAGGAGAATATTTATTTCATAATTAGTAAAATTTATTTTTAAAAACTAACATAAAACCCAAGAGGAATAGAGAAGACATAGGAATTTTCCCCAAATCCTCTTATTTGCCTTAAAGATAATATATAATAACAGTATATTTTACAAAATTCACCTTACAGGAAGGTACTTAATCTGGGAACAGTAACCTAAATGCAAAGGCCTTAACTAGCTTTAATTCATTGCAGGAAACTTTCCTCAAGTATTTTGGTTATATTATCCATGTTCCTGCTCTTTGTTCTTATACTGTAAAGTTAATATATTTAAAAGATTTATAAAATGTCTTAACATAAATTCATAGAGGTACTTGAAGTTTTGTATTTTAAAAAAGTGCCCTTGTATGAAAAAGGAATTTTAAAAACTTTCTGGTTTTCTTCACCAGAAAGTTAACATGCAGTTACTATACCAGTGACATTTTAAGCCTTCACAGTGAAATTCTTGAAGACTGAAATCAGAGAAATGTTAATGTTGGAAAAGACCTCTAATGATCAGCAAGTTGAGCCATTAACGTTACAGTGCCAAATCACAGATTGGGTTGTCGGATAAGGATTTATTTTTTTCTTACCAAAAATATATCTGTTAGTGAAATTACTTTCTGGTATTATAATGTTTCTTTAGACCTGTGCAGGAATTGTTTATAATCAGATAAGTTTTAATCATTCCATCCTATTAGGCAATTAATACGTAAGAAATCCTGACTACTCTAGTGATTTACCAAAAAACAAAAAATGTAAATCTTACTGGCTCAAAAGTGTCATCCATTTAGCAAAGTGAGGTCTTTAAATACATGTTCTCCAGTATTTATTTAAAATTACTGGAAATAAAATTACTTTTTCCCTCTTATAAATGTTTCTTACGATCATATTTTGGTTTTATTAATAGTCAGCAGTTATCTTTATATAAAAAGTACATTTTCATACTGAGAATTGTACCTTTTTTATGCATCACTTTCCTTTCTTACTTTTAGCATTCCCACTGTGACCCTGCAATGTCTCCATTAGCAATTACTAAATCATATGGGGAGAGTTAATATTTTGAAAATATTCATGGTGTTAATATCACACTTCTACCACAATCTGACATACAGAAAGAAGGATCATGTAATCAGATTTCTAGTGATATTCATAGGTTGGAAACTGTCCTATAACACTACCTGGAACTAAGAAAATTAAATATTGTATGCAGATTTTAAGCCTTAAGTTCATTGAAGAATTGAAATCAAGAAGAAATTCTCTGTTGCACATAAGATGCCCAATTTTTAACATTATTTTTGTAAAGTCCATTGGAATATATTTCTTCTCTATGTTTATCATTACAATGCTTGAACACATTAACAGAGTAATCAGACAGGAAACTAGATTGATATCTACTTTTTTGTAGTGTTAAAATTTTGTATGTTGTCATTTAATTCCAGCGTACTGTTTGCTTTGCACATTCTTTTTACAGCAAAACCCTCATATTTTGCAAATAGAGACAAGTTGATGAAGTTTCAGTTCTCTGAAAATTTTTTATTTTAACCTTCTTCTTGCAAAGATGCCGAGCAATATAAACTGATACTACTGCTTTTTCAAATTTATGACCCGTCATAGGAAGAGTCGTTGACAAAAATCTGGCATTTCATGTCCTCAAATTCCTAATCTTGTAATTCAAATATTATCTTTTCTTCAAATTTAAGGATGCAGTCCTACTACCACTGCTGGTGGCTGAAATGCAATAGCAGGGCACTAACTTGCTATAACATTAATACAACTTCCCTGACTCCTCTTCATGCCATTCCCTCAGGTCCTGTCACTGGTTGCCAGAGAGAAGAGATTGGTGCCAGCTCTCATTCTTAACTCTCTCTTTGCTACATGAATTGTACTGCATTGAACAAAACTACATTTCTGAAATGGCTTCTATACTAAATTGAGTTTGGAATAACACCAGTCATTATTCAAAGAGATTACAGAGATTGAAAAGATTCACAGTTTTCTGGAAACTCACCTTTTAGCCAAAAAGCATTCAATCCTGATTGACTCCCAAAGGACTTATATGCAAGGACCCTGCAAAAGTGCTCACCAGAAGTGAATTTACAAGTTAAACAATAGGCCTGGCTAGGAACTGCCAACTTATGGGTAGTTCTGGCCTCTTTTTTCTGAAAAATCTTGTCCTCTGACTGTACAAACAAGCTTAGAAGGCTCAACTTCAAATTCATGTATCCCTTTTTCAGGACAAAACATTTCACCATGGCACTTTCAACAATGAAAGTTTAAGACGTTACAGGTTTCTGTCACACTTCCTCTTAGAAATCGTCATGCCTGTAGCAAAGACAGCTGAGAAAGATGCATGTTCCCATTCAGCAGTTCAAGTTCCAGGCTAGTACCTCTTCTTAAGGTCCTGTTGCAGATGTGTTTGCAAATTTATGGGCATGTGTACATTTCCTTGTTCCATCTTGGCTGTGCAATGGAAACATGTAGCAGAGAGATCAGGAAAACCACTGGGAATGGCGGAACTCTAAACCACTGCCCCTCAATCTGTTGAGGAATACCTTCAATGCAGGTAGTTCAGTGTGTAGCTGCAGTGCAGCTGCAGATTGAGCTCTGGGGGACAGGAGCCCCAGAGGAGCAAGAGGTTGTGAACTGGTGGCAACCCTTTGCACAACAATGGAGGCAAAGGGCCTGTGGCTTCGGCCACGTGATCGGGAAACTCAGAGACATGGCAGGAGCCGAGGACTCAGCTGGAACACTTCAGACTATAGTGTGCATAGAATGGGAGGGTAAAAAAAGCCCAGGGCCTCCTTTATTCAGGATCCCTCCTCCATCCAAGGCACCAACCTCAGCTCTGGTTCTGTTGCTGCACTGTGATTTTATTATTTTAAGGATCCAGATATTGGAGACTCTGCTATGGGAAGCTTGGGGTCAAGCCAGTAAGGAAACGTGGTCTGACTGTGAGAGTGTGGGGAGGGTAGGGAGTCAAGGGGATCACCCATCGGTTGCTGGAGCCGCGAGTGTGAAGCAGCTTCAGTCCCAGCTTTGGTGGTGCGAGTGTGACTGCCAGAGTGGTTCCTGGACAGTCACACAGGAAAGTTTCCTTAGCCCATCCACCAAGCACACCTGACAAGACTCTTACAACAGCTGTGTCACTGATACTGTTTCACAACATATGTGCACAGAGAAACCTATTGCCCAGCCTGGCCCATATATGACAGACAGAAGTTTTATCTATATTTAGCTTAATTTCCAAGAAAACAAATAAAAGTTATGTTTTTCACACCTTCAGTTCAGGAAGAATGTGACCTTTCTTTGCCTCAACAGGGAAAGAACATGATTCTCCACTACCAGCTTAGTAGGTGACTGGTACTTCTGCTGGGAAGTCTACACATGCTCTTCTATGGGCACAGCCATGGGTCTCTCTCCTAGACCTGACCCATGCCTCCTGGCACAGACCACCTGCTGCTCAGTTCTGCCTTTGGCTGTTCAAAGAACACAATGTTCTAGCTCATGTCAAAGCAGGCCGTGTGTTTTTCTCCCCCTTGCCGGAGGCAGAAATGGAGGGTGGATGGGGAAATTGTCGTTTTGACCTGAAGCTCATCCAGGATAACCCATGTGCTTCAGCTTCACCTAAAAGCAGAGCCAACAGGCACCCTTATGTTTCTTGGCACTCTTGAACCTCAATGCGCATTATCAAACAACTCCAAACCTCTTGGGCTTTGGTCAGGCACAGCCCTCGCCCAGAGGCGGGACATGAAGTGTGATAAGGGACGAGCAGCGAGCATTGCAGGTCACTGATAAAGCAGCCTGGCGGATTGCAGGCGGGCTTTCGAAGGTGTCACAGAGGCTGCAGGGCCACGTAGCCTGCAGCTCCTGTGGCGGGAAGCTGCGAGAGGGAAGGGAGGAAGAAAGGGGGGGGGGGGGGGGGGGGGTGGTTGGGCCGGCTGCTCCCGGCGCCGCCCTTCGGTGCTCCACAGCGCCCCCTAGCGGCAGCGGCCGCAGCGCGCCCCGGCGCTTAATGCGTCTACCCTTGCACGGCTGCGCGCCAAGGGGCGGGGCCACTGCTCATTTAAATATCACGGAGTCTTATTTGCATGCCACCAAGATGGCCAGCCCTGCGATTGGCCGGTTCCGGAGCAGCGCCCCACTGCCGGCCCCTGTGCCCACAGGGGGGCGGGGCAAACTGAGGGAGGGGAGGAGACACGGGGTTCATTTGCATAGCGGCCCGGCGTGTGCGACTGGGGGAGGCGGTGTTTGTGCCCGGGGCGCGTTGCGAGTTTGAATCCACAGCGGCGGCGGCAGCAGCTGGGGCGGCAGCGGCTGCTCGGGCGGGAGCTGCCGCGGGACGCGAGGGAGCAGGTACAGCGGGGCGCGCTGGGGGCGCGGGGGCCGGGCGGGCAGGGCAGGGCACGGCACGGCACAGCGGCGGCCGTGCTCGCTGCTCCGCGCGGCGGCGGCGGCTGCAGCGGCGGCGGCTGCAGCGGCGGCAGCAACAGTGCGCATGCGCCGGAAAGCTGCAGCGCTGTACGCGCGCATGCATGGGAGCACGTGACTCGGCTCCAGTGCAGCGGCGGTGGCGCGCGTGCGCGTCCCCGTTGCTTTCGCGCGTTGGCGGCGGCGGTGGCGGCGCGGGCACAGGTGGGTCTAACGGGGGCGCGTACCGGGAGCAGCGGGCACCCGCATGGGCGCGACCCGCCTCACGCGGCCTGGGCGAGGCGAGGCGAGGTGAGGACGCGTGTTTGGGTGGGACAGGGGCGCGTCGGGCGCTTCGAGAGCGTTTCCTCGCTCCCTGCCGGAAATGGCTTGGTCTGGCCTGGGTGGTTGGTGCTGGGCGCCGCCGGGAAGGGCCTCACCGGCACGGCGGGCGTGGGACATCGCAGCGCACGGACTGTGGACGCAACGTGGGGAAAGTATTGGTGGTGTTTTTACACTGGCAGACACCAGGGCACAATTTTTGTACTTTATGGATATGCTTGTTCCTTGGAAACCAAACAGTTTCTATATGGGAACCGAGGAGGTCGAGTTGTGCTTACTCGTGTGGTGTCACCAGTAAACAAGGCCCAAGCGGCTCCTCGAGGTGTCATGGCCGCCCACATCAAAACATGGCAAAAGAGTTTAAGCCATGTGCTAAGTAAAGAAGGTACATTCGAACCTCTTCTCATCCTTAAGGTTAAATATTTTAAATATCCAAACTTTTCCCAGTTAAGTGCTTTTTTCTTTAATTCTGAGGCCTGGTGTCGCTCTGCCCTGGAGTAGTTTTTTCTTCTAGCAAATCCATCTTTCTGGATTTTCTAATCGTTGGCAGATATTCAGTGGAAATGCTGATAGTAAGATATTTTATTACTTAACAGTAAGCTTGAAATCATTCTAAGTAGTGTCACATGACTAGGTAGACTTAGCAGAAAAGTTGGATGGAAACATTGATGGAAAAGTACCTGCTTAAAATAAAGGGGTGAACAGCTCTGCTATTGTAGGAAGCAGTCAGTGAGCTTAAAAATGCAGGCTTCAGTCACAGAAAAACATCACTTACACCTCTAGATATTTGCTATGCTAACCAGTGGAAGTAAGAGCATGTTAATGGGTATGTTTGCTTAATATTCCAAACTATACAAGAAAATGCAGCGTTATTATAAATAGGTTTATTAGAACTTATTTCTGCAAGATGAGAATATTTTACAGACATACTATTTGCCTCTTTTGCAAGTTAAAATACATGCTTGCGCTTGTTACAGTTCATAATACTTACGTTCGTATTTTCAAAAGCAGAAGAGTGAAGAATGTTCGTAATCTCTGCTTAAATGTGGAATGAATAATTTAAATATGAAATCTGTACACACTCATCAGCTATCAATATAAAAAATAAGTGGTGTTCTAATTAGGTGCTGGTTTTTGCAGTCCTACAGGAAGGTATGAAGGAGAGTGTTGCTGCAGATACTAAGAATTTCTTGGAAGAGAAGAAACCAAACACAAAAACCACTGCTGTTTGATACGTGATCTTGGGTAGGTAATTTCTCAGTTTGAGATCTATGAAATGGGGCTAATGATTGTTGTCAGGCCAATTGTAAAATATATTTTTAACAATTCCATGAGGATTTATGCATTTTATGAATTGTGGTAACTGCAGCCACTAGTTATTCTTGACATATAGCAGTTACTATTTTATATGCTCCAGAACTGCCAAGTTAAATTTTTATGTGTGTATAACCGAGGGAGCATTATATTAACAATTTTGGATTCTTGTTACATTTTTAGTTTGGAGAACTTAGTACATTTCTTGGAGTAAACAGTATTTTTATCAGCTGCAACCTTTCTACCAACTGTAGCAGCGCTGAGCTGATGCTTTCTGTCATAATATGGAAGAGTGTTGTATTTTGTTCTATGAAATAATTTACTGAAAGTGTTTTGGATGTTGTGTAGACTTAAAACTAATCACAGTACCGTTCATTTGTAAAATGATTTAGCAGTAATTATATGCATCAATTTAAATTGTTATTTTGATGACTTTTTTGTGAAATCATTTATCTTCTACCCCATTTGAAGTCTGTTTTCAAGGAGATGCTGATTCTAATAGATACATCTTTTTTGCCATGTTTCTTATACCTTCATAAGCTGTAGCGCCTCTTATTGTACTCATTTCAAAAACTTATAAAACCAATGTTAACTATAGCATGTGAATTTTTCTATAAAAGCTCCTTCAATAATCCCTACTCTGGGGACATAAACACATAAGCATAAGCTTTCCTACCATCATGGAAGGTGATTTTTCCAGCCAAGCAAGAGCCTGAAGAGCTCAATGAAAGTTATTAGTTAATTAAGTTTAAATACTGATTTTACTGAATTCGGTGCAAACAAAAATGTTTTACATGTTCAGTGAATTCTTAAGTACTGATTTGCTGTTAGTAACTCGATTTTCATTTTCCTTTCCTTCTAGTTTCTTGTTACTAACTAGGAATATTTCCACCATGAAATGGATCTGACTAAGCCAAATACTGTATTTTGTTTTCCAAATAAGACAAAAAAAATCATTTCTTACTATTTAGATGTTTTAATGATGTAAGTGTTGATTAGGTTTATGTCAGCTTAATTGTCAGAAACAATACGTGTGGCAAAAATGTGAAGTTCATTTATGGGATATAAGCAGTAAGGCCAAAAGATTCTTTAAACCAGTATGTCCTTACTCAATAGTTTGCATGTTAGTGCTTTTCTTCTTTCGCATTTATTCTATTCTTCATGGGTGTTTTTGTATTAGGGGTTAGTTCCACCTTTACGTGATGGATTTTAATTTGCGAGTTACAGCAATGACACGTCCTCATTGCAGTTTTCATAACAGGTAATAAGTGAAGAGAAGAAGTTGTAAGTTACAAAACTGTTAAGATATTTCAGTATAGGGAGCTGGGATTTTTTTCCCCTCCTTGATGTTTTTTATTTAATGCTGCTCTTAAATGCAATGGCATCTAATGTTATTTTTGCGGAATATCACTCATTGGTCTCCTTGGCTTTCTCTAGTACCTGATATTACTCTGAGGAATTGACCTATTTACATAGAATAAGTGGGAGTTTGTAAACTGGTCAGCATAAATGCTGTTTTCATGATGTATATTTGAAGTCCTGGTGTTTCAGTTCTACTCACTGTGTTATGTGTTCTGCATGAAAAAGTTTTTCTAGTTCCACTGTGCTGTAAGAAGCTGTTTATCAAGCGGCAGTGACTTAACCAAATACAGGATGGAAGTAAGATAGGGCTGTTTTGTGTCAAGTTCTTTTGGTTTTTTTGGGTTTTTTTGTTTGGTGGTTTATTTTTTTTTTGACAGTTCATTAAAAGAAAGTTAAAGTGTTTTTTAAAATCGTATTTTTCTTGTCAAGTCAGCTGTAGAATGTCTTAATCAGTGAATATGGTTTAGATATGAATTGTGTAATACCTAATTTCTAAGTTTCTCTACTTTGGCCTTCGTTTAGATACTAAAGCCTACTGGATGATGCCAAGGAAAGTAACTTAAAGTATTTTTAATGCTTGGGTTAGGAGGATCTGGAACATAGTTTGTGTCTACTTTTGACTTCTGGTTATCCTGTTAAGAGAATAATTTCACATGGCATTGTGAGAATCTTAGTTTTTATTAGCCTGAAAAGCTTTTGTGTATTATTGGTAGCGTTTTTAGGTGGTTTTCATTTTTCATTCATGTTCAGCTTTTTCTAATTTTGTTGTATTTTTGTAGTAATGGTAGTCAGATTCTTGATTTCATATATACAGCGGGTAAGTTTTGAGAGCATTTAAGTGTAGTACAGTATCAGTGTACATATTAGACTAGAAGAGTGTCATTGATTGTAGGTACAAAGTACTGATTTTCATTATCTAAATACTGGATTTTCAGAATACGTTATTACTTTTTTATTGTGGTGAACAATGGAAGCGTGATTCAGAAAGGAGAGTCTGTTTTGTTAGTATGGAGAGTTGGTTTTTTTTTTTTTTTGTCTTAAACTCTTAAACTGCATATTCTGGTTTTAATGAATACTCTGGTTCTTAGCACTGTTCTTCCTTGACTGTTTGTTTGGAAATATATGTAGGCCAAAAAGCGTACCAAAGTTGAAAGTAGATTTCTCAGTTGCATGTGACTTTTACATGGTTTCGTATTTCATGGTTTCGTCTTGTGTTGTATTACATAACGTTAAAAAAGCCAAAATGCTGTAGGTGCGCAATAAATCATAATCATAGAATGATTTGGGTTGCAAGGGACCTTAAAATTCATCTGCTCCCAGCTGCCCTGCAATGTGCAGGGAGATCTTCCATTAGACCTGGTTGCTCAGAGCCCCATCCAGCCTGACCTCAAAAACTTAACATAGGTGAAGCATTCCCAATTAAACCACCTCACAGTACAGTTCCTCACCACTCCCACACAAAAGGATTTCTTTCTTAATATCTAATATAAGCCTACTGGTTTTCAGTTTGAATCCATTACTTTTTATTCTATAACTACATAACCTTGTAAAAAGTTTCTTTCCAGCTCTTTTGTATTCCTTTTACAAGCACTGGAAGGTCCCTGAAGGTATCTACAGAGCCTTTTCTTTTCCATACTGAACAGCCCCAGTTCTCTCAGCATTTTTTCTTGGGAGAGATGATCCATCTCTCTAATCATCTTGGTTGCCCAGCTTTGCACTGAGTGGTTCATGTCCTTCTTGTGCTGAGGACTCCAGAGCAGTGCAGGTGGGATTTCAGCAGAGCAGAGGGGCAGCATCCCTTTCCTCACTGTGCTATCCATGCTGCTCTGGATGCAGCCCAGGATAGAATTGGCTTTCTGGGCTGCAAGTGCACATTGCTGGGTCATGTCCAGCCCTGATCCACCTGCACCCCCTCAAGACCTTCTCAGCAAGGCTGTTCACCATCTGTTTATCAACCCCAGCCTGTACCAATACCAGAGGCTGTGCTTACATGCAGCTTCACCTTTGCATGCAGGCATAAGTTTCAGGCTTGCATAAAACTTCAAAAAATCTGTGTGGATAAGGTTATTAAAATGACACTTAAAAATTCTGCTAGGAGAGTTTTTAAGTGTCCAACAAGGTTATTTTTCTGGCTCAGAAGAAAAACTGCAATACAGATATGTGGCAAAAATTTCAAATTGTGAAACAGCCCTAAAATTTTTAAAAGAGACCTGTTTATCTTTAGCACAGTAGCCCAGTTTTATGTGAACATTGATTGCCAATTGTTCTTAGTAGTTCTTGGAAGAGTTGTTAGTTTTCAGTAAATATAAAGCATAGTCAGCATCAAATGTGATTATTAATTATTAATAATTAATAATTATTATAGTTAATACTTGCAAATCTTGTGAAAAAATTTGCTGGAGTGAGGAGAAGCTACCAGTGTTGGTAGTGACGGAGGTTTGAAATTGTGGTGTTTTGGGGGGATAACTTGCTGTCAGTCAGTACATAGGCCAGTTTCCACTGTTCACTTGCTTGGTGTAGTAAGGCACCAGTGATAATCTGAGTGAAAAACAGCAAGACAATATTTATAAAATGTAAGAAACGTGGATTCCCTAGTTCCATTGCTCACTCCTTATCTTGCTTAGCACTGCTGGTGTATATTTTTTTAATTCCCTGTATATTCAACAGCAAGTCTGCTCTCCCCTTTCCATCCCTCCCCCCATCTTTCAGGTTTTTTTTCTGAAAGTAAAGACTGCCTTGCAGGTGTAGCTGAGAGCATGGTACTAACTATACCATGCTAAATAACTGCCTGATTTTCAGTTGTAGGTCAGTTTGCATCCCATCATAGTGGAAGAATTCACGACATTGTGTAAATGTATGTAGGTTGTATAAATACCTTTTATGTTTCCCTGGGAAAACTTCTGTTTTGGAAAGTAAACTATGCCTTTTGTTATATTTTGAGCTATGCTTGTTACAAATAATTTAAGAATTATATGCAGGAATTACTAGCACTTAGTTCTTTTGTGAACCAACATCAAATCATTTGAGAACTTAGGGAATTAGGTGGCTGGGTGCAAAGTACCTTTTTAAAATGTATTTTCAGAAATATTTAGCTAAACTAATAGAGGTACTTTTGTTGTGGGTAACATGAGTTTTTGTAATACAGGAACAATCTTTTCCTTTTTCTAGGTATGGTTTCTGAAAATGCTTTCAAGTAAACTCCCATAGTCAATGCACAGATTTCATTAATTATATGTCTGTGGATATGGGAGACAAAACAAAGACACAGATTATTTTAACAACTGTCATTTTGTGTTGTCTCAAGCATTATCTTCAATTTCATGGTAGTGTCAAAAAATGTTATGGTCAAAAAACCCCGAACAATTTCCTGAACAAAAATGCATCCCTTCTCTCCCCTCCGTCAAAAGAAAAACGCCAACCAAACAATCCAAAAGCTGCCATCTTACTTCTAGCTTTGCTTCCAACATGCTGCACTTTCCATAAGGTCTTTTTTAAAAGAAGTTGCATTCAAGTTTTTTGTTTCTTTCAGAAATGGGTTAAACACATTAATATAAATGCTTGCTGACTTCAGTCAATGCACTGAAAACTTCCCTCTTTGGTCCTACCATCAAGAAGCTTGGAATAATGAAGCGTCCTTAAATGTTGTGCAGACTTTTGCTTTTCTGAACTTCAGTGCTGCTTGTCTCATGATTATGAGCTCTTTTCTTTTCCCCAGCAGTTCAGTTACCGTTTATATGTGATGTCCCAAGTGAGAGCCAAGATGTTTCTTGAAATTAGTGTACTGGCCTGTGTGAAAATAGGAATAAAAAGGGGTTTCAGTAGATAGTATTTACAGATGACAGTTGAATTGTGTACAAATAGTAGTTTCTCCTTGATTTCATTAATGTAAGAAATGTTTTTTCTACTTAATGTTAACTAACATATAAAACCCCACACAACAAAACAAAAAATATCAATAATGGAAGAGAGTAAATTAGAAAAGTGGATAGGATGTGGTTTGGACATAGGGACTGATGGATGAGACATAGCTAAGTGATTTCTAAGCACCTAATTTGAGCAAAAGAAAGTGTTCATGCTTCGGTTGTTCTCTCCTGCACTTGTTATGTTTAAATGCTTAAAATCTTGTGTGAATGGACAGAAATTTTTGCCTGCCCTTGATTTTTCAGGAAGGAGCCCTGGTATGAACTGTGGCTCTATGTAATGGTATTTAAGAGGTGTGTGCAAAGGTGACATTATTTACACAGGGCAGTACCTAGAGAAACAACAGGATGCCATTCTCTTGCGGTTCTTGTTTGATGTCCATGAGAAATTGGGAAAATGGAAGTCTTGCTTTAATTTATGGCTCCAGTAATTGAACTTACTGAGATGATATTGGAATGTTTTGGCATGTTATCAAAAGAGGCCAGGATTAAAGGTTGTTTGGTGTTCTTATTGTAACATGTTAAACTTAACTTCCATTCTCTAGTCTTACAAAAGTGCTTTATTTTCTTGGGATTTTTACTAGAGAAGCTGTATAAATGCCGTGCTAGGTAGCAATGAAAAAACTGTAGTCCCGTGCTAGTATAGAATTACACATTAGTGTGGGTGCAGTCTAACATTTCCAGGGCTAATAAACCAGTTTCAGAGGACTTATTCCATTCATAAGTCTATGTTTATTTAAACAACAGGTTTTATTTTAAACACACTTTTGTGTGTTAATGGAGGTCTATGGAACTGGACGTTGAAGTTAATGCATGTGATTTCTTTACTATTCAGAAAGATATTTTGCATCCATGTGTCTGTATTAATGTATTATGGCCTCTGTATGTTCCTGAAGCTTTCTGACAAAGCAAGATATTTGTAGCAACAGGACTGTGACGTGGATTCTGTTTTCTCTGGCTCAGGGAAAGCATTCTGTGAAATTTTTTTGCAAACTTGTTGTTTTGCCTGTTCAAACCTATTTAAATCATTGTCATCCATATGTCGAGCTCCAAGACTCAGTGTTACATAAAACGCAGTGTTGTACAAGTGCAACTTTTGGATTCTGGGTTAGAATATCCCTATGTTTTTGATGATATTCTTGAAATTCTGAAACTTGAAGTCAGAATTCACATTTTGATGTACAGATTTTGTAGACATACTGAACACAGAATTCTACTAAAAATATTGTCACTGGAGAAATCAAAGTATATGTATATTTTTTATACAAATGGAATATTTAAGTTAAAATTTTAGAATCTTACAAGTTATTGTAAATTTTCACAAGCTAATGGTGTGGTAGATATGGTGCTCAGAGTAAGCAACATGGGGTATATAATTAGATAATACAAAATTTATCTTTTGATTTGGTTGTAGATCTGATTTTTACTTTAATACGAGGTGTTGGTGAAGGAAAGCTTCATTGTAATGGATAGTTTCAAATTAGCCGTAATGAATTTGTTCTCCAATGTTCACGAGTGTTTTTTGAGAAATACGTTTTTTGAACTTCAAGTATATTTTCATTTAGTTTTCTAAATCTGTACCGTACTATCAGTGGGGCTGTCTCATACGTGGCATGTGCCCTTTCTTGTACTGCAGATCATGGTAATACAAGGTCAAAAAGAAAAGCCAGATGGTGTGTTTCACCATTTTTTTAAGTTAGAAATCCTGGGTGTAGTGCTGAGGAGTGCATCAGACAACTACTGCTAGCATGATTAATCAATCTTGAAATAACTAGCTACAGCTAGCAACAGACATGCACAGTTACATAAGTCTAGACCTTTTCATAATTGGAGCAGTTGGAGGGCATGTTGTTCTGCTTTTTAGGGGGGAGTGGCTTACTATGTTGGGCTAATTTTGGATCACAAAGATTATTTTTTGTTAAAAGGCTAGGTATAGTTCAACTCTGATTTTCTTTGGAATTGCCCCATGGACTCTTACAAATATTTTGTTGTGAAGTAGATAAATTTGGATTATGCAGAAGTGAGGCAGATGTAGAGGAGCTCCCTCCAGAACTGATCCAGTGTTGCCTCTATGAGGGTGCGTGATTGGTTATTATTTATTATATTATTATAATTAATATTACTATTTTCTTTACCATAAACAGATAGTAGAGAGACACCTCTATTGGATTTAATTTTGCGTTAAACTTATGTCTTTGGTTAACAACCCCATTGTCCCCACCATAGGTTCTCAAACCAGTTCTTCAGGAACTGCTCTGTTACGAGATTCCATCAAAATTCCTTAAATGATTCCAGATACAGCCCTTCTTTGAAAAACTTAGACAACAAGCTGCGTTGCAGTCATAAGGAGTTAGATACTTGATTTCTCTAAGCATTGAAATTCTGGAATGTTCTTGGGGTTTTTGCTAGTTTTCTTATAAAATGGACATCCTTTTTTCCTCTCCAAGTAAAATTTTTATTTGGCAACTAATGTTACAGACTATTTTGAAGTAGATGCAGCAGTACAAAGCTGTAGATTAACTTCTTAAATTGGTTGTTTTGGGTTTTTTGTTGTTGTTGCTGTTGGGGTTTTTTTTGGTTGTGTTTTTTTTTTTTTTCTTTAAAAGCATTGAAGTGAGCCTGCTCTTGAAAATTGTTCCCTAATGTTTGTCAGCTCTGTGTGTGATCCGGCTCTGTATCCGTGACTGTTAATATATGACATGAATTCATGAATTCTGAACTGCCTTGCAGTTGTGAGAGATTTAAAGCATGTGACGCAAATCCTGGATCACAGGCCTAGAAGGGCTGCCTCTTGCTCGTTTTTGGTTTGTTTTGATTTTCCCTTCACCAGTGGTGCTAAGGAAGCTGCAGTGCTGCAGCTGTGCATTAACCACTTCCTGCCTGTCAAAGAAACCACTCCTCTGCTTGCAGGTACCCACCCCTTCCACCTCTGCAGTTTGTTGCAGTGTGGTAAAGACAGAGGTGCTTTGCTGTGTAAATGTTTTACCTCATGCTGAGTTGTCACTGATTGGCTTGAGTGAACGCTGCAGCCATCTTAAGTCTTATTTTCAGTACAGCTGAGAAAGCAGTTTCAGAATGGCTGAAAAAGTGCTCTTCAGTGTAGCAGTGTAGCTTGACTGGGTGCAAATGAACAGAGCTGTTATCATCATGTGCTCCGGACCTTAGAGGTGAGCACCAGCTCTACTCCTCTACTCTGCTGTGAAGCAATTTAAAACCTTGGTTAGGCATAGTTAAAATTAATTCTAAGCTATATAAAATACATTGCAATGCTGTTGTCTTTTTTTTTTTTTTTGGTCAATTTTAGTGGGTTTTGGTTTTTTGCTGATTTGTTAGTGGTTTGATTTTTAGAGTTCAGTTTTCAGGGGGTTTTTTTGTTTGTTGGTATTTGGGATTTTTTTGATTTGTGCTTTTTTGGTTTTCTCTTTGCTTTCACACTGAATTAATTCACAGACCTTTATCTTGTCTCAGTTACAGGACAGATTAGATGGAACAGGTCAAATATCATATTTGTCTTGCTAAGGGAATTATTTTGTTTTGGCTCACCTTCTTAGCAGGCCAGAAGAGCACTCATTCTGTGCTGTCCCTTTCTCGAATGCTTTCCTCATACTTTTACTGAAAAATGAAATAAACACTTCATGAACGTCATTACATTTTTTAAACCAAGCAATTAAATTTATCATGTTTTCAATGTAGAACTTTTCCAGTGGTAGACAATTACAATGCTTGTATGAATACATTAGAAAAACAGTGATTATATAAATGTTAACTGTTCTGTAGGTAGCACTTATTTGCTACTCCAGAATAAGACTAGCGATTTTATGGAATTACTACAAATGAGAAGATGGAAGTTTTGAAGTTCTTTTTTTTTTTTTTTTTTTTTTTTTGTATAAATCAATTGAAATCTGCGTTTCAAAGTGTTAGTGGTTTCACAGGCCTCAGGTATTTTGCTGTTGGTACTGGATGGTGACCTAGCTGTCATCCTTAAAAGTCATTAGAAGGTACTGTTTCCAGGGAGATGAAAGTAGGAGAAAAGTAATGCTCAACTTTTTTCACTGGGGAGTTGGACAACAGAAAAGAAGAAAAAAGGCATTTTTGTTCATGACTATATAATTTCTTTGTTGTGTGTCTTATACCTAGTTCAGGTCTTCATGGGTTCTCTAAGCTGCACTTAGGTTAAACCAAGAGTAAGTAAACAGGAAGCTTCTTGAAGTTCTCCAGAAATATCAGGAGCAGCAGATGAGCTTGGTGGCTCATAGTATTTTCCTGGCTGGAGCTGAACTTAGTGCTAGGGCTGTGAAAGCTAGTCTAAATGCTGACAAGTTTAGTCCTTCCTCAGAATTTCTGCACGTTATTTTGGTGCTTTCAGTATAATCTCTAACAAAGCACTCAGTGGTTAAATTAGTATTAAATATATTTTTTCATGTATTATGTTACACAGTTAATGGCAACACGCTGTTTATAAAGACACCGAATATTCTGTGCAGACTTTGCATGTCAGATTCTCAGGAAATGTTGTTTATCCATGTTTATTCTGTTCATTTGATAAAAAGAAATAAAGTCAGTAAAATCCAGAATTTTTAAGGTGAGATGATTTAGTGACTTCAGTTAACAGTAATTTTTTAAGTAATTGGTCATAGAATTTTTCTGCTTTAGGATAAGAAATGCAAGTATGTGATTAGAGGTGATAAAAAGTAGGTAGGTAGGTTTTTTATTGCTAGTGGAACTTTGGTGAATTTGATTCACAGCAGATTTTGGTTCATCGTGGCTTCTTTTGATTGGGTAAGATAGTTAAGATCCTGGGAACATTTGAGTCCTTTGAAATGTCTGAAAATTCAAATCACAAATCCTAATTAAACACATTTATCTTGATAAAATTTGACAATTTACACCATACATTTACCTCATCTAATGAATGTAAATTAATAATGCAGTGCAACAATAATCTTTCTGGTTTTCTGCAAAATACTGAGTTATCCTTACCCCAGTCTTATAAATGAGTACTGACACTCGTGCGTTTAGTCAGTTATTGTTCATTATTTCCAGATGTTAGTAACTTATATTGGTCACAGGAAGCAAAAACATTTCATTCTTTGAGATGACCAAACTTCTCCTTCATAATCTCTGAAGGGGATAAAATTTTATATCTGAAACATACTTTACCATACACATCCTCTGGTGGTTTGTTGGTTTTTGGGAGTTAGGTTTATGATTGGTTGAGTTTTTTAAAAAGAACGGCAGACATATAAATATTGCCCAGTGCTCTTTGTTTTGTTAAGATGTCTCTGTTAAACTGTGCTTTAATGGAAGCCTGAAAAGTAGAGTATTTTAGACAATCATTAGAAAGAGTGTTTTTCATATATATTACGTTTGAGTAAAATACAGCATTTTCAGACCATGTCTTTTATATAGTCCTTTTAGTGAATTTTTTTTTGCCCATATTTTTTTTCTGTGAGCTGAGTAAGCTTATTCCCATTTTGCAGAAAATGTATGGAGTGGTTGCCAGAGCTCAGAGAAAAATTCTTGTCTCTGTGTTTCCCATTCCCTTTGGTTTTTGTTTTCCTTTGCTTTTTAACAGGCCATTTTGAACACGGATCCATTTTTGGAAGTGCTGTACAGAATGTGACTGGCCCAGCAGGGAGCTGTAGTGTTTTGTTCCATGAACTGCATGGGTAGTGTGGTTTGGTTTGGGGCTTTGTTGGTTGATTTTCTTTTTTCTTTACTAAAGTAGGTGTTAGAATGCTAAAAGTATGGTAGGTTTTGCATATGGGGCACGTTCCCATCTTCAGAAATCCAGGTACATTGTAATGCTTTTTTTATGGTTGTACTAGTAGCTGAAAGTATAATCTCTCTTCACTCCCATGGTGCTAATAGTTTGGGTCTTTCTTACTAATCAAAAAGAAAATGAAAACCATCAAAAGTCAAAGAAACAGGGTACTTGAGGGGATGCCAAAACACCCCCTCCCCCCACCATCTTTATTAAATACCTAAATTAGATGTTTATGCTTTGAATTAGAAATAGATGTGTGTAATGAAGTAATGACTTCAGCTGAATTGATTGCTATACAGTTTTAATGCAAGATGTATTGTCAGACTGAGATCAGTATAGTTGTGTCTGTGTATTCTAGAAAAAATAGCTTTGTAGTGCTGATAGTCTATCCTTCAAGGTTACCTATCAGGAGTTAGATAAATTTCTATTAGGGTAGTAGTTTCAAATGTACTTGATTTTTTTTTTTCCCAAGAGAAATACCATTTCCAAAAGAAAACCAGTAGTTTACTCTGAAAAAAATGTATTCCCCTTTTTTGTGTTTTATTTGCAAAGGCTGTACTTTAAAAGAGGAGTTTTCCTGTAACAACTTTATTTTTTCATTTATACACTAACTTATTTGGATAGTATTTCACTACTAAATCACAGTTGCTTAGAACCATTCTAACATGGCTTGATTATTTTTTATGATTCTCCTTAAGTTCTGAATTGTCTTGATTTGCACAGCTGCATCTTCTATTTTGATAGAAATTTGGGAGCAAATGATTTCAGGCAGGATTTGCAATGGACTGGAACAGACTGCTGAATGAATTCAGTACTGTTTAGTATATGGCAATCACTTTAAAACAGCTGACTTGTTTGGTTCTTTAGGTGGAAGTAAATGGTTACCAAGTTCTTAGAACTGTCTGCAATCTTAAATACTTACTCATGTTACAACTGCTATTAAACAGTTGAATTGGACCTTTATTATTTAGCTGTAAAATCTAGTAGACTTTTTAAGCATGTACCGTCTTTGAAGGAATTATGAATAAGCCGAATTATTTACTGTCTTCCATCATCTTGATTTTCAGATTGAGACTAGTCAGCTGTTTAGTAAATAAAATTCTGCATGTAAATTTAAGTGAGCAAAATGTAGGAGTTTTGAAGTTGATGAGAATACTCATACTGAGGATTTTCCATTTCTAGAAGAAAGGGAGTGCAACATATTAGACTGTTACAGCCTGGAACTTACCTGGTTTAGACACTTTCTCACCTCTTTTCTACAGCAAAAAAGCAGATAGAATTATTTTCAGTCCTCCCTCCCCCATTTCCTGCTCTTCCTGTTCTTTCTGCTGATACAGCCTTCTGCTGTAAAATATCTTCAAATAAACCACAGTAGCTAAGATAATCATTTGATTGACAGTTTTCTGCTTCAGAAAGCTACATAATTTTCTGTGTCTTTCAAACACTAATGTGAGAAAATTCTGCGAATTACTAAACTTTTAGCTGACTATTTAGTGAATAGTAATTTGATCTGTTCTGGTTTAGAGAAGAAAAATCGGGGAAGGGAATGTCTTGGACTAGTGTCAGAAGACTCAGGGCCTTTCATTTTCATTTGCTCTGTGGTGGGTGTTTTTTTGTTTGTTTAAGATTTGTTGGTGTTTTGGTTTGGTTTGGGTTTTTTAGGTCAAGGTACTAGTGATAGATTTCATAATGGTTGGATTTATGTTTATTTTTCTTTTTTATTTTAGACAAACTTTGTCAATTAAATGCGTCAATATTTAAAATGGTCTGGATTGGGGAAATAATTTTGTGTGACTTTTTTTTTCTACCTATTTTGAGAGAACCAAACCGATATTTGAAGATGTTGTCTTTGTTTAGTACCTATTAAACCCATGCAGTTAATAGTAGTTATTTTGAACACAGCTGGTCTTACTACTTTTGACTGCAATATCTGGTGTTTAAGGTTATTTCTCGTGAGGGAGTAGGAAGTCCTTTGCAAGTTGAAGGAAGAGTGCTGGCTCTGAGAATATAATAGCTTTTGGGTGTTTCCACCGACATAGGCAAAACGTGCAGAAGGCAGGCAGACGTTTTGGCTTTTTCTGTAGTGCCAGTCACCGGAGTATTATGATTGAGTATATCATGATTTGGTGTCTCAGAGTCACCTACTAAAAACAAAACAAACTACAAAACAAACCATGCTCCCCTCTCCCCCCCCCCCCCCCCCCCCCCCCGAGGGGAGGGGGGAGTGGGGGAAGCCCAAGCTGGAAAGAAAATAACGCTGCCTAAACCCAGTACTTGGGAGGCTGCTGAAGGGTCCCGGTACATTATTTGGGGTCGGTTGCCAGCCCTGTGTGCAGCAGACAGAGGCTGCCGCTGGTCAGGGGCTCAGCCCCTCTGCCCTGCGCAACCGAGTTGGTGCGTTTCAAACTCCCAGATCAATGGCTCCTCCTCTCTGTAAACGTTTTGTGTTTGAAACGGAGCTTTGTCATAACCAGGGAGGGTGTGAGAGGGAGGAAGGCGCAGCCAGGGGTGCGGGTGACTCTGCCCGAACGTTCTGGAAGCGGGGTGGTGCTTCCCGCAGACTGCAGATGCAGCGCTCGCCCGCGGGAGCTGCCGGCAAGTTCAGGCATGGATTTCCCATAGCGGACTGGAGCCTGGAACAGAAAATGCTCCAAGGCTCTAATTTTTGCAGTAGTGTTTTAATGTGTTAAGAACCGTACTGTTATTCAGGTATTCGTGCATAACGCAATAGAGCTGGGGGGAGGGTAGGACTATGGTTATATTTTGGAAATATAAGGGGTTTAATTTTTTTTTTTTAAAGCAGCACTGGTGCCCTTTCTTTTTAAGCTCAGAAGCTGTTAATCCGGTGATTCATTCTGCAAATGACAACAGAATCACTGAAAGATGTATTTTGCATGGGCTTAGATGCGCTAGCATACACAGATCAGTCTGAAAGTAAAGCAAATCCAAATATATGGGTAACATTAAAGAGATGTTACTGATTGTCACTTTAATGTGATAGGCATTCTGGAAAAAATTATTAGCTTTCCCTTACAAATGACTCTGGTGTTTTGGATGCAAAAGGTGAGGATAAATTTTAACAACAAGTTAGGAGTACTTTACATTGCTAAATATTTTCAGATACAAAAACAGTATCTTTTTGACATTACAGATTGCATATTGCGTTATGCTCAAATAATCTAGAACCAGCCATAATGAACAAATTATGCTTGCAGCAGAAAATGGGACATATAATTTGACTGTGTATAGCTTTGACACTGTTGGCATCCTAAAGAAGAACAGTGCAGGGAACTAGAAGAGACCAGGGGTGTAAAGCAGGCTCTTATGGTCCTGAGATGCTCTGCCATGTTCAGATTAATAAGCATCCCTGTCTCCATTACTTTGCTTTTTCACTAAGTGGTGCTAGGCTGCTACTATAGCTTCTTGTACAGCTGCCTAAATGTCTAGCTAGCCAAAGTTGATTTTATTTAAGGTAAATTTGTGTTTGTAGCTGGTATAATAGTGTACCTATTTGCAGTGGGTCTTTCATACCCTAAGAGTTCTTGCAAGGCAGCAGGTGAAGAGGGAAGAGCTATGGCGAATTAATCCTTTACACACACACACTCACTCCTAAAGTCTAGCCTCTTTTTTCTTTCCCAAAAAAAATTACAGTGACTTTTAGAACACATTTTTGTCAAACGTAACCTATTCTTCTATTTAATTGAACTTTGACTGGAAGAAAAAAGGTGAGAATTTTAAAATTAGGTATTAAAATTCAAAGTGAGGCTGAAATCCAAGCTTCTGCTGCTACCTGTTACTCTACCTTAGAGGTACTTGAAAAAATAATTATGATTGAGAGATTTTTTTCCTTTCCCTCCTACACCTAACTAATTAAGAAAAGCTAAATGTGAAATAGAGACAACAAATTAAAAGGCCAGACATGTTATTTGTCAGTATTAGGTTAAAAATGAATTTGTCTTACTTGGAACTAATATTTATTTCTTGTTGAAATTTGCAAAATACTGGAAATACTAGGTTAAGAATACCTAGTTGCTGAGTGCAGTGTAATTTTTCTGGTGTTATTTCTGTTTCACAATGAATGTGAACAGTGTGTGTGGCATCCTGGTTGAAACAGGCTGCAATTTATTTTGCAATCACTATTGTCAAATTTTATTTATATGAACAATGAGAGCGGCACTTGATTTCTGACACGGATCTGGATTATTAATAAGCAAATACCTAGAAAGATATATTCTAGAACCCGTTGGGAGGGGCAAGGCTTTGCTCAGCAATATCCTGCTGCAATTTAGGCTTGAAATCAGGCCCCTTTATGTAAATTTTACTGGCGCCAGCTAGCTGTAACTGCAGTCTGGCTCCCAGTCGGCAGCAGCGAACATGTGTCATGGACTTGTCCTTCACACGGGCTGCTGGAGCACTCTGGTTTCTTGACAGAAAAAGCAGCACTGATGAATGTGAAAAGATGTACAAAGGAGTCCAGGTGTAATTAGATTGCTAGTAAGTGAAAATCCTAAGGGAATTTCAGCTTTCTTGGGTTTTTTCAGCGTGCTGTCTTGTGCTGTGCTGTAATAAATCTTTGCCTGTTGGTACTACAGTGTGGTGTGTGGGAGGTACTTCACTGCACATTGTTGCTGCAGCACTCATAGTTGGCAGCACAGAAGGCAGTACAAAGAGTACAACTGGAGGCACTTGCAGTTGCAACAGTTTCCTTAGAGGCTGTGGCATGCTCAGTGAGCTGCAGGGGCACTCTGACGCAGTCAGCTACTATGTGGAGAAGTAGGAATTCCAGCAGGCTTTAACGAACAGATGTAGGCTACTAGCTGAGAGGTGTAACAGCATAGCTCAGGCTGGCTGAAAACCAGTACTCATGCTGCTGTGTAAACAAAACAAGGTCTTAGGATCAAGATGGCCGACCTGGAAGTCTACTTGTAGCTCATAATACTTATGCAAATGAGCTGCATGTCAGTGGCTTACTCAGAGGAGGAAGCTCATTTTGCACGTGCCATCTTCTCACCAGGTAAGAGAATCAACTCATTTTCTGCATTCATGTTTTAGAGAACTTGGAAGTTAATTTTTCATCTAGGTCCCACCCCCTCACTTGGCACAATGCCAGGAATTAAATTTCAATGTAAGTGGCATTTTCTGGGAAACCCAAAAGTCATTTGTTCTGGTTGTAATTATATTGGGGCTGCTGTTTTTAGGGGAAATGTTACCTAGAATTTATTGTAGACTATTTACTTCAGTAAAATTAAGTAGTTAAAAAATATTCAAAATTTCAGTATGTAGTTTTTGTTGGTAATGTTACTGCTTTTGTTTGATTCCAACCTCTACTGTTTTGCTAGTGTGTTATTTTTGTCTCTATAGTGACACTGGTTGGTGCACACAGAGGCTTAGCAATAGTGAGAGCTTACCCTGGAGGGGGTGCAGAGTTGACAAAGTTGAATCCACCAATTGTGCTTTGGCTTCATGGTGTTATGAAGGATCATTGTTATCCTGGTTGTAATTTGAATTTTCTTCTTGTTGAGATTACAAAGCTGTTAAAGGAATTAGATGCTGAACTGTTGTCCATGGATGTTTTAGTATATATACTTTCATAAATGCCTATATGTACATTTAAAAAAGCTGATTTTGTAAGAAGGGAACTACCTTAGAATAGGGTGTTCTTATGATCTCTCCCCCTGAGAGGACAATAACCTTGCCTTAAAGCAGGAAATTTTAGCAGAATTGAAGTGTTGTTAGTTACATAATATGCTCTATTGTGGTTATGCATGTAGTGCATGAAATGGCTGCATGGGGCAGATGTGTTGGTTCTGCACAAATACATTTATGTTGTTTCTATGTTATAAGTTGAAGTAACGACAGCATGGAAGACTGGAAAGGAGAGATGGTAGGAGAAAATTATTTGAAAGGATGGTCACTGACCTAGAGAAAAGAGATAATTGGAGATGCATTAGCAAGCCAACAAAACATGGCCACTTAAAGGCAGACATCAGCTCAAGACAGGGATGTGCAACTGGAAGTAGAAACGCCCATTTTGGTTGAAGGAAAAATAGGATTAATTGAAGAGAATGAAACTGAAGAGGTAGAAGAACAAAGTAAGCAGATAAATAATTACAGGTTAAAATGGTAGTGATAGATATTAAAAGTATTGGAGGCATTCTGAAATAGCCTGGGAATTAAGGCCAATAGGGTAAATATACTAGGAAGGAGAACCATAACTGGTTGATATTGCAGAGGGGAGGAATTAACGGTAATAGAGAAAGGTAAACTTTCCCATTCATATGGCAGAGAAAAATGCTGCATGCCTACAGTATGGGCCAAATGAGTTGCAGTTTGTAGACAGCTCATACACTTCGAAACCTTGGATAGCTTTTTTGTGCTAACTTAAAATTTTATATGGACAGAATTTTGCTTGTCTGCTTATATGCATGTCTAGACTACAAAAAGTAAAAAAGGGGCAGGTGTGAGAGAGATTACAAACAGAAGTGTATGGTACATATCCCCACATTAAATTACACTACAAACCTTTAACGCCTATAAAGTTTTCCATAAATGTCAAATTCTGTTAGAACCAATCTTGCTTTCACTGCTATATGAAGGAAACAGTTTAGGGTCCCTCCCTCTTTTCTGTGAAGTGTGTTAGTATGGTAGAGGAGAAATGGCATTGAGTGGGGCATGAAAAAAGTAGCAAACTGATTAAAATAAAATGTTCCTGGGAGGAAAACCTTGACTGGTAAAGCAAACAATAACAAATGTGATATTTGTTAAGAATTGAGAATTCTAACGGTAATGTAGGTGATGATGATAACAAAATCATAGTGAAAGAAAAAGGATCTATCACAGTAAATATTTTGGTGTTACTTTAGAATTATTTTTATGAAAGTGAGATTATATTACAAGATGATGTAGACAACCTAAGTTTTTGAAGCACTGAAGTTGCAAGGAAGATACTAAAGATTCCATGATAGATATTTCTTAGCAAAGGTTATAAGGAGGTTTTTGTAATCTGAATCCAGGAGTTTTAAAATAATTGGCTGAGAATTCTGAGATGTCCCTCCCAGTAACTCAGTATAAAGTTGGTACTGTGGAAGACCCTGAAGACTTTTTGAAAAGGTCTGGAGAAAAATCATGGAGGATTAACCGTGTGTCAGTAAATGTGAAAAACTGTTATTTCGATCAGTGCAAAAGAATATTATTTCAATCAATTATTTAATTGCTGAAACACTATTATAAAAAGGATATCCTAATTAATTTGTTTTCGATCAAAATTCCTTGGTGTCAATACCCAGTATCTTTAATGGACTGACTCATTGATACTCCTTAAATAACAACTTCCCCTCCTCAAATCCTGTATCGATAAAACATTAAATTGATTTTTAAAGCTTTTGAATGGTGGAGGGTAGCAATCATGCTCCAAGTAGAGTTTATGATTGGTATTGTGAAATAGTTATTTTTTAACTTAAAGGATGGAAAGATTGACTCTTACAGAGTCATCAGGATAATTTAGTGAGACCCAAACACCATTTATTAGATTTATTAAATTGCATGTGTTGCCTTTGCACACTAAAATCAGATTTCTACATCTATAGATCATCCAGCATAAAACACATTTGCTTGACAGGACACTCTGTCCTGGAAGTAAGTGGGGATCACACAGACAAAGTAGATAGGTAAAGCCCAAAATAGACGGGTAATGTGGGGAGTCTGAGATTCTATACCATACAGAGAAAAAGAAGTCGTATTCTTCATAAAGTTATATTCCTGGATGTTATTAAATGCTGATGATGTGAATTATGCCTCAATACAGGTTGCAGTCCTGTTGTCTTCGTTGGCATTTCACAATGCTGAAAAATTAGGAGGAGTCCTGGCAAAAACCACAAAAATTATTATGACCTGGTCATATTAACCTTGGGGCTATATAAATAAAACGGTCTTATGGTTGCAAATGCAAGCCTGGGAGAGGTGATCATGCATACAAATTCATCAGGACAGTCTGTAGTTAGTCTGAAAAGTTATCAGGAAACAGTTCAGCTATGCTATGTCCCAGCACATTAAGAAAGGATGTATAATGATTCTTCACTCATTCAAAGAGAAATCTAGCCTTTGATTTTTTGGATGAGGTGAAACTGCAGCCTGTCCTTTGCAGGAATCAAGCAAGCATGTTGGCTTGCTGGGTCACCAGGCAAGAGACAGACTGTGGACAGGTGTTCCTTTTGATGTTACAGGTTTCTGGGCAGAATCTTTCTGGATGTTGACTTACAAGCAAACCTTAAATGGTCAAAATTAAATATACTTTCCTTTGTGTCTTTTATATATTTTATCAATTGAGGCATTTTTAAGTATAATTCTTACTGTCTGCTTCTGACATCTAACTCTGGGTCGCATTTGGGAAACTTCCAGGCAAGAAAAATGAAGTTTCTTGTAAATGGTCACCCTGAGTAACTGTGCAGATGCATTTTTCTCCATATGATTTTTTAAGAAATTTGGGAAGGCAAGCCATCTAAAATAGCTGTATAAATTTTTACGTACTTATGTGTTTCTGAAATGGTATTACTGGATTGTTGCTTCATCAGCTGCTTTTCCACCTCATAAATCAGCAAAATAAAAAGGTTTTTTTTTGTGGAACTGCTTTGAGCTCTTCACTGAAGAAGTTGTCTTTTGCAGACCAAGTACTACCAACTCATGAATGCATTGGACAGTATCACTACAGCCTGGCCACTGTTTTTTGGCTCAAAAACTTTTTACATACTGTTCGGGCAAAATCATTGTCAAGTAGTGTATCGGTGGAGGTAAACTTGCAGCTCCTTTTTTTGGTATTATATTATACTGTGAATCCTAGTTTGATGTTCCGTGCAGACTATCAGTGCTCCATGAATTTATAATATTGTTTTATTTTTGAAAATTTGCATTAGCAAGCAAAACAATGACCTCATTACTGGAAGAAATGTGTTCTGCTTTTGATCACTTCATCCTTTCCCCTTAGGAATGCACCACTGGAGTTGGAGGTGGCTCTAGGCCTGGTTTTTCTGATGTCCTACACAGATCATATATCTATGTGCATTTCAAAAGTTCAGTGAGTTGGTGTGTATGATGTCACTAGTCAGCATGAACAAAACATTAACCGCCGACTTCAGTCCACATAATTGCTGCCAGCAACCCTGCAGAGGTGATGGTATTGAGTAACTGCAAACTGGGGCTTATGGTGGCTTTGAAAAGAATTCATCAGGAAAAAAATGTAAAGCCTGTCATCCTTGATGTGAAGTTTAAACCCGGGAAAGCCTTCCAGAATTACTTGTGCGTCTTGCATAATAGCAGGCCTCACTGAGGTCATTAATAAACAGACATAAGAAATACTTTAGGAAGTGTAAGTTGATCTTATTTGAGGCCTGTAGCTGCTTAACCTAAAAGACAAAGGTCTTTATTGACTACATGGATCATGTCTTCAATCTCCCTTTTTATTTTGCTTTTGTGTCCTCTAAGAAACCCAACATGAGAACTTGCTGACTGCTGTGGACAAAGAACACCTTGCATATCTTTTTCCTGCTTTCTTCTTCAAGGATCTTAGACTGAGAAGCTGAGGAAACACAAAGATTAATTCTTCCATTGTTATGGAAAAGAAATGCCTTCAGACTACAGATTTTAATTTCAGTTTCTTATGTTTAGAAGTCCATATTCCTTTGTAATATTAACACCAAGCTTCAATTCACAGAAAATACTTCACATTCTTTTTACTAGGATTTTGCTACAGATATAGCTGTTGACATTTGGTCATCCCACAACACAAAAAATAAATAGTACTTAGCAGCTAAAGTGATACAGCACTTGCTAATTTATTCCCTTTTATTAAGATTCATAGTGCAAGATGAGAAAGTCCAATAGGTGGGTTGCTTTTAGATAATTGGTTTTTTACTCTACATCTTTGAGACTTCTGTGTAACATTAGGTTTGTCATCTCCTATTTCAAATAGGTAATTAAGCATTTGCTTTTTTCCCTGATCATTTTAAGGTAATGATTTGAAAAACTGTTGCCTGAAGTGCATGCATGATTCCACTTATTGAGTATTTCATAAAAACAAAGCTATTTGCAGTTCTCATCACAAGAGTTTGCACCTAATCATTAGCATTTCGTCCTCTTCTCGTTCTTCCTCAATCATTAATTAATCCAAAGAGAGATGTCACAGTATTTAGTTAATGTAACAGAACCCTTTTAAGAAGACATTAAAGAGTACTTCTTAATGCTTAAGTGCTACTTAATAAAGGCAGGAGAGAATGGGACTCTGTGTATGGATATTGACTAAACTATTTAAGATGGTACTGCATAGCAGTGGTGCTGCTTATTTTGCTAGAGTTCTGAAAAGCTTGTTGCCTCTTTTGAATTTTATAACTGTATGCAAATTGTGCAGAGTAGCTGTCCAGGGCATAAGATGCTGCCTTGTTGCATAGGAAACCCCTCTGGATTAGATGACAGTGAGGGCAGTCTCTCAAGGATCAGTAACCTCATAGCAATATTATCTACAGAAATATGTTGACTGTGTGGATTCCTGCAGTCTTTTTTCATTTCCTGCCACTGTGACATCTGCTGCTTGATGTCTGTGTATTGGTAGAGTCACTGAAGGTCATTTATATTGGTTCTTTTTTTGTAAGATAGAAGAACATGTATGGGATCGTGTGTCGCATTCTTTAACTGAGGGAGTTCAGTCTCATGTATCAGAGTAGTATTTTACTCCATTGTAGAATAAATCTAGATAATATGCTAATTGCTATGTGGTATGAATTTTTTTATATTCCTGTTAGTGTGAAATTCTCTACTTCCTGTCCTTGCTGAACTTAGCTGGAGAAACCAGGATGATTGCTGAATGTCTGTGGGATTTCTGTGGCACTTGTGGTGGTTATTTCTTGTACCATGCAAATATTCTAAGATATTTTGTCTACACATAGATACTTAGAAAAGCATAGGAAGAAAGAATCTTCTCCCACACCCCCTTTTCCCCTCTGAAAAATCTATTTTATTGCCTTTCATAAAACAGTTTTGAAAGGAGTGGAATGAGATGAGGTTATTTAAAGTATAAGTAGGGTTCCAGTGAATATGCCAAAATGGCAAATATCAAAATTGAGATGAAACTAAGATGTTGCTTAGCAACTGTGGTAGTCTGTGGTAGCCACAGATGAATACACTGCTGCTGTAAAGTGAGTCTGTCTGAAGCAGGATTTCTAAAGAAATTACTTCATGAAATTTTATACCAATTTATTCCTCATTTTGGTGAACCTTTTGGGATGGGAAACAAAAACCTGCCAATTAAACTTATTTTGCAAATTTATGTTTTTCTAGAGATAAACAAGACTTTCTGCCAAGTATTTTGGTCTTACATTTTATATTCTAGTAGCAATAAGCACCAGCTTTCCTGTTCCTTGACTTGTCTTCACAATTGATGCAGAATTATACTGGATTAGTCATGCACGGGCTGCAGTTGCAGAATGGGGAGAAAAAAGTATTTCATTATATCTGAATAATATAAATTGCTTTCAATATTTTTCCTCATTGCACCATATTTTGAAATCTAACTTCTTAGTTGTTGTGAGCTGTTTCAAGCATTCTTCTGAAATGAAATTTTGCAGGTGGAAGATGGGTTGTGATGGTTGAAACCTATGTATGAAAACAGTTCAGGCTTGTGGGAATTTTAAGAGTGCTCATTTTAATCAAATTCTGTAGGTGTGTGGAGCTTATACAAAAAACGTGTTGTATTGCATTGCACTTCAAGTTTATCCTGATTTTTTTCATGAGAATTCTTAAAATTAAAAAACCCACCGGAAAAGACGTTTCTGACAGGCACTTAAAGAATTTGTCCGTTGCTTGATGTTCCCTAGTCTGGACTTCCAAAAATAACCTTTCCCGTGTAGAATTGGATTCTTGGGCCTTGCAGTGTACCTTGCCCTAAAATCAAACACATTCATAGCAGTTTCTGTTTGACATCCTGTTTGTCTATGTTGTTATTATGTATATTCATAAATAAGAGTTGAAAATAACTTTGTATGAGCCTGTTGAACCTGTTACTCTTTGCAGCGTCTTTAAATATTTTTGTCTATATTTTTAGTAGCAGTATTTACTCAATGAATAGTTTATATTGCCACGTCAGAAGACTAAGGAGTCAAAAAAAAAAGAATTGAAGGAAAAAATGCAAAATGAGCCACTCATTCTATTGATTGACCGAAGAACGGGAAGTGAGGTGCTTGGAATTCATATCTCAGGTGTGATAAAAGTCAGTATCGTATATGAGTTAGAAATTAAGTTTCACAAACAGTCTTGCTTTAGCTGTATGAAGTTTTTTGCATACCTGACCAGAGGTAGGAAACAAGATGAATTTGTTCTTCTGGGAGGAAATTGCCTTAAGGATAAGATCAGTTATGCTTATTTCAGCCTGATGATCTATTGTTTCCATATATTTTTTAGCTTCCATATACATGAATTACATTTAAAGCCCTATACAAATAAAACTAGATTCTCAAGTTCACAACCTAATTACCATTTTAGACTTCTCTTATTATAAGCCATCTGATCATGTTTTCCTGAACCGTATGTATCTATATAAATACAAAATGCATTAAGCTTTTAAAAGGTCTATGGACATAATATATTCAAAGAAGAAGGGTGTTTTGTTGTTGTTCTTTAATGACTTAGCTTATTAGTAGAAGATGGCTTATCTTGAAAAGTACCTTCTCAACTGTGCAATTACTGCTCTCTTGCTGAAGATGTAACAGTCCTTCAGAAGACTGGTGGAGTTGTCATCTGACCACCTTTAAAAGTCTCATTTTAGAGGGGTTTTAATATCTGACAGCTAATATGGATTTTCTGGTAATCAGTTGTACAGTTCATTATGAACTAGTTCATAGAATATCTTAGATTGGAAACAAACTTAAAAGATCATGTGATCTGGTCTTTCTTGGGAAAGAGAGCCTAGATGAGATTATCTGACATCCTGTCCAATTGCATCTTGAAAACTTCTAGTGATGGGGATTTTGCCACATCCTTGGGGAGGTTGTTTCAATCAATCATGTTCTCCTTGTTAAAAAAAAAAAAAAAAGGGAAAAAAAAAGAGAAGCATCTGTCTTATACTGACACACAAGTCTTGTCTTTTCCTGATTCTTTACCCACCAACTGATTTCAGCCAAACTTTAAAAAGTTTTTACACTCTGGTAAAAAAAAAAAAAAAAAAAAAAAAAGATTTTCCCATCAACTGTGTATTTACTTTCAGGACACTACTCTCATCTTCCTGTGTTTAAATAGCTTTGTTTTTAAGAGGATGTGAGTTGACAAGAATTATTAGCATTAGGTGTAAGCATCTCAGAAATGAACATAACTGTGCTTTGTTGCTTGAGGTGCTACTGATATAGGTCAATACAACTGTGTCACTTTAAACTAGTGTGGCATCATTTCAAAACTTACTCCTACTGGTATTGAATTTAGAAGTCTGGCCACAAGGTGATAATGAGAAAAGAGTGTCTCTCACATGGTAACAATTAAATCTAGAATATTGCATTTGGTCTCCTAATGAGTCAGAGAAATTGTATACAGCAAGATCATAGGTCTGCTGTCTATGCCGTAAGTGTGGTAGTAGGTGGGTGTGTTGAAGGTTCTAGAAAGGAAGAATTCAGTAAGAGCTGGTACCCTTTCAGGCTCCATTTTGTCATTAAAGCCCCTTTCAAAGCTGGTTCTGTTTTTCTTATCATTTATTTCTATGATTGAAACTACATAAAGAAATCATAGGTTTGTTTACTTCCTGCCTCTTGTTCCTTGGGCAGCTTAGCAAAGAATTATCTCTGGCAATCTGTGTCTCTGGAGCTTGTTCCAGATATGCTGAAGTTAAAGAATCATCCATGCAATGGTTGTTTATATATTAGCTTATGAAACATTTAGAGGACCTTTTGGGTGGCATATCAGGTAGTTTTTGTTACAAGTCTTTACAAATGTGAGATGTGACAGATCCTTGCCTAAGAGCAAATACAGAAAAATAATTGTCCACCCACTGACCCAAGTGAATTTAATCTGGCATTATAGACTTTTACTAGAATAAGTAAGTCTTACTCTGGTTGCATGCTTTGTACTGTAAGAAATTGAGTGCCATAGAACTTCATTAGAAAGCAACTGTTTATCATTGTAAAAATATGAATTACATGCATTATCTGGGATCCTCAGCATATTAATACAATGTGTTACCGGTACTAAAAATGCACATTTTTTTCTTCCTTTTTCTGTATTTAGTAATGATTAGAATATTAGGTTGGCATTTTCTTTTCTGGTTCCCATCATTTCACAACATTAGCTTCCTTTGGAAAATATTTAGCGTCTGATAAATGAAAAAATGCCTTGTGGTAGGAGACAGCTTCTAGTAAAATGCATTAGGAGGAGCTAATTAACATCAATGCAGTAAGCTACCTTTCCTTTAAGAATGCTTGGGACAAACAGTCCTCACACTAGGTACAGGTAATAAAGTTTGGGTAAACTGTAGTTTTCACAAGAAAATTTGTGTGCTTTGGTCTGTTGGGTGGTGGTGATGAACAGAGAAAATACGTTTTTTTCATTTTAGCAGTGCTTGTGTGCATCTCATGTATCAGATGGCACGCTTCAGGCTGCCCAAGAGCTAGGTTAGACAGTGTACATGTCCTCTGTGCACTGGCTGTTTCATTCACCTTATGATGTTGGTTTCACCTGCCTTTATCCGTTCTGTGAAACAGAAACCTGGGGGCGGATGTGTTGAATAGAAGGGTGTGGGAACCTATTTACTCGCTTGTGCTGCAGTCAGAAGAGTTTATGCTATCAGTTTCAGTGAAAATGAAACTATGGTTGAAGTCATAAAATTATGTACATGTAGATTACTGCTGGAATTACTATCATAGAACGTGTACATACATAGCATCTTTAAGATTTTGAGTTTTACGGACTTCATTTTGTATCTAAATTCTATTCTTAAAATGCCTTCTCTATTGACAGAGTTTCTTTTCTTAGTTCATCCTGCTTGCCCTTCCAAATCCCCCACAGTCTTTAGTTTCAAGTGGAGGAATGGTACAGATGTTTCTGGTGAGGTGTGATTAACAAGGGCTAACTCAGGAGCCAAGAACTTCGTGCGGGAGTCCACATCTAGTAAGGATTAGGTGGCATTTGTTGCAGGTGTTGTGGATTACTCCATTGCCATCTCACCAAACTGACATGGGGTATTACAGTCAGAAAGATGGTTTCTGTTCCAGCTTGCCTAGAAACGAAAGTGAGAAAGAAGATAGTATGCAGATTATAATAGTTTGTTTTGATTTGAAAAGAGAATTACTTCAGAATTTATTGTTGTCACTCAAAAAGCCCCACGGAAACCCTGAGGGAGTTGAGTGCGCCCTGTCCGCACGTACCGTCACGTTAGGGTGGCTGCGCGTGCCTTGGCCCCTCGCGTTGGCCGCGCCCCGCTGCGGGGCCGCTCCCAGCAGCAGCAGCGCGGGCTATTTTTAGCCTGTTGCCAGGCAGATTTGGTTCATGCAAAGCAGCTCTGCGGCAGCCAATCCCGAGCGGGTATGCAAATCTCTGGCAGTCCCCGGCATCGGGTAGAGCCGACGACAGGAGAAGATGGCTGCCGAAGTGCGGCCTTGGCCTGCCTCAGACACGGATAGAAAACTCATTCTTTCATGTGGGAAACGGGGAATATCCTCCCTGCCCCGAACAGCTCCGAGTCCCCACCAGGCTTCAGTTTGTCGAAGAGCTGGTTTCCTGGCGCCCTGGCAGCGTGCCCCATCCATCCTGTGCATGGGACAGGTCTGGTGTGGGCCAGGCGAGGTGTCCTGCCCCTGCCACAAACGTTGTCTTCCCTGGGGGAAACGCTCCCAACACCCAGCGTACCAACTGCTGGTTCAGTTCCACTTTAAACTTGCTTTTCAAATGCAACCTTTGCAAAAAAAACTTCGTAAAAGGTGTTTATGTGTTTGGCAAACGCTTAGTAATGTTTCAATGCAGCATTGCCTCTTTTGTTGCAAGTTTTGTTTTCACTTCTGCTTCTTGTGGCATTTGAGAAGTGACTCTTGGGATCACTGTCAGCATCAGGTAGCTCACCTCTGAATTCTGATGTCACTGAGGTGCCAGCTGGAAATCCAAGGTTACATTGCCACAGCTAGCTGCATATGTGATACGGCAACTAATCTAGACAATAGACTGTAAATGTCTGGGTTTTTATTACAATAGTGTTTTTCTGCATTTTGTTTAACAGAAGACAAGGGTTGCAAATATGCATATGTTAGTGATATCCTGTCAAAGTTGTAGCCTGTTGCATTAGTGAAAATTATACATTTAAAATTTATAAAGAACTTCCATATGAAAGGAAAAAAATGTATTTTATAATGCCTAGAAAAGCTTAAGCATGATCAGAACATCTTGCCTTTTTTCTGAGATTGTTCTTTTTCCACAGAGTGTCTCATATTTTTTCATCTACATGTGCATGAACAATTCACTTAGGTTGTTCAGGTTTAAACTTTGGAATATCAGAATTTGAGTAAGTTTTTTGTTGTAGATGTGTTTTGGTAGTTGCTGACCATATCTATGGAATTATTAGGCCCTACTCATATTCAAGGATAATGGAAAGGAAATTCAAGCTGTTTATCCTAAACCAGAGATGAAACTGTAATCTGAGACAGTGCATAGTAATATTTATCAAATGTATTTTTAAATACACAAATTCAACTTCACAGTCTGGAAATATTTTTTTTAATTTAAAAAAATCCAACTTCTTCAGAGTTTTAGCTTGTGCTAAAAAAAATCTTTCAGTAAGAAAGCTGAATTTTGCTGTTACCACTGTTTAAAACAGCAGGATTTGTTTAGTGTTTGGAGATGTCACAGCTGAATTGAAAGCTGATGTTTTGAGTTGTTGATAAAAGCTGGAATCTTTAACACATGTGGGAAGTAAGAAAGCACATTATCACAGCCTTGTTGCTATTGCTGAGTTCCAGTCATGCAGTTTTATTCGTTTAATAAACTAAGTAGCTGTTACAATTCAGTATACAGAAAAAGATAAACTTTATCTTGGAGAATCAGCCTAAGCTCCGTGTGCTAAATAGTGGGTGTTTCTAAAGGACTTGGGTTGCTTGTACAAGTTGTGTAGGAGAGACTCTCCACTTGTTTTTCATTCTTCCATGTTCCAAAGAATCCAGTTATCTAGGCATAAAGTGATGAACATTTAAGAACAACTCTGCAAAAGCAGCAGCAGATGAAGTATCCTAGCCAGGTAAATAGACCTGTGAGTCATTTTTGTCCCATGAGGAATTCATTTTTCCCACAAGGCATCAAAGCATCATGGGGGAAAAAACCTCCTAAGTTTGGTATGAGGAATAGATTAATGAGCCAGTGTCAGAGGGGCTATTATTCTCTGAGGTAGAGCAGACACAAGAGAAGTGCTTAAGTTACTGTGATGTCAACGTGTTGAGAGCATCGTTCAGTTTAGTACATGATGCTATCACATATACAATAAACAAGACCAACCTCTTTGAAATTGTACTGTGAGTTTACTCTGGTTTAAGAAGGCATTAACCATGTAGATACTTGTTTTTCTTAGGCAGCGATACATATGTGGCCTTAATGTTTTGCTGAATTTCAGAAGGCAATTTTTTGCAAATGTGGGGGAGATTGCCTTCTCCTTTCAAGGCAGAAGTCATACTGCAGTCATGACAAAACACCAGATTTCTGTTGGAATACTAAAGAAGGCAGCGGTACTGCATAGGATCTGAAGAAAGGATGGTTTTCCAGATGCCATACTTAAACCCAGGCTGGATCTCAAGAGGTTTTTCCGATTCAGCATTCAACATGGCAGGAATTCAGTGATCGCCTGACAATGCTCCCGCGCATTAAACACCTGTTCCTTATGGCGGCTGTGCACCCGCACTCGTGGGTCAGCGCTGCTGTGCAGCTCGAGGTCTCAGACGGAAAGCCCTTGGCTTTCTATAGCGCCCTTTGGAAAATCCCGCTCCTTTAACGCGCGCCCCCGCGCTCGTGCCCGCGCCCGACGTCTGCCGCGTGGGGCTTGTTGCTGGGTGGAATTTCAGGCGCTCCCGTCTGATTGGCTGCCGCGCGGCCGCTCCGTTCGGCCAATGGGAGGCGGGCCTGCCCGTCCGTCCCGTCGCCTCGCGGGCTGCGGCCGGCGGGGCCCCGCGGGCGCCCTCTGGGGAGCGGCCGCGCCACTGCAGGGCTCCGCCGCAGGGGAACGTGCCTGGCTCCCCGCTCTGCGAGCCGCAGCGCTTCGGGATGTGGCGGGAGCCAATGAGCCTGAAGGGGGTTTTAATTACAGCTCACCTTGTTCTGCTGTGTGTGCGCACTAGGTGAAATAGGGCAGGATGGTGACGTAATTTTTTTTGTTAGAAAATGATAAATTTTTCTCCCTACTCTCAGCTAACACTAACATAACTTCAGCCTAAAAGGGACAAAAACTGAAATTGTCTTTGGTGTGCTAGAAGAGCTATTATTTGCACATACAATAATCATGTGATTTCTGTTTTGTTTATTACATTTAAAAACAAAGGCACAGTTGTATGTGGAGCTCAGTACGCTGGCGGTGTGCATTCCATTTAGCCAGATCAGTAGACTTGTATTATTGGTGGAAAACCAAATTATTGGTGCATTATTTAGTTACATCTTATATAAGAATAGGTCTCAAGATTTTTTTTTTCCTTCTTTGAAAATAGTTCATAAATTTCTGACAACTTATATCAAAACTGCTATGAAGGATTTCAACTGACAACTGCTTTTTATGAACCACTAATTAAAAGGTAGGTTTTATTCACTACTTTCATTCTCTGGAAGTCTCCATCTAGAAGACAATACTCATGACCATGTGCTGCTTCACTTTCTTTGATTTGACTATGCTACATTTTAAGTAGGCTTGCACATTTGAGTGCTGATGTTCATTATCAGTGAATTTTACTTCTTCATGTAGTTCTTGTCCTTTGACAAACATTTTATGGTTGTGGCGCATATGGCTGGTGCTGCATGCCCTCGAGGAGCCCTTTGCTGGTGCTGTTCTAGACCCGTGATGTTATGCAAACCCCATTACGCACTGTTGTTCAGATTGCAGCTTCTCCCTCTCCACCCCCCCCCCCCCCCGCTCATTTTTCCATGACCTTCCCTTTGTCTGCTGCCTGTCACTAGGCAGGATTCAGGCAGCTCCATGCTGATTGGCTTCCCTTTCTGAGCAGCTCATGGGCTGCTTACCTGAGCACATGATCATAGGCTGATAGATACCAGCTAATACAATCCTTTCTTGCTTTAGAACTGTGGTCTCTTTACAGAGTAAGAATAATAAAAAATACAGAAATAGAGGGGAAAATGTCTCAGAAAAGGGACATTCCCACATCCCTAGCTGCACTAGCACGTTTTGTGCCATTTAGCACACAGTTCGTCGTGAGAATTTCTAAATTTTGGAGGGAGTTGCCTAATGATGTGTTCATGTCTCACATGACTAATTACATATGACTTTAAAGCTTAAAATGAAAAAGGGAGGGTTTGTATCTAAACAAATGAACACTGTGTATGTTGGCCTGTCAAAATTGTTGACTTTAATAAAACAAAAAAATCAGCCCAAAGTCTCTGTCCTTATTTACAGCATTTAACCCTTATACAGGTAGCTGTACATGTCGGAGTCATTTTGTGCTGATGCATACAAAAGCCATTCTTTGAAATAAAAGGTGCTGCTCTGTTGGCTTGGTGCCTAGGCCGTTGGTTTCCTCTTTGTGGCTTGGTCACAGGATGAGTGAAAAAAGAAAACATCCAAGCATCAGATAAGGGAAGTGTTTAACAAACACAGCTAAACTTCATGTTGTTCACTATAAAGGGAGACTACCAAAATGCATTCATTTAGAATAATAGCAGCTTGGTAAGTTTTATTTGAAGATAAAATGACTGAATCCATGTAATTTGCTCTGTTGCTCCCTGAAGGGGTGCACTTTGCCCCTTTGAAAGACTGGAAACCAGTATTTATCAAATGGTGGCTGGCTGGCTTACACTGGTGTGACCAAGCCTGTCTGGACTGGCTATCAGTTGATTTGATTCTTTTACACTCAGCTCTCGCATGAGTCTGTTCTTTGGCTGCACTGTGCTCCCTTGTGGGTATGGCTGGAAATGCTTAAAGACTGGTCTGCCCTTAGAAGATATTTTCAAACATCATTTTTGAAGATGGACCCAAAATATTGGTTCATCTCATCTATGCTTTTAATTTTGTCACAGTAGTTTTTATGGAATATTTTTGGTAGCTTTAACCAAATATTCTTTGTTTTCAAAAGACTGTGGGATTGAGCAGGAAAATGTGCATGAGTTACTCCCATAACCATTTAACAATGGAATTTTAATAAGCCTGTATTTCCTACAGGTTCTTTCTAGAACTGTGCTGGTGTTTTGTTTTTAACTAGATTTTGGATAATATCCAGAGATAAAAAGTGAACAGAATTTTTAAATATATAAGCAATTCAAACTTGTTCATCCATTTTTTTAAAATAAAAACTAAGGGTGCATCAATATAAAGGGATTCTGATGTTTGAATTTTTTTAAGACTGCTCTTCTTGGCAAATGTAAAAAGAAGTGTCCTTTATTTTCTTTGTATTTACTTTGTATTAAAAATGTTAATGAAAAACTGCTTAGGTAACTTAAGGAAATTAGAACAGCAAATATTAATTTATTTTAAGTTATATGGTTATTCAAGTGATGCACTTAAATATTTGGTTTTAAGACATCGGTAAATGTTACATTAATCTGTTAGTGTATTTTCTGGTCATAGGAAAAAGTAAGACTGCCAATTTTGTAATATATTTTGCAAACTCTGGGTAATGCCTATAAAAGAAAACACTGCAGGCTGGGAGGTCGAACTATCCTATTGTAACTTTGATGCAGAGGCCTGTTCTTGTACTGTGCTACCCGAGGGTTTTCATTAGTGGCTTGTCTATTAGGAGTTCTTGGACTTGTTCAACGTTAGCCAAGCCTGATTTCTTTTTTCAAATTTCCTTTACAAGATAAAAATCTGTAACAGCATGTGTGCTGGTTGTAGGGGTTTATATGAGTGAAGGGGTTGATATCATGTGAATATGTCTGCTTTCCATTCTGAGTTTTTGGGAAGACAGTTGGGATGTGTTTTCTGTACTTTCAGGTCTAAAATTCTTGCATTAAATGTATTCTCTTCTGAAGGAATATGAAGAAATTTTATTTAGTGTGTAGACAGCTCTGGAAAGGCATTAACAGCTCACCTGGAGCGCTTAAGTCATCTGACGGAAAATGGTTGTGATGAGAACCTTTTTTCAACTCAAGTAAACTGCAGTTTCAGATCAGTGTTTCTGTAGGTGTTATAGTTTGCTCCCACCAGTGGCAATGCAGTAGTAGACAATCCAGTTCTGAAAATCTAGGTCAGAATGGCAAAAAATCATCATAATGGTTATTATTGCAAGTTCATAAATAGACCTGATACAACTTTGTGTCAAAATTTGTTCATGTGTTCCTGAGGTGTGAGTCAAACTGTTAAGTACTATCAATAACACAAATCTGAGGATTCTAGATTGGTTTGTGGAAAATAACTAAAAAAAGGGTAAGGGAAGCTCAGTGATATGTTAAAAGGAAATATTAAAAATTGCTTTGTCCCTGTTTTTGTCAGGTTGCATTAATTAAGTATGAAATAAGCCTTAGAATTGTAATGTAAGGTACATCGTGATTGCAAGGTTTATAGTAGCATTCATATTGTACTTTAGAATATATATTCTTACCTTACAATCTAGAATATTGTAGTTAGAGACAAATGTTAAATAATTTTCTTAACAAAAAATTTATTCCAAACAAACTAGGAAAGATCCAGCAAACCCAAATGATAGGAGCTAAAGCATGTGACCCATTATGAGATGCTGAAGGAGCTCAACAGCTTCAGTTTGCTGCAGAGGAGGCTACAGGGCAATCTTAGCATTGCCCAAATAAAACTTGTAGATGAGGTCAGCTACAAAATGGAGTGGAGCCATTGTTATTTAGAGGCTGTGCCATCTGTGTTCTGAATGTTGCAGCTTGGTTCATAGAATTGTCAAATATCCTGAGTTGTAAGGAACCCACAGAGATTGAGTCCAGCTCCTCACCTGGCACAGGACACCACCAAGAATCATTCCACCTGCCCAAGAGGGTTGTCCAAATGCTCTGGAGTTTGCGACGGCACAAAACTGTCATTGATCTGAGTTAGTGTTGGCAGTAGTCCTGCTTTCTTTTCCCAAAAAAATTTAAAATAATTTATATCCCACCTGAATAGACAAAATGCAATCTATTTATTAATTTCTTAGCTCTGTAAATGAAGATTAATTGGGAGCTGACACAAAATGAATCATACTAAGTATTTAAAGTGCATCCTTTGCCTAATAATTCTCCTGTGTCACTGTTAAAAACATTTGTCTATCTGGTCCTTGTGGGCAAAAAAGTCACATTGAGATAACTGTCTGATGATTTTTCTCTTTTAATTACTGTTAATGTAATTTTTGTATGTTTTTGAGAAACTTAATAAAGCTGTATGCTTGATGGGAGTAACTTTATGGTGGTTTGTAGCTTCAGCAGACCTAAATTGGTTAGCACCAGCTGATTCAAGATCTTAGTTGTTGAGTTTCATTTAGAATATAGAAACTTTTGTAGCTGCCTTCTGCTTCTGAGTGTTATCTTATGTAATCCTTTAAAACTTAAAAGGCCATTAAGCAAGACCACGTGGGGGGAAAAAATATATTTTAAAAATCTCTATGGATTTGTTTTGTTTAATGGAAATAGTTGAAATCAGATTTTGGTGTATTTCAACAATTATAGCTTCCTAGGTAATGCTGGATTTAACTCCCGGTTTTGATTTGATAAAATAGATTTTTCTTACACTTTTTATAAACATTTACATTTTTCTTAATACTTGTGCGGGTGGATGGAATGAATATGACTGTTGAGGGCAAACCCAGCAGTTTTCCTTGGTAGAGGGAGTTTTTCTACAAGGTGCTCCTATAGCTGTAGTTTTTATGGCCTCAAATAGTCTTAGTAAAATGTTACTACAAACTGAGTGAAGGTGGTCTGAAAATCCAAATTCATTTAACCATTGTATAGAGGTGGAGGATGAAAGTCTGTTGTATTTATGCAGAAAAAAGTATCTTAATGATTCATTGAGAAATTCTTTGTATATAATGAAGTTTTCTTAAAAGTGATTTGATAAAAAAAATCTTGTCATTTACTCCAGTTATTAATTCTGTTTGTAACTTATGAAATTAATTATATTTGGATGGATGGAAATATTCTTGATCCATCAGTTTCCATTTATTTTTACCTTTTGATGAGAAGAGAGGCTGCTGGCTCTTACCATAGTATAACATCTATTTTTATTGGATTCTATGAGACAAGTGGTGTAAAATGTGTAGTTAGAATATTAGTGCATGATGTCTTACTGTGACCTCTGTGACCTTTGCATAAATGTGTTTGTGCAGCATACAGAGAAACTTGGATTCACTTTTTGGGAAGTCAGATGAAGTGTTGACAGATGTTTCTTTGTTTTTGTCAGTACCCTTTCAACTGGTTTACTTTAAAATGTGCTAAATGTTACAGTCTTTCTTAGTAGCAGTGTAATATGACAATGATAAATCTTTATCTTCACAGTTCTTTCTGAATTTTTTAAGGACTAAGATGGATAGCACAGAGGAACCTCAGAAAAAAGTCTTTAAAGCACGAAAAACCATGAGAGTAAGTGATCGGCAACAACTTGAAGCTGTCTATAAGGTTAAAGAGGAGCTGTTGAAGACAACTGAAGTGAAACTGGTAAATGGAAAACATGAGAATGGAGACTCTGATATAAATTCCCCTATAAGCAATACAGATTGTACAGAAGTCAAGAAAGAAATTAATGGTGTGGTTGACTTGTGTGTTAACTCTGAAGAAGGAAGAACAGCTTCTGATGAAATTAGTGAGACCAAAAGCCCTGAAAATAGGGCAGGAAACATGGCCAATGACATAGAATCCAAACCTCCAGTGCTGTCTTCAGAAAATGTTACACCAGAACAAGCTAAAGATACTGACATTGCAGTAAAATGTGAGGCTGAAAATGGAGTTGGTAGCAGTAAAGATAACTTCCATGAAGAAAATAATAAAAAAGATCATTTGGACCAAAGACAGAATGATATCCCATTGGAAGGTGAAAGTAAACCAGTCTGTGATATTAGTGACTCTTCTGAGGAGAAGGGAGAAACAAATTATTTACCTGTTAATTCAAGTTCATCTGGTGAGGAAAAGAGGACTGAAGAAGTAACTGCTGAAGAGATTGTTGGAGAAGCAGCCATCTCTAGCAGTATGGAAACTGACCAGGAAAAACAAGAAGGCAGTGCAGGACCTGCAGAAACCACTGTTTCGAAGACAATAGATGAGCCAAGTGAAAGTATCTTAGACAATACGGACTCCATGGAAACAGACGACATTATTCCAATTCTGGAAAAACTAGCCCCTGCTGAAGATGATCTGAGCTGTTTTTCTAAAAGTTCTCTGCTTCCAGTGGATGACACAGTCGCAGATTTAGAAGAGAAAATAGACAATTGTTTGGGTTCACCATCCAAGCAGGAAAGCAATGAAAGCCTGCCAAAAGAGGCTTTCTTAGTACTGTCTGATGAAGACGATCCCTGTGATGAGAAGGAGGAACTTGTTGAAGGGATATTGCCAAACAAGTCAAGTCTTCCAGGTAAGAGTTTTCTAAATCGTTCATTTCCATTCGAGTTTGGGATTTTGTTCATTTCTTAGAATGACACACATGTGTCAGGTTTCTAAATCAAAGAGGCAATCTTACCCACCAATAATGTTATGGAGTCTTAGTTTTTAAGGCTGGTATTTGAGGCACAGGAAAAAGACTTTGCAGTGAAAAATGGTCATCTTCCAGATTTGGAAGATGACCATTTGATTTTGATTTTTTTGGTTTATTTGTTTTGGATTTTGATGTTAGGGTTTGTTTGTTGTTTTCTTGTTGGTTTGCTTTGGGTTTTTTTCATACTCTCTAAATTTGGGTGCCAACTTGGATGAGGTAGTGGGTGGAAAAAGAGGAAAGATGAGTAATTGTCAGGGAGGGAACAGAAGGATTTGGGAGAAGAGGAACTGCATTCATTTACTGCTTTCACAGGGAAGAAAGTATTTCAGCTTTCTTTAGCATGCAAATAAATGATAAGGGAAGCATGCATATAATCAAGATGTGCCTCATCTTCTCTTTTAACTTTTTTCCCCCCACTGAAAGACAGTATTGGAAAAGTTTCATGAAAAATGCATGTCATGTATTGTTTTTATATTATATAGCTTTTATTCATTTAACTCAGTGGTTTTTATCTAAGTTTTCTTTGATGACTATGGCAGCTGATTGATGCTTTTAGATGTTAAGTGTGGAATCTCTTCATGTAGTTAGCAGAACATTTTTTTAAGTTAAACTCAATCGATGTCCTTTGTAGTATACTGTTTAATACAGTTTTGTAAGCTTTTTTCTTTTGACAATGGACAGTCATTGTTGTACTATTGCACTATTGAAAATAAAACAGATGAATAATTTACAAAGAAGTTGACGGTGTTCTTTTATATGTAATTAAGAGAGATGTTTCAGATTATCTTGAAGATGGAATTATTTTTTGGGGTTTTTTTCATTGCCCTCTCCTCCCCCACCCCCACCCCCCCACCCCCCCCCCCACCCCCCCCACACCCCCACCTCACCCATATATAGCTTTTATTTATATGCTTATTTAGGCATTAGCTGTTGTCAATGAGATTGAAAAAGTGATACCATTGTTCTGCACTGAAAGTCTTCCAGAAACTATTGGAGGCAGGGGAAGGAAGGTTGTGTGTAGTTGTGTCAAAATCGTAGGGTTATGAGTTTATTTTATGAAATAAACGGTACAAATAAATTGGTTATCTTTGCTCTCACTGCAGTTTGAGTTCTCTCATTGAAGCTAGTAAGTTTACTTTTTTCATCTTACCCAATGAGAAAACACTCTGAGATCACAGAAGAATTTGCTATGGAGCAAAAAGACTAAAGTGAATATTAAATACTGTGCTACAGTTTGCAGAAGCTTAAAATTAATGTATTCAGCAATAGATTTTTAGGATTCTAAATTCTGGTGACAAGACAAATTCTTTTGACTAGTTGTTTTCTTTATTGACTAATAACAGCTTATGACTCTTACAGTTGGGTGGCTGTAAACTGAGATGGTTCATGACATCAGAATTGGTCACTGTGATGTTCTGCCTTAACCAGCAACAAAGATAGTAGCAGAGAGGTTGCATAGGCAGGAAACAGTTGTATGAGAAAACAGGTAGAGTTACCTTATAAAGAGTAACTTTTGGAAATAGTCTGGGAAAATTAAAACTGTGTAGACTGTATGGAGATCATTTCAAGATGCTATATTGGAGAAACAGGAGCAAACTGCTCAGTTAAGAAGCAGGATTTCAACAAGTCCAGATAAAAGCCAACATGGCTAAACAACAATGAAAAAATGGTACTACAAGGCTTTATTCAAATGTACCGATTAATGGAATGTCTTTCCCCAGTGGAATTAGTAACTATAATAGCTAAGTTGTCACAGATTTTTTTAATGAAAGATCATACATCAGAAAGCCTTGGAGCTTTTTGTGTAAGCAAACAAGCATGTGACAAGGAAGCCCTGATGTGAATTATCTTGGATATCCAAACACAAGTGATTTCTTATCAAGAAATTTTGGAAATGAAACAGTAAAATGGAAAGTCCTTGTGGAGGAAATAATCAGCTGAAGAATAAAAAAAATTTCAGAGTTCCAGAGACTAGTTCCAGAGACTTTGCTGTATGACAGAATTAATAAATAGCCTAAAATGAATGGTAATTCGTGATGTCACAGTTTGCTGATTTGGAGAACTGGAGAAGAATTTTACAATGCTGATTGACTGAGAAACAAATGTGGCAGGTGAAATTCATAGTGGTTATCTACAAAGTGGTGCACATGAGTACAAAACTCATAACTTCATCAGAAGGTAGAACTGACTTGCCACTCAATAAAAATATTTCAGTATTAGAGTAGGTGCTTCTGACAAAACCTTGATAAAATGGCAGTTGAAATCAAGTGAAGAATGATTGGAATCAACTAGGAAACAGGAAAACTTTACTATGATACATCAAGCTCATAGGAGGCTGACAAGGTTGCATTCATTGCTTCTGCTCATCTAGCATCAAGATAATGAGATCACAGCTTAGCAGTGGAAACTAAGCTGATAGCCAGTTGTGAAATCTTCTCCTTAACTAGAGAATTCTTCGTGTTGAAACCACTTGTAGTTAAATGACAGATTTGTTCATAGTAATGGAAGTTAGTAAGGAAAGGGCTTTCTCAGCCCTGAAATTACTTGTCCTCTATATAGAGGTACACACACATATATATACATATATATATATACACACATATATACACACACATATATATATATTTATATATATAGACATTCTAGGTATGTGTATCTTTCCATGGAATATTTGTGTCTTTCAGCTGAATATTAAAATCTCTGAGTTGTGGGAAAAGTTGTCTTAAACTTAGCAATCCTTTAGATTCATAGGTAAACGAGTCCTATTTTATTCATAGCAATTAAATACATGAAGTTTATTTCTAAGTCTTAAGAAACAGGTGGCATAGGCATTATACTAATTTATTACCTTAAATGTAAATCATATTTGTATTGAAGAAGTTGTATTATGAATATTATTTTTACATTTATAGGAAAAACTAAAACCCCGTAGTGCCGGGTTATCAGGTTTTGACTCCTCCTTTTTCTGATTTATTGGGTAACTTATTTTAAGTCATTTAAATGTTCTTCATAATAGAAGGAGACTTATGGCATACCTTTGCAACTAGAACTTTCCTTAGAAAAGCTGGTAAACTCTCCTGTAATAACAAAATTAATATGGGAAAATGAAGCGTACAGATCAAGATGTGCATAAGAGTTCTTATTTGCTCTCTTATATTCTGGATAGATTTTACTATAATCTTAAAAGCAATAGAAACACATAATGGAAGCTTGTTTCATTCACATTTGTACAAAACATGTAATGGAAGCTCATGGTGCATATAATAGTATTTTTCAGGAAATGCTACCATTTTTATCTTTGTATGTTTGGTGGCTTCCAGTTTTTCTTCTTTTAAGCATTTCCTAAACTAAATATTTTTAAATGGCTAGTCCTCAGTTGTGATACTTTGTATTAGCAAGAAACTTCAAATTAAAATTCATATCTGTTTACCTAAATCTAGGCCTTTCCTACCATTAAGATTCTGTTCGCAGTTGCCAGTTGTAAATACAGAGAGATATTAGTATTTTAGTATTTTGTTACTGAAATTTTTATGCTTTGTCCCTAAGTGGGAAAGTAAGCTAAAATAAATTGTTGAGAACTTCAGCTGCATTAAAAATATATCATTATATTTCAGAAGTAACTGAAACATGTTTCCTTCATCATTGCCGTTCGGTAATTCTGGTTAAAATGTTAAGCAAATTCAAGTGAGTCTTAATGTGTTGCATGATAGTTCAAATTTTTGTTTTGAGGGTATTCCCTTATTTTTTTTATATCTGCATTCCCTCTTTGTCATGATTGTTTCTCTTGCCTTCCCTCACATGTTCTTTTTTTCATATGTTTTTTACATTCATTAGTCAAAATAGGACTGTTACAAGACTTTTGTAGATCTGAGAAAGTGTGGTTTTTTTCTTCTGTTTGTAGAAGAGGTGGAGGAGGAGAGAAAAAAGGAATGTGAAGATAAAGAAGAAGAAGAAGAGGCTCACAAAGAAGAGGAGATACAAATAGAGAAAAGTATGTAATGTTAAAACCACTGTGTTTCACTGTGTTGTATGTTTTAGAAGCACAGAATCATTAGGTTTGGAAGGGACTTTTGATGATTATCTAGTCCAATGCCCCTGTTAAAAGCCAGGTCAATTAGAAAGCAGTTTGCCCAGAACTATGTCCTGACAGGTTTTGAGTATTTCCACAGGCTAAGATTCCACAAATTTCCTGTGTTCTGATCCCAGTGTTTGATCACCCTCACAGTAAAAAAGTTTTAAAATGTTTGAGTGGAAATTCTAGTATTTCAGTTTACATCCATTTCGCTTGTCCTGTCACTGCTACTCACTAAGAGTCTTGCTCTGGTTATTCTCCACCTGTCAGGTAATTCACACACATGATAAAATCTCCCCCAGTGGCCTTCTCCAATTGAACAATTCCAGCTCTTGATGAATGCTCCTATCTCAAAAAGATCTTGGTGACTCTACACTGCACTTTCTCCAGTATGCTCACATATTTTTTTTGTATTTAGAAACCTAGAACTGGACAAAAGACTCAAGGTTCAGGCTCACATTTTCTGGTTAGAGGGGAACCTCTAACCTCCCTCGACCTGCTGTCAGTACTCATTCTCAGGCAGCCAAGAATGTTGTTGGCCTTCTTTGCCAACAGGGCACATTGCTGGCCCATGACCATCTTCATGTACATGGAGACCACCAGGGCCTTTTCTGAGAAGGGGTTTTCCAGCCAGTGAATTCCCAAGCTGTGCTAATGCATGGTTTTATTGCTATCCAAGCATAGCACTTGGGCATCTCCTTCTCTTAAACTTCACGAGGTTCTTGCTTGCCCATTTCTCCAGTTTGTCAGTGTGACTGAGTGGTGGCATGACTACTTAGGAGTGTAGAAATCACTCCCTCCAGTTTTCTATCACCTGCAAGTGGCTGCAGATAATCTTCTTACCCCATTATCTAGGTCATGAATAAAAAAGGTGGTGTTGGTACCAGTGGCATCTGCTAGTGTGCATTACTGAGCTCCAGCTGGACTATGCCAATAATCATGGCTCCTGGAGCCCAACAGATGAGCTAGTACAATTATCTAGGCCATACATCAAGAATTTAAGGATGGTTTGGGTGTCAGAAGCATTATTAAAGATGCTCTCCTCTCATCCACCAAGCTAGGGGTCTCACTGTAGAAGGCTATCAGGCTGATGGTGCCTGATTTCCCCTTTGATAAATCCATTAAATTCCCCATCATCTCCTTCTTGATAGGCCTTGAGATGATTTCTATCTAGATGTACTTGTGTTTCATCATGTTCCCAAGGATTGAAGTAAAGCTGATAATCCTGTAGTTCCCTGGGTCCTTAGCAGATGTCCCTCTTGTCTTTGAGAACCTTCTGGACACAGTGCCAGGAGCTGGAGGAGTGACTAAGGGCTCTTGGGTTCTTTTGTGCTTCATCATTGTAAAAGTCCTTTTTAATAACAATCTAGTTCTGTTTTGAGCCTGTTCTTTTGTTAGTTTTTTACTTTCCATCTTAACCAAGAAGTGAAAAAAAAAGTTTGAATGGTTTTTCAGTCACGTGTTTGAGGTACAAGTTAAAACTTCATGGCAAGTAAATACAGTTAATTGCTGGCATAGTTAAATGAGATGTCGTTTTATTTGGCTGGAATTCTGAGAAGAGGATTCCTTTTTCAGAAGAAGGTTTTCTTTTGCTTCTCAGAAGCCATGTTTCATTACAGGATGGTGCTGATAGGAGCAGGATGAACTGGAGGGAGGCTCTGGAGAGAGGACTGGTGGTAGTAGAACCATTTTGCATTTGGGGCAGTGACTGGGTGAATCACAAAGCAGAACTCACTGACAGGGCAGTAACGTACAGATACCAGAAGGACGGATTTTGTACTTTGATGTCATCAAGCTTGTTTTTCCAAAGGCATTCCTACTGGTTTACCATGAAAAAGCTTAAACTGAGAACAACTTCATGGTAATTATGGCATTCTGAAGATACCTGTTTTTTCACAAGTTCCTCATGAGCAGTTTTATCTAATTGTTCCAGATGAAGCATCAAAGAGAAAGCGTTCCAAATCTGAGGACATGGACAATGTTCATTCTAAACATCGTCGGTACATGGGAGAAGATTATGAAGCAGAACTCCAAGTCAAAATTACTGCCAGAAAGGATGTTGACCTAAAATTACAAAAGGTAAAATAGAGGTGCAGAGCAAAGAACATAAACACATGCCTGTCACTTGTGTTACCATCTTTGAATTAGCAGTCCTTCTGCACACACTCTGTGTCCCCAAACATTTTCTCCTTTTCGTGGTTGAACATTGGATGTAATTCAAATAACAAAGGTGCTTAATTCATATAAAGCTCTACATAGCCCTCCTTTTAAGAAGAGACCAAATACCATTTGAAGACTATGCTGCAGGAGTTATATTTGAAATGTATAAAATACTTGAAGTCTCAAGTGACTGTAGGTGGAAAACATTAGTAAAGGATATATCTCACCATGATGATTTATATGTGCTGCACTTTATTCTGTGCGTAGCTTTTTAAAAGAGGCAGTCTCCAAAGAAGACTGTAATCTACCTGGCATTTTGCAGATTTTTGTAGAGCTGTTAATAGCCTGATTGCACTATTGCTGTATAAGGAACCTATGGTCATGAAGAAAAGAAAATCGTGCTGTTCTTCTGTTAGTTCATTAGCTAGCATGTGTTGTAACTTCATTAATTTAGGATGGCAAAAACTGAACCACATTAGTCGCTTATTTATTCTTGTTTCCTATGAAAACTTTTTACAGTGCAGTAGGTATAGATGGGAGAAGAACATTAAATAATAACTTCTGTCAAGTAAACTTTGTGAAAACCAATCTTCTTACGTTTTTAGCTTCTGCAAGAAAGGCAACACTGAATTTTTGCTAGGAGAAAATATATCTCAGAAAAAAGTTTTTGTAGAATGTCTTAAGTTTCTGTTCTTTGAATGCCAATGTCCCTCTCAAAAATAGGAAAGTAAGAAGAACAAATAACTTCTGTAAGCACAAGTGAATTGCACTTTAAAAGAATACCTTCTGTTGTTAAGGTTCTTTTTATATATAGTAATATTTTATACCCTTATTATACTGCAAGGAAATTAATTTGTTGAATGAATGAAAAACCATTTGTATTTTCCAAAATGATGTCAAAACTTAGCTGTGCAACCACACGCTTATTGCTGACTGTAGATTTATTTGATTGACAGGATACAACAGTTGTCATTGTTCTGTTTATAGCAAAGATATTTAATAAGAGTTGAGAATATTTTTATTGGTGGTCCCCCAAAGTTTGGGATTGCATTGTTGTATTTTTTATATAACAATTTTGCAGATTATCCAGAGACTGTTAGAAGAAAAACTTACCGCGTTACAGTGTGCGGTATTTGACAAGACTCTGGCAGACTTGAAAACCCGAATGGAGAAAGTAGAATGCAACAAGAGGCATAAAACTGTGCTTACTGAAATGCAGGTGAGTGTTTGTGTGTTCAGCTCCATACTAAGGTCAAATGCAAAAATAACTTCCTCAATGTTTAATAGTAAGGTTCCTAGAGTTGCCAGTAGTTGGGAAACCATTCTGACTCTGCAAGAGGAGGAGGTCGTGGGGGGAGCAGCAAATACAAATGTTCCTTTTGAGTTCTAAAACTACATTCCTGCTCAGAAGGAGGGAAGCAACCAGTTAATCATACAGAAACTCCAAAGGGTATCTTCCATGTGGCAAAATAATTGATTAGCTGTTAGCAGACTGCTTTTCCACTCTTCTGTTCCATTTAGGCATTTTGAAAAAAATTCCAAGTATGAAAATATCTGAGGTCTTTATGAAGCTGGAAAGTTACTTAAAAATGGGAACATGCAGAAAGGAGAGGACAGTAGCGCTGGACTTGGAACATTCTACATCACATGTTTCCCCAGAGTGTAAATAGTTTATGTTCTAGCAAGGAGGCACATAGCTAGTGTTGAATGCAGTATGCTTTCCTGCATTATTTATAGAAAATATGTACATAGTGGTGACGTGAAGAACATCACAAAAAAGGATTTTGAGCTGACAGGACAATTAAAAGCTTATCTCATAACAAATTCAAACAATAACGCCATTCTACTTTTTTATGACGAGAAACATGGAGTTTGCCAGATCACTTCTCTCTATACAACTCTTTCCTCTTGTTGCCACAGACATTTTATGTTGACTTCTTAAGTGCTTTCTAAGATGCTTTCAATATACTTGTTTACCAGTGTCTTTAGCCATCAGCTAGAGTGTCAGAGGAATAACATCATATAAGGCTTTCATGTATGTAGTTTTGTGTGAACATGCCAGATGGATTCAGTTTGTGCAGTTGTGACTAGGAAGGAAAATAATTAAACCTTTCTCTAAGATACCTTGACTGTGATGCATACATTTGTCTTTATGCTATAGTATAGTTGAAAATAACATAGTTGTACTGTATTTCAAGGAAGAATAATTTCCCTGATATGAAAATAGCATTTGACTTAACTATGTCTTAGTTATATATCTCTTAGTTTATAAAATTTCTTTGATGGTTCTTGGGATTTATGGCTTTGTTTGTTTTCGTCTTCTTCCTGTTTAGGCTAAAATTGCAAGATTGACAAAGCGGGTTGGAGCAGCCAAGGAGGACTTGAAGAAGAGACAGGAAGTAAGAACTAGATTTGTTGGGGTCTGGGGTTTTTTCCTGACTTAGCCTAATCCTTGTGTTGGAAAACAAAGAAAATTCATATGCAGAAAGATGTGACTTGTTTATTCAATGATATTAACAATTGGATTTGTCTGGTTTGGTTAAAGAAATCTTAACATCTGTTATGTAATTCTGAATTATACAGAAGCTTCTTTAGCTGTTTTTAGTGTGAAAACACCTTAAACTGTATATAACTGAATGAAATTTACTTCAGTATGAAGAGTACCATGTAAATAAAAGTGCATCCCACTACTGTGATTCTGAGAGAGGAGAGGGGGAAGAAGACAGAATATAGGAGAGGGAGACAGTAGGACCAAGGAGATTTTGTGTAGTTGTAAAATATGTCAAATTCTCCTGCAATGTTGACTTCAGTAAATGAATCACTCACACAGCAGTGAATGGATATGAAATAGAATGAAAATATAAGTTTGCAAGCTGCCTTAGAGTTGTTCTGTTATGGCCTCTCTCTCATTCTGTGTAGAATGTGGCAAATGCACCTGTATCTCCAGGGAAAGCAGCACCCGACCCTGCAAATGTAAACAATGCCACGTGTCGGTAAGCAAAGCACATCACTGGGACCGCGTTAAAATGCACAATAGGACACTTCAGATACTCTCTGTACTTCCTTTTTTTTTCATTAAAGTGTTTTTTCCTTTTCCTTCATTGCTCTTCACTTGTAAAATCTGATTTGTTTTTACAGAAGTCATAAATTGACAGAATTGAACCCATTCTTGGTTAAATCTAGATGGTATTTAGCATCAGTTTCAGTGTTTAAAAATTACAGATAATAGTGGAAGTTTAATTTCAAGAACAGGAAAATTCTTATGGTGCAAGGACTTGAAAATTTATAAATAATTCCATTCTTCTTTTTATTTGGGAAATAGCCAAAGTTAATTTGCCTGAGAAGCAAAAGTGAGTTTTGAAAAAGTAAATCTCAAAGAAGAGAACAGCTGTAAAATTAGGGATTTTTTTCACCATTGTACTGTTCATAAATATATCTTATGTGGCTTTTTGAGAGAAATGCCAACTCCAACTTTGTTCCTTAGAAATGCTGGCACAGTAAGGCAGATGCTGGAGTCAAAGAGAAATGTAGGAGACAGCACACCAGCAACTTTTCAAGCCCCTGCGAATCCAGGTAAGAAACTCCCTATGGACTATAAACACACTTCTTAAAAGTTTTATTGCTTTCAATTAAAGAAGTAACTAACCAAACCGAGCAAAACTGATTTTACTCCTTTTTTCTGACCCAAAAAACCCATTATTTTTAGTTGTCTAGTGCATTCCCTGTTTATATTTGTTTAGTGTGCTTACCAGGTATGGAAAAAAAGGTGTTGAGTTGGCCAAGCAGAACTTGTGGTAAATTAGATGCTTCAGTAGACTGCATGCTGGGTATGGCAGCAAAATTGGCTGTCAAGAACTGAGACTTGTCTCAGGCCCCTTATTGTACTTGGTCATAATAGGATGCTGATGATACTCTTCTCTCTACCTAATGACTATAGAAATTGAATTGGAAACTAAACAGCAATTATAAAGCACATTTCTTAAAGGAGTCATGTTGAAAACTGGAATTTCTAGATTAAAATTTTATAGAGAATAAAGACTCAAACTCACCATTAATTTATTCATTATAGTTTGCAGTCCTTGGTTGTTAAAATAGTTTAATATCGAATGCTGAATCTTTCCCACAGGATTATCTTTCAGTTTGTATGTACTGGCTTTCAGTAGTGTGTTTTGCTCCTGATCTTTAGAATTAATCCTGAAATTTTGTTGCATTAAAGTCAGTATCTTCTCTGACACATTAATACTTGGTTTTGGTAGAACCTTCTGGATACAAGGTTCTACCTATACAAGACAAGCTAGTCATAACTGAAATAGTTTTTCTTTTCTTGTGTTTTGTGACGCACCAGTTGCTCTGCTGTTTCTATAATGGGTGCTTAAAATGCTGTATTTTATGTTTTCAGCAGTTAAATCTTGGAGCTTTCTTCAAGTCTGTGTCATAATTCTTGATATATCTTTTTTCCTGATATTTCTTATAAACAGAAATTCAGTATTGACTGTATCTTTAACCAGGTCATTGAACATGAGAGTGTACGACAGAAAAATAACACCTATAGCCTTTATTTGCAAAAAGAAGTAATTATAGACCACTTTTTTCACAGAATCATAGAAGTATTTGGGTTGAAAAGGACCTTTAAAGATCATCTAGTCCAACCTTCCCACCATGGGCCAGGCCATTTTTCACAAGATCAAGTTGCTCAAAGCCCTGTCCAGCCTGATGCTGAACACTTATAATGATAGGATGTTCCCAGTCACTGTGGACAGCCAGTTCCAGTGACTCACTGCCCTCATCATAAATTGTTTCCATTTGTTGTGTTTCAGTGAAACTTCCCACTTGATTCAAATACTTAATTTTTTTATTTATTTTTTATGTGTAGTGCCTGCTTCCAGTCTTGCTGCTTCTCCAGCAGTTGTCAGTGGACTTCCTAAGCTTCAGACTCCAGTGTCCTCCACCAGCTCTTTGACAACAGCAGTGCTTCCCACAGCTAACACAGCTACAGTTGTAGGCACTAACACAGTGCCCACTGGCAGCACTCAGTCAGTGTCTGTCTCATTGCAGTCTTTGCCTGTAATCCTGCATGTACCTGTGGCAGTGTCATCCCAGACTCAGCTTCTGCAAGGCCACACAGGGACTTTGGTCTCTAACCAGCCCTCAGGCAACGTTGAATTCATATCTGTACAAAACTCGTCTACAGTTGGCAGCCTTACCAAAACGACAGTGTCTTTGGCATCAACTAACACAACTAAACCAAATAACATCCCAGTTGTGCCCAGTCCTGGTATTCTAAGGAACTCTGCAGCCAGTGCTGGGTCAATAGGCACAACGTTGGCAGTACAGGCTGTTCCTACTTCACATCCTGTTGCCCAGACCACAAGGACTTCTTTGCCTGCAGTGGGTACTCCAGGACTTTATAATGCAACTGCCAGTCGAGCGCCCCTACAGATGAAGCTTCCTCTCTCTGCATTTAATAGTACAGCTCCTACTGAGCCACCCCCCCTTGCAGCACCCAAGATTGGTAAGTTATGCTTGAATGTTGGCACTGGCAGAGGAGGATAGTGGTCACAGGGAAACATAAAACTGCACTCTGTGGGAAATTGTTTCTTAATGTGTCTTAAAGAGATAGTTCTTCTAGGTTGCATTTCTGTTGAAATTTTCAAGATCGAAATACTCTCTATGACAGATCTGTTTCAGACATTGTTGAAAGTAAACTCCTCTTGAAGTCAGCGGTGTGGCTTTATAAGCTTTGTTTTATTTAGAGTTTGATTTATATAATTCCTAGCGTGAAGTAAGAAACTCCTGTCATTAAGAACTTGGTATTTCATTTTAACATAGCCTCTCAGAATAATATGAGCTACCTTTGTAAGTAAAGGCATACTGTGAGAGGAAAGTATGATTGTAACTGAATTTTAACAACACTTAAAACAAATTGGTAGAAAAAGGCAATTGAATATGAACCTAGTTCCAAAGGAATGCATTTACAGTATTTAAATAAAGTCTCTAAATACAGTAAATGTTCAGATAACAATAATTAGCTGGATTATTTTAAAATACTTTTTCTCAGTCTTTGGTCCTGCCCTGATGGTTGTCTGCATTTCTGATTTTATGTACCTCAATTTTTTTTTATAATCGGTGGGATTTTGGATTTTTTTAATAGGTGGGATTTCAGGATTTATAAGTGTTGGAGTTATAGCCTCATTGGCACAATGTAAGCTAGAAGGATCTCAAGCAAAACTTGACATCAGAACTAGTTTCATTTCATTTTCCTGTATCTAAGTTACTTATGCTAAAATATGTGCTCTGTAGAGTTAGACATTTATGTTTTATATTGACTTGTAGCTCTAAAGCAAAAAGATGTGATTTAAGACAACATAAAAAGGGTTGTGGCTGATGAGATACAGTGAAAAAAGGGAGGACCTATGTGTCCAAAGAATGTCTCATTTTATGCAGTTTCCATAGATTTGCTTTGTACCCTAGTAGTTTTCTCACCAGAACTGGAATGCTGATTTAGGGCAGCACTGTTGCTGATGAGCTCTAATTAAAATGAAAGGAATGAGAACCGAATTTGAATTTATATATTTGCATCAAATATTAAAGCAGCTTCTTAAATTGCTAGTTTAATGTTGGCTGAGCTACTAAAGATACTCAGTCTCCCTGCCTCAGTTATATATTTTGCAGTCTCTTTAAGCATCCTTTTTTCAGTCAGGTCTTTTTTTGTACAGAAATATTTAACAATTGTATTAATTTTTGGTTGAATAGCTTATCAATATGCATACAGGGGGAGGAGAGATTGGAGTTATACTTTGTGCCCAGGCAAGGAAATTGCTCATAAAATACTTTTAATATACTGTCAAACTTACAAGAAAAGGAACACGTCAATCAAACTTGACTATTTATAATTGTAAACTGGGGCTAAATGTAAAATATGTCACATATTGAATGTTTCATGTCAAACAGTTTTGAATATTGCCTTCAAATATGGCTAGTGGGTAGCAATAAGTAGTACTGAGTAGATACTGCAAATGAACAATTTTTTGACCCCTCAGAAAACCAGACAAGCAGGCCACCAACAGATACTTCGTCAAACAAGCGACCTGCTGAGGGAACAACACAGGTAGGCTGTTGATTGTTTCTATATAAAATTCTAAAGTTACAATCCACAGGAGATTATATTTATTGATTATAATTGCACAGTTTTAGTTTCTTTTGTGCCATCCTTTCTAGTTTCCTTTCTAGTTTCTCTCAGTTTATATTCTTCTTCTTTTGATTCACTGTTACTTACAGCATGAGCTTCTGATAATTTTTTCAGAAGTGTTCTGATGGGATTTCTGCAGGTAGACAACTTGGTAAATCAGGAGCAGACTAAAAGTTGTCCGCTAAAACAGAGCTAGCATACAAAGAAAAGACTGCCCAGTCTTTGTCTGAATGGCTTGAACTTATATACATACAAATATTTTATAAATTATCGTACTGCTCTCATTCCTACACTAATCCAGAAGTTAAAATTAGAATTTTAATGTTTGATTGCCATATATCATGGGAGAAAAAAAAACCAAAAAGAAACCTTCTTCAGGAATAGCTACTTCATAAAGGATAGCTTGCAATACTTCTGGATTCCTTATCTAAAATTTGTTGGACTTGCTTTGAAATTTAAAGTTTGAAATTAAGCTATTTGAAATTCTTCATAAATAATTTTTTCTGTCTATAGATGTTTCAAAAAGCACCTCATACTTAACTCTTCCTAGACAGCATTTCCAAATTCATTAGTGTCTCAAGGTACAGTTAATCTAAATTGTATTTCAAAGCAAGAAGAAAATATACTGGACAATATTCTGGTTTTCACCTGCTGAAAGTAGTCTGGCAAAGGCAGTCAGTATTTTAGAGTATAAACTATGCCTCACTCTTATCTTTCAATTACGATAAAGAATGGTTGTTTGGAACTTCATTTTTCAAAGATACCTGTGGATTATAGCTATTCAAAACCCTTGTCAGTACTTGATACATAGGAAATCCAGTACCATAATGGATGACAGTAGTACAGTTTTAAGGTTTAATTTTTAGTATAAGATGCATATTTTGGAATTTTTCTTCAGTTAGAGCCTGAAACCTGGAAAAAATTTGGAAAAACGGATTGTGTATGATAATGGTATTTAGCAGTGGAAGATGAGCTGGAAGGAGGGAAATAAGACACAGGATGTTTTCTGGTTTTCAGTCTTCTGTTATGTAGTGTATGTTCTAGGTTTGCTTTCTGTGAAATCAGTTAAAGCTTGTATAATGCCATGGTTAAAAAAGAAGAACCTGATGCATTTTAATTGGCTAGTGAGGCATGGAATTGACATGCCGTTCATTTGAAAAACCCAGTTAATGCCACCTGCTTTTTGTTAGGTAAAATCCAAAATATTATGTATTACTCCACACTTCGCAGCTCTCAGATCATAAAGTAGTTCGCTGTGTGCCGAATACCCGTGGCATATTTGATGGTACAACTCTGATCAATTGTTTCAAAAAGCAGTTGAAACAGGAAGAGACTCCATCAGAAAATAAAGAAGCAGTAGAAGCAGCACAGATGAATTTTAACTTCCCTGAGGATGTTCTCTTTGGCTTGGAGGAAGAGGAAGAGGATGCTAAGAGCATCAAAAACACCCACAAGCAGACTGGCTGGGCAGCTAACCTATTAAAACAGTGGCTGGCCAAAAATGGCAAGGATCCTAGCTTTGAATTGGTCCCAGTAAGTGAACTCAATGATATCTTAAGAGAGTTTTATTACACAATAAGAAATCACGATGGAAATACCTACAGTGTGGCAAGCTACAAGTCAATGCGTGCCGGCTTAAACCGGCATCTCAAAATGCCGCCTTACAATCGTCAGATTTGCTTAATGAAGGACAAAGAGTTTGCCAGTGCAAACACGGTGTTTGTGAGCGTGCTGAAGATGCTGCGCATGCAGGGGAAGGATGAGACTCACCACCATCCTCCTATAGCTGCCGAGGACTTGCGTAAGATTAAGCAATCTGGTGTGCTGGGTTTGCACAGTCCCCTGGCACTCGTCAACAAGGTGTGGTTTGATTTGCAGTTGCATTTTGCCAAGCGAGGGAGGGAAATTCTGAGAGATCTGGCTCCAGATGCATTTGTGGTTAAGATGGACAAGAATGGGCGTCGATACGCTATGTTTAGATACCCTGGCAAAGGCAAAAATGGAGAAGATCCTCATAAAATGGGTAAAATGTATGATATGCCTGGGGACCCAAACTGTCCTGTATTTTCCTTGGAACTTTATTTGTCCAAGTTGCCTCCAGAGCCCCCTGCCTTCTACCTGCACCCTCTAAAGCTAACGTCAGAGCAAATGCAAGAACAGCCTGTCTGGTACAAAAGAGAACCAATGGGTGTGAACTACCTGGGTACCATGATGCCCAGGATAAGCGTGGCAGCCAGGCTCTCTCAGCGGTACACCAATCATTCTCTCCGAACTACCACCATCCAGCTACTGTGCGAAGCAGGACTGGGGCCTAGGGAAATAATGGCAGTGACAGGCCACCGCTCCGAGTCTGCTATTAGGCACTACTGGGGATCTGCAGAGGTACGCTACAGGGCCTGGTCAGATATAATGGAAAACAATGCCCCCAGTTGTCGATATAGCAAGACCCCAAATGAAGTGAGAAAAGAATCCGTATCTGGTGCATCCACCTCCTCTGTGAAACGTACTGTTCTAGAACAAAACAAAAGTTTATTCCCTACAAAATCTGTGGTGCCACCTGGCACTAACTCTGTGGCTTTAGTCCCTGAGGGACGCCCAGCTCTGAATTACAAAAGCCCGGTCCTGTTGAACCGCAGTTCATCCAAGGTGTTTCTCCCCAAGAGCGTGACCAGTGGGAACCTAACTGCTGGTCCCCTTCAAGGCTGTTGTAGCAAACCTGTCTTTATAAAGCGTGTGATAAAACAAGAACCTATGACTTGATGCTTCTGTAATAGAACTGATTTCAGATGAATTGCTAAAATGGAAAAATTATCAGATTTGGTTTTTTATTTAGTCTATGAAGGAAATTCCTTATGGTCTAATTCAGCAAGAGGTATCCTGTTCACACTCAAGATGTCAGCTATGGAGCAGAAATTTAAACTGTGGAGGGCTTGGAGTTTGTATGACTTTTTGTGGCAGCTAGGACTCTTCAAGTGGCTGAGCAGAGTTATTTAAAAAACATTAAAGGGAGATAGTGATTTCCACTTAGCTGAAGATATGCTTTCTTCACTAAGAGTGTGGCTTTTATATTTTGTGAAGAGTGTTATTTATCGTACTATTTTGTGACTGCTGGCACTAATGTAGCATCTTACAAATCAAATACTTGATTACTGAAGAGCACCAAGAAAGTAGAAGTTGAATGAAATAGATACAGATGCTCTACAAATATATACATACGCATGAAAACACCTGGAATTTGCTTAACCACTGTCACCCTCTGTTCAAATTCTTATCAGACCTACCAGAGGACTGTGCCTTTGTTTCCTTTTTTTTTTAAACCTTCTTCTAAATTGATTTTCTCTGTGAGCTGCAGATTTGCATTGGAGGTCTTTCGTATTTAATATTTTTGGCTTAAGATTCCAGTCATTCTGTTCTCCAAAGGCATTATTGATATGTGTAGTATTAAAATTGGGATCTCTTTGGTTGTGCATGAAATGGGGAAAACATTCTCAAAAGAGCTGAAAACAATTTCTTGCTTAAATGCCAGGTAATTAGTATTTGTGTTGTCTCTGTGCCTAACTTGTGAGAGGGTCTTTTTTTTTTTGTGTTTCCTCTCACCAACCCCCTTTGTTACATGTCACATCATCTTTGCACTCTAGTCTTTGCCAGTATATACAAGAAGTACACCTTGTTCTTCCTCAGTGAACCCTGTGCAGATATTTTTGGTTTTAACTTCTTCAGGTCGGTAAACTGGTCCTGTCATTACCTTTTCTGTAGATTTTCACAGGTTAGAAATTCTCAGCATAGTGGATGTGCATAATTTTCATCATAGATTCTGACAAGAGATCTTCCAGTAAATAAAAATAGAAAACTGGTTATAGAATTACACATTATAGTTGGTCCACTTTGGAAGAAGAAACAGCGTAGCATTTAAAACTGCTTTCCATATATTAACAATGAAATAAAAATTGTTTTTTCTTTTTCAAATGCGTGTACACAGAGGCACTTCACATGGTTTATCATACTAAGGACTTCACTTTAAGTGTTGATTTTGCTCAACAGTGGACAAAGTAAGGAAAATTTGGAGCTGAAATGACAAATTGACCGTGGTAAACTCTTAATTCTGTGGAGAGCTTCCTTGCTGGGATAGGCTTTCAAATTTTGAATGAGATTTATCACTCTGTTATAGTGTATAGTCAATATAGACACTGTTATAGTCTGTGCAGAGGACTTGATGCCTGAATGTTGCAGTTTTTATCTTGGCTGATAATATTTACTTTTGTGACCTTGTGTCAATTATTCATGCTTACTGTATCAATTTTCCAAAGTGTAAGACAACACAGTGCTCCATTTTCTAATGGATTGTGATAACAGTTAAAAGGTTCTAAAAGTTCTTTAGTGATCTTAAACTCATCTATGGTTGAGATAGTTGATCAGATGTAATTGTTAATATAGAAATTACTTCTACACAGTCTTGCTTCCTTAGTAGGAGTGCTAATTCATTGCATAAATGACTAGAGGAAAGAAAGCATGGGTCATTTTGTCAAGCCTAAAATAAATCAATTAGAGATGGTCAAGAAAGTGATCCTTTCTAATGGCAAGAAGAAAAAGTGAAAAAACAAAGGGCAAACAGTTCTCAAAATGTAGGAGAACTGTACAGTAACTTCTTCAAGGATATTTTAGGGTAACACAGATTTTGAAATTTTAGAGATTCATGGAATTAATAACTCGGCAAAACTGGCAAAGTTAATCTCTAAATTGAATCTAAACTTCCACCAGGATGGGTATGTATTACTGTCCTCTCCCAGGAAAAAGTTACCATCTTTGTCTCAGGTAGTTGCTTCTTCCAGTATATTGGCACTGAACATTTATCCTCCAGGAACAAGAAAAGTATGTTGCCAGATGATTCTGTGTTCCCTCTTGCTGCATACTCGGGTCATACTGACCACATACCCTGCTCTGGTTCTTACTGCATCTGGATGACTTCGTGCAACAGCAAATTGCTGATGGCTTCATTCTCCAACACAAATCTAGTTGGTGACTAAAATAGAAAAAGGAACTCTAGGCCAGTCTTGGCATGTCTCTCATTCTTTTTGATTATCATTTGGCTTCTAACTTGACTTCCGTTCTGTTGGCTTATAATTGGGTATTTTTGGATTCTCATTTGTTAAATTCTAGTTCTATTGGCACCAATTATGCAGTGTCCTCTTACTACCTTCTGGGGTTTTGTATGGGATAATTTTTTTATTTTTTGTTTTTTAGTAAGAAAGTATTCCTCATATGGACTGGAAGTATTATTGCTTCACAAGACCTGGCATCATTATTTACTAAGCTTTCTGGTAAACTTTGATTTCTAATCAGTAGAACATCTTTCTAACTTTCCAGAACTGAAAAAATCTTTCTCCTCTTTCCCCTCCCACCGAAAGTGTTAAATAAATCTTTCCTACATGTATTTTCTTTCTAGAAAAAATGAACCAAATGCATATTTTGCAGCTTTTATGAAGTCAGTTTTGTTTGTGAGTACAGGGAGCAGGGAGTCAAGTTTCAAGTCAGTGCTGTTCATGGCAGTACAGGTTATGCTGTGTGAACATAATAAATTCTATCAAAATGGACATTATTGTACTCCTCAGTTGCAGTATCAGCAGAGAACCTCAGAATAGCAGGGTAACAAGTTTTGGGTCTTTTCCCATTATTTTTCTGCTATAAGTGCACCTCTTTGGTGAACCAACAGGTTAAATATAGTTTGTTGTCTAAATTTAGATTTATACTTTGGCTGCAAATTTAATGCAAAATCGCCAGTCATTGTTTAAAATTAATTTTAAAAATCCAAATATAAGAAATATTCTTTGGAAGAAGTTTATCGTCTATGTTTCTTGAGTTTTCTAATTAGATCTTCTCCTAAAATTAAGATAGTTTCATTTCAGTTGCAAAAAAAATCCATAAAAAGCAAAACCAACCAAAAACCCCCAACCAAAAAAATCCCAACAAACAAATAAAAAAAACACCAAAACCCCAAACAACAACAACAAACCCCCAGCACTTCGTCTAAGTCAACTACATTGATAGTGACTGCTATGTTATTGATTAAATTCCATTTTCTTTGATGGAGATGACCCTGAAAACAGTGAAGAGTAACTGGTTCCTTACATAATGCTTCCATAAATTTAGTTTTGCATCTCATTGTCATAATTCAGCTTTGATAGTAGTGTTGTGAATACAGGACTTGTTTTCCCTGTGCTTTCCTGTGAAGTTTGGAAATCTCAGCTGTTACTTTAAGGGATACTCGAATTACTTCTTGTTTATATGAAGTTGGCATGGTATCTTAAAGTATGTTAAATTTTTTTTGCTTATATGCGCCTTCTCTGTACCATGTGAAGTGCTCCACTGTGCAGTGTCGAATACCTGAAGGCATTGAAAGGATGCTTTGAAATGGACTTTGTTCTTGGGTTTGTTGTGGTTTTAGTCTAGTACCTCTGGTTATCCTGAACTGAACTGCTTTTCAGTAGTTGCTAAAGTTTTCCATATGCAGCTTGGATGTATGATTTTGCTGTGTTACTGTTTTCTTCTTTTCAGCCTTTCTCTCTGCTTCTTGCTCCAAAAGGAGTGGCTGCAGGGATGTGGAAGGGGATGTCTTACTACTTGTATTAGTCTTTCATCTTCAGCTTTTTCCCATGTACACACAAATTTAAGGGTTGTTATTTGGTCCCAGTTATTTTATCCATGGCCATTCCAGTGCCTCGGGTCCTTGAGCTGCATTTCTGAAGACATGACAAGCACTTTTACTGTATTGGGACAAATGTTATTGTTATAGAGGCAGAGGCATTTTTAATTATATAGCAAATCTTTAGAATGGTTTAAAAGTATTTTAGTACAAATCCCGGTTATAGATACAGGATTTATATATATTACATATAATATATAAATATAGCTATGGTATACTGAATCTATGAAAGCAGTTTTATTACACTGTAACTTAAAGTAACAGTGAACACATCTTAACAGGGTAGAAAATGTCTGGCATAAGTCAATCTTCAAGAATTGTTTGCATTATATTTATTAAAACACCAGGTCAGGTGAAGAGTCTTTTTTTCCTGTTCCTACTTCATGTGCAATTTATTTTCTTAAGGAGTAAACCTGTTTTTTAGTCTAAATTTCATTTGTGCATTTCACTTTACAGCTACTATTAGTTTATTAAATAAAAGTCCACAAGTGTCCTACCCATTTCCCATTGTTTCTGACACACCTTGATTTCTTTGGTTGAGCTACAGTTTAATTTAAGCTATCTTGCTGACTATTGGAAATTCATTTCGTAAAACATTAATAAAGTATATTTATAACTCCTATCCCATTACTCTGCAATGTGTAACAAACTTGGTGAGTGTCTCTTAGGAAATAATGTGAACAAAGTTGATATGTCAGCGTATAGTTTATAAGCAGCTGTTAATTCTGTGTTGTTGAAGCGTTATTGATGAATATGTTACCTTGCATTTCATGGTTTTATCACTCAAAATAAACATATACAGTTATAGATGTCAAATGGGCTGCTTGACTTTTGTGTCTGACCATGGGGTTATGTTCAGGCTGTTTAAAATGCCACTAGCTCTCTCTGTGAGGTGGAACCTTCGCCTGAGACTAATTAGAAAACTAAATTATAAAGTTGTTAGCAGAACATCATGTAGCTGAATTGGATGGCTGTTTTAAGGAGCACAGTTAAAGTGAATCCATTCTCATGTGACTTTTAAAGTGATTGTCTTTCCTTGCGACTGTATCTGTGTTACTTAAACTACTCCTAACTACTGAGAGCAGTTTTTAATGAGTAAATATACTTGTATATTGTAGGTTCAGATTTGTCATTTGAGGCCAGAAAATTTGGGAGAGATATTAAAACAATCTCACTGATTATGCCATTATTCCACGCATGGATAATAGCTTTTAAAAGCTGCAGAAAACTAATCTGAAAAGTATTATAAATATATTTACTGTTCAATAAGATGGCCAGTATCTGCTCTTTGCACCAAAGAAATGAGAGGGTATATAATACAGAGGGGTTAATATAACTGGTTATTCATTTTTTCCATGTTTGTATTGTTCTTGTTTGGTGGGAAGTTAGCACAGTACCAGTTAAGGGTAAGGGGAATGGAGCAATCGTGTGAATGCAACACATAAAGTGTCTGTTAAAAGTATTTTTGAGTATTGCACAAATATGCAACCCCACCATCAAAACATGTATTGCAGCACTATGAAATTTTGTTTGTGTAAACTTTGATCTTGGTAAACTGCTTCCTTTATTACATTATCATTCTCCTTTTATCTTGGTAAGAGATGACAAATGTGTTTGGTACCTGGTTGAGTAGATTATCACGACATCTTTGGAAGGCTGGAATAATTACTTCAATTTTGTGGGAGTCACTGCATTGGAAAAAATAACGGTTGAGGAGTGATAAATTTGACACTGAAACAGTCTGTGGCTGAAATATGCTCAAAAATGTATAAAAAAATAATTTTCACAACTGCCTAAACTGTGCTTGAAGTCTGTAATTTTGTATACAGATGACTCAAAATGAAATACTGACCTTATAATTATGCATACAAACATGGTATTGCCACCCTCTCTACATGCATTCCGTTCCCAAGACATATTTTAACATCACTCCCCATAATTTAAGATTGATTTTGCTATTATATAACGCCTTGGTGCGTCATGTATTGTTGTGGTGGTGTGATGCTTCATTAATTGTCTGGTTTGCAACCTCCAGATTTTTTTCTAGTTTGTTACAGTAGAAACTATTAATAAAATTGTCTGCACTGTGTCAGTGTACCACACATAATCTTCAGAATTTCGGTCTTTGCTACCCTGGAACTAATTTTTTACGTTGCAATGTATTTTTTTGTTGTTGCATTTTTTCCCCTTAATTTTTCACTCTTACATACTGAAATGTTTCCTGTATGAAAAGCAGGTGGCATTGCAATCAATAACCTTGTTTATCTCTTTGTGATGAGCTGAACTGTGGCGTTATATAATACCAAAACTTTTAAAATAATGTATATCATATGTGAATAGAGAAGTGCATATTCAGAACTTTCTTCAAAATTCCAAGTTGTAGCTTTTGGTTTTTCATTTGGTACAATACATGTGCATGTTGTTGAGCTGTTCCATTTGAGCTTTAGAAGTTTCTTTCCCAGTTTTCTACAGTAATTTGCCCATTGACCTGTATGTGCTGTGGTAGTGTAACTTTTTCTGTGGTAAATTTCACAATTGCAGTTATGGTGGGAGATAACTTCTTTTCTCAATATCATGTCTGCCAATCTGTACTTTGGTCCTTAAATTGTCTCCTTCCTTACCTGTGTTTTCCTTGTAGTATCAGAATAGAAAAAAATCGTGGGGATGGGTGTCTGTAAAAAAGCTTTCTTTTCAAAATTGCAAATAAATCAACCTAATTTGCAGCAGTAATGATTTGAAAAAGTTGCTGGATAGCAAAGCTAATGTAATGTTCTTTCTCCTACTCCATTGTATTTTACAACACTGTAGAATGCTCTCTGCAGGCAGAAAAACACATATAATAGTACTAGCCTGTCTGAATGTCCCTGCTTTTCTAGAGGCAGATGAGGGAACTGCTTCAGAACCACTTGAATGCCAGAGACAGCCCTTCATTTATTGCAAGGCTGATGCCCCTCTGATTTCCCTTTATTAATATATTGTTTTCTAGTGTGTGGATTAATTATTTGATATTGCAGTTGATGACATATGGGATATTATGACAGTCTTCCAATAGCAGGAAAGAAGTTTCTAATTATAAAACATTTGCATTGGTTTTATTGACGTTACAATTTATCTTAATTGTAATGTCAAGTTCAAGTGACTCTGTATTTATCCATTTTTGACAAGTTCCATGATTTTTATTACCTCTAAGAACCCCATTTCTGTTATACTTACTGTTTAAATTTCTTTGATATCCACTGGTTTTAGAAAGTCAATGTATAATTACTTTCTTTCTCAAGGAAACTGTATCATTGCTGCTTTTTCCTGGCAATTATTCCCACAAGTATATCTTATTTGTCAGTCCATCAATTTCTCAGTACTTTCTTCCATTCTTAAAAAGACTTTAGTGGCTGGGATTGGAAGAAAGCAATTATGTTGTCTATGCATAAATAGTAGAAAATGCATGAAATTGTGAGCATAGGTAATTTTTACTGATTCTCTTTAGAAAACCCTTAATTGAAGTGTAATTACTAAAATATGAATAGAGATTTTGTGTAATCAAATAAAGTTTTGTTTCTGGTAGTTTTCATGGTCAAGAAAATCTGAAAATGTGAGTTTCAAGCAAAAGTTTTACAGTTAATAGAACACTTAGAAGTACCAATTTCTAATATGAAGTAGGAAAAATGCACAAATTTGAGTAGTTGCATTCATTTAATGCATACTTTTCATTGTTTTCACTTCCATATGCACTATAAAGCAGTTTCCGTGTAACTGATAAAGAGAAATTTAGAAGAGGTTATAATGTCTTATTTCAGGACTTGACAGGTTTCCCTCAGATACTTAAAAGAGAAGAATGTTTACACTTTCAGTTTTGCCCTTTTTTCTAAGGTCTTTTCAGTTGCTGCTTTCACAAGTTCTGTGCTTGCCATTAAAATACTTTTCCTTCACACATGCCAAGTTGATGCTTGCCTGGGACATGTGGCGCACAAACAGATCATTTCATGTGGGTAATTGCAATAGGTGTGCACATGACTTTGCAGACCAAAGCAGCTGGGGCAGAGGGCCTGCAATTTGACAAGGTTTTCTTTAAAGAACACCTTTTTCCAAACAGATCAAGGTTGTAAATGCAAAGGGCCTTCTCCTCTGTGGGCTGTTTCAGGGAAATTACACAACGCTGGGAATATTGAAGTAACTTTGCAGTACACTTGCCCCATCCTTCCGTGTTTGTGGTGGTGCAGGCTCAGTTGCTGCATGGCTTGTTATTTTCTTTTCCCCCACTACCTTTCTTCTTCCTCCTGCTTCCTTTTTTCACCTTTGTTTCTGCTCTTAGTTGTACTTACAGTCTTCACCTTGTGTTTTGCCTTTCATCTCCAGGTTGTTACATGTTTGTCTTGGGTTGGAGTTCGATTTCAGTATGAAATGTTCAGTTACAGGACACATTGCTCTTATGCAAAACATTTTAATTGCAATTTGAAGTGCACCTACCAGCTGAAGACTAAACATGTGGCAATATTAAAACTGGGAAGTCAAGAAAAGATGAAGTCTTGTATTTTTCTTACTTTCTTCCTAAATTTTTTTTTACATATGTATTTAAAACTCTGGCATTTCAGAGTGGGATTTGTTAGTTTGAATTTTTAATTCCATTTTTAATTCACTTTTCTCATTCCACTGTTGTGTGTTAAGACTGTTACACTGCTGACAGCCATATGAAAGGAGAGATATTTAAAGTAAGGCAGCTCAGATACAGTTGTAATTAACTGGATGGTTCAGTCCATGATGCTGCTACTTCCAGGCTATACAAGCTTTGCTCATCTGCTGAGATAACACAGGTCCAAAATGACAATGCAAATTACAATATTTTGGAGGATTTCTACTTACTTGGAATTTAAAGGCACATACATTAAGATATATGAGCTGTAAAAGTATGGAAAAGTGGGTTTGGTAGTTTATATTTCTTTTAAATCTCAATGTAGACCTTTTTTGCTAGATTACTAGAAATTGCCCAGATGCTGTGTTAAACAATCAGTTTTAAGTGCAGCTTCTGTTTGGTCTGGAAACAGGTGCACTGGTTCTGACAAAGGATTGACAGGTTGGCTGTGGGGTTGTGATTTTGTTCACTTTCGTTGGGTTTGTTTGGTTTTGTGTTTATTTGTAACTGTGATATTTTAAATATATACAGATCAATTTATGATGTGGTTGTTTTGTTTCTGTTTCAGTTTATTTGTATTCTAAGGTGTGTGAATCCTTTGTTACTAAGTCTGGCTAGGCAGTATATAAACCAAACCATCAGGCAAATGTTTGAGGTTCTCATTAATGGTTTTCATTATTTCACTGATATGGCTGCACTGATAGAAAGGTGTTAAGATGGCATCATCTGTTCTTCTGCTGAGATCAGCTGAAGCAGTTTCATGTTGCTGGCTTCCTGTGTTTGGAGATAGCTAAAAAGTGATAGCAGACCACAATGCTTTGACTAGACTTTTCTGCTTTACCAGTTTCTACCCAAATGCTTGCTGAAATCTAATATTAGGAGCTGAAAGACTTGTTCTCTTGTTTCAGTTTTTGACACATATGTAAGTGTTGTTCATATATGACTGAAAGTCCAGTGCCAGGCTTCCTCTTGACTTCATCAGGGCTGCAAGCATTCTGAAGTTGTCTTCTAATTTTGCTCAGAGCAGCACGTCTGAATCTCCATTTCTTATCTGAATATCCATTTCTTGTCTAACATGGCGATCTTGTCCAAAGAATCCCATCCCCTCCTTTTTATGGAAGAAAAGAGCAGTTGTTTCTCTGTAGTTTTTCCTCAGACGTAGTTCTGTTGTAAACTGCAGTTGCCACAAGTCCTTGTACTATTAAAAATTTCCCTGAGAGAATTTCTGGGTGAAATAGTCATGATACTAAAAAAGGGTGGTTTTATTTTCTTGTGTGGTTGGGCACAGGGTTTTCTGAAAACTCATTATTGCTTGCATTTCACAGAGATGATGCCCTGTGGTTAAATTTGTAGCTCTTAACCATTCTGGTGGTGTCAGTACTCCAGAAACATCTGGATAAGGTGATAAAGTTGCTCTCTGAGATCATAGAGATGCTTAATTTCACCATGTGGAAGTAGTGTGGACCAGTCGTCTAACACCAGATTGCCAGTTCTTCCTGGATTTCCTTTTCATTCTCAAATGAAATCTTGAATTTGAGATATCTACAAGTATCTGAAAACTGTCAGCACGATGGGTTATAGAAATGGATGCTCCTTCTCCTCCTTATGAGTGTAGGTGGATGCTGCAAAAGTCAAAATGCTGACCTTCATGGCAGGCATAATGAGCAGTCTGTTTTGTTTGGGGATGCCCTGCCTACACCATGCTCATCTAGGTAGGAAACACAATGTTCAGCCTTTTTGGTTTCTCAAGTTTCCTTAAGATTTTCCCTAAATTTCATTTGAGGGAAATGCATGGTTGGTGAAGTAGGGGAATCTGGCTGGGGACTTCATGGTGTGCTGTGTATTGAGAGCAGCATCTGCTGGGGGTAGCTGGAATGGGTGTCTCAGAACCAGGACTGGGGTTGTTGCACAGAGCTCTGCCCAAAGGCTGCCCTGCAGATCTGCAGCTTCTGGGCTGGGCTGCAGAAAGAGCCTGACTGCTTCTGCATAGCTCCTGTTGAGGAGATTGCTGTCCAGGGTCATTTAATAAAAAGCCTTGAATAGTGGGGCTGGCCAAGAGAAGGTCTTTCTTCCTGAGAATTGCACATATGAGACCTTGTTGGCTGAGTTGATTTAATAAGTCTGTTTAACTAAGGCTTATTCAGGATTTTGGCCTTCCAGACATATCAAAATAAAGAAATGCATGCTGTGACGCTTGCTGACTTGGAAATTCAAAGAACTTTCTCACTGGCACAGTCAAGTGGGGCTTCAAAACAGTTAGCTGTCATACAAAGTATTTTTCTAAGGATTTTGATTTCCTTGCAGAGGAAATTGAAAGGAAATTACTTCAGACTAATGTATTTTTTAGTGGGAAGAAATTAATAGCTTGATACTCGGTTTTCTTCTTTCTGTAGTTCCTTTGAAATCTCCCTCTCCATTTATCAATCTGCTTTCTCTTGGCAGAGAAAGCCATGGTTCAAAATACACATTGGTGGCTGGGAAGATCATCCAGTTGGAATGAAATTCCTCTTGACTTCATGCTAATCAATTATCAGTGATTATTTTAATGTGCCTTTTTCTTAAGCTTCAAGTTAAATCAGCTCATCATACTAAGAAACCTGAAGCTAGAAAATATTTTAAATAGCAACCACTCAACAGAGGAATTCTGTGGTTAATAATTTTGAAATATGTTAATATGTTTCTCTATGTATTGGAAAGATAAATCCCTATAGAGATCTCTTCTACCACCACTGAATATAAGTAGTTAGATATTTTTTACTTAAATTTGGTATTCTGTTTTATTAGCAGAATTTCATCAGTGGCAGCATCAGTACTTAAGACAAAAAGAAATCAGGTTGTAATCATGGATAATATAGAGAAATGTCAGGCACTCCAAATTCACTGACTGATAATTCAAGCAGCTTCTACTTGCATTTAGTAATCATAAGATGCCTCTTTTTGCCTCTCCTCAGAGTCTTGCCTGTGTGAGGATTGCCTTTAGGACTTCCTTAAATGCCTAGGTTTTTCCAAAGGAAAGGTCATTGAGCAGATAATCTCAAGCTGAGTCTTTGTGCATCTGTCACCATCTGACTGCACAGAACTCTCTAATATTCCTAGGGTGTATCATGTCAGCATTTGTACAGACCATGTGTGTGTGATAACTTACACTTTTTCCCATGTTAATTGCTCAGAGATATTTGATAATTATGGTGCTTTTGTAACTCCTTGTCTGTCCTAAGGAAACTTGTTTAATCCATAAATGTATAGCAGTTCAGTCCAAGAATAAGTGATAATCTCTCCACAGAACAAGAAGAAACCTCAACTACTTTTTGTAGCAAGTTTAAGGAAGTAGAAACTCATATAATCATGATTGTTTTCTAGAAAGTGTCTTTAAAATCACAGAAATATATGACTTCCCCCATATTTTTCTCATCACCTAAGGGAAAATGTTAGGGATCTCTAGAGTCTGACCAGCCATGGGGACGGTAATTGATCTACAAGATAAATCTTGTTTGGTGGTCTTCTAGGGTTTCTTGTTAAAACATATAACCTGGGCAATAGCTTAAAAGAATTCTTTATGCTCTCTAAAGGGAAGATTAAAAATAGATTTGTATGTAGAATAAGAAATGCTAAAGTTTTTCATAATGGGTGAGAACACAATAATGAAATTACTGAGTACAATTGGAGTTTTCTGATGGTTTTTGATGTGTTTCGTAAGCATACAAGTTCCAGGGTAGTTTTCCCTTTTTCTTAATATGAAGTCAGTGTCTTCATAAGTACAGAGGCAAAGCTGTCTCAAGATAAGTAATGCATTGTCCTGATGACTGCTCTGTCAAAGTTATGCAGAGGAAAGGACAGGTTATAACCAGATTAAAATGTTAGGAGTCATAGTTGAAATATATTTTATACCAGCAAATTGTTATGCATTTACCTGTAAAACAGCAATGTGCTACTATTCATCAGGGGCTTTTACTCCTTACAAAGCTGAAAATACTTTAATACTTGTTTCTGCAATACAGTCATTTGGTTATGGCCCATTTTTCAAATCCTGGGATATTCGTCTGAAATTACCTTCTCTTGATCATTTCATCAGTTCCTTTCTAATAAGTATCAATTCTGAGATCTCTCCTGAATGTACAATGTGTCCCTTTTCCACCTGTGTTCCCTGGATCTGCTTTTGCAAAACGAAGGAGTTTTGTCTTTCAGAGCGGGAAGTTCACAGGAAGTGAATCAGGAGGTGTCATTGATCTTACACTGGATGAAGAGGATGACAGCTGCTCTCAAGGTAGGTGAAAAATACTTTCCTAGCTGCAGGGATAGTTGAGCTACAAGTGTTATTTCATCCTTTGAATGGCAGAAAGGAATCAACTTCTCTTTCTGCTTAGTGTATTCTTTTCTTTGGGGTTTCAGTTAGATAGGACTCCTGTTCAAGAAATTATGTTAGATATTAAAGAAAAGGAATTTTGCTTACAGTCTTAAAGATTTTTACTATTCTTTTTTTTAAGCATTAGGGCTGTCTGTGCATACGTACCTCAGGCTTGGGGAGTGATTTGAGATGTTTGAGTTCTTGATGAACTTTTCAAAAGCCCTTCTAGATGTATTTATTTTTTCTGTTTACTGATTATAATTAAAGGCCTTTTAATTCTACAGTTGATATTTAGGCATTAGAGTACTACAACTTCTAATCTTTTGTTTAACTAACACTTTATGTGCAAGAGTTTAAAGACCAAATGCAAACTATTGTTTGCTTTAGGACTGTGTGCCAAGAGCAGAGTAAATATAGTCGTGCTCTTGTGTACTTTGGCAGTTTCGATGCACTTCATCATTTAAAAGAACACATTTCTTTTTATATAAATCTTGTGTAAATGTAGGCCAGTCTAATTATAGTTAGCATTGGATTAGTGAAGAATGGTAGTACTTACAGAAGTAATGAGTCTCTACTTAAGGCCATGTGCTGTGCTGTCATTTCCATTGGGAAAAAATCATATTTTTACTAGTGGAGGTAAAATTTTCATTCTGTTTGGCCTCTAAATGCATGTCCCTGTGCTATATTCTGAAGTCCAGCCACCAAGAAGTTTGATTCCTCTGGACAAACTTGATAGTTATTTCTCTAGCTTGTGCATTCAAGTTCTACACAAACATTCTTAATAGCTTGACTTGCTTTGCATTTGTATTACACAAATGTAGAAAATAATTTTGGCATGTGGTTGCATTTCTTCTAGTGAGAAATCGTAGAGTTATAGAATGGTTTGGGTTGGAAAGGATCTTTAAGGTGATCTCATTCCAACCCCCCCTGCCATGGGCAGGGACACCTCCCACTAGCCCATGTTGCTCAAAGCCCCATCCAGCCTGGCCTTGAACAGTTCCATGTGATGTTATCACCAAAAAGGGAGTGTGTGAGGTACACAAATATTAGGGAGGCATGATGCAATTCAGATTGCTGACTGTCTGCTTTTCACAGTGAATTGAGTATGAGCCAACAGTGTGTTCTGATTTCAATTTAAGTATTCCCCCAAACTGACACTGGTGGAAGCACAGCTGAAATAGGGTGTCCAGTTCTGGCTCCCTTTTCTTCAAGCTCAGAAGAGTTGTGGTAGCACTGGAGAGGCCCCCACTGATGGTGTCAGGATGGTGAAGGCCTGGAGTGCATGACCTGAGAGCTAAGCAAGAGACAATGTCAGGGCGGCCTGCAGCTCCTTGGAGGATAGTTACAAAAATGACGGAGCACAACTCTCTACAGCAGTGCCAAGTGATACATTAAGGAACTGTGGCCATGAACTACAAGTTCAGGAATGAGGAGGAAAGAAATCAGCATAGTGCTGCACAGAGGGATGGTAGAAACTGTCCTATTGAATGTTTTTGAGATTTAGCAGGGCAAAACCACAGATCATTTGAATAAATTGCTATTGGCAATCCAGCTTCAACGAGAAATTGGACTACACAGCCACCAGAGGTCCTTTTCAGCCAGGAGTTTGACTTGACAAGCTGAGTGGCAGAATAGCTGAGGCAAACAAGTTTTTATCACTGTCATCTCTTCTGAGGGTTAGTTCTCAAAAGGATAAAAAGGTGGTTACCTTAAGAATGTGCAAGCCTGTCAGACAAGGTTAACCTCCCCAGTCCTATTTAATATTTTGTAAAAGACACCCAGCAGATAGATGAAAATGGATTTGGGGTATATTTTAAAGTAGCATGTCACAGTATTATAATATATTTCAGCTAATATTTTTCTATCTTAAAAGTTTCTGAAAATAACATTTTCTCTTCCTAATTGCATTAAGTAGATGCTCACCTCACAATTGCCACAAAAGATCAATACCACAGTTACACATACAATTGTAAGACTGCTTCTGTAGGTAGGAGTGGTACAGAGTTGTAGCTCCATTGCAGCTTAATTCTTCCTCAGTTTCTTTGTTGGGGCTTGAGCCAGTATCTTAAAAATTTATCCAGTGGGATATTCTGAGATTCTTTCCCCTTAATGTCAGGTCTTAAAATGCTGTCCTTCCATTAGGAGGAAGGTTAGGGGAGTACTTTTGTGCTGGGTTAGCTCCCCTGTGTCCCTTCCCTGCAAAGCAGAAGCTGATAGTCTGAAGCCCCAGTGCAGATTAGTTGATGTTTAGAATTTGTGTGAGAAGTCAGTGGTTTTTAATATGTACTGTTAGAAACATAGGAAGCCCTAATAAAAGCTTGAGTTTCACCCTGCAGTGAGAGCACAGCACTTAGGATTTTGGAGCAAGTTTCTCAGGAATGTCTTCTGATAAAAACTTCAAGGTTAAACAGAGGAAGAGTACAGTTGTAAGAGCTTTTGCATGATCATAATCATCTGTATACCTTTGGCCAAGTATTTTTTCCACTGAAGTTCATTTACAGCAAATGTGGAGCAGGTTTTATTTTCTCCCAGATTTACACAACCTCAGGATAGAAAATACTTACAGCATTATGGTATTTCCTGCAGGAATATTAGCTCAATACTAATTCAAATTCAAGATCAACACTTAAATAGTGTTGTTGGGAACATCAGTTCCTGATTGTCTTTTACAGCATTGTAACCCACATAAAAAGTAAGCCTAATGCTGCTACTTGTAAAAGGTATGTGAATAGATCTTATTATCTGCTAATATCTAATAACATCTTCTGATTTGTGCAAAAATTATGAATGAAGAGGGTGTGTAATTTTTGAGAAACCATGTTAAGAGTAATCTAGATGCTTTTCTGTCTGCAAGTATCTTGCAATACTTGCACTTTGGACCTTGCTGGCCTTTTTTATAAAAGGATCATCAAATTATTTTGTATTAATATTGAAACAATTATTAGATTTAGTCTAAAGTGGGTCTATAGTCTAAGAAAGATTCCTAAATGTACTCTTAAAACAGCTGTGTTCTGCTTTTTCATTATTTTGTAAGAAAATTATTATATACATAATCAGTGTTTTATTTTATAAGGTGTTTTATCTAGTTAACAAATCTGTAGTTCTCTGGATAATTTTTTTCTTATTCTTGAGCATGCCTGTGGCATGCTTGGTGTTCTGTAATCCACCTATACCAGTTATGAACCAGAACACTGTTCAAAACTCCTTTGTGCTATAACTGCAGTGTTGTAGACTGGTTCTGGCATGGAAATTAGTCCCTCTTCTGATTTGTGTGTTAGAGTAGGAGTTTTGCTTACACCCCCAGTAGTAACAGTTTCCATTTTATGCTTATTTCCATAAATCATACTTTTCTGTGTCCTCTAGGTCCAAGGTTGTTGTGAATATGATGCTGTGTACATTTAGTATTGGAAACTGTTCCATAATGACTTCTAACCTTAGTCCTGTGCTTACTATGTACCCAGTCTTCCTCACTATTTTTTTTTTTTTTTTTTTTGCTTAAATAGCCTTTGCTTCTTATTTCCATTTATTTAATGAAGTCTAGTTAGTTATCTGTCATCATTTCCTGTGGGTGGTGCAATGCTGACCTAGTTTCCAGTCACTGGAATGTCAGCAGGGCTCTTCTTGATTTGTCAAGGGTAAATGAACTTGCTCAGTGTGAAATCAAAAACAAAAGCAAAACTGGAAAAGCCCTCTTGTTTGTCCAGACTGTCGTCTTGCCTTGAACCACATTTACAGCAGTAGGCTGTAAAGGTGTGTACTTGTTGCACTGTAAGTGCATCTTGTAAGTCATGAGTAAGAAGGCACTCACATCACTGAAATTATTCAGTGGTAGTTGAGATGTGCAGCAGTCTCTAAATATCTGAAGTTAAAAACAGATGTGTATGCATCTCTGTAGGAATCTCTTTGGAGTCAAGTAGTTTATTGAACACTGGGAAATCTTTCATAATCGATGACAATAAAAGAAGCTTGAACCAATCACAAGGCTCATTAGTTAATCAAAGAGCAGGAAGGATCTCACCTTTTGTTTTCTAATAAGCATCCCTTCACTGCTCCTTTTATAGATTTTGGAAAAAACAAAAAAACACAGTATATTTTCATCCAATGGCTTCAGTGAAGTAGCTTGGCTGTTGAGTCTACTGAAAAACAATATGGGCTGCAATTCATACTGTGTTTTATTCTTGAGGTCTTGAATTTGGGGATATGGTCTGGGGGTGACTATGCTGGTGTTGGGTTGATGGTTGGACTAGATGATCTTTAAGGCCTCTTCCAACCTTGATGATTCTGTGATTCTGTAATTATGTCTCATAGAATCATAGAGCAGTTTGTGAAGGGTACTGCTACTTCAAGCTGTCAGCAGCTAGTGTTAAACACAGCTCAGGGAGACCATCCAAATAGTCTTAAACTGCCAGAAACCCCAACACTCTGAGCTATGGTGACATTAACCCTCTTCTTAATGCTTTCAAATCTAGCTGGTATACTTAATTGAACATTTTAAATGTGGTCCTCACTATATTGTTTTATTTTCTCAAGAGTAAAATGAGTATTTACATATTGTCATCTTTATATTCTATGCTCTTTTACTAAATTAGTGGCTGATGTATGTACAGTTATATTAGTGGAGAATCCTTTTGAGTATCAGTCCTTAAAATCTACTCTTTTATCTTGTGGTGTTTAGTTCTTTAGGGGTGGGTGCCTGCTCTGCCCATTACTGCTTTAATGTCCAGATGAAAGCTTCTCAATTTTTCTTAGTTCAACTTGTGCAAAGTCTTGATTACATACAGACTTGCACTCTAATTAATATTTTATATAGTCACAAATAAACTAAAGAAGGAAAAAGTATTGCAGCAGTAAGCTACAGATACAGGCAATATTTGTCAGTATCACAAGTCAGTAAGTCATGTTGGGGAGGGTGTCAGTGTGATAAAACAAATTTTCTTTTTAAAATTTTCTGTAAATAATAAAGCAATTTCCCCCTTTTTAAGTAAATACTGTGAAAATTCAAAATAGCAGCAAGAGGACTAACAGACCGAAAAAAGAAAAGAGTCAGCAAATGAAAAGATGTAAACATCAAAGGTAGACAAGATTTATTTAGGGAACAAAATTTGAGTACTGCACTGTTCAGGCCTTTAAAGGTTTTAGGATTTGCTTTTAGTAACAACTTTTAAAGACTTTGGCACAGTGTTCCCTTGAATTCAGGTTTCCAAATTGCTCTGAAATATGCAGACTTCATGATAATAGAATAAAACATTGTAGTGTGTGTCTGGGCAGGGGAAATTGCAGGGATGAAAGTAAGAAGATTTAAATGAGTTTTCTGCAGATTTGTTTGCATAAGCAAAAAAGGTCAGAGAAATGTCATGCTTCGAATATCCTCACCACTCTGTAAATGGGAGAGGGTGGAAAGGATTGTAAAATTCTGTGGTGCTTGGAACTGTGATTCAGAAATAAAAATTTCTGTTTGCTATTGCCTATATCTTTTGTTTCTTTCAAAGCAGATAGCAAGAAGCAGAAGCAGAACCAGAGCCAGGCTCCTGTGCCAGCACTGAGCATACCCACCCAGCCCATGACTCGACCCCTGCAGCCTTTGCCACCTTTGCAGCCAAGCCCTGTGCAGCAGCCAGGTGTGCCAACAAGTGGCCCTTCCCAGACCACCATCCATGTGTTACCAACAGGTAACTTCATTTGACATCACTGAGTGAGTGCAGTGGCTGCTTTTTTCCTTGAATTAGACTGCTGTGTGCTCTACATTTTGCTAATCTTTTAAAGTGAATATGCAGAATGTTTGAGTCACTTCATAATCTTTCATTCTCCAGTTTCCCATAACATTTTTTGTATTAAACTGATAAAGGGGAAGGATAGTACTATTGATTTGAAAAGAATTCAGGATCAATTTTATTTATGGAGAGGAAAAAATCCTGCTAAGGATAGTCATGGAAGTTATTAAATACACTACTGTTGGTAAAAGTGAAGGAGAAGCAACCTGTACCTTCTTTAAGTAACAGGGGAAAAAACATTATCAGCATCACTCCTATGTCTGTCCCTTGGCAGTTAATTCTTTTGGCAGAGGGAATGGCAAGGCTGACATTGAAGTTCTAGCCCTAGTTTAATATTACTTTGCAGTGTGATTGTTTTCCCCTGTCTAAAGAAACATAGATATTTTTTTCTTTCTTTTATTCTTTTTCTGTATGTGATTGCTGAAGATTAGTTGGCATTGGAATTCCCTTATGATTACTGTGTTCTGCAGACTCCTTGATGGATTTTATATTCTTCCACTGTCCTTACATGCAAGACCTTTGCAAGGAGTGGGGGAGATATTATATTTATCTTTTCTGTTAGGAAGCTGCATATATATTGACTTTAATATTTCAGTAAAATACCGTTTAGGCTGTTTTTGATTCTCTTGCAGTACCCAAAGCAGACACAGTTGTTATTTGACATGGCTCAGATGAGTCAGTTTTCCAAAGGACATGTGTACTCTGGAATAGGCATATGGCTTTGACTCATGGAATTCAGATTTAGGGTGTGCTCTCTCTGTTTTTCAGCGTCGACAGCGGTGAATGTAACTCATCGGCCCGTGGCTCCAGCTAATCCCAAGCTTCCTATCCCAAGAGCCCCTGCCAACCATCAGGTGGTCTATACCACTATTCCTGCCCCACCAGCCCAGAATCCTGTAAGAGGAGCTGTCATGACCAGCCCGGGCTTAAGGCCTGTCACCCCACAGACTGGAGGTAAGGGATGATTCCTTCCATGTGCTTCTTGCCGTGACACAGCATGGTACGTTCTACCTCATGGATGTGGCATTTATGTTTTTGATTTGGATGTGTTGTTTGGTCTTTTTGCAATATGGGTATTAGTTAGAGAGTTTAGAGTTTTTTCCCAGTTTATAGAATTTAGAAAATTCTCGAGCTACTAAGAAATTCTATTTGCAGCTATGTGAATGAGGAGAAATTGGAGTTAAGTCATCCCAGGCACTAGCTCTGCCAGTTAAGTATCTGTGGTTGACACACCCCATACTTTACAAGGCAGTGGAAGGTAATATGACAAGCATCACTGTAGAAAATGATGTTTGATTTCCTGTCTAAAAGGTATATTTCTGTCAGGCATCCTAGTGTAATTCCTTAGCAATCTCTGATGTCCTGTGCTCAGCAAATTTCTTTCCTTTCTCAAGGCCTCAAGAGATGAAATTTCTCACCAGATGTATCAGAAATTGATATATGCTTGAGGTTCCTTGAAATGTTGGCAAGTTCCCCTTGACTTTGCAAATGCATAAGTGATACCTTCTCCTAGCAATACACTCATTTTCTGAAATGAGTAATAGATGTCAAAAATAAAGAACTTAAATGATATTTTGTTACAAAGTGCTGAATTTTAACTGGTTTTTTTTTGCTCCCCACAATTTCTACACTATAGTTGTTTTAACACCTTTATGCTTAACATAAATTTCCCTGTTTTATGAGTATGTGCCTACCTTTGTGATGTCCTGGTAGTAATGCTGCTACTGATGTATATTGATTTATGTTATCATTGCAACAGCCTTTAGTGCCAGTAGCAGATGCTTCTTGAGTAAGAGCGCTGCTGCACTTTGTCTTTGAAAAATTGATTGTGAGAACCCATCCAAAGTGTTTTGCAAATTGCAGTTTTGTACTTCTGCCTCAAGTGAGTAGTATCCCTACCTAGAAGTGATGCTATGTTTGTATCTTATATCTTATTAAGGCATTTCTGACCATCTTCAGATGGTTGTAGTTTCCTGAGACAGAGCTACAGTCATACTAAACCAGTGTATCTTACCAGGTGCTCATAGAGAAATAGCCAGCTCAGGTTACAGTTTAAACCACAGGAGTTCACACAAGCTTCATCAGCTTCTTAGACAGACTCCAATAAGAAAAAGATATAAAGCACCTGCCCAGTGTTTAGCACTTTATAATTAAAGCATTAAGATTTAGCACTGAGCTCCCTGCCTTGCACTCACAGATTACACAGACTTCTGACCGTCATTCCCTATGGATTGTAGTTTGATGTGTGTTTATGAAGAAAAGAAATTGCCATACAATAACTGTGGTTTCCTGATAATGTGTTGCTTTGTGAGCTTGTCTTCTGGAGTATTAGAATGCTTCAGTCTTACACAAGTGTAGAACTAGGGTATCGTAGAGATTGCCTCAAATCTTGTATTTCTCAGCAGAAATGGAGGGATAACCCAGGCAATCCATAACAATGAGCAAAGACTTTGGGTTCACAGAACATAAATGTTCCAACAGTGAATAGATAAAGTGTTTTTTAAGATAATTAGATGTGGTATAAAATGAATGAAAATTTGGTAGCTTGCAAGAGTTTTGGCTATTATTTACAAAGCTGTAAAACAGTCTAGTTTATACCTGCCAGGCAGGTTAGTTTGCTGTGGGAATGACTGAAACGGTGATGCCTGTGAGTAGTGTCCATGATGGAGTCTGTTCTGGGAGGGAGGACAAGCTTCTTGGACAGTGACTTAGCTTTTTTGCTTTCAGTGTCATCCACAGCACAGCCTTCTGAGTGAATAACATTGTGCTGCAGCAGCATTTCTCTTTTCCTTTCTGAATCCCAAAATGATGTAATTGTTCTTTTCATACTTAAGCTCCCTGTATCTCCCACGCTTCTCCTCCTCACCCATTTCTTTCATGCTACAAAGTGCTAAAACAACATTCTGTCCCCTCTGCAAACACAAGCGCTCGCTCTGTCTCACTTTTACAGCTTCAGGGGATGGGAGGTGACTTTGTTGTTACACAGTGCTTCATCAGTCTGCTGGCAGCAGTAGGAGTCTGTCTGAAATTTGGCTTCATGCAGCAGAACCAAGGACTTGGTCTTCCAATGTTCTGTTTAGCTGCCTGTAAGTACTGAATGAAGTATTGAATGCTCAGAGTGTTCGTTGTGCTCCTTGCAGGTGTGACCGTGCGGATGCCCCAGACGACCTACGTGGTGAACAACGGGCTGGCTCTGGGCTCGGGAGCGCCGCAGCTCACGGTGCACCACCGACCGCCGCCGCAAGCGCACACTGTGAGTGGGGCTCTCCAGTCACCTCCTCCAATGCACAGCCTTGTCTCTGCACGGGCACTCCCAGGCTGCTCTTAGTGTGAGCTGCAGAGCACTCAAATGCCTTGTTGACACTCCACAGCCAATTCTGGGCATGGCACCACCCAGTCACCTACAGCAGCGCCTGCCCAGAATGGGAAAAGCTGTGCAATCTGTTAGCTCACCCTGGCATTCTCCAAATTACCAGGAGAACATACTGAAAATTAGTGCATGAGTTGTCTGCAGGGGACTCATGGAGTCAAGTGTACAGAAAAACTGCCAGTAAAATGTTTTGTCATGGTTTGGCTATGAATTGAGTGGCCACTTTTTAGTACAGCTCTTTGCAAAACTGAGTTAGGAGAACAAGGTGCAGACCAAATCTCCAAGGTTGCCAACTCCCAAACTCCAGAGGTTTTTAGTCAGTGTTGAGGGTGATCACTTCTGCATCACCTAAACCCCCTTTTGGTTAGAATTTGAGAATTTTCTCTAACACATTTAATTTCATTTCAACTACATTGCCTGTACACCCAATGTTGGGTGGTCACATTACTTACAGTGTCCTGAAATGGTAAATATATTGTCAAGAAGGTGGCTTACCATCCTTTCAGTCTAGACATAATCAACTCAGTGCACTTTTCCATGATAAATAATGAGAATAAAGGAAGCAAATATCACACAGAACACTTAAGATGCCAAAAACTACCCCAGATTCCAAGCTGAAAGATCTCAGGCTTGAAGCATGGTAACCACATTCCTAAATTCATCTTAACTAATATAAATGAGGGACCTAGGACTATTTTTGCAGTATAAAAAAGAAGTATCACTGGAAAGACACATTTGTGCCCTCATTTCAAAATTTTCTGGAAAGTGAGGCTGAGCTTTTATCATCAATTTAAAGTGATAGAATCTATATGGCATCATTACCCTGTCTTCCTTTTGTGACTGAATACCTGTCTGTAGAAGAGAGGATGAGTTGTCAGCTTAATGCCCTGTCTGGGGTGTTGGGTAATGTGGGAACAGCAGCTCAAACGTAGATTGGTTCAAAGTCACTGTGAACCTGCTTGCCCAGTCCTGGTAAAGGGCACAGTGTTCAGTGCATCCCCCCTGGCTGGGAAGTAAAGAAGATACAGGGAAATTATTGTGGCAATGTCATTTGCACAACTAGGGATTTAAATATTAATAATGTAAAAATTTATGGCATCCTTGCTCCCACCCCTTGTCATCATTTGCAGCTGCTGCCTTGCCTGTGCACACAGGACTGAGAGTTCTGATGACTGGGTGACTGCAGGCTCATTTGCTTCCAGTTACCTGGGGAATGATGAATTAAAGGCTCCTTCCATTGCTGTAGATTCTGACTTTTCCCTTATTGCTCTTGTGCTGCTTAGGAGCCACCACGCCCCATACATCCCGCTCCACTTCCAGAGGCACCACAGCCACCACGTCTGCCCCCCGAAGCCGCCAACACTTCTCCACCTCAAAAGCCACAGCTGAAGCTGGCCCGGGTACAGAGCCAGAATGGGATTGTGCTGTCGTGGAGCGTGATGGAGGTGGACCGGAGCTGTGCCACCGTGGACAGTTACCACCTGTATGCCTACCACGAGGACCCCAGCGCCACCATGGCCTCGCAGTGGAAGAAGATCGGGGAGGTGAAGGCGCTGCCGCTGCCCATGGCGTGCACCCTGACTCAGTTCGTGTCTGGCAGCAAATACTACTTTGCAGTCCGGGCTAAGGATGTCTATGGACGCTTTGGACCCTTCTGTGACCCCCAGTCCACAGATGTGATCTCTTCCCAGAGCAGTTAAACTAGAGATCTTTGGACCCTTGAAACCTGTCCTGCTATCAAGAATTACCCCAGTTCTGGGAGGAGTTGATCCCATGCATGTAATTCACCTTTAAGTTCACTCTGCAGGATTATTTTAGTTGTGTGATACACTACATGCACTCAGAACCAACAGAAAAATAAAGTCTGACCTGCAGCAAGAGAGCCTGTTTTTTCTAAATAGTTCATGCCATTGGCCATTTGAAAATTTTGTTTTTCCTTCCATGACAGGTGTTCCACCTAGATACCTTCTATCCTTTATTGAAGAGCATGCTGAATGCCTGGGGTTCTGCTTCAGAATGGAAACAAAATAGTAAATTGCAGTTTGTCTGAAGTAAAACATATACATCTGGAATGTCTGTTGAGACACCAACACAAGGGCAAAAACGATCTGCCTCTTGCCCCCCCCAGCATTCTGTGACATAACATGAAGGGTGATTCAAGGTCTCACTTTTTGTACTGGAGGCTTGAGTGGTCTGGTCTTACCTTACAAACTGTAATAAGCTCTCTGAGGGGAGGAAGGGAACTTGAGTCTGGCCAGGAACCCATGTAAGTTTGGAGGTGGTGGAGAAAAAAGAATAATCAACCCACAACCTCCTACCTCTTATAAGTAAGAATGCTCCTCTATTTTCACTATCCTCCCCTACTCACCCTGGGAGCATTCCCAGATCTGAAACTGGATTGTAAAGTCTCTATTCACACCTTGATAGTTCTGGCAATTTCTCTGTTCCTCCCCTCATACATCCAGCCCTATTTTTTAGATTTATTTTGTGCCTTAAAGAATAATTTCAGAAATAAAATGTAGCCAGATACCTTGTGGTGTTCTTTTATTTGCTTGGAGTTATTTTTCCTTTTACCCTTCTAGTCTTTTATCAGTGCTTCTCATTTTCCAGGCCTGCAGTGATTGCTGTTTATGTAAAGACAAGAAGGTGTAACATCTGCTGATTGTGAATTTGTTCTTATCTGCAGTATCACTCAACCCTTTCCTTACTGAGTAGTTGTTTTTGTCCTGTCAAGAATATTGAGTATACAGACGTTATTTTCCACCAGAGCCTTTCCTGGTTCTTTTGGGAAAGCTGCAATTCAGCCAAAGAAGAAACCCCTGTGGTGCAGTGCCATGAAAGCCTCTGCCTGTTTGCACTCGTTTGGATGCTCAGTGAGTACAAAAGGAGGAGCTGCTTCCCAGTGTGCGTCTCTCCCATCATCTGCCTGCCTCTGCAGAAAGCAGACGTAGCCAAGGGGGTTTTAGAAACTGTTTTAGACACTGGCCTGAACCTTGTGAGCGATTGCAAATGTTAATAGATGCTTTCATGATGTTTCTGAGCTGAGAAATTGGTGCATCTCCCCCGCTGTCATTGTCTTGTTAAACTTGCTTTTTGCAGAACACAACTGTAACGCACCTGGACAAGAAAGTAGATGTGAGGATTGAATTTTGGCAATTTTCAGTTGCATTCCTACCCCCTAGAACTAAGCAATGGGTTTAGAGGGGAAATATTTTTTTTAATCCACTTCACCATATAGCAAAGCTGCAGACTGACATTTTGTCATTTCAGTGCTCTCTTTCTCAAAACCAGCATGCTGAAGTGTGAAGCATGATTGAAAAAGTATCACAGAAGTTAAATCCTCAAACAGGGCTGAAATATTCTAAGAGATTATGGGTTCAGTAGCTGTGGTTCCTTTGTTTAGAACCTTTACAATGAAAGAAATGGCAATGTAGACATCTGTCTGATTTACTGCACTACTTCATGTAGCTGGGAGTGTCACTTCTCTCAGATGAGTTATGGAGATTCTCTGTATGAAAACTTGCATTTAAAAGTTGATTTTGGCAAGCAAAACTTCTGGCTTAATCCAAGTATCCTCAGAGAAGGTTCACACTGTATGTGAACAATGTGTAACCTTTCCTTTGATCTGCAGTTGTCCCTGTATTTCTGGTGCTATTATCAAAAGCTCCTTGAATTTTTCAGTGTTTAAGTAAATATTCTGTTTGCTTATTTTAAGGAATAATTACTAAATAATGCATTTAGATTGTTTGTGGAAGTGGACTAAATTACGGTCCTTATAAAGACAGTTCTGTAATAGAGATTAGAACAGTTATTTCCAGTTGATGGCTGTCAAGTCCTTGGGCAATTTTTTATTAATGTGTCTTTGAGGTGGTACCAAAGAGCCTTTGGCTGTATTAGTAGTATGAAGTTTTACAGTTTGAAAGTTGAAATAAACATGAGGATACAACCTAGAACTTCATTTATTTAGTTGTGATTCCAGCCCAAACGATAAGTGAGCTTTGTTATAGTTTGAGCTTCCATTTAGATATCCCTTGTTAGGTTTGTCTCCTTTGGGATAGGCAGGGGGTGAAAGTCCTGCATTAAAGTATTTTCTTTCCTCCAGTGGAGGTATTAATAGGGATGGTGTGTCATTCCGTTTGGAGGTTTTGTGGGCTGCATCATTAGAGAAAGAAGATTCATACTTACTTACTGAAGATTTAGTTCTTTACTGAACTGACTGTAAAAACTGGCTTCTGTCTTACCAGATCCATTTCTGGCCTGTATGGCAGCAGTTCTGGGTTTTTGGCAGGATTTTGTGAGACATTTCATTGACCAAAGACATTGCAGCTCTGGAGTGAATGATCACTTCGCTGTTGTTCCATCCCAGCAGGGTTGCTAAAGGTCGAATTTCAGTATCTCGAGCAAGTACTGGTGGAGAAATGTGTGATAAAGCACACCTTGACTTTGAGTTGGTGTGGAGACCTCCAAGAGAGCTGGTCCCTAAATCACTGATGCCCAAAGAGAAAACTATCCCAGTTTTGTGCAGTCACTGTCACTGTGGAGCAGATCTCTGCAGTGAATTGCTAACAAACATGAGTAGTGCTTAATTCCTTACCTCATGGCAGTTTTTCCCATGTAGTCGAATGGCTGATGGTTTTATTATCCTTTACCTCCCAGAATGCTTAAAACTATTGAGAAGCTTTCTGCTAGCAACAATCAATCAGAAACAATTTGTTTCTTTTATAGACTTTATTTGAAAGTATAACCAAAATATTTGGCAACATTCAGTACAGGTCTGTTAATACTGTGCTTCTAGACTGGTCTCTTCTTTAATGAAAAGTATCAATCACTGAAGCCTTCCAATAATCCACTTTTAAATATGCTAAAAATTTCTATATGGTTTTTAAGTGGAATTGTTGAGTTTGGTTTCTTCTCTGCACTTAATGCAAAATTTTCCATCTTTCACTAGCTTGGTATAAAGTTGTTCCTGAGTCTGTGTCTGAATTCTGTGATTCTGTGTTTTGCTGCTGCCTCTGGGCACGTGACATTTCAGCAGTACTGCCTTGGACTGAGTTGCCCATGTTTTAGCAAATACTGCACTGACTACAGCTGTGTTTCCCATCCTCATTTACTTTTGGGTGTGCTTTAGGTTTGAATTGTTTTCTCTGTGTGTGATACAAGGGCATCTGGATGTCCAAGTTGAAAGTAATTTGAGTTAGTTCCTCTACTTGGAGAGTAGCCCTGCTGTGGAGTGCTGATGGCAAAATGGCATTCTGCATTTCTCCTAGTTACAGCTTCACTGGCCTGTTTTATTGCAGTATAGCTAAAAAACTATTGGATACAAAAACATAAATGCTAGGAGGGGACAGACTGCAGACTGCATCAGTACTGTCTCCAGTGACCGCTTCAGAAAACACAAGGATGCAGATCTCTCAGCCTGTAATTAATTTCCATGCTCTGAGCACCTTCCCCTATGCATTGGTCTGACGTTGCTCCTTGGAATTGTTTGTGCTGCCCTCGGCCATGTTAGGTCACTGAGCACAAGCACTGACACCCATTCCCAAGGCTTTTAGCACAAGGCTGGAAACACTCATTGTGTTCTCCCTGTAAAATTAAGAGGTCTTACCCTGCTTCCATTGAAAGCAAAGACAAAAACCCTCAGTCTTCACTGGGACCATGACTCAGCTCCATAGTAGGATCTGAACATCATTTTGTACTGTAACAGAAATAACCACTTCAGCTCTTCCTTGATGCTGTTAGTCTTAAATGTACAGTAAATAAAACCAATATTATATAAAGGGATGGGTGACGTCTGTTGCTGCTCCCAAGACAGCCATTTTCCAGGATGAGTATTGTATACACTGTACAAAATCAAGCTGTGATTCTGCCTTCTTCCACACCCTTTGAGTATTCTCCTTTTGTGAAAAATATCTATGCAGATATTTTAAATAGAAGCTTGATATATTAAATATATATTTTTTTAATTCGTTGATTTGGGTAGGGGTGGGCATTGTATGAAAACACTGGAGGGAGAAGAAATTAAACGACACTAAGCCAGGCCTGCCATGCAAATCTGTTCCCTTCCAAACACCTTCTGAAAGGAGAAGGAAAAAAATAAGGATAGCTAGGAGAAAACAAATCAATGAATTTTCCTTTTCATCCCTTTTAAGTTAAAAAGACATCTTTCTTTCTCATTGTCATTATGCAGGCTGAGCATTCTTTTCTTTTATATACATATGCCTATATATATGTACAGATGTGTGTATATAAATACACACACGCATATATATATTTGTACTGCTGTCTTAAACTAATAGGGTGTAGCTGTTAATAAAATTGCTGAGTAGTAGTTGTTCAGGGATTCCTGTTCAGCTTTAGTAATTTATTGGATATCAGAAGTCAAATGTGCAAAATCCTTTGCTGGAAAATTCCAAATCTAATTTCTTGTTTTGTTTTGCAGCTGGACTTGTAAATACAAAAGAAAAAATGTAGGACGGATTTAATGTCCACTTTAAACTGGGCAGTTGCCAGCTTTCCCCATTTTTGTATGTACTGTAGATTAGTGTGTGTCTGTGTTAACTGTTAGTGGGGTTTTGTCTGACAAGCCTGGAATTTATACTTTGAAATAAAACTACTGGGTTTTTAACAGTTTGAGTCATTTGTGCTTAGTTCGTGACACCGCAGGAGGCAGCTCTCAAACAAGAGCCCAAAGCCTGCTCCTCCTCTCCAGAGGTGTTGCCACCTTGCTCAACCAACATTGAGCAGCAAGGCTTTGGCTCGTGGTCATTCCCAGGAAGTCACTGCCTGGTGCTGCCCTCACAGAAGCAAAAAACCAAAGCAATGCTGTAACTTCTGCCAAGTTGCCGTTCATGCACTTCTGCAAGGCAGGGACAGAGAGAATAAAGTGACCTGCGCCCCAGAGTTGCCCCAGATGAATTCAGGAATGGAAATCCAGTTGCTGGTGCTGCTCTCCTTGCCCTCCAAGATGCCAGGTTTGACCACCAAAGCAATGGTCATTCTTTCAGCAAGAGGCTTTCACCAAAGTACTGGAGATTTTCAGAGCACCCTTCAAGCATGAAGGCCCACTCACCTGGCCAGGAAGCAGCTGCTGTGCACAGCACAAAGTGCATCTCTCAGGGTTATGAAATCAGGATTAATAAATTATAAATAAATAATTAATTAAAACATGTCTCAGTGCAGGCATCATGAAGGGCTCTGCCCCCCCCACCCAGATGCCTCAAAGGTAGAAGCCAGGAGCAGCACCATGACAGATGATGTGCAACTCGTTTGGGACCAATAAACAGCTGGACTAGAAGGCAGTCTGGGAAAATCTGCCTCTTGAACACAACTCTGCTGCCAAACTGCAGAGAACTCAGAGTACTTAAAACATGGAGTTACTGATGTGCCAAGCCTGTACTTCGAGGGCATATAATTAATTTGTGATGCTAATAATTAGTTTCCATGCACTTACTAAAATTTGCTTCAAGTCACTGACCAGAAGATGATGGACTCTTGTGAAGTGATGCCTCAGCACAATCCCACTTAAAAGTCCCGAGTTTCTCAAACTGCCTGTTTAAACTACAAGTATATGTACTGCACATAGTGCAGAACCTATGTTTTATCATCAAATACAGCATAACTACTCTGCTCAAGCACTGCTGTAATTGCAGTTCCTGCTGAAGAGAAACTGCAAGTAGAGCAAAGTGAGAATGTGAACATGCAGAACACATTGTTTGCTGCAGAGTAGCTCTGGCACACACTCCATGGTAGGTCTGGAAAGTGCTACAGCCCCAGAGCAAAGTCCATTTCTGCACACCACTGATGCTTCTAGTAAGGAAACTGAAAAAATTCCAGCAGTCAGCTGAGAAGCAAATCTGAGCCAGCAGCACAGCACCAGGACACTGCCAACACACTGCTCTTGGTTTCTCCCTGAAGTGCTGTGCAGCCTGGACAGGCACTGGTACCATGCCCCGGTGTCTCCTGCTATGACAAACTGTGGCCCCTGTTAGAGCTGAGGCTGTGCAGGGTATGACCACTGGAACCAGGAGGGGCAGGTTTGCTACTGAATTTCAGAAAAGGGGAATGGTAAAGCATGTGAAAACTTATGTTCCATGTGACAATTTTGATGGTCCTACTGAGAGGAGTCATTTCCTCTAGGCATTGACTGAAGAGTATTTTTTCATTATGGCAAGAGAGATTTATCACTACCACCTCCCACTTCCATCTCCCCACCAACTAAGTCCCTCTTCAGCCAGACCTGGAAACCTGAAGTCAAAGAATCAGAAGCCACAAGACTTGGAAAAACCTGAAAACAGTATGAAAAAGGTGGCAACTTCTGCCACAAATCCTCTGCTTAGACCATACCTTCATTTTTTTTTATTCCAAGTGGCATCTGCAGAAGGAAATAAGATACTCAAAGAGACCTTTAAACTTCATGTAGCTGTCTGTCAGTTCTTTTGCACCTGCCAACAGGGCCATGCAATGCTGTCAAAGCCTCCTCTGGCCACTGATGCAGCTGTACAGGGAAGAGGAGCTGGACCTAGCTGCTGTGGTCAGGACTGGCAGATCAGCCCTAGCTGGCCTGGCAACAAAAGAAGCACAAAGGACAGCACAGCAAGAGGAAGGCAGTGGCCTTTAGCAGCACAACCAAAGGCAAAAAGTAGCCACAGTCACACAGACTGGAGTCCAAAGGCTCACAAGGTCCCATTGGTGTAAATATTTACTTACTGAAAGGCACTCTCAGAACAGCTCTGATGTCCCACAACTCTGGGTTGGAGCACAAAGGTCATACCTCAGGGGGAGGCTCAAGGTGACAGAAAGGCAAAGCTGCCATTTCCAGGCATGTTGTTGTGTCATGGGCACATCACAGGTGCCACACAGCTCCACTCCCTGCAGGTGGAAGCATCTAGCTAGCTGTGCCCTGGGTCAAGAACACTGTTCACTGTAGCAATCCATTGGCAGTTTCCTGGTCCCTGGGGACCAACTTTTAAACAGAACTTCTCCATTTGTATTTTTATATAAAACTGTGTGAAAAAGCAGTAAATTCATGCTGCTGCAGTGTTGCTGCATTGTCTAGGAGTGACAGTGAAATCAAGCCATCCTCCAGCCCCTCTGTGCTTTCAGTTTCAAACAAGCAGCTGATTCTTGGTCCTCTGCTTGCTGGCAGCTCAGCTCCTTGCAGTGTTCTTCATGACCCAGATCCATTCCCTAAGTGTCCTCCTTAATGCCTGCTGCAGCCTGTTCAATCCAGGTCAATTCAATCCAATCTGTGGCAGTGGCTCCACCCCCACATGGAGGAGGTCTCTGCACACAGCATCTCACACCTACCTCCTACCTCAGCAAACAAATCACTTCAGTCCTTTCATGAATTTTTCATCATCAACAGCAGCTTTGCTGTAACTGCTGGTCTCCCTCTTCCCTTGGCAAAAAATCACCCTTACTCTGAGAGCAAATATTTAGCTAGAACCTCACCCAGTAACTTGCTCCCTTCCCCATCACACAAGCTAAACGCTAGAGGCTTCATTAAAATCTCACACTGCTCATCATTCTTCAACTTCATAACACAGGGCAGTGCTGTGCACTATTTAGCTTGGACCATCAAGGACATGAGGAAAGAGCTGTTTATTTTGTTTTACTTAATTAAACATAGAACATCTAGCACAAAACAGCCTAGTGACTCAACTCCTTGGTGTAAACACAGGTAGCTAAGAGTAGCCCTGGCCCTCACAGCCATCTCACTGTCACATTCCCCTGCTACAGCTGAGAGAGCAGACAAAGATGGCACTGAGCAACTGCATGATCCATTCCAAGAGAGATCCCTTGTAAGAGATCCACTGCATCACATTTCTGTCCCTGCAGCCTGGGGCGGAGGCATTTCTAAAGCATCAGGCCGCTTCTCTTCAACCTCTTTTGCAGCCTGTGCTGCTCTGGCCACACAAAGGAAGTCTTGACAGTGCCACTAAAAGTCACATCCTGTACAGAACAGGCTGATCTGCCATGGACAACGCACGCTTGATGGGAAGCAACTTGCAGCACACTACTCAGACAAAAGGCAGAGATCAAGCCAGCACTGAGGTAAGGCCATCACAGCCCAAAGCAGCCACCTGGTTTGTCCCAGCTGCTAGAAACAGATCACTCTCACTGGTGGCATTGCTCCTCACTCCTGCTCTGGGAACAGCTGTGATGATGGCTCAGATCAACAGAAAGCTCTGCCACCTGCTTCTCATCAATCCCAGTCAGAAGAAGGGCCACTCAAACAGCTCAGAAGAAAGGAACGTGCTTTGGGCTGCAGAGAAGCAGCCAATATCAGTACAAAGTGCTTGGCAGGCAGAACATGGGAAGGCAGGTATAAGGCACAGGGATGTGGACATCCAGGTCGATTTATTACACAAGAAATAAAATTCCTATTAAAAAAAAAATCCACTTGTGGATGCTGGCGCTGGTTTTACAGGATGGGCCTCATGGTGACAAAACCGAAGTTGTAGGACTCGGGCAGGCCCTGGTGCCGCGTGCGGTTGAAGCGTCTCCAGCTGAAGACCGGGAGACCGCCCTGCACCGGAGGGCCATTGATGGCCGAGGCCGTGAACGCTGCAGCCAGGCGGAAATCCGACACCTGGAACAAAGGACAGGAACCCGGGGCAAAAGGGCAGCGTGAGGCTTGGCACATCCCCATCCCAGCCAGCAGGAACAGCTCCGGGAGATTTCATTATAAGGTGAGGGAAGAGAGCACAGGGAAACACACACAGGCAGCAATTCCTCCCCTGCGCAGAGGCACCTCCAGTCACACAGCAGCCAGTGCTGAAGGGCACCAGCAAACCACAATCCCACACTTGCCCTTGCCAGGCTGAAAGAGCCAGAGCATCTGCCCTCAGGCCAACCCTCCCTGATTTTACGGGGCTGCAGCAGGTGGATGAGGGGTCTTCGCTAAGCTCTGCTGCATGTTGAGCACTTGGGCCATCCCCGGGGCATGTCAGGGCAATTCGGGAATGGAGAAGGGCAGCAGAATTAATATTGCTACCCAGGCTCTGCACTGCTCCTTCATGGTCTCCAAAGAGGCCCCAAGCCTCCTCCATCTTCCCAAACTCAGACACTAAATATGTTGGTAGGGTTTATAACTAGAACAGGTTTGGCCTGTGCTCTGGGTCATTTCTTGCAATGCCCCTCTTAAGCCCCCCATTCCACCTCCAGCCCAGCCCATTCTCCTTGCCTAACTGTGCTGGCTAGGCACTGCAGCAGGCATTGACCACTCCCTTACCAGACCCCCTCTACAAAGCCATTTTCTGCATTCCTCTTGTATTACCCAGCTCTGGGAATCTCCCACTACTGTCCACTGCAACACACAGCTGGCTGGACACAGCAATGGAGATATTAAAATAGCCCCCCCAGTTCCACCCTAGCAACCAAACTCGTAATCCAGAAATGCAGCAAGCTGGACCCCACAGGATAAAACACTGAACAACTTTTCAGCACAGCTGCTTACTTGGGCACTGCTCTTCAGGTGAAAATATCATATCACCTGCCTAAAATAAATGCTGTTTTCTCCAGAACAGTGGGTCTAAGGATTTTCCCACATACCCCTAAAGTGCAAAGTGATCTTCACCAAACTTTTGAGAAAGCAGTTTTGCAGAGAGGTGGAGCCCCAGAGTGGGGTAGCTTACTAGAGAGCCAGGCTTTTGTAAATGTAAACCTAAAGTGAGACTGCAACCCCTTTGCTGTGGGCTCTGGGAGGCACCCACAGAGTTCTAATGAACAGGAGGCTGAAGCTGTACAACAGTCTCCTTCCCTGAGTGAGCTGAAGACTCATTTCTTGCTGTAAGGATTTGGAATTTAACTCCTGAACACTACAAGCTCCCATGGGTTAAGTTGCTTCATACATCTCCCCCTGTATCCTGTGTCACTGTGCCAGGACTGATGTCAGGGACAGGAAATGAGACTCTGCAGAGAATTCCCACCTGAGGAGGTGCCCAAGCACTGGGACAGCATGAAAAGAGGGAACAGACATGCCTGGCCATGCTTGGCCTGGTGTAGGGAAGCATGCTACAGGTCTGACAGGAGCACAAACAGGCTGCAGCCAGCATTCAGCAGATATTGGAATTGAGGCAATTTACCTTGGTGTCATAGCAGCCTGCAGGCACTGGTATAGAAGGATTCAGGTCTTCCCGGCAGCAAATGGTGTTGCAAGGATTGTGTTCAGCATAAGGATCATGCTGATAGTCTGGGGTGAAATGTGGTGGGAAGAGCAGAAGAAAAGAAAAAAAGTTAGCCCCCTCACAGAAAGCTGATGCCAAGTACTGGAGCCACTAAAAACTGGGTAACTGCACTCTGTCACATTGCTTTTGTGCTTCTCCACAGGTACCAGCTACATGACATTAAGTAGACAAGCTCCTAATTCAAGACCATAAAGCTACTTCTGCAACCCAGGGGCACCACTGCCAACCTCTAACTACAAGTATCTGCAATACCACCTGATGAAATTCTACATGACAAAAGCTTGTAGAAGCTTTCTTAAGAGAAAAGCAGAAGAGAAAGGGAAGTGGCAGGTGGGGGGTAGGGAGAGAGAGAGGGGGAAATGAGAGCCTTTGTTTTCCTGTTCTGGATTAAAATAAGTGCAAAGAAGCAAAACCTTTGAACACCCACTGCAGTAACTGCAAGTCAGGAGGGGAAGGTGGTGAGCTCAGCATCTACGAGCATGCAGCTACTCACAGCTCAGACAGGAATGACACCCCACCCTGGGAGAGGCCTCCCAAACCTCAAGTCCAGTAAGCAGTACACTCCCTGTAATTGGGAATAAAAATATAGCATCTAAAGCTATCAGTACTCTGAGATGGGCTTAGCCAGAAGTTAATTAAGCGGGGTTTAATCCAGTTAAGGAGAGCCCTGTCAGGAAAAAACAACAGAGCATTACCTGCTGTCCTGGTTCAACCCCTGCTGGCAACTAAGTAACACACAACTGCTCATCCACATCCCTCCAAACCCCACCCCTCATGGGATGGGGAGAAGAATTGGAAAAAGGTAAAAACCATGGGTTGAGATAACAACAATTTCAATAAGTGAATTGTTAATAATAAAAATTAAAAAGGAGAGGGAGGGCAAGAGAAAAAATCCTTAGAGAAAGAAGTGATTCACAATGCAATTGCTCACCACCTGCTGACCAATACAATGCCCTTTCCTGAGCAGGGATCAGCCCCTTCCAGCCAATTCCCACAGCTTACACAGTAAGTATGAGGTTCAATGGTATAGAATATCCCTTTGGCCACTTCAGGTCAGATGTACTGGCTTTGCTCTGCCAGCTTCTTGTGCATCTGCTTGCTGGAAGAGCATGGGAAACTGAAAAGTCCTTGACTCACCAACAACTAAAACATTGGAGTTTAAATGATAGAGCTATCAACATTATTCTCATACTAAATCCAAAACACACTACTGTATTAACCACTTAATTAAGAAAATTAACGCTATCCCACCTGCAAAAGACCATTTGCCTGAACATGGGAAAAGACCTCAAGTTTTACACTAAATTCTCTGGTCTGATCACATCTAACTGTTGCTTAGGACTTAAGGCTTTCAAGATTGACAGGCTGTAGATGTATTAGGTGATAGCAGTCCATGAGGTCTCTTGGAGTACTCTCTTGGAGTCAGAAGCTTTCTGGAAAAGTCAAATAACAAGCCCAAGGGGCCTTGCTCTTGATAGGAAACTTTAGCCCAGTTTCCTACCTCCAAAGTAAGCTTGTGTCACCTTTTTACTTTGTGTGTATTCTGCATTTAGGACAAAATAACTGATCTGTATGTGAGGTTGCAGCTTCCCACTATAATCCAAGAAATAAAAGTAACTCTGCTTATTAAGATCAGCTCCACAGCACACAAACAGGTGTCTTACTGTTGTATCTCATGATGTACTTCATGCTTTCCAAGTTGGTCACCTTGCCCTGGTCTCGACGGAAGATTTTGGCTCTTGGAGCAAGGTCATAGGAGAAATCCATGCCATACTTGACAACGTACGATGCATACCCACTGAGATTGTAAATCTTTTCATGGAAAGGGATATTGTATGAAGGCCAGTAACCTGTCAAAGACAAATCCCAATCTATTAATCACTTGAAAAAGCTGGATGCCCTTGCTTGTATCAGAAAAGAAAATAATTAATTGTCCATGTTCTATTGCCTCACCAGCATGTCGAGGAACAACACAGAAAACTGGTTTGAACACAATAAGGAAACAGTCACTGGCATGACCAGGGCTGACTCCCAGCCTAACACCACTGGAGACTGCATACCCAGGCAACCCGCCCCCAGACTTCCAGCCTCAGGACTCATCCTGCAAAACAGCTGAGATCAGACTTGCAGCAGCCTGAACATGCAGCATGGCCACAGCCCTCTGGCAGAGGTTTCCCTGCTGAACCTTAAAGGACTGCAAAATCATTTACCTCCACCAAACTTCACAGTGAGAGGCCTGAAGTCACTCTGGTTTTGCCCCCTTCCCATCTTACCGAAGCAGAACACACCATGCTGAGATGTCAGGGAGGGACTGACACACACAAACACACGGAGACCACAGACACTCAAGGTGAACAGGAGGCAGGTCAGCACACACACGCTTTGTGCAGTGGGGGTTGCACATAGCCATAAAGAAAGATGGGGGATTGCTGCACATTTGGCAGTAGCTGCCTTTGAAGGTTAAGAAGTGATCAGCAGAGCCTTGCTCTAACTTTTCCAAAAGCAATCCTGCACAAAACTGCCTGAAAGAAGACCATTGTGGAAAGCTCTTGTAAAGAACCAGGAGACGTTCCAGGTCAGAATCTGAGTACAGGAAGTCCTAGAATATATAAAAATAGATAACTATACCTTAACATTTAATTTTTTCTATTGTTTAGGCAGCAAGTATATAACATGAGCTAGGTCCCAGAGTAGCACACTTTCAAGTTGTCTCCAAAGCACTAACATTCCCTTGTTGTTCATTCTCAAATCACACACATCAGGATTTGGCTTAGAGATTTACTATCTAGGCACTGGTAAATGCAGGCCTCTACATATTAAAATCAGCCCAGCATAGTGTGAAGAGTCTGGTGTAAGAAGCTCAAAAAAATCAACTGGAACTCACCGGGAGCAATACACACAAATACAAACCGAAGGATATGCAGACAGCATAAGCAGTGGAGCGCTGTCTGAGTGGAGGCCTCACCAGCTTGGGTCCTGCCTGGGATAGGGAAGACAGGGTATTCCTGTCTGCTGGCATTTGCTTACGTGACCTAGAGCCTACCTGAAGGAAACAGGTTGTGTACAGGCTGTGTTGTAACACAGGCGTCCTCCAGAAATGAGCAACTTGCCAGCCTGTAACGACGCAGGCCCAAGGACACGGATACATCAGCTTCCAAACCAGTAAGGTTTAGTTGTGATTCAAAAAGGTGCTGCTGTCTCACATGAACACAGTGCGTACAGATGACCTCTTTCTCCCACCTGGAAAAACTTGTTAAAATTGCTAAAACAGAGAAAGCTATTAAAGTTCCCCTCTAGCAAGAGCTCTTCTGTGTCTTAGGCTCTGCCAAACTGCAAATCCCATGCAAAGAGTGCAGCAGACAACCTAAGCCAGGCTTTACTCAAGGGCTGCTATGAGCCAGTGAAACCTGGCAGGGTGCACAGTGACAAAAAACAAGTCAAGAGAGACTGTGAGGTTGAAAGGAAGGGATGACATGAAGACAGCAAAAAATCCCTGAATCAAAATGCTTTCCTCCTCTGCACTTAAGAGAGTAAAAGGTATCAGCAACATGGAGAGAGAGCAATAAGAATATTGCACATATGGCAGAAGACACACAGATCCCAGGCTTTGCTCTGATGTGTTGATGTTGATATACTACTCATTCACCATCAAGAAAAATGAAGTGCAGCCTATTTCTGTGACCTACTCCTTCTCTTCAGACAGTGTTGCCCTCCCTCACCTCCTCTAAAGGATTTCTGAGCTTTCTTTGTCAATATACAGAAAGCACCCAGACATCTTTGCCTGGAAAGGGCAATGTAAGAGATTCCTGGTATTGAGAACTCATCTGCACTGCCCTACAAAAACGACAGAAGCCATAAAGAAAAAAAATCTTTCCATTTTCAAACCTGCATAAGGAAATGCTTCATTTTTCCTCAGTACAATGTTTACTACAGCAATACCTGCTTTTGTTCACCTGAGATTTCAATTCTCATTCTCTTTTGTTTCTAGGTTTATGCTTCAAAGAGACTTAAAAAGCAGATGCTGGTGGCAAACTCACTCTGACCAAACTAGTGTGCCCAAAGTGCATTATCTTGGGACACCTGTTACATGGCAATGATGGAGCTTGCCAGGGTCAGCTATTCTACAAAGTCTTTAAGCCAGCAGTGGTATTGAGAAAGATAAACTTCCTTCACCTGAGCTGCTTCAAGCACCTGGGAACAGGGCAGGGGCCTTGATGGGACTTGTCTGGTGTCCTGCATGGCATGGAGGAGTTCAGATCTGCTGCTTACAGCAGCTGAGGTCTCCAAACCTGCACTTTGGCAGGGCTTAGCTTACCCTGAGTGTTGAAGGCTGTCCTCCTAATGTTTAAATTCCCAGAGAATGACTGCTCTGTTATCCAGTATGCACAAGGTACACTTAGATATCTGGGAAAAGACATACTGTAGGTATGAGGTGTAACTTCTGTAGGTAATTTGTAACTACTAATACATGCTGCCACCTTTGAGAACAGAGCAGCTGCAACATCTCAGAGGGAAGAAGTGGTCACTATGTGTCCAAGCCCAGGAGTTGGGCTCAGTCCTACAGAGAATGCCACACAGCTGCTCCAAAATCATTGCTGAAAAGGAACTCAAGGTACCTGCCAAGCCTGGCCTCTCTGCACAGGTATAGCACTGCCATGCTGGGGCTGCAATGTTTCCAGTGCCAGAGCTAGAGGGCCTCTATCAGCTGCTTTGTCTGCATCCCACACACAACACAGCATTGAGAAGCCCAAGGCAAAGGAAGCCAAAAGAGACCGACAATGTGGCAATGCCTGGAATAAGCCAGAACTTTCCAAGAAGCTAGACACAAGGAAAAATTTCAAAGAGAACTAACCCCAGCTGCTAACATAGACAAATTTCCCATCATTTTGATGATGAGCAATTCATCAATTTATCCCCTCAGCATGTGATTAGGGGAAGGAGCACAAAGCATCAGACACACTTAAGGCTCAGGCTTTTTGTTGATGTTCTAAGTGTCTAGTAAACACTTGAAATTAAACCTGACAGTGAATGTTCTACTTGACCAAGATTTTTGTTTGTTTTCCATCAAGTTCTTGCCAGTCTTGCTAGGGAATTAAAGAACCTTTTAAAAAGCAAATATTTATCAGAAAACAGAGATCCAGAAAAGTTCAGGAGATTAATTTAACATACAAGTTCTTTGGTATTCAAAATTTCATCTTCTTGCAGGGTGACCGACTCAACAATCATTTTGAGTAGCCCATAGCATCACAGTTATTTAGTACTGCCCCAAACAGATCTCACATTTTCCCTCATTGGTCTCTACAACAGGGAAAAATAATACCAGAAAAAAGGCAAGGATGCAGACAAGCAAAGAGACAAAGTCTATTTTTCCCTCCTCTGCTTCTAGGAGACACAGATGTTTACTGCATTCCTGCCACAGCATACCAGATAAATGAATAGATTGCAATTCACCCAGATGCAGAGGGATGCTCACACAAAGCTGAGGGTTGCTCACACAAAGCTTCCTTACTTTAAACTCAGGACTAGTGTTCAACAAACCCCTCCCTGGTACAAAACACAATTCTCAGTAAGCATAAAGAGATGGTTTTCCTAAGCCAGTAACTACTATAGGAGCTATTACCTTTCCGGAGAACATTTGTTTGATCAGAATACTCCACAAGGGTGGGGATCTGCTCCACAATGTACAATGCACCATCATCGAGGCTCCTCTGCAGCTTGACCTTCTTCAGGTCTAGAACCATGTACTGATTGTTGTAGGTTCCTGGGTACAAGAACAGAGAGAGTTACATGTCCTGCCAAGGGAAGGAGACATGCACAAGAGGTAGAGGGAACACATCTTTTTTCCTAAGATGCATATACAGGTGTACTTACCAGAGTTGCACTTGGAGAAGGTCTCTGCCCAAGTTTTGCCATCATTTGCCATCATGTTGGCAATGCGGACCCTCTGCCAAGCTAGCAAGGATTCAGGCACCACTTGCTTAATGAGGGTTTCATTATAAACACTGTTGGTGGTCTGCAACATTACCAAGCCGCTGCCCAGTATGTAAAAGTCATCCAGGGACACCAAAAAGCCTTAAAAAGCAGTAACACAAAACCTGTTATCTTTGTGAACCTTTGATATACTCATAGAACAAAACAGAGATAAGTGATGAGGATATGGATGAGTCCATGCGTGTGTGTGCGAACTTAAACTGTACAAAGATTAAAGATGAGGTAGTAACTTCTGCAAGGGCTTTGGGCCCACCTGTCAACACAGTTTGAAATGAGAAACTGTCACGCTTTCAAGACACCTAATTCTTTGTCTAAAGCATTTGCTTTGTGTTTGTATGCCAAGCCTGGAAGCTTCTCCATAAGTCAACCTATGTCTTATGCTAAGGATTACATACCTTAAATGCCTGTCAAGTGTTTGTTTCTAACAAAGAAGTGAACTAAAAACATATAAAAATTCAACAATGAAAACCAAAGCAAAGCACAAACTCCACAAAAACACTTTCATCAACCAGTATCAGTTTTAGATTTTTACTCTGTAAAGACAACATAAATTCATTTAATTAATTTGAATTAATCCCCTTAATTCCTTCTGTATTAAATCAAGCAGAACAATCTTCCTTCTAGTTTAATCGTCTTCTAAGTATTCTTAAAAGCATCTCAAGACACAGGCATCTCTTAAATCATAAACCACATCCTGTATATGAGGAGAAGGTCTACCTACTCCTCTTCCTGACGTGTTGTCACGGGGGTTTTTTATTCCTGCCAGCTCTGCAAAGTCAATACAGTGATGGATCTGTGGGCAGGATTCCCTTCCAGGTTACATGCCAACAGAAGTGCTAGGTCCAGCTGCAAACCCTTTGCCAGGAGGTGGCATACAGAGCTGCAAAGGTCAGCTATATGCCTTGGATAGTATGGGGACTACTTGTAGAGCAGAAATAACTTGGCCTTTAGATTACTCAGCAGATACATGGCTGCCAGGCTGGGGAAGAAAGGTTGTTAAGCAATCTGGTCATGGGGAAGTCATACAGAGCCTAAACTCTTGTTAAGAAGTTTTTAATAGCATCCATCTTCAAAGAATACAAAATGCTAAAATGCTGTGTTACACCATAATAGTTGAGCTCCGCTATGAAATCTTCCACAGCAAACTTTATTAACACAAACTGCAAAGGTCACCAACCTACAACAGCATGAGAGACAACCCAGCTTTGCCTCCTACTCCTGGGCTTTTATCAAAAGGCAGACCACCTTCAAGCAAAAGTAATCTTTAAGGGCTCTAGTTCAGCAAAATTTCTTTAAAGAAGTAAGTTCTCAAATTAGAACAGATCCAGGAACATACACTGTGTGGACATCTGTTCTCTAAAAAAATATCAGTATAGAATAGACTGAGCACCCTGGTATTACTCATGGAGAGAGAGGTAATACATTATGTACATTATCAGCAGAGATCTCCCTCAAATAAGTAAGGAAATGAGAAACATCCTAAACTTGGCTCTGCCAGTCCATTTTACACAAGGACTTGGGATACTCTAGCAATAATCTGCTGCATAACAAGTCAAGTGGTGCTTGCCCAAACACAGGCAATAATTGAAATTTTTGAAACAATTGTGATGTGAATTGAGCATCAATTCCTGCGGGTGACAATGCCAAGTGTCCTACTTCAAAACAAACGAAGCAATTTCTCTCTCCAATTTCAATCAACAGCTGAGATAGAACAGAAAAACTTGACTCAAAACAAGTGCTAACACAAGGAATGATGCTGAATTAATTGAAGGTTGAACTCTGTAATTCAAATAAACTGCAAAGCTCAGCTAAGCTGAAAAGAAGGAGATTTCCTTCTGGGTCTTAGTATTTATCAAGTTTTATCCTGAAATGTTTTATAACAAAACATGCCCTCCATTATACACCATTACCAACTTAATAATTCCAAGATGGCATTTTGATTTAAGGCATAGGCAACTCTGAAACAAAGGGAAGCTAAAATACAAGCAACAGGTTACCCATGGTATAAAGACATCCAGAAAAATAAAACCTGGGCAGAGAAGTCTAGAGATATCAGCAGATGTTTGATGTCCTCTTGAGCCATTCTTCTAAGTGTGTATGAGAATCTGTTGTAAATGAAGGTGTTATCTCACTGTATGCTTCTTCTATGTTTTTCCTGTAAAACCATCTCTGCAAACCCACTTCCCATTTTGTTAGGAACACTCAATCAAATTTGTTTTATTTCATTGTTTTTTGGGTTTTTTTTTAACCCCTCCCTCCAATGAACCTGACAACTCCACAGAGAAACAAGCAAAAGTACTTCTGATTGCATTTTCTGGATCTGATCCATTTAGATTCCATTTCCAAATGCTACTGGAAAATGGAAGTTTCCAGAACATGGAGTTGCACTCACCATGACATTAATCAGCCAAGCAAAGCATTTTTTGCAATCTGAGCCACAGTGTTCTCCAGAAAGTCAGCACATCAAAGAGCATGTGGGTGGCAGCACGTTCTGGGGTACTATTGTTCTGAAAGAGGTAGACTGCTGCTTTCTGAACCAGACAGCATCAGCTTTTTTGATGTTTTAAAAGGTCACTGTGCTCTTTCAAGTATAGCATGGGTCAGCTTTACTGGCTGGAAGTCAAAGCTATGAGGTCTAGCCCACCTCTCAGGACTGGGAGTAGCTCCTAGCTGAGATGCCCAATGCTCTAGTGTATAAACACATTTGAATATGGGAAAATAAAGGTATTCTCTGGATTAGCAGAGAATCAGCAACTGCCTCTCATGTCAAGACTGAACACCCATCAGCTGCCTCCCTTCCACTTGCACATCTCTCCTAGACACTAAGAACAAGCACACACCACACCACAGCTCTGGTCTCATCTCCAAAGCTCACCACACCTTCCTTTGCTTCCCTCCAGGTTTTGAACACATGCTGGAGAAAGCAGAAAATGCTCTGGCAATACCTCATGAGCAAGGTACTCCTGAGAAAAAAGGCTACCATCTTTTCCATGGTTTGTTCCTCCCAGCTCTTCCTCACACTGTGGGGAAGGATTATGCTGCATTAACACCAGATTGCTTCAAAGCAAGGGACACAAACTACCTCTCTCTCCTGCCATAGTATGGATAGACAGATGGATAGATATGACATGTATAGTCAGCCATCAAGACAACTTGTGCCATCTTACTCGCACATCAACACCTAGCTCAACCCAGAAAGATCCCAATAATGGACCAGAGGAGGAAAGGTGGAAGTAAAAGTCTTCAACTGTTCTTCTTCAGCTGTTTTGTTTAAGCTGCTAAAATCAAATTAACTTACTTTAAAAGACCATGTCTCAGCACAGAGAAGGTAGTTCACTATCCAAACCAGAGCGCTTAGTCAAAATGGCACATTCCTGCTCTTAAATGGAGCTCAAAAGAGCTCCATCCAAATGGATGAAAATCCTGGAAGCTGCAACCCCCCTGCTATCCAAAGAAAATCATAAATTTTATCAGTTAGTCTGGCTCATTTCTTTGAATGCCTCAATGGGCAGTGTAAAGAATTGACCAGAGGTGAGGAGGGAAAGGGGCACAGAGGGAGAAGTGCAGGTTCCTGTCTGATCCACCACTAGATATGTGGCACAAAACATAGAACCTACCTCGTCTCTATCACTTCCTTACTCCCTCACATGAGCACAGCTTCATTCAACATTTGTGAGGAACAATAACATTCTCTGTACAATTTCAGTTCTCTCTGCTATGCATTGATTCACAAGCCACAGGAAGTACTCATGTCCAGAGCTTGAAGAAGAAAATGAAGCTCAAGCTTACAGTTCAGAGACATTCCTCCTTTCCAAAGGTTCACAGAACTGTCCTATGTGCAGCTCTGCGGACAAAGACTATGAGCAGAGTTCAAGTGATAATTAAGGTGAGTTAGTGTGGAAATGAGCAGGAAGTAAAGAAATCATTCTGCAAAAACAGAGATTACAACTCCCATTAATTCCCACTTGACTGTGCCTCTGCAGGACTACCGCTGCTCTGAAAGGGAGAAAGCAGCAGAGAAGATATGCTGTTAACAATGGACATTTGAACTTGGTGGCAGAACACTGGTAACTGCTGGGGAAGCTGGGATGGACTCTACTCCTGCCTGTCCTCCTACCTGCTCACTCACAACATGAGCAAAGAAGTGCAAGGCCCTCCAGCTGCACCACAATGCACACCCTAACACAAATCATGGTTAGTCAATAGCCTCAGAACCTCTAAACTGAGTCACAGGTAATACTAATTTTTGCAATCTAGTAGCCCATCTTTTGAAATTCAGTAAATAAAGAAATAATATGGATAATTGTATTCTGTGACCCCAGGAGAAATCATGGATTTGGCATATCCCTTCTCAGAAGACAAATGACCCCTTAACATTTTCTGACACACCTTTTGGATAGCAGCATAGTTTTACTCTATATCCTATCTTACTGGATGACAACAATCTTTGAATAACTCAGTTAAGTGTCACTGAAGGCCTAGAAGGGCACCTGTCTTTTAGTGCTCTCTGTTTCCCCCAGAAGTTAAAAGTTCTATGTCCATAGGATCAGGTGTCCATACTATTCAGGTGAGATTACTAGGTAGGCCTTTCTTACTGGTTCTTATGTCTATCAGGACAGAGACTAAAAGCAGGAACATTTATGCAAGTAGACATTACAATTGTCAGGCCAAACCATGGCCAGGAGCTGCAGATTCCAGTCAGGTGTTCTGAAAATATCTCTCATCATAACATGGAGCAGAGGAATTTGGCAGTTGCTCCTTCCTACGTGACGTTCCTGGAGCATTACTAGGCCAGTGCTTACTCATGCCATGGTAAACTGCAGGGCTGTGAACTACACCCACAGCTAATGCAATATGCTGCAGTCAATGGAACATGCTTGTCTAGTGCTTGTGATAGCACCCTGTCATCAGTGAGCACCCTGTGCATGCCACAGGCCTCTCTTAACTTCACTGTAGCCATGGGAACTATGCTTTCCAACAGTTCTTATTCATCTTATTGGTAGAAGTACACCTTCCCACACCACTATGTTAGAGTCCACATGGCAATAGCAGGCTTTAAAATCAGCCACCTCTGCAGACCTCAGCCCTCTCAGGGAAGCACAGTGTGATTTTGTATACCAATGAACAGACCCCCAACTGTCGCCCAGATTTTTTAAGATTTTCTAAGCCTTCTGATGTTTACATTCTTGTAGCAAACTTTCTCACACACTTTCTGTAAATAACTTATTGTTTGGCATTCTTTTGTGGAGGAGGAGAAATTTGATGGACTGTAAGTTTGTCCAGTGTCATTGGAGATGTGGCACTTTCACCCTCTAATCCACTGTCACTTTTGGAAAATTGTAAGTGTTGGAGTCAGAAAACAAACTTTCCCTTTTCTTCACCTTGAGAGCAGCAGTGTGTGCGGTTGTTTTGTTTCGTGTCCTATAGTGACACCAACCATTTCAGCAAAGCCGTAGCTGATTTTCAGGTATCCTGCCACACACTATGCTTTGCCAGTCTCATAAAACCATAATATTTTTATTTCCTTATACAAAGAATCCACAAAAGGGGACAACTGAAATACATCACCATGGACATCCACTAAAAATAAAATAATAAATGCTCTGTGTGGCTGATCATGATTCCCAATTTTGAATCTGCAACACAATGCAACATACAACAGTTGCTAAACAGAGCCACATTCTTGTGCTCTCAGTACTATCATCAGTATTTCAGCTGAGAGATATGAGAGCCAGAATAACCTCATGAACATTCACGTGATAACCAGAGCTCAGAAACCTTTGCTTTCAACCAAATTACACAGACTCGGCAAAATTCCTTGCAACAAGCAAGTGAAATTCCTCTGAGGCAAGCACAGATAATCCAAGCTCTTCAAAGGCTGTGCACTCAAGAGACATTCAGGCTACCTCTACTCCCTTCCTCAAATTAAAAATCTCAGATGTCAGAAAATACTGCATTCCTGAGGAGGCTCAGACTCTCACAGAAAAAGACTTGTTTTCAATGAGAAATGAATGCAACTGCTTTTCAAAACATTCTCCCAGTCACAGTCTCAGGAAACCCTGCCATGAAGAACCCTTGCCCTTACAGTAAAGCACCATTACTCAACAAAGCACATTTGGAAATCATCAGCCAACAAAATTTCATGAGAATGAGAGAGTCTGCTATAGTATTTACTTCATTTAAAATGTTTTATAAAGATTTTTGACTGTTTAGGTATTTTGGAACTTGAAATTTCACCTCTAAAGCCTTATGCAATGTCAGCTCTAAGAGGGAGTCACAGATTTCCTTTGGTTTTTAACGCTCCCATTTCTTGATGGTATTCTGTACTACCAAGAGCACATATTTTGCTCCTCAAACATTACTTGCTGGCAATTTCTAACATTTGGCCTAATCTTCCCAAAAGAATATTTTTCTAAATATTTTGGCTGGCTATATTACTAACACACCAAATAAGCATTAAAACATACTCTCCTCTGCAACAGCTTATAGAGAAGCTGGAAAAGGAAGATGTAGGGAGAAAGGGAAAAAAAACCCCAAAAAACAACAAAACAACTGAAGGCTCTTGAACCCAAGATCAAAGAAACTGATACACTTCCAAACAGCAAGTGTTTGATACTCAGTAATAATCCTATTACAGTAGGAGTCACGTCACAGTGGTAAACAGAAGCACTCAAAATTGTTGTTACCAAACATGCAAATGCTACAGGCATGGTGAGGAGTTCAGCACTTGAGATGACTGCAGACTACACAAGCAGAATTCAAAGCAGCATGTTTGTGCCAGAGGTAAAATATTTAACCAGTATTATTCAGAGCACTGAAGGTGATTAATCAACAACAAAAGACAATGACAACAATATCATGCTCAAGACAGAAAATTCAAGCTGGCATTTTGTCCTCTTGGTTGCTAAAAGTTCTAAGGTAGATTGAAGCCAGTGCTTCCTTTCGCAGCCAGGACAGCTACAAGACAGTAAGGTGGTCCATATTAAATTGAATATCTACATATTTTTGGTTTTCTTGACTTTACCTGGGTAACTACTGAATGAGACCCGGCCAGTGCTGGTGTATGGATCAACTATATTGAAGTTCCAATGCTTATATATTCTCAGTGTGGCTGCATAAGTAAACCAGCTGGAATGGGCAAAATATATATTCTCATATCCAGGTAGAACCTGGAAAACAGAAGCAGAAAGATTAATAATTTCAGACCTCATGATATTCTGCATGTTTTCTACTTGATAGAAACTGGGAGAACTACTTGTTTTAAGTAGTTTGATTAATTGCATTATTGAAGAAAGAGCAGATTCTTGTGCTTTTAGCTTGTACTAAATGAATTTCTGAAACCTATAGAAACAATTCTTACCTATGTGTTGTTTTCAAAATAAAACATCGTGGGGTTATTTGGGATACCTGCATCACATGGTATAGGTTTTCCTCCAGTTTCATTTGGAATATTTCTATTCACACATTCAAATCACATCTTTTCAAATATATCTGACATCAATTTAAAACATGCTGTTTCTGTGAGAATTGCTCTGGCTCACTTTAAAGTGAAGTACAGAAGCAAATGCAAGTAAATTTCATTTGAAAAGGTAAATATATATGTTGATAGTACATATTTTCAAAATATGTCCCTGGTTCTACGATTTGTTGTTAGCTCAGAAACCTCTTACTGTAAGCAAATACTTTAGTTCATGTTTCTCAATTTAAGGTGAATATTGTTACTCTGCCATACATTGACTCTCTGGATGCTGATTAAATCTTCTTAGCAATTTTAACTGAAAAATGTAATTGCCAACATGATGCATCAGTCACTTATCTTAAAACTGTGGGGTTTTTTTCTGTCATCACTCCTACTGGAAAGCCATTCAAAGGTATCACTATTAACAGAAAACATCCGCCACTTGCATCCATTTGTTTTTATGTTAGCACTATCCGTTACTTTAAATAATCCTTTTCCTTTTTTTCCCTGCTTGTTTGCCCAATGTATTTGTAGTCACTCACAACATCTCTTTTCAGACTTCACTTCTCTAGGTGAATGAGTTATTCCCATTTAGTCTCCCCTCCCTGGTAGTTCCTCATTCCCTAGTAGTTCTAGCAGCTTTTCAACATCCATCTCTGTGGTTTTAGTTCAGTCTTTTCCCTCCCCTTGAACTCAAGTGAGAAAAACTGGACTCAAAATCCTGTAGAGGCACAAATGACAACTGCATATATGCATCTTGATCATTGACAGAAGTCTCTTTATGCACATGCAACATGAACAGGGAAGACGGAAGACTCCAGAAATGCAGACTCATGACACTGCAAACCAACACAGTCACTGGAGATTAAGTTCTGGTGCTCACCTTGATCAGTGCAGAGCAGTGTCCCATGTCCCACTGGTATCTCCCATGGCCTCCTGAATCCACACTGCATTGTCTACCTCGTGCAGAATAATCAAACAATGCAGGAATAAGGTCCAACAGGTCTCCAACTGCATTCAGAAACTGGACATCAAAGTTGCTCAGTGGCTGAATAAAGGAGAAGATGACAAAGAACACTTTGAGACAGAAAAACATCAAGACAGCCTCAGTGGTTAGAATTTTTCTTTTGCTCCAGAAGGAAGCTCTCATATGGCCTATGAAATGCCTACTGACAAGGCCCAGGTGCTCACACTCACTATGGCACCAGGCACTGAGGAAGCTTTCAGGATCTGGCCCTTGTAGTGGCATTACCAATGCTACAATTTCTCAGGCAAAAAGGAAGATGTAACTGTAACTAAAGAAACCTGAGTGTGTGTTTGCAAGCAGCATGTCAATCAGTCTGTTATGATTTACTGAGATAAAATTTAATTTTTTTGTTTATCTAGATGTCTTTGAAGTGTCTTCCACTAATGGTCTTGGGAGATCTCAGACATCTATAAACACTGCAATTTAAGACATCCTCAGGACTGAGGAGGAAGAAACAAATGAGGGGAAAAATAATAATAAATACCAATCAAATAGCTGAATAAGGAAAGTCAGTCAAAAGGCACTCTGCTATGTGCTTTAGAAAACTCCTTATGGTTAGAGCTAGCCAGGGTTAACAGGGCTAACTACACACAGCTGGTTGTGCAACATGCTCTTTAGAACCTCCTCTTACTTTGCCTCTTCAAAAATAAGAGCTTAATAGTGGTTTAACCTCAACCTTCAAATGCCGTGTTCTAAATCTTTCCTGTTCTTGCTTTCACCATGCCTTTTGTTAAGGCAAGGCTTAAGAAAAAAGTCAGAACACACATCACTGTGGTGCTGTGAATAGTAATTTTATAATGCCACATAATCATTTAGCAAAGAAACACATTGCAATATAAATCACTGTTACTAAACCATATAGCTGACCTCTACAAACCCCAGTAAAGGGGGACAAGGAAAAATGAAACAGCATCAAATTAATTTACTTTTTATTCAGAATAAAAGTATTCTGAATATTTTTATATTGAATGTAATATATTAAATATAAAAATATTGAATTCTGAATTCTGTGTTATCCATCTCCTGCTTTGGCTGAAAGAATAACCAACAGGAAAACCAGAAATCATGTAAACTCCAGTCCATGCATCCCATAGGAAGGAATGAGACCTTCCCACAATGTTTACAGACAAGAGAAATAAGCCATTCTGACAATTAAAACCATTCATGGCAGAAAGCCCCAACAGCAGCTGTAGTTTGAGGGAGAAATCCAAAACAAACTTTCATGTGTTACATTGCTTTAGTTCATCATGGTTTTGCTGTAAGGATCCAAACAAGGGAGCAACATCAAGAGATGTGTCTTTGGATGGTTTAAGCAACTTAGAGGTATGAATCAGTTACAAACCAGTCACAACTTCTGTTTCATTGGAATCCATGTAGAGAGACTTGGCACTGTTTAAGCACCATTTTCCCCTATCCAGCTGCACTGAAAACCCACCACACAATAAGAAAAGGCCATTTTCCAATGTCTGATTCACACAGGCATCACTGTACAGTACCACCAGGAAGGGAGCAAACTGGCTTGCATGAGATTGCTCCAGCAATCAAGATATTTTAATTGTACTTGACACCCATTTGCTACCAAACCATATTCTCCTTCATAAAAGCTGCATTCACTGTAATATCTACAGGTAGCTACATTGATACTGCTACAGCAATGGTCAGAATTGCCTGTGTATTTTTAAAAAGTTTCACATTTCTGTGCTTTCTTACCATCACTCCAAATTAAAACTTCTGTAACTATTAGGAAATCCATTCAAATTAGAACAAAAGTGCCAAGCAATGAAGCTTTCAAAACAATAGGCACAGAAGGGTGCCCAGAGAGCAGGAGGAAAGATCCACTCACAGCACAGGTTATGCAAATTCCTAAGGCACTGGGTGAGATTAGGCTGCCAGCTGCCATAGCCAGCCAAAATATCAGAGATGTACAAGAGGACTAGGTTGTTAAGCACCCCCCAGAGTTCTGCTTTCAACTCTCTTTTGAGGGTCAAGCAAATTTTGTTCTAGTTTATTTCCAAAAATTCATTACTCTCCTTGAATAAACCTGGTTTTGTGTTTAAGACTGTCTGATGTGACATCACATCAGCACCGTGCTCCTCTGGAGCCTCAGTAAAACAATGCATTCGAACAGAAGACACAAGAACTGCACTGCAGGCCCAATTAGGAGTGGTATTAAGCATCTGCCACAACACAGCTGAGAGTGCCAGTTTTGGAAAAACTACAGCTGATTTCCAGGATATGTGAAGAAATCTTCTCTATGATGAGTTAATCAGTGTCCACTAGCAAGAATTAAACCCAAAAAACTGCATCATAACAATGCATGATATAGGGCATATTACAATTTTTTGTAATCACTTTTTCCCATCTCACTCAGCAATGTCAGAAAAACTCCTTATAAACATTATTTAGATCCTGAAGAAGAATGAATGAACTAAACTGACAAGCAGAGAGGTGGTAAAGCCACATCAAAAGTCCTTTTGCTAGAATGTCTGTCTCCTCTAGGGTGCTGTCCTGAACAGCAACACAAAAAATCAATTTGTTTGCCAATCCAAGAAAGGCAGAAATAAACTTACAAAGGGCAGCAAAAAGGAGAGAACCAGCCCTAAAGGCTTGTTTACATGGGACATTAAAAGAGGCAAGTTATTTTGTAACAATTGTTTTCCAGCAATTTGTCCAAGCCTGAGCACTCTGAGTAGAAAATAAGGAAGCATAGAGATCTATCCTGGAGTCATTCTAGTATTTAAAACTCTGACACCTCCTCATTCAAGAGTAATATCCCTGCATAGACAAGCCCAAGATTAATCACAGTGTTGGAAGAGCATTAGGCAGATGAAAAGGCTTTATGTTCTTTCAGTGCCCCTCCCTCAGAAATTGTCTTGACAAAAGGGCTGGGTTTGTTTACTGGATATAAAATGTTGCTAAACCAGATGGAATAATGTAACATTTTAACATAAAAATGTATTCAAATTTTGACATCACTCTTAATGATACCTGTAAATATCAAATTCAAAATACAGAAGTTTACAATGTACATTACCTTCATGCAGGTCTTAATGGAAGAATCTACCTAAAATAGTCCTCAGGACTCCATGCAACAAAAACCCAAAGTTTAGAACAAAACAATACAAAGCATTTCCTTCAGAAAGAATAAAAAAATATATATACTAGTGCTACTACCAAATCATTCAAAGCCCAGATTTTCTTTCTGCAGTAAGGCTCAGTTACTTGTGGCAGACACAATGGTTCTACAATATTCAAATAAAGCAATCTGAATTTTAGGGGAGAGCAGAAAAGCAGAACATTTCAGAATTACTTATGTGCACATAACCCAGCTCTCACTTAAGAAGTATCTGGCTCTGGTTTCAAACTACCATGCATACTACCAGAAAACAGAATTTAAAAATTAAAAGCAGATTAGTTATGAAACAGCTTGTTTTCATTCTCCTGAAAAGGAAATAGTTCTATAAAACTCTGCCCAATGCCCAGTGTTACAATTCACAGACTTCATTTACACAGTTGCTTTTCTTCACCCCCTTTATCTCTTTTAGCCTATCCATGTCAACCAAACACCTTCTCAGGGTTCAGGAGACCATCCTGTCTATGTATGATCAGTCATGGAGCAGGGAAACATAAGAACCTTGAAACTATCTCCTCTTCCCCTTCTCTTTCTCATGTCTCTGGTATTTTGGGAGTTAAGGGGAAAACCCTCCTAGCCTTTCTTCTACAGCATTTACTCTTATTTTAAGCTTAAGACAGTGGGAACAATTCTCCTCTACATATACAGAATAATATGTTGAATTTAGAAGTACAATAGCTTTCCCAACAGCAGATAGAACATCAGAGCATCAGGCAACCAAATACAGACTGTCACATGTTGAGTTTTGGCTTGGTTTGGGGTTTAGGGGGCTTCTTTTGTTTGGTTTGAGTGTGGGTAAAAAAAAAGGAAAATAAAAATGCCCCAATTCATACAAGAGGTATTTTTTAATATTTCTGATATTCATTACCACCATGAATTCAAACTATTGAACTACTAGATATCAAAAGATAGACTTGTTCCTGATGATGATAATCCAAAGACAATAAACACATGGAAAGGATTCTTTTATTAATGAAACAAAATAGTATCTACTAAAGGAAAGAGGTAAGAAGAGACTTCCAAAGCATTGAGGAAAATGGGCTATAGGAATCAGATTTGCTTTTAAAAACATGCAGAATTTGTTACCGAGACTTTCAGTATGAAATTTCTTTGATTGTTTTATTTTGAGAATTGAGTAACAGAAAAATATTTGTTACTGGAGTTGTTGTCCAAAAAAAACCAAAACAATTGGGTTAATAGAACTAAAGTACCATACTTAAGAAAAAAAGTAATCTACTAGGTAAATTTATTTGCACTTTGGATGGTAGATTTCTTTAATCACAAGGAATAAGGAAGATACTGGTAATGTTTTTGCTTGTTTGGTTGGTTTGTGAGTTTAGTTGGGACTTTTAAGTGCCAACAGTTTACAGAAGCCGAGCTGATTCTCAGATAAATGGATGTGCCAAATCTAGAATACCAGCCAGAAGCTTTGCAGCTGCACCTGTTTTTATTGCCCATGTAAGCTCACAGCAACAGCCTTCAAGGTCTGTTTGCTGAAGGACATGCTAACAGCAATAAATATGCACACACAGTGGTAGCCTAATCTCTCCGAAGTACTTGAAAAGTATCATGGTGTCCAACAAAATGAACTCCCTGTACTTTTACAGAACATTTTACAGAATGTCAGGTATCATTTTGATGCCAAGAAAACCTAAGAACCTGGCTGCAAGAGTAGCTGTCCAAAATATACTCAAGACAAGGACTGATGTTAACTTAGTGGCTGTGGCAAAGAGAGGAAACAGCAGCACCATTTTAAGTAAGAAATACATACACAGTGAATATTTTTGCTTTGAATAAAAGTATATGCATCTCAACATAGGTGATAATCTCCAAAGGTAAAATTGCGCCTGGCATGGAAAAAGAGTCAAAATAAATCCCACCAACTGCTGCAAGTATGTCTAGGAAAAGAAAAAATATTTCACGCATATAATTCAAGAATGGAGGACACATATATTTCAGCCTGAACCACACATCTGAACTTTCACCAAATGCACTATTCTTATACAGACATGCTAGTGAGATCTCTAAAGAGAGGATAAAAATTATTCAAACACTTCAGAGGTCAGTGCTTTTTAGTGCATAGTTAAATAAGCAAGCATCAGGGAACACACTTTGCAGGCAGGACATGCCTATCACAAAGAAATAACTCAGACACAAACCAGCACTTTTCCCTTCTCCTCACATGAATCGAAAAGATTCTAAAGCAGCAAAAAAGCCAAAAACCTGATGAGCTTGACAGGGCTCTTCAGATACATGAGTTATGAAAGGATATTAATGTGTTCTTTTCCTAGAAAGTCAAGGTTTCTGGTGTTTTCCCCTACAAACTCAGGTCCCTCAGGATGGATTTTGATTACAAACACCTTTTTTTTTCCCAGTTTGAGCTGGCTCCCCATCCATGAAAGCCCCAGAGTGACTTCTATGCAAGAAAGATGTACATTTTACTAAAATGCAATTGTTTACAATTCAGAACTCCCAGCTTCTCAAAATTCTTGGTATGATTAATCTAGGTAAGAAGGTCAACTACAATTACTCAAGTCCTTCTTTTCACACTGAAAAACCTATTAGATATTAGACTTTAGGACAGCATTATAATTGCCATATCTCTACTGGAGTTCAGGGAGTTCTGCTATTACATACAAGCTGATGATCTGGAATTTAATTCTAATTGAAATTAAAGAAAAACAAATGATGAAAAGACACCAAAAAAACCCAGCTAAACCACCACCCAACAAAACCCCAAAATCTATCCCATCTGACCCGCCACAACACAGACCACATCTTTTGTAACCATATATTTTTGAGACTTAAAAGACAGACAAGGAGAAGTCATTTAGTAAAGTAAAACATACTCCAGGATAGAAAGGCTTTTAGGATTTGAAATCTAATGCTTGGAAAAAAGAATGAAAGCTTTAATTCATGCTGTTGCAGGTATACCCAAAGGGTCATCTGCTTAATAACAATTGTAAAGTAACAGCAACAAGCACTTTAGAAGTGTTGGACCTTCAAAAATTCACATGGATACAAAAGCCACCCCCAACTTAATCATCACATGAGTGCTCAGGGTTCCAAGCCCCTTGTGAAGAATCTGTGGTTACATGGGCCAAGGGCTCAGTCACATTATCTACACTGAACAGCCACTAAAGATTTTGCAGAATGACATGCAGAATACATGCTTGCCACTAAGTAGCCTATTTCTGGCTTTTATTTTTAAAAAGTGGATCCCCTTCTCCCATGTTTGTCCACTGACATCCCAGCCCCAGCTACTAAAAAAGACGTGCAGTAGTCTTACTGTTAGTTTATGTAGTTTAGCCCACTCGAGGGCTCCCATGTACAGACCATCCAACTGTGCAATAATATAGCCAGCATGCCTCCAAAATGGGTCATCCTTATTATTTCTGATTTGTTGTCTTGTCCATTGATCTTGCTTCCTGCAGAGGAACAAACAGGTTGGGGTTTTCTTGGGTTGTTTTAGAGTACAATTGATAATGCAGGGAAGGGACAAATACATTATGACCCAGATGGTCCAGTCTTACTCAAGATCTGAGGCAAATCACGCTTTGGAAATCCTGCAGATATAAGCATTATATCCTCCAAGTGTAAATGTTCAGACTTAAGCAAAATACCCTACAATCATGTGCCTCTACCAGATTTTAGTGTCAAAAAAGGAATTGAACTTCATGTTTGTGGAGGATTTTGCTATAGCAGATTCAGTCAGTAAATGGAAACAAGTGCTTGAAAGGTTGGATGAAACATTCCCTTTTAAATGTCTATTTAAGAATAAAAATAGACTGATATTTGAAGAGCCTCCTTCTCTCCCCTGGGTTCAAGTGCAGTGAAGGCTTTCTGCTGGTGGTGCTCAAACATTGCCTGAGAACCATGTCTTTGCTCCTCCGAGTAACAGGAGGGAGGCCAAACAACTGTACCCTGTGCCAGATCCAGTCAAGAGCCAAATCACCCAGGTTTAGGGCATGAGGCAACACAAGCTGAACAGACCCTAGGGCAAGAGTCATCAACATTGTAAGGACCTCCCAGAATTCTCTCTTTTGCTGTGCAAAAAGAGCCACAAAAGAACCACAGGAAATGAGAATCAGATGCTAGCCTCTTCCATCCTCCTGTATCTATCCATCTGGCACTATGTAAAGTAGCAAATTGAGAGGACAAACCTGTAAAGGAAGCAAACTCTTCCAGCAGCATATGGTGAGAAAATCAACCAGAGTTAGCTTTCTAGAAACATCAAGATGCAAGAAGTACGTCCAAGGAAAGAGGGATATGGTCAGAGCACTTAGGGCTAAGGACTTTCAAGACAACACAGCAATCCATATTACAAAACTGCTATAAAGTAAAGCAGTGATGCAGGAGTTGAGGATAGAGGCAATAGAAAAGCAATACAAGGCCAACTAGTATTGCCCCCATTCATCCAACAATGCATCTTGGAGAATACAGCTGCTTTGCTGTGTCATTCTAGGAAAAAACCACATATACACTGATACAGCAGCTATCCCATTTTTCTCATAAGGAGGAGCACAGCAATGCTGAAAAATTATAGCAAGGGAGCACTAAGATCCTTTGTTCTATGTTTTGGATAAGATAAAACTAATTAATTTCATATATGCACACCAATAACAGTCAGATATTCAACCCCTTATGGAAAGGGCAAGACAAGGCAAATATGGAAAAAATTAGTCCCCAAAAGTGACCATTTCACACAAGCATTTGTAATGGAATAAAACACAAGCCTAATGAGATTAAAATAATTGGTAATCACAGCTGAATTTCCCAGTACCTGGCCTGGTTCTTCTCCTATTGTAGTTTCCCCACCAGTGTAGCTGCATTATTTGAGCAGCTACACTTTTTTTTTTACTTTTGATTTTTACAGCTAAAGTGAAAAGTGAATCACAACTTTTGTGATTAGGATAGAATTTACACTGGTGGTAGAATAAAATACTAACCTAACAGAAGAAGAAAAGGATGCACAATGCTAAAAAGATTAAGGTGCTAGGAGGCCACTGTTCAGTGTAATATTGAAAATATCAACTTTTCAAAAAAGGAATTTTACTAGAATGACCTTCAGAATTCATTGACATTTTCCCCACCCTTTGGCAGCAATGGTTTTAAACATTTCTTGGAAAGAATCAGAATTAGGGAAGGGTATAAGCACTTCTTCATGTACATTTAGAATTTCTTTTAATAATAATGGCATTCAATCAGAGGGAAAGGAAGCATATGCTTCCCTCAGCCCATAAGGAAGAGAATAAAAAAAGGTTGAAAATTCTGTCATCCTCCAACTCCAAGTCTTGATTGATTTATTTTTAGCAAATAAATACATACGCCATAAAATTCTGAACTCCTCTTCGAACGGTGGGAGTCTTAATTAGCTGTGGATACATATTTGCAGCATGGTCATACATTTGCCTGAAAGAACAAGAGTAACAGGAGTTATTCCTTTGCATCTTCTGTTTATCAACCAGTTAATTAACATGCCTTGACAGCAAAAGCAACACAATCCACAAAGTAAGTTTTTCCTACTCACAGAAAACACTCCAGTGCATGACAAAGAGCAAAAGTAACACAAAAGGATTGTTAAAATGTGACTTAAACTAAATTACTTTGTCAATGTCTGCTCAAACTGCTGCACAATGGAAAGAAGATAAGCAAGAATGAGATTGAACTACTTAATAAAAAAACCTGCACCTCCAGGGAATAATTGTAGGCCAGAAGCATCTTGAAAGAATTACCACATTAATTCAAGCACAACAAAAATAGTTTGCTGGAGACCTATGCTATTTGGAATCACAAGAAACACAGAGGCAAAGGTAATGTAATTTGCTGATTCAGTTCATTTCTCTCTTCAGAGAGAATTTCGGCATGATATCTAGCAGGTTTTACCTGCCAGTAACCATGTTCCTTTCTGTTTAAGCTAAATATCTCAATTTTTAAGCATGTATAAGATGATCCTTATGTACCATGATCCTTATGTACATGTTACCACAGAAACTCCCACTCATGGCAGTCCTAAATAGATTCAGCTTCATAGAGACCAAAATTCTTGTGGCTTTTTCTGTTGTTGAACTCAGTTAGCTGTTTTATCCACATTAACTTTTAAAAACAGAAGTTGAAAAGGCTTTGTTGCTTGTTGGTTAGGGCTTTTTTGTTTGTTTTCCTGAAGTGAAGTACTTCAAGATGAAATCAACTGTTAAAAAAATGCTCAGGAGCCCAGAATTAAAGTCACACTTCCTTTTTAGCTGAAATGTAATTGTCTGATCCAAGCCAAAATAAAACACTTTAACATTTCTCTTAATGTGAGTCAAACTTAACCAACATTTTTTTCAGTCACTGATTAAATTGGAAAAAAAAAAAGGGGGACATCAACAGAGAATTATTTCACTGAGGTCTGGAGTTGATAGAGATAGAATTACATCCATCATCAGTACATTTATCTTGTACCAAGTGCTGAGAGAAAGAAAACAGCACTGAGAAACAGATACCAGCCTCAAGGAAAGCACAAATGCCAGCAGGGCAAAATTCCTGTAATAAAACTTATGAAGCAGCTTTCTCTGGGAGGGATGCAGACAGGAGCTCTTCCCAGTTTCCCTCAGGGCATGACTAAAGAATACAGATAGAGAGAATGGTTTGCTGATGACTAGAGAATCATCTACTGACCTTCTCCCCTCTTTCTGTCCCTTGCCCCATTCCCAGAAAATTGCATGAACTTGATAGCATGATCCTGCTGCTTCTTATCTCAGCTCTGGTACCATTCTGACCATCAAATCTAATTGTGTCACACGTTCAGGCAAAACAGTAATCCAGCAAAAATGTGATTTGTTTTCATTTGTAGTTTGAATTAAGTTGTGGAAGGGAGATGCTGGGACAAGAGGGGAGCATTCAACAGCTTTTCACCATTACATTTCTCACAAAATTGCAGCAACAATTTTTAGTTCTAGAGTTTTCTGTCTCCCATGTAAAGCAAGACTACATAAAATATCATAATCTACTTCCACAAGACTGCAAGAAAATTGGAGAAACAGATCAATATTCTCCACCCCTGCACATTCACAGAGAATTTGGCAAATAAAAATCCCAAGTAATTTTAGGAAGGGAACTAAAAACATACTCTATACTAGAAATCATACAAAACATACTCTATACTGGAAATCAGAACTCTCATGTCACTAAAGAGGAGCAAATAGCACAGGTTGGTCCGTCTGGCAGATGATAATTTAGTGATTAGAGCCAGATGAGGAAGATAAAATCCAGCTGGGATACTGGCCTAACCACTGCCTAAGCCAGGACAAATTATCAGGCTTCCAACTCAACCATCAGCTCTACTCTCTATTCTGCACTCAGAGGTTATGCAGATTTTACAGCAGTAGTATCTTTAAGCTGTCATGACTGATGTAGAGACTGGGTTAGGTTAGAATTGTGACTGAGAAGACCTTTAATGGTTTCACTCTTATTTGCTAACAGAGGACAAACAATTCCTGGAATTGATTTTTTTTTTTTAATGATCAAGGTTATCAAGATTTTTTCCCCCCAGTTGCTCTCTTCAGTTTCTTTTTTTTTTGCTTTAACAAAGCTTCTATGTGCATTGTTTGTGTGTTTTGCAAGGGCATTATTCTCTGAATTAACTTGGATCACTACAGTAAGGCTTTGCAACTACATCTATGGCCAAACACAAGGCAATTGCAAATCTGGGACAAGAATTCCAAACCTAAAACCAGAAAAGCAGAGTCCTCCTTCTTTAAATTAGCAAGCAAGATGACAGGACTCCGGTCAGCTGAGGTTATATGAGGAAGAGTAAAATTAATGTTGCTTCAAATTTAAATGCTGTTTTTAGGCACCTGGCATGTCCCAGCTGGAACTGATTTAAAATAATGTCACAGATTTAGATGTGTTCTGCCACTAAGTAAAGTCAGGCCTCATTAACACTTCTCTGTTAGAAATGGGGAAAGGAAATTCATGCCTAAGAAAGCCAGAGCAAGTACCTTGGCCACATGATATGACTGGACTTTGCAGAAAGGTGAAGGATTTGGGATAAAAACAAGTGCTTGGATCCCCAGACACTACAGACACTAGGATTCAATTTATCCAATGTCTAACTAGGCATTTTAAAAACACATGGATACTCTCATACTCAGAATCAGGTGTCAACAATAGAAAGATGAAGCATACTCTAGAGAAGACTTACATTTCTGCCATCACTGGAAAACTGGTCTGACTATTGTTTTCTCTACCACTGACCTATACAGTTAGAGCTGAAATTAATTATGGCCCAGTAATCCAAAATAAAACAGTTCTAGCATGTTTCATATTTTGATTTTTTTTAAAATCTCATTATTTTACAGACTGTTTAGGTTCCTACTATAGGCAAGGCATATACTTTTAAGTGAGATACTTTGTCACTCTTTTGCTTACATGTTAAAGGCCCAGCTGTGTCTGGAAACTCTCCTTCATGCCCTACAAGTAATGCGAGATCTGAGCTAGCTGAGAATTCCTGAAGGTCTCCAAATTGCAGGCCAAGCTGGACCTCCTGCTCATCCAACAGCTTCTGCAGGAAGCTGTACTTTAACATGGGTTCAGGCACCAACATTTCCATCCTATCAATGCATCACATCAGAGCTCTTCCTAGCAGGACTTCTAGGATTTCTGCAAAGAGCCACCCTGGGTCTGCTTCATGGAGTCCTTACAACATATGGATGCAAGACAGCTGGAGACCGTGGAGTTGTTCAGACTACAGGCAGCCATGTACTAAAAAGCTCTTCAATTACCAAGCATTACACCCCATGTTTTCACATTGGAAGGCTGTGCCTGAACCACCTGAGGTGCTTGTACAGGTAAGTCACATAAGGGTCTTCACTGCAGCAGCTAAGTGGCTGACAATGCAAATAAAGCCTTCCCCAAAGCTAAACACGTACCTACACTCTCCTTCGTTCTTACCAAGAACTTAAAAGGGAAGCTGGAGCTGTGGACACAAATGTGTGCAAAAGTAGAACAATAGTGTGTAGAGACATCTTCTCTAAGGGAAGTTGTGATGGTGCTAGAGTTTCCATAAAACAGGCTAAATGGGCCAGGCAGTCTGATGGGAATGGAGTTACTGATTGAGAAAGGCTGTTTCCCAGTTTTACCCCAGAAGACTTGTTTAACTGTCCCACAGAAAGAACATCTGCCTGCATGTTAATGAGGATTCTCTAAATTTCTAGGCTAGATGAAGGAGAAATGGAGTTCTGAGTGCAATCTTAACATCTGCAGACTCAGGGAGTTCTCACTTCTCCTGCAATTTAAGAAATTGCAAACACAGTCTATAAAAGGATTCATTAGTTGCAGTTTGGCAAATAAAAACCCACCAAGGTCATGCAGCTAAATCCTGAAGTAGTAGGTTCTCTGTCTTATCAAGGGACAAGAAAGTACATCACTATTTCATCTCTGTTCCTTACCTGAAACATTTTCAGAAGGCATTAGCTTCTGGAGAAGCCTTCTTTATCCAAAATAGCTTTACACAACCTCACAGAAAAAACTTGTTTGTAACTCAGAGAGAAATGCGCTTGCACTGCAGTTACAGATGGACAGTGGGGCAAAGAAACAGCCAAAAAAGTTAAACTCAGACAGTATGTATAATATTTGATACTCATTTTATTGACAGCAAGCATTTTCAGATTTTGCACTTGCCAGGAGATTTCTTGGTGGATTTTCTCAAAAAGCCTCCCCAGAAAAGGCAGGCTTTGGCTACTTCTGATTTTGCATCTTAACCCACTCTTGCACTTAATCTCCTTTCAAACAGCTGAATTTCCCATTTTGCTTAAAAGCCTAAGTCTCAAACCATACTTTTCCATATTAATACAAACCCTCAGCTTCACTTCTGTTCATTAATAGTTCTGCTACATCCACTTCTTTACAAAGAGCCACTCAGTGCTGGAGCTGCTAGCCCCAGAGTAACAGCAGCCAGGGCTAGGAACCAACCTCAGTAAGCACATGACCTGCAGAGGCAAAAACCTTGAGCAGAACAACTTGGACAACTTCACTTCTGTGAATCTTCACTCAACACACATGGGAAAAAAAAGGGAGAAAACCTCCTTCCTCTAAAAGTCAGCCAAGAATAAGATATCAGATAAATCCCTGCAGACACTGTTCCAGATTCAAACCACATAAAAAGAAGCAGACACATACTTAAGTTTGTTTCAAACACAGGAAGACACATAAATCTACTGTGGAGGCAGAAGAGGAAAGGGTGTGAGTTGTTCCTACTACAGCACTACTTGCCATCTAATTGAGCTTAGCATGGACAGGGCTACCTGTACTATGACAAAACTTAAGCTTAATCACCTATTGATTAACACACCTAGGTAAAGCCTTAGGAAAGAAACGTGTTGAACAATACCCAATTTTAACAGTATTCCAGATGTAATGCTAGCATTCCCCAGATTCAGGGATAGTTTACATAAACTAACCAAACAGGGCAAGGCAATAACCTCTCACACCAAATAACAGATCTCTCATGAGCTTAATGTCCTTTCCTGTCTGGAGTACAGGTTGTGTACTAAGAATTTTAGTACTCCTGCACTCCCTCAGAAGTGTTTTGTTATTGACAAATATTACTTTATTGAATTTCCTTTATAAACTTCCAGAGACCTAGGTGCCTCACCAGTAAAACCTACTAGAGAATCACATTATCATATGCCCAGAGAACTATCCATAAGTATTAACTGATCTTAAAATATCTTACTAATTAAATGAATATAATCTTGTCCAGCAGCTGTACCTGAGAAATGTTCAGCAGACAACCTTCCCTTGCTGGCCTGTGCAACACAGACTATGAATATTTATTTCAGTATTCTGAAAGCAAAGCTGATGAAGCCAAAAAGTCAAGTCATAGCAGTCATTGCAAACTCCTCCCAGCATCAGAATTTTGGCATTTTTCTCTTCCTATGACTATGCTGATAGAGCAAAAGATGGAGCTTGTTCAACAACAAGCCACGTGTCATGTTCTTAGCTGTATCACCAGCTATAGAGAGTCACAGAATCACTCAGAAGATTGGAAAAGACCCTTAAGATCATCAAGTCCAACCTAGCACCACCATCTGCTATCAGGGAATATTTCATAATATCATTCTGTCTTCCAACTTAGCCACAGAAAGAACAAAGTTTGATTAATTTTTTTGGTTGGCTGTTTTTTGGGGTTCTGGATTTTTCTATTTGTTTTATTTTAGGAAAAAACTCCTGCACTGGATTTGTAACAAGCACAAAATTCCCTCACTTTTCATAGATGTGAACTGTGGGAAAGGCTCAATCCCTCAGGGCTTTCAGGAGAACACTAACCCTTCTAGACACGCCCCAGTCTGCCTTCAGGCCTATAGTTTTTGCGGTTTTGTTGCTGTTGTTTTGGGGTTTTTTTTAAGTTGGCCAAAACTCCCCATGCTGTGAAGTTTTAGTATCTGCTCTCCGGCAGTTTCTTGACGTTATCTGCTGAAAAACATCCTTAAGGAAGCACTGCAGACCTTCCTAGCAACATTTCTCCCTGCCTGAGCTGCTCTCAACTGCCTGATCAGCCACCAAACTACAAGCTGGGAAATAACCACACTTCTTGCTACTCCTTATGCACTTCCTTACATTATTTCGTGATTACATTACTTAAGCAGTAATACAGATACAGTACCCATCTATCCCACCAAGGTCTTGGGAGATGCTGCAGGATGAGAAGGGGAGGGCACATCCTGATCCCATAATGAAGAAGCTATACTTTGTACCTGCTACTAATTAAAGAATACCACACAGATGCAAAATGTATCATTAGTTTAAAAAGAAAGGAATTTAGGACAACGAAAGCAACCAAAGAACACCACAAGTACAGAAATCCACTGGAAGTGCCATGAATTGAGTTGCTTCCTGAGGTACTTACGGAGCTGTGAGATAGCCTTCCAAGAAGCCAGCAACATACATAATATCTTCATTGCTTAAGGTCTGCGAGCCATAGCCTGCTCTGATCTCCAGGACTCCCCAGCCTGTTGTCTGTAGACTGTTGTTGTAGAAGCCATAAGCATCTCCACTCCTGTCCAGAGTATTCTTGACCTGAAGTATTTTTTCAGCTTTATTCCAGTACACAGTTGCATAGCGGAGTTCTGTGGTGGAGAAGAAAGGAGAAAGGGAAACAAATATAAGAGGTGTTTCCTATGCAATACTGAAATGTCAAGACAGTATTTTGGAATTTAAAAGTTAATTTCATCGCTTTCCATCAGGTTTAGTTCTACTGCAGAGATCAACGCTAATGCTAATATACTGAAAAAGGGCATGAGGACTAACTGGAGTTCTACAAGAGCTCACAGCTAAACATTCTTATGTTATTCTTCTGGAAGTTTTCTACAACTCGTTCAGTGTACAGCTCCAGCATAGCAGAGTGTTGACATGAAACTCTGAGTAGTATTTCCTTACCTGGCCCAGAACACAAGCTATACAAATCTTATTGAAAGCAACATTAGAAGACAGCATGCCTTAGGAACTGCAAACGATTATAAACTACAGTTGACTTAATTTTCCACCTAAAGATTCAAAAACTTCTAAAAGCTTTCTACACAGACCATCTGGGAAACCAATTCCTGAGATGACATAACAGAAGCAGTAGGACACAGTGGATCACAGACTTAAAGACAAAAGCACAGCAGGTATGCAATCCTTTACCAGGTACACAGTGTTTATCATGCATCTGAAATAGAATTGATCTTAAGCATGATACAAACAGGAAGGAAGGGAATAGACTTCTCAGAGTTCCATTTGGACTGCTGTTTTATAAAACATTCTTGATTACTTGTGTTTCAATCCTGCAAAGCTGAAGAACAAAGAGCAACATAAATCGCCTTCTGAAAAAAAAAAAACCAAACCACACCACCAAACAAGCAACATCAAAAAAATCCCATGTGCTACAATTCTAATTGACTGCTCTCTAAGAGGAGCTGTGATTACATCAGCTCTCTATGCATGACTGATCAAATCACTACTACATCACTGTGAGAAGAGTTAAAAAATTGTATGTCAGAGGTCCAAGAATCATTTAAAAAGTTTTAAGAGATAAATTCATAAATAGCCCTTCTGAATGACTGCACAGCCCTCTGGCATATCACCAGCAAATTTGCTGAGGGAACACTGCCCCATCACCCAGGTCATCAAGGAAGATGCTGACCAGTATCAACCCCTGGCACAGACCACTTGTTACCAGCCTCCAGCTAGGCTTTGTACCACTCTGCACTAGGTCAGTCTTCATGACGTACTAGAGACACTTCTCATGGGAACAGCAAATGCATTGGCAGAACGAGAATCTTAGTAGGGAAAGAACCTTGCTTTTTCCACATTCTGTGAAAAGAAGTCGTTACCTGAGTCTATTCAGAGATGAAGTAATTCAGGGACTTGGAATACAGTGTTTAAAAACATGTTTTTCATCTGCCAGGTACTGAGGCTATTTAAAGGACAGACATGACAGACTCATTAGCTCTTCAAGCAGCTATGAGCTTAGTCTTCTGTTGTCTCCTTAACTATCTTCTAGTAGTAGAAGCAGTAATTCCTACTTTAGATTAAAAGCAAACATGGGAATCACTCAGACTGAAAAATCTGTGAACTGAAGAGCAGGCTGATAAGGGTCATCACTGATGAAAGCCAAAGACCACCTTACAAAGCTAAAGCCTATATAACAAAAAAGTCAGGGCAAAGGAAGTTCTGCGAGGGGATGATGCAAGGGGTCAGAGCAGAACACAACTTGCCTGTCCAGCAGTAAATGGGAGGGCTGATTCCAACCAAGAAGCCCACTGCAGGGCAGAGGAGAGACTACTTGCACAGTAAACAAAGATGTTGAGGAACAGATAAAAAGAGAAATAAACTAAGGCAAACCATGACTATCTTTCCATCTCTTCAGGTGGCTGTGGAGAGGTGGCTGGCATTCAACAGGGATGAGGGCAGCTGGGTATTGCTATTAGTGCCTGCAAACTAAATAGTGATGTCAGAATACCTATTAGACCTATAGAGAAGCTGTGCCTGCCTAAATCAAAAGAGCTGTTGCTTTCCTTTGGAAAAGAAAGCTGATGCCAAAGCCAGACAGACTCATCTGACACAGGTACTTGCACAGTGGGCTGGGTTCCATTGTTTTATGTTCTGCCAGAGCATGAACGTGCAGAGCTATTTTCAAAAGTCCAAACAAACTTTTGAATTACCCCTGGAGTCTGCCCTGGCCCAGCTTCCCTACATGACAAATTTAATCTGAAGAAAACCAGAGCTCAAAGTGGGTGGGAGAAAAGGAGAAGCATCAAATCACAGGAGAACTTGCAACAAACCCTGAGAGGCCTTTAAAGGAATAGCATCAAGGTAGCTGTTACAGTTTCACAACAGTGCTGCAAACCACTATTTCCCATTACGGCTTTTTCTTTTGATTGACTCATCATCTCATTTCACCTTGCAGCTGGAGTTAAAACTACAAGCTTATAAACCTGTCTACACTACAATATAATCAAAGCATTTAGTACCACCTAATCTGGTCCAATTTTATTCTGTATTCATCTAAACAAGCAGGACTGCCTTTGCCAAGAAAACCATCCAGAAGTACAATACGGAATACAGATATACAAGAAATATGTGCACATTTTCAAACAATTCTGTTTGAGTTCTGAAGAAAACAGGAGCCTTCCTATTGAATAACATTTATATTTTAATTTGAATATTACATTTGTTTTTGGAGGGTGAGACAGGAGCCCTAGCATCTCTTATCCCAGCAGTCATATTGGTCAATTTTTGCATAGAAAGCAATTGCAATGTCTCCATGAGCCCACAACTCATCTTTTCATCATCAAAGTTAAGACCTCCAAGTGTTCAGCCTGCTAGAACTCTGACAAATCAGAGACTGATAATCTCTAACTATTGCACAACAGTGTTGCTTAGAATAACCTCAATAACACACCAAAGCACACACTATCTACTGCAATGAACAAGTCAAAATCCTGGGGGATGGGGTGGGCCAGTGGCATCATCCTTCCCCTCCAAAAGCCAGCCAGGAGAACTGCACAGCTTCAGCACTACAGAGGTTCACCACAACCACCGCTGGGGTGGGAGAGAGATATGCAGAAGTGCAACGACAGAATAAGCCTGGAAAAAAGTGTTTCTTCTCCTTTCTGCAGGAAAAGGGGACTGGGAGGAGCCTTCCTTCAAGCTGCCTCCTTTTAAAGATACATCAACCCTTCTCCCAAATACAGATCCAGAAACAGAGACTACAGCTGGGAGAGTGCTGGAATTTCTACAGCAAGTGAGAAATATCTGCTTTCTGTCAAAATTATTCCCTAAATAATGGGGAAAGGGTATTCAGCCAGGAAAATTGGAGGTGGTAGCGGTCCCTTTGGGTTTTAAGCTGAAACACCAAATCTGTTCTCTGCCTTTTGGGCTCAGTACAGGCATTTCAAAAGTTATGTTAAAACTGTATATTGTCTTTTACTTGGTGGCAGCTGGAGAGTAGAAATACATACATGTGCATTACAATATGAAACAAGCAATTAAAGGAAATACTAAGATAGAGGACTGACATGAGATGAAACACAAGGAAAGCAGATGCTGAAGAAGACATGAAGGAATAGCAGCAATCTGCAATAAAAGAATTGACAGAGAAGGTGAAAAATGAAAGAAAAGCAGTATGGAGATGGCCCAAGACAATCTAACAAGCACACTACTAGTAATATTTATTTAATAAATTAGACCCAAAAAGTAATACCTGGCATGCATTAAGAACACCAGTAAGATTTATTTGGCAATATGCAATAGTTGCTTTTCCTTAGGCTTTTCCAGCTATAAGTTGCTTTTAAAACATACATATATCAAGTTAGGTTACTGGACTTTATACTTAGAGAAATGAGTAGAGCTCTTTTCCTTGCTGGATGAAAGAACTACAAGGTCAGGGGGTGAGAAATAATATTCGTATTTTTCCTTAGTCTGCCAAGCAAGCCAGCTCACAAGCAATGGAACACTGGTTAGTTCACATGTAACAAGCTAAATTAACAATTGTCAGCATCTCCTACTAATATGAAAATTTAGTAGTTAAGGAAACCAGTAGTTAACTACTAATTTTTATCTGTGGCTTTCCAAATGTGAAGCTATTTTTTTGTAGAGGTGTTCTTCACAGATTCTGCCCATAAACTTTCCAATAAATAGGGAAGATAGCACTCTCCTGTTTCACCAAAAACTAGTTTTGCATCACTTCAAAATACAAAAAACTTTAGAACAAAATTGCACATTTGATTTCAGTATACTCTCTCCTACAACTAATGTTCAGTAGTAAAGATTCTATTATCACAGTATAGCATTTAAATATTTAAGGTCAACCATAATAAGGGCATTTCTGTTCAATGTTTTAATTTGAAAGACCTTGACCTATTTTTCCATTAAAAATTTTATAGAATCATAGAATGTTAAAGTTTGGAAGTGACCTTAAAAATCACTTAGTTCCAACCTCCCTGCCATAGGCCTCATCACCTTTCACTAGTCCAGGTTGCTCAGGGCCCCATCCAACCTGCCCTTGAACATTTCCAGGGATGGGGCATCCACAACTTACTTGGGCAGCCTGTGCCAGTGCTTCAGCACCCTCACAGTAAAGAATTTCTTCCTGCATCTAATCTCAATCTGCCCTCCTTCAGTCTAAAACCTCTACCCCTTGTTCTGTCACTACCTGCTCGTACAAAAAGTCCATTTCTTCCTTTTTATAATTCCCTTCTGGGTACTGGAAGGTTGCAGTGAGGTCTCTCCAGGATGAACAACCCCAGTTCCCCCAGTCTGCCTTTGCAGGAGAGGCGCTCCATCCCTCTGACCATCTTTGTGACACTCCTCTGACCCCGCCTATCCATGGGTTATTTAGAAGCAGCATTTAAACTATTTTTGAAAGACTGAATAACTCTAAAGAACAAGGGAGATTTCAATATATGATTATGATTGGAATCTATTACAAAACAAGACTATTTCAGGGCTTCTTTAGAGATTAGCTTAAGCCACACAAGAAATTAACAAAGTCCAGTAATTTTCAAATAAAGGAGTAAATGCTTTCTTGATCTGCCTGAATATAAGCTATTTGTGTTTTCTATTCTACTGGCCTTAATTAATCCTATTTCCTCATGCATTTTGGGTCTATGTAATTTTTTTAATTTGCTTCCAACAGGCCTGTCCTTTGAATCCTAATGCCCTGATTTGTGCTTACATCAGTGAAAAGTAATATTCAAATGTGACCTCTCAATTAAGAGTTTCAGTCTTGTATGGTTTTCATGTTCACAAGGATACTTACTAGTAAAGCTCAGTAAATTTGCCAAAACAGTTATAGGTACCTAGTATAGGTCACCCAGAGGAAACAAAACCAGCCATTCAACAAGTAGCTTCACTAATGTCAGAGCACCTCAATTTAAGTCATATTAAAGAACATTCTCCAGAAACATTTTCCAAAGTGTATGAGTATTACTCAAATATGTATTACTCAAATAATCTTTGAGGCATTCAAAGTGCTAAAGAACAATGAACCAATTTTAAAAAACCCAAAGAACGGAATCTAGACAATTCGTAATGTTGAAAGCCATTTGCTCTATTAAATAGCCTAAAGGCATTTCTATTTGCTCCTTTGTAGCTTTCCTAGTAACTCAATTATGATGCTAGAAATCAGTTGGGCATTAGGTGAAACTACTCCATAGCCTAAACTTCCTTTCATTTCCTCTACATAATTTACAGCTGACCCTTCCTTTCCTAACTGAAATTTTTGCCGATCCAGGGAAAGTTTTGAAAGTATGTCTGCAAGATGAGATAGGACTGCCCACAAAATGATATGCTTGTAACATTTTGCACACGTTGAGACAACTGTTATGTTAATTTCTCCTTGGTTTGTGGCACTTCATACATTAACTGGGAAATTCCTGGAAGATAAGCACCGAATCCAGCCTTTAAAACCTTCAGAATTTATTGAAAGCAGCACAAGAGTGAGATACTCTGTCCCTGCCCGAGGCAGCGTGGCTGGAACAAGATAATCCTAAAGTCCCTTGCAACTCAAACCATTCTGGGATTCCGTATGAGCGCTGAAGCACAGACCATGACCCATACCCCACAAGGCAGCACCAAAACTCTGTTAGTCACAAGTTGCAGCACGCTGCAGGCCACAGCACCACAACGAAGTCTTCATCCCGAACGATTCCCGTGCCGGCATATGACATTGAAAACCAGCTCGGCTGGGAGCTCAAGGCAATTTCCCACCTGTTGCATCCTCAGTTTAAATCCCCGCGTCCTTTCTGGGAACCGGGAGGATGTTTAGAAAGCGCCGGCACCGAACGCCCACGAGGCAGCACGGCCGCGCCGGCCCGGCCGCCGGGCACGAGGTGCTCGCGGAGCAGCCGCTGAGGGAGCGGAGCCAGCCCGGCCTGCGGGGTCCCGCCGCGGGGAGCGGGGCCCAGCGGCCTCGCACCCGCGTCCCAGGCAGCACGGGGCGGAGGCGCGGCTGCCACGGACGGGGCGCGGAGCCCGGCGGTACCCCGGGAGAGCTGCAGCCTCTGCCGCAGCCGAGCCCGGGCCGGGCTACCCCTCCCGACCGCCTGGCAACACTCGCGGGGCAGCCCCTGTGACTCCTGCCGTCCCCCCCACCACGGCGAGGGGGCTCTGGCCGGCCACCCCCCGCGCCCCCGCTCGCCTCACCTGCGCGGCCGCCCGCCGCCGCCCACAGGAGGACGAGCGCCCAGCAGCAGCGGCACACGCTGCCGCCCGCCCGGGCCATGCCGCCGCTCCCCCGTGACTCCTCCGAGCGCCGGGAGGCGGCGGGACTTTAAGAAGTTCCCTCGCTCAGGGCAGGTCTCGCCGCTGCCCCCGCCTCCTCCGGCGCCCGCCCCGGCCGCGGCGGCCCGTGCTGGAGGTGGCCCTGCCGGGGACGGTTGTTCCCCGCGCCGGCCGCCGGGATGTGCCCCGGGAGCGGCGGAATCTTTCCTGCTCCGATACGGGTTTGGAGACCCCAGGGCCTGGCTGAGGTGTAGGAATCACCCCTGGCCGAGGTCCGGCGTCGCAGGGTAGTGAAGGCGGGTCCCCAGGCAGGTGCTTGTGGCGCCCCTGGACTTCCCGAGGGTGATTAACCTTGAAGGGGCGAAAGCTTACCAAAAACGGCTGTGGAAAGACGCAAGAGGAGTTGCGCGATGCTTATCAAAATATGCGTTTTGCATCACAGCGTGAGAAACGATAGCGAAGGGCAGCTTTCAGCCCTGTTAGAACAGTAACTGCTGTGTGTGTCCCAGCAGAAGAAATGAGGGACAGAACTTTTCCTAAGGTTTACAGATAGAGACAACTTTCCTTGGGATTTTCCTTTGCACCCGTGATTCAGACCATTTTGAGGCACTGCGTTTTTGTCTCACCCAGTGTTGGATATTCTGCCATTATCTGAAAAAGGGTCATTATTTGGACTTTGTGTTTCAGTAATTGTTTAAGACAGTTTGAATTTGATACCGGTGCCTGTAATAGCCCCATATAACACGATCACATGCCAACCAGTTCAGGCCAAGTAGTAAGCCTTGGCCCCAAGCCCTGGGTAAGAGCACTGTGTCACCAGGCTGCAGGGATGCTTCCATACCTAGCACCGCTTTGTTCTGGGTTACTTTTCACTTAGAGAGAAGGAAAAAACAGACATTCAAACCAGAAACCAGGATTTTTTAAAAGAGTAGTCAATGTTGATTTTATTGTGGTGTGTAGGTAACAGATATGTGCAGGGACAGAATCATGTGAAAAAGAAATCTACCAGAATTCCATCAACTCATTGCTAAGGTAACTATTTCTCTTCACAAAATGATACAAAATGTACTATCTGAAGAACACTGGAAAGAGAAGGGCTGCTGAAAACTAAGCACTTTTTTAAAAGTAATTTTCCCAATCATTGTCAGCAGACATGCTCTAAAATAATTTGTATCTCAGGGGTGTCAAGGAACCCATAAAACTCTTCTTTAAAAAGAGGAAGTAGGTCACTTGTATCACTTCAAAGATCAGAACGGCTCTGCTTGGGGTAATCATAGTGGTCATCTTCAGGCTTGACGAGTCCAGCACTTGTCACTACAATACAGCTCCACTTGCTGAGTTTTCCAGCCACAGCAACCAGAATAGCCCAGCAGTGCCCAGTAGCTCAGCAGTCCCACCCAAAAACACAGAGACAAAGCTTGTGGATTGGCGCCACGAGGTAGGAAATAGCAGACTTTATATTTTTATTGTACTCATACTCTTTTCAATACATACCAGTTTTAGCTCATCAGGGTTTTTGGGATTTTTTTTCTATCCTCACCCCAATTAATGTTTCCATTAGGACATTGAGGATGGTATGGCATTAATGCCAGTTTGAGTTTCAGATTGATTATATATCATGTGAAAGCTGTGACTGTTGGGTACACACTTTCTGTTATTTGTCTGTATCATGTTCCTGAGTGTAGGAATATACATCTGTTAGATAGCGTATAAGCCCTGCAGAACCTCATTATTGAATTTTTCCAGTAATCTTTGCACTTCAGATCTATTTACATCTACATTGTTCTTTTAACGTGTGTGTGTGAATTCTTACAAAGCCAGCTTCTCTTAGAAAGAAGAAACAGAGGCAACTGGATTGCTCTCTTTTAATTCTTTTTATGTTGTTTAGTTGAGCAAAAATGCTGTTCAAAACTATAAAATAATGATTTTGCACCAGTTTTATTGCTGAATACTGACCAATATTTGACAATGCTGAAAGTAGTTCTGCTTTGAAAGCCAATAATGCACAAAAGGCCCTTGCAAAAGCAGATATTCTTCACTCACTAGATGTTATTTCTTCATGTGAATGCTGATTTTCTTTTACATGTGACCCCTGTGCTTTTGTTGCTTGTTAAAGCTGTTTATTAATACCAGTACCATGGTGTCAGTTGAAGAATGAGTCATCTGAGTAAAATTTGCTTTACAGTAAAAAAAAGTTGAATTGCAAAGGTCTGAGGTTAAGAAATCCAGATAATTTTATTTCCTTAATTTCTGTTTCACTTCTGGTTTGGGGGCAGAAGCAGAAGTAGTGAAAAGATATGAAAGTGTCTTGTTTTGCATGAATTAGTTTCATTTTTCAGGCCCAGGAGATTCAGCTAAACTTTACAAACCATACTTCTGGAATAATCTCCCAATGTAAATAATAGAAGTGTTGTCTCTTGAACAAAGTCAGCTTGATTCAAGAAAACATGTGAAACACAGAGGAAAATAGCAGAAGAAGCAAAAGAGCAACATATTCACATTATACATATGATATATTTAATTATATTTTCAAATATATTACACCAAATCTTTCTTCACATAAAAATTACAAATTAAATACAACATCTAAAGGTCATGGCAAATTACGATTTTCCTGTGAATATTTTCAGGAGTGGATTATTGAACAGACTATCACAATTTAAAAAAAACCTAACTAAAACAAAAACCCCCACTATTTTCCAGACTCAAGTGCAAATATTTTCATTTACCTCAAATCATGCTGCATGTGTCCTAACAAAGTCATCCAACAATTTCAATGTTACAGTGAGGAGCAGTTTGATTTACTGATAGCAGGTTGGATGGTAAAAAGGACTCTTGAAAAGGTGTTTTCTTTTTCCTCTAATTGTGTCTACAAGCCTCCAGCCTCCACATGTTGTCCAGAGAGTTGCTGCAGTTTTTTGAGTCATGCTAGATATCCAGTTTTAAATATAAGTGGTAAAATTCTCTGTGCTGACCAGTTGCAGGTATTCCAGGGTACCTGATCGGTGGCTACCTACACGCGAAAGCTCCTGTGCCTTGGATCCTTCATTTTCCCTTTTCTGAAGACTGTTGGTTATCATCTCTGCTAAGTCATCATGTAACCGCTGCTGATTCTCCCTGAAATCAACAGGATGGGGAAAAAATTCAGTGATTCACATGTTTTTGGTGATCCTCAGGTCCCCAGAGATTTTTAAACATTTCTATTCCCACGTTGATCTTAATGTTATTCACACACTACTGATAAAAATTGGGGACAGGACAAATTCGGCTTCTGAATTTAGGAACAGAAGAAGGATTTTCATGTGAGTTTTCCAGATAGTATGGATCAGTGTCTTTGCACAAGAGGTCTGTAGCTGTGTCATTATTGACCTTAAAAAGTCATGATCACTTGCACAAAAAGGAAGACACCAATTCAATCCTAATCAAAATAGTTTGTAGCTTTCGATATCATTACTTTATGGCACCAGGACTTTAACTATTCAACTTCAGGTGGCCTTCAGTAATAGAGTTGCCATTGTTTCAGAAACTTCTTCAGTGTATTTGGCTTTTGCTGGAGTACCCCACATATGACAATTTTTAAGGGGCAATCATATATGAAGAAGTGAAAACAAAAGCATCATGTGATACAGCTCGAGAGGTACTTTAAATTGTTGAATTGCAGAAGATTGCCAATTCAATAATTCTGATAGTCTCAACAGATCATATTAATTTTAACAAAGCAGTTCTGAATTTACAAAAGAGATGTATCATGAGGTAGTCTTGACAGTATTTCCTGCTCAGCCCAGACTCTTGTACTTTCCATTTTAAAAAACAACAAAGCTCATGAGATTCTGTAGCAGATTAAAAATTTGATTATTTCTGTTTTGCAAATACCCTGAGAAAACCCTCATATTCCACTTAATCTCCTCTTTTCTCTTAGGGAATAAATGGACTGAGAAATTTATTTGTGCAAAGGACACACTGTGAGACTCAAAACTTACAGTAGGAGCAAGCTGTAACATTTACTTATGCATTTCAGGACAAGGGATCCCCATGTATCTGGCAAACACCAATTTGCAATATCATTACTTCAATTTGTAAGGAAACATTGTCATTTCAAAGCGGATGGCAACGAATTCCTACTTACTAGCAACTGTACCCAGGTGTTAAGAGCAGAAAATGAGGAACTTCCACATTTAGTGAGTTTGCAGGAAATAAAGAGGTACTTATATGCAAAATATACCCTAAGAAAATGCAACAAGTTTTCCTGACTTCAATTTTGCACAGTTGCTCAAAAACATCACTTCCACTATTGCTACATTTTATTCAATTCTAATGCAAAATGATGGCTCAGCTCCAAAATATCAACTTCATTTTTTTTTTACTGATAACTTCTCTAAATGTTAGAAAGTAATCTCTTGTTTAATTTTTAAAGGCTTTATCCCTGTGCAGTATTACAGTAACTTTGTCCACCTCTTGTAGCAGAATAGTACTTGAAATCCTGCAAGTTTCATTCCTCTTACAAATTCCTCCATAAGAGTTCACAGGCACAAGAGAGCTGCACACTCAGTTGTGGTTATCCTCTTCCTGTAGCGTGACACACAGGTGCCACTAGGACTAAACTTGTGGAAATTTTATTTTTTTAATTTTCCTGTCCATCTCTTGCTTTTATCACATCAGCAACTTGTCCTGTAATTCTTAGAACATTTCCAAGGCAAAGAACCTGCTAAAGGTTTATATAGACAACCTTCAGCACACACACAGTCCCATGTAATGAATATTTACATGTTTTTATGCATATATACTATCAAGCCTCTTACAACTGGAGGCAAATTCAATTATATAAAAAATCCACAAGTGCCAAGGAGGAACAATAAAGGCTAAAGTGCAAAGAATGGGAATTTCTCCTCCCTTTTCACATAAAAAAACCGTCTTACACAGAAGGAGGTGTTGGGAGATTGTATTTCTTGTCCTCAGTACCCGTCAACCAGTAGGTAATTTCTGTTCCTCTGCCCTAAAGAAGAGAAAGCACAATTTTGGGATTAGAATGCAATTTCCTGTAGTTAATTTACTTAAATAATGCTCTCTTGCACACTGCCATGTTTGCCTTTGCTTATTTTCAGTAACTGATGCTGACAGCAAAGGATTACAAATTAGATGTGAGAAGAAGAATGGGGCAGATGCGGCTGCACTCTCACTTCCTTGTTCCATGACCTGAGACACAAACTGTGGGAGAGGTGAGCTGTGCTGCCTGCCATCAATTCCCAAGGACAGACAAGTAGAATAGATTGAAATAAATGGATTGGTAGATATTAGAGCATGAACAAATTAACACTATATTCAGCTTCCCTTTCAGCAGATGACTTCATTCTACAATCTTCTGTTCCACATGGTATGTTTCATTTATTCTCAACATCTTTATGTTGCTTTAATTTATGAATTAGGGAGCTTTTCATTGCCTGAATTGTCTTTATAGAAGTGTCTTCAACCACTAGAGACTGTAATACCTACTTTGATTAGTAATCCTTGTTCCCCAGCTGTTAATTGAGTTCTGGGGTACTCTCAGCTATACAATGCTTTTTCAAATTCCTCTTCTCTGTGTTCATGATTGCACATGGTAAAGGTTACCTTCAAATACGTTTCTCCTCTCTCTTCGTACTGGAATTGGCAGTCTGTTCTTTTCAGGATGTTAATTGTGGAACCACTTACATGAATCCTTAACGCTAAAAAAATAAAGAGACAATGAAAGCTCAGCCTGGAAACATCTCACATATATTAAGCATATGTGAAAACTGGTGCTGTAACAGAAGCTCCTTCAATTGTTATCATCATAAATTCTGAGAGCCAAATTAAATGAGTAGTAATTACACTGCTGAATGAAAACTCTGACTGCACTACAGAGCATATCCAGGCAGGAATAGCTGGTACAGCCCTTGATCTGAAATACAGGTGACAATGGTATCTGTAGTAGTTAGATGTCAAAAGGGAAAAGAGTAATTGTGAGTGACCTATATAGGGAATGCTTATGGGAAGACACTAGGCAGAAGGAGGAAAAACTGGCTCTTGCCACAGTTCCCTAATGGAGAAGTTGATGACATAATTGCTTCAACTTAAAATACAGAGTCAATATATTTACACAACAAAGCTGTAATACAATTCTAGGTCAAACTAAAATCTATGGTTCATAGAGTAAAATGAAATTCCAGACACATAAGTATCATATCTTCCAAAGGAACTCAGGCAGTGAACCAGCCTACAAACTCCCTGTTACCAGCACTGAAGCATGAACAGGGAACAACTCTTCAGTGCCCAGTGAAGTGCCCACTGCCACACTGGACAATTAAATAATTGATAATCAAAACAAATATGGCTTCTTTGTCCTTAAAACTTCTGCAAGCTGATAATATATTGTTCTCATCTGGAAACAGACACTTCAGTCACAAATAACCAATAGCCTTTGGTCCTGTTACACTGATAGCTAAAATTAACTCCTTACGCAAGCCTGTGGATTCCATCCGCGAAGCTGTGTTTACTGTATCTCCAAACAAACAGTAACGAGGCATTTTTATTCCAACCACACCAGCCGCACACGGACCTGCAAATGGGATGCAGAGAGGTAAAAAGGGTGAATCAAGAGACTTGATTTATTCGGCAGGTGTCTCATTGCTGCAAAGCACTGCAACGCCTGGGGGAACGCTGCATTCCTCACCAATGGCAATATTTTCTACCTCATTTCCCACAGTATCTTGTGGTCTCCCACTACAAACCAAGCCTAGCTCTGTTATTCTTGCATAATATAATAATATAATAAAAAAGGACACAGCTGCACAGTGTTAATTGTATTTAAGCAGAATTTCTGTGCAGAAAAAAAGAAGTACATTTATTAACTGTCATGTTTGGAAGCAAGAGAAAAACAGAATGAGCTTCATTTTGCAAGGGTGAATAGTAGTGCCTCAAGAGGCTTCCCAGTGCCTCAGTCACTTTCTCTGATGTGTTCCTCCCCTGGCAGTTAGTGTTGAAGTGGTTGAGGAATTTCCCAAAGTTGTTGCACTATCTGGAGTTCCCCTGTGACAAAAAGTATTTTTATAGATAAATTAAAACATTAAAGTCCCACACAAACTCAAAAAAAGTTTTGTCTCCAAAAGCACAAAATACAGGCTTTCATCTTTTGCCTAGATAAGCATAGCTGGCCATGACTGATCTCCCCTTCAGTCAGAGAGAAATAATCTGTGAAGGCTTATTTGATACAACTGGTTTAATCACACCAGGAACAGTGGCTGTTGCTCATGCTAGCTACTGACTTAGGCTGTCAATTAATGGCTATGGGCTATTTCACTGCAGCAGGAGCAAAACAGTGACTTATTTACTTCTGTTACTGTTCCTCTATGAACATTTTTTTCAACCTGATTCTTCATGAGGAGTGCTGTGGTATCAGCACTGTGTATGGTGTGTTACCAGATCTTGTATGGGTGTTAATTCTGTGCAAAACCAGGCAACAACATTGTCACTGTTGATGTAGCATTACTGTTTACCAGAGTGAATTCCAATGCGAATCCAAACAGGCAGCCCTGGCAGATGTCTCAGTTCAAAAGATCCCATGAAGCTGAGGATGTCCAGAGCCATCATGGAGATGTCCACTGCGTGCCGGTTGCCGTTCCTGTTCGGTAAACCACTCACCACCATGTAAGCATCACCAATGGTCTCCACCTGTGGAAATAAAATCAGAACTCACTATTTCCAGACATAGAAGAGTACATCTTTATTTAAAAGCAGAAAGATTTTATCAGATCCTCTTGATCATGACTAAACATGTCTTCCCCTGAGAACAGGATTTTTTTAGTTTAAGGTAGCTGACATCATTTGGGTATATAAGTGTTTATAACTATATCCAGCATTCCAATTAATGAATGTCTGACCACCTACTGTAGGAAATTTGGTATAAGTAGGCACACTGAAAGCATATTTAAATGAAGTAATCATTTGAATATGACCTGTTTTTCTTTGTTTTGCTTTGCTTAGAAGGCAGATTCCCAAATCTACCACATCATGCAATTTGATCTGTGTGTCCACTGGTTGTAAATTAGCAGAAGTACAGAGCTAATCACCTTGTAAACATCATGATGGTCAAGAATGTGGTCAAAGTTCTTGTAGATATCGTTGAGCATATCTACCACCTCCATAGGGGTGCTATATTTGCAGAGCGTGGTGAAGCCAACAATGTCACTGAAGTAGATGGTGACTTCTTCAAACAGCTCTGGCTCTACCAGACCAGTCTCCTTCAAAGACTTTACTACTGGCCTGTGGAAATAAGAGAAGGCAGGAACACAGATGACTAGGGTTTACTATTAAAGGTATTTTTTAATGCAACCTAATTGCAGTATTGCTTTCTGTGTAGGAAACATTAAATAGTTTGCTGAAAACTGCCATTGTAATCACATTTTAGATGCCCATAATGCCTTTCAGCCAGGGACCTCAAAGCACTTACTAATGGTAATTAATGCACTACAGACTTTCAACATCCAGTCATGAGGAAACTGAGACCCAGGCAACTGAGCTTCTTGGTTAAGGTCAGAAACAGGGATATTGAGTCAAATTTAAAACTGAAATTCTGAACTTCCTGATGTGTAGACTACATTCTACCCATACAATAAGTAAGAACAGACATATTTTTCTGTTTTCCCAGGACAGAAGTAATTTCATTATAATAATTACATCAACTCATCCTGATTTCAGAAGAGGTATCTTAGTCTGGTAATTTATGGAAGAAAAATTCAATACCATGACAGTCAATGTCTATTCAAGAGGGACTTTCTTTTCCTTGCAATTCTAAATCCAGGGAAATATCTGTTCCTAGTGGTGATACAAGAAGAGAAGAACTGAAAGAGACCCAGAAAATTATAGGTTTTGCACAGTGCTGTGTTCCATCTACAATGAAAGGGTAGCAGACTGGTAGGAACAACAAAGAGTGGAAGGAGACATGAATTCCTTGTGAACTATCTATACAGCCAGATCGTTCTTGATTTCCCCCAAAACTGTACTCAACACACACTTTTTTTTACTTTTTTTTTTTGCTGATGAGTCATAAAATCAATAACTTGACTACTGAAATACCCTTTAAACTAGTAATGACATACCAGGATAGTTTTACTATTCCAAATGTGCACAATACCAAAATTACTGGTATTGCCAGTATTAGAATGTCAATAATACTTATCCTATAGCATACTCCAAAGAATCCATCTAACCCAGTATGGCCCAGCCAACCTCAGCCCCTCTCTTGCATTGCTAAACCCCAGCCTGAAGCTGGACTCCACTCAGTGCTCTTCAGCTGAAGACACTCCTTCTAACCAGCAGAGCAGAGCTCTGTGGTGTGGGGTCACTGTAGATCTGTGTTCCCTGGAAGGCAGTGAAAGAGAGGCTTGGGCTGGAAAGGGGGATCCTGTGCATGAAGAAATGTTGAGCAAGATAATGGGTCCCAATACCATCTTGGCATGAAACTCTACCACAGAGTGGAGAGCTCAGGGACAGCTGCTTCTTCTTTCTTTTCTCTCAGGATTAGATTAGATGGGAAGAAAATAGAACACAAACATTAATCCCATCCCCTACTCTGCAATAATCGTATGTATGTAAATAAAATGCCAGCAAAAATCCTCCTGGCCAGTTACCTTGGAAGTAACATGAAATTAAGCCTGTCTGCTCTGTCTCTCTCTGCTTTGTACAGCTCTGTCCTTTCCTCCACCAGGTGTTCCAAGTTCCGGGAGTACAGCTGTAGACGCCGGATCAGGGTATCCATGTAGCTTTCATTGGTCTGGCCATGGAAATTACTGCAAATAACAGAATTACACAGGAGTCAAGAAGAAAGACTGATAGATGGACATTGTTGAGAGCAGTTAAAAGGAGGCCAAAAAGCAGCAGCAGACAACTTCTCCAGTGTTTGACTTCCCTGTAGTTAGAGTGCAAAGTGCCTCAAGTGTGTCATTCTTTTGCTTGCTTAGAGGCCTTATGTAGATGAATTGAAAGTCTATAATCCACACTTGTCAGTTGGAGCTGGTAATTCTTAAAGCATCCTTCAATCACCTAACCCTCTAATATTGTCTATTCCAGATTACCTTAGGTAACCCAGGAACATTCATTTATAAAAAGTAACTGGGAAGCTCAGATTCTGAGAGGAGGCTAAAAATAGAAGGTAGAAAACTGCACATAATGTTTAGATGGGGACTGCAGCAGAAGAATTTAGACAATTTGGGGCTGTCTGTTTAGAAGACCAAAGAATACAGTGGAACAATGAACAGCCCCAGGGCTAATTTTACTCACAAAATCCTGCAGACTCAAGCCTACTAACCCCTGGAAGCAGAAGTGTGGTAACATGAGCCACTGAAAACCATGTTTGTCTGGGCAGCCTGCACTCACCAAAGCAGTCTGAAAGTAATTGGGACCAGGCTGACTGGAAAAGTCAGATTAGTATTGTATCCAACAGGACTTCAAAATCACTCTTACTTCAAACAAATTTTGTATCAGGGATTCATCATCTTAGACCCACCCATATTGCATGTGACAAGAGGTAACCTCTTTGCTTTTGTAGGATGGAGGCTTAGGAGCTGAACCAGGAGGCCTTTATATTCAGCTGTAGAAAGTTTATTCAGCTGATACATTGCTATGCATAGTACAGCTGTCCTGCCCATGTAAATGTAAAATGGTGCTGTTGGAGTTTGTTGATTGGGAGAGCCTTAAAAACTGGAAGCAATATCCCAGGAGAAGTGATTAAAAGCTCATAGTTTGTTCATTGAAATAATTAATTCAGACCAATGTTCTGCAGGAACAATGCAACATTCTCCAGGTGGAAGGCCTGTGTAACCCCACTGGGTTTATCCAGCTGTCAGCCTTATTATTTCCCCACAAAGCCCTGTACCACCAAAGCCCTGTAATTAATACTTGTGTGTTACAACTCAACATTTCTAGTCAGCTTAATTTGGGACCATCCAAACTTTCAAATCATCATTCAAACATCTATGTACATTCATTTACCAAAACTTAAATTACATGAGTCACTATCCAACTCTTGACTTGAGACAAGGACAGAATTACTTGATTGGTAAAAATCCCTAATTATCCAGCTTGCTACTTTCATAATGTACCAATCTGAAGTATGGTGCCCATCTCACCCTCACTCAACTAGGAAATTGTACACAGATGTATGCATACATAACATATGCACATGCTCACCTACTTTTCTGCCAAAGAATAAAAGAGAACCTAAATGAAGGCATTAAGGATTTTCACTGACTGAATCATAATCATATCAATTTACACACTTTAAAATATGAGCTTTCTAATAGAGGAGGAGTTTGGAGCATCTTACAAAAAGCCCCTGCTACTCACCTGAATATTTTAGCCAGAGTACTCTCAATTTTCTTAAAGTCAGGCCTTTTCTCTGGATCTTCCTCCCAGCAGTTCTCCACTAGTGTATATACCTTCAAACAAAAATTTAAGGAAAAGTCTACCTGAGTAATGGATATTGACAGAGAGTAGTGCTAAACAGCACTAGTTCATTATGGAATTTCTGGTTATTCTTGACTAGCAACATATTAAATTGTGTGACTAACTGTCTTGAACCTATGGTTAGAACACTCATTGCAGGCATCTCAACTCTGTGATGACTACTGACATGATCTTAACTCGAATTTGCAATACACAAATGAAAGGCAAGTGAATGGATCCAGTCTTGCAGACTGGTGTCAGACACAGTTACTGACATGGTGGTAAATGCTGTGGTAATTTCCAATATCCCATGTTTGGGATTTTTCAGAAACTGGTGATTCAGCCAAAAAGAATGGGGCTGATTGATGAATATGTGAATATTTACAATACAGACATTTTCATCCACGCAAGAAGGCATAGGGACTACACCAGTGAAAAGAGGTATACTTGAGGTGTAATTCATGCCATCTCAAAGATACCTAAAATAGGTCAGAAGAGTGAGAGCATAAATGTCTATTTGTTTCCAGTGAAATAATTTCCATTACTCGTATTCCACATTGCTGCTAACAGCTATAGAATGCAATTTCTTCCCACAAGTTAGGGCCTTTGGAATAAAAGGCATAGCTTCCACCTTCCCATGATCATAGGCTTCAGTTTGGCCAGGACTTCCACTCTTCACCCAGAAAATGGCTTTGTTAATTATTAGCTTACTTCTGCCTGTCTTTCTCCCACTGTTTCCAAGGTCAGGTCTGGTCGGAAAGGCTTTACTCCTTTGCAATTCTCCACTCTGTAAAGTTTCTCTAGTACAAAAAAAGGATCAAAGTTTTAAACAAAAAAGCATAAGAAGGACATTGTCATTGTCTATAGCAGTCTATGATGTTACAAGGTACTGTACAAACAGAACTCTTGAGCACAGTTCCCTAATTTTGATGTGAATTTCAACTTTGAAGCTTTTCTAAATATATGGCACAAGACCAAAAAAGGTTGGCTTGAAGGTCCCTGAAAGCAAAACAAATAGAAATGTACATGAGTATTTACTGGTCACAGTAGACACTGTGGTTATGGCATCTTCCCAAATGAATGTTGGGCATTATTAGTGTGCCTCTCAGCATGAAGCATAATTATAGTCAAAAACAATGTGAAAAGCCCATTGCAACTTGATCAAAAGTGTGGAGACATACGCCACTCATTAGAGCAGTTCAAATCATCCTGCAGATGCTTAACTTCCTTAAAACTAAGCTATTCATAGAAATGGGTTAAAAGCATTGCGTTTGTTAACTCATTTGTACTCCTAGTCATAAAACCCATTCTATAAAAGTTATTTGGACTCTGAACACATCAAAATCAGGCTGCATTTGCACAACTCAATTTAAGCACAGTAAGAGAGAGCTAAAGCAAAAACATCTTCCTTTGTCTTTTTCCTGCAGACTTCAAGAATTCCAGGGAAAGGAAGGTATTTAAAAAAGAGAAGTAATTTTTAACCTCTGGAGTTAAGGGAAATTAAAAAGGATTTGTGAATCAGAACAGATAATTTATATTAATAATGTCTGATTATATTTTGGATACAATTTTGCTGAAGGAAGCATATAATGACATGAGGAAGATCTATAATTGCACTGGTCTAGGGCAGCTACAGATGCCTAAACATGCCAATGTGCATGATCACACCAAAATGATACAGCAGCTTCTGACTTTTTGGTACAGAAATTACAGACTAGAGAAGGAGCAGAAAACTTGAGTCCCTCAAATGCTATAGAGGGGAGAAACTGCTGAGAAGTCTTCTGTGGGCTAAGAGACAAGAAAGTCTATGTAGGGCTCATGTTGCAAAAGGAATGTGCTGGCTTTCCATGCCTGGACACACACCTGAGAGAGGAAGTAACAGCACCTATTAGCAATACTGCAATTAGTCAGAAAGTAGTGGACAAGAAAGGCAGCTTGAATTGAGCATTGGTACGTGGCAAGATTTCACAGTCTTGAGCAGTGAATGAGGTGTTTCTGAGAAGAGTGGAGTAACCAGATGGGGAACAGCTTCTTGCAGAGATGTCAGTGAAAAGGACTATGACCTACTTCTACACATTAGAAATCCAGTTCTGTATACCTGTAATGGGACTTCTTCTCTCTCATTAGCAGCAATATTATTCTACATTAAGTTGATTGATGCATATTTTCATGTTGAGAAAACTGGCTCACAGACTAACTGAGAGTTTAATTTTGTTAAGTTGGTGGATGGAGCTCAGGTATGAGGTTTTTTAAAATAAGTCTTTTAAAGTCTGAACACAATCTTTGCTACTGTCATTTAAGCCTGCAGAAGCAGTTATATCAGTTATCCTGAAATATTAATATAATGTCTTCTAATTTGCAGAGACTAACTTCTGATAGCCTAGACATTGAAAGAGTTTCTCTTGTGACTTAAAAACCAAATGAATCTAACATACAACAGGGACATTTCTTCGTCCACTACCACTGACTCTAATTTGGTACTTTTCCCCCTCTTTTTATCTTGGACACTTGTAAATTAATGGTCACCCCAAGTTTAAGCTACTGTCTTCCAAAGTTAGATGATGCCATAAGCAAAATGCAGAAGTGTTTGAATAAGTTGGTTCACTGTCTTACTCATCTTGGCTAATGAATGAATCAGGCATTTAAATGAGGAGCCACTTCAGCAATATGTAATAAAACTAATTCCTTTCTGTTACATGAAATTTGATGAACTGATGAACATATTTTACTCAACTTGCATAAACAAAAGTCAAGAATAAGACCAGAAGCCATTCGACCAGCAATGTGTATCTTAAACATCTAATAATGCTTTTATAGAAAAAAGGTTTTGTGGAGAAAACAATCTCCTTGGTGAATGGAAAATGTAAAATTTCATCTGAAATTTACAAAGCAGATTATTTTTTAAGTTACAGTGGACCCAGACTTAGCAAACAGATTTCACATCTAGTAAATTTCTTCTTGTTTTACCTCACATGCTAATATGTAACCATCTCCAGCAACATCAGTTAGGTGCTGTTAGGTACCTAGCTTAGGTGCTACAAAATCTTTAAATTCCATGGATTGCCCTCTTGCTGTTTGAAAGGGACAGTCTTTCCAAAAAGACAGAATACAGCATTAAGATACAGGTCAAAGATAAAACAAGGAACCAGGTTCTGACTGTGATAGCCAGGGTCAAAAACAGAGCAGTGAGGATGCCACCACATCTCAGAAAACCAAAGAAACACTATGTCTGAGGATAACTTAATACCATTAACACAACACAGAAAGACTGCAAATGCTCAACAAGCCATTAAAAGAATGTAGTTTGCTATAGATTTGCTTCACAAGTCAAAATGAGCAAGGCAGGGCATTGCACTTTCTCCATGTTGGCAATATTTGTAAAATTCTTGCATTTGTAAGGATTGTGCCTGCCTATTCCCAAGAAATAGGAATAGAAAGGCTTTATTTTCTCTACCTTCCATTAAGCATGGAATCCTGAACAGTTTGTTTTCAGGAGAACAGACATTTCTAATCTCCATTAGATCTACATTTCTATTATAGAGTTGGTGATGTCAAAAACTGTGTTTTCCCAAACATGAACGCAGATTTGTGGTAGTGTAGGATGATGAACATGTCCCAGAAATTATTCTCAAAAGTGACTCAGTAAAAGGGCTATTAGGCTGTCGAGCTGCTGCTCTAGGTGTTTTAACAAATGTGAGGCGGATCTAACAGAATGACTCAGAGGTAAAGGCTATGTCTAAATTTGTTGTTAGTAACTGTTGTTAGTCACTATGAAAATCCCAAACCCACACATGTTTCTCTGTCAGTTTTAGTACATAATAATGCCTGGATTCTGGGAATTGGGATTGACTGGGCTGGAAAGGAGTGGATATTGTTCCAGTTTTAGCTAGGCTAGTTAATTTCTTCTCAGAAACTGTCAGCATGTTGTGTTTTGATTTTGGAATAAGAACGGTAACACACTGATGTTTTGGTATTTTGCTAAGCTGTATTTATCCTAAATCAAGGACTTTTTTTTAAACTTGTTTCAGGTCCCCTGCCAGTGAGGGGTTTCTTTATTTTCGATTATTTAACTGTTCTTATCTCAACCTGTAACTTTTACTTTGATTCTCCTCCTCATTCCAGCAGGGGGAAGGACGGTAGAGAGGGGAGGTTGAGCAAGTGGCTGCATGTTGCTTAATTCCCAGCTGGGTTAAAACCACAACAGCTACTCAAAAACAATGTCCCAAAATGCACAATACAGGGTTTAATAGATGCACTACAGGAGGAGATGATTTTTCTGACAGAAGTTAAATTGCTAAAGTTAATTATAACCAGCTTGAATGAAGTCTGAATTGCCAGTTTTTAAATGCCAACTGTTCTTGTGTCATGCAGCTGAGTTTTTGTTTTTCTGTGTTGACAATGCTGATTTATGCTGCCTAAAATAAATGGCATATTACATGTTGTTTCTAAGTCAAAATAGAAAAATCTTTGAGGCCTTTAAATGTTACAGTAAGTCTGGACAGCATTGTATAATGTTAACTTCTGTAATGCTGGGCTCCAGGTGAGAAGGAAGATAAAGGGCAAGAAAACTCAATGCAAACTTTAGTTACAGAAGAAGGGACACTTGTCCCCAGAGTGAGATCCTTCAAACAGGCTCTTCATTCACCATAGAGAAAGGAGCAGCTGTTCAAGCAGTTATCAGAGACAGTGCCTTTCACAAAACATGGAGAATGGGCCAGTTACAGCTACAACCATCCCAGAAGGCTGCAATAGATGGGAAACCAGTGGAATTACCTCTGTTGTCCCAGCAGTGTTTGGTATAGAAGGTCTCTCTGCGCAGGATGATTTCTTGGGCAATGATCCCATAGCTGTACACATCACCCTTCTGAGATGCATCAGCATGCCGGAGATGTTCAGGAGCTGTCCACAGGTCTGAAGATACAGATGGCAGTGCAGAATGATGCAAAGGGAAAAGGAGAGAAGCAATTGCAAAAAAGGGTGGTCCTTCTCAGACCATCCACTGGCTATAATGATATTTCCTTATCCTCTTTGCATATCCAATCCAGAGCCCACTGGTATTTCGTATTTCCTACTTTAGCATTTTTCTTGAGAAGCTGACATCAATACAGGTTAGATAAAACTCTGATGTAGTTTTCAATTTTCTGGGATTTGCTGACCCTGCTACTTACCACTGTAGATGCAGACTCTTACACCTTCAGAAAAGTTATGTTTATTGGCAATGAACTATTGGCAATGGCAATTGCTCTTCTTAGCTACGTGTCAAAGGCTTCTTAGAAGTAGCCTATGTATCTGGATAAGACCAAGGAGTGCCAGTGCTATAATAAAAATACTCTGAGCCATAAATTATTGAGCTAGGAGGTGCAAGGAGTTTTTATACACAGTGTCTGATAAAAAGACAGCAATATTTCCCAATGACCTTGATATCATGAAGCTATTGAAATAATTTTCAAGTGCTTTTGAGTCTGGCATAATATTACCTGCTCATAACTACTTGCCTTCTACAGAAATTATTAATCTGTATTTCTAGTGCAATGAGCACCGCTGTACCTCAAAACCAGAATGCTGCCATGGTACAACAGCTGTGACATGCTGGTGACATAACATAACAGAGACCTGAACACAGTGACCATGAAGACAGTGTTATGATATTAGGCTGTAACATCCAACCACAATGAATCTGTGGATCTCTTGTGAAACACTAAGTTTTCATCAAGGACATAGACTGAGTAGCCAGAAATTTTGAGTCTGTTTACAAGCAATAAAAGAAGATAAATACATTACAATCTACTACTACTACTACTACTACTACTACTACTACTAATAATAATAATAATAATAATAATAATAAATTAATCTTAAAATTTTAAAATGAAGAATTAATAGAACATTTATGTTCAGTTAACTTTTCTTAGTCTTTTTTAATGTTCTTATTGCTGCTCTTAAGTATGTTTGTGTCTTAATGTAAAAATTTTCTGCAAACCTGTTGCAACCAGTTTCTTTTCAGGTCATATGCTGCAGTTGCAGCACAGTGCTGTGTTTATTATATCTCAAGCTCTACTCTACATATTCATATGACATAATTTCAGATGGGCTCATCTTTTCACTCCAGATCAAGTAAGAAGGAAAAGATGAGTGGAAAGGAGTGTTCTATTTTACAGAAATATTCTATGAATGTGAGGTGAATAGAAAATGTAGAGAAAAGCTACTAATATTATTTCAATCTGGCTGAGCATATATTATGAGATTCCTAACTAAGGAATAAGAAACAGAGTTATCATCAGATATCAATACAGATTTTTTCAAGGATTATCAGAGTCATGTCTGTTACTGTTTAAATGATACCACAGAGCACTGTGGTAACACATGTATCTAGTCAATTACAAGATTTATGGTAAATTAACTCTTTTTTTTTCTTCACACAGTTTCAGTACTACTGCTGGAAAGAGCTGTTTGCATGAAGGACTTGGATACTGAAAATGTTTCTCACATCTCAATCACAACTGAAATCTCTGTTTTCTAAACTAAAAGCTGAATATTCATCTTTCCTTTGTTCTCACACTGTCTGCTAGTAATTCTTCCATTGTGCTATTCAAGTTAAAAACATATAATAACTGCTATAATATGAATCAAAGTTGCATTGTTTTCTACTGTGTACAAGACATAATTAGACCCTACTGGTCTATGAAGATAAGAAAATTCCACTGGGTTGGAAACTGTGAAGGAGAGTCCAGTCAGGCATTTTTTTACCTTTCCTTGGAGGCAGAATTGAATTACAGCCAAAATCAGTGATCTTCACTACCATGCGATTGTCTACTACACAGTTTGTGGATTTGAGTCGACCATGGACTTCAGTTTTGCTTGAGTGCAGATAAGACATTCCCTGTGGTTGAGAATAAAAGAGAAAGAAAGCACAACTACATGTGGGACACTCAGATGTTACCAGACTCAACAAGAATGTGAATATTAGCATAGTATCTGTGCAAGTAATTAGATGGACTTCATCTGCAATGGATATGCATAAATCACAATTCCCTTTCATATTATTATTTTACAAAGGAGACTTTCCAAGGTCTTAGGAACAGTCAATATTGAGAAATGAGGAAGTGGGTCATGGGAGGCCATTCTTAACTCTCAGTTAACAACAACCTGACATACCATCTTCGTTTTGTCAATATTAGAGCACATGTAATTAAGGAAATGTATTTCCTCCCACAAAAGTTTTAATTTCACTTACAATAAATGTCTTTGGGTAAATTTAATATAGATTTCTTGGAATGTCACACAAAAAGTGCTTCCAACTACACGTTCATCCAAGAGACACAAGACGTGTGAGAGGAATTGCTTCTTATGTCTGTATTGTCTTTGAAGATCACCATACACCAGAAATGTTTTCTGAAACATTGCAGCAGATCCTGTAATTGTTAAGCCGAGGGCTCCAGAGCAGTCAATGCAGAGAGTGTCAGATGATGCACTAGGGCTTAGATCAGACAGAGGATTGGACTAGACAGACATAAAGGTCTCTGCTGACCTGACTGTTTATGGTTTTCTCTGTACAAGGCAATACACAGCAGTTATCCATGAGCTAAACCTGAAGCGAGCATGAGGCCTGGCCAGTACAGTTTCATCTTTATCTCCTGAGATTCAGACTCCTGACTCACAACACACAGAGGCATACAGAGGTGTGTAGCTCGCCCCTTTTTACTCATTGCCTCTAAATTAGCTATCTAGCCTAAGACACTCAAATATGGTGCAATACATGAGAAGGGGCTAGCACTGAGGCACAGCAGGCAAAGATTATTAAGTAGGTGTCAACTGAAGAAGGGAGTAGGTATGCTAATTTGTACCCTCTTGCTATTATTTATTCTGTTCCATTTCACTCTTCTGAATGACTTAAACTCACACCAACTTATAACCTACTGCTGGTTGTTCTTCTTCCTATAGCCCTCATTTCTTTGTGCTCAGTATATGAAGTGCAATTTCTATCCTGTGGAAGTCAGAACAGGTATGTTATATCTGTTCAGTTTCTTCTCTGAATGATCTTCCACTTAGGCTCCTACATGTATAGCTCATCCTTTTCTATAACTCGTAGAATCCCATCAGGGTTACATGGCTCATGTGGTCATGATACACTGTATGACATGCTGGGTTTTCTTTTCAAATACTGGGTTACTCCTAATTGGGAATGGATCAGCAAATGCTACAAGAGATCACTGAGATACAAGCTGAGTTTTGGGCAGAGTAGATGTACATCTGAGACACAAGCTGCCTGCAAAAGATGCAATCTCTGGAGAATGTTGTTGGACTGGTTATCCTGGAGCTATCTAGACCATGCCAAATTTACAGAGACTGTGTGCACACTATACCCAAGGAACACATTTCTTGATTAAGCAGCTTTTCGCATGCAGCCCTGATGACACTACCCAGGATGTTTTGCCTGCTTTAGGCCCTTTTTCCTCCAGCAACGCCTTCTTTCAGCTCCTACTTTCGTAAGCCACAAAATATTTCCATTACTGCAGCAGAATTCCCAATTAGTATCAGCATCAAATGACAGGCAAAGGTAATTTAGATTTCCTTACTCCGAGGCTTTCTTGTTAACAACTTCTGGAGGCAAAGGTCTTGTAAATGTCCCTGATAAAATTTTCCTCTTTCCTCCCCACTAACATATGCACCTACCTGAAAACACAGAACCTATTAAAAACCCACAATGTGATTTTCAAAATTTATAATGGCTTTCAGTACAATAGTTCCAAATATTTGAGCATTCTTGTAACCTTTGCCCCGGAGCTCTGAAGCTTTAGTTCTGACTGACAAACCTTTTCCTGGCATAATGCAAGAATATTACAACCCCTTGCACAATATCCTGCAGCAGCCACTTATTTAATAAATAGTATTGCAACGACAGTGTATGCACTAATAACTACAAGGCTTGGTTACTGCAATTCCCTCTCAGCAGACCTTTCATCAGAGCTCTTTGGGCACATGGCCAGATCCATGTAGTTATAAGGTGGTCCCATCAATCCAAGAGGCAGCTACAATAGCAAGAAAGAAAGAAAATATGGAGGGGGGGAAGTAAACTGAATAGATTTAGGGCTTCCTCTTTGGCCACATCACCTTTTCTATTGAATTAGAGACTGCTCCAAGAATAGTCATCACTTGGCTGTTTGCTCCAGGGAATACAGGAGACTCAACCTTTGTTCAGAAACATAGGCAGCAGCTTCTCAAGCAAGCATAGTACAAGGACTGTTTGGGCCATGGTAAAAGCAGAGTGAATGAAAGTGGTGGTGTGGAGAGGGAGAAGCATCTCAAAAGGAAGGCAAAGGAACACCAGGTCATAAGTATTTTAATAGCCTGGAGAGCTGCAGCTGGACTTGAAAAGGACAGATACTGAGATGAGAGGAACTGGAGTTGAGAGGGCATGAAATTACTTCTTTAAAAAGAGAAGCCATTCAAGTAAATATAGACATGGTGCTTGGAGGTTAAGAAGATATGGTTTGGAAAAAGCAATACTAGAATTTCATGGAAATGTGTAGGTCCCAGAAGCTTCACCATAGTATCAAGGAATAGGAGAGTTGGCAGGTCATCCAAACAACAGTAATTTTCCTGATAATCCTAGGTACACACAAGTTTTCATGAAGAGTTTGTGAACCATCTCTCCTAACACAGCTAATAATGCTCAGGAGCCATTCCACATAACAGATGCTTTGTGCCAATCCATCCTCAGGTGCCATGTCCCCTTTACCAATGGTGCAGCAAATGACTGGCTGTGCAGTCTCAGCATAAATGCAGTCATTGGGCATTTGGTCACTCCCTTCAGAGGGAATGGGATTTCTCTTTCCTCATAAACAGAGACAGTACTAATCATTATTTTCTAAGGAAACATCTGAAGGTGATCTGAGGGTGCAAAGGGTTAAAAAATACTCTGGGTTTTGAGGAGGAAGAGAAATTCCTCTGCTGCTACTTAAAATGAAACTTTAACTGAACGTAAACTGAACTTGAAAGTCATTAACAAGGCCAACAAACTGTGACAATTTGGATTAAGTGGGCTTTAATAAAGCACAAGATTTTCAATATCTCTTTAGAACAGACACAGTGGAGTCATTCATTGTGGAGACCAAATCTGAACTGGTGCATGTAGGGAAATAGGAGGCCTGTTCAACTCAAACCAGCTATAGGAAGAGGAGAGCAGCTGAGCCCTGGCAAAAAGATCAGATTGTGGAGGGGGTTCTTTACATTATCTGTAGAGGCATAATGAATTCTTACACCAGTGAATTACAAAGGGTCCTTACCTACTAGCTAAACAGTTACAAGTGTCTAATGTAGAACAGAATTTCCTTTACCGTGCATATTGATTTTTCGTACCGCAAGGACCTAAAAAGCAAAGATCTGTTGAAGGCTACTGAAAACCAGCCTTGGTTTCTGTACATGACTAATTTTTTCCCTCTCCAACTGCTTGAAATTGATAGCTGTAGTGAGAAACCAGTGTCTCACTCTAATGAGAAAATGAGGATGGTACATGAACAGTTTGTTTAGAAAAAGTTGATCCCATGTCTGCATAGATATTAGAATAAGTCTGTGATTTGAAAAAATACAGTTTTGCTCTGTATGCTTTACCTGAGGCCACAAAGCAGTGTGTTTTGCAGAGCTTGTGACGGCATAAGCCCTACTTATCAGAACCACTGGTCAGCAGATTGTAACCCTCTGATCTCTGGGCCACATTTCTTTGGGGTACACTTCATTTGTTTATTTATAAATAGCCCCAGGCCAGTTCTGGCCCCTATTTCCTCCTTCAGTCTGAAAGCCACTGGTTTCTCCTGCCTCAGATAACTGTCCCCAGAGGAAAACAGACTGGAAGGGCATACAGCTCTAGGAGAGAAGACAACTTTGAGAGCTACACTCCTCAGAGGATCAGTTCTGCAAGACAGGACAAGCTGAATTACATTGCACTGTCAGCAGTCCACTTACCTTGGCAATATCATACATGACAGAGATTTTAAATTCCCAGTCCATGAACGTGCCATCAGGGTAGGATATTTTATCATTTAAAACATCCTGTCAAGAGAAGAAAGGTTTTTCAGGGAAAAAGCAGAAGATGAGATATGGGTGCACAAATTGCATGCCTTTCAACCAGCAACTTTGGTTTTTATAGAAAGTACATGCACTAGAACAGAAGTTGACTCAAAAATTAGGGAATATTAAATATATATTAAGTTCAGACAGAGCTAGAAAAGTGGGGACTACAGAAAAGAAAGGTTTCTGCAATTAAAATAGGTTGCAAAATCGGTTTTCAAAACAAGTTTTTAATAACACAAAATAGCTGAGAAACAAATGGTCAAGTTATGCAAGAGGAAGGGAGAGGATTTTCCATGTTTTGTGCTCACAGTCCATTTCCTACCAATTTACTCCTAGCCTAACAAGTTCAAAGTAAACTGTTGCTTTATCTTTGCCTGCCAGTCATTTACAGTTCTTTCAGCCATGATGACATCCAGTGATAAAGGTAAACTTCCATAAGTATGCCGGTTTACCAGAAAATAACTTAGAGAACAATCATTTTGCTGCCTTGCTGTGAGTGTGTTCCAGAGACCACTGCTACTGATGACAGTCTTTGTATGATCACAGAAGCAGAGACAATATATACCCTCAGAAGAGCTCATGATTATCACTTCATGATTAGAACTGAAATAATATTGGTAGTAATAAACCAGTAATAAAGTAGTAAGTCTTTCCATATTCTTGCCAGCATCAATTTACCATTTCTTTTTATAAACAAAAAATAAGGGTTATTTTCCCTTATAATGCAGAACTTGCCATTTTTCTCCCTTACTAATATTGAATATATTCTTTTTTTCTGCCCATGCATACTCTGTGGTACACAAGCACATCAGCAGAGACAACAGTTACAGATTGGAAAATGAAGAACAAGTTAAATCCTATATACTTCCAATAGGATATACAACACCAATACTGGCTGTTACTGTGGCCTGGGTCTGTACTTTTCCTTGGCTCCCCCTCACCTCGTCCTCTTGCTGCTGAGAACCATCAAAGTGACACAGCAGAAGCTGGGGAGGGATGGAGAGGGCCAAGCAAGGGGGAGGAAACTTAGAATCAGAAACCTGCCACCTCTTGCTCAGTCCATGGCTGCTGCATGAGGGTCAAAGACAGAGAGATGGGGATTTCTTTTCTTACTTTGAAATTTGATAATTTGGGGGTAGAAGGAGACCCTTAAAATTCTTTACCCGCAAAGAACCTCTTTCGCAGTATTCAATCACCCCAAAGATCATGGTGTCTATCTTCACAGTGCCATAGAACTTGGTCAGGTTGTAATAATCAATCTGTAGGAGCTGTAGCAGAGACATTTAATCTGTTTTTAAAAGCAATCATTTTTAGTACAGAAACATAGGACATGGATATTTGTATGACATGGCTTTTTATCTCAGGCCCTGATAAGATGTATGAGTTTCCCTTAAACCAGAGTGTGCTAAGGCACTGAGTGAAGTACTTGAAGACATTTGTCATTCCAGAATCTTCTGGATTAGGGAGATAAGAGTGGCTGCTGTTGGGTACTGCAAGTTAATTTTAGAGCCCAATATAGTATCTATTACTGCCTCTCTATCAAACCTCCCAGCTGACCAGAATAGCCATTATGAGTGACAGAATGATGTGAATCAGTCAGTAAATGAGCGAGTAATAAAAATTTAATGATGCTGCATGATATTATGGAGTTTGTCCATTTAAATAGACAACAGTAGTTTACTTTGAGGTATTTTTAGAGTTTATTGAATTCACAATATAGCAGTGTTGTGTAATAGGAAAACCATTCAAAAAAAGATGCAGTACTGCAGCCAAATTAATCTCCCATGCTGAGAGAGTCTGTGTGCAGAAGTCAGCAGAGAATAACTTATATTTAAAAAGCTGCACTTGGCATTCAATAATAAGATTTAACTACAACATTCCACTACTGATGAATTAGTATGATATGAGCCAAAAGAGTGCAGTGCCTTTTAGCATCAGCTATAAAAATTGATTAAGTAAGGCCATATGACAGCACATGAATTACTTCATTCATCCTCAGCTTGACTGGCACACGATTCAGACTCTGAAGTGGTGATGAGATCACATAACAAAGATAAAGTTCATCAAGCAATATCCTTTGAGGAATTCATTACCTGTCCACCTCACAAACATGCACAAGCATATGGCTATTGGAGTTGACAGTGGAAAGCAATGACTTCACTCATAGCCTCCATCCCACCCTGCTGTGTCCAGTTTCTATGTGCAACAGTTACCTTGTTCAGTTCTATTTTTTGCTTTTCTGAGAAATTTCCATCACTGTATTTGAGATCCTTTAGGATCACCACCTGAAGGAAAAATACCAGTGGGAGAAAAAAAGTCATATGTTTAGTACAACAGCAATTAGTCTTTCTCTTCCAAGAAATGTCCATACAAAGAAATACTTCAGAAACACCTGCCTACTGCTTCACTGTTGGAGTTTCAGTTAATCAGCTAATAATTACTGGAGCTATATTTTCTTCAAAGGATTTAGATCTATCAGTTGTGCAGATTTTAACTCAACAAGAATATTCCTCAATCAGGCAGATAGCTCTACTGAATGCAAAGAATTGCCATGTAAATGGCCTGTCCTCCATTAACTTATTCACCTCTTTAGTACCAGAATGTATCAGATTTCTGGTCCCTGTGTTTATGCTACTGTACTCCAGGGCTAGGGGTTCATGGAGTCTAATATTTAGCCTTCTGTCAGCAAACAAAATACATAGCAGAAGATCGGGAACAAAGGGCTTACTCCTTCCATAAGAACTAACCATTCTGCAAGGTCAGGGGAGGTGGAATGACCTCCTCCCAAAACGTGCCCTCCTAAAGGTGAGGAAGGGAGCATGGACACTGCAGTCAGGTTACCTTCTTGTCATACTTGCCCTGGCGAAGTCTCTGGGTGGTGTCACGTCTCTTATCTTCATCAATCTGAGAACAAAGAAGAATAATTAACTTGCAATTATCACCTACTCCTCACTTGACAGGTCCAGAGGGATTAGTAATGTCTGTGTGTGCCACACGGAGAAGCATAAACCTCTCTCTCTAGGGAGGGTCACTACATGCCACAGAAATTGTGGGACATCCATGCCACTCCCAGGCCCTCCACCTGCTGTTTTCATGCTCTTTGGCATTATAGAGGCATAACAATGCACAGGAAATCATTTATAACAGATACTGGAAGTCAATACCCCGCCCATTCCCCCATCATAAAATGAGCTTTACCGATAGGAACAGGTATATTCTATTAGGGAGCAATAGATGGGGAATGATTTCTATTTCTTCAATACAGCAAGTGTGGGTTAAAAAAAAAATCAAAAATTAACAGGTCCTCATCCTACCAGAGCCATAGGTTGCTGTAGTCAGAACATGTCAAAACCCCAGCATTGATTGTTCTTAGGAGACAGAATCCAAGATCCAGCTTTGGACACTGTGCTTCTCTTACCTTTAAACTAACATAACTTGTCTCACTGGTCTCTAGAGGCAAGATTTCCTCAGGTGGTATATGGGACCATTTCTTCCACCGGCGCTCATTATCTCTCCTGTACTTCCTGAAGAACAAGAGAAGCCTTCTGGGACATCCTCCCAGGGAACCGAAACCCACAACAGATTAGGACAGGGAAGCATCTAGCATCAGGATGACACAAGGATGGTGTGACAGGTTGATGAGACTTGAGCAGAAGCCTTGTGGCTCTCATCCAGTTTTCCAGTTTGAGGAAACTCCTTAATTCTCCTAGCTTTGGGAAAGCCTAAATGTTCATCCATTCTGTAGCAGAACAGAACAGATTTAGCAGAACAACTGCTAGGCAATTGCCAGAGTCTTGGGGGTGGTCAGAAGAATTTAAAGCATAAAGGACCATCTGGATTTTATACAGTTTTCTCCTCCATGTTATTAAATGTACTTGGAAGAGAGGTCCCACAAACAAATGTAAGCCAAAGGAAGTCCTGCCATCCACAGTGGTTAGTAAGAACTGCTGTGAATACAATGCCAGGAGAGGAGGTGCTGAGTGATCAAGTGCCTTTTTGTGGGTGTCCCTTGTATTCTGCACATTTTATAAAAATGAGGGAAGAGTCCTTGGAAATGGGAGAAAGAAACTGCTGTCTCCCCTGCAGAAATTCAGAGCAAGCAGTCTTAGAGAAAAGCTAGTGCTCATCAAAGAGAGCTAGTGCTCATCAAATTGTCTCCTTACTTGTGCAAGCCCTTCCTCAACTAAAAAAACTGCACAGGATTGACTGGAGAGTTTACAGGAGAATCCTAACACACTGATAACTGCTGGCAAATGCTCCAAATGGCAGAACCCATACTACTGACTAATAACACAAGTATTCCCTTGTTCACTACGTTTTTTTAGCATATATTTGCTTAAGAAAATGAAGACCAACAATTGCAATAAGAACTGTTTTTCTCTGTTCTACCTTGGAAGGTGTGTCTATGTGTCATTAGGATGCACTAGAGTTCAAACTGGTATCAGCTGGTTATTAAGAACATATCAAACTGAATTAAAACCTACTAGGTCTAATATTTAGTTACATGTTTTTCAGGATTTAGACTTTTTACTTTGCAGTCAGAACTTCACAGGTAGCTGTAGAATAGTTCAAGTGTGCTAGAAACATAGGAGATAAAGAACAAATAATGAGGCATTTTGTTGATTTTCGTAGGAATTTCTCTTCTTTACTTGTTAGGGGATAATCTTCAGTAGCAATTATATTTGAGAAGTTTACCATTGTTTTGACACTAAAAGTGCAAGTTTTATTCTAAAAAAGTCTCAGAAATTTCTTCTATATTTGATGCTTGGGAATATCACAAAGATATGTAGACAATAATCTAATCATCTAAACAGAATATTTAGATTTTATGCATCTGCAAATATGGAGAAGTATAGAATATTTTACAAGTCCCTGCTTTTGTTTATTAATTTTCATAGGCATTGCAAACTTTACTGTCTGTTTGTATGTCAGTGCTTAGATGTGACAATGATTAGCTCCTACGTATCTTGTGTACAACTGGATGTATAAGAGTTGTGTATCTTTATCTTTAATTTTTCCCTTGTTTTAGTTAGCAACTCAGATTGGTCTACTCAAAATAAGAGAGCCTGAATAGCATCTGTTTCTAATAAACTTTTCTTAAGATCTTATTTTCGTGTTTTTTCTGAAGTTCTCCACTATATAACAAAAATACAGATTGAAAAGGGAGGCACAGGTAAGAAGATTTTTTTAAAGATTAAAGAAAATCCTACACTTTGGAACTGTGGTGGGATTTCTTCCATCAAAAGGAGGCATCAATTATTTCTATTTCTGCCTTTTCCATAATGATAATGCTGCATGAAATTCCAAGCTGTTAGAAAAATTTTTATGCAGGGTATTGAAAGAGTTGAAGGAATGCATCCATGCAATGAAAACACCAAAACCTCAACGATGTCTCAAGAGAAACACCACCTTCTAGATTGAGATTTTATGTCACCAATACATTAAAGAAATATAAGTGAATCCCAAGAAAGCCAAAGATGGGTAGTAAAGTGGAAAAATTCTGAAGATTGGTATGAGACATATTTCTGTGTATGTATAGGAATCAGAGCTTTTTAGCAGATGCAAGAACACTGAGCCTTGCTGCATCTTCTCCCTTGATTATTAACCTGTCATAACAACACCATGGATGCAAGCACTACTTGGCATATACCAGAGTTCACACTCGGGACAACCACACAGGTCTGCAAGGTAAGCTAATGAAGGGCTCTTCAAGGAGGGATCAAAGGCTTTGTCCTAGTGGGAAAACTGTTCAAGGACAAACAAACAGAAAGCCAAAGGGGTTGGTACCTTAGAATCAGCAAAGAGATGATCAGAACCAGAATCACAATTCCCGTGAGTGTAAAGACAGCAATAGTCAAGATGTGTGGGCCTGCAGAAAAGAAAAAATGAAAGATAACTTCATGGAGGAGGCTGAAAAACAATATTGTATTTAAGAAATTACCCTCACACACATGGAAATCACAGTAGTTGACCAAGGATACTCTTTTGGTCACATCCAAATTGAGAGGCTTTGGTAAAGTCCAGCACTGCCTTGGAACGACACTTGCCTCTTTCAATGTGGGATGAAGCATGACGCAGATTAGTGCAGTCTTACATCCCCACCTGAGGAATGGGCAATCTGTGGGCACACCCAGGCAATGGTGCTACTGTGTGGACTGTACTCTTCAGTAGGAAATTAATATCCTGTAGAGGGAAATTAATCTGGTGGCAGCACAAAGCCAGTAAAGTATCCTTGGAAGCTGCTAGGAGCCAAATAGTTTGAAAATCATGTTGTTCAGGCATCTGAGGACTTAGACCCCAAACCTACAGAGCCCACAAGGGTTCTAATCCTGAGCAGGTACACAGGATGAACAAGGCTGGGAACTGAATAAGGTTTTAATGTTGATTGTCTTACTGTGGAAAAGCAAACTGAAGCCTCTCTCGTGTCTGTTCTTGGAGCTTGGGAAGGAAAGTTGGTGGCCACCAACTTCATTTGAAGAATAACAGGCCATTATCACAGAGCTTCAGCTGGTGGTCACATGACTAGAGTGAACCTGCTTTACTGAGCAAATGTCTCAGGCAAAAAAGGCAGAGGAGAATCCAGTTTTGCAGACTGCCATGTTGATCAAGGACAGTAAAAGAGCTGAATTATTCAGCCTTACTGAGGCTAATATACTTCCGTCTGTGCCCAGGAACAGAAATGAAGGGACACAGAAAAAAATATCAAAATTAGTAAAGAAATAAGAACCAAATGTACACACACTAGCTGCCTTCAGAATCAAGCAGCAGTTGAGGAAGGATTTTCAACATAGCAATTTTTGTGCCTGTATCTGACATAGGATTCCGTTTATGAACTCCTCTGGAATTTGGAGCCAGATTTCTGTTTTGATTTTTCTTGCTCTGGGTGTCACATCTCTCCACTTTCTTTCAGTATGTTCATCAGGGCCTCTTTCAGTACGTCTAAGGGCCTCAAGGTATTTTAGTATTAGTCTGATGCTCTCTGATGAAAATCATCAGTACTATCATTCTCCTCCACAAGTTAAGTCACCACTATAAAATGAGAGATAAATGAGAACGGGCAAAATAATTTTGCATAAAAATTGTCTGAAACTTCAGGTTTGTGAATTGTGGCATACAGCTTCAACAAACAGATTACTATTTTCCGTGGAAGTGCTGTGGGACCGTAATTTCCCTTTCCTGAGGTTCTGCTGCCACCTTCTGGCTCTTAGTTTTACAAGAGGCAGAGGGAGACAACTGGTCCTCTGGAACCAGAAACGTTTGTTTATTGAAGTATGATCTTATCTATGTTTAGAATGAGGGTTAAAACTTTCTGAATAAGGGGGAAATATGGATGAGCCCCCGTTTTTTTCACGGAATACTAGGAGGAAGGTAGGCAGCAGAACTGGGTCAGCTGTTCTCAGTTATGGCTTAGGAAGAAGCAAGGCTCTCTGGTTGCCACTGCTGGTCACCTGCCTGGAGGAAAAAAGATATTCCAGGATGGAAAGTTTTGACTGGCTTTATCAAGACACAGTGATTACTTAAATTTTGACCATTCTCCTTTTTGGGGGGGATATATTTATTTAGAATCACAATGAAGGAAGGTTATTTTTTTTTTTAAATGTGAAACAAAATAATCAAGTGCCTTTGGGTGGCAGTTTCACTTTAAGTTTAGTATGGCTTGGCCACAGTGTCAGGCTTCAGTTAAGCACTAGATGTTAAGCTACTGACATTTGCAGACATTGGCTTTCTGCAATTCTCTTTCCCCCTTGTGCAAGCAGCTTCAAGCAAGGACATACTGAAGAGAATATTTGAAGGATATTTAAGATCCACTGACAACACAGCATGTTATGGGGCCCAAGGGATGGATGAGAATGGGACTGGAGCAACATCAAGAAGACAGGAGCCAGAAAGCACAAAGCTCATGGAGCTGGTACAGGGAGACCTTGTGGCTGATGTGTGCAGTGCTGCTGTCTCTGAAAAAAAAAAAGCACTCATAGTCAAACCAAGGGAGACCAGAGATTTGACCAGAGATGAAAAATGAAAGCTCCACTGAAATCTCGCTGTTCTTCCCAGAACTAACTAGAGTCTTATCAAAGCTCCTGCCTCTCTTCTCCTGGTAACTCCCATGGGTCTCTGGCAACAAACCACTACTCCTGCCTCTCTTATAAGGGATAAAGCCTAATTTTAGGGCATCTGATTTACTTTACTGAGGAATAAAAATGTTTAAATTTTACCACCTTACTGTGAATGGACTCTTAGTTAGCAGAAGATGTTTCCAGATCTCTCCAGTTATGCTTTGCCTATTCCCTAATGGAGGCAAGCAATACAGCAAATTGATGGGACTACTTTAGCAGAGACTTTTAACAGCAGCATCTCTGGATTCTCACTGATGGAATGACTCAGGTGAACACTAACCCAATGTGCACTAACCCTTGCAATTATTGCCACTGCAATAATTTTTATTCTGCATATCATACCCTGAAGCATATGCCCTTCCATTGCCAATCACCATGTGGCAGCAGTCTTAAAGGGGGAAACAATCTCAGTCTGATCAGACTGCTAAGGCTGTGCTCTGCTATGCTGAATAACAAGGAGCTTCATCCATTCTATCCATGAGTCACCAAAAACTTAAAAGCAAAGAAGGTGGTGATTTCTGAGATTTTAGATTTAAAGTATGGGTGTAAACAGAGCTATAACCTAGTTTCCCCATGGTCTTTCTTCAAAGAGTCAGCTCTTCTCAGAGCCACCTGAATCTGCACAGTGCTGCATCCTCTCCCCAGCTCCCTGCAACAAGGATAAAGCAGCAAAAAGAAGCCACCATGATCCATCAGATACAGAAATGCAGAGTCAGATAACTCATCATAACCTTAATTCTGCTGCCTTTCCTGGACACTCTTTCAAGCAGTTCACACTACTACCATATTCTAGGGAAGACTATTCATTTGGGGGTGACTTCTGAAATACCTCATGATATTCCCCATAATCACTGGTACAGTATTTCAAGAGACTTAGTATCAGCACCAAAACAGAAATTAAGGTTTTGAACTGGACTGGGGACAGAGAACATGGTGGGGATGAGGCAGGAGAAGGAAAGACGCTGTTCTGCACCCAGCTCCTTGCATCACTGGCTGGGGGCAGTGTGAAAGTAGCATGCTGGATCACACAGCAGATGGATCTCAGGACTGTGCGACTTGTCTTCAAAGAGGTAGGTGGTAGGTTTAATAGGTGTCTCACCAGTGCCTGGAGTATCACTGGGCAGCTTGTGGTTCTTCCAAATAAAATCCGGACTGTTAGTTGCCGCGCACGTGCCATTGCTTTGAGTGTTGAAATACAGGAGAGGTTTGAACTACGGATGGGAGGAGGGAAGAAATGCAGTCAGCAGCTGTGTTCTCCCTCTTTTGTCCCTTGTTCCAGACTACCCTTAATAAATGTATTGCCCAAACTCAAATTAATTTTCCTGCTATAGTGGTGTATTTCTCAGTGTAGCCATATGCTTGGCTGCAATATTCTTTCTCATTCCTCCCCTCTCTCTGAAAATAAATTTACCAATCCCACAAAATACCAGCTGTACTTCACTTACTAAATCACCAGATTACATCAATCCTGTCAGTCTCCAGTACACCTCACATGACCCCTTTCTGGCATGCACAGAACGCCTTGGCACTCCACCACACCTGCTGCAGTTATTTTCATCATTCTTATGCAACAGTACAGGGCATTCTGTTTCTCCTTTCATATATAAGGTTGAACAGTTGCACCCTGCACATACGTACATAATTTGCAGTCTGTGATGTGTACAGCACGGTCAGATTGGTATCAATGTCTCCAAATTCATCCAGAATCACAGGACCTACTACACCTGCAGACACAAGGAATTTGTTAGAGGACTTGCATTTTCAGAAACACAAGTATGGGGCAGGAGGGATGGGATAAATAAAAGGATTTCTGATACTTAGGGTACTTTTCTTCTTCAGGTATGTGCTAGATACGTATCAGCTCAGTGTGGTGCTTTTAACTTTTCTTTTAATACCACACTACACTTTCTCTACAAAATCCAATAAAAAGTGTTGAACTGACAGCACTGAAGAGGAAAGTCTCCCTCTAGCTACAACAAAATATATTTGTCAGATTTCTTCAGCATACCAAGAATGTCAGAGTCACCTCCCTTGAAGAGACCATTTTGGAAGCGAGAAGCAAAATAGTCTGTTTCCACTTGCAGTTTGAATCTATCAGTAGTAAAAGAAATACAAGGATACTTTCATTCCCTTTATTCTTTTGAAAGCCTAATAATGTTTTTACCGTATTCTTTTTGCCTTTAGCCTCCTCTCTCTGTACATCAGCAAATGTGCACATTGAGAAATTGCCTGTGTAGCACATTACAAGGATTTTAAGGTGGAACTTCCCAAATCCCTCAGCACAGCTTGACTCAGCTTGACTGCATAAGTCAGTTGCCTCAACATGAGCACAAACTTAGCCAATTTTCACTACTCCTGAAAGTCTCACTTTTGTTTTACCCTTTTTTTATAAGAGGATTTTTAAATCAGCTTCAGATTGTCCTTTCGCTGCTCTTGATGATGACTTGTTTTATTTCTCCTAAGTTCAGTATCAGCATTATTTTAGTTCTGCCACTACTTTCTCCCTTTTCACCTCAAAAACTGATGCTAACTTTTTCAAGGTCTACCTTCTTAATATCAAAATAATTATTGTATGAAATCCCTACTGTACCAGACTCCATCACAGAAAAAAATGAAGGTTGTTCAAAACCTATCACTTTCAGAATTTTTTTTTAACTAAACCTATAAATTATGATGAGCATTATAGTGCTGTATTTTGGATGAGTAAAAACGTTTGTGCAACTTAACTTTTCAACTTAAACAGAAGAGATAAGTTTACTGACATTCAGAAAGGGATGCTGTCTCCAGAAGGAATTAGTAAACTATATTTTGCTAGGTATTAGATACTATGGTTAAAGCAAAGATAAGCCTGCAACCTTTCCTATCTTAGAAAAATCAGGGAAACTTCTACACACATATTTGCTGAATGTAGGTGGGGCATAAACACAAAACTTTGAGTCATCGCTTTGGTACAGATCTCTGATATGAAGCAACAACTGGGACTATACTCCCAGAGAGATAACATTTTCAGTTCTTTGCGTAAGTTTTGCCTCTGTCTTTTCCTAATGATTGAATTCTGTGATTTTAAGCCCATGGCCTACAAAACAAAAGCCCACCAGTGCTAGACAACCTGTGAGAGGAACAAGAAAGTTGACTAAGAGGAGCCAACCCACTGTCAGCTGGCCTACACCCACACTGCAGGCACCCAGGCCTACATGGCTTTGTAAACTGGAAAAGGTTGAGACTACTTCATTAAAGCTCAGCCAAGTGACTTCAGAGTCATTTTGAACATCAAATACTGAAAACAGCATCCTTGTAAAAATTATATAAAAAGAAAAAAGTCTGGAATAAAACTCATTGAAAGGCTTGGACTTCTTTTAGGGTAGAAGTGACTTGTCCTAAGAGTGTTTAAAATGAAATTTCTTTCCCCTCATCAATTTAGTGAACCCTGCAAAGGACAGTACTGTTTTTTACCTTCAAAAGTGGTATTTCGGAATTCACGGATTAAATTGAAAGGTGACATTGGGCTCTGTGAGATGACAAATTTCTTGACACTATGTCCAAACAGCAACACTGCATTGAAATAGCCAGCAAGAAAATCATCTTCCATCTAGACCAAAAGAAAATAAAAATGACTGTTTGAGAGTTCTTGCTTCTGCCATAAGGCTATAATAACCTTGATTGGCTCCATTTGGTAGAAACTCCAGCAGAGAAGACCAGAATCTGCTGAACACTGCGTGAGTAGATGCCAATGCCATGTGAGCGTTTTCATTTCAAAAAAGAAAGGCAAACAAAATATATTTTTGATGTATGAAGACAGGAAGGTGCTGAAAACTTATAAGAGGCCAGTTAGGTAAAGGTCTGGCATGCTGATCCTGGTGCAAAGGATTCAAGAAATCCTACACTGCAAGTTCTTGGCATTTCTGCTTTGCTAAGTGCGTTCCAAAGACCCTGGCTTTGAATATGAGTTTCTGTGCAGATAATTCAGTGTGGTGCCAGCAAGTTTGGGCTTCCCAGTGGCCACAGCTCAGGGGCAAGGAGCTATGCCAGAATTTCCAGCAGCCTGCCATAGAGCTGGCACCCAAAAAAGAATTGAGGCCAGGCTGGGGGATCTAGAAGCCCTGTAAATCCAGCCAGAACCTTCAGGCTGCCTGCTGGAGAGCTGGAGCTCAAAGCCACAAATCCTGGGATGGAAAAACTATACAAGAAGAACCTGGTTCCTTTCCTGGGCAGATGGCGGGAGTATTAGTTTCACTAAACAAATACAGCATTTTCACAGGTTCTGCTTTTCTGGAAATTAAAAAAAAAAACCCTTATTTCCCATGGAAAAAAAAAGTTTCCTGTTTTTGAAGCTTATCTGGAAAGCCACTGGAAAGAAACTACAATGGTTGTCATCTCTTAGACATATCTGCGCAAATTAGTCAACAATTATTAGTTCTGAACTTTCTATGCTCACATCTCAATTACATGTACAGATCTTTCTTGAGTGATGCCTTGCAGCTACATGTAAGAGTGTCAGTCACTCAGATGTGGAGTGGTAAAAGCATGTGCCTGTAAGTCTCCCTCATGCCCCATGAATATGACACTTGCAGAACAAATAAGAAGTTTGAGTTGAACTTCACAAAGCAGGAACATGACATCCTGCAGATTTGCCTTATGATACTATATTTTGACATCATTACATCAGGACAAAATACCATCCTACAATAATATAAAGGAATATCACCTTAGAAGCATGACAGGGCATGATTACAGCTGCATTTTTAGTTTTCATTTCCTCATACATGAACAGGAATGAACTAAATGCAATAATCAGATATAAAATAGTGTTCTTACCAGGATGTCCTCCTCCATCTCTACATAGTCTCTAATTACAGTATTGTAGCTGTAATTAGCTGGTGGCAGAGTCAGGACAAGTACGTTGTGCATGTAATCAGCTGAGATGTTCTTCTTGAAGTACATGTTACTGCAAAGCAAAGCACAAGAACCCTATGAACACTGAACAACAGGCTCAGTAGTATCCATGCTAATCAGTCACTTGTTCCCAACAGCTCTGTTATTTAACAGGTTAAAACAGTAGTTCTAAAAATAAATTTTCATAATGCACACAACTCTTTATATCATTCATTCGCTGATGCTAGCTTTTGTGCCTAAATATATTAAAAGGTAATATCAAGGCGATCTGCCAATCTGACACTCAAAGGTTGTTGAGAACAATGGTTATTATTGCAACTCTTTGTTTTCTACCCTGTTTACTTCCTCTTTTGTTTTCAAGTGGAGTTTATATTTATTAAAACTCAGTTCCTCTTTGGAATCCACAATACCGCAATCATAGTTTCTTCATGTTACTGTGCCTGTCTCTGAGCTCTTCTGCACTCTTCTTGCTTGTTCTTCTAATTTTGATATTTCCTGCTAGAATTGAGCACAGCAGGAGTTGCACTAAAAGCATTTAACAGGAGGGAATGAAACAATCACAGAGGTGCAGAGAGCAGATTATTGATTCATTTGTTAAATTCAGTGAGATAGGAAAATCAGAGGAAACTGTCAACTTGAAAACTCTGCTAAAACAAGCAGAAGATGTTGTAGCTTTCAGGTATCCTTGGTTCCATCACCCTGACAGGCCATCTGGAAATGCTTCACAAATTGGCCACCACCAGATACACATGTTAAAGAAGAATTTATGAATAGATATTAGTGTCAACTGGCAGCATCTGTCATTGCTATGGCTAGATTAAGAGAAAGAAAATAATTGTGTGAGCCTTCTCCCATTATTCATGTTTGATCATCCTTTTATTTTGTCAGTCAGTACTGATTGGCCATCTGATTGGATTCTTACACCAGAGCCCTGTACCTGCCTTTCCCTGAACCTTCTGATTTTTACAACACACTTTTCACCCTAAAGAACTTCAAAACGTTTCTCATCCAAGCTTGGGCTGAACTAGCCAGTTGAAAAGAAAACCTCATTAATCTCCACCAGATTGGATAATCCTCCAGCATCCCACCTCTCTTGAGGGAGACTTAAAGACTATGTTTGTGTTCCTGCTTGCCAGACAACTCAGAGTTGAAGAAAATTTAAATCTATCACTTTTTCAGAGGCACTTCACTCCTGGAGAAGCATGGGACTTTGCCTCTTCTGCCTCCTACAGCTTCAGTTTTCATCTAATATATCTGTCTGTATTTTGTTGGGGTTTTTTTAAGAAGAATAGTGTGATTTGAGATACTCAGCAAAATAAGGGGTCTGTAGAAAGCTTAAGAAGAGCAGCATATAAAAAAGCCTGAGGCAGCTGGCTTCTGATATAGAAGGATGCATATCACAGCAAAAAATCCCCTAATCACCCTCACCTATTGTAATGCAACATCTATACCTACAACACCAGTGGTAAAGCACTCACATACACTGTTCCCATTATGCATTTGCAAAGAAAAAGAGTTGAGGTCAGCTGCCTCAGGAAAAGCAAATGGGAATTTCTAATGCCTGGATAAAATTGTGGAATGCAAAAGCTCTTAAAGGCACTTCTGAAAAATAGATATGGTGAAACTGAAAGCGTACAGGATAGAGAAGGTCCTGTTAAAACCTGAACAGGGTCCACTTAGGAACCAAAGGTTAAATCTCTGAAATCATTAACCCAGAGTTTCTCAGAACTGACCTGTTATGGTCACCTTTAGACACAAGAGCTGGGAAGTCCCACTGGCCCTAGAATTTCATGGAATCTTTTTGCTACACCAACAGTGAAGTAACATCAAGGCATGGGCACATATTTGCCTTGCAATCATCCGTCCATCCATCCATCCATCCATCCATCCATCCATCCATCTCACCAGACTGCCCCAGGCACTTAACTTTCTCCCAGACTGTGACTCACTATGGCAACTGAGATTATACCCAAAAAAACCACTTGGTTTAGGTATCTACTGTGTAATCTCTGCTGTGTCACTTAGGTTTAGGGCCAGTGATCAGTTCTCAGTCCTCGTATATAGCCAAGGCTTTTGAGGATACCATTGGTAAAGCCAATTTATGTCAGACATCTTCTATAAAGAATTTGTAATTAGCAATGTTAAGAGAAAATTAAACAATAGAAAACCAAGGTTGTATGCGCTAAGAAGCTACTCTGAGAAGTTATGTTTCTGTGGTTATAAAGATGTTGAGGAGATGGTTATAAAGTGCAAGAGTTATAAACTGGGAGAACAGTTATATCACATAAATAATTTAAAAACTGAATAAATGGAGTCTAGAAAAATATACTGTAAGTCCTATTTGCATAATTGTCTGGTTGAGCAGAGTGTATGAAAAATGTACCATATCTCAAATGGACTATATCTCATGTCCATTCTGACTTTGGACTCTGTGCTTCTTTCATGGTTTCCTGCAATGAGGAGCCCCAGGAAGGCATTAAACCTACCTGCTCTGTCACTGCCTTAGAAAAATATTATATGAACCAAAAGGGATTTTGTAGAGGATAAGCCATGAATTAAACACTACGCACATTATATAAATGGCAAGACGTGAGGAAAGATGGCAATAGAAAACATTTTGTGAAAGAGCATTTCTTCAACAAACCAGTTCCACTCAGACTATTCCCATTACCTATATCCATCAGCAAATTGCAGAGAAAAGAAGAAAAACAAAGGTGATACTTTACTTGAAGAGATCTATCAAGATGATAACGATGTCATTATCCACCTTCTCTGTCCCTAGGTCTGAGCTGACATTCTCTGGAGAGCCACACATGATGATCACTACAGAATGGGCAAAAATGGAGAGAGATTGGTGAGATTTTCAGACAAGAAGAGGATGTTTGCCTGCTCCCCCATGTTTGAGTAGCAGGCAGTAGAGCAACTCTGGGCTAAGGCACATTATCTGTCATGTACTGGGGCCCAGGCACAGAGCTCCAGCCTCTCTGCAGTAAAACCACAATATCTGAGGGGAAGTGGTAAAAGGTGCTTCAACACCTGCCCCATTTTCTGTCTGATTGCACCAGAGCACTACCATTATCCCACTCAAATAAGCATTAGGAGTTGTGGTGCCATAACAGCTACTCAATATGAACATTTCTAGGTTAAATGGCCTTCAAGTAATGATTCCATTAGCTTGATTACTCTCACAGTCACTTGGCCTGCTGATGCCAGGTGCTTAGTCTTAGGAGAAGATGAGGTATTTATTCATTCATTTTTCTAGTTCAGATTAGTCATTTCCAGAAGTGCCCCTCGATATCAAAATGAGGTCCATAAATGTACCACGGCTGCAAACACATGAGTGATAGAGAGCTTGCAGTATCTATATTCTTGTAATATTTAAAGCCCTTCTTAGAGAAATTGTGATACTTGGATTTCTGAATCTCTCACAAAAAAGAGCTTGTGCTTAGATGGGAGAATTTACCCCAAAAGCTCTCTGGAACCAGGATATTCCCCTATATTTTATGAGGATGAAGAGAGGAATCTAGGAACTTTGTGCCATTTTATCTTTACATCCAAGTAAAATGGTATATCTTTGTTTCCATCATTTCTGGTGAAAGGCTTCCCCTATAACCTAACTAAGGGGTGGGTTTGAGTTCCTTGGAAAAGCAACTCACTTGCTGGGACAGTGCAGCCTCAACCCCTCCTTACCATTGCTCTTCCGGTTTGGATTTTTCACAGTTTTTCTAAGCAGCTCTGGAGTTCTCAAAATATCCTTGAACTTGAGTTTTTCAGAGAACTCTGTGATTCCAGCATCTAAAGCATTCATGTACCTGGCACAAAGGAGCAAGGATATTGTTAGGAAATTGCCAACTCCTCACATTTTCCTAAGATGTGCAAGACAGGCTGTTCAGAGCACACAAGAGTGTTTATAAGCTGGTATGAAACCTTTTCTGCAGCAATAAAAGTGAAAGAACCAATACATGGCATGAAAGATGCAGAAATGCTTGGAAAGTCTACCAGAGGTGTTTGAGCATGGTTATAGAAAGGGTGAATTTGGAAATTGCAATAATCTAATAAGACATTAGCAATTAAGAAAAAATAAATCAAGGATATGAGGAAACTGCAGGAAGTGAGATTAACAGGGAGGCAGAGCCAGGACACTCTACTATTTAACACATCAGTGGTAATCTAAGAAGGCATATGTGAAAGTCCAAAGGACTAAACAGGAGCTACAGAAAGAACTGAGATAAAAATCACACATGTACCCTGACTGTGAGAGAAGCAAAGGAAGAAAAGCAGCAAGAAGAAACCTATGCAGAATCACTTAAAATTTGAAGGAAAAAATGAGCTCAGCATAAAAAGCAAGCAAGTAAAATTTGGTAAAAGATTAAGGAAAAACAGTCAGCTCCTCAATTTTACTCTTGCTTCAATATTTTTTTTCTGAGAAGAGATATTCTCTCTGAAATAAAGTTAATGCAGAGGAGAAACCAAAAGAACTCTGTTTATTTTTAAACTACATAACCTTTGATCTACCAGCACGGAGAGCTCAGTCCTATGAGCTACTAAATACCTTTATCTTCCTTTTTTTCTCTAGGAACAGAATCATTAACTGCTAATTTACAGAAACATATGCATAGTTGAAACATAACCTGATTTTGTTATCACTGTGGGTATTCATTTATTTTTGTATGTATATGGGAAAAAACAATTAGCTCACACAGCAATACTTGTGCTTTAGAGAAAATGGATCTTTTTAAATTAGACTTCAAAAACCTTCACGTTGACAGTTTCTATTAAGGCAGGATGAGACACATGGTTACAACTAAATTAGGATGAAAAGTGGGCAGATACAAAATTAATTTTTTTGTTGTTAATTCAGCAATAAAGGGACTCGAACAATTCTGAAGTCATAAAGAAGGTCCTGGCCAGAAGCATTTAAAAAAGTGAAATAAGAAAAGCTTGGAAAGGTCAGAAATAGCTTCCATGCAATTATTTCACTGAAAGGTATGAAACCTGCAGAATTAAAGGGATTTAGCTAAAGCGTGTGTAGTGCATTGGCAATTACAGCTGCAAATGTGGAGGAGTAGGGCCTGTAGTAAGAGGTGAACAAAGTGCACTGATATTTCAAAGCATCAAAGAGAGGTAATCATAGCAATTATATCATGTGATCAAGTTGCTATCTATACTAAGAAAGAAGAAGGAAAAAATAAAAGTCCATAAATACCTACAAATGAGGTAAATGGAGATCAGGTTTTAGGTTTCCTAATTCAGAAAAAAAACTCTTTAATTCTGTATCCAAAATAATACATAAGTGTATGCTTCTATCAATCTGAAGCAAATATAGTGATAAATTTTGCTTAGAATTCTGCAAGTCTCTCAGGTTATAAATTAGAAATACATATAATAGTTATTTCCATGAACTCTTTGCTACTTCTCAGCTACATTTATAAAATTTATAAAAAGGAGAAATTAAATTTTGTTTAATAAATCAGCTTTTAATATCCCAAAATTGGAAAAAAAATCAAAGTAGCGTAGACACACTCACATGAGCCGAAAGTTAAATAACACTCAATAATAGAAAAGTATTTATAAGTACTGGTATATTAAAGAGTCTATTTGTCTAAAAGCAGCCTTTGTTTTCAGGCAAGGAGAAAACCCAGCATTTCTGAGAACCAAGCACAACCTGATGTTTCAGGTCACAAAATGAAAGCTGTCTCCTTTGCTCCAAACTGGTGAGAATATAGCTTAAACTCTGCATCACTGGGGTAATTTTGCTTGAAGAAATGTAAAGCTTGAATTTTGGAAATAGCACCTACATATTGAGGACATTAATGTGGAGAAATATTTTAGAAGCTTAGTAAGACCCCTGACCTAAAAAGGCATCTATGGGGAGCCTGTGGAGGAGCCTCTCATATCACAATATTTATACTAAGGAGGCTGTAAACAAGTATTTTCATCACAACATAACATGTGGGTTATGTTGTCCAAAGGAAAAGCAAAGGCTTGCAAATATTTAAAACAGACTGAGAGAAACATTCAGGTAAGTGCTATAGCTAAAAGCTACAATCCATCTTTTCCTTCTCTCGTTCCTTGGTAGTAGTAAGGCACCTCTCAGAGTGTAGGACTGAGAGAACACTTTGCAGAAACCATGTCTGAAGGTGGAGACAGCATTTATCAACAGCTGGGTCAGAGGTGGATCCAGATCTTACCAGAGGCATGCCTCTGAGGTTTCAGTTCTCTTGTAAATGTAGACAGATTCCCAGGTTGTGGTTTTGAATGGCAGCTCAGAATGTCTCCAAAAATGGAAGAAGAATTGGTTCAGTTTCCTGGCTGGGGTCAGAAGGCGGGTTAGGTTATCTTTGTAGTCACAGGACAGTCCAAAACTCCCTACAGAGATCATAGGCAGGCTCAGTATTGTTTCAAGTCTGAAGAAAGAGATAAGAGGACAAGTCTGAACAGATTGCTGTTGCACCAAGGCAGCTACTGATTTCCCTCCTCACCTCCCTCTCCTTTTGTGCCCTGAGTTAGTTTAACACAGTGAATTTGAACCAGAATCAGAAGGTTCCTCAAGGTCACAAGCAGATTTCAAGCCTGTACTGGTACCAAAAAGCCCTGTTGAACTGCTCTAGGCATCTTCTTGCACTGTTCCCAGTCACCCCTATCCTTTTGGGTACCACACACCATTTCAGCCCCAAGGGTTATGACAGGAGTCCAAAGGCTCAAGACAAGCTTCTGCTACCTGGATGTCATTCCCATGGGATGGATTTAATCTCCCTATCGGGACAGTGCTGCAGGGTGACAGCTTTTTGCTATCAAAAAAGCTTTACTTCTACAATTCAAAAGAAAAATCTTTTTGTTTCACAAAGGTGTATTTTAGGAGCTGTGCAACAGCAGCAGTCAGGGAGAAAAAATTAAGGCAACCCTCTGCTGACAAGGAATTTGTGAAACAAAAATCATTTTATATACAGAGACAGTAAGCTTTTAAGGGCCAAAGTATATTTCTGGATGCTGCGATGTTACCAGACTAAACTCAAAATGCTTTTGTTCTTGTATGCTGTTTTCTTATAACAGGGAATTTTGCCTGCAAAAACCATGGCTGTAAGTGTTGTTGGCATTATTGTGACAAAATTTTATTTTCCAGGTAAAGTTCACTTACTCAACTACAGGGGTTTTACTTATTGCAATAGAAACAGACATAGATGATGTAATATATAATGACAGGGAGAGTATTTCACTAATTAAACAGGCTTTTTATTTTTTCCTGACAGACTAAGAATAGAAGAGAATAGATTATTTTGGTTAAAAGGGACCTACAAAAATCATACAGTCCTGATTATTTCAGTACTGACCAAAAGCTACAGCACGTTATTCATAGAAACGTAGAATGGTTTGGGTTGGAAGAGTCCTTAAAGATCATCTAGTTCCAAACACCCTGCCACGGACAGGGACACCTTCCACTAGAGAACTTACTAACTGCATTGTCCAAATGCATTTTAAACTTGACAAACTTAAGGTACGATCCACCTCTCTAGGAAGGCTGTTCCAGTGTTCAGCCATGCTCCTGCTGAAAACACTCTTCCTAATGTCCAACCTATACACACAGCTTTGAATCATTCCCACTTGTCCTGTTGCTGAATCCTAGGAAGAAGACATGAGCACCTCCCTCTATACTTGCCCTTCTCAGGAAGCTGTAGAAAGCAACAAGGTCTCCCCACAGCCTCCTTTTCTCCAAACCAGAAAAACCCAGTGCCCTCAGCTCTTCCAAGAATATGCTTTCCAGCCCTTTTACCAGTTTTGTAAGCACTCAAAGACCTTCACATCTTTCTGAAATTTCATGGGGCCCAGAACTACACAAAATACTCAAGGTGAGGCCACACCACTGCTGAGTACACCTCTCCTGACCAGCTGGTGATGCTGTGTCTGATGCACCCCAGGGTAGGGTTTGCCCTCTGTGCTGCCCAGGCATTCTGCTGACTCTGGGGGTGCCAACCAGCATTCCGAGATCCCTTTCTGCAGGGCTGCTCTCCAGTTGCTCCTCAATCAATCAATCATTCAACTTACTGTCAGGAGTTAGCAATTTCCCTACTAAAGTTGGACTTTGGAAGGGTTTTTTCCCCACCTACCAAACAGAGTGGCTATGCATAAAAGTCTTACTGCCTTGACTGTAGACCTCGAGGTGTCTGATGTACTCTAAACCAATGTCTCTGCAGGTTTGTTGCTCACAAAACAACTTTGTTCAGCAGCTGACATCTTTAACATCACAATATAAGGGGGAAGAATTGGTACTTACGAGATCATTTGGAAGGTGGCATAAGTGCAAGCGGGTCCTATGACAGCACAGCCAAGGTTGCCAGATTCCTGCAAGGAATCAAAAAGGGTCATTTGGGATAAAGCAGAGGACTGGCAGAGAGAGAAGGATGGGAGAATGAAGAAATTTGTAGGATATGAGGAGTCACAGAATTTACCTAGCAAAAGCAAGAGAAGAGAGGAGCTACAAAAAGTTTAAAAGAACAAACAAGAAGGGGAGGAGGAAAAAATCACAGACAGCCAAAAAAAGATAGAGTACAACATTTGTTAAGACATAGACAGCATGTAAGGATTAAAATATTGTTATAGCTGCACCTTTGAGATTAAACACCCCAGAAGAGTTTGCATTTGCTGAAGACAGGGTGGTTGGTATTACAAGGTCCTGTGTACCAGAAAAATTATTACATAAGTGTATATGAAACTATTATTTTAAAAAATCCTTCCATGACCATCAAATGAAGCCTGACCTGTATCTTTGTGTGTCACGAGGGACAATTTCTTAGCAAGGACTAGAGCATAGTCATAGATTAGTAGACTTAAAAATTCTCATTGGACTGACCAAGTTTCACTCAGAGGTGTGAAAATCTTCAGAAACTTGGCTTCTTGTAATGCACTGATTTTAACTGAAGCTTTTCCTCATATTAAAGTATTCACATAGTTTCTCTCACGTGACTTCTGTGATTTCTAGTGAGAAGCAAGCACTTCATCTTTGCCCTTTGGGCATAGTTCCATAACCACTTCATTGGTAACAGTGCCAGCCTAAGGATTTCTCTGCCCACGTCCCCATCCTCACCACAGCTCTCTCTTTTGTGTATTGTGTAAACTGATGGTGAACCAAATCAGGATCTGATCCAGTTAGAAATTGACCTTTTTGCTCTGCTCAGGCCGTTTCGAGAGTTTGCATTGCTGGTTTGGTTTTTTTAATTAATTGTTATTTGGGGGTTTTTTTAATGGATTGCTTTGGCTGTCTGACCACAACAAAGAATTGTGCAGATATAAAAAGGAGGTAACTTAAGCATAGGAAAAGGAGTCAAAAGCTGAAGGCAGTCTCTTGGAAGCATTCATAGAACCTCTCTTCAGTATTTGCCTACTTCTTTTCACAAAACATACAGGAACATCTCTTTAAAAACTTCACTTCCCTATCAAATTTCTTTGGAACTGAATAGCAGGATCAAAGGTTAAGAAGGAAAGACAGAGACACACATGCACACCAAGGCAGAAGGAAAGAAGTCTGTTACTCACATAAATGGTTCTGAGGAGCTCCACACCTTCACAGGTGCTAGTACGGCAGGCTTGGGAGACATAGAATGATGAATTAAAGAGGTGGAAGGTGGCATTCACTGTAACATCTTCTCCTGCAACACAAACAGAAAAGCAAACAGCATCATGAATTGCAGGTAACCACTAATACACTATTATCCCTCTCCTTCTGACACAGGTCTGAGCAGCCTTATACTCTGAGATCTCCCTGCTTCTGCAACGTCTACCTACAACCCAGCCCCCACTACTATGGATATGACTGTGAAGTCCATTCCAAGGTGGACTGCTGACTTCTGTTTAGTAAAAAGTACTTTTAGTGTTGACCATTACTAGACAAATTTTTTAAGGCTCTGTAAGAAGTAACTGAGACACCACTTTCCAATAAAATTGGACAAAATCTTTTAATCTAGAGGGCAGGTAGGGAATAGATAATATTTCTTTTATTATTTCCTTGGAATCTCTTTTTCCTACAATATTCTAGAGAGTGACAGTAGATTGGTGATGTTGAAAGGAGAAGTAAGATATCAAAATAAATAAAAGCTATATGACTCTAAATGAAGGAAAATATGGACTGCGGATTTTTCACACTTCAGATCGTGATGTGATCAACAGATAGAGTCAAGAGGAAAATTATTTTCAGAAAGTAGAGGCTAATCCAGTCAGGAGAGGAAGCAAGGGCAACCCAATTACTGCACGAGATGGATCACTGGTCTTGTCTGATCTTGTTCAATAATTTCCACATTACCAAACCCAGCTGAACATCTCCAGAGAAGCACACAGGAAGAGTCTGCCCAAACACCATGAAAATATATATGGTTCTGCCCACTTGTAGAGCACTTCAATTTATACAAAGAGAGGTCATTATTTCCATAAGTCCTACATAAGATGGGCAAGCAAGGAATGCACCTTACTAAAGGTCAGATGAGTAGGAAACTATGACACAAAGTGTGACAAGAAATCACAGGAAGAGAGGGATAACCAACATCCATTGACTTACCTGTCATCTGGAATTCCTTTTGTACCCTTTCCATTGCTTGTTCCACAGTTAGCCTCACACTATCAGTACTTGATGGGAAATCCGTGTAATTCATGAGCATCACATTGATCGCATAATAGCTGTTGTTACATCGATCTGAACCCACTTTCTTCAGCAGCTGCAGTGAGGAAAACAAAGGCCAAATGGCCAGCACCAATACCAGTTCCTTCATCGTTGCTCAGTTTAGACCCATTGTGTGTGCTCTCCCACTTCTTTCTGTCTTCTAACTCTCTTTCAGATACTCTACATTGATTTTGTTCCTGGATAGAAAGAAAGAAAGAAAAAAAGAGATTTCCACTCCGTAGAGTCAAAGGCTGTGCGATTCTCTCTCCTGCACTTCCCTATCCCCTTCTTTGCCTTCACCTCTGCCCGTCCCTCCAGTGTACTAGGTGGCACTTCAAGGTGAAAACTAGCAGCAACAAAACTCAGGAAAAGAGAGAGGCTAAAGGTTGCTGAGAATGTTTGCTCATGGAAAGGCTGAGGCTATAAACTGAAACATTACCAGAAACCTTGCATGATAAGTGCACTAACTCTTCATCACATGCATAAGCTGAGAGAAGAAAGAGGAGGGGACAAATGAACCATAAAGACAACTCTCCAAAATGGAAATAAAATATAAGGTCTGTTAAAGCCTAGAGGAAAACAGATGGTTACTTCATGTTTGCATTGCCCTACATCTCTTGATTACATTGCCACACCATCTCTGCTGATTGAGCTCATAAACTGAGGGTGTATTTTCTTCTGAGATAAGTTACCAATTTCATTCCTTTAGCTTATAACAGTGAAGTACTTTTTGTGTTGGCAAAAATGTCTCACTTGCAGACCTTCAGACCAAAGCCTTTCTTTCTTCTTACAGACTCGGTACAAGGTTTGTCCACTCATGCTCGCTCAGCACTGTGCACCAAAGTGCCCTGGGTCTGCCCCTGCTCTCATCACCCTTTCCCACCCCCTCAAATGGGGGCCCCAGATATTCATACTTTATGTGATGAGCCTCTCGCATCAGGTAAGGATTAGCAAAGCTGAAAGACTCTCAGATCTGCAGGACCAAAGCTAAATTTTAAATGCCATCACTAAAAAAAAACCCACAAAACAATAACAAACAACAAACAAACGCCACCAACCCACAAGCCTTATGGAAAATTCTAGGCATTCTAGGCACAAAGGAGACAAATTTAAATAAAGTATAAAGTGTGCTTTTGCTGAATATGGGGTGTTTATGCACTCATACAAGAGGTTCTTTTTTTCTACTGAAACCTACACTGAGGCTCTCAGATAATAAATCAGTTAAGTTTTACTATCTTCCTGAAATACTTTAAGACAAATAATGAAAATAATCAGAAACAATATAAGTAACAGGGCTTGTGGTATAAAACAATACTGCAATTTCATGGCTTCTTTTGAAGCCTATATTTAGAAGGTATTGAATACACTTCAGATATATTTGCACAGACCTTTTTAAGTGATTCTGTTTTAATACCAAATTACTATTGCTTGACTCTAATACCCAGAGAAGACCATGACCCAGCATTTAAAAGTAGCATATAAACATCTCTGCATATTTAATCTAGCATTTGTAATTAATAATACAGTAATTCTAAATTAACAGTCTGTCATGTAAACATGTGGACTAGTTTGGTTGGCTAGAGCCACAGATTGGGAATGGACCATGGCTTTTCCTGTGGAGATCATCTGCTCATCACTGGCTCATTTTATAGGTATTTCCAATGTCCTTGAAACTTATCCCATATAAGTCAATAAGAGATTTATCATTAACTTCAGCAGAGCAGGATTTGCATTTTTATACTCTTCTTAGCCTACCTAGGAGAAACAGCCAGCATGAATAATGCAACTAGAACTGAGTATTTTACACAGCTGGTCACACAGGGAGTACCTAATGGCACTGAAGTCTCCCTGACATCGTAGCTATTAATGTATTTATTTGGTTTTCTTAGCAGGTTGAAACTGTCCTTTAAAATGAAAGTAAAATCAATGATAGCCTTATCACAGCATTTCTTTTTACTCTCTCCCTTGTCCTACACCATCACAATGCCACAGCCCCAGCCAAAATATGATATAAATTTAATTGTTGACTTATAAACTTTTTAATTGCCTGGTGTGTATGTATTCTCTCAATGAATTCCCATGACAGAAGAATCTGGTGACGTGGAGCAGCAGGGAATGTGGCAAGAGGCAGCAGCTAGGATGAAACTCTCCATGAAACCTGCCAAACAGCACTTTCCCTTGTACCTTGGGGCTTTGGACATCAAACACAGTTGCCTGGCAGACTGATCAGCAACATCTGCCTCATGGCATAAGAGAGACAAAGAAAAGCTGTGTCATTGCACTGTAAATATGACAGTTACTGTTGCTATAGATGTTCATAAGGGTGGAGAGAAAAAAAAGTAAATAAATGAGTCAGATGTTTAAAGGACAATATTTGATAGGCTTGCCACAAGGAAAAAAAAACATCTGTAAGTTTGTCCTTGTTGCTGCCTCTGCTTAAGGCATTGTTAGCCCTGAGGAATAGAAGAGATACAAATGCCAGTCAATTCATAGTGTCCTGGCTGCAGAACACAGTTAAGCTCCCAAGGAGCCAAACTCATCTAATTCGAAGGAATTAAGGTCTGACCTAGCAGTTTATAAATCCAAGAGTTTAACAGTGACACAAACCAGACAGCTACTCAAAAAAACCTTGTATATCTCTCTAGAGCACTCTCTCCACTATCTCAGTAACTTTTCTCCAACCATGAGCCAGCTCTCACACTTCCAAGATTAGTCAATGAAGGATAAGTTCAGAAGCTCAGAACACAAATAATGTGTTGGAGGCAAAAAGAAAGCTTTATGACTCCTGAAGGTGACTGCAGCTTTAACTAGAAATACTGGCTTACAACATAACTACAGGTAATGGGAGCATCCTGAAAGCACATGTAAATAACTCTGCCTTCCTCTGAAAGAGTGTCTCTCATGCATGGAGAAACAGAGCAAGAAATTCAAACACCAGCAATATCCCGCCTAAGGTAACCTCTCCTGACAATCCACAAAACATTTTTAAAGCACATCTTCTAGAACTATTTATTCCCCCATAAAAGTTCTGAGATTTAATCACTATCGAAGGAATAAGGTGCTAAAAACCAGCATCTGACGTCCCCAGTGCAATTCTTTTTAGCTGTTGCTTCTAGGCATCAGCTACTGCTATAATCTTGGCAGAAAGGTAAAAAAGATCCTCAGTGTTACAGATCTTCACTATGTGCAAGTGTCTATCCAAGAAGTCAGTTCTTAGGTGAACATCAGCTTGAGACGCTCATCATTGTAATCCTAGCATGCGTAACAGCTCGTGGAGGTCTCCCCTTCAATCACTGTAGTTTATCACTTATTTTGGCTTCAGCAGCACAGGGATGATTCAGATTCAGATAGGCAGGTCTTGTATTTATTTGTCTGAAGAAAAAAATTCAGCTCCTCCGCAACATTACCTGTCCATATATTGTATAGACACAAAACATCAATACAGCTCTCTTTAGGCAATCTGATAGTCAGTGTTAGATTAGAAATACCACCTCAAATTAACTCACCAGAGAACTGTATCATTGGTTTTAGTGAAAAGTGACTTTCAGTGCCTGGTTCTGCAGTACTTTAAAGCACTGTATTACTTCTGCCCTAGGATTTACTGAATAATAAATTACTAGATATTATAGGGCGTATTTGCAACTGATAATCAGCACTGACTTCCTGATCTAAAACTACTCTGAGAAGTTCTCTCTGTCTTCTGGAAAATTCAAGGATAGTCAGAGAATGAAAATTCCAGAAATCTCAGAAGAGCCAAAGACTTACGTGACAGTATCGAGTACCTACAGTCAGTCAAACTGCTACTTGTGGTACTTAGTAACAATAGTCCTAATAAATCTGAAAATAACACAAACATATTGTCAGTTTGCCTTCAATTTCTTTGGTACCAAAGACAACCAAGGTAACATTTTTCAAGCCACTAGTTTGTAAAGAAGCATGCGTTGTGATACAATCATCTTATTTTGCAGAATAACATATTTTGACAGTGTCCTTCAAAATGGAATTTTTCCCTGAATATTTTACTACAATTATTTCCCTTAATGACAATTGTTGGGATCAGCTTATGTTTTTCACAGTTGCACATTATTTTTTATTTTCTCCAGAGCCAGGAACTTTGACAGTACACAAGAATATGAGGTTCCATTAAAATAAAAGAGATGCTGTAAGTCTCCAGCATTGCAGAACTGAGAAATGTGAAAAAGGGAGAGACAAAAAAAATCTGAAAATATTCTAAATAAAAATAACAGTAGATGTACTGATGTTCTTAATTCTCACTAACTCTGAAAACAAATTTCCTTTATTTTAGTGGCACAAAATCTATCATGTCTATGTTTTTGAATAAGCAAGGCTGTCAACATTCTTTGCACAAAATACAGAATTTTTAATAAGAAATATGCATGAGACATTATATGTTGCATAGTTCATCATACTTAGCCAACAGGATAAATGCTGAAAAACACTGATGTTGTTTTCAAGTTCTAACCACTATTACTCTGATTCCAAATTATACTGATTGTCTGGGACTTTAACAGCTTCTACCCAGTCTTTAAAAAGATTCCAAAAATCAGATTGAAGAAAAATAAAATGGAAATGTTTCAGCTTCCCTTTTCTCAGTTTTGTTAGAAGTTAGAATCACAAATATGGTTACAGACAGAAAAGAAAAAAATACAGGACTGTAACATCTGTGTTTATTTAATGTCAGGAACTTAACGGTGTCAGCTGGAGAATATAAAGATGTCTTTAACTTTCAATAGGAGAGACGAGACAAGGGATATGAAATAATGTTTTCCCATATTTTAAATTATTTTTACAACACTTCTACTATCTAGGTTTAGAGGACAATAATGTAAATTATTATTAATGTAGTTGTATAGTATACATATATAGCAGCTCTATACATAGATATAGCATACACGTATAGAGGCTGCATAGCAGCTATATTGACTTTTCAGAACTGATCTTTTTTTCTTTCTCATTTACTACAAAAGAACATAAAGAAAGATTTTGCAAACACTATCCTTTGGAACCAGTAACTGATAAGCAACAAGTTTGTAAATCAACATAAAAACAAGTGGGTCATGTGATGCATGATCCTGATAGTAGAGCACGATAATATAGCCATTGCCATGGGTTATTGAGAGTTCAGGTTCCTGCCATAATTTAGTTGCTGGCACAGATTAGAATGAAATTACACTGCAAAGCACTGACTGTTCTCATCAGAAGTTACCAATCTAGTAAGAGGAACACTACAGACAAGGATAAGGAAAGTGGAATTGCATCATATTACCAACAGCTTGGGTGGTGGCCCCATCTTCCTATCGATCTATTATGTTGCCACTACCACAAGATGAAGCTAAATATGTGATGTGTCATAAACATCTAGCTCAATTAAGAAAGTCTTCTTCCTGTTAACTCTTTCCCAACACATATATACATTTTGATATGAATATTATTTATCCACCTAACTTGTATACTACAAAAATAAATAGTAGGAAGTCTTTCCTATTAACTACTGTTTTCTTTCTCAAAAGGACTTTGCTTCCAGAGTGACAGGACACATTCACCTTTTCAGCATACTGATTTGCCTCTTTTACACATGTATCAGCAGGATACATCTCTGTAAAGAGACAAATGTAAGCTATCCTTAATGGGCAAACATCTGTTCTGCTTATCTTTACAAAGGTAAATGGCTTAAATGTGTAATAATTTATGTCCTGGACATATATTTCAGTTTCCTTAACCTCTTTCTATTAAACATTACACGTGTTTATACTATGTGCTGGGATGGAGTTACGAGATATTCAAGCTAGTGTCCACTTGATCCTGTAAATCCAGATGGCAGTGGAACATTGTGCAGATATATAAGCACATGTCCTGGGCCAGTACCACTGCATTCTTTTGGACACAGCACCTGCAGTGATGTGGCTTTCTGGCTTGGATAAGTTTGTGCAGACACAGCTCTCCATGCATTCCATCTTCAGTTCTATCACTGATTCATACTGGACCAGTGGATTGTCTTGCCTCCCCTCCTTCAGTTCTACATATATAAACTTCTAAAAACTTACCTAAATGTAGTGCTAAAATCAAATACAAGAACAGCTTTTTTATTAACTTGACTGAATCTTGATGACAGGTACATGCTGGAAATATCAGAAAAATTCTGAAGGTGCATTTTCCACAGACCCATAAAAATAACAGACATAAACAGGAATGAAAACTAAAGTTTCCCCTTTCCAAACAAAGATAAAAATGATGAATTTTCATGTCACCATTTGGAGGTCTTTAACTGACACGAATTTTGTTTGCCTTCCTGAGCTGGGTAATAGAACAAAAGCATTAAAGGCACACATGATCCATCAACTTACGTGTTTCAGCTTCTCTCATCATGGGTGGTTCAGCCAGGGTAGATCAAGACTCAGAAGTTGCTGGAGCCATAAAAAAAAAAGAACCAAGTATTGTTCAAGTTCCTTGCTTAAAAGGGATCATTTCCCATTTTCTCATCTCAAGGGACTGCCTTTGTAGCTGTAGCAGGGGAGCATTTCATTGTTCTCACTTTTGTGTATCATTTATCTTGAGATGTCAGATGTTGTCAGGTGCATTTTCAAAGGTACAAGACACAGAACACAGTGAAGCATCATTACTGAAAGAACATGATCTTACCCAGATATTGTGGAAATTGAAGTACATGATTGTTGCTGATGCAAAGGTCATGTCCTAACCTCTTGCTTTAGTTTATATTATGATAAGGTTTTTTCCACTTCTTGCTTTCTTTCATTTTTTAAAATTTCCTTCATCTCCTTTTCTTAAATCTCACTTTCGGGTCTCTGGTTTTTTATTTAAACACTCATTGCACCCTCTGATGATTACCTTGGTGTTTAGTCATGAGTGCATGATTTCCCTTTTGCTGCCATTAGTGTGAGTAAATTCCCATTCTCCCAGCAATTCTGTGTGGAAATAAACATGATCATTAATAATTTTACAGCTCATAGGCTCAGGATAATGGCACTGGCTAAAAGAATAGTGGAGGTAAGAACTGTAGCAGTTTTCCAGTATTATTCTAGAGTAGACAAACTTCTTGACTTGTCTTTAATTTATGAATTGTCATCTTAGTGTTTCAAATGAGGAAAAACTATAACATTTCCACCTACTTTGTACTGCATCTTAGTAAAAATTTCTACATCAGGCATGCTAAAAATATTTTGGTCAATTTGATGCTGCTATCACTTTTTATCACAGATGACATGGTCATTTTTGTGCCCACACCTAACACACTGACACTCTGTTAGCTCTTGGGCATTCTCCAGCTTTGGATCCACCACATACAAATTCAGGAGCCACTTGGAAATGGGAGAAACCACTGGAGCAGCTGAGAGCTTTCTTTCATTTGAGTTAATATTTTAGCTGTATTTATGTTGATCCTTAGAACAACGGGGTCTTCTGAAAGAATCTGTTAAAAACCAGAAGAAAGCAATGTAGTAAAATTGAATTTTTAGTTACTTTTTCTTAAAAAAAAATAAAAGGATCTTACCTAATTGTACTATCTGCTTGACCACATGAAATCAAATCTCTGAAAGAGCAAATAATTTCAGAATTATTTATGGAAATTAATTTTCTCCTGACAGAAATAATACCTTACATAATAGAGAAGAGCTATAAAAGCAGACTAAATCACTAGCAAACATTCTTTATCACTTTGACTAAGTAATTAAAAATAAATTTCTTACAGAGAAATCCTTTGTGGGAGAGTGGATTATCTGCCTTCCTTCTTTGTGGCCTGAGGTGTGAAAGCACATTCATCATCAAGGGACACTGTCACAGTGCTGTTGTGCTCCAGTGGTTTCTGGTTGGAGAGCAATCTCTCAGAGCTCCAAGCTGGGTGTATCATTGCTGGGTCGAGCTATCTTGAAGTGATTGGGACACAGTAAATATGGAACCCATACTCTGAAGAAGCAGCACACAGTTCTTTACTGCTGGTCTACATTACAGATGATTGCAATCTGACAGGATATGTTTATTCATACCAAAAACAAAAGCTGGAGGTTTTTTCCTGATAAAGGTAGAAATGCAGATACCTCATTAGTTCTGTCCATGGATATGTGTTTTTTAATTAGTTGAGTTGTCAGCAGTAGTGTAATGTTTTAGTCCTCTGCACTGACATTTCTAATCATAGAAGGTTGGAAAAGATCTCTATGGTCTGTCAGTTCCCATGTCCCTAAGCGCCTTATCTACTTGTCCTTTGAACACTCCTGGGATTGTGATTCCATCACTTCCCTGGAGAACCTGTTCCAATGCTTGACCATCCTTTCAGTGAAGAATTTTTTCCTAATTGTCTAAACCTCAGTCTAAACCTCCAACAACCTAACTTGAAGCTGTTTCCACTTGTCACTTGGGAGAAGAGACCAACCCTCACCTTGCTAAACCCCCCCTTCAGGTAACTGTAGAAAGCAGTAAGATCTCATCCGAGTCTCCTTTTCTCCAGGTTCCAGCTTCTTCAGCCACTCATCCTTACATTATTAATCTTAAGAAAATATGTTCTTTGATATTTACCTTTGTATACTTTCAAGACTAATCAAAAAGAGATTTAATCTGTGAAACAGGGAGCAGCTAACAAGCAAACTCTAAGTGATGTCCAGGTGTTAGAAAGAAAAATTAGTTATTGGTAGAACTGCCTTGTCAGGGTTTAGGGCTTGACATGTTCCAATTATCTCAGACCTACATGGAGGTTAACAAAGCTTGGGAATGAGGATGTACCACTGATAGTGGACACAAGGAATGTAGAATTTATAGGCCATAAGGACATTTGGCAGAACCCCCAAGCAAAGGAAGAAGCTAATAAAGACAGCTCAGTGACTGTGCTGAATCAGCCCCAGCTGGGTACAAGGTAATTGGCAGTGGGTAAATTGTGACCACTGACTGATGGCCACTGACCCAATAGATTGTGTGGGCTAATCAGCATTAAAAGTGAGAGACTCATTAATCAATAGAAGAATACTGATTATTAAGGGAACTATGTAATTTGCAGATAATGGACCTTAATGCCTTTGTTTGCTAAAATGGATAAACAATGAGAAGTTTTGTCATGCTGGCTTTGTGTGCTGGCCACTCAGCACCCCCTTCTGTGCAGAACTGTAAATACATCAAAGACCTTGACTCTGTGTGTGGATTGGCCTCGAACACCGGGTGAAAAAAACCCCTGTTTTGGGACAATTAGACTTTTGTTCCAAATTTCTCAGCAGTTTTGCTGCCCTCCTTTGGACAAGCTCCAGCCCCTCAATGTCGTTCTTGTCATGAGGGGCTCAAAAGTGGACACAGGGTTCGAGGTGTGGCCTCACGAGTGTACAGGGGCTGGCCACATTTTATCTGACACGATGCCACTGGCCTTCTTGGCCACCTGGACACGCTGGCTCGCTGTCAGCCAGCACCCCTAGATCCTTTTCCACCCGGCTGCTTTCCAGCCACTCTGTCCCAAATCCATGGCGTTGTTGTTGTGACCCAAGCGCAGGCCCCGGATGTTCAGGCCAGGGCCCAAAGGCAAGGAGAGGAAGCGCCACGGGCTCTGGGGGAGGAACCAGCGCGCGTCTCACTGAGGCGGCCGCCGCGGAGATCACCGCCCGCCGCAGGGGAGGCGGAACCCTGGAGACGGCGCCGGTCGCCAGCCGGCGCCCTTTCGCCGCGGCCTTCCGCCATCCCGCTGTTACCCCGGCAACGGCGCCGCCGGCGCAACGCGGAGCTCGGGCCCGGCCGCAAGATGGTGAGGGGCGGCGGGGCGGTGAGGGAGGGTAGATGGTGAGGGATCGCAGGATGGTGAGGGGCGGCGGGGCGGTGAGGGATCGCAGGATGGTGGAGGGCGGCGGGGCGGTGAGGGATGGTAGGATGGTGAGGGATCGCAGGATGGTGAGGGGCGGCGGGGCGGTGAGGGATGGTAGATGGTGAGGGATCGCAGGATGGTGAGGGGCGGCGGGGCGGTGAGGGATGGTAGGATGGGTGAGGGATCGCAGGGCGGTGAGGGATGGTAGGATGGGTGAGGGATCGCAGCGCGGTGAGGTATGGTAGCATGGTGAGGCGCGGCGGGACAGGGGACGCGGCGGAGAAGGCACCGCCGAGTGAGAGCCCGCTCTGAGCCGGCTCCTCCTTGCTCTCTGCCCAGATGCTCTCTCGGGCCAAGCCGGCCGTGGGGGGTACCCCGCCGCCGGGAGACAGGCGGAGGAAGAAAGGGAAGGAGGTGCCGCAGTTGGAAGAACTCTTGGCCCAGAGGGACTTCACCGGCGCGATCGCCTTGCTGGAGGTGACGGGCTCTCCTCGGGAGAGCGGTATCGTCGCTGTGCCCTCAGGGCTGCGGGACGAGAGCATCCCTTCCCCTGCCTTGGGACCCTCTCGCCCCCTTGGGGCCCTGCAGCGGCATCTGTTGCTCCCCGCTTCACAGAGCCGGGTTTGGCCTGTGAGGGCTGCCTGCTGCTGCCCTTGGAAATGTGAAAGCAGCTCCATCCCAGCAGCATCCCCAGCTGTCAAACCGTCCGTGATATATGATAGCCTAGTATTGCTTTGGTTATCTGTGGGGCTTTAGAAACTCTGGCAGCTGACAAAATTCTTATATTCTTTATTCTCTGCAAAGTTTAAGCAGCACGTGGCGGAGGAGGAGGAGGAGGATGGCAGCCTTTGGATTGGATACTGCGCGTTTCATTTGGGTGACTACAAGAGAGCTCTGGAGGTAAGGTGGGGAAATCCTGCTTCCCGAGGTTGGAAACTGGGATGTTGTGATAAAATAATGGCAGCAGGAGGAAGATGGTCTGTAGTAGGGAACAGCCCTGCTGGCCAGTTAAGGTACAAATGTACAGTAATGAGGCAGATGCTCTGGGAAGCAGTTTGGATTGGGGGGAAAATGGTATTTTGCCTATGAAAATAGAACTTGTTAAATATTAGGTACTGACTTATTTCATACTAGGGTCGGTAGCTTAATTTGTTCTGTTGAATGTCATTGTTCATGTCCTAAATCCATCATTCCCTTTTTGCAGCTAGGTTTCCACAGTTTCATTTTTCAGGTTTAATATTTCTGTCTTCATTGTGTAGCTTATCTGTGACAGGTATGAAAAAATTCTTTCTTTAGAGGTTGATGCTCCTGACTATTTAATGTACTTTATTGGTCTTCTTTGCATTTTCTTGTATTAGGTAATTTAATTAAATGAGGTGGTCTTTTTTTCTAAAAGCTTTAAGTCACTAAAATATATGGTAATTGTTCAAATATGTTTGCCTCTTACAGTTCTGCTGTGTCCCCTCACTGTGAAGTGTAACTCAAGTATAGCTGGTTTTGCAGTCTTTGAACTTGCTTTCCCTAGAATCAATATTAAAAACAGATGTTAATTTAAAGTATTAACAAAAGATAATAAAAAGAAAAGAAATAGATTATAGAACAATGATTTTATTTTCTCTCTTAGATAAATGGTCACATGCACAAGAATGCATACATGAGGTGAAAACTCTAAAGCTTCTAAGTAAGAAAGGCACAAGGCACTCTGCCCTTTAAAAATTGAAACATCTGTTAGAGTTATTAGAAATGCTCAGTGAATCAAATGGATGGTGAACACAGTATAGAAGTAGTGCAGAACATCACAGTAAATTAATATTCATGTTTAGACTTGTGGGATTTAGATATTATGAATACAACAATCAGTAGCTGTAGTTAATTTACATTCAGGTATTGGGTGTTAATAGGCAGTGCAAGTTTAAAAAAAGAAAAATGTTCATATACAGATGAAAAATAACTTGCAATTTCTTTGAAATAAGAAGCAGTTTGAAAATAAATTTGAAATAAATTCTGGTTGAGAAATACCCAGTGGATGCTTTTATAGCCAGAGTAGATTTTACATGTTTCCTTCAACGAAAAGGCGACTGCTTTTTTTTAAATTTTCCTAATTAGTTTTTGCATGTGGTGTTTGATTCACCACTAGGTGATGCTCTTGATTCAGGCTTTTAAACACTGCAACATAGCCGCCTTTTTCCTGGTTATCTGCCCAAGAAGGGACAATAAAAGGTTTGTATGAGCGATTTGTAGTTTGATTGATTGTGTATGTTTTAAGTGAGAGATCACAGGGCTTGTCTTCCCGGATTTAATGCTGGTTTTTTTGCACAGTGATAAGTCCGATAGCTTTGTAATTTTGTGGTGACGTGGGAAATGAGCCTGTGCATCTCAACGTAGTTTCTCTGGGGACAGAACACTCTAGTTTTAATTTCTAAGACTGTAGGTCTCATTCCACCGTGGAGGCTGAACTGCCTTTTAGTTATCAAAATCCATGTTGAATTGTAAAATGCTGCTATCTCATCTGCTATGTTCCAGAGGTGTTGTTGCTGTATTCTCAAGGACAAATTCCTTGATAATCTATATCCTTGAGATCTTGGAGCACTCTTTGGGGAGTGCCAAAAGCACTGTAGATAAAATACTATGGGTCAAAGATTCTGCTGAATTATCCAGAATGACATTGCATATAACCTAAATGATTCACACTGCTGTGTGTTCCTGCAGGTGACAACACATAGTATGTGTCACTGTATAACAGTTCATGGTCCATGTACCTGATGAGGGTCTTCAGAAATCACACTTTTCCATGCTTTTATTAATGATGGTACTTTCACAGTGAGCCAGGCGTGTTGGTTGCATAGCAACTTTTGGAGAAGCTTGGGAGTTGTGATGAGGTGGCCATCATGCATCACCAGGAGAAACAGGGAATAAGTGAAAAACACACAGATGTCCATTCCAGCTCCAGGAATATCTTCAGAGAAAATGACAGCGAAATCACTGTCACATTCAAGTGAGAGAATTCACATTCTCTTATCACAGGCACACCAACAACAGTTAAGTGTCCTCTGGGTAGGGCACTAACCTCAGCCTCACTGGGGTCATACTTTTCCTCTTCTTAACAGCAGATGCCTTTCTCAAAGGTTATGCCACTTTCACTGGTCTGCTGGGATCATCCCTCCTGCTGTACCCCAGTTTACAAATGCTATTGCAATGGGCTTGACTCTTCAGCAGTGATGGTGCAGTTCTTCCTGAGGGACTGACTAGCTTCCTTCATGGACAGATTTATTTTTTACTGAGTAGCTTGTGTCTTCCTGGCGTCATATGGCAACCAGAGCTTTACTAGTATGTGGTGACATCTAATTAGTTTTCTGGAATCTTCCACATCTAGTGTTCATAATGGGAAAAAATGTAGAAAAAACTCATCTGTCTTTCTGCAGCAGCTGCCACTTGTTCATGGCTCCAATCTTAAATCTTCTGAAAAATTTCCCAGTGTCATCCAAGTACCAGAACTAGAGCATCAGGCCAATTATTCTGTTTCTGAGCTGCCTGGTCTTATAAATTGAATCAGCTGGGGCCTTAAGAAAGTGATGGTTTATTACATTTTTAAATATCTGAATCTGCATACAGATATTTAAAAATTTATAGATCTAGATCTATGTCTATAGATATATAGACCTATATCTATACCTATATTTTAAAAATTTATGAGACAAATTGGCATAGGCAGGTACTTTTCTTGGTTGGATTCAAGAACAAGTTTCACACTTGCAGTCTGTACCCTCTGCTTCTAGGCACACATGGTGCAGCTGCTGGACATGCTAATGCCATTTTGGTTCATCAACTGCATACATGAGAGCAAAGAATGATCCCTGGGCCAGAGCCTTCAATGCATTGTTTCTGTCAAAATCCTACAACCAGCCAGCAACAGTCTCTCCAATCTTCTGCCACCTGGCAGAGAAGTAGGAGCAATTCCACCACTTCACTGATCAGGACCTCCTGCCAGCTTGGCTCAGGATAATTTTAGTCAAATTGTAAATCATGGAAGGACCAGGGCTGTACTAGGGTAATTGTTCATCCATGGGCAGTATCTGGTCATGCTTGAATAATTCTGTGAGAAGTGTGAGAATACAGGTACATTCCAGTTCCTGATAGCTGAAGACAAAGTAAGAACTGGATTTTTTTATCTCTGGGAGTTCTCTAGGCATCTCTATGATGTCTGTAGCCAGGTTACAATAAGTATCTCTTTGAGCACATGTTGAGCAGCCATATATGTTGGCTTGTTTATTGGCTCTTCAGCATCTGTGTTTATGGGCTTGAAGAACACAGACATGTAATAAGGGCATTAAGCTGGCCCTCCACATGGTCAGTACATGTCCATAGTTGTGGACAATTGACCTGGCAGCCTGCTTTTGAGGAAAACTGCATGTGTCTAGTGATAGAGGTATGAGGAGGAGGACAGTAAAATAGCAAGGAGTTGTTAATGCTGCTGGATGGCAAAAGCATGCCACTGGTTGACTCTTAGGACAGGTTTGAGAGTATTTAATTTGTTTGGGTTTGTTGGTTTATTGAGAAAGGAGGGGGGAAAGTTCTTGTGAAGTAATCTTTGAAAGACTGATATTGAATGGCTTTCAGTGAGGAAAGGGGCAACAACACATAGTCCAGACACATGGCCCAGAACTACAGGGTAAGGAGCACTAATAGTCCTAATTTTTATTTAATGTTTCCATATATTCACATTGGTACTGCTAGAACACTCTTTATATATTGCTTACTTTGAAGGGCCAGGCCATAACATGACTTGTGTTTGTGCACTTTGTCTTTTTTAATTAAGCTGCCTGAAGCCCTAGTCAAGAGAGACCTTTGGGTGCATTTAATCTGAATGAATTTTGAAAGATTCCAGATGGTCCCAATAAACAGCAGTGGCCTATATCTCAGAGCTCCTTGACAGGCCTACCTCAAGATTAAACTGGCCTCAGTAGGAAAGGTTGGCCTCTATGCAAATGTTTTATTTTAAAAAATATTAATCATTATTATGATGATGTTTATGATATTTATATTTATTTATTGTAAATATTGTTGGACAGCTAGTCCCTGAAATACTAGCAAGACTGAGCTGGCTTTTAAGGTGCTTCTTACGAGTTTCTTCTCTGTTTCAGAGTGCAGTTTACTTTTATTTGGCAACAAAGAAAAATTAATTCTTTATGCTTACAAGCTCTGAACTTTATTGTTATCAGCATGTTTGTGTTACTGGGATTTTCTGTACTTTGGGCATGGCTCATTATATACATATACATATATATGTGTGTATATATATATATATCTGTCTTTTTCCCCAGAGGTAAGAAGTCTCCCACCCACAGAGGCTCAATCTGCTAAACTCTCCCTAGGTAGAGGGAGCTTCCAATTCATGTTTGGGAAACAAGTACAGAGTCAAGAGGCTGTTTTGCTGGGAGGGATGAGTGGCTTGCAGTGATCTGGAGTGCATGGATGACATTCCTACAGCAGGTCTGATGAGAACCTTGCATGACCCTGCCTGCTTTGCTTTATGCTTCATGCCTCCATGGCTGGATGAAGAGTAGGAGCACCAGCAGCAGGCACTTCCATTGGGAGGGTCCTTCCTAGGAATCTATCAGAACTGTGACACAGGAAAAAAATGGCATTTAGAGATCTCCGTGCCTCTGTTTTTAGTACCTGTTGTTACTCTGAGAAAAGATGCTTATCTTCAGGAGTATAATTGTTTAGTGGCTGCAAAGTTTTTTTGTTTAAAAGAAGTAGATTGAAAGATTGATCTGTTAAGTTTTGCTGTTTCACAAATAACAAGAAATGAAGGAGTTTGTGTGGCAGAATTAAAGGATGTGTAGTCAATGTGGATGTGTAAGAAATATCAGAATATGACATCAAGAGCCTTTCTGTAGCTGTTGGCTATAGATCTTAAAATGGGAAATGGTAAAGTTAGGAACAGGTTATTAATATTTACTACAAATTACTAATCTTCATCTATAAGGAGATCTTGAATTTGCCCAATACCAATTTTTAGGCTTGCATTTTAATGCAGTGGTCTCCAAGCAATTTTGCTGTACCCTTTTAGTAAAAAATTTTTGAGAACACATTCCCAATGTATATACACACATCTATACATTTATAAATTATATATATGTACCACTGTACTAATATGTAATTATAAAACATAGACAAAAATAGGAACTAAAAAAAGAATGTGATAAAATGAAATATAATTTTAAATACTTATTTTAGTTATTAGTTGTACAAAAAAATTTTTCTTCCGGCACTTGATGTTATTATATTACATAACCTCAGACTTAACACACACTTCCACAGGTTTAATATACACTAAGACACTACCTACAGGTTTACAAAAACACATTTAACACTTGCTTCAGTAAGTATTCACAAAGAGATTTCCCTGGTGATTATGGCTCCCAGGCTTTGACTGGAGGAGAACTTAGGAAAGCAACAGAAGTTGATTATATTGATGCTTTAATAGCTTACTTATATTGGGGCTTATATATGTAAATAATATTTTTATTATAATATATTTACAATATAAATATGTTTTATATCTCTGTAACTTCAATATTGACAGAAGTCCTCCTTTTATGTGATGATTTATGGCACTGCTTGTTCCTGTGGTCCGTTATATTGTTAAAACAAAAAAGTAGGGACATAGCTTAAAATAATAGTTTTGTTGTAAGGACTGCAGTGAACTTCAGAATAAATTGTTTGATGTCAGTAATTTAATGATACATGGTAAAATTGTGGAAGAAAGAATTATATTTAATACAAGTATGCACTATAACACATTTTTTAAAAATCAACCCTCTCTTCTGTTACAGGAATATGAGGCTTTAACCAAGCAAGCAACTTGCAAACCAGAGGTTTGGGTGAACCTTGCCTGTACCTACTTCTTTCTGGGGATGTACACTCAAGCAGAACAAGCAGCCTTGAAAGGTGAGATGTGGTGCTCTGTTGCAAAAGACTGCTTATTGGTTTGAACACTTAAAGTAATTTCCAGAAAAGGATGCAATAAAGGATACTTTAGAGCAAAGTGTTTTGGGTTTGGGGTTTTGTTTGGGGGTTACTTAATTTTAACTTTCTTTTAACGGGAGAATTATGATGCAGTTTCCTTCCTAAAAATACCTTGGGCGTGTGGAGCAGCTGGAACTAAAAGAAGCATCTGGAAAATAATTTCTCTTATTAATTTCTAAATGCAAAACCCAGCATATGCCAACCAGCAACAAAAGATTCCTTTTCTTTTGACTGATTCTGTGTCCCTGAGCCAGTGCAGATGAAGCAAATTAAATCATGAAATCATAAAAAAATAAGCATCTGAGAGAGCTAAGCATTCTCCCTGATGAAGACAAGAGCTCTGTTTATGTATTTTGAGTGACTTAGTAGGTGATCTTGTTGCCTTGTACGTCTGATGTTAGGTATCTGGTTCTTCCAGGTATAGAGTTCAATAGTCACATTATTACAGTTCTACTTAAATCTGAACATGCATGGGTTCATTTAAAGAGGAGGAATGAAAATTAGATTCCAGGGCAATTTTTACTGCCTAAAAATGTTTCTGTAGTTTAATTTTGTTGCCCGTCACTTTTCACGTATCTTAGTGATTTAGATTGTTTTCTATAACCATAGTATCTCAGTGCTTTTTAAGTAAAATTAGTAGTAGTGATATCCCACTCCACTTCTGACCTGCCTTCTTAGGATAAAACTCTTATTGAGGGATGGGTTTTCTCTGTTCTTTCATTAGTGTTCTTGTCTTGGACTGCAAAATAGAGTAGGAAGAAAATAGTAGTGTACTTTCTTCTGCTGTGAAAGAAAGTCTTCCAAAAGGATAGCTTTGGAGCATTTTAAAAAAATAATTAGGTTCTCATATCCCTTTAAAATCCTCGAAAAGATCATGCTGAGCTTGAATCCCACAACTAGAAATGGGTTTTTTATTTTCAATTGTAAAAAAACCTCATGCAGAGCTTTGTGATCTGCATTGTTCCAGAGGTGTGTAAATTTCTAATATTCACAAATAATTTAATCTTTAATGTACCAAAATTTGAGCTTTGGAGATTGCAACCTAGAACTTGAAGTGAATCTAAAAGTAAATGGGCAATAGAGCTTTGAGATGTCACTGTGACCTAAAGCATGGGGGAAGCAAGCAGCTGCATCCTGTATTAGTTGGAGCCATTGTCATCAGCTTCACATCTTGTGAGTTACAGCAATCCATTCTAGAGATGACATATACACAGCTGGCATGCACATTTATTAACTGTGAGCTGGAGGAGAGGGAAGGTTGCTGTTTGTCATGTCCCTTCAGATTAATTAGTAGTAATATGGTGAGTGGCAGAGCAAGGGGTGCAGTTAGTGGTACTTGGGTGCTGGAGGCAAGGGTGGGAATATTAAGAAAGCAAGAGCTGAGGGAAGGAACAGAAAATAATGAAGTGGTCACATTAGTTCAGTTCCTGATCAATTCTTGATTTTACATAATTGTTTAAGAAGTACAGCATGCCAGTTCTTACAATGAGGTGGCAGACCTTTGTTGTGAGTACTGTAATCCTGGTGATTTCTGGCTACTTAAGCTTGGTGGGGAAGGAGTCACAGCTGAGGATTTGTAATACTTGTCCTTTCTCCACTTGTAAGCTTATAAGTGTGGTATATTCCCCTTTCAATCTTTCTTATGTTGAGTTTAAACCTTTTTATTTTTAAGTCAGATCCTCTTTTAGGTTTTTTTAACAATTTGGGATTGCATCAGTGGTGGCTGTTTGCAATATAGTGTTGACAGCTGAGGCCATATCATCTTGTGCTCTCTTTCACAGTTTTGCAAAGACCTTGAAGAAAAATAAAAATACTTCCTTTGAAGAGGAAAAGTCTTTAGAAGTACACCATTTATCTAATATTGCCTTGAATATCACTGAAAAAATGATAGGTAGTGTTAATATTAGACTCTTTACCATCGCTATTTTGGGATTATTTTGCCTAAATTCTTGTGTAGTGCATGCTGTTTATTGCTGCAGTTATGCTAAACCCATGAAAGTAGCATACTGCTAAAACAAATTCAGGAGAACTAATTTAGTTTTAGCTATAGTTCTATTTCTACAGTGACAGAATATCTGTGTGAAAGGGAGTATAAGTATCAGCTAGCTTTCTGGCATAGATTTTCAACACAAACATGTAAATATCTTGAAATCAAATCAAGTTCTTTCTTGCCATATACTATTGTTGCTTAAGGAAATGGTTGTTAACCATCATTCCATTAATGAGGAAAAATTAGCAGGATACTTAAAATTTAGGAAACTATCATTAAAAGCCATGAGGTAATTAATGTATTCATACAGATACATAGTCCACAATCTCTTGTGGAGCAAGATTTTATCTTTATTTTATAATAGACATGAATTGATCTCTTAGCTTGTTGTTTGATTCAAACTTCATGGAATAGAGGGGATGGGGAGATCATTAAGGACTGCCAGCACAGCTTCACCAAGGGCAAGTTCTGCCTGACCAACTTAGTGGCTTTCTGTGATGGAGTGACTCCATCAGTGGGCAAGGGAAGGGCTGTTGATGTCATTTATCTGGACTTCTGTAAAGCTTTTGACATGGTTCTTCACAACATTCTTCTCTCACAATTGTATAGATATGGATTTGGTGGGTAGGCTGTTAGGTGGATTAGGAATTGGTCAGACAGTCAGATCCAGAGGATAGTGATCAACAGCTCAGTGGGCATCAGTGACCAGTGGTGTCCCTCAGGGGTCTGCGTTGGCACCAGAGTTATTTAATGGCTTCATTAATGACACAGATGAAGGGATCAAGTGCTCCTTCAGCAGGTTTGCAAATAACACCAAGCTGAGTGGCGCTCTTCACTCACCTGAAGGATGGGATGCCAGCCATAGGGATCTGGACAGGCTTGAGAGGTCAATCTGTGAGAACCTCAAGAAGTTCAGCACGACCAAGTGCAAGGTGCTGCACCTGGGTTGGGGCAACCCCTGGTATCAACGCCAGCTGGGGCATGAAGGGATTAAGGGCAGCCTTGCCAAGAAGGATTTGGGAGTGCAGATGGACAAGAGCTTGGACACAACCCAGCAGTGGCACTCACAGCCCAGAAAGCCAGTTGTATCCTGGGCTGCATCCAAAGGAGCGTGGGCAGCAGGATGAAGGAGGGGATTCTGCCCCTTTGCTCTGCACTGGTGAGACACCACCTGCAGTGCTGCATCCAGCTCTGGGGTCCCCAGCACAGGAAGGACATGGACCTGCTGGAGCGAGTCCAGAGTAGGCCACCAAAATGATGAGAGGGATGGAGCACCTTTCCTACAAAGAAAGGCAAAGAGAATTGGATTTTTCAGCTTGGAGAACAAAAGGGTTCAGGGAGACCTCATTGAGGCTTTCCAGTACCTAGACAGGACTTAAAAGAGAGCTGAACAAGGACCATTAACTGAAACATCTAGTGATAGGAGAAAGGAGGAATGGCTTTTATGAAATGAATGAAAGAGAGTAGGTTTAGATTAGATACAAGGAAGAAATTCTTTACTGTGAAGGTGGTGAGGGGTTGCCCAGAGAAGTTCTATCCCTGGAAATGTTCAAAGCCAAGCTGAACAAGGCCTTGAGCAAGGTGTTTATGGCTACAGCAGGGGTTGGAATTAGAAATCTTTAAGGTCCCTTCCAATCTAAGCCATTCTATGATCCTCTCAGGAAAGAATAAGACTGAATATAAAAAGTCATATAAAAAAGAATTACTGCAAATATAACCTAAGAAGTAGAACAAAAAGGCAATAAAGAAAAATCCCTCCTTGAAGGTTTTTCATTACAATTGTATTTTACCTCCTCTAGGCTTTCTTCCAAAATCCTTTCAGGTATTTCTGGCTTCTCCTTTTCCCCTGTTGTCCGCTCACATTGCACTCATTAATGTTCCTAGTTCTGAGGTGAAGGTAGAGTTACTTCCGAGTCAGCTACTGTTGTTTTGTAGTCATCCCATAGTGAAGCTGTCAGGTGATGCTTTGCTGACTCCTTTTGCATCTGTGTTCTCATGCATTGGCTGAACATATGTTTTCTGTGCTCTGAGTAGTCAATCTTGTCTTGAGAGAATGAGGCTTAAACTATTGATCTTGATTAAGAATATATTAATAATAACAAATTATTATTTTTTCATTATACAAACTAATACTCTTATGTTGCATTTACAGTTCTTTGCTTTTCAAAGGCCCAAGAACAGAAACTCAGCCTGGCACACTTGGACTGGGATCCTGGCAACTGATCCGAGTGTTTAGAAGCCAGCATAGTGCTTTCAGAAGCTGTTGGCTTGCACTAAGAAAAGAAACTAAGAACTAAAGCATAAGAACTAAAATTGTTCTTTTAAACCACAAAATGTGCACATAAGTGGGGCTACAGTTAAGTCTGTTATGAAAAACAGTCTCTTCAGGATAAATGGAATCTTAGAATTAAACTTAAGATTCATGCACAGACAGGGTTGTATTGCTGAACTATTCATTAAAGTTGGGGTTTTTTTATCCCTTCCAATTTTTGATGGGAAAAGCTTTGTAATTACTTTGCTTCTTCACATCTCTACATGTGTGAGATCTGAATGTGGTTTAACTAAACAGAGAACTCATTTTACAGCCTATATTGAAACGAGCAATATTGTACAAAAGCCGAGATGGGTTAGTAAGAACAATGATCTTTTCCAAACCAGTTTTTCTTATTTGTGAAATAGTGTTTTTCAGGTGTGAAATAGTTATCACTAGTGAAAATGTTCAGTTATAAGCAGGAACAGAACAGTTCCTGGGTTTTTCTTTTCTTATGATTGCATGTTCAGCTACATGATTTTTATCTGCTTTGTTGCTTGTACTCTCTGTCTTGAGAACAGCAATTATTTTTGGTGCATTTTAGCTGAGGTTTTGAAGCAGCCATTTCATAAATGGAACTTCCAAAATGCACAAGTGAAAATATCACATGTTTAAAAGCTACTAACCTTATTTTCTTGTTTTGTTTTTTTTTAAGTATAGTGGAAGCTACAGCCCAGGAGTAATTAATCTGATTATCTTTAATTTACTTTGTGCTTAGGATGACTGAAATTAAATGTGTGTGTATTGCAAGTAACTGAACATAGCTGAGCTGCCATTTAAGTTTTGTAGGAATGGGAAAATTTCAGTGAATATCCTCCATAAATTTCATTTAAGAAAATTCTGAACAGTTGGGTTGTTCAAATGGGTGTAAATGTAAACCTCACTGCTGGCCCATGGGGTTTTTTTAACATTTTTCCCATTCCCTTTCATTTTCCCCCTCCACCAGTGAAGCTTTAGTTTCAGACACAGAGTGCTTCATTCAGCTACTGTGTTCAGATGAGCAGAGTGTTGTTTCTCAGGGACAAGGAGAATAAGGTTTCCTCTGGTGGTATTTTCTACCATCAGGATGGAGCCTTCTAAGCCCTGCTCCATTGCTACCAGCTCCTGCCAGGTGTGTTTAACATGTGTTCTGTGCCTGTCGATGTGTGAAGAATATGCTATAGAATATGCATTATGTGCTAGATGGGATTTGTTAATGCTGGATGCATGGCCAGCAGTGCCTTGCACTCTTATGAGAGGGGACAAATTCCAGATTGTCCATGACTCTATTTCATCATCATTTTACTGCCTGGGACAGCAATATGGAACCCACAAAGATCTGAGCTGCCATTTCTAGTAAGTTTGACATTTTGTTTAATAACTAGTGAAGACGTCTTCAACAATGTCTTCATTCTTACTGTAATTGCTTATTAAATTTTACCAAATACTTCAGTAGGTGCATGTCAGTGTCAGCACATAAAGATATACAGAACACTTTTAAGATTTATGACAGCTATGATATAAGTGCCTGGAAAAACAGCACTGATCATGACAAAAATTCTGGCAAAGGAATATCAATGCTTTTCCTAGGTGTAAAGAGATAAATCTCATCCAGCTACTTCAGTGCTTGAGTACAAGGCCAATACTAGACCTGAAGCAGGGTCCAGTTTGTTGCCATACAGCATTATATCATGTAGGTTATGATCCTAAGATTTCTTAGTACTGATTTAAAAAAAAAAAAAGAGTCATTGTCTTGAAAAAGTAGAACAAGCAAAGGAGATTGTGCTTCCTTGTAGTGACAATGAAATTCAGTATAATAAAAAGCAAACTAATGTCCTTTAAATGTCCCTTAAAAATCATTGTCTCTGATGAGGCAATTGTATCACTTCCTGCTCTAGTGATTGACAGCGTCTTTATCCAATATTCATGACCCCATTCTTTCTGAAAACTAATCTGACCTTGTTCATATGTTGCCTTGTCTTCCTTAAAGAATGTATTTGACACTGAGAGAAAAGAAACTGCTGATGTTGAATGTTTCCATATTTCTGCTTACTATATTGACAGGGCTATATTTGTGTGGGATTTTAAGCAATTTATTTTAAAGAATATCAGATAGCTAGTATCATATAATATCTTATGAAGCAGGACACTTTTCCACCCTAAATATATCCATGCACACCATCAAAACTCAGATTTCATCTTTCGCCAGGTTTTAAGTGTTAAATAATGTGGGGTAACGTTCCAGCTTTTGCCAAGAAGTAAATAACAATTTTGATGTCAGATCAGATGCCAGGTTTGCAAGGGTAGCCTGCACTCCCTGGTTGACCAATGAAACAAAAATTCCTTGGTTTAGATTCTTGACAGTATTGCTTGCAAAGTCACAATTTTCACAGTGAAATTAATGCTAAAACACACTCAAAAGGGGAAAAAAAAAGGAAAACCTACTCAAAAAAGGAACATTGGTGTCTTTACCCATGGTGCTCTGATTATACAATATGTTATTTTCAGTAAAAATCCCACAATATGTCCTGCTTGTATTTTTGGAGTCTTTGATGACCAAATGTTTTGAATTGTGAAGGATGGTTGTGGTTGAAGCTTCTCACAAAAGCACAGGTAGGGTCCATGTGCAACCCTTCTAAACTTTGATATAGAAACCTATCAATTAATGCTGGGGAACATGTAGAGTAAAAAGCATGCATTTAAATTAAGGTACTCTTCACTTTCTAACTCGCTGGATGAAATATACATACTATCATGTCAGTTATACTACTACAGCTGCCTATCCAGTATTTATTGTAAATCAGAAACTTTCTGTTATTTAATAAATAGCCTAATTCCCACGTATATCCTAGGCTGAAGACAATTAGCTCCTCAACAACTTGATGCTCTGTTAGAACTATCTTACAAGATTTTGTGGTCTTGTGAGAATGCTTTCATACCACCTTTGTATTTTGGTCTTCTATTCTAGTAGTTCATTAAAAATACAATTAACTGTCCTAATTTTTCTAGAAACACAGTTGAATAACACAGCTTGCTAAGGAAAAAAGAGAAGAAATAGTTGCTGTGCTTATAGAAGTAGGTGGGCAGCCTTGTGCTGACAATCTTATCAGAATGGCCTGGGTTTTGGCACTGTCCACTGTGTTACAAAGTTTACCTACTATGTGGAAAAAGAATAAGAAACCTGGAAATCTCTCCCTAAATTGCTTTAAAAATAAATTCCATCTTCAGGGGGTGGTGGGGAAGAGGGATTGGTGGTTTGAGCCCTCTTTTATGGTTTAGGATGTCAGAAGAATTACAGCCTTGTGTTACAGGCTATTGCTGTGCTAACTCTGCACTTTTGTGGCCTTATAAACACAGTAAGTAATTCTGCTTTTTGTAAAGATTCCATGTACACCCCTTCTGTGGAACATGCTTTGCCAGCTGGTTGGTCTGAGCAAGAATGAGAGTGCTCATTAGGCTAGGATAAGCACAGGAAACAAGGGAAGGCTTTTTGGAAGATTGCTTGCAAAAGAAATGAATAGCTCTGTTTGACCAGGACATGTGCAGCTCTTGGTGAAGCAAAAAGCTGTAGTGACTTAAAACTCTGCAGTTTACAATTTGTGTCATATGGAGTGAAATCAATGGAATTCCTAATCCTGCTGGAGCAAGAAATTTCATTCACTTTACTGGCTCTAGTAAGAAAAGATCCCTCTTTAATCTCTTAGTTTGAATCTTATCTGCTCTGTCCATAGAATTCTTTTGTGTGCCTTTCATTCCTAAGGACAGAAGAAATATTAGAGGTATCATGTAATGTGCATACCTAACAAAATGGTAGCAGCACTGGGTTTTTCAATACACTAGAAGTTATCGAGATTCCTGGAATCATAAATCCAAACTTATTTCAAATGTGACACATATAGAAGGAGCCTTGAGTTTACCTGCTGCTGCTTTTTAATTTGAAAAAGTCTCACAAAAAACCCCACAAAAAGAGAGTGATTGAGAAATCGCTGTAGGGAAACAATAATGCAATTCATAGAAGTTTTAAGTCTTATTGAAGGTAGAGGCCAATGAAAATTTTTTTTCAACAGGGATTTAAAAAGAAATAGTCAGGGAATGAAGACAGGAATGAGGAAGACCTCTAAACCACTCTAAAATTGGTAGAACCTCCCCCAAAGTATGATCTGCAAAGGCTCTCAGTGAAGATCTGTACTTGGGCTAGCTAATGAAAGAGTAAGGGTGCATTCATATCTATTGAGAAAGAAAGTTAAAAATATAAAGAGATACACTGCGAGTAGTTCATTATAATAATACTTACTGAATTTCCCTTTCAGCACCTAAGAGTGGTCTCCAGAACCGTTTACTCTTTCACCTGGCACATAAGGTATGATGTCTTTCCTTCACTCCTGCTTTGTTTGTTTTCTTTTCAATTTACTAATGTGTAATTTATGCTGGCAGCCTGGCAGAATAATTAAAATGCCTGTGGTGGCAGAAGAACAAACATCTTTCATAACCACCCTACTGTATTAAAATGTGGAGGAGAAAGCAAGTATGAAAACATGATCTCAGAATAGATGCTCTCAGCATGTTTCTAAGGAAAGTATTACCAGTACACTTCACATAAGTTGCACAATAGAAATGTAGTGATATTTTTTGATCATGAGGAGCCTGAAACCTTAATAGAATCAGAAATGCAGAAGCCACTATTTTACTTTTTTTTTCCTAAATGTACCAAGTTTTCCTAACTTGCAGCTCTTTTATATGTAGCAATTTGACCAAAATGGTGTATATGCTGTTACTGGTCCTGGTTCAGTATCCAGGAAATCATATTGTTAATAGCATGAAATTTAATTTAATTTCAACAATAATTAAGTGCTTATTTCACTTACTACACATAGGTATCTTCCCTTAAATTAGCTTTTATACCATCCTGTACCAGAATACATAAGAAACATTCTGCTACTAATGATACTGACTTAAAAGGATGTATAAATCTTGAATGTTAGCTTTGATGTCAGAATCTCTTTACTTAGATATCTGTTAGTTTTAAGAGAGAAATCTTAAAGCCTTTTTTTCAGTGGCATTGGCGCTTACAGACATCTGTGATGAACTAGGAAATATGCAACTTCTCTTTATCTAGTAAGTCATTGGAAATAAATGGTTTCACCAAAGCTACGAAGCCCAATGCCTTTAGTTCTGTTAAGCAACATATCTTACCTTTAACTTTGTGATTGGCTCAAAGAGAGAGGAGAAGCATTTGAAGAAAACTAGCAGATAGGTGGAAAAAGAAATATATAATATTACAAATTGTGTCTAAGAGAAATTCATAATTACTGTTGAATCAGCAAAACCAGCAAAGGGAAGCAGTGGAATAAGTGATTTGAGCAGACCAATTGGTAAATAGCCTCAACCTCACTATTGTAATACAAATATAATGGGCATGTTTAACTCTGTTCCTTGTTTTTAGCCTTCTGTGTGTGTGTTATATGTGCTATTCAGAAATGCTTTTAAAAATAATTATTTACTTAATGAAACTAGAAATTGGAGGCTGGTGGAAGTGAACTTGTTAGTGCTGTTTAAGAAGACTAGTAAAATTAGGGCTTGTGTGTTTGCAAGTCTTGTGTTTTTCTGCTATGCATGAGACATTAGATTTGGATCTACAAACAGCAAAATTTTTGCTGGCTTGAATAATTACAATGAAATTTTGTGTTGCGAAATTCCATTTGTGAAAGAATTAATTCAGCTCTTTCCCTCTTATCCATCAAAGCACATGACATGTAATTATATCTAAATCATACCTTAAAGGAAAATGTGTGCTTAGTTTTGGCCTAACATTTATTCAATTTGAACTCACCTGCTTCTTTATGTTTGTCTTTCTCTACTGGTCAAATTAACTTTAAAGTAACAGCAGTTTTCCAGATATTTAATGGTGTTTACCAGCAAGGACAAAACTAACCTGTTTAATTAAAAAGCTTTTTTTGTTGAATTCTTCTGACAATGTGTCCCACTCTTTTTAGTTCAGTGATGAAAAGAAACTGATGAGCTCTCACCAGAACCTGCAGGATGTTACAGAAGATCAGCTGAGCCTGGCATCCATCCACTACATGCGGTCCCACTACCAAGAAGCCATTGATATCTACAAGCGCATTCTGCTGGACAATCGGTGTGCATCTCTAATCCCTATTGGAGCATCTGTGTTATTGGTGGCATTTATATTCCAAATCGTTGCTTGGTTTCTGAAAGTAGACATTTTCAACAACTGCTGTGTCCCTTTCTCATCACAGAATGCGCACCAGTTGCAGCTCCTTAATTTTGTTCATTCAAAATATTATTGAAAACCCCACATTTAAAAAGAAGTCTGCTCTCTCTTGTTTTCATTTTGTGTAATTATTGGTTAATTCATTCTAATATCTTTTTTATTTTGTTACTTTTTTCTTCTGAAATTATTGGTTAATTCATTCTGATATCTTTTTTATTTTGTTACTTTTTTCTTCTGAAATTATATATGGTTATGTACCTGCTTTGTCTTTTTGTTTTTTCCCCTCTGATGGCCAATCTCGGGACTTGAATTATTGACTTCTCCTACACATCTTAGCCTTTCTTAGAAGCGTTCAGTTCTTGGGTTTTATGTAGAGTTCCTTGCATTCCTTTAAGTCTTAAATTCTTTCCTTCTCTGTTTATCTTCTGTGATACTTGTTGATGAGTTTTTCTGTCATGTTCTGCAAATTTTTAGTTCAGAATTTAACAAGGAACAATTTGAATTCCTAAGTGGCTGGAAGTATTTTTAAGAAAATAGAAACTGCTGTCCCAGAATACTGCTATCAATCTCCTCTTGAACGTTTCAGAGAAATCCATCATGATGCATGTATCATGTCATGCTTGGGAAAGAGATTTTAACCTCCAAGTCCTGCAGAAATAATCACTCAAAGCTAAATGAGTAACCTTCATAACGATTATCCTTTTACTTAGAGTTTTCACAAATGCTTGTCTTTTTTCTGTCCAGTTCTTCTGGCTTGACTGCTTGTAATGACAAGGATTTTTTGAAATAATTGTACTTGGTACAAACTTTTATGGGCACATTAAATGTCTTTGAGTATATTGCTTAGAAAATCATGTTCTGCCAGGCCAATTATGATGCTCATGTTCTGCACGTTTCCGTGGTGTGAAGTTGCCGCTATTTCCCAGACTTGCAAACCAAAAGTTCGGTTGGTAATTTTTAAAAGCTGCAGTAGCTGCTGTGGAAAAAAATACTGTGAATGTGTCCTAGCTGACAAACTAGAGAAGCCCTAAGCATTTCTCAGAAGCCCCAGTTTTGATGTGTTTGTAAAATATGTATAGTTGTGAAAGCTTTCTTTTTATTTACTGATTTTAATGCGATGTAGTGGGGAAATGTTAAACTATCTGGTGGGATTTAAAGGTTCTCTTTAATCCACTTTCCTGCAGGGAATACCTGGCTCTGAATGTATATGTGGCCCTGTGCTATTACAAACTGGATTACTATGATGTCTCACAGGAAGTGCTAGCTGTTTATCTTCAGCAAGTTCCTGACAGCACCATTGCTCTTAACCTTAAGGCTTGTAACCATTTCCGACTTTACAATGGAAAGGCTGCAGAGGTATCTATTGGACAGTCCTTCAACTCATCTTTATTTTAGTTTAAGATTCCATACATGTTTCTTTTCCTTTGTCTTAATCAGTAATGTTGATGATGGCCTTTACCTTGCCACTCTGTTCTTATAGGAAATGTCACCTATTTCAGTTTCCCTGACATTAACCCGTCTGTCCACATATGTGCCCAGTGGTCTTACCATTTTCCCAGTGCCCTTTTGGTTTTGTGTTTATATGTATTACGCAATTGCTAAAATAATTAGATAGAAGTGGAAAGGCAAAATCTTCTAGTCATCCAACACCAATGGAGATGTTTTGGTGTCAGCTTTGAAGCTCATTTGTAGCTCCACTTAGACTTCTGAGCTTTTTTGGTTTTATATTAAAATTTTGGAATGTATGTAATTCCAGGCAGAGCTCAAAAACTTGACAGACAGTGCCTCATCATCTTTTGAATTTGGCAAGGAGCTCATTAAGCACAATCTGGTAAGTAAAGCATTTCTGGGATTTAATATGAACTGCACTCACTTGTAGAGCTTTTCATGATGATTAATAAATTGGAATATTTTGAAAAATTGCAGACTTGATTGAGTCTCTGCTGCCATATAAGTCCCATTCCAGGAATCCTACCAGTATAATGAATGTGCTATCAAGTGTATTTATTTACTTTTTTCCTGGAATTTTTCCCTGACAGTTTGAGACTGTGTCAAGAAAATAATAATACTGTTGCTTTTAGTCTTGAAGGCATATTAAAATAATGTATGTTGTGTAAGGGTACCTATGCAAGATACTTTGTGTAGCCCACTCAGTAAAGACACTGTAGAAACAAGTCAGAATGACCCTGAGCTCTATTTAGTACCAGAACAATTTGACTGGAATAAAGATAGCTCATGAAAATGGCTTCATCCCAAAAGTACTAAGCAGGGAGTTCTAGGAAAAAAGATTCTCGTAAAAGCAAAATACTTTTGTGTTCTGCAGTAAAAGAGTCACTAAGAGGAACTAATGGTTAATTTTTCTTTCAGTGGTATTGCTATTTTGCTGAACAACTGGTAACAGTAGATTGCTCATCTTTAATGACAGGTAGTTACTTGCCTTGTCATTTTTCAAGAGCAGTCATCACAAGCTAACATTTCTTTCTCCAAGAGTTAAAACTGCTTTCAAACTGGACTTTTTAAAGTTAGTGTTATTTTGTATGTTGGTATTTTTGTCAGTGCTTTATTGAATAAGTACATTAGATCTTGTTGGCGGAACTATCATGTGAAACCAGAGTATAACCAACTGCTCCTGATCATTTTAGGATCCTGTGTCACTCAGTCCTGTGTCAATAAATGTGGAGTTGTTAGCCTAATTTTTTCATATGAAAACATCATAAGCAGTTTATAGTTTTGTATGTGTTCCCTTCACTCAGACTATGTTATTCTTTTAAATCTTTGATATATAATGTATCACTCTTTTGAGCTGCTAAAAGCTGAAATAAGTTAATCTTTACATATGGATTAAATACTTCTATTTTTCAGAATAAAGATTGTCACACTGTATAATCTACAGCTATATAAACGCAGGAACTAAACTAATGCCAGAGCCACTGACCTTTTAGTACTGTTTATGCAGGAATTTAAGGATTAATTTCCTTGAATTAACTTATCAGAGAAGAGATTCTGATACATGATTATCAGTATGCTGCTTTTCTCTTCAGGTGGTTTTCCGAGGAGGAGAAGGGGCTTTGCAAGTCCTGCCTCCTCTGGTTGATGTTATTCCTGAGGCAAGACTGAATCTTGTGATTTACTATCTCCAGCAAGGTAAATACACCTTCCTCTGGCTCTTTCATAGCTTCAGGCATGACATTAATTCATCTTATCACAACTTATTCAATGTTGTTTTTTTTTCTTTGCAGTAAAATGTAATTTATTTCACTTCCCTTCCAATTTATTTTCACTCTGTAAAATAGCAAAGTAACAGTTCCCATGGTTTGCAGAGAAGGCTTTAATACTGTGCACTCCAAAAAAGCCTACTTTAGCAGAGTATTGGAGTTTTTGGGTTGCAGAGGATGGCTTTGGGGATGGTAGTGTTTATTTGTTTCTAGTGAGGGGACCTCTCCTCTGCCTGAATATGTGAGAATGATAGGCATATGTCCTGTAAAGGCAAGGACAACCATTTCTGTAAATACAGCACAAACAAAATATGAACCAAAGTGACTGTGAACAATATATTTCATTAAAATCTACTTTACAATTCCTAAAGAATGCATGTTGGTAGCCAGAATCAGTTGGTAAGGATTTTCTGCTTGTATCTTTCCTGTATTTGCCGGCTTCTTTGAATTATATCTGAGTTTTTCAGAGCTATTCCTATTCTCCCATTGTGTTCTTTTATTCAACAGTGGGTTGACCAGCTGTGTGATTCAAGGCAGGTCCAATTAGATAAAGCTTTGTCCAGACAAGCATCCAGTTAGAACTTCCTCTGTTCTACCTTGAGTCCATTGCCTTTCTCTCACTCTTTGGAACCTGTTTCCATCTATTCTATATCCTCATATCAGTTAATTGTAGACAGTGGGAAGATCTCCCCTGAGGTCATTTCTTCTGAAGGCTAAACAAACTCATTTCTCTCAGTTTCTCCTCAGCCCTCTTCCTGCCATGGGAGCCCTCAGGTGGGCTCACTCCAGGGTTTCAAAGTCAGTGTGGATTGTCAGATCCCAAACCTGGACACAATACTCATGTGTAACCTCAGAAGTGCCAAATAAAGAATTCCTTCCCTTGCTGTGATGGCTCCATTCATGCTAATATGATCCAGTGTGCCTCCTTTGCTGCAAGGCTGCACTGTCTGCCAAATTGCTTTTTAGCCAGTTCACCTGCTCAGGCATGTTTCAAACCAAGCAAGATGCAATTTTGCCTCAACTGAACTTCATCAGATTTCTTTCAGCCCATTTTTTCAGCCTACTGAGCTGCTTTTCCATATCTGGGAGCATTCTTCACAATCTTTCATCATTTGCAGCCTTGTTTAGAGTACTCCATGCTATCATCTGGATCACTAATAAAAATCAGTTATTCAACAGTATCAGTCGCGGGGGCTTTGGTTAGTGATGAGCCACCTGTTGGATTTTGTACAACTGGTCACTGTTCTTAGGTAGTCCAGCCAGTTTTCCATCCCCTTACAGTTTTACTTAGCCAGTCCCATCTTTCAAGTTTGTATGAGGGATCATTTCAAAGACATTGCTAAAGTCAAGGTATACAGCATCAACCTTTATCTCCTTATTCACACAATCAGTCACACCTTGAGTACATTTTGGCATTGGTAAATCCATGTCTGCTGTACCCAGCCACCTTTCTGTCCAATATTATTATTACCAGTGTCACTTACAGGCAATATTGGTACTATTGCCAATTATCTTGCACAGCAATATTGTTAATAATAACTGATGTGTCAAATTAAGTTCTACTTACATGGAAACAAAGTACATCTCATGCATCAGTTAAAAATCAGTCATGTTCACTCATATGCTGTTAACCTTGCACTAATTTTCATTAGTTAGATTCTTCTCTTTACTGTGATATACAAATAACACGTGTACTGACAAAGATCAAGGGGAATTTGGACTAAAACCTCTTTTCTGGTTTGGCTAAGTTTCCATTTTTAAGTCTTGCTAGGATAGCAACTTTCTTAGGAAAGTGAGAAATTCTTACTTCGGATGACAACAGCTGTCTCTCCAAAACTGAAAAGATTTCTGATAAACGTAGGGTTGTGCTGATGATATATGCTCTGAACTGGAATGACTGAAGCACGAAAATGCATCCTGTTTTTTAACTCTTCAGCATAGTGACTTCTAGCAGGGTTTGAGGTCAGCTGGTATCCTGCTGTAGTCTGCTGCCGTGAGATTTGCTAGTCGCTTCTGTTGGAGCCTGAAGAGCATAGTCCTGTGTTGATAGTCTACACTGGATTAATAAAAATAAGAGTTACTGTCTTTTTTTTTGGTGGTTTTTTGGGGTTTTTTGGGTTTTTTTTGGTTTTTTTGGGTTTTTTTTTTTGTGGTGGTGGTGGTCTGACCTAGCCAAAAATATATTTAAAAAAAAAGGGAAAAAAGAAAAGCAAAGGTAATGCTGCCTTACTATGTGAACTGTTCAAGGGAGTAGGTAAGAAAGCAGAGGTTATGGATGAGAGCCTGGCAGCTCCAGTGCATATTGCCTTCAATGGCTGCATGGATTCTATGTTCTAGTGAAAAGAATTATGTTTGATAAGGCTTATTTGTATGGGCAGTTGGTGTAATGCTGTATTAACAAAATTTTTGCCAGTAGCAGAGGATCTTCACTAGGTTGATTTACAAAGCCAACCATAGTGCCAACATATTTTTTAATTCAGGGAAAGTTTATGATCTATTCAGTTTATATAATTCTTGTGTGGAAGTGAAGTTATTTTTAGATTTTAAACTTCACATTTAAACTTCAATACTAGTAGTGCTTTTTCCTTTTTAATTTGGATCTGCTGGACAGATGCTGAAATATTACTAAGGAAAAGATTAAGTTTTCCTACAGCATCATGTTAGCCTATTCTCTTTGTGGGCTAAATAAATATGAGAAAACAAAATAGAGGAAGATGATGGATTTATTATTTTGACCTTGTGCTGTTGAGAAGGCAGCCACTGCATTATGAACAAAGGGACCAAACCATCTCTGCTAGGAAAACTGTAGTGGTAAAGAAGATATTACTCTGTGTTTGTTATTTGAGTTCTAGAAAACTATCACCATTGTGATAGAAATGCACAATGATTTATCATCACCTTTCTCCTCCTGTCTAAGTGGTTTATTTCTTAGTCTATGACTATTGGGGACTGTTGTAGAGGATGAGTGACTTGTTCTAATACAGTGTGCTATGAGTTGTCATGCATTCTAATGTCTGGCATTTCAGATGATGTGCAGGAGGCTTATAACCTGATTAAGGACCTGGAACCTACAGCTCCACAGGTAATTGGAAAATGATGTCATGACACATAAAGACAGAGGTTATAAACCAGTATGAAATCTGCCACTTACAAAACTGGTATCCTGAGGACAGCTTGCCCCATTTCCACTCTTAAAACCCTTGTGTTTTCAGCCCTTCATCAACAATAAATTCAATGTACATGCATGAAGTATTTTATATGGGCCTATATGAGTACTTTAGCCTGTTTATTACTGTACCACCTGGGTTTAGCTAAGAATACAGCTCTGATGTGTGCAGCCTTGGTTTTGGGAAATGGATCATTACTGCATAGGTAAAAGCTCCCTTACAACTATAGCTGGTTGTCTGCCTGGTGTGGCTTTCATCCCTTAGATTTGCTAGCTCAGATGCTCATATAGGTTGTCCTGAAGCTATTTCAATTGAAATTAGCTAGATTAGATTAAACAGTTTTAATGAATGGTATTTTCTAATCCCATCACTTTGGCTGCCATGAGTGAAAAGTACAGTTGTTCCTTGGCTGCTACTGTAATTTTCTTCTGTGGCTATTCCAGCATCTTTCGTCTCTGATTTATTCCTCTTTGCTGTTTATTTTCCAAAGGTCACATAGCTGGGCATAAAAGGGACCTTTCATGAGTCTATGTAAGGAATTAGATGGAGAGAGGGGGGGAAGGAGGGAGGGAGGGAAAAGGAAAACCTCAAAAACACAGATCCGGTGATTCTGTGCTGAGGAGTGAGCAGTATCTTTTGATGGCGCTTTACACTCCTTGCATTTTTCAGTATAGCAAAACTTACTTGAATGGTTTTCTGCAGCTGTTGTTCCTATTGTGGGATATTGTCCCAATATACTTGGCTTTTAATTCTTGATCACATTTTGAAATGAGAATCTTTGTGCTTTTTTTTTTTCCATTTCTCACTCACACTTTTAAAGAACTCCCTGCTAACACTTGCAAAACTACTCGTAAAACCTACTTGAGTACTTCTCAAATTTCTTCTTTGTCACAATGCCTGTAGGATAATAATTTGGCATCTCTAAGACAGTTGGTGTGCAAAAATTATTTCTTACTATCCTGGGTAGTACTCTCAGAATATTTCTTTACATTCTCTCGTTGGTCTCTTGGTCTCTTGAAAGATGTCTCTCTTCTTCTGTGTTTACCTCTGTAACAGGGTCGTCCTAATTTATCAAGAGTACCTACTAAAACAGATTTATAGATATAACTCTTAATTATAAGATTTAGGTAGGACAAAAGAGTCTGTTACACACTGAGAAAAATTTGTTCAGAGAAGAATTAAACTATAGTTGTTTCTCCTACTAGAGGTTAGAAGGTACTCAACTTCTGTTTCTAATTTCACTGGAGTAACATGGCCACAGAGCACAAACCTCTTAACATATTTGCCCTGATGAGAAACACTATGAATTTTGCAGCAAGGATGTCAGTGGTTATGGTTAACCAATGTGCGTATTTGAAAGGAGATCTGTGCTTTGGTATAACAATTACACACTTCTTGGTGATATGATGATGAAGAGGGCATGAAAGGATGTTACCATATTCCTCCTGGTGCATTGTCTTTGACCATAAGACTTACCAGAAAACACAGTACCCCTTTGCATTTAACATATTTAGTAGAAGGAACTACCTAGCAAATAGAATGTATTTTGGGGGACTAAATTAGTACAGTGCTTAAGCAATACCACACTAATGAGCTGCCTACCAAACCCAGTTGTGACAGAGTTGAATTAATGAAGAATAATGCACACATAGGCTTTTATGTGTCTTCTGAAATCTTCACCATGTCTTCTCTGATCCCTTTAACTTTTTTTTTTCCAGGAGTACATCCTCAAAGGGGTGGTAAATGCAGCACTTGGACAAGAAATGGGCTCGGTGGGTAAAGCCATGAGGTTCTCCAACTTCTCCAACAACACAATGTGAACAGATCTGTAGAAACTGGAATGGAGTGAAAGAGGCAGTAATTTCTTAGATTGCAGGATCTCTGTGTGTCTTAACCTCCTGTACAGTAATCAGTCCAGAATGAGTGAAATGCAAATTTCTGTTGCTGGTCTTGATAGTAGATCAAGATGAATTTGATTTCTCTATTCTACTTCCAAAACCCCCATTTGCTTTGTATGGTGTTGTTCTTTATCGAGCCACAGGGAATGGCACATTTACCTTTTCTCTTTTTGCTTCAGCCCTGGTTTATTTGTTAGTTGCTCCCTAAGTGTTCCTCAGACTGTATTTTCACTGTGTATTGTAGCATCAGCCCTGTAACTCATCTTGGATTTCTTTTTTATTCTTCTTCCAGAGAGATCATCTGAAAATTGCTCAACAGTTCTTCCAGTTGGTGGGGGAATCAGCCAGTGAATGTGGTATGTTTGAAATGTTCTTTTTCCATTAAGTAAGCAATCTTAAAATATCCAAGTATATACCATCATATCTGTGTCTAACTGCTGGCTGTTAGCAGGAATATTGCTAGGCTTTTGTTTCTATAGGATGAGTTTCAAAAGGTCTAAAACAAATTTGAAAGTTTAAATTAGAAGTTTCAATTCCAAACCTTACTGTATGACTTCCTCTGGAGAAGAGGCTTTACTGCAAACTGCAAGTCTTTTTGAGAGACTCTATGGCAGCTTGCCTTTGCCTAATAATCCCATTAGAGAAACAGAAGGAACCAGCCTAATTAATTAGATGAAGTGAGCAGCTGAAACCTTACAGGCAGGGATACACAGGTACAAATCTAGGACCACTAATGAAAGCCTGTTGAGTACATAGAGTCCTAGCATGGAGTGTGCTCTGAAACTGAGGGTCATAAAAATGTAAAGAGGACTTTGGCTACAGGGATAAATGAAAGCTCTGGGATTAACTTCTTGCTTGAATAAGAGAGAAAAAAAGGCATTGTAACCCACCCACCACCATGCCCCAAGATCAGTATAGTTTCAGTATTTATTTTTACTTATTCAATAATAGACCAAACCAATTTCTTCTTTTCCCTTCTCTTTGCCGAAACCAAAATTCCCAAATGAAAAGAAGTCAGTAGTTGTAACATAGAAATACAGACTTAATGGGACTTCCCAGTTTCCTTTGTAGGCATTGTCACCTAGTATTGTTTCCTTAGGTGGATAACTTGTGCATGCTTATGGTGCAGGCAACTCATGGTCCTCAGAGAGTGAATGCTGTCTCCTGTGTCCATGGTGACTAAAGAGAAGGAGCTCCAGAGACAGAGTGGCATCACTGATGAAAGAAATACTCAGAAATACTGTTGAGCCATTCTATTCTGCTCCCCTTGCAGCCCTGGTACTACTGAGGTCATGCATCAGAGAATTTCATGTTGGAAGGCTGGAAGTGGTTCCATAGAGGAGATTTCCCTAACTCCTTCCTTTTGTATAGAAGCTATCTCTTTAGAGTTGGGATCCCAGAAAACAGAAGAAACAATATGAGCTATAGCAGTGGAGGACTCGGTTAGGGGGAACATCTTAATGCCTGTAACAGTCATGCAGGTGTGATGAGTGACCAGAGCACAAATGGACAAAAATAATACAGAGATAGTCAGGGAAAAGATAGTCAGGGAAGGATTTCTTGCGAAGATATAGCCCAAAATTGAAATTGTTGGGAAGCCAAAAGTCTGAATTTTACTGTAAAATACTTTCAAACTCATATGCAAAATAAAGATAGAGAGGCTGAGACTTCAACCTTGCAATAGTAGGGGGAATGGCAGTAGAAGTGTAGTACACTTAGGAAGGTGGATTACTTGAAAAAAACAAACCTATGGGAAGGATTGGTTCCAATCAGAGGTAAAAGGAAGGATCAGTACTGTGAGTATCTGACCCTTGTGGTACTTCCACATAAGAATTGTTTTTGCATCTTCTTAAAAGTTTGTGGGAGGAAATGCCATAAAGAAGACCACACAGTTCAGGGCAATTCCTTTAAAGGTAAAATAGTGTGAGGGGTTTTGTTTAACCTCAAATGAATAACAGATGGAGATCATCAAACTGTACATAGGAAATAGAAGAGGCAAACAGTTCTGTTTAGGTAGGATATAATGAAAAACCAAGCACATGAAGCCCAAGTATGTAAGTGTTTTTATACAAATATTAGATGCTTTTAAAGAAATTGGATAAAGTGAAATGCCTGATTTTAGAAGAGGAAGCTAAAAACTAAAATAATTTTTTTATATGATAGGAGGAAAGTAACATGTAGGATATTAATGTATTTAATGTCAATGGGATGGGATCTAATGTACAATAGGGATTGTATTAAATAAACATAGGTTGTACATCAACATACATAAATATAGATAAGTAGATTATGCCAGTGGGAAAATGGTTCTAAATATTATAGAAAACTTCTCTCAAAATAAATATATTTTCTTTATCAGTGAGTAACATAATATTGTTTTCAATTATATGTTTAGATAGGCAACTCACCATATTGAAGCCAAATTATTCACCAGCCAGCCTGGATAGGAAGAGTGAGTGGCACATTAAACAGATTACAGATTTTATATAGAAAGATAAATAATAGTTGGAGACTTTTGTTCTGCCCATATCGACCTAATAAATGCAATTACATGGCATAATAAACAGCATGAACTTTTTGTTTCTATCTTTCTTAGAGAAGGAACAAGTGAACAGGTAACTCTGGACCAATATTGAATTACATAGCACTTGAGTTGAAATTTTATAATGAAATTACAATTGTACTACAGTCATTTGAGTATAATCAAATTCAAAATCTGTGTGATAGCAAATACCTCAAAAAATGTCCACAGTACTAATCCTAAGAAGAGAAGCTACATACATAATAACCTTCCTCATTTCTAGCAGAAAATTAGAAAATTTATAGGGAAGAAAAGGATAAAATGCACCTGATTTGAACACTTGAAAGAACCTTTTGTTTCTCTAAAGAAAGGGCTTGTATTCATAATTAATGAGCTATAGGAGACAAATAATGACATGACAAGGTTTGCCAATGGTACAAAATTACCTATAGTAGTACAAATAAAAGCTTCTACAATGATGAAAGATGTGAAAGACTATACAAGACTGGGTAATAATATGCAAATTAAATTTAGCAAAATTATCAGAAAAGTTGAAGAGGATCTTAAGAATTGATGAGGAAAGAGAAAACAAAAATAATTACTGTCATTGTATACAATGTGATTCCTTTCCTTGAATACTGTCTACAGTTCTGGTTCTTACATTTCTTTAAAAAATGGTAGATCAAGAAAGGATACAATAAATACAGCAAGGATGATCAAAGAAAGGTGATGGATTCTTGAAGTAGAAGAAAAGGAGAGATTAATAAAGCAGAATACATGGGCTGAAAATGATAACTGAGTTTCATTATGTACATCATAAATGACAAGGAAAAGAGGAATAGGGAAGAATTATTTACTGTACAATACAAAAATCAAAGACCATTGACGTATATTGTCACTTACGACAATTAAAATAAACAGCATTAATTACTTTTTCAGATAACACAAATTATTTGATAGAGAAACTTGTGAGAACCAGAATGTATTAAAAAAGTTGTCGATGAAAAGGCCATTGGCTGCTTAACACAAAATTTTCAGCAGTGATTAGGAAGTCCTCAGTAGATTGTTGAAAGCTGGGATAAACTTTAGCAGAAGTGCCATTACATACCACAGTATGTATTATATGTGAAATTAGAATATCTTCTTTCTATAGCTGCATATTTTCAGCCAGCAAACTGAACTAGACACACCTTGATACAATATAATAGCTTTTATGTTTTTACGTAGCTTAGCATATTAGCCACTGTGTTGAATACTTGTTATTTGATTTGCTGGATTTAGAACAGAGAACAGAATTCTTGCTTGTTGTATACTTGGGCTTTTCCTAAGTAGCCGGCCATGCTGTTAAAGCATGTACATCATGCTTCAACACTTCCCATCCAGCTAGTCCTTCCAAGGACCTTTAAGAGCTTTATCAAGTTGCTTAGCTGCTTTGCAGATTTATAATACAGAAGCAGGTAGTTTTGTGCTAGAGTGAGGAAATCCATTGCTGTGTCTCTGCTTGCAACTGGGCCTATGTTCCAGTTTAGCCTGGGATAGAGTTAAATTTCTTCTTAGAGAATGGTGCAGTGCTGCATTTTGAATGTAGTATGAGAATAATGTTAATAACACGGCGATGTTTTAGTTGTTGCGAAGTCAAGGACTTTCCAGTTTCCCATGCTCTGCCAGTGAGGAGCTGCATGAGAAATTGGAACGGAGCATGGCCAGGACATCTGATCTGAATGAGCTGAAGGGTTATTTCATATTGTGGAATACCATGCCCAGTACAGGAACCAGGGGGAGTTGGCTGGGAGGGGCGGGCTTACTGTGCTCTGGGGAGGGCCTGGGTTGGTGGTGAGCAATTGTATTCTGGGTCATTTGTTTCTCCCAAGTTTTATTCCTCTCTCTCACTCTCTCTCTCTCTCTCTCTCTCTCTCTCTCTCTCTCTCTCTCTCTGTCCCCTTTTCATTACTATTATTACTATTATTATTAATAATAATATTTTATTTAAATTATCAAACCATTCTTGTCTTAACCTACAAGCTTTACTGTTTTTTAGTGGAGGGGAGGATGGAGTGAACAAGCAGCTGAGTGGTACTTAGTGTTGCCAGCTGGGGTTAAACAGCAACAGTCTACAAGGCTTCTTCTTTTAATGTGTTTTATCAAGAAATAATGGATTAAAATTAAGATGTGGAATATTTTTTGTGGCTTGCATTTGTTAACTGTAGAAATCCCATTGACTGCATTAATAAAAGCAACAACAGGAGTTTAGGAAAAACACAGTGTCATTTATTTGTAAAGTCATTTGTAGTCATCAATTAAGCCCTTTGCTTTTTTTAATTAGATCTCTGCCTTGGAAGTTCAAGGAACATGGAGTAAACTGAGTTAATGTGCAAGTAATTTCCATTAAATGTAAAAGTTTTATCTCATGTTGGGTGTTGTGCACTTCAACAGGGGACAGACAAAACAAAAAGTAAAAAGCATCCAAGCAGCACTTAGAGTGTAGGAGTCAGTATTTATTCTCCAGCAGCAGATATAACACCCGAACAGCAGCTTGGGGTTTTTTCAGCTTGATAAAAATTCTTAATTCTAATGACATGAAATGACATTATGAAGGAGGATATAAGTAGATTTTTATAGCTAGTTCTCATTCTTTTCTGCTAGGATATCGACTGGGTGGGACATTAAACAGATCAGATTTCTTTTAAGGAGGAAATGGGGCAAGAGGAACATCAGTGAAAACAAATTAATATTCCCAATAAATGCAGTGTTTCTGGTGCTTAGCATAAGTCTTACAAACTACCCAAAACCAGTGCAAGTATAATGAAAAAGAGCACCCCATTTGTTTTCAGTGGTCTTCTTTTAGGACCAACTCAGGCATATTTGATGTTGGGTGAGAGGAATGAAACATTTCTTCTTAACTTCATGCAGTTTTTTTCTTTAAGGTTCTCTTAGGTCACTCTGAGTAATTTTTTCAAGTGGCAAATTTTTCCTCTTTCTGCATGAGCCACATGGGGTGAATTAGAAAATTGTAGTTTTTCTGTCACTAGGTAGTGTTCATTGCTGAGTTGTATGAGATATACAGATGTTTTACTTGTTTGGTTTTTTAAACAGAATCTTTCAGTAAAGTATGTAGAGGATGGTGTGCTGGGATAATAAAACTTTCTGCCAAAATGTGGACGTAAGAATAAATACTAAAATTTAGAAACACTTGAATCATTTATGGAAATATTTTGTTTCTAATATTTTGTTACTGTGATTGATTTTTACTAAAAATGCATCCTCAGTTTTAAGTCTTCTTTGCATGTTTTGCATTTCTTAAATTTTGTTCAAAATAAATTGTGATTTTATGAACTTCAGAAATCAAATTTAAGAAAAAAGAGGCATTTTTGACCTATCTCTAGTCTTGTTAATCAATGCATCTTAGCTCTTTTTTATAAAACTGTTTCTGTTATTGTCCAGTAAAGGCACATATTTGTCATGAAAACTATACCTGCATGTAAAAAAGGACAAATAAATATACAGGCCAGTTTCTGCTCCCAAGTGAACACTTCATAAATAACCAAATAATCTTCCGAGGTTGGAGAACTGAATGATATAGTTCAGACACAGATAAGGATTGATTGTCTCCATATGGAAATGACAGGACATCCAAGCTCAGTATATCCTAGTGCTAAAAGATAAAAAATGAGAATATTTGCTTTTCTTTGAAATGTATTTTGACATCTTATATAGGGCTTTCCAGGAATAATTACTACCTACCATATTTAAGGGAGAATAATCTGTTTTCCAGTTGAATGCTCAATTTTGTATGGCGGTATAGAGTCAAAATATTGGTCTTTTGTTACATGAAATTTCTTTATACGGAGAAGTTATTTTAATTTTTTTATGTGAATGGATTGATGATAACCAACAGTCAGAAGCAGATTATCTCAGGGATATTGGTAGCCTTAGATCTTATCTTTTGTCACCTTTTCAAACTGCACAGAGCAGCATCCTCTCCAACGATTGCTTGATGTAGTGGAATAGTATTGATTTGATATCACTTCCATTTAAGCCTTCCCAGCTGCTACCTGAGTTCATCCATGTCTGCTAGCTGGCTTACAAAAATTAGTCCTAGTAAGCTCACTTCAGAATCTCTAAAAAAGCTTTGAGATAGTTTTCAGTGACACAGTTTGCAATGTCAGAGTAGGTGACAGCATAAAATGGTTACAGCAGAGTTTATGATGACATAGACAGCTTCAAAGTTGAGTGATGTTCGTTCCAACTGATATGTCTAACTTATTTATGGCTTTACATCTTGTGAGCATTGGAGTAATCCACATGCATGGACATTTATTTCCATACTGTCTGATATCACTTAGTATTTTACCCGTTCCTGTATTAATTCTTTTTTATAACAATATTTTCAGTATAACAAGTTTACTCTCTAACTCAAACTAAAATTAAAATATGTAGAGTTTCTTTGTCCAGGATAACTGAAAAGCATAATTTTAAAGAAAGAAGGCTAATGGTGTCAGAATAGCAAACCCAGGCTTTGTATAAAGAGTCATTTCCTACAAATAAGAATAATTCATGGTAAAATTATACTATATAAATTGTGTCACAGGAAAGGCCTGTGGTAAAATTGTTATTTGTCTCTGTGGAGTTTGCTGTTGAACAAAGTCTTGCAAAAGTTATTGGATACTGTAGAGAGAGTTGACAAGATGAACAAATGGTTTTTCCTAACCTCCAGTATGGTCCTTTGCCTGAAAAGGCAAGCTACACTATTTTTAGAAACTAGCTGCTTTCAGAGGTGCCAGCAATCTTGGCAGTGATTTCCATTACCATGTGTTTTTAAATTCTACAAATTTGCATTTCTGTTTTGAATTTTAGATACCATTCCAGGGAGACAGTGCATGTCCTCCTGCTTCTTTCTTCTTAGACAATTTCCTAATGTCCTAATTTACCTCAACTCAATCAAGGTTAGTATCATTATTTTGTATTGGTAGTATTGTAATGTATGAAATCACTACTTTTAAACTGTACTATGTGAGACACAGTGGAAACATAAAAAGATACAGAAACAAATCAGTAAAAATAAAACACAGGAGTGATAGCAGGACATAAGTGGTCAGTACAGTAAATGGATTAAAATGTAAAGAAGCAATTTAGAATGTACCATGCAGCATGGTGGGCATGATGGACTCATCACACTTGTAATCTAATCATTATCAGGCTTTCTGGGGGCATCACAGAAGGTAAGAAATATAATTAAAGGTAAACAATGAAAAAAAAGTGTATATTTATGGAATGAGCAGCATGGAGGAAAAAACCCCAAATGTTTTCTTAAGACTTATCAAGTAAGTGATGGAGATTATTGTCACTGGTTAATAATTGGGGACAATATTTTAGTGAACAAGACTGTGTAAGATAAGACATGAAGGGCTCTGAAAGGAATAACATTTCCATTTTACGGAGAAAGCAGTCGCTGAAGGGCTAAAATAGGGCAGTATTACCAAAGCAGTAAGTTAGGAACGTTATTTTTGTGAAAGTTATCTGAGTACCTTGCAGGCCATGTTGCATTTTTCAAAATAAGAGAAGCTTGAAGTCAACATGCAGCATACCCATAGAATGCGTATAACTTACAGATACACATTTAAAGTCAGATGTGAGGAAAGAGGGAGGCTGGAGTGTAATTATGGATTAAATGATTGCAGTCTTGTTCCAGTGGTTTGGAAGTAGAGTTGAAACAACTCTCTGTTTGGTAGTGTTATAAATGATCAAATCACGTGCCAAACTTACAAGAAAATTTATCAAAGATTTATTAATTTGTCTGCGAGACCGAAGTTTGGTCTTTGAAACCACCACAGCCAAAGAGTCAGCGTCGAGCCCGGGATCGGCGCCGGGTGAACACGGATCTGACCTCTGAGTGTCAGAGTCTCCCCAGTTCACCAATGCTGCCTCGCTCAGTGAGTTTTTATACAGTTTATTCTGCCCGAGGCAGAGATGACCAAATGCTCTTTGTGTCTCTTCACATGCATCATCCTTGATTTACATGTGCAGAGGTAGACAAAGATCCAGTCCAGGTGTCTCGATGTTGTCAGTCAACACTGGAGAAGCCATGTATTCACGTGTATCAGGGTTATCTCGACAGATGCAATTGACAGGGCGATAATCATTCTCAGATGGGCCTGGCAACCCCGGGAAGCTGACGATTATCACCCTGGAAGCTTCTATTCCTACATTAAAGCGTCGATATTTATCTTAACACGCGTCCAGGAACTATATGTAATAAGACAACTGCTCCCGGCCAGGATGGTCAAAAGATATAGTTTGGATTGTACAATATTTTATACATTAATAACATGAACTGTCTCTACCATATAATACAGTAGGAAGAGGAATGAGAATCTTAAAAGAAATTATTAAAATAATTGGGAAATACACAGGATGAGCATAACGACAATGTTTTAAGGCATATGAGATCTAAAGAAAATCATGTGGTTGTAATGGAGCCCAAAAGCAGCTGGTGAGGGGAAAATGGTGTAGTGTTTTTAAACTTCAAAAGGAGACTTTTGAAGACATCCCAGTGGCTTTAGCTGCTGGAATAGCTCCATTGTAGTGGAATGAAGAGATACACCACCACCACCACTCCAAACTGGAGTATGTGTGTAATTGAAGAAAAGGAAATTAACAGTAAGAATTGCTTTGCCTTTCTTGAGCCATCTAAAAGTTGGATTTCTAGTTAGAGCCAGTCATCTGGTCTCAGTTTATTGCCAATGGGTATAGATGGTAATTTCCAGAGAATTAATTCTGTGTATTTGCTACATTTATAATGCAATTAACTACTCCACAGATAAGTTCAGCTCTTTCCATTTCCTTGAAAAGGTTCTTAAACAACTAGTTCTAAACCGAAAAGGTCAAAGTTAAATGTGATTACAAACCACCTCCAAGGTATATGGGACAAAAATTTACTGCCTACTACAACTTTTCCTTCTTGTTCCTTTTGAAGTAATTGATCATTTTCATAATTTTGCAGCTGAGACTAGACATGCTTAGATTTACTTAAGTAATTTCTCTTCTTTATAGGTCACAGGAATACAAAAATTATTATTTCTGTACCATGTTATAGGCAAGATGTACATGGATTTACTTTTGTGTTTCATTCACAGGAATAAACTTCAGTTGAATCTCTGCAGCTCTTAAAATAGAGCTGCCCTCTCTGAAGATTATTTGCTTGGTATTTTCTCAAGAAATACCACTTTCATCCATGATCAATTAACACTGCTTTAGGCGTAAGAAAGCCTCAGAGGACATAAATGTATTGCCAGCTGCCCCAAGGGTGACATTATAACACTGTCAGGGATTAACTGAGTAAAAAACAACCTGATTCAGGCTCTGCTGAGTTGTGGCCACAATGGGAATTCTTCATTTTTAAGCTGGGTATCTGAGTATGTTATTGAAGTGGGTGTCACTCAGAGGACAATGGGTTTTATGAAAACATTGAAGATCTCTAATAAGACCATAAAAGAGTAAAGTCCAGCACAGACAATATGGTTAAAAAATAATAAAAAAAAAAATTAGCTGCTGTGAATGTATTATCAGCAGCACTTGTTAATTTCTTCTGGTTTTGGTTTTGGAGTAGGTCTGGGCTCTAACACTTATATGGCCAGGACAGAATGACATGTTTTTTGAGTTTGGTTGTTGACAAAGGTTCTTTTCCATTTTAATTAAAAAATGCAATGGTGTCTACTTGAACAGAAGAAAGCATTCATGCAGTAAAAGTAGCATCTGGCTCACCAGTTTTGCTTAACCTGGGACTTGTGCTGATTCACATGAAACTACTGTTGGGAAAGAATGCAGTAAAGTGTCGTAATCCTCATATGGTGAAACCCATAGTTAGTTCACCATAAGGGCACTGAAATATTTTCACAAACTGAGCTTATGGTTCACCCCAATTGGTTCATCCTCATGCTGTCACACAGCTTGCTGTATTTGCTGGCTTGTGCATGTTACTGTAGACTGTTTGGGTGAAACCTGGACATCTGGCAAATAGTGGCAATCCCTCACCTTTCCTTTCAAGGCACTAGCTTGATGTGTGCGGGTGAACTAAATCAGTACCCTTTGTAGACTGCCTGTGACAGTGAAAGGAAGATGTTCCTCTGTATCCCTACATCACAAAACAAGATACTACTCGGAAAGGGATTTGTGCCTTGCTTCATTTACCTTTTCTGCAGTTCCAACTATGCTTTTTACTTCCTTCTCACTCTGAAGAGGGGAAAAAACCAAAATTTAGATCTTCCTACACAAGTTCCATTTTCTTTATAAATATTGTAGAAGGAAAAACATTTCTCTTCCCTACACCTTGCTGTTATGCACACAGAGATGCTTCCATGCAGTAACCATATTGGATAAACCACCTATTTCTCCATGCTCTCTCATAAGCACTGCACTGCTGCTGGGCAGGGATTCTCAATCCCATTCATGCTTGCATCTGGTATTGTGTTCTATCTTACCGCTGCCAGCTCTACTGGTCCAGCAGTGTGGGACAGTGCTGAATGTAGAACACAGCTGACTTTTGGTCATCTGAGTTATACTTCAGACTGACTGTGACCAGACCAACTCCAAATACCAGCCTAACCTGTACCTTGAGTTACATTTCCTGCTTTGACCCATGTAGCTTTTCAGAGAAGATACAGCTAGTTGAATATGATGTGCCCTAAACCAGATGTTTCATATCTAGTGTTATGGGAGGGAAAAACTCAGTGTTGCACTTGAACTAGAGAGAAGGGTATCTTTAAGCAAGGCTTGCTTAAAGAAGTCCTGTTACCTGGTGTGCTGCCTGGTACAGCCCAGTACTGTGGCTTCACCTCCAACATGAGATCCATTTTGTCAGATTAGCGTCCATCACATAACCAGATGCCCAGGATCTCTTGATAAACCTTGACAAGTCTTGGAAGAACAAACTGTTTTGTGTGTCTTAAATTGCCTTTAAGACTCAAGGGAGTCACCTGCCTATTTACCCACCCTAGTGGTGAATAAGTGCTTAGGAAGTGAAAGAGGCCATGCCAGCACAGCATGTCTTCACATGCCCCAGGTGAAAATTATACCCACAAAAGCTGCCACTGCAATTTTAAGCTTGGAAGATTTTCCAGATCTCTCATAGTTAATATTGTGGAATGTGTCAGCAGTGTTTGTAGTCATGACTGTAGGATGGAAAAGCTAGTCCATAATTTTTCTGCCCACTGTTTAAAAATACCGTATGTTCCTAATGTGGGATTTTCTTTTCCTTCCCGTTTTCTTCTTTATATGGTCTGACTGAGGCAGGGAGGATGTATTTTTAATGTTGTTTTATCATGGGAGGAGGTGTTTTTTGTTTGTATTTATTTGGGGTTTGTCCATATTTTTCAGAGTTACTTCTACAACAATGACACTTTTAACTTCAACTATGCCCAAGCCAAAGCTGCAATGGGCAATTTTAGTGAAGCTGAAGAGGTATGTATTTATTTTTTTTGAAAAAAAAACCAATGGAAACATTTCCCCCATATTCCCCTCTTTCCTTCCTTTTCTTCACTCAGATCTTCATGTTGATTGAAAATAAGCAGGTTCTGTGGAACATCTTCTTCCCCTTCTCAGGGGAACTGAAACTCTCAGTGAGCACTATTCAGAAAAGATTATCTTGCTAATCTTGTAATGTGAGGTATACAGGGAGTCATGCTGCTTGTGGTGCATCACAAGAGTGCTTGCAGCTACCTCTAATTGATCAAAGAATGGCCTCTTAATCAGATTTTCTACGCTTTGTCTGGGATCCCAGGCACTCTTTCTGTTCAGACTGAGTAGGGCATGCTAAGTAAAAGACACTGAATAGTTAAGAGCTTCTAGGTGTCTCTAGAAATTTGTGGTTTTTTTTTTTTTTTTTAAATCTTCCTCTGGGATATGTGGGAGGAAAAGAGGAAGTGCTCAGTATCTTATTCAGCAGCATTCATATGCAGCTGGAAGAGATTAACTTCTACACCCAGTACTTTTTTATGTCTGTGTGCAGCAGAAACTTAATTACAACTAAAATATGCAAAAGTAAATACTATTATGCAGGTGGAAGCAACATTTTCCACAAGACCAGAAAAGAAGACAAGCCACAGAAAAAATCCCTTAGCACATAGTCTAAAGTGAATCCTAGAGGTTTGGTTGGTGTTGAGTTTATGTTTTGTTTTGTTTTTCCAGTCTTTCTAACTTTTTGACTATCCAAGTTTGTCAATAATAGAGCCCCCCTGGCTTTACAACTTGTCTCTCCCCCCCATACCTACCCTCCCATCCAGCACCCTCACCCCTTCGTTTCTGTGACCCAAAATTGCATCTCTCTTTAAGAAAGGCATCCAAGACTGTAAGGAAGATGAATATCTATTTGAATTCAACAAGCTTTCAATTCACTTAGCATCATGAAAATCTTTCAAAACTATGCTAGCAGGCTATGCTCATTCCTCTAACTCCATAAAAATGATAATGCTCTAAGTAAGTTTTAGCAGCAACTAGGCAACAAAGAAACACAAAGTTGTAAACTCCTGTTAATCTACATTTTTCCTCTTATGTTTTTTAGAAGCTGTTCTATAGAAACTTATGTTATATAGGTGATGCATTTAAATACCAGAATTATATAATTACATTGATTCATCTGGCCTCATGTCTGATCTTGGGTCGTGATGACAGTTCCATATAAAGCTCAGCCTTCCCCAATGTCTCATAAACTTGTAAATCATCTACATATAGCACTTACTAAGTTATTTAAAAACATACCTCCCTGGACTTAATAAAATAAAACGTGATAAAGTGCTACTTACAGTGATAATGCTGCTTTCTTTTAATTTCTTCCCTATTACTCCTTCTCCTCCCCCTCTAAATTAGGGGATCAGGAATGTTTAAGCAATAGAAATGTCAGTAATTTGTATAACTCGCTGTTCCAGTACATGCATCTATTCCTATAAAGGTATTTTGATTTTTGTCAGTAGCATCCAGTATAGTTACAAATATACTTGAGAGAGGCATAAATAGGTTTTTTCTTCCTTTGAAAAAAGCCAGAGTACATTTTAAAATGTATAACTTCCCCCACATATCCCTTTTTATGCAGAATGTAACAAACCTGTATTTGTTCAGTAAGGTACAAAAGATGAATGCTTTGCCTGAGAATTTTACTGAAACTGAAATGGTTAGAAATGGCTTATTGCAGACCTGGAATGATCTGACATGTATGGAAGGAAAGTCTCATCTACATGTGAAACTTGTAGTATTTCAAGAAGATGCTAATACAATTGCTTGCATTGCTTTCTAAACAAACACATTCCAAATAGCTTTTCCCACAGGCCAGTGTTCTTTTGTGCCGTTTGTGTTGCATGGCCGCCCACTGGCGCTTGTTCAGGGTAGGCCGCACCCTCTGCACAGCTTGGTGTTCTGAAGCTGCACAAGTCCCCTGACAAACAGGGCACTGTGTGAATCCTCCACCTACTCCACACAGAGGGATGCCCCCTGCACTGCAATTGCATACCCAAACTCTTCTCAGGACCAGTTGTTTGTGTGACTTAAATCTTATCTGTGTGTTGAAATGAGGAAGGTTTGCCTTCTGTTTTTTTAAAAGTACATGCGTGTGTAATCTTTCCTTTTCCTTCTTCCTGCAGGTGTTCCTTTTGATCCAGAGTGAGAAGATAAAAAGCGATTTTGTTTACCTTAGCTGGCTGGCTCGCTGCTGTGAGTCACTTTACTTTCAGCGTTGCAGAATACAGATCCTCCTCTATTGCGTCAGTCCTGGCAATCCACTCTCCTAATTGAATTTAATGTTGTAGGAGGATTCAGGACTATGAAAGTGAAAAGCTGATTGCACTAGTTATAGTGTGGGTGGTTATTGCACCTTTCATACCTCTGGCTTTTATAAGCAATTACTGCTTCAGTGCAATGCTGTTATAGTACTGTCAATGCAGCTTTGTCCTGACCAGTGACCCTTTTTCCTCTCAATTGTCTACTCAATTGCATGAGTGAAGACTTTCTGTCTTACAAGACTGAGTTACAACTCTAAAATGTTCACAGTAAAACACAAAATAGAAGCATTCATACTGGGTCAGGCTCAAGAGTCTGTCTGCCTTCGAGGTTAGCCACTGTCAGATGTCTAGGGAAGAGAAGGATCAGGCAAGCATACACGGTATTTTTCTTCCTACCATGTTACTCTACATGTTGTCCAAGCTCCTGTGCCTGAGGGATATCCTTATAATCTCCAGCATGTGTTTTTCTTCCAAAAGCTCTTAGAAGAGTTCTTTCCTTGAATTTCATTGAATCTAGGAAACGTTTGCTGTGTTTAATATTCTGTAACAAATCTTATTTACCAGTTTTTAAAACACTGCAGAGTACACCTCAGTGCAGAGACAACTGCTGTGCCACATACAAAATAATATAGAAGTGGGCTTTTCTGAGGACTCAAGTCTGAGACTCCCTGAGCTAATTTGTTTTCCTTACAGTGCCTCAATAGAAAAATGTTTTCTTATCAAACCATTTTCAGCAGTTATACCTGGAATGTAAATATGTATGTTTTGGGATGTTATGCCATATTGCAGATGTAGTAAGCATCTCCTAAAGTGATCTTTCCAGACAGGCACATCACACATAGGGATGCCTATCTATGACTCTGTTTTAGAATGTGCTAGTTTATTTCCTTTTTAATTTAGCTGCAGTACCAGATTGTGTTTGAGTGATTTATATATGAATGTTTTATTTGAATTTTTTATGGGAATGATGAACATAGTTATCTTTTTGTGTCAAGTATGTAAATTACTAACAGATCACATTATAATACATTAATGTCAGAGTATAATTAGGGATTGAGTAGTAAACAATTCAATGCTGAAATATTTCCAAGGGGCATCCTTTTACATGACAGAATGTAATATTTGTTTAGTATGATAGTACTATTTATACCAAATTCTTCTTGAAGGGAAGGTCAAAAACCATTGGATTAGCACAGAACTGCATTGCTTTAGGTAGATTGGTGTTGGAAATTGAGAACTGGCTGTTTACCACTGTATATGGTATTTGGAGCTGATGAGAGATAAATCCAATTTGAAGTCTTGCTGCCTCCTAAATGAGAAGAATCTATAAATTCTGTGATTTGGTGTTATATGTTTATTGTTGATTACCACCCATTCTACCTGCAATATAAGTATAGACGCAGTGGACACAGATAGAACAAGCTAAACAGTCCCTCTTTTGAAAAAACACTACAGTGATCCTTGTGTGAATAGCCAGGTACTCTCAGAGCAGCTGTTAAGGCTTGAAAAATAAAGGAAAACTTACTTTTATTTTCTTTTCTCCCAGTGTTTGAATGAACCTGGAATTATGAATACCAACCATAGATTCAAGAGAATGGCTTCTTATCACCAAGAAATAGAACCTTTGTGTTTAAACACTCTAGTAGAATTTCTACTCATCGAGATAGAAGATTCAGACTCCTTTATTTCTAACTGTGATGTTTAAAGTTAAAGACCAATGAAAAATTCTAGTCATATACACAAATTTAAAACCAGTGTGGGATCTCAGGAATTTAGAAACATTTTTTTTAGTAATGACAAGTTTTGTTATGCTTGGAGGGGCTTCAACCTCTGCCTTCTCCTTTTGATTTGTTATGAATCATGGGAATTGAAGGTTTAGACTGACATGAGCACCAAGTGTTAAAGACCTCACTTGGGTGCCAATTAACATTTTTTTGTATGTAAGGACACATAATTCTAAATCTTACCACATAAATGGATTGCCATTTGTCCTGCCTAAAAAACTTCTCTGATGCTTTTCATTCTACTCCTTAATCACATCTGAAATCATGAGAGTTGTTCTTGTTGCGTATCTGTGAAATATAAATTAAGATGTAAACACTATAATTATTCCTTTTGACGCTGCTATGCTCTGCTGAATTGGCTGTTATCACTAGTAAATCAGAAGATAAGGACGAGTTCCCCTTCCCAGCCTCATGCTCATGGCTGAGACATTTACATTAAACAAAGAAATACAGGAATATCTGTTCCACCTGCCACTGAATATTGTGCATAGCATATTCTTTTCACAATTCCAGCTTTTTCTTGTTATTGCAGATATTATGAATAAGAAACCACAGCTAGCCTGGAAACTCTATCTGAAGATGGAAACATCAGGGGACTCCTTTAACCTATTGCAGCTCATTGCAAATGATTGTTACAAAGTGAGTTTTCTCTTTAGAGCTTGGTGTATAACATGTTAATTCAGTGATTGTACCAACAGTCATTTTTTGATAGTTTTTATCATTGTCATCACTAGTGAATTTTCTGTTGTAATGGCAGGATGTCTAATATTGTGAATGAGTTGGCAAGGATTAGTCAGTATTTTAACCTACAGGCGTTCTTGGTAGAGAACCCATTGATTAAACTGTTGGTAAATTACTGCATGTTTGAGCTATCAATAATGATAACACTTGCTTCTCCTACTAGGGATTCATTATGGGGAGAAAAGACAAAAAACTTTGAAGGAAAAAAATCTAGCATAGATTCAGCAAGATGCCTCATGCTTCATGCTGCTTTTTTTTTTTTTTTCCAGGACAGTATTGTGTTTTCCTTACAGTTTGCAATGGGAGATACTCTTTGGGATCTCAAAAGCAATATTCTAAAACTGAAAGAATTATCGCTTGTATTTCTTTCAACTACTCAGTTACCATCTCACCCTAAAAGTCTAGATGCTCAAGCAAGTGACTATGCCTCTGGTGTTTCCCATAACTGCAAACCGAAAGCAGGTTGAAAATCAGACCTCATGTAAAATCTCTCTCTAGATCATTTAAAGTCTCACTTGAATCAGTTGATTGCTTTGTCTAAATTCTTTCCAAAACCTTCTTGTCCTGAAGAGGAGAAGTATCTCCATATTTTGGATTTATCTAGAGCTCTTAAAAGCTGCATATATAGAGCTAAATTTTTCAGCCTAATTATATGTCTACATATGGCCGTAAATGACTGCTCCAAAATTGTTACTTTAGTAATATAATTTGTCTTTCTACACTAGCAGCCATTGTACCTCTTGAACTAAATAGCAAGGTCCATGTTGTTTGATTTTATGTGGCATTTTTTAGTTGTTTCTGAAACATTACATTATATTGGAGATCCACAGACAGCACCAGAGATGTGACTTAAGAAGGCAGTTGCATTAGGCTTTGCTCAATGGAAAACAGAATGAACATGAATGGAACAAGGTCAGCAGTGTCCTGAGAGGTGGTGTAGCTGGATGCCTCATTGCTGTGCTGATAGAAATTGGTCAGTGAGGAAGCTGGCACACAGTATTTCATGCTAATTTCTTGATGCTTTTTATGTCCATCTTGTCCATATGGGGAACAGCACATGACTTGGGGCGAAGCATTTCCTAGATTTAGGTCAGATAGAAGGAGAACATTAAACCTGTACCTGCTTAGTGGAACTAGATCAGATACTAATTTGGATAGATCAGTACTCTAATTTTTCTTTTTCTTTTGATGCATCTGATAGTGTTCATACTCACTATCTTAACTTCCCATACATTGAAGTGTTTGCCAGTCACCAGTGGTTAAAATCAACATTTATGTGAAGAAAGGAGAATTATTACTCATCCTGTAGTACCAGTGTTTCTCTGACTAAGGTTTCCAAATGTAGCTCCCACAGCCTGCACTTTTTTCTCTGCAGGCTTCCAGCTACCAAAGGACAGGAGGTTGTGCTCAGTCTGTCTTCTGTGATCTCTCATGGGAAAATGCTAGTCACAAACACCATTGCCCTTCAGGCTTGCTCAAGTGGAGAGCACTCATACAGCCCACATGAGATATGCAGTGCTGACTTCAAAAGCCACAGTTAATCTGGTCACTCCTTTTGCATTGACTGTTGCCAAGCAACTTGCTCCTGGTTCCCAATTACAAGTAGAGAACCTAAGGCAGAAAAAAGATAGGGTACACATAGGGATTTTCCTATGCTAAGGAAAATTAGGGATTATAGAGTCACGGAGTCTTCTTTTGTACTGTATTATAACAGTGAAGAAAAAAGATTAAGTTAAACGCCGAAGATAAACAAATATGTGGCCATGTCTACATGAGGAAATGTGGTTTCATTTTCAAATGTCTGGACTAGTTGGAGGTAGATATTCTGTCAAGGGTTTTGGTATAGTTGGTACAACACTAGATAAGGGCACCTAAAAAAAAGATGTTGTAATACCACCTCTTTCCCATTTCTTTAACTGCAGTGTCCCTGTTCTGTGTCACTTGCTGCCTGCAGAAAAACTGGAAAATGCACTTTGCTTCTACAGCTTACTGCTGATTTCAGAAAACTGGCTTCTGTGTTTTTAATCCCCTTCTGAAAGGTGGTCAGGAATAATGTTTCACTTTCTGTGCAGATGCGTCAGTTTTACTATTCAGCCAAAGCCTTTGATATTCTGGAGAGACTGGATAATAATCCTGAATACTGGGAAGGCAAGAGAGGTGCTTGTGTGGGTATATTTCAAATGATCTTAGCTGGACGAGAAGCAAAGTGAGTATTCTGTGTTGTATCTGAATTTATATTGCTCTTTTCCTGTTTTCACCTAGCTGTAAACCAGAATTATAATCTCAGCTTTAGGACTACATATCACCTTCCAATCTTTTATTGAGCTTTCAGAGAATAGACATTCCATCCAGAGGCTCCATATGCAGTCTTCAGCTGGAAGTCTATCTTCCACACCAACAGTAATAGAATATATGGTAGAGAATAATTTATGAGCAAGTGCTGTGGACTATAAAATACCAAAACATTTTAGTCATCATCACTCGGAAAAGGTAGGTTATAAGTGTAGTTGTATGTTCCTGAACTGGGGGAAAACAACATCATTTCATCTTGATGGTATAAGAATGGAAAACTATCACATGACATTTTAAAATGCATAGAACAGAACTAAGGAAACATTTACTGAGCACTGTAGGAGGGACATGATTTCTCTAAACAAAGAGTAGATGAGACTGTGCTTTCATTAAAATTTACCTTCTGAAGACACTGACTGTGTCACACAAATATACTTACTTGATGAAAGGTTAAAGGAAATCATCTGTGTTACTGATAATTTTGTTTTCGGCCCATTTCACTGGATGGGGGAATGAGAGAGAGTAGTGAAGCTGTATTTAAGAACTGCTCTCTTGTGAATATTCTGCTGTGATGCCAGATGGCCATTGTCTTTGGCCAAAGTTGCTCTTTCCTACATGACTGGTAGGTGTGTATCTTGGCTTCTACACCTTCCTTCTTTTCACTTCTCTGCTGGAATAATCTCATTAACTACTATACCTTTCAAGTGTCCTTTTAACAATCACTGCAGCAGATGCAGTAAAATACACATAACTTGCCTGTTTTTCAAACTATGCAATTAAGTTCTTATTGTAAACTAACTGGCAAGCTGCAGCAGGATTTATATAGGTATAATAGTAATAGGTTTATTCTATTAGGAATGTTGATTTCCATGTTATTTGTGTTTATGTGTATTGTGTTATGTGTAAAGTGCTTTGACAGCATTAAGCTAGATGTTGCCATACTAAAGACTAGCAAATAACATTAAAGATTTTTTTTTAAGTTTGGTTTGTTCTGGGGAACAATTTTGCAAGAGTGAGGGCATGTATACAAATACACACATATGCGGACACTAAACTAATTACATTTTGATGATTTTATTTTTTAACTTATCATTTCTTTACAATTGTATACAAGACTTTTTTGTTGATCGCTTTTTTTGTCTCTGGGATCGCATCTATTGTGCATTTTAACCTATTCCAGCACTGCAGATGAATGGACTTCTCTGTCTCAGAGAACCTATGTTTTGTGAAATAGTTTGATGTGAGCAGTTTATTGTATCAGTTGGGTCTAACCCTCGCTTAAATCTTTGCTTTTCACCCTTGTAGAGAGACTCTGCGGGAAGTTCTGCACCTTCTGAAGAGCACTGGTAATTCTCAAGTAGAGTACATTGTTCGCGTCATGAAAAAGTGGGCCAAGGAGAACAGAGTCCCTGTTTGAGTCAGTGTCACAAAATGAACCAGGTCAGTTGCTACTGGATGTTTGGCTGGAAGACAAGGGTCTTGGTTTCTCCTGTGCATTCTGGGTATCTCCTTCCTTGCAGGACTTTAGGCATTCAAGCAGGTTGACCCACCTGAGGAAGAATGTCCTGCAGTGAGATTCAAAACATACAGCAACTTTATTGGTGTTTTTCCTGTTGTACCACTCTATTCCTCAGAGATCTTTTTAATATTAGTTCCAACTGTCTACAAAATCAAGGTGCTCATCAAATATTCCTCCACAAAAGTTACTGAACTGCATGGTGGGGTTTTTCCCCAGCAAGCCTTTTGGCCTCTGGAGAAGAACAGTTTGTTACATGACTCAGACAAACCTACTTCAGCAAGTGATGGAGTGAGGCAAATAGAGATGGCGACAGTGATACCATTAGGCACTGCTAGGGTATCAGATAATACAAAAGGCTTAACATAGAATCATATGATCATAAAATGGCTTGGGTTGGAAGGAACATTAAAGATCACCTAGTTCCAACCTGCCATGGGCAGGTACAGCTTTCAGACAGTTTTTTTTTACTCAGAGCTGCTCAGGTTCCTCAATGCTTTATCCAACCTGGCCTTGAACAGTTCAAGGGGTGAGCCATCTACAACTGCTCTGGGTAACTTGTTCCAGTGCCTCACCACCCTCATAGTAAAGAATTTCTTCCTGATACCTAAGCTAAACATAATCTCTGTTTGAAACCATTCCCTCTTATCCTGTCACTACATGCCCTTGTGAAAGGTCTTTCTTCTTTAGGACTTTTATAGATTACCTATCTGAGTATTCTGAGGAGTATCCTTTTCTGGATGAATTTCAATTACCAATACCTCAATTTGGGGTTTTTTTGTCTGTAAGGATTGTTTTCTCTCTTATCATCTTTGTCAGAGCATGGAGACTTATTTGACTGATGGTATTGTTCAATCTCACTTTGAAATTTAACACTCAGAACATTTCTTCATGGTAATATAGTTCACATGAGAACTTTAGCAATCTGATGGATAAAAAGATCTTTTGAATTATTTTGTTCAGCATTTACCACTGTCATGAGCAATATATTCATTATACTTATGGATTTATTATACTGTCCTGTCTTTTTAAGGAGAACAGTTCAGGGAATACATAATTCTAAGAGAAGGTAACAGTTGTAACATAAAAATGTCTTATACATTTGATAGTAAAAAACATTTGTATATTATTTGTAAAAGAAAATTTACATTTTATAAATTTGTAAAATACGTATTTTTTTATCTTCTGAGGGGAATTGAGAATACCATATTCTCTACTGTCTGTGCATTGATTAAAGCTCTTATTTGAATCTACAGTTGAATGTCTGATTGGTCTGTGTTGCTTCACATTGCAGAAGTTGGAATAGCATATTCATTTTGCTGTGGAAGAGAGCAGGTTTGTGGCTGATTGTTAAGTGCATGTTCATTAATCAGTCAGAGGCAAGCCAATGGCCTTGGTCCTGATCTTATAGTAGTTTGCTGAAACTAAAGCAGCTGGGTGTATGTGGAACATGCACACCCTCCTGCCATATAATGTGTCTGATTTTACTGCTTTAGGCAAAAATGTGGGTATCATTGTTCAGGTGTCTAGAAGTGCATTGATAGTTGTGGTTACTTGCACTTAAATCTAGAAACTGATCCATCACACTAGCAACAATGAGCCTTTCAGCAGGGCCAATGTTACACTCATTCAAAAGAAGTGTGAAAGGAGCAGTATTTTCACTGAAAGTAGTTACACTTCACTCATGAGCAGCATTTTTCTTTTCCATCTCAGTTTAATTAACTTGGAAACAGATTGGGAATACAATTATGAATCTTGGTACAAAGCTTCAAAAAATCATGTTGGTGACTTTGTAGCAGATGTTAAATGCATCTAATTACTCCCTTTATTGAAGCTTAACCTGCAGGAGAGCTGAAGAGCATCCAAATCCGTTACAGATCATTTTACATGTTGGTTGAATCTTCTGAAATAAGTGTGATGGCTTTGCAGCATAAGGGCTTGGGGGCCAATTTTAACTTCTCTTGTCTGTGACAAGAAGTTTTAATGCAGAAGGGAAGAAGTTTGGTTTTTAAACTCACCTTTATTTACTGTAGCCATAATGTCATATTTAATATGCTAAATAACTTGGGGTTTGGCACAGTGCATTTTATTGACTGGCAATAAAGCTTTTATCATTTAAGATAAAAAGGGGACTGCAGGGCTTTGCCTTGAGCAGTGATGAAATAAAGTATTTTACATCCTGTCTTAGCATTTTTAGGTCTTGGTAATAGAATAGATATGTAGGTATTAGTAAAATGCAGAACAAGAAAAGTATTGAAATACTGGTGTTTATTTTACCTTAGAACTACATCTAGAATGTGTCTTCCATTGTTTAATCTGAGGTCATATTCAAAGAACAGAGATGAGAAGTTGCCTTAGCTGATACAGAAATGAAAGGTAGTAAAGAATAAATAAAATTTTATCCCTGTCCATTTCCATATTTCCCTAAACTGTGGAAATTTAAGGAGTCAAGGTACTCTAAATAGGATGGCTAGGAGTGAAGGCAGATGACCTATTGAGCAAGCAGGCAGTGAAGAATGCATGTGCAGAGTCAGTGAAATAGGTAAATTTATTGGGTCAGGAGTAAGTGAATATAAAATTGAAACAGTGGCATTTCAGATAATGTAATGAAAGGAAGACTAAAGCAGAAAGAAATTGCTGCATCATTATAATTTCAAGGAAGAATATGGAAATTAGAGTTATACTCTGAATAAGCATCTGATTCTGGAAAAGTAAGCTACAGAGAATGCACAGAAGCTGCTCTGCTAGCAATCATAGCATTAATAGTCACTAGTAGAGAAAGCCAAACCCCAAACAGCATGTAACTGCTTTTAGTTGAGTGCTGACCCATTCCTGATGGATAAGAAAGTCAACCTTGAATTAAACTTGTTAATACCTGAACAACAGCTATGACAGTAACACCTAAGTGAATTAAACTGGAGGTGACAAGCTCACTGTGAAAGAAAAGTCATGTCACATTATAGCTCTGGACTATAGCAGGCATTTAGGTTTATGTGGTTCCCTCAGCTGCAAGCTGGTTCATTGATCTTCATAAGAAAGCTGTCTGAGTGTGAATGGAGCTTGGCTAGAAGGCAGTCAGACACAAAGTAAACAATTACCTAAATGGCTGCTGCTACTTGTAACTTCACTATATGGGAGCTATACATGCATTGAGAAAACATCTAGATTTTGCCCACTGCTTTACTCTTGGACCATTTTTCCTCTGTATTATCTCCAGAAGTAACTTCCACTCACTCTTTTTGAAGTTTTATTTCCAAATTTCCCTCTTCCCTTTCAGTCTATGACATGGTGATTGAATAAGCAGGCAATTGCATGAAAGTGTTACCAGTAACATTAAAATCAAGTCATTAATCAAGTGATAGATAAGCTGGCCTAAGACTATGGTAGTGCAAGATGGTAGATTTTGCCAGCATTGAATCCAATAATTAACTCGATTTACCATAAAATATTTGCCAGAAAAACTTGAGTGTTAATTTGAAGATGCATAATGAAAAATCCATAGTTTTATTTTGAAATTTTTTCAAATGGTTAAATCATATTTGCTTATTTAGAAATTGTACCTTAATTCTAAATTCAACTTGTTTAGCCTTGTTTTCTACTATTCAGTTCTTCCAGTGTTCATCATTGCTGTTAACCATTAAAGCCCAGCATTCTTTGGTTTGGTTTTTTTGTGGTTTTTTTTGGAGGTTTTTTTTGTCTTTTAAAATGCAGCAAGTCAATTCTTGTTTGTATGAAAGACAAATTCCCCTGTAAAGGTGTCTTGCTGGCTGGAACATTGGCAGTTGGTTTTTTTTTTTGAAAACATGGCTGCTTAGCACTGGACAAAATTTATCTCTGTATGTAACATTGGAATATGCTTCTCCATAGTGCTGCTTGCTATTCTTCTGCACAGGTACTCAAAGACTGCATTCACCCTTTTGGCCATATTATCACAGGGGAGCCTTGCACTAAACTGGTTCTTAACTGGGACATGATAGCTAGGATTTTTCCAGAATTGGTATTTTCCAGAATACAGTCTATCCTTTGGAAGAGACAGCCTACCTTTTGTTCTACAAAAATACATTTTGTTCAAATTGGCTTAGTTTTCCACCTTACGCAGATCACTCTGCATGACTGCTTATCCCCACTAATTACTAGTTTGTTTCTGTGGAGCTATTTATTAGCACAGTTTTACAGCTATATATGAGTCATCAAGGGGTTTGTTGGATCCTCCATACTTCCAGGATCCCCAAGATACTGTTATTGATGACTGATGGCTGCTTTTCATTTATTATTCTCAACTTATTTAATGTTTACCTTTCAGATATGGTATTATGCTATTCTTTAAAATTAGGCATATGACATCAGAAATGTATGCATTGCACTTGCAGGAACTGCAGCACTGTTATATTCAGCTAAGCTTGTAAAAGATCCATCTCATAGGAGATATTTCCCATTCATTCTTTATTAAATGAGCCTTTCAGCATCCCAGAGAGACTGATAGAGTCCAGTTGCACAAGTCCTTTTGCATAATTTGAAACAACTCTTTTTTTGGCCCTGCAATCACATTTAGGCACACACTAAAAGGTCACCTTTGACTTTGTGGAGTTTAAGCTTTCATTTGGAAGAAATAAAGCAGGCATTTCACATCTCTGGGCAAGGGACAGCTCCCAAATTCCTGATAGATTTTCCTTAATTGATGAATTACACTAGCATCTATTTATAGCTTTAAAAATAAAAGTAATGTCTATATTTAGTAAGAGCTAAATAATAAAGTGACTTTTGAAAAGACACAGTGACACAGTGTATTCTTCAAATAAAAAGAGAACTTCTGTTTCAATTCATGTTTACATGCTTGAATTGTACTTAGTTGTTTCACATGGTATTATTCTTAGTAATTCTTTAGAAGAATTTAAAATAATGCAGTAAAATAAGTAATGGTCTTTAATATGCTTTTACAATAGACCTTCAAGACTATGGGTCTCCAGTTATTTGAACAGGAAATATGCTGTCTCATAGTTTGTAGTGATTCTCAGAAACAGCTGAATCAAACTAAAAAGTGGGATACTACATGTGCTGTTCCATGAACCTAGGAATTGCACTGAGTTTTTTGCAGTCCTTAAACCATACCTTAAGCTGGTCTTTAACTGGAGATGAGTAATAAGCCTTAGACTCCACCTTGATCACTGTAAGCAACTTGCATGCGGTCAGCTCTGTGGAAAAAAACACACACAACAGTGGAGAATTATAAAAGGTAACATTTTAAGAACACATGTAATAATGTTGACATGTTTACATCATGTAGTAAAGAACCATGCTCCAATTCCAACAGCTGCATTGCTTATTGTAACAGCTACAATTTTCTTGGATGATTTTATCCTTCTTAAGCATGATGGGATCATTATGCATGTCTACTCTAAAGCTATATGTGCTCTTTTTCTTGCCTTACATTAATGGGTGAGGCCATTATATGGGGATCCATTATGTGACAAAACTCAGTGTCTTATTTTGCAGAGCTGTTGAATTAACTCAGATCACATGATGTCATTGTGTCTCATGAATCCGTGTGTGAAAGCTGTCTCTAAGAAACTGTTACAAAAATTAAATTACAAAACCTGATAAACCAAGTCATAAACTGCCTGGTATTCCCATATGGATCATTATCCTAACGTTTTCATTCTGCCAGTTCAGTATTACTTTTGGCTGACTTATTCATGATGCCACATGTGCTGAACTTAGTCATTACTGAACAAACTGAGAAGCTGTCTATATAAAATTGTGGTGGTTTTCCCCACTCTTTAAAGGCAGAAGAGCTATTTTCTCGTCACAGCAAAGTAATTTCTGAGGCAAGCTTTACAAGACTCCTGACTCAGTTTAGCCAGTTGTTCTCAAGCAGGTTTTATCACTGTGTCCGCTTTTCATTCTGCACATCCTCATTCCCTACTGAGTGTTTTCCCTTCCTGTCTCCCCATTAATGTGATGGCCTTACAGGACTACTGGACTACTGTAAAGTACTGCTGCTTTCCACTCCTCCCTTCCTCCCCTTGCACCACCTCTGAGCATGATTTGCCTCACTCCCACTTCACAGGCATTCGAGGCAAGATATTTTCAGATTTGTAAAACGCTAAGTCCTGTTGTTAAAAACGAGAGCAGGCTCCCGGTACTAAAGTGATTTCAGCATTTATTATAAGAAAAAGAAAGGCCTGAAGCAAGGGGGCCCGCGGGCCGAGCCAGGAGCATTCCCGTCGAGGATGCTGCAAGGCCGGCACTGGGTCTTATTGAGCAGCGATGTCCCCGATGGAGCGGCAGGTATTCAGTGGGTCAGCAGCCCCTTTTTATCCTGTTTTTTGTCCCTTTGGATTGGTTTCTTTTTGTATCCTTCATTTGCATGAAGGTTTAAGGGGCTTGATTGGCCCATGACAATTCTGTCCAGGCTGGCTCGTTTCGCTTTGGGTGGAGCACTGTACTTAGGTGTGTTATGGTACGTTGAGTATGGTGTTTCTTATAACTACCCTTTTAAACCCCTTTTACCGTAACCTAACTAACAGTACATGCTTAACAATCTATCAACTATTTTACAACACTTTCTAACCTATTTTTAACACTGTGGAAGACTAAAAAGTCAACATGACACTAAGAATAACTCAGTCTCTTAAAACAGGGAGGAGGGGTTTAGATAAGAGTGGACTGTACAATTATTTCCAATGTCAGGGGTAATTCTTTTAAGGTCAGAAAAATTATATCTGAAATAGAAATGTTATACAGAAAATGTAGTTTGTTTTCCCAGGCATTTTGGGTATGTAGCATCCAGTCTATTCTTAAAATCATCACTTCTATTGCTGCTATTCTACACTTGTTTTAATATGCTCCAAAAACTTCATGTCATGTCTTCTGAAATTCCAACTTGAGGTGGAAAAAAAATAGTTTTAAAGAATTTCATTTGTCTGTTTAAATTATTCATGTATGAAAAGTCGTTTTTCATATGTAATTTTTGAGATGCTAATTTTAATACTGTGGCAAATCAAAAGCAGCTTTGTGTTGAATCTGCAAGTTCAGTATGTAGTTAATTCTCAGTGATAAATATGAGCTTTGCTTTTTTGAAGGCAGTTTGGCTTGGAAATAAAATCGTGGAAGTATGAAAATGCTGAACTGCACATGCAAAGTATGCTTCTGACTATTCTGATCATAAGCTTGTATGAATGTTAAAAATGTAGTAATTTGTTTATGCAATCACTCTCAGCTGTCTGTGGTAATGTGTACTTACCTAGGTGGATGAAGTGGAACTTACATCAGTAAAAGCAGTTTCCAAAGTGCTGAGAGGCATTGAAACACTTGGGTAGGAAATTGAAGTTTTGGTAAAACCAGCTTGAAAGTGAAACGAGGAACAAAAAAGAAAAATATTTCTTCAAGGTCACAGCAAATATTATGTTGTATGTTTTAATAACTTTTAGAAGGTTGCTTTGCCACCTACATATATGTATTACATGAAATTCTCCTTTTTGGGAGGATGATCACTGCATGACAGGTGTTGCCTGAACAGTAACTATAATAATTTAAAATATATTACAGCATTTAATAAAAATAGGTTTCCTATAATTATCACAATATTTATATTTCACTAAAAACTAGGAAATATCACCATGGCAAGTGACCAAGGCTCCTCTAGCCAGCACTCTGCCTGAGTCCACTCTCAAGGACACCAAGAGTGTTCATCTTCTCCAAGGTCAGCACCCACAAAAGAGACCCTTGAGAGGGCAAATCTGTGGCACATTACTTTTTATACTTCTGAGAATTACTTCCAGACCCTTTTACCTCATTAAACAGCATTACTACCGCTTTAAGTGTAGAAATTGCAATTCACACTGAGAACTCCCTACCTGGCTAGTCTTTCTTTCTCGTTTTACAGGTGGGTGGCACAGCTACAGGAAATCATGACTCATATTCTTGTGTGGCTTTCATTGCTATTGGGAGAATAAAACCGGCAGACAACAATGCAGAGATAAGACAATAACCTGACTCCAAAGTTTCAGACAGCCTGGTAATCTTCGGCTGCCTCCAGGGTTGCTGGCCTGATGGAACGGGCTTTTCATCGGAGATAAGCATCCCATGCCACAAATATCTTTAAAGAAATAGTGCAAATGAGGAACAAGTGAGGGACAACTCCCCAGAGCACATAATCCCTCTCAACTTCTGTAAACATCTAGGTGTTTTTACACTTTCAAATGAGCAGGTGTGAATCATAAAAGAGCTACCATTAAAGAAGTCTGTGCTTTTCAAAGACAGCTCCTCTTCAGTTTTAAATTCTGCTTAGGTACAGTTTAAGTGATTGTCACAATCAACATGTAACAGGCAGATGCTCCTCAGTTTAAGTTTCTTTGTCAGTTCATTGAAGTCTGCTGCCTTTCTATATGCTTGTATTTTTAAGGAAAAAAGTGTGTGTGTGCCCACGCATATTACTGGGTACTCCTCTACAAAATCCTCTAGGATTTCAACTAAAAGGTTATTTTAAAAACCTATTGAATCGTTCAGGTTGAAAAGTACAAGTTTAAGTTCATTGAATCCAACCATTTGCTCAGCAGTTCCCTAGCTACCACTAAGCCATGTCCCTAAATGCCACATCTACATAGCCCTTAAATACCCCCAGGGAGTGTAAGCCAGCCACTTCCCTGGGTGGCCTGTTCCATTGCTTGACAACCCTTTTGATTAAGAAATTTTTCCTAATTTCCAATTGAAACTCTCTTTGGTGCAATGTGAGGTCAACTGTTTTTTGTCCTATTGCTTGTTATTTTGGTAATTCAGTGGCTTTAATTTTCTTGTGATCACTTAGAAGGTAACTAATTTTTTTCCCCTGTTTTTTTCTTCCTTATTAGAAAAGTAAAGAATAAACCTGCAAAGAGGAATTTCCTAGGGATCAACTGCTTGGCAGAGAAAATATCTCTAGGGCTGACATCCCCAAATTAATGTCATTTAAGACAGAGTTCACACACCACCTGGAATCATTACTACTATAGAAGTTTACAGCTTATTTATCAAACTCTACTGAGCTCACCCTTAGCACTAGGACAAAAGTTGCATGCTTGCTCCAGCAAGAAATCTTGACACCAGAAGCAGAAACAATTATTAACAATTAAGTAAAAAATAAGATGTAACTAGAAAAGGGTTCTTATCTTGTTAGTTACAATTGATTTTGCTACTGTTACCCAAAGGAACAACTGACCCATATTCTGCTTGGTAAATGCACCTACTTAAGAGCTGATGTTTAATGTCTTAATATTTCATCTTCTCTCCAGGCTCAAAAGATGTTCCCACAAAAACTTCTCCAAGCAGCTTGCTCTTCCTTAGCAAGGATGCAAATCTTCTTTCCTTTTTCTCTCTCTGCTTTTTCTTCCTAACTTGCAACTCCATCTAAATAGAGCTCTTGAGGCTTTGAATTTTCTCTGAAGTTACTCTAAGGCAACAGTCTTATCCTATGTATTAGCTTAAAGAATGTTACAATATTCTGTAGGCCATAAAAATCACCAGTCATTCAGAACTTGTGTCAGCGTTAAATTTCTCATTGAGAAAATTCTTCTGAACAGCAGGGATGATAACACCCTCACCTTTGGTTGAGGAACTCACACTACCGTGACACATCCCTTCCTGTAAATCCCTTGACTTTTTTCACATGATGACTTGCCCTGATTTCTAGCTTAAGTGAGATAAAAGCCAACGTTTTTTCTCCATCAGCTACCTCTGAGATACACAGTCATGCCATTTATGTTGTTCTGGCACAAAACATGGTGTTGGAAGACCACTCCTCATCTCAGCAAGTGAGCAAAAGATGCACCTAAATCCACTTCTGGGGTAAAAAATGCTGTGCTTCCAGTTAGAGGAGCAGTAACTATTTGTTGCATAAAAATTGTTACCATTTTTAAAACTTCCTACTGCCACTGAAATCTTGCACTTTTGGTCAGATTTGTTCAAAGCATTTCTTAAAGCTCTGGAGAGGAGTTCAGTGTCTCTTGGGCTCAAATTCTCCAGTAAGTGGGGCTTGAGCAATTCACAGGGAGCAAATAAAAACGTATGGGATAAAGTTCATTATCACAGTTCCTCTGCCTTGAAATTGTGACAAATTAATATTACTGTCCCATCAAAGGAGATCCTAATTACCTGAAGCTAATGCACACAGCCTTCCTAGAGTGAATTTGGCATTTCTCTTCCTGTCTACAGTCATTCCAAACAGTTTACTTCACTGAAAAGTGTACTTCAGACTTCTCAAGGATGTGGCAGAGCTGCTGATAACAGCTCTTAAATACACATTCCTGAGGAAAGAAAGCTAGAGGTATATTCTTCTGGAAACAGTATTTTTACTTAAAAGAACAACAATAATAAAAATATGAGGGGGCAGGATCCTGCAGATAAATCAGTTTTCTGAATGTGTGAAAGGCATTGGTGTTTCATTTTGGAAAAAAAGCAAGTGGTTTATTTCTTGATTCTGGGTCTAGCAGAGAGCAACTTAGTAAAGCTGTAAGAGAAAAGAGAAATTAAAAAAAAGAACACACTTGAGTTTAGAAATCCTCATTAAACAGAAAACCAGCAACCATATTGTTGGTGCAGTGGATTCTTGTGATGCAGCAGCAGTTCCAGTAAAAGCTACAGAAACACCAACCTACCTGCAGGCTGTATCATCTCGTGACACAGAAATAGAAGCTGCAGCTGCTGTGGCAGCAGTTCCAGTGAAAGGACCACAAGGATCAACAAGCTGTGTGGTTGGACCATAAGAAATCTAGGATATAGTGAAGAAGCACCTGATGGTAAATGAGAATATTCTCTCTCTGTCTTGGAGACTTTGGAGCAGTGGAGATGTGACTGCCACTGCTATGAGCTGGCTGCCACTACAGCTGTTACCTCTAATGTAGATCCCAGTGCTCTCCTTAAGGAAAGGAGAGAACAAACTGCCATCCCATGCCACCTAAGCTTATTATGTAGTAATAGCCTTTGAAACTGAAAACAAGCTCCTTGGAGACAGATATAATTGATGATAAGGACAGCTCTGCTTTCTGGTGGGACCCTGGACCTGCTGCTGTGGGGTGTCCAGCCCAGAGGAAGCCAGACAATGGCTTCCATGAGGTCCAGGACAGCAGTGACCACTGGTCTGTAATGAAACAAGGTGCAGCTCTGTACAGCTATCCACAACCAACACAGCCCAAAAACATGAGAGTGCTGCAGACAGGGAAGCCAGTCCAAAGCAGAGCAGGAGGATCCAACCTGCACCAAAGTAGAGGCCTCTGCAGTTTGCTGGTCTGTCTCTGTTGTTTTCTGTATTTGAAACTAAGTCAGGTCAACAAACTGCTGCTCACTGATGTGGCTGTGGCATCTGTAGTTCCAAGCATCCACTTTGTCTGATCTACTCATACTGGTTTTCACCAGTGAAATAAAAAGCTGTTTCAGTATCACCTCTCTTTGTGTAGTTGTTAAATTTTTTTAAACTCTAAGTGTGCCTCTCTGTGTCCTTCATATAACATACAAAGGGAAGGAATCTGTATTCAATGTTGGACTATTTAACATGGCCATATCCTGAGAGAAAGCAAAGTAACTGGCAGCACATCTCTAGTTACTTTTAAAAAATGATACTTGTTAAATTTGGTGTTGTACTGACAAGGAGCACATTATACTATGTACAGACAGTACCTGAGATGGAGCTTAATGACAAAGAACAAAACAGGTAGGAAAACAGAATAAAAAGTATGGATAAATTACAAATCTGACTCCTACTGAATGTGTTTGAAATGGTACAAGCCTGGAACTGTTATGGTGTATTTAAAACCAAATTCCTTGAGAGGTTATGATCTAGTGAATTTGGTTGGTTTTTTTTCCAAATGGTTCTAGTGTGTCAGACCAAATGTAACATTAACATATTCCAGTAACTACTATGCTTGGCTCTGCTGCCAAGGTTCTTTTTGATTTAGTTCAGATACACAGAGCAAACTGTCTTTAGTGACTTCACTCTAAATGCAAAGAACCAGAACTACTGTTTGTCCAGTTGCACAAACAAATACTAAGCCTTATAAAAATGGTATGTGCACTCTAAGATGCTTAGAGATTAGATAATACAGAAATAGAGGTTTACTTGTCTAATTAAAATCCTAGGAGAAAAGGGGGCATATGAATTACTGTTTCATAGTAACCTTAGATGTGAAAGGCTGCTTCTAATATCAAGGTCTACAATCTCAGAACAAATGGCCACCTGAAACTGTTTCCAAGAACTACTTCTGGTTTTCTCAGTAACGCTACCATGGGTTGAATGTTGATTGTTCCTTTCCAGCTTTTTTTCCCCCCTACTTTAAAAGCATATTAAAAATCTGACCAAGATGTGGCTCCAGGTCTACTCTACACTGGTCTTCTTTGTATCTACACTACAAGACAATATGAAGCACTGGATTCAGGTACTCATAAAACTGATTTTATTCTGGCATGCCCTACATTGATTACTTCTGAATATAGTCCCCTATATCTTAGTTAGGAGACTGAAAGACTGAATGGAGTTTTACATTAGATACTTAAAATACATAGTTTATCACTTTTCATGGATATATCCAAGTATTATCTGTCAAGCAACTACCTGTTGTATTATTCTTGTACTTATTTCAAGGTCTAGTCTCTCATCTGGTAATTGAAAAAAGAGTTCAGCAGAGTTGCAGAAGAGCCTGTGACTTCCACATAAGATTTCTGTTTGATATGCAATAAACTGCTCTTTTTCTGAGGAAAGGCCCCTTTTTACCATCACAGGATTTAATGGCATAGATTACACAGAAACTTTGATGAGAACCAGAATCTCCAGAGGCCTGGAGCTTAGGGCTGCTCACTCAGTTTGAATCCAGAAATATATTTCTCATTTTGTGCATCAGCTGATAGCTGTATGAAATTCTCAACGGAGAACAAGTGCAACTACCAAATCTTGTTATTATGATGCTGAAAGCCGAAACATATTTGAGGAATACATCCACCTCTACTAAGCTTGCTAGTCACACCACAACATGCAAGGCTTTAAGATAAAACAAGTCCCTTAGACCATAAAGCTCAACAAAGTTTCAAGGCTCAAAAGGAAAGTTTACATTTCTCAGATCGGATCAGTCATTCCAGTGACTTGCTGCTGCAAGCAGTATTCTGGAATGCCCTCCATTCCCTGTTACTGATGTTATAACTTTCAGTAATATTGTTCTAGTGTCACGGATCTTCTCTGGAGTCTAGATGAAATTAAAAAGTCAAGTTAAAAGGCTTCCTATGCAATGACAGGAAAACATCAAACACAGTGATGGATGTAGTTTGAAAAGTGGAGTAATGTGATGCACAGAATAATCTGTTATCATTATGCAAAATAATAGATGTAAATTGCCTACTTTGCATGAGTACATTTTTAAAAAAGAGAATAGACTCCTACTTAGTATTTCTGAGACTAAAAAATGCCCCCAAAATGGTAATATCTTTTTCTCTGCTCCAATGAAGTTAGAGGATACAATACTCATGATTTTCATAAGCTTCCTGAAACTTCACATTGCCTTGGTGGCATACCTCCATCTGGAAATACCAGCCATCAGTCTGTCAAAGTAGGTGGTGACAGACTGAAACACTTGCAATATTTGCAGGCAGCTCCTGCTCATGAGGGAAGTCTCGCTGCTGCTCAAACCCTGCCTTCCTCGCGTCGTCCCCTCTCTCTCTGGCAGCTCTTTCCCAACAAGCCCCAGCTGCTCCCTGCAATCAGAGCGGGTGCCCTCCAGACCAGGCATGGCCGCTGAACAAGCTCCGTGCCGCGGAGGGCAGACCGGCACCCCGGGCAGCGGCTGCTCTTCTGCAGGAACAAGCCGCGATCAACCCCGCCATACGGCACGGTTTTGTAAAACCCCGATGTCCTCTGCTGTTCCACTCAGCGTGGGCTGATGCTACAGAGACACGGCGCGTCCGCGCCGTTCTGGCTGGGAACGCCGCTCTCCCCGCACGGGTGGCTTTTCTCTGGTGACTGACCGGCAGCCGCCGACTTTGGGGACCTCAGCGGATCTTCCCCTCAGCAGGCCCGGTGCCCCAGGAGGACGAGCGCGGCGCAGCCCCCGCGGCTGCAGGCGGCGGCGGGCCCGGCGTACGCATCGCCCCGGCAACCGGGGGCGGGCCCGGCGCCCGCGGCGTGTGGGCGGCGGCGGCCGCGCTGACGTCCGGGGGAAGCTGAGCAATAACAGCAGCGACGCGGGCCCAGCTGCGCCTGCGCGGGCTGCGGGGCTGCTCTATTTATGTGGGGGGGCGCCAAGATGGCGGGGGCGGCGAGGAGAACGTAGGGGTAGCTCCGACCGGGCGGCGGAGCGGGGAGGAGGGAGAGGGAGGAGTCGGGGCCGGTGGGAGGGAGCGCGGAGAGCGGTGTCACCGAACGTGTGAGGCGGGGGCCGGCGGACGGCGGGCGGGGGGGGGCGGCGGCGGAGGAGGATGGCGGAGCCGCGCAGGGTGCCGTTCATTAGCCTGTCACCCGTGCGGCGCCGCGAGGGCGAGAGCCCGGCGCTGGATCGAGAGCCGGCGGGCCGCGACCCGGAGCCACCTCCGGCGGGCCGTGAGGCGCCACCGCCGGAGCCGCCGCCGCACGAGCCGCCCGGCGACAGCGCTGCCCGCCCGGAGCCGCCCCGAGATCCCGGCCGGCCCGAGCAGCCGCCGCAGCGGGAGCCCCCACGGCCCGAGCCACCGCCGCTGCCGCCACCGCCGCGCCAGAGCGGGCGGCAGGAGCCGCCGCCGCCGCGGGAGGCGCTCCCGCTCCGCCAGACGGTGCGCCTGGAGGTGGTGCTGAAGGATCCCACCGAGGAGGGCTGCGTGGAGTTCAGCTACCCGGAGCTGCTGCTGTGCGGGGACTCGCGGGTACGGGACTTCCCCTTCTTCCCTCCCCTCCCGCCGGCACGGACCCTGCCGGGCTTCCTCCTCCTCCTTTCGGCTGCCGGCGGCCCCGGCCTTGCCGACGGTGTTACCGGTTACCCCTTGCTGCTCGGGGGTGGTCCCGGTACGGCGGGAGGGGCGGCGTCCTGGAGGGATGTCCGGCTGCCGTGTCGTCGCTGCGGACTCCTCCTGGTGCTGAGGCTGCGCCCGTGCCCGTGCCCGTGCCCGTGGGGGGAAGGGGAGGCTTCCCACTTGTCCCTGAGCTGGCCAAGGGCTCCCGGCTTCTCCTGCGGGCTGAGGCGGAGGGGCGCGACTGTCTTGTGTCCCGCTTACCCCGGCTCACCTCCCTGCCGCTCCCCTTCCCTGCCCCGAGAGGTGTTGCATCCTCCCTTCCTGGGAGCCCTTTACCGGCAGCTGAACGATACTCTGACCACGCCGGTTTGTATTCCGCCTTGTCCCTAGGCTGTGTGCAGGTAAATAAAGAAAGCCCGGCTCTGCTATAAGCCTCGAGAAGCAGGGAAGTGATCATTAGCAGACTTGGAGAGGAGTTTTTGTAGTCTTGGAGGAGACAGGGATAAATGAGAGTTAATATTGAACGGGTAACCACACCTGTAAGTGTTGAGAACTTAATTCAAGGAGATAACCAAAGTGTTCTTCCTTTCTTGTTCCTTCCAAGCAGAAAGTGTTTGATACTTGAACTACTTTGTTTTTTTAAGGATAAAGCTTCTGCAGAGTTTAGGAAGCAAGCAGTGTTAGCCAATCAACAGGGCCCACTCTTCCAAGTAGGAAGGAGAGACACATGTCCTTAAGCTGGTTACACTTGAGCTGCTCATTCTTAGTTGTACTTAGTTGAGTGAAGTTGTACTTGATTTAAATAGTTGTGGCTTGTCTTTAATCCAGTGCGCAGTTTTAGAGAAAGCTTGTCTCTTACTGGAAAAGGCAGAGGGCAAGTAACTACTACTTAGAAGGCTGTGGTAGATCTGGTGATAAAAGCAAGTATCAAATACCAGTACAGATACTGCCATGGGATTTTTACATCCAGAGCAAACTTGAATATGGTTAAAACTTTTCTTCTGCACCAAAGTGTTTCTAGGAGATGACGGTGCTGTAGCTATACTTAGCAAGCTGCTCACTTTTTCTGCTGTAGGAGGAATATACACGCTGGATTGTGTTCAAGTGTGGAAGGCAGAAAAATCAGTGACTGATTTTAATCCCTCAGATCTTGTCATGCAAGTTAAAAGGTTCCTTCTGTTCATCCTGTCCTACAGCTGTTGTGGGCAAACAGTGCCAGTTATGACTCCTCAGAATTAGTGTAGCATAATCATGCTGCTCTCTGAAGTGCAATCTTTCTGAGCAGTTCTGTGAAGGTGAAAATTGTGTTAGTGTTTAGAAGTGGTTCAGTACTTGAAGGCTGGCTTTTCCCTTTGGCAGTTCCCAGTTCCATAACTGCCTTTTATTCTGAAGGTTGCCAGTATCCTAATCACATACTCAGGGAAAACGGGCTCTTTCTGATGTAGTTCTGATGCAAATTCCATGTCTTCTGGGGGTGGGAGAGCATTGATTTAGGGGATTTTGGTACAACTGGGATCAGAAACTGCTTTTATGGTAGAGACAGTGATAATAATGCTTTATAAGAAACTTCGTATATGTTTCAGCTCCTTAGAGTCCAAATTAAAATGAATGGGTCGTAATGGCACTTCTGTTACTGGGTTGTGGAACAATCTGCTGATTTACTCTGAAAACAGTGTCATAAACTAGGATCCTTTTAAAGTGATTCTGAACTTTTACTCATGTTTAAAACCTGATGTATACTTGGCCTGTCAGTTTAATTTCTTGCTTGTTATATGATATAACCTGGAAAAGCTACTCTAATATTAGGGAAGATTTAAAATCTTGAAATTTGCTTTTTCAAGGTAGGTAGTTACTAGCTGGTAGTTAATTTTGTGGTGTTAAGTGGAGTTTTAGATTTCAAAATTTGTTGTTTTAATAATGTTTCAATTTAAAATTAACAGTTCAGATACTTTACTATGCAATTTTTTGTAGAGGTGAAGATTGATTTGGTTTTCTGGAAGCTATTGTTGACTCCTCCCTTATAAAAAGTTGCTCAACTTTTTTATAACATTTCCCATTAAAATTTAACATTACAAAGTCAGGAGCTTCTCTTTCTATCTTGTAGTATTCTTGTAGGAACTGTAGCAACCAAGAAAAGCTCTCCAAAGGAAGGCAAGCACTCGTGCACAGGCATAACTTCAAATATGGCTTTAATAGGCCATGATAATAGTAGTTACATAATAATCAAGTGATAGAGAATCCCAAAACTGATTTGGCAGTGCAACTTCTGTCTTTTTTTAATTCCAAATTTAGGTTCCTATGCTGAATCAGAAGCTAGTGGAAATGTTTATTTTAAACACTTGTGCTGTCCTTGTCCTTTTTTGCCTTGATAAAGAGAACATCCTTTGATAGGTTTGTTTGTAGAGTTCATCTTCTGGGAGGAATTATGTAAAGTTTTGAATGTGAGTAATAGGTTGGTGTGGTTGAAGGGTTTATTTGCCTCTTAAATGCTGGCAGAAGTGAAAGTGTGCTCCCATTTCTTTTGGGGTGGCTGAAGCTTGGTGCATAAAACCCAAGTCAAAGTGGGTGAGCTGGAAGCTCAAGTTGGCTTCTGTTGAACAGGCTCCAAAGGTGCTGAAGTAGTAATGTCTTAGTTCAAGAGCCATCCATCCCTTAGAAACAGTCAAACAACTAAAATTTGCTTGAATTTCAGTTTTCAGTACTGCTTAACTAAATAAGTTGCTACTCAGCTTTGAGTGTTTGATGGAAAGAGGCAAGTTAACACTTAAGTACTAAGTTTCATTGAACTTTAGGCTCAATCTTGTCTCCTTTCACAGTTAGAAAAAAGCCACATATGCCTAGCAGAAGATGAGAAATACCTTTTCCCAGCTAAAAGTAGAGGAAATGATGTTTCATGAATTGAGCAGTATTTTATATTTAATTATGCCTGCAGGAAATAAGTAAGTGGCTTTAATTTATGTTTTAGGAGTAACTATAGCCTCTATTAATTTTTTCTCCAAATACTCAGTCTGGAAAATGTATTGTAATTATGTGGTGTTTGCAGTTTTGCTTAGCTTACCTTCCTCATTACATTGGTCTTGATGCTAATGAGCTGGTTTGGTCACCGTTTAGTCAATATTCTGGCTTCTTAAACTGTGGAGGAAAGGTCTTGCTTTTCTGAACTTGTTTGTTTTATTCTTCATAAATCTTTATTTATTCATTGGTGAGTAGTCCATGTGCAGTAAAATCAGTTGCCATCCATAAAGTTCTGCAAAATGGAATTCCATTCCACCATATTTTAGCATCCTAGTACCTTCCTCCTTCTGGCAATTACTGTATTTATGTGAACACCAGTTTGAAGGATGGCAGCCCTGTTTTTCTGCCATCACTTATTAAAAAAAACCAAAAGCACTGTTTATACTCTGTTCATTGACTTTGTCTCAGTGAAAACCTCTTTTCTAAAAAACACCAAAAAGTAAGGGGCTACTCCCTCCTTGTATGTATAGCTGCAATATGAAATCTCTTTTGTGGCTAACATAGTTATGATTACTGAAAATAAGTCTTGCACTGTATTTTTTTTTCTTTAGATAAAAGACTTACATTAATTATGGTTATAATTTACTGAGCTTTTTAGTCTTCTGGCTGTTTCCTTCCTGGTTAACACATCATGTACATCCTGTCTGTTATATCTAGAAGAATCACAACAGCTGTTAGAGGGGCCAGTGAGTGGAAGAAGAGGTAAAAAGGAGTTGTGATTAGAGAGAATTTTTTCTAAAAAAAAAATAATTCTCTCTTATGCTTAGACTTATAGTTGAGATTGTTGTGGAATGCTTGGGAAAATACAAATCTGAGTATCTTAATTTTCTGCTTTTGTTGTCATCAGAAGAAAAGTAGCTAGATGGCAATTCAAAGACCTGAGTGATTTTTAGAGATTAAGTATAAATTCTGACAACTTAATCATCAGAGCATTGTTTTCTGACATTTAATAGGTTTTGAGATGCACTCTGTTTCTTATGGAATGAATGTGTAACTTTTGCATTTTTCAGAAGAAATCGGTTCATTCAGAGGATCCATATAACGATGAACAACGTGAGCGACATGAAGTAGAAATGCTTGCCAAGAAGTTTGAGGCAAAATACGTGAGTTATTGCACTTTGTTAAAAAATACAAGTATTTAATAGTGATAACAGATTATGTTGGTGGTTTTTTTCTTGAATAAGGTTGCTGATGTAGTGTCAGATGACTTCTGTACATTTCAGCGATGACTGTCTCACAGTATTTCATTTAAGCACCTTGAAGCTGCCACAAGCTCATCAGACAAGTCTGCTAAATAGATTTGTCTATAGATGTTATAGCCTTTGAAGCTATTCTTGGAAAAGAATAATCTTGGTAATAGATGCGGTCAATATTCATGCTCTGCACTGTGCTGGAGGAAAAAATTTTTATCTAATGCTGTTGTGTATTATTGAAGAGGTCTTCTCTTTGGGCTAAATACTGATGAATCTTGATGTCCTGACTAGTTTGGAATGTTTCCATAGGAAGTTATTTGTTAAATAGGAAATCATTGCTCGATGAATGTCTGGTAGCTGCCAACTGCCTGAAGATACTCTACTGGCTCTGCAAAGTGTAGTGTAAGTGACTTGAACAACACTAGCTAGCAACATAAAGAGCCTTTCACTGGTAAATGAAGGTAGAAATCAGAAAATGTTGACAAAAACCACACCCAAACAGGTCTTTAAGAATTCATATGGGTAGGGTTGGGTGATTAAGTCTGAGCTGGCAATCAGAGCTCATCATCATGCTGAGGCATGTTGATATTCTGGATTACGAATGAACACCTCAGTAATAAAGAAGGGAAACAAGAGCAGTCATTTGTATCTTTTGCTATTAATATACATATTAAAATCTTTTTTGTCTGACTTACTTGGATTTTTTTTCTGGCAAAGGCAGATTTTTCTAAGTGCTCAGTCTATATAGTCTGTAGAAGTAATTACTACTTCAAGGCATGCTAGCTGTGGTACATAACAAAATCAGCTCTTAAACTGAAAAGAATTATTCTCATCTTTTGGAGAGATTGAGAGAACCCAATATGAATTGAGAAGGCTGTTCCAAAATGCTGTTTTAATTTGAATTATAAATAATTTTTTGAATGTGGGAGAAAAACGTTTCAGTCACACTTTTTTAGAAAACTCATTTCTGCTATTAAAATGGTAAGGATTTTATAACGTCTGAAACAAGTTGCTTAACTACAGTTGATGAAAGTCAATGGAAGTATGTAAAGCAATATATGTAGGAGGGAGTGGTAGTGGAAGTGATCTAATTTTACATATATGTTTATGCATCCATCAAAGCTGAACCTGTACATATATGGGCAAAACATTTTATTAGACTTAAGGAACCACAGTTCAGTGTTCTGTAGTCACAGAAAGGGGCAAATAGGTACTTTTAACCATTAGAAAGCAGTAGGTAACAAAAAATTACAATTTTCAGCAATTTAAATTTGTGGTGCACTTGCATCTTCTTTACTACTTGCGCTTCTGATTCCTTGCCTTTCATTCTCTGACTTGCCTTTTGTCCCTTCCAACCCCATGAAAGGGAATGTCCTCTGTATAAAGAAGCACTTACTAGGTTAGAACCACTAAGCATGAAGGGTGATGAGGGATTAAGATTACTTGTGTTAGAAACTCCCTGTCCTTGCTCTTCCAATGTAAGAGCCATCAGTCTCTTCTTGCCATCCGTGCTCAGAGGAATTGTATCTCTGAACGCTGACCCAGTTCAATTGCTCATGTTCTGACAGCATCCAGCCAACTTCTGCCTCTTGTGGTGAGACATTTGCTGCATAGCTTCAGTTGGAGCAGGGATCCCATGTAGTAGATTCCCATTCTCCTCAAGTGAATGAACAGCTGCAGGATACTCTTCTGAGCTGGAGTTACACTGTAGCACTCCTTAACAGTGCTTTACTGTAAATGAAATCAGTGGTTGTATGAGAAAAAAATAAAGGGGTTTTTTCAGGTTTGCAGAAGTGCTGTATCCTCCTCTAATTAGGTATTACTTATCTAAGAGATCTGTTTAAAATGGAGTCAAACATTGGTTTTAATCATAACATGTGACAGTACTTCTGGAAAATTTGATGCATCAAAAGCAGTCTGCCTTGAAGACTTTTTACTTCTTTTTAGATAAATTGCTGTACTCATAACCAAATCAGTACATTGTTTGATATATTTTGCAGATACTAAGAGAGGCCTATGAAAAAGTCCTTGTAAAACAAAATGCATGAAGTACCATTTTTTTACCTGATTATTCAGAACTCTCCTGTAATTGCTGCACATACTAAACATCAGCATGAAAAATCTGCTCTGAAGGGTTCCCATTTTCATTGTTTTGATTGCTGTTACTCTCTAGATAAAATCAAACACTGTTGTGAACACATACTGAACCTTGGACAGTATTGTATGTATGTAAGAGCTTTTCTTGGATCAAAATGAAGATCCATCTACTGGATGGTAGCCTAGTCTCTGACACTAGTGGAATCTCATACTTGAAAGTATAATAGAGCAAGTGTTCATTGATATTACTGCACTGTGCCTGTCTGGCAGCCTGTGTTGTATCTTAATTTCTCTCAAAGCCAAAGGTCACATGTTTACTCTTTTTAAAGCTTTCTGCCAGAAATCTACCAGATTGTGACGGTATTTCTGTGTTCCACAGCACTGGAGTATCATGGTGACTGTCCTATAAAAACGTGCTGTGTTTAAACCTGATGAGATCTGGTAGTGTTCCGTAGTTTCTGTATTGTAAGAAACAGAGAAACACTTCCAGTTCTTCTGCTCATTGCATGTGATTTTGATGTTCTCATCTAAATCCAGCCCTTTAGTTCTCCAGCTGTGGTATCTTAACATTGGTGTTTTTTGTCTTTAAACGTCCTTGTTGGCTTACTGTTCTCTTTTTTGTTCTAATTGTGGTTTGTTTTTTTTTTAATGAAAGGATATTAATGGTATGATGCCTGATATTTCAGTGTTATAATGATGATTTCTGGTTTGGTTCTCTGTTCCATTTTTTTTAAGTCCCAATTCATTTTTTTGATCATTATTGATTAAGCAAATGTCTGACCTGTGCCTTGCAACTCCAGTGGTTCCTGAGCAGCATAACAAATTTGCAGCATGCTGTTTGTTTTTGTAGGTTTTTTGCTTAGGTTGTACTTACATTATGTGGCTTACCTTGCTCTATTGATGCTGAATTTAACTGCCTATTTATCATACTAAATTCAGAGCAACTGTAAGGTCTTAAGTGATTCTTCAGTTGTTTTCATTTTGCTTTACTTTCCTCAGTAAATTGTCATCTTAGACCCCTGTCCTTCCCAACTCTTCACCTGCTCTGTTGCTTCTAAAGGAATGAATGCATATTCCATAATAATTTTGCTGATCATTCTTTGCTAAAATGAGATACCTATTCTTACCTTTTCTTTCCCAGCTGTAGATCAGACATCAGTTTAAGTGGACCTTCCTTATCTAGTGAGAGTTTCTTGTTTTTAAAGATGTTTGAAACACTTCTAAAGCATTTGAAATGCTTTCTTCTACCAGCATTTCTTCCTGCTCTGTATATTCTTGTGCCTGGGTTCTGTTGTTGATAGCTTTTATTAACATATCCACCTTAAAGACCAGGTTTACTGGTTTATAAATTCTTCTCTTCAAGATCCTTCAGGTATTGGCATTTTTTTTTACCACCTACCTTCTAGTCCTTTTGGGCAAAGGTTATTAAATGCAAGGTTTAATGACACAGTTAATATCTTAGTCATCTTTGGCTTTTCTGAATACTTGCATGAATAGTATTTGCAGCTTCAGGAGCCAGGCACCTTAATTTGCTCTAGTATTGTGACTACGTATATTCTAGGACAAAAAGGTTGGAGGAAAGCTGCAGTCATAAAAGTTCCCTGAAGTGCTGCATGGTGGACACTGACACAGATAATCCCTTCATTCTTCTGCTGCACTCTTGCGTCCTTAACATCTTGATCATGTGAAGTCTCAACACAGATCCTTAAACAGAACTGGGTAGAGCCAGGCCTGAAGGAAGATCTCTTAATTACACACAGTGGTTCAGATATTTTCATATGTCTGAATGCAGGTTGTATTTTAAGACTGCTTTTGTTCATTCAGCTATTTTAAGACTTTTTTTTGTTGTTGCTACTTTGTTCTTTATCTGGTTTTCTGACAGTCAGAATGTATTGGAAATTTAATTTTTTTTATTGCCTTTTTATTATACTGAAATCATAGAATCATAAGATAACCATTGCTGCAAAAAGATTTGAGACTTGCAAACAAGGATGTTGATGGTTACTAGCAAGATATATGTAGTACAGAGATGGATTGCATTACACATTAGTGAGTTCAGTACAGGTGAGATATGGTTTATGAAGCATTCTTAGCCTGCTGGCACCTGAGTCAGAATCATGAATTATATAAGCTTTTGCACTGGAGTTCAATCAGAATTCTTAAGTGCTGCCTTTTTCTAACTTACTTTTTCTTCTCTCATCTATCTAATGTAAACTTTCTTTTTTTAGAAAAAAAGTACTGTATGTTTTGGGACTTTGCAGTCATTCAGATGTTTTTCCAGATGAGTGATTGTAGGAGATGACAGGAATACTTAGTTTGGAATGTAGTTTGGAAATGTGAATTAAAAGCTGAACTTACTTTTGAGGTTTTTCTCCTAGGACTATTGCATTTGTTTAAGTATATGTGAGAGATACACTGTTTGCTTGCAAGAGCACGTGCTTTACTTTGTGACAAACTTGCATGTTCTCAAAATCTTGTTAAAATGGAGGTGTTGAGATGCTTACACCACTGATAAACGTGCAGGGGTGAAACCGCCTTTGGGCAGTGGCTGCATTCTCATGGTAACCAATGGACTGCGATATTTGGATGTCACACCTAGAAAGACTGACCGACTCTAAGAATGCTCAGAGCTGTAGGGTGCAGGCAGAGAAGTGTCAGGAGCAAGTCTTGAATTCATGGAAGTTACCATTTAAATGAAGGCAGAGCTTTCTTGTGATTTTGATATTTTAAGACTTTTATTGATTATTTTGACAATATATATGAGCAAGAAAACTAGGCCTTATATCCTAAGAAGATTTTTGTGTAACCTTAAGTTTTTAAATTTAGATTTCCTGAATATTTGAGCTAGCTGTGAGTCTTTATTTGACTTAACAATTAAATTTCCACATGAAAAGAATACTTGCAGATTAAAATCAATTTTACTAGCTCCTGGAGCTGAGTTAATCCATCCATAGTTTGTAATGCAGCTTCTGGTTTTAATACTCAAGTAACATTTTATGTTTTTTAAAACTCAACTTTTTATGTGCAATAGAGAATTAATCCATCTTGTGTAGGAAAACACTTTAATGAATTCTAAGCTATCATTATTTTCCCTTGTAATGACACTGTATTATGACACTGAAAAACTTAACACTCTCTAAATTATCCCAACCCTTCTATCATTAGCAGTCCAGTCACTATATACAATATATATAGGACAGGAAAACCTCTCTAAATAAGAAATGTTAGGAAGATCTTGGTCTTGCAGAAAAAGGTAGCTAGTGGCTGCCTTTCAGGGGTGATTCTGGTGAGGCACATTTGCCAGAATGCATCTCTGTGGAAGTTTTCATCAGCCATCTAGACCATCTTCAAGAAAGCAAAACTGCTAATTCCTTGAATGACTATTCCTCCAATGCCTTATGCTTTGTAGGCTTTAGAGCACTGCTTTCATGTTTCCCAAGTGGTGTAACACTTGCTCTGTCTTCAGGGTGGCAAGACCCACAAGCATCGGAAAGATCGCCTGCAGGATCTGATCGACATCGGCTACGGCTACGACGAGACGGACCCTTTCATTGATAACTCTGAAGCGGTAAGTAACCCTCACCACAGCAGCAGGAAGCCACCAGGCAGTGCTTTACCTTTTCACTACAGAACAAAGGTAAGGGGAAATACTTTGTACCTGTTGTGAATGCAAAGGCCATACTGCTTTGGGAGACCGCTGAATTACTGTATTTGTAGTCTTACTCAAGATATTGTGCACCAAAGAATTAAGAAAGCTATTCCTAGATCAAATAATTTTCTGGCTTTAGAAATCAAAGTATTTTTGTGTGCTTCATTTACTGTTGACTGAAATGACACTTGCTCTATTTAGTTTCTTGTACTAGCTCTCTGGATTATTAGTGGGTTACTGGCATTAGATTTCCTGCTTTAGATCACGAGGCTATTCTCCTCCTAAAAACCAGTAAAAATAGGATGGTTATTTAAACATTGAATATGTCTGAAAAAATTGAGACAAAACAGGTTAAACAGCAGGATATTACTGCTTGCTTTGTCTGAATATTTTTTAGACATGAAAACACATCTTCAAGTAAAAGAAAAAGGTATTAGTTTGGTTCAGGCAGTATCAGGGATATCAGAAGGTTTAGAAGAGGGCTTTTGAAGATATCTTGGAGGTGATATATGAAATTACACAAATGAGAAAAAAAGCCTGGGGAAAAAAGTGGATTATCTAAAAGCTCAGAAGCCTCCTATAATTCTTCCTTATTAAATGTCAGAAAGAAGTATGTGTACAGTTTAGTCAAGTAAAAAAACCAAAAGTAAGAGCTGTCACTTGCCAGCCTTCAGTTTCCTCTAGTGCTGAGTGACACTGGACAAAACGGCAGTGATCTGCTGTGAGAAGAAGTGGGCTAGAATTGAGTGGGAGAGGAAAGATTATGGAAAGGAGTTGAGAGAAAAGAGTAAGAAAAGCACATAAGTGCAGTGCTTAGCATACATTATGTCAAGCCTTCATTTAAAATCTAAAACTTTACAGAAAAGAACTGTAAACTGAGCTGTGAAGTTTCTAGCACATAAATGTTGCAATGAGTGATCCTATGACCTGTGTGGGGTACACAGAAAGTGTCTGCAGAGCCGATAATTTTTTCAGCAGAAATTGAGCAGTAAATCACAGTGCATAGCAGGCTGAGCTTATCTGTGTGCATTGGTAGTTTTTGAAGCGGGTCTGAAGTTGTGTGGAGAGAGAGACCTTGCTGTCAAGTGCTCATTGTAATTTGTTAGTAATTTTCCATTGTCTAGAAACTTGAACCTGCCAATATTAAACTGTTTTATCATTATCCCACAACTTCTGGTTGTACTGCTGGAGCAGTATTGGGGTCTAAGCCTTCATATGTCTTTTCCAAAGGTCAGATTTAGCTCTCCAGCTTGGAAGGAACACATGTGCTTCATTTCTGCTGAGAAACCACTTGAGCCTATAGGTTAATCTGGTTTCTCACTGTTGCTTAAGTTCATCATCTTTGCTTTTAAAATGTAATGGTACCCAACACAAGTTCTAGCTAGGTTTTCCTGGATTCCCTGTGACCTATCACAGATCTGATAGGAGATTTGGAACACTGGCAGCACTCACAACACAGGTCTCTGTCAAAGTACGAGTCTGGTGTATTCTTAGCATACTGTGCCTCCTTCCAGCGCTGGTGGTGATACCAGCAGCAGATCTGGTAGAGTTGCAGGAGCATTTACTTCTGTCTCTTGCCAGAGTCCTTGCAAAATGTACAAAAGGCAGTTGTTGGAGGACCAGATGGTTGCATCATGTGCTAGCTGTAGAAGCTGTTGGGGAGAAATGGTATATTCTCTAAAGATTGCTCTCCTCAAAAAATCATTACGCCTCATGTCTGCCTTACAAATACAGACTAGTGAGAAACCATCTTTGTTTTGCTTTTATCCCCATTTTTATATAGAAAAGAAAAAAAATATAGTGGGCCAGCTGCAGTCCATGTTGTTGTTGCAGAGCTTAAGGGTTCTGTAATGTAGGAGTTGAAGTTCAACAAAACCTCTAATTCCATCATTCTGCCTTGGATACAAGAGAAGTGTTCAGAAAGAAATTCCATATGTCTGGCATGCTCATCTTTTGTATGGCCAGCTATGAAATTGCTGTGTACCCTGAGATGTGTTAGAGCCAGGCCCTGGACTACTTCTTAGAAGACACACTTTCTTACACATAAAAAGCTATAATATCCTGGGCACAAACACTTGAAAAGTGAATATGAGTGCCTCTTTAATTGCTCCAGGATTAGCTTGTCTCTATCCCAGAAAAAAAATTTGAAAGCTTCCTCAGAATTTTAGTCCTTTTTTTTTTTTATCATAGTTGTGAAAGAAATACTGAGCTCTTTGGCACTGAAACAGATTTATTCCATAGCTTTAGAGATACTTTCCTTTTAAAAACAGATTTTGAGGTAAATGCATTTGCAGGCAAGCAGGAAATCTGTGTGAGCAGCTATTCTTGAGTTGAGCATTTTCACTGTAGTCAGTGGATTGTCATTATTCCAGTAAAAAAAGAAAATCACAAGTGACCTACTATTGTTTCTAACCCCTCTATAGGGGTTAGCCTGATGGCAAGTCCTAATCTTTGCTTATCTTAATGGACCTATACAAAATGTCCACAACCTGTGAAGAAAGCTGCCCCTCCTCAGTGTTTCCACTGCTTTGATGTTGAAAATAGGTTTTGCTGTAGTGTAAGCTGCCCAGAACTACATTCTTTATGAAGTGGAATTCCTGTAGAATTTTTCACCCACTCTGTTTTTCCTGCACACACATGCATGTCCAGCCAGATCAGGCTGATTACTTGCTCTTGTGATGACCTCTGATTATTTGGTTGGTTGAATATTTTCCTGGCAATGTAAGCTTTATATAGGTAGAGACTTGCAAGGGAACACAGTGCTTTCTGAGCTTTCTGTTATGCAATACAGAAGAGAGAATTTAAAATAATGCATAGTGTTAATGAAAGTGTATGCTGTTTTCTCTTACTTGAAGGTAACAAGGCTTGGATATCCAAACCAAAGACTTCCCTCATTTCAAGTAGATGAATGTAGAAAAAGAACTATTGACCTACAAATCTATAAGCAGTGTCTTTTGAAGCAGTGGTACTAGATAGCTACACCGGCAGGAATTGAAGTTAAATGTGAATGCCAAGAGCAGTGGGAAGCAGGCAGTTCAGTTCTTCAGACACCCAGGCCCCTGTGTAAATATTTGACCTAGTCTGTTATATTCATAGTTCCATAGTAGCCCTCTAAACACTGCTGTAAAAAGTCCTGTGCTGGCTGCTAGAGAAAACCAGTGTATCAATGGTTTCTCATACCTGGATTTTCATTCTCCAAAACAGTACTTCAGCTAAAAGGAAGATCTTACTTTTTCTTTAGATACATCTTGCCTCAAGAGCTCAGATCATCTTTAAAGAAAACCTGTCAAAGGTTTTGTGTTGGTTTTAGTAATTCTGGACACAGTTAAAAGCATTGCTTTGTTTCTATCTGGGCTCCCTAGAATACCTTCCATAATTTAAGGGCTTGGTCTCTGGAAAAATTCCTTGTCATGAAACACAGTTTTCACGTGTTTCTACAATAAATTTGTCCTCATCTTGTGTTCTCCAAACTTAAAAAGGTATGATAGATTTAATATCCTCTTCTCTCCTACCCTGGCTTGCCCCTAAAACTTGAAGCTGATGTGTTATCAGTAAGTTATCTTGGACAAAACTTTTGAATATCTTAGAAACTTTTTCCCAGCAAGAACAGTATCTATTCAGGGAATAGCAGCTCAGTGTGTTAATGGAAATTTTTACCATTTTTGTGAGGTTCTGGGCCAGATGTAGTTTCAGGCCAACTTGGTACTGTTCTTTCATTCTTCCTACGCTAAGGAACTTGTTTTATGCTAACAATGGAAAGGATTGTTGTTGTTTTAAAAAGATGACAGTCTCTTAAAAAATTCTAACAAAACAACCAAGCTATCAACCTGCAAATGTTAGAGGCATTTACAGAAAAACACTCCATAGGTTCCATTATTAAAAATACTTTCATGGTGTATTGAGAGAAGTTGGACACTGGCATTTTTCATCTGGAAAAGGCTGCCTTTGTAGACCTCAGTCACAGACCTCATCCATGCTGAATACAGGAGGGTGCATTAAAGCTTCTGTTTTTAAGAGGTTCACTTTCCAAGTGTCTTACTGCCTCTGGATTGGTGTGTTTGTATTCGTACTGTCTTCCTTGTTCACTGTCACTTTGCCCAGGCTTGGAAGTTGTGTGTTTTGGGAATGGTGCTCCCTTAGCCCAGTGTGCGGTGTCACCTTCAATAACGCGCCATGCGCGCTTCCCGCGTGTCTTCAGGGGACACCTGCCAGCTAGCCCCCAACATATCCTGTGCCTTCCAGTGAGTACAAGGACAAGCTTCAACATGGAGATTCTTTGCTTTTTATCCTCCTCACCCCAAAATACATCTAGGTATAAAGGGGAGTATCAAACCAATAGATACAGATGCAAGAACTAAGCAGGTACAAGAACCAAAATGGCTAGAGGAGCAAAGGTAGTTGAATTTGCAGAACACATCTGGTGTTTGTTGAAGCAGTAATAATGCTTTTGTGTTCCTTCTGCAAAAAGGCATACCCTTCTTTAGAAAGGAATAAGAATAAACTGAATGAACTGAAAATTCAGCACCTGCATAGGTTCTTGAAATCACCTGAGACTTGTATCTGGCCTGTGTAGAACCACTCTTTAAATTTGTAGGAGAAGGAAATTATATGGTTGTAGCAGCATCCTGTATTTTGCTAGACTTAATTTTTTGAAGAGCACAAAATCAATTTTCAAAGTAATCTGAGCTACTAGAGGGGTAGAACATAGCCTAGGATCAGCTACTTATGTAGATGAATTTGTTTAAGCAGTACAATGAACCTAAGTGTTTCCCAAAAAATACACAAACAATATGATTACTAATGTTATACAAAGGGAGGTTTATAACATGCCAGAATAACAGATCTTTGATAAGAGCATTTGTCTTAAGTGTCATATATGGAAAATCTGCTCTTTGTGTTAAATGAGGGGAAAAGGAAAGTATAAGTTCTTTTCTGTAGAACCTTCTGGTAGTTCTGTAACATTAAACCTGGAGAGATTAAGTAATATGTTATATAATTATTTAACACTGAACTAGATTTTCATTGTGGGTCAGGTCAGAGCTCAAGCTCTGAAAGAATTGAGTTGCACAGATCAAAGTGGTCACATGGCTGGTCATACATTTTGTAACTTTGGCTGAGATGTGTTCAAGGTGAGAAGAATGTAATCTCTGAAGTGAAGGTCACTTAAGCTAATAGCATAGCTCTGATGGCTGGTGGAAAGGTATAAAGGTGTTGGTTGAGATGGGAACAAAACAGGAGAGTAGGTGTGTATTGGTACTTCTCTCAAGGTGCTCAGGTAGGCTGATGGATTATGATATCTTGACTACTAAACTAGGATACTCCAATGAGACTACCCTGGGCTAGATATTATATCTTCCATAATCTCTTATGCTTTTTTCTTTTGTGCCAGCTGTCCTTTTCCCCAGAGTTAAAAGAAAAACAAACCAACCTGCCAATTTACCTGTGCATTTTGGAAGAGAAACCTTCTTTATCACAGGAAAGCTCTTTGTGCTTGCTTTTTGATGTCTCCTTGGATTAGCAAAGCAATGCATTACTTCCCCTTAACCTTGTTCAAGATTTCTTTGTAGGTTCTATTATACTGTAGTTTTTGGAAAGATACTTATGTAGTTTTTTGAAAACTCAGCCTTAAAGGATGCTAAAGCCAAAGAGTGCATTTCAGTTCTTTGCATCTTGAAGAAGCATAGAGATCAATCAACTCTGTATTTTTGAAGTATCTGAAGTGTGTAGTGAAGTGTGGAGACGTTTAGTCCATCTCACTGGAGGAGCTGTATTGTACATCAATAACTTGGCCTTTATTTAGTGGGCAACTGATGATCAGTATCAATGAAACAGTTCCTTCCACCCCAAGCTGGTTAGACCTACCTCAAAAATAAACTAAGCAAGGTCCAGAAATTATCCCTGCTTATCTTTTAGCTAATTATTACCTATTGTACAACAAATAATAACAAGCTACATTTGTTAAACCATTTGGACATGTTTCCACCAAATCTCATTTCCAAGACTTAGTACAGAAGTGTTTAAAAACTTTTTTACATGTGTACTTTTGGAAGTTATTGTCTGGAAGGGAGGTGAATGAGGAGAAGGATCACAGTAGAATATCTGAGGATTGTGGTCAAAATATCTGGACTCAAGAGTAGACAATTTAATATAAGATACTGCTGTGGGTCTGGATTTCAGAACTAAATTGGTATAATCCATAAAAATTCACTGTTCTTGGTATAGTGATGAAGTTGAAACCAATTAACTTATTTTTTATAAAACTAAATTATTTTTCATACCAAAACATTTAACTAGATTAATAGCACTAAAAGCATAGGAATGTAGCTCAAGGGCAATAGTTTAAAATAACTTACATATGAACCTGCTTTTTAGATGGTCAGACAGTTATCAGTCTTAATTTTATCTGCAGGATGATTCCATAATCAGTTGTAGGACAAACCCGTGCTCACAGGAGTCAGTCAAGTCCTGTCTCTGTAGGTCTGAGATTTTTTGATTCTCACCCTTGAAATGTGTAAGGAAGAGCAGAACACTGTAAAGGGCTTTAAACTTATTTTTGTTCATAAGATAAATTGTGTGATTTCAACAGAAAAACTAGTTTAAAGCAAAGGTCTTGAAAACAGTAAGATTTAGAATTTTCAAGAGCCATGTTCCCTTTAACTGAGAGTTCTGGAAGCACTTGAAAATGAAGCTTAATCTCTGTTACTAATACCTTATGCAAACATACTCATTTTCTGTTTAGTTAGGGCACTAGAAAATAGTAAGCTTAGCTCAGAGGGGGGTGTACAATAGCTACACTTGGTCTGCAGGCTCCTATGTCTAAAATACAGCATTGAGTTAAAAGTTATACCTTGTTCAGTAGGTTCAGGGTAAAAACAGATTTTGGTTAAAGAAAAATAGTCTTAGTCGAAGGTTAAGAGGACCTGAATATCAGAAGGGTCTTTGAAGGTCTGATTAAATTCATAGTACTCAACAGAAGCTGCTGAAACAGCTGCTTAGTTATACATCCACATTGTGCTGATCTTACTTGCCTGTTGACTATTATGGAATACGTTCACTCTGTATATTAAATGAATTCTGCCTTTCTTGTTGCCTTGTTCCAGTGGATCTGTGCCACACAGCATGTTGATCATCCAGATAATTTGCTGTGATTCATGTGATTCATGATTCCTCATTTGTGAATTCTCTTTAATCCTTACTTGTGTGTTACCCAGGCTTTCCTGTACTGCTCTGTATCTCAGTCTTTACTGTGTTGGCTTTTGCTTCCTATGATAATGGTCCCAGCTTTGACTGTGTGCTTTTTCCTTCTAACCTGGCAACCACTGTGTTCTTCAGTTTTGATCTTTTTCTGCCCCACCCTTGCTAATTCAGTTCACACCCTCTCAGCTCAAATGGGAAATGTCTGCTGTGTCTGTTAAACAGTGTGGATAATAATTGCTTTTCTCTGCTTTTATTTGCTGTGCACTTAATGAAGCTGATTCTGAGAGCTGTGGAAAAAGCATGAATTTTCTCTGAAATTCCTACACAACCTCCACTCTCAAGTTTTCTCTGCATGGTTCTCCTGGTCTTTTAAGATGAATGACAAGTCCACTATTAAGCCACTTCACTTTCATTTTGTTCCATTAATAGATTCTCTCACTTTCTTGTGCTAGCTTTTCAGATCATCTTAGGGTACTTGATAAGTGCTGTCACCACTTTTCCTATTTTGTCTTTCTGTACTGCTCGTTAAGTTCTGTGTTCCAGGAAGATAAAAGGTGATGAGTCAGGGAAGTTTCTAACTACTTAATCAGATTAAATCCCTGGGTAGGACTCCAGTTCAGGCTCTTTTTCCAGCTTCCTTGTTAAAGTACATATTTACTGTTATACTTTCCTGGATAACTCTTCTTCCTGTCTAAAAGTCTTTGGTAGCCTAGTCTTCAGTTCTTAAACCATTTTATTTTCAGTATATTTTACATGGCATGGAGGTTGCTGGTTGCATGTAATAATAGAATTAATATTGTCATCCACTATACTGATTATTGATCACTTTTTCTATGTCTTTGGATTTTTGTATTTTTTAGATTCCGCTTTATGGTTCTAACTTGGAAATTTCTTCATAAATACTAAATACTTTTCAAAATAAACTATTGATAGTTTGAAACATTAAAATTGTCTGAACAAAGTGAGAATGTTTGCCTTCAAATTAAAAAAGTCCTGGCATTGTGATAGTTGTTTAAGAGGCAATGTTGTATTAAACATCTAAAATTGAAAATAAGGTAACAGTTACTGTGGTGAAGTTTGTTATGTCTGGGATAGCATTTTTAACAAAATAAGATTTTGGAGAACTTTTAAAAAGAATTAGGGTTTTGAGCAGGGCACTGTGGTGAGCTGCCTTGAGAAAGCAGCAGTTTTAATGCTGTAATGCTGCCTTTTTGTTAAGAAAAGAGCATTGTGTTGAAAGGACACTCTGTTCTATTAATGTTCTCTGCTTCAACCAGTTAATTTTCTATAAAATTGCTCTCCTGTTTCTATTCTAGCAAGCTGTGCTGTGAATTGGTATATATATTTTTATGTATAGGGACTGGTGAATGAAATACATGTTTAGTTTATTAAGAAATGCTGATAAATTCATCTTCCTTTTCCTGCCCAGTATGATGAATTGGTTCCTGCATCCCTGACAACCAAATATGGAGGGTTTTATATCAACACTGGTACACTGCAGTTTCGCCAGGCATCTGAATCAGAGGATGAAGACTTTGCAGAAGACAAAAAGCATAGGCCACCTAAAGTGAGTGATTTTAATTAAGGCCTTTTTACAGAAATAAAAGCTAGGTGGACATTGGAAGTATTTGATATACTTAGAATGGCTCAGATGAAGAGTCCAAAAGCAGAATGATGCGTGGTACTGCTTTTTATTGCATTTTGTTTTGTGGCTCATATATTAGCATTCAGTAACTAACTCAGGATGTCCACAGGCTATTCAGTCTTGTAAGACTAAGCATCTTTTTAGGCAGCCTGACAAGTTGTGTCCACCCATCTTGAACTGACAGATTATTCTGTAATTTTGTAAGCATTTTATTATACAAGATGAGACTTTAAATTCATCACTACTCTTCTTAATTTTTGCACAAAGTTTGCATGATATGAAATTGTTCCTAATATTGAGAATTGTAAACCAAATTTAAACATATTTACCAATAAACCATATTTTAAACCAAAATACCTGTTAAAATAAATTCAGTTAATAAGAATAGCTATATTAAAATTATATACACAAATCTTTCCGAACAGCATGCTGTTCTATAAACTTTGACAAGTTACAGTCAATGCAAACATAATTGCAATTTGACATTTACAAGTTGAATGCTATTTCTGAGAACTTAGTGCTTGCTGGTGTCTTTTTCTGCTCTATAGCACTTAATTTTAAGGTACTGACTCTCACTGTGATGCAGATAATGTTCTTTCTAGCAGCCTGTACGATGATATGTTTTTGATTTGTGACTAAAACAGTGTTGATGACTACACCAGAAGTTTGCCTGTTGCTGGCTGATGCTTGCACAGTCTGAAGGCTTTGTTTCCCTGCCCTGCACCCTCAGATAATCTAAGGATGGGCAAGGGAAGGGAGACAGATGGTCTGTATTGACCAGCAAAGATATTTCATAGTGGTCAGCTTCATGGTCAGCAGTGGAACTCTGGTAGCAGAAGAAGGTGCTGGAATTCCATCTTCCAAGGTAGCCATTGGCCATACTGGCTGGGCAGCACTCTGCATTTACCTTAGTGTATTTATATTACTGAAAACTCTAAATTTCATAACTGTTTAGAAAGGATTTATGATTAACACTTGTCAGTAACTGAAACTGTTGCTAGGAATCTGTGGTACCATTTGCTTTTACACACATTAATATGTTTTTCCTGGCTCTGAATTGGAAAGTGTAAAGAAAACTTAATGTTTCTTGCTGTAGAAGTCCTTTAGGGTGGGAGAACCATTGTCCTTTATTTGATCTCTTTTCTAGATAGCAAAGTTGAAAGAAAGTGAAGATCGTGGAGTGAAGAAACGCAAGCGAAAAGATGAAGGGACAGAGAAGGAGAAGAAGCCTCGGAAAATGAAAGTTCCTAAGCAGTTGGGGTGGGTTTATTTTTCTTCATTAGAACCCTTCAATTATATTTGAGGTTTGGCTTTGAGGCTGTGTGCCATAGCAAGATCATTACAGCTCTTTTGAATATTGTACTTTTAAACTGTAATTAATAGCTTATAGATTTTGTTCCAGAATTTGTGTGGGGTTTTTATATTACTCAGTCCTACAGGCTAAATTTTTTCCCCTGAGACTTTGCACCAGGGATAAGGAAAGACAAATCACAGAAAATAAATTTTGAGTATTATGAATAGCATAAAGTGTCATTGTCCTACCCAGCATCTAAGCTAGCACTAGGAATTGCATCTTCTATTGAAAAATAATGTTTTTCTTATCTCTTTGTTTCTCATCTGTAAAGCTGTAAATACAGGTTAATTATTCTTCTATGTATTTCTTACTGACTTTGTGCTTTCCTCAGTTCTGAGGCCAGCATAGAAAGATTGAGGTGGTGGGGCTAGATTAGGTGACAGCTAGAAAGCTATTGCTGAGTGGATGGAGGCTGTCTTACTGTGAATATTCTCATTGAATATTGAAAATTTATTGACTTAATTTTTCATCAAGGTGAAAAATTGGTGGAATGTTCTCAGTTTAAAAAAATATAGATTTTGAGCCTGCATTTAAAAATTTTTAGCAATGAAAGGAATTTTTTTAACATACATGCTGTACAGGCAACCTGCCACCATTCAGCAGTATTGAGAGGCAAATTTAAGTATTTTAGTACTGTAAATCTGCTGTGAGTTTTAACACTTGTGCCAACTTCTCCTTAATTAAATTGAGAAGTCAAAATGAAGTAACCTTTGCCTTAATGTATATAAAATGTAACAGATCAGTTAGAGAACATGTAATCACATGACCTAAGGTTTATGGTAATTGATAAAATGTTCTGAAGATGGAAGCAGGAAGTACTTCTTCCCCCCGATAAATTTTAATTGTACTAAACTTTGAGTTGTCTTGTTAAAGGTTACTGAGGCCTCAGAAGTCACATGCTAATGAAAGATTTCTTTCCTCTACAGAGTAATGGCCTTAAATTCACACAAGTCTGAGAAGAAGAAAAAGAAATTGTATAAAGACTCACTCTCTCTGGCTGCCATGATCCGTAAATTTCAAAAGGAGAAGGAAGCCATGAGGAAGAAGGAACCTAGTCCAAAACCTCCAGTGACTGTTGCAACCTCTACCCCTAGTAAAATTCCTTCTTCCTCTCTCAGTGCAGGAAATGATATCTCTGACTTGAATCTTAGGATCAATGATCCTGTCCTCTCCATTTTTGGTAGCACAAATGAACCTGAGCTCCTGCAAGAAACTGAAAGTGCCCTGGAGATGTTGGGGGACATTGACTTTGACAAGTTGCTCGATGGCACTTCTGATGGCAGCCCGGTCTCTGAGCTGTCAGGAGAGAATGGAAATGTCTCTCAGGCAACCTACACCTCTCAGGTCATGACACCCAAGCAGGTGCCTGCCCTCCCTGAAGGTCTGCCTGTGCTACTTGAAAAGCGCATTGGAGACCTTCGAACAGTAAGTATGAATTCGCTGGTAGTGGATTGCATTCAAGAATCTGAGAGAACAAGGAAGAACAATTAGGACCTTGAGTGTCATCCTTGAATTGCTGGCTGAAACTTTAGAAATGAAGAACTGATGTTAATGGCAATCTTGAAGGTTGTGTTTATACTCAGATGAAAACAGGCAGAGATGATGCAGGTCAATTGTTTTAGCAGTGTTTGTTTCACATTGGAAACTGGGTTTTCTAAATCTTTTATGTACAATAACTTGTAATTCTCATTTATTTATGGGGTTTTCTCCATAATGGAAATACCAGTGTTATTTTAACTTGAATTATTATTTGATAAAATGGAATGAATGGGTGTTTTCTTACATTGGAGGAGGTTACCTGAAATATGACTGCAGCTTACAAATCCATGTATTTTGGATCCAGATTTTTTGGCTTTAACTTGCCAGTTAAAAAAAAAAAAAACAACCCGAAAACAAAAAAAAAAACCAACTCAAGTAAAAAAAGCCACCAAAACCAGAAACCACCACCCAACTACAAAAAAAAAACCAACCAACCACAAAACTGAACTTTTTCTTCTGGGAGGTTAGAATGAAATCTGAAGTTCTCAAAAATGGGATGAAAGATGTTAAATTAACAAGTTAAAAATATTCCAGTAAGTTATTGAAAGGGATCAGAAATATTAAGGTATTACATACTCCTTGTTTCAGTTATGGATGTTGTCCTAAGTTGAGAATAAATTTGTTGCTTGTTCAGATTATTATATTGAAGCTTTTCCTTACTTAGAATAAAGTGCAGCTTTTCCTTACTTAGAATAAAGTGCAGCTTTTCTTTACTCATAGTTGACTGCTTTTTCAAAACATACTTCCTTTTTTGGACAAAAAATAATTTAAACAATTCCAGAGTTTGCTTTGCTCTTACCTCTATAGAAATGTCTTCTAGTTTTCTTATTTATTTTTAAACATACCAAGCTAAATACAGCCAAGGAATTAATATTTACTGAAGTGAAGGAGCTTCTGTCTACCTCTCAGTATGCAGGTTAATTTTGCTATGAATCAACAAAAAGCTTCTAGCAAAAGTGCAGAAATGGATTAGGCCAAAATTCAGGAAGTGTTAGTGACCTACCCCAAGTTAATTCATGTTGCTTCTCTGTATTACAATTTCAAACCAGTTGGGAGGCATTTTTAATTCAGTGGCTGTTAGAAAACATAACTCCTGATAGAACCATAAAATGGTTTGGGTTGGAAGGGCCCTTTAAGATCATCCACTCCAATCCCCCTGCTGTGAGCAGGGACACCTTCCTCTAGACCAGCTGGGAACTCTTCCATTTTTGACAATGTGTTCTGAAAGATTCCTGGCAAAGCAGAGGAAGTTTAAGTTTATACTTGGGGAGCAGCTAGACTGTATGTTGACTTAAAGATTGCAACTTCCATGCCTCCTGTAAATTGCAATCAGACATCTAAAAAGCACTAAAAATGAAAGTCTTGTCAAATATTTGCCAGACTCTTGAAGCTTTAGATCTCTTTAGCACAAAGAAAAGTTTACAAAGCTGTAGGAAGAAGCCTACGGTCCAAGGATGCAGTACAATATATCAAAATTTAAAAAAATAATAAGATTGGAAAGCCACTCTCTAAAGGCAATAAAAACTTCCTGACCTCCTTTGGTAGATTCATGTGTTATAGTTCCCTGAGTGGGTTATTCTGTACTACCCTGACAAAAGGCAATATTGTATACAGGCAGGAAAGTAAATAAAAGAGGTTTTTCCTCTATTTTTAAGGTCACTGTCAAGATAAGCACTCTGGAAATAAAACCCAACCGTAGTTAGTAATAGTGATGAAGTTTTGAATGTGCTGGTGTTGCTGTCCTTAAAAGCCTGCAGTGCTGTCCAGCATAATAGTATAATGCTGGAATTGCCTTTCAAGGTCTACCTGGGACTAAAATGTCAAAGCTTTTTCCTTCTGCGTTATATAAACCAGATGATGACTCTAATCCTTGTGTTAATTAAGCGTAAAGGTCCCGGATTTAAGACTTTCTGAATTGTCTTTTTGGTACCCTATCACTTGAAGGCATCAGTAACCTTTCTAATTTTTTTAGCAGGACAAATGCTTCAGTGTTCTTAAACAGATAGTCCCATCCCCTCAGCCGCTGTATTTATGGTAGAAAGCAATCAGTGAAATGCAGTCCTTGCAGGAACTTAAGCTCCAGTATCAGTGTTCATGACTGAAGTGATGAACCACTCAGACAATGGGCTACCTTACACCTTTGAATGTCACACTCTTTTCCTGTGCAGTTCACACAGGAAGAGAGGTAGAGTTCACAATTTTTGGAAAACACTTTTCTTTCAAATTTAAATGGGTCAGTTAAAGATAGCAAGAACAGTAAGTATTAGTGATAAATTAATTTAATCATGTTAACACTTGGACTTACTTGAAGTGTTTAGCTACATTGTTGCAAGTCAGTACTCTGTGGATGTTTTTAAGGGCTCTTTTTTCTCAACTTCTGAATTTCTGCAGAGTAGATATACACTAGAGAAAGGTTTTTACTGATTTTTGTAAAATGGTAAAGGGAATTGGCTTTGTCCTATAAGCTGTCATTCCTTGTGGAGAAAAAAAATGGATCTAGGTGATAAGAACAAAGATAAAGGGATTCTGCATGGGAATTGCTGGAGATCAGTAAAAACTTCTGATAAAAAGGACAAAAATACCAGACAAAATACTAAAGATACAGTCTAAGGATGGCAAGAATGCTGGACAGCAGCAGAAAAGAGGGATGAGGTATTCCTCTAGCATATATAATCCTGTTGTACAAATTGCAGTGAAGGTTTGCGAGAGCTCTAAGCTGGAAAGATGCAACTGGGTGAGGCACATAACAGGTAGAAAAAGATGGAATAGAAATGTGTTAATGCTCTTGCCTTCTTGATCTGTCAAACAATGCTTCTCTTTTTAAAACAGAGATAGTAGAATGTTGGTGGTGTTGATGGTGATAAAGCATCTACAATTTTCTTAATGGTTATTCAAAAGATGAATGTGTTAACATCAGTGGTCCAGGCAGATCCTAAACAGAATGATTGTCTGCCCTAGAGCAAGGTGTGTATATTTGTATATAACAGTAACAATCCTCAGTTTTTTCTAAACAGCTGAGAATAGCTTGGTTTTCGTTATTTTTTTCCAAGTAACGTTTTCTGGGAAACAAGAATATGATGTGGCTGTAAAAGTAAAGATACAAAGATTGTTGGTTCAAAATACTCTGTGAACTTGAATGCTTTTTTTTCTTTTTTTTTTTGTATTTTTAGGCTGCCAAGATGTTTGATGAAGAAGGCAGGAAGAAGTTTTTCACACAAGACATGAATAATATTCTTCTGGAGTAAGTGCTTATCTGTAGAACCTTTCCTTTTTGGAAAGGGGGTGAAAGGAAAAGTACAGAAGAGGAAGTATTATTGAGGTTGTTCCAACAAATCCCTTAAAAGTCAATGAAGGTAGATCAGTCTAAGCTAGTTATTAGCTAAAGAGACTTATGTATGTGTACAATTCCTGTCATGCCTGTGTGTCTTTATCCAGTGTAAAATGTTTTGTAGTGCCCTGGTCCTTGACTTCATGTGTAAAATTCAACAAAATTGCCTTTATTTACTCCTGTCTCCCAATTTTGTTACTCAAAGGACCTTCACCTTTCATGAGGGCAAGCACCAGATTTTTTTTCTCTGTAATCTTCAATTAAGGGTTTAATACAGAAAGTTCTGTGTTCATAATCTATGAAACAAAAGTAATCTCTAGAAGACTATCACAAAGTCTCTCAATTTTGATTCACAGTGGTGGGTGTAAACTAAATTTGAATTATTTGATTTTTTTAATGTTTTTGAATGTTCAACATTGCTGGACAATTACATATGTGAATGGTTTCTTGCCATTGATTAGGACTTCTTCCTTTTACAAAAAAGCTTATCTGAAAATATCTCAAGCCGCTATTTTTAATATGCATAGCTAGAATATGCTATGCTTCCAAAGCTTCCTTAGGTTTTTGTTCAGAAGTCATCTTTACCTTGGAGTGTGTCTGACTGACTCCTGTTGTTTGTCAGCATTGAGCTGCAGCTGCAGGAGGTGAATCCTGCCATCCGCAATGGAGTCTACTCACACCTGGAGGCTTTCGTGCCGTGCAATAAGGACACGCTGATAAAGCGCCTGAAGAAGTTACACCTCAATGTCCAGGTAAGGATGGGGAGAGCAGCTCCAGTAGGAGGCAATTATATGACAGTCAGTTCTCCTTGCTGCAGCAGAGTAGAGCAGTAGCCACACAGCCTCAAATCAAGAAAAATGTTTTGGGTCAGTTGCTAGATAAGTTGAAAAGCTTCTTTCCATATACATGATATTGTCACTAGGTTGGGAACAAATATTTTAAGTATTTCAGCGTCTTTAGTTGAGAAGGAAGTGCTTTCATCTTGAAAGCTGGATGCAGGCTATTAAGGAGTGTTTCTGCTGTCATCACTAAGTATTACTGTAGTCTTAGGGTACATATCAAAGCAGCAGAATTAGAAAGCCACAGTAATAATGGTTGTGATAGGCTAAAAATACGTACTTTTGTTTTCACTTTTGTGTCAAGAAAAAAGAAAGGCCATATGGATAATAGATGACCCTGCCTGTATTATTTGTTCAATTTTCCTTTTGTGGCTAGGTCTTACAAATACTTTGTATGCCATTTTCAGTTACTTTTCTTTTGAAGATTATTTTCCTGTGGAACAGAAAAGTTATCTGTGGTCTGAAGTACCCTGACCGGATTCTTTAGATAAAATCCAGGACTAAATCTTCCAGAGGATCTGAAAATGAATGCAGAGATCTCAGTGCTTGCTAACAAGGCAAACAGATTCAAATGCTATTATTTATAAGCAGATAAACATAAAAGAATATTCTGGTTCTTTTCAATAAGAAATTAAAATTAATAATGTGAAGTCAGAAGATGTAGAAAGTGAATTTAAAACATATAGGGAAGTGTATAGTGTATTACCTTAATGTTTGAAATTCTTAATATTTGGAGACCATTCTAAATACATAGCCCTTTCAGGCACATAAATTGCATGTCCTAACAATCTACCACTTGGATAATATAATACATATTCATATTTTATTCATTACCTAGGATGTTTTTATACCACAGTTTTTGGAGACCTGATTAATAGGCTATTTATTTGCAAATGCTGAGATATTGATTGGTCAGTTTATTTCACTTTTTCCTCCTTAAGTTTTTTTCCCTTCCCTATTTTAATTTAAAAGCATTATTTAAAGAGATAATGCCATAATGTTTTGGGATGTTCATGGCACGTATATTTGTGACTGTCTTTTGTTGTGTCTCATCTCAAGACTTACATGCATTTATATAATGCTGTTGCACCTATCAGGATTCAAGTGCCATGTAGAAGTATGTCTGTTGTGGTCCATAAATAGTGCTGGGAATGTTACCTTGGGAGTGATCCAGAAATTTTCATGAGACTGTCTGAAATGCTCTTTATTTTACATCTAATAGGATTATTTTGGTACTCCTCTTTTCACAGGATGACCGCTTGAGAGAGCCATTGCAGAAGCTGAAGCTAGCTGTCAGTAACGTCATGCCTGAACAGTTATGCAAGTATCAGGAGGACTGTCAGGCCCGCAGTCAAGCCAAGAATGCCAAGTAGGTTATTCTGGAGGCCTATTTAGAACCCAGCTGGAAGTTTGTATCCATGTTGTTTACTTCCTTAGTTCAGAAAATCACTCAGCTCCAGTTTAGGGGTGTCTTTCTTTAATTGTGCAAATTACTTAATTTTGTGTGTTATTGTCTGATGTCAGAGAGAAATTCCATTAACTGAGCGAGATAGGTCTTGATAGAAAAAATAGTCTGAAGGATTACTGGTTGATTACCTAACATGGTGGATTAATGGAGGAGGATGGTGTGTTGGGGTTATTGATGTATTTTGTCCTTGTTCATGGTAATTGTTTCAATCATAATTAAGTAATTTTAGACTTGGAAAGGTGTTCATAGTTTGGTAAGTACCCTGCCAGTTCCCAGTAGAGGCATTGCTTAAGCTTATAGGAACATCATTGAAAGCATCTGTAGAGTGTGTCCTTTTCATTTCTCTGAGAATGAGAAAGCAGTGGGGGAGAGGGAGATTAAACTGTTTATCCTACAAGGAAGTGTAGCAAAAATCTGAAAATAGATCCTCTGTAGGTTGTTTTTCCCCCCAACACCTAGAATGACACTCCTTTTTAATGAAATATTTTGTTTGTGTAGTATAGTTCTAAATAAAATAATTGTTCCAACTGTAGGTTGCAAGCAGAAGATGAACGAGAGAAAAATGGATCAGAGGAAGATGATGATGAGAAACCTGGAAAGAGGGTTGTTGGACCCAGAAAGAAGTTTCACTGGGATGACACAGTGAGGTAAGACCAAGAATTTTCACTGACTTTATAAAGGGATCTCCAAGAGGATTTTATTGCATGATACTGTTGCATAAATAATTTTCCCAGAATTACACCTTGAAGGAGTTTTGAAGAGTGTTGGTGTTAAATAGGCAAACTGGAATTCTGTTATGGTGAAACATCTTCATCTTTAACTCAAAAGGAAAATAATCCTGTGTCCAACCCTTTCAAGTTTCACTGTTTGTTTTTTCTTTGCTTTATCCAAATACATGAGAATTTTCTGACTCCAGGACTTTGAGCTTCGTTAGGCAAAGAACAGGTGTGTAAGCAGTGTTATGACTGCTTCTCACCTTTCTAGAATACATTACAAAACACCAATGAGCACTAGAGATGTCTGCCACAGGAGGACAGGCCATCAAGACTGGTGATATTGATTTGGCAAGCCTCCCAGTTCAACAACAACTAGGAAAATGCATTAATCTTAACCCCTTCTGTTCCCTCTGAACAGAAATTCTTTTATCTCTCAAGAGTAGCACAGATTCTTATCTGAAATGATGAGATACTAGAGTTTGGTTTCCTAAAACAGATTTTTCTGAAAAACTGAGATAACTATTATTTAAATAATCTAGACTTTTAAGCAAGCATATCTTCATTAGTAATTTCTCATGCAAGATCTAAGATAATTTTAGTACAAGTGTGTATGTGTGTGTGTATATATAAATGTATGTATTACTAAAAGGGGCTGATGGACTTCTCTCAATGAGTCTTTTTAGTATGTGAAGACAGCAGGGAAGAAAGCTTCATAAAATATGTACTAGCAATATAGCTTGGACTGACCTGGAGGGGAGAGGTACTTAAATCTGTTGCTTTTTTCTTTCAAGAGTCTCTAAAAGGATGATGTTACTTAACTGTGTGCACTTCTAGATTTTTAAGATTGAAAGACAAAATCCCTATCAGAAAGAATTCTCTGAAGTACTCAGTGTAGAATGGATTTCAATGGTAGAGCATATGAGTTTTTAGTAGCAATACTTTGTGCAGTATAAACTTCCAAAAAACACAGTTGGAACTGAGCACTTCCTACAACTATCAGTAGACAGCAGCTTCAATTCCTTAGCCTCTTTCTGCTGAGCTTTTGAAAGGACTGTGTCTTTCAATATATTTATTTTGTTTCTTTTTGCAGGTCTCTGTTGTGTAATCTTGTCAAGATCAAGCTGGGATGTTATGAGCTAGAGCCAAATAGAAGTCAGTCTGCTGAAGATTACCTCAAAACCTTTATGGAAACAGAAGTGAAACCACTTTGGCCTAAAGGCTGGATGCAGGCAAGGTAAGATAACTGCTTTAGGTATCTACTCATTATGGTGTTAATGATTTCTTCAGTTCCTATTTATTGTCTTACATTGACTCAACCATGTACTATTGATATTGGTTGGAACTTAGCAGTATGTTTGTGAAGCTGGAATAGTTTAGAAGAACAAATATTTTTCTAAAATGAATTTTCTATGTTGATTGTAAGACTGAGAGTGAAAAAACCCACTGTTTTCCTTGGACAGCTATTTGCTTTTATCATCTCCTAGAGACTGAATTTGCCACTGCTTCTAACAGAGCATGAAGTTTCATTTGAGGAGAAGTATGAGGTGGGAGGGGTAACAGCTTGGAAAGTTCTTTGTGATATAGCAAGTGATAATGATCTGGAAATCAGTTTTGCCTGTATGTTGGAACACTGCATTATCAGACTGCTCACACAGGATTTAAAATTATAAGCTAGAATTTTGATAGCAGTGTTCACAACAGACTTAAGGTTCTTGTTCTCTACTTCTTGTTTGCAGTTGGGATGCTCTGTTTTGCAGCAGTTAAAAACATACCAGTTTCTAGACTTGCTTCTTACAGATGTAAGAAGAAACAACCACACAAAAGAGAGGGAGAAATAAAATGGGAGCAATAGTCAACTGTTTTGAAACACAGGCTTGGCAGAGATTTCTAATGGTTTGGGGTGAAAGAAGAGCAAGTATTGTTTGGCCTCAGTTCTTTCTTTCTGTAGCACCCACTGCAAAAGATAATTTCATCAAACCTCAATCTGGTTGTAAAAGCAAAATGATACAACTGCTTAACTTGCTCATTAATACCTTGATTTTAGTTTAGTCAAATCTGTTCCAAACTGTAAAAATAACTGTACTGAGATATTTCTATGATTGGTCAGTGTAGAAATAGCTGGTTAAATAGTAACAAAAAGAACAAATGAAGTTTTATACTTCCTGGCATACAGCTGACTAATTTTGGTTCAATTATTTAGTTTTTTGTGTAAGTAGACTAACGACTTTGATGTTATCTGTTATGAAGATTTTATTGAATTAGATGAGACAGAGAATCTCAGTTTAGTTTAAGAATGGAAGATAGGACAGAAAGATCACTGATGATAGTGGCAAAATAGTCAAGAGATAGTGAGGTGATTCAAGAATACATAGAAGTGAAGCATGTTTAAACTTTGAATTGGAAAGCAATAAAACATACAGTTCTCTCCTTTCCATTGGATAAGTCTGCTGAAAATTTCCATGAGCTTTTAAACTATCCATACAATTGGCTTCAACAACAAAAGATAAAAACTAAACAAAAAACCAGAATGCCCCCCAAAACAAACCAAAACCATCAACAGACCAAACAAACCCCAACAGGTGATGGATCATAACTTCCTGTTGACCACCAACACTTTATTTACTAACTGGGTGGTTTTAGTACCATAATGACTTACAAATTGTCCTGTATCTACTGGGTGGCACTTTTTTGTTTTCTGTTAAGGAAGTTATGTATTATAATTTGTAGGCAAACAGGTTTGCATGGAAAGAGGAAAAGAAAGTATTTCCTGGAGTCTGGCAGTGGTAATTCCTAAAACACTACATAATTTGTATTCTGAATGTTCATTTTGTTGGGATGTTATGTTAGGGATTATGCTGAAGGCTTATAATTTTTTTAATTTTTATATATGGGCTCAAGTGAGAACCATATAAACTAGAAAAAAAATTAGATATTTAATGCTAAAATTGATCTATTGACCATGTATTTTTTAAGGAATTCCTACTGATCAGGATAGGTCTATGGTACCAGAACTTTGTGGTTTTAGTTCAGGAGAAAAATTTCTTGCACTTTCAAAGTGAACTGTGTTTAATGTTTCTTATAGCCATATAGGGAAGGAAGAGGGAAGGTATTGATCATAACTGGAAATGACAGAATCAAAGGATTGTTAAGGGTGGAAGGGACTTCATATACTGCTCTGTCCTTTCCTTGTACCATGTCTGATTTCTGTCCTTTTATAGTACTTAAAATTTTGTCTTTCACCTTGAAGGATGATGCTACAAATTACTGGGGCCTGTGATTAGTTCTGAATTTTAATTTCCAAACTGAAAATATTAAGGAATGGGTAAAGAACCAAGAAGGAGGTGGGAAGGGAAATATTCTGAAGAAGCTGTATAGGCCAGGAGGTGGCATGTTAAACATGTAATGAGGAATGTTGGTTTTGCTCCATGATGTTCTTCATAGGTGTTCAGTAGTCTCTGATGGAACAATGCAATACAGATTTGGAGGTTAGTGTGGTGAAGAAAATGTGAAAATGGAGCTGGAAATAGAATCTGAGAAGTAAGGCACTGAACTGTAGTGAGAGGATCAGTGTTTTCTTACTAGATGACATGAGATTTTTGGATACTCAGATTTTTTGTAATTATTGCAGCTCTGCAGGTTATATTATCAGTGGTGAAAAGCTCTTGTTTAGACAGCTGTTCATGGTGTGGTCAGTATCCATGTGATGGCAGTGCTGTAAGAAAATGTTGCCTTTCCTAGTTTGCCTATCTGGAAACAAGGAAGGGGACCAAGTGTTCATTGTCTATTCATAGCTGCATTTTAATAGTAAGCTGTTGGATAGATACAGGTCAGCAATCATTTTCACTTTCCACTTGGCAACTAAGGAGCTGAAAACATTGAATAAAAGCACAGCAAGTATTGAGATGTGTCATACTGGCTCCTGCCGTTCCTTGGCTCTATAGTAATATGTATGTGTCAGTCCAGTGTAACTGAAGTCAGAGAAATTATACACAATAGCCTCAAGTTTCTCTTTTACTAAACTTTCCAAAACTTTTACTAAAGTTCATTCAGTACTAAAAGTACTGAAGAAAACTAGAAACAAGCTTGGTTATTGTGTTCTGACTTTTATCTTCTGTGCTTTAAAAAAATGCCACAAGAGATTAATAACCACAAACCCAAGACTGTGGGTCAGTGTGTTGGACTGTAGTGTGAAGAGTTTACAATAATATTTTATTTTATATTTGAACTATTTCATTAGTCTTTGAGGAGACAGCATTCAAAGTGTATTTCTTCTGTCCAGTTGAAGAAAGTAATATTCACTTATGTTGATTTTTGCTTGGCCGTTTACTGAGGTATTTTGAGCATAAAGGCACAGTGTCTCATGTCCCAGCTAGATGGTGGCAGTGGGGGGCGTCGGTCCCACTTTTCGGGGCTCTGCAGAATCCCAGCTACACAACACAGAGCAAAAGGACAGCAGCAGCAGCACGGGCCTGGGGTGGCACCGGGTTACTTTGTTTGATGTTACACTCCCCGAGTCTCAGGGTCCCAGGCAATGAGCCGGGGGCAAGCAACAGCTTATACAGGGGGGCAGGTCTCAAGGGAGGATACAATGTTCAGCTAATCTGGAGAACTGGGAGTGGAACACAAGGGCAAAGGATACAAGGGAGGAAAACTGCTTGGGACAGGAGGGGTTAACAACTGGATGTGGGAGGAAAGGGTTTGAAACTTGGCAGAAAAGTAGCTAAGTAGCAAAGAGATAAACGGACACCTGGCTCAACTGAATAACAAAGACAAGTCTGTGTCACTCCAAAAGCAAGGGGAAAAAAAACCCAAAAAACTACCACACAACAAATCAAACAATAACCTGGAAAATAAAAACACACTGCAACAGCAAAGTATTATAATTTCTTTAGATCTTCTGTTTATGGATGCCAAGACCTATACCATGACAGCACTGCAAAGTAATCATTAGTTCCCTTGGGGACAGATAATCAAAGGCTAGTTCTGAAAAAGGATATTTGGGTATTTGGTGCTCAGAGGCTGTTTGTCTGTCTGTAGAATCATTTCATGTTTCTTTTCTCACCACTCTTTTAGGATGCTTTTTAAGGAAAGCCGAAGTGTTCACAATCACCTCACTTCTGCTCCGTGAGTATAATAGGGACAACTTGCTTTACAAGATCTTTAGGTTGTGCAGAGCATCTTTTCTCATCTTCCTGCTACCTATTTTAGACAGAGGGAAGGAAAGGGAGGTACTTTGGGATTTGTGTGAAGATACTTACAGTGATGCTTATAATCTTCTTTAATGCTTTAATTTAGGCATATAACTGTAACATTCTTGTGGCATTATATTTTAACTCACTTGTGAAGTGGCTAGATAACTCCAGGGGTATTAATTCTTGAATTAATACCTTTTACTCAAAGCATTGCACACTGCCTAAATTTTGGCATCCAGCCTATTAAACTGAACTCAGACTGCAGTACTTCCTACTTTGTTCTTCTCCTCAAAAATACCTCTAATCACAGAAGTCTGTGTATCTTAGTGGGATTTTATCATCTTCATTTTCAGACAACACTGTGTGCCTCTCTGGAGCTGTCCACATTCAGTCAGAATTCAAATAAATTGTTATGACTTGAAATAACACCCCAATTGCCACTTTTGTGATAAATATGATTAACATAAGATTTTTTCTACATAACATGAAAACTGAGTCATGGTCCACCTACATTAAAGTCTTTTTTTAGCCAGGTATTTCTAGTTGCTTAGGAAAGGATCAAATATTGCCTACAGGATGTAAATCTGTTGATTGCCCTTGAAGAAATAAAGTGTGAAATGCTGAACCTCTAAGTTGAAGCCGATAACTAATAATCCTTAATGCTGTCCTTGTTTGCATAACTGCAGTTTGTGTACGTTGCAGAAGAAAATCTGACAGTTTGCTAAATTACTTCTTGCAACAAACAAATTACATACAACTGTTTTAATAGTTGATAAGCAACAAACCACTTTTGTGGGAGGAAGAAACAGCTGTTTTTATCCAGTTTGAAATAAATGAGAATAGGAAGCATCTTCCTCAGGATCAAAAATGTCAACGTAAAAAGTGAAATTCTGTTGCTATTCTAGAAGACTTCAGTGTAGACAAAGCAAACTGATAATATTAAGAGGCTGAAATTAACTGATATTTTGATGTTCCTCTAAACCAGAAAAATAAAACCAGCTCTCTGTATATACCCTGATCTATATGTCAGGTTATATCATCAATTCAGTTGATTTTGCAACTAATTTACATAGATATACATGACCAGGAAAATGAATTGATAGTGTGCTATTTTTCTTTCCCCCTATATTTTAAACCATTTTTCATTTCAAGGATGTTTTATTATTTAAGCTGGACTCCTGTAGCCATCATTCTAGTTTATTGGGGTATAATCAAGGTAACACTTAAAATGAAAATTACTTGCCTTTTGTTTTGGTCTTCTGATGAACATTTATCCCTTCTGTTTTAGGGCAAAGAAGAAGGTGATTCTGGCCCCTAAACCCAAAGTGAAGGTAAAAGCCTATTAAAATATCTGAATACCACTTAATGGTCCAGTGTGACCTTTTGATACAACCTGTTTCTGCCTCTGATCCTGAAAAATTCTTGCAGGAAGTTTTTCAGGCAGTCCTTACTGGCTTGGTGATGCATTACTTCAAAGAATGTAGTACAAAATACCTCTGTATAACTTTGCCCCTTTAGGCTATGTAGTTTTTTTGAAAATTGACTATGAAGAGGTACTAGTTGCAGTGATGTTTCACATTTTGGCATGTGTGCTTTGTGTGTTTTCAGTTTATGTTAAACTTAACATCACTGGAAAACAGTGTGGTTGGAAGGATACCATAGTATAGAGGTCCTCATTTGACATGACCAGGTGTTGTCTTAATTCAGTAGCAGTTTTAGTAGCTGATCAGAATAGTTACCCTATTCTTCACAATATTGGTTGTTCTTCACTGTATGGACACTTTTAGTTATGTGGAGCAACAACACTAGATTTTTTAAATCCAAATATTGAATTAGGACACAGGGCTCCAGCACCTAGATATCATAAGTATCTTAATATGAAAATTTCAGTAGTAGATCTTTGGTGTGTCTGAATTTACTGAAATAAAAGTATTACAGTCTTTTTTAAATTATTAAAAGTCTGCATAAAAGTATTACGCTAAAGATTACCTTAAATCAATTTCAGGAAGGGTATTGAACCTGATGTTTCTTATCCCTTCATTTTCAGGACTCCAGTCCAAAAAAAGAACAGAAAACCTGTATGTCTTCAGTCAATTCAAGTTGTGCTCCTGTACTGAGTTCCAGTGCAGCTGTGTGCACCCCAGCCAGCTCTAGCTGCACAGCAGCTCCAGAGACCATCTGCTTGGATGACTCACTGGATGAAGACCTCTCTTTCCACCCACCCTCACTGGACTCTGTTTCTGATGCTCTGGCAGTTATCAACAATGGTGCCAAGGGATCACCTCTTGGGTCCACCATAGACACAACAACACCCAGACCTCGCCCTGGGCTGAGGGAAGAGAAACTAGCAAGCATTATGAGTAAGTTGCCTCTGGCAACTTCAAAGAAAGTAGAGCCCACTCAAACATCCCATTCATCAAGTCTTATTGCTGGTCACACAGGGCCAGTACCAAAGAAACCCCAGGACTTAGTTCACACTGGTATCTCTTCAGGCCTTATTGCTGGATCTTCAATTCAAAATCCCAAGGTTTCCTTAGAGCCTTTGCCAGCCAAACTACTTCAACAAGGATTACAGAGGTCAAGTCAGATCCAAGCTGCTTCCTCCTCTTCGCAGACTCATGTTTCTTCCTCTAAGACTCAAGCAGCTATTTCCACCTCCTCTCAAAGAACCAAGGATATCTTGGTATCATCTGCTGAGGTTCAAGGTGGTACTTCCTCAACATCACAAGTGACAAAGGTGCACCAGCATTCAGCTGTACAACAGAAATATGTATCTCCCTTACAAGCAACTATTAGTAAATCACAGAGCAATCCTGTGGTGAAACTAAGTAGTAATCCCAAACTCTCTTGCTCATCACCAGTGATCAAGGCTCAAGATAAGTCTGTAGTGTATCGCCTGCCTTTGTCTAATCCTTCCTCTGGAAGTGGCTCTCAAGTGTCTCACCCACTGGTTTCTCGGACAACATCCAGCACCTCTACCTCTAGTAACTATTTAGCCAAGGCTATGGTGTCACAAGTTTCTTCCCAGGGTTTCAAGCCTCCCTTCTCCATGGCTGCCTCTCCCAAACCTGCTGCCTCTCCCAAGCCCACTTCATCTAAGCCCTCTGTGACACCCAAGCCCAATGCGTCACCTAAATTTTCATCCAAGTCCACCTCATCCCCCAGGCCTGCAACAACACCCAGTTCTTCCAGTTCAAGTGCACTAGTTTCCCAGAGTAGTCACTCCAGCAACAACCCCCTTCATAAACAGACCAGTGGTGTAAATATCAGCAGGCAGTCTCCCACAGTGAATTTGCTGTCCTCTAATCGCACCTCAGGCCTTCAGCCTGCAAAAAACCCTCAGGCTTCTTCAAAATTGCCCAACTCTTCTCCTTCTGGGACTGTTGGTAAAAATAATCTGGGTGGAGTTGGAATGAATGTACCTGCCAGCAGAGGCAGTAACCTTAACTCAAGTGGAGCTAGTAGGACTAGTCTGTCTGGGGGAGCAGGAAGTGGAACACAGGGTGCTACTAAACAATTGTCAACTCCACACAGACCATCTTCTGCCTCAGGGTCTCCAGTTGTAGCAGCCAGCGTGCAGGTATGCATCAAACAAGTTTACATTTGAGCCGTACATTAATGTTTATCACATTTATTTTGTAAACATTCTTAGGATGTTTTACCCTGATTTGTAAATGTCATTAATTTAATTTTTTACTTTTCTAATCATAATTCTGATACTGATGAAACTGTTTCACACTAAAGAATATGTATTTCCAGCTGATGTGAAATGCAAGGATCAGTGTGGAACAAATCCTCACTGTAAACTGTCAGTCTATACTGTGGAAAAGAATTCACTTTTTTTCTTTTAACAGTGCTAGAAAAGGTAAGCTTTGTGTGACCATATTTTCAGGGATGTGGTATGTACTTGCATTATTTGATTTGTGCATTCTCTCATATTTACATATTTATAATGATGGTGGTCATGTAAGAGGTGTCTTCAGACATTTGTTGTCAGACTTCATGATTACTACAAAACTAGAGTTCAGTTGCCTGTGGTTGAGTGTAATTGAAGACTTGTAATTAACACTTGCAAGGGCTTTTCTTTTGTATTGTGACTGTATTTTATTTTGTGGGGTCTGGTCAAACTGAATGAGATATCCCATTATTATATAAATACCCTAGAAACTGGAAGCTTATACTATCACTAGAGACAAGACAAATCAAACAAAACAAATATTTTGAAAATACTGTTGTTCTGAAACATATAAACCTATTATTTACTCAGAAGACAACCTGCTTTCCTAGGTTGTGTTCTTCTTACTGGGAACTGAGATGATTTGATGTTTTCCTCTTTCTAGTGCTCTCTATGCTGAAGTCATCAATACTTGCAAAAGAGTAGTATTGCTTTAAATTATATTCTTGGTGTACAGCAACTCAAAAACTTAGTATTATTCTAAATAGTGAAACATTTTGAAACATTTCTGTTGCATGGGAGTGATGTATACTTGACTTCTGGCAATATTTTATAATCTTTTAGTTTGCCATCAAATTCTTCTTAATGCAGCTGAATAACAGGAGGAAGATGATTTTTACAAAACGCTTCTATGGTCTTCCATACTTCTGTACTGAGACAGTCAACAGTAAAAGTCTGACAGGCTCTGACACAGCGTTCACTTACTCTGGGTGCTTTGAATGGCAAAGAGATCCACAGCCTGTATGCTGTGTACAGGCTTCTGAGGTACCAGAGAGGGTCTGCAGAAGAGCTGAGCCAAGTACAGTGCAGTTTGAGTACTCTTGAAGGTGCCTGGAGGAGACAAAAAGAGCTACAATGAATGGACTGGGAAGAGGGTTGTTTCTTCCTGGTGCAGTCAGCAGAATTCAGTAGATGCAATGGCTGTGATGTAGAACAAAATGTGAAATGGGTATGGTAGTGCTTTAACATGACTGAGAAGGGAAGTAAGCAGTGTTGCGCTGGATGAGATGAATTCTGGCAAACCCTCCTGTAGCTAAAGGCAAGTAATTTTTTTGTTAGAAACATTGGTCACCCAAGTAATGAAATGCATTTTGGCCACAGTCCTACTGAAGAGTTGTGGCACTGAATTGTGGGGGTGTGTGGTGTATAATAAGTAACATGAGTCTGTACTATAATACAGCAAAATAAGGTGTGTTGGTATATAGAAAGGGCTAAGTCAGCTAAAGGTACTGAGCAGCATATGGTATCACTAAAATAATTATTGAGACCTTTCATGTGGGCTTTCTGACACTTCAGAAATTACGTTCATAAAAATGGTTCAATCAAAGAAGATAAACCATGGAATAAGGCTGTTGCTGCTGTGCACTGTGAAGCTTAGTCAATGGAGTACATTCAAGGAAAGATGGGAATTAAATTATCTCCCAGTTCAAGTACACTAAAGGGGAAGAGATTTGTGATAAGAGGTTTTATTTAGCTATAAAGGCCTAATGGCTGGCTGCTGAGCCAACATCACTTCCAGACTAGTTTTTAGGTACCATGTACTAAGGACTAAGTTACTCCTCTTACAACTTCACGTAAGACTGAAAGTGAACCTCCTTTCTTTTAAGGCCTTATGGATTTAATTCCTATTTGAGATGCTGTTAGAAGATGAGAATGGTACCTGCATTGCTCATTATAAGATTCTGGTTCCTTTAGGGGTGTGCTCTGTAGCTCTTTTCTTCACTGTATTTCTCTCTTCTTTTTGAGTGAGTAAGCAAGATCTTGGCAGAGCACTTTACAAAAGCTTGTTTTGAGGCAGTTTTTCAACAAATTCACAGTTGCAAAACATTACTGTATTGCTTTTATTTTGTTGCCCTTTACTAGATTACATAGACAGTGAACAGTTGTCAATTTTTTGTACATAAGCTTATTGTGAAATTAGTACTTTTAAAGGCAAAAGAGAATTATAGTGTGTTGATGCTTGACGTTCTTTTTTTCTGCTTGTGGGATAGAGTATGTTGTAGAAGTTGGTACCTTTAAAATGACCAACATAAACACTTGCTGGGAACATCAGCTGTAGGTAAATGCCCTTTACAGGGCCACTGTTCTAAAATACTGTGTTTTCTCATAAGAAGAAACTGTCCTTTCTTTAGCTGCTTTCATTGGAACATCTTAAGACCAAAACTGGTAATAAAAATTTATCCATGCTAGGAGATTTCATCACTTTGCTTTTTCTGTAAGTTGTTATTACAGAACTCAGTGAAATGTCATTTTCATTTTAAGCTCATGTGTTCATTAAAATGATTCTAAATTTTGGGTGTAGTTGAGGCTTACTTGTAAAAATGCACAGATTTGTAATCCTATTCTGTCTCAGTCTTTTTAATTCAAATAACTACAATATCTGAGTTGGAGTCTGATTCGAAGTGCTTTCTATACTAACTGTTTTGTAGTAGATAATTAGAGAACTGAACATCAGCATATGAAATTACTCTATATGCAGTGAAGGCAAGATTGTTAAACAAGAAGAAGCTGATCTAATATTACAGGAATTAATGTGATTTGGGAGCTGTTGTAGCTAAAATGTTCTGGCTAATCTTGCATTTTTATTTTAAAGCTGCAGTGAATTTAACTTCATTTTGACATTTAGAGTGGAGACATTATTTTCCTTTGTCTTTTCCTCTGACATGTGCATACACACCTCTTCATATGTATGTATGCATTTTGTTAACCTGACTTCTTAAGTTTGGGGATTCTTATATATGAATCTTAATTTTCAGAATTCATTGTTTCTCTGCAACCTCTTTAGAAATAATGTTCTGTTAAGACCCAGATTTGCAAAGGGGAGAGGTGTAACACTGTACTTCTGAAGAACTTCAGATCTGCATTGGGTAATTTCATATTTTTAACCTAATAGAAGATATTGCATTACATTGTGACTGTAGGCCTAGTGCATAATAAGAAAGGAGATCAAGGAAATTAGCTGTAAGGCTGATGAGAAAAACATGATAGATGAACCATACTTTTATGTCCGAGTCTGCAATATAATTGTGCTTGCTTAGCAAATGAGCACTGGGAAGACTTCCTGGGTGGATAACTGGATATTCATTAATAGTTTAATATACTTCTCAACAGAGCAACACTTAACAGGGAATAGTTGATTTTTATACCCATAAAGAATACAATTCAGGTCTTTAAAAATCTTGAAAAGCACTGCTTCTTCTTTTTTTTTTTTTTCTTTTTGCATAGTCAACAGCAGGAGCATCACTACTGGCTAATGCCTCACCTCTGACTCTCATGGCATCCCCCCTGTCTGTGACCAGTCAGAACGTGACGTCTGCACCATTAACTCCTTTTGGGATGCTGGGTGGCCTCGTTCCTGTGACTGTGCCCTTCCAGTTTCCCTTGGAGCTGCTTGGCTTTGGGACGGACACAGCTGGAGTGACAACCACCTCGGGATCTACCTCAGCGGCTTTCCACCACAGCCTAACTCAGAGTGAGTGGAATTATGACACTGTGCTAAAATGAAAGATGCATCCTTAAAATGGAAATTGAGTAGGGAAGCAATAAAGTCCTGAGACACTTGGATTTGGTTCATAAAAATCCCTACAGGAGAGTAAATGGGATTCCTTCACTGGTAAAAACTTTCTTTACATAATACCTATCTGTTATAAATCACATTTGATAAGCTTAACTTCATTGTTATATTCACGGTATATGTTTAGTTTTGAACATACTTTTTTGGTTAACTTATAATACTTTATTTTTAGAAAGGAGTTTAAAAGTCTTCAAATGTCACAGTTCAAATAAAAGACTTAAGGTGATTCCTCAAAGTAGCCTTAACTCAACAACCTCAGATATCAAACAGCTCTCTTATGAAGAACTGTCAACCACAATGGCATTTACTTTTTCACACTTATGTGGAAGCTGTTTATGTCCTTAAGCTATAGGAAATGTTGGTCTTTCTGCCAAACCAAAGTATATGAAGAGTTGCATCCCAATAGCAAGGCATGGTCCTTGCTCTGACATTTGACTAACTGTATTTGAATAGGTTTGCCTTTGTTGACTTATTCCAACCATCAGAATGCTATCAGGTATTTATTCTTTGTTGTGGAGATAAGCTGCTACTGCTAGACTATAAAAACAAAAACTTTATTTCACAGAGACTGCCTCTCTCCTCAGGATTTATTTTTTATCTTTGTTCTCCCTTTTTTCCCTCCAGACTTACTGAAGGGTTTACAGCCAGGTGCTCAGCATGCAGCAACGCTGTCTCACTCACCTCTGCCTGCTCACTTGCAGCAAGCTTACACAGGTAAAGACATGATACATTTCTTATTTTTAACTTACTTTAACTTAAAAGTCAGATTTCTGCTTTAGACTGAAATATAATCTACATCAGTGCTTAGTTTAGAGATGGCACAACACAGGGACAAACATTGGGAGCAGCTGGCAGAACGTACTCTATTGTAGCAGTATTTTTTGGAACCTGAATTTTTTTCCCTACTTCTCTTCAATATCAGGAACAAAAAAAAAATCAAAAATTCCAGTACTTTACTGCAACAATTCTAGAAACTGAAGTGTACAAATTCAGCTAGTGGGAAAAAAAGAATAGTACTTACTGGACAGTAACATGATTGTTTATACGCTGCATAAAGTTTTTTCCCACTAAAAATTTTTATTTGTCCTTTGAAGGAGAAACTGACCTTCCAGCTAAAAGCTTTTTTCATGTTTTTTATAAGACACATGTGAATGGTGGGATGGTTTCTTAATGGAATGTCTGCTTTCCTTAGGAATTTTATGCTTAATAGGAGATAGTTTTATTGAGAAGAGAAACTTGAAACAGAACATTTTATTTTTCTGTTTGTAAGGCTTAGAGCAGGAAAATTTTCAGAAAGCTTTAGAAGGTGCAGTTTAGAGTGTATACCTTTCTTTGTCACCTGTATGTGTTTTCTGGGGGCCAGGAGAAGGAATGGGAAGGGTGGCAGCTTGGTGGGCATTCTTCGTTCTTTGAGAGGTTCTCAGTACCAAAAAAAAATTGGGCAGTGTTTTGGTATGAAGCTTGATATATCAGGTTTCAACAATGCTATTTCTAATAAATGACCTACAGAAAAGATTCAAAGTCTTCCACTCAGTAAAGACCATGTACTTTTTGGTGATGCTAAAGCTGAACCTGCCAAATTCTTGTCTCTCCTACTGCAATTTACAAAAACAAAAGTTCACTCATGCTTTTATTCTTCCCTTTTGTTTCTGTCTCTCAACTACAGATGGAGGCCAAAGTAAAGGGGACACTAAGTTACAGCGGAAAAACCAGTGACTTCTGGACAAGCAAGGGAGCTGAAGCAGTTCTGGTTGGCTGACAGAATCTGCCCAGTTGGGAAAGTGCTTATTGTCACAGGGCTGCTGTTTCTGTCAATGTTTACATATTCTGATCCTAAGCACTGTGGTGAGAGGAAGAAGAAAAATAAAACAATACTTGATCAAAGAGAGAAGGAAAAGGAGGACTGGTCCTCCTGGTCATGCAAACTGGTCGTAGTTTGATATTGCCTAAAGAAACAACCTTTTTTTATCTGCTCTGATTGGCTCTTAAAAGAAATTGATCGTCAAACCCACAGCAGCACCAACATTTTGTTTCTGGGTGAAGTCCAGTGAAAAGTGGAAATAGTGAAAGGTGCTAGAATAGGTTTCTCCTTTCAAGGTGGAATCATCCACTTCCTTAGTGCCCAAAGTGCCCAGTATAAGATGACGTGTAGGTCCTGAGTGTACTATATGGTTGTGGACCAAAGGTTATGTAGAATAGAGATGGTGCTGGGATACTTTGCATTATAATTAAACCTTTAGACAAAAGCAGTTTCTGATAATGGGCATTGATCCAGCTTTAGAAGGCTGTTTTGACTTTAGGGAGCCTACAGATGTATGCAGTCTCAGTAGAGAATTGTCTTCAAAACCAGATCTGGTACATCAGTATGTGAGACACAGACTATTTGATTTATTTTCAGGGTTTTTTTAGTACAAAAGTTCTTATTTAAGGGAGGAAGGGGATGGAAATTCATTTACATGAAAAGAAACCCATATTTTATTGGTCAGACTAGCATTTCTTTCCCACATTTTTTTTAAAATCACACTTATATTTCAGTATTTTCATTTGTTAAACTTTCTTTTACCTTGTGCTTATTTGCTACTGGAAAGATACTCTATTCATGTCTTTCATGAACAAGTTCTTTTCTCATTCTCAGGCTTCATCCTTTATGTAACTCCTCCCAGAAGCCATGCATTATATTGATTTGCTAGTTAAAGAAAGCTGATTGTGACCTGTTCCAGAGTCAGGTAAATACTGCTTCAGGCATTAGCCAAAGAGGAGTCGTTCAAAAGCGACCAGAGGTGCCTTCTCTTCTGGGGGCTGAATGGGTTGTCTCCAGCATTTCCAGCCCCTGCTGGCCTGGGGAGTTTTACCTGAACTCTTTCTTACATGGTAGCACAAGACTGCAGAGCTGGCTTTGTTGTTTGGTTTTGTTTTGGTTTTTTTTTTTTTTCTTTGATAGCAATACATCAACCAGTTCACATGTAAGATTAGGAAGCATCCAGCACGTGTTGCACTTTCGACACTAGGACAGAACTTTGCTGTTGAGTCCCTTGAGCTGTCAGATAAAAGGTGAGAATGGCAGAAACTAAAATAAGTCATAGGGAAAAGGAGCAAATAAATCAGTATGATGCCCTTCTCCTTCAACCCTGAAACATTCCTTTGACCAGAGATGCTGAAATTCTTAGTAGATAGATCTTCTGGTAGTTTGACTCAGAGACTGAACCAGACACTGCTGGTTATCTCACACCTTTAGAGAGACTTTGACCCCTGAATAATGACTCTTCAATATATTTTGCTAGATTACTTAGAGCTTGCAGGTTTCTTTTACATGTGATTTATTTTTCTTAGATCAGACAACAATTTCTTTTCTATTTAGAGCTCATTTTAATTTTATATAAATATATATACATAAATTTAAAATAATATATATTGTGTATTTAGTATAAAAATGTTGGGTTGAGCTCAGCAATAAATGTTTTTGCACAACACTTCTGTGAAAGACAGATTGAATTAAGATGCATTAGTTCATTAGTTTCACTCCACAGCATCTGCCAATGAAATGCTTTTGAGCTGGCACTAATGTTTTGTATGTGGTGTGTTGATCAGACAAGCTTGCATCTCCATCAAGGTTGAGAGTTGAAACACAAACACTGTGTAGACCCTGGCATTAATACTGTACAAATTGTCAAAATACCATAAACTATTTAGAGTGCAAGCTTCATCTGATACTTTTTTTCTTTTCTCCAGGAAGGGTTGAAGGAAGCCAACTTTGTTTTTTGAGGCCCAACAGTTCTGACAGAATGTTAATTCTCTGAACTGTGTCAAACCTGAGAACTTTAACAATGCATGTAGCTAAGGGAGTTGTGGCAGTGAGCCATTGGGCAGCAATATATTTAAAGGACCCCGTCCTAAGAGAGTTCTACCTCTTCTGTGTTTTTGTCATCAAGGCATCCCATTCAAATTGTCATCTTTTGTCTTCATACTTACTGAAATTTAGGCTGGGAGACTTGGAGCCCTTTATAACTACAGCACAAATTCCCTTTCAACATTCCTTTCTTCCTGGAAATACACTTCATCTTCAGTTGAAGAGTATCCTCTCTAAATCTTGAGGGCAGGAGTAGTTCTACCTCTGTGTCCTATTGAGCTTCTCAGTCTTGGGAAACAAGTAAACTAAAACTTATTGTGGAAATAAATACTAGGGTGATGAAAATAAAGATGACCATACATTGTCTGTGACATCAGTTCAAACAACCTCCAGCAGGTAACTCAGTCATTATACTCCTGTTATTCATTATACTCCTGAGTGTCTTTTCAATGAACAACACTGGAGATGGGGACCCTTTACTTGCTGTTTTCTATTCTGCTTGGTTAAACCTAGCAAGGCCAAATCAAAGGAAATAATAGGCTGGTTCCCAGAGACCTTTGCAGGTGGCATAGACAGAATGGGAAAGATTACTGCAACATTTGAATGCAAAATTAGGTTAATATTTTACTATCTTCTGTGCAGCAGCTCTTCTGAAGACATTTCCCCCCCCCCAGGTTTTTACTACTTTTTAAGGGCCTTTGTTAATAAATAAACTGTAGTTGTACATACTAAATAAACCCTCAGTATTCACAAGCAATAAGAAAGCCAAGTAGAGCTGTCTTTTCAGGCAGTAGGGCTGAACTTGGTTTGGGGATTGTGTATGAGCTAATGTGTCAAGCTCTCTGAAAGCCCCAAACAAATGCAAGCAATAACTTCAAACATAGGTTTTAGGTGTTGAAACTGTCTGGGTAGTATTCCCTGCTACATGATCCAAAGTCCCAAAAACCACGGTAGCTATGTGAAATCATTAGAGACTCTTGCAAAGAAAGAAGGCAGGCTAGATGAAAAACGGGCTGCAGTTTCCTGATACCTTGGACTATAACTGCAGTGTTCTCCCATTCCAAGACACAAATGGCCTAAGTCACTTTGTCCAGCCTTCTCTGTTGATTTGAGAAACATGTCTAAATACTGATCAACTGAGTCACAAGTGCGGATGCTGTGGGTTTCACATCTGTTTTCTGCTAATCAGAAGAAACTTTTAATTACCTGGGTTCTGCTTTGTGTTTGAATCTGATCAAAGTTGTCTGTTGCACAGATTAAGGGGTGGGACAGGTGCCTAAAGCCTGTTCCTTCCTGCAGTCCCATCACCTGACCCTTCCTCCACACTCCTTCTCCACTTGGTGCAAGACCCTTGAGGACATGAAAACAGAGAAATCTGCAACTCTCCCAAGCTGCCATCAGTTGTGTGAACCAGTAACCCTCTGGGAGTCACCTTGGACTCCAACTAACTTTATCACATTTGCTGCTACATTCAGAAAATGAACTTTTGGCTGTATTTATTAGCAAATTTTAATCTAGTTTACAGGGGTTTTTTGTTTTCTTTTGATTAGTTTTTGCCCACAGTTGGATTAGAAGCATTTGGGTGTTTGGGTTGATGGGTTTTTTTGTTTCGATTTTTGTTTGTTTTTGAGTGAATTGGTGAAAACACAGTGGTCCCTCTTCTACTTTTGTTCTGGATTGTTTTTGAAAATGGCATTGCAGGGAAAACCTACAGCCAAGCCAAACTGTGGAAGGCTTTTTCCCACAGCTGACTTTCATCTTTTGCTGAACTGGGGGGAAAATCATTAAAGGGACGCTTGGTTTTTTGTTTGGGCTTGTTAGTTGTTTTGGTTTTATTTGTTTTGGTTTTTTTTCATAAAATGAACCAGAAGGTTAACGCATTAGGCAAACAATTGATTCATTAACACTTTATGCAATTTTAATTTTATAGAAGTTTTTAAAAAGGTTGGTAGACTTTGATTGGTCCAAGCTCTGGTGAAATGGCTGTTACCCTTCATGACTTACTTGATTCAGGCCTTTGTCCTTTGTTTAAGTGCCTTTTTTTGTTTGTTTTTTTTTTTGTTTTAATTTTATTTCCCTACCGTCTTTAAACTTTTCTCAGCGATCCTGAAGTGCTAGCAAGCATTTTGGAGGAAAATCTTAAGCTTGCCAAGATGGCTTTATGCTGTTAAACTGGGATTTTTTTTCCCTTTTGTAAAGAAAAAAAACAAAAAACAAAACCAAGTGTGTAATGTGTGTAACTGCATAGCTGCTGTACTGTGGCATTGTTTCTATGTGCTTGTGCATTCTCTCTCACACGTGCACACACACACACACACACACAAGCAATATTCCTGAAACCTGTTCATCTTTCTCCATTCTCCTGGCTCTGTTAAATGCTACTTCAAGAATGAACATTTGTGCAAAGATGACAGTACAATAAAAGAGTGTGTGCATGAGTGTGTGTAAATGTGCACGAGAGAAAGGAAGTGGCTAACGGGAATGAAACTTGTTGCATTTTTCTCTGAAGGTTTTGAATTTGTTTCTTGATTAGGTCATGAGTAAAATGTTATAGGCCCTTATTAATGACTGGATTGCTTCACACAATCACTGAGTCTGAGGCAGAGATGTGTGGCTGACAGCCCCAAGGAGCTGGGGGGTAAATCAAGTTAAAATAGCAGCTTGCAACATATTTGAATTGAGATTAACTGCAAGAATCTTGTGTGCAGCTGATCATATCTGCTTGATACCAGTTACTGCAAGGATTCTTATATTTACCAAAGTTGTCACTTTCCACCATGCATCCTGTGTAAGAAAGAATTTGGTAAAACCTGCAAGAGTGCAGCTGCTAATTGAGTTTAAAGCTAGCTATGCTTCACATGCTGCCTAAGTCACTTGTCATGTTGTACTTTTCAAGTTGTACTTTTCAATTTGTTGAGATGTCATTAGTGGTTTCTTCTCTTACTATAATGAACAGTAAGTTCATGTGTTCTTAGCTGCAGATAAATCCTCATAATAGTATGTGTGCTTGTTTCCTTCTCAGACAAAGTTAGCTATCTGCAATAGATGATCTAGTGATTTTAACAGCTTTGTGCTGAGGATCTATCTAACTTATGATTATTATAAACATGAATACCTGAAATTAGCACTTCATTTGTGGACCAAGTGCTAAACTTAAGGTAACATGCATATGCATCACTAGACTGTTCTAGTTCTGTGATGTGCTTCCCCTAGGGAAGTTATAATTTTGAGTTGCAATATGAAAAGGAAGCATTTATTTTACAGAGTTGGAGTCATCCATGGGTGGAGAACCAGTGTGGAAAGCAGAAAATATGGTACCAAATATGTTCCTGTGGCAGAGAAAAGCTTAACGCAGTTCTTGGCTTGTCTTCACTTGTTCAAGTTAACCTGTTAGGCAAACTATGCCATAAGTGGATTTCTCCTACCAATCTAATGGTGCCGTTCAAAGATAGGACTATTGCTGGTAGCTCAGCCAGTTGGAGTGGTAGTTGAAGGTGCTTCTTAATCTGTCTTAGGTGCATCAGTGAAGTTACTTCAGTGAAGTTTACCACATTCACCAATTACGTTGTTTAGTTCCTTTTTAACACACATGCTCTTCATCCTGGACTGATCTGTGGGATGAGGAATCTACAGCTGGTGATGATGGCTGACTGCTGCACTCTCTAACAAATGGCGCTGTTGTAAAAATCTGTATCTGTCTACTGCTTAAGAAATCACTGCCAAAATAAGCAGCCAGAAGTATGCTTACTGGGCCACTGGAAAAATAACTGTTGCGTAGGGGAATGCTTTGTTTGTGGAAACTTCTGGTGAGGCTTCATCATCCTTTTTCTATGATGCAGTGATCCCTTGCTGCTGTAATAGCCTTTTGGGGCTCTAGAAAGCCCTGGTGCTGCTGTGAATTATGCTGAGAGATCAACATGGCCTGGAACTGGCCCAAAACTGGGGAAGTACAAAAATTCCCTGCTACTGTTTTTGCACACTCATAAGTAAAACTGCTAATCTTGTCAGTAGTCAAGGATATAGTCCTGTCTTTTGTAGCCATTTTTAACAGCTGTAGTTCTACCCCAACCACCACCATGTTTTGTATCTAGAAGTGTGTGTCAGTCTCTTCCATTGCTGTCATCTCCTGCTTAAACAATAACCATTAGCTACTAAGATTTTCTTTATGGTGAAGTAATCCCAACCAAGCAGTGTACACTATGTTTGGTTCCTATCATGCACAACACTAAAAGGGTTTTTTGTTTCTTCCTAGCAATGTGTGCAGATGTGTTTTATCAGTAAATAGTCATATTTGCTATTGTCTAGTACCAAGAGAAAAAGAGTGGGAGAGAATAAAACAAAACCAGTCAGAAGATGCCACTATCATAGGCCAAACTGAGCAGTTGCTGAGGTAGACAGAGTTTCATTGAGACTTAGCAGATTTCACCAGAGTGGGGGAAGAAACTTTTTTGTGTTCTCAGCTTTTTCCAGCTAAGGCCTTAGATTGATTAGTAGTCACTAATATCAACTATGCAGAAAAGTATTTACGTGTTTCAGTGTTACATGCATTCCTTTCCCCAGCTACCCCTCTTAACACATATTGAAATTTTACCCAAAGAAAATGGAGTATTTTTGAATGTCTGTAATGCAGAACTTTTTGCTAACATGAAAAAAATTGTATTTTAAAAAAGAAACCCTTTCACTGGTGCAACACGTAGTGTCAAGTGTCATGAAGTTGCTTGAGAGGGAAGCTGAAATCACTTCTTGTGACAGGTTTTGGTCTGAGACTTTTGTAGAATAGTCAGCTCTCACAATGGATTAAGAAGCTGCAGAAATGTTTTTTAATGTACAGATTGGATTTGGGAGGAAACTCATGAGACATCCCAGGTTTCTTTCCAGCATCAGAAGTGAATTAAAGTAAATTCTCATTGAAATGAAGTTGCTTCTAAACAAGGGGAGTTACCAGCTAAATAAAAACTAAATCCCAGTCCCCAGGTTCTCACTGGTCTTTTAGTCTTGTTGTATGTAACTACAAATAACAATTTAGCTCAGAGGTGAGAATTGTAGTATGTGTTTTATTGCCGGTGATTTCATCATGTAGCAATTAGTACCATGTTCTTGCATAGTTATCAAGATCTGTACTGGAAATAGATGGAGAAATTTTATTTTTGGACTACTGTAAAAAAAAAAAAAAAAAACAACAACAAAGTTAACTACTACTTTTTACCCCCCAAAAGTCTACTGAGGAGTACTATATTTTAGCAGTTAAACTAGTGTCCTTGTTAATGTGATTTGTCTCTTGTAGTCTTTTACTGAGAGTTAGAAGCATTTAATGAGTAATCCTTAAAAAGTTGCAATTCTCTAGCTTAAGATCAGTTGCTTATAATAAAAGGGCATCTGTGATAACTTCTGATGATACAAAATCTCTATGTTCATTGGGGGAAAAAAAACAGGTGAGGGTACAAGTCCCTGTAGCCTGCCTGTTAAGAGGGTCAGTGAAGAAGAGTGCCCTGCACAGCTAATGGCAGTGGGGAACATCCCCTCAACAGCAGTTTGGCCTCCATATCCTTTGTTTGGTGTAACTTCTAATATATATATATATATATATATATATATATATATATATATTAGAAGTCTGGATATAGTTTAATTTTACCTGACTTGCTGTGATCCCCTAGACAATGAAGGGCTGAGAAACTATTTTGCTGCCTTTCACTGGGGAGCTCAGAATAAAAAGCTGGAGGAATTTTTTTTTGTTATTAACACGTGTTAAATCACAGCTAGAATTCTTTGCATTCCTCGGTTTCTAACAAAGGAGTGTGTAGTTACTGGGAGATGGCAAACCCGTTTGAGTTGGTGATTCCTGTGATGCTTTCCTCAGTCCAACATGAATTTGTACAAGGCCACCTTCCTCCTTTTAACACTCGAGTTCCAGATCATAGGGCTTAGCAATGGAGAGAGGATCCCAACAGCCTTGTGCTTACCTGATGAGCTCTCCAGGGAAACTGCTCCATTAAATGCTCCCCTCTTGTGACAATAAGCCTGAACTCCAAATGCAGCTACATTTGGGTGGCAAGCACCACTTTCATTTGGATTTTTTAGGGAGGTGTGTTCCAATAACTTCAAGGGATACTGTGTTTTAAATGTGTGGTTTCTTTCCTCTCTCCTTATAAAACTGGACCTGAACACAAGTTTTGAGTTGTTGGGGTTTGTTTTTGTTTTGGGTTTGGTTTTTTTTGTAATAATCTCAGGACCTGAAAGATTGTAGCATTTAGTGTGTCTTAAAAATGATGTACTGTACCAGCCATGGATTTTGTAAATACACCTGTCTCCCTTTTTTGTATTTTAATTTTTTAAAAGTGTGTAAGGCTCTTTGCCAGAGGAACTGGTGCCTGCTTTATCTCCATCCTGAACTGAAGCAGGAAAAAGAAGAAGCTGCTGCCTCAAAAGCCCGCGTCAGTTCCAATGCATTATATTGTTCTGGTCAGTTTAATGGCTGTTAGTCTTTTGTTAGTTGGGAAGCTGGTTAGTTCCTTGCACATTCCCAGTTGTGGCTAGCAGAGCCCTGTCAGGGAGGCTAATTTTAACTCTCTTCTGTGTGACTACTTGACGTTTTCAGTCCTTCCAGGAACTCAGGTTACCTATCCCTGAGCAGTCCAATGCTTTCAGAGGTCAGGACTATTGGCCCTCTGTGAGAATAACTGGAGAGCATTTCATTTTATCAGTGCTCTGATCCAAACACAGTCATGGGGTTCGTATCCTGCAAACCTTGCGGGGAACGCTGCCTTCACCTGTTCCGGAAGGGACTTGCCCTTTTTTGCTTCCCTGAAAGGAGCACAAGCTTTTTTAGGCAGCAGACTTTGCTCTGGGATCCACCCTTGCCGGCAGACCCCTGTTCTGCAGTAGGAGCCTTACTCAATTTGGCATAGCTGTTCCCTGTCCCTGACTGCGACAGGCTTTTTCATGAGTGTACTTTTCTGTTTTTCTATGTGTCACGTGTCTGTGCTGTATGAAATAAAGAGGAATGTACATATTTGCTCTGTGTCTGTGATTTCTCACAAAAATAAAAATGGGGGAAGGTTTCACTTGAAGGGTCGGCCCTCTTGGGGCTTTTTGGCGGGTTTTTCTGTTTGGGGATGAGGGCCTTCTTCGGTCAGGGCAACCGCCCGAGCAAGGGTAACACTGCGTGCCAGGACCAGCGCTTAGAAACCGCAAAAGGGTCCTTGGGGCAGGAAGCCCTTCCCTGTGGGAGCACCGTGTTTTGCCGAGCCGCAGCCAAACGCCAGGGACGGACTGTGCCCCCGCCTCGGCCCCGCCTGGCCCTGGCTCCCAGGGGGCCGCGCGCAGCCGCGCCGGGCGGCGCTGCCCAATCACCGGCCTAAAGGATACGCGTCGTAAAAGGAGAAGGGGCGGGGATAGTGGATAACTAAGTGTACAGACACCACCCTCCCGCGACAGCCCCAGTGGCCTAATGGATAAGGCATTGGCCTCCTAAGCCAGGGATTGTGGGTTCGAGTCCCATCTGGGGTGGGTAATTTTTTTCGCACTCGAGCCGCGCAGCCTCTCCTTACGTCTGTGAGCCGCTCGCTGTCTCGAGTCTGCGGCTCTTCAACTTCTTCGTGGGCGTCTCCCCTTCTGGCTGCAGCGTGACCCGAAGCGTCTTTTAAACGGAGACCCCAGAAACTGGCGGGGACGCGCCCGCGGCCGTACGCTGCGCGTCTTGGACGACTCCCGGTGCTCCCGCTCCGTTACCACAGGCCGGTTACGAGGCGTGCAGAGGGCTCGCCCCGGCCTCGGCGCTCGAGCCCCAGCACTTCACCAGCGCCGATTGCAACGGCGCGGGAGGGCGGCAGAGAGTAGGAGGAGGCCGTCGCTCGCTCGGCGCTCGACTGCCCGCACTGCCGGGGCGCGAGGGCGAGGCCCGGCGGCGGCGCTCGATTGGCCGGCGCGCCGCGCGCGGCTCGGAAGATGGCGGCGCTGGGAGCCCCGCTGCGCACCCTGCGCGCGCTCCTGCGCGAGCTGCGCCACGCCGCCGGCCGCTCCTATCGCGACAGCCCCGCCTATCGGCACGTGCTCGCGGGCTTCCGCGCGCACCGGGTACGCGCCGCCTTCCCCCCCCCCGCCCCTGACCCCCCGGCAGCTCCCGGGGCTCGGCCAGGCCTCGGGGCCGCCCTGACCGCCGCTCCCCGCAGGTGACCAGCGAGAAGCTGTGCCGGGCCCAGCAGGAGCTGCACTTCCAGGCCGCCACCTACTTGTGCCTGCTGCGCAGCGTCCGGGAGCACGAGGCCCTGCACCGCGAGTACCACGGCAGGGGAGAGCGCTCGCCGCACGAGGTCGCCGGGCTCGTGGGCTTCAGACTGCCGCAGCAACCGGGAGGGAAGGGCTGAGGCGGGACTGCTGTGTTCGGTGTTTTTTCCTCAATGAATAAATATATATCCTAGAGCTGCCGGAATGGGCTGGGGTCTGTAGCAGGTGCCTTTTGTCAGGTGTAGGTTATGGCGTGAAAGGTGTAACTGGAGACAACCGACCCCTTCTGCCTCTATCAGGCCTCCCAGACGCCCACCCCGATCTTGTGAATGTGTGTCCTGACCCTTCCAAGGGTTGACAGAGAGGTTGTTTGCAGTGGAAAAACATGTCAGCCTTCACTGATGAACTGCTTGTCCTAGGGGTTGCAGGCGTTCGTGGTTCAAATGCGGGAGGTGAGAGAATTTGTCCAGTGTTTACTGAAGCATTTCCCAGCCATATTCTGTGTATGTGGAATTCCCTACTCTCCCAAGAACAAAGGTCTCTTCTGTGGGTTCTGGTGAGCACTGCAGTAGCACAAACCTCTTGCACCTTAAAGATTTTTTTGGTTTTTGCCCTGGCGGTGAGTGAGCAGTAGCGATTCAGAGAGGTGAATTTTTATGAGTTACATGTTTCTCCCTGTCCCTGAGAAGTGACTGCCAGCTTCCTGTGCTTCCCTCTCCCTCTGAATCTCAGCAAACCTGAAGGGAACTGACTGGAGGCAGTCACAGGAGGTGCACAAACGGGACTCACCTCACAAATCTGGAACAGTGAGTTTCTTTTTATAAAAGGCCCTGAGTTGTTGCTGTTCACAAGAGAGTGTTGTATTATGTGCAAGATATGTAAGAAATCTATAACAAGAAGGTATTTAAATGGCTAAAAATGTGAGGTTTATCTGGGGGGAAGCTTGAAGCAACTCTAAGAAAATTAGAGTGTGTTTGTTGGGGTATTTTTACTGCCAGGGAAAACAAAGTGTTTTGTCAGAAAAGCATTACAAAGAGAATCAGTTCATCTGTTTCTTCCTTCCCCTGTATTTAAAACTTGGGAATGGTTTAATCCCCACAGTATAGTGGATAGGCACAACAGATCCTTAAAACAGGGAAAATTTGGGCTGCTTAGGTAAGGCAAGGAGATGTGAACTACAAGTTTTAGGGTTCTGTTGACCAGAATTCCAGTTTGCAAGTCTCACAAGTTAAATGGTGTTTTTTTTCCAAAAGCCTTGATATAATAGGTGGAAAAGTATCAACCTATTTTCAGGTCAGTAGATAAAGTTGTGGGATGTCACCACACACTGAGAATGGCTGTTACACACTGCTTGTTCAGCATTATTTAATGAAAACCGCTGCACTCTGTAGTATATTGCTTGAGAAGGGAAATTAAAAAATAAAAAAAAAGAAAAAAGCGATCATTTGGCCAGACACAGATGCTCTTTAAAGAGTAGAAGGAGCTAAAGTGTGTATGGTGTTGGTGATAATAATCAGTAAAAATTCTAAATTTCCCCTAAGCATACCAAGGTACCTAAACAGACACTTCTAACAAGCATTGGTGTCTCTTCCATTTACTTCCCCTTCAATCCAACGTGATGACTAACAAAAGTAAATTTCGATTTTAAAGAAAAAGCAAAGCCAGGACATATCCTAATTAGCTGAAGAGCACTGGGTAGAGAATCTTTTCCTGAATGTGTTACAGAAGAGCATCTTCTCTACGAGTCCTTCTGAAGTAGAGATAATTGGGGTGAGGGGGGTTATTGTTAGGGGAGGTTGCGTGTGGCCATTTTTCACTCGTATGGAGCTAACCTTGAACCCGTCAACGCTTGGGGACGACGACAGCTGATCTTTGGGATGGGTTTGGGCACTAGATGGCAACACGATGGTTGACAAAGGAAGAGTCACAAAATGCAGGCGTTAGAATGGGTAAAATTCGTGGGTTTTTTTATGGACTTTGGTGCACTGTAAGTGGAATTATCAGCCAAATGTGCCGACAGCGCAGTTTTAAGGGAGGTTCTCCAGTTAGCGGGGTATTAACTTGTCTCACCGCGACTGTACTCGCACTTGAAGGAAGCAGAGGCCGTGGCAGTGGTGCTGCACACCAGTCTAAGAGGGAATTGTCCCCAGACGGGAACTGTCCCCAAGCGGGCACTGTCCCCAGACGGCAATTGTCCCCAAGCGGGCACCGTAGTCCCGGGGCGCTCCGGGGCCGCCCGGGACCCCGGCCCCGCCCGGCGCCGCCGCTGACCCGGAGACCGTGACGTCACGCCGGCCACGCGGGCCTTTCTGGCCAATCAGCGCGCCCCAAGGGCCCCGACCGGCGGCCCAATCAGGAGCTTCTCCGCTCGGTGCGTCACTAGCCGAGCGGCGCAGGCCGTGGCCAATGGGCGGGCGCCGAGGCCCGTCCGTGCTGACGTCGCGGAGCGGACGAAGGAGCGCAAGGCGCGTGCGCGTGGGTTTCCGTTCCCGCCGGCGCGCGCGCGTGGCGGGCGCGGGAGGGAGCGGGAGTGAGGGAGCGTGTGGGGGCGCGAGGCGGCGGCACCGGCACCGGCACGAAGCGAGTTTCCCGCTCCGCTTCCCACCGGGAAAGCCGGGCGGGAGCAGCGCCCGCTCCCTCCCTCCCCCCGCGGCGGCGGGGGAGCGGCCCCGCCTGTGACGCGAGGGGCAGGGCCGAGCGCCCGCCGCGCCTCGGGCCTTGTAGGCCGCTGTCGGCGTGACTCGGCCGCGCCGCGCCGGCCCCCCCCCGCGCTCAAGATGTCGGCGCAGGCCCAGATGCGCGCCATGCTGGACCAGCTCATGGGCACGTCCCGGGACGGTAAGTGCCTCCCCGGCCGCGGTGGGGCGGGGAGGAGGGGGCGGAGCCGCCGCTGCCCCGGAGGTCACGGTGGTACCGGCCGGGCCCGGCGGTGTGCGCCGTGATTGGCAGGCCCGAGGCCCGTTGCCCGCACCCCCGCGGGGCGGGGCTGCCGGGACCTTCGGCGGCGGGGTGGGGGGAGCCGGGCGCCGCCTCCCCCCGCGGAGCTGCCGGCGCTGTCCGCGGGCCGCGCTGGCGGTGCTGCTGCTGTTGGAGATCCGCTCCTGGCGGTGTCCGCGGCGCGCAGCCTTTCCGCCCGGCCACCGTACAGGGGCACACACGCTTGAGACGCTGATCACCGAGGGGCGGACCAAAAACATCCCCCCAGACCAACAGCCCCTTCAGCGGAGCAGGGTGGGGTTTTGTGTCGTTACAGAGTTGTCTGAATTCCGGCTCGAACCATCACGTTAGCCTGCAGGCGGGTATGGCTGTTGCTTTTGAAAGGCAATGTGACATTGACCTAAGTGGACAAACTCTAAAAAAAAAAGCGCCCTAAATAGCCAAGTAAAAGCTTAACGTCTGGAGGCAGTCATTCTCAGAGAGAGATGGGAGATGTACGGTCAGGTTTCAGATCGCTCTGCGATCACACAGTGTTGAGTATTGCTGCGCAAAGCTTTCTGCAGTTTTTGTCGGAGTGCACGGCGATCAGCTTGAAGTCTGAACCGGCAGTCGCCCCTAAATCCAGGTAGTTGGGGGGGCTGCTAGAGAAGAGCAGTTCCGCTTAGGCTGTGCAGTTCTTAACTTGCAAACAAGAGAATTCTGCACCCGCGGGTAGGCAGCAATTAGAGATAATTTAGATGTTCTGCATGTGGTACTCAGTCTGTAGTCGCTCTTGCAGACGTGTTATGTTTGTGGAATTAACTTGTTAAATTAATGGTTCCCTGCTCCCCCGTGCGCTGAGTAGGATGTGGAGGTGGGACGTACCTTGTATGTCCTGATCGTCTCTGGGTACTGGGCTCATGTGAAATGACAGCTTCCTTTAGTATAATCCAGAATTTCGAAAAACGTAACTGGTTTATGCATACTCCTTGTATCATGAATGCTTTCTGCAGAGTTCTAAATTACTGTTCTGCGAAAATTTTCTTCCAGAGTAAGGCTGTTTAGTGAGTTGCCATCATGCAGGATCTAATTTGGGGTGGTTTTGTCTTGCTTCAGAAGATTTTCCAATACTTCTGTTGTGGCTGCATATGTCTGAGTGCTTGGCAAAGCAATATTGTGCTTATGGAACTCAAGTCTTCCCAGTGTTGGCACCTAGATCGCTGTCTCAGTGCTACCCTAACATTACACAGAAGGTTTAAGGGGGGTGGAGGAGCCGTTTCAGTTTCTGAAAGTATTTTCTGTTGGATGGTGGGAGAGGAGTGTCATTTACTGAGACAGCTGCCCAGAAATGTTAAGTGACTAAAATCTAAACCAAGAATAGCCATTTCAGGCTGTGTTTTCTCTGGCTTTGTAAGAAGGCAGTTATTGTGTTGATAATTGTATTCCCCCTTCCTCCTGCTCACCCTGTAATTCCTAAACCACATGTGCTGAACTGTTCACAAACTAACTGGCTAGAAAGGAAGCATTTAAACAAACTGGGCAGGATGGGGAAGGATAGGGAGACAAGATGATTTGTAAAGCTGGTTTCCATTATTGGATTGAGGATCTCTGTGTAACACCATTCTAGTTTACAAAAAAAAAAAAGTCCAGTGGAGCTGGAGCATCAGCATCATTTATACTGAATTGTACACAGGGATTGAAAGTGAACCTTTTTTTGCAGAGCTGGTATGTAAGAAACCAAGGCCAGGCTCAAGGTCATTGAAATATTACTAATCTTGAGAATAGTGGGCTTTGGGGTTGTTAGGTTTTTTTATATTCCTGTTACCTTTGACAAATAGTCTATTTCTGTTAACATGCAAATTGCAGCTTTTCATTAGAATGTGTCAATTTTTTTATTTCTTGGTAGGTCAGAACTTTAATTTCGTCATTTGTCCCCATTGCCTTTGATTTTGCTCTCCCTGGCAACACATTAGAGTTTAAAATGCAATAGAGTTTCTGAAAAAAAATAATCTTTCTTGGGCAATGTTTTTGTTTTATATTATTCAATATTACAAACGCACTTTTTAGTTTTGTACTTTACAAAGTCTGGCAGGTCTTTTTGTCTTGTTAAGGTTTTTTTCAGAAGCCTAGAAAATGAAGGCTTAAAAATCTTACCTGTTTTAGAAAAGGTACATCAAACATTTGATCTTGTCAGTGGGAACAGAAAAAACTCAGAGGTAAATTTAAAACAAGACCGTGCCTGAATATGTGTAGGGGTTTTTTCCCTTTTAGGTTTTAGTATCATTTGTAGAAAATATGAACATGCTCTGAAAATGCTTTTGAAAATTCCACAATCAGATGCTCAAGCATGGTTTTAGGAGATGAGCTGTAGGCTGTGATTTGTGGGACGATGCACACACTCGTTATGCCTGGTGTCCCTAGGGCCAGAAGGGAAAAGCCTGGAAGGTGCAGTGATTAAATGTTGTTGTAGATCTGCTGTGAAGCTCTAAGAACACCTAGAAAGCTCAGCTCCTATTGATCACAGCGATTCAGAAAACAGCCACAAGGCTGTAAGAATGTTAATGAAAAATCATCTGTGCTGGAAAGGAGACTTCTGTGTCAGACCGGGCTGCCCAGAAGCGGGTGTGCTGCCCCTGCCCCTGGCTGTGCCCTTTCCCAGGGGTGTGCTGCCCCTGCCCCTGGCTGTGCCCTTTCCCAGAGGGCCCTGTGCCTGTGGGCAGGGACAGCTGAGAGCTTCCCCACTTCCCTGGCAGCCTGCTGCCTCCCTTGGCTGAGTTTGGGCAGCAGGATGGACGCGCTTGCAGCCACAGGGCCTGGCTGGAGGTACCAGCCAGGATGTGGGCTCGGCAGCCCCTTGGCAGCTGCTCCCTGCTGTGTGCCTGCCCTTGCTCGTGTGACAGACACCTGACAGAGAGTGGGACTGAGGGGACTTGGCCGCTGCTTCTCAGGACTTGCCTGTGAGTTGCTGTTCTTAGAATGCAGCTGGGTTAACTGAAAGGCAGTTGGATTGGTGAGGCCAATGCAAAGAAATGTCTGAATGGCAGGAGTGGTTCTTTTACACACCTGAGAAAAACACATATTAATTATTATTTAAAAACACGTGAGTTTTTTAAAATACATTTCATATTACCTAGGTTAATCTTCTCTTGCACACTTCTCTGACAAGTGGAAAGCTGAATTGGAGGATGTGGACTGTGCCAAAATTAAAAAAAAAAATCAAAAGTATCTTTGATTTCGATGCTAGTAAAAAGCTGGGCTTTTTTTAATATAGTCGTGGCTGCAGGCAGAAAAAAAATCTCTGAAATGGCATTCCAAGTACTGATAACCTGCCATACTTAAAGAGGCTTTAAATATAAATTACTGAATATATAATCTGGGTTTTCCAAATATTAAGAGATAAGTAGTGCTGAAAACCAGGTGCTAATCTTACGTGCTCATATATTAATATTTTTTGTTTGGCTTTTTTTTACTGTTATCACTTGAACTAAAAGAGTTTTTATTCTGTATATCAATAGTTAAAAGGTTACTTCAAGTTGATTTTTTTGTTGTTGACTGGAGCTGCAGAAACTTGTCTTTTAGGAGTACATAGCACATAGAAAGGTATTACTTTTATTTTTTAAAATACTGGTTTTGAACTAAAAGTTGAGTAAGCTTTTCTTAATAGTACGCTTAGGTAAACCCTGCTTTTGCCATCCCAGTTCTCCAGAAAACAGGAGTGAACCTTACAGATAGGATCATAACTGTAAATTGAGTCCTTTGCAAATTGAGTGAAATGTTAACAATTGATATTAGTATCCCCAGGATTGGGTCTTCTTCCATAATATAGTTTAAATGGGCAAAGATTGAAAAAACTTTGCTGTAAAAGGCCTTATGGGGAGGATCCCATTTGCTCTTGAATCAGTTTATCTTGCCCAAGTGTTTCATTTTCACCAGGTCAGTCATTTGCTCTGCCTTGCTGCAGGAGTGAGTGCTGGAGTCAGCCTGAGGAACTGGCTGGAAGCAGAGGGTGGAGCAGGATTGTTACTTGTGACAGTAGTGACAGACACAGCAGATCCCAATGGCCCTGGTGCCACAGAACATCTTGGAGCTGCCAAGACTTGACTGTTGCAAAGAAATGTGATGGTGGTTTGCATTTTTAAAATAACTGCCACCTCTTCAGAATTAGACCACAGTCTAGAAATACAAAAATCTAGCGAAGTTAATTCGATTCCTGTCTTGGTTTGGAAAGACAGGTGCTTGCTAAGGAAGGCAGGAGCCTCCCCTGAAATGGAAAATGTAAAACAGCTCCCATATGCTCTGAATTGCTATACATTTTTAATTAGGGGCTCTCAGGCAAAAAAAATATGGGCACAGGAAATAACAGTTCTTTAATAGGGAAGAAAATAAAAGAATAAAATAAACCATGCTGCAAACTGAAACAACGCTGACAGAGTCAGAACACAACCTGACAGCTTGTGGTCAGGGTGTTAGTAGCAGTCCCATTGGAATTGTGGCTGCTGCCCTCCTGCAGTGTCAGGTGTGGTTCTCTTGGAGCAGGGATCCTGTAGAAAGGTGCAGTCTCCCTCTGAAGATCCAGTGGAAGAGGAGGCAGCTGCTGTTCCTCTGGGAAATCCAGTGGAGAAGCCGCGCTGGTGTTCCAGAATTTCCAGATTATATCGGGGTAGGAATGAGTGGCTCCTCCCTCTGGGCTCACATCTCACAATGGGATGCTGTAGTTCTTATCAGTCATGCAGTGACATTCAGTAGCCTGTTATCAGCAGCTGTCCCCCCAGGGAGGAGTGCTTGTGGAACAGATAAGGAAAACTGCCCACTGAACAGAGGGCAACTGCCATACAGGTGGCAAATAGAATACATCTTGCCTTGCAATCTGGGACAGTTCTCTTTAAAAACAGGTGAATTTGTGCATGCTTCTGAGCCTGTGGTCATGAAAAGGTTCTCCCAAGCATCTTAACAAATACTGTGCTGTGTGACTAGCAGAAAAATCTCCCAGCCTTTAGACAGAAGCTGTATGTATAAAGTGTCAGTCAGCACCTCCTTTTGCTTCACCTGCCAGCTTTTTGAGCTGAGCTGTGTTGGAAGTCTTCAACTCAGTTCTTCAGCTGTTACTAGCAAACGCACTTTTCTTGCTATAGATCATCTTCTTCTTCCTTTGAAGCTTGTAATACCCTTTTTGCATCTGTTCACATCCTAACTGGTTTTTCTGGGTTATGCTTCAGTTATCCTTAGTAGTGGTTAGTAATGTGTGACTTTTCTGTCCTCATTGTTTGGAAGGAATTGAAGTGACACTCCTGTGCTTATTTTATTCATCCTGTGTTTGGTGGCACACTTTATATGGTAACAAAGGTGTAATCTAGAACTTGTAACCTATTCTTTAATTTCTTTGTTTTAGTATGGGGTTATTGAAGGAATTCTGTGTATTTAACAATGGGCGAAGGGTTTATGTGGATATTTGCAGGGTTAGGTAGATTTTGGTTTCCATTTTGCTTCATGCTTGGAGGTAGAAGGTGGTATGTGTGTTTAAACTTTGACAGATCATTGTTGAGGATTTTGTAGCCATTTTGGGTAGCTCCAGGCTGAGAGCCAGGCTAGGGAGCCAAGAGTCTCTTCCAAGAGCTCTGCTTTCAAATACAGAGCAGCAGCAAAGGTAGAGAAAAATATCTCATATACAGGAATTTCTGCAAAACCTCCCCAAAATGTTGAACTGAAATCAGCTCAGAAGTCTGAAAGTAGTCAGAACACATGAATGTCATGAAAAGGTGCTTTATTTGTGTCAGGACAATTTGTCAATCAGGAGTGATCAGGTTTGAAGAGCAATGACTCTGTTTGGTGAATTGTCTGTATTTTCTGGCTTATGTTATAAAGTTCTGATAGTTCAAACCTTAAAAATTATGAGAACAGTGAAGAATTTGAGGAATTATTCTCTATTTGGGATGCTGTCTAAAATGACATTTATGAAGAAGCAAATGGGCATATTCATACCTCAAGGAAAACAACTTGTAATGCATTGGCTGCAGGATGGTCTCATTATAGTCTGCATTCATTAGTGTTGCTTCAGTCATGGGGTAAAACAGAAGCAGTCCTGGTTAGAAATCTGTATTATTCTAAAAGTGTTAGGATCAGGACATGAGCAGTGTTTAGTGAGGAGAGGATCAGAATTAGCTGCCTGCCTGTTCACTGTGCAGCAGGAACAGGATCTCCTGTGCCTGCATAAGCCTCAGTTAAATCGTGGTGTTGGATACTGGTTAGACAGGGCTTGCTCTGCGGGTGGAATTTGATACACAGTTTTTAAACACATACTCCACCCTGTTCGTAGCTCTTGAATAAATGCCAACATGTTGGGACTCATGCTTCAAAAATTTGAGTGGAAAGTTAACCATTTTTTGTTGCTGTATCTTAGTTCAGGAAGTCAACAACATGGAAATGAAAATTCACTTTGTTTCCTTTGCATGGATTGCACCACTGGTTTACAATTAGAGGTTACAGTTGGATTATAAAGGGTTATTCTCACCAGTGCTCTGGGATTGTTGACAGTGGTGAATTAGGGTACATCAGAACAGTAAGAGATGCTGGATGAAAGAAGTCATTGTCATGAGTGTGTCACTATGCTAAGCATTGTTGATGCATTAGTGCTCGTTGTGCTGCTTTGTGATTGAAATACACTGAACAGGCATGACATTGTGGTGGCCTGCTAATAGATTAGACTTGGGAGTTCAAAGTGAATTGTGTAGTACAAGTGCACATTGTAAGCTTAACCTCTGGATGTTCTTTAATCAGCAGTGTGCACTGGTCTTAAATATTGATGTTAATTTTATAGTCAGTATGTTTTATATCAAATAGAAAACTTCCTTTAGAAAGTTTACATTACTGCCATAATCTCTTGAATACTTGTATATCTTGTGTGCAGTTTCCTTATGCTTGTAAAGGATATGGAATGTGCAAGTATAGAAGCTTCCTTGGTGTTTAGCTTTTTTTCTTTTCAGTTCTGTTTCAAAGTTCTCTGTTTACTGGGAAAGAGAGATGTGGTTTGGGACAGGTACTTGCAGTAAAATTAAAGCTGATGCTTCTTGGGGAAAATTTATCTTTTCTCCACATAAATTTTATCAACCATACAATTTTTCTTTTAGTGGAAAAAATCTAATTGGAAACACAGAGATGGCTTACAGTAATAGATGTTGACTCCTGTTATGCCCTGGTAAATTACTTTCATTTCTGTAATGAGCATAATCTTAAAGATCAAGTAGTTGAATATTGTACTATTCTTCAGAGGCAGGGTTAAATAAACTGCTATTCTGATTGATTTAATTATTTACCTATTGAAATAGAATTTGCAATAAGGTCTGAAATATCAGTGATGGTGTCCTCTTTATAGATGTGCAAGAGTACTTCTGAAACTTAGGTGACTGCAGCCTCTGGGTGTATTACTTTCTTATTACAGAATAAATAAAATATATTTAAAAAAATATTTTTTGATACTCATTATTTAGATTTACTATTCACTTGTTTGTTTGCCCATACAGAGAAGGCATCAACTTCCCTACAGTTTGACAAGCAGAAGTAGCATCTTGGTTACCTGCTGTACTGCAGAAGTCCTTGTTCTAAGAACACATCTGTTTGTGTTGTTTTAGTTCTTAGAAGGCATCTGCATGCATCTCATTTGCTGTTGTAGGCAGAATATCATGTGCATAGTGGATCCACAGATTTTATTCTTCCCTCCCCCCCTCAGCAGCCTATGTAGATCCCAGGCCATCACATTCTCAGGATGATTCATGTGTAGGTCAGCAGCAGAATAAATCCTCTGTCTTTGCCAAGACTTGTGCACTATTTAGGAATATTGAAGCTCACAAAATTAATGAAGGAATAAAAGCATTTTCTTCTGAGGCTATCAGACTTGCAAATGAGCTGCCAGAGGGACACAACAGTCAGTCACTGTTAGAATGTGATATACAACACCTTTTTTTTAAATAAACTTTTCCTTCTGAAACAGCATATATTAAAAAGAAATGCAAATGTATAAAATTGCTTTTTGCAGAAAAGAAAATGTAAATACCCCAATCATAATTGTAAGGGAACCTTTCTAAAAGTTTTTTAGTGCTTAAATAAAGGCACAGTACAGAAAGAATAAAAGTTTAAAATACAAATGTGTAAAGTGTTCTTTAGGTTGTTGTTGATCAGTTTCTGCCACTTTTTTTTTCCCTATGCTGTCTTCCTCTGGTTGGTAATTGTGATTATCATTCTAGTCACTTTGATGAAAAAGGACTGTATTTCAGCTGCACTATCAGTGCCTAGTTGTGGTAGAGGTGTGAAAAAAGGTAATTGGAGGTAATGTCTGTGAAAATACTATTTGCCAACATTACTTAAGGAACGTGAGTCTTTCAGCAGTTTTTTGGTCTTGGTAACTCCTTGACTCCTATGGCTATTAGGCCATCAGCTTTGGGGTTTTTTTTAAATACTTTATTTTGTTGATGTGTCTTTATATAGAAGAATCTTTACAGTCAACATGTATTTCTAGATGCTGTGTTAAAATTGCTGGCAGAGTCTATTTTTCTATACAAACTGAACAATCTGGCCCCTTGTTTTATTTATAAAGGTTCAATGTATCTTTGCCTGCCTACATCAATCTGCAAGGGAGTGTCAGAAAGGCCCCGCATTCGCCGAGCCGTGAGTTATCAATAACTTTTCAGATGTGTTAATGAATGTGGAACAAACGCAGTTATGTGTTTTAAAAAATAAAGATCCACCTCCTAAAAAGAAAAAAAAAATAAGAAGAGCAAAACTCTTTACTGCAGTAGTAGGCATGATTATAAAGGGATTACTCTGAATTTTTAGTACTGTAAGTAGAACCAAGCAGTAAGGTTGCCCTCTAGAAAACCTATTGTTGAACTGCTTTGAAGCTCTTTGGTGTGTGGGTTACAGGTTTTACCTGTTGTATCCTGCAGGCAAATTAAGCTTGTGTTGTTTATTAAAGCTTTTGTTTACTTAATAATCTGAACCATGGCCCATCTGAAAATGCTATATATTAGCATCCTACACATAGAATGAATATTTTAAAATCTGATTACATAACAATAAGAAAGGTTTGACTAAAATGATACAGGTTTTTTATTCCTCTCTCTTGTAGTTAACCTCAGTAGTGAATATGGCTTCTTGAATTGTTTAAGAGATTCAAATCTAGAAGTTTAGAGTTTCAAATCATGAAGCCATTAAAGAAAACTTGAATAACTGCAAAATGTATCTAAAATATACTCTCTAAGTATACTCTCTAATATACTCTCTAAACTATTTGATGACATGGAAGAGGCTGCTATCTGAGCTTGCTGTATGTCACTTTTTCTCCCAGCAGCTCTTTCTGCTTCAGTAATTCACCAGTAGGTTTTCAATTAAGAGAGATCATCTCAAATTATGTTTAAAATAAAAGGCTGCATCCTTAGAGAGATTGAGGTGTTTTATCATGCCTGTGTCTTAACAAGAAGAGAGCCATTGCAGTGATCTCTCTTCTGAATTTCAAACAGTGACAATTATTTTACTCAAAGGGAGACATGTTCAGCCCTCATCCCCAGAATACCAGCTGGTTACTTTGTTCTGAAGACTTCAGGTCTTGCTCCAGGAAGGGATTATTTAACCTTGCAATTGAACTTCAGTGTCTGGGCACGTTGATGCTTCTGCTGATGCAGGAGCTGCAACCTGCCACAATGAAGATGTAATTAAGATGTTCCAGCCCAACAAACAGCACATAGAAGAAAAAAGAAAAAAGGTTTATCATATGAAGATATGCAAACACCTCTAAAATATTTTGCATATAGGCTATGCCCGTATGTTTGATTTTTTTTTTTCAGGTTTGTAAGCATTTAAAATCATTCTTCTGCCAACTCTTTATGCTACTCCCATCAGATTTTAAAGGGTGCATTGCATCCAAGAGCAAAATCATAAAACGAGTATCAGGTGGGATTTGGTGAAGACTCTATGTGTTTCATTTTGTGTTTATGAGGTTGCTTTGATATGCTAATTCTTGCATAGAAATACGTCACTATTTCATGCAAAGTCTGAACAGAGAATTATATAGCTCATTTAACAAATGCTATTGTATCATAGTGTTTTTAAGCTAATACTGACTTTCTGGTTTCAAGCACTTTTCCTGCTGCATTTTTGAAGGGGAAGTGTGAGAGTATTTTTAAATAGCATTATAAAGCATTAAAACACACATTTGTGGTTTTGGTGTTGTTTGCCAAAGAAGCATAGAGTGTTTTGAGTTCTAGTTTCCATAGCCCTTCAGTATGTGACAGGGCACTGTTAACGCTTTGCATGTAACCTGCAGGACACGTGTGACTGCCGCAGCTTTCTGACCTGGAACGTGCTGCTTTCTATATTGCAGGCGACACCACCCGTCAGCGGATCAAATTCAGCGATGACCGAGTGTGCAAGAGCCACCTTCTCAACTGCTGCCCTCATGATGTGCTCTCTGGAACTGTACGTAGCTGAATTTCGTGTTTTATTTAACTTATTTAAATAAGTGCAGAAATTGAATTATATTTGTTCTTTGTAGTATTTCCTTACATTTCTTAGGTTTCAGTGACTATCTAGCACTCTCTGGTAGTTCAGAGGAACTTCCAGAAACAATTAATTTATGGGTTTTGAAGTCAATTTTTAGAATTCTTCTGTTCTGTATGCTAATTATTACCTAAATATCATCGTTTACATGAAAAGCCACATAAGAGTAGGAACGTGAGTTGTGCTATAGCAGAGTGGCCTTACAGTGGTACAGTTGCAAGTAATAGAAAGGAATAAAATATATTGTATGTATAAATTATGAAGTTACTTTCTTAAAAATGTATGTTATAGTGGGAGAGTGTTCCACAGATGTATTTGTATAGAGAAATAAAGAGATTTTTCTCTCTTCAGAAATATTTTAATGAAAATAATTGAAAGTTCAAATCATTAAATTTCTAAAAGTTTAGATATGTTTGATATGATAATGACACTTACTGTACAATATACAGTTACAGTGCCATTGGCATAAATTCTAAAGCAATTTTTAAATCTCAATTTATGGCATATTAATAACTTGTTTGACTCGGACATTTGTGCACTCTGTAGTAGAAGTTCCACTACGTGAGGATAGGAAACAAGGGGCTCTGACACAGGCCAGTAGCTTTGCTTTGTCAGTGTGCTTGTGCTTCACCTTGTGATCCATATTTAAGGTAGCTTATTATTTTGTGAAAGGCAGGTGAGGAATATTTCACTGATTATTTCATCTAATCATCTAATTTGATGATTAGAATAATTAGCATGATGATACAGAGTCCCACATGCCTACTGTTCTTAATGCTGCTAGGGTAGCTTTTTTCACTCATGTTGGCACATTTTGTTATCCTTTGGCATCAGGGAAAATAAGTACTGAAAAATCTGTCTGAGGGATTATTTGAAGTAGTATTGTGTATCAATGTATATGTAGTTTTATTTTGAACTATTTTGTGCATTACTGTCCAAACAAAATGGAGGGGGAAGGGGAGAACAATATGTTTCTTTTCACCATCAACCCATCCCTTAGGCTGGATGGTGCTTTGGTTATGTGGTGAGCGAAATAACTCCTGCTTGGGACATACTGGTATGCTATCAAAACATACAAAGGCATTGGTCATAATCCACAGGAAGAAACTTGTCAGAGATTTGTTTGACAGCTTTCCATTGTGATCCAGTTTCTATAAAAAAACAGCTCTAACAGCTGTTTATATAGCTCTCTATAACAGCTGTAAGTGAGGAAGTGTTCATTTTCAGAACTATAGAAGTCATAGGTATCATGCAGTAGCACCTCTAACCTGCAGGTTAGTCATGTCAGCTGGGGCAGCTGACACAGTTTCAGTCCTCAATGGAAGTTTTTTTCAGCCTCATACCAGATTTTGCTGCAGCAGCTCTTGGAATACTAAATGAAACTGCTTCTTTAGAGAATATCAGTCTTTTCCTTCCTCATGCAATTAGTCATCATACCAGGAAATGTGTTCCACAATGTAAATCTGGATGCAGAAAAGCAGTGACTAGTTTTACCCTTTTAGTGGGAGTAGTAGAAAGGGGACTCAAAGGAGACAGGCTTTACCTGGGCTGTGTGATGTTCTGCTGTTTACCTGGTCATAGATCTACAGGAATGGACCTTCTCTCTTAACAGCAGTTTTTAAAAGGGCAGGAAGCGTGGAGTCTTACTGAACAGTTTGTCACTGATTTAGAAAATGACTGTGAAGCTTTCTCCAGAGTTTTGTTAGGAAGATCTTGATGCATCTTTGCATTCAAGACCTATAGTAGCAAAACTTGAGTGACTTCTTTTTTGTTTGATTCAAGTCTCTGAATGCTCCTGAAAGAGTAAGTTCTCTGGACATTTTATGAGGTTAAGTCTCTGTATTGACTAGATTATCAGTAAAATACTGGATATGAATTGCCTTTTTTTTGTGTGTCACAAGATGATCTACAATTCCTAGATACTGTTTATTACTGTTCATCGCTGCAAAATGCAGACTTCTGTACATCTCTAGGCCACCCACTCTTTCAAACCACTCAAGGAGGACATTCACAGATAACACAAGACAAAGTGACTCATATGAGTAGGCCCTGTTATTTTGGTGTGTTCTTTCCCTTAATGGCCAAATTCCCAAAACTCTGCAAAGGCTTTGATTTCCCTTGACAGTAAAACTCATGTTCCTCAGGTTGCAGTATGTGTTGGTAAAGGTGTAGTGTGTTTATACTTTTTTTTAGGGATTATTTTATGGATATGTTTTTGTTCTACTAAGTTGCTGGGTTTTAGACTGGAAAGTTTCAAGTCAAGCAGTCAGAAGTATCTCTGCCTGGTGAAGGTGTTTTTGCATTAATGATCACTTGGACACCAGTTACATATAAAAGTCAGGGGTTTAAGAGCTTGCTCATTTATTTTGAGTTGAAAATTTTACAATAAGAAATTAGTAAGACTTTGTAAACCCTGGCTGATGAGGCAGTGAATAATTTTCCTACTTGCAGCTAGCGAATTTTTTTTATTATTATTTTATTGTGGATTTTTTGGTTTGGTTTTATGGTTGGTTGGTTGGTTTTTGTTCTTAGGATTTTTATTTGTTTGGTTGGTTTTTGCCTTACAGGGTTAACATTGTTACTTTTACCCTTAATGATTGCAGTCTTTTTTTGTTTTGGTTTGGGGTGGGTTTTTGTTTGTGGATGTTTGGGTTTTTTCTTTATAAAAAAGTTTGTTAATCCGTATTCTGATACTGGGGACTGAAGCTGCATGTATGTGTAGGAGTCAGATGACTCCCCCACAATGGTACAGACCTGTTAAGCAGTGTTCTCTGGATGTAAAGAATAAGATGTCTGTGTTTCTCTATCTTTGTATGTTCCTGAATGAATAGCAGAGTAGTAATGAAAATTACAAGGTGGGAAGATGTAAAACTAACACCTTTAATAAGGCTATTAGTAAGTAGCAGTGTCCTGAATAGTTGTAACCCAGCAGCAGTCTTTGAAAAATCCCAACACTTCTGCATTAATCTGGCTTTCTTACCAACTTGATTGTGCTTCCCTGATGAAAAAAGTTTCACAAATACTGTACATGGTCTTGCAAACGATGGTACAGCAACTCTTATCTGCTCAATGAATTAACTTTGTATTTATGTGTATTTATTGAGAAAAAATATATTTCTTGCATTTTATTTATTACAGACCTGAAAAGAGGCTCTGTTGGCTCATCCCACAGTTAAGCATATCTTTAGATGCTCCTAAATTTATTGCATGGAGCTCTTCGGGGCTCTTACTGACTAAACACCACATTAATCAAGACCCTGGTTTAGCAATATACCTGAACACCTTGCTAACTTTAGTCTTATTAGGAGTGGAATTCAGCTCCAGATTAAGACATCTAAATTTGGATTTCATCTGAGGAGCTGAGTGTTGAAGCTTGTACTGAAGCTAGAAGGTTTCTAGGCAGTGGAGCCTAGAGAAATATGGAGTTCACCTGCCCATGGGTATCCCTCTCATGGTGGGCTGAATCCATTTAGGCTCACTGAATGTGCTGTCTGCATCTCCTTTTGCTGTATAAGAGAAGTTTGGATAGTTCACACACATGCAGATAAATGTTAGTAAGGAGTTTTAATCTGCAGTTGATTTATTTGCCAGTAGTCCCACTGGCTCTGCAGCTATTTGTATGCTCAAAACTTGTGATTTGGGGTGTGGTGACTGTGATTTTATGCTGTACTTCTAGAAAAAGCATTAGAAGCTGTTAAAAGGCATTGTGTCTGAGGGTATCAACTTTTCAGTTCAGGACTGATTTGATCATGTGAACTGTTTCAGTTTAGCAAATCAAATTAAATTAGGCTTGCATAAGCTACCTCAGTTTGAAGCCTTCAACCCAGTGGTGATGAATTGTGAGGTGCACTGCTGTCCTCTCAAGTGATCATGTCAGTCTCCTGAAATGTATTCTTAGTTTCTTTGGTCAGCACCAGGAAGGTGAACTGATTGTGCCACATTCCATTTTAATGGGTTTAATTTATTGAGAAGGAGGAGGGGTTGTTACTTTCTGCATGGTTATCAATAATGTGTTAATATATTTTATAGTCAGGCTAGAAGAGCAAATACTATGTAAACAGTGAAGTATCTCATTTGATAAGAAGAAAGAATAAATCATCACTACCAAAACTAGCAGCAGTCTAATTTGAAGTCTTTAGAGATGAGAGTATGGTTACAGGGAGCAATGTCTTTTAAAAAAAGTTTTGTACTTCAGAAGATACCTGGAATTCAGTGATTGCTAAGGAAGGACTTCAACTTAATAATTTATGCATCTTTTTTACTCAGCATTTCTTTCCTGCTCGTGAAGTCTAACAAAAGTTAAAGCTGTTAGTGGAGTCAGAGAACTTCAATCCCCTTCTAAATATGTGTTACCTACAAGAAAGGATGGGTTTTATCACAAGTCTAGAAATCTGTTCAAAATAAAATTGGTAGTGCAGCTGAAGAATGTGTTCCATAATAAGGAAGATTTCAGCGAAGAGTGTCTTCAGCTTCTTTTTATCAGTAGTAAGTGTTCTCATACAGACTCTGGTAGTACCTTGACAGTTTGATAAAGGAAGAGATCTGGTTCCTCCAGTATCAATTTTTCAGCAATGTCAGATCTTTCTAAGCAAACAAACAAAAAATTCTTCTCTTGCTGAATGTGAACTGCTTTGGTATCTTTATATCTAAAAAGAAATATCTACACAAACACTGCCCAGAGTATTTTCTTTCAAAAACCTGCCAAAGATAACTGCTGGTTTTAAAAGTATTTGATAGTTTGTGCTCCTGTGTCACTTGGCTCAACATCAGCCCTTTGTGTTTTAAGTACCTTCAGCTTTTCTGTGCTCTTTCTGCAGTCTGTATAGAGTATATTCAGTAATCAAATTTCTGCTGTCAAAGGAACTTGTAGCAGTTGTAGAAGTGCTAAAATGAGAATTTTGCTGTAGGTAGCTCAAGAGCTATAAAAGGGGCAGAAAAACCCCACTTTAATTTCATGTCCCAGAAACAGCATCACATGAGAGTTTAGTTTCCTATTTAGTTATTTGTCAGCTACTCAGAGTGCACATTTATTTTGCGTATAAACTCTACAGATGCTCTACTGCCAGATTGTTGGCCAGCTCTTCCTTGTAAACTTGTAATTAATTCATGTGGTGATTGTTTTTCACCTGATTTGATTGAAGCAGCCCTATGCAAACAAAATGTAATCCATATTTCTTTATTATACCAAAGAGATTCTATTTTGTGGAGGGATGACAAAAATTATTACTAAATCATTTCAATACAAAGGTGGTTTTTTATGAAAGACCAGTTTTTTAAACCTCAGCCCTGGTAAGTCAGCCATCTTTAATTGCCCATCTAACACTAAGAAATAAAAAAAAATATTGTAGAAAGTGGTCAGCAAGTACTAGAATGCACTAGTTTCTGAAGTAGAACTCAGCAATAACAAAAGGATTCCTGATACCCTGCTTTATATGTGGTTACCTAGACTAATCTTTATCAGTAACTTTGATGTGAAATAGTCTCCAAATACGTAGGCTTTTCTTCAGATTTTAATCTCAGTGCAGAAAGACCCGAAGCATGGCTTAGCTCACTCAATGAGCTTCACTTATGTCTAGCCTGGGGACTTGGATGATTTCACCTTTCTTTATTTGTGTTGTTCATCTGAACTGCATTGTAAATCACTTTTAGGAAGTGTAATTCTGTCTGAAAGTCAGTGTATTGACAGTGAAAAACAGTGTGTGTTCTTTTTAAGCCTTCCATTAACTCAGTCTCTGAGCATGAGTCTCCCTCTTAGCCATCTTCTGTTTCAAATGTGGTTGATCTTTAAATGGCAGACTGCCAATGCTTATTCTTTGCCTCTGGGGGAAGAGCATGTCTTGGCACCAAATTGCAAGGTGGACTTGTGGAAAAGGAAGATAATGTGTCTTACTGTATCTTCTGTCCATTTTCTTCTGCTGTCCATCTACTTTGCAGCTACCCATATGAGCCAGATTATACTGCAAGCTGCTCTGTGCTTGTTAAGGTTCTTGGCAGTCATGACCCAGCATAGACTTCTGACAGTAATGAATCATCCCCAAGATAAGTTGTCTTTGCCTGATGTTGCATAACTTGCACCAGCAGAAGTGCTTTTTAGCGTGTTTTTGCATTTAATGTGCAAACTTATTAAAGAATTTTAAATGTGGTGGGTTTTTTAGATCTCTTTACATTGGGATTTGCTAAAGGAACTTCTATGAAAGACATTTTGTAGTAATATTTCTGTGAAGACTTACGAAGGATTACCCAGGGCTAGTATAGGCTGTGTTGAGGAGCAGTTCCAGCAATGATGTAATTTGTTCAGCAGCAAAACTAGTGATAAAGAATCCTTTTCTCTTGTACCTGCTTCTTCTTGCTCCCTGTTAGGCCACCCTGTTGGGTCAAAAGGGGGAAGGGGAGCCAAAATTTCTTCTGTTGTGATTGAGGCATCTAACAAAAAGGAATCATAACATATTCCCTGTCTCCCAAAATTTCTACTAACATTACTGAAGGTTTTCAACAGTTTTTGAATTTGCCATCTTAATACTATAAGAGACCCCAGCTTCTTAAGCTCATTCAGTACTGTGTTGTCCCCTACATACCCTCAGCACATTGTTTGTATGGCTGCCCAACAAGCTGGCCAAAGGTATGCTGATGAAAAATTTGCCTCTCTGTTTGGTTTGCTAAGATGTTTTTTACCCTGTCACCACCCAGATTGTGTTCAACAGCACAGGCAGATGTGCCAGCATGGAAGTGGCACAGCGCAGGGAGAAGGGGAGGACAGAATGTTTCTCTGTAGTAGTGCTGGCTCAGACTAATTAGCATCCTTTCAGGCTTTGGATTTACAATTCCCAGTAAGAGGCAAAGAAATCAGAAAGTGTACTGTTTTGTGGAGGTGCAATGCAACCTAAATAAAGAGAAAGAGGCATAAAACACATGTAAAGAGAACAGCAAGTCATGGTAGTGTTACGTGAATTATGAGGGTTTTTAGTGTGTGATGGAATTTTATTTTATTCAAAGTGTATGCAGGTTGGATGTTAGAATAGCGGGGAGGGTTGTGTGTGGTGGATGTGTTTCAGGCTTTTTGTCACTATATTCAGACCTATTGAAGTGTGTCACTAACCTTATCTTGCATTTATAACTTCAGAATTGTCCTTGAACTTTACAGTTTTAGCCTTTAAGACCTTATTCAGTACAAGAGATGAATTGGCATAAAGTCACTCTTCTCACAATTTTAGGATAATTTTCAAGTGTCTAATTTCCAGATAATTTTTTAAGGTTCTTTTACATTGCTCTCCTAGTATTGAAGTACTTTCCTGAAAAAATGCTTCAGTTTAAATAATGTCAGCATGTCTTGGAAAGAGACCTCTATAATACATTGCTCAGCTTCAAGGTCTTTGTGGATTTGCATCAGTTAACAAAATTGCTGAGGGCCTGTATAGTTGCAAAAGGAAAAGCTAATCTTTTCCTTTATCATTGCAGTCAGATGTTCCCTATTGCAATCAAATGTTTTCCGGAAAACAGATTTATGGTAGCTGAAGGGGATTTAAATAACTGCAGTTTATAAAAAACCTTCTCAACTTCAAAATTCTTTATTTTACCAATGTAGGCTTTTTTCTCCATCTGAAACTTTAGTATGAAATAAACCAACAGCTTCCATAACAATTACTTTAATGGTTTCATTGGAAATCCAAGTAAAAATTTGAAAGACTAAAATAATTGGAGTTTGTTTATTTTACTGTACTTACGAGGCTTTGATTGTTTACTTAAATCTAAGTATTTTATTAAAAACAAGCAAACAAAAACTCAACAAAACCCTCACTCATTTGGCTTGCAGCATATTCTGAGTTAACATTCATCTTCTATTTACAAAACTCACAATGCAAGTTTTTAATTATTTTAGGTTTAGATTTTAAATTGTTATTTAACTGCAAGAGTAACAGCTTTTTCCATCAGAGTTCAATTTTCATCATGTGCTTTAATGTTAAGAAAGGATTAATTGTTCTTAATATTAAGTGAGCGCTGCCTTAAGAGCAGACTTTAACAATCACTTCCAATGATTCTATATCCGCCTGTGCTGTTGCAGAGAGGCTGCTTTGGGTTCATTCAGTTTTATTTCCATTACAGATTGTTTGGGGGTGGTGGTTTGGGGTTGTTTGTGGGTGGAGTTTTTCAGTTTGGTTTTTGTCAAGTGCAGGTTGCTCTGTCGCCAGACCTGTCGTGACCAGACTGAATTAGAATTTCTTATGGTGTCTCCTATGCAAAATTCAATTTAAAAACAGTAGTTGTTACCCAGTAAGATTCTGGGCACTCTCCTCAATGGCATTGCATGCAAGATAAGTGATGCAGCCTACTTACTTTTTACATCCATACTTCCTTCCTGCCCCTTCTGGAACGGTTTTAGATTACAAGTGAAGTTTTTTCTTCCCTGGTTCTTGAACATAGTGCAACATTCAGCTCATCTTCCCTCATTTACGAAATGTTTTGCAGGATTTGATTTTTGGTTGTGCTACTTGAAATGCTTCAAAAATGTTTTTTAAGCAGCATTTACAATGGTGCTGTGGTTGTAGCTCTTTGAGGCAATGAATATAATGGAAACACATTATCATGGAGTGTGCAGACAGGTTCAGGTCAAGAATTTGACCATTTAATTGCCAGTTATTTTCATGGATCTTGGCTCTACTAAACTGTTTAGGTTCAATACATGATGTTCCACTTCAGTCACTTTTTTGAACTTCTAGTAAAACAGCATTTTTGCAGGACATCAATGATACTTTGTAATGCAAACAGCCATCATGAAAAGATAAGCTGTTCATTCACTCTGCTGTTATTATTTCTTGATTCATGCATGTCTATCAAAGACCTGGTATAATCTTATAGCTTTGTTAAACTCTCATTACCACAGAGGAGATGACTTGCTCCAGAATATTTGACAGTTAAAGAAAATCATGCTACCCTTATTCCTTGTAACACATCTGAAAAGTTAAATCACATTGTCTTTGTCTTTTCAGAGAATGGACCTTGGAGAATGCCTGAAAGTGCATGACCTGGCATTAAGGGCAGACTATGAAATAGCATCCAAAGATCAAGATTTCTTCTTTGAGCTTGATGTATGTATTTTGTCTTAATGGTGGAGAGAAAGCATTAGTTTGTGTACTTGGGTGGATAAATTGAGCAACAGATTTTGTGTTACAGACTGAAGGAAGACTTTTGAAAAGCAATTTTATAAAGAGGCAGAGAAACTCTTGTCACAGTTACATGAAAGATACTTGCCTCTTCATGATAATATGCGAATTTGGTAGTCATCTCTAGGAGAACTGTTAACAGCCTCTCAGAGTATGATAAACCTGAATGCTGTCTTAGTGTTGTCAAATAGCAAGCATATATTAAAACTGTGTATGCATGCTTTGAAGAGAGTTTTAAATTCTACACTTAACAAAGAAAGTAATTTGATATTGCAGATAACAAATCATATACTGTCTCCATACACTGTAGTTTGTTTTGAACTCCCAGCTAGGAGGTTAGTCTTTGCTAGGACAAAAGGGTTTGGGTTTTTTAATTCTTATTTGGAGGGATGGTTAATATACCTACTTAAACCCTAGTGAAAAAAGTTTCAGTATTGCTTGTCACGGCTTGATGAAGTGATCCTGAATAGCCTTCCAAGAATTTTAATGCCACTAGAAATACTCACTACTACTTCTTCTTCTTCTTCTTCTGTCTTAAGACAGATTCACTTCCAAAATTCTGCAAATACTTAGAAACTATGGCAATAATTTTTATTTTTTTAAAACCATAATTTTTAAACCATCTCTATGAATATGTGTGATTAGTCAGCATAAAACGGTAGATTATTGTTTCACTAATCACTAATAAAAACTTGTGAAAGTCAAGCCTTAATAAACTGAAGAAGCCTTACAGCTAATTTATTTATATTTTGACAGCATTGATCCTTGTTCTTACTGATGTTTTAGGCAATGGACCACCTGCAGTCATTTATTGCAGACTGCGACCGGCGGACAGAAGTGGCCAAGAAAAGACTAGCAGAAACCCAGGAAGAGATCAGTGCTGAAGTTGCAGCTAAAGTAAGCATGGCAGACAAGTTACTGCTTTTTTTTTGGAGGCCAGTTTTTCTAAGGAGACAGACAGTTTCAAGTTTTGAAAATATATCAAATTTTAGAATTCCTACTGAAGAGGGGGAAAAAGTAATAAATTTTTTCTGTCCTTCTTAAAATTGCCTTCTAAGGCACAGAAGAGAACAGAGGGAAGAGACCTCTCTGATATTTTTGACCTCAGGAAACTTGGTTCTGAATTCATGCTGTAGAAATGTTAGTAATTCTTACACTTTTTGATCCAGCCTTCCTCTATAAAGTAAACAAAATCAATGTCCTTTTCTCTATATCTTTTTTGAATGAAAAACCCATAATGTTTCTGCACATATATGCAAATGCTAGGAGAAATGATTGTACAAATACTAATTTTTCAAGACTGTTATGGGTAAGTGTGAATTATTTGCAGTTTGCTGAACAAAATCCCTTTTCTGGAATTTTACATAGACTTGGTAACTTAGTCTTTTTCTGTGTTCTTTGCAGAGAGGCATTTTCTGTTTTAGTTCTAACTGGAGAAGTTCTCTCTGTGTGTTTCTTTTAATTCTGTCCTTCTAATTTTGCATATCATAACTCAGTAGTAGTTCAGTTTGTTTTCCATAATTAAAAGTATTTCCTGTGTTAAGCCTTTTCTTGTCTTTCAAGGCTGAAAGAGTTCATGAATTGAATGAAGAAATTGGGAAACTGTTGGCCAAAGTAGAGCAGCTCGGAGCTGATGGGAATGTGGAAGAATCTCAAAAAGTAATGGATGAAGTGGAGAAGGCTCGAGTAAAGAAGAGAGAAGCAGAAGTAAGTTGATTGTGTAAGGATTGGGGGATGGAGAGGGCAGGGCCAAATATTAAATTGCTTGGCCTCTGTGTAGTGCAAGACATCTCTGTCAATTCCTTAGCTAATTGCTACATATAAAACTAAAGAAATTGCTTTGTGGCATCCAGTTAAAGTTTCTACCCTTCAATATACTCCTATACCATTAAAATTTTACTTCCTTGCACAAATGATGCATTTATCTTAGTTGGGCTGTGTTGGTCAGTTGTATTTGTGAACACTACCTTTGTGGCTGCGATGGTTGCAACTGGTTTGGTCTCATGGCTCTTGCTATGGCAACCCTGTTGTAAGCTCATGCTGGAAAGCTTCAGTGGAGTGATCCGTTGTCTTCACTAAAAGAGAGTTCATGTCTTGTGTATCAGGAAAGTCAAAATGATCCTGGTCATGTTCAGGTGACAGAATTCACCAAGAACTTTTCCATATTGTATTACACAAAGATACTGAAATTTCTAGAAACCAGTGTCTGCAGCTGTTTCAGTACTACCAGAAGGATTGCTGGCAGTCTTGCTGATCTATCATCTGAATGTCTTTAGGTAAATTTTACTCAGTTAATGTGTTTAATTAGTGTCTAAAAAAGCAGGTAAATTTCTCAGGAGACTAGTGCTGTTTTAAATGGGATTCAGAATTAAAACTGATGTCATATTTTCATAATACGTCAACATAGTAATTGTAGTGTTACTGTTTATTCATTGTTGTACATGAAAAAGTACATTATCCTTCTATATAATATAATCTTAAGGTAGTAATTACCCAACTTTTTTTTTTTTTTTTAATTTGCAAAAACAGTTGATGTCCTGCTTTTAAATGTGTTCAGTTTTCAAAATAAGGAAACATGCCCTGTATCTTAGTGATACACTTAAGTATGAATAGTGTAAATTAACTAAAGGGTGTTCTGGTGTACATTGAATTTGGTTATTTGTAGTATATCTTCAGTCAAGTGTCATCCTTGTGTTTATGTGCATTTTGAAGTAACAGCAAATGTTATTCTTTTCTAGGAAGTATACAGGAATTCTATGCCTGCCTCCAGCTTTCAGCAGCAGAAGCTACGGGTTTGTGAAGTGTGCTCAGCTTACCTTGGTCTTCATGATAATGACCGACGACTTGCTGATCACTTTGGAGGAAAACTACATTTGGGATTTATTGAAATAAGAGAGAAGCTTGAGGAACTCAGGGTAAATCATTCTTACATTTTTTGTGTGTGCTCCTACTTAATTATTTGCCAGGCAGCTGTAATGGAATATTTCTTTCTCTCTGTGTGATTTTTTTTTTTTTTTTCATATCACTTTAAACTTTGGGAGTTCATTAGCCTAAAAACACTAAACATTCTAATTTAGCATCAATTACCTGGATAGATTTGTAAGGTGACCTCTTTTGCACTGAGGTAGATTAAAACACACATTCAAAGTAATGCATCTTGGGAGCTAAGAACTTGAATCTCCTTTTAAAATGGAGAACTGTATTTTGAGTGAACAACAGCAATGTTGAAACATATTTAGCAGTTATAGGAGATAGCCAAATGAACTTTGCTTTTAGCTAGATGATTGACTAAAAGTAATAAGGAGACTCTTGACAAGAGCATGTAGTAAGGAGGATGATAACACTTGGAAAAGTTTTCAAAAGAAATGTTTGGAACTCAACCTGCTGTATCATGAGTTACTAAAACTCAAATTGTTTATTTTACCTGGACAAAGATTAGGAAATTATTTTGAATAGAATCCAGCAACTCAAGTCTGTAGCTATCCAAAATGGGAATACCAAATTATGTATATCTTGAAGTCAGAAATAATTGCTATGGGGAGGTTGCATGTTCTCTGTAGCTTGAACATTTGAAATCCAGTTGGAATATTATAACCTGTCTTGACTAGAAATCATATGCTGGGAGAAAGACTTACTGGAATGATATTCTGGACCTCTGGTTTTCAAGAGGATGGATTTGAACACTGATGCCATTTATGACCTTAATTTATGACAAATTATGGAGTTCACAGTTCAGTTAAGCAGTTTAACTGTAGAAATCACCAAAGACAGTAGCTAAATTGGTTTAATTCCTCAGAGCAGGAATTGCTGCTACTGGATTTGAATAAATGGACTGGTTTATGTTCTGTAATATTCCAGCTGTCTTGCATGGATACTGGGACTTGCCCTTTGGAGAGTCAACTCTTCCTGTTGATGTTGCCAATTCAGGCTCTTAACTATAGCTGGTGTAACTTAAATCTTAGATGCCTAGAACAGGTCATGTGTACTTCCTCTCATCCCTCCATGAAATTATGCAAAGAGTCACTTGAACAAGAAACCTTGCTTGTAGTTAAGTTGCTGGTGTTGTACAAGGAAATATAGATATAATTTGACAAAAAGGGTTGAAATAACTAATTATTTACATCATTTGGAACAAAATATGCATGGATAACTATTTCACATTCCCAAAGCATCAGTAAATTAATCTTTCAAAGTGCTTTGCTGATAAAGAAAGAAAACAATAACTATCCCCTCCTTCCTCAGAGCTCTCCTCAGAGATCTAATCAAGATGCTGCTGGGGCAATTCCACCTCTCAGAAGAAGGTCTTTACAAAGAGTTGAATTTCTTGCATCATGTCCAGAAGGTGGCAAGACTTGGGTTTGGCCAGATCTCCAGTTGTGAGTTGCACACCTGAGGGCCCTCTACTGAGCGTGCCTTGTCCCCAGTAGTAGTGAGTTCACCCTGGGGGCTATCAGCTGAAGCATCTCCTCTAACTTTATCCCACAGTCATAATACAGAAACAAGTAGCCTCAAAACTTAGGTGTTGGCCCAACCAAGTCCTTTAAGAAACAATTAACTCTCCCAGTTCTGATTGCTTTCTGCCTTTCCCCAGTGTCCAAAATATGATAGGATTGGCATGAAAACTCTCACATTAAAGGCATGACTTACTGTTCTGAATTCCCCTTTATTAAAAACTTAATATTTAACTGCATATTTCAGGTCTTCATGTAACACCTATGTGCAGCTCTTCTGCAATAACTTCTGTTTCTTCAAGGAAAAAAATAAAATATATGTATATATCCTGAGGAAGAGAGTGGGAATAATATACACAAGGGAAAGGGGATATGCTTGAGGGAAAGAACTGAATGTTAACTGTCTAGATTATTTTTATAGCACCTTCATGTGAAAACTTTTTTAATATAACTTAATATATTCTTTTACTTTCAGAGGATTGTGGCTGATAAACAGGAGAAACGAAATCAGGAACGTCTGAAACGTAGAGAGGAGAGGGAAAGAGAAGAAAGGGAGAAACTAAGGAGGTAGGGATCTGTTTTAATTGCACGTACATTATGACCTATTTTAGAAAACTGATACAGTTCATACGCATTTCTAAATATGCAGAATTACAAAAGTTTGCATTTCTTGGAAACTTAGAAGGATTGAGACGGAATTTCATTCTGAATCTTAAAACATGGAATTGTTCTCATAAAAAGCATTTTTAAAAACTGCTGATAGTATTGTCTCTAGAAATTTGAACAAAGGGCCTTTGGGATAATTTTCAGGTGTGTACCTTGTTTTGAGACCTGAGAGACGTGAGCTTGCATGCATATGAGTGCCTTACATCTCTTAACAATTTCCTTCAGAGATTTTTCTTACTGGAAGCAGTTCAGTGTATGATTAAGGAAGGCAGTTCCCTGTTCTTCTATGGAATAGTAGCTTCCAGGCCTGGTGGGGCTGGAGTGGAATGGAACCTGAGTTGCAGTTCTCTTGACGTGTTAAGTGTCAGAGGTTAACAGTGAATTTCTGAAATCTGTTGCAGTTTGGTACTATTTGCCTATCAGGAAATCTGGGAATACTGACTTCCCCTGGAAACTTTTTCTGTGGGAGGGATGTAAGTTAAAGAGCTGGTCAGGTAATCTTCTGGGCTTCTAGTAGAGTTGTCTCAAAAATAAATTTTAAAAGACCCAACCGACATAAAACAGGGATGTGTTTCCTGATAAACGTGTTACAAAGATGTTGACATCAAATAAAAGGCCTTTAAATACTTGCTGCTAAAGCAAGAAGTACAATAACAGGTCAGCTAGTCTGGTTTATTATTACTAAATTGCACTTTATTTGATAGTGAGATTCTCTTAAGAAAAATTACCGTTTTCCATTTATTTCAGGTCCAGATCCCACAGCAAGCATGCCAAAAGGTATATAAACCTGCAGACAAGGAATACCAGCGGTGAAGTTAGCCTTTCACAAGCTGGAACATTTTAAGACTGTCTAGCACTGTTAGTTTAAGATGTCCATCTTTACAAACAAAGCTTTCTGTTACATAGTCATCTCTCTGTGTGTTTGTACACTATTTGTCACCATGCTACTCAGTTTACACATCTACATCTATTTTGTGGCTATTACAATGCAGCTTCATGTTCCAAGTAACACTTAAAACACAGAGAATTGGTTTTTCTTTACAAAAGCTTTTGGCTAATACCTTTTGGTGAAAGCCCATGTTTTCAAAATCCCTAAGCACCAGGTTAACTCATCAGATCACCCATGAATAGTATGAGTGTAGTTTCAAATCTATACAGTTGAAGGTCACCAGTGAGGTATGATTGCAAAGTGATTTGGAGGGGGGAAAAAATAAGAAAATGCCAGATTTGTGTAGTGTTTAAAACCTTCCAGATTAGTTTTGTTGTTGTAGCTATGGGGAACAATATAGTCCAGTTTTTAAAGAGCATCATAACACATAGATTCTGGCAGATGATCCCTGTCACTGCATCATTAAGTTCTTCTTTCCCTGATACAGATACTAGTTTAAAATGTAAAAAGTAGATTTTTTTCATATTTTTATTTGCTTTCAGGAGCCTGAATTTGCTATGCTGTAGCCATACAGTCATGAATTAACTATAAAATTGTCTGCATTAGTCAAAAAGGAGTTTGTAGGCTTTCTGATGTTGCTTTCCCCTGTCTGCCTGTGAATCAGACACAATTGTTCAGACCAGCAATGGCTGTGAACACTGCAGGCCATTCATTCTCTGTACAGATGTGCTCACGCATAGAGTGTGGAATGTTTACAGCACTCTGGTGAGAGTGGCTGGCTGAGAGCAGTGTGTGCTGAAAGCCCTCTCTGTTCCTAGGTCGAGGTCCCGGGACCGCCGCAGACACCGCTCTCGCTCGGCCTCGCGGGAACGCAAGAGACGGACTCGATCCAAATCCCGTGAGAAACGGCACCGCCACAGGTCCCGCTCCGCCAGCCGCAGCCGGAGCCGCAGCCACCATAGAAGCAGGCACAGCTCCAGGGAGAGGAGCCGAGAGCGCAGCTCCAAAAAGAGGTGAATGTTGCCCTAGAAATAAATGGCTTTTCCCAACACACAGTGAGAATTTTCACACTGAATTAAGTTTATGCTTACCACTTAGTAATTTCCACACATTTTGAGTCTGTCTCAGATTTCAGTTACAATTTCAGCATATTTATGATTTGACACACCAGAGTGCTTTATTCTCTTTTTTTTTTAAATATATCAATAACAGAGTTATATATTATTTCTGCTTTGGATGAGTGTTACAGGGTGTTTGTGTCAAGTTGATACCAGTTTCATGCAGCATAGAAAGTGAAACAGCTGATTTTCATTTGAACCCAGAGATATCAGCAGTCATCTTACTGTCAGTGCATTCAGGTTTTCCCTTGGGCTCTCGTCCCCAACACCCATCTGTTGTGAACTGCACCAGATGAAAGTAGGTTTAGGTATGTCTGAAAGTCAACTTTTTACACTGCATCTGAAGATTGTGCTTTGCAAGGATCTCTCGGGGAAAGATTACTGCAGGGGGCAGGCTGGGGCTGTTGCTTTTGAATGATTCAGTTGTTGTCTGCTCCTGAGGACTGGCTGACTTGTTTACACTAATGAGGAGAGCATAGCTTAAAAGACTTGGGATTGCACAATGTGGCATACTTCGAGAGCAGTACAGTGAAAGGGTGCTCAGTCTTAAAACCCTGAGACTGTTCACCTACAAGAACATAAAAGGTCAGGTTTTGAAGTGGCCACACATGCAGGGCTTATAGTTCAAATTATTTCAGGAGTTAAATCATAGTTACTTCTGCAGGGGACTTGGGCACAAGGTACTTGATGAACAGTTGAACTAGATCCAGGATGTTGTTCTTTTTTGGCATGTAGTTTCTCTTCTGTGACACATAGTTTGTGGAATAGGGTAATGCCTGTGGATCCCAGTGTTTTTTGCAAGTACTAAGTCTTGCAAAACATTACATTCTAGGGGAAGTAATCTTTCCAGATGAGCAACTAATGTGAAAGTTCACTTCTTTGTAAGCTTACAAAAGGAAATTAGTAGAGGATTTTGAAGACCTTAGTTTTAAAGCTTGGAGGTTAAGTGATAGTAACTTTCTGTAAGGGGAGAGAGTACAGTCTCATGGTCCAGAGTACCAGATTTTTTGACTAGGAAATGATTGGCTAGCTGGTAAAATTTTTCTGTAAAAATCTGTATTAAAACATTTTGTGATTGCAGTACATGGTAAAATACAGATGGAATGTTTTTCAAAAACAGACCTAAGTGCATCTGTAAGGGAATATAGAGGAGAATGTCTAATCCATTTTTCTCCCATACAAGTAGCTAATTTAGTTTAAAACTTACCTAGTTCATTTAACAAAACAGATCTTTTCTGTCTCCATCATAAAGGTTTTGAAAATGCCTATTTATCTATATCTAAAAAGAACACTACCCCAACCTTTCAAAGTCACACAAGGGTTAATTCTTATAACAAAATATGGTCATAGAACAGATTCCAGATTTGTTTTGTGTTTGTCATATAGAGCCTCCCTTCCAGAATTATGCAAGTTAATTTCCTGCTACTTTTAATCAAACTCCTGTTTTTAAATGTGTTTTTTTAAATTTGTAATTTATAGTCTGAGAAAGGCTAGACACTGTTCTTAAACTAGAAGACTGCACATGAGAAATTTCCACTCCACTCCAGTTAATGTAAACTTGGAGGTGGATGCTGAAAGAGATGTAGTGACGCACATTGAACTTAATCTAGGCTCTGTAATAAATGTAGATAAAAGACAAGTACTTTGAGGTAGGATTTAAAATAGGAAAGGGAGAAGGGTAGAATGATTTGGTGTGTTCTCATACACTTCTGTTCATATAAATCTAAAGCTGGGCTGGAAAAAGAAGAAAAATATAAAACCTAAGTGCTGATTGATAGCTACCAGTTCATGTCTAACTTGAATTCTCAAATGCACTGCACCTTTCAGATCCTCTAAAGAAAGATCTTCCAGAGACAAAGAGCGTTCGAGAGATCGCGATCGAACGTCCCGTGACAAAGACAGAAGCTCGAGGGAGAGGTCGCCGCGGGATTTCAAAGACAAGAAACGTTCGTACGAAAGCGCTAACGGCCGCTCGGAAGAGCCGAGGAGCTCAGAGGAGCGTGAAGCAGGGGAGATATAACTGGCTGTATATTCACCTGATCTCTAGCTTCCTATGGAGTTGCATACTTTGGTTTAGTTTACAGTTGTTCAAAGGGACACCAGTGAGCAGTTCCAACACTGATACAACTAGGGTAGATGTACAGTATATAAAAGTGGTTATAACAAAGTCACAATTAAACCCCATGAATTAATGGTGCCTAAAGCTGGGTCCTGGACTTCCACCAAGTTGTAAAACTTTTCTGAAAGATTTCTCTCTATTCAGGACAACAGTTTTATGTACCAAGATGCAGATCTCAATGTTTTTAATCTCCTTTCCAATACAAGTTAGTGAACAAATTGTATTGTACTACTTGCCTTGGGTGCTTTTGAACCTTTATAAATTCTCCAATTCTGCTCCAGTCAAAACAGCAGCATTGAAAGGTTGTATTTGGGGGGATTTTTTTTTTGTTTGCTTTTTTGTAAGAGGGTGGGTGGATGGATATTAACTTTTACTCTAAGATTATGTTCCCAGTGTTGGGTTTTATTTTTGTTTGGGATCCTAGGAGTTGATTACAGTGGGAGCATTTAGACAGGAATGTGTGCTGGAGAAAGCGGAAATGTCTTTTTACAGTGCCTACTTAGACTTGGAAATTGAACAGCTGTTGCATTACATCTTTTTTATTTCTACTTAAATTTTGAAATCAAAGCCAGTCCCATATCTGTACCATTTGATTGGTATGTGTTCAATATATTTGTTTTTTTCCAGAAGGACTCTTTCTGCTTTTTCTTGTGGAGTACATCTTTAATTGTATTAAAACAAACAAAAGAACCAGCAACAACAAACAAAAATTAAGAACAAAAGAAATAAAAAAAAATTTAAAAGAAACCATATTGTCCAATAACTTAACAAGGATATACTGGTCTGTTAAGGTGGTTAACTGGCAGTTCAGTCATTTTAAAAATATCTGATTATTAGAGTTTTTAACATACAGATGTGCTCTAGGAGAAGCAGTCATTCCTCTTACAATCCTGATTATTCTAAAATCTTCAAAAGCAGAAACATGTGGAGACAGAATCATAGAGCATTTTGGGTTGGAACAGACCTTAAAAATCATCCAGTTCCAACCCCCTTGCTGTGGTCAGGGACACCTTTCTCTAGTCCAGGTTGCGCAGAGCCCCATCCAGCCTGGCTTTGAACAGTTCCAAGAATAAGGCATCCACAAGTTCTGTGGGCAACCCCTCACTACCCTCACTGCAAAGAATTGATTCCTAATACCCAGTCTAAATCTACCCTCTTTCAATTTAAAGCCATTCCCCCTTGTCCAGACACAACATGCCCTTGTAAAAAGTTCCTCTCCATTTGTAGGCTCCCTTTAGGTACTAGAACATTCTGTAAGATCTCTCCAGAGCCTTTTCTTCAGGCTGAACAACCTGAACTGTCAGGAGTGGTGCTTAATCCCTCTGATCGTCTTTGGGGCCTGCTGTGGACCCACTCCATGGTCCACGTCCTTCTCGTGCTGAGGATCCCAGAGCTGGATGCAGCATTGCAGGTGGGGTTGGTGGGGGTCCCACCAGGGCAAAGCAGAGGGGCAGAATCCCTGCTCTCACCCTGTTGCCCACACTGCTTTGGGTGCAGTCCAGGACATGTTTGGCTTTCTGGGCTGTGCGAGTGCATGTTGCTGGGTTGTGCCCAGCCCCACATTCACCCCAAGTCCTTCTCAGCAAGGCTGCTCTCCATCTGTTCATCCTTCAGTTTGGATTTGTGCTTGGGATTGCCCTGGCCCAGGTGCATCACCTTGCACTTGGCCTTGTTGAACTTCTTGAGCTTTGCAGGCACCCATCCCTCAAGCCTGTTGAGGTCCCTGTGGTTGGTATCCCTTTCCTCCAGTGTTGTTGACTGCACCGGCTTGCTGAGGGTGCCCTTGATCCAAAGGGGTTGCTGTCTGTTCTGTTGGATTTCAAGTGCTTTGGGGTATTTAAGCTACTCAGATATGCTCTACTCCCACACAGTAGAATTTAGATGTTGGTAAGTTTTCCTCCTTGTGATCACACCACTGAGTTACCTAATAGTGATACTTGAGAGCAGTGTTTGTAATGATCTGTTGGCATTTCCAGCAGGTTCTGCAGCCTGTCTCTCCCCAGTGCAAGTGCCTGTGACTGCCTGCTAACATCCTTGTGTAACACCATTCACTCTGTGCATCCCTCCTCAGTGTCATTTCTGTAGCATCTTTGGTATGGTCAGAGCACATGGGTGATAATTCTAACACTGAAGATAATTTAGCAGTGTATTGACTAGCAGTGAAAGCTAGAACAGGACATTTACACCTCTGCAAGGACTTGGATCCAGCACTGCACATTTCACTTTGAATTCACATCATTTTAAGCTGCCAAAGTAATGATAACTAACTACTTAACCATTTATTTATTTATCCATTTGAATTCTGAGCACGAGTTTCCTTCATGGGACTGTTTCTTGATTTCCTGGATGGCCCAGGTGGTTGATGAAGGGAAGTTACTGGTGTTTGTCTGTCTGCTACAGCCAGAGTCTAAGTGCTTGAAAACATCTATCATCACACAGTTGTTAATGGAATTCTAGTGGTGTGACAAAAGGTGACCAGTCATTTCTAGATATATCTTACATAGCACAAATGCCAGTGATTCCTTTGGAATTCCTTTCTGGATTATATTCCAGAAATACTCAGGACCTGTCTCTGCCTGCAGCCAGCAACTAGAAATTTTGTATTTTAAAAAGGGGGAGGAAGGGAGGGTGGGTGAAACTTGCGTACTGTGACAAAACAGTGCCTAGACTCCATGCTAGCAAATTCTGGATAATATGCCATCCATTTTACAAATGGCTTTTAAATTTAAATTGCAGAAGGGAGATTGGGTTTGGGCCTTCCCTTATGTAGAGGAAGTACCACACTTAATGTTAAGCAAGAAGGTATCTCTGATTCCCTCATAAAATAATCTGAATTAGTTGTGAAAATACAGGACTGAAATGCAGTTGTGAAGAAGAAATTAGGATGACTGATGAAACACACTTTGGATGCAACAGATTTGGAGCATCTATCAGAAGAGGAGAGTTGTGCCTAAATACGGATCTTCCACTCATCAGAACCCAATGACCTTAATTTCCAGGACTGAAAAACTGAGGTATTCATCACCTGTAAATTTCCTGCTGGACAGCTGAAGTGTGGTATGGACTGACCTTAGTCTTCATGGTTAAATAGATTGTGAAATGGAGCTCTTGAGGGAACCTAGGGGTGCTGTAGATGAGCATCAGCTTTTGAGATCTTGGAAATTTTGCTAATGCAGTTGTAGCTCTATAGCAGTTTTTCTCAAACTGAAGCTGTACAAAATGAGCAGAAAAAGTAAATAACTGATTTAAAGTGTTTGTACTGCAATGAACCTGCAAGCATCATTCCCATATCTCGTAATCAGTCTGGATTAGTCAGGGGAGTACAAAACAAAAAGGTTAAGATGCTAAGGAACTGGAGAATGGCACATTGTCAGAAATGAGCCTGAACATGGAATGGTAGAATTGGTTACTTTGAAAAAGCCCATCAAGAACATCAGATCCACCCATTAACCCAGCACTGCCCAGCCCACCACTAAACCATGTCCCCAAGTGCCACATCTTCCTGCCTTCTGAGTACCCCCATGGATGGCAACTCAGCCACCTCCCTGGGCAGTCTGGCTCAGTGCCACCACAGCCTGTGTGTTGCTTTTCCCACTGCAACAGGAGGAACCACGCAGTAAAATGGTGACATTTCCAAGCAAAAGCTTGGCCTAGTGCCACTGTATCCCATTACCCAACATAAGACTTGCCCGTGGAGTTGCCAGAGGAGGCTGTTCCTCTGTCCCCATGCCTTCCATCAGCTCTTGAATCTGGGAGTTCCCATCCCATTACTTCAATGATGGCCGTGCCCTGGAGCCCCTCTCCCTGTCTAGCGTGTCTTGCACCACCCATCCCCAGGGGGAATGGGAGAAAATAGGTAAACAGGCTCTCTAAGCCAGTGCAAAGTGATGACTGAGCAAATGTTAAATAGCCTTCAAGCAGGGATTATCTGTGTAGCTGAAGAGAGAATGGTATCAAGACTTGACCCCTGGGGCCAGTGCAAGGCAGCCAAGGGCATAGGTGGCTACATCCAAGCAGATAGGTTAAGCTGTACGGACACAGAAGTTGGATGTTGTAGTCAGCATTAAACTAAGTATAAATGCAGAATGAGCCACGGTTCAGAGGCGTTGGCAGCGTACAGAGTGTTCTGTAGGGGCGTGCACCACCTGATAACCCCTCCTGTTTACTGTTCTCTGTCCCACATTTCACATGCCATCTTCCTCAGTATCATTTTCCTTTATTCCAAGGCAGTAGAGATTAGTTTCTTCTGATGTAGGGGCTTATAAAAAACGTTAATGCACTCTCCATCCAGTCTTGCATGAAAGGGCTTTCTCTTTAGTTTTGTGCTATGATCACTTTTTTCCACTTGATTAATAAATTCATGCCCTGTTACTGCTCATGTGATTATTAATTCTTTTCAGTAAGACCTGAAATCTGTCTTTCCCTGCAGTTTGCCAAACTGCGAAGCAACATCCTGCGCAACATGGAATTTTGGGATCCAACCGGCCACTCCGGGCCACAGGCCCCGAACACCAACGCCGGCCCTTTTTTGTTGGCAAACAAAACTCACCAGGCCAGGTTCCTGATGGCAGATTGCAGGAACCACTTGGCACTGTCAAACCAGCCCCAGTTGGCACTGGTGCCAGCTTGGGTCTGGGAGGCAGCCTGCGCAATGCCGAATTTCAGCAACCAGCCAGGCCGGACCACAGGCCCCTGAACACTAACGCCGGTCCCTTTTCCCTGGCAAACAAATGTATCAGCAGCTGGAAATACAAGGAGAGAGGAAGAAATGTTTGCTTCTAGCCCTGGCTTTCCCTGCTTTCCCCTCTGTGGGCATGTCATGGAGTTGGCAGGCAATCGGAAAGTTCTCTCATGACCTTAACTCTCCTGGCTCTGGCTTTTCAGTTCCTATTGCTGGGCAAACTGCAGTCCCAAATCCCTTTCCCTAGGCTCAGTGGTGCTGCCAGAGCGCTGCAGGCAATCAGAGTTATAGGAGATGCTCCATCAGAAAAGCAGGATTAACTAGCAGCAAAGTAGGGCTGGACACCAGCAAGGTCACGAAGGGCCTGAGAGCAGCAGGAGCTGCCGTGGCTGTACAGCCCTTTCCCAGGTTGAAACCATCTGACAAGTGCTGACTGTGGTAAAGTATTGATGGTGATGCTCATTTAAGTGCACAAGGGTTAGAAATCATTCCAGGTGCTGGCTCAGAGGGGCTGCAAAGAAGACACTTTCACAGCACTGGCCCTCAGGCACCTTCAGCCTGGCTGGAGCCTCTGTCTCTATCTCTGGAAGGTGGTAAGTGGGTGGGGACTTTGCATTGGAACCACTGTAACTTTTCTAACGTCTGCCTTCAAATCTTCCAAAGCTCAAACTGGTTTGCAGCAGAGCAATGGGAGTAAAGAGCTGCCACCACCTCTTTCCTGAGCTTTAACTACTTGTACTCCTTCAGAGGGATTTGAGACTATAAATAGTTTTTTACACATATTGTTCTTGTTTTACAGTTTTTGCCAATTCTGTGAGATATGCTTCCCTTTCTCCCCGAGCTGAACAGAAAACTGAAGCAAATAAAGCAGCCTGTCCCATCTTCCCCTCTGGCTAGAGTTCCTCTTCTGGACTTTGGGATGTAGCATCCTTTGCCAAATGCAGTGGGTGATGAAAGCTACATGTTAAATGAAGGAAACCTCTGCATTTTTGCTTGCTTACAAAACTGTTGCATCATGGTTAAGTGGAACTCATGAGAAGCCTGACTGCCACAAGTGTGATGAGTGCCTGGGTGGGAGCTTGAGGTGGTTTTGGAAATCCCCCAGTACCACCAGTAAATGTGCACTGAAACCAGCTGCCACTGCTGCACATCACCTTTTCTGCGAAGCAAATGAGAGGGCACATCTGCTTTCTCTGTGTTTATTGCATTACACTGAACCAAACCAGCATGTAGTGATTTGCAGTTATTAGCTGATTATTTCCAAGTCTAAGGAATACCAGGAAAAGCAATTAAATGGTTCAGGACCCAGTTAACACTGAAGGAAGGCTCAGGCTGTGTGAGTGGACAGAACGAGTCCCTTGCCAGGCTGAGCTACCCACACAGCAAGGCAGCAGTCTCCCTCAGCTGGGTGCATTCTGAGTGCACAAGAGCCAGTGAGCTCTACTCTTGCTTCATGGGGGAACTCAACCCAAGTAATTACCTGGGAGTAACACAGTGAAATCCACACCCTGGAGATGTTCATCCCTGCCCAGAGGGGTCCAGTGGTGACCACACTCAGTGTTGTTATCCCTTGTGCTGAAAGCTGCTCTGAGAAACCAAGGTTGGGTGAATCTCCTGGCTCATGCAAGATGGGACTTTCCTCATGTCTCTCCCAGATGCTGGTCATTCCCATACACCACTTCCCCCTTGTTCAAGTTCAAACACAAAACAAAACTCAGGCCTCTTAAATAATGACCTCTACAAAGATTGTGGAGATGCTCCAAGATGTCCTGTCATTCATGAGGATAGAGAGGCGGTAGGTGAGCCAAAGAGCTGCTGGTGCTGCTGGCAGGAGCAAGGGAGCAAGTCTTTCTTTTAGGAATAGAAAGCTTAAAGTCACCATCTTAAAATGCAGTCTTCAAGGACAGTGGCCAGAGGAACCCACCTGAAACAAACTGCAAAGCAAATCAGGATTTGTTGCTTGACTTTGATGTATCTGCAGGTTTTGTTTAGCTGTAGAAACTCAGTTTGCTAAGGAAATTATTGACATTGATATTCTATATTGTATAAGCCTTTTTTCTTGCTTTTTTAAATTTTAATTTTTCCAGCTGTGGCTGGGGGCCCAAAAGCAGCAAATCAGTGCTGGCAAGTTGTTTGAAGAGCCTGGAGGGTGCACAGCCTCACCAACCCTCCTCTTTGTAGATATTGTTCAGGTGGGTACAGATTTCATTGGTCACCTTCTCAAAGGAAGCTTTGCAGTCTCCGCCAAATTTCTCCTCCATCAGTTGTAAGATAATGTCACAGATAATCTAAACAAGGAGAAGGGAAGAAACAACCAGGGTGAACTTTTCTCCCTAAGAACTTACATATCTTTAGCTGGGATTCTTGGAGGGCAGAAAGGGGTACAAGAACAATTCAGAGCACATGACCTGCAGATCTTGTAATAGGGCATGGAAAATAAGCTGCATTATAGAATTCACAAAAAAACTGCTGCTGGTGTTTTTAACTACCCCAGTTAATGTTGACTGCACCTATCACTTAAGGATGGCTCTATAGGACTGAGCTGTGCTTCATCCATCCACTGCAATCCTTCTCCAGGCAGGGGACTGTCCCAAATATTTAGAGGCCATGATGAGCCCTTTGTTGGACACCTATGGAATATATACATGGCTTGGGGGCTAAGTTTTTCCCCGACCTTTCCTGCTCATTAGCTATCCAGCCCACTGTAGCAGAGTTCTTGCAGTGAGGTAGGTGGTATATTTTGAAATGCCAACTCCTTTCCTCTACAACATTTATTGTTTTGTGTGCATTTTTACCCTGAAAAAGTATTTTAAGCTAGAAATCATCAGTTATTTTCCCACTCATTGAAAATTAGGCCCACTGCTTTTGAAATCACCTTCATTTGGAAATAATCTTTGCCAGAAGGTGCCTCTTTTTGCTGTGTAAGGCAGACAAAATAGTTATAAATGCACTCTGCTAGTGACCTTAGGTGGATCTGGGCAAGTAATTTGATCCTGTATTTATTATTTGAGTTTGTTTAATTATGACAATGCTGTTGTCATTGTTGCTCAATAACAGCTGGTTTAGTTGTCCTGGAAAAGCTCAGCTCCTGTTACAAGATAAAAAATACATCAGGGACTGAAGCACAGTGTTAGAAGTGCTTTTCTGTATCTTGTTATTAAATGGCAGGTGTGGGAATCATATTGCTCTGAGAAAACCCTCTACAACTCACGGGCAGCTGTGCAGCTCCCACCACATCACCTGCCTGCACCACCTCTGCTGTCCAGCCATCTTCCCCACCAATGCCAGATCTCTCACTCCTGCCATCTTCCACCACCAACCTCCTCACCTTCCACCACCTCCATTCTCTGAGGCATATATATGTATTCCTACATAAAAAGCCTGTGTTCCTCAGTTCTACCCCTCAAAGGGGAAAGCATGCCCTCCTCACAATTACACCCTTTGGGAAGAGGGCTGCTCACTCACCCTAAAGTTTTTGGGGTCAATCTTCAGCTGGGTGGCATGTTTCTTGCCAAGTGGGGTCACTATCCCAAGAAAAGCCTCAGAGTTGTCCAGGTGTTGCACCATGTCGTTGATGGCACTGAAAACCTTCTTGCCATGGCCCCTGACTTGATCTGACTGTTTCATCTCTTCAGCAGAGTCCATGCCTTTGAAATGTGTGAAGTAGGACTTGGTGTCTGGATGCTCAGTAAACATCCTGTTGAGGAATGAGAGATATCCTGACTTCTGAACCAAGGTATTAATGCAGATATAGCCACACATTCCAGGCCTTGCCTTCCACATTTATGTCTCTTTTCCCCTTCTCTTTATTAGAACAGACACTTCTGCATTCCTTGTTTCTCCTTTGCCTTTTGCACCTGTGCATAACCCCCAGGCACATAGCAGCCAGTCCTCTCTTCCTTGCCTCTCCAGGGCATTTCCTTTGCTCATTCCACCTTAAAACCTATAATGAACTTATTGCACTCCTTCTAAAGATAATATCTTCTTTGTGTTACTTTCATAAAGAAGGGGCATCACGTTCACATGGGGTGACTGTGACAGTTTAATATTCCCAAAGATGTTCTGGACAACAGATATGACCACTGTGATACTGGTGGGTGTTTTCATAGAGAAACCCTACTATTGGTTTTGTTAATTAATCCCTTCCTAGAGTCCACTGCAAAACATTCTTACTGCCTGTGATAGATTTTTGTTTGAGTATGGGGTACTGCTCATTCCATTTATTCAAAAGTAACACAATTCAGTGTGTTTGAAATTACCTTTGATCAATTACAGTCATCTTGGTCAAACTCTTTTTAAAAAAGCAGTTTACTCCTTTGGGTAAACTGGTTATCCACCTGAAATATCCATAGCAAATTCCACATTGCATTTCACAAAAAAGAGTCACAAAATGGTTGGGCTTGAAGGAACCTCTGGAGGACATCTGGGTCAATACCACTGGTCAAACCAGTTGCCCAGGACCATGGTCAGATGGCTTTGAGTATCTCCATGTATGGAGATGCAACAACTTCTTTGGGCAATTTGTGCCAGTGCTCAGTTGCACTCAGAATTAAAAAAGAAAAAAAAAGTTTCCTGATGTTGAAGGGAACATCCTGTGTTTCAATTTGGGCCCATTGACTCTGGTCCTGTCTCATGGCTCCACTGAGAAGAGCCTGGCTCTGCCTTCGTTGCACTTTCCCTTCAGGGTTTTATGTTGACAAGATTCCCCTGAGTTCTCTCTTCTCCAGGCTGAGCAGTCATAGCTTTCTCTGCCTTTCTTTATTGGAGAGATACTACTGTCCCCTTATCATCTTCCTCACCCTTTGTTGGACTCTTTCCATTATGGCCACGTCTCTCTTGTCCTGGGAAGCCCTGACGTTCTCTATAGGCAGGCCTGGGGCTGTAGGACACTAAAGCAAAACCTTCTAGGGTAAATTAGCCCAGGGAGGCAAGCTACTGGATGCTACTAACATTTTATGGCTGCATTTCTGACCCTAACTTGCTCAGATTGTGCCACCTGTGGAAGGAAAGAGCAGCATGTAAGGCTTTGTGAGGGGAATCCAGGCACAAGGTGTGATATACAAGGAAGCTGGAAGGAGGGATAAATGTCTGATAACTAGAAATAGTATTTGAACTGATCCATGCTTATGGAAGTGATGTAGGTCCCAGATGAGAGTGGACTATGTGAAAGGTCAACAGAAGGGAGGGAGGTAAACAGGACGGAAATTAAGAGAGGAAAGTCCACAGAAAGGACTTTCCATACAGTGGAGCAGAAGGAAAATCAGAAGTGGCTGAAGGAGAATCAGAAGTGAAATATAGAGCTTTTAAAAAGCATTAAAAGAGTTTAGAGGTAAAGAGGAAGAGGGGAATAACGCCCATGTTTTGTTTCCATTCTCTTTCATACCACATTTTCTTTACCTTACATGGGTGAAGATATTGCTCTTGTCTCTTCTTCTTTTCCCATCCCCTTACCCCTTTCTTTTGATTTTTCCTGTGGATTGCTCCTCTTCCCAGCAAGGGCTGCATGAAAAACATCATGACATGCTCCTAGGCAGTAACTCCATCCTTGCTGTTCCACCTTCACCCCTCCAGGGCAGCAGTTGGATGGGCTCTTTCCTTACCTGACCAGCACAGCTGTCCCATTGTCCTCAGCATCCACATATATCTTCTCCCAGGCACCACGAGCACTTTGCACCTCTGCTTCAGAAAGTGACATGGTAGAGGAGATGCTGGCAACAGAGGGTGCAGCAGGAGGGAGAAGAACAGGGAGGTCCTGCAGGGTCCTTCTGCTCCAGTTCTCTCCTCAGGGCTCTCTAAATACTGCCCTGAGGATTTAAGAGATCTTGAAGGGTCTCTTTGTCTCTGTTACCCTCAGTAACATTTCTGCAGGTTTTAGAGCTACCTAATCACTTTTAATCAGGAAAGAAACCAACCACATGAGGAAGAGGACTAGCCCTGTAGTCATAGGTCAGGTGCCAAAGCAAAGGTCTCACTGTCTGAGGAGAGAAGAGAAAAAAGGCAGTTTTCAGTGGGGGAAAAAAAGATAAATTCTCTTCCCCTCTCTCCCCTGCCAAAGCCAGTGCTTGGCTCCTTTTCCTGAAGGTGATCCTTGCCTGAGCACTAATTTTCCTGGTTTTCTCCCAAGAGTGCTGCTGCGCTGAGGGCACTGTGGTGCCCTGCCATCCCCTCTCCCTGGCACTCTTTGGTCTTTCAGTCAAAGATCCTGTTTCTAGTCCAGCAACTCTCCAGTTCTGCCTTCATGCCACGGTCTCTGCTTTCCCCACAGCTCTCTGGTTTTACAGGGGGCTCACCCCACAGCTGCTCCCAGCCTTGGTCCCATGAGGGTGGGAGGCTTCACCAGCCCAAAATGTCAGCGTTGCAGGGATGGTGATGGCAGCGTGGCACAGCATCCGTGGCCATAGTGCCCTGCAAAGCCACTTCCTTTTAGCACTGCAGGTAAAGGTTGTGGCACAGCCAGGCCAGGAGCAGAGCCATTTCACTTTCCTAGCCCTCTTGGCTGGCAGCTGGGATCTCTGTCCTGTCTCTGAGCTCTGACTGCCTGGGAGACAGAGAAAGGGGTGGAAGAAGGGCCAGAGTGGAGCTGCAGACAGCATCTCTGCACTTGTTACAGTCACAGTCACTTGGAACTGGAGGCAAAAAGTTTTCACGGATTATCCATGCAATGCCTGGGCTTAACCTCTGGCAGGAATGTTCTGGTTAACTCCAGGGCACGCACGCAAAATAAGGGCTAAGGGGCTTGAGAAACTGCTGCTGGATGCTGAGGGCAGACAAAACCTCATATTGTTTGGGATGGTTTAGAGGAGGGAAGGAACAGGTGTGAGGGGAAAATATGCAGCATGTCAAGAAAAACCAGCCTGATACCCCAGGGCAGAAGGAAAGTGCTGGATGCAAACTCACAGAGACTGATTGGTCTTGGTGATGGTTATGTCCCACTGCTGCTGAGGGAGGCCTCAAATGACCTCAATGAAATCTGTCCCCTCTTGCCTCCCTCTCCCTTTTTACCACACAGCAAACAAAGAGCAGTCTGGTAGAAAGCTGCAAAGCATCTGTGGGTGCCCCATACCTGGAAGAGTTCCAGACTAGGCTAGAGGGGACTTTGAGCTACTTGGTCTAGTGGAAGGTGTCCCTGCCCATGGCAAGGGGGTTGGAACTGGATGATCTTTAAAGTCCCTTCCAATCCAAAACATTCTGCCCTAGTAGACTTCTCCTCTGCTTTCCCCCATTCTCCTCTGGGACACTGCAGTATGAACATGCTCCTCCCTTGATATATAGTCAGACATCTTGTCATGGGCCAAAAATACCTATTTTGAGTTGAGAAATTTCAATCCAATTGCTTTATTGCCAAGTAACAAAAACAGCCAACCAACACTTAGATGCCTCACTTCCCCCTGTCCTGTTTCCCCACCCCATGCTGCAGGTTACAACCAGACCTTTTGGTGAGGCCATGGGTGGTGCAGGAGCTGGGCTTGGTGTGTGGGAGTCCCTTGCTCTTGCTGCTCCTTGTGTCCTACTCACCTGCTCCAGCATGGGCTCTTCCACTGGTCATCATCCTGTTGGATACTGTACCTGCCCTGAACTTGTCTCTCCCTCTTCAGTGTTCCCTGCCCTTTCTTAGACACATTTCCATGAAGGCACACTTATCTTACTTGGTGGGCCCAGTTCTGGGGCCAGGGTGACAATTTTGTCTGTGACCAAGCAGGTGTCAGCAGCACAGGGCAATCCCTGACCAGACAAAGCAATGACATCTTCCCTCAAGCACATCACCATGCTCTCTCTGTGACATGCTTTTCTGTTCTTCCATCCTCTGGTGTTACTTTTACTGGTTTGTAAAATTATCTTCTATTTTCCCCTTGCATGATTTGCCAAGTCCTTGTAAAATGAACACAATAATCCCTCACAAAGTTTTGACACCTCTAACAGGGCTATATACATTTATGCAACATCTCAGCAATCTCTAGCAATTGAAACAAAAAAGCTTCAGAAACCCATTTATTTTGGCCTGGAAATGGAAAAGCTATGGAAAATGTGCTGTTTAATCATGAAGTCATTGCTGATACCTCCCCACATGTGAGCAAAAGGATGAGTGCTTGGTTTATTTCTTTTTCCTCTCCTGTGGTTTGTTTTGTTTATTACGCCAAAGGTAGTGAATCCTCTCAAGCATAATTTCTATTGCATGAAGAGACATATTTTCTAACAGGGGTGAGGGTTCCTCTGGATGTTATCCCTAGAGAAAGGAATCCTTGTGTGCAAGAGCAAATCAACACATTGAGTCAAGATATGATTTTATCACAAATCTGAAGAACAGGGTGCCAGCCCAGGCCTTTTCCAACTGTTTGGAGAACAAGCACAGTCCTTTTTACAAAAAGGTAACCAAAACCAATTCATATAGAAACAGGAGATTGGTCACTCATGCTTGTGTAACAAAATTGTTGATGTGCATGTGCTGATCTCAGTCCAGTTCATTATCCTACCATTTCCACACACAAATTCCCCTGGGGATGTGTTCTTTAGCATTATAATTATCTAAGGTAACTTGAGGTTGTCTTTACATTCTATCACCTGTTGGTAAGTTATCATTTAATTTTATTTTGTTAAACCTCTGTTGCAGTTTCTGCTTGAATCTGTTTTAACCATTACTTGTCAAGGACATAAGGATTTATAGCATTCTGTTCCTAGGGTCTCTTCATGGTTCCATTGCTCCAGCACCCCACTGTCATGGTTTCAAGGCTAACTTATAGTTACTGAGAACTTTTTGTGAATCTTTCATTTCCTCTGACATCAAGCAAGCAGGGTGAGCCAGATGGCGCTGGGAAATCTGGAGTAGAAATCACAGCCATGGTGTTTGGGCTGTGACAAAGCTGTTCCTCTCTCTGTCCCCAGCAGGGGGAAAAGAGGATGTGCCTCCCACTTTGCTGCCAGGAAGTAGTGTCAGTACTGCAGAGGGGGGTTGCTTTCTCTCAGTTTCCAAGAAATCACGTGCTTTAGGTAGAAAGCAACTGGCAAGACCCAGCCACAGAAATGGGTGGCACCGTCTACTCACCCAGCTATTTAAGATCCAGCAGCCATCACACCTCTGGAGCTCATTGATGTCCTGGTTACAGGCACTGCAAACCTCAGAGTCTTTTCTTATCCTTGAAACTTGGGCATCTGATTCTGTGATTTTTAGCATAAACACCCTATTTGTTGTTCAGCGGGGTTGATCCCCAGCTCAGCAGACACACCTGTTTCGGAGGATGGCTGCCAGGGGCTCAGCAGCTGTAACTCTTCTTTTCCCAACTCCCATGGTGGTGTCAGGCTGAGGGTGGAGCCCCCCACATTGCCAGGTTTCAGGGATGCTTAGCCCAAGACCCTGACACAGTGCTGCTTTCACAGAAAGGACAAACACCTGCATCTGCTCATGCTCAGTGTCTGAGGTTATCAACATAATCAGCTCATCAAAACAAGCAAAACTAGGAGCTGCAGTCACATCTGTTGGTGTCAATGTCTGAATCCCAAAGCCCACCTAGCACATGGTGGGCTTTCCCCACTGCCACTGTCCCAGACCATACTTCTCTTCCCATTCCAGGGTCTTGGTGAGCTCGGGTGGAGCCATGTTGGGCTTTCCACTGGTGAAAATACCAAATGCAAAGAGTAACAAAAAGCAGGATTACTCAGCTTCTTGGGACCTAGCCCCCAGAATAGCCCTTATGACGTGTTCTGAGTGGTACCACCTGACCTGGTAGAAATGCACACAGATGTCTGTTGTGAATATTTTTATTGCACGCATATACATTTTAAATTTAACATTTAAAATTTCAAAATCATTTCACTTTTATATATCATACGGCGTAGCATATATGTAGGTTAGTTCTCTGAGTGCTGCTCTCACAATTAACACCATTCAATACATGGCCAGCAGTGACTCTAACGTGATCATTCAACTAATAAGGATGACAGGGCTGAGTTTTCTTGCACTGTATCCAGCAAAACAAGAATTGGCATTGGTGGAGGCTGGTGTTCAGCAGAGAAACTTTACATCCTCGGTAAAGGGGAAGAAAGCCAACTCCACAAACCCCAGCCTACTGGAATAAGATCCCAATATTACCAGATGGAACATCCCTGGGCTCGTCTGACCCTTGCTGCTGAACCAAAGGCAGCAGCTGTGGTATTTCACCTCAGAGACACCTTTGGCTGGCTGGATGGTGCAGCTAGGCACTGGAATAAGTCCAGGCTTGCAAGGACTCAGTGTTACCTCTGGTGGAAGGGCTTTAGGCGAGGTGAAGAGGAAAAGGAGATGGATTCTGCCGCAGGGTTTAATCCAGAGTTTTATTCCAGGGTCACAGACATCTGAATCTTGTAACAGCTGCAGCAGAATCCCGACCGCATGGTCTCAGTGTCCTTTTAAGCCCGGGGAAAGGGGGAGGGGAAGGGGTAGGTGAGCCACCAACCAGGTGGGAGTGGGGGAATACTCAGGGGACAATGACACCTAGACAGGCCAATGACCCCAGGGCTGAGGGGCATCTTTTGAACTGCACCAACCAGATGACGACCTTGCTGGAAGGTTAAGATTGACTGACAGCACTTAGCAAGGGGGGAAGGGGGAGGCGAAGGGAGAAGGTATTGCCACACCTGGGAAACGGCTGGGATAGCTAAAACAGGAAATGGCATCACACTGCAACACCAGCCCACCCCAAACCATCAGTGTGCTATCAGCATCATTCTGGACCCAAAGCACACACCAACATAGGGTTGCTATGAAGAAAGTTCACTGCACCTCAGCCAGACACAGCACACTCCAGGACTGCATCTGTTTTGTGGACAAATTTAGGCTCATGAAGCCTTCGTAGTGCTCAACTTGTGCACAGGTGCTGCAGGCAGGAGGAAAGAGATCAGCTTTAACAGATATAGAAAATATCATGCTCAAATCAGAGATTCAGAGTACCAGGGCTGCACAGAAGCATCAGGCAGCAGCATGTGCACTATTCATATCTGTAATATTACAACTGACATTTATATCTGCTCAATTGATGAGATTGAACCACCCAATCATTTAATGGAAACAGGACTCCCACAGGTTTTGGACACAAGCCCCTAGACTGGTTCACTCAACTCCTTTGTCTGGGACACTGGAGCTTTAATTACATAGAGTTTATATAAATCATATTCTGAAGAAAACAGAAATCCACTAAATATCACCCCCAGCAGAACTAAACCTGGACTCTGATGTCAGAGAAAGAGAAGATGTAGCTGCAAGAAGACATCAGGCTAAAATAAACAGCTATGGGCTGCTTTATGTGGAAGTTAGACACCAGGCCAGAGGCTTTCCATCAAACACAGGTAGGTCACAGATGACTGTATTGATGGTATGGACTATTGTGTTCAGAGACACAAGCTAAAAGGGCATAAGATAAACCAGCAGGAAAACCTGCTGTCAGATACAAGAGAAAATAAAGTGTTGGACTGAAAGGGTGAGGAATGGAAGGAACCAGAGAATCAGACTAGTAGTTTTACTGCGTAAAAGGAAAGTTGAATGATGAACTTACTGGTCCAATTGTCTCCTCTATGGTAAAAGTCATAGAATTGTCAGAATCATAATGGTTGGAAAAGGCATCTAAGATCTGTTCAATATGATGAGTAATTATAAGATAAAAAATCTATTATAACTGTCTGACTTTTTTGGGAAGTAACATCAGTACATGTGGCTTTAAATTCAGTGAGCCCAAACTGAATCTCAATTTTCAGCCTGCGCTTTAACCCCAGCCATGTGGCTGGTGATGGCACTACACAGGAGCCAAGCAGTTCTACCCCTTCCTCATCCACATACTGAGCATTCTGTTTTTTTGTACAATAGAAAGCAAAGGTTACCCCTGTTTGATCTGGTTCAATTGGAAAGAAATCAAAGTGCGCAGCTTCGTCTATGTTCACTGACTCCCCAATTTCCACCAGTTTATAGAAGAGATCTGTGCAATAAATAAAGTCACCAGCTTTTGAGACCTTCCGTTTACGGGCATCATGGATAGCCTCATCAAATTTCTTACCTACTCTTAAGCCATATGTCCTACAGCTGATTCTTGAGGTAATGATGTGTGGATTAACTCCAAATAAAACAGCCCCTTTTGCAATGGCTGCCTGGGCCTCCATGGGACAAAGGATATGACACTTGCTGCTAAAGGCCTGCCTCACTGCATCTTGCAGGATAATGCTGCACGCAAAGCCTCCCACAAGTAAAATGTACTGGACTTTGTCCATCTCAGGTCTGCAAAGAATTTCCCTCAAAGCAAAAATTATATTGTTGATACTGTAGTCAAACAAGCACTTAATTTTCTCATATGTAATCATGATTGTCCCATCACACCACACAGCTCCTGCTGCATTTTTAAAGAATTGGGAAATGTCCTTCTTGGACTCTGCCACTCTGGTCAGGTTGTAGTAGCAGCGTATGTAGACTGCCTCCCTACTAGCAGAGCATTTCTGTAAGCTGAAGTTGTACATCATATTTTGTAATTCAGTAGGGTACTTCTTCACATATTCATCCCATACACCATCATTGAATATTTCCTTGAGGAAATTGGTGAAGTTTTCATCCACTCTGTTGCCTCCCCATCCACCTCCACTTGCCTTATGTAGCTCCTTTAGGGAATGGTTTTCTTGGATCTCGTGTACTGTGATGTCTATGGTGCCACCTACATGTGCAAACACACACACAGAGACAGAGACTCAAATTAATTGTGCTGTTTGCTTTAAAGCGCACAAGTTTCCACGGAATTCAGTCTTATCTTCTGAATTCCCGATTCACAGATGTGCTTTTCTCCTGCTTTCTTTCCTCATCCTCCCCCTTCTGCTATTGCCTGTGCTTCTCTAGATTTCTTAAATTTCTGCACTTTTGTTTAAAAGCCTGGTCTCACGAGGCTCCTACAGTTATTTCTGATAAGAGCTGAATGCTCCAGCTTGCTCACTGAACAAGCCAATCTCCTGTCTGATCACAAAGCGAGCCTGGCCTCCTCACATAGGTGGTTGACTCTTGAGCAGTGGTGAGAAGACTCTCAGGAACTTGTGGTCCTCTTGATGCCTTTTCGGTATTTGTTCACAAGCACCGGACTGCTCTTGGCAGAAAATTCTCATCACACCAAAAAACCTCAGGAATCTAGAGAAATTACTGCAAAGTGCTTCATCAAATATTCTTAATGATTTACTCTCCAGTGTCTGCTAGCTCTTCTCTTTGGTCACTTGACTGGGCACTAACTACAGTTGCTTCTGGAGAGGAGGCTGTGAGCTCAGGCTACACAGGAGCCAGTGGCTGATGCTGGGACACCATGCTGGCTGATCTGCTGTGAGGGCAGGGCCTCGTGTTTGACTGAAGAGCTCTTCAGTGTGAGACACAACCCTGTTCTTCCCTCCTATTCTTCTGCCTGCTCACAGGATCTCATTGGGTGAGAAATAACATTTAAAACTCTATGACAAGCACAGCAGTGGAGTCCAAGCTCTGAGACCTTCACCTATTGTGAAATAGCCATGCATCACACCCAGCAAAGATGGTACGTGTTGAACAGGGAAAATTTTACCTCCACAGTCAACAACAATATACCGGATCCCAGGGGAGTCTTCAAACTTCTTCTTGTCACTGCTGTCTGCCATAAACCCTTCATGTGGAAGCTGCTTGCACCACAGCGATGCAGCTTCCGGCTCCAAGGCAATGATCAGGTTCCTAGAGAGCATATCAGAGATAATTCCTGCCTAAAATCACAAAAGAGAGGAGTCAGGTCAAGGAAAGGGGGTGAGATTACTGCTGCATGAACACCACCTGCAAGGGAGTCTGTTCTCACCCTAGCAGTTCATGCAAGGGTGGTGGCTCTTGCACTGCTGATCTCTATGGGGCTCACTTCTACTCGGTGGTGGGGAGAGAGGGCAAAGCTGTTGTACTGCCATTTGGGGACATCCTCTCCCTCACCACGCTCAATGTGAAAGATTTCTCAGCCCAATGGGCTGGAATTTGAAATACAGGTTGCTTACATATTGAGGAGCTCCTGTGGTTCAACTGGGCAAAGGAAGCTCCAAAGGTAATTTGAGGAAATGGGGTAACCCCTGCTTTTACCTCTTTTGCTGCCAGTCTCATGAACTGCTTGGCAGCAGCGCTCCATATGGCCGGAACAGTAATGACCCAGGTGAACTCCTCCTGGTCGTAGACAGTTTGGGAAGAGGCCTCCTTGATGGTGTTCAAAGCATGTTCCTTCATGAAGCGCAGGCTTTCGGAAAAGACTGTCAAGGCAGGAAGGAACTTTCCATTGGTGGCTTTCAGCTTCATGCCAGCTGTGATATTCTACCAAAAAAAAGGCCCAGGGTCATATGGTGCAGGGTCGGTATGGGACCTGTCCCCTTCACACCAACACTGCACTACCTAAGGCACCCAGACACCCCTGTCTCCAAACCAAACTCCCAGCACTGGCTTCACTACTGTGGCTGAGTCCAAGTGGCACAGGTCAGCTACCAAACTGCTCACCCACCACTCCTGTGATTCAGAAGGCAAAATGTCAATGTGGTTGATAATTCAGCCGTTTCTCCTAGGCCAAATTTTGTAAAGACGCTGTGGATCCTATATCCTATATCCAGGATATCTATAGGATATCCTGAAGAGCCAGCAGGGAGTAATTCTGTAATGAAATTTTTCTTCACCATTTGCTCCTCAGATGCAGAGAAATAGTTCTGAACTAAAACCTCCCTCCAGCCCCTGCTGAAAGTGAATGAGAACCAACCTTGTGACAGACCACATCATTCCCAGCTGTCCTGGGGAGGAAAATCTTCAAAGAGGCCTCCCATCCACCAAAGAGAGGACCTGAGGCTTTTGCTGGGACTGGCCTTGTGCTCTGGCTTATTCTATGCTTGAGAGGCCCTGTGGGACCCAGGAGCCCTAGGGTAGTCTGGTGTTTGGCTGAACAAGCACACACAGATAAAGCTGTGAGCTATTCTAAACCAACACAGAGCCTTCAGAGAGAAATTTGATAAAGCCACTGCAGGCTTCAAGGACAGCTGGACATCCTTACATTAGCTTCAGCATAACATTTCAAGGGAGGGAGAGACAAGCCAGGGGGAGCTGTATAACTTGGGATGAGATTTTAGGCAATCCCAAAACTGCCAATCTCCTTTGAATTACCGGAAATTTCACTTGATCCATGTTTCTTGTTGAGGACTAAGGTAGGGAGTCCCCAGAGGGAGACCAGTTTCTCTGTCAAGCTTGGGAACAAGGCAGCTTTTTATTAGGAACAGGTATTTGCCTTCACCCATGTATGCAGTCACGTTTTATTGTCTTTAGACAAAAAACATCATAAAGGAAGGGCCTGGGAAGCTTCTGACAATTAAAAAAAAAACAAACTTCTTCTTTTGTTCATCAAAATACTCTCTGACTTGCATTCATTCTCATCAACCAGACTTTCTCAGTCTACTTCATGGATTCTCTAACCCCCACCCCTCAAACAAATGAATAGCCCCAACCCCCATTAGTAGTAGCTCTTCCACCTACCGTGTTGTACAGCTGCATCTTGAAGTTCTGGAAGAAGTACCAGCTGTCAGCTTGGCTGGAGGGCAGGCTCTTGTACTTCATCACAGCATCATAACCAAAATATTTGAACTCCTGCTTCTGGTTGAACAAGATGCTCGTAGGTGTCTTTGGGGTCTTTAAGCCATGCTCTGCTCCCCAGTAAACCTGGCGGATTTGGTCAGTACCCGAAGCAAGAGAAAAGCAGTACCCGCTGTAGGATGTGCCAAAATCTATAGCAACAACAAACACTGACTGGCTGGCCATGGCCGCTGCAGCGCAGAGGTGTGCAGCTCTGGGAGCACAGAGGCATGAACAGGGACTGGACTGAAATGAAACTGAAAGGTCTGATATTGCAGAGAGAAGGGCAATCTCCCCTGATTTTATTGGCTGGACAGATGTGACTCTAGACATCCTGTAAATTGTACGCTTTCCTGTAAACCAGGAAGAAAAGAAAAAAAAAAAAGCAAGGCTTTTTATAGTGGCAAAGTGCCTTTTTAGGGAACTGTCTTATCAGGAGCTTTCTGCACTCCCAGCAGCATCAACAGTCCTCAGTGCTGCCCACACATTTCAACAAACACGTTTTGCTTCTGCATGAACAGATGAAAGGTTTCTGGCTCCAGCAAAAGAAAAATGTGTTCTAAATCCAATTGTTTTGGTTACAGAACAGCAGAAGTGCCGGATACAGCTGATATTTCTGACTCCAGCAAAGAAGATGTGTGGTGTACACCCAGTGATTCTGGCTCCAGCAGAGAAGTGTGGTGTACATCCAACGTTTCTGGCTCCAGAGGAACAGAATCATGGCATCCACACAAAGTTTCTGGCAACAGAGGAAGAGAGGTATTGGAAAGACAGTGTGAGGATACTGATCCCAGAAAGACAACTGCAGAAGGCAGCAGGTAGGTTACACAAGGAGATATCTCTGGATTATCTTATTTAATCTTCCTAGGTCTGAGTATTTCTACAAAGTTTCTTGGAGGGTTGCATGAGGGTTGCTGAATTGCAAACATTTTCTGACTGTGAAATATTCAGTAAGAGCTCTGTTTTCTACTTTCTAACTTTTCTAGCCATCACAGAGATCGTTACTGTCCCCAAATTCTGCTCAAGTTCAACTCGAAAGTGGGAGGCAGATCTTAAATTGGTGCAAGAGAAACAGAAACTAGAAATATCAGTATAAAGAGTGTGACAAAATCTGGGAGTTCATGGCTCTGACTCTGAGCTCATCAATTTTGCAGGGAAAGGTGGACTAAAATGTAAATTTTTTATTGGATTGTTTAGCTTAAAGAAAAAGCTTGTGTCTTCAGTGAAAGACTGAAAGCGAAGTGATTTAACTGGAAAGGAATAAATCCAAGTAAACAAAACCAAAATGTGCTTCAGTGGGAAGGAGTAATGCTGAGAGGGGCAGCAGGTTTTTTGGCATAAACCAAAGGTAAAGCCTCATGCTAAGGCTTGCTTTGGCATCTGGTTGTGGGGATGAGCTTGCTCTCTGTTCTGCCTGGATCCAGGCTGCAGGACCACCTTAATCTGGGACTATTTCTCTAATAATAGTTGATATTTGGGATCCTCCTGAGGAAACAGGACACAGCAGTTGTATAAATAAAAAAAAAATACCTTGAGAACACAGAGCTTTGTACTCCTCGGTTAAAAAAAAACATACATTTCAAAGTTGGTTTTAGCAGAACAATCACCTGCATTTGCTGTTCGTCCACTCTCTGCAGGTCTGGGTTGAGTTTGTTTTTCAGGAGCTGTCCTTGTATCTTGCCCACTTTATCCAGACCTAACGATTAGTCAAACCCTCTTGGTTTTGGCATACCTTGGTGTGGGAAACAGTTAAAGTAAGATTTCTAGAAAGCCTTAAAAGCAAGCCTTAGAAACAGGAAGAACAGAAAACTTAGAGCTAGCTGCAGCTGCAAAGTCTGAAAGTAGAAAAAGTTACAGTAGTTTAGTCTTGGCTAAGACAGACAGCCTGTGGAGTCCTCTGAGCTGTATCAGGCATTATCTGGGAGAGTGCTGACTCACTTGTGCCACATCTGCACCCGTGTGCCCTTTGTCCTGTCTCTGATCCTTTTGCTGGCATGGATGTAGCCATGAAGGCTCTGCTCACAGGACTGGCAATTATAAAGTACTTTTTTTGAGGATGTGTTCTTACCCCACTTCATTATAAGAATTCCCTTTTCTTTTTTTCCTCAGACATATATCTGACACCTCACAGCAGCCATCAGCCTATGGAGACCAGGCTTCTAACATGAAGATGTTTGAAATGATCAAAGAGATGGACAAGAACATAAAGTAAATATTTGAAATCATGAAAAAGTTGAAGAATAACATAATGTGAGAGTCCAGTGACCAAAAATGACACTGTTTAGTGTGGCCTCTGACAATGAACTGTAGCTGGTGCACTCTAGGGCGGGTGGGACAGAAAATGAGCCAGACACAGGGAGGGCTCTGCAAAACAAATTTTGCCCAGGCTATACTGGGAACCCAGAGCCAATTTACAGAAGCTGTTGGATTTGCACCATGTAATGTGCAAATCTTACACTTTGGGTATTTCATTTGAACTGTTGGTATTGACTCACAGAGTCACATACCATGCACCTGGCAAAGAACAGCCTTGACAAGTTTTGGCCTCTAAATTTCTTTTCCCTATGGGCTAATCAGAAATTGGAGGGGAGAAGTTTAGTTGTGCATTTTTTAAGACTTTATTGCATACTTACCCACTAATTGCAATGTGGTTTATTGTTTCTTTCATTCCCTTATGGATGGATGGACAATGAGAACAGAAATTTGTCTGACACTGTTGATACTCTACGTCACCTTCTGAATAGTCACAATAAATATTGTGATTCTTTACATTAATAATCAGTGTAAGAGGGGAAAATCAGTATGATCCTCACAACCACACCTCTATTTCTTCTGATGTAAACAGCTTCCCACTTGATTTGAGCATAAATTCTGGGTGGGAGCTATTAGGGGAGGTGTTCAGCTCCCCTGGAGTTTTCCTGGATGCTCTTGCACTTTCCCACCTCAGAGCTTTTTTCCTTGAACTCAGATTATTCAACAGGGGCATGTCCACTGTTGTGCCAGCGTCCAAGTACATATAAAGAGATTTCCCAAATCTGTTTCAGAGCACTTCCTAAAAAGGTAATTCAATTACTGCATGAGGAGAATGAAGAAATTGAGATGCTGAAAGAGAAGAACGAAAAGCTAGAGGGAAGGTAAGGCATTTATTCATATTTCAGACATAGTGTGTGTTTCTACACTGAAAAGCCACATGCTTCTTGCTTCCTCCAGTCCTTGGGGACTCTATTTCTGACCAGACATCCCAGACACCTTCTGTCCAGACTTTCAACCTGCCAGCATCTCTTTGTAACTGACTCTGGGAGACGGCTTGGGTTGTTCTGCAAAGGGAAGACATTCTGCAAAGGGAAGAAGACAGTTGGGGTAACCAGTTAAATAAAGAGTAAAAGAAACCAGTCTACAATGACATAGTCAAGATGCCACTCTGATCAGGTCCTACAATGATCACGCAAAACTGAGCTGAGAAAGCACTGTTTTCCACAAAAAAGCTGCTTGCCCACTATATAATACAAATGAGAAGTGCATTGTAGAAAACATTAAACAGTTTCATAAGTACAATATTTACATTTGCTCATTATTTCATCATGACTTAGATATGTTTTTTAATATCCTCCTTGACCTAGAATCCAAAAGCTGTTGGCTAAAGTGATGGCCATGCACCAGCACTCTGAGGACATCAATGACCCCTCGCGTTTGTCTGCTGTGCTGGAGAGATACGAGATGCTCCGGCTGCAGGAATGGGAGAAAGTCAGGTGCTCCATGCCCCACCGCTGGACCTATGAAGAAGGCAGTGAGGCCATCAGGGTTTGTTCAAGTCCATTTTCTCCATCTGATCCTTATCACATCAATTATGGTGCAGCCATATAGCAGCCCTTGAGTATTTGTATTTCTGTACCAGACAGGGTTGGGGCCTAAGTTTGGGTCTCTGATTTTCCAGCCCAGCAGGGCCTATGGAATGCTGTAGACATCAAAGTGACAATGACCTTCTTCCTCCTGCCTTTCAGAAGGGCACACTCAAATACTAGTCCCATCTCTCACAGGTGTTAAGCACAAGTGGGAAAACAATCAACTTTCCTTATGTTAGTGCTTGAACTGATAGCTGGGAGACCTCATTTTGATGTCTGACTCACTGCTGTGATGCTGGAGAGATCTAAAGGAAAACACCGAAGTGGTATTACCTTAAAGGACAAGACTGAGAGGAGGCCATTATTAGCATTGACTGTGATGATAAGGCCCCACAGATGCTGAAGAATGGGTTCCAACATGCAAGCAGCTGGATGAAACAGTTTGTTGTTGTTATTGAAGACATGTTTCAATCAATTAGCAGCCCTACAATTTAATGCAGATGTTTTCTCAGCTTTGCACACTACACCTGCGGTTTCAATGTGATTGATGCTGCAATCAGTTGTTGTTTCTGCACTGCAGAAGGTGTTTGATGCCTGTGAAAAAGATATACAACAGAGAAGAGAGGACATACTTAAAGTTCTTTACATTCCACCTTCGAATAAGGTAAAAATACTTTTGACCAAGGTATTTTATGTTTCTGTAAAAGGCCTGTAAAAGCACCTTATATGGCCTGTAAAAGGGCCATTGGCACCTGCCATTTCATTTAGAACTTTGTATCTGCTAAAGACACTGCTCAAAATATGTCAGCAGTGACACTGGGGATAACCTCTGAGCTGAGAGGTCTGGGGCCAAGCTCTAGCAATCCTAGGTATGAGAGCAGCACTGGATAAAAAACAGGTCTTTCTCTCTAAGAGTTTAGCTATTCCATGGAGAAGCAGGGAGCTGGACTTGAGGATCCTTGTGGGTGCCTTCCAAAATTAAATTATTCTGTGTCCCATGACACACAGCCATACACTGCATATCTGAATTGGCCAGCTGGATTAAACACATATATGGGTGAAGAAAGCATTTTCCAGCCCTGTGCTGCTTTTATGAGACCTTTCTCCAAAGCCTGAAATGAGTGACTTCCCCATTACTGATTGATCCAATATGAGAAACAAAAATTTCCAGTGTTTGCCTTACCGCATGGTAACAGCCTGCTTTGTGCTATGATTGTTCTGTAGGTGATGATGCAAGATGTAATGAAGCTGCTCAGGCAACACTATCACCAAAACTCGATGGTTTATGACCACATTATTCAAGTGAGTAAAGATACAGCCCAGGAACCGGGCAATGGTTCAATTGTCTGTGCAGCTTGTTATTTAAAACATGAGAGGTCTCCCTTCTGCATGAGGTTGTTTTCCACTTGAGGCCAGGTCCTTCCAGTGCATGTACTCCCAAAATATTCTCAAGTACATGTAACTTTGTAAGAGAAGTACAGCAGGACAGGCAGGGTCATACCCCTACCAACAAAGGCACAGCCCTACTGGACCCAAGCAAGGAGCAAGGAGCAAAGGGCCAGTGGTGGTGATCAGGGTCAGCCACAAACCAGTGACCACTGGGCAAGCTCAGCCAGGTCAAGACCAAGCTGTGAAGTTGGTCTCTGGGTCAGGACCAGCCAGACTGGGCAGAGGCATCCCAAACCACAGCTCAGTCAAGCACCCAGCCACCACAGCTCAGTCAAGCACCCAGCCACCACTCAGCTCCTGGGTCAACTGCTGGCCAGTCTGTGGGTGAAGATGAGGCTTCTCATAACTCCTTCTCACACCACCCTTTCTGCCAGTTTGGCTGTTATTGCAGCAGTTGAATACAAGGTCATATGGTCGTGCTAAATCTGAGCTGACCTTGAACACAAGCAGCCAAACCCCTGGGAAGGCCGAGGAAAGTGTGCAGAGGTTGTGGATGTGCACAGAGCCCTGACACCTGCTATCCACATGGACAAGTCTCTAGTGGGCTTTTTTTGGTGGAAGATATGACATATATATCACAGATATATGAAACTTCCAAAGAGGAGCTTCCTCCTTTTGCAGCTTGCTGGGGTTTTCCAAGAGCTTGGTCTTACCAAACTCCTTGCAGATCTCTCTATGAGGAAATAGAGACAGGGGCTGGACACTGGCACAATCCAGAAGTCAGGACTTGGTAAATAGAAGAACTTTTAAAGTTGCCCTGGGACTCCTCCATATCCCACTCAAACAGCACCAGCAGCTTTGACCAGTGAAGTTCTTGAGTGCTTAGTTCCTGTGGAGCAGCTGCACAGAATGAGGGCGGGGAGGAAATGTAACAATACATCAGCATAATATTACAAAGCTTTGAAAACTGTTCTTATTTGATTTTCAGGAAGCTGCCATTCACATAAGAACTGAAAATCAAACACAGTTCCTGCTGCAGTGCTGCCAAATTTATTGTTTGCTGCTTCTTCAGGATCCACCAGTTAAAGCTGAGTGGAGGATAAAGAGGAGGCATCTAGAGCATGTGGACAAGAAAGATGTAGTGCACTGGGAAAATGAATCACTTCTGTGGCCCATAATGAAACATGGGGAAGAAATTATTGTGAAAGGTGTAGTCTGGGACCAAAGGAAAATGACTTGAGAGTCAGGCTAGTTACCTACTTAGCCATAAGAAGATGAAACAGCTGCTATGTAGTACTCTGCTTTTCTTTCCTCCATGAATTGCCTACTTTTCAGAGCTAGTACGTTAGACATCCCCCACTTGGGACACCTAGGGTAAATCATCATTAACAAACCTGTATTAAAAACTGAAGCTATTCCAATTGTCTCCTCACAAAGGCCACCTGTCTGTTAGCGTTCCCCTGCTTCCTCACATCTTTACAATTTACCTCTCCCAAAGTCCTTCAGCTACACATGTGCCACAGCTCTGGACAGAAGAAATCCAGAAGTTGTATTCCGTGGCATAATAGAGATGCAATGAGGCAAATGCATGTTTATGTGATTTGGTGGGACACAGTATTCTGTGAGCAACTTGAGAATTACCAAATAAAAAAGACTTGAGATTCTGCTGTGTGCCTGCTGTTAGAATGCATGGAATAGAAGCCTGAGTCCCTCAGAGAGAGAAAGGAATATAGGAATTGAATTGGAACCTTTAGAGAAACTAAAATATATTAAACCAGACAGACATGAAGTAGGAGTGTAAGTTTTAATTTCAAGTAAGGAGAAATATATCTTAAATGCCTTAAGAAACTGTATTAGCTAGTAAAAAACCCTAAAGCCTAGTTTAAAGTTCAGTAGTGCTACCTTTCACAAAACTAACTTAGCACCAGACATAACAAAACCATAGCAGAACATTGCTTACATTATTAAAGAGAACAGATAGAACTGTTTGTGTGAACAGATAGAACTGTATGTGTAGATTTTGTGTAAAAACTAACACTACTTTCACACATTAGAATTAAGCTTGGATAGGTGTAGAAAGAATGTTTTAGAATCGTGTTTTTAGCTGATTAGATTATTTATGAATAAATTTCCCCTATATTGGGATAAAAAAAGGTGCTAATTGCTTCTACTAACTACTACTTCTTCTACTGCTTCTACTCAAAACATCAAGACTCCATACCAGAAAGCTTTTAGCACAAACTTTAATACTGTAAACTCTTCACCTTCAGAACTGATGTATTCATACAATAAACAACTTTACAACAACCAACAACTACTCCTATCTCTTTGAAGACCCAATACCCAGTCAAGACTGAACACCTGCCAAGTCCTTTTCTCCAGTTTTTCTTTCTAATCCGTCAGTTTCCTTGGCTGCACAAACTCCCTGGGATTTTCTCAATGGGCCCCCAGAAAGAAAGGCAAATTTCTGTGTAGCTCTCTCCAAGCAAATTGCTCTGCTTCTCTCAGGGATTTAGTATTTCCCAAGCATATTGCAGGTCACTGACAACATGAGCTGTGATACAGGTGTGCTCCCTTACTGGAAATATCTATTATGGAATAGAACAGGTGAAGTAAAATTACTTACGTACCGTATTTCCTACAACTTTCACAAAAAGAAAGAACTACCATAGTTGGTTTTTCATGCTTTTTAAAATGTTGCAGACTCAGATGAGCAGTGCAATAATATTTCATTTTTCCAGGCCGTAGAAGGTAAATGAGAGGTAAGTTGTACAGCCAAGTAGAAGTTTCAGCATGACCCTGAGCCAAATGCCATGTGATTATACAGGTATAACACTACACATATGGCAAGCTGCCATGCTCTCTTTGTTACCTGCTTAGAAAATTTTGAGCCTATTTTTTTTGGTAGCTCCCTGAATCTGTCTGGATCCTATGCTGTGCATCAGTTTTATCTCTGAAGCTCATCACTTCTGCATCTCCTCAGGTGTGTCCTCTCCTTTGATTTTTCTCTCCTTAACATCATTTTTGGTAGGCTAAAATACTCATCTTGCAAGGCTTATATTTCAAAGACTGATTTAAAAGTCTTCAGAAGGCTAAAAGGCCTAGGGTTCAATAGTCCTGAAAAAGAGAACAAACTGCTAAAATCAGAGGATTTTTAACCTCTCACTACAAACCAGGTGCTTCCGCCACTGTTGACACATTTCTCTTCACAGAGAAAAGCAAGGCACAATTCTTCCCAAGGACATTCTGGGATTCCCATTCCCTGAACCTCAGAGAAAGGGAAGACAATTCTTATCTCACTTGCTGTGCCTGTGTTTGTGCCACAGTAGAATGCAATATGGAGATTGTTTACCCAGAGTGATGGGGTTTTGTTTCCTTGGCCTATCAGGGCCAAGCGTGTGTGTGTGTCAGTCACAAGATGCTGTGCAGTTGAGTGCTTGGCAGATTCAGTTTAGATGGAATGTAATATAGTATAGAATAATATAGTATAACAAAGTAATTATTTAGCTTTCTGATATCCATGGAGTCCTCCTCATCATTCCTTCCTTCGTTGGGGGTGCCCTGCTTTTCCAGTAATATTTTACAGGAAATTGGTGCAAGATGGTCTCATCTGGTCTGACTTCCATGCTGTGGGGATCCCAGCAGATTCAGGAGACACACATAGGGAATCTGCCTCTGGAAAACAAGGGCAGGCCTGAAAGTTTTCCAGCACACTGGGACAAGGAGCCCTTTGTAGAGACCCCTACACTCAGGGAGATCTCTTTGCTGCTGCTTATCCCACATTTACCCCTCTCCCAGCCACAAGGAGGAAAGCAGGGGCCCAGGCCCTTCCTGGAACAAATATTCGACTTCTCATACACAGCTCAGAGAAGAAACCATGAAGAAAACTGAGCTACAGCTTCTGTCTTACAGGAAGAGCAAAACAGTCAGAAAAAGGAAGAGAGAGGACAATCTTGATGTTCAAACCCTTCCTTTCTTGCAACACCATGACTCATGCCCCCCAGTCAGCCTCCCACAGAGACTTAACATGGGAAGGTGGAAGCCTGCAGAGGGAAGGGAGCTTCACCTTCACCCGTAGGAATGTCTGAGCAGGCCTGGAATTCTTCACCTGGACAAAAGAAGACTTCAGGGATCACAGGTGGAAGAGAGGGTGGGTGGCAGCTACACATACACTCTTCAGCTTCAGTTGCAAGAACTAGGCTGATAGAAGCAAAACAAACAGGAGGATGCAGAAGAAGCAGAGAGTGGAGGTACTGCCTGAAGGAATCGTGGCTGCACAAAGAGCACTAAGGTTGGTGGGGTGTCTGGAAGCCACCTGCACAGGGGTCCTTGCAGGCTCGAAACAGAATACTGGCTAGGTGGCCCTCTAGTCTGGAACCACTGGGGCTGCTCTTGACTTTGCTTAAACAAACATTGCCTGTTGGTTTTGCAACAACAAAGCAAATATCACACATTTCCCACCCACCCCATCACCTCAGTCTGATCAAGTACCTCAACAGCTGCAGAAAGGCAGCACAAAAAGGGCTGTATTTGTAGCACTGCAGTCGTGTGCCACCCTGGAGCTAGATCGAGCACCAGTGCACAACCAAGCAGGGACCTGGCATCACCGCTGGTATGGCTTCAGACTCACAAAGGCCTCCTGAGAGGAAATCAGGGCTGTGGGGGCCTGGGCCTGTGTGGCTGTGAGCAGCTGAATCAGCTGCTATGTCTCCTCTGTGATGGTCCCCGGCCCTCCCTGGCAGCTCCCGCACTGTTGAAGTCCAGGAGCTTCCCCCTGGATCTCACGGAATGTGTTCGGGCCGCCAGTTCCACAGCAACACGATGGGTGCTGCAGCACGCACGGCAAAGCCCCAGGGCTACTGCAGCTCAGGATTCCGTGCTGGGGAAAGGGCAGAACGGGAACAGCGGGGCAGGAGAAGGGGTCGCAAGCGAACCTCGTGCCAGAGCTGCGGGCGGGAGCAAAGCTGCGTTTTGGAGCCGCTGCGGCCGTGATGTGCTGCCAAAGGGCGCCTTGAGGGAGGCCCGGCAGCACCAGGGCCCGCAGCGAGACCCCGAGCCGCCGTCGCGCAGGTCATGTCAGGGCAGGACCCCGGGAGCTCACCGCTGCCCGAGCTGCACAAGGCACCATTTCCCTTTCACTGTTAGCTTGATTTTAAACGGTGTAATTGCTCCCTCAGAAGAACAGAAAAGGAATTGCTTCCTGCAGGCACATGAAGTATTTATTAAGCTGGGTTGGTGGTTTATTGTATTAAGCCTCTTGGAGACCCTTAAGGCACCTCAGTGAACAGAGCGACAAGAGAAAAGCACAGGTTCAGGCACTTCTGCTCTTTAGGCCGGTTGATATTTCCGTTCGCGGCGCGCCCTCGTAAGGCACTGGCGCTGTGCCGCCTCCCAGGCTCCCGGAGCAGCGCGGAGCGCCCCGGTCGCGGCAGTTCTGTCCTTGGCACAAGCGCCACGGAGGTCGGGCAGATCACGGCACCCGGGCATCCCGCGAAGTAAGCGGGGCACCCAGGGGCGACCTGTACCCGCGCAAAAATTCCTCTCACATTGGTAGTGAGGACCCGGGCGTCACCCCGGGTCGTTATTTTCCTTACTCATAAGTTTAAGGCATGACCTAATCCTCGCCGCGCCGCTGGGACACGGCTCCGCACTACCTCCACAGGTCAGGGCGAGCGCCGCCCGAAGCGGCCTCTGGCTGGCATACAGTGGCCTCAACATAGCGTTCGGTTCTTGTCCCCTTTCGCGCCGCGGAACCGCTGCTACGGGCCGAACCGAGCCGCGACGTGCCGCGCCGTATGCAAATGAGAGACACGGCGGCCGCGGGGAGTTGTGGGGCGCCCCGGCGCAGTGGGCGGAGCCCGGGCGGGGCCCGCCGGACTTCTGGGGGCGGGGCGAGGAGCGGAAGTCGTGCGGTGTCACCTCCGGGACTCGCTCGCTGCGTCTCATCGTTGGGGCCGCGACAAGATGGCGGACCTGTCTCTGGACGAGCTCATACGGAAACGCGGTGTGACGGTGAAGGGGAGGTGAGCGTTTGGGACGGCGACGCAGCGCCTCGGGCCGGCGGCCCCCAGCCGCTCTTCGAGGGTCCGTTCGGGTGGCTCCGCTCCGGGGGCTGCGGGCCGCAGCTGTCTCGGCGCGGCCCGGCCCTGCTCCCGCCCTCGCGTTCCCATTGGCTGAGTCGCGGGCCTGCGGGACCGCGCTGCCGTGCGATTGGCGGCGGCGGCCGTCACTCAGGGCCGGGGCGGGGGTCGGGCCCCCCTCTCGGCCCCTGTGCCTGGCGCTGCCCCGGTGGGGCAGGAGCGCTCAGCGGCCCATCTCCTCTCGGTCCTTTCGGGACTCCTGGCGCCGTCCCTTGTCTCGCTGAACCTTCCGACTTGCCTCCTGCTCGTCCCCGCCGATTAACCCAGCGCTGCTCCCTGTAGCGGGGTGGGCGCCCCGAACCCCGCCGGTAGCGGGCCGCAGGTGTTACCCAGGCGGTGCCCGGTGCCCCCGCGCTCCCGGGCGCGGCTCGGGGCATTGTGGGAGAGCCGTGGCAGGGCTGCTGGTGCTCGGGGAGCCGTAACCGACCGGGGCCGCCGGGCGCCCGCGCGGGGGAGGCTGCCGGGCATGGGGCGCAGCGCTGCCCGGCTCTCGGAAGGTGCCGTCCCTCCAGCGTAGTCAGTGGGGCTCCGAGCGACTGCCTGCAGTGGCTGAGAGGACGTGGAGCATGTTGCAGATCGGAGCTGCAAGGTCAGGATGTTTCTTTGCATGGCAGATGTCTCCAGTGTAGGCTGGGCCATTTGCTTCCACAGTTGGCAGTTCTTACCTGGGTTCTCCTTCGGCAGCTTTTCATTTTCCCTTTTGCCGTAGTCTCGTAATGCTTCTGAAGAGCTTGTCCCCCATCTCTGTTAGCTCAGTGTGCTCTTGTTTTGTTGGATTTTTTCCCTTCGTTTTTTTTTTTTTTTTTTTTTAATTCATTAGTCTTCGTTTTTGACTCTGAATGTGTATACACTTACATGTCTAGAGTAATATTCTGAAATATATCTGCCAACATATACTACCAAAACATTCAAACATATTTAAATCCTAGTCTAGACAAAGCCTTGGCTTTGCACTTTCATTCATGTTATCCTGCATATTTGGAAGAGTCTTAGTCTGCTTACTATGTCCCAAGTACCTCCTTTATCCCTTTTCAAATCCCTCCCTAACTCTCATTTCTTCCAGGAATTCTTCCTGCTTTTTTTTTTTTTTTTTTGCTGAGCAATAATCTCTCTGCAGCACTGTAAGAATTGTTGTGCCCCACACTCTTCTTATATGTTGTGTTTAGCTCACTTTATAAATTCCTCAGGTAGCAAACTTGGCTTTGTGAAGTCTGGATAAACTGAATAAAGTTAAGTCATTATATGCATGCTATTCAGTAGTCTAGATGAAATAAAAAAATTCACTAATCAAATGTGCTGGTCCATAACATATTCAAGCCAGAGCTTGGAATCCTGGAAAGTGAGTTTGATGTTTGAGATCTGCTTTTATTTCAGGTGCTGTGGCACAAATAGCTAAGCAGTTAATGCTCTTGTAGGGTAAGCAATTATCTGTGAAAGAGAGTTGCTTATTAGGATAAAGACACCAGAAATGGTGTAATCTTCAGTTTCTTAACCTATTTTGTTGAGTTTTGTTATCAACAGTCTTAACTAATTCTAGTTTAAATGTTGTCACATACATTTCTGGTTTTACTTTGGCCTCTCTCGTGAACCGCTCATCCAGCCCTTTGCAGCGCTCCAGCTGAGTGCTTCCAACATGGCTAAATAAATGTTTCTTAAAATTGCAAGGAAAGTCTTGCTTTGGCTCTGTTGCTTTATGGTATTGTTAGGTTCCTGTGTTCTGAGTTTATTTTCATAGATGGTCTTAATAATCCTCCTGTTTCTTCTAGCTGGTTTGCTTTGCCTGTAGGAGAGAGCAGCCATAGGACTCTTAGGTAATAAAATGGGGCTCCAGTCCCAGCTTTCCAGACATTTAGACACAAGAATGAAAGAGGCAGAAGCAGAGGTTAAGTCTTTCATCTCTGAGCTGGTTGGGGTTTTTTGTAAAGATCTCTCCATTGAAAATACATGGCTTTAAATAATGTGAAGATTGTGGAGTTAGATTGGGAAATACAAATATAAGGGTGCATGAAGAATTGAAATAGCACCATAATTTGGTTTTGTGATACTAACCTTTTGATTATTACAACAAATTCCAAGTATCTACTTTTAGACTTTGTAATACTGGACAACACATTTCTGAAAGCAGGTGAACTTTGTAGCCCTATATTTTGACTTTTAAAAAGTCAACAGCAAGAATATTTTTTCTCTCTCTTTTTTTTAATATGAAGAAACCCAGTGAAAAAGAAAAAACTTTAAAAATACTCATCAGAGGAACTCCATTAAGAAATTAGATAAATTTTTTTGTTCTTTGGGCAGGTTTTGAAAAGGTGTATGAGACCTGTAACAAGAAGGTAGTTCTAGCTTTCACTCTGTGTTGTGCTGCTTTTTAGGAATACTTGTCTACAAGTACAAATGCTGTCGTTTTTGTGGGCTGTTGTCTTTCTGTGCTCAGTATTGTAATAATGATATGCTTAAAAAGTACAGGCCATCAAGTGCAGTAGTTCTTTTATTAGATTAAGGAAGAGGCAGTCATGTTAAAAAGTAATTTGACTAACGACTATTCTTTCTGGAAGCTAATCAACCTTGAAACTGGTGGCTTTGAACTAAGATTGTTACTGGTGCTTGTACATACTAAAATTTGAGTTGCTGTCCTCCCACAGATCTCAGCTTGCTGCCCAGAATTCTTGAATTCATGTGTAGTTGCATGTTTCCTTCATATCAGGATGTATTAGTGAATTATGGAAGATGCTTTAGCAGACCTGTTCACTCCTGAAACTGAAAAGTCTGTTCCTGTTCCTCAAAGGTTGCCCCAAAGTACCTGAGTTGTTGAATTTTGTGTAAATGTAGTATGTACTTAGCACAGCTGAACTCAGCCCCTTTAGTTTGTAAATGTGAGCTGAGGGGTGGATTTTGGAAATAAGTTCCTTAGCTGATTATGTAGGAAAAAAAAAATCCAGCATAAAAGAGCTTAGGAGTTCTACTGTTGTATTTGGATGTCCAACTGGAGTGGATTTTTGTGCAGTAATAATGAACTTTTGTTTGCAGCAACACAAATACTTTTATTGACACTGTATTGACACATAATGCCTGAAACTTTCTTTTTCTTTTTTTTTTTTTTTCTCTTTTTCCCCCCCTCAGACTTAACACAAGGCCAGTGTTTGGAGGTGTAAGATCTCGCATTGGGATCCAGCAAAATCTTCTGAATAGATCATCACCAGCTGTGAGCTTCCAGCAGACTTTTGATGCCCGACAGAAGATAGGACTCACTGATGCCAGGCACAAACTGGGGGTGAAGGATGCCCGAGAAAAGCTGCTTCAAAAGGATGCTCGCTTCAAAATCAAAGGGAAGGTGCAGGATGCTCGGGAGATGTTGAATTCCCGCAAGCAGCAAAGTGTGGCTGCTGAAAAGGTGACCAAAGTGGTGGATGCCAGAGAGAAGATCAGCTTAAAAAGGAGCACTCCAGCTGCTATCAGCCCAGCTATGGGGACAGTAAATCCAGCTGTGAAAATCACCAAAACTATTCAAGTAGGTGAATGAGTCACCTCTGAGCCCCTCAGTTACTCTACAGCAGTGCAGTAGACATGATAATACTTCAGTATGTTCCTATGGTTGCAATAGAGGCGAGGATGATACTGTTCATTCCAGCCCATGGGGTGGGATTCTCATCCTTTTGTGTGTCCTTGCAGCTGCTTGGGACTTTTTGTAGAATCACACCTCTCATTTAAATTTTCATTTTAATTTTGGGCCCAAAAAGACTAAGGCAGAGCTCCTGACAGCATTGAAAGAGATGTCTTGAATGGTTAAGTAGTGTCTTTCCTGCCTGAATGCAAACAAAATGATGCAGATTTTTTGTCATTCTTATACTGCTCCTCTTTGCAAGTCTGATGTGGAGGATTGTCCTGTATAGATAACTGGTTTATCCTAGGGGTGGAACAGCAGTTTAGAATATGCAGCTGTGTTTGTATCTAAGGAAATTTAAAATTCAATGAGCCATTCTACAATTTTTTCTTTTTATACTTGTCTGGTTTCCAGGGGTTTGCCTGATCACATGAAGCATTCCTGCTGAGGCTCAAGATTTATTTCAATTGTATTATAATCAGTTGATCACCCTGACCTGCTGATTTCCTGGGCCAGTTTTCTGATTTCACTTTGCTGTGTGCGTAGCAACTTGATTCTTAGCCAGCTTCTCTGAGAAACTCCTGCTCTTGAGCTGTGTCTGTTAGATAGAATGTGTGGAGCCAGAAGGGAAATTTCCAGACTGTTGGGATTGTTGTTTGAGTGGTTTTGCTCCTTACCTCTACAAGCATGGAACTGAAGTTCTTAGTTTACCTCTTTCATTTTCAGTCTCCCAAAAATCAGCAGTGTGCTCACTCATACCCAGGAATTTGTTGTCACCACTTTGAAAGCCTAGATGATTCTGCTTTCTGTTCAGCTGTGGGTTTAACTGAAAAGAAATGTCAGACATGTTTCTTCTGCAAATGGGCCTAGGAATTTTCCCACTAGTCTGCAGGTTTCCTGCCAGGCTGATGCAAGGAGGAGGAAGGGCTCTTGAGGCAGTAAGAAGGGCTGATGGCAGAGCAGTAGAGCAGTCTGTTCAGCAGTTGTTAATTAGGAGGGTGATCAGTATTCTTGCTGTCCTTCTGAGCCAAATTACTGGCGTTAGCCATGAGGAATTGAACATCTACAAAGTTTCTAGGAGTTAAAGTAGTTTCCAGAGACTTGGTGCAGTAGCTCTTTGTTCTGACCTGGTGTTTTGTGGGTTTTTGTTTGACTTGTTTTGACCAATAGTATTTTCTGTTTGCTACACAACATAGTGCAAGGGAACATATATATTTATACATAGGGTATCATGGTGATTCAGACTGTAGACAGAACCTTGCACATAAGCAATTATCTAAAAGTTTTGAAAAATATTTGTACTGAAATTCCAAATTGCCCCTGACCCTCCTATCTTCCCAAACATGGGAGTGGAATCAAACTAGTGTGCCTTGATTCCAGGCACAGCATACAGCTCTCAATGTGCTGTCCTGAGATCTTGTTTATCATGAAGCAAGGAAAAATCTTTGAAACCAAAAAATTACAGTAGGTCTGCTGATGTTTCTGTAGGATGGGTATCCTTGTTTCTTTGATTAGCACATTGAAACATGAGGTGCTATGGTATAAATTGCAGTCTAGAGAAAATGCAAATCTGAAGATTTTATTACCTGTGTGGACTATTTTGGTGAGAATATATATTCTTTAATGGACAGATTCCAGCTTTTTCAGAAAAACAGAAGAGCATTTTTATGGGTTTTGTGGCATGATTTCAGTTATTGATTAGTACAGCTACATTCCCTACCTCCTTCTGTTGTGATTTCCCTGTTTCTTGGTCTAATGGGCTGCGCACTACCCTGTGCTGCATTTTATTCCACTACAGCTTATTCCAGCTTTAGTGCTAAGGGACAGTGAATACTTCTCCTTTTGCTTGATGGAGATCTGCATGTTTAGTTACCTGTAGCATGAAAGAAGACACAGCTACTTTCTGACTTACCCAGTTCATGGTTTTGTATTGACAGAAATGTAGATCTAGTAGTCCTGACAGGACTGAAGTTAACTTCCCTTCCCAGTAATCTTGGAGTAAACCCTAACTAATTTGAATCCATTTCTTCATGTGGTCTTAGATTTTAATTTAAGTGAAGCTATCTCATATTGAACATATCACAGGAAATACAGGTGTTACCCAGGAGCATATTGTGGTAATGTATTTCAAAGCAGGGAAGGTAAGTTTTATATAAGTGATCTCAGGTTATTCAACTAAAGCTTTGATCTTCTGAACCTGGTGGACTGTAATGCTTAATGCTTTGGTTCTTTATCTCTAACTGTAGCAGAAGGCTCCAGTTCCTGGACACTCTCATCCAGCAGGAATGAGGATCAATGTGGTGAACAACCATACACATAAACAGGTGTGTACCTGCTCTTTACTCTTTGTTACCTTTAACAGGGAAGAAAATCTGTCCATAAACATTGGCAGGTGCAAAGAAAACTCTTAAGTAGGAGAGAAGAACATTGGAAAGTTCTCCATCAGCTTAGCTTTCGTGTCTTGTGTGGTTAAAATAGTTCCATGGTAATTGAGGTTTTCATTTAGTATAATTTATCTTGATCCCTAGTGTACTATCCAAATGAGATACAGGAATGAGACATAGATATTCCCAGTTTTATCTCTATGCCAATGGTGTATTTTTTCCCTAGAGGCTGACCTCTAGCTCTGATATTTTTGTATAAATTTCTTATGACATCACATCAGATCAAGTTGTTGGCTGTTTTGATTCACCATGCTGCCAGCCTCTTCAGAGAGAGGATGTGACTGCACATGGTCAGATGTGCTGCAGTGAGGTGGGAGAGGGTATAACCTTCCTGTGAAAGCTGGGCCACTGCTGCAATCCTGATAGGGAGTGATGTTGCCTAGTATTCTGATGTACTTCCAGAGTTCCCATAGCCATTATCAAGCAGATTTTGAGAAAGACCTTAGAGTATTGTCTTTCTGGGATCAGTTTTAATGGATTTTATCATAGCCCCCAGCCATTCAGCCACCTTACTACCTTGGGTGCTTTCAGAGAGGAATTGGATATTTTTATTACTTATGTTATTGTATGTGTATACACAAAGTATTCCATGAAATACTGGAAAACTGGCATTCACAATATCATGTCAGGTGACTTTTTTGCCATGATTATCATAATTTTAGCTATTTGTGTATGTTACCTTTATGCTGGCCTGCTACCATCACCTATCATAGATGCTGTTGTTGAAGTGTCTTCATTATTGTGATCTTATCACTGTAAACGTGGAATCCATTTCATTTTGTCTCAAGCTCAAGTCCATTGTCCTGCTCCCTAGTGTTTTTCCCAGCTCTTTTATTTTCTGCACAATTCTCCTCGGTTCTCTGGCCATTTTCAGTTTTTGTTTTTTTCCTTCATAGCATTTCTGTCACTGGAACAACTTCCTTGCTTGTAAACCAAAATCTTGCTGACTGTGGACAACCCACTGATTTTGCAAGCTCTCATTGCTAATCCCTCCAGTTTTCTTTAGCTTTTTAGTGAATTAATGGGAAGCTATTTGCAGTTGTGATTTCTTATGTTTTGGGCACTGCTATTTGTGTCTAGACTTTTTCTTAATATTATTTTGAGTCAACGAAAAAAATGCTTGTATAGGAGCTCACCTCAGTATTTTAAGGCAAGGCTGTGAGTGTTAAGCTGAACTGGAAAATGAATTATTCATTCAGTAAATCTCTTAGTGCAGTGTCTTCTAGGGCCAGATGGATATGTCCTGTGATAAGGAAAGCAGGCTATTCAAAAGGAATGTTCTGTTTAGATGTATTCAGCAGGCACTTGTTTAGTTTAAAAAAAAAAAGGAAAACACCAAACAAACAAAAAGAAACCCCACCTCACACCCCCAAACTAATTTAAAAATCACATGCACAGGTGTCATCTGTAAAGGTAGGAGGGTGCTAAAATGTAAGACACTGAGGCTCTATTCCAATAATGTAGCTTCAACAGTCCTAATGAGGTCCAGGAGAAGAGGGATCTGTATGTGATTTCACTATATCTAGGGAAACAGTTTTACTGTGATGTTTTTGGAAAGAAAGTCCAATAGTTTTTATGCTGATGTTTTGACATGGACTTGTGTACCTGAAACTAAAATGCAGTGTAAATGTTCATTAGCTGAAGATGGTTGAAGGCAGGAGAGAACTCCCTATTTTTGAAATGTCTCAATGAAGTCTGCCTGCATGTAAACTATTGCCTTCTTCACTTCAGGGTCTGTATGACACAGAAGATGATGAGGAAAGTGTCTCTCCCCTTCCTAGCAAACAGATGAAAATCACCACCACAAACAGTTTCCTGCACAACTCGGTAAGGGGTCATCTGAGCAGTCTCCACCATGCCATGCTCACATTGCATGGACACTGAGGCTGTGTCTTTACAGGACTTACCTATCAGACAGTTCTTGTAAAGCCTGTAAATGAAGTTTTCTCCTCAAATATTTGCTCTTCAGCCTACCCTTCCTTTGTGCCAATGCTTCTACTGTTATTTTTGGAACAGAGTTCTTTTAGGGTAGCTGGTTTTATGGGCTCTCAGCAGCTAGAATGTGTGCTTTCTGCCCTGCTGGCAGGTTGTTGTATCCTGGCTCTTTCTTGCTGAGGAAGTGCATCAAACTTGTTTTGTTACTGTTTGAGTAAACCAGCAAGGGAGGCTTTCTGCTGCTGGAGACTGGGCATCAAAGCAGGAAATCTCTTGCCCTGCAAAAACCGTAGTAGGCATCTTGTTGGGGAGGACTGTTGCTCTGGAGAAGATGGAATTTCAGTACAGACAAATGTAAGGTCCTGCTTTTGGCATGGAATGGCCCTCTGCTGCTTAAACTGAGAACTGACTGGCTAGAAAGCAGCAGCAGCTCTGTAGGAAGGAGCCTAGGGATCCTACTGTGTGATCTGCTAAGGGTGAGTGAGTAGTGCATCCTTCCAGAAACAAAGGCCAACTTTAGATAATTAATCAAGGAAGATAATTATTCCTGCTTGACATTTTAAGAATGCATCCAGAATTCTGTGCTTATCTTGGGGCTCTGCAGTACAAGAAAGACTTGGCTGGAACCAGTTAACAGGGTGGTCAGAGGGATGCACCATATTATGCATGAGGAGAGTGTGAGACAGCAATGTCTCAAGGCTGCAAGGCTATAGTGAGATCTGCAGTGAGAGTGAGTCCACTCTCACTGCCTGGAAAAGTCAAAACCCAGGTTCTTTTCAGGAGTGACCACGGAGAAGACAAACCAATAAATGTGCTGCAGCAAAAGAAATTCTAGTTGGTGAAATTCTCACAGTATTGATCAGCATCTGGCACAGGGACCAAGAGAGGTTGTGCAGTCATCATTCTTGAATATGCAGTGCTTAGCTGGATAAGGCCCTTGCCAGCCCTAATGTGTGCTTGAAGTTAACCCTGCTTCAGACATGGGAGTTGGGCACAGGTTTGGTCTAAGTTATTCTCTGGTCTTGTAAAATCAAATTCATGTGGTTTTACCATCATGCAGGCACTGTAGTACCGTGATTACCCCAGGAATTCATTTCCTTGTGTGGGTATTCAGAATAGAACTTCTGGCTATTTTTGATTCTCAAATAATCTTATTAAGGTTTTTTGAGGGTTTTTTTTTTTTTTTTTGCAGGAGTAAATTTGTTCTTTCCAGTGTTCACAGCAGCTTCCAAGCACAAGTTTTAGTCTGGCATTAAACTCACATATTTCTGCCTAAGTTCCATCTGTTTGTGTGCCCTACCTTGGTGATTCTGAAGAATTACTGCTTTTTGTTCTGTGGATTCTCAGTCTTACTGTTAATGAGCAATCTTTGTGAACTTTTTATAAAAGTACTTGAAAGTCTGCAGATGAAAGGAGCTTTTCAAATTCAGATCATATTGTTAAAGTTTGTTTATGAAAAGTATGAAAGCAAAAAGTGCTTAAGAGGGAAGTGCTCTTTCTGGATAAGCATACCTTTTAATGTTTATGCCCAGAAACCTACACTGATTTTTTTTCTCTGAGCCTTTTGAAAGTCTAGTGTTGACACTGGGAAGGACATGCAATGCATACTAGTAATACTCTGATGGTGGTGCTTGAAGAAAAGTGATGGCTTTTGTAGGCTGTAGCTCTGAGATACTTTCTTTTTTCTTCCTGTAGACTGGTCTGAGCAGCAATAAATTCTCTCTGTCCAAGACTGTTCCCCTGACTAAAGTGGTCCAGAACGACACATACACAGCTCCACCTGCAACTGCCCCTCCTATGCGGACAAAGGCCTTGGCAAACATGTCCCGGACCTTAGTGACAAAGGAAGTGCCTCCAAAAGAGCCAGCACCTGTTGAGGTGAGCTCAGGGAAGGGCAAAATGCTCTTTATGGAAGTCTCTGAAACATCTGAATCTTGTTCATTGGTCATGTGAGCAGCTCATTTGTGCCTGCCTTTCATCATTAGTTCTGGGATGTCATCAAGGTTATTCTGATAACTGCAGTTCGTGTCCCAAGAATTTGAAACCTGTGTAAACATCCTTTCCCTGCACATGATCCTGGAGGAATCCATATTATAGGGAGGTGGCAGTTATTGTTTGGACACGCCTTGGTGGCTTTCATGTCCTTAGGAGTAGTGTTTTAACACTGTTTGATACATTGTATGTTGCTTGTCCACTCCAGCTAGCAAGGAGAAAAGAGTTATTCCAAATGTACATGTTTTCATCTACACATGAGAACTCCCAGGCAGTTTGTAGACAGCCTGCCTGGAATTGCTTTGCCAAACTGCCTGATATTGGGTACAAGTAACCCACCAGGTGTTCCTAGGTATGCTGAGTTCAGCATGCTCTTGAGAGGCTGGAGCTGTATATTGGGGTTTGCTGGCTGGTGTAGAGTACAACAGAGACAGGCTATTAAAAGTGTGGGCATGACCAGAGTACTGTGTATGCAGATTAAGTTAATGTTATTCTTGAGAATAAGAGTGAAAAGTTACTTCAGAGAAAAACTAGCATGGAAAAGAAGTTCCTTTTTGCTGTCAGGTGAGCTGGGCTTTAGTAAACATTGATATTTCCCATTACTAGCTTTAGCTTTCTCCTTTGTGTGTGTGTACAGACATTCCCAGACATATCCTTAGAGACTTTTTATTGCTTTCTCTGCTGTGCTGTATTTTGTGCCAGATTTCTGTGATGCATTTGTTTGTGTTGGCAGCTGGCGTTCAGTCCTTTGGAAGGCACAAAGATGACCGTAAACAATCTGCATCCTCGAGTCACAGAAGAAGATATTGTTGTGAGTGTTGCTTGCTGCCAGACTGTGCATGAGTGACACTTCCTTTCTGTGTCCTGCCCCTTCTGATAAATCACTTGATCTATGGTGAATGCAGTGAGGAGGGGTGTGATGTGGGTTTGCTGTCCGTGCAAAAACTTTGAGGGTTCCTGATTGTTTGGGGACACTTTTTGTTTACAAAAAGTTTGTTTACACTTTTTTTAAAAAGTGTGTGCTTAAGAACATGGGACAAAATCCCACAGAGTATTTTGAGATACCTGACATCACTTAGAAGAAGAGTTCACACCAAATGATTCTTCTACCCAAACTTATGCCCCTATCCAAATTATCAAGGTCTTCCATTCTCACCGGGCTGAGAATGAATCTGGTCTTTGTGCATGAAAAACATTACCAGGTACTGGCCTTGAACTTCCCTGCTTGTGTGCTCTCTATTACTAGTGCCAAGTACTTATACCATAACAAACACAGTAAGACAAGTGTCCAGATCCTGTCAGGTATTTAATAAGCAGGATGGGTGGTGTGATGAAGCAAGTAAACCCTTCTCATGCAGTGCCTTTGATGTGACCATGGTTGTGACTGACTCTCTGCCCTCAGGAGTTATTCTGTGTGTGTGGCGCCCTGAAGCGAGCCCGGCTGGTGCACCCTGGTGTGGCTGAGGTAGTATTTGTGAAGAAAGAAGATGCTATCACAGCATATAAGAAATACAACAACAGGTGTTTAGATGGTAAGTTTGATGCCAGAGTTGCATGTAGGATAAATAAATCAAGAATGGCTTTTCCACCTGAGTGGAAGGTTTAAAAGTATCTTAGATGTTAATATGCTAGCAAGAGAGAAATACCAGAAAATCAGTTCAAGAGCTAGATGAGACAATTACTGCTGTGTGACTAGCTGAATATATGCACAGTTTATTTAAATGCAATTAAAAACCCCACCCACATTTTCCTAGAAAAAGAAGGTTGAGAGCTGGAGGCAGGGTCCTGATGAGTCTCCTGCTCTAACTTTCAGATGTAATTCCTTATGTTTCTAATTTGGTACCAAGAGCTGGAAGGTTGTTGCAGTTGAGACAGAGACAATTCAAATTCAAAGCAACACTCCATTTTCAGAAGGCTTCAAACTGTTTTTTATTATAACATCCGTGCTTTTAACACATTCTTACAAAACTCATAAGTTTACACTTTACTCATTGGTCACAAGAGACAAAGTGCTTATTGGAATAGGCAGTTGCAGGTTTCTCTTATTTATCCTTCTTTCTCTCTTGGTTTCTATGTCAACGACCTTGGTAGAAAATTCTTTCAGGGGTAAACATGGATCCTCTTATCAGACATCTCTCTGGCTCACTGAAGTCACTGTAAAACCTCTTAGACAGAAAGTCCTTAGGAGGGCATTACCTGCTTACAGAGCTGCTTGCAAAGTACAAGTAAAACTAGTATTTGCAATAGTTTCAGGGTATACTCAGAAATATTTTGAATTGGACTTGTAAAATAGTATCAGATTCTCCATAAACTTTGAATCATGCAATTTTATATTTTAACCATGTCAAACTGAAATTATTGTTGAACTGTTAATTTTTAGCTGGAAGTAGGTGCTTTTTCTTTCTTTAGATGAATGACATGTTATGGATGTCAGATGAGGAGCAGACAGCTAAGAATGGGAGATCCACTTGTGTCCCTGCTAAGGGCTTCATACTACTGTGTAACTCGCTAATTAGTATGATCCTTCATATGGTACTGAGTGTTACAGTGGCCCTCTCTTCTGTTGCTCTGATTCTGCAACAAAAGATTATCAGCTCTTTGTTTCTCATGTTTTCCCAGCATGTTGAACTCTGTTGCTTGCACTGTTGTGTGATGTTTCAAGGATCTTGCCTTACCCCACTTCTGATAGAATGAATTTTGTGTTTTGTTTTTATATAGGTCAACCAATGAAATGCAATCTTCATATGAATGGGAATGTCATCACCTCAGACCAGCCTATATTGCTGTAAGTGTCCTTCAGTGGGGAAAAGGTCCAAACACTTTTGCAGGTTCTATTTTGAGAATTGTTGTCCCTTGGATTTTCTTTCTCTCTCCTTCTGTGGCACAATATGTTGAGTGGAGTGCAATGTAGCTTGACTACATAGTGTTCTCAGCCTTGAGGCTCAAAAATAATCTGAGATGAGGATATTTTCTTGTGAGAAAAGCATATTTAAAACCTTTATCTCTCATATTGGTAAGGGGGAAACACTGATAATAGTAAATGCAGACACAGTGTTAATTTATTTCTCATGAAGAGAGGTTAAATACTGCCTTTTAAATTCTTTTTTTTACTCCTCCAGCCGATTGAGTGATACTCCTTCAGTGAAGAAGGAAGGGGAACCACGCCGGTCAAGTGCAAGCGCCTCCTCAAATCCCCCAGCTGAAGTGGACCCTGAAACTATCTTGAAGGCACTCTTCAAATCCTCAGGGGTCTCTGCCTCTGTGCAGCCCACAGAATTCAAAATTAAACTCTGAGAGGGGGGGAGCAAGCAGTGGACTGGAAAACTCATATAAGCTGGGGGATGAGGAAAGTGCAGGAGTGCAGATGTTGTTTGCATTTGCCTGTCCTGAAATTTTTTGTTTTCTATGATCGCTACCTTACTGTACAATAGTGTTTCCTCTTGTGTGTGTACTTTCTGTTTTCATAGTTGGAGTTTTCTTCCATGATTTTTTTTCCCAAGAGAATAACCTTCCCCTTCTGCCAGTAATGTATTACCAAGCATATACCATGTAACTCCATCCTTTACTCCAAAGCCCCCAGTGGCCATTAAAAGTGCACATAGACTTTGAGGGAAGGAGTGGTGATCTCCTTCTGTTTTCTTCTGACTGACCTTTAACTAAAGGGTGCATCCCCTTGATTGTCCACAGGCAAGGGCACCACGTTTTTTCTGAAGTTGCTGCGCTGGGTACAAAGGCAGGTTGGGCTCCCTCCAGAAAGGACTTGTGTTCATTTGGTGGCATAGCCATTCCTCCTGGCTGTTGGACGCTTTCCTGCTCAGCAGCTGGGACGTTGAGAAGGAGCAGGAGAAGCTGAGCTGCCCTCAGCGTGCCAGCAGAGACATCAGGCAGGAGGGACGTGTGCGCGGGTGCACCGGCCATTGTGCTATGGGCAGGGCTGTTTCAACCCTGGTAGTGCTGGAGGGTTGTTCTGGCATTTGTACAAGGAATATATTTGCTCTGGAGGGTCAGGCTCAGTTGCTCTCCTCTTTCTGGACTGAAAAATTAAGAACCAGTTGTGTTCAGAGCTAGAAGAAACCCAGTTCTTTGACTCCCATCAGATTATATTGCCTCCTCCTGCTGATGCACAGACATGAGTTTCTTCCTTGCCTTCTAACTCAGCCGGTCTGCTATGGAAAGGAAGGACCTGAGACCCTTTTCAGATCCTAACATACACAAAGTCATGTGTCTGAGAACTTTGAGGGGTGCTATTTGGGCATTGTTTGGCTGCTGTGCGGTTATGCTGCTGGCATGCCTGGATTTGGAGGACGATGGCTGCAGTGTGTGGCCTCAGGGAGAGGTTTAGGAGCAGCGGGCAGTCAGCGCTGTGTCAGGAACACCGGAGAGCAGTGGCAAGTCCCGTGCAGGGCGGCGAGGACGTGGCGTGGGCCAGCGAGTGTGTGTGACAGGCCACTAGGTGGCACTTCCAGTTCTTCCCATTGTTTGTACCGCATTGGCGCCTTGCGTGTTGAACCACACGCGTTTGTGTTTGTTCAGACTGTATTGGAAGAGAGGAAAGCTGAGAGCAACTTCCAGAACTGGGTTGGGGTTTGAACTTGATCCTACTAGTTGAGAGACTAACCTAATCCATTCTGTTCAGCTCTGCTGAGTAGCTCCTGTGAGTCCAGATTCTGTTTCTTGGACAACCCCATGTTTCTTTTGCTTTCTTGTTCTGTATGAACTATTTCTTCTATCTAGCTTGTGCAGACCATTCCTTAATCTCACTGTGTCCCTTTTAGCCATGGAAATAATAAGGACTTGGCAGGACTTGTTTTTCTGGAGTACTCTCTTTGATTTGAAGGCCAGCGACACCATGATTGGTGGGGTGCTTCATGTGAACAGCAGATGTTTGTAGGGGAGGGGACCTAAGACAGCTATTGTTCTCCTTTTTTAGATTGCCCACCAAATACATGTGTTTTAATAAAAAAAAAAAAAAGGGGAGGGAGGGGGAGGAAACATTAGGGATTGGAGAAGATAATGTATTACCTGTTTCTGAATAAACGTTTGTTATACAGAGAGTGGATTCTAAGCCTTTTTAGATGCTGTGAAGCAACTAAAGCTAAGTGGTGGTGTTCCAGTATTGAGTCAATTGCTCTTTTTAAGTGAACGTGGAAATTTCAAAATTGATAACGTGATGAAGAGCAAGAGGAGCTTATGGGTAAGAGAGCTGTTACTCATCCACCTTTTAGTCTGGATCATACAAATTAGCAGCTGACTCCTGCTAGTAAATTGAAGCCATTTGTGTCCATGTAATTCCAATTCTCTTTTTACAGAAAAAAAAAAAAAAGTAGCCTTTGTTACTGACAGCCTAGTAATTTAAAAAGTAATTTTATAGCAAAAACAGCTCTGAGATCAAGGTGAAGTGGGATGCTTTCATTACCAGCTAGACAGCTGTGTAAATGGGAAACATGTATTGGGAGTGCATCTCTTGCCTCTTCTGAAAGAATGGGGAGACTCAAGGATTTTTTAGATTAACAGATTCGTGTCTGAAAAGCCAAGTAGCAAGATGCATTTTAACTTACTGTTAAACTCTGCCTTGTGTTTAGGTTATCTGAGGGTTTATGATGGCCTTTACATACTTCCTTGAAGTACTGTCTGCTCTGTTCCAAAGCTCTGTGATCTATGGCACCATATTCTTATTTTTTACAAATCAGTGAATTAAGTGGGTGTCCAAACACAATGTCTTGGTGTACATTGGTGTTCTGGTCTTGGTCAGCTCTTTAGTGCACCATTGCATGGCTGCTTCTGCTGGGCACTGAAACAAGAGTAACTGTTTATTCCCAGTTCTTATCTGGTTATTCCCAGTCCTTTTCAGGTAATTCACCTTGGCTCTCCAGTTTCTCCTGGACATCCTGCAATTGTTATGCTAATCATGATTTTGAACCTACCACCTTCTGTCTACATTTATCATCATGCAACATGGTTATATTTTTGTGTTGTTTTGGGGTTTTTTTCCCTTCTGGGCTGGTAGAAATTATAAACTTGTATTTGAAATAATAATTGCCTGCACTCTGAATTAATGTGCGTTAATTTAGACATTAAATTAAATGGTTGGCCAGGACAGGTGGTAGGTAATTTGTAATAGTGTTTCTTTTGTTTATTTTGGGTTTCTTTTATTTCAAAAATGTGAGGACTTCTGAAGTGATGCCACAATGTGCAAGTTTGGTATATTGTCATAGCTTTTGCGTGTACCTTCCAATAATGATCATTAACTTGATATTTGGTTGGATCAGTTCTCCATGTCGTGTCATATTTTGTCACCTCCTACATTAGCCTTGCTTCAGTATTTTTAAAATGGTTCTGTCTTCCATTACAAGTTCGTCTGCAAAGGTTTTTTGATTTTTTTTTTTTTAATTAACAAGACTCTTTAAAAACAATTGCCTTTGAATGTTTCTACATCTCTTTAAGATTTACTTGCCTCTCTCAGATTACAGACAGTGCGTGAGTTTTACACTCTTTTTACAAAAACATAAAACAACCCCGCGGCTGCGGCGACTCCAGCCGCCGCCATTAGCAGGGCCGCGCCGCGCCCGGGAACTACAGCTCCCGGCGGCCCCCGCGCCGCCGCGCGCAGACAAGATGGCGGCCGCCACGGGGCGTGCGGCGGGAGCTGTGCCGGCGGGATACACGGGTGAGGGGCAGCGGGGGGCACCGGGAGCGGGGCCGGGGGGATACGCGGGTGAGGGGCAGCGCGAGGCCCCGGGAGCGGTGCCGGCGGGATACGCGAGTGAGGAGCAGTGCCGGGCACCGGGATACGGGGGTGAGGGGCAGCGCGGGGCACCGGGAGCGGGGCCGGCGGGGTACTCGGGTGAGGGGCAGCACGGGAACGGGGCGTCTCAGAGCGGTGCGTCCCTCGCAGCTCTGGCGGTGAAGTTCGCGGAGCGGCAGCGCTCGCACCACTGCCTGTTGGTGAAGGAGCACCAGGTGCGGGAAGGGGCCGACACCGCGCACCCGCCTCGCCGCACCCTATTCGTCCTCAACGTGCCCCCGTACTGCGGCCCGGTGAGTGGGGGCGGCTGGGGACCGAGGGCAGGGCTTGGGGGCCCGGGAACCGGCCTGTGCCTCGGGGCTGCTGGGCCCGGGGAGCCGCCCGGAGAGCTGTGCCGGCTGTTCGAGGGAGGCATCGCTCCTGCTTTACTGAACCGCGTGTTTTCTCTTACTCTCCCTTTTAAGGACTCTTTGTCTAGGCTGTTCTCCCGCTGCGGGCATGTGCAGTCTGTGGACATCTGTGACAAGCCAGGGCCAGGAGAGAAAAAAGATAAACTGGCATCGAAATTCTTTGACCACAAAACTCTAAAGGTAAAGCTTGGGCGGGGTAGAGGAATACTGATGGTTCAGTGGGAAAAGATGGCAAGTACTGAATGGTTCTCTTCAGAACACGAGGCACAGGAAACCATATGGGGGGGGCATTGGGTGCATGATTACTTACTTAAGTTTACACTGTCTTTTTTTTGCTATCCTACTGCCCCTTGTGGTTTGATTTTTATTTTAAGTTATTTGTACTGCAGTTCCTTGCTCCATTTCCAATTTCTCTTACATAATCTGACTCACCTGGGTGTTTTTTTTTCTTTTAGGGATTTCAAGTAGCATATGTGGTGTTCAGAAAACCAGCAGCTGTCCAGGCAGCCAAGGCTCTATCACAAGAAGGTCCCTTGCTAATATCAACAGAGAGCCACCCTGTGAAAACTGGCATTAGCAGTATGTCAGCTCTGGCTATCTTTCTGTGGGCTAATGCTGGGCAAGAACTATACTCATTGCTTGTTGAATTCTACCCTGCTTGTCCCATTTTGTTCTAAGCTGGGGGATGTTCAGTGTTTTATGTTCTTTCATTATTCACTGGGTAGCAATCTTTTTGAAGTCTGGTCCAGTGACCCTATGGGAGAGTGGGGACCCTTGGAAGGGTCCTTTTTCCCTGACATTTTTTCATGTCCCTCTTGCATAGATTCAGAGATACTGTCTGCATCTTGTCCTCAAAATGGCGACCAGACTCCTCCAGCAGGCCCCAGATGTCTGTCAAGTTGACAGCACTTCACGTGTAATGGCTTGATAGAAGCACAGCCCTGAATTTTGTGCCCCTTAGGGTTAAGGCTGGCCCACTTCTGCCTGGGCAAGTTGCAAACTCTTGCCGTGGCATATTGATTGTGCTCACAGCCAAGTCTATTTGAGCTGTGGCAGGGGGAAGCTGAACACAAATGGGAACAGTATGTCCTTCCCCCATGCTAGAGTTCTCTCTAGAGCTGCCCAAAAGCACCACACTAGCCTGCTTGTAACAGCAGCTGCTGCTGTCTTGTGCCCTCTCTGTCTCAGAGTGGATCGCCAGCTATGAGGCCTCCATCGTGGATCCGAAGGAGCTGAAGGCTGAGGTGGACGCCTACATGCAAGACTATGATAAAAAGGTGGCAGAGGTGAGGCCAGGCTGAGGAGGGAACCCAGCTAAGCAGATTTCTTGGGGCAGAGGGAAAGAAGAGAGATTTCTCAGTGCTCTAGCCATAGTGGAAAGGACTGAGGGTCTCTCTGTTTGGCAGAGGTTTTTTAACTCCCAGTTGCTGGTGGGCAGTCAGACCCAGGCTTGGTCTGCAACACCTGACCCTTCCCCTAGGGCTTACAACAGATACCCACAAATAAATTGGTTTGTGGCTGACGAGCTGAGAGCTGAATGCCTGCAGCCCTGATCCCATGCCTTCCTTTAAATCTTGTGTGGAAGCAGGAGCCGTAACTTTGCCTGTGTTTAAGGGAGGGCTGTGGGGAGTTGTGCATTAGGCTGTGCCTCTGCACTGGGCTGCCTCACCCTCCTGTTGTTGCAGGAAGAAGCCAAAGCAGCCCTGGAGGAGGGCATTCCGGACGAGGAGGGCTGGGTGAAGGTGACGCGGAAGGGCCGGAAGCCCGGCCTGCCCCGGACAGAGGCTGCCAACCTGCGCGTGCTGGAGAGGGAGAAACAGAAGAGGGCCCGCAAAGAACTGCTCAACTTCTATGCCTGGCAGCATCGCGAGACCAAGAGAGAGCGTGAGTGTGCAAGTCTCCTCCTGCCCCTGCCTGGGCCTTGTCTCTCACACCACGGCCCAAAGAGACAGGTGGCATCCAGCTGCCACTAAGCAACTGGCTGACTGGATCTGAATGGCCCCTTGCCACCACCTGTCCTAGCAGGGGCTGCTGGAATATTTTGTGGGAGGGTGTGGTTTTCTAAGAGGTGCTTATTCAGTCTGCACAAAGGCAGCAGTTGAAGGGGGAAACTAGCCAATTCCTCCCCAAGAGGGAGCTGCAGCACCACCGGAGATGAACAGCTGAGCCCCAGCTTGGCACTCAGCTGAGGTGTAAAAGCATCTGCTCTGGGAAGTGGCTGGGACTGAGCCGCCCCTCCAGTGTGTGGAAGTGAAACTCCCAGGAGAGGGAGATCTGCTGCTCTCGTGTGACCTGTTCTTTCTCTTTTCCTATGTTTTAGACATTGCCCAGTTGAGGAAGAAATTTGAGGAGGACAAGCAGAGGATTGCACTGATGCGAGCCCAGCGCAAGTTTCGGCCATACTAGGTTGTGCTGAGCTGTTCTTCAGGTGCTGGAGAGAGTAGGAGAGATGCCTACTGTCTCCATTTGTCAAAGGATTTCGAGGAATTAAGGCAGCTTTGGGTTGCCTCTACTTTTGGATCTGAAACCGAAGGTCCCAGCAACTGCTGCTGGAGGGACCAGCAGTTGCTGCGTGGATACTTTACTTGCACCAGTATCCACCTGCTCTTCTGTCATTCAGCCCCATGGCATCACTTCTCAGGGTGCTCAGGTCAAGGGGCTGAGGCACATCCTGTGACAACCTGCATCTCCCTGCCACCCAAAACTACACCTCCTAAAACTTGGTGAAAACTGGGATTGATCTAGCACAGCCTCTGCAGGGGCAGGGAATGGCTGAAGAACTGTAAATAAACTGTTGCCGCTGTTTTCAGAACATGGGAATGCTTCTCTCTCCCCTCTGGTCTCCTGTGGGAAACAGCTTCCTGTGTGCTGGGGTGGTGGTAAAAATCCTGGCTTGTAACCTGGTGCTCCTTTGCACATTTTATTGAAGGAATGAGGGAAGTGACTTTAGGAAAAACCTAACTGTGACTTGTCACAAGGAAAGATCAGTGGTTTGGTAGAGAGCCCTACTCCTTCTCTTGGTGATTCCCTCCCTGGCCAAGTGTGGCAGTGCCCAGTCATCCAGCTGTGCATGGAGCTCTGCAGCCATGTCTAGGCCATGGGAATTTCCTAATACCCAGCATTGTTGCAAGAACAAATGCCACTTTGAGCAGCAGGTTTGGAAGGAAAAACCAGACTCTCCATGCCCTGTTTCCACTTAACCTGTCCCCAGCCCACAGAAGGCAGGTAAGGATGGCACCAGGCACGTTTAGGTGTGGAGCAATGGTTTTGTGCTGCTCCTATAGCATTTGTGCAGCTCTGGAATAGTGGGAGGTCTGTGATCAAAGTAACCCACCCAGTCCCAGGCTTTTACACATTTATTTTACAATCTGCAGCCTCACTAGAGACGTGACCATGAATGTAAGGTGGAAATGGTGGTAAATTCCAGAGAGCTGAGATAAAATGTATTTACCCTCTCCAAAAAAACCGACTGCAAATACAGTTTGCATTGCTTGCAGAGATGACAGGCCTGCCTGCTTCAGTGGGATTTTGCATCAATTTAAGTGGGAGGCAGATCCTTAAAAAGGCCTACCTAAGGCAGACAGTGTGTAAAAATGCTGCCTCCCAAGATGCATTTCAGCTGCCTGGGTGAGCAGCCTCAAAGAGAAAAGAGGTTTGTTCTCCTCTAGAGTCAAGAAGATGGACCTAACATCGGAATATTAATCTTTATTTAGGACAGAAATTGTCTCTGCCAACTTTTCCATAATTTGTAGTTCTCCCAGCTGCTTCAGCTAGAGGATTAAGGATTCTCTAGCATTCATTAAAATGGCTTTCTCTGCACAGGTGAGCTCTCATTTAGGCTGATTCTTAAACAGTAGTTCTCACAATGGAACAGAGACACTGAGGCCCTCTAAGCTCAGGCATCTATGGAAGTAAGCACAGAAGCAGAACACTTTCCTTGTTTTACAGTAGGTTAAATCCTGGGAGCAGCCTGTCTGCACCATTCTCAGGTAGGAGGCAAGATGAGCCACCTCTATTGCAGTGCCTAAGCTGGGGAGCTGCTGCTGTCACAGATCATGCCTCTGCCTTGTGTTCTGCTCTGTTTCAGGGTGCAAGTTTGGAGTAAGCCATGGGGAAGGCCACTCTGGGCCTCTATCCCTGTACTCACAGAGCTGGAAGTAGAGCAAGGATTCCTTCTCCCTTTGGCAAATGAGATACTTTGCTCAGCTCTCCTTCAGAGTACCCCTGGCAGACCTGCTTCCACCCTGCAGTGAGCTAAGCATAGGAAAGATTATCACAATCTAATGCTGGATGTGAGGTAGGAATGGTGACAATTCTGGAGCTTGCTTGTTAGCTCCCAGTTCTCCTGGACTGCTGCAGCTGTGAGGGCTTCCTAGAGTCTGGCCCTGGTGTTCTGTGCTGTCAGGAAGTTGCTGATGATCCCAGATACCACCTCGGGCTCATTCAGGTGCACAAAATGACTCCCAGGCACTTCTGCTAGCTGGATGTGCTGGAGGGAAAGAACACAAGGAGATGTGAAGATGTGGACCAGGAAAGTGTTCCCTGAAGCCCACACTGCCGTGTGACAGTCGTAGGAAGGGACAGGGCAAGTGAGGCAGGACGGAGATGGGAGGACCAGGGAAGAGCTGGGTCCAGAGGGCAGTACTAACCTGGGACTTTGGCAGCAGTAACAAAGTGACTTCCTCCCCTGACTGCACACACTCCCCCACCCCCTGCCCCATGTGAGGGCTGTGCTGTTCAGGTCAAATCACCTCCTGGAGGGTGCCCACCAAGGTCAGCTGCTTCCCAGCTGCTGCTCCCAGGCTGGTGGCCAATCGAGGTGCAAGGATGACATTTGCTCTCACCTCTTTGAGGTTAGACTCGAATGCCTCCTGCAGGGCTTTCACAAAGTGATTTCTGCTCGGTAGGTTGTGTGGTACCAAGAGTCCATCTTGTGATCTGAAAACAACAGTGAGGCTCAGTTCAGCACCCAGTGTGCCTCCATTTGTCTTTGTGGCTGTCCTGGGTAGAATCAGTGTTCCCAAGACAGTAGGGTGACAAACTCAGCTGTTCTTCCCAGGCTGCTCGTAAGCAGCAGGTGACAGGCCCATACATGGTAGTCAGAGTGCACCACACAGCTTGGCTAAGCAGCCATTTTATATCAAACTAAAAGGTGTAAAACCTTGTGTGACTGCCTAGTGGTATCAGAGTGGGGACTGGCTAAATATTTTCCTCTAACTGGTGTGAAAACATCATTCCCTGCTCTGCCTTCTGCTCTTAACTTCCTTCCACATCTCCCCTCAGTCCATTCTGCCTCTCTTTGCTGCTTATTTAACCAAGTTATGCCCTGCTCAGAGAGGGAGGTACCAGGGTAGTTGCCCTGGAGAAGTCAGCATTACATCTCCTGCAGAGCTAAGATCATGCTGTCTCCTACTGTGCTAGTCATGGGACAAGCAGACATCTCAGGCTCAGTGGCATTTCTATGGCACAGAGGACTTGACCTCAGCACAATATTACATTTCTGGACAAGTAGGAATAACCTGAAGCAGTTAGGATATTAAAACAGATCAGGGAAGTCAAAACTGTACCTCTTTTCTCAACTGCTAGCACTTCTTGTTTTCTAGACAATCTTCTAACAGCACCCCACCAGCCAAGGTAGCCAGAGCCCTGCACACCTTGCCCTTGAAGGAGATGGGGAAAGGCAGAGGACGATTTGCAGAACAAGCTGTGCACCCAGACAGCTTAACAACTTGGCAAGCCACTGGCCCTGTGCCCAGAAGCTGCTGGCCCCAGGTGCCACAGGAAAGAGCTTGGAGGAGCTCAGTCAGACCAGGGGCTTCAGGAGTAGCTGGAAGAGATGGAGACTGCTCTAGAGTTCCACCTGTTTGCTCAGGCAAGAGGTTTTGGGGCCTGGAGAAGGGGGCAGGCTGGGTTCCTGACTGGGGTAGAGTCAGGTCAGGAGGACAGCAAGTAGGTGTGGTGCTGTGGAGGGTCACATATTTGCCAGGCTGGCCCCTTGCTGCAGTGCCAAGGAATGGAAAGTTGTGAGGTGGGATTGTGAAGCCAAGAGCATGGGGAAGATGGGGCAGGACTAACATTTCCTCAGCCTTGCACCAGGGAGTCCCAGCCTGAAAGCAGAGTGCCAGGCTGGGAGGATGTTCCAGTTGCTGTCTGCCTTCTCCACGAGCCTACCCAACCCAGGGCAGTGGTGGGGAACTGGGAAATGCTTCTCACATGTGAAGCTATACTGTTACACCAGCTGGCCAAAAGCCTGGATGACTAGTGCAGAGGAAGGGGTAGTGGAGGACTCCTTCCTAGCCTTCATTCCTTCCACTGAGGGAGACAGCAAGGGTTGGTATGGTTTGTGCCTCACTCACATAATGATGAGAACACGGTCCTGGATCTTCTGCAGGAGCTTCACACACTGCTCCACCGTGAAGAACTCTCGACTCTGCTGCAGGTGCAAAGAGAGGGAAAGTGTCAAAGCCCAGGGACAGCAGCTGGGGGCAGAGGGTGTCCCCAAGCTCTCCTGCACAAGTAGCTCTGAAGGTAGAAGTAACTGTGGCCCTGAAGCTTCCATGCTGGGACATGACAAGCATCCAGGCTGCCACCAGGAGTAGATGGCTCTGCAAAGGCTCCTTCTGTCCAGCTGTGTTTCAGGGCTGCCAACAACATTGCCTGCTGGGCTGCAGCACATATGGGAATGATCTCATAGAGAAAAGCTTTAAAAATCATTTTACTAAAAAGGAGAGAGAGTACATTACCCTGGCTTCCATATCCCGGCAGTAGCACAGATAGAGGAGGCCCTAATTGCTTAAAAGTGGCACAAAACTATCAAAATAGCAAACCTAAGGACTTTGTTCCACTCCCCTTCTTGTTCAGGTCACCTGACATGCTGACAGAAAGCATCCATCCATCTGCTGCCTGAAGAGTTATAACAGTAGGAAAATGTGGCCAGGAGGCCTTGGGGCAGAGGAACTTCTTAAAAAACAAACAGTAACATTTTCCAGTGACTCTGTAAGCTGAATCAATGATCAAGTGCAGGCTCTTTTAAAAGCAGCATTTAAAGGACTTGTGGAATTTGGGGAGCAGCAGGTAAGCAGCTGGGTGGAGGCAGGGCCTAGCTCAGTGAGCAGGCATCCTCTGTGTGAGTGTTCTGTGAGCTCAGGGCTCCCAAGCAGCAGGGGGCATGGCAGAAGAGCAGTGCTCACCGTACGGGCTCTCATGTCTCTGTTATACACCAGCCCTGGAAAGAAAAAACAGAAGGTTTTCTTAGGAGCAGGAGTTGTTCGGTTTCAACTCACTTTTGGGGTCTGCCCAAGACTTTCTGAGATAGGAAGAACAGGATTAATTCGAATTTCTCCTTATTTTAAAATCTGTTTTCTTTAGCTGTTTTAGGATTGAGCACCAAACCCAGCTGCTGGGAATGGAGAACTCTGCCTCCAGACTTAATTGATCCCATCCAGGCTGTGTAAATCTGTAGCTAGGGCACCCTGTACCCTGCAGAAGACAATGGCTGTTGGCACCAGTCCTCTCCCACACCCAGCAGTGGCCCAGCACCACACAGCCCCTTACCAGCGGGTGTCTCAGTTGCTCCTCGCTGCAGCAGGATGGCCCCACCCTCTGCTGTCAGATGGCTGTTTGCTTCTAAAAGCCTGAGGGAGACATGGCAGAGAGATTGTGATGCTGGAAAAAGGGAGGAAGTGAAGCAAAAATGCCATGACAAGGTGACAGTGAGCTCTCGGGCTGCTTCAGAAAGGAGCAGGAAGAAGCAGCAGCTTCTGGCAGCAGAAGCAAAAGGTCATGCTGGGATTCCAGAAAAGGACTTGAAAGGTGAAATGCAGAGATGGTTTTCCTTTCTTATATGTGCAGCTGTAACTCTGTCAAGGTGAGGGCAGGCAGTAAATGAAGAGGATGGATGGGAACCCACCTCTGCAATGCTGCTTCAGGGCTCCGTGCTTTGGGAGTTTGCTGCTTTGCCTCCAGACTCAGCAGTCTGTCGATCACCCTCCTTTTTGATTTCAGCCATGCCTCAGTATCCTGAAACACAGAGAGGTGGGGAAGAGGAGTAACCCCTTTCTTCTGAGTGATTTTACCCTTTATTGGAGAGGGGAAGAGAGAATTTCACTCTTCAACATCCCTCAGAACTGGCATCAGTTATGGGTATCTTATAAAAAAAAACTCCCATAATTTCTGGGAGAAAGGCCGTTTTAAATAAATACAGCAATACTGCTGTAATTAACTTATTAACCTTTTATCCTTGCCATCTTTTCTAACCCTTCCTATCCCACTTCTGAGTTGAGGACAACTCTCCAAAGTTTGGTATTTTTTTCTCTCTGAACTAGTTTTGTCTCTCTGAACCACTACTGCCAGCGAAAGCTCCCGCATCTGGTAGCAATGATGGCAAGCTGGGAATGTAGCTTTATGAACTGCCAGGAACAGAAAAAAATCTACCAGTCTTGTCCCCAGGTCCCCCAACCTGCTGTTGGCAAAAAGATAACCTCAGCTGGCAGTTGCCTGGACAGAGGTTCCACTTTCCTTTGTTCAAGGGCTTGGCACAGACAAGAAAATTTCAGTGCTAAGGGACTGCAGGATGTGGAGCTCTACCAAGTGCCCCCCAAGGGCCACCCTAAGGACAGACTTCAGTCTGTGCAACAAGGAGCAGATCAGTGCCTGCCAAAAGGAAGAGCCCTAGGACTTGTGTGACCTGCCAGGAAGTGGTCACACCAGTGCTTTCTCTGAACAAGTGAGGAAAAGAAAAAAAAACATATATTTTTGTATTTTTAAAAAGTGAAGGGAAGGACACATGAGCTCTAACCTCTGGAGCCAGAAGAAAGCCAAGACTTTCCAGCAGGATCAGCTTGTCCACCATCTCAGGATAAAGGAAACAGAACTGAGGAGAGATGAAACAATAAGAAAATGAAAAGCTGAGCACTGAGTGATGTCTATCCTGCTGCATGGGAGAGGGGTCAGGGAAGGGCCTCTCCTCCCGAGATCCAGGTCTGCCCCTTCATTTCTGTCCTGTTTGTTGTTGCAGCTGCAGAAATCAACCCCGTGAAGCAATGATGCTTTACTCACCATTCCTGCCACAGCCCCACCTGCAAAGAAGAAAAGGGTGCTCAGTAATGCACAGAACAGCCCCTGGTAACAGAAATTCACCTTCCTCACAGCAGGAGCCACCTCAGAAATAAAAATGTGCATTGTACCATGGGACAAAACCCCAGTACAGAGGGGAGCTCTCCCAGCCCACAACATGCAGGCAGAGACCAGGGCTGTTGACCTGCTGTGTTCCCCATCTTGTGCCATTTCCACCTCCCTCAGACAGCAAAGTCCAAGGAGGAGTTACTGTTTAAAATGTCTTGGTGTGCAGGTCCTGTTAGCTGTGACCAGAGCAGCCCTGGGAAGCAAACTCCAAATTGTGGCAAAATCAAATCATATTCCAAGCTCAAAGGAGTGGATCCTAGAGCCCAGTTCCCCTCAGGCAGCTTTACAGCCCACCAAACAGGCTGTCTGTTCCCAGGCTTTGTGGGGACCAGGCAGGAAGGCCTGCTGTGAATTCTCCTGCGTAGACCACCCCTCTTTGCCAATCACTGTTCTGTCCTGTGGGTGGGGGAAATGCTCACAGCAAGAGTTACCACTGTCTGTACTGCAGGGTCTTGAAAACAGGCATTTCAAACACAGGCAGAGATTTTTGAATCACTCAGGCAGGAACCTTGTACTTGGCATAATATAATAAATATTCCAACCCAGCTCCTAGCAACATGTCTTGGAAGTTAATTATCTATTGCTTTCTATTAATCTCACAGTTTACAAGGACCAGAGCCACTTACCCATACTGTGACCCATCAGGGTGAACCGTCTCCACTGCAAGGCTAAATGGCAAAAGAGAAAAACAGACAGCGCTGCATTAGAAACCAGAGCAGCAACATCTTGCTGCTTCTCTACTGACATGGGCCCTTTCTCCCAGGAGGGCTTTTGCACTACCACATTTGCCTCTTAATCCAGAAACCAAGCAGCTAAGTGGGCCGATTTTGAAGAAAAAGAGCATTTACCACCTCATTTTCATGGTAGTTAAGTCACACTGCTCCCAAGTTCTCTCTATATGTCAAACAAACTCCGGCAAAGTCCCATTCACTGCCAGATATGAGACTGGCAAGAAGCAGAGGAGCCTGACTGGGTAGCATCTGGTGGAAGAGAGAAACCTTTACAGAGCATCCTGCTGCAGGGCATTCTGCAAGACATGTGAGGACACAGAGCCAGGTCTGCTGCATTGAGGGAGGTATGATTCCAAGTGAAAGCTTTCTGCACCATTTAGCATATCAGGCTCTTCAGACCATTTTTAGGGCACTCTGGGAGGCTTATAGGAAAATACAGCTTTATCAGTGCTGCCCATCTGAAATATACCTCACTGAAAGATGGGATTTACCCTCTGAGAGCTTCTAGAGGCTCTTTTGTGTACTGAATGGGGAATCTAAAATCACACATGCCAAATGTACAGATGGACAGTTACATCAGGAGTTATTAGGAGTACAAGACTCTTTGACTTTCAGATTTCTTTGCATGATACTAAAGCAAGTAGTAAACTGCCATCAGGGAGAACCAGAAGTTTCCAATTTACACCTAACACTGGTTAGGGGTCACTGACTGCTTAAAAAAAGCCAGTCTGGCAAAACCATTTAGTTGCATCCACCACTTCACCACTACAGCTTTTTTAGTACAGAAACACTAGCAGCAGGGGGAGAAGGAGGGGGAACTGAAAGTGCTGCTTGCTTGCTGGAAAGAGCAGGACCAATACAGCACCCCCTCCACAAGCACCCCCTCGAGGGTTCCTTCCTTCCAGTACCCACCTGCTGCCACCCGGCGCACATCGGTCACATAATCTAGGAAATGGTAGGGGCAGCCTGCAGGTCGGTGGGAGGACAAACCATGGCCAGAAAAATCCATTGCCACATAATAACAACCTGAAAGGGAAAGAGGATTAGATGTGCAGCCCAGCCACACAACACAATCCATCCTGATGAGCCACACCTACCTCTGGGGAGCAGTGGAATGAGCTTGTCAAAGGTGTTGGCATTGTCCAACCAGCCATGCAAACACAGCACAGGGTGTCCCTCTGAGGGTCCCCAGGCCTTGGCTGCCACATGTCCCCAGGGCACAGGGAACTTCAACTCTGAGAACATGCCCAAAACAGGGTGATGTCCTTGGAGAGTCAGTACTCTGAGAAGGTCCCAGGGGTCTTGTTAATGGTCTAGAGCTGTGAAAAGAGTAATACAGGTCTTTAGTAACTCACCAGTCTCCTGTGGTCTTAATTAGCAGCTTGATGATTTACAGCTCCCCATTCAACATCCCAAGCTGCCGTTCCTGACTGCCTGTTTGGGGAATCCTCCTCCCAGCACGTACTAGCTATGCTCCTAGGAAGAAATAATCTTTCCCTATGCAGGAGGAGAAAGTCTTCTCTGTGTCTCTGCAGCAGCTGCAACCTGACCAGAAGGCACAGGAGATCCGGCAAGAGGGAACCATGCAGAATTCCCCCAGCTAGCTGCAGTCAGCCAGGCACCTGTCCTGGGCCAAGAAGACAGTTTGGGGAATAAGGATGCTGCCTCCAGCATTAGATTGTTGCCACCTTGCCCTCTTTTACCTTGGTGCTTCTCTTTCGCACCACAGCTTGACACATTTGCTAGAGCAGCTGGCTCCATGCTGCACAGCAGGTCACTGCTGCCACCTGCCTGTGCACCCCTCAGGGCCAGGGACTTTTGCACGGGATATGGGTCCACAACCTGCCAGGCACTTGCTCAATCTCAAAACATCTCATTTACCTGGCAATTACTGACCCTTGCTCAAGCACCAGCTCCTGAGTGAACCCAGCCTCTGGCGACCTTCCAATGGTAGTTTAAACATTTCCCTTTCACCCACAAGCCACAGGCAACCTGACTACCTCCAAGTCTTTCATGTCATATCCCCTTCCAAGTGACTTGTCTTGCGTATCTGCTCCCTTAATTAGCCCTCTGAGACCGCACAGCAATTAAATCACTCTACAGCAAGTCCCTCCGGAGCCCATGCCTCTCTAAGGAGTGAGGATAGAGGGGGTCGGCTGCTGTCAGGGCCCTGATGGTCCCAATGAGCCAAGCCTGGGGCTCCCCATGAGTGTGTTTAAGCTCGGCCCAGGACCAGCCGCAGCAGTGCTGCAGCAGTGCCGGTGTCCATCAGCAACGCCCTCGCCGCAGGAACCGTGGCCCAGCCTGCTGATCACGGGGCTGTGTCTGATCCCAGCTGCCCTCGCCGGGCCAGATCCTGACAAACAACCGTGGGCTGACTTCCCATAGTGTGACCATGGTCCTGCCCTGTCCTGAGGGCCCGGGCTCCTGGCAGAGCCTGATGGCCGTCCCAGGCAGTCCTGTCTGGGCCCAGCGGAGTTCCGGCCCTGGGATCCCCCCGGCCCTGGGATCCCCCCGGCCCCGGGCTAAGGCCTCCCTGGGCGTGCAGGAGGCGCCGCTACAGCCGGGCCTTCGCCTCGGGGCGCCCTGGAACGCCGGCTCCCGGTCCTGCTCCCGGCCCCGGGGAAGGGCTGCCCGGGGACCGACCTCCGGGCGGCGCCGAGAGCAGCCCCCGGAACGCCACGGCCGACCCGGCCCCCTCTCCCCTGGCCGCCCTCCCGCGACATCCCGGCCCCCTCCTACCGCTCCGAGCGGCCGGGCCGGCTGAGCAGAGGCGGCGGCAGGGCCGGGCCGGGCAGGGCAGGGCGGGCTGCACCGCCCCGCTGCCCGCCTCCCTGGGGCGTCCCGGCCCCCGCCTCCGACTGCGTCGGGCTCGGTAAGAGGAACGGGAACATTACGGTGGCTGTGGCGTCTGGAGCTGCGAACAACCTCCTGGGCGCGGTGGGAATCTCTGAGGAGTCGAAATCAAGGAAGTATGGCTGCATCCTTGACTACTCCAGGACACGTTACTGACGATGGAAACTGCCTGTAGTGTGGTGACACAGTGTGAGATGTTTTAACTGTGACCCAGGAGCTTCATACTGACATCAGACGGGCCCAGCGCTTGACACTGACACTGAACTTCTGTCACTCTCTGATAGAGAGACTCTTCTGAACTCCTAACGCTTGCTGGAATCGTGGTGCTTCAGGGACAAGAGTTACCCTCCCATACTGTGACCCATTGCAGTGAACTGACTACTACAGGGCCAAGCTGCCACAGATGCACAGCAGACAGCACTGCCTCAGCCACTCCACTCCTCTTCTGCAAAACCAGAATAAAACAGACCCCTCTCAGATGGAGAGGTTTCTACATGGTTTGCCTCATTAATTGCCCAAAAAGGTGATGTCTGCATAGAGCAAGTTTCAAGGAAGCCAATACCCAAGTGTGGCTACTTGCTGGTGCCTCTCATTCCATCCAGCAGGCAGTCTGCTAAGCCTAATGCAGACCACAACCATTCCTCTTCAGTCAAGGACTCTGCGGTCAAAGGAAGCAAAGTCAAATCGCACTGTGAGCAGTGAGACCCCTTGCTGGAACAGTTGAGGGAAGTAGAATTAATGTAAGTTCTTAGGCAATCATTTTTATATTGGTAACTGGAAGCCCTATACTCAGTTCAGCACATCAGTCTCCTAAATTACACAATATATTTTCAGAATAGCCTAAAAAGCTTGAAAGAAACCAGTGTAGAAGCTTAGAGCCCTATTTCTCCTGCCTAGCTCTAACTCATCCTGGCAAAATGGGCTCTGCACCACAGCATTTGAAACATAACCTTGGGGATCCGTCACTGAGAAGAAACAAGAGCACTGTGTAGCTCACAGCCTGCTCTCCATGTGAGCCATTAGAAAGGAAATCAGAACATGAATTTTTACAGGTTTGCAAAGTGTCCAGTGCCTTGCTTTTCCTTAAGCCTCCATACTGAAGGAGCAAGGAAAGCAGACTACAAGGGCTGGGGAGCCTTACAGAAGGAGAGAGGCCACAGTAACTTCTACAGCTTCTCTCCTACAACTTTCAGAGGTGGGTGGCTGATTACAAAAGGTGAAAAGCAAGAGACAGCTTGGCAGAACAGATTTGTAAAATGCACTCGATAATAATGAACAATAATCCAATAGCGGCTGCGGCTAATGGAGGGCAGGGCCCTCCTGTGAATTCCTGGAATTCCTCCTAAAGAAGCCACCAGACGGCAGTGTAATTGTTAGGCAATGTAATTGTTAGGCAATGCCTGCTGCTGCGCTTGTGGTTCTGCAGTCTATGGCATGACTGATGAGGAAGAGGATCTGTGCCATGAGAAATTATGTGGACTGTTGGCACACACTCCCGTGGTTGGTGGGACAACGGGTCATGGCCAGGAAAATCCATTGCCACTCATGAGCTAGACTCACTTCTGGGGAGCAGTGAAATGAGCCCACTGAAGGTGGTGGCATTGTCCAGCCAGCCATGCAAGCACAGCACAGATTGTCCCCAGGCCTGGGCTACCACCTGTGCTTGGGGCATGCAGAACTTCACCTCCAAGAACTTGTACCCACAAGGAACATCCCCTGAGAGCTACATGCTGGAGCTCTACCTGACCTCTACCTAATACCAGTTTTTGGGCACAAGCCTTGTTTGGGAGAATCCTGGGATCCTGCTGTAAATGCGTCCCCTGGCAGTATATCCATCACCACCCACAGGTCTTGGACCACCACACTGGGCTCTCTCCCCCATTCCAGCAGCCAGTAGGTTCTGGGCTCTCATTGCTTTGGGTCACAGAGATTATTCTGGGACTCAGGTGGGAATAATGCATTCTCTAGTGACACTGGAGTCCTGTGACCTTCATCCTAAATCACTCCTGGTAGGAGGCTCCATCAGCCGCCGCCTGATGGGAAAGGAAGCATTCCTCACAGAAATGATCAGGAGCAGGTGATTTCAGATAGAGCTCCTAGTGGAGAAGATTGCACTGGGATGTACTCTGTGCCCTCCCCTCAGTGGCAGGACTGTCACCCTATTACCCAAAGCCCTATTGTTGAGCTGTCCTCCAGGTCCCTCATACCTTCTCTAGTGATGCTACTCACCCCTCTAAAAGAGCAGCCCAACATCTTGCAAGACTGTGCATCTCCCCCAGCACAGCCTGGAAACCCCCCCAGGAGGAGGGCCCTATGCAGGATGCACAGCTGAACTTGGATGGCTCACAGAATTCATTTTGCTGCTGCTACACTTCTAGTAAGTGCCACAGGCCACTGCAGTGGAATTGCTGCTCGTGGAGGACCAAATTGGATTTGGCTGGGCTAAGTGGATTGGTGGTAAGAAAGGCTGGTTTTGAGTAAAGAACTGTGAGTTAGTGTGAGATATCCCATGTGCTTAGCAAAGGGTAATTTAACCTCTGTGTCCTTGCAAAGGAGCAGGGTACCTGCAAGGGTGAACACTGGGACATGCAAAGCTGCTATGCTCCACTGACTTGGAACAGCATTGATCAGTTTGTGCTAGCTGCAGATCTGGTGAGGAAACTTTAAGTACAGCAGATTGATTGCTACCAGGGGACAAATTCCCCATAGCTGGTTGGATTTGAGCGCTGAAGTACTGACATATTGATCTATTTATGTTGATTTATTAGTCATAGTCCTGTACCCCAATTTCTCTTGTGTGGTTATACAAATAATAAAAAAAAAAGCATGCTATTGCTAGCTTAACTGATTTCTTTCAGAGGATATATAGAGGACACACCTCTATATAAAGCCCCATGTTGTGAGCATATGCTGCAATCTATAGTGGACAGGAAAAGAAAAGTGATCACAGGCAAGCACGTTATCATGCAAGCAGCTCCAACATGCTGGTTCACAGGCTTTAGTTTGAGCTCCAGCTACAAATCCTGCTTGCCTTGGAGATGGTCCCAGGAAGTCTCAGGAGTTTAAAGGAGCTCCCCAGGTAGGAAGAGTTGGGGTAGGATATCATTCCATGATCTCTGGGCTCTGCTCAACAGCAACAGACTCATCCAGGTACCTTCTGTGGTGTACTTTTTCTTTGATTTTCCCTAATTTCTTGTTGGATTTCATTTATGTGAATTTCTGATTGAAAAAGTTGCTTACATTTTTAAGTGCAAAACAAATGCTGTGATGGCTTAGATTGGTTTCTCTCCCTTGCTTCAGATCTGTTGTGTTCCTTGTTTATTGGCATCATGCTGTAACCAACTGAGCTAAACTCAATTTTTCCAGAGCTCTCCAGCTGTGCAGAAGGTGGGAGAGACAGAGATGCTGGCTCTTTACCCATCACAGTCTGAGGCCAATATGATAATTTAAATGGAAATCTTTGTTTTAAGCCAAGCAATGAGTGGTTTAAAAAGTGAAGTGCATCTACTTCAGGGATTCACCTGCAGCATAATTTGGGTAGTGGGGCTGCTGGGGTGTTTAATCATTCCCACATGAACCACTACCATTCAGCTGGAAGCAGCCCCAGGCACACACCATGCATCAGGCCCAAGTGGTGCACATTTATATCACTTTATTTGCAGCTAATGAAATGGCTAGAAACATTTATTGCATATAAATTATATATGAGCACCCATCATACAAATAAACTCTTTCCAGCCTCAGCTTTCCATTTCCTCCTTAATCAGAAAGTCTATTATATTTGGGACAGATTCAGGAGTCTCTGCTGGTTCCCATCCCCTGGGCCTGTTTAGATTAACTTGAGAGGTGAGCTACTCTCCAAATCTCTACAAAACCCATACCCACCATTAGAGCATGCACCTATTTTAATGTATGAAGTGGCAGAGGAAGAAGTTTCTCTCCAGCTCTTGTCTAGATTTAACCATCTTTCACTTGGAAAATCCGGCAGATTCCCCATAGGCTGAGATTAAATAATAGTGAAAACCATAAGTAATCTGCCACTTGTAATTACAGGCCTGCCAGCTCCTGATTGACTTCAGACAGAATAAGGAAATAGCAGGTACTAGGATCATTTAAAAACAAGGGAAAAGTTCTAGTTAACACTAAGTCTCGTGTGTTTATGGAAAAGAATCTATAAAACTGCTTGGGAAATTTTGGAGATGTAAGTTACAGATTTGGGTTATGGATTTGGCTGACAAAAGTAAAAACTGTTGAAGTAATAGCTCTCCAGCAAGGAAATGGACACAATCTTACACTGTGTTTTGATTTTTAAAACACTGAAATGATTAACACATTTTGTAGTAATCTGACTGAGAATTGACTAGGCAGCAAGTGTCAAAATATTAAAGTTGATACAAGCATGTAAGGGGGGGTTTTGAAACAGTCCAATGGTGAGTTATTCCACCCGGGCCACACTTTTGATCTGGCCATGCTGTTTGTGGAAGAAGTGACTCTGGTGAAGGGCTGACTCAGAGCAGAGCAGCAGCTGAGTGTGAGCCCCCAGTGCAGTCTGACAGGCTCATTCCATTCCCTGATGTACAAGCAGGGAATGAGGAACAGGTGTAATGAGATTATATTGCAGGAGATTATACTGTGTGTGCTAATTCCATGGAGGTGATTACTGGTGTGAAAGAACTCCCAGTTTTGACAGCTATGATTCAATGAGGAAGGGAACAAGTTGGAGAGGCTTCCTGGCAGAGCTTCAAGGCCTGTTAAGGAGTTGGAAGATGTTTTATTAGAGAGAAGCATTTAGGACCAACATGATCAATGCCTTGGTATACCTATGTAGCATTGCATTTTTGCTCCTCCAGTTGTCACACTGCCTAACAATGGCACAAGAAAAAAACTGTCTAGAGACAAGTTATACATTCGATAATGGAGAGAGGAGTTAAATACTTGAGGGGTTTACTTAGGGTGCTGGCAGCTTTCCAACCATTGGCAGTTTTTTAATGAAGATGGGATGTTTAACCAAACAACAATGATTAATGTGACAGAGTTCTTTGTCCTGTGATCATCTGGAAAGCAGAGTGGTCTGGAAATTAGTTTACTGCAGTAGACACTGCTGTCAGATGGTACCAACCTGCAATGCTTTTGCTACAGTCACTCCCAAAATTACAGTCCACAGCTATACTCCTTGCATTTTATATTATTTCACTTCATTTAGAGGCTTGGTTTCCTCAGCTGAGGAAGCCCCTGTTTCTAGGTCCAACAGTGACTCAGGACCTTTCTGCTATGGAGTCTCTGTCTCGGATTGCTCCCTGCAAGCAGCCTCTCCTGGCTGTTTTTGTCTGCTTTGGAGAAAAGCCTGAAGTGAGTGAACTCGATACCTGTGTCCTGCGAGTGGGGTTCAGCATCACCACATGCCTCAGTGCGGGGGGACAAATCTGGGAAAGCATGGGCAGGACTGAGGCTACATGTTCCAACTGCAGGATTCTGAGCAAGGGGATTTGGGCAAGACCCACCCATTTCGGCCTCCAGTAACACGTCCTGAAAAGGTGGGATAACAAGGAGAGACAATAGACCTCAAGGATACAATGAAATCCTTAACTGAGGAATTCACCTCCATGTCTGTCGGGCAGCAATGCTGGGAGAAGTGACCTGGGGTGGTCATGGATTTATGTGGCCACAGAGCCTCAAGGAGCTCACACCTGAGTCCAGTGGTGTGGAAGGCTGGTACCTCGTTTCCCCTGTCCCGGATTGTCCTCTACTGCTCCAGGGTGTTTGGCATGTAGGCAAGATTCAGAGGTGAGGGAGTGGTTTGCTGTACAGTTATAAAAGACTGCAGCTGCTTAAATCCGACCTAAATATCTTCCAGATTATACAGCCCGATGCTCTGTTTGAAAACGCACAAGTCGCTGTCTGCTGGGTCTTCCTCCCTCAAGTGACCCAGGGGCACGGACTGGCCACGAGTGAGAGCACTCGCGCTCTGCGGCGGCCGTGGGTTGCCCCAAGCCGTGACAGCACAGGGTGTTGCCGACTGGCACGGAGCGCATCGGCCGCTCGCCGTGCCCCCTGCGCGGCTGGCTCCGGCTGCCCCGGCTCCGTCCGTGCTCCGGGACACGGGGCACGGCCGGGCACGGCAGCGCCGCCGCCCCGTGCCGGGGCGGGCAGCCCGCAAGCCGCGGCACCCGCGCTGGGTCACCGCGCTCCGGGCAGCCCCTGTACCTTCGCTTTCCTGGAAAGCAGTTTCTCTTCGTTACTGAGAACAGCCCTGCTCTGGTGGAGGAAGGAGGGGCCTTGCCACCGCTTCATGCAAAGGGGCCACTACTTGTGCTAATTTTTCTCGTAAGAGTGGAACAAAACCAGCCTCTGCTCGCTCTAAACCACTGAAGGTGTTTGTTTTTGTTTGGTTGGGTTTTTTGGGTTGGTTGGTTTTTTTTTTGTTTTTTTTTTGGTTTTTTTTTTTTTTTTTTTTTTTTTTTTTTCCTGGGAGAGCAGAGGAACAGGGCTGGGGGATTTTTGTGTGTTGGTTTAGTCCTCCTGGCTCTCTCTTTTTGTGGTATTGGGTTTTTTCCCTTCTTCTTAATGCTTTGCTGTTAGCACCTCCTAAAAGGAGGCTTTTAGCAAGTTAAGAGAGAGACTATCTCAAAAGGGGAGGAGAGGTCAAAAGGGAAAAACTACCTAAGACTGAATGCAATCAAACATTGCACATTTTGTATTCTTGGCAGGTTGGACTTGCAGCACATCAGGAGATGGTGGCAGTCATTTCCTACCCACCCCACAAGCATCCTTCCATCCTCCTATCTGTACAAAATCTCAGGCACTGCCCACATCACCTCTCAACCCAGGGTACCCAAGCCTTCCCCTTGCTTTCTTCTCTTGCTTTCTTTCCCATTTAACCACTTGGCAGGAAGCCCCCAGCTTGGGGCCCCATGTCTGGGCCACTTGGTCAGCTACATTGTCAGGGCAGTTCCATATCCTACTCACATCCCATCCAGACAGTCAGTGTCCACACCAGTGTCTGGTGGGAGCCCAGTAAGGCACTGAGATCCTAAGCAATTGGTCACCTGTGATGTGGAATTGGTGCTCCAGCCCCAGCTGAGCTTCCACACACAGGTCTGCAAAGCTGAAGGGCAAGTCACTACTGGGTGATCTAACGTGTTCACTCATCTTCCCTCCTCTCTGCCCTCCATGTTCTTCTCCTTTGGTCTTTTGGTATCTTTTTTCTTTTCTTCTGCAGATTTTCAATGTTTCATTATCTGCAGTTCTTTCCCCTCATCATATTATCCTCTCCCTTCCTCTGAGGCAGTGTTTGCCTTTTGCCTTCCCAGAAAACCATCTTTATTCAGTAGTTTGCAATGACCTGCTCCAAAATACTGTTCTTTTTCCCACACCTCCCAAAGTGACAGGAGTAAATAGGCAGACTGTGGCTCCTTCTACCTTATGCAAGATGTAAGGAATCTGCATGCTGAGGAGTGAAGATGTTGGGGTGTTACTTACCAAAGACTTGGAGATTGCTGAAGAACAAGCAGAGAAACACCATAAAGTAGAACTATGATCCAAAGGTAGAATTAATTCAGACCTACTGCTGTCAGCAGCAGGACTTCAGGAAAAACTCTCTGGAAATGGTTAATTCTGTCAGCAGCTCTATCAATGAATGCTTTCATGTTTAATGTAGTTTAAAGGGGATAGTGAGGGTATGTGTATCCATATGCAGGGAAAAATTGAGGGGTAGGAGAAAACTTGTAAATCCTAAGAACAAATCCTGGCACCTTCTTGGGAGCTATTCCTTGTCACACTGTCATCAGCATTCTGGGCATCTCAAAAACTGTCTTTAGGAGGGATCCTGCTATCTCCAGAGATGCAGCAGTGGGCAGTGTTCAAATTAGCCTGCCTGTATTCTCACTGTCATTACACAAAGCCTTTCAGCTGACTGCCTTCTCCTCCTTCACTGCACCGGACACAAGCTATTTCAGCATTCTGGTGTTTTCCACCTATAATGAAGCCACCTCAGAGGTACCTTGATCCTGAAGACATGTTGGACCCTATGGTTTAGATCTAAGCTGTGGAAAGCTGCGGTCAATGGTGCCATTGTGACATGTCCCACTGGCTTTTACGGCTGAAGACGATTGCTGAAATCCACTTCAGCTGTAACTGCTGCCAGATCACAGTTTCGAGTGGATGAGAGAAGTATGAGCAAGACCCATAGGCAATCTCAGAGCAGTGAGGCTGGATGTTAACTTTTCACAGGCAAAGATGAAGAAGAAGAATAAAAGGTAGAATTAGACCAGGCCATTTAACATTAAGGCAAGGTGGCTGGAAAAGTCTATGAAGTCACCCAATAAATGTTATAAATATCCACAGAGGAAAACAGACTCCCTACTAGGCAACTGTAAAGCAAACCACAGGATATTTTTGAAGCTGCCATCCAAAAATACAAAGAAAAGTGTGACAAGCCTACTTAAAAACCAAAAATGGAACAGATGAGCACTTCATCCCTGCTGTGATTTAGAGCTCCAGTGGCAGGTCCTCCCACTGAAGCCGCTCTGAAAAAGAATAAAGTGCTTTGCCCAGATTCTTATGGAAGTTCAGAAATTCTTCTGTGGTCAGCAACATCTTCATGTTGATCGAAAGAAAAAACTGAAAAGAACTGATGTCTCAACGCTCAGTGGAACTTCTGGCAAGGCTGAGGATCAGATTCAGCAGCGTTTCTGACTGCTTTATGCTCCCTAGCAATGCCAAGCAGCTGTAAAGCTTTTAGTCTGCTGCTCAAGCTGGAATTACAGCTGCTTTGCATCACTAGGCTGGTACAGAGCAGCCAGAGCACATCTGCGTTGGGCGTTTGTATAGAGCTTTTTCAACAGGGCAGTTCACCTGGTATGCACACTCTAGGGAATGTGTGCAGCATCTAAATAAAGTATGTAGGTGAAAAGAAAATATGTAGGTGAAAGAGAGCTCTGATGACATGATCAAATCATAGCTTCATTACAGGCTAGGCCTTTAAACTGTGAGGTTTGTACTCCAAAGTTTGAATTCCAAAGTTTATCTTTTCTTCTATTACATCTATTCTCTCTGAGCAGCAATATGCTCATAGTATGCACCATGTGGTGCATTATTTATATTTCATATCATAACGTTTCTCTACATTTGTAATTTTTTACGTGATTTCCAATATTTTAATTTGACCCACCAAGGCAACAGCGTACGTTTCGGGACACGCTCCTCAAATGCGTATTACCCTGCCACACTCTGTGCTTCCAGGGTGCCCGGTGTCCTGAGAGCTCCTGCAGTGTCCGCGAGGAGCTGGGAGAACTCTGGCAGGGAAGGTCGGGGCAGGCTCTCTGTTTTCCGCTGGTGTAAGAGCCCTGTGCGCCCCCTCCCCGCCCCCATGGGCCCGGACATTGCCCCTTCCCCGGCGCTGGGAGCCCCGCGCTGCAGGGCAGGGATGGGGCAGGGAGGAGGGGCAGAGCCCGGACGAGCCGCCGCCTCCCCGGGCCGACACGTGGCTCCGGCGGGTCCCGGGGCTGGCGGATGCTGCCGTGCCGTCCCGGTGCGGTTCCTCAGCCAGTCTGCGGCGGAGGGGCTTTCACAGCATCCTTTTTCTTCCTTTCCTTTTTTTCCTTTCTCTCCCCCCCTCCCCCATCCATCCAAGTTTTCTTTTACAAAAGCCCAAACTTTTTTCTTCTTTACTTTTTTTTACTTTTTTTTTTTCCCCTTGCAAGAGCCACGCCGTGGAAAGACGGCGTGGTGGAGGAGGGAGAAACCCCTCCCCTTCCCCTCCCCCCGTGGCTCCTTCCTCGGAAAAGAAACATTTTGGGGGTTTCCTCCCCTCCTACCTCTCCCCTCCCTTCTGTGCCGCTCCGCTCCCCCGAGGCGAAGCCGCCGCCGCGGCGCCCGCCCGCCCCGCGGCCGAGGAGGGCCCGGCGGGGCAGCCTCGCCGCCCCCGGTAAGCCGCGCACCGGCCCTTTTGTGAGCGGAGGGGCCGGGGGGGGGGATGCGGGGAGCGGGGCCGCCTCCGTTTGGCTTCGGGGCGGGAGAGCGGCGGGGGCCGGGCCAGGCAGCGCCGCTGTCGCCCCGGCACTGAGCGCTCGCTCGCACCGGAGGCAGCGCCGCCCGCCCGTGGCCCCGGAGGTGCCGAGAGTAAGTTGTGCTGCGTTAACTGGAAACGGCCTTTTTGTGGGGCGGGCTGCGAGGAGTCTGTCTGTCTGTCCGTCTGCCTGCCTGCTCCGATCTCCCCTTGGCTTGCGAAGAGGTGCAGCCCCCGCTGATTTGGCTCCTGGGGATGTTGGGGCCGCTCTTGGCTGGGAAGAAGAAGCGTGTTGGGGCTTGGGGGGCTTTTCCCGAGGAGTCGAGGGAGATTTGGGGTGCCGGCATCTCACTGCCGGTCTTGAAGGGAGCCATGTGCTGTATTGGGGTGGCGGCGAGGTGCTGGGAGTAGCTTGGGTGGCTCCACGGGGACTGTCCTGCTGTCAGGGTGTTCTTCACGGCGTCAGGACAGGGAGATGTTTCCTTTAAAGTGAAACCTGCAAATTATGTAATGTCTTAGATGGGTCTGTAGGGAAGCAGCCGCACAGGTCTGGGTAACTTGGTCTTCACAGCACTTCTTACACATAAAGCACTGGAGAAGCGATGCTCAGAGTGTTACACTTAGTGTTAGCTGGAAAAGGGAGCTGCCTGCCAGAAGTGAAGGCGTTCCAGGGAAGAGGGGTAACTGTGAACCGGGGGTGTACATGCCCGCTTGGGGCTGCCTTGAAGGGCGGAGGAACTCGCCGTCCTCCAGACCTGGCACAGTCAGATCGCAGCCTCACACCTGCCGTTTCTCAGAAGATCAGTGCTGCGCGCCCATGAAAAGCCTCATCGCAAAGGTTATCGCTAAATCCTCCTTCTTTATGCAATCTGAGTCATGGTGCTCACAGCCATGCAGGATCCACTACTCACTTTTTCCCACAAACACACGCGTTGTTACTGAGAGTTTTGGAATGGTTACTGCGTAAAACCTCAGCTCATGCTACTCTTAGGTTTCTTTTTTTTTTTTTTTTTTTTAATTTAGTTAAAGTGTGTATTACTTCTTGCTAAAACAGGCTGGGAAACAGGATCTGGAAGAATCCCAGAGATAGCTGAGAAGAACTCAAGAATGCTAAGTTAATGTCCTTGGCTTTTTTCTTCTCCTACATGGTGAAGAATGGGGCATGTGGCTTGACCATTGTTCTGGAAAGTTGAGGGTAAAGAGTATTGTTAGCAAGCTGCTATTTAGGACTATGTGGTCCAGACAGTGCCATTTACTAGTTCTAGTCCTTGCAGCTCTCAGAGAATTTAAATTAAAAACCCAGTCACATGTTGGCCATACTCAATTCTGTAAAATGGGGTGGAATCGGAAATAACTAGTTTCCTGATGTTTCATTCTCTACTGACTGTGTCCTTAGGAAGGTATGCAAGCATATCTTCTTTCTCCAAACAACTGCAACTGCAATTCAGATGCTGTGTGAATGTCAAATGGCCCATTCAGTCACAGCAGGCAATGGTCATGTGCTTTAAAATCATGCACATGCACAGAAGTTTGTGAGACTGAGGCTGTATTATCACATAATGTTGCTTTTAGTTGAATCAAGTTACGATGAAGTGTGGCCAGTCGCTGCAGATGAAGCCAAGCTTTGTTTCTGTGTTCATGAGTGATTCTGCTGGGTATGTGATTTAAAACATAGTTGTTGAAGTATGGATTCTTGTTCCCTTCAGAGGGCAGGGCTCTTGGGCACAAACCCACAGGATTACTGGGATGCCAACCTCCCACACAAGTTCCCATCTTTTCCTGAGTTAAACTGGAATTTGGGCCTTTGTTATTTCTGTGCTCCTTGTTAATATTCTGTATGTTGCATGTCCTTTAATAACCTGGCTTATCACTTACTTAAAAGGGGGTTGAGTGGCAACACAGGGGTTTTCTATAAGGTTGTGTTGGAAGGCACAGGTAAACTGTGCTTGGGTCCCCAAAAATGGGCATAGAGGAGCACTAGGGAGAGGCTGAGCTTCTTCAGATCCTTCCAGGTGTGTGTCTCGGTCCTCACTGTGTCTGCTCAGAGAGGGCCAAATTCAGTTTCCAGATGACAGCTTCAAACATGCAGCCAGTGCCTCTTGCCCTCCTCAGTCCAGCTGCGATTTCTGTGAAGTTGGTGGTCGGTTTATGCAAGGATAGAGCTGGGGCTGGGTGGTGTAAATTCTTAATTGCTGTCACTAATACTGTGGTTGCATTGCTGAGAAACAAAGGAGAAAATGTGCCTTTAGAGTTGTGTTTTTTCCCTTGTTTCTCTTTTTCTCTGTCCCCACTGGGAATGTTTTGCTCTTTTCTCCTAGTTTTTCCCTGCAGCTCCTTGCCACCCGCTCTCCCCTTGCCACCCACAGGCTTCTCTGTCCTGATTTCTCCAGCCTTGGTTTGGTCAGCAATAAAGAGATAGTGCCAATACTTAAATCTGACATCATTTGGTTCGGGTTGATACTGTGGTTAGATTAATAAAAGCTGTGGGGAGGAGGTGTGTTCCTGAGCTGTTATTCCAGGCCGCTGCAGACCTCAGCTAGTGCTGCTTGCCAAAAGCTCACAAGATGGGAGAGGAGGGCACATGCATCTCTGTAACTTAAGATATGGATGGTGTGAGAGCGGAGTAAGCCATACAGGAACCATATATTTTAGAGGGTAAAGGTGTTAAGCCTATATGTCATTAGGAGGCATATTTATTTAAAATAATGCAACTAAATGCTGCATTAATTAGATCCTTGATTACATGTAAGTAGAGGCAGAGGCAGGTATGATAGCCACTTATCCCCTTTATCCTGTCAGTCTACTTCATTACAACCTACTCTTCTGGTTTGCATTTGTGCATATCCTGCATCCTTCTCCCTCAATAAGGTATTTATTAGCTCACCATTTTGCTGAAATCTGTCTCAACCTTTTAAAAAAAGGTGCAGTGCTGTTCGATGTAGTAGGATTTGGTGACTTTGTGTAGAATTCTTCCCCCTCTCCCCATACCAAGTGACAGGTTTCAAGTTAAGATTTAGAAGTCAGAGGTTTAGAAAATCCTACTTTTTAAACTTCTGGAACTCAATGCTTCTGTTCAATAGATATTTAATAGTGTAAAAATGTAAATTCAGTTTTAGTAGAATGGCTAAATGCTGGTTTGTGTTGTCTTTGGAGACTTCAGAGCTGCCCCTTATTTTCATCCTCTTCAGTGGAGAAATGAAAAGGCCTGTGTGCACTTCACAGGAAATGAGTGTCTGATACAGGCTCGCAGGCTGCACATTTCCAAGAACTGCTCTCAAGGTATTTTGATAATGCACATTCTCTCTGCCTTCTCCCTTCCTGCTCCTCCTGCACTTTGTGTGCTTCTGCTTGTTCGCAAACACATGCAGAGTTGAGGGGAAGAACCAACGGTGCCACTGTTAAGTTTGCAGATGGGCTCCTTTAGCTTTGTACTGGAGCAGGGGCTGGCAAAATTGGGACAAGCTGGCTGCATTTGGTTGCCTTTGTTGCAGAGGGCTTTTGTCCTTCCCCTCACTCCCTGCAAATGCTGAAAAAAATTTTGCCTTCAGACTGTGACTTGTGCAACGAGGGAGTTTTTGCATGTATGTGATTCTGCAGTTCAGAAACAGTTTGGATCTACTTTTGTACTTCCTCAGTAGCAAAGTTTATTTGAAAACTTAGGCTAAAGCTAAGAAAATGAGTGTGGCTGTTAGCTGTTGGAAAATGCCAGAGATCTGCAATCTGTGCTGTGTAGCTGGGCTTCTGCACGTCCTGCTGAAGGCCCCTGGCTGAAGCTGAGGGGATTCAGCATAAGTTTGCCTCGGTTGGCACACTAGTGGTGATAGCACAGGTTTGATTGTGCAGGAATGGATTGTTTGTGCTTTTTGACAGATCACCAGTGTTGTTCTTTATCCATATTTTAGTTCTACCTTGTATTCTGGTGAGATTTTGTGGTGTGGAAGGAGAGAAGTTGGAGCAACATTTACTGCTTTAGCAGTAAAGACTGAAATCTGCTGTTTGTGTAGGGTGCATGCCGATTTTCACGTCAGCAGATCCAAAGAAGAGGTGCTGTTCTTTTTAGTCATCAAAGAAAGAGGAAAACATGGACAGAGCTATTTTAACTCTGCAGCAGTCCATCGTTGATTCCTCATATTGACTTCATATGCCCTTGTTTACTACTTCAGTTTTGCACAAAGGACATTTATGCCGTGTGCTGGGCTCCTCTTAGTGTTATGTCAGGTTTGAATGGTTAAGAGATGTCTTAAAAAGGTGTTGCTCAAAACCCCAGCCCTTTGCTTCTGGATTCCTCTGCCTAAGGTCTGCTAAAGCATGATGTGGTGGGTACAGCATAGAAACAAAGCAAAGACATTTGAGAGGGAAGAGAAATGAGACTTCTCAGATCAGCTCTCTCACTTTCCCCAGTCTACATGATTGGAGTTTTTCCTTTTATGAGTTTTCAAATTAGTTACTTTTCAATCTTGGTCACCTTTGAACTTCCTCTCATCTGGTTTTCTGAAAGAATAAAAAAAGAATGTCCTGATTGTACTGCATCTTTCTCTAGCATCCTCTTGTATATATGTATCTGCTCTCTAAACTGAGCAAGAAATTTCTCCAGTCTCTCTCTGTACAGTTATGTGTTGCTTCTTATTACCCATCTTTAGGCCTACCCTCTTTGTTTCAGCTCTGTATGTTTTTATTTCAGGTAACTAGAACTGACTGTATTCTCTCAGGTGGTGACATTACTGTTACGTTCCCATCCATTTTGCACCCTCCCAGTCCTGCTTGCCTCTTGGTTTTTAAATGACTGCTTTTGCATTCGGAGCTGGAGCTTTCCTTAATGAGCCCTCAGCACTGTTACTTGGCTCATTGGTCAGCTGCACCACTTAATTTATTGCTCTTGAAAATATAGACCCAGCTGGTTTTTCTACAAGCCTGCGTGCATTTGTGTGTGTCAGGACACAAGAGTCCTGCCTGACCTCCTGCTGCTTTCCTGCTGACAAATTTTTAATGACCTCTGACTTTTCTGTCCTGCAGGGAGTGAAGTGATTTTGTCACTGTTTACCCTGGGAAGGCGATGGAGAGGGCTCACTGCGTTTTGAGTTGGATTTAAGCAACACGAGGCTGTGAGTTGCCTGCTGGGGAGCAAGGTTAGGCCTTGGGGGTGTTGTGGGTAATGACAGCTTGAAGATGGAGAGACAATTCTAGGAAGAGACCTGGGTCAGCCTGTGAGTTTGCACAGTCACGGGGGAGGGAGCTGCTTGCATAAAAGATGGAGGAGCCTTTGGGCTGCTTGTACCCACCAGCCTGTTGAGGAGTGAGGTGGGCTGCTCTGCAAAGTGGGCTGAGTCAAACCAGGGGGAAGATGCAGTGGCTGGGAGGGGGGCAGAGAGGTGACCAGATGTGCAGGGGCTGAAGTGCCTTGGTTTCCTCTGGCCACCCCTCTTCTACCTCCCATTCACCCTGTGGCATGACTGCCCCATGTCCTCTGCCCGTCTGCTTTACAGGTCCTGGCGTGCTGCTGGCTTTTTTGTGTTCCATGTCTTGCTTTTTGACTTGCTTTGAGGAAGCACAAAGTGTGTCCTGTCATCTGTTCCTTCAGGTGCCATCTGCCTGATGGGGAACTCTGCCTGGGGGTTGGCTCTCCCTCACACCAGGTAGCCGTGTGCTGCTCCTGCTTTAGCAGCACACATCGAAAAAAGTTCATTCCAATACTTGCAGCCCTCTGGCAATTGCTAGTGCAGCTGATTTGCTTGAGAGAACACTTGTTTGAGAGATGGTCTCTTTGTATCTCAACCATCCATTTCCAATTCCAAATCTCCAGGTATAGTCCACCGTGCCCAGCTGGCTTTCTGCTTTAATGTCACTTTCCCCTCTCTCTTCTGATAGAGCCCCCTCTTTTTTTCTTTCAGGTTAATCAGCATTAAATACTGGGAAATCTCAACATCCTGTGCAAGAAAAAATAATACCTGCTTGCTTGTGTAACTTTTCTGCAGTGTCCCTGTCCCCACTAGCTGGTATCCCACTCAACTAAATTATTCCCCCTGAGGTTTTCTGTTTTTGATAAACTGAAAATGCCATATGTTTTCTGGGTTTTGTTTCGTTTGTCTTGGCCACCTACTGTCCCAGTTTCATAACAGCCATCCTCATATAAATTTGCTCCCTACTGTCAGTAATTTATATTCCTTTATATTGGCTCCTCCAGGATTATTTTTTCATCTTCTAAAGGATTATTGAGGTTGTAGAGAGATTTGAATAGGGACTGTGGTTTTGTAGTGTGTGTGTGTTTGATGTCTCTGATCCACAGCAGAAGCTCTTGCCAGCTGTTGCACCTACAGCGATACCTGCAGTGTGACCCATATTGTCCCCCAAGCCTGTCCTCTTAGCCAGGCAGCATCTCTGCCGTCATTTGTGGGAGGTCTGCACACTCTGTCACTTAGGATTTCCTAAATAACCTTTCATGACTTAATTTTTTTAAAATTCTTTTTACTTTTGACTCTCAGGACTAGTTTCTTTATTTTGTGTGTTGGAAATCCCCCACTATAAAACTTAGTGTTGTGGTGTGTCTGTGCTTTCTGACCCTTGCCCTTTGCTCTGGAGGCACAGAACTGGTGCTGCATAATGGCCTCTCACGTCTTTTGAAGCTGGTCCTCCTGAAGAGCCAAGGCAGGGTGTTTCCCTTGTCCCCCTCTGGTCCTGTTGGTTAATCATCTGGGACTCCTCTAGCAGCATAGTTCTGGTAAGGATTCTGAACCAGCTTTAGCTGCAGACACTGCTAATTCCTCAGGGTTAGCTGCTTCTTTGAATTCCTTTCCGGCTCAGTGTGATGGTTTTGATAAAAAGCCGGACCACTGATGGCTTTTGTGTCTCAGGATTTACTCATTTCCTCAAACAGGGTTCTGGAACAAAGTCGATTTAGTAGAGAGAGGCAGAGGAAATGTACCTGTGCTGCTGCTCTGGGGGTGGGGGAAGCTGGTGGTGCTGGGGAGCCATGATGAGTTGGAGACAGCCCTGGGCGTACCCCCTTCCCACTGATCCCCCTCTCAGCAGGGAGATGGGATGGAGCATTTCAAGTAGGGAGACACGAGGGACTGCTGTTAGCTTGGCTTCTTTCTTCCTCCTTGTGTCCTCTCCCTGTCTCCTTGTTTCTGCCCCCAAGGTGGGGAGAGCTCCAGCCACCTTTCCAGAGGGCTGCTTCCTGAGCTGGTATGTGGTGTGGAGGGAGGGATGGCAAGGCAGCAGCCCAGATTTTGTGTTCCCTGGCCAAGCACAGGGCTGAGGTTTTGTGTAGTTGTGCAGTACTGACATTCACAGGAATGGCTGCTCGCTGTGAAACTGCAAAGGTCAGGAGCAACGCCACTGGGCTTCCCTCACTTACCAAAAATGCTGTTGGCCAGAGGCAAGCAACAACTCTCTGCTTAAGCCATAGCAGGATAGGCTCAGCTGCAGCTTTGGAACTTAGTAGTAACTCCTCCTGATTTCCTTTTTCTATTTTTTTTCTTCTTGTTTCCCCAGTTACAGGAGAAGGCAGAAATAATTCAGTCTTCAGTAGAAGATGTCTTTGGCAGAAGTCAGATGGTAGTTTTGGTAGTTTTACTTGCTGTGGAATAAGCTGTAGTTGCTTGTGACTGCTGCAGAGCAGCCTCTGAGACCAGGGAAGTGATGAGACTTCTTTGTTCTGAAATGGCAGGATTACAGTTTCACATTGGGCTATTTAGATGAGGAGTAGGCTCTTTTATTTGAACAAGTTTCTGAAAGTGCATAGTATTTCCAAGGCTTGAAAAGGGGACCCTAAAAATGGATGTCTTTCTTCTAACTCCTTCGATTAGCTCAGTAAACACATTTGTTTTTTCCTTTAAACTGCCACCTTGTTGGGTTTTTATTAACATGTGTCATGGAGAAACCAAAGTGCTTGCATACTTCCCTCCCTTGAAGAATATTTGGCACAGATCACACAGTCTTGTGGGTTTTCTTGGAGTAAAAACCTTTCAGCCCCTATCAGCAAAGTGCCATATTAATTCAGAAAACATGTGTCATAGAAAAATATGTTAAGAAGTACCAAATATTAATATCAGATCCATGCAAAGTTATTTGTGGGTTTTGAAGTATGTTCTCCAGACCCAAATGTCGGGAAGTGTTTGATAAGACAAGTGTTCTTGCAAGGTGTCCAACTGCTGATTCCCAGAGCCTGCATGCAGGATCTTCCTGCACTGTGTCTCTGCTGTGCGAAATAGGAGCTGCCACAGTGTGGGTGCTGCCTCAGCTTATTTTTTTAAACATTGCATCCTTATGTATGTGTGGTGTGGTTTGGTGTTTTTCCCACATATTCTCTCATGTGTCAGACATAATGGCACCCTCACATCAAACTGCCATGGCATAAAAAAGATAGAGGGAACTGCAATGTCTCCAAGGCCTGCTTTGTGCTGGAGAAATTGGCTGTGATTAACACTGGTTCTCTTGGCTGAGCTGGGCCACATTCTTCCTCTAACCACAGCTCCCTCTGTTCTCTTTGGCATGTCTGTCTGTGCATCTCCTTTCCCTTCCCCCTCCATGATCCTTTCTGGATCAGCCCTGATCTCCTTGGCTGTGGCAGGGTGCTCATTGGTGTGACCATGCACCGTGGCGGTGACAGCGCGGTTCAAACCAGTGCCGGTGTGTGGCAGGCGGTGGCGGCCTGAGAGCCAGCCTGGCCTACCATTAAACCCCAGTGCTGCGTGCTTGGCTCTTACCAGGGAGGTTTCTTCCAGCCCTTTGCTCAAGCTTTCCTTTGAAACAGCTTTCCCAGCCACAAATCAGTGGGCAGCACATTTCTGTGGGATGCAAACGTGCAAACAAGCGATGTCTGCTCCGGCGCTGCTGCCTGGAGTAGGGATGCTGTCGCAAGGCCTTGCAGGGTACGTTAGGGAGAGCTTTTCCTAATCCCAGCCTCCATCTAACTGCTCTGGGAACTGCAGGGTTGATATCTGGGAGATGTCAAAGCCAAATGGAGCAGGAATGGAAAAGTGTAATAATGGGATGGACCTGCAGTTTTGCTAGTGGCAAGTCAGTGTAGCTTGTGGGGTGTGTGCCCAGTTCGGACTGGGCTGGGGAGGATGTGGAGAAGCGATGTTACATGGGTACAAGTGAAGCTGTGCAGGGCCTGCCTCTGAAAGGTGTGCAGAAAGCTGGGATTGTTTTTTCAGCTTGCTAATGGATCCACTGACAGACACGTGATTGCACACATGGTGGTCTGCAGCTCCACCAGGTCAGTAGGTTTTACTTTGCCATCTGCGAGGAGGAAAAGTCTTGAGAGCTGGGGAAGCAGGGCAGAAGAGTGTGGGCCAGAACAGATTGGGTCACAGTGAATGTATACCTATGTGGTATCAAATTAGATACTCTAAATGTTGTGTTTTGTATTCAGAACAAGTTGGGATTTTGCTGTTCTGAATCCTTAGGTTTATTTCTGTTGCCGTCATCTCTTAACATTTGAGTTTTATGGTTCCTGCTTTTGGAAGATGATGGCAACTTTGTGGTCTTTCCACTTGTCCTTGGGCCACCTGTGAGCTGCCTGGACCTACTCAGCTCATGGCTTTGTAAATAGCAATAATAACTACAACAGCAACAATCTGCTGTCTCTGTTGCTATCTGAAGTGCTGTATACGTGTTTCTACAGTAACACAGATCAAAGAGATAGAGACAAACAACCTGTCCCCAGATTTGTTGTATTTTAGATCCACATTACAGCAAACTAATGGGCTTAGTCACCTGCTTGATGGATGTCTTTTTTTTTTCAAAGGATGGATTTGCTCTTAAGTAAAGCTGTGCAGAAACTGGGAAGTGCCGCATCAGAGCTTTTGAATTTGGACCACTTGCAGTCCTGACATTCAGAATCTCATCCCTATGGGTGGCAAAGACAAAGAGGTAAGCTTTTTCAAGTGTCCTAGAAGAAGAATGTGAGGATGCATCATAGCTGAGCACTTGAGGCTGATGTTGAACGTGCCAGATTTGTCAAGCCCCAGGGTGCAGGGCTGGCTTGGCTGAACCACACGCTGTGCACATCCCCTGGTTTACTAGAATTGTCTCCTTATATAAAACACCCTGCCTTGCCTGGGTCGTGAGTGAGGAGGAAAGCAGAATGCCCTGTGTCAAGAGCACTTATTTTGAAAAGCTCTTGAACTTGCACTAAATCAGAAAGTCTGGGGAAACTTATCCAGCCTTTTAATTAGCAGGACACCAGCTTTTTAGGATATGTTGCTTTGGCTGCAAGCATTGTTCTGACTTGCAGTAGAGAGGTAGTAACTTGTTTGGGTGTTGGGGTTTTTTGGGGCTTTTTGGAGGGGAAAAGAGGGAAAGCAAATCATGGTGTGACAAGTCAGCAGAACTAATTATGCATGTGTGTTTTATTACACCCCTGCCTTGGTTTATTCCTAATCCTGGGTCTGCACATCGTCCGTGATGTGGAGGCTGTGTATGCCTAGGACCTGTTGAGCCATTAAAAGTGAACCTTAAAGGTAGTATCAGGAAACCCTTTTAGGGCTAATATTACTGTAACTAATGCTGTGCTGCAAGCCAGGCACTTAGCTCTTGGAAATGGGTCACTGAAGCTAAACAAATTCCCCCCATCTCAGGCTCTGACCTATATGTAGATTTCAAACCAAGTGAGCAAATTTTCAAGGTGCTATTTTTGAATTTACTTTGAATTTGAAATTATGACAGTCTCAGATCTTAGTCAGCCAGATTTCTAGTAGGAGTGGATTTTTCTTAAAGGACTTGGCTGAATGACTAAAGGTTGAAAACTGGGAGAAACCAGTTTGGGTTTTTCTTCTGTCAAATAGAATCTGCAGCCCTAAACAAATTATATATTTGTTGTTATTTTTAGAACTAGCCTGGAATTGAAAGACAGCTGCCTGCTTCTGTTTTTGTGTTTGAATTAAATTTCCAACCTCCACCCATGAAATTGGCAAAATTTCCATTTGGACCCAAGAGAAATTGCTGTTTAGGAAGGTTCTTTATCACTCCTTTTGAAGCTACAGCCACAGCCCTAGAGGCACCTGGCAGATGACCTTTGTTTCCTATAGGAGCTGATGTCAGAGGGTTCTGTAGCTTCCTCACCCAGCAGAGAGAAGAAGGAGAGGGACAGAGATGCTGCAACTCTTTGTGGTGCCGTCTATGCTGAGTTTTCAGTGGTGATAGATGGCCCTTGTTGCTGTAGTGGTGACTGTGTGTGTTTGCATCCTGCTCACTAAATCACCTTCGCCTAAGATTTATTCTGACTTGCTGAATAGTCTGAGCAGCTTTCAACTGCTGGGGTTTTTTTCTTTCTTTCTTTCTTTTTAAATGGAAAAGAAAAACCCAACTTGATTAACTCCTTCCCACCCCTCCCACCTTTCTCTAAGCATGGAATTTCCCTCCTACTATGAAACTGTGTAGAGGGCAGGATCAACAGCACTCAGAACAGTACCAGGGACATTAGCAGCTTGTGGACTGCAAATCACAGGGCTATAAGCTGGATAAGCTTCCCAGGCTGCTCTTGGAAAGGATGCTTAGGGCTCCATATATGAAACGTGCCTGGCAGCTACATTATTTGTATTACTGTTAAGTATTGAGAGAGATGTTAGACTAGAAAAGATGTGTGGTAAGGCACTGCCAGGCACATGCCTGCTCTGCCTAACTACTGTGCCCCTGTGAAGGAAAGATGTGTGTCTTCTCCTAGGGTCCTCACCCAGCTAGCACAGCACCAAAAGGAATGTGAGGCTTTTGAATAGCTGGCAAAGGGTGTGAGACAGCTTGGGGGGAACCTTGCAAGGAGCTAAGCTTAACGTGAAGCTCTCCCTGCAGAGCAGGCCCAGCACAGGTCCCTGCACATTCCCTGGGGGGCTGCCTGCCTGTCTTATATGAGCCCTGAGCCCCAGTGCCCTGGCAAGTCTGTGGTGGGGGAGGGAGCTGCTGGAGATGAAGTGTGTCTCTTCCTCTGCTGCAGGCTGTGCCAGCACTCTGTTCTGCTCCAAGCATGGCTGTGCTGTGAGTGAGTATGACTGGGTTAATGGAGTATGTTAAGGGAGCGAGGGCAGCATTTGGCAGCGAGCTACTGACTTGTCAGGCCTGGGGAAGTTGTATGTTACAGCTCAGCTTCTCACACAGAATGAGCCTCTGGCTTAGGGCTGTGGGTTTTTTATTTGTGCCTATACAGACACACACATTTAGAATATATATTTTTTAAAATATAATTGAAGTGACTTGCATGGCTGATGGCAACACTGGGTTCAGAAATGCAAAACAGCCTGGTGGTAACACAAGGTGCAGGAGATGGGCAGGGTCATGACAGTACATTAGAGGATGGTGACTGGGAGAGGGCAGCATTGTCTGCAGGCAGGGGGAGTTGTCCTTCTGGAAGAAACAGCAGTTAAGAGTCTGGAAGGGCATCAGCAGTGCCTGGTACCAGTGTTAAGTGAGCTCATTCAAGGTAGTTTCAGCCTTGAAGTTGATGTAACATTTCTTGAGTAGTCTTGATCTGAGACCTTTGCTTTCTCCTGACATACTGAAACAGGCATGTCTTGGGACAAGGGAGTGGTTCCTGGGATTTGGGGGAGAAAGGCTCATACCTGTCTTCTGCTTTTGCTAAGTCCTATTGTCAATCTTTTTGCCAGAGAAAGGGTTGGAGAAGTGTGAGGAAACCTTTCTACCTTTCACTCAATGACAAAGTAAATGATACTTTCCTCCTTTAGGAAATCTTTCCCTTTTCATTTGTGGTGTCATTTCACCTTTCCAATCTCAAGGCTACTCTGAAGAGTCCCGAATGTCTATCAGAGGGAAATCTTGAAATGTTGAGATCTGCTGGGTTCAAACTAGCCTGCTGGAGAGTGTGTAGGAGCCCTTGGCTGTGAATCACAGAAACCCAATGGATGCAGAACTCTGTAAAGTGCCACCTTGTGCTGGTGGGGACCCAGCTGGAGTCCTTTCTGCGCATATATCCTTGGTTTTCCCCACAGCTGGGGGTTGGTGACATGCAATAGCTCCTTGGTACCCTCTTTGGTACTCGTGCTGGTCTTTCTCCCACGGGAAGTGTCTTGCCCAGGTTGAAGAAGGTATTGGGTTTGCCTCACTCTCCTTCTGTCCTACAGGCTGGATGCAGAGGAGGAAGCATGGTAAAGGCAGCATCTCTCCAGGATTCATGGGCTCTTTGAGAGATGATCAGAGGGAGGCCAGATGACCTGCACAACACACAGAGCACTGTTTCTCCTCTGCAAAGGCAGCATCGGAGCGTTCTCCCCAGCCCCGCGCCGCCCGGCTTGCCCGATCGTTTCCGGATGTTTCGCAGCTGCGAGTGGGAAGTCCTGGAGCGATCCCTCAATATCCTCCAGGCCAGTGACTTCTACTGGGGCCCCTTGTCCGTGGGGGAGGCTCACGCCAAGCTCCAGCGGGAGCCTGTAGGCACCTACTTGGTGCGGGACAGCTCGCAGGGGAACTGCTTGTTCAGCCTGAGCGTGCGGATGCCCACGGGGCCCGTCAGCCTTCGGATCTCTTTCCAGGAGGGCTATTTCCGCCTCAAGAACTGGTTTTCAGACTGCGTGGTCCGCCTGCTGGAGCTGGTGGTGGCGGGGACCCGGAACAACCCCTTGCACTTTGATGAGATGGGGGGAACTCCCCTGGTCTTCTCTGAGCCCCTGTGCCGGAGCCGGCGGGCAGTGCCCACCCTGCGAGAATTGTGCTGCCGGAGCCTCCCTGCTGGTGCCGCCACAGAGGGCAGAGCAGGGCTGGGGGGCTCCTTGGGAATGTGTCTGAGGGAAGGGGTGTTCTCACCCCTGGACAGACGGGGAGGGTCAGAGGGGAGCATTGGCCCCAGCCCCTCTCTGTCCTGGGCTAGGAGATGATGGATGCATATGGGAGATGAAAGGAGATGCCTCTTTTATGGCTGTGCTGGTGGGATGTGTGCCACACCAGTGATGCTGGACTGGCTGCTGGGAGAGGAAGGGGGAGGGTAGAGGGAGCAGAGCTTGAACCCTCTGTGGCTGTGACAGATGTTCCTCATACATACACAGTGAGTGTGACTTTCCCATATATGCCTGGGGTAAAGCCAGACCTAAAGAGCAGATATTGCCACTGCCACCAAGTCCTGCTCTTTGCTCCATTTAAAACTTAAAAGCTTCAGAAAAAGGTGAGCTGCCCGTCTTCCCAGGTCCACCCTGTGTTCTCTTCTACCCCAAAGTGCTTGAGCTCATTCCTGCCTCAAATCTGCCCTGGTGGAGTGCAGCTGAGTCCAGTCCCACAGCAGTGCAGCTTGGACATCGATGGGCATGACCCTTGTGCTGACCCACGAAGCTGTGGTGGAGCAAGAGCACGTTTCACTCCCTGCAGCATGAATGTGATGCCTGTTACTTCAGAGGCCGGTGTTTGCACCAAGTATGATACATGCAGCTTCACTGGCTTTTGCATTGCTTTATTCAATTGGATTTTGGAGAGTGAAGGTGGGTTATGCTGTACTTAAGGGCATGGCAGAGATAACCCTGGTCTGGAGAGTTGTATCTGCCCTGGGAGGGTGTGAAGAGATGGGATCCTGCACCCTTTCTTAAGCTCATGTGATAGTGTGCTGCTGCCATCTGTCGAGCATCAGAAGATGTTTTGGTTTTGCCTCTGAAAGGCAATGAATTTTTTATATAAAACTTATAAAATTTTAATAAAATTTTTATATTGATTTTTAAAAGTCAGTGAATACTTGGTGATAACTTCACTCCCTTCTAATGTTAGAAGCCCGGTTAGTTTAGTGCCCAGGCTTGGCAATCAAACGGAAACTGAATTAAGTGAATTTCTCATAAAGAACACAAGCAGAGCATAAATGAGTGGTCCTAGCTGGGAACATTAAACTTAAATTCATCTTGTAGTGTAATGTAGTGAAGAATTTTCTAAACAGAGAAACTTCTGAAAATCTCAGCCCTACATTTTTAGAAAGTTTTTTTTAGTACCTCAAAATTTGTACTGAGTGTTTGAAAAAAAATGAGTAATTCAAGATCTTAGAACAGGGCACAGCATCAGTGAACTTGAACTGGTGAGTATGAGTACAAATGGGAGGAACACAGTTGGCTTAAATAGGGTCATGGTTTATTTCAGGGATAGTCAGTATGATGTCTTCAAAATAAGTGATTGAAAACAGCTACATGAAAGAAGAAATTCAGGTACTCTAAAATTTGAGCCAAACTGTTTTATAGGCTGCTAAGCATCCCTAGCTGGGCAGACAGCCTGCTTTGCTCATGCTGACTTTCCTCTTCAGACCTGTATGGAAGAAAAAAGCTGAACAGGGAAAGAGAGCACACTGAATTTGCTCTATTGTCTTCAGCTGTTTTATCTGAGGAACTAAAGTGTGTGGTCAGCACAGAGAGAGATACAGGCTGTGATTCATCACAGGAGCCTAACTTACACTCTGAATTATTCTCTGGAGGGCTTTGTTGCCCTGCTGGCAGTGAGGTGCCTGGCTGGCTGCCTGTCTCAGGGCATTGGCTTATCAACCAAGGTAGTTAGATAAGTGTCAGGGAAGTGGTGATCTTGTCCTTGCTGCGTGCTCCTTCCAGCTGCAGGGAGGCCAGAGGCAGCTCGGTGCCCCTACAGCTACTGTGTCTCAGCCCAGTGCAAAAGCAGGAGCTGGGATTGTTCATTTCCGCAGGGTGTGTGCCCTGGGGTGGCTGACATGTGGGCATAGTGTTGCTTGCTGCCAGCATCTCAGGTGGCTCTGGGCACCTCTGGGACCGTTCCTGGGCTCTTGGGTGAAGGCCCTGCCTCAGCAGGGTCAGCCACACAGCTGCTCTCCCTCTCTGCCATGGAAGAGTGGGACTGGATCAGCTGGCCCAGGCATCAGGTCCTTTGCTTTCTTGAAGGTGTCTGCTGAGGTGCCTTGCCTCCCTTCCTGCCTTCCCTTCAGAAAGTAGGGGGGTGGAGGAGCAGTATAATTTCTTCCATGTTTAGAACTGAGCACAGGAATGCTTCTGTTTTCTGGCCACGGTTATACCTCACTGAGGGAAGAGCTTTCTGACGGTATTGCTCTGACCTGGCTGTGAACTGCTCTCATTTGGCCGCAAATGAGCATCTTGGGTTGTGCAGCTGGGGGCTGCAGAGAAGCCCTATTTGCAGCCTGGATTGCACTTCAGGAAAATCACACCATGGGAGAAGGAAATAGTTTGTATTTTAATAAAGTCTACTTTATTTTGTTCCTTTTTTTTTTTTTTTTTTTTTGTTTTTTTTTTTTTGTTTAATTGCGCAGCAAGCACTTGTCTCAGTCTTACAAGTAAGTCAATTCCATGCAGGGCTGCAGCGAATTGATTTGAGATCTGTGGATGAAAAGCAGTGAATTACTGCCAAGCATTGTTATATTGTGAAAGTTGAAAGCACATCATGTGTGAGTATCCTCATTATTCCCAAGGAGAGGTCACTCTGCAGATCAGGATTGGTGCAAGAAAGGAAATCAATGTAGAAAGAACAGGAAAGTGAAAAGTGCATTGGCTGAGGCAAGCATTAGAATCCTGCATTCTCTGCTTGGATGTTGGAAGAGAAACCTTTTTCTTTCGGCTCTTGAGAAAAAAGATGTACAAAGCAAAAGGGTAAGAATTTACTTCCGTGGGGTAACACTATCCTGCTGCTTTCATTAGAGTGGGAGATGTTCACTTTAATGACCCTGCCTCTGAATGGGTCCCTCTGTCACATAGGAGTAGCTCCTGGTGGTCTGTATCCAAATGTTTCTTTTGGTGGCTCCTAAGGGGACTTAAAAAGAAATTGCAAACTTCCTCACAACCTCTTGAGCACCATTTGGGGAATAGAGGAAAATTGTTTGCATTTTTATATGTTATGTTATACATTTCTCCAGCTGACTCATTTCACTTTGTCGAGGAAACTTACACAGGCTTTGCAGATGTTTTTTTTCAAGTGTTCTTCCTAACAGCAGAAGTTGAAAAGTTTAGTGCTTGCGAGAGGGGCTTTCTCTACCATGCTGTGAAGGGCCTGGATCTCAGTCCCAATATGCTGCAGGCATCCAGCAGGAAACTGCTCTTTGTCTGCTCCCAACTAGCCATCTGTTGGTAGTGCTCTGGGGCCCCAAGGGTTAATTTCCCAAAATTCTTCACTGGAACTTGCTAATAACTTCCATATGTACCCATGTGTGTGCTCAGGAGGGGCCCCACAGCCATCAGCTCTTGTAATAATACTTGATTACCTCTGACATAAAGGTCTGTATGTTGTTAAGGATCAGGATTCACAAAAATTCACAAAAAGACACAAGTTTGTGCAAAAACACTTAAAAAATGTATTAACATTTGGTCATCCTCAGTGATTTCTTAGGTAGTCAAGCTTCAAAATCAAGTCTGTGTACACACCGTGTGTGTAAGGTCTCAGTTTTGACCCTTACCCTGTTGTCCCTCTAAAAATGTGTATTTAGTCTTATGTGTCATTTATCTTTAAGTGTGCAATACCCCTTAATTTACAACACACCTTGGCTAGGGAAACGTGATGGGTTTGTCTGATGGAGTTCGTTTTGCCCCAGTTCCTCAGATGTTTGGCATCTGTACAGTTAAAACTGCACGCACTGGAGCTTTCTGCCTGCCCTGTGCCATTCCCTGGTGCAAAGGCCAGGCTGCTGGGGGCAGCCTTCAGAGAGAAGGCAGGTGTCAGAGGGAGAGGGAGATGTGGCAGAGTCGCTCTGAAACTCCTGATGCCTCCCTGCAGAGCTGCCTGGGTCTTGGCAGGCTCCTGCTGCCTTCTGATCTCAGCTGGGGCTGGCGGAGCTGAGGTTTTGATTCAGGCAAAGCAAAGTACTTCCAAACGTTTCCTATGCAAGGGCTGGCTCAATAGTAGGACTCTTCAGCCAGAAAAGAGATGGCTGAGGTCTGTGGCAGAGATCTGTAAAGCTTGACTGCTATGGAGTAGGTGACCATGTGTTTTCTTAAAAATCCAGGGAGGCGTCTGATGAAATACTTCAAGACTCAAAAGGAGACATTTCTTCATGTGACGTATAGTAGCTTAAGCTCTGGAAATCCCTGCCACAGGCCACCTGCAAGGCTAACCTCTATGTGGGTACAAAAAGGGATTAATGGTGATTGATGGAGCACCTCTGGAGGAGGAAAAGCAGAGTTGGAAAATAGGGGAGAGGCAGGATCCAGGTGGAGCTTTTGAGTTCTGTGCCTTGTGGAGCAGACCTCTGCTATGGCAGGAGTGTGGGAACAAGGCAGCCTCGGCTCAGCCTGAGGCTCAGCAGCACAGGGGGCAGCCCAGGCTAGCTGAGCCAGTGGCTTGGTGAGGGACAGCTGTGCTGAGCTCCCAGAACTGTGCTGGGCCTCTTGAGACACAGGGGTCTGCACCTGGCAGACCTGTACACCCTCCCTGCAGTGCAGTTGCGTGCCCCAGAGTTTGATGGCAGCCCCAAAGGGAGCAGCCCTCGGGCGCTTCTTCCAGCTTTCACAAGCAGAAAAATTGGGACACCCATCTGATGCCTGGAGGCAAGCATCAGCACAGGCTGAGGATAAAAACATCACCATCACTCAGAATGAGTGAAGGAGCCTGAATTGTCAGCTGGGGGCACTGGGGGAGGCCAGCATCAGCCCGAGGTGACGGCTGGTGGGGGCAGAGCTGGGGGCTCCCAGCCTAACTGCATGTCAGAAAGGAGCTGCAGAGCTTTGAGAAGCAAAGCACTAGGCAGGCTGCTAGGTTCATCCATCCCAGAGCAAATGACTTGCATACACTTTTAAATATTTTTGCCTCCTGAGCTACCTGCTTTCCCAAGACACCATCCTTGCCATCAGAGCTCTCAATCTTTGAGCTGGTCCCAGATGCCACTGAAATCAATGACCAGATTATTGTTCCTTTCTGAAGATTTTGGATTAGGCCTCCCTGTTTTGTGAGGCTGATGTGAGCAAAATGTGGGTTTTCCACACTAAACATAATCAAAACAAACGCTGCTCCCACTGGTTTGTGCAACAAATCATGCTGGGGGAATTGCTGGCATTCGGCATGATTAGCCCAAGTGCAGATGCCTTCTAGCTTGTAAACAATAGCCTAAAGGATTGGAGAGGATCACAAACAAAGCACTTACAGAGAAGACAGCATTTTCAAAAGGGACTTGAGAGCTTATGTCCATTGGGGGTTTGTCTTTTAAAAATAAACTAGAAGTAAACAAATTGACAGAGACGGCTCTGAAGGATGCAGGAGAATGAAAGTGAGGAGACTGGATATAATACACCAAAATTAAGTAGGGGAAAACTAGACAGGGCTAATGGGGCCTCTTAAACTCTTCAACAAGATGTCCCACAGCCTTAGGGATGGGCAGACATTAGAAACCTCATCTGTCCTTGTGAATGAAGCCAGGTGGGATATGTAAGGGATGCAGGAGAAAACCCTTCTTCAGTTCACTGGACAAAAAAAAATCCCTAAAAAGCAGTGAGAGGAACAAAAGGATCAGGCAACTTGTGCTTGTTTTACAGTGGTTCAGTCTGAAAGGGACGTTCCCTCCTCAAACTGCAAACTAGTGACAAATTGCTGTGATTTTCAGACTGAAAACTGTCCAAGTCACATAAACCATAGTTTTTGTATTGTGCTTTTAATTATTTTTTCTTAATCTCATTTCTATATAGGGTTTTTAAGTATGGGCTGATTATTTTCAATTATGTCTCATTTCTCCTGGCCCTGGCAGAGTGAGGCAGCAAGTGCCCAGCTTCATACTCAAGAGCTCCTGCAAGGGGACAGCAAGGTTTGTGGCACTGATGGTCACTCATTTAAGGACATGGTGAATGGCAGTTGCAGCCAGAGCGCAGCAGCGTCTCTGTAACTGAGATGGTGTTGCAAGGAATGCTAAATCCAGAAAGACGTGAGCACCCTCATGCTTTCCCTGTTGCTGTGTGTGCTGGAAACATGCAGTTAATCCCTTTGTTTAAAAGGTTCAGGTAGCAGCTATGCTGATCACAGAGCATGAGGTGTTTGCCAGGTCCTTGCTGCCAGACTTTCAGTGCATCTTGAGTTGTTTTGGAATCCATGGAATCTCAAGCCTAGAATAATACAGGTGCAAATCCAGGTGTTCCTGGTAGTATCCAGCCTCCATGTTCTAAGTGCTTCAGTACTGCAGTTGTTCCTTCTGCAGTACTGAGTTAGGAAGGACTGATGGTTCCTTTTATTCTTGGTCTTCTGTAAGGAGCTCTCCTAGGCATTGGGATTGCAGAATGGGGTGGTGGAGAACATGAGCTGAAGATCTTTTCCTGCTCTTCCAGACTGTGCAAGGAATCAACCAGATATGAAGGCAAGTCTAATGTACGTGCTGAGATACCTAAAATAAGCCATGCAAACAAATCAGTCGTATGTTATCCAGATGGGACTGTTCAAATCCAATAATAGCAGTAAAGTGCTCCTGAACTCTGCAGAGAGAAAGATTATAGAAGGATCAGGTATAATTATAGTGCCTTATTATTACCCTTCTCATCATTCTTTCCAACAAAGCTTTTCAATAGGATGGAAAAACTTCTTGCAGGAGATCCTAATGTGTTTGCAGGCACAAACATATTAGGGAGGATTTTTTCATTCTTCCTTCCAAGACTGTTCAAGTCAGCCCCTGTAAGTGGCGTTAACTAAATATCATAATGATCTATACTATCTTTCAGATGAAACCTCCTTCAGCATCTCTTTATGGCCTTGACTGCAGCAAACCCTTCTCCAGAAACACCTCACTGTTGCTACCTCTAATGAAAGCACCAGCAAAAATTCCCCTGTACTGCTCTGATCCTTGCTTTGATACAAGCCCTTCCAAGCAGGGTTAAGTAATACCCTTGAAATACTAGTGTCTGCAAGTGGCTTGTCTGTGTACTGCTCCATGTATTCCACCTGGAATATGGGTGGAATCATTCGGCAAGGATTCTCTACTTTGGAGAAAGTCATAGAGCTGGAGGTATATATCTGCAAGGTGTTCTCCCCTGCCTGAGTCCCATCTCCTCTGAACACCAGCAGTGCTTGTTAGAAAAGTCCAGGGTTATCAGAATCAGACCACAGGCAAAATGAGTGAGGGGAACACACATCCTGGCCTGCAGGTTGGTCCTGTGGGCTGGCACCACTCAAGAGAAGGGAAAAAAACCCCCTGGCATTTATTCAGCAGTATCCCTTCCCAGATCACTGCAGATGCCTGGAAATACTGCTGAAGAGGAGCCTGACAGGGCAAGGGAGCCAGCTCACCTCGGAGGCACAGCCACACAGTAGCTCTGAAACCCAGTGTGGACTTCCCAGGGAGGGGATTTTTCACAGGAGGGAAGTCCCAGGCAGCACTTCCACTTCTGCAGCTCCCCCAGCCTAGGGAGCAACTTGCTATGGGGAAAAGCTGTCGGTGAGCATGTGGATGGTAAAAACTACCAACACACCTTGTTCTTAATCTGCAGCACACCCTGCATTGCTGTCCTCATGGCCCTGATTTAGTGAATCCCTTGCACCTCTCTCAGCTTGGGGATGTGTCTGTACCTGTGCCAAGTGTTGCAGTGCAGGACAGCATCTCTCCCAGGCTCCATGGCTCCATGCCTTGCTCACCTGCAAGTCCTGGGCAAACCAGGAGGAGAGGCAATGTGGTTTGAACAGATGCAGCAGGTTTGGAGGGACGCATTAGGTTTATTTCTTGGGCTGGGGGGAAGGGGTGATTTGCTGATATGGGTCTTTCTCTTCTCATCTCCCCTGAGCACCTTGGCAGAGCCTTGCTCACAACTCAATGAAAGTAGGGCAGAGTCTAACCACATTTCAAGCTGTCTATGTTTTTGGATTCTGGGTAACTGTGATCTTTATCTGTTCCTAGAAGAGATTTAAACAACTTATAAACCACAACTGGGCAGAGATAATAAAGGAAGCAGTACTGGGGTGGGGAAGGATTTCCCCAGAGTGTACAGAGTGAGGGGAGGAGAAACCATGGGCCCAGCTGTGGCAGAGGGTCTCAGCATGGTGGGACACAGAGGGGGTGCCTTAGGGAAACCTCAGCAGTATTAGTAGCTAGGTATAAAATGTTGGTACATGTATATACATGCATAAATATATATTTATATGTATAAAGAGCAAGTGGAGATACAATTAGTCACAGATGTCTGAACCCTGCTATGGTATCTATATAGTCTCAACTCCATGCACTTGCTCCTGTTGAGGTTTGTGTCTCCATGCAGGCAGGATATGCTTCCTCTTATACTCCAGGGTTTTTTGCATTTCTCATTCCTGTGGAACTCACATCTGTCATCATGCAGTTCTCCAGGGAAAGGAGACCTCCTTCCATTGGAGGGGTTGGAGGGGGTTCAGGCTCAGTGCCTTACCTCCAGGCCCACAGGGAGGTTCACAAAACCCCTCCCAGGTCTCCCCATGGCCTGCAGCAGCCTTGGATGCTCCCAGTGCACTCAGCAGTGGTCTGTAAGGGTTTGAAAAACAAAACCCAATGATGTTTCTCTTGCATAAGGTCAAAACTACAAATCCTTGTCCTGTAGTTCTGTCAGCCAGGAATGTAGGCAGCAGGTGGGAAATTCAGGGGTAGGGAGGAAAACAGAATGAAACACATTTCTGTATTGGCAAAAATCCTAGCAGAGATGTGGTTCTTCCTGCACATGTTTTTGCCAGGATCCTTTATTTAGTTTTCATAGCCAGAATAGGGCCTGGTGGCAAAATTATGTTTTTCCACCCTAGGAGGGTGTGCTATTACAGCTGTATCAGCCTGCATATTCTCCACAGTCCACAATCAAAGCATAGTTGAGGAATTAATAGAAAGAAAAAACAATATATTCACTTGCCAATAAGATACTTAGCTACTTAATCCTTTCCCAGCTTTCCTCCTGGGAGCTGGCAGAAGCCTGGAGTGCATGAGGAAACCTGTGCCAATCTAAAGTGGGGTGTGAGTGCACTCCAGTGTCTGCTGTGGGGGTCCATGCTGGTTCCCAGGGTCACTGCAGCTGTGCTGCCTGTTCTACTTCCCAATGTCCTGAGCTGAAAAGCTCCTGCAGGCTGAAGAAAAGGTCCCAAAAAGAAACAAAAAAAAAAAAAAAAAAAAAAAAAAAAAAAGGGAAGACATTAAAAGGAAAAAGAAAGAAAAAACAAAAGCCAGAAAAAAGAAGAGAAGGAGCAGGCAAGGGAATGAGGTGGTTTGGGTGAAAGGGAGTGCAGGGATTTCTTGAACAAGCTCAGGGGGAAGGAGCTTAGATTCAGAGTCAGCTGTGGGGCAGGCTTGGGTACCTGGGGGCAGTCAGAAGCTGCTGCCAGGCTGCAGGGAGCTGGGGTTGGCACAACTGGCTGGCTCCAAGCAGAGCTGAGGCCCAAGGAGTTTTTCCTGCACAGACAAGACCAGAAGGGCCATCTGGCGAGGGCACTGCTGGCAGGAGCCAGTCCTGTGGCTCCCTTGCAACTGCTGCCATCTTGTCCAACGTGATCTTCCCTGTGTGTGCCCTGCACAGCATATCCAGCACCTGCCAAACTTCCTGCCTGCCCCCCTTCACCCCCAGCAGGGGGGATGCACAGCCCTTCACTCAGGACACTTTCAGAGCCCGATGTGCACACCTGAAGGCATGCAGCTGGTGAGCAGGGGCTCAGGGGCTCCTGTTTTAGGAAAGCACTGCTGGCAGCATGCCCTGCTCTTCCAGCATCCCACCTCAGCATTTTTGCTGCTAATAGAAGAAAGTTTGGGCTGGCCTGGTCGTGGCATTGAGGGGCTGGTGACACATCCTGTGACCGTGGGAGGGCTGTGTGCCTGCTACTCCTGTACTCATGCTCCCGTGGGGGCTGTCGAGGTTTGTGAGTCTGTGGCTGTTTGTGGGGACACTCCTTTGAGCCTGCCCCTGCTGAGACAGCCACAGCAAGCTGAACACCATTACCAGCACCTTGACTAGTGCAGCATCACTGGTCACTGGGATGAAATAGGTACTTGGGCTTTGCTTGTGGTGGGAAGCATCCCCGCATGGCGCCAAGAGGCTTCTGCAAGCTGAGAATTGTCATTCCTAATAAAACTGTGTTCCTCACTAGCCCAGGCAGGAGTTTCCAGAGCACCCTCGGCACAGAAGGCACGACTGTGAGTGCGGAGGCGGTGCCAGGGCTGGAGGCAATGCTGCCGGCGGCTCCCTGTGCTTTGCCCCCGGCTGGAGCTGCTGCCCCCCACAAGGGCTCGGCAGAAGCGGCTCGACTGCCGCTGCCAGAGGGGGCTGCGAGGGGAGGCTCTGGTGGTGGGGCAAGAGGCGTGTGGGGGATGACTGGGTTGGGCTGCTGCGGGCGGGGACAGTGACTTGTGGCGCAGAGAGCGGCGGCGAGGGCAGGACACAGCGGGGATGGGTCACGCCCGCGGCACAGCGGTTCATTTTCCTTTTCCACACCCGTCTTCTGCTGCTCCTGCCTGACGGGCAAACTGCGACTGCAGTATCTGCAGCTTGCCGAGTAAAAGTTGTTCCTCGAGCTGTTGATTACGGTTAATTAGCATTAATTTTGCCTTAAGTGGATCCTAGTTGTGCTCGTTTTCTCTAGGGTTGCAACTCCTCCGGTCCCCCGGTGCCCTGGGCCCGTGGTGGGTGGGCGGGCGCGGGAAGGAGGGAGGGGGCGGCCGGGGCGGCGGCGCCATCTTGTGGGCGAGGGCGCGGGTCGGCGGGAGCGGCCATCGCCCGCCCCTGCCCACCCCGCCACCGCGGCACGGCCGCACCGGGCTCCGTGAGCGCGGCTCGGCCTCCCGCAAGGGCGGGGGGGCTGCCCCCGGCAAGATTTAACCTCCTGGATCAGGCGGACCTAACATGACTCGCTCCTCCCTGGCCTCGTGTCAGCCCCAGGCCCGGGCAGGTAGATGTTCTTCTGGAAGGTGTCACCCTGAGTAGGCACAGCTCTCCCACCAGGCGAATTCCCGCTGGCCACACAAGGAGCCAGTGAAGGAGAACGGGTGGGATTCGCCGCGAGGCCGGGGCACGGCCCCGAGTGTTCGTCGGGCCTGTGGTGGTAACTTAGTGCCTGGCAATCTTTCCAGCAGGTGAGCAGAGGAAAAGGAGGAGTGGGTGATTTCTGAGGCAGACTTGTTTTGCTGGTGAAAGGGAATTAGAGAACTGCCCCCTCCCTTCCCCATGGTGGTGTTAACACCTCTAATTTTCTGTTTCCCCATCAAGTCACTGATCATTCCCTACAGCATTTCAATGGGTAGAAACGTAGTGAGGGCATTGGCAGCTTTTACCTCAGCATCATCCAGCCCTGCTGAGAGGCACTCGACACACAACAGTGGTAAAAATGCTGGCAGGGGTACGGTCCTGCTCATGCTGGCTCCGCTATCGCTCCTGCTGCCAGACAGAGGGAAACTCTACGCCCTGGAGTCTGGGGTTAGATGAGTCAAAGAGATTGTGAATCCTCAGAGGTGCACATGTTGCCACTGGCTGGCTTTCCAGCGATGGGGGTTTGAGCTGGTCTCTGACAAGGCAGCAAACGCAGAGCTGCCGTGCTGGGGAATGCTCTGAAGCGCTCTGTGCAGTCAGGCTCGCTGAGTTGTTGCAGCTTTTCTGTGTGCCAGGCGGTGTTTCTCTTTTGGATGGCTGTGGTGTTAAACGCTTCAGCAATAAAGAGGCTTTGTTGTGGTCTCTGCAGCATTGCTTTTGCCTTGGCTAGCAGCAACCTTTTTGTTTGAATTAATGTTTTCCCTGGAGTTGGCTGTGGGGGCATGTGTGGGCTCGTGTGTGTGCCTTGACTTGTGGGTGTACATTGGACACAGCTGTGAACAGGCACTTCTGGTAGGTGCAGCACTTGCCCAAACTTGTTGTTCATGCGTGCTGGAACAATGTGCTTTTCCTCATGGTTGGGAATGCTGGCCACTATTGTGGGCTTTTTAAAGTGCTTCAGTGAAATTAATATCCACTTTTCAGCTATAGGCAGAAACTGGCTTGAGTCTACCCCAATCCTGTATTTAATTTCAGGAAGTGTCAGCATTTGCTGCATTAAAGGAAGGACCAAGCCGTATAGTCAGTGCTGTGGTGGGTTTGCAGCTGGCCAGGCTGTTCTCTCCTCATCATGCTGTAGAGACTGGCTCACATGCACCCATGCACTGTATAATGCATGAGTGACGGTCATACAGTGACCTGTTCCTTTGGAGCTTTTTAATTTATTTCCTTTGGAACAGGTATCTTGGTTAGCTCCACGTAAGTTTTGGGGCGATCAGTTCAGTCCTGTTACTGGCTGGTAATAGCAACTCCCCAGCTTTTCCTCATCTTCCTTCCATTTATGTCTCCAGGGTTAAAACTCAGTTCAGAATCCCCAGACCAAATTGAATTAGAATTTAACATTCAAAGATTCAGGCTCCCTTTAGGCTCTAAGGAACAGAATGTCATCCTGTCTCGCAGTTAATAGCTGCTGGGTAGTCGTTTCAAAGCCATTTCTTTTCAGTGAGCTCTACCATAGCAAATCCCAGCAGTGAAAGTATTTCTGGCCTGGCTGTGCCTTTAATCCCACAGCTGAGTCTTGTGTGTGATCTCTTTTGAAATGCTAGATTTATTTTTTTTTAAATTCCAGACAGGGATATTTCTAGGACTTGGCATTTCGAGTGGCACCAGGATTGTTTATAGGAAGAGAACAGAAAGGACAGAAGGATGATGTTGACCTAGCAGCCCTACGAACCTACCTCACTTAATCCACTTATCACCCTGAATTCCTGAAGCAGATAAATGCTGATAACAGTTAAAACACATCACTGACAGGAGCAGCATGTTCTGTCCTCTAGAAATACATCAATACTGGAAATTACAAAGCTGTGTGCTACCATGGGGATAAGCATGATATAAGAGCTGAGGAAGCCCTCACTAGTCAGTGGAGTTCTTCCACAGGAAGGTAGTGAGCCTCTGTTTCCTTCTCTCTCCCTGCCCCGACTACCTTGAGGTGCTGTTGAGGCCTGAGAAAGGCTTCTGAACACTGTTGTGACCCCAGAGCCTCAGCTGCCTGATCTGTGCCTCCATATCTGAAATACCAAGTGGGCCCCAAGTGTCTTGTTACTGCTTTTGATTGTCCTTGCTGCTCAGCATTAAGACCTGTGAGGAGTGATTTCCAGCTGAGACCAGCCCCGTGCAGCTCACATCAGCACGTCTTGGGGAGAGGAGTTGGTTTTGGCTAATCTGAGCTAAACCTTCCCTGGAGGAGTGCAGCTGCTGCACCAGCCTCACAAAGCCACTTTCTCCTCTCCCCATCTGTCAGGGTTCTCAGAGAGGTACTGGAGCTGTCCCTGGGCATCATGCAGCACATGCCTCCCCCTGTGTCAAGACCCCTTCCTCCAGGGGACCTGTCCCAGTCTGAACAGGAGGAACAATGCTGTAAACCAAAGGTTTTTTGGAGTAAACTTTATTCCTACAAAGTCTGGAGGCATAAAACAACTGATAGCGCTTTTGAATACACAAAGCTTACAGGCTCATCTGCTGCCTTAGGTCTTTCCCCACGTGAGCATCCCCCACCAGTCTCTGCAGCACAGCACCCCGTGTGAATGGGCACCCTTGAAGTTGCAGCAAGTCCTTTCTTGTGGACTGTGCAATTGTCTCACAAGAAGTGTGAAAGGAGGAAGCTGCCTAAAGAGAAGTGAAGACCTCTCAGCCACAGGAGTTTTTATGAGTCAGATGCTGCTCAGCTGTTGCACTGCAGATGTCTTAGCTAAAAACAAGCATTCATTGAAAATCAAAGACTCTTCGTGAGTATAGGCGGCAGGAGCCTCCCACAAAACGTGGTTTTTCTTCTTCAAAAGGCTCTCCTTAGGTTTGCCTACAATAGATTACTTAAAGCTTGCCTGCACTGTGAAGCTGATTCAGAGCCAGCATGGTGTGGATCTGAAATGGTCCAGCTGTTCGGGACGAATTCGCTGTCTGGTTGTTCTCACTCTGTGAATGTGAGTGCCTTCCTCTGGAGGGACCTAGTGGAGAAGTTGGCTGTGGAGGGCCACTTTATGGAGTCAGTGGTACAGTACAGCCTTTGCTCTGTACTGACTACTCATGAGTATACTGGTTTTCTGTGTTGAAGGCAGAACAGGCGATCCCCCACGTTGTGGAAGGTGACAAAGTTTGTTGTAAATGCGAGCGATATTTTACAGCCATCAGGAGGTAAAGCTCTGTGTGTTAAAGTGCTTGTGGTCTGGTCTTTGGACATCTGCTGGTAGGGCTGACACCATCGTTGTAGGACAGAGAAGTCAGCCCTGGTGTGGGGTGGAGTCTGACCAAAAAGCAGAAGAGCTTGCATCTGCCAGGAACTGCTTGCCAAATGCAGTGTGTGTACATCTCGCCTGTCCCTTCGCAGACAGGAGGGGATCGACCAGCTGCCCTGGCATGAAAATACCTGACAAACCCCCACCTCCTGTGCCTTCTGGATCTGTGTGTCTGGCTGCGGGCTTACCGCCTTTGACCTCCCCGTCATGATCCCAAATCCAAAAGTCATCTTCCTGTTTCTTTGGTTGCTTCAGTGTGCAGGTAAACAAATATTTTCTTTTTAATTCCTTTTGTTTACTCTCATATTTTTCATATTAGAGCAGTTCCAGCTGCTATCTTTTGCTAATTTCCAGAGATCCCCTCTAGGAATTTGCACGCTGCTGCTATTTCTGTCTTTTAAGCATTTCAAAGCTAAGAGAGTGAATCCTCAAGAACGAGGGAATATGGGAGAAGGGTTAGATAACCTAAATAAAATGGTTTGGTTTTTCCTTGGTATGTTCTTTTCAACCTAGTTGCTTGGGATAGTATATCCCAACCTAGTTGGGATAATATGAGAAGATGGATCTCTCCTCTCTTTTGTTACAGTAGTGCTTAGCTGTGTCTTATGTAGAAACAGTATTCATGTGTGTTCTGCTGTATAGAGATGGGGGGAAGGATGATGAATCATTTTGAAAAATATGGCCCAGAATAAGCTACTTGGGTTATCACTCCCAGTGTTTGCAGGATTTTGTTACCACCTTTCCATAATATTATTGTAACTAGTGTACACAGGACTGAGCATGTCCCTGAGGACTGTACTGTATCTCAGTTGCTTTTACAGCCAAGAACCTTTCTCTGGTGTTGTAACCTAAGCTCTTCCTTACTGTCAGGCTGTTGTCCCTGGCTGTGTGACGTGTAGAGAATTTTCCTTAACATATGGTACTTCCCAGCAGTCCTTTCGGGGCAGTAGCTGTGCCCTCTCTCCATTGTTGTCCCCCACCACGAATCCTCAGTGCTCAGCATTCAGCAGTGCTAAGTCTGAGTTGCCTTTTCCAGTGCCAGCTCCTGCTGTGCTGAGGTGACACTGCTGTTGTGATGCAGCATTAGTCCATGGTGACAGAAAAGCAAGCCTGGCTGTGCTCTGGGACAGCTTTAATGCCTTGTTATGAGCCTGCTCATAGATGCAGAACTCCAGAGAATCCCATCAAAAGCATAAATGGAAAAGCCTGCCCATCCCCTACTTTCTCTCTCTACCCTTTTTTCCCTCTTCTCATTTCATGGCTCTGAAAGAATCCTTCATTTTGTGACAAGAATTGTAAGATTCCAGTTTCCTTTCTCAAAGAGCCTCCTCTTAAGTTGCCTTATATGTGGTTTTATATCAGTTGACAAATAAATAGATCCAGAGACTGCCTGATATTGGACCCAGATTTGGCTGGGAGCCAAAGAAGTCCTGTACCCCAGTCTCCTTACTAGCCAGTGGCTCACTCTTAGGTTTTTTTCCTTTTCATTAAATAAAACAGGGAGTGAACGGTGGTATGGTTCCCCATCTTATTCGTCCTTTCTTTTAACTTCTGACTTCATTGTCTGCTGAGTTGCAGTGATAGATCACTTTAAACTGCCTTGTGTGTATTAGGAGGAAGCCTGAGAAGGGCATGCTCTCATCTCTGCCTAAGATACTGTCACATAGAAATACTTCAGATCTGCAGTCCTCTGCAGATAGTTCCCGTAGCTAACACTGAGGCTTGTGCTTTGCTCCCGTTTTAGAGCAGCAAAGGTTTGGAGTGATTAAGCTGTGGCTTATTTCTCATGGCCCTGGTGCTGGCTTCTGTACAGAATATGCAATCTCCCTCCTCACTTGCTATTCAGAAATACACAGCCCCACTGATGACACCTGCTTGCACACAACACCTTCTCTGCCACAGAGCCATCACACAGCCACACGTAGATTCCCGAGCGTGGTTTATACACCAGGACATGTCCAGCTAGCATTTATCTTGGAAAATTGCTTTCTATTCACCTGCTGTAAATACATTCAAACACCACTGCAAAATCAGTTCACTTCCTGCTTAATTTCCTGTCTTTCCTGCGTACTGCTGTTGTATGGAGGAGCTCACAAGAGAAAAGGGGAAGCCTGTGAATGCAGCAGGCTATCGTGGATCAGACAGCAATTACCCAAGAGATGTGACAGATCACACAGGGCACATGCTCTGAATCACTCAGCTTCTGACAAGGGCCAACACTGCGTGCTATGGGTGTGCTTCCTGGTGTATGGTTATTTTCAGAGTGATCCTGTCTTTGGGACAGCCATTCTCTCCTCACTAAAAGTGAGATTAGGTGACTGCTAACAATTACTACTCTTACAGGAGGAAATGTCGATGTACTGCAGAAACCTCCAATCCAGGTTGCCTTGCTCAAGGAAGAAATATCCATCCCCTGTGAAGTCGTCTTCCCTTACATGCCGAAATACACCAAATTTTCAATCTCCTATTACTGGATTAATTCACTGGATCAGAAGACATTTATCTGTAGTAGGGTGGAAAACATAGTCATTCCTTCTGGAAAAGAGAATAAGACTGCTGCCTTATCTTATGACCACAAAATCATGCCACTTGAAAACACCTCCTCTACTGGTACATACTACTGCGAGGTCCAATGGAATGATATCAAAAAAATGGGAAAGGGAGTGTTTGTCCTTATTAGAGGTAAGTGAAAAACCAGAAAGTAAGGGCAGGAGGGTAAAAATCAGCTGTATCTGGCTATGGAAACCTGATCTTTGCTCTTCTTTTTCTCTATCCACACATGCTATGAAGTCAGGTATAAATAATGCTTTATGCCCAATACTAATTGCCACCAGAGTTGAAATGCACTTGGCACAGGTGTTCTGCTGTTCCCAATGCATAGATGGGGACATGAAGAGACAGTAATTTATACCTGCCCTGCCAGATGGGAATCAGGATCTATCTAGGGACCCTGAGCACTGGATCAGACAGTGCTTTTAGGTGTCAGTGTTCAGAAGACAGTGTGGTTTGTTCTTCAGCAGTGTGACAGAGGCAGCTGATAAGGTCACTCATTAGGGTGCTTGCAGTTACCATATGTACAGATTCAGCATGCTGAGATTTAGGGACTCATGAACAGGTTATGGCCTCACCAACATGCCTCCCTCTTTTCCATTTGGTACAGGGAGTTGGTTGGTCACTTAATGAGCACACTGGAAAGCAGTGGAAAGCTTGATGCAGCATAAGAGGAATGTTAAGAAAAGTGATAAGGAAGTGCATGCTGCTGACTGGCTGGTTGTGCATTAATGACTGTTGGATATGAAGAACTTGTTAATGTAAATGCAAAGAGCTGTGATGAAGTAGCTTTGCTGTACTGGTCAGAGGATACCTGCAGTACCCATCCTCCCAGTTCATGTGGCCTGTGTGCATTCCACCATCTGTCTTTCTGCTCCTATCACAAAAAGACCTTTGCCAACCTCTATCTACCAGATTTCTTGTCTCATATCACCTCCCTCTGTGAAGTAGAGCTGCTTATACCCTGCATCTTCTGTGTGATTCTGCAGCTGCACCCTGCTCTCTGTTCAGTCAGAGTAGGTTTTGAAGGGTGTATGCATTTCTGCCACTACATTCTGCACTTCTGCATTTTAGTTTTCTCAAGGCTCTTTCCAGGGTTAAAAATACAGCAGGGTTCCACTGTCACTGTGAACCTTTTACCTTCTTTCTCACAGATACAGGATACATAAATACCTCTTACAGCTGGGAAATCCTCGTTACCCTTACTGTTCTTCTGGCTGTATTGAGCATCACCGCAACAGCTCTGCTTCTATGGAAAAGAAAGGCAAGTAATAACCAAATGCAAAGCAATACCTGATGCACTCTAGGAATTAATTCCATTTTTTTCTAACTTGGCTGAATTGGAAGTCCCTATGCTGAGATTTTCCATGCTGAGAGTCTGATCCAGTTTATTTTCTTAAGTTTTTCTGAGAAAAAAAGATTACAGGAAAGACAAAATGAGTAAGTGATTTGCCCATTAAAGAAATTCTGGCAATCATTTTGACTGCAGCATGCTCTGCTTTAGAGCAAGGATTTGACACAGGGCAAGAAGGCACACTAGCAGTGTGCTGGCCTGAGAATATTCAAGGAGATGTAGCCTTGTGATGGGATTTTGGAAAATTGTGGTTTGTGCACACTCAGTCATGGCTTTTATCAATTTACCAATTCAGTTGCCTAAAACTTCTGTGAAGGGGCCAGTTAGACAATAATATCCTGTGCATCCGAGCAAATCTGTTACAGCCCTGATGGCAGGACTTTCCCTATTTCTAATCCTCTTTCAAGATGGAGGTTACTCTTTCAAGGAGACTGCAGCTGCATTCCTGAGCTCGGGCACCATAGCAAAAAAACTCTGCGGTGTGATGGGGATGGGGACCAAAGCCTTGGGCATCTGTTTTGCAAAGAAAACACTAAGAGACAGAGTGAGAAGGGAAGGGTCAGGGCAAGGATCCCAAGGAAGCCTGTGTGAAAATTACAAATAACTGTGGGGAAAACAAAAAAAAAATATAAAGGGACGAGGATCAGACTATACAATCTCCAGGGACACCTTCCATTAGCAGTGGTTCTGTGAGGCTGGAATAATGAGCCTCAGGGGGGAAACTGGGACTGGAATCTGGAGTGAGGAAGCACTAGGAGGGTGTTAAGACTGGATTGACAGAACCTCTTGGGTGACCAGACTGGTGTCCCAGGTTGGGACCAGATTCCAAGGAAGTGGAATCTGGGAAGCTGAGGGCAGAGGGGAGATACCAGAAGTGGGGAAGAAAGGATTTGAAGAGTGGGAGAAGAAAAGCCAAAAGCAGAGCTAGATCTGCATGAGATGGACCCTGTGGAAAAACCATCTGGAGTCATGATATTGGAGTCCCTGTTGTTTGGGGAAAACCTACTGCTTCTAGTACTGCCACCCTCAGGTGTTCCAACAGCATCATCTGCATTCTTCCAGAAATCTCAAGGCTGGCCTAAAAATACCCTTACATCTTCTAGAATGGAATATGGGATTGTTGGTTTCTAGGTAGAGTGTGCCCCATAACTCTTTGAAGCTGCTCTGTGCCACCGCAACAGCAGACTCTGCATGCTCTTTTATGTGGAAGCTGTGCTGTGTGTACAGTCCTCTGACTCCAAGGAGTGTCGGGTTTCAGCACACACAGTCAGAGATCACCAGGCTGAACACAGAACGGCAGCAGTTGGCAGCCCAGCTACTCTCGTGAGACTTACCTTGCAGGCAGTCTGACGTGGGGGAGGAGTGTAAGAGGCAAAGGGAGTCAGCTGGAGATGAGCCCCCATCTCTGTTTGCCTAGAGAGTGTCTGTGTGGGGATGAGGAGGGGAGGCACTGTCACCACTCACCAATTGGCATCTCTGGGTTTTGAGGTGGGCCAGTGAATCTCAGACTTATGGCCTCTCCTTGGGGTCTGAAGAGATTGTGCAGTCATTACATTTGCCCTCCTGCAGAACGCAGCCCATATTTCTCACCACAGCTTGCTCAGACCTGCTGGTTTAAAAATGTTTATCTTTAAGAGAAGCTATTTAGCATCCTCCTTAGTTACTAATGGACTGGAAAGCAGTTTGTCGTTTTCATGTGATGTGAATATAATCATCCCACTTCTTTCTGAATTAGAACAGAGATACTTAGCAGAGCCTTCTTCTGCCTTTTCTGCCTCTTCTCTTGCTTACTGAGCAGAGCTAACCCTTCTCTGTGTGTGCATGGATTGTGTTCAAGGAGAACTCATCTGATGCAAGAAACATTCAAACAAAGGGACCTTCTTCCTTCAACTCCATGCTGGACTTGTGCATCCATGTATCACTGACTAGATGTCACCATTAATGATTGTCTGGTTCTCTTCTGTAGACTCTTTGTATTAGGAAAAGCTTCCTTGCCAAATCCTGATAAAAGTAATTGCATTTTGCCTCGCTGAAATTCCTTTCTGCACTATGACCAGTGCCCTGCTTTACTCCCTGTCCTATAGCATTGTTTCGTGCTGCTCAATACTTGCACCCTTCAGCCAGTAAGGTTTTGGTGGTGAAAGTGCTTTATATGTACACACAGAGCCCAGTTCTCCTTTCCACTGCTCCAGTGTGAGTCACTGGATTCTACACTTAACCATGCAGTGAGGAAAGTAACCAGCACATGTACAGACACTGCCAACACTCTTTCTTGTGGAAACATTCAGGAGGTGTGCAGACAGCTGGCTTTGATATTACATTGGTATTCATTTTAGCTTTGGGGACATGTGGTTTTCTCCAAATGTGTCATTTGGTGTCTTGTCCTGAGCAGGTGTTGTGCCCTAGAAGGAACCGGCCAAATATCCTGAGACAGAAGGTAGAAACACAGCTGCCTTCAGCCAGCCCACCACCACTACCACCTCCTGTCTATGATGTGAGTACCAGAATCACCCTTCATCTCTCCTGTCCACAGCATGGTACAACCCTTCCTTTCCCTGCCATGCTACAGACAGTGCCAGTGTCATGATGTGAAACAGAAGCAATACCTCCATACCTGCCTGCTCTTGCTGACCTTGCCCTGCTTAGCTTCTCTCAGGACTGGGTGTGTCTCCATCCTAGTCCCGGTCATGGCCTCCCCAGTGCCCAAACCTTGCCCCATGCCCTGCTGAGCAGCACCTTTCCCTCTGCCAGCAGCACAGAGCAGCAAGTGTGGGGCCAGGAAGGGTTCCTGGTGGAAGAGGTAGAAGAATCTCCAAAAGTCAGGAAGGAAGACGGACTCTCAGCCCCACTTTGAACTGCAGTGTCATGATGGCATGGCCTTCCTAGCTGGAGAATGATGCCTCAGGAAAGGGGCAGAGACATGATACCCTGACCAGCCCCCAGCTGTTTTGGGCCTCAGCTGTGGCCCCTTCACTGGTGTCAGTGTCACAGACCATTGCAGTCCTGAGCAGAACAACTAGCTAGCAGGGGGAAATGGGCAAGGAGAAAGTCAAGGGAGGCTGTTTTTAAAGCTTTTCCCTTTTCATTGTATAGGATCTCCTTTTCCATTTCCCAGACTGTTCCCACTCCTTGAGCCCAGTAGCCACAGTGTCATAGGTAGTAGGATTGAAGTGGTTCCCCTGAAATGTCAGGCTAGACCTCGGCTACCTCAAGTAACCATGACTCATAATCCCATTTACAACCTGTCCAGCTCCATTTTATATGAATTCCTTTTTCTCCTTTTACTCCCATGGGATGGCTGCTCCACTAAGAAGGAAAGGGTTTGTTGTTTTTTTTTTTTTTCTTGTGAACTGTGGGACCAACAAGGAGGAATAAAATGAGAGTAGAGAAGGATGTTGCCTGCATATTAGGAAACCTTTCTGTCTGTGAGGTCTATAAGGGCTGGAAAAGTCTCTCCAAGGAAAACCTGTGAGCTCTGCTGCATTAATCATTTAAACTAAACAAAGCGAAGCTCTGGAGAATGTACTACAGAGAGGAGCAAAGATCTGCCAGGGAGGCAGGAGACCTGATCAGGGGCAGATACCTTCAAGAGGATGGGCCTGCCCCATCTCATTCTCACTCTGTGGGGGGAGGGGGGCACTATTTTGTGGCCCTTTAATTTTTGGAGTAGCAGTTTAAAAGAGAGCACTATGTATTGTATGTGATATGTTTATTGTGGGCAAAAGGCAATGATTTGGGTAAAGGAGGTTGCAGGTTATAAACCTTTTCATTTGTATCAAGTAATTTCTTTTTAATTCAGGCTTATAAAAATCCGAATGGGTAGTTTCCTGCTGAAGTGGATGCTTTCTGCAAGGAGACAAAAAAAAAATCAAATCCATTTCTCGCTCAGTCGGCCTCGTCATGCATCCTTAGCTCCATCTTAATTACATGTTTCATCATGTTATTCTGTTCAGGCTCCACTAAGGCTAATATAGCAAGCCAGCAGAGCCAGCCTTAGGCACAGGCAATCCCAGGAGCTGGCTGAGCCCCTGTGCTTGCAGGAGCCCTATGGACCTGGCCCAAGCAGCCTTCCTGTGAAGCCTGTTAACCACACACCAGCTGTTCAGGGCTCCTGGCCAGCCCGGTGTGCAGGGCAGGTGGCCTGGCCCTCTCTGGCAGGGCTGCAAGCAGCCTGGGACCACCTCCTGTGTACTGGGGGTACGAGTCTGCCCATGGGAGTTTCCTGCTGTGGAGCAACTGCTGCAGTGAGGGGGGCTCAAAGCAGCAATTCCTGCTCCAGACAAGGCACAGGCTGAGAGCAGGGCTGTGATGTGCAGAGCAGCAAGCACGACCCTGCATGGCATGATTGGCTGGGGAGGAGGGAGGGTGAGAGCACTGGGATAGAAACCTGCATTGGATGGGCCCTCAGGACAGATGAAGGGAATAGAAAGTTGACAGATCTTACTTCCTTTGAATGATAACTCTGGTGCTCCACAGCTAAATTTTATTGGGGCTCTGCATGGTGTAAACTCAGCCCTGCAAACTGTGTTTGAAACTAGGTGAGTTGTGAAAATCTGTTGGTGGGTGTTGAACTCAGTGCTTAATTCATGGGGAAGGGAAAAATCTGTGATAAGCATTAGGGTAATCTAAGGCAAGGAAAAAAAGGAAGGACAAGTGAGAAGTAGCTCCCAGTGGTGAGACAAAGAAGGAGGTCAGAGATCAGGGGCTGGACAGGAGACCAGCACATGCTAGCTAGGTTGTCTGTGTGGGAAAGCAAGAGGTTGGAGTTTGGAGGAAGGTGAGGCCAGGGAAGCACAATGTCCTCCCTCCCTGAAGCTAGGAGCAGAAGCAAGAGAAGGTAGCACTGGACATGAAGGTAACAGATGCTGTTGGAGCTGGCTGGCACAGCTCATTAAATGCTCTGTGTTATCCTACATGGCAGCAAGGCTCATCCCTGGTGTGGGAAGGGTCCTAACACACCTTCTGCAAAGCTGTCCTGCTGAGCATTCCTGGGAGAAAATACCTTCCCCAGTGGCTCTTCTAGGTGCCACTATGTATTTTGTGGTCCTTGGGGGTGGCTGTGTGCAGTGAAAAGCATACAAGGTAGAAAAAGCCTGGTAATAAGGGGGCAGCTGGGAACCCAGTTTGTTCTCTCTATACTGCCTTCCTTGACCTCTCTGTCCTCCTGCAGCTGTAGAGTAGCTCTGCCTCACTGCACTGCCCAGAACCAGACCTGTATATCCTCTGACTTTCAGCTTAGCTGCTCAGTTAATGAGCAGCATGGAAATAACAATCTGAGGGACTTGCTTCATCTGCTTTACACTTCAAGCAAGCTTTTTTGAGCAGCAAACAGAACTCCTGCAGTGCAGGTGCAGTCAGGTTCCAGAGCACAGGAGCTTTTCCAGGTGTGAGGGAGACAGGAGGCTGTTCAGGGATAGGAAGGCATCTGTCAGCAGGGAGGAGAGTGGCCTGTGTGCCTTCACTGTGACAGTGGCAGGTGATCAGTGACCAAGTAAAAGTAATTAACTTGCAAATGGTGCTTGGAGACACCAGCTCTCCAACTGACCAGAAAAGGACCAGCATTCTTAACAGCCTGCATGGGAAGAAGGCATGTGGAGGGAAGGGAATCGTTTCTGGCAGTTAAACACCTTGCTTGCAAGTAGCTTCAGACTGGAGTAGAGAAAGAGGCTGCCTGTCCTGCCAGGGGGACATGGAGCCAGGCTTCTGGAAGCTCAGCACACAAGATGAGGTCCTCACTGTGAGATCACAAAGAGAATTGAAAATGAGTGTGGGGAAGTAGAATTTTCTGTGTGCACATGTGCACATGCAAATGGTGGGGATGTCTGAGTAGGCAAAGCAGGTTTTGGGGAGCAGGAAGCAGACAGGTGAAATAATTTGACTGTTTCCAGAGTAGCAGTGGGAATGTGAGAGCCATGAGGTGCCCCATTCATTGTGGTCAGCTCATGTCTAAGTGCCTGTTTATTCCAAGGCTCATTCCCTAGTGCTGCTTCTGTATGCTCTGGCCCTGTTCAAAGCACTGTCCTGCTGACCATGATCCTTAAAGATGCTGAGTGTTTGCAACTCTGCATGAAATTATGAGGGTTCAAGTGATTGGCAGCCCCCAGTGAAGCCTCCATGTTTTACTCATCCTTCTCACTGCATTACAGGGTGCCTGGCTCTCTCCACTAATACCATCTGCCCCTCTTGCAGCCAGAGCTCCTCCCATCTTCCTGTTGCCAGAGAAACAGCCACCTTGGCAACCTGCTGTCATCCTTGAAACACACATGGAAAAGTCCTCATGATTGTTATGTTTGATCCTTCAGGCAGATCTGGAATATCACTCAAGCTGACATGCACCTCCTGTGACACGATTACCTGGGGGACAGCGGGTGCATATGCATGCAGGGCGTGTGTGTGTGTGTGTTTTTCTCTGTGTAGCTGAGTGGGACCGTGGTAATATTTGAGGGCCTGGGAGCATATGGATTTTTTTATAATTCTCTGCTCACTCAAAGAAGAAAGGAGAGTTCTGGCTTGGAGAAAAACCAAAACAACAGTCAGTAAACAGTAATTGTATTAATTTTCTGCAGGTTCTGTGCTTCAGGACCCCCACCCTCTCCCATTTTCTCACTTTTGTGTCCCCAGAATAAACATGAACAAGAACTTGTGGTTGCCAGGCACCTAAACAGTCTTGGGTGGTGCAGAGCACTGCCTCTTACCTGTGGTCCCCCTGGTGCACAACTTTGCATTCTGGGCCAATTTTGGAGCAGAGTGAGGCAGAGGCATTGGCATTGTTCTCCACTGCATTACACAGGGTAGGCAACATCAAAGCCTGTCTCTGTAAGCCTGAAAAAAAGATGATGCAGCTGCACTGTAGTTATTTCAGGGGAAAAGGATTTTCTGTTTGCCTAAGTTAGGCAAACAGGTACTTCAAAATTTTGGAGGTGGCAGGGGTCCCTAAAAACTGTCTGACACAATATGGGGAGCAACCCAGTGGGTAATTAGTTATCTTAAACTTAAGTATTTTATTTGACACCTACTTTCTTTTCTCTTCTCTGTGCAGAGCCTGAATGTGCAGCAAGTTGATGTCTATTCTAGCCTCGAGAACAACACAAACAACCCATCACACAGAAAGAATCCTCCAGAGAAGGTAAGGGCCAGGGCCATGTTCTTGGAAAGTTCCCATATGCCCTGGGCACCTGGAGGAAGAAACCCCACACAGTCTCATGACCTAGCAGGCAGTAAATGTGTCTGCAGTCCCACCAAAAGAGGAAAATGAGATGTGACATGCACTCACCAGCTGGGCTGCACATGTAGCCTCTCTTCCTTCTTCCAGCAGAACCCTGGCTCCTGCAGCTCTACCAGTTCTGGCACTCATGGTTTTGTGCAGATGCTTTTCTGTGTGATGTGTGCTGAAAGGCACCAAGGGGTTTGGCATCACTGCTCCCTCTGAACAAGACAGACATTCATGAAGAGTTGGGCAGGTGCTGGTCCTGTTATTGCCCTTTCCAGATTATTTAGGCAGCTGAGACATCCTCTGGGCTGAAGGAATCTGTGCACCAGCAGCAGACCCTGAACACAACTTTCCTCTCGCCAGCATTAAGCACCTGAGAGCCATTTCATGGTAGCAGAAGCTAAGATGGTTTGGGCAGAGGCTGGGCTTACACAGTCTGTGCTGTCAGCCCTGGTGCTCAGGAAAAGGCAGTGTGGATATGTTTTGGACTTGGATCTTCTTGTTGGGCTGAGAATTATGAGTGAGAGATAAGGAACTAAATTCACTCCCAGTGAAAATAGAGACAACTAGGAATGCAGGTGTAAATCAGTTGTGGGGGCCACGTGAAGCAGACCAGAGGCCCACACAGCCTTCTACACTGCCTTTGGCAGGCATCAGTGTTTCATATGGACAAAACTTGCATCAGGCACCCCAGGGAGCATTTCCTTCCTGTCCTCAGAACCTAATTTTTCTTTTCTTCTCTTCTCCAGACCTCTTATCTGCTTAAAAAAATATATCCTCTTCCAATGCTAGAAAATGTTCCTGGAAAACATCTGCTGCTCTCTCCCATTAAAGTTCTTTTGGGGAGAGTTGCCTTGGTTGTACCAGCCTTCTCTTTGATTAAGGACATGTGTCTAAGACATTTTCACAACTCCCACCTTTTAGGAAAAGGTCTAAAATCAAGCAGCCCCCTTTGTGTCAGAGCTACTTGCTGTGTGGTCTGGTCCCATGGCCACTGGCCTCCTGCAGTTACTGCTGTGACACCACCGTGGTGGTGGTGGTAGCAAAAGCAGTGGCAGGCTCCTGGTTATTGAGGGGATGGATGTATTGTTCCATATGGGCTTGTCTTATCTGATGCACTGGAAAAGACAGCATCCCTGCATTTGTGTTTTGCTGCATTTTGAATTATTTGGATAGGGGCCCTCTTGCTGATCCTGTTTATTCTTCTGTATACCTTTACCAGCTGCTCCCTCTGAAATGATTCAGTCTGGATGGTAAGATGAAGTATGTGTGGGGTTTTTCCCTACCAGGGAGCTGTCTAGGCTGTGCTGAGTTGCTTGTGTGTGGCCCACACCATTCAGCCGTTGCTTGGAGGGACAGAGGGTCTGTAAAACACAGCAGCAACAAAGCAACAGCAGAGGAGCATCTGTGTGTGAGTGGGTCTGGCACTGGCAGCCTCAGCCAGGGTGGGGTAGAGGTCAAAGCAGAGATGGGAGAAAGAGAGGAGAAAGCAGAGAGGGGATGGGATGAACTCTCACATTGAGAGCAGACAACTCCAAGTGTCCCCAGTTCTTGTGCTGCTCTGGAGGAAGGGAGGTGTGAGTGGCAGGATCCCATTAGCTCAGCATGGGAGAGTTTACACTGTTCACTATGGTTGCAAGCACTTTGATCAGCCTCTCTTAGTTATCCTGGGCTGTGGCCACTTGAGACGCTTGTCCTCCAGCTGTCTTTGCCAGAACATAGGAGGGTGTTTTCCCTGAGAGTGAGACTTGTGGGTCAGTGGGTTTGGCCTGTGAGTGGGAGCTGAGATTGCTCGACAGTGGCTCACTCTGCTTCAGAGGGTCCAGCCCAGCCCTTGCTGTGGGAGGCTGCACAACTGAGGGGGAGCTGTAAAGGGCAGCAGGGCAGAAAGCCTCTGTAAAGAGCATTTGTATGCTGTCACTCTGGACCGGTGTGGCCAGTTTGGATAGCAAGGGGTTAATCCTGCATGCTTTGGAGGTGCCTCCACTCAGCACTTTTGTAGTGTTTCCCTTTGGTGGTGGCAATGGAGAAAACTCTAGTGTAGGTAGGGCTTAGTTCAACCGGTGGCATTTTAGCTGCTTGCTGTGTAACCTTGCTTACAGCAGGCCTGTGCCACACAGCACTTAAAATATCAGTCTGTCAGCGCCTTGTCTACACAAGGAACGGTCGTGAGGAATAGACTCAACTGTTGAAGAAACAGGATTGAGGAGGTCAGGGAATTCCTCCTTCACAGAATCCAAAGTGATTTATTTTCTTACTGAGTCCAATTTTCCCTCCCCTCCCTGTCTGACAGTTTTTTTGGGGAAGAGTGACTAGTAAAGGAGGCATCTTTATCCCTTGGGCTGGATTAGTCACGTTCGTCTCTGGTGGAGCAGCATTTCTCATTGTAGTGGCTTCTGTTTCAGCAGATCACTTATAGCCATTCCTAACAGAACAAATGTCAGTGTCTGCTTATTAAGAATTAATTCATCATCTTCTGAATAATTTTCCTCCATTTCTTTTTTCTCCTTTTCATCATTCTGCAGACACCTAAGAAGCAAGAAACTCTAGAAGAATCCTCTGATACATTGTATGAGAATATTTAACAGGGAAGATACCTGACCCTATGTGGACCAGACATCTCTCTGTATAGCAGAGCTACTCTCTTACATCCCTGATGAGATGCAGATACATGGAGAGATCCACACTGACTTCAGAGCACAACCGCGAGGGAATTGTGAACCCCTTGCCCCTTCTAAACTGCCCTTCATTAACAACAGAATGTATCTGTTGAAATCCCTCGGGGCTCGGTCTGCATTGATGCAGCAAAGCTATTTTGCAGCAAAGCTGTTTGCTGCAAAAGAAAAGCTGCTTTTGTCAAGCACTTATCTTGGGAATGGGCAATCTGTGAAGGTTTCTCTCACCTGCCCGGGCTGAAATACTTAACTGTTGATCCTCTGCAAGTGGTAGGACAATCCGGAGATTTCCCTGCGTGCTGGTTTGATGTTCCAATCCCGACCTGCAGCCGCCCATCTGATCCTGTGCTTGTGGCTTTGCTGAAATAGCGTTCAGGACCTCATGCATAGTTTAATCAGATCCAAGCATCCACCTGCCCATTTCCCTTTCTCAGGAACCCCACAGCAAACACGCTTTCTCATAATCTGCTAATCCCATCAAGTAGTCACAGATGCCTGCTGCGACCTTACTGGGGCGATTCAAATCAGTTCCTCTAAGAAAATGCTTCCCCTTCAGCAATATCAGCAGTGAGGACGGGATGCACTGATGGAGATAAAGATGGAGAAAAGGAACACAGAGAAATATCCCTTCCTGACAACATGTCTCAGTGACAGTGCCCATTCCAGAACAAGAAAGAGGAACAGGGAGGTGGGAACGTGAGGAAACTCCCTTGCTGGGGCTACATAAGCCAGGCGGGTCTGGGGCCAGGCTCCAGCCTGCAGAAGTCCTAGGGGAGCTCCCCAGTTTCCTTTTCTTCTTGGCAGTGGGCATTGTTATCGTTTGGGATTTTGAGCCTCTGTGAGAGCAGGCATGGTACCTCTGCCCCACCAAAACCAATCCATTGGCCTTTGTTTCAACTGGCTGTTGTAGAGAGTATAAAGCTCCTTTACCCCTCCACCGTACATTATTGCCAAGGAGATCAGTTCTGAAACCTAGAACGACTGGAAGAAGGAGGAGGGAGGCCTTAGAAGTGAATTTGCTGTCCAAGTTCTTTCTCCCCTGTCAGCTGGAACTTGCCTACCGTTTGTGTTGGTTCTTATTCTGGTTCTGATAGGGAAGGAGTTACATTAAATAGCTGTATAACATGATCAAACCAGCAGATCAAAAAGCTGAGGCTATTTTATCTCATATTAAAAAACAACAACGAAATAACAACCAAACAAAATCAACCCAAAATAAGAATATGCAGCATAACTTGAGAGAAATTGTAGAAACCTCTTAAACCTCTTTAAAGAAGAAGATCAAATTAAAATTGAGCTCCAGGGTCATAGGACCCTCTCTAGCTGAAGATAATGTTGCTATGTATCAGAGACAGAGGCTGTGGAAAATGTCTCCAGGGCCTCCAACCTTCCTATACCATGTTTAAAGAGATAATCCGCTTATTGCTTTGCTCTTTTTATTAGAAAAGATTTCAAACATGCAGTTTGGACTTTCTTTAACCACAGAAAAATGTTTTTTGTCTTCCCAGCGCTGAGGAATTCATTTCAGAAAAGGCAATGAATGGACAGCATGTCTTATTAGATGCATTTATAATTTGTTAAGTGATCACAACAATTATAAATGTTTTTGAAGTAAAACGTTTTACATTTTACTAATATGACCAGGAAATGTTTGTGTTTGTGGAAGAATTTACAGAGGATTGTACAGGTATAACAATTCCTTTCCTTAACAAATTTGAAGAAATGATGAGATGAATTATAAATATGTTGCAGTGTGGCAATAAAATATTCAGCAGATGCTGGTGGATTAGATGAAAAGTGAAAACTTTCAAAATAATGATGGTTAGGTTTTGTGTTTTGTTTTTTAAATTTTATAAGTGTTAAAAATACTGGATGCTACTGGAAATTTCCTGGCAAGGATCTCTCTTTGTAGTGAGTTGATTTGTCTTGTGTTTCTGTTACCTTTTAAAGTAGCATGTTTCTTACATTTATGCCTGAACAATTCTATATTAAAAAGCTGAAGCTGTTTAAAATGTAAGAGAAAGAGCAGTATTTGGAATGGAAAATGATATTCTAGAACAGTCAGTGCTAGAGTACTGGAAGAATCACACCAGGTTCTGATCAATTAAGTGAAAAATTAAAAATTCCTAAGAAACACTGGCAAATGTGAGGATTTGGGCTGTGTGCCAAACTTTGTCAAAATCAGGGTGGGGGTTGCTGTGTTGATTTCAATGGCTTTTGCGTTGGCCCTGTGAGGAAGGCGAAAAGGCTGCTGCATGAGAAAAAGGAAGTTTAAAGCTATGAAGTCACAATCTAAAATCACTTCCTTAGTATATGCACCATGGGCAGCCACAGCAGCAACAGCTTGTGTAGAGAGAAAAGCATAAAGCAGAAGGCTGTGAGAGCAGGGATGTTTTCAAATGGTATGGGGTTCTCCAAGGTGGTATGAGGAAATGCCTGAAGGCACAGGTAGGAGAGACTATGAAATATCATTTATATACTATTGGTATAACTACTTTGTAGCAGAGATTTGTTCAGGGAAAAGGCAGTCACTTGATCTTTTTGTTGTCATTTGGTCTTTTTGTCTTACCTGGCCCTGTGGCCCATGAGGATAGGTGCAAAAAATTAGTGCTACTAGCAAGAGGAAATGTATTCATTTCTAAGTGTTAGGCAATTGGGGAAAAAAAAAAAAGGAAATTATGGCTCAGTTTCCCCAGCTCCACAAATGTGAGAAGCAGTGACTGGCTTATTGTGATCACCCTATACATTTTGCTTTAAACTGAATGCTAAGAAGGGATTCCTGTTAAAAACTGTGTCTCTGAGGGCCTCAGCTTCACTTGCTTCCCCCAGCATAGTGCTGTTATGCACAGAGCAGGCTCCCTGGTAGTGGTATAACGTTTGATTCCCAGGTATTGAATTATCCTTTTCTATTGACAGGATTTCAGGGAAGTGGAGGCCTGTTATCAAAGTAAGCAGTGGTGTGAGGTGGAAATGCACTGCCTGCCTTCTTCTAAAGGAGGTGCTGTGTTAGGACTAGGATCCTTTGCCCTCATCACCAGACATGAGCCTTTGGTCCTGAGTGTTGGTGACACTGAAGTCATCTATTCCCTTTAAATGGACTCCTTCATAATGCTTTACAGCAAATCCTTATTTGAGAAGGCAGAAACCAGGGTGCACTTGAGAGGTTTGTTGATTTGATCTTTTTCTGTGGAGGACAAGCTCTTGCATGGGTACTGGTTTGTCATATAAAACAGTGCGAAGTATATTTTGCCTTTATCTGCAGACAAGACCTTACTGTGATGGATAATGCCAGTGAAACATGTGTCCAACGTGTTCTCCTTCATCATTTCTGTCTTCTCTTCTTTAGCCTTCTCAGGGGTCTCTACTGCAAATCATCTCTAAATACCCAGCTGGGGCTGGTTCTTTATCAAGGGAAGTGCTTGACTGCAAGCACCCCAAAAAAATGGTTACCATGGCTCTGGTTTACACTGCTGTCCTACCCAGGAATGCCTACAGATGTGCAAGTCTGGGCCAAGGGCAGGGGTCTCTTGTTCCAGCTGGGTTGTCTCTTGGGAAGACTTGGTGTTCTTTCAGCCCTTGGCCATGCCATATGATGACCCCGTGAGACAGGGATTTAGGGAAGGCAGTGAGTGAAGCCACCAGATGGTGCCCTAGGTCCTCTCTGCTCCCTTTCCTGTCCCCTGCGTGCCCACATGCCCCCGCCAGCTTCCCTGGGAACCCTCAGACCACAGACTCCCCAGGGGTGGGCAGCTCCAGCCACGCAGAACATCCCCAGGCAGGAGTGTCTGCTGCCCCTGGGGCTGGTGACTCTGACACTCCTCAAAGGTCTGCACCTTGGCCCAAGTGCCACCAGCACCTGTGAAGAGATGGGGACAGGACAGGCTCCCCTCTTTTGCATCCATGACATCTGGAGCAATTGCTTCACCAGGTACCAATGTCTTGGCACAAGACTGCCCATGCAAGGGACAGGAGAGTAGCTGCTGACACCATCACTGGGTCAGAGTGGCATCTGAAATGCAAAATTAGACAGATGTTGGGGGCTGCTTGGAATTTCTACCACTTTCTTTCACCATTTGGAAATGGCATCTTATCTTGGGTTTGGGAAAATTTACTGTGTGTCTGTGGTGAAAAAAAATCATTTGCACCATATGCTGCTTCTCTTTTTTACTATGTCAGGAAACTGATGAAGGCTCAGATATTGCTCTTTCTGTGTTTTGGGATTCTGTGGGGGTCAAGATGTGCAATGCACAGTGAATTATCATTGAGAGTTTATAAAGAAAAAAGGAGCAGCTCAGAGAGCACCAGTGATCTCCAAGAGAAGAATGAGAATCTTCAGTGTCTTCTCTTGCTTAATTCTTGGGCAAGCCAGGCTCCACTTACTGTGAGGGATGAAATGTTTTTCTTTCTTAATGATAAAGTGGAAATGCAGATTACTATTAGTAACTAGTATGTCACTAGGTCCTTCACTATTAATAACTAGGCCTGTAAACTGCTGGAATGTGTTGTGAGGTGTGAATCCTCAATGTTCACAGCATCTGTGCATCACAGAGCTGCCACTGTGCAGCTGCCTGGGGACAAAGTATGACGGTGCCCTGACAGTACCAGGCAGGTTCCTGTGGGAAGTGACACGGAGAAGCTGATTTTCAGGGAAGGACTGTTTCAGCAGGAGGGGAGGGCTCCTGTTCCAGGAGGAAATCTTCCTCACTAGCTGATGAACCTCTCCTAGAGCTCCTCTTTTCCTTCAGCTTTTTGAAATATGTGGGTTGTGTTGTATCAATCTGGGCCACATGAAGATTTGGATATACAGCTGGTAGGGCCAGGCAGGTCAGCCACCCTGCTTTAAAGAGTTAGAACGTAATTATCCAAATTGGAACAGGGTGAACATGAAAAAGCTAACATATGGGCTTCTTCAAAACGTTATGTCTTTTAATAACCTGTCAGGGCCTCTGGTTTCTATCCCATCTGAAAGATTCATCTGCCTACAATTTTGTGCAATGATATCTGAGCACTTCCAGGGGTAATAATTGTATCCAAAATACCTGTGACACGGTGAGCTTCCCTCTCTTGTGAGAGAATTAGTGCTGTAATGCCCATAATGGTGCTTTTGGCACTGACAAGTACTATTAAAATCAGAGGTTTCAGAAGTTCTTGCAAGGCTCAGTATGTCATTTCAGCTTCATGCATGGAAAAAATGGAGACTCAGGAGCTTAAATGACTTTTCCAAGACTACAGAGCATCAGAGGTGAAGTTTGGAGCAGAATTCAGGTTTGTATATTCTTAATTCTATCAGGCTGTCCAGGAAGAAGTCAGTAACTGGGTAAGTAAGAGCTACTGAGCTACTTATAGTTTAGGGGAAAATGAAGTTTCTTCCTGAGTCACTAGCACTGGGTTGTGCTGCACTTTGCTTTTCACTTTTGATTTCTCAGACCTGCATCTGCCTAGCTGAGGTAGCAAAGCTGCAGAAGAAGTTACTCCTCTCTTTTACAGAGGCATCCATCATTATGACAATAAGGAAAGCTCATCAGATCCAAATTACCACGGAAAGTCCAAATATATATGCCATAATTCTCCAAATAAATGTTTACAGAGGGAATGTGCTGAGTGAATGTGCTCATCCAACCCATGAAGTCCTTCTGATTGCTGAAGAAGTTCCTGAGCTCATGGAGAGAAAAGCAAATGACTGCAGCTGAGTTGCAAAGGCTCTCCACTCCCAAGGAAGGAGGCAGGAAAGTCCCTACCATCACAGTTAGATACTGGAGAAGGAGGTGTGAGGAGAGCTGATAATGCTGACAGTTACTTGAATGGAAATGCTTGCCATTCTTTTTAATGTTTAAAGGAAACCACAGTTTTGAAGTGATGTAATTCCTGCTCAGTTGGGTTGTTTATTCAAGCAGTGCCGTGCAATCCTGTGCTGGCACATGGGGGAGAAAAAGCAAAACTTCATCTTGGCTCTCTTGGGATTTCTTTACACTTTCAGACTCATTCAGGTAAAGGCAGGGTGCGAATCTGAAGTATGCAGCTCTTCAGCATGGCCCTCTGTACAGACTGGCCCTTGGCTAAGGAATGTGCAGAACGCAGATGGGGGTTCTGAAGGAACCACTTTAATAGAAGGAATTGTAACTGTTTTTCCCATAAGATTTAAGATCTTGCTGTCCATAAAAATCAGGTTAGCTATTTTGGGTTCTTGCAGAGCTAAAATGAACGCAGCATCTCTCATTTCCAGTCATGATAAGTCACTAGATATCAATTCTTAATTGCTTGATTAATCTTGAATTTTCAGAGCTGACAGTGCCTGTCCGAGCACTTAGACAAGAGCTACATTTAAAAGAAAGGAGAAAATGCTTCTTTTTTCTTATTTTTTTCCTTTTCTTTAAGCATGGTCTGCAAGGTAAGAGCATGAAATTACAGAGATTTGTAACATATGTTGTCCTGAGAAAGATGGACCATTAAGCAGGGTGCAAATGAAGTAGTCACAGGTTTGTGAAAAGCTGGGGGGGGGGGTGATGAATTAATTTTAGCATATGCTTCAGCAATTCCTTACAAGATTATGTCAAATATTAGTACATTTTTGCTGTATATTTGTGTGTGTTAGGCCATGTTTTTCATTTACATAAATAAGCAGAAATGTTTCCTTCATGAAGATAATGACATTTCTATGTAGAGAAAGACAATTTAAGGTCAACACTTATGGGGGACTATACCTTTGTGTATGGATGAACTGATAATAATCACTGAACATGCCTCCCTAAAGGGTGGTGTTAAAAAAATATAGACCAAATTAAAAAGACATTTAGACTCCCTACAGAACATTTATAAAATTGTTTGGGCTTTTTTTCCCACCTGTTTTTTCTTCCTCCCAGCAATGAGTGTGTGGCACATCTGGGCTTAGCAGTGACATGGTGTATCAGCCCTTGCTTTGAAGCAACATATTAAACTGTCAGGTCTCCTCTTCTGTATAACAGGCAGGCTAGAAAATATGATGGCACAATGTGATGGAAAGGTGCTATGGGTGCAAGCTTTCCTATGTTACATCTTTTACATCCTATCTTGGTTTCATCCCTCTAACTATGGAATAGTAAAGATTTTTTGCATTCTAATTAATGACTGTATCTGCCACAGACCTTGGAAGAGGTTAGTGCTGTCCAGGACATCTACTCAAAGGTCTGTGTAATCCAAATGAATGTATATTAAAACATCACTGCTGTTTTTTGCAGATGGTGAGCCAGTGACATCTCAAGGAAGTCATAGTGATAAAAGGGAAAAATTTTGACAATAGACCTTCCTGCCCACATCCCCTCTGAATACAAGACTGTCTATGGTTACCCACATGGTTATTTTGGTCTACAAGTGCCTCCAGCGATGGTGTGGAGAAGGGAGATTTCCACATACTGGGCTGGCGCCTATTGCTCTGCAGATGTCCCAGTCTGTGCGCAATTAACATGGTCCCAAAGGCACATTTTCCTCATGTAATCCTTTCCTGCAGTCAAGGTTTCTTTAGTGGTTTCTTGTGTGCTTTGCTCCATAGTCTTCTGTGAATCAGGTGATGGGTGGTCCTGTGGGATGTTATCTTGCAGTTTTGTAAATTAATGTTTTCTTACTTAATTTACTTTATACCATTTATACTCACTCGGACAACCCTAAACATTCTGTCTTGCTCCCTGGTGCTTCTGCACCCCTGAAGTTCTCACCTGCAATTCCCATGATGCTCTTCACAGTTGTTATTTGGCCAACCTACACAAGCTGTAATCCCTTCCATCTTTTTACGTTCCTCTTGTTTTATTTCCCTCCAAGTTGTTGACATGTAGCTAGCACCGCGTTGTCCAGAACTAAACATGTCTTCGAGCTGCGGTCTCACTACTATATTAAAAAATGGGACTAGTGCCTGTATCTCTGAGAAGAGGTCTCTGCCTTTACAGCCCCAAATTAAATTAACTGCATGATTTTTTGCTGCCATATCACATTGCAAAAACATATTAAAACTGCTGTCTACTGTCTCCCTGAGGTCTTCTGGCATTTCTGCTTTCAGTGCTTGAGCACAGATGATTCCTCTCTTCACCTCAGTTTCTGTCTTTCAGTAGCTCATATGTTGTACCTACTGCCTTTGTAGACACGTGGGATCATTCAGGGTTCCTCTTTGAGGAACAGCAGTGTGATTCCTTACACGTAAGTAAAATAAATTCCCTCTCTTTTTTTAGCATGAAATAATCTGTCTCCACCATTTCCCTTCCAGGCTGTCCTATGATAATCTGCCTCAGTGCAATTAAAAGGCATGTTACTCTTTTTGGTTTCCAGATTTTCCTATTTATAACCATATAGAGCACTGGCCTGTATGTTAATAATCTGCCACAATCTGTTTGAACGTCGCATACTGAGGATCACAGGTTGAAACTCTTTTTCTGGAGAAAGGAAAATGCTGTTCTTGCCTTAGGAAGTTTCTGTCCCAAATGTCAAGAATATGGATTAGCTTTTCTTTGGTGGGGAATGACATAGTAAAATGTTGCTTTGTGCGGGAGACTGTTTCTATGGGTGGCACAACAGTCTGAAATTAGCTTCCTTGGGAAATAAGGTCTGTCTGTCACAGAAACTGCCATTGTCCTCATTTTCTGTGGTAAAAACACAGAGCAACACGAATAGAGGAAAGGGGACGAAATCATCACAAACCCAAAACTTTGCTCCATGCATTGTTTCCTTCCTGTGGAGAGAACAAAACAAACCCCCTTCATATGACAGAAGGTAGTCAGATCAGCTAATGCAGTCCTAGAAGATACTTGAATATTATGTTTATGAAAACAGTGTAAGTGATACAGAAGGGAATACATTTTCTCATATTCTACTTCCTAGATAAGAGAATATGGAAGAAGCAGTTGAGGCAAAACATTAAAATGGTATTGTAGCCATGATGGTCTAAAGATCCTAGGGAAGCAAGGTTTGTGGTGAAAGGTAATATCTTGTATTAGATCAACTGATAGAGCTAGAAAAAGCAAACAGCTATTGGGCTCAGGGTCTTTTTATCAGATCTGACAGAAAACAGCAATATTCAAGCTAGCTACAGGTTAAATGCAATTGCTCTTAGTTTAATCTAATTATATTAATCAATTGGACCACTTGAGAGGAAAAAAAAAAGGAGCACCTATGAAGAGGAAAGGGGTGTAAACAGCAGTGACTGGCAGGCTGCTGGTTTTCTCATGCACCTCTAGCAAAAAAGGGCTGTTTGTGCTGGTGACAAAGGAGAGGTCAGCAGGGAGGCTGTAACAGGCTAGGCAGGCAACATCTCCCTTAAATCCATAGCTTTAGTATCGAGGGATTGTAAGTTTTAATGTCAAGCTTTACCTTTTGGGAACATTTTGGTCTCCTTTGGGGTAAGGATTGAGGTGTTCATGTTGTTGCTGTCTGACAAATACTCTCCTAATGTCCTTTGCTGGCTGACTGTATGTGCTTGTTGTAAGACAGAAATTATTTAGTTTCATTCACATGGTTTCTGTGGAGGTATCTCATGTGCTGGATGAAGTGATGAACTGCAGAGATTTGGGACAAGTACATGCAAGAACAAAGAATTTCAGCAGATTTGCTATGGGAGGAAGGGCATTGATTATGCTGTCTGTGAGGTGGTACTGACATATTTCATATTTGATGCTCCAGTGGTATCTGGTTCTATTTCTTATGTTTGCATCTGTGGATTTGCTTCCTGTAATGAGTTGCAAAAGGGAGAGCCTGAAGGTTAGCAGGAGAGATATGTGGGAAAAAACACCCTTTCAGAGCCAGTAGTTTAAGAGATTATTTTATGAGTGGATTTTAGCATGGAGTATTATCATCAGCAGGAGCACGTGGTTGCAGGGGAGAATGCATACAGCAGAGACTAAAATAAAAAGCAGAAAAACAGATTGGCAGAGAGCTAATGTAGTTAGAGGCTTTGCCAATCCCTGTTAATTTTGGTAGCATTAGACAAACACCAAATAAACCTTGATTCCTTGAAAAGTTATTTTCCAAAATTGCTGTTGTTGCTACCGTATCTTTGTTGTAGTAAACTTGTATCTATTTTATGGAAGAGTGACCTTCCTGTATAAAGCAGATTACCGGTGTTCCCCTCAGAGCAGGTGTAACAGTATCTGCAGGACTGACTGAATCTCGCAGCCTTTTGTTGTGCTGTGAATGGCTGCTGATTTTATTGCATCTGCTTTGTAGAGCAAATTTGATGGCCTGTAGGTTCTCGTGTATGTGCTGGCTTTTGGGGTGCTGTTTTTAATGTCAGCTGTGGTGTCTAGGAAAGTGATTCCCATGGAATAGCAATATTGGCATGGCAGGGAAGCTGCTCATTGAATTGGTGGTTGTGTTTGATGAGGGAATCTGAGATTTTCTGAGCTGTCTGCATTTTTGATAGAAATCTCACCCATGTTTCCTGTACAAGGCCTGGCTTGGTGGTGTTTGTTTTTCAGTCTTGGATTGTGAAGAAAAATGGCATATTGGGGTTTTAAAGACCTGCAGGAAGGCAATCTCTCTCTGTCCCCTACTTAGAGTTTGGCAAACAAAAGGAGATGATTAAATGCTCTCTGGAGAAGAAAGCTGGATGCTTGCTGCATGATGGAGCAGACACAAACATTTCAAATGGTTCAAAACCAAAAATACTGAATATATTTTTAAAAAATCCTTTGAGAGCTGTTAAATACGAAGACCCTAGCTATTGGTAAGTGCCTGGCCACAGGATGATGGTCATGGTCATAGTCTTCTGGGGCAGTGCCATGGTCTGTTTCTTGTAGCCAGCTCCTAAGGTTTGCCTGTTCAGCAATCTCAAAGGCAGGATGCTGATCTGATCCAGTACTGCTATTTCTCAGATCTCTTCTCGAGAAAACGAGGGGTTTTCCTCTCTTTTGTTGCGAGCCTCAACTGGAAAGCACATAATTACGTTTTTATTTACTTTGCTGACTGCAGCGGCAGGCCCGGGCCTGTGCATCAGGGCCCCGAGCGCAGCGCCAGCAGCCTCAGGAGGGGAACAAGTCCCCTGCAGGGGCTCCGTGTTACCCCTCCCAGAGCGGGGCTCCGGCGCGGGGGCAGGACGGCCCGCAGGGCAGCGCCCGCCCGGCCCCGCCGCCTCCCGCTCCAGGCAGGCAGCGCTCGGCTCGGCTCCGCTCCGCGGCCAGAGCCCTCCTCGCCCTCCTCCGCGGTCGGCCCCGCCGCCGAGCCCGCCCCGCCGCCGGCTCCTCCTCCCCCGCCGCCGCCGCCGCTCCGCCAGCAGCCAGTCGGGCCTGAGACCCGCTCCCGGCTGCGGGGCCTGCGCTCAGCGCCGGCGGAGGGCGGGCAGGGGAGAGCAGCGAGGAGGGGCAGCGGAGACCGAGCCCGCCGCGTCACATGAGCTGACAGGACCCGCTCCCGTTCCCGGTCCCTTCCGCGCAACAAAGGGTCGGCACCTCCTGTGCCCGCCGCGGGACGGGGCGGGGCGGGACGGGACGGGGCTGGGCTGCCATGGGACCCTGAGGGCCGCCGGCCCGCACAGGTAAGCGGCGGTGAGGGGGCGTGTGTGTGTGTGGGACCCCGGCGTTTGCTGGGGGTGTGATTTGCTTTCCACACCCTCCCTCCCCGGGTCCCTCCGCCGCCTTCCCTCGTGTGAAGGGCGGGTGGGGGCTCGGACAGCCGGGCAGTCCCCGCGCGTGGGGGTCTGTCCGTTTCCTAAGTCTCCGCTTACTTCATGTTATTTCATTTTTTACGGCAGTCAAACAGTTAAAACCATGGGGTTTGTGCGTTGCCACCCCCCTCCTTCCCCTCTCCTTACCCATCTCCCTCCCCTCCCCCCCTTATGGACCTCCACGTCGTGACCTTTCTGGCTGTTAAGGATAATATTAAGGTGATCTTTATTTTTGTTAAAGCGCTGTCCTGCTTGCGAGCGGCCTTTCCCAAGGCAGGTCGCTGCTGGGGCGGCAGGCAGCCCCCCGCCCCCGGGACTTGCCCGCTGGGACAGCGGCTGGAAGTTGTTGACAGCGGCGGGCGCACGTGTGCCACACGCTCCTCGAGCCGCCGAGGTTCGGGGCTGGAAACTCCCGCTGGGAGCCCGGGCAGCCGCACCGCCGGCCGAAAAACACCCCAGCAGGGCTGGCGGCTGCAGCCTCTGCTTGGTTGGGAAGCCTTCTACCCGCCTGGTGGGGCTTGAAGTGGTCCCGGGGGCGCAGATGTCAGGCAGGGTTTGTGGGTGGCTGAAGGCGGTCCTGGGGATGTTTGCTGGGGGGGCAGGAGGGGCTTGCAGGGAGCTGGCACCGTGGCACGGGTGATTGGAATGAGGAGCTGTGGACAGCCTGGGCAGGGTTCTTGGCCCCTCTATTGTGTGTGTGGTTCAGTGTGATGCTGCTGAAGGGGACAGTGTGAGGGATGGTGTGGGGTTTTTTTGTCTGGTTTTCGTTGTTGTTTAAGTGGGTTTTGTTGTTTTTGTTTTGTTTTTTTGTTGTTGTTTTGGTTTTTGTTGTTGTTGGTTTTTAAAAAACTTATTTTTGGCTTGTGACCCTGTATGCTGTGATATGAAAGTAAACTCTCCTGGGCATGGTTAGCATCTTCCTTCATATGCCAAGTGACCACTGGCTTGAGTTTTAATGAAGGCACCCCTACACCCTGGCTCTGTCCAACTGGGAGTGTTCCTGGGAAGGAGTCTTCCTCTGTGTGGCTATCTTGGCTTGTGTGGATGGAGAAGAAAATGCAGTTCCCTTTCAAAGGGAGATGCTTGGCCAGCCTTTATATCACTTCAAGTGATATAAATCACTTCAAGTCAAAATTAAATGTAAGTAGAACTATGAAGTGAGGAGACACAAGCCACCTGCTGCCCTCTATATGCCAGGTGTCCCTTAGGGCAGAAACAGTTTCTGGCAAAGCCAGTTGCATTTGGGTGGTGTTGCAGGACTAGGTTCATGTGGTTCAAGCAGTAGGAAACTGCTGGTATGCCAGGGAAAGTGCTGGGCAGTGAGGACGCCAAGGGTGTGTAGCATCTTCCAGTGCAGCTGATGTGTCCGGAGGTGTTTCACAGCTCCTCTTGCTGCAGGGTTTGGGAAGAAATGGGGTGCATGAGCAAAGAAGTTGAGCAGATACAGCTGTTAGCCTTGACTGTTGAGAATTGTGAATTAGCCCACATGTGCTGCCCCCACCCTAGCATTTTTAAGGAATTGGTGTCCTTCAGGGTGAACCAGATTTGCAAATTTTTGCCTATCTTCAAGCAGACTTGGACCTGGAGTTTATTTTTAATGGAAACCAAACATCTTAAGCAGTGTGACTTTAGTAAAAGCAGCAAATGTTCCAAAACTGGGCAAAACTGTGAAAACAGAGAATACTAATTTTAATTGTGCATTTTTCCACAACTCCTTATTTTCACAAGATTTCTGTCCCGACTCTCCTTACTTTGTGGGTGTTTCTTGGTGATGGTAGAAAACAGAAGGTAACTTGTCAATAGCTGCTCAAGTTGGGCTGCTGAGGGTTGAGATTGTTGACTGGTTTTTAATGTAAGCAGCTATCTGTGTCACCAGGGTCTGATCTGAGACCCTGAGAGTTTGTTTCATGGGGATCATTAACTGCTGTGGAAGACCAAATGATTGTGGCTGATAACTTGTGTCTTCATGGAATAGGAGAAAAGTTGGCTTGTTCTCTAGCGTGGATGGGAGGTTTGAAGTGAAAGTTAGTTCATCTGTCCCTTCCCTTTAAAAGAATGTACAGCACATTTTTGAAACTGAGTCATCAGGTACAGTTTACTTCAAGTATTTTGAGCTGTTACAGATTTGATGCTCTTTGGCCACATGCTTACTGGAAGTTGTTTGACAGTCTCGCTCAGATTTGCCCTGGCTGGGCTCAAAAATGTGATGAGGGGGTTTCCTTGCTGCAACCCGTTTAGATCTGAGCAGAAGTATCTTAAAAGGGGTGGAATATTTTGATGTCCTGTGCTCCAGACAAACTGGGAAAGGAGCATGCAAGGCTCTTGTCCACCAGCCAAGTGTGGATGTGCTGTCAGCCTCCCACTGATAAACCAGAGTTAGTTTTTGACTCTCTCTGAGCTGTGCTTCTTGAGAGGTGTAGCACAGCATTGGGCACACGGTGTGTGGAGGGCAAATTCCCTCCAAAGTCACTTTGTCATGGAAGTCATAACAAGGATGCACAGATTCAGGAACAATTATTAGTGTCTGATGACCTGACCAGCATTGTGTGATGACACTGAGTAATAGATAAAAGGTTTTATGTCCCATAAATTTGGTTCTAGCTTCAGGGTAAACTGCAAGGCTTTTGAAAATGTCTGATGACTCTCTGGTAACTGCAAATAGGTGCAAGCATTAGTTGCTTGAAACAAGTCCTTAGAAATAAGAACAGACACAGATGGAGGCTATAGGTAGGAAAGTGAAAGAAGAGCTAATTGCTATTTTAAAGTGTATTTTTCAAATCACGTTTAATCCTGCATATATGATTCTGTGGGTGACCCAGCAGCTCCAGCAGTTTATTCATTTATTTAAAACGGCTTTGCAGTTCACCTTGAAAACCACTTCCTGCCATATGGTTATATTATTTCCCTATGCCACATTTTTTACTAATTATTAAAGACCATTTGCTTTAAAATAGGTGTTTTTAATTTCACAGCCTTGTCTGCCTCTCCTGCTTGATCCTGCCCTGGAGTCAAGAGGCCGTGTCTGTTCATTCTCCATGGCAACAGGCTGTGATTTACTTATTTCAATTTAATTAAAAAGCAGATATCAAATTCTAGGCATTTTATACGTTTCTTATATTAGAAAAATATCAGTGGATCAGTCCCCACAACAGATCTACCAGTCTCAAAAGTAAAATTCTTGACCTAAGCCACTGGTTTCTTTCTCAGTCCACCCCTTTGGGAGAGTTTAGGAGAGGGGGGAGTGCTATAAACTGTCCTCAGGTGAAGGAATTTGTATGCAGGCTGGAAATGAAGGCCTAAGTCCTAAATTAGGTTTTCAAGCTCTGTGATTTTACAAATACTAATTTGTGTTAGTCAGGGATAAGGAAACAGGGGCAATGATGGGCAATTGCTGGGTAAAGAGGAGATTAGGGTCAAGAAAGGACCTTGGGGATGGATGGAGGAGCATGGTGAATTTACTAACCTACAGGTGTTAGGTTTGGTAGAAAATGGATGGAGTGGAAACAGTGTAATTAACTGCCAAAATTAACACTCCTTTTTGCCTTCAGTACCAGCACACCAATTCTTAATAGGATTTTTTTCCCTTGAAGGGCCTGTTGAGATGACTCAGCCTTTGGAGTACCTGCATGCCAGTGGTGGTTGCTTCCTAGGAGAAGCTGTGCCTGCTGAATTGGATAACTAGACTCAGGTGCTGTTTCTGAGCTCTGATAATGTGTGGAAGAAGACAAGTTGGCTGTGCATTTTTATGAAGCCTTAAGGAGCAGTTATCATCAGAAGCGTGCCTGCACAAAACTGCACCTTTGGATTTTTTTTTTCCCCTTTAGTGTTGCTACTCCCAATGCTTTTTCACAGTCATGGCTGGCAGCTGTAACAACAGACACTGATTCTTGCTGCTCCTAGCCCTGCCAAAGCCCATGAGGCTATGTCAGATAACACTGGACTCTCTCCTGGCTTGCTTATCTGTATTGATTAAAATGATATCCAGAGTTTCTAGCAGAGGATTCCCGGTGACCATGCACCAGCTGGGAAGAGAGCCTCTCTGAGTCCTGAGGTGAGCAGTCAAGCAATGTTTACTGGTAAAGCCAGCATGTTTGGTCTGTGAGCAGTATATCTGAAATCTCATAATGCTGTTCCTAATAATAACAGAATAAACCCAAGCAAAACCTCAAAGCAAGCTTTTGTTTGTTACTGTGTTTAAGCAGATACATTCAAAGAATTTATATCCAACTGGCAACATTCTTAATCCTTTATTACTAGTTTTACGAGAGTACAGTCATGATCTGTATTCTTTAAGAGTGCATCTGTTCCTCTTGTTTATCCAGCTTTGAAGTAGACCTTGCTGATATTAATTTCTCTATAGCCTGTAACCTCATCTATAAAATGAAGGGAATACTTCATACAGGCAGCTGTGAAGTTACATTTATTGTCTGTAAATTGCTTCTAGTAATTGAGCAGAGGAGGTGGAGAGAAATAAAGACAGTGGAGTTAATATGGGCTTGGTTTTTTTTTAATAAAGGAAAAGCATAATTTTTGTTCATCTGATGATGTATAAGCTAATGGGAAAAGAAAAATTCACCCTGAAACTAACTGTTAAGTTTGTAATGAAAACAGACATTTCTTTACCATAGTGATGAAGGCAGCCATCTTGTTTGATAATAACAAAGTCCAATTTAGAAATAGGGAAAATTATTATTGGAAATCCTGCAGTACATCTTGTATTTCTGTCTAGTTTGGGTCTGCTCAGTTTTAGTGTTGTTTTTCTTCTGCATGGCTGCCTTCATAAATGCTACTGCTGTGGACACCAGGTAAAACTAGGTAAATAGGTAAAACTACCTGTTTTAAGAGTATTAGCAAACACCTCTATTGCAGGCTTTTCAGCTAGGCCACTTGTTTTGTGCTGACCAGTATACTTGCTGGATGAAACTGCAGTTTCATGTGCGTTAAGATGGATTTTCTTGCTGTGGCTGACCCAATCTAACCGCTTGCTCCTCCTAAGAGGGGTGATCATGCCTTGCTCCTGGCTCTGTGGCCGTATTTCTTGCCTTGTGGATACAACTTGTTCAGCTTTTGGAAAGCTGACTTGCCCAAAACCAAAAAAAAGTGAATTGTTTTCTCCTGGGACAGAGAGCTGAACCTGTTCACCAGGTTCAGGCTCGTATCAGAGCTGCCGCTAAGGAGGGGTGAGATTTGTTTTGCCAGCAGTGAAAGGTAAGGAATGAAAGAAAGGTGAAAATGAGCCCCCCCTTTTTCGGCAGCAGTGACCTATTAGCCTGGTTCAGTTGTAATGTGAAGCCTCACCCTCAGCTTTCATTTTCAGATCCCTCCCTTCCCCCCTGCACCTCTTCTGTCCCTCAGATATGCTCGTGTGCCTCCAGATGCCGACTTCATTCCCAAGCAGTATTTTCAAAAGGGGGGAAAAAAAAGGAAAAGGTTGAGTTTCATTGCCTCTACAATTGGAGAAATACTGTAGTTCCTGAGACCCCATTGCTTGGAGCCTAAGAATTATTATTATTATTAGGCTCATGTATTATTATTAACAGGCTCAAAAAATAGTAGCTGTAATCATTCTTTATGAGAGGGCAAAAGGAAACTGCCTGGTGGGACAGCTGTAGGCCAAGTTTGTAAAAGAGCTTCTTCCCCAAGCCTGGTGATGGTGGCTGTTTGGACAGAGACCCTGGAACTGGTGGGTCGAGGTGGTCTGGGGTAAATGACAAGGAGAGGAAACATCTGGAGAATTTTCTGCATGCCATGGTGAGCCAGGCCTGGAGCTGGGTACCATGGCACCAGGAGGAAGTCTCTCCTTCTCCAAACTGTGGCTTGCAGTTGTTCCAGGTGCTACTGCCTAACTAATTTCCAGACACTAGCAGAAATTGTCCCTTGCAGGACATTGCTGTGGTGTTGTAGAATAGTGCTGTCTTGCTCAGGGATGTGATGAAGCCTGGGGTGAGATGAAGATCAGGCTCCACGCAAACTGGCCAAGGCAAATTTAGCTTCTGCTGGCTGGAAGGGGTGATGTTTGTGCCTTAGCTGTGCCAGGGATGTTTTGGTGTGTCTGCATTAGCCTGATGGCTGCGGGGAGGATGTGTGTCCGAAGAGACACGTGCCCAAGCATCTGCTCAGCAGGAGCACAGTGCAGGTTGGAGTGTGCATTTGGAGATGAGATGGAGGCGTCTGTTGGCCTCCAGCAATTGCCCTATGGCTGGAGAAGCAGAAACAGTGCCTGCCTGGTGAGTTTTCTACAACATGAAGGTGGAGATGATGTCAGTGAAGTGCAGTGTGCCAGAGGCAGCAGGATACAGTGAGCCTGTGCATGTGTGGACTGACCCAGCAGCTGTACTTGGCAGGAGGGGCAGGCTGCAATTGGTGTGGTGCGCAAATTAGAAGTGTTTGTGCAGCCATTTTCAAATAAGGAGAGTCATAGGCAGGGACGAGAGAATTCGCTCCAGCTTTGAGAGTTAGAGATTTGTTTAATGCTGTACTGTAGTTGGGTTGGGTTTTTGAAGCATTTGAACCTAAATTCTTCTCATTGGTAGCCAAAGACATGGCCAAAGAAAGGTTATTGTGGGGTTGTGTTGTGTTGAATGGTAAGGTTATACACTGGGTGGCTGTTACAGTGGTTTTGTGTTCCAAGGATGGAGTGAATAAAGGAAAGAATCAGTGCATTGATATTAAATAATGATGCCACTGGATATGCTGAGTACAAAGTGTCTTTGTTTTCAAGGCTATGTTTGGGTTTTTTTTAAAACTGACACATTTATAAACCAGCTGCGATATTTTTTTTAAAGACACATTTGTAAGAGTGGGGGCAATATAGAAAATGCTGGAAGTAATCTCATTGAGAGAGATGGTTTTTTTCCATTCCTTTGCACATGCATGCAGCCTCTGGGGAAGATGTTAGTGAAGGAGCTCGGATAATCGGGGTCTTCTCTGGAGCTGCCATTGTTCTGATTGGTGTAATGGGTATTAGCTGGGGAATGTGTACAGATGCACAAGCTGATGGGCTGTCTGGGGTTTCATCTCTGCAATCTCCCTTTTTTTCACTCCTCCTGGATAGAGATATGTATCCTGGCAGATTTGTCTTCCACCTACATCTCTTTCTCTTCTCATGTAAATACTTGCTGATTTTTTTTTTTCTTTGAAATTGTTTTTCTTCTGGCAAATCTTCTACCGTGCTTGTAATGGGTAACTTTTCTCCTCATGATGATGGGTGTTCCTGTAAGCCAGTCTCTTCCTGGATTTCCTGGATCACTTTGCTGAATTTTCATGCAATCTGCCCTGTCTGGGGGCAGCTTATCTGCTCCTGTGATGGTTGCTCTAATAAAGATCCAGGTGGTGTAGCTGACTTCAGCAATGCTCCAGCTGCCCTTTGGAGTGCAAAGGAATGCAGTTAAAAAGCAGCCTTTTTGGGGTACTGTTTGTCCTCAAACCTGAAATGCTGAGAGCGTGTTAGAGTTCCCATGTAGGACTGTAGTAATTAAATAGTACTGGAGGGAGAGGGAGTAGCAGAGCATGTGATGGTCATTTCAGATAGATTAACAAAGAGGGGCTATTACAATGCCAGCAGAAGACGTCCTAATCTGGAAGTTCCTAGCCAGCAAATATTTTAAAAAGCTATTCCAGAGAGTAAGAGGGAAGCCTGAGAGGTCTGTGCTATAATTAATTGCCCAGATACCACTGGAGGAGCAGTTTGAAGAAGGGAACTCATATGGGAGCTGGATCCGGTGTAGAGGGGGAAATGGGAATTTCCTGACTTTTGTTTGCAAAGATCAAGCATAGAAGAAATTTTAGACAAAATAGGTGCAAAGAAGGACTAAAATTAATAGGTTATTCTTTTTTTTTTTTTTTTTCTTTGCACTGCATGCTCCTGGCTAGTGTTACTTGAACATCAATTGAAACAGTACGGAGCATGCTTGAGAACTGGAGACATTAGGCAGAAAGAGAGAGTGAATCTGATTAGCTTTGCTTTTCGAGCATTAAGCAGAAAGCCGGCTGAAATGTGATTGCAAACAGATAATAGCAGCAGGCTCCTGAGGCACCACCACAACCCAGCATATGGGGTGATGGATCTAGCCATGCCATAGAACTGTTTCTTGTAATAGAAGCTGCTTGCTTTTATGTTGCGGTTGCTGTTGTACTTTCTAATTATCCTATTCATCGCTGTCTGCCATTTTGAGCCTGGCCACGTGGGATGGCTCAGCCCCCTGGAATGTGTGCCCTGTGGAGCACTTCTGCCCTGAATAGTAACAGGAGCTCTGGTAGCCAAAGGGTGAGAGGGAAGAGGTGCCAAGGCTCAAGAGTCCTAGCTATTTCCCCCCTTATTTCCAAGAATAAGGGAAGTAACAGCTGCTGCTTTTGCCGTGATGGAAAAGATGAATGCTGATGTTGTGTGTAAATCTCCAACTTCCCTCTGCATGTCCAAGTATCAGAGCTTGTTGGGAGAAGGTTTCTAGTGACCTGTAAAAAGGGGCATCTATCAGTTCTACTTATAATTAATAAATAGAAGCTGGCCTTGCTACACCAGTCACTTTTTTGGCACGGTAACAGAGATCCTGGAGCCACTTCCAGTCTGGGGCCTCTCTCCCACACAAAGCAAATGCAGCAGAGAAAGCAGGCAGAGGCTGGGCTGGTGCACGCTGGAATTGGAGCTGCTGACAGAGCATCTGACACCCATGCCTGATGCTTGGGGTGTTTGTCTTGTGGTGATCCTTTCCCCAAAACTGCCTGCTTTCCCCTCTTTCTATCCAAGGCTTTCATTGATGGAAAGTCTAAGAAACCATTTCCAAAGCTGATATGGATCGGGGGAATGTAGATAGAATGGGAAGAGCAGACCTTTCCTTAAGATGTCTGAACAAAGCACAGGAGCAAGAAGCTTCCATGTGTATGTGTATATATGTGTGTGTGTATGTATGTGTGTATATATATATATAAATATATATGTATGTATTTTAATGCTAGAAGGGGTAGGTCAGGCTGGTGTTTCTGTGACCTTTTCTCAGCCGTGGCTTGCCTTTCCTGCATGCTGCCTCTCCTTGCCTGTCAGGGGACTTCCACTTCCTTCCTGCTGACCTGCAGGGCTGCAGGCAGCCTCCCTACCCTTGTGGCAGCTCCCAGCTCTGGCTCTGAGCCCAAGCTAATAATCCTGACATATTTTACTGCCTTGTGCTCTGCTCCATGCCTTGCTGTAGGGGAGACTGTGTGAGGTTGTGGTTTGCATGACTTTAAGCATTGCACTGGCCCTGGGGAAACCCAAACCTCATAATAAGCACCGGCTGAGCCTCTGGTAGAGCCTGGCTATGCTCAGCAAGGCCCCTTGCTTCCCTACTTGCAGGTGACCAGCTAGCACAGATGCCATCCAAACACACCTTCCAATTGTCTCTGGCTGTCCGGATGACTGCCAGTGCTATGGGGTTTGGGTGGAAGTAGGAGGCATTGATAGTCAGGAAAGGAAAAATTCATCAGGTACCAGAGAAGGGTAATGAAGATCTCCTCTCACCACTCTCCCCACGCATCAAAGCACTCTTAAAAAAAATAGAGCACTCATCTTTGACCCCCATTAATGACTGGCTTGGTCTGCGTAAGAGTTTTATGAGTCTGTTGATGCTCCCACAGAGTTTAATTATTTAGAGCATGAGGTGGAGGTTTGTGCTTTCACTGCTGATGGTGCAGGGTTCAGGCCCTCCTGGCGGGCAGGGGGTTGGTTACAGAGGCAAGCTGGCTGGGAATGCAGCCACTGGCTCTGAGGAGCCTAAGGGAGGCACGAGCTGCAGCTGTGTGGTCCTTGTGCAGGCTGGGCAAAGCAGTGTGTCCTTCCCATTGTGCGAGTTCCACGTGACCTGTCATGTGGAATTCAAGGTCTTTGTCCTTATCATCAAGGCATTTAATGGTCTGGACCTGAGATAACTTAAGTGTCTACCTGAAACTGTTGGGTGGACGTACTTGTGGCAGATCCTGCTCGTTGTTGAGCCCCCAGTGAGTGCTAGAGGCTTTAGGGGCTGGTGTGAGACTTTGGCAGCAATATCTGATTTATCGGCCTGGGGCTACAGGCCTTTCCTGTTCCCTGTAGTAGCAAGTCTTTGCCTGCCTCTTTTCTGTGACCAGCACCTCCTGTTCCCCCCAGAGTCTGCTCTACACTCTAGCAACCAGTTTTCCTACTGTAAAATCCCATCCTCAACCTGCTGCTTCCTTCCCTTTGCAGTACATCAGCTTGTTCTTGCCTTTTCTACTTTTCCTCACCTAGCACTTCTCTGCTGGTGATCCTCCTGGGACTTGGGAACACAGAACAGATATAAGGAGCAACCAAGGAACAGCTGGGTGTCCGAAGACCTTTGTGCAGCTTGTGTTCCCAAACAGGCAGCTGGTCAGCTAGACCAGGAGTATTTTCCTGATGTCCTGCTGACCATTCAGCTAGAGTTCCACTTCTAGTGGGAAGGCACCAGTCTCCAGGTTCAATTGAGTGGGATGTGGGCTGGTCTGATGTGTGGGCTGGCCAGCTGGAAGGGTCAGATGCTCACCTTCTGTCTGCTTCTGGAATGGGTAAATTCCTTTAGAATTTATCTCTTATGTTTGTGGGTCCTTAGGGCTTTCAGTTGTCATCAGTGCTGAAATGAAACAACAGCAACTGTTCCTTGCAAGACTCTAAGTGGAGGCTTATTTCAGAGCAAAAGTGATTAGTATTGGTGGATCTGGGTTTGGCTGATAGCCAAATAAATTTATGGCAGACTGGAAAGGCTTAGTTGATATGGAAGGTTCACATGACATTGCTCGTACCATCCAAATCAATATTGATGTACTGAAAATGCCTGTGATGGCAGACACCAAGCCAGTGGGTCACCTGGTGCTGCTGCTGAAGGCTGAGATCACTGTGTGTGCTGGGGCTCACCGCTGTGCTCTGCTGCCATTTCTTACCCCCTGAGCCCAGGGACCCTTGAACCTTCTTCCCACATCTGTTCTCCCGCTGTCTCCTCGTACGTGCTTGATCTCCTGTTTTCTGCTCTAGCAAGGGCCTGTGTAGGCTCTTGGTTGCAGTTGCATGCCAATAGGCTTTTCATGATATCCCTATTTACCCTGGTTTATCTCTTCCCACTCCTTTCCCTATTCCTCTTTCATTTCCTTTGGTATGGGAGTAATGTTCCAGGTTGTGTTGAGAGACTGGGCTGAGCTGAGATGACAGAAAGAGGGTGGAATGGAAAAAGGGGCTTTTGCTGGTAGATGTGAGTTTCTGTCACCAGCTCAGTCTTCAATCTGTTGATTTTTGTGGATCTAGCTAAATCAGCAGGATCTGCTAGACAAATGTGGGGTGCTCTGTGTCCTGTATCCATATTCTACTTTGTTTTTCTGTTTTTCTTTTTTTCCCCCTGAAAATTAATAGGATTCTACCCATTGATGATTAAATCAACGCCTGGAGTTTTGGAATGGATCAGATGCGTCAATCAAATGTTACCACATTGCACCCAAAGAGAGGAATGCCATCCAGCTGGGGGTAGGGTCTGTTTTTTCTTTGTCCCCATCAGTGTCTAGAGTTACTGGAAACCTTTCTGGGTTTTTAAATGTGAGAACTTTTAAAAGAAAGTACTAGTTTAAAAATTAATTACTTCATTGTGTGAAAACTTGACTGGGTTTGGTGGGTTTTTTTGTTGGTATGGAGCAAAGTTGTGTCTCTTTATATTCAAAATGTTATTAATAGTGTTGAGGCTTTGCAGGCTTTGGTAAAGAAAACATTTCAGTAACTACTTCAGATATTTTGGGAGTGAAATTTCATGTTTTAAATGAAAAGTAAATCTATTCTGATTACTAAGGGAGATGAAAATAATTTAACTTTTTTTCACAAATGTCAAAGTTCAGGTTATTTGTCCTAGTTCTTGAAATTAATGTAAAACAGACTAATACCCCTGCATAAACTGTTCCCCTTGCAACAGGAGAGAGGAGGGAATATGTCAGTAGGAAGCAGTGTCTCTCTCTGTGTACTGCCTGTGGTCAGGTGGCTACTGTGGCAGCAGGTACTCCCTGAGACCTGGAATGAAATAAAAGCTTGGTGGGAATGTGAATCTGGAGCCTTGCATGGGTGTAAAGCACAGGTTGCCATCCAAGAACAAACTGAAGTGGCTTTTTGGCTCCCTTCCAGGTGGTAGAGCATGGCTCCCCATTGTCTTCCTGCTGGTATGCCAGTTGGCTGTTCCAGCAGAGAGGCTGCAGAAACAGAACGTTTACCTGGCTGTCAGCAGTGGGATGGGTTTCCAGGTCAGGCGTGAGAAGATGTATGTGTTGGGATTTGTGTCCGGAAGTAATGCTGTTCCAGTGTTGCTCACTTGAAATCTGAAGCTCCTTATGCTTCACATAAATTTCCTGTTCTTGTTAAAATTGCTTTTGCTTTAAAAATGAAGGGTCTTAAAGCTGAGGGTTTTGACAGAGTGTGCTGCAGAATGATTCTTTTCTCCTCTGTAGGTTTCCTGAATGAATGATTTTGAAGTAAAGTAGTATTTCCCTGCAGAGCTTGCCTCTGTTAAGTCTTTAGACTGTTGCAGCAACAGTGAGACTACTAGTGCAATGTTAATAATTTATGTGTATTCCTCATTTTGGACCTTTGTCAGTCATTTCAGCCTTGGGAGGCTGGAAGAAATGACAAAAGTATGTATAAGTTTTGCTGCTGTTCCCTCTGCATGTGTTCTCAAGGTAGGCAGAGGATTTGGGTCTTCAGAGCGTGTCTATCTGGAACCCTTTAGCAGTGCTGAATTCACAGAAGTAATACCAGAAAATAGCATGGTGGTGTTTCATTTCAGTCATCTCTGCATAGGGTATTACTGCTTTTGTTGGACAAGTGTGGCTCAGATGTTTGTGAGCTTTCCTTGGTTGCAGAAGGTGAGTGGAAGGTAAATTTTTTTATGGGTTCCTCCTGTGGGATGAGCCCTAGCCAGGATTTTGCTACATGTCCATAATCAACCCCAAATGCATCTGTGCTGCTGAAGCTGCATGTAGCTTTCTTCAAAACTGGGTTTCATGTCCTTTATTCTCTCCCTTACTCCCTTCGTAAGGGAGGGAGATATCAGCTAATTTGTGTGTTTCCAGAGTAGGTCTTGCTTGAAGGGAGAAGCAGAATATTGAGCCAAATGAAAAGGGGTCCTCAGGAGCAAGGCTGATGAGAGGATGTCAGCAGAGAACTCAACTGGTTTGAATACAAAGTTTTGCTGAATTCTGTTCTGGAGTTTACTGTTGCAGGTTTGTGCTTGGCATTAGCATTTACCTGAGCACCTTCCAGCTTGGCTGCAGAGCAGGTACTTCAAATATTGTTGGAAGCATGGCAGTGTGTTTCAGGGGGCTTTGGAGGGCCAGTGGTGTAGAATGCATGAACTTGGGGTGTTTCAGCAAGCCTGTGTTCTTTCAGTCAGGTACTGAGCAGTTTGAGTCAGATTAGTCCACTTAAGTGGTATTTAGCAAGCAGGTAAGTAGTTTGCAGGAAGTTGGAGAGTTTGCTCCCATTTGTTACTCGTGGTCCAAAATGGTTGATTCACCTCGTGCAGTGGGAGATCCACAGGTTTTGTACTGCAGGGGAATGGATGGACGGATGGAAGGAAGGGAGGGAGGGAGGGTCAAGGAGAAGACAATGTTTTGCAAGGAATCTGTATCTTAAGCTTCAAATAGGTTTCCAGAATTGTTTTGAGGGGAAAACTGATTTTTTTTTCCAATTTCTTCAAAAACTGGATTACACAATTTCAAATGTAGTTTTTGACTGTTTTGGTTTGGAAGAAAGTTTGGCTCAAAAATGACTCTGTGTGCAGAAGGATCTGCAGAAAGATGAATGGATAAGAAGAAACTTGGTCTTATTGTTTTCTGTTGCACTCACTAAAATAACTTTTAATTTGAGAGTGAATTTTTCACTATGCTTTGTAACTTTGTATTTTGAACATACTTTCTTCCTGGATTCTCTATTCTGTTAAATCTTCCTAAGAGCGTGTATGTACAGCTTGAAGAAAACAGGATGCAATTGACTTAAGATTTCTTGATCTTAAATTTTAATACTTAAATTGAATAACTAAGTGGGTTGGCTGCTGTGGGATGGTTATAGTTCAGGAAGAAACTGTGATGCCTTGTTTGACTTCAGATGCCTCAGTTGCAGCAATGAGAAATTTTTTTTTCTTTTTTCTCTTTTTTGGACTGATAAACCAGGAGCCTTATTCCTGGCTCTGCACTTGTGTGCTTCATCTAGTGTACGTATGCATTTGGAACAAAAGGCTGCAAAGCAGCACTGGTTTGTTCTGCAAAACAGAGGGAATTGGGAAGCTGAGTTAGAAGATTTTCTTTCCTCTTTTCCCTTTTTTTTTTGGCCCCCTCTCCCTCCTCTTTACAAGAAGTTACTTTAAATAGGGAGCTGTTCAGCAGGTTGCAACTAGAATTCTATAATAAGATCTCTGTTCGCTCTCCCTACTTTTTCACATGCAAAGTTGTGGCTGTAATTATATGACAGCTGCCCTCTTGGCTGACATGCAGCAGATTGAACTGGGGATCTCCAGAGCTGAAAGTGTGAGCTGCTACTCTCTGAGCTAAAGCTCTATAGCTGGAGGCTGTAATGATCTATATCCTTCATGACTGAGTGTAGAAGGGAGCTGCAAAAAGCACTTGCTGAGTTATGGTGCATACAGGGTACTTAACTGTGTACATGGTCGCTTCCCAGGTGTACTGGAAGCTTTTTTTGAGTGGTTTGTGATAATTGTACAAACTGTTGTCAACTCATGGGTGCTTTAAAATGACGATCTGTTTTGAAGCCTTTCTGCCTTAAAAAACTTTACTAGCCTGTTAGTCAGACACAGACATTTGTTGGTGTATGTGTAAGTTGTGCTGAGCCCGAGGTGCCCTGATATTACTGAAGTCCTTCAACTCCAATGTAATATAACTAATTGTTACCAATATTGAATGCAGTATGAAAAACTCTACACTGCCAATGGTGTTCAGACAAGTTTGCCTTTATCCTTTGCCATTACAGTAGGTTTTTCTCAGATGGCACCATGGGAGCTTTGTAAAAGCAAAGGAAGGAGAAACTGGAATTGCTGGAATCTCTCCTGTTTTCTCAGGACCAAGAAAATCTAAGCAGTGCCAAAGTTTGTTAGGTTGAGGAAAAATGAGGGGAAGCAGAACCATATGGAGCTTCATGAGTGGTGTCAGCCCCGGGAAGCTTCTGCAACCTGTGTTGTGGGAGAGAGGAAGTGTGTTACAAGCTAAGAGGTCGATTTTGAACTTTGTGAAACATTAATTTTTGAATCCTTAACACCTCTTTTACCCACACCCCCAAACAAAAAAAAAAACCAACCCAAAACCCCTCCAAAACCATAACAACAGCAAACCCCCAAACCAAATAGGAGATAGGCATCTGCTAGCTTTAAATATGGCAAAGTAAGCATTCCTATTGATCTGCACAGTTCAAAACCAAGTTGATCTTTTCGCATTCAAAAAAATAGAAAAAAGGAAATATGTAAGGGATGCAATGAAATGTTAAATAAATTGTAAACTGAAAGAGTCTTTCAGACTTCAGACAGTTAAGTTATTGCTAGTCCAGTGTGTCAGAAACTTACTTGATACTGTGTATATATTATCAACAGGGACATTGTCTGCTGTAAATTAAGATAATCTCCATATATATTAGGCTATATCCTATTACACAGGTCTGACCATACTCAATCATAGTTTAGTAAATACCCTCCATCCTAGTTGCATCCTCCACTGCCTTTCTTTGCATTATTTCTTGCAAACAGTGTTAATATAAAGATGCTTGTAGCATGGCCTAAGAAATTCTTATTTCCTCACCTCTCATTCCTGTCCTGTGCCACCGTCATCCCATTGGTTTTGGGGGTGCAGCCATTAGCAAGACTGCTGTAGCATACATTAGTTACCTGCTGTGGTTTAGAAGCCCTAATCCTCCAAATATGTGAAATGACCCAGGCTACAGTGATGTAGTCCATGGTGCTGCCTTGCAAGCAGCAGTATCAGCACAACTGGGGAGGACATGTTTTGCAGGAGGGGCAGAGGAAATTTCTAAAGTTTGTGTCACTCCTGAGGCATCTTACGAGACTTTCTGTATCAGGCAGTCGCACCGCTCTTAGGGCTTGATTGCTTCTTGCCTGTCCCATCACTCCTTACAGAGAAGTGGGATGAGGATTCTTCCACTTCCCATGGGAGTCTGTTCCACAACCTAATAGACTTTTCTGTCAGGAAACGTCTCTTAATTGGGTTTTAATCATGGGTGTCAGACTGCTGGTCCCTGGGATGACCTTAGCCTACATCAATACCAGTGCCTTCCTTGCACTGATGCCTAGAGCCTGCTTATCCTCCTCCTCTGGCATTTATTGTAGGCCCGTTTCAGCTGTAGGCAGCTGTACCTTGGCTCAGACTCCCCTGTCCTTAGTGTTGGAGGCTGTTGCAGAAGTTGAGATCTGGGACCCCATGTCAAGGGCCTGACTTGTGATCTGAGACGGACTCGTCCTCCGAGCCTTTCAAGAATCCAGGCTGCTGGCAAGTAAGGAAATGCACACTGGAGCAGCATTCATGTGTGACTCTACTTTGGATAGAACTGAGTCCGAGGAATCTGTTACAGCACAGCTATCCCGTGGCCTAATTGTGTTGCTGTCAAATCCAAAAGTGTGGGTAAGACTCCAGTATTTTCCTGCAATCAGTTTAAAGCAGGACTTTTGATTTCTTTTACATAACGGGGTTTGTGCTGCCTATGTTGAAGCAGCAAGGAAGAGCAACCCAGCCAAGCTGTCCGTCTGCGAGGCTGTGGAAATACCAACCATGAGGCTCAGCAATGTAGACTCTGTATGCAGTGTATCCAATTTGGCAATTGTGGGTGAAGAGTCTGCCTTGCTGGCTCCTCAAGGAGTGGCTCTTCCACGGCTGGTGCAGTTAGGCCAGGTTGTGGTGGCTGGCTGTGAGCAGATGGACAGGTTTCCTGGGGAGAACAGCATGCACCCACTGTCACAGCCCTGGTATGTGCTGTAGTATAGAGGCACTAAAAGACTTCGCAGCACATGGCTGTTGTTTTGCCCATGTGGACTTCACAAAAACATTTAATACTTTTCAGGTCTCTTCTCTTTGTTGCTGAACCTCCTCGCTTTCTTGCATTCCCTTTCCAAGGTGGGATGAGTAGAGCAGGTTTCAGTGCTGCAGAGGCAAATATATCTTTGACTTGCATTGTATCATTATGAAATTGACACTATTTTCTAGTTGGTTTCTGGTGCAGTAAGTACTCCTATCTGCTTCCATAATTTTGGTAGACCTTGTTATGTGATGTCTTTTTAAAGAATGGATGTAATTACTCCAGAACCAGGGGGTGTATGAACTGTTTGGAAAATGACCCATTAAACTGTTCACAACCAGAATGGTTGTGACACCAGAGATGTGAAGTAGCTTTCTTAGTGTTTCTCCTGATTCCTCCTCTGTACCCAACATGGACCCTCTATATCCTCATCCAGCCTCTGTGTCCTCCAGTTCATGTCCTTGCTCCCTTCTGCTCCTCATCTTTCTGCAAGTGAGTTATTTCTCTGGTATCCCCAGACAGTTCTTACTCCTCACCAGCTGTGGGTTCCTATCTTCCTTGATCCTCAGAGGTCTTTGTCCACCTTTCCAAATGGTGCTTTGCCATTGTTGGTTCTTCTGCAAGCTCTGCCTTTCCTGACTGTGCTGCCTACTACACAAGGGAGAGATTTTTGCTTTTCTCCATTCCCATGGGAGAAATAAAACTTCTGTCTTGTCTAGAAGTGCATAAAACATGGCCACACTGTCACCAGATTTTTGGTTAGCTTATCTCTTCCCTGTTAACCATGTATGTAGTATCCCTCTTCCCTTTGTTTTCATGGGGTTTGCATGCAGTGTCGTGCTCCCCTGGGTCTTAGTGTCATGCCTGTTGAATCGAGGGTGTCGTTTTACGAGGGCTGTTTTCAGCAGTTCCTGGTGCTGCTTCTCAGCTACTTGTTCAGCTGTGCCAGTGCATCTGAACGTGCTGCTGCACATTGAACTGGATCAGGGAATTGATCTGGATTAAAGTAGCCAAGGTGGAGAGGAAAGCTGCTTAACCCAGCGATTTGCTCAAAGAAATACTTGAAAAACTACAGTTTAAGAGCACTTTGACTTGATGGCCCTTTGACTAACAACCCCCTGGTATAGAAATCCCTTGTTTAAATGTAGAGTTGCTGCCTCCGCCCTTCAAACCCTCCTCCCGAGCTATTAAACACCAGCGGCCACCTGCTTCAGGCTTAGAGCAGCTGCTGCAGGTTAAGATGTGCTGTGCAGCCGCTCCAGCATGCATGGGACATGATGCTGTTTGGAAGGGATGAGGACCCCCTGGAGTAAAAATGGACATGTGTCAAAGTGTGCAAAATCATCCTTTCATGGAACATCACAGACTGAGACAAAGCTTTGTGCTTTTTTTATCATGATTGCTGGTCTGGTTTCACCCTGAGCCTTATTAATGTTCCAGGATGTTGCTGTGTCACTAAGTGTTGGAAATACAGCATACCTTGATGCTGGCTAGAAATGTTGAAAATGCTTCCCTCTGCCCTTCTCTGTGGGACACATTTAACCTGCTCCATCCCTCCCGAGCTGCTGGAGTGGAGCCCTGTCTGGTGGCTCTGCTCCTGCTCTTCCCCTTGGCTTTCTCATATCCTTCCCTGCCTGATCCGTTCATGTGCTCCCAACTTCATGCTGTCCAGGGTTTAATTTTTGTTTAAGATCTTCGTTCCTTTAATGACAGCAGGAACCGAAGGCTGCTCTCTGTGGGGGCTGTGGTGCGCGGCTGCGCTTGAGGTAATGAGACTTGATGAAAACCTCTTGTTACTGTGGCAAGATTTCTTCCTTCTCTGTGTTTAAGAAGAAGGGGAGGGGGAGGAGGAAAAGAAAAAGTGACAGACCCTGCTGGGTATGTTAATATATTTTTAATGGCTTCCATGTGGCTAGCTGAGGACTTATTTGTCCAGCCTGTGAGAAAAGGGTGGCAGCACGTTATTCTTGTGCACCTTTGAGCTTAGCTGGGAGTTGAAATGGGAGAGAGGGAGGATTGAGTAAAAATTTCACAGAAATCCTGTTGATAAAAATGAAATCTGCTGGAGATGGAGGGGATTGGCAGGGAGAGAAAGATTGGATCCCAGATACTCTCCCCCTCCCCCTCCCCAAATCTTCCCTTTTTTTCTGGAATATTCCACTGTCTGCAATCATCAAGAGAGCTACTGTCTCAGACTATGGTATTTCTACCAGTGGTGAGGAGTGAGATTTTTCTGAAATAATTGCTGTATTTCTGGAGAGAAATATTTTTGAGAAACAAAAGGGTTTACGCTATGGTGGCAGGCTGGGGAAGGGAGGGGGCTGGCGGGGATGCAGGGCGGGTGCTGGGCATTTTCCCCTTCCAGCCTTAATGTGCTAGTTAAGCTGCAGGCAGGATGAGCCTGGTGCTCGGAGCCGGCTGCCTGGGGCAGTGAGGGGTATTGCTGCTTTCCTGCTCCAAAGGCATGCAGAGCACTGATGGGACTGAGGGGCAGGCAGGCTGTGGCAGCTGTGGGTTCTGGGGGTCAGGAGCCAGCTGCCTGGGGCAGTAGGTCAGAGCAGAGATGTGCTTGATGGAGCTGGGAGGAGAGCGAGAGCTGCTGGTGAAACATTAATGCTGCATAGCCCTGGTGAGAGGGGGAGAGAGCCAACAGCGAGGAACCCTGGCACTTGGTGTGCGCTGATTAGATGGAAGTGCCAGGGGAGAATGGTGCCCGTGACACACTGGCAGATTGGCTGGAAGGGTTTTAGTATGGTCAAGTATGATGGGTTGAGTCCACAGCCAGCCAGCTTCTGGTGCAGGAGGGTTGGGGGAGCACTAACACCTCTCTCTGTCCTTGTATTCTCATTCTTACAAAATCCCAGTCAAAGGTGATGTAACCCTAGGGCAGGAAGGACTGAAAATCAGGTAGACAGCAAACTAGGGTTTTCCCTGCTGCCAGCAACTTATTGTTCATCAAGAAACAGCTACTGTGCCAGCTCTGTATCTCCCCTGTATTCAGTGACAAGCTCATCTCTCAATGTCCACTTACAGGAGTTCTGTCCGCCCAGTGTTGAACCCAGGTGGCTTGGTGGGCCCTTCTCCAAGTAAAGAAGCCAATACATGTGAGGCATCTCTTGTCAAAGCCATAAAGGCATGCTAGCATCTCTTGAGGCAGGTGCATGGCTGGGGTCACTGCTGGGAAGATGTCAGGAAGCAATTTTCTTGAGTCACTGCCCAGTCCTGGAGTAGCGTGTGTGAATTGGCAGCAGCCCTTGCCTGGCTTCTTGTTTCTGAGAGGCTGGAAAACGTCCCACAGCAGACATGCCTCTTCTTGGTGGCAACTTCTCTGGGTGTTCCCAAGGCAGCACCCCTACAGGGTCAAAGCTGTATTTTGGGGGGAAAATTAAGAATTTGATGTCTATTTAATTTTGGAGCCAAGAAATAGTGGTAGACTGGCAACTCTTGGGATATCCTTTGTAGCCTGCCCCTGCCAATGTACCAGATTGCTGACTCCCAGCCAAACTGGCCCCTCTGATTTTTAAGTCTCACAAAAACAGTTTGTGGGAGATTTCTCTGAGGATACTGTAAGTTTCTTTGTGTTGCAGAAGACTGGAAGCACATATGGTGAGTTACTGATATCTGTCTGAAAGGACAACAACTTGTTAGTCTGCCCTGACCCAATTGCTTGGCTAATCTGACCATACCCTTATTTAGATTGAAATTAACTTTCAGCTGATTTAGTAAAAATAAGTTTAGTAGTGAAGCAGGCAAATCAGGGATACATTTGCATTCTGTATAAATCTGTCCCTATGAGTGTTTTATGTCATTTTACCCATCCACTTAAAGTGCTTCAGCTTGCCTCTCCTGTGTGCCCCTCTGCAGGCAAGACCTAGTTTTTGATGAGTGTCCACTGCTTTCTTAACCCACTTTTCCAGCTGCGCTGAAGTTGCTGATGGCATCATCACTTACCCATGAGTGAATGCAAATTGGCACAAAATAAAAACCAGGGACCCACCAGACTCCCAGCCCTGTAAGCCCTGGGTTGTTGAAGTCCTACTTTGCTTGAGTAGCCAACAATAACAGTTGGCTAATATACTGATATATTATTATTTTTACTCAAACCTCTTCCACTGATAGTATGCTTATAAAAAAAGTGGAAGGATTTTGTTTCTGGCCTTGAGCATGCTTTCTAGTGTTAGGTCTAGATTAGTTTTACAGATGACCCAAAGGGAACGTTTGTTCTAAACTAGGCTTGTACCGGTTTATCTCCCCCATTCACCCCATCACAATGGATTTAAAAATGGTACTGTCATCAACCCTGATATATCTAAGGCTGCAATAAAGAGTAATGTGTGCTCTGTGTTTTAATTTTTGGAGGCCTTAGAGAACTGCTACTGAGGTATAATGGATGTTTCTGTGAGCTCTAATAGTTTAATTGTAGGTAAGAGAATTTTGCCTTTCTGCAGCTTAAAATAACTCAATAAATACAAGTCTTGGTATAGACAGTAGCAAAATCAAGTGAAGACCATCAAGAATTTGTGAGCTGAGTAAAATCCCATTCCCTTTTAACAACACAGCTTTCAGTTTCTCACTGTTCAGGAGATATAATTTTCTTGGCCCACCAATTCTCATAGTCTTTCGGTCTAGAAAAATCTTTCATTGCTGGATGGGCAAGATGGGTGAGGTAAAGGAAATGGCAAGAATTTTTGTCTTGACATTTTTATGTTATGTGTTTTAAAAAATACAATTGCCAAACTGCAACAAAAACTAAATCACAAAGTCACATGCACATGTCTATTTTTAAATTTACAGGTGATTGTAAGGTGGCCTCTAACAATCTTTGCCATAGGCCTCTAGCTGTACCATATCCTCTTCTAAGATGTGTTTCCATAGCCCTGATTTTCTGTAGGTACAAGGCTGTGCAACATGGTCTTCCTGCTTCCTAGTTGTTTACTGAGGACACTGGTTTCCATAAAATGAGGCCATTGGGGAAGGTCTCAGAAGATCATGGAGTGTCTTGCTAGTGTTGCATGCGTGTAAAAATTGGGTGTGTTATTTGCTGAGGGGGAAGGAGGGGTGAAAGGGCTTGAATTCCCCCATGCAGGAAGGTGCACACACAAGGCTGGGGGAAGGAAGCTGATGGAGGTGCCCATCAGGCTAGTGAGGATGCCCCAGGGAAGTGGCAGTGAGGTTTGTTCATTAATTCAGTAACACTTCACCACAAGCTCACCCCCTTGCCTTTCTTCTCACTTCCTTAGCCCTTCCCCCTCCTTGGGAGTCTGTGTTGGGGGAATTGGGAATTACAGCCTGTGAACTGCACCCAGCAGCTCGTGGTGGCAGTTGTGGCTGCTGCTAAATCAGCCAGCTGAGCACCTGCTGTCTCCTGCTAAGGGAACTGAGCACCAGCTATTTGTTGTTAAAGTGACATTGTCAAAATAAAAATCCTGTTTTAACCAGGCTCTTCCTTGCATTTCTGAATAAAGCACTGGATTATTAAATTAAATTTAAGAAATTGCATTGGTCTCCCATTTTTAGCTGGAGGGAATGGCCTTGAGCATCAGGTATGAATTACCTACACACCCTGCAACCACAACTTCATGTGCTGAGGTCGATAAATTGACTTCCATGCAGCTTATTAGGTGGGGCTCTTTCAGATGTGACCTTATTAAAACCTGGAGTCCTCTCTGGATGATGGCAATCCCATGACTGTTTCCTGAAGTATAGGGGAGGGTGTTGTTGCTGTGTCCTTGACAAAATATCTTTCTTCCCCAGAATATCTGCCAAGAGAGGCATGGACCACTCATTCCCTGAGCTTTAGACATTACTGCAGCATGTTGCTGAATGAACAGATTGTTCTGAGGGGCATCAAAGGCAGATACTGGCCTCATGCTAGTGTAAGGGCTAAGGCTCTTCCCTGAATGGGTAGTTGTGTACTACACTTGATTACGTTGTTTTGTTGGTGAGGTTCCTGTTTGTCATTAAAAAAAACAACCTAGCTTTCTCAAGCCAGCTGTTATATCATTTCATAACCTCAGACTTTTTCCTTCCCTGTTTCTGACCTATGAGTTCATTTTTGTAGTGCTTCAGAGCTGCTTCCTTGTCTCCTCTTGAACTTCCTACCCCCATTCTTCATGTGCTTGGCCACTTACCAGCATTGAAATGCCTTTGTGCTCAGATGGGAGTTTAAAACTACTGTGAGATATTTAATATGTGGAAGATGAGACTGGTTTGCCACAGACACACAGGAAGGAGAAGGGAGTGATCCAGCATCCCAGGCTGAGGTGTGCTCTTCTCTCCTCTGCCTCTTAGCGTCCTGAGAAAGTCGTAGGTTTCTGCTAGAGCATCAGGTCTCTGCTCTTGCTTATCTTCAAGTGTTCTTTCCTGGCTCTTTTCATCCTTGCTCAGAGCATCTTGGGTGGCACAAAGTGGAGAACAGGCCTGTGTTCCTGGTACAGGCTCTTTTGTCAGGAGGGAGAGAGGAGCACTGTGGTTTGGCCACTGTCCCTGGCTTTGGCTCCCTGTTCAGATGCTCTGCTGTGTGCAGAATGGGGCTGCTGCAGCCCACAGGGCTGGGGGATGTGCCTGCTTACAGACTGCAAAGCGCAGCGGGAGAAAGGAAGCCTGTGGATCGACAGCTGCAGAGCTGCCCCTGCCCTGCAGTAGCAAAGTGGAATTGGCACCTTGGGCTTTGCTGGGAAACAAGAGGGCGAGAGCTAATAAAAGATCAGTTTCTAATCTTCTGTTTTGGGGGAAATGCTGAGCAGCAGCAGAAGTGCTGGAGCTGCTGATCTACAGATTGCTGTGGCTTGGCTTAGTCTCGTTTCACATTATAATGATTTTCTGTGAGCTTGTGTGTCTGTGTTTGTGTTAATGAAGGCTTTGGTTCAGTACAAGCTGTTACCACTGGACTACAATTTCTTGTTTTTTCTCACAAGTAAGTGAATTTTCTCAATGTCCTACCTCTCTGTATGCACACACATGCACATGTGCGTGCATTTGGGGATTGTTCAGGATGGAATGTGCAGTGGAAATGTAAAATACTATAATTATGTGCAGTGTTCATTTCTATTTTTGCTCTGCAGTCAGCTTGGCAAGGGGAACTCTGTGTCTGGGCAGTCTCATATCTGATCTGATCTATTTGTCTGTGCTTTTTTGCATTGTGGTTTACAGCCCTGCAATTGAAACCTTTAAGATTACCTAAAGATGAAATGAGAGTGTTCTTCCACTGAGATTTGTAAAGGCCATTTCTTCTAGTGCAAAATAATGGGCCTAAATGAGTTGACAGTGCTCCTTTTAAATCCAGCACTGGGTTCCTGAGGGGGCGGGGGCGAGGACGTAATGTATAGGTCTTACAGGAATAAAGGCAGTGTTTTGTGCTCCCCTGCGGCTCTGCAGCAGTAGCTCACTGACTGACCCTATTAGTAGAGCTGTGCTGTCAGCGCAGGCCAGTCTGCTGTGTGCACGGGGAGCTGAGCTCAACAAATAGCACCGACTTAGGGGTTCCCACTGGGCTACGGCAGAGGCTGCCACACGGGGCAAGGAGGGGATGCTCCCTCATAGCTCAGTTGTAAAAAAATTGCTGTCTCTCCTCTCTGGTTCATTTGAAGGTGCAGCTGTGGGAGTGACAGGTCTGAGGAGTTCCAGTGCAGGCAGTGCCTTGCAGCGCTGTAAAAGAGCAAGTGGGGGTACCAGAGGGGTCCTTTCTCTCTGAGCCACAGCTGAGCCCACGCACCACCATTGCTCTTGAAGAAGCTGCAAGGAGTACTGGAAACTCTTATGGACGAGAGGTAGAGACAAGGTCTTGATCAATTGATTGTTAAAGATCCCACTCCACTTCTCACGAGATGAGGGGACAGTAACCTCAATGTCCTGGCCAAATTCCAGTTCATTACTTTCTGCCTGTCTAAAATTTCCCCTTTCCCTCCCCCTGCCGTTTATCCTGGAGAAGTTATCATTTGCTTCCTTTCCTAATGACTCACGGGTAATGCTGCTGGCACAGAACTGATGCTTTATTTCATCCTGGTGATGAGGGAGTGATCCCTGTGGTTTGGGGTCTTTGGGCTGGAAGAGGTGCTATGGAAACACAAAGATGTTTGGAGTGTACACATATATACAAAGGCGCTGTTGGCTACTGTTCCCTTCAGCTGCCGTTTCGGAACAGGTAAACAGGTTTTCCAGCTGCATCTTCCAGCTGAATCCAAATCACAAACGCGTGTGCGACTTCAGCGTGTGTGTGTGTGTGTGTGTGTGTGCGCGCGCAAGCCTGTGTCTTCCCCCCCTCCCCTTTCGTCTTGGAACAAGAAGAATGTGTCAAGCCCTCTGGCTGCAATCCAGGACTCTCCGTGGAACTATAAATCGACCCATCAGGGAGGGGGAAAGAGATTAACGTTGGCCGTCTTCATTAGTGAGTCCCCAGAGGAAACCGGGTCTGCCATGAGCCGTGAATGAGACCAGCTGAGAGAGGAGGGGGAGAGCTTGCGGTTTTTATCACTGCCTCCAGAGACCCTGGAGGAGTGGAGGAAAAGAGTGTGATAGGGATGGGAGGATGTAAAATGAAGGAAGCTGGAGCTTTCCAGCACATTGCTCGCTCCCTCATTGGCGGGCAGGTAGCTGTTTGCTGCTCCTCCGCGCCAATCCCTGACCTGTGAGCCCATGTGTGTGGCTGGAGTACTTGGCATGCTAATTGGGAGCAGAGAGGAGCGAGCCCAGTGGCAGTGCAATGCCCTGCCATGCTAAACAAGTGCCAATAATTGCATTCAAGGTACTTTCATTATGTCAGATTTTTCACAGAACCAGAAAAGTGCATTTATCACAAGCAGCATAATTCTTCCTGGGCATTGCTTTGGGGGGTGTGTGTGCTTAATTCCCTGCCCCCTCTGCCTCACAGAAAGATGAAAGTAAATTTTGCCTTTTTTAATTCTCAGTTGCACACAGATTTTTACCAATAGCTTCTTTGAGCTTCAAACAACAATCTCTTTCTTCCTTCATAGTGTTTATTGTGTATGTTTTCACCGCAGGCTCATACAAACACATGCATGCACTAATGCACACGTGTGCTAATTGTTGTTTTTCCAGGCTGACAGAGGATATGGAGGCTGCAACTGCAGCTGGTAACGTTTCGGGATCCATCCCTTGTAAAGTCCCTGAGAGCCTGGATTCTGGTGATGCTCCTACCAGTAAAATCTGGTTTAAGCTGGTAGTTGTCTTCCCCCCCCTCTTCTTGCAGTGAGTGACGCAGGCTCAACAGCTCCAGATAGTGATGCTCTTTTTTCACCGAGCAGGCATCACACGTGGCAACACCAGCTATGCATGCACACTGTGCTACCAGGGTGCCTAGCTGTGACCTGAGGGGACCAGGGAGAGGGAGGCTTCCTGTCTGTGCCCATGTGGTCTCTGTCACCTCTGCAGCATGACAAGGGAACCAATTAGTGTCAGTTGTGGTGGCAGTTCTTACTGATGGGGACACAGACCTGGGTAAGATGTGAACTGAGACATCATACATCTTCTCACTCTGCCTCCCTGTGGGTCTCTGGGGTGGGGAAGTCGCACTTGGGAGCAAGGGAGCTCCTGGGAAATACAGCCAGTGCCTGCAGCCATTCCAGTTTCTGGAGGTGCAAGTGACCTTTGCAGTTGATTGGAATTACCAATCTGCATGGCAGAAATCGCTGCTAAAACTTACTGTTCTCTTCTCCCTGTTCTCTCACTGTTGTCTTTTTGTTCTCTTGCTGTTTTCCCCTTAGACATCTGACTGCCCTCAATACTAGCACAGCTTCCCTTGTTTGCTTTACCTTGATATCCACAGTCCTTTGTAAAATATGGTGCAAGGCTTACCTTTTGCTTTCACACATGCCACCAGAGCTTAGACACCTTTGGTGTGGAATTTGTCAGCTTCTTGAAACTGTTTTTTAACTAGCCTTTGCAACACAACTGTGACTTGTACTTCTAGTCAGTTAGCATTTACTAAGTTAAGTGGTGCTCCTTGGTAATAAGTAATGCCATGTTTCTGATATTGATAGATTTTTTTAAAAATATTTTTTTAGGACCAACCCATAGCCTATAGTCCCTAGCTTCAGGTGCTCACAGGCAGAACTGGACAAACAGATAATGGTTCAAATAGAAATGTGGACAGGAGAGCAGAAAGCTGGAGCAGAGGAGCTGCTGTTTACACGAAAGTAGAGCACTCCTGGTGCTAAAAATTGGTATTTCAGGTGAGTCAGCCCCAGACTTTGTCTAGCAGCCAGGAATCTTGCTGCTTCCTAGTTCCCTTTTACAGCTCTCACTGTTCCCAGCTGAGGAGCACACACTGATGTTTTGCCATACCTTGGAAGGAGAAGAAATGAATTATGATGAATAGAAGGGTAACTGCACTATGGTGTGTCGTAACACACCACCAGCTACGGTGTCGCTAATGATCAAGCTGATGGATGAGTTATTTACTCCATGGTCTGGAGGGAAGAAGCCACCTTTGCTGACACCCACCTCTGAGCAGTGTGAGGGCTCTGCATCAAGAATAGTATGTCACCTACAGGAGCAAAATCCTGCTTTTCCTTGTGCAGCTGGATGCCCTTTGGAAAGCTCCGGTTCAAGCCTGATCCTCCTTAGCTTGTGGTATGGCCTGAGGTGATTCAATCTGCTGCCAGCTGAGATAGAGGTCTCTGCTCCTGTGGGACCTCTGTCCTGGTGGAAGAGTGGAGGAGGCACAAGGGGAATGCAGCCTGCTGTGGGGGGAAAGTGCTGCAGTAGATTAAAGCAGCTGCTGAGGGACTCCTCCAGTGAAGCTTGAAATCAGATTGTTTGACAGACATCGTGTTAGAAGCACCTGGCTGGTTCTGTTTGCCCCACAGCTCCCTACCTCAGAGAGGAAACAAGGATTTTCACTGCTCCAGAATTGCTTTACTCTTTCCTCCTCTCTTCCTTTGCTATGCCCCAGAGGGTAGATTGCCTGCCTGCAGTGAGCCACGGGTGTCTGCTGGAGGTAGAGGCTGGTAGAAGGGTTTGGGAACCCCTCACCCCAATGGCATCCCCTTGTCTGAGAGATGGAGAGCTTATGGAGACATGGGTTGGTTTAGTGTGATTTTATTTTTTTCCCAGCTCTGATTTTTGTTCTGCCTCATTTGCATATTGTGGGGTTTTTTTTTCCAAGCCTCTGCATCTCCTTTTTGCTTTTTTTTTTTTTAAATTATCTTCTCTCTGCTAAAGATTGCTCCCTAACTCTCAAATGTCCCTCCCCCGCCTCACTCCCCCCCCATCCCCCCTGCATTTTTCTTTCATCCTTTGTTCTTGATTGCTTGTGCCCGGGAGCAAAGAAAGGAAAAGGAAAGGATACCATCTTTCTGTGAAATACAGGAGAGAGAAATAGGCAGGCAGGCAAAGTTGTCAGCCTGACAGAGTGAGATTGAATCCATCTCAGGAGCACATTGCACACCTTGAACACGGGATTGACCTTCTCCATTATGCTTGCCATGCCATGTCATGTGGCTCTGGTCCTGCTAGCCCTGGATGGGACTGCCCTGCAGAAATGTTGCTTTTGGCATCTGCTGCCCCAGAGGGTAAAAACCTGCCTGCTGTGTCTGTGCTGGTTGCTTACAGGGTCCCGTGCACGGTCTGCTCCTGCTCCTGGTCCTGCTGTGACTCTGCCGTGTCTTTCTCATGCAGGAGTGTAGGGGTAATCATCTGAAATGTGTGTGCACGCTGGCTGATGCATCACATCTTCTCTCTCCTTCCATCTCTTCTCCCCCTGCATCAGCAGCGCTGCCATAATCTCTCAAAATCAACAGGCCATTACAGTCTGATGTAACTCAATGAGTACTCTGAGACAGAAATCCTGCAGTGTACTTAAAAACCCTAATGCAGAAACACAGCACTGTCTTGCATTCTCCTTCCACCTCGTTTCCTGGTTTCTAATGTAAAATGAGCATTGTTTCTATGTCTGCACATCGGGTTTTTTAGCAAAGCTAGGCTTCAATCAGTTTTTTATTCCCTTTCAACTCTCCCAATCTCAAATATAGAAGATTTTCTGATCTTCCCCCCCTCCAAACATCTCAATTTTTCATTACCTTTTAGGAGCAATGACTTCCAGCTTGTGCCTTGGGAGAGTGGAGGTCACAGAGGTCTCACAGAGGCCCTCAGTTTCACCTGCCTTTGCCTGTCTGGCCTGTCCCTCAGCAGTGGAACGTGCACTTTTGTTGATCAGACCCCATGGATGGGCTATGCTGGGTTTTGCACAGCAGAAGTGTCATTCCTTAGAAGAGCTTTATGTTAAATGTAGCCTTATATTTCAATCCTCCTTCTTAGTCCCTTCCCCTGAGTTTTTGATGTAAGCCACATTTCTGCCCTTGAGAAATCTTGATCTTTAATCCTTATTGGGGAGGGGCATCTACTTTCCTGATATTTGTAGGTTATTCCTTGTAGGAATTCAAGTTATTGCTGTTTCTTGTAGGACTCTTATGCATCTGAGACCTAAGTTGCAGGCTGATGCAGTGGGGTAGCACAAACTTCAATGACAAATATCACAGAGATGGATTTTTCATTATTTCGGTTACATAAGATAAACATAAAAGATGGATGAAAATGAATGAGGTGTTGGCTGGATAGACCATGTCTACTGTCAGTGGTTCTTCCAAGCCTCTTACTGTGGCATCTTGCTGGATCACCATTGCGTGGGTGTCATGGTTCATGTGTTGCTCCATGGTTTGCTTTATGCCCATGGTGAAGTGGCAGAGACACTGCCCCACTGTTGGACCACTGACCCATTGAGTCTGATAGCCTGCCTTGGGCACTGGAGCTGGCTGTGATGCCAGAGCTCACACCAGGTGTCCTCGGAAAGTGAAGAACTACTCCAGTGTGGGTAATTTGGAGCAATGATCCTAAGACAGAAGCTGCTTCTTATGCCTCTGTCAGTTGGCTTTCATACACTTGGAAATGTGAGGGTCTGCACTAGTTTAAAACTGATTTTGTGCCTGATACCACTATGGATATTTTTGTTATCTTTGCAAAAGTCTAATTGAATTAAGATACTGGCCAGCCTGTCTTCTGGACTGTCAAAGGAACTCCATGTACTTCTATCCTGTGGCTGCAGAGACTGCAGTTTGGCAAGACCTCCTCCTCCTGGGTGGTGCCTGCATCTAAGAAATTTCACTTGTCCCCCATGTCCAAGTATCCAGGGAGCCTCCTGCCAGAACTGCAGGCGCTGGAGAGAAAAATGCAGGATCCCTCTGTTCATACTTACCCCATCCATCCAGCTAATGTGCTTTACAGCTTATCATCTACTGGTTCCAATCAAAGCATTACAGCTGCTCGAGCAGCTTGAGCTTCCCTTTTCCTTTACTTTCTCTTCACACCATACCTTGCACTCCTTTGGAGACAGCAGCTTATTTTCTGGCTTGCTATAAGATCTCCTTTCTGGTACAAAAAGCTCCTGTACAGCTGTGTGACTTTGGAAGGCACTTGCTGACCATTTTGTCATTTCTCTCTCATGTGTCTCATTTTATCTGAAAACACTCTATTTTCCCTCTCTTTGCTCCTCTTAGTGTTTCTCTTCTCCTTGCATTGTAGACATGAGCACTTGAGCCAGTTGGGGATATTGATTAAATGTGGGGTTTTTTTCTCTTTTGGAAAGTGTTAGTTTAAACACTAGTAAGTGTCTGTCTAAGATGCAGCATTTCATACAAGTTTCTGAGGGAAAGGAATGTGGTGTTGTCTGGCTGCCCAGAATATCCCCTAGCCTGCCAGCACAAAGGCTTTCCTCTGAGCTGGAGCAAAGCCTTTGCTCCTGGATGGGATAGGGTGGTGGGCAGAGAGGTTTTTTCATAGCTCTTTTATGAAACAGATCCTGCTCCCCAGTGACACCCAGAGACAGCAAGTGGGGAAATGGCTTTGGAAACTGGCTTTCTCACCAGCAGCCAGGATCCTACTGTGAGGATGTCAAGAAGAAGCTTCTCCATAAGACTCCTTCATGCTGTTCTGTGAGGAGTGGGAGGAGAAGCTTGTTTTGGTTTGTGTTTTGTTTCCTTAAAGCTTTGAAAAGGTGTGTCACCTTCTGCAGTGTAATTAAGGCATTCTTACGTCTGTTTGACTTTGAAAGCTGGTTTGTTGTAAGTTGTTCCTGGAAAATGCCTTCAAAAGATGTTGGAAGGTGAAAGGGCAGGATTGGGTGTCAAGTTATGAACCAGGTACTTATTGGTATGATGCACTGAACAGTTGTTTCTCAAGCTGCAGGTTTGTATTGAGTGGTCCTGGCAGTGGTGTGGCTGCAGTATCATTTAGAACATGTGCAGTTCAGGAAAGGGGAGAAGATAGGCCATCCCACTGGAAGGAAGGTGGATGAGGACTCACTCAACTTGCTGTGGTTCAAACCAAGCCTGTATCTGCTGATGATGTCGTTTAGTTTCTCTGCACCTCCAGAAGAGGATGTGCTGGAGAGCTTCCCCTTGTAAGCTCTGGCTGTGGGCATCTGATGAGGAAGGCAGGAATTAGGCTTGAACCCCTTCTGACTGAACTGGGGGAAGGGAACAAGATGGAAGAACCTGAATGAAAGCAGGCTTGCACTTACTCGGTGCTGTTCACCATTTGGAGTTGAAATCTATGGCCCGGAGATGGAGCAGTATTGGCATTTGGCTTGCAGGGGTCAGGTTGTTCATGAGGGCATGGCTTTGTGATAGGCTGGTGTAGATAGAGATCAGCACAGTTACCGAATGGAATGGTCCCGGTTGTCTCCTGCATTCCTTGTTACTGCTGCAAGTATGCTGTGGTAAAGTAGCCAAGTAAAGACAGCGTTTTTCAGCCAGATCTAGTCAGGGGAATGTGCTGGGGGAAGAGAGGCAGGAGGGGCTTCTTTGCCCCCTCAGCAGAAGAAGCACAAGAAGACTTGGATTGTCTTGACGTGTTATCTGACAACTTGTTTTCAGCTCATTTAGCTAACTCGTCTGCTTCCTGCCTTGCCCTCTCCTGTTATCCCCATTTAATAGTACTTCCCAGCTTTATGAGGGTGTGATAAGGCTATTGCAGGCTGAGAAGTGATCCGATGAAACGCGTGTATGTGTATACATGTGCGAGAGGGAGAGAGAACTAAGAATAATTTTTGCTGTCAAAACCTCTGCGGGGCAAGAAGCGGCATTGGCAAGGGCTGCTGACAGGTGGGAACGGGATGCCTTGGCACGGTCAGGTCCGTGCAGAGCTTTCCAACCCTGCCGGCCCCTTGTGTTGTGCTGACTGTGCGTGACTCAGCCGAGCACTCGCCTCGGTGGCATTTCGCAGTTTGTCTGTAACACAATAGCACTGGAGCGCTGCCGCCCATCAATTCTGAAACTAAAGGGGGTGGCAGCAATGGGCAGAAACCTATTGATTGCTCTGTAAATCAGAAGGCTAAAGGAAAAAGCCCGATTCCCAGGAAAATTGCAGGTCTCCCACCTGCTGCAAGCAGAAGAGTCTTTCTGCCACCTCTTCTGGGCATGTGCAATATTAATGCTTAACTCTCTAGTGTACAGGGACCATTGATAGTCGCGAGTCTAAGATCAGTGTTAGTTCTTTCCATGTTCTGTGCAGGCAAATGATGGGATTTCAGCAGGGCTGGATTAGTTCAGATAATGGTGCTACAGGGTTCACCCTTGCTTATAAAGGAATCCTAAAGAGAAATGGGATAAGTGAACTATTGGAGCTCGTGTGAGCTGGTGTAGGAGAGACAGAACTTGATGCCTCTGCTTTTTTGATTGATGCCTGTTTTTGCAGCAGAAAACAAAGATCTGTGACATAGAATTATCCCTCTTGCTTTTGCCAGCAGTGGGTTCTGCCCCAGAGATGCCTGGCTTTGGGAATGGTAAACTGGAGAATTTAGCTGGTGTCGTGTCTGTGAAAGGAAACAGCTCTAGGAAGAGCAAAGGTGTTGCTCAGAGGTGGGATGTGACTGGGTTAATGTGGGACAGAGACAAATGTCAATGCCAGGGCAGAAGAATGCATGCAGTGGAGTTAGAGATTTGGGGGAGATGATGAATTGCTGGGCAGAAGATGGACAGATGGAAAGAGATTTTGGAAGAGGTCCCAAAATTGCCCCATTTAGTACATTTGGGAGAGTCATCGTTCTGCTCATCAGGCATATGTTTTGGGCATGGGCCAGGGGAGTTTTCAACAGAATCAAAACCACAATCTCAGCTTTCTTTTCTTTAAAAAAACCCAAAAAACAAAACACAAAAAACCAAAAAAAAAAAACCAAACCAAAAAAACCCCAACAACAACAACAACAAAACCAACCAAAAACCTAGGTGGGAAAAGAAGGAAAGGAAACAAAAACCCTGGCAACCAAAAAAAATTCACGAGACCAGACTCATTATTTTGGTGTCATTCATTGAGAAGCTTTTTAGAAATAAATAAAAATCTGTTTACTGTTAATATCTCTTAGTTTCTTATGCAAGTATAAACAGGAGTTTCACACAGATCCAGGACAGATGTAGAGGTAACTTGGGAAAAGTGGAATGACAGGAAATTATGTTGGTCACAACTGAAATGTTCAGCACAACCAAAGCACTTGAGCTAGTGAACCTTTTTTACAGCACATGTTGCCCCTGTGCCACAGACTGTTAATTTTCTCTTACCCGGAGCAGATGGAGAAAACCTCTGGGGATGGAATTTTTCTCTTGTGACTGGAGAAAAGTCTCTGTGCACTCTGGAGAGAGAAGAGTCACAGCTCTTGCTTTCCTTTGTCTGGGCTAGCAGGAAAGCTCCATGAGTATCATGGCTATACTGGATCCATGTTTGCTTAAGGTGCTGGGGGATGCTGAGGTCAGACAAGCTTCCTCTGCTGCAGTGGGGAACTGCTATAATAACTGCTCTTTCTGCTGTTATGGGCCACACAAGGATGAGATATTTATTAGGCTAATGAGCAAATTATAATTCAAAGCTTTAGGATGAACAAAAAAAAGAAATGTATGTTAGCTCCCAACTGGTAATGGTTGTAGGATCAGAGTCACAGAATTCTTGAATTTCTAAGTTTTCCCAAGTGACCAGTGCTTGGATGAGATGCAGCTATATATGAGTATGTGGTTATATTCTTAAAGGTAGAAATGAATGTATGCATCATGGTCATAATACAGAAAACGAGGAAAAAAGCAACCTTACCTCATTTCCTGCCTTTTTTAATGTCAATTCCCATTCATAAAGCACAAAGAAAGGGATATTTTTGTTTCTTAGGGAGATATTTTTCTTCTCCATACTAAAAGAAAATGCAGAAATCTTTGGTCATGGATTTAAATGCAACTGAGTTTGGTTTGTGGTGCAGAGGTCTAAGTGTGCATTAGGACATGGCCTGCCTAGTGTACCTGTTTTGTATCACCTCTGTACACAGAGAGGAGGTTTTGTGTAGATTGTATTGACCTGCTGTCCAAAGGCAGTTTTGGATTGCAGTTTATCTGGGCTGGATTCAAATCCTCAAGGAGAAATACTCTTTAATCATTCAAGCTGGATGCTGCCCGAGTTTTGGAATCTTGCAAATATGTTGGCATTTATGTAATAAACACAAACTTTAAGAGTGTTTCTTTTCCTTGAGGAACTCTTGACTTCATAAGCTTTCATTGTGAGCTGGTTGTTAGGGCTGAGAATTTGCCACTGACTCCCTCTCCCCACCCCAAAACAAACAAATAAATAGAACCATATGTAGTTGACTTCATCCTCCAAACAGGCTCTTTGGCTACTTCCCCATGAAATCAGCAGGTTTTTTTTTTTTCCTTCAAGTTTTGAGACATGCCAGACCACTGAGGCTGTGGGGAGAAGGAAGATGTTAGCCCTAGTGATGACTCTTAAGTCAGCTGTCAGCTCAGTCCGAAGTATCAGTCATTTTCCCATTGCTAAAGTCACTGCAGCATGTTTTTCTTGCCTTGTTCCCAGTGTGAAATGAGTTACTGTAGCAAAAGGGTTTTAAAGACATTCTTTGTTGTTTGGGTTGAGGCTTTTTTTTTTGTGGTTGTTGCGTTGGGTTTTTTTTTTTTTTTTTTTTGGTCCAAAATAGAAACATTTAATCATCTTTTTAATCATAGCTTCAATGTACAGCCAAACAACACTTTTTTTTTCCCCAGTGGCTGTTTTTGGTTTAGGCTTGACATAAATCTATTTCAATTGGTCAGTGCTGTGATCCAGTTCAGACTATGAAGTGGCCCAGTATACATCAGCCTGATTCTGCATTTTATTCCGTGCAATACTACTGACTTGCCATGCGGCCTTTGCTCAGTCACTTGTAAATTTATCTTCTATTTCCATTATCTTTGAAATCAGAGTAGCTCCTGCTTGTTTAATATAGTTGATATTGGCAGAAGAATCTTAATATTAGAGAAGAGGGAACACACCTGGTGACCTAGCAGAGTTAGGATGAAGAGCATGAAGGGGCAGAAAGGGAGCAGTGACAGAAAAAAGGGGAAGTTTAGACTGAGAGGTACTGGCAGGAGGCCGGTGTTCAGCTGCAGGAATGGGAAGAATTATTCAAAAAGTGAGAGGAAAGGAGATGCTGCAGATCAAAGAAGGAAAGGAAGTGGAGCGCAAATGAAAGCAGTGATTTGGAGAAAGGTGGGTTAAGTCAAGGAGTTGGAAGAAAGCAAAGGGATGGAATAAGGAAAAGGGTTTGTTCAGTTCACTTAGCTTTGTAGATTATCTGATTTGTACTTTTCAGACATTACCCTTATGCTTCTAAACTTAGGACAAAATGTGGATTGGATTTTTTTTTAAAGCACCTGAATCTAGATTATCACATTAAACAATTTGGAGTAGGAAGATCTCTAAAGTTTGCTCTTCGAGGTCACAATGGTGTCTGATAGCACCTTCCTTTCCCTAGAAAATAAGGGAGGATTAGGTTTTATTTTCCTCAAACTATTGTGTTAATAGCTTGGCACAGTCCCCTGCCAATTTGTCCTGCTGGCTTTCAAATTATTGTCCTGTGTTGTAGAGGACAGCTTCTAACATGTAAAGCATTTAAAACATCAACAAAAAGTAGCTACAAAAAGTTTGTTGTCTGAGGATTTTTTGTCTTCTTTTCCTGTTTAGAGCATAATGTGCCTGATTTAAAACTGTGCCCAATAAAGCCTTTAGCTTTGTTTGATTGTTCTCAGTGGTGGTTGTTCCCTTTTCCCTGCTGCCAAGTCTGTGTGTGAGGAAGGGCTGGTGAGGAGAAGGGATGCAGCAGGGATGGTTTGTGATGACTTGTTTTGGGAAATAAGAGTGGGATGGCCCATGCAGGGTTGAAACGGGGGTGGGGGGCTGGGGAGTGCTGCTGTTCCTATTGTTCTGCCAGACTGCATGATTCAGCCACAAAGCAGCTGCTTCTCAAAGACTCCCCATTTTAAAAAATACTGGTTTAAAATATAATGAAGCACAATAAAAAACATTAAGACTGATACTTTGAAACTACCTGAAGGCAGATGGAGCGCTTGAAAATTCTCACAGTAAAAATATTTCTATTTTTCTCTCAATGAAACAGTATGTTAAATTGTAACCTTAGGTCTCGAATAAGCTTCTGCAGTGACTAATTAGGCAGTGGAAAAGCAGAGAAATCACCTCACCTCTGACCGCAGCACTAGTTAAGAAAGTTGTGGAAAATATAGGCAACCACTGTAATCCTGAATTGTAAGAAGAGGTGGAGATGGAGCAGCTGCCTGCCCCAGGGCTCTGGTAGGTGCTGCGTGGAGTAGCAGCACCCATAACCACTCCTGCTAAGATTAATAAGGAGGAGAGACTTGTTCCTTAATGCACAATCGTCACTCATGGGAGCCAGGGGAGGCTTGCTGGGTGTCCTGGTGTGGCCCATCACCACTGGCACAGGATGGGGCAGGTGCCCTGCCCTGTCAGTGGCATTGGAGGACACAGGGGACTGTGGTGTCCTGGGTGGGATGGACCAAAGGCCCTGCCAGATGTAGCAGCTTCTATGTTAAGCTTTTATCTCCTCCTTCACTGTGGGCTCATTTCCTTCAGATGGTGACAGCACTGTGAAATCTTTCAGGAGCCACAATGTTTCCTTGAAAGTTGAGACAGCAGGGGAAGAAGTGGGGAAAAGCGTTGTGATTTTTTTCAAATCTTGTTTAGGCTTTTGTTTGCCTGTTTTCTTTCCCTCAGGAGAGTGTCCAGCTCTCTGTTTCAGGCTGGTTTTCACCTTTGAGAAATTCCTATGAAACAATCAGACGATTTGAAGGTGTGTGAGATGCTTCTGTATTTTGAGTCCTAATCACTTAGGTGAAAAAGAATAAGTAAATTATATATTGAACTGCTAACTGGTGCTGAGGCCTGGTGGTTTCCATGGCAACAGGGCTGGAAATAGCTGCCTGTGACGTCACCAGCAGGCACAGGTAGATCCGAATCCTGTCGTTGCTGTTTCCTCCTGAAGAAGTGAGTGTGGCAGGCACAAACACCTTGACATTGCAATTAACATATGCAAATATCCCTGCCACCCCAGTGGTGCCTGTCCATCACCAGGGTACACTGAGTTCACTGCGGGCACAGCAGAAGTATCTGGGCCCTCTTGCAGGTGCTAGGGGGACCAGATCCCGCCACTCCACACCTCTCTGCATTGGCCACACTGGGGTGCAGAGCTGCAGCGTGAGACTTTTCAGCCCCATGCCCAGGTTGAGGGGCTCAGGTGTTCTCCTCCGGTGGCTGGTGATGCCCCACTTACCCAAGCTGCTCCTCTAATTCATCCTACAGCTGCAGTATTGCATGTGAGAGGGAGAGATTTCTAAACAGCTCGGACACCATTTCTTCTTTTTGGAGATGGATAGAAGACCCGGTAGGTTTAGGTTTGGTTGTTTTTGTTTGGTTTGGGTTTTTTTGGTAATTTGGTTGATGTAGGTTTTGATTTTGCTGTTTTCTGGAGGATTTGGTTTTATTTTCCCTTTTTCTTTTATCTTTGAGACACCAGGAATGTAAACTCTGATCTTTTCTGGCATTGCTGAAGGACAAGTGGGAGGTGTAAATGAATCTATGAATGTGAATGTTTAAAATGTTAATTAAAGGGGTGAATGTGGTGAATCTTTAACAAAGGCCTTTTCTACTTAAAATATTAATTACTTGTTGAAGTAAATACATCTTAAGCAAAACAAACAACCAGTCTGATTCAGCAGGGTTATTTGATTATCCTGGCAGAGTCAAGAATGGAGGTTCTGCCTGAAGCCTCTTTCACTGCACTGTAGGTACAGGAACGTCACAGTCCTGGTCCTGTGATGGGGACTGACCCACTCTGGAGCCTGGTTAGGCACAGGCAAGGTGGATGTGAAGAGTAAGTTGCAGTTTAGCTGTGGAATTAAATATCCTTTAGCCAGCAGCAACCCCCCTCACCCCACTAATCTGATTACCTAGCTCCACGCATGATCAAAATCCAGTGGATGTGATACTTCCTTCCATGTCTTTTCTGGTGTTTGTGTTCAATTTCATTTTAGCTGTCCTGAGTGATTGCATTTCCAATGTTTTCCTGAGAAGACAAGGCCATATGTCTCCTGTTAAGGTGATCTGTCCTCTTTTCCCCATGCAGCAGCAGTCAGGTTGTGTTGAATGCTCAGGTGGCACTGAATGATCCTCCTCTTTTTAGTTTGTGCTTCTCAGAGCTTTGCAGGCAGTTCGGGTCCCGGCTCATTGGCCATTGCTTAGCGAGATCTCCTCTTTAGTCTTCGTGTTGGTAAATAATTTCTGCTTCTTGATAATGCACTTGTTGCTCTTCTGCAACCTTCTATTTTGTCATGAGGTTTTTTTGAGCAGGTTTAGCCCAGAGTTAAATACTAGCTTTCTGGTATGGTTGGAACCAAAATAATTTGAGGATTGTCGGCTCTAATACAGTAAGCACATGCAGCAAGTGCAGCTATTTGCTTCCAGCAGTGCCCACCTGTGCAGAGGAGTGGCTCTGTCACAACAGTCTTCTCCAAGAGATTGCATGCTGCATCTCCTGTGCCTGTGCCACTGCAATGGCTCTGAGTACCAAATGTTGGTGGTTTGGGTGTGGTGGCTGGTTCTCTCAGAAAGGGTCTCACATTGTCTCTTCCCATTGGTAAAAACAGATGCCCTCTGGACCATGGTTTACATGTAGATGTAAATGCTTATCTGTCATGCAAGCATAAAAACATGCAGAGTTTATAGGGAGAAAAATGACACAGGGCAATGCACAGGCAGTTTTACTGGGTGCTGTGGCTTGCAGAGTGTTGTTTGTAGATAGGGCACTGCACCGACTGCCTATTATGCTTCACAGGCTGTCAGTGACCTGTGGACCACAGTTTAGGTGATGCTGTTCTAGGGTCTTATCTATACTAGAAAAAGGAAGACAAATGATGCATAGTTTATCGTTTAGTTGTAAAGCTAAATGGCATTGTGGAAGGGTTTAGGGTGTTCTTTAATGTCAGGAGCTGATTCTTGCATGTGCTGCAGGTGTGTTTCTGCTGCCAGAGGTAAAATAACTGTCCTGATTTCATCAGTGTAGATGCAGATAAATGTAGTTGGAGATACAGAAGACTCCTGCCTTTATAATGTAATTCTTTTCGGAAGCATCTCCAGGTGTTACTAGCTCCTTTTTTCTTGCCTTAATTGACCGTAAGCCATTCACATTATTATGGCTTCCAAGGGGTTTTTTCTTCCAGCTTGGTTTTTAGACAGTGCCCCAAGAAATGAATAGATATGACTATGAGAAATATGAAGATCTCCAAACCTTACTGACAGAAGGAAAACCTTACAAGGCATTTCCACTACTGCTGTCTTGAGTTAGCTGTGCTACCACTAGTGATGAGGCAGAGGAGTTTGAGATCACCTGTGGCTTGTTAGAGGCAACATCAGAATTTAGAACTGAACACCTAATGCTCAAGGCTTTTAAACAGTCCTGAGAACCTGGTCTTTGTTTAGACACCTTAGTCTTAGCTGAGCATTTAGAAGATGCTTGTCCTACTTAGACATGCAGTGACTATGTATGATATGCCTGAAGGACTACAATTAGCATTTATGTCTTAAGGTACCTGTTACTATTAACACTTGTAGTGCTCCTCACGGTTTCTAACACCTTCTGTCTTTTATGCATGTGTCTTTCAGGAAGTGAAACTTTGGGACAAAAATCAGCGCACTTTTGTCATGTAGCCATATTGATAGGACAAGAAAGAATGGCACTGCTCAGTGTTCCCATCAGAGTTGTTAGCAAATGCATCTGTCAGGAAGGATTTAGTGATGGGTGTTAAGATAATGAGCCACAGGGAGGTAGACTATGACTTTTCACTCTTTGCCATCTCTACTTTTCTCCTAGTTCACAAGGTCTTCAGAAAAAGGAAAAGCTGTTACTATTGCTGATTGCTCAACTCTTCCAGAGTTCTTAATCTCTGCAGATGCTGTGTGTAATACCTATGTAGTGGTATTGCTTGGGAAGGGTGAAAGCCAAGAAGATGAGGGTTTATTGTCTTTACACCTGAGGCTTGCTCAGGTTTTGGTGGCTGCAGTCTCCAAAATTAGATTGTTTGTGTTTGGATTTAGGATATCCTCAATTGGGCCTACTGGGGAGAAACTGCTGTTAATGCACCCTAAAGTGACCACTTAGTCTTTCCTCTGCCACAGAGGGGATGGAAGGGGAAACAGGACCTCATGCAGGGCTCAGGAGTGAGGGGTGGGTGGGAGATGATCTTCAGGGAAGATCAGTCTGGTGGCTGGAGGGAGTTGGGCCTCATTTAAAATGGCTGCTGCCGCATTCAAGGGGCCATTTTAAGTGCCTGTTATCCTACTCTTGCTTAGGGCTGTAATTTGAATGAATGTCAAGCCAACAGAAATGTTAGATTCCAATACAAATCTGTTCTGATTTGGGGATTCATCTGAGTCCCAACAATGTGTACAGTACTGCGGAATGAGAGGTGATACATTGTGGAAATGCAAGATATGAATTTTATATTTATTACTGACTTGGCAGGGTGCTTTTCACATCACCATTCTGGTACAATTTTGATTAGATTTTTATGCTGAGCATCAGAGAAACACTGCTTGTGTGTACGTAATTCTCTTTCCCTATTGTGCATCCCTTTTCTGATAAGGAGGACTGTGTGCTGATGACACAGGGTTGACAGTCATTGCACTGTAACTATACATTCAGATAATGCCAGTAAAAACTTCCTCTGCAGTGTGGAGGATGTGTGTTGACACGGAGCAGAGTGCCGCTCACAGTGGGAGAACAGGTAAGTTTCTGTCTTGCCCAGCTGACCTCTGCAAGAATTTGTAAGGGTGATGGTAGCTTCTGTCATCTTGCTGGGTATGGCAGAACCTGTTCAATGGTCCTCAGTCCATGTGTTGATCTCATTTATCATTAATTCTTGTCTTGTAATGGATTTTGTTTACTCCCAGCATGTTCTGACTCTGAACTGGCATTGAAAGCAGGTAAAATTCATCTGCAGATGGAGTGCTGTCTGTTCTCTCACAGGTATTCATTTGCTTTAGATGGGAAAGCATCAGCATGGGAAATATCCTTTTCTGTAGACTACCTTACAGAGTTAGAGTTCTGGGGCAGAGGTAAATCTGACGTGTATATTTATATTTAGTTATTTATGCAACTCTTCTCCTTTGTATAGAGCTTTTTACAAGCACTGGTGCATGTATTTCACCTTGCTTTGTGTCAAAAGTAGTAGCGTCCCCATTTTATAGCTTAATAAAGAACTATGTTGTGTGGTTTGAGATGGTGCAGAAAGTCTGCATTAAAACTGGGAACTAAACCCAGGCTTCTCAGATTCTTGGGGCAGTGTCCAGTACTCAGGAAGAATGAGGAAAAAGGCAGGATGATTTTTGTGCTTATTTAAAGATATATTTACATATTTTTGTGTTGAATTGGCTTCATTTTTCATTAGGATAATTGTCTTGAGAAGGGGTTTAGAAGGATAAAAATGTAGGGGTTTTTTGCATCTTCACTGCAAACTGCATTGCAATTGTACTGCAGGAATGCATGGCTTGTGGCATTTGGTGGAATCAAGATTTGACGCCGTGTGATAATGGCAGAGCAAAACATATGAACAGACGATGGCCAGCAAGTTTATTTACCACATTAAGATTATAAATTATCACCTGGGCTATAGTAGTTTGACTCTGTGATCTTTCTTCATTGCAGTAAGTACTAAAACGTTTGCCTAGACTGTCAGGAGGTTGCTTGATTCAGTGTTACTGTGACTCAGCTGGCAAATGGTAACTTGTTAATTGTGGTAATTCAGTTGCTTATTTCTGTGTTGGTAGCTCTTGAACTGATTCTGGTGGGTAACCATTGTCAATGGGCATCAAGTGAAAGGAAAAGCCTGGGATTTACCTGGATGTAATCACTGTTCTCTGGATAGTCTGGATAGAAGCAGATCTGCTTGTAGAGCTGATGGCAAGAAGAAATGGGAAAGGTTTTGTCTGTGTCTGTGTCACCGACCTACTGAAATAAATCTGTCACCCTCATCTGAGCTGTGAATTTTTGTATTTAGAGTTTTGGCAGCAAATGGACAAAGCTGAAGGTGGTGTTATATAGGTTACTATTTTATTCCCTATCCTCCCACAGTTGGAAGACTGACTCTTTGTAGAAAAGGTGGGGAACCTTCCCCTTGTTGAGAACCAAGCTGGGCTTTTGGGTAGCCACGCGTCAGTCCACAGCTCCATGTTATCCAACAGTGATGTGTAAAGTCAGGTGGCTTCAGCCTATGCAAAATGAACTTGTGATCTGTGCCCAGCCCTTGAGCTGCTGATCTTCTCCCCAAGGCCTGAAACCTTAGTATAGCCCACATTCAGGGTCTGCCTCTCCAGGAGGAAACCTTGCTTTCAGTGTAAAACCACTGGGCACTTACGCAAGGAAGTTGGCATGCAGTACGCTGGGGTGTGAGTTTATGGCTCCCCCGCTGTTCTTGACTCTTCTGTGTGGGCATTTTTCATATGCAGTTAAGAGCTGAGCTGCTTCCTCCGGCAGCGTTGAGTAAGAGTGGCTACAGCGTGAGTCGGTGTGCAGTGCCCAGTGTGCCGTCCGCTCGGAGCCCAGCTTATCGCTCCCTTCCCAGGGTGAACAAGCCCTCGGGAAATGTTTGGATTTTACAGGAGGCCGTGCAGGATCAGAGCAGCAGCAAGGTGATGGGGCGGGACTGTGGAACTGTGGGACCAGCAGGGATGCACGTGCCATACCAGACACAGCTGGGACCTGTCAGGCTTAAGTGTGCCCCGGTCAAGGCAGGAACATCGGTGATGGAAGTGGAGAGTGCCTGTGTGGGGATGGGGACATCGTTCTGCAGAGCCAGAAGCCAGGGGAGCCTCTGGATTACGCTGGGGGCAGGTCGTATGGGTGGGACCTTGCCTCTCCCCAGCCTTTGCCCCACGCTGGCCTTGGCAGAGCTTGGCAGAGCCCACGGGGAGGCCGACGGTGCTCGGCGGAGGAAGGAGGGGAGCAAATGCTTCCCGCGGTGGAGCAGGAGCTGGCATCTGAGCAGCCTCACCTCTGCCCCAGCGGCTCTCACCGGCCCTTCCTGGCTGCCTGCCGCCTCTCTCCAGCTGCCAGCCCCCCGCCCGCTGGCAGGCAGCGCATCCCCCGCCGGGGCTGGGAGCAGGGAGGAGAGGGCTGGGCTGCTGGGAGGACCAGCTCCCCCGGGCCCCGGCTCCGGCCCAGCAGAGCGGCGGGCTGCTCCCCGGCTCCCCGTGTCAAGCGCGTGTTTGAGCTTGTGCTAGTCTCCTGGACACCTTCCCGGTGAGTTTTCCAGAGAATGACTACAGATGAAATGCAATTAGACACAGATGGAGGGGGGTGGGGGAGGGGTGGGAGATGAGCCGAGTTTGAAAATGGGGGGAGGGGAACGATTGATTGCGAGGCCGTGAGGCAGGACCGGCATGTGCGGGAGAGATGAGTGCGAGGATCAGAGGTCCCCGCTGGGAATCGCTCGCTGGGCTGGGGCCGGGAACCTGAGGAGGTCTCTGTGCTCTCAGCTGCTGCTGCCGCCGCTGTTGTGGTTGTTGGAGAGCCAGAGGGAAGCAGCAGGCGTGTCTCAGGGATGATTAATCATGTATGGCAGCAGTGAGGAAGGAGGACGCGGTGTGCACACGGAGACCTGCACCTCCCCTAGCCCTGCGCGCCTTTGGCTCGCTGACAGCGATCTCTTCTGCTCGGAAAACCATTCCCAGAGGAGGGCAGCCAGAGGGGGACCGTGTTTCGCCTGAGCCGAGAGACCGCTCCTTACCCACCCCATCCTCCGGGAACTTTAAGACTTGAGAAACTTAAATCTCCTGGGTCTGGAGAAGAATGAAAAATAATGTGAAAGCAGGGAGTTGAACTAGTCCAGGTGGGAGGAGAGACAGACCTGACTGAAGGTTTAATTAGTGAGGAGAATGGAAAAAATAAAAGTAGGTTTGGCAACAGCAGGCTGCAAGTGCTTCCCAGTTGGAGAGGTGGGGACAGGGCATAGACCAGTCCAGATTGTTGCTGCAGGTCTCTCTTTGCTTCAGGACTTGTCAGCCACCTCTCCTTCCACACCCTGGCAATACCTGAAGGGGAAAAAACCCCACCAAATAAAAACATAATTTGACTTTCTTTTGGGGAAAGTATTTGGTTTTAAACCTCCAGGATCTGACTTTTATTGCTGTAAAGAAAAGATTAAGAAATAGGAACCTGCCTTTTTTTTATCTGTGTATGTGTGTATATGGGATTTTTTGCAAGGTCAGAGCCCCACACCAGGTGAGAATATAAAAAACTTTCAGAGAAGGAGACAGGGCCAAACCAGGACCACTGACAGGCCTACAACTTTTTACCAGGCTCCCCAGTCCAATGGTGATTACCTGCAGTGGTCTGCACACACACCTTCCCTTTTAATTTCCCCTGCAAGTAGGGGAAAGTGTCCCCTTTTCTCTACATCCCTCATCAAAGATAAAGCAGTATTCTTCCCTATAATTTATAGTCCCTTTAACCTTAAAGATGCCCCTTTCACAGTCTGTAACACTTCTTTTTGAGAGCTTTGCACTGAAGGAAGGTGTTTGATTGTATTACCCTACCCCTATTTCCCTCTGCTCAAGATTTGCTCAGACACCTTTAACTACAGTGCTGTATTCTGTCACTGAGATGGGATCGCTGAGCTAATTTTTGTAAGGCTGTTTGGACTACCTTTATGTTTGCCCCTGCAAGATTGCTGGAGAGTGTTATTGAATGCTTATAAACAGCTCCACATTTTCCATGTGCCACTTCCTCATGCAATGCAGAGCTGTGGCCAGAATCTGGAATGTACTAATTTATTTTCCTCCTTTTTTCCCCCTAATGTAGCTAAGTAGTATTTCACAAAGCTAAATATCATCACAGAATAAGAGAGAAGAAGGGCATAGGTTGTTCAGAGGTGGGACTGAAAATGAGTCTCTCCATATAGAGTTAAGTTTTTTATGAAATGTGTGCTGCAGAGCTACAGAAAGCAAGGCTACTGTTGGGGAGATTGGAGGTACCTTTGTGTGGTTGTTTTGGGATCCCTGGATTAAAAATAAAAAAGGCAGTGTAGTTTTTCAAGCAGAATCGAAACATGTTGGTGGCATCAGAAGCTAACAAACCAAGAGCTGGAATAAATACTTAATGCTCTTCCCTGTGAGACCTCTGCTCACAGCCAGTAGTCATGGAAAACAGGACAAAACAGATGTGGATGCCCGAGCAAGTGAATAGTACTGCTTCATTCATTGCTGTTTTGAAGTGAGATGTTTCCCTCTCCTCACCAATTTGCCAAGTTTCTTTTGTGGTTTCAGTGGCCTGGGACAGTGGTGGGAAAAAGGTGCTGGAAGCAGCTGGTATGTTGCACCTACGCCAGCCCAACAGGTCTGATTTTGGGATCTGGGCAGGGCTCCTCTGCTGTGGTGGGGTGTCTCTGCCTTGGCTGAAGGGCCCATCTACTTGCTTTGAATGGATGGATTGAGAACAGGTGGAAGAGCAGGAGGGTGTCCAGAGGCTGGTACAACACAGCTCCATGTGGAACTTTTCCTGAAATGCTTTGTCCAAGAGTGAGCAGCAAAGGGAGGGGCAGCTGCTGGTCTGTGGCACCTTCTGTGTCCACCAAGGGGCTGAGGGGAGTGGGGGTCATGCTGAGGCTTACCCCACAGTAAATGTAGTTTAAGAGAGAGGAGGAAAACCAGGGTTGAAAGGATGCAAACCAGGGACAAGAGAGGATGTATTTTGTTCACTCAGCTGGTGGATCGGCAGCAAGAGGGATGTGTTGCTAATTAAAGTGAACTATTGATCACATTTGGATAGAGGTGATGCTGTGGAGGGGAGTAGCGTCCACCTTTGTGCTATTGGACCATGCAGGGGTTATTCAGTCCTTTTCCAGTTTGGGGACCATTTTGGTGAGCCCTCCAGCTTTGTGCTGCCTTCCAGCAGCAGTGCTCGTGGCAGTGGCAGGGTCCTTGGCTCCTTGGGGACTGTAGCTTGCAAGAGGGGGTGGGCAGGACTCCTCCATCTCAGCTGGCACCTTGGGAGCCACCTGGTCCCCTCCCCTGCCAGGGGATGCTTTCTGACTGTGTAAGGGGAGCTTTTGGAGGAGCCAGGGGCTGGCTGCCAGGCTTCCTTTAATTCCCCCAGCTGGCAAACAGGAGGCCTGTGTCGGTTGCCGGGGCAATGGCGGGAAGCTGTGTTAGTTTAATGAAGCATTGGGAAGGCTGCTGTTTATTTCAGGGGAGCGGGGGCTCTCTCGTCTGCCAGGATGCCCTGCCTGGGATGGAGGGGCAGCTGCCAAAGGACTCCTAGGCCATGACTGCCATGCTCTTCCCCTCAACTGCTGCCCTCAGCCCTTCCCAGGGTACAGAGGCCAGCATCAGGGCCATCCCTCAGTACAGCATGTCTGTCTCCTCCCCTTCCACTCGAGCCCAGCATTTTCAGTGCCATGCTGTCAAACTTGTCCTCCTCCAAAAACGCCTGCTGTTTCCCAGGGAAGACCCCCCAGTCCCACTCGTGTGTTGAGGACCCAGTGCTTGCCTTTAGGCAGGGTGCCTCCCTCCCTGGATGTCCCTTCCCGTTCATTGCCTGCCAGGGGTACAGTGGTTATCTGATCGGGGTGTTGAACTTACTCCTTTATTTAAGCAAATGAAGACTTGAAGCATCAACGTCTTCATAGTAAAGGTGACCTACAAAGGAGGGAGGAGAAGAATGAAGAGGGGGGAACGGGGAAAGTGCCTTGCGTTATGCCCCTTTTCTAGTGTCTCTTTTTGATTTAAAAGGGATCTAATGGGGGGCTTGGGCTTTTTATCCTTCTTTGCTTCTTTTCTTCCCAGCGTGTTATTTCAAATACAAAAGGATTTCTGGTCTTGTTTAACCTCTAGGGGGGAGGGGGAATTCGATGCACAACTTGAGCACTAATAGGCTTATGACTATTCAGATAAAACTTCATTAACCAAGTGTTTAAAAAAATAAGCCTTATTCAGACCTGTTAAAAATCAAGAGAGTGTAAATGGGTGTGAACAAACAAATACTAGATGGAGAGGTTGTCTGAAAGTTCAGTAAGCCGTGTCCATTTAATAAAAGGCTAAGAAAAAGCCTCAGGCCACAGACCGATGAATTTTCACACAAAAAAAGGTGAAATAAGACTATTGTCTTGCAAAGGGAAGAAAAAGGCCTTTTCATATGTGAAAAGAGAGATGTATTTGGTGAAGATACACAAACAGAAATGCACCTGATTTTTTTTCCTTTTCTCCCCTCCCCCCCTTTTTCTGGTTCCCATTTAAAATACCGTGTAAACAAATGCTGTCCTGGACGATGCTTCCTGAGCTGGTGTGGCAGAGCATTCCCTTGTCCTGCAGGGGCAGCTTTCCACACCGGCCCTGGCAGGACCGAGTCCCCCGTCCCCAAGCACAGTGGCATGAGGTGTGCCCGTGCCCAGGGCGGCAGTGTCCCTGCTGGCGGGGGTTTGCAGGCTGCTGTGGCGGCCCTGCCGTGCGGCCGGAGCACACGGAGCCGTCTCTGGGCTGAAGCCCACATCAGCCCAAACTCCCGGACGCCCTGTTGCTAGCCCGCCTCTGCGGCCCGTTGCTCCCTGTATGTGCCCTGTGGACGGCTGGTAATTAAAAAACCGTGGAGGGGGATATTACTGAGTTAACAGTAGTTATTTGTGAGGCTGCTGGAGGGGGGGAGAGAGATCTATCCCCAGGGAAAGCTGCACTGACGAGGGGTGGGGGGGAGCAGGAGGGAGGAGGAAGTGGGGGCGAGATTGGCAGGTGACTGCCAGCTCCGAGGAGATGACAGCGGCAGCAGCTCCGCCAGTCCCACTTGAACACTGCACTGCAGGTACTGGGTTAATGGGTGGGAAGTGGTGAAGAAGAATATCAGGGTGGGTGGCTGGAGGGGAGGGTGTTGGCATGGGGGAGTTGATTTCTGTTAAACGCCAAGATAGAGATGACACTCCATATACATGTAATCATTAGACTTCATTACCAAGAATATTTTCCTTCATATAATTTTTTTAAATGCAGAGAAAGCTTTCCCCAAACGTGACAGTATTCTACCTACAATCACTTTCCCCATGCCAAATACTACCATGCTGTACAAGAATGGTCTGAAATGCTGTACTATTTTTGACCATTTCATTTGGGTTATTTGTAGTAGTGAAATTTTAATTTTTAAGGTGCTAGGAATAGGCTCCTCAGTCCCACATTATCTCCATGTATAAGGCCTTTTTACTGAATGTGAGACTGCATTACAATCTAAACCTCACAATTTTCTTGTTTGATGACACTGACTATCCAACTAGAAAATTCATGTATCCTCCTTTTGCAGGACTGGCAGGTTAGACCTAGACTGAAGTCCTGATTGACATCTGCAGACAGCATTCTTGCTCATGCTCGCTCTCTCTCGCTCTCTCTCTCTCCCCTGTGCTCATGCTCTCTTTCCCCCCTCTATTCCTTTTCAGAGGGTAAAACATCTATTTGCAAAGGGCTGAGGACACACACTGCACAGGGAGATAAAAGCAAAGAGCCCTCATCCCATGTAGGAGTTCATAGATCTGTAACTCAGGGAGCTGGCGACAGGGTTTGACAAGGGTTGAAATCCTTCTGTCTTTCTCCCTTCTTGTATATTTGAGTTTGAAAAACAAAACCACCTGGGGTTATCTCAGGTGTGCAATATTGAGGATTTAGATGTCAGCTTCACTATCAGCTTCATTCTTTGTGCACAGAGAGAGAAAGAAGATCACAGATTTGCACCTAAGCTACAGAGAGTGATGCCAGTGCCTTGGTTTATCACAGTGGAGGAAGCCCATGCCTCTCCCTGCCCACTACAGCAGAGTTAAGCCCCAAGGGCCTTACACAGCCAGTGCCTCTGTTGGAGTCCTGTCCTTTCTCTCCCTGCAGCAGAAGCCAAGTTTAAGGAATTGGCTGAGAGTTCAAGTCGCACATATGACTGTAGACCTGCATGGTACAGATAGCAAGAAGAAGAAGCTTCAAAAACATTGCTATCCTTTTCTCTCCTAGCAACAACAGCCCGCTGTAAAATATTTAGCCATAAAGATATGACTTTTCTTTTTGACCTGCCATGATTGTGGAGAGGGCCACCACCTGTGCACCTGTGGCGTTACAGATTTTAGTCCAGAGACTGGGTTCTCAGCTGCGACAACAGCTGATGGGCTGGTCTGAACATCTAGTTTAACCTGTGACTCAGATATTGTACTGGTTCACTTATCAAAAACACCAGCAACAAAAGGGGCAAAACCCCTTTTGATTTTCCAGTACTGACATAAGTACACTGATTTACATTACATGGACATACATATTTTGACTGCTTGACAAAGAAAATCATGCCCATGACAGCTTCTTGTCAAGCAAGTATTCCTACTAAATGGAAGCATGGCCAGCACCATCCGTTTTTGAGGTCTCTTCTGCGTGGTAATTTCCAGAGTCCTGGTATGGCCAGTTTTAGGGAACTGTTTGAATCTGGCGACTACCTGCAGTCTTTGCTGAACAGCACTGGAAGCGTTGGGCATTTAGCAGCTTTGAAAATTACATCATAGGCATCCTTAAATGTACTTCTGAAGCGTGCATTGGTTTTAAAGCTTAGCAGCTGGCCTTTTGGCCATATATATATAGATCACACACACTGATTTGCTTATCAGGGATGGCAGTTAGTTAAATGCAAAGCAAAATTATATGTTTCTCTCCTGTCTTCCCCTTCCCCTTTCCTGTTTTCTGTGTGGAATGACGATCTTGGGGATGCCTTGAGCTGGACCATGAATCCCCTGGCCTGTCAGTTTTGCTAGGGATAGAAGGGATGTGCTGTGTAAAGTGCTACAACCTGCTATATTTTCACTCTTACTGGTGTGTGGAAGCAAGAGTTTTAGATGCATGAAGCCTTGCTTAGGGGTAAGAGGGGCTGGGGGACGACACCAGCAGAAGAAACCGCTAGTTCAGACCTTGTTCACGGTTAACAGGACTGAGATTCTGAGCAAGTCTCAGGGTAGTGGGAACGGGTAACACAAAGCCAGCACTGGGAGCTCATTTTAATTTCAACCATCTTGTGCGTGTGTAGTTGGCTGTCTTTGTTTAAAGAACTTGGCCTTCAGGTAGATTTTATTTGGACGGCTTGCTTATCCAAAGAACATTAATGACTTTCCTTGAGGAGTTGCAGCCAGTACCTTTGCACCCTGGTTCTCCTCTAGCCCTGTTTTCTCTTTTCCATAATCTCCCGGTGCCCGGCAGCAAGCCTTTAGGGTACATGCGCAAGCAAAAGGAGCTCGAGTTGGGGAATTAATATTCCTGGAACATAACACCAGCAGCATGCACACGCTGAGGAGAATATTAGAGCTATTAGCGGTGGGAGTTTGGAGTGCATGCAATATCTAGATGGAGAATTCAGTGTGATTAATCTGCCTCTAAGCAGCAGCCTCCGGGCTCTGGGAATTCTGTGGCACGTTTGAAATCAGAACTTTTTTTAATTACCTTTCCGCATCAACAAAACAATTGCAGTTGTGTGAAAATAAGCCCATTCAGTCCCTGCCCTGGCTCTGTTCTTTTTTTTTATCCCCTTTTTCCTTTTTGGATGAGGCATGCTGCCGGAGCCCTGAGTATTCACAGTCCCGGCAGCTCTGACAGCATTTTGCACAAGTGCAGAGGGACTTAACCTGGGAGGCTTGGCCAGCCTCCAAGTCAGGTAATTGCATCGTGGACCAAGCTGGAGCAAGCCCATGCAAGTCGGCGTGTATGTGTTAGATTCCTTGCTCTTTCCCCCTTCTTTTTCCTCTTCCCAGCAAATGCCTGTGCCTCCCTTTCTCCCCCATTCACCTCCTCACCATGCATCCTGGCATGCTGGCAGCCATGTTGCCTCCCTGCCATGGGCAGGTTGAGAGAGATTCCCCCAGATAGGAGGAGTGGGATAAACATGGAGGTTTCCTCTCATGCAGTCAGCAGGGTAGAAAAAAATAGATTAAAAAATGAAAGGAGTCGATATAAAAATGGTAGTAAAGTTGTGGCCAAACAAGGAGCAAGACATGCTGAAAGATACGAGATTGGATGGGGACCTCCCTGCTTGCAATTCATACCTTTTCCCTCCCTCTCACGAGCAGAGGCAGGAGAGTTTATTCCATCCATTGCAGCCTGGTTTATTGCTGTACTGGCATGGAGACACTGTAAAACAACAGGGGAAATCTTCCATAACACTGTGGCTCTGCCAGGGCTGGGATGATGCCCTAAGGCACTGGGATTCAGAGTTGATGTGGGAACAGAGGCTTTGGCCATGGAGCAGCTCCAACCTGGAAGACCCATCTTCTGGATGCCTGGATTTTATGCTGGAAGCACACAGAGCTGCTGGGGTACAAAAGTTTCCAACAAGTATCTTGGGTTTCCAGTGCTGGTGCCAGCCCTCTGGGGCACCACAGGCCCTCATGGGGTGCTCCCACCGTCCACCAGCAGCAAGTTGGGAATGTACTTGCCAGCTGGTTCATGGCAGGGATCTGGATTGCTTCCCCCTCGCTTCTCGCTTGCTCCACATCCAGATTTCCCTCCTGCCTCACTGGCAGGTTGCAGAAAGGGCAGGCTGTGATGGTAGTGCTGTTTTCTCCTCCCTTCCAGGTCGACACAGCGATGGGAATTGCTTTGTAGGTCTTGATGAGGGCAGGGATGGAGGTTGGAGAGAGGAGTGGACACACTGTGAGGATCACAAGGTGTCTTCCTTTTGGTTCTGCAGTTCCAATAACTTCATAAATATAACGTCTGCAATTAGCACAGTTTAATTTTTTAAGATTTATTTTTAATTTCACTTGGCTGTGACTGTGCCCTTGACTTATTCCTCTGAATTCCTGGCCTTCAGGCATGATTAGCACAGTGTGTTTGAGCTGCCGTGCTTCAAAAGGTGAAAAAAAATCCATTTTACACACAAATAACAGAGTTTTATTTTTTTGGGTTAATTTACTGACATGTTTGAGGTGGTGTTAAATTTTCAGAAATTGATGTTAAAAAAATTACACCAGCTGAATAAACAAAAAAAAAAAAAAAGCCCCAAATCTTACAACTTTCCAGGTCATATTAAGCCAGTAGCTACTTAATAAGCCTTTTTTTTCTTCCAGGCTTCATTTCAGAAATGACTACAGAAGTCTTATATCATCAGCTTTTGCTCCCAGAGCAACATCCGAGCATTGCATTGTATTGGGAGTACATCAAAGTCTCCTGGCCTTTCTTTCATCTACCCCAGTCTGTCTTCCCCTCCCCAGGGCACCTAAAACCTAAAAATACACTAGGGAATCAAAAACTCCCCTCTTTTCCCTATTGCCTTGCTTGGGCCTTACATACAACTCTGTTACCTTTACGCTGACCGCTTTTACTCAGATTGTAGTTCAGTGGTGATTTCAGATCCTCGGGTGGGGGGAAAATCCCCAAGTGCCCACTGGAGAGCCTCACCTCTGTCGGCCCTCAGCTCCCAGAGCTCTGGCACGGAGTTGTGTTCACCCTGGTGGCCCTGCTTGCCCAGTGGCTCTCAGCGCTGCCTTCCCTGCGTGCCTCAGGCACAACCCACAGCATCTGCCTGCTTCCACCCTTACCCTGCAATCCCCCTCTGCCCTGCCCCCCTGAGCCTCTCCTGTGGCCACTGGCACCCCTCGATCTTCCCCCCAGCACCTCATCCTGCTCCGGTCCCGGCAGGTCCAGAGGGGCCACGGCAGGTGGTTCAGTCCCAGAAGGGCTGCTGGTGCTTGTGCTGCGCTGGAGGATGGCGCCTGGGCTGGCACTGCCTGTCTGTCCTGCCCAGGCCACTTTTAAAAGGTATTTCCACTGTGGTCACAAAGTTTATTTGTGAAGAAAAACCACAAAAAAAACACCCAAAGCCACAACAAAAAAGGGAGTATGATTTATAAAAAAAAAAAAAAAAAGAAAAAAAAGCCATTTTCTTGGCCAGCCATTTCCTGAGTTCCCTTTGTTACTACTGCAGATATGTGTTTGAATAAGAGCCTTTTCCCCTCCCCTCTCCTATTCCTCCCCGTTCTACCCTGCAGTGAAGTCACAATCCGGCGTTTGTGGGCTCTGTGTGATGTCAGAGACTCGGTCTTGTGACTTCACCGGCGGGCTCAAGCAGAAGGTGCAGACGAGGCTGAGAGAAGCGAAAAAAAGCCCCCTCCTCTCCTCTTCCCTCCCCCCCTCCACCCTCTCGGTTTATAAAACCAGTAGCTGAGATAAATCGGAAGGGGGTGGGGAGAAGCAGCAGGGAAAGCTGAGAAAGATGCCAGAAAGGTACAGTAAATGGGCTTTATCTCTCTCTCCCTCTCCCTGAAAGTTGAGAGTGGAAAATTGCCCTGCAGAGGCCAGCTCTCGCCGACCACGCGCGGCGGCGGCGGTGGCGGCCGTGTGTCTGCGGCGCCCTGCGCGTGTCACCCGCCCCCGCGACGCCGCCGTGCCCGCCCGGGCTGCCCGCGCCGGGGGGGGGCTGGGGGCGGCGGGGAGGGCCGGGGGCAGCCGGAGCCCGGCGCGGCTCCCTGGGCACGGCCAGCCGCTCGCCTTGTCCCTTTCAAAGGCCCCAGCTGTTGGCTGCTCGCTGCAGTCTGGCTCCTGCGAGACCGACATAAATGGGTTATGGGGTTTATGCATATGCCGGGGGGGGGGGGAGGTGTCGTCCCCCCCTCCCCGTTTTCTTCCCCATGTATCGCTCGTTGCTGGTTTTTTTTTTTTTTTTTTTCAAATTTATTTTGTTTTGGTTTTGGATGTGGTTGTTTTTTTTCCTTGCTCTGCAGGCTCAGAGTAGCACGGGGGTGGATGGGGAGGGGGCCTGCCATTCCCCCGTGATATGTGGGTGCATCAGGAGGGAGAAGGGCAAGGCCTCAGGGTCACATTCTCAAGGGCTGTAAGATATGATTTCTTCTTTAATTTCTTGATTTTTATTTTTTTTTGGGGGGGGGGTTGGTGATTGTTGTTGTTTTTCCAACTGACAGCTGCACAATAGCAATGTGGATGCACCAGCAAACAGCAACCAAAAAAAATTTTTAAAATATAAAAATTAAAAAAGGGGAGGAGGAAAATGGGGAGGGGGGGAGAAAAGTGGGGGGGTTAGCTCGCCCCTCCCTTCTTTGGTAATTTTTTTTCCCCTGTGTCAAATTTACTGTTCACTTGAGATTTTGGACAAAGACGGGGGCAGTGGGTGGGCTGCTTTGAGTTTTGTGATATAATATGACTGGAGCAAGAGAGTAAAGCACAGACAATTAAGGATCAGCGCGAGGGCTTTGCTCATTCAGTCTGTTGAGGAAGCCGTCATTTTGTGTTAGTGTGCGTGTCTGGAGGAGGAAGGATAGTGGAGAGTGACAGTGGAAGGATGCCTAATGTTGTGGTGTATTTGTACTTGCTAAATGCCTGCTTCAGGAAAGGAGGGCTTCAAAAGAAAGGGATGAGTGGAAGGGGGTCCTTCTGAATTTGCCCTTTGGTGAAGCCACTTCGGATTGGATTCCCACTACTGGGAATGTGATGTTTTGTTGCCTCCATGAAAGGGGAGGGCTGAGAAACGAAAAGGGCAGGTGTCAGGCAGGCTCCTTGCTGCCGCCGCTCTGCCTATGCACCTCACCCCCATCACCCCGATGACCGGTGGCTTCTCTGCTGCTCTGATTCCTGAAGCTCCTGTGAAAAGCACCGCGTCCCGACTGTCTGCAGGGCCAGGCTTCTCTGCGCCCCCGGGTCACTGGGGTCCTGCTGCTGCACTTCACTCCTAAAGACCCAGAGCACCTCCTGCTTTTGTAGTTATTTATTTCTTTATTTCAACTACTGGACCCTGGCTGTCCTCTGCCAATATGTTTCAAGGCTGATGAATAGCACCCCCTGCAGTTATAGAGCTGATCTTTTGTAGCACAGATGTATAATTAATTGTGCAGCACTTTTGCAGTCTGAACAGGCAAGTGGATTCTTGGAAGACACCCATGTGCTGCCACCTGCTTCTCAGTGCCCCAGCTCCACTGCCCTTGGGGAAGGGACCTGTTGGCCACAGCTTAAGAGTCTCTGTCCTACTGGAGTGATGTGAAACGGGATTCGAACCCAGGCCTTTGGTGTAAAAGCCACAACCAACCTCAAACCCCAAGTGCTGCTGCACCACAGGACTCCTCTCCTCTGCCTCTGCTCCAACATGAAAGAAATTTTAGGCATTTTTGCATCACTGTTCCATCCCAATGGTGATGTTTAGGGATTTTTTTCCCCTTCTTTTTTTCTCTCAGAGGGGAAGTAAGGATCTATAAGTTTGTAAAGCACTTTGAAGATAAAAATCATTGTCTGTGCAGAGTACTGTCTGTTGGCTTGTCTGAGTCACTACCTAGCTTGCCTGGGAAATGAAACCTAGAATCCTTCCACAGGCCACTTGGAGAATTAAGTCGAAAGAACCATTGAGGCATCCTCCTTTGGACCTCTGTCCCTAGGGAGAGCAGAAGTGGGGATGACCAAGTGGGATTGGACAGTGCATGAGTCTGGGGGGGGGGGGGGGCACAACTGAAATACACCCTGCAAAACTGAGGGCAGAGGACTTTGGGGATGTGATTTAGCTAAGATTAGGTACAGAAGAGATTTTAAGCCTCATTATTTTGTCTGGGTACGGCAAGATTATCCCCTATGGGACTTTCCTCAGTTCTTTATCTACACCTACTTTTAAAAGAGCAGCAAACAGTGGAGAACCCATTCCTTTGATTTCTGTTCAGCTGGGGACATCCGTCACCCAGGACTGTAACTGTAGGTGTTCAGGTCGGGTAGATGTGCATCACTTCAGCCCCATGCTAGGACATGAAAGGATTAAATCTCTTTCCTAAGCAAAGTGGAAGGTCCCCAGGTGTCTTCTCTCAGGCTCAGAGATTGCAGTGGGAGAAGGAAGCGGGATCCAGCTGGGTAAGAGACCTCATCAAGAGGATAAAAGCATTTAGGATAAAGGACAGTCTGTCTCCCTGAGTAGGGGACGTAATCAGTGAGGATGTGCAAGGGTCTCTCAAAAAGCCCTAGGCAGGCAATGTGTGTATTAGAAAAGAATTTCCAGGCAGTGGTGAAGGGGCACGAGCTGAAAGCGTTAATTAGTTCCCCCCCCCGCCCCTGTTTCTGTTAAGATATTCCCTTTCTTGTAACCACAACTGCTTTTTGTCTTTCTTTTCTCCGTGTTTTTTTTTTTAAACTTGTGTCCCGATGAAAAGGAAACCCCCTAGTTATCACCTGAGGCTAGCTGCTGACTTACTGTTTCTCGAGAAGAGATAATGCTAGCTGATTATAAATAGGCTGACTGCCCTTTTTCATCAATATTAGGAGTAAGCCGACACCTTGATCTTTAGCCTGTGGAATGAATCACACTGCAAGAGTTGTTGCTTTTGGAGAAGAGTAGTCATTTCTTCTCTCACATTATGCTCCCTGCTGTGAAGAGGCTTGGCCCTGATGAGGGGATCCTTGAGCCGGGGGCGGGTACCCCAGGGTATGTGAAATTTCACCCTGGTGAAATGATTTCTCTCCACCAGTGTAACCAGTGTGTCAGCATTAAACCTGGGTTCAGCCAGGGCTGTCAGAGGATGACCTTGAGTACTGCAGCCCCCCCACTCCCCAGCCTAATGCTGCTGCTTTTCATTGAAAGTGTCAGTGCTGGGATAGCTTGTTCGGAAGTTTGGGCTATTTCCTAAACTTGCTAAAACCAGTGGAGACTTACTCGTTGGTAGGTGGATGTGAACTGTGCTTGCTGAGGTATCTGTTCTTGCTTTGGCTGTTCTAAGAAGTGCTGACCTTATTTTCACAGCCCTAATGGAACTGACAGTATTTTGTTTAGGTCTAATTACTCACAGCACATTTACAGAAGTTAAATGGGAGACCTTCAGTCCTAATCATCTCTCAGGACAAATGTGAGTGCCAGTAGGATTCCCATCTGCAGAAGATAATTTCAAGAGGAATGATGAAAGCCATGATATGTAAGCAGAGATTTTGTTAGTTTAAACCGGAACTTAAGTAGGCAACTTGAAGAATTCCTCAAATCTTGAAACAAAACCAAGTTACTTAAGATTTTACGTGGATTTTACCTAAGATTTTTACATGGTTTGGACTCTCTAAAGACAGATTTGTCCAGCCTTTAAAAATTAAAGACTCATTTTCTTAACTGAGGACAGTTGTGTCTTTGTGTTTGTTACCTAATAGCTTTTAAAGTGTTTCATCACTTGGCTCAGGTAATGTGAATGAAAATATGCTACTTTTCCCCATCCCCAAATGAGTTAGTAGCGTTCATAAACAGTGGAATATGTTGCATTCAAAGTTGTAAGTTCTATATGTTCTCATGTGCCCTATCCTGATTTGGATTTGAGTGCAACTTTAAAGTAATGCAGGCCACTAAAATGAGACATTAATAACTTCTGAAATGTAGAATTAGAGTGTTTGAGCATTGAATAAACTTAAATGAGTCTCGAGATACAAAGTAATTAAAGTGGTTGTGTTTGAAGTAGGTTTTTTCCCTCATGTTTTGTTAGCAAGAGGAGATATGTAAGTAAACTGTGGTGGAACTTAAAAAACTATTTTCAATAAAACAGTCTCTCAGATGAATCAGAGACCAGAGAACATCACTATACCTAACAAAAAAAGGGCACAGAAGTTGATTTCTATGACAAGAAGTTAATCAGATTTCTTGCAATGTCTATCTTTAGTGGACCCTTAGGTTTCTACTTCCCAATATAAGTACAGACTTCTTACCAGACGAATCTAGAAGACTCTCTTGGTTTTGGTCCAGTCTGATGCTTTTGCATTGGCCTCTTGCTGCTGCAAGCTCTTCTTAGGTGCTGTTTCATGTGCCTGCAATTCTGGAGCGTGGTAGCAGCAAGGTGACTGGAAGAACTAAAGCTGTTCCTTCAGGGACCTTTTTTTCCTCTCCTGTTGGAACAGCTGAGATTCAACAGCTATTGCCTACATCAGGGAGGAAGCCAACAGGGAACAAAGTAAGAATCAAAACCTTAGTTGCCTGTAAAATTTGGAACTATATATCATGGGGATTTGTGCTTGTTAAGCCCAGAAATTCCCACTTCCCTGTAGGCAGAAAAAGCCACCCCAGCAAATGAAACCTCTGTAAAGGGCTAGGAGAAGTAAGAGAGGGAAAAAAACCTTTCTGTAAAACATGTTCAGGCAAGGCAGAGTTGGTTTTATGTAAGATAATTTAAAAAGACAAGTTCTAATATTTGAATTTCTACTTTTATTTAGATATGCTTAGCAATTCAGACAATGAAGATTTATTGATGGACTTTTCTGCCTTGTTGGAGACAGTCTTGCTGGAGAATCACATTTGTATGGCTTTCTGTTTTAATTTCCACCTTTATTACTCTGGGCATCTGCATGGAAATTTGATTGGCTTTTCCTTAAAAGTTCAGCTTCTGTTGTTTCTCGCTTTTTCTGCTGGACTCAGATTCTTTTGTCTGCAGCATCACAATCACTTTCACAGCAACTAATTCTATGCTGCCAGAAGCAGCTTTTGGCAGGAAGCAAAAGGAAGAAGCAGAAGAAGCAGAGGAGGTCTTAAGGTACAAAGATCTTATTTTCATGAATCAGCTCTTTGTAATGGGAAGGTGAAAAGGCAGAAGTGTTGCAGTGTTTTAATTTTTCTCCTGCTATGATTCACACTACCTACCTTCAGCTGCTTATCATTTTCCTTCCTTTGAGATGTTCCAAAGTCTTTCAATCCAGTTGTTCTGTTGCAGGAAGGGGCTGTAGGACTTAACACTATTGCTTATGGAGACATTCCCAGTGTCTGGAGGAGAGCACCTTCCAAGTGATGCACCCAAGACATGACCATCAGTAGGCTGAAAAATCTGTGCTTGTCAAAAATATTTTCCAGCAAGCACAGATCCTATGATAGTCTTAAGGGGAAAAGTTAAATATCAGTGAATTAATGAGAGGAGAGCCCTCTCTGTCCTTGCTGCAGTTCCTTGGGAGATGTCTGATACTGCTTCTCCCTTGTGTAGGTTCAGATGTAACACTTTTTATCTGAAGTTAAGTGTAAAAAAAATAGGAGGAAGGTATGGGAAATCCTGGGGCTGGGTAGGAGGAGAGGTAGGAAATGTTAATGAATGTAGCCATGCTGATGTCTTTCTTGGAGAAAGAGAAACAGGTGAGCTGCCCTTGCTTTACACTTGCTTAAAGATGTAGCTGTCTCACCGTGAATATAAGTTTCAGTTCCCAGTTGCGTGATCTGTAGGTGCCCAGTCTTGCTGTCATGTTTTGTATTATCTGTCTTCAAGGTAGTCACTAATGCCCATTCCCATAGCATCTAAGAGCCCCTGGATGAAAGCTGTGAAAGAGCAGTGGTGAGCCTGTGCATGACATGAAATTGTGCAACACAGGAATAGATTAGGATAAGGGTAATACTTTGAGGGGACAGGGGCCATGTCTGTGAGAAATCTGTGTGCCTGACTCCGTGGAGGCTTCACCTTCCTAGTGCTGCATCAACAGTAAAACCTTTTGTAAAGAAGAAATCTCTCAGAGGACCCCACCAGTGGCATTCAGAAATCATGTTTGCTCTAACAAACAGCACTGGGGTGCTCGGAGCCTTTCCAGCCTATGTTACCTGCAAATTTGTTCTCAGTCCCCCATCCTGCATCACTTACTGTCCTCCCCCGTTCCAGGCAGAGGGAGCTCAGGGAGTGTGTGAAGATGAGAGGTGGTTGAGGTCAGGAATGGTGTCATCCTTCTGTTCCCCCTCCAAGCTGCTAATGTATGCTTCTGGAGAGCCACATGAACTGAGTAATTACTGAATTACAGCTGGATCAGAAGTGGTGACCTCAAAGACAGAAGGAGACTCTCCATCTCCATTTGTCAGTCCCCTTGGGGTCAGAAGGACAATTTTTTGCTGGGATCTATGAGGGGGGGAAAGGGAAGTGCAAGGTAAGCCTTACATTAAGGCATAACAGGGAAAAACGTTTGCTTTAGCCATTGCAGCGTTCATGTGCAGTAAGGTGCAGCATTGCTTGCGTGTGTGTAATGACAGCAGCACTGGTGGGAGCAGTGGCACTAACCCACAGGGCTACTCAGGGGACTTCACTTTGCTCAGAATTGCCCATCCATCATAGAGGAGGGTGCAAAGTCTTGAGGCCATTTCCCTGCCTTATTTGTGCCTCTATCCTCAAAAGCACTTTGATTAGGAGATGGCAGAGAGGATTTTGGGGATTTGGAAAGTTTCTGTTGTGGTGGTAGCATGGTGGCTCTGTACAATTATGGCCGAGCTGATTTTCTTACACTAAAAGCAGAGACTTCAATCTTACAACCATGGCGTAGCACATCTGCTGAATTTATAGTGCTTACTCTTGGATGATGGAATGTATTTGCTGGACATTTACATTCAAACCTGTTTAGTTTGTTGTGTTGATTGTAAAATTCATCCTTTATGTAGTTTTTTTAAAAATTTGTTTTGGGTGGTTTTTTAAATTTTCTCTTTTTTTTTGTTTTTGTTTTGGTTTGTTTTTTTTTTTTGTAACCATTTTTGGCCTTAAATCCCTGGGGGTTTTTCTTCTTTTCAGAATTGAAGGGTGAGAGTAGATAGATGCAACTGAGGACTTTACCCTGAAGTAGAAAGGCTTGCATGGGTGTTAGGTTTCCACCCTGATCGTGTGTGTGGGATTGTAGCCTAGTAGCATGATGGGGTTACTTTTGTCATTAGTCCTAGGAATGTTTTGTATATAACAATTTTTTTGTGTACCTGACAGTGGTCAAGTAGGTAGATGTCCCTGAATGGCCAAGTCAGAAGGTTGAATTTCTTCCTTTTGGAAAGAAAATGAAATGTTCAGTGGCAAAGGAGAACTTGGCAATATGAACAAGGTGTACTAATGACAGTGGTTTTTCATCTGGAGTCTGCAGACAGCCAAAAATTAGTTTCTGAGAGGATTAAATTATCCATTAAGCTCAGTGGGGTTGTACGTTGAAGCCTGATATATCACTTGGAAAGCTGCAAAGGATATGGCGTCTCTCCTTGCGTGATATTTAACTAATACAGTTTTGATAATTTTGTTTACATTCTGCACTTAAATTGACCCTGTGTATTACCAGTGATGCCTACTGTAATGCAACAGCTGACGATGGTGTGACAATTGCCTGCATTTATAGCGTGAGCTCTTTTAAAACTTCAGTTCATCCTTCAAAATCAGCCATATAGTTTTCAAGCTTTTAAATAATTTAAAAAGCAACTCCTGTTGTATTTCCCTTGTAACACCTACAAAGTAGTCATAACGGAGATGGGAAATGCTGCTCTGCAGCAGACTAGACATCCAGATATTTAACTCTGTGAACTCACTTATTTTTGGTCCTTTGAGAAATGTTTGACTTGGGAATGATGGCTGTCCTTGTATTTTCATATGCATCTTTGAGCATTTTACAAAACTTCTGCTATTTATGCTGCAACTTCATTTTAGACATTAGGTAAAAAATACCATGTTATAACAAGGTTATCTAGATAAGGAATGCTGTCATGTTTATATTTACCAAAGGGTTTTACCTTAAGGTAAGTTTAAGTTTAGCTTTAGTTAGAGTGCTCTAAGCACTCCTACCTTACAAATCTACATAAAGGATTGACCTCCATTGATGCTTCACTTCAAAATCAGAAAACAGATAATGGAAAACCAAATTATAAAAATCTCATCGAGTTCCCCCACCCCATTACAGCTTTTATGACAGTCCTGGATCCCCAGGGGGAATGCTGCTCTAACCAAGCTCTTAGCATGCCGTGGCAGTCAACAAGAGATTAAGGCTGTTTCTGATGAGAGCAACCTCGGGTTTGTCACGGTGAATGTGCTGTCGGAGCCTCTTGTCCTGGCGAAGGAAGCGATGACCTCCTCGTGGTGTGAGCGAAGCAGCGTGCCTGAAACAGCCCCTGTGAATGGGCAGCCAGTGCCCAGGAGAGCAGGGCATGCAGCACTGCGAGGGCTTGCAGTGAGGCAGCGCCTGCGTGCTCCAGCTGCAATTTCCAGGGAGATGATGCGGAAAGCTTCGCAATATTCTCATCTCAAAGAGACAAGGCATAGATCACAGCAGCACACTCGCCTCAGAAAGGAGCCAGTGCCTCTTGAGTTCCAAGGCCAGTGAACAGAGGAGCAGGCAAGTCTTTCCTAGATGCTCCAGGTGCACGATTGCCTGACCAGCAGCTGGGGAGTCCCTAACACCCACAAACTGTTAACTTGAAAGACTAATGGTAGGAGCACATGTAATTGTTGTCTGCTCTGGTTGTTTTCCCCAGACTACTGGCATCATTTTAGGCATATCTAGATGGAATTTCAGCCGGCCTCCAAATTATTTTTGACAGATAATGCATGGTATGAGATGTGGTGGTTTGTATTTATTTTTCAAAAACAGCGAGTCACCTGTGGAGGAGCCATCAGTGAAGTTGTCAACTGGCTGTGCTTACAACACAGTCCTTCTCAGCAGTTCATTGCCTTTTGGATGAGCTCTGAGCAGAGGCCTACTCTCGGAATACGGCTTGCTGAGGATGTGGGAAACAAAGCTTGGGAAACAGGGCAGTTATTGAAAGTGTCATATCTGCTCAGTAAAGTTCCTGGCAAAGCAAGTTTTAAATGCCGCTTGAGCTTTGTCTGCCCAGCACTTAAGAGCTTCGCAGACTGCCAGCCCTACTGCGTTTTCACGTGAAATGTTCTGAGTGGCAGATGGAGGAAACTGTAATGTCAAAGAGCTTCCTTTGCTGGCATACGGGCTTAAATGAAGGAAGTGATGGTTTGACAGGCACTGCATCCTTGCTCTACTGCTGCCCCATCCACAGCCTCCTCAAACCCAAAAACTCGTGAATGATCTGAAAAAAGCTTCATTATCTCTCCAGCACAGAAGTGCAGCTGGACACCGCGGACTCCCAAACGCAGAGCCAGTGCGGACTCGGAGGGCTGGCAGTGCCACCTCTGATGGCCCGGGAGGCTCTGGGCTGGCGGTCGCGGCCGGGCGGGCTGCGGGGGCAGGCGGGCCCGGGCACCGCCGCCTCCATGTTGTTTCCTGAGATCCCCGCGCCTCCGCTGAGGCACCTCCAATTCGGGGCCCGCCCAGCCCCGCCGTACGGTCCGACTGCCGCCTCGGGGTGTGCTGTAAGGCTCCGGGCCGGCTCAGGGCTCGGCCGTCGCTGTACGCGCCGGGCCTGGCGGGGAGGCCGGCGGCAGACAAGTGGGCAAACGGAGCAAAGCCCGTTCTTAAAATGACCTGGGGGAGGGGGAGGGTGGCGGGGGAGTGGAGAGAAGCGGTATTGATTTACGAGGAGAGGGAAACGCGAGCTGCCCCGGTGCCTGCCCCGAGCGGCGGGGGGCGGCGCGGAGCATCGGTGCCCTGCGCAGGGGCGGGGTGGGGCAGCACGCGCACCGGGCGCGCCTCGCCCACGTGCTCCGAGCGCGCGGGACGCGGTGGGGGGGGGGGCGGCGCGCGGCCCCTTTAAGCCGGCGCGTGGTGGTGGGAGGGGCGGTGGCTCCCTCGCGCGCCCCCCCCACCTCCGCGCGCGCGCGCGAGGCACGTCCCTGCACGCGGGGGCGCGCGCGCACGCGCTCCCCCTCCCCTCCATCCCATCCCTCCCTCCCTCGGCCGGCCGGGACCCGCCGCCTCGCGCCGCCGTTCCCGCTGGCGCGCGCGCTGGCTCCGCCGCCGCCCGCCGCCATTGGCTGCCGGGGGTCAGGTGACCCCGTGTTATTTCCTGTGTGTGTGTGAGGTGTGAGTGAGGGGAGGAGGATGGAACCGGACGCCCCCGCGCCCCCGCCCGCCCCCCGGCCCCGCCGCCCCGGCTGCTGAGCCGCCCCCGCCCCGCCCGCCGCGGCGGAGGGCGCCGGGCACGGCGGCGGGGGGGCTCTCAGGTAAGGGGAGGCCGTGTCCGCCCGGGCTGTGTCGGTGTGTGGGGGAGGCCTGGGGAGCGAGTGCGAGCTCCTGGCGGGGGAAGCCGAGGTCGCCTGGGCGTGTGGGAGGGGATGTGAGGGGCTCATCCGTGAGTTGGAGGGCGAGCGCTCGGTACGAGGGGGCTTGTGAAAGGGCTCCTGGGAAGTTTAACCTTCTCCTTCCCCCGCTCCCCCTTTTTAGCTATTTTTTTTCTTTAAAGAAAAAAAAAATGTTTGTTTACGTGTGTTCGAAGACGCCCTCGTGCTACCTGGTGGAGTGCCCACCTGTTTTCCTGTCCCGGAAGAATGTTTTTTTGCAGGAATTGGGAAGTTTTTGTGGGATTTGGTGTTTTCGTTGAAGAGACAAACGATTAAAACTGTTGGAGAAGATGGATGCACAGTGCTCAGATTGTAGTAGGTGGACTGGCTGTGCTGGGAATGCTTGAGGTTTGTAGGAGTTTGTGGTGCCTCTCTGCTTTTTGGAGGTTCAGCGTAGCCGTTGCTTATCTGCAGAGATAATCAGGATATAACGTGTTTGGGCTGCTGTGAGGATCAGTTTGTCTTTTCTTAATGGTGCTTACCTTGCTGGAAGTTGTGTTTAGGGCTGCAGTTGGAAGTCATTTTTCCTGCCTTGAGGGAAGGAGTAAGAGAAAGTTATGTAACATAAGTGTTCTAACCTATGTATCAGAGCTGCCTCATGGTACCGGGGCTCTGTTATTAACCTGAAAATAAGAGCGCGTTTGTGTGTGAATCAACAAGTGACTGTCTCTGGGTAGATTTGGCTCCACCAGGATCCTTTCTTTCTTGTGCACACTGTCTTTTCCTTCACTAAAAGGGCAGGCAGTTTGATTAAAATGCAGCGCTGTTTTCTGTACCATTTCGTGGTTTTTAAGTCTTCCTTTGAAAACAAAAGAAAAAGGAGAGGTACACCTGTGAGGGGGTTGAGTTTCAGAGCTTTCTGTGTTTAGGTTAGCATTTTGAAAGCCATTCATGTCTGTGTCGCTCGTTGCCATCTGTTGCTGCATGCACGGGTAATTCTTTGGAGAGCATGATTTTTAGCATGCTTCCTGACCACTAGATGTGCATGGAGCAGTTGGATCACCTCTGCTCAGATTTTATAGAACAATGAAGTGGCTGGATGATGGAGATGCAGCAGCTTGGGTTGGATTTGTAGCACATTGGCTGAACTCAATTCAAGAAGAGCTGGTTTCTTTTACACGTTTTCTAGACTCCTTTTGTCAGATAAGCTTGTTTTTTGAGGCTTAATGGGTATTATGTAGCCTAACCAAGTGCTCTTGGTTAAGTGTATGTGATAAACAATTTTTAGTATTGTTATTTGTGTTTTAATTTGGATGAAATGTTTCTGGTTGGGGTTTTTTTTTGTTTTGTTTTGTTTTTTTTTTTTTTTGTTAAATTCACATCTTTAAATAAGGTTCCAGGTTACTTCACTTTGAGTTGTTTGAAGCTGTATTATTTAATCCTGATATTGGGTTCCACTGGCATTTAAAAAGGCAGCTGCATTAGTATACTGCAGAGAGAATTACTGTTGAGAAAAGGTAAAAGATTTATTTGCTCAGTCATCTGTCTCCTAAACTTTGTTAATGCTGCAAGGAGAGGAGGATAGTAATTCCTCATTTCTGTAGATTGCTGTTACATGAAATGCATATTGTGTATTCTGGTTAAATTAACAAGCAAGTTATTATGCTATTTGTGTGAAAGTATGACAACTCTTTTTATATTAAAAATACCACTTTCCTATTGTACTCTTAAGTCTTGTAGTTTAGGGATAGCTTTTGGGCTTTGTATTGTTAGGTTGAAATGTCTGGGGGAAGTTCTTGGACTTTTTTGCTGGTTTGGCACTCTTCAGATTGCTTAGCTTTAAGTCTCTTAGCATCCTCTCTAGTAGAATTGTGTGTGTTTTGACACAACTTGGGTTTTGACCGTTAAATCAGTTTTCAGAGGTTTGGGGATTGATGAAACGTGGCTTTTGCTGAAACATCCTTTCCTAGGGCAGGTTAAGTGTGGTTCCCTATGTGGAAGCTGTAGGAGCAGCTTCATCGTTTGTGACTTTGATAGGAGATCAGGAGTTTTTGATTTTATTGTAATTTCTTTTCTGTGTTACTAATACCATGTAAAAATAGCCTGAAGTGAACTTTTATTCAAGGAGTAAATCTGTTTCTGTAATGCATAAATAAGAAGTGAAAGTTATTTAAATGAAAGAGAACTTATTTGTGTATTAGTTGTAAAGGAGACCTCTTTTTATTGTCAGAAGCTTCTTTAATCTTCAGCTGAAGAAATAGGCTGTTACTGACCTGTTCACTACATTTTAAAGGGTACTCAGAGTGTGAGTAAAACCATTCTTAATGGTTCTGTGATTGATACATGTACCAAGTTTGTAGGACAGAGAGTGAAATGTGTAGGATTTTGAGGTTTTTTCCCCTCTCCCGCTTCCCGTTGTGGAAATGTGTGCAAACACAACCTTTTTGGGCTCTTAGGACAATGTTGAAAAGAAAGTAATTGCACAACCCCTTTTCTCCCTCTTTAGGTCACACTTAACTAACCCACCTGTTGGGCGCAGCAAGATGGCAACAGTGCTGATCCTGGAAGGGTCCCTTGCTAAGAGTGGCAGCTCCTGTTACTGTTGGACAGCTTGGCATGCAGCTGTCTGGAGTGAGGGCATAATATGAAATAAACTTGAATAATTTCATGCTGCTTCCTTGGCTTCTCTGTAATTTGAGATAAGGATATTTAAGAGTTTATAGCTGGATTATGTATATCTTGCCTTTTGACATGGGGCATGCAAGGTCTCCATTGGGTGGGATAGCTTTTTAATTAAAGCATGTGTTTATTTTTCATACCTTTATGAAAGGTTTTGCACTCATGTTTTGGGAACCTGAGTTCTTATAAGTTACAAAGATTTAGTAACACTTTTGGCAGTGCTGGCTTCTCAGACTTCAGAATGTGCCTTAACTGGCTGTGTGAAAATTTGTGTTACTTAGTCCCATGATAGGCCTCTGAATTGGGGAAGATTATGGATGGCAGTTTCTGAAGAGCCAGCTAACTGGTTTGTTGGTGGAGACTGGACTGAGACCAACCAGCTCTTCCCATTCAGGAAATTAAAACTGCAGTTTAATAGCAAAAGCTGTTTATTATTGACTGCTTTTGGTGAAATCTCTTGGAAAATAACATTTTAATTTCTGGTTTAGCTTTTGGACTTCTAAAATCAAAAATAAAGGGAGTCTTAAGTGTTTAAACCCACTTCTTATGGTGTTGACATGCCATGTAGAATTTTCTTCATTGTAGAAAAGTGTTTAGTGTTACTGATAGAGAACACAAACACAGTGTAAGCAGAGGTGTAGACTTCTCTAAAATCAAGCAGGAGAGGCTGTTCCTGTAGTGGCATCATGATGTTCAATTCTGTTCCTATCAAACTTTTCTTACTTAAAAAAGGAAAATAAAAGGTGGTTCAGTTATTATTGCCTGGATCCCCTTCCTGATGGTTCTTGACTAGACTTCAGTCTTGGTTGAACTGGGAGAATTGAAGATGTCTTCAGCCATATCCAGCACTGCTGGTGCCTCTGTATCACACTGGGGTCTGGCTGCACCACTCCTTGATTGCTTCAGCTGAGCCTTTCCCCTGGTGCTTACCACTAAAATATATATTGATTTGTCTGGGGTCACTTGGCAAAGTGTGTGACATTCTTCATTAGGCATGTACATGGATTTCCTTTCATTTTAAGAACAGGAAAGGACAAGAATAAAAAGCAAGACCCAAAGACTCAAAAATCAAGACGGACATGTAGTCAACAGTGGATTTTGTTTGGCCCTTGGAGGATGGGATCTGCTCTGGGTGTTCTGTGCTTTGCTGCCTGTTTGCCTTTGAAGACAATTAAAAAGTAGAATTGCATTTTACCAACTCTTGAACTACTTCTTGCTGCCTTCATGAACAACAGCACAAGCACAAGTCAAACTTCCAGTTTTGGTTACAACAGAGCAGTGGTCTTGCAGTAAGACTTCTGTTTCTTCCTGCCTCTTACCAATGATTCCTCAAGAACGGAGCTAAGCAGTGGTAGCAAAGTGCAAGCATCCTCTTGTCAGCTCAGGCTGGTGACAGTGAATATGCTTGTGTTTCTTCCAGTGCTTTTTGTACTTCTCTTTTAGCACAGTCTTTGTGATGGTATTGGAAGAGGGGAGGAAAAGTGTTACCAGGTTGTGAGGGAGCCCTGGCTTGAGTCCCTTGAGATTTCACCTGTTCCCCATTTGGGAAGGCTGTTATTTCTTGTCTGAATTGTGATGCAACACATAGAAAAAAGCTAGGAAAATTATTTTCTTTCCCCCATCTCTTCATTACAAGCACACAGCATGCCTGTGTTCATACCAATAAATGTATATATGGAATTCATTGTGTATTCTGTGCTGGAATATGATGACTTATTTGGTAGTATTTTACTAGTATGAACTCAGTCATCTAATTGCTAGTAAATTGCAAATCCTAAAGAGAACCCTCTGATGAGCTCTGATAAGAGCTCAGTACTTAGCTAAAAATTGTATAGGGAGCTGCTATGCTGGAAGCTTTAGTACAGTTTATTGGAAATATTGTTCAAATCACTTTCTTTGTAAAATTAGATGCTGCAAAGTGGCTTTTTAATAGCTTTTAACTGATCTAAAGACTTGGTATTAGCAAAGCTAACTGAATGGCTTGTGTCCATGTACAGCATCACTAATGACTGGGAAAAATATACCCAAAACTTATTAGCTGAAAGAAAAATATGTGCTGCCATACTTGCCAGAATGGGCATAAACCCTTCGTGCACCATAATGAAAGGTTGTTAATCAACCTTCAATTCAATATCTGCAATTTGCTGTTACCTTTGGTCATATACCTGGATACTCTTGCAGTTCCCTGGGATTTGGTTTGTTTAACAGTGTTCTCTATGAGTAGATGTTCTGGAATAGTGGATATGTGATTTTAAAAAAATTAACATAAACGGTTATATGATAAATGTAGAGAATGCTGTGTGATTAGCGTTATGTTTTCTGCTGGAAATACAAAGCATCAGGGCAGGAACAGTGTGTGAGGTTCCTGGAGTGTGTGTCCCCTGACACAAATGATGAGCTGGAAAACGGGGAGGGCACCTGCTGGACCTGTGGTTTGTGAACAGAGAAGGACTCCTGGGTGATGTGATGGTCAGAGAGCATCCTGGGCAGAGTGATCATGCAAGGATAGTTTTCAGTTCTTGGGGAGGTAAGTAGAGGAGTCAGCAGAACTTCCACATTGGACTTCCAGTGAGCAGGGAGTCTGGCCTGTTCAGGAGCCTGGTTGACAGAGCCCCTTGGAAGGCATTACTGAAGGGCAGAGGAAGGTTAGGCATTCTTCAAGAAGGAAATGTTAAAAGTGCAGGAGCAGGATGTCACCGTGTGCTGAAAGACAAGCCAGCAGGGAAGGCTGGTATGTCTGAACACAGAGCTTTGGCTGGAACTTGGAGAAATAAAAAAGAGACAACCTTTGAACCAACGGGTGTTAAACTCAGGATGGTTACAGGGATGTTGTGAGGTTACACGGAAAGAAAATTAGAAGTCCAAAACCTAACTAGAGCTTAGTCGGGTTGCTACCATGAAAGACAATAAAAATGTTTCTATGACACACATTGGCAACAGAAGGAGGGCCTTATTGGATGTGCAGGGAAACAAAGTGACAAAGAATGAGGAAGAGATTGAGGTGCTTAATGCCTTTTTTGCCTCAGTAATGTAAGACCAGTTGTTCCCTGGGCATCCAGTCCCCAGAGCTGGAAGACGATGGGGAGAAGAAAGAAGCTCCTGTAATCCAAGGGAAAATGGTCAGTGACCCTGCTACACCACTTCCAGGTACTGATGGACTTGGCAGAAGTGCTCCCTGAGCTGCTTTCCTTTAGCAGTCCCAGCTACCTGGGGAGGCCCCAGGTGTGAGGAGTTTGCAAACCTGGTGGCCATCTACAGTAAGGGCTGGAAGGAGGATTGAGGGGACTACAGGCCTGTCAGCCTGACCTGTGTGCCAGGGAATGTCGTGGAACAGCCCTTAAGTGCTGCCATGTGGCATGTATGCTTCAGCCAGGTCTAGTGAGCACATGTTTAGGAAAGTCAAGTCCTACTTGACCAACCTGATCTCCTGCAACAAGGTGACCTGTTTAGTGAATGAGGGAAAGGGCTGTGGATGTGCCTGGCTGGACCTTAGTGAAGCTTTTGACAGTGTTCCCCCCGGCATCCTTCTGGACAAACTGCTCGTGGCCTGCAGGGGTGCCCTGTTTGCTGGGTGAGAACCTGGCTGAATGGCAGTCTCAGAGGGGTGAGGAGTGGAGAGATCCCACTGGCAGCCAGTCACGAGTTGTGTTCCCCAGGGCTCTGCTGGAGGCAGTCCTGTTTAATGTCTGTATTGGTGATCTGGTGACGGAATTGAGTGCACCCTCAGTCAGTTTGCAGATGTCCCCAAGCTGTGCAGCAGTGTTGTTCCTGGAGCGCAGGAAGGCTCTGCAGAGGGATCTGGTCAGACTGGGTTGGTGGACCAAAGCCAGTGGCATGAGGTTCAACAAGGCAAGTGCCAGGTCCTGCGCTTGGGTCTCAAGAGCACCATGCAGTGCTGCAGGCTGGGAATGGGGTGGCTGGAAAGCAGCCCAGTGGCTTGGCAGCAGCTGAGCGTGAGCCAGTGTGTGTGCCCAGCTGGTCAGAAAGGCCAGTGGCAATGTGGCTCCTATCAGCTAGTGTGGCCAGCCCCGGCACACTTGTGAGGCACCTCGAGTCCTGTGTCCAGCTTTGAGCCCATCTCTACAAGAAGGACATTGAGGGGCTGGAGTGCATCCAGAGAAAGGCAATGGAGATGGTGAAGGGTTTGGAGCACAAATCTTAGGAGGAGCAGCTGGGGGAGCTGGGGTTGTTTAGCCTGGAGAAAAGGAGACTTTTCTCTCTATAGACTTATCACTCTCTACACGACCTGGCAGGAGGCTGTAGCCAGGTATAGTTCAATCTCTTCTCCCAAGTAACAAGCAATAGGACAGGAGGAGCTGGCCTCAAGTTGTGCCAGGGGAGGTTTACATTCAATATTAAGAAATATATTTTACCTGAAGAAGTCAAACATTTGAATAGGTTCTCCAGCAAAGCAGTGGAGTCACCATCCCTGGAGGTCTTTTAAAAGATGTGTAGGTGTTCTTTCTAAGGACCTGGTTTTGTGGTGACTTTGTCAGTTCTATTAGAGGGGTTGGATTTGATAATCTTAAAGGTCTTTTACAAGCCAGTGGATTCCATGACACTATAAACCATGTCTTTTGTTTCTCATCTTGCATTCAGGGGAAAAAGAATGAATTCAACAGTGTTCTGTATATCGTACAAGTTGGTTTGCCCACTAGAAGTTTTCTCTGTTTCACTTCATGTGTGGAGATGGGGGAGGTTTCTCTTCCCTCCCTTATCCAACATTTTAACATGAAATGTGTACATCTGATTTTCTGATATTATTGATCCTGAACATACCTTGTGTGTGTTGCTACATAAGATTGGTCTTTTGGATAGGTCTTGATGAGTATAATAATAATAATAATGGATACTTAGCAGGCAGTAAATTAAATGGGTTGGGCAAAATTGTTACAGAAGGAGGTAGCAGATTGTCTTTGTCTTTGTACTGCAGGGCATTGCTGAGTGAGTGGCAGATTCTTTTCTGTAGTGTTGGAGAGCGGAAGTAGCAGGCACATAACTGAGAATTGCTCCTAAGTGACACTTCTTATTTTGCATGAGACAACTGAACTGTGCTGTTCTTATCTCCCTTCCATCTAAATCACTGCATTTTAATGGAGAAGCAGCTCATCCCTTGTTACTCTGAGAGTGCATAAAGAGAACTCTGCTGCAGAATTGTTTGTTTGCCAGCTGTGGTGGGCACTGGTTTTGGTGATGAGCTGGGGGTCCATTGCAGTGTGGTATTCTGCACCTTTACAGTTCTGACTTCAACTAATATCATATTTACCCTGGAGAGCAGGGATTCTTGCATTCTGGCCTTTTTCCTTTTGCTCTGTGTACTTTTCTACATTTGGTGTCTTTCACCTTTTCTATATTAGGTGTCCTTTGTATTCTGGTTATCAGAGACAAAACTGTGTTCTTGCTTGCAAATTGTTTGGTTGAGTACATTTTTATTTCAATGATGTTGGGATATAGAAATTTGACTTGTCATGTGTTCATTTTGTTTGTTTCCTTGTCTTTTTGCCTTGCAGGAATACGACTTGTTTTATGTTTGAAAGGTGGAATTTATCGAAAACCAAAGGGGGGTGTATATATAATAGAGCTGCTGAAAATAGCAAGGGGAGGAGAAGAGGTTAATTATATGTATACTCTGCAGCATAGTCAAAACCCTGTCAAAACTGACAGAAAAAGAAAACTTCAGTAAACCTGGGTCAAACTCACCAGCGAAAGCACATCTTTTAGCTCAATGAGGAACAGCATTAGGGAGTTCCTGAAAGTGGAAGGGAGGAGGATTTAGGAAATAAACATCTTTGCTTATCCACAGAACTGTAGTGTTTATAAAGTCTTTGTTGGTCTGTGTTCACTCATGGAATTTTGGCTCTATGTGCATTGCCTTTCTGAATTAAGCTAAGGAGTAAGGTCCTTTTGGTCAGTTGGTTAACAGGACTTAAAGAATTAAATCAGGAACAATTGTCGAGGTGAAAGTCATTTAGTTGCCATCTTTCTAGTTGAAACAAGGTAGCAAACTTCATTTTTTCATAGGAAGTTGAGTTGTTTTGGAGCAGGGGTAAAAAGTGTTCTAGTCCTTTTTTTGTGTAATAGAACACTAGGACTACAGTAGCATCATGAAATGGTTATATGTTGACCTTAGTGTATGGTTTATTTTAACTGTACCTCTTTATTTAGCCTCCTCATATGAGGAGAGAGGTGGAAACACAAATAGTGGAGTCTTCTGGTTTTGTTTTTTCCCTCCTTCCTGGTGTGCAGGAGTGTGAGAACTTAAGTTTAAGAGAATGATGGGACTGGTTCTGAGAGTAGTGGACCATCTAAACTCTCTCTGTCCTACTTTCAAATGTTAACTCTAGCATTTCCAAAAATTATGCTCTGGTGCAGTATCTTTGTTATCCTCCACTGATCAGTATTGACAGAGGCTTTTTTTCTGCTCTGGTTTTGGGTTCATCCCTCCTCTTTCTTTTCAACTGCTGACTTCCTTAAGAGTATATCCTCTAGGATGTGACATGGAATACATGCAGTGGAAGCTTTGTCCATTGGCTTTCCAGCTTCAAACGCTCCTGACACTAGCACTGTGGTGATACAGAAATCCTCTGAGGAAGGAGAAGGCTTTAAAACCTGGTTATGAGAAGATCTCTGATTGTAGGTTGTTAATTTCTGTGAACTGCTTATGCTCATTAGAGTTAATTTTGTGCCTGTGGTGTGGTCTGACTGCTGTTGACATTCCCTGCCTTTGGCTGTGGCAACAAAACTTGGAAATGTGGATTTTGTTGGTTACAGTGGCTTGAGTTTAAAACCCAGACTTTTCAGACTGCTAACTGAGGTGTGTTAGAAGTTTAATCACTTTATATGCATGAAGTTGACATAGAAAGATTGCTTCTGAAAGGTTTTGACTCAGTGGGGAGCTGGTGAGAGCGAACCAATTTAAGTGCTTTAGGCCAAGGCTAAGTGTAAACCTCAGGAGTTGTGAGCTGTTTGCTCCAGCCCTGCTTTGTGCTGCCTTCTCTCTCTCTCCTCATCTGTCTGTTGGTAACAGCAGTGGAGCTATAGTGGGGATGCATCATGAGGTGGTTCAAGAAACTGGTCCAATCTGAAAATGTCAAAGAACGCCTGCAGGGGTGGGGACGGGTAGATGGGAAGGGGGAGGACCTCCTTAAAATAGTCCTACTCTGAAGTAGTCTCTTTGTTGAATTATTTAAATGTGTCGAGTTGTTTTGTATTAATCTCAACTGTTTCTCCTGTCTCCGTGTAAGTGTGGCTCTAGTCTTAGTCACTCCCTGTTAGTCTCAGAAGACAAAGCTTACTGTAAGAATGTGTCTGCTTCAGTTTGTGGCTTCAACCTGAGGCAGATGCTGGGGAATCTGAGGTGTGGAGAAATGAGCAAAGAATTTAGAGGACATGGGTTGTAGGAGATGAGGAGAAATGTTAGGCAAAGAAAAGTTTTTGTTCCAGTGTTCTTCAAATCCTACAAATGTTTTGATTTTTTTTTTTAGAGGAGTCCAAACAGTTCTTATGTTTGAGAAAAATAAGGTTTCTCTCAATTTTTTTATCAGTAAACTTGACATGGCCTTGACTGTATTTTCTTTTAAAGTGTGCCATAGCAGTAGTATTTGCAGACCTTCCACATTCACATTCCTCTTAAATCTGCATTGATTTAGAGGTATGAAGGGCTGAATTAATAGGAAGAATGATAACCTTGGCTAGTGAAAATTAAAAGTGTTAAAGTGAAATTTTTTGTCTTACCTGAAAGGAACAAAACTCTCTATAAGGTGATTGGAAGGTGTAAATTTGAGTACAGCTTTTCTGTAATTGAACAGTAATTCTTTAATTTGTTAGTGTAGGTAGATCAAGGTTCTATTTCTACCTGATGTCAGTGTTACTGCCTATAATGTAAATCAGTGGTATTATGTTCAGCAATGGTTTTGTCCTAATCAATGGATATAATTCTTGTGTACAGTGCCTAGCCTCTGTTGTAATAATACTTGCACATAACTGATACAGATTTTATGTCAATTTACTTCATTTGCCTTGAGGAGTTCCCAGGAGTCTTAAAGGCTCATTGCACCAGGCCTTGTAAAAAAAGAATAAAAATATTTAATTGTACAGACTATGTTGAATAGAAAAGACAGACATATTACAGGTACTATTCAATATGGCCCTCATAAGTGTTCATCTTAGCAACTTGTCATCAAGGCTGGGGCTAGAGCTTAGTATGAAAAATGATAGAAGTTGATTAAAAATAACGTGTTAGGATGGTGGGCTTTTATTTCCTTCACTGTACAGTTCTGAGTGTTTTAGATATTGGATAAAGTTCTGCACAGAAAATGGGAGCTTGGGCAAATAGAACCTGACAACACTGCTTGCACTTTACTGTTTTCCTCTTGCAATTAATAATCGACATCTCCCTTTCATTGTTTTGTAACTGAAATGAGAAGGTTTAGTGAGAGCTGTGATGCCTCTGCTGAGCTTCCTGTCTTGCATGTCTGAGGAGGAGCAGATCAGAAGTGGTTCTTGAAGTGGGTGTTCAGATTTTGCTGTACTGCCAGAGCAGATATCATGTTTGGCTGCTTGAAGACATAGGGGGTATGGACACAGGTCAATTTGCAATAAGAGGTATGTAATGAAGTGATGAATTGCCCACATTTTTGGAGGACTAATCAGGTGGATTAGGATGTGCTATCAGCTGATCTGCAGCTTGGAGGGAAAAAAAAAGAGCTGAGGGTTCAGTATTATTTTCATTTTGGTTAGGAAGGGTAGTTCAACTATTGTGTAAAGACCAAGAGCCTTTTAAATACGAGCTCCTGATTTCAAGTGCCCTTCAGTGGCCAGGCCACTTAAAACAGCTCCTGCTGTGTCTGTTTTGCTGGTGCAGATGTTTGTGTAATGATACAGTGAATGGATCTGTCAGGTCAGAAATGGCTTTTCTCCCTCTCAGAATTTTCTTGACTGGATCAGTTCCCTGATCTGACTTGCTCGTGAGTGGCTGTGTTAACACCACAGAGAAGGCCAGACCTCTTCAGCTGACCCTATATGTGGGTCCAAAATTGTTGTTTTAATCTTTCACATAAAATGGAATCTGACTGATTTGCATAGATTCTTATTAAAATAGCAGTGTCTGTTAAAAATTTGGATGGATAACTTTCAACAAGAGGTCGGTAGATTTTTGAAAGCTATTTAAGTGCATCTGTGCTGTTGATGGAGACTGAGAACCAATGGCATAATAATAAAATCAGATACATACCATCAGCCAAAATTCTGCTGAACTTTGATCATTTGTTATATTTCTAGCAATACATTTTTTCATAGTACTACAATTTAAATACTGGCTTACAACAGAAGTTCTTGTCAAATTTCTTCTTTCTTCATGTTTAGGAATATGAATTTAACAGTACACTTCACTGAAAGTGCAAAGCTAAACTGGAGATGGTATTTTAGTTTTTTTCACTTAGTGAATAAGGAAAACTTGCAGATGCAAAAAAGTCTGTGTATTTCTTGGTGTTACAGAAATGATTTTTTACAAAAATATTTTGGATGTGAGGGAAGAAAGCAGCAGCCAAGTAATAGCCACATGCGAAATTTGATTATTTTTTGTTGTAGCTTGTTTATATTATGCCTTTTATTATAGCAGTTGAATGCTCTGAATATGTCTGCTCACATCTCCCCTGTGAGGTAGGAAGGTACACTGACTCAGGCTTACTGTGGTTGGGCTTTTTGTGTGGTCACTTAAGGAAATACATGGAAAAAGATGTGAATGTAGATTTTATCTAGCACAATAATCTCCAGAGCATTCCCCTCTCTCAACTGACAAAGCTCACTGTGCTCCTTCTGCCACGCTCATCTGTTCCTCACCCATTCTGTGAGAACCATTTCCTTAATTGTTTGGATTTAAGCTCAATACATAATGACTTTCTGAAAAGCTGTACAGACATTTTGGTAAAGAAGGCATAGTGTGTCTGTGAGATGATGGAAGCTAGTTCCAATCCACTTGGCCAAGCTGTAGCTCATTTGAGGAATTTTTTGATAAGTTTTCACTTGGAAGGACGAAACTAAGTTTTACTGTTTTGTGGGGGGGGGGGGTTTGGTTGTTGGCGTTTTTTTGTGGTTTTTTTGTGGTTTTTTTTTTTTTTTTTGTCAAGACCAGTATTACCACTGATTTGCAATACATGTTGCTAATATGTGTTATTAATAGGTACTTAAGCATATGTAACCACTACATATGGTTTCTAAGACATGCTGTGAATTTTAGAATGATAAAATCTGGTTTCCATTAATGCAGTATTCTCAGGTTAATTTAATTTTTATCTACTTTACAAGATACTTCAGTTTAGCTACTTGCATAGGGTCTGGCGCTCTCTGTGGTAAGTGACTGTATCCTGTTTCAGCTTTGAGTGGTGTAGTAAGGTTTGTTTGACAGAATATATGATGATGGCTTGGTGAGAGCCAGATCTCTTTTTTCTAGAAGTGTGGTGGTGAATAATATCAGAAACATGACTTTCTGAAAGAAGTGAGCAGTGAATGTTACCGCTTGGACAAACTGGTGACTGTTTGAAGGGCTGACTGTCTTGGTTTACTTCTATAGCACCCATAATGTTGAAAACAAGTTTTAATTATTCTCCTTTTTCTTTTAAAAAGGCATCAAATGTAGAAGAAATAAGTTATATCTGTTAAACGTAGTCTTAGGTTTGATCTTTAAATTCATCTTCTCATGGCATAGGTGGCTGATTTGCCTTTTCTTAAAAGCAGAAGTGTTCCTCCAAAACTGAAACATGGTCAGTCTATTCCCAGCCATTGATCAGGTGTGCAGGTAATAACTCTGTACCTGCAGGAATGAGGGTTAGCAACTTGGCCTTGACAACAGAAATGTACTCAGTACATGGAAATCCTTTTTTCCTCTGTTTCTGGCTGAATTTGGAACATAGGCATTATTTCTTACAAAATATACTCCTGAATTGCTCATACTCGGGTTCTGGCTTTTGAGATTGTTTTGGTTATGTGTGTTCTCTGCTAGTTTAAGAAGATAGAATGAGGAAGGACAAAAATAGTGATTTTTGCATTTCGTATGAGTTGTGGCAAGAAATGACTGCAAACTTCTCTGTACAAGTACATCTCTGTCACTTGCACAGCATTTAGCAAGTGAGTCTATTTTAATCAGAACTGCGGACACTCTGTAACCCTCCCAACTTCTTAGTGTACGTTTTGGCCTGTGGAAATACTGTCTTACTGTTCATCACCTGCCTGTAAATGCATTTTCTTCCCTGATAAGCATGCTAGGAAGTGAGAGGCTTTTGACAGAGCACTAAAGATATATTGCATTTGACTGCTGCCTGAGACTTCTCTGCACAGATGGATCGCGGTAGTCAGCCCAAATCTAAAGAAAATTTAACGAAGCGGAAAGACCTCACTTATGTCCTACTGAATGAGCTGGTGGTGGTTTCATTTGCTCCTTTATAGGCTTATAGTCAAGAATTAGGCGTGTCCACGCAGTATTTTGGTTTTTGGTTTGCTTGTTATGAGCTGTCTGTAGTGATGCATTACTATGTTGGCGTCAGTGCTACATGGGGAGATCTGGGCAGCTGGCCTGTTATTTGTCCAGTCTTTGATAATCAGGGCAGAAAGAGTTGTAAAGATTTATGTGGCTGTGAAGGAAAGCCTAGCATGGTACATTGCAGAAGATCATCTCACAGAGTGATCTTGATGTGGGAGTACTGATGAGTTCTCTTAATCAGCACTGGTTAGGGGCACTCTGATGCACATGGTGGAACCATTGAAAGATGCTTACATGCTGTTGACTGACATTGGATAATCATGCATACAGCAAGGTCACAATGCAGTAGCTTCATATTTTGAGTAACTCCTGTGTTAACAAATTTCTGTGAGGCTGTTTCAAATGATTAAACAGGAGAAAAAATCTGCATTATGCTTAAAAATAAGTTCACATGAAGAAGGTCAATTGATACAGTGTTTGAAATAACTTCACACGTTTCACAAATAAGCCTGAGATTTGGGTAAGAGGACCTATTGCTTCTTCCTATTCAAGACTTCCGTGCAGTGATTCCATAAGTGAGGCTGTTTTTTATCAGCCACACAAACTTGTAATATGTTTCCTTTGTTCCTGCCAGGTTGAAGGCAAATTTTGATTAGTGGGCTACTGGGGGTGAAATGAATGTGTTGGAGCAAAGTGAAACTGCTTAGCTTGGTGAGTGTAGTCTGCAGTGTCTGGATGGATGTGCTTAGATGGCTCTACAGCTACAGGCTATAAATGCTTTAGAGTCATGCAGATTTACTGAGAGAGCTGCATGCACATGTAGCAAGAGTGTAGGTGTGACACTGGAGTAGTGAAAACTGTGCCAGACTCTTACCTTCCCTTCAAATAAACGAAGATGTTGCATCTTGTGTGTGTTGGAAAGTACTGTAAATGTGTGTAATTTGTGGCTGTTAACAAAACACTTGTTTGGAGGCAGGACTTGGTCCCTTCTGCTGGGGATGGCATTATGGATGTGTACTGGCATTACGGAGTTTTATATGATTGTGTTGTACTCTCCAGTCGGCAGGTGCTGCATTGTCCTCTTGAGATCATGCATGAGGAGGAGTATGTACCAGCTGAAAATGTTTTCTTTAAAGGCTTCCAGTAAAAAAAAAAAAAATAAAACAGATACTTTTTTTACATGTGGGTGGGGAGAGACTTTGAAGGCCTTATCTATCTGAATGTATTTTATTAACAAGACTTGTCCAGGGGATTATTCTCAGTGGTTTTGCTCAGAGTATAGCACTTAGATATAAGCACTTTACAGGGCTGTTACTCTTAAGAAAGGCTATTGCAGTAGTAATTCTAATAGTTCTGTATTTATAGCACATTAATGACAGGAAATGTGCTATATGTCTGAAGTTATCAGTGATGTAATGGGTTGGATCACATTTTATCTTTTTTTACTCCTGTTATTAATGAAATGCCTTTTTTCTTTTTGGCAGCTATTCTACTGGATGTTACTCAAGTTAGGCTCCTTGTGAGATACTCAAAGCAAGTATTGTCCTGGTGAAAACTTCTTATTTGTTTGTCAGGGTAAATTCCAAGAATGAAAAAAAAATAAATTGAAGGATAAAAATCTGATCTCCCTGTTTTGAGTTAGCATACATAACTTCTGGACTAAATAAATGTTACATGATTGCATGAGATTATGGAGGATAAGAATTTGTGCCTTGGTTGACCTTTACTGTATCTCTGTTCTTAACAGCATTTTACAGCATCTTGTGCTGTTTGTATTCATTATACAATTAAAATTCCTCTTTTTTAATAGTGAACAAGTCTAAGACTGTTTGCCAGCATTGTTAACATACATTAGCTTGAAAACGTAGCAGTTTTCAAGCCTGTGGGTAGAGTTACAGAGAGTGAATATCATTCAGCGATTAAAGTTTTTGTGTGATGTAATGCAAAGAGGCTTCCTGAGATCTTGTCCAGACTATGCAGAGTAAACTTTGGTAAAGCCATGTTTAAAAACTGAGTGTGAGATTCTGTGGGAGACTGAGCCTGTGAGAGGATGGCAGTGTTGCTTTCATGAAAAGAGAATGGGTGCCAAGCACGTGGTAGCCAGGGTGTGCACAGTCCATGGCACGTGAATGTTGCTGATTGCAGAGCCCCACACTGCTTATCTAGAGAGCTGCTTTTAACATCTGCCAGTTGCAGTAGATGTTCTCTTACCTTTAGCTTGATAACTTTCTTCTGTGTATGTTCTTTTTTTCCCCTCATTTTTTTGCCTTAACAGCAAGTCACACAAAAAAAGAAAGAAGCTTGCCTTAGGTATCCCAATTTTAGTCCTACCCCGATAGGGCTGGAGCTTCAAACTAAAAAACATCAGAAGCAGTAATTCAGAAAAAGGAGGAGCTTATCCATAATAAGCCTGAACTGGACAGATTGGCACACTGTGGCATTCATAGAAGTGTTATTCATGTGATGTATGTAGCCTTTAAAATGCTAAAAAAGTGGAAGTTCAGCAGAACAGCAGATCTCTCTTATTGCACTTAAAATACAAGATTAAAACAGCAGTAAAGTTGACTTCCTGGAAGAAGAGAGACAGAATTTGAGGTATAAACAATTTGACAGTTCCCTTTTGATTCTGGTAATATTATTATGTGCATCAATCTGCACGAACCAAGGCTGTAACATAAAGAGGCCTTTGAATTAGAGGAAAGGGACTGCAGAGACATGCAGTGCTGTGGGGTGGTTTTGTACCTGTGTGTTCTTTAGCCTACACACACAGATAGTAGAAAATTAAAGACTCCAGAGTCTTCTTTAGATAGCATACATGTTAGTTAAAAAAATAACCTTGGTAGGCAGATGGGAAAAGAACTGGATACCAAATCTTACCTGCATCTCATTCGTGTGCCTGTTTTTTTTTTGTGAGTTTGGTGATTTACTTGAACAAAACTTAAGTGCAAATCTAGAAATTAAATGGGTTCAGCTGAATGTGGCAAACACAAAACATGGCTAAATATGAAAACATAATGCAGGCAGTTTTTCCAGGAAGTCTCCAATCCTGAGGAGTTGGGGTTTTGTTTCCTGGAAAAGTGTGTGCATTGTCTTAACATTCTTTTAAAGGAAAGAGTCTGTGCAGGTGGCTTTATCCATATTTTTTTTCAGGAAGAGAAAACCACAAGGTGTTTCAGACTTGAAGTGCTTGTGTCATCTGTTACTTTGGGGGGTTTGTTTTGTTTGGTTGGTTTTGGTTTTTTCTTTGTTTGTTTGGCTTTGATGTTTAAAGGCAGTGTGCATGCACCTACTTGTTCATTTCCATACTTAATGCGGAAATACTTAATCTAGTAATGTGACAGGCTTTTATAGAGGGACTAGCCAGGGTCCCCAGACAATTCTGCAGTTGTGGTCCAGTCCTTGAGGGTGAGTCATAATTCCACATACTGAATAATATGTTGAAATACAGAAGAGAGCCTTCCTGGAGTTTGTTTACTTATGAGTTGCTTATGTAAGTGTAGATGCTCATACACAGTATTCCAAAATATATATTCTGACTGGCAAGTGTTTTCAGTTCTGTTTCATTCCAGGTAATATAGAAGTCCTGAGGAATGAAGTTGTAGACTGTTTTGCTTAAATAGAGTGAACTTGTTTTAACTTTCCATCCTGTAAAGCAAAGCAGATGGCTGGGGGGGAAATGCGATGTGTTGTCTGGTGTTGGTTTTCACCTAGGGGTGTCACTGGAATTACTCAGGAACTGAGCATTGAGTATGCTGGTGCCAGTTCTTTCACACACTCACATGGATCCTTTCATTGGATTGCCTTGATTTGAGCTTTGGTCAATTGTATCGTGCGTGTTTGCTTATAGAGATCTTCCTGGTGTGAAACATGGACCTTGGATATCATTCCTGTGGTAAATCCTAGGGTGGTTTGAAAGCATTGCAGGGTTCTTGTCACATCTCTAAGCGTGGTAGCAAAATACTTGGATTACTCCCAGTATTAGCCGTAGGGAATAGTTGGACAGTGAGGATTGCTCTCATTTGCTTTGCAAATATTGTTGGAAGTTTCTCTCTTCAGGGGCACAAAACCACAGCCAGTAAGTAAATGATGATGGGGAAATATTAATGCTGGAAGTGCACTCCAATTGGTAGTAGGCTACTGCCCTGCATCACCTAGAAGATTGGCAGGTTGCAAGACAAGGGGGTTAAACATTGATGTACCAGGAAGTAGAAGAGAAATACTAAATTTTAATTGCTGTTGAAGCAGGGAAATTGAGTGGGGTACTGGTGTGACTGAGAAACATACCTTTTTTTTTCCCTCTCTTTTTCTCCATATTTAGGAGGGCTTTCGAGCTGCTGCTCTGCTGCTGAACAGCATGCAGTCCTTTCGGGAGCAAAGTAGTTATCACGGAAACCAGCAGAGCTACCCGCAGGAAGTGCACACTTCATCCCGACTGGAAGAGTTCAGCCCCCGCCAGCAGGCCCAGATGTTCCAGAGCTTTGGAGGAGGTGCTGGCAGTGGACGTCGTGGAGCAACAGGAGCCTCTACAGCAATGCCTGGTGAGAGCTCTGGCCATCAGAGCTACCAAGGTTTCAGAAAAGAAGCAGGAGAGTTTTACTATATGGCTGCCAACAAAGATCCAGTGGTATCAGGAGGGCAGCAGCCGCCTCAGCGCAGGCCTTCTGGACCAGTACAGAGCTATGGGCCCCCTCAAGGGAGTAGCTTTGGGAGTCAGTATGGGAGTGAGGGACATGTGGGCCAGTTCCAAACACAGCACTCAACCCTTGGGGGTGTATCCCACTATCAACAGGATTATACTGGTCCTTTTTCTCCAGGGAGTGCCCAGTATCAGCAGCAGGCTTCTAGCCAGCAGCAGCAGGTGCAGCAGCTGAGACAGCAGATCTATCAATCTCATCAGCCTTTACCCCAGGCTTCCAGCCAGTCTGCTTCTAGCACCTCACACTTGCAGCCAATGCAGCGTCCATCCACCCTGCCTTCCTCTGCTTCAGGCTACCAGTTACGAGTGGGTCAGTTCAGCCAACACTATCAGCCACCTTCGTCATCCTCCTCCTCCTCTTTCCCTTCCCCACAGCGTTTTGGCCAGTCAGGACAGAATTATGATGGAAGCTACAACGTGAATTCTGGGTCGCAGTACGAAGGCCATGCTGTGGGTTCCAATGCACAGGCCTATGGCACCCAGTCAAACTACAGCTTTCAGACTCAACCGATGAAAAGCTTTGAGCAGTCTAAGCTGCCCCAAAGTGGGCAGCAGGGGCAGCAGCAACAGCACCCACCTCAGCACGTAATGCAGTATTCAAATGCTGCCACCAAACTCTCTCTTCAAAGTCAAGTGGGACAGTACAGCCAGACTGAAGTTCCTGTAAGGTCACCAATGCAGTTCCACCAAAACTTCAGTCCAATCTCTAATCCATCTCCTGCTGCATCTGTGGTTCAGTCTCCAAGCTGCAGCTCTACCCCTTCTCCACTCATGCCAGGTGGAGAAAATCTCCAGTGTGGGCAAGGCAACATGTCCATGGGTTCTCGAAACCGGATCCTGCAGATGATGCCTCAGCTTAGTCCTACACCATCTATGATGCCAAGCCCCAATGCTCATGCGAGTGGATTCAAGGGGTTTGGACTGGAAGGACTGCAGGAAAAAAGACTCACAGATCCGGGACTGAGCAGCCTGAGTGCTCTAAGCACTCAAGTTGCCAATCTGCCCAACACAGTCCAGCACATGTTGCTCTCAGATGCCTTGGCACCTCAGAAAAAAAGTTCCAAAAGATCATCCTCTTCCAAAAAGGCTGACAGCTGCACCAACTCAGAAGGCTCCTCCCAGGCCGAGGAGCAACTCAAGTCTCCCATGGCAGAGTCCCTGGATGGTGGCTGTTCCAGTAGTTCAGAGGATCATGGGGAAAGGGTGAGACAGCTGAGTGGCCAGAGTACCAGCTCAGACACCACTTACAAAGGGGGTAATTTAGAGAGACCCAATTCCTCACCAGCACAAGGTTCTCAGAATGAGCCATCAAAACTCAGCAGCAGTCCTGCAGCTAGGGAGGATGTGGCTTCCCCTGATGGGAAAGAAGCTGTGGTGGCTGTGGAAAATGCCCCAAAAGTGAATGAAAAGGCAGTTGGGGTGATTGTGTCCCGGGAAGCCATGGCAGGAAGAGTAGAAAAGTCAGGTGGACAAGATAAACCTGCACAAGATGATGCTTCCACAGCCCCTCAAGCACCAGCTAGCACTAGTGGAGCAAAAGAAGCTGGGCATGCAGGGACGCAGCAAGAGACTCAAGGAGGAGGTAAAGGGAGCAAAAGTGGCGATAACACTAACCATAATGGGGAGGGGAACAGCCAGCCTGGTCATGCAGTTGTTGGGCCAAATTTTCCTGCAAGAACAGAATCTTCCAAGTCTCCTGGCAGTTTAAGATACAGCTACAAGGATAATATAGCACCTGGTATACAGAGAAGTATTGGTGGCTTTCCACAGTATCCATCTGGTCAAGAAAAGGGGGATTTTCCAGGGCATAGTGAGCGCAAAGGCCGTAATGAGAAGTTTCCTAGCCTCCTCCAAGAGGTTTTACAGGGGTACCACCATCATCCAGACAGAAGGTACTCTAGGAACGCACAGGAGCATTCTGGGATGGCTGGGAGTTTGGAGGGAGCCATGAGACCCAATGTTTTAATTAGTCAAACCAATGAATTGACCAATAGAGGCCTCTTAAACAAAAGCATGGGGTCCCTCCTAGAGGGCCCTCACTGGGGTCCCTGGGATAGGAAGTCTAGCAGTGCAGCTCCAGACATGAAGCAGATAAATTTAGCTGATTACCCTATTGCTAGAAAGTTTGATGTGGAGTCTCAGTCTGCTGCCCATGAGGCAGGAGCACTCTCAGAGAGGAGATCAGTGATCTGTGACATATCCCCATTAAGGCAACTTGTAAGAGATCCTGGCCCTCACCCCATAGGGCACATGGGTCCTGAGGCCAGAAGTGGAAGGAGTGAACGTCTTGCCCCTGGCTTGAGCCAGTCAGTAATACTCCCTGGTGGTTTAGTATCCATGGAAACAAAGATGAAAGCTCACAGTGGGCAAATAAAGGAAGAAGATTTTGAGCAGTCAAAGAGCTCAGCTAGTCTCAACAATAAAAAAACAGGAGACCATTGTCATCCTGCTGGCATCAAGCATGAATCTTTTCGAGGCAATGCCAGCCCTGGAGCTGCAGTCTCCGATGCTGCTCCAGACTACATGCCCCAGCAGGACACCAGATCAACACAGATGAGACGAGGACCTGGCAGAACTGGAAGGGGTAAATCACCTTCTCAATATCAGGATCTTGCTGATAAGCTGAAAATGTCACCAGGCAGAAGCAGAGGCCCAGGGGCAGATCTGCATCACATGAACCCACACATGACACTATCTGAAAGAGTTAGCAGGGGTTCCTTGCATTCTGTCTACCCTCAGAATTCAGAAGGCCCATCTCTGGCTTCAGCATATCACACCAATGCTAGGCCTCATGCTTTTGGTGACCCCAGCCAGAGTCTGAATTCCCAGTATCATTACAAGAGACAGATATACCAGCAACAGCAAGAAGACTACAAAGATTGGGCAAGCAGCGCTGCTCAGGGTGTGATTGCTGCAGCTCAGCACAGGCAGGAAGGAGCAAGGAAGAGCCCAAGACAGCAGCAGTTTCTGGAAAGAGTAAGGAGTCCCTTAAAAAATGACAAGGATGGAATGATGTACCTTCAAGGTAGCTCTTACCATGATACTGGAAGCCAGGAAGCCGGGCGCTGTGTCATGGGGAGTGACAGTACTCAGAGCAAATGCGCCGAACTGAAACATGGCAGCCAGAAGTTGCAGCATCATGAATCTGGTTGGGACCTCTCTCGGCAAACTTCTCCTGCCAAAAGCAGCGGCCCTCTTGGAGCAGCCAACCAAAAAAGATTTTGCCCTCAAGAAAGCGATGGGCATCGACGAGAGGAATCTACAGATTTGCCCAAGCCTAGTAATGCTATGCTTAGGCTTCCTGGCCAGGAGGACCAGTCTCCACAAAACCCATTAATTATGAGGAGGAGGGTCCGTTCTTTCATCTCTCCTATCCCTACCAAAAGACAGCCACACGATATGAAGAACAGCGGCAATGACGATAAAGGGCGACTGATGACTTCAGCAAAAGAAGGAGCTGATAAAACATACAACTCTTATGCTCATTCATCTCAAAGCCAAGATGCTGGCAAATCAGTTGCAAAGGGAGATTCCTTCAAGGACCTGCCAAGTCCTGATAATAGGAATTGTCCTGCTGTTTCCCTCACAAGCCCGGCAAAGACCAAAATATTGCCCCCAAGAAAGGGGCGAGGATTAAAACTGGAAGCTATTGTTCAGAAAATTACATCTCCCAATATTAGGAGAAGCGTTTCTACCAACAGTGCTGAAACTGGTCCAGATACTGTCACTCTTGATGACATCCTGTCCCTCAAGAGTGGGCCTGAAGGAGGAAATGTGGCTGGACATGGACCAGAGGCTGAGAAAAGAAAAGGGGAGATACCAGATCAAGTGGGGCCAGCAAGCCAGGATACAAGTGGTGAAAAAACTGTTCCAAGATCTTCAGAAGAGTGGCAAAGCAGCGAGGATGATAAAAACAAAAAAGAGGTCCCTGAAACCGCCAGTATTGGCAAAGAGGGAGGAGGATCCAGTGCAGCACCACCACCTTCTCAGAAATCAGGTGGTCAGGGAAGGTCTGATGGATCTGTAAGTGGAGCTGGAACTCTGACTTTTTCCGACTCAAAAACAATCTCCCCTTCCAGTGTGTTCATTTCTGAACCAAATCCAAAGTCTGAGGAAAAAGATGGAGATGTGACAAACATTTCGCCCAAGCCAGATGGTTTCCCTCCAAAGGGATATTTCCCCTCTGGAAAGAAAAAAGGGAGGCCAATTGGGAGTGTGAACAAGCAGAAGAAGCAGCAGCAACAGCAGCAGCTGCCTGCGCCCCCGCCTCCCCCGCCAGCACCATCACAGCCTGCAGAAGGGGTGGGTACTGGTGAGCCAAAGCCCAAGAGGCAAAGGAGGGAGAGGCGAAAACCTGCAGCACAGCCACGGAAGCGGAAGCCTAGACGGGCTGCTCCAATCGTGGAGCCTCAAGAACCAGAGATCAAGCTTAAATATGCTACCCAGTCTGTAGATAAAACTGACTCCAAGAATAAGTCCTTTTTCCCTTATATTCATGTGGTAAACAAGTGTGAATTAGGCGCTGTGTGCACAATCATAAACGCGGAGGAAGAGGAGCAGAACAAATTGGTGAGGGGTCGGAAAGGACAGAGGTCTTCAACACCCCCTCCCAGCAATGCAGAGAGCAAAGTGCTGCCCACCTCAACTTTCATGCTGCAAGGCCCTGTAGTAACGGAGTCTTCTGTCTTGGGGCATCTGGTTTGCTGCCTGTGTGGCAAATGGGCCAGCTATCGTAACATGGGTGACCTCTTTGGTCCTTTCTACCCCCAGGATTATGCAGCTACCTTGCCCAAGAATCCACCTCCAAAGAGGGCCACAGAAATGCAGAGCAAGGTCAAGGTACGGCACAAAAGTGCTTCTAATGGTTCCAAGACAGATACTGAAGAGGAGGAGGAACAGCAACAACAGAAGGAACAAAGAAGCCTGGCTGCTCATCCCCGCTTTAAGAGGCGGCACCGCTCTGAGGACTGTGGCGGAGCCTCTCGGTCACTTTCAAGGGGAGCTTCTTGTAAAAAAGCATCCGCTGATGGTGGCAGTGCTGGTGAAAAGACTCCTTTGGACTCAAAACCGTCTATGCCCACTTCAGAAGGTGGCACTGAGCTGGAGTTACAAATTCCTGAACTACCTCTTGACAGCAATGAATTTTGGGTCCATGAGGGTTGTATTCTCTGGGCCAATGGGATCTACCTGGTCTGTGGCAGGCTCTATGGGCTGCAGGAAGCTGTGGAGATTGCGAGAGAGATGGTGAGTACCTGACCTTGCTATACACAATTATTTTCTTTCATTAGCAAATATATACCATTTGGAATACTGTTTTTCCTTGTTCTTCTCTCATGTCTTAAACAGCCATTTTTTATCTTTAATCAATCTGTACTGATGTCCTATTGATGACCTCATTTAGATCTCTGCCACACGTGATCAGATAAGATTTTTTGGACATCAAAAAGTTGGGTGCTTATTACCTAGTAAAAGTTCTGGATGGCCAAAGGCTTTCTCATGACTACAGTGGTCTCTTTGCCCTTCCTTCTTCTTTTCTGTTAGATATTTAGTGTTCTGTAGGGCTCTTCTTGGAGTCATAGAGTGAAAGGACAAGTGGTAGCAGACACAAATTGCAGCAAAGAAAGTTCTAGTTCAATTGGCAAAAAATTTCAGTGAGGCTAATCAGACATTGGATTGGGGGACGGGAAATGACAGAAAAGCTGTGGAATGCCCTGATTTTGGAGATGTGGTTCTGGGCAGAGCCCTAAGCATCTTTACATCTCAAGGTGGATCTACCTTGGAAGTTGGCTCTGCTTTCAGCAGGGGCTCCTTCCAGTGCGAGTTACTGTGCACTATAATACATACTACACAGCTGTAGGAGAATTTGCAGTCCTTACAAAATAAGGTGGATAGAGCAGAATTGCACAAAGGTCTGTAAGCATTGAGTGAAATATTGTGGGTTTGGTATCGATGAGTTCAGCATTCACAAATGTCACTGATAATTTACTTTCTCCAGAGAGGGAGTACACAATGAGAAGTAATAGGTAAAATTAAAGCTGAGACAAAGGAAAAACTTTTTTCACAACTGCCTGATTGTGGATGGACACGTTCTTTCCTGAGGCAGAAGCTTTAAAACCACAGTTATGTGCCTTGCTTTGCCATTGTCACTATCCTGCATTGCTTTTTTTATGGTTATCTTTTTTTGTATTGTTCTCTGTCCTGGGTCAGACCATGAAAGAGGCATAGGATTACTTTTTCCTGTTGCCTTCAGGATCTTCCTTTTCTAAACAATGTTGGGATCCAGTTTTTATCTTCTTTCCTCTGTATTGTTACATACAGCGTGCTTATTTCCTCCCCATGAGCTTTTTCTCTGCAAGTTTGATTCCTGGCTTGTTCTAAATTTTCACTCAACTGTTCTTTGACAGTAATTACATGCTTCTCTGCCCTAACTTGATTTGGCTTGCATTCTTGTTTCTAGTCTCTCATTAAACATAGTCAGTTAATTTCATTTGGTTTTCATCGAGCCATGCCCGCGTGCTTGTTCTGATGCAACTGCTGAATTTCTTATCTCTGATAATTGCAAGGTTTCTTTCAGGTCCTCCACCACCGTTTGGATTCTACTGGCAGTGTGGCCTGCTTTCATTTGTCTGGTAGTTCACCAGTATTTAGAATTTGTATCTCTCTAGCCCGATTTTCCCTTTTTACTGTGTGTAGGGTGTGTCTTTCATTTAGGATTCTGGTTTTCCCAGTAGCAAATGCCTTTTTTACAAGTTCTTGAACCGCTTGAGTTATCCTCCAGTGATCCTTTTTGTGTCCCTGTTTGTGCAAAGGACATAAGCCCAGCTGTGCTCAAACATGCTGTGTTGAGAGGCTCTAATCAAACTTGTTCAATAATAGCAGCCCGTTATCCACATTTTCATGTGGGTTTTTGCATGTTGTTTGACGTCTAGTTCTTTCCCTGCGTGGAATCTTTGACTTTCTGATTGAATATGCTTTGGCTTACCCTTTAGCACTTTCTTCCAACTGTTACAATCATCTCCTACTTACAAGTAAAATTTTTTTTTCCTCTTCTTCTTAACTGTTTCATCTGCCTTTATGGCACCTTACAAAAATGTCTCCTTATCTCCCTTGAACTTTGTGTTCTTTTCCTCTACCTCCTTCCCTCAATCAGCTCCTCAATTCCTCTGTCTTTTCTTTTCCCTCATAATGCCAGTAGAAATAAGTGTTTCTCTTTTTTTTTAAAAAAAAAAGTACAAAATGCTTGTGGCCTCTCTTGCCTTTGCAACTACTTCTTAATTTCCTTTTTCTTTTTTCATCTCAAAGTTCTTTGAGTGCATTGTCTGGGGCTCTTGTCCTCCACTGTGGCTTCAGTTGTGCTCTAGTGCAATTGTAATCAGTGTTTATGGTGATCTTTTCCCAGTTAAGGTTCAGATCCAGTGCCTAATTTTCCATTTTTTTGTCGACTACATTATCACTATCAGCTGTGCTGCTTTTGAAGTGTTGTTCCACCTTTGTTTCCTGCCTGTGTCTTTTGATTACCTCCTTGCTTTCCATTGTATTTTTCAGAGAGGCTGTTTTTCATTACTTCATGCTTTTTTTGTGGGGCTCACTGAAGTTTACTTGTGCTTTTTTTTTTTTATCCTGGAATAGCATGCTTTTGAGTAGCTCTTGGTAACTCAGTCACTTTCTTCCAGAGCCTTGTAGAGCTTCCATGTTTCTCCAGATTCATGTTATTTCAACACAAACTTAAAAATCGTTCTTGAATTCATAGTGAGTTTCCAAAATCTTACTTTAAAACATGGCTTTTAATCTACATTATCCTTAATCCATTGTCTGTCATTTTATTCTGATTTTCATGTCACTCAGATTCACAATCTCATTTGATTTTAAAACTATTTCTTCCTAATCCTTCCTATTTAAGGCTGCAAGAAATACTGCTTACTTTTGGTATATGATAAATAATATGTAGTCTTTCAGTGCTCTCCACTGTTCTGTCTAGATCCATTTTTTAACTGTTCATAAGACTGAACTTTCAGAGTCAGGGACAATTGTCTTATGTGTACATTTTGTTTTGCTATAGAATCATAGAATGATTTGAATTAGAAGCAGCCTTAAAGATCAAACCCCCTGCTGTGGGTAGGGACACCTTCCACTAGAGCAGGCTGCCCAGGGCCCCATCCAATCTGGCCTTGAACACTTAGAGGAATGGGCTGTCCACAACTGCTCTGGATAGCTTGTTCCAATGCGTCACCACCCTCACAGTAAAGAATTTCTTCCTAACACCTAAGTTAAACCTACTCTCACTTTGAAACCATTCACCCCTGTCCTGTCACTACATGTTCTTGTGAATAGCCTCTCTCTTGTATGTTCCCTTCAGGTAGTGGAGGGCCACAATTAAGTCACCCCAAAGCCTTCTCTTTTCCAGACTGAACAATCCCAGTTCTTTCAGCCTTTCCTTGTAAGGAGAGCTGCTGTGTCCCTTTAATCATTTTGGTGGCCTCCTCTGGACTTGCAAAGGCTGTCTTGGTCTTTTTGCTTAGAACAAAAAAAGGTCCATGTCCTTTTTTGTGCAGAAGACGTCAGAGCTGGATGCAGCACTGCAGGTGGTGTCTCACCAGTGCAGAGCAAAGGGGCAGAATCCCCTCCTTCATCCTGCTGCCCACGCTCCTTTGGATGCAGCCCAGGATACAACTGGCTTTCTGTGCTGTGAGTGCCACTGCTGGGTTGTGTCCAAGCTCTTGTCCACCTGCACTCCCAAATCCTTCTTGGCAAGGCTGCCCTTAATCCCTTCATGCCCCAGCTGGTGTTGATACCCGGGGTTGCCCCAAGCCAGGTGCAGCACCTTGCTCTGGGTCTTGTTAAACCTCATGAGATTCCCATGTGCTCACTTTTGAGTCTGTCCAGATCCCTATGGCTGGCATGCCATCCTTCAGGTGAGTGAAGAGCACCACTCAGCTTGGTCCCTTCATCTGTGTCATTAATGAAGACATTAAATAACTCTGGTGCCAATACAGACCCCTGAGGGACACCACCACTGGTCACTGATGCCCAGTGGGGCTCTGAGCTGTTCATCTCTACCCTCTGGATCTGACTGTCTGACCAATTCCTAATCCATCTAATGCATCAAATCTGTCACTCTTCAGTTTGGAGAGAAGGAGAAGGGTGTTGTGTGGGACTGTCAAAAGCCTTACATTTCAAAAGCATTACATATGAATTACATCCTCACCCTTTCCCAGGGAGGAAGGAGTCACTCCGTCATAGAAAGCCACTAGGTTGGTCATGCAGGACTTGTCCTTTGGTGAAGCTGTGCTGGCAGTCCTGAATCACCTCTCTGTCCCCTGTGTGCCTTAGCACAGCTTCTAGGAGGATCTGTTCCATGATCTTCCCAGGCACAGAGGTGAGGCTGACAGTTTCTGCCCTTTTTACAGATGTGTACAACGTTTCCCTTTTTCCACTCACCTGGGGTTTCACCTGACTACCAACTTTTCAAATACCATGGAGCGTAGTTTAGGAATTGTATCAGCAGACTCTCTCAGGAATCTCAAATCCATCTTTTCAGATCCCATAGACTTGTGTACATTCATGTTCCTTAGGTGCTCATTAACCTGATCTTTGTATACAGTGGGAGGAGCACTTGCCTGCCTCAGTCCCCATCCTGTCATCCATCCACTTGAGAGGTGTGGGAAGAGAGGTTGCCATTGAAGACTGAGGCAAAAAATTTGTTGAGTACCTCAGCCTTCTCCTCGACCGTTGTTAGCTGTTTGCCAGCATTGTTTATGGTAGGGAATACACCTTCTTTGTCCTTCCTTTTCTGGTTAACCTACCTGTAGAAGACCTTCCTGTTATTCCTTGCATTCCTTTTCAGGTTCAGTTCCAGCTTTGCCTTGGCCTTCTCCAGACTATCCCTGCACAACTGAATTTCATCCCTGTACTCTTCCCATGTTACCTGTCCTTGTTTCCGCTGCCTGTGTCTTTGTTTCTTTCCCTTTGGTTTGACCAAGAGTTCCCTACTCAGCCATCCAGTCTCTTGCCTTCCTTGCTCAGTTTCTTGCTTCTGAGAATTGCTAGCTCTTGAACTCTGTAGAAGACTTCCATAAAAATCTGCCAGCTCAGTTCTGCACCTGTGTTCCTGAGGGCAGTCTCCCAGGGTACCCTATTGACTATCTCCTTGAAGAGCTGGAAGTTTGCTTTCCTGAAGTTCAGGGGCTTAACTTTACTCCTTACCTGACCCATATCACTCAGGACTGCAAAATCCACCAATGCACGGTTGCTCCAACCCAGACTGCCTCCCATCTTGACATTCCCAGTTAGTTCATTTACACTGGTGATCATCAAATCCAGTATCAAGTTCCCTGTGGTAGGGCTGGCACCTGGCTCAAGGAGCTATCTTCCATGCATTGCAGGAGTCTCCTGGATTGCCTGCAGTAACCTTGGTGCTTTCCCAGTAGCTGTCAGGGTGCTGAAGTCCCCCAGCAGGACTGGAGCGTGTGAGCACCACACCTCCTGTGACTGGGCAGGAAGGCTTTGTCAGTGGGCTCCCCTTGGTCAGGCAGCTGTAGCAGAGCCCGGCCTCAGGGCTCCTTTTGCTACCTCAGTGTCTGATTTTTACCCACAGTGTTTCAGCCTGCTCATGGCTGTTCTTCAGAGGCAGCTCTTCACACTCAGTGCACCTCTTGACATGGAGGGCAACCCCTCCACCTCTCCCTCCTTTCTGTCTCCTGAACAGCTCACAGCCATTGATAGTCACACTCCAGTCACACAATTTGTCCCACCAAGTTTCAGTAATGGCAACAAGGCTGTGACTTTCCAACAGCATGGTGGCACCCAGCCCCTCCTTTGGTTTGTTGCCCATTCTGTGTGCTTTGGTGTAAAGGCACCTTGGCCAGGCTGTTGGCTGCATCACCTTCCCAGAGGAACACCCCTTAATTCCTTTGAGATATTTCCCTGCTGGTATCCCTGTTGGTTTCTGTTACCTCAGGACTCCCTGGCTCACCTCTCTAAGACTCTAAGTGTGCTCCAGTATGGCCAGCACATTTCAGAGTCAAGGGCAGAGTGCCCTCACTAGTGCCCTGTTTCTCTAACCTTTGCATCTCATCCCACAGCTTGCCAAGGACAAGCCTAATACTGTCCCCCTCCCGAATCAGAGTTGAAAGCTCTGTATTGTGTCTCATACAAATACAGTATCCTGAGATGATGCGTAGCTCCTCTGTGTAACATCCGTAAGAGTAATCCATTTATCACCCCTGTGACAAAGAATGGAAAAGGTTTTCTTCTAGCATTTTTCTTTTCCTGTTGTAGCAAGCTGTTGTGCTGGTTTCTCCTCTGGAAGCAGAGTAACCTCACCCCTTCAGCTCTCAGAGGGTTACGTGCAGCACTGAGATGGCCATGGGGTATTCAGAGGTGTGCCTGCCAGAAGCCATCCCCAGGCAGTGGAAAGGCTCTGTTGAACTCAACTCTCCTGCCCTGCTGCCTGAGGAAAGCCTTCTGGCTCACACAGCTGATTTCCTATGCTTGTTGCATATGCTTTTTCTTTACCTCCTCTGTGCTTTGCAAGTGCATTTTCTCTTTTTCCCTCTGACATGCAGTTCATTAGTGTTGCTGTCATGGAAGAGCAGATGTGCAAATCAAGTAGCTGCTTCCTACCAGGAACAAGTAGAGAGATGTGTGCACAGGCACACAGGAATTTGCTCTTGGATTTTGTCTATGGGTAAGGAAGGACATTAGCATATGGTATATGAAGGGTCATGATCCTGGAAGTGAATAATGCATGTATGTAACTCATTCTGTGCAAATTAAATATTCCCATAACTAAAAATTACCTAAACTGTCTGTGGTACCAACAGAGTAAATATGCACCAATTTAAACTGAATCCATACCATTAAGTGAGTTGAAATATTTTCTTTAGACACCTGGCTCAGTTGCTGTTGTTTATGCAGCACTCTAATATAGAAATAGGAAACTTAAACCTTTAGTCAAAGGCCATTGATGTAGGTAGTGATACAAGTAACCTGTCCTGTGTTTCTTCTTCTCACACAAGCTCACCTATTTTTTTATCACATGAAAGCTCATTATAGATTTTTTTTCCCCTGGACACCTATTTCTCTCATGCTTTCCAAGATCAGAAAATAATTTTTCTTGCTAAATTGTTTCTTATATGATTAAGTGTCTGTCTTACTGCAGTTTTTTTGACAGCTGGCCCATAGTCAATCTCAAGAAAGGATTTTTATTTATGTGAAGGTGCTCAAAGATCAAATTGTACCAGATGCTCAGGAAGAATTCCTGAGAAGGCATTATCTTAAAAAGGTTTATCAAACTGTGAAGTGACTCTCCAGAGCTTTGAGCTTTCCTTAAAGTCTGTTTTCACTCTGGACTGAAAATGGTGTGTGTTATCTGCTAAGCAGCAATCCAGGTGGTTTCCAAAGTGCTAGCATCTGCCTTTCTTGAAGGCAAAAAGGTGTTCCTTTCACTCTGGTCACTCTGCTGTGCTTTTTGGTTCTGAGAATGTGATCTAATTAATTGGGCTGCTTCAGATGCAGAATGACTTAATCCTTCTCCTTATTTTGAGGCTCAAATAAGATACCCCAGCAGATGAGCTAAGGAGTCTGTCTCCCTCATAAACTGTTAATGCATAGTCATGGTGCTAAGTGGCCTTCTTGCAGTTAGATTTTTTTTTTTGTTCCAATGCTGATGAAATCTGGAACTGAAAAAAATGCCATTTCCTTAGTGCTAGGTGATCCTGTCGCTTATAAATTTTTTTCTTTCAAATACTGTAGGTGGCCAGAAAGTTCACCGTCTTGTCTATTTTTTCACCATTTTTCTGTTAATGAGAAGTTCATTTCCATGTAAGATGAAATCTTGGTTACCTTTGAAACTGGAAGAATTATGGAGTCACTTTGGTAGTTGTCGGCAGTTTTAATGTTCAGAAGAATTGATGGTCTTTATTCTCAGTATTAAATATATGAAGCTGTAAATGAGAACAATGCAGATAACATTCTTTGTGTTAAGTTGAATCCAAGATAGTTCAGCTATTGTTTTCTAAAAAGCTGTTCACTAGGAAGGTGGTATGCTGTTTCTTACAGGGCTTCTTTGTAAGACATGTTTTTTCCTAAGGCAGAGGCTCTGACCTAGCACATGTATTACTTCTGGTTAGGATGGGTTTGTTTGTTTGTTTGTTTGTTTTTCTTCTATCCCTGCTCTTATCCAAATTGACCTTGCTGAAGATAAATGTAGCTTGTGTTCCTGCTGAGAGTGTTCTATGAAAGGAAAGCTTGTTTATCCCCCTTTTAAAGATCTCTTTAAAAGGCCTAAAAAATGTAATGCTTTTCTCATCAATCTCTGCATCTCTCCCAGCTTTAGAAATGTTTTAATCCTTACACATGGAAAGGAGTCCTTGGAACCTGTTTCCTTTGTTGCACCTTATTGAAAAGATCATCTTGGATTTCAGTCAGGTGAACTTCAGAGTAACAAATGGTGAAGGGTGAAACCTGCCCATGATCTACAGTGGAGCAGAAAATTCTATGTTTTCTCTCACCGGTCTGTAATTTTGTCTGTCCAGCTCTCCATGGATTCTCTTTCAAAGCCTGCTCTTTATACAAAGTGGTAAAATCTACCTGCTTCAAGACTCCTAACAGGCCTGTTTTGAAGGTCTGATAGACTTTAGTGATGAGAAGTTTAGTACCTAAATGCCTGAAGTCTCTTTCTCTTCAGCTTGATACTAGATACTTGTATTTTTCATGCCTATTGGGCAGTGGTAGCCTTGTGCCTCATGTTGTGAGTGTGTCTTTGTTAGTATTAGAGTTAGAAGTAGGTTTGCATGTTACCCATATTTCACAGGGAACAGCTCCTGGTTTTGCACGGGTAAGTTGTTCTTGACCTAAGACTCCTGATAATTGATCTTCCACCATATCTTATTTGGAGGAGATTACCTTTCTATAATACTTTGTTTACTCTGATGCTTTCATAGAACCATTTTCTTTTGTTTACCTCTACCATTCTGGACCCTAGCTGTAAATTGGGTAAAGAAGGGTGCCTGGAGGGATCACTAGGATTTAAGCTATTTATATTCTCAAATTTGGGAAATCACAGCCTAACAGAAAAGCTCCCACACTCTGTAAGTAATTGCTTATGAAAGGTTCCTGGCTGCATAGCTAATCAAGTGGCTAAGCCAGGGAATTGGTATGAACTGGGAAAATTGTGGCAGGTTAGCTGCCTTTGGCAAAACAAAGCAAAACAGTTTCTAGGCCCAGAAACCTGACTACTGTTCCATACAAGTATAAAGCTATCAGTTCATTGTGAATGTCTCATTTGGCACAGGTGGGCTCTCTTATCCCTAAGCCAGAGCAGGAGGGAGTTGCTGTCATGAGGAGGGATCCTGCTTTATCCTCTTTGTGAGCTGCTTGCTTCCACTACTTCACTTGCACTAGATCTCCCACCTGTGCATTTGCACAGTGGGCTGATTTGTAGCCAGCTAATCCATCAGAAGACTAGCTTGGGGTGGGAGATCTTTGTGCCGCATCAGCCATCTGACTCTGCTTACCCTCTGAACCATGTTTGCTGCATCTGCGAGGGAGTGTCCTTTCCACTGGTAATGATAACCATTAGATCAATTTAGCTGTAACATAAAATTGTGCCCAGGTGCCACCACCACTTGAAAGGGTTTCAGGTGTATGGTACTACTATTTAATAGTGTTTGGAGAAGAATGTTAACCTTTTATTCATCATCTTTCTTTGTAGAGAAGAAAAACATGCAGAACCTAGTAATTTTTTTTCTCCCAAACCCACTCTCACCCCCCCCCCCCCCCCCAAACCAAAGCATGAAACCAAAAAAACTCCTCAAGTGCAGGAGTTCTGTGTTAGGTCAGGGTTCAGCTGAAATAATAATCTGCTGCTTCAAAAATAACATGCCTGACAACACACAGGAAGGAACAGTTGTGTTTCGACACCTAGAGCTGTGTTAGTAGGGACACATTTCAAGAGTAGGAAGAAGTGACACTGGAGCTTTTTAGTTTTTCACTGTGGGGAAAGGGAAGCAGATTTAAAATCACTGCCAGCAGTGGTTGGAAAAGGGATGTACTGAGAACATTGCTTGCTTGCTTTTATCTCTGGAAACAGCTTTTATTATGCTTTAGCCCTTTAATGAGGATTGCCACAGAAGCTTGAGGCACTTTCTACAGTTACCCTTAAAGTGGCTGAATTCCTGGTTTTCACTGACAGACTGTGCCCAAATACCTAGTTATCTGAGCTGGAAATGTGCACTCTAGCATAATACTCATTTTCATTCCTCGGGAAATGGCAGCATCTTTAATATTCTTCTGCAGTGTTACAAAAATAAGAAAGCATGAAATTTTGGGTGGAGGAGAAATTCTGAAAGACAGCTGAATGATGAACTTCAGATTTGGTTTTCTCAGAAAGGCATTGCCATCTGCTGTGCCACTGAAAGTCTGTGCTGTCATGACTCCTGCTCTGTGAGAGTAATCCTCCCCAGGAGGAGAACCTGGGAGGAGCCCCTGGTGTATCTCAGCTCGCTGCTTTTCTCTCTTGGGGACCTGAAGTGTGAATCACTACTGCTGCAGCACTTGGTAGCTTACAGCAACTCTGTGCATTGGTACCACAAGCCTTAAATGCTAAAGAGCTGAGCAGACAGAATCCACATGTACATGTCTGATGCAAATGTTTCAATATCTTAAATTATCAGAAGCCAGTAGTTACGTTTGTGAAATGAAATTGATTTTCTTTAGCTTTACTGTGAGTAGAAGTGAGGTGAATTTGGTGCAGTCTATTGGTGATTATGGACTGAAGGTGATAGGAATCACATTTTAGTTGTGATCTCAAGCATAAAGTTGATGCTGGTAAGAGGAAAGACTCCAGTACTGACCCCTTTGTAATGGGGAAGAGAGAAGATGCAGGGAGGTACTTTCTGTGCATCTTTATTAGCAGACTCCTTTGTCATTAGTTTATCCCGAAGTACAGGCATTATGTCTGTGCTTGCATGTGGTTTTATATTTTACTGTTTGTCTTGCATGTGGGGTGAGGAAAGTGGAAAATGGATTTACTGACAATGGAGTGTTAGGAAAGAATAGGATGTTTACCCACTTACATGAGTTGTAGCCAAGAGCACTGGAAACTTGTATGCAAAAAGCAGCTTGCTCATTCCACAGTTGCCTTTCTGTAAAGCTTCAGGGATCCTCATCATTTCTGTACAGTTTTAATTTAAAAATACATTTATGTAACTTAATTTTCAGGAATTTCTTCCAAACGTGGATGGGGCCTTCTCTGTGCAGGGGATTTCTAGACAAAGCTTTAAAGCTTTTTGTCTGGCTTATCCACAAGCTCACACGGTCTTTTTCTTTGGTAAGATTTCAATTGCCTGTTACCATAGGGGTGCCAAACGCTTACTAACTTTTCAATAGTGAGTGAATGCAATCCATTTATGTGTCATTATAGCTTGAATCTTTTTAAGCTGTGCTGGTAAAAAGCTTGTTAAGATTCCCCAAAATTTTGGAGGAGAGTTGTTGCGTTGTTGGTGTTTTGTTTTGTTAACTTAAAATGAACCAATTTTTTAAACTTAGACTAATTCCAGATGTTTGTCACTTCAGCTGTATTCCTTTAGCTTTGTTAGAAGAACACTACTAGCAAATAAGTTTATTCTGCTCTATGCCTCTGTATTTAAAATGGGGTTATATTTGATTGCAATGGGCAAAAGTGCAGATTTGAATGTATTTTTCCTGATTTTTGGAAAAAGTCTTTTTTTCATCTTTCATCTGTGTTACTGACTATGAAAAAAGGTCAATTTCTGAGGATAAGAGTTCGTTACTTTCTTTTAGATAATATTTAGTAGATTATTAGAATTGTATTCTATCTTTTGTAAGACCTTTTTAAATTTAAAAATCTACAAATTTTAAATTTTATTTTCAAAATAAGCATTATATTGAATTCTTTGGTCACTGAATAAACAAGAATAATGCTTCAATTGTACTAGTGTTCTACTATTCATAATAAAGGAAGCTCTCCAAGCATGGCAATGCAAACCAAGTTCATAAAAAGTTATCTACACGTAAGGCTTTATGCCAGATTGGGATAGGAATTCTGCAGGCAGAACTGGGACACTTACTGATGGTGGTATGAAATTACTTTAAAATCATGAATTCACAGGATGGTTTGGGTTGGAAGAGACCTTACAGGAATACCTTCCATGAGACCAGGCTGTTCAAAGCCATCCAACCTGGCCTTGAAGACTTCTGGGGATGGGGGGCATCCAGAGCATTTCTGTACAGCATTCCAGTGCTTCATCCTCACAGTAAAGAATTTCCTCCTAATACCTACTTTAAACCTCTCCTCTTAGTTTAAAACCATTCCCCATTGTTCTGTCACTATCTGCCCATGTTGAAAGTTGCTCTCTCTCATTTTTATAAGCCCCTTTAGGTACTGGAAGGGTCTGTAAGGTCTCCCTGAAGCCTTCTCTCCAGGCTGAACAGCCCCAGCTCTCTCTGTCTTCACAGCAAAGATGCTCCTGCTCTCTCATTATCTTTGTGGCTTTATAGAAAGCAGGTTTTAAACTTTCTTCTTTTCAAAAGTAGATTTCAATCTGTCCATTATAAGCCTAGTTATATAACCTCAATATATTTTTTAATTAGAGAAATATGTTCTGAAAGAGGTTAGATTAATTTCCCTAGATTTAGAAAGATGAGTAAAAATAAAACTGAAGTATGATGAGTATTCATGTAATAATTTTAGAAACTACAGCAAAATTATAACTAGTTTTTTGCCTTAAAGAATGTTACTCTACAGAGACAAGAACTGGAGAAAAGAAGTTCTTTCTGTGCAGCACATTGTGCCTGAGGTTATGGAAGGAACCAGAAGAGTAGTTTGGGTTCCCCAAATTGTCAACTCATCCTTCTTAGCTAATTTATACTGTGCTGCTCTTATCCTGTTGTGCTCTGGCTAGGCTGTTGGCAGAGGAAATATTTTTCCAACAATTTCATACACTTAACTGGACTCTGTGTAGAGGATAGTCTTCATGGATAGAGCACTTCGGCAAAAAGTTATTAATAAGCCTTTATTGTTATGGATTGGATCCCAGCCAGCTGCTTAGTGATTAAAGTTTAATTGCATGATGATTAGTTTTCATTAGTAAGCAATTAGCATTCAACAGCAGTCTTGTGTTGCTAAAGCTATGGGTAAGCATAAGTGGCTAGAGCCATGTTGAGGGAGAAGGTCTCTGGCTGGAGATGTGGGCACAGAGCTGTTTGGAATATGGGAATAAGGATTCTGAGGTTTAGTTGACCTCATCAGCTTGTTCCTACTGCAGCATTGGGAGTGGGGAATGGAGCAAATGTCCAGAAGAGCACAGCTGCACATTAGCCTGAGTGTAGGGAGCTAACAAAATAATCATCGTCCTGAAAAGGACCTTTGAAGGTCTGACTTGCTCTCACAGTAACACTGGTTTTCATAGACTTGCCCCTCTCCTTGCCACAACTAAAACTCCTTTTTCAGAATTCCCCTCTGAATTGGTGAAATTCCTTTTTTTACTTTGACAGCAGCCCTTGATTGTCTTGTGCCACTGTGGGGTAAATTAGGAGAAAGATGAGTGCAGGGCAAGGGCTGGGGGAAGTGAAACAAATGAGGGCAGAGGGAGGTAGGAGTGTAGCCAAAGGTCAAGGCTTCTTTGTGTTAGAGGTACAAATGAGTGAAGAGTGCCCCATGTAAACCATTTCTGCTTCACTGAGGAATCTGTTGTGAAGATGAAATATGGTGGTAATTTCATCTAGGCTAAATTAGGGTTGTTAGAAGCCATTCTTCTTGTCCACACCTCCCCTTCTGCCAGCAATAGTGCTCTGTGACTGAAGTGAGTTAGGTGGGTGATCTAGCCAGCAAATCCCTCCCTCACCCCATTCCCATTTTAATCAGGCTGGACTGGCTTTCTTGACTTTCACTGTCAGTACTGATACAGAGAAATGCTAGGCATAGGAGGGGGCTGCAGGCTGTGCAAGAACAAACTCAGGTCTTAAAATGATTTGGAAGTGGGGAGCCTGGTCAGGATCATCACTTCATGTGGAAAGTTCTTCCAAAATGATATTACTAATTATGCAAAGTAGTAAATTAAAAAAAAATTAAAAAAGAGCAGTTTCAAGATTGTCTAAGGTGGTTCTCAAATGTATGTATTTATTACTGATGTCGAGTACATCCATCTCATTGTCTAGACATAGGAAAAGGTGGAGGTTTTCTTTATTATGATGATGCTATGACTCAGAAGCACTAGGGACTGGATGCTCCCTCCCCTCCCCTGGCCTGCTTTGCCAGCTGGAGTAACCTAAACCAGACATTCCCTCCCAGTTAAAAGGTCTCCAGTAGCTACAGTTTCTTCTGAGAAGTTCTGACAGTGCTCAGTGTATGGTTTTAATGGTGTAGATCTACTTGTCTTCAGACTTGCCATAGGAGGAGGCAAAATACCAGTGTAGGACCTGGTCTAAATTCCAGCCCAGGGCACAAGACCCTGCTGAGTGGCAGAGCCTTCCCAGGGCTCTGGGTGTTGCAGCTGCACTGTTTGTCACCACCTGAGCTGCTGGTGGTAAAAATAGATTGCTGTCCTGAGGTCTGGCTGCACAACTGATTGCATCATAAGGGCAGTCAGGTCTTGTCTCAGCCTGCTGATTGTTGCCTGGGTCACAAGCTTTCCTTCTGTTTGAGAAAATATTAAAAGTCGATGTTAAAAACTGGTTGTGCAGTCTTCATTTACTAGTGATTTTTTCCCTTATTTCTGTTTTGCATATTTTCTTTTGATTTGTGCTTACAACTAGGAGACTTAATTCAGCTGCATTGCTTTTTCTCATGGCTACTCATTTCACAACATGGTTTTGTTTTTACTTTGCACTAGACTGCTGTTAATTGCAGCTTTTCTTGTGCTTCCAAATCCTTTATTCTTACTGAGAACTCACACTTGCTAAATTTCAGAAAGTTACTGATGATTAAAGACAACTGACCAGCTTCATAAAAGACTTGCTGCTAGGGGAGGGGAAGGAGGAGGAGGAGGGCATCCTGGCATGAATCTCTGAAATGGGGATTTTCACTGGAGGATACTGCTGCTCAATGTGAAGCTTAAAAGGAAAAAAAAAAAGGTGGGTGGGGATGAGAGGGGAAAAGTAAGTTCATGTGCTTGAGTTCAGGTATGAGAGCTGTGAACTTTTCTGACTTTGTGCCTGTGCAGTCAGAAATTGCCTGCACGGCCTTTGATAAATCATCTCTAATTATTCTGTAAAGTAGGCTTTAAGATCACTTATTTTGTGACCATTAAGTCAAACTGGTAGGGTGCTCTGGAAGTACAGTGTGTGTTTTAGTTGTCAGATGTTCTCAATTAAATTGCAAGATTAGGGAGCTGATCCAAGGCTTCATGGTTTAGTTGCATACATGTAATGGCAGATATGGAAGATAAATTTAAGTTTGTTCATGTATCATTTAGAGTCAGGTCCAAAAAGATAATAAATATGTTTTGTTATGTGTTCATTTGCTGTTAGCTTTCTCTTTTCTTGTACAAGGTTAAAATGCTGAAAATATTAATAGCAATGTACTTGTCCCATGTGTAAATTCATTGTTATAAATAATTGTTAAGATTTTTCTTGCAAAATAACTCTCCAAGTTAAATTTAATCACTAAAATTTCAGAGTTGGCATAGTTCATAACTGATGCTTTCCAGAAAACCAACATTATTTTTTTGTTTAATGTTAACTTTAGGAAATTGTTTAGAAAAATTCAATACTCACATTATAGGTACATAAAACTGTTTTACAGTGGTTTTTATGCAGTCTTAAGTCCTGTACTTAAATTTAATTCTTCTTTGAAGTGTTACAGTTTATCCTTGGGAGGTATAAGGGTTCTTCAGTGATGCCACATGGTACCACTTGAAGCAGAAACTTTCAGAGGCAGTTCCTGGGGAACAGGTGTTACAAAGAGCTACCAATAAATTCAGTTTCCTGGCCAAATAGCTATAAGGGTAATGCCAAAAGAAGAATTGTCCATTCTGAAGCTGTCTTAACAAAGAAGACATTAATGTTAACTTACTCTTCTGCTTTTGGGCTAGAGCCTTCAGAAGATGAAGGAATAAGTTAGAAGAGGTTGTGTTTATGTAAAATAAAAGAAAAACAAAACAAAAATGCATGTATCATTTGATTTCTACCTCAGGGGAAAAAAAGATTGAAATTTCTCTTTGATCTTGTCCAGTGATTTATTTCTAATAATCTATGGCTCATCCCAGTCTTTTTTTCCTAGCATAGATTGATCTAGATTTATAAAACTGAAGGTGTGGCTTGCAAATGAATAATATTATTGCCTTTACCATGATTCAGCAGTGTTCTGAGCGCAGATCTTCATTAGTCCTTTCCCTTCAAATCTCAGGAGAACCCCATCTAATCCTTAGATGGAGGAAGTTCTTCTTTCAGGAGAACCACATTATGTCTGTCCTTTAAAGAAACTACTGACACTACCTTAGCTGCTGTGTAATATCCAGCTGGAATGCCATCCAGGCTTGGACTGCTGCTATTTATATTTTCTGCCTCTTCTAAACTGCTGCTAGCTCATACCATGTTTTCCTGTGTCGTGCCTGTGACAAGCCTACAGACACTCCATATCTTTTTATAAATTCAGTTTAGAATTCATAAACAGTACCTATTAGTGCAATGGGCAGTTTAAGCACCACATATATTATTATGATTTGTAGGGGTTTTTTTCCTGATGATTGTTGAATAATGAATTAAACCCATTCTCTCTAAACCCATTCAAATTTTTGGCCAGCGAATATTACTTTGCATAAAGCACCTTCTGTCTATGTGAGGATGTTTCATCAGTATGTGCTAATTGTCTACTTGCCCTCAGCTGTGATTGATGATTTATTGCTGTGGTTTGAAAGATTGTAATTTTTTTTTTGTTTTTTTTAATACTGTTACGTTACTTTAGAGCTTATCATTAAAGAGAGATCTACTGACCTGCAGACATTTCTTTCTGCAAAGCATTGCACCTTTACCTCTTCCCTTGGATTTACCCTCTGCTTTTCCTCAGTGGTAGCAACAGCCACCAGTGACCTTGGGAATACTGGTGTGCCCTTCATTACTCCTTATTGGAGCTCTGCTGCCAACCACTGCTCCTGTGGCTTTCTGGGGAAGCTGTCTTCTTCTTTCTTTAATGATATTGACTAGTAGTTTTCTTTGCTACCTTTTTCTAGAGACAAGTTATTTATTTTCCAGTAAGATAAACATTGTACTTTTTTCACCTCTCTTTGCAGTGAAATGTATTTTGACTGTGCAGCAGTCATTCTTCAGACCTCAATTTAAGAATTGGTATTCTTAGTACTAAGTGCAATTTCGATGGAATGCTGTCACAAACATTTGTTGTTCTAAACGGTCATTTTCACATTCCTACTTCTGTCACATTCATCTGCCCACCTCCTATTTTCTTATGCCTCAAGCATAAGGCACTCATCATTATTTTATCTGCCTTTATCCTGCTGCTTTTTCTTCTTTCAGTTTCAAGAACTTAAGATTTACTTCCAATCAGTACACCCTGGCTAATTTTATAATTTCCCAAATTAAGTGCTTCACTTTCAAATCCCTGCTCGTTTACCTTTGTTTTTCTTCATGCATTTCTTCAAAGCCCTTCTTGTCTGGGATTTATGCTGAATAATTGGATATGCTTAGCCTGCTGCTGAGATGGACTCTGCCCAACGCTGCTGGCTCAGTCTCACCGTTCCTGTTTCATCCCTTTGCATCCACCAGGGCTTTGTTCTCTGTTACCGAAGTGTCTTGCACAGTGGGGCTCTGTTTATGATGAAGGCTTGCACAGATTATTACACGTAATGACAAATGGTGTATTTCTGTCCAGTGTTACAAGTCTTTGAGTCATTGATGGGATGGGTTTGTGCTGCACCCTTTTTCCTGTCAGGTTGCACAGATACGTAATATCTTGTCAAAATATTTTGCATTTACAGTTTGCTTTTATCAAAAGTATTTCTTTAATTTTAAGCCTTTATAGAGATTTTGTTTCTGTTGTGTCCACTGCTCCTAATAACATAGTGATTGTGTCTTTAATGAACCAATTTTTTTTTTTTGTTTTGTTTTGAGCCTTTTAGTAAATATTCAGCATCATCTCTTTTTTCTTTCATTAGAAAAAAGCTGGCTCTGTTAAGCAGTTTGCCTCTTGAAAACCTTGAGTTTATTGCATTTTCTTGTTTATGTCACGTTTTTTCCTTTTTTATATCACTCCAGACAATGATACTCAAACCTACTGCTTTTCTGGATAATTTTGGATAATTAATTTATCCAAAATCTCTTTGATTATGATGGAGATCTTGCTTTCTTTTAAGGTAACTGCATGCTGTTGTTTCATGCTCTACATGGTAGATCTTGCATTAAATAGAAATTCACAATATATGTGGATATTTCCTTTAATCAGTATCCAAGATGGCTGGGAAATAAATCTAGTACTGGTAGAAAATTCAGCTGGAGCAAATGCTCTCTTGCTGACTCTGCTGTTCCCACTACTCTGTGGGTCCTTATCATATAATCGCTGCTTGAAAATTTGAATTTCTTTTTCCTCTTTTAAGTCTGCTTTTCTATCTTTCAAACCTTTTTGTAACTAAATTGCACTATTGTTGCATGTTTAATTCCCCAAATGAAAAGTCAAGATAACATAAACTGTATTATTTTTTCTGCTAGACTTGCATACTTTGGCAAATTCAAATCCCTATACTTACACATGGTTTTCTGAAATGTTTCATTCAGGGTTGTTCTTTGAATCAAAGGAAAGAAGATTTACAAATTTCTTAGCTTGTTGGACTTGCTGGTCTATATGTTATTTTAATATTCCTTTTAAAATATGAAATGGCTACATAGGTATGTACTTAACATGTTTAACTGAAATTAAACATGCTTTTGCAGCACCATTTAAATTACTGGTTTTGTTAATTTTGCTGAATCTGTTTTAGTTAGCCACTGGTTGACTCTTGAAGGACCTGACCTCTATTGTGGTTCAGTTACACTGGGTCTTTTTCATTTGGGTTTTTTCTCCTTCCATTGTGTGGAGGAGGCGGGAAGGGTTCATCCCCCTTCAAGTCTTACTTGGCTCTTCAGCAGTCTCATGTATTCATGCACAGTTAAGCCTTTGATCACTCCACCAAGTGAATGAAACAGGCTTGTAAGGAGTAGTGAACATGAATTTATCACTTAGGTTTGAATTTCAGTCTTTTATATAGTGTACAGTTTAGCTCAACCTTCCTGTTAGGGAGGTAAAACTAAAGAGTCTTAAATAGTTGTAAGCAAACAGTATTTATTTCGTGCCTGCATTCTTTTTGATAATCATGGCGAGAGGGGGAGTTTGTTGTTCGTTGTGGAATTTCACGGTCACATCTCTTGCTCTTCACAAGAGCTGCCTTTCCAGACAGGTGCAAAAGTACCTTTTGTTGTGGTGTCCTGTCTCCAGCAATGGCCATGTATTTACCACTTCACTGCACGTGTTCAGAGATTTGTAGTAGACTTGCCATGTGCACAATGATAGTTGCATATTTTTTCCCTCCTTTCAGCAACCACAGCTTTAGAGTTGTCGCTTTGATATCCCTGTGTTTACCACGCAGAGGCATACCTATCCTTGATGAACTGGTCTCGTCTGATTTTTAACTTGCTTATCTTTTTGCTAGTGCACCATTCTTTAGTAATGACTTTTAGTTACTTGAGTGGAAAAAAAACAGGTTTATGTTACATTTGAACCTGCTCTTCCTTCTTGGAAATGGCTAAGAGTCATTCCCTTATGTGCATCATATTGGATTTTGTAGGTTTCAATCCCCCTTCAGTTCTCTCTTTTCCAAAATACTTAGACTTCTCTTATATACCAGTTCTTTACATTCCTGGTTATCTCTGTGGTCTGTCCATTTTTGTTTCTGATCAGTTGTACTCCTTTCTCAAGAGGGTCATCAGACAATATTACCACACACAATATTACAATGTCAGGCTACTACAAGAGTAACAGACAGACATCATGAACATTTGAATTTCATTATGGATTTCTTTCCTAAATAACTGCTTACATTTTGGCTGTCCTTTTTTGTGCTTGCGGGGACTGCATGATGTTTCTGTCTAGGATGACTACTTATACCTTCCTATGAGTAGTAAAAGCTAATTTAGAATCTGTCATCATGTATATGCATAGGTGAAAATATTTTTACCACATACATCATTTTGCACTTAACAGTAGTAATTGTCATCTCCATTTTACCATACGGTTATCCATGGCTGTGAGATGGTTTTGCAGCTTTTTACTATCAGTTTGAGGTCTGCCTACCCTGGATAATTTTACAAACTTCACAATTTTTCACATCTTATTGTTCACCCCCCTTCTTGAGAGTCTCTATAAGGGCAGTTGAATAGCTTAAGTGTCTGCATAGAACCTTAAAATTATTGCTGGCAAGCCATTATTTGTTAAAACTAAATGTTTATCTCTGTTCTTGTTGCATTCCATTTTTCCTTCTAGTTGAGGGTAATGAAATGCTCTGCACTTACTTTCAAGTGCTTCTGTTCTAGCATAATCAGTTTCACATGTATTGAATAGGATTTTCCATGTTTAAGACATTTTCCAGCTCTTGGATTTCTTGTGGTTTTTTTCTATGCCATCCATTTTGAGCTGCAGTTTCTCTTTGTGCTTCAGCAGCCTGTGCAGCACTGCAGTTCTAACTTTGTATTGTTTCCTAATGCAGTGTTATTAGTATAGCATCTTCCAGATCATTGATTTGTCTGTTTGCTGAAATCTTGGAATCTAAATTTGTCCGTAGTTTCTTGACTTGAAGACAATTGTCCAGTTTTAGTTCTGAAATATTATCCTTTATTATTTGGTTTGCTTTCTACAAAAAGATATCATCATTGGCAAGAGATGCCTTTTTGTGATTCAGGATTAAAGATTTTTATCTTTTTAATTGTGGGGTTCATTTTACTGATATTCTGTGTCTGGTTGTTTTTGATAAGTTAAAATTCTTTGTCAGGAAATGTAAACTAATAGTTCTGTGTCCTTTAGTATTGGTTGTTATCTCTAGCCACAGTCGCATAAACAATTTTTTTTCATTAACCAGTATCTGCACATCAGAGTGGAAGTCTTTTCCTCTCCTGTTTCCTAAAGATGTCTTCCCACCTCGCTTTTTTCATCTTGGTCCCTTTTTGCAGAAGCCTTCCAAAATCACATATTTCTTTCTCCTGTAGTAAGCACTATATATATGTATACACACACACGCAGACACACACTTATTTATTTTTATTTTTTCTTGTAGCTTTCTGGAGTAAGTTGTCTCTTTGCATCCCGCTTTCCAGGAAGGAGAATGCGGCTGCCTGCCTGCTGTTTGTGTTGCCCTTTCTCCTGGATGTTAAATCCGAGCCTCTGCCGAGCCTGCCAACTGTTTAATCAGAAATAGTCAGAAGGCCCTCCTTCCTAATATTGCAGCTGACTCTGAAGTCCTCATTATCTTACATCTGCATTTGTGCAGTGCAATTATACAGAAGCAATTATTTTCCTAAAAGCTTATAATTTAAACAGGAGAAGGAGAGAGTGTGAAAAATGCATATAAAATGTAAAGCAAAGACTTGTACCTGTATAATTAATGCCACGTATATTTCACTTTTTGCTTTCTTTGCTTTGTTAGTAACCTTCAGTTGTTGCTTTCCATTTTACTCCTTTTATGCATTCTTGACACTGGTATGGGAGAAGGGGCAAAACAAGGAGATGCCTAGAAAGCAAAGCAAAGGAAAAAGAGAGAAAACAAACCAAAGGAAAAACTGATCTTTGGAAGTGGGGAAGCCAAGAGGTCTGAGTATAGGGTATATAACCACTCATCAAGAAAAGATGGTTTGTATTACAGACAGTAGAAAACATGATCCTGCTGTGAATGTCCTGGTGTAAACTGGTTTGGTAATTGTTCAGCAAGGAAGATTGCTGAGGAGTGTCTGAAAACACCTTACATTAGTGTTACAAGCAATTAATTTCTGCTTCTAAGCAACTGTTCCTGCTCCTGCCCAGAATATTTTGGAAGGGCTAGTCAGCAGCTTCCATCCTCCCACCAGCAAAACCACGTAGGATTCCAGTACTAAGAAGTGCTTTGTCTAGGGACAAAGATACTATCTCTGTCAGTGCAGAGCCAAAGTGAGCAAAGTGAGCAGCTTGGGGCACTGGTTTTCACAAGGCTTTGTGCTTGTTCAGGAGGAGGAAGGTAGGTAGCTCAGGACATGTTTATGATACAGCACTTACATGGAGTTGGGTACAAATCTGAAGGAAGCAAAAGAAGGTACTCGAAAGCATACTCTTATTATATACAGCAGTGTGGTCTCAGAAGAGTAGAAGAATACAGATTGCAAGGGGGAAAAAAGCCAAGCATAAAGCAAGAGAAATATTGTTGGTAGGTGCTGTAGTATTTTAAATGAATCAGAGCCGTTCTGCTGCCGCTGGTAGCTGTCCCCCAGCTGTTCACACTTCCAGGTTGGCTGTTACTTCATTTTGGTAGACACAGAATGATGAGCCATAGCGAAGAAGAAATGGGCTGCTAATAGCAGGGAGAGGTAGAGACAATGTATCTGGCTTTAATACTATTGATAATTTAGCTCATGGGATGGAGTGTCTCCTCTAAATGGCACTTTTCAGTCTCTCCAGCCTATTCTAAGTGAGATATATGTGCCTTGTGGTCAGAGATGAATTGTGGAGATAGGACCTATGAATCAGTCTTTGCTGTGTGGTCTCTTTTTTCCCTCTTTTTTTTTTTTCTTTTTTTTTTTTACATTTAAGCCAAGAGTTGATTAGATGCCTGGCAATGATTACTATCCGTTGGCACCTCCCACTGGGAGCACACTCCAAGTACCAGCCTTGAGCTCTTTCAAGCAGGGGAGGTTAAGCAGGCTGCTTACTGAGCAAAAGGAATTTCTCTTCCCAGGAGAGCTGGAGTGCTGTTTCCCTGGCTAAGAATGCTGTAATTCCTTTACAAGTGACAAGCAGGCTGCTACCATCTGCTGGCGAATGGCTGCAGGATGGTGGAGTTTGGGTGCAAATTTGCTGGTGGACCAAGAGAACAATTAGTCGTCATTATGCTGAATTTACACATTTCCTTGTAAGAACTTCTGTGATTTTATTTTGGTGTTAGAATATTTCCTAGTTGTAGTGTACCTATTTTTTCTTTTCAAGCATAAATACACGAGACATGTAGCTAACCAAAACTACAGAAAGTACCAGCAGGAACGAGGCATCTTTTTATCTTTTAAGGCACAGCAGCAATGTCTTGAAAAAGAAGACTGAGACCATCCAGAAATTTTTAAGCACTTTTTTTTTGTCTTCATGGGAACACCTGGGTGTGTTTGGAAACCATGTGGCGCTACATGATGATAGTCTCTTTCAAAGATAAGGTGATAGACTCTGAAGTTGTTTTAGAACCACACAGCTTTGTAGGGCGTCTGCTTTGTTCAGTCACTCAGGTGTGCCAAGAAGGAAGAACTCGAAAAAAAGAGTAGTTATTTTGTATGTGGCTCCCTCAGCTTCCCCGGAAAGAAGCAGATGGTTGGGGGTCCCTGGAGGTAGAAGAAATGGGGCCATTAGACTATCAGTGGCTTGTGAAAAGCAGAAGCATCTGCCAGAATGGAGACTTGTTCAGCAGCAGGGGAGCCAGCAGCAGCCGATGAGCTCTGCCTTGAGCCGTCAGTGGCATAGTCATCCACCTGGGAATTGCTGTTGTGGGTGTAGCACAGGTAACCTTGGTAAAATCTCTGTTTGTCTCCCTGACTTCAAAAAAGGGGCAGTGAAGGCTCAATGCACATGCACTGGCATCTTAACTACCCACTTTTGGTGTCTAATCAGTCCTAAAATCACAAACAGTTTTAAAGCATTCCTTACCCGTTCTCAGCTGAAAATTTGTCAAAATGCTTGTCATGTTCAGAATGTGATTTTCAGAATAGCGACATGAACCATGCTAGATGCACCAAGGAGTAAGTTCAAAAAACAAATAACCTTTTGGAAAAGTATCAAAAATTTTGCTAAGGGTCTTGTTTTCTGTTGTGTCACACACCATACTCTTTTAAGTCATGTCTTTTTAGTGTTAAGAAATATTTTATATAGCTGCACTTCAATCTCTGCTGCTGTGGTTCTTATGCTCTTATTGACTGCTCTGCACAGAACACAGTGTTCCAGGGGAGAATGACCTTCTGTTGCAACAGTGTGATGGTATGTAAAAGATGAGATAAAGTGGGGAGGGCAGAATGCCTCTGAGGAACAAGACTAGAAATTCATATCTACATTCAAAAAGAATAGTCAATTTGGGTTCTCTACTGTTAGAATAATTAATCCCAGTCAGCCACATCTAAAAGCGAGAATAAAGTACCCAGGTACAGAGCTCTGTTTCAGAACTCCTCAAGCTGCACTTTGTGAGTACTTGGCATAGGTGAATCTGGGACTGTTGCCAGTACATAATATCTTTCTAGAGCTGACTTCAGAGCCAGGAAAAGACATTTTCTGTGGATGCAGTTTGGTTTTACTCCCGTGGGAGAGTGAATTAGGTTGCAGTTTGGCTAGTGGTCCGTATATTTTGGTGTGCATTTCAATATTGGTTTAGCCTCTTTTTTTAATCTTTGGAAACTTTCATTGATGTTCTGACAGGCAATAATAAGCTGCTTGTGTGTCTCTTTCTAGGCTTCAGGGATACTTCACTTGCATCATAAATACTGCAGTAGTTTGTCGTGCTTAGAATATGGATGCGATTTAGTGGGAAGCACTGAAGATCAGGCTCAGGATGCTTTGGCATACCCATAAAGAGGTGTTACTCAAAACTGCAGTTGTAGATGTCACGAGAACTGACATCTCACAAGCTTTTCTGTTAGTTGCATCTGCTTTGATTTGAAGAGGGCCTCCTGGTTTATGGCTGGGGCTAGTTTTGCTTTCATCTTCATTCAGGCATTTAAATACAAACCATAGTCATCTCTGCAAAGCACAGAATAGTAGGAAGAACAATAGCTGTCAGATATTCTCAGAGGGTTCGGCAATACTGTAATCAAGCCCCTGTTTACCATGCTGAGTGAGGAACTTTGCTGTGGCTGTTAGCTTTGGCCACGTCTGTTCTGCGGATCTCCTCTGCAGCGTGTGTGCTGATCAGGGATTGAAGACTTGTGGGCCAGGGGCTGTGGCCGTGGTGGCAGATGAGTGTCCCCGTATGGTGGGAATGCCGTGCTCGTGTCCAGTGCCAGGTGTGCTGCTGGCTTGGGCACAGCTGTTTGTGAGTGGTGCAGGTGCAGCTCCCTGGTAGTGGCAGTAGAGCAGCCTAGTTCAACACCGGCTTTGCCAGCAGCAGCAGTGATTTTAGATCATGTCATCATCCCTGTGTGCAGGCAGGGACCAAAAGCAACTTCTCACAGCGTGAATTCAAGGTGAATTGTACAAATTATACAGGGCCTTATTATGGTGTTCATTGTATTCAGCAGAATAAATAAAATTCCTGTTTTTTTAAAATGTGACTCAAAAATTATGGTAGTTCCTCTCTTTGTTTTCTGCCAGTAGTTAATTCACTTTTTAATTTTTAAGTAGTAGCAGTCTCCTAGCTTTTGGTGAATTCTACCATGTATGGCTACATTTTTTTTAAGGGAAAAATATCAACTTGTCAGAAATCAGCTTTCTTCAGAATCAGATTAGTTAACAAAAATCACTTAGTGTATATGTGCAAGAAATAAAATGGCTGTCTGAATGAGATGTGAATTATTTCCTTAGGTCATTTCTTAAGTCATTCAGGATGACCTAAAGGGGTGAGAGACTTTCTTTCTGCTTTCACAATTGTCTGATATTATGGTCGAATACATCATTGACTACTTGAGTTAATAGGATTTAACTATTGAAAATTGAACGTGGTCATCAGATGAGTCTGAGCTACTTTGACAATCATTGTATGAGCATCCCTGTTGCACTGCAAGTGCGTTTTTTTTTGGACATGGGCCATTTCTGTGATGATGAGGTATTTTCCCATGATGGCATCTTCTTTTTGATCACCTATGAGAAAACTTTGAATTTGGCCATGATCACCTTCAACTGCTTGTGATAATGACAATGATGTAACCAAATTACTTTTATGATGGTGTCTTCTAAATCATTATTTGTTATGCTAATTCTTCTTTTAAAGCTGCTATAGGTTCAAAACCACTCTTTTTCCTGCTATTTTAATAGTGATGTCATTGTCAGGTACTGAAACAGGCCAGTAAAACAGATTTGAGAACTATTCCGAATTGTTTCTGAATGGCTGAACATTGTATCTCTTGTCTGCTTAGCACAACTGAAAAGTTCATAATTTGAAAGAACTGTTGTTGTTACTTGTTTGAAAGGCCTTTATTTGTATGGTGTAGAAAGATAGAGTTTAACATGATTTATGAAAAACATTGTGCTGGCATGTGGTTGATAAAATTCCCAGGAAAATACAGGTATTCAGAAAAATGGCTGCAACCTTCATTGTTGTTTTTTGGTTTCCCTTTCAGAAATGTTCCCATTGCCAGGAACCAGGAGCCACCTTAGGCTGCTACAACAAAGGCTGCTCCTTCCGATACCATTACCCATGTGCCATCGATGCAGGTAGGAACACATGACAACTGCATTCCATAATTACTCAAATCATGCTACACTAAATAATTCTGAGGTGCTTTACAAATTACTCCCTCTCAGTTTTTCTCCTGCTGTGAAGATAAAGTAATAAAAATGGAGAGAAACAGCGTGCAATAAACAGCATACGGTAACACGTTGGGACAAGATGAAGCTTGTAATGAAAAGGAATCTGCCTGAAAGAGCAGAAAAAGCCTGGCTTGGGGGAGTGCAGCTACAGTGACTGAAATTTAGCTGCAGTGTGAGAACTGATCACTCATTTTTTACCAAAAATAGAAACCCTTTGTTAAAAGGATGTAAGTAAGCAGCAAGGGGGTTTCATCTTTCAGGGTTATACTCCTATGCATGCTCCTAGTAAAGATTTCAAGTGTTTGTGTTTGTAGAATCATCAGTACCATTTGCAGCACAACCATCCTTCTCCCTCCTAAGAAGCACTTCAGCCAGTCTCCTGAGTAGGTCCAATTTTCATCCTTATACAAGCTAATTGTTTGGATGATACTATTTCCAGCTATGAGCCTGGACTTGTGAGTTTGGTGGGTTTTGTGCAGTAATGACAGTTTTTCATGGAGATAAACCTTGTTCTTGGGTAAAAAAAAATCAGTCTCAGAGTAAATAATACCCCAGTTTTCCAGTCCCCTGTAACTCCTGTCATACAAAACTTAGTCTGATAACAAGCAGGAAAGGATTCAAGATTACAACTCTAGACTGGAAGATAATTGCAAACTTCCTGTTTGTTATTCCAATTCCACAGCAACCCACTTGTTCACCACCCATTTTATACTGTTTTCCAAATGGTAGAGTATTTGAAGTAAGAATGCTCATTTCTGTATGACTGCATTGCACCTCTCACTGTGAAGTCCCACCCTATTGGAGATGTGCATTTCATTCTAATAGGAATGTTTTTTTAAAATCAATATTGCAGTGGAATATTCTAGTACCACAGTACTACTAGCAGAGAGAATTCTTGACTTCACATAAAAGAAAGATTATTCAAGTTGCAAAAATCACCTACTAAAAAAAATACCAGAAATAAGGGTGTCCATTTAAGTATACTTTTGGTCTTTTGGTCTTTTATGAATCTATCTTATAGTAATCACCTAATTAAAGGTTGATATGTCTTTTCATAAGGCCCTTCCTCAGCCTGTAGGATGGAGGGATACTCATTCATGAACATATGTTGTCCTTGATGGATCTGTGTCTTACTGCAGATGATTCCTTCTCAGTTCTGAAGGTAGAACTGGGAGATTTCCTATAATGTTCATCTCTGTCATGCCTGAGAGTTTCATGAACATTAATAACCTTGCTTTTGTACAGTGTGTTTGAGACACACAATCACCAATCAGATTCACATTCATATTGTGTTTAGTATGTATTTGTTTCTGGTTTGTGACTTGCCCTTTTCAGTACCATGAAAAAACAAAAATTATAGTGAATGTTCCCAATAATTTGAGGGCGTAATTTAAATTCATGTTTTATTAGATACAGTATGTAGCATTTTCTGGGTTCTAAATTCAGATATTAAAATTCAGGTACTCTCCTTTTCCTTCAGCTATATTAACCCTACTCCACTTCAGCAAATGTAGGATTCTCCAAAATGAGAAATGTACTGAACAATCATGACTGATTCCCAAGAGCAGTTCTGTGTCATGCATGGAAGAGGCAGCATCATGTACAAACCCCAGTATATAATCATGCTATTTAGTCCAATATAAATGTAACATATCTGCTATATAATGTGTAGACATGGGTTAGATTAAATTTGGCTTTTTTTCACTTTTGTCTTGACTTTGCAACCTGTGAGATTTTTTTAGAGTAGCTTTCTGTGTTCAAGTTCCAAGGCTATGCTTACTTCTTTTAATTTTGCTATGAGACATCATGTTGTCATGTGGCCATCTGTTGGAGTGCACAATTCCAAGCTAATTTCCCTCCTTTGAGTAATACAGCAGTAATAAATTGCAAGAGCTGCATGGAGATGGGGTACTCGGACTGTGAGGTTTCACAAACATATTTAAAAAATAGTGGAGCAGTTGGTAAAACTGGTGAGTCTCTGGTTTCACTTCAGGAAGAGTACTGTTTAGTGAGAACAAAATACTTCATTGGTGCTTTTAAAATACATTTTCCTATCTGTTTCTTCCTTTTCATCTGTATGTCTGATGTGTTCTCTTTGGCTTCTCATACCAGCCACAGGTCTTTTATCTAGTTGCTCTCAGGCCCCTCTTTACAAATTTCTTACTCCAGTCTCTTTGTAAGACCCAATTCCTCCTAATTCTTTCTGACTCTTCCTTTTTCCAATTTTCTAGCTGTCACTCTGGCTTCCTCCTCTCTGCTCTTACTTCACTTCCTCCTCTCTTTTGTTTTTTCTAGTTCTTTTTCCTCTCTGGGCTTTGTTACTGCCATTTGGTTCTCCTAACTCAGCTCCTTGTCACACCTCACCCTGCTGGTCCTGGTTTGTTCTTTTATATTGTCCTTTATATTCTCTGTTTCACCTTTCTGTGCCTTTTTCCAATCAGTTCTTTGTCTTAGCCTCCTGCTGGCACTCATCCTTAATTCCCTGCTCCTGACTTCAGTAGCACTGGTCTCCCTCCTGCTAGCCTCCATTCTTTCTATATCTTGGCTGCCTTTCTCAGTACTGTTCTCACTTCTGCCTGCCAGACTAGTGCTTCCCATTTTGCAGTTTTGAAATGGTCACTTTCTTCTTTTGGGTTGCTTGAGTGTTAGAAATGTCCCCTGATAGCTTCACTGCTTTTGGGACTGGTGCCTGAATCTGAGGGCAGAGGTTCATTTACAGGAAGGACCTGATCACCCCCAAGCAGAAGTATATTTGGTGGAATTTTTAAAAGCTACTAGCTACTTTTTAAAATCTGAAAGGCCGTGCTACTAAAATCTAATAGGCCTCTTGTGAGGATGTGCGCATGAAAATCCCCATATTGCTTTTCAAGGAGTTCTGTTTGCTGGTTTTGTGGTAGCTGGCAAGGGCATACCTTAGCTAAGTCCAGGTCCTACTGAAAATCAGGATATTGTAGAGCTTTTCAGAGAAAAAATCCTGGGATGTTTATCATGGGCGGAATAACTTTTTTCCAAGAAAGAGTTTTAAGGAAATTGTTGGGCTGCTTCAGCTGAAGTTTTCAACCAAAACAAATAAAAAAGTCCCAATTCGAAGTAGATTCTCAGCATTTAAAATTTCAGCCTGATGATGTGACAGTAAAAGACCTTGTTTGCAGTTGGTTTTATCTGTGGGTGTAATCAAGCTGTCTTAATCTGTAGACACTCTTCAATAAATCTGTGTAAAAGAAATAACCAAGCTATATGGCAAAAGGTCTGGTTTTCATTTATGACCAAGCAGAAAATGTAGGCTTCCTTGAGAAACAAATCATTATTTCTCTTTGCTCAGCCTGTAAACCCTTTTTATTGGTTTTGCAGTTCTACTGTCTTTCTGTAGTGAAACTGTACAGGTGCTTCTCAGCTTCCTTGAGCTCAGTGGTAGTTCCATTTTGAAATCAACCATCCTGCTTTGAAGGATGGTGCCACCTTGCTTTATTTAGGATCTGTCACAGATCTGTTCTGAATCCTCAGAAGTTTGTGTTAACATTTACAAGGGCTTTCAGGCTTTTGGAATATGTATGACTGGTTTTGTATCTCAAAGAAATAAAGCCAAACAGAAAACACTTGCTGGAGTGTTTTTTAGGGTATGTTTAGTCATACACACTTGGTTTGTCTGAATTCCTGGAAGTGACCGTGCCTTGGTTGAGATGAAGTAGCCGTGTTGTATTTCGAAGCAGTTCAGTGTGAGCTGAAGCATTTCTGCCTTTGCATCCGTGTGGGTTAGGAGCTGGTCCCAGTCAGTTACTGTGCCTCAGGAAAGGCAGAACGTTTTTGGGAAAGGGCTGGAGGCTGCAGTGTGTCAAATGGCTTCAGTTCCTTGCAGCACTGAAGGCAGCCCTGGGGTGGGACCTGGGCTCTGGCTTCTGCACCAGTGGTTGGTGTCCAGCCCCACCCTGGTGAGGGGCCAGGCTCTGCCCTACTGTTGCTAATGGAGTGCTGTGTGAGGCACGCGGCTTTGTAAGTTGCCAATTTGTACGTATGGATGCTTTTATATAGCATAATTCAGGCTGTCTTTTAATTTCCTTTCATAGAAAAGTCTTTGGCAATATAGGGTGTAAGAGAGCTGAACATTTCTTAGCCATTTACATAAAAATCAAGATCAGTAGTGCCACTTAAGTAATTTTTGTATGGAAATGACTGTGGTTAACATTGTCTGTGTTTGGCTTTCATCTGTCCAAATTTATGAAGAGCCTCTGATGTCTCAAGATAACTTAGTCCTAGGGATGTCTCCATGGAAACAAGATCTTTGTTTTCTGAAATTTTATATCCTCTCCCTCTGCTTATTCCTCCCCACCTGGAATCAGATCCTGATGGTTGCAGCACACTTGTCCCTACAACATATATCCAGGCAGTTCTACTTACAGAAGATTTTTAACTGTAAATTAGGAAAATATTAACAGGCAAATAAAATGAATTTTCAGAGAACAGAAATCCTGTGTCTTCGCAAGTATCATTAAAGATGAGTAATGGGCAGAACACAGAGGGTGAGACAGAAGTATGAAGCTTACAGAAGAACAATTGCTTCTATTAAAAGTGTTTTAGGTTTTCCCTGACTACTTTATGGAGAAAAATCTGTGGAAACAAGGACAAGTCTCAGTTCTTTTTGCTTTCTGCCACAATGAGCTGATCATAGCTCTGTGTCTGCTGACTTCATGACAAATTGTAATCTGTTATATAAAATACTTGGAACTGCTAACCAAAATCCAGGCCAGCTTTGTAATGATGAACAATTTCTGCCTTATTGGTATTCAGCTGATTTTCTGCAGTGTGCTGATGACATTTTTCATAGTTGTCCTTTAACAGAAACAAAAAACATTGCTATTAATTGAATCTGCTATTAGTGTTTGCAACAAAAATACTGATCTTAGTAAGAAATGGAGCTCCACACACAGATCAGGCATTAGGTACAAAGTTTCTGGCACTTCTTCCTGATCCTTGTACAATCTTCCTTTCTGATGTACTAGCTAAAGAACTGCATTCATTACCCATGTTGGATTTCCAACAAAGAAGAAAACTCCATTCTGTTCTAACATACTGTGTATGTTTTTGATGATTGCTCTGTATATTTTTGATGATTGCTGTATTATGCAGTGATAATTCATGCTGTAGTCTAAATGTATGATTCCTGCCCTTATAATGAGAAGACATTTTATTTATTTCCTGTGATTTGCTAATGCTGCATTTGAAATTATCTGTGGCAGGATTAAGGGTTTTACTCCCCTTTGCTAAAATCTCTCAAGTAACTTAGCCTCTTGCATGCTGTTTCCCTTTGATTCAGGCCAGAGGCATTCATGTTGAAACATTAGGCACTCCCTAGCAGAAGGATACTCTGCCAAAGCTTGGGTATCTAGAAAGCTTTTCCCTCAAGCTTTAGTTCCAGTCTCCTGCTGTCTGCTAAACTCTTCCAGCAGATCGAAACAGCAGGTAGCACTGGTTATGCTACATACTTAAGAGCGTTTTAAATTAGCCCATTTTAGTTACTATTGCACTTCTCTACTTGTGAGCTCTTGGGTGTGTTGGGGTAGGCAGGAGGTCAGAAGCCCCCTGCTCAATTCTCCAGGGCAGCATTGCTCAGTTGTGCTGAGGTGGGGATGGGTGCTTGGTCCTGCCCACGAGGTGACAGCCTCGGGTCAGCCTCCGAGGCAAGAGGCCATTGGAACCGAGCAGTGTCAGGCGTTCGGGCAGGCTGAGTGGTGACCCTGCAATTCAGGGTGCCCAGGGGAGGCAGCTGAGTGCTCTGAGGGGAGTGCTGCTGTTCCTGTGGCTGAAGTTCTGAGAGCTGCCAACTTGCATCACTACGGCATCACTTAAAGGCGTAGTCTGGGAGGGGGGATGTGAGGAGAAGCAATACATGCTCTGGCAGTGCTGCTAAATAAGTGCTCTGCAAATGGCAGTGTTGCTTAATTTGTTCCTAAATAAGCAGTTCCATATAGCTGCCTCACTTTACATAATATGTTTAAATAATTACCTGAACCATTTTTTAGATCATAAAATCTTCACATATAAGATTCATGAAAGCAGATCTCAAAGCAGCATGAGTGACCAGACTACCAGACGTAGTGTCACAGTGTAAACTTACCACCAGGACTTGTGATTGCAAGTAAACTGTAAACACCATACCTAGAGACACACGCCCCTGCTCTCCCTGATGCTGGCAAGGCCTTGGGGTAAGGATGAAAGGCAGCATTTGTACTGTGGAATGCAGGAATTGTCTGTTCAGATTGGATGAATGTGTCCATCTTCTGTGTGCCAAAGCGAAGAAGGCTGGAATAGCTGAAGGGGGTTGGGATACAGGATTTGTAGGCTTGCTGTTGTCATTCTTACTACATACAGATCATTGGGAAAGCTGAGGTTGCTTGGTAATCCAAGCAGCATTGTCACTTGGGGTGTTCAGTTTACTTTGTTTGCTAAAACTTTGGGGGTGAAAGGAATGAACCTGCTAATAATACACAGATCAGGCAATACTGACAAAGTATTCCTATAAGAGATCTTTGAATGAAAAATGTGTACCTGTGAGGCAAGATTAAAACATGTGATGTATTATTCAAGTTGGTTTTCATTAAAAAAATAATGCATTGCTGTCTTCTACTCCTTTAGATTGTTTACTAAACGAAGAGAATTTCTCAGTGAGGTGCCCCAAGCACAAGGTAAGAATCCTCTCCTGGATTATACCTGGGTCTCTTGTGAAACCCTCTTCTGGTTTCTAAATTTGGATTAGTAATTTTATTACCTGGGTAATGTCTGTAGTCAGAGATGCTTTTAGTTCAATTATTCCGTGATATATGCTTGTGGTGTATTCTGGGGGCAACCATCAACTCAAAAAGACTACAGGTTTGAGAAGATAAAATTTTTATTCCATCTGCTCAGTGTTTCTTTAGGTCCTTGATGACTGTTCAGAAAGCTCAGCTTAATTTCCTGAATTCTGTGATAGAGTCAGTATGTTGCTTGCTATTCCTGTTCGCATATTTCATTGGACTGTTGGGTTTTCTCCTTGGATTTACTGAAGATGCAAGAAAGAAGAAAAATGACTTTATGAAAAAGTTCTCCTGGTTTTTGGAGACATCTTGTTCTCAGTTTACCAGTAGTAACTGGACTGAGTCCAGCCACTCAGCCTTCAGTGGGTCTGTGGGGTTCTTCTGTACATGTTTGGTTCATCAGAAGACCCCTTTGCTCCTTCTGCCCAGGGTCTGGGTGTCCTTAATGATTGTCCCCAGAGCCTACAAGCACAGTGGTGCAGAGAGCTGTCTGTATGGCAAGAGGGGACATGGTAGACAATACCTACTCTCTTGTAGCATAAGTAATGGGATACAGTGCTGGGAATACCCCTCCCAGCCCTTAAGGGAGGATACACCCCTGGAGGTTGTGGATACATCCAGGAAAAAACAGCTGTTCTTGTTGCCAGTTGAATACAACAGTAATTGGGCAAGAGTTTGGATGGCTTGTGCTGAAAAGGAAATGATAATAGGGAAGAATTGTGTTGCTTTCTAGCAGGGATTAGTCTCCATCTAGTTCTTGTCTGCAGATCCCTGCCTAGAATTAGACTGACATCTGGTGGTCTTTTGTTTTCACAGCTTATTCTTAATCTGTCCTTTGTAAACATACAGGAATAAGCCTCATGTTCCTTTCTGGATGTTCTACCACAAAATTATGTATTTATGCGCACGTATTTAAAATGTGCTGGAAGATTTCAGTGCACGTTCAGGCTCTTATCCAGAATTGGCCTACTTTTCATTATATAAAAGAAAATAAATCACTCTGCACAACTGTGGAATAATGTTGACAATATACAGCAAGCTTAAATTAATGCATTAATGCTACAAGAACCTGCAGATCTTGCCAAACAAACTGGGAAGGATGAGGTCCCCTTTCTGTAGAATGTAACTGCCTGAGTGCCACCCTCTGCTCGACTTTGGATACTTGGCTAAAGATAATTGGAGTGTGTCCTGGGTTTGGATGGGATAGTTATTTTCTTCTTGGTACTTAATTGCCAGCTGGGGTTAAACTATTACAGAGAGGTGTGTATTTGAAGGCTGTTTTATTTTTGCTGCTGTTGCCTGAAGTATTCCAGGGAAATACAGTGTTACATAGATGGCTTGAGTCACTGCTGCTGTATGTGAGCACTTTGGAGTGATGGTGCTCAAACCATGAAAGGAAAGAACTGGTTTAGATTCAGGCAAAGAATCCAGCTTTTCAGAGAAAATTCTGAGAAGGCACATGGATTTCTAAAGTAATCTTGAAGGATGGGAGTGGGACAGCTACCAATTAAGTTCATAACAGTTCTTCATGAGGCAATAAAATTTTAAATTTAAGTTCAGAACTATCCCACTGCAGATCACTTTCTTTATTTTGTCAAAAACATAACTTCAACACCAGCAGCCTTTATTTGACACTGAAGTTTGTTGGCTTTTGCTTAGTAAAGACAAAAATAATTTCTTTGAAGCCAAGTAGAGTTCTCTTTGCTTTCTTTCTCTGCCCTCACTGCATATTTCACTAATCATTATTGGTTTGTCCCCAGTCTTTCTGCAGGGCAGAAAGCCTACTCTGTTCCTTCCATTCCAGTGGCTGGAAAGGGGAATTCCAGACAGTGACAATGCAGGAACAGGAAGACTGAAAACCATTGCTCTAGAATGACTGGGGAACAAATTGCACCAATTTTTTGCATGATACAAGTATGAGCAATTGAGAGGAAGAAAGACTTTCAATTAGTCTGTTGAAAGTGATGCTTTTAGGTAACACCACCTTAGCACTGTTAGCAAATTAGTAACTGTCTCATAGCTCACTCTGCTGTTCTGTAGCTAATGGGTGGAGGAGCTAACTTTATAAATCTCCAGCATTGAGTCCCCCAGTACAGGGCCTGTTACCCTTTGGCAGTCTGTGCCTCACACCGGTAAATACACTTCATCACAGAAAGCCCCCTGGAGAGCAAAGGTGCTTCTTGCCTCATTAACTGTGCCTGACTCTTAGGGCATAAGCAAGCTGAGTCCAGAGGGGACTGGTCCTGCCTTTCCATGTGCTCCCCAGTGAGCTTTTCCATTTCTTTCTGTCAGGATTGATACTTCAGCCATCCATGTCCTGAATGTGCTACTTATGCAAAATATCAGCTTTTATCACAGGGAAAGTGCTGTCTGAAAACTGTCATCTTTTGAAGGGTTCCTCTCACAGATCCAAACGGCTCTGTCTGCATCACAGCAAGTGAGGTTGCAACAGACCTGATGAGGATGCTGAGCTGTGGAGAGACTATAAAAGGGATGGGATACCTCACCTTTTGGTGGCTCAGCCATCTTAGATTGTCGTAAGCCATCTGTTTTGGCAGTTTTCAAGTGATGCTTCTCAGCTTGTTCTACCTTTTTGTGTTAAATTCTATGTTTCTTAAAATTAACCAGCTTTCATATCTCAGACTCTACTTTTATGGAATTACCTGCTTTTGTCTTGGAGAAAACTCTGTCTGAAAAGTCTATTTCTGACTCCAATACTGACTTCTCTTTCTTTCTCTCTCTCTCTCTCTCTCTCTCTTGCTTTCTGTATGTTCCTTTTCCCTACCCCTGTCTTCCGTTTCTCCCTCATTTTCCTTTTCCTCCTCTGTTTGGCTTGCTGGTTTGTCAGCCCCTCCTTCCTTGCTCTCTTCCCTCCTTGCAGAACAAGATGGTGAAAGGCAGCCTCAGCACAGAGCAGTCGGAGCGGGGGTGAGGGGGGAAGTGTACTCCTGGGAATGGATATAAAAGCAAGCACAGGTGAGTGGGGGAGAGCTTCCAGTTCCACCTGCTCTCTTACATCCAGTGCCTTCCCCATTTCTGTGAGAAATTAAGGTGCTTTTGTATACAGAAAATTTGTAATATTTTTTTCTCTGCTACCATCCTGTTTATTTTTTTTGTATTTCTGCAGCAGTTCCTTCTGTTAAACAATGAAAGGCAAAGCTTATTAGCTGTTACAGCTGCCTGATTACTCTCTCAGCTAAATGAGTGGCAGAAATCTCCTTTTGTATCATGTCCATAAGGATTTGAAGGTGTTTTTCTGTGAATCTCAGAGTAGTTAGGAAGCTTTTGTATAAATAAAGTTATCAAAGTATCTTAGATTCTATATGTAATAAATGAATAATATTGATGAGTTCAGGATTATTGTAGGATTCCCATTTTCTGGAAATGTAGATCGATCCAGGGATAAGTAAATCAGTCTTAGCAGGACCCCACTGTGTTTCTTTTGGCCCAGCTTTTTTCTCTATTTTGCAAACAGACATGGGGCACAGGAGGTAGAACTGTATCCAGAAGTGGTCACAATTCCATAACTTTGTAATGTGCCCCAAGTTCCTCACTGCAGTTCCTTCCTGCCTCCTCCTTTGTCTAGGCCCAGCATTCATACAGCCAAGTGAGAACTTGGTTGGGAATTCAGTTTGTCTGAAACAGCTTTTTGCCGTGTTAGCATCAGAGCTGGGTCATTTTCCTAATCTGGTTCACTGTGTGGCTGGGAAAATACACTGGCACAAGGAGGGAGTAGCACTGAGGTGGGAGTTAGCACCCAGGAAATGGGATGAGGTTGGGATTTCTTATTTCTTACTCAATTGCAAGTGCACTGCAGTTCAAAGGCAACAGGGTGTATTAAAATGAAATAAGTGTTTGGTTTCAAGTTATTACTTGTTGTCACCCTGTCCATGAAACTGCAGCCCAAGAAGGTCTCTTGCCTTCATTTCAGTACTCAAATGCATTTCTTACTCAAGTAGCTATTTGCTTCTCTCTCTTTTTCCTTGCAGTCATGCAGGGCAAGTTGCTCTTTTGTGTCAGTTCTTGGAACTGCTGATGGTAATCCCCTTCCTTCGTTACCATTCCCTTGCTTCCCAGGCACCTCTCCTGACTTAAAATCTTTCCTGTTTTTCAAGTAAAGTAATTGTGAAGTACTTCTAATGGTGTTCTGTGTGAAGGATGAGAGATTAATTGGAAGATTGTGGGGTTTTGGTGCAGTAGCACAAGACAGGTAGTGTCCCATGTAAACACTTTTTGCAGATTGACTGCTGACTTGCTTTAGCTCAGCTGTGTTCTGTGACTTTCCATTTTTAATAGCATTCATTCCTGGCTATGGAGTGTTGTTTTAACAGTTACCATGTAAACAGTGTTTAACAGTATTCAGTGTTTGAGTAGCTTTCTCCTTCCATGGTAAAGGTCATTGGGATTCCTTTACGCTTTTCTCTTTTCCTTAAAATGTAACAGGCAATGTAATTCATAATGTTAAAGCAGGACAAGAGTCCCACTTGAGTCCCAAAGTGCCTCTTCTGGCTGTTTAACACTAGGGAAGTGATTTTTGGGCCATTCCTTTAAGGTGCTGGTGAACATTACTGTGTCCCAGAGACCTTTACACAGCTTTGTTCCCTGCATTATTTTCCAGTGCTAGCTCTTTTTTATGTCATAGGAATGTCTTAAGACCTTGCAGGCTGTGGAATCTCTGCACTGTATTCACTGTATGCTCTAGATATCTCTCTAAGGCATCATGTCTTTTGAAATCCACTTTTTGCCTCAAGTAATTCTTACCAGAAGGTCCTATTTAGCCACCCCCTTGCAATGTTCAGAATATCTTAAAAATTAGATTCTCAAATTCCAACCTGATCTTGCGTTTCAAAATAAAAGCCATGCAAATCTAAAAGATCCTTATAACAACAACAACTTGTTGTATTACTGTGGTAATTAAAGAACTTCAGGGGAGTTCTGTAGCAGTCCAGGTAGTACTGGAACTGACCTTCTGCTGGCCTTAGTGTAAGATACAATGGATACTCAGTTGTGAGATTATTGGGCTCTTTTAGTCCTGGTTCACTCCCAGGCCTAGCAAGTTAAGAAAAATCCTGCATGTTGGATAACATCCAGGCAAGTCAGTGTATTCTGTCTTCATTGCTTCTCTCTCCCTGAGCCAGTTGCCTCTAGAACATTTGGATCAAGTCCAGATCTGGAGAGTGACTGTGAGAGCAAGTCTGGTGCTCTGGATCTTGTCCAGGAATGAGACAGGACTCTCTGTGAGTTGAGCCTGTTTCTTCCCTGAGCCAGTGCCTAATGCTCTGGACCGATTCCAGGCATGGGCAAACTGCAGTTGTACAGGAGCCAGAGACAGCAACACGGCCCTGAACTCCCTCAGCGAGGGCTCGCTGTTGCGCGGTAATGAAACCACAGAGGGCAGCTGAGCTCTCTGGGAACCTCCCCCTTTCCTCCTCAGCTGCTGCTTCCTGACCTTGCCTGTCTGCATTTTGTGTGTGCTTGCCTGACTCTTCACTCACTCGCAGCCTGGCACCTGGATGGGGGATATCTGCAGCCAAGAGTTGGGCTTGCTGGGATGTAATCTAATTGGTGTGCTGATGATCAGAGCAGTATTGACTTCTCCATCACACTTAGTTAGGGTTCCTGGAGTTTAATTGCCAGCTATGAACAAACATGGGTGTTACTTTGCTCCCAGGCACACCTCTAATTCCGTTAGCTGCTTTCCATATGCATCACTTCTGGTGTAAGTTCTTTTCCCAAGCTCGCTAGCTGGTAGCAAGGGATTTATCCAAATCATATCTAAGTAACCTTACTAAATAAATAAATAGCTGTTGGGCTCACTTGTGGTATGGGATAAGGGAAGGAAGGAATACATTATTTCAAGCTTTGCTTTCTCTCTATGCAGAATGAGAACCCTAACTTAGAGAAATTAAATTTTAACTTTGTAACTTCTCTTTTGAGCTGAGCCTCCACCAACTTAGCAAACTCCTGAAGTTAATTTTCTCACCTCAGAGAATTTCTGGACAGGGAGAACATGTGCCAAGCACTGGGACGTTTCCACATTTGTCTTGAAAGACATCACAAGCTTAGTTCTTCTATGAACTGTCTCTGTAATATGAAAATTAGCTCCAAAAAGCAGCAGAAAGAAATATCACCTGCCCTTCAATTAGTTAAACCACAACAGCTTTACCTTTAGCTGGTGAAATCTGGTAATTTCCCAGGATTGGTTCCTGGACTCCTGTAATTTTGACACTAGTTTCACTATCTGCTACAAATTCACTGGAAACCACCACTGGATGGCCCATAGGGAAACATTTTGATGCAGTCCCTGATGGCATCCCAGGAGCTGTCACCATGTTGGGACATGCTTGGCCTCTCTCTTTCCCAATCTCACGGTCAGTGTGAGGAGTGGACACGAGGTGAGCGAGCTCCTGCCTGGCTGCTGAAGGTAGAGGTGAGTGCTGTGCCATTGTGATATGGATCATCCTGTCATCCCAGACCTCCTTCAGAACTGGGCTTGCTTAATTTTTTTTTGCTCGTTGTTAAATGAAGAGTTTTTATCACATGGATTAGCTTTCATGAACTACTCACCATTGTGTATATCTGTTTTCAGTCCACAAAGCTAAAGAGCTCTTGGTGTTGCTGCTGTGGTAGGCTGCTGAGTAGGTTTTTCCAAAGCCTGAGGGGCCTGTTTGCAAATGGAGGGAAGGAACCATTCCAATATTATTTTGACTTTGTTTTTCAGGTTAGGCTGTTGAGATAAAAAGCAGTGGACATTCGTGACTGAATGGAATCTCTCCCACTGTGCAGCCATGCCCCCTCTCGACGTGCCTGCCAATGCCAGCACTTCCTTCATAAATTCTTACATCACACTCAAGACTGATGACATCACAGAATCTGACCAAGGAGTCTGAACCAGCTGTTTCCATGGACACAATCTCCATAGTGACAGTGGGGAGGGGAGGGGGAAAAAGGAAACAGGTGGGGGGAATTACAGAGGGAGGGATAAATATATATATATATAAAGATCTATTTTTTAGTCTTGAAAGACTTTGTTTTAAATGAAAGGTGCGCTATATCCCTTTTGATGCTTTGGATTAAGATTTTAAAAACCCCATATAAATTAAAAAAGAAACTTATAGATAAAGTAAATATTAAATCCAAAATTAAAGCAAGGCATGTGGAGCCTAACATTTGTGGGAAAGAATAGCAAAACTGGGAGTACTCCAAACAGGATTTGTCTCTGTTCCTCTTGCTTTCTTTCTCACAACATCTTATGAAATTCAATTTTGAAATGCAAATAAAATACTGATAAATTGTTTGTAGGGTGTGGGAGGAAGGCTTGGATGATTGCAGGTAATTTGGTGTCAGTAGTTGTGTCTGAGGGGTAGGGAGGTTTCCATTTTTGAGAAACACTATTAACAATGTAAGCTTGAATAACATCTGCAGACTCTTGGGTTGTGAGACTCATGGAGTAAGAGGTGGCTGCTGCTTGCTAGGTCCCATACACCTCACTGGTGTGGGAACACCTGTACCACACAGGGGAAGGGAGTATCTGCCCTGTGTGCAACAACGTGACCCCCAGATCATTCCAAGAAGCTGTGCCTTCAGTTTGGAAGGCAGGTGAGAGGAAGACATGGTTTACCTGCCAGATTGGGGAATGAAAGGAAGTCTTAATGTTGGTGGAGTCAATGTATCTTCAAATTGATTGGGGTAAATCCACTTGGCCCTCTTTTTATTTTTATATTTTTTGCTTTTCCTAAGGACGGAGGAGGGAATGTCAGTGTAACAGCCTACACTATATGGTTATTCGGGGTAGGGGTTTTTTTTCTTTTTTCTTTTTTTTTTTTCTTTTTTTTTTTTTCTTTTTTTTTTTTTTTGCCTTTTTTTTTTTTTTGTAAATTATGTAATTTTAAAGCATTTGGGTTTTAGGAATGACAATGAAAAAATCATGGTTTTTTTCTTGTTAAGGCCTTAAGAAAGGGGTTAGTGCATCTTTCAGGGGTCACTCTGCCATGGGATTAAAAATAGCTGTTTCACAAACAGTTTTATATAAAAAAAGCTTAAAAAAACCAAAAAAACTAATAAACTTCATTTTAACCTTGTCTCCTTTTGTTTTGTGCGAACTTGATTTGTTTAAAAGGACAGAGACAGTACTATCTGCTGCTTTTTGGTTTCTTTGCCTTCATCGGTTCTGCCTTCAGTGATGACCTTCTGAACTGGCCCAGCAAGAGGGAGACCACAAAGGCTTTGAAAAACTAAAGCTTAGGATTTGTTTGATGTTCAGAGTTAACGAGCCAATGACTGGATGAATTTTCTGTTCGTGTGAGCTGGTGGTATTTCACCAGGTCCCTGACTTCTTTCACTCATAGGATGGTAGCATATCCTAGCGATATCAAACAGCGTGTTGTTTACTGGAAAGTCACTAGGAATAGGGATCTAACCAGCATGACATGGATAAAAAAATGGGGTTGATATTGTGGGGAGGGAAGAACTATTTTAAAAGTTATGTACTGGATGCTTGCTCAGCTACTCACATTTTGGAGTATTCAGCACATAAAAGTAAAATCTATGATAGCTCATATTAAGATATCTATTTTAACTCTATTTTTAAAAGATCGATTTAAAGATTTGGGAGATAATTTGGCAGTTATTTATTTCTATAAGTTGCTACTCTCACTCATAAATATTTGGAAAGAAAGGCAGCCTTCTGCTTACTCCTTTCCCAGTAGCAGCTACTGAAGTTAGTATGTCCTTTACATTAAGAAATAGACCTGTTGTGATAAATGTCACTAATGTGTCATGAATTGGTGCTGAAAATATTTAACTGCTGGTGTAGTCAGAAAAAAGTCATTTTTAGCATAGTTAATGTGATTGAGTAAATGACTTCTTTTCAACTGAATAAAAATTGGTTTTTTTTTTTCATAGTGTCTGTTCTATTCTACATATTCAAAAAAAAAGTTCCTATTATTGCATTGATTTGATGTTGGTGGAGAGTCAACTCTGTATGTAGCACTGTGACAGCAGAACAGTGTGTGCTGGAACTGCTGAATTTGACACTTTCACTTTGGCTCCTCGGGTGGTGTCACAGCAGAGGCAGAAGGTTTTTGGGTAGCTGGGAGGGAGCCTTGGAGGTTTTCCATGTGGGAGCTTGTGGCAAGTATGGAGATTCAATATTTCCTCGTGCACTGTGGCTGGAAAGTAGTGGCAGTTGTGTAGAGCAGATAAAGAAATGGTACCACAGTCAATTCTGTGGGAAGTATTTCACAGTGGGAAGTACTTAAAATCCTTTGACTCAGCTGTGGCTTAATCTCCCCAGTGCTGTAGTCAGAGGTGAGGGGTGCTTGGTGGTCGAGGCTTTACAGAAAGCAGAGCTGTTGTGATTCTAAAACCAAGCCAGAAGGAATTAAAACAATGTGTAATGGCTTCCTGGGAGAACTTGGAAATTATCCAGAACAGTCATAAAATTCTGTTGGAAATAAAAATTTCTTTTGGCTGAGAAAATACAAAGTGCTGAGTGGATTTTGAAAGCTGTTGTACAAAACATTTACCTGCTCCATCCTGCAAAAGCAATTAACAGCTCAACATCGTGGATACCCCAAACTGGAAAGAAAGAAAAGGTTTGGAAGTCTTGGCTAATTTAGAATTTGTGGAGCAGAAATGACCTGCAGCAGAACCTTAAAAGAGATTGTGTATAGATGAGAATGGCATCGTTTGGGAATTGCCTGCTTGGATGAGGAATGAACTAACGAGAGCTTGGATAAAGCAGCTCATTTTCAAAGTGTTTCTCTGTGCTGACTCCCATCGGGATCTCTTGAAAGAGATTTACACCAACGGGCTGGAATTGAATGTGATGGTTTAGCAGTGCTTCCAGGCTAACCAGAGTGAGTCAGCACTGCTGCATGGGGTCGAAGAAAAGATGTTTTCACATCAAGAATAGGGAATGGATTCAACATGCAAAGGATGTTTGTTGATATGACAAGGATAAAGGGAGTCCTGCAGGAGCTGGTGGAAGCCCTGGGATGTGTACAGAGGGATCTTGATACCAGGAGCTGCCCATCGATACATTTGTTGTTTGTATGTATTGCATGTGAAATCCATGCTTGGAAATCCGAGGCACAGACCAGTGTGGATCGTGCAGCACGGGAGAAAGTCATCTCAGCTGCTCCTGCAGAGGGCAGTGGCCAACCTCACTAATCTGTACCACAGAGGTATGAGAGGGAGTTTTACTTGGGGTTGTGACATTCTTGAACCTTAGAACAAGACAAACTGATGAGGTTCAACAGTATTGAAATAAAAAACGTTCAGGGTGTGGGATCTGCTGAAGAATGGTGCACATCTGGTTCATGGAGTCCAGCTAATGGCAAGCTAAAGAAATTCATTTTTGGTGGGACATGCATGTAAAAAACAAAAAGTTTGTTGAGATATGGGCAATTGAATGACAGCTCTGGAATTCTGACTAATGTGCAGTAATGTACATTAAAATGTGTATTAGGAAAGATAATACTTTAAACTGGCACAGTTACAGGGGGAACATTTGGGGGTTGATTTGGATATAAATTTTATAAATTATCATGCCTATTAGCTGAGTCATTATGTAAGGAATTACCTGTGCTGTCCCAAGTGCAGTGGGTGTCCTGGACGTTATAGAAATACTTGTAGAGGGATACAGCATTTTATCTGTCTATCTAGTCCCTGGCTTGCCAGAATGACTGAAAGAAGCAGTCCTTTATCTCAAAATGTAAAAAATTAAGTGTAAATAACATACTTTTGGAAGTGAAACAGGATATTTAGATGGTTGAGGATGAATAATTCACCACTGCTCTGTTTTTGTTTTTTTTTAATTATTAAAAGTTATATGAAAACAAACAGAATACAGGTAATCCAGGTTCAGTTACAGATCTAGAAAACACAAAGATATGGTTTTACTGACTTTGCTATGAGATGCTGAAAGAGTAGTTGCAATCTTGGCTTTGGGTTAGAAATCTCTGTTGTGAAACAGGATAAGATTCTTGTCTGACTGTGAAATTCTGACAAACAAGTTTAGGTTTGTGTTTAGTTTTTCATTTCAGGTTTTTTAAGATGGAACTCTGGCAGCATATTACAAGTCAGAGAATTTAGTCAACAAAGGCAGAGGACAAAAGTAATTATTAGAAAATTGTGGGAGACTGGTAACAGTCTGGTACTTTCTCTTGGCATTGGTACAGGCCAGTGAGAGCTTGGCTAATGCACACTGCTGAAAAATTGGCTCCATACAAATACCATGACCATGAGCTCCCTACCTGACCTGTGCTATTCAGCCAGAAATTAATATGTAAAGCTCTGAAGATGATTATGAGGTTTTTCCTTAGAGTGCAAAGGTCAGTGAAATAGTTGCTGACATCATCCCTGCATGTGATTGTTTAATTGTTTGTTCTCTCTGTACTTCTGGTGGAATCCAAAAGGTTTACTCTGTCATCCAGCTGGAAAGTGAAGAGAGTGCTGCTTACAGAATCTTTTTGTAGGATTTAATTTCTTAAGTGGATCCCACTTCCTGTTTAGTGTGTTTAACCTGAACTGGAAGGAAAGCATCGCTTGTTTGCTGGCTTCTTCCACAGGGCAGTACTTAGAGCTGAGATTGCTTCTCTTCCCCCTTCATCCTCCGGAGGTTTCTTGCAATTTATTGCTTAACTCAGTTTTAACACTGCAGTTTCAAGGTTTTGACCTTACCTGGCCAGCTTTCGAAATGCTGATATTTCTTAGCAGCCCAGAGAGACTTAACTCCCATCCAAATAATTTGAAAAAGAAAAATAGTCTTCTAGCTCATAGCAAACCCCCTGTGAAAGAAATGTTCCACTCTAGCTGGGCTTCAGGAGTCATCCTGACGTGTTCTTCTCTGCATGATAAAAACTGCTTGCATGTGCTACTGAACATGAACATAGCCAGGTTACCTGCAAATACCACCTGTATTGCATTAGGGGCTTTTGGGTTGTAGCTCCCATTGCTGACAGCCAAAACTGGAGTGCACAGTAGATTTGGAGGTTGGTGCTCCCTGGCTTTGAGATACAGCATGGCAATAGTTTTCTGAGTTTTATTGAAATTGCTTACTTTCAGTGCCACATCTTTTAGTGGGGAGCAGCAAAGGATGGCAGAGAAATTGTTGGGGAAAACTGGGAGGTGTTTACACTGAAAATAAAAATGGTGGTGTAAGGGTAGATTTACACTGTATAGTAAGAGTCCTCTGAGCTGAAGCCAGTTCATCAAAGAAGTGTCACCACTTCTCATGGTTTTATTAAAAAATGAGAGTCTGTATACTTCACAGCATTTGTATGATAAAAACTTAATTGGACTTTCACCCAAGTTCTTGCCCACTGGAACTGGGTTTCCTCTCAGCAAAGAAATGGAATTATTAGATTCCTCCAAATTGTAGATTATTTTGAGGACATTACTTTGAAGGCTGTTGGAATTACAGCAACCTGGTTTACGGGGCATAACAATATCTACTTCTTCTCATGCACTTTTTCATCACCTTGAATTTAAAGTAACGTACACATAAGACAGATCTCACGGTTTGCATTTGTAGTCAGAAGAAATACAGAAGAGCAAACAAATTACTGTTTAGAGTTGTACTGTGAAATTCAGAATTGGCAGGTTGCAGTGGATTTCAAAGAGGCAAGAAAGCACTGTGTTGTAAGCAGAACAAGGATGAATTTAATGTTACACTCCTGGGTTTTGTAATATTTTGCTGCTTTGGAAACCAAGGTGAGGAAGTCAGCCTATAAAGTGGATGTTACAGTTTCTCTGTTCGCCTGGTGTCCTGCTGTGGCTGAAACTTCTGAGGAGGAATCAATACCTGTACAGGTGATAGATGGCAAAAATACAACTGCCCATTTGGGAATGAAGCCAAAGAACTGCACTGTGCAAGAAAATAAGCCAGTAAAATAAATGCTGCTGAGGGAGACTTTTCCTGCAACCAAAGGCAGAGGCCATAGAGAATGGCCCAATTTTGTGGCATCTAAGCTGGTTTCCAGGGTTGTGTTTGACTCTGCTCCAAGTGGGAATCATTCTTGGCTTTACATGACAGGAAAGTGTGCCAGGAGAAGAAACAGTTTCCAGAGCTGTGAGATGGAAGTAGGCATTTACAGCCTTAAAGAGGACATCAGGGTTTGCAGGCCTCTTGACTGACTCCAGCTGCACTACTCATTTCTACTAAAGCCAGCAGTGTCACGTTGCCACGGGTACACAAAAGACTTGGAAAAGATGCTGTTACAGCAGAAGTGTAAACATTCCTTATGACCGATGTGAAAGATGGACTTAGCGAACATCAAGTTTGTGGTCTGCTGCTTCAGGAAAAGGAAAGAAGGTGCATCTTTTTAACTGTGCAGACTTGTTGCTGTCTAGAGGATTCATGGATCAGAAGATGTACAAATTATTATTAGGAACGCTGCTAATCAACAGCAATGACTGTGGACGGTCCGTAACTGGGAAAAATTCTGCTTTGGAGCACGGCCCTTTGGCCTCAACTACTGCCCACCACCCACGCTGGATGGATTTGCCCTTGAGCTGGGCACAGCAGTTCTATGATCCAAAGTTCCTCTTGAAAATAAGGAGAAGTGAGAGAACCTTTTACAAATGGCCCAGTCATGTGAAAAGAGTCATGGAGAAATAACAGGTCAGTAAAGTCTGGGGAGATTTTTTCCTGAGGTTCCTTCTAGGGAATGCTGTGCCATGAGAGGAACCCTGAGATCATTGGAATGGCATTTGAGGGCCTCACTGGTGGAGGTGGCTGTTGCTGATGACCTTTTCTGTGGGAAGTTCTGTGTGTGAGTTTTGGAAGAACAGTCCAGGTAGGTACCTTACCAAATCCATTGTGTGCCATTTATTAGACTACAGAGCAACAGGCCCTGAAATTCACCCTTTAACGTAGAAAACCCTTTTTGCATCCAAATGGTCGTTCCAAACAGGGGCTTGTCTTTGTTGTGCTTCAAGAGGGAGTGTTGGCCAGGTCACCAGGGTTGGTTGGTACCTCTTCAGAAATGCATCAGTATGGTTTTCTACCTCCAGTCAGTGGCATGCCACAGAAACTGAAATACAACAGCTGATGTTAATTTTCTAGGGTTTCATTTGACCTCTTTGAAAGAGCTGCTTGAGACAGACACCGGAAGTCTTTGCAACCTGTATTTACCATTTTTGCTGAGAGAGAGAGACAGAGAGGGAATGAGATTTGCCCCTTTTTTTAGTCTTTATTTGAGTAACTTGGACATTAGGAGTAGGTGATCAAAAACCTGAACAACCTTTCCCAGTCTGCAGCTAAGTGTGCAATGCAGGGCTTGGTGGAACTTCTTGCCTCTTCATGTCTGTTAGCCACAACCTCCTACAAAAAAGCCACAGTCTTCTTTTGGCCTACCCATGTCTTCACTAGGTGCATTAAGGATATAGCAATTTGTAGTTTTTAAGAACATATGTTGTTGGATTTTTGGGCTGTTTAGATGGTCTGGGAAAAAGCCCAAAGATGGCCTTGGGCCCCCGGGTTCGAAAGGACGAGAGGAAGCTTCAGATTTGTTCTTGGTCTTGGTGTTTATTAATTGCTTATCTAAAAGATTTTCTCTTGGCCTGACAGAGTTCTGCTCAGCAGTCAGCCATGGGCACACACCGAAAGCCCCTGGGGCGGTCACCTATCTTTATACCCGGAGTTACGTATACAATATTTATCATTTTTCTCCAATACCCTCTATCCTTATTAACCAGTGTTCCCCTAGTAAGGTCCAATCCTGGAGTGCCAACATCACCACAGAAGATGGAGGCTTAGAGGAAGAAGAAGAAGGAGAAGGGCACGCCCCAGTACCTCCATCTTGCCTCTCTAGACCCCCCTGTACAGGGATCTTAAACCCTGTATCTCACACTCTAATTAACTTGTCCCTTCACCATTCACCCCAGTGAAATCCTCCCGTCCTCATACTGATGTCATCTCCCATGTGGGATCAAAGTCCAGCCACCAGACATTTCTGGCAACATTCCAGGACTCCCGAGCCCCCCAGGGGTAGTCTGGTTCACCCTGCACCCCAGTTCTGAGAGACTGAGATCCCACATCTCCCCCTTCTGTTTGCACCAAAAAGATCTTTTTCGCCATCCGATTCATTGCATGTTTTAAACATGCAAATATGCATGGGACAACAAGTATGAGGACTAGGAGAACTATTAAAACATAAAACCCTATTTTTAAGATTCCTCTCCAAATGGGAGAGATGTCAAAGAATTCTGCCAGTTGATCGATCCATGATCCTGTGATCTCGCCAAGCTTATTTATGCTGTCCTTTATATTTTTGATATTTTCATGAATTGACTTTGAATGATCTGAGAGATTCATGCAGCACATCCCCTCGAACTCTTCACACCCATGTCCATGAGCGAGCAATAGATAATCGATTGCTGCTCTATTTTGAAGAGTCGCCTGTCTCACACTACTGACGTCTTTTAACATGTCATCCAATGTGACAGACACAGACCGCGCATGTTTGCTCAACCAACAACCCATGCGGTCGATCTGAGTCAGGGCCACCCCCGATGCTGTCTGAGGTGAGAAGATTGCTGTAGCAATACTCGTTTTCTTGTCCCAAGAAAACATTTCATCATTGCAATCTGCCGCATATTGCTGTATTGATCTTTTTTCTCTGTGCCTTCCCTCTCTTAACATGTTCAAATCAGGCGATAGCATTGAAATTTCCCCAATGCTGCATGGACCTCCCGTGGCATTAGCAGGAATGCCGTGCCAAATTCTGTCCCCGCAAATTAAGAACAGACCCCGCGGCAATTGCACCGGAACTTGGATCGATCCTTTGGTAGTTCTCTTTGTATATTTACACCAAGCTGAGGCATTCTTATAAAATTCATGAGTGGGAGTTAAATCAATAGTTTTCGCCTTTGTGTCTTTTGGAGCCTCAAACTGCATGCAGAGTCTCATTGTCATGGACCCAAAAATCTCCAATTCCTGAGGTTCTGTAGAAGCCACAGGAAGCAGGTGTGTCCAAGCACACCACTCTTTTATAGGATTTTTAATGACCTGCGAAATGTTAATTGCAGAGTGTCCTGGAACAGGCCATTGGTCCACTGGCAATCCAACCATGCATGCTGAAAACGGTTTACCTGGTCTTGAATGTGTCAGGCAGATACTATCTAAATTCGCTGCCCGAGCTAAAGCCTCCCATACATTTTGCCTTGGTTGACTAACAGGTAAATCTCCCCCACTGCTTACTGCAATGAATGAAAGAACGATGCACATAAGCATCATGAAACCCATTACTTCGCTTTTGTGTGAAAACCCCCCAGAGTCCTTAGGTTCTTTTTATTTCTCTTCCGGGTCGTTTTTCGCAGTCTGAGTCTCGACTTCTGTCTGAGTACTCGTCTCTTTGTTTCTCGGATCAGCGTTCTCGTGCTCTCGTGTTCGGAATGGCTTCACATGCCGCACCGACACCCACTTCAGACCTCGATCTGTGGAGATACAAGCGAAACCCTTTCCCCAAGTGATTAGTCTGAAAGGACCCTCTATTTGACCTGTTTCTGGGTTTCTGACCAAAACCAAAGGATCTCCCTTTAGCTTTGCCTGTGTGTTGTTTAGAAAATGTCTCACGATCGGTGGATCAGATGGATAATCCCTTTGTCGTGTTAACATTGTCTTCTTCGAGGTGCTTTTTATATATTGTTGGAAAAAATTGCTGCATTGTTGCAGTCTCGCCACGAGATGGCGCTGTGGCTCCGCCGAGCCGACCCGGCATGTCGTGCACTTCCGCCCTCCTGCCACTAGGTGGCGCTGTCACCGGCCTCCCTGGCTCGGATGACGATGCAATCTCGACTGCCCCACTTCCTCTTCCGGCTCGGCGTCTCCCATGAAGGGAAGGGACTGGGACTCCGAGGCTCTGAACCAAAGGCGCCAGATCTGGAGACGGTGTGGAGCCCCGGGACGTAGAATCCCTAACACGGCCCCTCCTCACCCGCGACGTCACAGGGGACCGGGCTCGGGTCCGCGCGCGTCCTACTCTCTGCGCGTGCGTACTTTCTGAGCTACTTCCGGTGTCCCCCAAGGTGACGTCATCGTCTCCCCCCTGTTTCACCTCCGAGGTTCCAGCCCCTCGGTCTGTCCCAGAATCCGACCCCTCCTCCTCTGACGTTGTGTTCGCCTCTCCCGCCGGCACCCCGGCTCTACCCGCGATTCGAGCCGACCGTCGCACCGGGTTTGACGTCACAACCGCGCGCCTCCTGCGTCTCGCCGCGGCGGCCCTTTGAGCCTGCACATTTTCCCACAGCCCGCCTTCCGCGTTCGCCGCTTTCGCGCCCGCGTGTGAGTCTACACCCCGGTTTTTGCGAGTTTCGCCCTCCGTGCGCGTCTCCTCATCCTCACCCGCACTGCTCGCGCCCGCCGCCGCCGCCGCGTCGCCGCTTTCACCGCGAACAGGCCCCCCCCCCGATCCCTTATCTTCCTGCTCCCCCCCTTCTGCTCCTGACTCCTCCACACTCTCTGGAGTTTCAGGACGCCCTTGGGGTTTGTTGCATTTTTTGATCGGGGGTTTTAATATTTTTTCCTGCTCTCTTTTTTCGAGAGCCCTTTCCCCCTGGCCTTTCAAAGCCAGAGCAATTTTTTTCCCGGAGCTCTGCCGCTCCGCCCCCTTCTCTGAGGGTACCGCAGCTTCTCGCTGCTTTTCCAGTCTTTTAGACTGCACTGAAATACCTTGTAACATGATTCTTGCCGGCGAGAGTAGCTTTAACGCTGTCTCATCTTTTTTTGTTGCTAAAATATATAAATGCCTATTAATTTCTTGCCAAAACCCCACTTCGAACAGCAGATATGTCTCTGCAAGTGGATAATTGAGCCTTGCCCATAATAACAGCTGTTTTAATTCTTTCTTTGGGATCCCTTCTGTATATAATTCTGCTACACTTTGTAAGGTGGATAAGATTTCCCGTTGTTCTTGGGAGAGTGTGGCCCCCATGATTTTATTTTGGCCTTCTTACCGAATCTGTTGTCAGAGTGGTCTGGAGGCCCTTGTTCTCCGTCCAGCAGATCACGAGGGATGGATCAGAGGCGCCTTTCTGGTCCCAGTCCAGGCCGCTCTGCTACGAACTGTCTTCAGCAGAAGCTGAGAGATGGAATTCTCAGTGACTGCTGATTTTTGCAGCTTCTCCCGGCCGGTTTTTTCTTTTTCTTCTTTCTTTCTTCAGGCTTCTCTCCTCTGGAGTTATCAGTGCTGTCCTCTTGGCTCTTCAGCTTTTCAGGGCTTTTTCCCCCCCCCCGAAAGGTTTGGTGGGAGATAGCCCGCACAGCGGACGCCAGTTGTTGGATTTTGGTGCTGTTTAGATGGTCTGGGAAAAAGCCCAAAGATGGCCTTGGGCCCCCGGGTTCGAAAGGACGAGAGGAAGCTTCAGATTTGTTCTTGGTCTTGGTGTTTATTAATTGCTTATCTAAAAGATTTTCTCTTGGCCTGACAGAGTTCTGCTCAGCAGTCAGCCATGGGCACACACCGAAAGCCCCTGGGGCGGTCACCTATCTTTATACCCGGAGTTACGTATACAATATTTATCATTTTTCTCCAATACCCTCTATCCTTATTAACCAGTGTTCCCCTAGTAAGGTCCAATCCTGGAGTGCCAACATCACCACAGAAGATGGAGGCTTAGAGGAAGAAGAAGAAGGAGAAGGGCACGCCCCAGTACCTCCATCTTGCCTCTCTAGACCCCCCTGTACAGGGATCTTAAACCCTGTATCTCACACTCTAATTAACTTGTCCCTTCACCATTCACCCCAGTGAAATCCTCCCGTCCTCATACTGATGTCATCTCCCATGTGGGATCAAAGTCCAGCCACCAGACATTTCTGGCAACATTCCAGGACTCCCGAGCCCCCCAGGGGTAGTCTGGTTCACCCTGCACCCCAGTTCTGAGAGACTGAGATCCCACAATATGTCCTTACCTTTTTGATATGTAAGCCTGCATATATGTCTGGAAATACATAAGGGTTCAGAAGTGGAGAAAAAAATGTTTACTGACCAGCTTGTATGACCTGGGTGGGAGTGGTAAAAACCACAGCTAAGGTCTGTCACAAGTTCAGGGGGCACTGCAGCAATTAAAATGTCACAACTCAAAATGTCCCACAAGGCACTGAGCCTCTGTCTGGCAAACAGGCAGTGTACATGAAACAAAAAACCCCCTTTCCACGGAGTAAGCAAGATTTGTACCTTCAGGCCACAGCTTCCAACATGCTCATCCTTGAAATGAGCTTCTCACAGCCACACAACACAGCAGCTCCTGTATTTTCACTTTGCTTTCACTTCTGCCTCAACTGACAGCAAGTGTTTGAGCTTGATTTCTGCTGCAGCCTGCTGCAATTGCCAGAGCAGCCAACTATCTCCAGTCATTCTGAAAAGCCTTGTGGCACTCTGATTCAAAGAGCCCAAGACAGTTCATAAGAGGTGTGACCAGGTGGAAACACTTCCATTCTCATTTCCACTGATGAGAGGTTATCTCTAAGACTGTCATTGCACTTCTCCATCTTTCATTACTTAGAGGTGATCTGTGTATTGCATGGCTGTGTTGCTCGCAGGTAACTCAACCTGTGTGCCATCATTTGTTGTGGTGTAACTCAAAGGTTCTGTTTTGGAGTTGTAGCTAAAGCAGGAGCCCTCCCTTTCACCCTGATGTGGGATCAAGGGTTATCTGTAGCTGGTCCCTGTCTCTCAGGAAACACAGAATGACCCAGTATCTCCAGGCTCATGCAGAGGTTACTGCCTTGGTATCTGGTGTCTATTGCGGTGCTGTTACACTTCACCAACTTCTCCTGTTGGATTTTTGGCCTATCACGTCTTCATCATCCAGGCAGGTCTGAAGTCCTGAGATTCTGCACCCCCCAATCCCCCCCCTCTTTCTCTTCTTGTTCTTTTACAGAATCAGAACATTTATTTCAGACTCTTAAAACTTTGGTTTTTTCTTTTCCAAAACTGAAGAAATTTTCTGCAGTGTTTGCAAAGGTATACCTGTTCTAGATCAAAAACTTAAATAAGAATTCAAACTGTGTCTGTGATCAGGAAACCCATCCAGCAGCCATGACTATTACAGCCAGGACACACATGAAATTTTTACTTGTCATCTACATTCATGTTTTAAAGCTCTCCAGAAATCCTGTTATAGAACAGATTGGAAGGCACCTTTCAAGGTCTCTGGTCCAACCTGATGGCTTTGTGAAGGTCAGCCTCAGAACTATGCCAGCCTGCTCACGTCTTTGAACAGTCAAATTTTGAAAACCTTCTAGTATACTCCACATTATCTCTGGGACCCTGTTCCTGTGCTGAGCTGTCCTCTCGGAGCAGCAATTCTTTGTATCTAGTCACAGTTCTCATTGTTGCAGCTTGTGATTTGCCTTTTGTCCTGTCACTGTGCCATTTGGAGAAGAATCTGACTCTACCCTGCCTATAAAATCAGCAGTTCATGGTGGTATGACAGGTTAGGACAGTCAGGCTGCTTGAATCCCTGAAAATATTTAGCAGTGGTTTTAATCCCCAAATCCAGCACACCTGCAGGCCTTTGGTGCAACTGTCCAGAGTAGCTTGGGGAATTGGGGCAGCAGTAGGTGTTTATTCTGGATGCAGTTCCTGCAGGGAGCTGTGCCTCAGTCCCACCCTCCACAGCCAGGACAGGGGAGTGTAGATCACTGCCTGCCTTCTGAAGCTCCTTCCTAGAGGGCCAAAGACTCGAATCTTCAAAGCTTTACTTCTTCTAACTGCAATTCCCTGGTAGCTCCCTGCTTGCTTTTTTCCTACTTTCCAGCAAAACTGATGCTCAGCTGAAGACCAGCAGTCTTCATCCTGACTTCAGCCAAGCCTAGCCTGCTTGAGGGAAGAAGGACCGAAATCCCTTTCCTTCTCAGAGCCCCGAGCTTTTCGCACCCTCCTCTGCCCCCCTGCTCCCCTGCCCCTCCTCGATCGCTGCCCTCGGTGGTTCTGTCCTTGCCGAGCTCCTGGCCGGCCCAGAGCTGCGGGCGCGGCGCTGAGGGCTGTCTGGTGCTGCCACCTTAAGGCTCGACATTCGTACTCCAGCAAAACCCGTGTCCGCCTTCCCTGGGGACGGAGGGTGGGGAGCTGGGGACCGGCCGGAGGCCGTCTGTAGCAGCTGGAGGATGGCACAAAGCCCTCACCCCACTCTCGCTGAGCCCGCTGCCTCCTCCAGCAGCTCTCATGGGAAAGCATAGCAGGCTTTCACGGAAGTTTTTGCGTGCACCTCCTGATTTTGTGGCTTGTGAGAAACCATCCTTCGTAATCTGTAGGGCAGAGTGTAATCATCGGAGCAGATGAGGCAGGAGATGAAAGTTTCTCTCTCAGAGGTTTTTACAGCCTGCCTTTCTGTGGGGAGAGAGAGGGCTTGAGGCTTGGTTTCATCGGCTCTCAGCCACAAATTAGAGGTGTGGGTGCATTTGCACTTTGAATGCTTTTTGGCGACAAATTTTGTTGTTATTTGGCTTATTGTGTGATCTGCAGCCTTTCCCCTCTCGTTGTGCTTCTGGCTGAAAATTCCTGTGCTGTGTGACACCGAGAGGAGGCGCCTCTGACCTGAGGGTCTGTCTGAAGCCACTCCTGGAGAGCAACCAGCTGGGGAAGGCAGCGAGATCAGTGGCAGCTCTGACACAGCAGAGACCATGGAAGTCAGCTTGGCTGGGGTTGGCAGCTTTTCCCCCTACTGCTGTTCCCTCCAGCAGCACAAGCAGCAAGGTGTGCTTGTAGGAACACATGTGGATTCTGTTTCCACAGGAGCACGTATGCGATGGGATCCGTATGCCACAAAGCTGTCAGCACAGGGGGTGCCCTTCATTATCAAAAGACTTGCACAGGAAAACAGGTAGCATTAGAAATAGTTGCTGATTTTTAACTCAGAGTGCACAGGTTATCCCAGGTATTAGGTCTTAGGTCAAAACAAAGTGAACACAAATCAAAAAGCTTTTGATTTTGAAAAAAGAAATAACTCATAATTAAGTTTAAAAAAGCAATTGAGGATTTTTGTGAGGCCTTTCCCTCTTTCTGGTTATGAGTTAATATGTTTTATCCTAGAGTAGCACAAATGAGAAAGGATCTGCAGAAAGGATTTAACTCACATACATAGTGCCTGTGTTTAGTCCATAGGAGAGCTAAGGTTTGTCATCTCCATCTGTGGCATAGCTTTGAAAATTTTCATGGTTTTGTGGTTTTTTTAAGAAACCCAACAGAAAGTTTTAAAGTGTTATCACCTCAAAAGCATTCATTTTTCATGTCTAGCTCAGGCCTGCATGTTGCTGGTGCTCAGGGACACCTCGTTCTGAGCTGCAGGTGCCACACAGCCATTCCTAGGGATCCTGGGATTCAGCAGTTTTAGGAAGCCCCTGTTTCTGTGCAGGTGGGGAAGCTGCTTATGTCAAGGAGTTTGCTGTTTTGCCATCAGAAGGAAAGAAGCAGGAACCAACATATCCCAGGATGCTTCTTTACCACTCACCTGCTGCATGGTACTGTGATGTCTTTCAGCAGCAACCTGGACTTTTGGTCAGCTTAAAAATCACAAAATTACTTTCCTTCTCAGTTTCCCTAGCAGCCACCATCTTTGATCCTTCCTCCTTCCTGTGGATACCTCCTGAGTAAAAGAGTGTGAGTATTTTTGTTGACACAAAAACACAATTACAAATGAGCACAGAAAATTAGTCTTGTTATGTGCAGTTGCTGCGAGAGTGTAGCAAGTACTGTTGGCGAAAGTAACCTGCAGATCATTTGGTATGGAGCTGCAAAGGTAACTGACAAACTGAAAGCCCAGTAGTAAGGTCTTGCATGAACTTCCATCATTGATAATTTCTATTTCACTCCATATGCTCCCACTGTTACTAATTCATCTGTGAGCAAACTGTGCCAATATTTCAAATCAAAAGTTATTTGAGGGTTTTCTATTCCTACAGAAATACAAAATACACATTTTGAGTTCCAATGCACATTTGGATTTGTGAAGCATAAACTATCATTGGGAGCATCACACTAAAATCAAATATAAACATCCCACATTTCACTGTCATAGTACACACAGCAATCTTCTATTTTCAGCACACTGAGAAAAACTTCTAAATGCTGACTTGTATTCAAGTCATTGTTTATCCTGACAGAAAGGGTTTTCTTCAGATAAAACCATGAAAAATTCTTAATGAGAAATTGATGCTGCATTATGTATAAAAATAATAAACTCTGTACTCTAGCAAGCATACTGTTCTCTCAGAAATTATTCACAGAGGGTTTAGATCATCAAAATGGTATGTTTGAATATTTTCAGATTAGTGTGTTACTATCATCTGATATTAATGATTAATGAGTGAAAAGATAGAGAATTATTGCTGAAATCTCGAATCTGGCTTTCCTATAAGGAGACAGAATCACCCAAGGTTATTCTGCCTGCTCCTGAGAGCCATAAACACCGGGTTAGCCAGATTAGCTTCCCTTTTTCTTATTTTATTCGTAAATTACTAAATTGAGGACCTAACTATGAAAAAGCAGCATCTCTGACTATCCTTCCAAGGCATGGAAACAGCTGCAAAATGCTTCCTGTGAAAAACTCCCTCTGCCAGAAGAAAAAGATCCTAGCTAGACACTTCCTGGAACCAAAGAGAGTCTTCAGGTTAGCTCTTTATCTATTTTAATCTGTATTTGAGATCATTAGCAACATATATCTTTGATTTGTAATCATTCTGGTGTCAGTGCTCATTAATGCCCTTTGCACCAGGATTTGTAGATTCTTCATCATAGTGGAGTAAACAGCTCCATTAAACACATTATGCAAGAGAGGAAATGGAGCCAGGAGCCAGCTGAGTGCTACCCTCTAAGGCACAGCCACTTAGGTTTAGACTTGTGCTTCAGGTTAGGCTTGTGAAAACCACAAAGCCCAGACCTTCAGGGATGTTTCAACTCCAAAATGCATGCAAAGTGAAGTACTTTATGTCATCTCATTACATTTGATTACAATCACTTCATTTCAGAATTTTGTTTTATTTCTTTACATTGAATTTAGTTTTATTATAAATCTACCATACTCAGATTGTTTCACTTTCTTCTCTGATTTCAAGATGTCAATGAGTAGTAATTCAGCAAGGTTTGGTCCATTTCCATGCATTTTGTGTCATCCAAGACCATTTTATTGTTTTCACTTTGTTTCAGAATTCTCTCTTTTATTTTTAGCATTTCATTTCATCCCTTTCTTCTTCTGTCCATTCATGTTGTTCCCTGATTTCAGGATTTCAAGCACCATAATTTTCAATGAGTGTAATTTTGGCAAATTTTGCTTCTTACACTGCACCTCATTTCCCAAAATCAGGGAAAAAAGGTAAACAATGAGTCAGGAGAAGAAATGGAAGGAATGAAATGCTAAAAAAAGAGAGAAAATTCTGAAACAAATTGAAAACAATGAAAGTGACTGGGATGACCTGAAGTGCAGGGAAATGGAGTGAAGCTTGCCCAACTGATCCTCACTGAAACCTTGAAACCAGAGAACAAAGTCTAACAAACACTCTGGATAGGAGATATGATGACATAAAATGCAATTGAAAAAAAGTCAGAAAATTTGCAAATAGGATGGCTACAACCAAGTGTATTGAGATGAAATGAGGTGCAGTGAGAAGCACTGAAACTTGCCAAAATTATTCCCATTGAAATGCTGAAATCAGAGAAGAAAGGTAAGCAAAGACACAGGAGAAGAAATGGAAGAAATGAAATGCTAAAAAAAAGAGAGAAAATTCTGAAGTAAAGTGCAAACAATAAAAGCGAATGGGATGACTTGTCCATTCAGCAGTATGTTCACATTTCCCCTACTCTTGCTTTTGCTACTTGTGAACTCAAGAACTTTTTCTTGCTGCTTTTGACATAATTTCTCAGGTTCACCTACAAGTGGACTTTGGCTTTCCTAAACATATCTTTGCATGCCAAACAGTGGTTCTGTATTCCTCTCAGGTTAACCATCCCTGCTTCCACCCTCTATAAACTGCCTTTTTATATTTGAATTTTGCCAGAAGCTCCTTGTTCATCAATGAATGAAACATTTATGGAAACTTACTATACAATAAGCTTTACAAAGAACAAGAAGTGCATCTCTGGCTTTACTTAGTAATTTTATGATACCACCTTTAATTTCTTATCATTTACAATACATTTTGAGTAGGTGTGTCAGAAGGTGTTTAGTAGGTTTTTTTTCCTAAGTAAGTGTACCCCTATAGAGGTTTCATAATGCAGGAACCTTCTTCAGGCTGTAGCTACTAATGTTGTGACTGGGACAGAAAACCAGAGATGAAATAAAGAATTAACTCCCTTTTCAAGTACATAATTTCTGAGTTATATCCAATAATTGACTTAGAAACCTAAAAGTTACACATTTACTCTCTATGCTAGTGGACTTGAGGCACACAGGGTTCATGGAGCAGTCCCATATATCAGAACAGGCTCCAAGCCATGAAGCATACTGAGCCAAAACAAATATGATAGTCAGTCAGCAGCTGTTCCCCAGCTTACCTGAATCACCCATACTTGATAGAAAATATCTCTGCCCGTTGGGAAACAGAGGCTCCTTCTGTCCCAGTTCTTATTCAGGACAGAGCACAGCCTATTCTTTCCTTTTAGAGAGGTTTTTCTTTTATTGTTTTCTCCCCTTCTCTTTATGCTCCTAAAACTCTCCACAAAATGGAATATACAGGTTCAAGTTCCTCTTCTGATTGAAGGAAGCTTTGATTTCCCCAGCAAGTTCCATAATTGTGAAGGTAGAGCACATTTTCCCACCATTTTGCTTTGCCACTCTTTCAAGAACTGAAAAGTCACAGAGACAGTCAGGGAGAACAAGGAAGAGCATGACTGTAGCCCATGCTAAGGGTTCTTCAGGTGACAAGCTCTCAATTATAAAACTATAAGTTTACCCAGTATCAGGCCAGCGTATGCTGTGGGACTGCAGGGCCATGCAGACAGATCTACTCTGTCACTATTTCAGGGGAGCACTTTTTCTTTTCTGTACACAGTGGTGCTACCTCCAAAGCACAGTTAATACATCTTAGTAAACTATGCAGCCACTGTCTGGTAGCTAGCCCACCATCCTAACAGATGGAAGCTCTAGTTTGATTCCCCGTCATGCTGAGGAATTCTTACAACTTTGTATTCTGACTTGGGGGAAGGAAGCTTCACTATCTACTCAGGCTTTATAGAGAATGTGGGGCAGAGCCTCTTCTTTCTATATTCTTTTCAAAAAGCAATACCTGTTGTCAAACCTCACAAGGTTCTTAAATCAGCCTCCATTTCACACATGGTCTGAAACTTCCTAACATAATAAGCCTCTCTGAAGAGTGAAATACTGTGAAGTCTAGTCTCTAGATACTGAACAGACCAAGCATGAAATAATTATCAAAATTACTGTGTGCACATTAACATTCACACTGTTTGGAATCTGAGACAGTAAAAAGCAAAAGGATTAAAGTACGATGGAGAACCAAGTACATGCTTACCTGGAAAGCAGATCACCAGTTATGCCTCCAGACTTGGAACTTTTGATCTCTGCACCCAAATTCCATTCTGGGCTTCTACTGGACCTGCCTCAAGACATTTCATGTAACATTCCTTTGTTTATTCAGATGAACACAGAAAGGCAGATATTATTTAATTCTGAAACTGCAATGTTTTCTAATATGAAATTATTGTATTAAGCCGCTTGGAAGCAAGACAGACTCCTTATATTTATATTACACTTGAGATTACACTAGGGAAAACAATACCTAAAAAGCAGTGTCATTATTTCTAATATATAAAGCACTGAGTAAAGAGCAAAACTAGAAGAATTTAACTGGAATCTAGTCTCAAGTATTTGTTTGAAGAATTTAAACAGAAGAAAGATTTATTAAATAACAGCTTTACTGGAAACAAACTTTTTCAGCATTGCTAAGTATTCAGCATTCCATTTGAGGATGGACATTTAAATCACCTATATAATCTAACATTTGGAGAAACATAGTTACATTTATCATGATGGTATCTGAGTGCAAAGAAAATCCTAAACCCAGGAAAATTATCCGGCACAACATCCACTCTCTGCTGTCCACGTTCCCAGAAATGTGTATGGTTGAAGTATTTGCCTTTTTCCATCTTCTGCATGTTCAGTTCATGAACATTGCTTTGGGAAACTAAGTGCGGGGATACATGGTGCTCTTTCCTTACAAAATACTAATATTTAAACCAGGTATTCAATATTTCCCAGACAGTTATGAGAAAGCCCAGCTCTGTGCCCTGGCAAGTCCATGTTATTCTCCTGGCAACTTCAGAAGCCTTAAGCAGAAGAGTCATACAGGATGACATTAATGGAATTGGAAATTATTTCTGCCAGGCTAATTGAAGCCATAGAAAACAGAAAAAAGAATCTTAAAATGCATTCTGTATTGATCCAGGTCGCAGAGAAAGTGTGTTCCAACAGCAATCTGCTGGTTTGCAAAACAAGCTTTCTTTTGCTGTCTGCAATACATGAATTTGTAGGCTTCAGAAACAAATTTGTAGATAGGAAAGCTGTTAAAAGTTTCCTGAATTCTGGTACTAAATGGCTCAATTGAAATATGCACAAATCACAACCAGGGCGTCTCCAACTCAAGAAGTTTAGGAAAAATATAAGTAAATGAAATTATTATTAACTGGGTAGTGACATAGCTCAGTGTCACAGGACAAATCAATGGCAGAAACCAAATCAAGATTGTTTTGTCTGTCTGGCTTCCAAACCATGGATTTAATTACACCATTCTTTCCAAACGTGTCTATAGAAAAGTAGAATGAGTTTTTCTGTGTGGACGTAAATGTATCTCTTATGGGGGGAAAAAAAGATACAGGGTTCTAGCCAGTAGCTGTTTCCAAAATTCCGCGGGATGCTCTCATTACAGCAAAGAAAAACCCCCAGGTATCAGTATTAAACCAAACATGAAAAGAATAGCAAGATACTCACAGCTCCTGAGAAGCTGAAAAAGCAGGAAACCAACACCAGCAGCTGAGAGAAATCAACAGCCTACGGTATCAGTGCATAGGCCATGTTTTTCTGACAGTTTCACAAGAGAATGTGAGTCAAGGCAACTGCTGCCAGTCATTTTCCAAATGAGCAGGCACCTTCCCAGAGCTCAGACATATCACAGAAGTTTAATGGAATCTTCAGGAGGCATTTTGGACCCGTGCTGGAACCACAACCTGTGCAAAGCAGCCCCTTGATTCATTTCCTCCCTGCACTGGGCTTAGAAATTGCACGTGCTGAGCTCTGTTTGGCTAACTCAGATTGAAGTAACAGTGGGAGCAGTTCAGCCTGTGAGAGAACTGAATTTGGCCATTAAAACCAAGCCAGCTGGCTCTGATCTCTGCTTAACCCCAGCTAACATGACCAGGATGCTGTGGTTCGGGCCCATAACCACAGCTTTGGGCTTGCTGAGCTGCTGAAGCCATTGCTGGGCAGTGCTACGTGTACGTGTGAGCCCAGTCCTGGATCATCTCAAGCTCTGTGAAACGTCAAGTCAAATAAAGCCATTCTGCTCTTATCATTTTCATTTTTCAGTCCTCACTGTCCAAGGCTTTTCTAGGGGTGACTTCATCTCAGTGGCTGCTTCATTCATCCAGATGTTGATGTTTGCAGCAACTGCACAGCTCACTCGGCCAAACTGCTCACAACATCACTGGAGCTCGTCTCTTGACATCTTCCAGCACCAGCACAGAGTTGTCTCTCTGAGGTAAAAGAGAGGGGGCCAGAGACATGTGTTGCTTTTGGCGCCAAGTTCAGATCATTGCTCCTTCAGGGCAAGGGACATGTCTGGGGATTGGATGGCATGTGGGGTAAAGGCATGGGCAGGGATGGGTGAAAGAAGTAAAGTTCAACTACAACTCACTTTGGTGATAAGTGACCTGCTGTGATTGATATAGGGAAAAGGGTAGGAAGCCATGGAGAATTTAAGGAAGAAAAACCTGAAGAACAGATTTCTTTGCAATGTGGGAAGGCTGGCAGTAAATCATAGTAGCAGTAACTATGAAAGACTTGGCTATTTCACTTTTGCTGACTGCTTTATTATGAACAAGCTGTTAGCACAGTCCATCTTAAGGCTGTAGAAATGCTTCTGATGTTTAAAATCCCTGTCTGAAGGCCAAGAAAGTCACAATGAACCAGCTGAGACTAAAATTTCCAGAGCTGGAGTTGTGCTTCAGGCTAAACTTGTTTGGGAACATTCAGCCAAAAGTTTGTTCATGCCTTTCTAACGGCTGACATCTTTCTTAGAAATCCATTGTTTATATGACCTTCTCCAAACCCATTAGAAAAATTTCTGGTGCTATTTTCCTGTCTCAGTTGAATGCTTTGAAGCATTACAGGCAAAATTTGGCAGGAGGCAGCTTTCTGTTAGGAAGACACATTGCAGCAGCTCTCTAAAACTGTGCTCAAACTTGGCTCTGCTACAAGCACTTGAAAACCCAGTTTGTGTGCACCTGATAGAGCTCTCAGTTCTTCATCTAAAACTCCCCCAAGATGTCTGAGTGGAGCAGGTGCTGGTTATTGCTGGCTGCCAGGGCTGCTAAGGGCAAATGACAAGTGTGAAGCTGGTCTCTGCCACGCACCCCTTGCCCATTCCAGCACCAAAATGGTCAGGGGGAAGCCAGCTGAGTGAAGGCATAACTGGCAAAAGAGACACTGTGTGCTGAAAAAAGAATGTGGGGGAATGTTAAAAGAAAATCTGGAACTAGGTGGGAGACCATGGGGGTTTTGCCTTAGAAGAGGCCACCAAAGAGGAAAGGTTTCTGGGATTTTCACCAGCCCCAGCTCTGCTGTAGCCTGGGAGACGGATAGCCATGGAATGAGAGCAGCAGGCTTCACACTAACCAATGTTCTTGCAAGAGGCTTTGCTTCTCCAGAAGGGAAAATTGCTGAGGTTTGTGTCCATCCACGTCTGAGGCGTGAAGGGGAAAGCAGTCAGCCTGATGGGATTTGGACAAAAAATTTCTGGAAGCTCATGGAAATATTCATGCTATGTGACCAGTGCTTCCTGGTTGGCTCCAGACTTGGAGCAAAGAAGGAAGGAGGGAAGAAGGAGCATCTCTTTGGCCATTGGAAGGGTTTCACCCACCGTTGTGGAGAGAGAAGTATGTGGTGCTGGGTAATTACTGAAACAGCAGGTTTCATAACCAGGCACTGACCTCTGACCTCCATGTCCAGGGTGCCAAAGCTGTGATCCTGCAGGAAGATCTGCAGAAGCTGCTTGCAGCCTCAGCTGGGAGCTGGCCATGTGCTGTGGACAGCTGTGTGTGGAACCTTCTAGACTTTTACACTCAGTTCCAACCCCTAGAAGGTCATTTGCCTCCATTGGTGGCATCTCTGAGGGACGCTTTGGGGACAAATGACCACCTGCTCCTCACCCACGCAGGCACTGATGATCACTGTGGAAAAGCCCATCTAAACCACCTTTATGGGCAGGGTGTGAACAGTAGGTGCAAAACAGACTTGGAAGACAAAAGCCATAATTAAAATCAGATTAGTAAGTGATCCTCATCTACTCTGAGCACTGAATACAGGGAAGGTCCTTCAAAAAGGAAATACAGCATGTAATTATAATTAAATCTGATCTTATGGACAATATGGACAAAAATGCTCAACTAAAGTTGCCTAAATTTTTTAAAATGGCAACTCTTGCATTATATTGGTTCTGGATGCTTTGTTTTGCAAGATTAATAAGTTTTTTCTTGAAGTTGCCTTTTTGTATTTCAGTGCCTTCACTCAAAGAATGGTAATGCCTGCATGCAACTTCTGTAATTCCACTTGGCTCATCTCTAAATTCACTGTGCTCTGTCAAAGATATGCAGCCAGCACAGTGGGGCAGCAGTTAGCTAAAATTAATATTTATGGATTTGGAGGGCTTTTTCTCTGACTTGTAAATTGCTCAAAATATTACTTTATTGAAAAGAAATGCAAATCATCATCTTTCATCCTTCAGAAGAGTAATGACCCTTTTTCTCTGTGTCAGAAAGAGATTTGTTGTCTATTGTTTCTTTGCTGGCTTTGAAAGCTGTTCTTTTGCAACGATGAAGCTATAGCGCTTGTTCCACTCCTTTGCAGGCCTGGCCATCCATGCTACTAGCCAAAAGTGGAGGAGCTGTCAAGTTTGCAGGAAAGGATCATTTACCAAGTGACCTTTTGGAAAGATGTCAATTGGGAAGTCAGTGCCAGTGTAGGGGTCTTTTCCTTAAGCTGGTGCATTTCTCAGGTTACAGCTGTGTCAATTTATGTCAAGGCTGAGCCACAGGAAGCAGAGTAGCTGGAGAGTTCCTATTCTGATGGCCTTCCATCAGAAGGGTGATGTTCATTAGAATTAAATCAATTCTGATCAACCATCCCTGTTAGAGTCCCCAGGTGAATGATGGGAGTCCAACAGCCTTTGGCTCTTTGGCTCTAGCCAGGGTAAGTAAAACTGAAAGGACCTAGGCGAATATTTTTCTGCTGAAGTTCATAAAGGTCAGGCTCAAACTAAAGTGAAACAGGCAAGGTAGCATCCTTTTACTGGTGGGGTGATGAGGAAATGTCCACTGACATTCCTGGGGCCACATTTCCCATTTTTCCTCTGTCATCTGAGTGCATGTGTCATGAAAATCAATGTGGGAAGAAGCCCTTGATCACCATTTCCCATTCAGCCATCTGCTCAAGCCAGCCCACTGAGGAGGGAACTGCTGCAGCTCTGTCTCCTGAGACCTCACACTAGAGCTGTCTGAAATGTGGAGGGTACTCAAAAGCCAACAACTGCCAGGCTACACTGCAAACAGAGTTCAGCTCTGGCAGCTCTCCCAGGCCAGACTTGCCAAGAGTGCTCTCTGTCCCATCACCCATAATAACTTAATAACCTTAAGTTTGTCAGCCCCAGTATAAACACCTAAGGGACGTCACTGGTGATCATCCACCAGCTGGACTCTGTACTGTTGATCCCACTTCTTTCAGCCCCACAATCTGAACAATCACCCACCCACTTTATCAGCTACCCTGGTACTGTAGAAAATGGTGTTAAAGGCTTTGCAGTGTCCAGGAAATAAATGAGACAGAATGATCTCATGCTTTGAGGAGGTTGCCCTCAAAGAACAACTAGCTCTCCTGGGCAGTTCCTCCACTCTCCAGGGCAGTTCCCTTTGGGATTCTCTCAGGGAGATCCCTGGATGAAATGAAACCTGTTCTCCTGCAGGTAAGGGCAGTAATGCTGTTTGTACTGCTGATTTCTTGCAGGATTTAGTATTTCACAGTTTCATGGTTGCTACAGGCAAAATTCATCATTGACCATCATATCCTGAACCAATTCTTCCTATTTTGTGAACAACAAACCCAGCACAGCGTCTCCTCCTGTTGTCTACTCAATCAGCTGTGTCATGAAGCTGTCTTGAGCACCCTCAAGAAACGTCCCAGACTGTGCCTGACCATGCAGGCCTTCAGTTAAAGCGCACTGAGTTAGCCCTAAGGCCTGTGATTGTGTGGGATGGCTCTCTTGACTTTCTCTCCTTTCCCAAGAAGTCTGTGAGTGAGTGCCTGGCCCATCACTCCCCATAGTGCTTTGCCACCTTCTCCTTGCCCAGAGGCACTCAGATGGCCCATCACCTCTCGCATGGCCACGTTCTGGGCACTCCTCTGCACAGCTCACAACCACTCCTCACTGTTTCCAGCCTGTCCTTCCTGAAGACACTGTGCCCAATGGCGCAGCTCTCCAGGTGTGTGATCTACCCTGGTATGTCCCTGTAACTCAGAAGAAATCACAGCTCTGCAGTTGTGTGGGAGCTGGTATTCCCCCCAGTTGTTCCCCGTTCTACATATTTGTTTCAAACTACTTGAGACCAGCCCTGCACCCTGAGTCATGATGCTCTCAAAACAGGATTCTGCTGTGGACACTCCAGCAAGGTAAGTTCAGCACACAGACAATGAGCATGGAGGTGGCTCCTCTGGCAGGGCAAAGGGCATTGGAGGCCCTGGCTGCACACCAGCGCTGCCTGCACAGCATTTGCAGGCGCACTGCCCTGCAGCCCGAGCTCTCCATCACTGCTGCAGCAACTGTTACATTAGGAGGCTTTCCTCTGATCACACTGAGATCACAGATCAAGCTGTGATGGGTTTACTGCTTCTTTTTATCTAGAGCTGACTGTCCTAAGAGCAAGGCTTGTTGATCTCCAATGGCAGGGATGCCAGGAGCACACAGGTGTGCTGCTTTAGAAAACACTTTGACTGACTCCATAATTGTGTTGGCATTACTACTGCCCCAAAGGCTGGATATTTGAGGCACCTTGTAACACATGTGACTTCTTCTTGCAGCTGAGCTGTGTTCCACAGAAGCTGAGGTCATTGTGCTGACTGACACTTGAAGTTTGATAAAAATTTTTAATCCTAGAAACATAAATTATTTTTAAAATCTCAGGGGATGGTTCCAAGCTAACTGCTGTAGTAAGTGCTTTCTGTAAGGGAATGTTTGATCTAACTTGAATTCTCTCAAGTTCCAATGGAACTCCCTCTTTAGCCTGCAAAGAGAAACCTGTATGATCTGTGTTTAGGAGCTGCTTCTTCCTTGACTTGCCTGTACTAACAAGAAGGTGACACACATTTAAACAACCTCTTTCCAAACTGTCCCATGAGAATGCAGCAGGACTGGTTGCTTGTGAACTTCTCCTCGTCTGTGACAGAAGGCACCCAAACACCCAGGGCTCAGCCAGCCCCGCCCCACTGAGTTCACTGTTAGCACCAGCTGCCACTTTCAGCAGCAACAGAGGACTCTGAGCTCTGGCCTTGGATGAAGAAGAGGGGGAGGAGGAGGGATGTCCCTCATCACCACTCCCCTAAGACTGAGCTAAGCAGAGGAGGAGCTTAGAGGTAGAGCCAAGGTTCATATCTAAAAGCCAGCTAGTGCAGGGAGAGAGGAGCAGCAGAAAAAGGCAGTGTGAGGAAGAGGAGGAAGCAAGGAGAAACGAGCAGCTGTAAGGGCAAGAAAGTGAGAGAGGAGAAGAGAAAAGGCAAAAGGAGGCAGCAACAGTCTTGGGTCAAAAGAGGAAAAACAAGTCGTAGACAGGCTACAAAATGGCATTGCTCCTGTGGCTGGGGTCCCAGCTGTCATCCATCTGGAGCAACATCTCTATACTGGGGCTCTTTCTTACAGTGTTTACTTTACTGCTTGACTTCATGAAGCGCAGAAAGAAGTGGAGCCGTTACCCGCCGGGCCCAGCCTCGCTGCCATTCATCGGGACCATGTTCTCCATTGACTTCCACAACCCCCACCGCTCCTTCGGCCAGGTGAGTGCCAGCCTCTGAGCAAAACCCTCCACATACAATCCACCATGGGCCCAGGAGGGTTGGGTCACACCCTGGCACCAGCTACAGGTACATACCATGGAGAACAGGAATGTTCCTTTCCCCTGAAATTGCTAGAGAAAGCTTTAAGACTAACTAGCAAAAAAAGGTAAAGGGATGTAAAAGTATGCACACAGGATGATAAACATGGAAACAGCAGATAAACAGATAATGAGGAATATGATGGGGGTTTTGGCAAGTTATGTAACAAGAAACGCACACATGACCAAAGAAAATGTTCAAGGGAACATGTAATACTGAATCACTCAGCGAGTCTGACTTCCAGAGACAGGTTTCAGTGACCCTCTAGGACCATGAAAGGACTTCCAGCAGGAGGCAGATGGGTGCTGATAAGTCCTAGGAAAAGGATATCTATGTAGTAGCTGGGAAGCATGCTGCTATGAATATGTATGTTCATGATGCTATAAATACCCTGTTGTAAAGGGCATTTCATGACACTCATTCTATGAGAGGAGTCGTGTGCTACAGTAAAGCATATCTGCTTTCTAATACTTCAGATTATGTTGGAACGTTTATTTCCAGCCAACTACAGTATCACTACCCTTTCCAAAGTCCAGTATGAAGCAAGTCACTGCTCAAGGACACTAACCTGCCCCACACAGACAAAGAGATTATTGCGCACCAACACTTCCCAACCTCTATCTCCCCATTGCTGTATGAGCTCAGTGGGCGACCACTGCTGTGCCCCAGTGACAGGGGCTGCTGTAGAGCTGGCTGCCAACCCTACTTGTGGGCAGGCCTGGAGGCAAAGGAGCAGGGGGTTGTGCAAACAACGGAAGACAAACAAATATCTGTGTGCTGGGAATGTGGCTGCAGGAATGGCAGGCTTTCCTGGGAGTTACTGAAGCATGCCTGCAAGCATGTCACATTTTCAGTTAAAGAGACCAGCTTGTGGGATTTGCCCCTGCAGCAATGCCCAAAATCTCAGTAGGTTCCTATTTAAAGTCAGGGCTTACCTTTTCGCAAAGGGAAGGCAGGGCTTTCACAGCCTGCAGCAGATAAACCACAGGTGTTTTGTTCTTCACCTTGCAAACCCTAAAGGCCTCTTTTCTAGAACAGCGTGTCCAAAACCTGCAAGTGGAGAAACAAAATACAGCATTTGTATGATTTGCTTGCACGTAGCCCAAAAGCTTCCCATTTTCAAATAATTTCACATCGGGGTCATACTAACCACAGTCTTGACCAGTAATCATTTTTAATGATGTATTTCTAATTAGAATTTCTAAGTGCTAATCCCCTTTTCAACCCTACTGCAAATACAGTATTAAGTACTTCAATTCCTTTCAATGCTACAGTGAAGAAATCAAGAATCTTAGCTCTTAAACAAAGAAAAAAATACAGGGAAAAAAAAGTAGAAGAAAACTGTGGGGTATTCCTACTCTTGCACTGTCTTCAAACAATGTGCTTCTGAGCTTTGCTCAGTGTTCCTGACTAGCAAGGGAGCTTTGACCTGCCTACCCCAGGAGTCCATGTCCCATTAAAGGGCTTGTCTACCTGGAGAAGGCTTTGCTCCATGGCCAGCTCCCATGGAGCTGACAGGATTACCTGTGCAGCCATCCTGATTCAGCTGTGTGAGGCTCACAGATCACAGCAGATGTAGGGTTCCAGTGACCAGTTGTACTAGATGTGTACACTCTTCTTAGGGAGAAAGTTGACCTGGAACTCCAGTGTGGAATTGCCTTTCCCAACCATGTTTCCGGAAACCTGTCTTTGGGTAGATCTTTAGCTACAAATGCATCTTTAAATGCAAATTACATATCACTTTATTATCAATACTTCCTTCAGCAGAAGTACACTAACTGAGAACTTACTTAGCCTTTCAGATCAAAATAAATAGAACCATTAGGAAATAATTCATTATTAAGCATGCAGTCTTTAAAAATTCCCACAAAGGTTCTTAACAAAATTAAAAATACTCGCACAATGTTCATGACAACAGTTTGGCCAGGATAGGTGTGTTCTAAATTTTTCCACTTACAGGGCATTGATCCTGCTACAGCTGCTGCTTGGCACTGTTTGGAGCTGATACATTGCAAAGTTCAAGGTCAAAGATCAGCTGACGACCTCTGAAGAAAAATACCTCAAAGTTCACTCAGTAGTAAATGCCCTAAAGAAAGATATGGTGATATTTCTGACTTTACACTCAGCTCATTTTCAGGGACATGGGAAGCGACTGCCAGAGCCTGGGCCAGCTCTTTGAACTCTGGTGCCACGCCCGGAGTGGGGAACTGCCTCGGTACAGGGATTTACCAGAGGCAGAACCTTTAGAGCCACTTGCTCTAAGGTGCCAGACACAAGCCATGACACGAACCAGGTTTAAGTGGTTAAAGTGGCAGGGAAGGTTTGGGAATCAAGGGCTGGGTTACCATGACAGGCAGGGAAACAGCTGGAACAAGGGGCAGGGAATGGCATGAGGGACAGCTTTGAGGAAGGGTAACACTAACTCAGGGAGAACATGGGGGTACAACAGAACAAACCACATAACAAAGAATCAATAAAATAAATTCAAACCGCAACAGACATGCTTTCTTATCTCGGCAGCTTCAGAAGAAGTTTGGAAACATCTTCAGTCTCCAGAACTGCTGGACCAACGTGGTAGTGCTGAATGGGTATAAAGCAGTGAAGGAAGCCCTGGTCCACAAATCAGAGGACTTTGCTGACCGGCCGCACTTTCCAATATATGAACATATGGGCTATGAAAAGAATTGTGAAGGCAAGTCCCATGACAATGGATATTCCTTGATGGCACTAGCAAGGGAAGGATTGGGTAGAGGCAAGATTTTCTCAGTGCACTGCACCTTTGTATGTCCACCTGGTCAACCTCCTTGCATGTCTGGCACCCTTTGGTGGTGATAAACTTGGATTTGATTAAAGGGGGGCTCCCCTTCATGGCTGTAGTAGAGCTCCAGCAATCACACGCTTCTTCAGCTGTGTAAGGACACTGTAAATGGTACAACCCAGCTCCCAACAGCCACAAATTAGTACTTACAGTGCTTATGTAAGAGAAAATGCTTATGGAAAATGGTACGTGTAAGTTGTTGCAAAAAATATGATAATTTAATTCAAGACAGAGTATTTTCCTACATCCTGCCCACATCACATCCTCAGCTCCTATGTGGTGGCACATGCTGCTACCCAGTTCACACAAGCTATGGGAACAATGCTGAATGCTTTGGAGAGGTGATTCCTTTATCCTTAGCAGCCCTTGTTGCTCCCTTTGAATCCCCCTGCACCTTTGCCAGCCATGCACAAGCTTTAGAAGGTGCAGTGATCCTTTTCTGAATTGCTGTCTGAACAAGCTGCACAAGGTCAGACTCTTTCATCTATCCATACAGACCTGTACCTCCAGACTCACAATTGCTGTTCTCCAGCACACTTCACTTGATGTACAAGCCAAATATCTGACATTTCTTACTCATTCACAATTCCAGGGATTGTTGTAGCAAGATATGGGCATGTCTGGAAGGAGCTGAGGAGATTTGCACTCTCTACACTGAGGAACTTTGGGATGGGAAAGAAATCCCTGGAGGAGCGAGTGGTAGAGGAAGCTGGATTTCTTTGTTCTGAAATCGAGTCTAAAGAAGGTTTGTGACATCCACAAGGATGGGGAAATCACAGAAAAAGGCCATACAGTGATGCAGAGGGAAGTAATGCTACAGCCACTGCTGTTTGCATGCAGGGCTCTCTTCCCATGCAAATGCAGTGTTCCTAGTCTATGTGCCCTCCTTGGAGCCTCTTCTGCTTTACACAGTGGGCCTACTGTAATAACACTAATCCATTTGAATCAGTAAATAAATAGGAAATTAGAAATAGAGAGGTAAAACAGAGTTATTCCCAGAGCTCTGTAACTCTGATTGATGAAGTTTAGTGGAACATACTGATATTATCATATGCAATAAAAGTGCAGCTGAGAGTTCACAGCCTGTCATCCAGACACAGAACAAGGAGCTACCTGTCAAGTCACAGAGCAGCCCCACAGCTCAGTTTTTCTTGGGAATTTTCTTCTTTAAACATAGAGCAACTAAATACTAGTAAGAATGAGATTATTTCACTTCCTAGAGTGATGCTTTGAGTGGTTTGGGGCATTTTCTCCTGGTGTCATCAAGGTGGCATTTGTGTATTCTCACTGCTGACAGATGAGGTTCAGCAGTTTGGTGTTGCTGAGCTTCATGGCTTGGTCTCCATTGCCATTTTCAGGTAAATCTTTTGATATACATGTTCCCTTAAATAATGCTGTCTGCAACATGATCTGCCACATTGTCTTTGGAGACCGTTTTGACTATGGTGATGAGACATTCAAGAAGCTGTCATGGCTATTTCAAAATTCTTTGGATCAGGAAACTGGATTCCTGCCTCAGGTACGCCACAAGCTGTAAGAAGCTGCCTTCTATTACTTGAGAGAATTGTGTTTTCCTCATTTTTCTTTTTTTGCATCATGTAATAAATATCTCCTCTCTCTTTCTTTGTCCCCTCTTTGGTTCTCACACCCCAGCTTCTTAACGTGGTGCCCATTTTGGTGCGGATCCCTGGAGTGGCACAGACGCTTTTTCGAGCACAAAGGGAGTTAATGGACTTCATAGATGAGGCCATAGATAAACATGTGAAGACCTGGGACCCTGCTTACACCCGAGATATCACAGATGTATTTTTAAAGGAAATGGAGAAGGTAGGGTGATACTAGCAGACCCTCCAGGATCAGGAGTAGTTTCTTGGCCAGTTCAAACCTGTGAAGCTGACTTTCCTCCTAGAGCTGCACAAAACCTCTTACCAACTGATTTCCTACTTTTTCACTCCATGCTGTACCTTGTGAAGAAAGGTATTCTTCATGCGGAACCTCTTTTATTGTCTTAGGACACCATGTTATCTATTGATGTCCTTGTTTCCATTTCCTGCCTTCACACTTCCTTTATTATCTAGGAACTTCCTATTTCCAGCCTACAAAAATATGAAGGCTTCTAAAAGGCAATAATTGAGAATTCGCTAAATGTCCTAAGTTTGCACTAGGGAACAAGTCAGCATGCAAGGTTCTCTGTAATGTCAGTGCCTCAATGACTGATGCCTCAACATCAGTGAAAAAATGGAGCAACGGCCTGACTTTTTGGAGTCATTGCCCCATCCATAGGCTGCCTTTAAACCAAGATATGATTTGAAACCAGTGTCTCCTTTGGGATATATATATATATTTCTATTGCTTGCTAAGAAGTAGTTTGCTAGATCTCAGAGGAAGGCCTAAATTCTGAACTTCACTGAAATTAAAAGGAGTCTTTCTTTGAATTCAGTCAGGCACAAAGTCAGTATAAAGTCAAAGATATTTGGGTTGGTCTGTCCATCTGCCATATGTTTCTGCACATGGATTCACTACATTTCAAGTGCCAGATGAGCAATATTACCAAATTCTGCTTGCAAATCACTTCCCCCATCCAAGTCCTCAGACTGCACTGCTGCTATGCACTACAAACCCTGCCATGCTGTGGGGATCGGGCACCTCCAGCCCATGGGCAGAGCAACGTGACCCACGTTACTCTGCATTGAGCAGTACAGCCTGAGAGTGGGTGCTGCCTCTTGCCACATCTCTCTTCTGTTCACTAACATCACCTGAAAGCCAGTCTGATAAATCCCTCTCCTGAGTTAACTTGGGTCAAGTCCATCCCAAACTCCCTTGTCTGAGATCTTTTCTTGGAATAACAGTTGAGTCTTAAATGCATTATTAATTGCTATCCATATTACAACAGCATCTAAATATACAGAGTAACTTAACAGAAGCTAGTCCCTAGGAAAGGGAAGTATAGAGAGGATTAGAAAAGACAAGCAGGTGAACTCATGCAGAGAACTTGTCATATCTCATATGCTAACAAATTTGAGCTCAATTAGCATTTGGATGGGAGACCAGTTTTGCTAGAAGTGGTGTTGCAGATTTAGTAGGAAGCAATAATCCTTTCACCTGATAGCCCCGATCTTTTTTTATTTTTCAATAGTAAGAAAACACCAGGGCAGAAGCAGCGAGAATCTGTAATGCATAGCTAGAGATAACCCCCTTTTAATAATGCTAATTTTGCATTTGCCACATCAATGAAGCCTCCTCTCTCCTCTGTGGCTTTTATCATCTGATCAAACCTGAATAAGTGTGCTCCACTTCCTCTGGGGGAAGATGTTACAGTGAGTGGCAAGGGCCTGCTGTCTGTTTGAGCTGAAGGCACAAGGTGTTTACTTCTGTCCTGAAGGCAGGAGTAGCATTCTTCTCTGAGTATACTGGAGGTGGTTGAGGGCCTTCAAATACAGGAGGTAACCGAGTTACAAAGTACATCCCTCATGCTCAGACTTTTGCTTGTGCTGTGCTCTAGTCTCCCAATAAAAAGCAGGAACACATGCTAAGAAATGGATCTAGTGCTTCTCAGCACTTCTCTGGAAGTGCTTTCCCAGCAATTACCGCAGCTGCAATCACTCACTTTTTTGCTCTCCACAGGGTAAGGCAGCTGAAGAGAATGGTTTCCACTATAACAGCCTTCGTCTGGTGACCCTGGACTTGTTCACAGCTGGTTCTGAGACCACCTCCACCACTCTCCGGTGGGCATTGCTGTACATGCTTCTCCATCCAGAAATACAGAGTAAGTCAGAAACTTACCTGCAGAAGTGGAGCCTCTTCCTTTCAAGAGTCATTTTTCCACAAGGATTTTGCAATCAGGAACAGCTTTGATGATTGTTGGTGTAGCAGACACAGAAGAGAAACACTTCCCAAACAGCTGTTCTGGCACAGGGTAGCCATGATAAAAAGACTGGAGTTTGAACGGCAAGTTTGCTCTTGCCTTCATTTTGAGGGCTTCATCTGGGGACTGGCTGAGGTCAGTGTAGGCTCTTCCAATATTTGGAACAGATGCTGATTGGTTTAAATTCTCTAATGCTGCTTATCCAGGCTGCATAGAGGAGGGGTAAGGTAGCATATCAAGTGGCAAGGCCTTAATAAGGGTGCTATAAGCAAAGAACAGTTATACATAGCCACTGATCAACTGAAAAATGCCTTCCTGTCTCTAACTGCTTGTCCTGTTCTCACACAGTGCTTACAATCTCCTGCAGCCAGTCTTCCTTCAGCTTGTACCAGCTGCCTCTGGTTCTCTAAGGGTCCTCTAATTCTTTATCTCTTCTGCTTTCAGGTAAGGTCCAGGCAGAGATTGATAGAGTGATTGGCAGAGAGAGACTGCCCAGCATGATGGACCAAGCAAGCATGCCTTACACTAATGCTGTGATCCATGAAGTGCAACGCTGTGGGGATATTGTTCCTGTTGGGATACCTCACATGACATACCGGGACACCGAGTTGCAAGGCTTCTTTATTCCCAAGGTGACCGTGACCACACAAGCAACACAGCAACCTCTCCTTTTGCAGCTGCCATGCACAGGGTGGGGATGATCCCATCCAACCCTGCAGCATTGCACTTCCAGCCCCAATTACAGTCACTGCTGAGCACTAATTTTGAAATGCTAAATTCAGGCAGACGGTCACATCTGTGTTCTAGGCTCACACTTGTTGTATGGGAACACAACTGCAGTGGCAGCTCAGTGCAAAGGTTTCCTTTCCTCTCAATGAGCTGTGATATTCACTGCCTGTCAGAAGCAGCCTAACAGACTCTCTGGAGGCACTGAACACCAGCTTACTGGCTTTCCTGAGATGCTAGTAGTTAAATTCTAATCTCTGAAGCTACTCAGATGCCATTGGCATTCAGGCCAGTTTCATTGTGACAAGTAGCTGCCCTGGCCGCAGTGGCAGAATTTAAGCCTGGGATTTTTTTGTAGCCGTGTGGTATCTCCTCTGATTTAGAACCTTGACATGTGAAACAGGAAAGCTTTGCAATTTTCCCTGGCCCCTGCAAAAGTTGGGCTTTGAAGTCTGTCAGTCAGCTTTTTCTCTGCAGCTCTAAAACAAGTCCAGGAGGATCTGAGAAGCAGAGGCTGTTTCCACTGTGTAACCGTGAAATTGGCATTTGCACGCTACAGCCTCTGTAAGGCTACAAATTGCAAAAGTTCAGGTGCTTCAGAGTGTAGGGCAGGCACCAAATGCCATTGGAAAAGGGCCCTCCTTTACCTCTGCTTCAAATAAGATGCAAAAGTGGAAATGGGGGCTATTAGCTGGCAGTCAGGGACTAAAGAGGGACCAGTACTGTTCTGTTGTGCCAAGATAATGCTGCTGGTCTCACTTGTTTCTTCTTGTGGGGGAGTGCAGGGGACGACAATCATCACCAACTTGTCTTCGGTGCTGAAGGATGAGACAGTCTGGGAGAAACCAAATGAGTTTTACCCCGAACACTTCCTGGATGCAAAGGGGCAGTTTGTGAAACCAGAGGCCTTCCTGCCCTTCTCAGCAGGTAAATCTGAGGGGAGGATCCAGCTGCAGGTCAGAAGAACAGCTGGAGGGTAATCCGGTCCCCCCGCGGCAATTCCAGCATTGATTATTGCCCTCTCTGACACACTTCCTCTTCCCTTTCTTGCAGGTCGCCGTGCCTGTCTGGGAGAACAGCTGGCCAGGATGGAGCTCTTTCTCTTCTTTACCACTCTCCTGCAGAAATTCACTTTTGTGCTCCCTGAGGACCAGCCCAGGCCACGGCAGGATGGTCACTTTGCACTCACCAACTCTCCACACCCATACCTGCTGCGAGCTCTCCCAAGATAAGTGCACACCACTCCCCTTTCACTGACAGACCACCACTGCCCAAACTCTGTCAGGAACATTGCAGGTCTAGGCAGGATCACGCCATGTTCAATCTCAAGTCTCTGCAGCAGGCCACAGTTGTGTAAAGTAAGGATCTAGGCCAGTATCTTGTTGAGCTTAATTCTAGTTGTGCTTCTTGAATCAGACAAGAGAGCTTCAGCTTCAACAACAAGGTGACATTACAACGTAGTTTCAGTGTAGTGCTTCTGGAAAATCTTACCATCCAGGACATTCATGTCCCCTTCATTCCTTCCTGTTTATTACACACTTCTGTGTGTTGAACAAATATTGCACAGTCTTCATTTCTAGCCTCAAAGAAAGTAAGTTTTAATCCTGACAGCCCTTATGTCACACTATGTCTCCAGTAGGAGTAAATACCAAGGAGTACATAAATAATCCAGATGGTGTTGTAGCCACAGAAGAAGGTCCTTTTTGAAATACAGAAATTTCCATAAATACATTTAAAGAGAAATCCTGGTGTTTAGATTTATTTTCTCCTTCAATTAATTTTTATTTTTTTATTTTTGGCATTATATAAAGTCAGCTCTTGGACAGGTTTGGAACTCACCTTGGGATGGAGTTAACACTGTTTGAAACTGTATGGCCACAGATTTCAGAGCTGCCTCTCTCTTTCTTCTTGCAATATCCCTGACAAATTGTGTGCAAGATATAAAGATATGCTGATGTTTAAATTAGGAGTAGCCCACTTACCATATCTAAAGAGATAGTAGCACAAAGGAGCTCCTACATATAACCACCACTAAAAAAATAAATAAATATGAAATCGAGTGCACGTGTGCAGTAGTAATTTTGTGTAAGAGTAATTTTGGAAGCTATGAAAGCTATGGAATTATGCATATACTTACTAACAAAATTAAGATCTGAACTTCAGCAGGATCTGCACATTTGCACATTTATGCTTTTCATTGACAAAATAACTTGAAAGAATAAAAGTGATGCGAAATCTCCTTTCTCGCCCCTCCTCTTTCTGGTTGCCTCAGTCCTGCTGTGCTCCTGCCTCAGATACTCACCTGAGATTTCTCTCCTCACACCCAGCAACTGTGCCTTTCAAGATCATTTCAGTGTTACTTTTCTGGTCTGTTCAGTGACACCAAACTGCATGTGTTCGGATTCATAGGGGCCAGCACATACCCCAATGTGTTTAAAGGGAAATTAACTTTGGAGCGGTTCCGGCACTCGCTTATTTGGATAAAACGTGGGTATAGCTAAAGTAGGGAGCGTCTTTTCCAGCATGCAAGAGTGACTGAGAGAAAGTCCACTTGCCTGATTGAACAGCAGCCGATTGCAGTGTTCCAGGGCAAAGGGAACAAATGGTTCGCTCAAAATCAAAGCCCCAGCCCTGCCCTGAGTGAGGAGTGGGCTCTGAGAGGGTATAGCTAAAGTAGGGAGCGTCTTTTCCAGCATGCAAGAGTGACTGAGAGAAAGTCCACTTGCCGGACCGAACAGCAGCCGATTGTGGCGTTCCAGGGCAAAGGGAACAAATGGCTCACTCCAAATCACAGCCTCAGCCCTGCCCTGAGGGAGGAGCGGGCTCCGAGGGGCGGGGCAGACCCACGGCCTCAGGAGGCGGGGCCCTGTGTGGGCCCAGCCAGCAGCTGCTCCGCCCCTTGCAGCACGGTGATTGGGTGGTTGGCGTTTCTTCTGACCAATTGAATAGGAGGCAGCCGGCCCAAAAGGCTGGAGTAGCCGCTCAGACAGCCAATAGGAGCAGCTGCCTTGCCCTGTGCAATCCCATGGGCTGCGGGGAAGGTGGCGGTGGCATCAAGATGGCGGTGGCTGGCAAGGGGGTGGTGTCGAACTGCCGTGAAGCCGATCTTCAGCCGGGACCTGGGCGAGGCAAAGCGGTGCATCAGGGAGCTGTACCGGGCCTGATATCGCAAGGTGTCCAACACGGGTAGATTATGTCCTCGGTTACAATATAAAGATGTATTATTTCCCCATCCTCAAGAGCTGTTGAAATCAGGAGAGGCATTGTTTTTTCCTTATCTCCTGTTAATTGACCCATCAATGCCTTGCCACATGACTCAGAGATAGCTCCATCAGGAGTCATTTCTGTCTAATGGGCAATCAAGGACCCACTGCATTACTCATAGAATGATATCAGCCCATTGTGAGATGCCCCCCCAGGTGGGAGGAGCTAAACATCCCCACCTGGATATAATCTGGAGTTTGGGACCGAACAAGCTGCCCTTACCCACTGGTTTTCAGAACACAAGAGCTACCAGATCTTTTCCACAGGATCACTACTTCCAACAAGACCATTTGGACTTCTAACACCACCCTAACTAGCAGGGCATCAGGTTATATTCAGACTCAGTGGTTTTTTTCTTTTGTATTATTGCATGTATTTTTTTTTCCTTTTTTCCCCCTTTTCTCAATAAATTGTATTTCTGACTTGGAGTCTCTCGCTGGCTTAGCTTTAAAACCAGAGCATCATTTTGGCGCCTAATATGGGGCACCCAAGTACTAAGAAAAGTAATGATAGTGGAACCCTGGAAAAAGTTAAAGATATAATCTAAAAATGTTAGGCTTTGTGCTTTCCCAGATCAATTGCACCTGCGTAAACAGTATGATAAATTATATAATTGTTAGATGTGATGATTGTTTAGTAATTAAATGTAATTATTATGTAACCATAAGAAGAATAGTGAGAAACTATGTTGGAAATTCAGAGAGGGGCTATATTTATGTATACAATAGAACAATATAAGTTTAATAATTAACATGAAAGTTATGTAACGATAGAGTATAAAACATGATCATGTCAGATGTATGGTCGGAATCAGATTTGGGTTGAATATACCCCGATTCCCAGAGCTCTTAATAAAAAGCACCGCATATAGTCCCCGTGATTATGTAGTTTTGAATGCTAACAGTAAGAGTTACAACTCTGTGTTGTAGAAGCCACCTATTCTCTATGATCCTCAGTATGCTTATATGGGTCTTATACCTAGCTCTCTATATTTTTCTGCACATAGGGAATTATCTCCCGATTGTAATGTTCCTGTGTAGGCCAAGGTGTGCTATAATAATTGCTTTATTGTTTTATTATGTCTATTGCATGATAACCTCCGAGGCTATGAACATAATTTGGAATATGCACTCAATTATGTTTGCTTGTCCTAATCTAGGCTGATACGTCTGGGGCCTTAACAATCGTACCTGGGCCTTAACAATCACACCAAACCTTTCGGGGGAGGGGTAAAGAATTATTTTTTCCAGCCTTTTAGGCTTGACGCAACAGTTTTTGAAAATGTTGAATTCTCTCTGGATGCCAAGGACAAAGTATTGTTGTTAGTTCTGCTTTGTCTTCTCTGCACAGCCTGCAACATGCTTAGAAACAAAGCACTACATGGTGTAGTGCAGCATCTTCTTGAGGAAAAGAGAAGCAAAGCAACAGCGTCCATGTCCACACAGAATACCATCACAGAGGAGGGAAGGACCGAAGGTGAAACACCATCTATGTCCATGCAGACTGTGGCAGAGAAAGGAACCAAAACCAAAACAACACCATCTGTGTCTATGCAGGCTCTCACAGAGGAGGAAGAAACCAAAAGTGCCATCAGCATCTCCATACAGACCGTCACCGAACCAGAACAGCCTGAACCAGTAGCAGTTGCCCCTGTTCAAAAGAAGAAATCAAAGAGCAAATCAGTCTGCTTAGTGACTGGCAAGGATGTGGCAGGACCTTTGCACCCAGTGGAACGGACAGACCTAGAAATCATCAGTCACTCTCTATCCCTGGGTGAGCAGCGTGACCTGTGGAGGGAATTGACTCGCCAGACAAACGAGTCCATCCTGACCTGGCTGCTCTGCCTCTGGGATGCTGCAGCCAATGACACCATTCTGGATGGAAGTGAGGCCGGGCAACTGGGAGTGCTGTCCCAGGATGTGGTCACTGACCAGGGGATTGGGAGAACTCAAGAAATGCAGCCTCTGGCAGTGACTGCTGACAGGTGTGAGGGACAGATACCTTTGTAAAGAAGACCTCCAGGTGCACTAAGGAAAATGGAGCACAACGGAACAAGGTATCTGATGCCTGGGGGAACTGTTCGTGCTGGAGATAATTTTCTCAGAAGATGAGAGATTTCCTAAAAGCCCAGATTGTGTTCAGTGCACATCGCAGATGTGGTTGAGATTTGCATGGCTGGGACCAGATATATACTCCTGTTACCTAGCACCACTACAATGGAGGGAAGGCAAAGACAGGGTGGCGTCTTGGCCAATAAACTAACAATTTATGAAGACACTTTCACCACCCCACATCCTACCCATGTCTCATCCATGGAAACAAGGCTGGCTGAGCAAGTCCAGAGTTTGATTGAAGAGGAAATTAAAAAAGGAACTTAAGGAAGAAGTCTACCACATCTTGTCAGAGCCAACAAGAGTCTCTGCCATTAGGAGCCAGTGTCCCCACCCAAGGAGAGAGGATACACTCCATGAGGCAAACTCTGGTTTCTTTTCAGGAGCATGGAGAAGACACGAGAAAGTGGGATAGAAAACCCACCTCCTCCTTAGGCGCCCGGGTACGTGAACTGAAAAGAGGAACACCTAACACAAGAAGCTCATCTAGAGTCAACGCTGCTGCAGTCTCTCGCACACAGAATTCCAGACAAAATAGGAATGATGATATCACTGATCCTCTTGAAGGAACCTCAGGAACCTATTTACAGGAAGAGAGCAGTGTGTGCCACCATCAGGAATAGAGGGGCCCTGCCTCTAACCAGGGACAATTGGATCAATAGGACTGTGTGGATCTGATGGCCTGGCACATCTGACCCACAAAAATATATGGCTTGGGTTGACACCAGTACCCAAGGTACCCTGATGCCATCAAGGTATGTAGGAGCAGAATCCATTTTTATTTCTGGAGTAACAGGAGGATCCCAGCAGCTGACTGTATTGGAGGCTGAAGTGAGTTTGACTGAGAACGGGTGGCAGAAATACGCCATCATGACTGGCCCAGAGGCCCCATGCACCCTCAGCATAGACTATCTCAGAAATGGCTATTTCAAAGACCCAAAAGGACATTGTTAGGCTTTCGGGATAGCTGCTGTAGAGACAGAAGACATCAGAAAACTGAATACCTTGCCTGGTCACTCAGACGACCCCGCTGCTGTAGGATTGCTGAGAGCTGAAGAACAACAGGTACCAATTGCCACAGCCACAGTACACTGTTGGCAATATCGTACCAACAGAGACTGTGATTCCCATCCATGAGATGATTTGTAAACTGGAGCGCCAAGGGGTGGTCAGCAAGGCTTGTTCACCTTTCCACAGCCTTATATGGCCAGTGCATAAGTCCAGTGGAGAATGGAGACTGGTGGTGGATTACCATGGCCTGAATGAGGTCACACCACTGAGCGCTGCCATACCAGACATGTTGGAGCTATGAACTGGAGTCCAAGGCAGCAAAGTGGTACACGACCATCAATATTGCCAACGCCTTTTTCTCCATGCCTCTGGCAGCAGAATGCAGGCCTCAGTTTGCCTTCACCTGGAGGGGAGTGCAGTACACCTGTGTGGTGGTACATTTTAGTTAAATGGTATGCTCTGTTTCACGCCTCAAAAATGTACGGTTTATTCCAAGCCTGTGATCCTCCCCTGAAGTATCATGTATCTGTAATCCCATTGGCCCAAGTCTTATTCCGCACCCACTCTGAATCTCTCTGTTAAGCCGTGGAGGGAGAACACAGGTTTTCTCTTGGCCCTTTGCTCTCTCTTGGCCCCTTTTTCCCCTAGGCTCTCCCTCTCTCCCCCTCCCTTCCCCTTCCCCCCTTCTCCCTCAGAAAACATGCTGCTCCCGGGGGTGGGACCCCCAATAAAGCCTCATGTAATTATCACCTTCATCCGGCTACCGGGGGTGGGAGCCATGTGAAGCCTCCTTGCCTGCCTGCTGCTACCAGCGAACTTACAGCTTAGGGGGCCAGGGCCTCTCCGGGGATCCCTCCTAAACGAACTGCAACAAATGTCTCCCAATGTGCTGCTTGACCACCAACAACCCTAAGACGAAAATGGACCTCCATTCTCCTGCCGGCACAGTGCAGAAGCACGCGGAACACCGCTTCAGCGTCACCTCTGGCATTGCGGGGTGGCTGTGCGGGGCTGAAGTCGCGGCCCCAGGCAGCCCCTCCACCACCGCGCAGAGACCTCGCACCATCATCCCACTACTGCCAACCCACCACGGCCCCGGGCCCGGCCCGAGCGTGCGCCCCGGAACCCAGAAAAGCCATGCGGAGCACACCCGGCCCGCCACTCGCAGCACCGCGCCATGTGGCCGCCACGTGGCTGCTCGGATCCACCGCTCACCGGGAGCCGCCATGGCGGTGGCAGAGCTGAGCCTGCCGCCCTCTGCCCGGAGGTGGCGGAGGAGGGCCCCGCAGAGCGGGCGGGCCGTGCAGATCGCTGAACCCGAACAGCCGATGCCCTGGTCCACAGCAGCAGCAAAAGAACAAACCAAAGCCCACCAGTTTCTGCGAGAGCCACCAGACAAGCAAGCAGCAGTTTTCAGCTTTGCCCGAGCCCCGCACCCCCCAAAACTGCTTCCGTCAGTTCTGTGACCTCCTTCCTCGGTCTTAGTCTCTCGCCCCCTCACTGCTCCCTCCCCTAACTCCATCCCTAACCCACCTTCCCCATAACAAACCCCTGGGAGTCCACTCCATCCTGCTAAGCCCGGCAGAGCAGCCACACGGCTAAGCCTCAACATGGGTACCGCCGTGTGTGATGTGGCCGCATGGCCTAGAGATCCAACATAGCCATGACTACGTGTCAGCCAAGATTGCTCCAGCCATGGCACCATCTTCTACTCCTCCCCAAAAATCCCTTTCTTCCCGCTTTTTCTCTCCCATGCTCCGCCCCTTCCCTGTCTCTCATGATCCACCCCCTCTCCAACTCCTAGTTCCCACCCCCACCCCTTCCAAATCCCACAAGGTAAGAGCTGGAATTGGAGAAGAAGCTTAGTAACCAAAATCCAAAGCTGAAGTAATTTTGTAATACCAGTTTTAACAGCCTTGTATATTTCATTGAATTGAAAATTCTACTTTATGATCTCCTTCCCCTGTTACTCCAAGAGCACGATAATATCCTTCTCTGCAATCCATATCCCTTTTTTCCTTATTTTGGATAGTTAACTAGAAGCAAACTGCTCGAAGGTGCAGGGTACCCCAAAAAGGTTTTTCTTTCACAGAGTCCTTGGCTACCCTTAACCTCCCCAATTCCCAATCCCTATCCACTTGTTCTAGCTAAAAAGAACTCATCAGCTAGGACTTTTCTCCTAAAACACTCTAACAGTTTTATCATTCTTATCCAAACCTGTCTTCTCTCCATTTCCCTCTCATCTCCATGAAGTAGTTTTTACAATAATGCTTTTCTAGTTTAAATGTGTGTTCATATTGCAGGTTGTCCTGTCTTCAGTTTTAGAAAGCAGGGGCCTGTCAGGTCACAAGGGTAGATCCAGCAAGAAGCAGTTTTCTATTGTTTCTTTAAAAGCGAGTGTTCAGATAGTATTAGACTGCTGAATCACATTCGCTGTTGGGTTTATGCTATCCTCAGTAGGTTCTGAGGGTGACTGATAACCTAAAATGGTGTCTGGGAAAGTATTTTGATGGTTTTTGTGGTGAATGCTCCCTGAGTATAGGTAGTAGCCGAAGACAAATTTCTTTTTTTCTTTTTGTTTTTCTTTGAATGACCTAAAACTGGGGGTCTTCTGGGTTAAACCGGTTGGAAAGTGAAAGCAGCGGTAAAGCTCAGATCCAAGGGTGAGAATCTGAGGCTGCAAACCAGCCTGGAGTCTGGGGGGCTCCAGGTGATTCCCTCTCCCTGAGAGGGGGAGCGGAAGTTGGCACCTCAGCCTAAAACTGAGAGCTGTGGTGGTCCAAAAAGCCAGTTGGAAAAGGTTAGTCACCATTGGGCCAGTCACACTGAAAAGGCCAGTCCCAAAACTCTCATATTAGCTTAGTGCCAAAGGCTGAAGCCCTTTAAGCACTCACCCGTGCTTTAAATTCGTTTAAAATCTGCAATATGGACCCACATAACCCGTTTATTACAATTAAATACTAATTCTATCTTTAATACCTAACACCAAAGGAAAATATTGAGTCAGATGGATGTTTAAAACATAATCCTCATTGCAATTGTATTTATTTTTATGCTGCGAAACCGTGTAATTACTGCTTCATTTTAAAAATTGTTACTTGTCATATTTGTCTTTATCTTTTCTTTCTAACAAAAAAAGGATGAATTGTGGTGTTACATTTTAGTTAAATGGTATGTTCTGTTTCACGCCTCAAAAATGTATGGTTTATTCCAAGCCTGTGATCCTCCCCTGAAGTATCATGTATCTGTAATGCCATTGGCCCAAGTCTTATTCCGCACCCACTCTGAATCTCCCTGTTAAGCTGTGGGGGGAGAACTCAGGCTCTCTCTTGGCCCTTTGCTCCCTCCTGGCCCTTTGCTCTCTCTTGGCCCCTTTTCCCCCTAGACTCTCCCCCTCCCTTTCCCCCTTCTCCCTCAGAAACCATCCTGCTACCGGGGGTGGGACCCCCAATAAACCCTCATCAAATTAGCACCTTCAGCAGCCGTGTGGAGTCTCCTTGCCTGACTGCTGTTACCAGCAAATTTACAGCTTAGGGGGCCCCCCAGGGCCTCCCGTGGGGATCCTCCTCCCCAGACGAACTGCAGCACACCTGGAACTGACTGCCCCAGGGTTGGAAGCACAGTCCCACCATCTGCCATGGACTGATCCAGGCTGCGCTGGAAAAAGGGCGAGGTTCCCGAACATCTACAGTATTTTGATGACATCATTGTATGGGGGAGCACAGCAGGGAAAGTCTTTGAAAAAGGAGAGAAGATTATCCAGAGTCTGCTGAAAGTTGCTTTTGCCATTAAGTGAAGTAAGGTTAAGGGACCAGCTCAAGAAATTCAGTTTCTAGGAGTCAAGTGGCAAGGTGGACATCATCAGATCCCAACAGAGGTAATCAACAACATCACTGCTATGGCTCCACCTACTAACAAGAAGGAAACACCAGCTTTCCTAGGTGTCATAGGCTTTTGGAGAATGCACATTCCCAAGTACAGCCAGATTGTGAGTCCTCTCTACCTGGTCACCCTCAAGAATGATCTCCCCTAGGGCTCTGAACAGCAACAAGCCTTCACCCAGATAAAGCAGGAGATCTCTCATGCGGTTGCCCTTGGCCCAGTCAGGAGGGGACCAGAGGTGAAGAATGTGCTGTACTCTGCGGCTGGGAACCATGGTCTGTCCTGGAGCCTTTGGCAGAAGGTGCCTGGTGAGACTTGGGGTCGACCACTGGGATTCTGGAGCCAGAGCTGCAAAGGCTCTGAACCAAACTACACCCCCACAGAGAAGGAAATCTTGGCTGCCTATGAAGGTGTTCAAGCTGCCTCAGAAGTAATTGGCACCGAAACGCAGCTGCTTCTGGTACCCTGGCTACCAGTGCTGGGGTGGATGTTTAAAGGAAAGGTTCCTTTTATACATGACGCCACTGACACCACATGGAGCAAAAGGATTGCCGTCATCACCCAGTGCTCCCATATTGGAAATCCAAATTACCCTGGCATTCTGGAAATTATAACAAACTGGCCTGAAGGAGAGACTTGTGGATTATCTTCTGAACAGGACGAGAAGCAAGTGCCTTGGCATGTGCCAAGGAAGCCCCAACATATAATGAGCTACCGGAGACAATACACCATCTTCACTGATGGTTCCTGCCAAATTGTAGGCACTAACCAGAAATGGAAAGCTGCAGTATGGAGCCCCACATGACAAGTTGCACAAACTACCGAGGGACAAGGTGGATCAAGTCAGGTTGCAGAGCTTAAAGCCATCCAGCTGGCTTTGGATATTGCTGAACGAGAGAAGTGGCCGAGGCTCTATCTCTACACCAACTCATGGATGGTAGCTAATGCTCTGTGGGGATGGCTGGATTGCTGGAAAAAGGCCAAGTGGCAGCACAGAGGGAAACCCATCTGGGACGCCGAGATTTGGCAGGACATTGCCACCTGAGTAGAGAGGCTGACCGTGAAGATTCGACACATGGATGTGCACAAACCCAAGAGGTGGGCTAATGAAGAGCATGACAACAACAAACAGGTGGACCGAGCTGCCAAGATGAAAGTATCACAGGTGGATCTAGACTGGCACAAGAGAGACTCATTCCTGGCTTGCTGGGCCCATGATGCTTTTGGTCATCAGGGGAGAGATGCAACATAATGATGGGCCTGTGACCGAGGGCTGGACCTTACTATAGACAACACAATCTCTCACGTCATCCACAATGTGAGACCGGCGCTACAATCAAACAGGCCAAGCGGGTGAAACCTCTGTGGTACAGTGGGCGATGGTTGAAGTACAGGTATGGGGAAGCCTGGCAAATTGACTACATCACGCTTCCCCAAACCCGCCAAGGCAAGTGGTATGTCCTGACCATGGTGGAAGCAACCACAGGACGGTTGGAAACCTACCCTGTGCCTCATGCTACCACCCGGAACACCATCCTGGGCCTAGAAAAGCAAGTCCTGTGGAGACACGGCACTGCTGAGAGAATTGAGTCGGACAATGGAACCCATTTCAAGAACGGCCTTATAAACACTTGGGCCAAAGAACATGGTATTGAATGGATATATCATATGCCCTATCGTGCACCAGCTGCCGGGAAACTTGAATGATGCAATGGAACACTTAAGAAGACTAAGTGCCCTGAAGGCACTTAGCGGTGGAACCTTCAGAAATTGGGAATTGAACTTAGCAAAAGCCACCTGGGTGGTCAACATCCAAGGGTCCATCAATCGAGCTGGTCCTGCCCTGCACACAGTGGATGGAGACAAAGTTCCTGTGATACACATGAAAGGTATTTTAGGAAAGACTGTTTGGATTAATCCCACTGCAGGCAGGGGCAAACCCATACATGGGATTTTTTTGCACAAGGACATGGTTACACTTGGTGGGTAATGACATGGTTACACTTGGTGGGTAATGCAGAAGGATGGGGAAACCTGTTGTGTACCACAAGGAGACCTAATTTTGTGTTTAAAGTTTCATTCTGTATTGTGTGTATATATATATATATATATATATCTGGAAGATATTGGTTTGTGCATGATGTAGATGGTAATAGAATAAGGGGTGGGTTATGTCCTAGAGTACAATATAAAGATGCATTCTATCTTTCAAGAGCTGTTGAAATCAGGAGGGGCATTGTTTTTTCCTTATCTCCTGTTAAAGGACGCATCAATGCCTTGCCACACGACTCTGAGATAACTCCCTTCAGGAGTCATTTCTGTCAAATGGGCAATCAAGGACCCACTGCATTACTGCATTACTCACAGAATGATATCAGCCCATTGTGAGATGCTCTGTCCAGAGGGGAGGAGCTAAACATCCCCACCTGGATATAATCTGGAGTTTGGGACAGAACAAGCTGCCCTTACCCACTGGTTTTCAGAAGATAAGAGCTACCAGATCTTTTCCATGGGATCACCACTTCCAACAAGACCATTTCATCTGGACTTCTAACAAGACCATTTGGACTTCTAACACCACCCTAACTAGCAGGGCGTCACATTGTATTCTGACTCTGTCAGTGTTTTTTTTCGTTTGTATTATTGGATGTATCTTGGTTTTTTCCTTTTTTCCACCCCTTTACTTAATAAATTGTATTTCTGACTTGGAGTTTCTCACTGGCTTAGCTTTAAAACCAGAACAGTGAGGGACACGGGGCCTGCTGCGCGGGCTCAAGGTCGGAACAGCCTTAGTGACGTTGCTGAAGCCGGACGACTGACAGTGTAGCAATTTTAGGGTTGAGTTGCACATTGCTGGTGGAACAAGTGCAGAACGACGTGGATGACCGCAGTAGGTGTTGTGTTTCTCTTAGTGCACCTGTACCAGCTGGACATCACGGTGAAACAGGGGCGGAACAAGGTCTCCACATCTTGTCCCATGGTGTCACACAGGGACAGGCCCCCAAACACAAGTTATCCTACACAATCCAGCTGTGCAAATGTGGCAGTATAAGGGGAGAAAAGGGGTCCTGAGCTGAGTGACAGCACATGCTCACAGTGCTGAAAACGTGTGTGTAACTTGAATGAGGCAGGAGCTAACAGCATGTACTGAAAGAACAGCTGTGGCACCACCGAGCACAAGCTTCAACAACAAAGTAGATAATGTGCCACTTTCCCAAAACAGGAATATTTTTACTCTTAACTTTGGAGCAATCCCAGCCACCAAGCCAGCAGGATCTTGATGCAAACAGAGATAGTTACTTTTACATTATTGACTGCAGGCAAATGGTAACGGCAAGTGTACTTCAAAAGTAATGCCTCTCCTCATCTCCTCTTTCTGAGATGTGCTGAGCACATGCTGCTCTGAAGTCTCCTTGGAAGCCAGGAATGTTCAGCAGCCATCAGAAACAGGCTAATGAGCTTGGAGTGAAAAGATAGAGAAGTACTGCTGAAACCTGAAATCTGATTTTCCTATGAAGAGACAGAACCACCCAAGGTTATTCTGCCTGCTCCTAAGAGCCATAAGCACAGGAGAAAAATGTTCTTTTTTTAGCCAGATTAACTTCCGTTTTTTTTTAATTGACAAATGACTGAACTGAGGACCTAACTATGAAAAAGCAGCATCTCTGACTATCCTTCCAAGGCATGGAAACAGCGGCAAAATGCTTCCTGTGAAAAACTCCCTCTGCCAGAAGAAAAAGATCCTAGCTAGACACTTTCTGGAACCAGAGTCTTCAGATTAGCTCTTTATCTATTTTAATCTCTATTTGAGATTGGTAGCAACATCTATCTTTACTTTGTAATCATTCTGGTATCAGTGCTCATTAATGCCCTTTGCACCAGGATTTGTCAATTCTTCATCATAATGGAGTAAACAGCTCCATTAAACACATTATGCAAGAGAGGAAATGGAGCCAGGAGCCAGCTGAGTGCTACCCTCTAAGGCACAGCCACTTAGGTTTAGACTTGTGCTTCAGGTTAGGCTTCTGAAAACCACAAAGCCCAGACCTTCAGGGATGTTTCAACTCCAAAATGCATGCAAAGTGAAGTACTTTATGTCATCTCATTACATTTGATTACAATCACTTCATTTCAGAATTTTGTTTTATTTCTTTACATTGAATTTAGTTTTATTATAAATCTACCATACTCAGATTGTTTCACTTTCTTCTCTGATTTCAAGATGTCAGTGAGTAATTCAGCAAGGTTTGGTCCATTTCCGTGCATTTTGTGTCATCCAAGACCATTTTATTGTTTTCACTTTGTTTCAGAATTCTCTCTTTTATTTTTAGCATTTCATTTCATCCCTTTCTTCTTCTGTCCATTCATGTCGTTCCCTGATTTCAGGATTTCAAGCACCATAATTTTCAATGAGTATAATTTTGGCAAGTTTTGCTTCTTACACTGCACCTCATTTCCCAAAATCAGGGAAAGAAGGTAAACAACGAGTCAGGAGAAGAAATGGAAGGAATGAAATGCTAAAAAAAGAGAAAATTCTGAAACAAATTGAAAACAATGAAAGTGACTGGGATGACCTGAAGTACAGGGAAATGGAGTGAAGCTTGCCAACTGATCCTCACTGAAACCTTGAAACCAGAGAACAAAGTCTAACAAACACTCTGGATAGGAGATATGATGACATAAAATGCAATTGAAAAAAAGTCAGAAAATTTGCAAATAGGATGGCTACAACCTAGTGTATTGAGATGAAATGAGGTGCAGTGAGAAGCACTGAAACTTGCCAAAATTATTTCCATTGAAATGCTGAAATCAGAGAAGAAAGGTAAGCAAAGACACAGGAGAAGAAATGGAAGAAATGAAATGCTAAAAAAAAGAGAGAAAATTCTGAAGTAAAGTGCAAACAATAAAAGCGCATGGGATGACTTGTCCATTCAGCAGTATGTTCACATTTCCCCTACTCTTGCTTTTGCTACCTGTGAACTCAAGAACTTTTTCTTGCTGCTTTTAAGATAATTTCTCAGGTTCACCTACAAGTGGACTTTGGCTTTCCTAAACATATCTTTGCATGCCAAACAGTGGTTCAGTATTCCTCTCAGGTTAACCATCCCTGCTTCCACCCTCTATAAACTGCCTTTTTATGTTTGAATTTTGCCAGAAGCTCCTTGTTCATCAATGAATGAAACATTTATGGAAACTTACTATACAATAAGCTTTACAAAGAACAAGAAGTGCATCTCTGGCTTTACTTAGTAATTTTATGATACCACCTTTAATTTCTTATCATTTACAATGCATTTTGAGTAGGTGTGTCAGAAGGTGTTTAGTAGGTTTTTTTTCCTAAGTAAGTGTACCCCTATAGAGGTTTCATAATGCAGGAACCTTCTTCAGGCAGTATCTACTAATGTTGTGACTGGGAGAGAAAACCAGAGATGAAATAAAGAATTAACTCCCTTTTCAAGTACATAATTTCTGAGTTATATCCAATAATTGACTTAGAAACCTGAAAGTTACACATTTACTCTCTATGCTAGTGGACTTGATGCACACAGGGTTCATGGAGCAGTCCCATATATCAGAACAGGCTCCAAGCCATGAAGCATACTGAGCCAAAACAAATATGATAGTCAGTCAGCAGCTGTTCCCCAGCTTACCTGAATCACCCATACTTGATAGAAAATATCTCTGCCCACTGGGAAACAGAGGCTCCTTCTGTCCCAGTTCTTATTCAGGACAGAGCACAGCCTATTCTTTCCTTTTAGAGAGGTTTTTCTTTTATTGTTTTCTCCCCTTCTCTTTATGCTCCTAAAACTCTCCACAAAACGGAATATACAGCTTCAAGTTCCTCTTCTGATTGAAGGAAGCTTTGATTTCCCCAGCAAGTTGCATAATTGTGAAGGTAGAGCACATTTTCCCACCATTTTGCTTTGCCACTCTTTCAAGAACTGAAAAGTCACAGAGACAGTCAGGGAGAACAAGGAAGAGCATGACTGTAGCCCATGCTAAGGGTTCTTCAGGTGACAAGCTCTCAATTATAAAACTATAAGTTTACCCAGTATCAGGCCAGTGTAGGCCGTGGGACTGCAGGGCCATGCAGACAGATCTACTCTGTCACTATTTCAGGGGAGCACTTTTTCTTTTCTGTACACAGTGGTGCTACCTCCAAAGCACAGTTAATACATCTTAGTAAACTATGCAGCCACTGTCTGGTAGCTAGCCCACCATCCTAACAGATGGAAGCTCTAGTTTGATTCCCCATCATGCTGAGGAATTCTTACAACTTTGTATTCTGACTTGGGGGAAGGAAGGTTCACTATCTACTCAGGCTTTACAGAGAACGTGGGGCAGAGCCTCTTCTTTCTATATTCTTTTCAAAAAGCAATACCTGTTACCAAACCTCACAAGGTTCTTAAATCAGCCTTCATTTCACACATGGTCTGAAACTTCCTAACATAATAAGCCTCTCTGAAGAGTGAAATACTGTGAAGTCTCGTCTCTAGATACTGAACAGACCAAGCATGAAATAATTATCAAAATTACTGTGTGCACATTAACATTCACACTATTTGGAATCTGAGACAGTAAAAAGCAAAAGAATTAAAGTACGATGGAGAACCAAGTACATGCTTACCTGGTAAGCAGATCACCAGTTATGCCTCCAGACTTGGAACTTTTGATCTCTGCACCCAAATTCCATTCTGGGCTTCTACTGGACCTGCCTCAAGACATTTCATTTAACATTCCTTTGTTTATTCAGATGAACACAGAAAGGCAGATATTATTTAATTCTGAAACTGCAATGTTTTCTAATATGAAATTATTGTATTAAGCCGCTTGGAAGCAAGACAGACTCCTTATATTTATATTACGCTTCAGATTACACTAGGGAAAACAATACCTAAAAAGCAGAGTGTCATTATTTCTAATATATAAAGCACTGAGTAAAGAGCAAAACTAGAAGAATTTAACTGGAAGCTAGTCTCAAGTATCTGTTTGAAGAATTTAAACAGAAGAAAGATTTATTAAATAACAGCTTTACTGGAAACAAATTATTTCAGCTTTGCTAAGTAGTGATACCTTCCATTTGAGGATGGACATTTAAATCACCTATATAATCTAACATTTGGAGAAATATAGTTACATTTATCATGATGGTATCTGAGTGCAAAGAAAATCCTAAACCCAGGAAAATTATCCGGCACAACATCCACTCTCTGCTGTCCATGTTCCCAGAAATGTATATGGTAGAAGTATTTGCCTTTTTCCATCTTCTGCATGTTCCGTTCATGAACATTGCTTTGGGAAATTTAGTGTGGGGATACATGGTGCTCTTTCCTTACAAAATACTAATATTTAAACCAGGTATTCAATATTTCCCAGACAGTTATGAGAAAGCCCAGCTCTGTGCCCTGGCAAGTCCATGTTGTTCTCCTGGCAACTTCAGAAGCCTTAAGCAGAAGAATCATACAGGATGACATTCATGGAATTGGAAATTACTTCTGCCAGGCTAATTGAAGCCATAGAAAACAGAAAAAAGAATCTTAAAATGCATTCTGTATTGATCCAGGTCGCAGAGAAAGTGTGTTCCAACAGCAATCTGCTGGTTTGCAAAACAAGCTTTCTATTGCTGTCTGCAATACATGAATTTGTAGGCTTCATATACAAATTTGTAGATAGGAAAGCTGTTAAAAGTATTCTGGTACTAAATGGCACGATTGAAATATGCACAAATCACAACCAGGGCGTCTCCAACTCCAGAAGTTTAGGAAAAATATAAGCAAATGAAATTATTATTAACTGGGTAGTGACATAGCTCAGTGTCACAGGACAAATCAATGGCAGAAACTAAATCAAGATTGTTTTGTCAGTCTGGCTTCCAAAGCATGGATTTAATTACACCATTCTTTCCAAACGTGTCTATAGAAAAGTAGAATGAGTTTTTCTGTGTGGACGTAAACGTATCTCTTATGGGGGGAAAAAAAGATACAGGGTTCTAGCCAGTAGCTGTTTCCAAAATTCCCCAGGATGCTCTCATTACAGCAAAGAAAAACCCCCAGGTATCAGTATTAAACCAAACATGAAAAGAATAGCAAGATACTCACAGCTCCTGAGAAGCTGAAAAAGCAGGAAACCAACACCAGCACCTGAGAGAAATCAACAGCCTATGGTATCGGGGCATAAGCCATGTTTTTCTGACAGTTTCACAAGAGAATGTGAGTCAAGGCAACTGCTGCCAGTCAGTTTCCAAATGAGCAGGCACCTTCCCAGAGCTCAGACACATCACAGAGGTTTAATGGAATCTTAAGGAGGCATTTTGGACCCATGCTGGAACCACAACCTGTGCAAAGCAGCCCCCTTGCCCATCTAAGCCCATTTCCTCCCCGCACTGGGCTTAGAAATTGCACGTGCTGAGCTCTGTTTGGCTAACTCAGATTGAAGTAACAGTGGGAGCAGTTCAGCCTGTGAGAGAACTGAATTTGGCCATTAAAACCAAGCCTGCTCTGATCTCTGCTTAACCCCAGCTAACATGACCAGGATGCTGTGGTTCGGGCCCATAACCACAGCTTTGGGCTTGCTGAGCTGCTGAAGCCATTGCTGGGCAGCGTTACGTGTACATGTAAGCCCAGTCCTGGATCATCTCAAGCTCTGTGAAATGTCAAGTCAAATAAAGCCATTCTGCTCTTATCATTTTCATTTTTCAGTCCTCACTGTCCAAGGCTTTTCTAGGGGTGACTTCATCTCAGTGGCTGCTTCATTCATCCAGATGTTGATGTTTGCAGCAACTGCACAGCTCACTCGGCCAAACTGCTCACAACATCACTGGAGCTCGTCTCTTGACATCTTCCAGCACCAGCACAGAGTTGTCTCTCTGAGGTAAAAGAGAGGGGGCCAGAGACATGTGTTGCTTTTGGCGCCAAGTTCAGATCATTGCTCCTTCAGGGCAAGGGACATGTCTGGGGATGGGATGGCATGTGGGGTAAAGGCATGGGCAGGGATGGGTGAAAGAAGTAAAGTTCAACTACAACTCACTTTGGTGATAAGTGACCTGCTGTGATTGATATAGGGAAAAGGGTAGGAAGCCATGGAGAATTTAAGGAAGAAAAACCTGAAGAACAGATTTCTTTGCAATGTGGGAAGGCTGGCAGTAAGTCATAGTAGCAGTAACTATGAAAGACTTGGCTATTTCACTTCTGCTGACTGCTTTATTATGAACAAGCTGTTAGCACAGTCCATCTTAAGGCTGTAGAAATACTTCTAATATTTAAAATCCCTGTCTGAAGGCCAAGAAAGTCACAATGAACCAGCTGAGACTAAAATTTCCAGAGCTGGAGTTGTGCTTCAGGCTAAACTTGTTTGGGAACATTCAGCCAAAAGTTTGTTCATGCCTTTCTAACGGCTGACATCTTTCTTAGAAATCCATTGTTTATATGACCTTCTCCAAACCCATTAGAAAAATTTCTGGTGCTATTTTCCTGTCTCAGTTGAATGCTTTGAAGCATTACAGGCAAAATTTGGCAGGAGGCAGCTTTCTGTTAGGAAGACACATTGCAGCAGCTCTCTAAAACTGTGCTCAAACTTGGCTCTGCTACAAGCACTTGAAAACCCAGTTTGTGTGCACCTGATAGAGCTCTCAGTTCTTCATCTAAAACTCCCCCAAGATGTCTGAGTGGAGCAGGTGCTGGTTATTGCTGGCTGCCAGGGCTGCTAAGGGCAAATGACAAGTGTGAAGCTGGTCTCTGCCACGCACCCCTTGCCCATTCCAGCACCAAAATGGTCAGGGGGAAGCCAGCTGAGTGAAGGCATAACTGGCAAAAGAGACACTGTGTGCTGAAAAAAGAATGTGGGGGAATGTTAAAAGAAAATCTGGAACTAGGTGGGAGACCATGGGGGTTTTGCCTTAGAAGAGGCCACCAAAGAGGAAAGGTTTCTGGGATTTTCACCAGCCCCAGCTCTGCTGTAGCCTGGGAGACGGATAGCCATGGAATGAGAGCAGCAGGCTTCACACTAACCAATGTTCTTGCAAGAGGCTTTGCTTCTCCAGAAGGGAAAATTGCTGAGGTTTGTGTCCATCCACGTCTGAGGCGTGAAGGGGAAAGCAGTCAGCCTGATGGGATTTGGACAAAAAATTTCTGGAAGCTCATGGAAATATTCATGCTATGTGACCAGTGCTTCCTGGTTGGCTCCAGACTTGGAGCAAAGAAGGAAGGAGGGAAGAAGGAGCATCTCTTTGGCCATTGGAAGGGTTTCACCCACCGTTGTGGAGAGAGAAGTATGTGGTGCTGGGTAATTACTGAAACAGCAGGTTTCATAACCAGGCACTGACCTCTGACCTCCATGTCCAGGGTGCCAAAGCTGTGATCCTGCAGGAAGATCTGCAGAAGCTGCTTGCAGCCTCAGCTGGGAGCTGGCCATGTGCTGTGGACAGCTGTGTGTGGAACCTTCTAGACTTTTACACTCAGTTCCAACCCCTAGAAGGTCATTTGCCTCCATTGGTGGCATCTCTGAGGGACGCTTTGGGGACAAATGACCACCTGCTCCTCACCCACGCAGGCACTGATGATCACTGTGGAAAAGCCCATCTAAACCACCTTTATGGGCAGGGTGTGAACAGTAGGTGCAAAACAGACTTGGAAGACAAAAGCCATAATTAAAATCAGATTAGTAAGTGATCCTCATCTACTCTGAGCACTGAATACAGGGAAGGTCCTTCAAAAAGGAAATACAGCATGTAATTATAATTAAATCTGATCTTATGGACAATATGGACAAAAATGCTCAACTAAAGTTGCCTAAATTTTTTAAAATGGCAACTCTTGCATTATATTGGTTCTGGATGCTTTGTTTTGCAAGATTAATAAGTTTTTTCTTGAAGTTGCCTTTTTGTATTTCAGTGCCTTCACTCAAAGAATGGTAATGCCTGCATGCAACTTCTGTAATTCCACTTGGCTCATCTCTAAATTCACTGTGCTCTGTCAAAGATATGCAGCCAGCACAGTGGGGCAGCAGTTAGCTAAAATTAATATTTATGGATTTGGAGGGCTTTTTCTCTGACTTGTAAATTGCTCAAAATATTACTTTATTGAAAAGAAATGCAAATCATCATCTTTCATCCTTCAGAAGAGTAATGACCCTTTTTCTCTGTGTCAGAAAGAGATTTGTTGTCTATTGTTTCTTTGCTGGCTTTGAAAGCTGTTCTTTTGCAACGATGAAGCTATAGCGCTTGTTCCACTCCTTTGCAGGCCTGGCCATCCATGCTACTAGCCAAAAGTGGAGGAGCTGTCAAGTTTGCAGGAAAGGATCATTTACCAAGTGACCTTTTGGAAAGATGTCAATTGGGAAGTCAGTGCCAGTGTAGGGGTCTTTTCCTTAAGCTGGTGCATTTCTCAGGTTACAGCTGTGTCAATTTATGTCAAGGCTGAGCCACAGGAAGCAGAGTAGCTGGAGAGTTCCTATTCTGATGGCCTTCCATCAGAAGGGTGATGTTCATTAGAATTAAATCAATTCTGATCAACCATCCCTGTTAGAGTCCCCAGGTGAATGATGGGAGTCCAACAGCCTTTGGCTCTTTGGCTCTAGCCAGGGTAAGTAAAACTGAAAGGACCTAGGCGAATATTTTTCTGCTGAAGTTCATAAAGGTCAGGCTCAAACTAAAGTGAAACAGGCAAGGTAGCATCCTTTTACTGGTGGGGTGATGAGGAAATGTCCACTGACATTCCTGGGGCCACATTTCCCATTTTTCCTCTGTCATCTGAGTGCATGTGTCATGAAAATCAATGTGGGAAGAAGCCCTTGATCACCATTTCCCATTCAGCCATCTGCTCAAGCCAGCCCACTGAGGAGGGAACTGCTGCAGCTCTGTCTCCTGAGACCTCACACTAGAGCTGTCTGAAATGTGGAGGGTACTCAAAAGCCAACAACTGCCAGGCTACACTGCAAACAGAGTTCAGCTCTGGCAGCTCTCCCAGGCCAGACTTGCCAAGAGTGCTCTCTGTCCCATCACCCATAATAACTTAATAACCTTAAGTTTGTCAGCCCCAGTATAAACACCTAAGGGACGTCACTGGTGATCATCCACCAGCTGGACTCTGTACTGTTGATCCCACTTCTTTCAGCCCCACAATCTGAACAATCACCCACCCACTTTATCAGCTACCCTGGTACTGTAGAAAATGGTGTTAAAGGCTTTGCAGTGTCCAGGAAATAAATGAGACAGAATGATCTCATGCTTTGAGGAGGTTGCCCTCAAAGAACAACTAGCTCTCCTGGGCAGTTCCTCCACTCTCCAGGGCAGTTCCCTTTGGGATTCTCTCAGGGAGATCCCTGGATGAAATGAAACCTGTTCTCCTGCAGGTAAGGGCAGTAATGCTGTTTGTACTGCTGATTTCTTGCAGGATTTAGTATTTCACAGTTTCATGGTTGCTACAGGCAAAATTCATCATTGACCATCATATCCTGAACCAATTCTTCCTATTTTGTGAACAACAAACCCAGCACAGCGTCTCCTCCTGTTGTCTACTCAATCAGCTGTGTCATGAAGCTGTCTTGAGCACCCTCAAGAAACGTCCCAGACTGTGCCTGACCATGCAGGCCTTCAGTTAAAGCGCACTGAGTTAGCCCTAAGGCCTGTGATTGTGTGGGATGGCTCTCTTGACTTTCTCTCCTTTCCCAAGAAGTCTGTGAGTGAGTGCCTGGCCCATCACTCCCCATAGTGCTTTGCCACCTTCTCCTTGCCCAGAGGCACTCAGATGGCCCATCACCTCTCGCATGGCCACGTTCTGGGCACTCCTCTGCACAGCTCACAACCACTCCTCACTGTTTCCAGCCTGTCCTTCCTGAAGACACTGTGCCCAATGGCGCAGCTCTCCAGGTGTGTGATCTACCCTGGTATGTCCCTGTAACTCAGAAGAAATCACAGCTCTGCAGTTGTGTGGGAGCTGGTATTCCCCCCAGTTGTTCCCCGTTCTACATATTTGTTTCAAACTACTTGAGACCAGCCCTGCACCCTGAGTCATGATGCTCTCAAAACAGGATTCTGCTGTGGACACTCCAGCAAGGTAAGTTCAGCACACAGACAATGAGCATGGAGGTGGCTCCTCTGGCAGGGCAAAGGGCATTGGAGGCCCTGGCTGCACACCAGCGCTGCCTGCACAGCATTTGCAGGCGCACTGCCCTGCAGCCCGAGCTCTCCATCACTGCTGCAGCAACTGTTACATTAGGAGGCTTTCCTCTGATCACACTGAGATCACAGATCAAGCTGTGATGGGTTTACTGCTTCTTTTTATCTAGAGCTGACTGTCCTAAGAGCAAGGCTTGTTGATCTCCAATGGCAGGGATGCCAGGAGCACACAGGTGTGCTGCTTTAGAAAACACTTTGACTGACTCCATAATTGTGTTGGCATTACTACTGCCCCAAAGGCTGGATATTTGAGGCACCTTGTAACACATGTGACTTCTTCTTGCAGCTGAGCTGTGTTCCACAGAAGCTGAGGTCATTGTGCTGACTGACACTTGAAGTTTGATAAAAATTTTTAATCCTAGAAACATAAATTATTTTTAAAATCTCAGGGGATGGTTCCAAGCTAACTGCTGTAGTAAGTGCTTTCTGTAAGGGAATGTTTGATCTAACTTGAATTCTCTCAAGTTCCAATGGAACTCCCTCTTTAGCCTGCAAAGAGAAACCTGTATGATCTGTGTTTAGGAGCTGCTTCTTCCTTGACTTGCCTGTACTAACAAGAAGGTGACACACATTTAAACAACCTCTTTCCAAACTGTCCCATGAGAATGCAGCAGGACTGGTTGCTTGTGAACTTCTCCTCGTCTGTGACAGAAGGCACCCAAACACCCAGGGCTCAGCCAGCCCCGCCCCACTGAGTTCACTGTTAGCACCAGCTGCCACTTTCAGCAGCAACAGAGGACTCTGAGCTCTGGCCTTGGATGAAGAAGAGGGGGAGGAGGAGGGATGTCCCTCATCACCACTCCCCTAAGACTGAGCTAAGCAGAGGAGGAGCTTAGAGGTAGAGCCAAGGTTCATATCTAAAAGCCAGCTAGTGCAGGGAGAGAGGAGCAGCAGAAAAAGGCAGTGTGAGGAAGAGGAGGAAGCAAGGAGAAACGAGCAGCTGTAAGGGCAAGAAAGTGAGAGAGGAGAAGAGAAAAGGCAAAAGGAGGCAGCAACAGTCTTGGGTCAAAAGAGGAAAAACAAGTCGTAGACAGGCTACAAAATGGCATTGCTCCTGTGGCTGGGGTCCCAGCTGTCATCCATCTGGAGCAACATCTCTATACTGGGGCTCTTTCTTACAGTGTTTACTTTACTGCTTGACTTCATGAAGCGCAGAAAGAAGTGGAGCCGTTACCCGCCGGGCCCAGCCTCGCTGCCATTCATCGGGACCATGTTCTCCATTGACTTCCACAACCCCCACCGCTCCTTCGGCCAGGTGAGTGCCAGCCTCTGAGCAAAACCCTCCACATACAATCCACCATGGGCCCAGGAGGGTTGGGTCACACCCTGGCACCAGCTACAGGTACATACCATGGAGAACAGGAATGTTCCTTTCCCCTGAAATTGCTAGAGAAAGCTTTAAGACTAACTAGCAAAAAAAGGTAAAGGGATGTAAAAGTATGCACACAGGATGATAAACATGGAAACAGCAGATAAACAGATAATGAGGAATATGATGGGGGTTTTGGCAAGTTATGTAACAAGAAACGCACACATGACCAAAGAAAATGTTCAAGGGAACATGTAATACTGAATCACTCAGCGAGTCTGACTTCCAGAGACAGGTTTCAGTGACCCTCTAGGACCATGAAAGGACTTCCAGCAGGAGGCAGATGGGTGCTGATAAGTCCTAGGAAAAGGATATCTATGTAGTAGCTGGGAAGCATGCTGCTATGAATATGTATGTTCATGATGCAATAAATACCCTGTTGTAAAGGGCATTTCATGATACTCATTCTATGAGAGGAGTCGTGTGCTACAGTAAAGCATATCTGCTTTCTAATACTTCAGATTATGTTGGAACGTTTATTTCCAGCCAACTACAGTATCACTACCCTTTCCAAAGTCCAGTATGAAGCAAGTCACTGCTCAAGGACACTAACCTGCCCCACACAGACAATGAGATAGTTGTGCACCAACACTTCCCAACCTCTATCTCCCCATTGCTGTATGAGCTCAGTGGGCGACCACTGCTGTGCCCCAGTGACAGGGGCTGCTGTAGAGCTGGCTGCCAACCCTACTTGTGGGCAGGCCTGGAGGCAAAGGAGCAGGGGGTTGTGCAAACAACGGAAGACAAACAAATATCTGTGTGCTGGGAATGTGGCTGCAGGAATGGCAGGCTTTCCTGGGAGTTACTGAAGCATGCCTGCAAGCATGTCACATTTTCAGTTAAAGAGACCAGCTTGTGGGATTTGCCCCTGCAGCAATGCCCAAAATCTCAGTAGGCTCCTATTTAAAGTCAGTGCTTACCTTTTCGCAAAGGGAAGGCAGGGCTTTCACAGCCTGCAGCAGATAAACCACAGGTGTTTTGTTCTTCACCTTGCAAACCCTAAAGGCCTCTTTTCTAGAACAGCATGTCCAAAACCTGCAAGTGGAGAAACTAAATACAGCATTTGTATGATTTGCTTGCATGTAGACCAAAAGCTTCCCATTTTCAAATAATTTCATGTCAGGGTCATACTAACCACAGTCTTGACCAGTAATCATTTTTACTGATGTATTTCTAATTAGAATTTCTAAGTGCTAATCCCCTTTTCAACCCTACTGCAAATACAGTAGTAGGTACTTCAATTCCATTCAATGCTACAGTGAAGAAATCAAGAATCTTAGCTTTTAAACAAAGAAAAAAAGACAGGAAAAAAAAGTAGAAGAAAACTGTGGGGTATTGCTACTCTTGCACTGTCTTAAAACAATGTGCTTCTGAGATATGCTCAGTGTTCCTGACTAGCAAGGGAGCTTTGACCTGCCTACCCCAGGAGTCCATGTCCCATTAAAGGGCTTGTCTACCTGGAGAAGGCTTTGCTCCATGGCCAGCTCCCATGGAGCTGACAGGATTACCTGTGCAGCCATCCTGATTCAGCTTTATGAGGCTCACAGATCACAGCAGATGTAGGGTTCCAGTGACCAGTTGTACTAGATATGTACACTCTTCTTAGGGAGAAAGTTGACCTGGAACTCCAGTGTGGAATTGCCTTTCCCAACCATGTTTGTGGAAACTTGTCCTTGGGTAGATCTTTAGCTACAAATGCATCTTTAAATGCAAATTACATATCACATTATTATCAATACTTCCTTCAGCAGAAGTACACTAACTGAGAACTTACTTAGCCTTTCAGATCAAAATAAATAGAACCATTAGGAAATAATTCATTATTGAGCATGCAGTCTTTAAAAATTCCCACAAAGGTTCTTGACAAAATTAAAAATACTCGCACAATGTTCATGACAACAGTTTGGCCAGGATAGGTGTGTTCTAAATTTTTCCACTTACAGGGCATTGATCCTGCTACAGCTGCTGCTTGGCACTGTTTGGAGCTGATACATTGCAAAGTTCAAGGTCAAAGATCAGCTGAAGATCTCTGAAGAAAAGTACCTCAAAGTTCACTCAGTAGTAAATGCCCTAAAGAAAGATATGGTGATATTTCTGACTTTACACTCAGCTCATTTTCAGGGACATGGGAAGCAACTGCCGGAGCCTGGGCCAGCTCTTGGAACTCCGGTGCCATGCCCGGAGTGGGGAACTGCCTCGGTACAGGGATTTACCAGAGGCAGAACCTTTAGAGCCACTTGCTCTAAGGTGCCAGACACAAGCCATGACACGAACCAGGTTTAAGTGGTTAAAGTGGCAGGGAAGGTTTGGGAATCAAGGGCTGGTTTACCATGACAGGCAGGGAAACAGCTGGAACAAGGGGCAGGGAATGGCATGAGGGACAGCTTTGAGGAAGGGTAACACTAACTCAGGGAGAACATGGGGGTACAACAGAACAAACCACATAACAAAGCATCAATAAAATAAATTCAAACCGCAACAGACATGCTTTCTTATCTCGGCAGCTTCAGAAGAAGTTTGGAAACATCTTCAGTCTCCAGAACTGCTGGACCAACGTGGTAGTGCTGAATGGGTATAAAGCAGTGAAGGAAGCCCTGGTCCACAAATCAGAGGACTTTGCTGACCGGCCACACTTTCCAATATATGAACATATGGGCTATGGAAAGAATTGTGAAGGCAAGTCCCATGACAATGGATATTCCTTGATGGCACTAGCAAGGGAAGGATTGGGTAGAGGCAAGATTTTCTCAGTGCACTGCACCTTTGTGTGTCCCCCTGGTCAACCTCCTTGCATGTCTGGCACCCTTTGGTGGTGATAAACTTGGATTTGATTAAAGGGGGGCTCCCCTTCATGGCTGTAGTAGAGCTCCAGCAATCACACACTTCTTCAGCTGTGTAAGGACACTGTAAATGGTACAACCCAGCTCCCAACAGCCACAAATTAGTACTTACAGTGCTTATGTAAGAGAAAATGCTTATGGAAAATGGTACGTGTAAGTTGTTGCAAAAAATATGATAATTTAATTCAAGACAGAGTATTTTCCTACATCCTGCCCACATCACATCCTCAGCTCCTATGTGGTGGCACATGCTGCTACCCAGTTCACACAAGCTATGGGAACAATGCTGAATGCTTTGGAGAGGTGATTGCTTTATCCTTAGCAGCCCTTGTTGCTCCCTTTGAATCCCCCTGCACCTTTGCCAGCCATGCACAAGCTTTAGAAGGTGCAGTGATCCTTTTCTGAATTGCTGTCTGAACAAGCTGCACAAGGTCAGACTCTTTCATCTATCCATACAGACCTGTACCTCCAGACTCACAATTGCTGTTCTCCAGCACGCTTCACTTGATGCACAAGCTAGGTATCTGACATTTCTTGCTCATCCACAATTCCAGGGATTGTTGTAGCAAGATATGGGCATGTCTGGAAGGAGCTGAGGAGATTTTCACTCTCTGCGCTGAGGAACTTTGGGATGGGAAAGAAATCCCTGGAGGAGCGAGTGGTAGAGGAAGCTGGATTTCTTTGTTCTGAAATCAAGTCTAAAGAAGGTTTGTGACATCCACAAGGATGGGGAAATCACAGAAAAAGGCCATACAGTGATGCAGAGGGAAGTAATGCTACAGCCACTGCTGTTTGCATGCAGGGCTCTCTTCCCATGCAAATGCAGTGTTCCTAGTCTATGTGCCCTCCTTGGAGCCTCTTCTGCTTTACACAGTGGGCCTACTGTAATAACACTAATCCATTTGAATCAGTAAATAAATAGGAAATTAGAAATAGAGAGGTAAAACAGAGTTATTCCCAGAGCTCAGTAACTCTGATTGATGAAGTTTAGTGGAACATACTGATATTATAACATGCAATAAAAGTGCAGCTGAGAGTTCACAGCCTGTCATCCAGACACAGAACAAAGAGTTACCTGTCAAGTCACAGAGCAGCACCACAGCTCAGTTTTTCTTGGGAATTTTCTTCTTTAAACATAGAGCAACTAAATACTAGTAAGAATGAGATTATTTCACTTCCTAGAGTGATGCTTTGAGTGGTTTGGGGCATTTTCTCCTGGTGTCATCAAGGTGGCATTTGTGTATCCTCACTGCTTGCAGATGAGGTTCAGCAGTTTGGTGTTGCTGAGCTTCATGGCTTGGTCTCCATTGCCATTTTCAGGTAAATCTTTTGATATACATGTTCCCTTAAATAATGCTGTCTGCAACATGATCTGCCACATTGTCTTTGGAGACCGTTTTGACTATGGTGATGAGACATTCAAGAAGCTGTCATGGCTATTTCAAAATTCTTTGGATCAGGAAACTGGATTCCTGCCTCAGGTACGCCACAAGCTGTAAGAAGCTGCCCTCTATTACTTGAGAGAATTGTGTTTTCCTCATTTTTCTTTTTTTGCATCATGTAATAAATATCTCCTCTCTCTTTCTTTGTCCCCTCTTTGGTTCTCACACCCCAGCTTCTTAACGTGGTGCCCATTTTGGTGCGGATCCCTGGAGTGGCACAGAAGCTTTTTCGAGCACAAAGAGAGGTCATGGACTTCATAGATGTGGCCATTGATAAACATGTGAAGACCTGGGACCCTGCTTACACCCGAGATATCACAGATGTATTTTTAAAGGAAATGGAGAAGGTAGGGTGATACTAGCAGACCCTCCAGGATCAGGAGTAGTTTCTTGGCCAGTTCAAACCTGTGAAGCTGACTTTCCTCCTAGAGCTGCACAAAACCTCTTACCAACTGATTTCCTACTTTTTCACTCCATGCTGTACCTTGTGAAGAAAGGTATTCTTCATGCGGAACCTCTTTTATTGTCTTAGGACACCATGTTATCTATTGATGTCCTTGTTTCCATTTCCTGCCTTCACACTTCCTTTATTATCTAGGAACTTCCTATTTCCAGCCTACAAAAATATGAAGGCTTCTAAAAGGCAATAATTGAGAATTCGCTAAATGTCCTAAGTTTGCACTAGGGAACAAGTCAGCATGCAAGGTTCTCTGTAATGTCAGTGCCTCAATGACTGATGCCTCAACATCAGTGAAAAAATGGAGCAACGGCCTGACTTTTTGGAGTCATTGCCCCATCCATAGGCTGCCTTTAAACCAAGATATGATTTGAAACCAGTGTCTCCTTTGGGATATATATATATATTTCTATTGCTTGCTAAGAAGTAGTTTGCTAGATCTCAGAGGAAGGCCTAAATTCTGAACTTCACTGAAATTAAAAGGAGTCTTTCTTTGAATTCAGTCAGGCACAAAGTCAGTATAAAGTCAAAGATATTTGGGTTGGTCTGTCCATCTGCCATATGTTTCTGCACATGGATTCACTACATTTCAAGTGCCAGATGAGCAATATTACCAAATTCTGCTTGCAAATCACTTCCCCCATCCAAGTCCTCAGACTGCACTGCTGCTATGCACTACAAACCCTGCCATGCTGTGGGGATCGGGCACCTCCAGCCCATGGGCAGAGCAACGTGACCCACGTTACTCTGCATTGAGCAGTACAGCCTGAGAGTGGGTGCTGCCTCTTGCCACATCTCTCTTCTGTTCACTAACATCATCTGAAAGCCAGTCTGATAAATCCCTCTCCTGAGTTAACTTGGGTCAAGTCTGTCCCAAACTCCCTTGTCTGAGATCTTTTCTTGGAATAACAGTTGAGTCTTAAATGCATTATTAATTGCTATCCATATTACAACAGCATCTAAATATACAGAGTAACTTAACAGAAGCTAGTCCCTAGGAAAGGGAAGTATAGAGAGGATTAGAAAAGACAAGCAGGTGAACTCATGCAGAGAACTTGTCATATCTCATATGCTAACAAATTTGAGCTCAATTAGCATTTGGATGGGAGACCAGTTTTGCTAGAAGTGGTGTTGCAGATTTAGTAGGAAGCAATAATCCTTTCACCTGATAGCCCCGATCTTTTTTTATTTTTCAATAGTAAGAAAACACCAGGGCAGGAGCAGCGAGAATCTGTAATGCACAGCTAGAGATAACCCACTTAAAATAATGCTAATTTTGCATTTGCCACATCAATGAAGCCTCCTCTCTCCTCTGTGGCTTTTATCATCTGATCAAACCTGAATAAGTGTGCTCCACTTCCTCTGGGGGAAGATGTTACAGTGAGTGGCAAGGGCCTGCTGTCTGTTTGAGCTGAAGGCACAAGGTGTTTACTTCTGTCCTGAAGGCAGGAGTAGCATTCTTCTCTGAGTATACTGGAGGTGGTTGAGGGCCTTCAAATACAGGAGGTAACCGAGTTACAAAGTACATCCCTCATGCTCAGACTTTTGCTTGTGCTGTGCTCTAGTCTCCCAATAAAAAGCAGGAACACATGCTAAAAAATGGATCTAGTGCTTCTCAGCACTTCTCTGGAAGTGCTTTCCCAGCAATTACCGCAGCTGCAATCACTCACTTTTTTGCTCTCCACAGGGTAAGGCAGCTGAAGAGAATGGTTTCCACTATAACAGCCTTCGTCTGGTGACCCTGGACTTGTTCACAGCTGGTTCTGAGACCACCTCCACCACTCTCCGGTGGGCATTGCTGTACATGCTTCTCCATCCAGAAATACAGAGTAAGTCAGAAACTTACCTGCAGAAGTGGAGCCTCTTCCTTTCAAGAGTCATTTTTCCACAAGGATTTTGCAATCAGGAACAGCTTTGATGATTGTTGGTGTAGCAGACACAGAAGAGAAACACTTCCCAAACAGCTGTTCTGGCACAGGGTAGCCATGATAAAAAGACTGGAGTTTGAACGGCAAGTTTGCTCTTGCCTTCATTTTGAGAGCTTCATCTGAGGACTGGCTGAGGTCAGTGTAGGCTCTTCCAATATTTGGAACAGATGCTGATTGGTTTAAATTCTCTAATGCTGCTTATCCAGGCTGCATAGAGGAGGGGTAAGGTAGCATATCAAGTGGCAAGGCCTTAATAAGGGTGCTATAAGCAAAGAACAGTTATACATAGCCACTAATCAACTGAAAAATGCCTTCCTGTCTCTAACTGCTTGTCCTGTTCTCACACAGTGCTTACAATCTCCTGCAGCCAGTCTTCCTTCAGCTTGTACCAGCTGCCTCTGGTTCTCTAAGGGTCCTCTAATTCTTTATCTCTTCTGCTTTCAGGTAAGGTCCAGGCAGAGATTGATAGAGTGATTGGCAGAGAGAGGCCGCCCAGCATGACGGACCAAGCAAGCATGCCTTACACTAATGCTGTGATCCATGAAGTGCAACGCTGTGGGGATATTGTTCCTGTTGGGATACCTCACATGACATACCGGGACACCGAGTTGCAAGGCTTCTTTATTCCCAAGGTGACTGTGACCACACAAGCAACACAGCAACCTCTCCTTTTGCAGCTGCCATGCACAGGGTGGGGATGATCCCATCCAACCCTGCAGCATTGCACTTCCAGCCCCAATTACAGTCACTGCTGAGCACTAATTTTGAAATGCTAAATTCAGGCAGACGGTCACATCTGTGTTCTAGGCTCACACTTGTTGTATGGGAACACAACTGCAATGGCAGCTCAGTGCAAAGGTTTCCTTTCCTCTCAATGAGCTGTGATATTCACTGCCTGTCAGAAGCAGCCTAACAGACTCTCTGGAGGCACTGAACACCAGCTTACTGGCTTTCCTGAGATGCTAGTAGTTAAATTCTAATCTCTGAAGCTACTCAGATGCCATTGGCATTCAGGCCAGTTTCATTGTGACAAGTAGCTGCCATGGGAGCAGTGGCAGAATTTAAGCCTGGGATTTTTTTGTAGCCGTGTGGTATCTCCTCTGATTTAGAACCTTGACATGTGAAACAGGAAAGCTTTGCAATTTTCCCTGGTCCCTGCAAAAGCTGGGCTTTGAAGTCTGTCAGTCAGCTTTTTCTCTGCAGCTCTAAAACAAGTCCAGGAGGATCTGAGAAGCAGAGGCTGTTTCCACTGTGTAACCGTGAAATTGGCATTTGCACGCTACAGCCTCTGTAAGGCTACAAATTGCAAAAGTTCAGGTGCTTCAGAGTGTAGGGCAGGCACCAAATGCCATTGGAAAAGGGCCCTCCTTTACCTCTGCTTCAAATAAGATGCAGAAGTGGAAATGGGGGCTATTAGCTGGCAGTCAGGGACTAAAGAGGGACCAGTACTCTTGTGCCAAGATAATCCTGCTGGTCTCACTTGTTTCCTCTTGTGGGGGAGTGCAGGGGACGACAATCATCACCAACTTGTCTTCGGTGCTGAAGGATGAGACAGTCTGGGAGAAACCAAATGAGTTTTACCCCGAACACTTCCTGGATGCAAAGGGGCAGTTTGTGAAACCAGAGGCCTTCCTGCCCTTCTCAGCAGGTAAATCTGAGGGGAGGATCCAGCTGCAGGTCAGAAGAACAGCTGGAGGGTAATCCGGTCCCTCCGTGGCAGTTCCGGCATCGATTATTGCCCTCTCTGACACACTTCCTCTTCCCTTTCTTGCAGGTCGCCGTGCCTGTCTGGGAGAACAGCTGGCCAGGATGGAGCTCTTTCTCTTCTTTACCACTCTCCTGCAGAAATTCACTTTTGTGCTCCCTGAGGACCAGCCCAGGCCACGGCAGGACGGTCACTTTGCACTCACCAACTCTCCACACCCATACCTGCTGCGAGCTCTCCCAAGATAGGTGCACACCACTCCCCTTTCACTGACAGACCACCACTGCCCAAACTCTGTCAGGAGCATTGCAGGTCTAGGCAGGATCATGCCACGTTCAATCTCAAGTCTCTGCAGAAGCCACAGCTGTGTAAAGTAAGGACCTAGGCCACTATCTTGTTGAGCTTAATTCTAGTTGTGCTTCTTGAATCAGACAAGAGAGCTTCAGCTTCAATAACAAGGTGACATTACAACGTAGTTTCAGTGTAGTGCTTCTGGAAAATCTTACCATCCAGGACATTCATGTCCCCTTCATTCCTTCCTGTTTATTACACACTTCTGTGTGTTGAACAAATATTGCACTGTCTTCATTTCTAGCCTCAAAGAAAGTAAGTTTTAATCCTGACAGCCCTTATGTCACACTATGTCTCCAGTAGGAGTAAATACCAAGGAGTACATAAATAATCCAGATGGTGTTGTAGCCACAGAAGAAGGTCCTTTTTAAAATACAGAAATTTCTATAAATACATTTAAAGAGAAATCCTGGTGTTTAGATTTATTATCTCCTTCAATTAATTTTTATTTTTTATTTTTGGCATTACATAAAGTCAGCTCTTGGACAGGTTTGGAACTCACCTTGGGATGGAGTTAACACTGTTTGAAACTGTATGGCCACAGATTTCAGAGCTGCCTCTCTCTTTCTTCTTGCAATATCCCTGACAAATTGTGTGCAAGATATAAAGATATGCTGATGTTTAAATTAGGAGTAGCCCACTTATCATATCTAAAGAGATAGTAGCACAAAGGAGCTCCTACATATAACCACCACTAAAAAAATAAATAAATAAATCTGAAATTGAGTGCACGTGTGGAGTAGTTATTTTGTGTAATAGTAATTTTGGAAGCTATGAAAGCTATGGAATTATGCATATACTTACTAACAAAATTAAGATCTGAACTTCAGCAGGATCTGCACATTTGCACATTTATGCTTTTCATCGATAAAATAACTTGAAAGAATAAAAGTGATGCGAAATCTCATTTCTCTCCCCTCCTCTTTCTGGTTGCCTCAGTCCTTCTGTGCTCCTGCCTCAGATACTCACCTGAGATTTCTCTCCTCACACCCAGCACCTGTGCCTTTCAAGATCATTTCAGTGTTACTTTTCTGGTCTGTTCAGTGACACCAAACTGCATGTGTTCAGATTTATAGGGGCCAGCACATTCCCCAGTGTGTTTAAAGGGAAATTAACTTTGGAGAGTTTCCGGCACTCGCTTATTTGGATAAAACGTGGGTATAGCTAAAGTAGGGAGCATCTTTTCCAGCATGCAAGAGTAACAGAGAGAAAATCCACTTGCCTGATCGAACAGCAGCCGATTGCAGTGTTCCAGGGCAAAGGGAACAAATGGTTTGCTCAAAATCACAGCCCCAGCCCTGCCCTGAGGGAGAAGCCGGCTCTGAGGGGGTATAGCTAAAGTAGGGAGCGTCTTTTCCAGCATGCAAGAGTGACTGAGAGAAAGTCCACTTGTCTGACCGAACAGCACCCGATTGCGGCATTCCACGGCAAAGGGAACAAATGACTCGCTCCAAATCACAGCCCCAGCCCTGCCCTGAGGGAGGAGCAGGCTCCGAGGGGCGGGGCAGACCCACGGCCTCAGGAGGCGGGGCCCTGTGTGGGCCCAGCCAGCAGCTGCTCCGCCCCTTGTAGCACGGTGATTGGGTGATTGGCGTTTCTTCTGACCAGTCAGATGGGAGGCGCTCGGCCCAAAAGGCTGGAGTGGCAGCTCAGCCGGCCAATAGCAGCCGTTGCCCTGCCCTGTGCGCTCCCGCGGGCGGTGGAGGAGGTGGCGGTGGCATCAAGATGGCGGTGGCTGGCAAGGGGGTGGTATCGGCCGCCGTGAAGCCGATCTTCAGCCGGGACCTGGGCGAGGCGAAGCGGCGCGTCAGGGAGCTGTACCGGGCCTGGTACCGCGAGGTGCCCAACACGGGTGGGTGAGGGACGCGGGGCCTGCCGCGCGGGCTCAAGGTCGGAACGGCCTTCGTGACATTGGTGAAGCCGAACGAGTGACAGTGTAGCGATTTTTAGGGTTGAGTTGCGCGTTGCTGGTGGAACAAGTGCAGAACGACGTGGATGACCGCAGTAGGTGTTGTGTTTCTCTTAGTGCACCTGTACCAGCTGGACATCACGGTGAAACAGGGGCGGAACAAGGTGCGGGAGATGTTCATGAAGAACGCCCACGTTACGGATCCACGCGTGATAGACATGCTGGTTATTAAGGTACACACTGTTACTTCTGATTTGTTGAAGCTGCAGAGAATATGGCTGATGGTGGTGAGTGTGATGGAGGAGAGGAACAACTTTGTATCAGCCTGTCTGTGGAGTGGTTGTCTTTTGCAGTTGGATTGGTAATATCTGTGTCAGCAAACCTGTTGATAAGGGATCAGGTGGCTTTAGAATTCAGCAAGTGTATGTCAAGCAAAGCGACAATTAACTAACACTAAGCTTGTTCCTTTTTTTTTGTTGTTTGCTCGCCCTTTTTTTAACAACAACAATCAAAGGGAAAATAGGTGCTGCTCACTAGTTTACTATTAAAAATGAACTTTCTTCCCTCTACAGTACTTCATTGGATCGGAAAATAGTTTTCTTCACTGATTCTGAAACATATATTACAGTGTCAGTACTTGGTGGGAAGTTGGTTTTGGGTGGCAGAACACTCTGGCTCTGTAACACATCTCATGGTGCGTTACAGATGCTTCAAAGCAATAATCAGCACCTCAGGCTTCAAAACGTGTCTGAGCAACAGTAACTCACCTGTGCAATTCTAATGCATTAGAAAGCTTCCAAACAATGACTGCCATGCTCACCTGTTTTGTTTCTTGTATTTCAAGACAATTACTCTGACTTTACGTGATGAAAAAATCTGGAAACAAAGTCTTAGATAGTATGCTAGGTGACAGTTCCAGGCAGTCTCATTTTGCTGTGCTACCATCCTATAAAATGAGTACAAAAGAATGGAATTGTGAAGAATTTGCACGTCTCAGTGGCAGTGATACTGGTGCAAAGCACTTGGCAGCAGTTAATTTTACAGCTGAAGTGTTGCTGTTCACCCAAATTCAGTAGAGGTGCTTGAAAGTTAGGAATGTTGTGTAGAATTTTAGGGGAGGTGTGGGTCAGGAAAGAAACAAAGCAGGTTTTAAGAAGGGGACAGAGTCTCTTGCCTGTGTCACAGGGCTGGGAAGCTGTGCTGCAGAGAAATCCATGGAAGTCCCAAGGCAGGAACAGTATATTTGTGTCACAGTGCAGGTAATGCACGCAGGCTGTAGGAGTACAGAACTGTTGATGCAGCTATTATTTTTGTAGGTGTTTTTAAGTTCACTCAAATAACTTTCTCAGTACTGTGTGGTTAGACTTGGGCTCTAACTGCCAACTAGTCTAAAATTCTTTTGTGTGTGTGCAGGGAAAAATGGAGCTTCAAGAAACCATTCATGTCTGGAAGCAGAGGACTCATGTCATGAGGTACTTCCACGAGACGGAAACCCCGCAACCTAAAGACTTTCTGTCCAAATTCTATGCGGGCCACAATCCCTGAGGAACTGACTCTGTGTCTTCCTGCCTTATATTACAAATAAAGTTCTATACAATAGAAAAAAAAATCCATACCAAGAGATTCTCTAGCATCTTAGGAGCTTAATGACTAGGCAAATCCAGAGCATGTGCAAGCGATTATGATCTGTTTGAAGAGTTGTCATGTCCTAGTTTTGCCAGTGTGTATTTTCAGTGGATGGCATTTATCCCATCACTTGCCCTGGGGTGTCTGCTGAATAACCACAACACAGCCTGGCTCCTGGTCTTTGTGCTTGGCCTGCAGCCCCATCTGTAGATGTTAGCTCTGTGAGGAAAAGGGCAGAAATGTTCTTGTGCTTGAGGGGTATGCTAGGGATATTGCAAGACACTGCAGTGTATTCATGCAGTGTCTTGCAATTTCATCCTATGACTTTGTTGACCTTGTGTTTTATATTGGACATTAGTCTCTTTCATTTCTCCCAGAGAAAATATCCTAATGGTAGGCAAATAAATCCTTGTGTAATAAAACATCAGCAGAGTCTATTTCTCTGCTGTAAAATGAAACTACCTGGAAAAAGGGGATTTGTACTGTTTTCCAGAATAGGAAGGCTCTGTAACAGCTTCTGAAGCCTAGCAGGAGAAGGTGTCCCACCATTACCTCATCCACTGAATCAGGAATTATTAGTTCCCTTTTGAGAGGGATAAGGAGAATTTATTCTCTCAGCAGAGAACAGGTTTTCAGCAAGTAACTGGGTGCTCTTCCGGATGTGCCCAGCACTGGATGTTTGCAGTAAACTAAAAATTCTTTTTTCCAGCCTAAATAAACATCTTTTTATCCTGTAAGTCCTGGGGCTTTCTTCCCCATGAGGACTGTAACACAGCACTCCTCAGGGACGTGTACATAGCTGCCTTGGGCCTCCAGGGTTGACAAAGCCAGGAGGGGCCCAGGAGGGACAAAGCAGTGAAAAGGATTTTGGCAGCATCTAAAACAGAAGTAGGTACATGTTTGGCTCCCAAGAACAGATAAACTGGAACAGTTGCCTCTCAGGTGGCTTTGGGCATGGAGGGGGCAACTCAGACACCAAGTGACTCAAGAACCTAACAGCTGCCTTTAGCTGCAGCTCTCGGGGTTACTCAGATTACAGGCTCCCTTTTCTCTAGTAGCCATGCTGGAGAGTTATTGAGCAAACATTAAAAACTGTGCCAGAGAAGTAAGGGAACAAATGTGGTGTTGGAACTATACACTGCTGCCAGTTCAACAGCAACACCAATAAGGAAGGAAGAAGTGGGCAATCAAGAGGCCAGACCTAGTGACCAGAAACCATAAGACACTGGGGCAGTGCTGGCTTAAGAAAAATAAATAATTGACCAACCTCTCAAGGTATCATTTTGAGAGAACAGCTGGTCTGCTGTGACTAAAGATATTCTTCCTGTGCCGTAACAGCAAAGGAGACCTTTAAAGTCTATGATGCAAGGATTTAAGTGCAATAGCAAACACTTTTATGAAAAGAGGAGCTGAAGTTCATACAGTGAAGAAGACAAATACCTTAGGGCTCTTTCAGAAGGAAGTACTGAACTACCTAGGAAATATTGGATACCTGGAGCCAGCATTCAGAGACGAAATGCTATAAAACACATGAACAAGTTCATTTGCAACTTGTGATCTCAACCCTTTACCAAAGCCACTCAGAGTTTTAACTCTGTGATGATAATACTGTTGTTCATCTTCAGTGAGGTGAAGTTCATGACACAGTCCTCATCAGATACAGCTGCTAGGTTGTTGAACAGTGCCATTGTCAATGTGCACTCCATTCTTTAACAGGGCTGTGTTGTGGGGCTGCTGCTTCCCCTAGGATTCCACATGTCCTGTAGATGAGTAGTGAGTTTCTGAAAGGACTCAAAAGAGAAAGTAAGCATGAAGAGAGTCTCCCCACTGGAACCGACATCCAGAGATAGAAAGGTTAAGACAGAAGTGCTAGGACATAGGCAAATAATGTATAAAAACACAGGACCAAAGTTGCACATGTCAATCTCTGGGTCTTTAATTGTTTCCCATGTTGCTAATTAAAGGCATCCCAAGCAGTCTTTGATGAGGTGAGCATGTGTGTGCAAGGACGCAGGGCCTATCAAGCACTTCTTCAACCCTGATTACAGATTTCCAGCATACAGAGATGTGCAGGACACTCACTGGCAAAAGGGGATACAAAGCCCCCTGTCCCCTTTGGGAAGGGCAAAACACAGGGGACAGATGTTGGAACCATTGTTTTGTCAATAGCTTTCTCCTTTCTGTTCTTCTGTTCCAGTGCTGCAAATAGAAAAACAAGGTGTTACAGATACACTACTGAGCTGCAGTCTGCATCCTCCTCCCAAAACTACACAAGATGGGGTTTACATAAAGGGAGTTAACAACAGGCCAGTGCAGTCTTTGCAATCTTTTAAGTCTTAGCTTTTAGCTGCACAGTGCATGCTGGAAAGCCCCTTTATCAACTGGAATACACCCACCAAACTGACTGTAAATCTACATGATTTACAACAACTTCTCTAAAGCAGCTTCTTTGTTCTATAAAGAAATACACCCAAACTCAAATCTTTACACAAGAGCAAGCTAAACAGAATAATGGAAAATGGTAGAAAGTGTAGCACAGTGCAGATAAAGGTGAATTATTTCCATTCTTCCTTTCTGCAATGAGTCTGAATGGTCCAACTACTCCAATGTTGTAACACCCAGCAGACAGTTTGTTCTGATGGGTTCTGGAATGCTCTAACATTGTTCACCTATATCAGAATTTCAGACAGTACATGATTCTGTTTTAAGAGTCATTCTGTGAGTTAGGAGAAGACTTTTAAACAGGTAAACAAGTAGAACAAAATCATGGAATCGTTCAGGTTGGAAAAGACCTTCAAGTTCATGGAGTCCCAGTTGCTAACCCAGTACTGCCAAGTCCACTGCTTAAGTATGTCCTTAAGTGCCTCATCTACACCTCCTCTAAATACCTCTAGGGCATGTGACTCCACCACTTACTTCCCTGGGCAGCCTGGTCCAATGCTGGACAACCCTTTCCCTGAAAAAATGTTTTCTAATATCCAATTTAAACGTTCCCTAGCAAAACCTGGGGCTATTTCCTTTTGTCCTGTTGCTTGTTAATTGGGAAGAGATTGAACCCTTCCTGGCTGCAGCCTCCTTTCAGGTAGTTGTAGAGAGTGATAAGCTCTCCCCTGAGCCTTCTTTTCACCAGGCTAAACAGCCCCAGCTCCCTCAGCCACTCCTCATAGCAGGTGTGCTTCAGACTCCTCAGCAGCTCTGCTGTCATTCTTTGGGTGTGTATGTAATGTAGGAACACTGAAGTCTCTCTGTTGTCTGCAGTACAGACCCTCATTGACTACATTTTATTTCTGATTCAGCTAGCAAGATCTAAAACACCATCACTTTTTCCAGTCTCTAAGAAATGCATGGCATGGAGATTGCACAGACACCAGTCTGGCCTACTCTGCTATGAAACAAAAAAGTTCATAGCCAAAGGCTATATCTGTGTCCATGTGTTTAACTGCAAGTACATCTTTTAAGCTGTTGCTGGCTGTATTTCCTTGTCTGAGATTCTCCTCCCTGCCCCAAGCCAAACGGGAAGCATAAATAATTAGATTGCTGGTGTAGTTAATGACATACCGTTTAATCATCGTCATCGTCATCCTCTGGGACAAAGATATCATGTTCTTCAAGTAGGGCTGCAAAGTTCTTACTGATCTGAGTGCCAACATACAGGAAAGGGATCACGACGCTGAACACTCTGAGGAGTCCGAAGGGTGTCTGCAAGGATGTAAAAAGTGGATCTTTACATCCAAGCAAGTCGCACTTTGGCGACTTTGAACCGGCGCACTCCCGGCTCCCCAGGCGCGCGGAGGAGCCGAGAAGCGGCTCCCAGAACGATCTGCGTCCCCGGTGCCAAGTCCCGGTCACCGCACCGCGCTTTATGAGAGTATTTATTATAGCGTTACAAACGTATTTATTATATCGTTACCAGCGAGCGGGCAGCCCGGGGCAGGGAACACCCGTGACTTGGGAGGGGGGGCGGCCGTCGGTGACAAAGGGCGGCGCGTAGGCGGGTACTGATGTCCCCCTTGCGTCGCAGCGCTGCCTGACCCGGGGGGGACGCGGGGGACACCGGCCCGGCGAGCCCCGCACACTCGGGGGCCGCTCCCGTCTCCCTCCCGCTGCCCAGCGCTTCCGCATTCTCGCCCGCAGCCCCCCGCTGATTGGTCCCAGACACTGTCACTCACTTCCACGACCCCGCCCACAACAGCTGCGCCCGCACCGATTGGTGACCGCTCCCACCCGTGGCTGCCGCCTCCGCCCGCTCGCCCCTCACTCACCTTAACCGGCTTGGGCAAAATGGCGCCGCTGCGGGTGACGGTGGCGCCCCGGGAGGGCACCAGCGGCAAGGCCGGGGCCCGGCCCGGCCCGGCCCAGCCCGCACGCCCCGAGCGAGCCACGGTGGCCGCCAGGAGCCGCCCGGCTGCCGCTGCCATCGTCCCGCCTGCCCCGAGTCGCGGCCCAGCCCAGGCGTCACCTAGGATCTCGCGAGGCTTGTGGGGAGGCGGTGCTGTCGGCACTGCGCATGCGCAGGTGAGGCCGCGCCCCCCGTGGTCTCTGGGCGTTCTCGGTGCCCTCGCGGGACGGAGGGCCAGGGCTGTCCCCGCCGCCTCCCGGTAAGGGAAAACCGGGCCGGGGGAATGGCCAGGCCCTGCAGACACGCTAGGGGCTCCATGGATCTATTAACAGGGCACGGGCTACAAATCAAACCGGTTTATTCGGCTTCGCGACATAAAATACAAACTCTAAACAATGTAATAGGATGCGTAATACAAGTTCCGCGTGTAAAACAAACTCTAAACAATGTAATGTAATGTATAATACAAGTTCCGCGTGTACAACAGGCGCATGCAAAACCATCTCCTAAAACAGGGAACAGGCCCTACCTAAAACAGAAGCACTTGGAAAGGCAGGATTCGCTCGTAGTGTTTTCCAGGTGATTGTGCGGACAGAACACGAGTTTGGTGCTGCTGGTGAAAGATGCCCCGTGCCTTGCAGTGGGGCTTGCTTTCAGCTTCTCTGCAAAGGCAGCCGAGAGAGGTAACACTGAGGGGTAGCTCCCCCAGGCACTGTTAGTGCAGTAGCTACTGTAACACAAAACGCCTGATCTTGGTCATTATTGTCCACCCCGTAGCCAAAAAACGGGCTCAAATATGAAATGCTAGCCTCAGAAAAATGTAAGGATTAAATCAACTATTTTAGCAGGCCATGTCAGAATTGCCCTTCCTCTTTCAATTTCTTTTACATTTCAGTACCTTCCTCTCATCACTTGTGCACTAAAGAAAACTCTTAGAAAAGGATCTTAGTTCAGTACTTCAAGTAAAGTACCCATTCAATTTCAGTGTTCAGCTCCCCCTTTGCCTAGGAACTTGTTTAGATAGACATTCTCTACTTTTGAAACTAAAAAGGGAAAGTGGAGGCAGGTGATGAAACCGTCCAAACAGTCCAAACTTGAACGACTGGAGAAAAACCCTGGGTGGCAATCAGCCTTATTTTGCTGCCAGGGACAATGTGCAATGAAAACTCCCTGCCTTTCCTGTAACAACCTCTGCCTGCAGGAAGACAGACAGGCTGCTCCATTAGCCAGCTGAATGTTCAACCCCAGGAAGCTGAAATCCCGACCTCCTGCCTGGGGGCTGCTTCAAAGGCACTGCTTCAAAGGCACTGCCAGCACAAGCAACTCAGCTGGGCTGGCTCCATAGCCCCATCTCTGAGGAGGCAGGGCAGCACTCAGGTGCTTCCTGCCTAATGAAGCAAGTGGCAGTGATCATTAAAAAATCTGTACTCCTACACAAATTTGGGCAAGGCTCCAACATGGCTGCTACAACAGTGGGGGGGTGAGGAAACCCTGATCAAGCCCATCCAAAGGCCCAGGCATGGATGGCTGGGCTGAGCATAAATGTGGATCAGGATTGAGCCATTTTCTTGTCAGCACTGCAGAATAAAACACAGAATGATTCCAAACGCACTGAGATGGGAAGCAGAGCGCAGTGCCTCATTTGCAGGATTTGGGATTTAACTGGGATATGGGCTAACGCAAAGGTAGGTAGCGTGGAAATTGTGCTGTTTGAATGGGACAGATTAAAGCATTAAATATAAGCTCTTTAGTAGTGTTACGAGCACAATCCTGGCTTATTAAAACACACTAGGCTTCTTAAAAGTGAAACTGCCCTTAAATGAATAATACTGTCTCAGATTCAGTTCTGACAGAACTGGCTTTGTTAATTTATCTTCCCTTTCAAGTCACTCCCAATTCTTGGGTCTCACGTAGGAACTGCCGCTACATTTTGATTTGTTTTGGAAGTTGGGTCTTTACTGTCAATCTGCCTTATATTAATCTGAGACATCAGGAATATTCTCTCTGTATTACACTAAAAAAATATAACCACAGGAAAATACTTATTTGACCTTGGTCCCAAAATACCCATGCTCAGAGCAAGGAGGCACAGGTAGTGCAATCCCCTGATGCTGCTGTCCTGGCATGGGAAAAGGGACACATTTGCAGCCAGGAATGCTGCAGTACCGAACTTTTCAAGCAGCAGGATAGGGAGGCAGAAATGGCCCCTACGTCCAACCAGCTAAGCTGCTGAGGAAGCCAGGGCCTTGCCCCATGGCCACCTGCTCCCAATTTTTCTGAAATATTTTCACAAAAGCCGAAGAAAAAGAATCCTCCCGAATTTGAAGACCCTTGCTGTGAAGTAATACAACCATGAACTGGAGAGGACTGGATTGTGTTACTCCCAAGTGAAGGTTACATTCTCACTGCCCAAAGTCATTTGTAAGATCTAATTTAAGATCTGATTTCCTCTAATATACCATTAAGCTATAATTAGGCAGGAGGCTGGAAGCTCATCATCCAAAACTACCAGAGACATATTTTAAAAGGCACCAAGAGTTAACAGAATTAATTTCATTTCTGCATTGGCTATCTCTATAGGCCATTGCAAAGTAGGAAGCTGAGTGTATTTAAGGCCAGAAAGGTTCCAGCCAGTCATGATCTGAAATGGGCTTTTTCTTTCCTAGCAAAGCTCTTTAATAAAAAAGGACAATAAAAACAGCTTAAATGTTTTCAGATGGGAAGCATGCAACTAGATAAGGGAGATTTTTAAATCCCATCCCAAGGGTGTTCTAGTCCCTGGGCTTGGCACCCACCTATTTGTACCGTGTGCCTTGTGGCCAAGGTTTGTGACCTACTGATGGACAAGTGTGTTTCCACAGTGAGGTGACAGGCGTGCCCTCCCTGCAGCCCTCCCAGCCCGCTGGGAGGACAGGATGTGCTGCAGAGATCAGCCAAGCAATGCTGACATGGAGTCAGAGGGAAGCGCCAGCAGGCCGGGTGCAGGCTTGGTAGAAGGCAACGACATGGCTCTGACACTGGAGAGGCAAGCCTGGACACTGCCAACACCCATAACTCACTCCCACACCTTCACTTCTCCTCCTGAACCAGGCCCCTCTCCCTCCCCACCCTTCAAAGCCTCTCCTCCAACTGCGCAGCACTGCCGGGAGCTGGGCAGAGCCACAGCACTGAGAGAGGCCCTGCAGGAGCGTGGCTCTGGACACTCTCCTGGGCAAGCAGCCCCATGAGCTGACTGAGCCCTCCATGGCATTTTGCAGGGGCTGTGGTTCTAAACAAAGGCTGAGACATTTACTCCTGCCCAGGCAAAGAGGCTTGAGCATCCCTGTATAGGAACAGGGAAACCTTGAGCCAGAGATATTAGCAGGCTTGGTTACCACTTGACAGAGTCCAGATGAGCCCTGGGGTGCTCCTGGTGTGCTTCTGAGGCTTCAGGCCAAGCTCTGTGTCTCCATTTCAGGCTTGCTGCTGAGTATGAGCACATAAAGAGACTGTTGCAAGACCATGATATCTACATCCTGAAGGATTTAGCTGAAAGAAGGGTTAGTGCAGATGAAAGCAAAAAAACTATGCAAAAGCCCCAGCTGCTGTGCCAGCAACAGCTGCAGAGGCTCACGTGTCCTGTAGCGAGAGAGGCACAAGGCTGGAGGCACGCGCCAGGGCCAGTGGCCTGTCAGAGGCACTTCACGAGAGCCCAGCCTTATCTGCAGCAAAAGAACAAAGGCAGAAGGACTTTGGCACAAGACCACAGACAGTAATAAGTACTGACCAAAAGCAAACTTCCACACTGAGAAACAAAACAACAACAACAAAAAAAAAGTGGTGAAGGAGAGGTAGGGGTGAAACACCCAGAGCATCCGCTGTGTCAGGACAGCAAGTGGCCAAGCCTGTTGGCTGAGTTTCATTGCTGATTTGGGCAGCTCCTATTTCCAGCAAAGAGAGTTTAAGTAAAGGTGGCTCCCCTGGTTTCCACGAGGCTTTATACAGCCAGTATAAAGCTGTATAAAGCCTCGTGGAAATTAAATGTGAGGTTTAGAGATTTGAGTCCCTCCCAAGTGAAGCATACACACATCACACTCAGCCATTCAGGAGGGCAGGGGGAAAGCAGTGTCCCTCACTTTACTCTTCCTGCATGCAGGACAGGCTTCCAGGCATCAGCTGGCCAGTGACTTGTGTCCTGTGCCCCCAGTCACGGGTGTCCCCTCTTCTGCCTCTCCTGCCACTCCCGTCTCAGCACTGCGATCTCCTGCCCGTACCAGTTGTGCAGCTTGGAGAAGCAGATGGTTTCTGGTGGCACTGGGCTCTCCAGCATGGCTGGTGAGATGCCAGGTGCTGGAGATCCTGTGGCACTGCTGGCGGCCGAGCGCCGGCGTGGAGGCAGGGGCGGGGGCTTCGTTTGCCCCCCATCATGGTCAGGGGAGGTGGCTCCACCAGCGACACAACCACCACTACTCCATGTGGAGTAGCCATTCTCCAGGGTGGTGGGCTTCTCCTGGAGAGGCTGCAAGGCAGGGTTGGAGAGATGCCTCTTCCTGCCAGAGGAGGACCTCCTTGGAGACTTACGGCAAGCAGCCAAGCTCTTGCAGGCCTCCTCCAGCTGCTTCTCCAGCTCCCTCACCACCAGCCGCATGTAGTCAAAGCTGGCCCGTGAGAGTGCCTTCACCCAGGCCTCCATGGCAACCTGCCCGTCAGCCACCAGCACATAGGCCCTGGCACCAGCGTCATCAAAGCGGATGGCAAAGGCAAACTCCTCAGCGGCCTCGCACAGCTCCACGGTGCAGCCCTCCAGGACCACCAGCCCCATGGGCTCCCGGCTCTCCCGCTCCTCGAAGTAGAAGAGGAGGTTGCCCTTGAGGACGAACCAGCGGCGCTGGTAGGAGGTGCCATGGTGGTGGTGCCGCTCCACCCGCTTGCGCAGAAAGCCGGTGTGGTCGGCCGGCGAGTCGCAGGTGGCGTAGTGGGCCACGCTCCGCTCATTCAGCTTCATCGCCCCACCTAGGAACAGAGGAGAGAGGGGGAAGAGGTTGTCTTGGTGTGAGGAGCATGTCACTGGCCCCACCAGAAGAGGCCCGATCCTGCTCCCAGGGAAAAGCAACCCCTATTCCAGCAGCCACTGATACAGGACAGCGTCTAACCCAGCAGGTACCCTACAAAGGGCAGGCTGGTTCCTCGCTGCTGCAAAGAGGAGGTCATTACCAGAGCCTCACCACGCAGACACCTGCCTTCCCTGTGAACGCCAACACCGCTGTTTAATTTCTTATTCCACAGGTGACCTACTTTGCTGGTTTTTAATGGGGCACATCAAAGAAATTTGCCTCTCTGCCTGCAAGGCACTCATTTTGCTCTCTATTAGAAGGCAGGATAAGGAGGGTGTTTCAGACCCAAGGGCTCTGGAACTTACACTTCTGTCCCCTTTCCCTACTCCCCGTCTCCATGCAGGACCACCCACCCCCACCAGCCCTCCTGGAAGAACTCCCAGCTCCAGCAGGTTCACCAGCAGTGGGATGCAAGGTGCCATACCAGCTGTGCAGGTCAGACTGCAAACCCTCGCTGTCTTCCTTGGCCAGGCTGCTCCCTAGCCGAGGGTGTCCGAGGCTTTGGCGTGATGAGCACCATCTTTGGAGGAGGAAAAGGATGAAGAAGAAGGAGTTATGAACCAGAACAGTTTGGGACTGACAGAGCTAAGAGCTGTGTCACTCCCACCTCAGAAATCCAGGGTCCTCAGTGCAGGTAAGCTGCACTGGAAACTGGGATAGCAAAACTGGGGGAACATACACTTGCTTCAAAGCCTGAGCCCTATCCCAGCTCAGGCCAGTGCTCCTGTGGGTTTGTGTTCTGGCTCCTGGGTTTGTTTGGGGTTTATTAAAAGAAAAAACTAAATGTTTTGCAGAAGCTGTCACTGCCCCATTTGTGGAGGCCCTTTGGTAGGCGACTCAGCAAGTCAAGGAGGGCAGAGCCTTGAGGGGCAGAGCCAGTACAAACCTTTGTGCATTGTTCAATTGCAAAAGGATTTCCAACCGCTAAAACTCCACACATAGAAATATGCAGAAAACAAACCCCAGCCACCACTCCCAGGATCTGGGCGCTAGGAGCTCCCCACTGCTGAGCAACATCCAGAATCCCTCCCGGAGCCCCTCTCTCCTATCAGAGCTTGTGGGGCACGGCTGAGGACATGGGGGCACGGACCCCCGCTGAAAAAAGCCCAAGACCCCGATCAGACACAAGGAAAGGCCGTTCGCTCCCTGGAGGTGCTCTGCCCTGGGGAGCTCCCAGCCTGGCTCACTGTGCTGCGGACAGCCGGGGCGGCGCAGGCCGGCCCTGACGCGGGGGGGCTGCGGGGGTCCCACGTGTGCCGTGCTGGGCTCTGTCTTTGTGTGCGGGCGCACGCCCGTGCGATGGGGCTGCGTGTCTTTGTGAGTGTCTGTGCCCCTCCATGGGCGAGTTCGTCGTGTGGCTGCGCCCCCCGCGGCCCCGCCGCCGCTCCCGCCCCGCCGCCCTGCCCTGCCCCGGCCCGGCCCCGGCGCCACCCGGCCCTCGCCCAGCGCCTCCCGTGCGCCGGCGGGACCCCGGCCCCTGCCCGGCCCGGCTCACCTCCGGCCGCTGCTGCTCGGCGGTGCGGGGCCCCGGCCCTGCCGCGGCCGGGCGGGGAAGGCTCCTGCGGCCGCCGGGGCCGTCCCGCCGCGCCGGCAGCACCGCCCCGCCAGCGGCCAGGGGGGAGCGGGGGGGCCGGGACACCGCAGCCAGACCGGAGCCGAGTCCTCCCGCGCCCCTTCGCTCAGGCCGACACCTCTGCGGGGTCGCAACCTGGGGGGGACCTAAACCCCCGCTCCGAGTCACTGTGGGGTGCAACAGGCACGGGGGCGGCGGTGACAGGGTGCCAGCCACGGAGTGCAGCTACAGCGGGGTGCAGCTACAGCGGGGTGCAGTACGGGCTGGGCGCAGTGCTGATGGGCACCGGCTACGGGGTGCAGCCACAGTGGGGTGCAGCACGGACAGGGTGCAGGTGGGGGAGCGATATTAATGGAGCGGCACGGCTGTGGGCTGCAGTACCGGCGGGGCGCGGTAGCTACGGGCGGGCGGGAGGGAGGGAAGGAGGCGTGGACGGTCCGTCAGCTGATGCGGACGGCATCATGTGAGCGGGGCCGGGCCGGGAGAGCCGCTCCGTGCTCTGTGCCGCGGCGGCAGTAGCAGCAGCAGCAGCGATGGAGGCGGTGGCACTGAGCGGGCTGGCCCTGGCCCTGGCCCTGGCCGTGGCGCTGCCCTCCGTGGCCCTGGAGAACGGGCTGGCGCGCACTCCCCCCATGGGCTGGATGTCCTGGGAGAGGTTCCGCTGCAACGTGGACTGCCAGGCGGATCCCCACAACTGCATCAGGTCAGTGGATGGGGCTCGGTCAGGTCGAACTTCAGGCCCGGGATGGCTCTGGCACCGTCTGGGTCCCTGGGACCCCGCGGTGGATGGTGCATGGGAGGCGGGAGGCACAGACGCCCCGGTGCTGGGCCGGAGAGCCTCCAGAGCTGAAGGATGTGGCCAGGCTTTTCAGGCAGCCGGGGAAATGCTTCCACCTCGGTGAGATCAATAAACATGGATAGGGTTCAAATAGGAGCGCTGGAGACCCTCCTATGGCCCGGACCGGCCCTCCAGAGCCCCCAGTTAACCCGAAATCCCTCTGCCTGCCTCACCTGCTGAGGCACGAGGGTCGCAGGGTCTCAGCCTGCCATGCCTCCTCAATCCACAGCGAGCAGCTCTTCTTCGAGATGGCAGACCGGCTGGCAGAGGATGGCTGGAGGGAGCTGGGCTACGAGTACATCAACATGGATGACTGCTGGTCTGCCAAGCAGCGGGATGCGGCCGGGCAGCTGGTTCCCGACCCCAAGAGATTTCCCAGTGGAATTAAGGCTCTGGCTGACTATGTGAGTGCCTGCTGGGGGCCACTGGGGTTCTCTGTTCCCATGCCAGTATGGTGGGAGAGCTGGGAAGGAAAAGAGGAGTCTGGTACCTGAGAGACACCTTGGATCCCTTCATTTGCTCCTTGCAGCTCTGTTCTCCTCACAGGTCCATGCCAGAGGCCTGAAGCTGGGCATTTATGGTGACCTGGGCGTCTTCACCTGTGGGGGCTACCCAGGCACTATGTTGGAAAATGTGAAGCAGGATGCCCAGACCTTTGCAGCGTGGGGTGTAGACATGCTGAAGCTGGATGGGTGCTACTCGTCCGCAGAGGAGCAGGCAAAGGGTAAAAGTTCACCAGCCTCCGGCATTCCTTTCCCTGCTGCTTGGGGTGGGGCAGCTGGCCCTCTGCAGCAACACTGGGCCACCCAGTGCTTCCCTTGTGCCTCCTATTGCAACTGTTGGGAAAAGAGGCGGGAGTTTGTGTGCCCTGGAGCTGGTGTAAGGAAGGAAGCCAGGCTAGCCTGGTATTCCCCGTGCTGGGTGGGCTGGGACAAAGGCTGCTACTGGGACATGGGCTGCTGCCAGCCACCCCCTTCACTGGTTGTCATCTTCTCTCCCTAAGGATACCCAGAAATGGCAAGGGCTTTGAACGCCACAGGCCGCCCCATTGTCTACTCCTGCAGCTGGCCAGCATATCAGGGGGGTCTTCCTCCCAAGGTAGGGGTTTTTCCATCTGTTGGCAAGTTCCCATGTCCCCTGTGCCCTGGAGGAGCTCTTGCTGGAGCACCAGGAGCAGGGTGTTACACCCAACTTAGTTTTCCACCCTTGGATGGTGCTGCAGTCCCAGAGGGAATGTGGCCTTCCTGCCAGGCACCTGGGGACACTTGGGGGTCCCAGTACAGCTAGGTGATGGGAGTTTGTGGGAAGAAGGCTCTGGAGTGTATTCTCTCCACTCTAATCAGATGGTGTGGGGTTGGTCCTGACAGTCTTCTTGTGAAACAATCTTGTCTGGTTTCAGTGCTTGAAATAGGATAATCTTCCTAGTATATGTTTCTCGAGAATTGGTTGCTCTCAGATATTTCCTCTTTCACTCATTGAGTCAGTCCTGAGGTGCTCTCATTCTTGTGGCAGATAAGTTATCAGATTTCCCCATGGCCTCAGTGGTTGTTTTGCCAGACATCCTGTAGCACTGGGGTGTGCCCAGACACAGTGGGATATGACTCTGTCTTGCCTCCTTACCCTTCCCTCCTTGCCCTTCTCCAGATTCCTGTGTCTTTTACACACTTGCTGGACAGTGCAGCTCTCAACAGTTCAACAGTGCTGCCCCTGCCTCCCCCACCTTGCAGAGCAGCTCTTTTTTGTCTCCTGCCTGACACTGTTCTCCTTGTCAGGTGAACTACACCATCCTGGCAGAGATCTGCAACCTGTGGCGTAACTATGACGACATCCAGGACTCCTGGGAGAGTGTCCTTTCCATTGTGGACTGGTTCTTCACAAACCAGGACGTGCTGCAGCCGGCAGCTGGCCCCGGCCACTGGAACGACCCGGACATGGTGTGGCTGGGTGATGGGTGCTTGGACCCTGTCTGGGGATGAGCATCTCCAGGGATCCCCTTCTAGGGGCAGGGCAAAGGAAGAGCTCCAGGAGCAGGAGTCCTGTTGCTGCAGAGGCAAAGCTGGCGTTGCCCTTGGCTAAGATGTGGGAAAAACCACTGTGGTTGCAATGAACCCTTCACCACTTGAATTTACCTCTCAAGTTCTTCAGGTGTTCTTGTCCTTCCCTGCACAGCCTTAGGGCAAATAGTGCTGAAGCAAAGGGTATTAATGAGTGTATGTTGCTAGCAGGGATGAGATCTCCTATGGCAGTGGTGGACTACTTAAGAGGAAGCAAAAGTGTGCGTGAGGTTTCCCTTGTGCATTCCCTCCCAGCAGGAAGCAGCATCACCACAGGTGACAGGCAGACAAGTTTCTAACCCTTTTCTGCTACTTCCGTCTTTTCACTGTCTCCCCTCCAGCTCATCATTGGAAACTTTGGCCTTAGCTTCGAGCAGTCACGCTCCCAAATGGCTTTGTGGACAGTGATGGCAGCTCCGCTCCTCATGTCCACGGATCTCCGCACCATCTCCCCCAGTGCCAAGGAGATCCTGCAGAACCGCCTGATGATCCAGATCAACCAGGACCCCCTGGGAATCCAGGGGCGCAGGATTGTCAAGGTTAGGGGGAAAGCAGATGCATTTGGGAGAGCAGACAGGAGTAGCACAGAGCATCAGAATAAGGAGGGAGAGGGAAGCGATGCAGAGAAACAGGAGCAAGAGAGCTGTGGGATTGTGGTCCTGCTGGTGTAGCAGCCCCACAGGGCAAAGTCAGAATTCTGTTACACTGTTCCTGGCAACTCTGCCTCACCCACCTATCCCCACCCCTAGGAGAAATCCCAGATCGAGGTGTTTCTGCGCCCACTGTCGCGGGCTGCCAGCGCCCTTGTGTTCTTCAGCCGCAGGACAGACATGCCCTTCCGCTACACCACCAGCCTGGCCAAGCTCCACTTCCCTGAGGATGCTGTGTATGAGGTGAGCCCCACTGACACACTGCATAGCAGGGCAGTCCCATGGCACATGGATCCCCCTCTTCCCAGATCTCTATGCGATCTGGGAGGGTGAGAGGGAGTACTCTCACCCCATGCCTCTGGGATGAAGGGGCAGCTGCCCACTGGGTCACTCTTTTGTTGCCCACTGCTGTGCCCTTTCCCACTATTCCATGTCCGTGACTACAGCTGGACCCCAAGATGAAAGGTCTGGAATTGCTGGTAGCTCCATCTCTCTCTTTCAGGTACAAGACGTGTATGTTGGGAAGATCGTTGGGGCCTTAAGAACAGCAGACAACTTCTCAGTGGTTATTAACCCCTCAGGGGTGGTGATGTGGTATCTCCGTCCCATGGCACTCCTGGTACAACCCTGGCATGTTGCCAGGCAGCAAGCCCCTGCTGAGGGTTTCCACCCAGCCCTTCTGTGACAGGGCCCAGTGGATGTGGACCAGTGCCAGGGTGAACTGTGAGACCCCAAGGCACGTGGCTCTTCACTGCACAAGTGCCTTTTGCTGGTGAGCCCAGCAGTGCTGGGCAGTGACCATCCCCTGGTACCAGCTTTATGATGTCTGCTCTGTCTGCATAAACCAGGAATTCTTGTTACCCACTGCCTAAGGGTGTGCAGAGCATAGTGCCTCAGTGATTGCAAAGCCTTTTGAGATGCTCCTGTGGAAAATGCCATACAAGTAGAGTCCACCATTACTGACGTTTGTCAGCTCTGACACCTGAGAACTTCATTGCTTTGAGCTGGGTATTACTGGATGCTGCAGAGGTTGTTTGAACTACACTTGTAGAAAGGCTTTGGGTGCTTTAATATCTCCTAGGGTTGAGACATCCCCTTTTCCCTTTTCCCCCAGGTGTGTGATGGCATTAACCTTAAGGATTAGACTTTGTCACCTTCTTTCTTTTGCTTTTATCAGCTTGGTTTAGAATAAGGAGCTGCCAGCTGGGCTGCATCCCTCCCACGTATCCCCACCAGGACCAAGAGCTCTTGGAGGCATAATGGCCCTGTGCAGTGAGGCTTTGGCCTCTAGAATCCTGCTGCCAGGATTCCAGAGGCCAGCACTACTGCACCCTCCTGTGTGTGCTAGCACTGTATTGAAGCCCTTCTGGTAGAAGTTTACAGCAGGGCAAAAATCTCCATGCGCCATGCACAACCCCAGGAGCCGTGCTGTGGTACACACCAAAAACTGCAGAGCCATAGCACTTTGTGTAGGAGTGCTGGCAGGAAGATGCTGATACTCAGCTGTGGTAGTCTTTTGGGTTGGGAGTTGGTCACAGATGCCTCCAAGCTGAAAGCTGCATCCTTCTTTCTCTAGAAGGAAATTTCTGCTAAAAGGAGGATCAGATCCTACTTCAGCAGGCTGAAAACTCAGGGTATCTCAGGGAAAGGCTTCTTCTCCCGAGGGCTCTTGAATCCACAGCTCTATCCTGAGGAGGAACCTACACTAATAAACTGGAAGTGAGCATCAGGACACTCTAAAGCCTTCAACTGCTTCACCTTCATACAGCAGATTACCTATGGAGTTCTAGGTGACACAAGATTCAGCCTCAGACTGAAGAAATACATTTTAGATTAGGAAAAAAATTCTCTATTTCTATTCAGCTGTGGGAGGGTTCCTGGTCATGTGTCCACTCTGATTCCTGAAGGACCAAATGGTTGATTCTGGACCCTTCCAGAAACTTTCTCGGCTGTTGCAGGGTCAACATACTGAACAGAACGCTTGCAGTTCTAATAAGGGAGGACTTGCCAACAAAACAATGAGCTGGCTTTGTTCTTGGGGAGTGATTGAGGCAAATTGATTGAAATAAAGTGAAGTAGATCATAGACTCTGTTTCATGTGTTGCTAGCTATACCTGCTTGGTTAATGTAGGATTACAGGGTCATTACCTCAAAACAGGAACAACTGTGCTAGGAAATTTAACCGGTTTCTGTCATGGACATATTTTATCAAAAATCCTTTTGTTAGGATCTTTTCTCCTGAGAAGCTAAGAGGCCTCAGAAACAAAATGTAAACAATAACTATCTGCTGCTGTGGAATGCAACAGGTGTATCTTTGATTGGTCTCATGTGGTTGTTTTTAATTAATGGCCAGTCACAGTCCAGCTGTCTTGGACTCTCTGGTCAGTCACAAAATTTTATTATCATTCGTTCCTTTCTTTTCTAGCCTTCTGATGAAATCCTTCTTTCTATTCTTTTAGTATAGTTTTAACATATCATTTTCTTTTAATGTTATCTATATAATATATATATTATATATTATGTATTATATATTATATATATAATAGAATAATAAATCAGCCTTCTGAACCATGGAGTCAAGATTCCCATCTCTTCCCTCATCCTGGGACCTTTGCGAACACCACCACAGGTTTCCTGTCAGAAACTGCACTGATGCAGAGTAGGAAATTGCTTTCCAGTAGTTACATCATGTTCAGCAGGGTAGCAACATTCCTTGGCACAACAATCTACAGCCAAGTGCCATTTGCCTTATTATATATTTATTTTTTCCATTGCTGGAAAAAAAAATGCTGCCGAGAAGTTTCTTTTAAGGACTTTAAAGGCCTCCCCTCTGGTGTAATGTACATAGAAGAGGTGCTGTGACTGCAGCTGTAATGAGCAGCAGCGTGGTGACACGGCCCCTGCTACAAGCAGTGATGGGACAGGAACATCTGGATACCTGGGTATAACCACAGGCCCCAGCCAGCCTTCTACCCTTCCCAGGCAGAAAGGGGATAAGCCCCACTTTCTTCACTCCCCCCAGTTACTTGATTCCAGGTCCAGCTTAGCAACATACCAGGGAGAGAGATGTACTGACCCACAGGTGACCCAAGGGAACAGCAGCAGTGCCTCTAGTTCATTCTAGCCTCCTGTGGAGTATGCAAGAATTAAGGTCAACACAACACACACACACACCCACCACTGAACTGGCAGATAAAGGTATCAACACTCTTGTATTAAAGTGCAATTGAAAAAGTTACAAACATTCATGGTTGATTTTTTTTTTAAATACAGAGTTGTTAGAATATCTCTAAGTCAGAAAAAGTGTTTATAGATGAGGAAACTTACTTCCCCCCACGTGGAACTGCTTTAAGAATTCATTCTTTTAAGTTGTGCAAACCTGACTTGCAGGTGGGCCCTGCCATACAGGGAAGTAAGAGGGAAACACTCCTTTCCCCTCCTTGTGAAGGTAGGGAGGCTGTAGGAAGAAGTACAGTCACCCTATTAGGATAAAGGTAAAGGATCACAAGGGTCTCCACCAGACTAGAGACTCTCTTCAGAGCAGGTTTAACTTCACTATGACCTAAAGAAAAAGGAGAGGTTGCGGCTGAGCAGCCAGAGTCTCTGCAAGAGAGCCAAGCACTGGAAACTCCCACCCAGACAGCAGCTCCCAGCCGAGGGCACTGCACCTGTGAGCAACCAGCTGTGGCATTACAGTGCCCACCTGCCCACACTGCTCAGGTGTGGGCACACACAGCCTGGCTCCAGCAGCTGAAGGAAAAGATGAAGGCCAGTTTTCCCCTGTGGAGGTAGCACTCAGCACAAGTTTGGTCAGCAGAGGGAGCCAGGGCTGCAGGACTTGTCTCCTGACAAGGCTACTGCCAGGTCATCTGCCTAATGTAACGTACTTTGCTCCAAGGCAGGCAGCCTCCTGTGCAGCACTTGACTCCATTAGGCTGCTTGACACAGGATCCTTGCACAGACATGGGACCTGCTTGGACAGGGAAAAGACAGACTGATCCTCAGGCCTGCCAGTCTATGAGCTCACTGCCCTGAGGCACACCTTTGTTTGCTCCTCTATTCAATGGCTACAAAGACAGGTTGATTGGGACCCATCCCCTTCCCTCTTTTGTAGCCAAACAGCTTCGGCATCTCTTCGAATGCACTTCCCAAGGTAATGACCTTGTTATTCCAGAATGCCACACACTTCCAACACAATACAGCATGTCCAAAGCCCCATCTCACACTGAATTTAAGGACATTTAACACCTTTCTAGGGCACCAGAGGATCTGGGCAGGGAACCTCATAGCTCTCTACACCTTTCCTTCCTGTATGGGGCTTCAGAAGTCAAAAGTTTGGCATTCCAAGTTGTTTCACTCCAACAAGATCCCAGAGCCTTCACATTTTAGTCCTAGATTAGTCATGTGATACAGTTTAATAAGTCCATCTCTCTCCTCAAGCCAACGGCAGGGCAAAAGGTTAGTCCTCTGACCCCATGAGACAAAGCAAGTAAGTAGGAAAGTGCTGTTGTCCTGCCTTGTGTTGCCACTGGATCAATGTTTAATGAGGGCAGGTGCTCAGCTGCCCAGCACTATATCTATTGCAGAGAAACAGAGATCTAGAGATATGCTAACTTGAGGGGTATTAACAGCCAAGTTGTCTTCAGGGAGAGAGAATGTGGGAGGCTGGCTGCAATTTCCTTCTGCTAGTTGTTCTTCTTATCCTCAGGAGGTGCATAAGGAGGTGGCTGATCCTGGAAAGAGACACAGTAGAGTCAACAACCATGCTTGTTTTATGGCCAGCTCTTCCCAGACATTCCCAGGCTTGGCTCACCACCAATGAGTGCCCTGCAGTGAGCTACAGGCAGAATGAAGTCCTATGCTTTAAGCTGCCATTTCATCACACCATTCCTCTCTGGTATCAGCTGTGTTCCATGACACATAACATTTCTAGGAAAAGTCCCCTCAAAGCCAGGTAACAAATGGTCTACTGCAAATGAACCATTTAATGTGTTTTAAATGCCATTCTCCCTTCCTGTCCAGGGCTTTGGTCCCTGTTGAAGCTCTAGCTCTGACCCAGCAGACAGCAAACCCCGGGCTGAGGGCCAGCTTTGCTGCTCCATCAGTCTCCAGCCTGCCAGAGCCAAGCAAGGCAGTGAGGGGCACAGCCAGACTGCCATGTACCAGATGGAGGCTACAGACAACCTACTGGCTGCTACTGACTGAACAGTAAGAGACCTCCCTGTCCCTGTGCAGCCCAGAAAGAAACCAAAACAGAAACCCACATGCCATCATCCTTAAGTGACCTATCCTTCTTTAACTCTCCTCATTTTCAAGCCCAATGGATGCAGAGAGCTCTGTGTTTTCTCTGTGCCCATGCAAGTCTGTTATGCCTTTAGGAGTAAGACAGGAAGTAAATGGCTGTTAATGGATCAATCTTAAGGCCCTCCTCCTTTCCTGACTGAAAAATTCACCAGTCTTCCTCATGGGAGCCTCTCTCCCATAAAAAGGCATTCTTTCTGTCCATGTTCAACATGAAGGTACACTAGACTTTGTAAGAAAGCAAAGCACCATCTCTGCTAGTGCCAGAGGAGGGAGTAGGCACATGAAGACCAGGCATGGCACTCACCATGGGCATGTACACATTGTGTGGGTTGGCAGGGTTGTAATATGCACTGGAAGCTGCTTCCATGGCCTTACTGCCTCCTGGAAAGGAAGGAAAAGAAGCCACCTTAAATATCTGAGGCAATGGCCCTAGTCCCAGAGCCTTCTCCCCAGCTTCACAGGCAACAAAGGCCCAAGGAGCCAACAAAGGCCCAAGGAGCCAAGAGGAACTGCAGCAAGCTGGGTTAGAACCCAGAGCAGCTCAGGAAAGCTGGCTAGGGCTGACCACCAGCTGTGCAGTGCAAGGCAGAGCAGCTCCTTACAGAAGACTTGGAGCTACTGCAACAACAGCTTCTGCACCCCATGCTGTGCCCAAACCCACTTGCACCCAGACCCTGGCAACCACCCAATCCCATTTACCTGGCATTCCTGGGCTCACCCAGGCTGGGGGAGCTGAGGGGCCTGAGGATTCTGCAGGAGGTGCCCCAGAGTAGGGTGGTGGAGGTGGCATGTACACGGGGTTCATGTTTGGAAGTGGTGGGTAAATACCTGAAAAAGACAACACCGGGCTGATACTTCGGACCGCAGACCACGAGACAGAGAGCTCACAGGCCTGACAGCACAGTAGCTGGGACAAGAGCAGTGGTAAGGGAAGCTCTCCAGGCCTGACAGGGATGCAGACAGATTTGATAATTTGCTAATGCCTGTCACGTCAGCAGGCAATCATTCCCTACCAAGCAGCAGCACAATTTGTAAACGACATTTTCATGTAACTAGAACTATAGTGACACATGGGTGTCATCAACAGCATGTGACAGATTTCTGCAAGGACAAGGGTCCTCGATGGAGACAAAACTACAGCAACCCTCAGTGTACCACTGTCACTTCTTCTCAGCTGACATCAGAGGCAGTCCCCATGCACAACTTGCAAACCTGGGGTCTGGGCGTAGGGGTAGCCCATGGGCTGTGGAGCCGGTCCGTAGGCGCTCCCTGCAGGCGGCGCATAGGGGTAGGCTCCGTTCGGGGGCGGAGGGGCCACGTAGCCCCCGGGAACAGGGGCGTATCCTCCGGGAACAGGGGCGTATCCATAGCCAGGGCTCTGCAGAGGAACCCCACTGGAAGCTAAGGAACACATGTTTAGTAAGCCAGACATCTTTTCTTAGAACTAAATGGAGAGAATAAAATGAAAATAGTCCTGTTATTTTCTGTTATTTTTTTCCTGTTATTTTCCTGTTTCCCCTTATGTAGATTCACTATATAGTCCCGGCATAGTACTGTGCCTGAAAAGCATTAGTCACAGAGTGCTGAAGGAAACCAGCTGCAAAACTACAACCTCACAGGTCCCAGTCCCACCACAGAGCTCCCACTGCTTGAAGGAAACACCACTCTAAAGCAAGCAGCAGTACAGCGTGTTTTCCTTTAATATACTTTCATTCTGAAAACAAGTATATTTTAAAACACACATTTTTTAAAAAAGAAAACTTCATCAAGAAAAGAGTTCTTGTTCCTCCATTTGAAAACTTTAAAAAGAAATTGTTTTTTGAAACTTATATTTGCCCTCTCCAAATGTGCACGTTAGCTTTTCCCATCTTACTGCACTAGTTTAGAAATGAGCTGAGAGCAGCTAAGTGAAGCAATTTTTCACCATCACATATTTCAACTTTTTTCCAGTAGAAATAAGGCTCTGTAGAAAAACGTGGTCCCCCCTCGGAAGCCCAAACCCCAGAACGTTCTGACTGCACAAAGTACTAAAAAGAAATAAAGAAAAAGGATTGAAAGGGAAACCAAAAGCTCCCCTGGAAAGAGAAAAAAATACTTTGCTGTGGAAGAGGGCCTAGGGTACCCCTCTTCCCATGAAGTTCAGAACAAGAGCAATTTGCTTACTAACTCAGACAACCATGAGGGAACCACAGGATCTGAAAATCCCTTACCACTAGAAGCAGCTTTCATCATCAGCTGTCCAAACTCAACGGCTCCTCCACTGTTGAAAGTCAGTTTAAATGTCCCCTGCCCTTCCCAGCCACCTAGGAGAGAGAATTACGATTGAATCCAAGCCAGCAAAATTTTATACTTCAATTATTATTTTATGCTTCAATTATTATTCTGTTTATACTTCAATTATTATTTTCTTCTTTATTTCAAAACTATTTTGCATCCTATTACAAGAAGGAGTCATGGCACTGCTATCAGATGTCCCCCAAAATAACATCTCAAGAGGATCAAGAATTTATTGTTCTACCCTTTGAAAGGCAGAGTCATGTAGAAGCAGCCTACTCTAGATACAAGGTTGTTTTGTTCTTTCTTGAAAGGTTTAATGGAACCTAATAAAGAACAGTGTAAAGATGGAACATTTATTTCACTGAGGATATTAACCAAAAGCCCTCAGATTAAGTTTTATTGATATCCTCAGTGAACTACAGATCAGGATCTGCAACTCAAGCCAGGATTTAAATCAAATGTAACATCTTTAATCTCACTGACACATAGAAGCTCTGACAGATTTTTAAATGCTGAGGCATAAAAGCAACTTCTCAGGGAAAAAAAAAATCAAGTAGGCAATGTCTTGCAAGGCAAGTAAGACTGCTTGGTTTTTCTAGGACTTTTTGGGATTTAGTGGATTTTTTTGGTGGAGGGCACTTTTTGTTTTTAACAAAAAATAGGTGTCATTTCAATATAAGATTTACCTTCCTTGTCTAACAATTAAATTAGTATCAAGAGAGATAGTCTCTTGGGGACAAAGTAGAAATAAAGTATAGAAATATAACAAAAGAGCCCATCATGGATAAAGTCATTTCTTTGGAGATTCACCTCTATAAAATCACTGTCTTAGTATGACTTCAGCCCAAGAAAGTGGGCTGATCCACAATCCACTTTACAACATTGTTACAAACAGAAAGCAAAAAGAATACGCACTTCATATGTCATGAAAATGCACATGAAAGGGCTGAAGAGGGAAGAAATTTGGACCAAAAGCCGTGCTTCCAATCCCTGTTTATCTTTTGCAATTCCCCATGTGGTCATAAACACTTGGTTAAGTGTTACTGTGCCTCCATGATCAAATTGGGATCAAAGCTAAATCAATGATGGACAGCAGACTCCCAGATCCATGCAAACCACACCCAAAGGGCTCTTGACTTCCAAAAAACCAAAAGTGGATGCTAATTCTAATTCTGTGTATCAGTAGGGTGGGTAAATGACCAAGGCACCAGTCCAAGCTTTCAGGTCAAAGAAAAACAAGCACATCGGGAAAGTGAGTAAACACGACACACAAAGCTAGACAGGAGTTAAAGAATCACACAGAACTCATGCTGGGCAAGTCAGTCCCTGGCCTGAGGGCAGGAAGTAACATGGCAGCAGTGGCCAGAAGCGCAGGAGAGGGGAGTTAGCCCAGTGTGGACACACCAGCTATACCACCACAGCCACTCTGCCATTGCTGTGCACATCATCTGGTCTGGTGCTCAGCAAAAATGGGCTGCGATGCTTGGGAAGAGCTCAATCTGCACAGCACTGCACGTACCTCCGGCCTCGGCCTGGATCTGCCCCTTGATGTAATTGGCAGAGAAAACGGGCTGCTCGATGGAGCATCCTTTCACCAAATAGAACGGCATCATGAAGGACAGCATGGGATCCTTGCCCTTGGTCACAAAGATCATCTGCAAGAGAGCAGGGAATGCTTCTGAATTACTTGAGTGCCACAGAGAGAGTGATGATGGAGCTCTCACTGTATCAGCATTCCAAAAAGAGGGTGACTTCACCTCTAGTATGAGTATGCACTGAATTATTTCACAGCTTTAACACTGGGGATCCCCAACAGATTTGATGGCACACGGCTCACTGACCTGAGGCACGTACAATCCAAAATAATAAACCACTTAAAACACACCTGCACATTTACTGAGTTTTACTGCTCTGCTTTTTAAGGATAATCTATGACAGTCCGCAAAGGAAGTATGATTGACTGACACATTATATGAAATATATTCTCTAGACAGTGATTTCCAGGATTGCATGTGCCTTTGTAGGTGATTGGGATTGTGGCATAGGTATGGACTATCCCATTTCCACCTTTCCTTCTCCTACCTAGTGCTGTCAGTGGTCCCTTCCACAACAAAAATCCCTTCTTCTATCATCAACTAGATTTCTGGTTTAAAGTTTACAAGATCCCTTGAGAAAGAAGCAACCCTGCTGGCATCAGACTTACCCTGTAGGGGGTGAGATACAGCATTCCTTTTTTGGTGCCTTTGAAGATTTCAGGCTTGCCTGTCACGTCACTGAAGGAGAGCTCCACATCTTTGCACTGTTTGAGGACACTGCAGGAAGAAATCAGACAGATTGGAGAGACCAACTTGGTGACAGCTCTGACACATACCCTCATCACACAGGGCAGGGAACAGCACAGCAGAATCTGAGCAGTATCCTGAAGTCCTGCTGCAGCCCCTGCCGTTTTGGCTTTGAACAGAGAGGGGTGATTTATGCAGACTGGAAGAATCCACGCTCTCATCTGAGACAAGCCCTGCCCCTCCTTCCACAAGGGCACCTTTAAAATACAGGGGGGTTTCTGTCTCCAACGGTGTCAGACTGAGGAATTCCACTCTACACACCAAGACCCCCAGCCCAAAGATCAGGGCACAGAAAGGGCTGAGGTGTCAGAAACCATCCCCTTGATGCCAAGGTGTAATCTCAGAGCATTCCTCCCTCCCTAGCCCATGCTGACATCAAGCCCTCTGCACTGGAAAACAGCACTGCTGTGGCACCACACCCACTGTGCAAACCGAGGAGGTGGCTGCACTGGAAGCCTCAGGGCTGACCCTGCCTCAGGTGACTTGTGCAGGCTTTTGTAGTAAACAGTACCACGCTAAGGAATGATGCAATGAGGCAGCAGAGTCAGCAATAACGATGTCACTGCTGGAGATCTATGGGAACAGTAGCAGAGCTTCCTAATGACACAAACCCAAATGAGAATTGTGAATGGTGCAGGGTCAGGGGTATAGAGCAGCATGAAAAAGTAAATATATTTCCAAAAAAAATGAGGCATCTTGGGAAAGCACGTCACTGAGTCTGTGGTGCAGATCAAAACATACCACAGAGTAAGAAAATCTGCAGAATAAACAAAAGAACCTTGAGGGTGATAAACCTTCAGCATATTACAGTGGCAGAAGACTCCAAGGTGTTTTGTGGTTCAAGAGCATGAAAACCAACGTGACAAAACCCTAAACCAGCACAAGCCTGAATGAGCTGGATCTAAAATAATCCTTATGAATTCTGCTCAGCATACTGTAGAAGTCAAATAAAGTCAGGAAACTGTGCAATTATTTGGGGAAGGGAGGAATCTTCAGGGCCACCATATGGAAAAACAACCAAAAAGCCTTATAGTCTCAGGTAGTTTGCTGTTTAGGGAAGAGAAGAACACTGTAGATGTAGATGAAAAATGCAGCTACTCAAGAATAAACATGTTGAAAAGTCCAGCTTTGATAAGAAAGAACAACCTGACCAAGAAATTCTACTGGAGACTACTTCATAGCTGAGCTAGATGGAGATTCTCAGACTGGCTGGAAGGGACAGATTTATGAGACAGCAGAGCTCTTTCCATTTCCAAAATGCAAGGGGGAAACACATATTCTAAGCTAAACACAACCATCTTTTTGACAGCTTTAATCTTACCAGAACACTCCCTCAATCATGTCTTGTAGCAGCATTTCACATAATTTTGCCTCACTGGGAAGAATTTCTATGCAGTCATTGCAATGTTTACTGCTTTGCAGCTACTCACACAAGCAAATAACATGGAGCCACACCACAGAGAGTAACGAGGCTGCCGAACCAGTCTGCACCTGCATGCCTGTCCAGGGCTGTCACAGAGACTGTGCACCCTGTGGAGCCACACTGCCCTCACTTGTGACCGAGCAGCACCCCAAAGAATGTATGGTTTAATGATCTCAAGCCAATGTGAAGGCTATTCCAGCCCATTCCAGTGCCCCACCACCCTCAGAGTGAAGAATTTCTTCCTAAAGTTTAGCTTAAATTTCCCCTCTTTCAGCTTGTACCCATTACTCCTTGTCCCAGCACTGCAGCTCCTGATGAAGAGCCCCTCTGTGCCTTCCCTGTGGGTCCTGTTCAGATACTGGAAGGTCGCAGTGAGGTCTCCACAACAACCTTCTTCTCCAGGCTGAACAGCCCCAATGTTCTCAGCTTGCCTTCACAGAGGAAGTGCTTCGTTCCTCTTACCAACTTTGTAGCCTTCTCTGGACTTGCTCCAACAGTTTAATATCCTTCTTATGCTGGGGACCCCAGAGCTGGATGCAGCACTGCAGGTGAGGTCACATCAGAGTGGAATACAGAGATAGAACCACCTCCCTTGACCTTCTACCCACGCTGCTTCTGGTGCAGCCCAGGATTCAAAGGGTAGAGAAATCTCAAAGCTTTAACATGAGCTCAACATGTCAGAGAACCTTCCCGGCTGAGGTATGAGGAGTCAGCTCCAAACTCAACTCAAGACGGAGCATATTGTTCAAGTGTAGTGTTCCTATTGATCACCAGACCCAAACCAACTCCTTTGATCCTTTTACTTCGATGCTTTACTGGGCCTCGGGTTTCTAGGATTTCTCGTGCCAGGATGGTGGGAGCACCCAGCAGGACCGGACTGAAGGCCCAGTCTGTTCAGCGGGCCGGTCAATCCCCGCTCGGGGCGAGGCAGGCTGTGCTTCCACGGAGAGGCGCTTCTCCGCAGAGGAACTCTGAATTCAAGTTCCTCACTTACGAATTCAAGTGACCAAGACTCCCACCTTAAACAGTCTCTGCCGCTCTGCCGTCACTAAGTGCTTGAGCTTACAAAACCCCAATTCCTTGACTTTTACGAGCAACGGTAGCCGCAGTCTTCACCCAGCACCCCCGCCCGCCGGAGCGGCTTTAAGGACGCCGGAGCTCCCGCGGTGAAGTCGCGGCAGCTCTACGGACTCCAGCCAAGCCTGCCCGCCCCAGCCCGCCCCCGCCCTGTCAGGGAGCCCTTCAGTAACGCAGACCCCCGGCCGAGCCGGGCCTGCGCGGCCGGCCAGGGAACGGGGGTCGCCCCTGCGGGAGCCTCCCACCAGCGGGCCCCGCCGTCCCGGCCCCGCTGAGGGGACAGGGGGCGAGGAGGCCCCGCCCGGCCCCCCGGTACCTCTCGGCATTGGGGATGACGACACCGCCCTGCTGAGAGTGGTTCCTGTTCAGCGCCATCTTTGCCCCGCCGGTCCCACCCCTGACCCGGTGACGGTAGTGACGTCACATCCAGCGCGGCCCCGCCCTGGGGACGCGTTCCCGCTGGCCCCGCCCCCCGCGGCGCGCGCGAGGCGGAAGTGAGAGGGAAGCGAGGCGGAAGTGAGAGGCGGTGCCGCGTCCGTTTAATGGCGGCCGGTTGCTCTGAGGGGCGGTCCTGCCCGGCCCCTCCTGGCCGCACAACGGTGAACAACACACACTGTGCCTACACGCAGTCCTGCTCGCTCCTCTGGCTCTCTCTGCTCAGGGCAACCACGTCTGTTCGCTGCCGTAGTTGCCTCGGTGGAAGTTGTCCAGCATTTGCCGTGCTTGGCAAAGTTTTTCTGGCGAACGGCTTCTGTGCTGAACGGCTTGTGAGCCTCCGAATGCGCTGAGCGGGCCTCTCTGGTGTAAGGTTTAGACTCTTCCCCTCAGCAGCATCAGTCGGGATATCTCAGGGGAAGAGCTGACTTGCTGTGGTCATCCTGGAACTCAGCTGGTGGCGCTCGATTCAGACTTTTCGCAGCTTATCCATTCACAGAGGCTTCTTCCCAACAGTATCTCCCATTGTCATGCCACGTGGGATTTTTTATTTTTTGTATTTGCCGTTTGTAGACTTCCTGGTAGGATATCGGCATGAGCAGATGGCAGTGAGGAGTACCTGAGCATGTTTTTCTCACAGCTTGTACGGATCATTTAAAAGTAGTCTATGATCCGACAAGAAATTACAGAGCAGGGTGTAAAAACCACGTTATTACAAAGAAATAAAAATTCTTAAACCTATAGGGCAAAACACACAACCTTGTCCTTGAAATCCACATTGCAGGCAAAGGAAAGTCTCTCTTCTGTTGCGTGGGTCTGCTTTGCTCTCTTTAGGCAGGGCAGCATTGTGTCCATGCCCTAACCCCTGGCTGGGCCCAGAAGTCATAAAGATTACTATTCTGTAGCCCAGGGTGAAGGGATGAGACGTGGCTTCGTGCTTCTGTGCTGTGAAGAAGCAGAGCCCTGGCAGTGTCTTTGACGAGGTTCACGTCTTTGATGTCCTCGGGCTGAGCAGGGCCAGCTGTGTGGCAGCATGGGTGGCAGCATGGCCAGGTGGTCTCTGAAGGGGTCCATGGAATGGCTGCTGGCACCGGGGACAAGGCTCCTGCTCCCTGCAGGACCAAAGAGCCTGGTGCAGGGGGAGGGTGTGCAAGGCTGCACGCACACACTGCATACAGGAACACCAGGAGCTGTGAGCGTGGGTGGGGAAAGGACGTGGAAGTGCAGGAATGGCCCTCACGTCCCAGTGCTGCTGAGAATGGCTGATTGGTGTGGACAGGTGGGAGTGAGAGTGAAGAGAATCTTTGCTTTGCAGTGACAGCACCAGAGAAAGCCACACGATGGACACATGCTCCTGACAGTTTTGCTAAGGCTTGGAGACCCCCACTGCCAGCCCCAGCACCCACACAGCTCCATCAACCAACATCAAGTTTGACTTGAGTCCTCCTCTGCTGCTCATTTGCTGTTTTCTTCCTCCTCCCTCCAGTGCCAGCCTTTCCAACCCCCATCCCAAGCCCTGCTCTTCCCCCTGCTGGGTGCCAGGCCATGGCATTCCAAGTGTGGCTGGCAACTCTCCTGGAGGGGACAGTCCCTGCCAGCCATGTGACATGCAGAGACAGGCAGACACTGCCAGCCTCAGGACATCTCTGGTCTTCTCCCCTCCTTCCTTCTGCCCAGACAGCCCTGACACTTTTGACCTCGCTCAGGGACACCCAGACTGGGCCTCTTTCTGCTCACAGGTCTTTGCCTTCCCTCCCCATCCCCTCCAGGGAAAGGTAAAACAAAAGCTTCTGAACAGGACACAAAAGCACATTGTTAAGAAGGTGTGAGAGCTTGGGAGAAGGAGGAAACAGCCTGGAGAAGAGAAATATTCAAGTACTTGGAGAAATGAAGGAGAGACTTAAAGGATAAAAAACAGGAAAGAAAAGAAGGAAGAAAGCTACGGAGGGCTAAAAGGGAATGAGGACAAAAGCACAGGAGTGGAGGAGGAGATGGCGCAGTAGGAGAGCAGAGGAACAGCACTGCTACAGTAGCAAATGCAGCCATTTCAATGAGGAGAATGGGGAAGAGGTGTCTCTTGTGCCCCACCCTGGCCCAGTGCTTCTCAATCCATGGCTGTTTGCACTCCTCCAAGATCCCCAAGGTGCTATGCTGAGTGGAGCTGTCCCTGGGGGGGGGTCCCAGCAGGGACCCGCTGTGGCACTGTCCTCCCTGTGCTCACACAGCAGCGGGGCCATCTGTGGGGAAGGGTTTGGCCAGGTGCTGCTGGAGAGAGACCACTGCAGCAGGGGCATGGGGTGACCCCAGCACAGCTTGGTCTGATCTGCACAGAGTCGAATGCCTGTGACACAAGCATGGCTTTTGACCTTCTTGCTGGGCAGGGCAAATGCATCCTCTGCAGCAGGAACACGTTCTTTCCCCCCGGGTTTTGCTTCTTTTGGAAAATATATCCATTTTCCCCAAGTACTTTGATGCTTCTCAAACAGATGCTACAGGCCAAGAACTAATTCTGTCTCCTCCCACCAGTCACTTGCTCTGAACCACAAAACAGTGCCAGTCTTCTCTCATCTACCCTGTTCCAAGCTGTCATTTTCCCTTGGGAAGCCACAGCAAGAAAAGGGGATTAATTGCCAGGCCACCATGCCCTCAGACCAACCAGCTGCCTTTACACCCATGGAAGATCCAAGAGAAATCTCTGCTGGCATCTCTTGAAACATGCATGCATTGACTCCACCATCTCTCCCAGAGTCTCTCCTTGCCTTGTGTCCAAGTGATAAAAACAGGACTATAGCATGCCTCACACCTCCCCCCTCCAAAATCCACACCCCTAGAAATCCTTCCCCCCCACCACTATTTCCCCCAGACAAGATACACAGCTGAGACACAGGAAGGAGAGCAGGGAAGCTGGGGGACAGTGCACTGTGCACAAGCAGACCAAGGATGGGGACACTCTGGGAGGGCCGGGGGGATGCCCTGTCCCTATCTGGCACACAGGGAGGCACACGCACGCCGCACACTCACACTCGCATCCTCTCACTCCCACGTGCTGCAGAGACAGGCCCGTGGCTGAGTCAGGGGTAGCAGGGATGGGTTGTCTGGCCAGAGTCACCAGTGACCATGGAGGGGGAGGCTCTTTCACAGGTTACTTTCGTGGTTTTCCTCTGTCTCCACAGTCATGGGGGGCAGCCCTCCGTTGTCATTCAGCCGTTTGGCCCTGTAGGTCTCATAGTGGATGTTGTGGGTCACTTCTTTTAGGTCCTGAAGGTGGGTCCTGCAGGGGACAAAGTGGGTTGGGAAAGAGGATATCATAGCCAATATCAGAACAGTAAGTATTATTCTTCTGATGATAATTTTATTCCCCAAATAGATGGAAGATTTTTTCAGTCAGTCAGTTTAGCTAATTATTGTTGCCCGTCTTTCTGTATGGATAGCATGGGTGCCATCGTACACAACTGAGAGCTAGAGCATCAGCATTTGAGAACACACAGGCAGGATGCAGGACGTGGGCTGAAGTTCCTGGCTGTGCTTGCCAGTGCTCTGCCCTTCTCTCACCTGTGCAACTGGCCCAGCCACTGGCCCTCCTGGTGTGTCAGAGCAGACTGGGGCTTATCTGAAGCAGTGGTGAGGCAAGGAAGCAACAGGAGGTGTATCAGGTTCACTGCAGATCATAAGCTGCAGAATGCTGCTGTGAGTATCATCCCTGACCTCCACTCACAGCCTGGGGGCTTGGATTGTTACAGGCTTTGTGATGATCATTTGGGTAGGATGTTTTTACTGAAAGACTTTGGAAAAGCAGCTCTGCTGCAGAAGGTATTACAAAACAAAAAGAGGAAAGTAGGGTGATGTCAAAGCATTGTACCTGGCCAAATGTCTCAATTGCACCATACCCACAAGTGGAATTAGCCACAGGGCTTTGATTTTGAACTGTGTTTCTTTTTATAGGGAAGAAAGGTCACCCTGAATCTACAGCTCTCCTGCAGAATCTGTGCTGAGGCAGCTTCATGAAACAGACTAGAAATAAGACAGGACAATGAAAGCTATTGAAATAGGAAGATTTTCACTTCCAGCTGAGATGTTCCAGCACATCCTTCAACCTGGAAGGAAACACAGTCTAGGATGTGGTAGTGACCTCTTTATTACTGACCTGTTGTCAGCAGCAAATAAAAGTTTTTGCAACCAGAAGGGATTTTTTTTTTAAACTTCCTTAATGGGAGTTTTTGCAACCTTGAGAGGGGTGGTAGTAACCTGGTTTTTTCCTGGCATCCAGCTCATACATGAAAACTAGCACCTACCTGACACAGTGCCACTAAGAGAGGCACTAGAATATCTACCTCTTAACTCAATCCAACCCTACACCACATAAGCTTTCACTGCCTGAAATTTACTTTATTTCCCTTTTAGTGGGGGCTATTTAATTCTGACTGGATCTCAGGAAGACTCCCAGCTCCTCAAGAGCAAACTGGTGCATGACCATGACCTTACCTGATGACAAAATCTCGAAGTAGGGCAAATTCACAGTGATTGAGGTTTTCCACTGAAAAGAAAGCAAGCAATTGTTACATTTGATTTTTTCAACAGCCCCTTTGTGGACACAGAGCATGGGAAAGTCACTTCCATGGGGACAGGTTCCAAGTGGGTAGAGCTTGCATACTTCAGAAAGGACAGACAGTTGTCTGAACGCCACACTGTCGAGCATTGGGGAGACACACTAAGAGCAGTCACACATGAATTTTCATTTGAAAACCAAGACAACCTCAGGAGCTTAGCTTCACACATCATGGTGTTCAGAGTGGCTCCAGCTTCTGCCAGGTGGTGACAGTGGCACCATATTGACCATGGCAGTTCCCTCCTGGCACAGGTATTTGAGAATTCTCCTTTTGGCTGGTTTCAAGCAGTTTGTCACAAATGGGATGGGAAGGTAGCCACAGGACATGCTATCTGGCCCCTTGTCTATTACTGTGATCTGCAGACAATACTTTCAGCTCCCATAAGCAAGGGTTTTTTACCTTCAATGATTCCCCAAGGTGTTTTCCTGCCCAGGACTCTTTTGCCATTCACTTGGTACTCCTTGTCACTGCCCACTACTGCAAAGGGCATGCTTTCCTGCTGGGGAGAGACACGTGGAAAGATCCATTGAACCCATTCCAGAGACCAGTACCACCATGGTTCCCCATCCACCTTTCCACCTCTCAGCTCAACAAACACAAGGCCTTCTCTAAGGGAAGAGATTCTCCAGAGCAAAACTTCACTGGCTGTCCTTTTCACCCCTCAGTGCTCTCCCTAGAATTCTGGACTCTTGCTTTCCAGGTGTTCTTGCACCCCAACAAGCTGTGTGGATAGCTTGGAGCAGTGCCAAGGGCTCCGGAGTTGGGGCGGAGCTTTTCTGCACCTATCTCCAGCATTTCTGAGGAGGGGGATCACCAGAGAAGTACCTTAGCATAACCAACAGAGGGTCTGTCAGCCCAGAGATGCTCATATATATAGTTCAAGGTGAGTATTTCTTGACAGATTTGTAGTTCTTTACAATAGAAAGATGGGACTCAAATAATCCTTCCCCATAAGCCCCATGAACATTCAGCAAGTTTAATGGCTGGAATATACCGAGGAAAGCCAGAAATGCAGTAAGTATGCAGCTTTCCAGGGAAGTAGGACAGTAGGTGAAGCTATTGGGGACCCAGATATCTCTAAGCGCAGGGAGAAATTATCTGTTTCCAGAGCACAGAAAGCAGGAGACTCTGCAATCCATTGGGTTGTGCAGCTGTTCACTGCTGCTTTACTCTTCTTTACATTACAGATATCCCTGCAAAGAGACTGCAATTACCACAGAAATGGAGATTAAAAAGCAGTTTATTTCTTATGTGTGAGGGCAATAATGCTGAAGTGCAGAACAAAATGTGGTGCCCTCCTCATCCACCCTTCCCCTCCCACAATAAAATGTTTCCTACCCTGATTTTGTCGTTCTCTGTTTTATCCTCCAAGTCCTCATCAAATTCTTTCTGGGGATAAAACTCAATCCCATTTACTTCTAGTTCCTTGCGCACCTAATCAGAAAGACATTTTGGAGCACAAAGCAGCACAAACCTGAAGGGAAGGCAGTTGGCAAGGCCAGGCAAACACATCTGGGACATCCTTCCAGGGGGCAGAAGCTGGAGGGATTGTCCCAAGGAAGTGCACGGTAAAGCGAGAACACAAGGCAGCAATGATGAGGCTGTTTCCCAACCTCAGTTACTTGTCTGGCTCTCCAGTTCCCATGACAGAACATATCACAAGACATCACAAGGATACACACACTTCTTCCTTCTCTAACAGATGCCCTCAGAGATGTAAACAGCAGCATCTTTAGGACTTAACCCAACAACCCAGCGCTGGACTCTGTGCACACCCTGGGGACTGCACTGCAATCCCAGGAAGAAGGATACCACTCATTTCTCCCACCTCCAAGCCAGTGCAGGGAAGGATCCCATCCAGAAGAGGAGATACTCACTCTTTGTTTGAATTCGGTCTTCTCCTCCAAGGTCATGGTGTCAGCCTTAGCAATAACTGGGATGATGTTCACTACCTTGCTGAGATGTTTCATGAACTCCAGGTCCAAAGGCCGCAAGCTGCAGCCCAAGAAGGAACAAGATGGAAGGGGTCACTTTTTATCCTCCCAGCCGTTCATCCTAATGACTGTCCAAGAACCAGGCCACCAGTGAACCCTCCCTTGTACATACACTGCTTGGTGCCACCATGTTCTCATCTCCTTCTTCCCATCCATTCTGCCCTCTCCCAAAAACTACAGTGGCATTTCTCCCGCTCTTGTAAGCTTAGACCCTTTCAAGCCCCACAGCTCCCAAAGTTAGGCTAAACAGTGCCCAGTCCTGCTGGATCCATGTCTGAGGTGCAGCAGTGTAGGGTGTGTATCTGGCACAGAGGTACCAAGGGCTGGAGGAAGGACAAGGGGCAGTGTACGTACGAGTGCCCTGTAGGGGAGATGAAGTAGAGGCAGCAGTGCACGCGCGTGTCTGGAATTCGTTTCTTCCTTGCAATATTCACCTCCTCTTTCAAAAACTTTTCATATTGCTCGTTGATGTATTTCTCAATAGGCTCCCAGCTGTTAAAGTGGGAAAGAGAGATGAATAGACTGGTACAAATCTCCTCGTGTTCCTGCCCACAGTGTTCCCAGCTCTGACAGGAGCAAAGCAGTCTCAGGCATAAAAAAAAAATCCACCTGAAGCATCTCGCCATCAGCACAGATGATTAAGAGTTTCTGTAACTGGCCACAGAAATAAGCACTCACCGTGTAATATGTGCATACCCCCAGTCACACACACAGACCCATGGTTTCACAGTCCCACAGCCCCATTATTAGTCCCCAAGTGCAATAGGATCCCAGATGCTTTCAAGGGCCAAGCAGATGACAGTCACTCATATACCATCTTAACTTCATCCCTTTCTGGGACACAAGGCCTTGACCTTTTAAAACTCACCAGTTCTCATTGTTGATCTGGTCTCCAAATCCAGGTGTGTCAATCACTGTCAGCTTCATTTTGACACCACCTTCTTCAATGACTGGGGGAAAAATTGCAAACAATCATACTCCTCCCTGGGGACCTGCTCTGTCATGAAACATGTGTTTGTGTCCCACAAGGGAACAAGAGAGCTGTGCCCTCGTCCCTGCCCAGCAAGCATAACCAGACCAGCTTGTGTCATGCCTCAACAGTTGTGACCCTCATTTCCATGTCTGACCCCAGATTTTGGTAATATCTACACAAAAGCCACCTTACATCACTCTGTCACAGGAAAATGGATTTGTGCTCAGTCTGTGGCCCAAAGGTAGTACCTACCCTAACACAACTTCTCCCCTCTAATGCATCATCCTGAATCTGAGATGCTCATTACCCTGCACCACCACAGGAGTTGTGCTGATGCTTTGTGAGGAGCTCTGCACTACCAGGCTTGGGATGGGACCCAACAATGCAACTTGTGTAGCTTATCAAATGTAAATGCAGGTGAACATGACTTACAGCAAGGCTTAATCCACAACTGCAGACTAATGTCTTAGGTGATGAAGCCTCTCTATTTGTCTACCCCTCACTTTTGTCTGTGGCATCAGGGGCTTTTCAGTTTAAGAAAAGCCTTTTCTGTCTCTGAGGCCATCTAAAACTGTGCTTTAGCTTCCTATGGAGAAAGAGCTGCCTAATACCAAAGAACTCTTTGCATAGACTGCTGGGATCTTCTGCAAGACTATGCTGAGGCATCAGTATTGCCTCCACCCCAGCAGCCTAGCTCTTACCGTGCCCAATGGCTTTGATCTCCACTGTCTTGGGGATCTTCTCCTCCCGGTTCCAGCCTGAAGATTTGCGGCTCACCTGGGATTTGAAGAGGGTGTTTACCAGCGTTGACTTTCCCAGTCCACTCTGACCTGAGGATTGCAGAGAGGAAGCTTGTGACATTTGCCACAGCCTGGTGATGACAGCAGGCCCAAGGAACACAGCCAGACTGGCAGGGGAAGAGGCTGGAGGTGTCTCCTTGCCTTGTGCAGGCTCTGTTTTCCCTCAGAGCAACTTCTGCCTGCTCCCTCGTGCCCTCCCCACAGGGCTTGCTCTCCCACCTGGCTTCAGTCCCTGGGACAGTCCCTGGCCATGGTTCCCAGTTCCTCAGCTGGTCTCTGCCTACCTACAACCATGATGTTGAAGTCGAAACCTGTCTTCATGGTTTTCTTGCGCATCTGCTCAATGATGGTGTCGATACCGATGTAGCCCAGCAAGCTGGTGTTGATGCCCATGGGCTTCATTGGTACGACTGGTTTTTGTCGTGGCTCTGGCACCAGCTCAGACATGGCTGCTTCGTTTTTGCTGTCCACTGGTCCTGCATGGGGACAAAGATTGAAAAATCATCATGGAGGTGTAACAACAGCCTCCTTGCTTCTCTGTCACAGGGGCTGAGGGCAGCACTGAGCATTCTTTTCAAGGGCTACTGAGGATAAGTGAATGTCAAGATTTTAGTGGTAAGGCTCATAATGGAGAAACATCTACTTGAGTTTCCAGCACACTCTTCTGTGTCCCACTCCAGATGAGGAGGTGAAGGGGGTTTCATTGAGAATGTAGTGTATTGATGGCTCCCTCCAAACAGCAGGAGCAGGGGCAGCAAGGATGGCTGGGCTGATAATCAGGTGCACAAAGTTCCAGGTGTGTCTCCTTATTTTTGTCTCCTGGTTCTCAACAGGATCGTCAGTGTTTTGCCCCTCCAAGTTCACCATAAAATTTGTGATGGAACAGACTTAAAAAAATTATGTGTCAAGTCCTGGCATTGAAACAGAGTTTGGGATGTACCATGAGGACTTGCATGCTTGGCCCTTGCCAGGGGTGGCCACATTACTGGCTGTGGTGCACAGGCTGAATTCCTCAGAGGAAGACAGTGGTGGAAGTGAAAGCCTGGCCATAATCTCTGTGCTTGCCTCCCATCCATCGACCAATAGTTTTTGTCATACTCAAGAAACTAATCATCATGATCAGAAAATTAATTATCTGCATCTTTCCCTCCTCATCTCTGCTTCCTCACTTCTTCCACGTAAAACAATCGGGTGAAAAGAAAACCCTGAGGGCTTTCCAGCCTCCCTGACCCTTTTTTGGGTGATGGCACACATTGCTAGGGGCAGGCCTCGCCCATTTATCTCTGTCTCATTAATGAGTAGCTCCCACCCGCTGGGAGGAAGCGGAGGTTGGGAGAGGACAGGGCATGGAAGAAAAGCTCTAATTGGTGGGGAAGGCAGGCATGAGGGATGAATCTGGAAAGGAAGATGAAGGGGATAGGAATCAAATACCTTTCATATACAAGCCAGCTGCAAACTAGAGGTTCTCCCACTCTAATTACTTGACTCCCCCATGCTTTGTCTCATTAGAGGGTTATTTTTCCAGGATAGAGACAGAATGCATTTTTGCTTGGTAAGTACTTCATTTGTTTTGGATGCCACTTCAGTTCAAGTATCTCACACTAAATTATCCCTTTCCATCATGTTGGCAGAGGTTTTTTTCTCCACTTATCAGAATCCACTGGCAGCAGAAAAGAACATGAGCGGCTAGGCAGGCAACTGCCATTTGGTGGTGACACATGCCCCTCTTCACAAGGAAAATGACTCAGAAGTCACTGGACTGGTGAAATTGATGGCACCAATCTGGGGTTCCTGTCACAGCTTAGTCAAGCCAGGCAGAGACAGACTGAGAAGAGGTCAGAGAGATTTTGTTCAAGGACAGGGTTAGGCTGGAGCAGGCTCCATGGCTGAATGAGGACCCTGCCTGGCACTCCCACATAAAAGCTCCGGTGCTGACACAAGGGCTCCTTTACACAGTGAAGATTTTACATTTCTTATAAGCTGTAATATTCCACTGTCACGTGCTAAGGAAAGACATTGTGGAAGGGTCACCCTTGACAGGGGGAAGGGTGCCTCCACCCAGCTCCTTTTCACCGCTTCGGAAGTCTTTTATATTAAACTGGGAGAAGGAGTGAGTTTTCCCCTGTGTGAGACGATGGTAGCACAGCCACTCATGTACAGCACTGTGGGTAACATCTGAAGGCTCTTGTGCCACCTCTGTTCCACCTTGCCCACACAGGAGAGGTCAGTGGCAGGATGGCCCCCCTCCTGCTTTTCCCCACCGAGTGAAGGCACCCTGAACTATCATCAGCCTCTCCTGAAGCAGCGAGCAGCACCCTGGGGCAACCAGAGCACAAGATGGACCATTGGCTTGAGTCAGACTGGCAATTTGGAGCACCTCACGCTGCCAGGCAGCTGCTGGAGGAGGCAGCCTGCCACACCAAGTGCTTCTCAGCTGCAATCCTCTCTCACACCCATCACAACTAGTATGTGCCTTTCCTGCTGACAAAGCATCCCTTGAGGCTCCCGTTGTCTTTTTTCAGATTTATCAAAGCTGATGTGAGCCAGGAAAGCCCATCTCTCTGGTACAGCACAGGGGGCCAGGCCAGCCAGTTCTCCTGCACCCTACCCTTTACTCACTCTGCCAGGCTGCCCACATCATCTATATCCTGTATGGTTGTGTGGCTGTGCTGTGTCCCTTTTGCTGCTGCAGCGTTCTCCACATACACCCCACACAGCCCTGCTGGGCTCCTACCTAGCCCTAAGAGTGGGAGAAGAGAGAGAAACAGAACAATGAGGGAATTAGGGCCAGGGGGCTGTGGCCCCAGTGAGGCACTTGGCTACTGGAGAAATGGGGGCAAATAAACTCCAAAGGTAGAAGGGAACAGGTCAAGATGGAAAGAAAGCCCAGCTGAGCAGCTGCATGGGATGGGTGCAGAACAGGGGTCATGTGGGCTGTGACCCTTTCAGTGCCTGGGTGGTAGCTTGTCCTCAGGGAATCTGTCACCCTCTCCTTTATTCCTTCAACCCTTGTTCTTACACAGGGAAGAGGAAGGAGGGAATTTGCTGTCAGCCTCAAGGCTCACTAAGAGGTTCATAATTCATCCCTCAATCTCACCAAGGAAAGCCTCGCCCAGAGCCAGGAGATGTTGCTAACTGCTGTGGACATGATAATGCAAGACCATTCCTTTGCAAGCTTCAGTGTTGGAGCCAGGAGCTTGCAGTGACTAGGGTAGATATTTCAGATTCAGGTTCTTGGGCAGCTATAGAAAACCCTGAGACCAGGCGAAAGCCATCTGCTTTTCTCCTCTAGGTCATTTGCCTTCTTCTCTGTGTGGGGTTCCTTCCCATACAGCCTCAGGCAGGGAAGGCCCCATTTTGCAGAAATTTGCCCAGGGTTCATCTTTCTGCACATGACTTTTCACCTTTTGCCTCCCACAGATTAATTCAAGGAGCCAGCTGAGGAACAGCCTGCTGGGCTGTGCAAAACCAGGATCAGAGCTGTCCCTGAGACATGAAACATGCCTGCCTGCTCTCCTGGGAGTGGTTCTGTTTTATGTGCACTAAAGCTAATGGTTCTAGCCCCCTGAGCACACTGAGTGGCTGATCAAGGGGTGGCATTCTGTGTCCTGGGCTCATCCAGTAGCCCTTGCAGCTGTCCCCTGTAATGACTCAGTGAGAGGGCACTACAGCCAGCACAGCTGATAATGAATAGAGGGCTAGCCAAGGTTAACCACTTACATATGCTGTTTACAAGGCCCCCCTTTTCCCTGCTGCTTTGTTCTGTGTGCTAAGAGAAGCTCATTTAAGAGGGCTGTAGCTGGTGATGCCCCCCCTGCTGCCCAGATCCGGTAGGAGGTGGCCCTGGGTTGGGCTGTTAGGGAATATTATCTGGCTCACAGGAGATGCTCCATGTGACTGGATCAAGGGACGGCACAGCTTTTGAGGCAGGGACAGGCAGAACCACAATGAGTGCCCAGAGAGGTCCCCATGGTCCCAGCTAGCTCCTGCTTCTGACACCCACTGATCCACCCCAGAACCTCCTCCTGGAAGGCCAGCATATGTGGCCAGCAGCAGACACCACCACTGATCTACCACCCTTCGTGCTCTGATGTTCACAGGACCTGTGTGGGGACAGAGGTGGCCTTGCAGGTCCCTTGGGGGCTCAGGTAGTGGGGACCAACATCTACTATGTCCTGATAACCCAGATACAGTCGCATCCCCTCCCCCTGCCTTCCCATCCTTTGTCTGGCAAGAGGGAGGGAGAGCTGCAAACAGTGCTCACCACAAACCAGCTTCCAGCAAGGAAAAGCTATTTAACCCTCACATAACACATGGATGGCCTCGCTGCAGCTCTCCTCTGGTGCAGCACAAGGTTGTCCCTCTGCAGCTGGAGGCAGTGATCCTCACTCACATCTCACCCCAGCCCCTTCCACCCATTTGGCTCTGGACGTCCTCCCTGTTCCATGTAGACAAGGAACAGGGAGGAGGAATGGGTTCAAAACCTGAAGGTGGCTGGCAGAAGCAGGCCCTCAAAGGGTGATGCCAGGTTCCTAGGAAAGAAAGCAAGCAGCTGCTTCAGCAGTACAGCCTCCCTGGAGCTCATGGCCATCAGGACCTGCTCCTTGCTTTGCTTCAGATCCACAGAGGTGCTGCACTGAGCATCTCTCCACTGGAAAAATGCCTTTCCCTCCTCAGTTCCTGTGATGACCCCAGGGCATTTCTTTCAGCTGTGCAGCGCAATGGCTGAGCCCTGCCGGATGTACTGCCTGACCTCAGAGTACAGAACAGAACCATTCTCCTTACCAGATCTTTTTTCCTGGCTTGAAGATCACCCCAATCCTCTGGGCTGCTGCAGCCTTCCCGACAGCAGCCTTTCTTCCCCTCAGCACTCTGCAAAGGGCTTGGGCAAGAGCCCGGCTGCAGTGAAATCTAGGGCAGCGTGTGCTGAAGCCTCTCTGGAGATGCAGAAGCTGGAGGTGAAGGAGCTGGGCACATCCCAGCCCAGCCACCACAGCCCCAGCCATGCCCTTGGTGCTGCTCTCCAGCCATACAATCCTTGTCCCATGTCCCAGCTCACCCCCTGGGTGCCACAGCTGTATCACACGGCGAGAGGATGCTGAGCACCCCTGGACCATGGCAGCCACACCACCACAGCTGCCTGTGCCCCTGCCTGCAAGCCTGCTGGCTCCTGTGCAGATGCTCAGGGAGAGGCACAGCACATCCCCACTGCCTGTCACTGGCAAGGGACAAGCCAGGTGCCTGTGGCACTACCCAGCTGGATTATCCCTTCCTTTCAAAGCAGTGCCTGGCACTAGCTACTCCCCATCAGCACCACGACCAGCCCTGCTCCTTCTCCTTCATACAAGGAGAACAAACAGAGGAAAGACAAAGCCGAGACCGATTTCCCCCACTGCCCTCCAGGGTTATCCCTCCCCCATGCCCAGAGCTGGGCAGCGTGGGGGCACACAGAGGATGCCTGCGCAAAAAGCCCCAGCGGTGTCCCTCTGGCGTTGCCCAGCCCTGCCAAGCCTGGAGCATCCTACCTTTGAACATGAAGCTTCCTTTGTCTCCGAATCCTCTCCCGAGGGGGTGGGTCTCCCCCCACTTTTCTAGCCTGACGCTGATGAAGCAGCACGGTGGGCTACAAAGCTCCACTTGCTTTTACCTTTGTCTTTCTTCCCTGTGTCCTCTTGTCCCCCCTCTCTCCTTCCCTTCCTTCTCCAGTGGCTATTTCAGCAGAGCGGGGATGCTGGTGCTGCTCCTGCTGCCATCGTCATGTGACCTGAATATTAAACATCTCCGCAAAATCTCCCCCCGCGCACCTTCCCCCGGCTCCATCCCAGGCCCCCGGCTCCATCCCAGGCCCCCGGCAGCCTCCCTGACTTGCGGGGGGGGCATGGCCTCGGGCTGGAGGGGCCGCTGCCGATGGGGCCCCCGTGTCCTGGAGGGGCCCTCACTGCACACCCACACCCCCCCCCAGGCCTTTTCTTGCCCTTTTCCCTCCCAATTCCCCAGCCTTTTCAGCATCTCTGCTTGTTTAGGGAGGGGCATATTTAACCCTTCACAGCTTAGTTCCGGCGGGGCTGAGAAAGGGCGCTCTTTGCCCCTAGGTATTTCGTAGGATCAGGGGATTGCAAAATCTCCTTCTGCTTTCCCAGAGGGAGGAAACTGAGAATGTTTTGGTTCATCGAAAGCGATTTGCCCTTCAGCTTTGCTGTGAAGGTGAGAGAAACCTTTTCTCCTCCAGCACCGTGATTGCTGGCTGACAGCCCAAGGCGCAGAGGCAGAGCCAGCGCTGTCCCCTCTGCGTGCGTGTGTGTGCAAACCTGTGTGTGCCTGTGTGCGGTGAGCAGGGACAGGTCCTCCCACTTGGACCATGTTGGGGTACACAGGTCACATCCCCCTGTGCTCTGGCAGGCACCTCCACGTGCCCTGTGGATGTGGCTGTGCCTGGAGAGCCGTGTGGCTGCCTCTGGCTGCTGGTATCTTTGGAGGGGGATGTCCTTTCCCTGCTTTGCATGCCCTCCTACATCTGTGAGCCCTGGCCCCGACAGGCACTGTGTCCCTGTCATGCTGTGCTGGGGCACCGATATCTGGGAATGCTGTGACCCTCCAGTCAGTGGGATGACAGGAGCACCCCGTGTTCCTCCACCACAAGACAACCCCCCTGGGTGGGGGCCAGGCTGTGGGATGCCTGGCTGACTTGGCAAGGGTTTGCGGTTCCTCTTTTTGCAGTGCTCTGGGACAAAAAGAAAACTGCACCCACTTCAGGTTTTGGGAACATTTAGAATTGCCAGCAGTTACCCCGGGCTAGGCTGAGCAATGGACAGACTGGCTTCGGACAGACAGGCATTCCAGCACCCAGAAAATATCCTGACACGGCGACCACAGTTGCCCATCTCCCTGCTGAGTGCCAGGCTCACAAGCACACGGGCTGTCCCCGCACCAGCTGCTGCCCACCCCTGATTCCTGCGTGGGTCAAGAGGAAATCACTCCAAGGGGAGGAAGCCCCCGTCCTCCCTCTCATCACCCTACCTCTCCTGAAGGGTCCTGCCCCATGCTGGGCTCATGTCACCGCCAAGGGACCCCTTGGTGCCTCCCTCCCTCCCTCTGCCCTTCAGCAGAGACCCACCGGAGCGTGGTGGGGCGTAGGACAGCCCCATCTTCGCCACCGGGGTGGCCTCGGTCCCGTCAGAGCTGCAGTGTCGCTGGGGCCCCTCGGTCGCCACGGGCCGGGGCCGCGGGGGGATCGGGGTGACCGGGGCCGGGCCCCGCAGTCGCTCCCAGGGCAGCCCCCCGGGCCCGGCCGCCCGGCGCAGCGTGACCGAGAGGCAGCTCCGCTTCGTGGGGGCAGCCACGGCCAGGGGCCCGTCCCGCCGCCGTGAGGGGCCCGGGATGCGGCTGGGGCCGCTGGGGCTGCCGGGGGCGGATAGGCAGCTGCGAGGGAGGGCGATCTCCTCCTCCATGGTCGCCTGCGGGCTGGAAGCGGAGATGCGAGGGCTGGGCCCCGGCCGTCCCTGCTGTCAGGGCTGTGGTGTCTCGGGGTGCAGAGCTCCCTGGGGCTGCTGTCACCCACATGCTTGAGCCCCCACCTCCAGCCCTGTCCGGCCAGCCCGCCTCCAGCGGGACAATGGGGCTCTTGTGGCCGGCATGGCTCGCTCCCACGCTGGGCGCCATGGCCACTCCTGCGAATGACCAGCACCTTCCTGACCTCCGCCACCAGCAGCCCCATAGCACGGGCAGCTCCACAACACGGGCAGCTCCTTGCTCCCGTGGCAGGAGGTGCAGGAGTGATGCAGAGGTCAGGTCAGGCCTGTGCTGCCTGCTTCCAAGGACACTGGGTGTGATTAAAAAAAAAAAATTAAAAATATTTGAATTTTTTAAATGTTTTCCCTTCTTGTCTTAGTTTTCCCCCCTCAAATGGCATATTCCAGTGCAACAATTTATATCCCACTGCACAAGTTCAGTGGTCACTTTTTGGATGTTTGTCCAAGAGGGATTCAGCTTGCTACTTTACACCTTCCTCACTGTAAGAGGCTTTGAAGGGCAACACAACAAACAAGGGGAAAGAAGAAAGGTGTTTTGGTGGAATGGGATGAGAATATGAATGGTTTGGTGGGCAAGTGGGAGCAAAAAAAAGGAGAGACAGGCACCCACAGTACCTACAGTGTGGCAGGGACAATGATTGCATGATCTCAGGTGACCAAGGCTGTGGAAGTAGAAGAGGAATCACCATCCAATGACCCACATCAAGTAATTGGGAATGCTGGTGGAAGGCAGAGCTCAGGACAGTGTGAGTTCTTTGCCACTTTAAGGGCAAAGAGACAGAAAACATGAAAAAAACTAACCTGATACTGTGTAGTATTTCCAGCAATAAGTATCTTCTCTGATTCTTTATGCAGTTTAATTCAGTATCTGTGACTATTTCCTTCTCCCTGAGGTCTTTCTGGCTGCACAGATCCACAGAGGAGAAACAATCTCAGTTTTCAGGCAGCATTTGCTTTTAATTATTCCAGGATAGCCCGGCAGTGTAGCTGGCACAGGAGCCAGGTGGATGGAGACCTACCCTGTTGTAAAGGAAACCTCACTGCAGACTGCTCCTTGCTGCCTGCCCAGAGCTGGAGGGAGGCAGCTCCCAGGGGGAACAACAGGAAAACAAAGCATCAACCAAGCAGTTTGTCACACACTTCCACTGCGGAAGCCTTTGACACTGCTGACAAAATAGTCCTTCATAGCCATGGAAAATACCTGGCTTAATGCTGATTGTGTCAGGGCTAAACAGCACAAAAAGTAAGCCAGAGGAGATGAACAATTAGTTTTTCTCTAATCCAGCCCTCACCCAGTTGCTGTCTTCTTTTGCTCAGTTTCTGCATTGAGTCATGGGCAGTGGAGCTCAACACAATTACAGCAGCATGCAGAGGAGAACACAGAGCAGGGGAGAGCTCTGGGACCCCTGTGAGTGCAGGCTCCCCTTCCTCCAGTTTGACTTCTTCCTGACTGCTCCAAGCCCCTCAGCTCCAGTGGAGAGGTTTTTATGCTACCCCACAGCTCAGTTGTGTTTGTTTACTGAGCAATCCCACCCACCAGGGAGTTGAGGAGAGGAAGCAGGTTTCCAAGCTGGTGTTTGGAGATATGGCTGTGATGTGCCAGAGGGCAGGGAATGTGAGCCATGCAGCTGAGGGTGGCACATCATGCCATGCAACCCAGCCCCTTGTCATTTCCATTTACAGTCCCAAGTCATGAAAATGTATCTGTTTCAGACTACACCGGCTCTTTTGAGTCTTTGCTTGCCAGGGCAAGTATAACTTTGGGCACAGCAGTAATCCTATTCACTGCATTTCCCTGCTGAGTGAGGCTCCCCAGTTAGGGTACTTGCATCACAGTCTCTGTCACTTGGCTGAACGAAAGGACCCTTGACTTGTCCTCTGTCCAAAACAGAGCCAGAAAGCTCCTGCCAGTGTGCCTAGTTTTGGTGTGGAAAAGAATGGTAATGCAATTGCAGTCTGGCAGATGAAATGTCCCAGGAATACCCAGGACATTTGCAGGATGTCCTGATCCATTCCTTAGAGCTAAAAATTAACTTGGATCCCCAGAGAATTACCAACTTTCAGGCTGCATCTGTGCTTTGAGCCTTTCTTTGCCAGGGCAAGCTAAACTTTGGGCACAGGTATAATCCCACTCACTGCATTTCCCTGCATAAACCACTCACAGCAGCCCAGTGAACTCTCCTTCTTTCTTTGGGAATGGAGGAGCAAACTTCCTGCTCCCAGGTTCACAGGTGGGGCTGAGTGACACAAGCCAGGAGCTGTGGCAGATTTTCACAGCTGTCCTGAGGAGCCCTGCTGCTGAAAGGAGCCATTGGGAACTGGAGCACAGAGTCATAACAATGGAAGGACGCTGGAGATGTGGTTGCCAATATCCTGGCTGGCCCAGGTGATGGCACAGGATGCACAGACATGTGCACACAGGATGGTGGCACCAGCTAACATACCTGGGAAATGCAGGAGAGGGGCACACAGGATCCCTCTGTGTCCAGAGCATTCACAGGTAGCACCATTGCACCTACATGCATGCAAAGGGTGGATGTTGGGGTGGGAGGAGAGGAGACACAACCTCCTGCCACAGGCTCCTTACTCTCTCAGGCCTTCCTGTACACACTGGGCATTGCACTGGGCTGTCAGGGAGAGAGAGGATGGGGATATCCCTCTCAGCCCCAGTGTCACAGCTTCATACAACACTTTGGTGGCTGGTCATCCCCATGACAGTGCAGGATGCCTATAAACATGGGACTTTGTGCCAGACCCACATTATACGGCTTGGGTTCAGGAAGCAAAGGTGGTGCAATGGGCCCATTTATCTGGCAGGCTCAATGTTCCTTCTCAGAGACATGCAGGGTGGAAAAGGGCTGAAGGATGCTTCACGGCTCTCATTGGGAAACAGTTGAGAAAGAGAGTCTGTCTAAGGGCTCTGCAGTGCAGTGAACAAGTGCAAGTAGCTTCACAGACTATCCCATCTTCCTCCATGACAGAGGAGCAGGAGGTCAGGCAGATCAGGAGTGGCTGATGTGGTAAGTCTGGCAGCACCCCTTTATGCAGAGGTGCAGAATGTTCTAACTTGACACAGGACTTGAACCAACCTCTTTAATAAAGACCTTTCATTTCAGTGTGGTGCATCTGGAATGGATGTAGGGATGGATGTTCTCCATCTCCCAAACAGACACAGAAGGGGTGTGCATTTAGCAAGGATAAAGACGTTCAGTCTCTGAGGCTCACTGAGCCCTTGGTCCCTCTGCACAGGGCTTCAGCAAGCTCACCTCTTAGCATCAAGAGTGGGTGCTGGGAAGAGCTCAGCTGAAGCAACAATTTGTATTGAAACCCCATTTATTTTCCCCAAAATACCCCTTGGACTTTGACAGACTGTGTTAGATTTAACTTAGGGAGTAGGAGTACAAGGTTCTGTATCCCTTTGCAAAACCTGGTACCTTTCCTACGGAAGATCCTGTCAAGGTGCCAGGCAGCTCAAACTCAAGTGATTAACAAGGGATATTTCATTTGAGTGGTTAGTCAGTCTTGGCCACAGGAAGGAGCAAAGTCCTTGGCTGGCTGAAGAGCTGTGAGCACATGGTGAGTGATGAGGACGAGACCCAGATCAGCAGACAGCAAAGTGAAGACCAGCCCCACTTTTACCAGGGCAGGACTGCCATCCCTAGTGAGGCTTGTGGTCTGCTGCCCACCCAGGAGAGATTCCTCTGGCTGCAATGGGCAGCTTGTCAGACCTCAGGCACCCCAAAGGCCAGGTTGTCCCGAATCATCAGCGTCTTCCGAAGGTCTCGCTCCATGATTGGCCTCTGTGTTCGCCACTTATGGGCTTCCTGGAGTCCTGGTTCGAAGTAGTAAATGCAAGCTCCAAAGCCCACCAGGATGAGAATGGAGATCATCAGATACACGGGCACAAACCAATCCAAGAAGTGGGGCATGGCTGCCAGAGAAAAGGAGAGAAAGCTCATGCAGTGGGAGCACCCAAAACACACCTTCACCACCAAAAACCACCTCCTCCACCAACACTGATCATAAGACATCTGCCTCATCAGCAGTGGCCAGTTCCTCCTCACAGCCCTGCTGCACCTGGCTTATGCTTGGTTGCACATGAAAACACCTCATCCACTGGGAGAGGTCAATGCTTTTGGGGTCATTGCTGGGCGCCCTCCACAGAGTATCAATCCTACTCCCTCCCCACAGAGAGGGTTGAGCTTGCTTGCCCCCAGCCCTGCTGCCAGTGATTAAAGGTAGGCAGTGGGTAAATACAGCTGCTTCTCACCTCCTGCTTGAGGGAAAATCTGCTTCCCCTGACACCCCATCACCCTTTTGAATTCCCAGTCTGAGCTGGTCTGGCTCAGGATTGAGCCCTCCCTTACTGCACCTCTATTTCAGGTCCTGCTTTGCCAGGGCTCAGGGTCCTTGGTTCAGCACCAGTCTGTGAGCAGGCCTGAGATCCCTCCACCACATCAGCCACTGTGCAGTGGGGGCACTCACCGGGAGCAGCTGATCTGCCTCGCCAAGAGCCCCTGGCCAGCCGGGTGCGAGGTGAGTCCGGAGCAGCGTTGCCCTGGGGAGCACAAAACAACACCACACTGTGTGATTGCTGCTGGGCCAGCGCTAAACATGGGAGAGCAGGAAGGAGCAAACATCTCCTTGTCCAGAGGTCAGGGCTGAATATTTCTGGAGGGATGAACAAATGGGGTCTCAGCCCCACGACTTGCTGGTGCCCTGGCACATTCTCTGCCCACCATTACAGCCCTGCTGATGCCATGCTTAGGGCATGCACCCTAACTTAGGGCCATTTAAATCTGTAATGGCATCACATTTGATCCCATCCCTTATCCCCATCCTTTGGGAGGGAGACAGCAACCCACATTGCAACCAGCAAAGGTACTCAGCTTGTTCAGCTCTGCTGCTTGCTCTGCACCAAAATGACAGGCAAGGTGTGGATCATGCAGGGGCAGAAAAGGGGATCAAAAAGCATCCCACACAAAAAGCACAGCTACAACTTCACCAGGCACCAGATCTTCTGGGTTTTCACTGCGAATGTGCTGCTTGTTAAAGGCTTTGGTGGATTAAACCTGGCACCCTCACTCTTGGGAGAGCACAGTGGTGCCAGACTCAGGCACAAAAATGCAGTCCTGAAAGAGGGCGTTCTGTAACCCTCACCCCTTGGTGGGAATGATGAAATGCCCCTTGACTTCTGTGGGGACACACTGAAGTGCACCCACATCAAACTCCTGCTTTTCCAGACAGATGAAAGCTGTCATGTCTGACCATGGCCCAAGTCATCCCTCTGCAATAACAAACTATCCCCAAATTCCTTGCACAGGGCAGGTTAAAAGGAGGCTGGGGAGAACTCTGAGCAGTTCCATCCTCTTCCCTGCTCCTGGCCCATAAGGTTGGTGCGTTTTTCACACCAGGGGCTGGGCTTTTTCCTTTTTTTTTTTTTTTTTTAATACCACAGCCATCAGTTGTTTCCAATGTGCCCAGCAGCATTTATCTTCTGGACACCTTTTGTCCCAGGAGGGCCTGTAACAGTAACTTTTTTGTCAAAGGGTAAGATCTGAAACAAGCTGCAGTTCTTATTACCATAAGAAGAAACTGCAGAAAATGCCTGATTTCTTCCCACTTATTGGCATGGATCTGATCTGGGCACTACTGCTGCCCCTTCATGGCTGCCTGTGCCTTCCTCAGGTGAAAAACTGCTGAGGAAAGCTCTCACCATAACTTCCAACAACATCACAGAGTTGTTATGAGGAGCTGTGGGGCTTCCCTTAACGTACCTTAGGGGACCATGTAAGGAATTAGGCACAAACTCCTTCCACAAACCCCTCCCCTCAGCAGCTGGGACTGAACTCTGGGCCAGAAACCCCACAGCACAGCTTTCTTACACGCTCTGCAAAAGTAGCTCCTTTGCACCCCCTGCACCCCCCAGTTGCATCTGCAGACATCTTGGGGATCTCAGGCTGCTGCTGCACCCCCTTTTTTCAGGTGTCTCAGCAGCTGCTATCTGTCCCTGGCTGGCAACAGCAATGGGCAGGATTAGAGACACTGTGAAGGTGAGTTCAGCCTGGATCTCCTGGGCTGATGGGAGGAAAGCCAATAACCTCATTCGCTTCCCGATCATCCACTTTCCAAATGTGTGAGTGAAGCTGCCGTCCAAAAATGCACTGCAATAAAAAGCAGCCCTGCACACTTCCCAATTCATCCTTCCTCCATCACTAGCAGAGCCAGCATTTCCTAGCTCCTCGCCAGCAACCTATTCTTCATTCTACTTGCTATGCAGCCCTGTCCTGCTGCGTCCTCACGCTGCTCACCATCCCCACTCCCTCAATGAAGGGTCCTCATCATGGCCACGCCGAGTGCTGGATGAGGTGTCAGAGACGGCTTTTGTCAGGCAGGTGAGCAGATTTTGGCTGCAAATACTGAAAAGAGGGAGTTTCATTTAAAGACATCAGCTTTCTGGAGCAGTTCTGCAGATATTAAATGTGCCTTAACCTTGCCAGACCAGTTGATCTTCAGCACCTCATTTTGCAGTGGGACATCCATGTCCCTCCAAAGACACAAAAGAGTCCTTAGTCCTCCATCCAAAACCATGTCTTATATAGATAAGCTGTCTGACCCCTTTTAAACCTGTGCTACACCTCACTCCTGCTTTTTGCCTTCAATGTCACCCGTGGATCCCCTATGCCGCCTCCCACCGCCCCCGAGGTGTTGTGGGCACACTGTGGCAGGAGCCCCAGGGGCCACGTTGTTAGTGGCAGGGCACAAACTGCCTGGGGGAGGCTGGGAGCAGCCCACAGGAGAATTTGGGCGCAGAACCCTCCCGTGCGCATGGCTGGGAGCGCAACTCATTTTGCAGCATTACAAGCCGTGGGCTCACCTCGACCGCAGGAGATTCCCCCAGACCTGGCAGGCCGGGGCACAGCTGCCGATGGCTGGGACCCAGACATGACCTCGCTGCCACGCACCGCATCCCCAGCACTCACCGCTCCGTGCCCTGACACCTGTCACCTACCTTCCTCCACGGGTGCAGGGCGGCGGGACGGGACTGCTCCCTCCGGCATCTGCCGGGTGCCAGCCGGGATGAGTCAGGCTCCTTTCCCGGCCAGGCAGTGCCAGGGAAAAGGCACCCCGCGCCGGGAGAGCTGGGCGACAGCGGGAGGCGACAGGCGCGGCTGGGCGGGAGGCAGGCAGGGAGGGAGGGATGGCGGGAGCAGCCGCGGCGGGCGGGGGAAGGACAGGCAGCCAGCAGCGTGGCCTCATTGCCCAGCAGGACTCCCGGGGGCTTCCCCCACCGCCTCCCCGGCGGTGTCGGCCCCGCTCCAGCCTCCCCGGGGCACCCCCCCGCCGGCCTTCCCCCACGCACGCAAGAACGGCTGCAGCGGGCTGCATCCCGGCGCGGGGAGCGGGGAGCGTTTTAGCAGAGGTCGCTATGGCAACGAGCATCCCCAGCTCCCCCGCACATGGTACCCGGGTCAGAGCCACGAGGGAGCTGCCCGCGGGATGCTCTCCCTCCTCCCGCATCATCCGCAGCCCGGCTGCAGCCCCGGAGGAGGAGGAACGCTGGGGCACACGTGTGTGAGCTCGAGCTGATGGAGATGGACAGAGTGCTCAGGCTCCGCAGATTTACCAGCGTGTGCAGCCCAACGACTGGGGGCTGGTGGTTTTTCATCAGTGGATGGGAGGCAGAGAGAGAGGGGGAGATTAGAGGCAAAGGGGGGGTTAGTACTCCCTTCAGGGCTTTTATGTAAAATTAAACCAATCAACACTTTGACCAAAAGAATCTTACATCAGGAAACAGAAAAACAATGCTGTCTGAAGTACTGTTCTTGCTTTCAGTGAAATACCATTTTCCTGAATCCATACCTAGTTCTGTCATTGCTGCTGCTGACAAGGGATGTTAAAACATTTTCTGCTTTTCAGCAGCACAAAAATAGGAACATGCAAATGGGTTTGCTTTTTTCATATTGAGGTAATTCTGTTGTTTGGTTTGTTTTTTGTTGTTTTTTTACAAAGAGAATTTTTCACCATGACCCAGAAATTGTTTAACACAAAAGAGTTTTAGCAAAATCAATCAAACAACTGGCTGCAGCCCGAAGAACTGCCTGCTCTCCTGCCTGTGCTGTCCAGCTCCACCCACTTAGTTTTTGACACTTACAGCCCTGCAGATGCGCCACAGTGGGTTATTGTAAAGGTTTTCAGGATTAATAGTATCCACTGAAATGTATGAGGCCCGAATTTGTGTCTGCTACACTCGAGGAGCTGTGAGATTTGAGGTCTCAATTCCCAGTAGGTTGTGTTTTAGGCACAAAGGAGTTCATCCTCTCTCCAAGCCAAGCTGTGGATGGTGACAGAGCTCATGCACACCTGCCAGCTCCAAGGGTAATGCATGACGAGGTTCTGTCACCTGGTCTGTGCCAGGGTTTCATCCACCAGTGCCAGAGACAAGGCTGTGATGGAGCTGTGGGAGCTGATTAGTATGCTCTGTGATTTCCTCTTCGTCCTCTTTAGGTCCTCCTGAGCCTCACTTCTTGATGTAACTTCATAACAGCTTAGAAGCATTGAGTATAGGCCTTGCAAGCCCTCTGTACCTAGCAGGATATCTGCGTGGAGGATCAGATCCATTAGGTTTAGCTAACTGCTTCTTGGTTTGCCCCAGTAAAGTGGGCACTCCAGGTGATTGCCAGAGTGGAGCCTGAAATTTTGTCTGAATTTTAACCTCAGTGAAGTTGGGACATGACACCTTGACCATCAGCACAGTTATTGCTTCACTAATCCCACTGCAGGGGGTTGAAAACACAAGCCCCACAGCTTTGACCATAGCCTGTGGTTTGGATAAAAAGATTTTTAAAAATAACTTTGGAAGGATATTGTTTATTGCATTCCTCAGAGCAAACCTTTAGGGTAGGCAAAAACAGTCCATTTGAGAGGGCAAAAGGAAAACTGCTTTCCAGGTGTGCAAAGAAAATGAGAGGGAGATCAGTGGTTGCTGGCACAAGGTAGGAGACTATTCATTTATCCAGGTGACTGGTCAGTGGTGAAGCTGCAGGCACTAAGCAGAGCCTGCCAGGCCAGGTATATTCATGCCACAACGTGTGAGGTCCTCCCATTGTCCCTGGCCAACTGTCCCGAGTCTCTGCTCTAGGTCACCTCAGGGGCACATCAGAGCCAGTGTGTATCTGCCAGTCTTCAACTCCCCAGATTTAAGCTCAGGCCTGATGCCAGCATGCTGCTCATGCAGCCAAAACCCCAGGACAGCAATAGTTTTGACTCACGAGGTCATTTTTTCCTCTGGCCCACTTCCCTGCCACGCAAACACTGGGAGGATGTGACAAGGAATGGTGATCACGTCATTCTGCAGCCACCACCACAGCAGTGGGCAAGGTAACAATGTGGCAGCCTCTCTTGCTTCAAGCAGGAATCCCCCCAGATGAGTCTGAAGCACCCTTGGACACAGCAAGAAAAAAACCACGGGGCTTTGTGCTGCTGGAGCTGGGACACGCTTGAAGACCCTGTGCCTCTGATGCAGCTGCTTGCTGCCCGTGACTGGGCTCTCAGGTGCTGTCACAGCCTTTGGTTTCCAACAAGAGCTAAAGCTGCAAGACAGCTCCAGGCATTGATGTGCCAGTGCAGCTCAATCTGCATGGAAACACTTCAGCTGCAGTTCAGCTTCCACCTCAGAGGAGGCTGCTCTGTGCCACTCAGGTCTTCCAGGCATAAGCTTGTGCATATCATTCTGCCTGCTGCCCTGGGGCCTTCCAGCCCCCTTCACCTGGCTAGCAGGAAGCCTCTGAGTGTCTGTGCACACACTGACCCCTCAAAGCCATTTGTCCCAGGACACCTGCCTATCACCAAGCCTCTGACTCCCTCCATGTCTCTGGGCAACCACAAATTCACCTGCGTGATAAAGGTAACATGGGGTCAGGTTTGATGTGAGAGGGCCACCCAGCCAGAGCAGAAATCATGAAACCCTTCTCAAAACCACAGACAAAAACCTTGGCTGGAAAAAAAGGAGATGGTCAGGCAACCTCAGGCACATGCTTCCTGCTTGTAGCACATCCATAAATCACAGCACAAACAATGTACTGAGCTCAACTTAATCCCAGTCCGGGTTAAGTGTTATTGCAGTCTTTCTTAACAAGTTTTTCCACTGTTCTTTAGTGTCTTTTAGCCCTTTATCAGCATCTTCTGAGATGACCAGACCCAGGTCGATGCCAGTCTTTAAAGCAACACCCAACTCCCAATATTGCTCTCCCAATGTAGGCAGAAGCATGGGAGAAGATTGAGTTTATCAAACTTGCCTTTCCCAAGGTCTGCAGTAGAGGACAAAACTTCAGCAAGGGTCACAGAAACGCTTCCCTGCTCAGCTGCAGGAGGTGAGGGAGCTGCTGCAGGATGCAGAAGGCACACAGGATGCATGGCAGGGCATCAGTTGGGGATACTCTGGTGGGAAAGCAGACTAACCCAACTTATGGGTGCTCCTGCAACTTCAAAAAAAACCCCAACCCATTAGAGAAGCTTTGCTGAGCTGATCAAAAATGAAGGAAATGTGTATAGTGAGTTAAATTAAAGAGCAGAACGAAAAAAGCTGACTTACTTTGGGTCTAAATTTAGCTGTGAAGAGCCTTTGCCAAAGGAAGCAGAAGTTGCCAGCAACATATGTGAAAATGTCATTAATTTCTCTAATAATCTGCACTTGCTGCAAATGATATAATTTTTGTCTATTAGTGAGAGAACAAGTGCAATCAAATACACACGAGCTCTATTTTGCAGACTTCCCAGGAGGGACAGTGAGAAGTCAGCCTGGAGCCAGTAATGCATGAGAGGGTGACATCTCATGGAGCTCCTCCTGAATGGGCTGTCAGGAGCTGGGAGCTGTCACTGAGACAGCTGGGACCATGCTGGGGTCAGTGCTCCTCTCTAGACCGTCTCCAAAGCCCGTCTCCTTTGCTCCTCTGGCTGCTCAGAGAGAGCCAAGGGAGAAATCAGAGAGAAAATATCTCAAGATGCAGCCACTGCATGAATCATACAGCAAATTGGCCATGGATGTGTGAGGACGAGGTGTGCTTTTTAACATTTTTTGTACTGGCTGGTGCAGTCCTGCTGCAGGAGCAGCTGCCCCCTTCCAAGGGAGCACTCATGATGGCCAGGCCAACTCTTGCTGATGTCAATTGTGTTTTTTGGGCAGCGTCAGAACATCTTCATGTTGACTGCAATACATTTCTACCCATTTGTGGAATGGTTTGTTCTACCAGAGCAATGTACAATGGCCCACTGAGTAAAATCAGGAGCTCTCTCCTTCCATATCATGCCCTGCTCTTGTCCCTTCTGCTTACACTCTGGGCCAGTGTACCGACACCCATCTGTGCTCTCCTGCACCACTCAAAAGCAAAGATCAAGTCACTACTCCCACTTTGCAACTGGAAATGGGGCAGCAAGAGGTGAAACAACCTGACATAATTACTCAGGAACATGCAAAATACATCCTGGTTTCTAACACCAACCACATCTCATCCCTCTCCCCTCTTCTCCTTGCCAACTTACAGATCTAGGCAAGAGATGCAGGCACAGTGCCTGACCAGTCTCCACTTCCTTACAATGTCCTCTACCACGAAAAATAATTTTCTAACTGTGGGTGAGTGGTAGCTTATCTGGATCTGCTGAATATCAACAGACACCAGCATGGTGAGAAGACGGAATCCTGCAGCAGCAGGGCACAGCAAACATGTCCCTGACCAGACCCTAAAGCCACCCAGGTCCTTCAGTGGGGCCAGAGAATAGGTAACGGGGCAGAAAGACAACAAACGCCTTTGAGGTGGGTGCCCGAGCTTTTACTATATTTCCACACCTTCAGCAGCCCAAAAGGAACATTGTTCTATTTGCTCCCTACATCCCCCCAGCCTGGGAGCTGGCTCTTGCTATTTATTTCATCAGCTTGTCTCCCATCTTTAGGACACGTCTGCCCTGAATTCATCCTCCCTTCCCCCCACTAAACTCAAAAACAGCCAGAAATATCTTGTAATCTCTTCTGCTTCACCTGTAATTTGTCTCATGCTGGCGATGAGGGAAACCGTCTGCCTTTGTCAAGATCAAAAACGCCACAGTGGCCATGTGATGTCAGCTTTCTTTAACCCTGTCTCGCTCCCCTTTGCCTCCCCTCTCCAGACTGTTGCAGAGTGGCAGATGTGTTTTCATTCTCCTGCAGGCTTTTTTCTCCCCTGGCACATCTCCTGCCTTTTGGAGGTATCCTGGTTGAAAGGGCAGGGAGAGCCAGCACCAGCAGGCAGCAGAATGGGTTCGGGACACCCTTCCACACCAAGGTGGAGCCAAACCCAGGGCTGAGGCAAAGATCAGGAGATGCAGCAAGGTGGACCACAGGCCACTGAGGTACACTAGACTCTGAGGTTCTGCATAACCGCATGTCATCCTTCTGCTTTGACCTCAGAATGAGAAAAACTGAGTCTATCTCTGTTACTGCAGTGCTTCTGCCCAGCCCCCTTCCTGCCTGTACCACAGACAGGGGAGCACTGGGCTGGGGAGAGGCTGACCAGACTGGGGGCTGAGGGGGAAGGCACCCAGGAAGGGGCAGGATGGAGGTCAAGCCTGCTGGAGCTGCTGCAAAACCTCACACAGAATAAATCAGTGTGCAAAGCCAGTTGCTACTGCCACACAGTGTTAGGGAAATTCCTTTCCCTAGCTATGTTATCAAGCAGTCTTTATGGTATGGAAGTGTAATAACTATGTTAACATTTTTCCCTACCTCCCTGTTAACTTTTCACCTGCTACTGGTGAGGCCACAGCTCAAATCCTGTGTTCAGTTTTGGGACTCTCACTACAAGAAAGACATTGGGGTGCTGGAGCATGTCCAGAGAAGGGCAGAGAAGGAGCTGATGAAGTGTCCAGAGCAGAAGTGTTATGGGGAGCAGCTGAGGGAGCTGGAGTTGTTCAGCCTGGAGGAAATGAGGCTCAGGGGAAGCCTTATTGCCCTCTACAGCTCCCTGAAGGGAGGCTGTAGCCAGGTGGGGGTTGGTCTCTCTTCCCAGGTAACAAGCAGTAGGATAAGTTGCTCCAGGGGTGGTTTCCACTGGATTTTAGGAAACATTACTGCACTGTTGGTGGTCAGGAAGTGGAACAAGATGCCCAAGTGTGTGTTGAAGTTACCATCCCTGAAGTGTTTGAAAAGCTGTGGCAGGTGGGGACATGGCTGTTTTGAACATGACAGGGTTGGGTTAATGGTTGGACTTGATGATCTTAGAAGTCTTTTCAATCTAACGATTCTATGATTCCATATATTAGTTCACATTATAAATTGCAATGTAAGGAGGCGGTGGAATTTTACGGAAACCTTTGCTTTTTTTTTTTTTTGTCTTTTTTCAGTCTTGAGTAAACAAAGGGGCAACAGCTCATGGCAAGGGCCAGGGAGCAGCACAGCCCTGGAAATAAGGGCTCTGCTTCTCAGAAGCTAAAGGCTGTTCATGATCCCCCTGCACCGCCAAGGCAAGGCCAGTGTCCTCCCCTCAGCATCCCTCCAGTACTGCCTGTGGGTGCCTCAGGCCCAGCTGATCCCTGGGATATCTGGATGCCACAGGAGCAGTGCTGCTTCGCAGGATTTTGTGGTGGCCTGTCAGACCTTGTGGTGCTCAGAGGGGCCCCAGGCTGTACCTGTGCATCACTGCAGTCCACAACCACCTCGTGAGGGAAAGTGCATGGGCAGGCGCTGGGCTGTCTGGCAACCAATGCAAAGACCCAGGACAATGGCCTGAAGCAGTGTCAGGGGAGATTTAGGTTGGATATTAGAAAGTTTCTTCACCCCGACGGTGGTCGTCCACAGCAACAGGCTCCCAGGGAAGTGGTCACAGCATCCAGTCTGACAGCGTTCAAGAAGCGTTCGGACGACTCTGTCAGGCACATGCTGTGACCGCTGGGGCTCCTGGGGCCCGTGGTGTGACCCCTGTGCAGGGCCAGGGGCTGGACGCGACGGTCCCCGCGTGTCCCTCCCGAGCCGGACCAGCCCGTGAGGCGATCGCCGCCAGCCCCGCAGCGCCCCCTGCCGCCCGCCGGGAACCGCGCCCGCCCCGCCCCGCCTCGCAGGCCCCGCCCCGCCCCGCAGGCCCGGCCGCTCACGTCGGCGCAAGGCGGAGCGCGAACGCCGCCGTTTGAATTCCGGCGGGCGCGCAGGAGGCGCCGTCTCCCGCGAGGATGGCGGTGCTGCGGCCCTTCGACAAACTCCCGCAGCTCAACTCCGGCGTCCTCCTGGTAGGTCCGGCGGTGGCCCCGCCGTCCCTTGTCCTTCCCTTTTCCCGGCGCGGCCCCGCTGTGGGCCCGCCCGCTCCGTGCCCCCGCTGTGTCGGGCCCGGCCCGGCCCCGCGCGGGGTTTGGCGGTCCGGGGCCGGTGTGCAGTGTGCTCTCGCTGTGCCCGCAGCTCGTGGGCTCGGACGAGGCGCTGCAGCGGCAGCTGGCGGAGGCGATCCTGGAGGAGAAGAAGGACTTCAACATCAGCATGTGAGTGCTGGCGAGCGGGACGCGCCGCCTGCGGCCCCGGGCCCGTACGGGAGCCGTTGTCACCTGGTCCAAGAGGCGCAAACCAGCGGCTGTGACGCGAATTCACGGAAAGCTTCCGCTTCAGATTCCCGATGCGCCGAAATTGGTTAAAAGCGCGGGTTCCGTCCCCGTGGCAGGAGTCGGAGCTGTAGAGCACACGGTTCAGAGAGCGACTTCGCTCTTGCGAACGCTAGAGAGCACCAGTGCCCAGATGTGAGCGCGTCTGCGGCGGGCAAACCCCTCTGTCCTCAGGGCAGGCACTTTGGGCATGCTTGGGAACGGAAAGAGGGACGGGGGGAAGCATTTCCCACGTTCATGTTCACAGTGCACATACCCTTGCCTTTTGCATGTTGCACAAATATTTAAATATTTCATTACTAAATTGGAAAGGTGTGAGAGCAACACTTTTTTTTTCCCCGCCTGAGAGACAGAAATTAAACTTCCTGGGACAAAATGGGACAGGTACAATGCTGGCAAGTAATTGCAGGAGAGCAAGTGTTTCTGAAAGATGTCCATTGCTTTGGATGCTCTTTGTAGCTGTTTTCTGGTTTGTATGCACACATGTGCGTTTCCTCCTCAAGCTATTAAGATGCACTTGAAATTTCAGCTTTAGCCGCATGACATGTCCTGTCTTAAAAGCTTGATTAACTAACTTTTTACAATAAAATGTCCTTGACAGCTCTTTTACCAAGACCAAATGAGTTTAGTCAGCTCTTCAGAAGGTGTTTGTGTTATTTCTCTGCTGTAATCCATGGCTATGCAATGGATAAAAGCAATCCAGGCTAATGTTCTGCTGGCTAATTAGAGTGACTGTAATGCTCTGATTGTGGCATCTTGGATCTCTGTGCTAACTAATAGTAAATGAATTACCCCATTTTCTTTGTGAAACCTGCAGCCTCTGCTGAGCTGTGGAGTGCCATAACTAGATGGCTGCTGGGTAACTGCCCAAAGGCACAGAATCGTGTGCTTGTGCTACAGAGCAAGGTACAGCCCTGTGTAAATATTGCTAGGAAAGCAAAGCCAGTAGGGTTCTTTCCCCCACTGAGTTGATTTGGGATTGTACACATTACAAACAAATACAGTATCTAATCTGACAGCTCTACCTGTCAGGTACAGCTGTTGGGTGAAGAGTTACAGGGCTTGGGTTCTTTGTGTCTCTTATTGCTGGGTGGGGGGGGAAAAGGCTTCTGCAGTGCATGTCTGGAGACTGCTGTCATCATCTAGTCATGTTGGTTTAAATATAACAGAATTCCAAACAATGCAGTGCTTTTTCTGGGTCACTTTTATCTTCTCCCCCAAGGAGATCTGATACTTTCATCGAAGAGTCTCCCTAAATTTCACCTTAAATTAATAAGCTGCTTTGTGTTTCAATTAATAAGCAGTGTGTCTTTCAAGCTCACTTTGCTCATCTCTTGTGTTAGTTTCAGAGTGTTTTTGTTAAATCATATCTCCCATAAATAGAAGACACAAAACATCTTTATTTGGAGACTAGCAAACAAACAATTACAAACTAGGTAGGATTAATAGAAAGGAATGTGTGCCATGGTCTGTGGCTGCTGGAGAAAACTGTTAAGTCCTTGAGACTGAATTGCTAGAAGTAATATTCCCAAAGAAGACCAAAATCAATGTTTCTCTGTTGGCTTCCAGAGAGGAAATGGGTTGTGAGAGTGGCTGAACTTATGGGATGTTTGTTTGCCCACTTTAAATGAAGGTGATCTTCCAAAAATGCAGTGCTGATAATGTTCTTCCCTGTGGAAGATCCAGTTATGTACTGCTGAAACATTTTTTGGTAGAGTTTTTGGTTGGTTGGTATGCTTGTTTGTTTTTTGTTGTTATTAGTTGTTTGTGGTTGTTTGGCTTTTTTAGTGGGCAGAGATGCAAAAATCCCCACCCTTGTTAGCTCTAATTAGAAGTTGTAGTACTGTGTAGAAGGATGCCTGAACTAACCTAGTAGTTTCTGACATAGCAAAAGGGTTAAAAGGGAGGGTAATGATATAATAGAAACTCTTTTTGAGTTATAACTTCATCTGTAAAGCTGCTCTAGTGACAAATTTGTGGTTTAAGGTTCTTCTGTACCTGGAAGCGTTGCCTCTCCTGTGTGAGCATATGAGCTGTATCTCTGGAATGTGACAGAAAAACACTGATGCATTTGAAACAACTGAAACCTGGCAGCAAACTATTCCAGTAAAGAATTGGGGTTTGCTTTGTTAGAAAGGATTCTTTGTAACAATTAAATGAAATGACTTGCCATAGAGATCTGCATGGAGAAAATGTTTCTGTGAGTCTTGTTATGCTCTAATAAGCGTCCCATTATAACCAGCCTTGTCTAGCAATTACCATTGTGCCTGTCAGCAACTGTGAGTGGGCCCAAGATATGAGAGTACCACTTAAACAATCACAGTGCCTCTTCAGTGCCCACGGATTCAGTAATTAGCAGGCTTCCTGGTAACTTGCTACAGGGTGAACTGCAGAGGTTGTGTGATTATGGGTGAGTGGGTACTGTCTTGCCAAGCTAGTTGGTTAAACTGGCAAATTTGTTATCTTGCAGTCACCTTGCTACATCCCTCCCCTTACCTTCAGAGAGGGATCATCTTCGACCCAGGATAGATCTGGTTGTGTTTATGATCGACATCAAGAGCAAGTACAGGTAAGAGAAGGGCAAAAAGATGAGAGGGGGGACTAATATTCTTTCTTGGTTTGATGGCTAAATCTGCATTTTTACTGTATTAGAGTTGCTGAATAGTGGGTTTCAAACCCAAGATTTGCTGTGGTGGAAGAACTCAGTAATGTATACAGTGGCTTTCTGGCCTCCAGCAGTGGATTAGGACTGAACTGCTCTGTCCAATAACATGCCTGTTGTGCACTAAGTTGCCATAGCAGAGAAGGCAGAATTTATTTCTGGATCTGGATGTGTGACAATACAAACTGAGCTTTGGAAAGATGCTGTCTGTAGAATTAGATGGAAGTGCTGGTGGTGCTGTGAAGTTCTATAACACGCAGAAGTCTGATGTGCACTGGGCAGTGCTGCCCAACAACCAGCAAGTGGCTGTGTCTGTGTCCTCAGTCCACTGACACTCCTGGCCAAGTGGGATCAGCACTATGGATATCTCTAGGCAAAAGAGAAAGGTCAGCAGGGATTGATCCCTTTTCTATCATCTTGTGCTCAACTTTGTAGAAATGATACTTGTTTCCCCAGGCCACAAGTAAAGACTTGCTAAGGCACAGAAGTCAGCATTTTATTGCTTACTTAACTTGTGACTGATGATCCTGGGCTCTCATTTACCAAAAATGACAGGCCCAGCTGCATACTTAGAGCACAGATGGTGCTGCAGAAATGTGTGGGCAAGCGCTTCCTGAAAGAGCCGAAGTGGTGCTGAAGTTTCATTGGATATTAATGAATTCAGATGCTTAGTGTCTGTAAATCATGGAGGACACTGTTCAAACTAACTCTAACTGTTGAGTCTTGAGTAGAAAGGATATGTTATGGGTTATTAAACAGCTGTGGGTATTACAGAGGTCTCTGATGTCATGCTTTTAGCATAAAGCAGAACTTTGCGAGCTCACAAATCAGCAGATGTTAACATCATTGTTTTTCTAATTGTGCTTCTGAAAATTATTCCTGTTATCCTTATGCTGCACTGATTTAACCTCCCTGTCCAACTGGATTGCCTGTACTTTTCTGACAGCTTGAAGAATGTTGAAACTTCCCTGGCTTATGTGGATGCCAGCTTCTTCCTGGGGAAAGTGTGCTTTCTTGTCACTGGGGGTACGTATGGCGCCTCTTCCTCCTCTTCAAGCAGCACAGCTCTGTTGGTTTTCTTAAAACGGGGCACTGACTTAACTTGAAACAAACTAAAGGAAACCAGTGGCTTTGTTGCAACTTTGTTTAAATTATTTGTGAGCTCCTCTGCCTTTTTTATTATTTTCCTAGGTACAACATGGTTCTCTCATGCTCACTTGCTCTCTCCTTTTTGTTTTTGTCAGTCAGATCTCTCTTCTCTGTTCCTAATCCCTGAATATGATTTGTGTTACTGGGGTTTTTTTTGTGTGTGTGTGTGGCACTCCAGAAGTCTGTTCTATCTGCTCTTGCAGATCTGTCTTAATGATAGTCCTAATGAGCAGCGAGAAGCATATGATACTGTGGTAATAAAGTGAATCTAAATGGATGAGCTACAAAACTATCAAGTATAGTCTCAATATAGTACCCCTGCTGTGTACTGAGGCCATGTTGTGCCTCTAATCTTTGTCTCCCAGTGCTTTCCTGTGCACCCTCCCTGCTTCAGCTCTGAGGAACTGGAGGGGCCAGACTGTACTGCTCAGTGTTGGAATATAGGTGCTGTGTCCCTGGAGTTTGGGGGTCAGGAGGCCTAATTCTGAAGTAGAGCAGTCTTAGCATTGTCTTGTGTTATGGTTCTCTTGATAAAGTGAATTCCTTGGAGACCAGACCACTCTGTGATGCCAAATGAGTCAGGAAGACTTTTTTGTGAGTGAGTGGAAGCTGATGGTGTGCTGATCCCTTATGCAGTGTTAATGTTACATGAAGAATGATGTGGTACTATTCCTGCTGTTAGTATTATGAAAGACTTCTGTGCTAATTCCATTTCAAATCTTGTACCATTCTGTTTGCACTGCTCACTCTTGCCTTACCTTCTATTATGCTCTCAAAATTAGCTCAATCCAATCCTCAGCTCTGGATTGTTCTCTGGATGTGGAATTTACGAAAACTTTTCTTTGCTGATTATGAGGCTTGTAATTGGGAAAATGTTTTTTTTAGTTGGCAGGGTGAATGCTTGCAGCATTGAGATGAATGCTGTCTGTAAATTAGGAGAAACCTACTGCAGCCCTGTGCTATTCTGTGAGCTGGAGGTAAGGTGCTTATTTGACATCTCAAGGGATTTCTGAATTCCACTGCTCTGTGATTGTTAGAAACTGGATTGTTAGAAACATTATATTAGCAATAAATACATGTAACAATAAATACGTGTGCTGCTGGCCTTCATAAGTGTCAGAGACCAGACTCTGTCTACAAGAACAGTAGAGGTACAGGAGTCTGGCTGTCCTTGAAATGAGTCTTCTAGTAATTTGGTCCTTCCTGTGCAACTTCAAAACTTCACAAAGCAAAGCATAAGCTAACAAAAACCATCTCTGATATGCAAAGCATTGGTACACTTGTTCCTTGCTGCATTATCTCTTCCTGGGAGCCCCTGAACTGTTATTTGCCAAGTGACCCCCTTGCCCATGTAATGTTTTGTGTCAGCCAAACTTTGTGGCTTCTCTGACGATTTTGCCATCTGATATCCAATTACCTGCATGGTCTAAAAAGCTGGAGGGAGAGTCTGGCATTCAGCAGCAGCACACTTCACTTTTCTGTGTACTTGTCCCTGCATGCTCACAGACAGTTTCCCTACCAGCAGGTAGAATCTGTGCCTTTGGCAAGCCCTTAAGCACTTCTACCTGGCAACATTGTACCTTCCTCTAACGTTAGGGAAGTAAATCGGCCTGTTTGGGGTTTTCTGCAGCTAGCCACTTGATGCCTGCTCTGGTTCTTTCTTTTGTCAAAGCTTACCGTTGCTTTTCTTCTTTTGTATTGATTAAATAATGTCTCCATTTTGTTTCCAGTTGGAAGGCGTTCGAGCTGCTACTGCTCAACGGCTTGTGCGGATATTAAAGATCTGTGCTGGTCTTGTACCGGGAGTTTCTGCCTTGTCCTTTGTCTCGCTGATGAGGAAGTCTGATGATGATTAGCTTCTCATTGTGATACTTCACACACATTCATCAGGTTTTTTTTCACGTCAGGCATTCAAGCTGCTGCAGTTGGAATCACATTGGGAAGCTTTTTTTGAGTGACTTGTCATGACCACTCATCCAGAACTGTTCCTAGTTGCTCACCTCTCAATAAAAGTTTGATTCCTATTCCATGGATAACAGATAGGGAGGACAGTTTGAATTGGGGATTCCGATCCATTATTACATCTGAATCCCATTTCATGATCAAGTTTGAGTTTTTTCCACTTGGCCAGTGGCCAGGAGCTACATGTTTTTCTGAGAGAATATTAGAAGAACAGGCTGCTGTCTCCAAAGTACCAGAGAAGAGGCAGCAGGCTCCTTCTTTCAATTGAAATGCAGCACCTTAGTCTAATGTGAAATCTTGCTGCCAGGTTTTGTCTGTCCACCAAGAGAAGAATGGGGAAGGAAGGCTGGCCTGCAGCTTCTAGACAGACTGCACTTGCCAGTTAATGATCCAGCTGTGTGAGCATCTGCCCAGCAAAGGACTCACTATTTCCATGTCTGGTCCCTAATTGGGAAGGAAGGGACTAAAGATAAACCATCTAGCACTTTAGCTTTCTTTTAGATCCTCAAAGAAAAAGACTCCACCTGTCAAGCCCAAAGAGAGCCCCAGTAGTGCAGCCTCTGGGGCTGACCAGAGGTGAAACCCAGCAGCCAGGACCACAGCAGCACACAGAAAACAGGTTGTCTCAGCTGGTTTGGCATATGCTGTGTATAATCCCTTTACTAACAGGTTCTGACCAGCTGTAAGTTGTGCCTTGTGCTTACTGCAAGTCACTGAGATTTGAGAGTTCTAATTTAATAAAGTAAGTGATATGTAATAGTTGTATGCTCTTTATTAGCCATGTGGCATGGGCTCTAAACCCTGCAAATGCTTGCCCTGGCAGGCTGGTCCTTTCTGGTAACTCCAACTCCCATTTAGTTGTCTTGCTGCACTCGTGGCTTCAACCATGTGGTGGTGGCAAAAGCTTTTCAAATACAGCCCTTTCTGTTCATTGAGTTGAGCCACCTGCCAGAATACAGTGCTTTTGGAGACGCTGGGATATTTCTTACCCAGAAATGAAGCCTAGAGAGAATGTGTTAAGCTCCCTTCTGCTTTAATTTATTTAATCCCTAATAGTCTGCTTTAATGTTCCTAGGTGCAGAGCTCTAGCTGTGTGCACTGTTTCGGTTAGCTTGTTTCTGACATCTGTCTATGAGCAGGAAAAGCAGAAAGCAGCACTGCAGGCTTAATCAGCTGTGAGTGTTGGCAGTCCTTGCAAAGACAGCTCAGCAAGGCACAAAGCTTGTATCCTTGCTCAGAGGACACACAAATCCCAGCTCCAGTTGTATTGTTGCTCATGGGGGAGGGCTAGGGTGTTTGTCAGCTGAAACAAAAGGAGCTAAACCATTCAGCTGTGTTATGATGCCCAAAAGGGCTGGACTCTGGCTAAAACCCAAAGGAGAAAGACATGTGCAAACTGTCGTAGCTGTGTAAGAAGGATTGGAAGCTTAATGGGCATGCCCTACTTTCAGCTAGCTTTGCCATCCTGAAGGTACTAACCAGGACTTGGCCACCAGAGAGGGGAAAATCATGCTGAGAAACAAGTTTCTGTGTTGGTTATGCTGTCTCAGCCCTGCTCTTGCTTTGAGTCCCTCAAAATAAAGGAGACCATGGCTTAGAATAGGCTGGTTTCGATTTGCTCTCGATGTGCAGGTGCAGTCTGTGGGAGGAAAGGAAGGGAAGTGGCATAAAATGAGCCACTCTTTTGTGTCCTCTGCAACTCCTATAAGGCAAGGAGGCTTTTCCATATCCTAGGTTGCTCTCCAATTCAGTCTAATAACAGATGGACTCAGGTTAAATCCCTTTGGCCTCAAGAGTAATTTCACTGTGCTTTTTTTAACTAGTGAAAATGAAACTTTTTTTGGTCCACCCAGAATGCTTTGGAGTAATGCACATGTGCTACTGTCCACTCCTGCACCTTCAAGCAGGGCTTTTTTTCCATTGTTATGTTTCAGATGTGGTATTTCTTTCCTTCTACTACTTTCAAAGAAGAAAGATGCTGGTTTTGCTTCCTACAGGTGGCTGAATCTCAACTGGTACAAAATAAAATCTAGTTCCTTAAGAGCAGCATCTTGCTTCACCTTGGGGCAAATATTTTTCTTACTCTTAGGAGAAAGTATTTACTAGAACTGGCAGGGGAAGTGGAGCGTATCTAAGAATATGACACTGTGTCTCAGGTCCATCATGTTTTACAACCCAAAGTAGTTGGGACACATCTAAAGCTACATCTTCAACTAAGTAAATACCTCTAGGAGCTGTCAGCTATTAGTTTAGACAGGCCATAACACTGCCCTTACTACCAGAGGAGACAAGGCAATTGAGGATATCTTTCATCTGGATGGAGTAGCCAGGGCTAATGTTTGATAAAGGTCTTGTGAAAACTGGGATCAGAGGCGTGGAAGGCCTGAAGCTGAGTTAAGGCTAGTTACTCAGGTTCTGTTGTGTTCAAACCTCCTGAAAGAGCTTGCCAAGCTGACTGAAATCTAAACTAACAGAAACATTTTGAAGTTACTTGCTTTCTCTTCTCTCTTGCTTCAGTTCCCTATCCCTGTGGAGATTTTCAAAGAGGAATCCCCCTCTCTGTGGTGAAAGTGCCTGTGAGCTTTGCTGGTCTGACTGTTTCAGTTTGTGGATGTGTCTCTGTTTGTCAGTTAAGTCAGCAAAATCAGAATAAAAGCAGTTTAATTGGTATAGAAGAGCTCATACCAGTTGCACTGGTGTAAGCTTTGGCTTCACAGTGCTTTTTGGGGGGAACTAAATGAGGTGGTAATATGGTCTCCTCTGCTCTGGCAAGTTGACCCACAGGATTTCATTTTCAATCCAGTCCCTTGAAGGAGATTTTGCATTCTCAGCCTGCTAGCTGAACAGTTCACAGAGGTGATCTGAGAGAGATTTTGGCACAAATCAGTTTGCTTGGCATTACCTGGTGGGATTACAGCTCTCTGCTGTGCCAGGTTTTCTAAGACTAACTCTGCTGCACCAGCAGTTAAGCATGATAAAACATGGTATGTTCAGTCTATACCAATGGGAGAGAAAGCCTGCACACTGAAATGGCACCTGTAGTAAAAGATCTCTCTGTTCCTGGCATAAAGATCAGAGATAAATCCAACCCTGGGGATGTATCTGTCCCTTCCCAACCTCAAAACTGGTGCTAGAGTTTTAGATTCAAGGCCATCTCTGATATTTGCTTTTGGAGTTCATTAGAACTGGATGTCCTGCTTGCCAAGACCTGTAGTTTGAAGGGAGTGGCTGGCTTAGGTCAGCAGTGGTGCTTAGCAGCTTTGCTCAGGCTGCAAGAGCTCCTTGGTTGCTCTCATCATGACCGCTGTTCACAGCAGTGGTGCACAAGAAGGGGCTCCTGCTCTGCTGCCCGGAGCTGACTGCCAGAGCTGTGGCAGAGGTCAGCTCTGCTCTGCTGCCAAAAGCAAAGAAGAGGCTTCCTCATGTGGGGTTTTTAACTTGTCTTGATTTCGCAGGAGCCCTGGCTGGTTTCCAGCTGCTCTGTTTCCATTCAGCTGGCCCAGATCCCCTGGCAGTCCCCTCTGCACTCTGAGTGTTCTCCACTCCCCATCCTAAGCCGGTGTGCAGTGTTGCTGAGGGCCGCTGAACCACGTCCACTTTCCATTCAGTGGCCAGCTGTCCTTCCCTGGTGGGGAAAAGTGATTTATATGCAAGAGAAGGCAAGAGCTGGTACGGCCCAGGGGCAGGAGCCAAAACCACTGGATTTGTTTCACTTCTGTGGCTGATTTCTTGCATCCCCCTGGGCACGTGAGTGAAAATTCACTGTGCCTTGAGTGAAAATTTACTGTGCCTCACTTGCTCTGCTTCTACAGCAGGATCTGCCTCCACTGGGTGTGTGTAAGGAGGCCAAATTGACATTACTCTGGAGTTGCAAATCTGGCATTGAGTGGAAACCGAAAATAAAGGTGGAATTCCGAAAAAAAAACTATTTTTTTCTTCTTTAGTGGGGTTTGACTTTTACCCAAGTTCTTTGAGGAAGGGTTTGGTGGGGCCTGCTGGCTGGGCACCTCCTGAGATCAGCTGGTTTTGTGCTGCCTACATGCCTGACTCCACTGCAGGGAGGCTGCCTGAAACTGGCTGCAATCCTTCTCAGAAGGCATTGCAGCATGGTTAGGCTTTGGTGTGAACTGGAACGAAACCACCCTCTGAAATGCTGAAATTCCCTGCACAGTTCAATTATCCTTGAATTGGCCAGCGGGGAAATCAAAGTCTCTGGATCTGTTCCTCGCTGTTAAATATTAATACGGCACGGAGATGCCAGGCAGAAGGCATCCCCTCGGGTCAGCTCTGTGCAGGAGGGGCTGTCTTGGCTGTGAAGAACCGACCTGCCAGAGAGGTCGGGCACGGGGGACTCTGGAGTGACGTGCCTTGCTCAGACTCCCTGGCAGCCGAGCAGCGCGGGCTCCCAGCCCGTGCTGGGCCACGTTTCCTTTGCCACGGGCTCCTTCTGCAGGAGCTGCCACGTGCTGCCGTGTCGCATCCCTCGTTCCCCGGAGCTTACCGTGTGCCGGGCGCTTTGAGAGGGGCCGGGCAAGGCACGGTGCCCCCGTGCCCCGCCCCGCCGCCTCCTGCGCCGGGGGAGCCAGCGGTGTGTGACAGCGAGCCCGTGTTCGACATCCGCGCAGGCAGCCTCCCCGCCGGCCCAGGTGCAGCTGCGGGCTGGGTACCACAGCCCCGTGGGCTCTGCGTGTCACGGGAGGCAGCACCGAGCTGGGGCGAGGACAAAAACAACGAGAGAGAACACCTCCCCTTGGGAAACACGGCCCTGGTGTGCCGGTCTGCTCTAGCCTCTGGATCCCAACACCCTCTTGGCACTAGGACGAGCTGTGCCAGGCCCAGCTGAAGCACCTGTGCTCAGGCATGCTGGAAAAAACTAAAAGCCCAGCCAGCATAAAAAAAACTGCTAAGGAGGCTTTTCCCATTTTCTGTCAGTATGGAGTATTGCTTTTCTGTTTTCCCATGAAAGCTCTCTGGTCCTGCTATGTGCTCACCGTGCAGTGACAGGGTGACAGTGCCATCTTGTGAGTGGGCCTGCCTTGCTCCTGCCCTGTACTCGGACTGTTGGAACATCTCGGGTGTTTGTTGAGGGCTGGAAGTCCTTGGGGCACTATCATTGTCTGCACTGGTCAGCTCAAAGCTCTCCTGAACCTCTGTGCTGGCCACTCTCCTCATTTTGACAGCAGCATTGGCATTGCCCCCGTGTGAATATTCAGTTTTTTCCCCCCACTGCTGTTTCTTTTGCTTGCTCTTCTAGAGATCACAGATGTGAAGCCAGGGCTGCATTTGCCTCAGTGAGTAACAACCTGTGGCTCGTGTGGTGGTGGAGTATCTCTCTTTAAAGAGGGGTGCCAGAATCAACTAATTAATCCTCATTCCCCTGTGGGACTGAGGAGTGACTCAGTGCCTCGTGCTGTTGTGCTGAACAGCAGAGGATCAAAGGCATTGGAGCTGGGGAAGCCCTGGGATAGCAGTGTCACAGGCACCTGTAAAGGCTCAATCTTGTGCACTTATCTCCAGGACTTTTTTTAGCCGTGCAGGGAATTGAAAACTCTGCCGCCTTAGAGACAAGGCTGGAGCTGCCCTCACCTTGCTCCAGAGGGAGTGTTTTCACCTGAGGTTGCCTTTTTACCTTTTCATTGCAACGCCACTGGGCCACCCTGAGCAATTCTCCCTCCTGACCTACAGGTCCCTCACTGCACACACTATCTGTCTGGGTGAAGGGGAGGCTTAGGCACTGCTGACATCGAGCTGTGGTGGTGATGCATGTCCCTCTTGGGCATTGTAACACGCAGCACGCTGCACGCCAGGCTGTGCCAGCATGGCTTGGCAGCCCTGAAGAAGTGCAAACAAGCCCCTACACCTGGCCTTGGGCTGCCCTGGCATCCATCATGCTGCTGTGTGAGCTGCTCGCAGGGAAGGCAAGGGGAGCTGCTTGCACGCAGATGTTGTGTAATACAGACCTAGTTCAAACACAAGTTTGCAGGCTGGAAAGCCTTTGCCCAGTCTAGGGGGAAGAGGAAGACCCTCTGGGACAAGGGCTGCTGCACTGCATCTTCTGCTCTGTGTTATAAAGAGATGAAACATGAAGCATGTGCTTTCTTCCAAACCTGGGTCTTACCCAGGCTGCATGTGGAGCATCACCTGTGAGAGCCCCCCTGAGTGTGCATGAGCTGTGGTTTGGCTGAGCTCAGCCACTGTATGGGACTAATACATAGTGATGGTGTCCTATAAATTATATAGTCGGCATGTTCACCATCTGCTCTGCACTGAAAGCTGACTGTGATTGAGATCTTCCCCCTTTCCCAGAGCTTGACTCTTGCCAAGCTTGAAATGTGTGTGTGTATCTCCCGTAAGTGGTTCTGATTGAATCAGGTAAAGAGGGAATTTTTTAAGCAGGCTGCAATGTTCCCTGCACCCAAAGTGAGAGCTGAAGCAGCGGCCAACATCCCATTATAAGGCTATGAGTAAAACTGAGTCTGATTTCATGTTAATTAGGTTCTAAAGGGACTGAATCTTGATTGCAGTGGTCATATCAAAGATTTAAAATAGTAATGCAAAAAGCAAAGGAAACCCCACAGTGATTCATATAAGAAGGGGAAATAAAGACAGTCATGGAGGAAGAAGGAGTTTGAGGGGGCCTGAATTGCTCTGCTGCCCAAAAGCAGGAGGGGATTTGAATCAGATTATCCTCATTAGATGTCTCTTTAAAGCATCATCAAGCCAGATGAATGGTCTGGGGGAGAGCTTGCAGGCATGGTGGCTGTGATTATCACCAGGGATTTGCAGTCCTAGTTATCTAGCTTAGAGACAAGATTATTAGGGGGTATAAAGCTGTTCCTGCCCTCAGCCTCTAATGTGCATTTTCAGGCTGGGTGATGGGAAGCGCTGAGTTGCTGCACAGCCCCTCGGAAGGCTGCCTGCATTCTCTGGTGGTCTAGCCCTCTCTGCAGGGCTGGCCAGGAGATCTTCCAGGGGGATGGACAGGCAGCCTTCCCTGGGCACTGTGGCAAAGGGCACCAGCTCCCATACAGGTACTTGCACTGTGATAGGAAGTGTGGAAGGGATCTTGGGAGGGGGGATTTTATTTGCCTGCCTTGGCAGAACCGTTTGCTCCCCACAGCATCTCCCTTCTTGTGACAGCCACTGCCAAAGCAACTCATCCTTCCTCCAGCTAGAGCCTTGAAGCCACAAAGGCTCAGAAGCTGGTGTGGCTGATACAGAGGGAATGCCTGTGAGCTGTGAGGAGGGCTCTCCTCTTGAAAGGGAATCAATGGAGATTGCCCACAGGTTCCTTGGAGTTCATTCTCAGGGGTGGTGGATATGGCACAGGGCTGCTGGCAGTCACTCTCCACCTCCTCAGCCCTGCAGCTGCAGCAGCTTTTCATCCTCCCCTTTATCTCCTTCCCTAGTCTGCATGTTGCACTCCTGTTTCTTCTCCGACTTTGGCAGGATGGCCAAGGCATTGTGCCCAGGTGCCAGCCAGGAGACGAGGTGCACAGCCAAATCCACCTGTCAGTTCGCTTGTAACATTGCATCCTTAATACAGTCATGGAAATTCATAGCATTACTCTGCACTCAAGCCTGTACAAATAAAATCATTCTGGCCTTTTTACAGCAGGCTGAACCTAAAAGTCTGTGGGAAGCTGGAGGATATTGTATAGGTGCTGGGGCAAGTGTGGCTTTGGTTTTTGGCTCTGGGGTCATCTGCTGGAGGTTCATGCCTTGAGAGTAAGTGCTGGGGCTTCCCACTATGAGTACTGGGGAGATTTCTGCTTCAGCATAAAGGATGTCTGACCTGGCTGAACCCACCTGTGGTTTTTCCTGTGAAAAACCTGAGGTTTTGTTCTGTGGCAGCCTATCACCCTCAGCCACTGGTTTCTGTTTTGGTGCTGGAGGTGCTGCCTGGCCTTGTCAAGGCACGTGAACGCTCCCTATGAACAGCCACAGGACAAACTTGGGGGGCACTTGCCCCCCGTTCCCAGTTGCCCAAGGGAGACAGAGCAAGATGCCACTTCTCCTCAGGATGGCAGTGGGGGCAGCATCCCTGCTGCAAGGCAGAGTGGGCAGGGAGTTTGAGTACTGTTTGTTCACATTCAGGCAGAAGAGCCAGGCTCAGCTAATGCTGTGTTGCTCATGGTGGGGGAGGGGGGAGGGCTTGCAAGAGCCAGGGCAGTGCCAGGGACCCGAACCTCACTGAGTCCCCCCACACTCTGCAGAGCAGCAAGAGCAGCCAGTACAGCAGCTGGAAACACCCCTCACTCCTCCCCACCAGGGGAGATCAAGGGCTCAGCCCCTCCAGGGCTGGATCAGACAAGGGAGGTTTTTCCCATGTCCTCTGTGCTGCTGTGTCCCTCTTGGGCTCTATGGATCAGGGAGGGGGAATGGGCAGAGGGAGTTTGAGCTCAGGAAGTATTGACGCACCCTTCTGTAACCCCAGAGGGTTCTTCAACAGGCAGCCCACTGAGAAGGCTAATTTGGGTGTTCAGCATTATCAAGGTCCCTTTGCAGAGAGAGGCAAGGACACCTTTTTTTTTCAGCCTTGCAGACAAGCAGAGCTCCAGGGACATATAAACAAGGAGCAGGGAGACAAATTCCACTCAACAGGGTGGGGCACTCCCCCACACCAAACACCCCATGCAGGTGGCTGAGTGGTGTCACAAATGCCCTTGACAGGAAGCACCTACAGAGGAATCTGAGATTTAGAGTGACTGTGAATCTCTTGAAACCTTTGGTTTCCCATATTATTCCTAAAATCTTCCCAGATTTTGTCCCTAAGCCCATCTGACTTTAGGAAAGATCCCAGTGGATCCCGAGGAGAAGGCTTATGCTGGAGCTGTGAGAAATCTGCTCCTAATAGCCATAGTGGTACTTTTTGGGAAGGGATGTTTCCCACCAGCCAGCAAAGGAGTGTTGGGAAAGGGTGCTGGGATGAGGTGCTGAATGGGCTTTGGGGATTGGCTCCAGCCAAGGCATTCTACTGGACCATCTGAACGGGGTGCAGGTGTCAGGCTGTGCCGAGATGTTCCCGGAGCGCTGGGTGCATGCTGTCAGAGGTTTGTCCTGAGGTAACTGGGTCTGCTCAGTAAACACCTCACAGCTTCTCTGATCGACAAGCCTTTGGGTTTCCGGTGTGCACGAGCACAAGGTGAACTTTCGGGGGATATTTTCTGCTACACGCGGTTTTGCAAGTGCGTGCGTGAGTCACTTCACCTCCCCCTGACACCAGAGGAACTGCTCACACGAGTCCAGTCACTCATGTGTGCATGAGCCCTCACAGGCCACTGCCAGCCCTCCATGCTCCTGGAGCACCAGCCCTGCCCTGTCCCACACCTGTCCCAGGGATCTCAGCTGACCTCAGCCAAAGGCAGCCCTCCAGGTGTGGGATGGGAGCAAACGGCACTGGAAATCAAACTATCTGACTCTGAGATGAAGACGTAATTCTTGAATCACTCATTTGATATCTTTTCTGGTTTATTTGTTTAATAAAAGGACTTAGCCAGAGACCCAGGCTCCTGGGGTTTTCATTTCTCTGCAGAGGAGATAAGAAAAGCGCATTTCCTTATCCAGTGAGTCATTTTTTCTGCTCTTTAATTATGCATTTGTGCGATTATCAAGCGTATTCAGCTCTGAGATGCAAACAGCTCAAACTACTCACCAAGATTTAACTTTTGCTATTCCAAAAGCCACAGTTATGAAGGGTAGGGGAGGCAAAGATGGGGGAGACGAAAAGGGGGACAACTGATGCCCAGAACCTGGGCCATGCTCATGGGTAGGCCCACGTGACGCTGGGGTACTCAGCACTGGTTTTCTCCTTGAGTAAGCATTATCATTTGTAATTTCAAACATATCTTCTTGGCCCAGGAGGAGGTGGACAAGCCAGGACAAGGGCAGGGCAGGGCAGGGAAGACCTGTAGAGCCTGATAAAGAGGGGTGAGAAAATGGGGGGGAATAGGATAACGTCAGTGGCAGCAATGAGGCTGCAACCTCCTTCCATGTAACAGGACCTGGGAGCGCTTCATTCACAGGAGGGCATGACAGCTGCCATCCCCAGGCTCCTCACCATGAGTTTGAAACTTCAAGTTTTCTTTCCATGTCCTGAAATGGGATCTGTCGGCTCCTGAGCTTAGATGTAAATCTTGCCCTCCATGTTGAAAGCACTGTGTAGGTTACTTGGTTTGGGCTTTCCCCAGTGTGCATGTTTGACTGGGCTCCCAGAGTTAATCTGTAAGTGTGGTGCAGCAGATGCTGGGAACCACTTCTCACCCCGCACTTTAGGCCAAGCAGGGAGGAGAGACAGGAGGAAGGGGGACACGGTGACAGTCCTGTGGTGGGGCCCACAGAAATGGGGGCTGAGGGTCCCTGAGAGATGATTGACATGGGGGAAGTACAGTGGGGGCATTTGAGAGGTGAGGAAAACTGGGATGATGGAGAAGCATACCTCTGGGAAAAGGAGACTAGCTGATGGAAACACCCCAGGGCAAGAGGAACAGCAAAGCCTTTGGAGCAGGGAGGTGGTTTGGGAATAAGTATCCTGACAGAGCACCAGATGTTTTGTGGGGATCCTCTGCCTACATGCATGTCCTCAGCCCCACCAGCCCACAAGGCAAGGTATTTTCTTTGCCCTAGACCCTAACTTGCCCTTCTGAGAGCTGCCTACTGGGGACAGTGAAGATTCCAGGTGCCCTCTCCTTGCCAGGTCTCTCCTCTGTGGAGCTCAGACGTGGACTGGAGTGAGCCTTGGCTTTTAGTTTTCCCCCTGCTGTGGGTTATGGCTCTGCATCACAGCTTTCCATCCCTTCCCACTGCTGGACACTTGACTCTCCAACTCCCATGCCTGCAGCCCAGCCCTGGTCCTCACCTGGGGTGTGTGGGAGGCAGAGGGTCAGCTGCAGCTGGGGAAATGGAGAGATGTGCTGCTGCTTGACCCAGCTCCCCCAGCAGGTACAAGCCAGGCAGAGCCTGCTCACAGCAAGCATCGAGGCAGAGGCTGCCGAGCTCTCTGTGCCCTTTGTGCCTCAGGGCTGTGCCGGGAGAGGGAAGTGCTTGGCATGCCCCCACTCGACTGGGGAGTTTTATTTTGACTAAGATGGAGTGGGAATAACTAAGCCACAGGCACAAGAATGGCCAGCCTCTCACAGCTCCTCTGGCAGCCATTGCTGCTGGCATGGCACAGGGGTGAGGGATCAAGCGCCAGGCACACTGACTGGAAGGGGAATCATGGCAGGTTTGGAGCTGGTGGGCAGTGATCAGGTTTTTTGGGGGGACTTTGGTTTGCCTGGAGCCTTACAGTGCCCATGGTGGGGCTGAGACTGTGTTGGGGCTGCTTTGACATTGCTATGATGCAAACTATGCCCTGGAAATGCCAGTGGCAGGGAGGGAGATGTGCTGTAGGGCAGCTCCTCCCCTGCAGGGCACGGGGTACCAAAGAACTGCACTTGGGCTGAGATCTAGCATGGGGAGCTGGTGACTGCATCCTGCTCAGAACTTCAGGAGGTGGGATGTGAAGCCTGTGGGCTCAGCTTGTCCAACAGTTACCTTGAGCCAGAGCACCCTTTAGATTTTTCCTTCTCCCCTCCCAGCCTTGATCCAGGACAGTGGGCAGTAGAGGCCTTACTAGAAGGAGTGCAGATGCTGTAGCTGCTGGAAGGACATGACTCCAGCAGTAAAACCCTATTAGGGATCTCCTGGGTAAGGCAGGTCACCAGTGTTGCTTCCCTCAGCTGAGAGCCAGCAAACAACTCTGGCTGGCCTCTTTCTTTCCTATGGAGTGAAGAAAAAGAGTATGTGACTTTTGTTCAGTAGGAATGGAAGAGATCCACCTACAGCACTTAAATCCATCTCTTTGGGTCTCAAGCATCAGGCTTTGATGTGTGGGTGTTGGTGGCAGAACAGTTCACCTGCTCCTGATCAGGAATACCCGAGACTATTAAAGGGTTTTTTTAATGCCTTCCAATGGTTTGAGGACCAGGCTTGCTTGGTGTGACCTGCTTTGCCCATGCCCTGCACATTTATTGAGCAGAACCAGATTTGAACCCTAGAGAATGAGAATGGCTGAGGAGCCACAGATCTAGGTCTGCATTGGAGAGGATGGAGAGAGCAAGGTGATGGAAAGCACCATCAGTAGGGGTGGAGAACATACAACAGCTGGCCTGATTGCAGAGCAGTCACTGGCAGGATGTGTCCTCGGGGCAGTGGGAGCTTTTAAAAGGGGAAACATCAGTGCCCTTTTCTCCTCTGGTCCTTTGCATTTTCAATCCAAGCCAGATCTGTGCGCCTGGGACAGAGTCTTGTAAATATCTGTGCAAAGGAAAGTCTCCTGTAGACACTGGAGGGGGCTTTTCAGTGTAAGCAAGGGAGGGGGCAGGCTGGGGGACATGCTTGGGCTGGGGGCAGCACGCAGGTGGGCAGGGGAGGAGGGAGGATCACGGAGGTCAGGCTGGGACACAGTACCCCTGGGTACGAGGTTCAGGCACACAGGGGGCAGCGGGGATTTCGGCAGCATATTTTGGAGGAGAGGGGTAGTTTGAGGGCACATTGCAAAGGCAGGCAGGGGTAGGGCTTGGTTGCTTGCTCTCCTCCTCCCTGGTGAAGATCCGCCCCAGGCCAAGCACAGCGATTGCGAGCCCCAAGGGAGACGACGCAGCTTGACAGACTGTATCTCCCTCTGCCACGGGGCCTGGGGCGCTGCGATTTCACACTCCGGCGGCCCTGTCACTGCTACGCCATGCAAGAGCTGGGCTCTCGCTCCCACTCTGCCATGTCCTCATCAGGAAAAGCTGCCATTGCCCCCTCCTGCCTCTCCTACGAGTGCTTCGACGCCCTGACCAAGTCGTGCATCAAGTGCTCCGACCTGTTCCAGGACAACACAAGTAAGAGGACAATGGCAGCTGCAGTCTGAGCTCCCCAGGGCGGGGTGGTGGTGGGCCAAGGAGGCTGGGGGCACCCCAGGGGTGGGCAGGTGGAAGGCACCTTCTCCTGAGGATGGCCATGGAGGTGGCAATGCCAAATGGAGCACCACCTTCACCTAAAGTAGAGGGGAAGAGGGCAGCCAGTTCCAGTGAGAGGAACATGGTGTAGGGAGAAGTTGGATGATCCGCCCTAGCGATCTCATCAAGCAGGGGGATATTTTGTTGCTGGTGGCAGGTGGGTCACAGTTAAGTGCCACACTTCTTCCCTGTGACCGCAGCTGGCAGGCCAGCCAGCCAGGTGAAAAATGCTGCTGCCCTCCTTCCTCCTTCAGCTTTGCCCCTCCTGACACTATCGGCATCTCACCCCACAGCAGAGCCTACCCTGGCACCCACCCTGAGCAGCACCTTCCTGACCTTCGGAGTCCCGGTGCTGGTGGGGCTCATCCTGGTTCTGGCTGCCGTCTGTGTCTTCCTGGCCTGTAAGGAGGGAAAGCAGAGGAGAAAGAGGAAGGCAGCAGATGAAGAGGACAAAGGTAGGAGACCTCTTCCTCTCCCTCTCACAACACCCCGAGCACCGTGGGGTAGGTGGGATCACTTACTGCTGGCTCCACTGAGGCACAGCCCAGGCTAGCTCCTCCACCTCAACATCAGCTCCACAGGCATCCCATGGCATTTTGGGGCATCTGAATCACTGCCTGAGTGACAGTGTCGCGCATTCCCTGGGAACATATGCTTGTACCTGACTGCCAGTGCAACCCTGCTGAGCCACCCCTCCCTTTGCTGGATCTCCCTGTGCCTTTGTTTGCTTAAAGCATGCCCTGGCACCATGCCCTCTCCACAGGGGACACCTATGGGGCACTGGTAAGTAGGAGTTCTGTGAGCTCACTGGTGAGAGCCCTCTCCCCCACTAGCCAGAGGAACATGGATAGAGTGGGAGTAGTGGGGGCCGTGGTAGACACCTGGGGTTGGCTCCAGAGGCAGCCTCTCCCTGTGGCGCTGCAGTGGGGGTCCCATGTGGACCACCCAGCTTGCTTCTTGTGCTTGAGATGCCCAGCATCCTCCAACATGCATCCCAAAGACCCCAGTGGGATGCCAAGGCCAGCCCCATTGACAGTACACTGCAGCACTGCACAGGGTTGTCTGGTGCATCAAAATTAGGGCTGGCATTCAAGGAATGGGGCTGAGCCTTTCCTAGCAGGGTACTTCCAGGAGATTAAGGCCACAGTGCTCCATGATGGCCCATTTTGTTGGGGTGGCTCTTTCCTCCATTGGCGGCCCCTGCACTGGCACTGATTCAGCCTTGAACAATCTTCTCCAAAGTGCTCTTTCCTGGCTTCACCCCTCCCCATTCCCAAGGAGGGGTATGGCTGCCCAGGACCCCCAAGAGGGGCTGCCACATAAGGATGCTGGCATTCACCACTGCCCTACAACCCGGGGGGTGTCCACAGTGGGGCAGCTGGTCCTTGTGCCCGGGCTTGCCTGCACCCTTCTGGCACTGCCGGATGGTGACTCAGAGCAGGGGGACATTACCCGGGGCCTTTGTGCTCTGCGACAGCCCGTGACGCACATGCCTAGGAAAAATACCAAAAGCGAAAGAGAAGGGAGAAATCCAGCAGTGAGAGAGATCTGGCCACTATGGAGAGTGTTGGAGGCACTACTCAGTCTCCTGTTGCATACCCTGGTCCACATCCCCCGTGTCCCCAAGGCTGCACCACAGCAGGCCCAGCGCTGCGGCACTGGATGTGTGGGAAGAGGCAGGAGGCTTGGGGCTGGAGGCACACGCCTGCGTTCAAAGTGTGTAAACAAGTCTATTTTTAAGTGGGAGGCAGTCGGGGAGGGCAAGCTGCCATGGGCTGGGCTCCTCTGCTGCCAGCAGGGTTGACAGAGAGGACTCGAAGTGGAAGTGCAAGTTTCGGCCCTTCCCTCTTGCCTTTTAGGGAGGGAAAGCCCATAAGCAGGAGAAATTCTGCAGCAAGAGATGTGGGAACCTTGCAGACTCCTCCTGTTCCAGATCCATCTTCTCCCCTAGGGGCAGCACCATCTCCCTGGGACCTGCCTGGCCCCACTCCATGAGCCCAGTAACCCCTTTTCTTGTCCCTTCCCAGAAAACATAGAGACCGCCAGCCCCCTGCCCAGCCAGGACCCTGCCATGCCAGAGGGAGATGGAGCCCTGAACCCAGCCCCATGCCTGCATCTTGCTGGGAGCCTGAAGATGCTGGGGCCACCCAGGAAAGCCAGGGCAAAGCAGGGGCCGTGCTGCCAGGGCGATGCTGATGGTGACATCGTTCTGCTCTCTGCCGTGTACCCCCGGCCTGAGGAATGCAGCCACAGCTTCCCACTGCCCGCCACTGAGCTGGGAGCCACAGCGCTGGTCACCACCAAAACCACCCAGAACTGTGCCAGAGAGGAGACAGTCTGAGGGCAAGGGCAATGCAGCTGGAGTGCTCTGGCCAATCCCTGTGGACACTGACTGTCTGTTCCCGGGACAAGTGAAGCCTTCCATGCCTTTGAGCTCTGTGAGGACTAAGATCAGCCTTTTAAGATGACTGTCATTTTTGCGCTGAGTCCCAAGTTACACCTGTAAATGCTGGAGGAAGCCAAAGTGGATCATGCTGAGTTACAATGAACTGTTGACAGCTGCCATGGCTGAGCCATTGGGAGGTGGCAGAGACACAGCCTGTGAGGATGGAGTGTGGCAGGGACTGCTGTGCCATTTCCAAGGTAGCCATTGTGCCTGGACAGGTCTCCTGCTGGATGGGTAATTGCTGGGAACATGGGGCTGGAACACCAGAAACTGCAGGGGAAATGGAAGCAGGGAGTTACTTTAGGACCAAATCCCGCACAGCAGTAGCTCGATTTTTGCTGGCCTCAATAAAAGGACACCTCAGGCCATACGAAGCAAGACACACTCAGCATCTACTCCATTTACAGTCCTGCCACCCTCTCTTCTGCATTCTGTGATACTCAGGTCTTCCCACCCTCTGGGCTCTCTCACATGGTGGCAGGCATCCACTGGCATTCATGGGAACCCCTCCACAGCCAGGTACCCTCGGGACAGGAAAAAAGTTCATCTTCCCAAGCAGTGAAGAGGGGAAAAAAATCTGTCCTCGCTCTGACCTGTAGTCCCTGAAGTTAGGGAGGACCAGGGGCAGGCAGTGGAGACAGCTAGTCCAGAGGAGTTCCCTGAATGTGTCATTACAGCCCCAGACAACCGTCACTCCAGCTCACTGTCGCTGCAGAAATACCGTGTGTCACTTGGGATGGATGCTTCCACACTGCACAAAAGCAGTCAGGGAGTGATGTGAGCGTAGGCAGGATGACTTAATGTATGACAGTGTCCTCGAGGCTTTGCCTGTGTGCCAGAGCTGGCCGGCGCTGCTGATCCCAGGCATTCCCCCGTAGGTGGGTTTCTTCACCCGCCTGTAAGTGGCTTTATGGCACGGGAAGGGCTCTGTTTGGGAAATGAACTCGTTAGTGTGGCATTGCTGATTCTGAGTAATTACAGCAGCTGATGCCCACTGGCTGAACAGAGACTCTGGGCTGGGTGAGGAGCCCCTGGAGAAGGTGATTAGTCACTTAGAAGTGCTTTGAGGGTTTTTTTACATGAAGCACCATCTCTGGGTCTGCTCTTCCTTAGATGAGGTGGCTTCCTTGTCCAGGAGGTTTTGGACACTGAACAGAGCTGGACAAGCAAGGTGTGGAGCACTGACACCAGGCACTAATGGGCCACCAAGTGCCATATTCCCAGTAGGGTCAGCTGGAGGCACTGTGTGGAGGGGATATCCCTCTGATGATGGGAAGGTGACTCCCTGCCCAAGCCTGAGTTCTCTCTGGGGCTGCAGGAGAGATGCTACTGTTGAAGGGGGACCACCTCTGTTCTCCCCTTTCTGCACTACTGCCAGACTCATGGCATCTGTCCCATAAGGGCAACCACAGGCACTGCCACAGGTGCCAAGGCCAAAATTACTCACCTCAATTCCTCTCCCAGATCTTAATAGACTGGCAGAGGTGAACCCTCATCTGACTGAGGCTCTGCATGATCCAGGGTGGGATGGATCCTCATCTCAGCCTTGGGGCTGAGGATGGTGTATGAGGTGGTCCACGTGCCCAGTGACTCTCTCCTGGAGCTCCAGACACCTGTGGCAGAAACTGTGGGCTCAAAGGCTGGTGTCCCAGCTACCCACACCAGCCATGCTGCCCTTTGCAGAGGAGCCACTGCCACAGCATGAATCAGACATCTCCTCATCCTCATCCTCATCTCCTCATCCATGCTCTGCACCCAACCCTGTGAAGTAACTTCAAACAACCTTTGTGTATCTGGAGCGGGGAAAAGAGCCGAAGCCAGCTTGGGAGATGTTTTGTCACTAGAAGGACTAGATTGGTCACTAGAGGACTGCTTTTGGGAGACAGAGCAACCTGTTTCAGGGGAGATGGGGGTGATACAGAAATGGAGCAGAACTGTCAGGAGCCACCTCCACTTCCTTCCCAGTGTCAGCAGCAGCCCAGCCCTGTGGATGCACTGCCCACCCCAGATGATCTGGGAATTTGAAAAAGAAACACCCATACAAATCCTATTGAAAAAGCTCCTCTTTCTACCCAGGTAAGGACTTCTGTTCTCATTTCTGCTGGAGCTGAAGCCCTATGGACATCTCCCTGTAGGGGATCCCCCTGGCATTTGCAGCACACAGAGTGGCAATTGGATCCACACTGTATTCCTCAACCAGTGAGTGCCCCTTGGATCTCCTCTCTGTTATGGCATGTGAGGTGTCTTCCCTGCATCATGTCTGCCCAACTGCCAGCTGTGGTGGGGCAGGGGTCCCCTTCTGCCCAGTCTGCCCAGGAGGGATCTGTAACCTGCTCTGTGCGCTTCTCCATCCTTACATACAGGGCAGAGGGTTGTCCATTTTGTCTGCATGGAAAGCCAAGGGAATAGAGATTAACAATATGGCAGTGAAAATTAAAGAATAAAGTGAATACATTGTCAATGCATGCTCAGAGGTCTGATTGGGGTCCCCATTTTCCTGGCTTTAGGGGTCTCCAGCATGAGAGGTCCTTGGGGTATAGCAGGGATTTGAGTTGAAGAGGCTTCCCTGGCAGTGGCTTTATCAACACATTCCCCATCCATGGCCACCTGCATGGCCAGGAACCAGCCAAGCCTGGCCACTTGCATTTCCCCACAGCCATGCCACGAGCTGGCCATTAGGACAAGGACTGGGGAAAGACTTTTATTTGGGGGGTGGGGATGCTGCCTGTCTTTGACTTTCCATAGCAGTTTCTCACTTCCCTCTGTGAGGCAGGAGCTGTGCTTCCTCCTCAGCCTGGCACTCACCCCAGTGCCCGCACAACTGCCTTGAAAGGCTGGTGAAGCTGGGCTTCAGCTGGCTGCACACAGGGGCATGGGGCTTCAGAGGGAGCCAGGGGAAAGTCTGAGGAAACCCCTGGGCAAGAGAAAGTACTTGAGGCTAAAACCCTCCTCACTGCAGAATCACCTCAGTATCTCCCTAGACATTTCAACTCCACTGACCCTGTTTTGGAGGAAGCCATGAGCATATCTGAACTCCTGCAAATCTCACCAAAAATGCTGGTGGTAAAGGAAAGAAGTCTTGGTGTCCCTATGGACATGGGTTTGGTTTTGTCCATGATCCTAGAGGCAGGAGCCAGCTGGCCAACAGAACATGGCAGTGTTCTCTCTCTGAGGAGAGGGAACACCTGACCAAAGGTCTTCTGCAGCCAAACCCTTCATGTCTGCCAAACCCTTCTCAATCCCATAGGCTCCCCAGACTCCAAAGTGAGACTTTCCTCCCTCACTTGCTCCTCTCCACTCCCATTACTGGTTCACCCAGCAGTGTAGACTCCTGATAGTTCACCCACAGGCCCAACTACTCCAGCCTAAATTCCCCCCAGGCCCCCACAGACCTGGCTTGCCCCTCCCTGGGCAGGCCTTTACAGCAGGCAGGGCAGGCAGGGCAGGTGGGCACCATTTCACCCCATACACAAAGTAATGCCCCGATGGCAAATGTCCAACATGGTCCATCTGTCTCTGGGTGCAGCCTCTGATCCCCCCCTTGCTGCAAGGACGGGGCTGTGGGGCCACCCCATCGTCTGCTTGAGGAACATGGATCTCATCCCATCCCAGGAACCTTTCCCACCGCTCATTCCCAGCGCCAACCACGGCACAGCGACACGTGGGTGCCCCTGCCATGCTCGGGGGGCACCGTGGGAGGCTGCGGGAGGAGAGGAGAGCCCAGCGGTCCCGGGGCGCCCGCCACGAGGTGGCACTGACACCACACACGGCAGGCCGTGGTGGCCGCAGGGCCTGTGCCCCAGGACTGCCAGGGACACCAGGGACAGCCAGGCACGCTTGTGGCCAGCGCCACTTGGGCCAGACGGAAGGGTGACAGCGGGGTCTGGCTCTGTGCGACCGCACAGCCTCTGGGCTGCCCAGGAGACATGGTCGCTGGTGGCTGGACACCTGTGAGGCAACCGGAGGCACAGAGAGCTGCTGCTCCATCCCCCAACAGCACTGAGCACCTCGACCATCGTCCTGCTCCCTGAGCAGCCCATTCCCAGCGCTGTCAGACCTTTCTGAGCATTCTCCAGGACACTGACCTGCCACCCAGCACCTCCCTTCTCCATCCCCTCCCTATCAGCCCCTGCCAAAAAGGAAAATACTGTGCTAGCCAAAGGATCCCCAGGTGGAAAAGGCCAGGGCTGGAGAGAAAGGGCTGGCCAGCTCCCTGTGCGATGCTGTCAGGGGACCACAGCCTTCCTGATGCTGCTCATCAGCATCCCTCCCTAATTGCTACCCAGTGCCTAATGACAGTAATTAGGAAGAACGAAGCTGCCTGGGGACTGGAAGCGCTGACGGAGTTGGGGGAGACAGATGGTGTTCGCACTTAAAGAAAGATTGAAAAAAATTTCCACTCAGCTTCGATCAGCCTCCTTTTCCTTTGCTTAGTGTCAGGATCACTTCGGTCCACAGGCACACCAGGGAGAGGCAGAGATGTTGCCCTGGTCACTTTCAAACACAGTATCTGCACACACACACACACACACACACACACGCACACACACACACACGCACACACACACACACACACAGACACACACACACACACGCTGAACCGCCGGTATTTTCGAGTGCCGAGGGAGCTGTGGGAGGGGGCGCAGTGCCTGCCTGGGTACCTGGCACGGAGGGGATTTCCTCACTGCCTTTGTGGGCTGGCACTCTCCCCTGGGGCCGCCCCCACAGCTCCCGGCTTTGCTGGCTGTGATCAGTGAGCAGCTTCCCAGGGGTATCAAGTGAGGGAACAGCCCAAAACCACCTGAGTGCCTGTGGTGAGCAGACAGAAGCTCTCCTGGCACAAATAGCTGGCCGAGGGACAGCCCCACATTCTCCCCATCACTGTGGAGTGAAGACACAACACTGGGCTTTCCAGGGAGCACCCAAAACTGTGCCTCAGCAGCCAGAGCAGTTGGACAGGGACTGCAATGCACTCAGCTTTACCTGCCAGGAGAAACCCCACCTGCAGAAACCCCCCTCCAAACCCTTTCACAGAGCCCCTTCTGCCCAAGTCCTGGGGTGATGCCACCTCCCTCCAGAGCTACCTGCCAGACTGCAGCTGCACCTGTGCACAGAGATGATACTGGGCTGCGAGGGAAACCCCCTTCCTGCCCCTTAGCAGCTGTCCCAAATGCTCTCAGGATGCCCAGGACCTCCATTCCTCGGAGCACCCTGGGGATGCAGGGTCAGGGTTATGCTAGGTAGGGAAGACGCTCAGCCTCATGGAGGAGGATGCTCAGCCCTGCACTGTGGTATCAGCCTGGCCACATTCAGGGGATGCTCCAAGGAAAGGCCCAAGGCAGGCATAGGGCAAACCTGCACATCCCCTGGGCCTTAGGGGGGCAACTTCTTCTCCCACAGGAAATGGGGTCATTTAAAACCCATTCTGCATCCTGGCCACAGCTAGCGAGGCAAGTAGAACCTTGCCGAGTGACACAAACCTCATGTGACACCTGAAGTGATCGGTGGTGACAGGCAGATTGTGCAGGGAGAGCCTCTGCACTCCTTTCAAGGTGCTGCTGTGACAGGGACTGACCCCTCTCTCTCACAGGGACACCTCCAAGGAATGCAGGGCTCTCCTGCTGAGAAGCTGGCATTCCCAAAGGGCTGTGGAAGTGGACACACGATGTGGAAGAACCCCAAAAGTAAGGATCCAGTTTTGGACCCCCCTCAAAAGGGTCATCTGGACAGCTAAAGCACAAGGTGCAGCCTGCTCTGCTCCAAGCTGCATTGCATCCTCCCTTCCCTCTCCTGCCGTATGTTGTTTCTTCTTTTTACCCTCTTTTTCTGAGCGTGGGGCTGTGATGAGAGCCCAGGGTGCAGCCACAGGGAGCAGAGGGAGGAGGTCACCAGCAGTGGGGTGCTATGGGGACAGACCCCCATGTCCTTCACTGCTGTCTCCAGTGTCAGCTGGCCACAGCTCCCTGGCTGCTGACAGGAGCCATTCTGAGCCTGGATCAATGGGCAAGTGTAGGGGTTTGGGTCACAGCCACGGGAGGCATGTTGGGAGGAGGGCTGCAGGCAGGGAAGAGCAGGTGGGATTTCTCAGGAGATTCCCCCATCTACCCCCCCAACACACACACTCTGCTGTCCTGTAAGGTTTCAGTGATGCAGATGTCTTTCTCATTTCCTTCCCTACGGGGGTTGCAGTCTGACTGGGTCCCACTACCCAGATGTCGCTTCCTGATTCGAGAAGCGCCGGCATTTTGTGGAGTGGCAAAACTCCAGGATGAAGGCACCTGCAGCCAAAAACTGTGGCCAAGACTGAGCTCAGGATGGCAATTTAAATAGGGTTTTATAGTGGGGGTGACACACAAAGGATCATCTTCCTCCTCCGCCAAAAATAATTGCCATTCTTATTCTGTGACAATAATAATATTTGGTAAGGCTGTTAATTCTTTGTGAAGTGAGGATAATTTTAAAGCTGGTGATTTAAATTCAGCACTGCAAAAGTTTTTGAATAATTAAAAAAAAAAAAAGCTGTTTTCCTTAACTGAAAGGTTTGCCTTCTCCATTAGCATTTCCAGTGATGTCCAATAGTTTCCCATTAGCAAATTTGCAGATGATACCAAGTTGGAGGGGAATGTCAGTCTGCTGGAGGGCAGGAGGACTCTGCAAAGGGACATGGACAGACTGGATAGAGAGGCTGAATCCAACAATATGAGGTTGAACAAAACCAAGTGCTGGGTCCTGAACTTTGACCACAACAACTCCCTGTGCACTACAGGCTGGGACAGAGTGGCTGGACAGGCAGAAAGGGACCTGGGGGTATGGATTGACATCTGGTTGAATATCCAGATGTCTGAGTAGCCAAGAAGGCCAATGACATCCTAGCCTGTATCAGGAATAGTGTGGCCAGCAGGACTAGGGAAGTGATTCTTCCCCTGTACTTGGCACTAGTTAGGCCATAGCTTGAGTCCTGTGTCCAATTCTGGGCCCCTTAATTTAGAAACAATACTGAGATGCTGGAGTGTGTCCAGAGAAGGGCAATGAAGCTGGAGAAGGGGCTGAAGCACAAGTCCTGTGAGGAGCAGCTGAGGGAGCTGGGATTGTTTGGCCTGGAGAGGAGAATGCTCAGGGTGACCTGATCACTCTCTTCCAATACCTGAAACAAGGCTGTGGCCAGGTGAGGGTCGGTCTCTTCTCCCAGGCAATCAGCAACAAAACAAAAGGACACAACCTTAAACTTCACCAGAGGAGGTTTAGGTTGGGCATTAAGCAGAATTTCTTCAGGAAAAAAGGTGATTGGGCATGGGAATGGGCTGCCCAGGGAGGTGGTGGAGTCACCATCCCTGGAGTGTTTAAGGAAAGACTGGAAGTGGCAGTCAGTGCCGTGGGCTGGCTGACATGGTGATGTTTGGTCACAGGTTGGACTCGATGATCTCAGAGGTCCTTTCCAACCTCATTGATTGGGTTATTCTGCGACAAGGACCTCAACCCTTGCAGAAGGGATCCAGTCTCCTTTTCTGGAGAAGAATGAGCACACAAGGGAGGCTGCAGCTGGTCACCCTCGCTGGCCTCTCATGGCCACCACTGCCCTCACTTGATGGTGGCCCTAGTTTATTTGCAGTGTGAGCTGATAAAAACTTTTCCTTCCCCAAATGAGAGGGAGCATCATTTTGTCACTGGACAATCCTGTCATGGAAAGTCAGAAAGAACTGGAGCAGTGGATTGGGATGAGGGGCAAGGAGAGATCTGTTAACTCCTCCCCAAACCCCTTTCAGAGCCACAGCCCCAGCCTCTCTACCCCCTTAATACACTCCTGATGCATTCCCTTTTGTCTTTCTTCCTGTCCCTCACCACTAATATAAAAATTAAATCTATAAATGCTTCTGGGGTGACACATTTCCCAGTGTATTCCCAGGAGTGGTCTCTCTGGGTTTGCTCTTCAGCTCCTCAATTATTTATCTCCGCAAGGGAACAGGAAAACAAACTCAGCAAAGCAAACTTCATGCCCTGTAGTGACACCATGAGTTATTAAAAAATATAATAAAAATTCCCCAGTGAGTCATTTAAGAGGCACTTAAGCAGCTCCAACCACAGAGACGACAGTCATGACTAACTGTTTACAGCCAGCATTGGCTGGGGAGGGCCAGGGGCAGGACAGAATCCGGATCCCCTCATGGCATTTCCCAACAGGGATGTTGGGGGAACCCTGCTGGTGGACAGTAAACATTAAATGTCCTCATTTGCAGTCTAAGGTAATTGCAAGCCCCCTGTAAGTTTCATATGTTCTGGGGTGGCAGAATGAGGTGGTGCAGAGGATGTGGGGGATGTAGGGGATGTGGGAAGTTATAGAAACTGTGGTGGGATGCAGGGGATGGAAGAATGCAGGAGAATTTGAGGGATGCAGAGCAATGTGGGGGATGTGGTAGAAGGTGAGGAATGTGGTCGGAGGTGAGGGATGCAGAGCACACAGAGGAATACAACAGACACAGGGATGAAGAAGATAGAGGGGACTGGGAGGATGCAGTGTAGAGGGATGTCCATCTACATGGGCAGATTGTGCCAGAGGGCTGCTGGGAACCCTCTGCCCCAGCACTCCCCTGCCCCCCTGAGCCCCATTCCAGCTGTGATGCCAAACAGCCACGGGAGCAGCAGGGAGAGAGCCCCTAAACACAACCTCCCTGTGACAGTGAGTGTCCACTGCAGCCAGTCGAGCACTGAGCCCATGCTCAGGAGAGACCTCCTTGACCTCTCCACCTGCTGCCTCTCTCATCATGGCCAGTCCCCTCTGCTCCTCAGCCACAGGGACCTGCTGGGGCACATCCAGTTCTCCTGCTCCCGGCCCAAAGAGCAGCAGTGGCAATGCAGGAGATGGCTGAATGCTGTGCAGGGAGTGTGTACAGCCCAGCATGGATGGGCTCCAGCAGAGAGAAACTGTGGGGGAACTGCTGGCCTTGGAGGTGTTAAGAGGAGCTTATCTTTAGCTCATCCCTTGCTTTCAGCCCAGATCCAGAGCCCTCCACAGCTAAAATGCCCATGCCTCAATTGGGACATGCTTTGAGCCCCGGTTTATGTGCGCTGTCACAGGGGCAGTGCTGAAGCCCGTCTTGCTTCAGGGCATCCTGTGATCCAGCTGGCACTCCGGGAGCCCAGGCAGCAGGGTGGGTCCGTGCGGACCCCTGCTGTCCCCGCTGTGCCCAGGAGCCAGCAGGCAGCGAACGCTCACTTGGGCAGCGCTTAACCCCGCGCTCCGCCGCCCCCGCAGCCCGGCACGGCCGGCTCGCTGCTCTGCCTGCACGCCGCTGGCACACCGGGCTCTGCGCAGCTTGAACGCCGGGAGAAGCAAAGGGCATAATTTTAGGAGAAGCGTGTGAAATGTGTTCTGGCAGATCAGCCGAAGAGCTCTCCAGCGCAAGGAAAGCATTAACATTTGCAAAAGGTCCTTGCAACAAAGCAACAAATTCCCAGCAGGCAAATCCAGATGTGGGGATGTCCGAGCCCTGGGATGCAGACGGGGATGGGACAGGTCCACCGGTTTGGGAATGGTTCAGGAGTGTCCTGGGGAGGAATGTTACACTGCAGGGTTGAAATGGTGCAGGCAATCAGAGTGGGAGGGACCGCTTGCTCCTGGCTGGGATTGACAGCACAGAGAGACGTACAAGGGGATGGATTTAGGCTTGGCTGGGACAGGATCTCCCCTGGGTCTGAGCTCCTTTTCTCCATCAGCCCCTCTCCCCCACATGATGGATTTGCAGAGAAAGGATGGGAAAAAAACCCTGAAGCCTGCAGCCTGTGATTCATCCTTACTATATTTGCACATATTATTAGAAAGATGAAAATATAGCCAGAGCTGGAATTACAGATTTAGTAAGCAGGACTGCCTATTTCAGCATATACTGCTTCTCCCAATGACTGTAACTCTACAGGGGACCAATTTACACCCTCACTAGCATTAAGGCATTGCCCTACACAGTCTACTTATATATCTGGGTGGATATATTCAGCAAGCAAGTCCTTCAGGGACAGTAGTGTTTGGGTTCTGGTGCTGCCCACTCAGCATGCTGTGCAACTGGCTGGTGCCCATAAACCTCTGCCTCAACCTCTGCCAGTCTCCTGCTAATACTCACCCAGATTTTGGGAATGTATCAGTCCATGAAACCCATAGGCAAGAGAGACTTGTTCGCTTGCTGTTTTGCAAGCCTTCTCCATCCCTGACAGGGAGTTTGGGATGAGCCAAGAGGGAGAAAGCCAGAGCTTGCCAGCTCTGTGCTGTAACTCACCCCAAGCCCCCATCTTTTTATGAACAAATTATTAGCAAACCCCACAAGTTTGAACCCATGCCTGGCCCATACCCACCCTTGTCCCCAAGCCTGGCCAGTGGGCTTTGTGCCCATCAGGTAGGGAAGGTGGCTGATACCTCCCTGTGACACCTCTCTGTGCTATCCCACGTGAGGAGATCTGGTGCTCTCTGTGAGCCTGGGCACAGCACTCTCCTGCATGGGTTGCTCTTCCTTGCTAACTTGTTAAATGCAGTCAAGGGGATGGGTTATCTGCTGGAGTCCACTTGCTTGGTTTGAGACATTTTGGTCTGCTAATAAAGCAGGTTGATTCAATATTCTTCTGTCTGCAAAAGATGTCTCTCAAGGTTTAGTAAAGCAGCAGGCAGCTGTGTGACCTGAAGAAGACCAAATAAAATATGAGGTACCAGGTGTGGTTGCTGGTCTCCAGCATCTTGCTAGCAAAGACTGTGTACTGAGCCCACTCCAAGTGCAAAAGCTCCCAGGTGTGCCAGTGTGGAGGGGCCAGGAAGGCAGCACTGGATCCCTGCTGCCGACCCAGAAAATTGTGTGTCTTTTCCCATGAGGTGGCAATGCAGTGTCTGGAGGAGTTTTTGCCAGGGAGGTGAGGAGGACTCCAGGATCTGTCTGCTCTGGCTGCAGTGGGACATAGCTCCGCAGGGATGTGACCACAACAGGGTGAGCAGTGCAGTGACACAGATTTTGGCAGCAGTGCAGTGACCTGCATGGCTGAGGTCAGCAGGGAAGATTTCCTTGTGTGATGTTTTCCTCTTTTTGCTGGAAGCGAGGGAGAACTTCTGCTTCTGGGGGTTTTCTTGTTTGTTTGCTTGGGTTTTTTTCTGATTGCTTCAGCCCCAAGAAAGGAAAGGGAGGTTGCCAGGGAGCTGACTCTAGGGACGGTGTGTGACAGGATGCTCTGAGCAGAGGGGACCCCAGTGTGGTTGTGTTTGCTGTGAGAGACGCTGCAGACTCCACTTTTGGGATTGCAAAACACTGTGTGACCCCAGCCACTCACCAGAGAGGTGATGGCACCCCTATTTCTGTCCCTGGCCTCCTAGGGAACATGTGGGAGGTATTTTTATCATCCTGCCAGCTCCCTTAGTCACCGGTGCTTGCTTTAAATGGGTCAACAGGGAATAAAGATGCAGCAGCCCTTGCTCCCTCGCTGTCTGTCTTGGAGCACATTTACTGGCAGCACTGACTCTTCCTCCTCTTGCACTCCATCCTGGGCAGGTGTTATGGAGACCCAGGAGAGAACTCCCTGGCCCAGGCAGTGTCAGCTGCAATTAACTCCTCATTAAAGGCAGGCCCACTGCAGAGCTGCTGCCAGGACAAGGGCTGTCTCCCGGGACAGTGGCTGCCCTGATGGTGGCAGAGGCAGTGTGTTGGGGTGGATAGATGTGCAGCAGAAGGGGACAGCAGGAAAACTGCATCCATCTCACATGCCTCAGATGCATGGGTACAGGGTGGCAGGGATGGCTTTGGGGCATCAGGGGCAAGTACGACCCCTCTGAGCCATTTTGGGAAGGAGATGAGGTTCACTAGGAGAGTCCATAAGGTTTGCATCTGCTGCCAGCAAGGTCTTGGAGCAGATGCAACACTTGATGACATCATTTGACACCAATGACCCCAAAGCCATGGTGATCTGCCTGGACAGTGCCAGCCACTCGTGTGACTCCCAGTGCTCACTGCCTCACACATCTGTGCACCTCACGGTCATTGTGCCAACACCATGGCTCACAAGCTCCTATTTGGTGACCATCCTGGGAACTGTAGCAAAACTTGAAGGGTTTAGAACCAGGGCTCTGCCTGAGCACTCCGCTGGCTCCAGCCCCACTGTGCTGGTGCGGCTCAGCTGATTCTGGGCAGAAGGAGCAGTGATCCCTCTTCCAGAAGCAAATCTAGCTGGCCACCATTTAAACCATTTAAAACGGTTTGTTCCTGAAGGGTGACAACAGAGCTTCACATCTGCTCCCTCCTGCCTGGCGTTTCAAGGGTGAGATTTCTGCTGCAGCCGCCTTTGTGGCCAACTCCCGGCTTAGAGGGGACAGCGCTCGACTTCAAGGTGACCTCAAGAGATGAGCATGGGGTGAGTGCAGTACCCAGGGAGATTTGGGCCTAATCCTTGTGACATCTTATAGCCAGAGAGGGAGAAAAACAGCAGGAGACAAGCTGGGTGCAGGGAGGAGGGGGGCAGAGGGGGCAATGGCTGACAGAACCAGGCAGTCGCCTCCATCACATTTAAGGGAGTTCGTTTTCCTCCTGTCTCCTCAGATCTGTCCTCCTGCTGCACTTGCACAGAGCCACGCGGCTTGGCTGCCCTGGGGAAGAGGCGAAGGGAGGGGGACCTGCTCATCGGGAGATGTCCCAGAGAGGAGCCACAGCTCCAGGCACACTGTGCACAAGGGATTGCTCACCCTGGTGTGAGCCAGATGGAGAGTGAGGGGCTGGCAGCCTGCCTGGGACCCCCAGCACATGCAGGGGGAGCGGGGTGGGTGCCAGCAGCCCACCTCTCCCACTCCAGGGGGAAAGTATCTTTGCTGCAGGAAGAGACTGCAAAGCCCTCCCAGAATACCAGCAGCTCTCTCAGGGGGCCCTGGCACAGCATTACCCTCAGGCACCTCAGGGCAGGAGCCAGGCCTGCAGAAAACCAAAAACTGGCATAAAGATTGTGAGAGTAGAACAGAAAGAAGGAAAAAAGTGAAGATTTGGAACTTTTCTTATTTCATCTCAGGCTCCTGAGCCTCTAGGCTACATTCATTTTACCTTTTCAAGTCTTTTCTCTGTGAGAAGGATGACTAGAAACCCACACCTTGCTGATGAAGGCAGAGCCCCACAGGTACTTTGGTGGGTGGGGAACCTGGCAGGGCCTTTGGAGCTCCAGCCTTTTTGATTTCTAAAGCTACAGAGCCTGCCTGGCAGGTCAGGGAGGGGAAAGTGGCATGAGAGTGGCAGTGAGGGCAGCATGGCCTGCAGTGGCATCCGTCCCCTGAGGTAAAGCTGGTGCAACGGGGAAATGTCTCTGGCGATGATGTGGAAGACAGCAGAAGGGCCACTCAGGTGTTGCTAATTTTCAAGACCGAGCTTTTTTTGTCTTAGCAATTCTGTTGCTCAGCAAGGCATGACATTTCCCTGCCACCACCAACCCGGCCACCTCTTCTCCCACTGGTCCTGCTGCCCAGCAAGCTCCTATTCAGAGCTGAAGGACAATCTGGAAATGTGAGCTAAACATCTAAATGTGAGATCAATACTGAAACATCCCCTGCCCCTCCAAAGAGCCATTCGGTATCTCTGATGCATGTACTACCTTCACACTGCAGGATGGTGCAAATGTCAGGGCTTTTCCCCTTCTCCTGAAGTGTTGGAAGTACTTTACCTAGAGCAGCCTTGAGCTGTCAGTGTTCCCCATGAAACAGGGGCTCAGCCCTCACTCAAGAGGGACAAGCTGAGGTAAGAGAGCTCCTGTTTGCAAATCTTTATCACTCTGCATCCTTCATGCCTCCCAAAATCAGAGGCCCGGGGTCTGGTCTCAGTCTCCTAGATGCCAAGGGAGCAGAAATCAGGAGATCTTCTGGCCATGCTGTGCTCAGTGACACATCTGCGCTAACGAGGACATGGCATGGACATGGCTCTCCATGCACTGATAGAGCAGAAACCCACTGCTGGTAGATGCCAAGATTTTATTTTTCTCCTCATATTTGCAATTATCTCCACTAGTTGTTACAAATATTGGGAAGTTTTAAAAATTATCAGGGCAGCCACCTCCCTGCATTTACCCGCCTTGCTCCAGCAGCCACATCCCATCTCCAGCCAGGGCAGCGCCATCATCATTCTTTGACTGCAAAAGACTGATGGTACATCTTGAAACAGAGCATGAGGGGCAGAAAGCAAAGGATGAGGCCACGAGCAGCACCAGAGGGCAACCACACAGCGTGTCACAAGGGGTCTTGTGACAAGATGAATGTCCGGCAGTGAGAGCCCCAGTTGGGGGACATCAGGGACATCTGCCTCTGCAAGAACTGAGACTCTGAACTGGTCCTCCAAGCGGAGTGATGAGTGAGGATTAGTACCTGGGAGGCTTGAACACAGCTCTCCTCACTCGGTCACACGCCTTCCCTGCCCAAGTATCAGCCAACTCACAGGAATTTTCACAGCCCACTCCACCTGCACCCTGGTGCTGCACTTAGACAGCTGCAGAAGTGAGAGAAGACCTGTCACATCCCCCACCCTGATCCCTCTCTGCTGCTTTTGGCATGTTTTTAATGGTGCTTCTCTTGCTCCAGTCTGAGGCCTGTCTATAGCTACATACATCTCTCTGTCTGGATTTTCAGTTTTTCTCCTGTTCTGCTTAATTTACTCCTATTCCCCTCACTGTATATTATGCCCCTTACCCTGTCCTTCGTGGAGCTGCAGGTAGTTACTGAGCCCCTCATCCAGCCTCAGTACTTTGCAAACCTCACACAGACCTTCAGAAATTATTTGTTGGGAGCCAATATCTTGCCTTTTTCCTTTTCCCTTTTTTCCCCAAGATTTGCCATGGATCCTCCTGCATCCCTGGTCACAGGAGTTTTCAGTGTGCCCTGGCCCCTTGTTCCCCTTGGGGGAATTGGTGGGTGCACCCACCAGCTGTCCTTGTATTAGTCTCAAAGCTATTCACCAATTTGCTCTTCCTGTGTGGAAAACACAGAACTTGTTTCACCTAAAGCTCTGCTGCTGGTGGCATCTGTCCTGTCCTTAGACTGGGATTTGGGAGGCAGAAGGAAAATGACATCTCTGGTAGGAGCACCAAGGTGACTCCTGCTTGCTGCAGTGAGGCTGCTGCCGGCGTGGCACGGGGACAGTTCCTATGTGGGAAAGCTTGATTTTTAGTCTCCCAAAAGACAGAGGCTTATTGCACAACAAAATGTCATCAGGGTAATGGTAGGAGACCTGAAGCAAATCCCTGCCACTAATAGGATTGGGCCATCTTCAGCAGGTCTCACTCGCAAAGGCGGATCATGCCAAAATGAAGCTGGCTCAAAAGCCCAAGGCTCCCGGCGGGCAAGGGAGCTCTGCTCACAGCCAGCCCTCTGATAGCAAAGCCCTCTCCTTCCTCTGTAATCCACTGAAAAGAGACATCAGAGGACAAGTACATCCATCCTGGGACACTCTTGGGAAGCCAAGGGCACAGAGAGCCTGCAGTTTGCTGCTACAGAGGGGAAGAGGCAGCTTGGCACATACCAGTGCCCGTGGAAGGGCAGGTGGAGGAAAGTGATGGTCCCAAAGGCAGCACAGCACGCTGCTCTGTGCAGAGGTGGTGTATGGGCATTGCACATCCACACCTCTGTGTTCTCTTTACCTTCTCACCCTTGTTCTCTTCCATTGGAAAATCAAAACTGATTCTCTGGGCCTTCCCTGGTTTTAATTAATGGTCGTCCCTGTCCCATTCTGCTCAGAAGCCTTCCCTGGTGTCTAGCTGAAGCTACTCTTTTTCAGGACACATCCCTGATTTTTTTTCTCCCCTTAGCATCTCAAGAAAGGGCAGGAGCCCAGCGGATTGGGAGCCTTTTGTAGAGCCAGCCTTTGCTGGAAAAGGGTTATCATGAGAGGAAGAGTGTGCTGAGCCCCTTCAAGTCTCTGCTGGAAGAGCCTGTCCCCTCGCACAGGGAAGAGCTAGCAGAGGGGGAGGTGGATGTGCTCCTGCTGCCAATGTTCCACCGGTCATCCTCCATTTCCACGTCAAAATGTTGGCCTTGTAGAAGCAAAGACTTCATCAACATTCATACCCCGCCACAACCACATGCACAGTCACATCCACCTGGCCCAAACTTGTGCTGGGTGGGGGTCATGAGCCCCTCCACGTCTCTTGGTTCCAGGGGATGAGGAGATGAGGAGGGACAGCTGGTTTGCACAGAGGCATCCTGCCCTGCTGGCCGTGCCGTGCTGCCCTGCGGGCTCTGAGCCGCCCGCAGCACCTGAGTGTACCTGGCAGCCGGCCGGCACCTGTGCCAGAGCCTGCGCTTGGCACGGCCGCCCTTCCCGAGGAGAGGCTGTGCCCGCTGCTGCCGGTCTGACGCCGGGGCGGCACGCAGCACGCTGCTCCCGGCCATATGGCCTCCTCCTGCACACCCTGCCTCGGCCGCCGGAACAGGCACCCTAAATCCCCACCCCAGCAAACCCCAACAGCTCACTGCCACCGGCACCTCAGGTACTCAAGCACGGGAGGGGAAACACGGGTCCCTTTTGCTGCCACGGTCTGGTTTTTATTGCTTCACAGTTGGCTAAAGCAACCTGGGGCTGGCCCCGCTGCCTCCCATCCTCCCTGCAGCAGACCCCCTTCACACACAGCTGTTACACTGAGCCCTCAGGATGCCCTGTGCTCCAATGACTGCTCTCATCCTTTCTCTCTTTGGGTGTGTTTTGCCCTAAATGATTGTGGTTTGAATCAGGAGGGGTGGTGAGGGGTGAGAGTGGAGGTGGTGAAGAGAGGGACCATAGCCAGAGATGCCACGGCAGTGCTGAGTAAGCTGGGCTGTGCATTACTGCTTCCAGATATTATATGGCTTTTTAGTGCTTGAAAAACTAGTAGAAACTTACTTTGAAGAGGAAAGGAGAAAATACTCGGGCTCCACCCAGGATAGCAGCAGGGACCTGCCGCACAAGCCCAGCACAGAAGGAGGTTTGAGGCTGGGGTGCTCCTGCTCAGCCTGCAGGCACCAGTGAGGGGACAGTTTCGGGTCAATGTCCCACTGACTGCCCTGAAGCTCAGATGAATGCAAACAGGGCTGCAAAGGCTCTGCAGCCATCCCCAACACAACCTCCAGACTGCTCCAGCAAAACCCCTGGGCTAACGAGCTGATGGGTACCAAGTGCCTGCAAAGGGGAAGCATTTACCAGCAGTGTCTCCCAATTTGATCCTAAATGCAAAGTCCATATGCAGACAGCCTGGGGGGCTGAGGGTCACAGCTGATGCTCATGGACCTTTGTGCTGTATGTGGAGGCACGGCTGCCCTCTAACAGTGGCAGCTGAGGGAGCTCGGGCTTCCAGCCCAGATCCTGCTTGCCCATACTGCGACATAAATTAAAAATAAGCTCTTGCTTTGAGCTGATTTTCTCCTCATTCCTCTGGATGTCATTTGGATTCGAATCCAGCCGCGTTTGGGAAGCTGGAAGCTCGCAAATCTCAACTTTTGAATGTTTGCAGTTATGATGGTAATGGTAAAGCACATATGCTTCTGTATTCTCTATAAGCCGTTATGAGGCACAGTTGTTCTTTTACAGCCATTTTACAGCCAGAGCATCAAGCACAGGCAGGAGAATAAAACCCTTGTGCACATTGTGCTGGAAATAGGGTGGATGGTGGCTGCTCTGGGTTCAGCCACCTCATCTCTGTGCCTCCCCCAGTGCATTTAACTATTCCCCGCTTTAGTTTTCCAATTCCAGTAGCCCAAGATCTGATTTGGTTTCCCTAATCCATTGAGCCTATGATAATGTGTGGAGGGGAGTAGCATCTTATTGCACACTAGGCCAGCACTCGAGCCCAGGGATCCCTAATCACAGTCCAGGGGTCCCTTATCCCAGGCCTAGACAATGGGTCTGAGAAAACTCAGAACTTACGAACAGGCCAAAGAAATTTCCCTCACAGAGACAAAGGCAAGGGGAGACTTCCCTGGCTCTATCCCTGGCTGGAACAGAACCAGCTTCAGCAGCTAAAGTTTCAGAGAGAAGCACGTTTCTCTGATGTATCCTGGGGAATGGTGGGAGGTGTGGGGGGATGCACACACCCCGTGTACCCCCAGGGATAGTGGCAGGAGCTCTGCCTCTCCTCTGCCTCCAGGCAGGGGACGGTGTCGCAGCGCATGCTGGAAGCTCTTCCTGACAGCCTTCCTTCGCCTTCAGCCCTTCCTAGATGATGATGTCGGGTGTTAGCTACTGATTTGCAAGCAAAACCCACTCTGGCAGCACTCCTCAGCACACAAACATGAGGCGCTGGAGCCCTCCTATTGCAGCACAGCCCTTCAAGATGGGGCATCATCCCACAGCAGCACCCTTTCCCTCATTCACCCCTTAGCCCTGAGCCCAGCTCAGTCCTACATGGTTAAAATCACTTTTTTGGGAGAGGGAAGTGTCTCTGATTCTCTGGGTGGGAGGGAGGGGGAGCTGGCTGGGTAGCTTTGGGGCTCCAAACATCCACTGCCAGCTTTTCTCAGGAGCTGACTGCACCCCAAATCCTTCCCCATTCAGGGAGGCTCCCAGGGCTTTACTTCACACTGATGATGGTGATGGCTCCCTCCTCCTCCTCTCCTCGGGCAAGAGCCTGGCAGCTCTGCTAGTCTTGCACCCCCATGATGAGCATGGATCTGGGTCTGTCGGGCTCTCTGGCTGTGACAGAGAGGATCTTCTCCAGATCACCGTGCCCTGCCAGAAACAATCTGTTTACAGTGTCAGTGCTCGGCGCATCCCTCCCCGCTCGGTGTTGAACCGCCCGAATATCCTATTTCTGCAGGCACAGAGACACCCTTCTGTAGTCCGGGTGGCATTGTCACTACAGGGAACATTTCCATGACATCCTCCAAGGCCGGTGGTCAAAGTCTAACGGAGCTCTTCTCCCAAATCCCCGTCCCTAGAAGGGTCCATGGATGTTGCAAGCACGTTCTTTGATTTTTCTCCGGAGGTCCTGCTGACCTGTATTTTCCTGCGGGTCCTGCCGCTGCTTCCCGGTGATGTGAGAGTGTAGGTGCCGAGCTGCAGGATTTCCCTCTCACAACCCCCTCCCTTTGGGGATGCAGCTAGAGGCCGGGTCACTTATTTGACAAAGATGAGCTGACGGCTCAGCGGGGCTGCGGGCTGCAGCCCCCGGTGCCAGCACCGCACGGAGCCGGCCCCGGCTGGCCCTGCGCGCCGGGGACGTGCCGGGCGGATGCTCCTCCAAACCGTGCCCTTGGCTTTGCTTTCCTTCTGGGTTGATGCACGCAGCTAACGCCTGCGAGCGGCTCTTCCTCTCTCCTTCTCGCTCCCAGAGACCCTTTAATTCGGTTGCTTCACACTCAGTAAACACCCTCCCCCGCTCCTTAAAACCGTTCCCTTTCTCCCAGGTCATGCCAGGCAACCATTTTCCAGCAAACTCCCCGATTTTGGCCAGTTTTTCGCTCTGCATGTTAACAGTCTGTTAAACCCTGCGGGCCCCCGGGGCGGCTCTGCTCGCACACACGTCGGGAGCGATCAGCCGGTGCCTGGGAAACGACTGCTGGCGTTACCTGGGCAGCCGCAAACTTTGCTTGCGCAGCTTCTCTCAAGGCCGATACGGCTCTCCGCTATTAGAGGTAACGACCCCCATGTCTGCAACTTCCAGACGATGGGGCTTTTCATCAGAGAGTCCTCCGAGAGGCAGGGAAAGTGTGGCTTTTCCGCCTCACTACATTTTTATCTCTTTCAGGAAGCTCTGGAGGCTACAAGCTACCTTACCTAATGGATCTCTATTAGGCTGAGGCACTTGGGACCGATGGACACGTCCCGGGCTCCAGCTGCTCTCCTCATCCATGCTTTCAATGCCTTTGACTTTTGCCAGACTCCAGATGGGAAGTAACCGGGGGCCTGCAGGGCTCAGGCTTGGTGAATAAGGAAAGGATATTTTATCCTCTAAATCCATCCCCCAGAAAAACACACGAGTGTTTCACCCTCGATGGGGTGGGAAGCTTTTTGTGCAAAGCTCCAGCCTGAAATATCAGATTGCCATGATGCACAGGGAGGATGATGACAGAGTGCTTCATCCCATGTGAGACCCTCAGCCTGTCCCCTGTGGTGTGGCAGGTAAGGCATGGCTCCTGAGGACAGGCTGGTCCATGGGGCTTCAGTGTTGGCCTGAAGGAGGCATCTGCCAGAGGGAGGTGAGCCTCCCTGACCTGTTTAATCCCACCTCCATTATTATAATCTTTTTGGATCACCACTTGCCTGGGGGCTGGGGTCTCCTGCGCCAGCACTACGCACAGCCCAAGGGCAGCCACATCCCCCAGGTTAGAGTACAAACAGGGCAAGACAGAACAATGCATTATTCATCCTCTCAAAGAGCATGGAGGGAATGCATGTCCAAGAACACAGCGGTGATGTCAGATTTGCTGACCTTCCCTGCTACAGGATTTAGGTCTGTCTGGAGGTGATGAGGCTGCAGCCACAGCTCCCATATGTCACTGCCCCTCACCCCAGCCACCCTTGTTACAGGCTGTGCAATGTGTTAGTGCTGGGCAAGGGGCCCAACAGCCCCTCAGTTCGCCCCATCCTGCTGTTATCACAATGGCCCCAGAGCAGGAAAAGGAAATCATGCCCTTTTGGGAAGAGGAGCTGGCAGTGAGGATAAATACCACCTTTGTGGGTGCACCAGCCTGGGACCAGAGCAGTGGGTGCACATTCCCCAGAGAGTCTGAACTTCCAAGTCCAAACACACGGCCAGCCAGTGGCTAGTTGAAAATCATCCCGGCTCTGTGGAGGATGACTTTCTAGGGGTGCCCCAGTAGCCCCCCACTTTGCCTATCCTACAGCCCTCCCGTAGACAGCTCCCCTTGGGGGATGCTCTGATGTTCGCAAGGGACTGGGACTGCTGCTCTCCCTCCTTCTCTAAGTGTCCCCTTCGCTGAGGGGCTGCAGAAGGGCACCCCACCACTCCGGGGGCTCTGTTCCCTCAGCATACACCTCTCCATTACCGCCGAGTGCCCGCCTGCGGCCCCGCAGCTCCCGTCCGGGCGAGTGGGGGTGCCGCGGCGGGGCTTGGGGTGCTCGGGGGCGGGCGGGCAGCGCGGGACCGGTGCCACGCGTGTCCGGCCGCCCGCGGCGGCTGCCCGACGGGGAGGGCGGGTGTCCTGCCGCCCGGTGGCGGCGGGGAGCCTGGCATAGGACTCGGTGAAGGACCTTCTCCGGTTTCCTCGGGAGGCTGTCAGGCGGCGGGGGAGCCGAGCCCCCTGCGCCTCGCTGGACGCGCCGGTTCCCTCCCCCTCTTCCCCACACTCCTCCTCCTCCCGCTGCTGCTCCTCCTGCTCCTCCCGCCCTGGTGCGAAGGGCTTTTGCTGCTTTTCCATTCTCTCTCCTCCCTGTCGCCTCGGCGGAGCGCGGTGCCGGGAGGCGCGGGCAGAGCGCGGGGATGGGGCGGCCGCCGGCGCCCGACCCGCCCGCCCGCTCCCGCCGCCCGCCGCCGCGTCCCCTCCCCGGCCGGCGGGAGGCGGCGGCTCTCCCACGCCGCCCGCCTCGCCCCCTGCTCTGAATCTCTGCCTGTCGGCCGATCTGGAGAGAAACGGGAAAGGGGTACGTCCCCTCGCACTTTTATTTTTCACCCACTTCTTTTTATCTACCCTTTTTCGCCTTCCCTCCATTACGCCCCCCTTCTCCCCAGCCCGTTTCTCCTCCATCGGGGCTCTTCGGCGGCCATGCGGCCGGTCCCGGGCGAGCGGCTCTAACTCGTCTCCTCGCCCGGATGGCCCCCCGGAGCCGCGGGCGCATGGAGCCGAGCTACGTCGTGGGTATCTGCTGCCTGGTGCTGCTGGAGCCGGGCCGGGTGTGGAGCGGCGAGCCCAGCACCGGGGGGCCCGGGGACAGCGGGAACAGCAGCCAGGCTCCGCCGCCGGAGACCACGGTCCCTGCGCCCACCGGAGCGGCACCACCGGGGGGGGACCGCTGCCGCGGGTACTACGACGTGATGGGGCAGTGGGACCCGCCGTTCAACTGCAACGCCGGCATCTACCAGTACTGCTGCGGGACCTGCGGGTACCGCTTCTGCTGCCAGTTCAAGCCCGGGCGGCTGGACCAGAGTGGCTGCTCCAACTACGACACCCCCAACTGGGTCAACACGGGCCAGCCGCCTGCCCGGGTGGACGAGACCCCCGAGGACCCCACTCGTGACAAGACCAACATGATCGTCTACATCATCTGCGGTGTGGTGGCCATCATGGTGCTGGTGGGCATCTTCACCAAGCTGGGCCTGGAGAAGGCACAGGGGCCCCAGACAGAGATGACCGTCTCCAGGTAAAGGGGTCCAGTCCCCCCACCTTCCCTGCTTCATCTCCCCAAGGGTGGCAGCTCATGTTCCTAGCTGATTGCATAGACTCCTTGGGACTGCCAAGAGGGTGAGGTGATCCCTAAAATCCCTGTCCAGCATGCTGAAACACCAGGGGGTGGGTTGGCTGCAGCCCACTAACCTGGTGGGGAGGGCTAGCAGCCAGGACAGCCTCCAGGAGAAGGGGTGGTTGTACACCCATCTCCTCTCAAAATGACCTGCTCTGTCTCTTGAGGAGGCATGTCCCTGGCTCAGGAGTGCCAACCCACCCCGCAGTGGGGTGGGTGACATGTGAGCTATAGGATGTGGCTTCCCCCCGCCCCCAACAAATGTGTGGTTCCCAATGTCCCAGGAAGGTGAGACCAGGTCTGACTGTGTGTGGGGTGACTCTGGACTGCAGTCTCCTTGATCTCAGCCTTGCTTGCAGTCCTGGGGGAGACGAGGTGGCAATGACAGTTCCACCGTGGCTGCTGCGCCAGCTCTGTGTGCATGTGTGCACACACGTGTATGCGTGTGCCCGGGTGTGCCCTGGTCTCTGCTCTGTGCACCAGCGTGGGACACCGCCCTTGCAGGGGGTGTCCGCACTCTTATACCGCCTGGAGCACACCCTCCAGTGGAAAGTTGGGCAGCTTCTTCTTGAAGCCCATGCCCTGTGGCTCCAATCCCTGCTTTTCAGCCCACTCCTGCGGCTGAGCACGGGGCTGGCAGGGGGAAGGTCAAGGTGTCAGACACACCTGAGCACTGGAGACCCCCTGCGTCTCCTCCAACTCCTGTGCTGCTGCTGTGGCTGTCCTGCATCTTCCCCTCTCCCTCCTGATGCCAATGCATGCTTCTCTCCCCATCCTGGGGCTCTACTTTGCATTTTCCTGGTGAGGACATCAAGCCTGGAGAGAAACACATTTTCATGCCATTTTGTTAAGGGATTTTAGCTTTTAAAAAAAGGAAAAGCAGGGCTGGTGGAAATTATTTCATCAGGATGATCAGGCAACTGTCCTGATTGCAACCCCCAGCACCAGCACAGTCTCTCCTTCCCCTGGAGCACCCTTTTTTCCCCTGCCCATTTGGGACTTATGCAGCCACTGGGTGCTGCACCCAAAATCCAGACCCATCCTACTTCTTGCACCCACCCAAGGGAGCAGAGGCTGATCACCCCTGGTTGGAGGAGGGGTCATATACTGAGCCATGGAGGAGGGTCACAGGACCCTCCTGAGACACAGGAGGCAGTTTTGGGGGGATCCATGCTGTGCCTCCACCTTGGTAGGGAGCGTGGCTTGTGCTGCTCCGTGCCCACGCCTCCCCCCGTGTTGCCTGAGGAAGTGCTGGCACCTTGACAGGATCAATACGGCCTCCGCCAGCCTCCTGATCCCCTTCCACTCGCCTGCCGCCGTGTCTTTTTTTGGTCATCCCCCCCCACCTCCTGGGAAGGAGATACTGTGCTCGGGGAGGGGTCAGATCAGACCCTGGGACACCCAGACCCATGTCCTCATCCCCTGCCTTTGGGTACTGCCTTCTCCCACCACCAGACACTGGTGGGACTGCTGCCACTCGCCAGGGGCTGTTTTCTGTGGGTAGCCTCAATTCTGCGCTGCTGGAGCCGGGTGATTCCCCTGGTTCTCCCCTCCCTCTAAACTCATGCAAGCCTGAATTTTCCCACTGAGTTTGGAGAGATAGGTGCCTATTCTCCATAAAGCCACAGATCTTTTGGACACCAGCATACAAATTGGGAGAAGATGAGTTTTTCTCATCCACCTTTGAGGGACAAAATCAGAAGGGCACCTCCATCACTGCAGAAGTCAGGATAAGTCTTGCCCTCTTCTGTGCCCTGTGTCCTTCAGTGCAAGTTGTGAGCAGCTCTGGTTCCTCAGGGATGGTGACTGGAAAGCTGTGGCAGGGCAGGAGTGGTGCATCAAGTGCAGGCAGAGCCCCAGGAACCAGGCAAGACACCAGGCTGACATGACTTCGTAGGCGCTGGGCTGATGGAGACAGTGCCAAAGCCTGGGTACACAGCATCAGCATCCTGAAAGGGACACTGTCACCTCCATTCCACTGTGCCTGGGCAGCTGGGGGAATATGCTTCATCTTGGTGCCTCTGAGACAGCAGGGCTATTTCTACCTGCCTTGCCACTGTACCCACGCATGGTCCAAGGCATGGGCGGTGCCACCTTGCCACTCTCCTGGCGCCTCAGGTAGGAGCTTCTCATTTGCTCCTTGGGCACCGCATCATGGCCTTGGGCCAGCTCCCTGTTGCACGGTTGTCTTGATTTCCATTCCTGTCCCTCCCTCCTGCCGGGGTTTTTCCGTTCCTGGGGAGCACTTGGTGCTGCCCTGGACAGCTCCCATTGCTGCTGCTTGCAGGTTTCTCACTAGGGGGTTAAGGTCAACCACTTCTGCACCTCCAGATGTTGTTTGTCATGGTTCTGGTCCTGGTCCAAACCCAAGAAGAGTGACCAGGTGCAAAAAGTCCATTAGTTTCTCTCTGATGGAGACACCTGAGTCTGTGTCCAGCTTGTCCTGAGACCCCCGCACCTTGGCCATCTCCAACATGTCTTTATCTCCTCATGGGTTTGGCTGCTGGTCCACCAGGGAAGTGGGCGCTCAAGTGACTGCAGCTACCTGGTTTGTCTTCCCGTCCTCATCCGCCTTCCTCCTGCAGGACCTTATGGCAGCTCCTGCAATCCCCTCTCCTTCCTGCTCGGCTCATGCTTGGCATCTGTCCCCGGCACTTGCTTAGCCTGTCCAAACCCCGCGTTGAGTCAGGAACACCTGCCTGTGTTTTTCTTCAGTCCCCAGATCTCCGAGGACGTTGGGTCCTTGGGGGCCTCTGGGATCTGTCTGTGCCCATTACACTGAGAGCAAGCACGTGCCCCAGACCTCCCCCAGAAAACCTCCTGGGTGGGAATTGCAAATTTATAGCTGGTGTGAACAACCCTATGGGAAGAACTGGGCAAGGAGCAGCCTCCTAGGGAGTAGGGGGGATTCTGGAGAGGGGCAAAACAGCTGTTAGGAGCAGGTGCCCTGGCAGCTGCAGTAGGTGAGTGCTCAGCTCTGGCTTTTTACACCTTGGGTCTCCCTGTGCTATTTGGGGTCCCCAAATTTGGCCCCGCTGTTCCTTCAGCTGTGCTGGCTGTTTCTCTGGCAATGCTCAAGTCCAGGGCCATGCCTGCAGTTGATGTCCCTGGTAGCTGGTAGTGGTGAAGATGTAGAAAAAGTGTTTGCAGGCAGCATGGTGTGCTATCACATGCGACCCTGGCTCTCTGGGGGACGAAAGAGGATCCAGCTCCAGTAGGGAGGGACACCTGGAGGTCTGTCCCTAGACTGAATGTAATGTTTGGGGATGCTCATTTCCACTTTGCCCAAGCTCCAATACCCACCACCGCAATTTCCATTTTGCAAAGACACCTTGATAACCCCACACCTTCCTGAGCATCCCTGGGTGTACCAGCCCCACTGGGCAGGTGTCCCACAGTGCCGATGCCGCTCAGTGGCATGGATGGGCACCCCTGCCCTGGGCAGACACGCTATAAGCTGTGGGAAATGTCTCCCACAGGAGGTGAAGATGAGGCTCTCACTGGGCACAGAGGTGGTGTGAGCAGCCAGGATGCTCACCTGTGGCTGCAGCGTGCTCTGTGCCTCTTGCAATGCTGCACCTCTGCTCCAAACCTCCTCACCCCACTCATCCAGTGGCTGCCACCTTCTGTGTCCCCACCAAGGGTTCATTGCCACCAAGCTCATGGCAATGTCACTTCTCCCCATCAGTTCATTATCTCTCCTCTCTCCTAGAGACTGTGCTCCTGTCTCCCCACATTGCTCCCTGTCGCCTTGCCAGGACTTCCATACTCTTTCCTAGTGGGCTTGCCAGGTATGGGGCTTGGGCTTCCCAAAAAGTGGGTCAGGCCCTGGACTGGGCTGCTGTGCCAGGTCAGCATCCTGTTCCCACACACGCACCTTGGGGATGGATCAGGAGCACTGAGTGCTTCATGCATGGCTTCTGCTGCGAAGATCTCTTGGCCTCCATCACTATTGCTTCTGTATCTGCCTCTGTAGTTGGTATCAGGTCTTGTACTAAGCTAGTTTGCAGCATCTTTGTCGCACCCTTAAGCAGAGCTAGGCTCACCATGGTGGTGGCTGCATGCCTGTCCAGTTGATGCCCAAGCAAGCTGGGTGGCAAGCCACCTGCACACATGGCCTCATGTTCTCTGCGTCCATGACCAGTGTGGATGGAGGCCTCAGCAGTTCCATTCATCAGGACTTTTTGCAAATGAGCAGTGCAGAACTGAAGCTACATCTGCTCTTTGTTCCCTTCCTCCACCTGCACTCCCAATCCATCTTGGTGCTGCAGACCACCAGGTGACCTAGGGAGATGTGGCTTGACCTTCTTCCCACCCCCAAGCCACAAAACCAGACTGAGGCTCAAAACCCCCAAGGTGATGTTCAGTGAGACAACTCCTCCATAGTGTCACCTTCCACATCCACCTTTCCTGCACTGCATTACCTGGGGATAAGCCAGGGAAGGGGTGCAATCCCTGAGAGCCCTACTGGCAGCCCTGGCCAGTGGCGCTACTCGTGGTTCAAGGGCAGGGTGAATCCAAGTGTTGCTGGTGTTGGGGACTCGTGTACTTCTCACCTTAGCAAAAGAGCTCATTAATTGCTGCCCAAGCCATTGTTGTTAATTGTTACTGTCCACACGCCCCAAGCGGCCAGCACGGAGGGCACGTTTGTGAGAAAGAGCATTGATGGATTTATGTGGAGAGAAGTCATAGATAAAGGATTGCTCAAGCTTCATAAATAGACCCGAGGAAAAGAAAAAATAATGTTAAAAATAGGTCAAATTGCATTGGACTTTCTGTTGAAACAAGCCTGTTTGAGCGCTGGCCCCGAGGACAGGCAAGAGCAGGCAGCGTCCAGTGGGGAGGGACTGGTGAGCAGTGCACCCCAGGGAAGGTGGGAGTTGACAGGCCAGCAGCTCCCCGAGTTGACAGCCCACACCCATGGCCTCGGGGGACCTGCCTCCCCCTGCCCTGCCTAGGCACAGCCCCTGCCTGCCTAGGCTTGTGCCCAGAGATTCTCTGACTGCAGCATCCATGGCCTGAACCCTGGTTGGGTCAGTCTGTTGCAGGAAGGTTCCTGGGAAGGTGCAGGTTTTGAACAGCTGCAGGATGGAGATGCCACAGTCTCCCCAGGGAGTCTAGTCAAGCATTTAACTACTCCTGCAGGAAAAAAAAAAAGTTTCTTCTGTTTAAACAGTATTTCCCATTTCTGTTTGCACCTGTCACCTCTTGTCAGCTTGACACTGTCCTTGTTGCACCCTCCCTTCAGCTACTCATGTACATTGATAAGTTCCCCCAAAATCTTCTGTTCTCCAGGCTGAACAGTCTCCGCTTTCAAAGCCTCTCCTCCATACAACAGATGCTCCAGTCCCATCTTTGTGTCCCTTCCCTGGGCTCTCTCCTGTACATCCATGCTTCTCCTGTATTGAGCTGGAGCCAGCTCTCCAGAGATGTGGCCTTACCAGTGCCGAGCAGAGAGGAAGGATTGCCTTCCTAGACCTGCTGGCAACACTTTGCCTAACTCAGACCAGGAAACCATTCAGCGCCTTTGTCCCACGGGCACTCTGCTGGCTCATGGTCCACCAGGATCCCCAGGCCCTTTTCTGCCAAGCTGCCTTCGAGCTGGTCAGCTGCCAGGGTTTGTTCCTCACTCGTTTTCAATTTCTTCAACTCTATCAGGGTTCTCTTGGCCCATCTGGAGATTAAGTGATCCCAGAGGGATTGCTACACAAAGCTTCCCAAGAACGATGTGAAATTAACCCACAGAGCAAGTGACTCTTCCTTGTAGCTTTGCTCTTGCCCCTGCCCTGTGATGTTGACTGATTCCAAACTGGGAGGGAAAAGGCTTCCTCAGGTCCCCACAAGGATAAGCATCCTCCAGGTACAATTCATTTTTTTCTTCCTTGCTCTCACTGCTTTTCCCAGAAATTCTGAGCATCACGTTCACTAGGTTTTTGAGCACTCTGGTGCCATGAGCTGACACATCTACCAAGTCAGGATTATTCCCCCCTTCCTCTCCAATTTGCATTTATGCATGTTGAGTTTAATCTGCTGTTTTATCGTCCAACCACTCGCTAACCGTCAGCTCACGGTGTGCGTCTGTGAGCCAGCCAGAGTCTTCGAGGCGCAAGGCATGCTGACAGTGAGCTGGGGATTAGCGAGCCAAAAAAAGCCCTGAGTGGACACCCCTGCACTCTCGCAGTCATGCAAGCATGGTCTCTGCAGGGGGAATGGTGTGTCTTCTCATCACAAAGCCCTACGCCAGCAAGAGGATCCCATCCTGTTCTGGGACTTGCTGCCAAAGGCTGCAGTGGCACGTGGCTAGGTCCTGCTCCAGCACTGCCAATGTGCTCCCTCTGTCACTGCTGTTGTACCCTCCTCTGGCACCACCAGCACTGGTGTACCTTGCTCCAGCATTGCTGGTGTGCCCTGCTCTGGCACTGCCAGTGTGTCCTGCTCTGGCACCACCAGCATGCCTCGCTCTGGCATTGCCAGCATGCTGTGGTGGGACTGCAGAATCTCTGTCCATGAATGTTAAACGAAATAGGGCTCTATGTTATGTAATGGTGCTTAATGTTTAATGCTGTTACTTACAAGGAGGGTGTTATGCACAGACAGCGCCTGCGCCAGAGGCTGCCACTAGTTTATTTCCTTCCCCGAAGGGGCACAAGTGGCCTCTCTAATCCTTTCCTTGGGGTCTTCTCTGTTTCAAAGGGACCTGAGTGGAGGTGTTGCTTCCTCTCCCCTGTTCCACCAGGCTCTCGCTCCAGGGGAGGAGCCCAGAGGTGTTGCTCCATCTTCCATCAGATCAGTTTCCTCTGCCTCAGTTCATTGTTCCCTTGCAGCCTGCTCCAAGCCATGCATCTCCCTCACCACTCTTACCCACTGATGGTCCCGGCTCTGGGAGGGCTCAGCCCCAGGCAGATCCCAATTAGCTGTTAGACTCGTTAGCCCAGGCTGCAAAAGCCTGGAGGCACTCTGGGTGCATTGCTCCCAGTGGCTCTTTCCTAGCCCCAGGTTGCCTAGCTCTGCCTTCAGAGTGGAGTTCAGGGCTGGGATGAATTAGGGGTCCCAGGGGAGCAGGATACTGTTCTAACAGCCCTTCACCGCCTCTCCAGGACACTGACAGATCTGCTGAAGCAGCCAGGCCACAGCCCCTCTGAGAACATGGACAGCCTCATGGGGGGTGTGCAGGTCCCACTGAGTGAGGGGCTGGCTCGGGGTCCCCCCAGAAACAGCACAGGTAAGGCACTGGTGTGGTGGGGAAAAATAAGTTCCTTTGAGTGAATAAAGGTAGTGGGAGGGCACAGCCTACAGCTGAGCCCCCACCCGTCTCTGCCCCTCCAGACAAGCCACCCTTGAACAACGCAGTGGCCATTGCCCCCTCACTGGGGCGGCCCCACAGCCATGGCAAGCGCCTGCCGCTGGCCAGCAGCCTGGCCCTCTCAGCCCCGGACTACACTTCCTACACCACCCTCAAGGTTGGAGGTGAGTGCCGCTGCCGTGGGGGGTGGGATGGTGGCTGGGGGCATGCACCCTGTTGACCCCAGAAACCAAGTGAGGAGGGGCATGGGGCCCACAAAGGGGCACAGGCAGGACAAGCATCCCAGTTTCCCAACGCTCCTGGGGTCACTGCTCACAGCAGAAACCCTGCAGCTCCTCCACCACTCCACCAGCCAGCTGTGCCGCCCAGCCAGTCAGTGCCCAGGGTCCTCCACGGATCCACTGTGCTTCCCGGTCAACCAGCACCCAGGATCCCACAGAGCCCTGACGCACTGCCCACCCCATCAGGGTTCAGGATCCACACGGACACTCTGCACTGCCCAGCAGTCGGTGCCCTGGGATCTCCCAACAGCACTGCCCAGCCAGTATTGCCAGTATCCCTCCCTCAGCACCCGGAATCCCTCCTACAGCCCCATCCCAGCCTTCTCCACCACTGCCCCCTCCCTGCTCCCCCATGCCAGCAGAAAGGGGTGTCCCTGCCGGGGTGACACTGCACTGTCCCCACAGAGAGCGCCACCGAGGACTTCTACAGGCGGTTCGGGGGGCTGGAGCCACCCCCTGCCAGCACACTGACCTTCCCAGCCGAGGCCCCGGTGCTGGCCGAGGGCTGCCCCCTGCCCAAGGCCAAGGGCCCCAAGGTGCCAGGGGGTCTGGCCTTCCCGGGGGGCTGGGAGGGGGGCCCCCATCGCGGCCCCCGCCGGCCGGGCCTGGCCACCCTGCGCCCTGAGGGGCCACCCGAAGCCTTCGGCCCCTCCACCTCGCTGTACGGGCAGCACTCCCGGCACCTTGCCACCAACAGCAAGACTGAGGTCACCGTCTGACGGCCGGTGCCAGCGGGGACCGGGGCTGCCCCTCAAGAGGGAGCTGCGGCCATCGGGGGCAGCCCACCGGACGAGGAGAACACCACAGGACTTACACACACTGCGACGCTGGCCAGAGCGGGAGACGCGCCGTCCTTCCTGGCCCCAGGGATGGGCTCTGCCAGCTGCACTTCACCATCGAGGAGGCACTGGGGACTCATCCGGACAAGTTTCAGGCGTTCTCAGCCCACGTCCGGAAGAGGCTGAGCCGGGGACACACTGGCCGTACCCTGCTCAGGGGATGGGGGCCAATGCTGGACAGACCGGGAACAGATCCTGCTGGGGCCAGGCACCCCCACCTGGCTCCTCTGACGAGGTGGGGGAAGAGCAATTGTCTCAAAGCACCGCCTCCCTGCTGCCTGCACAGCCCCAGCAGCCCCCTGCCCTCCCCCGCCTCCTCCCTGCCCCACTGCCCCAACCTCCACCTTGTCAATAAATAACACATTAAACTGTATGGCCTTGGCATGAATTGGCTGGGGAACTTCACACTCCTTACAAAACCTTCCCCCGGGGCAGCAGGGCTCAAAGCCCACTCCCCCACAGGGCCTGGGGAACCCTCTGCAATGGGGGATGTGGTGGGAACACAGCTTAAAGGGCCAACTGCAAAACCCTTCAAGCAGCTGCACAAAAAACAGATCTCCTCTGTCTGAAGTTTAATGGTTCTGACAGAGTTTTACCAGGGGGAGCAGAGAAACAAAGAGATGGAGCGAAAGGACATTGTTCTAAAGCAAGGTCAGGTAACAGCCTTCCTCCCCTAGAGAAGCTCCTAAAATTGCAGGCTTCTGGCCCAGCTCCACCTTGCTTGGCTCTGCTCGAGCCATCATCCTCTTGAGCTGCTTCCAGAGGAGCATGGAGACACCACACTTGCTCCTCCAAGGGACTTTCACTGCAAACGGTGCCGTTCTGTTCTCTAGGTCATCCGGACAAAGGACTGACAGCTTCACGAGACGCCTCTGAGGTTTTATGTCTCTAAAGGACTTTTCAAGCTCACCTCTGCTTAAGAGCAGCTGCTGGGTGGGATGAATAGAGCTAAGAGAAAGAGGGCAGGTGGGAGGTGGTGATAACATTCATCTTTATTAGTTAACAGATGCTCAGAAGCCCTGGAACAGGGTTTTCAGACAGCAGGTATGTTCCCTGGGGAACTTCCCCACCACCAGTTGCATCTCATAGCACAAAGCATCCCTACTCTGAACTCCATGTGGATAAATAGACTTTCTTCACATAATCCATAAAACAATTTCCTCCCACCCACAAACCAAAAAGTTACAGTATATACACACACATATAAAAAAAGTTGTAGGGACAGATGGACAGCAAATTTTTGAATAGTGTAGAAAAAACAGGGCAAAGATCCCTCACTCTGGAGGGGGCAGAGACATACCAGCCATGCTAGGACCCTTGGTACTTCATGCTATTCGCTACCTGGGTTTCAGCCCAACAGCTTCTCCCAGCTCCTGGCCCAGCCAGTACTCCCTGCAGCCCAGCCCCCAGGGCTCAGACTACCATTAGTGACAAAGTGAAACCTCAGCATCGCTGCTTTCCCAAAGCCTCACCTCCCATTTTACTGAAGCACAGAACCGCCCATGTGCTGCACGCAGACCTGGAGAAATGCAAGGTAACTCAGAGGTTGCCACAGGCAAGGAGTTTCAGTATTTCAGGAAAAAAACTCCTTGACAAGGAAGACAGCATGAGAGCCACAGAAGAGGGGAAAAAAAATCAGGAGGAGGCAATCTACTCCCCCAAAACAGGATCACTGGTAAGCTCGTGAACTTGGCAATGGGCAATCAAAATGTGTCCAAATCAAGAGCTGTTCTGCACACTTAGGGCACCTGCTCAAAGCTGAAGTTGCTGCCGCCAGAGTGTCCCCTACACTGATCAGACACTCTTGAGAACAACCTCTTCCCCTCAAACAATGAGCTCCCCCTCCAACCACCGACTCCAGGAAGCAAGGGACACCCCAGCCAGTAGGACAGTACTGGCTATTGCAGCTGGGTGTCCACCATCTATTCCCCAAATAAAGTGGGGGAGGTAGGAAAACACCTTCTGGTCCCCATGCTTTTGTCCACAGCTACAGACCACAATTCCTACTGGGAACAAGCTTTGCTGGGAGACAGGTTTCTCCTGGCCCCAGTTTCCATCTCCTTGAAGCCAGGCAACTCCAGGACTAGCATTACCTGTGTTCAATTACTGCAGCACATGAAATGGCCCTCCCAAATGCCAAAAGACCCTGTGCAAAGGGAAACCACAAGCCCCTATCTTTCTCCTCTTATTTTGAAGAAGCTCATGCCTCTCTGCAAGAACTGGACACACGTAAAAGCTTCTTGCAAAACAGTCCAAGTTTGCAGGAGCTGGGCAGTAGAGGCTTGATTGGGACAGGAAGGGTTTGGATGGCTGCCTGTATCTAAATGCTTTGAGCTGCCAACATGGAGAACATGCCGGCCATACACATGGCGGAACAGCAATGCCCACTTGCCAAATGCTGGCTTCCACTTATGCACATGTGAGAGGGCAACCACTCTGCACTTCTTCTTTGGAGAGATGCAACAGGAAAGGCAGAGAGAAAGAGGGCGAACCGTTCTCTCCCTGTCCCAAATCCACCTCCCACTCCTGGAAAGTCACAGGCAATTCAACACCTGCAACTCAAACTGCTCGGAATAACAACAGTAACAAAGCTGGGAGACTTGCACCCTAAACCAGTGCCTCCCAAATCCTGCAGGAGCTGTGGAGGAGTTAGAGAAGGTAAGGAGAAACACCTGAAGACAAGTTCTGGGACTGGGAGTTGAGTAACATAAAAAAAACCTGTTTCTAAAAATTGTTTCTGCGTCAACAAAAAGGCACCAGAGAAGCATTCACCCTTCATGCCAAGTGCAGGGCACTGCATGTCCACCTCTGCTGCCACCCAGCACCAGATGACCAGGGATGCCAAGGTCTTCTATCAGGCTCTGCTTGTTGCAGTCTGCCACAAACCCACCCCGTGCTGAAAACTGGAGGCAGCTATCACAGGAAAAGACGTATGAAGCAGAAGGGAAGGGAAATCTGCTGCATTGTTCCCCATGTTTTTGTAAAGCCACAAACATTCCTATAAAAAAACCTGTATAAAAACTGTAGAGAAATTTTCCAGGCAGTACTGGCCCCAAGCGATACTCCCAGAGCACCTAGGGAAGTTGGGTCTAGGGGGCTTCAGTTTCCTGACACACAACTCAAGGAAAGCTGGTGCCTTCCCCTCTCTTTTGGGAACAGCCTTAGGCCCCAGCAGCCCCACGGGACAAGGCCTGAACAGATCCTCTGCCCTCCCCAGAGATTTCCTTTCTGCAGAGGTGTTTGGAAAGGGAACAAAATACCCCTGAGGACAGACACGGGATGTGCCACTTCTCTATGCCGTGGGCTTGTGGGCTTCTCTCCCAAGCAGGGACAGGTGATTTGTGTTGGGGCAGCGCTTCTCAACAGCCCCAGGCATAGTGACAAAAACCACAACTAGACAGATTCCTGCTGCAGTGCCTGAGAACAAGCAAGGAAGCTAGTAAAGCTAAACCTGGGGCAAGTTTAGAAAAAAATCAAACCCAAAACTCTCCCTCCCTCTCCCACCCCATCCTGATCCCACCAGCACAGCCCTAACCTAGCACTTTTTCTAAGGTCCAGAAGGGAAGTCCAGGCCGATGCTCAACCAGGCTGTCTTTGCACAAAGGGAACCCCTGCCGGCATTAGGAGGCAGCGATGGCCGTGCCCCCACTGAGCTTGACGATCATCTGCTGGCAGTCGTTGCAGGAGCGCTTGTCCCCCACCTTCTCCAGGGTGCGGGCAGCCTCGGCCAGCAGCACCGCGCGCTGGCCCGGCGACGACAGGAAGGACAGGGGGAGATGGCGGCAGGCCAGCAGGATGGCCGTGGCTCGCTCCCTTTGGCCCGGCAACGTGTCCAGTTCACCTAGGGGCAAACAGTGAAGAGAGAAAACTCATGACAGAGCAACCACCTGCATGAGAAAACCCACCACAGAGGCCCTCAACTGCTTCTCTGGCTGGCATCTCCTGGCTGAGCCAAGAGCAGGGGGCACCCTGAGGGCCTTTAGGCTAGCAAAGGAGAACACTGAGCTAGAGTCAGGTAGGAACTGTCAGTATGGTCTTCTACAGAGGCAGTTCCTTTCAGCTCACTTCCTAGGGCTCAACCCAACATTGGCATTCATGCTTCCCATTCCCTTATATCCTTCATCTTTTGGCTCTTCCGTTTAGAATTCCCAGCTTCTGCCTTTGCACTGACTGCTCCACACCCCAGACTGCCAAGTTCTGTGCACTTGTAGCTTCATGAAGGCAAATGTTTTCCAGTCTGTTCGCCAACACCTCCAGCCCAGGGCTCGCAGCTCATGTTAGCTGGCTTGTAGAGAACATGGCAGAAGCATTGCCTTGAGCCACAGGCTGATGGCAGCTCATCATCCTGACACAGCAGGAGACACTGCAGGTTGTATCTATGCCCCCACACCTTGCCCAAGCACTGCCCCCTCCCAGTCCCACATGCAGTGGGTCACTGCCCGGGCCTCAGGGCTGACCTTGTTTGCTGCTCTGGGGCGTGCGCCGCCTCAGGCTGTGCTCCAGCAGCTGGTGGGTGCGGGTTGGGCTGGCCCCTGCCATCAGGCGCACGGTGGCCTCGTGGAGGAAGACCTGGAAGGGAAGGCAGGATGGAAGATGAGAGGTGGGCTGGCACAGGGACGATGCTGTGGCTGAACTGTCATCCCTCAGCCACGACATTTCAAGAGCAGAGCACTGACACCTTGACAAAAACAGAGACCCGTTTCCACGCTCCTCCCTCATCCTTCCACCTGTCTCTGGGGAATTTGCAGGTCAGGGCAACCAGGAGGAAGGGGAAAAAAAATTGACACCTAACTGTGAGTGGCCTGGAAAGGGGAAGGATTGAGAGCAGGGAACAGGGTAGAAAAATCTGAGAGCAAAACTTGGCACTGCGGTCCAGGCAGGATTCTCAACCTATGCTGCTAGTGCAGCGCTTCGGTAACAGCATCAAACTTTGAAATAGTTTGGACAACACCAGGACAACTCTCACGTCCAAGTATTAGACTCTACTTCCTCTACTTCCTCTATAGAGGCTTAAAACTAGATGAGCTGAAGAGAAGCTGGCAAATGCCAAGAAAAGCACCTGGGGCTCTACAGATGCAGAAGGCATTTGACCCTCCAGCCACTCAGCAGAGCCAACACGGCTTAGGAAGCTTCCTTCCACACTCCCCAGAGGGACAGACCCAGTCTGAAGCCACCTTAATAGACAGGATGCCATCGTTTTGGCAATACACATGTGCTGATGGTTTCCCATGCAGAAACTAAAGTGGATACTTCCCCACATGCACTGAACTCCCACAGGAGCCTCCCTCATCCCCCACCAACAGGAAGTACAGAGGCTGGTAGAAGAAGAGCATCCCAACCCAAGTATCCAAACCATACAAGCTCAGATACACCCTGTGTTTCCAAGGGCACCAGCTTCCCATCACCCCAGGAAGGGCTACAGACAAGCTGGAGGTGGAGCAGGCAGGGAGGCGAGCCATCACCTTGCGGTAGGCGGGTCTGAAGCTGTGGGCCAGCTTGCGCAGGCTGCCCAGGTCGCGCTGGAAGCCCGTCAGCTCGGGGGCCGAGGCGTGGTAGGTTTCCCCCAGCGCCTGGCTGGCGTTGGCCTGCTTCTGCCACAGGCTGGTGCGGAGCGAGAGCAGCAAGTCACAGGCCAGCAGCTGGATCATCTGCAAGAGCCAACATGTCCGGGCACAGGCTTTTAGTAACACATAGCACTGGGTGAGTAACAAACTACATGGCTGCTGACACAGCCCATGGGAAGGAACCATAGCACCTCCTGTGGGGCTCCTCTGCCCTCCCCGCTGTGTCACCCTACCACAAGGCACCAAAGGGAGCAGGCCTTTGCATTTTGCCCAAGTGGCATCTCCCGACCAAGACAAAGAAACGTGCCAAGGGCGCACTGTATCAACGTTACATGCCCTTGCCTGCACCTTTCACTGAGATCGATGCTAACAAACACAAACTGATCCCATGGAAACACAGCCTCCTGCAGAGGTTTTCCTGCCCAAAAAGTGACACTAACTAGTGGAAAAACAGCAAAGACAGCCGTGCCACCTGCAGAGAAAAAAGAGGCAGTCACAGCACAGCCAACAGCGGCACAGCCAACAGCGGCTGCTAAACCCCCTTTTCCCCATCTGCTGCTGCCCCCTAGCACCACTCCCGGCTCTGGGAGGGCTCTCTGCCTGTGCTGCTGAACAGAGAGTGCCTCTGTACTGCACTGCAGAAACATTGCACAGTCACTGCCACAACATGCAATGCAACTACAATGCACTACAGCTGCCACCCAGCAACGACGAAAGGGACCAGAACCACGTCCCATATGCCATGGAGGGAAGCTCCAGTTTTATGTAATCCTGGAAAGAGAAACAAGCCCCACACAAACTCAGGAGTAGCACAGCAGTCACAATTCTGTGTCAGAGGATTCAAATATTCATGAGTGTGGCCTGAAACCAGCAGACTTGACTTAGTGATGTCCTGTTTTACAGGTATCACCAACTTGACCAGGAGGAGAGAGATGGATACTTTCCATCTATGCAGGACCAAATTCAAACTGGTCAAAGCACCAGAAAGGGGTGACAGCTATTGGCACAGGAGGAGCGAGAGCTGACACCGTGCCCAGGGAGGTGACACTGTACTTGTGGCTCTGTTCCCCCATACAGCAGAAACAGAACAATGGCAATGCCCTTTTCAAGGACAGGGAAGAAGCCTCCCCTGTAATCCCATGATCCACAGAGTGAATGGAGAATGTAGCTACAACACCTGCAGCAAGACCAACCTTACAACCAAGACAGACCATGTGTTATCTCAGGGCTTACAATGCTTACATTGTTGAGGACAGTGCTGGACGTGCCACTGCTCATGTTGAGGCTGTTCCACAAGTGACTGCTGGCCCTCTCACAGTGACCCAGGGAGCTCTGCTGTCCATCTGCCTTTCCAGACAGAGAGGCCTGCATTGCTTTACACATGTAGAAGGTAGCTTTCACCAGGGCATTCCTGAAAGAGAAAGCAGGTTGCTTTCAAGCAATATCATGTCATGCTGCTACAGCATCAGCTTTCACTCTCCCACCTTCAAGAGATATCATCACTCCTTAGACAGAAAAAAGACGGCAATTGTTCCTCACCTACACAGACAGAACAGAGAAATAAGAGAAAGCTGGCAAAGATTCTTTAGTGCAAAAGAACAGAGATGGTGACACCATCCTTTCCATCATCACGTGAGTTTTGGTTGATTTTAGAAGGTGGGAGACTGTGCTATTAGAACAAAGCCAAAAGACATCCCTAAAGAGGCAGTTATGACTGTGACTTCTAGTCCACAGCTTTCCTATCAGTATGCAAGCCTTGACCTACACGTGAACTACTGAGCACACTGGTACTTGCAAAGCGCAAGAGACATGCAGCTCCAGAGCACAGGTAGGTGTGACTCCACAGAACAGCATTAGGGGAAGGAGTCACCCCTGTTTACAAGGAGCAGCAGTTTGAAAAGTGTATGAGGCCTACGCACTCTGACATCTCCAGGGACTTTGGCATGCGCTCCACTTCTGCAAAATGTGATCTCACAGCTGCATCGTCCCCTCTGAGCCAAGCGATGGCCATGGCCACGGCTGCCGACCACCACCGGCACACCACGTCGGGACCTGCAAAACAGAACCAGCGCCTGCAGCCCGGGAGAGCACCTGGCTCCCTCACACCTGGGGAAGTGGACAGGTATCACAGGCCCTTGGCAGTGCCTTCCTCTGGGATTGATGCTAATGAGCCCAAACTGATCCCATGGGAACTCAGCCACTCATGGGAATGCTGAAATGTGCTGCAAGAACACAAAAGAACTTGGCAGCATGCAAACACCCTACATCTGACTGCAAGCAGAGTTTTGGATGGCACGTTTGTACCTTGTCAACAAGAAAGTATCGCATCGCACCATCTTGTCTAGAAATTTGTTGACTTCCTTCCTGACAATGATCTCCACTCACCACCCCAAAATAATAACTCCACTCATATATACACTCATGATTGGCACTGATGACCATTAAGACAGTACATTGGGCTCCCTACAGAATTGCCCTCGTTATTTAACATCCCCTCAAAAACTTCCCAAAGCCTGCTTAGGGCAAAAGGATGTTCTGCAACTCTAACCTGCTTTTCAATTCTACGGCAATACTGACCCAAGCACAGACTTCCCTTTTAAAAAATAATTATTTGGTTTTCCTACTATGTTTGCTCTATATATTTTAGGTACAGCAGTTAATCTGTGTCTAAAGCTGCACCAGCATCCCATTGAGCTGCCAGGTGCTGTCTGTACCAACACCAAGCTAAACAAATACTGCAGCAGCCTGTTACCAACCCAGCCCAGATGAACACATAGCTCAGAGGGATTCTGCAGCCCTTGCTGTCCTCTAAATATACACCAAGGGACCAAAACAAGCCTTCCCAATATATGCTCGGAGCTTGCTTACAGCAGAGGCTGCAGGTCTCTGGAGACTGAGAAATATATCTTGACAGCCACTGTGAAAGTGGGGGCAACCCAGTTCAATAGGTAATAAAATGGAAAAAAACCCTTCCTGTACTTCAGCTGCAATGCTGCTGTGTTTGTTTACATACTCCACCCTTCCTCTCGCTTTGCATTGCTAGGAGGAAGCTCTCAGGCGAGGGCACAGGGTTCAGATTGGAAATAAAATATTGCCCAACAATACAAATAGCAGCAGTCCCTGGCTGGGCACTCAGCATTATAACACAGAGCCAAAATTATAAGCCTTCTTAATCACTTTCTTCCACTCTGAGCTGTGGTACCACACTGGCGTGCAATCAGGACTCACTCCAAGGATTGCACTTCTCCTTGACTAGAGTTTGAGAGGTGGTAGGGAGAGGAAATTTGTATTGGCAGTAAATCCTGCATCTGAAAGAGCTTCAGCTCTGCCAGACTTACCCAGGGCAGACTTGAGTACAGAATTGCTGGCAAAGGGTGGGGCTCCACTTCCCATTGAGTCCAAGAAGGAGTTGAGCAGCTTCAGGTACTCCATGGCACCCGAGAATTCACTGAAACAAAGAACAAGGCAGATCTTTGCTATGCTGTCAAACAGAAAATACCAAGGCACTTCTCATTCACAAGTCAAGTTTAAACAGTGCTGAACCTTTAAGCCCACAGAAAGTTCAAGGTCTGCAAGTAAAACAACACTGGTGGACTGAAGAGACCACCCCACGATTAGAAGTGCAGAGCAATGTGCTGAGAGGAACAGCTTCACATCTCCCCTTTCATGACCACCAGCGCAGAACTAGATTTAACCTCAAGGCTCACCTCAAACACAGACATACATTACAAGCTGATTAGAGACTCCTTTTCAGTGACTGCCTCCAAAAGAAGCTGAATACGCTTTTTTTGATTATTTACATATATGCAAATATGCAAGAATGGAAGTGACAGCATGTTCTCAGCACTGGTCAGAGAAAATAGCATAGGCAGCAATGACCTAATTTAACTGGGACATGCTACAGATGAAGATCTTGAGCTCTCACCCCTAGAGTGGGACAAAAAAGCTTGCTGTTGTACTAGATCTAGTCCTTCCCAGGAGGAGACAGGACTCCCAAAGTATAGTGACAATCCACCTCCCTTACACAAATCCTTTTACCTTCTCTCAACAGCAGCATCTGATCACAAGCCATTTAACCAAACTGTTGCTTGTTCTCTGCCAGGAAACAGATTGGGAAAAAACCCAAAGCTACAGAGTATTTTTCCTACACAGGTAGGGAAACTGGATTATCTTCCCATCTGAGGCTTTAGCCCACACTTTCTGGGGACAGGATCCTTACAGAGCTTCCCATATATGTATGTAACATTTGCCTGGCACCAGCATATCTGGAGATCAGCAAGAAACAGTGCTGAATTACTAGCAAAGGCTGGGTTCCGGCTTCCTGCAGAGTCCAAGAGAAAGTTGGACATGGTTCTATACAAAAAGCTGCTGTTTCCCACCTATTTTCTCCTTTCATTTGGTCAAAGAGCTTAGAGACAATGACAATTATGTTCAAAATCATCTTTCCTCCTCTTGCCACACGTCTGTTTGGTTCTTTACTGCAGGTAGATATCACACTCAGTCAGAAGAACACTCATGCACAAAGTAGCAAGCTGGTGGGTGCACTCTCTGACCTGCCAGACCTTCATGCTCTAAAAGCCCTGGACATAGGTCCTGGGTCTAAAGAAGAGGTAGGTGCACACTCATTTTTGTCCTCCTGAACATTAAACTTTTTCTCAGCAGAGAAAGTGCCATCTATTTAGTTGTGCAATCAACCAGTATTACCCCAGCTAACACCAGAAATCCCCACCACTCCCAGGTTCACCTTTGACTTGAGAGGTTTTAATACCAAGAGGCACAGCTTGCTCTGCTAATAAACAGCGGTGGTCAGACTAGCATTGTCATTCCAAGCCTTTAGCAAGGACTAACCAAGCATTTTGCCCCACAGCACTGGGTCAGTGGTTATGAGCTCTGCCTCAGAGCCTGCTGCTGCAGCCAGCAGTGCCCAGTGGGCCACACATACTCACCATGACTCCTCCTCCTCTTGTCCTGCTACCTCTTTCCTACTCTGAGGCTTCACAAGTGAATCCACTGCTCGCTCCAGTAGGTTCTCACAGAATGCCTGATGGACCTGTGCAATGGGATCCGCTAGAGAAGAAGGATAAACCAAATCATTTAACTTGCATATTGCCCCAGACACCTCCCAATACACTCAGAAAGAAGAATCAAAATGTAGGAAAGAGTATGATGAAGAATAGTAGAAAGAAATTCTCAAGAAACTAATTGAATTATTCAGAGACTAAGTTTTAGGGCTTTTTTATCCTTTCAATCCCCTTGTAAAGCTGCAGCCTTTGACCAAAGATCCCTCTTGCACTTCAGCCTCTCAGCAGAACAGTGAAAACACTGCTCTGCAGACGATAAACCTTGGCCACCCCAAAGTCACTCCCCAGACATTCAGGGCCACCTTTGGATTGTGTTCCAGCAGGTAAAGACACAAGCAGTATGACACAGCATAGGATACAAAGGGTGGCAAGCCAGACCCTGCAGGCTGAGGAGATAGCTTCTCATGCCCTCTCACCCATCAGAACCACAAGCAGGATGGGCATAAAAGAACACACTCTCAAACATGACACCTGCTTTTGTCCCAGACAAGAGTGGAGAGACTGCCTCAAAGCACTGGGATGCCCCACACTTGGGAAATGAGTGTCTCTCACCAGGATTCCTTTGCGTGCAGTACAGGCTCTCCTTTGCAGCAGACTTCACCATCCAGCTGCGCTCCACAAAAAACTTCTGTCCCAGGGGGTGGCACAGCCAACGTAACGAGTCAGGAATGGCACTGCGCTCTGAGCTGCACAGGCTCTGAGCCTGGCTGAGAAAGTAGCTCTGGTGAAAGGAGGGGACAAGAGTGAGAACAGTGAGGAAAGAGCAGCACCACCGAGGACAAAGATCGTATCATAATTGCAGGTCATATTGTAATTGTAGTGCTAGTAGATGCCCTCCCCAAGATACAGCAATGCCAGCTTCCAGGCTTTCCTAGATCTCTGCTTGAGGGTGTGATCAGGGAAGATAACACAACTCACCGCCAGGAAACCAAGCTTGCCTCCACAGCGGGTTTTCAAGCCAACTGCTGCCGTCAGGTGGATTTCTGCCATTGTGCTGGGTGGGATCTTTTCTTCTGCACACTCAGCCAGATTCACAGCACACAATGCCATGTGCAAGCCCGAGTAAGCTGAGCTGGAGGGAAGTTTACCTGTACCAGAAGGAGAAGGAAAAGTGTTAATTTTTAATCAGTAGTACCAGCTACTAAATACTACCACAATTTGCAAGGCTACTATCCTAAAGAAACAACAAGAACCTGCTGATGTGAGAAGCTTACACTGCTGCTGCTTCAGCTGTTCTTACAGAGTTCTTTTATTGCATGAACCAACAACTAAACCAAACAATAAGCCTCAACCAACAGCTGTTGCTACCAGCACTAGAAGTAAAAAGTGCACAAACAAGACAATCAACCAGTAAATGATGATGATGATGCAAAAAAAAGACCATCAACGCTTCCTGACATAAAATCAAAAGTCAAAGCAACAAGCATAAGATCAGAAACCAGTATTGAGTCCTTTTCCCTAAAAGACCTTCATGGCCTACAAAAAAATTACACTCAACAATCTAAGAAATCCATAATTAATTAGTTAATCCAATTTTGAGATGCTCCAGGAGAAACTACAATTCTAAACAACACTGAAATGAAACATTTGAAATCCGTGTCATATAATCCTGTCATCGACCAATGAACCTGTTGTGTTTTATTAAGTGGCTCCTAAAATTTGTCAGGCTAATTTCTAACAGCAGCCCTCCTGGAGGAGAGAGGCTGTAGTGCTCTCCATGAATGCTCCAGGATCAGCTGAGTCTCCTCATTCAGTAACACCAGACAGCAGATCTGCCACCTCTGCTCCCACCTGTTATGTGGAGCTGATGGAGCTTGTGATATGCTAGGGCAGCATCCCGAGCGCTGGTCTTGGCCTCATCCTCGAACCCAGCGGTGGCCTCCCTCGCCCGCCACTGATGAGAAGTCCTCTTCAGCAGCCACCGCACCAGGGCCAGCTTCTGCAGGCTGTAGCGGATCACGTTCCAGGACAGGCTGCAGGCCAAGTCCAGGCGGGAAGCTGGCAGCGCTCGCCCGAGTACTGACAGGCAAGTCTGCAGGTTTGACGCAGCTGCAGCAAAATCACCCTGCCAATGACACAACGAAAGGTTTAGCAACAAAAATCACTACCAGAGACACTTTGGGACCTCCTTGGCACTGGGAGCAAGGCAAACTCATCTGCAAGTCCCTCTTTAGCAGAGGGACATCAACACAGAAACTGAAAACATAACAGCAGTTTACACCAGCTTGAAATCTGGCCCTAAATATACTTTCTACATATGGTTCTGATCCTGTACTCTCTGAGAGACACATCAGCACTAGATGAAAAGAGCATCCTGCTTTGTCAAACGCCATGGAAATTTCAGGGTCCCTTAACAATATGTTGTATATAATGTTATAATGTTGGAATGTTGGAGGACACAAGACAGATGATGGACTTTGGACCTGGTTAACATAAGAGATTTGATAACAGGATGCCTTGGCAAAAGCAAACGGAACTTTGAAAATTAGACTTAAATTGCAAGAAGATTAAATCAAACGGGTTTACCAGAAAAAGAAAAACCCATTAAACTCTGCAAGCAAGAGATGTTGTTATATGCATAAGTTTGTGTATGTGATTTTAACCTAATCACTGTAGTACACATTACTAGTCTCCCTGAAATAGTATATAAATGTTTGTATCCCACAATAAAATCAGATTCTGATCACCAAGTCAGTCTACCCGTCTCTCTCCATTGCCAATATTATAATATAATGTTTCCTCAACCATAAAGAGGACTTCCAAGACACTAGAAGATAGCAGGCAGACATAGCAGAGGCCAGACTCTGGATAAAACCCAAGATGTTGCAGCCAAAAACTAATACAAGATGCAGCAGCTAGCAACAAGGACAGAAATTAGGAGCCTCTTCCTCCGCTTCCATGCCTCACTAACTTAGGCTGAGTAGGACAGTAATCTGCTCAGAACAACCTGGCAACAGCTTCTCTGAAATCACACAGGATGATCCACTCAAGGAATACAGTATCTAGCAAGTGCCAAGCCACTGCCTCATTGGGAAACATTTACCCACAATCCCATCTAAAAGATGCATTTGATGCAAAACAACGAGTCAGCTTTACCCGTGCCAAATCCAGGTCCGCTTGCTTGCGGTGCCTCCAGAAGGTGACCGAGGACCTTGAGTGCAGCCGGGTCACCGGCTCTCCGTGCACGAGGAGCTTTATGAACACACTCAGTACAATCACTCCATTCACGAGCCACAGGATTAGGGTGGGCATCACCCAACCGAACCAACCAGCTGCATCTACAAAGGATGTCCCAAAAAGGAAAGTTAAAATCTAACCTGGACACCAAAAGCCTGGCAATACAACGAGGGCAGACTCCAAAGGGTGTCTTGCTATGCTTGCCATGTGTTTAATCAGCTTTTGCAAAGAGTGCAGTTCAATCAGGAAACACCTATACCCACACCTCTTAACCCAAACTCCAACCCTCAACATTCCCAACTAAATGATTATTTTTACAATATTGTTGTATTAAAAAAAAGATCAGCACTTAGTTTTCCAAGAGCTGTCTTCTGATTTTTCTGTAAGACACACCCACAGGTACTCAATACTCCAGTATCATTTTCCAATCTTTTTAAATTTGCAAAGCAACACTGAGGAACCATATTTACCAGTCAGGAAAACAATTGAATGCCTACAGCATCCCCCCACCCTCTCCTAAGCTGAACTTTTAACTATGAATTTCAGGGAATGAGTGTATCAACAAGCCCAGTTGCAAGACTCCATAGCAACAGTGTAGTAATACTCAATCATGAAGTGACAAAAATCAGTCAGTTACTTTAAAACCAAATACAAAGTGAACATGCCTCAAAGACTGGTGAAGACAGGAAGACGCCCTTACCCTGAACTAATTTTCAAGGATCTATGCCAAAAACCCAAGCTGCTGGGCTACAAATAGGTGCCACCTCAACCTCACCACGCTGCGCCATGGCTGGTTTATGCAAGAAGAACACTGGATGTGAATTGGAGCCACATCCAAGCTGGCTCTCCTTCCATGCCCTGCACTGCAGTTACTGCCCTTCCCCACCCACTAAACAAAGGTCATACAACTCCCTGAGCACACAAAGCCATCCTGCTGAACCACAGCCACCCTTCACTTTGTGACCAGGTGGCTTTTAGGGGGACTGTAAGGCTGGACATCCCTGTGGCCCAAAGCACACCAGCCCTTTACCTGACTCGATGGTCAGCACGCTCCTGCCGGAGCCATGGCGCACCAGGCTGTCGGACTCGGGGCTCCCGCGCACGTCCAGGAGGGACGTCAGCGGATTGAAGGAAAGGCAAAGGAATGTGAGAGCACACAGGAGGATTCGAGAGCGATCCACCATACCAAGCGCCACAGGAGGAGAGTCAGGGTCATCTTTAACCTTCAAGGGAATAGGAATGGAGAGAAAAAGGGGAGCAAACACAATGTTTACCATTCTGGAGCACAAAAAATGTTTATGCCAAGGAAGGGGTAGGGAAGAAGGAGAAACAGAACATGGATAAATTTGGTTTTGAGCTCCAGATAAGCAAGAACTCCAGTAAAGCTTTTCTTAGCTTAGTAAGATAAGGCTGAAATATTTGACTGCCTTCAACTTCCTTCTGTGTTCAGTCATGTCAAGTATTAACTGTAACTGTATCCCTGGGTTAGGCTAGGATTAACCTTTGCTGCCCTTACTCTTTCGAGGATCTCCCAGAAAACCCACTTCTGTGATATCCATAAAACAAACCCATAAGCCCAAGACAGCTAACAGCTTTTTGTTACTCTGATTACTTATGGTCTCATTAACCACAACTGATGTCATCATCCATTTCCAAGTTCTCCTGCTTTACTCACTGGACATACATATCCTGGAAAGCCATGGGCTCCTTGGGTAATGAACACGCACTTTAAATCCACAGAGACTGTACAGGGGCTGAAGGAGAAGTACAGTTCTTCCAGCAACTAAAGGTACAGCTCAGGTAATACAGCTCAGGAAATAGTCTCAGTAATTTAAAGAAAGACAGAACACAAAGATGCACCCTCCTCACCCTTACAAAGGATCTCTAGGCCCTGCAAATCTGCTTGCCAGATGTCTGCTGGTTCCACCCTTGAGAATAAGAACTCAAATTCTGGCTCTTCAACATCCTGAAGAAGATAGCTTGTATTTGACAGTTAAAGTCACAACTACCTTTGCATCATCAAGAAGAGGGCTTCCTGGCTCTGAATCAATGGAATAGGGAGAGAAGCCAGCCGGAGATCCTGAATCAGACGCTGGAGGAGACATCAGCAGCACGTTCTGGTTGAAGTCATCAATCTTCAGGTCTACATCGTTGTCAACCAGACTGCTCAGGTCAATGCCCTTCAACAGCTCTGAAAAAAATCAGAGTGCATTATGGACATGTTACTCCATCCTGACTCCTGTCAGTAGCTCTCAGATTGGCTCAGTCATCTGGAGTAACACTGGCCACTATCAATACAACCTCTGTGAAGGATAAGGAACTGCAAGATAACATCCTACATTCATGCTGACTGCCTCCCATCTGCTACAGAGCCTCCACAACTTACTGTTTTTTTGGTTAGCCAGCTTCAGAACCATGTTCTCCTGCCTCAGCTTATGGTTAGCTTGCTGCAGGTATTTTATGTAGTCAATGGCTTTTCTCAGGACTCCAGACTTGTGCATCTGTAAGGAATTAAATGTACAAAAAGCAGTTTATATTAAGAGCATCAAAGGATCACTGCTGCCTGTAGGAATACCACAACCCTTTGTATTATGTGATGAAAAAATGGTATAAAGGACTCTCAGCAGCTGCAAAGCAGCCATTAGCAGAACATGCTCTGTGGGCAGGGTATCAAAGATGGACAAGGATGAGGTCTCTCTAAGATCTTTTAAAAACAGTACAAGAGAAACTGATTAACATCCAAATAACAATGGAGTTCACACTTAGGTTTCAGCCAGAAACAGTCCCTTGAAAGTACCACAGTTTGTAAATGAAGTGGATCAGTTCTGGGACAGAACAAGCTGCCTAATCACCGATAAATTCTGAGATAAGTAGTTCCCTCCTTGCCTTACTCACTTGGCCATCTCCATGCAAATCTCTGCTTCCAGCAGCAGTGGGCAAGTTTATCTTCTAAACATAAGCCACAAGTACTATGAAGCCACTGCACAACATACATGTTTTCAAAAGCTTCCACTTCCAGCAATAGGAGGTGACTTCACTAGTGCACTTATTTGTGCAGTAGTCACAGGAGGCATCAAGAATACTACTGCCTGCCTCACCAGCATGAGGTAAAGCAAGTGGGAACAAACCCTGAATATGTGGTGCAAGAAAGCTTCCAATATTTGAGCAAGCAGGAGTTTTTACAGCTCGGTGTCTAAAGGAAATAAACTGGAAAGCTCTGTAAACCCTCATCCTTACTGCAGTCACATGGAAAAGGAAACAACTGAAGCAAGATCTTGTTTAGCTGAGTTATCAAAACGTCCACTTGGATATTCTACCTAGAGGGCCTATTTTAAGTTAGATCTAATTAATATAATAACAAATGCATAAGGTATAGCTTATTTTCAAGAAACAGTACCACTAGCATAGTAAAATTAACATTTTACAGATGACCCTTCCTGAATACAACATGGAACACAAGTGATTCTCACCAGCCTTACCCCAATACACGTGTGCATGCTACTAACAGCTGCATGTACCCAAATGCTTCATTTGGTAGAGCAAATGAGCACCTGCAGACAAGTATTTGTGATGCCACATTTGCACTTATCTCCCATCTTTACCTTGGCATCTGTCCCCATGACCAGGTCCTTCAGCTCAATTATTTTGTCATTTATGGACGACCGGTAGCGCTTCTCAATGATGTTGTGAGTTGTTCTCCTCTCTCCTTCTTTGGGTGGTTCAGGTTGCTTGACACCCCCAGGAACTTGTTTAATAGGCACCTTTTCTTGTCCCACCATCACTGGCATTGTGGTCAAAATGGTCCCATTGCTCCCAACAAGGGTCTACAAAGACAAAGACCACACATACCAAGTGTCAAAAGCAATCACCCAATTTAGATAAGGTTTATGATGGCAAAAGAAGGAGTAAACAGGAATCAGGAAAAGTTGGTACAGCTCATAAAATGTGTGAGATGCCAAAATCCCTCAATCTTTCTTGGCTGGCACAAGCACTGGCACAGCAACACAGGAAAAATCTGTCACTCTGGCTCCCACACTGGTCACTGTGGAATAGGAACATCTCTTGTTCTCCAAGCACATCAACATTTCTGCCAGTACTACGTTCTGTTCATCCATTTAAATAGAGAAAGGGACTAAAGCTCCCCCTTGTTCCTACAATCTTTACACTCCAAGTGTCAAAATCCACCTTTTCTCTGGACAAATAATCATGAAAACAGCAACAGCCTACACTGCTTCCACTGATACAACAATAATGCTGGAAAGGATCCAACTATGAAAAAACAACCTTTGGCTTAAGGAACACAGTTCAAATTGATTTGAATTTCATTAGATGAAAAAAAAACAAAACAACCCATAAGCTATAAAAAAAAATAAATGCCTTAATATGAGGAACTAAGACTAATGAGGGATCTACAGCAGAATGGAAAGCTCAAATTTGGGCATCTAGACGTTGGACAGACCATCGAAGCAAACCAAAGCAGTATGTACTCAGAAATAAAAAATTATGAATCCCACCAGAACAGCTGCACAGAGGGCTCGTAGGACAGCTGTAATGAAAGAAAGTTTAGACTGCTTAATCCAGCAAAGCAAGATTTAGAAAGGCACACGTGCTCTCTGAAGTACACCAAGGATCAGAGAAGCAAGTAGCTATGGAGAGTAACAGTTATTTCTGTCAAGAAAACAAACATAGTAACTAGCCTAGAGCAACTAGCCATGAGAATAAACTAGTAATGAGCAATTTCAGAAACAATTTCAGCTGAAATAGTCTCCTAATTGGGATACAAAAAATTAATTCGGTTTCACTTCAAGCTGGAACTTGACAAATAAGTGAATTTAAGTCCTATACCTTTCCTTGGCTAATATCCACCTAATTTCAGTGTGTTCAAACATGCCTCATATAGACACAATCTCGTAAACCTCAAGTTGTGTAAAAACGTCATCTAAAAGCAAGCAGATTATTGAAGATTTTAGCGTGGCTGCTAATAAGCATCTAAGAAGCCTACCATGCTATTGCAAAACAAGTCAAAATTTAGGTCCACACTGACAAGCTTATCTCCCCCAGTAAATATTTATACAAAGATATCTGTTCGGAACATACAAGATCATAATAAATGTTTCACTGGGGGCATAAATTTCTAAGACTTGATTAGAAGTGGAGGCCATGAAGTACAACTGCCACCTCCAATGAATATGACAAATCCTCCCTGCAAATGCCTCTGAAAAGTAGTTTAATTAGTTGTCACAATTAATGTACTACTATTAGACACTACTGAGGGGCAAAAGGAAGTTCCACAGGTACTCTGAGCAAGTTAGCTTTTGGCTTCAAGTTAAAAACTAGACTGAGTTTTTAGGTCATATTGCTCGTAGTACCAGAAAAAGTTAAACAGAAATGTGCCCTTGATCTTTGCTTACTGGCCATGGGAAGGCAGCCAAACAATACAATCTGTGTGCTTACCCTTGACAGAAACAGGGAATTACTTGCCCTGGACGTGTGTACAACAGCCCTCAAATCCCCCTCTTGTCTGTGCCACTGCAGAACACTAAAGCACAAATCTCTTCCTTGTGTTAACAGCAAAGGACAACAGTGAGGAGAGGGATGGAAGGACAGCCATAGGGTACCTGCAGAGCTGTGGTCTGAATGGGAGCAGTGAGTGCTGTCAGTGCTGGGTTCTGTACTGCAGCCATAACAGGATTGCCATCTGTTTTCAGGGTTGTCAACACCAGGGAATCAGTTTTTATGATCTGAGGTTGGACGAGAACCTAGGTTGAAAAGAGTTACAGGTGAAAAGGAGTGCAGGCTCAAATTTCCCTGCTGATCTCAGTAGCCAGAGGTAAGCACTGACAGAGCTTTAATAGCTTTACAACTTGGTGGCTGGCAAAAGAGCAAGGTATTTCTTTGACTTGTACCCTGCATCACCTGGATGCTTTCCAATACAAACCCTGAGTAGGAGACAGGCTGAACAGCAGTGGATAGAATGGGGCACAGGAACCACCAGGACAGTGGTTTTCAAATCAGTCACCAGAAGTAAACAAGTATATAAAAACACAAAAGAGCTGATGGAAAAGCTGCTTTCCCCTCTCCAGTTACACCTATAATTAGCTCTCTACATTAACTGTCTGAGTATTCAGTCTAACACAGCTAGGACAGTCTGCTTTGGCAAACACCCATAGTAGCTTACCCTGCGATTTCACTGAAAGGATCTGTGCCTTTAACATCAAGTAGATCAAAATCCACTCTAGGTTATTTTGCTCTTATTTCTTTCAAATACCTTGTTGACTCTCTGAGAACACCAGAGATGGCATAATACAACTGAACCATAGCAACTTTGTCATACTGCGTCTCATAGACAAACATTTTTCTTTAATACAAAGATGCACAACAGTGAAAAAAAATCGCATGGCACAGTAAAACAGTAAAACTATTAAAAAAACATGACAGAAGAATTAAAAGAACACATTCCACTAGCAACCAGTCCTTATAAAATGTGGTAGAGGTGATGGACACGCAAAGAAGACAGCGAAAGTCAAAGAAAGTCTGTTCAAGTAAAGTTTCCAACTGGGTTTGGCAGTACCAAGTTAAAAAATAATTTTAGACTGAATTTAGTTATGGTTTTACTGAAGACAGTTGCTGAGCACTGCCCAGACATATCACAACAGGAACTCTCACATATGACCTGCATGAAGTAAAATGCTTCTGGGACACAGGCTGGCTAGAACCTCTCAGGTTTCTAAACCTCTCAGGCCTAGAAACATTTGTGCAGAAGCAATCCCAGCCAGGATCGCCAGCCCTACAGCTTCACCACTTCTCCCCAGACGAGCCAGGGGACCAGACACACGAAAGCACCTTCTTGTTCTGCTGGATCCCCCCATCATGCTGCATTTTTACTTACTGGAACTTGCTGAACCTGTGGTGCAGCAACAGTCTGGACCGTGGCAGGCGTTAAGGTCTGGATGGTGCCGTTGGCAGCCTGTGTCAGCACTCGCTGGGCCTGCACAGTCTGCACCTGCTGCTGGATTGTCACCGGCTGGACCTGCGAGGATGTCACCAGGCTCTGGACCTGAGGCTGGAGAACTGAAAAGCAGAAGAGATGTCAGAAATGGTCAAGAGACACACATCTCCCTCCTGGAGCCCAGAAACACTCCTAGCATCACTCTTCTTCTCACTTCTTCTTAGTAGGCAGCATTCATCTAACACATCCCATATGTTGGGAGACTTCCGGCTGCTTTGGTGCTTTCTGCAAGAGGGCACTGCACCTAGAACAGCAGCTTTCCAGGAGGCAGAGGATCAGCTAAGAGAAAATAGAGCCAAAACTCTTTAGGCTGATAGCACAGGACTCTGCTTCAGTGGCATTACACAGGCCATCCAAATTGCACTTTCCCACTCCCCCTGGTCTTGGTGGATCATGGATCCTATCTGTCATGTAAAGAATCAAAACCTACTGAAGCGGATCAAATCATCCAGCATTCACAAAGGAAGATTACTAAATATTCCTACAGGTGTGTCTGCTCAGTGCAAGCACTGAGCTCCATAGTTTGGTAGATAAAATGTGCCTTCATTCCAGACTGCTGTGTGGGACAGACTGGATCTGCCCAGTGTACCCATCAGTGGGAGGACAGGGTTGCCAACAATGATGTTTTAAGACATCTTTTCTCAAGCCTCCCAAGAGCCATAGGGGAGAAGGCCAGGCCAGAGGAGAAGAGCAAAACAACAATTATGGTAAGAGGTTGCACAAAAACACTTAAGATCTCATTCCTGACAATTTCTCATGCTCCCCAACTCCAAAGCCACACAGGTAGGAGGACACCCCACAGGCAGCATCACAAGAAAAGGATGATCAGGCTTGTCATGGCTGAGGGTGCACTTGGAGTTTGAACACTGATACCATTTACTGCAAGTGCACCAAGCACATCCACAGCCTGAGCATCCTGGAATCTCGTGTGCACCAGGCACACTGGTAGCCTGAGCACCTCAAGCACTACCTTGGAAGCTTGTGGCTGCATTCTGGTAGATGACTGGCTGCTGGATAATCCTGGTCTGGGGAGCAGAGCTGAAGGTTGGTGTGATCATGACGGCCTGCTGCTGGAGCTGAGGCTGCACCGAGGGCCGCGGCTGCAGGACCGGCGCCGAGCGAGGAGGGGCTGCAGGCGCCGTCTGCGCCGCTTTCACGGGCAGGCTCTGGAGCTGGGGGGATGCAGGGGGTGCAGGGAAGGCCTGCAGCTGCACCTGGCTGAAGGGCTGCTGCAACTGCGGCTCCAGGGTCCCGCTGCTGCTGCCACCGCCGCTGCTGCCCTGGAAGGTGCTGGACAAGGGATCCATAAACAGGTCCGTGAAGTCTCCTCCCTGGTTATTGACAAACTGCAGCATCTCTGCAAAACAGAAGAGAATTTGTCCAACACTATTTCGTCACCTGCATACTTTGACACCTGCCATTTACATCATGGAATTATGGTGTGTGCACAGAAGAGAGCTCTGGGTCCTTCAAAACCTTCAGAGAACATCACACCAATGTAACACCTCCAGAGAGACCAGGACGTGGCCAGCAGCAAAGCACTGCTGCTGCTGTTCAGGGCAAAAAGTAAGACCCTCCCTCAACACTTTCCAGAGAACCAGATCCAAGCACAGACTAGAATTTAAAACCATCTCCAATATATATCTAAAATATTAGAGTCTTGTTCCATCACTCCTTCAGTCTAACCCTTGCAGAAGGAAAAAACGAAGCACCTCCACAATTCCAGCACTAATCATTTTCCCATCCAACTTTTGGGAGCTTTCCTGTCTGTACTGCCCCACGGAGTATCTGGAAAAGGAAGAGACAGGATAAGAATTCATCTTATCTCTCTTTTACTTACAAGCATAACAAAAATTTGGGAAAAACCATAAAAGGAAACACTACTTTGTAAAACTGTACCAGGACAAATCCATGCATGTGTTTAAAACATCAGAATAACTTTTTCTGTTGGTTTTATGCCTGCAATCACTGCACAACAGGTTTTCTCCATCCCACTTTTTCCAGAATTTTATGAACCCACAACAAGATGCTCCTACTGCAACACTGCCTATAGCCTTTCCCCTAGAGGTGAACATTTCACAACCAAGAGATCATTGCTCAAAAGTAGAGCTTCTTCTTCCCTCCATCTAATCCAATTCAATACCTTAAGACATGTGAATGCTTTCCCTGATCTGTGTGCAGGCAGTGGCACGAGGAAACAGACATTCTTCCCCACCCCAGGACCTGTCCCTGCTGCACTGGCTCTTCCATGGTCTTCTGAAAGTCTTATATCTTTTTTTCAGGAAACAGGAAAAGAGGGGACCCACAAACCTAAGAGAGATTATACCAAAATAATAAATATGGGTGTAGGAAGCAAAAAATAGATTTCTTATTTATAGGAAAAAATACAGCAAAGGGCTTCTTACACCAGGACCTTTCTCATTCACAAACCCCAAAGGATGTCACTGCTGTGACTTATGAAGCAGGTTTGAAGCAGTAAACTTTTGACAAGAAGTTTCCACGGATTATATCCCAGCAATAGGAGGGCTATTAATTTGTTCAGCACTCTGAAATGCCACCCACACATTATCCAATTAATTTGTCTGACACTCCTTTGTCTGAAACAGAGCAAAGGGATGAATCCTCCTCCAAGCCTCCTGCTCCCTCAACACACATTTCAACATATTTCTGTGATACTACCACTCTTCCCTTTGGATAGCAATCCCTCCACACCCTGACACACATTTAAGCACTGGCCATGACCACTGCTCTCAAAAACTGGAGTCTGTTGGAGGGAAGAGCTTGGGAGGAGATGTGTCCTCCTGACCTGTTCACAGCCTGACACCAAGTGCACATGTCCCCCAGCACGAGGTACAGCCAGCCTCAGGGACCAGCTGGACCAAACCCTTGTCTCCACTCTTCACTAGAGGAATGAAAGATATTTTTTTAATGCATTGCTTTAACTGGCTTTCACCAAACTGTTTCAAGATCAACATCTAGCTGGATATTAAACAGCTCTTCACATTCCAAGTGACTTCAGCTAAGCCCATCCCAAATAACCCTCATCACGATAAAACTGATAATCCAGACTACGTCCGAAACTCTGCATTTGATGGTATTGCTATTTCACTATCAGACAACACAACTACAAGTAGGGAATAAACAAATCAGATGAGATTTGCTCTGGAAGAGTAAATTCCAGCATAAGAACAAAATTTTAAGCACTGTGTTTTAAAGAATGTTGTGTTCAATGCAGCAGATTTAACAGATTATTTTAAAAACTACTCCTGCTCTCACAAGTTAAATCACATCTTTATGACAGACTTAACTTTGACTAAATGCAAGAAGTCTTAAGCTTAATTTTTAAGAATTAAGACTGCCAGGAAGTCTGCCACTCTTAATTAAAACCCACCTCTTTTAAAGGGCTCAAGAGCTTTCCTAATAACCACACACAAAAAATTAAAAGCAAGAGAAACAGACAACACCCAAAATCTAAATCTCTGCTTTTTAAAACACCTTTGCCTACTCAGAAATCAGAATATCTACACTGACTGTGAGAAACCTCAGATGCTTCTGGAGCCATCAGTGATAAACCCAGTGTCACCAGAGCACTGGCACCGTCTGTGCCAGAGAGGTATCTCAGGCCCTAAAGCAGAGTGACCTTACTGCAGAACAAAATCCCAGCCCAACTCAAGGCTAAAAAATGTCAACAAGGTATTACAAAACCAAAACTGAGCCCACCAAGGGCTTCTGCCACTTTCATCTGCCCAGGGCCTGAATACCAGGCAGAAAGGCAAGGGCTGGGCTTCAGCTGCCTCTCCCAGGCAGCGGCTCAGCTCTCCAGCACAGAGGCTGCTCTTCCTCACACTCCTGGAGGTGCTGCGCTCTGAGAAAAAGAAAGCAGCAGAGACCTCAACCTCAATAGACAGAAACAACCTCTGTCCTGACCCCTGATGTGCTTTGACCTCCCAGACACTCAGACCTTGAACTGTGATGCTGCCCAGCAGTGCCGGCCAGCAGGAGATGCCCATGGCTGGTGGAACAGCTTGTGCTGGGGCAAGAGGCAGAGTGTCTTGTGCCACTCTTGTGTCCTGTCTGGAAGTATGAACCCAGTGAGCAGTGACATCCCAGAGCACATCCACCACAAAATCCACACAACAGGCAGTGAGGAGCCCCCTCAGTCTGAACAGGAGAGGAACATGCATAAGACAACTTAAAAACCAAATGAAAACCCATGGAAAATTTCAAACCCTGAGATGAATCCATGCTGATGCACAAAAAAAGCAGGATTGTCACGTATCCTTCCCCTGCCTTCCCCGGGAAAATCCACCCCTGGAGGTGGGGAGGAAAGTGAAGCTCGTTTTCCTAAGTTACTCATGGCTCTGAATCACACCTCCCAGGGCACACCTCAGTTCAGAGCCATTGCTGGGTTTATCAATTCCTCTCAGTTTCCGTATGGAACCTGAGACCTCATTACGTGGTGCTCAAACAACAGCAAACACCTCCTCCAATGTGCACTGTCAAACTTCATGAGCAATAAGCAAGCCCATTGCACTCTCATGAGGTACATTCTTCTTTTACAACCAAAGAAAGAAAGGAGTATAAATTTCACCCCAAGCCATGTGGCAAATCAGTGTCAATTAGAAATCTAAAAATACTGGTAAAATTTCATCTTCCAGCTGCTAAACAAGGATATTTTGGACACCACCAAAACTGAGCTCTGTTTGGGATTACAGCCCAGCAGAGCAGTGAGTTAAGGCAGGAGCTCATCTCCACCAGCCTACAGCATAGACCACACCGAGAAATGTCATTTTAAATGTGGCTTTCAGGAGCTGCTCGGTGTCGCCAAAAATACACATAAAATAGGCGTCACACGCAGGCGCCTCGTTTTGCTGCACTTCGGCGGAAAACAGGGGTTTTCTCACAGGTCTGTGCTGTGCCAGCGATGCAGTAAAGTTTCAGGATGACAGGAAAAATGGGAAATTGAAGCAGTTAGAGCTGTTTGGATGCAGGAGGGCTTGGAGGCTCGGCCTCCCACGGGCACTAGTGGAGGCACAGCCTCAGCCATCGTTTATCACCTACTTTAAAGTAGCCACGAGGGAACACGGGGGGACCGTGGGCAGCGGCGGCAGCAGGGGGACAGGGGCAGCGCTTTCCCCGACCCCTCCCCAGGCCGGCCACCGTGGAAGGGCGGGCTCGGCAGCCCGGACCCCCACGGCCTTCCTGCGGCTACGGCCTCCGCTCCGGGCGGGCAGTAGCCCCGCGAGAGTCGCTCAGAAGCGCTCCCCTGCCAGGGCGGACACCCGTGGCCGCTCCCAGGCGGGCGCTGCCCGGCGGGACGGGCTCCGCTGCCTCGCCTGTGCCCACCCGGGATGGTGGCACAGGGGGATGCCCACTCCCCCCGCGCCCGTGGCAGCCCGAACCGCGTGGGAAGCGCCCTCACCCCGAACACTCCAGAAGCACGATCCAAGGACCGCCCGCCCACGCCTCCTGCCCCGGCAGCCGCGGGCCCGCGCGGGGACACCCGGGCGCTCCCCCCAACACGCGTGGGGAGCCCACGCGCGCCGTCTCCACCCCATCCCCCGCTCCTTCCCGCAGCGCCTACCGTCGATGTCGCCCAGGGTGAGCTCGTCGCTCAGCTCAGTCAGGGTGTCCATGTTTTCGGCGGCCAGCTCGCCGCCCTCCATGGCGCAGGGCCCGCCGCCGCCCCGGGCGCTCAAGCGGAGGCTGCTGCTGCTGCTGCTGCCGCTGCCGGCGGACGCCGCCGACCCCGCGCCATCTTGGGCCGGCCCGCGGCCCCGCCCCCGCGGCCCGGGCGCGCGCGCCCCCCGCGGTTTGTTGTCAATGAGACCAGGTCGGGCCCGGCCAATCGGCGGCCGCGGCGGCGCGTGGTGTGATGGCGCGTCAGCGATCAGCAGCTTTCATTAGCATAGCCCGCCCCACCCCCGTGCGCTGAATATTCATGAGGGGGCGGGGCAGCGCCGCGCGTGGGAGCGGCACCGACGCCGCCGCCCCCGGGAAACGCGGCCGGGGCAGGGCTCGCGTCCCGGGATGCCGCCAGGATGCGCGGCGGAAGGGCCCGCTGCAAGGCGGCGGTGGATAGAGCATGGGGCTTGTCCTTCCCTCCGCAGCGCCCACGGACCCTCGCCTCCTGAGGGGCCAGCTCGACGCTCTCTGCCGTATACCCGCTCCCACCAGGAACGGGAGCAAGAGCCACGATTCTTCTACTTAAAAAAAAAATAATAAAGTCAATTTTATTCAAGAAAAACCAAATGCGCCCATTGCCACCCCCTCTCCTCATTGGAGGGACTTGGCTCTGCTGTTAAAAAATCCGGGACGTTTCCCTTTCCTCAAAGGCTGTGATGCTGCCAGCCCGACGCAGAGCACCGGCTCCTTGGGGAAAGCCCCTCTGCAAGAGCCCGCTCTGGTGCAAAGCCATCGCACAGGTGAGGAATCACAGCGTGGCTGTGCCGGGTCCTGGGCCAGCCCCTCAACTGCCCCCATGGCAGCCCAGACGCCCGTGGAAGGTTGCAGCCCCTCAAGCTGGCTCCCTCCCTACTTCGGCCCGGCTATTGCCACATGCCCTTGTCTGGCTGTCCCCTGACAAGGGGCTTCGGGGACTCATTCAGAGAGCATGAGCCCCAAAGAGAAAGGATGGGGCATGGGCTGCAGGATAGGCTCTCAGCAGCTCAGGCTGGTTCCCCAGCATCTTCAGCATCAGCATGGCTTGCAGTACAGGCACCACTGGCTGCAAACAGGCCAAGTACCGAAATTCCTCCTGTCCAAAAAATTCACCAGGCATTTGCCTCTCTGAGGAAATGACCTGCAGTGGCCCCGAGATGCCATCAGCCAGGAACAGCTGCTGCCATCGGCATTTTCAACTATGTCTGGACAATGAAACACACGTTGCTCGGTGGAACAGCCGCCGGGAAAAGGGAAGATCCTCTCTGGCAGAGGTAGCAGCTGTGCAGAGACCAGGTAGAACCCAGTGGGGGGTGCCAATGAGATCACCCGTTTAGCTGAACGAAAAGCAAAACTGAGAGAAGCAGCATTGCTCATGAGGCTGTTTGGTGTGACGCACACCCCAGCCCACCGGTGTTGGAGGAGGCACCTTCCGCGTGGGGTGTGCTGCAGTGAGGAGAGATCCCCGGGCTCCACCAGAGGCGTGTCCCCCACACCCTACTTCCCCACAGGCAGCAACACCCTGACCAGGAGATGGCCCCAGTGCTGTCCTGTCTGTGCTTTACCTCCGTGGAAGGGGTACCCCACTTTAGCCCCTTTGGGCCAACCTACCAGCACCACCACGCAACCTCCACTGAACAAAAACAAAAGGCAACAAAACAAAACCCACAGCACAAATGGAAAGGGAACGGCCAGGCACCAGCCCAAAGCTGCCGAGAAGGGAGCAAGCCACTCTGTGTCCCAGTGGTGCCACCCCCACTGCAAGGCACAAGTCCCAGCCTGCTACAGCTCCGACTGTGAGCGGGAGATGCGTGGGCCCTTGCGGATCTCCTTCCGCTTCTCTTCCTTCTTCCTCCTCTTCTCCTCATCCCGCAGCGCCTTCTGAAAGGTGTCAGCACTGGGGAAAAACTGGGGGTTGACAGAAAGGAGTCAGCATTGGGCAGCACCCACAGCCTCCCAGAGGCACAACCCCTCCAAAGCCAATGTACAAGCCTCGCAGTCCAGGGAGCTTTGAGCACAGATCAGCAAGTGACAAACAGAGTCTCAACTACGAGGCAGGTGGCCACAGAAGGGAAGAGAGGGCACCAGGTGCCCAAAGTAGAGCACAGACAGGGAATTCAGTGTTTGTGTTTCAGCCATGCTTAGTCAGTGACAGGGGCATTTGGCAACTTCCCACAAGCCAGCCATTCCATTCCCCAGCCAGCTGCCTGGAGCTGTGACACGGATGAGAAAGCCCATGAGACAATCTGGCAGCGTTGCCATCTTACCTCTGACTGGTCCGTTTTAAAGGGATTGCGGTAATCAGGCGATTTCTCACTGATTCCTAGCTCCTGAGCCATCTGCAGAGCAAAGGGGAGACCTCACTGGGGAGTGGTGCCTCCCACTCGCATCACCCAGCTGTGTGACCGGGGTCCCCTACTCTCCCACCAGTCCCATCTATGCTCTCTGCGCTTCCCCCATCCCTCAGCTCAAGGACAGCCCCCAGACATGGTGGGGGCAGTGCCCCTCCCTTCCTTTTACCCCCAAACCCTCAGCTCCCCCAGCCCAGCAGCAGAGGGTGGTCACGGCAGGGGGGACGAGGAGCCATACCAGCCGCAGGACCTGGGAGTGGGGTCCCTGCTCGAACACACCCGTCAGGTTGCAGAATCCGATGCCCCAGCGGATGAGGCTGTTCCAGTTGGAGTTGCGGTCGAAGTAGTGATGCACAATCTTGGGGAAGCGCAGGACCACGTCCCCGAAGAAGGCAGTGTTCTCCACCACGTGGGAGTATGCTGTGGGGACAGCCACCAGCTCCATCAGCACAGGCTGAGGGCAAACCAGTAGGCTCACCAGTATGAGCTGGTCAGAGAGGCAGCAATGGCATCCCCAACAGACAGGGAGCAGCCCAGGTCTGGTCTGGATACACAGGGGTTTTGCACCTACCCCAGCACTGATCCCAGGAAGAACGTCTGTGGTGCACCAGAACAGAAGAAAAAGGAGGAGGGTAAAAACCAGAGAGGACCTACCATCCTTTATCTTCTCATCCTGAGGGAAGGGCCCATCAGGAGGCACATCAGCAGCGATGAGCACAGCACGGGAGTCCTCCAGCACCTGCCAGAGTCCTTGATTAGTGTTTTGTCCTGCCAGTCCTGCCCTGCACCCTGGAGGTGCTGCCACAGCTGCCTCACTTTGAAACCCCATGGCATCCTCCCTTCAGGTCCTAAGGCTCACCTGCCACACACTCCACAGAAGCCCCCAACCCTTCCCATTTCTGCCCACCCCTGTGGGCTCAGAGTGCAGCCTGCACTGTGGCTTACTTTGAAGAGTCCCTTGAGCATGATGTCAATGATTTTGTACTGCTGGTTGATGTCATTGAGCTCAATCAAGTTCTTCAGAGCATTCATCTGGTCCTTGCGCTTCACCTCAAACAGCTTCTTATCTGCACCACTGTCAAGGGCACTGTCAACACTCTCCCACCACAATGCTGCTCTCCCTCCTCCAGCAGGCCCCTAGCACCATCCCAGCTCCACTATGAGGTGTTTGAGGGGCAGCACCTGAGCCAGGATGGAACACAGATTTCCAGTGAACCCCTTGCCCAAACACCTCAGCAGGGCCCTTAACAGTGCTAAGAGCTTGTGAGGAGCTCTCCACTTGCCAATCCATGCCCTGACTGATGGGATGGAGGAGGAACACAGAGGAAGAACATGAACTGCCACCTTCCCCATGGGTCTCCACATATTCATCTTTTCATGCTTTGCCTGTTCACCAGGGGATGCTGCTGTGTGCTAAGAAGGGCTTGCATTAGCCCATCATCTCCTCATGAGCAAAAAGTGCCTGTGGCACAGAGGAGACCAAGTGCCACAAGCCCAGGAGTCCTCTTCCACCATCCCAGTTGGTGATCCCAAAGCACTGAGAAGTGCAGGCGTGCTCTGCCTCCTGGCTGGCCATGCCACTTCCAAGAGCAGACTGGGAAATGTGCTCAGCGCTCAGCACAATGGAGCAGAAAGAACACCAGGCATCACTGCCATTTCTGCTCCTGCACCAAGCCAGGCACTTGGTTAGCAAACCCAGGAGCTTGGCACAAGCCCATCTACAGAAGGACAAAGCAGCAACTTCCCAGTGCTTCTGGATCCTCTCTTTTCCACTTCCTTGTGCCCCTTTCCACGGTCTCTGACCCCTTCCCTGTGCATGTGCTCCCTCCAGCCTCCATAGCCATTAGTGCACATGTGGTCATGAGGGGCAGGCTGCAGAGGATACAGATTTCCAAGCCAGAGTCTACTCTCTGTTTCTCCAGGTCTGTGAAGCTGCCCTGGGACAGCAGCAAGGCCAGCAGAAAGGGACAGATGATGAGAAAATCCATGTTGGCCACTGCAGCCTGGAAGAGAAAAGACCAACAAAACCAATGATCATTGAGGAGACTTACCAAAAGGAGAAGTCACACAAGCCACTTGGGACCAGTGGCACAATGCCCTTGGCACCAGGCACCAGGGTCCTTGCCCATCTCTCCCTTGTCCCCATGAGGGGTCTGAGGGATACAGTGGCCAGAGCAGAGGCACATGGTGATGCTGCAGCCAGCCTGCTGCAAGTGAAGCCCTGGTCTCCCTCTTCTCTTTACCTGCCTGCACTGCCAGCCCCAGGCATCTGACCCAGCACTGACCCAACAGAAAATTTAAGTCCTACCCCTTCTTCCAAAAATAACAGCTAGGTTTTTGCTGGGTTTGTGAGGCAGAGCAGCCCAACAGCCACAACAGCAGGTCTGGAAGAAAGAGCGGGATCACTGAGGGGTTGAAGTCCATCTCTCCTTCAAGTACCAGTGCAACCAGCTCAGCGACCTCCCCTCACCACTTGGGGTATTGGTACCTGGACCCTTTCCCTCACTACAAGCTGGGTGCCACCACACCAAAAAACCACAGTTGGGTTACCTGGTGGTAGCTTCCCTCTCCCTCCAAACAAGTCTCTTCCCAGACAGTGTCTGAGGCTTTGCAGGGATGCTCTTGGGCAGAGCTGCTCCTGACCACAAATGTCCCTCAGACAACGTCAATGGCTGGAGGAAAAGGTCCTTGAAAATGAGGATCCTCTTGGGCAGTCCATACCTGGAAAAGTCTATACCTGGAGCTGTTGCTTAGTCTATACTGAGCAACAGCTCAGTCCCCAGGCAGCAGAACTCAGGGTGGTCTGTCCTTAGGCACAAGGTTTCCGTGGAGCTGAGCACAGGCAATTACAGAAGCAACAGCTCCTTCAGAGGCATCATCTGAGCCACCTCTGCTCCCGATGGAAAGGCAGATGTCTAAAGCCACCAGAGCTGACCTCACCCTATAACCCACTGCCCTCTTGAGTCCAAGTTTGCCTGCCCAGCTAAACTTGTCTCTGTAATTCCCTAACACTGAAACAAAACCAAATCCCTTCTTGCTCTTTTCTTGTTGCTTTTCTTTTTTTAAACAAATACAATTTCTTCAACTCCAAGCCCATGAAAGAGGCAAAGCAGGCAGCACCAGCAGTTCTCCCAGCCCTGCAAGGATCAGCAGCAGGTCCCACCATGTACCTCCTGCTGAGGCCAAGCCAAGCATCTTCACACCCCTGGCAAAGGCAGGGGAGCAGTGTCAGACAAACATGAGAAACCCATATTCTGCTGTTGTGCTTTGTAAAAGGCTGCACCCCTGGAAAGGAACAGACCAGAGTAAATACAACCAGCATTATTGAAGAAGACGTGGCTGCCCCTCGTGTGGGCTCAGCAATGTGCCCCATATTTCTGACATGGTGTAGAGCCAGGACAGCAGCACAAATCCTCATGCCAGGTTTGGGATCTGTCCCCTCTTCCCACTGTGGTGTGAGGCTTAAGCCATATTCCAGCCATCCTGAATGCCACAAAGCACACCAACAAGCCAAGGCTGTAAGGAAAATTCTCCAGCCCAGGTAAACAGATGTTCTGTTGGACCTAACAGCCTGGTCTGCTTCCAAGAGACTGCTTCACCCTGCCAAAAACAATGACCCAGGACCCAGGGCCTGGCTCAGTGAGGTGGCACAGGTCTCTCCTCTGCAGAGCCCCACAGGTGCTCAACACCTCCCAAGGTCTCAGGGAGGAGGAAGTGCAGCAATGCAAAAGCACAAAGAGTGACTGCCCTGGGACCAAGCTCCTGTTTGCCCCTTGGATGATACATACCAACATAAAGATTAGGCTGGCAATTTGCCATGCTCATGGAGAACTGGAAAGAGAAACTGGAGGTAGCCAGTGGCCTCCAGACTAGGCTGGAAGACAAAGAGCAGAAATGCTGCCCACAACAGCTCTGCCATGCTGCCTGTGGCAGCCCCAGCATGCCTGCTTAGGATAGGGGCTGCAGTATCCCCCATTTCCATCACTGGAGTTGGGTGGCTGGAGGATATTCCACAGGTGCAACAAAGGGGAAGACGAGCTGCAAAAAAACCTGTTCCAGGCAGAGCAGAGCAAAGCACAGCTCTCAGCTGAAGCAGCTGCTGACCAGCCAGCTGCTGCAGCACAAGGGCCACCAGCCTGCCTGGCTGCTCACAACAGTAATGGGCTTCTTCAGAGACACAACAGCAGATGCTGGGGTAGGGATGGTCAATGTTTGCAATTCAAATGTATTCAGATCCTCCTACACCAGCCCTAAAGATTGTCCCATGGGACAAGGTCAGGAGTAGAGGACTGGAGAACCACTCCATACTGGAAGCCCATCACTTTTTCATCTGGTCTGCTGGCACTCATTCTCACATCAGAGCTATTTATTTGCCATTGTCCATCAGGGCTGAAACACACTGGGGAAAATGAAGCAGGCCCAGTTGTTTCTCTCACCCACAGGGAACTTGGGGCTGCTGATGCCATGTGGGACCACCCCAGATTAATTTCCTTCCACTGCTCTGGCAATTTCACCCCATTTTAACAGCAGAGGACATTCCTTCCTCTCCAGGCCACACTATGTAACGGCAGAGATGCCAAAGCTCCTTGCAGATGTTCCTCCATGCTTTCCCCACAAACTCTCTCTCTCATGTCTTCACACCCGCTGAGGGATGAGATGAAACACAAACACCGCAGAGCTGCTCCTCTCTTTCCTCCCTGCTCCTCCCTGAATTGATTTCTGCTAGAGACAGCTCTGCCTGATGCTCCCAGAGCAGTCCAGGGAGCCAGGGCCTGGCCTGATGCTACAGATGGAAAGGAGTTTCCGCCAACATTGCCTTGCAGCCCTGGCCAGCTGGCTGTTTCAGCAGCAAGCCCACCAGTCTGTCTCACTGTCTACCAACCTCTTAATTTAGATGTGTTTTCCCAAAGACATGACAACAGATGCCATGTAATAGATGGTTAGTACTTCCCATTAAAATGTTTTCAATTACTTTATAAATTTTCCTGCAGGAGCCCCATCTGAAGCAAGCATCCCTGAGATTTATTCACTTAATGAGCTTGCAAGGCAGAGCCATGCTGCAATGCTTAGGTTCCCTGGAGAAACTTTTGCATGACCCCCCCACCTCCCCTCTGCAGGCACTGAAATGTAGGGGGAAGAGCACCATCCTTCACCAGGAGCACGCTGTGGCAAAACAAGGGATGAAAACTCCTAGCCCTGTGAACCCAATCCCGAGGCACTCCTCCAACAACCAGATGAGGATTTATCTTTTGTTACAAGTGAACCAAAAGCTTCAGAAGTGAAACACCTCTGCTCAGACTCCTCTAGGAGGACATATCTATATGGGGCTTACAGGACCAGCTGCTTCAGTTGAAACAGTACTGGCCATTTACACCTGCTCGTCTCCAAAGTCTCCCAGCCACCCAGCCCAGAAGCTCGCGTACCGCACGGTTTGGCAGCCCCGATTCCCTGCTGTGATTTCCAGCAGGAATGGGTCGGTTCCAGCCCACCCTCGCGCCGGAGGGGTTCAAGAAGCCCCCTGAGGGGCTCGGGCGGCCGCTGGCACAGGAGATGCGGATTGCCCCGCAAGCTTCGCTGAAAGTAAAGGCAATCACACGGGGACGGTGGAAAGGGGACTAGCCGAACCGACCCGGCCGCGCTGCGGGAAAGCCACCCGGAGCTGTGTCAAGGGGACGCAGCAGGCGGCACCCGGGAGGACGCGAACCCTCGCGGGGGACGGCAGCTCCCGGGAGCCGCGGGGCGAGCGGGCGGCGATGGCAGGCAGAGCCCGTCCGGCACAGTCCCTTAACCCAGGCTCCCGAGAGGTGTCCCGGGGCCGCACTGCCCGCCCCGCTCATCGGCCACCCCGCTGCCCGGGAGGACGGGCCCGTGCCGGGTCTCGCTCGGGGCGCTCCGGCCACCTCCGCCCCGTCCCCCGGAGCGGCCCCAGGGCTGCTCCCGCCATTCCCTCCTGCCCCGCTGGGCCTCCCAGCTGATGGCTCCGGGGGGCGCGGCCGGTCCCCACCTGCGGGCCGGGTGCCGGCTGCCGGCTGCCGGGTGCGGGTGCCGAGGCCGACGCTCACGCCCGCCGCGCTGCCATGCTGCCGCTGCTGCCGCTGCCACCGCCGCTCCGCCCCGCCGTGTCACTTCCTGAGCCCCCGCCCCGCCCCGCCACCGGCACCGACCACGCACCGGCGGGCACTTGGAGGGTCTGGCGGCAACGGGACAGCGGGAATGGGGCTGCAGTCGCAGGGGTCACTCGTGACCTGGAAGAAGTCTCCTCATCCCTATGGGACACGTATCTGCTTCCCCCGGGATCCTGGCTGAGCCCCCACCGCCCCTTCCAGTCCAGAGCAAAGGGACCATCCCGCAGCCCTATAAGCCACGATGAGTGAGCAGAGTACCTCTTCCACAACGCCCCTGTACGACATCATTTCCCCAGGCAGGACTGTATTTTGATACATGAAGGGCATCAACCAAGCCTTATCCCGCACAGAAGGGGAAACTGAGCCGTTTCAGTAACAGAACTTTTTAATTTCAACAAACCTTTTTCTAAAAATGAGTAACAAGTAACTTCCTTTGTCCTTCTTCTCCCTACTACTCACTGGGAAGGAATGACAGGATGGGGTCTCCTCCTAGATTCTTGATTTGTTCCTCTGCTCTGTGCACTGTATCTTCTCATTTCAATCTCCAATGTGTGAGAGAGACACTGCCACGTTTCCCAGACATCTGTCATTGACAGCATGAGTGGAAACCAAAAGAAAGGCATACATGCTATGGGAATTCCCACATTTGACATATCACTGACAGGAGGTTTTCATTACTAAACCAACCCTCCCATGGAACCTCACTGCCAACATACGCGAGAAACATCAGTGTAGGTAAACCTGAAGAAAAGTCAAAGCTCCATTTTGACCAGAGGATTTTGTCTTTCGTGTCCGTAACAATCTTATTCACATAGCCCCCTGCTTCACTTCAAACGCATCTAAGATCCTTCCTTCCTAACCACCAAGATTTGAAGGTTTCTTAATACATAAAAAAGTCAGAAATGAAAAGTAACTTCAGCAATGTAACAAAACCTCCCATCCAAATTCCTTCATCCCTGTACAGAGAAGCAAAATGGAGAAATGGAGTGGAGAGGTACTTTGTGGGGCCCAGTGGCCTCCACCAGGACAACTTGCCCTCTGATTGTTCCACAACAGAGCAGTAACATCACATTGGGGGTAAGCATGAGGACAAGCTACTCCTGACAGGACAAACACCTCACCCACCACGTACCCTACCCATGGCTGATGACAGTGCCCCACAGTGAAGGAAGTCCCCACACCCACAGGAAATCACTGCCACGTCCACTTCCATCACTGCTACACATCTGAGGCAATGCAGCACGATGAAAACAGGAAGGCAGAAAAAGTTTGAGAAACAAACAAATACTGTGTCAGGTTCCCTCTTTCTCCACAAGGCATCTGGGAGTGGCCTCTGCCTCTATCTCCAGGGAAGAGGATTTAGTTCACAGTGGCAGACTAAGCCTAAACAGAATAAAATCTGCTAATTCCACTCAGTGGTTCCCAAATGCTCTCTGCGTTTTGGAAGTGCCTGAGTCATATCTGGGTTTCCACTACTTCATGGGCATCCTGGCACTAGATGGCATGCAAACAGAGATTAACTCATTGCTCATCCTCCAGGGAAATCAATACAGGGATTGTTACTGCTTTGAAGCCAGAGACTCCCAAGCCTGTCCCTCTTTCATCAGATCACCTCTGCTTTATAGATGAATACAAGCCCAGCACACAGAGCCTTCTTTAATCCCAATTGTCCACTCATTTCTGAAATGTCTTCTCAGATTAGGACATGATGAAGTCTTTCATCCCACAGTTAGCCAACTGTAGAAACCACTCAGGGTTTTTCAATTTTGTTTGCCTTCAGCTGCAACAAGAGAAGGAGCAGCAAATTAAGTATCTTTTCTACCTCTGTTACACCTGCCACACACATTAGTACCAAAGGATACACAATGTCCTGATGCTTTACACACACGGTCCTCTGTCCCAAGAGACGATCCAGCAAGGTCTGAATGACCTCTGACTGTTCTGGCTCCACCTGGTAATGACTATTCTGAATCTGAGGGGTCAGAAAAAAAGAATGATTTCCAGACCAACATAAAACTGTTGGGCTTGTTCCTTCATACTCCCTCCCTCATCTCCACACAGACCAGTGAGATCTTCAAAGGCCAAAGCAAACACCTAGGGACTCCATTCTCATTTTCCTAAGCAGTCACTGCTCTCTTACCTGAGAAAGGAAGAGGTGAAGAGCATGAGACGTGGCCTCAGGCAGCTCTGCTATGTTGGCTTCTGCTGCCTCCTGAATAATCTGGCTAATTTCTTTTTGAGAAATAATATTGCTGCTCTGATATCTCACAAACTTGAACAAAGGAAAAAATAGAGACATTAAATAGTGGAAGACCCACAGAGTGCAACAGTGACTCATCACTTGCAAAGACCTCTTCTGTGCACCATTACTGCAGCACCTTAACCACAGGCCTGATTTTTATACCACTTCTAATGGAACCAGTGCAAATATCTATGTTGATGGGGCTCTGATTTATAGCCAGACTTATTTTGGTTTAAGCTGGGAAGGAACTAAAATAAATGAGGTAACCTTTTAAAACTGAAATAAGAACAGCAAATACTCAGAGACCCAATTTATATTTGGAGGGGGAAGGTTCACTTTAATAACCCCTTCCTCTCATTTACTGCCATGAGGGGTTTATCTTCAGTATTTCTGCTGGGTAGGATCACATTCCTCCTCTAGCCCACAGACCCCACATACAGCAGGGTAGAATATGGCACTAACTCCCTGCCCTGAAAAGTCAGGTCTGTAAGGCTGAGACGGGAGACAAGCTGCAATGCCAAGCAGCCACCTTGCTCCCTGACTGGTAACAGCAGTTGCGTGTTCTCTGCAAGTTTCTCCTCTCCTCCCCAGGGATACCAGATGATATAAATAAATGTTACCAACACCAGAAGAACGGGAGGTGCTCACTAACAGCAGTCAGTTTCTGCAGGGTGTGGAAGTTCACTTGAAAGTATCATTATTAATAGAGGGCAGGAATGCAGTCCCGGGCAAAGCCACAGCAGTATCAGAGACTGTGTTGCATAGCAAGTTAACTACCAATGACCAGCCTAGGTGCATTGTGCCAACATACTGGGAAAGATGGGGAACAGTCCACCCTTCTGCTGCTCACCAAAGTCATCAGCCTGAGAACTTCTGGCTGCAGAAAGGACTTCTGGCCCCCACTGAGTAGTGTGAAGAGGAGGAATCGGTGCCATGGCTGCGAAGCAACGTGCAGAGCTGGGAGAGAAGGAGAAGCCACTCAAAGACAGCAGTAAAACTGCTAAAGTGACAGGCTGAACCCAGCTAAGGACAGCCTTCAATACTGAGCCCAAGTTTTCTCTCCTAGAACCCATGCTGTGAAACACTAAAGGGTTATTTTTCACTGCTCTTACTTGCTTTTTAATCGGTCACTCTCTGGGCAAGAGTTCAGTCAAGAGGACAAAAGCTTAATAGCTTTTCAAAGCAGAAAACACATATTGTCCATCTTTGTGCTGGTACAGGAAGAAAAACCTTCTCCTGGGGTGTATGTCATAAAACAGAGAGAGAATATCTTTAGCCTGGGGTTTTAAAAATAATACCCTCCAGTTTCAATATGAGGACAACTCTCCTGACCTCAGTTTTTATTTAGCTGCAGAATACCCTTTGGGTAATGAAGAAAGCCCTATAACAGAAGCTGGACAAACTGAGGCTGGATCTATATCAGACAGTGGACTATGGGGATCAGCCAGGCTGATGGTGGCAATGCAGTCAGTAGAGAAAATGCTCTCACTAAAGAACAAACATGATAACATAACATGTATTAGGTAAGGCCATAAGTCTATGATGGCATGAAGTCTTTCACTGAATGCTGAAATTAAAATGTTATTACGTTGCATTTAGTACAGGTTAGGAGCATGGGATGGACAAATAAATCAACTGATAAAACTTTTTATACTATAGCAACTCACCAGAGTGTAGAAAAGGTCTCTTTTCCACTGGCAGTCACATAACCTCCCTACTGCCACTACAAGAATATTTTCCATAGGAAAACAACACTGAAAAATAATGTCAAATATTTTGGGGACATCTTTCATCTGGGGTAAATGAGAAAGTACCAGCACTGTGCATGAGCCTGCTCTGCACATTTGGAAATATCTCTGGACCAAAAGAGGGTTTTAGAAAGCCTCAAGTGAGTCAACTCCTAGAGGCAGAGTCCAATGTTCTTGCATCTTTCAGCCAAATAAAGCTTGACCCTCATGCTGCTTGAAATAAGGAGACTTGTTATTGTTGTTCTGAATTTCAGCACCACAGCAGCCAAAGTGACAGGTTCAGCTGTTGCTGCAGCAGCATTTCATTAGTTTAATCCCAAATTAGCGAAGCCTCCCCATAACATTTTTTGTTTTTTAATTCAGCCTTTTAATTGCCTTTCTTCCGGGGAATGACTGGCTGTCATTCATCTGCAGTATTACATCTTTATCCAACCACTTCCTCTCTCCCACCAGTGCCCCTTTCGCCTGGTGTTCATTCACTCCATTCCCTCCTCCATTGGTGTTTAACCAAACGAAGTAAACAGGTCAGGGTACAGAGAAATTTCTGGTTTAAGAACAGAGCCAGCACCTGAACTTCACAGCAGGAGGCTGACAATAGCAGAAGGGTCTATTTTTCCCCCCCAAAAATATACATGGTACAAATGTACAATGCAGTGATATTATGTTATACTGAAAACATGGTGCACATTAGGTCTGACATGCACTCTGGAAACCAAGGTCAGAATTCACCCCTGGAAATCCAGAATTTCCATCTTCCATTCCCTAAGGCTGCCTAATATCCTGTTTTTCCTTCCCTTCCTTCAGGGCCAAACCATGACCAACACTGTTCTTTTGTAGGATACACCATGTTCAGATCCTCCCTCCCTCCCTCCCTCCCATATGTTTATGGTCTAAAGGTTTGATACAATTGGCCTGAAGGTCAAAGACTATTCCTATACTCCTTCCATTCCCAAACCTTTCCCTCTTACAGGGTTGGAGAACTACTTTTTGCCTTCTGGAAAGCATCTTGGTGTCCAGAGCCAAAGTTCATGCAGGGGAGCCAGGCACTGTGATCTCATCCCACAAAGCACAATATTAACTTTAGGCACACAAATAATTTTTCTTATTTGGCATAAACTCATCACACATTTTCTCCAGAGTGCTACTGGATAAAGAACAAAGAGCTCAAAATCACTGCAGGAGGGGAACCAGGAGAAGAAAGAACATGAAGACTTTACCAACATCCTGGTTCTTCACATACAGGTATTCCACTAAGGTTTCTAGGCAGGCAACCACCGCCTGAGAGAGCAGCAAGTCTTTCTGGAATACCAAGAGAAAGAAAAAAAAACAAAAAAAAAAAAACAAAAAAACAAAAAAAACCAGTCAACAGCTATTGCAAGAGGAAAATTCATAAAGTGCCAGGATCAGAAGAGTATGCAGCACAGGAAAATAACACCTTTCATCTCCTTCAAGGAATGCAATGTGCTGCAAATTATCTGTCACATCAAGGAGCCAGACAGAGCTACAACTACTTATTTTGAGACTAAAAATAATAAGTAACAGCCTCCAAAGAAAAAGATAGGAGCCCAACACAGCTTAAGTGTTAAATGGAAACTGATGTACTACCCCTGGAGCCCAGCATCACTTGAGCAAGTTAAATGTATGCTGATGCACTCACTAGCCCCAGAAGCACCTTGTCAGGGGCATGGGGAATGGACTGGGATTTGTTATACATTTCCCACATCTGTCCCTATGGATGTGGCATCCCTGCAGAGAAAGAGATGGGAAGACAGAAATTGTCATTAGTACACAGAATTTCAGCTACCCAGTTGAGCAGCAGGGAGTACTGCATAGCTTGATTTACCTTCTCTCTCACTGCACTGTGCTGCAGCAAGAGCATTTTCCCTCCTCCTCATCACATATCTGTAAGAGGTTGAAAATGCAGACAGAAGAAAAAACAAGCAGGCAGCCCCATTGATTCTGCAGCAGGGTGGTTTCTCCTCAGGTTACTGTTCCTGCTTGAAGCCCAACACTACTGTTGTTCCAAAAATCATATTTTACATACCTGCAAGTGGACATGCACCAGAAGGTTCTGCAGACTGACAACAAGTAAGAAGACCTGATGCATGGCAAGGGGGTGCAGGGCAGTGTCCTGCACTGATGATGGCTGTGGTTGAGCAGCATTTGGGGCTGTGTTTTGGCCAACAATCACCAGCAGGGCGGAGGAGAAGTTCTGTCGCAGGACAGCTCTCAGGAACTGCATGATGCTCACTAGACAGGGAGATGCTTATTAGCGTGTGTCAGTGTTTTTCTCTGCTCTACCCTGTGTGTTGGTGCCTGTGCAATAGCATGGGAGAGGGTGATGAGAGAATATGTGAGTTTAATAGCCCACCGGAGTTGTCTGGCAGGTGACAGCTGTAGACAGGAATGGCAACATGAGTTTCTTTGTAAATCTCCTTCTTTGAGACACTAACACAGTTCACACTCAGTTCCAGATGTCACTACCAACTTCCAAGGAAGATCTGTCCAATTACAGAACTTCCCTTTTGCCCCTTCTCACCACCAGTTACACATTTACAACGTCAAATGGACCAAAGTTTCCAGATTCCCTCCAGCACCCCCACCATTCCACTCCATTCCATTCCATTCCATTCCATTCCATTCCATTCCATTCCATTCCATTCCCTAGTTCTCCCCTGCTGCTTGTATCATGGTACTAGTGGCTGCTTCCAGACAAATCCCCCTAACAGATGTAAATACCTAACAGCAGGATTGGCTTCTTATTCCTGAAGATGACTGTATTCAGGACTTCTTTAAGGTCTACAGAGAGTGTCTGGTGAACCTAGAAGAGAATTAAATAGAAGAGAATAAGTGGTGCTGGTTTGGAGCAAATAGAAAGCTCCATTATGTACTTCTAGTTCCTAGACAGTATCCCATGATGACCGCTGAAAACCAAGGGAACAGAAGGGAGAGTTACATCATTGGACCCTCATGTTTCCCTCACCACTAGCCTGAGCTGCACAGCTTCCAAACCGCAACCTACCTTGTCTGTCTTGTTCTCACTACTCCCTGCAGGACCTCTGGCATGTGGCTGTCAGCCTGCCAAGCACATGAAGTGGCAGAAACAGCCACCACCAAGGTGGCTCTACCTTAGCCACAGAGCCAGGCAGCAGGACTGAAGAGCCAGGCAGCCAAAAACCAGCAGTGGCCAGAAGCTGTCCTTGCCTGCTGCAGCTGGGGCCTGCTGAGAGCCCAGGGACAGGAACTATTGCATGGGTGTAAGTGGCAGAGGAGTTTAGGGACTTGGGAACTCGGTGAAATAGGAGAGGGGGGTTGAGAGGGAAATCTGCAATACATTGTTTCCTTCACAGACCAGCCATTCAAGAGCAAGGGCATGAAGACTCAGAGAACACCAGAAGGGTTCAAACTCTTCAACAAGCCAGAGAGTTGATATGGGAAGGCAGGCAAAAGGATCACAGGACTGATTTCTTTAAATACTCTTCTGAAGAGAGAAATATTCCACAGAGAACTAGGAGTAGCTCCTGTAACATGGTGGCAGTGGCTACTCACCTTAGAACTGACAAGCCAAAGCCACAAATAGCCTGCCACCCATGAGCCCTGTTTATTCACAGAGTAAAGCCAGCAGCAGCAACACAGTTAAGATGTAAGTTGGCTATGGCCAGACAAATCCTCACTATTAACATCAGCCTGAGATGAATGTGGCCATTTCTTGAAGCCACTGTTCTCCTCTAAAAACTGCAGGCTCAGGGAGAGAGCCTGTCATCAGCTCACATTCACAGCCACAAAGGTGCTCTTATGAGTCTCCATGATGCTTTGTGCAGCTCCAGCTACACTGAGCAGCAGAAAGAAGCAAGAGAAGTGACTCTTCTGCTTCCTCCCCTTCAACAGAAGATTAGAAACACTGACAATTAGAAATGCTGGATTAGAAACATTGAAGCAGCCTTGAAGCATTTCGATTTCCCGGCTGTATCTGCAGTTTCTGTCCTCATCTCTGGTGCAAAAACATTTCTGGGTTGTATATCATAGCACATCAAGCCAGTGGTATTGATAAAATCCAGCAACAGGCCTATAAGCTGCTAAATGATTGCACTTCAAGGATCAATAGGAGCTGAGAGCATCAGTCCCACAAGATGAAGCTCAATACTTGACACTTGACACTAGAATGTCGTTTGGGACTGGCACAGCACCAGACACAGCCCTGACGTGGAAAGTGAGAAGGCAGGCTGTACTTAGCAGCTCCCAGAGCAGGGCCAGGCTGCATTCCCACAGCTGACAGCCTGTACCAGTACCATGCTCTGAGCCCTAAGCAGAGGCTGCATGCTGACAAAGTAATGAGTGCAGACTTGGTCTGGGCTCGTCTTCTGGAAAACACCTTCCCTCAGCATTAGAAATCCAACCCTCACTTTTCTGTGCACATGCATGCATGTCCTTAATGTGATTTTATCATCTGCAAACAGGTGTTCCAACTCCCAAAGAGCATACTCTGCTGGGCATAACTGCAAGAGCAGAGCTCACAACTCATTATGTGCTCTCTAACTCCATACCAAGAGAGGTCTGGGTAAGTACTTCAAAAGGAAACGTTTTACTTGTATTGACATTGGAAAATGCTTCCTTCAAAGTTGTAATTCCATTAATAGCTGACAACTCCAGCTTAGATGTCTTGTTGGACTGCAAAGCATCAAATACAATGACAGCTGCCCACATTCATAAGAGCTTGCTAATATTGAACACTTACTTGCCAATAACAGGTTCTATCTCACTATTGATCATTTTAGTAACAAAAAAGCAGCTTACCACATGGGAGCTGTGCCTTTTACCCCTAGTCTTCCCTTGAGAAAGGTTTTAAAATATATTTTGCTCTGTCCTGAAGAGGAAAATTATTTGGATCAGGAAAGCTGGGTATGCACTTCTCCCCACAGGATTTGCACCCCTCTTTAACTCTTCAATGATTCGTGTCTCAGACCTTCTGGGACATGCTAACTTCCAGTCCTGCTGGAGAGGTGAAGCAGGGAATAACTTGTGGACAATAACAAAAGAGAAATCAACACAATCAGATTACAGGCCAAAGCAAAACACTTTCATACATATATACTTACACACATATTTATTTTTAAGGTTTATCCATGTGCTGACTGAACACTGGAGGGGTTTAGAGTGGTTCTAACCTCAGTATTGTAGCGATGCTGATAAAGCAAAAGGGATGCCACCAACAGCCATCCAGAGCACAGCAAGGCATCTTCAGATGACAAGGAGGCAGGTCTGGAAGGAGGGGACCACAGCCAGGTGCACTCCAAAACCTTCTGCAGGACTTCCAGCAAGGACACATTGGAGAGCAGCACAGCTACTGCTGCATGAGAGAAACAAAACCAGAGAGGGTGATGGGATGGCACAGGTTAAACAACCTTGACAAGCACAACAGAAGTGCAGAGCACACCCCTGCTGCAGTGAGGTAGCCCAGCTGCCACAGCTCATCTGAGTGAGGCTGTCCAGCTACTGGTATTCATCTCCCAGAACACAAGCAATTGCTCAGCCAGCTAATCAACTAACAACACAGTAGGAAAGTCAATTAGAGCTTTTCCCTAGTATTGTTTAATTTTTTTGAACTATGACAATACCAGGATATTTCAAGATAGGCACTAAAGGCCTACTGCTGCATCCATGAACAAGAAAAATACAGTGATTCTGTCTTTCAGCAGCCAATTCTTGAATCATGAGAAGGCAGCAAAACCAAACCAAACCCCTCAACCTAAAAAACCTCATCCAAAGTATGAAATGGTCTTTAATTATAATGCTGTGTCTGGATGGGGAAACATCCACTTTACCTGCTAAGACAGTTAGAATACAGTCTCTGTCAAGCTACATCCTCACTGAAATTAACTTAGCAATCAATACAATCCTTCCTCACCTCTCTGTTGACTACAAGGTGTTGTCTGATGAAGGCTCCAGTACAGAAAATTCAAGGATGGCTGCAGGAGGTCAGTGTCCCTTGGCCTGCATTTCCCACAGAGATTACAGACTGGAAACAAAAGAACAGGTGTAACAAGGACACCAACTTAACAGAGCACCTCAGCAAATGAAAGAAGTCAGTCAGTGGGGAGGGAATTCAGACAAAGTGAAAATAAACACAGCATAGCACAGACAAAGCAACAGGTGTTTGCTCTATAGTGTTTGCTTTAGAGTGGACAGTGCAGTGAAGGATGAGTGCAGAAGCGGGGAGAGGAATTGAAAAAGGTACATTAGAGTGCATATATCACATTGGGCAGTAATGAACCCAAGAGCAATGGACTTTAGGTCATCTGTTTCCACAGAGAAAAAACTGCAGTGTGAGTTATCTGCTTCCACAGTGTGAGTTTGATCCCAGTACTAGAACAAGCATAAACAACCATGTGACTGTCTCTCATGGCAACCAGACTGGGGAAAGCCATGGAGAGCTGTGCTCCTCCACTCTCACCAATTTGCTCACACCAGGAGTAAAATGTCATGTTTGTTGTAAGCACCAAACACTTAGCAACAATGTTTAGTAAGAGTTAGGGAGGGAAATCCAGGACTGCAGGGCTCAGCAAAACTGTCATTGGAGATCTTCTGGAGAGCTTAAAACTTGAGTAAGCAATTCTCAGAACACACACATCAACACGCCCCTTCTATCTAAGAGGCCTCATTAGAGAAGTGTCCTGCACATCTACCCCTAGAGAACACAGCTGGGAGGCCAAGGGGGGAATAAATGGGGTGGCTGGGGTAGGGAGAGAGCTGTGTGGAAAAAGAACAAAGGAGAAAGCAAGAGCAAAAGGGGCTTGTGGCTCTTGGGAGAAGCTGAGCTGTGTTCTAAAATCACAGCAGCTAAAAAAAGCTGGGATAAAGAGGCTGTGGTTCCTCCACACTCACAGTTCCCTTGGCTAATGAATGTCTGAGAAATGCCACGTCTTTACAAGGGCAACACAGGCAGCTCTGAGATATGAAACATTTCAAATTGAAGGGGCTAGTCCTTCAAAGTCTGCTGGAGAAACCAATTTGTCAGAGCGGGGAAGAGATGAGAGGATGGATCAGCTGAACTTTCCTCATATTATCTTTTCTTTTTTCACAGCTATATGAACCTCCAATAGCCAAGTAAGAAGGCAGAAGCCACCAAGTAAGGATCACCAGACAAGGCAGCAGGTTATGACATGGTAAACACAGCCTGCTCTTCTGTCTGTGGGGTGGAGTGGGCAAGCCCTGCAGTTGCTTGGGAGCCATATACTCTGAATCCACATTTCAAGGAAAGCCCAGTTTCACTAGACTGCTGGTTCCTGATAGCTGATTAACAGGACAAGACTGTGGCCTGAGCCCCACCAGACTGTAATAGCAAGGATGGACAGGAATGAGTCAGGAAGGACAGCAGCCATGTGGTCACGCGCCAAACTAACGACAGCCACTGACCCTGAAATCTTGTCATGGTCAGGGGAATACTTTGGCCACCTTGTGAGGTTTCAGAGAAAAAAAATTATTGTAAAAGCAAGAGGAAGAGAACCTGGGCCTTGTTAACTGAGTTAGTTACCACAACTCTTTACAATGCTCTGGCTATGAAAACATCTCAAAGCAACCATTACTATAATGCAAGGTCAATCTTCTCTCAAAGGACAAGGAGCAAGCCCCTAATCATCTTATGGAACAATAAACAAACACTTCCCTGGGAGAAGATGAATGCACATACTCACCCTGGTGAAGCAGCTTGAAGTCTGTGCTGTCCAGTTCCCTTATGCCCTTGCTCCGCAGCTGCACCAGGAAAAGAAGGCTCAGCAAAACAGGCAGGTTCCTGTTGGCTAAGAAGGGCACAGACAGCTCAGCTTGTCAGTGAACTCCAAACTGTTGTACCTTAAAGTGTGTCAGGAATTGTTAATTTTCTGGCTGCAGGATAAGGACACACACACAGACACACACACAGACACACACACAGACACACACACACACAGAGACACACACACAGAGCCCCAATGTTTTTCTCATCTCTACAGTCCCCTCTGGACCAGGTTCCCTGTCACTCTGGCTTGGCCTGAGCCACACCTGAATCCTGCCAACACAATTTTAGGAGCAACTAAAGAAGGGGGACAAAAGATCATTCATACCCTTCATGAGCTATGTAGGGAGCATGTTCTTCACACTTCGAAATTGATCCTGCTAATAAACTAGAAGTCATTAGCCCTTTCTAGACTGCTCCCTTCCTGCCCACTTGACCGTTGCTGTTAGTTTTGACAACAGCCCAGCTGCACAGCATTTGCTCTCCTCCATCTAGTGAGACTGCAAAAATGCTGTCCATCCCATCCTACAAGGAAGGGCAGAGACAGAAGTGAGAACCTCACACATTGGGCCTGTATGTAAGGAAAATGGGGCTATTCAGACCACCAACCCCACAGAGCAATCTTCACCCTATTATTCACTTTTTTACAGTGCTGTAAACAGGTTAAGATTTTGTACTGTGTACAGCCATACCTACAGCAAGCAACTATCACCTCCAGTAAATGCTTTCACAAAGGCACATGAGTTTTCAGTTTTGAGGAGAAAACACTTATGGGTGTCTTTAATGTTAACATATTCCTGATGGAGTCCCACTGTTGGGCCTCCTTCTTGTCTAAAAGCAGGCTACTGTTTGAATAGGGATGCAGATCCCCTGGACTTAACTACCCCAGGCCTCATAGAGCTGTCTGTGTGCTGGGAGACAAGGAAGTCTGTCTCCAGAGTACATCTGGTGTTTGACTTTCTGCATGGGTTTCCAGGATGTCACTTAACAAGTTCAAGATGCAATACAAAGAAGGGCTACACATATGAGCAGCAGCAGAAGGGCTCAAATCTTGGAAAAGCTCCTATAGCTCAGCGTCCTACCTCCATTACCAGTGGTTTAGAGGAATAGGTCTGACTCCCTATAGGAAATGGACACTTTTCCTCCCCACAGCTCCTGGCATCCCTAGATCAGCAGCAGAGGGATATGCAAGTTCAAATGTGCACAACTCCAAACAAGATCAGACTTAGCAGATCTTGTAGCCTCATGCTCTACCATGCCCCTCTTTCAATGCCCTTCCTCCAGCCTACTGACTTTGCTGGAGGTAAAGCAAAAACATTTTCCATTCCAACTGCTGCCCAACAAAACATTCCAAACACAACAGAGCTGTTAAAAGCATCAGTGGCCCCCTCAGGAACAAATAAAAGTTGTGCTAAGTCTCTATCCTGAAGGAGCCAGGGACATCCTAGCACTGCTCCCTCTTTCAGTTCAAGCTCACAGACTGGTTTGCACAGGACCTTTCTTATTGGGACAACAGTTCCAAAATCACAGACAGGGCTAGTAAGGAAAACAGGGACTTCTCCCAGTCACAGCCTTGCTCCCTTTGAGAGACTTAACAGAGTTATAAGATCTGGTGATACCACAGTCCCTTTTTTGGGATCAATACCATGAATGATTCAACCCTTGCTCCTGATTTCTGTGTCCTGGGAACTGTGTATCCTCAGGCACACCCAGCTGTTTTGCACAAAGAAGAGACAAAAAGGAGGATGTTTTTCAGCCACCTCTTGGGCCCCTATTAAGCAGGAAGATTTACCAGCACAGCTCTCCATTTGAACACTGACAGCAGTATAAAAGAACCTTGCTTTGGTTTAGCAATCACAGTTTGAAGCCAGAACAACCTAAATTAGAAGAAAGGCTCTCACTTCAAAATGAATCTCTGAAAAAGGAAATTAAATTAGTACAGTTCTGTCCATACATTTCCCCATGCAGGTAAGTACTGAAGCTACACCAGCAGTTCAAAACCACTTTATCCCAGACTGTGTCCCTACAGCTAGTTGATCTTACAGCAAGACCAAATCACAGAGGTGGGGTCACCTTGTAGGGTGGCTGAGCTGCTCTCCACCAGCAGCTGTTGCAGAATCTGTAAAAATCGGCTCCGAAGGAGGTCACAGACAAGCACATCCTCATTTCTTTCCAGAAAGGTCCTTAGAGTCATCAACACCTTCCAAGCCACTTCCACAGAGCTTGAGCAGACCAGGTCCTGCAAAGGAAGAAACAAACACCTTACCTTTCTACCCTGATTAGGCAGAAGTCACCACTGTTTAATACCATTATGGTAATCTGGTGCCTTGGGAAACAGCCTAATAAAGCACCATTAAGATTAAGTATGTCCTGATTAAACAGAGAACTGAATAAAGCAGAAGGACTCATGTCTGTTAGGCACCTCTGAGTAATATCCCATTTAAAGAATGATCTGTGAGTGTTAGGGTAACATACATTTAAGGTCACAGTTTTAGACAAAGAAGAACTAAACAAGAGAACAGAATCTCTGGTACCGCTGCTCTCCATGTTGTTTTGAAAAATCAGCTTGCATATTGAAGATGCTTGTCTAAAATCAAGCTTATGAGTCAGTCCATAGTTCCTAACTTTCAAAAGGCTGGCAGCCTTGTATGTGCAGTAGTAACATAACTGAACTGCATGAAACATAGTTAAGTTGGGCAAGCAATCAATCACAGGAAAGGGGAGTCATGTACACAGCTCACGAGCCTGCCTCTTGACTACAGGGCTTTTTCTGGAGTCTCTGAGCTGAATACCACAGCCAGTAGGCTTAATTTGGGCATAGTCTTCATGTTGAGGTACATAACATTAAATTGCACAGCATGTACAGAGGCAGTTGTATAAATATCAGACAGAAAATGCCTGGTAGTGCTGACATAATATAACCATCTCAACACAGGTTAGGCCAGCACTACCTTTCCTCTCTTCCTTCAGTAGTCCTGGCTACTGCATTGCAATGGCAGAGCTGAAGAGGTAAACAGGAAACTGGTCTCAGCAACTGAGCCTACAGCCTGCCTGAACAGCTTGCTGCCTCCCCCAGCTGCCCTCCCCATCACACAGCAGTAATGCATCCAGGCTTTGATGATGCAGAGAAAAGGGCTGTGGGACCCCGTACCCAAGGAAAGCAAAGAAGGAAAGAACAGGCTGTCTGTGCCAGAAAAAGCTCTCTAGTTCTGAGATGAGTTCCTCACTCTAGCAGAGACTTTCACAAACAAAGGGCAGGGAGATGTTGGCACAATCATCTCTGCTGACATAGATGTGCTTCATATGAAGTTCAGGAATGTAATCTAACGTCTCTGCTCTCTGAGAGAGCACCTCAGACCTGGAGCATGGAGAAGACAAGTGGGACAGTGTGTCAGCATGACTACATTCACTCCCAGATGAGCACACAGAGCACAAAATGACATGAAGCAATGGCCACAGCCTCTCTGGTCCTGGCAAATGCACCATTGTGTTAATCAGTTCCTTCCTACCCAGAAGCCCAAGGTCTCAGATGAAGTCACTAACCATCTGTTATATCCAATCCAGGCAATTATTTAAAGCAGATAAGCAAAGAAGTCATCCTTGGAAGGACATTCATTCTTGTTTCACTGTACCATGCAGAGGCCTTTCCAGTCCACTAGTGCATTCTGAGGCTTAGCTTATTCATCTCATAAGTTTTCTTTCCATCTGACAGTATATTTAGCCCTGCATATTGCACTGTTTTATTAGTCCATCTAAATTCAGATTGATTATGCTCTTCCACAACTGAAAGGTGAATTGTCAAAGCCTGTGACTTATTACAACTTACTTTAAAGACTGGAACAGAGCTAAATTAATTTATTTCTGCAAGAACATATGGCAAGACAGAGAAAGGAAAGCAGGAATGTTGTACAATACAGGGAAGGGAGACACCATTTATGTTTTGCTTATTGACAGACCTGCTTCACTTTATGGAGTGACAGGTTCCAGAACTACTGCCAAAGGTAACAGAGTGGACAAGCCTCATGGGACACTTCACTTCCTTAATCTGTCCTGAGAGGTGAACTCATTGCTCACTTTTACTAATGCTCTGCAATGGTATCAAATGCTTGGATGCTGTTACCTACCCTGCAATATCATCCCAACTGTGAAAGAACTGCCCCATCTGAGAGGCCTCCTGACAGTCATTTCAGTAACATCAGATATTAAAATTTAGCCAGAGCCTCTTAGATCAGAACAAACATGTTCTGTAATGCCCAGTGGATGCCCACTCAGAGTTAAGCCTTACTTCCTCTTACTTCTTTACCATCTGCTGACACGGGTTTGCCTTCTCAATGATAGTTAGTTTTAATTTCTCTAAGGGATTGGAGAAGAAATATCAGTTCTTAGCTTTTGCCCTTACAAGCAAATCTCATGTTCTTCTGTGGAAAAGTTAGCAAATATTTACTATATGATTGGCTCAACAGTCATGGGACAAGAGACCACTGATGGGGAGGGGTGATGAGAAGGTGGGAGCAGTGGAAGTGAGAAAAGGCCTCCAAGCAGCCATCAGGACACAACTGTGTCATGATTACATGGGTTAATAAAGCTCATCGCACCAGCTAGAGGCAAACACACTAGCCTGCTACTCCAAGGCCCCTTTCTCTCCTGAACTGATTAATTTTCCCTGTCACAAGACTATTATTTTATCTTTTAAGAGCAATAAAACATGTTATTTGCAGTCCTAAAAACTCAAGAGTACTTCAAAATTCTCTGACAAGAGTCTCCAGTTAAAACAAGACAAAATGAAAACCTCAAACAAACAGAAAGCTGTGCCCTCAAGACCTGTTCTCTGCACACTGCTTTATCAAAGTTCTTGTTCATTATACCCTTCTCATCTATGAGTAGCAAAGCTTTGCTCCCAAATTTGCAAAACAGCTTCTTCAAAGGCTGGCACTGAAGAATCTGAAGTACCCAGCTGTGTATCTGAATAGAGGAAGGAATGGGATTTTTCATGACATACACCAGCATAACTCCTCAGATCCTTGTCCAGCCAGCTCTCAGAGGATCTCTTCCTGTCACAGTGGATGGATGACAGAGAAAGAGATAACACACATACAAGGTCCCATTTCCCACATAAGGCTTCCCTGGCAGGTGGAAGTCTGTGTACACACACATGGCCCTTCTATCAAAATCCTTGGTTTCATAACATCACTAAAAGCTTTAAGAACCAAAAAGCCCCCAAAATCAGGGCCAAGATAGCAGCCTGTCCTTGTGAAAGCCACATACCAGTAAAATAAGCAAAATGCTGGAATTGCTCTTCAGAATGGGAAGCAATGGATTGGCACTGTTCAGCTGATCTGATGAGCCAAGATCAGATTCTTCAACCTCAGTCTGCTTGCAGTCTTCCCAGGAAAACCAGAGTTGGAGGACTTGGTGTCCAAATCTCCCCATGAGCTCAGGGTAGCGCAGGAAGAATTTCAGCAGGAGAGGACAATGGACATAGACCAAGCTCAGATCTGGAAGATTATCCAGGATCCTCCTTATGGTAGACAAAGACCTCTGGTAAAGAGGGAAAGGGGAAGTGAGACAGAGAACAAAATAACCGCTAATACTGAATATAAAGCATCTGAAGTGATGAGACTTTACTGCAAGAAACAGTCACACTGCCTTTTCAGTAGACAATCAAACACATCAGTTAAACATCATTTTGTGAAGCCCATTTGCATCACAAAGGCTAAGAAACCTGTAGGCTTTATCCAGAGCTCAAAGCTGTGCAGCAGCAAAGAGCCATATGGGAACACTAGAAAGCCTGCTGCAGAGGCTGGAGATGTGTATGGGAGCCTGAGCTATGAAATTCAATATATTCTCTGTGTGAATTCACAGCCTATCCAACGCAGTTACACTTCCCACACATACACAAGTTTATTCTGTCATATCTATATTCCCCTGTGGATTTACATAGTTAACTTTCCAGGGTATAGATGCACTGCACAGTCTTCACTCATTCACTGCTCACCACCTATGCCAAAATACTTTCTACAAGAAGGTTTATGTATGTGGGGAGAAACCTTAGTTTCAACAAAAAGGCTCCAAGAGGTAGGAATGAAATCTTTTACCACATCCAGGGCTTTGCCTTTGTCCTGACAGACAGCAAGGAGGTAAAGTGCAGCTCTGAGAATGTGTGGAGGGAGACAGTCTCCATGGTCCTGTGCTGACAGGAGAAAATTTCTTACAGCTAGAAATAATTCTGCATCTGGAACAAACCTGCATTGAAGGAGATTGGAGTAGAAACAGTAACAATAGATATGCCTTACCCACCAATTCATGGTCACTTGCTTTGTATAGTCTTGGCTCACCTGTCCCCAAAGCTGTAGGCAAAGTATAAGAGCAGTACAAAACAGTGCTGGTGGCTGCAAAGAGACTGATCCAAAAAGAAAGGCTCAGGGGTTTCAGACAGGAGGAGAAGGCTTTCAGCAATGGTGTAGTTTAACTGAGGCAGACCCTTCTGCAGGAGCTCAGACATCTCCTGCTCTAGAAATAAAAACATAAGGAAATGATGAGCAATGTCTATGGAATAACTCCACAGTCTGCATACACCAAGCACACCTCTGTGATTTGGCATCAATAGTGGTGTGAAACCTGATTTAACAGAACTGGCTTTAAGGATGAAAAGACACTTTAAGGATGAAAAAACACAATCTGTTTGAGATTCTGAACCCTTTGCTGATGCTGCCTGTATGGTAACCAACCACTGCTAATGGGAAAAGTGGCTTTTCTGATGTAGAAACTTTCACCTCATTTGTTTGGGACTTACCTATTATGGAAAGTTACAGTACAGACAGGAAGGCTTTATAGAGTATGCCAGAGGGAAAAAATTACCTTAATCTGCAGATATGCCACTTGACAGTGGCAAGTAATTTTGTTTCAATTAAGCATGCACAGCTGTGCTAATAAATGCCCCCATGTAAACAAAACCATAGGTAGATGAAATGCATTCTTTCAGATAGGGTTCCAAACTCTTCAAAAGGAATTTTCTGAGCATTTTCTGTGCTGGTCCTTACTGGACCAGCTTAAAAACAAGCTGGGGAAAAAATTCTCTCAGTCAAGCTTTGTGTGTCCTCCCTTCCCTTCTCCTTTGTCCTTTCCTATTTTTTTTCACCTGTTGCCTAAACAGAGGGTGGCAGGGCCTCAAACTAAATTAAGCAATTTTTCTCTTTCCCCAAACTTGCCTTCCTGAGAAGAAGTTCTCGTCTTCTCTGTGGCTGAGTAAAGGTTCAGGCACAAGCTGCAGAGGAAGCTCGAACAGGTGTGATTCAGGACAGGATTACTGTGAAGAAGAACAGAAAGAGACAGTAAAGGAGGCTAGAAAAATCCTCTTCCTACTTCTGATATCATACACTGTCTGCCAGAACCTCATTTTACAGAATGATCACACACAAACACCTGTCCCATCACAAGAAGACTCTAGGAGCCAGCCTAGGTTTCCAGGAAAATTAAGAGTTCCCAATGGACTGTCAGCTCACAGATGTGGGGGTGTGTGCAGTGACAACAGTGAACATGTTCATACCTTGGGCCCATGTGAATACAGTGGGGTACTCCCACAGCCATCACACCTTGTCTACACAGAGAGTCCTAGAAGGACAGCACCCTAACACTGCAGAGAATGGGAGATGTTTAAGGGCAGCTCACAATACAATGATTCCACCGGCAAACAACACTTGGATTTTTTTAGCAATGACACTGCCAGGGATGAACAGTGAAGAATGCCAAAATAGCAACTAAAAGGGTGAGAACAGCTATTTCCAGGCATTGCTTTCTCTCCAACCATTTCCTTGCAGAACAGGACATAAGCAGACATCTGTAACACACCATCCTTGTCACAGCACAGGGCTCTATTCAGAAACCTGGATCACTCCCACCACACACCATTCACAGGCACAAATGCCCTCACTCGAAGTTCCACACTAGTAAACTGGACTAGGAGTGCTCTGTGTTTTGTTTACTTTTAAAATGAGGTACAGTCACAGGAAAGAGGAGGTAAAACATCTCTGCAGACACACAGAGAGTCTCCCCAAATACTCCTCAACCTAGAAATCATAGCCTCTACGATACATGCCACTGAAGCTATCCTCCTTCCCCCCATTTCTAATATATTACCACACCATGAGGAACAACAACAGTGGTAGTAAATGCTTAGGAAGCCAGAGTTCAGATGGAACTGATGCTACTGGTACTTCTCTTCAGAACACCCACTGATCTGACTACTCCAAAGTCAGGCTGCTCTATCTGTGCAACTCACGACAGAGCACAGAATTCTCCCAATGCTGTGTAGATCCATCCACCCCCTACCAAACTGCTTTTCCCTTCTCCCACATCAAGCTCTTCCATTGTCAGTAACCATTTCCATTTTTCAGTAAGACACAACCATTCCTAAGTCTTTCAGCCTCTCATCTTGCCTAATCAGGTGTATTAGATAAGGCATGATCCACTTTCCCATCTGGAAATTTTAGGCTCACTAACAATGCACACATCACAATACCTCTGTACAGAGCAAAATCTGGCCTTCAGCTCCAGTGTCAGTCGGATGAAGGACGAGGATGCTAGGCAGAAAGCAAGACAGAGATGTCAAAGGAGCACAGAACATGTATGATAAGAAAAAGAGTAGGCAGGTCCCATAACCACCCCCACACATCTCCATACAAGCCTGGTGAAGAGGGCAGGCCATCCCAGTAAGAATATACATATTAGGCTGCCTCTCAGAAAGTAAACTACTCCAAGTTTGGGTGTGAGGAGAGTATCTGAGGTTACTTTGTTTTCTCAGGAGGAGAAGTGAAGATTTGCCCATTTCACATGTTTAAAACAGAGGAATTGTCTACATCACCTCCCTGATGTGTGAAGAATAAGGCATACATAGACTAAACTAGGATTTCTACACAGGAAAATCCCACCAACAATTCCAGCATAATCCCTGTCTACAGGAACAGCCAATTCAATTCTGAATTATTCCAGAGGGAAGGATAAAGTTAACACAACATTCTTATCCAAAATGAAACCTCTCCCATCATCATTGCTAGACCAAATAACTTTTCCATCCTGCTGAACACAACTATGCACTCTATTCTTATTCTATAATAGAATAAGAATATTCTGTAATAGAATCCTCCACATGAAGTCTCAATGTTAGGCTCCTTGCCTCAGTAATATGCAGTAGCAGCAAGTTCCACCAGTTAAGAGCACAGAGAACATGATCCCACAATACCCTCCTACCCAGCTTCTTGGAGAACTTATTCCTCATGCTTGGCACCACTGTAAAGAGGGTACTGAGTGCTGAGATGAAAACCTCTGTCACTGACGGGCTGACAGCCCTTTCCAGATAGCTCTGTGGGAAGAAAATACATCAGGTGCACAAGGTGCTATAAACACTGAAGGCAGCAGCTTCCTTCCAGCCTCCTGCCTGCCCAGAAAGTCAGGTTTCTAAATCCAAACAAATGGAGTAGCAATTCTTTAACGAAAATGCCTGGCAGCAGAGCAGGCTCACAGAGCACTGTGAACACAACTAACTCCCCCTGCCAGCGCTGTGAGCTGTGCTGGTAACTCTGCCAGACATCCCACCAGATAAGAAACTTCTCCTGGACTCCAGCAGGCAACCAGTTAGGCCCTCATGCACAGTGACTGACCCTACTGCCCACATTGCCCTGGGAGTTACTGCTCTCACAGGTCAGATGGATAATTCTCCTATACAACACAGGATATATGTTTAAGTGCAGCTGACCTCAGCAACATTTAACACCTGTGCCTCAGTGTTCCACTGAGCAGTGGCAAACACAGGCATTTGAGCTCTCTACAGAATCCAACCCTGAACTGTTTAGAACAGAATGACTCAACTCACTCTTGTTGAAGGTCACTGGACAATTTTCTCACAGTCCATTAATTTTTACCCAAGTTCAATGAGCAAGAAACAGAACACTGACTTCAGCTTTGCCAAACTGGACATGCACTGCACCCTCCTGTCAGGGAGGAAAACAGCAGTGCCACTGCAGCAGCCTACCAAGAGTTTGGTTAAGAAAACACCAACCAAAACATCTCCAAGCTCCTAACTGCAAGAATGCATACACCAGTGCCCGCCACAAAGCACAAGCAAACTTTACTAAATGTTAGGAACCACAACAAAAGTCCCATTCTTTTGACAATTCTGCTTGAAGTGTCTTAGGGACAGGCCTGTATGGAGCACTAAAGCACTCATGAGGCTCCACAGCTACTTTTTAAATCATGTCACAGGCCTTACTGAGGAACAATGCTCAATACTGCCCATGCACACTGGGCAGCCTCATCAGTACCTTCTGGGAAGAAGCATAGAAATGAAATTGCAGGTGCAAATCATGGAAGCTCTCTGGGACACTGGCAAGTTTTGAAAAAGTGGCAGAAGGGGAAACAACAGCTCAGGCACCCTTCATTTTCTGACACATCTGGAGCTGCAATGGATCCCACAGCATGGTAGGTAGGCTATGGGATGGCACAGTCTGAAGAAAGACACTGACATCCACATGGAAACTTTATGAATTTTTGCACCCTCTGAGAGCATACACTGCCATTTGCATGAACTATGTAATTCCATACTTGGCTGTGAAAAAATGGCAAATGCCACAACTGTTCTTGGTTTACTTGACATGTCCTCTTCCCCAAAAAACCATTTGTGCAACCCACTCTTGGTGCCTTGACAGCACCTTTCCAGGTACCCATGGAACAGACGAAGTTCAAAAGAAATCCTACCATGACCATGGGGATGCAGAGACTGTCACAAATTCTCAACAGGAACTCAGAGAAGTTGCTTAGTGTGTCTTTGCTCTCAGAGTTGGGGGCAGTGAAAGCATTCTCCTGGGCCATGAAGTCACCCTGGAATTCCACTGCTAACCTACAAACACACAGTGGATAACAGAGGGAAGAGGAAACCTCCTCACTCTGTAAAGGAAGCCAGGAGATACTACATTTTAATCACAATTTTCACCATAAAGGACCCACAAACACTCAATGGGTTGGAAACAGAGGAATCTGGCAATCACATTCAGTTACCTTTTGAGTGAAGCTATTGAAAGTCATCAAGGTTGCACAACAGTACACATTGGGAAAGGAAGACTTAGTTTCTGTGAAGAAAGCATGTGCTGTGGGAAGATCTGGTGTGGCAAGACTGGTTTTCAGCCATACCAGAGTGCCTGATGCACAATACAGCAAACCTTGTGAAAATCAGCCAAGGGACCATTCAGCTGATATAAAATCCATGACAGAACCTGAGTGCCCTCTAACACAACTCTGAGACTCTGGGTCAGTGCAGAAAGGCATGTCTGATTCTGACTGAATTATCTCAGCCAACCCAAGTGATACAAGGCAAAAACTAATTTGGCCAGACCACCCTAAAAACTCATCCTGATTCATTCTGATTCATGCACAAACTCATCTACCACTGTCTGATGTGCAGTTAAGGGTGCCAAATACTCTGATCCAGCAGAAAAGGTAAAGTTGGTGCCTATAAACCCAATTCCAGTAACAGGTCACAGACAGAGCAAATCCAAGGCCAGCATCTGGAGGAGATATGCATTTGTTAAATGGTTAATCCCCTCTGGCAGTGAAACCACATAGCATAGCATAAGAATCTAGTTTCACACATACCTTCCAATAGTTCTTACACTATCAGCAGCTTTGGTGAATTTTCAAGCAGCCCCTCAAAGCCCAAAGACATGAAATAAACTGATAGGTCCCAGGCAAATTTCATGGGAGACATATTCAGGTGTCAGAAAATTTTCACTATTAATACATACCCCTGACTCTGCTGTTTCACTGACCAGTGCCATGCACTGAACTCACCTGTGATGTTTCTGTGGTGGGGCTGGGTGGAGGAACACAGTCGCAAGGACAGAAGAATGGACAGACATGGACACACACCACCCACCCACTTTCCTGACTTGTCCTCACCTGCAAGCATTTCTGAAACTTTCCAGGGTATTGAGCAAGAACTGACCCTGTCTCTGAGGAACTCTCCCAAGATTTCTGTTTGCTGAGTGACTCTGAGACATTGAGAACAGGACATCACCCTGTTAAAGGAGAGAATCTTATAAAATCTTATGTCCACTTTCAGAAAAAAAAATAGCCTTCTCCTCTGACACCAGCAGTAGGAGGAACAGCAGATTGCACTTCACTCCTTCACACCACAATTTTTTTACTACTGTGCTTTCCCCAGAGAGGGCTGAGTTAAACAGCTTGTGTGCTCTTCCTAGGGAGGACAGAGTTACAGAGCTATTAATTCTGCACTATGCTCTCTTTAAAGTCTGTATTACCATGATTTGATATAATCTGAATTTTAAGCATTTCAGCTAATGGAGCTTTAAATTCTTCTGAGAAAACTTTGTGTTTTTAAAAATTTTCTTTCTTCCAAATACTGTTCAGACAACACAGAATAGTTCTTCTCCTTGCTTAGCAATGAAATCTTAGAAGTTCTTCTACTTTGGCTCAGAGTTTTAAGCAGCTATCCATGTACTAATTTTTGTTCCCACACAGCATCCCACTGAGTTAAGCCTGAAGCCAACTGAAGCGTCAGAGTTAATTATTTGCCCAAACTGGGAACAACTTGAAACTCAAAATCTGCCTTTAAGCCTTAACCTGTTGTGGTGGTCTTCTCCATAATACCAGAGGAGGGCACAGCTACACACTGGTGCCTGACAGTTCAGAACTCCTTCTCCATTTCATGCTGAGATACCTTGGCAGAGGTATCATCATTTCCCCTTTCCTCCCTTTAAACACAGCCTGCATATCCTCACTATCTAATTTCCTTCCTGTGAAGCTCTTAATTTTGAAAGGGACACCCAGCTCTGTGTGTGTGGAAACTGACTGGCCAATGGGACAGAAAGCACTTCTGCCTTCTTCAGGAAGAGAAGGCCAATATCTGGCACCATAGAACTTGGGTCTAAAAAATGTTCATCATGAATTTTCTAAATTTCTAAAAAATGTTCATCATGAGTTCTGCTACTCCTTTGAGTATTGAGGTGTTCTCCCCACTACTGGCATGAAATCTGAACCTACGTGGCTCTAAGCCTACAGCAAGAAGGCTCAGCCCTTGTCCTTTCATTAGCCATCTGCACCTGGGGCTCTTCTCAGAAGTGCAGAGGTCCCAGCAGCACACCACACTAACCACAGATGCCAGGAACAGAAAAGGGTTTATAGTTCCAATAGTGGCTAACAACTCCCTTGCTGAGGGATCACAGTGCATATATGGTGACACTCTTGATCTGAATGTAGAACAAGAAATATTCATTGCTGAAAAAATAGATTGACCAATGCAAGGTGAGGGGGGGAAGAAGGGGAAGTTCAAATGGCTTTGGAGTACTGGACACATAAAGAGAGTAGCATGCTCAAGTAGTGCCCCACAGAACTTCACTGATTTAGAAGGATATGATTCACCAGCATCCACCTTCATCTGCTTCAAAGTCTGGTACCATTTCAAGGCAAGAGGATCAAAAGAAACAGCAGAGAACCAAACATCCACGGGGGATGTAAGCAAGGGGATGGAACACATATAAAACATCAAACATAGGAAGATCATCTCTGTCCTGCTCAGTCCTACCAACAAGCAACAGCTTTTGACTTACTCCATGCCTCTTACTACTCTGTGGTGGGGAAAGGTCAGCACATCGCTTCAGCACCGCCTCCAGAAGCTTCTGCAGTTCTTCATACGGGACTGGAGGGGAGCTCAGATGGTCCTTCCTTAACACGTGAAGACAAAGACAAGATGCACAGTCCCTGCAGGGGACATTCCACTAGGAAGGCAACACCATCAGAAATAACTGCTCTTCTGATGGAAATATGCCACTGCCACTTCTCTCCAGCAGAGCACAGTAAGGTCACAATATCTGAATAGTGTCTTCACCCACACATAAACACAAACACACCCCAAGTGCTCTGTCTGCTCTCACCACAGTCAGCAAGCCCATGACTGTTCAGAGTCTTATATTTATTATTCTTATCAATCTGGATGGGGCACAGAGTGACAAAGCCACAGCAGCTGCTGCACAAGCCTGCCTGGAACACTAGGTCCTTCCTGAAATTACTTGCTGCCTGCCACAGCTTCATTGCTCTGGCAGCTTTCCTGAGGTGGGTGGGAAGCTGGCTCTGCTGTACCCACGCCTGCCTCAGCCACAAGTCCCACTGCAGAGCACGTTCACCCACACAGTCACAGGGGAACTGCAAAGCCCAAGATGGTATCAACAGATCTATCTGAAGAAAAGTCTGCAAATGCATTCCTGCCTACCTCAGGAAAGCAGCCACAGCTTTCACAGCCTCCACTGCCACCTCCAGCACTGGGCAGTTCACTGTCTCCATCAAAACATCAATGGCTTCTACGCATACACCTCGGTTGGTGAACAATTTGATTTCCACTGGTTGCCTGTGAAGACAAAGTAAGCAAGGAGAACGTTGTCAGAGTTAGGTAACTGCAGTGCCCTTCCCTCGTTTCAGCAAATGGACAGCTGAGCCATGAGATTGCAGCCATGTTTTTCAGTATTGAGAGCCAGCTGCTCTCAAGGAGGTACTCTCACACTTGAGCAGGTAGAGGGTTTGCTATAAACAGGAAATTTCAGCCAGTCTAAAGCACTACCATGATAAAACATCCACAACCTGGATAACTGTGTAACTACTCGAGAACACTGTCACAAAAAGCACAATAAAAACAAGCCTTGCAAAATATAGTGACCTCTGTGCCTTGGACTCTATGCTCAGGCCATCTGTTCTGGCATTTGTCAGTTCATCTAGCAACTTATATTTTTAAGTATACAAGCCAACATCACTGTCCTACAGGATAATGCCATGAGAATAGCTTCTCTCACTGCACTCCTAATGCCAGATGCTGCCAGGGCAGGAACCTTCACAAACTTGAAAAGTAAACAGGAGAATAAACACAATCCAACTGCCTTGACAATCCTCCTCAACAGTGAGCATTTTGGCCATCTGTGGCCCAACACCTTTGAGCATTCAGCATGAGAGCATGGAGGGACAAGAGGCCATTAATCCCATTATTGGACAGAGCTGTGTAAATGGCAGACTGTGCTCATTTGGCTCCTGGCAAGTCAGGTACAGCTGGGGAGGCAGGGGGAAGACAGGCAGTTACATGCACACAAGAGGCACAAACAACCTGCCAGAGGGTCCCTCCAAAGTGAAGCAAGAAAAGCAGCACAGCATGACAGAAGCCAGTTTTGGGAGCCAAAACTATTCCCTGTTATTCAATTTTCACAGTCATGCCTAACTGAAGAAAGCCCAGAGTACATGCTCTCATGCACAAATGGGAAAGCAAAGTGAACTTAAGTAGAAATTACACTAGTAGGCCAGTTATATGGCAAAAAGGGAACAGAAGAAAAACCACTCTTTTTAGTCACTCAGTGGGATGGAACCCAGCTTCGCAGCCACCTCACATTCTGCTGTGAGAAAAAACTGTGAGGTGGGCATGGCAAGGAAAAGGACTTGTGGAACTCAGGCATCAGGAGCCAAGCCACAAGTGAGGCACTGAACTTCCAAGTTGCTTCTACTCACACTGTGTAATTCTATTAATCCTCTGTACCTCCTTTCTTTAATCACTGACCTTCTGAAGTAAAACACATCAGGAAGAAAAAATTCTTCACTGACTCATGCAGGGAAGAAGGGATGGAGGAGTACTGCTGACTCATTCAAGCAGCACAAACCCACTTTCAAGATGGTGCACTGTGATATCTTTGGGGCCTGGAGGGAAAGTGTGAAGGGCAGCACCCTTCCAGCTTCCTGCAACCTCTCATCTTTGGGCCCCAAACTGCACCTGCCACTTTGATTATGCTGGGAGAGACAAGGGTCACTCTAGGGACAGCTACCCTACATTCCTGACATACTGCCAAGGGGAGCAGTACCTCCTGCATGGACCTCACCAGAATGTGTGGCTCACTTACACAAAAGAATCCAGCTGCAAGCTAAAACCAAGATGAGAGGTTCCAGCACAAGATCCCTTTCCCCATTATGAGATAATTTTAAATAAAACGTGATTTCTAAGGCAAAGCTCAGAGAAACAGAATGGGTGTATGAGAAAATGAGAGCAACTGCACAGAGTGTTCTCTTTGTTTTACAAGCATAAATGCTGTAATTAATGTTCCCCATATCCCAGTTTCTCTTTTTGACAGATCCCACCCTGGCATCACCACACTGTTCTAGCACTGTTGCTTTTTCTTCTCCTTTTTACCCTGCCACTTGCTACAAAATTGACTATGACATTTCCAAAATTCTGCTCAAGGGCTCTCTTGGGGGATCTAAGTGACAAAAACGAGACTCTGTCACTAGCATGACAGGATAGGAACAAGATCATAAAGGCAAGAACAGGAAGCACAGAAGAAAAACAAGCCAGTATATATTATTTCTCAGCAGAAAAAAAGAGGAAAAAAGTGACAGAAGACATTAATATTTCAGTGTAGAATTTGTTTTTGCAGTTTGAATTTAGCTCAGATGATGATAGAAGACCAGAGGCCATGGAATTTGCATACTTTGTTTTGTCATAGAGGCACACTTAGCAGGAGCTGGCCTGCTCACAAATGCCTGGACCTTCCTGGCCTTGTCTCCTGCTCTGCCTACGGCTGAAAAGAGATTTAACCTCCCTAACTGGCAAGGAAGCAGGACGAGGAAGATTTAGTGGTGGATGTAAGCACAAACAGGACAAGCTGGGAGGTTTGGAAACAACCATCAGGCCTTTCTTTGCAAGAATAAAGGAGATGAGATTGTTCAGCATCATCTTTTAAACACAAAAACTCTTGTGTGTAGATATCTGGTCTTGGAAGAAATTCTTAAAAGCAAAAGCCTCACAGTCTCCATTTTGGAGTACCAAACTCTGCCTGCAAGCCTGACAGGGTACTCCCTTACCGTCTCAGTATTTCAGTGAAGAGCAGGAGCCCTTGTTTGTGCAACTCCACGTTGTTCAGCAGCAGGACACCTTGGAGACTCCTCACCAGAGATTCAATGCCTGTACACGTTAAGAAAAGTCACAGAGAGGCTTTTAATGTTCCAGATTCCAGAATGGAAGCAAAATTAATTTTTAAAAGTAAGGAAGATTTGAACAATTATTCTTGTGAGCTACTGACAGAAACAACTGTCCAAAACTGTTGAATGTTCACTTATCTCTCTCATAACATGTCTCAACCTTCACTGCTGGAGATAAGTCCCAAAGAACAGAAGGAATTTAACCACTTTTCCTAAATCCACTCTTGTCATATCCACAGAAATACTTAATAGTAACTCAGAGAGTGTCAATCATGATAACTGGTTATTATAACGAATTAGTGCTCATCAGAAACTCATTAGGACAATGATACTATAAATTCAAGCTATGTCGGACATCACAAACATGCCTGATAGGTACTTATTTTCAGTCCTTTATCCATCCTGACTGGAAACTGTGGTTGTGTGTAAAGTGCTGGAATTCAGCTGGAGGCACAAGAATGACTGCAGTCACTGTGCCAGCAAGGTTGATGACTCACCATACACAGTGTGACACTTGGAGAAGAAAAGGCGCTCTTCAGTCAGGAGGAGTAGGCAGCAGTACACTGACCAGATGAGGATTTCACTTTTGCACAAGAGACACTCAAAGAGGAACTCTGCAAACATACACACACAAATAAGGTCACTCTGGTAAAGAAGCAGGCTGCTCACAGCATGGCACAGCTGCTCCTAGAACAGAGCAGAGGAAGGAGGAGGAAACGAGGAGACATAGCAACAGCCACAGGGAGAATGGCTGTACCATGAAATGGCGGAATGGAGAACACATTCTGAGTAGATGCTCAGGGGTATGCTAATCTTCAAAAAGAGGTGACTGGAGAGCAGAGACCCATGGGCAGGCATCTTCCCAGCACAAACTCAGTAGGAAGGAGCTGAATTGTGGATCTAGCCTTTGGCACAAATGAAAAGCCACAAAGCAAGCTTTATCACAGATGCAGTGACCTTTTTTTCCTCATGACTTTTACATCTCCCAAATAATTTGTATCATGAAAGTATTTCTGTCTTTTGGGATTACAGAGAAATAATAAGCCATCTCCCATAGCTGCATTCTAAAGCTAAACCCTAGACCAAAATCTGAGCAAACTTACAATATTTAGTAGAATGAAATAAATGGAAACCAGTTTGCTTAAACTTGTATCTAAGGTCCTGCAAGAAGGACCTTGACCTGAAGTACTTGGCCAAATTCACTCCTAAAATCACCTGGTACAAAATAGCCACCATATTATGCCATCAGTGGATTTCATGGAGCCAGCCTGACTCCTAAACCAAACAGCCAGAAGCAGATTTGATACTGGGGAATGAACAATAAGATGCTACTGCATTTGTTCACCTGGGACATCTGCATGGATAAAAGCAGGAGCATATCTGCTAGGAGAGTGAACCAGCACTGCAGCCATGCAGTGAGAACTCGCTGCCTGTAACATCTCATCTCTGGTTAACAAGAGCTGTTGGGAAGCAAACGTCAAAAGGAGAAAGGAAGTCAGCTATACAGCTGTGAGTAGGACACAGTTTGTTCTACTTTTTAAAATTTAAAACATAAATTAAGGTCTCTCTTTCGGCATTTATTTCACAGATTAAACCTGCTAAGGTAAGATAAAACACTGAACCAAAGAGACTCAAAAAAGCACACGAGAACTACAACAGAATAGATCATGAGTAAGAATAGTTCTGCCCCCAGGCTTAGTCATGCTGGTGCTGCATGTGCTGTATCAGACCTCAAGTGTAAATGAGTAAGATCAGCTAAGGCCAGGAGTAAAATTTTCCCCATTCCAGGATGCAGGCATGAACAAGAAGGTGATCAACAGAGGTAGCCCTATTGCTGGTTGGGGTACTATGTACAAATTACAAAGGGGATGGCACAAGCATTAATACACAGACCATTGTTCTACTTGTCCTTTTTACTTCTTACATAATTTTTCTGCTGACAAATCTTATAGCTACTATTTAACTCTAATCACAGTTCTGCAGTCTCTAAAGCTTACCTCTTCCAGCTTTCCCAAAACCCTCTGATTTTAAACATTCCCACATCCCCATTTCTCAGTGCAGCCTCTATTGCTGGTGTGGGTAACAGAACACTCTGCTTTTTTATATATACAGTGCCTCAGATAAGGGTTCATTACAGGCCAGCAAATTATTTATGTGTACCAACAATTCACTACTACTTCAGCAATCACCTTTTTGAGAACAAGTGGCAGTGGATTTTCCCCTTCTAAAAAGTTAGGGTTCTCAGTCTCCTCCTCTGTCTTTGCATTATTCATAAGAATAGATACAAAATGGTCAGATTTCAGCAGCTCCCTTAGCAAGCCTGCAAAAGGAAGAGCAAGAATGAGCACCATATTGAGCGGCACAGTGAGGGTTATATTAACACACAAGTATTTACAGACTAAGACTTGTTGCCAACTTCTTCCCCTCTCCTGGAGGGCCCCACCTCCAATTTAGGGAGCTTCTTCTCATTGTGTCCCCAGATGCTGCCATGACCCCCATGTCTTGCAACCCCTTGTTGCTGATACTTTTTGCTGCTCTGATCTGCTCTCTGTTCCTTCTCAGATTCACATATGTACAGGGGTGCATCTCAGGAGCTCCCTACTTGCATTATCTTGTGTTAGTAAGCACACCTTAAACTGTTTCTTGGGAGAGCTCTTGACCTGCATTCTTCTCCAAGCAGTCAGTACCCCCAATGACATTTTCCCTAGAGCACTTCCCAAAGAACAGGCATTTATCTTCCCCTTCTATTTCCACAGGCTCTTACAGAAACAGCTGTGTTCAGCTGAAGGATACCCACACTCCAAAAAACTCCCTCAGAATAGCAGTATAGATCACTGCTACAGGTAATGATGAAAAGCATCAGTACACATCAGTACAAATTCACAGGGGTATTGTCTCAGCTACAGAATTCTACTTTCAAAGGAATCATAATCTATTTCTAGTAGTTGAGTAGATAAGCTGAGGAGCAATCCAGTTCCTGCTTGCCTCCTTCTAGAAAAAATAATTCCCTGGATGGTTTACAAACAAGTGATGTCAGAAAGGCTGAAATTGTGCTCCCCAGCAACAGCTGAAACCTGCAGTTGGAAGCATAACTGCAAGAAAGTGCCACTTCCACATTAGCTCTATATCTAATTAACATAATTAACATTTTTTAGACTCCGTCCCACTGCTCTACAAAACCCACCAGTCCATGCACAGTATTTGCAGACATTTTGAGGGATGATCAGGCCATAGCACAAGCTCTGAAGAGACTGAAGATGAGCCAGTGCTGGGCAAATGTGAGGCATCAGGGAACACAGGGGTCTGGGGGTGCTCAGCAGCAGGTCTGGGCCACTTCACTGGAGTAACAGAAGGGACTAATGGCTTTGGACAAGGAGCATAAAGATCCTCTAGTGAACAATCTACACTAGAGCATCTAAATCAGCCAAGGATTTCTTCTTCATTCTAAGCCTTCCCTTGCACCTTGCAGTTTCTCTCAGCAATGCCTTACCCAAACAATTAACCTGCAGCTCCTTTGTCTGGGCACTCCCCAGAGTATTCAAGAAGACACCACACAGCCTTTCTTCAAAGTGTCCTGAGAGCCGTTCTGTGCCAGCAGGAGAGGAGTACAGCTTGCCATACAAGTAGCAGACAGCAGCTTTTATACTTTCATTTGGGTATGTCAAGCCCATCAGCAGATGATCCACTAAATTATCTAGCACGAGGAACAGGAAGAGCAAACATTCACTGACATTTTAAAAGCACCAACCTATTTCCCTTGAAAACTTACAAAAGCGTACTGGCCAGACTGGTGTGTGCAGGTTAATGAAAGCCACAGTCAGGTGATGTGCTCAGCACCATCTGTCCCCCTGAGCAGAGGTACAGTAATCAACAGCCACCAGAGCTCACTGTTCACCATATGAAGATCCACCATCCCAGCTCCCTCCACAAACAGTTCAGTTTGCTCACCAGACCCCCAAGCACTGGATCAAGATTAAAAAAACCTAAGTGTATGTTGCCTGTGAGGCAGACCCACAACCCCAGTTTGCAGAGGCTGCTTTTGCCTGGCTAAAAGCATGATTATAAAAGCTGCTATGAAGGTTCTGATCTGTATTCCAGGAGGCCTGAATGCCACTCTGACTTCTGGACAGGCTTCTTTTGTGACCTTCATGAACTCGTCATGGGGACAGGGGAGTGCATGCATGTGTACTAGGGCTGTGAATGCCACCCTTCAGTGGGACATGACACACTACTCACTGTGCTTTACCACCAGTATTTCAGCAAAGCCTGGGATGGCATCTGCCAGCTTGCCCAAGAGAGAAAATGTGGGCAGGCTGCTTCTCATGGTATTTGCTTTGCACAGCTGTAGAGGAGACAGAGAAGGAAAACGTTTCACTGATGAGGACACAGTCCAAAGGCAGAAATGCACCCAAACCAACAACTTCTCAGTGATGCATAATCTTCCAGAACAGGATCTTTTCCAAAGATGGGCCCTCTTCACCACTTGGGATAAAGCACAGGGAAACCCCAAATACCACACTAAGTCTCCAAAATGTCTTTAAATGAATTCAAGGAATTGCTTGCTTGTTGTTCCTTTTCCTCTTTCTCCCCTCCACCTCTTACATGAGCAGACTCATTTCTCACCACTTTTGCTACTTCTCTTTTTTTTGTACCCTGTGGGACCATCATAAACTTAGGAATGAGGAGAATGAGAGCCTATAGCACAGGTTGGGAAAGCTCCTCATATAACTGAACAGTGAAGTAGGAAAAGAAGCATCTGAGGAAACCACACAGCTGCATAAGAGTATCATGAAGCCCTGTGGCTGCAAGGCATCATGAGAACAATATAAAAACTCCATGGTAAAAACTAACCCAGCCAACATCACAGCTGGGAACTGACATTAGGACATCCTAGATCAGAGGGGATGGAGCTTTGAGCAACCTGGTCTAGTGGAAGGTGTCCCTGCCCATGCCAGGAGGGTTGGAATTAGATGATGTTTAAGGTTCCTTCCAACCCAAACCATTCTATGATTCTGTGATCCCACTGCTACATCCCAGTCTTCCAGGGCCATTCATTCCTCAACCTCTGAAAGACTGGAAGAAAGGGGAAGAGAACTCATCTTCACTGACCTCCTTCTGACTTTCATCCAAAATGCAGTATAAATACTGTTCTGACTTCAGCTCCACAACAAGCCTCACCAGAACTAGGCAGAAAAAACAGGATCAGTAACACACACACAAGGGCACTCACAATCCATCTTCCATGGGGCTTTAGCAGACCAGTGAGCAAAGAGCTCAGGAATGAAATGAGCCCAGACGTGCTGAGAGAGCAGGGCTACAGCAGCAGTCCCAGCACTATTACCTCTGATAGCCCAGCTCAAGCTCTCTGAGGCATCATTCCAGCAGTCCTGCTTCAGCTGCACTACAAACCATGCATGGAAATGAGCTGCAAGTGACAAACTGAGCCTCAGGACAGCAAGTAAACATAAGGAATCAGGAAAGGAAGGGGGGAAAAAACCTAGCTTAAAAGCATAAAAAATTATGGTAATTTAATAGACCAGGCTTCCTACAGTATGAAAACTGGCCTTTAAAAATGCATCCTTCCAGAGAAGATATCAGAACTGAAACTGCTGAGGATCCTTAGATTCACACTCAGAGCTCCTCCTTCAGCTGCTACTGTCCCCAAGATAAGTGAAGTCTATCAGCCATTCCTCCCCACTGCAGATGTCCCACACACCCTAGCAGAAAGGACAGTGCCAGTCACCAGAGTGCTGCTGGTCACTTCCTCAGCCCCAAGCAAGTGCTGTTACTATTTTAAGAACTCTGACAGCTCTGTACTAATAAGAGGAATCAGCAAGAAATGATGTTTTCCAGGCAGTGACAACACATCACCTGGGGCTTCCCTAACCAAATCTCAAGGGAGTTGCCTGGTGCTGGCAGGCTGCCTGTGCCTCCACACATAGACCAGCAGGCCAGCTGCAGCAAGCAAAGTTCTTCTTCCAGTACTTTCAGAACTGGCACCTGAATGTTCAGCTGATAAAATTTTGGCAAGAGCCCCTTTACTGAGACACTGCACACATTTCTACACAGGGTTTGGTAAGGCTGTCCTACACTTTTGATTCATATCCTAGGAAAGCATTCTAAAAAGAAATGCTTTCTTTTGGAGACTTTTGGGCTCACCATTTCTTGGTATATCCAAGGCAATACTAGACCTGCTTCAGCTACAGAGCTACACATCTCAGCAGAAGCATGTCTGAGACAGGTGATTCATAGGTGGTTTAACAGCCCTTTCTTGCCCCAAACTCTCAGAAACTTAAAACACTTTCAAGACTTAGGCAACACTAATTTAAAATTGCTCTGTTAGAGAGCATCCATCTCTCAACAGACTGGTAACATGACAGAAAGGCTTCTCCACTTTTCAACCCCATTTCAAGCAAGTGTCTGGAAACTAAAATCCCTCTGGAAGAAGTTTGTAATAACTCCTTTTACCTTTCATGGCTGGTCATGGAATGCATCACTGCATTGCTGATATCTCTAGACTCAGCAGAACTGCCCAGAGTTAACTGGACTGCAGAGATTCCTTTGCCAGCCCTGCAGACATTTCCTTCAGTTTTCAAATGAGGAATCTACAAAGTGGAATCTACAGCCTGTACAGCTAAATCACAAATACCCTCTACTCCTGAGGAGAAAGCAGTAGATCCCATAGACTTCCATTTGCTTTGACAATTTGGTCAGGTCTAAAGATGCCAAAGTTGAGGCACTGTTACCCATCTGATAATAAATTAATGGCACACACAGACCTGTGAGAGAAATGTTAAATATTTTAAAATGCACACACCCCCCTGCCCCAATATTGGAGCAGACCATCATTTTTGATGCATGGATATTGATGGTCTTCCCTTCTGAAGCTGTGTCAAAGCTGAGCATCTCACTATAGGTATCAGACAAGACACATTGTCCCATTCACAAACTGCCAGGAATTGAGATGTGGATTTGTCACTCACCTTCAACTAATAGGTTCAGGGCACTGCTGTCTTCCACAGAATGCAACATCCCTGCAAGACAAACCACAACAGGTCATGGAACTCATTCCTCTTTCTGATCATCAGTGCTGTAATTCCTTCTTGTTAAAAGGAGCTGGGGTTTTTTTCAGAACTGTTTTCTTTTCCCTGCTTCACATAACACCAGCCTGACTTTGTCAGATAAGAGTGGATACTCTCCAGGAATATGGCAAAAGATGCCTCCATAAGCAGGACACAGGGACATGACACACTCAGTTCTCTTGCAAATTTTTTATGTGTTTGATAGTTGAAGTCAATGGCTCCACCTATGTCAGGGAATATGTAACTGCAGCCACCACCACATCTCACCGTGTGTATGCAGTATCACACATCTGAAACAACACCCTGGAATGGCAGAAGTGGGTTTTGTCCTTTGTGTACTTTGTGTCCTCCATTCTTACCAGTTACTATGATCAGTCTTCTCCCTCCACAGTACTGACAACCCTGAAACCAAACCTGAACACCAGGTTTAAATCATCCAGAAACAATTCCAACATTAAATTGAACCTGAAGGCATCACTTCACAAGTTAATTTTACAATGAAAGCGTAAGAGTGGATATATCAAAACAAACTCTACTACACCCCAGCAGACAAGAAACTCCACCTCCCAGCCCCTTCCAACCCATAGCATCAGGCATTTGGTTTGGATCCCCACTTCTGCCACACTAAATCACTTGTTTTAATATATCCAACCAAACCACCTCCCCTCTGAAGTCTCCATGATGTCTCAGAATTTTGACCAACTAAAGCAATGTTATGACAGGTGAAGAAATTACTTATTCCATGCCTCATCTGCTCAGTCCTTAATAACTCTTTAGGAAAGATTTGTATACATTATTGAACATTACAATATTAGCTGCATTAAATTCAGGCTTATCTGAAACACACCACCTTGTAAGTAACACTCCATATTTCACCTCTCTTAACCCTCTTTCTTCTGCCTGTGCTTATTTCAATATTCTCTCTCCAAATGTATTTTCCTGAATTCACTATTAATACTTCCTCCACAGCACTGCTCAAACTTCTGGGGAGGTTCCCCTTCCACTCTTGCACCAAATGCTCCTTGGTTCATCCAAGCTCTATTGAAAATGAACACACCATTGTTTGTAGCTCCAAGCTTAGCCTGGAATTCCAACTGCTCTAAGAGTTACACCAAGTACAGTACAACCCAAAGCTGTCCTCAAACCACCCAATCATAAAAAGAATTCTCTTCTCAGAGAATTATTAAAGCAGACAAGAGCATTGAAATGCAAGCACAGCATCCCTGTCTTCTGGGGTATTTTGTGTTAGGGCCATACAGTGTAGGGCTCAATCAGCCACAATCATCATCTTTTCCAGTACTCTAAAGGATTATGTGTGACACACTATTAAAAAAAAATTGTGCAATTAAAAGAATAAGAACTGCATAAAGTTCTGTTTCTAATAAACCTGCTTCCAAGACGTGCCCAACACAATCTATGGGTAATCAACTCTTTTTGAACAATTCAGTGCGTCAAGGCAGGGAGAGGGTCTTGTAGGTTACTTTTCCTCAAACAACAATAATTATCTATGATGTGCAAATGAGACGGTGGAATTGAAGGAATCTGGTATATTTGAGCTTTAAAGACACTCTGATTTCTACCCTCCACCTTTCCCTTCCTGCCTTACTGTTCCCTCGTTTAGACCATTATTTCTTCTCCACCAAGATTTTAGATGTTTCAAAGACATTTCCCTGTTATGCAAACAGAAACCAGTAAGAGAAGTTCAAGACCACACAGACTTACTGGAAAGACACTTTCTGATATCCTGCCGAACACTATTTTGCTGAGGCTGACTCACCAGAGAGCAGCAGGTTTTAGTTGTACAGCAACAAAGATTTCTACACATGTGAAGTGATGGTGTAAAAAAAGCCCACTACATAGATTTGTGGTTTGCACATTTGATATTAAATCCTGCAACACCTTTTTATGCTCACACTTTGATTTCTGTATGAATCTTCATATAACTCTAGAGGCATTGGACCAGAATGGAGAGCATTCAGGGAGAGTAAAATGCCAAGCACTCCCTATTCTCCAGAAGGACTTTACAGATACATCAAGATACTTTGAAAAACCGCAAAAGCTTTATGAACATGGCAATCCTGCACCCTGGGGAATGAGAAAATTAATTAACCTACTCTAAATCACTGACAGCCAGTTTTCTACAGAGAGTAATTACAGAACAGCACGGTGGAAGTATGGAGGTAGGCACCTCAATGTTCTGCTCTTTTTCTTGGCTTCAAATGTGGGGAAGCTTCACATGTATTCAACAAAAGGTAACTAACTACCTCCTCCCTGCGGCTGCACCAGGCCTCAGAGAGCTCTTACCAAAGAGAGTTCCTATCAAATGCATGCACACCCTCTCGTCTGGTGCCAGCAGCTGGACGACCGGCAGCGCCTGCCAGGCCAGGGCATCCTGGAGCCGGGACAGGACGTGCTTCTTGCGCACCAGCTAGGATCAAACACAGCAGCGCGTTAGGCCCCGGGCCCGAGCCCCGCGCTGCTCCCACCGCCCTGAGGGGAAAAGGGCCACCAGGGCCCGGCTGCCGAGGGGACAGGGCTGGCCAAGGGCCACAGCGGCCGGGCCCGGCCCCCAGCTGAGCGCCGGAGAGCGGCAGCCCCGCCGCTCAGGGGGCCCCGCGGCCCAGCCGCACACGGGAAGGGGCGGCGGGGCAGGCGCTGCCCACCGAGGCGCTGCCGTCGCCCAGGGTCTCCACGGCGCAGGCGAGGCAGAGCGGCGGGCGCAGCGGCAGCGCCCAGCGCGGCCCGTGACCGCCGCACGGCCCCGCCGCCATCGGCGCTGCCGGGGCTGCCGTGCGGCTCCGCCCCGCTGGGGACGGCGGCTCCGCCCCGGCACCGCCTCCCTTCCGGCGGCCGCGGCAGCGCTCCCGCCTCTTCCCTCACAGCGCGCTCGGGCCGACTGCAGCCACCGCGCCGCGGCCATGGTGAGTGGCGTCGGACCCCCGTCTCCTCTTCTTCCTCCTCCTCCTTCTTCTCCTCCTCCTCCTCCTCCTATTCTTCTTTCTCCTCTCCCTGCTCCTCTTCCTCCTGCCCACTCCCACCAGCCTGGGGTAAAGGGCGGCCGCTCTCCGGCTGCGCGGCGGGCAGCACGTGGAGGCCGTGCAGGCGGGGCTGCGGCCGCTTGCGGGGCAGGAGGCCCGGGGGGCTGGCGGTGCTGGGGACACCCGGTAACGGAGGACTCTGTGCCTGGGGTCACCCCCGCGCTGTGCTAGGAGCCGCAGAGGCCGCGGTTCTGCCAGCGCCAGTCTCTAACACCGCTTGTGACCTCGCTGCTGTGCCACCCCGCTGCCCATGTTAACGTTAGAAGCCACTTGTGGTTTGCAGAAATAACCCTGATGCGTGTTCTTCTGGTGATTGTTTCAAAAGTTTTGTTGGTCTCTTAATTTGCACTGTTAAGGTGCATTGAAGTGTTTCATTTTCTGTAGTCTTAGTGGTATAAAACGCCTGAGACTGCTTCATAAGTGCACTGCTTTGTAAGATGTAGATTGTGAGTAGATACACTCTTTACTTTGATGTAAAGCGTATCTTTCTTATTTTTCCCCTTTACTTTGATACAAGAAGAATCCTTACTCTTTTAGGAGTAAAATGCAATGGTGTTTCTTCTGTCTGGGCAGAGCAGATTAGACACAACTTCAGAAATCAGTATATGTGGTGGACATGATGCCTGCGCAGTGCTGATCGAACCAAAGCCTCCTTTGTGCCTATTGTGACATTCTTTACTTTTTCCTTTAGAGTGAGGCAGAAGTGAATCCCAAAGCTTACCCGCTGGCTGATGCACAGCTCACCAAAACGCTGCTGGACCTTGTGCAGCAATCCTGCAACTATAAGCAGCTACGCAAGGGAGCCAATGAAGGTGAGACTTGCACGTTGAAAAGTGTGCTACAAGTCACAACAAGGATTTTGTGAGATGCCATGGGTAGAGATTGTCTTTTCTCTGTAGCTGTGATCACTCATTTTATATAGATCTGGCTAGTGCAGGTGTGTCTCTCCCTTCTCCTCCTTCAAGCCTGCTTTAACAAGATTCAGGGACAAAACTAAGATGTAATCTTTCTGACATTTATATGTAGTTCTGGTAGATTCCCAAACTGTGTTCCTGGTGTATAGTTTGTAATCATGCATGCTTCAGTGGTGTGGCACTGGGGTTACCAGATGCCTAACCAGTTCAGAACCGTAAGATTTGGGTTTGAAGATACCTCTAGTGCAACCTGCTCACAACCTCCCTTCACAGTTGCTTGGGGCTTCACCTAGTCAACTTGTAAAAAAACCCAGAATTCCTAAGGATAGAAACTCAGCAATCTCTTAGAACCCATGTCTCATGCACTAGATCTCTTCCCACTGAAGCCACTTCCAGCACTTCCTGAAGTTGTTTAACATTAGATGTGCTTTCCAGAAAGACCTAGACTGACTCCAGTTTCTTTTACAGCCACCAAAACACTGAACAGAGGGATAGCAGAGTTCATTGTGATGGCAGCAGATGCAGAGCCCTTGGAGATCATCCTGCACCTCCCTCTTCTGTGCGAGGACAAGAACGTGCCGTACGTGTTCGTGCGCTCCAAGCAAGCCCTGGGCCGCGCGTGCGGCGTTTCCCGGCCCGTCATCGCCTGCTCCATCACCATCAAGGAGGGCTCACAGCTAAAGCCTCAGATCCAGTCTGTACAACAAGCCATAGAAAGACTCTTGGTCTAAGTGCCCATGCGAGTGTGTGTGTGAAATAGAAAGTGCAAATTAGGGGAAATTATTGTTTAGCTTCAGTTGAGACGATAGTTTTGATATCAATGTTTCATTTTAAAATGCCACATTTTTGTTTAATAATGGCTTAATTCTTAGTGTTTCCGCCTCCTATCCCCCCACTTTTTTATTATTCCACTCCAACATTTTCATTCTCATTGTATTACTTCTTGAAAAGTGACTGTACAACTGTGTTTCCTGTTTTATGTTTGAAAGAAGGACAGAAAAAACAAAGTCCTCCCCTTGTCTTCCTGTCTGCCTGCTCAGGGCTTTTTTAACCCACCCATCAGCTTTCTCTGTGGTGCACTATTTCTGCCAAGCTTGAGCCTCCAGCAGCTGTGAGTAACTCTGCATTTCTGAACGGTTGAGGCTACTGAGGAAAAGGTTCCCTGTGATCAGGCTGCTGGAGTCAGTAAGTAATGGAGCAGCATAGGCAGGTATAAAGCAGGCAGCAGCTACTGTGTAGCAGCAGATAGAGCCAAGAGCAGCACAGCCCTTGTTCTTGAAACCTGACAAGAGACTTCTCTTAGAGATGCATGGCAAGCAGAAATCTTATGGCAGTACGCAAGGGGAAGAACTCTCTTAATTTGATTATTTTTAAATAGTGACTTTTTAAGAAAAAATAAAATTGCTGCAAAGCTAAATAGAATTGTCATTCCCTTGGTGAAGTATTTGCAACTAACTGGAATGTTTCTGCTTGTAAAGCTGACCTGCTCACAGGTTGCCTAAAGGCTATTGCAGTGCAGTAATTTGTTCTCTTTCAGTTTCCTTTGCATGGACTGTTACCATTGAGGTTGGGCTTCCTAGAGAAGTTAAGCACAAAACACATGGCAGAGAGCAGCCTGTTGTGGCTGATGAGTACCCTACATCTGACTGTTAATTACAAAAAGTGCCATGCTTTTTAACTACTGCACTCTATAGTCCCCTGACTGAAGATGCCAAGGAAACAGAGAACAAATCATTTTTCAGATAAATTAATACATGTCTCAAGAACAGAATGCTGATCATCTCATGTCCTGGAAAAACAGCATGGAGCACCAACAGCAGTCTGGATCAGTGGTGGTTTTATGGATCTAGTTTTAGTTAAATACATATTGTATAATAAATGCACTTCTGCTCTAATCAGAAGTTTAAACCTTTGTGTTGGAATATCAAACCTGTTTTCTATTGCAGGATGCCAAAGCAAAATAGTGTGGAAACTCCATTGGGTGTAATAGCAGAATGGAAAATAAAATTTTCTGTAATGTTTCCACAGAGGCACTAACTTCATACCTTTCATAAGTACATCCCAAGCAGCTGAAGTGAGCTTATGAAAGACTGAAGACATCACGTTTGTATATTTTAGTAAATGGCTGATACCAGTAATCCTTGCTGAGATGAACTTGATCCAAATACTTCAGAATCCTTTTATTTGTATGAGGTTTAGAAGGGCTCCTGTTCCCTTCTACTGATGCTGACTGTTGAGCTAGTTGTGTTAAGAGCTACAGCTTTGCCAAGGATTTGCCCTGCTGTACCAAGGCAGATGATGTAAGAGAAAGCACACAAGGAGCAGAAATAAAGGATACTTGAGCAAGCAAAACTGTCTTTTTCTGCTCTGAAGCACTCCATCACCATCCCTTTTAAACTTCTGCTTAATGTGATAGCCTGCTATTAAAAAGAACAAAAAAAAAAAGAAAGCCAGGAGGCAGATCTAATAACCTAGAACAAACATGCCACAATCATCCAAAGCCTGGCACGTAGTGTGCCTGAGGGTTAGCAAGGCAAGAGAGATGTTAACAAGGCTACTTGCAGAATTCAATTCACAGGCTTACAGACAGGATAGTCTCACTATTCCACTCTTCAAGCCTTGCTAAGACAAGCATTTAGAGTAACTTCATTGCCCAAGGGCAAAATAAATTGAGTGCTTAGGCAAATCTTTATTAAAAATAACTAATCCAGGCTGATTGGAAGTGTAACAGGTAACGTAGTTTCAGTGCTGCAGAGCTCAGTGCAGGCTAGCTGCTCTCTGGGGGAATTGTGGAGGTAGAATGAGCAGCATGCTGGCACAGCTAGGACAGTCGCAGTGCCAGAAGGGTGGTCACAGCTGGCTCCACATGTGCCACACTACAGATGGTGACAGGACAGTTTGTGGGCCACACACAGGAATCTCTGGACACTAAAAACACTAAGCAGACCAAAATGGACACCTCAGGTATCCAATGTTTGTGTCCTGTAAAATGTTAAGAGTTTCACTAAACAATTAGTAATTTCCTAAGATAAAAGCAACAACTGTTTATTGGTTTTAGTCATCTTGCACTGCAAGACAGGTGGGGTATGCCAGGGATGGAAGTCTAAAACCCAAAACACCTAGCTGCAGCCTTCTTAAGTACAACTAAAAAAGTAAAAATACTGTATGAAACAAGGGCTGTCTCCATAACTTGCTATTCTTCTATTTTAAAAGCACATGTTTGAGTACAGAAGCCTGCACAATAGTCTGACTCATTCACTTAGAGAGGTAGAAAAGCTCTTTGCCATCTCAGTAATTTAATTGGGATAAATGCTTGCAGCCTTCCGGGGAACACAATTTGTTTTCCATTTTTAAACCAGCTTCTGCTATTACCATTTAAAAATGGGAGACCTGTGTGTGCAGATTTAAGTGCCAGCTTTTTGCCCAAGGGATTGGATACTGCTTCCCAGTAATGATTTTTTTCTTTTAAGATCTGCTGGTAATATTTGTAATGGTGATGGCAGAAAAGAACCCAATTGGATTACTAGTACTGATACTGGCTGTTTTGGAGAGTAACACATATTTATACCCTCTGTTAGGACACAGACTCAATCTGCTGCTTGGATTCATGTGGTGCCATTAACACAGATCATTGTGTTTTCTTACACTGAAATGATTTCTGCTGTCTTTATGATACTGAGATGGCACAGTCAGTGTTGCAAAGGAAAAGATCCAAACTTTTATTAAGAAACCAGCAAGGCACAACTCTGTCCATGTGCAGTGGGTGACCTGAGTTCACAGGGAATTTAGCTCTGCCTTTACCTACTGTCAACAGAATCCAACTTTGCAGAGATGTTTCACAAGAAAAAAGTTTCTCCACTGCTACAGAGCAACACTTAGTTGCCATCTCTTTCATAGCAAGATTAAGTAGACACAGCACCCACATAAGACAATCAAGATTCTAAGCAGACAGAAGTAAACCAGGGCCACCCTCTCCAGCTTAGTGCTCATTAAAGTATTCAGTTAAAGAATCCACAAGCTCCTGCTTCTTGCTTCCACTCCTCAACCCCAAAAACCTGCATGCATCCTTCAGGATAGGTACAGTGAGCTTGCCTAGAGTGCCCTTCTGCACATGACACCGCAGCTCATCTTCTGAGACTTCTACCTTGGGCCTCTTCTCAGTTTGACCATCAGAAGCTAGAAAGATACATTTTAGATCACAAAGATTTTAAAAATTAGAAAGACATCAATGCTTCTTACACATACCATAGTTAATGGCCATTAGCATATGGTACTTAAACAGCCACACACTCACAGACCTAGTTTTCATGTTTTCTTTTAAGAAACAGGTAACTTAGGCACTATGTAAGTCATGCAGTATTTCATTGACAGGAGTGATCTTAACTGAAGTATGAAACTGTGTGTTGTGATGAAAGCATCACCCTCCAAATGAAACTTTTAAGGGATTCTCGTTGAGACAGCAGAATGCAATGATTCCACAGGGAGCTCAGCTGACACTCACTTTATGCAGTCTTTCATAGACTCCCAAATTACCCATGGATTTCAGCATTGCTTACACATTTAGCCAATAAGATGCCCATCTTGGACTTGCTAAACAGCCCATGCATAAAAGTCTCACCAAGACAAACTGAAAGCATAAGTGATTTCACTATTCTGTTGTAAAACAGAAAGATGCTAAAATTATATGTACATATTCTGCAGTCATTTACCCACGTTACTGCCTATACTTCACCCTGCATTTTGTCACTCCAGCAACTCTCCAACTGGACACCACAATATTCTCTGCTCTCTAAGAAGCAATACTGGATATAATACTTCATTGTGGAGATTAGCAGAGTTGTTGCACAAGCAGCTACTTTAAACTATGAGACAAACTGAAAACACAGGACCTTCTTAACAGAATACAGACATTGTATTTTGTGTCTGCACCACCACTACTTACCTTGTTTTCTCTTTACAGCCTTTGCATCAGGATTGTAGTCAGGGGGATAAACCAGCTGCTTAAACTCATCCACCAGGTTGCCCAGCCTGTGGCTCATCTGTTCAGACTTTGGCACTGGCAAAAGATAAAGATTTGCCCTCTCAGAAACAGTGTGATCACAAGAAAGCCTGCAAGCAAGGCCATCCCTGTTGCCAGATGAACTATCAGCTCACCTGGTGGGAAAAATACAATGCTCATTCTACAAAACCATTAGTGTATGGAACCACACAATACTTTATTTTGTACGATCATGTTAAACATTCACCAAGAAGGGACTCACAAAACATGAACCAGCTTAGGTATGCCAACTTGCACTCTGTATTGGGATGTAACACCAGTTCATCAAGCACCCAGCTGTAACTTTAGGGTCTATGACCATGAGAGAGACCCCTGGGACTGAAGAACTTGTGCACAAAGGAGAATTAACACATGTTAAAGATTTTGGGGAAATGATTACCACTTGTATGTTCCTTCTGAGAAAACCTACATAAACAGCTTTTTCTGTACTAGAGATGCACGATTTTGGTGGAGATATCCTTCATGCATCCAGGACTGTAATAAAGAACACCTGCTTTTTAAAGCTGCATTGGTGCTAACAAGTCTGACTGTTTTTCAGTAACATCACCAGACACAATTGTGCTTCTGTAATAACGAGTCCACAAGTGTCCTGCAAGCATGCAAAAATGCAAATACTTGTGTTATGATACTCCCAAATGAGAAATTTACAGCTCTTGGTAATATCAAGAGTTTGGAAATCTGGAATGCTGCATCCATTTCTGAGCTCCCCGGTACAGGAGAGATATGGAGCTCCTGGAATGGCTCCAGCAGACGACAACAAAGATGATTAAAGGACTGGAACAGCTTCCTTATGAGGAAAGTCTGAAGGAACTGTTCAGCCTCCAGATGAGATGACTGAGAGGGGAACCTCATCTAAGTATCTGAAGGGAAGGTGCCAAGAGTATAGTGCCAGGCTCCTGGTGGTGCCAAGCAACAGGACAAGAGGCAACGTGCAGAAACTGAAGCACAGGAAGAGCCATCTGAACAGGGGGAAAACCTTTCCTGGGAAGGTGACTGAGCACTGAAACAGGCCACCCACAGAGGTTGTAGAGTATCCCTCACTGGAGAAATAATTGAACTCCCTGGAATGCACCCTCTGCAATGTGCTGTAGGATAACCCTGCTGGCAGGGGGGTTGGACCAGATGACCCACTGTGGTCCCTGCACTCCTGACCCGCTCTGCGGTGATACAATTCACTTACAGTTAAACTCTCCCCCTCACTAGGTGGCAGCACTGCCCCTAGCAGAATAATTCCCTTCATTCACTCCATTTATCACACTGAAATATTAATGAGAATCTTGAACAGAGGAATTTCAGAGAAAATATTTCTCACCATAGGAAAAAGGTGATTCAATTTTAATTTTGGATGGTAAAGTGAGCAATTTTTTTCTTTACCTTTTAAGTGACAGCAATAGAAAATAAGGTTTCAGTATTTCAGAATGGACCCAATCCAGAATCCTACAAAGTGAAACTGCACACAACTGAAATATTTCTTAAAATACATTTAGGTTTGTAGTAGCACATATTTGACTCATAACAAAGTCACAAGTCCCCTACCCTGCCTCCCTTCACACCCGCCAATAGCTCTCACTTGTAAGATCCTCAGCTTGTTCTGGTTCCATCATATCCAGCGCCAAAGCCTCCAAATTCCTGAAGTGCTGCTGCAAAACTGGGTTCTCAAAGCTGTCAGCCCTGTCAAGAATCCCCCAAAATGTCAATGCATGCTGCCAAGAAGACAGACAAAACACAAGATCTACCACCAACTTATGCGAGAATAAAACTTCCCTCTTTCCCACACAACAATCCACCACATCAGAACTGCTTTTCCTCTTTGCAATTTACCTGCTGAATCACTATCCTGTCATGTATCAACCGCATAAGAATGGTGTGTGAGAGTTAGAAAGTTGCATGAAGCAAAAGGAGATAGTGATATTATACTTTATGTACAGTTATGGTGGCTTCCACATATCTAGGGAAAAAATCTCCCATGAAAGTACTTGAGAGCATTTATCCCAGCTGTAATGAAAAAAAAGACCTAGTTCTTCTTTCTAAAGTGCTCTAATTTAAATGATCTGGGTCTGATCTGCTGTAGAGTGGCAGAGCCACAATAAAATGTGATACCTCTGCAACAAATGACAACAGCCCAGAGAACAAGAGCAATTCTACAAAGAACTCCAGAATGTGCTACACAAAGCATTGTGGTGCCTGGGTATCCAGAATGATTAAGAATAAAGTTTGGACAAAGCTACTGCAAAGAGAAGCAATTTCTATCAAAATACATCAAAATCTGATCTCAGGAACACCACAGCTGAACAACATGTGCAACAGAACAAGCAATGGTTGTGCTTTCTTCCCCATGCCACCCCCTGCACCCTATTTGTCTCCAGGTACCTGTATTTGAACCTCAGCTTCTGAATTATTTCCTTCATTTTGTCCACCTGCTCTTGGCTGGCTGGCACATTGTCTGTAACATCAACATTACGTTTGTCATCTGCATAGGGTAGAAAAATCATGTGGAAACCTACACAAAAGAGAGGGAGGAAGACAACAGTTACACAGAAGAATGGTCTCAAAATAATTTATAGAAAAAACAAGATGCTTATTATCTAGGTCTGATGACTCCAAACTACCTACCTGTTTTGCTGTTAACAACAGCAGTCCATAATACTTCCAAGTGCCCACAGCAGGACACTCAATCCCAATCTCAACGTTTGTAACCAACATCACTAATGGCTTTGTGAAAGACATTCAGACTAAATTCATAGCTACCAGTTGAATACCAGAGACTTGCTTTATGCACAGGAGATCAACCAGTCCACTCCTCCCACTGGGTCTGAGCTTGAGAAAGATTTGTTTGAAAATCAAGATATTGCCCACATTATTCTGAAATTATTTACTTTGTACACAAGCAGTGTTACTTCCCTACTTTACATTCTCCCAGAAGATGTTTTTGCACTTGAAGAGGTGAGAAAATGCAAAACAGCAGAGATCTGCTCCCTAGTCATTCCCCATTCGTCTGACGTGGTATGAGGCTCATTATACGTGAGATTATTTATTTAATACTTTACAATCTATTCAAGGATACAACATAATTCAAGAAAAGACATTGTCTATTCTTCAAACAGGCTTTTCATTTCTACAGCAGTTATTTGAATCTGCAAAAAAATAGGTAGAAGGCAGGGAAAACACTCTAGCCAGGTCATACCTGAGCAAGCACTGATGCAATTGGGGCTTTAAAAATAGATTCAACATCAGATGCTTACACTGACAAAACTGAAGAAAAGGAATGTTGGAAAGCATTTTCCCCAGTTTTAAGGGGGGTAGCACTAGGAATATTTTCCCTCAATAGAGGATGCCATTACACTGACTGCATCCAACCATGCAGGGAAAGGCAGCATCCCCCCCCATACCTGGAGGGGCTATCTGCACTTTCTGCTCATCCAGCTCTTCCTCCTGGGGAACCAGGGCCACAAAGCGAGGAGGGACATTGCGGCGAGGGGTGTACCTGCACAGCATCATCACCTCCCTCTCCAAGCACTTCATCAGGAGGGCATTAAACAGAGTTGTACTCCCTGCAAAGCAAAGAGGGGACTGGTTAGACTGACAGCTTTGCTCCTTTGCTCTGCTATATAACCCTAGATATAACCCTGTGACTTCTTGGAAATGCTTGCATTATTGTGGAGGTAAAAAGCAAATTCTGGAAGGGAGAAGACTCAAAATGGACAATGTTAGTGAGTCTCTCCTGACTAGCAGTGAGACTTCTGGTGGAAGAAGTGAAATCACTACCATCTGAGAGATTGAATACTGTGAAATTTTCTCTACAAAGTCTATTTTTGTTTGGTGGGACATCACAATAGAAGCAGACCACAGACCTTTTGTGGAAGTAACACACTAAGAATTCAGACTTCAGTACTCTTTCTGAGGCACATGTTTACCTCAGGTATACTTCACCACACATGGTGGTCAGGGAAAGACTGACATAAATAACATGGTTGAGCCAGGAAACTGCAGTTAGAGAAGCAAGCATAAAGGTTTTTCTTTAATCAGACACTGCAAAACCTTTGGTCATAACTCCGCGCTCTTTAGCCACTGCTAAAGGAGGAGCTAAAGGTTTTTTCTTACTACTGCAGATTGGGATATATTTCTAAATAAACAGATGTATGTATACATATAAAAAGGCAAAAATAAGCAGTTCTAAATGGCCTTGCCTTCTCTCTTTACAAGCCTGTAAAGTGCTGTTAACTCAACTGTACTTCCTGAGTATCATGTTTCCACTCCTACTGATATGGAATTAAAAGCAGCAATTATCTCCTCTGGTTTGGGGTTTAGGTTTTTCTTTTTTTGTTGCTGGTTGGTTTTGTTTGGGCTTTTTTAACCATCTTTACCTTCTTGTCAGGTACTAGGATCCTTCATTTTCATGAATGGCTAAAACAAGTACTTTGTGACTACATCTGCCTGGTTTAATTGGCTGCTTGTCATGATGGATAAACATGAAGCACAATTGGCTGCTCTGCTATAGAAGAAAACAAGACATATCTGCAGCTGAGAGGGGCAATAACAGTTAATTCAGTTCTTCTTAACATTGGCAAATTGTTAAATTAGACAAAGCTTTTACACTCAATGATCCCCACCCAACCTCACGATGGATCAGCAGTTACACTAATGCAAGGTGACAAATCTTCTCCTGCCATCTTTGCTTACCTCTCACCAGGGACTCCTCAGGATAGATAAACTGGGAGGGCCTGACATGGTGGTGCTGTTTTAGCATTGAAAGTGGTTTGAAGCCAATCAGAACCAAACCTGGAGAATCAAACTGTTTTAATTCTTCCGTCTCCTCTTTCTCCAGCACAATCTGTCGGTTTCCGTATGTCTAAACCAGGGAAGAGCAGATGATAGAGCTGCCAGCATAAAAAAAATGAGGACCAGGAGGCAGGACAGGGCAGGAAGTGCAGGAAGAGGATGCAATTGCTGTGTTCCACTATTTAAAAGAAGGGCATAGACAAGACAGTGTAAACCCTCATGAGTAGTGCACACTGAACTGGCAAGTGCAGTCTGTGACCATTATCCCAAGGGAAATTCTAGCTGAACATAAGCAAAATGCACTTTTCTAAGAAAATGGCTAAGCCCTGATACAGAGAGGCTGTCACATCTCATCTCTGGAGTTCTTCAGAGGTGTCCCAAGAAGCCCTGAGCAACCTGATCTGGTTTCACTCTGGGCCAGGTTATACCAGACTTTTTCAGAGGTCCTGTCCAATTGTAAACTTGCTTCAGTCAGCTACCTGCTCCTGACAGAAACAGTGACTGAGAAACAATATTTCTGTAGCACCACCCATGCCTCACAAAATCAAAATCATATTAAAGTCCAGTTGCTGAAGGTAAACATCAAGGCTTAATGCTCAGCTTTCTGTTTATCTCCTATACTTTATTTCAATAAACTAATATCCACTATAAATAGACTAAATACTTCATTTTAAGACAATAACTTTAAGAACTACCAACATGGAAGAAGACACAAAGCACACTTGTGACAGGATACCTAGCAACTGCATAACCTGTTCTGAAATAAAGCTGTGCTCGTTACAACGTGACACTCAATTTACATCAGCCAAACCATCAAGTGGGAAGGCAAAACAAAGAAAAATTTATACAAAAGCCTCCAAAGGAAACATGCCTTTTGTTTGGAAAACAGCTCCAACTCCCCTGTGATTCACACTTGTATGTTTAACAAAATGGACCCAATCTGTTCCTAACAAACCAAAAGTTGGCAGCAGTGGCAATGGCCCAGGGTCACACAAGGTCAGGCTCTGACAACCGCGTTCTGCCTTACAGAAAGAAATTACCTGTGTTCCTGACAGCTATGCCTTCCCATGACAGCCAGGCCAGGGAGACAACCCATCCTCACCCTGCAGAGCTCTCCACACCAGCCTGTCCCCAGGTGCATACACATGCAAATATTTCTGTATCTCATCTTGAAAGTGCAATACAAACAAAAGCAGCAAGGGAATTGGCATCTCCCTCACACATCAGAGACAAGAAAAAGCAGGTACATAATCAAAAAGTTACCTGAGCCCTTTTAGTGTCACTGGGCAGGAGCAGGCTGCCTGTTTTTCCACTAAACATCCTTGTTTTGGTTTTAACAGGTTCATTAGTTTCCCGATAAAGCTTCACTGGATGTGGTTTATAAGCTTTTTGAATAAGGTTGTAAACACCAACAGAAAGGGCCACATCTTTGCCCAGATGCAGGTTTAGCCTGTGTAAAAAAGCAGATACAGACTTGAGATTCCCAAAAAATCACGACTGCAGAAGAAAATCATTCCCTCATATAAGTTATTTCCTTTGACCTCCTGTTCTCCTCCCCCAAAATCGCATATATCTTGGGAAACATACTATCAGTTGAGTCATAATCTCACTTGAATAAAAATATTTTTGCAATATCATCATTTCTCATCATAAAAGTCATCTAAACACAAGTAATTTACTATGTTTCTTTGACCTTTTTTTTTTCACTGAAGGGTAACTATGCTCAAACAGTGCACAGGACAAGTCCCCATCTGGGTACCCCAATTATGCTTATTGTAATGTCCATGAATTCTCACAGCTGTTTGCACAGAAGGCAAAATTCTCCCCCCAAAAAAATCACTAAGACAAACAATACCAAGATTTAAGAAAAAATATAAATCAGATGTTAGAGAAAAAATTACATGTAAAAGTTTAAAAATAGAGGTAATCTTCAAGTTATGGGAGCAGAACAGTGAGTTACTACAAATGTAACTTCTTCTCTTGTAAAGGTATCACTGGGATACCTTTTTGGGAAAGGTTTGGGATTCTTCCTCCCCAGCTATTAGAAAACTTAAGGAACATTGCCAGAAAAGAAAATAAGGCTGCAAGCAGGAGCAAGAATGCCAGTGACTACAGCTCAGGTTGGGATACCTTATAAATATTTACTGGGAAAAAGAAAGTAGGTCTTACTGTGCTTCCACAGCATTCTGCTATGAACTCACTCCCTAAAAAAGCAACTGTTATAGAGCATGTGGTTCCAAAAATACTTTCTATCTGTTTTGTCAAGATCCCTGTAATCTTTCTTAAGTATCTCTAATCTTTTAGTAGGAGATTAGAAATATCAAGGCTGTGTGAATCCATGCCAAGTACCTAGACAGACTGGCAACACAGAATTACTTAATAACAGGAAAAAATACCTAGCATTCACATTCAGATGCATTTTTTAAAGATAGTGTTGGCAAGAAAAGCCTAATTTCAATCAGATTTCACTATACACTGTTTTTTATGTTGTAGCTTTTTAAGTAAGTGGACTTGGCAATTATGTAATTTTTTAACAAATTATAATTTCTGGCCAAGCTCAATACAGGAGATATCACACAGAGGAAACAAGAGGTCCACTCTGCTCTTCTCATCCACAAATATCCTTGGAAACTACAGAAGAAACACCAATCTTGGACTAAAGAATTAAGATTGAGGAATGTAAGCACTTTAAAGTGCCTTTAAAGACCAATCATTCCAGAAGAGGAAAGTGAGATGCAGTCTGAAAATAACATCAGGTGTCCCTGCTGAATGAAAGATGCATCATGAGTAGGCACAGACCTGACTAAAGCCCTTTTCTTTGTCTCCTTTGCTCGTACTTTCTTCATGAGATGTTCCAGTTTCTCTGACTCTCTAGGCTGGATCCCAAGGTCCTCATCCTCTGCTACATTTATAATATCCCTGTAGAACAAAGAGATATCGAACCCACCAGGCTTCTTCAAGTGCATCAGGTCCAAGATGATACCTAGAAACAATGGAAGAGATAAGAGCAGGATAAAAAACTGCTTTTTTCTTGCATCAGCATGTATCTCAGCACTCTCAAATTTCTCTATCTACACAGATAATTTAAGTAAGAATAAGCTCCAAACTGTCATCTGCACCAGATGTGAAATATTCTGAAGAAAGGGAATATTAATTTCAGTCAAAACAATGCAGAATAGAAAATGTTTCCTCTCCAATTAAGAATGCAGACAGCAATGAAAGCTCCTATAAAATATAATCTTACCTCAGGTATAGAGGGGAGTAACAAGTTCAGAAAATCCCCTTTCCTTTAATTATAGGGGCTAATGGATTAAGTAACCTTCACAGCTTCTAGATCCAGGACATCTCCTGAATTCCAACATTACCGGTTACCTCAGCTACACACTCAAACTAATGCTGTCTGCTCTCTGAGCCCAGGCTGATGTCCTTCAGCTAATTCAAAATGGAACCATTAAAGTAATTTTCCTGTTGTGTTAACTTGGTGTTATTATTCCCTTCCTAGAAAATGGTACAATAATAAAGAAAAGTTTATTTTCTTGGCCCTGTCATGTCCCTATTTATGCTATCAAACTAGAAAGAGATCCTAGAAAACAAGTGCTAGCTATTGAATACCAGATCAGAAAACATCTATTCTAATTAAGATTAGATACCAAATTTCTAGTTTAGGAACTTTCAGAAACATTCCCCAGTTCCAATGATTTTACATCTTTTTCCATCACAAACCAGCAACGCAGTTAACATCTGCTGCAAAGACTCACCACGTTTCCTGTGTCTAAAATGAAAAGGGGAAAGAATGACCTGTGTCTCTCAGATCACCAGCTCTGGTCCTGGCCAGCTTGGCTTTAGCACTGTCATTGGCGTGGGGGTGATCCTCGTTGGTGAAGAGCATGATCCTCTTGTGGCTCAGCCTGACACGGACATCACTGAAGAGGTTGGAGCAGGCCCAGAGCGCCTCACCCAGGGAATAGTCAGCGCTGTGGCCAAAGCTCTCCCGGAACAGCGCCCGGCCTTCCTCTCCCCTGTACTGGTCCAGCTCCAGAACACGCTTCGCACCTGGGGGCAACAGCATCCACAGGCATTGGGAATTCTGCCAGAAGCACCATGAGCTCTTCTGACTATGCACCAGGGGTCCCCTAGAGCTGACAGCCAAGGAAGGCTCCCAGGCACCTCTGTGGCAATGTGCAGGGGGGCAGGACGGTCGGGACGGACAGAGACGAGAGATCTCTGCAGCCACGTGATGGAACATGGGGTTTATTGCAAAGGGCCTGGGTGCAGGGCCCTGCTGGGGGCTGCCAGCCGCAGCTCAGAGCAGGCCTGAGAGAGGAGAGGGGTAGAGAGGATGAGAGAGAGATGTGGGGGCCTGAATATATGTATTGTTATGGAGAGAATCCCTGTTAAGATCTATGTATTGTAAGATCTATGTATAAGTGGGTCCTTATGGAGAGAGTCCCTGTAAGATCTGTGTGGGTCCTAGTTACTCCAAACGAGCTACAGCTGCGAAGTCCTTAGTTGGGCAGCAGCTGTAGCTCGTGAAGGTAACTGGAATAAATAGGGGTGGGCGAGAGCCTAGGAGGAGCCCCTGAGAAGACACTTGAAGGACTGTGGTGCAGAGAAGAACAGCTTGGTACAGTAGGGGACTTGAGAAATATGGAATACAAGAAGATAACAAGAGAGAGAGGATAAGAGGGTAAGAAAGCGAGTTTCCCATTACAACACAATAAATCTTCTTTTGTGTTGGAATATTCTAATTCTCACTAACCAATCTAGCACAATATACAAATCCTATAGCATTTACATACAGGCTATAAGAATCTTTACATTACCATACTGTGTTACATTTTAAACCCTAAAAATGACTCTTTGGACCCCTTCTGCCAAGCTAGTAGGGTCTGCTCTGACCTGTGGACCTGTCTGCAAGCAGAGGGTCTTGCTTCATCAAAAGGGGATTACCCTCAGTCTGGCCATACCATTGTTTTCCAGTTGTTCAGTAACTAAGGTATCTCAAAGCTTGCTTTCATTTCAATCTTGCTTATAGTTTCTATATTCTCAAAATCTTTTGCCAGGCAATCATTTATAAGGCTTTCCTTTTTATTTATAAGGCTTTCCTGTTTCATCTTCTCCAACAGCAATGTCCTTCCAACACCTGGCTGGGAAAACTGTCCAGCATGGCCTAACATCTGCAATATCATTAGCCACTTACCACTGAAAGCACCTGCTAGGGCAAGAGGACCCAAAATGCCCTGGCACCAATGTGGGCTCTTTCTGTGGGAAAAGACAGGAATCAAAGTATTGCAAACCCCCTGCACTTAATGCCAAGTGCTCAGCTGCAAAGGCAGCAAACTGCACCTGCTGCAGAGGCACAGCAGACTGCTGCACCACCACAGAAAAGAGAGGAGCCTGAAATGCATCCCGCATCTCCACAGCGTGCTGGGAAGGTGGAGAGCTCCTCCTCCTCCTCACCGCTCATATCAGAGAGGATGCACACAGAGGTGAGATGAAGCCCACACATCACCACACTGAGCACAGCAACATTCAGGTCAGTTGTCCACAGCCTTGCTGCAGCTCTGAGGATTATTTCAATCCAGCTAGGACTCCTTTAGCCACCTGTCTAACAGCAGGTTCTGTTCTCTCGTGTTACTCTACAATGGAAGACAAACTTTCATTTTTCAGCCACTGCATCCTGCAGAGCTTCTTCCTTTGTCCTTCACTTAAGCTCTGTAGCACTTAAAACACTTCATTTGAAAATGTTTTCCTCTGCCTTTACTATTTTATTTTCATCTCCTCATCTGTCCTTTAACGTAAATCTTCATAATGCTGTACTCCATAATGATCACCTACAGCATCTCTTCCTTCTCCAGAGAGGACTGCTCTCCAGGAGCAGCAAATACACAACTCTGCTCCTTTTGAACTGATGCCTTAAGTTTTAGCTTTCATATTTTCTAGATTCTGTACTGCCTTAGTGTGCAACTCTTAGCGTCATATAAAGTGTCAGCAAGTTCCCTTCACAGGGCAGTTAGGCAAAGCAATCCTTTTCCAGCCCCAGAACCAAGGACACTGTTGCAGCTTCAGGCCCAAAAAGTGTAAACAACAGCAAATTGAGGAGAGCAATCTGGGAGGATGGACTTCATAAGCTGTAATTGGACAATTAACCCCAATATGTAAACGGACCAAAACTTATAGAAGTGTGAAACCTCGTGACTGAGGATCCATCTTGGGTGGAGCCACAGCCAGGCTCTTGGACTGCCCAAGGTGTATCCTTTGAAGGCCATTTAATCCATACCTGCTTTATTCCTTTAACACTGTCTAGCCTCTGTTCCAGGTAGCCTCAGAAGGCATCAGACCAACACCCACCTTTCACCTGTGCTGTTTTTATCCTCATGGTGAGGCTACTGCCTCTAACATGGGAGAAAGGACAAGCAGGGAAGAGGAGGAAAGTGGAAATACAAGACCTATAAGCCACTGTCTGCCAGAAAAGGGAGAAGAACCTAAGGCTGTCCTATCAGGTCTCTATTGTAATAAATTCTGAAAATAGGGCAAGGCTCAATTCTTTCAGGAGAAGCCCCTGTGTCGTTAAACCTGCAACCCCTAGTAAAAAAATTAAATCAAACATCCTCAGAGATAAAGGCTGTATTAAAAGTTGTAGACAAAATTCCCCCAGAAGACTCTCAACTGCCAGACAATCTGTCACCACTAGCATGTATCCTTTGCACTTCTCCTGCTGCCTTTCCAATTCAGCAACCAGCACTTGCTATCAAGCAGATGGTATGTAATCTCAAAAAATGAAAGAGCGAGATTCAAGAACTGCAGAACTTATTATGGAAATAAGAGATGGAACACCCCAAAGAGGCTACCATATTGAGCCACCTGCTCTAGCTGACACTGCCTGAGCAGGAAGGCTGGACAGGATGGCCTCCAAAATCCCATCCAACCTCAGCTATTCTGTGACATTCTCCATAAGCTGGAATCCATGGTGCCTTAACATGGACACACACTTTTCTGGTGGACATTTTAGAGTTCTGTTGAGATACTCTAAGGTATCAGCAGACAGCAAGTGAAGCCACCACATTAAAATATAAGAAAAGGCATAGAAAAGGATCTGAACCAACTCTAAGAGAAAATGCTAGGCTCTTATGAAGTTTCTAAGCTTTCAATAAATATCTAAATCTATCCCCACCACCAAGAGTAGATTTCAGTAAGAACTTATCTGATAGCTCTCTGATTTTAGAGAGACCAGTTACTGACAATGCTACTACACCAATTTCCTTACTCCCTCTTTTTACAAAATCTTCATACCACTTTACCTGGATTGTCCAGCTCCTGGAGAACATAAATGTGCTTGAAATCTACCGAATTCTTGTTGTTTTCTGTACCATAGAACACAACGCTTAACAGGTCCCTGTCACTGCTGATAATTTTGCTGGTATACACATTCCGGATGCACTGAAAAAAACGCACCCAGGTCAAAATTACAAGAAAATAGTTTTCAGAAAGGAGTGTGAAAGTCTTGCCTTAGCAGTTTATCCATCCCTACCTGGATGGTCATGTCGAAAGGAGTCTCTGCCTCCCCGTGGGATTCGAACATGGCCTTGGAGGCATCCACCAAAAAGATGAGGCTGTCCCGGCCCGAAAACCTCTGCTCCGCTACCGAACGGGGGAAACAGTTTTAGCAGCGGCCCCTGCACCCGTGGAGCCTGGAAAGCAGGATGCCTTCCGTGAGGGGGTGGGGGGCCCTTACCGACAGTCTCAGGCCCTTCCTCCTCTTCCTGCTGCTCCTCCTCCTCCTCCAGCCCCTCGCCCCGGTAGAACGACCCCCAGCCCGCCATGGCCCGCGCCGCACAGCCCCGCTCACGCTCAGCCGACCGATCGCTCCGCCCCCGCAACAACTCTGACCAATGGCGAGAGAGGAAATGGCCCGGGTCCCGCCCATCCCGGGGCATTTGTCCCTCCTCTCCACGCGGATTGGCTGCAATGGGGTAGCGAAGGGCGGGAACTCCTCACGCGCTGCTCACGGTTCCGAGCCTCAGCCAATGACGGCGGGACTTGTCCGTTCCCGCCCCCCGGCTGTAGCTCCGCCCCCGGCGCTGTCGCGCAGTGACGGGGCGGCCCGGCAGGCGTGGGGCCGCCGCGCATGCGCCCGGGGAGGGTGGCCCCTTCCTCCCCGCCTGTCACCGCTCGGCTGGTGCCGCTGTGCCGGGGACCGGCACCGGGGCCGCCCTTTCCTCCCGTTCCCCTCTGTCTCCTGGAGGGAAGGGCCTTCCAACCTTGTCTGCAAGGGTTCCGGCTGCCGCCCGGCGGCCGCGCCCGCGTCACCGTCCCCATGGAGGAGCCGCTGGCGCTGCACCCCGTGAAGCTCTATGTGTACGACCTGTCCAAGGGCATGGCCCGGCGCCTCAGCCACCTCATGCTGGGTAAGAGCACGGCGAGGCACCCGGGGCCGCACCGGCCGCCGCCTCCCGGGGGCTCCCGTTCCGCCACCGACCACCGCGGCCCGGCTTTGCCGCGCCGGAAAACGGGGCCGAAGTCGCCGCCTCCCGCCCCGGGGATGGCGGTCCCCGCCCGGTATCGTTCCTGAGGGAGCGGCCCGCCGGGAAAAGCTCCCTGAGGGCGCTCCGGGCGGCGACGGCGGCGGTGTCCGGCGGGTGGAGCGCGGCTCGGGATGCGCGGGGCTTGCCCGGCGGCTCGGTGCTTGGGGACGCTGCGGGGTTTGGCTGCGGGATTCCTGACCCCGCTGTCTTCGGGACGAGCTCTGTCAGTGCGGCAGATGCAGCTGCTCTGGGTCCAGCCTGCTCTCCCGCAGCCGCCCGTTGCCGCTGCGCGGGTGTATTTCCTAACGGCACGGTAAAAGTGTTCCTTGCTCCTGCGCGGAGGCACGGCGCGGCTCCCGAGCCCGGCTGATGTGTTGCCGCGGCCGCAAGGCTGAGCTGAGGAAAGGCGCCTGCTGTTTACAAGGTTATGGAGCTCGAACGGCTCCATGTTGTGGTGAGGCCGGGCTGGGCTGGTGATGTGCAGCTATCCTCCCTCTCCCTCAGAGGGTTTGTAGGAGTCGAGATTGTGTGCGTTTCCAACCGAACCTGAAACTTGGGATCGAAAGGAAACAGGTTTTGCTTAAAGTTTTGGAAGCGTGAATTAGGAATGCAACAGGAGAGTGTTTTATACCTGTTATGAGCAGATTCTGACCTGTGTCAGACCAGCAGTCTGTGTGGGATGAGACTTCTCAACAGACTCAGTGTCTGAACAGATGGCTCTGTGTAATCTTGTTGTACAGTTTGTTGGCATTCACTTTGCTCATCTGCCCTATGAGGAGATTCTTGTGATTTCCTGCAAGCTTAAAATGAAAGTCCAAAGCATGAGGTTTCATGAAGGTCAACGATAGGTTTGCAAAGTTAGGAAGAAAATAGTACAGGGATCATGTGTTTTGTGCTCTGTTAGTCATTTAGCAGCAACCACTTTGGGAGACGTGTGTTTCCTGCACTGGATAACCTCAAAACTTTTTATGTGGTCAGAATTGCTTCTACTGTAGCCCGTAGGGAAATAGCTTTTTGCCTATCAGGTGAAATAGCCATGTTTTATCATGTGCTAAGAGTTAAAAATCTTGAGATTACATGGGTGCATGATTTACCTGTAATTGAGTTAAGTATAACTACTCTTATATCAAAGTGTTGGTCCAAGCAAAGACTGTAAACAGAGGTAGGTTGCCACTATAATTATCTCCATGCCAATCTCCACACAGATCAAGCAAAGGCTTTTTAGCTCCCTTTTTACCTACAGTCTTGGCATCTTGTAGCTTTCTGAATTTCCACCTAAATACACATAGCACATTACTTCATTTTGACGCTTTCTAATCTATTCAGACAACTTGGAAACTTTTGTGCTTGTGATATAGTTTGGTGGTAAATTTTGGGAATCTGAGCAGTGAAAAGGAAAGCTTAAAAACCTGAACACTTCTGGGTAGGAGGGGAAGTGCTGCTTGCTAGTACTGCCTGGTAACTGTGTTCAGATGTGTTCGTGGAATGTGGCCAGCTAGGCCCGCGTGGTCACAGTGACAATGCAGACTGCAGAACATTTGAGATGGTGCATCCTGTGACATGATTGTCCGTAAAACAAATCATTCTTTCTTTCTTCCTTCCTTCCTTCAAGTTGTGTCTTCTATGCATTCACACTCATCTCTGTTTCAGAGGATTTTGGAAACCTCCCCAAGAGCCAAGTGATTGAGAGAATACTCCTCTTACCTCATGCATATAGACCCTTTTTTCCCTGAAGAACAACAAAAAAAATCTTCTTATTTCTCTGTATATCAACCCTCAGGTGGTCAATATCAATTCTTTCTTTAGTGATGTTCAGAAACTGTAGGTCCTCGAGGAAAGTCATAAAAATTACAGAAGAAGGCATTTCTTAAAGTATTTACACTTGGCATCTCTACTTACAGTATTCTCTTCATCAATGCCAAGTTTGAAACAATGCTTTTGCTTTCAGTCATAATCCTGTAATGTTGCCTAAATTGAAATACATTGTTTTAGAAAGAAAAAAATAAATGCAGTAATTGATTGTGCTAAAATCAATTTCTGTCAGGCTTGAAAACAGCAGCTCAGGTCCCCTTGCCAGAGGGGGATGAACCCTGTCTTGTGAGGCTGACCACTGCAAGGGCATCACTGCACTGTGTCTGCTGTTGTGCTGGTAGGGTCCAGAGCTACTGGGGGCTATGTCAGCACAGCCTTCAGGGGTCAGCTCTCACTGCCAAATTTACACTGACTTGTTCAGTACCATTTCTCTCTGTTGTTGTTTAGTGAATCTGGAAGGCAGAGATGTTTAGCACAGTTCATAGCAGGCTTTAGAGTGACTTGGTCTTGTCCCTTGGACAGTCTTTGCTTTTCTTGGCCAGTTTACTCTTTCTCTACCCAGACTACTTTTATTCTTCTTACTTTTCTGTAAGCTTTCTGTAATTTAGTGACTATTCCTGTTCTGAAGGATACATGACCAAAAATTGTAGTTCACTTGCCTTTGGTATCAGAAGCAGCACATTTAATTTTTATGTTGCTTTACATTACATCTTCTCAATAGCTACTGTTGGTCCTCTCTCCCCCACTCTCAGTCTGTGACTACATTTGTCTGTTCAAATACTTGTTATAATAATGAGAAATATTGACCTGAATGCAGTAAGCTTTCTGTTGCCAAGACAGAAAACATAATCCACCTGATTCTGTGGAGGCTAAAGAGGAAAAGAGAATAGTTCAGCTTGCACTGCTGATTTTGAAATAGACCTCCAAAGGCAGAGAAGTCTTTAAGGAAGATTAAAATCCTATTGCATCATAGGCTTAAAGAAAAATATCTACCAGCTCAAAGTTCTCCTGTCCTGTAACTGAGGTTATTGCTTTTGTGACTCACAGAGTGAGCTGGGAGCTTGGTTAACCACAGCAGCCTTGGCTCAGTGTAGTGTAAATTAACGTTGAGTGGACTGGGAGTATGCTTTGGTTGAAATTTTTAAGTGGTGCATTCAGCTGTAGGGATTTAACAGCCCAGAGGGAATTGGAGCGAAAGGTAACTGCTGAAAGGAGGTGCCTTCTGCTTGGTTCCATTTTCCCAGGCCAGCACATTTCTCTGCTTCTCCTCCATCTGTTCTGAACAGTTTTGAATTGCTTCAGCATGATATTCTATCAGCTTTGCTCCCAGCATTTGCTGGGGATTTCATGAAAATGGCATGTGTTACCCTCCCCCAATATAGCCTACTTCTGCCTCTCTCTAGGCACCTCAAGGAGAAGGGAATTGAAGCAGGCTCCTCCCTCTCTGTTAGGTTTTTTTTTTTGCTGTGGTTGAGCGCACTGGGTAGCACATAGAAGAGAATGCTTGCCTAATTAGAGTAATTTTCAATTCATAAAAGGCAGGAATCTTAATGGATTGTCCTAGGGAAATGACAACAATATGCAAAGCAATGCACTGCTAGGAACACTTACCAACACTTACCTTGTTTGACCAAATTGTATAACTTCCGATTCCACAGGAGAACAGTTCACTACTTTTTTTTAGAGTCTTTTATGGTCTTGTGGAGTTTGCATATCCATTGCAGACCACAAATATACTGTTAAAGATACTGAGCTTCCTATTATTTCTTTACAGCTCAAAACAGGTGTAGATCTTGCACTGAGGGCTGGATGGCCTGAACTCCAAATGGTGTAAACTAAGGGCCCATCTGCACAGACAGCTCCTTCCCTCATGTCTCAGAACTCCTCTGCCCTTCAGTATAATAATTTGGATTAATATACAAATGCCACTTTTGTTTGATATTTAAAATGCACAGGAATAATCAACATTGTTTGGCCCTCAAGATTAATAAATTACTGTGACTATAAAAAAGATTGGTGAGCATCTAATCTCCCTTGTGCTTGGCCTTCCAGACAAATCTAAGCATGGAAGTAATCCAGTTTGATTGTATTCTAAAATTATATGGGCTTGCTTCTTCTTTCAAAATACCCCTGTATCTAAACAATTACAGTCTCCTGAATTGATTTTACAAGAAACTAATCTAACTACTTCATTCTCCCTGTTCCTGTGACTAAGCTGAGGGTCCTGGAATTGTTTATGTTTTATTTTTCTCATAGGTTTCTGGCTCATGTAAACACCATTAAAATATTTGAGTTATGAATGTTATAAAGAAAATAAAACAGTAAATATAAAAGCTTGTTTACTTGCTACTTACTCCGCCTTATTGAAAGAAATTGAATCTTTGAGATGATTAAGCACACGGATTTATGCTGAACTGGCATCACCCCCCCCAGGTTCTTGTGAGTATTTTCAGGAAAGAGCCACAGAAGCACATCAGCAAGGGAAAAATAAAAAAGTAAATAAACAAACAAAACCATCCCCAAACAAAAACCATGGTGATCATATTTCCAAAGACTGACAGGCTACCCCCTGAAACTCTCACAAATATAATGCTGTAGCTTTTCATGTCCATGTTCATGGTCTGTGATGAAAACCAGGTGCCTTGACTTGCATTAGCTTGGAATGGATGCAGATCAATTAAGCTGATTTGCTTCACATTTACTTCAGGCTGAGCTGGCACATGGGCACTTTCTGTGGGAGAGTTGATACCTGATAGCATGGCTGTGTGCAGTAAATGTTGTGTGATTAAATGTGTACATCTAAATTTGCAATGACCTTTCCTGTTCAACAGCCCCTGACCCTTGAAATATTTAAACTAGTTAGCATCTTGCTGTTTCCCTGCTTACCTGGATAACAAAATCACAGAAGAGGTAAGGTTTGAAGGGACTACAGTGGGTTATCTGGTCCATCCTCACTGCACAAGCAAGGTCATCTCAGGCACATTGCACAGGTTTGTGTCCACATGGCTCCTGAGTATCTTTGGTGACAGAAACTCCACAACCTCTCTGGGCTATTATTCCAGTGTGTTATCACCTGTACAGTAAAGAAGTTCTCCTCATGTTCAGATGGCCCTTCCTGTGCCTCAGTTTCTGCCCATTCCCTCTTGTCCTATTCCGTGTCACCACTGAGAAGAGCCTGTATCCATCCTCTGGATGACCCTTCCTTCAGATACAGTAAGTGTCCAAAAGAGCATCATCCCATCAGGACATTCCTGTTCTGCATTTTGAGCATGTGCATCCTTTGGATTAGCTTTACTGTAGGTATGAGCAAAGAGTAATGCCTGCAATTTAATGCTGCAAGAGCTTTTGGAAATGACTGAGAGAATCTCTATACAGCAATAGACAGCCTCAGGTTATGAGTAAATGGTTTGGTTTTGGTGGCAGCACCAGCACACAGCTCTACCCACACTGCAGTGACCAAAGGGGTTTGGAGTGTTGTGGCAAGGAGTGGAAGAAGAGGAAATGTGATGATATCTGCCAGTATCCTGGATCGTGTCTGCAATCCCTTCTTACAGTCCACTCTATTGACTATGGGATGTCAGCTCTATTGCACTGTAGGACTATTTGGGGAAGTTCATGGCAACCTTGAGCTTCTGGCTTTCAAGTGGACAGTGCTGCCAGAAGCAGCTTTATTGGATAGTGTTGCTGCAAGGCCCAGATACAGCTTGTGTCTTAGCACTCACAGCAATGCTGTAGCCTTGCTTGGTCATGCTGATGGGGCTGTTGTGTGTATCAAGCCTTCAGAGACTCTGGGCAAAATATTTTGTGTGTAGTGAGCAATGTCAAGCAGAAGGCAAAATACAGCTCCTTAGTGCATGCTGCCCTGCCTGCTCTGCCTTAGCTTATCAGGGGTGGCAGTGGTGGTGAGCTGTCACCTGTTCTGTGCAGTGACTGAGTCTGGGAGAAAGGGCAAGAAGAGTCATAGAGGAGGGTGCCCACCAGAGGCAGAACTTGAGGAGGAAGATGATTGTGTCCATGAATGTCTGTACATAACCTCTTACATGGCAGACAAGCAACACTGAGATTCTTGCTGAGCAGCAGGAAAGGGAGCTGCCTGAGCTCCTCAGAAACCGGTGGCCATTGATTTATTCCTCTGTGGCTCAGTCTGAGTTGAAATGACAACAGCCAGCTGTGAAGCCTGGGTACTGCAGCAGCTTAGCAAAAGTTCTCAGTCTTGGATGGCTCTGTTTGATGCATATGTGGCCAATAATGGCAGGTTTCTTAGGCATGGGATTCCCCCAGCAGGGCTGTCCCTGAAGACACTTGCACTGCCTCTCACCAGACACAGTCCATCAGTGGAAGAAAGGGATTGTATTTTGTCTGCAGCAGGCTGGAGAGCTACCACAGATGCCTTATTGTCAGCAGTGCTGCAGATCTGGTGTGTGTCTTCCACAATGCCAGCTTGGTTAATGACTTTTAGGAGCCAAGGAAAAATAGTGGGTCTGCAGCTTCATTAAGATTTTCAAATCAGTGTTGGCACAAACCAGCCAAGCTGAGCAGCATCAGACAGACCTGCCTTGTGAAGATAGGCAGCTTCACTTGCCAAAAGCTATTCTGCTACTGCCCTGGCAGTTTCTGCCTTTGGACTGCTACAAACTTCATGTGTAACAGTAGAGATTGGACTGCAGTCCAAACCAAAGTCCAGTTCCTGAATTCTGCTTGGGTTTTGTACATACAGACAATTACTTTGGTGAAAAGGGACCTCTAGAAGTCCTGCTTAAGGTAGAGCCAACAAGAGCAAATTCTTTAAGGCCCTGGACAGCAGAGTTCTAAGTATCTTCAAGGATTCAAAACCCATATGCTTTCTGGACTCCTGCTCCAGTGTTTTGATCACCTTCATGACAAATGTTTTCCTTGGTTCCTACTGAATTGTGAATTTCCCATTTTCCAGCTAGCACCTGTTGCCTTGCCTATCTGAACCTATCTGAGTAGAGCAAGGGTCCCCTTTCATCCATACCTGTTGGGTACTTGTAGACAGGAATACAGACTCTTGGCTTTCTCTTCTTGAGGATGAACACATCAGTTTTCTCAGCTCTTCTTCAGTACAGTAAGTGCTCCAGCCTGGTATGTCAGTGTCTTTTATATTGTGGTGATCCAAAAGTGGACACAGCACTCCAGATGTGGTCTCACAAGTGTCAAATTGGAGGACAGAGTCACTTCCCTTGAGCTGTGGGCTGCAACCTTGCTAGAGCAGCCCATTGTGTAGCTTTTGCTGCAATGGTATTTTCAGGTAGGTGTTGTAATTGCATGAGCAGGTCCTGGCAGCACCTGTGACATTGTCAATATCTACCATAGCTCTTTCACCTGCATTCAGTATCTAGGTACAAAGTGCCAACTCTCTGGAAAGTATTTTGTTATTGTCTGCTGCAGCTGTGTGTGAAAGTAAATATACTAAGATGTTCTCTTTCAATTTAGCATGCAAAGGACAGGCACGATTCTAATATGTGCTGCCTTTGAAATGGTTTGTTTCTCTGGTCTGAAGGATAAAGTTCACGTTTCTAGTGAAAAAGTGATTTATCATGAGCAAATGTGTAATAATTTGTTAATAGATACACAGAATGCTAACTGGGCAAAGCCAAAGGGTAGAGCCAACCAGAGGCAGTGCTGCCTGTGGTGCTGAGCCTGCAGGGCCAATGGGCTGCAGAGCTGGCAGCTCCAGAGTGTGAGGTGAAACCTCTCCTGGGGAGCATGTGGAGCAAAGGCCAGAGCATCACGAAGCACAGCAGTGGGACATGCTAAGGGGCCAGCAGATGCTTCTGAGATACTGCAACACAGTGTTCTGGTTCTGTCATGGTCTCTCTCTCTTGGCCTTCATCCTACTCCAAGCCCACATTTCTGTGCAATGGGTTGACAGGGAATTGGCTGCTGCCTGGCTGTGACCCATGGGAGTGACAGATCAGTCCTCCTGCTTCAAAGCTACACGTGCTCACTTCAGCTGATGTCTCTGTTGTCACAACAGCCTTTTCCCTGCCTCTGCTCTTCCATGAGCCTCACCTGAAGCAGGTACCTATTTTGCTTCACACCTGAGTGGAAAAAATGTGTTGGTGATTGCTTTTTCTTGTGGCCAGAGGAGTACTCAGTCTAGTGCTTGGGTTCAAGAGAATACCAAATGTTGGTATGCACAAAGTTTTTCTGTTCTAAATCTGCTTTTTGGGGCTTCTGCACCTTGTTCAGGAAATGCAGTTATAACACATCTCCCACAGCATGCACCAGCTCCCTCCAAGCTCCCAAAGGGAGGGTACAGGGACCAAGCCTTTTGTTATGATAGATAAAATAATTGAGCCTAGAGCAGTAAAAGCTGGTGACCTTTTGAGGTTTAATAGGTTTAAAATTGAGATCGTACCATGAACAACAAAGAGGTTTAGGTCTCCTACTTCTAGGGAACTGGAAACACATTTTAAAAGGGACCTTTTCTCTGAGACCCAATTATATTATCAGTGTGGTGGTGCCTTAAGCAAGTCTTTGTTGCTTTGTTCTGGAAAACACACAGCTTTATAACTTGTGTAAATTTCAATGCTGTACTTCTCTACCTCAGTTCTCACTTAAATTAATTTTTAATGGCAGGGGGTGGGAGGGAAAAGAGGAAATCATGGAATACATTATAGAGGCTACCACCACTGCTCATATGTTTAAGTCAGACCTCTCATCAGCTACTGAAAAAGAGAACTGAATACACTCTGCTGGCCAGCTGCCTGCAGTTGTGAAATCTGTTAAATTCAACTATTCTGCTCCTGATTGAAGACTCTAATTTTAGGAAAGTGTTTTCTTGGTCTGTAGAAAAACACCTAAAGAAGGTAAGCATCAGAAGGATGGCATTACTACCTCTGCCTGTCAGGAGGGATTAAGTACAGAGGGTGTGGGGATTAAGTAGTTAATTTGAAATTTTAAAAGCACCTCTGGATTAAATCTTTTGTGTTGCTCTCATAGTGAAATAATAAGCATGGTTCCTAAGTGATTGATGGAAAGTAGGCTGAAATCTGGAAAATACATTGCTAATAACTCTTCTTTTTTCTGCATACAGGGAAACAGCTGGATGGCATCTGGTAAGTGACTAGATTTAAACTGCATAATGTGGGTAAAACACTGGGGTAGGAAATATTTTCAATATGCAGTTATGTATGCTTCAGAACATTTTGTGGTGGAAGAGAGAGCAAGGCACTTTTTGTTGCTGAATAGAGATTGGCAGTAGGATTATGTACAGTCAGGTGCTAGTTAAACCACTCTGTTCAAAGCTCAGTGGACCCCATGGAATAGGGTGTTGTTAGTAGCTGTTGTGTTTTTGTGAACCTGTGTACTTTTTCAAGGGTAAGATGGTGTTCTTTTCCCAAGCACTTTGTCTTATAATTCCAGGCATGACTAAACATGGTAGGAAAAGAGTAGGTGGGAAGAAGGTATTACAGAATCAAGTCTTCTGTCATATAAGAGCAGTATCTACATTCAGTCACAAAAAACCCCTAATTTCCTATAATTCATATCAAGAATTTTGATATCACACAAAGAGGGTTTGTTTGGTTTCATTTTAGAGGCAAGAAAACCCCTAAACCGTTGTCCATCCATTTTCCTCTCCTCTGATCTGTCTCCAGTGGCTGTGTGACCATTTTCTCAGGCAGTGAGAAGTCTCTGTCAGGGTGGTAGCAGGTCTGGTTCTGTCTCTGAGGGCTGACCTCACCCTCAGCCCGTTAGCTGAGAGAGGCTCATGCCTGGGCTCTTAGCTAAACCTGTTCTTTCCTAACTGCTTGCAGGATTACAGTAGGCTTGATAATCATTGCTTCCATATCCATTCATGTCCCAGCAGATCCTATTCCCACTCACAGAAACACATTGACCTTTTCTTTCAGTTATTCCCTTCATTATGTCCTTCAGCTCATCAATTTATCAGTGATTTATCTGCTAGGCTATTTACTTTTTTCCTTGATTACAACTTTTTTGTTTTGTTTTGTTTTCTGTGGCAGGCACACCTCCATAATAGTCCATAAGGATGAATTCTTCTATGGCAGTGGAGGGATCTCCAGCTGTGCACCTGTAAGTTAAACTTAATTTTCTGATAATTTTTTGTAAAGTTATCTGATCAGAATTGCTTGTGTTCCTGTCTTTTAGAAAAGCAGCAAAAGACTTCTAAATTTAGACAGATGCTGAAGCCAGCTGCTTGTCATGGTTTCCCAGGGAACTGAGGGTGAGGGGAGCATGGACAGTGGGTTTAAGCCCAACTCAGTTCAGGCTGGGGGTTGCTTCTTCTGGTAGAGCCTATCTATGCAGAACACCTTTTGCAACTGCTTTGCCAGAGTGACACCTTGTCCAATTCTGTATCATTAAGTGTTACATGCAGACTTTTTTAAGAGTGAAAAAAAACCCCAGACCACAATGTTTTCTCAGACCTTTCTGTTCTTAGAGAGGTAAAATGGATGGGCCATGCTTCTAAAGGAGAATTTTGCCATAGCTTAGAGCTTTCAGCCCAAAGAGCCAAATATACCAGCTGAAATGGGAGTTTCATGTTCCTTCTCATTCTCTTGAGTGCAGAACAAGGGAGGCCAACAGGGCTTTTTGCTTGATAAACATCCCAAAAGCTCCTCCTTGGGATGTTGATAAACATCCCAAAAGCTCCTTCTTTTGTGCCTGCATTGAACCATAACAGCTTTATTCAGTAGATTCCTCCAAGAGAATTCAGCCTGATCATTTGATGACAGTATCTTCTGCCTGTTCATTTTTACAGGGAGGGACACTTCTTGGCCCTCCAGACACAGTTGTTGATCTGGGGAACACTGAAGTCACTGAAGAAATTTTCCTGGAATACCTTTCCTCTTTGGGGGAATCTGCATTCCGGTAAGTAACAGCCTGTACTGGAAAACCTGTGTACCAAAAAGGTGCAGAATGGAGGAAGGTGTCATGAAACCAGTGCAGCTCCCAGAGCTTCTGTCTGCTTATTCTCTCATGTGGTACTCTTCAAATATGGACTGGACTGATGCACCAATACACACAAGGAGCTACCTTCTAGGCTGGGAAAGCATTCTTCTGGGAAGTCTTCAACACTGCTTTTTGTAAAATCCAATAATGCCTAAAATGTTTTTGAGAGAATCACCAGAGAAAATGAAATCTCTCAGTAAATAGCAGTTTGCCCTGTGAGTCATAGGTAATCACTGTAGTGAAGCTGCTAATTTTCACATGAGTAGAAGCAAGGTCTTGACTGATAAAGAGTCTGCTCTGCTTCTCACAAGAGTAGGAAACCACAACATTTAGTGTTCTGGCTGTCTTTCAGAGTCAATATTCCTGTGATTTCTCATTACTGCTACTGTGGTTTTAATTGAAGAAACCTGACCTCACCTGTTCTCCCAAAAATGGTTGCATTAAAGTAAGGGATATGGAGAGATGTCATTTTCCACCCTGATTCAATTGAATTTGAGGGTGCATTGATGTCTGTATTTTACCTATTTGCCTTAGAATTCTTTGGGGTGGGGGGAGGAAGTGCTCATGTAAGATTCTTCATTAAGGGTGTAAGTTTTTTTCTGCTTGTATGATTTATTGCTGAATCTGTGGGGGTTTTTGTTTCAATTTCTTTTCTGTGGCACAGAGGAGAGTCTTATAACCTCTTTGAACATAACTGCAACACCTTCAGTAATGAAGTGGCACAGTTTCTGACAGGAAAAAAAATCCCTTCCTATATCACTGACCTTCCATCTGAAGTTCTCTCCACGTGAGTATGGATGCCCCTCCTCTCTGTAGCTGCCTCATGCTAATGCTTAAACATTTGACAGAGCCAGCAGTACCAGTTCCTGATGGATCTGTCTGAGAACCAGCATAAGATTAAGGAGAGGATGCAATTTTCTTTACATCAACACTTGCAACACTCTATGACAAGTGCTAACTGGCACTGGTGTCCCAAAGAGAGGAGAAGGATGTTCTTCTGCCTTTAACTTAAACTAGCTGTTTTGTGATGGTCTCTTATATAGAGAAAGTTTCAGATGACAGTGTAAGGGGTTCTTTCCCTCTTAGACAACCAGTATCTGTTAACAGTCATTTCTCTGAGCACCATAATTGCAGAGGTGTCACTTTGCTTGTGAAGAGGCAGGGGAGATACAATTTTAAAATTAATGCTGCAGTTTTAAAGCTAGGGTTGGGTGGAAAAAGAGGATATGGAAAAAAGGAAATTAAGAATTTCCTGCTTGATAATTCAGATGTTGTTTTTGTTTGTTTTTTTTTTTTAAACTCTCAGCTAGTGAGGATGCCAGTAGGATGATGTGAGCTCCATCATTTATGTCTTACTTCTCGTAACAGTGGTGTAGCACATTATTTGTGAGACATGGGTCTTCTACCCTGGACTCTTAGAACTTCAGATCTCTCAAAATCAAATAATGTCTGTAACAGAGGGAGTCTTACTGAAAGACAAGCCAGGTGCTACAGATTGCAACAGAAATTATTCTGGGAGTGTTGAACCATTGTCTTTTAAGTAAGCTAGAGGCTATTCTTTTGGCAGGCCTCAATATTGATGTACTTAATAGAACACTGCCATTGCATAACAAGGATTTTGTTTGCACGCTTAAGTAGAATGAATTGCTGAGAGCTGGTTTCAGACAATGTTACATTAGCAGTCTAGGCATGTTAGGACTCAGAACTACCTTATCTGATGATTATATGATATAAAATCATGTTTAAGTTTCTTAGTTATTGAACAGTAAACTAATAGGTTAAATTAGTGTGTTTTAGTTTGTAGTGGAAGTCTTTTCTTCAAATTTGCTTCTAGAATGTTGGTTTGATTGCACTCTAGGAAGTGAGTGCACTTCAGTGGTAAATGGGAGTTGTTGACCAAGTAAACTCTTTGAGATGTTTATTTCTTTACCTTCTCAGACCTTTTGGACAAGCTCTAAGGCCCCTCCTGGACTCCATCCAGATCCAGCCACCCGGAGGCAATACCTTCAGCAGACATAATGGACAGAGCTAACAGGAGTGACCCAGTGTGCCCAGCCTCACCAGGCCTCTTCCTTTTTAAACAAGAATCTACCAGATTTCTATTTTATAATTTCTCATGAGAATTAACTCTAAAGAAGTTACAAGACAAGTTTTAAAATTTCCTGGGGAGAGAATTTATCAGGGTGCATGTAAGACAATGCTACCAAAAATATTGCCATAATTTCTAATAGTATTATACTAATTTATAAAGGCTGTCTTGTCCAAGTAGGCTGACACTTTCCATGTAACTCCTGTGCTGGTAAGTGGAAATTCATTCCATGAGCATTCAATGGCCCATTACACAACTTGAAGTAAGTAAGGGGATGTCCTGGCCATCCCTTGCATCTCTGTCTTGTCACTGCCTCTGTTATGAGGGTATTTGCTGAAGTCTAGCAAAAAAAGCAGAGCAAGTATTGGTAGCCTAGGAAGTGAAGGTGTCCCAGGATTAGTCTGCATATTTCACTGACATTTGCTCAAAGGAAGAGCTGAACTCATATGATTAGAGTATCTGCAGTGGTACGGGTGTATGGGAAAGGTGATGAAGCTGAACCATGTGTCAGTGTCACAGTCAGAAGCTGAAATTCAGTGGGACTTGCTGTGGTGGAAGGGAACCTGGAGCTGAAGGTTACCAAGAGCCTTGTAATTCCAGATCCAAGAGTTATGGGAAAGAACCAGCTGAAAGAACAGAATCTCATGAGCAGAAGTGGTAGAGACAAATTTCAGGTGAAAGTAAAATGAAGTGAAAAGTTTCCTTTTCTCACACATAAGCTTATCAGCAGATAGACAGAACCTTGTTAATGCATAAGAACTGTTTTCTTGGTTTTTTTTTTTCCTTGCAAAGCCAGAGTTACAGTACAGCAAGGCAGGAGTAGCATGGCAACTGCCTGATCATACCAGTTGGACCAATTCTGCCTTCAGTATCCAATTGCAGACACAGTAGGAGTTCCAACAAAGTGCTGCCCTTTCCAAAGCAGTCAAGCACATCAGGGCTCTCCTTAAGAGAAATAAGTGCTAGGTCTCCCCAAGTGTAAAGAAAATGAGGAAGAGTAAAATTAAGCTTTTCTGTGGAACAACTGAGTTTCTTGGGATACATGCAGAAGCAGTCCTGTGCTTAGATTAACCTTTGATTATAGCAATACTACATCTTCTAGTTTAAGATTTTTAGAGCTTTGCATTTACTTGCAGTGAGTAGGAAAAACAGGGGAATGAAAAAATAGGCACAATGTTTTCTTTTCATGCATATATATATACACTACTTTCCTGAACAACTTTGTAGCAGTTACATTTAGGAAGGAATATAAGAAAGACATCAGACAAACTCCAGACACTGCTGATGCTCTGTAAATGGGGATTGCACATCCCAGATGCTGCCAAAAAAGCATCTATGCAAATGTACAGCCCTTTGTCCAGTGCTTTGTTGTGTAAAGTATTGCTGCAAGTTCAGTCCTGCACTGATCTCAAACTTCCTGCACTGGAAACTTCTTATATACCTAAACGAGATGTCTTTCCTGTGCTGGGTTCTTTCTCCTGGGATAATGCAGGTTGATAAATTTCTCACACTGTTACTCTATGTGGACGATAACAGTTTGTATTTTTGAGGGGTTGGAATAGAGGAAAACTGCAATTTTGTCACTGTCAAATACTCTGGTGTCCTGCACCTTGTGCAGCCAGTGCAGAGATGGGAATAGGGTATTGTCAGGCCATTCTGCTGTTTGATGTTCACCTGCTCTCAGTGCACAGCAGTGGCCCCTGCAGCCCAGATGCTTCTTTTCCTTGTATTCTCACCTTGTGCCATCAACTTCTCCTTAAGCATTTCATTTGACAGACTGGACTCAGAGGTAACTGTAGCAGTTACTACAGATGGCTTTATACAAAAGCTTTCAATCTTTCCCCCTCCAAATGTCCTGTTTGCAGAAAACATTCTATGAAAGACAGTTATGAATGCCTTTTGATGCTCCTAGAGGAAGGATTGGTGTTTGGTTTTACTACACCATAGCTTAGTTCTCCTGTCCAGTATATATATTATCTTCAGTCTTTTCCCATATGTGTTTGTGAAGAGTAACCAGCCTTTCATCTTAATACACACATGACTGTGCCACAAAATGCTGTAGATCATGTTAGAGATCTTGGAGCTTCCTCAGTTGGGCAGGTACACTCAAGCTGTGTCCAACATCCTGCTGTGCTCGTTTGGTACCTGCAAGCAGCACAGCTGTGCTTGCCTGCACAGCTGCCTGTGATGGAAGCACTGGTGCCATGGTTTCTGCCCCACACACTCACACAATGAGGATATGCCCTGCATGTTCACCACTCTGGATGTCCTGAGCCTAGTTTCTGCTGGGCTGCCTACTTCAGGACTTTTTGCATCCTCTCGGGGCAGGAAAGAAAAGGAAGACATTCACTCTGTGCATTTTGCAATCTGCCTTTTCCCCTCCTGAGCAGAGCCCCTTTGCAGAGATAATGCTCATTCTTTAAGGTCACTGGGTAAAATTTCACTCAGCCATATATTGTTTGCAATAGTCAGAGCTCCTGGGCTCAGGACCTATCTTGGGTTTTGTGGCAAAAGAACTGTAAGAGGGAATCCTCTTTGCTTGCTCTTACTGGGTAATGAGACCCCCACCTGTTTTCTCCAAAGATGGTTATGTGTAAATTGCAGGACTGTGCCCTCAATGTTCCACCCAGCTGAAAACAAACTAGACTGAGAAGTGTATGTAAATGTATATAGGTGATGAACTTCAGCCAGCTGTTGGACAAAGGGGCAGGGGAACTGAAATCATGAAAGGGAACAGAATCCTTTTGCCCACACTTACTATTCTGTCTTGTATTGCTGAGGTTCCCCCGTGCCATTTAAAAATGTTAATAATGTCTTTAGGCAGAAAGTGATGTTTTGATTTACTTGTGGGTTTTTTTCTATTACAATAAAAATAAATACAACACATTTTTCTGGTTGAATGCATGTGCCCAACAGCTGCCCAGAAGTCATTATCTTCACTCTGGTCCCATCTGGGAAAGTGCAGCTTGAGAAATTGTCCAAGCAGTTTGTGCCAGGTGCTGCTACTGGAAGTAGTGGTGGCAACTGCCCTTTGCTCAAACTGGCCAAAGGCAATACTCTTATTTAAGTCTGGGAAATCTTTTCTTCTGTAAGTACTACAGTATTTAAAACCATACTCCTGCAGCTTGTCACAGCTTGGACGAGGTGAATGAAGATGTTCTGTCACCACAGGTTTTGTTCAGACCTTGGTCATCTAAGTCTGCATGTATGAAATGTCTAATGTCTGCTGTTGAAGAAGAGGCCAAACAGAGTTTTAAAATGGAAAAAAGTGTTTTCCTGATTGCCTTGATGCTACTTTCAAAAGGGGGAAAAAAGGAAAAAAGCAGTAGAGTAAGAAGTAGACTTCCATGACTGGGTTCCTCTGGAGCTCCAGAGGGGATATTGGGGAGGATTATATAGCACTACCTAAAATATCTGGCTCTGGGGAAGAAATTCTTTCTGCGTGGTTCTGCCTTCTGCATGCTTATTGATGGCATCCAAATGATGAACCACTGAGCTTCCTGTTTGTGTAACAGTCTGTATCAGCACAGTACAGAAGAGGTCTTGTAACAGAAGGGGATTGTAACAGAGATGTGTGATTGTGATTATTTTGGCTGTGTTCTTCAGATGTAGTGCTGGTTTGCTACCAAGTACTAGTACTGGCCCCACAGAAAATAACCTGGAAGCAGGTATTTAAATTATTTTTTTACTTTTTAAAAGTTTAATTTTAAAACTAAAAGGAAAACTTGGACCTTAATGGCAGCTCTAGACAGAGTGTAAGCCAGTGCTCACAGTTGTTTGCCTTCTAAACTTCAAACAAAATTTCCTGGCCTTTCCTGCTGGTAACAGAGATTTTATTCCTGACAACAGCTGCTGCCTATCCAAGCGGCAACCAAGCGAATGTACCAGGAGTGGTTGGAATGTGGAGTATTAAATAACCAGAACAGCCATGGTGGCCCTGTTCTCAGAGCTAACCCAGCTGAGGGAACAGCCCCAGCTGTGGACAGCTGTGCACTTCAGCACAAGGCACCTTTATGCTCCCAGGGAAACCAAGCTGTCCCAGGTCCTCACCAGCTGACACCGAATGGCCACCAAGGTGCTTCCTGGAGAGGCATTTTGACATGAAGAGACTCCCTAAAGCAGCAGGACAAGCTGAGGAAGCACAGCAGGTAATGCAGGTTTCAGGAAGTTCCCCTGGGTAGCATAAACCCAACAGTACTGCAGGAGTGTGAAAATGTGAATGCTGTCCTGTATTTTAGCAGACCTCCCAATTCTGGAAAGTGCCCCGAGGTGGCACTGCTGCCTTGCAGCACAGGGATGCACTTGAGCCTGGGAAAACAGCTCCTGCTTTTGGGATGCCCACAGTAATGTCAGTGCAAGAGGCACCAGAGGTGTCTCCCAGACAAGAAAGCTGCAGGTAGGAGCAGCTAGGAAACAAGACCATGGAGAAGCTTGGGCTACAGCAGAACCCAGTGCTGCTACAATGCTAATTCCACACTGCTTCTACCCAGACATGCTTTCTGAAAAATAAAGGTTTGGATTCCTGAAACCCTGGGAGTTCACAGTGTGTCTGAGCCCACAGCTGTCCTTTGAGAGCCCTGGGTGTTAGCTCATGGGTCTGCTGCATGGAGGAACAGTTCCTTGGCTTCTGGCATTCAAGCACCCAAATCCAGGAAGGCATCTCTGCTCACCCATCAGCATGCCATGATAGGCACACTTGGATGGATTCATATTCTGGAGTAAGTGTCCACACATTAACTGATGATAAATGTGTAACCACACCTCAACAAGTTCTATAAATGAGCATAACCCTAAACTCAACTCACAACTCAGCACCCAAGTGCATACAAAGTAGCTGGGTGCTAAGAAACCGTTCTGGGAGCTTCCCTGCATCTGAGAAAAGAATTTCCAGAGGTGGGAGCCCATAACCAGGGTCTGATCCAGAAGGCCACAGATTCTGCAGAAATATCAGTGTTGGAGTGACTGACACATGCAATACCCATCCAAGACTTCCTGACTTGCTGTGTTGCAGAGGCAGTTCACAGAAGCAGAATGGAAGCAGCTTTGAGGACTGGTGGACTCAACAAATGTCTCCCCCAGAAAGTAGCTGAGGGTATTTTGGTAAACCTCGTTCGAGGCAGTGGCACAGAGGTGAATTATTGACATTGTTCTGTACATACCCCTGCCACTGAGTGGGAGCAGTAAAATCATAAACCGCAAACAAGAAGAAAACAGAATCCGTGAAGCCACCTGAATGCTTCCTTGTGAGAAGAATCTGGTGAAGAACTGGGAAAAGGGGTTGCATGATATCCTGGAGCAAATTATACTGAGGCAAAAAACAATCAGATGGTAAAAGAAGAATAAATCTCTCCCCAGTTCCAACATAGCTCAGCACACTGAGCACTGTTGGGGGAGAGAATGCAAGCTAATTTTTGAGCAGAAAGTATTGGATGTTCCACATAGGCTGGTTTTGATTTTGGAAAATAATTCAGGAATTATTGTAAGAGACCGGGGGGGGGGGGGGGGGGGAGGAGGGGTATGGGGCCGGCTGTCAGCATCACGCCAGCATAATAGAGCGCCCCATGAATGTGGTCTGACCAGATGGTCTAATTAAATCCTAAATGACTCGTGGGGTAAATGGTAGGTGGGTCAAAGCAAAAGCTACTGGCTTTGTGCAGAGGGTATTTTCGCTTCCCCAGTGAAAATATTAACAGCATCCCATTGGAAAGGCAAGGTGAGGCACTGACTAGGAAAGTGCGTGCTGTTCCTGTCCCCTTCACTAGGATACAGGAACCCTCAGAGGAGCTGAACTTACCAGGCAGCACAATCCAGGCCCAAAGCCCTCAGTTCCGGGGGGCACTGCAGCAATAACAGCAAATGTGAAGAGACGCGCCACACACCACCGTCCCCCAAGCTCCAGGCTCGAAAATGATTTCAGGAAAGAGCCGAAGTCGGGGAGCCGTTCAAGACCCGCACCTTAGTGCACCCCTATGACGGCCGTGGAGGCGCGGGGGAGCAGCCGGGGGTGCCGGGCAGGGCGGCACGTCCCGCCCGTGCGGCCCCAGAGGGCGGGCGGCCGCCATCAGCTCCCGCGGTCCCGCCCCCCGCCCGCAGACCCGGCCGGGATGGCGGCGGCGCGGGGCCGGGTGCTCTGTCTCTTCGACGTGGACGGGACCCTGACGCCGGCCCGGCAGGTAGCGAGGCGCGGGGGCTCGGGGCTCGGGGGGGCTGGCCGGCGAGGCGGAGCCCGTCCCGCCGGCTGCGGCCTCACCCGCTGCTTCCCCGCCAGAAAATCGAGCCGGAGGTGGACGCGTTCCTGAGGGAGCTGCGGGAGAGGGTGCACATCGGCGTGGTGGGAGGCTCCGACTATGCCAAGATAGCCGAGCAGCTGGGGGAAGGGGACGAAGGTGAGCGCGGCGGACGAGGTCTCCCGGGGGGCGCCTGTGCCCTAAATGCAGCCCCAAGGCTGCCCTTGGAGTGGCCGGCCGTGCCCAGGCGGGAGCTGCTGCTTGGCTCCCTCTGCCCGAGTGTGGAGGGCAGGCAGGGATGCTCCGATCCGTGCTGCCGGCTCCGATCCAGGGCTGCCGGCTCGATTTGTACGACCTGCCTCACAGCTCTGACAGCTTCACGCCCTACTGGCAATTTTCGCCTCCCTGCTGCTCCGTGGTGGGGTCCCCTCAGGTTCCTCCTCAGGTTCCCCTCAGGGTCCCCCTCATGGTCCTCACGTTCCGATGGGGGCATGGGGTAGAGTAAGGAGTGGGAGGGCAAGGGGGCAGCTCCTGCCTCCTCCACCGTGTTCTCCTTCTCCGGCATGGATGACAAGCGCCCCTGGGCTCCAAGCTCTGCCTCCCACTCCGTTAGTGCAGGGAGGCCGAGAAATTCCCGGCTGAGGCTGATTGCTGAGTCGCCAGTGCTGCGTGTCTGGGTGGCAGGGGGGGCTGGAGTTAGATAACCAGTAACCACATCACCCCAGCAGCCTGTCTATGGGGAGGGCACAGCAGAGAGCAGAGTAGCACGTATGCAGTTGAAAGCCAAACATTTGTGAGCCTTTATCTTCGTCCTGCAACTGATTCAGCCCGTGACCTCAGTCAGGTCGTTTCCCCCTGCGTGCGTCACCTCCCCACCTGTGAGCAGAAGATAATCTCCTCATCCACTCTGCAGAAAGCAAGGAGCGTAGGATGGCCAGTGGCCCTCTGCAGAGCACAGCAGCTGTGGAAAGCACAGTACTAAGGAAGAAAGAAGATGGCTCACTCAGTCCTGATCCCAGTCTTTTTTGCCCCTTTTCTCCAGCAGTAGTAATGTTTCCTCTTTTTTCCTTCCCCTCTCAGTCATTGATAAATTTGACTACGTCTTCGCAGAGAACGGCACAGTGCAATACAAGAATGGGCAGCTGGTGTCCAAGCAGGTGAGTCTAGCTCCCTTTGCAGCCATGGCTCCCCTGCCCTGTGCACCATGGGGAGCAGCACCTGCCCTGCCCAGGCAGATGGGCAGCCTCTTCTCCCCAGTTGCCGCCTCTTCCAGGTGGGCTTCGTGGGAAGTCAGGCATCGTCACTTGCCCTTCTCTTTCTGCAGGCCATTCAGGACCACTTGGGGGAGGAGCTGCTGCAGGATCTGATCAACTTCTGTCTCAACTACATGGCACTGCTGAAGCTGCCCAAGAAACGGTAACGGCTCAGCGAGTGGAAGTCATGACACTGATTTCTATGGAGCTGAGCTCCAGATCTCTCCTAAACAGAGCTGATCTACAGAGCTTATCTTGCTCCAGGTTTTATCTTAGCGTCCAGAGGCATTGTGTAGGATCACTGTCTCCCTGAGCTGGGCACCTTGGGCAAATAATGGAGGAGTGTGTTTGTTCTGAAGAGTCTGCACTATGTTTTAGCATAGTGCCTGCTCTTTTGCCCCTTGGATTTTCCTCCCTGGGAAGCAGGGTGCAGCCACTGTGTGTATCTCATTTAGGACAATGGTACCAGCTTGTTACTGGTCAGGATATCAGGCATCACTGGTAGTATATGTTTCCAGCCAGGCAAACAGTGGATCTTAAGATGGGAAGTCCAGCCCCTGAGCACACATTTTCACACTGTTTCTAACCCAGTGTTGCTGGCTGGCCCTGCTCTGCTCTCTACCCTGTGTTGCTCACTGCTCTTCCCCTTAAGACCCATCAGCCGGAGGGTGAGCTGGGTTGGTACACCTCTGCTGAAGGAAAACCAGGCCACTACCAGGACAAGAAAGGGTTGTCTTCCATTGGATCAGCTCACTCTGTTAGCACAGAAAGAGAGAATTGATGGCATGAAGGTGGAAGGGGGAGCAGGAGTTAAACCAGCCTGGTTGCAGGGTCAAACCTCACCTCAGACCACAGTGTCAAGAACATGTGAGCCACCCAGGGCTGTTGGGAGCAGCAGCTCTGCCCTCCCCTTGCCATGGCTGATTTTTTTCCTGCTCTCCCCCTGTGTTTGTACAGTGAACACAAGCAGGTGACATTATTCCTGTAGAAGTTGCTAAACTGTGATCCAGATAGTTGTTTGTTATGAGTCACCACGTGGCAGTACAAGGACCAGTGAGGGGGGTCAGGACTGCTGGCAGAACCAGGCCCCCGAAAGCACGGGCTGGGACCCAGAGCTCTCAAGGCTGTTGGGTTGCCTCATTGCTGTCTGGTTATCCAACAGCCTTGGTGGAGTTTAAGCTCCCAAGTAGAGCTCTGTGGATTTAGCTTTATGGGATTTCTAGCAAAGCAAGGACTTTAACCCACATCTCCTGAGTCCTGGCCTGGGGTGTGAGCCACCAAACCCTCGGTGCCACAGAGATGCTGCTCCTGGGCTGCAGGCATTGCTGCATGTGTGTCCATTCCATGATGTTCCTCACTGTGTCAGGAGATGGGAGGGGGAGAGCTTTTCCTCCAGACTTGGGGTGGTAAGCACTTTATCACAGAGAAACAGCAGGGCTGGGAGGGACAATAAGCTCAGGGGTCCTCAGCTGGACAGGGGAGGGGATCTCCTCTCCAGCACAAGAATTTCACACTGACAGGGCTGCCATCCCCTGTTGCTTCTGCCCCACCAGTGCTGGCACAGCTGACCCTTTGACAAGCAAACAGAAGTAGCTGGGTTTTTACCAGAGATGAAAGAAGGGAGCAGGTTTCTGCCAGCTCAGTGCTTTCAACCACCCCACTGAGGAGGCAGCTGAGAAGTGACCCCAGCACAAGGTGAGGGTGGCAAGCAGGAACTGGATTCTGTCTGTGCAGGCTTAGATAAGAGCTGCAGTCAAAGGTGCAGGGGTCAAGAGGGAGATACAAAGACTCTGATTTGTGTCCCTTGAGGAGGCACTGATTGCTCCTCTGCCTGCTGCTGGACATCAACAGCGAGTCACACTGACCTAGGCCATTCCAGTACTCCAAGGTACTGCCAGCTTCACCCAGCTCACACAGCATTTCCTAAGTGCCTCATGGGGTAGAGGTGCCACAGCCTCATCGGGCAGCTGGTCCAGGCCAGTCAACAGCTGTCCTTGCAGTTATCACCACATTAGAAAATGTTATCTGTCATCTCCCCTAAGCTCATTGCTTCCAGCCTATCCCCAGGGCATGGAGAGACTATTTATTTCTCTTCTCTCACAGTCTCTTTTTATAAAACTTTGAGCTCCCTGGGACCTTAAGCAGTTGTTGGTGCCTGACCCGTGCCTGTTGTGAAGCACTCAGGAGCGGGCATGGCTTCTCTCCTCGTGCATGTTCTTGCAGAGCCTCACTGAGCAGCCATTCTCCTGGAAAGGAGAATGTTGTTTTTCCCCCCTGCCCCAGTGACCTTGTGCCCTTGCCCACCCGCAGAGGGACCTTCATTGAGTTTCGCAATGGGATGTTGAACATCTCCCCCATCGGTCGCAGCTGCACCCCGGAGGAGCGAATCGAGTTCTCCGAGCTGGACAAGGTACAAGGGCCAGGCCTGGGCCCAGCCTCCCCCTGGCTGGTTTGGCACCACCCCAGATCTCAGGTGTTACGTGCTCCCCCCCCCTTCCCGAGGAGAAGGGAGGTGCAGCTTCAAGCTGTGCATATGCAACAAGGGGAAGACAGGACTGGGAGCCAGGAAACCCAAGGGAAGACGCAGATGGATGGAAGAAACTTGATTTTATTAGGGACCACCAATGCAAGGGGGTGGCCAGCAGGATTCCCTGTGCTGTGGGAGAGCCCCAGGGAATGAGGCAGTTATTTAACAGCCTGTTTCCTCATTTACAGTACCCAGAGATGGCCCAGCAGCTGTATTCTCTCTCCCGCTTCCCCAGCCCAAAAGAGCTGGAACTAATGGGCTTTCCAAACTGTGAGGGCCATGGCAGATCTGCTGGGCTGATGTCTCTAGAAGACTTGGCCCTTGCTCATACCAGTTTCTGCCTGGGGAGGCTTTCTTGGGGTTGAGGGGTCAGCTGGTCTTGGCAAGACTTTTTAAGCAAAGCTGGAGGGTTTGGGTTATGAACTGGGCTGTGGGAAACTGAAGCATTTGAATTTTATTGCCAGGGAAGATCTGGGATCCGCTCCTCCCGGTGGAGTGAGCTGGTGGCCTGCTCTGACACTGGGCAGGACTGGTGGAAGCTGGCTAAATGGCATGGCACTGGGGCCCAGTGCGGGTGGGGAGGGAGCAGAGTTGCCCAGCAGACAGGTTATGGTGATTTCTGGGAGAGTGTCAACGTGCAATTATTCAAACCATCTTCCCTTCCCTCCTTGTCCTCCACAGAAGGAGCGGATTCGGGAGAAGTTCGTGGCAGCCCTGCAGAGGGAATTTGCTGGCAAAGGCCTGCGCTTCTCTCGAGGTAAGCAGGGAGGGCTTCCTTGGCTTTGCCTTTACCATGTTTCCTGTAAAATTCTGTGAAGGGGAGCAGGAATCCCAACTGTTCCCTCCGAGTGTCTGCAGACCCTGGGAAGAGCAGAAGGAGATTTTAGTCCTGGAGAGCTGCCACAGGGGAGTCACGTTTGCATCCATGACGTCTGCATCCATGCAGAGAGTAAGCCATGCTGCAGGCTTCCCTCCCTGGGAATTAGCCAGCCAGCCAGGTTTCCATCCTGTATAAACCAATGTTTTCTTCTGAAAAGATATCATCTATTTTTTTCTACTTTTAAAAGAAAATATTCCTAGACATGCAACACATAAGAACTAAGTAATTTTAAAGAAACAAATGAAAGTAAAATATTCCGTAAATATAATGAAATTAAAAGCTGTCTTTTAAATAGGAGGTAGATATTCAACAGAATTTTTGTACCAGGTATTTGAATTATTGCACCAGTTCTTTGCCTTAATCTCAGCCAGTGGAGCCCACTGCTGCCCAGGGGATCTGTTCTGGCTCAAGCATCAGCAGCAGGGCAGCCAGCAGAGCCCCAGGCACACACACTCTTCTCTAGCAGTAGGACAGGAGACAATACATGTGTTGGCTCTGGGGATTTTTTGGGACAGTTAGCTCCAAGGGAAACATCTTTCATCATGGAGGGAGAGCTGACAAGGAGTAAGGAGATTGCAGCTCCCTGCCATGGGCTTTTGTAGGGCCGCTGCTTGGGCTGGTTCTGACAGCCAGCTTACCCAAGGTGCAGAGCTGAAGGAGGGGCTTGAGCAATCCTGGGTGTCTGGCCAGGATAAGGAGAAAAATGAGGGTGTTTAAGTTGTGGGGGTGATGCTGGAAGAGGATCCTCTGCAGGGGTGTGAGATAGGAAGGTTCCACGTGGCACCCAGCCAAAGGGCAAGGGGAGCGAGGCTGAGGCAGTGGGTGACACCCCAGGCCCTCTGATCCTCCAAGAGCTTTTCTCTAAGAGCTTTCACTTGCCTTCAGCATCCTGTGCTGCCCACAGCACTGGCACACACCATTCGTCAGAGCAGGGAAAGACAAGGTCCCTGCTGCTGTGTGCCCCCAGGCACAGGGTGTGAGAGCTGGACAATGGGCCTTTCTCCCTGGGCTTTGGGAAGCTGCCACGAAGAACCCAGGCCTGTTGTAGAAAAACATGAAGGGGAGCTGTGGGGCCCCTGCTCCTCCACAAAGAAAGTGGGGTGTCTCAGGTCAGGCATGTGAAAAAAGGGCATGCAGAAATGTAGCTGTTCTGCCAGGCTGGCTCCATGTGCCTTCTGGCTCTGGAGGATTCAAGGCCCAGGTGGGAGGTCTCCCTGCAGCCCCCCAGGCCCCTGCTCTCCCTAGGGGAGTAACAGTGCTGGCTGGTTCCCACCACCTCTTCACTCTTTGATTTCTTACCTGCTCCAGCTGGCATCAGGAGCCCCTTCCTGCTGCCCAGCTCTGTTTAGAGGGCTAGAATGCAGTGAAAGGTGGTGGTTTTTACAGGTAAATGGCTCTGGATGGAAAAAAAGAGGATGTCACCAAGTTTAGCTCCTGCTCTGATGCTGCATCCTGCTGCAAGCCTGCCCTGAGCTCATAGGGCACTTGCTCCCATCCTTATCACAGTGCCCTGTCCAGTTTCTCTGCTGCAAGGTGGACATACAGGCTCCATCTCCACCTTCTCAGGCTCCAAGGAGGCTTGGCTCAGGATCCCCAAACCAACAGGGACACTCCAAACAGCCAGGAAGGGGAGGTGCATGGCACCAGGGCTTGCATGTTTGTGCAACCTGGGGTGTCAGTGCCTCTTCTTCAGCAGGAACTGACCCTGTGATTATCTGCCCTCACCCTGTTCCTTAGAGAGGTAGGACTATCATTTAAGAAGGAGGGTGTGAAACTCCAGGATTTCTCATGGATACTCCAGTAGGTTGCCTGGAGAAGACAAGCTGACTGGCAGGAGGTCACACATTCCAGCTCAAATCCCTGTTCCTCTGGCTCTGAGTGAGACCTAAGCATGCATGTGCCCCAAGTTGCAGGCTTTATTGTGGGAAGAGCTTGTCTCCTGTCTTGGTGCTGGGACAAGGGTCTCTCTGCAGCCTGGGGACACAGTGGGGACCTGAGAGGATGGGGAAGGTGCTGCCTCCAAGCACCCCCCAAAAAGCAGCAAAGTGCTGGGGTGAACTGCCTGGTCTAAGAGCAAGGGCTGGGAAGTTTGTTAACCCTTGGTGGCTGTGGGTGTCCCTGTCCACATACATTTCTCTGGGAAAGCTCCCTTGCCACTCTGTGTTGCTCACATGTGACTTGGTGCCTCTCCAGATGCTGGCAACCCTCACTAGCTCTTGTGTCAAGAGGTCACAGGTCAGGGTTGTGCCCTGAGTAAGTCAATGGGTAGGTGGTACCTCCATGGTGGTACCTCCACAGCAAGGCCCTTGGGCAGTGTGCAGAGACAGCCTGCAGGAGACCCCAGTCCCTGCACAGTTAAGGAGCATCAGATGAGTGGTTTTAGAAGGGACAGTGATGTCTAGCAGGAGCCTAGGAGAGAGTTTGGTGCCAGTCTCCAAGGTCATTGTTCCCTGTTGGGACACAGAATGTGCTGGTGCTATCTGCAAGGCATGAGCCAAAATCTCTCCCTCCAAAAGATGACTCTCTTGGGAAGAACCCTCTGGTTCCTGCTTGCCTACAGGGAAGCTGTGCTAATGTCACCCCAGCCATGCTGATGTCACTGCAGCCTGTTGTCATAGGAACAGCCTCTGCCACTGTCCCAGCCATGTGCCAAGGGGAACACCAAGGCAGAGCTGCTGTTTGGGGTGGGGGCTCCCCCCAGACCTCCAGCCCCTTCCCATCCTCCTGCCCATCCCTGGGTGGGGGACACCCTGCCAGCTCCCAGCAGCGTTCCTGATGCCCTCCCTTCCCCTGGCAGGTGGCATGATCAGCTTTGATGTGTTCCCAGAGGGCTGGGATAAGCGCTACTGCCTCAATGTGCTCGATGATGAGAGGTTTGACACCATCCACTTCTTTGGGAACGAGACAACCCCTGTGAGTATGCCCCACTCGCCCCACACATGGCTGCTTTCTCTCCTGCTGCTCTATCATGGGTCCTGTGGGTCCCATGGTCCCACTGGGGACAACACAGACCTTTAGTGGTGTGAGGGGGGAAAATGCTGCCCTGTGCTGTGGGGTGCTCTCATGATGGCTCTGCTGGCTCATGGGGAAATCACTTGGATTCACTGTGCTGGGAATTAAGTCCACCTCAGCATTCCTTGCCCCAGCACCCTAGGGAGAACAGCAGCCACTGCTGTGGCCTGCATGACCCAGAACACAAGCTCCCAGCACTTAGGAGAGGACTCCTCAACAGCAGGAACAGCTTCACCTTCCCTTCAGAGCAGTGGAGGATGATGCTTCCTTATTGCTGTAGATCAGCTTGGTCATCCACCCGGCTGTTCCCTGATGCTGGCAGCCTCTGCTCCCCAGATGTGCCCATCCTACCTTCTGCTAGCCCCTCCACAGGCAGGGCAGGGGTTAACTCAGGCTCCTGGACATTGCACATCTTTTCTGTGCTCCTCCCCTGGCAGTGAAGAGGGAGGCAAGAGGGAGGGAGCAGAGCTCCCAGCCCAGCCTCTTCTGCCCCCCTGGGCCAGCAAAGCCCTGCCTGCCTCTGCCCACCAAGCCCCTGCCTGCCCAGCCTCTGGCTCCCAGCCCAGCTTCCCACGGGACGGAGCAAAATGTGGATTCATGGATGAGGTTGTTCTGGCCAGACCCTGCTAATGCTGTCCCTATTTTCTATTCCCCTGCAGGGAGGGAACGATTATGAAATCTATGACGATCCCCGCACTGTAGGACACAGTGTCCAGTCCCCCCAGGACACGGTGCAGCGATGCCGCGAAATCTTCTTTCCAGAAAGAGCCAACGAGTGCTGACTGCCCGCTCCCTGCAGCCCTGCCCAGTCCCACCCTCTCCCCCCACCTGGAAAAGCACCTTCATTTGAGGAATCTGCTCAGGGTAGACCAAAAAACCACTTGACAGAGCTGGTCCGGATGTGACACGTGAGTGTGGGTGGGTGGCAGGAGGGGCCTCGGCTGAGCAGCCCCTCAGCGCTGCCCGTGTGTGGCTGGGGTCATGGCGCCAGACCCTCCTCACCTCCAGAGAAACCCCTCTCTTGACAGTTCAGCTGTGGTGGGTGGTGATGCAGATGCTTTTGTGGTCAGAAAGCATTTGAAAGGGCCAAAGAGTGAGTGTGTGTCTGTCCTGCACTCCCTCTCCTCTTCTGTCCTTTTCCACTCACTTTCTCGTAACACTTGTGCATGAGGGAGCATGTGGCTCACCTTTCTGTCCCCCTTGCACCTTGGCCAGAGAGGCTGGGGCTGCTGAAGCTCAAGGCATTCACCAGAACTGCTCTGAGGCAGGAGGCCAGGAAGGCTGTTTGCTCCAAGCCTGTGGTAGGAAGGAGTAGCTGGGATCCCAGCTTGTTGCACTGTTGTGCTTTCTGATGGACAGGTCACCGTGTCCTTCCCCTCAGTGCCACAGTGTGCCAGTCCCTCCCTGGAGATGACCTAGGAATGATGGCTTTAACATGGCTGGGCTGCTGCTCTGAGCTTTGCTCAGGTGCATAAAGAAATCAGTTCTTCTCTTTAGCTTACAGAAAACACCCAGGGTTTATTATCTATATTATTCTATATTTTCAAGTCAGACCTTGTCTGGCACAGCTGGAGGATCCTGGCACTTCATGCTATGGAACAGTTTGTGGTAGAAGGATTTCCAGTGGTCTTCCCACTCCTGTATCCATTGGGCATCACAGAATCACAGAATTGTTAGGGTTGCAAGGGACCTCTGGAAATCATAGGCCAACCCTCCTGCCAAGGCAGGGTCACCTTGAGCAGGTGACAGGAATGTGTCCAGGTGGGTTTTGAATGGCTCCAGCAGGGGAGACTCCCCAGTCTCCCTGGGCAGCCTGTTCCAGTTTATCCTCATGTTGAAGTGGAGCCTCGTGTTTTAGTTTATGGCCATTGCTCATCATCCTCTTGGTGAACACCACCAAAGAGAATCTGGCACCATGCTCTTGGCATCTGCCTTTGAGATGTTTATATGCATTAATGAGATCCTCTCTCAGTCTTCTCTTCTCTGGACTGAACAGGCCCAGCTCCCACAGTCTCTCCTCATAAGAGAGATGTGTCCTTATAAAACCTTACCCAGGGCATTCATAGCAGACCAAGTCCCCTTCCCTCCCCAGTTCTCAGCTTTCCATCGTGCTGCCAGAGGCATTTCCAGCAGGGCCCAGCACCAGCCACACCTGGTTCACAGAGCTGCTGGAGGTCCCTGCTCAGCAGTGCTCTCCAAGCTTGCTCTTCCCCCATCTCATCCCACACACCCAGTTAACAGGCTCACCTTTAGGGAGACAGGATGTCCAGTGCAATTGTCCTATGTCCTCTTCCTCTCCCTGATCTTTGTGGGGTGCAAACCCACATCTCTCCTTCAGCCTTTGACCTTCTCCCTCACGTTGTCCTTTTATTCCTGGCACTTGCATTGTGGTGTGTGGCCACAATGGTGACACTTTGTCACAACTTGGTGCTCAAAAGGAGCTCAGGGATCCCCTTCAGGGAGATGTCCTGCTTGGAGCTCCCCAAGGTACACAGATCTGGTGTTTGTGGACCTGGAGGATGTTGGAGGTTTCTGCAAACCCTCCCCCATTGTTTCCCAGGAGCCTTTCTTACCCCATCCCTGCTGGTTGTGGCACTGCCCTGTCTCTTAGTCCTGTGTTCTCCCCCTTTTCTTCTGTTCCCAGTTCCCTCATGATGGTTCTCCATTTTCCACTGGCAGCTGGACTGCAGAGAGGAGTTTCTCAGCTGGCTACTGCCACCTGCCAAGGCACCACCATCCTCCTCAGGCGAGAGACACTGGTGCTTCTAGACCAGGGCAGGGCTGGGTCCCCACATTGCCTTGGGCAGAGTCCCTGGTGGCCCTTGGCACTGCTGCCTGGCCCCAGGAGCAGGGATACTGCATGACCAGTGCTGGTGGGGTGCTGTCTCCTCCACCTGGCTGCACCTCCTAACTGCAACACATCCGATCTTTGATGCAGCACATTTGCATGAGCACAGCAGTCTGCCAGCATCCAGAAATCCCCAGCAAATCCATAAACTCCTCTTTCTACCCAGGGAAGATTTCTGTGTGGGAGAAGAGGACCTGTTGGAGAAGCTTGTATGCAGGATACCCTTTTCACAGGTCATCTGTTTTGGCCCTCCACTGCAACCTTCATGGAGGAATTGTGTTTTGTGATTCCTTCCTCTCTGTTTCACTGTGGATGAGGTTATGTGTGAGTCTTGGGGAGTCTGTTTTTCCTGTGAGTGTACTGACAGCCAGCAGGACCTCTAGTGAGCTTAGTGCTGAGTGAAGAGCAGGGTCTGGCCCTGACGGCGTGGGGCACTCTGGTGGCCTTGGGGGCTGAGGTGATTGCACCTTAGAAGTGAAAGGCATTTCATGCCTGTCCCTGAGGCCCCTTTGCCGTGGTGCTCCTCTCCTGGTGGGTGCCCACAGCCTCAGTGGGGGTTTCTCCCCATGGATGTGAGCAAGCAGACGTGGCAGGCCCCACGCCAGGAACTGTCTTGGTGTGTGGATCCATATCAGTGTGAGATGGGCAGCTCCTGTCTGGCTGATGACAGCTGTTAAATGAGAAATATATTTAAATACCATAGATATGTATATTAAAAAGTTAAAATCAATCCTATTAAAGCCACAACACGCAGCAGCTGGAGGCAGTGTGTGCTTTGTGCTGGGCTGTGCTGGGTGAAGGGCAGCCACACAACACGCAAGACACACTTCAAAGTCCCCACTGCAATGGGGGCCAGCCCCACTCCTAGTCACCCCTCAGGTGAGCAGCAGCCTCCTGTCCCAGGCCCACAGTGTGGAGCATCTCCAGCCCCCTCGGGGACACACAGTGGGGGAGTCCTTTCTGATGTCTGGATCAATTCCTGGGTGCTCCAGGTACTTTACCTGGGAGAGTCACTGTTACACATGCACACAGCACAAAGAGCCAGGATGGGCAGAGCTCATGGGAAAGTCACTTTTAATGGTTTATTGCCAATGTTACAAAGGTTGACACATGGTCAGACAGGCGGGAACCACACCAGAGTTGTAAAAACACCAACAAGTCTAGGGTTTTAGTTTATTTCAAAAAAAAAAAAAAAAATCCAACAGTTTGCCTCGGCCAAGCTGACTGCATGTCCTGGGGATGCCTGGAGCCTGAGCCACAGTTGCCACAGCCCCTGGGAGAGCCAGGCTTTGGGTTGGCAGTGAGATGGGCCGGAGGGTCCTGGGGCAATCCCCACACCAGCATGGTCCTCCTGAATCCACAGGGCCCGGCTGTCCTGCGTGGCACCAGCCTTGCTCTGCTCCTCTCCCCACTTCACCCTGTTGGCAACAGCAGCAGCAAGAAAGGTGGCAAACACCCCTCTCCATCCATGCTGAGCACCAGCAGTGCCAGCAGCTCCTGCTGGCATGGTGCTCTGGGAGCTGCCTATCCCCTCCTGCCCTGCTTGGGAGGACCTGCTGGGACCCCACTGTTCCCAGCCCTGCTGTGAACCCCTGAAGATGCTGGTAATTCCTGGAGCATCAGCACTGTTTCCCTGGGGTGAGCTCAAGACCAGCCTAGTGCATGCTGTCCCTGTCCCAGTGCCCTCTGCCCTGTCGCTCCCTGGGGCTGTGGGAGCCCACCTGGCCAGGGTATGGCAGAAAAGACCAAAACCAAAGTTTGTGCTTTGTATACAAGACCCTGCCTACACCGAGGGGCTGGGGAGGAGGTGGCTGTGCTCGCCCCATGGCTGAGGCTGCTCAGACCCCTCAGCCCCTCACCGCCCCAGCAAGCTACAGACATGCACACACACACACACACACGCATGGGAAGGGGGTCCCCAGGGGGCTGGGGGGCAAGAGGAGGAGGAGAAGTGTCTGTCTCCCCAAAACCATGTCAGCACTGAGCCAAGAAAAGTGCATTACTGCCCAGCAGCAGCAGGGAGTACAGAGGTGCCAAGTGCCCCCTGCCCTGTGCCCAGGTGCAGCCCCCCAGGCACGGCACCGAGTGCCCTGGGTGCCCTGCCAGCAGCTGTCTGCCTCTTAAAACCAAATTTTTACTTTCTGTAAACCAGTCTCCTCCCTGTGGCACCGCTAACCTGAGATCTTGTGATGGAGGGATGTGGCTCAGGTGGGTGCTGTGAGCTGCCAGCGATGGGGATGGGTCTCAGCCACCCAGACCCCGCACAGTGATATGCCACCCCACAGCACCCTGTTTTGTCCCTGCTCCAGGGCATGTCCCACTGCTGCCGTCCCACTGTGGACTGAGTGGGGTGCCCATCTTGCCAGAGTGGAGTTCAGGAGGGTGAGCTGAGCCACCCAGCCTCTCCCCACCCCCTCCTGCTCTCAGCAGCTGCTTCAGCCCGGTAGAGCTGGAGGGCTGGGGCCAGGACTGGCTCCTCTATTCCCTATGGCCTAAGGAGCAAGGAATGGAACATGGGGCTCGGTGCTGCCCCCGGAGCTGGGGGACAGTCAGGGAGGGCTCTGCTTCCCCTGTCCCCCTCGACAGACACTTACAAACACACACAGAGAAAGGAAACCGTAACCTTATAAAAGACACTGAACGCAAACGCCTGCACGTTTGGGGGCAGCCCCGGCCCCGCCGCCGCCTCGGCTGCCCCCATGCCCCTTGGGAGCGGCTGGGCAGGCTTGCTCCATGGGGCTGAGCGGCTGGCGGCCCCCCGGGCGCCTAGGAGCCGATGATCTGGCCAGACCATGTCTCGTGCTTCGTGTGGGGCGCCAGGTTGGTGAGGACCACCTCCACTGCCTGGAACTTCTGGTTCTTGGGAGGGATGGGGCACACCTTGTACGTCACCTCATCTCCCTCCACTGGGACGTACTCTCCCTCGATGCTGCAGGAGAGGAAAGGAGAGGTGGTGGTGGTGGTGCCCCAGCCAAGAGAGGGACCCCTGCCCCAGACCACCTAAAATGAAAGAAGGCACCTGACCCACCAGTGGTGCCTTGGAAAAGAAAACCCATTGATGATGGAAGGTACAGGACAAGCAGAGACCCATGTCCACCCCATGGAGACATCCACACCCCAGCCCACAAGTCTCCAGCTCCATGCTGATGGCATGGCTTCCCTGGGGTCTTCCAGCACCGCACAGCCCTGGGACTTACTCAGACACATGCACGAAAATGTCCTCAGTGCCATTCTCTGGGGTGATAAACCCGTGGCCCTGGGAGCGAGAGAACTGCTTGCAGACACCCTTGAAGATGGGGCCAGCAGAGGCACGTGCTGTCCTACAGGAGGAAAGGGAAGATTTTTCACTAGTGGCCCTTGCCTAGGTGCCAGGTGGAGGCACAGGGAGAGATTTTTGCTATGAACACGATGGTTCCAGGCCAAGTGCAGGGCACCCACCCGCAGCACTCTGGGCAGGGCTGTGCAGCAATGTCGGGCACCAGGTGACAAAGCGCTCCAGGTGCAGAGGGTCCTGCAGGCACTGCAGGTGACCAACCGGACAGTCCCAAACCCAGCGGGTACTTACGCCGAGTAGGTCCTGGTCCTCTTGGTGGGGAGGGGGCTGGGCAGGTCCCGTAGCAGGAGGTTGCCCCGCTCCCAGATGCGGCTGCCCTCCCGCTGGAAGGGGAAGGTGGGCCACACCGGCGACTTGGGCGAGTGCAGGGGTGGCACTGCCGGCGGGGCGCTGGGCTCCGATGACATGGCGGGGTCGCTGGGCTCCTCCGTCTTGGGATCGGGCGGGTGGGCAGCAGGAGAAAGGATGCCCAGGAGTGTGGGCCTGCTGCTGGTGACCTGGGGAGCAAAAGGGGCTGGGGTTACAGGGCCTTCTGTGAGGCTTTTGGCACAATCTGCTGCCAGGAATTGTCCCTCAGCTCCCAGCCGTTTGTGGGAGCACGGAGCTCCCACATGCTGCCAGCCCTCAGCGTTGGACACCAACCCAACCTCCAGCACTGGGAATTGCCCCAGGAAGCCTGTCCCAGCTTGACGTCATCTGGGATGTTCCAGAAAATCAATCCCAAGGGAAGAACCTGGTTTGTTCAACCTTTCAATTGCCAGCATAATCCCACATATTTGAGGTGAAGTCAGTAAAAAGCACACCCTGGGAAAAGAAGCAGTGGAGCATGGGCTGCCACAGGCAGGGACCATTTTGGGAAGGATCCCCATGCAGTGCCAGCATGCCTGGGCTTCCAGTCCCAGGCTCTGAGAATGTCCCCCATCTACTGATTTAAAAAGTGAAGAAAAGAGGCTGAGACAATAGGTCAGTACGTCAAGGTCAGGGGTCTGAGGTCTTTTCAACACAGGAGGTTGCTTCAGCCCCACAGGATTTAGGGGACAACCCCAATCCCAGCCAGCAGCTGCTGCCCATCCAGACACATTCCTACAGAACGAAGGAACACCAGGAGACTGTTGGTGAGGCTGCCAGCAGCCCTCGTGTCCCTCAGGCACCTCAGCCCAGCCACTACACAAGCACAACCTCCTGCTGCTGCCATCATCAGGCTCCAGTTTCTGAAGGCATCATGCCATTTGCAAGGAGTTAAAACCCTAAGGGGCAGAAACCCTGCAGACAGAGCACTCACAATTGTGGGCACTCTTGTCCTTACTGAAGCACCCCAGCATGAAATTGGAGGGGCTGTGCATTTTTCAGTCTCCCAGATGCTCTGATGTGTGATCAGCACTGCAGCTGCTTGCTGAGAAAAGCCTTGCTCTGTTGATTTTCATTCCAATCAGTTGCTGCATCTGACGCTGGTGCCTCTGTCCCAGGGTGCCCCACGCCAGGGGTTGCTTGAGGGCACCTCTCTTTGGGTGCACTGAGTGGGGGCTCACCCATTTCCATTGCTCCTCAGGAGTTTCCATCACTTGGAGCTGAGGAGCAAAATATCCCACGGATCCCATCTCCTTCCCCAGCACCCCCATCAGCACTTTTCCACCCCATTGGGGCATGCAGCATCTTTTAGGACAACACCTGCACACACCAGGAAACAGAGAGAATATTTAATTTCTTTTCTGACTCACTGTGGCCTTTTGAGACACAAAGGCCCTGGGGGGATGCACAAAAGGGGGTCACCTCCACTCTGAAATTAGCAGGCACCAAGAACATGGGAAAAGATTTCTAGAGCAGCTGAAGTGTCAAGGAGGCACCAGGCAATTCCTGTTCCCCTCACCCACCTCCACCTTCTTCCTCTGCCAGGGGCTGTGCCTGCCACTGGGCCCCCACGGCTGCCAGTCCAGCTTGGATTGCCCCCACATGGGCAGCCCTCAGCCAGCCTCCTGACAGCTGCTCCCTCTCAGCCCTGCAGAGCTTCACCTCCCAGCCCAGGCAGTAAAGGCCACACTAGAGTCCAAGGCAGAAGCCACCACGTTCCTCCTGCCCTCTGAGACAACTTCCATTTGTGGCTGCAGACCCCTCCAAACTGTCTTTCCCTTTGCTGGCTCCCCACCCATCCCCACACCAAACCCTTCCTGTGCTTCAGTAGCTCCTCTCCTCCATGCAGCAACTGGAGCATGCACATCTGCCTTTGCTTCCATCCCACCCCACACAGGGGCGGCTCAGCTCCTGCTTCCATGCCCAGGTTCAGCATCTATTTCCCCCAAACCCTGGCTCAGCATCTCCTTGTACCATTCCCAGGCTCAGGCTCACATCTCCTTCCTCCACGCCTAAGGAGCGCAGCAAGGCTCAGGGAGCACCCAAGTGAGACACCCCAAAGCCAGGCCAGTCCTTAAACTGCTTCACAGCTCCCATCCGTGCTCCCATTTGACCTCCCTGCCTGTGCTGGTGAGCAGCTTGGCCACTTTAGAGCACTTTAGAAGTGATGTGATTCCCATGCATTTCTGCAACATTTGTCACCTTCCCAGGAGGTGCCAGGATTGGAGGAGTGGGATGATTTGAGGGAAACAGCCCTCAGTTCTCTGCCACATCATGAAGCTGTCACTCTGAAAATGACCTCACCACGGTGGTGCACCTCCTCTGTGTGGCTTTCTCTGACAGAGGAGCCCTTTCTGTTCCCCCACCAGTTTAGGGACAATGGAGGGTATTTAACCTGAATAAGGATGCTTGGAGCATACTATTAGTATGCTGAGGGAGTTGGTTGGCATCCACAAGGGGCTGGAAAGATGGAAGTTTCCCAGAGGCAAAATTAAAATAAAAGGCAAGGGGCTGTGCAGGAGGGGGAGCTTGCAGGGACAAAATGGTGTGCTCTGGTGAAGTGGCAACCAAGAAGGGGTTTGTCCCAGGCTCACCTGTGGGACCAGCCCAGGCCCAGGTGCCCTGGAAGGCTCCCTGTTTTGGGGGACGAGTGGTGAAGAACAGGCGCACTGCTGAGGAGGCAGACAATCTGCTCCTGAGAGCTGAGGGCAGCAGCTCAGGGTGCCCTCCTGGGCTGCTCTTTGCCCCCAGGAGCTGAGCTTGCTCCTTGTGGGAGAGCAAGCGAGGTGCAATCCCCCACAGGCACTCTGAGGGCTCTCTGGATGGCCCAGGGGGATGCTGGGGGGCAGCTCACTGGGATAAACACAGGCACAGGGCACAGCAGGGCTGGAGGATCCCCATCCTTGCTGGATGCACTGCCTGGACATGTCACAGAGCTGCCTGCTCTATCTCCTGCTTGGAACAGGGGCTGGAGCAGAGATCCCTGTCCTGGAGCCAGGCTGAGGCTGTCTCGCTCAGCCAGCAGCACTCAGCCCTTCTTCAGCACCAGGATCAAGCATCCCAGATTTGTTGGTCAGCCTTGGTGCCCAGCAGCTCAATTCCTGGCTTTGGTGGTGCTGGTGAAGCTGAGGCTGCGCAGGAGCTTTGGCCCATGGAGGTCTCCAGGGCTGTATGCTACCTCCCACTTCATTTAAATCCCTGCTGCAAACAAAGGGACCGAGGAAATTAAACTCAGGGCAGAAGCAGGCTGAAAGAAGAGTGAGGACATGAGCATATCTTCACTAGTGTCTCCTCCACTCCAAGCCCAGATGCAGACCAGGGAAAATCTCTGCGGTTCTCCTTCCCTCCCTGCTCTCCACCCCACCATCCTCTCCTCGTTTCTCCACAACGCAGCCCCAGCAGGGGACAAGGAGGGAGTACCTCGGCACAAGAGGCATTTTCACCCTCTCCTCAATCTCCTGTGGCCACAGTAATCTCTGCTGAGGATGAGAGCATCTCTCCCCACCTCAGGTCTCTCCCGGCCTGGCTGACAGCACCCCACGACACTCTGTCCACCCCACGCACGTATGCAGCGCAGGGACGGAATCCGGGACACTTGAGGAAGCAAGCGGAGAGACTGCAGCAGCCCGGCTCTGCCGCGGGGCACGGGAAGCCTTTCCAGAGTAACCACCCTCCCCTGCCACTGCTGGGCTCCCCCTCGCTCCTCCCTGTCTCCTCCTGGTGGCTTTGCTCCCAGGGTCTCCCGGGGTGACAGTCCTCCGAGCCAAGGAGGAAAGTGGCTGCAAGCCCAGGGCTTCCTGAAAGGATGCTCTTTATAAAAAACACCTCCTTCCCTGCTCACCTCCTCTCTTCCCCAAAAAAAAAATCTCAAAGCCAAACCCCAGAGGCCTCTGGTGACAGGGTCTTCTTTGGCAGCAGAAGGCAGCTTTGCTTTTATATTTTTGGGAGGGCAGGCTCCTGAGCAAGCGGAGCTGACAGTCAGGAGCCCTTGCAGGCGGAGGCAGGAAACCCAGGCCAATTAAGGCAGACAGGCAGTAGACACATCAGCTTTTATCTCGAGATCCAAGTACCCCATTCATCAGCAGCGACTGAAAGGTCTGCGGTTTATCAAATAAAATCACTGTCTCTCTCCCCTTCTTTAAAGCCAAACACATTGACTTGGGTGCTGGCTGTGACCTTGTTTAACTAAACAGCCTTTCAAGGCCCGCTAGAAGGGGGGAAAGAGCCTTTTGAAGAGGCAGCAGCCTCTATCTGCCACTCCCCGTTCATTAGTGGCAGCGAAAAAAGCCCCCTCACGCTGCCTCGCCCGGGCGGGGGAATACATATTTAATTAGCTTCATCGCCCTGGTGAGCCGGCCCTCCCGGGCGGCGTTTCTTTGTGCTCCTTCCCGTCCGCGGCACCCCCGGCATGCCCGGGGTGATGGACTGGCGGGTGGGTGGCCGCTCTGCCGGCGGCCCTCACGCTCCGGCTCTGGACGTGACCCTTCGGCGGCCACACCGTCGCCTTTATGGGCAGCTCCCTTTCACGGCGCCGCTTCTCTTTGTGAATCCCCAGCTCGGATGCTGCCTGCATCTTTGTGAATCCCCAGCTCGGATGCTGCCTGCATCTTTGTGAACCCCCAGCTCCGATGCTGCCCGCCACCACACTCGGCTCTCCCGAGTGCCACTGCTCCCCCCGCCCCAGACAAGGAGCTGCGGGTTATTTTCCCTCTGCTGCCTTTTGCAGCAATCTCCTGCACGGGCTCTCCCATGCCACTCTCCATCACGTTTTCTCCATCCCTTGCGACTGCCAGTGGCCTCAGTTCAGGAGTCAGGTTTACAACCCCTCTAAACCCACACTGCAACACGCCCCAGTAGAAAAAAGGTCTCTGTATGTCAAAGAGACACCCCATCTCCACAGCCAGCTGCCAGCAGCCATCTCCTCACCCCTTCTGTGGAGCACAGAAAGCAATGCTCTGGCCCCCTGCCATTCTCGGGGAGGCTGATGCCCCCCCAGACTCAGCTTGTCTAGACACAGGCTGAAACAGAGAAGAGCTACACCCCTCCAGACGCATGAGTGCGTCCCCAGGGCTCAATGCAAGAACAAAAATTCTATTTTTCCACTGCCGGGCATATTCACCTGCCGAGGGATGCAACAACAACACGGTGGCCAGCAGAGATCCCAGGGGGGCTGCCATGAAGGGCAGGAACCAGCTGAGGAACCACGATGGCTCCAGGCAGGGTTTCTGTGAGCAGGGCTGCTGCAACACTGGCTGGGCTATGTTTCTCCATCCTTCCTTCCTCGGAGAAGGCTCACAGCCTTGGTGTCTGGCAGATTTTTATAAATGCTGTCTCTGTCTGATGCTAATGAAAGCCTAGCAGCTCCCCCACTCCCGTTTTTAGTCACCAGATCATGTTAAGAGTTAAATACCAAGCAAAGCCATTTTCTCATCTACCCTGCCTATTACAAACCCCTTTTACAAGACAAATTACTATAGGAAAAATAAAATTAGGCGGTTTTTGGGCAATGCACACTGACAGCATCCCCTCCCCAGCTAAGCCAATCACACTCCCAACTCCACAGATCTTTGCTGAGATAGTCTCGCCTACGATACAGCCTGCTTAGCGCTAAAATATGAATGTCACCTTTATGGATTGATTATAAAAAGCTCCCTTAGTCAGTGCTGGGCTGCCCAGTTCTCAGAGAGGCCACGAGGGAAAGCAAGCAGGCTGACAAATGCAAAGGAGAAGCAAAGGGAGAAACAATCATGGAGGCTTGATTTACCTTTAAAGCATGTATGCATAATTATCATTCCCAAATACCAAATTTGTGAGATTTATTTACTTTCTTGTGATGGTTTTTATTTTTTTAATTAGCATAGTATCTGTTCAAAGACATGGCACAGACATCTTCGACTGTGTCCTTCCTCCCTCCTTTGTGGATCTAACTTGCCATCGGCAGGAATAGTGCAACCAGTCCAAAGAAATCCCAATTCTAGCCCCCATCACTATCAGCCTACTTTAATAAGTCAGATTTTTCACAAATTGCCTCCCGCTCACCCGGCAATCCGAGAGCCGGATCCCAGCTGAGCTCAGCCCTCCGTGGCAAAGCCCTGGATTGTTTGCCCCCAAGCCAAAGCAGACGTGCAACATTGCCGCCGCCACCCCCAGGGGAGTTATTGTTCCTGAGGCTGGTGGGGAATAACCAAACCGGAGGAGGGAAGTCACGCTTCATCCTCGCACCTCTCCACAGTCAAAAGGAAAGAGCAGGTTTCAAAGAAAAAGGTGGTCCGTGAAGTTTAATCTCCGGCTACAATAGCCCTGGCGCGCTGCATGGCCATTGTGCGTGCCCTTACCCACCTCCTTAGCAGCGACGGGCTCCCTGGAGCTGCGCTCTGCAGAGCATCGGGGCTCGGAGGGGCCGCACGCTGCTCCGCTGCCGAGCGAGGAGCAGCGGTGTCGCCTGCAGCCCGGCTCGGGGGCTGTCTCGGCTGCCTGCCTGCCGGCTGACGGCTCTGCGCTGTCTGATGTGCGGATGGATGATGTGCGCCTCGAACACACACGCATCCGCACGCCTTCCCCTGACGTCAGGGCCGGGCCAGGGGGAGCGGGCAGGTGGGAGGGATCAGCCCGGTCAATTCTGAGCGAGCTGGGCTTAAAGGAGAAAGTCTGCATGGGGGGCCGGAGGTGACGAGGGTCGGCCCCGGGGGGCTGCGTCGCTCCGGTTGCGCACAGTGACGCACGCCGGTGGCACAGCCGGACGCGGTGGGGCAGCCCCACAGGCTGTAGGGACAGCAGGATGGGGTGTGCAGTGCAGGCAGGGATGCAGACACGGTCCCTCACAATGGGTGAAACCTCTCCCCTGTCACCCCAAGTCCCACTCGTGCCCTGGAGCCGCTCTTCCCGCCTGCCCAAGCACCCCTGGGTACTACAGTAGGAGAGAACAGGAGGCACTTGCCACAAACCCCTCTTACTGCCCCATCCCCTCCGGGCCCACAGTCAGCCATCACAAACCCACATGCTTTCCAAGGGACTCATTTCTATCAGTGCACTGTGCCAAAAGATCTTTCCTTTCTGTTCTCCCCCGTGCATGTGTGACCGTGCTCAGGGGAGCCGCCTCTGCGGGCAGAGGCCATGCCCTAAATCCGCCTGAGAGTTTCTCTGGTCGGGGTGTGGGGCAGTGGGACAGGGCAGAATCGTTTGCTGAGTCCATTGGGGAATAGGGCGAGGAGTAATGGGGTTTAAATTACAAAGAGCAAGATGGATGTTGGACATTAGAAAACACTTTCTAACAGAACAGACAGTTAATTACTCAAGTAGATTGCCTGGCCAAGCAGCAGGGCCTCCATCACTGCAGGCTGGTAAGAACAGGCTGGGCAGGCATAACTCAGGGGCGATTTAGATGATATCAGCCCCATTTTGGAGTAGAAAGGTAGTCAATATCAGCACTTTACCAAGCAAGTCCCTGTGATCCTGGAATAAAATTTACAACAACCCGGAACAGCCATGGTGCAGTGTCAGTGCTGCAGGGAGCTGTTATGGGCATCCTGTGACCTGGGGTGGTCGTGGGTTGCTTTTGTTTCCGCAAACTCTTTCCTTGATACAGTCTAAGTAGCTGAACATGGTGATGCTAACCAGACCTGTTCCACAAACACCCTCAGGGCTGCAGGGTGGCACACAAGTTGTGTGGGAGCCACAAGGCATGGCACAGAGTCAGGAGTGAGGGTTGCAACTGCTCCACCTGGTTGTATCCATCCATCCATCCATCCATCCATCCATCCATCCATCCGTCCGTCCGTCTGTCCGTCCATCCATCCATCCATCCATCCATCCATCCATCCCAGTACGGGGTGTTGGTATGGGGCTGTCCCAAGGGCTTTGACAGAGGGATGAGATCACAAGGCACTTGTCTCTCTCCTGTCAATGAATTATAATGCAGAAAAAAGCTCCACAGGCAGAAGAGAACAGCCCATGGCAAGGGCACCAAGAAGCACTGAAACTCCAAGTGCCAGTGGGTTCTACCACTGTCCATCATGCACTGTTTGTGGCTTTTCAAGGCGTATTCCAGGGCAGAACATGAGCTCCATTCATGCCCTACAGACACCCCAAGTCTTATCTCTCCAGTCTACTCTTCAGAACTTTGCAAAAGAAGGGGAAGAGGCCCCAGCCAGCTCTCAGTCTTCATTCTGAGTTTATCCTGAGATGGCTTCTCCTTTCTTGGGGGACAGCTTTGGCTCTCCCACATAAAGGCTCTTGATGGAAAATGCACAGGAACTTGAAGTATGTTTGGCTGGAAGGTGACTCTGGGCATGTGCTGCAGCGGAGGAGGCAGAGAGTCTAAAGCAGGCATGCTTTAAAAATGATAAAAGGAGAAGAGGGGAAGCTTTGATCAAACAGAGAGTGGGAGTGGGGGTGCCAGAGATGCCTGCAGAGATGGAAGCACAGGCAGGAGCGGGGAGGACTTTTTATGTGAGAAGATACATAATTCCTTTGGAGTCAATCAAAGGAGGGCCAGAACTGTTGAGATGCAAATTACCACTCACCTCCCCTAGCATTCCTGAGCCAGTTTTCTCCAAGAGCTATGGGCATGTGGGGACAGAGGAAATCTTAAATCAATTTGGGGGCCCCTTTCATTTTCCTCAAAGGTTCCAATCCTTCAGGTAACTTCAAATATTATTTTCCAGTTTTCCTGTACAATCAAGAGAATTATAAATGTCTGGTATTTTCTCTGAGGGATGGAAAAACTCTTCTGCAACCCTTGGATTCCAGCAGCTAAAGCTTAAAAAAAAAAACAACCCAGCAACTGAGAATCATGCTCTGAAATACTGGAAAAGCCCCAGTACTGCTGAGAGAGACTTTAGAGACTTTATGGTTATGTGTAAAAAAGTATGTGCAGGCACTGTGGATTTCTGGGTATTCACCATGTCAGTGTTACTGGGAGAAGACAACTCAGCAAAACCAAGATGTTCACATCACCTCCAACAGCAAGACACTTGAGCAGCAGCAATAAATATAGTGCAACTCTGAGCACTACCATTAGCTGAGGCAACATCCATATTCTACAGAGCATAATTTGGCTTTTGTTTATATTTTTACATTGAAGACAGCACTTATGAAATATGGAATTTCCTCCAGGGAGAAAACCTAGGTGGGAACACAGCAACATCGGTCATGCATAGACAGCCCAGGCAGGCACCACTTGAGACTGGGAAGGGGCTACCTGAAGAAAGTGAGACTGGAAACAATTTCCCACAGCCTGGGATGTTACTGGTGGAGGCTGAAACACTGACAGCCAGACTCAGCTCTGGGGTGACTGTAGCCTGGTACCAGAGGCAGTGAAGCTCATCCGACAATGCCCTCACCAGCTTTCTCTGTGCACATTTCAATTCAGTTTCCCCAGTATGAAATCGAAGTACCTGCAAGTTTCAGGAAAACACACAGCTGCAGAGAGAAGAGGAATCCTATTGTCCTTACCGAGGAGTGGCCCACAGCATTCAATCCTTGCTGGCAATCACAGGGCTGATACAGGAGAGACATTCTGCACATCTTCCTTGGTCTGCACTTTACAGCACACGAAAGACCCCACTCATAGGACCCAAGACAGTATGAAGCAAGGCCCTGCAGATCTCACACAGCTGTTTTTGGGGGCTGTGGATAAGGCTGAAGGAAGATGTGTCTGCTTTGTATTGGGCACCCAAAAGCCCCTGATGGGGCACGGTTATTGGAAGTGTGGAAAATGTTAGCTCAAGAATGGGCCAGAAATGGAAGTATGATATGACTCTGTCCAAATTCACTTCTCTCCATCTCCCATGTTCTCCCAGGTATTTGTCTACTATTCCTTGAGCACATGCTCCTATTTAACCCTACAGTTCTTATATACAAGCACCCAGAGTGATCACCTTGCCAAAACCACCAGTGCCTAGGTTCTCTTTCCTTGTGTGATACCAAAGCTATTTCTTCCCCTGCTGCCAGGACAGCGTTGAGAACAATTCACTCTTCTGAAGCAGCTACAGACACCTGCAAAAGCTGCACTAGATAAAGGTCAAACTTTGCATTGCCAGACCTGCATGAGGCCAGGACAGAGCAGCGAGGGATGTGGCATGTGTGCCAGCAAAGCTGCGCTGTGCCGAGATTAGCGCAGCCCTGAATGGAGTGCAGGAGAAAGGAGCCTTTGTAAGGCTCCCTGAAGTAGGATAAGAGCAGCAAGAAACTCTGGGGATTTGGGTTGAGGTGTTCTGATAGAGTGGTGTCTGCTGTGCTGGCAGCAAAGCTCCTTGCTGAGACAGTAGATGCTGCTCCAAGAAAAATGCTGCTGCTCTTCCCAGGTGATGGGGGAAATCTTGTTTCTGGGCCCCTATTTAATACTAACATGCCAAACATGGGCAGACCAGCCACGTGGATTAAAAAAAAAACAACAACAACCGCACAACCTAATAGACCCTGATGAAACAGAGTAATTGCGAAGAAATCAACACCTCCTTGTCCAAGACGGGTGCCTTCTTAATGAGGCCTAGCCAGGGTATTTCCAACCTTGTTTCCCCCTCCCTTTCCCAGACAGTTCAACATTTAATGATTTCTTACCTAAACTGCTCGTTACTGTCCCACCACACGCTGCTGGGGAGCGTGGGGGATGACACACTTAGCCTTAGCATCAAAGCCATGATGCTGACAGTGCAGTTTTCACTGTCAGCCAGGGATGTTTGGTTTTCCTGGCAGATCTTTTTTTAAGCACACTTCAAACAACCTCCTTTCATTTCCCTGACAAACCTCAGACGTTAGCACACCCTCTTGTTTTTATGCCATCCCTCATGCTGCTTCTCCCTCACACTGATTCCCTCACTGCAGAACGCACCGAGGCCTCAAAAATTATCCAAGGGAGGTTGGTTTCTTTTTTGGCAATTAACACTCAAATTATTCCAGCTCTGTATGGTGGCAGTTTGTCCCTGACAAGAACCTTGACCTAAGCACTGGGCAGACACAGCTGTGAGGGACTTCCAGGTGCAAAGAGGATTATAAACCCACTCAGGTTTGCTGGAGATGTGGGCAAACAGCTGAAGAATTGGCAGAGACTTTCATCTTTGGGCTCCTGAGCGCAAGAGAGACAAGGAGCTCCTGCAGCAGGTCCAGCAGAGGGCAATGAGGATAAGCAGGGGACTGAAGCTCCTCTCTTATGAGGAAGGGCTGAGGGAGCGGGGCCTGTTCGGGCTCGGGAAGACTGAGAGGAGACCTCATCAATGTGTATGAGTACAGGAAGGGAGCCAGGCTCTTCATGGTGGTGCCAAGCAATAGGACAACAGGCAAGGGGGCAGAAACTGGTGCGCAGGAAGCTCCACCTGACCATGAAGAACTTTGTTACTGTGCAGATGCCTGGCCCCTGGAACAGATTGGAGCAGATTGCCCAGAGGGGCTGTGGAGTCTCCTCAGGAATCCTCTGGATTCAATTCCTGCGCCATGTGCTTTGGGATGACCACCATACAAAAATGGCTGGGAAACAAACTTTCTAACACAATCTGAAGCATTAGAAAGCAGGCATTCCTTATCTATGTAGGACACATAAAACACTATCTCTGAAAATTCCTATTCTCTATGTTATTTATCAACCCTGCTTGAGCAGGGAGTTGGGCCAAATACCCCACCGTGGTCCCTTCCTATCCGACCTGTTCCGTGCTTCTGTGATCTTTGCTGCCCTATCTGGATTGAAGTTTACGAAAATGGTAAATTAAATCGGAATAACCGCAGTTGGGAATTGTTCTAGCTGTGGCACGGGAGAAAGCGCCCGGAGGCGAAAGGGAAGGAGAGAACTACACAGCATCCCTGCAAAGGACGCCCGGGCGCTGAGCCCCTTTCCAGGTTTATATTGGCCAAAACCGGCCCCCGGGCCTCCCCGGGTCCTGCCCCGCTCCGGGGTCAGCGGGGGCCGAGCCCGGCCCGGCCCCGCCCCGCCTGAGGACGGACAAAATGGCGGCGGCGGCGGGGGCCCCGCCCCGTGTCAATCAGGGCGCGCGACCCGCCCGCCGAGCGCGATTGGCTGCGGCGGCGCCGGAAGTGGCGCGAGGCCGGGGCGCGCGGGCGGCTCCGCGTGCGGTGGGTGAGTGAGGGGCGCTCCCGGCTCCTCCCGGCACCCCCGGGCGCTCCGGGCCCGCTTCCCTCGGGACAGCCGCGACACCGCCCCGCCGGGCTCCGAGCCACACGTCTGGCTGCCCTCCCGGCCCGCTGCTCGCAGCCCTCCCGTTCCCGAGGCTGCTGGCCTCTCCTCGCTCCCCGGCACCATGTTTGTCCTGGTGGAGATGACTGACACTGTGAGAATCCCTCCCTGGCAGTTTGAAAGGAAACTGAACGAGTCCATTGCTGAGGAGCTAAACAAGAAATTGGCCAATAAGGTAAAGTGTGGGCCACGTTTAGGTTGATGCAGGCATCACAACATCCCCGAGCGTTCCTTCCTTGTGTTTGTGCCTGCTGAGGTGTCACAGGGGTTTAGATGTGAAGGCCACCCCTGCGACTGTAAACAAAGAGACAGCCACGTATCATCTCAAAGGGGACATTTTTCTAATGGCTGATGTTGTAATGGGAAGATACTGAGGCACCAGATGGGGCAGAGGAGCATGGAAGAGAAGTGAGAGCAGCTGCTGGTTTGTGTTAAAAGGAGCAATCCAAAATGCAACCTGAAAAACAAATGCATACTAATCAATCCAGTTGGGAATTTAAAGAAAAAAAACCCCTATATAAACACAAGTAGAACAGTAATACTGGAAGAGAAGTGAAGCTGTTAATAGCTGATTTGGTCTGTGGTTAGTAATTGAAATAATACATGGTGGCAGTAAGAAGTTGGTCTTTGGTGCAGGATATAAAAAGTGTTTCCTGGTGGACCTGGAGGTCAGAGTTTCCCTGTGCAGCCCCAGGACTGTGATTAGTGTATGACTTTCAGTATGGGGCAGGTGCAAAACTCAAAATGCAGCTGTAAACATGAAGGGAGCTCAAAAGAGCAAGCTGAAGGGGTCGAGGTTGTGAATAGAAGATTATACAGGCAGGTCATGAAAAGCAGAAGGCTTCCTTCTTCCACTGATGACTGGTAGATGCCTCAAATTTTGTAGGCAGTGAAGCTGTCTCAGAAGTAGCAGAGAAACCAAGAATTTGACTTGTGTCTCCTCAGAGCTAATGTAAAACAAAGGCAAGCCTAGAGGCTTCTGAGAGTGTAACTCTAGCAAAAAGCATGTTTAACATTTGGACAAGCTGTGGGGCTGGTGAGTGATGGGGAGCTGTTTACTATCTTGGCAGCTCAAGCTCTCTCACCACTGACTATTTCCCCAAGGATTTCTGTTGGTAGCAGTGTTCTTTCCAGTTCTTTCCAGTGCCATGAAAATGTGCTCCCACAACATTTGGATTGGGGTTCCCCTGTGCTGCTGGTGGTGTTGGAGGCAGTGTTCCAAAACAGACTCCATCCCATTTTGCCACCCCTCTGTTGCTGCCTTTTGAAAAGGTGTGCACAATGTATGAATTCCATAGTTTGCTTGATTTTACCTCGTGGGTTGTTTGATTTACTGCTCTTGAATTTTTTTCCTTTTGTCAGGTGGTGTACAATGTTGGGCTCTGCATCTGTCTGTATGATATCACAAAGCTGGAAGATTCATACATATTTCCTGGGGATGGTGCATCACATACCAAGGGTAAGTGCTTTTCCTCAGTTACATTGTGTTGCAGAAGGTTAATTAATGATCTGGAAATGTAAGCTGAGTTGTTAGGGACAGTAACAACCTTAAGTTCACAGCTTTAACTGTGTTCCTGTTAGGAGGGCAAGAAGAACATGGTGAAAGTCTCTTAATTTCTTTGGGTACAAACAGAGCTTTAAATAGCCAATCCTTCTTGGCTTCTGCAGCAGCCCATCTCTGTTCTGTAGTTAAACCATAGATATGGAGTAAGGAAATGGTTAATTTAGTTGAAAATTATTGAAAGTCTGCCCGTAGAAAATAAGTTGTAATAATGGGTTTGCATTTCTCTGAATTTTTTTTCTTTTTGAAGCTTATTTTCCCTAGCTAGGATATGAAACCTGTTTCTACATATAGCATTTGCACAGCATTTAATGCTCTTGTACTAGCTGGAAGTTTTATGACACTTTTGTTGAAACTTAGACAGATCTGGTTCATCATACATTTCTAGTGATTTTTTTAATAAGAAATGACTAATTTCTCTACGTTGACTCTTGGCAAATCTGAGTAAAAACTGGAAGTAAGTGCATAGAAGCAAATTTCATTTTTTAAAGTTAAAATAAAGGTTTAAACTGGTAAGAGATGCATTTTCTAGTTTCAGTTTACAGTGTGGAATCCTAGGTTGAGCACATGAAATATCTCCTGTTAGAAGGGAACTGCACTGGCTATGTGTGCCTTCCCTTGTCTAAATTTTAACTCCAGTGGAACTCATTTCCTGCAAATAAAAGCTTCTCTAATACTGAAGGAGGATGTCAGGCTTTCCTGCTTGCTTTAATCTCCATCCAACTCCTCAACTTAGAATTACTCCTTGAACTGAAAGAAGAGAACTTTTCTCTCTGAGCTCGGGAAAAAAGTCTGCTTTCAGAATCTGGGGTAGCACTTTGATAAATCCTGCTGTGTCTGGTGATAACTCTTTCTATAATGCACTGCCTAGCTTTATGTAAAAGAGGAGCATGAGGAGGTACAGCTGCAATGATGTTAAATTTGTCAGAAGCATCCTTTGGCTGATTGTCCTTGTGTGGCATTCTTGTAATAACAAATGCTATGTACTTAGTTAGAAACATTTTATCTAGCTTGGAGGAAAAGTCCAGTTATGTTAGAGAACCTTGTTTAATCTGATAATACTTGATTTAAAAGAGTTCTTTTAATGAAAATACAGCATTGCAGACAAAGATAAAAGGCAGAAGTATTACAAGAAAGTATAAGTTCAGCCGATACTCTTGACCATGAGCATTGTGTTTCCATCATAACTTAATCAGAGGCCATGCTCCATGTTTATCACTTTCTTTCTGTGACCTTCTTGCAAAACTGGGGAGCTGAGAACAGGACACTGCTGATCAGCTGCTGCCAGAATTTGTACCAACCAGTTAGGAATCAGAACTCCTATTCCCATTTTTCTATCTAATCAGTGCCTGTAAAGAAGTTGTAAAAGAAACGGGGTGTTTTAGAGGGCATGTAGGATGTGGGGTTTTGTTTCAATGGCTGCCACCCTGTGGGAGGACTGTAGTTTACTAACATGGACATGACATTAATGATGTGTTTTCTTTTAAGTGCATTTCCGCTACGTGGTCTTCCACCCCTTCCTGGATGAGATTCTGATTGGACAGATTAAAAGCTGCAGTCAGGATGGCGTCCACGGTAAACTGCAACTTCTGACATTAGGGGCACGTGAGCTGCAGAGTCCTTGGGGCTGTTGAGACACTGATTTTGGCTGGAGTAATGCTCTCTGTGGGCTGGTTACCAGCCTCTAGTGCTGCTCTGATCTGAGGGTGATTGGTGGTTTGAGCCTGGCAGCTTCTCCTGACCTTGATGGTTTTGTCCACACTCCCTTTTCCTTTTGCCCAAGAATAACAGGCAAAGCCGTCTGGAGCACGGACTGGATTTCTTTCCTTGCTTCAGTTAACAGAATTTGTTTTTTTCAAAGTGGAACTATTGGCTTGTGTTGGTCTGATGTATTTTTCTTATAGTGCTGTGCAAATTTGTGTTCATTTCCTGTACCTGCAAACGTGTCAGGGAAATGTCTCTGTGAGCACACAGTGCTGCCAGAGTCATGGAATATATAATTGATGAGTTGCTTTCCTTTCCTCTTGGAGTCTTCCATACAAGGGAGCTCTGCTGCTCAGTTGTTAAATTAGGACAATAAGGTTACCTTGGCTGCTTTTGTTGCTGAATTTGGGCATGGTCCATTCCCTGATAAAATTCACCATAATGAAATCTTAAGGGGAATGTGGGGGCTGTTCTAACTTTATATCAGTCTTTATTTAACATACTACATCTGTGATTTCTAAGCTCTTTTTTGTCACAGACCTCTATAGCATCTGACTCATTTCTTGGAACAGTTTCATTTCCATTCCTGCTCCAAGCAACCTTTTCCTTTCCCAGCGGGCATGAAGACTGTGCCCTCTGTTGCTGTATGTACTTTCAGCTGGGTGATTGCTTTGATGCCAACTGAAATTGAGTGTTGTGGCTCAAAGAATAATTCCTGCATAATCTCACTGTCCTTCCTGAGAGAGGAAGGAAAATCAGCCTAGAAATGCATTTTAGGAATCGCTGTGGAACATCATTTGCAAAGAATTGTTTCAGTCTTAACCAAATTATTTTCTCCACAGTTTCTCTTGGATTCTTTGATGATATTGTCATCCCACCAGAATCCCTGCAGCAGCCAGCTAAGTTGTATCCTTTGATCACCTTTGATAACTTCACTACTTCATTCCAAAAGATTGTGCAGTGCTGGCCCAACAGGCATTCACCACTGCAACAATGAAGGTGCTCAGCAGCAGAAGCTAAGCCCTTCTGTCGGGCAAGGCCCACAGGCTGTTATCACAGCCAGACAGGCCCTCACGCTCATTAGGTTTTGCAGGATCATTGTCCCTGCTGATGGAAATGAATGGCAGTGTCCCCTGCCCAGTTATAATCCCTGCCTCCAGTCTTGGCTGCTGCTGAAGACAGAGTGCAGGTTTTACCACATCATGTAATGTCTACATACGTGTGTGTCTGATGTACTTCAGTGTGGCAGGCGAGGTTGTCTTGGGTCTGAGGAGTTCTGCTTGTCTGGGGGCCTTTTCTGCTGCTGAGTGTTTTTGGGGAATGTGTAGACAGGCAGCATACAGCTTGATGCAGGAAAATCACAAAGATGGGGGTCCTGGGCTGTGCAGACAATGACCTGGGACGGCACATTGTGGTTTGGGAAGTAACTGTGAAAAGGCTTTGAATTGAGCCTATTCTCAGAAAGTGATCTGTCAAGCAGAATGCTGCTTCCCTCCTTAATCCTTGGCCAGTGATGAAGCAGAGCAGGTGTGGGTGTGGGAATATGAGACAGAAGAAGGGGCCCATGACCTTTACATGGACATTGGGGAAGAGATCCGCTTCCGAGTCGTGGATGAGACATTTGTTGATACGTCACCGACCGGTCCAAGCTCTGCAGAGGCTTCCACTTCAAATGCAGCAGAAGAAGTCCAGAAGAAAGAGGCACCCTACACTCTTGTGGTAACTATGTGCATTAGTTCTTACGGCTTTGTGAGTGTTGTGGCTTATTCAGTGTCTAAAATAGCTCCCCTTTCCCAAGGAACTGATTGCTTTAAGCTGACCATGAAGCAGAGTCACCAAATGAAAGGAGTGGAAAAGGAGGGAAATGAGGTTGTTCTTGTGGTTGCTCTGTTTTCTGAGTGTTTTCACTGGAACACTTTGTGACTGTTGATGGTTCTCCCTGGGAGGCTGATTTAAAGCAAACTGTGTGTGCATGAAGAGCACAGAGCTGGGAGCAGCACATCAAGGTCTGTGTGGCAACCGAACAGTCTTTCCTTGCAGTGTTCTGGCATAAAACCTGAGTACAGTGCATGAGGAAGGTGGATCTGCACCAGGGGCAGCTGTGTTCTGTAAACTAGACAGGAAGGATGATGTGTTTTTAGGCATTTTCCTCTGTTCTCTATGCAGTTTACAATTGCATGCTCTGCTCTCCTCTCTATGAACAGGGATCAATCAGCGAGCCAGGCCTGGGCCTCCTGTCGTGGTGGACAAACAGTTAGCTGCCAGCAGAGCCTGCTCCACAGAAAGTCTTTCCGGTGGATGTTTGGGGGATAATGGGACCCTGCTGGTGCTCACTGCTCCTCTGAAGCTGAATAAGAAATTAGATCTGCTATTCTGTTTTCCCTTCAGCTTCCAAGCTGCCCGAGAGAGAAAGTTACTTTCAAGAAATGTCTTCACTGATGTGCAGAAGTGAATTTACAGGCACAAAAAGCCTTGAGCACAGCAGCTACAAACTCAGCTGGAGCTTTGGTCTCCTGCCCCAGAGGGAAAATTGTGGAGGTCTTTGCTTGCCTGAATCAAGGAAAGAGTTGACTTCAGTGAGTAAAGGCAGAAGAGAATACCTATTGAGAAGTATCACTCCTTAGGCTGAGAGCTGGATCTCAGAGGAGTAAAAACCTGCCCTTCTCTTGACAGGAACTGAAGAAGAGACAGCAAAAGGCTTGAGTTAGTAGAGGTGTGGTACTCTGGAGACCTGGAAAATGCTGTTGCTGAGAGAGCAGGGGAGGTGGTGTTCTTCTAAGTATGGACCAAAGACCAAGAAGGAACAGGAATGAGAGTTTACCCAAAAGTAACTCAGGCTTAGTGAAGATGACCACTGTGGAAAACTACAGGCTGCTTATTGTGCTGAAGGGAATTACTTTTTTGGGTGGGCTGTATTTATGCAGAATGAACTAAACTTTGCAGGAGCTCGACTGAAAATACGAAATTATGGACTGAAATGGACCAAGGCTGCTTTGAGCAACAAGCTAAATCCTTGTTTGTGGGGGTTTTAATACTGTAAGTGGAATAAATAGTAAAAACCACACAGCCTGCCTTCCTGTACAATTTGTGGAGAAACTATTAGCTTCCTGCCTAGCAGGAAGAAAGCACTTGCCTCCTGCAGTTTAGCTACTTGGATTTCAAGGCAGACAGAGTTGAGACCAACGCTTTGCTCTATGCTAACAGCCAATGACAAACAATTGCCATCACCCTGCCTGACAGCAGTACAAGGAAAGGAGGGAACAAAAACAGTGAGTAAAATCTATGCAGGGCCCATTGCCAAGAGAGTGATGTTGCACATAATTACAAAGCCAGCCACGTTTGGCAGGAAGGAGCTGTAATTCCCTGGGATAGTGGGTCTGCTTAACCTCCAACTGTGAAAACAAAGCCTGAGTCATCAGCGCCCTCCCTGCAGCATCGTTAGAACCCCTTAATTCTCAACTGTTATTCCTGGTGCAATGCCCTAATTAAAAGGGAGCCTAGAATGCTTTAGGTTCACATAGTAACTGAGGTCCATCTGTGCACACAATAAGCTTACTGAATGCCACCTACAGAGCAGCAGTGCTCACACATGCATCCATCTAGCTGTGATGGAAATAACTGTTTGCAGAAACCCCCCAGCTGTTTGTATAGGTGGAAATTTGGGTGAAACAAGTGAGGAGCTTCCACACAGGCTGTTCTGGCTAGTGCCAGGGCAAGGGGAAGAAGTCCAGCTACTCCAGGTAGTGGTTTTGCTCAGCTCCTTTTGGACAGGGTCAGGGGCCCTAGAAGTAAGTGAAGTGGTAGTGATGTGGTTTTGTGTGCTGTTCTCATGGGAGACTCCTCAACATCCATCTCCTGCTGTAAGTTGTGCTTTAGGACATTAAGTGTGCAGTGCTGGGAAATCAGATACAGCAGGTGTTCTTTGCAAGTTTGTCATTGCTGCAATGGTGGCAGTGTTGCCCTAGACAGGAATGTAGGGGGGAGGGTGGTCATAATCACAAGGGTAGCCTGCAGTAGGTTAATGTCAAGAGCTGAATAGTCCAAGACAGCTGTGAGGGCTCTTTTTTTTACTACACTGACTTACTGTTCAGTTTGGGTTTTTTCTCCATATAGCAGTGATTTAGAAGTTCTTTCCCACCCTCCCAAAAACAATGAGGGGGATTAGGATGATGAATACAATAACACATGACAGAAGAGATGGTCACATTCTTTATTTTCATTTTAAGTCTTTAGCCATCAGTAAAGTGAATGGGCAGAAAACAACCAACTGAGCAGACAAACCCACCTTTGCTGGTTATTTCCAAATATAAATAACTGTGTGAGAACTGAAATTGAGCCAAAATAGAAAAAGGAAGCCGGGGAATTTAAAAGACAAAAGTAAGCCTAGCTGCACTCCCTTTTCATAGTGTCAGTGAAGAGGAAGTACCATAACAAAAAGGAAGCTATGGTTACATTTGATCAGACATTTATTCCAACAGTAGGCATGGAATTGCACTTTCATGAAAATGCCAAAGCTGAATCGAGTCCAGTGCACTGGGGCATTGTGCGCACTTAGCTTCATTTCTGCTGCAGCTCCTTCATTCTGTTCAGGGCACTGCCAGCCTGAAACCACTCGATCTGCGACTCATTGAAGGTGTGGTTCAGCATGATTGTTTCTTGGCTCCCATTGGGATGCTTGATGATGCATTTCAGAGGCTAAAGGAAGAAGACAGTTTTATTTTCCCTTCTCTTTCAAGGGAGAAGGTTATCTGAAGCTTCTCGCAGGAAAATTTCTACATGGTTTTAAAGGGCTGAAAAGGGAAAATTCCAGCCTCAGGGTGGATCTTAAAATAAAAGGTTGCAGTTCCTTCTAGGGAACACTTGTGCTTAAGTCAACAGGTCCAGGAATTCAGAGTACTGTACAAAGGTTTCTCTTCACTGTTCAGAACACCACTGATTCTGACCCGCCCTGTATGTCCCAGCCACTGTGTCTCACCAGGCTGGCAGGCTGCACTGCTCATCAGTGCCAGTGCTGCCTCACGAGCACACAGCTCACCACTGATCCCCATCAGTGGCATGTCCCTGCCCCCAAGTGCATGACAAGACACCCAGACAGTTACCTTTCCAGGTGCAAAGTCTTTCAACCCCACAATGCTCAGCTTATCCACAGGATGAATCTTGTTATAGTCTGCTGGATCAGCAAAAGTGAGAGGCAGTAGACCTTGCTTCTTCAGATTAGTTTCTGCGGAGAACAAACCACCAACCACACTTGTAACATCCCATTCCAGGGAAGCATGATTACCTTCTGCCTGCTCACACTACTATTCCAACAACGATTAGATTACTATCTTTGTAGCAAAATCAGCATATCCCTTGTTTGTGGCATATCCAACCAGGTATGTAACAGGAGTCCTGACAGGAGGGACCTTGCCATCTGTCAGCAGGGAGGGTTCATGCCTGGAAGTGTTGAGCCCTGGGCAAGGTATAAACACCACTTCCACTCAAACTGAACACATCCTGTTTACAAACACCATAGGGGAAGCCTGACTCACCGTGGATCCTGGCAAAGCTCTTGGTGATGATGACCCTTCCTCCCAAGTGACGTGGCTCCAATGCTGCATGCTCCCGGCTTGATCCCTCACCATAGTTTTCATCCCCAACAACTGCCCATTTGATACCCATTTTCTGTGACAAAAGACACAGATTTACATTTGTGCAGCCACTCAAGTGAGGAATTAGCAATAAATACCCACCCACACATCTAATTTCAGCACTTCACTGACATTGCTATGCTATGACACCTTCTCCCAGAAGACTCCCTTGGGTTCTGAGAAAGGAGAGAAATAAAGGAGTTTAGTGCTTCACAGTAGTTATGCACTGCCATCCTTGCTGACAAGGGCTGAGGAGGATTGCTCTTGGGATCCAGAGCAAATACTTTCCTTCCTTTTCCTGCCACCTCTCCTTCCATCATGCTATGCCAGACCAGTGTTGGCACAAGCCATGACCTCTGCTCTACTTCTGGAAGGGACATGGAAATTTTTAACTTCTCTCTACTGAAAGAGCCAATCGAAACAACTGCCAAGTTGTCCAGAGGGTAAAAGGACATTTCTTGAGATTTGAAGCCTAGTGTTAAAGAATAAATGGGATAAGACTATAATTTATTTAAACATTAGACTGGTCAGAGGTGAAGCATTCCAGAAGGCAAGATTTAGTTAGTCTATGACACCCATGCCTTGTAAGGTGCGCAAAGCCTAAAGGCGTTCTTCCTCTTTGGTATATGATCCCTGGTCCCCTCTGAGTCATGAGATCTTCCTCCCTCTTGCCCATAGCAGGTAGGGACAGAATCTCCTACAAGAACCGCAATCATAAGAGAAAAGTACCAAGAAAATGCCTCAATGCTGAATGAATTCACAGCTGCTGTTACTTGAGAGCAGGAGGGTGAGATCCTTCTATTTGGCACAGACTGCCCAAAGTGTAAACATCCTCTTAAAATAGACGTGTCAGGGGAAGCTCTCACCTTGTAGTAGCGGGCTGTGTCTGGGACTGGGCCAAACTCCTGGGTTAAGGCGTTGCGCACAGAGTTGGCTTTGCCGTTCTCGATGTTGATGGCGCCAATGAGCAGGTTGTTGGAGATGTTGTCCAGATGGCCACGGAATTTGAGCCACGGTCCGGCCGCAGAAATGTGATCAGTGGTGCATTTCCCTTTGACCTAAAGCATAGCAGAAGAGAAGAATGTCTCAGGAAGGACTAATGTACTTGACCCTTCCTCAACTCTTGTAACTGTGAAGCATTAACTGGGAGGAGTGGTCGATACTCCAGAGGGCTCTGCAGCCCTTCAGAAAGACCTCAACAGGTTAGAGAGGTGGGCAGAGAACTGTCTGAAGTTCAGCAAGGGCCGGTTCAGGGTCCTGCACCTGAGAAAGAGTAATTCCATGCACGACCTGCTGGGAAGCAGCTCTGCAGAGAAAGATCTGGGGGTCCTGGTGGACAACAGGCAGTCCATGAGCCAGCAGTGTGCCCATGTGGCCAAGAAAGCCAATGGCATTCTGGGGTGAATTAGGAAGAGCATTGCCAGCAGGTCAAGGCAAGTGATCGCGTCCCTCTAGTTAGCCCTCTGGAGTGCTGTGTCCAGTTCTGGGCTCCCCAGTACAAGAGAGACATGGAGCCCCTAGAGCAGGTCCAGGGGAGGGTGACAAAGGTGATCAAGGGACTGAACCATCTCCTGTTCAGAGACAAATGAGAGGGGACCTTTCATTTACAATATCTGTAAGTATCTGAAGGGAGGGAGTCAAGAGTGTGGAGACTGCTCAGTGGTGCCAAGCAATAGGACAAGAGGCAATGGAGCAGAAACTGAGGCACAGGAAGTTCCACCTGAACATGAGGAACAACTTCTTTACTGTGCAGTGACCACATTGGAACAGATTGCTAAGAAAGGCTGTGGAGTCTCCCTTACTGGAGATATTCAAGAACCATCTGGACACAACCCTGTGCCATATGCTCTGGGATGACCCTGCTTGAGCAGGGAGGTTGGACCAGATGACCCACTGTGGTCCCTTTCAAAAGAGATATGATGTGATCATCATATCTCTTTTTAAAGGCATAAACCCCAGAAAAGCACATCAGTTACAGAAACAAGGCACTCTAAAGCAGAACACAGTGGTCATTCTGCATGCATTGGGTAAGAACATCCCTTTTCCAAAGGGTAAATTGCAAAAAGCAAAAATTAGCTTAGCCATGACATCTCCTGCTGTGTTCTCACTTCCCTCAGCAGTAGGTTGTTCAGGTACAAAAAGCAATTAAGCCCTTCCTGCTACAGCCCATCCTCCCTGCTGGGGAGCTTCAACAAGATGCCAAGTGTTACCCTCTAAGTTTCCAAACTGCACATAAGCCTTCTCAGCTTATAAGAACAGAATTCCCAACCAGAGATAATGGCCTTCCAACTGGTAAGTTCTAAAGTGCTTATAAAGGAATTGCCTGTGTCAAAAACTTTTGCACAGCAGTATGGCCCTTGGGAGTACATCCAGCTCTGTCACTGAGAATCAGGAATGTTCCCAAAGGTCACTTCATAAGGGATTGCATTTCAGAACCTCTCACCATATCAACTGAAGTTTCCATCTGTAAACTCACCTCAGGCAGTGAGGAGAAACCCATGTCTCCATTGAAACACCAAATTGCAATGTTTAACAAGTGTGAAGTAATTTCTCTTTCTATAAAGTGGGAAGAGAACATGCATACTGATGGATGAGAAGTTCCCAATGACCTCATTTCAGACAAAATACATCTTAGAACAGTCAGTATTAGAGATGCTAATTAAAGAACCCATCCACCTTTTTGTTGTAGGTTGTAACTGGGACAAATTCTGCAGACTGCATGGTTTGGACAGGATCATATTACATGCTATAACAAGCATGCTTTTGCATGGTATTAGCAAAACCACTAGCCCAAAGGAGAAGAGTCAGTTATAACAGAAAGAAGTATCAGAAAGAAACACCTGGAAGAAAGGAAGAGCCCTTGCTTCCCTTTCTGTAACAACATGGTTGTAGGGGAGGGAATCAGGAATCTCAAAGGCACATCCAAAGCTTCTAGCAGTTGCTGTGCAAACCCCTGCTCAAGCAGACCTGTCATAGCTGATGCTCCCCCACTTTGTTCCTGACCTTGATGAGGATCAGCATGTCTTCTAGATCCTTGCCATCCCACTTATCAAAGGGCTCAAGGAGCTGGAGCCGCTGGCTGGTGGGGCTCACATCCACACGCTGCCCACTGCCATCCTTGGGAGGGTACTGGTAGGTGTCCTGGCCTGGGTCAAACTCCTTCCAAAGGAGAAAGGAAAATCATCAGCCTCAGCCATCCCACACAGCATGTGAAGAACAAGCCAATACAGCCAACTGCACCCATTCTGGCTCTACCATCATGTGTCAAGAAAAAGGTCACTGCCTGTAAGTTCCCTCAGTATAAATAAAACACTGCTAGTGTCAGGTCTTCCCTCCCTCTGCCCCCAGACAGAGTAGTTACCAGTTTGGGCAGCTCATCTGCATCAGGTGCCTCTAGTTTAAACTTCTTCCCATCTGCTCCTGTCAGGTAATCTGTCTCAGGGTTAAATTTTAGAGTGCCAGCAATGGACAGGGCTGTGACAATCTGAAAGAAAAAAAAAAAGGCAAATTTAAAGGCATATTCTACCTCCCATCACTTCACCTGGAAGTCCTACATCTAAGTCTCAAAGCCACCAGCCAAAAGCTACTAAACAAGGCACACTGGGCCTCTTCTGCAGGTGCCCTGAACTATTCCACAGCCGCCCCTCTGGCTGTTTCTTACCTCTGGAGAAGTCACAAATGCGTGAGTCTCTGGATTGGCATCATTGCGACCTGTGAAATTCCGGTTGTAGGATGTAACTATTGTATTTTTCTCTCCTTTCTTGATGTCCTTCCTGTAAAAGAAGCAAACATTCTCATCAGATCCAAATGGAATATTGCTTCTAGATGTCTCACTGCTAGAATCCCCCAGCTTGGTTTAGGCAGCAATCACTATCTTAGAAACAGGAGCTGGTGCCTATACATGTATTCCCCCCTTAAGCACAGACCCAAAATGAATGAATGCAAACCCAAGTCAAACACTGATTCTTGCAGTAGTTTTCACAGCCCGTGTTGTTCACTGTTGAACAATAATCAACTAAGCACATTGTCTTTGGATATCCCATGGTCAGCCATGATAAAGCAACATAAAAATGTGCCTCCCATCCCTTCTATTGGGAATTATTCTCCCTGCCACTCCAATGACTGAAGCTGGACCAATTCACTTCTCCTATTTTAAAAGGCCCATATAAACTTCAGTCCACCCTCTCATAGACAACAAATATTTCTCCCCATTCTTTGCCTTCTAGAAAAAGCCTCCAGAATGTGTGTCCACTCTGCAGCTTTATTCACCTAAAGGCTTAATATAAATCTGTAGTCCTCTTTGCCTCCTCCAGTACATACCAGACAGCTATGGCTAGCTGGTTTTTAAACATTTAATTACCAGTGTGTTGTATTTACAATCAAATCAGGCTTCACAGAGCATTCTGGAAGCTAAAAGACACAGAGCTGGAGTGAGGTCCATCTGCCATTTTACCTGTCCCACTGGCCGATGCATGGCCCACAAGCATTAGCAAGAACCAGCCCTCCAACTTCTCGCAGGATTTTTGCCTGGGGGCAGAAAACAACTTTGTTACCATAGAATGCCTGGAATGAGTTTCTGGGGTTGCTCTTTTGGGGGAAGAAGACACTAACAGGAAGCACTGAGCCCAAGAAAATTCCCTTCCTTGTTTCAGTTTTGAGCCACTTTTATAAACACATGGGGTTTGACCGCAGTAAGACTGTAAGTTAAGACTGGGGCAGAGCACAGGATGACTTGCCATGATGTTCCCATTCTCCATCTGCTTCAACTCGAGCAATCAATCTACTTACAGACATCTGACTGAAGTGCAGGGTCTGGTCTGATTAATATTCTATAGACTTCCTGTCCATGTAAGGACAGAACTGGCAACAATGCAGGCAAGTATGTGTGCCTGCTCAGTCTACTCAGCAAACAACTCAATGAAGGGGGCAGCTGGTAAGGAAAGGTATGACTTGAAAGGTAGGACTTGGTTAGAAGAGCCATTAAACATTGGCTGGACATATCCATATGTAAAGACTTGGTCCTCACACTATGACAGCATGTAAAATTTACTAAATAGTAAAGCTAATTAAAACAACATTTTTGCACAGAAAGTAGGTAACAGTTCCTCAACAGACACATTCCTTTTAAAGCCAGTATAAATTTTGCCATAAATTTGGTCTAAATTGAGAACCACCTTCCAACAAAAGACCTTGCTCTCTTTATATGTTGGGATAAAAGTAGATTGCAGCCTTTTGTCAGCCATGGCCATCTATCCCAGGAGCATGAGGTATCCCTTGCTATGCTTTTCTCTCCTCAGGGCCCCAGTTCCTGACAACTGCCTCAGCCTTGTTCAGTTCTAATCCTGTTTTTACATGCCCAGGTAGTAAAGATATCAGGTCAAAACACTGTCAAGATGATGGCAGGACCCACAGGCACAGTAGCACAAGACCAGCAACATCAGTAATTGCACCTCCAGCAACAAGTGAAGACAAAGTTCAGGAGGTTTGCATTAGTTAACTTGGCCCCCTGAGTACTGTCCTGAAGAATTTAACCCTTTCTGTTTAGAAGTGCAAAGAGCAGCCATACTCACATAACCATCCCTTTCAATGGTGGCACGGATCTGCTCTGAGCCTGGTGTGATGGTGAACTTGGATTTGCACTTCAATCCATGTGCAAGGGCCTGTTTTGCCACCGCTGCAGAGCGTCCCATGTCCTCATAGCTGGAGTTGGTGCAGCTGCCAATCAAGCCTGTGGTGTTTGACAGAAACAGGGGGTGGTTACTGCAGCCCTGGTACTTGGAAGATTCTCCCTGATCTGTCTCCCAGAACAAACAAGGGATAACCACCTTTATTGTTGATAAGGAAACTGAAAGGGTTCCAGGTACCAACACTGCCAAGCCTCCCAGTGATACAGTATGGTCATAAGCAGTGCCTTGTCCAGCTCTGGAGGTTGAACAGTCAGAACACACTACTCAGTCACTAGTCTAATCTGACTAGGTTACTGTTTTACAAGACCTCAGTGTCACCTACTTGCACTTTGGTTAAGCAAATAACCAAAGAGAGGTATTGTTCCACAAAGACAGAAAAAGCTTTAAATCAAGATGGCAAGAAATGGAGGAAAAAGAAAACATCTTCAGTATAGTATGAAGACCACACAAGGACATGCTGTACCATCCTGACAGCATTCTGGTGCTAAGCAGCAAAATAAAAATTCTCTCTCAGTTACAGCTACTGTAATTGTATCCTATTTGTAACACTTCCCACCGGGGACATGGCTTTACAATGTATTTCCAGTCTTTTCATTCCTTCCTCTGCTCCATGAGTAACAGTTGAGAAGTCAGCCCACAAACTACCATCCCAAAAGCAAGTACATCAATTTACAAGCCTGCTTTTTAGGACAGCAAGCACTAACTTTACTAGGTCCCAAGAGTTCAACAGCCAACTGCTGGGAGTGCTGACAATCATGCTCCAGACAACTCTCTGCAACAGGTAAATCCATACCACAGACTTTTAATAAAAACGATCTTCAATGGGTAACATTCCTGTCAATCCAAACATTCAAGCGTTTTAAAAATGGAAGAAACCTGGTGTACCTCTTGAGATGAAAATCCCTCCTACTGTCCTGGATCTCATCCTACACACTTGGCCCATGTGGTCACTACTTTTCCCCGAAAATATATATGGCCATGAACAGGTGACACTGCACCAAAGTCAAAGGACAAACAGAAGCAGTGAAAAAAACGGATCCCAAGCTATATGACCAACAGCTTATCCCAAGACAACAATGTTTATGCCACAAGTACAAAGGCAGAGGAAAGAGCAAATGCTACCCACCAACTCTGATATCAACAGGCCAGCCCTCCTTTTCTGCCACAGCACCAATATCTGACACAGGGTGCGCCAGGTCTGGTGTGAAAGGTCCATTGATATGCGGTTTCAGCTTTAAGAAACAGTGACAAAGTCAGAAATCACAGCAGCAAAGAATAACCCCAAAACACAGCAGCAAATCAATTCCTTTCACAGCTCTATCTGGTAGTTGTTTAACTAAGATTCTCCTACATGAAAACTGGAGCACAAGCTGTAGGTGAAGCAGACCTGAATGTATTTCACACATTCTAGCACAGCACCAGGGGTGTTGCATCAAACTCCCAGCCTGGTCTTCAGTCACACAAAGCAGAGTCACATCACAGCATTCAAAATGGCAAGAAGAAATGAAGCCTTACCTCACTGAGGTTGATTTCTATCACCTGGTCATAGTGACAACCAGAATCTGGTACCAAGTGTTGCTTGAATTCATCTGCTAGTGCAGCTATATCTGGAATAAGAAAGAAGGAAGATCTGAAAAGTGCAGCAAATATGAGGGAGAAAAAGAAGTCTAGAAAACTAAACACAGGGAGGTCAACTGTGTAATTCCCCAGCCACTTCATCTACAGACTCCCTGCTTGTAGCAGATGAACTACAGGACCACACAAGGTCAAAAATCTCATTAGACAACACCGTAGGAGAATACTGCTCCCAGAATACACCTTCACATAAAACCCATACTTTTACCCAGTTCAACCCCCAAATCCTCTTACCAGCTCTCCCAGTCTTGCCCAAGTATTTCTTCATGCGTTCATTGTAAGGGAAGACCGACGTGGTAGCTCCAATTTCAGCCCCCATATTGCAGATTGTTGCCATTCCTAGAGAAGTGGGAGAAGAGACCATGGGGTCAAATGAGAAAGTCCAAGGCCACTCAATTCTCCAAAAGTCAGTATATGCAAAAGACAGCAAAGCTAGGAGAAATCAGGGCATCAGCCACAGAAACCTAAAGCCAGAGCTGAAAGGACACTGACAACATAATGGCTGGGTCAGCCCCCTATGCTTCTGATCAATACAGTACCTGTGACAAGACTCTTGTGGAAGGAATGAGCCAAAAGTTACACTGATACATGCAGATACTGATATAACAAGGAACTCCTGTTTGTACCGAGCATCAAATAATTTACAGCAGTGAGCAGTCTCTGCTACCTTCAATGAGTGTCCTGTCCCTCCCTACCATCTCATTTGTTTTCACTGGAGGAGCCAGACATGTGTGAGAGATTTAATGGGCTGAATAAAATGCTTTCAGTGACAGAACATAGCACATCCCTTTCAAGGACACAGCAATGAAGCTGTAGAAGCTCCTGTTTTACATTTAACAAGCTAGAAGCAGATATAAAATTCCTCTGATTTCATAGAAGAAAAATCCAAAATTGCTCTCAGTTTGTAAACCAAGTATTCTAAGTTGTAGCCAAGTCATGCAAATTGATGGAAATCCAGCTTGAAGGCTGCACATCAAGCTAAAGGAAGGCATTTCTTGTAAGTTAGTCCTAACTAGCATATTACAGAGAACTACAATTTTTGCCAGTTCAAATTCAGCACCCAAGATCGACAATTAGCTAGTATAAACTAGCTAATTTTATTGTGTGTGTGATACAAACTGCCTTCTGGTCTCAGAACCTCTGCTCTTTGTTTAGCATCTGTCACACATATATTCCCATTAACCTGGTTCTTTTTTCTATTCACAGCCTATTTTAGGCTGAAATTAATACGTCATTCCTTTATTGCTGACATCTCCACCCTCTAAGTTTACACTGGAATACATCCACCCTTATTCTTATCCTCACACACCACCTTACAGGATTCTTCACAATTAACCTTTCCATGTTCTCAAAATCACAAGAAGATTTACTGGAGAGAGATCACTGAGAGGGAGTGCTATCTTGTTACACCACTCTTCCAGTTTGCCATGTACAAACTGCTGGGCCAGGCTAAGGGAAAACATTTGGTACTTCTTGTTTGGTTCCCTTCCCAGCCTCCACAGATAACTCAACACCCAGCTCCACCAACAATCCGCTCAGATAAGACATCTGTGTTGACTTACCTGTGCAGGAGATTGAATCCACACCCGGCCCATGGTATTCAATGATGGCGCCCGTTCCACCCTTGACAGTGAGGATGCCAGCCACTTTCAGGATCACATCTTTAGGAGAAGTCCAGCCTGAGAGCTTGCCAGTCAGCTTTACACCAATAACCTGAGCAACACCAATGAGGGAAAAAAAAATACTGGCATCACTTCCTGTCAGAAAGGTAACAGTCAGTGCTTGAAAATCAATGCTCCTTACACATCATGCATCTCACCCTTGGCATCAAAGCTTCATATTCCTTCTGTCCCTACCTTTGGGCATTTGAGCTCCCAAGGGATTCCTGCCATGACATCCACAGCATCAGCTCCACCCACACCAATGCAGATTCCGCCCAGGCCACCTCCGTTGGGGGTGTGCGAGTCTGTGCCGATCAACAGAACCCCGGGGTAGGAGTAGTTCTCCAGAATGATCTGAAAATAAAAATTGATTGTTTGCTTGCTTGTTTTGTGGGAAAGAAGGGGGAAGACAGCAGAAAGAAAACAAAAACAAGAGTTTAGATCAGTTTGTATTTGCAGATTTCAATAGCAAGAAAATAACTGAATTTGGGCTGGATTGGAAATTTTGATCTCTTTTGTTTCAAACTCCTTGTGGAAGACATAATGACAAAACAAGGTACCAAGTCTCAGCCCCAGGATCCTTGCTCATCGCAGGATAATAGAAAAATTAGAAAACAATCTCCTCTTTTTCCTTCCAGTTTAGGCTTTTGCTAAGGTGCCACCTTTGTTAAGCCTCAAGAGTCTGTTCCATAATCTCCATACCCTTGTTAACAGCTGAGCAAGTCAGTTCACTTATCCAATGCACTTATCCTTCCATAGCCTTTGTGCTCCATAGCAGTAGAATACCAACAGGCTCCTCCAATCCATGCTGCCAGCAAAAACTCAATTACATAGAGGAACTTCTCACCAAGACACTGCCCTTCCCTTACTGATGCTACCAGTTCCATGAAAGACTTTTCAACTATTAACAAAACCACAAAACCATTCTCAATGAAAAAATGAGATTTCTGTGGTAGCAACACTGTAGAGAACTCAAGCTGATGAACTTCTCACTGCATATGTGCCACACCAACACTAGGAACAGTCTTTCTGGGAAGCACAGAACTCACAGCACATGCATCACAGAACAGCTTGAACAGAACTAAGGCAGTCCTTTACCAAAAAGACCAAGGCTTTGCTTTCAGAACTTTCAGCTTTACATTCTTGTAGCCACATCAACATATTTGTGTGACAAGAGTCACTCTCAAGGCCTCACTTTGGCACAGTTGTACCTGAAGCTATACAACAGGATCAGTTGCCTCTAGCCAGAGAAAGTCAGCCACAAGAATACTGGTAACCTCAGCACAGAGCTATGTTGCCACATGACAGATGTTACGAGTGGCTTTGGAACACAAATGACCCGAGGTGTTCCCATAACCTTTTGAAGAGTTCATCCATTGCGTCACATTAAGTGAAGGTAACCTTAGTAACTCATTTTGTAGCTAGGAAAACATAGCAGAGAGCTCTTGACTGCACCTGGTCACAAGTTCCCTGCTGACAGGAGGCTTACCAGTCATCCATTCTCCTCTCCTCTCCTTTTGCTTCATGCTGCTCTTCAACTTTTGCTGCCTGAGACTCAGAGGAACAATGAAAAATGACTACTGGACCCTCAAAGCAAACCAACCGCAAGCAAGTTAGGGACATCCTGACAGAGGTGTTTGCTTTAAGAAAACAAAAAGCCTCATCAAGTGGTAAATTATTTTGGGCCTGTCATATTCTTTTTTAGATCCAAGTGTAATAACAAGAGAATCTCAGACTTGGAAACTGTTTTGCATTTTATTCAAATTCACCTAGCAACTCCTTATGTGTTGCCACTCCTGAGTACTTGAAGTACACTGCTCTGTTGTGTCCTCATATACTCTTCTGGGTTTTATAGAACTAAATGCATACATAATAATCCTAAAAAAGTATGTTCCCAAGGCTGCTTTCCTTACCACCAAATGCAATTCACATTAACCCTATGTAGCCAGGGTTCATGGCCTCACCTTACAGTCTCAATTGTACTAGGAGGAGACAGCCCACAAGCAGTTAAGGTATTTCAAGCTTCTGTAATTCACATGGCATGCTGTTGGCACTACCTAATGATACATCAGGTTACAGTTTGACCAAAATAACCTTTAAAAAAAACACTGTGGTCAAGATAACTGAGAGAGCAAGTCAGAAACCTCGCCTGCCTCAAGCAAAGCAAGTTGTTTCCCTAAACCAGTGTAATTCTCCAAAGATTTGCACTTGAGCTCTCTCTCCACCCTAAGATGAAAGACCCACTTATGTTCAAAGACTGCAAACACACACACACTTTACCTGGTGAATGATTCCTGACCCTGGTTTCCAGAATCCCACTCCATACTTGGCACCAGCCGTTGACAGAAAGTTGTACACCTCCTGGTTTATGTCCTATTCACATCGGGAAGCACAGAGCATTAGTACCACATTTTGTTCTTCCATACAGCAAAAGTTTGTTCAAACACATTCCTTTCTTTCACATGCCTGCCTGTAGTTTGCTTCCCAGTTTTGGAGCAGCTGGAAGGAGTTGCACATAATTTTTAAAGCCAACAGGTTAAGATTAAGACTGTTTGACAGACAGCTGTAACAGACCATTTAATTGCATCCCACTTGTAGCTCTACCAGAAGTTTTTTAGTTTCTAATTTTAAACAGCATAATTTAAGGAAAACCTTGCCAATAAGACATTTAAAAATGCTGTGCTCACTTTCCCTATCCTCAGGGGGTTGTTTTAACCTGTTTCCCTCACTCATTCTAGCCCCTCCTTCCTTCTCTACTGGGTGTTCTTTTTCCTATACAGATGCTTTGGAGACATTTCAAATCCCTTAGATAAATATTCTGGCTTTAATTTTACAGATTAAGAAATGGAACTGGAAGTGTTCACTGCCAGGGGAGTTGGTGAGTGTCATTTGTCATTCTAGCAAGTCCCCTCTTTAAGACTCACACAATGCTGTCTTTCTTGCTGCACTGTCACCATTGTTGGTGGAGGTCACACCGTGAAAATTGCTTGTGAGAAAAACCATGGTTGCCAAGGAAGTATGACACTATTATATCCTAACAGTTCTTGGCAGAAGAGTGCTGGAGTAGATAAGATAAGCACTAGAAGGAGAGAATTTCTTAAGGACTGTTCTCATGCAGCTAGGCTTCAGAATAAAGGGAAAGGGGAAACGAGATAATTGAAGAATTGTCTCAGCACACATTTGCTGAAGTTTCCCAAGAGGCCGCAGCAGCTCTTTAAGCCTTGTTTTCCACTGGGAGTTGGGTCACTCCACTCTGTTTGTGCATCCCTCCCCCAGTAAACCCAAACCACCCTCTGGCCTGCCAGCATTCATTGTGTGCCAGCTGGCAGCAGCAGAAGCCAGTCAGAAGAAGGCAGGACCTTTACTTGCTTTGCTCAGAGTGGATGGCAAAGAAGGGACTCAGCTCAATTCAGGGCTGCAGCAAATATAATTGCACTATGGAGAATAACTGCAGGAATAGGGGAAAGGGGAAAACAGGAGGTGAACAGGAGAAAAGAAACTGTCTGATTTAGTTAAGTCTCAAACTGTTAATTGCACAACTTAGGACTGAGACAAGCAGAGCAAGAACTCCCCAAATAACTCCTGAGTGGTGCAAGTTGCTTTATTGTGGCCCACTGAAGAAAGCCAAAAGCAGATACTTCAACACCACAAGTGCTGTGTGAGAATAGATATGAACTAAAATCTTAAAATGCAGCTGACTCCTGTTTACTGTTGGTAAATTCTGGTATCAACATTCCAGGTGCAATTCCTCCTGGGTCTGACACTGGACTTTGGCTAAGCCCACTTGGAGTAACAAGATTTCCTTGGCAGATGCATTGTAGTATGTTGGTCAGAGATAAATGTGTCTACAGATTAAAGAAGCTCATTTGGGGAGGAATAAGCAGTAAAACAGTTGAGTAGAAAATTTTAAAATGGCACTGTATCAGCACTTTGAACTTCCCACATAACAACACTTTGAAATTCCCACATAAAACCCAAATTCCTCCATACTTTTACACACTTTTATACTATATTCATGAGCCATGAAAGCTGCATGTGATTCAGTTATTGCTCTTCAGATAATCAGTAGCAAATGGTTTGGGAAAGTAACTACTTGCCTCCCCCTCACAGTGGAGGACCAGTGCAATGCAGGCATATGTGCATTAGGTTTTTCATACTGCAACACAGAGTAATTTGACTTCCTTTTTTTCCATAGGAAATTATTTTTTCTCTTCTTTAGCTGAAATATCTTCTCTAGAATACACATGATCTAGGCTTCCATCACTAAAAACTTAAGACTAGCTCTTCCCACATTCATGGTCCTTTAAACCATGTAATGGATGAATCTGAGGTGAAAAACTCCCAAAAATCCATTTAGTCTGCATCTGACCTACAGAGCTGACCACCACAGGCACTCTGTTACCATATCTGATTCCTGGCTGTCCTTATGGGAAAAAAATTTAAAATAAGCTCATCCTTCAACTGGAAGGACATTTTCAAACAGACAGAAGTTCCGCCTCTGCAATAGTGACCTTGGCTCTCTGAAGATCCTTTTCACCGCCTGCCTGGGCCTCGATGAGGTGATCACAGTGGATGGTGGAAGGCACAGCCACCTTTGGCAGCCCGCTGCTGATGAACTGGAGCATTGCCATCTGCGCTGTGGCGTCCTGCATGGCCACGCGGTCGGGCCGTAAGCGCAGATAGGTCTTGCCGCGCTCGATCTCCTGCTTTGCTGGGTCATCCAGGTGTCCATACACAATCTTCTCAGACAAGGTCAGGGGGCGGTCAAGCCTGGGGAGAACAATTTTAGTATCTGCATCTTGTGTACTTCAACATTTGCCATTTTAAGTATGTAACAGAATGCTTCTCTCTATTGCTCAGACTGTTAAGACCTATTAGCACAGAGAAACCTCCATGCTCTTCTTACAGCACTAAAATATCAACTGGCACATGGTTAAACAAGGGTTCAGTTCATAAAGTTCAAAAACATATAAATTGATGTCATTTTATGCTTTCTTTTCTAATCTTCCTATACTGTAAAAGAAACGTTGCCTGCTCACTTCAAGACAGCAAATGTAGAGGTGAGACAGAGGTCAGACTCAATTCACAAATATCAGATCCCACAGCAAATACAACTAAGTGGAGCTTCGTGACCTCAGACCTTTCATTCTGCAACTGTATCAGTTGAGGAATCTATTTATGTATGTAGCAAGATCTTCTGAGAAGTAACTAAATCAACACAACAACTTGAAATGAGAACTACCACATTTAACAAAGGACACAAAGACTGAAGGACAAGTCATACAAACCATTGCCACAGTAAGTGGAGCAGGAATGACAAATTAGCAGGCACACAAGCCTCTATCAGCAGATTAAGGTCACTATGTTTACATAGGCTATGAATTCCTAGCCCTTTGTTCCATGCCTAACACCTAGAGCAGAACACAGCACAAAGAAGCATTAGCCTGTAACAACCCTGACCCACGCGCTGCTGCCCCAGAAAGAAGCAAAGGGCCAATGTAAAGACTCCTCAACGAGGGTATTAAACAAAGAGGATGGAGCCCTTTCTAGCACCTCCTCTGCCCTGGCCTGCTTCTCTGCACGCTGCAGTGCTTCATCACATCCTTCAACCCTTCCCACAGTGCCCCACCACTATAAGGAGACACTACAACTCATGCTTCACTATATTTACAGCTGCCACAGTTCGGTGCTGCTTTTCCTGGTAAACATTCCTTGTGCCAGGGCCCCACAACAATTTTTTCTTCCTCTCCTGTCACTGCAGAGCTCAATTCAATGCCCTGACCCCTCCCTTCTTCCCTTCTCCACTCTTACCTCTTACGGACAATGTTGATGTTCTTCTCTAGTTTTTCATAGTTGATGTATTCATTAGGTTCAAAGTGGCTCATGGCCACCTTGGCCCGCTGGCACAGGACAGGAGCAACATGGTAGCGTCGTACCCCACTGTTCAAGGCATGCTGAAAAAAAGGAGAGTATTCAAACTGGAGCCCTGCAGAGTGAATTTCTGTAACATAGCAATTAAAAATGTTTTTCAGTTTTTGTTACTGGGATTTTACAGACTGAGGAACACAAAGGCACCCAAATATATTTCATCATACAATACTCCATATTATCTTAAACAGTCCAAATACCCAGAGATGCTTAAGTACCCAGAGAACAGGTAGCATTTACTAAATTATTCCACCTTTTTCTTTGTTGCACCAGAAGCCTTAGGCTTTCAAATGAAAAATGTGCTTTCAGGCAATGATGAGCCAATTCTCAAGAAAGCACCAGTCTGCCATGCTCCTGACACATGAGGGTCATGGTGAAGAACCAATGCTGTTTCTAAAGCAAACTATCTCTAGGTTTGTATTTGCTTCCTGGCATTGAGCTGACATTGAAATTGACATTAGCAGGAGATACAGCGCCAGTCTGACTGGACACGCCCCTGTTCCAGCACCACATACTAAGTTTCCTGGGCAGGATCCCTCCATACTGCTACAAAACATATTAAATGTCTACAAGGAGACTTTGGTGTACAGGCCTGGTCTACAATGTAACACAGAGCAGAAGCAAGATGTGGAAAAAACTCACCAGCTCCACCAGCCTGGCTGGTGCTTTTTCCTCACTCTCACAAAGGCACCTTTTGCCTCTGAAAAACTTTGCACTTACCCTACAGGTGAGTTAGCTGCATGACAGGTGAACTATACTGTGAGCTGAATGCATCAGCAGAAAGTGCCAGGGAAAAAAAAAACCCAAATTTACTTGGCAGCCTCCAGAGTGAGACAGTTTCCTGGAACACAGGAGAAGGGCAGGCTATGGTGAGGCACCTTTACAGCACCTGACCTGAAAGAGACGGGTCAGTGCCCAGGGCTAAAAGCTCTCACGCAGCTTTGAAAACTGAGTCAGACAGCAGCCTCCAGAAAAACTTCCAAGGATTTGGCACACACATTTCTTACATGGTTTCAAAGTCTCACTCATCAGCATCAGAAGTTTGGAAACAGACTGAAGAAAAGAGTTCAGAACTCTTCCTCCTCCAGTATTATACCGTAATCTCAATCCCGCTTTTTCTATTCATCCGCTATTTCAGGGTTATGAAGTTTTGATAAGTACAGGTTAATAAATGTAGCAGTGTTACACTAAACACCCCTTTTGCATGTGTGATTGTAAATATTCCTTGTTCAGAACACAATCATTGTACCTACCACTGGGGTTATTTTTACCACTGTCAAAAAAAGCCTAGTTAATTCTTTAAACCTGTTCAAGCATTTTAATGTTTCCCTGTGAATATTTTTTCCAACTTTCTTGTTACCAGCATTGAAAAGACTGCCTGAAATAATCACAATCAGAGACATACAATCAGAGACATCACCAATTTTTATCAAAACCTCTTGTTTTATTGTCCTTTTGATAACATTTTTTAGTATCTTTTGCAATAAAAATTTGGGGAAAGCTAGGCAAGATCACACTACTCAGCACACTAGCAAGAAGGGTGCAGTTTGCATTTTTACCAAGCTATCCTCAGCCATTATAGAGAGAGCTTTTGTAGAAGCAGGAAAGACTTACAGCAGCTGTTCACCACCATTCTGAAAGAGTATCTGAGGGAAGTGAGCCTGGTGGTACAAAGAGGGCACTGCTCCTCCATGAGTGCATGGGAAGCCCAGTCATCAAATTTCACTGTGCTGCACTTTAATCCTAGAACTTCCAGAACTTATCACAGGTGTCAGACTTAGACCTTTCCTTCTTCCACCAGCAAAAAAAAAAAACAAAACCCTAGAACAACCACCCACACCAATACAAACACCACCCGGCTTCTCATTGTTTAACATACAAACTAGGCAAAGCTGCTCCTTACCTAGTAGCCACATAACTTTTATGTTTGCTTTGTTTTAGCCTTTTTTTTTTTTTACCTCACAAGATATTCAGTCTTGTGAAAGTCTCCAACTGCTGGAGTGGCTGGAAAAAAAAACCACTGAGCTATTTAATCACTGTTCATGGAAAAACAATCTCTTTCCCAGGCCAGGAAATGTATTGTGGTTTAATGCAATAATTTCTTCTTAATTCATCATAGAGAAGAACAGATATGCAAATAAAAGTAATAGCACAGGCTTCATAGCATCTTAGTCTTGCCTGGGACCAAAGCTGATTAAAATAGAAATCTGAAGCAGGGCACTCCAAAAAGAGGTACAACAAAACTTTTCAAACAAAATTCAGGTAAAATCTTTTCTGTTTGAACATACATGTCTATGGGTCTTTTCACTTCATGAAATGGCACAAGGAAATGTAACATTTTTTCTAATACTATGTCAGTGTTCAGCTGGTAATCAAGATCAGCAATACAAAGTAGTTGAATCCTGCTGACCACAGTTTCAGACCATCAAAAGCAGGAAGAGTGTTTAAGGTGAAGGATTCTGTCTGGACCTGGAGAAGTCTGGAAAAGTAAAGGTCAGTAATGGCCAACATGACCCAGGGAAAATAACTGCCTAAACCAATCAGCTTCAGCAGACTAGACAAGCATTTTTCTCTACATAAGAATTTTAAAAGGCACCTATTTAAAAAGTGCCATCTTCATTTTACCAGGATATAAACCTAATCCTGTATTTCTGCTGGGAATTCATTTGATTCAATATGGTTCTGCTCACGTTGGCACCCAGAAAGTCTAAGGCTCCACCACCACCATGAAGCAACAAGTATAAACTGCCTGGTTCAAAATCTGATCTCTCCTCACAAAGAATCTACACCATATCACTCATCACACCTGTCTCTTGTCCCTGACTGTTCTTCTCCTGCTGCATCCTCAGAAACAAGGTGGGAGAACTGCAAGATGAAGGAAAAGTCACAAGCCTGACAGTTCCCAGTTTGATTCCCTCTCACTCTTCTCTGAGAAGGAATGTACTGGTGCTTTGTGGGGGCTTCCATGGTGTTTTTTTAGTCAGCAGTGAGAAGTGCCTCGAGCCCAAGAGCCAAGGGAAATAGGCAATCTATAAATTTATAACTTTTCCCTTTTATCCAGGAACTGCTTATTTCCAGGCTGGCCAAACAGCTGCCCAGTGACCTCCTCTCACCTGGCACTGAATCTCTTATTCCAGTTTGCAGTGTCCAGTAAAAGGAATGGCAATAATCATTACAGGGCTCCTAAGCCTATTAGTGTTTCATGAGGTGAAAAGCTTCCTTTAAAGACAGAAGAAAGCAAATCTAATAATTGGGTCATTATTTCTGAAATCTCTGTAAGGAAGCTAACACTGCTCTTTACAAATTTTAAGGTAGCTATCATGCATTTAGCTCACTACAGTGAATGTTCCAGATGCAAGGGGAGTCTGAATTCAGAAAATATCTTGCATTTTGGCAGCAGGTAAGGCAGAATGAGCCCAGTGAGCAAAAGCTCATGTTCAAAAAAGTAGCAACTGTTATGTGCACTTCTATCTGGGAAATCTGTCCTAGAAATCCCAGCTGAAACCCAAAATACCATCTTTCCTCATTTTCCCTGATCTAAGAACCGGCCAAGTTTCCAACATTCACCATGATTCAGCCTAAAGAAAAAAAAAAACAAAAAAGGCAGCGTGGCATAATCAAATTGTAAATGCAGGCTCATTTTCTAGACCCACCTCAAAAGAGCAACCACAATTATGGTTCTGAAGATCAGTTTAGCCCTGATGCACAAAGCTGCCCACGCATAATTTTGGTACTTACCCACAATGCCTTCAATAAACCTGATATTTCAGGCAGTTTGGAGCTTTACAGTCCTCCCTCTCAGTCAATGTGGCTTGAAAAATGGAATGCTACTAAAGGCATTATTTCAGGTAGGCAGAAAAGAGATCTTGACCCTTTGAGGCTATTAGAACTTTAAATAGGACAGTCAGTCCAAATCAGGTTAATTCCAATTTATTTCCCTCAGAGGCAAGCTTTCTCTGCAGCTCCAGCTCCAAAACAGCTCCAGGATGGGAGGCAAACAGAACCAATAGCAGCAATGTGTGCCATGCTCAATGCTGGCACTATCACAGTGATGAACAAGATGATGCTCATAGTCATTAATCTCTAGGCTGCTACACAGGGGCAAAAATCCCCTGGCTCCTAAAAACATCACCTAGAGGCATGTGTGATTAGCATCACAGATTTAGTCCTTCACAGGGGGGAAAAAAATATGCATCCCTTGCCTGATAATAGACAACAACCTCCTGGAATGCTAAATTCCCCATATCGACTGTGCCAGCACAGCCTTTGTTTTGCATCATACAATATTCATTTTAGCAAATTATTGCTTGTTCTCATGCAGTGTCACAGCATAAAACAAGAACCAATTCATTACCCTAATAAAAGGTTTGCCTTCATTTTATTAGTAGTCATTTCTGTTCAAAGTACAAACTATAAACTATTTAATAAGTAAGAACAAGTATGCCAACCTAACTGAAATTGTGCTATTCTGTAACTTTCATTTAAATTTAAAAGCTACTACACTTTTCTAAAGCATCTACCTCTGAAGTAGGATAGTAATTACCAAACTGGAATTAAGATTCACAGAATACTTTTAGAATACTAAAAGCCAACCAAATTCTTACTTCAGTTCCCTAAGCAAGGGGAACACATTGGCCAAGGTCACAAGTGGCAAACTGAGAACTTACACTGCCTGCCTTTATCACAAGGGAGCAAAGGCTTCCTTATCCCTTAGCAGCCCTAAACAGAAAATTGCACCTGGTATTTGCCTTATAGGCCTTAAAAGATATGAAAACTTTATTACTGAGGAGACACTAAACATAACCAAGTCTTAAGGAAGGCAATCTCTGTGACAAGATCATATTACTGGTGAAGGTGAGTTTTAGAGGTCATGACAGACAAGACTACCAGAGTCTTTACCATGGCCCCGGGAAAAAAGGTAATTTATGTGTCTGACCCGCCTGCTTCTTCAGCCGTCCTAGTTCCCCACACAGAGAGACTGGGACCTTTGTCACCCAGAGGCCTCTGTTTGTACTAAAAGGAGGATTTTGGAAGCAAAGCAGCCAAACGACAGCTCACTCACACAACAAGGAGTCACCTTGTGCTGCCGCATGCCCGTAAGGGGAAGTAATAAAAGACGAGGGAAAGAAAAACGCCTACCCCGGGGAAAGACCTTTTATTTCACCGTTCGGGCCCGCGCCCTCGGGCTCTGTGCCCCGTTAGGCCCGGGGCTCTGACAGCGGTTCCAGCCCACCGCAGCGGGGCCCGGGCACACGGGGGAGGCGGCGGCGCCAGGCCGCGCCCCCGCCGCCCCGTTCACCTTGCACTCACCTTGACGGCCGGCCGGGTCCGGTGGCGGGAGACGTCCTGCCCTAGGGACCGAGCAGCGGCCACGCCGCCGCCGCCAAAGCCGCGGCCGCCTCACCATCGCCATGGAAACAGGGCGTGGGGCCGCAGCGGGGACACGCTGACCTACACGCGGAGGCGGGGACGGCCCGACCCCGAGGCTGCGGGCGAGCGGCCGCCCTCGCGGCCGCCCAGCGGGCAGCGATCCCGTCCCTGCCGCAATTCCCGCCGCCCGTCCCGCCCGCTGCCCGCCCCGCCCGCCGCCGCCGCTCACCCTCAGCCGAGCCGCCAGCACGCAGTACGGCGCCATTTTGTTCACTGACAAAGATGGAGTCGCGCCGCGATGGCGTCACGCGGCCCCTTTGACATCTCCGGCGCGCGCGCAGGGGCGTGGTCGCGCGGGTCCTGGCAGGGAGACACCCGCGACAGGAGGGAGTCCTGTGCTGCCACGAGGGGTTCCTCTGGGCCGGGGAAGGCTAGAGAAGGGGTGACTTTAGGGGGAGAGTTTATCTCGGCATCCCTCGGCGTTTTCCCGCTCGGGAGAGGCGCTTTGGCAGGCGCCGCTCTCACCCCGGCCAGGACCCGGGGGCGGCGCGGCACTGAGGGCTCCGCGCGCCCGCAGCAGCAGCAGCGCCGGGCCGGTGTCGCCTCGCCATGGCCAAGCACCACCCGGACCTCATCTTCTGCCGCAAGCAGGCGGGCGTCGGTGGGTGCCCGGGGAAGAGGACGGGGTTCCCTTCGCCCCTTTCCCGCCGCGGGCCGCGCGGGAGGCGCGCGCCGTACCGGCCCTGGGGCCCGCGCGCGGCCCTCGGGCCCGGCTGAGGCGCGGGAGCGGCGGCGCGCGCCACCCGCTCCGCCCTCCTTCCCTCCCTCCCTCTTTTGTTTTCCTTTTATTTCCCTTTTTTTCCCCCCGTGCGTTATGGATCCAGCAACATTTGGAAGCATCTTTGTGGCCGCGAGGCAAAAGTTATCTTCCGGGTTATTCCTGTAATACAGATAACGGGATTTACCCCTGTCGCATCTGAGTCAGCGTTTGGGTCAGGGTTCAAAGAACTCCTAGACGAGATTAGAAGTTGGGATATCCCTTCCAGGTTTTTGTCACTCCTTGGAAAAGCAAATTTAACGACCAGCTTTCTGTAAGATCCGTAAAGGCGAAGCATTCAACTGCACTGTCCATAGTAAATCTCTTTTCAGAATAATCAGTGCTTCTAACCATCTGTCTGTGTTGAAAAGTCGTGTCCTGACAAATCTCTTCTCTCTCAGACTTCAGACAAATCAATATTTAGTCTTTGTGGATGTGCATATCTAGTCTTTGAAAGTCAATATTTATTACATTTATCCAAGTTCCTAACATCATTGTTGTGAATGTCCCAGAGAAGTGACAAGACTTCTAAGACAGATTTAACTACCTTCATGTTCTAAAGCAAAGAAGGTATTTGGACTGCTTTAAACAAACACTTGATTTTGGCTTTTTCCCCCACTAAAACCAGCGTAAAAGCTGTGCCAAGACTCACGTACAACATTTCTTTCAGTCAGACACACTGGCTCTGTTTGAAATGGAAGGATGAATGTGGGTGTTCTTACTGCAGAGGGGTGTCATTGTGCATTCATGGTGCATCTTTGGTCCTGATAAATCTCTCCAGGAGGATACATATTTTTTATCATGAATGTTTGTATTTATGCTCTAACTGTTTCTGTAGCTTAACCTTTAATTTTTTAAGGACTGCTCATTGCAGAAGATAATTATTTGCCATTCAAGTTTGTACTTGGATTTTTCTCCTGCCTCAAAGTTTTTTTTTCTTTTTTTTTCCCCAGCAATCGGAAGACTCTGTGAAAAATGTAAGTATAGCATCCACATTTAGTTGCTTGAGAGTGTGGTGTTGTGGTTAGACCATGCAGTTTGGATTTGAAGGCTGGAATCTAGCTTTCCTTTGACCCCAAAGTTAATGTCACTCTTTGAGATGGGAGCAATTACCTTGACATTGCAAGTGTAGCTCAAGAAATACTTAAAAAGTTGCAAGCTCAGCAGTCCCAGAGTACCGGCTGATAGCATTTCTAGTGGCTGAGGCTACAGTGCCTGCTTCACTGGATCCTTGTAATCTGCAATACCAAAATATCATCCTGATCATTTTAAAGCAGGGGGAAAATGCATTTTTGGGTTTTGGCTTCGTCATACTGCAAGAAAGGTTCCCGTTAGCGTCTGGGAGAAGAAGAAATGGAGGCCAAACATCTAAAGTTAGAGCAGGAAAAACACCCATGGAATCAAATGATGTGAAAGGGAAGAAAGAGTGTGATCTGTTGTTCAATCCTTGTGTTCTGTTGTTAAAACATGTAGGGGAACAGAACAAATGAGTTGAGTAGTTTGTGACTCAAAAACAGTGTGATAATAAGCAAAGTGGGAGAAGGACAGTCTGAAGCAAGAAGATCATTTTCAAGAGCACCTGACAGTGAAACAGATTCCCATTGGTAGTAGCTGAGGGCTGTCACGCCAGAGATTTAAGAGCAGGTTAGGCAGGCTGTTGTGGGAGTCAGGATTAGATACCGTGGGAGCTGGTAATAGGATATGAAGCCTTTTATCCATAGGTCAATGTTTTGGTTAAGGTCCAGCTCAGCAGAAACTGTCCCTGGCATCTGATGGCTCCTTGCCTGTTTGATATCAGTACTTGAATTTCACTCGGTTCCTTGTGAGAGCGCAAGAGCAACTTTCGTGAAATGGCTGCTTATGCCACTTTGCCCTTCCTTTGGCCTTGTCACAGATGAAGGATTAAAGGGACCATGAGTACAATCTCTTATCTCTTTGAGCATAGTAACTCCAGTCTTTTGTTGATGTGGCACTGTGGGAGAAGCTTACACTGCTGCTTCTGTGTAGGTAAGGACTCTAGTCCTGTCAGTGTGGCTTTTTTTCTCTTGCAAATAAATAAGTCAGGAAAAGTTCTAGAGTAAAAGTAGTGGTACAATCTAAGCAAGTCTTGGCTAATTGCAAAGTAATTTTGCGTTTCTTCTCTGACTGTGAATGAATGACTAAATCTAAAAAAACCTCAAATATTGCAGGCCACAGCTCTTGTTCCTGTCGAGTCTGTGTGCAATACCAAGTTGTGCCCTGTGCCCGCAAGGCACGTTTCTGCAGTTCAGCTGTATTGTCTTTGAGCGTACAGGGAAGTTATTTGACCAGGAAGCTTTTCCTGTGATGTGGGGGGGCAGAAGGGACCCTGTGTGAGCAAAGGCTGTGCTGTGCCCGCAGGTGATGGCAAGTGTGTGATCTGTGACTCCTACGTGCGGCCCTGCACCCTGGTGCGCATCTGTGACGAGTGCAACTACGGCTCCTACCAGGGCCGCTGCGTCATCTGCGGGGGGCCCGGCGTGTCCGACGCCTACTACTGCAAGGAGTGCACCATCCAGGAGAAGGATGTAAGTTGCCATCCCTGCTGCATGGTAGTCATGCTTCCCTTTAAGGGGCTTGGAGCTGCTGAAATTAGTGCTGGGACGATTGGCTCTTGTTTGTCTGAAACCTTTATTCCCCTGTTGATAGGTCTCTGTGTTAGCAAAGCATTTTGAGGTGTTGTAACTCTCTTCATTCTAAGGATCTCTGACTGTTTTGCACACTCACAGTTCATTTACTCCACACACTGCTTGTTACCACTTCAGGTTGTTATCTTAGTACAGCTCCAGCCTAGGTTTCACCAGGGTCAGAAATATTGCAGACACTGCAAGGCTGTGACAGAAGCAGCTCCTCCCTAAAGTCCATTATGAGCCACCGATTAAGAGTACATATGGTACTCTTATAAGGCCTGTGGAATCAGAACCTTTGTTTTCCTTTGAATAACAAGGTAAAGTTGGTCCTTAGTGTGGTAATTGTGTTTCACAAGTTTGATGCTTCTTGTATAATTTCAGGGGGATACAATTTATATTTTCTTACTCTGTTCTGGAATTGTCTGTGTTGTAGATATTTCTATTTCTGCTAATGATTTTTTGGTATAATGGTCCCTTTTGTCTGTAGCCAGAGCTATCATCTTTTTACAATGTTGTGCTGAAAGCCATTGCAAGTGGGAAATGAGGCAGCTGTTCACCCCTCGTAAGGCTTTTGTTAATAATCTAACACAATGGGTGCAGAACATTAATTGCAACAAAGCGTTAGAAAGACCTTACAGGAGAACAAGAACATGATGCTTACAGTTCTGCTATCCCAGAATATAGGCCTGGTAGCTGTGGGAGTGTCTGTTAAAAGTTGTTGGGTGCTCTGCAAATGTCATTTTCTACACACCCTAATGACTGTGAAGAACGTGCTGAGAGAGTGGTTCAGAGTGATTTACAGGAGTGTCCTCAGCTGAGTGAGTTGCTGCTTTAACTCTCTCTAGTGCCTGTTTTCTCTAGAGACCTGCAGCCAAATCCAGAACAGAAGCAGGTCCTCCTTTGAGTTTAGTCATTAGATCTAACAGGACCATAATCTTTCTCTGTATCCAAATATGGATATAAGTGCTTTGATGAGGGTGCTGCCTCCTACTTTATAAATGCTGTGAGAAACAGTAATTTTGTTCACTTGCCTTTGGAATGAAGATGCCTGGCTTTATAAGTCATGAGCAAAATAGGCTTGGTTTTAGTTTTACCGATTCATAGGGGTTCCCAACAAGTGTTTTTCGTAACCTAAGATTACCTGTATCTTATGTCAGGTGTGAAATAACCAGCTGCTCTGTCAAGAGGACCGTAGAAAACATAGAGCTAGAGAAGAATAACAGGTCTGGAGTTAGAAAAGAATAACAGGTCTGGGCTGACCTGGGTGACACCTGGGTGAATGCTGCTGTGAGTGAAGAAAGTTGCTCTGTAGCAGAAAACTCAGATGTTACATATTATTGCATATGTGAAGTTGCAGATCTGAAACAGCAGATTTGGCATGATTTGTTGCAGGATTGAAGAATGCTTGCACAAGCATAGGGAGCCCAGAAGGAGAAAAAATTAAGTGTGCTGCTGCCTGTCACAATTATGGTATCTGGTGCTGATGTGAATAAGAAAACCAGATGGGCAGAGCTCTGTACCTGAAACTTTAACAGTCTAAGGCTTCAGCTACAGCATTTTCATCATCCTCAGAGAAAGACTGGAAAAAATAGTGAAGCAAGAAAGCAAATAAAATGGATGGCAGAGATAGACTGCTGTTGGGCACAAAGCAAAGGACCTGGTTACTCTTGGTTCATTTGTTCTGGTGGAGGAAGGAATGAAGTATTGTTTCAGCCCACTTTGATTTGTGGGTAAAGGCCTGAATCCCACCTTGTCACCCAGGACATCAGTGAGTTGCAAATAGTAATCTTTTCTTGGAGAAAGGAGGGTGCTCATGAGCTGTGTCCTTAGGAGGAGGTGGAAGAATGAACAGAGCCCTGCAATAAGGCTGTCAAGTTTTGAACAGACTCCATGGATTGTGGGAGGAAGTCTTGAAAGAGTCCTACTATTGAGGTTCAAAATGAAATAAGGAGACAGTAGCTAGAAATGGGTTGTGGCAGGTGTATGGGGGAGGGATGATTTCTGTTCCCCACCTCTCCTGTTATTCCCATCATGCAGATCCTCCCCACCAGATTGCATCTCTGGCATGGGAGCCAGGCAGCTTGGATGCAGATTCTACAGCATCTGACATCTGCCCAGGGGCTTTCTAAATCTAAAGCACTCAGGCTTGCTCTTCAGCCCAGGACACATGTTCCTCTGCCTGCTGGGTCCCTCACAGCTGCTGTGGCCAGCCATAATGTTTTGCCCTAAAGAATTATGCAGGTGCTGGACTCAGGTGGCCCACGGGCAAATTTTCCCAGGTTACCAAGAGGGCATTTCTGATTTGGTTTTGCAACCACACCTCTCTCCTACTCCCCTTGCTTTTCTCAAGGCTTTTTTCTCACCATCTGCTGGAATTCAGGTACAAGAACTTACTTAGGTAGCTGTGGTGGGTAGCTGACCCTACAGCCTCTGCAGTAATCAATCCAGGATACAAGAAATCTGAGATTCAGTTCTGCTGTCACTGCTGAGGGGTTCCTAAACACAAGAATGGTTTGGTGACATCTAGAGCAGCAAGATTCTTCTTTGCTAAGGAGGGGAGAGGTTATTCCTTTGGGCCCTAGAAGTCCTGCATATCCTGATTTAGAAAGAATCCAGTCTCGTGGCACAGCGCATCCTTTTCATTAAATGGCTGATGTTATGTGAGCTGTTTTCCATTTTGGCCCTGAGGGAGACCATGTCCTGCAGTAATGCTGAAGAGACATCCATGCTCTTCTCTGTTGCACTATCTTAGTGGTAACCAGCACTGGAGAGCAATTTGTACAAGTGTTTGAAATGTGTTGAGGACAGGGCAAGGAGTGTGGGAACTGAGAATCTGCCACAGCTATGATGTTGTTCTGTGTTTGCTCATTTCCTAACTTGCATTTTCTTTTCCTACAGAGAGATGGTTGCCCTAAGATCGTCAACCTGGGCAGTTCCAAGACAGATCTTTTCTATGAAAGGAAAAAGTATGGCTTCAAGAAGAGGTGATCCTATTCATACGTGGCTACCTCCTGTTGGGTTGGCAAGAGGGCCTTGGAACATCTCTGGACTTCACTCTTATTGAAAACTCGTTGATTATTTTTTTTCTAAAGCAATACAAATTCAGTAATATACTTAGGGTTGAAGAAATAACAGACTGAGTGAGGACTGAAACCTGATGAGAACCAGTAATGAGAGGGCAAATGAAGATTACTGTCTCTTCCCTTTGCAGAAGCTCTGCTAGTAGTTGCCCCAGCTCTATACAAAGCAGAGTGGGCAAGCGCTTACGCATAGAAGGAGCCATGTAAAAATGGAAAGTGCTGTTTTTAGTGTAGAGAAACACCTTGAGGTTGTTCTTACTGGGCCTCCTCTCAATTTTTTGAAATTGCCCCATCCATCAGTGTTGAAGAACAAAACACCAATCCGCTCCCCTCCTCCCTTCCTCCGGTATATTTCCATACTGCCCTGTTTTGTAAGGAATCTGCTCATGTCTGGTACCTTCCTAGGGACAGCACATCTGTTCCATGTTTTCTTTGACAGATAAATCCAAGGCCATTTCTTGTAACCATTCCTGTAGGATGCATACCAATAAAGCTTTTCCTTTCGGGTTTTTATTTTTGGTACAACAAGGATTTCTATTTGGTTCATTCTGTGCCTAGCCTCTCTGGAGCTTGCTGGGGACACAGAGGATTAGCCCAGCTAGCACTTCACAATGGGTTATCTGGTTTCTGCTTATGGCCACGTGACCTTGCCACAAGGAGTTTCAGGGAACGGCTGTTGCTTTTGTCTGCCTGTGATCCCAGCCACTGATCATTTTGTCCCGTAGCATGAGGATCGCTGAGCTTGTAACCCTTATCCCGGCTAATACGGCCGTGGATGTTGTTTCACCATGCAAACATCCAATCCCTTTCTAACCCTACTAAGCTATTTGACTGGCTATCCTGTTCTTGTGAATAAGTTAAAGCCTTCCCTGCTGTAATGGGAAACCAACCATTGTGTTCTGGGCTATTGGCCGTGTGCGTGCTGGAAACCAGAGGCTGCTTGTTAGTCAAATACCAGGAGAGGCTAAAAGCAGTCTGTTGGCTCAGCAAAGATCTGGGAACAGGGCCTTTGTGCCGAGGCGGAACCGAGTTCCCCACGGGTGTGTGCTCCTCAGATGGTTAAAGCAGGGCCCTGGCTCAGCGTGCCCTGCAGTCCTTCAAGCACTTGCAGTCTGAGCAGAGCATGTGCTACACTAACATAGTTGTCTTTGTTCAGTTTTTGGGTGCAGAGCCCCCAGACCTTTTTTTGTTTTGTGCCCCTTCCAGGAATTCAGCTATTCCCTTGAGGCTAGTACCAATTCCTCTAACTACTCCTTGGCTTAAATACCTCTTCTACCTGCTCCAACCATTTGGATAAAAGTGGAAAGCACACAAGTTGTGATTATCCTCTCCTCAAAAGTAATTTTTCCCTGCTTCAGCTGGTTGTAGCTGTCACTGGCCCTACAGCTATCTCAGCTGCTCCTCCCTCTCCTGCCCCCAGCTATTCTGTCAGTTTTCTCTTCCAAGCTTTTTGTAGTTCTTAGAGTATCAGTATGTCTTTTTCCCTACACAGTTTCTGCTGGATGCTATTTGCCATGATGTTCAGAGCAATCTAGCTCATTGGTTACAGCAAACCTGTTCTCCCAAAGCAGTTCTATTGGAATAAGCAACGTCCTCTGCAGACCAGGAAGCCCATGTCAGACCTGCTATTGGCCATTTTAAATTCTGTGTTTCTTTAAAAGCTGGCCATGACATGCAGATTTGTTGTACCTGGAACTTTATCACTTCAACCAGAATTTATCACTTACCCTCAGTCAGGCCACCCATATTATCTCACTAGGAATGCAGAAGGTTTGTACGCACTTATTTTCTTTCCCAGAAATTTGGAAGATGACAAAGTTTTTCAGTAAAGGTAGAGGGAAATGAAGTAAGGAATTATTTTTTGTCTCAGAACCAATACACCCTGGTGAGCTAATTTTAGAGCACTCCTGTTCCTAATCATTTAGCAGGATCAGCTAGGCAGGGCTTGCTGTAGAGGTACAAGCGTTCCCATCCCTTCCCCCATCGCCCAAAACAGCTGAACATACTCACTTTCTTGGCACTCCCGATGCCCTCACGCTGACTGCTGGATATATTGGTCTGGATTCTGAGAGTTAAGCTGCCATTTCTAGTTGTTCTGAGTCACTGGGCAGGTGGAGAGAGGGGGGGACAGGCTTTTTCCCCTTTGCCTTGTTTGCTCAGACAGCTCTGGGGAGCATGCCAAATGCTGCTGGTGCTCGGATCAGTTCAGTGCCACTGCCTTTCTGGTACTTTCAGAGCATGGATGGGGCATTGCCCTGAAGCTGCTAATTCAGACAAGGGTAATGGACACATTTGTGTAGCCCAGAAAAACATGACCTTGCTTGCTTGGTAATGATTTCTGTGCACCAGTAGATGATACCTAGGCAGGGCCTCTAGAAAAGTGCATTATTTTTCACCTAAATAGATTTTAAAGTATTTGTCCAGGAGAAGGAGATTGCCTTGCAGTACTGGAGAACAGAGCACAGGCTAAAAGGGCGAGCTTCCCCACAGGGAAAAAATGAGACAAGACACATCCTGCTGCTGTGTGCAGGCCAAGCTTTGGAAGGGCTTCATCCCTCCATGGAGTTTTATGCAGCCATATTCAGGGGCTCCCTGGCTGCCAGCTGCAAAGTACTTGTGTGGCAACAGCAGGGAAGGGTGGGAGAGACAGGGACAGCTTTGTCGACGTGGCAGCTGAACCCCCGTGGTGCTGTCTTCAAATCCCAATGCTTGGAGCTAAATGTATCTTCCTGCTGATACTTTTCTAGGTAGTGTTAATTTTTTCTTTTTTTATAAAAATGTTGCATAACAAGTTAAAAAAAAAAAAAAGCTCCTTCAATTTTAAATATTTACATTGAAGGAGAGAACATAGGACCTCTTGGCCTATTAAGAAATCGGCCTCTGTTGCCAGTACTAACAAGGCATTGCTGTGTTCTGAAATGTAGGTGTTCCCTGTTACACACCCCTTCAGACCAACTGCCAGCCACAACTAGAGCTGAGCTCAGCAAATAGCTCTATAACACACATCCACTTCCTTGAACCACCTAGACAAAGCCCTTGAGCCCCAAGCATTACTTCTCTTTAAAAAGAGACAAAGCAAAAAGAATAGATAGGTGGAGGTTTGGAATCTGCCTTTGAGCTTTTCCTGTGGGAGCTGCATGGACAAAATCTCACTTCTGAAACCTCATCTGCACAGAAGCTGTTATTTTCTCATTACAGACATCAGCTGGAGATGTTTGCCTCTTTCAATAGCAGGAAAGAATTTTTCATTTCCTTGGGGTTGTCATGTGAATTGAATGTACAGAGGATTCAGGGTATGGCGATATTAATTATGTCCAATTATAACCTGACTCGCCTTCCTTGGCATTAAATAACCCAACCAAACGAGCTCTGTCCCAGTGGCTTGGCAGTTGTTCCCCTGCCCATGTCCACGTGACAGGGGAGCTTTGCTTTGACTTAATAGCCAAATGGCTGAGAATGCAGGAGCAGATCCTGTGACAGAATTCCTCTGCCTGCATGTGTGCAAGGGCGACGCCATAATTAAAGGAGCACGGTCAAGGCACAGGTATTTTAAAGAGCCCTAATACGTGACACCCTCTTGCTAACACCTTATTAAAACAATAATAGAATTTTAGAAATGTAATTGCCCTTTTTTTGCTTAATGATGCTAAAAATAGCTCAGTCGTTTTAATTTCCTGATCTCTGGCTGACAGTATGATTTTGCTTCCAGCAAGGCAGGGGAATAATTGAAGGGAAAAAAAAAGAAACAAAGGTGTTTTTTTGTAAGTAAATTCCTTTTAAAATAGGAGTGACGAAAATAAGGCTGCCCATAATAGCTCTCATAAATCTTGCTCTTCTCTTTCCCCTTTCCCTGCAGAAAATAAAACAACTTCAAAAGTTATTGTTTGTTTGGTTTTTTTTTTCTGTAATCAGTGGGAAAATGAGCAAGGCTAGCTGCTGTGGCTGGGTAGAAACATTAATGGATTTCTAAACAAATGGTGTTGCCTGGGCTCAAAAGAAATGCTCTTCTGTGGCAAAGGCAGTACCTGAGGTAAAGCGTTCCTGAATGAGAGAGGAGGACAAACCAAACCCAGAAGAAGGCTGAAGACTATTGTGGAAATAGGGCAAGAGATGAACTTTGTATTTTTGCACTTTGGGGATGGTTGCCAGGCCAGCTACCCCTGCTGCACAGGGACTGTGGTAATGCCTGTGTCACCCTGTGCTTGTGTCAGCACCGAGGAGGATGCAGGACACGTGGCTGGGAGAGCCTGGAAACACCATTTGCCGTGTCCCTTCCACTAGTTTGGGGTGTTACTTGGGTCAAAAGTTGCTTTAAGTGTGGACAGCAAACAGCCTTTGCAAGTGGTGAAAGGTGGCGTGACCTTGGACTGTAACACACACGGCCTGGGGATGCCTGTAGGCATTTTCTTTATTTTCCTGGAACTAGCAATGAGTCTGCTTTGAAATAAAGGGTGCGGGTCCGTTTGTGTGCTGGTTGAGAGTGCCTTCAGCTTGCCAGGGGGTGGTGCAACTCAGCCTGTGGTGGTCGAGGTGCCGCCATCGGCCCGTGGCCCCAGGGATGGCTGTCACCGTGGTTGTCCTTCCCCAGGGCAGCCTGCGTCCCCGAGCCCTGCCCGAGCCCGCGAAGGCCCCGCAGTGCGGGGGGAGCAGCCGGGACGGGGGCAGGCCGCGGCCGCCCCGGTGACTACATCTCCCAGCAGCGCCCGGCGCGCACACCCCCTTCATCTCACTGGCCGAGGCAGCGCTCCAATCCGAAGGCGCCGCCGGGCAGGCCAGCCAATGGGAAGGCTGTTGCTAACACGCCGCAGTTATTTTTAGCACGGCCGGCGCTCGCGCACCTTGCGGGTCTCTCGTCTCCGCCGCGGTGGGGCCGGCCCTGCTCTGTTGGAGGCGGAGGGACACAGGCGTGCGAAGACAAAAAAGTTCGGGAGGCGGGAGCGCGTGTCGGGGGCGGGCTCTCCGTGCCCGTCTCGGGGCCGCGGAGGTGGCCGTGCCGCTCCTGTTCCTCCCGCGGTGACACCAGCCCGCCCGGTTTGGCCTTGCCCCGTTGTTCCCCAGGGGGATGCGCTCGCAGCCCCTCGGGCTCCCCGCCCTCATCGGGCACCGGGGATCCCGAGGGGTTTGCGACGATGGAGGGAGCCGGGATTGCTTTGGGCACGTCTCCCCGAGCTCCTCCACTGTAGCGGGGCGGGGGGGCTCCACCACGGGGGTCTTCGCAGACGTGCTTGGGGTGTGCAGAGAATTATCCCTTCGGGAGTCCCGGGCTGGCCTTGCCGCTGAGCTGGGGCTTGACCGTACCCAGGGTGCGCGGGGGCGAGGACCAGCCCGGCCAGTCCCGTCTCTCCCGGCTCCGTTCGATTCCACTCCCATCCCCCCGTCGCCTCAAGCTAAGCCGCTTGGGGAAATTCTCAGGTCAATCCCCGCTAAGGCCGCGGCCCCTTCCCTCTTTCCCTTGAGCTCGGATCCGGGATACTCCCGGTGCCGGGGGTGGGGGCAGCAGAGGGGGCTCCACCGTCACGCCTTCCCCCCCCCCCCCCCGTCCATCCTAGGGCGCTGCGGACGGCGACGGGAGGGGGAAGTAGTCCCGGCCCGCCCCCCGCGGCCGCATCACGCGGGGCGGGAGCGGATCCGTGCGCCGAGAGGTTGCTAAGGGTGAAAGTTTGCCGTGAGTTGGCTCACTCGGGGCCAGGGCGCGGGCGGCTCTGGGGGTACAGCAGCGGCATCCACACCACAGCACCGGGCCCGCCCCACGCCTTCGGGGACAAGGGAGGGAGGGGACGGACGAGACGGGGCAAAGCAGAGACGAGACCTGCCGGCAGCGCCCTCGGCCCCCGCGACAGCCGCCAGCAGCCGCCGGCCCTGGATCCGACAACGAAGTAAGTGGGGCCGGGGCTGCTTTCCTCCCCCACACCCCCTCTTAGGCTGGGACCCCTCCAGCGCGCGTCCTCTTTGTGAGCTCGGCCTGAGGGGGCCCATCGTCCCCCTCCCCACCAGGTACAGCGATTTACCCGTCCGTGGGGTCACTGTGCGGCTATGGTCCCCGGGGGGATTAATGGTGCTTCAAGGGAGAAGAATGGAGGTGAAAGTCACTGGGTCGGGGACGCTTTGCAGTGCCCCAGTTCACCATTTTGTTCTCCACAGCCTAGTTTGAGGGGCGGGGGGGTGGGGGGAAGGGGGGAGCGGGGGGGCGGGATGCGGCTCAGCCCCAGCCCTAAGCAGCCCCAAAAAAGGCAGGCTGGGCGCGAGGGCGGTGGTGGGCGCCCTGGGCTCCCGGGAAAGGGGGATGTCGCCGGGGTGTTCCCTTTCGTGCACGACGAGGTCCGAGGGGGAGAAGCCCGGCGACAACAAAGGCGCTGTCGGGGCTGGGCTGGGCTGCCCCCCCCCATTTCTCCCGGGCACCCCAATCTGCGATGCCCCGCTGGGTGCGCGGTGCTAGGAGCTCGCTCTTGATGACATATCCCCATCCATCCGACCCGCTCTGTTGGGAACCTTGTTTGCGACCTCGCGTGCCCCACTGGGGCGAAGGGGACAAGCAGCGGGGGGCGGGGGAGAGGGACAGAAGGTTACTGGGCTTCTGGCCTCCCGGACTCCGTCCCGCAGCCGTGGGGTGGGAACAGCTGCGGGGTGGGGACGCGCCCGCCCATCCCTGCCGAGAGAGAGGGAGAAGGGAAGGGGAGAAGGGGGCGGCTGCCCGGCGGTCCCGGGCCGCGGGGCGTGTTCCCGGCCGTGGGCAGCGCCGCGAAGGGCGGGCGGGCCCCAGCGCGCATGTGCTCTGGAAAATTTTGTGCCCTGCCCCGCCGGGGGACGCACCGGGCCGGGCGCGGGGCGCGCCGGGAGCCGCAGTCCGGGGAGAAGTAGGTCGCGGGCGGGGAGGGGGGGCCAGGACTACAGCTCCCGGCGTGCCGGGGCCGGCCGGCACCGGGGATGGCCGCGCTACCGGGGACGGAGGGGCGGCGGGGCTCGTCCCCGCGGGGCCGTTCGGCTGGCGGGGGGAAGCCTCTCCGCCGCCCTTGGCGGGGTGCTGGGAAGGGCGCTCTCGTTCCAGACGGGTGTGTCCGGCTGTGGGACCGCAGGCCGCCGTCACAGCCGTCTCTTTAAGTCCCGAGGCGGCGGCCAGCCTGTTGGCAGGGCCGGGCCTCGTTCGGGAGGTCGAAAGGGGATGGCCCGCAAGGTCACCCACCGTGTTGATGTATACGGGAGGAGAGGGAATCGTTCCCGTGCTCGCTCTTCTCTGTTGTAAGTGGTGGTCTGGCCTCTCCCCTTCAGCATACCGATAAACCGGGAGTCTGAGGGCCTCTTGCCTTCCCTCGCAGAGCCGAGAAACAGCTCTTTGTTCCCTGCCAGCACCTCGATGTACAGTAAGCCTTTAGTTTGAAAATGCTGGCCTTTATAGAAGACTTCTCAGAATATCGCTTACAATTGATACTCGGTAGTTTCTTCTCTCAGAGCCACGCTGCTTCAGCTGGATTTCAGTGGATTTGGGGGTTCTTAAATTTTTAAAAAATTATTTTATCACATTTCAGTGCAGTAGATTGAGGGGATCCTCCTGGAGCTCATCTTGCCATGTCAACAACCTGAGAAGCCAGTGACTTTTTTGTGCCTTCGGCAGGTATCAGTTGTATGCCTCTACCTTGACAGCTGTTGGTGTTATTAGGTTAATTAACTTAGCTTTTTCATAACCAAGGTACAGAGTATTCTCTTTTTAGGAAAACTGGAGAAAAGACAAAAGGAGATTGTGTATAATTGTACTTCCTCACAGCTTTCTGCAGAAAAGTTGATGAGGAACTGGGGTCCTCAGTGTATATTGAGACATTTGTATAGCAGATAGGATGTTAACAAATTTTGCCCACTGTTCCTTTCCCAGTCTTATCTGATCTCTTAATAGATTTTGGATCTGAATTAGAATTTATCACAAGATAAAAGACTTACCAACGGGCTGTTCTCTTCCTGCTTAACTTGCTGGGATCCCAAGGTGTCCTCTCTTTTGTACGTCTCAAAGCCAAAGAAGTTAACAGAGCTCCCTGTAATCCCCCCTTGAGGTACTATGGTCTATACAAGCTCTTGTTCGGGTTTAGGTGTGCTCTTTAGGGGTTTGCTTCATACTTAATTTTTGTAGAAAAGGCTCTGTCATTGTGCCAAGACTTTTGTCTTCTGAAAAAGGCTTTTTAACTGTTCTTAGAAAAACCATTGTTGCTTATTTCTTTGGTGTTCTTACTTGGATATGGACAGATTGCAGTGACCTACCAAAGTTTGTTACATTACAGTAATTCCTTAAAGCTGGTTTTAAAGACAAGACTTCTTTTCCACTCCCTTGTTCCTGTGTGTTTTTATGTTGCTGAGTCAAACCCAAAGGGGGTTCCTTCCAGAATTGGCCTCCCTGTTGGCAGATCAGAGGGGTGGGATCTGTTTCTAGTTACCATCTTCCTAAAGCTAAGCCTCTGTGAACCTGGAGTAGTACAGAAAAAGCAGAGTATCTGCATCCCTCTTTTACAGTAAAGCTTTAAAATATTTGAGGGCTTATTCAAAGTTATTTGATCCTTCCTGTCTACTAAACTAGACCAAGCAAACAAGTCTGGTCAGTTTTTTAACTCCTGCTGACTTAGGCCAGCGTGGATATCTGGTTGTGCTGCTGGGATTTTTCAGGGGAATGCTAACTATGTGTGTTTGTACTTTATCCCCACCCCCAAATAATTGTCACACATCATAAACATTGGCCTGAGTGCTGTACAAGAATATCCCTAAAGCCCATTTTAGGAAGACAGTTTGTCTCTTTGAGCAAGGTGAGGGCAGCTGAAGACAGAGCAGCCTCTGACTAAGCCACCAATTAAAAACTGGATATTCTTCTTTCCCCTGGAGAGGTGTGGAGGCTACTGGAAGTGTGCTTGCTCTTAAAATATCTGTGAGATTCATCTTCCGTGGATGAGTGACAGAGAGTAGTGCTGACATACCTGGTTTTGGGTTTTTTGTACCCAGACAAACATTGTTTGCAAATCTGTGTATAATGGGAGACTTGAGTGTTGTGGCTTTGCATTGTGCTTTTGTGGGTTCTCTCCATTTCGGAGATCTCCTCACAAGGCAGAGAGAGAGAGAGAGGAGGGAGGATTACTTCAATCTTTGGCAAGCAATTTCAGTTTTTATTAAGCAGGTATCTGATCCTGGCAGAGCTTATCTTCCCTCTGTGCAGGGATAAGCGAGGTGAGCTGTATTGGTCAGCTGTTGGTATGTTTGTATTTTGTGACCTTATATACATTTACTGTCCCACTCTCCCCACCCAGCAGGCTTGAACTGAGATTTTATGCTTGTAGCTAGGCAGAGTCTCAACTGGGTACACTTAATAAGATATGTGCCTGCTAGTCAAGGGGATGGTGAACACGGGCTGGCAGCTGGTGCCCCGGCACCCTCCCTTGCTCCTTCTCGTCCCTTCTGCGCTTCTGCCAGCAGGACGTGGCGCCCGGCACAGCCACCCGGCCTCCCGGAGGAGAGGCCAGCCCTGCTGTCCTGAGCACAAGCAGGTCTGCACAGAGCTGCTGAGCGAGTCACGAGGCTGTTCAGGTGCTGCGCTTGTGCTCTGGAGAGGCAGCTGCAGGTGAGCCGTGCTGGAAGCAGCTGAGTGCCGGGGCAGGCGAGGCGTGTTAGGTGTGTGCCAGAGCTCTGCCACAGCAGACAGTGGCCTGCTGAGTTACAGCAGCAGCGCTTGGCAGCAGGGTGAGCGTGATGGACGTACTTGCATGTGAGTAGTGGCTACGCCCTTATTTCTTCTGAGAGGAGCAGGGAGAGTTCTCCTTATCAACATCCCTCTGTTTTGAGGATCAGTAGATTTGTGGTGCCTCTCCTAGAGAGCCTTACTTCTTCTTAGTATTTGTGCAAACGGCTCATTCTGCTTTGTTCGTGAAAAGGCACAGTTATTTATCTCAACAGGAGGAGAGTTGTTGTGTTCTCTAGTCTTCATCCATCCTTTTCTCTCTTTCCCTAGGTCTCTTTGGAGTCAAAACTTGTCTATGTTTCTGTCATTTTGTCACTTTTAATACACTGCCCTGACTTGCTTGCTGGGAAGAGAGTATGCATCTGGAGATCAAAGTTGCTCTTAACTTCATCATCTCATACCTGTACAACAAGCTTCCTCGGAGGCGGGCAGACCTGTTTGGTGAGGAGCTAGAGCGCCTGCTGAAGAAGAAATATGAGGGTCACTGGTACCCAGAGAAACCTCTGAAGGGATCTGGCTATCGCTGTGTTCACATAGGGGAGACGGTGGATCCGGTGGTGGAGCTGGCGGCCAAGCGGAGCGGGCTGGCTGTGGAGGATGTGCGTGCCAATGTGCCAGAAGAGCTGAGTGTCTGGATTGATCCTTTTGAGGTTTCCTACCAGATCGGTGAGAAGGGCTCTGTTAAGGTTCTCTATCTAGATGACAGTGAGGGCTGCAGTGCCACAGAGCTGGACAAAGAAATCAAGAGCAGCTTCAACCCCGACGCCCAGGTATTTGTCCCTATCGGCAGCCAGGACAACTCGCTGTCCAACTCTCCGTCCCCCTCCTTTGGCCAGTCACCCAGCCCCACCTTCATCCCTCGCTCTGCACAGCCCATCACTTTCACCACTGCCACCTTTGCTGCCACCAAGTTCGGCTCGACCAAGATGAAGAAGGGCGGAGGAGCCGGAGGAGGGGGCGGCGGAGCAGGGGCTGTGCAGCAGCCGAGAATGGTCAGGTCTCCCACCACCAACCTGCTGAAGCACAAGGGCCTCTCCCTGTCCATGCACTCTCTGAACTTCGTCGGGAGCGCTGGGAGCCAAGCCCCGCAGTCCCAGCTCTCCCCCAATGCCAAGGAGTTCGTTTACAGCGGCGCCTCGCCGGGAGCCAGCAGCCTCTTCTTCGATGGTGTTGCCAGTGAGAGCCAGGCCAGCAGCATCCCGCCAGCATCACAGTTCAGCGCCAGCACGGGTGGTACCTTCGATATGGCTCAGGTCTTCGGTGGCAGCACCAATAGCCTCTTTTTGGAGAAGTCTCCCTTCGTGGAAGGACTCAGCTACAACCTGAATGCCATGCAGTATCCTAGCCAGTCGTTCCAGCCCGTCGTCCTGGCCAACTGAATACAACGGAAGGAGAGTATTTTGGGGCAGGGAGGGAGGGGGGAAACAAGAACAAAACAAACAAACAAGAGGGAGAGAAAAGAAAAATAGAAATATACAGAAAATATTAAAACCTTACAAATATAGGTTCTTGGGAAAAGAGAGAGCTCAGTGTTGTTGCGCTGTGCTGGTAACGCTCCTGAAGCACTGAATTGTTTTTTAACTCAGTACCTGTGCTTTTTTCCTACTCACTTTTTTACTCCTTAAAATGAGTCTTGGGCTTTTTTTTTGTTTGTGTGCCCTCTTCCCCCACCCCAGCCCAGGACTGGTGCAACTGTAGGTCACAATGCTCCTGATTTCCTGCACCACCCCCTGCCCCACACTGGACACAGGGTCCTTCTACCTGGGTGTAGGGATGTCATCTTCATACTACCGTGCTGGAGGAGGGACAAGAAGAGGATGAGTCAGTGTTGGTGGGGACAGACGCAGTCTTGTTGTGTGCTAGCCAGAATGGGTGGGTGAGCTTGCTTTTTCTGTGTACACAGAGAACATCGCCTGTGCCCACGGGCGCAGACCATTGTGCTGTTGTGGCTCCAGCCCAAGCTGGCATCAGCTTTTCTGTGTGCTGAAAAACACTAACTCGTCTCCTTGACCATCTTGCAGCACATCACAGTCAGGGCAGAGCATTACTGTGAAATGGCTTCTTCCTGCTCCCTTCCTCATCTGCACTTCCAGTTGTGGCTGCAGGGGCACAGTGGCTTAGTGGCTCTGGTTATTGGACCTTTCTGTACCTGAGCAAGAGGGCTTTTTGATGCTCTCTCAGAGCTGCCCAGTCGGTCTGGATGACAGCCCCTGTGGTGTAGAATCACCACCTGCCTCTCTTTGTGACTTGTGGGAGGTGGCACTGAACCAGCTGGACCCCACTTGGATCCTTCCCCCATGTCCCAGATGTTCTCCCCAGCAGCAGGGGCCAGCATCCGCTTGTGATGGCCTCTGAGGTCAGAGTTCTCATTATCTGCTGTGAATTAATCTTCTTGTCTCAGAGAGGAAATTCCTTCCTTTTTAGTTAGTGAGGCAGCACAACTTTTCAAGAAGATAGGGTGATGTTGAAGCTGCTGTCTTGAGTGGTAGCATAAGGGTTTATGCTTCCAGCCAGGTATGCACCTGACTAAATCCCTTCCCTTGCCTTTCTGGAGAAGCATGAGGAGGTGGCTGATCCAGTGAGAAAAGAAAGCACCTATCATAAATTCCTCATTCCAGCCAGATCACATCCGCATGGACAGCAGCAAGCTTAGGGCAGAGCTGGGATGGGCTCTCCAAAGGCAAGTGGTTGTTTCAGTCTGTGAATGTAAGGTGCCTCCTCACAGCAGGGATGGGATGTGGGACTCTGCACCTTTCTCCAGGATGGTGTGTGGCAGTCAGGCAATAGTGGCTGTTCAGCTTGATCCTTTCTGTGTTGAGGACTCCAAAACCCACCTTCACAGAAAGCCAGAGGAGGACTGCTTCATGCCCAGGAAGGATGGAGGCTTTTTTGGTGGGAAGGGAGGTTTCTATGGAGGCTGCTGTGTGAGCATGGAAGTGTGCAAAGAGGAGAGAGATGGAGATGATGAAACTCCAGTTTTTGAAGTTCTCAGTTTAAATGAAAAATAAGCTTTTGCTGCTTCCCAAACTTGAGGTTTGGTTTTCTTTTAATGATGCTTCTTGGAGCACAGTCTGAAATCCACTCCTCCTGCACTTGTGGAACCAATGTGGTCTTTCAAGAAATCTTTGTTTCAGGTGAGATGAGCTTGACCATGTGCTTTTCCTGCTCCCTTCCCTGAGATGGAGGCACTCCAGCCCTTTTGTAGTTGTGTTGCCACTGAGCATTTGCGGAAGGCAATGGGCTGACCCAGTGAGACTGTCTCTGCCCAGAGCTCTCCCAGGAGAGTTTCCACCCTTCCCCTCGATGGGTGATGGGGTGCACGGTCCTGACCTTGTGCCAGCATGGGTTCCCAAGCAGGCTGCTTGCTATTGAGCTATGACCAATGCAGCAGGTGGGTGAGGAGAGCAGAGCCCAGCCAGTTTCCCCAAAGCTGGTGCCCACAACCTCAACCCTGCAAGTTTCCAGACTAGGACAAGTTGACGAGGAATGGCCCAGCTGTTGTGTTTCCCTTTTTTCTTTTCTTTGAACCTACTGCTTTTAACGGATGCTACCACTGCCACGGAGTCCTTCTCCCCAACAGGGTGCTGCTGGGTGCCCCCCCACATGCTGCACTGGACTGTGAGGGGTGTTCAGCCCCTGATGGCAGGACCTGGTCCAGTTGCCCCCCCCACTGTCCCCGCATCTGGCAAAGCCACCTGCAAGCTGCTGCCGTGGGACAGCGTGTTCTCCTCCAGCACAGGGAGGGAGGGAGGGAAGAAGTGGGGGTGTCCCCTGTCCACTTGCTTATGTGTGTGTGAAGCTTTGATACTGCTTTGCCCTGCCACACGTATTATACCTGCTTTAAAAATAGTGGTGTGAGTGGAAGGAGGAAAAGAAGAGGGACCAACCTCTTTGCATCTTAAAAGGAAAAAAGTGTGCTTCAGAAATGTTCCTCCAGCATCAGGCAGCAATGGAAACTAATGGCCTTTTTAGGTCTTTTCTAGTCTTGGATGTAGGCGTTCAGCTTCAATTTTATTTTTTAAAAACCTGCACTAATTTACCTGGTTTCTTAGGAAGAGAAGAGAGAAGATTTTTTTTTTTTAACTTTTATTTTTTATGGGTTTATGTTCTTTTTGTTGATGTCTGTTTGTATTGAATAATTTGCTACATTTGTAAAATGTAAGAGGTATATATAATATATGTATATTTCTAACGTAAAAAAATGTAATTTTTTTCTTTTCAAGATTTTTTCTTAAAAAAGAGGAGAGAAAAAATATTTTTTCAGGAAAAAACTTTAAAAAAAAAAAGAAGTGGTGAAGATTCCTTTCTCCCCACTCAGCCTCCCTTTCCTCCCGCCCCTCTCTGAGGAGTGAATCGACAGTTGCCTTGTGGGAGAGGAGTGAAAGAGGACAGAAGTCTGTATGTCTCCGAGTGGAGGGTTTCTGTGTGTGCTCTGCTTGGGGTTTTTTTGGAGAAGGGGGCTACTGAGAGGGGGAACCAGGGGGTTGCTGTCTTTTTCTTTATTTTTTTTTCCTTCTTTTTTTCTTTTCTTTAGCGAAGGAGGAATACAATCAGAGTTTTGTATTCAGAATGTTGTGCAATATTTTGGAACGGGATATTGGTGTGTCTAGAGATTTAGTTAAAAACAAACAAAAAAAACCCACAAAAAGATTGATCAAATCTGTACAGTTTCTATTGTTCCAGATTTTTTTAAGTTTGTATTAAAAGCATGATATAATAACCGTTTGTCGTGTGATGTGTGCTGAGTGCAGAGGGAACACCTCGGACATGCCTAGTTTGGGTAAGGAGGGATACAGCCGCCTTTGGATGAAGTGGTGCTCAGTGTCAGCCTTGCAGGCAAGCTCCTGGTTTCACAGCATTAGGAATAGCTCAGTGGTGCCCAGGATTGTGCAACATGGCCAGGACAGCTGTCTCAGTGACCTCTCCTGCTGCCAAGAATAGCAGTACATAGGAAAAAGTGGCGATGTGCCTGGCTATCCCTGGTCCTGCTGTGATTCGGCTCTCTGGAGTGGGGGGAGGAGAGCTGGCTCTCCTCTCTGGGGGAGAGGAGGGAGCCTTTGGTGTGTGGTGCTTTGGGAGCCTTCAATCAAGCAGCAAAGTTCCTAAAATACCCAAATTCTGTGGCAGCTCCCTAGGACCATCACCCTTGAGGCAGGGTTAGGAGCCCTCTTGTGTAACTCGTGGGGTAGATGAAGCCCCCCCCATGGCAGTGCTTTCTGCAGAGAGGTGCTGATTCTGGGTTGATTTCTTTCCCTTCTGCACAAACCAGTTTGTGTTTATTCTGGGATGGCTGGGGTACTTGCTAAGCAAAGGGAGCCTTGAGGTACGTATGCAGGCTCTGTCCTCCCTGCTGTGAATGTTCATCCAAGGTGACTTCCCATAGTGGGGTGGGCTTGAGGCTGGATATGAAAGCATGCAGTAATGATAGCAGTCTGATTTTGGTTTTTTTTGTAAACTGTCACTGCTGAGTTTCAATCAGAATTTCTGTTCAAGAGAGCTCCTTATTAGCAAAAGATGAGATGGCTGAGGCAGGTGCTGGAATGCCTGTCATGCCCCACATGTGCTGCTGGCTGTGTGACCCAGCCTCCCCAGCCCCACCACACTCCTGCCTCCTGCTTGAGGAGTGCCTCACGATCCCTATGCTGCCTCCTTAAAAAGCTGTTGAAGGGAGCTGCTCTGAATGTCCTTGAGGAAACCAAACAAGGAACTGGAGCTGACTCCCACTAGCATCCCCCATGCCTCCTCAGCCCCTCTAGCCTAAATTTCTTCTTGGGAGAGCTCACTATGCCCTTGGTTTTGTGAGCCCCAGGATCTGGGCTGCTGTTCATGCCTACTGTGTGCCGCGTGACTGTCACACTGCACTAGGCAACAAAACTATTTTTTCCCCTTTGTGTCTCAAACCCCTTGTAATCATTTATCTAAAGCATGCACAACGCTTGCCCTTAGACATGTTTTTGGAAATGGAAAATCGAGGGTGACTGTGTGCCTTCCTGATCCTTGCCCTGCATTTGCTCAGCTGTGACGCAGGGAGGCACGGAGCCTTTCCCTTTTTGGGCACAGGTAGGGCCTGGAGTTGGCTTACAGCTGATAGCTGCACAGCCTGAGCAGGGATTAGGGAAGAGGTTTAGTATAGCCTTGTTCCTCCCGAGGTATTTGTCACTTTGCTGTCTCAGGGAGCAAGAGGAGTGTAGGGCTGAACCCCATGTAGTGCAGTGTGCAGGGAGAGGCTCTGCCTTCCATCAGCCTTCAGAGGGGACCTGATGGAGCCCCGTGTTGGGCCAGTGTGGGGTAGTTCCTGGGTGTGGGAGTGTTTGCTGGATGTTTGGACAGTGACCGAGTCAGTCCCCGAGCAGCTTGCTCCAGCAAGGCACAGCAACAAGATGGGACTTGTCTCCTGAAACCTCCGAAGTGAGGGGTGTGGGGCTATTGTTTAGACACTCGTCATAGGGGACTCCGTTATTAAGAAGGAAACTTGCAAGTTGAGTCACCAGGAAGGCAGGCTTCTGCCTGAAAGGAGGAGACAGCTCAGGTAGAAAATGCCACACTTCAGCCTGGGTCTTTTCAGTCTGTGACAGCAGCAGCAGCAGTGTCTGACTCAAATTGGGCTGTTTGGGGAGTAGGAAGGGACTGGTGCCCAGAGGAAAGCCTTAGACAAGCATGAAAAGCCATTCCCTGGATTGTGTTTAAAATACAGGCCCAACAAAATAGCTTGAGTTTAGTTCAACAGGAGAGGATCTCCTGCTACCCCAGAACCTCCTGGAGATTTGGGATTACTGGGATTGAATAACACATGGCATGGGCACTGCCAGCAGCGGGTCCCTCCCCGTGTCCCAGCACTTGCCGACGTGCCAAGACTGAGAGGTGGAAAAACACCACTAGTGGGGGGGCCAGGACCTGCTGAGTCCTTGGCATTCCCAAGGAGTTTTCCTGCCAATGCCACCTGCTCCATGCTCACATGGCTGCAGCCACAGCACTGCCCATGGCCCCAGCGGGTGTGAGGGGCAAGGTTGACACCACGGTTGCAAAGGGCTGGACAGGTCTTTCCACCCCACGTGTCCTCTGCCAGAGCACAGGCACCAGCCCAGCTGCAGGCTGTGGCCAAGGTTAGCCACCTCCAAAACCTTGCATTTTTTCCTTTCGTTTCTGTGGCAGGGCTCCAATTCAAACACAACCGGCGGCATGTTCACCCCCAGCCTTGCAGAGCTGTTCTTCTAGTGTCCCCCCACTGCTGTCTGCCTTGTCACCTCCAGAAACATGATATTTTTATAAAGCAGATAAAAGTGAACCTTTCACCCTACATCTCTATGACACTCCAGGGAAGGATAAGCCTCATCTGGCACACATGGTGCTTTCGACTTGTACTGCTTAGTGAAGGGCACATTTTGTGTGTGGCCATTGCCGGCGGCAAAAGTGACTCCAGCATGGTACATGCATATGTCAGGAAGGAATGTACTCCTTTTTCTTCTCTAAGAAGCCCTCAGAAGGCACAGGAACAAGGTAGGAAGAGAGGGTCAGGACTGAATTTTGCCTCTTTGCCTTGAGCAAGGGCAGGGAATGGTACGGGTGACAGTGTGTTCTCCTTCTTCACCGAGTGCCAAGAGGCTAGAGTAGTCCCCGTGTTATTCCACAGCTAGCTGCTGAGTCCTAGTTGGAGGGGGCATTCGTGCTTATTTTTGTTGGCCTCACACTGCTGGCACAGTTTGCATGCTGAAGGAAGCAGATCCTCAGGAGGGAGTGTGTCCCTCCCACTTGACAGGGTGTTTCCACCAAGGACAAAGTTTTCCTTCAAGTGAATCAGCCAGAAACTGCTTCCAGAAGGTGCAGCTGGGGCTTTCATCAGGCAAAAATGAACCTGAAATGACCCACACAAGGTGTAGGGAGGGCAATGGGCAATGTTGCTGCAGCAGGAAACGCTTCTTTCACGGGGCTCGGTTGCAGAGCTCAGCAAATTCACGCAAGGGCCAAGTCCAGCTTCCCTCAGCAACAGGCGTTCTTGCATTTCCTGATCTTCCTGCGGTCAGGTTCAGTGTCAACATGTGCTGCAGCAGGCTCCCTCAGAGGCATGAGTGGCGTCACAGCAGGCCTCGGGCACCTTTCCAAAATCTACCAAGGTCATCCTCTGTCCCTACCTGTGTCCAGCATTGCTGGACTGCTGAGCTGCAGCTGGGAGGACGCTCCGGATGTCCCCCACAACATCCAAAGTGGCAACACTTGCATAATGCACTGGGCAAATGAGGGGCACGCAGAAAAATTGGGGGGAGCCACAGAGACTTAATCTGCCAGGGGAGAACTGGGGTTGGTGTCCTTGTGCGGACAGACTGGCAGCACAATGGAGAACACAGGGCAAAGAGCAGCAGTCGTGTCTGGAAGGCCACAAACATGAGCCAAGGAAGGACTGAGGAGCAGAGGAAGGAGGACAGCACCCCAGGGACATCTGAGATGTTTACACACAGTCACGGGGAGGCAAGGAAGGCAGGAACTCTCCTCTTGCCATCCCTACCTGGTGAAAAGGTGCATGTTCCCAGTGACCCAACATGGGCAGCAGCTCCATGGGCCTCCTCCTTTGTGAGCGCAGCCAAGCAGGGCTTCTTCATCCTCACCTGGCTCCCTGAACTCTCATACATGATCCTTCTCCAACTCTCAGTCTGGGATGGTGCTGGCACAGTGTTTCCCCTCTGGGGACCTGGCCAGATCTTACAGGGGGGCCATGAATCATGGTGCTTTCCTTGCCTCCAGCACAGACGTGGAGATGCTGAGGCTTGGGGGGAAGCCATGGCTCCACTGCACTCCCAGGGAGTACAAGCACCAGGCTGGCAACCATTGGTCTCTTCTGCTGCCTCACGCTGATCCTCCAGTGCCAGGAGCTGCTCTGAATGGGAAAGGAGGTGATGCAAAATTATGGGAGGGAGACATGCTGGGGAAGGGCAGCTTATCCCTTGCAGCCATGCCGCTGCCAGCCGCCACTGAGGAAAGGAAAGGGCTTGAGAAATCCAGACAAAATAGGATCTAACAAAACAAGACCAGAAAGAACACAGGTGGACTGTGATGCTCCAAGGCAGAGCTGAAAGTAAACTGCACTGCTGAGGAGAACAATGTAAGCTGTCACTGTTGGACAAGGCATTGGATGCTATAACCCACAGTCTAAGGGCTAACACATCAGCACAGGGAACCACAAATTGCTGGTTTTTAGAAACATAAACAAAGAAAATTTCTTACAGTCTGGATTATATATCACACCACAGATCAACCATGCAAGAGAGACATCACTTGGTTCTTCAAATGAGAGACTTGACCATTGAGAATAACCAATCAAAGCCAGCAAAGAAAGATTATTTTATTTTGATAAGGTTTTATTTTTAATCTTGGAATTATTGTCTTCTCCAAAGGTACCCATGCTCTTCGAAAAATCCAATTTTCTTTCATGGAAATACTTGTTATGTAAATTTTTTGACCAGTCACAGAACTCAAGTAGAAACCTTCCCAAAGTCAATGGTTATGGAGGTGACAGTGGGAGCTACAAGAGCTCCATCGCCAGCAGAGAATAATATAGCCTGTAAGCAGCATGGACTCCATCAGTCACATGAGGCCAGTATTTATTGCAGGAGAAAGCCACTGACCACATCTTCATGTGAACACACAGATAACATCACAGCTGAAAAGATTTTGTCACTTTGTATTTTTAAAGAAATTACTCCAGGCTTCCCAGTGCACCTTAAAATGATATGAAAGGACCCGAGTCCATCCGAGCTTGACTCCAGTATTGTGGGGTGCCTTAGACTGAACTATTGACTCCTCTGAGTGCACAGGGTAATTGCTAAGACCTGTGGATTTTCCAGCAGCACCTGATTGATCTCTACCTGTGATGGAGCTTTCCTGGGAGGTGGAACGAACTGGTTGAATGAGGCCACAATAGCAGTCTTCAAAGCATGTAGGAAGTGGAGGTCTCTGCTGGTAACTGTGTGCTGACCCTTGCCTTGCCTGGCCAGTAGAGCTTCATAGTCCAGAACCGGTTTGAGCTGGCTATCTTCCTTTAACATACCTGGAATGTGCTACAAAGTTGCACAAGTGTCTTCAGAGCTGCTCTGCTCTCACAGGGCTGCAAGAGCTCTTGGGGGTGGGCCCCAGAGGAAGCCACAAAAGCCGGACCACAGCACTGCACTGGAGGACACTGTGTCACCTCAGTGGTGTGACAAAGCTTCCCACAATTGGCTGGACGTGCCTTTTGGCTTCCAGAGCCGGGAGGTAAAAGGGCAAAGGGAAGGGGTGTCACTGTGTTTGCCTAGATGACAAAAACCCAGTGATTTTATCCAGTGACGCGTGTTAGCCTTGACAGAATTGAGTACAGGGAGCTGGCTCTGACCTCACAAAACCCTCAACAAACCCTTCCCAAGTACTTTTCTGTGATACAACTCTGTTGAAGAAGGTACAATTAGCAAGCCCTCCTCTCCCTCTCCCCCATTTTTTTCACTGTCTTTAATGTTATCCTCTCTCCCTGCAAGGTCTGCAGACAGAAAGAGGTCTCCCCTGCAGGCTGTGCTGCTCCCCTGCCAGCTGAATGCCCAGAGAGCTTTTCCTTTGCTCCCATGTCTGGTAACATCCCTCTTTTAACCTGCAAATACTGGTGGGGGAAGTGGTAATTGTTCCTCCTAGAGGTAATTGGCACTTGGCAGGATCTTACTCATCTTTGTGGTAACAGGGGCTGGCTTTCTAGGCTCTTCCACCAGCAAAGCAGGCTGCAGGGCTGTGGCTCTCCACCCTGCAAACATTTAAAAGCCTCTAAGCCAGGGGTGCAGCTGTCTTCACTTCTGCCTGGAGCCTGCCCTGCCAAAGCCTTTACTCATGCTGGGTGAATGCTGGCCTCTCACACCTTTCCAAACAAAGCAGGTCTGACCTCAGGGAGTTAAACACTCAAACTGGCCCACAGATGAGGGTGTCTGCTCTGCTTTGTGGATCTGTTCAGCAGAGTAGAAAGGAAGGTGAACAGATGCAACTGCACCCCTGTAATATTTGCTGTTACATGCACATGCTGCCAAAAGCTATAGGAAGACCCCAAGGGTATGGAAAGCCTTCCCAGCCCTCTGGATATGACACCAGCTAATGCCACTATGGGTGCTACATTCCCCAGGTAGGAGCTCATCCACCTGGAGAACTTGGGAAGCATGCTTCTCCAAAGCTCTATCCTTCTCTTCTCCCTCACCTCTCTATCTTCCTTGTTCCAAGGGATTATTTTCCCTAAATGCTGGGGCCTGATCCTAGGAGCAAACAGCAGCTGGCAGTAGGGTGTAAAGGAGAGTTGTGCCCTCAGTGAGCAGCCCTATCTCTCCCTTTGACTCCTGCTGTACTATGCCCCTTGTGCCATTCACCTGTAAGCAGCTGATTCCCCTTTTTCCTCCTCTACAGCTCATCCCAGTCTTCTCCAGTTCCCACATATGCCTTGCTGGTCTGGCAGCCGCTGCCCTCCATGCAGTGAAAGAGCATTTCCAGAGCCATGGGCCCCAGAGGCAGCTGTGGCAGCTGGGGGCTGTGTGGCACAGTGGGAGCACTGCTTCACTCTGCCCATCCTGGAGCAGCTGCCTTGGCTGGCAGCCGCCTCCCTGCTGTGCCACCACTGCTGCAATAGCCCAATTAGTAGCTCAGGTGTTGCCACGGTGTTTGGCTGCAGCCCAAGAGCTAATGATGGAGCAGGTGGCAGATGTGAGGATTGCAGAAGGTGGCTAGAGATGAGGGGAGCACATTTAGAGCCCCCTGTTAGGGTCAATCTTTGCGGACCAGCTGGGATGATGGATTTTGCAAGGTGTGTTCTTGCTTTGCAGAAGTCTCCAAAACAACCTTCAATCTCTGAAGGATGATGCAGCTGCATTTGGCTCTGCCACCCCTCCCAGGATGTCCAAAATTATTTTGGGATTATAGCAGTGACCATATCTGTGGCTACTGGTTTACAGCAGGAGGAAAACTCATTAAACCCCAAAGCAAAGTGGCAACAGAGCATTTACATGTCACTTGTGTTGATGAAACATTATGATAGAGGGGAAAATATGTCATTGTCTGATGAAAGAAGCTCTGTCTCACCAAATTCCTGCACTGTGTGTCCATCACAAATGACCTGAGGTAGTTGGGAATTACTGATCCTAGAGCAAAGCTATAGAAGGGAGAGGAGAGGAGAGGAGAGGAGAGGAGAGGAGAGGAGAGGAGAGGAGAGGAGCTGAAGAGTGGTGGTAGAAACTGTTTAGAAGTGTACAGGTGGTGCAATGAAGAACATGCAACTTGACACGCAGCAAGAGCTTGAGGAGCTTTCTCCAAGCAGGTTGAAGAACTGGTTAAAAAGAGGCTTAGAGCTATGACCAAAGAAGCTGTTGATGCAGTTTGACTCCTGCTGTGCTTACAGAAGCAGGAGTTTGTACCTTCTTTGTAGGCAAACAGGATTATGTCAAACTACCTAATGCCGTCATTCAGTTCTCTTACTAATGGAAACATTGAGTATGGGCTAATTGCTCGAGCCAAAAAGGGAGGCAGGTTTTTATGATCACCATGCTGTGTTACCCTACAAGTACACACTGCTCCTTTCAGGACTCTGCATAAAGCAGGAGTACACATCCAGCTCTGCTTGCTTATGCTTGAGGAGTCAGGATACATGGATGGTCTGAAGCTTTTCCGTCCCAAGCTCCAGTCTTTGCTGTCCTTCCCCAGGGCCTGTTTCTGCCTCTGCTGCACTCAGTATCAGAGCTGACTTCTGTGGGAGCATTGCAGCCCTTGGGTGTCAGGCCCTCAGTGGGCTGCAAAGAAAAGGAGTGAAAAAGCCTGCTCTTGGGTCTGCATCCATTATATTGATGCTTCTTTCCCCCAGTGGCTCCCAAACCACCCACTGCTGCTGAAACCCAGCCCCATCTTAAAAAGAGCTGTGTGACAGTGGGTATCACAGCAGCCATTTTGTACTAATAACAATAATTTTGTACTAATACTGTGTCGTGGTAGGGAAGACAGAAATGACTAATTAAAATGTTGCAGAGATAGTCAAGTCATGAGAGCATTACTCAAGTGCAATTTAGCTGGGAAGCTGCAATTCACAGCTCTGCTATTACAAAAATACCACAGGGCTTAATTGGACACATTGTTGTCAAGGTATCAGGGTAGCATCCTGCCTGAACACAGCTCCAGGCTACCCACCATCCTGACTGGGCATCAGGTCAGAGCCCTCCACTGCTGGCTCCCAAGTGGTTGGTGCCAACTTCAACAACTATAGTTTTTTCTGGCTAATACCAGGCAGGTCTAAGGTGTCTCAGCTTGCAAAGAGATCATAGTTCAGAGTGGCATGCTCAAGATTAAGGTAACAATATCATTAATGGGAAATCTAGCTGAGCAAAGGAGATGGAGAGAGAGGAAAGCAAAGGCTAACACAGAGAGACAGAGCAGCCTTCCAACAGGCCAGAGAAGGGAGGCAGGAAGGACCTGGGTGTGAAGAGGACAACAGCTCCCATACCTGGCACATTTCTCTCCTGCTGTTGCTGTCTTAGAAGAGATGAGCCTGGCTTCTTCTGAAAATGCCTAGTGAACAATCACCACAAACACCTTCCCTGATACATTCTGTGATACTGTGAATCTAAATGACATATGTTACAGGAGAGAAAAAGTGATCTTGCATGGGTTCAACGAGGCATGTCACCCCTGTGAAAAGGCCCTCCCTGAAAGGCTAATGGGGGTCCAGGCCTGCACAAGAGGCAGCAGAAGCAGCCAGGCTTTGGGAAAGGGCTGTTTTGATCCTGAGGGACCTGGTCCAAAGGAAGAGAAAGATGCAGACACATCCTAGCATCTCAGTGCCCTGAAACCAGTGACAACAGCTCTGAGCTTTTGCTGCCCCAGACTGGGAGATCAGAGGTGCAGTCTCTGCTCTGGGCCACAGAAAATCACTTGTATGAAGAAACACAGAGGAGATCTTCCATCTAACTGACCTGCACATGGTGCCCCTGCAAAACTCTGCTCTGCTCTCTCAGCTCCTCGTGCTGACTGCCAACACAGACATCATGCTCACCAGAGACACCTCCTTTTCCATATGTTACAAATGCCCAGCTTTGCCTCAGCTTGGCCAACAGCAGCCCCTCAAACTTCCTGCCAAGGCTAGCTGTTACTTACCACCTCTCCTCAGTGGGACACAGTGGCAAGGCTCAGCCCAAGCACAGTGTGTGCCCAGGGTCTCAGTTGGTGCCAGTGGGATGCAGGGGGAGAATGAGCTTCCCCACACCTCGACTCATTCACAGGCCAGCAGCCTTGCAGCGGGTCCTGCTGAATGATGCAGAGCCTGGGAGGACATACAGTAGGACTTACTCACTGCTCTGGGATGTCAGTCCTAATGGAAAACAGCAGTGAGGAGTTAGAATATGCCATAAATATTTACTAGCTAAGGCATCCATTTCCCCAACAGTTGTTAGAAGTCCTTAGATGCTTGAAATTTCAGGATTGGACTCCATCTTCTCCAGCCTTAGGAGAACCCATCCCAGCACCATCCCAGTGAGTCCAGGTCATGCCTCCTGTGCAGCAGGTGACTGCATGGCTGCCAAACCAGCCCCAGATCTGCCGAGCCCGTGGGCAACACAGTCACCTCCTGTGAAGTATGGTTGGTTTGTGGATGCAGAAATAGCCCGGTGTGGTTTGAGACTGGGACGAGCCACATTGTTCTCCCCACTGACAGGGGGCTGCTGAGAAATGTCAAGGTTTCCCTTTGCTCTGGGAGAAGCTAGCCCAGTCTCAGCCTTCCTTTCAGCGGTTGGCCCTCCGTGTGCAAACTCTGGGGTCCAGCAGCGCGTTCCTTCTCAGCCTGCACAGCACAGGCACGTGGCTGGCGCTAAGGAGACACACTTTAAATAACCACACCACAGTGACTCATGCCTTACCCAAGGCAGTCTGGCTGCTGGCATATAAAGCATGAAAGCCAATGATCTTTGAAAGAAGAGAGGATCCTACAGTGAGCAGACATATGGCTCAGTTCCTGGCCAGAAGGTGGGAGGGGTGGAAGCGTTTCTAAATGAGATAGGCTGGGAGGCTGAGGCTCGCAGGTGTAGAACAGTTTCTCCCCAGTGCTGCCCAGCTCTGTCCTCCTGACCTGCTGCCACATGCACAGCCCCTCGCCTCTGGAATTTCCCTGAGCTAGCAGTTTTCCAAGCTGAGGAGGCTTGGGGGGTAGGGAAAAAACATGCAGGAGCAGTGCCTGAGCCCGGCATGGCTGACATGAGGGGGACATCGTATGCTCTTTTGCCCTTTGCAACATCTGTCCTGTAGCACTGAGGTGGCAGAAAAGGACAGGCAGTTCTCATAGTTCTGGTGGACCTTCACCTTTCCCTCTAGCACTTCAATTATCCTCCATCTCCCCAACCCCCAACAGTTCCAGAACTGCCCTTCCCATTCTGCCTCACTCTCAAAACTCTCCCCATCCTCTCAGACCCCTTCTCACACCAGCTCCCCTCAGCACTGTCCCACCCTTCTTTGCCTGTCCCTTTGCTCCTCCCCAGACCTATCCTCCCACACCTCCTGTGCTTCTTTTGCAGCTTCCCTCCCTGGAAGGCCACTCTACAATCTCTGTTTTCTGCTTCTCTGGGCCATCTCTGCACCCTTCCTTCCTTGTCTGCTGCCTGGGGCCACATCTTCCCCTCTGGCAAACAGTCACCCCTAAGGACCTACTGTGGTGTTTCCCACAGCTGCCAACCCCTTCCCACAGCTGTTTCCTCCAGAAGCACGACAGTGGCTTGTCAGGCTGGACCAGATTTCTACCAGCAGCCAATAGGGAGGTCAGCCTTCACTTTGACTTGCATCCTGCTCTCCCTCGTCTCCTCTCCAGGCTGTGGCTGTGGCTGGGTTGCCCTTGACAGCCACACGAGCTGCCTTCCCCAGCCCACAGGCTGTTTTCAGGGCCTGGACACCCCGGAGCTGCTCATCGGCTTTGGCAGGGCAGCGTAAATGTCACATCCCTGCCTGTTCCCAGGCTGATGCCTGTTCCCGGCCCGGAGCCATGCCCGCGTGTCTCCCATTATGTAAGGCCTAATGTGGATGGGAGCTGGGAGGCCTCGGGCTGGCTTGTGCTCCATGAATGACAGCTGCAAAAATGAGAGGGGAACTATTTTTAAACCTCCCCCTGCCCTCCTTCTCCAGCTCTTTTCCCCACAGCCTCAGCCAGGCTGTGTGGATGGCCAGACCATGGGGGCAACTGGTCCTGCTGGGCTCTGCCGAACAGGTCCTGAGCCATTCTTTGTACCGCCACAGAGGAACATGCAGCACCTCAGCACAGGGTGGTTGTACCCAGAAGGATGTATCCTCTTCCAGCCCTCCTGGGCCATCAACAGGCCCCTGACATTCTCTCCTTCACCTCTCAACACCCTGCTTGTCAGCAGGACCAGCAGTGTTCCTTTCTTTCCCCCCAGCCTCTCTCTGTAACTTTAGAAAGGTCATTCCCTCCTTCTTGAGCCACAGGGTTATCACAGTTCCTTGGAGAAGAGAAGAAGAGATCTAGAGGGGGAAAAACCTATCTTCTACTGCAGAAACATGATATCCCAGCACCACCCTGTCCCTCAGAGTGAGGGCAAGAGACAGATGGTCTGGAGCAAGGGCCTGCATAATTGAGTGTTGCTGGCACAGGGACCAGTAGGGATGAGGCAAGGTGGGAGAGGAGCTGTCTAAGAAAGGGGCTCTGACAGTCACAGGGACAATTGTCAAAACCAGCAGTCTTTTGCCCCAGAATGCTTTAAACAAGACACCCCCAAGTTGGAGCATTGGAAGAAGGCATGCAGGGGGTGGACACTGCCCATGTGCTGCCAGTTTGGCTCTGAATAAAGATTCGGTTCTAGGATTTGCCCATCAAAGAATTGTCTGGAGAGACCAGTAAATGTGAGGTACCCCTTCACCTGGCATTGCAGATGCTGTTTTAGACACCCCTCCTCAGGAAAGTTGGAGCTGGCCTGTAGCAGGTACAGAGCAGGTTTGTGAGTGGCCATTTTGAGTGTGGAGCTTGTTTACTCTAAAACAGGAGAATTTGAGAGGGAACGGCATCCATGTATCAAAAATATATGCTAGGGCAAATGTCTAATTTGTTCTCTTAGAAGCTCATCTGGATCATAAATACATTTAGAATTAAAATTAGAAAGAAGTTCCTAGCCAGCCATGGTATAAACTTCTGTGACAGCCTGTCAGGCTGGAAGGTGGGCAGAAGAAGCCTAATTTGGTAAGAGACTCAGCAGGCTGGTAGTCACTGCATGGCAGAAGAGGAGGGAGCCCAGAATGAGCCATACACAGGTCTGAAATGAAGCTTGTAATCGTGTCCCCAAACTGGTCCCCAGAGGTATTGGTACAGAGCTGAAACCGCAGTGTATTGCATCCTCTGTAGGTTGGTTACATATCATTAATGTCATGCTTCAGGGTACTCCCAGATCTTTAAAGAAGCAAGAAAGAGGTCACCTCTTTTCCTTCAGAGTTTTTAGGAAATGAATTTCCTTAATTTCTGTAGCCTCTCTGGCCACAGCCGCCACGGGGCTGGGGTGAGGCAGGGAGGAGAATAGGGTCACTCGTGCTGCTCTTAGTCACGCTTTGGGTGTGCTAGTTTGCCTTGCTCACAGGCTCAAGACAAAGCAAGCTCTAGGGCTAGGGAAGCATTTCCCTCAGGCTTGGTGTGCTGTGGCAACCCGGGGAACTTGAGGTGTTGCTCACCACGGCAGCCAATGCCCTTCTGGGACTCTTTGGCCGCATTTGCCCTGTGCAGGTGCTTGGGGAACACTAGAGACACTTTTATTCTCTCCCACTCACTCCTGCTGCTGTTTGCATCCTTAGGTTTCTGTGGACTTGGCAACGGGAAAGGAGAAGGTGCCTTTAGTCATTCAGGACGTTCCCGGGGTGGTCCCCAAGTGTCTTGACTCAGGCAGGCCCAAAAGAGTCCAAAGCCTCAGCTCTGTTTCAGCGCGGCGCGGGGCCCGCACTGTCACAAGCATTTCAGCCTTTGCGACCTGCTATTTGTGCCTGCCCCTTGTCCCCTCACTGCTGGGGCTGCAGCGCACACCTGCCCTGACGCGGGAGCCTCCGTGAGGTTGCGGGGAGTCAGCTCGGAGGACGGCGGAAAGCAGGAGGCTGAGGCTGCTCTTTACCCTGCTGAGCCCCAGCCGAGCGGTGCCGGCCGGGCTGAGCCGGGCTCTGGGGCGGGCGGGGCCCGGGCGGGGCGGTGCGCGCGGCGGCAGCGCCACCTCGCGGCGCCGCGGGAGGGCGCGGCCCGGCCCGGCCGCCATTTGCGGCGCCGCGGGGGCCGTGAGGGGACGGCGGGGGCTGCCTGCCCGCGCCCCCAGACCGTGTCACACCACGGGTCTGCCCTGCATTACGACTGCCGTCTTAGGACTTGATGAAGCCAGCCTTTCCTTCAGAATGAAGATTTGGAACGGCAGCTTTGCCCTGGCTGCAAGCAGCGTGAGGAGCAGGACACCGGAGCAGCCATGGCTTGATGGACTGAGGCAGTATGCGAATTTAGAAGATGAGATTATTTCTTCTCAAATGATGTATTTTACATTTTACACCCTATAAAGCTTTAGGAACAAATTAGCAATCATCAGGACAAAATGAACGCACCAGCAGCCCACGAAGGCTGAAGCAGCAGCTGCTGGGAGCCCCCCCGCCCTTCTCCAGCACGGGTGGGTTGAGCAGCGCCGCGGCCCCGGGGCAGCCACAGCACCGAGCCCGGGGCAGGGCGGCCCTGCCGCCGCCTCACTGCCACCGAGGAACACGCACATGGGTCCGGCTCACAGCCTTGCTGCTCCAGCCTTCAGCCGGGGGTGGGGTGGGTGATGGGCCGGCTTCTGCAAGCTGGAAGCTTATTTCGGGAATAAAGCATACAAGAGCCGGTTTTGATCATAAAAATTGTGATCAGGCACAGAGGGATAAGGTACATGAATTCATCTCTTGCAACATCTGGAATACTGCCAGCAACTTTCCACTCCACCTCCCAAGCCAGCCTTTCACCTCTCCTTTCCTTATGGGAGGAAGGCTAGTCCCATAATTGCTCTTTTGCAATTATTTTCTAGGGACACTCCACCCACTTAAGCACATGTCTATCATAGCTACACCATCAGCTTCTGGCTTTACTCTCTTATTGTCAGTTTGCTCTCCATTTCCTCAGAAGCCTAGGACACATTTTCTCAATGGCCACGTCCAGCCAACAACCACAGCCAAGAGCAAGCAAAAAGCCCCAAGGCACTTGGCAGCTGCAGCTCTTGCACATTTTTCAACCACAGCATTCCACTACTGCTTCAGGGTGCTACAGACCCAACTGGAGACAGATCCTTTCTGATCTTCTGGTGGATCAGAAGGGGATCTGGTGTAGCCAGTAGGAGCAAAAATGAGTACCAATGTATCTGAAGTCCCAAGATAGCAGATCTTCCCAAAACACAACAGGAAGAAGGCTGAGTAAGCACTTGTCATATTTCAGATCACTAATAGCTGCAACATTTCCCAAAGGGAACTAGTAATATAATGTGCAGAGTTAGTACATTTATAAGCTTACTCCCCACCCACCCAAGAGAACATTCAGATTCCCTGAAAAGAAGGCAGTGTAACAAACATTGGTGCTGCTGCCAGCTGATATCCCAACAGGGAAAAAATGCCAAATATCCTCCACTCTGTTAAGGCCATGTAACACCAGAAGGATACATTCAGCAGAGCCTTGCATCCACTCAGTTTCTAGGGCAAATCCTTGGCTTGGCCATGTCAAGTCCTTGGCCTTTGGTATGTAGTATAGGTCAGGCCCCTCCCTCTAAAGAGGAAATGTTTCTGCTTTCATAAACAAATTGTCTGGGTCAATAATCCTGCCATGGCTCTGGAAGACAGCCAGAGAAAAACAACTCACTGACAGTTTGTTTGTTCCTTGCTACCACCCTCCATCTCTAATCATCCAAGATACCTTTTATAAAAGTGAAGATCCAACAAAGATCCTTCCTGCAGTTTATCTAGAGATTATACTGAAGCACCAGTGATCTTGTCTACCTTGAAAGCATGTGTTGAGATGCAGTGAATATATAGAAAACATAAATTTCTTACCAGGTTGATCTGCAATTACCAGTTTTTGTAAAACAAAAACAAAGAAACCCAACCACCAATGAAAAAAACAACAAACCAACCAAACCCCTCAACAAATCAACCAACCAACCAAGGTTTAGTTAAAAAAAAAATGCATGGAAAGGTAGAGAGAAAGCTGTCCTCATGGAAAAAAAACCTTACTTATTCAGAACCTTACTTCTTCCTATGAAAAAAAAGTAAAATTCTGATTACTCTGTGGATGTTCTCAGCCCCAACGTAACCAAGCATGGTCCAAGTGTCTGCGGCTGACTTGTTCTCAGATTTTTCCTCCTACCTGAGAGTTCAACCAAGAGTCATTGCAGGACAAACACAAAACCTTGCAATGCTTTTGAAATCAGTTAATCCAGAAAATAAAAGCAGGGAACTGTATACCTGTTACCAAGCACATTTAACACATGGGAAATGCACAGCAAGAATCTGCTTCCAAAAGGTGATCAGCTGCTTTAGTGTCTACCAGCTTCACTGCAAACTGCAGGTGTAATGCTGGCAGTGGAGATGTACACCACACAGTATGCTATCTAGAGAACAAAATTACTGGATCTCAGCATAGTGGAATATACATTTTATTTCTTAAAAAGGAAGGGTACTAACAGAAGTTAATACAGTCAAAATTTTACATTTTAAACAAAAGCTTTTCTTTTTCTTAAAAACCAGTTACGAGCAGAGAGGTGAGAGGATTTAAACTACTCACAAAATCCAAGCTGAAGACTTTGAGAATCTGTGGTTTATACATTTAAAAAAGTGTAATAAATGGAAATATAAAATAATACCAACTCTGTAATAGTGAAATGCCCTTTCCTCATTAGATTGCTGTTTAAGCACCTTTATTTTCACCCATCAGCTGCCAGGAGTGTTTAGGTTTATGTACAAAATAAGCAGTTTGGGACAGAAGATTCATATATAAATTAAAACCATTTATGGCAATACAGTTTTACCCAGCTGCTTTACAAGCTTTATTATCACTTTCACTTCTATAGAATTTTTCAGTCAGGATGATCTCAAATGCTCTTGATGGACTGCTTCAAAAAGCAGCTACATATACAGGAATTACATAGACAACCTCAAGGAGTAGACATCCAAGAGATTAAACAACTTAACACACAGTAAAACTAAGATCAGATTTGTATCTTATATAAATACTGTGCAGATTTATCATCCATCCCACTGAATGAATGGGACAGATCAGTGTCACATCTGAAGACAAAAAAATACTTTTATCCAAGAGGCAACAGAATTTCAGGCCAAATATAGCAGATAGGAGTTCCCTCAAATTATTCAGTTAAAAACTGTATGTGTCTGAAAAAGCTTGACAAGAACAGAGTTTTCAGAATAACTTGCACATTTGCTTAGCTGTTTCATAGCTATTTTACAGCCTAGAGACACTGAGAGAGGAGGAAAGAAAAGAGAAGAAAATAAAAAGAGATGCTGTTGTCTCTGCCCACTACAAAAGATGTGGCTTTGTCATTTATGGAACACAGCAGACACAGCTGTTACCAGAGAAGAGACTGCTCCAGTACAGCATTGAAGACAAAGTTACATGATGGCTGGAGAAAGTGTCATCACAGGCTAATTTCTTTACATGAAGGCTGATGGATTAATCTCACCTCCTCCTCAAAACCCAAGCGTTCAGATTTCCTAGCAGACTACTTATGATTCTTACTCCACTGTTTTCTATTTTTTTTCTTTTCAACACAAGATAGAAAAAAGGTCATGAAATCTGATGAAAGGTCCAGCTGTGCAGTATCCAGTGAACATGTACTCAGCAAAAGCACAAGTCATTAATCACTTTCTCTCTCTCTCCACACCGCAACAGGAAACCTGTGTCATCTATGTACATAATGGAACTAATAAAGATGTAGACTATCTAAGTCACAAATGAGCTTCAGTAACAGTCACTCACTGTTGCACTGCAACTTGCTGCAGTCTGGCTGAAGGGTGGAGACAGATCTGTTTGAGCCAAAAGAGAGAATAGTTAAAAAAAACACACCCAACAAAAACCACCCAGCTTTAGTTTTCCTCAGTCACTGAAGTTTACAAATAATTTAATATTGCTACTTTCCAAATGCTACTCACAAACAAATCAACTGTCCAGCTAACAGGATGGGAAGAGTAGAATTATGAATGTAATCAGTGGCTGCTGTTAAAGAAAGACTGGAAGAGAATCAGTTCCCTCAAAATCTTAGTTTCTCTGCTTAAGTAGCTCATTATTATTTTTAAAACATTTTTTGTTGATAGAAAGCATCACAACTAGACTAGAATTCCACAACATCAATCTTTGTTTTGATTTCTGTAGTTCTCTAGGAAAGAAATAATCCCAAATCAAGCTACATGAAGCATTAACAATATTCAGATATTACAATGGAAGCACTTATTTATTACTTCATAGAACAGATTAGTTTTAAAAGTGTATTTACATGTTCTAAGTTATACAAAATACAGTATTCCAATAATTATGTTAATCACCATATTTCAGACAACTTCACATAAAAGTGCGGAGGATGCATCCATCCCTGATCCTGGCCAGTAGCGAGCGGTCACCGCAGTGGGACAGGTGAGAGCTGCTATCGTGCCCCCTGGAGAGAACAAATCCCACCATCCCTTCTCACTGAAACAGCTGCAGCAGATCTAGGAAAACATTCAGGCAGGTACACGAGCAAGGTTTGTTGAGACCCACAGACCAAAATCACATGCCTTAATTTACTAGACGTAAAATGTGAAGTACATTTTAAAGTTTTTTACAGATGTTGTACAGCAAAGGGCTTCTGCTCATGCCTTAGTTAGGAAAATGAAGTAACAAGGGTTTTGGCTATATAACAGGCACCCAGATTACACTTAATATCAACAGCCCTATAACTACAACTGGACAGTGTGTTAAGGACACAATTCCGCAGCTGACTGCCTGGGCAGAGCTTCACATTCAGTAACAGATCCTGTGAAGTCCACATGGTTCTCTACAGATATAGGGCTCTTCCCATGCAGAAATGACAGCAGAATTGATGCCTTAAAAGATTGGGGCCTCAGATAGTAGTTTCCACATGAGACAGCACTGACCAGGTCACATTGGCAGGTCAAGTCCCAGCGCAACAGCACACTTAGTTGAAGCAACAGCTATTTTTTCATGCCTTTCTGCAGTAACTCTTCTCCCTATCTGTATATTCCTTTCTGGACTGTGGAAGTAGGACCAAGACAAGGAGATTCTCAAGACCTAAATAATTACTTATCTTCAATATGATGCTAAACTGAGGGAATTCAAATTGGCCTAAAATTGTAAACAGTGAGGAGTCAGTTTTAGCAATTTCGCTCAGGTCAGACTCTTGCATTACTCTCCTCTTCCTCTTTCATTCTTTGCTCTCCTTGCCAAGTATCTATGTCTATATCTACTCAAAGGATTCCTTTTTCCCTGTAGGTGTCTGAACTTCAAGAAGTTTGCATTCCAAAAGTGACTCGTGAGGGATAGCAGACTATCAAACTAACAAATTACATCCGTATGCCAATTTGCATTATGAGGAGTTAAATCACTGTAATTTCTCAATTAGCATTATGTTAGCATCTCCACAGATATTTAGTTAAGCTTATTCTTTCTACCTTTCTCCCAGTCTTCAACTGTGAGTTTATCATTCTTCACCATGTTACAGTGGCAGATATACAGACCAGGGTAATTATCTGAACATCTAGAAAGCCAGTCTGAGTCTTGTAGTGCTGCAAAGGCACAATGCTAGCACTAACAAATAATTTTGCTCGTTATGGATTTAGGTGTATGTTGCCAAAAATATGAGATTTATGCACTAAGATAAATTTGCATTTCTCATCTTGTGCTTAGCAGCTAAAACTAGAAGGGTGAACAAAAGCCTATCTGGATTTTACAAAGGTCTGAGATACCTTCCTCTCACTAAAAATGAAAGCACCTGATCACAAGGAACAAAGCCCTTTTATGCTCAGGTAGCTTACAATACCGAAGCAGCAATATTCTCCTCTGTGCAGGTCCATTATTTTTTGCTATCTACAAAAAAAAAAAAAATTTCTACATAAGTGGTTTTATTACAGCATTCCCAAAGCTGCTGGGCTTCCACTGCACCTCCCAACTGGAAATTGATTTGGTACAATTAGTAGCAGGCCTGCAGATAATGCTGAAAGTGATCTCTAGTTAGAACACCTTGGGCACTCAAACAGCACAGCAAGGAAATGGAGAATTGTCAGAAAAGACATAAAATGTTACTGCAAAAAGATGCTTAGCAATAAACCAAACAACCCAAAAACATTTCTCCTCCAACAAAAGTTCATAATACACTACTTTTTCACTCTGTCCATGGAGGACCAAAAAAAAGCAGAGTTCAGATTATCTGAATTTCAAAATTATCAGGACCAGTTTACCAACACTACACCTGCAATCTGAGATGTATCCACCCGATCCCAGCACAGAATGCTTCAGAGGAAAGCAGACACCCATGACTCCAGCACTTGCTAAAACTTTACAATAACCACATAAGAGTAAAGACTTTTTCCTGTGGGAGTTAATGATATCTTTGTTACCAGCTTCAGTGGGAGCAGATCTTGGCAACAGGTGAAAGATTAAGCTTTTTGGAATTTTTAGACACAAACTGACTATACGTAGATTAGATCATCATGTATGAAAGCAATACTGTATTAAAAATTGCACATTATTTATTCATAGCTGCTGTCTTCTGTAGAGTAAAACAACACTCGTTGTCCACCTTTCACCCACAGTTTATATATTTTCAAAGTTAGTACTATGAAATGGCCATGGGGTGTCAATCTTCTTCCTAATGAAAGTACAGTTGTCATGAACTGCTCTCTTTCCTGGCAATCCCTGCAGTGATGCTGAAAGGTGCACATGCCCTTTATTCTCTCCCCTTGGAGATGGTCCCTTTGTGGAATGGGGTGGGTTGGCATCAGGCAAACTTATGGCCTCTACAGAGTATGTTCCAAGGCTAGAGAACTTCAAACCCTAACAGTGTCAACTCAGCATCTTTTAATATTCAAATTGAGCTAAAAGAATATTTCTCTTCTTATGATCACTAAGAAAACATACCCAAGTTATCACTTACAGATAGGATTGTCATCCTAATCAAAGAAACAAAATGATAGAGTGAATCATTCTGAGAGGAGCAGGGAGCTCCGGAGCAATAAACTCAACTTCCTGAGACTGCAAAAACTGAGAAAGGAGCTCAGCATTGCACAGTATTTTCTGTCTGGCTATATCTGCACTCCTTTAAATAGTTACTACCCTCTCATCTATTTTTAAAGATACTGCTTCTTAATAACAACACCACCAAATTCTCCAGCTACAAAAGTTGAGCTGCACTCACCCTAAAGTGCGATTTTCCAGTTTTGCAACCCGTAGACACATAAATCACAGATTGTGCAAATCTGCATTGTCCTACAGGGAAGCACAAATGTTTGCTAACAGTCTTCTCTGAAAGAAAGATCTAATGAACATTCACTGTTAGTTTCCACTGTGTAAGCTTTTAAGATAACAGAAATAAAACAATAGAATTGCACATGCTAATCTCATTGACTGAATATTTTGCTGTTAAAATGTTATGACATGCCGCAAAAACAAATCCTGTATACAATATGTAAGTATTTAAAAGATACTCCTAAGCACAGTAGGATCCAAATGAAGCAACATCTTTGCCCAGCTATTTAGCTTTTGGCTTTGTGATTTAAACAGGAAGCATGACATTTAAGAACAGCCAGGGCTAACTGAAAATTTAAGATTATAAATGAAAAGAGTTGCTACATTTACATGCTGTCATGGTTGTTTGTTTTCTTGCTGTTTTTTTTTTCTTAATCCATGGTTTGGGCCTTTATCACCAAAATAAAGCAAAAACCAGTACATACCAAAAATATCAGTCCAAATCAGCAGTACTCAATACAGGTAGAGATACATGCTGCCATATTAGCAACATGGAACTAAGATATTTATCTATTTGATAAAAATATCCCAAGATTATCTCAGAGCTTTATAATAATACACTCATAGGTATACTTTGGTAGCCAGCAAAAAATTAAAAACACTTTCTTTACTTCAGTACATTGTCCATTAAAAATGATAGGTCAAAAACTACATTTAATATATAAGCTCTGTACAAAGGTTATGCTGTCAAACACAGGTTATGAATCCTTGCTTTTGATTTTTTTTTTTAATTAAGCTTACAATATTAGCTGCTGCTTCTCACATTTTTCTCTTTGTATTTCTGCTCTGAAATTAGGGGTAGAATCTCTTGGGTAAACACAAAGTCAAAATAATTGTTCAATATGATAGTACTGAGCTATGCTGGTAACTAGTCATGCCTCATAATTTTGGCACTTGTGCTTCAGAAAGCTTTCAAGGTTTGTTTTTTTTGAGGCGTATGCTATTCATTAATCTCTAGGCATGAACATACTCCTGTCTTACAAGCTCCATTTTGGCTACAAGCATGGCCCTGTACTCCTTTCCTAGAAAGTAACTACTCTTGCTCTTCCCACACAGATTTAGCTCTCAAGCTCCCTTAATATAAGAGCAGATTCTTGTTATGCTGATGAAATTCTTACAACGGAACTTCCACCTACTTCCTCCATCTTCTAAACACAAGAAACATCACCACAATCCATCCAAGCTTTCATCTACCCTCCCACATGAGCACAAGGGTCCTCACTCTTAAGCTGCCCATTGTAACTGTGGGATATCATTGGCTGTTTCACCTTCAGCACCACAGTTGTCCTGCAGTCAAGAGACAGAAAATGGTAATACAGCAACTAATAGCCATTGTTTTCCTGGAGCTAATACTCATTCGGTAGTTTCAGACTGCCAAAAGACCTGGAGATCAGCAGCTCAGAATAGCACCTTTTCCATGACTGCTAAGTTGTTAGCAGAAGAATAGATCCTTTTCCAGCAAGATACCATAAAAGAAAGTGAGCCTCATAAATGAACTAAAGGAAAAGGCAGGTTACAGCAGTGTAGCTGTGGAGCAGGAAAGCCACCGACGTGGGTTATTATTACATGGGTCATTTGACAGAGGTTTATTACTCCCTGTATGGCACACTGTGGTGCTTTCTGGATTATTTCAGTACATCTGCTGTAATCTTCTGCACTGAAGTCTCACACGTTACGGGCTGCTGTCTTCCCGGTGTCTTTAGTTCTGCACTCACAGGACTCCACAATACGCTACACTGTACCAGAAGGGAGCTGCAGTATTAAATAAAATTCATTATACTGCAGGGAAAAGAGTCTTAAAATTTAGCAGTTCTTTATATATACAGACACTTTCATTTAAAACTCCCTCTCTTCTTCCACTTCAGTGCCAAACGAAGAGTCACTATTCACACAGGCTGTCAACAGACTTTGAGACATGAACTTTGAGTGTCTTGACAAAACCCCAGTAGGTAAGCTTATTGTAGTTCATAGTTACAGTGAGAAAGACAGATAAGAAAGCCATATACAGAATTAAGGAGACTTTGCACTTTTCATCATGCCCAGCCCTGGGTAGTCAGATGGGGTACTTGCAGGCAAGGAGGCAGGCAGGGTCATCATCAGTTGTTTGTGTTGGGACACCTCATAGATTTCACTGCTCACTCTGAAGACTGGCGATTCATGTGTGCTTTTTAGTTTCTTTGTTTTTAAAAGTCTTTAAAGTTGCATCACTCGGAATCAGATAAGTCACTTTAAACAAAGCAAAGTGTTTAGTGTGACAATTTATTTATAACATACTTCCCACCATCACCACCACAAACCACCCTGTGAAAGAAAAAACCCCTGCTGAAAGGGTGACAACTTTTAGTATGTTTGAAAGAAATTAGACCAACACTGCATCAAGAGCCACTCTAGTCAAATTAAGAGCATAACAGTGGGGGGCGGAGGGGGGAATAGTTCAAAGCATACATTAGGTGTTGTGGATTAGCCTGCTTCTCCACTTCCTTAAGAATTCAACACAAAATTGCTCTAAACTCATAATTTCCACATTATGTTTAAAAGACAAGCTAGTCTTTAGCATAGAAAATAAGCCCTAATGCTTTTCTAATGTATTTTCAGATTTCAATAGAGGAACTGCAACTACCCGCAACATCACCATCCCACATTTACTCCTTAATATAAATATTATCCCAGGAAGTATAGCCTAAGAGTTCTGACACAGCCACTCTTTTAAGACAGCTTCTCTTGTTAAGAGGACTTCTAGACATATACTTCTGGTAAAGCTTCTACTTCTTGCAGTTGTAGGTCGTGTAGAAGGTCTCAACATCACACACAGCGTATTTTTTTCTTTTAACACCATATATTGTTGAAGCAGTGCTTGGTGCTGGGAATGGATTACTTCCCAGAGGGCAAGTCTTGTGTGCTAATTTTCTATCAGGAAACATGCTGGAGATAGAACCAGCAAGCGTGGAGAGACCAGATATACTGCTACACAGGAGACAGTGAGGTAAACTGTTCGCGTTTATAGTGGGTGTAGCTTATCCCATAGTGTGATCACGAGGCAAAGGACCAAAACTCTTTCTCAATCTCTTGCACAACAGGTAAGGTGCAGTAAAATAACAGTGGCTTGTTTACTTCTTTAAAAAAGCCCCTTCTTTCAAAGCATAAGGTGCTGGCCATTTTTTAATAGCTGGGACTCAAGGTTCAGCCTAATGAGCCAGACCTCTTTTTCTAAATCTCCCTTAATTCTCAGTTAAGTGCAACATCCTGCTTTATCAGCAGTTCAAGAAGAAAGACCCCCCAAGGAAAAAAAGGAGGGGTGATGGTAGAAATACGGTCTAGAACCCACATCAAATTATTTTGTCCACATATGTAAAACGAGTGATTCACTATTCTCTCTCCTTGGTTTCTGCAGGTTATTCAGGATTAGAACCTATCAAGACATTTAGACAGTATTGTAATCTAAACTGCACTGACTCCATTCTGCATAACATTCATAGATTAACCTTGCAATACTTCTGTTTTTACAAGAGATTGAATGTTTTCCTGTCTTCCTGTCCTAAAGGTTCTCCTATTCCTCTTCAGCAGGAACAGCGTTCTATACAACAGATACTTTCTAGTGCCTCTGAATGGGAGAGGAAACAATTTCTTGATGCTGCCCAGCAACATCTACTTATATTCTAAACTTATGTTTTACACTTTTACTGGGAGGGGGAGGTGGAATGGAGAGGAGAAAAGAGCAAGAGCTTGAAAATCAAACATAAAAAAAAAAAAAAGAGAAGAAAGAGAGAGAGGAGTGGAGAGTCTCCTAGGCTCTTTCTCCACTTAAAAATGAAGGTTAGAACAGATAGCAAAAGCTCTTTCCAGTCTGGAGGGATCCACATTTATTCCTCGAGACAGGTGAATCTGTTCAATTGTATGACATCAGAAAATGTTCTATCAGTGTTGAAAACAAGGTTCTAAATATGGACACTAAGATTATGGACAACAGAATGATCAGAAGAGGGCCTGAACGAGTTGTGCCAACAGAAACAGGGTTTGTTTGTGTTTTGTTGGTTTCTTTCTAGTGTAGATGCAAAATGACAAAGCCTCCATAAACTTTATTTCTGGGAGTCTCTACAGAGAAGTCTAAGAGGCTAAAACAAAGAGCCCTAACAAGGAAAAGGGTGTGCTTACAAGGGTCCGTATCTGGTCTCGTATTTAGAAACAATGTTCTTGCATCGTCCCACTTCCTTGCGCAGCTCTGCCACCTCCGTCCTCAGGGCTGTGTTCTCTTTCTCAAGAAAGGCCGCCCGAATTGTGATCTGATTCTCCTTTAACCGCCGGGCGTCACGGGAACGCTTTGCTGCCACATTGTTCTTCTTTCGCCTTGTCCAGTATTTTTCATCCTGTATTAAAAAAGAGATGCCAAACTGACAAGTGTATTGGAGACAACTCTTTATTGTATAATGATATTCACACTGCCTGCTCTATTGAGGAATCTCCTCCATAGGTTTGCAGGGCTCGGACATCAAAATGGAGACCATGCAGTGCTGTAAGATTTCATCTTTACACAAGTCTTCTTTTAGGATTAACCAAGTGGTTTGCTAGAACTAAAGAGATTTAGAGACTTGGGTATTAAGAAGCCGTCCAACTGAAATGCTTCCTTTACTTAGTTTCAATTCAGGAGTGAACTTTTACATAAAACCACCTGTTCTATTGTGTCTAATCAGTCCAGATTAGACACAATACTGGGCAAATATAGACAACGGCCTTCAAAAGTGCAGGTGATGAGGATTCGACTTGATAGCCCTTCTAATTTCTGTGTATAGCATGATCAGTTGCTCCTTGCCAGTAATTAGCTCATGATACCAAAACCTGCAAACCAGCAAGCACAGCAGCTGGCTTGCCAATTCTGTTCTTGGCAGTGCTTCTGACCAATCATGTAGGTAAACTGCATTAGTTCTCTATGTCAAAGTGTTCGGACAAAGAGTCAGAAATTTTTATCAAAGCCTAGAAGAGTTTGCAGCAATAAATCTGTTACCTTTTGCTCATCTGGGACAAAAACCTTCTTGGCTTTTTTAATCATAGGTTGTGGCTTCAGGTCCTCTTCAGTAAACTTGTGTTTGCGAGGATTGAAGAGCTCACCGCCAGGCACACTGGACAGCACTAAATCAGCAGGGTCAGGGTTGAAATTCACCTCAACTTCTACGCAGTCAGGATCAATGGGGCTGGGTGTATTTCTCTCATTTTGTGGTGGGGACTCTGGCAACAACAGGAGAAATTACAGTATATTCAGCAGGATGAAGAGAATCAACAAAGAAGCCAACTTTATTGCTCGGTGGTGAGAAATATCTCGTAGAATTAGTTGGTGCTTCCCTGAGGTGTGGTGGGTGCTGTACTGCTGCTGGTACAGAGAAAGAGTTCACAGTCCAGCCTGTAATATAACCCTAGAAGCATATGCCAGAATAACAGACATGAGTAGACAGATGCAGGACAGGAGTTAATATTTCCTTGGCAAAAATTACATGCTTTGCACACACAAAAAGCACCTTCAGTGGCAGTAAGAAGGGAGAAACTTGTATCAGCCTGAGTTTTGTACCATACAAATCCTTACAGAAACAAGCCTGCCCAAAGACCCCAGTCCCTGGGACCTTCAAAGGTCAGACAAGTAGACTTCCAAACAGCTGACTAAATAAAGGAGGATTTGCTACAAATGCAACAGTATTCTTCTTCTTTTCCACATGGAAATAAATGGCCCAACAGAGAAGTCTGACACTGGTAGTGCTCATATGAGCTTTATCATATTAATCTATTGTTTACAAAACTTCATATACATGAGTTGCAAAACTGTGTGTCACTGCCATATGCAGTAGTGATCAATAAATAAGTTTGCATATACCACCTAAAAAAAGCCACACCCTGTAACTTATGGAAGGAATTCCATGTTATCTTTACCACAGATTCACAAAAGAGGTCCAGAGCAAAATGCTTTCTTTAAAGCTTGCTCATAAAATAGTACTGTGATGGCTATCATATTTAAACTCTAAATCTAGGGCAAACTGAGCAGCTGAATTCTTTAATAGAGAACATCTCCATAGTACAAATGAAGTTTCCTAGTACCATTTAAGCACAGTTTTGTTTGTTTGTTCCTCCATTCCCACTTCAAAGCACCACAGAACATCAAACTGCATCATTAAAACACCTTTTCCAAGTGTCTGTTTTCACATTTCCCAGGCTAACACAATAACGATTGCTTCATTGTTTTTCTATTTAACATTGTTATTTGAGGTACATTAAGTTCGCATAAGTTCACCCAAGCAGACCAAGGTAATAAAAATGACTTGTGACAAGCTATCAAATCTGTTGTAAAATTACCTGAGAAAGTAAGAAGCTGGACAAGTTGAGAAAATACTATATTAGCAATACCAAGAAAGCAAATACTTTATTTTGCTATTTCAGCTCTTATAATTTCAAAAGCAAAACAGACTGCACACTGATAGACAAACAGACTGCACACTGACAGACACTCATTCTTTACAGGATGGAAAGAGAGAAAGAAAAGGAGAGGCAGCATCTTCATGAATTGCCACATGAACTACGGCTCTACATTGAGCATGTTTAACTGTTTAACCTGCCACAGCAAGCACTGACAGGTTAGCATATCTCCTTTTTGATCTACAGAGCCACCTTTTAATATGAGAACAACAGAAGTCCCTCAGAGCCCCATATTATTACATATACCTGTGCTGGAGGCTGCTTCAGATTGCTGGTAAACTGCAGTGGAAGAGGAAGATGCAGGAGAACCAGTGGAAGCACCGGCAGATTCCTTCCCTTCCAACTCAGCCACAGGCAAGAGTGGATTCTGGTTCAAATCCAGGTGAGTAGGGCTGGAAGGAATTCCATTCTCCAGCAGGAACTCATCCAGATCCATGTACTCCAGGTGGAAAGACTCGCCATCATAAGGAATAGTTTTGTCCCAAATGGGTGGCATGAGGGAAGCTGAGACTGCCATAGTGCTGGCAGCTGCCGCCTCATCTTCTTCAAGCTTTATTTTCTCCTTCTCTTTATCTGAAAAGTACAAGTAGGTCACTGTACAAGCTGAAATACAGGAGATTCTCAAGGTTTAAGAGTCCAACAAAATCCCCGTGAAAGGAAATTCAGCTCATGGCTCTGCCTCATGACATGATCTGGAAAACCAGATGTTGAAAAGGAACATTTCTGTATGGAAGGCTCTAACCCCCTGTGATGGCTGGGCTCCAGGCAGCTGAGCAGCCCTGCAGAGCAGCACCTTTGCTGACAGCTAACCAAGATGCATGGAGCTTATTAACCAGTCACTGCAACACAGCCTGGGTTTCACATGCCCACCTCAGAAGACAACCAAAGTCAGTGTCCCTAAGCAGGATTACATGGGAAACCATTAAGAAAATTCTGAGGAGGCAGAGTAGCTTATTCTATGCACAAAGAAGGAAGGTGCAGAACAATAATTTAAATACGAATGGGAGAGGAATATGGGTTTTCAGATTACATTTGAAAATCAGTCAGAAGGTCCATAGGACACCAGAGACCTGGATGCTTATTGTTCAGCATTTTAGAAGCATTTCTCTCTGAAATGACTCAGCATGTCCACAGAAAGCAATAGCTCCAAGTGCTGCTCACTATAGATAGTTCAGAGTACCTACATACAATTTTCACTCTTTGGGGAGATGTCTAATAAGGCACACTCCCACATCACACCCCCAAGTCACAAGAGACTGATGAATTTTTCTCCATTTACTGTGCTACAGTGCACATATTACAGAAAAATGGCTATTACAGAAAAATGGCTGTTTCTATGTTTCCCATAGCTACTGAATCTTAACAATTGTCTGGGACAGATTCCAAGCAGAAAACTCAAGTTATGGAATAATTACATAATTTAAGAGATAAAAATAAGCTGGCAGAAAAAAAAAATTAAAAATCCAAGTCATTTTCCTGATCCAGTTCTCCATGCAGCCATGCAGTTCTATCAGCAGTGAAGGAGGCATTCCAGAAGCAGTGCTAGTACTGCCAGCACTGAGCCAGCACTGCTGTCAAAAGGAAGGAACAGTCACCACTTGTACCCTCATCACCTGCAAACTGGGCATTACCATGGAAGCCAACAAATACTCAGTTCAATAGAACAGGGACTCCAAGGACATACACTGGACCAAGTTTAGATCTCCAGTATTAAGAGAGATTAGCCCAACAAAATGCACCAATCTTTGGCATTAGGGTTTTCTAGACTGGCTACAACATGCTAAAGGAGCATTTTTCTTTATTGGGGGTGGAAGTGGGGGTGAAACTGGGCTCTAAATCAGAAAAGCCTATTTATATAAAACCTATTCTGATAAAAGTGGCATTCCTTCCGCTGTTGCCTTAGCTGGTGTGGATGTGTGCCTGAAAGAGCTTTTTATGGCTGAAAGAACAGTGCTGCCATACAAAGTAAATTATCTACCGTATTCTGAATATTTTATACAAAAGAAGATACTGATTTTAAACCAAGCAGCTGAGAAAGTACTGACCAGCCACCAGCTTGGGATCAAGAGCAAGTACCTAAAGGATAATTAAATTCAGACCAGGGCTCCTGGACCTAAGCTTTGGTAATATCACCTTGTAGCTTTGGCCTTCTCCTTGCCACTTCACACTACTCCCTCCAAATCACCATCTTCCAGCTCCTGTTCCTGCTATAAACTCCTTTCCATGGGGAGTTCTGGAGCTTTCCTACCCTTTGCTTGGACAAAACAAACATGCAGTTTAACAGTAATGGTGTAAATAACCAGAATGCTTCTAAACAGCTCCTACTTGAAGCCAGTAAAGAAACAGCATCTACTCCATATATAAGGAGGATTTCCCTTACTACTGGAGCACACCCCACCAAATTGGAACCAACATTTCACCTGTGAATAGAGATTGTGTACTCTCCAACACTTCATAGTGCCCAGCACAAGCAAACCCAGATTTGCACTGGATATTGTGGATGATATCCTAGTAAACATAGCACCAAAACAAATCCTAGCAACACTAATGAATTATTTGTAAATAACTATTTTTAATTAGCATGATAAAAAACTTGTGCAATGTCAAGTCAAAATGTCAACTAAAAGAAAAAATTTTCTTAACTCTGGAGAACAACAGTACACCATTATAAGTCATGCCAGTTTTCATAGTGCTTTTGTTTTGCAACATCTAATAGGACACCTCCAAGAGAGGAAATAAATATTAACTGATTGTTAGACTAGATATAAGGCATAACAATATTTTTCAGAAGGTAGAAGCTAAAAAGACTACAGTACTTGGATATGTGGCTCTTGTCAGATCTTTTAATGCTCTTTGGATGCGCATGATCACCCCGCTGTCCTGCAGTAACCTGGAAGAACTGTGGTTCCTCCAATTTCCTCTTGTGATTGGCCCTGGCTCACATCACATTAGATCCTTCCTCCACGTGAGAAAAGCATCTGAAATTTTTTGTCCTTTTGCTACAAGCTGACAACTCAGCAAGCACTGGGCTATCAGTGCTGTCTTTGTTTAGCTATGCTGTCTCTCTCTCCTCCCTCACTTCTAACAGTATCTGAAATAAAACAGCAGAAATTAACACACATTGGGAGCTCATCTGTTTCAAAGACGATATATAACATGGTAAAACCTTTGTATGATCATTTTTGCATTGATGTTTTCCCATGGGTTTTTTTCTATTAATTTAATCTTTATTTCTGCCACACAACATCCTGCTTGGGTGCACAACATCTAATGAAACACTAATTAACTTCTTACATCTTGAGGGGGAAGTTTCTGCCTACCTCAGCACAGGGACCTGAAAGATTAATTCTCTTAAGATATTTATAGTGTAAACAGGTATTACCTGACAGCAGAGCTGCAGTATCCTAAGCAGCTCCATTTGCAGTGACTCAAGGTCACCCTGATAAATCTGGACTGTACTTCTGCAGATGATGGCTCATGTCTGATTTAGCCCCCTCATTCTGCTACTGTGACCTATTAACTGGGCTCTACATTTGCTGTCAACAGTGAGGACACCAGTTTATGCTCAGTGACTTAAGTGGACCATTTCAGTTACTGAACTGTTGGAAATACTGCTGTTTTAACCATAAGTAGCAGCATGAAAAGAGCTTTATTCCCTGTCCTGGCTTTTCCTCAAAACCAAAAAAACCAACTAAACCAAAAACCAACCAAAAGATTTTGGCCACCATGCTGTCAAGAGCTAGCCCAGCAACAAACAAAACAAACACTTATTTGACAAACTTCCTCTTGTTCACCAACAAAATATTGTCAAATTATACTGAAACCACTATATATATATGTATGTATGTATATGTATGTATGCATGGGCTGATTGCTCCATAAATCTTTAGTCCCACTTGTGAGGATGGAACAAGGCAGGTTGCAGGGTTCCCTATCCCTAATGCCCATTACTGTGATGTTTACTGAAGCATTTCTCCTGCCACAGCAGCATGCAACTGGTGATTAAGGCATCCTTTGGAGAGTATGCAGCAGCTCCTTACTAATGGAAGAGACCTACACTTCTGCTCCAGAATAATAATTGCCTTCCCTTAACCCACGGGACTTTTCCTTTTTTTATAGAAATATCATTATTTATTTAATCCTTCCAACTCCCAGCAAGGCTGGTGAGCTGTACCTGGTCCACGGCAGGGTGTTCAAGGGGATGGCATTCTGCTGGAACTGGCTGACCTCCCTCCTCTGCTGCTCAGGAGGATTGGAAAGCTGCTGGCTTTGAGTGAGTAGTCAAATTACCCACAGCAGTTGGAAAACCCACAGGTAGCCTGCAGAGACTACAAATGGACAGACACTGCAGCTAGCTGATACAATTCCTTACAGAGTAAGATAGAAAACTGTGGTTTTGTCAATAGGCATTCCAGACAAAAGCACAGGGTCTTTTCTCAGAAAGTTTGCTGAAAGTGCACCACTGGATTAAGTGAATGAGTAATTTTTTAACATTTTGAGTGTATCACAATTAAAAGAACAGAAAACAATCAAGGACCTTCTGAAGTCAATTGAGTCACAGGTTTATTGACAAGCCTTTTGTAAACTAGGAGTTTGGTAAACCTGCTGACAATGAAGGCATTCTTTCTTTTGTCTTGAATATGCAAACAAGTATCAGACCAAAATAAACACAGAGCAACAAGTTCCACAAAGTATGAGTGAAACAGAACAAGGTGAACTAAGGAAATCTATGGAGAAATTTTAAGAACAAGAACAACCTTAACTTTACCACACCATGAATGGAGAGGGATAATCAAGATGAAATGGACTCACTAGCAAGCTTCAGCTGAGCACCTTCATGAACTGGAACAGGGTCATCTAGTAATCAATCTAGTATCAAATGTTTCTAATTTTAGAAAAATGCACTACCTCACAATCATATTAATTTCAGAATTTTACATCTCCATAGGACACATCACATGATTCTGAACACAGAAATCAGCCCCAAGACAAAGTCACTAAATCCCTATCAGCAACCATACATGAACTGAAATTGCTCCTGCTGGCACTAACGTCTTTAAAAAGGACTGGGTGCAGAAATATCTTAAGAAATCCCATTATTTTGCAGATTCAAGATTCTGTGTGCTGCAGCATCCTGCACCATAGCAACATCACTAAAACCTTTATCACAAGCTGACTTTTTTTTTAGAAGAAAGGAGAAAAAGACAGTCTCCAGAATCGCAAAATGGATTTACAGGGTATTGGGCAATATTAGACATGCAAGGTAGGTAGGATCCTCATTGGCAACAATCTTGACAACCTTGCTTATGCCGTGGTTTACCCTGCATGTTGTCTACTGTTCCAAAAAATTATTTTTAACCTCAAAATTCACAGGTGTAAGGACTTCTTTTATTATACACTAGTACAGCAGTGCAGATAATCCTGAGCCTTCCTCGAAATGAAATTGATACTCAGAAAGGCAAAAATACTGCCAGATGAGAAGGGGAAAAAAAAAAGGAAAGAAAAGAAAAGCCAAGAAAAAAGAAAGTGTGCCATGAGCACCGAAGACTACAAGCACCAGCACTGTTATTTACACAGCTGCTGTCCACATCAGCAGTGGCAGAGAGGCAGCTCCAGCCCATGCAGGACTGCATGTGCAGGCAGTCACTCATACCCTTATGGATTATCACCGAACCTAATCTGAGGGGATCCGCTGTTTACTCGTGTCATCGGGCAACTTCCCAGCAATTAAGGTCAAGCAAGCCGGGAAACCTTCTCACTGCAGCTCCCAGCTACGCTCCTACAGGCGGGGGAGGCTGCAGAGAGCCGAGGGACTAAACCCAGCGTGCCGCGTCTCGGCTCCTGCCCACCCCTCGCTCCCGCAGCGCTCGGTTCTGCCCAGCGCAGGCACCTACACGCTCCGGAGAGGGCGATCCCCGGGAGGCGGGGAGCGATCCCGCGCCGCCGGCTCTTGGCTCGGCCGGCCAGGGGGCGGAGGGAGGGAGGGAGGGACGGGGCGGAGGGAGAGGGCCGGGGCGTGCGGCCTCTCCCGCGGGTGCTCCCCCCGCGGCCAGTCCCGCCGTGACCCGGCGGGTCCCGCCCTCCGAGCCACGGGGCGGGAAGGGGGCGGTGGGGGCGGATAACTGGGGGGCGCCGCGCGCTCCCGCTGCCCCCGCGCGCGCCCCCGCGCTCACCCAGGCGCGCCTCCCGCGGCGGGTTCTCCATCAGCTTCTTCAGCACCAACGGGAACGCGCCCGCCAGGCCCCGCCGCTCCTGCTGCGCGGCGACTCCCGCGCTCCCCCCGGCTGCAGTGGGCTCTGGTCCTCCCGCCGCCGCCGCCGCCTCCTGGTGCGTGGCGCGGCCGGGCATACTCCCCGCGGGCGGGCGGGCTGTCAGCGGTCACCGGCGGCGCGGGGCTGCGGCGGCTCCCCAGGACCCGGCGGCAGCAGCGGCGAAGCGCGGAGCGAACGGCGCAGGCGCGGCCAGCTGACGCCCGGCGCGTGCTTCAGTATTCATGAGCCCCGGGGCCCCGCCCTGGCCCGGCCTCTCCGCGCCCCGGGATTGGCCCGTGCCCCCCCAGTGGGGTAGCCCCGCGCGGACAGGCCCCGCCTTCCCCGCCTTGCCCTCCCCGCGGCCGGCGCGGGCACGCGCCCCCCGCCCGCCAGGGCACGTGCAGGGGCGGGGCCTCAACGGAGCTCATTAGCATTCGGAGCACCGCCCCCTCCCGCTCCTCCCGCGGGCGCTGCGTCACCGTCAGGAGGGCGGAGGAGGCGGGGGGAGGCAGCGCACGCGTAGGCGGCGGAGGCCGCGCGCCCCCTGCGCCTCCGCGCGCCCGCCGGTGCCTGAGGGGGCCGCGGCCGAGCGGGCGTCCCTGAGGGCCGTCCCGGCAGCGCGACGGCTGCGAACCCCCTCCCCGCCCTGTCCCGGCGGCAGCGCTCCAGCCCGCCCTTGCGTATCCTCATTTAGGATCCTAAAATCACCTTTTGTGCGTGCCCTGGATTTAATCTCCCTCCGTCCCACACGATGCCCGCAGCGGCGTGCCCTACATAACATGGGCAGGGAGAGGGACTTCACTGCAGTGCTGGCATGGGCGGGCTGCTGGGGGAAGGGAGGAGAGGCCGCCTTTCCAAATTGCCATGATCACAAGAAATTCTTGTGATTCTCCAAGCGGCTCCCGTGCTTTAGCAGCAAGGATGCCGTGCTGGGATTTAAGCTGCTGAATACCAGAAGGGAGCAAATATTGCCAATTTCGTTCCCGACAGTGCAGGTGGGTACTGAGGAGCCTCTCCCACAAATGAACAAATTCATAGAAGTGTCATGCTGCAGCCACAGGCTTCTCCTGTCAGCAGCGGCTGCTCTTCCCTCGGCAGGATGGGCTGCAGCGAAGCTACGGGAAAGGGAGGGGTGTGCTCCGCTGAGATCGGCCCGTCTGCATCCAACACAGCCGCGAGAGCAGAGGCATTCCCATCCGTGCCAGCAGAAAAAAAAGACATCGTCTTAGGTAGGCACTTGGGCATCTGCCTGGTTGAACTTCCCTGCCACAAACCTCAGACATTTAATTTAATTAGCGAGGCACGATTTTACCTGACCCTTACTAATAAACCCTGATGGTCTTTGTGACAAAAAAAAACCCAAAAAACCAAACCCAAAATCAGGTCTAAGCTCTTCTCCACATGCCCCAGGAAAAGGAATGGAATGTGAAGTCACACAGGGTAGGTGTTTTTCTCCATTGTCTTACTGCAATGAGGACCAGAGGCCATCTCCACCCAACCTGGGCAGATGTGGAGCTGCCCTACCCAGCAGCTACTTCTCTTGCGTGGGCTGGGAGGCCCAATCTGCTCCCTCCTTCACAGGGAACGGGCGGACTCCCGATGCAACTCCTGCACGCATGCTGCCCAACGGGAAGCTTGGAAAAGGCCACCCTGTTAGTATAGGCTGCAACAGCGCAGGTTAATGCATCATTTATCAAGGCTGATAAATCCGGTTGCAAGAAGCAGGCAGAGCAGGTCATGCTCTGCTGCCCAGTGTGCTCCAGGGCTGCTACGTGCCCTCCATGGACTCCCTCCGCCTTGCCAAGCTCAGCTGGCAGGAAGAAAAGGCACATGTGTGAAAGGGAGATGCCACTTCACAGAGGGTAATGAGACACAGATGTCAGACCACACACGACAGAGGCAGCACACGCAGCTTGGCAAGGGGCAGCAAGCTCGCAGTGATGCTTTTGTCTAGGAAACAGCTACTGATAGGTGATAGAGAACACAAGCGAGTGAGGTCACAAAGGAGCAGCTTTTAGGCAAGGAGACGCAGCCAAAGTGGGGCAGGCTGCAGGCTTCCCATTCTGTTGTGGCTCTCATGGTCACTTTGTTCCATTGTTGTCAATGCTGGTGGCCCCCAAGGATGATGCTGTGCCTCAGTAGTGTACAACACTCCTTCAAGGAACAGGGTCTGCGCACATCACCCCTGCAGAGCTCAATGGCAGCTGCTTTGCTGGGTAATGTCTGTATGAAGGGAGGTTATTAAAACCACTCAGCAGCTTTTACTCCAGGGCTTTTCCCTTTAGATTGACCATGTTCTTCCTCCAGCACATTTGCACCCATGCTCCACTGTACGAAGTTTTGTTCTGCACCACTGTGAGTTGTGACTTTCCTTGGAAAGGATCTAGACTACACAGCGTTAGCTGCTCTTCCCAAAGGCAGGAAGGAGGGAGGGAGTTCCTGAGGAACATTCCTGTGGGTTGCTTCTCACATCACCCTGCTCCAGCATTAGCACTGCCCTGCCAGCTAGGAGGGAGGCTGCCCTGAGAGCTTTTCCTCACTGCCTCTGGGGATTAGATGTTCAAAGCAATTGCCAACAGAAAGCAGGCACTGTACCACAAGCTTTACCCTCTTGGTTAAGCGGGGATCTGCCTGGGATTTTTACATTTGCTTTCACTCTGCGGCTGAGAAGGAAGAGTGGAGGACAATGAGATGTGAGGAGAGGAATGCAGCAGCCTTGGCTGTTGCTGCTGGGAGTCTTGTCAGGGCCAGATGATACAGAACAGCCCAGTTCTGGGGTGCAGCAGGGAGGGAGGCAAGTGATAAGCAGCTCACTGCTGGGCACAGGGTGTGAGGGAGAGATGTACAGTGAGCCCAACTGGGAGGTTTGAATAGCAGAATAGAGAATTTCAGAGAGAGGCCTGAGAACTAGCAAATCCAGATGAGTGCTGTCCAAGTATGGAGGCCCAGAAGGAGAGAACTGAGCTCTGTGGGAAGAGGGCCATGATGGGAATGCTGGTCTGGAGAGGGAGGCAGCATAATAAAGACAGTTCTGAGGACTATGGGAAGTGGTGCGGAAAGGCAGGGTGGTCCTGGAGCTGAGGAAGAAAGCTACCACAAAACAGCGCTCTCAGCTGCCAAATAAGTCACATTCAGTTAAGACCAAATTATTCTCTCAAATCATTGATCTCTCCTCTACCCCCTACTCTAAACAGATAGGTTTTGCCAGCACTCCTCCTTTGGATTAATTGAATCCACTTGGCTGTGGAGAGCAGAGATCCCAGAAAAGCAGCCAAACTCAGCTTAGCCACAGCAAGGCTCTGCACCACATGAGCTGCCCTTGGCTGTTACTGCCTCCTCCCAGACAGTTCCTCTTTCTACCTGGGTACTGTCAGCTGGGAAAACATGCCCTGGTCCACACAAACAGTGGGACTTCATATGTGTGGTATGTAAACACACCTCTTAGTGCGCAGTCTCAGCAAAGAGAGAGAGAGAGAGATCACAGGAGGCAACAGCAGAGCAATGTGACAAAATGAGCCCCTTAGGGGTGGGGCAGTCCCCTTGCCCTATTTCCCTTTTCCCCAGGGAGCTGTGCCTGTGCCATAGGGCTCATTGTGTTACAGCAGGTGTAGGCAGGTGCCTTTCCTTACAGGAATGCTTTACTGTCACAGGAGCAGCCCTTTCTCCCATTGACCCTGGAGCGAGAGCAGGGTCCCTCTCCACACTGTGTGTCTGGCTTTTCTGCTCCTGGGTTCTGCTGCCCCTCAACACTGCAGAGCTGCCTGGATGTCCTGGTAGCAACTTCCTAGAGAAGAGCAAGCACTGTCCATGTTTGTTTCTGTGAGCTCAACTCTCATGCCCAGACATAGGCTTGTTGAGCTGAGGTGTTCCCATACACCTCCCCAGCTCTGTGCAGCAAACATTAAAACACAGCAACCAACAAGCAGCTTGTCAAGGGTCTGTAGCATCCTATCCAAAACCAGAGTTTTGGTACTCAAACTGTGATGGGTGCTTGGAGCAGACCTAGCATTAGCAAAGCCATAAGTGCAGCATGAGCAAAGTGTTCAGCATAGCGAAAGCCCAAACTAAATAACCTCCTGGGTCCTTCTCATTGTTTTCTAGGATGCTGCACAGAGAGTAAGAAAGCCTAGGAGTACAGAAGTGCTCTTGCAAAGAAAACGCAGCATTTGCTATGTTCTCTATTCCAGCTTTTCACTGATAAACAATTAAACAAAGTTTGCACAGTCAGCCTGCCCCGTGCAGGCTCTCTGGACAGTCTGAGTCTGGGAAAAGGCAGTGTCTGGAGACTTAGTTGTTATCAACCATAGGACAACGACGAATGGCAATCCTGGAAGTTGCTTCTATGTGAGCATGAACATTAGTGCCCAAGCCTTTTCTGTGCGTGAATCTTTGAGGGTTTCCAAGAAGTAGCTGAGCACAGAAATTAAAAGGATCAGGAGCTCAGCATGATTTTATAATCAATCCATTGCCACCGTTTTTCCTCCTAGCTGCACAACATGCACAGTGCCAGGACTCCCTGTCTGACTTGGACACTTTGAGGAAACACACCTTGGAAGGGCTTGCAGCAAACAAGATCTGCCCCTTTCTCACCTTGCAACTGGAGGAGGGGATGGAGAAATCAAAACAGAACCCCCAGTACATATTTCCTCAATCCTACCTGTCATCTTGTTGGTCCAGGGCAAGGAATACTCCAGTAGGGACTTCAGGACTTCCGGAAAGTCCAGGGCAGTGGGGCCCCCAGGGGTGTTGCAGCTTGACATGTCCTGTCCTGGGACTGTGCCAGCAGAGCTAAGGGAGGGCCAGGTGCCTGGCCACCAGCCTCACACCCCACTATCCTGGGCGTTGCGAGATGGGCTCGGAGGCACCCGGAGCGGGTGTGCCGAATGCTCTGGCTCAGAAAAAACAAGGAGAATGGGAAGCAGCCTGGCAGAGATGCAGCTTGCCCGGCTGTCTTCACCTCCCCCTCTCCCACTCTGAAGTGGCCAATTGTGGAAATAGCTTGCAGCCTTGCAGGGCTGGGCTGGGCGCCTGGCCAGCGTGGTTTTACAGGGCCTCTCCCAGCCAATCCGGCAGCAAAGAACTGGGCCAGTTATCTAACTTTGCAAAGGCAGCACCCTTTTCCTTCCCAAGGTGTTATAACAAATACATGTGTCTGAAGGGGAAAAAAAGCAAGTGTGTGCTGTTAGGGGTGCATGTTGGCTGCAAACACAACAGGAGAGGGATCCTCTGGCATGTTCTTGGGAGGCTCTGAGGAGCTCCAAGCTGTGCAGGCTGTTACAGGGAGATCCACATGCTGTCTGCATCTGCCTGCTAACTTTTTAGCTGAGATGAACATAGTGACATTATTTGTATTGATGCAACAATTACTGTGTGTCCCTCCTAAGTTAATATTGATAATAGCACAAGGTTTCTTTCTTATAAGTGTGCATCATCCCCAAAATATAGGATTTTTCTTCTGAAGTGCCACAGAATTTCATCAGGAAACAAACAGCCTCCTCTTAGAGCACTGCTATACAGGAAGAGAGTTCATGAACCCTGCAAATACCCTGGTAACAGCTGGTTAAGTAAGATCTTGAGCACACAAAGCCCCTTCTTCTCCTGTCAGTGAAATTTTTAGCATGGAGAAAAGGACTGGAGACAGGAGGATAAAGGTCTGATCCTCTTTTTCAGAACCTGGTGTGAGAAGAAGCATCTTACATGTGGTGTGGTCTTTTCTTTTGCTGAGTGTGGTATTTCAACAGAAATGCTTTTATTTCTTAGTTTGTTCCTGTCCATTTTGCCACACTCAGCCTTAGAGTGCCACTGTGAGTCGGTAGAAACCAGGTATTCCTACAGCGGTCTGTGAGCCACAGCAACTGGACACAGCCCAGCAAAATCAGGCATGGTGTTTGGTTTCATAAGGAAATGCATTTGATTTAACCCAGTAGAAACCAAAAGGAAGGGATTATCTAGCCAGGTTGGGTAGTTGAGAATCTGAGTTTAGCTGGAGAAGACTCGTGATCTAGATCCCAATCTAATCAGGCTCAGAAATCAATAACTAACAGAAATCAAGTAACAGTAGTTAGTTTAGTAGAATTTGTAATTATGATACAACCCCTTCAGATTTTGAGCCAGTCATAACCATCAGTGATGAAGCCATTCAGGGAGAACAGTACCATACTAACCTGGGCTGTTACAGTGTTCTCCACCCACCCAAAGCTGGAGCCAGCAGAGTCTGCAGATGGTCAGTGCATTCTGGCTCCTGTGAGCAAGAGACTTGATCACATCTCTCCTTCCTGGAGCACAGCCTGCCAGCCAGGAGATCCATGTCCTTTCCTGAAATCTTCTAGTCCATTCAGTCATGCCAGGCATCATTGATGTTTGGGACAGCTGCTGTCATATTATGCCTAGCATTGCTTCTTATCACAGGCTGGCATGGGAAAGTCACTGGGAACATGGTAGCTGTCCAGTGCCAGGTGCAGCTGGACCCCCTGATTTTGTCCCAGGCTCAGACTTGTTGTGAAAGCTGAACAAACATCTGACCACATGCCTGGAGGGACCCAAGAACTTCACAGCCACTGCTGCAGCAACTGACTGACATTTATGGCATCAGAAAATGAAGACCTTAATTCAGAGAAAATTCATAGAATCATGAAATGGTTTGGGCTGGAAAGTACCTTAAAGATCATCTAAGTTGTCTCTTAGCAGTTTGAATTATTAGCCTGCAATGGACATCTCTAATTTTTGTCTAGAGATCTGAGAGTGATGAAATAAACATCTCATCTGGTGTTTGCCATGTCCACAAAGTCTCCCACCAATACTGCATGTCCCTCTTGATTCAGAATCCCAGAACAGTGAGCTCCTGCCCACCAGAAGAGCTTGGGTAACATCACTAGCTGGAACCACCCTGTCTTCAAGTCCCAGGAAATCAGAAAATATACTATGGAGTAGAGTCATAGCAGTAGGGAATGTCTGTCTGCCCCCATGTCCCTGCCATGGAGAGCAGAGCATTTGAGCTGCTTTAGTGAATGAAGTTGAAATGTTGTCTCTGGAAAGATGCAGGCATGGCCACAGATTGCATCACTTGTGCTGGCTGCACTGTTGTCAGATCAGATATGTTTTTACTGGTTTTGTGATCCCATTTTAGTGGAGGTGCCAGCAGCTCTGCTGCAGCCATCACTCAGAAGCCCAGTCAGCCCTTAACTACACTTTTCTCACAGACTCAACCAGCCATAGTCAACTTATACTGTCCCTGAGCGGATGGCACACAAAAGGAGGCACCTAATGTGATGGCACAGGCCAAACTCCAGGAACACCAATTTAACTGGCAGAGACCAGAGCTAACTTCACTGTATTTTCTGCAGTCTCTTGGGCATCTACCCACACCACCCAGCTGTGCTGGCTCAACCTCTTGGCACATTTGCCCAAGGAGTGTTCAGCAGTCCTGAGGGGAGGATTGTGGGTCCTTCAACATTTGCCTCCATACTCTCCCTCCTTTTATATTTTTATCTGAAAGAATTCTTCTTTTTTTTTTAAGCAACCAATTCTTGTACCTTCCTTCCTCTGACCTCTTTGCTTCCTGCAGTGTTCAGGTTCTTCTGCTGGCACCAAAGCATGTAAATGTCTCTAATTCTACTCCTGTCTCTAACAGGACCTCTCTAGAGAGGTGTGCCATCAGGCCCAAAGAGAACTGTAGAGCAACACTGCTGAGGTGCCACTCATAGGTACAGCCTTGCTGGCAGTTTGAGACCCTGAAGAATCTTTTCAGATATTCAGACCTCTGATACAACTCTGCTCATTATAAGGAGCTGGGTATGGAGGTTCTCTGTGCATGGGTCCAAGTTGCCATCTTTCCCTCAGCCTCAGGAGCATTCCCTCAACTCCACAGGGCCACTTTCACAGCGCTTCTGGAGCAGCCCTTCCCCTGTTTCTGCTCCTGCCAGTGTCTTGCAGCCTCCCTCAGACCCAAAAACAAGAGCCACTTGTGTGCCTCCCGAGTCAGAAACTCCTGCAGATTATTGCTGTGGGTCTTCTCCTTGGCTGCTCGTTGATTTATGAGGCCACCACTGCAAAAGGGAATTTAATTGTTTCTCAGGTGTGTCTGAAAGCACAGCTGATGGGGAACCCAGCAGCAGCAATGACATTTGACCAAAGAAAGGCTGTAGTGGTTGTTATTAATAATTGCTTTTATCTCAGCTTCCTCCAATAAGGTGGAAGTTTGCCTTGGTAATCTAATGGAATGTGTCCTCTTAGAAATAAAAACTTTTTGTCTTATTTTCTAAGAACATAAAGATTATGCAACAGTATTATCCATCCATCCATCCATCCATCCATCCATCCATCCATCCATCCATCCATCCATCCATCCCCAAGCATGCTACCCCACCTTGGCAAAGGGATAAATACATTTAAATATCTTATTCTGTTTGGAAGCTAAGCTAGGACGAGGAGAGTCAGATTAATGCCTCCCCAGAGATAAAACCTGCTCTTATGTGTTCTGTATGATCTGGGGCCCATTGGCAGTGACAAGGGACAGGCAAAAGCCAGCAGTACTGAAGGGACTTGGTGGTGGCATACAAGATGACATTCCCCTGAAGTCAATCTGGAAAAAAGGATAAAAACGTTTAGAAACCTCTAGAAGATTTGCAAATTCTGCTGTTCTTGAAGCAAGACTATTTTCCTTCTTTTTTTCCATTTCTTTCAGTCACCCAAGACCATTCACATTGTCAGCATAGCCATTACTTGGAAATTTTTGTTCTTCCTCACATGAGATGTCTTCTGCTGCACATCCCACAAATCAAGCCTACTGCTCAAAGTCTCTGTGGAGGCTCCAGGCCCACCCACAGGGTTTGATTCTTGCACAAAACCCAGCTTGGTAAGTGGTTTCCTCTTTCTTTTATGCAAGCAAACCCTTTGCCAGAGGTTAATCACTGCTTCTTTGCAGACATCTTTACAATTTTTTGTTCTTGTACTAGTTCCTAGGACAATTGTACATCCCCCTTACAGCTTCCAGACTTAACTCTTTATTTGTGTGGTACATTTGGCTTGGTAGGGAATTTTTCTCACCTTGGCAGAGGCCTGCAGGCTGAGTTTCACCATGGCCATTCTGAAAGGACACTTGCACCATATCCCAGAAACTTGTCTTCTTCTGGGTTGAGATTATGCTAGTGCCAACAAACATCCATGGAGCTGCAGGAATACCCAGAACAGCAGCAGCAGGGAAGGCTGTGGCCAGACCACAGGGGTGTCAGCATCCACAGTGGATTACTTTGAAAGAAAAGAGATGAGAGAAGGAGTAATGAAGCCAGCATGGGAGGGTGTACAGCTGAGGGAAAAGTGGGATCAGGGCTCTGTATTGGCTAAAGACCCTGTCTGGTGCCTGCAACATGGGCATGCAAGCGTTTGGGTACTTTTGATGGTAGCAACATGTGACACAGATGCCTCACTCCTCAGAGCTCCCTTCCCACCTCTGAAGGGCCTTCCTTCCCCAGCAGGGTATGGCATGCATACGTGTGCCTATGTGTGTGTACAAATGTGCCTGCCTGCCTCCCTGTGGGGAGGAGCAGCGCTGGGATCTCCCAGGCAAGCAGTGAACTTCAGTGGAAGGACGTGCCTGCACCTCCTGCCTGAGGCAATAGAATTTCTAAAAACTAATTCCCCAAAACGAGTGCCAAAAAGTTAATGAGCTTTGCTTCCCCACCACTCCCGCCAAGACTTCTCCCCCTTCTTGGGGTGCTCACATGGCAGCTGGGCTCACCACGGCTCTGCTTCTCTGCACGTGGCCTTCCCTTGTGAGGTGCCATTTGCCAGAGAACTAGGTGCTAGGCAGGGAGAAAATGTGAGAAAGGGCCTTGGGATCACCAGAAGTTTTACTGTCCTGGGCAGGAAGGACACCTAGAGCTGCCTTTTTGCATTTCCCTGCTCTGAAAACACTCTGGCAGCCTGGACAGGGACAGTCTTGGGAGCTCTTGGAACAAGCCTTGGCAGGAGGCAGAGCCCAGGAGGTGCCAAGAGCAGCAATAAAGCAAGGGGTTGAAATCAGGATGGGGAAATCCAAGGCCTGTGATGTTGGGCCGTGGGAGATCATTGGGTGAGGCAGCAAGAGACACATTCCTGTGTCTGCTTCTCTCTCAAAACCAAGGCTGTCTGTAAGGACCTAGGCTGTCTGTCAGTCATCTCTTCCTACTCACATCTGCTAAGGGCAACATGGTCCCCAGCAAGAGCAGGGATCCTGCAGCATTGTAGCACAAGAGGTCTGAGCTGGACAGAAAGATACAGGAGTCAGCTGAGTCTGGGGAAGGTGTGTGGGCTGAAAGAAAACAATGACCCTTAAAAAGGCTTTGACAGTTTGGCTGCCACTGATACCTCAAAACCAAGACATGAATGGTCTCAAACAGGAGAAGCTCCAGGCTGCCTAGAGCTTCTTTTGAAACACTGCTGCTGTACTGAATCCGCACCACAGCTCCCAGGGGCAATGCCCAGCTGTGTTGCAGTTATTCTCAAGCAATTTTGCTGAGGAAAACTGAGGCCATCTCAGTCTCATGGAAGCAGGACTTTCCCTCTCTGTCTCAGAGCTTTGCTGGGGTACAGATGGGGGCATGTGCCTTGGTATTCAATTAGCAAAACTATGCAGCTCTTCATCCTTCCCAGCCATCTGCCTGGAGGGCTGCAGCGCTATTGGAAGCCCACGGCTAAGGAAGACATAGGAAATCCTGAGAACAAAGGAAAAAGGCCAAAGAGCACCTCCAGTGCCGAGTGTTTTTCCAATTCAAAGCAAGCCAAATCTACTCTGGCATCTAGCTTTAGAGACTTCTATCCCACCCCTGGGTAAATGTAATTTTCTGGAGGATTAATTCAGATGGCTATGAATGACCCTATTTACGGGGTCTCTGCTGTGTTTGTGCCTCCTAAGGCTCTCTGGAACAAGTAGTAGTTTTCTGGGGCACTGCCATCCACAAGATAAACTGCAGATACGAGCATTCCTGAAAGAGGCAGTCTTGGGAGCTGCCAGGGACAGGACTGTTGTGGTGGGAAATGAGTCAGCTGGAGCTCTCATGTGGTCTGGTCCCTGCTCTTGTCTTTGCTGCACCTGGAGCTGTTTTCAGGAAACACCACTCCTGTCCCAGAGGCACCAGGACACACTGCTCTTGCCTGGAGCAAGAACCACAAAGAAACACGAGGTGACAATCAGTCTGGGAGGGAGAGAAGTTATGTGGAATGGACTGGTCTCGTCCTGTCCACTCCCATCCTGGGGAGAAAAGGGTGAGGCTGAATGAGACATGGCTCAGCTCCTGACCAGAGCCCGCAGCTTTCCAGGAAGCCCCAATAGCTGTGTGTCCACAGGACCTCTGCCCAGAGCCATCCCATAGAACCCAACCAAGTCTGTTCAGTGCCTTCCTGCACCACATATCAAACAGCACTGGGCTTCAGCCAGCGTGCCCACAGCCTTTCCTCCTCCTCTTCCCTCCAACTAGTCACTCCCAGCCAGGCCTCTCTGACTATTTAGCTTGTTGCTTGTTGCTTTCTGGCCCATGTTTTTCCCCCCAGCTGCCCTAGGTAGTTACATCCTCTGTGCCCAGCCAGTGACCAACACACCTCCCCAGCTCATACATGGCAGGAACTGTCTGCTGCTCACTGTGCACAGGACACTACACAACACGACCCTGTTCCTGGTGGCAATGGCAGCAGCAAACACAATGAAGGGGATGACAGCATTTGCATCATCTGCTGTCACTGCCCAGAAATATTTCTCTCTAGTGCAGTAGGCAGACTTCATTACAGGATTGCTTAGGATTCTCATCTGCAGCAAACCCCTTCTGCCAGGCTGCTGTGTGATGGCATTAACCATCTTCAATGAGAAGTCTTCCTCCCACCTCTCAGGGGTTTCTACCTTGCTCCTCTCAATCTTCCACAGAACCTGGATTTTTCCTGACTGATCTGGGTCTCTTCTGCCTTGTCTTTGTATCTGCTGAAGTTCCTAGGAAGATCTGATTATTGAAATTACGACTCCTTTTCTTCCTCTCCAAAATACAAGTTTATTTCAGTGAAGAAATATGGTTTACAGCTGAGGCTCAAACCCACAAGGAAAACAGGTGCTCTTCTCCTGATGCTTTGTCTTTCTCACAGTTTGACAATTTTGGTTTCAATTGTACTGGAAAAGCTACCCTCAGCTCTTGTCAGCATGGCCTCAACAATCTTTGGAATGTAAAACTAATGTCTCTCACATTGTATGTATTTAATTGATGCACCTTGGAAGTGCACACAGCTCCTCATTCCCTCTGCACTACAAGAATGTGTTCAGGCCTCTTCTTTGGCCAGAAGGACATGAGTTCTTATGTCTGAAGGCACATCAAGGAGAAGTGTGACAAATTTTGTCTCTTCAGGCCTCACTGGATATGACCTTCTGGTCACTACCAGTTTATACAGCAGTAACAGGGCATATCTATGGGACTCCCGTGTCTTCACATCTCCAGTTTTGATTTTATCAAGAATCTAGATTGATCTGCATCGTGATGGATTCAAAAAATAAAGAAGCTGGGGTTATTAATAAATGTTTTCACAGTGACCTCTTTCCCCAGTGCAGTTTCCTCACACAGCATCCTCTCTAGGAGGAAAGTAAGGGCACAGATGCTTCCCTTAGCCCAAGCTGTGTGCAAGTTGGTGAGTAGGGCTACGGACATGTTCCCTAGCAGGGTGCACACTGCCAGGCAAAAGAACTGGCCAACCCAGTTGAACAGAGCAGCCTACACAGAAGAACCTCTAGATGAAGGTGTTTACCCTATCACTGGAGGTTTCAAAACAGAGGTTACCCAAACACCTGAAACTATGTGTTAATGCACAGCACATGGATTCTTGGCACTAGGGAGCAAGAAAAACATCTTAAATACACCTAAAGTTCACTAGAACTGTGTGTCTGATGATCATCAACTGTTATTATGCACATAGGTAATTTTCCACTCAGCAAGAAGAGTAGCAGATTATACTTAAAGATGGGAGAAAGCCACAGTGGTCCAATGCTTGACGTGCTCCCTTTGCTTCCCTCCTCAGCAGGGAAACCCGAAAGCAAGATAAAATCCTGTGCAGGCTGTATGAAAAACACAAACACACTCTGGACCAGGAGAGGGTTTAAAGTGCACACTTTTATTTTCTATTACAAAGGCTAAAAGAAGCAAGTTTGGTTTTTCTTTCTTTATTTAAGAACAAAAACAAAAATGTTGTTAAAACATCTACATATTTATCCTTATACTAGACCTTATGAAAGATACTAAGTTCTTTTTTTAATAGTAAAGCGTGGTATTCTTAAATTATATTAATATGAAGACATATTAAAGGACTCAAAATCATTACTACCCAGCTCAGAACTGCAGCATCCCCTTGCTATCTTTTCCTTTCACTTGCTAAAACCCATCAATTTTTGACATACAGTTTCATACAAGCTAAGTAGGGTATTTTTTGTTGGTTGTTGGTTTGTGTTGTTTTTTTTTTACTTCTCCCTGTAAAGGCCTGGTTAACGCCAATGCCAGTGTCATTTAAATCCCTGCCCCTACCAAAGAATTTGGGAAAAGATTTTCACTAAGTCCTTCAGCATTTAATAAGCTTCTGCTCTGTGTGAATGTCTGTAGTTATTTTACAGGATATGAGATTTTCTTCTAATGTTATAAAATTAAAACATCACTTCCTTTGTTAAAAACTCTCAAATTTGATTCTTTGCTGAAGAATTTTCTTCTTCCTCTCTCACACAAATAAAGAAGAGAGTTATCACAGGGTCTTGTAAACACACCACTAAAGCAGCCTCTACAACTCGTGGTTTATCTGCTGTAGAGCTGCGAGCACTGAGCATTTCTGCTGAGAGCATATAATGTGCTGAAGAAAACCCTCTTGGCTTGATAAAGCAAGCCTGAGAAGTCAAGTGTGAAACTTCCTGCCTTTCACAATGTCCCTTTAAATAATATAAGCAAAGCCTTATATTAAAACTTTACTCACTAGTTAGCAGTATAATACTCTCTCACTGAGATGGGACTGCAAGGACATCCTAAAGGGTTTCAAAAATGTGAACAGAGAAACCTGTCCCATCTCAAAGCTTATACCTATCTATATAAAACCCTCTCCTCTTTTGTTATTTCCCTTTCCCTATCTCAAATAATAGGCTTCATAATTACACTGGAGATGCTGCGTTTCCTAGCTTGAGTCCTTTACCCTCATTTAAAAGATTCCTTCGATACCACACACATATAATATTATATAGAGCAATATATTTAATACCTGTGTATATATGCTTCATGGGAAGGGTCACATATATACACACTAAAACAGGTCTGGTGACGAAGTACTGCAACACCACAGACCAGGTTATCATATCAGGGAAAACAAAGAGACACTTGATGCAACCCCCATGACTGTGGGCCTACCTCACCTCACCTCTCCTCACTCTCACCCCACCCTCTCCCCATCTCAGCCCCAGCCTGAACCTCTGAAGCCCCACTGAGCAGCTCAGCTCTCATTGCAGAGATGGGGAGAGGGGAGAGTGACTCACTCTGTAACTTGTTTAGGTTACATGAGAAATCATGGCTCAGCGAATGCCAGTCACACTAGAGATGCAGGTTTGTTTTAAAAATAAAAGCCACATTTCAGTGTCCCCCTTGCCAGATTTCCTTCCTTGGCATCTCTGCCAAGAAGAGCAGAGCAAGATAACCCAGGAGCTGATGCCTGTCTCCTCCCATCTGTAAAGTTGACCACTTGAGCACAAGGATGACCAGGAGAAGGTACCATAGTTACCACGAAGAACAAAGGAGAAAATACAGCACCTGACCACTCAAAAACTGCCATGTCTGATATTGCTCATAGCAAACCAGAGACTAGCATCCATATTTTAAGGGAGAGGAAATAAAGCTCAGCAGAAAAGTGGTTAAGCTGCCCGGGAAAGAGGCTGAATCCCCATCCCCAGAGGTATTTAAAAATACATGTAGATGTGGCACTTTGGGACATGGTTTAGTCTGGGAGCTGGCAGTGCCAGGTTAACAGCTGGACTTGATGATCTTTGAGGTCTTTTTCAACTAAATGATTCTAAGTGCAGAAGTGCATTCAGTTTGCTTACAGCACGCTGTGTCTCTGGAGAGATTCCAGCACTCTGCTCCGTAACTGGACCCAAACTATCCCAGTGGAGCTGAAGCACCCTCCTGAAGGCTGGTTTAGAAAGATGACAGCTGCCCCACACCATCTCCACATCTCTCGATTTCCTCATCCCATCTCTCCTGAAGCTCTGAACCCCAAGGATATGGGAGCAGAGAGGAATGGGTGAATGCAGCAATGCCAAAACACCAAGCAGTTCACGGCCAGATTGTATTTACCATGGATACAGCCCTGCCAGCCCCAAGGGCTCTGAGACTGCTGTCCCAGGAGAATCTGTATGAAAAAGACATCCCTGATGAAGGCTGGGAGAGAGATGTGTTTGTATTTGACTGGATGGTGCCATCCATGCATGCAAAACTGCAGAGCACAGCTGGACTGCAGAAGAGAGAAGGAGAGGAAAACTCAGAACAGGGAACACATTTACTGCTTACAGGATGAGACTGCCAGAAAGGACAAGGCTGGCATGCAGAGCAGTACTGCTTCTCACTGCTGCCCCTTATAAAAGCAAAACCTCTGTCCAGAGTTCAGCATTACTGATTACCTCATCAAAGCACACATGAGGCAGCACAAGAGCAGGCCATGGCTGGGTCCCACTCATTTTCCACCACTGTCCCTGCTCTGGGTCACATCCTGTTGCACTGTGCATCCACAAGCTCCCTGCTCTGACTCTGAGGAGGAGGGAGCTGGACCTCTGGTACTGGTAAGCACTTCCAGCTGGATTCCCATTAGCTTAACTTCGCCTGTGCTGCGCAATGGTGGCCTTTTAAATGGGTCCCCACCCAGTTCTTCTGGCACTGCAGGGAAAAATGCAGCTCTAAGTAACCAGAAACACATGCCATTTAAAGAGTAAGAAAGAACACCATTACCTCCCTCCCTGCCTTTATTCAGGACACAAGGCAACACAGAAACACAGGCTCCTTTTGGTGACCACCTCCCTCCTGACTGATACTGCTGTGTGGACTTCAGTGACACACGGTGTGTCACAGACTCCACTACACCTCCTACATGGGTTCTGTTTTACTTGCACCAGTCACACCAGCCAAAAAAAACAAACCCAAGCTATCTGCCCTGAATACCTGCCACACACTGAAAAAGATATCTAATGAGAAGTCACCAACTTGCTTTCTGAGTACAGTCAGCTGAAGTTTGAAGTCACCTACAACCTGGTTCCCGCTGCTGCAAGCAGTTTCATTACTTTGCTGCTTTTACCTTGCACTCCTTATACCACACAGCTGTTATCCTCCTGAGCACCAGCTGATGCCTCAGGGCAATACAGACAGCTAGAGCATAAGCCTAGATCTCTTAAGCCAAATCTAGTGGTTTTCCTTCTTTGCACCACAATTTCTATTTCTTTCAAACAATTTCTATTTCTTTCTATTTTCTTTCAAACTCCCAGGAGAGCAGAAGGGCTGCAGCAGAGTAAGTGGCGCTTAGTCTGCAGCACTGAGAAAAGGAACATATGAAATCCTGGTCACCTCCTTTTAACCAGATTTCATAAAATCATAGAACAGTCTGGGCTGGAAGGGACCTTAAGATCATTTAGTTTCAATCCCCCTGTCATTTAGAAGGACACCTTCTAGACCACATTGCTCAGAGCTCTATCCAACCTGGCCTTGAACAGTTCCAGGGATGGGGCATCCACAACTTTTCTGTCCCCCTCTCTCAGCTTTGTCCTCCAGACTTCTGCAGTCATACTCTGAATTGAAAGACAGAAGAATGACACAAGGAGAAATTCTCTGATTTGCAGCCCAATACAGACTGAATTAATTCCTTTGAATGAAGGACAGTGAAAACAAAAAGATGAAGTGGAAGGGGAATTTGGGGGAAAGAAGAGAGAAAAGATGGATCACAAACTCAGTGAGCGTGGCGTCGCTGGCCAACGAGAATTAAATTCACAAATCCATTCACTAATAAATCATTGTCTCATAATCTTAAAACAAAAGAAAAGAAAAGGTTCTCATTGCGAGACACAGATCTCGCTCTCCCTGCTACTGCCCCTCGGAAAACCCACCCCGTGTTTCTGCAGCTGACAGACTCCCCCCGGCTCACACTATACATCATCCCGCAATAGGAAGTTGTATTTCCCGAAGTCGTCATCCCTGGGGCAGAGCAGCATGTCCTTGCGAGCTTTGGCCAGTTTCTGTTTCAGCACTTCCCTCCGGTCCAGCCACTCGGTCAGCTCGTCCTGCCCATGGGCGTAGCGACACTCCTCTCCCTCAGGACAGGCCTTGTTCTTCTGGAACCTGCCAGCACAAGGAGCACAGTCAGGAGGGCACCCCCAGTACAGGGGTTGGAGCTCTCTGTCTGGGATACTTGAGCAGGACCCACTGAAACATGCTGTGAACTCTCCTTTTTAGGGTGAGCTGATTGTCCTACAAACCCATGTGCAGGTGGGAAAGACATCAAGGCTGGGAAAAAAACAGCAGCAAAACCAGCAGTGGCTACAAGGGGATTTAGTCAAGAGCACAAAAAAATGTGAGCTGGAACTGGACCAGCAGGGATGAGAAAAAAATAATGCACAAGAGAGGAAATGCCAGGTAACCAACATGAAAGACAAGAACCTTCTTGCTAACCAAAGTGGCATTTTTAACCATCACAAGCTTTCTGAAGGCACCTTAAGGTGCTGATTCAGAGGGCGTGATACATTCAAACCATTTAATAAGGCACCTGGGATTCCCCCAAGCACTGGGCCAAGGAGACTGTTCAGCAACCTGAGAGCAGAGAGCATCCTGGCTATGAAGAGCACAGGTGCAGACAGGAAGCTCTCCTTTTCTAAAGACACATGCTCAGGAATGTGTTTTTATCCCTCAGTATTGTGGCTGAGTACCTCTGTGATCAAACAGCAGCCTCACTGTCACCCAAACCTGTCATCTCATCCCACTCCTCCTCCATGCAGAAATCACCAAGAACTCTGTGAGAGGATGAGGAGGGATGACTGAGGCCCTGGGCCTGTTACCCTGTCCCTGCAGCAGCAGCACAGGAGGGAGGTGAGACAATGGTACCTCTCGCAGAGCCGGAATTCGCCCATGGGGAAGCGGTAGCTCCAGCAGCTGGAGTCACTGTCTGAGGTGAAGACCTTCTCCTTGTGCTTCTCCGACTGGATGTGCTGCTGCCATTGCTTCTTGCTGTTGCTGTTTTTCCCACAGAGCCAGCAGTGGTAGCCCATCTAAACAGTGCACACAGGGAAAAAGGCCAGTCAGTGCAATAACATTCATGTCCATTGGCATTCCCTATGCTGGCACTGCCTCTCCCTCTCTTCTTCCAGAGCATTTTGGAACGCTCCACTCAGTCTATGACTATCCACACTTCTCTGCCATATTGTCTTTGAGGAACTGTGCTGACACTAAAGGGGAACAGAGGAGATGCTCTGTCAGAGTTTATCTATGGCTCAAACAGGCTTAGGGGAAAGGGCAGCTCAGTTCATGCAGGACTCTTCAGCAGCACACACCCTTACATCAGTACCACCCATGGCATAAGGAAACACATCTGCCTCTAGTTTTTCAAGGCTTCTGTGACAGCTATTCTCCAAGTTTCTCCCTCTTCTGACAGGCCTGCAATGGTTTTGCCAGCTTGCCTAGGAGCAGGCAGGAACCCTGGAGAGAGGCTGAGCTCACACAAAAGGGAACCTAAGGTAAACCCCTAATGACTTGGGGATTAACAGAAAAGCCATTGTAGAGCCTTGCTGACCCCAGGTCGATCTCTTCCCACTTCAGCTGTGCTGCCCCTGCTGTCCATTTAACCTGTGTTAATACAGGCTCTGTTCCACTAGAGAAATGCAGTCCCTGCTAGCCACACCTGGAGCACAGGAGAGAGGCAGGCTGGCAGCACTGAGGAGGACGAGGAGGAGGAGGAGGAATGAAGGACAAGAGGTCGCTTATTACCATGATGTCCGCATAGTCAGTGGGCATCTGGATCTGTTTCTCCCCTTCTCGCGAGGTGAGTGGTGTTCCTTCTCCAGGCTTCCCAGGATTGTGTTTCTTTAGCCACATGTCATAGGTCTGCTGCATATCGAGTACTGCACAAAGGTGACACATGAAACCACTCAACAACCTCCCACTTGGTGCACAAGCTATGAGAAAAGGGCAAATGCTGGGGCAGCCCTTCCCTCCCCTCGCCTGTGCAGCAGCACCAGACTGAAGGGCTGTGCCCCATGTCACCTCCTCAGACAGGACCCCTGGGGAGAGGAGCCACATTCACAGCACACCACATGGCACGGGGCAGGGGGGGTCTTCTATCAGTCCAGGGGCAACTGTGACAACAGCCACACAAACTTTTCAGAAAGATGGCAAAGTGCTGCAAGATCTCATTGGAATTCACCCTACAAGATGATTCTCCAAGAGGCCTGATTCTACTTAACGTCAGGAGACATCTCATCCAATCAGGAAGCTAAGGCATGGCTGGTTTCAGATCCATGTCTTCCCTCTAAGCCCAAGCTTCATCCTCAGCACTAGAGAGGGAGGAGAGCTCCTAAGCAAGTTGGCCACAGGAAGCACTGCAGAAGGGAGGAAGACCTAATGATAGCTTGCTCTAAGTTCAAAACCTGTCCAGAGAACTGCAGTCAATGTCTCTCATGGTTTTTGATTTAAAAGCCATTCAACATACTTCTGGGAAGGGAAATTTGAGGTGGAAGCTTTAACTAGACATCTGTCTTTGCAAGATCAGCTCCTGAGAGAGGCTATGGAAACATTTATGTTTGCAGATATCAATATGATGCTCTAAGTGTGATGCATTAGTGATTTACTCCTTGCTAAATGAGTGATTGAGGAACTTGAGGTAACTGGGGATAATGAATGCAAATTCCCCCAATCTGAGACAATGCTGTTGTTTGAAGATTCACCTTTGTGCTTGAGCAAAACACACACAGACTGATGTGCTTTAAAGGCTCCAGCAATGAAATGCTTTGAACTGCAACAAGTAACAGTTTGGCTCAGCAGAGAGAAGGACCCTCCACAGAACCAAAAAAAACTCAGGGCAGGCCTGAAATCCTTCAGGCTTTCCAGCAGCTCCAACAGAGGTAGATGAGCACCTGGATAGCTGGCCTTTTTCCCCCAGCCTCCTGTTGATCTGAATAAACAAGGATTTCTGCCACAGAGCTGGCTGTCCAGGATATGGGCACCCCCCTGCAACTATTGCCCAAAAGGTAAGCCTGCAGAATTAAATATAGACTAGTTTCTCCACAAAGGCACCACCCAGTGATGTTCTCATTCAGGATCTCAACTCCACCCCTTTGAATACAATGCCACGAGCAGGGAGTGCCACAGCCCAAGACCAAGGAATATGAGCAGAAATAAGTAAGACAGCCAAGGCAGATAGACAAGAAAGATACAGGAGCAGCTACGGGCCAGGACTGGTGCTTTGGCAGAGCTCCATATAGAGCCAGGCCTGGGACATTACAGGCAACTGGAAGGACAGTACAGGGTGGATTCAAAAGTGATGCAGAAAGAGAGGGCAGCAGTGAAGCAATGTAAGACATAAAACTATTGTGCACTAGTCCCACAGCAAGGGACTCAAGAGATACATGCCCATTTATGAAAAGAGCAGCTGTAGACAGACCTGACACACAATCCCACATAAACTCATGGCAGCAGCTCCATCTCTGTTGTCAAGAATATGTCTTAACAGACCCTCCAGATGCCCAGATGTCCTCTTCCCTCTCCCCAAACTCTTTGGTCCACATTCCCCCCCCCCCCCTTTTAATTTCTAATTTCCGCCCCCCCCCCCGCACTTACTTTTATTTTCCTTCATGAAGGTCCACAAGTCTCTCTCCTCAGGGCTATGGGCAAAGGAGCAGTTGCCCACATACTGGCATCTCCTGCCATTCTGTGCATGGATACACAACTGTTAAAAGACAGAGAGAAAAATTTAGCACCTGCACAGTCAGTCCTTGCTAGAGGGGAAAGTGGGTTTGATAACCAGCTGGGGCATTAAATTGCACAGGAGAGGTTGCAAACAGGACACTTTATATATCATTAACTCATGATTCTTTTCCAAAGTCTCCTGATGACATAAACACACAGGCAGTTCAGCAGCTGCTGCCATTTCCATAGGTGACTGGGTGCAGATACAGGCCAACAGCAGGAGCATCCTGGATTGACCCAATAGTGTTTCCTACTGATGAAGCTGCTGGTCCCCAAGGGTGACTCATTCCCCACCTTCTCTGAGTGAGTGAAGAGTGGCCTCACAGATTGCTTAGACCACACTGGTGCACACACAGCTACCAACAGCATCATTGCCAGAGAAAATGTGAAACTTTCTAAACATCATATTTACTCATCATCTTTTCTCCCCCTATCCTGGCACAAAAGGAAGACCTACCATAGGGTAGGGGGAAGGAGCTTTCTCCTTCCAGAGAAAAAAGAAAGGAGAGGGAGAGAGAAACTATATTGACATTTGGGGCTGGGGTTGGAGGCTGGATATCTGTAATTTTCCTCAGCACGTGGCTTTTTAGCTGAGTTCTTAGTTTTGCTTTCAAAACCCATTGTGAGCAAGTTTCACAATCTATAGCACAGTCACAGCAAAGGCAGGGATAGGCTTCTCCTAAACATCTTGCCTCTCACCCACATTGAGAAACCCTGACCTAAGGGGAGTCTTAAATTTCATTCCCAAACCCTGTGCCAGCCAGAGATGCATTAACAGCTTTTGTTATGCATTAACAGCAACACTGGAAACTTGCATTTGTGCACAGAGTGGTTTAAATGGGCACTGCTCCTTCTTCTGCTCCATCTTTCTGCTGGATGTATTTTTCTGCCATCAGTCTGTCCTCACCTCCCATCTCAGCCATCATGTGCTTGCTTCCCTGACAAATCTTCAAGGGAGCAGCCCTCAAAACACTGCACCGTGGTGGAAGGGAAAGGGAAAGGGATGGGGCACCTGGCCATGGCAGGCGTGGGGCTTACATCATATTGCTGTGGGAAGTTCCGGATGGAAGGCAGTGGTCGGACTGACACCCACTTCTTCTTAGCTTTGGACATCACCAGTAGGACACGGCGTTCCTTCGTCCAGCTGAAGAAGAGAGAATAAATCAAGAGAGACACAAGAAAGAGCAGAACAAATGTTCTTTACCTCAGAGACCCTTAAATACTGAGAGATGAGCAGATCCTCCTGTCCAGCTTGTTCCTGCACTATCTGGCTGTTCCTAGACATGCACATCTGTGATGGAGAAGCCACAAGAAGGCTGCTTTAGGAGGACTTCTCCCTGTAAATATTACCTATTTCGTGGGGTACCTCCTTTCATAAAGCCACAAAAGTCTCCCCCAAATCTCTCATGGCATCACCACGGATTATTAAACAGCTGCATTCCTTTGACACAGCCTATTCTTGTGCAATCAGATCCATGAAGAACACTTGGGAATATTTTCTGCTTGAAAGGTGCAATAGAAATGCAAGTCATTACAAGCACTACCTTATGAACAGTGCCAGGAAGTATTTCTTCTCCTTGAGCTCCAGCAAGGGATCACCAGGAGATACCCTGAGCAAAAACTCCAGCTCTATTCAGCAGCTGCACAAAGAGGTGTTATTTTTCACATCCGAGGAAGCAATCCTCAGCCACTTACTTCCTCCAGAAACTGCTGCTTCTGTCTCTTCTTAACAAAAGTTTTATATTTACAATATTAAGCTGGACTGTGCCTTTGTGGTCTGTGTTATGGGAAGACAAGTTCTATCAACCCTTCCATCCTATCCCTGCATGCTGCCTAGGTGACACAGGCCACAGTTTCCATGACCAAACAGTGACTTACCAGCCAATATTTCCCTTCTAGGGGGCTTATAAGACAGATGGGGACAATTTTTTTTAGTGGGGCCTGTAGTGTTGGGACAAGGGGTAGTGTCTTGAAACTGAAAGAGGGTAGATTCAGACAAGACGTAAGGAAGGAATTTTTTATGATGAGGGTGTTGAAACACTGGCACAACCCAGAGAGGCAGTGGATGCCTCATTCCTGGAAACATTCAAGGTCAGGCTGAGCAACCTGATCTAGTTGAAGATGTGCCTGCTCATTGCAGGATGGCTGGATTAGATGACCTTTAAAGGTCTCTCCCAATCCAAACTGTTCTAGGATTCAATGCCTCTATCACACCAAACATTCTCATGGGCCCCAAGGAGTCAAGAGGTGCAAACAGACGTAAGATCCATCATAGAGGAGCAACCAAAGCAATGAAAGAGCCAAGGGAAACTAATTTAAAAGGAAGCAGGGTATCTTGAATGATTTCTAATTGTGACCTGACAGACATCTGCAAACTGCTAAGTGCATAAATACATGTGGAGGAGAACTCTGTTAGTGGCCTTGGTAAAAAGAAATTATAGGAACTGGGAGAAAAGGGAATTGTGGGATGTGGACTGCCTCTGCCAGGAGTAACAGTCTGCACAATGTTGGCAACAAATACACACAGTAAAGAGAGAAGGAAGCTGGAAAACAGCTATCTGCAATGCCTGCTATAGTGACAAACACCCTGAGTAGTGAGAGGCTGCTAGGAAACCTTACAGCCTCTTCCAAAGATGCCAAATGAAGCCGTGGAGAAGGTAGGATGAAAAATTCCTGCCCTTGAAGAGGGGTAGAGGAAAGAGAAGGTTGAATTGCTCACCAGTGGGGGGCTTTGGCACTACAGTACTTGAGGTCTTTATCTGGCTCCACCAGCTGCCCGTTCATCCAGCACTGGCCACACACAAATTTCATCTGGAGGTCAAAGGGGCTTGACATGGGATTCCGGGGAGAAGCCTGGGGAAAAGAACCACAGCCTCAGTAGAACAGAGGCAAAATGCACCCCCAAACCTGCCACAGAGATGCTGGCAGCTCCCTGCACGCCTGTGTGCCAGCAACAAGCCAGATTAAATCAGCTCTTTTGCCAGTGTTAGCCGGTGGCCCGATGAGATACCAGACAGGAGCAAAACCACTGCTTGCTTCAGCATGATTTCCTGGGCTTTGACATCTGGCCAAAAGCACAGACAGCCTGGCAGCTTCCAGCACTGACCAGGCCTGGCTGTGAAACCCTGGCTGTGTACCTCTGTGTACAGACAAGCTCTGTGAGACTTGCCCCAGCGCTTAATCCCCACTTCCCTGCAGAGAGGGCAATCCATGTCCCACTGCCTGTGGAGAGCCCTTGGTCACACAGCTAAGAGAGGCCCCTTGGGAGGAAGCTGGACCATATCACAACGCAGGACACAAAACTCCTGCTTTTGCACCAAGAACTTTGTGTCACACCTAACATTTGACACAATGAAGTCAGAGCTGGGTCCTCTTGCTGATAGCCTTCCAAGCCTTTTCTGGGCAGGTTTCTGTCTCTCACAGTTCCTCTGCACTGCATTTCACAAGCAGTTGAAGCACAGTCTCTGGACAGAGGTACAATGCACATATTTCATATCTTGTCAGCCATTGCACTTATTGCCCCCACCCCACCTGAAAAGGCTAGTTTGGGATTATGACTAACAGATTGTGGAGAAGGAAAAGAAAAGGAGCCAATCTCATATCACTTCCTCATGTTTTCTGAGCAAATCTTTGGAAAACTGTTTGCATTTTCTATCACCACTGGAAGAACATGACGCTGGTGTCTCCAGTTCATTTCCAAACCAAAAAATAAACCCGACTGGATGCCAGTGGCCCTGGGCACAGGAGTATGTGAGAGTACAAGATAACACCCTGGTCATTGGGCTGGCCATGAAGCACAAAGGTCATGCACCAGCAGAACAATTCTCTGACTGTCAGCCACACCAGCAGCCTGTGCCACCTGCCATGCCTTGACTTTAACCCTACGCATCTCACAATAACCAGACATGCCAGCTGTGCCCCTGAAGAGCAGGTTTCTGCCAGCAATTGATTAGCAGCAGCTTGGAGCCTGGCTGCACCCCCTGGTGAAGGGAAAACAGCAAGCACAAGCAGCACAGAATCGAAGCATTTCCCAGGAGACACCACATCAGCTATCAACTACCACTCTGCATCCTCCAGACAGTCTTTTGGAGAACCAGAGCTGGCATATAAAGAGTCCTCTGTCACTGTGAAAAGCTGACTGGGGAGCTGACCTCACCTGTGCTGCACACATGAGGCCATCAGTTCTCTGATGTCCCAGCAAAAGGACCCTCTGAGAGAACCAGCATCTCTTTTGAAAGAGATAATCTATTTTGAAAGAGGGAGATCTCTCATCTGGGAGAATGACCTTTCTGGTGGCTCCCAGCACATGACTCGTTCACCACTTGCTGTCAGCTGTCACCTGTGCTGGTGACCACCAAGAACACTTCAAAGTGGCTGGCTGTGAGATGAGCAGAGTTGAGATTTGGGCTAGCATGAAAGGTAATAAGGTGCCTCCCTCTCAGATATGTGGCCTTTCAACAGTAGCTTTAATCTCCACTTTGTCTCCAAAGGAAATTCCACGACCGCTCACCACTGACCCATCACACCAATAGGCCTATGGTAACAAAATGGCACTGCTGGCATATTCCCTTTTATCAACCCCATGCTATCCTCTGGTGACATCTCTCTCAGCACAGCCAGGAAGCTCAAACCTACTGACCCAGCAAAACTAAACACTGAGTGTCTGCAGAAGAGACAAGAGATCAGGGAGAAAGAAAATATCTCTCAGGTAGTTCTGGTAATCTGGGCTGCTTTTTCCACAAATTCTTAACCAAAAGAAGCCCTGTGCATTTCTTCATCTGAGTCATGCAAACCGCTGGTCAATCCAGCGGGCATGTGTGCTCCCAGGGGATTAGGAACCAAGCAGAAATTCAAAGCGGCTCCTGTTAATGCTACATGACTGTATTTGTAAAGGCAAGACACATACCTGGCAGGCTGCTGATAACCAACAGTGTGGAAATTATATCACATGAGGCTCCAGCAGACGAAGCCAGGCACAAGTGCCGTGGGCTATGGCACCGCCCCTTGCTATGAAGCCAGACAATATAGTGCTAGCTGTGCTCCATGGCAACCAAATAAATACAAGTCTCTGGCACGGCAGCTCTCTACTTCAGGCTCTGCAGAAAGCAACAGACCCTGCACGGCCATTCATGTCTCCCATCCTCAGGAACTCCTCTAAGTGATACTGAAATGTTCTCAGGAGGAGCCACACACCTCAGGGGACTGTATGAGGAGCCCAGGTTACTCAGCCACCTAACTGAGTAGTACTTAGGTGCAAGTACTCCTTAATGGAGAGGTATTTTCCTCTCCATACTTAAATTGATAATTCTGAGGTGAGCTTTCATGGGGATTCTGGTGCAGGCTAGGGGAATAAAAACAAAGCAGCTCTTGAAAACCAGAAAAAATGAGGGCTACAACCCCTCAGTTTGCTAGGATGCGATGAGAGGACACCCAGCTCCCTGCAACAGCCCTTCCTGCAGACTGGCTCTTCAATCTGTGGCTCTTCAGTCTGTGGCTTTCCTCCTACAGCAGCTGCTGTGAGGTCAAATTTGTGGGGCCAAGTGCAAGATTCCTGGCAGGTGCTTGGCAAGCAGCGTATCTTCATTTTTCATTTCTTGCAAAGCCTCCTGACCTTCACTGTCACAGCTACTGGGCCCCTGCATGCTGCCTGCCTCTTTTCTCCATACTGGACAGCCCTGGGTGCTGAGTCCAGCTGGCAGCTGTGACAAAACTGCAGCAAAATTCCCCAGAGTGACTTCGTTTCCGCTGACCAGAGGGCACTGGAGTGAGAGTGGATCACACGGGATGGTGGGAAGGAGGGGTCTGTTTTTACAGCACTCCTGGGAAGTTGTCTTTGCCAGGCAGCCAACTTTGAAAGCTGGAAGGCTGCTGAGAAAACTCTGAGTCATGTTAGCCTGCCTGGACAGGAGAAAACAATGGCAAAAGTCAACATCTCTCAGCAGATAGCGAGTCCTGCCCACAGGGCCTTCGGCAGCAAGCCCGAGTCTCATCCCAGAGCACAGCCCTCTGGCTGAGGACGTGCTGCTGCCAAAGCCATGGTGTGCTACTGCAAACACATGCATCTGACTGACTTGACTGTCTCCCTGCACAGTGCCAGTGCCAGGCTGCCAATCCTTAGGGACGGCTGATAGTGCTGCTGGGAGGCACTTTCTCACCGTACCAACATGGCTACTGCTTTGCCTCTGCACCCTGGAAGGGCTGTGGGTGCAGTCAGCTCTGTGACAGGCATTTGTGAGGCACAGCCAGACTTTGCCATTGGTCATTAGCCCTAGCACTGTCCACAGGGCCCAGACACTGTAGCTCTCTACCCATCCCCTGATTTAGCAGGCTCTGGCATTTCCTTTCCTGATCCTCTGCCCCTTGCAAACCCCAGCAGCCAGAAATGGAGCCCTCACTTAGCATCCAGATCCCACATGCTTCAGAGGACATGCTCTGACCATGCCTGCTGTACAGCTTATTCTTCCAGCAGCAGCACCTCCAGACAAAGGTGAATTTGAAGCTGCAAGGCTTACAGGAAAACAGCTGTCCATTTATCTTTTCTTTAATCCCCTCATTACGCACAGAGAATGGCAAGACAGAGATTTCTTGAAAATGCGGGGAAATTCACAGCAGGCAGAACAGAACCAATCTCTGGACTGTGCTCTTGCAAGGCACATATGGAGCAGGGATTGCTGATATAAATTCAACTGCTGTCACAATCTGCTGCAAATTCACATCTAGTTTCCTCCCATGTGGAGATGCATGCCACTGCTTCTGTCCCCACACCAGGCAGAAAGAGATCACAGCCAGCTCTGGTTGCAGGGAGCATTCAGATCATCCACTTCTCATATAATACAGGATGTAGAAACTTGTCCTGCTCAGCTTCCTGAGAGGTTAGAACATATTCCTTAAGCAAGTCAGACAGTCCTGGGACCTACAGACCTTGGTTATTCTTGCTTATTCTGGACTGCTGCTTCCCATTCCTCTCCTCCAACTGTTTCAGACCACAACAGCTGCACAGGTTTATTGCTGAGCATCCCCTTGAAGATGAATCCATCTCATGCAGCATAACCAGCGCATAGGTGGACACAGAGCCCACTACAAGTGTCAGTGCAGTCACCTGCATCTTTTCTGTTAGGCTGAGCTATGCCCATCAGACCTTCCCACAGATGCTTCCCCAGCAGCCTGAAGAACACTTCTGATGGCACACAACCAAGACAAAAAACAGCAGCTAAACATCACATGAGTGACTCAGATTCCTCTCCTATAAAAGACATCCTCCACAGGGTGCTCACAGGCTGTACTTGGTCTCTGCAGAGGAACTCTTGGGTGACAGATCCCACACAAAGGTGAAACACTCTTGCTGAGACAGTAAGGCACAGGCCAAGGGATGGCAAGCTCAGGTTTGCCAAGGTTAAAGAAAGCTGTCAAATGGGAACAAAAAGGATTTACACCACTTTCCCCACCATTGTCCAGTTCTAATGGCACAAAGTGCTTTAGTTCAACCTCAGGACTGGGAACTGTCTTCACTGGGTGGGCTCTGCTCCTACAGTACAGAAATCCCCTCTGGGATAAAAAAAAAATAATAAGACAGAACTGCCCATAGCCAACAAGACAGAGAAAAGCAAAGAAAGAAAAAGCCCTTTGCTTCTAACCCTCTCACACTACCCTGGTATGCTCTTGGCAGTGCTGGAGGGTTCAGCCCTCCACACTGAGAGACTGGTGGCAAAAAAAAAGGCAAAGCTCTCAGCCTCCTCCTGGTAAAGCACCACTAAGGTCTCTGTCAGCCTCAACAGCACCTGGGCTGCCAGTTCCACCCACTCCTGCATTCAGATCAGACATCATGAGTCATTCCTTAGAAGTCCTTCAAACTGCTCTACTGCCCCTTGGCCACTAAAGGGCAGCAGGACACATTTGGTCCCCACTATGTGACCACTGCCCCAAAATCTCCTAGTTTCACCATCAAGTGTCACAGGAAACAACATTCTCGGGTGTGTTGCCCTCGGTGACCTGGAGGCTTCACCCTAGCAGGGAACAGAGCAGATCACAACACTGCAAAACAAAGCACAAAGCTCAACATCAGCACTGCAACCAGGAAAGCTCTCAGATCTCCTCCACCTCAGCTCTCCTCACCTGGCCAGCCTGGTCTGCCTGGGACCTGTCAGGCACAATCATGGGAGGAAAAGAGAGAAAGGGCTGGAACTGTTGGGAGCAAAATCTGCCTCCAAGCCCTCGATGGACCTTACTTACCACGCTGTTGGCCGGTTTGCTGGCATGTGCCTCCATCTGCTGCCAGTACTTCTTGGACTCCTGCACAATATCTTCGTGGGTCATTCCTGGGAACAAAAAGGAGACAGAACTGAGCTACACTCCTTTGGCCAAGAGAAGAGAGGGAGGGCTTGCATGACTTTTTAGTTTGGGCTTAGTAACCCCTGAGTAGCTGACAGCTCCCAGCAGTCCCCCTGGTAATATCAGGACTGAGTTGTGACAGAATGCGCCACAGAATATGTCTAATCCCTTGCTAAGCAAGCTCCTCTCTACACAAGCAAAACAAAAGAAGAGTTCAGTCTCCTGGACTTGTTCAGACTCTCTACACAAGCAAAACAAAAGAAGAGTTCAGTCTCCTGGACTTGTTCAGACTTGACTTTCTGCTCAGGCAGTCTGCAAAGAACCCAGACACTGCTTCCAAGCCAATAATTCTTCACAAGGGTCAAGAGCTTGACCAAGGCTGTCCCCGACCCCCATATCAGCAGATTTTACCAAGGTCCTAAAGGCAATGCTTTGTTAGTATTGATCTACTGTACATGGAGTTTTTGCTTCTAGCTTGGAGGATCACAGACACCCACTGAGACATCTAGCATCTGCAAGACCCCAGAAGTCTCACCTATTACCTGCTGGGATTAATTAGCCTGTTACACCTTCAAGTTGAGAGGGCCCCCCATAGGCAAAGAGAAAGGTGAAATTCAACACAAATAGATGCCAAGCACAAGCAAGGCAGCAGTGCAAAACTAACCAAGGAACAGCTGCTAGTAAATAACCAGCAAGGAAAGATCTGCAAGGTCTCAGATATCAGAAATACAACATCAGACAACAAGAAAAAGGATTGGTCAGACCTTATCTAAGGAATTAGCTCCTGACCAGCTCAAGTGGTGAGGGAACAGCCTCTGTTAGCACCAGCCAGCTAGATGCGCATTCGAATTATTAAGTGCTCTAAAGACCCAAGACAGCTGCCAAAACAAACTGAAGCAAATATCTTTCACAGGGAGCCGATTGCAAGGGGGGTGCTGAGGATGGCCATGATGCAGCATCCCCAGGACACAAACATTGCACATTTGGTTGCTTTGCTGATGCCTACAGCTTTTATTACTTAAGTGAGGTGTTCCCCAGGAGTATTACATGAACATAATCACTGATCTGGGAGACAGCACATTCCAGAACTTAAGGGCCACTAAACAAAGTTTTCATCTCAGCTTAGGCTGTGTGTAGCTTGAGTAAGTCACAGCATTCCTGACCTCAGTTTTCCTGTCTCTGATTTCGGCTGCTATTTGCACAGGCTTTGAACAGGATGAAAAGCACTCAGAAAACTTCACCATTCGTCAAGAACATTTGCTCAGGTCTTTAAAATGGCAGCTACTGCATAACTGGTATTGCTCACAGATCAGAGATGTTGGTGAATAGTCTACCTCTTAACCCTTAATCCCAGAAGAAATGGTGTAGAGTTAGAAAAACTGCAACTTCCTCTTCCATGTCCAAGTATTCCAGGGTCAGACACAATGATGATTTGTATTTTGGGAATAAAAACTCTAAATCTGGGAAAACCACAACAAAAAACTTACACGCTGCACTGGACCTGGCTGGAAAAGGTCTGAAGCAGCTCCCACCTTCTCCATTCTGCACACCTGTGATCCATGGGGTGCAGAACCAAAGGGAGACGCATATACAGGTCTTGTCAGAAAACTGAATTTCAAACATAGTTCTTGTGACTGCCTTCTTCCAGTTCTAGAATTCTGAACTATCTCAACAATACAGTCTAGAAATGTGGTGGTTGGGAAAGAAAAACCCTCACAAATGTGAAAGGATGGTTTCCAATCTGCCAGCTTTTCAAAGCAGGAACTGTCACAAAGAAATGAGCTGGGAACCAAAAGGCCCATGTGTTGATTACTTGTAATATTTCGGCATCTTTTGCAATATCACTAGTGAAGACAAAGAGTCTGTTATTACCACTGGTTGAAGAAGATAGCAAGAGATGCCTGTGAAAAGCCACAGTGAACAAGAAAACAGTCCTGCCTGTCCAATTTTCAGATCTTGGGAACCTTTACTCCACTAATACAATCCTTTATCCCCATGAACAAAGCCAAAAGCTCTGTAAATGCTCAAATGGCTGTGAAGTGTTTCAAATGTAAGCTGCCCTCTTCCTATTCTTGCTGAGCAAAGAGTGCTCAAATGAAACTCCCTGCTCCAAAGCTAAAGTATTCCCAGAGAATGGCAACAACTACCTTTAATCTCAGTTTCCATAATGAAGGCTACACTTGAGAGAGGCAAACTAACAAGGAAAGCAGGCTCATATATACAGCCCTGCAGAAAAAAGCCCCACAAGATAATGTCTCTCCTATTGTTGGAAACGGTGGATCATTAAGCACAAGGCTTAGTGATCAACTCTGCAGCTTAACTCATGGCTTGTTTCATCTCCTCAGCTTTCCCTTTGAAATGATTTCTTCAAATAAAGAAGGAAAGAAGAAAAAAAATCAGTTTGTTTGTTCTGCAGGATGAAGAGGAAGGAACACAGAGGGAAGGAAGAAGGGAGCAAAGAAGCTTTTCAAGTAACAAAACTTGACCAAAACAACTAAAATAAACCAACCATGGGATGCAAATAAAAGCAAGGTACTTGAATATTAGAGTGCCCAGACTACAATGAGCTGTATCACAAGCACGTAGGGCAGCAATGGTGGCCCATGACTCACAGGCAATGTGCTATCTTAGAAATTCCAGAGTTGTAATTTTTTAATTTTCTGAGGCCACAAGTAAATGAGGGCAAACAGAAAGATTAAAGATGCCATTTGCCACAGTGTGCTCCTTGTTCATCACTCTCCCTCATGAGCTGAAGCCAAGGCCAAGGACTGCACTGAACATCAATTATGACATCAAAGAATAGTGAGAAACATGCATAATATGTTTCCTCTCTGAAGTACTCCCATTACCAGGCTGGGTGCTGCACTGAATGAGACCCTGTGGTGAAAAAACATGTAGGTAGCACTATGGGTGGACTAATATCTACACAGCCAACAGGCCAGCAGCCAGAGAAAACCTCCAATATATCAGATGAGACAAAGTGACAGGACTGAAAGTGCCAGATGTGGCAACGTCACTATATGATTTCCCTGAGTATAATCTCCATAAAACCCTCTCCTGAGGCATGCCATCAAAGGCTTTTTGGGAAATACCAAGTATCTTGCGATTTCCTGCTGTTGGTGAATTTGTTTTGAGAAACTGGAGATTCACAGCCTTCTTTATACAACCAACTGCTTCATCACCTGTGCTGCCATTCTCACTGCAAGACATGTTCACTCAGGGGTCCAGCTGCTATTTGCACAAGATCTAAGCACCAAACAGCTCTTGGGATTCAGCTCTATCTTCCTAATTATTTTAATTTTATTCAGCTGGTCCCAAGGGAAAGGTTTTCTGGTCTGCAAATTATAATGGCCCTGTTTCTATAAATGGACAAGGACCAAATCACCTCACAGAACACCTTGGTCCTCTCTTTTGTGTCCCTGAGGAGGCAGAGTAAGTAACATGCAGGAGGAGCGACACCTTCTCAGTAGTCCCAAACCACCTTCTGCCCCTCTCAACTGGCCCTGGGTACACACTGGAAGAAACTCAGGTGTACACAACACCAGCCAAGTCCCACTCACCTGAATATTGCTGCAGCAGCCAGACCTTGAGCTCAATGAAACTGTGAGCAAAGTGGCAGCTGTCCTCACGCAGGCAGCCGTAACGCACCTCGTGTCGGCACACGTCAAACTGGAAGTGCTCCTGGAACTGACGGATCTTGGAATATTTCAGGGAGGTGGAACGCACAATGTGGACCAGACACCTGCAGAAAAATACAAAGCACCAGAGGATCAAACCCTCCCCCCTCCTCCTTACATATGACATACAGACATTTGACTGGGCAGGCAAAGGACACACGAAAATCGACACCAGGAGAGACAGATTCCCTCTGGGGAAAGCAAACCCCTGCCCTCACACCCTATCAAGCCTGGGTAGTTATTTTCACCCTGAGCACATGAGTGATGCTCTGCCTAAGTTCAGAGAGCAGACAAGTTTAAAAATATGCAGCAAAGATACCAAGTCCTCTGGTTCAGCATCTCCCCACAGCTGAGGTTGGCAGGAACCAGAAGGAATTGTATGACTCTGTACTTGACATGTTTGTTATACTTGTTTTCCTGAACATTCATTACTAGACAGTCAGAGGCAGGATCCTGAGCTGGAGGATCTTTGTTTTGACCTTTTTGTAAAGGCCAAACTGAAAGTCAAATTAAGTCAATGGAAAACTTATTAACAGAGTGACTCCAAAGGGCTTTGCTGATGCCTGAAATCCCTCAGTACCAGAAGCAAACATGCAGGGTGAAGCCCATAGTGCTATTTATCATGATTTGAGCTGTCCTATGATTGGAATCCATAGGGAAGAAAGAAGAAAGAGACCAGAGCCCTGGAGTTAAACTGGCTGGACTTGTGAGACATGGTTCCCATCAGGAGAAAAAATTGTTCACTCACTTGTTGTCATGGAAAATGTGTTTTGCAGAAAGGTTGGAGCAGACAGATGGTGTGTCCTTGGTCCCTTTGCTGATAATCCGGGGTTTGCTGTCAAAGCAAATCTGAGAAGAGAAGAAGTAGCACACTGGGAAAATCTTAGAGAGCAGTGAACCAGAGCGACTTCACTTAGAGGAGAAAGAAGAACCAGAGCCAGCCTATTCTAATGTTCAAAGTTAAAAAGATGTGTGGTGAAAACTTTGTGGTAGGGCTTAAAATAAAGCAAGTCAATCTCTGCAAGAGCTTCCGGACAACATTTTTTGGCTTATTCTCCACAGTATTTTCCATTGTGGTTGGAAAAATTTTGGTCAGAGCCGCATATTCTTTCCCTGTTAGCCAACAGAACAAGAACAAGGGAGAAAAAAGAACAGCCACTTCACAGCAAAGAACACATCCCTTTGCATGCACTGCCAACATGGGAAACTGTGCTGCAGAGCATTAAGGTGGTATAAAGCAATTCTCAACTGACCAACTCAGTAGCTCTGCACAGACATCAAGCGGGAATTTGTTGCATTACGGAATTCCGATTTCTAAAGTAACTGGGGCTAAATTACAATTCAAAGCAGTATGTCAAGATAGGGGAAGAGACAGGTGATCCCATGAGGCTGTGGGCACCTGGTTCAGCTGCAGGGCTAAGGAGGGAAACTACTCCTTTCTCCTGCACACTCCTATGTACAATGCTCACTGTCCTTCTGGGAGCAGGACACTGGCTAGGACACACAGAGTCACAGATGGCTTGCTCCTGCACCTTTAAAATTTCCTTCTTGAAGAATGTCCAACATTCCTGGACTCTTTTTCCTTCAGGACTGCCTCCCAAGGTACTCTGCCAACCAGGCTCCTAAAGAGGCTAAAGTCTGCCCTTCAGAAGGTGAAGTGGCAAGGTGGCAGCTCTGCTGACCCCTCTCCTTATTTCTCAAAGAACTGAAAACTCTACCATTGCATGATTGCTGTGCCCAAGAGGGCTTCCGACCATTGTATCACCCACCAGTCCTTCTCTGTTCACAAACACCAGACCCAGTGGATGCCTTCCCTAGTTGTCACCCTCACCAGCTGTGTCAGGAGTTCTCTTCCACACACTCCAGGAACCTCCTGGACTGTTTCTTCTCTGCTGTGCTGTACTTACAGCAGACACCTGGTAAGTTGAAGTTCCCCACAAGAAAAAGGGCCAGCAATGATGAGATTTATCCCATCTGCCCACAGAATATTTTGTCTGCCTCTTCACCTTGGTTGGGTGGCCTGTAACAGACTCTCACCTTATTGGCCTTCCCCCAGCTCCTACCCATAACCACTCAAGCCTATCTTCATCATCATTAAACTCTAGATAGTGAAAACACTCCCTAACACACAGGGCTCCCCCACTGCCTCTCCTTCCTCACCTGTCCCTCCTGAAGAGTTTCCATTGCAAGTTGTGAAAGTCATCACACCATATTTTCGTGGTGGCAACTACCAACATATCAGTGGTCCAGACACATACTGAAGAGATGATGGATGCCTGCCCCCTCCCACCAGTTCTGTACCTCACAGAGGAAGGTGAAGATGCCCTGATGTTCCTTGAGGAGCTTGGCAATTGTGAGGCTGCTCTGCTTGATCCCACCTAGCGGGTCAAAGAGGAGGTCACGGTTGAGGGTCCCCTTCCTCTCCTCCGTCCACACGTCGATCTCTTCCTGGTGGTACGCGAAGGTGCAGTTATCCCCGTACTTACAGTCCTGCTTGTTAAGCATATCTACAAAGCAACAAACAGCACACACCACCACACAGGCAGGGCGGCCCAGTCAGAAACTAAACTCTGTCTTGTCTTCTCCCACTGCCCATGCCTCACATGGAACTGAAAGCAAGAAAAGAGAGAGCTAAAAGAAGAATGAAAAGACATCTCCTCCCAAGTTCACCTATATCAAGACATTCAGGAGTTAATGCAAACTACTGAATGGTGACAATCTCCAGTAATGCTGCTATGAAGGAAACTGTCTCAAAACAAGAGGCCAGCTTTCATTCAGTGCCTGGCCTGAATAATGACTTATCTAACTCCTTTTAAAGCAAATACAGATGAAGTTCTCCCATAGGCCCAGCAGTAAGGAGCCATTTTAGCTTGGCTTTTGCAATCTCCCCACTCATTAGGTACTTTGTAATGACACTGCCTTGGGATACCAGTTTGGTCACACTGCCTGCATGTACTGTGGGATGGGCTGGAGCAAAGGAGCAGGCAGAGAATGCTTTTCCCTAGGCAGAACCACGGCCCTGCCATGGGGAGCTGGGTTGAGTGGGACTAATGTGAGCACATGTACAGGAGGCAGGTTCCCAGTAAAGCCCATGTCAGCAGAGCAGCTCTGAGCACTCAACTCACTGAGCCTTTGGAACTCTTCTGCTCCACCACTTTAGATGCTGCCTGCTCTCCACAATATGGCAGCTCATTGCCCTTCACTGTACTGAGCCATCCAGTCCATAGGCTACTGATGAAACAGGACACCCTAGAGCCAGCAGGCAACATCAAACAGAATTTCCCTCCCAGTCTCCCCTGGCACAGCCCTTTCCCAGCGACCAACTGCCACAGATCACCTTTGCACAGATAATAGGATCCTACAAAGTTGGTTTTGGTTGGGCGAGGACGGATCCTCTTCCAGGTCTTATCTTCAGAGCTCTTCAGCCTGCCCAGCAGGATGTCCCGCTTGCACTTGTGCTCCAAGCCTTCCCGATAGGTGTAATCACCAGCCTTGGGCCCTGCCAGAGAGAATAACCCCATCAGCCTGGGGAAAGCCAATTCCTAGTCTGTGCCAGTGCTCTGGTGGCAGAGCAAATGCATCACCTGTTTTGGGGTAGCAGATATGACAGGCTTGTTTGAAAACATGAGTAGACGCCAGGGGGTTCTTCACCAGCAGAGCTGTGTTGGGCATTACTGGTTCTGGCTGGGACAGCAGGTGCTCGGTGGCCTTGGGCACAGCTGGGTGACTCCCTCCACCAAGGCTGACCTGAGTGAAAACACACACACCTCTCTGTTCAGCTCTGCAACCACACAGGCAAGAGACCTCTCCAACCCCTGCCCCACTCCAGTCTCTCAAAACCTTTCTCATTTCCTCTCTCATCATAACGTTCACATCTGAAATGACATTTCCAAGAGATGACTGCAACTTTTTCAAAGAGAATGAACACTGTGGTGTGTTCACTTCAAAGACAGGCCTCTTTCCTACTGGTAAGAGACCTCAGTTTTCTATCACGAGCCACAGAACAAAATGCCCTCCTCACTCCTTCCCGTTCCTTCCATCACAATCTACTCTGCAATGAAAGACTTTTAAATCAACCTTATCCCAAGCTACGAAAAAACCCAAACTGCTTATCAGTCAATCTTCAGGGGTATTCACATTAATGTTAACAGGGCCAGCAGGTGACAGGAACTCAAGAATAACTTTTGTTCCAAGTTTACTAATCCTCCCCTTTTTCTCAAAGACTGGAGATATAGGACAGAGGCAGAACATGTGGAGAAGTCTCCTGACGGGGCAGAGAGCAACAAAGAACTTCAGTAGCCTGAAGTTGAAGTTGGCTTAGTCTGCCCCATCCTTGAGCATTATGTGGCTGCCAGATCCAGTGGGATCCTGGCTTCCCTGACCCCCTGCTGACCCTACAGCCTTGGTCACACCACGTTTACCTTGGCAATATGGAGTTATGGATAAAAACAAAGATGGGACAAATGTCTTCCTGCTGACTCAGTGGGAATCTTTACCTGCCTTGCCACAACATGGGAGGCAACACTCACCAGGGCAGGGTAAGAGGAGGGGCCCAAATTACCTACATTACCCAAGTGACCACTACCACCACCACTACTACCTTGGTTCCAGAGCACCCTGGGACGTCAGCACGGGGCAGTAGCTCACTCACCACTGGGGCTGGTTTTTGGCTGCCAGGTGGGTGTCGCAGTTCCTGAGAGCTAGTTTCTTCTGGGCAAAAGAAGGGGAAAAGAGCCCCACAAAACAAAAACAATCATTTCCCTCTCAGAGGCAGTTCTTCTCACAAAGAAAGTTCTACTTTCTTCCCAAAGCATCTGTCTATACTCAGAAAAACTCTAGGAAATGCTTTCTTGTCCCCAAAATCCTACTGAACCCAACTCTTTGCTGCTGAGAACTAAAGTGGCAACCCAAAGCTGAGGTGAATGTGAGTGTTCCAGTGCTGACTGGCCAATCTCTGCTGTTCTCAAAATACTTTTGTTGCCAATATACTGCAATACTGGGAACAAATTAACCAAGAATAAGCCCACTTCCCTCCTGAACAGGAATCAACTTAGTCTTTGCCCACCATCCTCCACAGCTTTTCTCCTTATGACAAGAGAGTTCAGAGCCCCATTCAAGAGGACACTCATTGCCCTGAATCTAGAGATGGGAAGGACCTACCTTGGCCTCTACCATTCTGCCCAGCACAACAAGGTCCTGCATCATCTAAAACAGTCATCACCATCCTGCTCACTTTGTGCAAAATGTCAGAGTCATTGAGAAGGAAGGTGTAGGAAACATGATATAGTCCAGCAAATTGTGCCAAGGGAGGTGTTCTGGACACCAACGCAAGTTCAAATCTCATCATTCATCATTATACACCCTGATGTTCCTTTCTCCTCTTAAAATTTCACTCCATGCAGGTACTGGTTATCTGGGATAACATACCTAGCTTTTTCTCATTACTTTTGAGCTAAACATTATCAGTTACTCTGTCCAAGACAATTCACTGCTCTCTTCTACATTTATATTCCTGTTCTGCCACACTAGCAGAGAAAGCTACAAGACATATGTCCTCAGCATTGAAGGAAATAATTCTGGCATGCATTCACAGCTAAGGCAACAAAAAGCCACATCACCCTGCACCTACCAATGGCAAAGGAATCCAAGGTATCCAGCGAACTCCTGCTTGTCCCAAAGGAGTCCAGGGCATCAAGCCTTGTATCTGTGTATGGAAGCAGATCCAGGGAATCCAGCGAATCTAAAGTGGAGCCGCCACTTCCTCCTGGTGGGGCCTCGAAGGCATCCAGGACAGAGGAGGAGGAGAGCTGCTTGGTGGGATCCATCACCAGGCCAAAGGAGGCAGGTGGCAGAGGGGTAGAGACAGGGATGCTGGCTGTCACAACTGGAGGCAGCAGCGGAGTTCCCCCCGGAAACACAGGAATCAACTGGGGCATCTCTGTTGGTAGGCTGGTGGGAATGGTGCCCTGGACCAGAGACTGCAGGGGAGCAGGAAGGAGGAAAAATAGCGAATTAGTATTGAGGAGCAAAGACTGAAAAGAGATGTCCTGGTTTTGGCCAGCACAGAGTTAATTTTCTTCTTAGTAGCTGGTACAGCACTGTGTTTTGGATTTAGCATGAGAATAATGTTGATAACACATTGATGTTTGGGTTATTGCTAAGTCATGCTTACTCAAAGTCAAGGACTTTCCATTTTCCATGCTCTGCCAGTGAGCAGGTGCACAAGAAGATGGGGGAGAACATGGCCAGGAGAGCTGATCTGAACAAGCCAAGGGGATATTCCATACCACAGAACATCATGCCCAGGATATAAACTGAGGGAAGTTGGGCAGGGTCACTGACTGCTGCTTAAGGAAGGCTGGGCACTGGTCAGCAAGTAGTGAGCTGCTCTACTGTGCATCACTTGTTTCTCTTGGGTTTTATTCCTCCCTCTCCTTTTCTATTATTATTGTTGTTGTTAATATTGTATTTTATTTTGTTTCAATTATTAAGCTATTCTTATCTTAAGCTACAAGATAAGACACAAGTTTGGGTTTTTTTCAATTATCCTCTTCACTGGGGAAGGGGCAGGAAGAAAGTGAGTGAGCAGCTGTCTGGTACTTAGTTGCTGACTGGGGTCAAACCATGACAACAGAGAGCAACAGGCTCCCAGTGAAGGGCGTGTTGTACTAGCTGGAGCAAAAGGATACCTGGCAGCTCAATCCACCTGCAGACTTTCCACAGTCCTCCCAATTTTTCTGTACTGCAAACAATCTGGACCAGGATCTCTAAGGAGGTGTTGAGATACCTGAGCTCATTAGTCTGCAAGGCAGTGCCCTGCGCTGGGCACTTAAACTAGCTCAGGTTGAGAGACAAGGCAGCTGCGTACACCCAGTGCAAAGGTCAGGGTAATGACCACAACCTGTGGCACCCCTCACCAGGGCTTTTCCAACATGAAAGTCATTATACCGCCTCCAGACCCAAGGTGGGTCACATAAGCAACACTGGCAACTAAAATCCAACATAAGTATGAATACAGATTGTTTATGCAGCTCCCAGACCTGTTCAATGAGCTTAGGCTGAGTGCAACCGGCACAAAATACAAGGAGATTAGAGTATGCCCACTGCATAAAATACATCCATCATTCCTTCTTCACCATACTCCTTTTACTACTCTCAGACTACTACTTCCTTCAACTTCACAGACATGAGAGACCAGGTGGAAGATGATGTCAGGGAAGGGCTACCTTGGGTATATTTTGAGAGGCAGCTCCCTGAAGCTGCACACAGCAAAGCATGCTTGGAGAAGGACTTTACGTACTCCAGCAGCAGAAATAAAGGAAAGAATGAATGAGTTTTTCCAGAGGAATAGATAGGAGAAAAGAATTACAGAAAGAGAATGAGGGGCAGCATGCACATCTCATGCTCCAAGGACTTCCAAGGAACAAAGAAGCAGCACACACATGCAGCACCCGCTCTTACCAGAGGGTATGGTGTCCCTTCAGCAAGTGAATCCAGGAGGGAGTCTAGTTCTTCCCCAATGATGTCCCCATCTGTGAAGTCCTCTGTGTTCTCAGGCACTGGCAAGGGTACACAGTCTGGAGACGGGAGCAAGCTGGCAGCAGGAAGCGAGGTGGGCAAGCCCTTTGCATCTGAGTCAGGAGGCAAAGGGGCCAGCCCCTCATTCACAGGGATGGAAGTGGCCACAGGAGCTGGGGGGCACTGCAGGTCCATAGAGCAGTCTGTGATGAGAGAGAAACAGAGCCAGTCACCAGGAGAGCCTCTTGCAGGAGACAAATAGAGCACAACATGGCAAAAACAATATTGTACAACTCCCTCAAATCACAAACACCAAATATGCCAATTTTCTGAGAGGAGAGGCTCTACTCTGAAGAGTACTTGCCCTTTCATTTTTGTTCCCACTCTCCAATGGCTCACTGAAATACATTCTAAGGGCCAGTGCCCAGTCTGACTGTCAGGATTTGGCAGGCACCTACAGCAACCAAGAACAACACCAAACCTGTGGCTGAGCAGTTACCAAATTCATTATGACCAGGACTAAAGGCCAGGGGCACGTAATACAATTTCTCTGTAACCCACCACCTGGTGTTTTTCTTTAACGTTCCTCACTAATGCATTTGGCAGAGATCACTGCCTTCTCTACTCCCCGGAGCTTTGATATCCCAGCTGAAAGCTTGCTTACTTGCACACCCCCTCTAAAAACCCAGGCATCCTAAATGGAAGAAGACAAAAAACACAAGGCCCTGTTGAGAGGAGAGTCAGAGACTGAGTGGTGAGAACAGGTTCTGCTGTGTGTCCCAATGTCCCAATGTGTCCCAAAAATCCCCATCAGACTCACTCAGCTGTCTTTGCCCAAGTAAATTCCCTGCTCTTCAGTCCTTCCCGATGTCCAAAAGTGGGAGGTTGCTACTCATTTTCCCCCTCAATATCTGATCAGCAAACATGCCCTTGGGGACTCATGTGAGGCAGGGCTGAGACAGGAAAGAGGCAGTGGTTTTCCCTAATGTTTCTTCCCCTCTCCAGTACACTACTGAAGTAGTAAGATGTTCCCATCATGCAATATAAACCTCTGTTAAGTGAAGTTAAGGTTGCAAGCACATGTTCTTCACAGAAGAGCTTTTATTCTCAAAAAAATTAAAGGTTAAAAAAAAAGTTCAAATGTTAGAAATTTGGAAAATGCAGCATTACATTTGCAGTTCTCAAACCAAGCACCCAAACTACCTTAATTCTGCCCCTGTGCAGATGTCCTGGAATAAAAGAAAAGAAGTAAGACAAAGGTGCTACTTTCTTCATCGATATTCCATTGGCTGCACTGTAACTGCAACAGAGTAAGGCTATAAAAGCAAGTCAAAGTTTGGAAGGAGAGACAATAGCTTTTATTAGAAAGACTGATAAAATTGGGAAAGAAACTAGACAAGCTTCAGAGACACAAAACTTGATCCAGCAAGAAATGCTGCATCCTGTCTGTAGCAGGTCTGTTCGCTCAGCTTCCGTAAGAACTTGGCCATCCCTCTGCATCAGGCACCAGGCGAGTGAGCCCTGCTACTGGCTGCAAACTCAGAACTTCTTCTCAGAGAGCTCAGCAAATTAGCAATTCCAGCAAACCCCCAAGTCCTGAACAAAACAACAGCAGAGATGACAAACACAGGCATGCCCCCTTATCTCTAACCTCACCTGGAGCACAGCACCAACCCCTGCAACCTTTCCTCCAGTATTTGTTGTGAATGGTCCACATGGATGGACTTCAGCAAAGGTCACTGTGCAGGGCACTGGAGGCTGAGCCATGACAAAGACAGGGAAGCAGGGGAAGTGGCAAGGAACAGACACAGGTCCCTCTCCACATCCTCAAGCATGCCATTGAAGGCAAACACATGCTGTACCTTATGGGCTCCAACACAGGATTTTGGTGTGCAGCTGAATGCATTTCCCACAGGCTGTGCATGTCCTTAGTTTTGCAGCTGCCCCACCAATCAGGCTCAGCTCCAACCCCATGCCCCCTTTGCAATGACTTTCTCATCTCATCTCATCTCATCTCATCTCATCTCATCTCATCTCATCTCATCCTTTGGTGCAGAACCCCCAGCCACCAGGAAGCCAGCTATCCAGCTTTTCTCATGGCTGGAAGCTTGGCCAGATTCCCTGCAGTACAAAGGGATGGCTTGTGCCTTCCCATTTTTCAAATGTTTAAATCTGGAGTACTGTCAAGAACCCTACAGAGGCCAACAAGAAGTTCAGAACATGCTGGAAGGGACGGGGACACGTGCAGCGGGGAGCAAAAGGATGCACAATGACAGGGCCCCAAAGGATCCAGCAGTTCAGACCTTCTCTGAGGAATGAATGAGGCCCTGCATTTTCCACTCAGACTGGGAAGCAAAGAAAAGAGGCCCTCACACACCCTAAGAGGCCCTAAACCCTGAAATGCTGAATGCATGACCAAAAGGCAGACAATAACATGAGATCCCCACAGCTCAATGCATGTGAAGGGCAAGGAAAAGAGCAGGGACCAACAGGTTCCACTACTTGCAAGTGGAAGAGGGAAGATGTCCATTCCCCTCTCCCTGACCACCCAAACACTGTTATTCCTTCAGCCACTTCCTCCTACTCTACTTTGTCCAATTTTTTTCCCTGTCTCTCCTTTCCCATTCCTGCTTTCATCAGGACACCAGATCTGCTGACCTCACTCACCAGCTGTGATACCCCATCTCACATACTCTCCTTACAGAATGCTCAGGCATCCTCTGCATTCCCCTAACTTTTACTCCATCTTAAAAGAATAAAACAGCTTTCTCTGATGAGCAGCTCCACAAGCACACCCACACCTGCTGATTTCTGCCCCTGCCATCACAGTCAGCCCCGCTATTATCGTAAGGCCAACAAGGGGCTTGTCCATACACACCCATGAACCAAGTCTCTCATACCAAGTTTCCCCAGCTTCTCTGGCCATACACCTGCCTGTCCCCGAGGGGCAAGCAGAGAGCTTTTAAAAGCACTGTTTCTAACTCTGCTCTCCAAAACAGCAGTGGTTCCCTGGTGCATTAGCTGGCCAATGGCCATACTGAGCCAGAACTGAGCCATGATCTTTCTGCAGGACTGGGCTGAGTTAATCAGATAACTTCAAGCAAAACATGGAGGAAAAGGCTTCAAGAGTCTGCACTTTAAAACAAAACAACAACCACAGAAATCCTTGCTAAAAAACTCTTCTAATCTGAAACTCTCAAGGTACCCAGCACTCACAGTCGTCCTGGTAGCACACCATGCTCAAGGCAATTTGATAACATAATTCCAGTGCTTTTACAAAGATTTCCTAGCAGTAAAGGTTCTGTCTGCCTGATCTGCAGTAAAGGTGGCATGCTGCTCTTACACCAAATCCAGATTAGATAAAGAGCTTACTGGATGTGGTCATTCGTTAGTCTGTAGGAGGAGTCCAGTTAATTTTAGCACAGCAAGATAATGTGAAAAATTCTCCTTAATTCACAGAACTGGGTCTCATGATCTCATATAGCAAGCAAATACTAAACTGGCATTCAACAGAGAACTAACATGCTTTCCAAAGCATCCTAATCATGAAATTAGTTACTTTCTATAAAAAGAGCAATTGCTACTTGTGGTATTAAGTCCTCACACTTACCTTTACGCACACAGAGCTACTTTACAAAGGAATGAAGACTGATGTGCTCAGAGGCAGAAGTTCAGTGCTCCAGCACACAAGGTAGCAAGCCTTTCTACAGGGGCAGAGTTAAGGTCACTTGTTTCCCAGCATGAGAAAAGCAACCCTGTTAATCTTCCTTCTCCTCCTGGGTGCCTAACCCTGAACTCGGCTCTCCCAGGTTCCTCCCAACTCCTTTGTTTTCAATTCTTCCACCTCAATGTCTTGGAGGACCACATGCACTCAGAGCAAAACAACCTTAACTTCACTTTATCTGGACTGTTTTGTCTTGGAGCAGAATTTCAGAAGCTTTGCCAAGAGCAGCTTCAAGAAAGCACAACTGGAGAGAGCTGTGTACCTCAGCAGACCCTTTTAACTCCCAGACACATCTCTCACAGGGCCTGGACAAAAAGCTGGTTTTGCAAGAAAAACACTCCTGCTTTGCACCACTTTTTCCTTCTCCCAGTTACCAAAGTTAGGAGTGTGCAGAAGAGATACAAATGCAGATGATGAACCTCTCAAGCCTGCCAGCCTGATCACATACCATACTGAAGCCACAAAAGTCTGAGGAGATATCTTTACCTGTTTCAATGTCATCTATTGAGCCCAATCCATTGGAAGTAGCCTGCAAAGAGGATGTAGGAAAAGGGAGACAAAAAATATTGTGAGAAGGTAATCTTTAAATAGACATCCATACTTTACATATGGGACTCTTCACTACTCCTTCTTTTCCTTTATGGCCTCTTTCTGTGCTGGAACAGTAAAATCAATGAACTTTAGGAGGCCATTGATCCAAGGAATCTATTCATGTTTGCCTTCAGCAGATGACAAATCCTTTTGCTACAATAAAACCGTGTCTGCACAATATCCAACCATGTGAGCAACTCCATACATAGAACAGGGTATTTCATGTGTGGATGAGAACACTGTGTCCCAAGTCCCAGGACACATCAATTGGTCAGCCCACTGCATGGGAGATCTGATTAGCCTGATCTTACACAACGTTCCTCTTCTTAGTTCACATATTTTGCAATCTAACAACCACAGACTTCTACAGCAAATTCAAAACAGGAAAATGCCTCTGCCAAGACAACTGCTGACTTGGAGCTCAAGGCAAGGAATAAATTGAGTCCATATTTTACAGAAACATAAATAGAGGTAAGTACATGTGCCTTCAGATTAAGCTTAAAAAGGCACAAGTAAAGCATTTGTCTTGTAATATTGCATCTATTACAGTGGGGTTTGCACTACTTTCAATTCTTATAAAAGGAAAAGATTTTGAAATTAAAAACTCGGCGCAACTAATAAAGAAAGTTGACTGGCCTTCCTAGAAAGATGTGAAGCCAAATCACTGAACAGTGAGAGGTAAAGTAGTTCTTTAGTAGTTTGTTGTACAAAATTACAATGTTTATAGTTTTCTTGTTTAATTGCCTTAAGGAGCATTGTGGAATACCAAACAGCCTGTAAAAACAGCAAGTGCTTGTTGGGACTTTTTCTTGCCCAGTGGTAGACCAAGGAAACCAGAAATTTCTTATATTTTACCTTAGTATTTGTACACTGCCCTGCCCAGCTGGGTCTCCCAGGACAATACAAACAATACATAAACTGTGTATGTACCTTACTCAGTACATCACAGGATTTAATTCTGTATGTTTCTTCAGCAGTTGCACTTTCTGACTTTTACTTAGCATTGTTGTTAGACATTCAAAACTTGAAAACAAAAAATTATTTAAAATGCAAGAGATAGCAAACATCTACAATAACTAAGAAAAATAACCATCATTGGTGATCTAATTACCAACATAAAAATTATGTCCGCAGAAACGTTTTCAAAGAAATTAATTTCTTGGAAATATCCCTTAAGAGCAGAAAACACTAATTAAAACAGTTCAAACTTAAAAGACAGTTATAAATTTGCATGTAAATAAAACTTTAAAGCATTCTAGTAGCACAATCCATAAACAGTAACAACCACAGGATGCAAACTCTACCTGGTTTGATGAATTGATTGAAGTGCCATTACTGAGTAGTGAGAATGTTTCCAACTCCTGCTGCAAGGAAGAGAGAGGTCTTAGAGCAGAATTCAGCCTGTGAATGCTCATGAACTAGGTAAAGCTGGGTTACAATATGGTTTCCTTCCAAGCACTGCCCAAAAATAAAAGTCACCCCGAAAGGTTACTCCACTGTGACACAAGAGTGCACGTTTGTCAACACTGAAAAGGGACATTTAATTGTTCTGTACACCTCAGAACATCCAACCCACAACCAGGAGGCAAAAAACTTCCTTGAGAAACAGATGGGTTTGCTTTTCGTTAAGAAATTATTACTTTGAGAAGACATTACCACACTGGAGTGAAAGCTGGAACTCAACACAAAAGATCAAAAGTGTTAACAAAATACCAGTCACAGAATTTCAAATAAGAAAAAGCATTCTAGAGTGTTTAATTTTTAAATTTCTAACATACAGGTGGTTTAAGCCCATCTCAGCTGAGTAACATGACAGTGGCAAAAAAGGTGGCAAGGCCAATACAGTGAACAGCCACAAAAAGTATTTCCACATAAACTTCCCTTTCTTTGAGACAGAAACATTTTGGAGTGTGGAAAGCTGCTATGAGATCAAGGAGTTTTCTTAGTGTAGGCAAATCACACGTGAGGTTTGTTGGGGAGAGGATTAACATGTTACAGCCAGATTTACCCTAAAAGCTCTCTGCAAACCACATTCCCACCAATCATTCCGCCTCATGCTACAGAGGTGCCCCTCTGCAGATGGAACACGCTGTTCATTTAACACTGCCGTGCCTGGGGCCGAGGATGCAAACACAAGCATCAGCCTCCACTACTAGCTCATGTTCTCTGCTCCTGAAAGCAAAATCTGTGACCAAGGCAGCTTATGGGAGAGCAGCTTTATCCCTGGCAGTGGCCTAACGCCCTCTAGCTCCATCCCAGGGTACACATTTAAACACCTACAGCACCTCCTTGTAAAGTAACAGATCCAGTCACTGGGGTCAATTAGCTTCTAACCAGGTGTGTACCCATTGCTCTCCCAAAGCCAAGCCTTTCCCCCACCACAAAGAAGTGTACACCTAGAAAAGGGGCAGGAACCCTTCATGATCCACTGCACTACAAAACCAGCCATGCCTCCAAAGCAGAGGATCCCATCCTTCTCATCTCATAACAGGGAGAGGATTGTGATGCAAAACCTGCTTTGGGATCAGGTCACACGTTCCTCTCCTGCAAAAACACAGCAGGCATCTGCTGTGTTGGAAGTTTCTCCTGCAGCACCAGCTGGGGACTCAGAAAACATCCTGGCAGTAGACACAGAGCAGCACTGGGGTTAGAAATGGATCAAGGCAAAGTGAGTCAGAGGGTCAGGACAAGGAGGGTTGCCAGCAGCCTGCTAGAGCTTGCAGGGTTGTGTACACATGTCTGTAACTGCAGAACAGCACCTACCACTTCTGCAAAAGTAAAATTTGTACAAGCAAAGGATAGCCTTTAAGACAAAAGAAGTCATACCTGAGGTCTTTTGTATGCTTTTCGAACCCTCAGTCCCAGCTTCTGAGCAAGCTCCTGCCCCAGTTGTGTGACACTTTCATCCTGGGGGCAAAACAATTGATGGGACACTTTCAGTTTTGCCTTTTTGTCACACAGAACAAAAAATAAAGAGGAATGCAGTTATGCACATTGGGCTGCACCAAGCCTCAACTTCAGACAGCAGCAGATAGATAATTTCCAGAACAGCCTCAGAGAGTCCAGACAGACTTCAGCATTCTTGTCATTTAGTCCTGCCAAGATGCTGCAGTTGCACCAGGAGTTTTGCCCTTCACTCATTCAATGCTGCAGAAAATCAGAATCAAGTACCTGCTTCCAACAAAGCACCCACTCTGTGAAAACAGGGTTCAGGAGTCCTGCGGGCAAGTTGGCGGAAGGAGCTGCCAAGGCTGGCAGCTGATACAGCTTCCACGAGGTCTCCATCCCTGGGAAGGAGCCTGCATGTCTTCCCTCTCTGCTAGCTGCAGAGTTAATCATCAGTTTTGATATGCAGACAGTACCCACTAGCCTGTTTTGCTTGTTTGTTTTTAAAGCTGAAACCAAGTCTCAGTTTTCAACCTACTAGCTAGAAGGCATTTTGACTGTCTCCAGCTCCAGCTAAACTGCCTCAGCTTAGTCAAGCAGATCTTGAGCTTTCCCTGTTGTGTAGCATTTTACCATCCTCCCTGCCCAGTGTCCATGCCCACTCACACACCACCATGGGCTTCCTGCCCAGACTAACAACCTGCCACAGTCTTCTACACTTATATATCACCAGCAACTGTTTCCTTCTGTTTTCCTCTCTCTCCCTGTTTGCAAAAATATCAGAGTACTTCACCAGTTTTTTCAAAGAAGAAAAAAGGTATCTATCTGCCCAACCTGTTGTGATAGCTCACCTTAACCTCCCAGAATTTCCCCCCTCATGTCCAACCTTGAAGCTTGCCCTCTTCTCTCTACTTGCCATGCTGGTCTTTCCTGTCTCCTTCTCCTTGCAAGTTGAGTCCTTTCACTTTCAAGGGCTGAGAAGCCTCTGGTTCTTCCAGCCCACCATATCAGTAACTTTTCCCTTCAATCTGGAGTGCCACTTTTTGATTGTGTTCCCCCACACCTTCAACATTAGACTTGACACTATCTTCACTGAACCTGGTGAAAACAAAATCTAGCTTGTCTATTCCTTCTTCTAAAACACCTCATGCCATACCAAACACAAGTGTACCACAGAGAAGTATTAACTTCACCAAACTGAGAACTTCTGCAAACTAGCAGCATTGAGTGTCTGCACCCAGAAATAAGTTAACTCTGACAGACAGCCAAATGAGTGGCACATCCTTTATCATCAGAAGTTCTAAGACAGGCTCTGTTCTGAACACAACAAAGTTCTCAGCAATTACAGCAATGTGAAGATGGAAGTACCCATGTGCTCCAGAGAGTAATGGAAACAGGAGTGAAATGATGGATAGCATGAATTGCCTTTGATGCAGAGAAGGCTTATGATTTCTGTTAAGCAGGTAACAAGACAATGTTAATTTATGTTTGTTAATTTACAAGGCTGAATTGTTTAGAATAGGAAACACAGATCCCTCAATATGGAAATTTTTAGGCTGAACTTTCCTGGCACAGAGAAGTTTGATAAAGTAATGATAATAATGGCAGCTATGTAAACATAAATATATAGTTAAAATATAAACTAAGTGGCTCAGCTGCAATGTAAAATATAGCTTTGAAAGAACACCTACACTAGATGCTTTTGTTAATCAAGGGTTTGTTTATAAAACAGTTCCTTGGGACTCCCCAAAAATGATATCTTTAACATGGTTTGGTCACCCTGTTCTGCCCAAGTAAAGAAGCTAGAATTTACAAGCACAAAAGGAATAACTAACTGCTAACAAGGCTTTCAAAGATTGCTTCTATACCACTAATAATAAGGGAAAGTTAACTTCTCCTGCTGAGGTGGAAGCATTTTTCTTCTAACAACATTACTGTGATGGATCGGAACCAACATCAGCAAAGTGCTCACTTGAAGCCATGTAATCACAGTTTGCTTTCCAGATCAATATCTGGCCTAAGAGGATGCTCAAAAACACTATCCTAGGAAATAGTGGAAAAAATATAGGAAAATATTTAGCACCTAGTGTATGCAGACAGTCCTCTCTGCATGCAAAAAATTACACACCCCTGAACACAAAAATAACTGTGCCATGTGATGTCAACAACACCTTTGCATGTTCCTCAAGAAATAAAAAGCTTGATCACTTTGCCTTAGCAATCAGTAAGTGAAATGTGAGACATTTATATCCAACACAGGAAAACCATACAAGTTTTCCTTTCAGAGCTCCAGTTCCCATTTATCCTCGTCACTTTTATTAGAGATAAAAAACCAGCCAATTAAAACATTCTCATGGCTTTAGTTCACCTTTTGTTAGAGTAGGGGTTTGTTCTTCACAAACAGACCATGAACCTGCTATCACTAGCTGGTGTCCCTGGCTGGCACTATCTGTAAGAGGTAACTAGGCCTGAAGAAACATGTGAGGACAAACAACTTTGAGCCAGAGAGACAGAATTTCTGGGCACAAGCATGTTCTTGGGAACAGACAAAATTTCTCTTCCACTATCCTCTTGCCTCACACTAAGCATGTTGAGGAGACAAAGATTGTGAGCCACAAAACCCAAGATGAGTTGTATGTCAAAAACTTACATGTGGGAGGGACAGCAAGCATCGGCTGTTGCACTCATACGCTTCTTTGTGTCTTCCAAGTTCATTTAAGGAACGGGCTTTCCGGAATAGCGCTCGGATGTTCTCCTTGTCGAGGCTCAAAGCCTTCTCGCTGTCTTCCAGCGCCTTCTCATACAACCCCTGCATGGAACAGACCACCTGCAGTCAGCTGAGGCACAGCAGGCTAACTTGTCCTTCTCTGTGAATGCAAATGTTCTATCTCTCAGCAGAAAGCAGGAATACAAGCAGCAGGTGGAAGTACATACGTTACCTCATGCACAGACCAGTGTGCAAACACACCTACATTAAAAGAACATTTTGTTAAATCTTGCAGAACTCAAAACACTTCAAAGTCAAGGAATGACAGAACTAAGGTTGCTTGAGCAACCTTATCTTGTCTCCCCCTCTATCCCGAGCATGTTACACTTGAAAGTCTTTAATTATGTGACTGCTTGCTAATTTTCAAGGGACTCAGTGTCCTTACAAACAGGACAGGCCGGCTCTGCGGTTGTGCCATGAAGAAAAGCTGTTACATGCCTGAGTAAAATGGAAGCATGCAGCCTTTCAAAGCCTGGGTATTTCAGAATCCCTTTCCATGTGTGTGCTGCACAAGTTCCTTCAAGACCCAAAGCCTTCCTACTGTCTTCCAGTGTCTCAATGGAGGAGGCAAGAGCCTCCAGAACAATAAACAGTTTTCCAGAAAAATACTTGTTCAACACTGGAAGACACTGGACAGTTCTAACTCCTCGCCACTGAAGAGCAGAACTGCACTGTTCTTAGAACCTTAGGCTTGGCCCCCTCTCCTCACATCCTTCCTCTGGTCTTGCAAGACATAGTGCAATTGTGAGGAGAATGCAGACTTTTCAGTGCGTTGTTGTCTCCTCCAGTGTTTGAACAGGGAGTGGACAAAACCAGCTGAAATATCTCATGACATCTTTTCCAACTGCACAGCACTGTAACCCTGGCTCCTGGGGATGACTTGGGAAAGCACTCACCATGGCAAAGTAGCAGGCAGCTCGGTTGACATGGAGCTTGCAGAGGAGTTCCTTTGGGATGGTCACCTCATCAGAGGCTGCATAATCTGCCACATTCAGCCCTTCCACGTACTGGACCAGGGAAAGCTTGAAATCCTTCTCTCGGAACAAATCATTGCCCTCTGCAAACAAGTTTCTCACCAGCTTCTGCAAAAAGGCCTGGGCAGCAGGGAGAGAACAAATAGACTCAAATGGATATTCAGAGACAGGACAGGCTTCCCAATTTCCCATTCCTTTCTGTATCTTTTAGCAAACTGCTTGCCCACTAAGATACTCCTTCACCCCTACCCTCCTGTAAAACATCAGGGTTTTTGGTAGAGGAGAATAATCCAGTCAAATTCCCATTCTTCTTGAGTACTTCAGTGTCTTCTCCTTTCCCTGAAAGTTGTCATCATCAGAACCTTAAAACTTTAAGTCACAGGTAAATTGTGACAGAGCATCCCACATTCTTCACTTTTGGCATGTAAACTAATGGCTGTACAACAGAACAAATCTTGCTAACCAGAGGGCTCCCAGCTTCAACAAACAAAATCTCCATTACCTCATAATCTTCTTGGCTTAGGGGTAATGTGGACCTGAAGAAAAAGAAGAGAAAATACTCATGAAACAGGCATCTATGCAAACAAGGGCTTTTGTCTGATGAAGAGATCCTTTTTCTAGTCCTGTGCTGGTGATCTCAGTAAGTTACTGAACATTTTATCACTGCAAAGGCAGCTGAGGCAAAGAGAGCACAGTTAGGGAGCATTATGCTCAGTGACACTCACAGTGGTGTCAAGCGATGGTCACATCTAAGAGGGACTTGAGACTAGAGGAGTCTTATTTTCATTTCTTTTCTGTGCATACATGATCCTCTGTAATGTGCCTTCTGACAGTCACCTAAAAAACCCATCTTTAATAAAGTCCCATGAGAGACTGCCATGAAGAATACAAGTGTATTTTATGTCCATCTGGCTCTAATGAGACCAAGAGACTCCAAGACCTCTTCAAATTCTTTGTGAGACCAGAGACACACACAGAGATAAATGCAATCACTTTTCTCTGCCTAAACTTAGCCACATGCCTTTAGGCCTACCCCACAAAAGGAAGGGAGAAAACAGTGCAGGTTCAGGAGTTCAGTTCTGAACCTCCACACTTTCTTGGCCAAGGCTGAACCACAAACACTGGCAGAGCTTGTGAGGATAACACCTACCCTACAACAGCACTGAAACTTAAGAGAAATGTTCTGTTCTTCAAATTGGACTACCCAATTCATCCAGGCTTGGTTCACATATATTTATTGTTTCTCTTCAAGAACAAATCAATAGGCCCTAGAGGAATCCTCAGCACCTTTCATAGCTTTTCTCACCCACAGTGCATACATGATCTTACTGGTTACAGAATAAACATGTTTTAGATTTCACCTAATCACTCCTTAAAATTAACTACAGGAAATGTCATGGCTTTGTAAGAAATATTCATGCTGCTTACATATTTGGACTCCCTCTTTCACATCAAAACAAAACCAACATATGGCACTGCTCCTGGTTCAGAGTGCAAGATATGCCCCAGGTGCATGAACTATACCTCATATTTCTAAATTATTTTCTTCCCCAGAATCTCGTGCATTTTTATAAGTGCTACCAATATAAATCTCACTATTACCTCTCCAAAACCGGGCTACGAGCCCTATTTAGTCTCAGACTGGGATGAAAATATCATGGTCATATTACAGGATACAAATATGTAACATGGAAGATCTAGGGGGTTTCCTATTGTAGTGGCACAGATTTCAGGCATAATAATTGCAGGACACAAAGCAGACCTTAAAAAAACCTGAAACCTATCTAATTACAATCTTACTACTTCCTTACTCACCATGGAACCTGGACCTGAGCTTGAGGCCTCTGCTAAGTCAAATATGGGAGGGAGAAATACTACTGTATCTGATAAAGAAGTACTAGGATTTGTAAATACTACATGAGCAACTTCAAGCTCTACAAGGCCACATGACATTCATAGAGAAGTGATCTGAAACTCTACATTGCAGGTTGGCACTTGTAAAAGAACCCAGGTTATCTATTTTTCCTATAGGCACCATATGGGGGGCCTAACAAGTTATGCACCTTGTTTCCCCACCTGCAGAGCTGAAACACTATCTCCCTTCCTAACAAAGGTGGGACAGCCTTGTTAAGAGAGCATTTTGAGATCTTCATGATGAAGATGATGTAGAAGATCCAAGTACTATTAGCATTATGCTGACTGTAAAGATAATCCTGGAACTGCAGTGGAGGGCAAAACCAAAGGAAATTAAAATTACAGAATTTTAAGTTAACAGGACAAGAAACACCCTGAAAAAAATCACAGTCAAAATCCTCAGGACAGTATTTCTTTCCCATGCAGCAAACCCAAAGCAGTGAATAGGAAAAACTCAGTTCCTGCAATCCTCAACAGAAAGATGACCACCTCCAAATCCACGGGGAACACTGAGGTTGTCCACTTACTGAATGAACTGAAGTCCTTTCTCTATTTCTTGTTTTCTCTTCTGCCTCTCCATTATGGTTGCTGTGGAGGAAGAAGAAAAAGAAACAACACAAAGTGAGTCATTTTAGGTCTTGCTGGCAATTAAACAGCAAAGTATTTTGTTTGTGCCTGAATTTACTACTAACAAAATGTTCCAGACCTGATGCCCTGAACAGCAAAGCCCATGATTTATCCACACTGCAGATACAGCACGGCAAGCAGCTCGCTACCAAGTATCTGCTTTTTCTCACATGCCACTGACAGGATGCAGGGGCAAAGAGGAATTACTTCAATTTGAGCTCTCTGCTTAGGCTGCCAGTAAATAAAGCAATGGGAACCAACTGTTATCATGACTGCCTTCTAGGAAAGGGAAGAAACCAAATACCATCTTTGCCTGCACTGGCAGTCATTTCAGGAATTTGTGCTTAGACCCTCCCATGATACACAATTCTGACCACTATTTATCTGGGACAGATTTAAACTAGTTTGCTGCACATCAAATATACCTTATCTACACAAGGTTTATGGAGGTACAGCACAAAGGGAGATGAAATTGTTTGCTGTGGTCCACATAAAAGCACAGCACTGAATCCATGCAATGTGGATTTCATGCTGAAAACAAGCAGACAAGAGCAGCACAGACTGGGGAACACTTTGGAGAGCGAACAGAGCCCTATCCTGCAGTGCTTTAAACTGGGGTGGGCAGCACCCTTATGAAGGCTCAAGAGTTATCTGCACTTCATCCTCTGCAGTTTGGAAGTAAATCTTGGAATGGTTCCCCAGTGACCTTTCTCCAAGGTACACAGGCCTGTAGCACAAGAAAAGAATAATGAAGGCAAGAAAGGATGGCACTTTGTGGTAAAACTGAGCTGCTGATGACAGCAAATTTCACATCAACCAGCTGTGACCACAAATAATGCTCAGCATTTGAGGAACAGGAACTTGGGGACAAAGGCAGCAAGTACAGAAACACTGAAATGAGATGGAGATGAAGACCTTGTACCTTCCCAACCCAGGACCGCCTCTAAGAAAATACTAAAGTAATTTCTCCACCTCTACACTACAACAGCTTGGAGAGGATTATCATCCAGCTGCTACATTAAGACCATCTCTATCATCCTAAGATATCTTGCAGTATTAATGACACAGATTGAAGGGGCCTTTAAGGTACATAAGAATCAATTCTGACAACCCAGCAAGCCCTTAACTGATTGTGCTCTGTGCCATGCAAAATGTAGAACTGAACTGCCCTTTACCAACAAGAAGAGTGGGGGGAAGCAGGAAAGACTGGAGTGAGAGAAAGTGGCAGCAAAAGGAAGCAAGAACTTGAAAGTGATACTTTGCAGTTTCTAAGTCATCAGACAGTAAATTTGGGAGCAACCTGGTTCAAGCAGCAGGTAGGAGACTTTAAGCAGCTGAACTTGGAACAGGATGGGCAATGCAGCAAGAAAGGGAAAGCCAATAGCCAAGGTGAGGGATGACCAGCATCTCTACAAAGGCTTTTAAACAGAAGTGATGGAGAAGAGCTGATACACTTCAGTACAACATCAACAGAAGGCCTGCATTGATTCATAAATAGCCTGGATAATGAGCAATCAGGAAGAAAGAAGGAAATTTAACAAGGAGATTGTGAGGTTAATATGATCACTAACGATACAGGCAGACAGGCTTGAGACGTAGACAAAGAGAGAGATAATTAATTTATTTTTTTATCCCTGTGTGAAATTCTGCAAAGACAGAGGAAGAAAGAGAGAACAGAGAAGCGGAAGAGGAGCAGAAGGAACCATTTCCACAAAGGCAGCAGTGGAAGACATGAAAGGACAGAGCCACCCCAGATCACTGTAGGGCCATCTGAGACAAGAGTGAGGAAAGGGCCTCCACAAGAAATGACAAGAGAGAAACTCTGGGGGAGAAGAGAAGGCAAAAGAGTCAAATGGACCCTCCCAAAGGCTCATGGGGAGAGCACAGGGAGGAAGGAAGAATTTCTAGCTAAATACACTAAAAGTCTTGAAGCATTCCAAACAGCCTCACCTTGGACCCCCACCTATGGCCCTCTGTCCATAGTCTAGAAGCTCCATTTCAGCGCAGGTCCAGGTCCTGCCTTGTCTGAGCTATGCTGTAGGTGAACTAGTCCTCAGGTCTACCTCTGGGACAAACCTCAGACCTTCATTGCAGGCAGCTTGTCTCCAGTCCTGTCTCTGGCACCATCTCCTACCACTGGACTCACTGAGTGGACCTGGACTAGATTCACCACCTCATCTTCTTTGGGACTGTTGATGCACCACTCCTATTGGCATCTAGTTCTGCCTACACTGTTCACATGTGGTGGACTGCAGCCTGTGAGTGAGGGCATTGCTGGTGACTGCCATCACCTTCTGCTGCTACTCATTTGTCCTGCCTGGAGGTGCAGCCCTGTTCTTGCTGCTCCCTGAGTCATGCTGGAGGGAACGTAAGTCAGGGAAGTGAAGCAGAAGCCCACAGATCTGATGAAAAGGGAGATTATTGGCTACCGTGAGGAGGGCAGCTGAACACTGGCTGGTCACCACCAAGGCAATGGCTGCATTCCAAAGATGCCAGGGCACACCTTTACAATTGTGTATATCCACAAAACACATCATCACCTTAAAAAACTTTCAATACACATGGTCTACTTCTGTTTCTGAGCTTTAAAACACTCTGCAAGGAGAGGAGATCCATACCTGTTCTCACAGCTACCCTGACCCCACTGCTAAAACATCCTACACAGCACAGTGTGAGTCTGTGTTACAGTGAGAACTGATTACTGTTGCTTGCCCAGAGAGAAGGGCATTCAAAAGTTACTGACCCAAACCTGGAGTGCAGCCAAAGGACTACTGGGAATGGCTACAGAATGTCTCCTTTCTAGAGTTACCCAACTCTTCTTGCATCCTGAAGCTCCCTTTCTGTTTTTTCCTCTCCACGTCACTATTGCCACTGCATCCAGCATGAATATCCTCATCCTTGTTTCACCTGGATGGCTGACCAGCCTACTGCATCTCTGTAAGTTCCACAATACACGGCTACAGTTTGCTCCTTGTTATAAAACCCTGGTAAATGAGAACCTTCTGTGCCCTGCATGCTGTTGGTGCTCTGCAGTTCGACGCTCATCTTCCAGAGTGAATGTTCTTCAACCCAAAACCCTCCACTGCCTTCTTTAAACATAAACCACAGGCCTGATCTCCACTCTAGACTGTTGCTCCCTGGTACTGCCCCACATTCCTCCCTCCCTGCAAGTGGGTGACCAGCTTTCTCTGCTACAGGTCTGTCACACCTCCAAGCTTAAGTCATGACTTTGCACATAAGACTCACCCCCTCATGGCAGCACCTTCAAAGAACTCACCATGTGCTGCTACCCACCAACTTCTTGCACATATCTCAGGAACAACTACCTTTCTTTCCCCCTCAATGTGACTCCATACCAACAATCTCCTTCACGTGTGGCAGATCCTTCATCTGTCCTGCCTGCCCCAACCACTGCAGGAGGCTGCCAGTCAGACTCCTCTTTTTGCTCCTCACACCTCCTCCTCCCACTACCTCACCAGCAAACCCAGTCACTTCTGTCTCCCCCATCATTCCAGCCTCTTCACCATGTTGCATTTAACACTCAGACCAAGCCATGCTCTTCTTACACCAGCAAACCCAACACACAGTGAGCCACCCACATTAGCAACACTTCAGTTCTGCTGCACACTATACCACAGCTACTGCATAATTAATTTTAAGTGCAAAGCTTGTTTAGCTTTTGTTTTCTTGAGCTTTTAAATAATTTTAGAAACACAGTAGAAAACATTTGATGAAGCACTGTGTATAAGGATCCCTTTTCTCTCCCCCACCAAATCTCTCTGTCCAGACTTGTCCACTCAAATCACCAGCAAAATTCAAATACCGAGTATTTATATCTCCATTACAAAACTCTCATCCTTTCAGTCCAGAGACATTTATCCTCCCTGGACAGAGGTCCAGCATCGAGAGAAAACTTTATTCACAGTTTGTCAATAAATTACAAACCATTTGCCAGAGAGGAATATAATGCTACAGACATGCAAAACAGTTTTCTTGCCTTAAGAAGGAAGCATGAAGCAGTAAACTGGGTGACTGAATCACAAATTGGGTGGATATCTAGATGGGTAGATGGTAGAAACACGAGATGAACGGAAAGACTTGAATTCATCTTATCAAGGACACAGCTCTTATTCATAACCCTGTCAGAACTGAATTTGGGCAAAGTTTTTCACACTGTATTATAAGATGGCAATGAGCTGACACTTGATTGACTTCCAGGCATTGACTGTAACATTTCAGCTAGAAATAAGCACACTCAGATGCAAGTTGCAGGTTGCAGAGCTGACACTGGAGCTGCCCAGGAAAAAGGCTCCAGGATACACTGGTCTGAAACATGGGAGTCTTTCACTGCCTGAAGTTTGGCCACCTTAGTGGTACAGCACAATAGCTAACTGGGCACACATCAAGTAAAGGACAAACTGCAGAACCCACTACAAACTTGGGCTCTTGCTCACTCCTGCAGCTGCCTTCTGCCATGTTGCACTCCCTGGGTTTCATTACTTCTCTCAGCCAATCGCTCTTGGATTCCCCACCACTGTGCGGTGCCCACCAGGGCAGACTCCTGTGTCCCTCCCCACACCCGCCGCCCCAAGGAACTTCCATGGCCACCATCTCACATCCCAGCACCCCACTAGTGCCACGCCTGCTTTGCAGCATCACTGGGGTCGCTGGGGTGTCACCAGCTGCACCCAGCAATATTCACTGCACCCAGTGAATGCAAAGTAAGGTAGCAACAACCAGCTCACCCCCCAGTGAAAATAAAAGCTGTGACTCTTAAGTTTCCCTGAGAGGGGGATGGTAGTGGGGGCTAAAGTCCCAACTGACCACATCAACCCCCATTACCTCATTTTCCAGCCCCTTCAGCCTTGTGTTCCACACATAACCCTTCCATAGTAGCTCCACACATAACCACTCCATACAGAACACCTTCATGTACCACAGGCCACCCTTCCTCCTGCCCCCACAGCAGCGCAGCCAAGGAGCAAGGAGAGAGCTGTGGGCTTATGCTGCCTATCCCTAAGTCACTTGCTCTTGGGTTTCTGCCCACCCAGCTCGCATTCCTGTGCCTCATTTAAAAAACTAAATCCGGGGGCTGGTTCCCACACGGACGGCGCGGGAGCCCTGGTTCGCTCCCTCCCCCCGCTGCCCGCACTAGGCCGCGGGTCCCCGGCCTTGCGTAGAGGCCGCAGCCGGGAGAGGCGCCACCTCGGCCGCTGGAGCGGAGAGGGGCCGGCGGCGCCTCCCGCACCCCCGCGACTCTGCCGAACGCCGGCACCCCGGCACTCCAACACTGCAGCCCTGCTGGGAAGGGTCTCCCAGGGCAGAAGACATCCATGTTTCCCCGGGAAAAGGAAAACAAACCAAAACATACTCTTCCTCCTTCCCCACCCCCCATCCACTTAGATAAAAATCACGCGTCTCCAAGAGTCTGGGAGACAGCTTTAAGAGGAAAAAAACCACCAAAATCCAATACATAACGTCCCCTGCCACCCGGAAACTGTCTAAACATTAAAGAATTAAAACCAAAACAAACAAAACCCAAAAAAGCACAGTCTTCTTATTTGATAAACTTTAGGAGACCCCACGGAAGGTCCATCTAAAAAGCAATTCCAAATGGGCTTCTCTGCCGTTTCATGGGGTTTGGACCAAACAAGAGGGGGAAACTGCAGCCTAAATACAGACCAGAATACACATCCCGAACGTACAAAACACAAACAGGCACAAACGCGATTAATACTAAGTTTTCCACGTAAACCCAGGGTCTTTCCCCCTAGCTATGCAATTTTAGACTACCACATTTTTTCCAGGGGGTGGGATTAGGATCTTTGACAATATTTTTTTTTGCAAACCCCACATTTTTGGCGGAAGAGGGTTTAGCTTCAAAATCTCACCCGTATTATTTTTCACCACATTTTCTTTATATTTCCAATTACACAACCTTTCATCTATGCAGCTACTATCTGAAACCTTTACTTTCTAATGAAGCAACATCCAGAATTTCTTGTTACTCAAGTCCACCCCTTTCTACATACACAAACACACAGAGAAATGATTTAAGACAAAAATAATCCCCCCAAAATAATAATAAAGAACTCACCTCTCCTCGGGTTTTCCCTCCCACACTAGGCATAAACTTTCCTTGATAAATGGTATTGTATTACTAGAGATATTATTAATGTATTATTACTAGAAGTAATAATAATAGTAAGTGCTATTTAATTATAGAAGGCAGCATTCTGCTTCTGGATCGGCTGCCCCTGCAGCTCCCTCCATGTGCCTCCTGATCTCTTTACTTTCATTTCCAGGTCTCGCTCTCTCTCGCTCGCTCTCAGCTGCACCAGCAGGAGAAAATGCCTCCCTGCATATCCTCTGGGCCCTAGAGGCTACCGCTTTCCATTACAAAAATTCACAGATCTTTCCCTCGAGGCTGCTTTTGAGATTCTTTAAGGTAAATTAGGCTTTAAAAACAAAACCAAAAAAAAAATCTAAAAAATAAAGCGCTTCAGCAGTCGATTCTCCGTTCTAATTTTAATGAAACTTTTTTTTCTTCCTGGTTGTTTTTGCTGATACAAAAAAATATACCCCAAGAGAAAGCAAAGCTGCCTCTGCAGAGGGAATGCATGCAGACGAACGCGGGGAGGAATTGTGAGACCCCCCCTGGGATTATCACATCCGTGAAGCAGTGACCCTTGTGCCCACCCATTTCTGTTCGCTGGACGGGGGCCAGGGCCATCGCTGATGGCCGAGCAATAATCTGCTCCAGCCAGACCTTCCTTACTCCACCCTGCACTGCTGAGGGGGTGCCATGTAAATAAAATAATCTGAAAACATAAATCTTTTGGTGGAGGGGAATATGTATTAAAAAAATTAAAAATAAAGAAAACAAAACCAACAAAAAACAAAAACAAAACCCAACCAAAACCAAAACAACAACAAAACCAAACTAAACACAAAAATAAAACAAAAAAAAAATTAAATCTCAATTAATATTATATTTTATATGCCTGGATATTATACAATCTACATGTATTTTATATATATACACACATGTAGATTGTACAATATATGTTATATAGATGTAGATGCATATACGCAGCATTAATAAACCATATTAATATTAAATTTTATATGATTGCGTAATATACAATCTACATATTTATTATATCTATGTGGATGCATATATTTTTTTATGTTTATGCATAGACATGTGAGTTTAGACACTTTTTTGAATTGGATTTTTTGCTTGTTTTCATCCCAAATCCTCAATATTTTCCGAAAGTGGACTGAATCTCCAAGCAGTCCATGCTAGCAGAGCTCCAGGAAGAGAACTGCTGGTGGAAAGGGAGGCTGAGTGGGACCTGTTCTACCATGGGTTGTGAAGATCCAGATGCACAGACCACTTTAGCTGGGGGGTCACGCATCCCCACCCAGCTCCACTAACTTCAAATAACCCTCTGCAAGGAGTTCTATGCTCCTACACCCTCCCTGGTAGAATAGTTTCCCTCTCCCTAAAGGATTCTGTCTGTCCTTAGATTAATAATTTCCAGACTGACACTGGCTTAAATTACCAGCTTTTTCCCAATCTAATCAGTGACATGTTTAGTCCTGAGTGTCTCACTTCTCTATTTACAGTGACCCACAAGAATGTCAGCTTGTGCTTTGCAACGGTGTACTCTGCCAAGATTCAAAGGCAGAGAGAAGGAACATCTGAAGTATACTAGCCTTGCTTGATATTTAAAATGCATTGATCAGAAAAGGAAAGACTTTATTATAATGGGTAGGATTGGCTTCTGACAGCATTGCCAACACAATAAACTGATAATTTATGAAATACAGGCTGTGACTTGTATAGTGTACCTTATGACACTGGAGAGCATTATCTAATGCTCTTCACAATATTTTATTACAGTGCACATTTTTAGGTATTGGTTTTGATCCAAAGATTGCTACTATCTATGGATAATGTTTATTTTCATTAACTCTTCAGAAGATTTGTTATTTCTTAATTTAAGGTGGTGACACTGTGACAATGTCTAGAACCTAAACTAAGCTGGGCCTCTGGTGCAGAAGCTGCAGGGTAAAATGTACATTAAATGACAAACCCTACCGATGGAGTGGTTTTGGGCAGAAGAAAGGTGGAGCAGGTCTGGAGGCAGAAAGCAAACACAGTGAGAGCAGATATGCCAGATCACAGTGGGAGGGCAGCCCTACAGAGCCATCACTAAATGAGTCACAGAGCCCAGGACACCTCCAACCCTGCAGCACCTGTGAAAGGAAAAGACATCACTGCTGGATGAGAAGAAAGGTTAAGAGGAGATGAGAAAAAAGAGGAACAAAACCAAAATGTACACACAATCAAGAGTTATGCTGGAATAAACACTAGCTTTTAATTTAAGAGCATTCATTTCCAGGACTGCATTTCTCAATTGAAAGTCATGTTATGCTTTTCTCCATCCCAATTTCGTTTGTCTGTAAGACTGAGAGGTGTCCTGCAAGGTCATGGGGCATGCACCACTCCTCTCATGAAGTAAAATCTTTCCTTAGCAGTTAAAATGAAGATTTTCACAGTTTGCAAGTGCCGTTATTGAGGTCTCAGTCTCATGTGCAGGTAGTCAGCAAGAGTCAAACACTGCAAATCCCTGCTACAAACCACATACAATGCCATAGAAGTTGCTTTGATTTGTAAAGCTATTTTTTAGGAAGAATGAATGTATGGATCTATCCTACAGTGGCATGGTACACCTACAATCCAATATAGCTGCACCTAGAGTCAATGCCTTTATTCCTGCCCCTCTGGCAAAACCAGTATTTGGGAGAATGACAGGGAGGGGAATCCAATGTATTTGATAAGATCCTGTTTTACTAAAAATTGTGAAGAAGTAATATCCAGTGCCAAATTTCTTGCTTATATTCTCCAGGTTCAAGCTCCTTCTCGAGATCACACTCATTTAGTTCCTCATCAGCTGTATGTGGCAGCTTTATGCTCATCTGCCTCATCTGGCAGCTTTATGCTTCTAACATACAACCAGTCTAGTGTTTAAGTGGTTCTTAATTTTCTCCAGTTGCAAAAGAAATGTGTCTTACTATTTATGAGGCTGGTCACCCAGCACCCTCAACTACTGACATTTTTTTCTTGGGTCCATATAAGCATTTGCTGTTGCTTATTAAAACCACAGTTGGGAAATTTGTGAGAGACTGGAAAATGCCTCTTACAATGTTTTGGGACTAAACAGCAGAATAAATCCTACCTATGGCCCTCCTCAACAGCAATCTCTCCAGGTATCTTCCACCTGTAATGCCACTTATATTGGTGCCTGTAGGTTGCAGGTTGCAGAGAAGGGACAGAGGTGCTGTGCAAACCCACTGCAGTAGCAGGCAGGTCTGTGCACAGCTCACCCTGCCTCACCCCATGTAGTGTTGTTTCTATACTCAGGAAGAAAATGTCCTGCACAATGTGCACACAAACCAAGGCTTTTTCGCATCCTGAAGCAGGAATGACTTTGCACTCCAGGGTGAAAGCGACAGATAAGAGGACATAGTCATATGCTATGCCAGAGGTTTAGGTTGGCCATGAGGAAGAATTCAGTCACAGAAAGGGTGATTGGGTATCAGGACAGGCTGTCCAGGGAGGTGGTGTTGTCACCGTCCCTGCAGGTGTTTAAGACAAACTTAGTGTCACTGTCTATTTGATAAGGCGTTGTTTGGTCATAGGTTGGACTTGATGATCTCAGAGATCTTTTCCAAGCCAACAGATTCTGTGATTCCGTGAAATGCCTTCCTCAGCAGAATGGTCTCAGTACATGCGAGTGTGAACAGGAGGCCCCAGGGACATTATCTAGGCGAGGTTTCACATCAGAAGGTGCTCATGTCCCTCCTGCGGGCTTGCGGGAGCTGTCCCAGCGACCCTTCCGCGAACGGGGGTTGTGAGCGTGGCCCGGCCCCGCACAGCCCGCTCAGGCCCCAGCCGCGCCCGGAGCCGGGGGCAGGACTACAGCTCCCGGCGTGCCCCGCGGCCGCCGCCGCGCGTGCCCCCGCAGCCCCGCCCACGCCCGGCGTGGCGACATCGGCTGAGGCGCGGCGCCGGAGCGCGTCCCGTGACGTCACGAGGCAGCAGCCAATCCCGGAGCGGGGAGCAGAACTGCCGGCGTTCAAATCCTCCGCCTCCCCCGCCCGCCCCTCACCCAGCGGCCCCGGCGCGGCGGCGTGAGGCTCCCGCGCCTTCCCCGGCGGCGGAACCCCCGAACAGGTGAGGGCAGGGGAGCGGCGGCGGCCGCTGCCGTTAGCGGCCGGGGAGGGGCCGTGCGTGAGCGGAGGCGATCCCGCGGGCTGACGCGCTCCTCGGCCCCGCCTGCGGGGGGCGCTCCCAGGCGCAGGCGGGGGTCCCCGCCCGTGGGTTCGCGTCACGCGTGTCCGGCCGCGGCTCCCGCTCCGCGCTCCCCGCGCGGGCGGGAAGGGTGATCCGGCGTTCCGGCCGTGCTTTGCCCCGGTGCGTGGGGCGGGAGCGTGCGGCCGGCGCTCGGCTGCTCCCCTTCCGCGGGGGAAGAGAGGAGGAGAGGAGCCTTGGGCACCCCTGGAGCCAGCGGCGCTGCGAGGCTGGCGGGGGCTGGCGGGGCGGGGACCTCGGCTGTCACCCCGCTCCGCCAGCGCCCCGTGGCTGGGTGAGCTGCAGGTAGCCGGTGTATTGGCTGTTGGGGTCGACGAAGTGTTATAATTAAAGTGTTGAACTAACTTTTGGTCATCAGGAAGAGTAAAGTTTCATACAAACCCTAAGTGAAAAGGAAGCCTGTCTTTAGGCATTTTCAGATCTTGGTTGTGTTTGCCAAACAGATTAACTCTTCCTTTTTTCTTCTTCCCCCCAGGCTTTCTCTGCAGAAGACTTAACAGTGAAGAGACCTCTGGTAGGTGGACAGTTGGGTGTGGCTGACATGTGCTGTAAAACATGCTCCGGGATGTGATGCTGGATTTGTATGTTGAGATTAGGAGGTAGTCTGTGTGTAAGGTGAAGAACGATAAAGGAGATTCAAGGGAAAGAGAAGCTGGGAGGGTGTGAACATCTGTAAGGAAGATGATCGTAGTAGAATGGAACTGATTTTTAAGAGTAAAGTTGTTATTTGAACTAGGTGGACAGACTAACTTCTGCAGATATTAACTTCTGTTCCTGTCTGGTAAAGCCTTTATGGTTTGGTGGCTGTCCTCTTTTTCTTCCTTCTCAGTGTTGGGTTGGCAGAGGCAGGGAATGTCCATGGGTTTGGTATCTGGGTGGTCTGGTAGGAATGGAGTCAGTTACATGGGTTTGATGCCTTAAGTTTTAGCTTTCATATTTTCTAGATTCTGTACTGCCTTAGTGTGTAACTCTGAGCTTCGTATAAAGTGTCAGCAAGTTCTCTTCACAGGGCAGTTAGGCAAAGCAATCCTTTTCCAGCCCCAGAACCAAGGACACTTGCAGCTTCAGACCCAAAAAGTGTAAACAACAGCAAATTGAGGAGAGCAATCTGGGAGGATGGAACTTCATAAGCTGTAATTGGACAATTAACCCCAATATGTAAATGGACCAAAACTTACAGTATAAGTGGGAAGACTTGTGACCGGGTGTCCCTCTTGGGTGGAGCCATGGCCAGGCTCTTGTACTGCCCAAGGTGTATCCTTTGAAGGCCATTTAATAAATACCTGCTTTATTCCTTTAACACTGTCTAGCCTCTGGTCCAGGTAGCCTCACTAGGCATCAGGTTTCTTTCTAGTGGCAGCACCTACTTGAGAGGCTAGTCATCCTAAAAAAATTGTGTTCTTCAGCCTTGGAGATTTTCACCCCTTGTTTCCAAAAGGGATATTAAAATTAAAGACCTCTGAAGAGAAGTCATACTCTGGGGAAGCTGGAGGCTTTACAAATGGGTATCAGGAGGAAAGTATGTGGGGGAAAATACAGTTTTTGTATAGGGGATATTTTAAAACCAGCACTGTTGGCCTCAAACAGCTACAAGAGTGTGGAGTGACTTCTAATCAGACAGGAGTGGAAGGGAACCGATTTTGTGTTGGAGGAATGGAACTTCATCCCTTCTGACATCTAAAGTCTAAGTGTGTGGTTTCTAAGCATTAGTTGTGTGTAGCCTTTTATCCCAACAGAGGCAGTGGGATAAGAAATGCACTCTGTTTATCCTGCTCGATGGATGCAGGCCAGTTCCTTCAGACAGTGATTAATATTCATTAAATAATGCTATGCAGATGCTACCAGGCGTGGCTGGCTTCAAACTTGTCTCAAGGCTAGATGTTCACTAATTTATTGTAAGTGTAAGATCATCCTGTTTAATGTGTGCTCAATTTGTGTGGAACATCTGAAAGGAAAGAGCACCCAGGAAGCTGAGAGAGTTTTGTATGCAGCACAACACAGTGTTTTCAGCAACGCGGTGGTTCTGGAACTGTGCTGACAAGGGCACTTCTGGGAATATCACTGAAAAGGAAAAGCAGCTGTGTTCATTCCAGCTTGCTAGAATGAGAGAGCAGGGGAAGCATGCAGCACATATAATTATAGGATGGAGGTTGAAATGAGAGGAATATTGCATTGCAATTGTTAATCTTGCACAAAGGATAATGTCTTAATGTGGCCTTAATCCATAGTTTTACCTACTGTTTATTTATGAAGTATATTGTCAGTGTTGGAAGAGTCAGCACCATCTGACTGGCTGGCTTTGGAATATTAATCTAGCTTAGCTGTCTTAATTGAGCTCTGGGGAAAAGTAGAAATGACATTGAAAACTCAATTAGATATCTGAGTAACAAAAACCACATGAGTGTTCAAATAAATATGGTTATTTGTATAGATTATGTATTGTAGTTTGAGAGGTTTTATGATGACCGTTTCTTTTAATTGACAGTTCTTAACTTTTGGGAAAATGGCATCAGAAGACATCACTAAACTTGCTGAGTCACTTGCCAAAACCAGTGTGGGTGGTGGACAGTTGAGCTTCAAAGGCCAGAGCCTTAAACTCAACACAGCTGAAGATGGTAAGAGAAGATACCCATGTGCTTTGAAAGCATCTCCCTGAAGTTGTCAAATCTTGTGCTAAACTTTCTGCTAATCCTGCATGGACAAGTTGTCATAACATATCTCTGATGGAGGGGTCTGTCAGCTACAACTGCTCCTGCTAGGGATCTTTCCTCCCCTTCTGGTACCCTGCTTTCACCTGGTGCCCTGGCAGTGCTGCAGCTGCTGTAACTGGGGTTTGGGTGCCTGGTTTGCAGGTGTTGTATTCTTGGTGTTCTCTCTAAGTGCTTTTGACAGTTACTGGGCATTAGAAGTCAGTGCTCCATTTGAGAACAGTAAATGAGTTTTATCATAGCTCTTGGAGCAATAGGTGCTCAGAGCAATGAGCTGATGTGTTAGCCTGCTGCAATAGTTCACTTTCTTTCTGCCCTGTTGCTGTATGTGTGTTTCACAATAAGTCTTACAGTGGCTGCTAATACATTTTCTCCAGAGACTTAAATGTATTTGATCAACATTTCTGCCATGCAAGAAAAACAGCATGTTTTTCAGAGAGGTTATTTGCTATAGTATATACCAAATTATATATATGTAGTATATATATATATATACTATATAGCCTTTTTTTTTCCTTTTGCTAATGCCAAAGGTGGAGCTTTTTTCTAGATTGGTTTAGCAGCTCAAAGGCACTGAACTATGGGGAAAGGCCTTGGAGCTTGGGAGCAATAGCAAGTGCCCATTGGCAGGAGAGATTGCAGCTTGCTTCTTTGCCTTGCATAGGATCACTGTGGAGCTAAATTGTTCCACCCTGATATGTTGGCTAAACAGACATTTCTTCTGCCAGTCAGTGGGAACTTTTTCCTGTTGGTGTGACACCAATGCTCATCAGCTTTTAACTTAGTTTCTGCACTTCTATAGGGACATTCACTCTAGCTTTTAATGCATGTGCTGAGTGGCAGAAGAATTTTATTTGGGAAGTAAAGAAACTTACTTTTGCAAATAGGAGGATGGCTATCAGAATAAAACATAGAATATAATAGAACAGTAGAATTATGAGAAGGCAGGATAGGGAATGGAGAGTGTCCTTTCTGGTGAGCTGACACTTCAGCTCTCCTCCCATTGCTGTTTCAGATTTTCTTCTAGCTGTTTTTGCTAGAGATTGAGCAAGTTTTACTGGATCTGAGGGTTACTGTGGTAACAAGACAATGGTTAAAAGACCAACTAGATTATCTGCTTCTTGCAGCTGAAGATGTGATCAAGCAAATTGAGGAGTTTGATGGCCTGGAAGCCTTGCGCCTGGAAGGCAACACAGTGGGAGTGGAGGCAGCCAAGGTTATTGCCAAGGCCTTGGAGAAGAAAAGTGAGCTCAAGGTGAGATTCTTAAGTAGGGGGTAGTCAAGGGGAAGAAATGATGTGGAAATACTGAAGGCTTCTCTAGGCTCTTCCTGCAGAAACCTGTCTTGAGTTACCTCTGAAGCTTGCTTGGTGGCTCTTCCAGGGGGAAGAGCAATCTTAGGAAAACACAGCATTACTTGGAGACTTTGGGATAATAGGGATACCTTCTGCATTCCTAACTTCCTGTTAGAATGCTTCCTGTGTAGAATGCTTCCAATCTTAAAGCTGGGAAGCTGTGTGATGAAGGGTCTTTATTGAAGGCAGCATCTGTAAACAAAGCCATGGCAACAAAAGACTAAGTTCAAATGAAGCTCTCTGAAAAACTGAGTCAAGTCTTCTGAGGAGTGAGTCTTCAGAGAATGTCTGAGTAGAGAGGAAATAATGGAGGAAATGCAACAGGAGGGTCATCTTTGCACAAGCTATGTTTTCGTACTGTTGCTCTAGCCTAATGTTAAGGGGATGCTGTGCTACTAGAGGCACTACACTGTCCCCTGAAGGAGAGTGCTATGAGACATTGATATGTATTAATCACCCAAATGTGGCTTTTCAAGTAAGTTCAGATTGTTGTGCTTCATACCTTAGTCAAATCTGCATTGCTAATGTATTCTTCTGTTTCCTGTTGGTTTTTAAGTGGCAATTTTCTCAGCAGAAAATAATTCCAGCTTGAACACAAACAAGAGTTCTTGTAATGTTTATAGTGTGAATTTCAGTTACTTTGTCCTTGCAAGTGAAGTGATTGTAACAGTGGTTCCTGCAGCTCTTTAGTACAATCAAATGACGACCTAAGGGAAGGGAGACAGCATTAAGCTGTCTCCAGTGATGTAAAGCATCTTGTGTGTGTAAATGTTTATTACAGCTAAGTTGACCTAAATATTTTAGTGGGTTTTATCTGTATGCTTCTTATTTTAGAGGTGTCATTGGAGTGACATGTTCACAGGCAGGCTAAGGTCTGAGATCCCTCCTGCTTTGGTAAGTAAAAACTAGATCTGAGACTTCTAACTAATATAACCTCTTTTCTCACCTGTCATGCTTTTTGTGGGAGTCTGCATTTTGGTACAGAGCTGATCCTTCTCTGTGCTGTTAGTGCTAAATGTCTCAGAATAGGTGAGTGGTTCTCTTCTGCTCTTCTGTGTGAGATGGAGAGGAGTTGATTAAAGGTTAAATGTGAGTCCATGCTGGTGAAGGAGCTTTTCACTGGGAAAAACCATCTTCATGACCCAACAGATAAAGTGAGAGCTAAGCTTTCCAAGTAAATCATATGACTGTGTCTTCTAAGACCATTACAGAGCTCCTCATCTCCTCGAGTCCTGTGAAGCCAGAACATAACTCAACATTGATGAAAACAGTATTTCTTTCAGCAGTGTAGAGCAGGAAATTCACTTTGAAGAGTATTTGACTTAAAGGGATGGGATAGAGTCTTGAGGGTTATCTTTAGCATAATTTGTGCAACTTCCTCTCTGGATTTAGTAGTAGACTTTTATTTCCCCATGCAGCTTTGCAGAATGTCTTCAGAGTGGAATTTTTTTTTTTGCAGCATCACTGTCATACCTAGCCACTGCAGTGATGCTGTCACTAAAAGTTAATCCATTCCCTCCCTCCCACGGCCATCTGTTTCCTCACAGATCTCTTTAGGGGATGCACTCATAGCTGCTGGAGCCCAGCTGGTGGAGCTGGACCTGAGTGACAATGCCTTTGGGCCTGATGGTGTGCGGGGCTTTGAGGCCCTGCTGAAGAGCCCTGCATGCTACACCCTGCAGGAACTCAAGCTCAATAACTGTGGCATGGGCATTGGTGGTGGCAAGGTAAGGCTTATCTCCTCTTGGGAATGAAGTTGGAAGCAATCTTTGGTGATGGCCAACTCCCCTGATTAAGGCAGCTACAAGTACACCGGGTTCTTCAAGCTTGCTCTAGTCAGGTTTTGAATATGGAGACTTCACAAGCGTTATGAATAGCCTAGCCCAGTGTTGAACAACCCTCACAGTTAAAAAAGGGAGTTTGTGTTAAAGTGGTGTTTTCTCTGCACTTTGTGTGCAGTTCTGTCTGACTCTGCCTTCTTTGTACCACCTTCTCTCCTTATCTTGTTGTTCTGGCTATTTTTACACATGGGTAATATGTCCCCCACAGCCTTTTCTTTCCAGCCTTAATCTCAGGGGTCAGTATTATCCTAGTGAGTAAAATTCTCCAGTTCTTCAGTTATCCTTGGCACCCTTTGCTGGACTTGCCCCAGTAAATCCATGTAGGAACCTGGACACTGCTTGATGCATTTCACAGGGCTAAGCAGAGAAGGATCTCTACTTCTGTGAATGCTTTTTCCCAGGGCAGCCCAGTAGAATTCCTTTGCTTCAAGTGTGTATTGGTAGCTCATGGTCAACTTCCTACCCATACAAGCTTGCCTGATTAGAAGCAAAATGTTCTTGATGGCTCAGTGTGTTTTACTGTTGCAAAATTATCAATTCTTTCCTGAGACCAATGTGCAAGTTTTGCAGATAGGGAGTTTTATTGTATACCTGTTGTAGGAACAGGTACCTGTCAGTGATGCCCAAAGTGTTTCTCAAGAGGTGGATCTATGAAACACAGTAGGATTCCTGTAGAGTGATATGGTAGGAGAGTATAAGCAGCTTGTTTTATCTTTAGATATTGGCAGCTGCTCTGAAAGAGTGTCACAGGAAATCAAGTGCCCAGGGCAAGCCTCTTGCTTTAAAAATATTTGTGGCTGGCAGAAATCGTCTGGAGAATGATGGTGCCACTGCCCTGGCTGAAGCCTTCGGGGTGAGTATCAAGCCAGAGCTGCTTTGGCAGCAAATTTGAGCAAGGTATGATTCAGTGCTGGTATTAAAGGTGATGCACAGAGAGTTTGCCTCAGCTAGGAGGCAGGAGCTGCTGGTCTGGTCACTAAAGTCACCATGTTTCTTGCTGCTGGAACTGGAGTCTTCAACAAGTGGAATTAGAGTTGCTGACTGAGTGTTTTTGTGACCTGAATTTCCAAACACATAGCTAGTTGCTGTGTAAAGTAGTTACCTGAGGGAGAAATAGTCATCTCCTGAGTAATTTAATAGTCCTGTTCCTTTTCCTCTCTCTGTGCTAATGGTTGGTGACTGGCACTGGGGTGGGTATCCCAGCTTGTTCTCATGAGTGCTGCTTTGCTCAGTCCTCTGGCAAAAGCAGCCTGGTGTTTTTGCTAGGATCATCTGGTCAGAGCTTGAAGTGTTGCCTGGCTTTCTCCAGCTGTTGCTGGCCCACTTGCACTTTTGTGGGAGGAAAACAATTCACTGTGATTGGGGCCACCTAATTCCCTCTTCATGCTTCAGTTTTTGCTAGAAGTGACTTCTGAATTACAATGCATATTGTCAGCTATATTGACAATGATATCACAGGTTACAGGTTGACTTTTTCTGTAAAGAACTGCCTAGATGTGGTTTTGATTATTCAGTAATCATGGCCAAAATAAGACTTTTTAAATACTAGAGTTGTATAAAAATGTGATTAGTGGAGAATCAAGATTGAATGGCACTACCTAAGTGGGATTAATTACTGTGTTATGTGATGTGCTGTTTAGTCCATAAACAATATTTGTACTGGGTTTCTTACATGCTTGCTTCTCAGGTCAGGGCAAAATGTAGATTTTAATTAGAAAATTAAAGTGATGTTGTATGGTCTATTTCAGTGTTTTTGAACCACTGGTGAAGAACTCATGTTATAAGTTCTTTAGAGTAGGCACACAGGACAATGATACTCGTGTCTCTTTGAATCAGGGCTTTGTATTTATCTGGCACTTGCCATGTGTCTGTGATTTCACTTAGATTTATGATAGAATTGCTGGTAAATAATTCACTGTAGAAAAACCAATGGAGTTTTGAAACTCAAAACAATTTTAAGTAAATCTAAGAGTGGAGCAGCATGCTCTTGAGCTGAGGTTGAATTGAAGCTGAATGCTCTCTAAAAGCTTTTTTTTTGTCTACATCCTTTCCCAGATCATTGGGACTCTAGAAGAGGTTCATATGCCACAGAATGGAATCAACCATCCTGGCATAACAGCACTGGCACAGGCCTTTGCTATCAACCCACTGCTGAAGGTTATAAACTTGAATGACAACACCTTCACGGAGAAAGGAGCTGTGGCCATGGCAGACGTGAGTTGTTTTAAGAAGTTGTTTTGGGTTTTGTCTCAAGTCTGGTTGGCATGAGCACCTTTGGATTAGTGCAACCATGTCCTGTTGCAGTAGGAAAGAGGACATTCCAGAAGGAATAGGATGCTCACTTACTTGCATGTCCACTTCCACATCTGTGCTGTCTTGTTCTGCAGACTCTGAAGGCGCTCCGTCAGATTGAGGTGATCAACTTTGGGGACTGCCTGGTGCGTTCCAAGGGCGCTGTTGCCATTGCTGATGCTGTTAAAGAAGGGCTTCATAAATTAAAGGTATTGTCTGCTTGCTCTTCAGCTCTTTGAAAAATGCCAAGTTTTCCATTTCATGTTTCTCTGCTCATTCTCCTACTGCTACTGATTACTTTAGGATAGGATTCAGTCCCATGCAGGCTCTGTGCTCACAGCTGAAACCAAGAGGCTGTGCTGTGGGTCAGTGGCATCCCACCATCCAGTGAGGGCTGTGCTATGTGGAGGTGAACCAGTGATCTCTTTAGTCTTTGTTTCATCTTTTTGCTGCTGCTGGCTCAGCTCAGCAAGTGCTACTCAAGAAATCTGATCATGGCAGTACCTGCTATTAGAACTTCCCAGAGCTTCAAGAGTGGGGACTGACATGAAGGGGACTTCATGAGCAGCTTGTCTTTTCAGCATTTCATAGCTCATACAGTTAGTGCCTTTTCTTTGTTGGAGCATCAATCAAGGGTTCAAGTATTTTTATTTTTTTGGTGATACAACAGCCTCCTACATCAGTATTTGCACAGGACTTGAATCTGACAACATTCTGGATAGGCTGAAGTCAGAATTGAGAACATAAGCAAACTAGGATCTTTAGAAACACCTGCCATGAGTCATAATTACCCTGACACAGATGCTGAACATGTGATTTCCTAATCTTGCAAAGACAAGAATTAACCTTATATACCTATTTGTGTGTATGAACCTGGTATAGAAAGAAGCAGGTTCTTTGTGGTTTGTGATCCCTTGCTTGGGCTTCTGCTGGTTCAGCTGGAACTTGTCTGAATCTCCCAAGCAAACGTAAGTAATGGGATATTGAGATGAACAGACAGAAGTAATTTTTTCCAGAGCAGAAATGGTTAAGGGAAAGTAGCATGAAGCAATTGCAGCTGATTCATTCTGTTCAAGGACTGCTTCCCTTCTCCTGTTAATATTCAATCCCTTCTCAGGAAGGGATTGATTGAGCACAATGTGGAATGGTGGGGGATGGTGTCTGGCTGTTGAATTCCTTTACTCTTACTAGTCCACATGGTTTCTCTGCTGGCTGGCTCTGTCAGAAGTAGTACCACTCATGGCTTTTTATTTGAAGGCCTTCACATGCAACTGAGGTGTCAAAAGAAATGTGCAATATGCTCAGTATAGTAGCTGCCCTTCTTCTGTTAGACTTAGCAGAGTGGGAGTTTTGGAGTGCTCTTGAGACCCTTGATAAGTGAAGATCTTTAGTCAGCTGACTGCTAAGGACTGAAATGTCTGCACCTTTTAGGTGCACAGTGATTTGTAGGTATTTTAGAATTGCCACCTTTAATAGTGCTGCTCTTAGCCACCAGTATGTTTCAAAATTCCCCTTTTAAGTATATGAGGTAGGAGTATGTCAGGCTTTATTTTCAATTAATAACACTTCTTTTTTGCTGGGAGCCTCTTCAAATGGGTCTTTCCAGGACAATTGTGAGGACATTAAATTTATGAATATGATAAATTTTAATAGGAATTCTGCAGACAAAATGTTCTTTTGCATTTTTAGGAACTGAATTTGTCTTTCTGTGAGATCAAGCGAGATGCTGCTCTGACTGTTGCTGAAGCTATTGAAGATAAGACAGAGTTGGAGAAGTTGGATCTCAATGGTATGTAGGTTTGCTAGATCAAAGTATGTGTAGTTTGATTCCAATCAGAAACCACTAGGAAGAATGTTGACAGAACCGTGTATTCTATTCTTGCTATTGTCAGCATATAAAAACCAGTACTCAATAGCTGAACTTGTATCATCTTGGGACAGGAAATAGTTAGATCTTGAAAGTTTTCTTAATCCATGAACTCAGTCAATTGGTAAGCATTTTTGGTACACCTGATAAGGTGGAGAGATTAGGCTAATACCTATACCTGTTTTCAGTAAAACTCTGAATTTTTCAGTTCTATCTCAGATACTTCATACTTGTAAACAAAAACCTTTTGTGCAGCTCTAGAGAAGAGTGTGAGAACTTTGCCTTTGTTGGCTTTTGGTTTTCATACCTTGGGTCACTGCATTTCACTGGTGCTGTGCTGTGTGCCCTTGTTTTAGAATCACTAAGAACAAGAGTTGTTTAGAGAAATAACAGCAAGTCTCTCAAACTCTGAAGCATTAGGGGATTTTCAGCTCCAACCATTGTGTAATGCTGCTGAAATTTGTTTAACCATCGTTTGATTCTCTGTGATAAGTGCAGTTTGTGTTGCTGCCTCTAAGGTGTTGTGCAGAAATGGCATGTAACTGATTTCAGAAACAAGAGCTAGACAAGAATATACAGGTAAATCCTCAAGAACAAACTTGTGTGCATCTGTCAAGTCCACTCCCTTTCCTCTGTCAATCTAGGTAACTGTCTGGGAGAAGAGGTGTGTGAGCAGCTCCATGAGATCCTTGAAGGCTTCAATATGGCATCAGTGCTGGGATCTTTGAGGTAGGCATGGTACCAGAGTTTAAATCACAAGTTTTCTCACAATTTTCATCAACACTTTCATTGACTTATCTCATTTTAAACTAAGAACTCATTGGTGGTGGATGTTGATCTGAGTGTGGAGCACAGCCAAGGATGTGTTTTAAACTTGTTTTGTTTTTGTTTTCATTGATGGACTTACCTTAGCATAAGTAACTGATTGTGTTTGATCTTTTCTTGCTGTTCTCAGCTGGGTGACTGATGTCTGAGTGTCCTCTTGGTGTGTTGTAGGTGGCATGTGCTTCTTGCAGTGGGACTTTGAGGAGAGGCTGCTCTTTTTTTCTTGAACAGTTTTGAGTTCTAGTGTACAGGAATTCCAGGTGTGTAATTAATGGAATGTGTAACATTCTAACCTTAGTGATGATGAAGGGGAGGAGGATGATGAGGAGGAGGAGGAGGAGGATGAAGATGAGGAGGAGGAAGAGGAGGAGGAACAGCAACAGCTGAAGGAGAGAGGAGCAGAAGAGCAGGAGTCACTGACTCCTAAGAAGATAATTGATTCACAGGTAAGCTTACTGCCAGATGGATTTTGGTTTCATCAGCTGGAGAAGAGTAAAGGAGGAAATGAGACTGTGGAGTCTAAACTTGAAGTGCTGACAGGCAGTCACATTCCTGCATGGGCTGGCACTATTGCACCAGGGAGACAACATTCAGGAAATAAAGTGGATCAGTTGAAGTGTGTTTTGTTAAAGTGGGCCTGTTGTACCCCTGCATGGAGGGAAGGGCTGAGTAGTGGTGGTAACAAGTCTCCCATGTTCAGGAAGTGGTGGGGACCTTGTACATGCAGTGCTGTGCCCTCATGCTGGCACATCCTGGCCACTGCAGCTCTGGGCTTAGGTCAGCCTCAGGCTGTTTCCAAACAAAACAGGTTCTGGCCTGGTATAGCTGTGCCCTGAGCTGCCCCATCTGCTTTTGCTGAACCCATTTATTTACTTCCAAGAATAAACTTGAGATGTATTCCACCTGTTTCAGGCTTCAACTCCAGTGCCATCTCCTCCTGTGGATGTTGCCACGTTCCTTGCTTTCCCATCACCAGAGAAGCTGCTGCGACTAGGACCAAAGTGCTCTGTGCTGATAGCTCAGCAGGTGGGTGAGCTGGTGCTTCTCTGGGCTTGATTTTTCTCTCAAAATTGTTTAATTGCCAGAGATGATAACTTGACCTAGATTTCTTCAGTGATCCCAAAGACCCTTATGGAAGCAGGTGATGCAGATAATTCTTAAACTGGCATCAGAGCTTCTACATAAAATAATTGTGTTTGTGTTGCTTGTGCCTTGTGATATGGCCAAGGCAAAGCTGATGTCAGTCAGCTGAAGAGCAATTCTTTCCACGGCCCTAGCAGAGTTCAGTGTTGTGTAGCTGTCTAGCAGTTAACTGATGCCTATTTTTTTCCTCTTTCAGACAGATACATCTGATGTAGAGAAAGTAGTTACAACCCTTCTGAGGATATCCTCAGTCTTCAAAGATGAGGCCCCAGTGAAAACAGCAGTGCATGAAACAACAGGTGATTGGGCCTTTCTTCACTTTGTGCTGTGAGCTGGTTCAGTGCCATAGACACCACTGCAAGGTGGACAGGGCCCCTGTGAGCCAAGCCATTGGGCCTTTTTGTCCCTGGCAGATAACAAAGTTCCAAGCTGTGCCCTGCTGTTGTGTAGAGTGGAAGATTCATTCTGAACCTGGCAGATTTTGTGGTGCCAAAGCCTCTGTTGTAGTGGCCCAGGGCTGCCCTTACTGCATCTTTTTGATGCTGGGCTGTCCATAGCCAGTAGTTCTGTGTTTTAAGGCCAGTTACCTTTACAAGGCTGTTTATTTAAAAAGTGTTTTGCAAGAAGTGCCTCCCTAGTGTAGTATTATGAGATTGTAAAGAGACACCTTTTAGTTGATGTCTCGTATCTTTTAACTTCTTCAGGAAGCAGAGATTTCCAACATGGGGCAAGACACAGAAACCAATCTTCAAAAAAAGGACCATTTCTCACACTATATTGGAGTAGTAGTTTGGGTTAGGTCTAACTAGTCTGTGGACTACTAGTATATCCCTTCATGGTTTTGTTTGGAAATAGGAATTTCCAAACAATCCTGGGTTTCTGGCCACTGCCTTTCATTTTTTTCCAATCTCCCAGCAGTTCAATTCTCCCACACATGAGCTACCCATCATCATTGTGCAAAAGAATTGGATCAATTATTTTGAAGACCACTTAAAGTGGTGTACTGTGCATTTCCCTAGTTTGGAATTCGCAGATGTGGTGAAACTGTTTTACAAACAGTAACGCAATAGCTCTCTGCAATTGATTGAGTTGAATCAGTGAAAAATAGTCAGGTGGCACCTCACTGAGTTACTGCACCTTGGCTCATGCCTGTTAGGAGTGGTCTCTAGTAAAAAATGGAACAAAGGATATTAGTGTTGTCTCAAGTTTGTTTGTTTACATATTTATTCCTGCTTTTTCAGGAAAGGTAGAACCTGGCAATTACTTTCTTTCCATAAAAGCAGTCATCTGCTGACAGTGAGGGCCCTGGTTAATGTCTGGCACTGTTCTACAGCCACTGCAGTGAATTGTGCCCATTCTAAGAAAACAGAATTGTCAGAGGTCAAAAATGGGTTGCCTTGCCACCTTGTATGCATGAGAGATTAAAGCACTGGTTTGCCCATTGTTTGTGGCATAGTATTGGTCCTGAGGGAGCCCAGAAAACAGCTGAACAAACTTTCTTCTTGTGTTCTCTCATTGTTTGTGGTTTCAAATGAAAGGTGAATTGTTGCTGGCCTTTAAGAAGTCAAGACTCTACCTCTTGATGAGCTCTAGCTCATCTGCTCATGTTTGTATGCATGTTTATATGTATGTATGTGTACGTAGCATGCATGCTCAAATGCACTGAGCAGAGCAGCTGGTGGTCTATAGGACTGGGGGATATTGCATGTGAAGCTTGGCAGTGTGGGAATTCTCATGTGAGCTTTGTGTGTTTTGCTGGATGTTTTACATTTTGATTTTTCTTCTTTATACTTAAGGTATTTTATCTGTCTTAATGTTTCAGAGCTTATAGCTATAGAGACAAATGAAATCTTAACAGATACTGTATCACAAAACTGATTTAACAGCTGAGTTTCTGTATGATCTATTTTAATCCTAAAATCCATTATTGTCCTTTTTTTGTGTTGATTATACCAATGTGCTTATCTCTTTAGATGCCTTGATGAAAAAAGCCTTCAGTTCTGCCACATTTAATTCAGATGCATTCATCTCAAACCTCTTGGTCCACATGGGACTGCTGAAGGTGAGGAAGCAGGAAAGAGTTAAGTCATGGTCTGTTTAGGCTGTTGAAGGCCAGACTGGCAGGATTTTGGGCAATTATGTTGCCATGGAAGCAGCTGGGTGCCTGTGCATGCCTGATGCCCAGGGACAATGGAAGTCTGCAATTTGCAGTTTCTGCTGGACCTGCAAGGTTGCATTAGGATGAAGGATGTGTCTCGTTTTTGTACATCTCCTGCTTAATGTGCTCTGCATTTTCAGTCCTTCCCTGAAGGTAGGGAGGCTCAGGTAAGGCAGTAATGCAGCTGCTGGACTGTGGTGTCTATAAAAGCCATGTCAGTGTTAGTAGTTATTGGGGTCCTTTAGGGCATTTCTTGAGAACACGTCTCAAAAATGTGTATCATCTACTCATGCCAGATCAGTGGCATTCAACTTCATGCTTTGGAGACTCTTTGCCAAATGCTGGTGTTAAGTAATTAGTTGCAAGGAATAAACTCCTTGTGAGAAGATGGAGGGTCAGTAGGAAGCCTGTGATTTTTCATAGAATTAGTGGCTTTATTTTCAGTGAGGTGACTGTGGAGTGGTTCTCTCTGCAAAGCCTTAAACACCTTTGCCTGCTTGTGCTACAAGGGTTAGTGTTTCTCACTGCCTTAAGGCCTGGAAGCTGGGAATATAAACTTGGACTAAGACAATTCTAAACTACAGAAAAGCCATAATCTGCTACAGCAGCCTGCTATTAAGCAGGTTTATGAATGTCCTTCTGGTACTATCCAGCTTGGCATTCAGACCCTCATTGACATGCATGGATATGATTTCATTTCCTAAAAATCAGTTTTGCCTCTCCCTATATTCATTGCATACTGGACCAGCACTGAGCTTCTCACTTCCCAGAAAGGTCAGTGGAACCCAAGGTGGCATTTGGTTCTGCAGAATGCCTGTTTTGGGCACTGCCACCTACCTCTTGCCCATATGGAAAACAGCAATAAGCATGAGGCACAAAGCACAAACCTGTGCTCCTGAAGAATTCTTTCAAGCTGGGAAGTGGCACTGAGGTTAAAGCCCAGGACGATCAGCCTGCTGATTCACATCTGGGATGTGCCTAATTCATTCCCAGTCCCCTGCTTGTGGAGAAGGGGCAGACTCCATTTTCAGTCCTGTGTAGCTGGAAACATGTGAGCAAGAGATATTCTTAAAAGTGTGAACTCCAAGGTCATAGAGCAGGAACACAGGTCTGGACCCTGTTTGCAGAGTGAGGAGTTTTGTTGAAATGCCAGTAGAGAAATAAATGAAAACAATGTAAGAGTTGGGACATGCAGGGTAACATCCCATTAGGAGTAAGAATAACTTATGCATCATGTAAGCAAGGGGGTGACTGTTGGCCTTATCTTGTACATAACTGTGAGAGCAGTTCTGGGAACACTGCATCACGTTCTGGGAGCCTGTCAAAGAGCTGGAGGTGGTATAAAAATGAGCTACAGAGTAATACAATAAAAATTGTTAAGGCAACTGAATTCTTTATGGATTGAAGTCTCGTGAAATTCCTCAGGAGAACACTTTGACACAGAGCCTCTGAGAAGATTTGGCTGTTTCACTTGCAGGTTCACTACTCCCTTTCCCTATTAGTACTACTGTCAGTTGATAAGTACTTAAATATTCTTGATGCATTATTTCAGGTGCTGGGAGGCTATGGGATTGGCTACCTTTGTCTTGTACTTAATCTAGTGACCAGGTTTCTCTCCTGCAGTGAGAGGTGTGGGAGCACTTCATTCAGCAGAGAATTCCTTGTCTGTGAATTAAATCAAATCCCCTTTGTCTGATGTCTGATTTCTTGTCCATTTCTCAGAGTGAAGAGAAGATCAAAACTGTACCAAGTCTCTATGGTATTCTTATGACTTTGAACCATATGGTCCAGCAGGATTATTTCCCTAAATCCCTGGCCCCAGTTCTCTCAGCTTTTGTTACAAAGTGAGTATTGTATTTGCCATGAAGTCTTCTCTGTGGGAGCTTGTGCAACTCTTTGAGGGTTAATAGCTACATGTAAGCTGTTGTGAATGCCCACTGAATGTTCTGCAAGTGAGAATTAACAGTTTAATAGGCCTCTATTTTATCTTGTTTACTGCAGTATGTGAGGTTCAGAGTTAAAAAAAAAAAACTCAAAGAGGGAAAAGTGGGAAGTTGGCTTTGCAAGGAAGTGGCTCTGAAGGAGGGACTGCTCATGCCTCTCACAGAAGAGCTGTTTTGAGCTTAAGGAAACCTGCTGGGTTTCTGGCCACTGCATGAGTGAACTGGATCTAACTATGCCCTCCAAGTCCTCCTTCAGAGTTCAGAGGGTCAGCAGAGCTCTGCCAGAGTTGTCATGCTGTGTGACACTGAACACCGGCAGATGAAAACCGCAAAACACAAAGACTGAATTTGTTTTTAAATGGAACTTCCTGCTGTGATGGCAACAAAGTTAGTGATTTTTCTCAGAACTGAATGGGGAAGCATAAGTACTGAAGAAGCTGCTTGTACTGACTGCCTGTACTGAACGTTGTTACTTCCACAAGAGGTATAGAACCAACCCCTGCCCCCACCAGCTTTAGCTTTTTTGATGTCTTAAATGGCTATGGAAACCGTATCTCTACTGAATTAAATCAGTGTCACCTTCAGCATTGATATTTAGGGGGAAAACCCCACTAAACAGATTTACAATAGGATTGCATACTACTGTTCAACAGTCAGAGGAGAAGCAGTCCAAAAATGTTACCCAGGCAAAACAGCAGAGGCCTGAGATCTGTTTGGAGCTTGGTGGTTGGCTCAGCATGGACCATGTGCTGTGCAGGGTGAGAGCAGGTTCCAGAATGAGGCTTAAACCTTCCTGAATTTCATGGTAAAAGGGTTGGCAGCAGCTGCTGAGGATCCCTTGCTGGTGAAAGATGGAGGCATCAGATAGTTGTGGTCAGTATGAAACATGGAGAATAGGAATGCAGTCAGATACTGCTAGTCTGGCTTGGTCCTACTGGGCTTGGAAGCTGGCCCGGTTGTGATGGGGGGAAAGAATTTTTCCAAGCATTGGTGAGGCTGAAGCTGTCAAAACTGATATGGACACAAACCATACTAATGTCAGTTTTGGAAAATAAAGCATCTTGTTTACACATGTGAAAATGCTAACTGGAGGCCCTTCTTGTGGAACACTTTGCCTGCTGCCTCCTCTCTTTGTGTTGATCAGGTTAAGACACTTAGCCTTGCCAGTGACCATGTGCTTTGCCAACTGAACAAGTATTCCTCCAACTCAGCCATTATAGGTTTAAGCAAGAAGTACCAGGACTTGCCATATCACTGAATTTCTGCTCTTTCCTACACTGATGCCTTGCTCTTGCTTATTCATCAAGCCCCAGCCCTCAAAATGGAATTTAAATTGCTGGAAGCTGAGAGTACAGGAGAAAGACTTTGGTTTGGGGCATTTGACTGTCCTAATTGTTTATGTCAGGTAGCAAGGCCCAGAGTAGCCTCTTAATTCTAAGTGTCCTAACACATTTTGTTCAGAAAAGGCACATGTACAGGAAGAGGGGAGACACGTGTATGTAGGCTTTTCTCAGAAAATGTTTTTAAGCTGTAGCTGCTTAAAGAAAGAGTAAAATTTTGGTCTTTATGAATCCATCAACAACAACCCTATTGAAGCCAGAGCCAGCATTTCACTACAAGAACAAGAGGGGAGAGTCTCTTGGTGGAAGGTTCAGACTGTTCATAGGCTCTGTAGAAGCTGAGTGAGAGCTGAGAGCCTCCCTTAGTGAAAGGCAGATCTTCCTGCCTTCCTATGTATGGACCAGTGCTAATCCAAGCCTCCACTGGCCCTGGTGCTATGAAATGCTTGGAGCTGAGGTTTGCTGCTTTACAATCTTGCTGCAAGCTGTGATTTTAAAGGGAAGCTTTTGTCCTGTGCTGCATAGTGAAGTTCATACTAGATACAAGCAATCTATCTCTGGTATATGAACATAGGCCTTTCCCTTAAGGGAACAAGGACAACAGCTCTTAAATCTGTGCCTGGGTAAATGTAAACAGTTCAAGAACCCCCCAGTCCAGATAAACAGCCTGGTGTGGTTTCACCCCAGCTGCCACCAAAGCCCCATACAGCCATTTACTCTCGGCCCAGTGGGCTGGGGAAGAGCAGGGAAAGACTGAAAGTGAGAAAACTTGGGCCTTGGTGTGAAGGTGGGTTAATAGGTAAAGCAAAAGCTGCATCTGCAAGCAAAGCACAACAAGGAATTTGTCACTTCCACCATCTCCAGGAAAGCTCCATGCTGCTGGGATGGGGTGAGAAACAAAGTGCCTTGATGCTGTGTGAGCCCTGCTCAGCAGCAACTGAAACATCCCTGTGTTAGCAGCACTGCTTCCAGCACAAATCCAAAACACAGCCCCTCCTGTGAAGAAAATTATCCCAGCCAACACCAACACACAGCCTCTCAGTTAACCTCTATCCCTTGTCTCTTCTTGGGATTCAGTCAGAATAAAATTGCAATCTTAAAATTAAACCTCTGCCTGGTTAACCTAGTAATGTTCAGAACTCATCTGGCCTCTGTTTCTGCAACAAATCCAATTTCACTCTGTCAAACCTGTGATTCCTTCACTTGCAGAAAACTAATATGCATTTTTGTGATATTTTCTATTTTTTTTTCTCCTTTTGGTTTGCATTTAGCTCTTCTGAGCTTTTAGAGCTGTAAAGTTCTTGTAGCTGCCTAGGCTGGAGCTCTGCTGTCTTTCACTGCAAGGGGCTTCTGGAACAGGCACTTACCTCCTTCCTTTTGTGACAATTTGTTGTTGTAGGCAGTGTTCTCTATTCCATAATAATTACAGAATTTTGGATACAGACTGTAAACAGCATCCATCTTACTCTGCTTGCTGTCAAACCTTATTTGGGTTTTTTGGACGCAAGAGGGTGCTGTGAATCCACATGTGCTTTTCTATAATTTTTTAAGTGGAAATACTGAAAGTATGTGGATGTCTGCCTGCCCACCTGTGATGTGCTGGAGGTGATGGGTTTGTGTTTGGTTGGTTTTTTTGGGTATTTTTTTTTAATGTTGCTCTTTGGTGTTGAATTGCATCATATCACTGGTCTCTTCCAACAGTCTGTAGCACAGAGGGGCAGGCAGGTAACTCCACAGCAAATAAGGAGAATTTTATGGCTAGAGGAGGCTTAGTGTCAGGAGAGGGGGCTGAGGGATCTTGTCTGTGATCAACATCAGTGGTCCAGGTTCTCTAGTTCCAAAAATGGGCAGCTGCCTGGATGGAGCCAGCTCCCTCATTGCAAACAGGGCTGGGTCTTCCAGAGATGAGGGCTGAAATATATCTCCAGCACTTTGAAGATCAGCTCCAAGCTGTGATTCTGTGACACTGTGTGTTCAGTATGAGTGGTCTCGGGAGGAATAAAAAGGGTTAAGTCTTCTCCAGGGTGTGCTTCTGTTAAAGAGCAGCAGCCATGGAGTGAAGAACCAAACAACCTCTGCAGTTCTTGGTTGTGCTCTACACCTGGAGGTGAACTCCTTGCTCCTTCCTAGAAATTCCTCTCTTTATTTCAGCTCACCCCTTTCCCCAAATTGAGTAGGCTTCACAGCTGTGCATTGTTAAAGGTTATTTTGCTGAGGTGAGGTGGGAGAGAGGTAAAATGAACGATTTCTATTCTCAGAACAATGGAAAATATTGGATTAAAATTCTTTGGAGGAAGTTCCCTAATGTATGGATTGAGACTGGTAAAAGTTTCAGTGATGCTGAGCCAGCAATTAGCCTGCAGAAACAGAAATATATATTACTGGGGGGCAATGGAAACATTACAGAGATTTATCCTCATGTTAACCCTGCTGTGAGTGTATTTCCATGGTTAAATTTCAGGGAGCAGGTTATTCTGTGTAAATCTGACTTAGCTATTGCAGTGTCTGTCTTGGCCCCTTTCAGGTGATGCTCTGCATGTTCTGTGGGCTGTTTTAAGGCACCCTGAAAGGTGACCCTGCTGCATTTTTCCCAACCTGGAAATGAAACTTGAGATAATTTTAGTAAGGAGGTAATATAAAAGGGAATCTAATATAACAGGGAATCTTTATTTGAAGACCTCCAGAGGCAGTTATGGGAAGATGTCCACAGAAGTCCACCCCTCCCCAGGGGTGAGTACATTTTATAGGTTTTAGAAAACTAGCATATTTGGTAAGAAGCCCCAGTTAGGAGGACAAGTGGTGATGCAATTCCCCCCAGGTTAAGCCCCTTCTCTGGAGTCTCCCCCTTCAGCACTAGCTGTGCTTTGTCCATGAAAATGTATCTTGGCTCCCAGGAAGAACCAAGATAGTGTGGAGCCTTGCACCTCCTGAGGCTTGGAGCTCTGGAATTTGTTTTGTCTTTCTGCTTAAGGAAAGGCTATGAAAAAGTACTGGGAAAACTGGTCACTAATACAATAGACCACAGAGCTGCAAATGCATGTGTGAAGATTACAGAGAACATAGAAAAGAGAAAAAGGCAAAACCTAAATGGCGTCAGCCCAGCAAAGCCAGTCAGGTGTTACTTGACATCAGGGAAGAGTAACAGGAGGTTATGCTGCCTCTTTTAAAGACTTTAAAAGTCCTGAGACCAGAGTCATCATTGGATAGCTTGCAGATGACTTGGTGAGGAAAGATTGGAGTCCTCACAGGATCATCTCCTGTGTTTTGGGGCTCCAAACAGTGAAACTTTACGGGAAAAACCCTTTGCCAAAAGAGAGGGAAGGGGGTTTCCACCTCCATCATTGTACCCAGAATGAGACACTGGGCTGCAGAGATAAAAGTCAGTAGCAGATTGTTTATAGTTATGGAAATAAATGTTCTGATTCTTGGCCATTGGCTTCCTGACTTGGACTCTCAGGAGAGAGTTTTCCACAGCAGGCTCTGAATGGGAAGCAGTGATCTGGGCAGCAGTGATGGAGTGGTACTGGAAAAGGTAACAGGGCAAAATCTGTAGGTTTTGGGGCATAAACATCCAGTGCATTGGAAACAGTGTTTATTTGCTTAGTCAAAGGCAGACACAAAGCCATTCTTAAATTCAGTACTTTAAATCTCTCTCTCCCTTCTTTCCACAGACCCAACCGTGCCCTTGACTCCTGTTCATTTGCTCGCCACATGCTCTTACAGACCCTCCACCAGCTGTAGGAGACCAGAGCTGCCCTTCCTTCCTTCCCTTCTTCCCCATGGGACTGCCATCAGCAGAGAACTCGGAGCTGCATAGTGGGAGAGGATCCCAGAGCCCATACAGACATGCTGTCCTTTTTTTTTCCCCCTGTAGGAAATCTGTCCTTTCTTCTGCTTTCATAAACTTGAACAAATCCTGCTGAATTGTCTTCCTACTCCTCTTGAAGTGATTCCCTGGTCTGTAGGGCAGGTGCTTACCCTAAAATAAGTCTCTACTGCTGTGAGCTCAGCATGAATTGAAGAGTTCTCCATTTTGGTTGCATTGCCAAGGATGCCAAGACTAACACAGGGCCCAGAAGAGCTCTCATCTGGATCAGCCCAGTTGGGCATTCTGTTTTATTGGACTTTGACTCCTGCCTTATAGCATTTAGCACTGTGCCAGAGGGAGGCTGTGCTGCTGCTGCTGCCCTGCTTCTCTGAGCCAGAGGGGTGAGGTGTGATCCCCTTTGGTTCTTCTTTCAAGTCTGTTGTCAAAGGTAGTGTGTGGCTGATTCTTATTTTAATATCCTCTTCCCCTTCTGCTATGGCTTGGAGTATTTGTGTAGTGTGGTTGATCCTGGTGGCCATTGCTTAAAGGAATGAACATATTTTATTGTAAATTTTTTTTGCCATTGCCTGTGTTGTTTATTCTTCCTGCCCCTTTTCCTTCTCACCCTAATTAAATAGGCTTGGTTTGGAAATGAATACAGTCCATGAAATCCCTGTGGAATGTGTCCCTTTCTCTTCCCTTTGACAAAACACTGGGTCTGTGTGCACTGGTCACATGTTTGAAAGCCAAGCACATGTAAAAATATGGAGAGAGAAGGCTGTGCTTTTCTCTTGGACTGAGCAAGTAGCAGCAGATGCCCTTAAATCTGTCTGGAGGATTGTCCATGTGTCCATACAGCCGTCTGAGCCACCATGACATTCCTCCATACAACTTACAAATGTTTATGTCAATTGCCTGAAATGTTATGTAAATAAAAATTAACTCCACAGCCTTATCATCATTTCTAAAGCCTACACTGGGATTTGGAAGCCTATTTTGCAGCTTTATGTGATTGCAGAGTTTGCAGTGGAACACAAAATGGGACTGGAATGGAGCCTGGTTTGTGTGAGGAGAGAGGCACCAGTCAAGTGACCAGCCAAGCTATCGAGTCACAAACCTTGTTTGTGCAGCCTCCCATCTCTTCTCTTGGTGGTCTCCTGCTCCTGTCCAAAACAGGAACGTGGCAAAGGAGCACATTTTCCTCCAGGCATCTTCAAATTCCTATTTAGCCCAGTCTAAACAGGAAAAGCAGTGCCAACACTTATTAGCAGTAGCCTGGTACTCAGCTGTAAGTAGTGTGAGGCAAACATTGAACTTGTTACTGTCCCACATTCCCAGGATGAGGTAAATTTATGCCCTTCATCTCATTGCCTAAAAAACCAGGCTGGAATTCACAGGAATATCCACAGGAACCTGGAAATGTTAAGAATGATTGGATTGAAAACTCCATCACAAATCTTTCTGGTGTGACCTCATGCACAGCCAAGATTTGGCCAGCCCATGTCTTGCTGGATTTCCCTCTGGAAAGCTGTGACTTGATGCTCTGACCATTTGAATGCTGATTTTTTTCTGCCTCTTATCAAATGCATGGACTAGTTCTTGAATTTTGCAGTGGTTGTGAAAAAATAAATGTAATCAAAGGGCCAGATCTGTTGGGCAGAGCTCCATGGACTTGGTGAGGTTGTAATACCCCTGCTTTCATGGAGGTTAGATGGTTACAGACTCAGGAGAGCAACGTGACATTTAGGGCTTTGGCCAGACTCCAAATTGGTGTGGTCAGTCTTGCTTTTCTTCAGAATTTGGGGCTTATTAGCTTACATCTACTAGCCCTTTGTAAATATGCAAAATAATATTTTTAAACGTGGCCTACTTAGCAAACCAGGACACACAGCTTGCAAAAATGTGTCTGTGCTTTGCTGTTACAGCACAGTGGCTCTGTATGGAGTCCTCTGATCCTGCATATCTACAACTTTGATAATGTACTGTGGTTGTGGGTGCAAAGCTCACAAGCAGGTGAGGAAAATGGAAGCTCCAGCTCAGATTCTCAGCCACAGTTCTCAGACTGCAGATGAGAATTTCTCTCCAGACAAAACAGGGAGGAGTTAGGATGTTGTGATGTATTCTATAGGACAGCAACACCTCTCTTGTGGGCCTCATTTTCTTGAAGATGAGAAGAAAATAATTTTAGATTAATTCTGGCTTGTTAGAACTGTCAGAGTCCCTCACTCTTCCCCTCTTCATTCACCTTCCTGAGGAAAGAAGCCTTTGGATCCAGCAGCTGACAGGAAACACAACTAATGATGATTATTTGTATAATTTAAAAGTACCTTCTCTTCCTTTCATTTGGGAACACTTGCACTTTCTCCCTGTGTCCCTGAGTTCAGCTGAGCAGCAGCCAATCAACATCACTCAGTAATTTCATCAGTCTTTTAGAAGGACAAGACAAGCAAGAGAGCAAGGCTGAAGTAAGAAGGGCTTCTCTGTGATAGAGCTGGAAAACCTGAATTTCAAATTAATCTAAGAAACACAAGAAAAAATATTTAATCTCCCTGACTTTAGGATGACCAGGAGCAAAAGAAGAAAAAAAAAATGATGGGTGGAATTTTTTAAGCTCATTAATACCTTTGGAGGAAAGTTTGCTGTAAAACATCATCTCTGACTTCTTGCAAGCCTGTGAAACTAACAGAGGTTCTGCGTCCTAAAATAAAACAAATGCTGAAGAAAAGGCATAAATGGGAAAGCCAATTTCATCAAACTTTCCAAAATCATGCTACCAGTTAACTATTCAGTCTTTTCATTAAATCACAGCTTCCCAGAATGGTTTGGGTGGAAGGGACATTAAAGCTCATCTCATTCCCCTCATGGGCAGGGACACCTTCCACTATCCCAGGCTGCTCCAAGCCCCATCCAGCCTGGCCTTGGATGTTTCCAGGGATCCAGGGGCAGCCACAGCTTCTCTAAGCAGCCTGTGCCAGGACCTCACCACCCTACCAGGGAAGAACTTTTGTCTTCAAGAAAAATCACCCAGCAGATCAAAGTTTTTCACAATTTCCCTTTTTAAAGCAACAAGGAAAAGCGAAAGCTCGCCTAGGAAATTAAAGATTCTTCTTAAAAATGTATCAATTTATACTTTCCAAGTAAATAGAGAATCTGTGACAATGCCACACTTCTTTTTACAAAGGACTGGTTTTTTTTATTTTCAGAGAAAGATTCATATTTATGTGATCCCCCCTAAAAGAAACAAAATATTAGATAACACAAATATGCAGTGATCAATCAGTTAAAGTTATTCTACCTAAAATTTATATCCATGAGCTATGAAATAATAAGCTTGAACATCATCCTATACTCATCTACCCCCAGAAAAGTTATTTACCATTAGCAGCCATCAAATCCCATCTCAGAGCTCTACTGGGAGGGATTCCCATTGTGCTGCAATCCAGAACTGCCCTCATGGTGTGACTCAGCTTTTAAAGGTAATAACAACCTGGTTTTGTCTGTCTTCAAAGGAAATATCTTTTTGGGGGGATGTGCTGTTGGTAGTATTTGGGTTTTTCTGATGGGTGGCAGTGACAGATTTTTTTATATTGATTGTGGATACTGATTCTCATTGTTTCTGAAGAAGAACCCCCATATTTATAGATCTCCCATTTAGATCTCAAAGCGCTGAATAAAGGTGGATTCCACTTTGGTTTAGACCTGGCTTTGCCTGTTGCTTTCAGGGAACATAAAATGTTTCTCATTTTAGGTTTTACTGACTCCTTCCAGAGCTGATTTATGTAAATAACTTGTATCTCCTTCCCTGGCCTTGCTGGCTGCCTCTGTTCTGCTGCTGGTTTTAATTCAGGATTTTAACTTCAGTTCAAGAGCCTGTTTGCTTGAGGGTCAGTAGAGCTCCCAGTGAGCACAATCACACTTAGACTTTGCCTCTTGCACTCCTGCAATCTGGGGATAAAGGGAAGTAAAGTTTTGATCTGGGACCTTGGACTCCTTAAATTGCTAATACATACTCCCAGACACAACATTCTGAAAGGCTGGGTTTGTGAGTATGAGTTCTCTTTGGTCTGTGTGTTGGGATTGAAATTCGTTCCTTGGATTTTTTTGGCCTTTGGAAAGGCTGGATAAACTCCTAAAGTGGGTGGTGTGGAATTGTCAAAATCAGCTCCTCTGATCTCAAACAGATGAGATTTGTGGTTTTTCCAAGCTCAGCTAAACCTGTTCGATAGCTCCTGCCACAAGCTGCTACTCCAGTGGGCTCTGGGAATGCAGGGATTGCTCAGGACTTCTGGTGGGATGGCAAAGGCCAAAAATGGCAGTGGCTCCATCCCCTGAGGCATATTCAAGTCTAGATCCCTCTGACACCAATGGTGTAGCTCCTCTGCTTATCTAAAATGTCTGTGAAAATTAACACACTTTTGCCCATCATGAAATTTATCCTGCATTTTTCCAAAATGTAATTATTTACCAAAGTGGGCTGTCCTGAAGTTGAATTTTTTGAGCCTCTGTGCCTTAAGTCCTGAAATATTTGGAGTTTATTTAACTGAAAAGAATACTTATTGTGTATAGTGAAAGCATTGGCTCCTGACTGCCAGCTCTCATTCCACCAGTTCAGTCATGAGGTGGTTAAGGGTTATTTATAGCTCTTAGACATTCCTTAGGGATGAACTCATCCACTGAAAAAGCAAGCAGCCATGGTGCTCATGGGGCATTTATAGCAATTTTTAAGTTAGGAGAAAACTGTGATCTCATACCACAGGCTGAAAGCACTGTATAGCAATGGGGTTTGGTTGGGATGCTGACACACTCTGAGGAAACTGAGATCCACAGCATGCAGGTGCCTCTGAGCTGGGAAAGGCTCAGCTACCTGTCCTTGTCCTAAGGAATTATGTCACTTTTTCTTCTCTCATCCTCTAATAGCACAGACACAAACTGAGTCAAAAAGGAGGGTTCTTTTCCAGTACTCTCCACTTGTTTTTGAATTTAATTAAAATAATTAATTCCCCCAGGGTTGGAATACATCATTTTACAGGAAGCAGAAACTCAGGGTCTACTTTCAGCAAGATGTTTCTAAATTTTAAATCAAATATTTAAATTAGATGGGGTTTTTTATATATACCACCACACTTCACTGCCTTTAATTAAAGTGCATATTTACCTCACTCTGGGTGCACAGTGAAATCCAGCCTGGGTGTGATATCACTACAAGACAGAGAACCCATCCCCTGTCCTGTGGAGTTGTGTGACTGCTGAGATCTTCCTTGGCCTCAGGATCAGTGCTGGGTTCAGTACATGTCTACTGATTTTAAATAGACCTTTTCTCACATAAAACTGAGTCCTGCCACTGTAGGTTATAGAGGATGGCAGTGCTCCTCTGTGAGCAGCCTGTCTGGCTCTGAATATGCACTGCTGTGCCATGCAAGAGCCATAGATTTGCAGGGGAGGCAAGGGACATATCTTTATGCACCTCATGGAAATACCTTTATGACCTCATGTAATCCATTTGTACTCTGAATCATTAAAATGGTTTCTTCTTACAAAAGTTATCTTTGCTAGCAGAGGAACATTTGGGCAAATGCTCTCTCTGACAATCAGTGTGTTTTGGGTCAGACTCAAAACACACGCATTATTCCAACTTAACTTTCCTTGACTCCTACTGAATGATTTGCCCCCAAAAGAAAACATCTGACTCTCCATAAAGCTGCAGGTGATGGTGAAGTTCCTGTCAAGCACTGGAGGTCCAGTGTGCTCCTCAGGTTAATTGTAAATTACTCTGGAACCTGCTATGCAAAAATGAGATTTTGTTCCACCTGTGGCCCACCAGTGAATTTGGACCAAGAATCTGCTGTCGGTAGATCAGATTTATTGCACAGTGTCCTTCCCATCAAAGTTAAGGGATCTATAAATCAAAAAAAGATTTGACAACACTGCACTGTGTCCAACATTCAACATCTAGACAAGTTGGCTTTCAATTTGTCTGTTTTAGTTATAGAGTAACTTAGAGTTGACTGTAAGGTATTTTCTGTGAGTGTTAAGGGACTTACTGAAGGAAAATGAAGAGCAATGGAAGGGCAGAATGAGGGACAGATGAATTTCATGAAGCTGTGGTTCAACTCATGCACACTTGTTTAGCTTTTCTTTCAATGGAAATGAAGTTACAGGAGGGGATGATTCAGAACAGAGCTCGCTCTGATGTGGCAGGAAGGACTGAAGTCCCTGATCAAGGAAGTAGGAATTGCTCTTAGGTCCTGCAGTTTAAATTAGAATAAAATGTATCTGGCTGTAGCAGTTAAGACAGCAAACTCCACCAGTTCCTCCAGTTAAATCCATTTTTGCTCAAGCATCCTGGAGGCTGATGCAATTCAGACCGTGTGTCGTTCTATTTCTCAATCATTTTATTTCATTTAGCCACATTTTGCTAGTCAGCATTTGTTTTTGCAACCATAGTGATGAAATGTATTTATTGGCTACATAAGCAGGTGTCTGGCTTGGTCAAATTTCAATAATTCAGAACATCTCCTGTCCATAATACTAATAATTGAAATTTAAACAAATTTTGTTGTGTAATCAAATCTCTAAATTTGGGATTCACTAAGAAGATATGAGACTATTTATCCACAGTTCAATATTTCTGCCAGTATCTTGCTAATAATTTTGTCTGATTTTTTAGGTTATTGTCATTTGGTGACTGTAGTTCACATTTCCATTGTGTTTGCATCTTCTGCTGTAGAACAATGTAAGTTTAATCTGTTTTTATATTGTTATGACAGTGACACCACATACTTATTGCACTGACAATAGATATTTAGAATATATTTATTGGCTAATCTTTAAGCTGGCATTGTCCTTCAGTGCTGTTGGAAACATCCTTGTAACCAAAGAATTAATTCTCAGGTTCAGAGCAAATTGTTTTCATTACAAAATCCAATCACCCTGTATCTGTTATTGTAGGAGACATCAAATCTTATTTGGTTTTTATCTCTGGGTTTAAATTTTTTTTCATCTTTTTTTTTAATTCCCTTCACTTTTTTACAAATAATCACAGACTCATGAAAACTCACTAAATTCTACATTTGTCTCAGCTATTTCAGTGTTGCAAAATGCTGTATAAAATATACTCTTAAAAGCCCTGATAAGGAACTTTAATACTTTTAAACTGTGTTGCAGAGGACAAAACATTTTATTCTCTGTTCTTCATACAGCTTAATCTCCTTTCAATCCATAAACAATTACAGACAATTACAAATGTCTTCAACTACCTCAAGGGAAAATGTCCATATGATCAAAATTCAGGATATTTAAAATCAGTAGCCTTATGATTACAGAAATGTATCCAGAAAAAGATGCTGAATTCTCAGAAGGAAATCTGTATTAAAAAGAAAGAAGTTTTGCTGATATATTTATGTATTGATGTAATTTTAATATATTAGCGTCTGAAAATGCCATGATCCTAAGAACATGTTTGAAAAAAGAGATGTGCTTTATCACACCAATATTAAGATTGATTAATTATTTGATAAGCTGAAATGATGGAAATGATACAGTGGAAATCAAAGTGGCAATAATTTGTAGGACTGTCTGATATGTCAGTGGCAAAAGGAAGATTTTTAACCAGGTGGGAAGAAGTGAGAGGTATTCTCTAGGTTTTGTCTAAGTATTTTTGGAATGGGTACCCACAGCTTGGCACTCTTGAGTCTGGTCCTCCACCTTCCTCCCTCCAGCTCTGTTTGCAGCTGTTTTATTTATCCTTTCCTAAGGAGATACTGAAATGAAGCTAGATTTGGAAGAGGGCCTGAATAGAATTTCAGCTTGGTTTCAATTTTTGGCAGCTGAATTTTCAGCTTGGTTTCAATTTTGGAACCTGAAGACTTCTGGAAACCATGGAAAATATATATGCAAGAGAGGTTACTAAAGCCATTAGTCAATTGAGAAACACCCCCTTTTCCCAACCACACAGAGCAGAATAATGAATAATATGGACACAGCTACTAGTGATGTCAATTGTTGTCACTGCATTGAAGTTGATGAAGAGACAATTATTCAAATTTATTATCTGAACCCTTGCTCCTCTCCATTTCCCATAAGTAGAGGACATGGAATTTAAGACAGGAATAACATGTGCCCATGGAATTGACTGAAGCACATTGAAGGAACTCCATTTGTTATTAAAATTTAATTGGAAAGATAAGATGCCAGCAAAATTACTGGAAAAATGTAATTTTCTTTCTACCCAGAAATATTAAATACTAACAGCATTACAGTCCATGTGTCAGATTCCTAAAGGATCATTTCCTTTCTCTGCCTCCCTACAGCTCCTTCCATTCTCAGTACTGCATGTATCCTTTATTTTTTTTCCTTTTATACCATAAAACTCCCTTGTCACTCACTATATTTTATTAGGATACAAAACAGCCCACTCAGCAATTGTTTTGCATTCACACCTTGCATTATCTTTTTCTCCCAGCCTCTTCTCTCTGACCCTTATCCCAGGCTTGTATTGCCCCTGTTTGCCCTCTTGTAAACAAACAAACAAACAAAGAAACAATTGACAGCTATTTGTGTCTTTCAGACACAAATTTGACAGCTTTTACTTGTGTCTTTGAGCTATTTCTGAGCTATTTCTCTCTACTGACACACAGAAAAGCTGCCATAAATGCTTATTTGCAAGTGATACAAACAGCTTTGCATGCAAGCTCTCAGAAGAGTTTCTGTGACTGAGATCTGAACATCAAGACCTGACTCTGGTGCTTAATTCGAATCATCCCAGTGAGCTGGACTCAGTCAATAGTTGCTTATGCAGGAACAAACACCCTCCAGGTAATTCCTGGTCCTGTCAAAACAAGGCTGTTTCCTACTGTCTGTCTGCACCTTGATTTACTTCAACTGAATCTGATAAGGGTTGCATTTTAGGATGTGAAATTAGCAGCAGCTACCTAAAATTTGTGTTTTCTCAGGGAAAAATTTGTGTTTTCTCTGGGTGCTTGTATGTCCCACTTATGACTCATTTTTTCAAGGTGAGCAAGGAGGAATTAGTTATGAGTTTGGCCCAAAGTACAGATTTGTAAAATTATTATAAAATGTTCATGGGAAGGCATAAGAGCTGTCTTTCTAGTAAAAGGGAGGGGAGGAAAGGGAAAAAACCACCCAAAACATAGGAAAAAATCCAATCTTGTACCACCTCATTTAAATCCACACAGGCCAAGAGATGCCAGTGGGAAAGAGACCAAGCAAAAGAGTGGGACTTTATGAATTCTCCTCTGTGATTGAACTGCAGGACTTGCTCCAATAATGTGGGAGAGAAGGAGTGAATCTCCTGCACACACAAAGTCTCCAGGTCCATGGAACACCCTGGGGCTCCCAAGGTGTTACAGGATCTGTCTCAATGCTTGGTGCAGTAAAACTCAACTGAAAAACCCCTTGTGCTCTACAGAGCTTCTGTATTGGAACTGAACACGGGTTTGCAGGCTGGAAATCTGGACCATGTTTTTTTTCTCCCTAGCTCCTCTAGGAAAAGTTGTGATCTCCTGAAAATCTCTCCCTTCAGAAAAAATAGTGTATTTATGTTGTTTGTTTTGCTTGGGTTTTTTCCACTTTCAGGACAAGCAAAAATCCCATTTCTGTTTTCACAGAACTCAAAGGGATATAAAACCACTTGCAAATCCCTCTACTTTCTGAAAGAGGAGTTAAGGGCTTACAAAGTTAAAGAGCCCACTTTAAAAAGAAAACAAAAGATAAAGCACAGCACATGTCTAAGCATTTTGCTGACTATGTTGAAATTAGGCATATTCTTAAGTGAAACAGGCAAAATATCCTCGTTCTCCCTGCTGGAAGGTTCAGGGGAGATGGGGGTGCCAAGGGAAGGCTTTTAAACAAAGCTGTGTTAAATGAGTAATTCCAGTTTCCAGTCACAGTCTATTTATGAGAGAGGGAGGCTGGCCCATGATAAACACACTGGAGAGGAACCCTTTGGAATTATTTCATGCTTCCATTGCAAACTTTGTGAAGAATATAAATTAAAACCACCCTGCCCTATAGATCCCCTGTGCCCCATAGATCCTGTCTGCCCCAGAGATGCTGAGATCTGAGTGTTAAGAAATTACGCATAACCATCATTGTATATCTTCATAATATAATTTAAAGTGTTCTTTTAATTAAGGTTTCTTGATGCTGAAACTAAAACCATAAAGTTTAACATAATTTAAGTTCAAAACTGAAGACAAAAACCTGAGAGTTTTATCTTTTGTGCCTCCAGTTCTCCTCTCCATCCCACCCTAGGGGGGAGGGAGTGGTTTTACTGGGAGCACTAAATTGGAGAATACCATTCCCAAACCATGATACGACCCTCTAAAAAAGAGATGACTGAAATGTTGTTTTTTCTGTCCGTAGTTAAAGACAGAAGAAGCAGAACTGAATTACCTGAGCAGAGACTGTTCTTTGTGGAAATTGGTGGTTTCAAAAGCATACAAGGAGTAGGTAGGCAGTGGAATTAAGCAATATATAGAAAATTTGCCCATGAATCACAGAATATTTGCAAAGGGATTGAAAAGCAGTTTCAAATAATTGAATTTTAAATGTTGTGGTAATGAGCACCTTGGCATTCAGCATCTGTGGAAAGCAGATATTTCTCACCACATTTTTTTCTCCCAAATTTGTTTATGAAAAAGAATGCTTGTAGAGAAGGAAAACACAATTACACCTCCCTTTTTTTCTTTTACTTCTTTTTAAGTTTCGAGATGCCTCTAGGAACCAGTAATTTGGCAAGACACAAAAGTTAAACTTTTTTAAAACACAGCTTTATTTAGTCATTGTTCTTATGCTGAGAAAGAGAAAATTAACAATAAAAATGGCACTAAAATCAGTCTGGCAGCTTGAGAAAGCAGCTCAGTTCAAGGCATCATGGGTGGTGAGTGGAGAGAAGGTGATCTCATTAACAAAGCTAAGCCTGGAGTGTCTTTACAGAAGGATGAATTATGTTGACAATCAAGTGAAGGATGCACTTGAAAGGCAAAGGTGCACTGGGATATTTGACCGTGGTGCTCTGAGACAAAACTTGATTAAAAAACGAAGGGAACAGTCAATCCTCCAGGAATGCAGAACCGTGTCCTGCTGCTGCCCACACAGTGGCTCCTTTATGGGCTGCCTCCTGCTCTCTGTGCTGAGCCCCAGCTCTGACAGGACAGGTATGACTTGGACACTTGAAGATTTTAAATGTTGGGTTGTTTGTTTTTTAAGCACACTTCAGATCTCCTGAGCAGCACAAAAGATCAGCTTGTTCTAAACCTAGGATTTTAAAATTCCCCTCAAGTATAAAGAGGAAAAATTATTACTTTACTACCTGATATACAAATAAAGCATCCTTTGACTACAGTTATTGAACCCTGGCAAAATATTAAGATGGGAAATCTGATGCTATTTCCATGCTAAACAGCACTCAAGCCCTTACTGTAGGAATGTGGAAACTCGTGGGCTGAAGCAGGGGGTAGGTGAGGGGGAATTACTGCTTATGATAAAAGCAAAGGAGTGCAGTCAAGCAGCAAGACAGGAAAACATGAAATTAATGCATTTCCCTTGTTGTTTTAACAAAGCCTGTTTACTGTGGAAGAAGGAAAGTCTTCAGATTAGGAAATCTCACTTCTGGATTAGGAAACAGCCTCCATCACATCCAGCAGCTTTTCCCAGGATATATTGTTAGATTTTGCCTGAATTCTCCTCTTCTGCTATGAAAGAAATGCTGTCTTAAATGAGAAAATACTACAGTGTTTCAGTTTCCAACGCACAGAAGTTTTATAGTTTCTGTGAAATTGTTGCTTTGGTCTCTGCCAGACACTTGAGTTGTCTGTACACCTGATGCCTGCACTTGCAGTGTCTCTCCCTGCAGAGATCTGGCAGAGGTCCCTCGTCAGCTAAAGCCACCAGAGTTCCACACTGTTCGGAAGATTAATCTACAAACATCAGAGGTTTATGTCCAAGAAGGAGACAGAAGAATCCTTTTACTTTATTCAAATAAAGGGAGAGGCCATGGGGCATTCCCCTGGAATCTATCAAATTTTTGGAGGATGCAGCCTCCCTTTTTATCCTAATTTCCTGGCTGCATTTATCTTCTTTCTTTCCCCATTGACTGAGGTACTTGAGAGGTACAGACTTCCCAATATCCCTGATACCAAAGATTTCCCTCTAATTTATAACACTCCCTTTTAATTTTTAATTCTTACAGAATTTAGAGTTTTTCTTCCCCATTGTTTCTTTCATCTTTCAACGTTCAATTTCATTTATCAGCAAACCAAGAGTTTATTTGTAAAAGCAAATATCTTTTTTCCATTCATCAATCAGTGGAATCATTCCCATTGTTTCTTTTATGTCCCAGTGCTACTTTTATCTACCAGCAGACCCACAGCTTGTCTGTAAAGACAAATCTGCTATTCCCCTCAACACCAACGCAGGAGCAGCATCTTCACCTTTGGAGTGGGATCTCTGCTTGCTGTGAAAATTGCCCTTCCCATGCATTTTGTTGAGTCAGCTCAAATCACAAAGTGCTTGCTAGTTTTGCCATCCAATTTTGAACCTCACTCAACAAATAATGAATCATGGGTGTGTGCTTTGACCCTTTCTCACCTTTACCACTCGCTAATTTTGGAACTTGCAGTTTATAATTACAGCACTGAGCCAGGGGTCTTGGCTTGGGAAATGAGAATATTTTAAAGGGAAGCTTAATAGCTGCATCTTGGTTGAATACACCATGAAGAGTTGGGTCTGACCTACATTAAAAACTTAGAGAACCTTTCATTCTGCAAATGAACAGAGGGCCCTAACTCTGAGAGAAAAGCATATATTAATTTCTCTCTAAACCACTGGGATCCCCAGAAATTGAAATGGAAGGGGTTTTGTGGGACCTCTCTGTGCTTGTTTCAGGATGCTATGTGGCAGTGCACTTTGTCAGGGTTTGAGCTAGTGCCTGCTGCAGTAACCTGCTGTAAACTGGACTGAACAGGCAGTTTGATTTATCCTAAAACATCTCCAGAATGCCAGCAAATTAAAGGCAACTTCTACATTATATGTTTAATTAGTACTATGAAATGTAAGTAAAAGAACAGCAAATTAAATTATTTGCAAGATTTTTCTGATGCTGCATCAGTGAGTTTTGTCTTTTAAGCAGAAGTCATCCTTGACACCTAGGTCCAGAATTTGCATCTATGATATTCTTTTCATGAAGAAGGGAAGTTTTTGATCAGGGGGAGGACAATTTGAGAATAATTTCCTTTCCTGAGGCTGCACCTACAACCAAACAAGGATATAAGCTATTGCAAAACTCCAAGCATGGGGAATTGTACTCCAGAGGAAGTCAGTGGTCAGGGTTCTTCTGGTTTTTCTTGGGATATTAAATATTCTGTCAGAATAAACTATCTATTTGATGATTTTCCACTGACTGATGCTTATCTCTGGGAAAGGACAAGTTCATTTTGCCAAAATTTCCTGTGGATTAGGATGTTGCATACCCCACTGCTAGGGACATAGCCTACTGCAGAAAACATTACAATTTAATTATATTGGTGAATGCAATATTATTTGTGAAATAAAACTGCCTTATTAGGATATTTAGCCTTCTTGGATCTTTAGAGTATCATTAAACAAAGTAATTCCCTTTCAGCTCAGTGAAAATGAATTAATGAAAGAGCAGAGTTATCAGAAAGGTCTGAAAGGAAATGATTATGAGGTACCCTGATGTCAGCAGATAGAGTTCAAAAACATTTGCATTTGTCATCTAGCTTGTCACCTTTGATAAGTCCTTCCTTTACTCCTTCTACTTTGCTTATTTGATCCACAGCATCCCCTTCAATTTCTCCTTGCCTTCCTCACATGTGCTTATTCCTCCCAAGCACAAAGCAGGGAAATGGATGTTTCTGACTATTTACTAAACTGAAAAATAAAGCTGTTCAACTGGAGTAATAATATTTTGGTCCTCCATCTAAAAGCCAAAAAAATCCCCAACATATTTTCGGTTTAAACACTACTTGTCGATGTATTGTATGTAATGCTTCTTAGGGGTGTCTCTCTCTCTTTTTTTTCCCTTAAAGAGTAGCTTATTTGTGTCAAACAAAATGCCAAAACTATGGAACCTAAAATAACATTTCCTTTTGAAATTCTTATGTATTTTAGTATTTTATAACAGAATTCTTCCTTGAAAAAAATACTGGCCATAATTGGGCTAAAAATGCTTCTCAGTGTGACTTGAATTGATGAAAATATTAATTTTTCAGTGAATTTACTGTCCATAGAAAATTTGTGACCACGGCTACATGCAAACAATTAGTAATAATATACTGTTGCTCCTATTGATGTTGTATGGTTTGGCTTAAAATTTACACTGTCTTGTTAAAATAATTTCAAAATATGTACTGATTTCAATAAATGCCCCTAGTGCTTCTGATGAACAGTGCATTGTCTGCAATTAAATTTGAAGCCTCTGGATTTAATAGGGACATTCAAATTAATTCAATGTTAGATTTATCTATATATTCAGTGGAAATACCTTCCATCTCTTGAAATTTCTAATCTAAAGGCTATTAAATAACAAAGATCTTGCAAGTTCTCTGCCCTATTGAATGGGAGAAATACTTCTGGCCTGCTTGCTCTCTTGAGGGTTTGCTTCACGGCAGATTTCAGGCTCAGCTCAAATTTCCCCTTGAACATAAATGCTGTTCACCATTTGGCTGCACACCTTGGTTTTATTTATCTGAGTTCTGGTGAGGCAGCTCATTGTTTCACAGGAGTTAAAACAGCACCTGAAAAGTCATGTGCATCTTGGTTGTGCATTTCTTCTGGTTTTCAAAGAAACCACCCAGGACTCCTGGCACCAGACTCCATCTCAACTGGAGATGGAAACACCACAGGTGTTGGCCAGTCAGGCCCCTCCCAGTGGGTGCTATTTGGGGAGCAAGTCAATGGATCAGATTCTCCTCTCCCAGCAGCTCTGAAGCTGTGTGAGGGTTTGCTGTTGTCTCCACTGGGCTCGGCTCCCTGGCAGCTTCTCTGGGCACAGAGCCATCCTAGAGGTGAGGCTGTTAAACAGTGCTCTCAAGGTACAGAAAAGCCTTCAAAGCCCCATGGTAAACCTGTCTCTAAATTTCCTAAAGTCTGGAGTGAGGGCTAAAAATTATCAGAGGGAAGGAGGTGGTAGGCTTTGTTTCAGATGAACACTCTTTTTCTTTGTGTACCAAAACTGTACAGAACTGTTTACATTTACAGCCCTAAACAAAAGATAATAATTGCACATTTGTAATGGATTTGTAATTTAGTCATTACATGTCCTGAATATATTGACTGAGATCTCCAGTCCTGGGAATGGCAGCATACTAAAGTTATGGTTGTGGGGTCACCTGTGAGTGCCACAGGCAGTTACCCAGAGTGAGAGTCAAAGTGCTACTGGCCTGTTCCCAAACTGAGTTTGTCCAGAGAGCATCCAGAAGGGTTAAGTGCTTTATTTTCAAGAAGAGGAAAGTAAAGCTTTGGGTGTGATTGGGGATGTCCATAAGAAACAACAGAGCAAGCTGGAAGAAGATTACTTGAATGCTAAGGGGAGAAAATAGGAAAGGATAATGGGGAACACAGATGGTAGGAAGAGAAGTAAAATTCTGATTGATGGATACGTAAAACAGGAATTGGAAACCTGCGCAGTGGGAAAGAAAGAACTATAAGAAATGTCACACTGGGGAGAAATGGTTATGAACAAGTGAAAAACCAAGAACGGGGATTTTATGGTAAAAAATGGATGGGCCTGCACCATCACAGGACTGCAGAGTTTGTGAGGGGAAACACTGAGGAAACTCAGAGGCGACAGCAAGAATTTCAGAAGGAAGGAATGCTGGAATTCCCTGGCATCACCTGGACAGTGCGGAATCAACATTTTGGGGGTAAAGTTGAGGAGTTTTATTCCCACTGGACTGTGGCAACAAAAGATGGAATAATCTGTGGAGGACATTTTTGGCAGGAAAATTTGAGGCGATCTCTAGAGGAGAAAATTGTTTGTGGGAAACAGCACAACAAACAGGAAAAGTCTGAGGAAACTTGGGGAGGACAGGCAGACAATTTTTTGTAATAAAACCTGAGGTAGTTTTTAAGGGCCTGAAAGATATTTTTGAGTTAAAATCTCAGGTAATCTGCGTGGGACTGAATGAATATTTTTGAGGCAAAATCCGAGGTAATCTGTACAGGAAAAATAGGGAAAATTTGTCAGGGAAAATCTGAGGGAAATCAGATTTTCAAAATGTCAAAAAGGACATTTTGGAGGTAAAGTTGGAGGTAATAAGTAGGTGGCATTTTGGGGTTTAAATAAGAGGTAATGTATAGATGCAGATGGGGACACTATGAAGCGAAAATTGGAGGGATTCTCAATGGAATAGAACATTTTGGAAGGAAAATCTGAAGTAATCTGTAGGGACCGCAGTAAACACTGAGGGAGAGGTGGGTGCTCCAAGTGATGCTGAGGGGATGTGAGTGTCATTGAGGGAATATGCGTGTCACTGAGGGGACAGGTGTCCCTGAGTGAGTGGCAGGTGCCCCATGTGCCACTGAGGGCGTAACAGGTCACAGAAGGAATGGCCAATTCCCTGAGGGGCGGTAAATGTGAAGCCCAAAACTGGGCAAGAAAATAAAACTCTGAATAAACAAATACCTACAGAGGAGATATTTGTTTATTCAGTGCTGGGAGTGAGGTGGATTTTTCCACCAAAACCTCACTCCATCTTCTTTAGCCTTCGCTTACATTTTAAAAGTATTTCCATGCAATATCACAATTTCACTATATCATTAATAAACATTAATATTTGTATTAAGCTGTGTCATCAGTTTGTTGCTTTTGTGCATGTGTCAGTTCCTTCTGTGGTGGACGTCAGTCTTCTGGTGGACTTTTGATGAAAACTTCTGTAGTCTTCCTCACATTTGAACCTTTTACCTCTACAGCTCATGCCTGGTGCTTCTTTTTGGTCAGTCATTTAGATAATTTTGCCTTTTGGAAGTTCAGTTAGAACTTGCTATCTTCCTCTTGAGGGTGCTTGGTCTCTCACTGCCTTTGCTAGCTCACTTGTTTTATGGCACATCTTGTTACAATACACTGAAAGTAAAATGTGAAATAATCTCTATGGTATAGAACATTTTAGGAGCAAAATCTGAGGTAATCTGTAGGGGATATTTTGGAGGGGAAATCTGAAGAAATCTGTAGGGGACATTTTAGAGGGAAAACTTGAGGTAATCTATATGGGACAGAAAAAATATTTTTGAGATAAAATCTTAGGTGACTTATAGGATACAGCTAGGGGATGTTTTGGAGGGAAAATCAGAGGTAATCTTCTGGGGTGTCCGAAGTCACTTTCTTGTAAAAAAACCTGAGATAATTTATTTTAAACAAATTAGCGCTTTTTTGACAGGTGAATTTGGGGTAATTTAGGGAGGAAAAAGGGGCATTTCTGAGGGAGAGAGTCTATTGTAACACATCATTCCAATGCAGCATCTTTGACAGAAAATCTGAGATACCTTAGAAGGGAAAGAGGTGACATTTTTAGCTGAAACCCTGTGGTACTTTAGAAGGGTACTGTCACGGGCAGAATGGGAGCTGCAGAACAAATCTGTTAGAAAAGCCCTCCTGCTCAGTCATGAGGTGCAGAAACAACACCCTTGCTTTCTAAACTCCTCACAGAGGAACCTGGGTGTGGTGTAATCCAGTCTCAGCCCCAGATCTATCAATGGTTTATGCCTAAAAGATTTTATAGAAGTGAACTTTTATACAATTTTGTCCTTCAGGATAAAGGATTGCAAACCAAATATATTCATATAAATGTATTAATACATTATTTATTATTATAATAACTAGACAAAAGTATCTTAATCAAAATTGTTTACTACACAATAAAGGCACTATAGAACAATGTAGTGTAATGCACTGTTCGGAACAAAGACTGAAGTGATTATATTAAAACAAGCAAAAAGAAAAAAATTTATTCTATTAATGTTAGTGTAACTTAGCCATGCAAAAAATAGTGGCAAATATCATTTGGGACTGGGTGGCTGGAGGCTCAGCCTGTGGGGCTGCTGGTTTAGGGCAAATTTGGGAGAGAACTTCTGAAGGGGTTTTTCTAGAAAGTAGATTTAAGTGGCGCTTTTTTAAAATCGGTTTGGGAAAATATTTCTTTGAAGAAAAGTGGAAAAATTTGTTTATTTAATTGGTAAAGCATTTACTAGTATAAAAAAAATGAATAATAATAAACAATAAAACTTTTTGTTGCTCTAAAAGAGGTGACAAATTTAGAAAGTCTCTTTTGTGGGTTGTAGTTTAATTTACTCAGTCTCTTATTAGTTTCTCTGGTGCTGGAAATGCTGCGGACCAGGCCTGGCCGGGTGGGCTACAGGTGTGAGCTGCTGGTGCTCTTCTGGGTGCTCAGTCTAGAATAGATCTAAAGAAAAGATAAACTACAGTCTAGGGAAATTGTCTGCTTTAAATAGCTAAAAACTAGCTAAAAGCAAAGCAAAGTCTTGTTTTGCTCTTTGTCTGTCTGCAGACAACACAGTCTAGGAGTAGGAAGGTGGAGGAGTGACTGAAGTTTCTGAAAACAAACTGCACACTTCTTTTTCTGTTCTCTTTGCTCTTAGAATTAGTCGTAAAGGTGTAAAACTTATTTCTGGCCTAAAGAGATAAATGGGGATATGAGCATTATAAAGTCGCTCATGGACACTGGCAGGGCCAGGGCACCTTCCTGGTGCCGCGGCTGCCTTTGCGCTGGGCGAGCTCCCTGTGTGCAGGGCTGGGTCTGTGCTGTCCTTGGCCTTTGGCCGCTGTGCTCCTTTGGCTGCCCAGAGAGAGGGGCAGCCCGGTAAGGAAGGTCAGAGCCCCTGTTTCCTCCTCTGAGGGGGGAAATGGAGCTCTCCCGGCCCCCAGCCCAGCCACTCGCCCTGTCAGCAGGGCGGGGCCTTTTGCCCAGCCCCGGCGCGTTCTGCCAGCCGCTGGGCCCTGGCCAGCGTGACTCCCTGTACTCGGGGCACGTCACAGCCTTTGTCCCTGTGCCACCCCTGAAGCGCCTCAAGGCCCCCGTGTCCCCCCGCAGTGCTGCAAGGGCAGGTCCGATGCTTTCCTCTCCCACTCAGCGGTAGGGGTGGCTCCCTAGAGCAGGCTGACTGCACAGAACGTGCTCCCTCTTCTGGGCCTGTCTTCCCCTCCCCTTCCCTGTCTTCCCTTCAGTTGGTGTGAGTGAGCAAGTGCGTTTGTCCCGCGTTTAGCCCCCCTTTAGAAATAGAGCAGGGTAGCTTAGACTTCCCAGGAGGGAAAGAGGAGCTGTGTGTGGTCATAGGGAGGCCCCTAAAAATGCACGGGTGGGGAATGTGTCCGCCTTGCCCCTGCCGTCTGAGGACAGCGCAGAGCCGCTTAGCGGTAGCGGGGGCACCGTGACCCGCCTGTAGCCAGGGCCTGGGGCTGTGCCCAAGCTGCCGGTCCTGCTGGTGAGCTGCCAGCGTGCCGGCCCGGTACTCGGGGACTGTGTCACGACCTTGTGGAGCCATTTGTCCCCAGGAGCAGCCCCAGGTCCCTGTAAACAGGGCTGGGGAGTCTGCTTTAGCCAGGTGACAGCAATGAGCATTCTCAGGCCCTTGTGAGAGCACAGGCTGAAGAAGTGCTGTGCCGCAGGGCGCAGTCCCACCTTTGGTGCAGTTTTGGGCTGGTGTCTTGGGTGCTGGTGCTGAGGCTGGTGAGGAGGCTCCCGGGGCTCCTGTAGATGGCTATCGCCATGCTGCCCTGCAGCCAGGCCTCTTTAATGGGGTGCAGGCTGGAGCCTGTGTGCTATGGTGCTTGTTGCGGGGTGTTGGGCTGTGAGGGACAGCCCTGTAAGTGGGGTTGTGTGCATCCCCTGCCCTCGGCAGGCAGCTGGAGGGATCCCCTGTAACCAGGCTGGTATCCCTGGCCCCGGTCTTTCAGAGGTGTGGGGTCAGGAGTCATGGGGCCGGGTGTGTGCCCTCCCTGTCCTCGGGGCTGGGCCCTGGCCCTTCAGCTTCAGGTCGTGAGCCTGACTGTAGTCTCGTTCCTGTTGGCCTCGGGAAAGACTGAGCTCTGTGGCTCCCTGGGTGTGGACCAGCCTGTAAGCAGGCTGTGGGTCTGCGAGCCTTTGTGCTCCTTCAGCTGGCAGCCAGCATGGGGTGGCCACCCCATTACTGGGGAGTGCCCCGGAATTGGAGAGAAGGAGCCTCCATAGGCCTTGGGGACCAGGGCCGCCCTGTAAGTGGGGGCCAGTGCTCTGGAGTCCTGGGCACTTTGCATTCCAGGCAGCAGCCTGAACCCCCTGTAAGCAGGGGTGCAGCCTCTTGGCTGCTGCTTTGCATGCCCAGCTTCATTTGCCCAGAGAGCCTTGCTCCCAGCATCGCATGGGACTTCACCAGACGAGCTCCGTAGTAGAATGGGAAGGTAAGAGCAGCAGCTTGGAACTGAAGCTGGAGGATTTTGGGCAGCTGGGGGGTTTGTGGGTGGCTGCTTGAGGGTCTGGCTGTGGGGCTGTTGGGTCACGGTTCCCTTTGGGAGCTGGAGCTTCTCAGGCCCGAGTGTGTCATCCTACATTGGCAGAAGCTGTGGGACAAGGAGGTAAGTGAGCAGGAGCAGGTGCAGCTTCAAAGTCCAGTGCTGAATGGTGAGGTAAGAGCAGCAGGGATGTGTGGCAGGTCTTGGAAGATGCCAGTGTCTCTACTGGGACACGTTGGTTCTGGCAGGTGAGATTGCTGCCAGGAGACAGTCACTCTTTGCTCTCCCTGATGGGACATGAAGGTAGCACACCTGAACTTCCACTCTGGCTGCTGTCCAGCCTACCCTACTGCCCTCTGCCTGGCCCTTCCATCATCTACTGTGTCCAGGAGCCCCCTTCCCTGGCTTGTCAACAGCCTGTAGAGCAAAATCTCCCTGGTGGTGGCCTGGCCTCTGCTGGAGAACCATGGAGAGGGTAAGGTCTTGTACTAGGCACTGAATGTCTCCTCTGGCCCTTCCCCAGCCTCACCCCAGCCTCTTATTTTGCTCATTTACCCAGCAATGCTCTCAGCTGCTTCAGCTTCTACCTAGGCTGCTGCATAGGAGAAGGGCTTGAACTGGAATGTGATACTAGTATCACATCTTCCAATATTTTTGTAAGGCTGCAGATCTCTTCCCGTTCCCTGGGAGAGTAAAACAACAGTCTGGAAGGAAAATGAACGCCTCCATGTCCTTCTGTAAGCTAATGATGATGATGCAGGCAATGCCAATCCAGCCTCTCCTAAACAAGCAAAAAAGCAAGATCAGGAGAGTGGAGGGCTGTAAACGTGGCAGGACTGGTCAGCTGCCTCTCCTTTTGCTCAGGCTTACGACTGCCATTGCAATTCGTCTTTGAATTTGGCTGAATGTCATCTTTCTGCCCTGCAGCTCTGTAGCTCCTGCGACTAACACAGCCTGGAAAATGAAGGCAGAGCCCTGGAAACAGTGAATGCAAACCCCACATGGGCTTTGCTGGGTTGGTGCTCTCAGCCCCCGGTGAATCGAGGGGGAGGTAATGTCTGGGTTGCTGCCCTCTCCCCAGGAGTGGCTTACCCTTCCTCCCCCCGTCCTTTTCCTCCTCCCACGTTTGTGGCTCTGCCTGGTGAGAGCTGCTGGGAAAGCAACACAACGGGGCCCATTCAGTTCTCACTTCTGCAAGGAGAGCAAACAGCAGTGCAGGAGCTCGGCAGCTGCTAGACAGGGCAGGGGACACTTTCCTCTCTTCGACACATCTTGAAGTCCAGGTACTCCAAACTCTATCCAGGTGTGAGGGAGGGAGTGATGGCATGATGTCTGGCATGTGGCAGTGCTCCAGGCACAGCATGGGGACTGAGTTTAGGGACATTACTTGGTGGCACTGGGCGTGCAGGAGAGGGCTGCCCCAGTGTGTGTGTGTGTCTGCGTGTCTGTGTGTGTGTAGGCTGCAGCAGGACTAGATGGGGTGACAGCAGGAGAGCAGTGTAGGTGTATGGGACCACAGGGGACAATGAGCTACAGTGGGCATGAGGCTGTGCACTACAGTGGCTCCACAAATTTAAGCCTTGCAGACCCCACTGATGCTGTCTCAGAGTTTAGCAGGATGCATTGGTCATATCTGCAGCCTGCTGCCTCCTCTGTGTTTCTCCCAGCCTTGGCCTCTCTCTGATACCTTCACCCCAGGGGCTCACTCCTGCCCAGCCAAAACCAACCTTTCCTTCCTGCAGCTAAACAGTGGAGTTCTATTCCAAACACTCCTATGAATAGCTTTGGAGGGAAGCAGGGAACTTGCAGGGAGAGAGGCAGATGACCAGGATGGTGGAGACATGGGGCATTTGCCATTTAAAGAAGGGTAGCAGCTCAGAAGCCTGTGTGATCACATTCTCTGGATGGCTACACCTGCTGGCCTTACAAAAAGAATTGTAGGAGAGATATTGATAGCTTGCACAGTCCAAGGCAATCTTAAGTTAGTGATATTTGAAGAAAATGCAGGGGTAGGGTAGGTGTCTGTTTCAAGACAGCTCCTTGTGAGTGACCTGCTAGATGCGACATTCACTTTTCATTCCAAGAATTCCTCCTCTCTTTTTTCCACTCTTCCTCTTTTATAACTTGTGAAATCATAGTATGAAAGCAAGAGAAAATGAGACCTGACCCATTAAGTGACAGCAGCAGCCATCTTGGTACATGGGGTACCAAGCAGGCGATGCTGTTTGGGGATGCATGTGAGCTTTGCCTCTCCCCGGCCTTACATCTGTCTCTCCCCAGCCACAGGTGCCCTCCAATATGGGGCCATCCTGGGGACTCCTCCTGCTTGCAGCAGCCTTGGGGGCGACGGCTGCTGCCCGCTGTCCTGCACCCTGTGTATGCGATAACCTCCGTGCCCATGTCCTGTGTCTCAATGGGAGCCTGACTGCCATCCCTGACACCATCCCAGAGGTGGGAAGGGGAAGAAAGGTCAAGGGATGGGGAGAGAAAATAGGTATGGCAGCCCTGGGGTGATGCAGTGTTTTATTTGTGTGACTGACAGCTCACCAGAAAACTAGACCTTCGGGGCAACAGTTTCATGGTCATCCCAGCAGGAGCCTTCCTTGCTACCCCCTACCTGACACACTTAGACCTACGGCATTGCAAGGTGGAGAGGTTGGAGGAAGGGGCTTTCCGGGGTCTGGGGAGGCTTGTCTACCTGAACCTAGCCTCCAATGGCATAGCCCTCCTCTATCAGGAGTCCCTGGATGGGCTCTTCTCCCTCCAGCAACTCATTCTGGAGGGGAATCGCATTGAAGAGATACAGCCGGGTGCTTTTGGCCATCTGGCATCCCTCACTGTCCTCGACCTGAGGGCAAATGCTTTGGTATACCTCCCAGACATGATCTTCCAGGGTCTGCAGGTTCTTAGATGGCTCCGGCTGTCTCACAATGCCCTCCATGTGCTGGGCTCTGAGGCCTTTGCTGCTCTGCCTGCCCTGCGCAGGCTGAGCCTGGACCACAACGAGCTGCAGGCACTGCCTGGCGAGGCTCTTGCCAGGTTGGATGGGGCTACCCGGCTAGACCTGGGCCACAACCCCATCACCTACGTGGCCGAGGAAGCCCTGGCCATGGCCTCGCTGAGGCACCTCTTCCTGGACCACGCCTCCCTCCAGGATGTGGCACCCGATGCCTTTGCCCGCAGTCCCCAGCTCCGTATTCTGGACCTCCGGGAAAACCAGCTGCAGGGGCTGCCACCCCTGGCTGGGGCAGGGGGGCTGGTAAGGGTCAGCCTGGATGGGAACCCTCTTCTCTGCTCCTGCCTCCTGCGCCCCTTCCACAAGTGGCTGGCAAGGGCACGAGTGCAGGCCGAGGGTGCCTGTGCTGCACCCCCTGCTCTCCGTGGCCGGTCCCTCGACTCCCTGAAGCCCCCTGAGATGAGATGCAGTCGCCTCCAGCCACTCCCCAGCCCCACGGCACCGCCAGAGCAGCCGAGTTCAGCCGGCAGCAGGCAGTGTCCCCGGGGATGTGTCTGCTCCCCTGATTTCCACCATGGGTCCTGTGAGAACAGGGACCTGCGGGACATCCCTCGGCACTTCCCTGAGGACACGCGCCTTCTCGACCTGCGCCGAAACCGCTTCAGGACAGTGCCACCGCATGCCTTCCCTGGCCTGAAGGAGCTGGTGTCACTCCACCTGCAGAGGTGCAGCATCAGGGAGCTGCAGCCCGGGGCACTCCGGGGGCTGGAGAGCCTGGTCTACCTGTACCTCACCGACAACCACCTCTCCACCCTGGAGGCTGCTGCCTTTGAGGGGGCCCCGCAGCTGGCCTACCTCGACCTGGACCACAACGCCTTCACCCGTGTGCCTGCGGGCACCTTCCGGCTCTTGCCCAACCTCATTTCCCTCCATCTGCAGCACAACGCCATCGGGGAGCTGGTGGAGGGTGACCTGGTCGGAGCCAGGGGGCTCCGCTGGCTCTACCTAGCTGGGAATGCCATCAGGCACATTGCCCCGGCTGCCCTGGCTCCCACCAAGATGCTGGAAAAGCTGCAGCTGGAGGGAAACCACTTGTCAGAGGTGCCCACAGCAGCCCTGCGGGGCCTGCCTGTCCTGAGTGAGTTGAAGCTGTCCCGAAACCCCATCAAGCACATGGAGGATGGTGTCTTCCTGCCAGTGGCCTCCAGCCTGCAGCACCTCTACCTGGACCACATGGGCCTGGAGCAGGTGAGTGTCTTATGGGACTCCCAAGGGGCAGTGGCACCACAGGGCATATTAGCTGGTGGCCCCTATAGGGTCATCCAAAGAGACATCCTCGAATTCCCAAGCCTTCAGGAGGTGTTCTATAGCCTGGGAAGCCAGATTTTTTCAGGCTCATCTGTAGCATTCCCTTGCTTCAACCTTCATCCTGGCTCCCTTGGGAGAAGCTTATTCCCTCCAGTCCTTTAACACCTAATTTCATTGGAGTCCACACCATTTCCTAAACCATCTCCTTCCCCCAGCTCTGGCCAGATTGTTCTTTCTCTTATTACAGGGTGTCCTGTGTCCTGCAGGCCTCTCCACTGCTATTATCCTGAATATTTCCATTCTCTCAAGGAAGTGGTATTAGCAGCACCCTCATAAAAACTGTGTATCTTAACAGCACCCAGGGATCACTCTGAGACCTCCTGCATGTGACCTTCTCTCTAAGACTGAACAAGAGTCTAATGAGTTCCAAAATGTGATTGAAATGGCTTGAATTAATTAACAGTCCCTCCTATTTAAAACAGCTCTTTTGTGGGCCACCAGCTTCAGGACAGGTTGTCAGGTCCCACAAGATGATCAGAAGTGCAAGGGCAGAGATCTGCTCCCCTGCCTTGATCAGCATGCCCCTGACCTACCCTTCTTCCATTGCAGATTTCCCCCTATGCCTTCACTGGCCTTGGCCCCAAGATCAGAAGCCTCTACTTGGAGAGCAATAAAATGAGTAACATACCTGACATGAACAACTTCACGGGGCTGGAGATCCTCAACCTGCAGGATGTGCCTTTCCACTGTGACTGCCAGCTTCTTCCACTGCACAGGTGAGTGCCACAAGGGGGGAGCAGCCTCAGGGATCTGCCTGGGGGGCAGCTGAACCTCCTATGGTAAAGGCACAAACTCACAGCCCACTGGCCATTTTTGGTCTTTTCCCGTGGTGGTAAGATGTAGCACACTTCTGTGTGCAAGGATGGAAGTTGCCTGGGCTTTCTGGGTGTAGGGAAAACAACCACAAGCAGGGCGGGCAAATATTGAGATATTCAGAGGTCACCCAGGTTACCTGGCCTTACTTTGAAGTGATCATTCACTTACAGGCGTAGACTTTTGCCTTTTCTTTCACCCTTCCTCATTTCTTTCCCTGATCTTCTACCACATTTCCAGGTGGATCAACAAACTCAATCTCTGTGTAGGGGCCACCTGTGGTTCCCCTGCAGAAGCCCAGGGGCTGAAGGTGAAGCTTTCCACCACTTTCCAAACTTGTCCTGGCTGGGGACAAGGTGAGGCTGGGGAAACCAATCCTAACAAGACTAAAGCTGCAAGCAAGCCCAGCAAGAAAAAGAGGTTGGAAAAATCACCAGCCAGAGGCTTCAGTAAGAGCAGAGCTTAGGGTTTTTTAAGGTGTGTAGGACATGTGCTGGACACACAGGGCCATACCTACATTCTGACTAGAGCAGTTTTTCTAGACTTGTCCCCACCATGGAGACATGAATATTGCCCAAGGTGCATAGGAGAGCCTGGTGCCACCAAAACAATGCTGATTTGCCAAAGATGCAGGGTTTGCTTTTGCAAGACACAAAGGTACATTCCATAGAGTCTGCAGCATGCTTTGGTGATGAAAACAATGAAGCCAAATACTTGCTGCTTCTTTCCAAGGCTTCATCCAGCCATGTGAAAAAGCTGCTGTCCAGAAGTTTGGTTTTGTTTTTGAAAGCACTTTCACAGCTGCCAAAATCATAGGAGAACCCAGAGTGGGACTGCAACCAGCGTCATCCATTAAGGTCCTGCACTGGCACAAATCTTATTTTGAAAGCTTAAAAATTATTAGTGAAAATGTTGCCTTAATTCCCAGGAGTTCCTCAGAATTAAACCATATGCACATGGAAGCCTTTTATTTCCTGCAGAATTCGATCAGGGATCCATAAGTGATCCCATGATAAAGAATGTGCTCAACCTATTCCCCATGACTGCATAGGTTGGGACCCCAGACTCCAGCGGTCTGCTTAAATTGAAAAGGCTCTGAAAGATAAATGTACAGATAAAGATATGTTGTGACTAACTCGGGATTTTGGTGGCCTGGAAAGCAGTATGCAAGCCTTGCCCTCTTCCTGAAGTTGGTCACAGGGTTTTAGGGTACTGATCATAGACCAAATTTACAGTACAACTGTTAAAAAATTAAAAACTCAAACAATGCTCCAAGTCCTCTGCCATTCTGGGTTCAAAAGCATGAAATTACAGAAGTGGACACATAGTGCAGATGAATATCTGGTTTTGAGGCCAGTGCCATGGAGAAGGTTTTGGCTTTTGTGACAATAGTGTGTGCTTTAATGATTGTAACATGTTAGGTGGATGGGATCCACCTATCTATAAAGGGTAAGAGAATCTTTGGCAGCAGCCTGCCTAATGTGGTGAGATGGGCCTTAAACTAAGGAACTCAGTGTAGGTGAGGTCTGAAGGCCCATGGCTTCCTCTGGGGAGTAGATCACACCAATCAGTGCAGTGAAAGATGTTCCTTGACTGTCCCTCACAGTAAATATCAAAGAGCTGCCTCCAAAGGTGTTTATGGTTGTGGGTGAATCCTCCTAAACTTCTTCTTGGGCAATCCAATTGCTTACTTAAACCAGATGCGAGTGGGACAATTTCAGGTTCTTCCCTGGCAAGCTGTAGGATGGCATGAAAAGGTTAGAGGGACAGGGTGGTACTGAGTCCCTCTGCAGGTGACTTGAAGAGGTAGCAGACACAGGGGAGCACACTTGGAGTCTTGGAGAGGTAAGCCAGGGACTCCTGAGGTAACAGAAGCCAACAGGGATACCAGCAGGGAAATATCTCAAAGGAATTAAGGAGTGTTCCTCTGGGAAGGTGATGCAGCCAACAGCCTGGCCAAGGTGCCTTTACACCAAAGCACACAGAATGGGCAACAAACCAAAGGAGAGGCTGGGTGCACCATGCTGTTGGAAAGTTATGACCTTGTTACCATTACTGAAACTTGGTGGGACAAATTGTGTGACTGGAGTGTGACTATCAATGGCTGTGAGCTGTTCAGGAGACAGAAAGGAGGGAGAGGTGGAGGGGTTGCCCTCCATGTCAAGAGGTGCACTGAGTGTGAAGAGCTGTCTCTGAAGAACAGCCATGAGCAGGCTGAAACACTGTGGGTAAAAATCAGACACTGAGGTAACAAAAGGAGCCCTGAGGCCGGGCTCTGCTACAGCTGCCTGACCAAGGGGAGCCCACTGACAAAGCCTTCCTGCCCAGTCACAGGAGGTGTGGTGCTCACACGCTCCAGTCCTGCTGGGGGACTTCAGCACCCTGACAGCTACTGGGAAAGCACCAAGGTAACTGCAGGCAATCCAGGAGACTCCTGCAATGCATGGAAGATAGCTCCTTGAGCCAGGTGGACTTGTGTAAAGCTTTTGACACAGACCCTCACAATTATTCCCTCCAAACTGGAGTGATGGGTTCCATGGGTGGACTGTTTGGTGGATTAGGAATTGTTTTGATGGTTGACTGCAGAGGGTAGTGGTCAACAGCTGAGAGTCCCAGTGGACATCAGTGACCAGTGGTGTCCCTCAGGGGTCTGTATTGGGACCAGTGTTTTTTAATGTCTTCATTAATGACACAGACAAAACGATCAGGTGCACACTCAGCAAGTTTGCAGATAGCACCAAGCTGAGTGGTGCTCTTCACTCACCTGAAGGATGGCATGCCAGCCATAGGGATCTGAACAGACCCAAAAGTGAGCACATGGAAATCTCATGAGGTTTAACAAGACCCAGAGCAAGGTGCTGCACCTGGGTTGGGGCAACCCCAGGTATCAACACAAGCTGGGGCATGAAGGGATCAAGGGCAGTCCTGCTGAGGACTTGGGGATACAGGTGAATGAGAGGCTGGACATGACCCAGCAATGTGCATTCACAGCACAGAAAGCCAATCAAGCATCAAGAGATGAGTGAAAGCATCAAAAGCAGCATGGCCAGAGTGAGGGAGGGGATTCTCCCCCTCAGCTCTGGTGAGACCCCACCTGCAGTGCTGCATCCAGCCCTGAGGTCCTCTGCACAAAATCCAGCCCTGAGGTCCTCAGACATGTTGGAGCAAGTCCACAGGAGGCCACCAAAATGATTAAAGGGATAGAACACCTCTCCTATGAGGAAATGCTGATAGAATTGGGATTTTTCCCTCTGGAAAAGAGAAGGCTTCAATGTAACCTAACTGCAGTCTCCTGATACCTGAAGGGAACATACAGGCAAGATGAGACAAGACCACTTACAAGAGCATGTAGTGACAGCACAAGGAGGAATGGGTTCAAACTGAAAGACAGTAGTTTTAAATGATGCATTAGGAAAAAAATTCTTTACTGTGAGGTTGGTGAGGAAGGTTGTGGATTCTTCATCCCTGGAAGTGTTCAGGCCAGGTTGGATGGGGCTCTGGGCAACCTGGTCTAGTGGTAGGTGTCCCTGCCCACAGCAGGGGTACTGAAACTAGGTGAGGATCTTGAGATCTTTAAGGTCCTCTTCCAACCCAAACCATTCTATGAAAAAAGGTCTCACTTCTTCAGCAGGCATCATCATCTCCTTTTGTTTCTTCACCTCCTTCCACTCTTCCTGTCCCGATTTTCTTGGGGTTCGCAGCACTTAGACCAGAGAGCACAGCACCAAAGTCCTACAGGGGCAGCTCCTTTCCTGATACATCCTGCACTCGACACTTGTCACCTCCAGCCACAGCTAAGAACTCAAACTGGCCTTTTGTGCTCTGGTAGCCTCTTTCCTTGTTTTGAGCTCCTGATCCAAAAGGTGCCTTTAAAAGCAGGCATGCACAACTACAGCAGCCACCCTGGTCATGCTCTGCAGCCACCCTGCAGTCTTCCTACTGTTTCCTAGGGCTTAATATTACAAGACTGGAGCAAATTTTCTTGCATACCAGGAAAGCAGAGTTACAATGCCACAGGGTGGTCTGCTTTAAAAAAGGAAGGCCTTTTTGGTCCTCTGTATCCCTTTGCCAGGGCCTTCCCTAAAGAGCCACAAGGTGAAGCTGCTGTGGGCAGCTGTGGAATGCTCCAGATCAGTCTGTGTCCTCCTCCTTTATGCTGCTGATAGGAACAGGAAGCTCTGTCTGTCCGAATTCTGCATCTGAAGGGTCAATGGTTTCTTCTTTCACCCGCACAGCAATGACTAGCAAGAGAGAAAGAGAGAGGGAAAAATAAGTAAATAAAATCAACCCATGTTGACTAGCATTACCTGCAGCACCTTCAAACCAGATCTGTCCATGCAGGTACTTAAAATGCCCCAGGCCCTGGGGCCAACCCACTCCCTGAGGGTACCTCACCACAGGCAGCCCTGTCATGCCACTGCAAAGCTATCCACGGTCATAGCAGCAATTAGGATGGGACTAAACCCTGGCAGCATTCAGCTGCTGGCCCCCAAGAACAACTCCTAAGGGATGATGACATCCAAAGCTGATGTCATCCATTTTCAATCTGCCTGGGCTCACATTTAAGGGGAACTTAAATGAACAGGAGGGACCCTTCATGACTCTCCAATCCACATGTGCACAAGGCACCGCACCCACCCTCCTTCCCCCTACCCGCTAGGGTTGGCAGGTGACCCAGCTGCTCTGCTGGTCACCACAGCATGAGAGGTTGTGTTCACATGCTGCAACAGCCCTGCTGGGGATTGGGATGAGACAGCCAGCCCTGACATATCCACTTTGTCTCTCCTCCCTGACCTCACACAACCAGGCCCTCAGCAGGCATTGGCAGCATTGAGATTTTGAGCAGTACTGGTCCCACCAAACCTTCTCAGGAGGCAAACCTTTCCAGGGAAAGCAAGCAAATGCTTTCTTCTACTCTCTGGAGTGTCTCTGGAGGAGTACGGAAGGACATTTGACATGCTGCTGCCTTCTCCTGCCTGGGGGTGCCCATGAATACTGGCCAAGAGGGTGTATTGGGAGAGGTGGATGTGGCTGCAGGGTAGAATAACTCATTCCCTTACTCTCATCTGGTGCTGGCTCTGGCAAAGCCTGGCTGGCAGCTTTTGCTTCTCGTTTTGAGTTCACGGCAGAAGGCTTCTTGACAGGCTGCTTGACACTGCGGGCTTTGGCAGGTAACTTTTTTCCTTAAAGAGATAACAGACTATGAACAAAAGTGTATTTCTTTTCCCCTGGAAAATCAGCAACCCTGCTCCTCTGAGAAACCACAGGCCAGGGACCAGCACAACTGAACAGAAAGCTACATGGTCATTAGCTGCCAACTGGTTATGCAACAGAAATGGCCTACTGGAGAAAAATTCTACAGTCATCATCTCAAAATATGCTCCTTCATGTTCTCCTTCATTAAAGGCAAGGCACTTTAGCATGTGTTTAACTTCCAAGGAGCAGGTCCTCTCAGAATCAGTGTGGAGTCAGCTTTGCTTACCTGTCTGAGTCTAGTCCTAGGCAATGAGCATATTTGCTGCAAGGTGCAGACATTGTAACCGTAATGTTCTGGTTTTTAGCTGACCTTTTTATTTAGGTTGAAAATCTTTATATTCTTTGGATGTATTTTCCCCTCCACCCCCCAAGAAGGAATTTATTGTCTGTCTACATGATTTGCCACAGTTACTGCAACAATGACAACAACAATGACAAGATTAAACAATAAAAGTATTTCTACTGGCCTCTTCAGCCATCTTAAGGCTTTCTTTCCCTCAGCACAAAGCAGGGTTGCTCTCCAGCTACCCTCCAGCTGCAGCAAACATCTCCCTCCAACCATGGACACAGTAGTGAAAGCAGCACAACCTCACACCTGGAAGCAAGTGCCATATATACCTCAGCCAACAGAAAACAGACTGCAAAACAGATCCTTCCCACACACAGCTCTCTGCTCTTTAGGAAACAGGGCAGGTAAGAAGAGTGAAACTGTGTTGGTAAACCCACAGCCAAATGAGGGCATCCACAGCAAGACAAGGCCTCTCTCTCCTGCTCTGATGGGACATGGACAGGATTCCTCTAACTGGGCCCAGCCTGCGAGCGAGCGGGAGGGCACTAATCAAACATCACTCACTCTTCTTTCCATAGGGTTTCTTCCTCTTCTTGGGCACCTCCTTGGCCTTCGCTGGAGCTGTGGGCTCTGTCATGGAGACGAGAGGGAAACGAAAGCCAAGTCCCATAACCAGTAGGTAACTGGGATGAAGTGACATAAGCGAGAAACAGATATACCCATCCCCCCAAGCCAAAGCCCTCTTCCCAAGACAACCAGCTGAGGGGAAAGCAAGGCTCTAGTGCAGTTGCTGTCTGTGCTTCCAGGTGAGGGCCCAGAGCAGCAGGCTGGGGCAGCACAGGGGAGAGAGGCCCAGTATAGACTTGGTAGGGGCAGTAAAGAAACAAGATTTGTATTTTGAAACAAGAAGGAAAACATCTGCAAAGGTGAGGCAGTGGCCTCCCTGTGACAAGGGGAGGAATGAACTCTTGAGAGGATGCTCTTACCTTTTATAGACAGAGTCAAAGAGCTGATGAGGAAAGGGAGCATGGGGCACGTTCCTGCTGCTATCTGGCTAAGGTTATAGCTATTCTATTAAGAATATATAAGGGAGCTGTGCAGGGATAGGACCACCTGGAACTCTACCCAACTTCCTCAGGAGCAATTCTCTGTTGGTGTGGGGGAACAGAGCCAATCTCAAAACTCAGGCTGTTTTCTCCCTATCAAGGCTCCTCCCTCTGCCAGCTGCTAGAACGTGGCAACAGAGGAAGATTTCTGGTAGCCAGTGCAAATCAAGGAGGAAGGAAATCTTTATCTCTAACGCTAGAAACCACAGTAAAATCTTCACTCACCTGGAACCACCGGTGGTTGAAGCTGGTAGCCTGTGAGCTCACACCACCCCACAGGATAAATGTCTGGAGACTCGCAGTCCACCCACTGGTCATACTCGTTGTCCCAGCCATCAAAATGGATGCTAAGGAGACGTTGGACTACACGCTTCACCGTGGCCACACAGATGAGCCGGGGTTCCATCAGGTCCACTGCCTCCACCTTCATGCCTGCCTTGAAGCCATGGTTGGGACAGTCCTGAGTGCATAAAAATGAAAAAAATTAAAAAGAAAAGCCAAGGCCATTGCACTCAGTCCAAACCCTTTTCTGGCCAACACCATTCTCACACAGGCTGGCCTTTAGTCTAAAGCAAGCAGACAACAAGCCCATAGCTAAAAACAGAACCAAGGCCAGCTGTCTCCTCAGTCAATTTCAGCCCAGCCTTTAGAAGCAAGATCATGCTGTGGGGGGAGCAGCAGTTCAGGAACACAATCAAACAACTACCTGACATACCCCTAGGAAATCAGAAAGATCAGCATAGGCCCAGGTGCTGCAGCAGTTTTGTTGATGTAAAGCAGCCCCAACCTCCACCCAACATGCCAGCCACACATCCACAGGCAATGAGCAATGCAGAGCCCACCAGGAGCCTGGAGCTCACAGAAACACTAGAAAAATCACAGGTGACACTCAGAGGGACCCACAAAAGGCAGGACACTGATGTCCCAACTTGGAGAGTACATACTCCTGGGCTTTTGAGGTCTCCCTAAAGTGCTGCCAGCAAACTGCAGCCCACTAGAGATTGCATATATTGTGTGTACTGCATATAGTCTGTCCTGACTTCAGGAAGACTTTTGACACTGCCATAAGAACCTCATAGAGAAGATGATTGAACTATACAGGCTGGGTGCAGATGCAGCAAGACAGACAGAAAACTGGCTGAGTGACCGGGCCAGGAGGATGGTTATTAGTGGCATGAAGTCTAGTTGGAGGCTAGTAAATAGCAGTGTACCCCAGGGGTCAATACGGGTCAATACTGGATCTACTCCTTTTGAACATCTTAATTAATTATCCAGATGACATGTCAGAATATCATGTCAAACCAAGCAAGCTTGCCTGTAGTAGAAAACTGGGAGGAGAGACAGAATATACTAGATGGTTGTGCTGCCCTCCAGAGGCACCCTGACAAGCTGGAATCCCGTATCTGCAGAGGAAGAACCCCAGGCACCAGCACAAGCTAGGGGCAGACTGACTGGAAAGCAGCGTGGCCAAAAAGGGCCTGGGAATCCCAGTGGACATGAAGTTGAACGTGGGCCAGGGATGTGCCCTTGGCACAAAGAAGGCTAATGGTAAGCTGTTCTCAGTAGCTCAGTGGAAATGATCCTTCCCCTCTGCTCAGTACTGACAAGGCCACACCTCAATTGCTCCCTGGTACAAGGGAGACAGCGGAGACAGTCCAGCAAAGGGCCAGGAAGATGATGAGGGAACTGGAGCATCTTTTGTATGCGGAAAGGCTGACAGAGTTGTGACTGTTCATCCTGGAGGAGAAAAGGCTCAGGGGTACCTTATTTATGTGTATAAATGCCTAAAATGAGGGTGCAAAGATGGAGCCAGATTCCTCTCAGTGGCTCCCAGTGCCTGGACCAGACTTAACAGGCACAAACTGAAACACAAGAGTTTCCCTGTGAACATCAGGAGACAAGTTCTACCATGAGTAGATGGTAGATGAGCGCTGACACAGGTTGCCCACATGGTTGTGGAGTCTCTGTCCATCTGGACACAGTCCTGAGCAACATGCTACAGATGACCCTGCTGTAGCAGGGTGTTGGACAAGAAGTCACTTCCATCTCTGTGATCTTGTGACAGCCAGAGCTATTGCACTCCTCCTTGCTTACTCCAAGCATCCCTACACATCATTTCTTCCTGGCAGCACTCACTGTGTTGAAGAGCCGTGATGGAGCAGGTCTTGATTTGGTCTCTTCCAGGTAATGTTCCCAGCTGAATGTCTTTGCTTCATACCCTGCAGAAGGAAGAAACACTAAGAGGTAAAAAGGCAGTCACTGGGTAGACCAGTGGGGACAAAAGGCAGAGTAGGCAGGAAGGAGGCATAGAACCAGCTGCAGGGCAGGTCAATGAACCTGCATGTACAGCCTGATCTTGGACATGAACCTGGTGCATGGATTCCATGGGAGTCCAGCACCCCACTCTGCAGGCTAATACAGAGAAAAGCAAGCTGCAGCTCTGAACATCTGTGTCAGCCACAGACCCAGAGAAAGGGGAGGACCAGCAGCAAGAAGGAAGTAGTATGTTCAAAACACACCACTGAGACCAATCTTTCTTTCTCCCATCAGCAGGAACATCAAATTAAGATGAACAGCACTGCACAAAAATGCTGCAACACAGAAATTTAGAGCAGGATTTTTCAGGTATGGCTAGATGAGGCAGCAAAAACACTCCTAGGGTGATTGTCTCTTAGGAGTTTGAAGAAATACTCATGTCAGATCTATTCATAGAGAAAAGAATAGAGATGACTGTGGACACTTAAGTACTGATTCCTGCAGCAATGGCTCTACTTATCCCTTCCCATTCTCCTTGTCCTTTAAAAGCTTTTATTCTGCTCAGTTTGGGGATCATACACCTCTGCCACTGATCTGCCAGGAGCTAACCAAGACTTGGTGTATGGGCAAAGCTTAAACATCCTGGCTCTCTGAAGTAGCAGTTTCCCTGAAAAACAAGTGGATTGGGACCTTGTTTTGATTTATCTGAACCTGACCTCTCTCAGAAACACGCTCCCCATCAAATTCTGCGTGCAGGCTTGTACCACAGGGCAGAGTCCAAATCTCACCTTTTGGAGGGGTCAGTTCAATGTTGTTCCTCTTACAGAAGTTGGCAGGGAAGATGGCGTGTGAGGAGGCGTGATAGCAGAACCAGTCAGAGCCATCATCAGACGTTGCTCCATCAATGCTGATCATGAGATACCCATCCAAGAGAACCTGAGATGGGAGTGAAGACATGAGTAGAGCTCTACTTGCTCTAAAGCCTCTCTTCCTCTCAAAAGATTCTCTCAAGAGTCCCCCCACCTATCAATCACAATTGCCACTAGACAGTAAAATCCAATGTTACGTGCCCCAAGCTTCTCCTAATACGTTAGTCAACACAAGCTAATCCCCAAAGCAGCAAGTTCTGCAGGACTGGGACCAACACTAAGAGCCTTGTGAAAGACTATGTGAAAAGCCTTAAATGGTCAGCTGTTATGGTTCAAATTTATTTTATTGATTCCTTGTTAAATGGTTTGTTCTGTTACACCCTCATGTTCTCCCCAAGTTGGTTTACCCCTCGGTTTTACCCTCCCTCAAAGCTGTCCCTCATGCCATTCCCCACCTCATGTTCCAGCTCTTTCCCTGCCTGTCAAGGCAGCCTAGCCCCTTTTGTTCCACTTTAACCTCAGGCCAATCCTTGACTGCAACACCTGTTTGGCATTCCCCGACTCCTCAAAGCCCCATTGGCCCATGTGACCCATCTTCTCCATCCTCCTACCCCAACTGGCCCCAAACACTTGATGTAATCCCCTCGCTCCTCCCCTGAGGATTCCCTTTTGCTTAACTGTTTGTATCCACCTCCTGACTTGGATCTATACAAAACCACTTGCACAGGAGTGCCCGAGACTGTTTCTGGTCCCTTTCCTTGGAATAAGTGCTTCCTTCAAGATGAAGAGCCTCCTCCTTTGTCCTCTGCCTGGTCCCTGTCATGGCTTGTGTCTGGCATCTTAGAGCAAGTGGCTCTAAAGGTTCTGCCTCTGGTCAATCCCTGCACTGAGGCAGTTCCCCACTCCTGGCATGGCACCGGAGTTCAAAGAGCTGGCCCAGGCTCCATAAGTAACACAGCAGTCAGGAGCTCTGTTCTCCTCCAGAAACACTTCACTAGCAGCCCAAAAGCCCTCTCCACCAGCCAGATCATGAATTTGTTACTGGGTAGAAGGGAAAGAGCACCACCCTTGGATTTGCTACTTCATACAGCAACAAGACTTGTCCCTTCCTGTCACTCACTGGTATTAGTGCCTACTAAAGGCGATAGGCATGCCTATCCCAAACTCTTCCATTTCCAAACCGTGGCTGAAGGAAACATTTTACAAGACACAAACAGCTCTCATAGCATCTCACAGCCAAAATCCCACCTCAGTTTGGGTTCTGTGAGGGCAAACAGCTTCCTGAAGAAGCAGGAAAAGCCCAGATGAATGCTATGCTTTCAACATTCAACACAGTTCACTGAGGAAACCTGGGCAAGGAACTTCTTGACACTAGCAGAAGAGTAGAGCTTACAACCACCTCGTCAAGAGAGACTGAAGGTGACATGTCCATCCTCATGCCATTCCCCACATGGAGGTCACCTCACAACTCTTCCCTTATTTCCACAGGGGCCTCTCTATGCACTCTCAGAACTGGAGAACAAATCTTCCCTACTGCATGCCCAATGGTGGAAAGAGCGTGGTTGCCAGTCACACACACTGGGCACTAGCCTGCAGACCAAGCATGCTCATCTTCACGCTGTCTAAGTACACATGGTTAACAGCTTGTCAGAACTCTGAGATAACCCCCCAGTTCCCTCCACACATCAGCTGTCCACCTCTCTTGACAGTCTTCTCTGCTCCCCCATACAAAATCTTACCTGGTCTCATTAATTTGAAAAGAGCTGAGGAGAAGCTGCATTATGCCAAGCAAACACAGCAGACCCCTTAGGCTCACTGAACTTACCTTGCAAACAGTGGCCACACAGATGTTGCCCAGATTCAAGGGGTCAATGGCTTCCAGTTTCATGCCTCGCTCAAACCATCCACCTTCAGAGTAGACAGCTCGTACCTAAGGGAGACTCTGGTATACCATGTGCTGCCAGGGGTGTGGGACAGTCCCATCCTGACACCGAGCACAGCAAGTACAAATAGGATTTGAAACTTTACTTGGTTCAGCTAGGGAGGGGAAACCAAAAATATTACAAGAAATACAAAGGGGCAGCCAAACCAACACTATGTTTGTGTCGCAACCTTTTGCCATGGCTCTGGTCAGTCACAGAGCCAAGCCCAACTGCTGCTCCACAACAAAGCAAGCTTCCTTCTCATCTCAGTCCTTACCAGCATGATCCAGTTCCTTGTGAGAACTGGTCTCTCCCATGCAATCCTCTTCCCTCTCCAACTCAAAGCTCCCTTGCTTGCTCTTCAATTGAGTGCCTCAATCTGTCACTGTCCTTGAATTCTTTCAGCTTTCTAGTTTGACTGCTCCTTCTTAACAACAGCCTTGACACCCCTAAGATCTTACTGCCCTTAGGTATAAGAAAGACCACCCTCAACAGCCCACATGGCAGCATGTATGCCCAGGCAAGGAAGTGCTATCACTGCTTCCTTCTTTGTGACCCCCACAGAAAGGCACACTTGTCCTACCTTCTTAAACAGATAGGGCACAGCATCACAGTAAATCTTCCTGAAGGTGGGATGGTTTGCCATGTCATTACGTTTTTCATCTGTGAGGAATGGAAGAAACACAGAGAGGTAAAAAACCTGCAGCAACTGCAATAGGGAAACAGACTGGTTATTAATTTTCCTGTGAGAGCCTAGCTGCTATAAACCTCATCAATAAGTGACTGTTTAATAAAAGGAACAGGTCAGTCCCTCAACACTTCTTATAAAACAGGCTGTGATGAAGGGCTTGTTCAAAAGCAGATGGCTCAGCTTCCTGAGAACTACTGATAACACATGCAGCTGTAATCACCAGGAAGAGGCAGGAATAGAGACACAACCAAAAGGATCAGCAGAGCTCAAGTCTTGCTTTTTTGTCTTTTACTTTGCTAGAATAAGCCAATCAACAATTCCTCTTGGTAAAGTTCAGAAAAACGCAACCTGATGGCATCCAGTGTTACAGAAGCCAGCATGAATTTCCTCAAAAAAGACTATAAACATCTGTCATGTTGCAAAGTCGGCATTCTCACACTAAGGGAACAGACTGTCTGCTTCAGGTAACAAACCCTACAGTCGCCTGTTGTGACCTGTGATCTCAGGGCTTTTATCTATCCAGATAAAAAACCAGCAGACTTCACCTGTTAGGTCTTGAGGCAACTGCCTCACTCCCAGCATGTCAAGACTGGTGTCAACAGCAGGGTGCAGGCAGTTCCCAGCAAATCAGAAGATGGCTGCAGTGGCTGATGGCTGATCCTTACCTGTCTTCTTTATGTCATGGCCGACTCTCCGTGACCAGCCCACAGGATGGATGAGGGGACTCCACATGTGGCACCAGAAGTCATCATCACTGTCACCATCCTCATAGAGGAGTCTCAGTCTGCCCCCAATGACTGTGTCCACCACTGCCATACGTGTCTGGGACACGTGGTTCTTATCCACCACCTCGACCCGCATGCCCTGCCGGAACGGGTACTTCATGCTCTCTGCCATCTGGCAACAACCAACAGAGGAGGTGAGATCAAGCACAGTTCTCCAAACACTTGAGAGAACAGCTTTCCCCACAGACATGCACCCTGGCACTGCCCAAAGCTGACTAGGAAGGGACAGGTAGCTGGCAGCCCCAGACATGACAGCGTGGTTGGGCGCACACACACGCTGGGTCTCCCTTTTGTCATGTGGCCTCATAAGAGCTGCCCCACTCCAGCCCAGCAGCAATGCCCAGCCACCACCTTGGGTCAATGTCCCCAGTGAGAACTTCTGTTCACAAGGGACTGAGTAAGGAATGGTGTGTGCCTTTTTCAGTCATGAAAGTTTTGAGGCTGCAATTAGTTAGAGGTGTAGTTGCAATTAGTTAGAGGTGTAGTTTCCCAAAGTGCAACAGGATTCAGTTGACTTCAAAAGAGGTCAGGTTCTTATTTTACCTTTTTATTCTGATCAGAGGTTGAACTACATGATGATCATCTCCCAACTCCATATCGAAAGCCAGTTACTCAGCAGACTGACCCAAAGGGACAGTAGAGTCATTGGCTGCTTTCTGACTTTTTTTGAGACCCTTGGTTTGCTCATGCAGCCTTGTCCTACTCATCACAAATGCCCAGTGGTGTTTATGGAACCCCTGACATTTTGGAACTGTGATCCCAAGATGCCATGCAACAACTAGGAAACACAAAATAGATACCCAAACCAGCCTACATCTGAATCCAGAAGAACTTTTAAGTTAAAGTCTTCTACTTCCTGTTTATTAGGTGGGAGTGGATGCTAAGGGGAGAAAGACAAAAGCAATGTCTGTTTCCCTCCACCACTTCCCTTTCAGCTACAAGCTGGGGCCCAGGAACAAGCAGCTACAAACACCCTCCTAACTTTCTGAGAAGTAACATGGGAAGCACTGACTACATCCAGATCTCCAGCTCAGTGTCACCACTTACCTTGCACACAGAAAATCTTATCACCTGCCTTCCTGCCTGCTGTCTCTGGGACAGTCTTCCTTCTCTGCCATTCCCAAAGCTCCTAGCCACAGGAGACCCTCTTCCCTCTAACACGGTCAAATCTCAGCACAGGCCACACAAAAACAATCATGAGAGATACAGAGATGCCAAGGCCATGGCACTTAAAGGAAGCCTGTGCCCTTCTCACTCCCTGCAGGCTGCTTTGCTACCAACACTGAAGGCAAAGATTTTTGACTCTCAGAGCTATTCCCTGGCACGGAAACAGGGCAGTGAAAGGCCAGGTTGGAGCTGCACTGGCCTCTCCCTTCAGCCAAACCTCATCCCAGTATTTCCCAGCAGATCATGTGACAACAGCTTTTAAAGCCTGCCTATGACCCAAAGCAGAAACTGTTGTGCTGAGAGGGCATGGAGGCTGTGCCATCCATTACCCACAGCATCATGACAAGTATCTAAGCAGCATGTGGAAGAACTCACTGCCCCTGCCCTGCCCAGGTTTCAAGGCACACAAAAGTTACACAGATCAGAACCGGAAGAGACATGTTGAGCACATGTCTTGACATCAGCTTCATTTCCCCCACACAAAACAACAGCCTCCCATGGTTACCTTTATGTGGAAATCCACTGGGATGGTCCTAGCTCCCACCAGTTTTTTCATGAGGTAACTTCTCCAGTCAGTGTACTTGGCATGGATAGCTACATAGGAGCAGGAAAAAAGTCCATCTTTATGACCAAAATAATTACAGCACCACACCTTTCATCTCTCTGCCAGCCCATTAGCACTAAAAGGCCTTCTTCACACTCAGATTCTGTACTCTGTTTTGCCAGCTTGCCCCGACATCTGGCTGAAGGGATCACCATTACAGAGTGAACTGGGCCAAGCAGACACTCAACTCCACTGATCTAGATGAGGAAGTGGTAATAGAGCAAAACACATGAGCCATACCAAACAAATCTCATCTTGCCAGAATTCCGCTAAACTGGCATCCCTCTCTGAACTGCTAGCTGTGCAGGGAATGCAGTCACTGCACTTACCAGAGATGCTGCCCAGGGTATAGGACCAAAATGTTCCCCAAAGTTCAAGTCTAGCCACCATGTGGATAAGAAGGAGGAAATGCCACCTGCACTTGCCCCCACAGGTCTGACATCAGCTCTGCATGCAGCATCCCCAGGTCAATAATAGGGAGATGCAGAGGGAGCAATCCAAGCAGTCTCCAGCTTCCCAAACTCAAACTGCTGCTTGTAACTCAAAGCACAAATGGAGCTGCAGTCCTACATGCAGTGGGAACACCTGTCCCTCTGTGCTAGGCATAAACCAAAGCTTCTCCATGCCCAGGTACATGCTGACCCCTCTTGCCCCACACTCACTTTGTGGTGGCACCAGGATTTTGCTGTTGATGGCACACCAGCCAATGGGGTGAATATCCACTGTGCCCAAATTGCACCAGAAGTCATGACCAGCATCATTCTCAAAGCCCTCATATCGCAGAAGGGCCCTGTATCCTGCCAGGACAGAGCAGACAAACAAAGGCATCAGAAGCCAAGAATTTGGCACCACAGGCTTATTACCCACAGCATGGCCTTCAGCACTCTGCACAGGTCACCAGAGCTTCTCCAGCAACTATTCCTGCAAATTGACCAGCAACCAGAAGAGGAACCACGAGCTGGTTTCCTCTCACTCCCTCACCATGGTATTTCCTGTTCCAAAATCTCTCAGCACTTCTAGAGCTCCAAAGAGCTGCTGTTTTGCTTGACCAGCTACCCTCAGCTCTCTAAAGCTTCCCTCAGAGCTTAGCCATGCCCAGCTGTCAAAGATTACTTTGGAGACTTACCTACAATCTGGATGACAGATGCAATCCAGTACACACGACTGGGGAGCACAGCATCACTGTTCAGCACTTCCACTTTCATACCTTTCACCACATCATCCCACTGATCAAAGAGCGGCACCTGAAAGATGGAGGCAGCCATTGAGGCAGGGAGAGGGATGAGGAAAGCAGAGCAGGGTTTAGGCCCTTCTGGCTTTCAGAGACACGTCTTAGGCACAGGCTTGCATGCCTTACCCCTCCTGGACTTGCCAACATCTTGAAATACAGTTGAACTGTCCCAAACATCTCAGTGGGATGTTCACTGAGGATCCCAAAAGGCAGAATACAATATAGTAATACTTAACTGTTTCACTGCCAGATGTCCTATTATTCCAAAGTAGCTGCTGCCATTCCTCTATGGCATAAAGATACCTAACAATGAGGATAGCTAACATGTCTGCCTAACCTATCCTCAAGGAAAAGGAAATGTTGTCAGTACTATCAGACAACAACTCAAAAGGAATATAACAAGTCTTATAAAAACTGGACATGTTGGAGGTGCAGCTACTGCCAGGCTCACATAAATTGAATTCCTCTCTGCACATCAACCTGGGATGTACTCAGCCATACAAACTGCAAAATTAGCTTCCCACTATCATCCCCAGTCAGAACTAATTCTGTTCCCAGTCAGCACTGAGCCATTGCTGCTGCTGCCTGGAAAACAGAATAGATCTTCCCAACAATATCAGAGTCAATATAAAAGTAAACCTTTACTTGAAAGCTTTCAGGTACACAATATGGTAAAAATCACATGTGGTACAGTAGTTCTACAATTTTGATAAGATTAGTCGATTAGTATACTTATCATATACTGTCCAGGTAAAATGTTAGTTGGTTAGGCAATAATTCCTGGGGTTCTGACCCACTGGAAGTAGTCCAGAGGTTTTGTTTGCCCCACTTTTGTTATGTCTGGTTCAGATTCTGGTTGAAAAACAGAATGTCCTTGTAGCTGGTTCTGTTCTTGGAATAAGACTACAATATTTCTGAATGTGTTTATAAGGTTAGCTTATTGTTCCTACATGTAGGGAAGAAAAATACTAGAAGTTACAGCCATGCTTTTAGCAACCTAAAAAGCTACAAATATATGAAAAACATAAAAAGCTAAAAATCATAGGCATCACTACCAGCAGTGTTTCTGCCAAGTCCCTGGACCCTTTGCAAGACTCCCATTCTCAGTTGCCAGAAACCCCAACTCTTTTCCTTGCACCACCAGGCCTCAATAACCCCCTGCTGGGCCTCTGCTCACCCCCTGTCACAGGAGCACAGGGGGCCCATGCACAGGACATGCCCTGTGTGCCCTCTCATGCCCAGCAAAGTAGAACTCACATGTTTGAAGCAGCTGACAGGAGCTGCCTTGTAGCCATGCTCCTGCAGGTACTTTCCCCAGTCAAAGCCCAGGACGAGTGCTGCAAGCAGACATGAGAGCAGAAAATCAGATGAGACACACAACAGGCAGAGATCAGTTACCTCTGGACTTCAGCCTGCAGCCTCCAGGCACTAGGACACAACACACAGGGATCATGCATTCCACTGTATTTTCTCTGGTGGGAAACTAGACCCTATGTGAGTGCATGGTCACTAACTCCCACAAGAGGCAAAATATATTATTAATCAATATTCACTGTCACTAGTTTTTGGGGGAGCAGAAAGGGCAGTAAAGGGGTCAAGTCCAGCCCAGGGCTAAAGCACTGCAGGGAGAATGCATTCTTTCAGGGTTAAACCACTTCACATTTTGCCTCTCAGCAGCAACACTGCTGGGTGACATCAGCAGTATGCTTGCTTTCCCAGAGGGTGCTGGGAAAATCAGATACTAATTTGAGAGATTAATCCCACAGTCTCTCCTGGCTGCAGGCTCCAGCAGCAGTCTGCTCAGGGATCACTCCCTGCTGCTGCCATGCCCCAGCCCTCCCCTTCTCCCTAACACAGTCAGTTGCTGCTTCTTCAGCTGCAGTGAGTGGTTATTGCTCCAAGTGATCAGCGAGTGACTCGGGGCAAATGTAACTCCCCATGAGCAGTGGGGCAGCAAATGGCTGGGGGAAGCAGGACACCTTTAAGTCACCTTTGCCAGCAGAAGTCAGCACCTCATGGCACTGGGATCACAGAGCTTACACTCCAGGTCAAGTCACACAAGGAGTGAGGATGGGGCTACAATAGTGGATGGGCAGGAAGAGGGAAAAAGACATGTCCTGTGCTCTGCCAGCTTGTGTCAGAGCGATCCACACACATGGTACAAGGCAGGGTACCAGAGAGGAGGAGGAGGGCTGCAGAGCTTACAGCCCTCAAGCTGTCCCCATTTCTGTGACTCCAGCAGCTGCACCTCCTCACCCCTCACCTACACTCACCATCCTGACCTGTCAGTGTCCCATCTGCCAGCTGTCCCGTGCCCTGCGAATGGAGGAAGGCCCCGATCTTGGCTGACCAGGATGCCTTGTGCAGAACTTTGGCTTTCTTTGTTGGTGGTTTCCCCTACAAAAGAAGGAGCATTAGAAACATTAATGGCACAGGAGACTAAGCCACCCGCTGCAACTCTGTATTCATCTCTTCCTTGGGACAATTTTCAGACTACTACAATATTTATTAACACTCACAGCAACAAGAAACAGCAGGTAAAATACCAGTGTCCTTTCTCAGCTATTAGGGAGCACCACCTTTAAGCTGTCATGCTTTCTCTGGGAACTTCAGGCAGGAAGAACAAACTGGGAAAATCAGTCCAATATTTAGAGAGCAACCACCTGCCCCTACATACAGGCACATCCTGCTTCACCCCCAGGAAATCTCACAGAATTATAGACTCTCTCTGAAGAGCTGGAAGTCTGCTTTCCTAAAGTTCAGGAGCATGACTTTACTCCTTAGCTGACCTAAACTCTTCAAGATTGCAAATTCCACCAATGCATGACCACTGCAATTGGGGCCACTGCCTCCAGTCTTGGCATCCCCAATTAGTTCACTTACCTTGGTGACCATCCAATCTACTGTTGCATTCCCTCTGCTACAGCTGTCTATTCCCTGGCTTAAGAAATTACCCCCCATGCATTCCAGGAGTCTCCTGGATCACCTACAGCTTGCCATGCTACTTTTTGCAGGTACAGGGGTGGTTGAAGTCCCCCAGGATGACAAGAGCCTGCGATGGAGCCTGAGAGCCAGCTGGAGAGGTTCAAACGCACCTGCAGTCTGGCCAGGATGCTGGCCTTTTTGGAGTTTGAGGAGTAGCTTCTGGAGCAGGAGACGCTGCAGAAACGTTTGGTCTTGGAGAAGAAAGCCTCCCTGGTGCCCACAATCCCACACATTTCGCACACAGCTGCGAGAAGGAAGGCCAAAAAGATGAGGATTTAGCAGAGTCAATTCACTACAATGACAGAGCTGAGACCAGCTAACCATCATTATACAGAGCAGATCCCCCACATGGCCCAGAAAATGCAGTGTGAATCCAAAGCTGCTCCCCAAGCACCCCCAAGGTGCAGCCACACCCCCTTCACCGCCCCTGAACGTTTCAGGCAGCACAGGCAGTACCTGGCTCGGAGCCGCTGTCTTCTGTGAGCCGGCCTGTGGATGGCTGGTGCATGGGAGAGGCTGAGAGCTCGCCAGCTTCCCGCTCTGCCACCTCATCATCGCTGGACTCCTCCAGACAGGAGCTGCTGTCACTGCCCATGCTGCTGTTGTAGCACGTGAGGCTGTCGTAACCCCCAAAGATGTCCAGTTCATCATCCTCCTCATCGTCATCACCATCCTCCTCCACCCGCTCCAAAGATGAAGATTTGTGGCAGAAGGCAGACACCAGCTACAAAAAGAGCCAGTTTGCTTTAAAGCAGACATTTTACATGCCACTGCACAATAAACCTGCCTTTGCTGCTGCGGGAGGCCCTCTTGGGCCAGTGGGTGGCCTCAGAGCAGGCAAGAAGTCCACATAACCCCAAAGGCAGGACTCTGAACACCTTCCCCCAGACAGGTCCCTTTGCTGGCATTCCACTTGTTGCATTCTGCTTCCCAAGAGCAAAGTGCCACGGGGCTGTTGCTAAAAAGAAAGTAGCTTGAGGAACATAGAAAAATACAGGGCAAAGCACTGCCTTGCTGATGAAAGACAGATGAAACTGTGTCCTTCCAGGCAATGTTCCTCCCAACACAGTTGCACAGCACAGCAGCACAGACACTGTCACACTAAAGCCAGCACAGAGCACACCCCACAAGACCAGCACAGCCTGGAAGTCAGCAGGGCAGTCCTGGAGACAGCTCATGTCTTCTGGAAACTGCACAGCCCACAGCTGACCTTGGTTCAGACTCTACACCAGCAGGAGGCAGAACATTTGCTATCGGTTTTTGCCTAAACCCAGATGCCCCCACAGCTAAACATCTTCACTGGCTTTTTGTACTCGCTGTTACAGCAGGAGAGCTGCAAGGGTGACGAAAGAGCACAGAAGAAGTGTGTCTCAGACTAGAACAATCTTGAACCAGGCTCCAAATAAGCATAAAAGAAGCTGGGAAAATGTGTTAGCAACTCATGAAAGAGCAGTAAGAACTCAGCATCAGCACAGGAAGTGATGGAACAGAGGCAGACACTAACAGCTACATGAGGCAGGACGATACCATTGCTCCTCCAAGTGGGCAACAAGAAAAGATCAGCAGCAAGCCCATCACTTTCCTTTGCTAAATTCCCTCTGATCCCTGGCTCCTAGCTATCATTACAGACACGTGGACAGAAGATCAGACTTCACTCACGGCTGTCTCCCCGCATCCTCCCTGGCTTTGCACTAACAGACCCAAGGGTCCCAGGTTACTCCCTGAACAAAGAGTTGCTCTCCTGCGGATCCAGGCCCTCAGGCAGCATTCCTGTCTGAAAGGCCTGAACTCCTCTAAAAAAGAAAGGTTTTCATCGCCTTCTGGTCCCTGTATGGGTGCATTTTACAGCAGCTCGTAGGACGTGAGCACCAATCTGTTGTTACTCTTCCACAACAGGTGAGTGAAACTTGCGGACACCTCACAATCCCCAGGGCTGCCAAGCAAGGGCAGCATCACCCGGAGCCTCCTCGGGAAGCTGGGGGGGACGCAGGGCCCCATCCCGCCGGGATCGGACGGACCCACCGTCGTCCCCAGGAGCACCCCAGCCCAGGCCCCAGAGGAGCCGCCGTCCCGTCCCGTCCCCTCCCGTTCACCTCCGCCCGGTCCCGCTCCATCGCTCCCAGAACGCCGCCAGCCCGCCTCATGCGAGTGCAGAGCGTCCCCCGTGAGCTGTGCGTCTGATTGGTGAGAGCAGCGGAAAGCACAGCCAATCAGCGGGGAGTTTGTTCCCGCCGCTCTGCCCGCGGGGCACGACGGGAGCTGTAGTTCTTTTCCCGTAGCCATGGGTGCTCGTGGCGGTCCCGCCCAGGAAAAGGCTGGGCCCTGCTGCCGTCTGCCCGGCTCCGTTCCGGCTTGTGGTTCGGGATTAGCCCACTCGGGCCCAGAATGGACGGTACCCTAAAGATCATCCAGTTCGGTTGCCCAGAGCCCCATCCGGCCTGGCGTTGAACACTCCCTGAGATGGGACATCCACATTTTCTCTATGCGGCCTGCGCCGGTGCCTCAGTGCCCTCACAGTAAAGAATTTCTTCCTGTATCTAATCTCAATCTGCCCTCCTTCAGTCTAAAACCACTACCCCTTATTCTGTCACTACCTGCTCATATAAAAAGTCCATTTTCCTCCTTTTCATAATCCCCCTCTGGGTCCTGGAAGGCTGCAGTGAGGTCTCTGCAGAGCCGCCTTTTCTCCAGGCTGAACAACCCCAGCTCTATCAGCCTGTCAAGAAGCTTATGTAAAGGTAAGCCCCTGGAGGCAGTTCTATTTTCCACCCTTTTATTTTGTTGTCACTGTCACTGTGTTGACATTGTAGGAAAAAAAAAGTAAAAAAGGGCTGTACAGAGCATTCTTAGTCTGTATGGGCTTTGTAGTGAGTGGCTGAACAAATAATGTGTGAAGCACAACTGTACAGTCAGAGCTGCAGGTGGGAGTAAAGCAGCATGAAAAAGGTTCATTCCAAAGGCTCACCTTATACATGGATTGCTCTTCCAGCAATCCAAAGACTCTAACATGAGGCTACAGCCTGTTATCAACACAAAGGAGTGTCACTATCCATAAAACACACTGAGAATCCAGGGTAGTGGTCACAGCCTAATTACAGGGGGCCAATGTCAGGGAGCTGGCAAAGCCAGTCTGCAGCTTGATCAGCAAATTTCCATAGCATCAGGGATCCTCCACATTCAGGTTTCCAAACAGTCCTGCAGCAATGTTAAAAATAGAAAATTGCTTTAAAACACAATATAGTTAATAATGAAATAAATCATAATGATTGTTATTCCCTAGTAAATCCTGCTGGACATTGCACGGCAGACAGCAAAGCTGTTTCCAGAAAAGACACAATCCTAAATTAAAGGCTCATTAAGTCTTTCTGCTGCAACCATCTTTCATGGAACACATTGGGAGCTCTAACTGGTGTGCATCCCCTCCCTGCTCCCTTCCCAGGGTGAAACAAGCAGCACTGCTCCCTTAGGTCACACACAGGCTGGCTCAAGGTTTCTTGAAGGCTTCAGTAGAAACGAGTTCTGTGCTGACACAGAACAAGCTTAAAAGGCAGTCTCCACACCACAGCTGTTCATTTGTCATTGCAGTTCTAAATAAGCCTTTTCAATAACTAATAGTATTTAAATAAATTAATTTTAATGTGAATCAAGTTCAACTTGATTGAGGAATACTTACATTCTTTTCAATAATAAAAACTCTGTTATGTAAAAATAATCATAATAGTTCTGTAAAGCCAACTCCTTTCTACAGGGGGAGAACAGCACTGACAATCTCAGGTAACTAAACCCCAACACTTAGATTAGACTTCACTTTTCCCATCTCCTTCCCTACTGTGTTCTGGGCTTGGTCTGTGTTTTAACATAATCTGCAATCAAAATTGTAGCAGGATCGGTGTCAAAAGGCTGCTCTCAGGTGCAATGGCAGAAGGAGCCCTGGCTGCAGTGGGAGGATTACGGCTGCAGGACAGGGCCAGGCTGCCTCCTCAGGCACTCAGCTCCAAGGTGAGCAGCTCTTGTACTTCAGCACCTGCTCTGTCCCTCAGTACCACAACTTCTTGGAGGAGCCTTGTCTCACTGGCTCTCTGTGCTTGTACTGGGACTGTCCTCTCCCCCATGCTCTGGGATGCAGAGCTCATGTTCCACGTCCCCAGGCTTCATAAATTCATCTGCTGCTTCTCCAAAGCCTCCTTTTTCAGTTTTCTACTCTGTTATTTCCAAGAGCTCATGAGAATCCTGGTGCTCCAGGGGCCTTTTTTCACTTCCAGCACTAAGTGGCAGCCATTTGGTTACAGGCCTTCCCAGTTCTTGTGTGCAGTGGGAAGTGGCACATGGCTTTTGTAAGGCACCTCCTAGCTGACAGTGTGAAAAACAAAAAGACTTTGAAAGGTTTAATTTTCGTCATGAGCACTGGGAAGGGAACCATTTTGAAGAAAAAGTATTTATAGACATGTAAGCCTTGGTACTGTCTTTGAAAAAGGAAAATAGGGGAGAGGAGCTTGGAAAACCAACAAGGAAACAGATGGAATAACATAATAAAACATATTCTGCTTAACCCTTGGCAGAATAATTTTACCAAGGCCAAGGTAACCATGAAAAGAAGAGAGCTGTGTCCTGCACTATGTAAGAACAGGCAACAGCCTACTTGCAGGTGGGGGATTTGAGCAGTTGCTGCTTTCTAGATCTCTCTTGTGGGCTGGGGAGCTTGCAGAAAACCCTTGTCAGATCATCCTTAATGCTACACCAAAGTTCTTCCACATTTACAGCCACTTGTCACTGTCACAGTAATGGAACTGTTTGTGTAGTGAACAAATAATACAGACCCCACAGGTGACCCAGTGAAGGGCACAAATATTAAGTTAGCCTGTCCTTCCTTGCTATTTTACTACCACATTAAATCTGTCAATATATGTCAGCACAACTCTACGTACAAATACTAATGAAACAGTAAATAATTTCTGTCCAAATTAAAAAAACTCGACACAAGCAAACAAAAAACCCCAAAGCAAAACTAAACCCCAAAAGGCAGCTACAACCAGTGCCAAGGAGAGGGAAGAGTTAACTGCCTAGGAAATAAATCTCAGTTTGAAGTGTTTATCCCATTCCAGACCCCCAGGAAATCTGACTTTTGAGAGCTGAGCTGTGCTGCCTCTGAATCCCTCTGCAAGCTTTTCAAGGAAGACATGGGGCACCACCATGTCCTGCCAGATCATCTTCCCCAGCAGAAAGGGCAGCCTGGAGCAAGTCCAGCTAATGGCAGAAGATGTCACTCCATCCACAAGGCCTGACACATAATAAGCAGTTTGCCAAGGTGGAAATCCCTTTACATATCCTTTCCCAAGTCACAGTTAAGGGCTCTCTCTCACTCTTTGTGGTGACACCTGGGCCCACCTGACAGAACAAAGGGCTTGAAATCCTTCAATACAAGCTCAAACTGAGATAACAGCAGGCAAACAGATGAGCACTTGAGGTCTTTTTCCCCCTCTTTTTTTCTTTTTTTAATTTTTTTTTAAACTCATGAGTTTGGAGTTCTGACTTCTGATGGCTGTAACTCAGGCTGTGTGGTTACAAGCCCTGGCAGTGTGGGTGGCAGTAGACCCAGGTCACACCTCAGGCTGCCCTGGCTTTCCATCAGCAGGCCTGGTGAGATATCCACTGCACGGCTCCCAAAGCTTTGGTCACCACAGCATTGTACTGGGAGCTCATTTCAGTATCACACTGCTGTGGGGCAGCACAGACAGTGAAAAGCAAAAGTGAAGAGGAAACAGAATGGAAGACTCTTTGCTTTTCAGGGCAGCAGAAGCTCTGCACTTTCAGCCAAAGGATCAGGGTTGGCAAAGAGCTTTCTTCTGGTAATGACCTTTCAATTCCTGCTGTTGCCCTGGGGACTGCAGGGACACGAGGAGAAGCAAAATACCCACTGCCAGTGCTTGGGATTGCATCCCACTTAGCTCTGTGCTCCCAAGGTACACCAGAGCCTGCCACCAGCCAGCACACCTGGGGAAAACCCAGCCCGAGCTGTGCCAACTTCACCAGGAGCTAGGAAGGGCTTTAAAGAATGACTGAGGGAGATGGTGCCAACAGTAATTTCTCCACCCTCCCCAAATCTACCACATTCCCTACAACAGGGAGACAGCAGGGAGAGTAGACTGGAGCCACGGCTGATTGCCCATCAGCTACTCCCAGCAGCAGTCACAGGACAGGTTTCCCTTCCAAACACCCAATATCCCTTCCTGGAGAGTTGAAACCAAGACCCTGTTCTAAGGGAGTGCAACTGAAGCAACTTGAGCGAACCAAAATGCCAGAGCACAGTCAGGCAGGCGAATGCTGATGCACATGCCACACCTGCAAGGCTGACAGAGCAGCTCAGCAGCTCTCCAGCCTCAAAGCAAGCACAGATGCTGCTGCAGTTCCTGTGGATGGAATGTGTTGTGCTTTTACACTTTCAGGGGCCAGGCTAGGCTGTGTCTCAGGCTGGGATCTATGGCACACATTCTGCTTTGACAAGGTGAGGGAAGAAATGGCTGCTTGGGCAAGCTGGCAGATACCCCAGCATTGTATTGTAGGAAGGCAGCTGCTGAGAGGGTTTGTAAAAATAAACATTCCCCAGACAGAGCACCCTGTGGCTGGTCTTCAAATAAAAGCTCATTTTTAGGGTAGAAAGCATCACACACCTAGGCAGAACTGGTCATAGGAGCAGACTCTTCTGACTGCTGCTGTCTTTCACTACAGGATCTGTTCCAGAGTGCCCAGAGAGGATGGGCTGGAGTCCTTGAGTTTGGCTGAAACTGGAAGCAGCAAAAAGACCATCTTGGAAACAGGAGGTGGAGCTTCTTGCAGAGAAATGTGTGTATCATATACTGGAAAAATGGCACAAAAGCTGGAATGGCTGTCACTGTCACATCATCTACCTCAGCCAGTAAGAGGCCACAAGCTCTGCTTTATGTGAGGCTCTGTCAGGCTTTGCCTGGGCTTGTCTTGGCCTGCCAAGAGCTGCTGTAGCTCGTTTTGCTGTTACAACAGCTGGCTAATGACCAGGTGACTGCACCAACATTGTCTTGGGTTTGTGCAATTATCTGGTGTTTGGGCATAGTGAATCCAGCAAATGAGCAGCACAGTGATGAGAAGACTAGAGCCTCTGTCAGATGGGGAGAGGCTGAGGGAGCTGGGATAGTGGAAGGTCAGACAGAAAGTTTACATTAGTGAACTACACATGATTTGAGTACAACCATTAGCATTGTTTTAAGTGGACAATCACTATGTGACTGGATTGCTGGAACTTCGGGTGTGAATTCTTTTTGCTGGTCCAAGAGTCTAATAAATAGGAGTGAAACAACTTAACTCAGACAAAACTGAATGGCAAGAGAGATACAGATGACACCCTAATTTTGTTGTCACCATAAAATCCTCCCCCTACTTGAAACTTGGGCCAGAGCAGTGCCCTAGATGGTGGCTTCTGCTTCTCCAGTAGAACCAGGGAGAGCAGAAGTAGAATGATGTCAGGAAAAGAAACCCTATGCAAATTTTAGACTATTGATCATCCACATCACCTCAAAAACTGAACTTGGCTCAGAGTCAGCACCTACAAAGAGGGACAGAACAGCTGTGCTGTCACATGGAATGCACCATGGCATCTTTCAAGCAAGTCTCTATGTTGGCATTTGAAGTTGGTCCCAGGACTTCCCCACTTCAGATGCTTTGATGCAGGTCAGGACAAATTCTAACCATGGTTTGTGTGCTAACTCAGTGGCACAGATGAAAGCTGTTTGCACTAAAAGCCTCTAAGTCAGAAGGCTGGGCACACTTTTCACGTCACTAGCCTGTATGTGGTCAGAAGGAATTTTATTTATGCTCCATCCTGAGAAGTCCACCAAGGCTGAAAGCAAAACTAGGCTTTGCTTGGTGGCAGGGAAGGAAGAGGAGAGCTTACTGCGCAGAGCACAAATCAAAACAATCCCAGGCTGCTGTCCTGGCATTCAATACATGGGATTTTTTTTGCTTTCTGCTCTTCTTTAGGTCAAGAGCAGTCCTTCCCAGTGCACCAGGGTAATTGTGGGCTTGGTGCAGAGCTGGTCTGCACCATGCCAGGGTGAGCAGTACGAGGTTTAGCCAAGGCCAAATACCAAAGCCCAAAGCTGCTTTCCTTAAGCCTGCCACAAATTTTCCACCATCTTGCTGACGGCTTGCCACCAACCCCTTTTTAAATACAAGATTCATTGTCCTAATTGTGTTTATATCCAAAACCCAAGCATTTTACTCCCACTTTTGAAGATCACTAACACCCATTCACACTGTAATACCATTACTTTTAATTGTCACTTACCCCCTCCATCATCTTCCACCAGCAGTTTCCTGAGGTCAGCTTGCTTGTTTTATCTATCTGGGATCTGCAGATACACTGATGTTCCCAACACAGCTGGCATTACACAGCTGGTCACATCCTTGGTCCCATCTGGGTGAGTTATTCCCTAGGCAGCCAGCACTGTGTGCACATGCACACCATAAGGCTGGATTTTGGGAAGCCCTCACTGCACCAGCCACATCCAGCACAACCAGCTTGAGCACAGCATGTGCCATGACCAGGTTAACTCCATGTGAGCACAGCTGTGGGCAGCACACGCCTGGGGTCACTGCCAGCACGCTCCATGGTGGCAGCACCTCTGTTCTGGAATGCCTCTGCGTCCAGCAGGTCACCAGATGTGACACAGGGTGACCGGGCACCCACGTGCCATCCCGGTCCAGCACCTGCCTGCAGGACATCCACACAAGCTTACCTCATGCTGAGTCACACTTCAGTGCCAAAAGGCGCACAATATACTCCAAGTGAAATAGGATCTTTTAATATCACATATCCAAACAAATAGTTCTCATTTCAAAATGCAAAATAGGTCCTTTGAAGATCAGCTGCTCCCAGGCCGTGTGAGCAAGGCGGGGCACAGCTGACTGGCACAACTGTTGAGGTCAGACCTCGTTTCTTTGGTAAGATACATGCCGGGAACAACACGAATGTAGAGTTGTACCAAAAGAGTCCATTGAGAAGACTAATTATTACTCCACACCCCTTATTAGAGATTTGCATTTTAAAACAGTCATATACATTAAATAGCTCTCCGACGTCTAGATAGCAAACATTTGAAGTAGCACATACTCTGCTACCCCCACCATTTTAAGAACAAGCAACACATGTGGGAGAGAAGGGAAACATTAAAAACAGGCTGTCTGTCTCACACAGTTTATTTAACAATAGGTAATAAGAAATCAATTTTAACAGTCTATACAGTGATCGAAAGTTCTTATTTATAAGTAACCAACTTTAATTGCATGATATACAACATTTGAGGGTTTTTTGCTTTCTATTTTCAAGTTTTACAGAAAATGGAAGAGGGTGGGAAAGGGGCATGGGAGAGAGAAAGCAAGCATAAAGAAGAAACCCCAGGGACTTTTTCTCAGGTTGAAATAATCCCGTTGGAATTGTTTCTTACCCTCTTTTTTATGTTTTTTTTCCTTTGTTAGATGTAAAAATAACAAAAAAAATTCTTTCAAGAAAACAGAAACCACAATATATATACTACATCCATTTGGCAGCTGCCCCTGTGTATTTCCAAAAATGTTGTCTTCTCTCTACATGTACAAATTACTTTAATACTTGAAGTTTTTTTAAGCTCAGACTCTTGTATAGAAAATTCTTGGAGGACAAAAGTAGACTTCAGGAGGGGACTGAGTTATTTAATATTTTTACATTTTTCAAAGAATTGACGTATTTCCAACCAAAGAGGAAAAGATTGGTATTTATTTTTATATATATATATTTATATATGTAATGTAGTTTTAAAGCAACATTAACCCCTTTTGTCCTCCGGTTTTAGGAAAGGTTCTCCTGTGTTTTTCTGTTGTTCTGTTTTTGTGGTGGTTTTTTTCGCAGTGACATCAAGAAAAACCAGAATAGGGAAAATGTTTACCATCTGCCTCAGTAAATAATAACTATCAATATTACATATTTTCATTAATTTAAAAAAAAAATAAAACCTATTGAGAGGCATGAGCAGGGCATCCTTTGGTGAGCAACCAAAAGACCGCCTTACTCTCCCAACCTCCCCAACGCACACGAGGAAAAAAAAAAGCCAAGAAAAAGGACTGGTTGTGATTCCAGCCATAACAAAAATATATTCTTTGTACTCTACTGTCCCTCAGGTTCATTGCCGGTTTGTTTTTAAAACCACAAACTACTGCTGCAGAGTTCAGATGTGTTCCAGGGAAAAATGTCGTTTTAGCTAAGAAAGATTCAAAAAAATTTGTCTTCAGTACAAAAAGTCTTGCGAAAATAAGTTTTTTTTATTTTCTTTGTTTCTTAATTTTTTTTTTTTTTGCTCCCAAAATGCTACAACGTGTCTAGTGTATGTCTAGTGTACTCTGTGAAAGGTTTGAATTCAAGTCTGAGTTCTCGGAGCTGAGCCCCAGTTCCGTGGCGCTTGTACCATGGAGGCCTGCCATGCCGGCATTGCTAGCAAGCTGGGAAAGCATTGCACTCTGGTCCGGGCTGGCAAAGTGCCCTTGATCCATGGGGTTAGCCTGGGCAGCTACCAGTCCTGGATGTGGGGAGCTGGTCTGTGGGGACACGTGGTGTGGAGAAGGCTGAGGCTGCATCCGAGGGGATGGGCTGGAATGAGGGGGCTGGGACTGGGGCCGCGGTGAGGGTACAGGCTGTGGAGAACGCACTTGATTGGTGAGCGATGAGGGGAGCTGCTGGCCCTGGAGGTGCGGGGACTGGGCCTGATTGGGGAGCATGTGCTGTTGGGGGCTCATTGGATTGGGCTGAGCTGGGGATCCCATCTGCTGCTGAAGCAGCCTCTGCTGGAAAGCCTGTTGCAAACTGGCTCCTGTCTCTGCACTCATGGCCTGTGGAAGCTGGCTTATTTGTCCCATGTTTCCTTGCTGCATCTGCTGCATGTGATGCTGCATTCGCTGCTGCTGCTGCTGGGGATACCCGACGCCCTGGGGCTGCTGAAACTGGTTGTGGTTGGCCATCCCCGGCCCCAGCGCCGGTCCCGCTCCCTGCTGCTGCTGCTGCTGGTGGCGCTGCTGCTCCATCATCTGGTGCCGTCTCATCAGGAGATCTCGGAACTGGGGAGCCATCCCCGAGTGATTCATATTCATCTGCTGCGCCTGAGGATTCATCCCAGCCATGGCCTGCTGCGGCTGCTGCTGCGGCTGCTGCTGGGGCATGCTGGGTCTCTGCACTCCTGCTTGCATGGGGTTCATGTTCTGCATGGCCGGGTTGGGGTGCACCCCTCCCTGCTGCCCTTGCATGGCCTGCTGCGGCTGCAGCCCCGGCTGCCCCTGCGGGAGGCCAGGCTGCCCCGCCATGGCCTGCGGGTTCTGCGAGCCCGCGTACTTGGCCGCCCGCTGCTTGATGAAAGCGGCCAGCAGCTGAGGGTTGGAGTGAAGGATGTTAAGCACCTGCTGCTGCTGCATGGGTGAGCTGGGAGACCTGAGAGTCCGCAGTAGGTTTTGTAAGGCCGCCTGGGGCAGAGGTTGTTTGGGCTGAGCGGCGCCAGGTACCTGACCCATCCCTGGCTGAGGGGCCATATTCATCGGCTGACCCGGCTGAGCTACTGACATCATGGATGGCCTCTGCATTCCTGGCTGCAGCTGAGCTTGGGGTAAGGCCCCCTGCACCCACGGCGGCTGCTGCTGAATTCCCGCCGGCCCCATTCCTTGATCTATATGGCCGCCGGGACCTCTGCCTATCTGTGGAGGGTTCATTCCCATCGGTGGCATCTGGGGCATCTGATGCTGAATCGGCCTTTGGAAGATCTGAACCTGTGCCATCTGGCGCTGGGTCTCCGCTGCCCGCTGGATCTGCATGGCCATTTCCACCGCTGCCGGAGGAGGACCCTGAACTGGCGGCTGCGGCGGCTGAGGTGGAGTCGGAGGCGTCACCTGGCCGCCTGCCTTGCCCTGGGACACGGCGCCGGGGGGCTGAGTTCTTGGCATGGTGTAGGGCGGCATGCTGTTGGGAGGCGCGGGCTGAGGCTGTGACACGGGCTGGGGCGGAGGCTGGGGCTGCGGGGTTTGCGGCGTCGGGGGCTGCTGGCCCGTCGGAGTCGTCGGTGTGGCCGGCGTGGGCGAGGGCAGTCCTTGCTGCTGGCCCGCCACGCCCGTGCGCTGCATGCTGGCCATCCTCCTGCGGAGCATCTGCGCCTGCTGCAGGCGGTGCTGGAGCTGCTGCTGACGGAGCTTGTGTTTGATGTTGAGGCAGAAGGGCACGGGGCACTTGTTCTCCTGGCAGTGCTTTGCATGGTAGCAGCAGAGAGCAATGAGTTGCTTGCAGATGGGGCACCCTCCGTTGGTCTTGCGTTTGCAGCCTTTGGTGTGTTGGACGACCCGTTTCATCTTCTGACAGGACGGCAGCGAGCAGTTGGCATTGCGGCACTGGCAGGCGTGCACCAGAGACTGGATGCAGCGCTGGATGCTCAGGCGGCGCGAGTCGCCGGGGCTCTGCGTCGTGGCTGTCTGCTGGTTGTTGCTCTCATCGTCCAGACCGAGGCCTAATTTTTCCATCTTGTGGTCATGGTTTTTAGTGTTATAGCAGGTGATGCACAGGTCATAATCCTGAAAAGACAACAAAGGATGAGTTATCAGTGTTCCTGAAACTCCATACGATAAACGAGTAAACGATGTCCTGCCACCTCAACAATTACTCCCAGTCTGTTCCAGGCAAATTGTTGCTCTAGGGAAAAATTCAATCTTTCATGTCATGTTGAGGTACTAGAGAAGGAATAAATCCAAATTATAGCCAGGGAAAGTGTGTGGGTGTAAGGGTGTCTGAAAGCTACACAAATATATAAACCTTGAAAAACATGTTGGCTCTGAGCTAGTAAGTCACACATTATTCAGAAAAATCCCAACAGGAAAAGAGAAGAAACAGGCAGGGACAAATAGCTACTCATCTGCTCCTACTTCAAAAGAAGAGAGCAAGAGAGGCAGAAGAGGTACCACCTTTCAAAAAAGAACGAAAGCTGCATTTTCAGTTTGCAGATGCGAATTAAACAACAGAGCACTGAAAGAACGAAACACATTGTGACAGCAACAGCACATGAGTTTGGGTTCAATAATTGTTCTTTAAGAAAAAGACCTAAGTTCTTAGGATTAACTAGACCATGGGAAATTTAGAATTTACTTTCTGGTATATACCAAGAAAGTAAAAGCACATGTGTGTGCCTGTATATATATATATATATGTACACACATTCATTTCCAGCAGGCTAGAAAACTAAGTTAGAAGCCAGATACAATGATAATCTAGCTTCCTGTGGTCATTGAACCAAACCTCTGGACTCAATCTTCAAACACACTGGTTTTGCAAACACTTCTGAAGACACAAATGCTGTTTGCAGCATTCTACAGAGACATAACAGAGTAGTGAAGGAACTACAGGGGTATTGGAATCTGACTTGCAGCACAGCAAAACCTCTGTGCCAGCAAATCAACGGAGAGCCCTCTACAGATATACTGCTGCCCCACACTTCTACTCTGGAAGGAAAATGTATGCATTGCTCTTCAGAAAAACCAGCTAGTCCTACCATTCCAGCTCAAGCCATGGCTACAGCTCCCAGTTGCTTAGGCAGCAGCACCTTAAATAAGCTACAGAAAACACAACTCTATTTCAGCTTTCACAAGGCAGAAATCACACCAAGCAGCACATTAGCAGAACCACTTATTAAGGAAAATGTTTTCCCTCCTTTCTGAACTGCCAGAAGATGAGCTGCACATATTTTTCCATCAGTTAATAATGAGAAATCAGTTCAGGTAAAGAGCACTCTGGGCACAAAGAGTGGGGGGGGGGGGAAACTTCAGCAAACATACCTCACAGACAGTGCAATGCCATCTGGTCTCCACATGATGCTTGCACTCGTTGCAGGTGTAAACAAAGCGGTCTTGGCTCTGGGTGTGCAGTTCCACCAGCATGCACATGGTTGACCACTGAGCCCTCCGTAGTGAGGAGAACTCCAGGTGCTTGTCTCTAGCAAGGGTCAGGAACGCATCGCGCCCATCCATCAGGTCACACGGAATGAGCGGGTCAGGCTCAATGATGGGGGGCAGGGAGTTGGCTGCAGGGCCAGCAATGAGGCGGATGACAAAGAAGACCTGAAAAATAAAAAGGTTTAAGATGCTAGCCCTTTTAAAGATGTTTTGGTCACCAAACCTCATTATAGAGTGTACAGTTCCAGGATCAGCCAACATTTGAATGACCTGCTGCCAGGTGGGGTGCTTGTGAGGCCTAGGAAATCTCAGACCTCTGGGTGCCCTGCAGATTCACTTTCCTCTGAAGAAACAGGAAAGGAGCACTGCATTGAACAGTAAAAGTAGAACTGCTGTGGCAATCTAGACTGTTAGGAAGTTCTGCACGAGCACAGCTGCATTTATTCCCAGTGCCCTTGCAGCAAAGAGCACCCAGACTTACTGGTACTGGTCTGTCTGGGTGAGCCACTCAATTCTCCAGCCAAACCTGTATAATTTACAGGGCATGACTCTGTTTGAAGTATCAAAGCTTTGTACACCTCTTTACTGAAGTAAAAAGTATTCCTCATTCAATCAACTCTTACCTCCTTGTGCTTCTCCATAGTGGCATACAGCTTTTGGGAGAGGTCATTGGACACATTGGGCATGCCAGGCTTCTTCTTATTGCCACGACTCAAACTGCTCTTGTTTTTACTTGTCTTCTTATTGTTCTTCTTTTTGGCATTTTTGCTGTCTCCCTTGCTCACCTAGCAATTTTAAAGACATTTTATGTCAGGTATCTAAGCAACACCATGTCACAATTTTATTATTTTTATTTATTCTATAACTGCAGGACAAACCACACTTCACAATCATTTACTCTCAAGAGACATACTAGTGTTCCCAGAAACATAAAATTAACTCCATTAGGATTACACCAAAAGATATCAAGATCAGCAATACATACTCCAAAAATATTAAAGCATAGATGCTCAGGATGTACAAGGAGAACAATATATAACAAAGCTTGTTTGTCCATTACAGCTACACGCTCTTGGACAATCACCAAGGGGTTCAGCAGATGAATTCTCAATGCAATTCAAAAGTAAAAGTAACTGCAAAGTACAACTGATATCGCAATAAACAAAGCAAAGGAAGACTTAAAACACTTAGATTTAGTTTGCTACAGCTCTGACAGATTTACTTTTAACAGACTGCATTAAACTGATTTTGTATGAAGCTGTTGTTCTGAGTCCAAAATGCATTAGTAGTGCAACTTCTGGCATGCACCTGCCATACGCTGCAACACTCAAACAAAACAGGTCAGCTTCATTTCAACTATATTCTTACTTCTGGTGCTCAAATCTGTTAGCAATTAACAGATTATTGCTCGCTGGGATGCTTAGAGAGCCCCTCAAAACCCTACAGCATAAGAAGATCAAGGACCAAAATAATTGTTAGCCAAACAAGCATTTTTCCTAAGCTTAAAATAACTTTGTCAGAATGGAAATTCCCAGTGAACATGGATGACTATCATATCACTTGACAGTACAGTTTATTATTGCCCCTTCTTCAAGTATGAAACACAGGATCAATAGAGAGTTACAAATATTTGTAATAATAATAACAATAATAAAGTTAAATAGTAATGTACTGCAAGTTGGCCCTATGTCAGGATTTTGGGGCCAAATTGCTGCGAAGTCTCAACTAAATATTGACCAACCTCACACAGAGAGCTAAATGATCCTTCACAAGTGGTTTCTGGGTATATTAGAGAGATGAGAACTCGAAGCTACACCTTGTGCAAAGCAAACAATACCTTCCTAAGAAAGATGTTACTTAATGCAAATTTGATATCATGTTGCCTAACTTCCTGCACTTTGATTAATCAAAGTTCTTGAAAGAAGGCATTGCAAAGAGCAGCACAGCAGAATCATGATTTTTAACTGTAACATTAAACCTGTATTTTTTTGATCCAAAGATCTTCTAGAAAAAAAAATTTTAACCCCCCCCCAAAATCTAGTCTCAGATAAGGTGATGAAGCAGCAGTGTTTAAAGAGTTAACTAACAAGAAGTTCAGAGCATCCAAGGATAGGCAGATGCATAAAATCTACATCTGTTCACTTTCAAACTTACTGTTGAATTAAGAGGCATCTCTTATTTTTGAGATTTTTTTTTGTTAAACTTGATAACATAGTTGTACATTCTCAAAAAAACTGCACAAGACCCCAGAAAGAAATTCCTCTAGTTTAAAGTAGCCCAACAACAGTTCAGCAGTAATTTGTGCTTCAGATCCTCACTGCCTTAAAGCTACTAAACAAAACTATTGAGAGTCAAGTACCAACTCACAGCATTCCATTACTTTGTCAGAACATTCTGCTAAGATTGGTCTTATATCATCTAAGTTAGAAAGAAAAGAGTGAGCCACTATTTAAAAGCTAATGCTTAAGGAAAAAACTTCCAAATCAGACTGAGGTGGCAACGTGATCATTGGTAACAACTGGATTTCAGCAACAAAATTTTCAACTAGCAGCTGTTTCAACAGAATTGCCTTTGGTAATTAGACAGTTTATAGCCCTGTGAACACCCACTGTTCATCCAGATGTACCTTAGTGGTATTTTACCAGATCTAGTTTATAAACTATAAAATTGAAATTTATTTTAGAGTGAAAAGTGAAAACCCCAGTTAAGTGAAGTGCCTTGTGCCCCTCTTTTTTTTATAATTAGCCTTATCTAATCAAAACTTGTTACATTAGATCATGAAAAGCAGAAGCATCCTTACATCTGTGCTTTCATTACTAGTGTTTTCTTCTCTCTTCCGTTCTTCTTCCTCTTGCTCTAGTTCCTTAATGCTCTCCTCCAGAACATTGGGCCAGAAGTCCCCTTCAAAGTAAGGGAGCTCCTTTGCACTGGTTAGACGGTCTTCTGTTGCCTGCTTAAATATATCCTAAAAGAGAGCGAGCCCACTTTTGGTTATCACTATTACAAGTCATGTAAGGAAAGGCAATGTTCTCAATGAGTGACAAGAAAAGGCATCAGCAGACTAAACAAATGAAAGCTTAATATTAGAATTCATTTTATGAGAACACATTCTAAGTGCAAATTTAACATTGTATCTGTTACAGTTTGTCAAATACATTTCAAATATTCCCGCTCAGAAGAAAGAAATTGCTGTGTGCTAGACTTCAACATGCATTCTTACCAACTGGGACAATGTTATCACCATAATCTCAATATTCATTTAAATCCTTATAATTCTAAAGATTTTATATACTTCTAACTGCATCAGCAACCTAACCCTGCAATTTGATCTAACACAAGAAGATTTAAGACTCCATATATGGTTTTTTGCTCTTTTACAGTATTCCTCAAGAATTTAGCTTGTTCTAAGGAACCATTTCAAATTGTTTGCTAGAACGATTTCAGAAGCTACATGTTTTGAAGAGAGTATGTTTTAACTCTAAACTTCTGGTGCTCAATTTACTTAAAACTAATGCAGTAAACACCAAGAATCAGGCACAATGCATAAGGCAAGGAAGAAATGAAGACAAGATTGAGCAATCTCCCCCAAGCACACACTTCACACACCTTGTAATCGTGGACGATGCGCTCCGACACAGACTTGTCCAGCATCTTTTTGTACCACTCTTGCAGTCGCTTGGGTTTGGGTATCTTCTGGTCAGGAGGATGGCAGTGGAAGATGTAATCATCTCCTTCGCTGGGCGGGCACGCCCAGATGTGTCCAGTAGTATACCTGCCGTGGTGACACAAACCGGGACATGAGGGCGCTGACAATGATCCCGCGCGCTCTCCTCTCCGACACCAGGTGGCGCCGCCACCGAGGCTGGCAGCGGTTCTGGACCTAACATTTCCATCTTTTCACTCATTTCCTAAAATCCAGCGCTATATATGGAGCACTTACATGTAAAGGGTGCACATTATACAGCCTACATAAAAAACAAAGCCTAATACAAACCTGCAACTACTATCTCCCAATTAACTAATGGGAGAAAGATTGAGTCTAGGTATTTCACTAGTGAAATCTCAAGACAGAGCAGCAATATTTTATCTAGCAACAATTTAAAAGCAGATTTACTTAAAGACAGAATTCACTTTTCTACTGTAAATACTCTGGTTTTTGAGAATGAGTTTGAAAAAGTTTTAGAATTATATATGGAATAAACAGGCACTGCCAACCTGTGGTATTGGGTGCACAATCTAGAGTACTATTAAGATAGATGACAGCAAATCAGTAGCAGCTGCAGCAAATATAACACCTAAGATCACTTCTTTATCTTCAGTTCTCCATAAGTTTTTGAAGAGAACTCTAGTAGGAGGAATAATCAGTTAGAGAAAAATAACCATCATTGCCCTGTTGAGAAACAGCTCTGCAGAACCCTCCCCAAGCCCTGGGAGCTGCAGCCAGTTGTCATTCCTTCTGCCTGAGAATGGAGAGATGATTCTGCTAGACCAAGACTGTTCTCCCAAAATGAGAACCTGATGTTACCCATTAGCACAGAAAATAGCATTAAGTAAAGCTGAGGCTTGAGCTCTATGTACAGACTCATAGATTAGAAAATGGACAATTAAAAAAGCAGAAAGAAGCCTAATGTATGCTTTTGAAGTAATAAAAAACACACCACCTCACTGAGGTACTGAAGATAGTACTGCTTACCTCCACTTCAACTCTCCCAACTTCTCATCAACTGCTTTAAATGCAGTCCCTTAACAATTTCTCCACAAATAACTTCACCAGCCTACACTAGGTACCTTGACAATAGTGATGGTTACTTCACTGGCCTTTCTACTTCAGTTATCATGGTAATTTAATTTCCACTTTTCTTATTACTGCAGTTCTGTGTTCTTTTGTGCTGTCCAAGTATATTTTCCTCTTTCTTTCCTAACTCTTCCGTTTCTCACATTTCCAACTACTCAGGATTTCTTACTGGCCATCTACAACTGTTAGAGTTAACCAGTACAGACTAAACCCACAACTTTCTCCTTATACACAAGGGTAAGGACTTACTTGCTAGCCCAAAGGAATGACCTAATTAAAGGCATTGCACAATGACAACAACATTTTATGGACTGGAGAAGGAGCTCACTGTTCCTACTCAGACTTAAGAAAGTCTTACATAAATTTGGAAACATCAAAATAGCTGAAGCAGAGGCCTACCCTGAAAAGCCTGCAATCCCTTCTTCTCCTTTTCAACTGTTCACAGTTGTTGTCAAGTTATTCTATTACAGGTTGATACTTGGGCACCATATTCTTTACTCTAGGATGTAGTAATTTAATTTGCAGCAAGAACTACTCAGCACAAATGCTGTACAGAAGAAAATGTTCTAAGATACTTACCCTAGTTTCTTAACATATTCTAGATATCCAATCAGTATTTCATGATAGACAGCAGTCCTCAAGCATTTAGGGCGGAAGAAATGAACACTGTCAAGGTAGGATATATACACTCGCCTAAAAAATAAACCAACAAAAAAAAAGCATGAGAAAGAGGAGAGATTTTGAAGTAATTCTACAAATTTATTAATGCTATTTTATACATCTGAAGCGTCCATTACAACAGCAATCTGCAAAGCCTCTGATCCTAATTTACCTCCAGAAACTTGGCGTTCTTTTGATATCTTAGTCTCATCTCCCTAAAACTATTCAACCCCTTCCTTGAAAACACAAATCAGTGATCCTTAAGGCAAATCTGTCTTCCAGCCAGCATCCCCAGTAAGAAATAACACTAACATTACAAAAACTACTTTGTTTCTAGAACCTAACAGCACTCACATAAGGGTCTCACACAAGCAACAGAGAAGCTCTATGCAGAACTACAAGAAGTTCATCCAAAGGAGAGAGCACCAAGGCAAAACAGACCTTTGTAGGGTTCCTCACCTTTGATTGGGTGGAGGACAGTCTGAGCCATACTCCTGCACGTGCATCCCAAAGAAGCACAAGTCTACACCATCGATCTCCTCAAAGGCAAAAAGCGCTTTTGTTCGGTATGGGAAGGACTCTGCCATCTCACCACTGTCTACAAACCTGCAGAGCAGAGGGTGCAGTGGAACACCAAATATATTCCCACATCAGAGACTGCATGTTACTAGGTGAAGGCAACAAAGATCAGGGCTACTCTAAGTGTAATTTTAGTGCAATTTGAAAGTTTAATGTTTACAGACTACTCAAATAGGAGACACCCACTTTTTACTGTGAAAAAGACATCACAAAAATGATTATGCAGCTGGAACACCTGTTTGTCACTACTTGGCTGGTGATGAGGTTTTGAATACAACAGTCTTTTTTGACTGGATATTAGAAAAAAATTCTTCATGAAATGTTGCTGGGCTTGCAAGGGTTGCAGGAGTGAAGAGATAGATGAGAATCTTGACTCCATGATCAGAAGGCTGGATTTATTATTTTAAGATATATATATTACATTAAGACTATGCTAATAGGAATAGAGAGAAAAGTCTCAGAAGCTGCTAAGCTAAGAATAGAAAAGGAATGAATCAACAAAGGAGCTCTCTCTGATTCTGTCCCAGAGAGCTTGGCCCCTGATTGGCCCTTAATTGTAAACATGCAACATGGGCCAATCACAGGTGCACTTGTTGCATTCCACAGCAGCAGATAACCATTGCTTACATTCTCTTTCTGGGGCCTCAGCCTTCCAGAAGAGGGAAAAATACTAAAGAAAGGATTTTTCACAAAAGATGTCTGTGACAATGAAATTCTTCAATATCAAGTATTGAAACAGGCTGCTCAGGGAAGTGTTTGAGTCACCATCCCTGGAAATATTTAGAAGATGTGTAAATGTAGCACTTGGAGACATGGTTTAGCAGTGGCCTTGGCAGTGCTAGGGTAACAGCTGGACTCAAGCTTAGAACTATTCTGCAACCTAAATGATTTTATTTAATCAAGTGTATCACGTAAGGACAAACAGCTCCCACTTCCACAAAAAGAAAGCAAAATTAGAAATGAACATACCTTGCTTTCATTCCTGGTTTTACTTCGACAGTTTTGTCAGATGCATGTACCACCCTAACTGTGACCTCTCCTGCCTCAGGGTGATTCTGTCGTTTCAGGAAATCGTTGACTCTGTTCTCCAGGAAGGTACCGAGTCTTGTAGCTGGTAATCCTGCAGGAGGAAAATGCAGCTCTAAACATATACAAAACTGAACTGATCATATGTGATTTCTCTACTCAGAAGTTAGATGAAAAATGACTCTTAACACATGCAGTATGCTAACATAAATGAAAGCTTTATCTTTAAACCCTACCACTTCTAGATGGGGTGAGCTGCTTTTTCCCTGCAGGCACATTTATGGCTTATACATTATTTAAATGAATAAAGAATCTCTATTTCAACCCAATTTCTATCTTGTCTTAAAAGTCAATCACAATTAAGATTTCTCCTGAACAGATGTTATTAATTACTTAAATTGGATTACAAAACACTGCTTTCAGAGACATCTTCACAAGCAGAACTTGCATTTGGAAGTATATTCTGTGTATAAAGCCACACTAGCCAAGTTAGTATCTCCACTTACCAAAAGAATATATTTCAATAATGGAAGTGCTCTAAGAGTTTGTTAGCTCTCTAAAACAGAATGTTAGCTAACACTACCACCTGTGAACACAAACACTCTGAACACTACAGAACTGATGGTCAAAACTGACCAAAAGTATCCTCCTTGAGATTTTAAAAAACTTTAATAAAACACAAGCATAAAAGCCACCTCTTCCCCATTCTTAACATATTATTTAAATTTTTTGGTGCAAGTGTCAGAATCTTACTTTTAGCAGAGAATTTGTTCTCTTTCCTGGTTCGTCCTGTTTTCTTTAGGCAGCCATCACAGACAAAGCTGAAGCAAAAAAAAAAAAGAGAAGGTGAAGTCACCCCAAGTCAGACCAAGTTCTCTAGCATTCTACCATTAGAAGCAAAACCTTTCACCAGATCTTATCTGATCTGGAAAATACCTTAACTGAAATTTGAAATAGAAGCACAAAGAACAGCCCAACAGTTTCAGAGCTGCAGAGGAGGATCTAAGCTCCAGGTGCTGCATGCTCTATCAGTTGCTCACATCACCACTGGAAAGCCCAGGGAAGTCTCCACTGGCAGGTCTGAAAATACCAGCTCAAAGTATTCTTGGTGCAAATAGGCTCAAGCAGCTGTCTCTGATGATAAGACACTGCAGCACAAAGCACAAGGCTGGTTTTTTTTCTAAATGCCCAAATACACTATAGACTGAAATGATTGTATGATTCTTCTTCACTTACAGGACATCACCCTCTTCTGTAGCAATGTGGATGGGACAACAGAATGCTAAACTGACACTCTTTGGACAAGAAATGGGACTTTTAAGCTGTTATAAAATATAATTCATCCTTATTTTTAAAGTTTTTAAATCAATCAGAAGAAAACACATGTTGATCAAGAACTGTGGAGCATTTAAAGAAAACTATATTTTTTAAATTTAAATTTAATCTGATTACTGAGGTCAAAAAAGTTGATTCACCTGTTAAATCCTTGTTAAAAAATTTTTTGAAGATGATGAAGCACTATGATTTGTAAAGAAAACAGATCAATCTGAAACTGTTACCAGAACTAAAAACCATCTTTTCCTGAAGGGCTAGCATTTGTAAACATAAAAGGCTGAAATGCTCTTTCCACACACAGAATAGAAAACTTGACACACAACACTGTAAGATATACTGTTTAAATTTGATATTACCCTATAGATTGTATAAAATTTTCAGGGAATGTAATTTCTTCCATTAAACAGTCTTTTAAATATAACCAATATAAGGAAGTTTATACACGAACTCTACCAAATAGTAAATATGCTATGGACTTAATAAGGAGAAATTCCTCACCCAGAAGGCCAGATTATCTCATTATGAAGAACACAGATCTGGTGCATTTTTCGTCCACACTCTATACATTCAACAAATCTGTACAAGGCAAAAAAGGCAAAGGGAAGCAAAGGTTAGTAGTATCATTGCTTGCTTGGGTATTTGTAGTACTTTATTACAGCACTTCTTGCATTTAGGCTTTTGAGTCTATTTAACACAGAGGGAACATCTGTGCTGAGAACAGGCTTCAGAACAAATTAAGAACCTGCCAGCTCAAGTCAGGCAGACTATGCAGGGACACTTTATTACCATTTGCTTGTCTTACCACCATCCACTCATGTTTTTTTCAAGTGAAGCCCTTTTAAGGATAAGATCTGTAAACTGCTTGTTGCTATAGAGAGTAGAGGAAAATGGATTCAGCCATGTCAGAAAGGAAGAGCCAGGTGAAATACTTGGCTGTTAGTTGCCCCACTATGCTTAAACCCTGGGGTATATTGCAAATACACTGCAGAAAGGTGAGAAGGAAGAACCAGAAACAAAGACCAAAGTCACTTTCAGAAAATTAGCAGAGATTTAAGGACAACTGAGATAGGTCACATTGTTTAGTTCGAGATGTTGGCGAACATAATTATCCAAAATATCTAAGGTTCCTTCAGGTATTGGGACAGTCTGACTCCTTTGAACATGCCTATCTAAAAGTTTGAGACTTGGAATGAATGAATGGCTGTAATTATGTAGAGCATGTGGTATCACACTGTAAGTTAGGCTTATATTCTATCTTCACTTTAACAAAGGGAAAGAAAAGTTATGAATCAAGCTACTATTCTCTCCTTCCCACAGCCCTCATAAAACAGAAGAACTGGCTGACCCTTGTGCCTTTAGAAGGATGGTGTGGGAACAATAAATATCCTTTTTCCTCATTTATTTGAGAACTGAGATAATATTTGCAAAACAGCAGCACAGGTGTATGATGCAGAACCATGTAAAGCAGCTTCAAAAAACTGCTCAGGAATATCAAGAAAAGCAGCTGAGTCACCATCATCTTCATGTTACTGAATGACTACAGTTCTGCTTTCAGAGCAGTACAGACTAACTGGCTGATTCAAAATATAGCAACTTTTCCTTCTACTACAGCTGCCTGTAAAATGCAGCAACTAGAAACACCAACAGCACTAAGAGCTGCTGCCAAATGACTCAAATCAGTTCTGAGACTTGACCATTCACCACAACCTAGTTTCAAAGCAGAGCTATCTGCATTCATCCTTCTGTTGAATCTATGTGCAAGACAACAAAATGGAGTCACTTCAGCCCATATATCCAGTGTTACTGTTTCTCAAGCACAGCCACAGTGATTTGTGTTCTCAGCACTGAATGCCAGATCTGCTGATTACTGAGCAGCCCCTACCAACTAATAGTGCTACATGAAATTGAAAACATTCAAAGACAAAGGTGATGGTGAATGAATAACATCTATCTTACAAAGTAATTATAATAAAATGAAGATCATTCAAAGAGTGACAGCAATACTTACAGCTCAGGATCCAGTGTATCATTTTTCCTTTTTGAAAACTGTTCTTTGTTTATTGTGCTATGGAGAAACAGGCAATAAAACTCAGTTTTAACACAAGACAACAAACATTCATGCAATACCCACACCTATCCACAAACCAAGACAAAACTTACAAACAGAGTTTTTATACACTCACTGGCACTACAAGGAAAGTAATTACATTTTACACATTGACAGACAACTCCACTCTGCCTGTGGAAAACATTATTGTTCTCTTGTAGAGAGCAATATTGTTCCCTTATTCAGTTTTACTACAGGATAAATATTAAAGCTTGCTGACAATTCAACTTCTGGATAGGTCTGATCAGTGTTTAATGGTGAAAAAACTACTTGATATGCCTCTCATATTCTGTAGGCAGAATTCCAATTATCTTTGATTACTAAGAAAGGTAGGTTATCTTTTTTCAGATTCCCCTAGCCCTCCTCTTACATCAACTTCAAAGGATAAATTTTAGCTTCCAAATCCTGCAACCCCAGCCCAGCCAATACAATACATTATTTCTACCCCTCTGCATCAGTTTCAAGGCCTAGAATTTCAACTTTTTGACAGAAGTTTTAAATGACCTGGTTCAGAACATACAATACTCAAATCTGTGAGAATTTACGCCAAAGAGTGTTCTGCATAACATGAGATGATCAGCACGTCCCTCCCTGAGAAGCACTGACACAGACTTACTCCAACTTACGTGAGATTAATTAACCTTTCTATCTCCTTTTATTTCAGTATTTATTCTAAATTGTGCCACCTGCAGAATAAATACTTGAAGCTCCTTCTAAAATAAATTATGAAGTTAAATATCTCAATTATCTCAAATTATTCTTATAATATGGTAATGGAACTTAAACAGGACCCACCATGCATATTCCTATGATGTACTCTATGACCCTATATTGAATAAATTTTGGATCTTTGCTTCTACTGGAACAGCAATCCATCTATTCACAGGGACATGAAATGACCAGCACACAATTTTTCTTCCTTTTTCCTCCCAGAAAGGTAGGTCACAGAATTCTAAGATGGTTTGGGCTGGTAGGGACCTTAAAAGATCATCACTCCCTGCCCCCTTCCACTAGACCAAGGAGCTCAGAGCTCCACCCAATCTGTCCTTTTAACACTTCCAGTGATGGGGCATCCTGAACTTCTTTACGCCATCTGTTCCAGTGCCTCACCACCCTCACAGTGAAGAGCTTCCTCCTTGTATCTAAGCTCTATCTAGCCTCTTTCAGTACACTTCAGTACATCATCCCAAGCCCCAACAGATATTTCCAGTACTGTTCTCTATGCATCCATTAGTGCATCCAGGATTGGTTCCAAATGAAAGTTAACTCCTTTTGTCCAATTACCAACTTCAACAACTCTCCCTCTGGCTTTAGACCTTTCCTGAATTCCTCATGTTGTTCTACCTGCAGGGTTGTTGCACTGCCTTCCTCCAAAGGGATTTCTTGAATAGCTCAAAGAGTAACTGCTTGGCACTCATTTGTCCCTCAAGGATTTACTTAGCCTCAAAAAATTTTGTTTCAATATCTTCTTGAGGTATGAGAAGGGTACAGCAAAATGAGAGACTGCGACAATAGTCTGCCACCAACATGGTAAAATCCATGCACAGCCTTTTATTATGTCCTTAACTACTGCACAGCCTTTCTCACAGGCAGATGGCATTTCTGCAGTGAAATATTTGTATGGCAAAAGGAGGTTGTCTGCTTCTGGTTTGGATGAAAAACAACCCGATGTTGAATACAAGTTTAATGGCATAGCTAGGGTATAAAGAAAATGGTATGTCTGATATTTCAAGCTATGTCTGTCACACACTTGCCTGCAGGCATGGTTATTTTTCTGCAGTAGAATACTTCCACTTTTTTTCAGGGAAAAAGCCATTTTCTTCTTTCCCTTCTATTGGTACAGTTGCAATTTTAAGCACTAAGTGGTTCTTTTTCACCAGTTAGGTCAGTGCAGGTTTGAAAGACAAGCACATGAAGGATGCATCATCCACATTCTACCAGGCTAAAAACCTAGAGCTGAACCCCCCCTTCTCTAGAGAAGGCACTGCAGGCCCTGACAGAGCTCAGGAAAGCACGGCCCAAGCAAACACAAAGCACTCACGTTTGAGGTTGTGATGGGTCATCTCCCAGAGAAACGCTCTCCCCTTGGATTTCGTTGAAGCACTTCTCACAGAAATGATACCTGTCAGCAAGAAGGCCATATTTGGGTGAACTGCTCCGTCCACACAACACAGCCCAAGTCAAGCAACGGAGCCACCAATCACAGCAGGCCAAGGAAGGGACAGGAGCAGAGAGCAGGTCATCAACGGCGACAAGGATATTCAATGATGCGGATTTATGGGCCCCACATTGGGTTTGGTTGGTTTGGTTTTTTGGTTTGGATTTTTTTTTTGCGCAATCAAAGCCAAGTGCAGACAATGACAAGCATGAAGGAGAAATTAAAAAAAACAACACACACACGAACAAAGAAATGGGGGTTTGCAGGACAAAAACAAAAACATAGAAGCAAGACAAGACAACACAAAGCAGAAAGCCAAGGCAAAGCACAGATTAGCATTAAATCTCTCAAATGGGTTCACAAGCAGCAAACGATAAAAACAAATTAAACAAGAGTATTCCATTTTAGCATACCCATACCCTCTTCATTTTAATAATCCATGCCACGTACAGCAAAGAATTAAAATGAGACAGGGGAAAGAGCAGAAGGAAGGAGGAACTGCTACTCTGACTTGTACATCAGCACAGCAGTTCTGTTGGGAGGAGGATCTGCAGGAGATCAATGGAAGAGAGGTAGTCTTCCACCTTAAATGTATAAATGCTAAAAGGTCACAGAATTCTCTCCCAGTTGAAGGGAAAAGCTAAATACCAGAAACTTTAGGAACAATAAAATCTGTCCTTAAAATTCTTACAGACTAATAGAACTGTCAAACTCCATGTTAACTAACATTAACTAGACACAAAATGCTCTACATGGATATGACTCTGCCATAGCCCAGTCTGCACATAGAACAGCCATCACTACAGCAAGATTACAGAGAAAGGTTTCATTTGTACTTCAATAAACTAGAGATTAATTCAAGATACTACCCTAGCCTTCAAATATGTTCTAAAGCTGTGGCTTCTCCATTATAAGGCATGCTAACTGAGTGCACAAGACAGCTAAAAATAGAAATAAAAAAATTCAAACAAGTTCATTACAAAGCCACACTAATCTATGTTATTAGCAACTGTTAGGCTAAAAAAGACAAGTCTCAACCTCCTTCCCAGTTTTCATCAAATAATGATGAATTTATTTAATGCAGGTAATGCAGAGAACAGTACTTCTGGAATTAAACATTGCAATCTATAGATATATGCATCTGTATATATGATGCAATCTACAAGTCACATGTAGGCACCTGTTGTTACAATGCAAACATTCCCTTCTAACATTTGCAAACATGTCAAATGTCAGATTTCTGAGCAATAGTATTTTGGTTCATCTAGTACTTGCCTATGGACAAACATAAGCAGAAGATACTGACATGACAAGCTCTACACTACATGCACATCTAAAACTACAACAGCTATTGTGGGGTATTATAGGACTAAAGAAGTAGGAGAAGCTTAAAAACCACCAATTGCTGCTATAAACCTTTATGAAGTTTTAAGAGGTTAAGATGTAACTTGTACAATCTTTGATTGCTTTCATCTAACCAGGTGCTCAAGGAAACTACAATTCTTGGAAAATTTTGGCTTTCAGGTAAAATCCTTTGTGTTTTTGTCATTCTGGATTGTTTTGGGGCTGTTTTTTTTTTTTTTGTTTGTTTGAGGTTTAGGAATGAAAGGAGATCGGGAACTAAATAAATTGATGGATCTTGGAGTTAAGCAATTCTCAGCTCTAACAGGTTCATTCTGATGACAGGCAAGGGAATATGGGAATGTTAAAGCATGTGTTTGCCTGCTTCTTCCTGCCTCACTTCCCCAAAAATGACCTTCAGAGATGACTAGCAAGAAACCTCCTTTCAGAAGTCAAGGAAGTTTAAATCCTTAAATAAACCCCAAGTAAAAAAGGATACTCAAAAGAGCTGCAGAAGGGACAGCATTTTACAGAGCTACTGGCAGCTACTGCCAAGACAATTCCCTTTAAGAAACTTTGTAAGAAAAAGCAAGCATCAATCTGCTGAAGAGCAGAACACACAGATCTTCCAGTTAAGATGTGCAATACAGAAGTAAGTTTGCTCTTTGGCATTAAAATCACAAGAAAAACCAAAGACTTGCCAAAACCCACTATGTATTATGAGCATTAATACACTTTCTGCATAGTCTACTCAGTGTTCTGCATTAAAAATACTGCTGCACAGTAGGAAGTAAAAGCAACAGACTTGTATATATGATTTGTAGGTAATTGAAGATTTAACTAAATGCAGGATCAAAATGTAGTAAGACATCACATTTCTGCAAACAAAGGAAGGAAGAGCAAAGGCTGCAGTGAACTTTTGCTCAAAGAAATCATTATTAGCACACAAGCCAAACTACTCAAGAGCACTTCCAGCAAAAAATTTTATCTTAAAACATAAAGGTATACACATATAAAGAGGGTGTCTATGTAAATACATGCATGCCTATAACAGATTGATTGCAGCATGCACAAAACTGCACCAGCTGAGTTTTCCTTACCTGTTCTGGTAACTGTAGTAAGTGGCATCTCGAGGGATCGTGCATAGCTGTTTGCCATAGCAACACAAAGTCTGTGGCGAGAACTCCAACTGCAAAGAGGAATGGGTCACCTTAGTACTCACACAGTTTCACTTGCTCTTCATGGGAAGCAAGTGTGACCCAGACAGTGAACACTTCCACATCACTCTGTGCACAGATCTCTGTACAGCAAAGTGTACAAAGTGCTGGTCACAAAAGACATTGAGTGGTCTGTTATTCTCAAATTAACTCTTCTCCAAAGACAGAAAGCACATCAAAACAAGGGAAATAGAATTTCAATATACAGTGAAATACAGAACTTCTGAAATAATAAAAACACATCTGTTTCATTTGCAATAGCAAAAGTTTGTCCTAAACAAAATAAGCCTTCTGTTGTTGACTTTTTTCCCCCCAAAGGCTTACATACAAATAGATTATTTAAGGACTAGATAGAATTAGAAGATGCACAAAATGCTCAAATTCAGATTATTCAGAATTGCTAAATCCTTGTAAACTTCAGAAATTGTTGACATACCATAATTGATAACAACTGCAACTGCTATATTTTACCCCTTCAATTCAAGGAAGCAAGAAACAGACTAAAGATATTTACTTTCTTACCTTTCTTCCACAGCAATAACCAAGGCTCTGCATAACTGGGTCAATTTCTTGCTCAAACACCTCTGCCAGTTTGGAGCAGTACTTGTACACCCGGGATGTTTTGCGGTTATACAACCAGGCATTATTGAACATGAGCCAGATGTCATCTACATACTGCCATGGCTCCTGATACTGTCCTGTGTCCAGCTTTCTCTTGATAGTAGAAAGATCCATGGGGTTCTTCACTATGTCAAAATAATCCTGCAAGAAAACACAGCCCATCAAAACTCTCCTAGAGAACTATGTTTTAACATGACAGCATGTGCATTCTCAGCCTGTAAATTCTCATCAAGAAAAACAGGTTCCTCCCTGACTTGACTGTCAAACTGCTTGTGACACACAGAATGCAATCCCTAAGTAATAGCATATAATTCCCCAGTGCTTTCTTTTAATTATTCCTTTATTTCTCAGGTGCTGTTGCTCATTCACAACTAATGAAATCAAGTCACTCTCATTTTAATCAGCAAAACAAGTATTACAAATCATAGAAAATGCCAATGTTTTTGCAGCCATAGTGATCCAAAGACTTACACAAGAACATTAATATAGAGCAACTGTTTTCATTAGACCAGAAAACCTAACAAAAATAAACAACTTTATTCTATGATAAAACTTATGTGTCCTCTAAAGAATGCACTTTTCCAATCCACCATTGACTATGGTGCAACATCTACAAAGTCTGCAGAATGACAGTCAATTGAAAGCTTGTTAAAAATATTAGCAAGTGTACAAATGCTTGTAATAAAAAGGTCAGCAGGCCTTGAAATTTTACAGCATCTGCCTTAAAAAAAAAACACACCAATAGCAAATAAAAACTCTTTCAGGCAAAAAATATTGCCTGAAGCACCTAAAAAGGACTTCTACATCTATGTTTTTGTTTATATTTTGTAAACTTGTGTGGTCAATTCAGAGAGTTTAAAAACACAGATCCTTGAATGATAGTTGCCTTCTCAAGACAATTCTAGAACAAGCAGAAAATTTAATGTAAACAAACTTCTAATTTAAATTGTTTCTTCCTTTCCTATAACAAATAATAATCATTAATGGACATTTTAAGTGAGTTTTACCTGCCTAATTTCCCACATCTTCAGAAAAGATTTATACATGATGAGAAACAGCTATGAAATTCAGCAATAAGAGCATCACAAGATGAAGCAACAACCATAAAAAGGCCATACAGCACTGGGGTTCTGTTGGTAAATCATTCCAGTGCATGCTATATCTGCTTATTTAGTGAAAGGAACGCAGAACCAAACAAACCTCCCTAAATCAGACCTTGTCTATTCCACTGCCTAAGCTAAACCTCCCCAAACACATAAACATGAAGATATTGAGAAGACAGATGTAAGCTGTTCTTGAACAGGTATGTCAGAATACAGTAGTTTTGAATTGAACCCAGGAAATGATCTTGCTAAGACACTCACAGGAATTCCTAGTAGCTGGGGATCCACAGGCTGCCGAAACGGAAGAGACTCCGGATCCTGACGGTAAAGTGCCTCCAGTGTTGGCATAAGTGCCTGCCGCAACTCTTCTGGCTTGAAAACTGAGGAAAACAATCAACATTAGAAATACAGCAGAAACTGTTGGAAGGAAGAAACCTGCTAGAAAATGTGATGTCTGTGGAAAAAAACCCATTCATTGTCTGTCTGTCTATACTTAAGCATGGCTTATTTATTATCTGCAACACTGAGTCCCGAGGTGGATATTGAAAAGATCACCTGAAGAAAAGGCGATCATAAGATGACATTGATGAGTAGAGATGGTTCACATTCCAGATACATCCCCTCTTGGAGGCCCCAAGAAAAAAAATTGTCTACAGAATCTGTAACTGAGTTTTTCAAATCTCCATTGTATTGACAATTTTACTAGGGCTTAGTGTCTAATTCTAAAGGCTTAAAGAACTTGCCCAAAGCCAATTATAAGCACATGTATTATTAGATATTTTTCTCCAAAAGCCACAAGGAACAATCCATATAAGTACCACATAATCCACTAAGTACCAAAAAGGAAAGCCCAGGTTTTTTTCCTCTGCAGAGATTTCTCTAGGGAGATGCAGTGAATTTAAGTAAAAACAGTCTTTCTGCTTACTTTTTTTCTTAGACTGCCCAGCTGCTGGAGAAGACTGAGTTGCTGGAGTAGTAGGTCTTTCTTCCCCCTCTGGTACTTCAGACTTAATTTCAGGTTTCTTCTCTTCTTGCTCCATTGGGTCTGGTTTACATTCCTCCACGACTGGTTCTACTTTAGCCTGGAAAGCAGTTTGGAGCCTGTCACTTAAATCTCCTGGCCACTCATCCACATTTCTGTCCTTTAAACCTATCTGTCATGCTGCCCACCCACTCTTCTAGCTCCTTTGTAGTCAAAACTCGTTTAAAACTTGAGCAAATGTGTTGGAATGCATCTTTAAATACTGCATAGCAGCACTGACGATCTGCTAATGAGTTCTGAGCTGCAAGTAGACACACAGGTACCTCTTCAGGCAGCTCTAACAGCCTCTCACACAGCAGAGCTGCCAGGATGATGTGACTGGCAGCCACACTCCTGGCTGTCCTCAGTGACAAGCTGTCAAAGCCCACTAAAGCAGCCCATCATGTACACAGAGAATCATTTAGGTTGGAAAAGACCTTTAAGTCTAATATTAATGTGGCACTCCCCAGTCCACTGCTATGCGACATCCTAAAGTGCCACCTCTACACATCACCTAAATACCTCCATGAATGGTGACTCACTTCCCTGGGCAGCCTGCTTCAATGCTTGATAACCCTTTCAGTGAAAAAACTTTTTCTAATATCCAATCTAAACCTCCCCTGGCACAACCTAAGGCTATTTCCCCTCATCTTGGTATCTGCTATTTTAACAGCTGTGGACTGGCCCCAAGTGCATCCTCACACTGGCATTTACCAAAGCAAAGCTTCACAGCAACCACATTATAATGGTCCTTTCTGTGGCCACTGACTTCTACTACCACAAGAAAACAGACCCTTCTTTAGGAATAAGACAAAAGACAACAATCAAAACTGCAGCAGCAGGTAGCACCTACAGCTCTCACCAAATTCTGAAAGGAATGACAGAAGAATGATAGAAAGCATCCAGCAGTAGATGATGTTGACCCAACATCTGGTCAAAAAATCTCACCTCAGGTTTCTCCTCCATTTGCATCTCTGTTTGTTCTGGTTCCCCTTCATCTGTTTTAATCTCCATTTTCACTTCCTGCAAGGGTGGCTGCTGCTGTTCTGGAACAGTCTGCTGAGAGTTCACCTCTGTGCTGCTGGTGGATGGGGGGTTGGATACCTGCCCATCAATGCTCACAGCTGGCTGTGAAAGCTGAGGGAACAAACACATTACAAACAGGCTTCTAATGAACCTATTTTCCTTTTCTAACCTCTGTCTTACAGATGCTACATTTCCACTGAGTTTAAAAGCACTCTAGTCCTTCTATTTGTTTTCCCTGAAGAACAGAGTGGTCCCACAACCTCAGCTATTGGAAAACATTATGTCCCTTATTGTATAAGTCCCATGCATATGTTTAAGTAACCAAAAACCTCACCCACGTTTCAAACCTGTACAAGAATTCTGTAAAATATTTCCTCTGGAAACAGCAAATGATCTACAGACTTGTCTCGATGGAAAAAGTTTACTCCCCCAATACAAAAAAAACCCTGTTTCAATATTAAACATGCCAGGAGCACACAACTGAAAATGAAACCTTGCACACAAACATTGGCAGGGAAAGCACAATTAAAATTTTTCCTTACAGGTGTTGTGGGGTGCTGAGGTTGCAGCGGTGCTGTTGGTGTGGGAACAGATGCAGTGGTGCTCTGCTGTGACAAGGGCTGCTGCTGCTGCTCTGCAGAAGGGGTAACTGGAACTGGAGGCTGCACTTGTGGAGGCAGCTGTGCCTGTGGAGGCGTCGGAGTCTGCCTCTGAGGGGGGTGCATAGTTTGGGACTGCGGTCCGGGCGGCAATGCCTGAGGAGCAGGAGTGGGGGCAGCGGTGGCAGCGGCTGCTGCTGCCTGCTGCTGCTGTGACCCCAAGCCTGGGGGCGTGTGGTGAGGTGTTGGGGTTCGGCTGGGTACCGGAGAAGGAGAATTTTGGTGCATGGGAGGCTGTGGAAGAGGTGGGCAGTGAATATGGCTCCCTTGAGAACCTGGAGCCATCGCAGGAGAGTTCACAGGACAGGAAGCGCTGGTCATTTGTGCCTGTGGGAAAACAGGTACACATTTGCAGTGACTTGGAATAGAAAAGCAAGAGAAATTACTGTCAAATGTTTGCTTTCCCACAGCGTACTTTAAAAAGTGACAAACTATCTGCTTCACTTTTAAAAACTCTTTCAAGAGCAGAAATGGTGTACTTGATTTATTTTATTCTACACAAACATAAGGCTGTTTTAGAAGTTATTCATCTCTCTTAGAGAAGTTTCAATAGAATAACTTATACTTGTTGATACACTTAAAGAATGGCACACCTACACTCCAGTTTGCAAAACATTTCTTTCTAAAACTGCAGATTTGTACACCCTGAATATGGGACAATGCACCACAGTGAAAAACTGCATTCAAATACACTTAGTGTGCCCATGCCTCCACCCCCAAGATTAGAAACTGAATTTATCATCACAAATAAGTACAGCTGTAACTCTACCATTATAAAATTACAAAAAAAAATTGTATTGGTCAAGATAAAAAACTGTAACTCCACAATAATCTTGCCTGCAAACTAGGAAGAAGCATCAATGAGAAGCAAACTGACGTTCCCTACTTCTTCCTGGCCTGAAAGGTTCTTGCTGAAAAGGGAGAGGGAGAGGACAGAAAGGAAACTGCTAGACTGTAAGTTCAGATCTTCAGTAGTGATAACCCTCTTAATCCCCCAAAGCCAGCAACACACAGGCCTGGACAGACATGCCTTTTCATAACTTATTCTGCCACCTCTTAATTTCTCAGGCTCTGCTGTTTCGCTGTTCAGCAAGAGAATCTTAACTACGGCATGCTGAGTCACAATTTCTTCTTTGCTCCATAAAAACAAACCTAAAACAATTCCTCTCTAACACCTAAATTTAAGCCTGAGAACAAGCCAACAGTATTTCACCCTTGCCATTCCCAGTGCTGGGAAATGAAAGGTCTCAATAAATGAATTTGGTTAATTATAATTCCTAAAGTCTCTCAAGGAAACAAGTTGTTCTCCATTACTAAAAACTGAACAATCATAACCAGTTTATTACAAAGGTCACTGACAGCACATCAAGAATTCAAAAACTTACTTGAGATACTGGTGTCTGATTGCCAGGCTGAGTCATAGGCATGCTCGCTGTGTTCATTCCCGGGGAAGAAGCAGGGAACTGAGTCTGCTGTAGAAATTGATTCTGACCAGAAGGCTGGCCAACTCCTGGCTGCTGCATACGTGAAGGAAATCCCATCTGGTGGAAAAGAAAGCAATCCATTTCACACAATGTGCATACACCCTCATTACATTTTCCAAAAAAAAAAGAAAACAACAAAACAAAAAAATAAAAACATTTCTCTTGTTGCAGAAGTTGATTCTTGCCACTTATCTGTAGGATACAACGTGAAAAACCCGTCTATAGCTCCTCTCAAAAGACAGAATTTATGATGATTTGTCTTAAAAGCTAAGTAAAAGGATATTGATTTCAAATTGGGACTGTGACTTAAGATTTATTTTGGCTCCTTGTTTTATAAATGCAACAAAAAGCCACTTCAACTTAAAGTTTTAGGTAATTCTTACCACAAATATCTAAAGATTTACTATATACCAGGCAGATCATAGAGGAGAAGCAAAAAGACAGAAATCAAAGGGCCAAGAGAATGAAGAAGTGATGCTTGATTTATTTTCAAATTTCTTTTATTGACTGATTTTATGGAAACCACAAACAAGAGAAGCAACCCTGTGAACCCAAGCCTGGAGGGAAGGAGCACTGACCTGGTTCATGGCCCCAGCCTGACTTAGCTGTCCAGGGTGCTGAAGAGGAGGGGTTTGTCGGGGTCCCATCGGTGACAGCTGCATGTTCATCTGCCCAAACTGATTCATTCCTGTGAATTTGTGCCAAAAAACCACATGTAAACAAAGACCTGAAATCTTCAGGCACCATTCAACACTTGGAGAAGAAATGCTGTTTCTTTAATTTTGCTTTCTAGCAACCAGCTTTCAATCAAATATTGCCTTCTATTAACCAGTTATGTGGAATAATTTTAAATATAGTGATCGAACTACCTACTCTTTCAGAATACAGACCAGCTTTTCCCCCCTCAAACATCTGCTTCTACTGTTATTAAAACTCATTAAGTTTGAGGACTACTGTAACACATGACAAATACTGATTGTCACACCTGCTGCTGAAGATCAACTTTCCACAGAAAGTTGCATTATTTAATTACATATTAGAAATTCACTTATTGAATCTCAAACTGTGTCTTAACTTCAAGTACTTGGCATGTTGGCTATAACACATCTTGAATTTGTAACAAAGCTTCTGCCCTTTTTTTCTGAGCAATAATTCTCATCACATTCCCTCTGCTACCAACATGTCCTCACCTGAGCTAGCTGGGCTCACCATATTTGTCTGATCCCACCATCGGATGCACACATGATCAGAAATTACAAAAGCATCAAACTCCTTATTTAACAAAGCAAGCAGCTAATGTGCAGCTCAAAATCACAAGACAAAATGCTACTAGAGATAGTGTTTTATATATATTATATAGTTATGCAAGAATTATGCAATATAGATAGCTATTTTCTTAAACAAATGGAAAAACTGCACATGATACAAGGTCTCTGATGCTTCAGAGCTGTCCAAATCCAAGATTCCTTTAAAAATTCATTTAAAAACTTTTTTAACAGTAGCAAATTTTCTTCGAATATTTACCTGGCTGTGCCTGCATGCGATTCATCATCTGGTTTGGCACATTGGCACGTATCAGGGTTGGGTCAGGAAGAGGACCATCTGCAAAAAAAGACATTGAAATAAGATAGTGTTATTCAGAAGACCACCAGAATTTATCCACCAAACATTTTAGTGAGAATTACACATTGAAACTCATGTATAAAGAAAGTAAGCGTATCCAGTAACTAAACATTATTAAAGAGTCCTCAAAGTGTGAGGCAAACTCAAGGACTTCCTTGAAAATACAAGTACATTCCAATGACAGAAATATCCTCTGACTTCGTCAGCTTTCAGAAACTGGGGACAAAATCTGAAGCATATTATCAAGGTACAACAATGAACACCAGCTCACAAACAAGTCAGGTACCTGTGAACAGCTAAATGGTCACCAGATTACTGAAATGACAAGTACAAGATTTCCTGCACCAGGTGATCAGTAACCCAAAGGTTCTTACTTGCAGACATTCCTGGCTGTGGCTGTGCCATATTGGGCCCTTGATTCATGGGAGCTTGTGGCATGCCTGGAGCATTTGGGATCATATTTTGCTTCTGCAGCCTGGTTCTTCGTTTCTCCTCCAACTCCTTCTGAATCTTGTAGATCTTCTCTGCTAGCAAGTGATAGTACTCTGCCTGTTGGGGAGGAATAAAAGCCAAGAAAGGAGATGAGACACATTAAGAAAAGGCAACTCGTGCCAGTGATTTAAACTTGCAAAGCAGCTTTACAGACACACATTTTGGTTTGGGGTGGGAGCGGTTTTCCCCTTTGCAGGGACTGTCAGATAGGAGGGGGAAAAGGGGCAATGCTAAGGGCACTGCTCTCAATTATTAGACCAACACCAGATATTTATGTTCTTTTGTCCAAAATTTCTCTGGGACAATCACAGTGAAGAGCTTCAACACGGTCTTTAGGGGATTGTGACAAGTCTCGGGCACAGCACATCTCAACTCCTGGCACACCCAGGCAGCAGCCTTCAACTGGTTGGTTCCTAGATCCCATCCAGCAGTCCCTAAGGACTTGTTTCCTCAGCATGGAAGTCCCATCTGTGCTTTCATTCCTCTTCCTCCCCAGTCAGCACAGGATCAAGGTAGAAATACACAGAACTAGACAACAGGGGATGGCATCTCACCCTGCTGTTTGCTGATTCATACATATCTCCTTCCACTTTCCGAGCATATGCCACCAGATTCTCCATACGTCGATCCTTCAGTGCTGCAGGGTCAGGAGTAGGAAATATGGCTTGGACTCTGAGCAGGAAGAAAAAAATATTAAAGAAAAAATATTAAGGAGACAAATAATGTAAATATTATCTGTTCCCAGACCAGCATTAACCCCAGTGGTTTGAACACAAAGCAGCAAGCAAATCTGCTGACAGACCGCAGCTACTGCTACTTCTTCCAGGGGCAGCAGATGTTTGTAGATGGCTTGAGCATAGAGTAGGAAACTTCCAAGACAACAGGCCCAAAGCAGCAGATGCAGTTCCATCTTTTGGCTTCTGCTTTCCCTTCTCCATGCATCCTGACAAAATTCACTCCTTGGCTCTCTAGTTCTGCAAGTCAGGCTTCCTTCTGCAACCCCTCAGCCTCCAATACACCTCTGGGGCAGCAGCTCACCTAACAGGAGATGGTTTTGATATTAGCTACTCACAATTTATGAACAAGGTGGTTTCGGAGATCCTGAGTAATGTCTTCATGCCACTGCTTTCGAATTCCGGTATTGGATGGTTGAGCTGTTGGCATGGCTCCCAAACTGGCAACATTGGCGCTTTCACTCATCATGGGGCTTCAAAAACAGAACAAGAATTGAGTGCAAAAGTCTAGCCCCAGCTTAATCATCTTACAGTCATGGCCTCTTTTAGAATAATGTCAGGACAAAGTGCTAGTTCAGCCATTCCCTAATCAATGGACAAACTGCAGAAATAGTTGCACACACACACACCAAACAACGCAGTGAAAGAGTACACGCTGTTCTACCCAAGGACTTGGAAAACTGCAACAAAAGCTACAAAATCCAAAGGGAGAGATAGCCATCAATGGCATTTACTCCACTGTTTATGCAAGAAGTGCCATGAGATCAAAACAAAATCATTGGGGTACAAAGGACTCAAACTTACTTTTGAGAATTCATGGTTGAATGTAACATTGAGTCAGGCAGCAGATTAGGAGGTTGAACCCCTACTCCTCCATTCACTCCCATTGGATTTGCACCTAAAAACAGAAGAATACAGAAAAAACGAAGAGCCCATTTACCACACAAAATCAGTAACTGCTCAGCAATAACAAGGGTTTAGACTTTCAAGTACTTAGACTTTTGTGCAGGGAATATAATTACCCATTGCTCTCTTCACCCCTCTTTCTTTTCCAAACTTAGAAAAAGCCCAAGGCACAACACTGGTGACCTTCAAGTGAAGCATCAACCCCATTACTCCTTTGCCTATCTTCCTGAACTTATCAACAAACAAGTGATTTCAATTTGCCACAAATATTATGTTCCAGAGTCCTTTCCTGTGACTCTCTAATGAAAGAGTCCAACCACTTCTGCTTTTTTGTTTAGAAGCAGTCAGGTATTTTTTCATTCAGAATCTTAGGATATTCACAAAGGCTTCAAAAACTTAAAACATCAGCTACCACCTACATCAGACAAGGTCCCTTCTCACCCACTCCATAACTTAATGATCCTACAACTAACTCAAATGCTTGAAAGAAGGAAAATCTGACAATTCTTTGCAGGAAACACTTCTAATTTGTTGCGTAACAAAATCTGGTTTTCTGAATCATACCTTAATCACCATAAAAATTGCCTGTTTTCTTCACACACTACAGTTACCTCTAAATTAGTAAAGAAAAATGCAGTATATTTCTGTCTGGAGCTTCCAAACAGACACTCTGTGACACCACAAGTAGAATGAAAACCATTACCAAGCTTCACATGTATTTAGGACATTTGAATCCTACAGAATCTGTATTTCAAACAAAATAACATTGCATACAGGAGAAGCCCACTGAAATTAGGTATATCAAGCCTAATACATACCCCTAATATCACAACCAAGTACTTAACCAATTTTTCATAAATCTGTTCCAAATCTCCTTTTCTTTAGTCCTTTTCTTCTTCCCAAATTCACTTTGCCATCTGAAAGCACACTGCCGTGCAAGACAACAGTCAACCTTTACCTAAACTCTCCCTTTTTCAACTGTCAAAACCTACCATTTCTTTGAGCCACTTAAAACTGCATCTTTTCACATACCAGTCCTTATCAAATCCTGCTATTTCTCCTAAACTAGCCCTGTTGTCCTGTAGGCCATGACCTGATAATTCCTATCTCACCTGTTGTAATTCCCTCCTTAGCTACTCACTCCTAATAAGGAAGCAACAGTCAAACGTCTACACTCTCCATGCTTCTCCTTTCTACATTAAGCTGCAGTTCTTCATACTCCAAGAGCTTTTTCAATCCCATTTCATTGGATTTTCTTAGCAACTGCACAAAGAATGCCCACTGTTCTGCAAGGAATGCATAGGCAAAACACTGTCTGTAAGTAATTACATACATTAAAAAATAACTTTGCTTCAGAAAAGACTGTAAGGCACAACAGAAAATAAAATTATTTTAGTCTAATTGTTTTAAGACTAAGCTCTCAGGATCCTTGCCCTTTTCTCTGTTTTCACACACTAGAAGGTTAAGTTTTAGCAAGTCACATGCAATATGTGAGGGCCAGTCATCTTATTAACAAGCCTACTCTACCCAGCAGCCTTTTCCTGAGTGACTCAGGAGCAGCACTCCCTTTGCAGAGTAGAGCAGAAGTTGGTTGCAGGCTGTAGTTTGTGTGTTTCTGCACCAATCTCTCATTCTGCACACAAGCTTCTCATGGGACACACAGGCACAATCACTATAATCCCATACAAGCTTGTGATAAATCACTGCCAGCTCTTCTTTCCTCTTTTCTGCTAAAAAAGCCACATCTGCTTATGCAACTCAAGCAAACAGCTAAGAGTGAGAAAAACTCCTGTGATGTAATCTCAAACTATCAAACTTAGATTTGGTGGTTAAAGATGACTTCATTTGACAGCATTGATAGCCAGGTTCTGATTAACTGTACTTTGAATTTAAATTGTTATCCAGTCCTACAATGTTCCTAAAAGCCACTTAGACAATTTAGAGCTACATGAGATCACACGACAGGATTCAGGAAGGATGTCAGTTATTTACTATTTTTCATTTTTTAAACAAATTTTACATATCTGAGACACAAATGTAAAATGCTGCACTCTGAGTGACAGGAAGTACCCCTGAATGCCGGCATTCATATCCAGTTATAAACTCCCCAATAGCCTGAAATTTGCATGACAGTACAATTGTAAAGAAAAAAAAAAAAAAGCCTTGAAAAATGATCATTTTTATAAAGAAACTAGTTTTTCCAGAGAACTTGTTTTCCAGAGAAGAGCACCTGGGCCCTCTAATGTTCCTGTTCCACTAAGTAAGTTTCTTTTTCAAGTCTAAAATATCACAAAGCCCTACCTTTTGCAAATTTTTTAGCAGTATTAAGCTAGTAAGTTGAGAAAATTTGCATTAGATGCAGCACGGGGAAGTTGCCTGTAGTTTGCATTTTAACACTACCAGATAAACTTACTCATAGGATTCATAGGGCGCAGGCTCTGGGGTGACTGTCCCTGTTGCTGATTCTTCACTTGAGCCTGGGGCTGTGTCTGCATCTGGTTCCCCTGATAGGTCAGTCCGAGGGCCGCGTAGGCTCTCTCGATGGAGCTGGGGTCGATCTGACTGGTAGTGTTAATGCTGGGCGTTGTCTGCTGCCCCACGCCCACAGAGCCGGTATTGGCGAGTCCCACGGCAGCTCCGCCCAGCAGCGCTGCGAGAGAGACACCGAGTTAGAGAGGAGAGCCGAGGGCAGCCAGAGAGGCCCAGCGACACAGGGACAGAGTGCACCGGCTGCTCACAACTAAAACATCTCCTTCTGGAAGCATGCAGGGACAGATCTGAAAAACCGGTCAGGAAACAGAGACAAGTTCTGACCCAACCAGCCAATCCAACGTGCTGTTTTCCCTTTGGGCTGCTCAGAGGAAATCCCACTTTTAAGTATTTAGGACACATCTGCTTGCTTCAAAGTGAAAACAGAGGCACAGCATGTCACAGAGGTCAAAGGCAGAACTGTACATACAGTTTTCCACCAGCCACTGCAACAACTTTTCTGCCCTTTTGTTTTTATTTTTTAGTTTTCTTAAACCAAGAAATAGCTCACATTAGTCATCAGAAGAGGCTACAGCAACATTAAAGCAGGGAGGAAAAAACCCCCATACAGATAACACAATGACAAAAATCTTGCCAAACATTTTGTCAGGGAGACTAAGGGGACACAAAGAGAAAGGGGAAGTGACATCTGATGCAAACAAAGAATGAAGACAGAACCAAGTGTCGGGGCTAAAATGACACAACGTGCGTGTGCACATCTGTCTCCAGAAACGGCCCAGCTGGAAGAAGCAGCAATGAAAAGCCAACCATTTCATTGAGAGAGTTATGATCTGTTCACTCTTACCCTTACCCTTCTTCTTGATAGAAAAATACAATAAAGTTAGAAAGTTTTCATAAACACTAGCAATCAGAGCCAGAAAAATACTCTGAGATTAAAACAAGAGAAAAACCCCATTACCATGTTCCCAGGTTTGAGAGTATCACCACTACCATCTGGGTGCAAGAAAGTTTTACTCCCAACATGCATTTTATAGTTTATTCAACACACAGAATTCCCCAGCTGACTTACATTGCTGATTTCTTTTGTCCCCAGCATTTTTGAGAGGCAAACATACAGGACAATCATGTCTGGTGCAATTCTTCCAGTGTGAGATGATTTGTCGGGAAGATGCACAATGTGCCACTGACAAAGAGAAGAAATGAAAAGCATTTACAAACTGCTCCCAGTATCTCCACATGGTCACCACAAACTGGATAGAGAGCAGCATTTTCTCTCAGGGCACACACCTATATCAACAGAAGTCAAAGTATTATTTGAAATAGTTCAGCACTAACTAGCCCTGAAAATGTAGCCAGATTTCTTCTAGTACTACTGGTTCAACCAAAGCCTACTCAAAAACCCCACGTGATACACCCAAGCCTATGTCCATGGCTTGAAGGATAACTCCATCTAGCTCAGGTATCAGGCAGACTGTGCCAAGCAACTGAGATGTCAACAACTGGCACAATCCAGATGAGCCAAGGCTATCAAAAAGGGAGATTATATTTTAGTAGGACAGAGAGAGGTTTCAAGTGCCAGTAGCAGTCAAATTCATGGCTTGGTATTACTCGAGATTCATCTCTTCAGTTTAAGGAAGACAGGTAGACTCCTATTTGCAGATTCTGAGTTTATATCTACCTTTAAAATAAGGCAGAATCCAAAAGATTTTACCATGAGTTACAAAGTTAGGCAAAAGATTTTCTACTCATCTCTTTGTTGGTTTTTGTCCCCTCTAACTTGTCTGAACTTTAGAGGCTCAGAAGTTGCTTATAATTCCCTGTCTTAAGCAAATAAGACAGAATTTCTTTAACTTATTTTTCCCAAGTCACCACTAGTCCACTCCTTTCCAGGAGCATTTCTCCTCCCCAAAACATGTATTACATTGACATAACCACTCCCCCACTTACCTTGGCAAGATTTGCCAGCCTGGCAGTGTGTCATGTGGTTCAAGACATTCTTCATGGTGCGGCAGTGCGGGAGGTTGCACTGCCGCACCTCGCCGTTGGCCTGCTCTCGCCGCTGACACTTGTGAGCGTGCAAGAGGAGCACCAGCTGCTGCTGGATGAGTTTGCGCTTTTCTGGATCTGCTGTCGGTGCTCCAGACCCCATGCCTTGAGAAGCTGCTGGCCCCATCCCAGCCTGCTGCACCTGGGGAGCCTGCTGCTGGCCCTGAAGAAGGTGAAAAAGAAATTCCTGGAAATAAATCTATTTTTGAAAAGAATTCATTTAGTGAGTAAACAGCTATATAAGGGAAAGTCCAATAAGAGGAACAACTACTACTAGATTCTCTGATTAAGGAAACAGTCCACTTATGTGTAGTTCTGGAGGACTCATTAAAAATGCCCCTTAGCAACAGTCCTAGCAATTCTCTTGCCAGCCACAATTTCCTCCTCATATCACTCTATTAGACCTAGTTCTTGCCTTATCAATAGCCAGCAGACCTTTGCACATGCTCACAGGTTAATTTGCAGTGCTAGACCAACCAGAAAATATTAATAGCATTTAGATCTCAAATCTCATTTTGGATGCTAAAACTTGCATCCACAACTCCTGCACTAATGGAAGAAAGCACATTTTAGAATAAGGTTTTCCCTCACAGTAGAAGGTATCTCAAGTGGACTGCTCCTAGAAAAGGAAAATGAAAGGTAAGTTCTGGGAAGCTTTTAACCTTTTCCCATCAGCAAATTTGCACATAAGCCTTCAAAACAAGCATCTCCTAGTCTCTGCTAGAGATGAAGCACAGCTTCAGGATAATAAACACTACAGAACTAATGTCAGGTATGGCAACATCTAGTTTGTCTTCTCTGCTTCTCTTTATTTGTTCAGAACTCTTTGTATTCCTTTCAGGTGACATTTGAGAACTACTCAAACAAGAGAGGTTCAGGTACTCTATATTGCTTGTATCACTACAGTTTAATAGACCTTAGTTTCTAATTGACTCTTCAGGTACTACAGGATGTTTCTGGAGATCTCCAGATCTTCAGACCCCAGCTACCTGTATTTCTAAATCCCAGCTCCCCTATGGCTCTTGACTACTAGCATTAACCTTTCATTTGACAAGGTGACTTCACCAATTAGTCAGGCTCCCAGGGTCTGTGCATGTTCCAATATCACCATAACTCCCTTGTTTGCAGCCTGGCATTCTGAACAACAGCTGAGACAGCAACAACTTTAAGTTCCTAAGTTCAGCTGGGTACCAGCTTCAGAAGTTTTATGCTCTGCACTGAATACAAACTTGACAGCTGGGGTTCTGAACAAGTTTTGGCTGCTTTTTTATTGATTCATACAACCAACTGGTTTGCTTGTCTTCCAATGTTTCATGCTCAACTTAAAAAAACCATTAAATAAAACTCATGGGATGGAGCTCTTCTTAATTTAAAGGAACTAAAGTTAACTGGAAATGGCTTTTCAGCAACAGTCAGTAAGATCAATAGATGGACCCTCCTAGGGGGCATGTGGGAGTGAAATTTGAAGCAGGGAGAAACACAAGCTATGTACAGAAAAATGAATTTGTTTCCTAAATTTTAAAAAAAGAGGAAAAAACCCCAAAACAGCAAGACATGTTGCACGTCATACCCCTAAGCAATTTACACTTTGAAAATGAGGCATCAGCTTTAAACTCAAGCCAGGGAATCTAACATTAAGGAACGTGGTGAGGCACTGGCTTTACAAGCTTGGGTCATCCACTTTTCCCACCATTCTTACTTCCCCTTTCCTTAAGTCCTGCTGCAGTAAAAGTGGAGACAAAAGGGAAAGGTACCAAGGCTACTACAGTTGCCAGGGAAACACCTCCAGCATCAGGACTGTCATGCATGTTCCTGTAATTCACAAGAAAGAACTCACAGCTGGGGTTTCTCAGCCCTATCACAGGTAACACCTGCTCAGAAAGGGACACCCCTCTTTACCAAAAGCATCAATGAGTACAAGCAGGAAAACAACTCTCCAGACACTCTGAGGAGAAGGGGCCCAAAAGAGCAACAGCAAAGAAAGGATGGGACAGGAGAGCAGAGGTGTCTGAACAGGCTGCAAAGCTCATTTCAATTAAGGAGCTCCATTCCATTTTCCCTGTTAACAGGGTTTGAAGACCAAAAAAGTGGAGATGCAGTTTATCAACATAGAAAGCACAACTCAGCCTTCTCCCTCATATCAGTCCTAGGGGTTGAAACAAGCGTGTTCTGTGTGGATTCCAAGTACATATTCACCCTGGGTAATACAGCTGCAAAATCTTAAAATGTGGCAAGACCAGAGCATATTGCTCCTCTCTACCAGCCATTTTCTGATATACCTTTCATTCTACTTACCATGTTAGGCATTCCTGCCCCAGGAACTGATTTCTTGTCCATTGGAAACTGTGGTAAGCTATTCTGCAGTCCAGCTTTATTCTGCATCTGAGGGCCAAGTCCACTGGCTCCAATCTGCTGCCCAGTATTTTGACTATAGGGCTGACCATAAGGGCTGGGATTGCTCATCATTCCCATCTAGAAAATAAAATGGTAAGGTGTTCAAGTAAGATAGTTTAAGTTCTCAATGTATAAGGCAAATTTATACTTCAGAGAAGCAAGAGCAATCACAGCCATGAGCTGGCTGCAATGCAACACTGCTCCTTTATGTTCACAGATTTACCCATCACACAACCTCACCTTCTCAACTAGACAGTTCCTGTAAACACAACAAGGCCAACTGCACAACCTTTGAGATCTGACTGGATGGAAGTGGCTTGATTATTTCTTTACAAAATTACTTTTAACAAATTTCTCATTTCACCTTTGTGAATTCTACAAATTCTGCAAATTTGTACCATGGACTACATAATTCTTCCAGACTTGAGTTCTCCTCCCTGCACTTGTGCAGACTCCAAATGGAGACAGGTACCATCTTCATTCATATCAGCACAGTTTATCCCCAAAACATCCTATCCAACTGCTAGCTCTCCCACAGCTCATCTCCAGACAGGCATAACAATTCATGTCTGCATTATCACTACACAAACATTTTCAATTTAAGAATACACCACAGTCATAGGTAACATCTCACAGTCACACCAACTCATTTGCAATACTAGACGTCAAAAGAGAGGACAGGTAGAAATTCTGCAAACAAAACAAATCTATTGAATCCTTCACCCACAAGGGAAATAGATTAATGTTTCATACAAGCCATATGCATATTCAACAGTTCTAACACACCAGAATATATCATCTGTTGTCTTGGATCACCCAGAACCTAAAGAACAAGAAACAATCTTGCCAATAAAGTTCTTTATCCTCTGATATTTTTTTCCATTCCTTGCATTCCCATTTATTTTCCATCGGAAATTTGGCCTTCTAGGACCAAAAGAATTAGACATAGAGGACCAGAAAAACTGGAGATTTTTCTAAAGATTACCAAGTTCTCACTATTACTCAGGCAGGATCTTCAAGGAGCCATAACTCAAAAACAATGGCACAAAAATACTTTAGAGGGCTGTGTTGCTTCAACTCACATTAGCATTTGATTAGACAACATCCAGTCTCCTTGATGCTCATTGATTCAAAGCATTTTCCTTCATTCTAAGAAGAACATAACTCCATGGTAGGCCTGTTTCTAATCACTTCTACATTTATTCTCAAAGCATCCTCCCCTAGCAGAAACACCTTGTTTCTCTCACCAAGCTTCTTCACCCTGCACTAGAAGTAACCAACATGCTCTGAGACTACCTGCACTTAGCCACACTTCTCTTTTTCAGCCTGTAACAACCTTCAATCCAATATAATAGCCTTCAGTTTGCATTTACAAAATAAAGCAGGATCAAACTCAAGCTACAGGAAAAGGAATACAAAATTCACTAAAGAACCTGCCACTTCAGACATCTGATATGCACAAGTGAATTCACTTGAGGACAGGCCTCCTCCTCCACACATAAGCAATAACCATAATCACACAGCAGTAATTCATTAGAGAGCAATGAAAAGAATCTCTACACATGGCAGAAAAACAAACTATGTAATGATCAAGCAGAACTAAAAGCCTTCCTTCCCACTATCATGTCTTGACCACAATGAATACACCTATGGTGACCAATGATCAGTTGCTGCCAAAACCAGGACAGGTAAGACCCAAAGCCTTCCTTCCTCTCCTTCAGGCTAGCAGGATCTTATGTGCAAGTTAAGCTGAAGGCACAGGGAGAAGAAAAGCATAAGGAGCCAGCAAGCACACTTTCAGAACATCCCCCTCATCATTGCTGCCTCAAATTGACGAGCAGGTTTTCAAAGCTCAGTGAAGGCCTGACAGTGAGAATCAGTCCCTTAAGGAAACAAGCTATGTTTGCCTGTAAGACAGCCTTATCCCTCTGAGGGAATCTCAGAACTGCAGAGAGTTTTGAAAGCAAGGACATGCTCAAAACCATAAATTTCAGAGCAAAGCTTTCAAGGTCATTAACAATCACAGCTCCCAAAGTCAGTTGACATCTGAGAATGCACCAAAGCACAGACAAGCTGGCTATTACTATCACCAGCTCCATTTGACTTCTGTAACTTATGCTGCTATCAGCCTTAAAAAACAAACCAAACATTCAGAATTAAAGGTTGAAGGCATATTTTCACAACTTGGTGTCACAGGGAGAAGTCAAGACACCCAACTCAGACAATTGGAGACTTCACACGCTAATTTCAAAGGGTTCAGAATAACTGTGGCCTTGTGAGCCAGCTCTGTCCTGACTACAGGGTAAGAAACTCAAACCTAGATCTAAAAACAACACTTTTGCTACATCACCCAAAACAACTTTCTAATGAAACTCACAGATGAGTTTCACCAAGCCAATCAACATTTATATTTGCAACAAAGCTGAACACAAACTTTATGTGAAGCTTCTGACTTTTTCAATTTACTCATCAAGTTGGCTCAGCTGGAGTGATCCTCATCAAGGATCTCTGATGCTTTCTCAAGCATCAGCCACTGGCACTGTTTGGGGTGCAAGACCAGCCCCCTCCAACAAGGCTCTCTCCATGGCAGCAACACAGGGCTCCCCTCCACCCTGCTCTGCCAAGGGACCTGGCAGCAGAACACCACATGCCCAGCTCAGCCTAGCTACTCCTAACAGGGGTAATATTTTCCCATTTCAGGTTACAGGGGAGGCAAAGACCTGAGGAGCTCAGGCCAGGTTGACAGGCAAGCACACCAAACTCACTCAAAGCCAGACACTCAAATGACACCTAAGATACTAAAAACCAAATTCCTCCAAGTCTCCCTGAACAAATCAGCAGCCATTACTTGATCCAGGTGAGACTGACACCTGCCAGATCCTCAGGTAAACCTCACAGCCAAGCCCCCCAGTTCTGCCATCACAGACTAACCTGACACCAACCACCTGCATGCAACCCTAGCCTGAGTCAAGAGAAACATCATTTGGGAGACTCTCCACCTGGCACAAGGTGGCCTTGTGATCCTGCACAAGAAGGAGCATGCTCATGTTATTTGCTGTGACACATTGAGAAACACAAATAAAAGAAAACATGTAAAAGAAAGAAATGTATGGCCTCATAGCTACAGAACAAAGATCAAAATCCTGTATAATTATAATTGTATCAGTAACCAACAACCAGAAAGACTGACACACAGTTCATCAGCACATTAATGTTCTTTGGGAGGGGACAGATAAACAAATGCAGAAGAGCCAGCCAAAGAAAGGAAGAAAGGTGGTGTTAGTACCACTGCATAGGAGAAGTACAAAGCTTCATCTGCAATACAATGCAAAAACATACATGGCTTAGTCATAGCTACAAGTCAGCAAGTACAACCTCTAGTTATGCTTTCTGGCCACCACTTGCTTTCACCTTTCCTACTTCTCCTCATATTCATCCAAAGTTTTTCTGTCTCTCCTCACCTCACAGTTTCCACTTAATTTCATCACATATGCAAGAACTTGCACACAAGGAAGAACAGACAGAAGTTCCAATTCACAGTAAAGAAGAAGAAAAGAAGGAAGATCATAAAATGATGATAATAGAAAGCAAAGGTAATCTCAAATGATTCTACCTTTTACATCCACAATAGAAAACAACTTGACTTTTCCACATCCTGGGGAAGCAGGAGCTGTCAATACCAGAATGGGGAAAGGTGTGTATTTCTCACCATGGATGACGTGAGTTCAGGAAACATTCTAGTTTACAAGTAACATCAGACACGGCTGTTCAGGTACTCCCCCCATCTAAGAGAAGTAACTACAAAAGCAGAGGAAATTCCCCAAGGTTTTATTCTAGTGCCATGAAACACATCTTCAGCTCAGAAGAAGGTCAAGTGACTAACTCTGCTTCTAGTTTTACTGTTAATAGCATAGAACACAAATTGAAAAGGAATACCTGCTAAATAAGTAGCTATATAAGTATGGACAAGTAGCTATATAAGTATGGACACAGACATTGCAAATATTCTACTGTTTCTCTGCAAGAACAACTGCATCATTAACATTCTAATATTTGAAAGACAGATAGATGTCTGCATTAGTATTGAACTGTGACCAGCTTTTAGATTTGCAAAGATAACTATAAGCATGGAGAAGTAAACAAACAGAACTAAGTTTTAATAACATTCTTTCAAAGGATCCAGAATTCACAGTATCAACTATGTATATCTCTACCAGGGAAACTGCAGTGCATGGTCTAGTTTAAGGCTATACTGATGATATCTAGTATCTTTCCATATCCACAACTTCAAAAGTGAAAGTTAATTAACTTTCCCCAAACAGGAGATTTAGTTTAAGTAAATTCCAGCTGGGTCTTTAAAAACAAGAATTTACTGTACAACACTTCCTAGTGCCATTCTACTGACTGGTAGAGCACTACTGAACTCAAGCATACCCAAACTACATTTTGCCAGTGGTGTCTGCTGCATTCTTTCCAAGGACTGTTATTGATTATTTTTCTTTGCACTTAACTGAGTAGTATTTTCAGATGCCTATTTCAAGACACCAGCATTATGTCGCTGCTATTTCTGCAAGAAACTCCCCCTGTCACTCTAGAAACTTAAGACTCACTGCTTCATTTTTCCCTCATAAACAAACATTCCTCTCTTACTCTGGTATAAAGAGAGCAATCATTCTTTTTTTTCCACCTTAGTTTACCAAAGAAGAGAAAGGCAAGGACTGGAACTCACACTCCCCTTTGAATGGATTAATGTACTTGATCATATGGTATGCTCAGTCACAGACTGAACAGTATGGATACAATTACCTGGTGAATCAAACAGCTACTGAAAACCAGAAAGGCAACCAAGAACACTGACCACCTATCTAAAATTAGAGACTGAATATGCTAACACTAAGAAATATATGATGCTTTTATTTTCTTAATCTAATTTCACATTTTGACAGTGACATCTTCAATCTCTTCAACTTTGAACAGAAATTTATTGTTATGAAACTTCTTATTGTTCTACTTAGAGGATGTTAAGGAGATTCTGACAAATTATATTTGTCTTTGTAAAATATTGCCATTGAATCTTCTTCACAGAAGTTAAACTGATAAAGCCAATAATAGCAGAGAGCTTTGCACTTACTGAAAGAGTAAGCCAAGTGACAAAGAATTTCTACTGGAACTAAATGTTTCAAGTGAAATGCTCACATAGCAGAGGTAGTAGTAATGCCCTTACTAATCTGAACTGCCTACACATCCACTGCATCAGTGGAGTAAGTGAACATTTCTTGAATCAGACAGGAAATATAAGTGACCTGAAGGTCAGGTCTCTCACTCTGTGGTAGAGCACTGCTATGACAGAAATGGATAGAGCAACTTACACACAAAATACCCTCTTTCCTTCATACGAGGCTGAACAGGTAAGACTCTGACCACGCACTCCCAACAGAACCCCATGGAAGAACAAAACAAAGGTTTTAACTAGATAAAATTCCAAATGAAGAATAATTCAAAATCAGAAATATGAATCAGCTTTTAGCAATTCAAGTTTTGCACTAAGTTACCTGTTTACATTTAAATCAAAGCTGTAAAACTATCTAGTGAAATACAACACATGAAAAATACTCCAATCATGACAGAACCCAAGCATTACAAACAATTTCCAAAACACTATTTCAAGAATAAAAGGCATGTCTGTTATCCTCTTAACTTGCACAAAACCAAGCACGTAGAAAACAAAAAACTATTCAAGAACACAAAACCTGTTACAATTCCTTTCCCTCCAAACTTCTAACACTTCCTTTCAGGGCAGAGTTCCACAGGCGTTTTTACGTCGGTACTGTCACCAAAGTAGGATTCACACCCTCCTCTGACAGGCAAGATCAACTCCTTTTAAAAAATTCCCTCCCTATTATAGGGATACTAGCTTTCCAAATGAGGAGTATAACCTGGACCTGAACAACAATTCAAATTAATTCCTTTTTAAATGACCACCTGAGTTTCAATTTCAGTCAGGATTAGTTTCCCCACACAGCCTGTCATGTAACTGGCACAGAGACAGCATCCAGGCAGAACTGCTTCTTCATAAGTTGGTGACTGCTACCATCAGGACAGAAAACTACAGGATCAAGCATCAGATTGTGACAGAACAAGTTTATGAACAGAAATAATTTACAGAGACATTTGGGATTTCAAGTCCTAAAAGTAACATGCATGACTAGAGAAGGTCAGAAGTACATAGATAATGAGCAAAGCAAGTGTTCCACTCTATTGCTAGTCAATGTTTTGGGAAGAGAGGAAGAAAACTTCAGTAACTCCACCGGCTAACAGAACAAAGCAGAAACAAAACCAATTTCACTTTCCAAATTGACTAGCCCCATGGAGTTCACCTCTGCTGTTAGAAGAGTATAACATTCTCCCTCCCAATTACTCAACGTCACAGGAAACCTAAGTTATTCTCTACAAACCATTGCACAAAAGACGTCCATTTCACTGAGAAAGAACTCTCTGAAGCAACCCTCCCATCACCTAAAGGGGCTGCCTTTGGCAAGCTAACATGATGAAGTTGAACAATCATAACCAAAACATCTCCTCTGATTTTTTTTTTCTTCCTCCTGAAGGAGAGCTCTGGATAATGTGCATTTTTTGCAGCAATGAAGAAAACCTACAGAAGTTATTACACCAACTCCCACTTTAACAGCAACATGCTACTAAATTTACCAATTAGAAAAACTGGCTTTTAAAAACAACTGCTTAAGGTCCTCTGTTTTCATCTACTTATTGAAGATTTGTAGGTGGGAAAACCCAAAAGCAGATGGGTGGGGAGATAAAACGGTCAGACATTACTGCTGTCAGACTTAGCTAAGCCTACTGCATGAAGTGAAACACAGGCTGCCTGCCAACAACCAAACCAATTGAAGACATTCCGGAATTTCAGCCTCCATTTCAGACTGTTCTCTCTCATCCGACAGCTTCAACTCCTTTATGAGGACTATACCCACTAAACTTAACACAAAAAGCCTCAAGATTGTTTTATCAGCAATTAAAGAACCCTAAGTAATTTTAACCAGTCTGGAACTATGAACTAAAAATCAGAAGTTTTTGTGTATTTGGTCTGAATATTCTCAAAAGCATAAAGGGTTCTTAATTTACATGTACAGAACTTTTAGAATTTAAGTAAGGAAAGGAGACAATTTAATTTTAGACTAAATCAGTCAAAAGCTTCATTTTATGTCCTTTCTTTACTTTTAGATAAATGAGTTTATTAGAGTGCATAACTCTACTTTAGCTCTGATAAGCAAGGATGAAGTTGCATTCCATCCAAATACTCAATACATCAATTTTTGACCTCTGAAGACAGCTTTCTGAAGATCAATTTTTAATTTTTTTTTTTTACAGCCAAGGAATAATGAATGAGGTATTATATAATTCCAATGCAAGAATACTTCATGCAGCTACATATTTCTTACCACTGTAAGCTGCATATAAATTTTCTACTGTAGTAATCAAGCTTTGTATCAATTTTCCTATCAGGCAAAAATATCTGAAATGACCAGACCATAGAATCAACTCATTACTTTAAAAAAAAACCATATATATACACCCACATCCCCCCTCAAAAGTTAGCACACTGAGCTTAAGCAAGCAACTAAGACCAAAGAATTTCATAATTAATATTCACAAGACACAAAAGTAATTTCACTTAATATATTAAAGCATGACAAAACCACTAATACACAGCATAATTTTTATGTAGGTTTCAAATATATTAATCAACTGTTACTTATCATTCCAAGTCCTTCAAGTGGACTGACTTTAGGCATTCAGAAGTAGATTTAGGTATTGCAAAGCACCTTAAAAAAACCTCTCCTCTCAGCAGCCAAGAAACACAAAATACTCACTTAAAGCGAACTAAAATACCAAAGTATTTTCTGGGCTTTTGATCAAAACATTAAAAGAAATGGAGAATACTCAAGTGGCTCCTACTCTAAGCTGGCTAATTATGCATGACAAAAATTAAATTAAAGACATCCTTTTATCCTTAGTTAAACCAGTAGGTCTCCTCTCATGTTTTTGGTGACTTAGGACAACTTTCTTCCAGCCTCCTGGATTACAAAAGCACATTCATTTCCCATTCAGTATTAAAAATATTTTTTTTAACTTTCTGGATTAGTCTCCAGTAGACAAAGCCACTGCAAATTCTGCAACTAGAACTGAGTCAGATTAACAGTCTGAATAACCCAACGTTGTCCTCAGACATCTACACAAGCGCTCATTCTCTACTATTAACTCGAATACCCAGCACACACAGTGAGAGAGCAGTCAGCTCAAACCTGTGAGCAGCTCTCAGCATCTGCCACAGCACAAACACTCAGCTGATCTCAGACAACAAATATTTGCATTAACTGTCATACAGAAAAAAGCACCACAGCACCTAAAAGGTCCTGATGGATTCCCATCACACTTGCAATACCAGCATCACATTAGATGGAAAAATACAGTTGCAAAGAAAGCATAAAACAGAATAAAATACAGTCAAGTTACTTTACAGTGTAATGGATAATCTGTACTGTCATAAGATTTCCAAAATAGGCTTTGTAATCTAGTCATAGTCTTGCTTGTTGTGCAAGATTCAATTTTTGCTTCCTATGACCATCACAAATTCCACTTTAGCAGTATATAAACTACTTAATCCATCATACAGGATTCTTAAAGAAAAAATCCTACAGAATCCAGAGTGCAGAGGATTAACTTTCCAAAACAAAGTCAACAATGAAGAAAAGTAATGAAGTTTAGCTTGTCTTACCTTGTTCATGGCTCCAGGCTGTGGCCCTCTTAGTCCAGCCTGCCCTCCCATCTGTGGAGTGCCTTGCTGCAGCGTCTCAGCCAACAAGTTGCCAGTGCCCATTCCTGGGTTTGGGTAGGGCATATTGGGTCTTCCTCTGCCTGCTCCAATGGAACCGTTCATGACTTGCCCCTGCATCATCCCCTGTCCGTTGCCTGCTGCCAACATGCCAGGATTCATGCCAGCATTCATCCCTGTGTTCATTCCCATGCCAGGCTGGTTAACTGGGCTGTTCACTGTTGGCATCATTGCTGCTGTGGATTGAGCAGAAGGACCCTGGTTCGGCCCACTCGCACCCATCGCCATATTGGGAGAAGTCAGCCCAGCCTGTGCCATGGGGCTCTTCACCATGCTATTCAACATTCCCATTCCAGGACTGTTCTGTTGGGTTTGACTGGCCATGCCTTGGCCAGGGCCACCGACCCCCATATTGAGATTTGGGGAGCTACCAGCCCGTAGAAGTTCAGACAGCTGCTTGTGTTTAGAGGCAGCATCTTGTGCCAGGCCAAGGCTGGTCTGCAGCTGGTTAATGTCACCACCATTGGTGAGTCCAAGTTCTGTGGAGCTGATCAGTTCATCTGGCAAGTCATGTTCCAGATCAAAGAGTGATCCAAAATCTGAAAAACAAAACAGATTGTGTATGAGGTCAGAGCAACTAAGAGCATCTTGAAGTTTCTACTTTTTAATTTCTAGCAAAACTTGATTTTTTGTATTTGAGCATAATTCCCTTATCAGTTGTTACTGAAAGCTATTTAATGCGTCAGGATAAAAGCGATTCTCAACTTTACAAGGTCTAAACTAGAGGAAACCACTCCAGCTTTCTACAATTTGTGTTGAAAGGTCACTGGATATCTCAGCCCATGATCGCTCAACTTGAGAATTCTGACAAGAGAGGAGTGAAAAATACATACTGAAATCTCCCAGAGTTAGCCAATGGAATTAAAGAGCGATTACTAAAAAGAATTAGCAGATTCTTGGGAAAACACTGTCTTTAAATTTTTTTCTAAACTTGTCACTTCTGGAATAGCAATAATTAATACAACAATATAACTTTTAATATGTTTACTACTAATTAAATAATAAATAGAGGTTTGGCTATAGGGTTTTATGTTGAGTTGGGTTTTCTGGCAATTCGTTTGGTTGGTTGTTTTGGTTTCTTTTTTGGGTAGTTCTTTGGGTTTTTTATTCTTCCATATGCAGTCATTACCAGCACTGAATTGCCAAATTTCATTGAACTCCACTGGACAGCCAGTATCTTCCCACAACAAATACTGTCAGAAAACAAAGTAACCCTGGAGAGTCCTTGCCACAAAGCTGTGAAGAGCATTAGGATGAAAAAACAAATTCCCATCTCAAGAGTCCATGCAAAGCAATCCCCAAGGTAACTAAGTGGCCAAAGATTGCTACTTGGAATATATAGATACAAGAATATTACATAGTACCCAACACTGACTTGCTCAAGGGAACAAGTTCTTACGTCTGCAGCAGTGCATGTACCTTGGTCTATTTAATCTACGGTAGTTAAACCAAAAATAACTTTGAAAGTTTATGGTTTCTGACATGCTTTAATGGCAACTTCCCTCTCCAAGTGAGAGAGGAGCTGCTGTGCTGTTCTCACCAACAATGAGTGTCTGGTGAGGAATGCAAAGCTCAAATGCAGCCTTGGCTGCAGTGACCAAAAAAGGTGGAGCTCAAGATGCAAATAGTCCAAATATTAGTGGGAAAAGACTACAGTTGAACAGCATGTAAGTCAGCAAAGTTAATCAGCATCATGGATCTGTTTAAAGTGTTTCACATGATACTATACCCAAACTGCCAAGCACCTGGACTAACAGAGTTTCTACAACTTCACAAGTGTTATCACAGATAAGATTGTGACTTTAGGATTCTCAAAATATGGTATGAGATTGGCAAGAATGCAGGTACACCACAACAGGGATTTTAACACTCCTTTTACACACTCTACATTACTACAAACCACCAGAGACAGAAAATTTCCATTAAAGAACTTCTAAACTATCACAATGAAGTAGCACATTCTTCATTATCATACATCTTGTGCTAGAACTTATGCTTTGCAAGACACACTAAGGACTGATCATTCATTTGCAAGACTGGGATTTCTGAAGATTCAAAAGTGAAGGAACAATCAGAAGAATAAGTCTTTGTCCAAGTTGTCTTCCATCTAAAATTATGAACTTAATGTTGTGTGTCAGTAGATTCATCTAAAAACACACCACACACACCCCTATCCCCACAAAAAACCCAAAACAAAAAACTGAAACCAACTTACAATGCTCAGTGTTTAACTTAAAAATTACATTACAACGAACATGGGAAGAGTTAGTGGAAGGGACCCTAAAATTAGAGATCAAGGAAATGGAAAAGGCAATAAAAGAAATCGATGACAGCTTAAATCAGCTTCCACTGGCACCTTAAGAAGCCTGTTAGGACAACAAGCAACTGTTGAAACATTGCATCCTGAATGCTAATAACCTGACAAAGAGCCCATGGGTGAGGAAGGAGTAAAAGATACAATCAGGAACTCACAACTTAGTCTGTTGTCCTCAAAGATGAGGAAACAAAACTGAAAACAAAATTAAGTGACGGGAAAAAACGTGACCCAGCACAAAGGCTGTACCGACAACAAAACCATCATGGCAGCCCAGACACCTCCCACCAGCAGCCACACAGTCCCAAGGCCATGTTTTTGACTGCTTCTAGTTGGGCAAAGAATTTCTGCTCTTGAACAAACACTACTCCCAGTACAGGCCAAGTCCCACACCAAAAATCCTTGCTTCATTTTTCTTGTGTTCAGACCATTGCATATAAAGCCCTTCAGAAAGCCAACTGTAAAGTGAGTATGAAAAACTAATTTGTTTTTCAAACTACCACATAGTATTTTCTCAGGAAGATCCATATAGATGATTTCAGACATAACACCACAAAGGGGCAGTGCAATTCTTGTTTTGAGAGACAAAGATTTGGTCATCTTGACTCACAAGAAAATATTAATCTTCTTCTCTGAAGACCTCACTTCCTTAAATTCCCCCTCCTCATAAATGAGGAGATAACTCCAGTTTGAAAGTTTACTACCCATTGCTAACTGGAGCATCCAGGTACAAGCCTTCTGAGCTCCTTTGCCTGGTCATTCTGTGACATCAGTGAACAGGAAGAAAAATGTCATAAAAACTGTAAGTGGCATTAATTCTTTTTATTAATACCTTAAAACACAACACAGCACCAGCTACATTAACAAAACCCACCCTCAATCTGAATGGTTGTGAACTAATCCTAACTGGATTAGTTCTTCACATCAAAACATTTAAGACATTCAACGTAAAACTTTCACATAAAACTAACTTGCTAGGATTTTTAATCCTAGAGTATATACTAGAGACAATTCATTGTAAAAGAATACTGTCAACAAGAATTGCAAGCAGTAGCTACCAAGAATGCAATATTCTGGTATGAGTTTGCTCTGTTTAGAAGTCTTTCCCAAAAATAAACCTTCAAATCTTCTTTAGTCAGTAAATATAGAAAAAAAACCTTTCAATTGTCTGGTCAGCCATGAAAATTACATTTTAGCCAACTGCTGTATCAGAAATGTTCTGATACTGGACTGAAACAAAACTTCAAATTACCATAAAGACAAATAGGACCTTGTGGATATATAACAGTCTTCTGTTATATATCTTCAGTCTTCTCCATAGGACTGGTGCCCTAGAGGCCACTGTAGAAAGTTCTACCTATGACCAAGCCAAAAGCTGTCAAGGCTGGGCCAGGCAGCTCACAAATCATGTGATAACAAGATCATACATACTCACCCAAGAGACAAAGGCATAGCTTAAGACAATGGTGAGAAGTATGCAGAGAGCTGATTGACTTTCCAGTACACTGAGCTCACTGCTACTCTTGCAATCTGTTTCATTAAGGATACGCACAAAGATTTCTCACTAACAAAATCAAGTTTTTGGGAAGGTAGAGGAGGAAGATTAGTCCTGCAAAGGTTTGTCCACCTGATTCATTATCTCTAGAGATCCTAACACAGAAAAATTGGGATGTAACAGAACTGGCAGTACCTGGCCTAAAGCCCAAAACCATCCAGTAATACACTGGTAGAAGTGGCGGTGGAGGACCTGAATCCTGATCTCAGTAGAGCAGCACAGAGCGATTCCCCATTATGCTGTTTATGGTATTATTAGTGTATTTCTTTCTACAGGTAACAAGAACATATAGAATAGATTGCTGCTGTCACCCAAGAGGCAAAGAAAAGAAAACCTCAAAATAACATCTAAGTAGTAGATCTGAAAGTCTGAATCTGTGTTTATCTCAATATGCAAAGGCATATAATAATTTCCTTTTAGGAACTGTACCACTACTGAACACTTAGTCCTCAGAAAAAAAAAAACAAAACAAACAAAATATCCCAGCAACTTATCCTGGCTACATTAGATCTGTAGTGAGAAAACCAGAAAAGACAGTAGGAACAGATCCATGTCTATCAGTGGCAGTTCAGTTAGACTGGATTAAGTAGCATGAACTGTGAGAAGGCAACTTCAGAAATTAGTGTACTAACCTGCACTGCATACTATGGACTGAACTCTTGATTTTGGGTTCTACTTCCAAAAGTCTGCCTTTGACAATGTCTAATCTGCAACATGCAAGGAAACTGCCAGCCTGGGCTGAAAAGCCACCTGGCACCAAAATGGACTTTAAACTCATACATATGCAGAGTGTGCAATCAAAATCCTTAAGTCAATAAGACTTCAATGTCTTATCAAGTGATCAATTTTCAAATTAGCTACGAAGTATTTATTTCAAGTTAGTTTTACTGCAAGAGCACCTGGTAGCACCAGCAATGCAACAGCTCTCAAAGGAGGCAAAGCAGCAATTTATGACAGTGTTTATAAAGCAGGGAATATATATCAATACTCACTACTTAGCAAGGAAACCACATGTTCAGGTGGGACACACAAGTTTCTTTTACACACTTTCTAGTCTACAGTCAGGATCCCATTCTTTTCTCATTTCTGGATTAAGACAACAGACCTTTACCCACCTTTCAGAATAAAACAGGAATTCCTGTCTATATGGAAGCTATCTGATCCTAGCAAATAGGCTGCAGTGAACTATACTGGTTTTCTAGGAACATCCCCAAGTGCTACAAAATAGCAACACTTCATTCTCACAGGAATGAACCCTCAGACTCAAGACATTCGAGCATTCAGTCTTGAGAAGAATTGGTACAAGCTGAAGGAAAAGCATCATGTGTGATCAGCAATGCCTCAAGAACCAGCTACTGACTGCTGAGCCTACCTCTTCTGTCAGACCAGCAAAGAGGTAAGAAACTCAACAGGTCCTATCCCTGTTTCCTCTATATCATATTCCAAACAGAGACACACCAACTCTGAAAGCAGCTAAACACACACCTTTTCACACAAATGTTTCTGAAGCCCAGCAACCTCTTAGTGGATCCACTTATATCACAGTCACTGGGTTCAGAAAAAAACGAGCAGACAAGGCTTAATACAGGACACTGAATACAAAGCATGTATGTGACAGGGTTGACAGAAACCACACATGATGCTGGACCACATGGAAAACACAACACCTTTGCTGTGCTTTCAGACAAAGAACAACAATAAGGTGCTGAGGTCAGTATCTTCCCTGTACAGGGATACAAAAGCTACCCATAACTGAACAGGGCCTACATGTGACAGAGAAAGTGCCCAGAAGATCCCACCAGTATTCCAGAGAAATCAGCCATTCAGGCTTGCAGTCAAGCACCAGCATTACAGGCCCTAAAACACACTGTCTGAAATGCCCTCAAAAAAGAAAAACAAAAGCCAGAACTCAAAACATAAACCCAAAAAAGGCAGGAAAAGGCAGGACAAGAAAAGGAGACAATCTCATAGGATAATCCTCAAATATCCATGAAAATGCAGAAGCAAAGGTGAAGCACAGACTTGAAACAAAGTGCTAATAAAGTCATCAATTCCCAAGGCCTCTAAAATGACAGAAAATTAAGCTAGACGAGTCCAGGCAGTTTTATCAGGGAAGAAGAAAAAAACCCAACCAAAAAAAACCAATCAAAAACCCACCCATGCCCAAGGAAAAGGCACACACCAACCTAGTAGGAACTTTGCTACACCACACTTTGGAGATCAGACCATCAAATCCATTAATAGAGGGGGCTTTTCATGTAGATACTCTACAAAGCCACAACTGCCCAATGGTAACACAAACTCTGCCAAAATGTTCTAACTTAAAATGTAGAATTAATTTAAATTCATCTACTAAATTAACTTAAAATGAAGGGGCAAAACACCCAAATCAGCGTAAGATACCAAGGTCTAGAGTCATCATTGCAGCTACTTGTTCCAAAATGCTCAGACAGCCCTCCCTGTATAACCCTCATGGAGGGTGACCGCTTGCTCAGCAGCCACTGCACATTTGTGTTCTCTATTTCGCCATTTGAGTAACAGCCTTCAGCATCAGACTTCAACATCAATTCTGTTCCCTGTAAGAAACTGGGAAAGCACTGCCACCTTCCTTCCCTGCCAATCCAGACAAGACCTGAATTTCTTCACTACCTCAAGAAACCTTGTCATTTGAGGTAAGACTGTAAACAATACAGAGAGCATATTAAAAAACCTTATTCAAAGCAACTGGAAGACAACAAACATGAAGGTTCAAAACATGTTTGCACACTATGGTAGCACACAATTTCTGGCACAAATATTTTTTAAAACAATCAAATATTTATTGATAAAGTCCAACTCACCATGCAGAATGCACATGATTCCAGTATTAGTTTTAACAGCCAGGCATAAGTGTAAGTATTTTACAAGTGTGAATAACAACAACAAAAAAATCGTTCTAAAGCAGCAACAGCATATCATTCAACATCTACTGAAGTCCAGAAAGTTAGGATCTCACTCTCTCCATTTTTTAAGTTATCCTAATCCCTATTCAAACACTGGTGTCAAACACATCAACTTTTGCTTAAGGAAAATAGTCTCAGTTTTGTGACGTCTCAACAACCTGCAAGTCTAAGTCATACTTTGCCCAAACTAATATCAACTGAAATGCCTATTTTAGTAAGCTCTGATTGATGCATGGCTTTTGCAGCTTCAGAAGAAAATTGTATTTATAACAAACTTTTCAGTTTCATTTTCAAAGTTCTTAAAAAAACCCAATATTTAGAGATATAGATGATAGTAGGAGTTACCACAGAAAACCATAATGAAAATGCAATGGTTATGAGTCTGGAATATAGAACTGTAACTGTTCTAAGGAAACAAGTGGTGTAATCATATGGAAAAGACTGGGGTCAAAATTCAGGAATAGGATACGTTTAAAGATTTAATATTACTTAAGGAGGAATTTCAGAGACATTTTTATTTACATACCTGTTTATTCATGCTGTTATACAAAGGCACTAGTGTTGCCATCACTGATAACCCACTGATAACATAAGGCGAAGTTTTGACACTTTAATTCCAAAATGCTGAAGTCACGCCATTAATAATTTCCTTGTGAACATGTTGCTATTTACATAAATTTCATTGGACTACCTTTAACTTGAGTCAAAAGTCTCTAAATTAGTATTACTATTCCCTGTGTATGCACACAGGTCCAGAAAGTTACAGAAGCTGGTGGACAAAAACTGGGTACATGCAGATGGGATGGGAACACCCTCACGTGCGTGGAACACACCGATTCATGTCAGAACCAATTACAAATCAGTTTCAAGAAAAGAGTAAAGTTCATTTCATTGTCAAGTTAACAACAACTTTGAAATGATGCAATCTGCACATACAATTACCAAAAAATCAAGTCACTTTTCTGAGTTCATTCAACATTACTCCAGAGTAAAAGCAAAAAGCAATGCTGAATTTATGTACAAAAAAAAACTATAACTAAACAAAATAACATAAGTCAGCAGATGAGACTTCATTATCTTAAACCAGTAATACCCTAGATTTCCTGGAATTACACCCAGTAATATATAAAAGGCAGTTTAGCTTCAGCAAAATTTGTACTGAGGAAGCCATATATCAGCATTTTGCTGGACTTTTACTTTTTATTAGAATTCCAAGAAGGAAAAAAACCCTGAAAATCTGTGTCTTTTTATCCATTAAAACAGCAGAAGTATGTTACAATCCCTCTTAAAACAAGAGAAATTGTCTATTCAGTGGTATTTGGAAGTCCTACAAAAAAGGAAATAACAAATCCTGATTCTGCAAGCAGAGACCGTTCAGAACTCCCATCCTTAGATCTCTTATGGGAATACAGCAAAAGATGCAGTACTGAGGGGCTTCACACCATCAAATGGGAAACAGCTAAATCTTTATCTGCCCTCTCTCATAATGACCACTAATAGAAAATAACCTGTTTTTCAAGGTTCTGTACCTAACTTGCACTTGATATTAAAAATCTTACACTGGTCTCCAATTTGACATGCTTGATGTCAGGTGTGTTTACAGGAATGGAATCAATTGAGCAACAAGCTACTGTGTTTGAGTCCATCAGAATTCAACACTCCTGCTAATTTTCTTCAAAAAGATTTGGAAGAAATAAGTGCTTGAAGGAAAATATTGCACATAAAGTTTTAAAGAGAACTTTAAATACATTTAAATGCTAGTCCATTTAAAGAAAACTTGTTGCTCTTCAGGAAGAGAATGATAGGTTGTCAGATACTGTTCAGGGGGAGGATCTCTGCCTCAGTTGAAGTTCTACTTAAAGTTCTACAAATTCAAGGCAGCCACAGAAGTTTTTTTATCAGGCACACCACCATATGCAGAGACAGATGTATTTTACTTCAGCCTGCTGCTACAGTTTAAGTAAAGACAGAAAAACAAAATCCTTGGAGACAGGTGTGCATTGTTTAGTTGTCAGTGAAATCTACACAGCAAAACGACTCCATTTGTCAAATAATAAATCAAAGTGATTTTTGGGCAAACCCTCTCAGAAGGAACACAAAATCAAGTGATGAGAAAGGGTGAAGTAGTATCTTTACACAGTTGGAACAAGCACTGAAAGGCTGCTCCTGCTAAACAAGACAGTGAGGTGACACACTGGAGATGATCAAATAGCCGACAGAGAAGATGCAGGAAAGATACACTATATCACTCAAAATTGAAAGTTAATAACAAAGTGGTTTACTCCAAGTTATAAAAATACAGAAAACTAGAACTCCTACAGCAACAGTTCAGCATTTAGCATTAGCATCTCATCAGACCCACATCCCCCAAAAACATACTAAAACCTAGAGTCTGATAGACCCTTCTCAGATAAAATTTGGTTTTTTTAACAAATGCACAAGTGACCAATAATCTGAACTCAAGGCAAACCCTGCTCTAGGACTGTGAGAAACAAGATGGAAAAACTAGTATTTTTTTTTTAATATAGGATTTAAATTCTTAAGTCTTTTGCCAAACAAAGGTTTTTCCCCTGCAATATTAAACTTGTGAATCTAGTTTTAAATTGCAATTGTAAACTGGTTTTCCAGTCTCAAAGGCTTTTTATCTGTAAGTGCTCAACACTCAGTTTTACACCGTGGTACATAGGGCCCTCGTGTTGGAGTGAGCACTTATTTTTTAAAAACTAGGTACTTTTTCTGAGCAGTGTTAGAAAGCTACCGAATCTCAGAGACAGAGTCTGCATGGTGAAAGACACAAAGAATAGATACAGCGGTTTGGAAACCTACAAGGTTCAAAAGCACACATTTTTTTTTTTTTAAAAATCACTAAGCACTATACAAATGATTGGTTGACTTTTTAAAGAAGTCTCACAGACGTAAATTTTCTTAATTTATATTTATTCCTAATACAGTTACTTTGAGAGCCTGTTTAGCTACACAGCAAAGACATTCATTTTTGCCAGACAAGCATCTACCACTGCAATACTTGACTTACAGTATAGTCCATCCATCAAATGACGTTTTAAGGCAAAACCAGCAAGGAAAATGGCTTTTAACATGAAGGGATGAAAACGTTTAACTGATGGCTACAAGCTAAAATGTAGCTAATCATTTGGTCTTTAATGTTAGCTAGAAAACAGACTGATGAAAAGTTGTTAATTTTAAATGTAGTATGTACAAATGCTAGCAAAAACCACACAACTCTTGGAAAACAGAAAATTGAAAAGAGTAGTGGGGCAAGAGTAATACAACTCATTTTGAGAAAAGAAACATCCTGATCCATTCGGAAGGAATGAAAGATGAGTATCAGTCAGAACTGCAGCAGTGCAGAAGAGAAGTTTCATTACAGGTCTTAGACCTCTGATGTGAGGCAGAGCAAAATTTAAAAGGTCAGAAACAGTTTCTGACAAAAAGGAACATCCAGACTTTACAAAAGATGGATACTTCAAGGGAGATGGAAGATGTGCTACTGCACAGAAAAACGTGACTTTTGGATACAGGAAACTGAAGGATGTTAAGGCACACACCACAAAATACATTCTCTGCTCTTTGATATAACACACATGCCAACTAATTGTAGAAAACTGACTTCCAGTGTCCCAGCAAGCCTGAAACACTAAGCACTTCAACTCTTATTTTCAGATCTAGCAGCCTAAAGACATGATGCTATACAAACACAAGGCAGCATGGGGTGTACTCCATTTTTATTCTGTGAAGAAACACAGTGGTTCTGAACCCAGAGCCCAAAACACTTTCCCAGTTCACAGAAAACAGCTGCTTTCTCAGCAGCAGGAGGAGGGCATGTGGGGGGGTGTAAAATACAGTAAAACTCTCCTGCCCTGAATATACCACATAGGAATCTGTACATAGCAATTTCAATTTCAGCACACCTGCATTGCTGCAGGTAAAGTTGAGGGATCCACAAATAAGACACCTCTCAAACACCACCCCCCCCTCCAATACCAAAACGAGTGGTTTAAAGCATCCAGTTAAAAATCTTTTTTTATTAACAACTTTCACTCATTTTAGTCCAAGAGGAAATTCCTCAGGATTCACTCTGGTTATTCTGTTACAGTAGGGGGACTAATATGCACCGCTTTGCTAAGGTAATGTTTAAGAAAGTCTTGCTAGAGTAAGTGCAACATATCAAAGATGTTGCTACCATTAAGAAAGATGAGCAAAGGTGCTACATTGGCAATGTAGTCAGTGTCATCTTCTGTCAGTGTAGCCGTGCTCGTACTGAAGTGTAACAAAGTCACTGCTGTCACCAAAAGAGGACCCCACTGTAGAGTTGTAATGGCCCTCAGAAAACTTAAGGGCGGACAAGATACATAGATCATTACCACTCTTCTTGCAACAAATTTAACACTTAAATAGAGAAAGGGGGAAAAAATTGTAGAAAAACCTGTGTAGTTCAAGAGAATCCCACACTGTCTCTGAAATTACTCTAGAGCTACACAACGTTAAAAAAAAAAGTGAGACCGTTCAAAAATTCTAACATATTAGAGGATGCTGAAAGTACCAAGACTTTCTAAACTACTATTACAAGATGTGCTACAAACATTTCAGTTTGCATCCTCAAGGTTGAACTGGCAGTAATAAAGCAATTTAAAAGCACACTAACACAGTATGTTCCACAGCAAAGCAAATTCTGAGCAGGGAACACATGAACCATCTATAACTTTTAAGACAGAAGATGATGCAGCACCACAACCAAAGTGGGAAATGCAGCTGTATTTGGCTGCTGCCAATTAATCAAGCATATTAGGACAATCTTTTTAGAAGAAAGCCACCAACATTAGAGTTTAGTACATTCCAGGCCCACATTATGAGTATCATCCAGATCTACAGTGAAAACATGAGTTAGAGACTCCTCTTGGTCTTCAATATAAATATACTTAACATCTGCAAGTTTGGGAATAATGTAACATGAGTCAGTCATCATTTTTACATATCCAACAACCTAAAATGTTTCAGATTAAAAAACTAATCAAAAAGTTAACAGCAAAAACAGCACTATGCACAGATGCTGCTAAAAGTTTCATCAACAGTGTGAGTGTCCTGCCTTTCTCCTTCTCTGATAGTTCTGAGAATCTAAGTTTTAAAAAGAGTGCTTGAGTAAGTACATAAGTACCATGTTACTTATTTCCTATAATTAACCGAGGAGTGGGGACAATACAAGATTCTATAAGTGGAATTTACCTCATGACAGCTGCTTGCACTATTTCAAAGCAAATTTAACCAGCAGATAGGTTAAACATTTGTAAACTTCAAAGCAGTTTCCCACAACAGAAGTATGACAAAAACTGCAGTCTCAAGCAGCAAATGAAAAAATATAACCCTCGAAATACACTTATTGGTTCATTTTTTCTGTGAAAAAATGAACCAATGAATGTATTTTGAGGGTTATTAAAACCAATGATTTTACTCACAGAAATAGATATTATATGTCTTGTTAAAAAACACAGAAAGTAAAACTGTCCCATCATTACTTGGCAATTAAAAAAAAGTCACAAGATTAAGAACTCTTTAATAGGTCTTATGTAGCATATATGAAGTGTTTGCACCACTATAAACTTCAGCACAGCTATCAGATAATGACAGTCCCAATCACTTTGGGAAAAATTGAAACTGACTGAAAAGTACTGAAACTGTCCAGTCCCCAGTGTTTCACCAAAACTGTAAAATGTCCATTTATTCACTATAAAAAGCTGCCCAGTAAGTTAACATCTAAAGACTAAGTATTCTGTGAGAGCCTGCACCTGTTAAACTGAAATACATTCACAAATTATCCAACCTTTATTTGATCACAAATGCCTGAACTTAGATGTGCATGCATTTGAATAAAACGTGCCGTTAACTTTAAAAATATGAAAGTATCAAGAACTTTTCTCACAAAATATTCTTATTCCACCTCTCTAAACAGAGCAAAGTAACCACTATCAAGGCAAATTTAAAACGGTTACTATTGAATTGACCACTGTCTTTCCAAATCTAGCACAAAACCAGGCAACAACCAGTTCTAGCCAAAGAGCAGCTTCTCCAACCCTCTTCTACTCTCTCACTAGAGGCCTGTTGATATTAGGAACAGTCATGTCCTCCACTAACAACACAATATTGGTGGTATTTAATATGCACTAAAAGTCACACACAAACTTTTCAAAACTAATACGTCATTCACTGAGAACAGAAAAGGCAAAATCAAAATTTTGGAGATGATCCCAAGCAGAATCACATCCACTGCTCAAAGACCTGTTATTAAAACCTGGTGTTAATTGTCAAAGAGCTTTTCAGAAAAGAAAACCAAACCAAACCAAAGACCCCAAAAGCCAACAACAAGAAAACAACTCTTCCCTTTTCTTGTCAGTTGTTAACTGCATTGAACAAGAGCACTGGTGCCTTCAGAAATGCCACCACTCACCAGACTGGCAGGAGGAGGCCCCCTCCATATCCCATAGATTAATGGGATCTAATGGGAGTTCAAAGAAACTCCAGTGGGACAGGTAACAGAGTATTCTCACAGCAAAATGACACCAAATACTCACCTGCTTCGCAAGAAGCATTAAAAGGCTGAACAGCCCTTTGTTACTTCCTCCCCCCTCCCAGTACAACCAGTTCATATTTGCTAGGGATTGGGACACCTAAAATTTCCACGCTCTAGCTTGCCTTCCCAGCATCACCAAAGACCTTTACAGGACTGCAGAGAAGCCCCTTTCCTCATCACAGCTCTTAAGTCTACAGGGGAATTTCAGACATTTTGGTCTTGCAGCAAAGAAACAGGAGATGCAAGATTAACTACACTCCATATTGATTCTTAAGGCAAATAAGGTGAAATAAAATTTCATCTCTAAGAATATAAGAGTCTCAATAAACCTTATGCCACAAGCGTGGCATCTGGATTTTGGTTTTAGCTGTTTTTCCTGAAGCCGATGGTCTATTTAAATCAGAAAAGCAGTATTTTGATACACTTCTGCAGGAAGGAGAACGGAGGATTGTAAGAAGTAAATCATATAAGCACACTGCACATAAGAAGGAAAAAAGAAAAATAGCAGAGAAATAAATCTCTCGTTTCTAAACAAGCTGCAAAAGAACCCCGTATATGCAAAATAAAATACAAAACCAAGAAACTTGTACACGTAATTCAACAATAAAGTGTACAAAAGCATCGTCTTTAGCACTACTTCGTATTTCTGCAACTGGCATTATGCTTAGCAAGGAGCTCGTAATCGCTACTATTGTGAAAGACACGAGAATGACGAACTGTTAAGTCCTATCTGCAGCTGATCAAAAGCACAATAAACTGAACAGCTTCGCCTTCAATCACTTCCAAAAAACCAGAAGGGCAAAACCATCAGAACACCCTCCCTGAGCCATTAACGCGAATAGCTTCAAACGGAGCGAGAGCAGGCGAAACAGACGGGAAGGAGAAGAGCAGGCTCGAGCTAACAGCAGCAAAAGGGAGGAGGAGATTTAGGTAGAAGAGGGGAGAAAAGGGCAGTAATTGCGGCACCGAGAAGCGGGGAGCCTCTGGGGCCCGGAGACTGACCTGTGCCGTCGCTGGCGGACACGGAGAGCGCCGGTGAGGAGAGTTTAGGCCGCTTGGCTGAAGGCGGGCCCGGCTCCACCACATTCTCGGCCATTTTTAATTTTTTAGACAATCACTCAGAGCGGAGAGAAGGTGGGGGGTGAACCCCAAAACCTTCACGTTTTTCTGGGGCCCCGAGTCAGGTGAAGAACAACAATAAGGCCGAGAGCGAAGAGGAAGATCTGGCGGAGAAGGGGGGCCAAGTTCCCCTTTTTCTGCTCCTCGGGCTCTGGGAGGGCGGCAGAGGAGAAATTGGGAGAGGTGGGAGCTGGGGCGGGCGGGGGTGAGGCCTCTTCCCCCAGGCGAAAGGGCTGAACGAAGATGGGAAGAGCAGGTAAAGCCCCCGCCAAAAAAAAAAATTAAAAAAAAATGGAGGCTGGTGAATATTTAAATTTTTTTAGTAAAATTAATCCCGGCTGTTGTGCTGGTGCTTCCTTGCCGCCGCCACCATAATCATCTTCATCCTTCGGGGGGTCTCCTCCTCCTGCTGCCTCCTCACCGCCGCCATCAGCCTCTTCCTCCTCGGCGCCGTCCTCCTCCTCCTCATCGCCACAAGGAGGCGGGCGAAGGAGGGGAGAGGAGGAGGAAAAAAGAAAAAAAGATCACCGTCCTCTAGCAGCGGCTCCTTCCCCCTCCAACACCACCCTGCGAAAAAATACCCACCGCCAGCGACAGGGCTGGGGGGGAGGCGGCGGGGGGAGTGGCACGGCGTGCGCGGGGTCCCCAGCTCCACTCGCTTCTTCCTCGCCCGTCGCTAATGGCTGCAGAAAGGGGAGCTGTAAGGATGAGGAGGGTGAGGATAAGTCCCAGGAGTCTCCGCTTCACATCTTGTTGTGCAGGGAAGGAGGAGGGGTTGTTGTCCTGATGGAGGCAGCACCGATCGCGGGATGGGAAGGTGGGGGGCGGGTTTCAACACCCTTTATGCCCCCCCTTTTTCTCTTCTTTCCCCTTCCTCTTTCTCTCGTTCGCAGTAGCAGGCTGCCCCCCCCTTTCGGCGCAGGCAGAGAGGCCGATCCCACAGCAGCGGCAGGAGGAGGAGGAGGAGGAGGAAGAAGCCGGCCCCTCCCGCCCTCTCTGCCTACCTTCCCCCTTCCCGGGCGGCCGAGGATGATGGCAGGGAGGGGGCTGCCTGTCTTAGCTCCCCCGGACCTACGGGCGATGCGGGGCGCGATGAGCGAGGGAGGAGACCCTCGGCCGCTGTTCGGGCGCGGGGGACTCCCCCTTCGCCTCTGCGAGGGTGGGGAAGGGAGCGAAGAGGTTGGAAGTCGGGGTGGGAGGGGAGGCCGCGCAGCGAGAAGAGGATCGAGAGGTAAAATTAAAATAGTAAAACAGGAGAAAAATCACGGCGGGGAAGGCCGGGGGATTCGCCCCGGAATGGCTGGGCGGGGGAGGGGGTCCCCGGCGCTGCCCGGCGCGGGGGGGGGGGGGGGGGCCGGGGCGGGACGGCGGCAGCGCGGGGGCCGAGCGCAGGCTCCCTACTGCCCCTGCCTGGCGCTCCGGGGGCGTGTGTGCGGAGCGGGCAAAGCGGGGGCGGAGGACAGCGCGGGGAGAGAGAATTCCGGGAAAAGGAGAAGAGAGAAAAGGAAACAGAAAGAGAGGGAATAGCGAGGGGACGGGCACGCTGGGGTTGGGGGGGGGGGGGGGGCGTCTGGGTTCCTCGCTTCTCTCCCCGTCCCCTGTCCGAGCCCCTGGGTCTCTGTGCGCTGCCCTCCCCCTGGCTCGCCCCGTCCGGCTCGGCCTCTCGCTCCCTTCTCCTCCCTCCGTCGCTCACACACAAACAAAATGGCGGCTGTTGTTCCTTCGCTCTCCCGAGCCCTCGGAGGGAAGCGGCGGTGGCGGCGGCGGCCGGAAATGAGCCAAGAGAACACGGGGGGCGGGGCCGCCGCCGGGGGCGTGGTCACTCCTGCGGGTGGGGACACGGCGGGGCGGGGCCCGGCGGCGCTAGCGCACACAATGGAACGCGGGGCGCCGGCGGGGTGGGGGGAGCGGCACCGCCCCGGCCGCCGTCACGAGACCGCGCTTATCCAATCAGCGCTCGCATTTGTCCGGCCTCTTCCGCAAACTCCAGTGGCCCCGCCCCTTAAAGGCGAAGGGTTTTCCCTTAAAAAAAAGCAGGAAAAAAAAAAAAAAAAAGGCTCCTTCTTCCTGCCCCGCCCCACACGCCCTTATCTGTCGGCCCAAAAGTGCGCGGCGTAGGCCCAGGGGAGCCTAGCCGGACCCTGTGGCCGCCCCGGTCTGCTGCACTATCCCGTGTTTGCTGCCCGGCCCGGTGGGCTGAGGCGCTGGCGGGAAGAGCGCGGTTCTTTCGCCGCCGCCCTCCCTCCTTCCTTCCTTCTCAATCGGCCGCCGGCTCCCGGCCGATTCCCCGCGGCGCCGGCGGGCGGGGCGCTCTTGCCGCCGGTCCCGGGCCGTGCTGCGCCACAGACATGGCAGCCCGGCCGGCAGCCCCAGGCCAGCGAGCAAAGGGGCCGGGGAACGGGGCCCGCATCCCGAGGTCCCCAAGGTGGGCGAGTGAATGCGAGAATCACACAATCGCAGAATAAATTAGATTAGAAAAGACCTCTGAGATCATCGAGTCCAACCTGTGACCGAACGCCACCATGTCAGCCAGCCCATGGCACTGAGTGCCACGTCCAGTCTTTCGTTAAACACCCCCAGGGAGGGAGACTCCACCACCTCCCTGGGCAGCTCCCAATGCCGAATTGCCCTTTCTGTGAATAAATTCCTCCTCATCTGGGGGCGCTATCTACTGCCCATCCCCAGAGCTGCCTCAGGCTCCCGTTGGCGTTACAAAACAAAAACCCCCAAACACCACAATTTTACGCCAAAGGGTAAATAAGCCCACAAGCCCCGCGCTCTCTGCCAGAGCCCCGCGTGTGCCGGGGATGGCGCAGGGCACGGTGTGAGGGACCGCGGAGTCCTGACAGCGCTCCCGCCCCTCAGAGGGGCTGTCGCAGGCGCAGGTGACAGTGGCGCGGTCCTTCGCCAGCCCTCTCAGCCCCCGAGCCGTACCAGAGGTTACGGGCCCGCCACGAGTTTTCCTCAAATCTCTGAGGGCTCCTCCGTGAGGAAATGCCCCATCCCGGCATTTCCCTTCGGTGCGTTTGGACTCCGTCGGGCCGCACACCATTACGAGATAGGAGTGGAAGGGAAATGCAGGCACGTGCATGTTTTTGACGGAGAATCGGGGGGTGTTGATCCAAAACCGGACATTTGCGAGGAGGACTTCCCTTGCCGCTCACCCTCAGGGCCGAGCTCTCTGCAATCCACCTAAGAGCCGCAGCAGGTATTTGGGAAGAGCCTAGACTAAACACAGAATCCATACTGCAGCCTACAAGAGAAGCCTACAGACAGGAGGAGACTCACAGCCCTGTAAGTTATCCACCAGCTCCCTCACATACTCCCACTCTTCAGCTTCCCTTGTTTGGGTTTTATTTTAAGCAAGATTGTTCTTGTCTCCCCCAGCACAAAAAGGGAAACACAAACCACTCCAAAAATGCCCAAAGATTGGATTAGCCTTCCTGAAAAGTCTGGAAGGTATGGGCAACACCCTAAGAGAGGTGGAGGGAGCCTTGCAAATGACAAATAAGCCTCAGGAAAATAAACTGAGAGAACAGAAAGTTCAGAACCAAAGTTGTCAGGACTAACAGCCTAAAACTTAACAGTGACACCTTAGAAACTATGTTAGTGGTTCTCACAGGTTTTTGCCTTTTATTGTTTCTAAATTTCCCAAAATATTCCAGTTATAGAGGTTTTATATTACCTCAATTTTTTTTCAGATTGTTGTTTCCCTTGTTAGTGAAGCAATTTTTTAACACAGCTGAGACTTATTTTAACTTGCTGGCTTTATAAAGACGCTGAAGTGCACATAAATACCTAAATGCTTTTAGAAGTCAGGCCCTTACTAAACAACTAGATCCTACTATTCAGTTCACCTGACAACAAAATAGAGTCTTTTTTGTTTTTTTGGTTTTTTTTTGTGGTAATGGTGCGGTTAAGCCTCTGGTCTGGCTACCTATCTGTCCTTGAAAAGGGTTTAGGGATGCATACCTGAACTGTGGGAAATTTAAACTCTTAGATAAATGCTACCAAAGCAACATATATCTTCTGAATGTTAATTATAAGTGGTTAACTGATACTTTAGTAAAGCCATAGTTCTGCCTTGCAAGCTTCCTACCCAGTAGAATATCTTAGTTCTTTAGACATTAGAAGGTCATATTCAGTTGGCTTTTCATATTAGAGATTTAAATGCAAGCTGAAATATATGGAAAATAAATGGAAAACATTATTTACAGTCTTTTTCTAAAAAAATAGCATCAAAAATAAAAGAAGGAGGAAGAGAAGGAAAAACCAGGAAAATAGGGTTACGATACATCAAACGTATATATAAACAATGACAAAAAACTCTTCAATGTTTGTTAAGTTTTCTGAAATCACTACAGTTTTATTAAATGAACCTTAGTACATGCACACAACCCCTGACAAGTAACATTACTGGAAAGCAATAACAGAACATAAAGCATACTAAGAAGCAAATACATAAACCTATACAAATAAAACCAGGAGGATATTATAATTCTAAAGTAAAACACACCTATTCATCCAAAAACTTGTCCTCTTTGCTTCAGTTTTCCCATTCTTACAGCAAGGATAGTAATATTTATCCCTTGAAAATAATACCTAGAAGAATTGATTAGCTCATCATTGTCGGTAATTACAGTAGTTGTTATGTACTTTAAGATAACTAGATGAAAGTACCATAAGTCCAGTTAAAATGAGAATCTGCTCAGGAAAGCAATAAGAGAGGAATGCAGAGCCTTGAAGTTTTATCGTGGGATCTTGTTTGGCCTTAGCTGGTAGTTACTGAAATTTGTTAGCATGCCCAGCTGCTTTGAGGGCTACAAAGAACGAGATAAGATCCCTTTGTACTGCAAAGGTCAATGTGATGCCCAGAGCTCAGCAGCCCAGCTTCAGTGAGATGAGCAATGATCATCTCCCTCGGCCCAGAGGGAGCTGGGACTGTGGCCTTCCCCTTCCAGCTGCTGGATGGAGAAGCAGTGTAAGATCTCAAAGTCACCCAGCCAGCATGCCCCACTTCCTAATGCTGCTCAGGAAATCCCTTATACCAAATAAAACTTCCCTGCTCCCCCTCAGCAGGATTTGACCCACAGCCCTGTGGCCCTTCGAGTGTCTCTGAAAGATGTGGACTCTTGGAATGGAAAGCAAGAGCCAGGTACAGGGCACTCCCATTCTCTCAGTCCCGTTTCTGCTTGCAGTTTCCAGCTCTATTATCTTTTTTCCCTGAGCTTTCCAGGGCTGCTGTTCATGTCTGGCAGGTAACTTTGTTCCCTAGCTACCTCCTGTCACCACAGCCCTGCTCGCACAGCAGCTGTGGGGGGAGGAGGAATGACCCCCTTCTTTGTACCAGCAAGGAGATCTGTGCATGGAGGGTCCTTCTGGCACAGGCCAGAGGGATGAGGAAATGATTGAAGGCTGCAATTTTTACAAGTAATGCCAGGGTGCAGCTATATTTCTGGAAAGCAAGAGCCAGCTGTGCCAGAGCAGAGAACATTGCTCAGCGCGGCGTCAACATTAAAACCCAGCAGCGTTTTGATACGAGACAAATTTTATTAAAACCATAAGAAGCAACCATCCAATAGTTGGTTCATGCTTGCTTTTGGTGTATACATAAAAGAGAGGGCTGGCATTCTGACAGCAAGCAAAATGCTTTCAGTCCTCAGTCTCAGAAACACAGGCTTCCTCGGTCACACAGTTTTCAATAGCTGCAAACACAGAGTTATGTTGCTAAATGTTAAGGGCTCAGCTGTTTACCAGAAGAATGTTTCCTCCCTGGAACACATGGTTTTGCTTAATAGAAGTTCTCCCAAAAAACCCCACTTTATTTAATTAGCAAATGCAACATTATAGTTCTAACAAACATGCCATGCTGTCTTCCTTTACAAGAGCAAAATAGGAAAAGAAGACAAAAATTGACCTTTCAATTTAAGAGACGGGCAGAAGTACATTCTGCCTAGGAAATATTGCAGCTTTGAGGTCTGGTGATCTAGAGCCAAATCTCGTGTGTGAAATGTGTGGTGCTTTGTGTGTCATTTCCATGTCCTGGTTCATGCTGAAAGCACAAATGTGGATCAGAGTGAGAGGCTTGCATGCTCTCCCAGCTTTTACCAAGGGCTGGTCAAATCTCTGCCTCCCACTTCCCAGGCATAGCTCTGCCCTGTGTAAGGGGGAGATGATCCTACTCCTCCTTACAGAAAGCACATTCAAATCATTAAATAAAAATGTAGTACTCTTGTTGCTTCTAAATGAAATTACACTGAAATTAATTGCATTTACATCAGCAGTTGATTTATCCCAGAGTATTACCAGGATGCAAGCAAGAGCTTCTAGAATGAAAGTATTATATTTTTAATTAAGGGCCCTTGAACTTGCCACATGCTTTGAGCTTGTGGAGAGTGAAATGATGGCAAATTTCTGAACAACTCAGTCAGCTCAGCAAAGTATTTACGATTATCTGCTAAAAATGATCGTTGTGAGACACAGCTTAAGCTAACATGGGAAATCTGTGCTGAAAGAATTACAGATATTGTAGCAACCCAAAGGAAGCATACTGTTCACATTCCTCTTATTTCTTTTGACTCTTGTATCCAATGGAAAAGTTCTTGATAAGCTTTATTGCACTGCAGAGGGTATAAACAATGCACTTTGAAATCTGCTGAGTTTCAACCCAAAACTTATCTTTTCATTTGTTTCCTGAATTGTCCCACAGACACAAATCCACAGCACACATATGTTTATAAAGAACAGAGTACATGTATTACTGCCATACAATCCCTTCCTTTCTTGTTTTTTATTTCCTCAGTATTTCTTAATTGATTTTTTTTACTTGCTACAACATTTTCTATATGCTGGACTGCAATGTGGTGCTTGATGTCTGCAATCAAAATGCAACGAGAGGAAAAAGGTAACTTTTTTTTCTTGCTGTAATAGTTTTTATGTTTCAAGATTTAAAGTAATTTCTTCAATGGGGTCAAGCAGAAATTTACTCTGTGACAGGGAAATGTACTGAATCAAGAGGGTTTTAGTATAGAGGGTATTGGCCTTCTGACAAAGCTAATGGGACCCGTTGTTCACAGGATAATACACTTACTTAACACAAAATGAACTGGTTTTGCAGCTGCCATAGAAGAAAAAAAATCCACAGGAAATATAGGTCTGGTTGGTTTCTTTTTTCTTTATTTTTTTCCTGCTTTTCTCTAAAAAGATCTTGTACATTCTTGGCTTTTTGGCATGAATTCTTTCCTTCTTCATGCAGAAGTAGAAGTTAATTATTAACCACAAACATCAGAATACAATTGATTCTAATGCCACCACTGTGTGTAAAACAATAGGGTTAATCCTCAGTTCCCTACCTTCCTAATTTACACAGACTTATCACTTCTCTTCCCAGAAATTCCTTGTGCTTGTGAACCCTCACATTTAATCACCTACAAGTTGTTTGTTTGTTTTTGTTTCCTTTTTTTTTTTTTATTTTTGGTCTCTTGTAGCAAGGGATGCTGACATCAGGCGGCACCAGACATTCAGTTCTCATTCCCTGCCTGTCCTTCATGTGAGGCCTGCAAGCCTTGGAGAAGGGAGCATCACCCCTGATGGTGCATTGCTGTTAAAAGGCACCAAGAGAGCAGCCAGAGTGCAGAAGCTGTGGCAGCACCCCAGCAGCACACTTTTTCTCCTTGTGCTCCTACATTGCCTCAAGCCCTGGAACGATTATTTTAGCAGGGCAGAGGTTGATGGGCTGATTTGAGATACTTACTCCAACCTCTTTTGCCATCTCAGATGCCTTCCTAATTGCAGGACAGACATGGGAGAAGCGTGCCACAGGATGCTCCTCCAGATTCAGTGCATTCAGGATGCTGAAGATCCAGTGGAGGTGGTCACAAACCAAACCAGTGGGGTGTCACGGAAAGGCCAGTCGCCCAGTCCAGCACAGGCACCACAATAAAGGTGCAACCACCTGGGAGTAAAACTAAAACCTTTTGAGATGGCTGGACTGGTCATCATTTCATACACCAACGGGCCCCAATGGGAAAGGAAGGTCGAGGTTGTCACGATACTCTGTTAGCAAGGACTTGTTTATCATTCTTTAGAAGTGCAGAAACATTTAAGTAGCTTTTAGGGGAAGGTAGAGAGCTTTTCTAGTGGTCATAAAAGTAACAATTTCAAGGTTGATGTTACTCCTTTGTCCTCAGTGTTTCTGTGACTGCAATTTTGTTGCTAATTAAGAATCAGCTTCAAGAAAGCAGAACACAAAGCTGGAGGTGCACAATCAGCATCACAAAAGGCCAGAAATATTGATTCTTTCACCATGTGATAAATAAGTATTTTGTGCAGATGTTTGGTCCCTTTGTGAAGGGGCTTGGCCATGGGCATTCTGCGCAGTGCTGCTAAGCCAAGCACCAAGCCCAGGAGAAGCTTCTCTGGGTGACCCGGACACTGAGCTCCCCTGGACAGAGAAAATTCTTTTGTCTCAGCAGGAGGAAAAAAGCTTTGTAACATCAACCACACAAAAAAATCCCATTTTTGCTGCTGCTGCTGCTGCTGCCCTGCACAGTGAGCATGGGCCCCATGTTTGGGAATGGACAGAGGGGACTTTGCCTGGCCATGCTGGATGTGCTCCTGGCATGCCTGCTGCCTGCCCCCCCAGCACATCCTGGGGATGATGTCCCAAACAGCTGCTCTGCCAAAAAGGACAGTGCTGCTGGTCAAGGGGAGATGCAAAACTTACAGCACCGGAGTGAGAAGCATAGTGAAAAGTCTGGCAGCTGGATGTGTCAGTTGTCTTGGCAGTATGCAGGGTTTTTTCTTGTTTACTCTGCTAGATGTAGGCATCTGAGGCCCTGCTGAAAAGGAACACGGGTGTTCAAAGCCTCTTGTGATTTTGCAATTTGCTGGTTCGTATGTCTTCCTATCTGTGCCACTTACAGATACAAATGGATAAAAGTATATGTATATTTATATACCTCAGAGGTATCAGAATTAAATGTGTTTTGTTGTGAATAGTCAAGCCATCCCAACATAGTTAGCTTCTGCAAGAAAATTCTTTAAAAATTGTTTTCACCACGGTGAGCACCTTCCACAGAGGAGTGCATCAGCTTCCAGAAGGTGAGATGTGTGGAAGATTCCCTGTTGCCATGCACAGGAACTGAGCCAAGGACTGACAACAGTGGTCTGACTCTACAATATGAAGGGGGAGCACGTCTGTGCTTGCACAGAAGGATCCCACATCAGTGCAAAATAGGCCTGTGGATTCCTCCATCCCTCCTGGGTATTTCAATTAAAAGCAGAGAAGGAAGTCCAAGAAAATGCCTAAAATGGCTTGAGTCCTTCCTCACGATCTGGAAATGGAAGTCTGCGGTGACTAACTCCAGCCCAGCCACCAAACCCCTCCCTCCCCGACTCTGCATTGCTCTGTTCATTCCCAGCTCCTCTCCTGCGTTTTTGCAAACAGTCGGCAGTGGAAACAGTGAAGCAGCCCGGCTCCCAGCGCCAGCACCAACGAGTGGTATGTGACTGCAGCAGGGACCAGGGACGTCCCCAGCCCATCCTCGTGCCTAACCTCGGCAGCAGTGGTTAAAATCTGACGGGGGCAAGGCTTGATTTGAGCAGAGGAATGACTTTAAAAGAGGCTGCCGCCACGCCTGCAAACAAAGCCCGATTAAATCCTTCCATGGGCTTAAACTGCCTGCAAAACAGGCCTCTAGCAGCTTCTCCAGTTTAAAGAAAAATTAAAATGCTTGTTTATAATTCCTAAGCCAGTTCAGATGATGTCTCCTGACTTTCTCACAAAACTAACAGCAATATTTGTAAAGAACAAAATTAGCTGGAAAGGTAAGGAAAGCTGGATCCCTTACCCACTCAGCGTTGGTAAGATGAGCTTTTCAAGCTTTTTTTTTTTTCCTTTCTTTTTTTTTCTTTATTCTTTTTCTGCTCATTCTGTTGTGGTTATACATTGGACCTGAATCTGAAAGCATCAATCCTGAAAAGAGTTGCCTGGGCACTGGGAGCAGTGGGAACTCATGCTATGATGGTGGGTTACTCCATGAGCACCAGCCCAGTTCCTTCTCTGTTCACTCACATTGTGTGACAAGCATGAAGTCTCAGCTCTTCTGCTCAAATTTTAACCATCAAGATGGAAATACTGAGTGATTTTCTGTGATTTCAGCTGTTCATTTCCTTCCACCACCCATCCACCTCACATAAAAGTCCATCGAGACTTGGTTTTTGTGTGTCACCTATCCCACAGGAGTGTGTGATCTCTCCTGGTATCCAAGAACTGTGACAATGCAAAAAATAAAGAACAGTATGGGATGCTTGTCACCTCAGTTCTGTATTGTTCAGAATCTTACAGTTCAAAATCTTACTTTCTGTTTAATTCAGTCACAACTTTTTCCCTAAAGAGTTTGAGAGTCAGAGCTTTCTGTGCTCATGAGTGAAGGCTAAGGGAGCATAAATCATCCACTGTGGGCCCCAGGATGCCCAATCCACTCCTCTTTGGTTGTGAACCATGGAGAAAGATGTCCTTGAAATGTTTGACTGCTTCTGAGACTGCAAAGCCCTCCTTGCCCTTCATTCAGCAGTGTAGCAAGATCTTTGGAAGACCAAACGTGCCTGGAGATGAGTTTGTTCACAGGGTGTATGAGGTGCTGGCTGGAGAGATGCAGAGCTGAGCTGCTGGCATATGCCCTACCCAAATTTACTCCTGCCCTCAGGTCTGTGACCTCAGTGACTTTAATAGTGTAAACCTATCTTGTATATTCCCTGCAGAGGTGATTAAAAAGGATGATCACATGAAGGAACACCTGAGCAAGGATATCAGTAGATTAATTCATTATTTCTACTAAGCTAATTAAGTATTAAGGCAGATCAATTAAGTGATCACACCGAGATCACGATTAAAATCAAATCAATAAATCAGTAGATTCAAATAGCTGACCAACAGGTTGTGTATCTATCAAACTGACTTGTGAGGTTGCCACTGAAGGAATTACTTAGATTTTAATCTTGTCTAGGAAGATTTCAAGGAGGAGGCAGAGTCTTTTCAGGCTAAAACCCCAGTGAGCTTTCCAGCAGTGAAGAACATAGGCCTTTGAAAGACATAAGGATATTGAAGGAGATACCTCTCCTGCTTTGAAGGGGGATATCCAGTCTGGATTTTTTGCCAAGCTGTATGACCCAGCTCATATGGTAATCTTGTTTTCACTGTGTTTGGGGATATAACGTGACAGGCATCACCACAGTAACTTTCCTTTAACATGTCTTTCTTAAACCTTAATTTTACTTTAAAATATATTAACATTTATTGTTTATATATACCCTGTTTCACAAGTGGCCCAGTTTTTCTCCACTGCCAAAGTAGAAGGGGTGGTTAGGTAAGCCTGGCTACTTCTGAATAATCTTGTTTTCAGCTCCAAAACCTGCCATCTTAACTAATTTACTACTTTGTTTTAGTATTCCTCCAAGGGTATTTTTCACACAAGCACACCTGGTCACCCATTCATACCAAGAGAAAACCAAGAAGAGATGGAATTGATTAATTAAAACAAAGGTAAAAACAAACAGTGTAATTTCATCATTCCTTGGAGGGTTTAATTCACATCCATATTTCTTCATTACACCAAGCACAGCACTGAAGGCTTCCTCTGGGCACACAGCCTGGAGTCTGACGTGGCCCCAGAGCAGGCTGCAGCCTGCCCAGCCCCATGAGAGCCTTCCTTCCCTCAAGTCTAGCTCATCTTCCTCTGTGTGTGTTATCCAGACCAAGGCAGCATGTTCATGTTTTTATTTTGGGTAGTGGAGTACGTTTCTCGTATCATTATTATTTGTGCTTCTACTTAAATCAGCCTTGGGTTCACACAGTAGGGCTGTCAGGCCACTTGTGAACCCTGGTGCTTTGGATGGTATCTGTCATCCAGGTCCCTCATGAGCTGTGTCAGGAAGTCCCACCAGCAAGTGATCTTTAATTTTGTCTGATCAGTTTTGATCATATATCTGTAATATAAAGTGCAGATGTGTAGGAGGAAGCCTTGCCAGTAAGGTGGAAGTTTGTCCTGGAGCAGAGGTAAAGGGAGTATCACATGCTGTCGATGGAAATATCCCAGCTTTTAGAAGAATACCTGGTGTCCTGCTTAGCACACTTTCTCCTTAGTACAGTTTCCTTGTGCTAGTTCTTCCTACAGTTTCAATATTGTGAATTTCTTAATGGAAAAGATTTGGGATGCTAATTTGGGGAAATTTTCTCCCTTACTGTCATGGCTTCTATCTAAACCTACAAAACACTGTTACATTAATTACTATTTGACCATTAAAGTTTTCTCAGCATTGACTCTACTTTGGGTATATTCTCATTCCACAATGTCCAGTCCAAGCAAGGGTCAAAATGTATTTGAATTCCCAGTTCATGGAGGCCCCAGGCTTGCTGGTCATGTAGTGGAAGGCTTTTCACATTTCTTTGTCACCAATGTGAGTTATAGCATGCCTGAGGCAATATGTGGGCCTTAAAAATAAAAAATTAAAATGCAAAATAAAAGATGCTCTGGTTCTCCTTTTGCAGAGACAGCACAAATCAGGGGGTGAGCTCTGCACAGTGCTCTGGTAGAAAGTAATTTCCTGATTTAGGGTGATATGTAGCTAAGGATTTTGACTGATCTCATCTATATGTATATTCAGTCTTTCCAAGATGCTATTAGTAAGCATAGCTGAAATTTGAATCTCTTATTTTGTTTTATAAAGCCTCTTTCATATTATTTTTAGGGAGAGTTATCTTTGTTATTTGCAGCATGACACAGCTTTGGGTCATCTGCAGGTTTAATCAACCTGATTTTTCAGGCAAATAATTTACATGATAGCCATGTAAAGGCCTGTGACCAGGACAGATCCTGGCTCGCTCTCACTTGGTCCACCCTTTTATTTGGAAAATAAATTACTTTTAAAGTCCAGATCAGCACAGGGCTTTGCCACTGGCCCTCCACTAATTTTATCAAGTGTGTTTTTCTGCCTGCTTTAGCAGGACATTTCATGAGACTGGGCCACAGCCTGTCTGGAGCTGAGCTGCTGCACCTCTGGAGGTTTTGCTGTTAGTCTGCTTTGGGAGGAAAGATGGTTGGTGTGGTATGGCTTGGTCTTGACAAATCCAAGATGGCTTCTCATCTCTGTCATCTCCTGGATGTTTACAAATAAATTCATTATTTGTTCTGAAGAGTTATAGCTAGGCTGACTGGTCTATGATTCCCTTGGTTTCTCTTGTCTTCCCTTTTCCTAGGAACTACTTTGGCCTTTTCAAACTTGGGGGGTCCTGGCATATCCATCACTAACTCCCCAAATTAACCACTACTGTCAGTTAGTGCTGGGTGAAATTGCTCCTGCACAATGAAATTGAAAACATTTACCTCATCTCTGTGCTCCCTAACCGCTGTTTTCTTTCAGGACTGCATCTCATTCCCTTTCTTGGCTGCCTATTCAGCAGCAGTTTATTCACTGTAGGCTGATAATAAAAAAAAGTATTTGGGACTTTGACTTTATTGAAAATAATTATCAATAGCTTTTTCTATTTATTGGGTAGCAGAGATACCCTTTCCCTTACTTATCTTGATTTTACCCTATGAGATTAAGTCTTCTTTGAACAGTGCCCCATGCTGGAGTCAGAAGTGTTCAGTGCTCTTTTTTTCATCAGTGCATGACAGAGAAGATTTTTTTGGAGCCAAGGTGGTTGATTTCTAGTCTCTGTTGGTTTTTAATGTATTTGGGTTTTTTTAAGTTCTTCAGGTCTCAGTCTCAAATAGAAATTTGGGCTGCTGAAGACACTGAGATCACCTCCCATCCTCACTGCCTGAGGTAAGCCCAGACAACTCAATCTCTGTCCTAAGGCCATGTTTCTGAAGGTCTCTTCCCAAGATCCCAAACTCTCCACATCTGCTCAGTGATTCTTTTGGCAAGGGGGCCAGCAGGAAGGACTCTCTCTGCACAGTCTCCCACCTGGCTCCCTGAAGGGACATCCTCCCTTTGAAGGACAACTCCCAGCCTCGCTTTTGGGACACACCTGCTTCTCCTGGTGTGGTGGAGGTTGGTGATGCTCCTGAAGGCTGAGGCTCCCCTGCATCCTTTCGGAAGCCCCGTTGCTATGGCGACTGTGTGCAGCTTTATGATCTGTTGTCCACCTCTCTCAATCTTCAGAAATGCTTCTGGAGTTTTTACATTTTCAGTGATTTTCATTCAAATTCGCTAGTGTGTGGTTTTGAATCACTGCGAGAAAAACTTTCAGAAATCTATGTGATTCACTGTTGCACTCTTATTTATTTAATGATTAAAAGAGACTTTTTATTAATTGTGTCATTGTCATACTGCTCTAGAACATCGAGAGAAAGAGAAATTTTTTTACTTAGCCCCCTGCTTTGGATGCAAAACTCACCAAACTGCTCCCCATGATCCAGCTGGGGCGGCTGTGACACTGAGAGGAGCAGCAGAGCTGCCCACAGGCTCCCCTGCCCTGATTCTCAGGGGACTGGCAGGAGCCAAACAGGATGGACCAGAACACTTAGGGCCTAAAGGGAGTTTTGCCCTGGAGCAGACCTGTGGATAGCCCAGGCAGATCTCCTCTTTGGTGCTCCCAACTCAACCAGGGGATGAATGAAACAGAGGAGCATGATGGTGCTGAAGCCTCAGAGTGTGCACATGGTAAATGCACCCACCTTTGCTCACTGCTTATTTAGCACCAGGGGACATTTAAAACCCTAGTGGTCACTCCTCCCCGCCTATAAACTAAAGCTTTTACCTACCAGGTCATAGCACTTCTGATTTGATGATTATTTTAATGAAGGATCATAACTTGTATTTGTATCCTTCTTTGCCCATTCCCTCTCCAGGGCTTCTGCCTCTGTTTGTCAGAGAGTTTTTATTCCTTGCCTTCTGCATATTCTTCCACCTGCTCTGGTCCCTCTGGCACAGCAGTCTGAGGAGGTGAAGATCTGTTCAGCTTTGACAAATGTTAGCACTTCTGCATTTGATAGTAATATTTTAGGGAGTTATTTTCTTTCAAAGGAATTTAAATACCTCTCCCTACTTTTGTTGTGCTTCAAAATTTGGCATCTTGTGCTGACACGGGAAGAGCTCTTTGGTTGGGAACTCATGGTTTGCTCTGAAGGTTTGAGATTATCAATGAGGAAGTCTTATTTTTCAAAATGTAGTTTAAAAAGAGCTGCCATATTACTAATAACCAAGAGATTACTGGGGAGAAAAACTGAATGCTTTCAAATACAGAAAATAAGGACTATGGTTTTAGTTGTGTTTTCATATAGTTTGGTTGCTAGTGTTCATTCATTCTGGATAGTCAAAATAAACTACTTTTTTTTTAGATATCCTAATGTTTTTACTTATAGAGCATGACAGGATGCTCTTAGATTTGGTGTTCTAAAACAGCAGCATTCCTTAAGAAATGTGCTTAAATGGCACAGGGTATATCAACAGCAGGTTTTGATAAAACTTTCAGTTTTATGTGCAGAACCACAACATTGTGAACCTGTTTGGTTGAGTCCCTTTGGAAAGAACCTTTCTTTTTCATCTAGCCCTTGGTGTGGCAATGGGAAGAGGCAAGGAATGGAGGGCCAGGTTTGCAGCAGGATCTCTTGGTAGAGCTCAGTACCTTGACTTGGTATCTTATCTTTTTCGATAAAGAAAAGGAGGCTGAAAAACCCTATTTTACTTTATTTTAGTCTTAGGGAATTTAAAGAACAGCCATTGAATTCAGGACAAATCAATCAAATATCACATCATTGATGGCTTATTTCTTTTTTTAAATAACCTGTCTCAAACTATAAAACCAACCATCTTCTGATCACCCAACTTTGCTGATGGACTCAGTTTCAAACAGTTTCCAGCTCAATCACAAACCACCATTTAACTGGACTGAGTCACAAACTTACCCTGCAGCAGCCCCTCAAATGTCTGTTTTCTGGAGCTACAAGTAGGTCTCAGAGTGGTGTGAGCAGGATATCCAGAAGTGGATGGTGATGCCTCTGGGTGGGACAGCCTCTGCAGCTGATACTAATCCCAGTTTTCATGGCACAGTGGGACAAGGAGGAGCCCTGGGGACCCAGAAGGTGTTGTGCAAAGAAGAGGACACATCTCCCAACCACACTGTTTGGCAGTACCTATGTGAAGTTGTCTTCAAAATACTGCCTGTGGGAGACCTGATGGTGAGCATGTTCAACCCCTTACTACCCCAAGAGATGTGTTGGTTTGGGGTCAATCAGGACAAAACAGGGATGAGCTGGGATTCTGAGTTCCTCAGGAACACCCCATGGACATGTTAAACCCCAGGACCAGACAGCAGCCATCAATGTGGGCAGCATATGAACAGATTGCAGAACTCACTGGGGTTATCAGCTCCCTCTCAAGCTCACCCCTACCCTGTGATTGTGGTTTCTGTGCTTCTCTGAGTGAGGCTGACCCTACAGGCCCTTTTACTTCAGCTTGGATTTATTGCTTTATTGGATGGTTGCTGCATCCCTCTGCCTCTCCAGAGAATGGGGTATATCCAACAGCAGCAGATTCTGCTCTCAGGAAATTGCACAGGCTCAGGGAGACCTGGAGATGGTTGAGAGACCCTAAAACTTCCCAGCTAGAGTTTCCCTCTCCTGTTTTGCTGGTGCTATCTAGTAAGTCCATAGCAATGTCCCACCATGCCAGACAGGCTCCAGCCATCGTGCAGGAACTGAAGGGAGAGCAGAGTGCTGAGTGAGAAGAGTGCCCGTGTGGCGGCTGCTGCTGCTACTGCTGCTGCTGCTGCTGCTGCTGCTGCTGGATAAAACATTGCAAGGGGGTGGGGAAGGCCGTGGGGAAGGTGGTGGGAGGGCTCTGGAGGCGGCACCTGCCTGAGGTTGCAGCAGCTCCAGGGTGATTCATCCTGGACTGGGAGTAATCGGCTGCTGAAACGCTGAGCCCTGAAACTGTTTCATCATATTTAGCATTTCCCGCTACATAACACACAACTTTGCAAGGGGCTCTCTGCTCGGTGTTCAGCTGCAGCAAAGCCCTCAGTCACCTCCTCGTCCCAGCAGCCGTGTGTCAGTCCTGGAGAAGGGAGTAGGCAAATCAGATCTTGCAAGAACAGGCAAATTACTTTCGCTTTCTCAAGGGAAAAACCCCAAACAAACAAAGAAAGAAGATAGTAAGAGGAAGTGAATACTTGTAATAAGTTGGATCCAAAGTGGTTTTTATTACAAAAAAACCAGAACAATCTACTGGCATGGTGTGGGGGTTGAAAGTGTCCAAATGATGGCTGCAAAATCTTTCTGTTCGAGAAGATGCACACACTGATGGCAAAGCAAGTGATCAGAATTTTGCTAACTGCTTGCTGCAGTTTTATCTGACAAAGTTCCTCACTCAAAGCTGAGAAAATAAGTGTCCCCTCACCAAAGCTCCATGGGCCAGGAGTCTAACACATCCAGGCTCCAACATGCTCTGGGAAGAAGATAATCCTATAGAGAAGATCTACTGAGAACATTCATCATCATGTGTTTTAAGATGTTTGGTTGCATAAAATATTGGTGGATTCATTTTCCAAGACAAGCATTTTGCTCACAAGCACCTGGAGAGCTTTATCAGGACATTTTACTTCCTTCTCCTCCACCTCAGTCACTGAACTGGAAAAATTCACCCCCAGAAACAAACAGGTAGAGATTGCAGTGATCACAGCACTCCTGATGGGAGGCATGAGGCAGGTGCTCTCCAAAATTGTCAGGTCCTCCTGTCCTCTAACCAGCCCTGCAAAAGAGGCTGCAGCAGGAGACCCCAGGGACAATACGGCACATTTGCGGGGCTCACTGCTCTGTGCCAGCAGCCAGATGCACTCTGCATCTTCTAACCTTCAAATCACCTCTAAAGGTGATCCAAAATACTCTCTGCTGGCACTTCAGTGGTGGGGAGTCTCCCATCCTCAGTATGATGTCAAATGTCCCCTATCCTTGATATGATGTCATTGGGCTGTGAGATTCCCACACCTCTGGGAGTAAGAGAGACCTCTGCCAGACCGTCTACCCCAACAGCCAGATTTATATGCCAGTGTAAGGCCACCCCAGCCATAAACCAGGAAGAAGCCCTTGTAGAAATAACCCTTCTCATTAAGTCCTGGTTGAGATGCATGGTGCAGTGCACCTCTTGTTTGATCTACAGCTCCAGCATGTCCAGACTTCAGCCAACATCTTGTCGGTGATGTTTTCAAATTTCCTCTCAGTATGATGAAAGACTGAAAGTTTAATTTATAAAAAGAAATAATCTCAGCTCCTGAAGCTGAAATTTCAATTTCATCACCTCACCCAGGAGCTGGGACCTTGGCACAGATGGATAGTGTCTATCTGTTAATCCAGACCCAAGAGAAGAAAGGAAGAAAAAGCTTGTCATTAGAGGACTAAAGAGAGAAATAATTTTGGGGGCCTGCTCAGAGGCTCAAGAAGCCTCAAAAATTTCCAAGACTCAAAAAGCACTGATTCATTGAGGCCTTAAAGTGTATTTTTGCAGAGGTCAAGTGCACATCCTCAGCATGGAATGAGCAGAATAAAAATTGGCAATCAATTCTGTGTGACTGAAACCTTGATTCAGAGTCACTGCAAGTGAAAACCCTAGAGAACATGAAATGCTGTTAGAGTTGTACTACAAGGCTTTGAATTTTTTCCCTACCCCTCTGGTGCATGATGTTCCTGCAATTAATTTAGTCTATGTTTCTGACAATGTGTGTGCAGAAGGAGTGGGAGCAAATTGATTTTTGGTTTTCCTTGTATCAAAACAGTGTGGCTTGCTAAAGGAAGAGCTTACATTTCAGCCCCAACATATATCTCTGTTACATTCTGGATAATCCTTGAAAGATTTCCCAAAGAGTAGATTTTGGGGAGGAAAAAAGATGCTCCCAGAGGTGTGCAGGAGGACCTGTGCACTGCTGCTCACAGAAGACAGGTGAGGATGGGGGCCATGCACAGGGTTGTTGGATGCTGGCATCAGCAGCGCACGACTGCCTGGAGGCCACCCAACAGAAATGGCTTGGACAGACAAGGATGAGGATGGGAACTCACTGGCAAATTACTTGTGATCTTGCCATGACTCACTACAGAAACTTCCCTACCTCAGCTCCTTCTTCTTTACACATCTTTACTGGTGGCTGATTTGTGGCAGTCTGGTTTTTTTCAAACTTAGAAAGCCACCCAAACACACAAGCACTGAGTAATTACCATACATGTCTAGCACCTAAATAAATAAAAGTGCTTGCCCTGCACTTTTCTGATCCAAAGCGTTGTAGACTCTGAGTAATCACTTCTAAACCTGTGTTACAGATGTTTGTGTTGCTTTCCCGGGCCTGCCAGCAAGAAAGCTGAGGTGGAGGATGAGCCTGATGTCCTGGAAAAGCTGCAGAGTCAGACTGAGTGAGCAGGGGTGTGGCAGAGCTTCTCAGCTCCTCTTGCTGCACAGAGCCTTTCCACAAAGGCAGAGCCGGGACTTGTCTGTATTTCTCTTCCTGCTGTCCTTCTGGACACCATTCTGCACACAAATGTGCCCATGGACTAAATACCTTGAAGCTCATTCTTTCCAGGAGATGCACATTACCTTGTCTTCTTCAAGCCTCTGTATGGTTTATACTGCAGCTGATCCCAAAGCACGAGCAAGAGAAAAAACAGTGGAAATGCAAGGAAAGAAGGAAACCAGAGCAGCTCTGACACCTTTTATGTCTCGTCTTAAAGTTGCCATGGACCTACACAGATGGGGGGAAGCACATGTATCCATGTCTGTCACTCACAGCAGTTTGGAATGGGGGTAAGAGAACCTATCACCCCAAGGCATTTTCCTGAATGAGCTGTTGGAGACCTTTGGTGCTGCCTCCCATAGCCACGTCCTGGCTCAGTAGAGCTGGTGGCACAGTCTCCTCCAGCAGTGCCTGCAAGTGTATGGGAAGCAGGCAGAGGAAATGGGGAGGTGCAGAGCAGGGTGGATGGATCGAGTGTCCAGAACAGAGAGAGAAAATTGAAATCCCATAGAGGGAACCCTTTCTTCTCTTGGAAGGCACTTTGAAGGGCTGTTTTAAAAGATTCATCCAGTGAACTGAAGAAGAAGAAAACATGCTTGAGGTTCAAGCACATATTGCTTTCAGGTATGTTCATGGGGCATTTAGGGACAGCTTGATCTATTTAAGATGCAGAAGATAGTCCAAGATATACTAAAAATTTGGAACAAAACTGAGGGACATTATGTTGGTACAACCAGATAAACAGTCTGTTCCTCTTTCAAAGTTAAGCAGATTTTACTATACTTATTTCTACATTATATCCTCCTGTTTTGTACTTCAGATGAGTGCTGTATCCAGAGAATGAAACTCCTCTGTATCCACATGGCTGGGGGAAGCTGCTCACATCCAGCTGGGGAATGAAACCTGTCCCTGGAAAGAAGATATCCATAAACAGTGAAAATATTTGTCAAAATTGTACAGAGAGCCTTTTAATTAAAAGAAAAGTAAAGCAAGGCAAAACAAACCCCAACCTAATTATGTTAGTCTCATGATGATGGATTCAGTCTACTCTTACTTTACTCTACCTGCAGCTCTCCTTTCTCAATGGCTGGGAGTGGATATACATATTCACAATGCTCACTCTGGTTCCAGAACTAAAATGCAAAATTGCTTTCTTTAAATGTTCTGTCCTTCTTAAGTCTCCAGCCTTGAAGCTTTCACTCATCAGTGTAGTGCCAGTGTTCAGACCCTGGCTTTCATCTGGAGGCAGGAGTGTCAGTGTTTCATCCTTAGGGAGTCAGAGGTTTCCAGTCAGATGTTGGAGAAAACTCCACTTTTCAAGGAGACTCTCACAAGCTGTTGGAGCTTTCTGAGCCTATTTTGTCCAAGAAAAAATATTTTAGATCCATAATAAGGAGTTTATTCCAGGTCTTTTTCTATTTTGCATGAAATATTTTAGTTATGGCTTTACCCATGCCAACACCACGGGCTGCTATTTGATTGTTGTTCCTGTGAATGAAGCAAACAGCTCTGCATTCCAGCTCACAATAATAACACAGCTATATTCCTAGTTGGCCTTGGCCAAGACAAGCTATTAAATGAGTTTTGTTTTGTCACGTTTCATGTTCTGAATCATCTTCAGGAAGTGTGGATCTGGTGGAGAGGCACTGAACAGGCAGGAAGAACACGAAGGTGATCCTGATCCTCTCCTGCCAGGACCCGCTGGGACAAAAGTAATAATGTTCCTTGTCTCCTAATGCTGTGCAAAGGTGTGTGTGAAAACAGGCTCATTTTTTAATGTGTTCAAAATACAGCCCCCTTTTTTTTGCCAGTTGTAACTCATGGTTAAATGCCTGTGCTAACTCTTGTCTGTCTTCTGCTGCAGGGAGATGGGCAGTGGAAAATGCAGCACTGGGCTTTGTCAAGTGCTTCCCTGTTACTGGAGAAATTTTGTTCTGATAGGGTGAAAAGAAGGTTATTTCATATGGCTTGAACTGTGCAGCCTGATACAATCATTAAGAAGCTTTGACTGTGTTATAAATAACTTGTGATACTAGCACAGCTTTGTGCAGGTGCCTCTCTGAAGCTCCTACCTTGGCAGCTGCTGTCAGCAGCCTCCCCATCATGGAGGCAGCCCATGATGGCAGTCACTGGTGGGGATGGTGGGCTGCAGACACCATCCTCGTGCTCACTGTGTGATGCTGTGCCTTCTGCTTTGCTGCACATGAGGAAGGCTCAAGCCCTTTCCGCTCCTCACACTCACTACCCCATGTTCTCCTTGGAACAGGCTCATTGCTTTTTTTGTCTAGAGTTGCATCCGTGCCTGGATCCCATAGGCCCTTGGTAAGGATCCAACATCACTCATTGCATGGAAACACCTTTTTTTTGAAAGGGACCAGAAAATTTCAGGGCAGTCAGGAGAGAAGCCCTCTCCTCAGCAAAACAAACCTCTGAGCAGCTGCCAATTAGCTGCTGTAACGGCTCACGATGTCAGGTAGTGTTTGAAAGCCAGAGATTTATAATCCAGAGTCACATAAGCTCTATGGCAAATCAAATCTGTGATGGAAAAAAACCCCACCCTGTAATAAAAAGATTCAGCACAGGAAGTCTGATAAACTGTTAATTTTACTTAGGATAATTACAGTATTTACATCTAGGTAGCGCTGACAGTTCAAGGCTTTGATATACTCTGATGTGATTTATGAGCAGCAGAAGGGAGCTGGGTTGAGCTCATTGTCCCCACCTCAGGCACATCTGCTCTGTGTGCAAAGCTCTGATGAGCACGTGCTGCCACAATAGAGAGGACTGGCCACAGGTGCCTCCTGTCAGAGGCATGACATCTTCGTGGGCTGCTGCTCAGAGATGACCAGGAATTATTAAACACTAATGAAGATACTACAGTTACAGACTGCTCAAAGAGCTTGGCAATGCCCTCAAGGGAGTGAGCCCAAACTGGTATGCTGATTCCAGAAGAGAAGTGGGAAAGGAGAAAGTAAATGAGGCTGCCTCATCTTCCAGGAGCTCCTGTTAGTGCTTCAGTAGATGGCTGATCAACAGTGGTCTCAAATCCAGGCCCACCATCATCACCTGTACTCCATTCTGCCAATCAACACCTGCAGCACAGGTGAGGAAATGGCCACAAAACAAGTAATGGCTGAGGTTCTAACAGTGGTTTGCAGCACAAATGCTGCAGTTGCTTGTGATTTTGAGGATTTGTTGTGTCCCTCTCCCATGGATGCCATCCTGCCCCTTGGAGGTCTCCAGCTGTAAGCAGGATGAGCCATGTCAGTGAGGTGGTGGAGGTAGTCACAACCCAGGACAGAAATATTGCATGAGCACAGTGGTTGCAGAAACACTAAAACCAATTTTTGAGAGAGATGTTGTATGTAATAGGGAACAGAAGGAGCATCTCAGGTTTGAAAGGTGGGTGGTGCCTGAACCAAAAAGATAACATGGTTTGGGTTTATCATCAGCTGACTATTGTCTGAAATGAAGCTGAGGCTCATGGGTTACATCAGGGGGCATGGGAAAGGTCTGGGAAATAGGTAAAAACGCCCTGAAGCAAATCCAGCATGGGCCTTTCTGCTTTCTGAATTTTACTCTCCTGGAAGTTGTGTCCAATAGACTCACTGGGATTCATGTTTACCTGAAACATCTCAAGAAGATTCCCCATGGATAAAATTATATCTGTCCTAAAATGGCTCAAAAAGGAAAGGGTATCTAATTTTGCCTCTTACCTGGGAGCAACACTTCTTTGCCATTTTACTGCCTCATTGGAAAGGCACACAGTGGCACCAAGAGACACCCAAAATATCCACCATAAGGACAAAATATCCACTGTGAGGACAACTTTGTGTTGATTCTCACACAAGTCCCTTTAGGGAGTCTTGGAAGGTTTCTGTAGAAACCAGAGGCTCAGGACAATGCTTGCAGAGCTGTTGTCCTGCTTTGTAGACTTTAATCTCTGAAAATTGCACAGATCAGTGATCTATCAGTATTAAAATGTTTGGTCTCAACTTAATTAAGCAGAGAGATGGATGGCCACTCACTCTGCATGGAGCAGTGGGACATGAGAGCCTTGGCACCTGGAGTCATCTCTCATCCCCAAAACCAAACATGAGTAAAAGGGTTTTGTGACAAGGATAATGACTTGTACACTGAAACCATGCAAAACTGAACTTATGTTTTACAGAAAAGGCTGCAGCTCTGGGGTGGATTTTGGCAAGCACGTGCCTCCAAAAATCCACAATACTGATATTTGGTGAAGGGTGGGAAGGGGGAGGAGCACATAAAACATCCAAGCCCATGTTTTTCATTAAAAAATCATAATGTTTCATGTCTAAAATATAAAAATTATTAATTTCAATGCATCCAATACAACTGTGATGAAGAGACTGCTCCAACAGCATATCACTTCTCTCTGTGAGCGGACAGAAGATGAATGCCCTTTTTGATCTGCATTGAAAAGAGTGTCTTCTAGGACATGGGAGAGGAAGGAGGATGAAAAGGATATTAGGCAGACTGTATCTCAAGAGAAGAAAATTCCCTTTAATCCCCTTCCCAGCAAATAAACATCAATTTGAGATCCAGCACAGGAAGATGAAGAGGACATGGAGAGTAAGAACAGCACAATCAGAAGAAAAGCACACATTCTCAAGTGCACCATCAGAGCACTGGCACTTTGCATTCCCATCCTGAGTTTTGATACCTACCATGCTGGTACATCTGATTCCTTTCCAGAGGAAAGTGCTCTGCTGTATTCCTGGTTTATATGTTGGAGCAGTGAGGTCAGGACTCACCTTTCATGCAAGGACAAAGAAATCAGGTGATGGAGCCATACAGTCATATGTACAGAAAAGGCAGCAAACAGGCAAATTCCAGACTGCTGCAGTGGAGTGGGTAAACTCTTCAAGGCAACAGGCAGTGGTGCATCCCCACACTCAGATTCAGCTTCTTCAAAATCAGTTGGTGCTAATTCACAATGGACTTTCAAATCAAACCTCAAATGCCTTTTTTTTCTTTTTTTTCTTTTTTTTTCTTTTTTTCTTTTTTTTTTTTTTTTTGCTTTTGCAAACAGGAGCATTGCTGGGTACAGCAGGATGCAAAGACCTGGCAAGGGGTACCCTTTCAGTGTCCAATGGAGAGAGGCTGGAAAGCTGCTAAAAAAGGGAAAGAACAAGCCAATGCCCTGTTGTTGTGAAGGAGTCAAGTAGCAGAGAGACAAAACAGAACTTGCAGCACCTTGGCTTCTGGGATTGAATGCAATGTCAGCCCAGGTGAGCCCAAAATCACCCAACTAACCCCCTCCCTCAGGCTGCAGATGAAGGGCACCACTGGTACCTTGGATCTCCATGGGAACCATATCAGAGAGAGGGGAAATAAAAGAGGAGAAGAGACCAGAATGCACAGCAGGGAATGGGGAAAGGGCGGTGATGGGGTGAGGGGCATGTGGAAACCATCCATGCACCAAGGTGTCCTGTGGTGAGCAATAACAGGCTTACTGTAAAGCCTGCTGCACTGGGGAGGAAAACTGAGCAATGTATGGAGCCTGTGATGGGGAATGGTGTTTCCTCATAGCAGATTAACCCAGCAGCAATATTGGCAGAGGGAGCTTGTGAGGAAAAGCAAAAGCAGGCAAGAAGAGAGCTCACTCTTCCCACAGGTTTTGTGGGGAGAAGGTGGTGAGCAAAGCAGGGAGACAAAGGATGTTTCTCTACACCCATCCTCCTCTTCCCCTCCAGCCCCCAGAGGAACCTGCATTGGGAAAATACCCTCAGCAGTGTCCCCTCCTCCTCTTTTTCTCCAGCCATGGGCTGGGAATCTCCAGGCAGTGATGGCTGTCACCTAGGCTGGGGTGAGCAACCTGGGGTGCCTGTGTCCCCTCCTACAGTGCCAAGGAGCTCATCCCCTTGTTGGATAGCAAAGCAGCTGACACAGGGCAGAAGGATGGGAGCTCATGGTGGTCCAGGAAAGGGCCAGCAGCGTGCTGGCCATGCAACACTTCACAGGCATCAACTCCACACCTTGCAAGTGCCTTTCTGCTGTTCCATGACAGCACCACATTCTTGCTGCCCAAATACAATGGGAGATCACCCCCACATTGACAAAGGGACGGGCTTGTGTTCTGCATCAAGGGTGGGCCCCATCTTCCAGAACACCTCCTTGCCTGCCTGACAATGGCAGCAACACTGAGACTTAGTCTTGGTCTCTGCCTCTGCCCATCTCTGAGTTATCTTCCCCCCCCCCCATTCCTGGCTGCTCCTTTTAACTCAAGGAATGAAACTCAAGGCAGAGTCAGTCAGGGAAGTGATGTTACTGCCATTCTCTGCCCTGATGCCTTTGGAGGAGGCAGTTTTTTAGAAATAGTGCAGATCTTCCCGAGTGGGTGCTCCCCTCCTGGAAGCTCAGCTCTCTGCCTCACAGGCTTTGCTGCAGCTCACACACCAGTGCTGCTTAGCTCATCTTCACATCAGCTCTGCTGACATGGCCCCAGACCACTTGGGGATGCCGTTAGTTTCTTTATGAGGAGATGGTGGGAGAAGGATGACAGCTGCAGGCCCCTTTCTTACCTGCACACAGACAACGCCACCCTCAAAGGTGTATTTTCTCATGTGTAGTTGGGAATTACACCATCACCATCACACCTGACCCTAGAGAAGTGGGAGCACCTCCTGGGGCTCCCCTGCAAGGGGTATTTGCACAAAACCACACAAAGCAATTGCAAAGCTTCCTCATCCCAGCCCAAACAGCTGCATCTCCACAGATACTCCCTCCTTATCTGACTGTGGCAGGAGGACACGATGATGAACTTCACTCCATAGAGTGTTGCTACAAATCTGGAAAACTGGTTGAGGCTTCAGCCATTTTTCTCAGACATCAGGCATTTTTCAACCAGCAGACTCCTGACAGCCTGGCATTTTTTAAATGTACAGTCTGTAGTGATTTTGACAGGAAAATTCCCATCCATCCCCTCCTACTTCCACGCAGCCCAATGTGCTGTGTCATCCTGGCGTCACATTGTCCTGATTCTGGCATCTTAAAGCAAGACCACTGAGGGATTTAGCACACGAGACACAGCCAATGCCATGCAGCACCTGCAGCTCATTGTCTCCTTTGCAAAAGGCAGAGAAGGAAGTCACTGTCTGGTCATTTTGGCTGCTCTCTGCCATGGGCTGCTCAGCAATGCAGCCTGCTTCAGCTGACAGACTTGTAGAAAGAATCAGAAAAGTCAAAATTACCTTCTGCTCCACAGCAGGTCTACCAGTGATTTGTTTTTCTCTAAGCCAGGCAGCTGCAGGATACACTGTTCTCTGCAGTTTTAACTGTCATTCTCTCCTAATTTTATTTTCAAATCCACAGTTCAAATGCATTCTCCGTTTATAGGAAGGGCAAATGGCACTGACATGGTCTTTTCTCCCCTAGGCACCTATCTTCCCCACATGATACTTAGAAATGTGCCCTAGTCCTCCTTCCTCCCCAAGAAGCTCTCTGTATTTTGCAATAAGGAGAAGCTGTAGTCAAAAATGGTCGTTGCTAGAGGAAAAAAGACAGTGGGAATAAATGGGCTTTCTCCCACATCTAGCAGAGGTGGAGAGGCTGAACAGTAAGTTAGGACAGAGTGAGACCAGCCCGAGCAAGCAAACATTCCCTGAGGAAATGGGGCACTTTGTGCCCTTGGATAAAAGAGATCTCTTGTACCTTCACCTGGTGCTGCCTGTGCTACACAGCTTCTCTCTGAAGCTTTTCCTTGTCTCTCCAAACACAAGCCTGAATGCACTACAGAAAACAGCTGCAGGCAGCCCTGTGCTGCAGCAGCCATGGCCCATCACCTGTGCAGCAGGGGAAGTGGCAGCAGGGCCACTGCAGCCAGCAGCAGATGAAAAAGGATTTTCTTTCCTGGGCATGTAAGCACTTGGTGCTTTACACACTGTATTTTTCCATTTGGGAAAACCAGGTTTGGGACAGACACTACAAAAGCAATCTGAAATCAAATTTAACAGAGTTTTACGCACTGCAGCAGAGCAGAGTTTCAAAGGGTGTTTAGGGGAGAGTGCCTGTAGCCAGCCATTTGGAGGGTACATTAAAAAAAAAAGACAATAAAAAACACCAAATCCCCTTGTCTTTCTGCAGGCACAGCCTTAAGCAAATGCACACAAAGCCACAGAGGAGAGGAAAACGTTTCTGTCCCCAGCTAAAACAAATATGCCCAGGGCAATATGCACAGATGAAAGAGGGACGAATCAGAACGATGTAGCTGGGCCCAAAACAAAGTTCTCAAGGATATAAACTGGTGAGCATCTGGGTACCAGGTCCTGAAAAACCAAACACTGCAAACAAAATGGACAATCAAGACCAGGGACATCTGACATTTCCCCCATCTTGACAGGACATTAAATAGGAGTTCAAATTTCAGGGAATGGCATTTAACCTGGATACCCTGTTGCCTGGGTGAATACTTTGACCACTGTTGAGATCATCTTCCCCCTCCTCTTCTGTTCCCTTCCTGCCTCCACCACCAAAACTACCTGACAAATCCAGGATAAACTTTTTACCAAGAAACATGGTAAATAAACTGTCTAGCTATAAACTCTTCTAGTCCTACTTGTTCCTGTTTTCTTCTTAAGGGTGGAAAACAGTGAGCTGTATCATTTCAGAGCAATGACACCAACTGATAAAATAATCCTGACATTTGCTTGCTGCAGATTAGAGAAAGCTCCAGCAATTACAGAAAACTGCAAGTTTTGGTTGTCTCAATGGCCATCTTTAGCCCCTATCACTATAGTACACCAATGTTTAACATCAGCTATCAAATTTCCCATCCTCAGTAACTAGCAAAAAAATTGGCATCCAAAGATGGCATCATGAATAGTAAAGGACAGAAATCTACCATGTCTAACACTGCTGACATAAAGAGGCAGCCTTTTGTAGCAGGAAGAATTTCTTGGATGCTGTTTCAGTTCCCAGCATCTGCTGAGGCTGTTGACATAGAGGGCAAAATTTGATTCAGTGAGGATAACAGGCCATTTGGCAGAGGAGACATCAAACTGAACATTATGTAGTTTTCAAAGGAATGATTTTTGGCCAGTTGGACTTGAACTGGGAAAAATACCACTAGAAAGCAAATAAAGAATTGGTTTGCTTATAGCTGCTTACTTTTAGCTTTCCAACCAATCTAGCACATGAATTTCCTGAGTTTACTTTCACTCAAAACATGAAAGCTCTTTAAGAACACTGACAAAAAGTGACATCCCATTTCTGTTCCCCAAAGCTAAACAGCTGGAACTGGGAAGTTAGTGAAAATTTCATCTACAGGGAAGGTGGTCTAGTCAAACTCAAGAGTAGAAGTGAGAGAATAGTTTCCAATGATGACACAACCCCTAATTGTATAGATCATCATTTCAACTCTGCTCTAATAAAGCATGTCCACACAAAAAGCTATTTGCATAAACTGCTCTTTGTCAGGCCATGTCCTGCACCCACTGCACTACACAATGGAGCTCAACACCAACCTCAGTGAGCCAAAGGTGTGGTTCTCATTTGTGTGGGAGTAGAACCAAACTCACAGTCAAAAGCCTGGCACAGCAAAAAAGAAGCACTCCCCAGCTAAAGAGTTAAGCTTAGTTTAAGTCCCAGGTCTGCAGATAATTCTCCTCCCTCATGCTCTGACTGCCTGCTCCTGAACACAAGACAAAAAACTTCAACAGGAAGCTCCAGCAAGACTTTATTCAATGGTATACAATAGGAAGAAATTAGCATGAGAGAAGAATTGTATACATTACTGACTTTCCAAGTCACTAAAACAAACCCATGGTGACAAGAACAACTGAGTTCGATGACATAACAAGAAGCGTGGGACCATCTCTCTAGTGTCCATACCTGCAAATAGATAATATGTTAATGCTCTTTTAAAAATTACAATTCATAGGAGTGCTGGTCTGGGTGGATTTATTTTCATTCTACCACAGCATAATTTACATATAAATGGGTGAAATACTGTTAAGGAAATCTTAGGAAGTTCTCCACATTTCACTTCCCCTAAAAATCTCTGCCTCTGCCCTTCTCTGAGTTATCTTCCAGTTAGACGAGAGCCCATGTGGAGAGATCTCGGTATCAGTTATCTTTTGCCCTGAATCCCACTTCAAATATATCTGGCATAAAGCAAGACCAAAATTTGTCACAGCCCCAGACTGAGCACAAATCAGAAAATATTGATTCATGTCTCTGTTTCTCATCATGCTGCCCATGCAATACGAAGTGATGAGCCTGACAACATGGACTCAGTTTTCATTGTGTGTCCAGGAAAACATCTTAATATCAAAACTATGGTACTTCAGTTGTCACGTCAATGATGATTTGCACAACTGTCTACCAGAGCCCAGACACAATCCTCAACAGCTATAATACCTGTTTTGGTTTTTTTTCAGTCTGGACTCTGACAAGAATTTTTTTTTTTTTAAAGTGAGTGGGGAGAGGGAAAATCTACAGTTAAGATTACTAGATCAATGGTGCAGAATGAAGGAAGTGATAGGCAAACTTCCTAACTATTCTCAATGGACAATTACCTCTCAAAATATGACTATCTCTCAAAAAGCCATTCTTGGATCTCCTACTACTATTCTTGACAGGAAACCTTTAAAAAACATTATAAAACAAACAATACAGCAATTATAAATAAATGGGCCAAAGTTGCAGGAATGGCTACATGGACACTTGATTTCCAGATGCTAGGAAATCAGCTGTATTAATCTCTGAGGCTATCAGAGTTATAAAACAAATCATCAAGATAACAGAGGGACCCAATAAGATCCCTGGCACCACAGCAGTAATACTTTGGAACCCAAGCAGCTGAATTCAGGTCATCCTCTAAACCCAAATTGCTCTTGCAGCAGCACACTATTCACCTGAGACTCTAGTTCTAGGTAATTCCATTTCTCTCCTGCTCTTCATTCTTCAGAGAGAATGTCAGTAGAAATCACTACTTTTTAACAGCTCCTACATAGCCCACAGCTGCTTGGACTCCCTTCAGAGCTCACTTAGAACCAGGTGACTAAGGAAAGGACCTCTCTGAACAGCAACCATGCCCTCAGACACATCAGTCTGATACTAATCATTTATATTTACAGGACAAGTGGACTTTTCACCTTGCAATCTGTGCAGGATACGTACTTTTGGAACTCCCATTCCCTGTTGTCCAGCGGACATACTTGGCGAGTTTTGAGCCAGCGAGAGATGCAGTGGAAGTGGAAAGCGTGCTGGAAGACAAAGTGCAGATCACATCATTTCAGAGTGTATGAATGCACCTCAATGCAAAAACTACCACTGAAAGCATCACAGGAAGAAGAGAGTTTGCAGGCAAAGGAGGGGACGACTGATCAGTCAATTAGCTGATAAACACCAAGGAATTGATCCACATTTTCAGAGAGGAGGAAACATTAGTGAAACAGCAGCAGGGAGCCTGTTCCACAGTGCATACAGTGGCAACTGACTGACTTCTAATGAAGGAGGGAGTGCAGAGTTTTAGCAGCTGCCAAAATTGGCAGAGCAGATGCTGATAAGAAGCATAATCAGAAAGAAAGGAGAGGATTTCAGAGTGAGTAGCAGGGATGACATGAATGTATACATGCTGAAGGAAGCTTTCTGTCAGTTTGCAGGAGATAACAGAGCCTGAATAAAAAGGAATTTGCAAAATTAGAAAAAAAAACCCTCATTTATGTATTTGATAAGGGCAACTGTTCTCTTATCCCATACAGCTGCTTAAAACCAAGCACATTCCACTTGTGGTCACTCTCACACACAACAACATAATTTTGACATTAGAATATCCTGACATGGTTTAGAATTTTGCCCTTGTCCTCTGCAGACAGAATTGCAATATTTATGGTCCTGTTCCAGCATTATCACGTTGTAACTCAATCCCATAGCACAGTAAAGATAGGATTGAGGATCAGGAAGTTATTCCACTATGGAATAGTTTATTTTCCAAGTCAGGCCCAGGCTAGCTAAGAGGTATTCAAGTTTGGAGTTAACATGCTAGTGGGACCAATTGATTTGATCTTCCCCCAAAACTGGAAGGAAATCAGCTGGTTACCCCAGACTGACTCTTTGAATTAGCCTGCACACAGACAAATCAAACAGGCTGACATCCAAATTATCCTATTAGTGGGGCAAAGGAAAAGGTGCAACTCCTAGGCAAACCATGATCAGGAAAATCATGCTCAGAAGGAAAGATCTATTATTCCTAAAAAAAAATTTTAAAAAATTAAAAAAAAAAAAAATATATCTATATCTATTAGGGCTTATCTTCCTCCCTTTGCTTCTTTGTCTTATTACATCTCTCCATCTTTCACTTTTTTCTCTCTCTCCTTTCCACATTCTAGCAAATATAAGGACTTTAAAATTCTTATTTCTGGGGGATTATGTGAAACATGCTACAGAACTGATTCTGTCCCACATCTTCAAAAAAGGAGGATAGCATCACCCCACACAAGCTCCACAACAGAAGTTTTCCTTACATTGCAGACACCCCATGCAACTGTGCACTCCTCAGAGGTAGCCGATGCTTGGTTGGCTTGACATTCTATGCCTGCAGAAATAAAGATGGAACAAATACACACAGCAGTTGAAGATGTACATGCACATGTACTAACTGGTAGATTCCTTCATAATAGCAAATGTAGGCAGGGGAGGAGGAGCTCTTTTGTGGTGTTTAACACACCAGAAAGTATCAAGAGCTATGGTTTCATGTGCACTGTTTTTCCAAAAGTATCATATCAAAACATTCTTAATCCTGATTTCCTCCTTCCCCTACTTTTTTAGTATTCCAAAGTTCCAGAGGGCAAGAATATGTAACTCATCTGCTGGCAACATGTGTTTGTTTTCCAAATTTCAAGGATAAAGATTTTAATTTTTTCCTCTTGTGTTCACAGAGATGTCTTTTGATGATGACTTGACAGTAAGTTTACTTAAACTTCTTACCCAGGTTTCTCTCAATACAACTTCTTATATGTTCCTGTCAGCCATTATGTAATTTATCTGCAAATTAATTTGCTCATGTAATGCTGGAGCTTGCCTGTCTTTATTGTATAGTCTTGTGAAAGGTAAGTACATCCCAAAAATCCACAATAGGAAATACAGTACGGATTAGATAGGAAATACAGTATGGTTTGGACATTTTATACCTTGGGGCTGAGTACCCAGGAGGATCCTCAACCCCAACTTTTCATGAGTTTGGGTTATGTTTTGGGCTTTTGTGTCAGATAGTGTAGATGAAGGAGCTGAAAAAGAGTGAGGTAAGAAGAACAATACTGAGAAAATAAATCCTACAAGTCAGTTCTCCATTCTAAGGCCTGAACAAATCACTTCTGCTCCAGTTCAGGAATAAACTTCAGAAGAAAAAAAGATTTTTCCAACTCCTCCACCACGAGCAGCACAAACCTATAAGACTAACATTTTACTTCTTGTTAAAGGATGACTTTTTTAGGAGTCAAGCCCAAAAAAGACTTGCTGATATATGATCAGCTTAGAACTCAATACACAGGCTTGCTGCTTTCTTATTTTGCAGATTCTTTTTTCCCCTGGCAAAGAAGATGTCTGAATGAGCTCCAATTCTCTGTTCACTCTTTGTCTGCTTGAATATGCTTAGAGGAAACGGAATTTGATTCACCAATTAAAGATTAAAAAACTTCCAAACCCCATCGGTTTGGCTGAAAAATGTGATCTCTACCTGTTCTGTCCCATTCTTCCCTTTCTCCATTTTCACACTTTTCAGGTGTGGAGGTGCACAAAACAAAAAAAAAAAAAAAATCCCATTTTTTCTGAGATGCAAGAGATGTCAATTGACCTTGGCCATGAGGAACTACTCAAAACAAGAGTGATGTCTAAAGAAACTCAGTAGCAACAGCTGTTCTACAAGATTTGAGTGAACCTGTATTTATCATATGGTTTACATCAAAGACATGATATACCACAGCAGGAAGTCCAAAGCTCAATCCTTTGCCTCGCTATAGAAGAAAACAAAATCCAGTACTTCAGTCTTAATTCCCAAATCTTTCAATACATACAGCAATAAAACTAAATCTGATTGAGAATATGGAAGATGCTCAAGACCTTCGAAGAACTTCAATTACTTTGGATACTTGTATAAAATTCTACACCTGAGATCTTTGCAACAATTTCACTGTTACTGCAGTATGGACTCATGGTCATGGGGCATAGTATGTTAACTTTTAAATATCTGGTCAGTGTAACAATAACAGATCATGATGAGAAGATGAGTTGTAGGAAAAGACGAGGAAATTAATCTGAATGAAAAAAGTCAAAGTTTAACTCAGAAAGCCTATGCTGAAAGCAAGGAAAATAGTCTAGCACACAATATGCTTATCTTGTTTCTTCTCTTTCCCTGCTAGAAACAAAATATTGGGCATATTAGACATGAAGCCCATCTAGCCCATTTTTAATGTCATTTTGCCTTTTTTTTTTTTTTTTTTTTTGTCTCTCTAAGAGGCCCTATCATTACAGCTGCATGAACACAATTTTTAATTTTCAGGATTTAAAGGACTCTGTATTTTGCCTGGGAGTAAGAAGGAAGAAAGATGGTTTAGGTAAGGAAAACAAGCACCACTGCCATTCATTTCAGTGTTACTGAAACTTTCACTGACAAACCTAAACTTTCACTGACACTAAAGCATGACAGTCCCAAAAGTTTAAGAGGACTTTTGCAGAAGTGCCTGAGGAGGAGTTCTCTGGTGGTGATGGAAAGCCCTTCCAACAAGACACCCAGGTTTAGCTCCCTCATCAAACTCACTGGAGACTACTGCCAGCACTACTACCTTTGACTGCAAAAAGAGGGCTTCCCAAAAGCTGAAGCACTTTCTGGTCTCCTGCTTGCTTCATTTCAGAAAAGAAAAATATATCAACAAATAAAAAATAAATTTAACACATGGACAATCTCCATCCTAGAATGAAAGCTGGTGATCCTGGCTCCTGAAAGAAAGAGAAGCTATTTACTATCTGCTGACCCAAAAGAAGTTGTAAGAGTGAGATAGTAACAGGTACTGGAGGAATACTGAATGACTCTTCTGTTGCCTTGCTTTTGACAGAGTATCTGTAGGTGAGGACAGAAAGAGACAGCTAAAACCTGAAATACCTGTAAATAATTGTGAAAGATGCAATGGAAGCATTTCAACTCAGGGAGTTGTGGAAATGCACCTTATATAATGGCAGCTTCTGAATCTTGGCATTGTAAGAATCAGCCCATTTCCTATGCATTTTCTATTGCAGAAATCACCTGTATATTTACACATCAAAAAATAAATCCAAACCCATTCCATCTAATAAACATCCTGAGATTTTTCTCTGGATTCTATGCAACATATCTATCTTTGTGAAGCTGGATTCAGAGTACTTGGCATGTTACCATCAAAGCTAGGGGACAGTATTTTGACGGCACATTTTACACAGTTCAAAGCTATACTGGTCATCTTATTACAATAAGACATTACACATTTTAGACCAGAAGATAATCCAATATACTAAACAAACTGTTAACACTCCCCAATTTACCATGTTGCAGTGACAGCACCAGAGAGCAGCCTTTGAAAAAAATCTAAAGTAAAATCTAAACAGAACTTGTGTCTTTCCAGAGAAGAATGAAACTAAAACACTGAAAATCTACTCATCCCTTCTGTTCACTGAATACCAAAGACCTCAGACCAAACTGAGGGCAGGGGCATCCTTTGAATCACATTATTACCAGTCATAAGGCACATGCATGGGGAGAACTGCATGACACCTGAGCATTGATGCCTGACTTTACAACATTAACAAACTTTCATTACCATGCTGGCATTACTTATCACTCTTGTAATGTTTTCCCATTTTAAGTTTCTCTTTGTCGCTAGGAGTGGGAGACATTTATATCCTGCATTTTATCAAATCGAATCTTGCGTTGTTCTTCTCTGCATATTCTATTAATTTTTTCTCAATTTGCCATCACTTCACATCTCGTGTCTGAAAATCTAATTAAAGGGTTTTTTAACGACATTAATGATCTGTAACAAGGAAGTAAGCAAATCCAGAGCCAACACTGATCTCGGAATACCAATTTAGATATGCCTTCTACTCTGTATGCTGTCAATTTTAGTCTGTCGTTTGCAGTCCAGGCTCCTCATAACATTGCTCATACCAATTAATAACATGTTATGCTTCAGCAACACAAAAAGGAAAAAAAATTACCTATGCCTTTTTCCTTTACTGTTTTTCCTAATCTTCCTATATACTCTCAACCCCCACACATGTATTGGTAGGGCTTTTAAAAATATTTTTTAAAGAATTGATAAACAAAATTTATTACTCAAAAATAGCATTTGTCCATTCTCCTTCCAACTCCCCCACACCTCTCCTTCATCCCATATGTCCTATTTGCTATTTATAAAAAAAAAAAAAGCAAATATATGAGACTGTATTTGGTCTGTCATGGGAGGTGCAATTAATTTTGAGGCAGATTGATAGAATGAAACACACCAGCATCTCCTATCTTAAAATACATCCCTCTTATAATGAATAATTATCTTGAATTATAGGATTTTATATATTTATTCTATACATTTGTAAATTCTATAAATGCAACTTATGTTCTAATAAGTCTTTGAAAAATTCCATTTGCCTGTCAGCAAAATGCTTTTCTCTCTAATACATTATAAACCTGAGAGACTAAGCAGTAGTCCAGTGTCCACCTTCTTTTGAAACTTCTTTCCAAGACAGTACAGGTTAGAGACACTTCAAAGGGGGAAATCTTTACATTAAAGAACTTCAATTTATTTCATAATCCCTGCTCTTTTTAGTGTTATCATTCCCTGTCTAATAACCAAGAATAAACTGAAGCATGGATAGGCAATAACTGACTCAAAATACAAACATATCTATCCCCAAGAAGAGAAGTGAACCTGCTTAACCCATATTCAGACGTGTGTTACAGTGTGTTTTTTCTCTTTATTAAAAGAATCCCAAACAAACAAACAAAAAACCCACCCAAACAAAGCTTCTGAAAGTAATTTTGTAATTATTATTTAAGTATGAAGTAAAATCAGGTACATCCTTCAGTAGCTGTTCCTATAAACTTGAAGTCTCATTTTTCTCAAGTGTTTTATTTCCATACACTCTTATTGACAGGAAGTTGCCAATAGTATTGGTTCCAAGGGTGTCCACATAAAACCAAAGTGCAACAAAACTAGTCCAATGGGATCAGGACAGGCCATTCCCAGGCACTCTCCTTGGACCTGGGCTTGTTTTGGGGGGTTCTACCAGCCTCACATTTTAGGAATTAGGCAAATTTCTTTCTGGGGTAGGCTGAAAGGTCTTCTGTCCTTCATGATTGAAACAAGATAGACAGTTATGGTGTCAACAGTACTTCGACATTTTTGAGGAAAAAAAATGGGTTTGTACTCATTACCAATACTCTAAGGGACTGAAAACAGTGACTTCATGCATACAGACACACTTCATGATGGAAATGAACCATCAAGATTATAGAGAAAAAAAATTAAAATCAAACCAATACTAACAATGTATTGCTTTTTATTTTGGAATTTGATTATTCTCCTTTGCAAGTGAACAAATAATTTTCTAGGTGGCTACAAAATTCCCCCTACTATAACAAGTACTAAGTTAGTTAGGCAAGGTAGGTTTTATAGAATGAGGAGTCAAATTAATTTGCTGGTCCATGCCTTTCCTTGCCAGACACAGACACAGAAAGTGTTACAAGACTTCATCTTAATGAGTGTCATGGAGAAGTTGACACTCATAGCAACCTCCCCAATCTGACATATAATACCTTTCTTTGTAAGCCTGTCAACCCTGAATACTTTCAGTTCCTCTTTATTATTACTCCTTTTCTTTGCTGTGTTCAAAGTACACTCAGCAGCATCATGTCTGTTGATCTGGCATCAAGAGATCCTACCCTTTACAAGAAAAAGGTGAAGAAGAGCAGTATGGTGACAGAGGTCACAAAAATAGATTATGAGATTTCAGCATTACATAAAATAGAGATTAGCAGAAGAATTAGTTACTAACTGTAAGCTTTGCTAAGTTATATCCTCAGCTGGGGTAATTTCAGCTGTTCAAACTGTGTCCCTCCCCATTTACTTACACAGATCCATAATGTGGTTTCTGCAAATGGCACAGTTATCAACCACAATGTCCCATGCCCACAGAGCCACGGCGTTCCACTGGAGAGAGGGGGAGAAAAGAAAAACAGTTGTGATTCAATTTACACTGGACAGAAATCCTCACTATTCTTCAAGATGCCATGTGCTTTTTGAAATAGAAAAGCTGGGATATTTAAAAAAACCCCAAATCTTAGAAGTCCAGAGTAATTCCTCATCATGAGTTCAGGTTACTAGGAAGCAGTAGTATATTCCCCTCACAAACCTCCCAGATACAATGGATCCTTCCCACTTCAAAAAGCAGGTAACTCCCACAGTCCCCCTACCCTTTTTTTTTTGGTGAAACAACTGCAAACATCTGGATTTCTATTCAAGATCCAATGGAATCCAACGATGCAACAATGCATCATGCCAAATCCTAGAAGGAAAGGACAGCCCCTTGGAGAAAGAGCAGTTCAGATGCCATTTTTGTTAAGAGGAATTCCCATTATTTGTGGCAGTTCTTCTAGTAATCACCCTTTAGAACACTTGGGGTCAAGAACTAAATCTCTAATGCTACTCTCCACTGACTCCTGAAAAATCTTCCCTACAAAAGGTTAATAAGCAACAACCGATCAGCAAGGCTGGATATAAAAATTTCAATGTACTACCAAATCAACCTTTCAAAGACTTACTTTATACATATAAAAAAGTAATAGGACTGTCCCATGCTACTTCAGGGGAAGGGTTTGAGGATTTTAGGGCAAGCTATGCAGAAAAATATAGAACTGTTTTATTCTTCCAGACAAAACACATAATGAGGTCTTTTGTAAACTCATTAAATAAATGAACCTGCCTTCAACATCCAAAGCAATCCATTGGTAATCAGGATAATCTTCATTTACTACTTAAGTAGTATAGATTTTTTTTCTCCTTACATGTTCTCAGTATATATTTGCACTGACTGTACTATAGTAAATCTTCTCTACTCTGCTCCATTTCCATCTTAATGTTTTCATTGCTTTCCCTCAGTTTGGGACACTAAAGAAGGACCACTGAGTTCCAAGTATTGATATAAAAAGTAGTCACAATACTACCAGATCTTTTAGGACATACACCAGCAGTGATCTCATTTTTCTTCCCAGAATTCTAACTTCCGGTCTAGCTGGACTTCTGGCCTCCCATTCATCTCTCATGGACTTCATCCATACTTCAAGGCAGCTGAGATAAAAGTTCTCAGCACCCTTATCTCTTCCATACACTCCAGTACTTAATCTCTTGTCCCATTATGGTCTACTCTGATGGCCCACTCACCTGTACTGAGCCACACATGCAACAGAGGTCTTGGTGCCTGACCAGGGAGGAGGAATGCCACTGACACATAAATGGTGCCACTTCCTACCACTCTCATTATATTTGTCCCTAATTCCAAAAGACAAGCAATTATGTCACCCAAACACTTCCTTCTGCACAGATCCAGGGTTTCCATCATCACTGATGGCAGCTACATTTCAAACAAACTCATCTACAAGCAGGAATCCCTGGAAATGTTTACTGATATTCAGTCTAGGAGTCACTTTTCCAAAATGATACCTTAGTACAAGCCCACACAATCTAGCCCTGCTTCTCTACACCCTGCTCAAGAGCCTCGGACCATCACCGGGACCCAGCTGACAAACTGGCGGCACTGGACAGGAGAGTGATATTATGGCTGCTCTGAGAGAGGAGGCAAAGCCAGGGTGGCATGAGGACATTTGCTCACTTACACGTTGTTATGGCTCGATTTAAATAAGAAGGAGAAAAAAAATCAGCCACAGCCATTTGCAGAAAGTATTTTACGCAGCACATGGGGCAGCCCGGGCGGCTGGGCCACAGCGGCCGGGGGTGATGGGGGGGCGGAAGCGCTCCAGAGCTGCTCGCCGGCCCGAGATGCCCGCAGGCTCTGGGTATGGAGTAGCCGAGGCCCGTCGGGGCGGCAGCGTCAGAGGGGAGCCGGCGGCGGAGCCCCGAACAGGGCATCCCCCGGGCGGGGCACCATCCCCCGACCGGGGCACCATCCCCCGGCCGGCACGGCCCCGTCGGCGCCCCAGCGCCTGCTCCCGCCCCCGCCAGCCGCGCCCGCTGATTGGCCAGTTCCCGCTGCACGTGCGGCGGCCCGGCTCAGCCATTGGCTAGGACGCACGCCAGGACTCCCCGTAGGCCTCGTGCCGCCCCTCCCACCGCTCCGGTGCGGAACCGGGCGCCCGGCTCCGTAAAGGGAGCGGGAAGTCTCCCCCTTCTCCGTCCCGCTCGCTGGCATCAGGCCGGCCCCAGCCCCTCCCCGTCCCTCCGGGAGCTGCCGGAGGAGCGCGCCGGCGGGGCCTCACTTTCTTCACTTCGAAGCGCTTCTTGCCGGCGCCGCTGTTGGTTCCGCTGGGGGTGTCCACATCCATCGCGGCCGCCATTTTGGGTGCGTGAATCGGCCCGTCCTGCTCCGCGCGCATGCGCGGCAGGGCGGGGCAGGGGGGCCGGAGGGGCCGGGGACGCTGGGAGGGGTCATCGCGTGGCCACGCCCCCTCTCCCAGGGCTCCGGCAGGTGCGGGGGCTGAGGGCGCGGTCACGTGGGCGCGCTGCTGAGGGCGGCGGGGCCGCGCCGCAGTTCCCTCATCGCTCTGCCGGCGGCGTGAGGGCTCTGGGCGGTGCGCCCCGCTACAGTCCGCTGCGGATTGCCTCCCCTCCCTTTTCGCGTAAGGGGATTCAGCCTCAATAAACTTCTAACTTGTTTTCGCCCGTTGTAATCGAGGCAGGGCGAGGTGGGCCTGGCGGTGTTGCCGCTGTAGCCCTTTGTTCTCCCGCAGTCCAGGTTTCTTTTTAAAGGAACATGGAATTGCTGGAGACAGGACGCGCACCTTACGGCGTGCGAGTTGAGCTTACAATAGTTACAATCGGCATGGATTTGAAGGTGCTGCCAGAGCTGCCCAGGCCTTGCCCGTTCTGTTGCAAGGATGGAGACGACAGGCGCGGGAGCTGGTTCTGGGAGCTCCCTCTGTCTGTTCCTTCCCCACAAGGTCAGTGGTAGGATTCTCCATGATACGGAAACTGAGGGCACTGCACTCCCCAGCAGCACAACTGCAGATCTCGAAATTTCACCCAGCTTTGCAGGTCCCTGGAGATGCGATCTCTCTGCAGACCCCCCCCCTTCTAAATCCATTTGTGCTTCTTGGATGTGGGAAGAGGAGTTTGTAGAGACACTAAAAGGCCGTTCTTCTGCATAGATACAGGCAAGCAATATCCGTACTCTGCCTCTCATAAATACCCAACAGCACCGTTCTGGTCTGGCTCCATTGCACCCATCTTGCTGTGTGCATACAGCTTTTTCCTGACACCCAGGGCTTGCTGGGGTGGGGTGAGGGCAGTCTCCAGATAGACTTAAACCTAAAGTAGGGACCTGCCGTAAGAGCGAGATGATGCTGCCATTGGAGATGATGCTGCCATTGGATGTGTTGGAATAATTTTATTGTTTGGATTGGGATTAATATTTGGAAGACATGTACCGCTTGTGCCCTGATTTATGCACATACCTAAATATTTTCAGCATCAGGCTGAGCCTGAAAGTTGAACAGACAATAAAGGGAAGTTTGAAGAAGGAAAATGCCCTCCCTTGTGTGAACACCCTTTAACATCTCTCATTACCTACGTGGAAAGTTTCCATGTCACTGAAGTGCCCCTTTCCCCAGATGCTGCTTGGTTATGGGGCATCTCTATTGCTATAAATTGCAGCTGCACAAATTCAGGTTTCTGTCCTGTTGCTCCATATTCAGGACTATTGCAACGGAGTATTTTGAAAACGTGAGTTGGGTGTGTGAGAAAGTACTTTTCACCTTCAAGAAAATAGCTCTTTTCAAAGCAGAATTTGCAAGATTTCTTATTGATAGAAGCATAAATTCTAACTCTAATTCCTAAATGTGTATGGCAACATCTCCAACAGGACATTTCTCAGTAAAAAAATAGGATGTTGATCAAACATGTAGACTAGGGCATACACACATACACATACCAGAGAGATGTTAACATTCATTTTCACTTCAAGTGACTACTGTAGTTCAAACTGTAGTCTCCCCACCTCAGCTGATGTCACCAGGGAGAGGTGGTTGCCAATGGGGTAAAGCCATACAGCCATACAGCCAGCAATCATGTGTTCTGGATTTATCTTTCCTTATCTGGCAGCAAAAACAATGTAGCAACGCAGATCTCCAGTTAAGTCTTGCTAAAAAGGTGAGAGTGTTCTTAGGAAAACAAAAAAGACAACAAACATGGTGCAGGACAGAACACATATTGCATTTGATTCATATTACTGATCTGTGTATGCAGATACATTTTACTTACAAGTGCATTAAGAGATCTCCAGTACACTTTTCAAAGTTAAATTAGTGACAGTATAGTCCTGCACTCCATAAAAGGGCTAAGCTACCTTCTTTGCTTGAAATAATCTGTTTTCTGTTGATTTTAGTGCCATCTCTAATGTCTTTCTTCCTAGTAAAAGTGAGTCTCCTCAGACCTGTTTTCCCCTCTGAAGCTATATGTTGTGGAGGGTTGTCAGGAGCTGCTGCAGGAAGAAAAGCTGCGGCTTTGAAAGACATCAGTCTCAAAAGAAGTATAGCACTGTGGTCCAAATTACCAAGGATGCTTTGAAGAATGGATCATTTTTCAAATCTCTGGGATATGCAGGAGGAAAAAGAGAAAGCTGCTAAATTGAAAAGGCAGGGAGACAGACTAGGTGACATGTGACAACTGCTGTGAATATGGTTAGTCCCAATTAAACGAGACAAACTCCCAGTTGTCAAAGACTCTTCCTGAAGGAAATGTACCACCATCCTTTCAAAAGCAATGGCTTGGATTTTGGTCACTGTCCTTCTCCTTTATATTCATTCTGTGGGTGGTTTGTTGTTTATTTTTCTGCTATCACCAACATTATCCTATGTGGGATTTATGCCTCAAATCCTTCCCTCTTCCATCCTTGCACTCTCTGGATGAGTGTTCCTGACTGGACTGCCGTGGGACTGCTCCTGGAGGGGTGGCTGCCTGCAGCCCTGGCTCTGCACCTGCACAGGGAGCAGGCAGAGGGCCTAGTGGGGCCATGCTGACACAACTTGTCCCTCCAGGGCAGAGGGATCCACATGGCAGTGGGAGGATCCCCCAGAACTGAGTTAGAAGGAAAATGCAGACAGGAAAGGTGGATTTTCTTAGTCCTCACTGCCTGAGCTGTTTGCATTCCGTTTGCCAGCCCCAGAGGAGATGAGCAGTTATCATGACTAGTCCTCCAGTGTGACAGGATCTTTCTGGGACACTTGGGTCACGCAGGAAAAGAACTGGTCCAAAAGAGAATTGCAACATTTTCCAACACTCTTCAGAGTGAGAGTGTCATGAGAGTAAGAATGGGCCTTCCAAGACTGCCAGGAGCACAGAGGGGGAAGAAAAGGGAGGTGGCCCTTTCCAAGTGCTTACAAACCTCAAGTTTGCTCTTGCCTTTCTCTGTTTCACCCTCTCGGTGCTGCCTGCTTAAGGTATGGCTTCAATGGTGCCCTAAGCAGCACCAAGCAGGAATTACCTCGTGTGTGGGACCAGTGGCCAGTCAGTGGTTGCCATGCAAGGAGCAAAAATCAGGTGCACTTTATTACCTTTTAAAGAACTGTAGGGCTGACTGGCTGGCTGCCCTCCAGTTGCTGATGCTAGTAAAATATTTGAGTTGCCTAAACTGAGATTTCTAGCACTCTTTGCTTTTGGATGCACAAGCCCACAGACAGCATTCACCAATTACTGTTGGGGCAGTACTGAATCTATGGTTTTGCCACATTTCGCCACAAAACTTTCTCAAAGTTCAAGAAGTAGGCAAACAACCTCCCAACAAAACTATGCACAAGGCTCTGTAGCATCTCCTGTTGATTCAACGTGCTTGGCATAGGGAAATTGAATTCAGAGAACAGAGCCAGAGGGGTACATTAAGCAAGGGATACATTAACATATATCCCATATATTTTTGGACCAGACTGTGCTTGCTTTCTGTGGAAACCCAAACACCTCACCTCTGTGTATGTTTTCCCGATGATGGTCACATTAAACCCCATATAGTACTCCTGGTTTAATAGTCTATTATTAAAACCTCATGATAGAATGGGAGCCTCCAAAGTGGCTAAAAAGAGCAGATGAGGTTCTGAGAGAGGAGCAGGTTGTAGCATTTAATGGGATGGTGACTGATTGTTGCTCTTCCTTTCTCTTGGCGTTTTACCCTAAACTGCTTGATAGCTCCAGTAACATGCAACCATTGTGGCAGCCTGCAGGAAGGTGGGTGCCTGCAAATACCCACAATACCTACTGACTGTGCCCAAGCTCCTGCAGAGCCTTTGCCCACACATGGATAAACAGGCAATTGGGGCTGTGCCTGCAGGCTCAGCAAATGACACTGTCCCCACAGTGGGCATCTCGGGCCCCACACCACACCTAACAATCAGCTGCAACTGATATAGAGGAGCATGGTCAGAGCAGAGGGATTCCAGTATGTTACCGTGGAGATGCTGGGCTGTTTCCATTCTGCTTCGAGAAAGGGCTTGGAGCTATCCCTGCTATGCAGGAGCACCCCTGTGCTCCCCATCTTAATCCTCGCTCCCAGCTAAGGAGCTCTACCTCGGAAGGAATCCAACACCAGCCCCACCTCCCTGCCCCCCCTTTGCAGTTCTGGGCGTCCAAGCGCGTTCGCTGATCGCATCTGGCTGTGCTGCCACCTCCCGGGAGAAAGCAGCATCCCGGCTTTGCTCAGAGGAAGGGAAGCGTTCCGCGGCCAGCCAGGCTCGCAGCCTGCGCGGAGGGCCTGGGGAAGCCAGCGCTCTCCAGCCTGGGGGAGGCAACGCGTGGGCCCGAGGTCAGCGGGAGCCGGGGCACCTCTGTTGCTCGCGAGGCTGAAGAAGCAGGAGGGTGAGACTGCCTACAGCAACTGAGAAAAAAACCCCATCTGTATACACGGGGAAGAGTGAGAGCTTGGAAGAGAGAAAACCTTTAACCTGAGCTGGGATCCAAATGAGATGTCAGAAAGATGGGAAGATTGTAACGGAGAGAGAGGGCGAGCCTTTCAGAGGGTAACTAACAGGAAAGCAGTAGCAAGGGATTGACCTGAATACCCCAGAAGAACTGCATGAGGTGAGGGGAGGCTATGGGACAGTCCAAGTGCAGGAGGCTGCACTAGCTGAGTATCAGGTCACAATCTGGATCTCTTTCCTTTTTCAGATAAGAGTTTTCAAAGTGGCTTTTATCCTTTTAAGAAACATACCAAAAAAAAAAAAAAAAGGAGAGAGAATGTTGTGATAACTCTAACTCAATACAAGTTATATTCATTCACTACTGCATGTAAGCAACACTGGAAGATCTGCCAGGCTAATTAGCAGTAGCCAGGAAAAAGCACAAGAGTAACCAAAGTAGTAACACAAGCTTGCCTGCATATAAATCAATAAACTCCTACTGATTTGGGAAATCCATGAACCTTCAGAAACACGAGGGGAGGCAGTTCCAGACTGCTGTGTGGGAGACACTAAAGCACTGTTTACAGATATTCTTATCTACAGCTTTTCCCTGACAGTCTTGAACGTGGGGAGAGAGTCACACAGAGGGAACAAGCTCTAAAATCGGACAAAAAAAATTTAAAAAGAGAGAGGTCTGGAAGCTACCTCCATTGAGTCAAAGATTTTGATAATTTTTGAAAAGAAAAAGATGGTGACAACCATTGCGCTGTAGCTTTGCATCTGTCTTCCTGTATTAATTCTTTGTTCTTTTCCCAAGAAATATAATATCCCAAAATTCTTCCAAAGATCTCTTAATGGAATCAAGTTCCTAACTGCAGGCCCTGCTCAGTAAGACACAATTCATTAGCCTTTGCCATCCTTCTTTGTTACAATAGGAAAGATGCTGCTGTCAGTAAAAGCAGCTTGTTGAAGTCTGGTAATCGTAACAAAGGCACCATTTGACAATTGAAAACTGTGAAGATCCAAGTTTTTCTGTCACTTTTTGGTGGGTTTTGTTGTTAATGTTGGTTTTATTTGGTTTTAGGCAGGGGAGATGTTGAAGTGAGTTCAGATGTGATTTCAGGGTAAAAAACCCCACCTAATTTTATATAATTTCTTCTTAGAAAGACACAAAGGACTGGGAAAAAAATAGGTGGCCCACAGACATGGCAATTTCTAGTACAAAAACTACATGGATATTACAAAAGGAGTCAAGAGTGAGGGAGCCATCAATCCTCTACCTCCCATACCAGAAGAAACAAAAAGTTGTGGTACCTCACTCAGATAATCCTCAGAAGGCAGGATTGAAAATGCTTCTGGCATTTAATCACTTTCTGTTATGAATGCCTAGATAAAGACAATATACTGATGTCAGCCTTGCTCTGGACTTCACTGGGAGTTCATGACAGCATCTAGGTCAGCAAATCCCACAAGAGATGGTGACTCTGCCAGTTCTATACTGAACATACCTTGAATGTATCTTGCTGTGTTAAACACTGTTTCCTTTAATTTCCGAACTCAGCACAACTGGATCTCCAGAACATCAGTTGAGAGAAGGGCCATTTGAGGCAGCAAACTTTCACTGATCACAACACAGGAGCTCCCAATTCTGACAGCTGCAGGAAATGCAGAAAATAGCAGCAAGCAGAGAAGCAAGTGTAAGTGCAGAGTCTACTGCTTTGGTAATTTTTACTTTTGGTAGTTTTTGCTTTTGGTAGTTTTTGCTTTTGGTAATTTACCACTGCAAAGTGACATAGTCCCTTCTTCTGTCCCCTCCAGTCATGGTGGGAGTTTTGTGTTTTTTTCTTTTCTCTTCTGCTCACCACATTCATAAATTCTATTTCTCAACCCAGTTTAAGGATTCACTGACCTGTGCTAGGAGAAAGAGCCACATCCAGCACTAGGAACACACTCCCACTCACCTGCAGTCCACAAGACTTTAAAAAATAAAAGAATAGAACAAGATGCAACAGCTTTGGGGAAGTTTCAGCAAGATACATAGAAAGTTCTGAGTTTACTCCACTTAGTGCCATGGAGTTAATTCCTTTACCTGAATATATAGAAACACTCATGGGTTTATCAGGGAAGATCCTTATGTTCAAGTTCACTCACATCCCCTAACCTTTTGAGAGTCTGCAACCATTCAAGATGATCAATTGCACAACTTTGAATGGCAATATTGTAAGTAATTTTGAGGAAAGCTGGAAAGAGGCCAGAAATCTAACCCAAACTATTAGCAGTCACCACCAGACCCTTTTGAATCCATGGAGGAGTCAAAACAAAGGTCCATTCTCTTACCTGCCTTTGTTCATACAAGAACCTACCTTTGCATTTACTTCTCTCCTGCTGGGGTTTGGGCTGCCAAAGAGAGCTCCAAAATGCCTATCAAATAGCCACCCGCTCTTAGAACAGGGTGAGAAACTGAGGAAAAGCCCTTAAAACTCCTCTTTCAAACAGCAAAACTCAAATAATTAAAACATTTTGGAGAATATAAAGAAAGTTGTTCACTTACTTTCCTCAGTTCTAGGACAGGGGCAAATGGAGCAGATGATAATTTAGCTGGATAAGAGTGGGTGGGAGAGGTTGAGGGATCAATTGCTCCCAGAAGTTCAGGAGTGCAACTTTCATTCCCATGTTATTGTATTAATAATTCAGGTAGTTGCTTATACTAAACCAGTTTTCCCTCAATTTACTGTAGTATTTCCTCCTATTTACTGCTTTCACCCCTGCTTTCTCTCATGGCCCATTTTATTGTATGATTCTATGATGGTTGGTGTTTTTAAACTCAGTCATTAAAACCCAGGTTACAGGTTTGCTGAAAGGTAGAAATGATTGGGTAATGTTTCCCTTTTACAAATACCCATTTTATTCCATCTGATTTGCATTACCAGTCAATATGGAGTGAAGCTCATTTTGCAGCTCCCATTTCTTTGCTCTTAGAGCAAAATCTTTGAAATCTCCCTGTAGACTTAAGGGCTGTGAAGATCAAGGGGCTTCTCTGCAGTTCTGCAAAGATCTTCAGTGATGTTTTAGGAGACTGGAATAATCTACACTACGAAAACACCAAAGGCAAACTGAAGGTTGAAAACCTTGGGTATCCCAATCCCTAGCAAACATGAACTAGAGGGGATTTCCTTTAAACTCACTTTGGATCTTTTAAACCTGTGAGATATGGAGGAAGCTTCCTCCTGCCACAATCTGTGAGTGATGGGATTTCTGCCTTGTTCACTACAGTTACAGCTGCCAAGAGAAAAGAGTAAAAAACAATAGGGAACAAGTTTACAAACACAGCTTTTGGCAGAACCCTGGTGTTTGTTTGGGAGCTTTTTACAGCTTTCTTGACAGGGATGATCAGTTTTCACTGCATTAACTGTATCTCCCTTGGGTTCTCTGTTCAAGTTAAAAAGAAAGTTCTTGAAGAACTTGTAGGGCACATTCGGGATTCACCTACAACACAACAGAGGTTTGTTTGCAGTTGCTTAATTTAAATTGGATTTCACATCAATTCCTTGAACAGCTGAGGAACCCCATGTGGACACACTTATTTGCCTTAAGAGTTGTCTAAAATCAGTTCCCAATCGATTTAAGCTCCACTGATCAGATTTAAATATGTACTTAAAAGGTCAACACAACCTTTTGCATTGATTTAATGAAATTATATTGAAATCAATGCTTGAGTAAACTGGTGCAGCTCTGTATAAAAGCTGTCTGAATTAGTGTAATATGGATTGTCAAAAAATGGAGAAACATTTCTTCCCCTTGAATTTTGCAAATTCAATCTCTTGATTGAATGCTAGCAAGATGGAGGCTAATGGAGCTCTCCTCTGACAGAGCCTCATTGATTTTATCATTAGATATACAAAACAAGTGCCTAATTCAGTAATAGGCATGTTTTATGCCTACCTTTAATGGTTCTGATCTAAACCCTTCATATATACACTTTAGCTCAAAATCATATATATTCCTTCTTCAGTGTGAAATTTCAAAATGTGGATATGTTTTTGAAATCATGATCATTAAAAGTGTCTTGAGGTGAATCTAGGTAGATATTTTATCTTAAAAAATTAGAGAAATAACAGCATGAAAGAATCACTTATGTCAGGAGCCTATTTCACTGTTTAACAGGTGCAGATATCCATCATAAATTAAGCCTCATTTGTGCTGAGTGGTTGAATTGCTGAGGAATCACTTTATTGGTATGTGAAATATTTACTATGTATAGCTGGACAGATTCCCAGGAATTCTGATGAAACAAATTAATGCACAAGAGAGAACATCCTTTCCTCATAAGACTTGTGAAATCATAAGCTTTGCTCCTCTCAGTATCTTGTAAAGCTATCTGAATTATCTATAGAAATGGAACAAGAATAACTATTAAGAAGGTCTTTTTAGATAGAAAATGTTTTCTCTCTCTTCAGGACAGCTGCTGCTATAGACACTAGTATCCAAAATAAAACACACTTTTATTTAAATTACGTTTTTCTTCACCCTATGTAGAAATTACCTTTTTCTTACAGAAAGGTGAGAAACCACATGCTGCTTTAAACAATTTCTGATGCCCAAAAGAGAAGAGTGATACTGGGATCACTTCAAAAAGCACATAAACTTAAAATTCAATAACTAACATTTGACTGGGAATTATTTGCATGTGTTCTTTGAATAAGGAGCACTATTTACTAAAATAATTTATTTAGTCAGTTCAGCTGTGGATTTCCATATCTGTGGAACAACCAAAATAATGGTACAAAAGTAGAAGAGACTTCCATTTGTCATCTAAAAATTCCATCTGTAGTATGAGATCTGGGTTTGCTATCAAGAATAATTGACCTTCATGACAAATACAAGCAAATTAAATTCTTAGAGTGTTACAATAGGCAAGGAAAAAAAAGGACACCAATAGCAGGTTTACACTGACAAGTTTCAAACAAGTGTAGGCCCCATTCTTTGCAGCTGAAGAGCCACATACAAAATTCAACCAAAATTAGACAGCAGTAAGGGCCAGTATGAACTGTGCTCTATTAAAAACTAATAATGAGAGCCATAAACGCTCAAGAATTTACATGGCCAGCCTATAAAATGCTAATGTAACTTACATCAGGGAACTCTGTAGAAACCATCCCTCTGCAAATTCAAAAGTATATGGAAAAAACATCAAATTACTTCCAGGACCATAAATAATACATGCATACAAATTTGCAGAGTTAATTTTTTTTCTCTCTTTATGATTCACAAGCATATGCCACCAAGGTACACATGTAATTTTCAAAGATACATTTCTCTGAGATGAAGTGAGTCCTCTGTCTCACCTGATCAAAACTGCCTCTGAATTTAAATTCAGGGAACCTGAACATGGGTAGTACTAATAGCATTCCATCCTCCAAACACTGGCTATGCAGTGGACTGCTCACACTTCTGAAGGACTTCTATAGAATGGCTGTGAACAGTATTATTTTTTAATAGATGATTGTGGCAGTATTTTGCATGCTTTATTCATATTACATGGAAAAGAGTAGGTGTGCAAGGCAGAGTACATATCTGTGTGCTGGCTTGGAATTTACATTGGGGACATTTCAACTTCTGAATGATCAGGGAAAGAGTATATAAAATGCAACTTTTTAATTATTATTTATTTTTTATTATTATTTTTTAATTTACTATGAGGCACAGAAAACAGATGGAAAGCTGTCAAATCTTTCTTTCTTTTCCCAAGAAGACACAAACTGCCCTTATAACAAAGGGATGAAGTGTTTCTCCATGACTACTGCATGCTTTAGGCTAAACCCATTGCACTAGTTTATTTTAACCAAAATTGCAGAATAGATGAAGAAAGCATCTTTTTATTGTAACATTGAGCATTTTAATTAGAAAGGGAATTGTGGCTTCTGCCATTAGCAGTAATACATTCATAGATATGTGCAGGAAGGACCTTGCATTCTCACAGAGTGGACATTTCCTCCTGTCCCACATGCCCCACAGCTGACAGGGAGCCTGTTGCCCATCACACCCTACCAGCACAGCCACAGCCACCCTCACATGGAGAGTGAGCCTTCCAGTGCAGGGGCAGCCACATCAGCTGGGAGACATTTTTTCCATGATTTGAATGCATCATTAATTCTTAATGTTTCAAATACTCATTGGAGTATGACAGAGAACATCAGTCACTTCCATCAAGACTGGAATTCATGGGAGCAAAAGTCCTTTACTAACAGCTAAAACATTGCTGGGATAACACTGGAAACACTTGTTCCTATTTCCACAGGCTCAGCAATACTTCAGCTGGCCTTCTTATGAGGACCAGCTGAGGGTATGATAGATATCAGCAGTGAACACAAATCACACTTCCACTGGACAGGCCAGTTCTAGACTAGTCTAATCTCAGCTCTTTACTTGGGAGATTTTATACCTGAGAGCAATGAAAAGGATGCTTTAAATTGTTATATATTAAATAGCTACAAAATTAATTGCAATTCATATTGTTAACTTTTGCTAATCAGTTATCTTCTGCCTAAAATGTTACTCTTTAAAAAAAATCTCTTTATTGCATAAAAAACCTAGAAATAAAGAATTGATATCTTCCTTGCCCAGATTTTTATCATAAAAAATGGTTTTAATCTTCTGGTTTATGTAACTAATTCAAAGTTGGTGGAAGAGGATATGATATCTGCAACACGTATAAATGTCAAGAATGCTTCTATTTTGTGGTAAAAGAATACTTTAATGAAAAAATAACACACTAAATAAAAAAGCAAAGGGAAATTGTTGTTCCTTGATGCTGATGACCTCTAATACTTCCTGAAATGGATTAAATACTATCATCAGTCCAGCCACCACCAGATAAAATGAAATAATGATTTGTGTGCAAGCAGGTTACAAGAGACTGAATGGAAAAGCCTGAAAAGAGAGTGAAATAATGACACAACTGGCTTGAGAAGATAGAGAAAATAATGAATTCCAAACAAGCAATAGAAATTATCCATCACTGAGTGCTCAGTTTGCAATTGCTCTGTGATTTAGGCACTTCTCTTGAATTAATTACTGAAGAAAGGAATGTAAGGGTGTATCTGCTTCCCCCTGTTTGAATTGAAAAGGGAAAGTGTGCAGAAAAGCACATGGTATGTGTACATAGGCTCACAATCCTTCTCCTTCAGGTGTGGAATAATGTTTCACAGAGACATCCTCCTGGTTAGTGTTTGGGGTTGGGACAAGATGCCCACATCAGACCTTCCCTAAAAAATGTTCCAGGGCAAATCCAGGTTATGGGTCCTGTAAAAGGTCATCCCTCCTTTTAACTATATTCAGTGGCATTCATATCTTCCAGCATACAATCTGGAGCAAGCTTTCCAATGGAAATGTTCTGAAAATACCAGGTGATGGGAAGAAAATATTTCTGCCACATTATATCTCCTATCTGCTAAATCTACTGTAGCCAGATCAATGCAGGTGGCACAGGGAAAAGCTGAAGGTACACCAAGTTTGTATCCTGCCTGTTAGATTTCAAATGTAAAGCAAGAGCAACAAACAATGGGGATTTTAGGGAAAGGCCTTTGCCATTGAGGTGATTAAGGTGATCAAAAGTAACAGAACACACACAAGGATGGGCCTTTCCTGAAACACCAGATCCTGAATGCAGAATGTCACCCAAAAGGCAGCATCAATTCACAGGATTACTTAGTTCTCTCCTTTCTATTTACTCTTCAGGTTTGGAGTTTTCTTTCATTTTGTGTTGGCATGAGTAGTCTGTTATCAAAGCCAGATGATTCAGGGAGTAAAGGGGATACTTAGATAATGTCTGGACAATGCTTGTGTCTTGTACAGTTGCTTATTTTAAGGGAACAAACATGATGTCAAAAAGAGGGGCAGGCAGGGCAGGTCCCAGTGTAGTATGGATCCAGGTCCAGAGGAGTCACTTTGCAGCCCCCTTTTGTATCATTACACTTAATTTTTTAAACACACCAAGATTATGTTAAGTACACAAGGAAAAAGAAAAAAAGAGATGGCACTATTTACCACAAGACTTGATTTTCTTTCTCGTGTTTGTACATCCAAGATCTTTTCTACCAGAGAAGAGAATCATGTAGTGCATACATCTCTTCACTGCTCATTTTCTTTCTTTCCTCTCTGGTTCTTTGTCCTTCTCGCTAAACTGTGAATGGCCCTGTTGTGCAACTCTGTGGACTCAGAAATGTGAATGAATTTCACAGTTGTAGACATTTTCACAGAAGTACAGTCACAGTTCCACTGTCAAGGCTACACTCAACCCAGAGCAGGTTCATTAAACAGACAAAGCTGCTCCTCATTCTCCCTGTAATGCCTGTTCAGGCATTAGAGGGGGTGGGGAAAAAAAATGCATAAATTTTTGATGATGGGGTGGTTAACAGCAGGAGCAGATGACTGAAAGAAGCCATTCTCCACCTTCTCCCTCCACAAGCCTTCTGATCAAGGCTTGGTGCCTTACTGAGGGGTCTGTTGCTGTCACACACAAACTACCAGGCTCAGCACTAAATTGAGGAGGTGAAATGCAATGGCTGTAAAAGAAAGGTGCTCAAAGTACTTGATGAAAGATCCCTCTCTTACCCTTTCATTCAGGGTATTAACAGAATATAGGCAATATTGTGGAGGATTTCAACTCAGTCCTCTATTAGCTTATCAATCATTTAAAAATTGTGTCCTTCAGAAATATGGCATTTGGTGCAATACTTGTCTCAAATGAGCTTAGAGAAACAGTTTATCAGTCTCCTAATTTATTATTAAAGTTTAGTCAAATTTCAATGAGTTGCACACTAGAGGAAAATAGCTTTTATGTCTAATTGCTGAGAATAATTTACAGTTATCAGTTTATTAGGAATTTAAGTTTGTACTACAATCATAATTTCCATTAATTGCTATACTTGTTCAATTTTGTATCCCTAAAAACCTAAGTTAGAATGGTACATTTGGGTTCAAAACTCACACAGTTTACAGTTTTAAGCTGCAAGAGTAATAATCACATCTTTCAGATAGCACATTCTCACCTCATTCTCACAAAGGCACTCCTCAGGTGAGAATCACAGAATGCTGTCTCCCAAAAAAGCCTCATACTGCACAAAATTATATTATAAAAGTGAAGAAAACCCTCTGAAGATGGAAGCAAACTAAGGCTATACAGCAGTGACTTACAGTAAAATACATTAGAGAGATGGTGCATTAATTCAAACACAAAGAATTATAAACCTTGGAACTCCAGGGTAAAATTAAATGTCACAAGAAATCCAAGTACAAAGTACAAAGAAATGAAGAGTCAAATATCTAAACAATCTTAATTATCGTTTGAGAAAACATTTTTTAAATCTCTAACTAGCTAGAAGTCACAACACTTGTTTGCCTAATATATGATGTTTGTGTATAGATATGAATGCACTTGCACAGTTGAAGATGAATGATACCTTTCTACTTCATGGTGTGGAACTGAGAGTTCATGAGAAACCTCTCTTTCTTCTGTAGGAAAAACCAAAAAAACCACAACAAGCCCTTAAAAATTTCTTAATCATCTCCCAGTCCACAAATGTAGAACTATCTCAGTACAAACTGCATGGTTTTGCTTGGTTACAGTCACCACAGTAACACACATGTAGCTGTTAAACAGCTCATCTTCTGGAAAAAAGAAGAGGAAAAAGCATAAATTAGAAAGCAATATACATACCAGATACTGCAATGTATCACAGGAGTGTCAGTGGCACCACATGGAGCCTGACAACTGGGGAGTGCAACAAGCACACCAGAGGCTACAGCTTCTGCCTCCAGACTGGTTCCTCTGCAAATCCAGAGGGGAAAGAGTTAGAAGGACATTTGGAGATTAAAGCCTCTGTGACAGGAGCAGGTGCATGGGGATGTGAGGACATTCCTGAGCTGTCAGTGGGGCCATCCATGCCTCTCTGTCCTGCTGAGCACAGGGAGACGAGCAACTTGGGCTGATGGACCATGGGCGCAGCTTGAGAGCAGCCAGCCAGACCCAGCTCCACGGCAGAACTGTGGATGTTGGATCAAACCTTGTCTATCCAAGAAGCAATGTTAACATTGTTAAGCAGGTCCTGATGACAAATTAGGACAACAGCACAGAAATGCCACCACAAACTTCACAGAGGTCACCCAATAGAAATGGTCATTCTGCCAAGAGGTGGTAAGGAAGAATGTTCATAGGTAGTACCAGCAACACCAGATTTTGTAGACTGGAACAAGATTTGAGAGAAAGCTCAAACCCAACCCTCTGCTGTGCCATTAGCAGCTGTGCTTTCTCTGAATGACTCTAATGATTTCCTGGGTGCTCATGGCAGAGATGTAATACTATTAATTACAGAGGGGCTGGTTGTAGCTCCCATAGGCAAAACAGATGTTGTATGTTACATTCTCTTAGACTGAAAGAGCAAAGTATATTAACCACAAACTTAAGCACTACCTGAGTAAAATATTCACATGATAAGAGTTTACCTGACTTCTGCTAACTATTTCCTGGTACAAGAGTCAGACCATGTAATCTGAACTTGGATCAGTGGCCAATCCTATTTTGCATTAATATCCTAAAGGCACACAGAGACAAAGCCTTGCTCTGCTGGGAATAAAAAGAAGTTGAACCTCTTTCCCTCTCACAAAATATTGTTCATATTGGCCTAGTTTACTCACAAAAAAAGATTGCAGTGAGCTATTTCCCTGGAAAGAAATGCATTTCTGAAAGTTTTCACTGGAATGCCAAGAACTCCTAGTTGAACCACAGGCTGAGAGTTCTCAGCCTGTGCTGCCATTATATTTCTGCCTAAATTATGAAAAACTGAGAATCCTTTAAAAAGCCACAGGCTCTTTATGGCCCTGGGAGGAAAAAACCCAACACAGAGCCTTAACCATTGTCAGTTCTACCCCCCCCACAGCATGTCTGAGACCAGCATCTGAAAAAGCTCCCAAAAAAACACTGCACATTGCTCCTGCAGTGCTACCTGTTTGCCTAGCATCCCTGTGGAAGGAATATATTGAAGCCTAGAGTAGACATTCTCACTTCTGAGTCTAAAACCAGCTTCCTTGTTAACTTTTTCTTTGTTCAAAAGTCTCATTGTCAGACTTACCCAGACAGGATTTTTTTTTTTCCTTTGCCATTGTTAATGGATAACTCTGTCATGGTTGTTAAAAAGGCATACGTGATATGAGTCAGCAGGTGAAGGTAACACACACATGGAGGAGCTGGAAGTTCTTCCTTGTTCCTTTCTGGCCATCTTCTGAAAAGCCTGGTTTTGGTTAGCCAAATATTGGGTGGTGCTTCAGAGAAACTGTCCCAGGAAGATAGGGGTTCATTGCTCCACTTGCTGCTAGGGAAGAAGGCTCAGAGCTGCCAGGCAATTCAGGCAGCAAGACAAACTGAGAAGGAGAAAGGAGCTGAAATTGAGCGTCATTGAGCCCATGGTGCCTCACTGTCCATTTCAATTATAAATACTGCTTTAAAATGTAATTTGTTGTTATATCTCTTAAATACAGTGACTTTTATGGACCCAGTCCTGGAGCCAGCACTGTGATAGTGTCCAAAGGATGATTTTTAATTAAGTGGAGGCTGTGCACACATGTAGGGGGAATATTTAACAGATGTGCTGTAATGATGTCAGAATTATAAACTTAAATGTGCTTTAGATCTGCATACGAATAAAGAGATACCTGTACAGGCTTCTAGACAACTCATTTAAAAGAAATTTAAAGCCATCAATTTATGTCAGCGCAGAGTTTTGCTATCCAATTACATAAAGTATTAGATATCACAATTAAAACATTTTTGTCATTTATCTAATACAGATTTTTTTCTAAGTTTAACTCTAACTCTTTTCACCTTATGGTAATTCTCCTTGGAGTAATTACTCAATTTCCACAGCAATAATTTGGATAGCACGAGAGCATGTAACCTCATGCTCCCCCTATCATTATGGAAGATTTTGCCTAGAAACATACTTTTTTCTCTTCCCATTATTTGAGATATGACACATAATCAATAACCTGAAACTGCATAAAACTTTCTCATATGATAATTCTATTGATTTTTAAAAGAAATAATTAAACTAACTGTTAAGACCAAGTTCATCAATACAATCTGACTCTTTTGTTCCTCCCTACTGAGTAGGACAAATCAATCAGGGTTATGAAACAGCATAACCAGTTTTCTGGAACTATTGCACCATTCTGACAATGTACTGAATAGCCAGTTTATGCCCCGTTGTTCTCTCTTTGCTCTCCCATCCCCCTGGCACACATCCCTGCAGCTCTAAATCACAACCTTCTCCTGATTCTTCTCTTAATGCATTGCACAGGCCCAAAACTCTCCATCTCCATTCTCTTTACTGGGCTACCTCAGTTTGCTACTTCCTCCACCACCTTCCATCTCAAAATAATGAATGCAATTTTAGGAAAGACATACTGTATTTTTCCACATAGAGGTAGAATGCCAAATTGTGTTAAATGTCAAATTTCTTTCCACTTCAATGACAGAAGCAAATCTGCAAATTGGCGCTTCTGCTCAGACTGTATTTAACAACAGGACTTTATTAGTTCTCTGCAAAGCAAAGCAGTCCCCTGGCAGAAGGTGAAGTGGAAAAGCCAAAAGCCTCTCAGGGTTCCTCTGGAAGCAAAGCAGCTTCTCCATAGGGATGGCTGGCTCTCATTTTCTCTTATACTCTGATGTCTTTAAGACCTGTGCCACATGAAATCAAATCTCTCCCCATATGAACTTGTGCATACCTCAATTTCTCTTTCACCCTCTGTGATCCCACTAACGCCCTCATCAAGCAGCTGTCGACTTGGTGCACCACTGAGAGCTGCTCCTGCACCCAAGTGGCTGCAGTGAGGAATCTCTTCTGTGGCAGGAGCAGACAGTCTGGCAGGATGGGATCAGTGCCAGGGGAGGAGCACCACAGGTATGTGCCGTGCCAGCAGCCAGAGAACCCAGCTCTTTGGGGTTTCTTGATGAAGGCTGTATAAAGTGTTCAAGGATTTGGGTGTTTGCAATGGACACTGCAGCATGTGTGTAGGTCACAGATTATTCATCTCTGCAACAAGTGAGAAAAAGCCTTCAAAAACTGAGGTTCATAGGATGCAGATTTAATACCTTCTGTGAAACGCACCCTTTACATGGAACAAGAGATTCAAACCAGCAGTTTATGCTGAAAAAATGGCTGAACACAGTGGAAGAATTACAGAATGTGCATGGCCTAAATCAGACACAGCAGCAATGGCAGATCCATTACTTTCCACTCAGCAGTCACAGACACTTCTTTACTAACAGTAACATTCATGTGCAGCATTCCTAAGATCTGTTGGTGTTTACAAGTTGCAGGATTTTCCTGAGAGAAGTAGGAATTAGCATGTGCTTACATTTGACAATGTTATTTCAAGTCCAAGACAGGTCACACACATTTAATAAATCTCCCTGAAAAATAATGCTGTTTTTGGAGGTGCAGGTATCTATTCAACAGCATGCAACTTGATGGCCTGAGAAATTATTTTCTACAAATTGTTTTATTTTAAAAATAATTTGTATAGGCATTTTAAAGGCCTATTTACATTAAGTACCATTATTAACTCTGTTAGATGTGTGGGTGGATGTGCAGATCAGCTCACACATGTATCTCTCAGATTAATGTTATTTTAAGCTGCTTACATGGTTCCAAAATCCCCAAGATTTGGCCCAGTTGATTTGGTTCTAACAGGTGTAATTGGTACAAATGTATCAGAGATCAGAACATCATCAAAAATACTCATCAGGTCTGTGTTCATCCTTAGGAAGCCTCCCTTCTAACATTTTAGGTTGTAGCTATCACTGAAACACAGGAGTATTTTAACAAGCACTGCCATCAGAGATTAGCAGATTCCCTTAAATAGGTGAAACTTGATACACTAAACCTTGAAAAAGCATTTTTTTGGTCAAGTTTAGAAAACAAAAATATGGCATGCCTTGGCTGCCTTTCAGGTGTCAAAATTCAAACCCCAGTGCATGCACCCAGCTCAAATGCAATGAGAGATGCAAGACACTGCCCACTTGGCCTTCACTAAGTGAAATACAGAAATAAACAAAAAGGGGGGGGGGGGGAAGAGAAAAAAGTGCAGATTTTGCTAGAGATTACACAGCAACAGAGGCAGAGGTCAAACTCCAGAACCCTGACCACCTTCCTCACATGCTTCTGGGGGAACGAGGCCAAACTGGGGACAAGGCAGTGATGTTGATAAGAAAGTAAAATGGATTAGGAAGCAGTGACATAGTGGAAATAGACAATCCAGGTAGAGAAGAGAAAGAAAATTTAGAGTAACAGATGAAGAGCACTGAAAGATACCATAAGAAAGGAAGTAAGGTGATGCAACAGCAAGTGTAAATAACAGGAGATGCTGTGATGAGAGGCATTTTTCACACGTGTTAAAAAGCTGATTGTCTAAGTACTTTCAGTAAATACAGAGATGCTTGCCTCTAGTGGGTGTATTTACTATGGCCTGGATGGTAGGCTCATGGTCAGGGTAGAAAACTCTTCTCTTTACTCCTCATCCAGCCCCAGTAACATTTGCAGCTGCTTCAAAAATATTATCAGACCACTTTGGGAAAAAACCAAAAATCAGCTCTCATCACGGCCTCAGAGTTCAGAAAAGAAGAATTATTTTAATTCCAATTAATTCCATATAAAAGCCATGTTAAGACTTGACACTCGCCATAGGGCAGACTCTTCAAAACTCCACTGCTGAAGTCACTGGCACTTGCAGCACACAGAAAGGTGCTGTGACTGTCCCAGAACTGGACACCTCACATCTGGGAGACAACCAATAGCTCACCAGTGAAGTCCAGCATAATCAACATGGCCCTGCTTCCTATGGTAGAGAGAGACTCATAGCAGGAAAAAGGAATGGACCTTTGGGACAAAAGGAAGGGAATGTGGAAGACAGCAAGAAAAAAGCTGAAAGACAAGGTGTTTTTCCCTGCTGCAGGCCTATTTTGCATGTGCCTGAACAAGGACTAAACACATCCTTATCTTTAAAATACTAAAAGAATTCTCCACTGGCTTCAGATACAACCACCTCTCCACCAAACCCACCTCTCTGATTACCACACTCTCTCCTTACATGGTTCTACAAAATTCAAGCTGACACTTTTTCATCCAAAACCAGCATTTATAAAAGCCTCCTTTTAAAAATCTGACTGCTGTGAAACTGCTGCTAAGGGGGAAAAAAGGGGTCATTGGTCTCAGCTGTTGTACCCATGCATCTGGTGGCACTGACAAAATTCAACCCCCCCAAGGGCCCCAGAACACATGGATCCACACAGCAGCAGAGGGATGAATCCACTTTCACATCATACAACAGTCTCACATCAGCACAAATCAGAACAAAACTGCACACAGAGAAGGTTACTTTGTTTTTTCATCCCTCAGTACACAAGCCTTTTGCATTCCACTGCCCAGTCCCAATCTTGAAAACAGCCATCAACTGTCCATGCCTTCCATCACGTGGCAACTACAGCCAGCTAAGGGATCTGCATCCCTGTGGGGCTGTGTCCCCCAAGGAGAATGAAAGGGGCAGAGAAGGGACATCATGAGCTGCGGCCACAGATCTGCTCAAGGTGGTAGATGTCCTTGGGACAGTCAGCAGACAGGACAAGAGGTGCATCCTCTGTTATCACCACATCATCCTCAATGCGCACACCAATGCCACGAAACCTCTCTGGAGCACTCACATCATCCTCAGGGATATAAATGCCTGAAAGAAGAAAGGGAATTAAAACACACAACACTCTCCAGAACACCACCTTTCCCTTTCTGCACCACCAGGAGAGTGAGTTTAGACTTTCACCAACATAACGTGTTTGATCCTGAGAATTTTTAATATGGCAAGTTACTTTCTTTCCTCTCATCAACTCACTGTTGGTGGGCAAAGAAAGGAAAGTGTCCCTCTGTGCCTAAAGATATCAGCACATTAATAAAAACTTCCATAGCTACACCTGGTCTTTTCACACTTCTTGCTCTCAGTGTTACATTCATAGTGATGATTTTAACAATGTTCTGAATAGAGAGAGAGAAGAGACAAGCATTAAATATAAGATTCCAGCTGACAGCTCCAAATCTAGTGACAAGGAGAAAGAAAGATTCCTCACAGCATGCCTAATTTGTAAAGCTAAGTTGTGAATCCCTGTAAATTGCAGACTGCAATGCCTGAGACACTACCAGTGACCGGTAGAAGTTCAGTGGCATGAACATAGAACACAGCACAAGTGAATTGACCCTGATTTCTGCACTGCAGTTCACCTGTGCTGCACAGCCTGTGCTCTACACTACTCTGCTTCCTGAGTTTACTCCCACTATGTGCTACCTTGGCTATGTTTGGGAAGGAAATAGGGTTTTCTAATACTGTAATGACTTTGGGAGGGGAATGACTTAAGGCTTTCCAATAATGCTATAGTTTCCAGCTTCACCAGAAAGGATGTGAATGCTTTGGTCTGCAGGACCAGCTATTTATTGAAAGGCAATACTGTTACTCTCAGTGTTGCATGTTTTTGTCCACCACTGACTGCTTTTTACCTGGTTCAATGGTTATCACCATGCCTGGCTGGAACGGGATTGATCGGGATATATCTGGGGTGTCGTGAACATCCATGCCCAAGTAATGGCCCACATGATGAGGGCAGTATTTTCGAACAGCCTAAGAGAAGACAGAACAAGTGTCACAGAGGCAGTTAAACACAGCCCAACTTGTTCCAATACAAAAGGGAAAAGAGACAGAATAGTTATGTACTTAACTAGCAGTCTTACTGCCACGCCTAGGCCACCAGGGCCTGCCTTCCATGTACTAGAACTGGATGGCCCTTAAAACCCACCAGGTACCTATTATGAGCACATTGCAGATTGCCTTTCCCCTGCACTGACAAGAGCAGCCCAAACCCATCACCATCTCAGCATGGTGTCAACTTTCAAATCGCTGGGCTTTGCTGCCTAAGCCCTCCCATCCCTTAAACATCCAAGCCCTGCACAACTCCCATCAGCAGATCTTCACAACTGGCTGCAGCAAGTGCAGCTGCTCCGGGCTGTGAAAGTGGTCTCCTATGCACAACAGAGCAAATGCTGTGCCGATTTCATTCAGTAGATACAGCATGATTTTAATCCACCTCTACAAGGCACGGACACCGCCTCTCCCCTCCCACCATCCTGATATCCCTCCCTCTAAAGCAGGAATCAGCGAGAACGCCTCCCTGCTCCACGCTCCTCATTCCCAGGGACCACAGCACTGGCTGTGCTTCCACCTGCCGGGAGAATCCGGCACGACACCCCCGTCCGCCGGGGCTGCCATGGCACCGGCACGGCGCACAACTAAATCCGGCAGGAACCTGTCCGGCTGCCAAAAGCCGTAGTGCCGTCACCTGGTTCCGCCATCTTTGCAGTACTGGCATCAGCACTCGTGCAGCTCTGCAGTGAGAGTGAGCGGGTAAACTTCTCTAACTGAAAACCGATCCTGTTTATCTGCAGGTTCAGCTCTAAGGCAGACCAGTTTCCCAGTCTTGTTCACCAGGTAGCTCTGTGAGTCCCAGTACTGACACAAAATGGTGCAGAAGGGGCAGCAGGTGGAATGACTGAGAATAGGCTGCACCTTTTGGTGGCACTGCAGATTTATGTGATGTTAAACAGACCACAAAAGTATGAATAACTGCCTGCAGTCAAGCCTGGACCCAGAATCTTGTGTCAGTGCCCATAGCTCCCTTCAGACTGTGCTCTAAAGCTGCTTCTGTGCTGGCAAGTAATGCACAGCAATGGGAATGGATCTGCAGAGTGAAACAGCAAGAGCCAAGGAACAAATATTCACACTATGTGCATATAAGACTGGGGGTTACTTCAGACCAAATTGTGCACCAAATGGTTGAATCACATCTTGGAGTTTAGCCCTGTCTCAGAGAAATTCATTCTTGTGCTGAGACCAGCCCACAACATGAATTAAAGCACCATGTAGCAGCAAATAGAAGAGACATCCTGAAACCACATTCCTGACCCAAATTAGAGCCCTAAAACTACCCAAGGATAAAACAATCAGGATTAATAGGAGTAAACTAGAGTAAATGGGTAAACTAGAGTTAAAAAATTGAAGTACCTTGAAGAAATGGCTGTCAGTGATGCTGCTGTCCAGGACACCCAAGTCTTTCAGTTTCTGTCCAATAAGGCTCAGCATGAGGCTGTAGATATTTTCCAGACTCATGCCAGGGGAGCAGAGGCTCAAGCAGGACTTCTGGATATCCAGGACAGCTTGATACAGTTCTGCTTGGGGTTTGGTGAACCTGAAGGCCATTGAGTAAAGGAATATCACACAACTAAATCTCTGTTTCCAAGAGAAAAGAGGTTTTGTCCCCAGAACCTATTCTGGGTACAGATTCAGTTCAAGGATGGAGCAGGGGAAAACCAGCAAGCAGAGCAACTGTCTCCTTGTATGAAAGGCTACATCAGCAAATTCACAACTGGCAGAGCTATGTACACATCAACTGAAACTCCTGTTCTCTTAAACACAACTGGAGTCAGCCACAGCTGAACGTACAAAAGCCCTCTCTGCACATTAAGCATGCTGTAATAGCTGAAAATAGCAATAATCACATATATTCATGCAGTAATTAACGAGGCAGTGGGGAATACAGCTGAATGATTACTTTATATAATTTGATTACTCTGAAGCAGCACAGAATGGGACATGGTAAAACTATGATTAAACACACATTCAATCCATCAATCATTTAAGAACTTATCAAAATTCTTCAAAAAAACTTACTGCAGCATACCTTCCATTGACAGGCCAGGTACGTGTGATGTCACTCACATAGCAGGAAAATTCACATCCACCATCTAGCAAGACCAGTTCACCATCCTGGAGAATAACAGGAAAGAATGCTCTGTGGGTCAGTCCAGCTATTAATTGATTTTTCTGTCTGACAGCAGGAAAGGAGGTTATGCTTCTGTTTTTACAATGTAGCTGCAGAAAAGTGAATTCCTTTTGCAGAGTAATACCCCAGGTACTACTGTTTATAAACAGGCTATTCCAGTTGAATTGTTGCTCTGTAAGGTAGTCTGTGACTGTTATGCTTATTTACTGTCTGAACTTTTAAGATGAAGATTTTGGAGTTAAAAAAAAGGCATTTGCCTTGAACTATTCTGCTCTCTGAGACAAGTGCTATTCACACCTGGATCACTACTCCAGCAAATTCTCCCATGACTCCTTCCACTAGAAGTTATCAGCTATAGTGACTGAGACACAGGGGACTTGCAACCAAAGCATAGGATTTCTGAGCTCCCCACAGGATCACCAACAGCTACAAATTTACCCTTGTCATAGGATATGAAGACCCAGCAAAATCACTTTGTATCACAAAATCTAAGAGTGTATCACTGCTGTAAATGCATTGGTGAATAGTTTGTACAACCTTCCCTTTCTCTTCTAGGACTTCCTTGACTGTTTTAACATCTTTCTGGATTGATCTGGTGATGAAGAAAAATTTTTGGAGATGTGAATATCCAATTCAATTCAGCAAAGCTGTTCCATATCAATGACTGCATATCTCCCAAAAAGTCACACAGAAGAAAGACAAAGGGCCAGGAACAAAACCACTGCCTTAAAGGGGCTAACAACAAATATAGCAGTAAGATGTTTAAAAAGTTTGGAGTAAATTCTCTATAGATTTACACAGGCAGAGATTCATTCCACAGATCCATGACTGTGCCAGCAGACATGACGCGGAACGACCAGGCATAACTGCAGCATGTTACGGAAAAGATTAAAGCAGCAAAATTTCACTGTTAGTGTTACTTCCAGTGCTAGCTGCTATCATTGTGTACAGTTAAGTGACACAGACACAGCAGATAAACCAGCAGGGAGCAGACCTCACTATCCCACTGAATAGGTGGGCCATTAACTATCCTTTTATATTGTACTTTAAAAATTTTTCAGAATAGCTGGTTGAATTCTTTAAGGCAAATCTGAAATTACAGCACCTGCCATCTTCCAAGCAATTAAACAAGCTAAGTAACAATTTACTGACTAAGGGAATTCAGCCTGTGGTTCAATTGTCCAGTAAATGCCTTATACTGTGCTTGTCCTCTTTCTTTAAAGCAGAGCCCTCTAAGTAAAAGCCTAAATGAAACATTCAGATACCTCCCAAATTAGACACTTTGTTAGCCTATTTGGAAACATGATCTGTAAGAAGCAGCACACAAAGGAAGTGTCAAGTTTATGGGTTTAATATTCTACCTAATAGTTTTGGAAAAAAACAAGAGACAGTCATTTAACTGAACAACTTTAACAGAAGCAACTGGAGTTAGAGCAGCAGCCTGACCTTGGATGACAGAACAACAAAGGAAGCTTCTTCCTGCCAAAAGCAGCCTATCGTATCTTTTGTACATTTGTCTCTGCGGATCATTTCAAGGTCTGCTAGCATCCCAGCTTCAAGAAAAGACAATGCTAGTGGGAAAGTTTCTTTCTGCATTAAGACAGAGGAAAAATATGCTCCTCTGAAAAGTAAATAGTGAGCAGGGCTGTGAGGGAATACTGCCCCTGAAAATGCTTCTCTGAATTGAAAGAACTATTGTGAGGAAAGCTGGAGAGAGTTCAATTCAACAAGAATCTTCTAAATAAGACAAAATATGTTCCTCTTCCACCTCTTGACATTTAACGCTGATCTGTTCTCTACTTGTTCCCCTTCCCTGCTTTGCTGAGCTACATGGAACCAAAACGCTTTTCAGCTTCAGCAGAGCAGGAATACACTTTGTCCTTATATTGCAAAGGAAGGCCAAGGAATGCAAGTGACAGCAGAAGACCCCCTGGGCCTTTGTCCTACCTGTGACAGTGGCTCCCCTATTTTGTGAGGCCCCCAGCACTGCAAGCTGCTGTGAGAGCAGACGTGCACTAAATTATCAGCAACCCTGTCTGCAAGTCCTTGCACTGTTCAGAAAATGCTGCAGCAAGAACTGACAGGGAAGAAAGATAAGCTGAATCTGTCATTGACCAAGGTAAAATGAAGCAAGGCAGGATTCCTTTCTCTCGCTCACTTAAAAAATATGTATTTAAGAGCTTTGATCTGTTCAGTCAAAACAAGCAGCAGCTAGGAAACATAGATTTGTATCACAGCACTGCATTTCAAGTTACTGGACAGCACAAGGGTTACCTTAATGAGCTGATTATTCTTCACATAGTGCAAAGTGTTTGATCTGTTGCCACCAGCAACAACAGGGGGGTATGCCAAGATGTCAGCACCACGAGCCCGGCACTCGAATTCAAACTGGAGGAACAATACAGAGAAGAGGAAACCATTAGTGTTGATTCAGGTGACTAACTGCCCTATAACCACAATAATTCTTGTCCTACAACTGCTTTCTTAATTTGAACAACACAAAGTGAAACTAGAAAGTGAGTTGACTAAATGAAAGCAGTCTTAAATATTTTTCAAGGGCTCTAGAGAAAAAAAAATACAGAACCATCCACTTTTTCAAGAATTTTTCAAGCCTTTACTGGATCTCCAGGAAGCTTTTTCTGGTACAAGCCATTCAATACTGCCTCAAACACTCACTACATTGGCATATACCCAGGTGAGGATTTGTTCTTATATAAAATAATGCTCTTATTTGGCATACAACTTCGTGAATTTTGAAAGATCCTATATGTCAGCATGACAACGTTCATGGTTTGCTTCTGTCTTTTAAAATTGCAAAGTACCAGTATATTTCCAGCAGTATCTATTTTTCATGACTGTTAAACTAAGAAGGTTTGAAAGCGTGCACTACGTTGATGTCTGAGGGACAGAAGAAAAAAGCAGCATAAGCCTCAAGATCTTTACCTTTCTTGAATGATGAAGCTGATGAAAGCATAGAAATTAATAAATTTACATCTATAAAGACCCTCAACATGTTAATAGCATATCTCTTCTATGGTTACCAAAATCACATGGACAGAACACTCCAGGATGCCTACATGGAGCAAAGGTTTTACGATCCTGGTCTGGACTGAAAAACTGACCTGTAAAATACACTTTAATTAAAGTAGTTTTTTCAACTCAGTACTGCCAGTGCCATGTCAGCACAGGCCCATCCATGTAGCAACAGAGGGTGAAATCCTGCTGATGTTTCTTGAACAGGCATTTCATCACTGCAATTCCTTACAAAGTTCCTTACCAAATGTACAGACCAATTAGTCCCTATTTTGTAACTGAGAGGCACCTAAACTGCTTCAAGATGGCTGTGGTAATCTGATGTAGTAAGGGGCTAGAGGCAAGAGAAGCAGGCTTTACAAACAGGTGTTATAACTACTTAAATTTTGTACAACGGACTTGTATTATAAAATAAGGTGAAAACTTTACTTCCAATTGTTTAGCAGGTTTTGCATTTCAATTTGGTACAAAAAGACATCAATAGAAGGAAACTTAGACAAATGCTACACTCCTTAAATAAGGGTACAGGAAGTACAGCTGGAGAATTCCTCACATGGACACTTCTGTATGTCCAAGGAACCACAAGGGTTGGGTGAATGAATGTGCTACAGTGGGAGAAACGTGATAAAGAGACCTGACATTTCTGGTTTCCTGGAAGGATAACCAACATGCAGCCCTTCCATCTCACTTCCAGCTACAAAGTACTCACCTTTGCATACAGAAAGGCTTCATCCACAGGGGTTTTACTGGCAAACATAGTTTCTGTGAAAGCCTATGAAAAATAAGGGACTTTCAGTTAGCAAAGGAGCATGAACTGGTTTTTTTTCACTTGTTGTCTCTTGAGGAGGGCCCAAAATCAGCTGGCCCAGAACCAGGGGGTTTCACCATTTTCTTTGGTGAAAATGCTGTCAAGACTAGAACCAGTTAAAATGTATTCCTCCCTGTGAAACTGTATGTAGGGGATGACTGACTCTAGTTTTTGTAAAAAAAGAAAATAAATTAGATGATTGAGGCTGATCCCATGGTTTGGCATTTTAGAAGTTGTCTCACCTGTGGATTCCCTCAGGTATAATAGGATTGCCTTATGCAGCTTTTCCTTCAGAGAAGGACAACCTGTACTTCCCTTTTCTACTTGGCTATTTATTTCAATAACATTTATGAAACATTAACTGCATTTGAGGTATCTGTCAGATTTGTTTAAAAGTGGCCAATGAGTTCAAAAGGTATTTGAGGGTGAAGGGGGAATGCAGACACATTAATAGGAAACATCTTCATAAAAATCCTGGTTTCCTCAAAATAAAAATAATAGATGGGAAAGAAAATTATTTTGGAAAGCAGAGAGGAAGCTGGGAAGGCAGTGAAAAGATTAGCCTTTGCTTTTAAACAAAGTCTAACAGCTGCTGGCTTTTTTTCACTAGAGTTGTGCTAACTGAGAGAATCTGGTAGACCAAGCAGTCTTCCAGTTTCCCCTTGTCCTGAGGAGGAAGCCAAGCCCAGCCAGTGGCTGAGACACAGCAGTTCAGTAACAGATTAGACCAAAGCTCTCCTTCCAGCTCATGTCACCTCACCAAGGGAATGCACTGGTTCAGTAGGGGAACACACAGCCCCATTACCTCTGCTGTCACCCGGCCAGCTATCTTCATCCTCTCAATCTCTGCCGGGGATTTGATCAGCCGAAGGTTCTGCACGAGATGTCGAACGGCCTGGATGCGGTTCTTGCTCCGAGCTTTTACCTCAGCCAGGGGCTGCATGTAGTCAGAGTGCAGCTCTGCATGCACTGGTTTTTTCAAGTCATACCAAACCACGTTGGACTCACCTGGAATGCAAAACAAAAGTTGACACTCAAATAAATGCAGACATGTTCTCCACAAAAGGAACTAACTCACTCCTCCTAAACGACATCTGTTGCTGTATTTGAGAAAAATAATTTTCTCTGAATCTACATTGACAGACTATATAGACACTTTCAGTGTCACAGAATACCAGCAATCTCTTCTAAATTTGGAAGATTACCAATTCATAGCGTATAGACTGGACAACTCCCCACTTCTGGGCAAATAATGGGTCTTACAACCATCACTGAATATATGTATCTGGCTCAAATCCATTCAGAGTTCACCTGTCAAAGTTGCACTTGTGTAAGCCAAGCAGCCATCACATCACGGTGCACCTTCTGAATCCTTCTCCCTGTCCTGAATCCGTCTACCTGTCCACAATGACCATGGAAAGCAATTCACCTTTTTGCATGGAATCAAGATCATTACCAGCAACACCTCAAGACACTTGGGGAAACAACTGCTTATTTCAGCCATTCAAAGAAAATGAGCTTACTGAGAACAGACACACTCACAGTGGAAATTTATTCAGAACATCAGTTAAAATCAACATTCTCCTCATGGAACATTTCAAATGCAAATGAGTATAAAAGCCATGGTGAGTCACTGCTGATGTCCACCATGACCCTCCTTCTTTGGTGAAAATAACCATGAGCAGTTGCTTACACAAAGTATCTAAGAAACTGGGCATTCATTAAAGAGTATTGCCCTTAGCTGATTTACTGCTTTTTATGGACCTCTCCTGTTGAAAGCGAAGGGAGACGACCCATCCTTGTTGATCAGCATCGAACTCCGCTTTATTGATTCAATCAGTCACTTTTTATAACCGTGTTAATTAAGTTCATGCATATTGCAAAATCTGAGCTCCTCATAGGCTACAGCTAAAACATTAATCCCTCCTTTTGTTTTCAATACCTGTGGTTTGTTATTGAATCCAAGATTTATTTTCTCACCCTGTTATGAAAGTTCTCAAGGCCTCCATGTTATTGAAGACAGGTTTGAGAACTTAGCTGTTTACAGAAACAGGCTGTGAGAATTTGCTCCTCACAGCTGCCTTTTAAGCCATTTCTGAGCAAAATTCTCCAACACTCTCCCCAACAGAATTACAAACTTCTGACTCCATTTTAATTTTGATATTCCAAACTTCCATGAATGATCTATAACTTGAGAGGTGCCAAACCATGCCATGTGAATTCAGTGTTCCCTTTGTTTTTAAATTAAGAAAACCAGAAATTAATGATCATAGTCATCCTCTGTGCTTTCCCCAACTATACACATCTCATACCTTGCCTAGTTTTCTTTTTCAAGCTGAGTGGGTTTGTTCAGCCTGTATCTCACACACATTTCATGCTTTCTTTGATCATCCTTGCCCTGTGGCTTACCCATTTTCAAGACATCCTCTTCTGAAACAAAATAACCGATTCCAATATGGTATTTAATACTCAAAAATTCTCTCCCTCTAGTTGTGTGACCCCTCCAAAGTCACACTTGCCCTTATTATATTGTCATGAGCCTTCTTCAGCTTTATTTTATACTGCATTTAAGTTCTTCCTGGACTATACATATTGAGGCTACGTGGTGACAGGAGGTGCAAAAGAATATTTCTAAAGGACAGCAATGTTTGTATTTCATGGGCAAATAATCATCTAGCTAAATGTGAGTGGACTAACAAGTTCCCTGTGTGGATCATTTTCCAAGTCTACTATGAATAAAAAGTGTTCAAGTTTCCTGTATGTCATCTGGTCCTGACTGTCAGCAAACAGATATGACTAAAACAGAAACATGGTCTTGCTTATCCTGTTCCTTAGTATTTCAGAGATATGCAGACTGGCATTCACATGGATACACAAGAAAGTCAGAAATTTTCAAAACTACATATCCATTGGTGACCCTCAAAGAGCTAACATGAACTTCCAACTGCCTGTGCCACAGCCATACCCCTTGTCATTCCTCAAGTTCACTTTAGTTTCAAAGTGATGTCACAGACCCCTTCCCAAACTTGAACCATTCAGACTTTGCAAACCACATCCTCATCTCATTCCCTCTATTTTTTGTTACCTTTCAGCTTGGCCACCAAGTGCCTGAACTCCTCAATGGTGTAAGCTTCATCTACTCCTGTGAGAGCAATTGCCCCATCCGGGCCTGATCTGGGCCCATCCCACAGCTCTCGATTTGGATCCCTCCGGGGCACAAAAAGTATGGATTTGTGAGATGGCAGCGCTTTGCCAGGAATGCTCTGCAGCACCAGGATGCTGTCAGGCTCCTGAAACCCACAGAGGTACAGGAAATTAGTGTCCTGGTGGAAAATATAGGGGATGTCATTGCTCATGTAGTACGTAGGGTTGGACAGCAGAATCACTGTGTGGTCCAAACCGTCGCAGCCTTGGGCTTCCTTCTGGATCGACACCATCAGTTTGTGTCGGCGAAGAGCATATTCCACCTGTGACAATCCTGGGGTTACCTCTCCTGTGAACACAAAACAAATCAGATGCAGAAATTCAAGGCACTAAGGGTATTTTACTAGTCACATGCCTGATTCCTGCCTACTCCCTGATGCCTTACATGTGCATGGCTTCTTTGTAACCCCTCACAAGCCTTTTCCCTTGCTCCTCTTCAGCTTCCACTCCTACAGCACATCTTCATTCAGGCTGCTTCTCCATCATGCAAAGGCAGACAGACATTGGTTTTAACCAACTGGATGCTGTGTTACATATTTCTGTGCAAAGGTAGAAATCACAAAACCTGGTAGATTTAAACAAACATCCACATGTTTGCAGAGAATGTGTAAAAAAAAAAGAGGAGGGGGCAAGGTAAACTGAACTTTGACTGCTAAAAACTGATGGGTTTTACAGCACGGACATTGAACAGAAGTTTGCCTCCTGAGGTTGAGCATTAATTTCCTCAGATAAAGCTAGAATGTTTGTTCAAATACACACTAAGTCAACTCATAAAGTGACTATTTCTAAACCACAGGGGCCAGATTGGGTGTCGGAGATTCTGGGGGATCAGGCAGAAGCACAGAGGTTGCAGAGTCTAACCAGTCACAAGATTCCAGGCAGAAACAAACCACAGATGACTGCAGGCTGCCATCAGACTCCTATTAAGGGAAGGGATCTTCTTCAGGGCATATGTAGCTTTTGTCAATATTTAACAATTCAGATATTTCCAAAGTTAAATACTGTATTTCTAATAACACTAACTAAGCAAATGATCTCTCAGATGAAGGCACTGTTTCAACTGCTCCAGTCGCAAAAGACATGAAGTACAGCAATCAAGATACTCACCAAAACAGGACTGAAGTTCAAAGGACAACTAGCAACAGTTGAAGTATGTATTTTTAAAATTGTGAGACTCCCTATTTATGATCTAAATTAATATAAGAGCCTTAATCAGTATCTTTGGCTAGTACCCTATCTTAACGTAGGTTGAATTTTGATACTGTTTGTTAACTTTCCACTTTCATAATCTTTTCTTCCTCTTTCATGTATTACACAGTGGCAATTCTAGAACAAAAATTGATATTTGACTTGTACTGCAAGTAGATTCTTGCATGAGTGCAGTAGGAGGGGAAGTTCTATTTGCATTAATTTTTATACTTTTTCGATTATATGCTCAATACCTATTAGATGTAATAGTCTTTAAAAAGAACCAAACAAACCCAAACCCACCACACTTATTTTACTCTGTGAATGTAGAAACAACAGAGAACACAGAAACTGTTTTAATGCAATCTGGCCTCACAATTCCACAATGTTATACTGCAAATTTCCTATGCTCCACTGCATTCCAGTCAGCTTTTAAACTGCCACAGTCCAGTGAATTTCAGAAGCTGCAACGGGGTGAAACATGGGGATCCCAGCTGTCTTCCAGCTGTGAGGCCTGGAAATTCTCCTTGCATCAAAGGCATTTGCTTTTTAAAACAATAATTGCAATAAAACAATGTCATATTATTGTAAGGAAACCACCTCTACTTTATTAAATGGAAAAATACTTTGGATAGCTAGAATTCACTTCCAGTGCTTTGGCTGCACTTTAAGGAGTCAGCCTTGTTTATTGTGAGCTGTCAATGAGTGCCCTAAGCAACCTGATCTAATGCTGAAGTTAGCCCAGCCTTGAGCATAGTTAAAAAACCAAAAAACCTGTTAACTGTGTGAGGTTGCTTCCCACCTGAATTATTCTACAATTAAATACAAGGGTGTGTATATATATATATATATATTTATACACACACAATATTCATCTGTTCTCCTTTTATACCCACCTATGGAAGAACACAGAATGTTTTCCTAGACATATTCTTGAATATATTTTTTCTGCAATTTTTTGTTTGGTTTTTTTTTTTTTTTTTAGATTTAAGTGTGGTGATCTTATGGCTATATGTTCATTTTCATGCATCTCAAAAAATGCACAACCCCAGCTTCTATCTCTACGGTCTAACTTCATAGTCACAAGCTTCTTTTTGTCCTTCTCCTCATATTGAATACTCCTGTGAACAGGGCACATTCTTTAGACAAGTGCTGTCCATTTATCAGTGTCCCTCCCCATTCACCTTTGGTGAACTTCACTTTTGTTTTGTGACTCACAAGACATGGGATATGAACCATTCTGACACTGCAGCTTGCACAAAAAACTCCCTCTTAATAAAACCCATATTTATTTGCAGGTCAATGAGTCCACAAAATGCCACGGCCACAAAAGGTCTGCAGCACCCAAGGAAACAACCCTGAGTACATCATGAGAAAAAAGAAAGAAGCTATCAAAGTCATCACATGTGAAGCCTATTTTTGGAACCAGTATCATCTCAGACAAGGAAATTAGCTACTAAATATAATTACTGGCTAATGAAGGCAGTCATAAACACTGGAAGCCACAGACAACTCTATGACGCAGCAAATCAATATACTCAGAAAAAGAGAGACAAGAAAATATCAATGACTGGCTCATGCAGGGCACAAACCTCACCTGGTTTGAGCAGATGTGGGTGTGTGAAGGGGCTGGGCTGCCCCAAATACCGGTTTGGAATCTTCTTCTGCTGGGCAGGCTGGATGGAAAATCTTCGGAGAGCACATGACTTGCAAACTAGAGGAAAAGAAATGCACCATGTCAAGGTAAAAAAACAAACTAAAACTTTCCAGTTAGGAAACTGCAGAACTGTGGGCTAGTCATCAGACTCTTAGGAGCATTCCTTCACTTATACAACATAAATATACCTCCTTAACTTCTCCATTTGCTGTGCATCACAAGTTTATGAAACAATGTGCATACAACTCAACTGACAATCAAATACTCATGGAACAGATAGAAGTAAACAAATATATGATAAACCTGACAACCCAGCAACAAAACCCAGGAAGCTCTGTTGGTTTGCACATCCCAATTCATACAAATGGTGTTCCTGAGGCACTCAGCACTCTCCCTCCCTTACTTCCCTCAAACACCACAGGGCTCCAAGCACGACATCTCTATATTGTCTCTTCTCAACTATGTCTTCAAAAAATTTCTCTCATCTGGAACAATTATACAGTTTCCAAGGCTTTTCCAGTTCTATATTTTACTAATAGTGGTGCAAACAAGCCATCAAATAATACAGGTTTACACAGGAATGTGATTTTCTTCTCCTGTCTGGGGGATACCCGAGAGTCCCTGTTTGTGTATTGACCTTCCATGGCAGCAGCATTGGCCAAACTGGACAGTTATGAATCCCACTTCCAAACCACACACAGCCAAAGCAAGTGAGTTTTAAAGACAACTACAAGTATGCATTTGTGAGCTGGGAAGGGGAATGATAAGACAAAATCTAAAATTAAAAATTAATTGTCAGAAACTTTAGAATTCTTAATCACAGCCTTTTGCAGCTGAAGAAGCGCTTGTGCCTGAAAACAAATTATCCAGACTTATAGGCAGGAGAGGGTAGCCAGAAGGTAAATTCTATTTGATGTTTTGGAAAATGGTTGCTCTTTATGTCACTTACCATATGCCTACTAGAAAACTAATTTGTGCTGCCATTCTTAGAACAAATACTTTTAACCCTTCACCAGCATAAGCAAGGATAACACAAGAAAACATCTGCTGAGACTCCGAGGCTTACAGCAAAACACTCGGACCGTGGATGTGCTGTGGGAGCCAGTATCATTAGCCTCTAATTGAAGGTCATTTACCCGTGACAACCAATAGTCATAACACGAAGCGTTCCCTGTGTGATGCTTGACTGGAGACCCGGGCGGTGAAACGTAACCGCAGCTTTTTGTGCAGCCTAGTTTAAATTGGTGTTTCTCCACAAACACAGCAGACAAACAGGACAGCTCGCAGCCAGACGAACACAGCGGGCATTAAATAAAGCAACACCCTGAAGGCAGCGAGGAGCTTTCTACCGTTGCTTTATTATTCCAGTTACTGCCTATTCATCCCTAGGATTCAGCCCTGACCGGGGCTGCCACTACGCCGCCGGCCAGAGCCGCTTTCCCGCGACCCGAGAAGCGCAAGCGGGGCTGTAAGCGGCGACAGCCGGGTGTCGCTACCGGAGCCGCGGGCGGTGCGGGGTGTGGGGGAGGAGGGGTGTCTGACCTGCGGCGCCGCGCCAGCCCCGGGCCGCCAGGACAAGGCCCCGCTGCGGGAGGCGCGACATGGCCGGGCCGCACGGCGCATGGCGGGGCCTCCCTGCGCCGTGGCGCCGCGCGCTGACACCATCCCGGCGCGCGGCCCGCCGCCAATGAGCGGCGCCCGCCGGCTCGGGAGCGCCCGGGGCCGCCTGCCGCGACCGCGAGGGGGAGCCCGCGGCAACGGCAACAGGGGAGCGGCGCCGCACGGGGCGGAGCGCAACTGCCCGGCCACGGCGGCCGCTTCCAGAACGTTTGCCCCACACGCCGCGGGGCAATGATCGGCGTGGGCGGGGCCTCGGGGCAATGATCCCGTGGGCGGGGCGGGCTGGAAGGTTCCACGGCGCCGCCCAACGTTTGTGGGCGCATTCATGGAGTTTATGGGCGGGACGCCGTTTGGCATGGGCGGGGGCATTGGTGGTGGGCGGAACCAGATCGGTTGTGGGCGTGGCTTCTGGCGGGCGGGGCGGGCTGGAAGGTTCCGCGGCGGGTGGGCGGGCGAACGAGCGCGTCTGGGCCGCTGCCGTGCCGCCATGGACTCGCGTAAGCTGAGTGAGCTGCGGGCCTTCGTCCGGCTGTGCAAGCAGAATCCCGGCGTGCTGCACACCCCGGAGCTCGCTTTCCTCCGCGAATGGGTGGAGAGGTCGGTCCCGGGCCGCGGAAGGAGGCGGCCGTGAGGGGCGAGGGGGGAGGGGTGTTGTGGCGCGGGACGCGGTGAGGGGAGGGGGGCGTGTCTCCCGAGCGCGTGCCGGCGCGCGGGCGCGCCGCGTGGCCGGGCCGGGGGCGCGCAGCGTTCCCCTCACGAGTCCGCTCCGGTCCCGTCCGCCCTGCGGCCTTCCCGCCCTCTCCTCCCCTTCCCGCTGGGATTACTCCTGCCGCCTTAAAAAGACTTGTTCATTTTTCGTTTTGTTTCGTTAACTCTGGCTATTCGCATTGCAAAAAGCCTGCCCCCCGGCCATCTCAGTGGCTGAGCTTTCCAGGCTGGAAAGCCCCAGAGTGATACTTACTGAGCTAATTCTCGCATTACGCAGCAGAGTTGGCTAGCCTGTCTTAAAAAGGAGCCGAGTTTGTGGGGAGCTGAGTGACGTTGGTTTACATCCTGGTACCCAAAAGCACAAAATACCTGGCAGCTACAGTTGCTGTCCGAAACGTGGTTTGCTCTTCGAAGTTTAATGTCTCAAAGGCAGTCGAATTCTCCGCTCGCTGTGAACCATTCAGGTGCCGCCTGTTAGCGCTGCGCATATTCTGTGTGAGCGGGGCCTGCCGGAACAGATGCTTCCCAAATAAAAATTCCCTTTGGGTTCCACCCTGAGCGCCCTGAAGCACGAGGCTGGAAGGGTTGGGATTCTCTGCTGCTGGCAGAGAGCCCACAGAACCCCTGTGTGCAGCTACTGTGCCTCTGCTTGGCTTGTATGGCTGCTGTGCTAAACAACTCTGGGGAAGTGAGGGATGTACTTTCAGGGGCACTTGTTAAGCAAAGAATTTTAAACATTTTTATCTAGTGACAAGCTGGGATTTGTTTTAGAAAATTCGTGTTAATCCTAAACAGCAGGATTTTCTGTGTATAGATGTATATATATGTACATACATAGAGATAAATAAACACTGGCATTTCACAATACATCCTATTATGAAAATGGCTACAATAAAGTGTTTATTTGTGGGGTTTTTCGGTGATATTTAAATTTTTTCTGCATCTGAATAATACTGTGGTTTTAAAACCTCTGGTATTTGACTGAACTTGGCTTTGCAGCACTGACAGTAGGTACACCTCTGCCTAGGAAGGAGATGGATGTCTGTCTCGTCCTACTGTAGGTCTTTTATTCCTTTTGCTATTGCATAAAATACTTCAGTGCCTTACCCTAGGCTTCTTCCAGTGCTTCTGTTGGGTAAATCTGAAGGTGTGGACAGGCTGCTTGAAGAGGGAAAGAGGAAGAACACTGACTTCTTTTTTACCTAAGAAAGTGTTAGGGAATGGAAAGATGACCATCTGACTTTCTCCATGTTAATGGGAAGGGCTTTAATTTCCAGATTAATTGTTAGAATTTGTATTTGGTGCTTGTCTTATAAATACAGTAGTTACATTTAGAGCTGTGGAATGTTTTTTACATCTAAAATCTTCATAGAATGTCTTTATCTCAAAAGTTTAAAAATACTTCAGAGCAGAACCTCCAACATCTCTCTCAAGCTTTCTTGTTTTCTTAATATATTTAAGTTAGATACTTGCCTAAGTAATACACTTGGATGGTGGTAGTGGTACCCAAATTACTTACCATACAAAACTGTCTGGAATTCTGGTGGGGTTCCCTCTGCCTTTACATATTAGTTTTGTGTGCAGTAGAACTGTTAAGTGCATTATAAGGACTGATCATTCTTTGGAAACTGCTTCATGCAGCATGGCCTGCCTTCAGGTGGGAATAAACTGATAATTTTTATATCTTACTCTAATAACTGATAATTCTTATATTGTCTGGCTTACCTGCCTTAACCTGAAAGACATAAGTTTGTTTACTTAGGTAGTGTTAAGAGTGATTAGAATAATGACTAAAATTTTTTGACTAAAGTTCTGCTAATTGCTTTGATTCATTTTTTCCTTAAACCTAGTGGTTCTAATTTAAATTTTGCTAACTACTCATGAAGCCAGAATGGGATGCTTTATTTCTTATTAGCTGTTAATTTTGCATCAGTAACCTTTAGTCTTACCTGTTTTCATTCACTTGTTGTTTTCTAACCCTTATTCTGCCTAGCTGTTGTATTTAACTTCTGTATTGATCCTCTTTGTAGAGAAAGCATAGGGTAGTGTGTGTGTTTGGAAGGTGTTTTGACATTCCTTTTATCAAGCTCATTTTTCATAATTGCATGAAAATACAAATGTTTAACTTGAATTATTATGAAATGAGTCATTAAAGGAAACACATTTCAAAACCCTGCAACTGAACAAAGAAACAATGGCAATCTTTAAAAATAAGCCACAGAATCCCTAATTGATGAATAAGGCTTTTTGCCTTTTTTTGTTGTTTTGTTCAAATAGGTTTTTACCCTTTTGAATTCACGGCAATCCAGTTTCTCTCTGAAGATAATTTTGCTGTCAATAATAAAAGTGGTTGCAGAAATCACATTTGCAGTTCTTCCAACAAGTCATAAATGTGACACTTTGCATGGCCCTGATGAGTGGAAATGTGCAGTCACTGTTGCAGTGGAGTCCTGACAACTCCCAGTTGTTCCTGGCATCACACACTGAACTCTTTGTGTGCCTTGTGTGTGTCTGTGCTTTTTCTACAGCTCAGTACCTGCCTTTCCCTGCAGGAGTGTCTTGTGTTTCCATGCCCTGCTGAGGTTCAATACATTGCAAACTTTGCATATATCCTGCTGTGCATTCAATCATTGTTATCAAATGCTGGGTTAAGAGATTTTAGAGTAACTTGCTTTTGAGTTATTCTGGGATTATAACTGTAGTTTAAATAGAGATCACCTGGATAGCAAGAATAATTTCATGTGCTCTGAGTGAAACTGTTTAGCCTTGGCAGTTCATGAAATAGCATATTATAAAACATGCATGTATATTAGTAAACATTTCTCAAACTGAGCTGAACTTGGGTATTTTTGGAGGGATATGAAGAGAGCAGAGGAGACTGACTCAGTTGTTTCAGTCTTGAGGTGATTTAAAGCTTCAGCCTTACAACCAGCTAATACCATGGATGTTAGCTATTAACTCTTTGTAAAATGCTTTGTAATTTGTAGTTTTCTTTATGCAGAAGAAAAGTTCCAAGGCTTCACTGGATGGTCCCTGTAGTCCTCTCCTTGGTTTCTAGAGACTAATAGAGTTATGTTTTCTATTGTCAGCCTACATGGGCAAAAATTTAGGAGGAACTTAGGAATTTAGTTAGTCCATGTTCTCTGTGTTCTGCCTGGCTGGATAATGATTTCTCAGACTGCAGTTATTTAGTCCTTGCAGTATAACTTTGATTAGGTAATGTCAACATCCCAGGGACACAGATTGTTGCAATAGCTCCAGAACTTGCTGGTGTTAGTCACTTGTTGGGGTTTTGTTGGTTGGATGGTTGGGTTTGGGGTTTTTTGACAGTTTTTCCTTGTAATGAGAAGCAGTTCTATGCTGTTTGCCCTCCTTTCGCTGCAGGGCCTTGTGCCAGGACCTGTCAATCCTGTCAACTCCTTCTCCAACTCCTTTTACCCTTTCTCCCCCAGTTCAGTCCTATCCCTGTCCTATTCTGCCTCCTTCAGGTTTGTCTTCAGCCATTTTGAGGCCTGACTCTGAGGTGCTGCTGAGAGGAGGGAGGAAAGAGGGGAGAATGAACTGCAGTAGCTTGACTTAAGAAGTTCTAACTTCATTCTTGTGATACACTTGTGTGTTGCACTAATTCCTGAAAGCACATAGTCCTACATCCTTCCAGTTCCTCCTGCCCAGCCCTGTTTAGTCACCTCCTCCTCTCCCTTCTCTCCCATCTAACCACCTCTGTGGGGCTCCAAGCAGTTGGTTGTGGAGTTCATGGGAACATTTTTATTGAAAACCATCTGTAGGTGGAAATGTGGGCCAGGGGATGGCTTGGAATGCTATTCCTTGTGGTGTGCTGTCATAGGTATGATTAGATGTTCCATCTAAGAGCTGGAGAATCCAGCATCTGCTTATTCCTGGCTGCTGATCAAAGTCAATAGCATGTGGAAGTTTATTCTGTATTGACAGAATGCTGTCTCCACCAAGATTGCTCCTTGACTGTGGTGAAGGAGAGGCAGGAATATTGCAATGTGTAAAAGAAATTATTTTTTTTCTAGGCAGCAGGGTTTTTTAAATTGCACAGACATTTTAGGTTGTTCTCTTTAATTGTTTGACCTCTGTTAAAAAAATCTAATTTTAATAATATCTATAATTATAATATCTAGTTTTGAATCAAACATAAGTTACATTTAAAGGAGAAAATCTATTTGAGCCAAAAGGCAGCTTTTCCTTGTGAGAAAGGGTGGGTGAAGGGTGATGCAAGTGAGTGCAAGTCTCAAAGGAGTTGTACAACAGTGTGCATTGCACTACACTGAGAAAAGTGTGGGGGATGTGTACTCTATTTACTGCTTTGACAGTGAAATGAATCATCATGTTTTGTGTTACAACAAAAAGCTGACGTTATCAGGATTTGAATCAATAAAATACATTGCACTATTTTAATAATCTTGCTGTTTTCTTTTGTCTTTCCTGTGTTTTGCTGAAAAGTATGGGAGGCACAATACCACCTGCTCCAGCCAATGCCTCCACGGAGGAGGCAAGTAAGGTGAGATATGAAGAATTTATCACTGAAAAATGATGCTGGCAGAATTACTGAGAAGCAGAAGGGGAAAATTTGCTGTCAGTTTTCAGTCAGACAGGGGGGTGAATGTGAGAGTTCATTCTGAAGCCTGCCCATTGTGTGTTTTAGGTGACTTGTTTCAGATGGCTTCCTAGTTAATTTCAAGTGTTATCATGCTCCATTTCCCTAATCCTGAATGCCTGATGTTTGCTGTAATGCAAATGCTGTACAGAGTCTTGATTTCTTTTTTTGTTTGTTTTCTCTTGTCTGTTTAAAAAACATTTCTCTAGTCATTAGTGGATTATATTATAATCTTTTCATGAGAAGAAGTATTAACGAGCATGATAAGTAATGAAGGGATCAGTAGAACTATCAAATTTTTAAGGCAGTATTGTGGAAGATGTTGGCTTTTGTTGATTCATTTTAAGGAAGAAAATAAATTTGCCTTGTAGATATTTATATCAGAATTTTTTTCAAGTTTGAAATACTTTTGGAAAAAAGATGGTTTTTAATTTTTTTAATGAGACATTGGATGCTGGAATAACTGGTCAGAGCAATATGAAGGGATTGGGTGTATGTACTGAATATAGTCTGTGACAAGAGAAGTATAAAGACAAGCAGCTTGGATCTGTGATAATAAACAGGTTGTGCTAAGTTATGGAGTTCAGATGAAATTTAGTTAGAAGTCGATAAAACATTTGAAATTTTTGAAAAAATATTCTGCGTAAAATAATGCCATATTCTATGACAATAATCTCAGACCTTGGCAAATGAGAACAATATTTCAATCAGTGCCATCAGCTTATTGTTCCCCTCCAAAGGACATTAACTTAATGGTATTAAATTGAGAGAATTTATGATCCAGAGAATGTGTGAGGGAAGGCAGGGAGATTTTAAGAGCTGGTTAGTAATCACTGCAAAACTGGATTTGAATTGGATGTTATTTGGATTATTTGGTTTTGGTTATTGAATTAAAAAATATGAAGGACCAGCTTTACCAATAATAGAAGCTCATGAGTCCAGATCTGGGCTCTGAAATGTTTGCATACATGATAAGCTTAATCTGAGAGGAGGGAAAAGGAGATTCGTATCTTAAAAATAAAATAGTTCAGCTGTACCACAATCTTTTGAAGATTTTTTGAAGACATTGTTATTGATGAGAGTGGAAATAGAGCATTGGTCAGAAATAATGTGTGCTTATAAATCTGTGTCTCTCTCAGGGCAAAGCAGGGGAACACCCAGAGGAGCCCGTTAACCCACCTGAACCAGAAAGTGAAGAGAGCGACTTAGGTGGGGAAAACTGTGACTTGATTGCATTTTGCCAATCTGAAAATGATTCTGAAAATCCTGTCTCTGTAGATGGAGCTTAGTCTTGCTTTTTGTTCTTCCCCCAGAAATTGATAATGAGGGAGTGATTGAACCGGACAACGATGACCCTCAAGAAATGGGAGATGAAAATGTGGAGGTAAGCAAATTTTCAGTGCAGCAGTAGGAAAGATAGAAGGCTTTGAGTGTAATCGAGGATAGCAGCTGAAGGAGGATGAATACTTTATTATCTGTGGAACCAGCTGTTGTTTTGCCTCATTTTCTTCTAAACAGAAAACTAACTGGCTTAAAATCACATTCTTTTCCTTTTCAAGGTTAGAGTCAGTCAAAAAGTTCCATGTGGATGATCAAGTCAGAAAATGCCAAAGAAGTTTATCAAAACACCCATGCAAACTAGATATGTAGAATTCTACCATTATTCAACTTAGCTTTCAAGTCTTTTATAGCTAAAAATAATGTTGACTAATGCCTTCAAGCTGAAAACAAAGGTTTTGTGGGTTTTTTTGACCTATGATTTCAATGCAAATTAAAATGAAGGTTCTGGAATTGGACAACTGAAGCACTTTCTCCATTGGCAAGGTCTTAGTGTGGTGATTTTGGCCTGGACTCTACAGCTTTTGGGGTTTGTGTGTATGTTTTTCATTTTATTTTGTTAGGTAACTGAAGAGATGGCGGATCAAGCTAATGAAAAGAAGATGGAAGCAATAAATGCTCTCAGTGAAGGTGATAAATTGTTTTTTAGTATTTTTTCAGGGACACTTGATTTGGTTTTCCTCTTACAAAAAAGAAGGTGAATATCTTGGGCCATTATGAATGCTTTTGAGGAGGAGGAAACATTCTTCTTGTTGGATACCCAAAATTATCTAGAACTTGAAAACTTCTTCAAGTAACGTTTTTCCAATGTAGCCATAGTTTGGGAAAGGTGGAAGGGGGAAGGAGGTACTACAGCATCTTAATTAAAATTGATCATGATAGTAATTCCCTCCATATTATGTTTAGTGTCTCTAGTGGTTTGTCTTAATGCAGTGAAAAGGTGTAAAGATGTGACATTCTGTTTGATTGCATTCAAAGTTAAATATACAAATTTAACTGGGAAAATATCTCTTCTCCTCAAGCATTAATTTAAGAGTTCGTACTTCTGTAACATAGCAAGATGGAGAAAGTGATTTTTCTTTGTTGCTGATCTTCTAAGAAGTGTTTAGGCACATAACACTGTGTCAAGCAGGTTTGGGAATTCAGATGTTATTTCATTACATAATCTTTGAAACTTCACTGGTACTTGTATTTAGGGGACCTTCAGAAGGCTGTTGACTTATTCACAGAGGCTATCAAGCTGAATCCTTGTTTGGCCATCTTGTATGCCAAGAGGGCAAGGTGAGTCATAACCTAGTGATTTATGAATCTGCCTGTTCTGCTGTTCTCCTTAAGGAGCCTAAGTATAAGGCAACTTGAGGATCTGTGTAAACTTCAACCACAGCAGGGAAAGAAAAGTGTTCATTTCATGCAGTTTCTCTTCTATTTGACTCACCAGATTTGCTGAAGCAGCCATATAAAGAATCTTGGTAAGAGAGTAAATGACAGAATGGTGCTCCAAAATGCATTGTGGTAACATTAAGGACACTTTGCAGGAGGCACCCTGGCAGTCATGCTTGCACTGCCTGAGTTGGAACTGAAGCACCTTTGCATCTACATGCCCCACACTCACAGTCACATCAGGTTTCCTTACTGTCTTGACCCTGGGTTTCCCAGCAGACTCTCAGACATCTGGATTCTTAAAATAATTTAATCATGGTGCAATAACAAATTAATAGCTCGAGCTGGTGCCTCTGAGGAGGGATTCCATACAAAGAAAGCCCTGGGCTTCTATACCTTCACAGTCTGTGCTTGTGAAAGTCTGAGCTCATGGGCTCCTGCTGTGTCTGAGTGTCCAGTCTCCTGGCTGGGCCACAGGTCCCTGTGCAAAGGTTGACACCAGTTCTTGCCTGGGGCTCTCACCACCTGGAGTCCAGTCTTCAGCTGACACTGCAGCTGCACATGGAGTGTTCCTGCACTGAAAGTATTCCTCAATATTAGTGCTTTTGGTATGTTGAGGTAAAATAATGCTGGGTTACAAACACTTCTAAAATCTGAAGTGTGTTGTATGATTAAGATGATGATTGAAATGACGCTGTTTAGATGCAAACTTAGTTAAGAATTCTGTGAATTCTCTCCCTGTTGTACCTACTAAATTAATTTGTTAGTAGAACATGCTCTGGTCAACAGTGATATGTTTGAACATCTGTATCTCAGCCCATTCTTCACCCCCCCTTACTGCTGCTTTCATCTACCAGACTCCAGATGAGGCTTTGGGAACTTTCAAAATTCATAATGAACAAACATCTTTATCTTCCTGATTCTTCAGGAAAGCTTGACAAGTATGGGTGGCAGAAGGAATTTTTTTTTTTCTGTTCTTGCACAAAGGACCACTAACCATGAATGATATGATAATTTAATGGATCTTTCCCATAGCAATTTTGTTCAAAGAGAACATAAACTTTCTTAAGATTAATTAGTGTTCTTTGTAATACAAAATACTGTTCCATTGTAATACATCTTGACTGGTACTTGCCTTGCTTTTTTTCCCTTTCCATATAAAAGCTTTTGCATGCAACACCACTTGTGTACCTTAATACACTGCTGCTGTTGCCATCATAACAGTTTGTTTAAAATCTCTTTCAGTGTCCTGTCTTCTCAGGACTGGGTGTAGCAATGGAAAATAAGAATGTTAGGAGAAGTTTAAAAGTCCCCTCTATTTGGTCTGTTGTAGAAAGAAATTGGGATATTGTAAAACTTGCCATGCTGATCAAGTGCTAGGAGTAATCCATATCTCTGGTTGTGAGGGGTTTGTGTGTTTGAGAGACATGGGGCTTTGTGGAGCCAGCACCATTGGAATGGCTCTCATTGATGAGGTGTAGATTTGGGACACTTCCCTGACACCCTGTCCCCCTGTTTGTTCCTAGAAGACAATGTGTGACTTTGTGCTTGCTTTATAAGCTTTAATAATGAAGTTACTTACACGAATTGTTGACAAACTGTTTTTAAATACATGTAAAAGGAAGATGTAGAATTAGATGTAGATGTAGAAGTTCTGGCATGGAATATGTTGAATATTGAAGACTTTTGTCAATTCAGGAATGTTTTTTAGTGTTTCCTTAAGAGATTTTTAATTTTAATTACTTGAACCTCCTAAAGTACCAGTCTACTAGTTAGTCTGAGATGCTTGTGTGGTGTAAAATTTTCAATTTTTACATTTAACTGATAAGGGATTGGGGCTTCTTGCTGAGTTTGTGTTTGTTTTGCTGCTTTTGATTTTGATGACTCATGTCCTACCTCCTTTTCCTCATGACTCTAGCTGTTGATCCTTGTAGCCTGTGTAACTCCTCGTGCTTTCTCTGTGTTACTGTGTTAAGGACTGTGCAATGTGATATGCAGAATATTGTTGTTGTTTTGTTCAAATTGCTAGTTGCCATTGGCCATAGACCCCAGCCACCATGGGAGTGTCCTTTGCATTTCTGTGTCCTCTCATCTGCACTGAAGTTCTTCTTGCTGGCAAGGCTTGAGTCTGAACAATGAGTGCTTTCAGTTCTTGCTCATGACTCACCTACAGTGCTGGGAGGGTGAGACTAAATTTTAGTGACTTTGCTATCTCTGTTACTATGAAATCTTTTTGAACTCAGCTCTTCAAATGCATTATCTCACTAGCTTGCCTGTTAGTCATCCAAAATTATTTCCAGCTTAAGTTAGTAACTTGGTATTTCAATATGTATGATAAATGTTCTTGTTCCCACAGTGTTTTTGTGAAACTACAGAAGCCAAATGCTGCCATTAGAGATTGTGACAGAGCCATCAAGATTAATCCTGACTCGGCACAGACCTATAAATGGAGGGGGAAAGCACATAGGTAATGAGCTGCACCTGTACTTGATATTATCTTTACTTGGGGGAATAGTTTTGTTCACACATTCTCTCTTTCTCTGTGCCTCTGAACTGTTTGTCTTGTACCTGAGACCTGTTTGTTAGCTGTGAGCCAAGAAACCATTGTGCTGAGTATGTGGCTTAGAGAATAGAAAGGATGGTGATTTATTGATGGCAATTTATGAGTAGTTCTCCTGGTGCTGTTTCCCCTCCACTCACCCTTCCTCTCTCATCTTTAAATGGCTTACTGCTTTTCTGAATAACATTTTGTAATTATTTGGTAAAGATAGTGAGATCTAGGACTGTTTGTTTTATTTGTTTGGGGGTTTTTTGTTTTCACTTAGTTTGTTGGAGTTTTTTTACTGACCTATAATTCTTGAACATTTCTCTGCTGTCCTTTTCCCTTAGACCCTGGAGCTCTTTTACATAGCAAATTGAAGTGCCTGGTTATTAGGGAACCATTTGTTGCAAAGAATGTAATTATTTTAAATGGTGTTAGGCATCCCACCAACTACAGTGAAACTTTTTTTTTAACAGCAATAAATCAAGAAAAAAGGTGACAATTCTTATGGCTTATATAAAAGTGGAAGAAGTAAATGCTAATATAACGTGTAAAAAACATCTTAGACAGTGTTTAGAGAGCAGTTTGTTAGTGTCTGCAGTTTAAATTTACAATGTGAAGCCTGAGAGTGTGAAGACAGGAGAACAGTTCGAATTAATACCTCTGTCTGTGAGCAGAAGTACTTTCATCATTTAGCAATACCACCATTTGCTTAAATTTTAATTGTCAAGAGTATGTATCAATTAATAGTAAAGAAGTGTGCACAGAGGCTTACATGACTGCCTTAATTAAGATGTGGTGCATCCAGTCAGGAGGTTTGAGTGCTGAGTAAGGGGGTCCACTTAAGCCTGGTGGTAGTAGTGCTTCGTGTGTTTAGCTAGGGTACCCTTCTCCCTGTTAGATCATTCTTTAGAGCAGACAATGACATAATCTCATGGAGAGTTTTTTACTTAACTGTTACTTCAAACAAAAGTTACCATAAGGATATGAAGCAAAGAAGTGTCCTCTGACAGTATTGTAGTGTGCAGCTTAGAGGAATCACCATGGTTCTTAAACTCCTTGTAGCTCTAGGTAAAATTTCTGACTGATACATGGTTAAATGTTTTGAAGAGCTGCAAGCGTTCAGTTTTCCCTTCTGACTCTTGGTGTCTTCTGAATTCTAGACTTCTTGGTCACTGGGAGGAGGCTGCTCATGATCTTGCATTGGCTTGTAAACTGGATTATGATGAGGATGCAAGTGCCATGCTGAAGGAGGTGCAGCCGAGGGTAAGTGGGGAGGAATGTTGGAGGTCTTTCCTGCATTTGTCTGAGTGAAACAGCTGCCTTCATATTCTTCAGCAGGCATTGTGTGGAAGAAATGTGTTTGTATGTGTTCCACCACTTCAGACTGAGTTTATAAATACTTCTGTCTTTAGTAACAGCTGTTTGTGGCTGTGTGTAGAGTAATTGAATGTTTGGGGCTGGGCATGTAACAGAAATATGAAATATGTTCATTTTTCAATTTTTAAAAGAAGAATTAAAGCAGTTGAAGTTTGCCAGGTATTTTAGAATCTAGACTAAAAACCTTCTGAAAAGCAGAGATAGGTGATAATTGATTTTTTTTCCCCAAGATATTTCTGAGATGATCAAAGCTTTGACCTTAAGCACATTTTCCAAAAGAAGCATTTTGCTGTGGTTTGTACTTTCATTAGCCAGCCCCATGAGGGCAGCCTCAGCTCTGCACAACTGGTTTTCAGCTGTTCCCCCCTGGCTGACCCCAGCAATCTTCTAAGGAGAAACTTCTGTAACACTATTGATAGCAGGCTTTCTTTTTCACGTTTTTGCTGTTCCTTTGAAGTGATTGACACACCACAGATGGCAGCTGTTGCATTGTATTGGATTTACATAGGGAGTTTGGGGGAAGGTGGAGCCTGCAGGGCTGGCCTCTTGGAAGGAGAGACCTGGAGCCAATTCCAGCTGGTGCCAAAGCCCAGCGAGTCAGTGATGCCAATGGTGCTCTGTGAAAAGATATTTAAGAAAGGGTTAAAAAATACAGTGTAACAGCTGTGAGAGGGAGGGCAGTAAAGAAGAAAAACATGAGAGAAGCAGCCCCTCCAGAGACACCAAGATCAGTGAAGAAGGAAGTGGGAGGAGGTGTGCTAGGCATGGGAGCAGAGATTTCCCTGCAGCCAGTGGGGAAGGTTGAGCAGGTTGTCCTTGAGCCCATGGAGATCCACATGGGGCAGATCTGCCCTGCAGCCCATGGAGGATCCCATGAGAGAGGAAATGGATCTGCCTTGAGGAAAGCTGCAGCTCATGGAGAGTCCCCTGGAGCAGGCTCCTGGCACAAGCTGCAGCCTGTGGAGAGAAGCCTACACAGAGCTGGTTTTGTGGCAGGAGCTGCAGATCCCACGGGGGATCAGTCTGTTGTTAAGACAATGCACCCTGTGGGTACACTGGAGCAGTTTGTGAAGAGCTGTGTGCTGTGGGGCAGGAAAAAGGTGTGAAAAGGGAGGAGTGGCAGAAATACAGTGTTATGAACTCATGGTGGCCCCCATCCCTCTGTGCTCTTCAGGGTGGAAGAGAGGGGAGTGAAGCAGTAAAGCTGAGCTTTGGGAAGAAGGTTGCTTTAGTTTTGTCCTTGTTTCTCATCATCCTGCTCCATTTTTAACGGGCAATAAATTAAATGAGTCCTCCCCAGGTTGGGTCTGTTTTGCCTGTGATGGTAGTGGGAGAGTGATCTTGTGTTCATCTCAAGCCAAGAGCTTCTCCATCTTATTTTTCTCTTCCTGTCCTGTTGAGGAGGGGGGAATGAGAGAGTGCCTTAGTGAGCATCTGGCAGGCAGCCAAGCTTAAACCCCCACATGCATAAACATTCCTGTGTCTAAGAACTTCAGCTTCCAGCTTTTCTACCATGTCTTTGCTGTCTCCAGCAAAATGACAATGGAAACCATTTTACAACCTATTAGTCTTCTGTTTTGGAGACTATTGATCTGTGGTTAATTTAATTAGGTCTTAGGTCTCAACTGGTTTTCATAAGAAGTAATACTTCATGCTTGGCTGAGGGGGAGCCTTTTCTTTCCCAGTTAATCTGCCTGAGCACAGAAAGAGCAGAGTGAATACATGTGGTACATTGATGTGTGGTTGCTAACTGCATGGGAATTTGTGTATGTAGCTCTCAGAGAAACATAGGCTCTTCCCATGAGTGATTTTCAAAATGATGTGTTCATCTGATTTATTCACCTCAAGCTTCCCTAGAATTTTTTACTTTGTAGTACTTTCAGCTAAAAGCCTAAGTCAAATTGTAAAAACATTTAGTTCATTTTGAGAAATACTTAAAAATAACAAAAATCTAAAATTTGGAAACTGTTCATGCTTCAGTAAAAAGAAAACAACACTTACCTTTCTCTTAATGAGCCATTAAATGTCAGTGATACCAGGATCTGATAGCAGGTACTGCATTCACTCCCTGTCATTCCTGCTGCCTCTGTGGTGTTTCTGAGGGTTCCCAGGACGAGGTGAGAGATGAGAATTTGATTCCATGTTCTCAGAAGGCTGATTTATTATTTTATGATATGATATGATATGAATGCTATACTAAAACTATACTAAAAAAGATACATCAGATGGCTGAGCAAGAATGATAATGAAAACTTGTGACTGACTCAGAGAGTCTGACACAGCTGGATGTTATTGGCCATTAAGAAAAAACAATTCACATGGAACCAGTCAAATATTCACCTGTTGGTAAACAATGTCCAGACAACATTCCAAAGCAGCAAACACAGGAGCAGCAATCAGATAATTATTGTTTTCATTCCTCTCTGAGGCTTCTCAGCTTCCCAAGAGAAAATCCTGGGCAAAGAGGATTTTTCAGAAAATATCATGGTGACACTGCCTCCAGTGTGCTTTCTCTGGCAGATGCACTTCAGGAATAATGTAGTATGGAAGGAGTATCTCCTAACTAAAATAAGTTGTATCAAATCTCTTCTATTTGAAAAGCAATTTTTTCCTTTACAGAATAAGAGTATTTCTCTAAAAGAATACAAGAGTATCCGATGTCTAAGTAGTATCTTTGTTCTTGCAATCAGATTTTGCTGTGCGATTTTCAGTTACAGGAATGTTACAGAGTAACCATCATTCACTATTTCTGAAATCATGAAACATTTTTGCAATTATTTATAAGGATACCTTCTGTTTCGGGAAACCAGTGCTGCCATTAATTCTGTTGATATTAAAAGCCCTGAGTGAGGAGCCTTGGGAAGTTCATTGTGAATTCTTCTTTCACTGCGTCTATAGATTTAATACATTTGGGGAAAAAGTTAGTAAAAGGAAGCAAACTTCCTCCCCACCAGCTCTTTCTTGGGTTGGTTGAGGAATTATTTGGTCTGCTTGTGTTGATCTGTACAGGCTGTAGAGGCATCTGAAGCAGTGATAACACTATCTAGAGTGTGTGTGTGTGCAGTGGGAATTATACTTCCTATTGTGCCGTTTTCCAGGACAGTTGCTGGTTTTAGCCCCAGAGAAATCAGTATTTCAGCATAAAAGCATAAAGGGACATGGTATAAGGGACATGTTATCTCATGTTCAAGTTCTAACAATGATGCAAGTCCCAAAACTACTGCAAAAAAAAGTTCAGAGTGCATGTTCTGGTGAATCCAGTCAGGGTTGAGTAGACATGAATGACTGACTGCCATGGGAAGGAAGTAGCAAATGGCTCCTAAAACAAAGAGGCTTTTAGGATGTGAAATCAGATCTTAGTTTTAACAACTGGTAGGATGGGTTGGTTATGCTTCCATGGGTTGGTTATGCTTCCATGTGTTTTGTACTGAAATACTTGGTGTGAGATGCTAGAAATGCATAGGAACTCCTGGTATTCCATTGACAGGCTCAGAAAATTGCAGAGCATCGACGGAAGTATGAGCGGAAGCGTGAAGAAAAGGAAATCAAGGAAAGATTGGAAAGAGTGAAGAAGGCACGGGAGGAGCATGAGAAAGCACAAAGGGTGAATATTCAGGTTTAATATTTCTTAATAATTTGGAGAGTGTTAGTTTTGGTTAAAATCAATTACAGAGGAAAAAAAATACTTTAAATGTAAGTTGTAAATTTTAGAGAGCTGGTTTCTGTCTTGGTTGCTTAACCAATAATGAAGCTTGGAGAAGAAGGCATTTGAATTCATCTGGTTTTATTGCTTGTGACAAAAACAGTCTCTGGAATCTCTACTAATCCTGTATTTCAAGAAGTCAGTTATTGTGTGACTGTTCCAGAATAGGTTTCACTTAAAGTACTTATGTGCTCCAAAGTGGGAGGTTTTAAATTCAGAATAATACTTTGCTTCTCTTCCTCAATTCCTGGCACAGCTTGCTTGCCTTTTTTTTTTTTTTTTTTTTGTGCTTTAATGATGTATTTTAATATGTGAGGGGTGGGAGTTCTAAAAATACAGTTGGGGAGCTAAAACAAATCATACAGTATTAAGTATTTGTATTCAGTAGAAGCATACCCTGCATAACTAACCTGCAGTCATGTACAAAATCAATAATAGACAGAGCAATTTTTTGTCAGTGGCTTTGAAGATAGTAGAGTGCTTTGTTTCTTGTGATGGCAAATCTGCCTGAAACAGTCTCGGCTGTTTTTTTTTCTCCTAAACCCAGTTGAGCAGTAGAAAACAGGCTGCACTTCCATTGTTTTGTGTGGAATGATGTGCTTTCATCTGCAGGAGGAAGAAGCAAGACGACAGGCAGGAGGAGCTCAGTTTGGTGGCTTCCCAGGTGGCTTCCCAGGTATTTTATTTTTAAGCACAAATACTTGAGGTAGAGATGGCTGTTGTTTCCATATGGAGTATTATAACTGTAGTTTTTATAGCATTTGTTCTCAAGACAGAAAAATCTTAGGAAGTCTAGAACTCATATACAAATAACTCTTGGAGCACTAGTGGTAAGAGGGATGGGATTCTTTCTCTTGAAGAGGGTTGATGCTGTGTAGCAAGTAGAGGGAAGACAGAAATCAATAATTGAAAAACAGAATGAAAGGATTTAGGTCTGGGAAAACAAAAGAAGCAGAATTTGCTTGATAATGTATTTAAAAATGAGTATTAAAATGCTTTCTAAATTACTCAGGGTGCCTTGAATCCGTTTAAGCGCAATAGTTTTAAAGCTCAAAATTTGGATTGAAGATGAGAGAAATCTTGTGCTGGTTGCAAGCTGTTGTTAACAGAATAGTTTTTTAAAGAATGTAGTGCAGATTACCTTATAGAAAAGTTATCCTTGGCAACTTCACAAAAATCAGGCTTTCCATGTTATACAATGAACTGGGGAGGAACAGAAGTACTGATACTCTTGAAGATTGAGATGTAGTTAAGAGTTGAGATGGGCTGTGTGTGTGCTCCAACTGGATCAGCAGCCAGATGGAGACCAGATATGTGTCATGCTCAGCACAGCTGGGAAAGCTGCAGAATAGGATTCTATAAGACAACCTCAAGCATTTTGCTTCAGGGATGTTTTTCTTGGGGTTTTGTTGGAGTTTTTTCCCATTGGTGGCACAATTTTTCAAAACCTAAAGTTCCTGCCAAATGTGGAATGTGCGCGGGACATAATACTGAGCTGCTTCTGCCCTGAATTGTTCACCCCAGGCATTCAATCTCCTTATGTTCTTGAGCTTGAGACCTCATTTTAGTTAACCAGGGAAAGAACTGTACTCATTACAAGCGTCCTATTCAACTGGGTTAAAAACATAGATGAGATAAGATGTAGGTGTTAACAGAAAGAGAAAATGGAAGAGAACTTTCCATTGAGTGGGCCAGCTGCAGCTATATGGAAGACATGGCTGTAGTGATGTGGCAAGGAGTAGGTCTTGGTCTCAGTGAACATAATTACAGTATGGCTGAGTTGAACATTTTTCTTGTGTTGGATTTTCAGGTGGCTTTCCTGGGGCTGCAGGCATGCCAGAAATGGCAGGTGTGCCAGGTCTCAATGAGATCCTCAGTGATCCAGAGGTTCTTGCAGCCATGCAGGTGAGTATTTGTTAAAGTCAAAGCTACACCTTCTAAATGAGCCTAAGGGGAGGAAGGAGGATGTGACCTTTTGGATGGCAATGGGGTGCTTGCTTATTTCTGTTGCAAAATTCTTTCCTGCTGTGTGTGACACCAGGCTGTCTGGATTAAATGTTAGCTGTTTTGCAAACTAATGGAAGCTTAATTAAAGATGGCCCACAAACCCTGCCCCCCATCTATGACAGGCAAACTATGTGTTCTATACAGAAAGTCTCTCAAATGGTCCTTTTCCACACATTATCATTCACTTGCTCATTTTTTGGATGCACACACTTTGTAGGGGGATAATTATGCACAAACAAAATTGATAATATTTTTCTAACACAATATATTATAATAATATTGTGATGAGAATTACCTTTCTCTTAGGAGATTAAATGTTTGAGGTTTTCCAGAGACAATGTATTATTAGAATAGTTCTTCATCTGGCATTTTCTGAAATCATATTCAGAAAGCTTACTTCCCTGGTGGGCTTGATTAATTGCTCAATGTCATAACTACTTCTACTCAAGAGAAGTATTTCAACAGATTGAAGGGAACGTGTCTGACAACACCATTTTAAGGGCAGGTGGGCTAGAAAATGTCAGAGCTGTGTAGTTCAATTTGCATTCTAATATGATCAAGTACAAAACTGTCTTGTTTCTTTTTTCTGGATTGCTGTGAGTAGAGTTACATATTGTCCTCAGCTCATTGAAATAAAGGCATCACAAAGGAAGCTTATTCAGTATGCCCTGGAATCACAAAAAATCATCACTTTCCATGCAAAAGTTAATGGATTTGTTCCCTTAATGGTTGCTGATGTTGGAAAACACACCTTTACTTAGGCTGCCACAGTCAGCAGTGCTGGCTTGCATGCAAGCCCTGCAGAAAGGGCCCTTGATTGTAGCTGTCTTCCTTACCTGGCTACTTCCTGCTGCAGTGCTGCAGTTTGTGATGAGAGGTTGCTGAAAACAGTGTTGAGGTGCAGCTAAATATTAAGTGCTTGTCACATGCCTTTAAGAAGGCTCCATTGCATGCTGATTACATATGCCCCAGCATAGGGTAGGGCTTTTGAAAAAATGTGTGTTGACAGTGTCTTCTGATAATGCAGGCAGGCTTTAGCATGTACAGCTATCTAGAGATGATTTATTAGAACTTGATCTATGTCTACACTGCCACCTTTTCCTAAAATGTCCAGCTCTGCTTTCTGGTCTTTTCTGAATTGGCCCTGTAAACTCTAGTTTGAAAAAACAGTAGCTTCTACTGCCTGGCATCTGCCCAGTGCAGCTGTGGAATATGTTGATGGATAATGTAAGGTGGCAGCTGTTATGTCTGTTATCTGAGGTAACAAAACAGCCTGAACATACTGAATCACACAAGTCACTCCAAAATTGCTTTGTAACTGTAGAGGCTTTTCATAGTGAGGAGTTAGTGCCAAAATGGGAGTATTTTAAGAGTAAAGGCCAATACCTCAGTCTCTTCAGACTTGCTGTGATTTCATCATTTTGGAAACTATTCTCTTTGAGGTAACACTGAAATGTCCCTGAATCTTGTAGCAATTCAGTAAACCTGACAACTGTAAGTGCCTGAAGACAAGCCAGATTAAACCAATTTTACTGTTAACTTCATCTTGTCATCCATAGAAGCAACCAAAGAAGCAGATATGGCTGCCTGTGGACATGTTTAGGGGAGTTATTGCTTGTCATTGGCATAAATCTTGCCTGGGCAGGGTGTTGGCCTAGATGATCTCCAGAGGTCCCTTCCAACCCTAACAATTCTCTGATTTTGTGATCTCTGCAAACCACTATAGAAACTTCTTTCTTGAGGAATATTTCTGGTTCCATTACATGAAGATTTATTTCTTCAGGTTTTTTTTTTTTTCCTCGAAGCAGCAAAACTTCTCTTGCATTTCTTTTTACAGCTTCTTAATGGTAGCAAGTTGTGACTTTTTGCAGTGACTTTTAATGCATGCTTTTTTAGCTCATTTGCCCCTAAGCTTTCTAGTCTCCAGAAGAATTGAGTGAAATTTTAGTGTTTTATTTTACTGTTTTGTATATCTGGAGGGTTGTCTAGTACTTCATATCTTGCATATACAACTGCTTTCTCTAGACACATGACATTTGTATTTTGGAGTCAAGTAGAAGTTCTTTTTATAAGGAATGATGTGCAAGATGAACCTATGGATTCCTTATTTGACATGTAGCCATGTTAGACACAGTCTTCCAACAAAATGTGTCAAGTTGGAAAAAAAAATAATACTCTTTTTTGGAAGTTTTATTTTTCCCTCTGCAACTAAAGACCAGAGCAGTAGAAAACTGAATGTCTCCCTAGTACCATTAATAGAATGGCTGCTATTCCACCTTATGCACTAAACATTTCCCTCCAGAAATGCTGATATCCTCAGTCTTACACTTTATTTTGATAGTATTGGTCATCACTGTCAAACTTTAGCTGTTACAAGCACTCTCTAAGGTTGAGAGCTTCCAGGAGTCACAAAAGTACAGAATCACTTACTTGCTGTGAATTTATAGGAAAGTGAAACACACAGCATAAAACTGGAGATTTAACATTCATTTAAGAGTGCTTTGACACAAACTAGCAACTAAGATTACTTTGCTTTTTGTTCCAGATTCATATATAAGTGAAACCACAGACTTAACAACATGGCAATCTTTACAATCATATATCATACCTATTTTGAAATCAATTCAAGAAGTCTGAGGTTGTGAAAGTCTGCCTTTTTCTTTTTTTTTGCATGGGAATCCTGTAAAGTGAAGAGAATATCTAATCTCTCTTTTCTGAACTTCAGCATTCTATTTTCCATATACTTTGCAGATTATCTTTTGTGAAGGAGACAACACATTTGTAAATCCTCCCATAAGACTGGACTCTTGGTTCCCAGCTTGTATAAAATATGACTGAGGTGTGTGGGTGCTTTCAGTAGAGTCCACACCTACCAGATGCAGTTTGGGATCAGACTTGTTGAACAGCTTTGGACTGAGTCTGATGCTAGAATAGATACAGGATGATGTTATTGTAGCACAGACAGCTCTGAGCACACTGGTTATGTGGTGGTGATTTCCAAAGGACATGCCTGCTGTAGCAGTGGGTTGCAAGTCTAGGAAGCAGTGTGTCTTTTGGTGAAAACACTTAAATCTCCTAGAAGGGACAGCAGATGAAATTACAGCTAACGTCTGTGAATTGTATTGAACATAATAAACTGCTTACAGTTTTGTTGAATTAAAGCAAATTGGAATGTTTTGTAGATACTGCTTATAATGGAAACATTTTTCCAGGCTGAGATGTAAAATTGTTACATACAGAGTCATTATGTTCAAAACATACGCAGGTAAAACAAGTAAAACCAGTTTGAGTTTGGTGGAGGCCCAAGGTATGCTAGAAGTATGGGAAAAAAGCATTAATACCTTTTACCTCTCATACTAAATAGAGAAGATGGAGCTATTTTTTTGGGCTCTGACTTTACTGAATATGTGGATGTATTTATCAACTGCAGCAGAGTAGTGTGATGAGAGACAGCAAGGTTCTTTTCCAAGTGTGACTTCTCAGTGGAGGTGAGGAATGACTGAGAATTAGATGGATTTTAAAAGCCAAACATTGCCACATTGTCTGCTCACAACCCAAGAGTTTTCAGGCTTTTGCTGCTAAAATGAAAAAATGAGAAAAGGATGAGAATCAGCTGTTGCTCAGAGTAGAGTTATCCTATCATGCATGCTACACACATCAAACTCCTACCTCCTTCAAAATGCATTTGAAAGATGCCTGAACAGAAATAATACAGTAGGTAGGTGTGGCTGTGTTTGATAGCTCCTGTTCTGGGAAAACAAAAGTCTTATCTGATCCCCCTTCTCTTACTCTGAACTATTAGTGTAACAAGTTCAGTAATGACTCTGGTGTTTAGTGACACAGTTTAACAGCATGCACTGTATTATTGGGTTGTCTTTAGAGAATTCTTGCCAGAAGTCTAATGTAGTCTTGTCCTGTAAAAGCTGAGCAAGACTAGATTCATGTGGAACTACATAATCACTTTTGAAGAGTTGTTTTACAGATGTCCTAATTTTCCTTCCTTTTTTTCTTTTTTTTTTCTTCTTTTGTCCTGCAGGATCCAGAAGTTATGGTTGCATTCCAAGATGTTGCCCAGAATCCAGCAAACATGTCCAAGTACCAGAGCAATCCCAAGGTCATGAATCTCATCAGTAAATTGTCTGCCAAATTTGGCAGTAAACCATAAAATCCCTGCTTCTTAAAAATCATACCTGAATGGCAAGGATTGGATTTGGCTAACCAGTGTTGCAATAAAATAAACCATTTTACCTCTGATCTTCTTAAGAAGAGAAATGGGGTGTTCTGAGGAGAACTGCTCTCTAGCCCCAGGTATTGACTTTATTCAATTACTGGTTTCTAGAACTCAAATTATATTCAGATGACCTAGTTTTCAACCATCCCTTCTTGTCCAACAGTTGCAACCTTTCATTGTAAGTGTTACAGACAGTTTTCTCTGAATTAATGTTCTTATAACAAATTGTAGTATTCCCGGAGTAAAAGATAAAAACATGCTATTTTCTTTTTTCTTTATTGCTCTCGCTGAGCAAAGGGGAAAGAACTTGAACGACTGAAGTCTGTCTTAATCCCCTTAGGACAGAAAAATAGACAGAAAAATCCCCCCTTTGCAGGTGGGACAAGTCTGAAGAATTAACTGGATAAAGGAATTGTCCACAAATACAACTTTTTTTTTTAATGGGTGATAGGCTTTTTAAAGCAATTATCAGTATAATCAGGCTAGCTAGTTACACACTGGAACTTCTGGCAGTACTGCAAATACTATATCATTTTGATCACCACAACTGTGCAGCAAAGGTACAATTCTACCCTTTGCACAACCTGGCATGAAGTACATATTGCTGAGGCCATAGATGTTTTGTTACTCGTTTGGTTCTTGTCCAGCACCTTTAGGTAACATTTTATTTATCAGTCTGGGTATGGGAGAGCAGCTTCCTGTCTGTGCTTGTACTCTTGTCCTTTCTCAGCTGGCAGGCCCTCTGCTGGCTGCACTCACCCTTCTTTGGGGCTATGCTTACCAGGTTGCATCTATTTGGAAACTTTGGGGAAGGAATCTTGTTCCCATCACTACCTCTGTCCCACTGAATGCAAGCCATCTAGAACATGTACATGCAGAGTTACACATTGGTGTAGGGGAGAGCACCCAACAAAATTGCAGCTCTGGGTTCTGAGTCGTTTTGGGTTCTTACATGCTCACTGATTAAAATTTCTTGGTCAAAGTCCTGCTGTCTCTGTAGAGGTGATGACTTGTTCTTCACCACATTCTGTAGTCTTCCATCTTCTCTTGTAGCCTCTTGTTTAAGAAAAAATATCTGTTGTTGTGGTTTCATACCTCCATGGTTTTGAGGCTTGTGATACAGAGGAAAGGTGAAGTAATTGGAACAGACAGAACATTCTTCTGACACGTGCATTTATCTGCACGGGTATCTTTGATGCAGTGTCTGTCCTGATGATGTTCAGTGGATTTGGCTACCAATAAAGACAGTTTTGCTTCTGTTTGTCTTGGCTAAAACATCTTTATGTGGAAAAAATGACCATAGTTACCTGTTCACCCCTTGAATTTCAAGGTTTGTGTTACCCTTCTGTAATTCTGTATCTTGAGCCATAACTGATGTTACCATTTTTAAACAAATCTGGTTTGATGTAGGAACTCTACAGCAGTTGCAAAAAAGTAAATCCCCAAATGCTTTTTCTCCTACTAATGACCCTGCACAATGAAATGTGAATCTTTTTGCTTAAGAAATACAGTTCTGAATACTTCTCTTAGCCTTTAAAAATAAAGTATGGTTTTGAAAAACACAGCTTTTTGGGTTTGTGTAACTTTCTGATAAAAACTATTTTGCTTAAATTAAATGTGGCAGTGCTTTTTTCAAACTGTATGTATAACTTGTGTTTTAAATTGGAACAAAATGCCTAAGGGCTCATCTTCATGACCAAATGAACTCAAAATACAATTGTGTGTTGCTGTGGGCATGGCTTTTGGTCATAGTCTTCATCTCCCATTCCCAAGAAGAGATATTTGAAGTAGGTCACTCCTCAATATAGGCTAAATCTTGACTTCTGCATTCAGGCTAGTGCATGTGTTGTGCACAAATTAGAGTATCTTGAATAGAGATTTATTCCCTACAGTTTCCTGTTATTCCAACTTGGCTGTTTGTATCTGTCTTCCCATGAGCAGTCAAAAGTAGTCTCCTACCTAATAGAAGTGGTCATATCTGTGTCCTGCCTGCTTGCTTACACATCAGTTGCCCTTACTGAGAGTTGACTGATTCTATAAAAGCATCCTCTCTTTTTGATGTTGGCTTTAGCAGTTTAGCTGAATTCTTGTTCCTTGAGAATACACATTCTGTGACTCCTTTTGTGTGTGAGCTTTTTTGCTTTCAGTGTTACTCAGCAAGTAAATTGATGAACTGTCTGGACCTCATCTCAGTTCCCTGAGTTGGTGTGTGGACATCTGAGCAGCTAAACTGGTTTGAACAGAAGTGCAAGTGCAGAAAGCTAACTGCACAAGAGATGAGCAAAGACAGGAAATTCAAATGTGGGACGTAAGTAGCTAAATGAGGAAGTTGTTAATTTCATTGGTTGCTCCTGTATTTACTGGCAGATCCTTCAGGTTATTTGTTCTGTGGGAGCATTGAGTGGGGGTGGTTGTTGTAAGTGCAGTGGCAATAATCAGCTCTGCTGGCAGTTTGTCTCTGAAAGCTGCAAGAGCATGTCCATGTCAGCTGGGACAGAATGCTGCCAGCCCTGCCCCTGGCTCAGGTGTGCCTTCCTGCCTTGTGCACAAGTCCTGCACTGAGCTCTTTGGTTGATGCCATGCCCAGATTCAGTGAGCCAGGAGTGCTGTGATGACCTGCAGCTGACTGGTAGAGAGGCTCACAGCCTTGTTCCTGTGGGAGTCCTGGTGACTTGAGTGTCCTCTCTGGTTCAGCTGCTGCCCCAAGGGAAAGCAAGTGTCAGCTCAGTAGCCACATCCAGGCTGCTCTAGTTCACAGGGAGTCCTTTTGCATAGTAATGTGGAAAATGCAAAGCTTGGTGCCTTTACCAGAAACTTTTGGAAATTTTATCTCCCTTCATTGTTGGTGCTTGTTGAGGTGACTTGTTTTGTCTTTGTGGAAAGGCAGTGACTGGATGAGTCTCAAAGTTGGATGAAGGCAGATGGGACAAAGCCAGGTAGAGCACTGATAGGTCAGAGGAGAATGGGTCAATGAATATTAAAAAGCCACATAAAGGTAAAACCATGTTACAGAAACAGCTTTTTGCAAGTATTATATGTAGTTTAAAATACCTGTCTTTAAATGCCACCTTGGTTTTTTTGTGTGTGACTTTCAGGGCTTTTGTATAAAGCTCATATAAGCCATACTCTTGCATATGCCTGTACATCCCTCTTCTCTGGAATGGAGGAGAAAATAAGATTGTTATGGGAGCTCATGGCACCTGCTGTGCCAGCAGAATCCTTCACCCATTGGGATGGGAGACTGGACATAGCCAGGGGGAGCTGGAGCCAGGTTAGCCTTGGCTGTACCTTCCCATGGATCATGGCATGCTGCTGACTGGAAGTGTTTGGAGCCTCTGAAATCCCCCAGGGCAGGTGGGCTGAGGGATGCTCGAGGCAGAGGCTGCAGGCTTGTTTCCTCTTTGCTCCAGCAAAGAGCAGTCAGCACCTGGCAGTCTCTGGTGCTGACAATGGTTGGTAACCTGGAGCTGGAGGGTGGCTCACTAGGAAAACAGTAGCAGTGTTTTCTTCTGATGCCTAGAGAAAGGTGTCCTGTGAAACATATGCAGAGCTCTGCAGAGGTGGGCCTCAACCTTGCTTCACACATGATGGAGTGAGGGCAGCATTGTAAGAAAGTAATTCTGGATTACCAAAGAGCTGAGGTGGAGTAAAAAATGGTGGTGTCCAATTGAATGCAGACACCTCCATGTTCAGTACCACAAGACAAATCATAGGAGGTCAGTAGTGATATAAGAAAATGCAAATACAGAGGAAGCAGGAACAGTTTTAATGTGGCAAATAAATGAAGCAGATCAGGTGGTTGCTGGTAGAGCTGAACTATGGAGCAAGAAAAAAAATAAATTTAAGCAACTGGGCAACAAGTCACTGATCGCTTTGTGAATCAAAGCTTGGGTACATCATACTCACTTGATGTGACCCTCACAAACAGGAACTTGTGTAAGACAAACCTTTCCTTGTCCCTGCTGACTGGAGGTCCTGAGGTCCCAGAGAATGTAAATAGCTCAGACTCTCCTGTAAATCTGAGTCTTGATAAATAACCAAATCCAGATGTTCATTTGTAATTTTGCTAACAAAGTGTTACTACTGTATATGTCTGCTTACAAACACACTTTTGAAAGCTGTATCCTATATGTATGATCTCAGACAAGCCTGAGATCTTATCAATAAATAAATAAATGTATTTGCAGAATGTGTTAACATCTCTTTTTGTTAAGTGGGTTACAACTTTGGCACCTTTGTTGTTGCACAAGATTTTTTTTAACGTATAAACATTTATTTCAGAGGTTACAAGGAATGTGAGTTGCTACTGTATGTAAAGAAATGTGAAGTATTACAGGGTTTAGGTTAGCAGTTTATCTTACAGTTTCTTCCTGAAGTACAGCAGCTGCAGCAGTCCAGATGGTACACATAATTTTTATGGAGCAAAGGCATTCAGAAAAACAAGGTACTTATTACTCAAGTGTCCAGTAAGTAACAAGGAGGTGAGGTCTAAAGGTAATAGTAAATTGAATTCTATTATTGAAACATTTCGTTTTCTAACAGTCTCGGTGGTGGTTAAGAGTTCTAGAAATGAGTTGAATTTGCATTTCACATTTCAGAAGGAAAAATATCATAGCTTAAATCTGTGTTCAGTAAAATTAGCTTTTAAATGGGCTGAAGGTACAAGATCATCATCATAGGAAATCATCAAAAATAGATGGAAAAATATCAAAGTACTATATTGAGAGTGAAATGTCTGAGCTGCTGCCAGCTGCACTGCCTCTCATTACAGAAAATTCATTCTGATGTTTAGCCGCTAGTGTCTAGTTCTTATTTGGAAGAGAAAACCTCCTGTACTTTCTTATTTCAGATTTTTTAACAATTGGTCTAAAATATGGCTTGTTGCTAAGAGTGTATAAGGAAAAAACAACTGTTCTATAAGATTATTTGCCCTCACACTTTCTTTTGTGTTATCCTACAATGAGGAAAAGTTCTTGAAAAAGAAAAGGTTTTTCAGAAGCCATTTTTTATCTGGCACAGTTTTTCTCTAGTCTCTTGTGTGAAAACTTTTCAAACTAGATAAAGCAAGATTCTGAACTGGAATTAATTAGTAGCCTTTACAAAAAAAAAAAAAAAGAGAACAGAAAAATGTACATTTAGAACAGATGTTAAACATTTATCAAGTGTCTGAGGGAAAAAGCAACATCAAGGCAACAAAAAATGGTGTTTGACAATTACTTAGTCTATGTAAAACTAAGGGTGGCTGAGGGACATTTGGTCTAGTTAGGCGGAGCAAGTACCATGATAGGAGATTAAATGTAATAGTGGCAAATGCAAGCAATTAAAAAAAAAAAAAGAATTTCAACTTTTCTGATATCCCTGGACCTAGATGAAGTGCATAGGGAACATTCTGCTTCATTGCAGAGGCTCAGTCAGAACTGAGCCATGCAGAACTGGTTCATGCAGAGTTCAAACACACATGGGCTTTTTAATCTGTGTATGATTACAGTGCTTGCTTTTGGAAGAGGCTTCTTTTACCTTGGCCTTAATACCTAAGCCTGATCTTGACAAGATGGTGTGATCAAATTGCTCTATTTAATGAACTCAAATTGTCAGCACAAGCAATCTCATTTGTTAATTTCTAGTTGCTTTTATCTGTGATGTACTGGGAGTATGATCCGGTTTATCCACCTTCTCTGAGAGAAAGTTTTGCAACAGATTCAGAAAGTAATTTTGAAAGTAGTAATTAAAATCTGTCATTCTGCCTTGACATGTTTGGATTCTCTAATGAATTGAATTTCTGGGCAACAATAAAGGAGATATGTATTTCTATTTTTTTTAATTTTTTTTTTTAATGTTAGAATAAGAAGAGTACTAGGGTAGAAATAGTTTAAGTTCAGAGTTCATTCTTTACTTGCAAAGGTAGGACACAGTGCAGAGGCAGTAAGTTTGCCTTTTGGAGTCACCAACAGTATCCTCATTACTTGTCATGAATCAGAAACAAAGTTTGGGTCAGCCAAAGAAAATCCATCAAGAGTAAAGTTTCTCAAGATTGATTAATTTCCTGTACGGGAACCTACAGAATTTCGCAAGCAAGAAATGACAAAGCTGTAGTTCATGTACACAGAATATGTTTGTACTTGTAGTTGCTTAGTTTAGTTCACTTCTTCCAGACTTTCCAGTAGAATTGGCAGATTTGAGGAAAGGTAGGTGGTTTGGGCCACCTGTCCCTCCTTAAACCCCACTTGTGCATGTTATGTGTTTGCCTGGAAACCTGGTGGATTTGAAGCATTTGTGTGAAGACCTTAAGGCCATGTCTTCAGGAAACCTTTCATGTAGGTTTTTAGGTACCTGCCTTTTGTTTTCCCTTGGTAGAATACAAGGCATTAAGTTTAACTTAATCTGTAGCATGCTCTCGTATTTCTGGGACAGCTTCACTAGGTCTGTGTGTTCCAACAATAAAGCAACTTGCTTTTAGAATATTGCAGCTGTTGTGTTACCTGTTAATACTCTGTTTTGCAATATACACAAGGCATAGTGTTGTATTAAGAATATTGCTAAATACAGTTGAAATAGGGTAGAGTTATTTGGGTGCATGTTTATGATGGAATTTCAGTCTGCAGAACGAACTGACTCTTTGGTGAAAGCTTCCCTTCACACAAGAGGGACAAAACCCCAAAGAACAGCAGTGATGGGGGTCTGTGTCCTGTTTGAGGCATTCCTCCCAAAAGCTCATGGACCTGATTGTGTGCTCACTTTTTGTATAATTGTTCCCTGGATTTGTAAAGCTGCTCCTGCTTTAATGACAGGAGATAGCCAGTGACCTGGGTACACCTTAATTCTAAATTAAGGCCTGAGTCTTTTATACGTAGGAGTGTGTCACAGGTGAGTTATTAAGAGTGTATCAATGTGGGTGTAACGAAAAACGTTTTATTAATGATTAAATGATGGTCAAAGATAATTAATTGACACCTAAATGAAAAGGGAATGATGATAGAATTGTTATTAAGCAATAATTGAACAGTAATTAAACAGTGATTTACTATATTTTAAATTATTGTTTAAACAATAATTTACACTCTAGTCAAACTACTACTTACTGTACATCTAATAATTCAGCTATAGCTAGATTTATATTAATGTAAAATGTCACTTTGCTCATTATAGATCTCAGATGTTTGGTAAGGGGCTCTTTCAGCCTCAAGCATTAACCTTAAGAGCCATCCCTGTCTGAGGGGACATCATTGCTGAGCAGCCTGCTGCTGTACAGGAGACCCCAGTGGGCTCATGGGGGCTGCAGACATTTATTTTGAGGTTAAAATGTCAGACTCCTAGTCAGAGCCCCTTTTGGTGTACGTGCAGGTGTGCAGCTGTAGCAGTTTCAGTTCTGTCTAGTTCCAGCTCAGGCTGGTGCTGATCTCCTGATAAGAGAGGCCTGAACTCTTTGTTCCTGGATAAGGCTTAGGATGATTCTCAGGGTTTGCACTGCAGGGATGATTTCACTCAAGTCTCCTTTTGGTCAACCAAAGTACTGTCACTCAGTCAGAAGGGGTGCATCCAGCACAGGGATCTTACATTATAAAAAAAAATTTGGTCTATCAGTGGTATCAACATTGTATAAAAGAATTGTGGTCTCTTAGGTTGCTGGTATCAGCATCTGAAGTCTGAGTATAGGAATGTGCTGGAGAACTTCACTGGAAAATTATTTTTCTCCAACTGAAACACTTGGTTTAGGTAGAGTAGCCTGTCTTCTTTATACCTGCCCTCCCTCAGAGAAAATAATGGGATTTTCCTCACAGAAGGGTAGAGAGAAGGGGTCTCTTAACAGCCACCTGATGAAGGAACATCTTACCCCAATTGTGTGATAGAAACTCTTGGGAAGAGGGTAATGTTACAACAGCCCTGTCCTTGTTTAAGTAATGGAGGGTATGGTGATTCCTACCAGAGATGTAAGCGCTAGGAGCTCTTGCAGTTCAAACAAGAGGCAGCTGGGGAGTTGAGGCTGAAGGACTTCATAATTGCAATTATGAAGAAAAAGTTATGAAGTCATTCTTTCTTTCAGAAAGAGAGAACAAGATATGATTCTAACAATAGAAACGAAAGAGCCCAGAAGTTACATGATACAAAGCTAAAATTCATTGGTATCTTTAATTATAGTCTTTTTCTAAAGTACAGGTGAAACTAACAAAAGGGTAGTGATTATTAACACAGACAAAACCGTGAAGCAATCTGGAAACCAGTATAAGGCATGAGAATGGCAAAAACCCCAGCAGGATATGAGCAGACATGGGGATCATCTCCCAAGTGCTGTTCTGAATTGGGGCATGTCCAAACTCATTTAATTTCCTCAGCTCCTTCGTACTTGGGGAACCTCTCCTACATAAAAGTTGAAAAGGAGGCTGTAGGATGATTGATATTTTCCCAAACTGTGTGTGATAGCCTTGTCTCTGTGCCCTAAGTGCAGTGAGCCACAGCTCCCCTGTGCTTTGGCCAGCTACCTGTGTCTAGTGCTGTCCTGCTGGAACTTCTCACTCCAGCCTCAGCTACCACAGATGTTCTGTTTGTGCTGTGCTTCAGCTGCAGGCTCTCAGCATGGCAGCAAAGGAGGAGCAAGGGCCTGCAGACTGGGAAAAGGAGTAAACAAAATAGAATAATAGAATTGTTTAGCTTGGAAAAGACCTCTTAGTTTGAGTCCAACCACAAACCCAGCACTGCCACATCCACCACTAAACCATGTCCCCAAGTGCAAAATCTGCATGTCTTGTAAATACCTCTGAGGATAGTGACTCAACTACTTCCCTGGACAGCCTGTTCTAGTGCTGGCTAACGCCTTCATTAAAAAATTTCTTCCTAATATCCAGTATAAGCCTCTCCTGGTGAACTGAGGCTGCTCTTTCCTGTAGCTTTTTTTTCTAGGATAAGAGGCTGACCCCCACCTTGCTACAACATCCATTAACGTGTGGAGTGCAACAACATCCCCCCGGGGATCCTTTTCTCCAGGTGTTTGAAAATGCATCAGACTCGATTGCTCCACATGGAATAAGAAGAAACTCTTGTCTTTAAAAAGCAATACTTTGAAGATACTAGACTTTAAGTAGGTAGAAGGGACTGTAGTTAGCAAAAAGCAGAATCAGAATGTGAAGTTTAGTATTGCTTCCTCGTTGTAATTAAATGCTTATGGTAATGTTTGGGAAAGGGAATCACAGACTCACAAAAGGAGTCATGTTGAAAAGGAACCACAGTGGTCATCTGGTCCAGCCTCCCTGTTTGAACAGGGTCATCCCAGAGCACATGATGGTGCTTCTGGGTCCTTTTCAACTCAGACTGTTCTGTGACTCTCAAGTGTAATTGCTAAAAATAAAAAAAGAGTAAATAATGGCACTATTGCTATTAAATATGGCACAGGATTGTGTTCAGAGTGTTCTTGAACATCTTCAGTGAGGGAGATTCCACAACCTGTCTGGGAAATCTGTTCCAGTGTGTGGTGACTTCATGGTAAAGAAATTCTTTCTCATATTCATGTGGAACTTCACGTGCATCAGCTTTTGCCCGTTGTGAGAAGAGAAGAGAAGAGAAGAGAAGAGAAGAGAAGAGAAGAGAAGAGAAGAGAAGAGAAGAGAAGAGAAGAGAAGAGAAGAGGAGAGGAGCCTGGATCCCTCCTCTCCCCGCCCTCCCTTCAGATGCTGACAGCCACTGATGAGGTCCCTTCTCGGTGGCCTCTTCTCGAAGAGAAGCGAAGCTGCCGGTGGAGAGAAAAGGCGCTATTGTAGTCACAGAGGAAGGACCAGGAGCGCGTTTCCCGGGTGCCCCGATGCTGTATTTTCCTGAAAATCCACACGAACGGACGATCCCGGTCTCCCCCGCCGCTCCTCCAGCCGGGGCGGGCGCGGGGCGGGGCCGCGGGCGCACGTGACAGGGCGGGTGCCATGGCGGGCGCGGGGGCGGCGCGCGGCAGCCTAGAGCTGGCCGGGGCCGCGGGGCCGCCGGGCCGGGCTGGTCAGCAGCCACAGCAGCCGAGAGCCGCCGCGATGTCGTCCGTGGCCTCCTACGAGAGCCTGGTGCACGCCGTGTCCGGCGCTGTGGTGAGCGAGCGGGCGGGGGGCGCGGCGGGCGGAGCGGCCGGGCCGGCCTGGCGGGGGCCGCGGGCCGCCCGCAGCCTTTGTTCGGCCGGGACGGGCCGGGGAACCGGCCGGGGCTTGGCCAGGCTGGAGGCCGGGCCTGAGCAGCCGGAGGCACCTCTGAGGCAGCGGGAGCTGCCCCTCAGAAAGCCGGGTTGGCGCACCCGAGCTGGGCATCCCTTCGGTAAGCTCAGGCAGAGGGGCAGCACCTCAGCTGTGCGATCGCAGAGCTGCACCGAGCATCGCCCTCCTGCCGCGGCCTCGTACGAGCTCAGGAGTGCGGAGGGTGAGGCGGCTCTGTCCTGCTGATCGAAATGTAAAGCGGGCACAGTGCAGCCGGAGGAGGTATCTGTCCATCACTGAATTTAATTTTTCATGCGGTGCTTGTAAATTAAAAACTCGCATTTAATTTATGTAGATTTCCTAGTGTGCCCAGCCCTTGAATTTTTCTTTTCAGAGTGCTAGCTCTAAAAAGTAAATCAGCCTTCTGCTTCCAACAGGTTAAGAATTTTAGTGCATGTAGCATGTTGGATTGGGCATACTGATGGATAGAAAGAACTCCTCGTGTCTCCTATAGGATGAAAGTTGCTAAATGTTACTGAACGATAAACACTGGAACAGGCTGCCCAGGGAGGTCGTGGAGTCTCCCTCTCTGGGGACATTCAGGACCCACCTGGATGCATTCCTGTGTCACCTGCTCTGGGTGACACTGCTTTGATATGGGGGGGTGAGACTGGGTCATCTCCAGGGGCTCCTTCCAACCGTGACAATTCAGTGTTTCTGTTATAAAGGCTGATTCTAAAAGGAAAAACAAGGCTTTAAGGGATGTTTTTGTTTTACTATGAATAAACACAAGATTTTTGTCTGCTCTTTAAATTGTTTTAAGTCTGCTTACTTAAACATCAAAGGCAGTGGGGATTTTGTTTCCACTTTCAAAAACTGGAGCTTTCTCAAATGATCTCATTATTGAAATACTACCCATTTTCCTTTTGCTGGCTTCTGCAGAAGTCAGTGATACTTTCTAGACCTAGCTTTTCCCTTCAAATACAGATTGCTGTAGTGAGGCTGTGCCCCTGAACAAAGTTTGTGGTGTGAACCAAGCTTATACATCCAGCCATAGACTCAGAACTGTGTTGAGCTAATGCATCAGGAGCACATGTGAGACCACAACATGATAACTTTTGTTTGTAGTCTAATATACTGAAAGCTGATATACCTTCTAGGCAACCTAGTCAAATTTGAGATGAAGGAATATTTTTGTGAACAGTAAAAAAATAACCAACACAAAACAGTGCTTGATTTCCTGTGAACTTTAATTGAATTACATAAGTATTCTTTAACTCTGCATGTAGCAACATAATCTTCCTGTTGCAAAGCTATAGGGGTGAGAATTTCATGGGAGTATTATACAGCAGTCAGGCTGCTTCATTAGCTAAATGGTGGCTGAAAAATAGCAATGAAACTTTTTTATATGTTTCACATTTTTCTGTTGTTCCTATTTTTTATAAATCCAAGCTTCAGGCTGTGGTCCTCACGCATCTTTTTGGCACCTCAGGCCATTTATTCTGGCCACCTCTTGGCTCCTGCACAGTTGTTTGTTGGGTGCTGTGACTGGCCAGTGAACTGATGTCCTGAAGAAGTAGCTCAGTGGAAAAAGTAGTTTTCAGCCAGATTAGTTTCTGTGTCTGCATCATTGTGTAGTGCCCAGAAAGTTATGCCGCCAGATTGGAGGAGGCAGGGGTGCAAATACAGTTGACCAAGAGCCTGGGATTACAGGGACCAGCCTGTACCTGTCCCTGTGATTATTCAGTGGTAATGTGACTTGGCAAAGCCCCGAGATCCAGTGCTGACAGGCGTGGGGGGAAGGCTGACAGTGAGGCCTCGCCCTTCCAGCAGTGCAGGGTAGCACATGGCAGCATCTGTTCTGCACTCACTAGCATCATCTTACCTGCTGGTCTCAGTGCAGTTTAGCAAGGAATCTGAGTCCCTCTTGAGGGCTTTTGTTGTTGGGGAAAGGACTGGTCCTGTTTATCCCTCTTTTTCTTTCTTCTAGCCATGAAATCCTGTCTCTTCGCTATGATGCTTCAGGCAGCCTCCTCATTGTGTAGTTGAGTCGTTCCTTTTGTAAACCCAAGAGAAAAGTAACTTAGCTTTTCTATTTCCCTCAATTTAGTAAAAGAAAGGGAGAGGGTACAAGTTGTTTTTTATGTGCAATGATCTGCTAAGTCAGTTTAGTTGTCTCATGGCATTCCCTTGAACTATAGTTCCATGCAAGTTTTAACCTAGTTTGGCAGTCAAGCACTGGAACAGGCTGCCGAGAGAGTTGGTCAGTGCCCCATGCCTGGCAGTGTTTGAGGCATTTGGGAAATGCACTGAAGGTGCTTGAGCTGTTGGTCAGCCCTGAAGTGGGGTGGGGGCAGCAGGACTGAGTGATCATTGCAGATCCTTTCCAGACAGACTGTTCTGTGTCTTGTGGCCACACATCCATTGTGTCCTGTGGGACACTACCTGACTATTTCCTTATTTCCAGTTTCTAATTCTGTGCAGGTGTGTGTGTTTGTGCTGCATGGTGCCTTGCATTGAGCCTGGGATCCAGGATAAATCTCACTTTGGGAGGGTGGAAGCAGGGGAGGGCTGCAGGTTGTAGTGACTGTGCAGTCTTGCTCTGTGCGTAGGTGTGACTGCATTCTGAGGCTGTCTTCAAAGTTGCAGTAATGCAGCTCCCATTAGGAACAGCATTATGGCTCTTTCTAGCACTTTTTTTTTTTTTTGTGCTGGCACTAACCTTGTAACTAAGATATATTTTTTAGAAATATTCAGTCAGATGGGTTCATTAATCCACTTGCTGTCCAGCTGGGTACACGGTAGATGAGAATGATACAACACAGGACAAGTACATGGGAAGAATGAACTGTTTTGGCAAGAGCCCAAACTAAATGGGTTAAAATAACCAGGTAATTGTGGCCAAGTCTTAACATATGCTACCTAGTGTTAAAAAAAAACTGGAGAAATTTAAGTCAACCCAGAATTGTTTTAGTGTGGAAACATCACCAGAAAAATGAATCCTCTGTTGCTGGTTGTAGAGCTAGGTCCAAGCAGCCTGCTGAGGAGCTGGGGTATTTCCAGAGGCAGAGCTCACTTAAGTGTATGGCATAAGACAACTGTAGAAAAGCTCGAGTCACACTGTGCACTATAGTTTAAAAGCAGCATTGAGTGACTTGCTGTATCCCAGACCTTCCCACCATTTAAACAGTTGGCATGGCTGCTAACAGAAGAGGTTCCACAGCTTTAGCAGCCACCTGATGTGTGGGAAACAGGTTTACACCAAGCCAGGGCCTTTTTGAGGCTAATAGGAGGTAGAGAAAGTTCAATGTTTATTTTCTGATGCCACTAGATCAACTTTCAGGCTTCAAAAACTTTCTCTTTTGGCAAAAAGCTTTTAATAATTTTAATTTTAGCTTGGTCTAATGCAAGAGAAAAATAACCCTATGGGACAAAATCGTGTTATGTGTGGAGTTTATCCCCGTTTTAAACTTACTCAGCAGACTGATTTGGGGGCAAGAAGGGAAGAGTTACGAAAGTCTAGCAGGCACTGTATAAGCAACTGATACACTATGCAGCCAGTTTGTTTTGTTTTTCAGGGCAGTATGACTGCAATGACTGTATTTTTTCCTTTGGATACAGCTAGACTTAGACTTCAGGGTAAGTGTCAAAATCTAGTTTCTTTGTACAATGGCATTTCTGTTCATCTTGGCCTGGGCACTTGTAAGGGAGGTTGTAGTGGGGGTGGTCTACATGAACAGGAGTCTTACTTGTGTCACATTAACACTGTTTTTCCAGGTAAAGGTAATTCTTCCTGTTGAAAGTTGGGCAACATTTTAATTAGCTGAAAAGGTTATGTGCTCTGTGGCTTTTAAATGATTATCTAAGACCAAAGACAAAAACAAAGATGCGAGATTGCATAGGATTATATTTGTGTGTTGTTGTTTTTGGCTGCTGAGAACACTTTGAAATGCAGGGGCAATATAATGAAAAACAGAATTATTGAGAGGATGATTTAAAGGGAAAATCCACGGTTAAAATTGGGATTAGGAATATGTAATGTTTACAGAAATGCATCTGGAATATGAACTGTGTTCTGAAACTCTATCTTGTAATCTAAAGTCTCAGACTCAGCAAGCATTTTAGAGCTATGACTAAAGCTCTGTTAAGAACTGGAGGCAGATTATCAGCCAGGTTGTCAGAAGTATGGGTTGAGAAATGAATAGTGCAGGAAGAGCCTGCTTTGCTGAGGCTTAGCTGTTTGCAGATGAGCTGTGGGAGATTGCTCTGCTACTGGTGCTGGTCTGATGTCCAAGGAATAATTTTGAGAGCAGTTAGGCAGGCTCAATTCTAGCCCTCTACCTAAGGGGAACCTACTTTCAGTTCATGTTGCAGCTACTGGAACTGGTGATTAGAGATACCCTGGAGCACAACAGAACCTGTCAGTCTGAGGAAGAATAAAAAAAGGAAGTAGCCTTACCTAGCAAATGAAAATAAGGAGAAATAGGTTATTTCTGTCCTTTATGAGGAAGAAGAAACATGTGCTTGTAGGGCATATTCAGAATTGCAAGGATAAGGACTTGAAAAAGAGTGCTAAAATTTTGAATAATCTAAAAGTTTGACTGTTTTGCTTTCCAGTTGATGAGAAACGGAAGTCAAAGACAACACCGGCCGTCCTTTTGGAAATAATCAAAGAGGAAGGCCTGTGAGTAGATAGTGATTTTCTGTTTGTCTTCATGGAGATAAGCTCTAAAACTAATTTGAATATGCTTTTAAAGTGGAACAATTAGCCTGTATCTGTGTGGACAGATTTTTATTCCAGATTGAAATGTCTCCACACAAGTGTGATATGACTTGCATAATCTTATGTGTTCATCTTCAGCTAACTAGGATTAACTTTCTTGAGCACCTTATGCAATTAATCTGTTCAGTGATGTAACTGTGCCTTCATTAGTGAGGTAGCTGTGCCTCCTCAGAAATGCAAATGTACCTTCATATACCTGATCAACCAGCTTTGTCTGCCTGGATTCTTGGGTGTGTCAATTTCTCAATAACCAAGATGAAACTCCTGGATAACTGAGCCACTTTCAAGTGAGCTCAGACATGTTTCCCAGTTGGAAGGTTTTTATTTTCTCCTAAGCATGTAGAAGTAAACAACACATGTGCTGTGCTTTAGTATTTGTCATAGTCTGAGCTGAGTTTTATGCCTGTACTTGTTAGAAGTATTTCCCTAACAGAATCCCTGGAACTCCTAAGTAGACTGGTGCTTGCAGGACATTAAAGCTGATGAAAGTTTAACTTGGCCCATAATGCTGTGTCACCTTTGAACTTGGGCAGATGTATGCATGAGGAGTTTTCTGCCAGCTGATCTCTCTTGTTCACGTTCCCACATTACCTCTGTCACATGAGGGTGGCAAGTAAACTTCAATTAAAAAAAAAAAGAAAAAAGTAAAAAAGAAAAATGAAGTAATTAACCAAGGTGGAAAGACTGCAAAAGTGATCATCCTGCTTTGCCTGTGAAAGAGAAAAATCAGGAGCTGTGGCAAGAGAGGAACATTGCTTCTTCCAAAGGTATTGGGAAGGCCTGACAAAGCAATGGTTCTAATTTAGAGAAGTGTCTGAAGTTACAACAAAAAGTCCAAACAGCAACAAATCTGAAATATGATGTGAGATCATAAACATCTTGTTCACATTAGCTTGTAGAGTCATGTCTCACTAGCATACTTTTGTGAGACTGCTTTTCTCATCTAGATAAAGCAAATAGGTTGAGCTGAAGGACTTGCTGCAGAAGTTTATCAGACAGCTTTCTTCCCTGCTCTTCCATCCTTTTCTAAGTGATCTGAAAGGTGTTCACTAGTGTACACCAAGTTTTCTTGCAGTGAATCATGGATGCTGCTACTGACAACTTAAGTAATTAAAATAAACTCATGGGGTTTGTTTTAGTTTCATGTTTTGTACTACAAGATGTTTCATTTGAAAATCATCAGAAGTCATTCCTAATAAATCAATCAAGCCCAAACTAACACTCAGTTAGAGGGCATAAACCCTAGAGGATGTTTCTCTCTCTCTTTTCCAGCACAGAAGAGATGGGTAATGTAAGAATTGTTGTAATTTGTCTTATGAATAACTGCATAGTCAGTTAATTTGTAACTGTCTGGTTAGCTAAACCTGTAACTTCAGAAGCAGTTGTAACAATAAGATGTATTCCCAGCTACGTGGGAGGGAGAAGCACTCATGGATTTGAGATGAAAGAGTAGCACTTACATTTGAAGCAAAGTCAGATGTGGTGTTTACCAGGCTTGCATCTTTTACAGTCTTATTGGAGATCCTTAAATTCTACATACTCCCAATAGTTAATGAATTCTGAAGAGCCTCCATAGTTACTGTTGTTGGGGTGATTTTTTTATGCTTTTAAAATGATACCAGCTCTCTACCTGTTCTGTGCAACTCCAGTGAAGTTGTGTATCCATATCTTTTTTAGATGTGTTGTCAACCATGTTGGGAATGTAGGACAGCTGTTGAAGTGTCCCTGTTTTTCAGGATCATCAGGCCTGTTAGAGAAGAGAGCTTTGTTAGGCAGATGTTGCGAAATCATTACTAAATCAAGACAGGTTTAGATGATAATTCAGTTTTTTGTCTGTGATTAATCTAGTTAAATTTAACTAGGTAGTCTTTTTCTTACTTACCTGACTGATTTGCCCTAGATTTTACAGTAAGGCATTTGTTAGAAATTCTTCCCACCTGTGTATCTTCTGTCCCCAGGTTGCATCCTTTGCCAAACTCTCCTAGGAGGAGTATATGGATTTCAGTAACTAGTCTTCAATTTTTAAATTTTATGTGAGACTCCAGATACTTTTTTTCCTTACTCAGGAGTTAAGTATGGTTTTTTACCATTGCTGATAAAGACATATCTAGGTAGTACTTCCTGTAGTACACAGCATTGTATCTCTGGGATCCTCCACCAACACATAAAATCAGCCAGATCAGCCACATAAATACTTCACTGATTCTTACTGTGACTTTTTGCTCTCCATTAGGTTGGCACCATATCGAGGATGGTTTCCTGTTATCTCCAGCCTTTGCTGCTCCAATTTTGTTTATTTTTATACATTTAATAGTCTTAAAGCCCTCTGGGTCAAAGGTCAGCATTCAACCACTGGAAAAGACTTGGTTCTTGGGGTTGTTGCAGGTAATACTTTAAAGTCTCCGTTTTGTCAAAAATGTATTTTTGGTATATTCTATCTAATGATTTTCTTGATGAAGTCCTTTGGAGGCCACTCTGAGTGCTCACCCCTCCCACTGTATGCAGACCTGCTTCTTTTTGATTGCTCCTCTGTGTCATCCCTGCCTCCTAAGGAATTGCATAAACCATTCCTGTTGTGAATTCTGGCACAAAGCAGTGCTCTTGTGGCTTAGCATGATATTTGTGTCTGATGTGGTGCTTACCAGGTATCTAAGCTTCAGCACTAGGATGCTGAAGAAAAGGGAGAGGTGATAGTTGGGTTTTTTCCAGAGGAAAAGATATATGCCAATTCTGAATTAATTTCAACTACAGTAAGAAATTTTAATGTGAGAATTTGGGTGTCAGTTTTCAGACTTGGTTTTGGGTTGTGACCTGAAAGTGACAGGAAGTTCCTAGATATATACAGGTCCAGTGGGACCAAATGCTCTTTTATTCTATCCTCTTATGTGGATGCTGCAGGGCCTTCTTTGAAGGGGTGATAACATTTGTGACTTTTCTAGCACACTCAGTGTGAAAAGTTACCACTGTGGGCTTTGTGTTTGCCAGTGATATTCTTCAGGGACTATTGCTCATGCAAATGCATAGAATCAAGCTGATTTAAAAAAAAAAAACAACCTGTAAAAAAGACCCCTGGGTTTGGGGTCTTTCTGGGGGTTGGGGGGGAGTTGATAGTTTCTTATACTTTCAGTGTAATGGCTGTCTGAATAGCTGCTGGAAGTAAGGAAGGAAATTCTTAAGCTGGCTCTATGTCTGTGGTAAAATTCCATATCATTTGGAACAAAGGCTACAGGAATTAGCGTACGAATTACCATTTACTTTTCCCATATGTTGTGTTGGTTTTATTCCCTCTTCCTATCAGAAATTTCAGTAGCATGTGAATCAGGGGAGGAAAAGGGGATAAAAAAAGATTTGAAATATTCTTTGCTGATTTTCTTTGTGCTGTGTTTTGCATTAGGAGTAGTGAATGTACTGCTGACCACCCCTCTCTGGGTAGTGAACACACGCCTGAAGCTGCAGGGAGCAAAATTCAGAAATGAAGACATTGTACCAACCAATTACAGAGGCATAATAGGTAAGCACCTGTTGTTGTCCTCAACCAAAGAGAAGTTCATGAAGTGAAATGTATCAAGGACTTTGAAGACTTCTGTTCATCGTGAACGATTTCACCCTGTAATCTCTGTGCTGCTCTGTCACTTTGCAGTCATTGAGTTTTACAGGAAACCGGACTTGGCTATTTGTGATGGTAATTAAGAGTTTGCAGGGTGCACTCCTGTAACTAAAAGACCTTTTGCAGGGGCAGATATGTTATTATACAGATAATGGAGCAGTAGTGAGCTCCATGAAGTGGTAGCTGGGAGTCTGAGTTTGGACAGACAGTCTGAAAATTAAACTGCACTCACCTTAATCTCTTAATCAGTCACATGTTCAGGCTGTCCTTCTTTTAAAACCAACCAACCAAATAACATTACTGTTATTTTGAAGAAGGTTTGGAAGACCTTAATGTGGATTCCACTCTTGTAAAAGAATAGAGGGGGCTGCCTGAGCAGATGATTAGTTTTTTGTATGTTAATGGTGGTGCAAACAAGAACCTCCTTTGTCACTACCTTTCTCTTAACTTCTGGATTAAAATGAAAGTTTAGTTAAAAATGCTTGCATAAAGGACTGCAGTGGATTTTTATACACTTGGAATATTAGGCTTTAAGAGTAACTTCTCATATCTTTTATATTCAGAGTTTTGTACTCAAAATATTAATAATTTTTTTCCTCACCTTTTGTCTCAGATGCCTTTCATCAAATAGTCCGAGATGAAGGAGTCTTAGCTCTGTGGAATGGTACTTTCCCCTCCTTGCTGCTGGTCTTCAATCCTGCCATACAGTTTATGTTTTATGAAGGCTTTAAACGAAAGCTTTTGAAAAAGCAGCTGCAAGTGAGTATGTTTTGAGGCCAGGTGATGAAGGTGCTCTGTTACAAGACAGGATTTTTGATATGCATCATTTGAACAAATTCAGAATAATGGGTTTGGTTTTGGTTCTAGTATTTTCAAGTGTTTTTTTGAATTAGTTTGTCTAAAAAGGGTTCAGCATAATGAAATTATATGGGAATCTTTCATGTCCCTAGGGAAGAGATTCCTGTAATTAATTCTTCTATCTGTAAAATAGAACTGAACCTCTTCTCCACATTTCCTTGCATACATTCACAGGTCTTGATTAAAAGTAGAGATTTCAATTCTAATGTATCTTTTATAAGTATTTACATACTCACTGTTTTGAAGTCTGCTTTTAACACTTTTTGCAGTAAATAATTACTTTTTTTTCTTGAAGACCTCAAAAAAAATTACATTTTCAATGTAATTTTTCTAGGGATGGACACTAGAATTAAATGTAGCATTGCAACCATTCCTTCCTGATTTTTCTAAATAGAAGTACAATCATTTTTCTGTCCCTTCTTTATATTGCTCTTCTTTTTCCTTGTCTATATCGGATATAGAATCTCAGCTGAACTCATGTTCCTTTTATGTTCCAGTAAACTGGAAAGCATTTGTATTACATTTTCAGATAATGTCATAATATATCTTTAAGATGCTTTGCTGTTAATTAGTGATTTTAGAATGTTAGGTTATACCAGTATGTTACCAAGCCATCTTGTTTTTCCCCCAAGACATGGTGAGATTATTTTTACATCATCAATGAGGCTTGGGTTTTTTACTGTCTTTAGTTAATACTGCAGCTGTAGCAGCCTATTTGTACCTGATGGATCTACTCCATTACATTATACACATTTTTGAATTATGAGCTTAGCTTCCATCTGCATTGTTATTTTCTTGTTGACTAATAACATATTTATGTATTTATTTCTTGTGTTTCTTTTAAATTACTTTGTTCCACCTTAAATTAGGACATTTCTTTGTCCATAATCAGTGAAGAGGGGATATAAATTTTTTTCAGCTCAGAATGGTAATTTTTATGTTGAAAAACATTTTTCTTCCTATTTGGTTGTTTCCTGGCTGTCCTAAATATAGCAGGTTGACCTTTTTAAAAATGTGCCTGTGTAAGTGTATTTTTGATTGCAATCAATATATTTTAGAATATATTTTGAGCTTGTTTTGATATGGGCATCTACTTATGTTCAGTGATTAATTCTCACTGTTAGACTGAGATGCACTGTAATCAGCATAGGCTGTAACAATGTATTTGGTACATCCTGGAGCAGTGTTAGCTTTGGAAGTGAGCGTGGGCTTCAGCAGGGGTTCTTAACTAAAAGGGGATGAGATTTTTAGCCTATGGCATCAAGACTAAAATTCTGCCTGGGAGTGTAGTGGTTATGTCTCAGGAATACAGAGTGATGTTCAAGGAATCTTTCGCTGTCACATTTTCACAAGCACTGTACGACTTTTTGGTTTCACTGTTGCAAAAACTGAGATGCTTATTGATTGATGGTATGTTTAAATGATACTTCCTTATCTTTTGTCTACTCTTGGTGCTTTGAAGGGGTCTAATTGTATGGCCTTATAGCAACAGTAATCTAGTTATATTGAGAAATGCAAAACCAGGTGGAATTTACAAATAAAGTTAAAAGGTGGTAAAGTAAGTTAGTTGAACCATAACCAACTCTTTAAAATGAGAAGACCCTGAGATTTCATGAAATCTTTATGCCAAAGATCCTTAGATAATCTGGTAGCAGTACAGAATCCAAATCCAAATACAAATGGGTAATTGCCTATTTTGGTACTATGTGCAGTAAATTTGTTCTTTATCTATTGAACAGCTCACATCTTTGGATGCTTTTGTCATTGGTGCAATAGCCAAAGCAGTTGCCACCACCCTCACTTATCCTCTGCAGACAGTACAGTCAATTCTGCGGGTAAGTAATCATTTCATTTCATGGCAGCTCTGCCTCTGACTTGGTCTGTATCATGCAAGCCTTGTTTTTATTTGTGTTAATGGACCCATTGTTTTGGGAGGCATTTTTCCCAATGCAGATCATTGATTAGAATGGCTTTCCTCTTTAGCTTTGACAGAGCTTGATATACTGGTGCACATTTGTTTCAAGTTGCTGGTGGGATTGCCAGTGTATTGTATTGGTACAGTGTCCCAGAGAGGCTGATGCATTGTACTGCTTTTAGGCACTGCAAAAATGTACATTTACTTATTGGAATATAAATGGAAAGTGTGTCAAGTGGGAAGTTAAAATTAAATCTTCTAAAACCAGTCTGTTTCCAGATCACCTATGGTAATTTAAAAAAAAAAAGTTCTATTCATAGGTTTTGTTGTTCAGATGATGGTCTGACCTTGTCAGTGCCCAGAATGTGATTCATCAGAGGAAGCTGAGCTCCCTCATAAATAATACCTTTAGCCATTTGCCTGGCCATGTAGGCTAATTGTAGAGGTAATGGAAACACTTGCATTTATTCTGACTTGCAATTTGTACATAGGCTGGATAATGCTGCTGCATTCAGAGTATACCAATATTGTTGTAATATTGACACAAGACAAAACTGGGGAGTAGAAGGGAAGGAGACCTGGCCAAGTGTAAGCATATTGTACTTAAATTTGTGTGTCTTAAACTCTGTAGCAGTTAAATATTAATAAGTGTTTCCACATGAAATATATTTTCCTAAGTAAGGAGGAGCCTTAACTTGCCTCTAGAGTAAAGCCATTGTATATGTTCTAAAACTTGGACAAATTTGGAGAATGAGTTGAATTACTGAAAACAAGCCTTCCATGCTAAGAGTATCACTTTTCAGACCTCTCTAATAAGGGAATTTTCATGTTAATTGTTCATCTGGAAAAAGTAATTTTCAAGCAAGTTTTGTAATAATTTTTAACTCTCTAATTAGAGTATAATAAATGTATCTTAATTTTTGGTGACCTGTGAAAAAGTAGTTAGGATGCTATATTTCAAAGCAAGAGGATTTGGATATACTTACTGTGTAATTTTTATCAGCAGTCATCTTTTCTGAAGTTTTCATAATTTTTGATCAGCTTTCAATGCCTTATCCTGTTTTAACAGCCTGGACACATCTCAGTAGTAGCTAAACTAACAACCCAGACTTCTGTTACTGGAATGGCAGATACAGAAAAACATTTAAATAAAAATAACTCTGTTTGGATAAGTTGCAACATCAGTCTGTTTTTAATTTGTGATGCTCCTGTTTGCTCCTGATGTGAAGGAGAACTGGAAGGAAAGTTGGAGTGCTCTGTTTTAGCCACAGAACAGCTTCAGCCCTCATTCCTTTCCATGGTTCCTACAGAAGTGGTTACAGTCTTGAGGCTTCATCTTTTTTCTGTCTCCATTTAGCTTTTTGAATAAAATTCTTCTGACTCTTAATGACAGTGTAAAAAGAAGAAGAAAAAAATCCAGTGCCAGTCCATCCTCTCCCTGTGATGATGGGGAGCACAAGGACCCTGTCTGCAGTTCTGCCGTCACTAGGGGTGACTTCTGTCTCTTTGCTCTATGAAAGAATAGACAGGAGCCCTGAACACATCTGTTGAGGACAGCAAAAATGTGTGTCTGTGACATCTGTGCTGTCCAGTTCAGACTTGCTATATTTTGTGATGTGTTTTCTAATCTAAAGTTGGCATTGTTCTAGTTGATGAAGTTTTTGTTACTCACACTAAGTGATGTTAATAAAGGTTATGAGTAAAGGTTTAGTATTTTCAGAACTAATATTCTACAGGAAAAAAAAGTTGCAGGTGTTTTTTAAAAATAATTTTAGTAGATTTGCACACAAACTAATATAAGCTCCATATAATTCATATAAACTTACACATCGTAACTAGGTTCTCTCATCAAACTAGTACAGAACATTTTTTTTCCTTTTTAACCTTAAACCTTTAGAAACTCACTCTTTTTTAAAACTTATTAGAGATCTTTGTAGTAAAGTCTTTACACCTTTGCTTTCAACTCTTTGGCACAGTTCTCTTCTTACTGTCATATAATGTGTAATTGACAGTGGTAGCAGCTTTGCCATTTTTTACTTCTCTCAGTCATTAAAACTATGTGACACTGGTGTTCCTCATTATGCAGTGAAACTGTTATTTGGCCTATGTCTCAGTAAAGAGCAGATAAATTAAATTTGCCTCTGTCTTTTTCTCTGTCATAGAGAATGCTAATCCTTTTGGGAAGTCTTCTGCAGTAAATACTGAAGTGTTAACATTCTAGTGAAAAATTAATTATTTTCTTCTCTCTTAATGCCCTTTGTAGTACAAAAATTGTCCAGTGGCGGAGAAAAGAGGAGAATGAGGCACCTAATGGTGGTGTGAAAGTCTGTGTGTAATCTGGCTTTCTGCTGTCTAGTGATTTCCACTAGCATTCTGTTGCTGCTGTTTCCTCCCAAGTTATTAAAACACATAGTAAAGCCTCTATCATCCTAGCATTCTCTTAAAATTTCTGAGCTGCCTTAATCAGCTGGAATACTTTACCTGCTGTCAATGGTAATTTCTTACACATAAGAAATAGCAGTTGCCTCAACATGTTCTGGGGAAAAGCTCATCCAACATGCAGTTACTCAAGTTCACCATTCTTCTCTAGCACAGAAGCTTAATACAGTCTTCAAAAGCTATTAGGCTGTGCTGCTACAAATAACAAGTGTACCAACTCTTGTATATTAATAATTCATAGTTACAGCTTGCTGGCAATACTGTCAACCTGTATCAGATAAAAGTATCAATGAATGCTTGAAAAGGACTTGCTGAAATTACTAGTTTAACTCTACAGCAGCAGCAGTCATGCCTACTGAAAACCAGCTTGGGCATAAGCAAGTGTAGTGAGTAAAAAAAAAATATTATTTAGGCCAGGTAGGTAGATGAAACAATTTTGAATTCTTCCACAGCAGCTCACACATAAGTGCTCCAGGACCATTGCTGGGCAGATAAATTGTGTGTTTTACTGTGCAGTCTCAATGTAGTAATGACTTGCAGGTGTGTGAGGGTCTGTATTTTTGTGAAGTAAAAGCTGAGAAAGACAGAAAGAACTTGCTTTGAGTGTCATAACCCTACTAAGACTCTGCAAATTATACTTTTGAGATCTTGAAAACTGCTTCCTCCAGAGCAACTGAAAGAGAGGAAATATTTGTTAGAATCCATTTTAAAACCAAACCAAATTACAGTAGTATGTACAGTTTTAATGTTTGCAGTGTGAGCTTTGGCCTCTGTTCTCTGCTGGTAGTTATGTAATGTGGAAAATGTTTAAAGAGGTTTAGGGTAGGCTCTCCAGATTTCATGCATGTATGATCTTCTCTGCCAAGCACAGTGGGGAAGTAGTACAGCAAAATACTCTTCCTTTTTTTCAGTTTGGACGTCACAGGCTGAACCCAGAGAACCGAACACTGGGCAGTCTTAGAAATGTTCTTTACCTTCTTCAACAGAGAGTGAGGTGAGCTTTCCCATTTTATTTCTCTTACCATAATAGAGAAGATTTGACTATTACTAATATTGTGAAAACCTTGCTGGATCTCGATTTTGTTTCCTTTTGCCTCCCTGAAACTTGACATTTGAGTCAACCTGGTTTTTGTAATATATTGTAGAGTAGGCGCACAAACCCAGATTCTCCTAAATGTCTGTACAGTAAGTGACATCAAGGATACATATGGATGCTAATTCATTTCACCTCTCAACTTGAAAAGATGCAGGTTTCTTGCACAAAGGACCTTAAGTTTCTGCAGAATTTTTTCTTTAAGATATTACTAAATATAACTGGCTTAAGGTCAAGAATGGGTTTAAGATTCCTACAGTTGGTCATCAACTTGTAATCTTGATTCTTCTCTGCAGTGTACTGATTTACTTACAGAAAGCTGTTCATGCTTGTTCTTGTTTGTATTTTTTCTCCTCCTTAGGCGTTTTGGGTTAGTGGGACTCTACAAAGGCCTTGAAGCAAAGCTCCTGCAGACAGTCCTTACTGCTGCTCTAATGTTTCTGGTGTATGAGAAACTGACTGCAGCCACCTTCACAGTCATGGGATTAAAGCACTCGCGCAGACATTGAGGAGGAGCCTATGCCAAAGATTCTGGGGTCTAGAAAACACATTCCATTTCTGAGACCTGGCTGGGTAAACAAAGGGTCCTCACTTTCTCTGCTTCTCTTTTTAGCCACCTTTATCTCCAGTATTTGGAGAAATCTGGAATATGCCCATAGGACCTGTTGCCACAAATTCAGGGATAGCCCATTCCCTATTGTTCTGTGTACTCACCATGTTAAGAGAAAACCAGAGACCTTATTTAAGCACTTGACCTGAAATTTAAACTATTATGTGATTTGGTAATTTGGTTGATATTCTTGGCAAGAATGACTATCTCTCACTATACTTTCTTCTTTGCCCTCAAATTGTCCTCAACTATTCTTGGATCTTTATCTTCTTTCAGCAGCTGGTGGGGCTGGTTTTGTGTTATTTTCCTTGACCTGTGTTTGTCACTTCATATTTGGTTCATTAAAATAATTCATACAGAGTAACATTTTTGGCATGGTTTTCTTTTACCTGCAAGTATGTTTGTGGCACAGGATCTGCTGTTGCCCCAAATACCTGGTGATGAGGTCTCTGAACTGCTGGAATGGATATTAGAAGTGAGTGTACAATCTGTCTTCTTGAATGCAGATACTGGCTAGATGGGAGGAAGATAACCTCTTGCTTTTTCAAGCTGAGTCCCTCAAGCTGCCTCAAGAAAATGGGCTTGCTATACAAATACATGAAGTTTTATGACCCTATTCTTTGTAAGAATATGTGAATTCACACCATGTTCTTATGCAGACAGGGGGCACTGCTTCAGAAGTGCTATGCCTGCTCAAAAATGTGCTTTGTTTATTTTTCCACTGATATTTTCAGACCATAAAGCCTAAAATGTGTATGTTCTAACATGTGTATGTTCTTTTTGCATAGTTTTGGTCAGTATTCCTAGACTCTAAAATCCAAATTGAATTGTGCTCTGTCAGTTGTTAAGTTGGCAGTAGGATTGTTCTGAAGAATAGTTTTCTATTTTAAGTATTGAAAAATTTCATGGCAGTTTTAACACCAAGAATGTCTAGAAGGGGGAGAAGACTTGAATGCTGCAGGATTCAGTATTGCAAAATGGCACCTGTTTCTGGAGTCTGAATTGAGTCCATTTTAAAAATGAAATAGTAAAATAATTCTGCAGATAATGTCTTTTGAACAAGTGCCTTCTTTTAAGAGTATTGAGAGTATCTATACAAGAAGAATACCCTTAATTCAATGCTGGTTGACTTTCGGTCCAAGTAGGATTTACATAGACAAGTAAGAATAAAAAAGTGCAATGAGCTGTGATTATACTTTGTTAAAGGATGAAAGTGAAAGACTGGAGACTTCACCACTGGAAAAGAATGAATCACAATTCCGAAAATTTCAGTGAAAATACTTTTTTTTACTGAAATGAGGCGCCATGTGGAAAGGTAGTCTGCTGTCATTTGGGTGTTTTTAATCAGGAATTTGGAATTGGTAGTATGGCTCTTGATAAGCTACCTCACCTTGGAATTCCTGCTGTCAGAATTATTGTGGGGAAGCAGAGTGGTTCTCATGCCAGTCTGGCTGAAATCTGCCAGGAGCTGGAGTTCAGCACCTTGAACCTTTCTGCTCTGTGGCATGCGGGAGCAATTCCTGTAGAGGTATTTTTCTGGTTGCTCTACCTGGAAGAAGAAACTAAATGCTTGCTAGCATTTACTAGCCAAAAAATACTTGTCTACCTGCCAGTGTGGATTCAAAGGGATAAAGTATTTCCTTTTTGCAAAAAAGCAGAATACAGAAGCCCTGTGTGAAAGTGTGCTGGTCTTGGCTGTGTCTGTGTTACCTGGACAGACCATTAAGCCTGGAACAGACATTCTGCCCTAATCTCTCTACTTGGCTCTGCTGACCAATTATAGTGAAACAGTTTCATAAAGGAATGAAAGTGAAAGTTACTGAAGCTGGGAGCATCTCAGGTCTTTTAATGGTTGACCTGTTGGCATTTAAAACTTTTTTGCTTCTGCATTATCCGGTATTGATTCAGACATTAAACTGAAATAACTGAAAAACAATTTAACCTTGCGTGACTGAGCCAAAATGCAGATGGTTGAGGAATTGTTAAGTCATTTATTCAATTGACAGGCAAATGTTCATGTTGCAGCTGGTACCTCTACCTAAGTTTTCTCAGATGTAGTTTGAACAGATGATGACATTTCTGTTAGACTGCCTAAAACTATTTCAGCGTTGGTCAGTATTTTTGACATTAAAAAAATCCATAATTTATCAAGCAAACTATGAGAGACTATTTTTAATCTTGGTACTGGAGGTGTAATTCATCCTTGGTGGATACATACTGTCCAGAAATGGAAACTAAATAAAATAATTCTATTCTGTTTTAAAATACTTTTACATAAATTGCCATTTCCTGCTGTCTCTCTCATAAGCAAATAACAGTTTATATAGGGGGTGGTGTAAAGACATAATCCAGCTAATCTGGCTCTATGGATTTGTCATTTTGCTAGAGAAAAATAGTTGGCAATAGTTGACATAGTTGCCATCAAACAGCACAAAACCCTCAAGTGTTCCTTTAGACACAGGTGGCTCCCAATGGATGTGGCTGTGGCAGTGGAAGCTGGAGATGGAACATGGAGGCAGAGTATGAGGTGGCGTGGCAGAAGCACTCTGGGCACCTGCAGTGACAGCCTTGGCTGCCGGTGCTCTGCACTTCTGCTCTGCAGCACTAGTAACTGTGTTCCATCGAAAAATTGTGTCAATTCATTTCTAGAGAATTTAACAGAAAATATTTTCATCTTCAGATGAAAAACAGATCTTCTCCCTATATTTTTAATGCTATTTTTCAGAGACGAGAGAAAGGAACGATGATTACAAAGGAGAGCAGCAGAGAGGATCGTCTGTCTTAGCTGAGTTCTGTCATGGGTAATTCTGTCCTTGGCTCACTTTAGGAGATTTAAATTTAATCCTGTGCTCTTCTTTCTCTTTCCCACCCCACACTTTGAATGAAGGTAGGAAGCCCCTCTGGCATCTTAGAGATTGCAAAGCAAGTGGCTTCAGGAATTCTGCTCCAATTTGTATTCCAAAGCACGTTTCTTGCAATTACAGGTTGCCTGTATGGTAGGGCAGTATTTAACACATTTTGGCTTATTCACTAATGTTATTTGTGTGTATGTATATATATCTTTTGTGTGTGTGTATATATATCTCAATGTATCATATAATAAAAATGCTATTCACGAAGCCTCAGGAGGATGGCAACTGATAGGGTATAACGTATTCTTTTTGTCTTACGTAATGTTGAATCGCTGAGTGCCTGCTGCCAAAGCTGGCTGTACTTTGCTGGAAGAGTCTCTCCAACAAATGATTTTCTGGCTGCACTGAAGAAAGTTATTAAAACCTGAAAGCTGGTGCATACCCTTTGGGGGAGGAAAAACAGGATTTATCTCCAGTCTAAACAAAAGGAATAGAGCTCGCTGCACTGCAAAGCTTCTTGTCCAGATTAATCCTTCTTTACATGTCTTACTGCTCACCTGCTGAGGAAGGAAAAAGGGGCTATGCTGACCCTGCTCCTTGCTGGACTTTTGTAACTAAGACAGGTAAACACCATCCATTCAAAGGAAAAAACAGGTGAGCTTTCAAGGGATATTCCTTGCACAGGCATCTGTTGAAAAAGGTATTCCTTGCCATCAGTGGAGTTATTTTTACACCACATGTCAAAAACATTTCTTAGCTGGTGAGCATGGGGCAATACAGCACAGGGCTGTGGGTGAGAGGGAGCTATATAGGAGGCCCATAGTGTTTATGCCTATTGTTGGGGTCTGTGTCTTTTTTTTTCTTTTTTTATCAATATGATTTAAAGCAAAGAAGAATGAGGATGACATAATGAGGAACATGAGTATTAAAGCAGTTGTTTTTATGTGTAATTGTTTATTCACCTAATCTAAAAAGCTGAATTCTGTGTCTGCCAAGGGTACTTTGTGGGCATTATAAACCTCTCTCTGCCTCTTCACAGCAGAAACAGAGAGGTTTTAGGGCATGGTTTGATGGTCTATGTGGACTAAAGAGCCCTCTTCAAAGCAAGTTTTCCTAGTACAGAGAAGGGGCCAGGTCCATCTTTGCATGACTGCATGGTCTGTACAGGGCTGTTGGTGCTGACCTAGTGTAAAACTTTACTAGTGTGTAACATCATCTATAGCTTACATAATATTCATAGCTTACAGGTTTTGATAGCACTAGATAAAAGAGCATAGCTTTAGGATTCAATGAGCAACAGCAAAAGAGCTTTTATGAACTGGCATATTTTAACTTCTTGATTCTTCCTTTGTTTTGTGTTTAAAAGAAATGGACTCCAGAACTTTCTAGAAAATGATAACTAAAAAGAGATCACCTTTCTATTTGGCTGACAACATTTTTTTTCTGCTGTCTGTAGCAATGTAGTTCATTTGTCAGAGCAGCCTGGTGCACAGCACAGCCACTTTAAGGTAAGGGGCAGAAGCTTGTGCGAAGATGGATTTATTTCTGTCCTCTGCAGTTGGGGAAATTTATCCTCCAGTTACTGCAGCTGGAGGAGAGGGAAGAGCAGGAATTTGGTGGTAGTCCAGATCAGAAAGCCCACAAGACAACAGTCCCCATAATTTGCAGCAATGGAAATGTGAAGTGATAACAAGGCCAGAATCTGTGAGAGATTCTCCACCACATTTCCATATCCTAGTGTAGCACTTGCACAGTGGAGCCCAGCTCTTGGGGGTGCTATTGCAGCAGCAATCAACCAAACAGTTCACAGCTGTTCCAGTGGTGAGAGGCTTCATTTTAGCAATCCCTGACTGAAATTTTGGGTGTATATTCTTCTGGAACGGTCTGGATAGTCAGGGGGTTTCCTTGAATACCCCTTTACTCAGCACTTTTCATTTGCTGTGTTGCTTTCTATGACTTCTCAAACCAGCTGAAGAAAATAATAGGTGTGTCTAGGTTGCTGGTATTTGCATTTGGATTTGCTGCCAAAATTGCATAAGGTGTTCAGAAAGTCCCCCAAACATGGCAATATGCCAGACTGAAGATGAAAGGGACTTTAAAGGCACAGACAGTTACTGCTTACACTGGAACAGCACCTTACAGAAGCAGATTTTAACTACAGGGAAAGCCTCTTAACAATGTTGTATTTGTAGCTTTATCTCTAATGCCAAAGGCCAGATTGACTCACACGTGCTGGGCTCAGGGATCTCTATGCAGAAGGTGCCTGGGATCAGCCCAGGGTTATCCATAGAAAACCCATTTTTCTGACTGCAGCCAGTGCTCAGTGCTCGGGGGGGGCTGCAATTGTTGGTGCCTGTGATCCGGCTGGCGTCACAGCACACGTCGGTCTTAAAATTAGTAACAGCTAATCTCTGCTGTACTCTCACATCCACATATGGAGCCTGAGGTTGGGGCTTTTTCCCCAATAGGATTTATTTTGAATTAGAGACAAATGCTGGCCAGGCTTTAGCTGGCTTTGCTGTGAATTCCTTGCTGAAAATTGTCAGTTTACAATTCTTGGCTTGGCCACTCTGACCTTCATCTGTGATGGGCAGAAGATTTCAGCTTGTCAGGGTGGATTCAAGATGTGATAGGGCCTCCCCTAATTGTTTCATTGTGTCAGCTGAGTGATGGCACATCAAGGCCCAGAGCTGCTGTTTTGAACAAAAAAATATTTCCTTTGTCCTGTTCTTTTGGGAAGTTCATTGTTCTTTTAATGTCCTTGAGGAGTCATGGTGACTTGTTGATGTGAAGGTTTTATGAAGCGCTGTCTTTCATGAATGCTGATGTGAGAAAACTAATGTGATGGATTTTTCTCATTATCTTTCCTCATGTACATGTCCATGCAGTCCCAAGCCTCAGAGTCACCTGCTGCATACAAAACAAATGTCTTCATTTCTTTTGAATTATTTCTCCTGGGCTTGCTTTGTGGCCATGAATCAAGAATGCTTTGACACCACTGTTTTCTAGTTTTGAAATTCCCAGGATTACAGAAGGCAGTGTATGAGGGTTTTGTATTTTTTTCACATGGCAACCTTTTGTCTTAGTTTTTCCATAACATTTTGAAAGATGCAAGTTGGAGATTTCATATGATGCTTTCAAAACTCTGAAAGTATTTATCAAGAATAAAGCAGTGTTCCAAGAATTCTGAAATATTGTGTTTAGTGGATATACTTAGTGTTTGGAGGATAAAATGGGAATTCCTATTTTCCTCATAAGCAGAGAAGAGGACAAAAAATGGAGAAAGAATTAGTAAGATTTATTTCTTCACTGCTTTTTCTCTAGAATATGTGTAAGTTTTTTCCTAAAGTTGAAGGAGAAACATTCATGGAAGCCTTGTAGCTCCTGTGTGCAAGATGCTAACTGCTCCTGTAGCGTGTCACAATCTTTCATATATTTAAAAACTATGAATATTCATATACATAAAAATGATATTAATTTGTGAAGCTCAACACCCTGAAGCTCAGCAACCTGTCTCATTTCCCTTCTCCATGCTAAGTCTGTTTTATTCCTGCAGGGTTAGAAGGGGCTCACCCCGGGGAGCCGCAGGACAGTGCCGGTAATTATTTGCATTTTTGGGAAGTTTTCAGCGAGGTTTGGTGTGTGGCCGGGGCAGACACCAGGAGGTGGCAGCCAAGCCCCGCTGCCCTGCCTTGCTCTCCCTGCTGCCGGGAGCCCAAGCAGAGGGACTTTGTGAGCCGAAAGAAATCAAATTACACTCGGAAGATTTGGAACTTTTGTCTGGAGAGAGAGCACACCAGAAGCGGGGAAGGAGGAGAAGGTCAATGCCATTCTGTGTAGCAAAATTGTATTTCCTTGCTGGGTGGGAAGGACTTGGCCTATGCTGTGTGTATGCAATGCTGCTGGTTTATTGCACATTATTGAGGTTAATTTTTTGAGGTTAATTTTATTGAGGTTAATTTTTTCCTTGGTGTCATTATAGCCTTACAGTGAATTAAAACCTTAGGTGAATCTCAGGCCATTGTTTTGATACAGGCAAAATTTTTGTTTGTTGCCATGTCAGAACATTAATGAATTGTATGTGCTGCCTATTGCCTTGAATGCTGCTGGGAAAAAATAAAAAATTCTAGTTTGAAAAATATATATTGAATTAAAGTGAGAGATTGTTTGGTGGGAAGAAAAAAAACCAGCCAAGTGGTGGGTTTCAGTACAAGACATTTCAGAGGGGAGAGTGAAACTCATGGAGTTACAGGAAATGGAAAAATTAGGTAGCAAGAAGGAAGAATTTATAATGTGATTGTCGCAAAAGGGTGTCTGAACTCAGGCCACCCCAGGGATGTGGTGGGATGGTATTTCCACATTGCTGCCACCAACACTAAAACCTGCCATTGTCATGTTGATTTAATGAATTTGACATGATTCTGTGAGACAAAGTGAATTGCTTAGGCTTACAAAAGTAGATGTTGCTACGTGTGATTTTTGACATTTTGCCTTGGCTTAAACATATCACCAAATAATTTCACAGTGCCTCCAACATCCACGATTTCAGTCTCTTTCTGGTTTGTGCAATTGAGTCCCTGCCAATGACCTGAGCCTTGAGTCATCCTTCCTCTGCCCAGCTACAACTTCCCCCAGCTCTCCTCCTGCCTCTACATACTCCTCTTCTCCTGAGGCGTAACTTTCCAGTTGCATTAGAAGGTCAAAGGTAAATGAGAGAATGTGGCCAGATCTCTGTGGAAAACACACTTTCTCAGTTGTGAAAGCCTGTATGGTTTATAGAGTGGCTGTAGTTGCTGACTTCCTCTGTTTGAGGTACAAGACTTCAAAGCATTGTGTTAAGGAAAGACTCTTTGCAACAAGAGCTGTTCCAAGCAGCAACCTCTGCAATTGCTTTCAGAGAGGAATTCAGGTTAGTTTCCACAGGGCAGTGATTGAATATGCTATACCATCGAAGAAATGGGGAGGAAAAGTCAAAGTGAACAACACAATGACCTTGGACTGCTTTTTTCTGTCCTGACAGACCATAATGCTCTGTCATTTTCTCTTAATGGAAAGAAGTGTGTGGTTCTGGAAGGCAGAGGAAGGGGAAAATGATGTAGCTGAGGAAGGACATGCTTGTCAAAAGGCTCCTTTGCAGCACTGTTCTACAAACATAATTAATGTTAAACCAGCATTAATGAATCTTGACTGTCCCTTCCCAGCTGCTGGAGGAGCTAATGTGATGTATGATGTGACACCTGAGCATGAAGCTCATCTTTCTATTGTCACACAAAATGACATCCAACTGCCCTTGGCAGGGGATGGCAGGAGCTGTGGCCTGTGCTGTGAGGATTATGGGTCCCAGTAAGGGACTGGTGGCTGTGTGTCAGCTGGGCCATGTGGTTTGGTGGGTGCAGGCATTGTCCAGCATCCACCCTCTACAAAATCAGCACAGGGCATGCAGTGCAGTTTGCTCCACATGAAGAGACCATGAGTAGCTCCTCAAGAAGGTCTGAGGGCCAGCAAACTCAACAGTGTGGGCTCTGGGATCTTCCAGCTGTCTTGGTGGGGTTCAGATCATGGTGTAAACCTTTGTCAGGTGTCTCATGCTGAGTAGAAATGGGAATGTGTGCTTGATTTTACAGCAAATTGTGGTCTTTCTGTTTGTTTCATCTGTAAAATGGGGATAACATCTGAGCCGCCTCCTCGTGAGCAGAGACTTTTATGAAAGTAATTCTCTTGTTCAGTGCTTTGGGGTTAATGCAAATGCCATGGGAATGTGACCTGGTTTTGAGCTGGAAAAGTAAACTGGCTCAGTGCTGACTTCTGGAGTGATCACTGCTGACCCAGCACCATCATCTTGCAGAGATGGAGCCAAATCAAGTTCAGGGCAAGTCATAAGGCAAACAAAGTCTGTCTCAGAGGGCTTACAGCTCAGGTTTGATTTCAGCAGCCTGTCTGCCCTGGTGGTCCCTACTGACCATACAATACCTGCAAGGAGGTTGTGTACAGGTGGGCATCCATCTCTTCTCCCAGGTAACAACTGACAAGAGGGAATGGTGTCAAGTTGCACCAGGGCATGTTTAAATTTGATATTGGAAAAACTTCTTCACTGAAAAAGTGGTCAAGTATTGGAACAGACTTCCCAGGAAAGTGTTGAAATCATTAACCCTGGAAGATTTAAAAAAAAATGTGTAGATGTAGTGCTTAGGGACCTTGCTTACTGGGGGCCTTGGCAGTGCTGGGTTAATGTTTGGAGTCAATGATCTTAGAGGCCTTTTCCAGCCTAAACAATTCCATTATTCCATTCTCCCATCTAGGCACAGCTGCAGAAAGTGCCCTTGTTCACTAAGCACACAGTGAGAGATGTGAACCCAGCACATCTCCTGTTTCTTCTCACCACAGGTGGAGATGCTTAGAAAAGCCCTGGGTTATCACCAGGAGAGGCTTGGAATAACCCAGGACAAAAGTTTAACATTTCTTCTCTTGGCCATGATGCAGCTTGTGGCTGGGGAAGTGTGCTGAGACCTCTCAGCTGGAGGGGGATGTTTTTGGAGACCTCCTGAACCTCAACAACTCTGCCCAGAGACGTGGTAAGGACAGGAATTCCCCCTCTGACTTCTGCCTTGATTAGCCAGGATGAGTTGTTTGATGCAATCAGCTGCTTCTGGACACGAAGCTGCAATGTACCAGCACTGCTGTCGCTGATAATGATTTATTCCTGCCCTGTCTTGCAAGGAGGCTGGTAAGAGAAGCCAAAAAGTGTGGGAACATGAAAGCTGCCTTCCTCCTGGTCTCCTCCTGATTGTCCTTTGCGTGGTGTTGCGTCTTATGCTGAGTTTGTATTTTGTCTGTCATCTCTACTATGCAATATAGGTAAAAAAAAATTGTGAGAAATGCAAGAATGGTTTAAACTCACAATTGTTTCAGTAGAGGAATCCTGGAAAGGTGAGTTTGGCACACTAGTCACACAGAAGACATTAGAGATCGTCCTCTTAGCCCTTTTATAGAGAAAAGATCTGGCAGGAATGAGGGCAGTCTCTAACAAGCCATTATTTTATACTTCTCTCTAGTGTTGATCATTAAAAACATGCAAACAGAAAAGGAAGGAAGGGCTTCCTTTCCTCTTTCTACTTTCACTGTACAAATGCCTTCCTGTCATGGTAATAGGTGGGAACTTTAAACTTTAAATACTTTACTAGGGAGAGCACTTGTGAAGTTCTGGTTTGCTTTCCCATGTGTCACTTTACTAGGACTGATACTAGGCAGAAAAGGGAAGAAACCACACAAAGTGGGAAACCAGGTTCATTCTAAATGGCTGGAGTTGTGTGTGCAAAACAGGGGTGCAATTTTTCTCTCTGCTTTTCAGTCATAGGATGTGAGGTGGGGATGAAAGGGAATCAACTGGATGAACTAATTCTCTTCAGGAGAGAATTAATAGTTTTACAGAAAATGAGTAAAAACATTTTTTTCCTTTGTTCTTTTTCATACTAGATTCATTAAAAAAAAAAAAACCAAAAAAACCCCCAAAAAACCAAAAAAAACAACAACAAAAAAAACGGGAGCTAAAATATTTGGGCATTTTTCCTGCGGTTGTCCTTATCTGGTCTGTCACAGCACTCAAGGGAGCTGCATCATTTAGATGGACCTTTTATAAGCCAAGTGGGATGAATCAAAGGGTGACTTTGGCCCAGGAGTGCTCAGCAGAGTGTTCCCTACTGCTTTTCCCAAGGCAAGAGCATCTGGCCCAGGGCAGCAAAGGGAAGACTCCCCTGTGTGCAGCCAGGGAAAAGGTTCAGGCTTCTGAGCACTCACACGAGCAGCTGAGGGAAGTTTTCATTTGCCACCTCTCTGTGCTCTCTACCAGGGTTTCATGTTCCACACTGGATGCATTTCCCTTCCTCCCAGGCTAAGCAGGGCTGGGTGAGCTGGGCAGTCTGTGCTACAACAGGAGCAGCTCGCCTGCAGCTGGGGGTTGAGTGGCTCCCTGTCCTGAAGGAAAGGGAGCCATCGCCTCTCTGCCCCCTTCCACTGCTGTCAGGCAAGCCTAAGGTGGGCCACAGCCAGAAACATCTGAAACCCTTAGCATGGGTCAGTGGTTGAATTCTAAAACTTCATATGTGCATCAGGAAACAAAAGAAAAATAAATCTGTGGTTTCTTCTGTAATACTCAAAGGAGCTTGGGGTTCTTGTCTGGAGTGAGAGCTAGTTTTGTGAAATTTGAGCTGTTTGGTGAAAAGTATTGAATGGCTCCAATTTGTGATGCTGGTTGTGAAAAGTTGTGGGATCAGGCTTGATTTTTCAAAGCAATTACCTCTTGTTGTGATTTAATTCTCAGGCAGGTCTGACTTTAAATCAGACAGCAGCTACACATCTCATATTAAATGTTTAGGTACCTAATACAAAAAAAATCCTCATATTAAGAAGTGTGCGTAGATCACTGATACAAAACCCATACTGAGTAGTCTAAGCAGTTTTGAAATGTAGGATTTCTGTGGCAAGTCACACATGTACAATTTCCACCTCCCTTCACAATGCAGACCACTTGACTGAGGCAGAGTGGGAGAAGCTGTCACTACACCCCTGTGAGCCAAAGCACTTCCAGACAGAGCAGTTTTGGTGTTTCTGGCTGGGATGGGCAAAGATCCAGCTCTCCCTTGTGTGAACGTTCCTGTCTCATGGTGGTTTCATAACACTTTCAGGGCCTCTCAGTATCCCCTCTGGGATTCCACAGTGATAGAAGAGGAAAGAAATCCAGCCAGGTTTTGTTTGCACAGGAAGGTATTCAGGAGCAGTTATCAAAATTAATTTCCTGCGTGTGTAATTGCAGGAACAGGCAAGCCCACGTGTGCTGTTCAGGTTAAATCATGTTATTAACTTCTTGTCAGCTCTCTCAAAGGCAGATGAGTCCATGAGGGCTGAAAACTCCACAGCAGGGAGAGCCAGAGGATCTTCTGCTGCTGATACATCTCCCTTTTTTCAGGGCCTTTCTGTTCACAGCTCATAATTTCTTTACCCAAGTGTTTAAAAAAAAAAAAAAAGACAAAAAAATCCCAAAAGTCAAAACAAACTCAACTAACCTAAATCATCTTGGAAACATTCAAACACGCAGAAAAATAAAAGAAGTGGAAGGAAACTAAAGCAGCCTTTCTGGAGACGGATTTCTAATGCCACCATCAAAAAATCAGCAGTGACCCTCCCTTTTCTGCACAGGTAGGGATGAGTGCCAGGCTGAGCTGGGACCCTCCCAGAAGGGAAGGCCTGGGTAGGAGCAGCACACTGAGTTGCTTTGAAGGGGAGCAGGCAGCTAATCTGTGACCAAACCTGCAGCCATTCGTGTACCCCAGCCTGTCTGCTGCTGCCATCACCTGCCAGCTCCTGCCTGTTACCCCAGAGGCCCTGCAGAGGCTTGGAGGGTGGCATTATTGTCATCACCATCATCATCATCATAATTTTCTTCCTGTGCACTGCTCCAGTAGCATCCCAGCCTCCTAGACTGGCTTTGTGCTCAGCCCCCAGAAAAACTGTGCTGGAACCTGAACATTCTTCCCTTCCTGACCTTGCTCCTGGTGGTCTGTCCATCCACCCCATGCCTGTGTGGCTGCCAGCAGCTCCCAGCTCCTTTGTGCCTCTCCTCAGCCCCGTGCCCTCTCCAAGGTGCCTCTCCCTGGCTGGTGGCCCCCACAGCCGCCCAAGGGGCTCCAGTGACTCTCAGGTCTGGAGCCTGACCACAGGGCCATGCACCCATGGCACAGAGCAGCACAGATGGGTCACAGGTGCCACTGAATGGGCTCCTTGTTCTGGGCTCTGAGGTTCAGGGACAGGTGCCCCTCTCAGCTGTGCTGATAACAAAAGCTCTCTTCACCCATCCTCACCGTCATTCACCGCCCCCAGCATTTCACGCCCATATGGCTTTGCTTCCTCCTGCCTCCATCCCAGCCCACCTTCCTGCTAATTCTGCTTTGTGCTGAAATTCTGATCTCTTGGGCAATTGGCAGCTTCACTCCCTCAGTGTGCCAGCAGCCCTGCAGCCAGCGAGAGGGATGTGCCTAAAGAAAAGTCCAGCTCCATTTCAGCAGGTGTCAGACATGCTTTGTGCATAAAAGCTGTTGGTGAGGAAGGCACCAGGCCAAGAGTTAGTGACAGGAAAGAAGGGAACTAAGTCATGTTTTTGTATAACATATCACTTTTCATTGTGTGTACACACCTGAGGGCAGGTGGGTGAGAGCCTTCAGAGGAGGTGCTGTGAGGACCTGTGGCTGGGATTTCTTCTCTCCTGCTCTTCTCATTCATCTCCCCTCTGTTTTTCCACTCCCTCACTCAGATAATTTTGTGCTGATTCAGCTATCCTTGTCAGGAGCTCAAGCTGCAGTGCCTGAGCTGTGACTGCCACTGTGTTGGGACCCTTTCCTGCTTTAGGAGTCCCTGCAGGAAGTGAGTACTGCACTTTGATTTCTCTGTGAGTTCCCCAAATCCCTGGGATGCTCAACTCATAGAATCATAGAAAGTTTTGGGTTGGAAGGGACCTTTAAATAGTTCAACCTCCCTGCAATGTGCAGAGACACCTTCAACTACACCAGTCTGCTCAGTCCCATCCAGTTTGACCTTGAATGCTTCCAGGGATGGAGCATCTATCACCATCTACCATCTCTGGGTAACCTGTTCCAGTGTTTCACCACTCATTGTAAAAAACTTCTACCTTATAGATGATTGAAGTTGATCCTCCTCCAGTTCATCCCTTGTTCTATGTCAACAGGTCCTGATAAAAATTTTGTCCTTCTCTTACTTTGAGGCTTACTGCATGTACTGAAAGGCTGGGATAAGGTTTCCCCAGAGCCACCTTTTCTCCAGGACTGGGGTGGTTGAAGTGCTCCAGGAGCCAAACTGCTGCTCCTTTGCCTCCCCTCTGCTCCCTCAGCTCCCCTGGGAGCAGCTAGGAACCAGCATGTTGGAGGGGACCTGCTGGCCAGAACCAGATTGTGTTTTCTGCTGCACTGGGGAAGCTGTCATGGGACAACAAAACCTTCTTGAGGGAGCTAAACAATAGCAGAGAGTTTCAGGGTTCTTTATTTTATTTATTGGTAATTTTAGCCATTACTTCACTGATGAAGTTGAATACATTTGCTTAAATCATCTTTTTAACAATAAAATTTAGCTTATTTCACACAGAATTTCCCTTTTGTTCTTTGCTTAAATACTCCTGCCCTTTGGCTGTTATTAATTACACCCACGGATTTCTAAACAACATAATCTGGGGAAATTGGGGTTTATGGGGAGGGCCAAGATCTAGTACATCTGAGAGCAATATTCCTCTCCCTTTTAAACATTGTTAATTTGTATTGAATACAGGAGCATGTAAACAAAATGCCAGCTGTACAGCAGAGGATAAAATTACAGGGCAGTGAGGCCAATTAAATCAATTGCTGTGGGCTTTGCCTTTCCCCTGGCTCCTGGAAAGGGCTGGGTTGGAAGGCTGGCAAACACAGGTGTGGACAGGACACAATAATTGTCCTCTGTATTTTAAAGGCACATTGTCACCACTTCATCAGATACTGTCACCAACCTTTAGAAAGGGGCTAAGCTGCTGTTTTAGCTCTCAAGCCACTCTGGCATATTTGCTTCCAGTGCATCAGAGAGTTCTCATCCAATTTTGAGCAATCAAATGGTCTGACTAGCCCCCAAAATAGGGACAAGCTCTTAATTTTATTAAGAAAATCTATTTATAACTGAAGGGAAAGGTGGTTGTCCACCTGTCTGAAAAGGCTGCTTTTCTAAAGCAAGGATGTAAGCCTTCCCTTGGACAGTGTGTGAGGTCCCTGCAAGAGTGTTACTATTTAAGGTTACTTTTGGCTCCTTCAAATGTCCTTTGGGATACAGAAATCATCACTTTGTCCTGCAGAGCTGCCAGGGCTGCAACAGGGGAGTCACCATCTACATATTCTCTGGGCTACAAAAATAGAACAAAAATGGAATCATAGAATGATTGATGTTGGAAAAGATCTTTGGATTATTGAGTCCAATTTTTAACACAGCACTGCCAAGTCCATCACTAAACCATGTCCTTAAGTGCCATATCTACATATCTTTTAAATACATCCAGGGATGGTGACATCACCACTTCCCTGGACTGCCTGTCCAACATCTAGACAACCATTTTGGTGAAGAAATTTTTATGAGTATCCAATCAAAACCTCCTCAGGCACAACTTGTCCTGTCTTGTGTCACATGGGAGAAGAGGCTGACTCTCACCTTGGTGAATTCCTGTCAGGTAGTTTAGAGAGTGCCAAGGTCTCCCCTGAGCTCCCTTCAGGGTGAACAAACCCAGCTCCTTCAGCTGGTCTGCATAAGATTTGTGTTCCAGACCCTTCACCACTGCTCTTCTCTGGACATTCTCCAGCACCTCAATGCCTTTGCTGTAGTGAGGGGCCCAAAATTGAACACAGGATTCAAGGTGTGGCCTCACCAGTGCTGAGTATGGGGGGATGATCACACACTGCTCCTGCTGGCCACACCATTTCTGGTACAAAATGTCACAGCCTATGTGTTTATGATGCCTATTTCTGAGCAAAGCTGCCCACTGGGATTTTCAGCCCTCTGTCACTGGAAGAGGTCATTGAGGTGTTGGTTCCACCAGGCATGTGGCTGGCTCAGATGTGCTTCAAGGGGTCCATGGGGTTTCTCTGTGGCTTTTCTTCATTTGCATCAGGTGAGGGGAAACTCCCCTGCAAGAGCACACCCAGGGCTTTTGGGACACTCAGCTCTGCCAACTCATTTACTTCCTTTTTTCTGCTCCCTGATTGTATCTCAGACTGAGCTGAGTTGGTTTTGCATTGTGTGGAAGGAAGAGGTTACCCTAGAAAGGAAAAGGTTTCCCTTGAAATCTCTTGCTGACCTCAAGGGCAAACCACGTGGGTGGGTTTGGAGTGCTGGTGGCTCACAACATCCAACCCACAGCAAATGTGGGTCACTGATAGCTGAGATTCTCCAAAGCCACCCACATTTGGGTGTGGACAAACTCTTCCTCAAGCTTTCATCTCTTCCCTTAAGGTGCAGGCCAGCTGGCTTCCACACCAAGCCCAGTTCCATTTATCATGCCATGTGGGACTGCCAACCGCAGCTGGTTGACATAACTGCATTTCCCAGCACTGGAAATAGTGTTTCCTGTTGCCCATCTTTCATTCCTGTAATCCCAAGTGGAGGCTTTTGTTCTGTTTTTGTTTTATTTTCCTCTTGAGGAAGACATAAACACATTTCTTAGTTTCCTGTTTGGAGCAAAGTGGCTGAGTCAGGACCAAAATCAGCCCTGCATGCCTGCTCAGGGTGAAAATGGGGACTTTGTGACTTGGGGTAGCTGCTCAGGGTCACCTCAATTCCCTCTGCTCCTAAACTCACCTTCCTGTGAGCTTCAGACTGGGCTGTGAATAGTTACTGGCCATCCCTCTCTTGGGCTCCCTGACAGTTTTCCCCAGACATCTTAAGCCTGAAATGCTCTGTGTAGCTTCAGCCACTGCTGGCAGCTGGCCAGTCCTGGGAGCACCACTTCCAGCCAGCCCTCCAGAGCCCCTTTGTCCCTCTGAGCCCTTGTGCACCTCAGTTTCTCCAGTGAAGTCTCCTTGCCTCCCCAGCAGACCCCTGCCTGAGTGCTTTGTGTCACCTGGCCAGAAGCCAGGCACAGTCTGGGTAGGGGCAATGCAAGGATGGGAATAAATTGGTCCCTCACCCTGGCTTAATCTTCGTTGTAGCATTTAACCCACTGGCAGAGAGATCTGATGAAAAAACTTTCCTGTTTTTTTAAATCTCTGCTCAGTTTCATATTTTCCTAAATGCTACCTACTCAGATTGGTTCTCGGAGGGAGCAGACAGCAATGTCACCATGGGTGGCACCATGGGGGTGGCTTCTCTCAGTGGCAGAGCCCTCCTGCCAGGAGGGAGAGGCTGGGCACCGTAACACCAGGTGGAAAGCCAGTTTATGAAGGCAACATTAATATTTTCAAAACCACCAACCAAACTTCCTACTTGCATGAACAGCCTGATGCACAGCAACATCACAAAGCCTTTGCAGCTCTGGTTTCCCTACCCCCATCCAACAGAAACAGAGTAACAAATGCAATTCCTCGAGTATTGCTAATGTAATAAAACAGCAAGGACAGGGACACAGGACTGGGAGGAGAGGCAAGAATAGCATGGAGGTGTTCTCCTGTCCATGAGGACACAAGATTAGGCCTGAAGCAGTGCTTCTCCTCTTCCCAAACAAGGAGTGACTGGGACCAGCTCTTCCTGGGCTTTGCTTGATGCAATCATTCCTAGAGAGGTAAGAAATTTCTGTGTCTAAGGGGACTGAACTTTTCCAGGACCACTTGGACAGATTCCCACTCAAACAAGGCTTGCAGCACAGGGTTGGCTGAATCACTGCTGTGGGAGAGGCTGTAGCCAGCAGATAAAAGGTTTGCATCACCAGGTGCTGTCAGAATGAATGTTAAATGAAGTGTAAGAGAGACATGACATGCCTAAGGCTCAATTAACTGTTCCTTTTCACCACGAGACCTTGCACTCATGCTTTCCCTATGCCTCTTGCTTTTTAACTGAGCTCTGACTGTCACCAGCTATTTAGCAACAATATCTGCCTGGGGTTCAGCCACATCCACATGGGAGCAGCTCTTTCAGGGCTGTGGTTGAAGTGAGCGGTGAACTTGAAAAGGACAACCTCGTTTCACCAAGTGAGTGAGCAGAGCTTGGGCAGCAGGAGGCTCGGAAGGGTGGGGTGGCTCTCAGCTATGGCAGCCCTGGGAAGCCCAGAAGCTGTGTAAGAGGAAACCGAACTGCAAGTAGAATTGGGGTCTGTGGCTGTGATTTGCTAGACAGGTTTAATTAGGGTGTAGCACTGTGGATAACACTCACTTCTGGGAGGTTTTGTATTTGCAAAGTGAATTTACCCCAGAAATCCTGTGCAATGACTGTTTCCATATTTATCTTGAAAACCTGACCTTTCACTGCTGCTTTCTGCCCCTTTGGTTCCCTTTGGTGGCACGCAGAGCTCCAGGTGGTCTCGATGAACTCATTTCCCTCCCTCAGATTTCCCCTGAAAGTTGCTGCAGGTGGTGGCTCATACAACTGCTTCTGCTTTATCACCAGAAGCTTTCAAGGAAGCCAGTTTGCTGAGACCTGGATTTCTGACAGAGGAGAAAAAATTTGAAGGTAGGAACCACTTTTTTTTTTAAACTTTGAGTAGTGAGAAAAGTAGGGTCAGAAAGGTACCTGACTTCATTTTTCCATGTGAAGATTATCTCTGAAAACAGGAGCAGACTCAATCAGTCGATCCAAGTGGGGCAAAAACCCAGACATGTTTCTCCATGGCTCACATATCCATGCCCAGGGAGGGCTGGTCCTGCTCATGGCTGCCATCTGAACCCAGGGGCTGCATTTTCCTGAAGGGCTTTTTGTGGCAATTCCCATTTAAAGAGATCTGTCTGTCTTACTCTACCCCACTGGGGTTTTAGCCTGGGTCAGTTCTCTGTTGGGGTTCAGCACGTGGCTCTGTGACCCCTGGTGCTGTGGAGGAGGTGGCTGTGCTTAGGTGCAGCTGAAGGAAGGAATGGCTGGAGATGCAAGGGGAGAGCAATGGCTCCATGAGCACAAGCATTGCTAGAGAGAAACCTGAATCAGGAGATGGTGGCCTCAGACCTGTGTCCAGAGTTAAACTGCACAGGCTGTAGGAATTAAGCCACAGTGCTTGGTCTTTTCCTCTGATGACCCCCAGTGCCACGCCCTTCATCAACAGGGACTCTGCTGCCAGGGACACCCCCCTGTTTGCATCACTGAGTTATGGAGCTCTGCTCACAGCATTCCAAAACACAAATAAGCAGGGACTTGGATAGTCTGACCTCATTAACACCTGTGTTTTCCTTCTTGAGCTGGCAAATACAAGAGCACTTCCATTATTTTGGACAGTGCAGGGTTGTGGATGTCTGAACAGCAAGAAAAGACACAGTCACATTTGTTCCTGCTGATTCTGACCTAGGCTTTGTCCAGCTAGTTCCATGATCATATTTTCAGTGGCAAGCACAAATACCACTATTGATTCATTGGTGTTACGGACACATCACTAGCAGCAATAAAGGAGATGGGTGCTCAGAGAGGATGCAGGTGTTCTTCCACACCACATGTCATCCTGCTGGATATCCCTTGTCCTTTCACATTGCTTCATCTACCATAAAACTAAAACAATAGCTGAATATTGCAGCTTTCTGAAGGTCCGTGTATGTGGCTCCTCCAGTGCCTCAACTAGCTGTAAAATTGCTGACCCAACAAGACAAGGCCACATCTGATTCTGAGAGGCACAGGGTGGAAAATGCTAATGGCTGAGTTTACCTGAGCCTTCCTCTTACCGAGTCTGATTTCAAGTTGTTGATATTGTTGATAAGTGATGTGGGCAGAATGTTTCTGTGTTGGGTGTCTGTTCGTGCCCTGTACTGCCTCAGGAAAATTCCAGCCTAAACAGTCATTTCTCCATACCTAAGAGAAACAAGCTTTATTAGCATAACAAGAAAACCACATCCTCTTTGATTAAGATTTTCTAACACAGCTATGCCCTGACTTCAGACATTAAGTTAATCTTTCTATTACCCTCTGCTCCAAGCCTGTTGAGATTAGAAGCCATTAAATAAAAACAAAGAGTGATGCTGTTTTGGTTCCTACATTTCCTTCAGCACAGGCACACCATGTCCCCAAAGTTTGTGCCATTCTTGAACAGAATAGAGCATTCCTGGGAATTGTTCCTCCCAGTTGTAGGGTACTAGAGTGTAACTGGCATTATTTTACTTGTTTTATATCTTACTGTAATTATTACATGCTGTTATATTAGTAATGACAATAATGTTAGGGAGACATTGTCCCCTAGTGTGTTCAGGGGTTCTGGAATTTGGGTTCCAGTGTGGGATTTGGGTGCACATTAGCAGCGCAAGTGAAAGGGTTAAAACAAAAATCAGGACCCATAGGGAAAAAGTCATTGGTAGATACCTGGGAGAAGAAGTTAATAAACAGGATCTGAAAAGAGAGAAGGATGGGGCTTGGGAGGGTCAGCACGGCACGATTAGGCAGCAATACAAACTGAGGTTTAAGCTGGGATTTAAACTGGGATTTAAGCTGAGATTTAAACTGAGGTTTAAGCGGAGATTTAAGCTGTGTCTGCGTGCTGCACCATCGGAGGGTCAGTGCAGTTCATTCCCCCGCCCCGGAGCAGTGGAGCAGCGCAGCGCCTCCCCAGCAGAGCAGCCGAGCTGCCGGCCCGGGGCTGCCGTGCCGAGCGGGGACAGAGCAGGGCAGCCCCGGCACGTCTCGGTCCCGGCACGTCCCAGCCCCGGCTCTCCCACGTCTCCCTCGACTCCCGGCTCTGGCCCGGGGCCAGCGGGGCCGCAAAAGCGCCCGGGCGCCCCTGCGAGCCCCGATCTCCGCTGGCTCGGCGGGATGGCAAAAATCCGGCCCGTCTGAAGAAGGATTGCAGGCGTTTGTATGTGCTGGTAGTTCCCGAGCCTCGTATGTCCCTCTCGTAAAACACAGCAAGGATTTTCCCAGATAAAAAAAGGCACATCGCTTGGCAGAGAGTCACATCTGCACGTACACGAGAAGGAAAACATCCTGAGAGCGCTGCCCTCGAAACAAAATGCCCAAGAGCTCAAAGGCATGGAGGGGAATGGAGAGTGCCATGATGGAAGCACGTTCGTGTCTCCTGCCTCCTTCCTGCCAGCGACCATCAGCCATGCCGGGCCAGGAGCCAGCAGAGAGGCGAGTCCTGAGCTGGATGCCTGGGCTGGGTGCCTTCATCCCAGGAACCAGGGTGGCAGGAAGGAGAAGAGTGGTGGCTCTGCACAGTCTGGCCCCTGAATGATGCAGGGACTCGCTGCCTGGCACTGTGCCCGTGTTCTTTTAAACTTGTCATCCCACTTTACAGCAGGAACCCTCTGCCTTCCTCACCAAAGCATAAACACAGAACAAGGGAACAACGAGTGCTCATTCATTGCACGGTTGTTTGTTTCAAGAACCAAAGTTTATATAGTTGAAGCTCCCACATGCCACTTTCACCTTTCACCGATGCCCCTGCATCCTGGTAACTGGGATGTGACAGAGAGAAATAAGCAGAGGAGCACTTTAGCGTGATCTAACAGCAGAGTTATTTGATCTGGGGTTTGGTATGCACTGAAAATGCCAGTGGTTAATGGACTGTGAACATGGTGCAGCAGCTCTTTGCCTCCCTTCTGGCACAGGAGTCTGTGCTTCATGAAGCTCAAGAGGATGCTGTCCTTTGTAGCATCTGTCCCACTCATCTAGTGACCAGCCTGGTTTTACTATTCATCCATCAAAGCACAGCTATCAATATACAGATATTTCTAGCCTTCATTAAAAAAACCCTTTGTGAATAAAATAGAAAAGCCTGTCTCGGTAGATCAACTTTGATCTCTGGTTTTGACCATTAGCCTGACTTGAAATTTCCATGTCTTCAAACATTTGGTTTAGCTCCTGCTACAATTTTCTAACACAGTGCCTAAATTTAAAGACCATGTCTATTTATGTCTGAGGTTTTAACATTTCCTCCACTTGGAATGAACATGGTTTATCACATCCTCTAAACCCCAGGGACACTCCAGTGAAGAGAGAGCACTGTCAATGTGAAAAGCAGGGATATTGTCCCAGTTTCAGACCCCTCATCTGTGCCAGACTCTTACCCAGATCAGACACCTCTGTTTTCTCTTCTGCACTTAAAGCTCACCGGGGAAAGGAGGACACACACACCAAAAAAAAAGTATCAATTCTGTAATAAGAAGAAGACAAATCACTCTTGTCAAATGTATTTTTCTCTCCCTAATGGGAAGTACTTTTTATAGGCTTTTTATTTTGGACACGGAAAATCATGATGTGTCTGTCCTCTATGTGCAGTGCCCAACAGAAGATTGTGCCATTCACCGTATGCGTCATTTACTCCACGTGCCAGGTTTCTGCTCAGTTTTAATTTACTGCTTCTGAGGGATTTCATCCTCTCCCTTTTGGGGATTGTTCAAATCAAACAGTGATTATTGTTGGCTCTTTCCATTTTAGGCAGCCACCATCACCATAGCTTCTTTAAGTGCTTTCATACAAAAACCCACAACAAGAGTGGAGCTTGCTAAGAACTCAATGTAGTATCTGGTACTTTTCCTCTTCCAAAATAACTGCTTCAAGTAAAGGGTTTGTTTGGTTTCTTAGGCTTTGTACAGTTACTTATTTTAGGTTGCTTTATTTAGTTCCTTGTAGTGAGCCAAAATTTTCCTTTTCTCAAATTCAATTAGGTCCTCCTGGCTATCACACTCGTACCACCATAACTGCTCCTCCTTCCTTGACATTTATATCCTCCAAAGCTTTGTGAGTTATTATTATCACTCTCTTCTCTATATATTCTTGTCATTTGACCAAATTATACATTGGCTTTGTTTAAACATTTTAAAGCATGGAATCACCAGGGAAAATCAAGCATCCTTTTGAAGTCTTTCTGGACTCTAGGCACCTCTTTAGGCCCCTTTATATCCCCTTTAGGTCAAATACTTGTACTTTGTGGTTTGCTATCTGCCTCTTGGCAAGTGTGCAGTCAGTCCCTGCCTGTCTTGGGCCGCTGACCTGACAGAGACCCAGTGACAGCTCTCATGACCCACCAAGTACAGAGAGGGAGCAGCCAGCTCAGTGCACAGCCCAGGATGAAATGCACATTTCAGGTGCAAGAGCAGATGAGGATCAGAGGGTGTGTGTACCCATGGCCAGCAGACACAGGAGGGCAGACTTAGGGCAATCACGTAGCTCACTTCACCCTCTGCTGGGCACTTTGCTGGGGAAGAAGAGACTTCATCTTTCAGAATATTTGCATGTGATAAGTGCAGGTCACTGTAGGACTCAGCCAGAATAGGGACAGTGACTGTCACAACCTGTGGCATCATCAGGATAAGCCTGCCGTGGAGCCAAACCAGGGTAATGTGCTCACAGAAGGCAAATTATCAAGTCAGCAAGAAGGGACCTGCAACATCTCAGGGAGAAAATTGGTAAAGGGTGGCTAACCCTCAGTCTGTGTATGCAGCAGTGAGAACAGGGGTGCTGGAGAACTGCTGACATCCACAGCAGGGGGAGCAAACACAGGGTCTCTCAACACACCAGGGCCCAATGTCCACACATTGGTGGATTTCCAAGATTTAGATATCTGGAACATGGTGGCAGCAGAGCAAGTTGGATTCCTTCTCTACAGCAGAAACAGTAACAGAGTTGCAGACAACGTCCAGGAAATAGATGGTGCTCAAGATACAAGGCTGGACAATATTAACCTAAGAGATTCTCTGAAGACTAGGTTACTATGAAAAAAGAAGCATAGTCACAAAATACAGATTTATATATTTTTTCTTATGTTTGGGGGAGAATCAAGGGGTTGAAAAAACATGTCAGTCACTTTACCTGTACCTTCATCTGTCACATGGTGCTCTTCTGCCAATTAAAACAGCCTAAAAACAGTCTTTGAAATTCCAGCTCATACCTTTATTAACACACCCCAGCAGTAAAAAACATACTGAAAAAATTACCCCTGCAGGCTCCTATCCCATCTGTGACAGAAACCAGCAGAAGATTATTCCCAGAAAAGCTCAAGAGAAGAATAGGATAATTTGCCTACAGAAGAAGTGACTTCTAGTCATGGGCTTTCTGAGGTTGCTCTGTGCCCTGAAGCTAATAGGATTTTATCTGTCAAACGTGAATGAGAGAACAAAAGTAACAACCTCTGATTATCCTCTTTTTCCCCTCTCTAATCTTACTTAAGACTTAAACTGACTCTTGTTCTCGATGGTCTGCAAAAGTCTCACAAATAACATTATTCAGTAGTAAATAACACATTTCCTGTACACACCCAACTTAATTCTGTAATAAACACGTCTCCTGTTACCCACTTTGAAAGGCATCCTTTTTGGGTTCAGTGAGTCCTCATTCAGTATAGGAGCAATCAGGGCACTGTAAAACACCTTTACAGACTTTGGTAGTTTTTGCTTTTCCATTATGTTCCCTTTTCTGAATGTCTCCCTGTAAACTAAATAATCACAGGGGGCTTCAGCATAGCAATATCCTCCTCCTTTTAATCATATCTGTCCTTCAATTCCAACCTACACTCTTTCTCCAGTATCCTTTTTTATAAAATGAGATGCCCCTGATATTTCAGGCAAAGCTGCCTCCTGACATTACATACTGACATCACACACATTTCTGGAGAAATCAGCTCTGTGAGAATGCTTTCTCATCAGCCCCTTTAACCAGACATTTAGCTCTGACAAATGGCTCCCCGGGAGCAGGAGGAGTAGAGGAGCTCTGGGATCCAAGATGCTGAGCAGTCCCGGTGCTAACAAACCGCCCCCGGGCACTTCCCTGCTTTGCGTGGGCTCCATCAGAGGGCCCTGGGCTCCATCAGAGAGCCCTGGCCAGGAGCCCGGCACTCCTGCTGTGTTGCCAGCAGCTGGAGGAGCTTTTGGTGTCTGACAGGCAGCTCTGCCACACAAGGGTATCTTTCTTTGGGAGCAAATTCATCTGCCCAGTTTCAGCATTGTGCTGCAGCAGGGGCACGGGAAATTGGAAAGTAGCTCCACTTGAATTTCTTTCTTACTTCCTCTGTTTGTGCCTCTTTGTTCATCTGGAACACTCATTCCTGGATTGGCTATTTTGTAGGAACATCAGGCCTGTGTGAGAGAGGCTGCTGCTGTGTTCCCCAGACAGCATTACACACATTCTTCCCCCCCCCCCCCCCCTCCATTTGATCCCTCTTTTCTCAAGCATAAATCAGAGTACTAAAATTTCTCTCCACAGCTTTCCCCCCACTGTTTTTAATATATATATTAAATCACATTTATAAATATATCTATAAAGGTTTCTTATCACAATTATAAGTCTTGTTATTAAGGCTGAATGCTATGTTGACAAGACTTACCCAGACTAGGGAGAATTTTGGAAATACCAGGCATGTTACTTGGGTCGAGGTAAACAGATGAAGGTAGTAAATGGAGGCAGAAGATGAGGCTGCACTCATTTTGAGGAATATCAGCATACTCTGGCATTGTATTGCACAATTTCCCTATGGTCCATCTTTGTCTGGGCACTGCCAAAATCCTGCTCCCGAGACCATTTAATGCAGCTAAGCTTATGAAGGTGATTGCTCAGATCAAAATGCCAAAGGAACTCTTTCCCAGTGGATGGTGATTATTTTCCTCTAGTATTTTCTGCCTTTGCAGTCTGTTTGCTGTGAAGCCTGTGAGGCCATGGCAGTGTCCAGTTTTACTGACTGAGCCTCTTGGACAGCACACTCTCTGTCCAGCACCTCTTCCAGAGAGTGGGACCCCACAGTGCAGCTCCCCAAGCTCTGAAAATAGCCCTGAACTTTCCCAGCCTCTGCATGTATTCCTTGGAACTGCAGCCCTGCTGGATGAGTCAGCTCTTGCAGGGTGACATCACAGCTGAAATCAGAGCCGGGCTTTGCAAAGAGAAATCCAAAGATCCTCTTGTTGCTTCATGGGAAACATCGAAACGAAGTAAAGATGAGAGTGTCACACACTTCCTCTCCCCGTGCTGATTACTCATCACTCTGGGGAACCCCCAGGGTTGTGCAGGGATCAAATCTCATCTTTCCAAATCCTCCAGCTGCACCTTCTCTGGCAATGAAGGATGGAGAACACAACTCCTTGGAGAGCAGACCTTGGAGTCAGAACAGCAGCTGGGAAGTTACACAGCCCTGATGAGGATGTGCCAAACCAGAGTGGCCTCCAGCATCTCCTCCTTCCAGCAAGCCTCTGGAAAAGGAGGCTCCATCCAGACTGGTCTGGCACCAGAAAAACTTTCCCAGGTTTCTCAACTCTTTGGTTGTCACAGCCTCTTGCTGCACTCCATATATCTTTGTATAAAATGACCTCTGCAAATGCCACGATAGGTGTAGGATGACAGGGATATAAAACTGTGTGCAGCTCTTTTCTCCAGCTAGTTGCACAATTATATGACTGGGATATTACCAACACACAGACTCTGTGTTTGGATTCATGATGATTTAGTCTGAAGACCGAATGGCAGGATAACAAGACAGACCTTTTAAATGTAATAGTCTTTTGAGAAAATTATGTGCTCTGTGGTTTTGCTTAAAAACAAAAGGCTAGAAAAAGGGCACTCTGTCTAAGTTGCCTCAGATGTTTCCACAGCACTTTCAAATCCAGTGTAGTGACATCTGTTGCCAGGTAAATAAAATCAGTGTGGAAATATTTACTCTTGCCCCTTACTGGGACATAAGTGGCTTTACACTCTTCTAAACACAGATGTGAAGATGCCTTTCTTGGCTCTTGAATTGAGGCAAGAACATTAAGTTGCTGTCAGGAGAGTAACTATGGTTTCTTACTCCCAAAGACTGGAAATGCTCACTCCTCACCCTGTAACTCTCTTAGCTTTGTTCTGCTGATTGCTGTGTCTGTCTTCCTTATGCAGCTTTTTGATTAAATTGCTGTAATTTAGCTATCGCTTCACAGGTGGCAGAGACTCTAGACTCCTCCTCTCTGTTCTCTGAAGTCCCTAATTCTATTACAAGTAATTGCATTGCAATCATATAGATCCCAGACATTTTGCAGTGGGAGGCCAGAGTCACAAGAACTGGTAGACCAGAATTTTGGCAAAGATCACAGTGTGACATGGAATGGAAAAGCCTCCAAATGATTCTAATGCCTTATCCATTCAATGTGCAGATTAATAGAACAGCAGCAAAAGCTGTGATGTCATGTGTGGTTAGAAAGGCAATATTTGTAACATCTGAAAAAACATTTCCCCTCAAGCTGAAAGGGAAGGTGAGTGTCAGATCAGTGCATTTGTGTGTCACTGTCTGTCACCGTGGCACTGTGGGAACAGACCTGGGAGGCAATGAACCAGCACTGGGAAGTCAGTCTAGGGGAACAGGCAGGAAATGGGGCTTAGGCACCCATGACAAACTCTCCTGCTGCATAGCTCTCCTCTGATTTGGGGCAAGTTGCATGCCCTACTGGAGAGTCACAGGCAGCCTGGCGATGTGAGTCTGGCTCCATCTAAGGGAAGCAGGGAATACTACAAAGCCCCAGAAACGAGTTGGTGTCTGTTCCAGTCCTTTCGAGCCAAAAGACAATGGCCAACCTTCACCTCTTCTCATAAACCACAATGTAGCTTTGTCCCTGCACTTTTGAACCGATGAGTTTGTAAACTGTGTTATTTACTATGGTAAATGCTTTTCAATCTATGTGGGTCACAACTTGGAAGTCACAGCCTGAAGTTAATGATTAGTGTATTCTTTGATAGAAGACAGTAATTATTAACCCTGGACTCTGATACTAATCCACACTTTTAAATGAGCACTTCACTTCCCCAAACAATTTCTTTATTGCAATTTCTCGTGCTTGATATTTGTCTAAAGGACATTTTAAAAGGATTTCAGTTTCCTTTGCTGTGTTTCCCCCATATGTTACTCTTTCTTTGAGCAGCTGAGCAGGCAAAATCCTCTTTTTGTGTAAAGGGCACACAGGAAGGCAGATTCCTCACCCAGCAAAACTTAGATTAATAGAAATACGTTGGTGTTTACCAAACTGAAATGGCTGACCCATTTCAAAACAGAAAATCCTTAGTAAGACAGGAAAATGGGTGTCTCTAGCATTTTGAACAGTCATTGAACTGCCTCTCTAAGAGGTTTAAGTCCTTGCCCAACTCCTTTCTCAAGAGACGCTTAAACTGCAGGGATTTTAGGACAGAAATCAACCACTGATGTGCAGGTCATGGAAACAAATAATGAAACCATGTGAAGAGCAGAGTTTAATTTAAAAAGTGAAAGTAACTGGCCTCAGTGAAGGCAAGGAATCTTGTTGGGCACTTTTTCCAATTGTCTCTTGCTTGTTAGGACTTGATTAAATAAGGCTGAGAACACACCATTTCCTCCAAGTTTTACAAAGCAACCCTGAAGTCAACTGCTCCGTTTAAAGCTCTCACAAGAGGTCCCAACACAGCAGGACTGTGGCACCACCGTGGGGGGGTGCAGCAGCTGCCTGCTCACAGCTGGACATTCACAGCCCTCTGCTTTCCATGAGGGGCCCAATCCTCAGTGTCCGCAGCCTACTCCTCCTCCTCCTGTGTGCCAAGCACACTCCAGTACTCCTGCATCCTCCTATTCCTTCCCTGCCCAATGCTGTCTGGCACACCCTCCTCCTCAACCTCTGCCCTGCAGCCTGTGAGGAGGGAATTGTAGGCTCTGGCTCGAGGTCAGACAGGGAAGCTGAGCTGATCAAGGGATGGACAGTGCTTGGTCTGCTGTAAGGGCTGCTGCAGCCCTGATGCAGGCAATCATGGCTCAGCAGAATCCGAGTACATGCAAGTGCTCACTGGGCAGAGGTGCTGCAGGGCTGCCTTCCCTCGAGCACAGGTCTTGCAGGAGCCTGGCCACAGCAGCTGCTGTGCAGGCTCTGCTGAGCCCAGGGCTGGCAGTCATCCCTGTTTGGCCTGCTGCCTCTGGAAGGATCTTCCCCAGCGCCCTGGGATGTCCCTGCACACTCTGGCTTGTGGGTACACACACACACGTGAGCACCTGCTGCTGGGCTCTGTGCAAAGCACTGGAAAACCTGGGATCTTGCTGAGCTGCTAAGATGCATGTTACCAGTCAGAAGCCAAGATGGCAGAATTCATTACTCCCCCAGAAATGAAGCTGGACCAGTCATCTGTGCCAGCAAGGTTCTTTCTCCATCAGGAGATGATTTGTCCTTCAGCCTAATGCCGAGGCACTGTGTTAGGCATGTTCTGAGCTGTTGGGTCATTAAGGTTTCTGTAATAGTTTGTGGTTTTAAGCACAGTCATCTTTAAATGGCTGAAGGCCATCCAGGCTTTAGTGTTAAGCACCACATTGAGCCATTTTATGAACTTTATCTTTAGAAACACTCTTAGGTACACCCTTTGCTTTGTTCTCTTTTGATTTTTTTCTCCCTCCATTCTTACTTGCTTTTCTTTAAAGAGAAAGGAAATCCAAATGCAAAAGTGAATCTAATGCTAAGTCAATGATGACTAAGACATCAGGTCAGGAAAATCAAATATTTCTGCATAAGATCCCAAGCTTGTTCATGGTAGGCACCCAGAAATAACTTGTAATTATGCAATAGAGTTCAGAACTGCACATTCACAGTCTCACTGTAACTGTACTGAATTCTACTGTACTCTGTCATACTGCACTGGTGCCTTCTTTGTTCAGTGCAAACTTTCATCCAACATTAAATCCAATGGATTTCATTTAATAGACTTCATTTGCTGCCTTTACTAATGCTGCAGATGTTCTTATGCATTTGTTAATAAAATGTGAATTTAATTGATTTATTATGAGTCTTAAGGAAACTGAAAGCTACTAAAAATAACGAGGCCTTCAAAACTAAACCAAAAAATATAGCTCACATGTAATATGAGTTCTTCACTTGTCCCTGTTCCTGGTGAAGACAGTAAGATTTTATGGACAAACAGAATTATTTCTTTATGGTTTCCTCTACTGTATATTTATCAATGCCTGTAAATACCTTTGGAAACTTAGAAAAGCAATGTAGTACCTACTGAAAACAATCTGTAACAGGCAGAGTTTGTAAATCAGCTCCATCTCTTAAATGTTCATCAGTTTGAAGGAAGACAGAGTGAGTAGGACTTCAGTTTGTGAACTGGAAATAGGGGCAGAGCTGTGAGTTTTGCCATCACTTTGTGAAAAGCCCTTGCACGCATCATCCATCCTCCCCTGTCCTGTAAACAGATCTACTAACAAGTCTCCTAAACAAATGATTTCAAGAATCGGCCATGCACCATTGTTGCTAAAACTGGCAATGTAGAACAGGAAGACATCCTTGCTTTCTCGTTCACTTGGAGTATTTGTCTCAGACCCCTAAAGAGCTGTTAGAAAACATGGGAGAAAGGAAGCTAAATATTCCTGACTTATCATTAAACCTGAAACTCCCAGAAATATCATCATGCATGGGAATGTTTTGTGTTTTTGACTATTCTTCCACTAAACTACCTCTGGAGGGCTAACCCTGTCAAACAGCAGGAAGAAGAATTATGTTACTTCAAAGATTTATGTGTGTAGCCAAAGCTGAACTGGATCCCTGGGAAGGAAAAGCAAAAAGCTGTAAATGTCAAGATTGAAAACCAGGGCAAGATAGGGGCTGACTGGCAGTAACTGGCTAAGAATTTGGTTCTTCTTAACATGACTTGTACCATCAAGCTTCTTATCATGAAGTTCACAGATTAATTGTACACGGCACAAACATTTTTTCCTAACTACTTCACATACATTGCTTTGCAGTTATATCATGTCCTCCAGTTCTCCGACTGTAGGAGAGAAGAAGGAAAGGCCCACGAAGCCTTTTTTATATCACTTGTTATTGTATGCCTCACTTTTTTCTTTGTTTTGAAAGGTGATCCTAACTTTTTCAGCTTCACAGAGCGAGCCAATCCTTCGTAGAGCATTGTTACAGTCTGTGTCACGACTCACTAAGCAGGGTGAGAACATCGCTGCAGGTAAAGAGCACTGACTATTTATAATGATATTGTAACACTCCAGCTATGGTCCCCTCCCTGCTCCTCAGGGATGCCATCACTCCTCTCTTTTCTGCACAACCCCACCGCAGTTAACCAAAGTTTTCCTTATGGATGTTTCACCCACTTGCACCATTTATTTTCGTGGCTTTGTAGCACATCATGAAGCTTCGTGGTCTCCAAGAGAAGGAGCAGAGCACCGGGCAGGCGGGCTCCCGGTCAGTCCCAGGTCGGGCAGCGGGAGCGGCACAGTCCGGGCACACTGCGGCTGCTCTGGGACTGACACTCGGCTACCCCTGAAACCGCTTTTCACACATGACAGTGTGGACAAGTTAGAAATGCATTTCATTTGACGATTTCTACTGGCCAATCCCTAATTTCCAATGAACTTGCTTCACTGAATGGTATCTCCTGATTTCCGACTGCGACAGGCCGGCGATGAAGCCGAACAATCACCACGCCGCTGCTTTTACTTTACAGCCCTTACGATCCAGCCTCTGCCGGGAACCCCCCGCTCCCATCCAAGGATCAGGGGAGGGCAGTGCTGGGCGAAAACACGGGAGAAAGGAAGGAAAATACTCCTGACTCGCCACGGAACCCGAAGCTCCCAGAGGCGCCCGCACGCACGGGCTGTCCCATGGCTCTGACCCTCCCCCAGTCACCAACGCACCCTCACAGCCCACGGCGCCACAAGGGCGGCGCTGCGCCTTTAAGGGCGAGGCCCCGCCCCTCCCCGCCCAGCAGGCACCCGCCCCCTCTGCCCCGCCCGCGATGACCTCACCTCTGCCTTTCCATTGGCTGACCGTCCCGTCAGTCAGGCGGCGCACGCCCCTCTCTCCCGTTAGCTTCCCCAGGTGCTCTCGGTCCATTGGTCGCTTCTCGTGCCGCTCACTAGCGCCTCTGCGCTGTGATTGGCGGGGCTGGCGGGGGGCGGGCGCTTCCGCGGTTGCGAGGCGCCGGCCGGCGGTGGCGCGGCCGGGCTGCGGGAGCGGGGGCGGCGCCTTCTCCGCCGGGGACGGGCACGGGCGGGTTCGGGCGAGATGGAGCCGTGACCAGGTGAGCGCGGAGCTCCGGCTCGGCCGGCACTGCGGCGCGGCCTGGGGGAGCGCCAGCGGCAGGCGGAGGGAGGGTGGGCGCGGGCGCGCCCCGAGGGGCCTCCCCGCACCGGGGCACGGCCGCTCCCCCTCCGCAGCCCCCGCGCTGTCCCCGCTGCCCCGGAGCGCTCTGCGCCCCTCCCGCCCTCCCCCCTCAGAAGGGTCCGGGGCGCTCGGCGGGTCCCTGGGGGCGGTTCTGGGGGCTCCCTCCGGCGTTCGGGGCCGGCAGCGCTGACAGGGGCTCGCAGGGCTGGGGCGGGCGCCGTGTCCTGCCGCCCGCAGCGGGCTGCCTGGAGCGGGGCGAGTTCCCCGCGGGGCGATGCTTGGCCGTGCATGGGCGCTTGTGTGCGGTAACAGCCGCGGGTCCCTGCCGTGTGTCTGCCCCTCTGTGACCGTCAGTTCTTGCATGGAAGGGGACTGTAATTCTGTAATTTCACGTCTCCCCTGATCACGGATGAAAGCTGACAGTTCTATGTGTGTGTTAGTGGATATAATCCTCCTGAGACCTTTATGGTCTGGGTCTGCGTAGCCTTACTCTGCGCCATGCAAACTTTGTGTTCACAGGGTTCTGTTTTACAAAAGGAGCCGTGAGTGAGCTGAATAAAGGGTTGCAGGTTTGCTGCTGCCTATAGCAATCCCCTTCTGGTATCTTTTGTCCAGACAGCATCAGGGCCTGTGCTGTGGAAGTGCATTTTAACCTACCATCCATAGAAAATACATTTTGAAGGCATTAAAAATGTTTCTGTTTAAGTCTGTAGCTTCTTTTCTGTGTCTTGGAACCCAAAATGTGCTTTTTGTTTCTTGGTAGGATCTGAAGACACAGCTCTGAATATTTGGAAAGTATAAAATGTAGCTATTCTGGGCTGGATGTGTATATCCCAACGTTCTGTCTTTATTTTAAATTTATATTTGACATTAGAGCTAGTTGTGGCATAGCTGACTTATTGGAAGTGTATTTTTTACTTGTGTGTTGGTTTTCAGATAAAAATACAAATGAACTTCCACCACTGATTTTAAAATACATCTGCTGTTTGCACAAAACTCCTCACTAGGTTTCTGTAGAATCCATACTGTTGAACTGGTAGAAGTGTAACGCCTTTAGATCTTCATAAGCATTTCCAAAAATATTTCAGTCATTACTGAATATGAAATGACAGGGGCACCAGTTTGTTCCCATTTGCTGCAGTGATTTAATGAGTGATCTAATAATTGTGATTAAATAGGATCTAATAATAGAATTTAAAATAAGTGTGTGATCTGAAGCTGACTGTGAACTCCTTTTCTGTTCTTCAGATTTGTGCTTTCTGCTGAAAGGAGAAAAAGACTTGGGGCTAAAAGCAAAAGCCTTAAGCTTCACCCAAGTAGGTGAATTTGCCCTTCTTAATTACCAGATATTGGCTTGCTGAGCCCTTTCCTTTCCTTCCTCACTTATAATTTAGAAACCAAATGTGATTTCTGGAAAAGAGTGAAATATTGCCAGTTACAGCTTCTTGAGCATCACACTGTTCTGTACAAAATGTGAGCAGTGCTGTGTTTGCTGGTTCCCACAGTTGTGGAAGGAGCTTTAATTTCTCTTTAATTGAGGCCATCCACTCCTATCATCATGTGGGAGAAGGCTTCCAAATCTTCAGGCAACAAGCAGATCATGAAATAAAATGCAAAGAAAGGGAGTACAGAAGACATTTTGACGTAGAACTAAGAGAATGTGGCATTTTTCCAAAAGCAGTCTTTAATTTTTCCTCCTCTTGAATATGAAATAATGGGAAACTCTAAGTTTGGAGGAGGAGTGCTTGCTTGTGTTTTTTTTTAATGCTGACTTCTACTGGCATGGCAAAACAGCAGCATTTTTCACAGATTTTCATCCTTGAACCTCCAGGTGAAATGTACATTCAGGCAATAAAAGTACCCTTTAATTTAATATGATGATAATAATAATAATAATAATAATAGCAATCCCTACTGAATTTCCCTCACTATTGAGCTGTGATTAAATTCCTGTATGGTATTTGGTGGTGAAAACAGCAGCTGTACTAGAGAGAGAAATATCAGAACAAAAAAGTTTGCATGATGGAGCAGAAAGCGGATGAATTCTTATGATGTGTCAAAACATTATCACAAGATTAATTGTTGCACTCATTTGGAATGTGCAGGGTGTCTCCTTATATGCTTTTTACTCAAAAGCTCAATGTATAGCAACTCAACACTCTTCTGCCTTTCCTTTCTGTACTCAGGTGTCCTTCCTGTTTGTAGATAATACAATTGGACTATCTCAATATCTGTTTTCGTACTGATAACTCAGTATTTGATTAGGATTCCTTTAGAGGAGTACAGTTGACTTCCTCCATGTAAAAAGTGGTAATAATTAACAAATCATATTACAATTATACAAAGCTCTTCCTTAAAAATTGGTTGGTTTTTTTTTGGTTTTTTTTTTGATCAGTTGTGTCCTGAGGGTCAATGTCTTTTCCTGAGAAACTGTTGGAGAGGAAGCAGAAAAAGCAATTGTTCAGCAGTCTCAAACTGTCAGACACCTACTCTGGGAAAGCCAAATTTAATTATTTCCTGTTATACATATTTGCTGAACTGAACTGAGACTGCAAACAGAGGATGTGGTTACACAGACATTTCTTTTAGTGGTGGGGCTGTCTCAAACAGCTCCCATTCCCATTTGCCTTTTCCCCCCTCCCCACCATGTGCTGTCACCTCCCTCAGCAGTGATGTGGAGTCTGTGGAGCTGCATGCTAGGCCAGGTTAGAGACCTGATTTTTAATCTGGGTGTGTTCTATTCCTCTCCCCCCAAATAAAAAACGGGGAGAACTGCAGGAATGCATAGCTGGAGTGGAGGAGTGCATTAGTAAGAGCTGCAGCTAAAAGGAACTATAGTTTAAAATTGTTCCTATGGTTATTCTTTTAGGTGTGGGTGTTAGATGAAATGGATGAGTTTGTGTGAATTCAGAAATGAATTTCTTTGTCAAATGCTCTCTTCAGTTTTTCAGGGATGCTGTGTGTGTGGTTAATGTGTATGTTTTACCTCCCAACCTCTGAATGCTTTCTGGGGTGCAAACACTGTTGAGTGGCTTCTTCAGGGGAAACAAATGGCATTGGACTGAGGAGAGTTGTCATTACCAGACTCAGATGTGCCCCACTGGTCAGTCAGAGCCTTCAGATGGTTAAATGTGGGCTGTCCTTGCAGAGGGTGAGCAGTGCATGCAGCTTGTACAGGCATCTGCCCTCAGTCTGATCCTCTGTTTTCACATGTGAAGAAACAAAGCTGCTAACAGTATTTCACTTCCTTCGATCCTTTCCTATTTCTTATTCACAACACTTATTTTCCACACAGACAAATCTTAGAAATTGTCACTTAGTGTGGTAATGTAATTGTTTAAATTAGTTTGGTTTATGTTTCAGAGATTGATGTAATGAATTTAATTTGTGCAACATTCCTTTCCATTTCCCTCCCCCATTTTCTTAAGTGTGTGTGGAGCATTATTATTCTTGTGAGAAGAAATATTTTGGATTTAGGCACACAGCCATATTGATAACATCTCTTCAAGAGGGTGAGATTTAACATAGAGTCACAAGTCTTTTTAAATCTTGAAAACTAAAGGCTGAGCTTTTAATTGGAGATTTCTGTACCTTAACCTCATGCCATCCATCTGCTTTTGCTCCCCTGCTGCAAACTAGAGAGTTGACTACTTCTGCTTATTCTTCTTAATTAACTGGTGCTCCCTTTTTCAGCTTGTTTGAGCCCTGCTGATCCAGAAAAACAGAGTTTTTGTGGAGTACAGAAGCATGGTAGCTGCTGCTGCATGTGCCAGCACGTTATTTGTTAACAGCTTATCACTGGGGGCTGCCTTTTTGGCACTGAAAGAAAAACTTTCTCCAGGACAGGGTCAGGAGTTGCTGCTGCTGTTGTCTCTGCTTGCCATGGATGCGTATTGAAATGTGTGTGTACCTCAGTGCAGGGGGCCCTGGCATAAAGCAGTGCAGAAACTTCCCTGTTTTGCCATCTTCTGGTGAGGCAAATCAATGTGCTGACTACACATCATCTTCATGTTAGGAGATGAAATGATATGTCTAGTTCTGTGAAATTAGTTTTGATCTGGGACAGTCTACATCACAGATTGTTTCAACCTCAAATGAATGTTTCCTGTAATAAATGGCAATTACAACTGGCTATAGACACAGCAGGGAGGGGATGTGTGGTGCCTTGAGCCCTCCCCTTCCCGTGGTTTAGTGGAGCACTGAGGATATATCTTCATTGCACAACTGATCCATATGGCTGACACCCTGTTTGGGCTGACTCAGATGAGATCATCCTTTACACACAGCCATAGCCATGTTATGATGAACTCCTTCGCTCTGCAGTTGTTTATATGTGTGATGGTACAGCTCTGAGCAAAGATGAGACAGGATTCACTTTCTATCAATTACAGGGAAGCTTTTCCTCCTTCAGGCAGACACTTTTGGAAGAAAACATTGAAAGACTCTACTTGGATGATTAAAAAAAAAATTACCATTTTTGCCCTCCCTTGTTGTTTTTATAGCAAGATAAGTTTCCCCGCAGAATTATGTGATGACAGTCCACATTGTAACTTAATTTCTATTGCACTGTTCAAGATGGACCTGCATCCAGATGAGAGCTTTCTCAGAGTGACTGGTAGGGCTATGTTAATGTTAGGTCTAATATAACTGTCCCTAAATTCTCTCTCATGTGTCCTGTTGGAGATGATTTACAGGAGCAGATCACTTGAGTCTGAACCTTTTTAAAGCCTCCATCTGAGAGACAGGCTGGGTGTTGGAAGGGTGGGATATGAATTCTGCGTTGCTGTGTTCCCATCAGAGTTACGAGTCATGTCAGTGAGTTTCTGTGTTGTTCAGGCATGCTGAAACTCCAAGTCACCAGTGAAGGCAGTAAGCCACTGTAATCACTGGAATAGCAGCCATTTGGCTTGAGCATGTAAACACTGACATACAAACTTTTCCATTGGATGGAGGAGTTTATCAGCAAGATGAGACTTCTGCATTTCTTAGATATGACACTGTTTTTTCTTCAGAAAATCTAGGACAGTAGAGTTCTGCCTGCATTGACTGTAGTGAGAGGAAAAAGGAGTGTTGGAGGAATGTTTTGATTGTGCTGTGGGCAAAGAATAGCAAAAGCAGTTTAACTGTGGAATTTTGCCAGAAAATGTTTCAGTTATCAGATTAATCTTTGCTCACTCACTGCAGCGTAGAAGGAACAGTAAAGAGTTTGTCTTTCATTACAGTTGTAAGGCTGTTCTGCTAAATATTTGTGAAGTTTGGCTTGTTAATTTTGAAGGCAGGGTGTGTCTGGGTTTTCTGTTTTTTCCTCTTGAAGCTGGATTGAAATTCCATGAAGTGAGTGAATAAGAATAACGACAGGAATATGTTATACCTGCAGCATCCCTTACCTCAATAGCGCATACATATTGGAAAAAAAATACTGATGACTGTTCATGCCTATTGCAAGCCAGTTTTCTCCTGTTTGGGGTTCATATGACCAAGCAGTAAATTGCAGGATGCAATACTTTAACTTGAGCAGGAACTTTGTTGGCAAATGGAACAAAAAGCTTTAAAGTTGACCTTTTATTGGCCAAAGTATCTGGAATAAAACTTTAGTTCTTAGTAGAGAAAGTAAGAAAAATGTCTGATGTCTGGGAGGATGAGATTTGAATGGGAGAACAAGGATGTCTAAGCTCCTGAGAAGGCTAATGAAAGTGTTGGAAAGTCAGGAGAGGTAAATAAGCTAAGGCAAGGAAAAAATGCACTGAAGATATACAGTTATATACTGATATATAACCAGTCAAAATACAGAGATTATTTTGACTGGTTATGGGGTTTCACTTCTGTAGAAAATTACCAGATTCCCTGTTCCAGGACAGGCAGATCAAGAGAAAATTCACTGTTGGACTTGTCTTGACTCAACTGAGGCTCTGGAGAACATGGATCTTAAGTGCTGGAAACTAAATGGAGCAGCGTGGTGATTGTTCAGCTTTATCAGTGCTGTTGCAATCCTAAATTGGAAGATAATATTCAGCAAACCAAGATTATTGGAAATTAGTGATTTAGTGATTGGCCAGCAGAAGTCTTCAAATGAAATGCATCTCTAACTTTTCCACACTTCCCTGTTGTGAAAAGTGGTTTCAGGGATACCTGAGTCTCCAAAAAAAAAAAAAAAAGTCCCAAAACAACAGCAAACTAAAAAATAAAAATCCCACTCAAAACCAAACTATGTCAAAAACTTGCACTGAAGTCAGGATTTAATATATGGATAAATTTCACTCACTTATGATTTATGATTTAAGAACCAACATCATCACAACTCAATTGTGGTGTTATGTGCTTAATGCTGTCAAGAAGAATGTTCCAGCAAAATTTTTTGTTAAATCCTCAGGTACCTTGTTCTTCATGTTGGAATAGCAAACTCTCAACAGTGGTTAATTGTTTGTTATCTTTGTGGAAGACTTTCCTTGACTTGTTGAGGCCTTTTTGCCTTGCCTGTTAGGAAATCTAGGATCTGCAATTCTGTAAAAAGTACATTGTAAGTACATCCTTCATTGTGTAGTCTTGCATCATTATTATGTTATAATTACAGTTGTATCAGTTTGACTGCTTTATTAAAGAAAAATAATTACTTATTATGAGTTCTCACATTAAATTAATTAAGTAGTTGTAAGTAATTTTAAATATTGACTTGATGACAAATACTGTGAGAGGTGGCAGAATGACTCCTTGATTCTGTGATAGAGCCATGATGAATGTGTGCTGGCACACTTTTTTGAGAGAAAAATAGGAACATTCTCTGTAAGGGAAGTGGTGTTCTTACTTGTATTTTTTTTTTCCTTTGGTACCAGTATTGTAAATCCCTTCTCCTTCAAATTAGTGGAATTAAGTGGAGGAGAGTGGACCAAGCAGGTGTGCAGTTCATCACTTGTATCTCCTTCTAAACAGTGTAAACAGAATAAAATTCTTCTATTTGGTGGGGATCAGAGAATTCACGTTTTGTGTTGTGCTTATTGTTCAAGCATCGAGATGCTAATCAGTCTAACTGATCTTACTCCTTCTGATGTTGAGGTAGAAAATAGCTTATACTACTTTTTAACAATTTTTTTTCTTTTTCAGTGGAACTATGTTAATACTTATGTCCAAAGTCCATCTGGTCTGAAGTTTGTATTTAGGGAGGTGCCTGTTTCTTTTTTATTATATCTTCTTAACAAAATACCATGGCATCCTGACTGCAGTTCTGTGCTTCTGATGTCTAGGAAGCTCTAAAGTCTGAAAAACTCAGAGGAGGAAACGGAATAGAAACTTTTATTATGTGTTTTTTTTTTTCTTTTTAAGGTGGCTAAGGAAGTAGGAATAAATGTATGGCAACTTCTGACCCTTTTTATTGCCATTTGAAACAACAGTCTTCCACAGCCCCCAAAATAATTATTTTCTAGTAAGGTGCTGCTGTGTATGCTTTTTAGAACTGTGTATGCCTTTTAGAACTGTATTGCCAAAGAAAATGGAGTGTTACTTCAGTACATTTATGAGTTTTTAAGGTGCATGGGATGATTCTTCTCCTCCTCCGAAATGGGGTTCCAGTTGCTGTCTTGACAGATGTCTGTAATATACTTTTATCTTTTCCCTGTTTTTGTGTGAATAACCTGGTGTCATAAACTAGTTAAAACAGTTCTCAAGTTCTACTACCAAATGTTTAAGAATGATTTCAGTAGAGGGACTAGAAAATTGAGTATATGATTTGGTGACTATTCTGCCTTAGTAAATCTCAAACAATGCATTCTTCAGGAGTGACAAAGCAGCAGTCCTAAAATAAAAGTTCTGCTCTGCAAGTAGCATGGTGTGTGTTTACCAGCATGGCAGTCTTGATGGTATTTCAGTGCAACTTCTGTAGGGTGTACCAAATGAATTGAGGATTCTGTTTAAAAAGAATCATGGATAAAGGACTTTGCACCTAACTCTTAAAGGAGAAAATGGGCTGTGTTTGGTTGTTTGTTTTGAAATCTCTGAATATTTGTGTCCTGTTTTCTCTTTCAGAGACTGGGGAGAGAGCTGCTGGCATGGAAGTGAGCTGGGTTTGTCCGTGGAAACTGTGAGTAAGGTATGTGTTGTGTCCTTTTTTCTGTCTTTAGTCTGCACCCTTTGTTCTTAGGTTTTAACATGAAAATTGCTTGTAGTCACTAAAAGGGAGGGATAGTATTGTTTAGAGATAAAATATTTTGAATTTGTATTAGTGCAACAGCTGTGCAGCAAGGACTTTATAGTGTCAAGAGTATAAACAGCACACGTGCACTTCTCTATGCTGCTGAGCAATCAGTAAGGCTTCTTTCAAAGAAAGAAGCAGTTGAATTTGGTATCCTTTGAATTGGCAAAGAGCAGCAGCAATTCTGATTGCCCCAGCCCTACACCATGTTCTTTACTCACATTGTTTAGATTTCCATGTTATGGAGTACTTGCTACTTCTTTTCAATAAACTGGTTAGCTTAAACAAGGCAATAATATTGGTCTTAGCTTCTCTGTGAATTGCTGAAGAAAATTCTTACCTGTTTTCAGTAGTGGGGAGCTCCAAGGGTGGAAAGTCAGCTGATGTAAGGGGAAAAGGGAGCAGAATATCTAGTAAATCACTTGCTGGGCCTTCTACTGAATGAATGTCATGCTGGATAGCTGCATTAGAAGCTGCCAATGAATGCAAAGAAGTTTGAATTCCACACCCAATGGCCATTGACGGGGAGGAGAGACAAAACCAATTCGAATTGCTTTAATTTTTGTAGACAGTTTCATGCTGTCAAAGAATGTCACTGGAGTCAGAAAACTTCTTGTAGACTGTTTCAGGCTTTGGTTTCACGCTATACTTCACATGAGATAACTGAAAGCTGTCATTTTTCTGTGGGTCTTGCTCCCTGTTTGTTTTTTCTTTCTTTGTTGGTTTAGGGGCTTTTTATTTGGTTTTTTGTTTGTTTTTAATGAGATCTGAGGAATCTGTGGTTGCAGCGTTCAGATTGCTATCACAATGAGAAAACTAGCATGTATCAAGGTGTAGCTTTCCATGAGAGCAGCAGGCTGAATTTACTTGCTCTATGGCTGCAGAGTCACTGCTTGGAGGAGAGAAGGTGAGAATTTCAAATTGTGGTGTGGTGATACAATATGGACATACAATCTCAGTCACAGCCTGTGATCAAACTGAGTTGGATAAATTGTAAAACTACTTCCTCAGACACACAAAAGTAAGTTGCCAAAAAACCTTGCCAAAAAATCCTTGAGATTCTAAAGTTTTCAGTTTTGCCTGCTGCTTTGTGCTGCAGTGAGTGCTTGTGCCAGGAACTGAACTGACTGAAATGTAACTACTTTATCTTTGTTTTAATTCTTCCTTTCCTGTTAAAAATTTATACATTTAAAGACTTATTTTCTTTTATTTTAGTCTAGATTTGTTCTCTGAGCTGTCTTTCCTGCCTTGCCTAAGTCACCACTTTATTATGCCCTGTCTCGTTCAGTTCTACACCCAAATTTCAATTCTTCTGTCTGGAAGTGTATTTTTTCGTCTGAGGCCTTACTTCCTATGCTTTACTTGTCCAATGACTTTCTCATCCCAGTCTGCTTTAAATCCATATTCAGCAAGAGTTCCTTCATACTTTTTCAGCTGTGAATTTTCAAGTCAAAGCTCACATCTGGCTGCAGATCATCAGCACTCCCTTTTCAAGTTTGCTGTAGCCTCCCCGGTTCCGTTGGTTGTTGGCACCCACTGCCACATGCCTCAGCTGCTGGCTGATTCCATTGGGGTGAGGGGGAATGCCTTGCCTTTAACATGAAAGAAATTTTAAAAGATGCATCAGACAATGATTGCAAGGGAGCCAGCCAGTCAGAAGGTGGTGGAAAGCAGGCAATCCTGTTCTAAACACACTGCAGTTCATCATGCATTTCTTTGGCAGCAGTGCAGACTCGAACAGCTTGCTCCCTTTCTCAGCTCCCTCTGTTTTGCTGGCATAGCTGTTTTTGTGGCCATGGTGAGCCACTCTGGGGAACACATCCTGCTGGAAAGAAGTGTTTTTCTCTAGATTATTTTTCATCTGGTCCAGTACATGTTGTCTCTGTAAGATTTATGCTGGTCTCACAATGAGGAAGGTATGAGAGTGGGAATGTGCAGCAGGCTGCCTAAGTTGGCACCGCTGCTAGATATTTCAGTGTGCTCTTTGACATTACAGTTAAGTTGCTCTTTCAGTGTGCTTCTATTGCAAAGGCAGGTCAAACCTCTGCACAGCCTTGCACTCCTGCTTCTTCCTTTGCATCAGAGCTGGTGATTGTGCAGCCACAGGGCACGGCCATCCAGCCGACTGATCTGGGGAAAAATGGCTTCTGATGTTTGGCTGAGTGAATCGTCTGCTGGCTCGGCTGACCTGAGTCACCCCGTGGGGGCACAGTCATTAGATCAGACAAAAGGAAAGCAGCAGGAGCCAGCAGCTTGATAGCAGTAGGCTGAATTCTTCTTTCAATTATGATGTTGAACTCTATTGTGACCAAGGCCTAAAATACATTAGTGTACCCACTGACACATGACATTGGAACATGACATTTTTTTTGCTCTTTTGTTCTTTGAACTTCAGCAAAAACTGTTATTTCTTCAGTAGCTATCATCTTCAGTCTCACAAACTAGATCATTCATTCAACACTCTGAGAGGTATGAGAGAATTAGGTGTCTATAAAGAACTTCACCAGTTTGAGGCTTGACATCCTCTGAAATTAGAAAGATATTATCCTCATTTATGCTTTGAACTAAAGTAACAACTCCTGAAATTGGTGGAGAGTTAATTTTTTTTTTCCAGCAAGGATTGTTTGTTCTAAATATAATTGCTAATCTCAAAACTAGCTTTGGTATTATCAGTTCTCTGTGTACCCAAAGTTCCATGGGCTTGAAAGCCACAAAGTTCCTCCAAATACATATTGAAGAATGAAAAATATTTCTTAAAAAATAGCTGGAATGTCGAACTGCATTTCTTAGCTTGCTATTTGTGGCTTTGAGAAATTAATGTTTATTGATGATTTTCCAAGACCTCTTAAAAACTTTCTATCACTGCTGGATGGAGTGAAGCAAATGTTAATATTTTATGAAGGAAATATTTAGGGCTTGGGAAATACCATAATTGATGAGTGATTGTTAAAATCATGTGCAAGGCTGTGTTTGTCTACAGCACAAATGATGCAGTTAATTGCTTTGCACTAGATGTGCATCTTTTCTCCCTCAAGTCCTCACATCTCTATACAGCTGTTCATGCCTTTTGTCTGATAACATTTCTTGCTGGCCCAAGCACATTTTGACTCTTGTACTGCTGGATTTGCTGGAGGTGGTAGCAGAGAGAGTGAAGATTCAAAGGTATCCTCTGCACAGCACACATATGGATTTGGGCTCTTTAGCTCAGATAAAGTTGTACTCATCTCTGTTTTACAGTGTCTTCATTCCCATGTGTTGCAGTCTTTGCCTTTATAATATAGGCTTTGCAGTGCAGTGGCTTGTGATCATGGCAAAATGGACAATTTACACCTCCAAATCACTGCTTCTGATCCAGAATGAATGCTCCCAGTTACTGTGCAAGTGAAGGAAGCTGGTGACAGATTCATTTTGTGGAAGTCAAATGCATGTGAAAAGTGTGTGTTAAAATAAAACTTCATCATGTAAGGTGGCCTCTTTTTAGTAATCAGCATAGTTTAGTTTCTTAACTTCAGGTGGTTCCTGAAGAAGAAGTCCTCAAAACTGTACCCCTCCCAGGATACAGTCCTTGTCATGTTTGCCTCACTGCTGACTCTATTTTGTATTCTTTATGGACAATGTCATCATGCTGGCTCTCAATTAACTGGAGAAATAATTCTGCCAACAGTTGTGTACCTACGTTAAGCTGATTGACAGGAAATGAAATATTTTTTTTAATACACCTTTGTAGGTCTTCCTGTTGGTGACTTTATTATCGAAAGATATTTATTGTTCTGATTGTTATAACTGTTCAAGCTAATGTAGTGCCTCTGCTTCCATCTGTAAACTTCACTTCTCCTGGGTTATTCTTTTAGTTTGTGATGACCTGGGGGACATAGGTGATTTTGGGCATGTCATGGTATTCTCTTCCAGTCTTCTCAGTAATTTCAAAGATTTGTCCACTTGGAGCCACTTTGCCCCAAGATTGCCTCTTGGCTGGCTGATCTCAGCTGGCATGATAATTTAACAGAAGGCTGCTCATAAGTTTAAAATAAAAAAACACCCTGTCTACTCAAAATAGCCCAGCTGCACACACATGCTGTTGCTGTTAGGTGCTGGAGGTTGCTTAGCAATTCTTAAATCAGTAGGAAATTTCTATTGCCCTGGCAACTTGGTCCTATAATGCAAACAAGGGAAAGCTGTTCAGAGAGGTGTCCTTTCTTGATTTGGGAATTGCATTGTTTTGTGTTCTTTTCCCTGTGCTTCTCTGATTTTTACTCACTTATTTTTAAATTTCTTGTAAGTTTTAATTTTAAGTTAAAATTACTCTATGTTTTACTCTGGTTATTGAGTTTTCATGTACAGGAAGGGTGATAGTCCTTGGTTCATTTAAATACTAACTCTCAAGATCTTAATATACCATGAATATGTGTATATTTCCAAAGTCATGCAGGGGCAATAGCATTCTCTCAGGAGCCAGGAGTTTTTAAGTTATGTTGCTATAAAACACAAACCACTGTCACAATACAAGCATGACCCGTGATGCCTGGGAGGAAACAGATCTGCTCAAGAGAAACAGTGGTATTGCTTGTAAGTAACTAATCTTTGTCCATTTCTAGCTTCTGAAGGCATTTAAACACTTCAATTTCAGATAGACAAACAAGACAGAGTCAGTTTTGCACAAGGCATAGGATTAAGAACCACAGCCATAAAGAATTTTCTGAAAATTACTCCCTTTATCAAACCTGCAAACTACAAAGACTGTACTGCTCTGAGACTTGTTTTACATGGTAGCTGTTTAAGTGCATCCTGTTGCCATTGCAGCACCATATCACAGTAAACATACAGGAAACCTGATTAGCTTAGTCATTGGTAAAAACATATTCTGCTTTACATTTACCATATGACAGAATTACTTTGAGAAATTTCTGTTAAAGCTGCTCATCCAGGATTACTGAAGGATAGCTCAAAGCCCATGAGGTGAGAGGGAAACAAAACAGACAGACACAGACCTCTCTGACCACCAGTAAACTAGTGAAAAGTAAACTGGGAGTGGGAAATGGGATTAGGATTAGTTTCCTGTCATTTTAGCTCCATTAATCATCCCATCATAAGGGCAGATAAGCACCAGTGTTGGCACAGGGGAGCAACAAAGGCATGAATCCAAGACCTTCCCTTTTGGCAAGAGCCAGCTTAGACCAACTTAACTGTATCATACAACCACATCCTCTGGTTAGACACTGAACTGGTACTGCCAACAAAAGGAGCAGTCCAACCTGCTCATTGCTCAGCTCCTGTCAGCCAGCGCAGGCTGAACCAGATCAAGGAACTGCTCTGTGTTCAATTCAACCTGGTCATACACATACACTACTAGTTTTAATCTACGTCTGTTGCTGATCTGGCTTGCCAGCCAGACACACAAAAACTTGGTTATCCTGACAGAGAATAAGGCACAAGGAAGAAAAACAGAAATGGGGATGGCTACTTCTGGTAGCAGTCATCTTAAGGCATTATTAAATGATTTAATCTGTCCAACATTTATGTTGGATATGGACACATGCACTATGGTGACACAGCTAGGTGTGTAGTTGGCAATAGAGTGGGGAACTGATTTTATTGAATATCCAGGAAATAAAGTCTAGTTTTCAGTTAAATAGATTCCCCAGTCAAAGAAGGGGCAATGTAGGGACAGAAGTGAGCAGCTGGACAGTGGAGGACTTAAAAGTTGCTTAAGCTGATGTTGCTGCTGTAGAACATCTGTGGTATCACAGCCACTGTTGTCCCAGAAGCAGCTGGCCTTATAGTAGAAAAATGCCATGATAGAAAGCTTTTGCCTGGTAAGGCAACAAATACAAATCCTTGAGGGTACTTAATCTGAAATCCTTATAGAGTATAAGAAATACTAGCTCTTAATACTGTCCATCAGCTTCTGGATGACTCATTTAAAGATCATGGCATGGCATGTTTCTTTATGGGAAAGTTTCTAGTCTGGTTGGAAATGACAGGAAAACAAACATTGTAAAATTTTAATTAGGTTCTAGATATCAATAGTGTGTAACTATCTGATTGATCATTCTACAGTGACAGTTAATAGAGTGGTGTAACTGTCTGGGAAGTCTAGAAACAGACTTATGTTGGTTGGCAGAAAAGGATTCCCTGTCTTTCACAGGACTTCCAAATACTGCAGCATGACTGTTTATAAATCCTCAAAGCATCTTTCAAATCCCTCTCTGCCCTCGTCAGACTTTTAATTGAACATAAATCAAACTCATCCAATTATAGCTTTTATTGTAATCTTGAGGACTGGATGCCTTTTTCTTTTTTTAATTGTGGGGATGTGTTCCATACCAAAACTTGGCTCTGATCTGAAAAAGAGTTCTCTTGGAAGAGGCTGGATGTTTGGATGTACTGATGTTAGCAGCTGGTTCTGTCCTTGTGAAGCCCTGGCACAAATGCTGGTGATGATGCATGGGGAGCTGCACAAATTTAGCTGGAGTGTGAACCAGAAGACTGGCTTTTACACCTGGTTTGTTGTGTGTCATTGCAGAGTCTTGTGCTGGCCTGAAGTGGAGATGATGTGGAGGAAGGAGAAGACAGGCTTACCAAATGCATTTTAATTGTTCATAATGGTTCATCCCAGTTGTGTTTCCTTTGGGGTGCAGCTCGACTTGGACTAATAGAATTGTTGTCCAAATTGTTGATTTTTAAAAAATTTAATTTTTTTTTTAATTTGTGGTGCTGTTCCACTGTACCATGCTGGTTCACCTGTACCTTGTATAGGAGTTGATCCAGATGAAAAATTCCATTTCAGCTGAATCAGCTTTCTGATACAGTTCACAGTATGGCCCTGCAGGCAGCCCTTCCAGCACAATTCAGGACATAGTGGCAGAGCAAGTGTCAAACCAAGGTTTGCTTAAGCTGTGTTCCTCTGATGTGGGACAAACACTGACTGACATGCCAACTAGGATTAAGATACCTTCCATCTCTGTCTTTTTCTACATGGGTTAGGAAATGTGCAGGTCCAGGTGCAGTTCTGGATAGTCCAGCTGCTGTGATGAAGTTTCGTTGGACAATTTAATGGAGAAACTTTGGTTTATAATCTCAATACCAATTTACACCCTTTGGTGTGGTGTTGCTCAAGGACACATAGCAAAAGGGTGTGTGAGCATGGGTCTCTTGCTCCTTGTTGTGCTGTAGCTGGCTCTGCTGGACTGCTTTTACTGTGGCTTGGTACCCTGCTTTTCCCTAAATGATACAGTTCTAGTAGCCTGGCTAATGTCAATGTACTGATTATTTTACAGCACTGTTGTTAAAGTAATTGAAATGGGATTTTCCTAGTTCATTGTGCATGTTATAAATTCCCCTTGAAAAGAAAATCCAGTATGTTCAAAGTTCCTAAGGACATTTGCTGTTTACCTAATTGCAGCAGATCTTGCATATTTGAGACATGTCAAGGGTTTTTGTTCCCTTTTGAGAAGAGGAAGAAAATCTTTCTTTTCCAGGGTAGATTGAGGAGGGAAGGTTGAGAATTCTGCCGTTGCCTATCCTTGTGGGGTGTGTTAGAAATGTCCGTCGCCTGTTGGTGATTTCAGGCCTGGCTGCACTTGTGCTTCCACATGAGCTGGCCACCATGTGGAGCCAGGCAAGGTGGAATGGCTCCAGTACATCTCCTTCCATAGAGCACATTGGCTTTGGCTGCTCTGACTGGTGACAGCAGCCCTTGCCAGCCAGCCTCCTAACTGAGCAATTACTCTGCATTTAGCCCATTTCCACAGGTCTCCCATCCTACAGGGACAGGGCCTCAGGCCAGCTGTTGTTGCTTGGGGTTTAACTCTTTCCAGCCTCTGCAAAGGTTGTTGTGCTGTACCAAACTCTCTTCTTTTAAATCTGTGGTTTAAGGGTCTGTGTTTTCAGGTTTTCTCTATCTATTATTAAGAGAAGGGCATGATACCAACTTTTTCTCTTTTCAGATTACCGTTACAATTTGCTTTCAAATATATATGATTTCATGTTTGCTTTGGACAGGAAGAATATCAAGGAAAGAGTAGGCACTTTCTAGCCAGATGTTAACTGAAGTAAAGCAAATACTTCACATGGCAGTAAGGTTTGGCTCAGTCTCATTTGTTTTGTTTTAACAAGCGCCAGCTTCAGTTGGTGGTTTTTGTTGTTTTCTATTTTTTTCTCCACCCTTCTTTTCTTTGCTTCTCTTCAGATCATGACATAGGGTCCTGGGAATGCATGTATGGCAACATGGATGAAATAACATGTCTTCATTACCAATGAATTCATATTGTTGTCTTAAATATACACTGAAAAAATTTTTGAAACAAATTTTTGTACCACTTATAACTTAGTTCTGAATATTACAGAACAAATGGTGCTTAAGTATGCAAGTGGGGAAAGTGACTATTTGAGCTCCTTTGTCAGCTGTTGATGTGTTGATGTTGTCTCACTCATCCAGGTTAATTATGAGTGTTAAGTTAGGAATACTTAATAAAATCTATATTGCTAAAATCCTTGTTTCCAGTTTATGCTTTTTGATTGGTTTCTGGAGGATTATCCTGATGGTTTTGACTTTGCTTTACCTGCATCTTTTTAAAGTTGAAGGTTAGCATCTGCAAGTACCTTTTACTTGCTAAATTCCAGCAATGCAGCCGAGTCTTCTGAGCTGAAACAGCAGAATGCTAAGGAGCAGGAGACTTCCGTCCCCATTAATCAAAACCAAAAATGATTGCCCTTGTATAATGTCTGTTATTGTTTAAATGTTGACACAGTAACCATTTCACTGGAGACTTGCAGCTGGTTTGTTTCTGTTTAAATTACTGAACAGAACAGAATTTTAATTTGAACATAGAAGTGGTTTTTGAGTACTTATTTAAAGAATTATGGAAATATAATAAAACATTGTAAAATTACTTATTTTCTTAAAGCCCTTTATATGTTGCACGTTTTGTTACTGCAGCTGAGGTTTAAGGTGGAAAAGCTTTTTTTGTGTATGTGGAATATTTTTCTTTTATTCACTTTCACTGATTGTGAATGGGGAGGACAGAATGGAACAAGAGAATTATTTTTTGACATGCAGTTGATTTTTATCTGAAAATCCTCGTTTGTTGTACTCAGCTGGCCTTCCAGGTTTATTATGAAGGAATACTTTACCTGACTGGATTTCAAATAGACTGTTGTTAAAACATTATTGTTGATATAAAGAACAGTAGTCAAGAGTTCAGCAAAGTTCCAGATAGGCTGACTTCATTGGAGTGAATCAAATCTGTTCTTCTCAAGACTGGGTTCCTAAAATACCAAAAATTGAGAATGTTCTCATACTTTCTAAGAAAATTATAATAATCTGTAGTTTCATCAGTGGTTTCTGTGGCGATGCTGTTGGAGGTTTTTTCAAGTTTTTCAACTGCTGAGTTGAGCAAGTTTCATTGGATTTCAACTGACGATGGTCACACCAACTCAGCTCGTTTCGCTGTACCATGCAGGACACCATGATGAACTGGACATATGGCTAAGACTCTCATGTGAGATTTATGGTCTCTTTTTTGCTGTTTTGTCCTGCAGGTTGCCATCACGAAAGCCAAAGTGGATTTCTCCGGGGTGGTGTGCCTGCCCCCTTCCGTCATTGCTGGGAATGGGCTGGACGGAGGAGGGGCTGGCGACAATGACGACGAGCCGGTGCTGGTGTCCCTCTCGGCGGCCCCCAGCCCGCAGAGCGAGGCCGTGGCCAACGAGCTGCAGGAGCTCTCCCTGCAGCCCGAGCTGACCCTCAGCCTCCATCATGGCCGGAACCCCAACCTGCCCCCGCTCAGTGAAAGGAAGAATGGTGAGTGGTACAGCATCCTCATGTCTCGTGTGGTGTGTCCTCACCACGTGGTGGTGTCATGGTAGATGTTCTGATGACAGCTCTGCTTTTTACTATGGCTTTTTTGTAGGAAAAACTAATGATCCAGAGTTCACAAAATGTATTTACACTGATCAGTTGGAAGGATTGATGTTAGTGCCTGTGGAAGTTCCACAGAGCTCCAGTTATAGATGCTTTATATTATTTAGGTGAATGTGGTGGTTTGCAGGGGTCCCAGGATGAGGGAAGAGACAAGAATCTTGACTCCATGTTTCAGAAGGCTGATTTATTATTTTGTGATGTATATTGTATTAAAACTATACTAAAAGAATAGAAGAAAGGATTTCATCAGAAGGCTTGAAAGGAAGAGAAGGAATGGAATGCTAACAAAAAGCTCATGACTCTCAGAGTCTGACTCACTGACTGTGATTGGCCATTAATTAGTAACAAACAACATAATTAGATTTATTATTTTATGATCTATATTATATTAAAATTATACTAAAAGAATAGAAGAAAGGATTTCATCAGAAGGCTTGAAAGGAAAGGAAGAGAAGGAATGGAATGCTAACAAAAGCTCATGACTCTCAGAGAGTCTGACCCACTGACTGTGATTGGCCATTAATTAGAAACAACCAACATGGACCAATCAAAGATGCACTTGTTGCATTCCACAGCAGCAGATAATTATGTTTTTTTTTCCCTCTGAGGCGTCTCAGCTTCTCAGGAGAAAAAATCTTAGCAAAATGATTTTTCATAAAATATCATGGCTATAGGTGAATACCTATACAGAAAAAGCTTCCTTGTACTTTGTGGTGACTGGGTTGTGCGAAACTGAGACAGTCAAAGGAAGTGTTAGCTCACCTTCAGACTGTAGCTATCTGTAGGTTTTTCTTTGTCACTTTGGTCTGCACTTGCCAAGGATGAGTAACTTTCTCACTGCAAATGTCTCAAAGATTCTTTCACACTTCCTGGAAGAAGAAGCAAGACGTAGAGTTAAAAATGAAGTGTCCCAGGAGGCCTTCTGATCCTAGAGTGAGAATGGCCTGTGCACGTTTATCAACTTGATGGTGTCTTATGGGCAACTATATAGTGGGTTACAATATAGTGGCAAAATGCAAGGCTACTCAGTGACCAGAATTCTTGGCTTTGAAAGGCTGTTAACTGCTTGAAGCTCAGGATCACCAGGCTGCCATGAAAGCCTTTGCATGTTCAGCCTCATCCTTGTGAGAGGGGGATGAAACCATTTGATCAGGATGGCTTCTGTTTGTGAATTCCTTTTGGTGATCTCCCTTCACTCCATCTTCTGAGGTGTATTTTAGTAACTCTTGGCAATATGAGGGCCTTTCTGCAGTCTGAATTCATGTCACCTGCAGGGCACTGTGGATTTGAGCGCAGTCAAGTCCTGTGTGCCTTAGTGTTGGACATTATGGAGTTGCATGACACAGCATATGAGAAATGCTGGGAAGCTTCAGAGTGGCTTTATAGCCAGAACATAATGCTTATGGTTGAGTGATTTAGAATATGTGCGCTGAAGGACAGTAATTTGCATTGAAGGGGTATCTCACTTAACATGGCTGGATCTTTATATCTAGAAAATGACCATGCCTTTTTCTGAATGGTGTATCAATGTTTTCCAATTTGGAAGGATTGATTAACTTAAACCCAAAGTGTTGGGTTTTTAGGAGGTTGAGAAGAGTTTCCTCATTCATATATGTTATACCATCATTATATGATCACAATTATATTTACAAAAAAATGGAGAAGATAGAAATTACCATAACCGAAGAAAAAAATTTTTCGTCCTTAATGTTTGCAGTCTTCTAAGATAAAATACAACAGATGGAGATAAAGGTAGTGATGGTAAATAGAAGAAAATTGGAATGTCAGTCAGCAAGGTAGACTGTGATCTCAGCATATCTCAACTAGTGGTAGACTTGGACATTTTATGTTTATGAAAGCAAGGAGAGATTTCAAATGGTATTTAATCGAGATAGCAGTGAAACTGATAGAGAGCTGGAACATGGGAAAAGTGTATGAGCCCTTTGTTTCCAGCACCTGACAGCTGGTGACATGAAGGTGACATTGTGATTTGTGTGGACACAGGGTTCTTCTTAACCAATAAGGCATGATCAAGGATCCTGAAGTGGGAGGAAGCAGTTTATTTTTGATGCCACTGGGTAAAGGATACTAGTGCTGGGAACAGATAAGAAAAGTGAAACTTGTGGCAGCACTTTGAATGGTATTGTTATGGTCAGAGGAAAGGATATTCTGGCACAGGAACGAAAGTCTTTACAGGATTCACTTGTTTGGATAAGTTTAAAAATTGGTATTTCAGGATTATTTAACAGAGATAGACTGTTTTCCTCTATCTGAGTAATGTTATTTTTATGGACTGAGCTTTGAAGCGGTATCATTGTGGGCTGCAAATCTACTTGACTGCAACAGGTAAAGTAGAGTTGTACTTTTAAAGTATTTGAAAAGGAACACCTCTGCCCATATCTTTGCCAAAGAAATTAGGATATTCCCGGAAATGACTCATTAGGTGGGCCTCTTCAGAGCTGATTCTTTATCAGGGCTTAGCACAATAGTGGGAATTTTACTGCTGGAGGGGCAGTTTTCAGGCAAGGCATAAAGTCCAAAGTCCCTGAGCTAGATTATCTGAATATTCCTTATCTTTGGAGATACACAGGAGGTACACAATGCTCTCTTGTCCTAGGCTGCAATATTTTGTTATGTGTTGTTTGTGTGTACATTCATTAAAGTATTATGGGAATGAAAAGGGCTGTTGAAATATGGTTATTTGCAAATTATCATGGAATGAAAGAACACTTGGTTTAGTGGGCTACTAAGAAATTTAGTGAGCTGTTAAGACATTTAGCTCATGCATTTTGAGTTAATAAATGTCTTCCTTCAAATGGGAACCTCTCAGTTATCTTGGGGTACAGGTTGCAGAGCTGTTGAAAGCTGTTGAGCTTGTTAAATCTCCTTTCTTAAATATGGTGAATCTTTGTTGCTGTTGTCCTCAGTTTTAAACATGTTAAAAAAGTTCGGAGATGATCTGCCAGTTGAGATGGCAATCATTGCTTAAACATTTGAGCAATCCAAAGTGGTTGTAGAATGTATCTCGTGCAGTGAAACTGCTTCTGTGACAAGTTGCCAAATTCAAGGTATGAGGAAGATTCAAGCTGAGTGGCAGTGGGAGGGGAGGAGATGGTAAGTAAGAGACTTGCTGGAAGCTGCCTGTCTGTGTCAAAGGGTCTCCTGTTTGCAGTTCTGGACAGGCACTGCTGACTCACAGCTGAACTAACTACTTATGCTGAGAGTTTCTAACAGATTAACTCTTTCTGTAGCTTTTGCTGAACAGACTTGGCTTATCTGTAGGTATTTGTAGAAAAGTATTACATGGGTTTGTACTGTGTTTCTTGCGACAGACTGTAGTTCTGGAACATAAACTATTAGCTGAGTTAAAATAGAAATGCCTTTGGCTTGTGAAGCATCATGGAATTATGTATCCCATGGGAAAACTGGGAGGGCAGTCCTGTATACACATATTGCCATATGCCCTAGGACAGCAGATTCCTTTAAATTTTTTTTTCCTTCTCTTAGAACTGAAGAGCAGCCAGATGCAGTTTCTGGGGGTTTTCTTGTTGGTTTTGGTTTGTTTCAGATCCAGACTTCTCTTCAGATTCTCCCTTATCACAGCTATATGTTCTGGAAGGATAGGTACACCTGGACACGTGGGTGTAAAGACCATAAACAACTTGACTGAACAGCTGCTGTTGAAGTTACACAATTAAAGTGCAGTAAAAGATATTAAGGATATAGAATTCCAGTATGAAGCATTTGAACAGATAGCTAGGAAACAATTTTTTGTCACTTTGGTGGAAGGAAACCTTATGTGGTAAGGTGTTAGTAAACTATTTTGACGCAATTATTATGTTCTGTTCAGGCATCAAGCTTAATGGGACATTTAAAGTATAGTTATTTATTTTGTGCTTCAGAGTGAGTTTTCTACCCTAGATTTGCATTCCTTTTGCTTTTCTACCCGTGTTCATCAAGGCATCAACTTTCTTTAACTATGAGAGATTACCTGTGACTGACTCATTTGTTGCCACACAAGCCAGAAAAAGGCCATTATGGAGTCATCTGAAGCTCTTCTGTACATCTTGATTTTTGTCAGTCACCTGTACTAAGATAACTTATCCCAGCCCTTAGGGCAGTGTTAGAGCAGGTCCCCATGAATGCATTTACCAAAAAAAAAAAAAAAAAAAAAAAGAAAAAAAGAAAAAAAAAAGAAAGAAAAACTCCAGGTGATAAATATATGTATCTTAGGTAGTTTGATATTTTCTAAAAAAAAGTCCTCTTCTCCTTAACTTTCATTTGAAATTACAATAATTGCTCCACTAACTTATTGCTCCACTAACTTCTCTCTTGACCTGTTTTCCCCAGATGAATTCATAGTTATCTTAGTCCAGGGGTTATGAAAAGCATTGTGTTGGAATCCTCGGACCCTCCTGGTTTCTTCTCCCTGTGGGGTTGTTTAAGATGAGGTAACATTCTTTCCAATGAACTGTTGCATTTTATGATTACTGGTTTGGAAGGAACTTGCTGCAGCTTGCTGGTGTTTGGGGTTTACTTGATCTGGGATGCTTGCCTTCTACAAAGTACCATATGTGTTAGGGGAAGAGATTCTCGTTGGAATGTGTGGAATTTCAGTATGACTCAAGCCATATAAAAGGCATGTGCTTTAGGTATGGGAAGGTACTCCTGTTAGTGCTGTACAAAGCATGGGATAAATAGTTGCTGTGTAAGCTGTTGGTGATTATACTCAGAAATTGCAGAGTTTAACTTTTAAAATGGTTCTAAAGACCTACTTTAGTGTCTTTGTTCTTATGCCCATTCGCTATTAACATACATGAGCATTAGGGCGCCTTATTTTATTTTAAATAGTTGTGTAGGTGATTTGCTCCTATAATCTTTTATAAGACTATGCATTCCTCTCTCCCACCTCTGCTATCCCTTTCCCATTTTGAATTGTCATTACACCGAATGCAGTTAGATTCAAATATTTCAAATATAAATTCCTATTATTCTGACTTTAAACACAAACACAATGTTTTCTTAAATCATGTCATAAACTGTCATTTAAAAAAATAAATTATGTGACTCATGAACTCATTTGAGAAGCTAGGCATGATTACTGATAAACAAGGATGGTATTTTTTCCTGAGAAAGGGCTTTAAAGAGATGAGAGTATTCTGAAATTTTCTCAGTTTTTGAGTCCTGTTGGGGTTTTTTGTTTGTTTTTTGTTTGTTGGTTTTTTTTCCCTAGTATATATCTGCCTTCTGGAGACTCATACTTATGTTTAATTACCAAGTGGTGGTTACTGCCTCATCCAGAACTTAGATGTGAAGAAGATTAGTCTGTATTGTAGCAAAAGGACCAAGACAGGGAATATATAGCTTTCTCTGATCTGTCCTTCACACACATTCCAGTGAGGTTTGCTGTTTTCTCTTGTGTGAGAGTAAGGGGAATGGTTGTTAGAGCAAAAACAACCAGTCTGTCTTGGACAGATTTGTGTTACGAGACTGTGTTCCCAGGAGACTATAAATTTAGCATGCTGTCTGAAAGTTTCTGATAGAGCTATGAGATCCAGAGCATGACAGAAATGACTGGCCTGTTACTGATGGGAGCTACCAAACAACTGAGAAGGGGTAATCTCCTTGAAATATTTCAAACAAACTTTTAAATAGTGATGGGGAATAGTTGGGCTGGAAAGAATAATGCCAAAGGCAGCTTTAATGGAGTGGCTTTAACAAGTTAGCTCTCAAAAAAGCTTTGTTCCCTATCAAGATAACAAGACTAACACCCTTCTACAATCACTGGCTCACAATATTACTCTCCCTTCTGTTTTTCCTTTCTAGTTTCTCTCTTACTTCAGTTTGCCTTTGAAGTTTCAAGGTTCAGCGCTGCTGGATAAATCTTAGACATACAATTTGATAGCTGTTTAAAAAACATTCCTTTTTCATGAATTTAAACTGCTTGCTAAACAAGTCAGGCCCAGATCTGGCCAGCTGTTTTGTCTGTGTAAGGACTTCTGTTGCTGGTCTTGCTGTTTTGAGTGTTAAGGGCAGGAATTGGGAAAGGAAGCCTGGCTCTTTAAAGGGAGAATGCCATTCAGCAGGATTCTCAATGTGTTCCACTTAAACAGAGAATGGCTGCTCCATGAAGGAAAGATTGCACTATTTCACAATAGTCAGTTGCTGTTAGTGCTTAGCCAGCTGAATCCTAGCTTTGGGACCTTTGCTGCTTCTGTAACGTGTGGCTTTCTATAACATTTTTATTGGAATGCTGTCAGCCACTTCTGGAGCTGTAGCTCTGCCCCTGCCATGATCAATACGTTGCCACAAAGTGTAATGAAGGAATCTGTTGGAATACATCTGGTAGTGCAGTCTTCATCTTCCTTGCTGGTCAAATGAGCAACATCCTGCTTAATGCTTTAAATTTCATCTGCTTCTTCGTGGTCACCGACAGTGCACACGTGCATACTTCAGAGAGTTAAGTGATATTCCTGGAAACTGCAGGAAAGATTTCCTTTCCACTTGGGTCATACTGCTTCCTCTTATATTTCCATATATCACAACAAAAGCAAGCTTACCTTCTGCTAAAAATGGATGTTTCCTGTATTTACGATGCATATGAATATTCAGAGTAGGTGGTAAAGTGAGTTATTTCTGTCACTGGTGTCTCTGAATGCTCAGGATACAGTGCACTGCTGCAGTTCCTTTTCATAAAGATTGCATAGCAAGAAGGAACATTTTAGGCCTGTGATTTTTGCCTGCTCTGGCTGCAGATGTAGGACTGCAAAGGTGGCGTTTGAGTATGACAGAAGCCCAAACTAGCCGATTCTTGTCCTTTTACAGCACACTGCTGATGTACAGAGTGTGAAAACCAGATAAATACTACAATATCATCACTTTAAGGGATTTTCCTGCATTGTTTAAAGCTGCTAAATGAGTTTTTCCTGCCTTCTTTAAAGCTCCAGGTGTGTTTGTGTGTGGGAAAGAAGATGTGCTGCTAAAACCTGCCATGCTCTTCCCTCAGCAGTCAAGCAGCTGTCGAGGAGTTCTTCTTCTTCTTACTGGTAGAGAAGTCCTGAAGTTATCTCACATTAGAGGGGTCAAAAAATAGGGCTTAAGCAGTTTTGCATACCTAGCTACTCATTTTTATCCATACTGTTGTGGCAGGACAGGGATTCTGGCTTGCTGAAAAGGGATTTAAGATCTAAAAATTTGTCTGTATCTTACATGTTCAAAGCTCAATACATTTTAGGGCTTGGTACAAATATATGCTGTTACTTACTTAGATGACCTAAAGAGAAATGATGATGAGCCTTGTGGAAAGATGGGGAATAAGGGAATGGTGCTCTGGGGACAGAAGTGTTGGAATTAGTTTGTTAAGATAATTAAATTATCTGTTGGGCAAATTACTTGAGACTCTTTAGAGACCAAGACTGAATTTCCTTTCTGTTGGGAGCTAGAATCATCTAGTGAGGAAAGACTTAATTCTATTTTTATCTTTTACTCAATAAATACTTGACTGTAAAATTTTTGTCCACTATCCCAAATAATCTGAAACTGTTCATGTGGATGTGGGAAACAAGACTGAATTTTTTTAACCCCTAGTCTGGTTAGATGGAGGAAGTGATCCATGATGGGAAAAGTCTCAGTGACAAAGGGCAGGTTTTTTGTTTTTAAGAAGCAGACACTACCATCTGTTAGAGGAGCTCAGGTTTAGTGATCAGCAAGGGGAATTGATTAGGGGAGTAGTTTAGTTATTGAGAAAAAGGACTGGCAGAGACTGAAGAAAAGTGACTGATGTGTCAGCAGGATGTATATGTCTGTGGCCATGTTGTTTCAAAGCTGAGGATATCTGCATGTTTATGTTAACACTGGGTCTCCTTGTCCTTGGAACGAAATTGCCTCATCAGCAGAGCCCCTTAGGGGATTGCAAGTCTACCCAAGACGTCATCCTCCTCTTATAAAAGGGGAAAACTGCCAGTTCTGGTGTCTCTGACCCCTTCCTCCCCCTCCCTTGCACTTACAGAGCATCTAGGGGCGGACCTTGCTTCTGCAAACTTCACATCTTGCTCTCCCTTGGAGTATTCATTTTTCTCCTAGCAGTAATTTGATCTTGGGCTGTTCCAACTTGCCTGTAGTGAATAAGCAGAGGACTGCATATTGAAAGACTTGAGTTTTCTCACTAAGCACAGTTTTCTGATAGAAGGATGAGAATGTCTTGCAAGTTTTGAATGAGATGAAAGTTGAGAGGTCCTCTTGGATTATTTTTCTCTTTAACATATCTATGTCTATGTAAAGAGAGGTCTTTAAGGGCTTCTCTTCTGTTGAGAAGAGAATCAACATGACACTGCTGGAACCAGAAATGCAGATGACAACACTCCAATCAGGTACCGCTCCAAACATAGCCTGTGGTTAATTTTTGCTGGTGAATCATGGTTGCTGAACTATATAGGAAGTGCCAGGAGGCTGTGTGACCTCAGAAAAAGACAAATTAGAGAACTGTAGGGATTTCATGTGCAGGTTGCAGATGGGTACTTTTTGGATGTTAAGTACTGTTCAATTTAGAGCTTCATCAGAGATAATATTATCTCTCTTTTCTTCCCTTATTGGTCTCCAATGTTAAATTTACATGGCTTACGAAGATTACAAAACTCCAATCAAAGCTAAGACTTGTTCTAAGGACTTGTTCCTCCATTTAGCTTTTGACTGAATTATGTGTTTTTACTGTTAAATATTTTCTGATTAAACATATTCTTGATACTTTGGAGAGATTTTAAATTGTGTAGTTTGGGAAAAACTTGTATTAGAAACTTTCCAATATTTGTTTTATGTCTTGAAAGTGTGTTTCCTTGAGAATGGCAGTGGTATTTTGTTTGCATGATTCATTTGTAAGTACTGTGGCCTTCTGGTGATACTGTGCTTACCCATTAGATATGTACAAGGCTGCATTTCTCACATGTAAGCCATGCTTGAATGAGAATTATCTGTTAATGGGAGCATGAGATACTTCTTAGGGTGTTTTTATCTGAGGCTCTAGCACATTATGTAGTCATGAAAATAAGTAGATATGAATGGCCTTTGTTCTGTGGATGGGAACAGGGTCTGCAACCTTGGTAAGACTTGACCACAAGCTTGTAGTAGCCTAGGAGTTTGGGTTTGTGTACTCTTAATCTCTTGGGCAGCATTGCCTGAGAAGCAGCACATAGGTAATGCCAAAAGTGTGAAGACATACTTGTTCCTGAAAGTCAAATGCTTTTTCATTTCCTTAAGTAGTGACTAGGAAAGAGACAAGTAAACCAGTAATTTCTTAGTTTAATTTCCCCCCCCCCAAAATTGCTGGGTTTTGTTTGGTTATTTTTGTTTTGTTTTGTTTTTTAGGTTTTTTTCCTGAATTGACCATGTTAATTTCCCTAACTTAATTTTGCATGTTTTTAAAATATCTGTGAAGACTTTTTTATCTCTATAAAGATCCTGTGTGACCTTTATTTTATAGTCCTGACATATTCTTTGTTGTTTAGAGAACCACAGTATGGGTTTTTTGTATCTCCTGTTGTAGATCGAAAAGACAGGCCTAGATCTTATGTAGTGTTTGTCTCAATTCAGAAGAGGGTTTGTACATAATCAATCATTCTTCTAGTTGTACTCTTGCATTCTGTGAGTGTTGGAGGTGGGGTTTAGGCACTAACAAGGTGTTTGGTATTGGACAGGATGCATATGGCAGGAGAGTATCTAATCTGGCTTTGTTGGGAGGAAAGCTCTTATGTGAAGACCTGAAAAAAGATGTTGACTTTAACATGCATTGTTTCTAATCAGTTTTTAAATTCACCCCCCCCCCCCCCCAAAGAACAGCCATGACATTTACATTTCAGGATTCTTGTAACTGAATTGTGCATTATATTCTCAGGAAGGTGACATAATAAAGTAACTCTTATTAAAATTAGAAAAACTGCCTTTGTATTAGTATTGCTTTTTCTCAAAACTTTGTGTGGCTGTGTTTCTTGTCTCTTCCAAATTATGGTAACTCCTGAGGCTTTCATTAATTCTGAGGGTGAGAGTTTCTCCCACTAAGAAGTGGAGCTTTTGCTTAAGTCTCCTAACCCTAGTCCTAGACTATGCAGTGGTGTTCTGTAACACTGAGGCCATTTCCTGGCAAGTTTAGCTTACTTTAATGAGGGATACAGATTTATTGCACCTCTTCCATCAGCAGCCACTCTCTTCTCTTCTGGATCAACCACTGCTGGAAAAATCTTAAGCAAGAAGCAGGCAAATGTTTACATAAATGGATTCACAAGACTGGTGGGGAAATGGAGTGTGACAACAGGAACATGTGCATTACAAGTTTGAAAGATCTGTCTTGAATAATGGAAGAGTATTACAGGCTTCTAGATAGGGAAAACAGCTACTTGATGATGAGGCCAATTTGTTCAGCTGTAATATTCAGAGACTTCAGATGTTGGTAGTGGCTGCTCTTGTTTGGCTTAGTGAGGTAGTTGTGTGTTGGGCAAACTATTTGAGGCTTCAGAGGCTGAAATTGCATCTCCTGTCTGTTGAGTGCTAGAATGAGGAAAATGACTTAGCTGGGGAAAGACTTAACTTCTCAAATCTTCTTCATCTTGATGGTCATCTCCAGAAGCCCTACTGGAAAAATGGAAGATGGAAACAGTTATCCCAGTCAACTCCTCAGAGTTTCCAAACATCCACTGAAGAAATAGGAGAGTCATGGCCTAAGCTGGGTAAATAAATTACCCTGGTAGAATTTACACAGCTTGCACTCCATAGACCAAAAATTCTTCAAGACTGCAGGTCATGAGACTGTGCTCATTTACTGCTTGGGTATTGATGGGAGTCCACTCAAGAAGCAGGAATATCTGAAGCCATTGCTGACCTAGGGCATAATGTCTGTATTCCATCTTGGTGGGCATATGAAAAGCAACTGCTTTGATACTAAAGATGAGAAAACATTCTTAATGTTTTGGAGAAAGAACTGAGGGGGACATTACAACTTTACTCTTCTGGGAGCAGAATAGCTTAAGCAGAGAGGGACTGTTTCTTCAGAACAAAGAATAACTGAAGCAAGAACAATATGAACAGTAAGGTGCATATTGTATTAGCCAGAGAAAAATTAAAACCACCTGTCAAACTGAAAAAAAGGAGGAGTAAAAAAAGCAATGTCAGTGGTGACAGCAGAGGAAGGAAAAAGTAAAAGTGAAAATCAAGCTGAAAAGACATTCCAAAAAAGCAGTAGACCCAGGGAAAAAAAAAAAAAAAGTAAAATATGACCAAAAAGGTAACTGCTCTATTTGACATCTCACTGGACAACTGAACTTATTTAAAGAGCTAGTATTACTCATCCAGTCATTCAAAAAGCAGACATACACAGTGGGGTGAAATTCCACATTCAGTTCCATAGTTTTGGAACCAGCCCTGTGCCAGTTTGTGTGTTTTCATTCTGCTGTCAATGAAGCTGATGTGCAGATCTGTAGCAAGCTCTTAGCAGTGGGAACTCTCTCTTTAGTGTTTTTTTTCTCCAAGAGTCACTTGGCTTTTTTGCTGCCTTGACTCTTTCAGCATCTGAATCATTTGTTTTCTTTACATTTATTTGCTGATTCCAAAAGCTTGCTGTTTCCTTCCCATTATCTGCTTCAACCTAATCTCCCTATGTAGCCTCTTTTTTTGTTCCCCTGAAGCCTTTTTGTTATTTGTTTCATTATCTAATTATCCCATCTAGAGATCTTGCAAATTCTTTTGCCGTTGCTCACTTTGCAGTCCGGATATGGACTAAATAGTTTTTGTTGTTACCTGGCTTTGTAACAGACTGGCCACTGAAGGAATGAGCAATGAATGTTGTTTTCTTTTCCTTTTTTTTTTTTTTTTTAATGGAGAGGCAAGAGTGCTCGAAGCATACTTTATTTTGGACACAATCTATAATTTAGTAACACTTAAATGTTTTTGAACAGCCATATGAGGGACTCATGCAACTGGGGGAAACCTCAGGAGTCTTGGGTGTGTTGCTGGCCTCTGTGTGCAAGTTCTCTGTTTAAATAACAAACTTTCAAATATAATTTTACTTTCTTTTAAATTGTATTTGGTTTTGTCACAAATTCCTCTTTATGGCTTCTGTCCAGGTGGCTGGGCAGAAGTGTGTGTGCAATACACCTACAGAGGTGCAACCAGCCAGAGAGAAACCCTAAATTTCAGCTCAGTTTTGCATGGATGGAGAAGAGTTATGGCCTCTTAGGGTCATGTGGAGTCTAACAGTGCATTGCCAGAATTAATGGATGTTAGCACTTGGACAAATGGCTACTTCTGTTAATGAATTCTATTTCCTTATGGTTTTGCTCTCTGAAAAACCTTTGTTTACTGTTCTGGGTAGCCTTGGTTTGTTTCAGTGCACAACAATGTTTTTTGCATTGTCTTGGTATATATTGAACATTAAAAATTGTCCCATTTTAATCTTCTTTCTGTGAGCATACTGAAAAAAAAAAAGATTGTTCAGTGTAGGGTAGCCTATTGAATAGCATCTTCGGGTTTTGATATTTTGTTCTGTTGACCTGCTGAAAAAAATCTTAAAGTCTATTAGATATCAAGACAGGTATGCAAACCCAGAAGCAGGTGGTTCTAAACTGTTAGAAGTTTGGTTTAGATGAACAAGAGGGTTTTTTCCATGCATATTTAGAGAACAAAAGAAGAGCTGTTTTGAAGTCAGCAATGTAAATGAGCACAGAAATAATTTAGTTCTCTGTAGTGCATAAAACTTGACTTCTGTAGTCTAATTTGCTTTGTATCCAGCTGGTTCTGAAAAAGGAACAATTTTTGCGGCTAAAAATTAGTGTTACTTTGAATCAAATGCAAAACTTCCCTCATTTTCTGTGGAAAAGTTGGATTTTTGAGCTACTTTAGCAGATTAGGGATATATTAAATTCAATTTAGGAAAAAGCAGTGTTGATCCCTTCATTCTTTCTTTTGAAATACAACTCCCAGGCTCTTTTTCTTCCCTCTTTATAGAATTTAAGTTGAAGTGCTTTAAGGATGTCAGCTGCTAAATTGCTTTTAATGGGAAGAAAGGGGACAGAGAGCATATCTGTGTATTCTTAGAAGGGATTTGTCCCCCTCCTCAGCTCTTTCAGGAGTGACAAATGTCAGAGCTGCACTTTGTGGTTGGTGTTCTCATTCCTGTTTTAAATAGATTTGAAATTCAGTATTGGCTTTTAGTACATGAGGAATGACCTTTCCTTGATGCAGTAAAATGCCTTCTAACTTCATCTTGTCTTTTTCAAGCATCAGTTACAAAGATTTTTTTTTTCCTTGCTGTTGTTTTTCTAATGAGAGGTTTTTGTAGTTGTGAGATTTTTTGCATTTCATGCTGTTTGAATAGTAGAACTTTTATTTTTCTTCCCTTTTCTTCCTCCCTCCTCCAACTTGGAATTTCAAGATTGCAATGAGCTCTTGAATCAACAGAATTGGGATTTTGGTTTTGGATGGAGGGTGGAGCTGAGGGGAGAACATTCCTGGCTCTGTAGTTTGCATCATTGCTACTTTAAAAATAGAACATTTGGTTTGTGTTTGGAATCGATGGCATTTGGAAATGTAACCTTTTGTATCTAGGTAGCAAGTTCCTGGGAAGTGGAAAGAGTTCCCCAGTTACTGGTACAGCTCCCTGGGTGTGTATATTCTGAGTAGTGATAAAATGACTCTTCACTGGCTTTTAACCAGAATCCTGCATGTGATTCAAAGACTGAACAGAGTTATGTGAGCCTCATCATCATCATGCACTGGGAATTCTTTCCGAAGCAGCAAATGGGATGTTCCTGAAGTCAGCTTTAAATATGGAAATTTTTGTGCTGCAAACTGCACAGAGTTCTGGGTTGGCTGTTACAAGATGTGGAGAGAGGAGCGCACAGCTGTAAGCTGCACATTAGTGAGCTATTCCATTCATGAAAGATCTGAACATAACCTTTTGCTGCCTTTTATCCCTGTGATTAACTATTGAGTAAGCAAATCGCAGCGTGGTTGTGTTAGCCAAGCTAGAGTTAAAGGATTGTACTGAAACTAAATATGTAAAGGATGCTTTTCTTTTTTCTATTTTTTTTGTGTCAAGAATGACAGTTTACAGTAAAGAGTACTCATTAGAATAATTTAGTTGAGCAGTACCTATTTCTACTGACAATCTTAAACAAGAAATTCCTGGAAATCTCTTTATCCCTGTAGTATTTGTTGAAGCATTAAATCATCTTTTGAAAATAATATTTTTTTTCTCCATCTGTTTTGAGAATACTCTGTTTATTCTTTTTATACAGCAAGTGTTACCCTATAGGTTAAGAAAGAGAGAGTAGAAAAACAACCATTCAGGCAGCTTTTTGCCCTTATCCCTTCTGTGAACTACGATTAACTTGCAGGGGGGCACAGACTGGCTGCACTTGTTCTAATACAGCAAAGATGTGGTAGACACAAAATGATTATTCACTTACTGCTTTGTCTCATACCCTTCTTATGGCTCCAGCTTACTTTAAAATCCAGCTTCTGAGAATTAACTTTAGGGGGGTGTGTGTGTGCATTTTAACCGGTTTCCTGTGTAAACAGTAAGATTGTCATCATCATATGCAATTTTGGGTATCATTCATCAATTCTTATTAAAAACAAAACAAAAGTTTAAAATGCATGTAAAGTCATGCTAGGTTTTATATGTTGTAACTGTAATCAAAACAGAGTCTTCCTTTCTGTGAAATTAATGCATTATGTATAATGGGCCCTGCTTAGTTTTTGTCATCATACTCTGAGTTACCCACTCATTTGCATGATGAATATGAATCAGCTTTTCTTTAGGAACATAGTTCAAATGCATTGGAAAAAAGGAGTGAAAAAGGATTACTTTTGTTAGGTTCTTACTTGGGATCTTTAGGCACGCTTGTATAGGAATTATTATTGATTATGTATGTAGGCTCAGACTGATAATTTTTATTTTTGTGGCTCAGGCAGATCATAGTCATCTTCATGGCCTGCCACTAATTTCGGTTCTGGATGAATATCTGAACGTGTGCTCTGCTGAGTCTCTCTAAGCTGGTGTGATGCTGACACCACATTCTTTGCCTGAAGGGATGCACTGCAGATACACATCTACTCTGTCTCCCAGCTACCTGGTGACTCCTTGTATCCAGTGTTTGCCTGATTTAAGAGATGGCTAATGTTTAACAAAGTGCTCAAGTTTCCATGCCTGTGTGATAGCAGGAATTTGCATTAGTGTTTATAATCAGGATGTTTTTTTTAATAATGGGATCCAAGTCCAGTCCACCTTTTGATTCTAGACCTTAAAGTACAATTTTTTTATGTCTAAGCATCAGTGTGATGCTTAGACATAATCAATCAATCCCTAGTGTTCTAATTGTGCCCAGAGCTGTATAGATCAGCTATATGTGGTAGGGAGTAGAGGTAATTCTTGAGGTTTTGGAAATGTCTCTGATGTTACTGTTTGATGTTATGTGAACGCTAGTATCATCGATAAGTTTTTGTGCTAAACTTGCAGTCTGCTTTTACCAGTCTCAGATGACTCCTACAGCACAAAAAACCCCTCCAAAACCAAACAACAACAAAAAAAAGACAAAAAACCCACCCCAAAATCTGAAGTAACCTACAGCTTCATGTTGCATCTGGATTCTCCTTGCTTTGGAGCTGCACCTCAGTTCAGACTTACAGCACCCTCTGCTGTTCTGACCTTAGGGCTCTTCCAAGGAGAGACTGGCATTTCTTCCAAATTGTCTTTTTAAATGGAGAAACCTCAGCTGGTTGTCTTGAGGTGGTCTGGTTTTTCGTTTGTGGTTAAGGAAACTGATTTATGGGGGTGAAACTAGAATCTTTATCTTAATAGAAGAAATATTGTCCCCCTTTCCCCTCAATTTCTTTGTCATGAGAATTTTACCATCAAAATCAATATTGAGAACTGTTTTAATTACATTGGCACAGCTCCCTTTTGTGATTAACCTTAGTGTGGTTTAAGAATGCTGTCTAATGTAGCAATAGTTGAGGTAGGTAAGAAGTCATAAAGTGATGGAACTGGAAATACTCTTCAGGGTTGCAGAGCCCCCTCCCCTGCTGCTGCAAGTAATCCTGTCATATAGCCCCCTACATAAATTTATTGAGCACTGCTTTAAAAAGTGTTAGATTTCTCTCATGCTGGACAGAATTTCGCTCTTTGGTTAAAAGTCTTCTAGTTTTCAATGTTAAATGTGTCAGTGGCTTTCAGTGCAAATAATCTCATAGTTAAACTGATACAAACCTTAATGCAGGCAAAATATTCTCCCTAGAAGAAGCTCCATCTACTTACAATATTCTTAAAGTAGGCAAGTGCTAAAATAGTATCTGCTAATGTGACCTGCTTAATGGTTTTTTGTATCTTTCTGTAGTGATGATTATTTTAAATCAGATCCTCTGTGTAGTGTTAGCGATGCTTCCCAGGCATTATGCACAGCATCGGATCCCCAACAGGATATGAACCTATTTAATTAACCCATGTGAAAAGTAGGTTGAGAAATGTATTTGTAGTTCTTTGTAGTCTTCCATTTTCTTTGCCCTGATTGTTTTTCATCAAAAACGAACATATCCCAAATAAAGAAGTTGCAGCTTCCAGTGAAGCACAAGCAGGCTTGATCAGACTGTAATCATAAGTGACCTTGAGGAGATTTTTTTTTTAATTCTGCTAAAGATACTCTGGTTGAAGCTGTTGTTCCTTGTCTGTGTTTTTCATTATTTGAGATTTGGACTTTGTGTTCACTGATGTCAACTCAAATATTTGCCTTTTAAAAATATATTGAGTGGGTTTACTTTATTAAAGTTACTACGTGACACTGAGGTATCACTGATGAAAGATTGCAACTCGCAAAACATTTGGTTCAGAAGGTACCTTGAGCTTGATTTACTGCAAAACATTCCCAAAGCTTAGAGCCTTCAATGTTCCTTCACTAAAAACTGAAATAAACAGAAAACTTTTTAGTATACCTTTGCTGATTTCATGTTGCTTTTGAATAAGTAAGAACAAGAGCCAGATCAGTAGACTCCTTTTGGAAAAAAACACTATTGTTAGTCTTACCTTGAAAACAGAGAGATTAATGAGATTCTAGAATGTGTAGTGTATGAAAAGTGGTCTCTAAGGCATGAAAGTTTCAGCCCATTTAAAAGTCAAAGCATCTTTTAAGTTTAAGCTAGAAAATTACTGGCAACTTTAAATGGACCAGAAAAGAACAGCAATTTTTAACAGACTTGCAGTACTCTACAGCATTTTAAGTTTGTTTGCTTTTTAATTTATTATGATTTCTATATAGTGCACAACACTTGATCTCCATTCTGGGATTTTAAAAAATTTGTTGTTCTTATGATTATTTTTCTTCTTCTCTTTGTCCTGGGCTTTGCATTATGGTGACAGACAAAGTGGCTGCATATAATAAGAGCCTGCTCCACTCCTCCCAGTTTTCCTTGGAGAGAGGCAGTCACTGTTTGCTGTGGTTGTTGATTTAGTGCCTGGGAAGAATGAGGCTTTTTTGGACCCCTTCCTCATCTCTCTCTTGCTCAGGGAGCCTGCGTCATTGAGAAATGTTTAACCTTCTGGCCCTAAAGCAGGACTGGAAACTTTGCTGCAAAATCTAGAAGCTAAAACTGGATCTTGCAAATGTTATTTATGTGAGCTACTCTTTCCTTTGATTTAATTGGGACAGGAGATTGCAGAGCTTGATTTAGAATTTTGAGTAGCAACTAATTTGGAGAGTTAGCAGGGGGGGAAATAATTTCTTTAGTGAAAAATGGTGAGTAACTGATTTGAGGGAAGAGGAGAGAAGAACTGGGAGCAGAAAACGGAAAAGTGTGGGAGGACTTAGTGGAGAAAAATGTCCTAAGATCATAATTCTGGCGTTGTCAAGTACTTGAGTGCTTCTTTCTCACTTGTATCAGGAGGCTGACTGCACATAGTTTTGTTTCTATAACAGAAGTTGGTTGTGGAAAGTCAGGGGCCTAAATTGTGGTGGGAACCTAATTTCCAGGGGATTGATTTAATAGCAGATACTGCTTCTTGTGTATGTCTTATTTTCCCAGACTGCCCACTTTTTTCCTTGTGCCTCCTCCCCCATCCTGCGCCATGAGGGTTCTTCTAACACTTCTGCAGAATTTCCAGATGTCTGGCTGCCCTGCTGCAACTGCGCTCCATTAACCAAGAGGGAAGAAGACATTCAGAAATCCCAAACATTTCTGCAGCATAATCATAATAAATCTGACATATCATGAAACTGTTGTGCTTGTGCTAATTAAGTATCTAGTGTGCTTGTAGTACAAAGAGTAATGCTGATGTGCCCACAGAGTGTTGATTTTATTTCACATGCTCTGGCTGTCTATACACAGCGCATGCCTGTATGTTTATCTTCAAGATATTCCAAACAGAAATGTGGCAGCTCTGTCTCTTGAGACCCAATATCTTTATGGTAAACTAAAATAAAGAAACTAAATTGAAACAAAAATGAAGAAGCTTGTCTCAAGGGTGAAATAACACAAAGCAGTTTAAATTATTTGTCCCAGTGATGTCATGACCAGTGGAAGGGAGGGGGAGGGGTTGTACTTTCCTTCACTCCTGTTTTGCAGCAGCAGTAGCAGCTCAGGGCACCTACTGCTTAACCCCAGGTAGCTTGGACAATTGGACTTTCTTGTGAGGAGTCTAATTCACTTTTGAAAACAAAGCCATTAAAACCCTCTCACTTTTCTGATAGATCAGTGACTCTAATTAACTCACTGAACTTTCTCATGAAATCTCGAGCCCTCAAAAAGAAGGAGTGATGAGAGCATAATGCTAGATTATTTCATCTGGCTTGGGTAATAGCACTTAAACTCTGTACTGAACAGTGAAACTGAGGAAGCAGATAAACAGTTTCAACGCTGAAATCGTAAGTAGGGTGAGAAAACTACTGAAGTCTAGGTCATGGAGCCTCTAAATGGTGGCAGTGGCTGCATAGGAAGTCCAAGAGACAGAAAAGATTGGCCAGAAAAGAATAATATATACAGTGCATGATTGATGGACTCAAAATTTTAAGAACTAAATTAGAAGTGGTTCTTATGAGGATATTAAAAATATGAGCATTTCCCCAGTATGAGGTTTATCATGTTAGAATTTGCTTTGATTTTACTCTGAGGTTGTTACCTATCTATGAACAGACAAGCAAGTCTATGGAAAAAGGGTCGTTACACATCCCTCACAGAATGGTTGAAGTTGGAATGTTATCTTCCCCAACCCCCCTGCTCAAGCAGGTTTCCCTAGAGCCAGTTGCTTAGGACTGTGTTCAGATGGCTTTTGAATATCTCCATAGATGGAGACTTCACAGCCTCTTTGGGCAACCTGTGCCAGTGCTCAGTTGCACTCACAATAAAAAAATTCTTTCCTGATGTTTTTAGGGAGCCTCCTGTGTTCCAGTCTGTGCCCATTGACTCTGATCCTGTCACTGGGTAACATTTGAGAGGAGTCTGGCTCTGTGTTCTTTGTACCATTCCTTCAGATTTTTAGATGGATAAGCTCTCTAGTATGGTCATGGCTCTGCTGTCCTGGGGACCTCAGAGCTTGAGCCAGCACTGCAGGGGTGGCTTCATCAGGGCTGAGCAGAGTAGGATCACCTCCCTTGGTCTGCTGGGAACGTTCCTCCTAGTGTAGCCTTCTTTGTCCAAGGGTGTCTCATGTTCACCTTGGTGTCCTGTGGGACCCCCAGACCCTTTTCTGCCAAGCTGCTTTGCAGCCACTTGGCTCCCAGCATGTGCTGCTGCACCCCCTGGCCCATCCAGTCAGTGTTCAGTCTGCCTCACAGTCTCCTCAGCTGGCTCAGACTGACTTCATCAGCTTCTCTGGGAGGGTCTTGCAGTGTCAAAGCCTCACTGAGTCAGGACAGACAGACAGACAGTATGCACTGCTCTCCTCTCTTACACCAGGTCTGTGTCTGCACACTGTAACTGAAACCTAAAGACCGATTTGCCGTCATGCCCAGGGAAAAATATTTTCTGATAGGAGAGAATTGTGAATTCATAGTCAGTTCTGGCCTTGCTATAGCATAATTGCTAAAAGTACGCATATGGCAATGTCTGTTCTGTTCAAATTGGTTTTGTTGTAAAGAGTTTGTTTACCAGTGACTTCTGTTTAGCCGGCTGTTCGATGTACTGGGAGCAAGCAGCCAAGTTCTGCCAGATCATAACAACTGGCAGCCATCTAAAAACCATATCTTTCCCCTTTGCATGTTTGTCTATTCAGCTAGATCCTCTACCTGCTTGCTTTTATGCAGTCCCACCTTAATGGTCCCTCTCGTGTGTCTGGACTCATAAAATAGATTTGGTAGCCAAGGAAGGGAGGATACATGGATTTTTAATTCCAGTTCTGACACACAGACTCTGTGTTATATGTAAATCTACTTGTTTTAACCTAGTTTATCCAATCAAAATGTTTTTTTAAATAGATTTGAATTGATTACCGTCCATAAATGTGAGGTTCTGACTGATAAGTTCTGGTGACTTACACCAAAGCAAGAAAGGAAGATCTTAAAGGGGTGTGAGGCAGCTAATGGAAGATTGTGACTGAAGAGACTTCTCTGCATATTGTTTCAGGTGAACTTACAGATTTAGGAGGAGGCAAGCAGAACAGAAAGCTGATGTCTGAGTCAGAACATCATGTTCCAAGCACACTTTTCTTTACAGTTATAAGCCCTTAGGCTACATGCCTTCCAATGCTTTTAGGCCAGTTGGTGATTAAAACTCCTAAGATTGGCAGGTTTTGCTGGGGAGAGGATACGCCCTCACAGCTATTTGCCTTTTTTCTTTGCTTTCATGGCTGACATTACCAGAAGTCTTGAATATGAGATAAAATTTAATCATGCTCCTTGCAAAGGAGGCCTGTATCTTTGTCCGCCCTCCCTTTAGATAAAGGAACATAAACCTGTGGTTTGGTTGATGCAGAGTAGGATTCACTTAAAAATGTAGTCTATGGAGAAGGAGTGGTAGTGCTGTCAAAACTGTATCTTCCTAAAGTGATAGGCAAGTGAGTCCCATGAAGGGGTTAAAGGACTTCTTCCATCATAACATGACAAGAATATTTTTCTTGCTAATCAAAAGCTGAGTAATTTAGCAGCATTCAGGTAAAAAACTATCCCAAATCAAGTCTAAAATTCTTCCTTTTTTGAGATTTGTGCTTTATGTTTCACTTAAGGTCTGAAAGGTCTGCATGTGTGGAGGGGGGATGAATCCATACAAGACCTTGGAAGTTCTTTCCAGGATCAATGTGTCCATATTATGAGTTTAACCATATCATGGCTGTGTGCCTTGACATTGTCTCAGGTTCATTTTATGTTGTAGCTATAGATTAAAACTCAATCACACTACATTTTTATATTGGAAACAAATTCAGTTGTTGAAGCCACCATGAGAGCTTGAGATTGGCATTGATATATCCAGGGAATAGCTGAATTTCAGCACTAAAGGAGGAGTTTGAGCATTTGATGTTGGAGGTGGTTTATAGATTTTTGGCAATGCAAGAACTATACATTATACATTATACTATACATTATAAAGAGAAATTTATTTCCTATCCTGAATAATCCTGACAATAGCAGTTTTCTACTGTGAGGTGAGATGAGCATCCATGAGGAGGGAAGAGGAGGCCACTGCTTTTACTGGCAGCTGACCACTGAATTGGTTTAGAGGTATCATAAAGCTTGGTCTCCTACTTTACGTCAACCAAGCCTCCACTACTACCTGATTGTGGCAAAGGACTTGAACCACTTTCAGAGAAAAAGTTATGAGTTGGAAAAACCCACATCTAAAATGATTAGGGTTGGCTACTAACTTATTAAATGAATGAGATGGTTTATGGTCTTTTTAGAATTGTATCTCCATTTGGGCAGTTTTTTCAAGTTGTGAAGAAAACCTCTGCAACCATAAGGGAAAGATAACCTTTAATAACAATCTAAATTCTGAGATTGCAATTCTGTATCAGATTAACTAAGAATAATGGTCACATTAAGCCTCAACAGTGTTGTTACTGCCAGTGTAACCAGGGTGTTTGGAGAAGGAAGTAGCTTTCTGGGAAAAAGTCAGACCTGTAGTGAAGGTTTAACTAGTAGCAATTGTGCTAGTATAAGCTGAGAAGTAAATGAAGGGTTTGCTAATCCTTCCACAAGCAGTGTGTGAGCACAGAGTACAGCCTGGCTGTTTCCGCTCTTGTTTAGGTACTTTAAAAATAGACTGCATTTTCCAAGTGTTTGCAGGTAACCCTCTTGTGCAGTAAGTAGGAGGGTTTCATTGGGAAGAAACCTTTTATTGTCAGACATTTAAAGGATGTGGGAGAGAGAAGTGCAGGATAGCTTTTGCTCAACAACCACAGGAATTAGTGACATAACTTCTCAAACTCTTAGACATGCCTTAACATGAGGGGAAAGGTATCTTCTTCCTGTCCTTTCCCAGTTACTCCCTCCCAAAACCTATTTGCTGTTTTAAGACAAATTCAAATTGCTTCCTTTTCCACTCTATCCTGCTCACTAACCCCCTTGGTCTGGCAGCCAGAACTTCCTCTGTTTTTCTGCTCTTGAGAGCAAAACCAAATGTTTTGGACTTCGCTGTTTTCACTTGTACATAGTGGTTTAAATTAAAGTCTGGAATATCTGTAAGAGGAAATGTTTTGAAATGTTTTGAAAAGTCTTGTGCTCAGTGTTCTCCACTGGTCACAATGTATACTCACATGTCAGTGCTGTTCACTTAAGAGTTGGACTCGATGCTCCTGGTGGTCCCTTCCAACTCAGTATTCTCTGTCACTCTGTCTGTGTGATTTCTGCAACCTCTGAGTGTTCCTGCTTGTGGGCAGTGATGGCAGTGGGGAAATGCACATCTGCACCTGTGTGAGCACATCCACCTACCCCTGGAGAAGCTGAAGTTATTTGGGGAGCATGTAGGTGAATGAGCAGATTAACTGTAGGCAGGAAGGCTGATAAGAACAATTTTAATTTGAACCTTGAGTGACTGTCTCTGGCTTGAAACCTCTGACTCTTTTATAACAAGTAAACTGTTGCTCTTAGGTAAGAGCAAGGAACTGTTACTTCCTTTGGTCTGAGTAATTATTTTACAGCAAGGTGGGTAATAGCTGAACTAAAGGAATATATGGAATTCTGTTGTGAGTCCAGCTGGAGCAGCTCTCAGTTAAGGCCCTGCACTGGAGATACTCTCCCCACATTTGAGATGTGGTTCTTGATGTGTGAGCTCTCACTGTGAAGCTTGTTGGCTTAGCCAAGGTAATTTGAGCTAATCTTTCTAACTTTGCATTGGAACAGAGTGAGAGCATTCATACAGCCAGTTCTGGGGGCTCACAACGGGGTGGTAACTCCAAGAAGGGCTAGTAACTTTGAACTGTAAAGAGGTATGCAACAGTGTTTGCATCTAACCAGAATCTATCAACCAAAATGGTAAAAATAACAAATAAGTTGTGCTTGGATATGTGTTTTTAATTTACTTGGTTGTTTTTGTTGGGCTTATATGCTCTGTGGGCTGTAGTTGTTTGGGAACTGGTTGTAAAACTTCTTTCTCTTAATCCCTCTGCTTTTGTTCTACCCTCTATTGTGAAGTTTTCTGTCATGGACAGAGTCCTTCCACTGCTTTGGTCAGAGAATCCACCTTTTCTTCTCTGGGCTTGAAATCTCTCCTTGGGCAACACCTTTTTGTAGTCAAGGAGTGTTTATGCAACTTTTTAGAGCACAGAATTGACAGAACTGCTCTCAGTGGTTTTCTGAAGAAAATCCAACTAAATTAACCAACTTGTCTTCAAAAGTTGCACCATTTTCTGTGGCTGCATAGATGACACCTTCTGAGCAGATGTTCCCCTCACATGTAGTAGTATCAGGAGCATGTGCTACATGCTCCTGATACTGCCACTTTTGTTTGCACATGATCTAGAGTATTACAGACCTCTGGACCATTTCCTTCTCTTTATCACACCCAGCTTGCTCAGTGCACTGGGTCCTGGAGGGAGGAAGGAGGAGAGGCATGGTCCATAAGTGAACCAACATCTTTGCTTCCATTCCTCTGTATTTTCCCTATTTTCATCCCTTGCAGCAATTTTTCTGGAGTCCCTTTGCAGTGCTGACATCTGAGCTCCTGATCTAGGGAGGGGAGAGGTGGGAAAATCAAAAGTTTTGGCATTGTTGTGGCACACTTTGCTCCTTAGGTCTTCAGAGCCTGGGAGAGAGGCAGGGCTGAGTTACTCATTGCTAGCAGAGGGGGGTGGGATTGCTGCTGCTGCCTTTCCACACCTCACTTGCCATGTTGACTTGCCTTGCTGGTTGGAAACTGCTTATCTCTGGAGTTAATCAAATGCAGATCAGAGTTGCATTCCTTGGGCTCAACTGATTCTTCTTGGTCCAGTGTTTTGCAGATAGGGATCGAGGATTTCATGTGCTTCGTGTTTTCAGGGAAAGGCAAACTGACATCTTGGCTGAATCCCAAGGAATGGAGTGGGTGGCAGAGTTTATATATGGGCTGGGGGTTGATTTGGCTCTAGCTGCTGTGTAAAGTTCACTTTGACAGCTGAAAGATGCAGAGAGAAGCACTTTCAGAATTAGAGACAGTGAGGTAATGAGAAAGTGACATAGGGGAGGAAGTGGAGGGGGGGAGGTGGGGGGAAGGGAGGGCTCAAAACTCGCCTTGACATCATCTGATAGGTTTTCCACCCTGTGCAGCAGCTATTTTTATGCTTTCAACTCACAGTAATTACAGCTCAATGACAGCCAACTTGCCAAAAGCAGGGGTGGTGGTATATCCCAGAGTGGGTTGGAGGACTGAAGAGCTGCTCAAAAGCTACAACAAAAGTCCAGGTTCCCAGGCATGATTCCTGCTGCTGTGACCTATTTTTACATCTGCATGGTGGCTTAGCATTGGCTACCTGTCATGTCTAGGAGTTTTCTGAAAGCTGAATGGCAGCACTAGCTGTCACCAGCTGGTTGAAAATATAAGAGTAGGTAAATTTCAGGCTCTTCCTGAGAACTGGAGAAGCAAAAATGTTCGGTGCTCCCTGCCTCGCTTTTCTTCCTCTTCCTAAAGGTCATTGTTGGTGGGAGGCATTGTTGGTGGGAGGCATTGTTGGTGGATCCTGGGAATATCCACAGTGAACTCACATTACATAGATGTGATCCCTAGCTGAGAAATAAGCAACACAAGTGTCAGTGTGCAGTCTGTATTTATTTTGAAGTATAAAATGAATTGAGTTGTAAGACGTCAAAGCTTCACAGTGATGTAGTGCAGCATTCTGTTATTTTCCCAGCTTTTGTCTACTTGCTAGAAATCTCAGACAGATCTTTAAATGTAGTGGGCTCATAGTTCTTTCCTAGGATTTATCTAGCTTAGACCTTGGCTGAGATCTCTCTCATGTTGCCTGGGTAAGATTTTAGCAATATATTGTTTATATTTCATCACTAAGTTATGTGCATGCAGATCATTGCAGGTGGTGTGTCCTGTGAGAACATTATTACTGAGGGAAAGAGGAGAATGTGCATTGAACTGCAGAGCAGACTGGAGGTGAAAGGAGGAGAAAAATGCACATTTGAAGGTGGTGGTGGAGATTATGAACACATTTTCTATTTGCTTAATAATTTGAATTTTAAAATATTTTGGGAGAAAGAAACTAATGATGCGGTTTTTTGTTACAATTGAGCTCATCCAAGGTCTACCCTATGTTAAGGTTGGCCTGGCCCCTTCTCTTCCTTCCCCTGGCTTTTGAAGATAGAAAGATACAAGAAAATAATTCATTAAAATTTGTGTGTATTTGAGGTACCACTACCTACTCACTACTTGGAGTGGTACCTCAAATGCAAGTGCTGCATTCCATGCCCTCCAGAAGGAGGTGCAAGCCTGTGTGCAAGCTGTGTGCAAGCCTGTGTGCTCCTGATGCAGCATCTTGGAGGAAGAATACATCCCCACATTCTGTGTCTTATTTCACACTTGACAGTCTGAGGATGTACAGCTCAATTCATGTCTCATGGATAGATTATGAAAACTGGGCCTGATGTTTTTCAGATGAGAAATCTGTGGCAGATACTTAGGTGCCCTTGGTAAAGGTGACTGTTTTGCCAACAGCTCTTCTGCCAATTCCAGGGTAAAAGTTGTGCAAGACACAATGTTGGGTGTGCATTAGTGGAGTTGATCCTTCTTTACTGAATTGTTAAGCAACTGAAACTGTTGTTGGACTCCTACTTCTGCTGTGAAATGGGTTTTCCAGTCTATCCTGCTGATTTCCAGAGTAACTGTCAAAGTTACTTCTTACAGTGCATTGATATTTCTGTCCATGTGATTGCTGATCAGACTTTCAGATCTCTTACATCACCACTACACCAGGATCCAGTAAAACAAATTAAACTTTTAAAAATTTTCTTTATGTTTATAAACAGTGGCAATGGTATCAGTGTTTTGTACAACAGGTTGCTCTTGGCCTTTACTTATCTCTTAGATTCCATGTTTTGCAAGGAGAAGACCCACAAGTGCTTGCTTGTGTACTGAATGTATCCTCCAGTCTAGGCCCTCTTTTCCATGTCCTCTTTGGAGTGCTGTGGCCCAGATAATTTGGATAATTACTTTCTTTTAGAACACTAAATAATGCTGTGGGACAAATTTGATACTGTAAGACAAAATTTTAGAATACCTTCCTCAGAAAATAAAAGATTTACCTAACTACCATTGAGCCAGTCATGTGTTTTTCTATCCAAGCTGTTTTCTGCACAGGAAAAAAGAAAGGTGTGTCTGTGCACATGTCTGCAGTTCTGCAGTAATACATTGAAAGGATTAGATCTTCATCAGTTCTTAAAGTTTTCTTCATCAGAACTTGGACAACGTGTTCAGGCTGCTTTGGCAATACCTGGGTATTGGCAGGTTTGCTGCATGAGCAGCCAGCTCATGTTTCTCAGGTTTTGTATGCAGTAGTGACCTGCTAACTCAGAGGCCCTGGTTGGCAGAATAATAGTAGGTTCTGACCTCTGTAGCTGAATCTTGTCATTTTTACCATCCAGATGGGATATTCTTGCCAGGAAAAGTAGAACTGGGTCTGGCACTGGGTAATTGTTCTTTAGTTACTACAGTTATGGGACCTCCCTGCTCAGAGTATCAGGCCTGACTCAATGTGCAGTTTTGTCTTGCTGCTGAAAGGGGAGATCTGGACAATGTGTTCCTTTATCTTCTCCTTCATCCTTTCTTTAGAACTCTTGTGGTGTGCTGGCTCTGTTTCCCAAGGCAGCTCCCCACAGTGCAGTGACTGCTAATGCTCACGCAAAAACAGCCTCTTCTATTTGTGCAGTAATTTGACCGTACTGGCTAAAGTTCACTGTGAGACTGAACCTTCACCTGACTTCTACAAATCCTAAAATTAAGATGGAAATTTCTGTTGAGTATATGATGGTAATTCAGGAGTAGTGCAATTACAGAGCTTTATAGTATCACTCATGGGAAGATTGGAGTTTGGATTCTTTCCTGGGTGAAGGCTGAGCATTTCAAAGTAAGAAGAGTATTGTTGAAAGTACTCAGAAATGTCACTGATGCCATCCAGCATTTGGTTGCACACTACTTTTCTTAGATATTACTTTCATTATTAGAGACGTTTTTTTCCCTGATTGTAATTCCAGCTTTGCTTTATAAAATGGCTTGAATGCCTCTCAGACTGTTTGGAAATGAGAAAATTTTGTCTTGATTGGAATGGGAACAGAATATTAATTGGAAACTGTTCCTGTAGTGTTTAGAGTATTCATCTTTTTATTTTTGTAATGTCCATGTGGTTATCTTTGATGATTACTATTCATATTTTTTCCTGGAAAGAAGATAACAAGAGTACTTTTATAAGGTATGTGTAATCATTGGACATATATATATATATATATATATATATATATATTTTATTATTATTATTTTTTTTTTTAGACCAGATTTCATTGCACTTCTTATGAGTCATGCTTAGCAAAATTAAAAATCAACACAGCTACCAGCTGTACTGGTGAGAGTACCTCCTGGTTGTTGCTGAGCTGGAATGTGGCTTTTCCTGGCCACTTCCAATTCCAGTACCATGCTGGGGAGTGTGTATAACCAAAACACCCATGTGGCATCTGTTCATGATACATATGAAATGAGCTATAGATGAGGTGGCTGCCCCCATACAAACACAAATTCTGAAGTTCTAGTGCTTGCAGGAGAGGGTTATGGATTTGGGGCTGCAGATTATCTTCAGGTAGGTGTTTCTACTAGGCTGGGAGAACAGGTTTAAGGGAAGAAGGGGTGAGAATATGTGTGTGCACGGAAGTATCCTGCTCTTACCTGTGTGTGGTCTCAGGTCAAATGCATATGAAGACTCTTGTTTCTTGGATTATCAGTTTAGCTTTCTCCACAGCTAATGCTCTTGTTTCTAAGGGTTTAAGCAGGAAGGGAGAAAAAGCTTGTGCTCTCAGAGCAGGGGTATTCTCCTGGCTGTGTGCACAGCGTGCTTACAGTCGGGAGATGCAGGGGGAGAGAGGGCTCTGCTCTATCACATGACATTGCCTGTCTGGCAGGTGTCTGCAGTGTGAGTAGAGAAACCAACTGTTCACTATTTTGGGTGAATGAGGTTGGCTGTTACTGCAAGTGGCCCCACAAAGAAGTCCACGCATCTGTTGATAAGCAGTGCTCTGCATACTGGGTGCCCGAATGCTTAGAGCTGCTTGCTGGAACACTGAAGTTTCTGTTTCAGCTTTGAGATCATAGGAAGAAAAATTTTGCCAAGAGTCTTGCTGGTTTTAATCTTTAGATGTTGGCTGTCAGGCTTTGTCTGTGCCTACAGAACCTCTCTGTTCTGATGCAAGCACAGCCTTGGAATCAAGCAGTAAACTGATTTTTTTTCTGCTCTACCGCTTGGTGCAGTGACCGAAATCTGGTAGAGAGGGATTGCAGTTGGGTCTCTTGTGAGGATTGAGCACCCCTTCCACTTGCCTGGACGCCTCCTGTGATACAGAATCCGCCTTCAGGTCCAGGGATTTCCTCTAACATGTTGGATAAAGCCAAGACACTGCAGCCTGCCTATGTGGGGATTGTGCCGCTCGCAGAGACTGTGTCAAAGCAAGGCAAGAGCTGTTCAAGCACGTATCAGGATTCATACCACAGCTTACGAGAAGGTTAGCACGCTCTGCGCTCTTAAATCCCTGTGTAATTCATTTGTGGGGGTTTCATTTTGATTTTTTTTCTTTTTGTGTGCGTTTTTGTGGTTTTTTTTCCACTCTTGCATATTGCCTGGTTTTTGCTTTCTGGGCAGTAGTCCAGATTTTGGGTTTCCCACTGGCTCCTGTGACCTCTTGTCCCTGAGGGCATTATGCATGTCACTCGACAAGCTTGGAGCTTTGTATGAAGTGACTTGCAGTGCTGGGATCTTGAGACAATTGCATTTGGAAGCTTTGGTTTCAAACTTAAAATTTCTTCTTCTCCCCTATGTCTGTAGGCCTCTTGTGAGCAAGGTTTTAAGGCTGTTTCCTTTAGGGTGTAAAGGCTTGTTCTGGAGTGGCAACTGTGCCTTGGAGAAGATAAGAGTACCATGTTTTAAGTGTCTCTATGTTCTTGTTTTGAGAGTGTGCAAGTAGTGTTGTGTATATATCTAAATGTGATTTTGTTTTAGTTGTTGGTATTCTGCAAATATGTGTGATTTTTTTAATGAGAATTTAACAATTCTGAAATACTACGTAGACAGAGAGAGGTCAGATTCTAGGGAGTGATATCTAAAAGGAAAAAAGAGGATCTGGAGGGATTGAAAAAGATTGAGAAGATGAAAACAGGCAGTGATCCATTCATAGTGCCCAGCATTATAAATATCAACAAACAGGAACTGGGAAAAGATTACAGAGAAGAATGGCAGAGCATCACAAAAAGCCAATGGCAAGCAGCGAGGTTTATGTTTTATCAGAAATACTGGATCTGTCTATATACAAGTGAAATTTTAGTAGGAATTTGCAGAAGGAAACAAAGATCTGGATTACCGTGGCCTCAGAATAAGGTGATGACTGATTTTAAGAGCGAGTAATGTCATCTGAAAGGAGGGGAAAATAACTTTCTGACATTTTGCACAGCAAAGCAAGATAAAGGAGGGGTAGGTGTTGAAGACAATAATCCAGATAGAATAAGGCTATGTTTGTTGCATAAAGATGACCAGTGTGTGGAAGAGGATTTTAGCAGTTGCATTTAGAGGGTTTTTCTCTGGTATGTAGTCTCAGCCTGCTGGAGCTGCCACACAAACCTGTTAGGTGTCTGCCCTCAATTGTCACTCCCCCTACCAAGCCTATTTAACATCTATCAAGAGCTAGCTTGTTGTTAATTTTTAAAAATATTACTATTTTTGTTGCATGTTTTCATTGGAATATTCTTTGTTGAAGTACTGTGGAGAAGGAAAAGAAAACTGAAGTCCAAGTCCTCAAATTCAAGTTCAGGAGTTATAAATCCATTAGTATAGGCAGTGTTCGCAGATTTCTTTATCTGCTTTGGAGACATAGAGCTGCAGCACATCAATCTTCAGAGGAAAAAAACAACCCAAAATTTAAAAAAAGCCAGAACTTGCATCTGTCCTCTATTTGCAAGCATTGGTCTTCACAGAAGGTGAACACGGTGCATTTGGATGTACCAGGATACATCTTTCATCCAATCACTAAGTATGACAAGCTGTACAGTGGGAAAACAAGGAAAAAGCAATACTGTCTTACTTTAATCAATATAAAAAGGTTTGTTGCTGTTTCAAGTTGAAGTGAATTAAGGCCATTGAAATCTTGTGTAATTCTTTCTGGTTATTGGAAAAGCTTTGTTGACTCTGCAAAGTCCAGCAAAACCATCAGCCTACCCCATGGCTGATTCATGATGCTCTAATGGCACATGTGATAAGGAAAACTGCTTTCCACCAGCTACCAAATGAAGTTCAGGAAAGAGAAATAAATGCCAGCTTCTTTCCTGTCAGATGAAGAAAATAATAACACTTTAGGTTTGCTGCTGCTCCATTCAAGTCTCCTGCAGTCTTGGGATGCCTGTTGTATTTATTCTGTAGCATGCACTGTATTTTGCAGAGCCAATTCTTATGGGCAGCAGAGGAACAGATGCATCCATGTGTAAACCCTTATGGAAGTCCAGAATTAGCATTGAGCTGAGACTGATGACTGTTGTGCCTTAGTTTTTGGTCTCCCTAAAAATGGGACAGCTTAGTTTCATTGTCACCAAGACAGAAAAAGCATGCATTTCTCTGCCTGACTCTTAATAAAACTGGACAAATAGGGCTGTCTATACCAACAGTGACAATGCTCATCTATTCTCTTAATGATTCTCATGAGAAGCAGCTATCTGGAATAGACTACATCTTGCTTCCTGATTTCTGGAAAACAGATGTCTCCTAAATCTGATTTATTTCTTTTTTTCCTATAATTAAGACTTGACATTGAAGTTTGGGAACTGGTGATCCTTTCTGCACAGAAATGGATTTTACATGCAGAAGTCAAAGAACTTGAACTTGTATTTTTCAAAGTATGTGTTAGGGCAGTTATTTGCAAAATTCCTAGAATTCAGGAATCCATAAACATGTTTCCTATTCAAGAATGCCTTGGAGTGATTTAGTCTTCAAATACTAGAGCCCAGTTTGCAGTTCCTGGATCAGTTAACACAACAGTATGGTAGCCCCTCATGAGAGATGTGAAGAGAGAATTGCAGAAAGCTACTCAAAACCCAGTTAGCATTCACATGAGTTTAGCTTAGAATTAAGTACTTCCAAAACTAAATTCCAGCTTTTCCGCTTCTGTACTACATCTCTGTACCACTGTGCTACATGCTACATACTAAACACTTTTTTTTTTCTTCTTTTTTTTTTCCTTACTTTTTTTTTCTTTTTTTTGGCAAGTCCTCCCTTCACAAACATTCAGTGTGACTCGGGGCCTGACACTGAAACTCACCTGTCTTTTTCCAAGATTTGTATCTCAGGGCCCAGACACAGGAACAAGTTCCTGCATGCCATCTGATCTGCACGAACTGTGTGCACATTCTTGGTCCACAGCAAATGGGAGGTAATTTGAGTTAGCTTAGCCTTTGATTAAACTATTAATATCTGTTCAGTACTTTGAAGAGATCAAGAGTTGTGCAAGTGCTTGTTAGCATTTAACTTTCTTCAGGAGTAATCTAGACTTTGTTGTCATTACACCTGCAGCACCTGAAGGTCCAGCTGGCCCTGGCCCCACCTCATGCAGGAGGGCTCAGGAAACCTGCATGAGTAGACTTGGAAGCTCTCAGTCCCAAGGAAATCCCCAGCAAGAGGGCAGCCCCTGCACCCAAGGCATCTCACAGGAATGCAGGGTGACATTTTTCTGTAAAGGGTGATCTGTGTCTTCCTGCTTCAGAGTGGACCTGAAGTTGCTGGGGATGTGTGTGAGCAAAGCAAATTCATGGATAAGCAGTGTCAGAAACCAGTCACAAAACACACAGATGCCTTTCTGAATTATGGCCTAATGCATCCCACTGTTTGGAATTATTTATGCAAATAGTGCTCTGACACATTAAAACACAGAAAATGTGTTGAATGTACGGGGAGCTGATCCGCTCTGGCACTTCTTATGGCAGATCCAGAGGCACACCAGACTCCCTGTATCCTCTTGCAGCAGCCACAGCCTGTGACTATGCTTAAAAGTAAGAGGTGCAGTGAAGGTAAGATAATGATATATTTGTGTGAAGTGGCTTGAGGTTGACTCAATTTAAATTTATTTTTGTTTAACAGGCAGTGTGCCTTATTTGGCTGTGAGGACTAGAGGTGTCTCAGGGTATTTATTAACTCTGTGACATGAATGGGAAGCTTGGGGAAAGGGTTAACACTGAATGACCAGGGTTTTTGTAAGTCAGTTGTTATCAGTGAAAGAAGAGTCATAGCATTATCCCTGGAGCTGAATTCACATGTTTTTTCAGTCCTGATGCTCTAATGTGTTTTTGATTTTTTTGGATATGACATGTTTTCCCCTCTTGCAGTTTACTAAACTATTCCTGTCAGTGTAATGATCCCCAGCTGTTGCTTTAGCCCTAGCTATTTTCATGCTGGGAATGGGAAGAGGAGGAGGAGAGGGACAGAGGCTAACTTGTTTACCACACTGTGATCTACTTAATTTGTCAAAAATGGCTATTACAGTGCTTTCTGCAGTGCAAAGTAATACTAAAAGGAAAGAGTTGCAGACTTGGACCTGCAAGAGTAAGGAGATGGAAGGACTCAACACATGCAGCAAACAAAAAAGAGCAGAAACTGGGTGTGGTGTGATGAGTACAGCTGTCAGTAGCATTTATGCAGGCAATGCTTTGAACTGGTAATGATACCAAGTAAAATGTCCAGTAAGTACTTTCCTGCCCTGTCAACTGAATTTTCTTCACAGTGGAACTGAGCTTCACATTCAGTGGCAGTGGTGCTGAGGTACTGATAATCCCAGCAACTGGAACACGTATTAGTAAAGCTTGGAAACACTTGAGTGGCTTTCAGATTTTTGACTTTTTTTTCATAATTATCTGTTGTTTCTTTTTTCAAGAAAACATCTCTATTTATACTTTTAAACAGCAAATGACCAATGCTTAGATTTCTCAGCAGATGTTTAAAAGCAGCTGCTTTTTTTTTGAAAATGGAATCATGATATTGAAACTCAAACTGCTTTCTTTGCATCCAGAAAAAAACTTAGGAGTCCTTGCCCGAAGATGAGGGTCAATGACAGGAGTGGTTTTCCTTCTGCTTTTTGATCCATCTCAGGCTGCCTGTGTAAATCTTATCTTGGTAATTTTACCATCCACAAGGTCTGTCAGTGGTCACCTCTGATTTTTCATCGTGCGGTCGCACCTGCAAGTCATTGATCAACAACTTAGTGAACATCTACACCAAAAATAAGTGCCCCCTCAGATCTTTCATTTCGTGCCCCAACTCCCATATCTCCTGTCTTTTCTGAGCATTGAATTACTGATTTTGTCACCTGCTGCATCAATAAATTTTAATCCAAAATGTAGAAGCAGCACATTTTTTGGCAAGAACCTCTGCAACCTATGTAGAAAATGGATACGACTCTTGATGCGACTTAGGCTTATCCAATCAAAATGTCTAGTGAGCCTGTGGGGCACATTGTTCTGCTTTTTCTTGCAGGAGGCTCCTCAGGATGCATCATCTGCCCAAGGGCAGTAACATGGAGCAGAAATGCATAGTTTCTTTCTTTTATTTGGGACAGTAAAGTAGATACAATGTTTTTCCCTGGCACTATGTAATATTTAGTAACTTGGTAACTCTCCAAACTAAGAGCAGACCTGCAGTAGCTGAAATATGGTGGTTGCTAAGAAGAACTGCAAAATTTTTTTGCTCATCAGTGTATTCAGGAGAGATGATATGGGTAGAAGAAATGTGCAGGTGATCTTCTGTCAGAGTTCATTGTGCAAATAATATAATCAGCAATATAATCATTACTTAAAGTGAACAGAGGTTTGAACTTTCCAGCCTGCAGTTTTGCCATCTAAAGTGATATTGGCCTGATGCAGCTAACAAGAAATGTGAAAGAAGTTGGTGATAAGGAAGAGGATATATTACTTTGGGACATAAATTCTTTGCAAAATTAACTGTGAAAATTGGTGCTTTCTTGACAAGCTTATTTTAAAACTGGCTTTCAGAAATAAACAGCTGTAGAGAAAAACTTTTGTAAAAATATAGCTTTTTGAGAGTTTTGAGTGGAAGTGCCTATGATGGACTTTTCTCCATCACAGGGACAGGAATCATCTGTTGCAAACATGCTTATAAAGACCTTGTTCTGTGGTCTCTGTCCCCAGAGGCAGCTCAAAGGCCTGTCACCATTCTGAGGGTATTTCCCATAACAACTGCTGTACCAGCTGACACATTTAACATCTTTTTGGTAACCGTCCTCACTGAAACACTTGTCAGGCACAAACATTGTGCTGCCCAGCTGGGTTGCTGGGGACAGAGCTGAGTGATGCTGTCTGGGTGATGGAAGGAAGAGATCCTTCCATGACCCAGAGAGAAGTTTTGACATTGTTTATGTGGAGTTTCTGTGGCTTCCTGCTGCTCCATGTCTCTCCAGCAGTAAGTGCATGGAGACTACAGCTGTGTTTTTGTAGGAGTGGAATGTGGCAGTAGGTATGACCTTTGGTTCCTCACCTCTGCAAATCTCACAGCACTGCTGGCAGCCAGAAGCTCCCGTTGCATGATTTGATCAGTATTGCAAGCAACATGTAACCTGTGCCTGCAAACTGTTGTGTGTTCTGCTTCTTATTTTGGGGGATGTTCTTTTTAGTCACTTTCACCCTTCCTAAGCATTCATGCCTCTTTCTGTGTTACACTTAGGTGTGAAGGTCCTTCTGAGGCTGCTTGCAGCCCTTTTTCACACTCTGATGGGAAATTCTCCCTTTTCAGAAGAAGAAGACATTTTAGAAGTAGATGCTAAACTAACTGTACCTTTGTGTCTCTCTGAGAGACTCTTTTACTGCTGCTAATAATATCTGTCACATTGGCTGCAGGCAATGCAGAGGATTGTATCTTCAGGACTGACATGTGACAGTGAATCTTAACTACAGCTGCAAACGCTGTCCCCTGCAGCCACCTCCCTGCCTCAGTGCTGGAGGGAGCCACAGAGGGGAAACGTGGCTGCCCTTCCCCTGCTTTTGTGCAGGATGTGAGTGAAAGCCCACCTCCATTACCAGTTGGAGAGAATCTTGAAGTGTGTGTGATCTGCTGCTGCTGGCAGTCCCCTCTGTGCCCTTCAGCAGGGGACTGAGCCAGCAGTAACATTTTAAACATCTGCAGAATTTGTCCACCAGTCTGAAGTCAGTGGTCACGCAGGCCATTCTGGACTGCTGGGTTTTTTTGGTTTGCTGATTGATCTGTTACACAGAATTATATTATTTAAATATTTATAGCTATGATAGCACATTAAGCCTCATAGCTCAAATTGTTCAGTGCTATGGATCTTCCCTCATGACAAAAACCACAATTGTCAGTCCTGGAGATGTGTAGTCCAAAGTTTTTTTGAAAGAAAGAAAATATCCATTGAGAAAGGAGGTAAAAAACTGTAGATAGATTGTATCATCAGTGAAAAGATTCTGAGGGACTTTGATGTGCTTTTTATGTGTAATGCAAATTCTGGGGCTCAGCTTCCACGCTGGGCTCCTGTGGAGGAACTGATTTCTAATGTAGAATGATATGATGGGCACAGCTGACTCTTGCAACTTTTTTTACAAGTAGCATCAGAATTCTAATAGAATTTGTACTTAAACAATAAAGAAGGTGTCAGACTGTTGGAGTGCAGAGGCCAGGATCTTTATTTGAGCCTCAGATGCCATGACTGTGGCCAGTGTTCTTGCAGTCTATGAGAAAACAGCAAAGATATTTTTAACTACCATGAGTTAAAGAAATATGGTAATTCCTTGTAGTATCCACCTGAAATTCTTGCTAAGAGAGAATGCTGGGGCTTGGAAAGAAGCTGGTGAAAGGAATGCTGACTAGATAGGGAATGCTCTGAGTCTTCCTTGTGCATGTAATAGGCACCTCGGACAAAACCACTTTTGTTTCATGTCCCATGAAGTAACTGTCAGCACAGTGAACCAGCTGAAGCAGAGAGATGCTGAAGCTAGCTGATGTAAAATTGTAAGGCCCAGCTTTCTGAGTTCCCTGTATAACTAGTTAATTATTACTTTTAAGAACTGCTGGTTTTATATTTAAATTTGTAAACTTCTGAGTAATTTTTTCTACTACTTGTGGTAAAACACATTGGCTCTCATTTGCATTTCGTTTCAGTAAACCAAAGATCTTTAGGTGGTTAAAAATCCGAAATGGTCTTGGAAATACAGAATCATTCCATGTTTTAGTGGAAAACCCCAAAACACAGCTCATATGTCGTGGTGTCCCAGCTGAAATTTTGCCACAGACATTCTGTGGTGTCTTGACCATTAGATGATTCCTGTGAAGGGAACTTTCAGCCTCTGTCTGTAGAGGGTGCCCTGTGGCAGAAGGAAGGCTGAATCACTGAGCCAAACCCAGTCTCTCAGAAATGTTTGAGGAAGTTTGTGACCTTGATCTCTGAGGCTGTTTGTGCACTGGAGCACTCTGCTGGAGTAGAAATTCAAGTATGGGAGGCGAATTTTGAAGGAAAGGTATTTGACCATGTCTCCTTTGCTGCAAGGGGCATGGAAAGATTTGCTCATCAGTTTTAGTGTTATAAACATATCTAATCAATCATGTGTTTTATGGATGTGTCTGGGCACTGTCTCAGTGCTTGATTTTCTTTCTGCTTGCAAGAAACCCACAAAAACACATCCCTTGAACTCAGAGTTGTAAATACAATGAAAAATTGTTCAGATTCTGACATACCTCAAAACATTTGATTTTTAAATTCTGTATAGTTGTTGGGAAAAAAATATAAACAACTCTCATGTATCATCTTTATGAAAAATGGAATGATTGAAGCTTTTTCTTCTTTTAGGCAGAGATACCCCTATCTTTCCAAGAAAAAAAATATAAAGTATTTGGACTTGTGTTTCCCTTGTGTAGCTTGCCTTTTGTACTGTCACCTTAGTAGACAGCTGTAAATCTAATTGTCAGGATACATCTACCCATTCCTTCTTTTTTCTTCATTTGTCCCCATCTGCCATGTCATATTAAATTATCTGGGAGAATTTCTTTCTAGAGTTTTCTTTGCAAGCTGGTTAAGGGCAGTGTTAGTTCCTCCTTGTTCATTGTTTCATGGAAAAATACAAATCACTATACACTGTGACTCAAGTTTACCCAGGGAAGTGGGAAATTCTCTGTGTTTTTCCCTCCTCAAGAATTCTCTTCCAGCTCTAAATAGTAACAATGGATATACAGATGGCATCAGCAAGTACTGATTACAGTTAATATTTACTGTATTATGATACCAGGGTCAATTTTAGGTAGACCTTTCCACCTAGGTATTTTGTTACAGGTCATCTTGTTGGATCATGCATGGTAGCCAGATTCCATGGATATGGATATGTGCCTAGTTACTCACATGCCTAGTTTTCACTTAGCCAGTACTACTGAGACAAAATGATTTTATAAGAATCAGTACCCTGCACAGAAAGCAAACCAACTTTTCCTGTTGACAAGATTGTTGTGCATTTTTACATGTTGCATATCTTACTAAATATATCATGTTACATGTATTTCAGCTGAATTTCTTAAAGTAGTATTGTAACAGTTTCAGCAAGTGCTGAGATGGGTTATAGGTGTACCAAGACTTTATGGTTAAGAGTGGGCCTCTGTGTTCAATAGAAACACTTCTGTACAAATAGAAGCAAACATGTCTGGTTTTAAAATTTTAGAATCAAAGACAAAACTGGCATTGCATTAAAAGTAGCAGTGAATAAAATGGCATTAACTTCCCCTAAATCTTAAATGTGTAATGGAAGTGGCGGGAGTTAAGTCATGAACGAAGAAGGTAAATACTGTAAAATACAGAGCAACTGCTAGTCTTAATTTTAAATAAACATGAAAATAATCCTGCAAAATTCAGCACAACTTTCATGGTAATAATCAAGTTTGCATTTATTTGGAGTCATATACATGAGTAGCTCCTGTGAAATAAGCACATTCAATTGTGTGCAATATTGAGACCAGATCTCAGAAGTAACCAAGTAAACTTCTCAGGCTATGAACTGATTCTTCCTCTAGGATCTCTACATTTTGCCACAGAGCCAATGCTGACTTGAGCCTTGGAGTATCTGTTCTGTCCTGTCTGGATCTTAGATCATATTATGATCTAATATTATGATCAGTAGCACCATCCAACTACCAACTTGGTAGTTGGATGGTGCTACTGATTTTGTTTGATTTGTAGTGCTGTGTCCTAACAAAATTAAAACTGCTGTGAATGCTGGTTTTATCTCCTAAGTACAGTTTTTAATTAACATTTATGTGATGTCTACATTTATCAAATTTGATATTAAGCCTCAAAAATGGCCTGCTGAAGTAGCTTGTTATTCTGTGCTCTGTGTGAGCCAGCCACCTTGTGCTAATATGAGAATGGAAATAGATCCTTTTACTTTGACCGTGTGCTTCTGATTTCATATTCTTTAGGGACCACTTTCCTCTGTAGGTTGGGATTTTTGATTCTGCTATATTAGCTGTATCAAAGAATCTGTATTTGTCTCCACTAAAAGAACTACTTAATGCCTCATAACATTGACTCATTAAAAGATAATACAGTATTCCATCATCCTTTGAAAACATCTTTTTACATTTTTCCCATTTCATATTTCTCTTCCAGTGGCATCCTCCCAACAATAAAGAAATATTGCCCTGAACCTGTTTTTTTTTTTGTTTTTAGCCAAAACCAGTCTTCTGGAATTTGCTCATCCAGACCATCAACAGGCATGTGTAAGCTGCATGCCATGTTAATGACTTTATATGACCCAATAATTTGACCTGTAAAAGCTTTGAAGAGTGTGATTTTATCAAGAAACAAGTCCTTCTTGTTCTGAGAGTGACAGTCAGTTCATTTTCTCTTTTCCTTGTCTTTTAGTGTTCTTAATTGACCAGTCATTCTTTTTTTCCTGTACTTTTCAGCTGCTTTTTAAAGCTGCTGGGCATTTGAGAGCCTGAAGGCTTTTAAAAGTTCTGGATATTCAAGACCAACTCTGATGTGATGTGGCTTCCATTTAATCCTTGGGTTATTGCTAGCACATCCACTGTGATGTATTTTGGAAGTTGTTGCTTTGGAGGTGAAGAAACTTTTCTGTGTTTTAAGAATCACTTCATAGAGGGTTTAGGTCTACCTCAGGCAGAATCATACTCAAGTTCTCATCTGTACAAATGTTTAATGCTTCCTAAGAGCTTCATAAGAGGATAAGAAATAAGAGGTGGTCATGAAAAAAGGTTCAAGTCCTCTGTACGAGAACTGCGTGTGATGCAGTGTTCCCCAAGCTGGTCCAAGACACCTTTCCATCTCAGCATGTTGCAGCAGGATGTGCTGATTTCTGCAAAAAAATCCACTTTCATCACTCTCAGAACCTGCAGTATGGAACTGCTCCTAGTCCCAGTTCTGCTTCCTGTTCAGGATCTGCTTCACAGACTTCCTCTGTGGCTGCAGGGAGAGTGGTCCCAGTCCTGCCTCTCACAGAGGGAAGACCACAGCATGAATATAAATAAGTGGCTTTTGCCTCTAGTGTGAAAGGTTGTTGTGATAGTTGAAGAGACCAAACCAGATTTTCTCTCTATTCTTTACCCTTCCAAACTCCATTTTCTCCCTAGCATGGTTGCTAAGGAAGAGCAGAGGAAGCTGCCTGCATTTTAATAGCAGCCCTTGCTGCTTCAGTAGAGAAAAGACATAGTGGAGTGTGAGATAGTCTCAAACAGTAAAGGAATAAACTTCTGCTCAATTTTCCCTTTGTGTAGACTTGCTTCAAGCTGTTCTTTAAAATGCATTGAGATGAACAGAACCTTATGGCTGCTGCTCCCAACAACAGTGGATGCTTGCAAATTGTGAGGATCAACAGTGTGTCTGCTGCTTCTCCTTCACCCCACAGAGGGACATGAATTTTTGGCATCCCCTTCCCAGGGTAGCAAACTGTCATATAATCCCTGCAGTTTGGGTGTCATTTACAGTCTGCTTCACTTAAATGCTTCTCTGTTAACTGCACAGTCTGCTTAAATGCAAAGCCAGCATGTATTCCCCATCAGCAGTGGGGAATAAAATGGATTTAGTGGATTAAAATGCTGTTAGGCTCAGAAAATTGCCTTTAAAAAAGGCCCCAAAAGTTTGCTGTTCTTTGTTGGTAACCCCCATTCTAGCACGTTCTGTGTGGTGTGGGGTATGTTGTCAACAGCACCAGAAAAATGCAGCTCTAAAACAGAAAAAGTAATCTACTTCAGTAATTTAAGATTGAAAATTAATTTTGACCATTGTATTCGCACTCACTGATCACAAACTATCACAGCTGTTTTTTTCTTACACCTTCTTGTGGATGCTACACGTAATTTGGTACACAAACAGCCCTTGGCTGCTGCTTCTGCGCAGAAAGGTGTTGCAACTGGAGTTTTACAGATGCTGCCCTTGCTGGTGAATCTAATCTGGCTTCCTGTTGAAGCATGAAAAAATCTAATGCAAGTCAACATTTGTTTTGTAAGCTGGCACAGCTGAAAAGTGCTCAGAGACCATTTTTTGGTGTGAGGGAAAGGTTTTCTTACCACCTCTCCAAGGGACTGAATTCAGTAGGATATAGCTTCCACAGAAAACACCAGCTGGTGTGCTGTATATTCAAAAGCTGAATTTGGCATTTGCTTCTGGTCAAATGTGACTATTTAATCAGAAAGTAGGAAAAGAATTCTCTTCTTAGTGTAATTGGAAGGGCTGCTGGCTGAGTGGTAAGGGGAAAGGTGACTTCATCCATCAGAGCGGTGGTTACATGGCACTGTGATATTTGAGGTAGAGGCCCCAGTTCTGCACAAACAGCTGTGCCAATTTTGGTCAGCAAATATTCTGTGTCATCAGATTTGTCTTTTATTGTTGCATGTTATAATTAAGCTGCTTGCATATGGTGTTATACAAACTGGACTGAAAAACTGGAAAGCATGTGTGGGCTGAGATCGTGGCCTAGAGGCACATCTCCTTATCCATAGTCTCTGACCCTCACAAAGTAAACCTGGTCAGACCTGCTCAGTGCTAGGCCTCTGAAAATTCTCCTGAAATTCCTTTGACACTACAGAAAGGTAGAGGTGTTGAACTAAGTGGCAAGTTCTTATTGCAGCTTGTGCTGTATTAGTGCTTCCTTGTGAGTTAGGAGGATGCTGTAGCCACTCAGTGCTTTCAGAACGGGCTCTCCAGAGGTGCTGAACAATGTACAAATAAATGAGCATTAAATTGCTTTTTACCGTCTTTACTTACGCTTGCACTTTCCTTGACTTAGATAATGAAGTTGGGCTAATTTCACTTGTTCTTTAGTGCTTTTGCTACCTAATTACATGCTTTATTTATTGGGTTGCAAGGATGAATTCTTCTATCAGGCAGACTTTGCTTTCATTGAATTTACAAAATTGATAAATGACATCTGTGAGCATACAGCCTTTCTTGTTAATACACAGTTTGTGTCTTGCACTTCCCATTTGAGCATCCCAGCCCGAATTCCTGGGAGTTCTGCCTCCTTCAGTCCCTCTATAGGGTTTGTTTTGGCTCTAGCAGCCTTCCTTCCTTCCTGATCTGCACTGCTGCTCATGCTGTCCCAGTTATAATCCACCATATGGCTGTGCTTAATCATTACCTTGGTTGGGTGACCTTAAGTATCACTTGGGATTCCTGGCAGGAAAGGTTTTGCAGAAATGTGAGCACAGAGTCCCTTTGGTAGTGAGTCTGTGTTCACTATAACGTGCACAAGGCCTCACCACAAGCTGCAGTTCACAGCCGTGCTCTTCTTCTTGCTACTTTTTAAAAAACAGGAAATACAGGGTATTTTATTAATTTCTTGTCACGAACCCGTCCTGGTATGTGAGACAGTCTTTGAAAAGAGATTTTAATTTTATTTTTCTCTGTTGAAATGCTGAGATGCAGAATCTGCAGTCTAGTTTCTGCAGTAGTTCTAGTCACACTACTAAATGCAATGTGGTTTAGAAATAGAAGGGCAGGCAAGCTGCTCCAGATTTAGGTAATGAGCTGCAAAAAACAACTTAGCTCATCATAGATATTTGTTCTTGCTTCTGCTTACTACTGATGCACCCCTGAACTACCACCAGAGTTGGAGCTGTCCTGAAAAGGGTGCAAGCTCTTTATATTAATTATATACTGTTAAATCTGAGCTGCCACCAGCTGTGAGTAGCTGGTCCTGGAATATGTCTGGGGGTTCCTTGCTGAGAAAGTTTTGTGCTAAGATGAACACAAAATAATCATGACATGCTGTATTTACTAATAGGGCGACTCTGTTGGTTGTAGCTGTATCACAATATTATTTGTCATTTAATACATCTCCCACCAGTGCAGCTCTCCTCTACCCTTCTTAAACTGCTGGCAGTGCTCCTCTGTCTTAGCTCCCAGATTTCTCTGGAATGTTTTACTAATTCTTGGAATGCTCCACTAGTGATATGAAAACATTGTTCAAAATTTAATTGGGAACCTTTCATACTTGTGAAATAAGTTATGCCCACCTTTGAGTGGGAAAATCTGACAAGGACACAAATCCCACGAAATATTGCATATAGTAGAAGGGCACCAGTTTGGAACTTATTTTCTAGCCAGCAGTTATACACTGCTCTTTGTATGCCCTCATTTATTCTTAATTTGAAAATTAATTTACAGGTTAAGTACAGGGATAAAGGAAAGAGAACATTGTCCATTAGTGACTGAAAGACTTACACTTCATTCTGTCCTAGAGTAGCTTTGAATTTCTCTGGTCATTCTAGACCTTTGGCTGAGCTCCATGTACAACAGCCTTGGACTGGTGCTTGGGACATCTGTTAATCTATATATAGGATTCACACACTTGAACATGTAAACAGGTGATCTCCTAAATATATGAAATGGCATTGGGAACTCCAAGTACTTAGTTAAGCCAAAATGTATTTAGGAGTGAACTGAAATAATCCTTTTTGCCCTCCTCCCTGCCAAAAAGTAAGCTGTATTGGGAAAAAAAGGACTTTATGGCTGATGATAACTTGTGCTTAATATGTATGCATATACATTCATAAACCCCAGGAATTACTTAGTGCTTATAAAAAGGGTCCTGAAAATTACTTTTTTCCCTTGTTCTTCAGTTTAGTTCTCTTGACAGTTGCTAGTTTCTTGCTGTGAAGGGACATAGGGTTTAAAAATAAAAGGTGCATATAATTGGTAGAGAAAAATGGTAACTAATAAAGAAATAAGATGTGTTTAGAAAATTTGCAAGGGAGGCTGCAGTCAGGAGGGGAATTTTAAGTCATTTGATGAGGTCTCTAGCAGTCTGACTGAGAGTCGTTTTCAATAAATCTGGGAACAGCAGGGAGACTTCAGAAGAGCAAAAGAGTGATAACGTTTTGCATCATTGCTGACAAAGGGTGAGTGAGTAAAGAGTGGCTCATCTGCTGTCAGTTCCAGGAAAAAAACAATGGAAAATTTGATCAAGAATGTAGGTGGTATAAGAATAGCAGTATAATCACACTGATCAGGTTTTCAGTTTGTGAAAACAGGTCTGCTCAAATGTGATTCTGTCATTTGGATAAGTGAAATGTGGTTGCTAGGGGTTTTGTCTAGATGCAACAGACTTTTATAATATCTTTAACTTAGTAGCATGGTGTGTTTTGGTTTCAAGAAGTATATTTGAATTTAATGAAATACTTCTTAATTGGATTAAGAACTGGTTGTAATCATAGAAAGCAGAAAAGTATTTCTGGTGGAGCTCAACTCAGTGTAGTCTGGAAACAGATGCAAGAGGCTGTAACAGTGTGGTCAGAACAAATACTAGTGAAGGAATAAATTGTGACATAAATAAAAAAAAAAAGTTTAGATCATTTAGGCAAACTGCAACAGTTGAGCAAAAGGCACATTAATATGGGTGACAATACAGATGTGCGTCCAGGAGCAAGAAATGCCAGGCACACCTGTGTGGGGAGATTTGAGTTGAAAATCCCTGGCTGGGAGGTGAAGGGAAAACAGTAGGTGTGGTTAGAAATGTGAGGGAAGGTTGGTGGTTGCAGTGAGTGAGTGGCAGAAAGAGCTAACATACGTTACTAGGTGTGTAAACAGAAGGCATGAGTAATAATGAGATTATCTGCTGGGGAGATGGGCCTGCTGCTATAGGTTTGTGCCTTGCCTGTATACATTTAGTAAGATGTGCTAATTTAGGGGATGGATATATGGGCTCAGTAGGGGAGGTAATGCCATACAGAGAGATTCAATAGGCTGCTCCTAATGGGGCAGAAATCACTTAGTGGCAGTGTGCTGTTGGAAGGGTGAAGTCCAACTCCCACCTTCAGTGCTGGCAAATACCAGGGCTCCTGGTTGTTCCACTACAGCTCCTAGCTTTGTTGTCATCCTCTTCAACTGACTTATTCAAAACCTGGTGCCTGTTTTGACTGGGCTGTGGTCTCTGTCCGTGAGTCCAGCCACCAGGACAGTCAGGCAAACATGAGAGGTGATGGGGAGAGTGAGAGGTTTGACACTGTCTCTCTCTCTCTCTCAGCAAGGTGTTAGATCAAGCGCCAGGTGTTAGATCAAGATTTGGGTTTTGATAACCTCAAAAGGAGTCCAGCAAATGAGAAGCTCTGTGAGCAGGCTGCCTGTGAGCTGTGCTAGCCCTCACACTAGCACAGAAGTTGAAGTGCAATCTCATGCTGGGTGGGAGGAAGAGTCTGGAACTACCACTTCTGTTTGCAGTTTCACAGCCAAATGAAGGGCCTGTTCCTTCCCCTCTCTGTTCCCTCCTCCTCCTTCTGGCTTTTGGCTGATCCCACACAGAATTACCATGGTGCTCTGTACATCCTCCTCCCCTCTCTCACTTCCATGTACTAAAAGAAAGTAGTTTCCTGCCCAGGATGCATATATTAAGAAATCATAATTTGTCTTGAGAAACAGAAGAGAGGTAACTTGTTTGCACTCTTTGTGCACAGAGGTATTTCCACTGGTAGGAGGTATTCCTCTCACTGTCATATAGAGTTTCAGAGAAAGGTACATCAAGAGTCAATGGACGTGGAAGCCAGAAAAATCCAAGAAGAAAATTAAATGTGATTTAAGTGAGGGTGATTAGGTGCTATGGAAACAACCATAGAAAGGAAGAGATGGATCTATTTTTTATACATATGAAGACCAGAATCCATATTGGAAGATGTATCTTAGTGAAATGCAAACTGCAGATAGGAGGTTGAAAGAAACAGGTAAAATGTGGTGATGTCTGTAAGTAGACAAAGTGGCATCTTCTTAAATTTTTTGATCTCTACTTTAGGGAGTATACAATACAAATTTGGATATAATGTATGGAATTAATGTACTGGACAAACAAAGTAGTTAAGAAAGGAGACATAAGGGTTATAAGGAGATTGCTGTGGGGCAGTTTTGCTCTGTAGTGGTTTCACAACATTCGTGTGGGCTTTCATTATGTGGACTATAAAAAAGGCATAAGAGAAATTCAAACTAGAACAGGGGAGATGAGATGCATTGCCATTCATTTTATAATACTTTACGTTGAGCATGCTTAGGAGTTTGGGCTTGATTGCAAATGGGATTCAGTGATACTCAAGTTGTCCTATTTTGAGATGTGTGTCGCATTCACATGAATTTTTTCTTCAGTTTTGAAAGGCTTCTTTCATATGGAAGGTGTCTTTGACTGTAAGAACAATCTAGAATGTTGCTTTGATTGTATAGTTTAAAGGGAAGCTGCTGTTGTAATCTAAATGTTGAAATTATTACTATTCCGGGGATTTGCACTAAAAAAAACCCCCAGCTAATTGCATTTCACACAGGTCATGAATATGTTCTGTTATGCTAAAATAAATAGGAAGAATTCTAGTGATAAGGGGATTCCTTTTGTAGTGGAAGGACGCTTCTAGATGTATCCATGGTATTTCACTTTCAGGAGACATTTCTGAAGGTGAATTTCTGAGCTGAGGAAGGAAATCAGCCTTGTAATTTAGAGTAACGACCAACAATTTTGACATACCGTTTAATCTGCACATAGTAATTAGAGTTTTCAGGAGTCATTAGCAGCTGGGATGTCACTCCGTGTTTATTGGAGGACTGTCAGCTGGTGTTTCTCTTTGTTTTTTAATATTAATGGTTTGGAAAGCAGTTGGTGCTCTAGAAAGAACTGAGAAACAGGCCTGGCTTTGTGGATTTTTATCACCCTGCCAAGACCCTGCGCAACTTCCTCTGCCCCTGGCTGCAGCAGCCTACGGAAACCTGACTGCTGGGGGCCACTTCTGCAATTGCAGCAGGGCAGGGCGGGACGGGGGGTCTTTCCCTTCTGCTGCTCACCAGTGCCTTGGCATCCAGAGAAGAAAACAAGATGCATTTGAAAATGTCTCCTCAATTGTTTCTTGCACTGATGGGCTTCCTTCTCTCCCCTCTCTCTGCTGTGCAGTGCTGCAGTTGAAGCTCCAGCAGCGACGCACGCGGGAGGAGTTGGTGAGCCAAGGGATCATGCCGCGTAAGTACCACTTCATTCTTTGCCCTGCTGGTTTTCTGCATGTTTTTTGGTGGGGAATGGTTCCCATATGATTCAAAAGGTCAGGTTCCCTGCTTCTGCATGGAAAACATCATCTGTAGGAGCCCCACCCTGTCCCACCCAGCCTGGTCCTTCTCAAGTGTTGGTGCCACCTCCGATTCTGAGGAGGAGAGCAATGGCTGCAAGTGTAACAGTACTGCAAAATGAGGCTTGTGTTTCATCTCAGTGCACAGTCTTCTGGAGAACATACTATGTTAGAAGTGCCTTAGATACTTGACCCATGCTGGTAATCACTCTTTTTACAGGCTTCCTGCCTCTGCAGTTTCTGTTTTTACAGTGTGGCAGCTCCCCAGATCTCTGAGGCACTTGTAACTTTGTGTGTACATATTCCATAAACTGACCAAAACCAGGCATGGTGTACGAGATGTCAACCAACAAGGGACCCTCTTTTATGTTTGTAGCTAGAAAACAGCTAGAATGAGCCCTATGGGCATCAGTCATTGCCCTTCTTGCAGGCAAAGGCAAAAATCTGTGCAGGCAGAGAACATGTGCTTTTCTGGGTAAACAGGATCTACCCTAAAGCCAAGTTTTCAGTATCAGATTAGTGTTGGAGAAGGTATTTTTCTGTTTTGCTCCACTCCTTCCCCCAGAAATGCAAAAAAGGTGACAAATACGTTTTGTCATGCTTTGGTACCTCTGAACTAGATGACTTAGAAGTTACAAATTGAAGCAAGACCACACAGCAAATGTGTTATTTTTGAGGTCCTCTCAGTTCCACGCAACAGCTGCAGTAAAATGCAGTAGATCAGATATGTATTTTCTTCTTTCAAAAGCTTTCCTGCTGCCCTGTTTTAGAAGCTTTACTTGAAGATGGTATAGTAATGAGAATTTTCTCATTTCTTCTGTTTCTGGGGTGCATTGTAATATGACACAGTGCTGTGACTTAGACTTTGCTGAGGGCTGAAGGTTAGTCTGTCAACTCTGTCTGAATGAACCTGTCAGCAGCACTCTGTCAGCTGGAGTGGCTTGCAGGATGACAGTAATGTCCTTTAAGAGGTTTCTGGGACCTCTGCTTAAAATTGTGTTACCAAAGCAAAAAGAAAAGATTGTGCTGTCTGGATATATCATACCTGTTGTCTCTTTTTTAATCTGAGGAGCTTGTACACAAGCTTCTACAGAATACACTTACTTGCTTTTGGATGAAAGACTGGTGTGCCAGTGACTGCCTTTTTACTAATGCTTCTCAGAAGAAAGTGTTCCTGACTTCTTTGTGGTGTCCTGCTTTAGGTGGATATGTATGCAAATACTTTATTAACTTATGTTCAGTACTGGCTTTCTTCAAAGTGTGCCTGGCCAAACTTGTGATTCCTGAGAGGGGTCTGTTTTCCAGGCCTTTTGAAAATGAGGCCCTTGCAAGTAATTCAAATAAGGCATCCAGAATAATTAGTGAGTCTTAAATGTATTTAAAACATAGTGTAAATTACTAGTCTTTGCAGATTGGTGCCCTTCATTGCTTCATTTATATCTCTTACATGTGAATTTTGTGATGGACCAAAGAAAAACGCTTTGTGAAAATACTGGCAACACATTAAAAGGTCCTTTCTGCAGTGGAGAAAACCTCCTCTAACACATCTGTTCTAAACATGATTTGAAATTAGTTTCACCCAAGTAGTGGTATCATTTACCCATACCTGCCAGCTGGAAATAACCACACATAGGGAAATGTTTAAAATGTAATTTGCCTGGGCAGTTTTTGAAGAGAAGATCAGATGTGAGATAAATTGTGATACATAAAGAAAAAAAATCCCATTTTTAACCTGAGAAGTACAGAGGATGACCAGGGACCATGTTCCTCCAGAAGGCATCTCAGCACCATGACAGCTCTACATCTACTTTCAGGAGTTCCAGAATAGACTTTTTGACTGCTGGGAATATGCAAGTATCCTGTATTCTTTCTTCCTTTCTTTTGTCTGGCCTGTACCTCTTGTCTGTGAAAACACTGAGGTACTTAATCTTGTTCTGCTGTCATCTGCTACTGGACATGGCTGTGCTGGACTTGTGTGTCTCTCCTGAGTTTGTTAGCCAGGAACCAAGCCCCACACAGTCCTTCATGATGATTCAACAAAAGTATAAAAGCTGGAATCCAGAGGATGCTTTGGTGCTGAACTAAAAGAGCTGGAATGCTCTTTCCATGTCAGATGCTAGATGGCTTCTTTTCTTTCCTTTATTTTCCATCTGGAGAGTCTTAACACTCTTGAGAGAACTGTGATGGTTGCAGTTCTGTCTGCATTACAGCTTGTATCAGGAATGTGTTTTTGAAGTGAAGCCCCCCATTGCATCTGCCTGCTGTGCCTTGCTTTGCACCATAAAATGAAGTTTGAGAGCTGGATTAAATTGGAATGAAAGTAAAATGGAAAATATTCTGCCTAGAGCTAATATGCATTCAGCCCATGGGAGCAGACTGCAGCTTGTCTGGCACCACACCTCCAATTCACCTTCACATCCAGAGTGGGGATGTCACTTCCTCAGCACCAACTTGGTTTCTCTTTTGGTCTTATTGTGCTTTCCTCTGTGTTCCTTTGGATTAGCCTGTGCTACAGATCAGTTCCTGTATATCTTGAGGCAAACAGCCATGGAAAAATCCCTGAGCCAAGTGTGGCAGAAGTGAAAGGTTTTGTTTTACATTACAAGCTGTGGTACTGTGCAAACTCCCATTGGTACCTCTGGTTCTCCTGACTGAATCTGAGCCCCACATAAGATTTATTCTGCAAATTGGTGCCCTAAAAGAGAAATTTCATTACAGGCTTCCATCAACACAAGGTTTTTGGACACTGTAAATATGAGGAGTTGGAGCTGACACATTTGTGTCACCCTTAAGTGAGAGTGAGAGTCATGCTACTCCTGCTGTGCTTGTTCATAACAGAACTATGAATTGCTTACTTTGTCCCATGTGGAATTTTGTTTATATGGTGGAGTGGAAAGGCAAATGTTTCAACATTTTTTTACCAAGTACACTTAATCTCACTTAACCTTCCCAACCCACCAGCCACCTACAGTGGGGCTTTGCTCCACTGAAAGATTAGTGTATTGTAGTAAGAAATAAAGCATTTACAGGCAGTGAAAGAGGATTTAAAATAATTGCATTTTGTGCTTCATTAATTCTTCTTGCTTTCTGTTTCCACTTTGTGTAACCTTTTACTAGTAGCAGGATTCATTAGTTCAAGATTAAAATTCTCAATTGCCCTTAGAAAAATGGTGGGAAGCAAGTCTTCACCTGCAGCTGACATATCTGTGATCACAGTTAGAATGACAGTATCTTGAAAAAAGGAGAGCTGGATTTTTATGTTTATTCAGGTTTTGGCCTATTTTCTAACAGTGCAAAGAGACAAGCCTTTTTGTTATTTGCATTTTTTTTGTAGCTATGCAGAGATGATTTTCATCTTCTTGTCTTCACAAAATACAAGTTATACAAAATCTGCTGTCTGTGCTCAACTCTTTGAACTCTGTTGTGCTGTAGAAGAACAGTCAGATGGTGTCATTTTTTAGTATTAGTATTTAGTATTTAGTATTTTTAGAATTTAAAGGTTAAGGCTATTGAAAGGTTTTTGGGGGGAATATCAAACACCCCATTTTTCACTCTTGGAGACAGTGTTTAAAACAGTAGCTAGTGCACATCTGAGTAGAAAGTTATGTGGAAAGTATCTTCAACTAAAACAGCAAAAATTTTTAGGGGAAAGACATTTGGCAAATGTAGCAATACTCTGTTATGCAAATATGTGGCTCTTTTTTCTCTTTTGCAAGATTTAAAGCTTCACATGCCATTTGTTTTACCCATCAGGATTGTGGTCTTTGGCTTCTGGCTGCAAGCACTAAACACAGGCAAGAATGCAAGGTTGTCATATGGCACAATCCTGCAGGAAACCTGTTTTGACCATCACATCTATCCAAGCAGGCAAAGCAGAAGTAGATAATTTCTGGGAATGTGCCTTGTGTTTTCTGTAGTGGTGCTGTGTGAGTCTGAAAAATGACACAGGCATGCTTTGAAAAGGGCACTGCCTGCACTGCAAGCTAGAAGGAGGCTGCTGTACAGGCTGAGAATTTCCAGGAGCTTCTTTTTCACTTCAGTGTGTCTGATCTTTGCCAGTTTTTGTGCCCACATCTAACCCCTCTGTATGTTTGTGTTCTGGGATGCAGAACACGTGGCTGTGTGCAGATCCAAAGGGGATGGAGTTTGTGCTTGGGGGTTCTGATGGGAGGGCTTTAACAGGTGCTGAGGTGTTTCCTTGCCCTGGGTCTGTGCTACCAACACTGGTGCAGTTTCTGCTGGGATGTGCAGCCTGCTGGATGATCCAGCTTATTGCATAGTACAAGAGTTTATTTTATCCTCAGACTCCATGAGGGGAGCGTGCCATGGTTCAATTCCAACATGGCACATGATTAGAAATTACTGTAATTACAGCAGGCAGTCTAATGATTATAATCTCATTAGGCCTTTCATATCACTTGCTGCATTTTTTATTAGCAATAGGGTTAGTGGACAAAAGATAATATTTGCTATAAAACTAAAATGCAGTATTTGCTTATTTGGGAGTCTGTGAGACATTGCTTAGAATGATTTTTGAAGAAATTGCTATTTACTGGAGGCAGCTGGTGATTTAAGAGTACAGAACACAGGTTATGCTTTGGCATATCAGTGTTGATCATCATCTAGACAAAGCTTGTAGCTGCTGCTCTTCTGTGTCCAGCACGGCTACCATCACAAAAACCTAAGAATCTTTGAGATACTTATTTGGGAAGCAAACTACTTGCCACATGTGAGTTTGTAAGGTTAAATCATGTGTCTAGACTTCAACATGTCAACCCCAAGATTTGGCCATAGATCCACACTTGTGTTTGTATAGGGTAGCTAAAAATGTTGTTTCTGCTTTAGCCTTTACCTGATAGTCTAACCACTTCTCAGTTTAGAAAAAAAATAATTAAATACTTGAAAATGATGCACTTCTAGCTTTATTGCTACATGGCTCTATAATTAATATTTATGCTCATATTTTCTTATTTATTCTTATTTCTAATTATCAATCTTGTTGATTTAGTGTGTGTGTGCTAATTGAAGGTGACTGTCAGCAATTGGTTCCTGTTACATACGATAGCTACAGTAGAACATACTAAATGTCAGAAATAAAACAAAGGCAAAAAAAGGTTTTATAAATTGTTTAACTGTTAATTGGGAAGTAGGAGCATCTTTCTGTGTTTGTCAGAGAAAGGAGAGGCAGGGAGCTGTTGGAACATGGCAGTAACCTACAGGGGCAGTAAAGCTGCCATCGTGCTGGTGACTTCAGGGGCAATTCTTCATACCTCAGATGTATTTTGTCTTCTACATGAGGGCCAGGATAGATGAACTGCTGTGCCTGGGTGGAGTTTTACTGACTTGGAGTTGTTGCAGTGTAGCTACACAGCCGACATTTCAAGGTTGTGGACTGTTCTATTAGAGCTGCAGCTAAACCCATTGCTTTAACACCCTCAAATATTTCTTCCTGCTACGTAATGTGTTCCCGTCATTCTCTCACCACTTTACATACCAGATCTTTGTAGTGACATTCCTGCAGTTTTATGGAATCTATTTATAGTAGTAAAGCAAAAATACAAATTTTCACTTCGCTGCCATTTTATCTCTGCTGTTCTGCACATTGGCAGCTGCTTCTCTTTCATACTTTTAAGCTGGAACTGTAATTTTGTTTAGGGCAAGGAGTTAAAAACATATATGTGGACTAAATAAATAAAGCTTCAGCTAGACTTTTAATATACTCAGTGTCATGCTCTGAGAATAAGACTGGAACACTAAGCAAGTATTGTAAAATAAATTAAAAAAAAATAGAGGACACTTGCAGCTCTCCTCTACGTTTTTTTTCTATTTCTGGTGTGTTGCACAGAAATCTGTAACTGGTTTTATTTTAATTTGATTGTATACCTGTAACTTGTCTCCAAGGAGCTATTTGCTGGTTATTTGACTAAGATAATTTTTCTTAAAGCACAATTTCAAAGCCTTCAGGCTTTGTGTGTAGAAGGCTGGCTGTACATTTAAGCTGAGGACTGAGAGGACTAATAACTGCATCTACTTTGCTTGTATTTTTAGATATCTGTCTGAATGTGTTTTCCATGCATTTGTATGATCTGTAATTAATAAGACACAATATGAGTAATGAAGTTCATTATGTTAGGATGGAAATGTGCTGTTTGCCCTTTCTGAAGCTGTAGAAGGAAGACCATACTCAGGTGTTTGATAGGCTGCATTTGGTCCTTGATCCCTGTCATGATAGAAGATTTAACTCTGCCAGTTGGAAGAGAAACGTGATGGTTCTGGGGAGTAAAGCCTGATAGGCAATGCAGTTTTTTCCCTTTGAGTTCCCACAGTTGTCATTAGCTTCATTCTTACTTGTTGTCTGGGAGTGGTCTCTCCTTTTTGTGACCCCATGCCTTTCTCACCTTGGGCACTCTGGAAAGTTTTCAGGAGAGTTTGCAAAGGCCAGTTATCCATGCAAGGCACAGGCATGAAGTCTGGTCCACGAATGCATGGATCAGAGGGTTCCTGGTAGAAGTTCCTTGTGTCCCTTTTCCTTTCCAGTTTGGAGGTGATATAATCCTGATTGCAATGAAGCTTTGCCTTTTTTATTTCAGGATTTTGCTAGTGCCTTTTGAATGCCAAGAGTTAATGGCGATGGATGGAGCAGATGATACATTGTTTGTGTTTGCTGTAAATGTTTTTTGACACAAAGTCGTAGCCATAGTCATCCACAGATCTGATAACTGTTACCATGGGTGACAATTTCCATTTTGCTTCTAAAGAGGATGAATTTTCTGAGAAATTGCACATATGTTAGATTTTAAATTAACTCAGTGTTGGGCCTTGGAAAAATCTTTGTCCTTTCTGCCAGTAATATCATGTTTACTGTGACAAACCTTTAGGCTTTTCACACAGTTAATGAAAACCTTAAACTTCAGCTGCATTGTCAGTGGGATACTGCTGTACTAAAGTTACTGACAGCCTCGCTGAAAGTGGTTTCTGGAGCAGGGCCTGCTGCAGGTGTTGGGAGCAGCTCAGCTGGGGGTGTCTCCATGGTGAGAGAGCTGAGGCAGGGTACCACAGTTCCCCCTGCCTGTGTGCTTCTGCAGCCAGGCAAGCCCAGTGCAGGGAGCTGGACATGGCTCTTCCTGGGCAGAACAGCTGCCTGAGCTGCGCGGGTTCAGGATGCTGAGCCAGGAGAAGGGCTGGCTCTCTGAGGCAGGGTGTCAGGGAGGCAGGACCTCAGCTCTGGCTGCCACAGCAGCCTGGGGTCACCAAGCAGTCTGCTTACAGGGACTTCATTTGGCTGCAGTTTTTCTGTGTGTGTCCCTGTGGACTGGAATAGCTGGGCAGTGCTGCTACAAGCTGCAGCTCTGTATCAGTGATGCTGTGCTTTGGCAGTGCTGGCAACAGCAGCAACGTGGGAAGGAGCCTTTCTCCAGTCTTTCCTTTGTTTGGGACTAGGAACACTCATAACCCTTCAGTCACAACTACATTCTCATTGAAGGGTGTCACTGAAGGGCAAGCTGCATTTGTTTGAATGCCAAAGATGTGTTTCTTACCTTCATAAACATATTTACATTTACTTTTTCATGACAGTCTTCATTTTTAATTTTCCAAGTTTATGTATTTTGGGATTTGAATAACCACGATTTACCAGTTGTGGCTTCTTTTCTTGTCTTTAAGTTGACACTCATATTTTAGCCTTAATCCAAGGTCATTGACCAGGTATGGCATCAAGAATTCTGAAGTGTGATCAGTTCTGTGTCCTGAATGAGAAACTCCCCAGAGCTGCAAATGGAGAAAAGGATGCTGATGGAGATCTCTCTTCCCTCAGCTGTGTATTCTCCAGCCCCTTTTCATATTTCTGCAGCACACAGCAGCAGCTCTTTGACACTGCCCCACTGGCAAGATGACAACTCCTTCTGTGCATGTGACCCAGTTTTTTAGTACCTTTTTCTTCCATGCTGTGAGAAATGCTTTTTGAAAATGGGGTGAAGCTGAAGGGAGGAAGAAAGTGCTAAAACTGCCTTGCTCTGTGGTTCAAGTTCTGTGTCTCTTAGCAAATCCTATGGGTGGGAGCCCCACCCTCAACCAACGGCGGAAGCCGTCGAGCCTATTTGCAGCACTTTATCTCATCTTTTTACGAAAGCATAGTAAACAAGAGAGAGAAACCAGACTTGGGTCGAGAGCAGGACTGAGTAGCTGCAGCAGAAGGCATTCTGCCATTCTGAATTAGATCAGCATGTCTGAGTTTGGGTTTGGATATGTCTCTTGGTCAGAAGCAAAGGAAGGTTTTTCGTTTCCCTTAGGAATGAGTCTAACTGAGGAACAAAGTATTTGACTCAGTAGTCTGAATTTAGCTGTAGCCTTTCTACAAACATTGTGTGTTGTTTTACCAACTGATTTGCAGTTGAAATATCACCTTGTTGTCTATGATGAGCTAGATGCTATGGCCAAGGAAAGCTCATGTGCTTCCTCTACTCTGTCAGTCTACAAGTCTGATAACCTTGAGTAGCGATTTACTGATTGCAGGAGGCTTTGCAGCCTCTGCTTCCCACAAGACACTTGAGCTATGAGGATCTGTGCAGATTCTTTTGCCTTTCCTTCTTCCCTCTGTTTGGTTCCATGCAAACCTCAGTGCCTTCTGTCAGCTGTATAAGCAAATGCAGGGTGTATGGGTATTTTGACCTCTTTTTCTCAGCAGTTGGGTCAGTCCCCTTCCCCTGCTGTGTTTCATTCTTAGAGTGTCTCAGTGTGGTTCTGATTCCACTTATTTCTCACACTAGGTGACAGGAACTCAGAGGTCTGCATATGAATATCTTTGTAAGCTTTGCATGGCTAAAATCTGCTTTTGTACACTGCAGGGTAAACCCTGAACAGAAATCTTTGGGCCATTTTGCCCAGTTTTTTGTCTTGATGTTATGTTGAAGATTTGGGTTTGATTCCTGACCCTTGATTCAGTCTGTTGTTTATAGCAGCAGCAGTTTGATGCTTTGCAGCAGTGTCTCAAGGCCTGGCTGGATGGGACTTTGTGAAGTCTGGTCTGGTGGAAGGTGTCCCTGCAGCCATAGAAAGGGGATTGGAACTGCATGATCTTTAATGTTTCTTCCAACCAAACCATTCTGTGGTTCTGTGACTCATTTGCACTTTGCCATCTGCAAAATGTGGCTTGGACTGCTGGAACTCTGAACTCAGGCATTGCAGTTTTGCACCCTGTTTCATGGGAATTAATACATTGCTCTGAAGTGAAGATTAACAGCTTTCATCTCTGGGCTTTGTATGGAAAGGTGAATGTAGATGGTCTTGTGTGCTGCTGGTTGGTTTTGGGGGTCAGATGCAAGAACACAGTTGCAGTGTTTAGCTGCAATATTTTTGAAGCAGGGTGGAGGCCCAGAACAGTTGCATCATTGATGTGGAGGGAGGTTTCTCGCGGTCGCTGAGGGTGTGGCCACAAAGATGCTAATGCTTCAGGAATTCCAGAGATGAAGCCTCAAAATGCTCCACAACAGGCAGCAGAGAGACTAAAGAAATTGGATGCTGTGGTAGGAATTTCAAGAGATCCTTGCTAGCCAGCCCATCTGTGACAAGAAAATCAAGTCCTGCTGTCAGTCATTTAAAGGTGAGGGGTAAAACTCATCCTTCTAACAGCAGATGTTACAAACTGCCACGGCTGTCCAGGTGCAACAAAAGTGTGAACAGCTCAGAGGAGGTCACCTGCTGGACTGTGCTGATTGGTGATGCCATTGCCCCATCTGTCACTGAGCCCTTTTTAGTGCTTGTTGGGCCATTTGTAACACAGCCTGTTTTCCTGTGGTGGATGGGGCAATTTGAAGATGTGGGGGCCATGGTTCAGCAGGATGGGGCTCCTGCTGCAGTGCTGGCCTTAAACTCAGCCTCTCATTTCTGACTTTGTCTGGCAGGGCAGTTGTGCTCAGCTTTGCTGACACTATTGTTTGTGGGGCTGTGCTGTAAACCAGCATGCCAATCCACGTTAAAATAACTCTTTCAAAACAACTATGATCAGAGTCCACAGATGATTTTGTCAGCATAACCACAGACTGACATGCTTTGTCCCAGACCTAGCTACAGGAATGAGGGCAGAAAGTGGAACTGCAGGTTACTGAGGCTGAAAATGCCGTGTACATGTCATGTAGAAATAAAATCAAAAGGCAGGTGGGAGGTAACCTAACTGAAATTGGGCATTGCAGAAGTTGCTTCTGCATTGTCAACTATTTCTTTTCTGCATACAGTGGAAACCAAAAACTCAACAGCTCATACTGCTGTTGTGCTGTTGTAGTTTGGCATGTTGGTGGGTTTTTTCCTCTAGCAGCTCTCTGTGCTCATCAGGGCTCACTCAAGGTAGCTGGACAGTTAGATCAGGGATTCGGGTTAAGTTTGGAGGGGGGCGGGTGCCATGGAGAGGTGCAGGAGATACTTTGTACCAACACTTCCATGGAGTTCCCTGTGCAGTACAATTGGAGCATCAGCGGCAAGGCAGGAACACGTGGGACATGGAAAAGGGGGGGGAAAGGTGGTCATTACTGAAGCTGGATCTACCAACAGACTAAATATTTGTTGAAATGCTTCCCAGGGAATTCAGGGTATTAAATGTGGTTTTGCACTTCTTGGGTTTAGTAAGGTGCCTGAAAAAGCCTTTCCTGATGTTTTTGGAAGCAAGATGAAGCTACTGAAGCTGCCTTTGCAACTTGTGAGGGAACAGGATTGGAATAAAGGCTTGATGTCAGACTGGGAGGTTGAGTTGAGCAGGGCTGTTGGGTGGGATGGGAAGGGAGAAACTCAGTGTTTGACACCATTCAGTATTTTCAGTGATTTTTCAGTAAACAGAGGAACAGTTAGTCTGTTTATTAAGCTCCAGGTTAGTAGGCTGGGGGGAGGACAGGACTGGGACTCCCAATGTTTGAAGAAGCCATCAACTATGGAATAAAATGAAAGAAAAAGGCAGAATGTCTACATTTTGTAACACCTAATCAGTGGCTTGAATTGAGGATGAAGAGTGGCTGGCTTGGTACCAGCTCTGCAGAAGAGGATTGGAGACCTTTAGTGGATTGTGAGACAAGCACAAGTGAATGTTGTTTGTTTTATGTACACAGACAAGGCAAACTGCCTGGGACATGTGGCTGAGAAGTGTTATTGAATAATCATTTATCTCTGTAACAGCCAGTAAAGCCTAGGCTGGAATATGTACCCAGTTCTGGACACTAGGCTTCAACAAAAATGTACCTTAAATGGAAGGAGTCCAAAAGAGACCAAACAAGCAAAGGTCTGGATAATGTTACCTGCAAGGGAAGGTTGAAGCAACTTTGGTCATTTTGTGTATCAGAAGATTGTAGGAGAACCAAAGTTTTCAAAAGGGATAGATGCAAAGAGGAGGAAAATAAATCATTCTCTGTGATGTTTGCAGGTAAGGTAGAGAACAAAGAATAAATAAATAGTTTTATTTATTCATTCCTGTAATTAGTAGGAAGGGAAATATAAGTTAGACATTCAGAGAGGTTTTTAAATAGTAAAAACATTTGTGTAGTGGGATAATTTCTCTGCAATAATATTACATTTTTCATGAGAGATCTCCAAGAACAAGTTAGACAAACTACTGTAAGGAATAGTTGAGTGTATTTTATGCAGGCTGAGCAGTCAGAAAGCATCAGGTGATTGGAGTTTCCTCATCCCTAACCCTCTGTGGTTATATCTGATGCTTCAGCTCCTAAGGGCTGTGGACAGAGTGGGAATGCTGCCCCACACCCCCTGGTTTGCACAGGTTCTGCTCCACCAGCTCAGCCACTCATTCACATGCACTGATATGGCTGAGAATGGTAGAGCTTTGTCAGTTTGGATAGTTTTAAATGGAATGGATGGAGCAGCACTCTGGTGAGCGAGCCAGACGGGTTATGAGGCACAGGAACAGTTCTGCAGGGATCAGTGCTAAGTGGCTGGGAAGGGCAGTGATTGGAGCTGGAAAAGGGGCATATCTGCACTTTAGGGACTCCTTTAGAGCTCACCCAGGGCCTTATTCCTTCAGAATTCTTCATAGGATTATATTTTTCTTTTTTTTTTTTTTTTTTATTTGCTATAGTAAAGTTAACAGAGTAGCTCCACAGCTCTGGTCTAAGTAGTGATTTCAAAGCCAAAAATGTGCAAGGATTAGTTAACTTCAAATGGAGTATGATTTTACAATAGACACCCTGTTCTGACATATCAACCTCATCCTAGATTGCTGAGGGAAGCAGTGAAGGATTTGTGCCCTCTTGACATTTTCAGAGGTCAGATATGAAATCCTCTGTCGTGTTGCCAGCCCAGAGAGCTGCATCCCAGTGCACGTTTCAGAGAACAAGCCCTGAGAGACTGGAAGTGTTCTGTACAAGATTATTCCTGCAGCAGCTCTGCATGACTTACTATTAAATGCATATGTGTTTTTCTTTTTTCCTACTCAGGGATTCTTCTCTTGCTTTGTTCTTCTGTGTGCAAGAGTTTTCCTGGACTACCTGTGACACCAGCTGAACTCCTGCAGTTGACTTTTCTGACCATTAGCTGTGGTCAGGGAAATGTCACTTAAAGTTCATCTGCTGCCTTGTACTGACAGCAGAGGTAGGCAGGAAGGGGAGAGTAAAGAATTACTGCTGTGCCTGCACATTCTGGTAGAGAGCTTTTGAAGGCTCAGGATGAATCCTGCTTCCCTTGTCTCCAGGGTAGATGTTTATGCAGATTTAAGTGTTGCTTGCTATCTTTGCCCAAGTGGACCTGAGCTTTTATTTTGCTTTTGTGTGAGATGCCCACAATGAAAGGAGAGCACGTTCAGGTTCAAGCACATGTGTGTTCACAAGCAGCTCACTTGACTTGAAAAGTTTGTTCCTTGCTCTTCATTGGAGTGCCATGGTCAGGCTGCCCAGGACACCTCATTGCAGGCATCAGCTGAGGCCTTATTGGTGCCTCAGCTAGATGGAGAAGTTTTTTGCCTTATTTTTGTAGTTATTGCAAAACAATATCCCTGGTTTATCTCAAAGTGCATTTCACAGCTTGTGTAACTTTCTCTGGTAATTTCTCTCTGTAATCAGATTTATGGAACTAATCTGAGCAGGAACTGTTGGCCCCATTGTTGTAGGGGTCTATATACACACTCACTGTGGTTTTCAGTTACTGTTAATTTATTCTACAAATTATTCTTCATTCACTTCTGTAGTCCAAATCCCATCTACGATGCCTGGCATGTTCAGAATTCCTGCCATGTGGACTGAATTCTACTTCTTACCCCATTGGTGTGAACCCAGAGGTGATACCTTTCCCTGGTCCTAAAAAATTGAGAGCCAGACACAGTTAAGGGATAAGGGTCCCACAGTTAAGGGATAAGGGTTTTAAACTCAGTACTTTAATAAGGATCCTTATGGTGCACCACTTCACCGAGGTGGGTGCACTGCAATACACACACACCCCATAGATGGCAAATACAATTTATAGATCTTACAAATTAGCATATCTCACAAGGATGCCCCAGTGGGAGGCCTGGATGAATGGTGTGGCATTCCCCCATCTGAGGAATTCCCCCCTGGAAGGGCCAAATCTCCAGTTTACAGGATATGTTCTAGGGAGGACCTTGGTTTCCCGAGATAGCGTTGGGCTTTCCCACCTCTAGCTGCAAGGCCTTTAGGATGTTTGGTCTCCTAACAGAATACTAGGACAATGCTCAGTTATCAGATGTAAGGAATTACTAGTATGCATCCTAAGAATACTGAGAATACATAAAAGTTGTATAAAAGAAAAGGCTAAAAATCATTTTGGTATCAGAAGGACTCTGTATTTCACAGAATGTGTCGTAAAGCTTTCTGTGGCCACTCCATTCTGTAAGAAAGGGTATGGAAGGCTCCACATGTGTTAGAAGTAGTTTCTTACATTGCATTTATGCAGGGACTTTATTTTTTAAGTCTTTTGAGACTTCATTATGGACTTGTATTTGAGAAATACTTAATCACTGGTCTTAAGAGAAAAATAATATCAGCAGACTATTTATCACAGGATTTAGAGGAACATTTCAGAGTTACTAACTATATGAGCTTAGTTTTCTGTCTTCAAAAGACCTGCAACTTATCTTTAAAGCTGAAGTTCTTTAACTTTTCTGTTTAGCTTGGTGATAATTCAGATGGTTTAAGATATGAGTATTTTAGAAATATGAAAAGAAATTATTACACTCCGTTCAGCTACTTAATACAAACCACAGTATGGTCGTTATTTAAAAAAAACAAGCTACTTGCAGCTTCAGGGAAACTGTGAGGAGCTACTGACACCATCATCCCCCTGCTCTGGTTTTACTGTGGGACGTGAGCTTTGTGTGCTCCAGAGGAGCCAGGCAGAGTGAGAGATTCCTCCAGGGTTAGTGTGGTCCTGGACAGCAGAGGATCAGTTTCTTAAAACCTGATCCATTTTGGCTCTGGTTTTAAACAGGGCCCAAGGGGGTGAGAAGGTCTGTTCTGTGGAGAGCTGAAGTTAATTCCTCAAGCTGTGGTTTTCTGTCAATAGACAGATGTACTTTTGTCTCCAAGTGCCCCTGTTCCCACAGTAATTTCTCTTACAGGGAGCAGTATTTGTGTCCTGTGGACCCTCAGGCTTTGCAGCCAGTCCTTGCACGTGTACAAAACACAGATCCAGATTCAGGAAAGACTTGCAGCTTCCTTTGACATGAAAAGATAGTAAAGGGGATTTAGAGTTCATTAGCATTGTCCCCATCCTTCCAACAGTCTGACCTCTTCAGTGTTTCAGAGCCATTCCCACAAGGGTCCTGGATATCCTACTCTCTACTGAAGCTTGTAAAAGGCTTTTCTGGGGGGCTGTTTCTGAATCCCGTTCTTGGACCCAGCTTTGGGAACAGTGATTAGTTTGACTAGGAGTGTACTTGTAGACACTTGTTAGACACTCCAATGGCCCACAAAAATTTCAGCTCAGTTCCTGTGTCCCTGTGCTGTCAGATGGAGAATGGCACTTTCCATTGCTTTGTACCAGCTGGAGATGTGCCTCCGTGTGTTGGAAGATGCAGGAGGCAGTTGCTGTGCTGTGTTTTAACTTGGTTGGCCTGAAGGGTTGTGCAGTGAGAGAACTTCCATCATTCTAATTCATTCTCTAAATGCTTTTCCTCTCCACAGCTCTGAAAAGTCCAGCTGCATTTCATGAACAAAGAAAGAGTTTGGAGCGTGCCAGGGTAAGATGCAATATAATCTTTAGTGTTTTGGGAAAGTCAGGAATTGTATATCTTGTGTTTTGGGCATCCTGTAGCTGTTAATGAGATGCAGAAGGGAAGTGTTCATGTTCTGGATGTCATACAGCTTTCTGGAGTCAGAGGTGTATTAGATGGGGTGCTCTGCAGCTTGCCTGTGGTGCTGGTTAACCCTCAGTGAACAAGTTATGCCTAAAGCCCATTGAAAATGGTGCCTGGATTTTCCCTAGAGTCATCTTTCTGGAAGTGGCTGACGCTCTTCTTCCCCACTGTCCAGGCACTTGACATTTTTATTTTTATGGTGTTTGTTTTGCCTTTAAATGCTATTAAATGCGCTTATAATGTGGAGCTCAGTTCCACCTTTGAGGAAAGTTTCTTTGTTACCTGCACATGCAATTTTTACCTAGGAGACCATAAAAATTGAAAATTGAATAGAGAGAATCCCCCCAAAATCTTGACACTGAAATCACAAACTTCTGGCTCTACAGAAAGAGGAAGCCAGGCATCATACTTCATGTGCCACCTTTTCTAACTGGGGAGTTTCTTGGTAATTTCTGTTCCTCAAAAGGCCTCTGGGGATATTTTTTTCTGATTAGCCTACAGTGGAATGAAACTTGTTATGACTAAGATTTGTTTTAAAAGTGAAAACAACATAAGTAAAAAAAATATCTGCTGTGATTAAGAACTGTAAGGGAAGCCATTTAAACTGTGGAAGGATTGCAACAGGGGACTTTGCCTTTAGACCAGTCACCAAAGGTCTTTTGCTTATTTCTCTTTTTTTTTCCTAAAACCTTACTAAGTTAATATTTTTATGTGGGCAGCTGAGCAACCATGGTGCAGTTTTCTGACTGACTTTAATACTTATTTTCTCTGAAGGCCCATCCTGATGTCCCGTACTTACCAGTCTATTACCTGCTGCTTCCAGATTCCCACTGCTCAGCAGTGTAAAGAGTAACATGTTCAGCCAGTCAAGGTCATCTCTGTCCATTGCTCCATAGCACTTTCTGCTGCTAAAAGCAGCTCTGGAAGTGAAATAAGCCTTGTCACAGCATTTAGATTCTGCCCCTCAAGGGACTGCATGGGGTCTTTGGCTTAACAAATAACATATCTTTAATCAAATTAAAAAGTATGCCCGAACCACAAGTCAGCCCTGAGTGCCAGCAGTACACGAAAGTATATTCTGTGGACAGTGGATCCAGTGCATTTATCTCTCATATAAAAAGAAATCTCATGGATGTTTCCTTGAGACAAGTTAGTGGTGGTGCATACAACAGGAAAAGAGGACTTCTGCTCCTGAGGAAGTGCTTCCCAGTTTCTGTTCTGTGGGGCAGCATTGCACAATTGGCTGAGGTAATTATAATAGAAGGTCATCTTTAGAGTAAGGTCATTTTCTGGGTGCCCTGGGACAGGAGATGGGTCCCTTCTCCGGTTTGTGCTTATTTAGATCTCAGTAACAGCTAAAGATGGTTGTTTGTTTTCATTGTGCTGTTCAAGAGTCCCTCACTCCTGTGTCCAGTCAGCTGAAGGGGGTTCTTGTTTCTCTGTTTTTCTGCAGACAGAGGACTATCTGAAACGCAAAATCCGCTCCCGGCCCGAGAGATCAGAGCTGGTTAGGATGCACATTCTGGAAGGTATGGCAAGTGCTGAACCTGAAAACATCAACAATAAACGTTATTGTAACTACTTTTTTAACAGCCTTCTGCTTTGCCTCTGATCTCCAAAGCTTCCTTCCACTTGGGAATGGGCAGAAGATCATGCCTGGTGCATGATTCCTTGAGAGGGATTCAACTCTGCTTGCTCAGAATTATTCTCAGAAAAATCTGTTGTGTGAATTCAAATTGTGCAGTTTTGTATAGGTGAGCAACAATGAAATAGAATGACCATGGATTGCTTTTCTGCTAAGGGAAGACACTGTAAAATGTCCAAGAGGGATTGAGGCAGATTTGATCTGATTAATAACAAACCTCAGTTTCAGAGAGGGAGTCCTATGCTGCTGCTGAGCACCAAGCTTGGGGCACAACCAGGGGGAAAGGTTGAATGAGAATTGGATGACATCAGTTTGAGAACAGTGAATTTGTCAAAAGGGCTGCTGTAGTTATCATTATAACCTAAATATACATAACATCTGTAATATCTTTGTAGTGCATAGTTACCTGTTGTTATCTATCAACTATTTTTCTGTACAGTTACCCACTGTTATCTACAGTTGCCTTTCTGAATAGAATTTAAATACTGCTGAAGGGCATGGGTTGACCATTGTTGGATTGATGCTATTTTATTTACTTTGCCCCAAACAGAGACCTCAGCTGAACCCTCCTTGCAGGCTAAGCAGCTGAAGCTGAAGAGAGCCAGACTGGCAGATGACCTCAATGAGAAGATAGCACAGAGGCCAGGGCCCATGGAGCTGGTGGAGAAGAACATCTTGCCTGTAGAATCCAGCCTGAAGGAAGCTATTATTGGTAAGGTCAGAGGAGGATCTTTGTGGAGGACATTTCCCACATGTGCTGTGATTACCTGTCAATTCACCTGCATGTCTAAGAGAGTGTAACCCCATGGCTGGCTGGTCTCATTTTCCTGGCCCAGAATCACAGGCTTTCAGCCCAAGGATTCAGAAAAGATCTCCCTCTGGCCCAGATAATGCTATGGAGACATTAAATTATAGGGAATGTGGACATTCCAGAACAATATGAAAGCAGTTGTATACCCTAAAGACATGAAAGGCTGTTGAAGATTGTATTCCCTAGATTGTCTCCTTAAAATCCCTCTCTCAGTATAACATGTCAACAATGTTGGTCAGGGAGAACCCACTGACTTAGATCAGGAGGGGAGACAGAATGTAAACAGGTGTGATGAAACAAAAGATGTCTGTGAACTCAAAAACTTCAGAGGATTCGAGCCCTTTAAAAATAAACCAGAACAGATGTAAATCATGCCAGTGCCATTCCAAGGGCTGAAAGGAATGCTGAGGGATGGCCTTCCCACTGCCTGAGCAGGGCTCTTTCCTGTCTCCCCAGACTGAGCAGTCTGTGTGTCTGTGGTTATTCATCCCCTCAAACACGCACAGCTACTGTAAAGACAAATGGGACACAACTGTGAGCAAGATGGAATACTTTCCATAAAAAAGGAAAAGGACAGTGTTGTGAGAGAGCCTGGCTTCACTATTGAACAAGAAGTAGTTGAGGAAGGGTGAACTTGTGAACTGAAGCATAGGAGATGTGGCTTCCTTCTGACAGAGCAAAGTACATCTCTGAATTCCTCTTGATTTTAGGTGAGGTCAAATGACAGTGTTCCCCTGCTTAGCAGGATTAATTTGAGAAAATGTAGCCTAAAAAACTTTAGTATATTACAAGTGTACACTCATTTGAATTTATCTACTGGGCATGTAGGTGGACAGAAATGCTAATAGCAGCCAGGACCATCACTTAATCCATAGCCCTTATTGCTTGTAAGACTAGAGGACAGTTTGGGATTCTGTCTTCCAAGACAGAAGAATCCAAGAGATTCTACCTCCTAACATACAGGATGAACACCAAAAAAGCCATTATTCAATCTTATACTCTCCAGTCTTCTTCTTTGGAACCAGATGATAATGAAATAAGCCATGCCACTGAGCTGGGTTTGGGCAGACCTGAGATCTCTTCTTACACTCACTGATCTTGCCAGGCTAGGAAGCCAGGAAAATGGTTCACCCCAGTCCACATCACTTTATTGTACTGATAGTGAATGTAAACACTTTAACCTGATCCAGTTTGGACTCTGTTCTCTCATTTTTAGCTGGTGCTTTAAGCACAGCTCTCCATGCCATCATTGTCTTCGTGAAACACCTAGTGTCAAGCCAAGTAATTTCTTATTCCACTTTATAGACCACAATTGATGTTTGTGTTTTCAGTTGGACAGGTGAACTACCCAAAGGTTGCAGACAACTCCTCCTTTGATGAGGACAGCAGTGATGCCCTCTCCCCAGAACAGCCAGCCAGCCATGAGTCCCAAGGCTCTGTGCCATCGCCGATGGACTCCCGGATTTGTGAGCCTCTCCCTAGCACCACTGGCACATCACTAGCTCAGGTGAGAATGTGCAGGCCTCCTGCAGTGCCCTGGAGATTCATGCTGATTTGTGGCAGAGGAGCCCAGAAAGTGAGACTGAGGCTTCCCTTAGAGTCTGTGAGATTTCACAAGGGGTCTTGGCTCCGTGTGGTGTCAGTTAAGTCCTCCTCTGGTTGTTCACAAACCCTCATGGTGGTGCCTTGTGGGGAACTGGGCAGGAAATGCTGGGGGGAGATACAGCTGTTGGATTTTGATTCCTTTTCTGCCCTGAGAGGTTGTACTGCTTCTCAGGGACAGCTAAAGCAGTGCATTAAAGGCGTCTGATTAAAAATTTGAAGGCCATGCTCCTTCCTAAGTGAACACTTCCTGCACTCTGTTAAAGTATTTCTCTCCTTTTGTTTGTATTCATTATGCTTTTTTCTGTCCCTGCAGGGTTCATCCCAGTTGCAGATTAGTGCAGACTCCAGTGAAACTCTTTTCCTACCTGAGCAGCCACCTCCACCACTGCCACCTCCACCTCTTCTGCCCCCTAGTCTTACCAATGGAGTGGCTCTTACTGCTGCCAAGCCCCCACCAACACTCATTAAGGTACTATTTTGGCAGATGTCTTTATTGTTGTAGCCTGAAGGAAGATAAGAAGGTTACTTTTAAGCAGGTTTGGAGTTGGAAGTATTAGATTAACAGATGCAAAGGAAGAAAACATTTCTCACTGTTGTCTTCCTCCGACACTAAGTGTAACATATTTAATGGAGTTTTCTGTTCCGTGGTGTATTCATCTTCTATAAAATGGATGCTGAATGCAAAATGTTTTGAAACGATCAGTGTTATCTGTAATTAGAGTCAATGAGTCTGCACTGGATGAGCAAATGATCTGATGTGCTGGGAAAGGTGACCTGCATTATGGTGCAGCATAAGCTGCTGCCAGTCCTTGTCTGTAATGTCTCAGTTAGAGAAGCATGGAAAGACCCTGAGGTGAACAAAGTAGAAAACTTCAAAATTAAAATCCCAGTGTGTGTTCTGGTTTACATGGGGTATTACATTGTATCAGTGATTCCTTTCTGACTTGCTTCCTCCTTTTTTTCTAAATAGCAAAGCCAGCCCAAGTCTGCTAGTGAGAAGTCTCAGCGCAGCAAAAAAGCCAAGGAGTTGAAGCCGAAAGTCAAGAAGCTAAAGTATCATCAGTATATTCCCCCGGACCAAAAGCAGGACAAGGGAGCTCCTCCCATGGATTCATCCTATGCCAAAATACTGCAGCAACAGCAGCTCTTTCTCCAGCTTCAGATCCTCAACCAGCAGCAGCAGCACTACAACTATCAGACCATCCTGCCAGCCCCACCTAAGTATGGGTCCGCAGTGGCAGGTCACTTAGCCGCACTCTTAGCAGAGATCTGGTGTTCTGGGTGTGAGGGGTGGCCTCTGGGTGTGACAGTGTGACACATTCAGCCTTGTAGGTTCCAGAGGGCCTCAAAAAGAGCTGGTGGAAGGTGAATTGGACAAAAGCAGCTGAAGTGAGTCAGTTGGCACAGCAAGGAGCATGGATATAGTTGAGAGCGTTGGTGTGCTTCAGAGTCTAGGGCAGCACTAGTGAGCCAGATGTTTCTGAATGTGTATGTTTGTGGACACTGAGGGCCTCTGGTGTCTTTCTGCCGTGGTTTTGATGTCTGTGTTCTTTCTTTTCCTGCAGGCCTCCAGGAGAGCAGCAGAGTGGTGCCAGTGCCCCCGCCGTACGCAATCTCTCTGCCACAGTCAGCAGCACACCGTCAGTATCTTCTGGTTCAGGTGGGCTGATGAGACAGAACAGTAACGCTGCAGTGGGCAAGCCTGGCCCTCTCCCTGCCAACCTGGATGAGATGAAGGTAAATGTCCTGTGAAGCTGAACAGACCCTTTCTGCCATTGTCAGTGGGCAGTACTGAACGATGTTGCTGCTGATATCTAACTGATAGTTGTTCAGTTAGAAGTTCTCTTAATATTGCCCTCTTTTTTCCCCCCCTTACCAGGTAGCAGAGCTGAAGCAGGAGCTAAAGCTGAGGGCCTTGCCTGTCTCGGGCACAAAGACGGACCTGATTGAGCGTCTCCGAGCTTACCAAGAGCAGAACGGTGCAGCCGGCCAAACGACCCCCACTCCCAAGCCCAGCACAGCAGCTGTCCTCCCTAAAGCTGCTGAGGTGGTGGTGGCCTTCCCAACTGCCAGGCTGAGCACAGGGCCAGCCCTGGTCACCACTGGCATTGCACCAGCAGAAGTAGTTGTGGCCACAGTTACTGGTGGCGGCGTGATGAAGTTTGGGAGCACAGGCTCAACTCCTCCTGTTTCTCCAACTCCTTCTGAGCGCTCGCAAATGAGTACAGGGGATGAAAACTCGGGCACTGGAGATACCTTTGGAGAGATGGTGACTTCCCCTCTGACCCAGCTCACCTTGCAGACATCTCCAGTGCAGTTCTTGGTGAAGGAAGAAAGCTCCAAGTCCGCTTCCTGCAGCATAAATGTGGCACCCAAGTCAGAGTGGTGTGGTGCTGGTAACAGCAGAGATGCAGAAGTTAGGGACAAAGACCAGATGCTGCAGGAGAAGGACAAGCAGATTGAGGAACTCACCCGCATGCTGAAACAGAAGCAGCAGCTGGTGGAGATGCTTAGGCTGCAGCTGGAGCAGGAGAAGCGCTCCCAGCAGTCCCAGCCAGCCCCAGCAGCCGCGGGAGAAGGAACAGCCCTCGCCTCCAAGCCAGGAGCGTTTGGCGCCCAGGTCAAGAGTGAAAACGGTTTCCCGAGTTGCCAGTGTGCGAAGCAATCCAGTGGCCAAACAGAGCAGTTCAGCCCCGCACCAAGCGCTAGCCAAATGGACACTTCCAACACAAGCGCAGTGCCAAAGAAAGCCGTGCTGGTGAAGCAGGAGGAGGCGGAGCCGCCGTGCCAGCCCCACAGCCCGCAGCTTGTCCTTGGCCAGCAAGGGAGCGCCCTCGGCAAGGGCACCCCTCCCCCCACCCTCATCACTGACTCCACAGGGACCCACATTGTCCTCACCGTGACCAAGCAGAGCGCCGAGAGGCAGGGCCTCTCTCCCCACGGGATGGCAGGGAGCAGCTGCCCACCCCTGCAGGTAGGCAAGGGTCAAATCCCATCTGAGGTTGGGTTCCTCTCTCCTCGTCCCACTCAGGACACCATAGGATGGCCTCGGGGTGGAAATTCAGTACATAAATACTGAAAGGGCTGAGTTGCTCACTGCAGTGGTTGGTAGATCATGGCTTTGTAAAACAGAGCAGTGTAAGCAGATCTTTGGCAAAAAGACTGGAATTTGACTATGATGAGCTGTGTACGGCAATGCACGATTGGCTCTGTGCATCACAGACTGTTCAGCATTCTTCCAAACACATGGTTCTGCCTTTTGTCAGGCAGGACCTTGGGCTTGGACTCTAAGGGTTTGTTACCACAGTTCACTGGTTTTTAACAACTATGCCTGTGGTAGTAAAATGAGCAGAGTGTATTTCACCTCTTGTCCTTAACTGTAGAGATCGTAGTTGGAGTGATAGATGGGTCATCTTATCTACCAAGAGGTGAAATCAGACCCTGGGAGCAGACTGTTTGCATTTTGGCTGCTCTTTGTTTAATGCATGTCAGTATTTCAGTGTTAACAGAGTCTTTCATCAGAGATGATTTACGAATCCCCTGCTGGCATGAGCTCAGCACTTAACAGAAGTGTTCCGAGTGTTCCTTCCAGGAAGGGATAAATATGCCCAAGTTTGATGGCATAAGTCAAACCTCAGCACCTTCCATGACATCAAAGATAATTTTCATTCTCTGCTGATACATTCCTTGCACTTTCTGCAGAGCAAGTGGCAGTGTCTGCCATTAGTGACAGGCACGGAGCAGGCTACGTTTGCTGCATAGCAGGTGAGATGTCGGCAGCAGAGAATCTCACCTGAGCACCACTGCTCCAAAGGGCACAGCTCCTGTCAGGTCAGGCAGTCCTTGAGGCGTGTCATGGGTAGCCCAGGGATTTAGGCTGGTACTGCCTCCTCCCTTAGGACTCTCAATTGCATCTGGTCTGATTTCTCTGCTCAGGGAAAGAGAAGGATGGAATTTAATAAAGAGTGGGGAAAAAACAAACTTATAAATCCTGTAAGAAGCCTAAGCCCTGTGTCAGTGTCATGTCTGGGGAATAACCTGTTATGGATACCCTTTTCTTTCCAGAGCGTACAATCATCACCCGCTAAAACTTCCAGCCAACTGCCGTGTCAGGTACCTGCAAACACCCCTCAGCAGCCCACACAACAGCAGCAGCAGCAGCAGCAGCAGCAGCCCAGAGGACCAAACCAATCTAAGGTAGCTCACTGCCTGCTCCCTTTTCTCCCTTGGTTTTCTTTGCCTGCTGCCAGCGTTTGTAGCCACAGGCAGTGGGTACAAATGTACCACATTCCAGTGGGTGTTGTCTGTGGAGTAAAAACAGTGAGGGGCTGGAGTGGGCAGCCTTGATTCACAGGAGTGTTCCAGATTCTTGAAGGACTGCTGCTGAACAGAAGACATGGCTGCTGCATGGAGAGAGGGTGGTGTGGATGGTGTGGCTGCTGCTGTGAGCTCGGAGGAGTAGAAGGGCTGTGACCTTTTAGTCTCTGCTATTGCTGAGCATGCTGTCATTTCCATTCTCCTGCCCTGAGCATGCCAGTTAATCACCACTTTGTGAAGTGTAATACTGCTTCAGGAAAGAGCACCTCTGCCTTTAACCCTCTCCAGGTGCTGGCTGTAAGGAGGCTATGCTGTACATCTCAACCCTTTCTAGCCTGCTTAGCTGTCTCTCTCAACTGTAATTAAGATAAGGTACAGAAAGATGATTTAAGAGTTTTTAAGAGCTTGGAGGATCATTTCTGAGTCAGTTCCTGGAAAGGGTATGAAGACAGAAGTGATTTCTAGCATATTTACAGTGAGAAATGTACTTTGCAAAGGGTCAGTGCCTTGGTTTGCTTTGAGACCTTGGAGAAAGTGGAGAAGGTAAATAAAGGCACCTTTTTCCTTGGAGTTCCTTAGCCTTTGTGCTGCAGAGGTGTCTGTACTGACTTTTCCAATCCTTTTGCCTCCCTGTGGGGTCAGAAGCCAGGTCTGCAGGTGGTCACAGGGCAGCTGGCCTACACCAAGTTGTCTTTCTCAGCACCTCCAAACCTGCAGCCTTTCTTCCCCAATGGTTTCCGTAAGCAGTTGCTGAGAATTGGTGCTTCTGGTAAAACCAGCCCACCCAGTGTGTCAAAAAAGGTGCCCTCCCAGCACATCCCATGGCCTGTGCCATGGTTTCCAGCCCTTCTCAGGAAGAGTGGACCCCAGCAGAGCTGCTCTGAGGTCGCTCCTCTGCCTGTGGGTCACAGAACAGATGAGCAGCTTTCCAGGGAAAACAGGATAGGCAAAGGCATCAATATGTTGGAAGTGGCATTCAGCTGCTGCCCAGGGTTTGCTGCTCTGGGGGAGCAAGTTTCTGTGTGGGTCATGCAGAGCTGCTGTAGAGAGAAAGGCCTGATCCTCCTTCCTATGGGCAGCTATGTGCTGATTCATCTGGTAAAGCTGAGTCATGAGCACCACTTCCTGCAACACTTGGGGTTTCCTTTGGAGCTCTGGTGCTGCTGAGGGCTCTGGTGCTCTCCACCCACCAGCAGGCTGTGAAACTTGCTGCTAAGTGAAGCTGGCTTGTGACTCCAAAACAGGCACTGTAGAGGGAGGTGGGTAGGCCCTGGATATACTGCACAGAGTAGGCTGAGCACACAAGGGAAATGCCCTTTCCCTCCAAAGTGCTGCAGGAATCCCCTGCTTGGATAGACGAGGCTCTCCCCGTCCAGGAGAAGTGAGGAGGTGGTTTGTGGTGTGGCGGCTTTAGCATTGGAAAAATCAACTAAAGATTTCCAGCTGTGAGTTGAGGGGAAATTTGTCTTCTTCCCCTGCAGTCAGGGGAGGCAGGCTGCTGTGGGCAGCGCAGCGCAGACTGCTGTGCAGTGCTCCCAGGGAGAGGTGATGGTCTCTCAAAGCAGCTGTGAGACAGGAGTTAATGTAGACGTTTCCCTGATTTGCATTCATTCCCTCTTCTGCCTTCGTTCTAAACAGTCCTCATCACAGCCTGGCTCTCCTGCTGCCCCTTCCCCCTCCCAGATGGACCTGGAGCAGCAGCAGCACACGCCGCTTTTTGGAACTCCTCCACCTCCTGTTCCGGTTCCCTCGGTCCCAGTGAAAGAGCCACCACCAGGCTATGAAGAGGCCATGAAGCAACAGCCAAAGGCCCAGGTGAGAGCTGTTGTTCTGCCTGGTTTCCTTGGAGAGCAGAGGAAAGGTTGCCATTGTGAATTTACTTAGTTTCTTGATATGGGCCAGTGATAGGGAATGGAGACACAACTGCACCTTTCTCACTGAACTTCCTCTGGAGGGTTTGGGCTGAACCCAGGTAAAAAATCCCAAGCCATTCACTGCTGTTGCTGACCATACTTTCCAAGCCAGTTACAGCCTGGGTTACAGAGGTTACATGGTGCCATGTCATGGTGTGGTCACTCTTGCTAGAAAACAGCCCCATCCCTGGGGCAAGGGAGGAGAGCCAGCAGCCAAGGGTGTTGCTGGAGGTGGAAGTTCCCCTGGTGAATAGGAAGCTAATCCTGCACTTGCTCTCCCCAGGAGAACGGCTGTTCCAGCCAGCAGATGGACGACCTGTTTGATATCCTCATCGAAAGTGGAGGTGAGGAGACAAAGCCAGCATTTCCCACCGTCCCTGGGTCTGAGTCTGGGGATTGCAGAGCACCGAGGGGAGAGTCTGCTTATGGCCTCGCTCTCTTCTCCAGTGTCCCTTGCAGGGCCTTTAGCACTGGCAGCAGTCATTAAGGCACTGAGGGAGATGTCAGTCAGGCCTTAATATGATTCTGTGATTCTTGATAGCTCTGCTGCATCAGAGTCAGGCACATCACTTCTGAGATACTGGACAGAGATGGGATTTTTGGGAGGTGGGCTGAAAACTCCCCATAGTGAGGCAAGCACGGGCACAGGGATGTTTCCTCATCCCAGCTGGTGGTCAGTGACGGCTTAGTCTGGGGGGTGTCTGTAGCCCTGGTGGGTGGGAGGCATCCATCTGGTGTTCAGCCAGACTTTTCCTTACTTGGCCTGTTTGTTCCCTCTCCAGAGATTTCTGCTGACTTCAAGGATCAGTCGTCCCCAGCTGGGAAAGAGGCGCCCGTGGCCCCGGCGTGTTCCCCAGCGCCCAGCAGCCAGCACTCGTCGGAGCTGGCGGTGCCGGTGTCCCTGGCGCAGCCGGCGCTGCCGGGCCGCCTGGAGGACTTCCTGGAGAGCAGCACGGGCCTCCCGCTGCTGACGGCGGGCCACGACGGGCCGGAGCCCCTGTCCCTCATCGATGACCTCCACAGTGAGATGCTGAGCAGCTCGGCCATCCTGGACCACCCGCCTTCACCCATGGACACCTCGGAATTGCACTTTGCTCACGAGCCGTCTGGGGGCATAGCCCTGGATCTGGCTGAGGCTAACTTGGACAGCATGGACTGGCTGGAGCTGCCAGGGGGTTCTGTCATGAGCCTGGCTCCCCTGAGCACCACGGCTCCCAGCCTCTTTTCCACAGACTTTCTTGATGGACATGATCTGCAGCTGCACTGGGATTCTTGCTTGTAATTCTGTGAGCAGAGACTGAAGGGAACGGGAGTGGGAGGGCACAGGCATGCAGAGGGAAGAGGCCAGTCAACCAAAAAAAAAAGAAAAAGAAAGAGCTCCTAGTATTTGTACTCCTCCCCTAACAGTGTCCTTCCTGCGTGAGGCCAGCAGTGGGCCGGGCCAGGGCAGGGAGATCGGCTGCTGGGGTGGGGGGGCAAAGGGGCAGGAGGAGCTGTGGAGCTGGTGGCCTCCTGCCCACTCCACACAGCCTGGCCCAGCTGGGGTGAGGGCAGAGCTTGCAGCCCCTGTTCCTCCAGGCAGGAGCAATGGCAGCACATTGTTCCCTCACGTGGGACAGAGCATGACTGGGCTTGAGCTGTTTCCAGAAGCAGTGCTCTGCGCCTTCCTGGGATTGGCAGATAGAGGGGGTTGTGCTGCCCCAGCACGGTTGGTCTTAACGGTTGTGGAAATGGATTCTACCTCTGGAGCAGGACACAAAGGCGGGAGGGCTGGCTGGGGCCCAGAGCAGCTGCCCCCTGCACCACCTGCCATCTCTCAGGGGAGGGTCTGATCTGCCGCAGGGCTGGGAGGAGCTGGGCGGAACAGGCACCTTCTCTAAACGTAGCCAAAGGGAACCAGGGCTCCCCACCAACCTGCTAATGTCTAAGCTGGTTTCCCAAATATTGCTGAGCTTGGCAGAGGCCTGCCTGCTAGCTTCACTCACTTTGGGCTGCAAAACAGGTTTTTAAGGTGCTAAAATCAGGTCCTTATATGTTAAAACTGCTGTCAGGCACAGCCCATTGCCCCCAGCTCCCACGGCACTTGTGACATCCCAGGTGAGCAGGGCACTGAGCCTGGGCAGGGACCTGGGCAGTCAGCCTGGCGTGTCCTGGGGAGCGGGTGAGGGGCACAGCTGGCAATCAGTAACATATCATTGGGGGCCACGTGCAATCTGTCTCTGCCTTCACTGTGTTGGTGCCTCACTGTAACACGTGCCCCAGTGGAAAGCAGCAGCTGGGAATGGATGTTGGACCCCATAGGCAAGGAAGGGGAAGTGGGACTGCAAGAGTGGTGTTGAGTGGCACAGCACAGGTCCTGGCTCAGTGACTGTGAGGGCCCCTTGCCGGGGAGCAGCATGAAAGCAAGTATTGGGCAGCTGACCTCTGCTCCTCCCTCCCTCCAAAGTAAATGGCTGCTTACTTTGAGCTGGTGCCCTGTGTCCCCGTGGGGCCCCAGGCTGGTGCCTTGGGACAACTGCAGGCTGAGGAGTGGGTGTACAAGCGCCCAGGACCTCAGAGCCATGACAATGCTATTCCTTGGGCAGGGCTCTGTGGTGGAGCAGCAGGCCTGTGGCTCACTCTTATGCTGTTACTTTAGAATTCCTGTGTCAGTAACTCACAGCCACACTGAGCAGGTGGGACGTGGCTTATGTGGATGTGGCCACCTCGCCACAAGGCTGTCCCTGCTTTGGCCCTGAGCTGGGTCTAGGCTGCTCGTGCTGAGTGAGGTGGGGGAAGCTGTGGCTTCTGAAGTCATCCAGACTGAGGTACTGACCTGCTCAGGCAATGGAAGGATCAACTGCCATCCTTCTCAGTATCTCCTTCAGGATGCTGTTCCCACCTTTCCCCCACGGTGGGCTGCAGAGCTTCCTGCTGGGGAGGGGTAGCTGTGAGCCCCGTGCTTCTTCCCTGCAACTTTGGTACCTGGTCCTCTTCCCAAGGAGAGGCTGTGCCACAGGGGTGCTGGTACCTCTGCTCCATGGTGAGGCAGGTAAATGCCAACCCTGCACAATGTGCTCTCCCTCAGCCACTGAACTGGCAGCTGGGTAGGGTCATGCCTGTTTGCAGCTGGGAGATACTCCTGCTTTCCTGAGCCCTTTGCTTGTTAACTGCATGGGGAGCCACTTTCCTAATCATTAGCAGGGGGAGCCTGCTGGCAGCTTCCTTTCTTTCCCCTCCTCTCTCCTCTGGCCCTGAGCTGTAAGCAAGTTGGAGCCTCTTATCTGCCTCCCTCAGTGTCCGGGCTGGGGAGGACACCACTCCCCCCTCCCCACAGGCTTTCTATTCCTCAAACTACAGTGTCACATCCTAAAAATCAGAATAAAAGAGTCTGGTGAGCATCCCCTTTATCCTCCTGAGCCCTCCCTGAATTCTTCCCTGGCATAGCCCAGGTGCTCGCTGGGACCAGTGAGTACTTAGCAATCACCTTAAGGAGCTTTCACCTGCTCTGCCCAGCTGTGAGGGCAGGAGGCAGGAGTTTCTAAGGAGGAAAGTATGGGGGGAGTGGGAGGATCTCCGAGATGCTAGGGGCAAAATGTGAGGCTGCCTGTTTGTCAGACTCAAGCAAAATCAGGTTCTTCAGCCCATAGTTGCAGTAGCCCCCACAAAAACCAGCTGTGTGATTTCTTTGGTACAAATAATTACAATTCTACAGCTATTAAATAAAGAAGGAAATTATCAATAAAGTGCAATGAGTTCCTAGAGGAAGGTGGGAGACTCCAGCTGCAGTCCTGGCCTGACCTAGCCCTGGTTCCTTGCCCTGAGCCAGGTACTCCAGTGATTGGCAGAGAGATGCCAATGCCTGATAGCAGTGTAGCCCTTCCCAGAGATTGCTGGTGGAAGGCTGAGCTCCCTTTCACTTTCACCCATCCACCATCAGGTGTGAAACTGTAGGAATTTAATGACCCTGACTTTGCCCAACATACTTGCAGTGGCTGAAGAGCTTCAAGGAGCCCAGAGGATGCAGAACCATGAGCCTCATGTCCTGAGGAGCCCGGCTGACCTGTGGGAGCCCCTCTCCACAAGGGGCTTCTGCCAGGAGAGTGAGTGTGGGCAGAGGGGAAGGTGGTGCCTCAGCCCTGAAAACGTTAGAAAGTCTTTTCCCCAAGCAGTGCCCAGAGCAGGCTTGCCCAGTTCTCTGCTTTCTTACTATTATTTCTTTGAATAATAGTTCAATAGTTCTTTGTTGGAAGAGGTATTCCCCTGGACATACATTTTTGCACCCATTGGGAAAAACAAAGTCTGATGTTCTGCCTCTACCTTGAATGTAATCCTGAATCTTTCTGCTGTAACCACTACTTGTTTGTAATGTGTATTTGACTAGCACGCACTCTCCCTTCCACTATGCAGCCACTGGCGAGGGGCGATCAGCACCATCACAGTCGGATGGTGCTGGGGCATCGGATCCACAGCGAGTATTCAACTGGAAAAGGATAAAAGTGACAAGTTAATGGGGGAGAGAATGGATCTTTAAATTGAATTATTTTTTCAGTTACAAATATTTGAAGAAAAAAAATCCATTTTATTAAAAAAATTCCAAACAGCCATGTTCTCAAAAACTTCTCTGCTGTGCTGGTGGGAGGGCTTGGGGCCATTCTGCCTTTTTCAGCTAAGGGTGGATGATCCCTCTGTGTCTTTCTCAAACCTGAAAAAAGCAGTGGTGGTGGCTCATCCTTCTCAATTGCAGGGAGATTCCCTCAGTGTATGGAAATTACCTATCCTGCAACCAGAGGCAGGTTTTACCAGGGACAGCTATTTGTCTCCCCCAGCCCAGCAGGCTGGTCTGGACTGCAGGTGATGGTGAGGTGACACTGCCCCTTCTGCAGCCACATTCCAAAGGAATTACCTTCACTGAAGACACTCACTTTCAAATCAGAATATATGCTGCAACTTACACCCTCCCACAAGCTTGGACTTCTAAGCACAGTTCTCCCAAGGGCCTGTGCCCTGTTACTGTCCTGCTTTGCAGCTCAGCCTACACCTGCTTTGTCCAGAGACGCTTCTGGTACAGACAACACTGCTGTCCCCACCACCCAGCCCTGCTTTCTGCTAGCCCCTCTGCCTTTCCTAAGGGTCCTCCCTCTGCAGTGTCTCTGCAACCCGTAGTTTTCAGTATTTCTGGCTTTTCTGAGGCTCTGCTGGTGGCACAGAGGCGAGGCAGGGCTGCCACTGCTGGCAGCACAACTGGCTCTGCCCTAGCTGCTGCCTGACCTTGTGGGCTGCTCCAATGCAGGGAGCTCCCTCAGTGCCAGCACAGAAATGGGATCACCATTGTCAAATGGCAGAAAGGAAAAATTAAACCAAGTCCTGACCCTGTCAAAAAAACCCCACAAAGCCCAGCACTCTCCCAAGACGCAGTTTTTATTTACAAACCCACCAAATAAAGTAAGAATCTAGTGTCATCCCATCAGTAGTTTGTGCTCACAGACAAGCGCTTTCAGTAGAAAGTCACAGACTCCATATCCAGAGCCACCACCACAAAGCAGCAATTCTCCACTCCTGACCCACGTCCCCGATGCCATCACAGGGCGAGGAGGACGAGTAGGTCTCCCTGAGCCAGCTCCAACCTAAACCTTGTCCTGAGCTACAACGGTGCCAAAATATACATGTTCCTGGAGGAAATTTACAGCTTTTTGGTTAACAGTAAAAATCATCTAAAACGACAGCACGAAACACTCTTGTTTGGAGGAAGGTGGTTTTTGTCTGCTCCCAGAGTAGACAATGACCATCTCCTAAGGCTGTTACAGTGGTAACAGGCTGGTAAATTTGGGCGACTCCTGTCAACACCCCACACCAGTGCCAGGGAGGTGGGATGAAACTGATGCCAGTTCCCCCTTCTTAGCTCCAAGTCAAAGGAACTCTGCTGTGTCCCCCAGCAGAGGGGAGCCCTTGGCTGCCATGGGGAAGGGATGTGCTCTCCCTGCTGCTGTACAGAGTGAGTCTCTCACAGCCCAATTCCACATGGCACCAGCTCTCATGGATCAAAGCCACCCCAAAAGGGCCATCTCTCTCCCACAGCTCCAGCCACAGACACGCTCACATCCCCACACGTGACTGCTGGCCCATGGGGCAGGGCACAATGGCTCCAGCCAGGCTGCTCCCCTGGGCACTGGTGGGGAGGCAGGGCTGAGGAAAGCAGGAGATAGGGGTGGCAGAGATGTGGAAAGCTGGAAGGGGGCACTTGCTTTTAGTAGCCAGAACACACTTGTCCCTTTGCAGCGTCACCCTCAACCATCAGCCCCCTCGGGTCTGCAGCTCAGCCTCCTGGCACTGCTCCATCTGTGCCAGGAGGTTTGGCAGCCCCCGGGGGGATTTTGTCACAGATACAAGTGGGTGGGGTGGGGAAGGGCAGGGCATGAGACATGAGGGGGTGGGAAGAGATGAGTGTGGCCATCGAGAAGGTCCCCAGGATGGGGCGGGGCAGGGGTCACCCATCTATGTCCCAGCTGAAGAGATGGTGCTTCACAAGCATGTCCTGCACCCCTTCCTTCAGTGGCTTCTTCTCCTTCTCCTGCAGGATGACACAGAGACTCAGGTCAGTGCACCACACCCAGAAAAGGACAGCAAAGGAGAGGTTGTGTCTGCGGGCAGAGCCTGAGCATAGCGAGGCTCTGGCACCCAGAGCAGCCTCCTGCACTTCCCACCTTTGCACAGCTGGCACAGGGAGAGGCTTTTGGTTTGGAGAGCATCAGGGAAAGGGAACCTGACACTTCCCTCTGCCAAGCTGGGCAGGGCAGGCAGCCCCCTCTGCCACCACTGCCCCACAGCTCCTGCTGCAGCTGCTGGAAAGCAGCCCCATCCACAGCCTCTGGAGCTGGCAGATGATGGGCTGAAGCACAAAGCTGGGAGAGGGAGGCAGTAAGTGAAGCCCCTGGTGAGTGAAAGAATGAGAGATGCCACCTACTCACCTCCCTCTTTATTGGCAGCTCCCAGTCCTGAGAGAGGCTGAAAGCAAATTTGCCCAGGACTCTGCAACAAAACCAGAAGAGTGATGTTAAAACGGACCTCCCAGATCACACTCAAAGCCTTTGCCCACAGCTGCTGCCCCAGGCACACAAACACACAAATACACTGTCTCCCCAGCTTCTCCTGGCATGCCACTAAGCTTACAAGGGTGAAATTCCTTGTTTGATGGTGTTGAAAAGACAGCAGCAGTCACTCATTCCCTCTTTGCTGGGCTTCACATCCTCCCAGGCCAGGCTGGAAGAAGGAGCCTGAAGATGTGACTCAAGTGCAGCCCCTACAGAGCCTGTGCAGCAGCACAGGGAGGCAGGGGCAGCCCCGGCTCTGGGGGACTGCAGACATGCCTGGCTGGGGGCTGCACAATTGCAGCTGGCAATGGCAGATGGCAGGCTCCTCTCCAGAAAGCAGAGCCCTTCCTGCAGCACCTCAGAGCTCTGCAGCCCCCTCCCTCTCCCTGGAGCAAGAGAAGTGCCCTGCAGCAGCAGTGCTCAGAGGGCACTCCCTTGCTGGCTGGGAGAAGCAGGAGGTAAGACATGAACCAGTCCCACTCGGTCCTTTGGCTGTGCCCAACTGGCACTGTCCCCATGCTGTGGGACACGGCAGCCCAGAGGTGGCAGGAACCCCCTCCCATTCAGCAGCAGGCTGAGAATGCCCTGAAGGGTGCACACACGGGGCTGCTCTGGCTACAGATGCTCTCACTGGGGCCTGAGGCAAGTGGGTGGTGCACACAAAAGGCAGCTTCCACTGAAGGACAGCAGGAACCAGGCTGGAGCAGTGGTGATAGCAGGGGATTTGCCTTCCAGCTCCCTGGGACTTCACCTGGCTTTGGAAAGTGCAGGAGGGCCAGGAGCATTGATGCCCAGAGCCCCAGAGATGTGTGCCCTGGGCTCCAAGTGACTGCCTTGTGCAAGCTCAGGCACTAAAGCTGCTTTCAGCCCTCTCACCTAACCAGGGAGTCAGTGGGTGACTGACTCCTTCCCAGCCAATGACTGTCCAATTGGCTCCCTAGGATACTCCCTGCTCCCTGCTTGGACTTGGAGTGCCTGGCAAAGGACATGGAGAACAGTGGGGTTGAAAAGGCAGACTCTCCACCAGAGTAGGTGTAAAGCAGGAGGCAGGCAAAGGCTGCCTGCTGGTCACAACAGGACCCCAGGAGCCAAGCTCTGGTCTCAGATCAGGCAGGCACAGTGCCTCACAAAGAACTGCCCAGAGATTCCCTGCTGCCTCAGCACAGCAGGAAATCTCTATGGCTGGGATGTCTGGGCAGCCCACGCTGCAACTACTGAAGAGGGCCCAAACCCAGCTGTAGTGAGGGCCACCTCCTGCACAGGAGGGGGAAATCTATTCCAGACACTGGCATGGGGACATGCCATGGGGACACTCACCTCAGCTCACATTTGATCTGTACCCAGCCAGGGCTGCGCAGGAATGACCAGGGATGGAACCACTTCTCCACGGTCTGCAGGCTTGAGCACAGCACCTCCAGCCACAAATGCAGCACCTGCTCGCTGCAACAATGGGGTATAGGCTTGTTATTCAGCTGCAGCCAGGGAAAGAAACCCCATCCCTCTGGGCTAGTCTGTTTTCAGCCCTAGCCTTGACCCCCATCCCCAGTCCTGTGGGAACAGGATAACCCCATAAACTCATGTGAGCCACCCCATACAGGAGCTCCTTCTTCCAGCAAGGAATCAGGCCAGCACAACACACAAGGAACAAGTCTCTCCCAGTGGCTGCAGTGAGAGGGGGAAAAAACGATGCTGTGGCCTAAGACTGAAACCACTGCTGTCCTTAAGCCCACTCTGTCCCTTCCCAAGCTCTTTGCAGCCAAAATGCTGAGGGCACCAGGATCAGATGACTCACTTGAGTCCAACACAGATCAGAGAACGAAGCTTCACATCCATCTGTGCATGTGCAGCATCGTGTGTCATGTTCACAGCCTGAACCGCCTGCAGGGAGGGAAGGTGTGGTTACTGCTGGGCAGCCACTTCAGCAACACAGCCAAATGCTGCCCACCCCCACCAGTGCCCCCTGCTACCACCAGAGGGGCTAAGAGAAGGTCTGGGAGACTCTGGAGCATCTCCCTCCAACAGTCTCCACAGGAAACATCCCCAGAGTAGGAGCTGGGCTCTGGCTGGGCTTGGGGCAGCACTCACCCGGTAAAGCAGCTCCTCTGGAGTGAGGACTTTGCCATCTTCATCCAGCCTGTAAAGATCACAGCAGAGACCCAGCTAGCTCTGGTCACCCTGAGCACATGCAGGCCTTTCCTGCTTCATACCCCAACAGCTCATGCTACTGCTGAGCCCAGGGGTGCCCCGCAGCCATGAGAGCCAGATACAGACCCAGAATCAAACACAGGGGCCCAGGGGAGAGGACAAGAGCCACTGCCAGCCCAGGTCAGCACAGGCACAGCCTGCTGACACACAGCCACAGGAGAATGGGGCAGACCACGAGCCTTGCCAAGGTGCACAGCAGCATCAGTTTGATGAGCATGGAGGAGCAGGGCACAGACCTGTAAGTCTTGCAGAGCACAAGGCGAGAATACACGGAGTCAAAGTCGCGTTCCACTTCCCGGCTTGCAGCCTGGAGGGGCAGAGGGACACTCAGCACACCTGCCCTAAACCCACCACCTCAACCCGCTGGCAGCACTGCCCCATGAAAGAACTGGGACATCTCACCTCTTCAATGAACAGCCAAGGGTGGCAGGCACCCCCCAGCAGAGATGGCTTCTTCAATCCATGTTCAAATATGGACTTCAAGGCTGGACAGAGTGTGCCTCGCACCAAGTCTGTCACTCCCTCTGTGACAGAGTCATCTCCAGCGATGGAGTACTGAGGAACAGGGAGAGCCAGCTCTCAGGGGGCAGAGCATGGAGGTGACCCACTCACTTACACCTCTGCACAGACCAATTCCACACCCAGGTGCCTGCCAGAACCCCCTCCCTGCCTCTACCTGTCATGCTCTTGCATAAGGCCCCATGTTCTGTGCTACTGCAGGGGATCTCCTGAGACCTTTGTGTTCAGGTGGTGCCCAGGGAACCCCACAAGTGACCCCAGCACCAGCCTGGCAGCATTCAGCACCCAGGAATGTGATGGTGTGATGCTGACTGAGCTAAGGTGTGGAGAGGGACTTGCACTGAGGTCTCTGGGACTCCGTAGGCTGCTCAAAGTCAAGACAAACAGAACCAAATAGGAATTTCCAGGTCAGGGGGAACACCACTTTGAGGTGTCACCCTGACAGTCTCCTAACACCCCCATAAGTGAGATCCTCTCTGTTTCCACAGTTAGGAGCAGAAACCCTCAGCAGTGCAGGACATTTCTGTGCACAGAGAGGTGATCTGCATCTAAGGAGCCCTGAGAGAGAGGGAAGGAAGTGATAGGTCAATACTGACATCTCTCTGGGGGCTTGGGTCAGCCTTTCAGCTCTTCCTCACTCCCCAGATGCTGAGAAGAGAGAGAACCAGGCCTTCTCCACTTCCCCTGAACACTGCTGAGGTCAACAGCTGCTGATGTTTATCTCATGCACACTACCTGAATCTTGAGGACATATTGAAGTATCTGCTATAGATAAGTGCCATCCTATCACTGCCAGCTGTAAGAGGAACTAAGACAGATTGTCCCCTTGGGCACAACTGCTTGGGAAGAATTTACTGTCATGGTCACAAAGCATGAGCAGGATCCATAGGTACAGCCTCAAAGGATTAAAAGAACACAGGCAGCTGGGAGCAGACAGAAACACTGCCCTGCTTCCTCATCTCTAGGGTCCTTGCAAGCCCAGGCATCTCACACAGGTGCCTTGGCAGCCCTCTGGGGCCCTCACTCTCCACTTGGTCAGCGTGAGGAATTTGGGTAAACAGGTTTAGGAAGATAAGCTGCCTGATCACATCACAAAGCACTCAGAGGCCAGAGAAAGCAAACAGACTGAAAGAGGGAAATCTATGGCTCTTTTCAACTGTGTTTTTTGAGTTATGACATAACCCTTTTTTTAAATGTAAAGTTTTTTGTAATTGTGGGGTTTTTAAGTACCTCTTTACTCCGCTCATCCAAGATTTCCACAAATTTTGCAGGAAACCAACCTACAAAGAGTGAACAAAGAGATGAGCCTGACAAAGACACTGAGAAATCCTTACACAAAGCCCAGTGGGAGCTGAGAAAAAAATCAGAGTTCATAGGGCCTACCACCAAAGAAGGAAGCAAGCTGCGTCAAAAATCACAATAACTAAGGCAGCTGCACAAGAAAGCCACTTGCAGGACACTGCCCACATGCAGCAGTGGTGACATGCACCCAACCACCCCAAGTGCCCAGGTCACTGCTGCATGACTGCTCTCATATGTTTCCTTTGCCCCTGGCAGATACTCTGGGGACCTGGCACAGCCTTTGGTGCTGTTGTAGCTGTTGTAGATGAATGAATGCTCTGCATCCGGCCCCACTCTCCCCAGTGCAACCCATCCTGTGCTCACCTCTCAGTCCATTCAGCTCTCCCACCCAACAGTGCTCATCCTTCTGGGAAATGATCTGAAAAAGAGGGAGTGGAAAATACCAGTTGAAGAGGCTGCAGTGGCAGGAGGGGTACAGCGGTCTGACTGTGTGTCCACAATGAGGAACTGTTTTGTTCTCAACTGGTTTGCCAATGTTCTCTTCTCACACAGCCCAGGGCCTTCAAGGGCACAAAGCTACTGCAAACATCCTCTTCTCCCCAGTTTTAGATGGGATGCTCACAGTTAAATACAAATGGATGCTTTTACAATTTGGTGTGCAGTGTTAAACTGGGACTTGGGTTGGACCAAATCCACCTTTTGCACAGCTATACAGCAGCTAGGAAAGGGACTTTGTGGTGGCAGCCAGAATGACCCACAGGACAACACTCACAGGAACACACTGCCTCATTCCCAGGCAGCCCCTAGGAGCACCAGATGCCTCTCCTGGGCTCCGAGCTCATCTCCTCCCTCCTTTCCCTGCAGGAGAGGTAGCAGAGCATCCCAAACAAGCTGGCTGTGCCTGTGCCCAGGCTGACACACCGTGATGATGTCGTTCTTGCGGAAGCCCAGCTCGTCGTCGTCGTGGCGCTCAAAATCCAGCAGCGCCTTGGCTCGGCGGCGCCGGTTGCGCGAACACGCCACGTAGTTCTCGTGGTCCTGCTGGTGGCTCTCCATGCTGTAGTCTGGGGTCAGATCCTAGCAGGCACACACAGGAGAGCAGAGAGGAATCAAAGCCCACAGGTGACTCCCAACTGTCTGCCAAAGCTTGCCTCCCCCTGTTCCCAATCCTTTTCCAGCTCCTAGACAGCAGACAACCGCTCAGCACAGCCCTCCACCACAGATGGATTAAGCAAGCCTCACCCTCCAGCCATTACACCTGGCATGTTCTTTCTCAAGCCCACATTTCAAGAGCATTCGAATGGCCCTGTCGTGTGTTGAACACTCAAACCCCATGCCTGGAGCACACAGCAGTGCAGATCCAGCTCTTTCCACTCACAATTATGCAGTTCTTGGGATCCACACACTGGAAGTGCCGTGCCACCTGGAGAATGGCCTCACGCAGGTCAGCCACCAGCTCTGTCTGCTTGATGTTCTTGGCTTTCAGTGCCTCCAGATCATCATCCCCTGGTGGAGCCCATGCAGCCAGAGGGAAGACAAGGGAAGTAAAGCAAGTACATGGTATTAATTTTTTGTTACTGTTAGAAATTACTGGTTCTGAAGAAACCAAAAAAGCCTAACATCAGAAGTACCTAAACTAAGGCAGGCACTTACACCCAATCTATTCAATAATGTGAATAGTACATACCAATTTGACTGCATCAAATTTTAAGGAGATGATACTTCAAACTGCATATGGAACTGGAATATGTCATCTTTGATCTGTCTGGGAAACTCAGCATACCAAGGTACTACTTTAGAGAAGTGTCTATAATATACAGTCAGCTGAAAGGTGGGACACAAGACTGGGGAACTTGCAATAATTCCCTTCAACTGAAATGCTCTTGAATCTGAATCAGGTTTTGGTTGAATTACTTCTGATATTTGTATAACTCACAGGCTGAGAGCACATTCTCCACCGAGTCTTGGAAAAGATCTGAAAAACCAAGACAGCCCACTTTCCTGTGCCAGTCATGAAGCCAGAGCCACAAGAGACCTCAAACTCCTTAAGAGCCAGACTTCAAATGTTTGGGCTGTACCGAAATGGTCATGAGCCCAAAGTAAAAGTTACCAAAGCATCTTTTAACTATCACTAATCCCCCCAGGAGTTTTGACAGCCGATGTCTATTACCTTATGCAGAAAGATACCTGATGAGATGGATTCTTTAGACAGTTAATGTATCTAAATGCCTTAAACACTGGGTATATGATGTTTGGAAACAATGAAACATTTGCTTATTTTTCTAAAAAAATCATTTTGTATTAAATCCAAAGTGCACTTTCATATATCTATTGCTCCCTCTATAATATACTGAAGATGTGGTAGCTTGATTAACAAAATTAACATTTAAACTGATATATTTTTTCACTGATTTCCAATGTTTGTAACACAGCTTTTATTCAGGAGACAAGTAAATCATTGGCTAGCAAATTAGTACTCTGCTTACCTTCCAGCAGCATTATAGAAAACCATATGAATAAAGCATGGCCTGAGCTACAGCTGCTGCAACAGCTATATACACATTAAGCTTCTGCAAATCGAAAACTGATTAAGAGTATCTCTTAATCATGTGAGCCTAATTAAAAAGACCCAAACTTTAGAAACATAAATAAAAGTACAAAATTAGGTATAAAATTATTTTTATAATTGTTTTCTATTTGCTACATTAAATTATTAGAGAGACATCAGATACACAGAGCTTAAGAGAAAATTGAACTTTGCTTCTGAACTAGAAAAATTGTGGGGCACAGTTACTCCCAGTCCAAGCAATAAAAAAATAACAAAATCTCCTCCTCTGTATCCAGGGGTAGGTACAGAGCATGCCAGAACTCTCACTATTCAGAGATGCAGAGACTGAAAATAGATAGGTGAGCACACAGACATCGGGGGTTCCCAGAAATTTCATGCTGCTAAAATAAAACAAGACTAGAGAAGAAACCAAACCACAGCTACACTAGCTCTGTGGGCTGCTCTCATTTACATAGACCATTGATTCTTTCTGTCATCTCTCAGTCCCATCTGGCCAAAACACCGTGCTCTTCTCTCTGTACTCAGATCAATCCTAGCCAAACATGAGCAGGAAATGTGGGGATCAAGTCCCACACTCTCCCACCTTAGAGTGGGCATGGTACAGAGGAAAGCAGCTGGCGTGTCTTCCAGACTCACCTCACTGCACTCAACATGCTCACTTTCAAACTTCAACACCCACATTTCAAACAGGAAACCACACTGCATGATCAACCACATGTGAGCAGGCTCTACTCTGAGTCTGCAAAGACTGACGAGCTGCACAGCTCTGCACAGCAGGAGCTCTTCTGCATTCCCTTGCTGCAATGCCCACACAACAGGAAAACACCTCTTGCACGTTCTGCTCTCCACCAAATAATCTTCCATTATTTCTTTCTCTTCCTGCATTGTAAATCTGGTTCAACTCTTTGAATCTCAACTACACAAAGCCCTGACCAACCTGATCTAGCATGAGCAAGAGTCTGCTTTAAGCAGGAGACTTTGGAATACAGACACTGAGAGGTCTCTTCTAAACAGTGCTCCTGTGATTCTATGACTCCTGCCCAAGTTACTACACATCTGAATTCACTCTAAGGAAGAAGAATTAAGCTCTGGGTAAGCTCTCCTTCCTTCCCAGATGATGGCTAAGTACCAGTTTTACACAGTAACTATCACAGGCAGCAGACTTTAAATTTAGGATTGATTGTCAGTTCCTGGTAGAGGGTGAATTTATCACATACAAGCTTTCCTTCCTCTCACTTGGGCTGAATTTTTCCATTGTGGTCAACTGCTGCAGGAGGACAACTTCTCAGTTTTAACCAACATTTTAAATACTAAGAATAATGTTAGGTAAAACACATGATGGTCATTGTACAGAAGCCCCACTAAAATGATAAAACCCTATCAATTATCTCTGTTCTACCACTGATATATTTTGAAGCTTGAACTTAAATTTTATCTTTGTGCAAGTGCATAACTCACTATCACCTCCATAAAAATACTCAAACTGTCAAGGACAGAGACACAAGATAGGTACATGCGGCAGCCAAGCTCCCTGCCAGTTCAGTCTGTACCAACTATATGATAACATTACATACAAAAGCTCTGAGTTTAGATTGCACAAGCAACTTTCCTGCATTTCTTCACTTCTGCATGCTTGACTTTACAGAATCATGGGTATTCCACCATAATTTTTCAATGTAATGCTCTATGTGCTTGTAGGAAACCCGTGACAATATATCAGCTTCCTGGAGAACATCAGAAAAGCTCCTCTCTGGAAAGACCAGTAAAGCCCATTTTTAGATTTATTCAGGCCATTTCAACAACAACAGGAACACTGTTTGAGCCCTGCAAATTCAGTATGTTGTCTTCTTCCGGAAAAACAATTCCTGTGGAGACATGTGGCAATTTCAAGAAGGCTAGCCAATTTCAAGTAAGGTGATGACACTGAGACTTACAGCAGAAAGGGCTCTTATGGAGTCAAGAAATAAGTTACTCTTAACACCCTGCAAAAGCTATTCTGACTGTGCCCTTTCTGGACATATGTTGGCTTGGCTCATAAGTGAAGAAAATTAAGAGTCAAAAGCAAGACTTTCCCTTGTTGTTGAAGTAACAACATCAAACTCTCAATAAGTAAGGAAAACATAATGATGCTTTCATTTATAATTTTGATGGGTGACACACTAGACATCCTGCCCTGTCTCACATCTTCAGAGATGTTCCTGAACTGAGCAGAGTAAGATCAGAGTACCACATCCAGCCTGCGGACTGCATAAGGTCTGCCAGAAAATGTGTTTGACCTGTTGGTCAGTGCAAGAAGGACATTACAGCTGGGCTGAGCTGCACCTCCCGTGGTCCACTATTCATGGACTGTCTAACCTAAAATTTACTTTCTGAGCTCAGATCTGGGGGAATCCATAAAATCAGAGGATTTTGGGAAAGCTGCAAAAGGCAGGCCTCTGAGACAGCAGAACTGTGATTGGAGATAAGCAGTAGCCTTGGGATAGATCAGCAGAAAAATTATGTAAAATGTAGAAAAGTAAGGACAAAGAACAATGGTCTGTGTATTAACGCTTGTCTAGAATAACTCCTTCAGCTACAGAAAAGTTTATCTAGCAAGATATTAGGAAGTTTTAAGCTTAATAATGGAGCTCTGTGCATTGTGTTTTAAGGCTTACAAGCAGGTATTGTATTCAAAATAAGCAGGCATTGTTTTAACCAAAGGTACTTGTGCTTCTAGTAGTTAGATAGGACTACTATCAATATGCTTTTGCTTCGTGTGATTGGTCAAAAAACTTATAAAGTAAGTTGTAACATTAAGTTCTTGGTCTGCTGCCTGGGATGTGAGCTGATGGCATCTTCCCATTGTCATAATCATGTAACGAGACTGATGCTGAAAAATAAAACAGCTCAAAGCACGTTACACAGCAGTCCCGTCCTGTTTGTGATTTGTACGTAGACCCCCAGCCAGCAGTAAGATCAAAGAAATCAAGTAGTAAACTGCACTTCTTCCCTCTCACCCTTCAGTTCTGACTCCCTTCTCTCCAATCCCTCTGTCCCGATGTTTCCCTGCTTTGCCTGCTCCCCTCCTTCCTAAGCTGCTCTAGCCACCAACCACACACGAAAGGCACAGGACTGCCCTTACCGAAAAGCAGAGAGGTGATGCCGGATTTCCTGCGCTGAGTCCTGCGCCGCACAATCTGTGGGAGAGGCAACAGAGAACAAAGTGCACACATCAGGACAGATTCCAGAAATAAAATAAAGCAACTCTCCACACCAGTCAGCTCTGGGCAAGGGGTCCTGACAGCTACCACTAGAAGGGGCAGGCCAGTGAACAGGCATTTTTGGACAGGAGCTGTTCTAGTCCTAATGCATTGAATCAGCTTTACTGCTCCATCTGCTCCATGTTCAACAGGTTATTTATACCTTAATTATTACAAAAGCATAATTGAAGTTCAAGAATCAACCATGATCCGTGTAAATAATTTTAACTCTAATTCTATTTGTTGCAAAAAGCAGCTCCACATGTGATTGCATATAAATTTCTAAGTGGATGGGTATTACATTTTAGAATTGCCTGAGTGTGTTGTCTGCAACTGGAGATTTTAGTCTAAGATTAAACGCTGCTGCGTTTTTAATTTGGCCCCTCAAAAGCAGCTGCTGCTGTTTTTTGACTCTACCTTCCAAGGTTATTTTAGTGTACCAGTTTCTTACTAATGGATTAAATTCAGTTCCTACTCTGTGTGCTTCAAGCAAATTCTGCCAAAAGCATATGTTGTTTCTTTTAGTTTTCATTAATGAAACGCATCACATTTCATCATCACTCTCATGAATGATAATTACAATCAGTGCTAATATCCCTTTCATCTGGGGATTTATCAACCAGGACAGAACTGGCAGCATGTAATTGGTATAGGACTTCCCAATACATTTTCTTCACTGGGTAACAATTATCCTGGAACCAAAAATCCTCTCAAACAGGAGGACCTCCTTCTCCCAAACCGCAAATGGGTGGGAATCTGTAAGGCATGGCAAAAAGGGACTCTGTGCACTCACTTTGGACAGGTTGTTGACAGTGGAGCTGGAGTTGAGCAGCTGCCCCTGCTCAGCGATGAGGTAGGCCAGGTGTTTGCGGCGCTGGGTCTCCACGGCCACGTCGGTCAGTGAGCCCGCCACGCGCATGGCCTCCCGCAGCAGCACATCCGCGTCCTCGATCTGGCTCGGGATGTCTGACAGCGTGTTGAAGATCGAGGCAGAGTTCTCGGACTGGATCAGCTCATCCTCCTGCAACAACACAGACATTTTTACCTCATGGAGGGGTGAGCATGACAACTGTGCTCCTGAGGCTGCTAGATGCAGTTTTACATTCCCAGTGTACAGACTGGGCAGGTAAAACTAGAAAATTCCATTAAAAAACCTAACAGGAAAAGTCCTGGTTACTTTTGAGAGGGGAACAGCATCTTCTACTGCTCTACTGCACTCTCCTCCAAGAACTCTAGCTGGTATTTTTGTGAATCACAGCATTCACCATTGAAATGAAATCAAATCGGCACAGAAAATCAAACTCAAACCTGTTCTGCACCAACCACTGGGACTAGTCACAGCAGGGATCTTGCTAGGGATAAGAGAATGGGAGCTGTACTCTAGAGCACCATGTCAAACTGTGCTCCACCTCGCCATCAGGATCACCCTTGCCCTTCACACAGCAAACTGAATACAAAATTGCTTTTCACATAGAAAAGGAAAAGATCAGGCCAGCCAAATCAAATGCAGTCATCTCTTAGAGCATTCAAGCAATACCATCCAAAACTTCCCAGATGATCACAACTTTGGCTTTCTCTTTCCTCCCAGATTGGGCAAAATCAACAGGTATTGATAGTTTTGGTTTAGATAAGATGGATCCTCAGGTTGGGATCTAGACTGATTAGAGGGTGGCAGCTGCAAGGTTTAATTATGTGGAAACAAATGAGGTATGTATGCACAGGAAACAGCAATCTCTAATTTCTGTGAAGTGCCTTAGAAGTTTTTCACAGCCTCCAGTTCTGAAGGCAGCAGGACATCATCTTCCCTAACACACTTCCAAACCCCCTACAGCAAGAGGATACAAAATCTTCTTGTCCCTAAACCTCAGAATTAAACACTGAAGTACAATAAAGGAGGGAAAGGAGTTGGGAATTACCTTCATACTTAGCATGCCCAAAGTGACTTGGAAGAGCACCAGAGAGCCCTCGTAGAAGAAGAGGTCCCAAATACGCAGCAGCAGCTTGATGTGGACAACACTAGCAAAAGAGGTGAGGAACCAGTGCAAGGTGATCAGGGAGAGCTCTGTGAACAGAGACATGGAAAGTAATCACAACAGAGGAAGTCAGTCAGCCAGTGAAGGTGGACTCTCCTAAGGCCTTTCCTCCATGCATTGCCTCCAGGGTCAGGAGGTTTGCTCCTCTCTCTGATGCTCCCCTTTGTGAAAAAAGAACAATGCTCTTTGTCTGCATGTCACCCTGACAAGAAATTTCTAGGGCACACTTTTACCAATGTCGTGCTCCTGCAGCAGCTTGTCCAGGCGGGGCAGGTACTGCACGATGAGCTGCCGCAGCACACGCTGGTCTGTCTGCACACCCATGAGGGTGGTGCTGAAGTAGGAGGCAGGAACCAATTCCTCAATGATAGCACACATCATCCAGAAGGCATCTTCCTCCTCCAAGAAGAGCAGCAGAGAGGCAGCCACCTAGGATTTTGAAGGAAGAAAAACTGCATGTTCTAAGAGGGAACTCTTACAGTAGAGAGTAGAGAAAAACTGCATGTTCTAAGAGTAGAACTCTTTCCCCACTTTCTCACGTGGAGAGATGGACCAGTATCTATGTGATGAAAATCTTCCTTCTGCAGGAGCTCTACTGCAGTCTCCACTGAAGGGATTTCTCCTCAGTATAATGACTGCCCCCTCCCCAACAGATGGAACAAAGTCTTCCGTATCTTTGGGTGTAGGGTGCTATTCTGCTCTCCCTTCCTTAGGAAAAGTCTTCCAGGTGGAAGGGGTTTCTCTTCATCTCACCTGGAGACCACAGTATCTGGCAGCACTACCTCAAATCATTCACGCTCTGGTGTAGCAGCCAGAGACAAACTGATTCCTATCACAAAGACACTCTGAAAGCAGATTACCATGCCAGTGCCCTGACAATATCCAATGTCTGGGTAGAGCCAGGCAAGTCCCCGTAGTATCCTGCGCAGCCGTGGCACCCCGATGCTGTTCATGTTGGAGAAGCAGGCGTTGCTGGGCATTGTGCGTAGCAAGTCCTTTTCAATCTGTCAGGCAGCCATAAACAAGGACAGAATCAGTTGGCAGCATCTGAAAAACGGCCTTCAGCTATCTGCACTTCCCCCTGCCCCCTGCCTCAGGGAACTCTGCCTCCCCACACACACCCATAAGTCCTCAGGCACCAAAGAAGATGTCCCTGTCCAAGCATCTGGGGTCAGTTTAACAGCCTTCAGTGACACGTAGGAAAATGCAAGTGCAGATAGTGGCTTGCCAAATCCCTAGAAATACTTGCCTAAACTCAGACCCTAGTTTCACCACTGACAATAGGAAACATTCACTAGCTGGGAATTACATCTGCTTGGATTTCAAGCACAGCTTCCCAACGAACGTATTCCAGAGAAAAACCAACAACCTGGCCAAATCCATGAGGTCAAAGGAAGAGGGAAAACATCCTTTAACAGTCTTTAATAGATGTTCACAAACTTTGTGTTCAAGGGAACAAAGACAGGCCCTGAAAGTGGCTGCCACAATCTCAACAGAGTTGCATCTGTCAGCCTTTCATCCTTCCCTTCTCTCAGTGACTGTGAGGATGTTTGATGAGATGCAACTGCAGCATTTTTCTTATCACGGCAGGGAGCTCCCGTGCCTTCAGCCTAGGCTGCAGTACAAGTTGGCAGTCACAAGATATCATAGCAATGATCCCCTGCTATGTAATAGTTAGCACTGACTCCATGATTGACAGAAGGCTGATCAATCTGTCATTATTAGGAAATGCATTGCTTTTATAGACAGTTATGATACACGTGTACTTGACTGGTCCTTTAATTAAAACATCATCACCATTGCCTAATTAGGAAACCACCCTTTGGTAAACCAATCTCCATAACATGTTCCACATGTTCACAACAACACGTGTAGCAAGTTAAGATAAGAATTGTTTCTCATTCTTTTCTCTGATCTTCTCACAGCCTTTTCCCAGAAAGGCCTGGGAAAGTTGTCTGTTGCTGTATGTGGCCAGAGAGTTGCTGCCACATTTTCTAAACCTTTTCCTGCTGTCCCCTGAAAGAGCAGAGGAAAATAATTGTTTTTCTAACAAAACAGAGGAGAAATATGCCCCACAGGATTAAGCTTTATTAGGATTTAACCACACATCCTCTCAACTGCCCCTGCTGCAGGTGTCAGGCAGACACCCCATCCTCCTCACACAGCAAATCTTGCCTTCTTCCCACTGAGCACTTGAAGGATCTCCTACCTGCTTGGCAGCAATGGTTTCATCATTAGAGCTGTTTTTCACGATATCTCGATAGGACATCTCTGAGTTCCTCTTCTTCTGCAAAGCCCCTGAAAGGCGCATCCACAGCTGTGGGGGACAGGGTGAACAGAGACAGAAGTCACTCAGCCACAGAAAGCCATAATCTGGCACCCTCTCAAGATTCCATGATCTCTCACTCCAGGCAGGAGCGCCCAGAACAGGCAGCACTCTCACCTGTGGCCTCATGCTATGTGGGATGCCGGCGAGCACCAGGGAGCGCAGCTTGTCTGAATGTGGCAGGGTGACCTCAATTTTGTCCCAGGTGAGGTCACCCACATCATGGTTGTGTGTGAATTCCAGATGAGCCTGCCACTTGAGCCTCTGCTGTGGCTCCTCTGTCAGTGGGACCCCCAGAAGCTTGCTGGAGTTTGGCTCAGCACCATCTGCTTCAGCAAAGGGAAAAGAATGGGAACAAGTGAGAGAGGGAACAGGAGAGGAAATGAACACACAGCAGGGTGGGGAATAGGATGGCCATCTGTAAAAAGCACATTCAAAACATTCATATCTTCCAGTCAGAGCATGGAAAGGCAAAGGTTGGCTTCTAACTGCCCATTCCATGCAGCAAATTTTATGGTCATAAGCAGAAGGCTTGAGACCTTGGGAACTAAAGAAGCTGTCAGCATGCTTCTAGTCTCTACTTACTCATGACTTAGACCACAGTGTGGCTGGAATTAAACAAGATCCTGGCAGCAGTCATCCTGCTGGGTTTTGTAAGGATCTGTAAATCAGGCTGACAAAAGCATAGCAAGCCTCAGAGCTGGAAAGCAGAAGCTATATGCTCATGGAAGTAATGAGGTGCAAAATGTTAACTTTGGGGATATTTAATCACCAAAAATGCTTTAATAAGGACACTTCCAAATTCACAATGCAAGAGCACCTTAACCTGAGGCTGGTTTCCTAAAATAGATACTTTAGCACAAGGACAGGTTTGACATAAGGCAGTCTGTCCTTTATCATATAATACATCCCAGCAACGTGCTCCAAATCTTTCTGCTGATTTTATAATGCACAGATGTTCTGGCCAAAAAAAAAAAATCACTGTGTTCTGTCCTCATCTTCAGGTCATTGCTTCAAAGAGGACCCTCTATGACTCAAGGTACTTCAGGGCAAACATGCAAACAACTTCTGCCCTTACATTATACAGCCTGAGCCCTGGGAATGACCCCGAGAACACATGAAACAATTCCTACATCTCCTACTTCTTTCTCTTCCTCTTTGCTAAGGCAGCCAGCTGCTGTACTTTAATCCTCAGCTTCAACAGCAATCCATGCCTCCTCCTATTTGGTTGTCTGCCTCCATAGCTTGCAGAAAAACTAGGATGTAGGTTTTTGCCCTACACTTTGCTGAGGTGGGCAGAACATAGCACCACTCTCCTTGGCCATGAGTTTTTCAGCAGACAGCACATTTCACTGTGCCTGCTATGAGCCCTTGCAATGCTACTGAACACAATGGAGATCCCACTGTGAACTGGGAAAGCTGCTCTTCTCCAGCATGCAGTTGCTAATGGAAATGGTAACTCCTCAACTTTTCTGCCTCTTCTCCAAGGCACAGCATAAGGTGATGGAAACGAGTGCTGCACAGTCTATGCTCTGAAGTTGATTACAAATGTCAGGATACAGAAACAGGTGGGTGGACAAGACTTAGCACAGGATGGTTGTAAAATCCTGCCACTCTTGAAAGCATGGGAAGGGCTGAACACCATGCAAGTGGGAGAGAGGGGACTGGTTTTACCTTCCTTGTCAACTCGGAAACCGAATTCATCATAGCGGAACTCCGGCTGCTCGACGGATTCTTCTTTCTGGGAGATGTGAGGAAGGAAAACAGACATTTTAAGCAATTTATCACTGAATAACCAAACAGAGACACATGGATATTGCCTCATCCCACCACTGCCCACTCTGTGCCCTTTGAGCAACTAGACCCCTTGCTCTTTAATTTTTAAAGCCTCCCACCACAATTCCCAGCTGAGGAGACGTTGCCTGCCATTCCCATTTTAACTTTTCAATTGAAAAAAACTACACAGATTTTCTCAGCAGGACTTGAGCTCAGCATCTTATCAAGATCAGAACTACTCACCTGGAGGTGAGCACAGCCCTCCTCATGGACTGAGGGATATACACACACCAGCTAAAGTGGCCTCTACGGCCTGCATCACTAATACACAGCTGTCCTTCCTGTTACCTCTGCACACACACTGCAAACTCAGCTCCCAGCACCACTGCATCTTCTGCCTGTTGCTCTCTAATTTCCTTTGAAAGGCAGCAGGCAAAACTGGGATTTGCACCTGTGATGCAAGTCCAAATTATAGGCAAAGAAAGTTAAGGTCCATGACCCAAATCTCAACCTTCCTCATCTGTGCTCATGGTTGGCATTGGGGCGTACTGGGGGATACAGACTGGATATTACCTCCAAGATTTTTTTAGGAGTAAATACCTACTGCTCTCTCCCCTTTCCTGCAAGCCTACCTGCACCTCCTGTGGGGACTCTTGCAAGCAACCAGGCAGCACCTAAGAAGCAAGAAGTGCTGCCCACATACCTCCAACAAAAAGCTTTAATCTGCTATCAGCAAACACTGTGGCTAAATTACAAAATTCCACAGCTGCTTCCTTCCTTCCTGCTCTACCCATCTGGTGACAAGCATTTCCTGCCATGCACAAGCCATCCAGAGTAGCTTGATGATGACAGAGGCTCCCTGAGGGTGTCAACATTTTTACAGTGGAGCAATAGTTGCAAAACAGCAGGGAAATAATTCACAGAAGTTTCTTTGTGCTCTGCAAGATCCTCTTGCAAAAGGATGCAACCACAAAACACGTGAAGTCCATAACCAAAGCACTGGAGGAAAAGTGCACCTCTCTCTCCTTTTCCCTGTGGCTTTCAGACACCACCAGAAACCACCAGGTTCCCTCTACTTTTGCAGAACCAGAGAACATCCTCACCCTGTCCCACACTGTACCTGTGTGTATTTTGCCAGGATCTCCTGAGGCCAAATGCTGGGTGTGAGTGCTGAGAAAGGACCCCCAGCAGAGGGAGTGTGACGGCCTAAACAGAAAGAGATCAACACATAGCAGTGAAAATCTGGAAGAACACCCTTGGAAGATACACACTCCTTACAGACTGTTCCAGCATGGGAAGGACTCACTCATCAGTTTGTTGCTACTGCTACTCTAAACATTGAGACAGCTCCCACTTCACCAGGGAAGCCAGTAATTTCAGATGTTTTTGTTCTTTTTTATTGAGCAAAAGAGGCAAAAGGGCCAAATGGAGTTATCTGTAAGAAAGCAATTCTTAGGGAAGAGAAATAGTTCCATGGCATCACATGATCACTCACCTGCTTGGAAAAGCTGTGAAATCAGCAACAAGCCAGGGGTATTATCACCAAATAAATATTATTTTGCAGAAGTAAATTCCTCCTATGGACCAGCACCAGCAGAACTCCAGAATTCCCTGAAACTGTCACTCAGGCACCAGAACGAAAAATCAGAGCCCTCAGAAAGATGCTCAACTGCTCCCTTTTTTCCCAATGGGCTGGGATACTGCCAGATCATGAATAGAGATGCAGCAATGAAAGTATGCCTGTAACCTCAGTATTTTGTGTTCAACACAAGCACCCTTGCAGTCTCAGGTAGAGTCCCAGTGAACAGCTTCCCTTGGAATACAAGCAGATATCAAGTGTTGCAACTGAAGCATTGCATTGTTTATTGAAGATAAACAATTGAAAGTCTTCTATTGTTCTATCAGCAAGACAAAGGTTTACTTGGCCTGGAAGCACAGTCTCCCCCAGGGTTATGTGCCCTGAAATAACCAGCTTGACCAGGAAGGTCTAGGAAAAAGTACAGGGTGGCAAAGCTGGCTTCTCTAAGAAGACCATCTAGTTTTGGCAAAGCTTCTATCTCAGAAGTGCACAACGGAACTCCAGTTATTCTTCAGCATTCTGCCTGTCCTACAGCTACCACTGTACAGCAAAAATCTCTCACAGTCATTGTGAGCCACTCTCTTTCGGGAAAGTGTTGGGGGGAGAACAGAATCAAGCAAATCTTCAGGAAAAATGGGGAAGGCAGAACACATTTCAACCTCCTTCTTCCTCTCTGTTCAATGTCTGAAAAAGCTTCTACATTGTAAAAGAAGGAACTGAGTTCACCCTGAGTGAAAATGCTCCTGGGTCACAAAGTTTCCTCTCTCTCAATCTGACCAGAAAGTATGTTCATGTAAAGAATGGCTCTTGGAACCAGAAACCTTTGTTATGAGGTTTCAGCTGAAGACAGAGCAAGGAAGGAAATGCGAGATACTGTGCCAATTTCTGTGTGCTCACCTGACATTGCACTAGGCAAGGCTGAGTGCCACAGGTGTCAGCAGAGCTGTCCACAGAGATGCTGTCCACAGAGCTGAGATGCTACACTCCTGTTATAAAAAGAAAAAAAGGGTGATGAGAAAATTCAATTAACATCTAAGAACATGGTGGAGGACTGAGAGACTCATCACATACAACTTCCTCATGTGAAAATTAAATTCCTTAGTATACAAGAAATAAATTCCAGATACTGGAATTTCCTTTTGGTTTCATACCTATTGACCAGCTAGAAAGAGCACACTGTCATTTGCCAAATTTCTTGTGGCAATAACAGCATCGCTGATTGAAAGAATGTCAAAAAAACAAGTCAGCTTTTAACAACTTTTCCATTGCATATTGTGAGTCCTTTGTTTAATGATGTAAACTAAGAAAATAGCCCACACATCATCATTCTCTGAAGACACTGACCATGGAGAAGGGACAGGAGTGGTGAAAAGGGTTTAAGGGGTAATCATTAGATGCTCTAAGTCCAAGAGAGACTTTAGGAGTAGCACCACAAAGCACAGGTGTAAAGTGTGTAGGGCTACAAAATACAAGTCTCTGAGGCCTGTGGATAAGAACAAGACACTATCAAGTACCTCTGCAATGAGTCACAAACCAGGCTCCTCTGAACTAAATCAAGCAATAGAGTTCCCCTCCTTGCTTTCCTGACACTAATTAACAGCATATTCTTATGGGGATTTCTATGGGGATTTCCAGGAAAATAATGGAATACTTCAGTAATCAGAGAGATTGTGGACTTTAAGATCAACCTTACAATTTGTGTGTGGGAGACAGCAAGAGCCACCTCTACCAAGCAGATAAAGGCAGTACTGGGATAGATCAGTCACACTTCCTTGGGAAAGAACCTGGGAGAAACTAACATTTGCACACCTAGGATGGCTTTTCCAGCTTCCCTTTTCATTAAAGCTACTTATGACTGTAAGCTGCTAAAAAGGGGAACCCAGGGATTCATCCCACAGGCCCTATCCAAGCTGTTGCACAGTTCTGATTAGTACAAGGTTATATGGCCTTTGCATGTCAGTGAACTTTCCAGTGAGCATCTGCAGCCAGGAAGTGACTTGCTACAGCACTCCAAGATAAGCAGCTGCATACCACTGCAAAAGCATAAAAAACATCTGTGTCTGGGAACACAAATGATAAGGTTTCCTCCTTATGGATTTAAACAGCTCTCTGCCTGAGAAAGGCCAGAAAGGATGAACAGACACTCTGATCCATTCTGACACTAACACTTAGGGCAAAAAGAATCACAAACAAACAAACAAAAAAAAATTCAGCTTTTGTTTCTCAGAAGTAGTGTTGTCCACAGGATGGTCAGTTGCAGGTCCACCAGTTCGTAAATGTTTGTGTGTTCTTCCCTACACTCCAGTCCGTTTGTTTCCTGAGCACCAACTCTTCTCTAGTAGTTGAAGACATAGCAACAATTACCAAATGAGCATCTGCATGCTCATATTACATGGGAACACACAGAGCATGCACCCCAAGCAGGTAAATTGGCTGACATTACTTCAACATTGCTGTGAGTGTATTTTGATGTTTTTTTCACTGCCTTGCAACCAATGGCTGCTGTGGTCCTGAGCCTGCAAGGTGTCCTCCTCCCCTGCCTTCTCTCAGGCCAGTTAACCCTGTTTCCAATGCCTTTAATTAGGAATGCAGTCACCACATGGTATGTGTGCCATGCTTGGCATTGCCTGTGCTCTGAGCTTGTGAGCAGAGACTCCCCTCAGCCACTGTTAACCTTCATTGCATGTACAACACTGCTGACCCAACCTGCTGTGGAGCAGCCAGGCCAGGGTGTCAGGCACGTGGCTGAGAGAAAACCCCATAATAAGGGCATTAACCACAGTGCTTGGAAACAGGGCAGGAGAGAGCTCAGTGAGTCTCTCCTTGTCCCAAGACAGGTGTAGCAGATGGAACACCCTCCCTTGCCCACGTCATCACGCCCTGGCCTCTGCCTTGATCACTCCCCTGCCTGCTCTCCTCTCCCTGCCATTAGAGCACTGAACTCGGTGGGCAGGTTTTTCCTGCCCCTGGTTCCCATAGAAACCTTCCTGCAAGCACCCATCTGGGACAGAGGCCGGAGAGAGCGTGAGGCTCACCTTGCTGTGCAGCAGGGCAGGGTGAGCAGCAGGAATCACAGCAAGGGAAGGCTCCTGCTGTGGCACATGGAGACACTGCCCTGGGCACTGCCCTCACAGCCAGGTGTCTCCAAGAGAAGGTGCTGAGGCCACTGCAGCCCTTCCAGCATCAGAGGAACTGGGAAGAAGGTTCCCTGGCACAGCCAGGCACCACCTAGTGTGAGCCAGGAGGAGGAGGAGATCTGACTGTAGGATTGGCATAGTAGGGATTGTCTTCCCTTTGACTGAGGGATACAAACCTAAAGCAACTCTCTCGCCAGGAGATAGCAAGCAACAAAAGAAGCTCCACAAAGCTTGTGAAACCACACGTGTGAAGTTGCTGTTATTTGCAACGTACGCACTTCTGAAATAAAGCAACAGTAAGAAATACAAAGGAAAAAATACATCAGATCCAACAAATATTAATGGCAACTCCCAAACCCTCAGTACTACAAAATCAAAACCAGTTTAACTCACACATTAAGGAGCATCTCCCATGTTTAAAGGCAATTTAAGTTTCTTATACGAAGCAATTGTGGTCACACAATAGGTAGCCTTCATATTTTGAAAGAAATGTATTTTTTGCTAAAATGCAAATAGTACCTATTAATCACAGATTTACTTTTTGAATTCAGAGTCCAAAACAAATCACACCACCATTGTTTTCAGCCTGCAGGAACACAGGTGTGATGTACCTGAAAAAGAAGGCTACGGTGGAAGCATGCAGTCAGCACCAGGTACAGCCATTTGAAGAACTCCACCTGCAATACCTTTGGTGGAGTTGCAAACACACAACATAAAGGATTATGTCCAATTAGTTTAGTTTCTAGTGCAGGTGTCCTTTAGAAATTGATTTTTGCAAAGGAGTCCTGCAAATTTACTTCCACTTGGAAGCAGTGTGCCTCCCCTGGACACACTGGCTCTTCCCCACAGCTGTTGTATGGGAGATTTCAATTAGCTGGCTCCTGGTAAACACCAGACAGCAATCTCCTGCTGCCTGTGTTTTACCTGCTTGGCCTCTTTTGCTTAGCAGATCCCCACCTAAGCCTGTGGTGGTAGGGCCTGGATGTGGTAAGAACAAAATGACACCATCTGGAGCCTTTCAGTAGGATCTTTATTTTGGGACAGGAACTCCTTCCCAAGAGTGTTCTTCCCCCACGGATTAAAAAGAAAAATCCACCAAAAAGGCAGCATACTCTAGCAGGCTGTGCAGAAGGCAAACATTTTACCAAGCAATGTTTTTGTATCCTGAAAACTTTACAATCAGTGACTATGTAGGAACCTCCTCTGAGTATCATCAGAAGGAACGGAACAAGCACAACAATTTTTTCCTAGAATAATTTTCATTCACTGTCACAAGAACTGCACCTCTGTTCTGACAGTTACAACACCTCTTCTGACAGTAAGCTAGTTTGGGAAAAACTCTGTTTTCCTTTATGTTTAATGAACAGAAAGCAACAGTGTATGCAGTAAATCCCACTGCCACCTCTGGATTGTCAGCTGGTTTCCACTGCTCTCTATTCTCTTCCTTTATTAAGAAAGAAAGTTTTGGAAGAGAGAGGAGTGATTGAAAGTCACAGCAGCCATCAGGAGGCTATGCACATAGGTGTAGTTCTAGAAGCCTCTTCCAGCTCAGCTTTTGAAATCCCAAGTAGATTGTGTCCAATTTAACATCTCCCTCTCTCAGAAATCAGACAAAAGCTCTGTACTGAACCAGGCAGTTCAATTTTGTCTTCTCACAACCAGAAAACTTACATTTTCCAAATTATACTCCTGATTTGCTCAATGAAATGTCCAAGGGAACTCTCAGGAGGATGCCCTTGGCCTTCCTTCCCTTCCCCCATCAGCGTCTCCCTCAAGTCAGGCAAAGGCATATCCTGGAGCTGCAAATGCCATTAGTCCACAAGTCAATATTTGCTTTGCACACAGAGTCAGAAGAGAACTCCAGCCTCACAAACAAACACACAAGTGAGCAAAGAGCAGCCACACACCTGAGCAAGGGGGGCAGACAAGATGCAGAGAGCTCCTGTCCCTCACACCCTGACAGCCTGGCTTTGTAAAATATGCAGAATCCCACACAGGCACTGGTTAAGGAGTCAATATGGTGTCAGTGAACCTGGCTCATCCCAAACTTCCTGTCTGAGGCTTAAAACCAGACTGGCCTCACACTGCTTTGGGTGCTGAGGAACATGTACAAATGCAGGCTGGAAGTGCTGAGGTGGCCTTCAGGGGAAGGGAATGAAGAGCTGGGAACTTTAACTGCCCTCACCCCACTCCTTGTGGTACTGGAAGTGAAGCAGAGATGCACCAGAAGCTTAGGGCAGGTCTCAAAAGGGGGATGAGAGACCTGGAGAGCAGCAAGGGGGAGGCCTGCAGAGCCAGGCAGGCAGGGGAGCTGCTGACAGGTCACACCACTGACTGCAGAGGCACCACCCAGGACTCCAGTGCTGCCCAGTCATCAACTGGCATCACACTGACAGCAGGAATGTGGCAGGGCAAAGCGTTTCCTCCCTGCTGCCTCAGGGCACTGTAAGAGCAACAGAGACAGCAAAAAGAAAACTGGAACTCTGCGTCTCCTGCCATAAAGCACCTTGTAGATTCCTGCCCTCATTAGAAATCCAATTCTGTGCAGAAATGTAACTGAAAGGTACTTCCATGTAACAGTTCTGCTCCTTGCACTGCTCGGTGCCCAGCAATGCCTGCTGCAGTAACAGAGAGAGCTCCGGGGGGCTGAAGCTGCTGAACTACGTAAACTATCAGTTTACACAAAAGGAACAAAACAAGCAACTTGCAGTTTTGTTCCCACTGCATCTCCATTTTGAAAATAAGGATGTGAAAAAGCAGAATCCTGCTTCCTACCACTTATGCATTGGACAGATCACAGAAGGACTGAACCACAGTCAGCCTTGTCTCAGAAACACCCCTACACAACACCTGCTTGTGGAGAATGCAGATTTCCTACACATCAACAGATATTTTATTTCCAGAGCAGAACTGCCTTTTATTTACCTGGCTCCAAAGCAAAAAGCATGCTAACTAAACATGAACTCCACTTCTTCTGTGGACAACCTTTTGTTAGCCAAGACCCTTGGGATCGGAGGAAGAGGAGGAGTTTCCCCTTTCCCAGTATTCCCACTATCTGAGTGGTGGAAAGATATGTGACAGGAACAGAGAGTGCTCCTTGCAACTCACACAGGAGGATTGCAGTTAAGTACAAAAACAACTGGTTTGGGGGTTTTCTATCTGCATCAAATGAAGTCAGAAAGAGAGGCCAGGATACAAACTTGCATGGTGTTCACTCTCACTGCACAGCAAAATTCTCCTTGCTTTCAACACAGAGGCAAGAAAACCTGTATGTGCCAAAAAAGGCAGGCCTGCAGTCACCCCAGCCTTCAAGGCTTAGGATAAAGGCAATTCCTTGTTAAACACCACTATGCAAATATAAACCATAGGTTTCTCATTAGTGTCTAAACATATCTTCTATGAGGGTTAAGTACTGCACAATAAATGGGAATTTTCACCCAAATAAGCACGGTACAGGACCAAGGCACTTCTGCAGAGCTCTACAGAAATTTGTTTTCCCAAAAACTTTTCAGAAGTGTTGTTTACCTTCTGGTCCATGGCAAGACTGTAAGCTATGAGATGTCTGTGGAAAGCAATCAATCACAACTGTCCAGTTTCATTTGAATACAGAAACGTGAAAGAAAATATTCCTGGTAGAGATGTGGGGCTGTACCAACCAAAGAGAGGTTAAAAGACACTACTGACAGTTATTTAAAGCCAGGTATTACAAAGCCTTTTATATCATACCCCTGTCCTGAGCGGTGACAAGCAGTGCCACCCGAGGCTGTCTCCCTCACCAGCCCTGTAGGCTCACCCAGGTGGAAGTTTGATTCTCAAGCTGCTCTCATCCTACTGCTCCCAGTGACAATGGAGCAAGGGCCTGAACGATGGCTCTTCCTTGACAGAGCCTCAGAGGATTGGCAGAGATTTTGCTGTCACCTTGGTGAGGCACAGGAAAGGCTTGTTTCAGGTCACTCTCCTGCAGCTCCAGTATTTGCAAAAAAACTCAGATTCACTTCACAGGACTCTAAGCAGGTCTTGTTTCATTTGGCTTCAGAAAATGGTTTTTAAGACAAGTATATCCCACAGCATTCAAAACTTTTCTTTCAGGGCTTTGTCTTTACAGGAGTCAACCTTCTGAAGAGGGTAGTAACACTCAAACACCTCTCAGGACTGTTTGCAAAGCTCTTATCTAGCACGTCATGTTGGACTACTTAGATCTGGCTCCTGCAGAAATTTATGTGCACAGATAACTTAAGAGGAAAAAAAGCAAAATATACAAGGATTGTTAACATTTGTAACAAAGCAAGACAAAACCTCTGATATTTCCTGATTCTGTGGATCAGGAAGATTTCTTCTACAGAGAAAAAAAGAACTGTTAGGTTATGGACTTTCTTTCTATTCTCTGAATCATCAAATACTTCCCAGCCAGTAGTAACAATAGTTCTTGTAGTTATTCTAATACCAATTATTATGGTAATGCCCACCAGTTCTGCAAATGTTTGTGTGCTCTTCCCAACACTCTCTCCTCTTCACCTATCTCATAACACAAGCGTGCTTGCATTTCTTCCAGGGATTTTTCCTTAAGTCAGGAACAAAACTGCTCTGTTACCAATGTAACTGGTTACAGTACAGTTTAAACAAATCTGAGACCTCCTCAAAGACAAAACAAATGTGGCAGGACAACATCCTTCTCTTCCCCACAGGGTGCCAACAGTAACACAGCTGACAAGTGGGATTTTCCCCAGAAGCTTTATGTATCAAAACCCTTGACCCTGGGATAAAAAGTGGCAGAGAAAGAAGTTTAGACAAGTCTTTGTGCGGCTGAGGACACAAACCTGAAGTACCAAAACATCTCGATCTCTTAAGGGACACTTAGGACACCACATCCACAACACAGAATGAAGCTGTTTGTTTACCTCCTCCTACTGGAGAGTCGCAAATTCTCTGTATCTTATCCATTTGAATTAGGGTAGATCTAGAATAGCCAGTGTGATACAGATCACCAGCAAGGGTCATTGCTGATTCAGCTAGAAAAGCTGTAGGACCACATGCACCAAAATATAAAGCACCTTAACTTCACCACTGCGGATAAAGTTGCAATACTCCTTAGGATTTATTTTTTTAAAGTTTTTGCTGCTTCTGATGTGTTGGTGAGAAGTTTGCAATTAAGAGCCAGGAAGGGGCATAATTCCAACAATTTCCAAAACAGTTACTGCCTCAAACATGGTATCACCTATTCCTTTGTCAAAGCATCCCAAATACCAAACACGGGAAACAATTTTGCAACACACAAATCAATTCACCAAGAATGGGGACTAAGACTGGCAGCTCTCACACAGACCTCTTAACCAATAATCTCTACTGCTACCATGTCACCTTAGGTAAGATATTAATTTTGTAAAGCCAAATATTTTGATTATTGCCTGTCTTTTAATATCATCAAGGTTCTTTAGAACTGAGATTGGCAGAAGATCCCACCTTATGGAAAGTGACAGGTTAAATGGCCAGCAAAGAAGAAAAACCTAAACAACATTAGCAAAGATATTCTCCCTAAAACTGGAGAATTATTTCAGTCCTGAGCAAGCAGGTACTTTCCTCACCTCAATTCTATCATTCCCTGATCAGTGCAATTCCTCCAGAAATATGCCCCTCCTCTCTGCTGCCCCTCAGGAATTCCCTTCATCCTTCTTCAGAAGAAGAGTCACTATGAATGACATCTCCCTAAGAATATCAAACCACATTATCAAAATGTTATCATAAACAGGAATTAAAATAGGCAGTATTTGTCATTTCAATCTCTAAATACGGAATGAACACTGTATTAACATGACACAACCAGTCCCCACCCTGACCTCTTCAATTACATGCCAGGCCTCTTCTCACCCTCTTCCTTCCCTTTTACTTTATGAAATCTCCAGAGTAGGAATTCAGCCTTCTTTTCTGCCTAGGGACAGTCACACACACATTGTGTGGATCCAGAAATAAATGATGAAATTGAATTTTGTTCCAGGGGTTGTTTCTTTCCAGGCCACCACTCCAGACTCCGTAGCAGCTGAAAAACTAAACTAGAATTCAGACTATCCAGCAAGCAACTGTATCCTGATCAACAGCTCAGCAAAATCACAGCAGTGCCCCACTCCTGCTAGGCTGACAGTTCCTTCTTGAGTGATTTTAAGATCCAGTCTTGCACTACTAAAAACCCACTGATCTTAATTCCAGTAAGGCTGCTTCACTCTCCCATCTATTTGCACTAAAGGATCCTCCATTTCCTCAAAGCACTGTTCTTCTTTTTCCGCTTCCCCCCATTAAAAAAAAAAATCACAGCAAGCCATGAAGAGTAGGGCTGAGACATCATGAAGTAGGAAGCTATGACATCACATAAAACCCCCACACACCAACACTGAAACTGACTTGTTTAGAAGGAAAGCACCTGCTTAAATTCAGCATCCCTCAAAAAAATTAGGAAGGAAGCAAAGCCACACATAGGAAATTTTTTCTGTCCTGCCCTTACCAGGTCTGTGAAGAGACATCAAGAGCCGTCCCGGAGCCCACAGCCACTGCCTGCAACGAGATTTAAATCCGCGTGACTGTGGCTCTTTGCTTCCTTGGATTTACATCAGCAGGTACGAAGAATTACATCTGCCTCCTGCTCTCCTTCTAACATTTATTACAGCTGACAATCACAGGGCCTGCAGCACGTCTATTTGTGCCCATTGCCTAGAGGATACTGCCATATTTCCATCTGTGTTTCGTGAGCGCTCCTTTCCCCCAGCCAGACAGGAGACAGACAGTCTCTCCTCCGGGGCACCTCCGAGAAGGCGCAGGCGTGCAGAGCAGCCGAGTATGGCAGAGCAGGACCCCCGGGAGTCGCAGGCACGGGGGGCAGGAGAAGAGGCGGGTGAGAGGAGAGGCACGTCCCGGGGAGCAGGGGGAGCGCGGCCGGGGGGAGCGGGGCGCAGGGAGAACGTGCCCCGGGCAGCGCAGACGGGAAGCACAGCGTGAGTCACTCCCGGAGCCAGACCCTGCGTCAGCGCGGCCGGTGCGCGGAGCCCTCCTCGGGCCGGGGTCCCTCCCGGCTCCCCCGCCCCAGCCCGGCGAGCGGAGCCGCGGCCGCGCACCCCACCCCGCACACGGCCCCGGCAGCCTCGGCCCCCGCTCCGCCCGAGGGGCCAGTAGGGCAGGGGGTGCCGGGGTGAGGCGTGCGCGGGGGGCGCCGCACAGGTGGCGCAGCCGCTGCTGGGGAGCGCCCCCGGCGCGGGGCTGAGAGCCCCGGGGGACGAAGGGCGGTCCCCGGCCGCCCCGGCACGCACCTGCCCCGGCACCCACCTGCTGCCGCCGCCGCCGTCCCCTCAGGGCGGGCGCCCGGCCCCGACCCGGCGGCCCCACACGCCGCTGCCGGGGCGCATGCGCGGGGGGCGGGCGCGGCGCGCGGCACGGCGGGGGCTGTAGGCCGGGAAGGGAAGCGCGGCCCGGCGGGCGCGGAGAGGCGCCGGCATGGCCCCGCTGGGCACGGGCTGCCGGGACATGCACCGAATGGCCCAAAGCGCGATCGGGCCTCACGACGCTGTCACGGAATCACAGAACCGATTAGGTTGGAAAAGCTCTCTGAGATCATGGAGGCCGCGCTCTGACCATACACCACCATGTCAAGCAGCCCATGGCACTGAGTGCCACGTCCAGTCTTGCCTTCAACACCTCCAGGGATGGCGACGCCACCACCCTGTCTAATCACCCTTTCTGTGAAATTCCTCTTAATGCCCACCCCGAATCGCCCCGGTCCAGCCTCTTGTCCTGTTGCTGGTTGTCTGGGAGAAGAGGCTGATCCCCACCTGGCTACACCCTACTTCCAGGTAGTTGTAGGGAGTGCCAATTCCCCTAAACATCCTTCTCTGCAGGATAAACAACACCAGCTCCCGCAGTTGCTCCTCATCAGATCTGTGCTCCAGACTCTTCACCAGCTTCACTGCCCCTCTCTGGACTTGCTCCAGCACCTCACTGTCCTTTCTGAACTGAGGGGCTCAGAACTGGACACAGGACTCAAGGTGTGGCCTCACCAGTGCTGAGTACAGGGGGAGAATAAAAAGCAGAAAAGCTGAGAGCTGCTCCTGAAGCAGTGCCTGCTGACCTCCTCCCAACACCCAAGCAGAGGGGAGAATTACATCTCCACCTGTTGCCACTGCCAACTCTGCAGTAAAGTAGAAAGTCAGGTCCTAAACCGAGGAGTGGAAGTCTCCTAAAGGATTTCTCATGCCAGTTTTCTAGGAGGATGACTTTTCCTCTGTACCACTGTTACTCATTTTAGAATTTCCAGGAAAACAAATCCAATACCTCACAGCTGGCAGCCTCTACCTGACAAATATTATTTCCAATGATGAGAAAAGATACTGTTCCTCCTCTCCACACAGGGTTGGTAGGTTTTTTTAAGTAGGAAAGAGGACCAAAAAAGGAGGACTTACGCATCTGTCTGTTTTCTTTCTTGGCTATCGATTTGAGTAATAGCCTGAAAATGACGAGGGTTCAGTTAGAGTTATCCTTTTCGAACAGATGGCTAATTAAATGTTAATAGCACAAGCAAGCAAAATGTTTTAAACACCATCAAACTCACAAATGTTTGAGACATTCTGAATGCCATGTTCTAGGGGCAAGGTAAAGCCAGAGCAGTCACGATGGAAGATCACAGCCTGAAGCTTCCCACTGCTCTACAGCCTGACTAAAACATACAGTATTTTAAAAACCTCTTTCAACAATGATGACCTGAAGGACTGCAGGTAGCCTCTTTCAGTTAGTTCTGCTTTTCAAAATTCTCTTTAGCAACCACACTTCAAAAATCATCAAGTAATCCTTATCAAGTCACCTCTGAGGGTCTGAATAAATAAGAGGCCAGAGAGAGAGAGCTTTTCTGCTGCACTGAAGCAGAAGAAAAGCTCTGTGATGTAATAACACTGGAAGAAGAGGTAAGGGAATTATTCCAGATTAAGTCAAAGGGAAAAGAATTTGATCCACTACTAAATGTCCAGTAAAGCACAGACATTACAAAACAGATCATTCATGTCAGAAATAAGACTGAAGCTCTTAAATTTCTCTGACATTCAATGAATTCCAGTATCTTTTTTCTTTCCCTATGAGACAAAACTTGTAGTAGAGAACAACTTTCACATGCCAGAGTCCACTTGGCACTCATTATCAAGCACCTACAGCCAAGGAACACAATCACAGCCAGAACACAATGACTGGCTTCTTACCAACACCTGTAAATGATTTTCAGAAGCTACAGAGCCACAGCTACAGTATTAAACTAAGAATGGAACACTGAAGGAGCACCAGTTTGATGAGCCACGAAGTTCCATGGCCTCCCTCTTTCATTATTTCTAATGTTTTGGCCTCTTTGCTCCCCAAGTCACAGTACTCTGAAAGCCAGGACAAACTTCTCAAGTTTTGGGACACCTGTGGAGAAAGTGTCAGGGCATGGAAAGAAAGATGAAAATGGGAGTGGGCTCAGTTCCCCTTACCTCTGCTCTTCAACAAGTCAGTCCTACATGAATGTCAGGCAGCACCAGGCACTGCTCTTTAACAGCTGGCAGTGCTCTGTGAGGGGCCAAGGAAGGTTGATGTGATAAAGTTACCTTGTCACAGCTGAGTGTTTCTCAGTAACTCAGCACACTATAGATGGAGGCTTGACCTCCATCAATAGTCAAAGACCTCCATCAAACAAAGAATGAAAAGCCCATCTGGAATCAACGTGGCTGTAAGCTCTGGGGGCTACATGTACTGTAGAGAACCAAAATAACATGACACAGTAAATAGACCTGGGTCAATAAGGCTTTTATTGTCTTCCTGTACCCACACACATTTGCAGACTATACCTAAAGTGCCAGTTCCACTTTCCCATCCATCATGCTTTGGTATGGAATCAGCGCCGGTCTGACCTCCTCCTTCAGGAACTTGGCCACCTGTTCAAGATGAGAAAAATAAAATGAGGAAAAGGACTTGCCTCCTCCTCCTCATTTGGACCTGCTTGTCTCACTGGGATCTCTCTTTCACAAAGACACCCAACAGTCTGGTACGTCCAGGGTCAAAAGTGTGAAGCCACAGGGAAGAAAGACAAGAAAGCCAAGGAAATCAAAGGAGAAAAATGTGTCTGCCTTAGCAGTATGGTTAGAGTTATATAATATGTACACTCTGTAGCAAACAGTGTGCATATTATATACAAAAGGAGGCAGGATTAAACTACACATTGCATTACAGCCCACAGCCTCTTTCCACTACTTCACCTGTTGAGGAGCACGTCCAGTGAAGGAGGAGGGATCCAACAGGCTTTCAAGTTGTCTATGGATAGGGCTGAAGTAGGGATCAGCACGGACACGGGCAATGAAGTCATTATCACCCCCTTCCTGTTTCACAACAGTTGCTGCTTGCTGAGAGAGAACACGAATTTTCTCATGGCAATCCTGTAGGTACAGGGAGAGGAAGATGGAAAAAAAGTCATTTCATTGCTATTGACAGCACCTGTTCATCTCACCAACTCGGGTGGGAGGAAAAAATATTGCAGTGTATTGCCCTGGACAGTGCAAAAAGAAGATGCAGTTTTGACTGCAGTGCTTCACATGCCACTGCATTAAAACAAGATTTTCTTCATCCTTTCACATCTGCCCTTTGAGGCTAAAACAGTCCAAATATCACATACATTCCCTGCTGAACTATAATATAAACTAATGACACTGGAATAATTTATACTTCTTCAAATTTCCCAAGTACTCTTAGGAGTCATTCTAGGGTTTGGTTTTGTTTTTTTTTTCCAATGTAAATAATGTAAAACCTCTACAGATTTTGAAAAGGGAAAAGAAAAGAATCTGTCCAACTTAACAAGCAGTGAGACTTTGCAAATCACGGCCTACATAAGGATAGACTGAGGAAAAAAAACCCATTCCTTTGGAATCAACTGGTAAGAACAAGGGAAGCCAACTGTAGTCAGGTACCACCTGCAAAATCAGATATGGCCATGCTGGTCCTAAAATACAGCCATGTGACTGCATTTACAGCTATGCAGGAATCTTCTCCTTAAATGTATTATCCTTGATCTACAATTAGGACAAAAATAATCCTGCTTTCTCTATCCAAATGTCATTTTGCTTCACCACTGACCTGCCTCAGGTGAACACATCTATCTTTTGGATATTTAGGGAAGGGATCTGTTTAGTAGTGGGGAGAGGAAGTGAGTTTCAGTGCTATGAGGTGGGAAGCCTAGAAAATGTGCTGGTCCATAGTTCCCAGCACACAAAACCAGAACACATGGATGTGAATATGAACACCTTCTACAAAGGTACTAAGCCCCATGAGTATGTAATTAAACCAGAAAGAAGGCAGGTCAACAAGAGACACAAATGAATCAGATAATGTGATTCATATGATGTGACCCTTAATGCATTTAATAATAATGCACAGTCAGGAAGCTTACTCACTGCCCCACTGACATCAGAAACACGGGGGGAAAAAAAGGAAAAAATGACGTTTCCTGACTAATGTAATGGGCGATTTGCCTCAACTGTTTCAGAAAACTGAAACCACATAGATTCTGCTCAAAGCTTCTATCAAACCCTTCCATTATTCTTGCAAGTTTCACTTCTATCCTTGATGTGGAAAGAATCATAGAAGGAAAAATTATTATCTAAAAGGTAAATGAAAATAAGGTGTTTCATTAAGATGGAAATTTGATTATCAATTTTGACCTGAACTGTGAAATTAAATGATAAGAAAATATAATCTAATTGTGTCTGGGTTAATTTACTAAGGAAAATATTTAATTACAGTTTGCTTGAACACAGGAAGCTGAATGAAGGACTATAAACAAAGTGGTAAATATACTGTACTGAGTTAGGGAAGAATGACACATGAATGAGTGATTCAGAATGGTCTTACTTGCTTTTTTTTGTTAACAGTACTGATTCATCCTCTTTTAATTTACAAGGTAGCCAACTGCCAACATGTTCCATTTAAAGAAGCCTGGCCTGTGTTCCAAGTTCCTTCAAACACTTAAAAAAGGAAAACGCCTACTAGTATCAAACATAAAAATAGGTCTCCCTCCTCTCCAGCACAGCCAGCCAGATTAGCCCAAACACACAGTGTTCCTAACAGAAAACAGGGATCTCACAAGTGTTCTCCCCCCAGAGAGCAGAGCCTGGCTTTGCAGCACCAGTGAAACACTAATAACTCTGTGGGAGCAGGTGAAGAGCAGAGAAAGGTGAGACAGGACAGGAGCCCAGATACATTTGTTTCTCAGAAGACAAACACCAGGCTGCAAACAAAGGTAATTTGGACACTTCATTTGTACCTGACGATTGCCCCCAGCCTTCACCATTGCCATGATTATATTCTCTGTGGCCATGAATGGCAGCTCCTGCCGGATCCTTCTCTCAATCACCTTAAACACACACACACAAAAAAAACAGGAAAAAAGAAACAGCATTATAGAAAGTCTATAGACGACTGAAAACTTTTCAGTGAGGATTTTCTCCTCTCCCCTTGAATCTCTGGGACTGGGCAATGGTGACAGAATCACAGGAAAGTTTGGGTTGGAAGGGACCTTTAAGGCCATCTAGTTCAACCACCTGCAATGAGCAGTGACATCTTCAATTAGATCAGGTTGCTCAGAGCCCTGTCCAACCTTATGCTGAATGTTTCCAGTGATGGGGCATCCACCACCTCTCTGGGCAACACTATTCTAGTGTCTCACCACCTTCTTTGTAATAAAATTTCTTTCCTATATCATCTGATTTGTCCCTCTGTCAGTTTAAAATCATTGCCCCGTGTCCTATTGTAACAAGCCCTGATAAAAAACTTGTCCCCGTGATGCAAAGACACATTGTCATTTTGAACTTAGCTCTGGAAATCCAGATATTGAAGTTGATAATACTTAGAAGCCATATCTTGTATGAGACATTAGTTTGGAAAAGATGTCCGATAGTTTTTTTTAACCTGTACTAAGTTCCAGGACTGGATGAGATCTGTCTAGACAGTATCTTTCACTGCTAAGTTCTACAGATCTGTTCTGTAATTCAGGGAAAAATACCCTTTGTAACAAGTTTTGTATTTACTCTGTTACTGGCCTCACAAGAGGCCCCTAATGTATGTCCTACAACAGTGAGAATATGGCAAGAATAGAGCAAAATTCAGAAACCACTTGAACTAACATAAACATGTAATTCTTGGAGTGGGAGCATTTTTGCACACTTTGGCATAGTTGTGGCCTTACCAAGGAGGTCCATTATCTCCTGCTTTACCTTTGGATACACCACAAGTCCCTCGGAGATGTTCTGCAGTGTGCTCAGAATGATGTCAGCTGTGAGGAAAGCCTGAGCCAGACACACGCGCCTACGGGACACACACACCCAGAACCCTGGTCAGCAACAAGGCCACATTCCAGCCACCTCAGATCCTTCAGCTTCTGTAAATAATGCTCTAAACAGCATCACTGGGGCCTAACACTGGAGCTATTCTCTTTTTTTTTTTTTTCCTTTTGGACAGTAGAGAGGGAGAGGGAAAAGGGTGAAGGCAGACATAGAAAGCTCCAAGGTAATTCAGTGCTTACACAGATAGGAAACAGGGCAGAAATCTACAGGATCTTTCCCTATGTGCTCTTTGTTGAAGTGTCTACTACTGATCCTACCCTCCTGCTGCATGCTCATGCTGTGCCTGGCTGTGCTCAGTGGGGAATTTCCAAGGGAATCCATGCATTTGGTGAGGGATTCCTCCAAGAAACCAGCTCCTGGTCAAAAAGGAGGCTCCTGACAAAAAGCAAAGGAGGGAAACAAGAGGAGTAGTGGGGCCTGAGCTGTATCAGGCAAAATGCTCTGCATCACAATGCAGCAAACATAGCATCATCTGTGACAGCAGGGTCTGGCCCATCCTAAACTGTCATCTTTTAAAATTTCCTAGTTCTTGAACCTTGTGCTACATCTAAGCCCTCCAATTCTACCACAGTGCCTTAAAACAACTTTGCTGGATTGTAGATTGATTGAACTTTCTCTGGCTTGTTCTCCTTCAAGATACTATAGCTTTAACAAGAGCACAGATTTTTCTGTTTGGTTAGTGAAGTGGACAGATTAGTCTTTCTATTAGATGAGATGAAAATAAAATTTTAAACATTCCAGTTCATCTCTCAACATTTGGTGCCTATTGGGAAATAAACACACCGTATCAACCAGTATGCAATTTCTAAAATTTACATTGTTTTCTGCTGCCTATTCAGCTCTTTTTTTAATGAGACTAGGAGCTGTGGAGTAAGGTCCCCCTGGGAAAAAATCTTCTATTTTTTCACAAAATGTTATGCAGGTACTATGTTTGTGGAGACATTTTAAAAATGACATTCTTGTCAGCAATCTTAATGCTAATCTAGCATTAATTAAGCCAAAACTGCTGCTGTTCATTGTCTCACAGGTGCCATACCTTAGAAGTCTAGAGATTTCTAAGATTCTAAGAGATCAAATTCTGCAACAGAACATGACTTTGAAACTAAAATATTTCAAAGGTAGGCATGAGCTTTATGCAGATTTAGTACCAAATAAAAGATTTAATTGCTGTAATTTACTTGATAATAATTGCAGATAACTTCTGCTCAGCTCAAAATAGTTGTAATGAAGAATTATAAAACAAAGCAAAATTTGCTGAGCAATATCCTAAAGACCTGCACATATTTTCATGAAACTTTTTAAAGAGTAGAGTAACTGTGCTCTTTCTCCAGGATCTGACTACTCCTTGTAAAGAATATTTTTCAAAATTAAAATATGCTTTTTTTAGATTATTTGGAGGGTTAAGTTATTTCACTATTCTCCAAAAAGTGGAAAAAAAAAAAAAAAAGCAGGGTCAAAAAACTGCATCCAAAATAAGGAGGAGAATTTGACAAATGTGAGTACTGTAATACTGTGCTTTTGAAACAGGAAGACTATGAAAGCAATTTATTACCCTGGCTTCTGTATCCCCCCCTTTCACTGCTGGTTTACTTTACAGAAGATCTTGACATTAAAAATAACCTAACAGTTTTTATCTGATGGTACAGAGGAAACCAGTTTGTAGTCTCTATTGAGACTGCTTTTTGTCCAGGTGGTACGTTGTGGGTTTAGTTTCAAGGCAGTATTTTCTGCAGAGGCCAGAGGAGCTCTCTGCAGCATGTGAGCAGACCTGTTGGCACTGTCATCCAGCGTTCTCTCGAACCACTGCACGGCGGCCGTTTGCAGGGGATCCATCACCAGCGTCATCAGGTGCCGCGCCAGGCTGCAGCAGCGCTCCGAGCGCATCGGGTTCCTCTTGTAGGGCATTGCACTCGAGCCTGGCAAAGCAGGAACAGGGATGCAAACAGGGCAACAGGAGGAGTGCTGCATTAGAGGAGAAGAGATACAGATCCTCCCCCAGGAAAGGAAAATGTGGCAGGAATTGTAGTGTCACTATAGGACATGAAACAACACGAGCGCACGCACCGCTGCTCTCAAGGTGAAGAAAAGGGGAAGTTTATTTTCTGACTCTAACATTTATAGTTTTCTAAAAGTGACAGTGGACTGGAAGGTGAAAGTGCCACCTCTCCAATGACGCTGGACAAACTAACAGTCTATCAAATTTCTCTTCCTCCATAAAAGAATGCAAAACAGTAACTTATTTACAGAAAGTGTGTGAGAAAATTTGTTACAAGAATGTAAACATCAGAATGCTTAAAATCTTCAAAAATCAGGGCAACATCACAGTTTTGACTAAAGCCTCAAAATAAAACAATTTTCTATAATAACAAAATTGACACCACCATTTCCCCCTTCAGATCAGAAACATCTAAATGTGGGCAAAGAAAAAGTGAGATGACATTTTTGCCGTTATACAAAACAGAAGTACTACTACATAAAAGGGACAAATAGTTTACTTTTTAATGTAGCATTTAGCACCATCTCTCTAGGCTACCCAGGGCAATCTTAGCAGTGTTGGAGCTCCATCTGCTCAGTAATACTGTCCTTCAAATTCAGATGCTTACAGTGCTGCTTGTTGCTCTAGTGAATGGGTATTAAAATCATCCTCAAATCCAGGTCTGCCTCTCTAGGCAATGGAACACACACGGCTACTCCTGCTCTCCCCACAAACACAGGGAGTGCACAAATACAAATCTGATTTTAATTACTTAATATCCAGAAACCTTTAGGTAAGGTGTTTTTTCTTTTTCCTTCCCCCTCCCCTCCTTTCTTTTTCTTTTAAAAGGATTGAAAATACTAACAATGTCAACTCCAGTTAATTTAAAGCAAATTCTGTCAGTGACATTTCTAAGTTTGTTTAAAAGGCCACACCAACATAAATGAAAAGACACACACACCAGTCCAGGAAAACTCTCTCATCCCTTACCAATCTGGTCTTTCTCAAAAGGCTCCTCTATCTCCTTCAGGTTGGCCAAAAGACGAATATCAGTGCAAATCTGGAAAGCAAGCATGAGAAATTAACAAAACAGAACCAAACTGACACCCACCAATGTATCTTAGTGTTTGTGCTCTTGGAGAATCTTTGCATCTATGGGCAAGAAGTAAACTGGGGGCAGTGGAAAATTTGACAAAAAAATTGATACTGCAATCATACTTCCTGGCCTAAAAATGTTTGTCAAGACAACACAGAAAACAGCATGTCCACTGGATTAGATGGGAACAGGACACCAGCAAGGGCAAATGTTTGCAGGGAATGGAAGACAGATTAGAAGAGAACACTGAAAATGCATAACAAACTTGCACAGTGATTTGCAAACACAGATAATGTGTGCTTACTGAACTGGGAAAAAACCAAAACAGAAGAAAATACCACAGATCACTTTAGCCCAAGAGGAGGAAGAAGGAGGGAACAGAGATAAATCAATGAAAAGAATCCACAAGGACAGAGAGAAGAACACCATTATCAGAAAGGCAATTAACTAGGAGGAAATGGTGAAATTTAAGAACTCATACACCACTAGGAAAGACATTTACTCTAATTGGATCAATTTAGCATAGATTAGACTAATATCTGGTGTGGGAGTTGTTAACCCATTTTAGAATCTGCTCAGTTAACTTGCTTTATTTGTCACTGGTTTTAAGATCTTTGAGATTTGAGTATCAGGCATGTACCCAGCAGTGAATTTTCATGACCACAAAGAAGACAGCTGAACAAGGAACACCAATATTTTTGAGTAGAGCATCTTGCACCAAAGTACCTTCTCTTCAAGATCTGAAACATTTCTCCATCTTCCCAATGTACAGAACCAGGGTGCTCACCTTGTGTATGGAAGCCCCCAGACTGGCCAGCACAGCCAGGACTCCAATATCCACCTTGCGACTGTAGGTCTGCCCGGTGACCATGTAAGCCCTAGAAATAAACACAGGAATGGAGTGTTCCAAGCAGACACAAGAGTACTGCAAGACTTTGAGCAAGCAGTGACGTGGCTCTTGAAGTGGAGGGCTGTCATTCTGCTCGGATGAGAACAACTTTGGATTCAGGCTGTCAATTTCTTGGGGCAGCATGCAGGTGGGAGAGAGGTAAACAGAGGAAAAGGGACAGCTGTGCTTTGACAGGGAGACAAGAAGAAGTGGCTGATTTAAGAGGTGACGTTTCATGCAGGAAAATGCAACTGGGAATGGAAGATGGCAAGGGGGAATAAGTGAACAGCAGCACAGATGTTGGTTTGGCAGCCAGGGAAATCTGGGCCAACACTACCAGCAGGAGTCACACACTGCTAAGAATGCGTGTTACATACCGCTTGAATCCTGCCTTCTCCGTCACTAATCTGTCCAGCTCTTCAACCTTGGGGTGAAGTGAAAAAAACCAGAGCTCAAAACATAACGCAGCAAGGTCAGCAAGAGCAAAAATGGTCTTTGGTTTTCTCAGTTTACTGTCAGAAAATCTTCTACTTTCTGTGAAACATCCCTTCCCAAATGCTGCTTACTTTCACAGAGGCTTGCCAATGAGCCCCAGAGGGATCAGGGTGACTTTGTAAATTTAATGTGAGAATCTCAATGTTCCCTCAAAGAAAGCAGCATTCCAGAGCAGACAATTGCCAAGACTCTATGTGTGCACCCTGGGCTGTCTGACGTACTTTGCTGTGGTCTCCCTCAAAGAGCTGCAAGAAGCTGGCCTGAGTGCCAGTGGTGCCCTTCACCCCCCGGAAGCGCAGGTCATCCCGAGCCCGCTCCAGGCTCTGCAGGTCCATGCACAAGTCTTGAATCCACAAGCAGCAGCGTTTCCCCACAGTGGTGAGCTGGGCAGGTCTGAAAACAATCAAGAACACAACATGACTCACTGAGAATTTGCCTAAGCACCACACTTCACTGCTGAGTCTGCCATTAAGAGTTCCCTACAGATCCAGCTCTATTGACTCATTTGAGCAGAAATTAACAGGACTTGGCTTAGGCAGAAGGATGTACTGAAGATGTAATCATTCCTTTCAGGAATTAGATGGAATTGCAGTACCAGAAAACACAATTCGGTGCCCAAGTGCCAGGCTGGCGCCCCCTGCCGGCCTGCAGGGGCTGTGCAGACTGGGGGTGCATCAGTCCCCCACCCAATTCTGCTCACCGAGGGCAGGGGTGGCACCCTGGCTGACTTACAGCACTGGTGTGAACTTCTCAGCACACTGCATTCACTTTGTGATTTCAAATGATTCCTCTCAGGAAGCTTTCCTTCTTATTTATAAAAATGTGTTCCTCAGCCTCTGGGCAAACACACTTCAACAATGCTGTCAGCCAACACTTCTTGTAAGACTTCTACCTTGGAATAAGTAAGTGCAAGCTTCAGCTACACTTTAGTCCCCCTGAAAATGCTTTGAGGCAAAAACAGGGGTGTTTCTGGAAATCACTTTCCAGAAAGTGAAATATTTCAAATAATCCACATGAACTCCAAAGAAAACCTCTACGCTACTTCAAAAAACCATACACACATGAACAATGTGCTCTTGATTAAGCTCAGACATAAAAAAGAGGCTTGTAAGATCTGGGAGCAGGGACAGGCAATTCCAGCAGGAATACAAAGAAACTATTCAACACTGCAGAGACAAGGCAAGGAAAGCCAAAACACACCTGGATGAATTTAGTATGGGATGTGAAAGGCAACAAGACAGGCCTCTGCAAGTACATAAAGAGGAAAAGGGAAGGCTAGGGAAAACATGGACGTGATTGTGAATGGAGTAAAGGCCCTGCTGACAAAAGACACAGAAAAGGCTGAGACATCAATTATGATTTCACCTTGTATACACTTCCTGAACGCTCCTCTGTCCTCTTTCCAAAAGCCCAAATAAAACTAACACAGATAGTCCTCCAAAGAGGTAGATGAAGAGGGCTGTAGGACTAGAGCTGATGGAACCGAGACTGCATGTACAGCAAGATGATAAATCAGAGACCTGATGCTTTCACTCTCCTTTGGGAGAAATGTTTAAGTGCCAGACATTGAGTCTGACATGACCTGTGCTTAATTTCCCTGCCTTTGCTGCTCCATATCACTGGGTAGGAGACCCAGGCTCAGCTCATGGTATAGTTTAATGCTTCTGAAAACAGTCTTCATGAAGCAGGAGATTAAACTACCCCAAAAACAGAAGCACTCACATCTCATTATCCTTTGACTCAGCATCTGTAGTAACAAGTACATGTTACTTGTTTAACAAAACTTTCTAGGCTGCAGCAGAAAATAACTTAAAGAAAAACCAAGAAAATCTGACTGGAAGACAGGCTTAGTGCAATTCCCAGCCACGCATTTTTGAAACAGCCCAGAACATGCACATCTGTGTTTTCCTGGAAGTCATCCTCTATTTGTAGCCGTGTTGAAGCAATTGCTGACAGCTAGTCAAAGCAACAGTCCAATTTCCTGGCCAAGCCTGGAGTAAGGAACATACACCTTTTCAGAGCCACCAACTGGTCAGAGATGGGAAAAAGGATGGCAAAAAAGCAGCAGCAGGTCAATTTAATCAAAGCACAGACAACAAAAAGACAGCAAAGGCTGATGGCTACTTACTGGTAGTGAGTGAAGCCCAAAGTAGGCATGTCAGCATACTTCTCAGCAAAGTCGGCCAGCCGGCTGATCACCCTTGCGAGCTGGTGGAAGCAGGACGGATAGAAAAGAGGTGGAATAAGAGAGGAAAAAACCCCAAACAACACAGAAGTTCACATACTTAAGCACAACATTGTGAGAAAAAGGGGAGGGAAACCACTGTGCAGGGAGGGACCTTGAGGGGCAACTGTACAGCCCCCTCTAACCGTAGAATATGGCACGTTTCAGTTTTTCAGGGCATGCATGCAAGTTCTGCTTGCTACACAACTCAAGAGCTAACACAAGTCATTGGACTTGAGCTCAAGCTAGTCTAATCTTCATGCCCAACCCAATCCTGCAGTTGGCTCATCCTTGGGTATTTTCTTTATTCCTAGAACTGGTCAGAAATAAAGCTGCTTGGGCTATAATTGGCACATGTACAGCCCAGGGCAAATTGGATGCCAACTCAATCAGGTCAGACAGACACCACTGCACTACACTTCTGCTATATTTGACCTCAGAAAATTTTTTTATATAGTTTCTTGAATGCTGACAGACTCCTAGGAATACAGCTAAGGATAAGACTAAGATAATCCTGAAAGCAATACAGTTCTATTGCTATGTAGTACCTGGGGCACAGATAAACAAGGAGCTGTTTATAATTCCCACTGTGAGCCAAAAAGCTCTGGGAAAAGACTTGAGAAAGGAAAGAAAGGGAACTTCACTTTTTTGACAACAACCCAGACAGACAACTCCTCCTATTTCCCACAAAGGTTTAGGAAAGGCCAAGTTAAACACAGGCTATGCACAGGACATGAGTGCTCCCCATTTCTGAGACACTGCAGAACCACCTTCTCACCTTGGGCAGCAGGAGGTTAAACCCATCACGGAGGACAATCAAATCCTGCAAGAAGCAAAGAAAGGAACTTCGGGCCATGCTTAAAGGACCAGACATAACTGTTTCTCTCAGAGATGACACAGATGATTCAAAAGTCTCCTCTTAAATGATTTGCTTTCCTTCTTGTAATAGAGGTTGCACTGAACTTGCTTATGACAAAAATGCTGGATCCACCATTGCTCCTTTTATACTATCCATGGAAAGTCATAAGTGGTGGATGACCTGATTCCACCAAGTACCTATGAATGATTATTTTGAGGTCTTGGGACTGCCCCTGGAATGACAGACTAAATCATATGGTCCCAAGTGGAAAATACAGGCACTGTAGGCTAAAGACAGCAGAAAAGTAAGAGGGCTGATGAGGCACCAGTTGTCCTTTACTCCTTCTTTTGAACCTGAGGTACAGCTGGGCACAGGTGTCACAAGGAAGGTGGTATTACCCAAAAGCTAAACAGGTTTGCAAAGGAGCAAAGAAAAAATAATCACAGAGCAGCTTCTCATGCAACAAAAGCATCTGTGACATTGCAATGACTTGAACAGTGGAACAGCAACATATACTGAGATATAAGGCTTCAGTTTGCTCTCTGTTGTAGATGAGGTTCTTCACAAGTATTTTACAGTTCTGTAGAAGAGTAGTACTTCCTTTTTCACTTAACACACTCATCCATTCTCTTCAATACTGAAAAGCTTGTTTTCCCCTGAATTATGCAGGGGTTCCAAGTAGCAATTGAAAGCTCATGGACCTTGTTCTGTAAGTCAGTGAACTCTTGTCACAGGGGAGTAACTGATAAATCACACAGTTCACATGTTTCTTCATGTGTTTGCAACTCCCCTCTTATCTCCTTGAATATTTAACATGCAAGCAGAGGTTAGGGAACAGTTTCCAGATAGATTTTACTTCACATCAGAAGAAAGAAGGCAAGTGGAGCTTGCTTTCCTAGAGTAGCACATTAAAGAACTGAATTAACTTCAACAGTAAAATGAACAAAAATGACTGAAAAATCCACGTAATATTTTATACAGAGCTATAAAATAAACAACTGTAGCTTTGTTTAACCCAGCTCTGCAGGCAGGGAACTGGAAATGCACTATTACCGTATTATCCCCTACGTAGCAGGAGGTTGCTCCAAGGTGGATGATGGCTGCAGCTTTTGGACAGCAGTGGGCAAAGGTGTGCACGTGGGCCATCACATCATGACGCAGCTTCTTCTCCTCCTCCGCTGCCATCTTGAAGTCAATGTTGTCCAGGTTTGCTTCCATCTCCTGGATCTGCTCATCCGTGATTGAAAGCCCAAGTGACTGCAAGGGGAAAAGAACTTTCATTGCATTTTCTCTTTACCAAAAAATGGAGTCAGAAGCTGTTTAAATAATTGACTCCCGTCTGACATCTCCCAGAAGTGTGACAATTTGGTATAAATGAGCTGTAACAGCAAATGCTTTCATTCTAGGGCTCTCCAGCCTTTTCCAATAGGACAGGACAGTGTTCATTCTCAGATGCTCCTCTTGGGCTTCGTGCCTTCCTCAATCATGTAACATTCCTGTGAAAACTACAAAAATTAAAGGACATGGGGAAAAGTGATATAAAAATAGTATAGTTTGAACTTCGTTTAATGAAGTTTACCTTTTGGTTAAAGAAAAATCCAGCTAAGATGTGACTAATAGCTTGTGTCAGGAAAAACTCTCTGGACCACAACTAAACCAGTTTAAAAAAAACCTGGATGTGGCACTTGGTGCCATGATCTAGTTGAGGTGTTAGAACATGGGTTAGACTCGATGATTTTACAGGTCTCTTCCAGCCTAGAATGCCTGTGATTCTGTGATTAAACCTACACAACTATAAACTGGGGGCTTAAAACATATGGAAAGGTGTATATGTTTTATATGTTTGTACCTTTTCAAAAGTCCTGTAGTACCTCATCTCAGACTGAATATGAAACCTTGAGAAATCAGTTACTTGATCTAGAAGAAGGAGATGAACGCTCCTAGTTCATATTCAAAACTAATTGCTAGAGCTTTTTAGCAAGCTGACTTAAAAACAAAGATATCCAACCACAGATTATACACTGGTGCAATCCACTAAGATGAGAAAAATGTCTTTTTGCGATACTGAGAAATTAAAAGTCTCACAGTGAACTTGGTATTACTGCCTTTTCCAAATTGAAATACTATTGTCCTGTGCATGAGTGATGAGAAATCATCAACCAGGAGGTTTCCAGGATTCAAAGAATTTAAAAAACTGGTTCTGTTCAGAATCAAACTGACTGAAAAATGGTTTGCAGATATGGAACCTGAAACTGAATAAGACAGCAAGTGAAACAGATGGGTTCTCAAGGACCTCATCAGTTAATTAGTACCCAAACTTACACTGCCACAAGCATATACATACCTGTGAGTGTCCAGCTCAATGGGGAAAGGCACCTGGCCCCAGACTGCTGCCTTTGAGGTGCACTGGTACAGACTGCAACTGCCTAAAAGCACAGGCAGCTCAGCAGGCAATGATTCTTGTGCCAAGATTAAAATCTCATGCCATGCTCAGACATCCGTGATCTTTTGGGGAAAGCTGACCACAGTACACAGTCACACAGAGAGGAAAGAAATAACCTCCCAAAAGGGACAACTTGACAGAAAACACGTGCAAGCTAGGGTAGTGCCAAGACAAATGATGTTCTCATCTGTCCACAAACACGTGAGTCTCTTCCCTATGAGTTTTTGCTGGTACTGACAGTACCTCAGGAAGAAAACAAACATCCTTCAAACCCGTGTACCTAAGAAAACCAAGTAGGAAAACTACATAAGGAAGAACACAAGGTTTTTCCCAAAGCACCACAGCTCAGTGAAGTCAGTGAGGAACTTTCTGGACTGTGCTTTTAGGGTGTCATTCTTCTGAGACTGTCCAGTATTCTGATGTGCCACTCTAACAGCTCTGACTGTTCACCACTTTTCCTAAAGGATGGGGCAGAACAGGCAGATGACATGGCACAGCTCCTGCACACAGAATGAGAACACTGGGCTGTCCATCATATAAAGAACATGTGACAGAAAAACAATGAAACCTAAACTGGACAGAAAAAACAGATGGAGGGTTATTAAAGAAAGTGAGAAAACATCTATATTTCATATATGCAAAACATATCGTAAGTCAGTTTGATGCTGCAGGATGTCAAAGCTACTTCTATGAAAAGGGAGAGTTCCAAGAAATTTGTACTTGACTTTCCAGTACAATTAAGTCAAGAGTTCAAGATAAAAAGTGTTAACAGAAGAATCATAACACAAAGGAATTTATGCAAAAAATTAAACTAGTGTTTCAGGATGGGTATAAATTCAGACACCTCAGCTCTTAACCCAAACTTTAAATACTGTGAGTTGGGAAAAATAAGTTTTTCTTGCTAATCCCACACTTTGCTAACCCTGCTCTTTCAAACTCCTGCCTGCTGAAAGGAGCAAAACATTGCATAGACTTTCTGCCAAATTCAGTTCCTACTGAAATAATTCTTTCATTCTTATCTCACATACTCCAAGTGGACCACTTGAAAATTTCACTTATTAAGTAGAGTGAATATTGAAGCCATCTGCCCGGCCCTACCCTTTACCTAAAATTTTATCACTAAGCTACACGTCTTCTATCTTACTACTCCCTGCAACTTTAGGAAAACCTATGGTTAGACCTTCCTAGATCTGATTTATCAGAAGGCAAAAGAAAGAATTGCCCAGAGTGCATTTGTTACTGTTTGGTTTTTAATGTATCTGAAAAGATAAGCTATGTATCTTCAAAAAGAAGCAGCACATTAATATCTTGGAAGTGAGGACACATGCTGCGGTAAATTGCCACAGTTCATTAATTACCTGGTATTTCAGTGGGTATTCTTTTTCATAGAAATACTATGCATCTTCTACAAGGAGCCTAAAGAAACTGTTTGTATGTGTAACTTACTGACCACTGACGGAGGTAACAGGTGCTGGAAGTAGCTGGCTCTCCCTTCTTTTTAGTCCAGAGCTGACATTAGATTACAAGCTGTTCTGGAATGAGGAGCCAGATAAAAATAGTAGTCTCCTCTTCCCACTATGAAAAGAGAGCTCAAGAAGTTGTAAGACTTATATCTACTTTCTGGGAACAAAAGTCTGGGGCGGCAATGGGAGGCAGAGCAAGGGCCAATAAATGGGGTAGCCCGGAATTCAGGGCTTGGGAATGGAAACCTAAAAGCCCCAGACTGGCTCCTCCAAGCTTTCTTCTATTGGACAACTCACATATTCTGTTCTTGAACAGAAGTAAAAGTGATGATTACCTGATGGAATTGATACAACAATGTTGAAATTGTCATGCTTTGAACATGCAAAGCTCCTCAAGCATGCATTCATAGCACAGACACTTTCTATGCCAGATGAGATTCGCAGCTTTCTCACTCAAGCATCTGAACTGTGACAAAATCAGGCATGCAGTACTTTGGGAGGTGACTCCTATTTAGCACAGCTGTATAAATGCATCTTCAGCTTCTGAAACATCACATTTGGTCCAGCACATATTATTGACAATGCTGTGTAGCGACACTATCCTTGCATGGAGAAGGAACATGGTAATGACATTGTGCACTGTAATGACATTCTCCAGCACGGTGCTTTTCTGCCTTTGCGCTCAGGAACAGCCAGACCTAGAGACTGAACTGCTTCTAACAATCCCAGGGCTTTGAAAACAGAAATTGGACTCTCCACAGAACAAACAGGCTCCTATTGAGTCTGAAAGCTAAAGCCATTCTGTCAGAAACTGGAGTGGTTTTGTGCCTTTATTTTCTTTTTTGTTTTGGGAACACATTACAGCTTTTTCACTGTCAAAAACCTGGTAAGAGTCACAAGGAATCAAGTCAGTGCAACTTAAAAACTGTGTCTCAATTAAAATGTAATAATAGCTGCACATGCATCCCTAATTAGGACCAGAGGCAAAGTCAAAAAGTTTAGCTTCAAGTGCATGTTAAAAAAGACAACTTCATATCCTCTATCCATCCTTCATATCCACAACAGCTTGCAATCATATGGACATACTCTCAGTTGCTGCTTCCTAATAGTTGAATTAATAATACACAGTATTCAATCTTTTGTGGGATTTTTTTTTGTTTTGTTTGCAGCACTCAGCCTACCAGAAACATCACAACTACTTGCGGAGTAAATGTACTGCTCACTTTGGCGAAAAGTAAACTTATCTGGGAAAAAAAGGGCTATCTGACAACAACTGGCCACAGATGCAGGGGTGGTCCGGCTGGCACGGACAGCCAGCCATCGGATTGAATGGACAGTGCACCTCACCCGTCACACCTCCTGCAAAGCAAACAGCTGAGCGCTGGGGAAGGACACCGCTGTTTGCTCAAAGGCAACCCCTCACCAAAATTTGCTTAGCAGAGCTTTTACAAAACCAATTTTACAGTGCAGGTAAAAGTGCAAGGGGGAGGGTAGGAGGCGAGAAGAAATGATTTGCTGAGGGGCGACAGGAGGGATTGCGTACAGAGGGCTGGATAACCCTGAACTCGGAGAGCCCCCACCCCTCGCAGAGCCCCTCAGCTCCCCGGAACGCGCCAAAGGGGCGCCTGCAAAGTTGCTCGGGTCGGTTTCCCGAGGATAGCTCCGGGAAGGTACAGCCGATTCCCGGGCCCTCATCCGCCAGAGCCCTAAAGGGAATGGGGACGCGAAGACGCCCCGGCACTGCGCTCCCCCCGCCCCGGGCCGCTCTGCCCTCAGCGCCCGTCCCGCCGTTACCTTCTCAGCCTGGGCGAGGTAGAGCCAGAGGCGGCGCCAGGTGCTGAACTTCTTCCTCTCGCTGAAGTTGTAGGCCATCTCGGCGCTGGCGTAGCGCGACACCAGCGGGGAGCGGTACCGCGCCATCACGTCCTGCGCCTCTCCGGGGGCCGCCATGGCAGCAGCGGCAGCAGCGGCGGCAGCGGCAGCAGGCCAGAGCAGCGGCAGCGGCGCGGCCCGCGGGATAAGGGCGGGCGGAGGCCCCGCCCCGCGCCCTCAGCGCGTCCGCCCCGCCCCGAGCCCGCGGCGCGCCCGGCGCCCCCCCGCGCCCGGAGGCCAAGGCGGCCCCAGGGACCCCGACACGGCCGTGGGACACAAAACGTGCACAAAACACGAGCTTTAAATGCTTAGCAGCCAAACACATTTATTAGTATTTTTTTTCTTTTTTTTCCAGGAACCCAAAAATAGTTTGTAGTTATAATGTAAGCAACTGAGTTGCACATAATACAATCATATCTTTCAAAAAAACAAACAAACAAAAAAAAAACAAACCAAAAAAAACCAAAACAAAGAAAACAAAAAACCAAAAAAGCTGTTTAAAAGCCCAAAAAAAACCTTCAGAAAACTTATATATAAGTATTACACCATCTCTCAGTTTCAATGAAATGACGACGACTTAATTCTTTATTACTCTTAACTTGTCACACTCCAATAAAACGTCACCCTTTTGTTTGTTTTTTTTCTTTTTTTTTCCTTTTTTTTTTCTAAATCCAGCATGAGAAATACAGTACCTGCTATGGCAAAAATACACATAAAATGCAACATTTCAGCTTATTTGTACATTAGTAGAGTTTAAACATTTTATTGTTTTTTTTTTCTTTTTAAGTGAACCAGTGATCTTAAGTACCACTATACTAAAAGTAAAATAAAAATATAGAAAAGGAGGAAAAGGGGGCAGCCAGCCTTACAAGAGCACCTTCTAAAGTGCTGAGTTTCTGTGTCCATGGAAAACCCTTCGGAAGTTCAAACATTTCTGAGAACATGGGATGGAAATTAAGATGAAACCTGGATATGCAAGACATTGCGTCATCTCCTCTACATTCTCCCCATTTGTCCTGTAATTTTCCTTACTGCACACTATAGAAAGAGGGGAGAAACCAGAACTAGGTAAGAGTTTAGTAAAGGAAGCCATTTCAAGTATAAGAAAAAAAATAAACACTTACAGGTAACTTGCAAATAGCATCAATATACACAGCCACTATTTTATTATTACAATGTCTGCTTCTGGGGGACAGTGTTTCAGGCAAGAGGACTTTAGCTGTACCTTCCTGTTACCTATTTATGTGCAAAGTAGAAAAGCTGCCTTTTCTAATCCAGCCATATTGGACATCAATGATTTTCTATTCAGCAACCTCATCCCTCCATTCCCTAAGGAGAGAAAAAGGGGGCACTATTTTACCAAGACTAGATGAAATGAATCTGTTTCTCCATTCCTCTTCCAGACACACCTTTCTCCTATTACTTGTTTGCAACGAAGAGAAACTTGCCCAACTCCCGATGCCCACCAGTAGCCAGTTTCCTGAACAGGTAGAAGGCATTTACCTTTGTAAACATAATCCCTTATGTTTGTGGAACTCAAAGCAGCATTTCACACCTCCAGCCGAGCAGTGGAGATGAAAATAGATCAGAACACTCCCCTGTCACTGCTTTTCCTCCTCCCCTTTCCTCTTCCGCACCCAGGAAGATTACATTTGGTTATTTTTGTTAGAAGGTGGGTGTTTTTTTGGTTCTTTGAGGACAATACTTAGCATTTAGTTCAAAGTAAACATTACAGAATTACCATAATCAGATTTATACTGCTGTTTGTTCTGCTTTCTAGATGAGAAAGAAAAAGCACTATGCATCAGATGTTCTGCAAGCTTTAGAGCAGATGTGGCAGAAAACCAAGATACCTCTGCGTGTAAATGCCACAGGTGCACTTGCATCACTTCAGCTTCTTTCTCTGCAGAATCACTGTACACACTTCACCTTGATTACTGGCAGAGATGGAGAGGGTGGCGTAGGGCAACAGTGGAGAGATGTTCCTAAGGCCATGGGGAGCAAGGCAGGACAGAGAGGACCAGGGAGTGTCAGACAGAAGGGTTTCAGGTACAGAAACCATGTTCTTGATATTTCAAATGCCAAATTCCAAGAGGCATGGGCTCATATGCACATCCCTGAGACGCACATCCAGAAAGAAGAAACAGGGACCAAGTGATTGAGAGGGGAGAAAGTAGCAGAGGTTCCCTGACAGCTGTGGGATTTACCCAATGAAGACCTCATCCCCCACCACCCTCCCAGAGACATTTTGGGAGAGTTGTAAGGCATTTACACAAGCAGCATCTACTATCATTCGCTCTGTTCCTGCGTTCTATTGGCAGGTGATGGCTTCTGTATGTTGTGGACAAGAAGAAGAGACACTGCATTTGAAGTGTGACTGGTAACACAACTGAAATTAACTCAGGGAAGGACATAGGAAGCTACCCTGCCCTTCATCCCTGGAGCAGCAGCATAAAGTGGCCAGGTTCTTCATCTTATAGTCCCCTCTCTGGAACTACACACCACCACCTCCCACTCCTGATGGCAGGAAAAGACGCATCTACTTCAAAGATGACACTACCAAAACTGCCATTTAATGGCAGGGAGAAGTACACAAACTTTTTCTGATTTGGTGGTCTGGTTAAAGAAGCAGCAAGCTCAAAGTACTTCAATGTTGAAGCTTACTTAAAAGTACTGGACACATGTGACCTGTAGCAACACTGGCACAACTATATAAAGAAGAGAAGATGGAAACAAGTATAAAGACTGAAGAGTATGAGTAACTGAATCTCTATCAACTTCTATCATTTAGGATCTGAGTGTCTAATGGATTGAATAATTAAGAAAATCAAAAAGATTATCTCCCTCCACACAAGCAATGTAAAAAGAACTAGCGATCTTGCTGTGAAAACCTCATAATACTTCTATCATGCTTTTTTCTTTAAAGCACTTGATAAACATTACTAGTTGATCCTCACAAAACCCCTGTGAGGTAGGTAAGTATTATTAACAACCCCGCTTTACAGATGAAAAAACAAAGGCAAAGTAGTTAAATGACTTGCCCAAGGCAAGGAAAGAGTAATGGCCAATGTTAAAATTCAGGAGTTTCAGGCTTCCCAAACCTGTGCTCAAAACCACTAGTTCAAACATCTTTTTACAAAGGAGATAACGGATGGAAATAAAAGCCCATCAAGTTTAGAAGAAAAACTAAGATTTAAAAGGTTACATCAGAAGGGAAAATGTACCACGAGGTATTTTTGTGAATGAGTTTAAGCTTCTGATTTTTTTTTCTTTTTTTTAAAAGGCATTCTGACAGAGTGGAACCCTGATAAGATCACATCTGCAAGGCAGGCACAGATGTGAGAGTGATCATCAAGTCTATTACTCATTACAGTACTGTGAATGTCAACAAAAATAAAATTGCTGCATGAAAACACTGAATACAGGCAGGATAATATCTCAGTTTATGATATTACACCTAAGATAATGCCAGTACCATGGTTCACCATGGATAAAGGAAAAAGTCAAGTCAAAAGGTCCCTATTATAATGATGGAGAGAGCAGTGATATCTATATTTTTTTCTGAGGAGACTGTTCCTGGAAGCTCAGCAAGCTTCAAGGAATGCACATAATTCACAACGATTACATTTTGGAAATGTGAGGAAGTAAATCCTTTTTAATGACCATTATGATACTACCTTATAATAAAAACAGGATAGTTCCTTTCAAATAGAGGGAACATATCAGTCTACTTTCCCTAAAATTTCACATACTGTCACCATTAGCACTAAGTCACTGGCAGCAACGCCAGACAACAAAACACCAGTAGCTGCTGACATTGAAAATACACAGTCCTCATAGCTGGGCTTTGATCAGCACTAGAAAGAAAGTACTGTCTCCACCATCCTGCCCACAGCTGCTCTGTCACTGTATGAAGAGTACCAGAAACAGCAGCAAAGAAAATGTTAGGGATAAGGAAAAGCGTGGATACCAAGGACTAGCCATATTCCAACTCTCCTGGAAGAGCACAAGGACTGCTGAAATGGAAAACGAGTAGTAAATCAAAAAAAACCCAGTGCCTGTGGCAGTGGGTTTCCTGAGCTTAACAAGGGCCAGAGCACAGGAGGTGGTAGATATTCCCCAGGCAGACCTGGTGTCCCATTCACCCTTTAGGCCCTGGTTAACACTGTGCGGCTGAATTCACCCTGTGCAAGGCTGAGAGCTGATTTTGTTTTGCAGCCAACATTGGTTATTCAAATCTCTGCCCAGTTAGCAATTGGCCAGCTTCTGACAAAAAAAAGGTTGTTATCAATTCCTTCTTAATTCAAAGTTATCACTTCCCCACTTCCCCAAACTATAATGGATATGCCATGGACACAGAAACTCCTGAACAGTTTAGCAAAGTATCTGTCCCCTGCACCCCCTTTGCAGAATGCATAGTTTACAATTCACTTACAAAATAAAGAAGCAATGCTGACCACATATGGGACCTTTTTTTTTTTTGAAAAAAGAACAAACAACCTCTTCTTAAGTTCAGTATCAAAATTCACATTTGCATAATAATACATTTCAAGGCCATTAGAGAGGAATGAGAGCGAAGCAAAGAAAACTGCAGAGTCTCTCCTCTCTTTGTCTTCCTGAATAGAGCTGAGGGATCCCACTGGAGTTTCTTTTCAGGGTGGGAATTACAAAGCGCTACAACAACAGCTCTTGATCTTGTACACCTCATGTTTTGGGTGGGACGAAGAGGTGAATTATTAGGAAAAAAAAACAAATGGAAGGAGACACTGCAGATTCCCATGTTTAGCTACAAACAGCTTTGAAGAAACAAAAAATTACTTCAGATTTTTTTCCTTTTAAACACTTCTACCTTACCATTTCAAAAACTTTTTTTTCTTCTTGTGTAATACCCTGTTCATTTAAATGGCAACGTTAAGTGTGCTGGAAGTTGAAGGGTTGAAAAAAAATTCCTGTTTCACTTATCAGGACACGGGCAGAGAGGGTAAAAGTGTGCCTGCACCCACTATTTAACAGAAGCTACAAAACATCATCTTCTCTACATGTATAAATTTGTCTCAAACATCACTGTGTTCAAATTCTCCAGTGCTTACAAAAAAACAAAGCCACACACATTCACACTCATGCACACAAACATAAAGAGAAGCCACATAATACATATACAAACTCAACCTGCAACGCAGACTAGCCTAAAACTATCAACAGCTTCTGTGTGCATCACATGACATCCCTTCACACCCCCCAATCTCTACCACATATGAATACGTATTGTGCAGTGTAGAGACCAGCCAATGATGCTGCTTGTCAAAAGGGACCAGTGGGCTGTAATCTCAATGTCTGACCTCTTGAAAGAATAAATTGACCCTTGTCTCCCCTCCAGCCCAAGCGGTCTCCTCAATTAGACAGTCACTATACTCACAAAGGCACATTCATAAATACCACATTTAACTTACTGCTTGTAAAAACATAGGAAGAAACGTTAAGCGCTTATATCCCGACCCATTCCTACTGACCCAGCAAGAAGTATCACAATAACATATCACTTGGTGAGACCTTACTCCACCTTTAGAAGGTACATATTAAAGAAGTCTTCAAACACCTCTTTTAAATTTTTTTGCATAAATGAATGCTTTTTTTGTTTGTTTTTGGCTTACATATTTTGGAATACAGCACACTCACTATAAAGCTCTGTTGTAAGGCTACCCCCTAAAGTAAGGCTGTTCTACCTTGGCTTGCATTTTCACTTCATTTTGCTTCTTTTCCACATGTCCCCAAAACAAAACAAAAAAACCCACACAGCGCCTTATATAGAAAGGGTAAGCCAGATCTGGCAGGGAGAGGGAGGGGAAAGAAAGCACATAATATCATAACCATGTCACTAAAATAGCTATCCTAACAAGCTGTGCAACCTCAACAAAAATTGATGAAGAAAATGATCACTTATGGTTGGTTGTGTTTCATCTGAAACAGGAGGAGCTTCCACCTTGTCTCAATTAATAAAAAAAAACATTAAAAAATGAGGAAGTTAGTTCTGTGAAGGTAACAACACACACTAACAGCCAAAAAGAGGCATTTAATGCTCAAGGAAACATTGCTCGCTGAACACAGCCTCCTTGTACTGCGCACTCCAGTCTCTTCCCCTCTGCCCATCACAACTCAAGAATGTTTGCTGCTAAAATACTTCAATACTTAACGCTGGCTGGCACAGTGCATTCTTCCCTTTTTTTTGTTCTTTTTCCCTGGAGTGCTCTGTATTACTTTACAGAAAGGCTGTCAGAATCGAGTCAAAAAACTCCCTTTTCTCATTACAAAGTTTACAGGAACCCTAACACTGCTGAATGTCACCAGTCCCAACTATCACACAAACAGGGCAAAAATGGCTCTTTTGCAGAGGGCACTTGATTTGCTAGAAGCTTGCTAGGACTCTGGGAGACTTCTAGAGAAAAGCTTTCCTGCATAGCTTGATGAAAAGCAACGCGTGGGCAAACTGTTGATGCAAACAGATGTTGTCTGCTGCGCGCTACAGATGAAACTGCATCTATTGTGGCCTGACAAGTTTTAAAAGTAGGCTCCAACCCACCAGGAGCTGTGGCGCTTTTTGTAGCACAGATGAAACCTTAAATCACTTTTCATACAAGGATCAGCAGCTACAGTTACTACATCACAAAGTTTAAGGTCACGTAACACCACAAAATAGAGCACTATAATTTTAAACAGGACCCTGACTCAATTTTGACAGCAATGTAGACAGACCCTTAAAAAGTCTACTGTAGGCAAAGCTCTGCTTGGTGAGTCACCACAAAATGGACCTGTTTCTATTATCCACTGTAAGGGAACTTTGGTAAAATTCAGCAACACTGGTATTTACAGTGATGGGATACTTATGCAGAACGTTGTGAAGGACATGGACTAGGCACGGCTGCTAAAAATCTCCAGTATGGCTCCTGTCATTTAGTCCAACCAACAGGTCTACTACAGCCTAACAGTTGCTTTGTGGTTTAGGTTTGGATGTGAATTCAGGACAACAGGGAGTACCAACTCTGTCTACATTGGGAAACTTCACATATTTCTCCCCATTACTGTTACCATCCTTCTGCCACAGGTGGAAGTCTAGTACTGGAGATAAAGGGGAAGAAAGTTTGTGTTTTAGATATCTGTGTTTTGATCACAGTGGGAATGACCATATGATCTAACAGTATCAGTTCCTAAAACTGCAAAGCAGTGGCAAATAAACAACAGAACTGAAATGACATTGTGTGCAAAATCAGTTTAGACAAACCAACGGATTCTGTGTATGCTGCTTCAGATTCAGGACCAAAGTTGCACATCAACAGCATTTGTTTATTGGTTTTTTAAAAATTAATTTCAATGTAGTTGTCTTGGTATTACTTTCCTGCCCATAAAGCATGCATGCATATTTACAATTCAGAAAGCTGCTTCCGTTAAGGGAACTTTACATCTTTAGAAAAAAACCCCTACCTTCTACTCAATCAGGACTATTACCCTGAGATGTTAACCAGCCTCCACAAAACCTGCATTTCAATCCATTTGAGAACCTAGACACTAAGGTCACATGATTTACAGTGAAGGCATTATATGCAATACACACTGGAAACACAACAGGTCCTCATCTGCTATGTTAACCCTGATCCAGCTCATTTCATTGACCAGGCTTTTCAAATTTGGGTACCTCAGATATACAAACAGTGCTCCTCTTAAAAGTCAATAGGAAAACAATATGCACAGACAAAATAAGAAACTTCAGAGCTACATCTTAATAATGAAGCAAAAAACGCAACCTAACCAAAATTTCCCCCCAAAATACTACAGTACTATTTGGATGCACTATTAGGACACAGTGGAAGATGTGGCAGCATTTTTAAGAAGAAAAAAATAGGGCAAAAGTTCTAAGGAATAAATGGCTAGAAATTTCATGGTAAAAAAGAAAAAGAGGCCAACTTAATATAAACTTTTAATTGTTATTTAATTTTTGAGATGGTTATCCCACCCAGTTTTTTGAAAACAACCTGTTTATATTGCAGAGGCAAAAACATACTTGGCTTAACATCCTTACTCATTACAAAAGCCACTTAATGTGAAGCACAATTAAAAAAAAATATGTAAGAAAAACCTGACACCTTATGATTGTAAAAAAACCCCAAACCAACAAAAACCCGACTCTCAAGACTGCTAGGCAAATGTCCAGGTAGAAACGTAAAAACACTGGAAAAAGATGGCAAGTATTCCAAAGCAAATGTCAGAAGTCTAAACACAGGTTTCTGAGCTGTACCACACTCCGTTTTGCTTACTAGACTCTGTTGTCACTGCTAAGACAAAATCCTCAATTAGAGCAAAGAATTACCAAACAGATTAAAAGCTCTCAGCTTGATAGACACCGCAAAGTAGGGTAAGCAAAGTGGCGGGATTTTTATCTGGAAAGAGATGCCCTTAGTCTATTCCAAGCTGTGCTTTCCCCAGCCTCTTCTCCCTACCTTGCCAACATGCTTAAACAAGATGCTGCCAATGACTCTGTCCTGGGAACAGTTTTGTAAAAGCCCAGAAATACCCTAACATCAATTCCTGCTGACTTTTCACTATTAGGAGCTCAAATGGCAGCAGAATTTTTACAACATTAAGCAACGGGTGTCCCCAGCAGTTGAGTCTGGTTAGCACAATTCTCAGACACCACCTGCAATGGTTGAGAGTGCTCTAAGCCACACAGATCTGTCAACTGTAGCTGGAATATAGATTAATGTTACTTTGACAATGTAGGGAAACTGTCACTGAGGAGACAGTCACTAACACTTACAGGATGCACATTCAGGAGATGAGGAGCAGACTGCTGTGCTACAATAGGTTTGGACCCAGCAGACTGCTGAAACTTACAGACTGTCAACCCTTCAGCAGTCAGTCACAATCCACTTCCAAGTGAATATCAAGTCTGTCAGCCTTTTTGACTAAATGCTATGGTTTCCTCTCTATTAGGACACTGCTGATTTGATAAAACACAGCTTCTGGCAAAGCACTCAAATTCTCTCATTAAAAAAACCAATAAAATAAAATAAAATAAAATAGAATCCTAAACTTTCTAAGTAAACCCTCCTTCTACTGGCCCACAACAGGATTTTTGAAGCACATTATCATTACTACTGATGCATTATTTTCAATAGACTCACATGCACACGCAGCACAACATGAAAACACTGGGCAGCTGCTATGAGAAAGACAGAATTTGGCATCTGATTTCTTTTATTAACAATAATAACAACAACTTAACTACTATTAAGTAACTCATTGCACGACTTGCTCACACGGGCATGCTCTTCTTCCCTTACGAATGGGCACATCTATTTCCATGAAGTGGCTACACTGCCTCACCTTGCCTCGTCTTCCCTCCCCTCCCCTACTGTAGGGCATGTGGGTGCATGTAACAAGGCACTAGCGCGGTTTTTGTGGTTTGAGCCGAGCCGTTTCAGGCCGAGTAAGCCCCTGACCCCTAGAGCTGGGAGGCAGAAGTTGGCCATCCCAACACCGAACTTTTAAGTTCAAGACTGTAAGCCCTGACAGCCAGCAGCAACAGGGTGAACAGAGGAGTTTAACAGCTATTTCCCTCATATAAAAAGAAACAGAAAGACTGGGAGGTGGGGTGGGTGAAGAAAAGCAAGCAGCAAATCTCCAAGTGGGGAATAAACTGACCGAGTAGCTGAAAACAGGGAAGTTGATTTCCAATGTACATTTTTGTGGAGTTTTTCCATATTTTTTTTTTTCTGTACTGAAAAAGGCAGGTTAATAGAACTACTTCATTACTGAGTAATCCGTCAGCACTGGTTTACTTTAGCACTGCTCAGAAGTGGTTCAAAGAAGCACCATTGTGTATTTCCTGCTAGTCGTCCTAAATCGAGGATTCTTTCAGTTAAAATCTACTGCATTTTAATAAGGTTTATACTTTCACTCTGCTTCAAAAAGGTGCTTGGAAGAATATTTTTATTTAGTTTTCAATCGAGAGGGGATAGTAGGTTTCCATTCACACACTTCTCTTCTCCATGCAACTGCACACGTCTGCATGAGTAACAAAGCACAATAAATGATAACCCTTCTCCCACAAATTGTTTAAGATTGCAATGAATTCCTGTTGCTGATATTGAGAAGCTTTCTTAATGTATCTTAATTTAGAAAGTCTTGAAAATTCTTGATCCCTCGCTTGACAGTAACATTTGGAGATTTTTTTCTTTTTTTCTTTTTATTTTTTTTTTAGCATTTTTATTTTAAAGTAAAAACTTTCAAACATTTTGAAGATTCAGGAACTTGTAAAAGTTTATCAACAAGAAACAGCCATCTATCTAGGATAAGGTTAAATAAACCATCTTCAAAAAACTGGCTTCCTACCCTAGAATTCCTGAGAATGCTTGCAAATTTAAAGCAGGAAAATAAAATGTTAAAATAAAAACAAAAACACTGTTAAATGCTCCCAGAGTTAGTCTTCATCTAAAATATATATATGCACTTTTTGGTCTTTTTTTTTTTTTTTGTACATTTTAATTTTTTCCCTTTAAGCTTACAATGGAAGAACAATTTAGCTTTTCTTTTTAAATATTTCAAATCCCTCATTATGTCTTGTAAACAAGAGGGGCTCTAGCACCCGGCTTTCACCGTAGTATCGCAATGAAGTCAACTAGCCCAAAGTGCAGGAAAAGGGACCTTAGGGCAGGTTGGGAGAGAGAAGTGAGGGTGGAACACAGCAATGAACCAGCATGTATAGCGGATCATGTGACACAACAGATACTGGCTTGCTCAGGCCAAAGGTGCTTCACTAGGAAGTACTGCTGGCATGGGACTTTTAAGAACCTGCTCTGCGTGTCTGAGCATGCTTGGTCTTTGAGCAGAAACAGATGCCTGAACGCAAGGGTTACTAGCCAGCTAGCAGGAGCTGAAAGAGAGCATTTTGTTTCTTTGTGCATGGTGGGATAGATGGAGGAGACATGATAGGAAAGTATTTTCCAAAGGGGCTAGAGTATGCTGCATACTCCAGTTTACTAAACAAATACAAACCTACTCATACTTTTTTATCACATAACGCTTTGCATACAAATCTACAGGCATGTGTATATGCAGCATTTCCCTCAGTCAGTCTTCATTGTGACATTGGGGCTTACATAGAAAGGGCAAATAAAATTAAACAGCCATGTAATTCCCTAGCCCTTCCCTCCCACCCCCAGCACACAGGCATACACACACACACGCGCGCACCAACCTCCCCCCATGACTTGCATCTGTTTTTGCTTCTGCCCACCAAACCCATGAGTTAAATGCATTAGACATGGTCACATCCTTCAATGAAAAGGCTGAAGAAACAGACTCCCCTATCTGCCCCCCTCGGCCAGGTGATAAAGCACTGCTCCCTCTGAGGGCTGGAATGGACAGGTATGTGCTGGTACAGAAGGTCGGCACTTTGTCAGACAGTGTAACAGCTGGACAATGCTGCATGGAAGTCCTAGCACTTATGGAAAAAGTACCGGCATCTCTCTTCCCTCTTCCCCCGGCCCCATCCCCACAAAAAACTTCTTGCTTTGTGTCAGGGGATGTTCCTTCAAGTCTGCTACAACTCTTTTCACAACAACAGGTCTTAAAAGTTTTGTTCCCAGCGCACACATGCACGCACACACTGGCTATCACTGTGGATTATAGGTCACCCCTATCCTGCCCAGAGTATTACTACACTGATGCTAAAAAAACCCCAAACCTTTCCTTAAATACAGAAATTAAAAAGCAACAGTACAGAAAAAAGTAAAAACAAAAAACAAAAAGGTGCAATACTTCTTTTAAAAAAAAAGTCTTTGCTAGTTATATACCTCCCTAAGCAAAACCACGTACACAGGAAAAAACACAACACAGAGAAACAAAAGGAAACCTTTGAAGTACACACTGGTTTAAGAACATTCGTAAGTAAACGTTTCTGTCAGTGATGGTCTGGCGCTGTAATGACACCAAGGCCTGGCACAGGTAACGCTCACCATGAAGGACGCAGGAAGGAGTTGGCTGCATGTGCTTTCAGGAGATGAGGCAGGCTGGCTGGCACTTTGCTGACACCATTTAGCTTTTTGTCAGTTTTAATAGAAGCAGTAAATCAACTAAAAGGCTAATTTGGTTGGGCTGGATTTTCAAGCTTTTGATGGATTCCTCCAGAATGAGTACAGGTGCTTATTTAAGTTTGGGGGAGAAAAGAAACACTCTTTTTTAAAAGGTACTGAAGCTTGCAAGAGAATGAAAAAGAACATTTGTCTATATGCACAAAAAATGGCAATGTCTTCCTTTCCTCCTCTTTTCCCCTTGTTGGAAGAAATAAATGGCTTGCATTACATAACAAACACTCTAGGGTTCATTCAGTACAAAAACCCCACATGCAGACATAAATAAAGATACTGTTTACTCAAAGACAACATAGTTTCCCCTCTCACCAAATCCTCTGGATATGGCAGTGTTCTGCTCTACCACAGGGTTAGAACAAGGGCTAGGAAGCAACTATCCACTCTGTATGATCTGCAGATTTGAGATAGCACCCTGCTAAACGAATTTAAAAAAACCTACTGACAAATTTTAATCCAGCCCAACTGGATTCCGCTTCAGCCACAGGGACTCCACCATGCCTGTCTTGCTTTCAGAATCAAGACATGCAGATGGCCAGCCAGCCCGTAGACCATCAGCAATGCAGCGTTTCAAGATTATATATATAGAGAAAAAAATGCACACACACAAACATGTGCACACGCACTCACACAGAAACAAGCACACGTGGGCAGTTACATGTGCCAGAACACACTGGTACTTATCAACCAGCCAATCACAAAGTGTTGGTTTTTTTGTTTTGTTTGTTTTTTCTGTTTTTTTTTTTTTTTTTTTTGTGGGTTTTTAATTTTTAAATTTTTTTTCTAGGTTTTTTTTTTTGTCTTTATTTTTGTTTTTAAAGTGAGGCTCCGTCAAGTCTTTCCCTCCTCCCCTTATTCTTTTGAACCCCTCCCCAACCCCAACCCAACATGGTAGACCTAAGGACGGAAACACACCCAGTGCAAACAAAGTTAAAAAGCTATTTTTTCAGTATATATGTTTCTTAGCAACAACTTCCGTATAACATGAAAAAGTGAAAAACTAGAAACTAATTTTTTTAATTTTTTCTGTTTAAATTTAAATGGTATGTGTACTTGCTTCACATTGTCTTTCTAAGTTGGCGTTCACGATTCAAGTATTTCAAGAGTGATATGTTCTCTTTTTGGATTCATATTCCAAACGAAAAAACTGAAGTTATATAAGGGAGGCAACTATGTGCTCAGACAGTCTGTCAATGACCCACCTTTTTTTCTTTCTCCGTTTTCTTTTTTCCTTTTATAAATGTATTTATTGCAAGTTGAAAAAAACGAAAAAGGTCAAGTTAGTGCTGCTGCTGTTCCAAAAAAGGTCACGAGGTCAGAGTTGAAAGTTCTAAGTTCAGATTGAATCCGACCCTCCTCCCAGAAGGTCTCCAGGTAGTAAGGGAGCAGGGCTGCCCATTCGGTGTGGATCCTCTACGCTCGGGACCCCCCACAAGCTTGAAGAATAGTTTGGGGGCCCCCACAATGAAGCGCCAGTGAGATCACCCCCACTGCTGCCGCCGCCGCCACCACTGCTCCACTGCCCAAGCCCTGTTGACCCACCAAAGAGATTCAAAGCAGGTCCAACTGGATCTGTCTGGTTCTGTCCTGTCTCCAGGGATTGCCAGCCCGCTGCGGGTGCACTCGGGGTTGCTGCAGGTGTAGGGGGCTGAGCTTGTGCCAAAAAGCGACTAACCTCTTCATCTGTGGCAAACTCAGCCAGGATGGTAGTGTTTCCCAACACACACCTACACGGCAAGGGACACATAAGAAAAAAAATAGTTAGAGCCAAAAGGGCAAGGGATTCAGACAGCACAGGAACAACACTAATAGGTGTCCAAAGCAAAGGAGGCATCAGCTACATTGCTACAATGGAGCGGACATGGAAAACTTTAGCTGTTTTCGACAGTGAAATTCACTCAAAACAAAAGAACTTCCATTTTATATGGGGAAAACACAAAAAACACCCCAACCCCCTTGCCCCCACATTCAGTTGTCCCTGAATGAAATCTTAATAAATTTAAACTAAGGTTCTGAACGTTAACACCAAGAGCAATAGAAGTGCCTATACCATGAAGGTAAATTGGCACATATGCCACCTTCTAAACAAAACAGATGAAGAACAGGTTAAAAGCCTTTGGAATTCAGGAGGTTAGTAAAATTCAAAAATTTTCACTGAGTTTAGGGGCTTACACCACCGACCCCACACCCTCAAAGATTTTTGTCTCAAAACCTTGCTTACATGTGCAGTGCAGTCTGGGCCTTGGCCGCCTCCTGTTTGGTGTTATATCGGATGAGGGCGGTGCCCTGGGTCAGGTTCAGATGGAATGTCAGCAGTGGGCCATGCTGCATGCAGATCGTCCTCAAGGTTGACCCATCAATCTGAGGAAGAACAGCCAGGATGAAACAGATGTTTGTAATTATTTCTCCAAACATATTTTAATCCTGACTTCGTCACAGTAATTGAAAAATATGCTGCTCTCAGAAAGAAAAACAGATGAAAGCAGTGGGAAGAAAGCAAAGGTGACAGAAGTTGATTTTCAAACAGGAACTGGTATATGTTGACTTCTCACCATTACATTGATTTTGCTTTAGTATGGAATAATCTAAATTATCTTTCCTGTTCATTTACAGCTTGAGTCCAGTCTTCCCTCTTTCACTGAGTGTCTTACACTGTCACTATCCTTATGTCGACAGTCTTTCTAGTAATTATACACAACTTGTACTTCTCACCATCTTCAGTCATCAAAATTTCTACTAAAGGAACCAGAATGCCTTAGTCTTCAGCCCTCTGATTTCAACAGAATGTATATAAACTACTTGTTAAAAGGTTTTTGCAAAACTGGAAATATCTCTACAATGAAATTTTTTAAAATTTATTTTGATTCTTCTTTGTCTTTGTGGTTTATGAAACAGTGACAGAAAGAGTCAGTGATTTTGCTGCCAAACCCACCAATGTTCATTCCATCTGAACTAACCTTTTCACAGCAGTTGTTGCCTATATTCCTTCTGCAGCAGTAACAGCTTGTTACTTACCTCCAGTAACAGCTGCTCTCCCAGGTGTCCTGTACAGACAGATTCCATTCCTGGTGTGCCACAGGGACATGGGCATACGAATGGGATCCGTATGTGCAACTACTTAAGGAAGTGCTACTTCCTTCCTTCTTTCCCCCCTATTTTATAATACAGCTTCAAATGAGGGAAAAGGAAGTTGTGTGGTGGTATGGTCAAGGTTAAAGCAGAGAACCTTGAAATGAACATCTTGTTCTTTCCAAGCCTAACCATTCTATGAGTCTATGAATCCATCTGAACCTTTACACTTCTCTCTCTAGTGTACTGATCCACAATAAAGAGAGAATCCATAATGAGACAGTTACGATCTGTTTCTCTTTCCTACTAACTTAAACGCCTCCAAAATATATTCTTATTCCACTAAATAATTCCTAAAGCAGCATTGAAGTATTTTACACAAGCCACACTTAGAACTGTGCTTTTTCTTCACATCAAGGTAAACAGTCTTTTTTACAGAAGGAGCACAGCTCGCCATTCTGGGTGATCTGCTGGAGACCTCAGCTTTTCCTTTCACATCAACCTTTTTTTGCAGACTGTAGAAACATGGTAAATTATCTGGCTGAAGAAGAGACTCTCTGTCTAGACTTCAGGTTACTGCTGATAATCATATAAGCTGTTCCTAGGCCTTGAATACTAATTGTGAATGCTGAAACCAAGATCTCCACAGAATTCATTCAGAATGGCAGCAAGCTCTGAGAATACTTGCAGAAATAACCTAACTAGACTGGTTTTGCCAGGAGTGCTGGAAAAATTCTGTGGTTTCACTATGGAAACACTAAAGCAAAAACTGGCAGTTACATTAAATTTCTTATTGACAACATCCCAAAGAACAGCTATAAACCATTTCATATTATAGTCATGAAATTCACCCTCACTTCTATGAAAAATCTTTCTGTTCAATTATTCTAACTCTTCAGTAAAGAAATGTTTTAACAGTCACATAGCAAAACCTGAACATCATAAAACTAGCTGAAGAGATTACAATAGAAAAACCAGTCAGACTGCAGCTTGGTTTAGTAGAAATATGTTACATATGTTGACAAATTGGATTTTGTCAGATTTTTTTCAAAAAGAAACAACTGAATAATTCACAAATCCTTGCTAAAGCAAACAAATCCCCAGAAACAACCACAGAAAATACCTGTGGAGTGAGATTGTGAAGAACCAGCCAGTAGCTAGGACGAACTGAGCCACCATCACTCCAAGTAGATGCTGCAAATTATAAGACAGAGCAATCAAGACAAATTTGATACAAAGAAAAATCATCTTTCTTTACAGTTAGGTCTTTCAGAAAAAATTACCATTACCAGCCTTGTTAAAACATGAAAGTCTAATCTTCAGTCCTGAAAATAAAATCACATCTTTGCTCGCAGTTCACATCAAGATTAATTTTACTAGAGTATATATCCTTGAGGAGTTTCTCACACACAGCAAGGATCTAGTCTGGAAAGGCCCTAAGTAGCAGGTATTCTCTTTTGGCAGTTCTCAGCCCTTCCTCACACATTCCCTGCAGCAGGACCTGGGATCCCAGCCCCCACCACCCCGATTACGGACAGCAAATTTCCATTTCAAGAAGGAACTCTCTTTTTTCCTATTACCAGACAACTGCAACTTTCCTTCCTCCACATCACTGGTGCTGTGAAACATACATTGCTCAGGTCTGAACAGTGGTGCTGCAGTTGATTTGTTCTCACCAGAGCCAAGCCTTGAGTCCTGTGCCCCCCAGCCCCTGACCGATCGGGGTGCTGTGCTGTTCCATGGAGATGATGGTTTGGGGTTGGTCAGGCCAGGAGGTGGGCGGGGCAGCCCTGTAGTGTTCCTTGAGGAAATATGGTTTTTCCACATCTTGTTGGAGAGATGAGTGGGATTGTGTCCTATGGGATCTGGGGACCACGTTGATTTGTAATCACTGAATTTTGCTAGAAAATTAAAGAAATTGTATATATTAGAGAAACTTGTGAGATTAAGTACCTGTCCTATCACACTAAGTCTTTTGACTGCATTTTTATTGGAGACAAGCATGAAACACAGGATCATACAACAGTTAATTTATCATACCAAAACCATACTTTACTTAGCCCATGTAAGTAAATATTTGCTTATTTTGCATATGCTGATTTAAAAAAAGTAATATACCAGGATCATTTATGATAATGTAGCTGATTGCAGAATGTTACATCATTAATTAGATGAACTGCATTTTTTATGTCCACACTACATTTAATCTGAGAATTTCTTAAAATTTTGGCACTACCAACCTTTAATGAAATGGAACCTTCTTAATTTAAAAAATCAGCAGAGCACTGAAAGGCGTGTTCACCATTCTTGGTCTACTAAGCTAATGTTGCCTCCTAAAGATGTCCTCCCTACAAGACCAAAGCTTTCTTGAGAGCCACAAAGCTCCCACAATGTTGACACAGCAGTAATGCATAAAGAAGGCTGCTTAGCTGTGTGATGGCTGGACTTCATAACAATCTTGATAGTGCTCTTTTTTTTACTAGAAGGCAGGTGCCTTAGTAAAAGACTTATAGTGGATATCCTTCACACATTTCAAGAACTCTTTATAAAGAAACACAATAAAAGAGAAAAATAAAAACACTCCCCAAAACACCACTATTGGTCATGAATATTTGCGAGCTCTGCCTAAACCAGTTTTTAAAATAAGGCAGACTGCAAATTCTCCCACAACTTCTGACACCAAGGGACATTTCAAAAGTCATAATTCCTTGAAAATTCCTCATTGTTCTGCACTGAGAACCAGCCAACACAGACATGGGGTGGGGAAAGGCTGTGTATCTTAACCATAATGTGTGCAAATACGTGCATTTAACTTCAGTCACCAGCAGACAGTGATGAATGTAATTTGAAATTAAATGAAATAACAGATTTATGATATGCCAGGGCAGCATGAAATAACCCATCTGGAAACCAAGATAATAAAACTTTCAGCATGTATAAGCATGCTTCAATTTACAGCTAGATCTCTGTATTTCCATGACACAGCGATGGTCAGTACCACCTTTGGTGGTCAAGCACTAACCTTTGAAAGTGCTTTAAAATCTGCTTTCACTGGACTCTGCTTTACAGATAGGTGAATTCTAAATTCTCAGTTCAGATGATTGGCTCTCTGACTGTAAAACACTTGTGTCCAGCAGACAGAAAGAAATTGCTATGTGGCAGTGGTCTCATTTCCTCAATTTGACCACGACTTCAATATTTTTACCTCTTCAGTCTGTCTTATGTGCTAGACAAAAATTAAGCAAAGGCAAGAAGTTGCTACATGCCACTCCTTTCCACAGGCTGTAACAGAGGAACCTTCTGTGTCACCAGAATGCTGCATAGAGTGCTTCAAACCAAAATCAGCTCACAAATCGGTGGCAGGAACTCAGTTTTTCTCAAGGACTAAACAGCACTTTCAACACATTTGGTGAAGATGCTGAGGTAACTCCTGAACACAGCTTTCATTCAGTACGATGAAAAAAACCTGAAGTTCGAGCCAGATGTAGCTCTCAGCTCTGTTCATCACCCCTGCTATTTATACACAATTCTTCATTTTTAAGTAATTGTCAAGACAATGATGTCTTCAAGAAAAAATTCTGACATTTGCAAGAAGCTTAAAATCCAAATGGTTCATCTGGAGCAAGTATTTCCAGCACTTTACTGCAAAGTGTGTGCACAAACAGTTTTTTACCAGAAAGCTGTAGAGACCTTCTTATGAAGCATCTGAGACATATATTAAAGTTTATATATACAGGCCAACCATTAAAAGCAAGAGGACCAAATATCTTCTCTGTCCAGAATTCAGGGAATGATGAGTGCTATAAAAGACAAGGCAAAAACATTCCCTTCACAGCACTCTCATGTCCTAAAGTTAAAGTAAATAAAATCACTCACCTTTACTAATACATACATAAGCAGGTAATATTTTAAAAGTTTGACTTGTCAACAGATTGTACATGTACTGTTTTTATCTTTCCTTTTGCATCTGCTGTTTCCCACTACTCATTCTTTAACTTGCATAATATGCTGGTTTTGGCTGGGGTAGAGTCAATTATCTTCACAGTACTTAGTATGGGGCTGTGTTTTGGATTTGTGCTGGGAATGATGTCTTAGGTTTTAGCTTTTATATTTTTCAGATTCTGTACTGCTTTAATATGTAGTTCTGAGCTTCATATTAAGGGATGCTAAGTTCTCTTCACAGAGTAACTAGAAAAAAACAATTCCTTTCCTAGCTTGAGACCAAAGACAATTGACCCAAATTTCAGGCCAAGAGCATAAACAACATGGACTGAAGAGAGAAGAACAAGAAGGATGGGACTTCACAACCTAAAGCTATAATTGGACAATTAACTCCAACATGCAAATGGACCAGAACTCATTAAAGTGTGAGACCTCGTGACTGGTCATCCATTTTTGTGACCATTTTGGGTTCATCTTGGGTGTAACCCTGGCTGGGCTCTTGTACTGCCCAAGGTGTAGCCACTGAGACCTTTTAATAAATACCTACTTTATTCTTTAACTCTGCCTAGCCTCTGTTTTAGGTCAGCCTTCACAAGGTATCACAAACAGCATGGATAAATACAGATGATTTAGTTATGTTGCTGAGGAGTGCTTACACAGCATAAAGGCTTCTTCTGTTCCTCACATCCTCCCATCAGCAGGAGGGATGAGGGTGCACAAGAAGTTGTGAGGAAATGCAGCCAGGACAGCTGACCCCAGCTGTGCAAAGGGATATTCCATACTATATGGAGCAATGCTCAGCATATAAAGGGTGGGGGGAAGAGGAAGGAGGGGGTTCTATTCAGTGTTTGTCTTCCCCAGTCACTGTTACACACAATGGACTAAATACTCCCAGTGGAACAACAATGAACTAGTGCTAAATGAAAAATGCTTTGTCTGGTTAAGTTTCAAAGCCTGCATACCTGAAGTGCTATGAACGTTGGTGAAGGAATTGTCAGAGGCACTGTAGGGCCAGGCACCAGGTGAAGGCAGCGAGGTGTTGAGGGAAGAATTAGACCCTGTCAAAGAGAAAAGGAGAAAGAGGAGACCAAGTTCAGAGATTTCTGTAACACCATTAAACCTCCAGAGAGCCACGACTGTAGCAATGCCAAGCTTTCAGGTGCCCCCAGCCACAGTGCAAAGGCAGGCAGCTTCCTTCTCCTTCTCAGACAAATGCAACAGACTGTTTGCCTGCAACGAGCACACGATCCTGAGTTATCACAGTGACTGTGATCAGCACAGAGCAGATGTGCACTGTTTTACCTGTGGTGTTGTCCCGCAGAAGTTGGTGGTCAGTATCTACAATGGGAGATGTGGCTGTCCCCCCCAGCACACTTCCAGGGGTCACATAGGGGTCAGATTCAGGGTCAATGTTTTGTATACCTTTCCATGGCACTCCTGGTTGGAACTCTGAGACAAGAGAGAAAAATGAATTAGATGCAATCAGGGAAATGTTATTTACTAGAAGTAATTTTCAGGATGGCAAACAACTGTCTTCTACACCATTCCTTAGGAGCAAAAAAAAAGACCACACGTTAGAATCGTAATCTATTTCACAGTTCCTCCCACAGCACTAGCTCTGGCTTCATATGAATACAAGTCTACACTACAAAAAAAGTTGTACAAGGGCATCCAGTATCCCTTTAAGTGCTTCTGCTTTGCTACATTCAGATGAGGTTTCAATAGTTTCAGTAAATTCCATATAAGATGTGTAAGATTAGATTATGTACACATACTTGGTTGTGTGTGCAGAAGCCTTTCTCCAGGAAAGGCTACCTACTTTAGGAGTTTGGAAATACATTTGACACATCCCACTGTATGTACACACACACTCTATACATTACCTATCAATACTGAAATGAGATGCCTTGTGGTAAAAGTAATGTATATACTCATTGCCATTCTTCATGCTTCACAATGAGATGGGATATACTTATCATGCTTTAGTTTGAACTATAGCTCTACATGCCAGAATTTTAAGACAAGAGGATGAATTATATTAAATATGAACACTCCAAGACTCCAACTACTGTAAGAAAGATCAGTAACTTGGCTCCTTCAATGAATACAGTGCTGTGGTCAGGTCTGGAAGCAGTGGTGCAAAAGTAAAACTGACAAACACAAGAACAAGTCAAGAATCTTCATATACTATGTGACAATTTGTCTAAGTGTGAGAAGAGTGCAAAGGTGGCAGATTCATCCCTTGCAGATACAAGTCTAGGCTACAGAATTCCTGAATTTTGGAAACAATTAATAATAGATTATTTGAGTGTAATTAAAGATTCATTATTAAAAGTGGGATCCAAGATGCACTCTCTAGAACGAAGCAAGGTAGGATGAATCTGACATGGAAGGGTTCATTTCAGTCACCTTTGCAATGAAGAATTATAGTCAAGACTATGACTTTCACAGACAAATGCAGAAGAAAATGTGATACTACTGGTTCAAATTATTGTCACAGCAAGGGCAGTATTAGACTGTGATAATGTACAGGAGAATCTGAGAGAAGACAAAACAAATACCCCACTGGGTCAGAACTATGGTCCATCTAGTCCAGTGTTTTCTAACAGCAGTAGGAGAAATACCATTAAGGAACAGAACACAAACCTGGCCACTATCTGTGGACTATTGGCCTCACTCTCCCAGTATCCACAGCTGTCCTAACTTAGATGGCAGAAATACCCTCTTATCTGCTAGCACCAGCTTGTGAAATTATTTTTCCATCATTTTATCCAATCACTGTTTCAACTGGCCAGTATCATCTGTCTCAAGAAGCTGTGAAAGCAACATAACCTGCAAGTTCACCACTCCTGATGGAAAAAAAGCTCCCATCTCTTTAAAATTGACATCCTGTTAATTCTAGCATTTGCACTCATTGCAGGAGTCATGAACTACAATTCTGCATTTATCTTGCTCGCTGCCTTCATGATTTTACAAACATCAGTTACATCTCCCAGTCTTTACTAACTCAACAAAATAATCCAGGTATCAACACTTTATCAGCAATCAGCACTGCATCATGCAAGGACTCTGCTCAGCTACTACCAAAGTACTGCCATACCCTGCCTGACAAGCAGGATCTCCCTTTTGTTAAGGAAAAAGCAATACAGCTCCTGGGTCTACTCAAAATATCTTCTCTGTTCTGAGACAAAGAATCCATGACCATAGGTTAGAACCTGGAAATTAGAACTTGTTTAGAGAAAAAAACAAAAGGAAGTCCAAGTCTTCTATTTGCAAAGATTCTGAGAATTTTTGAGACTGAAAATTAAGTGCACAGAAAGCTCTAATCAAAAGGTTAATGACTACACAAACAAGGCTCCAAGGATCAGGGGTATTATTCTTTATGAACACATTCACTCATCAATGTAATCCTGGTCTGGAAAAGCATTTCCTTGAACTACAGCATACTGACAATTTGCAAACTCTCCTTTGGGGCTGATAGTCGTTATCATGCACATTCACCAACTCTTGTCTACAAACGTGCTCTTTTACTTCTAGGCAGTAGAGACAACATGAAATGCATTTTTCCACTGGTATTTGAAAGGTCCTTTCAAAAAGCTCAAACGTAAGATTACTGTGAAAACCATGAGAGACACATCCAGGCCAGTTTGCTTGAAGTTTGACTGATCTTGAATGGGAAATTTACAGTCTAAGTATGACCCAAGTATGCAAGTCTGTGCAGCATAACCAAACGACATAGCTCTCACCAATGCAGCAAAACTTACTCTCACCTCCAGCTGTGATATCAGTTTGATTGGGCACCACCTCATTTCTCTTTGTGCTGAACAATACTGCTCTCTTGAATGGCAGAATTTCTGCAGCAGATGGCATTTAGGAGGAAAATGTGAAAGGTGTAGTCAGGGTGAATGCTGAGCTCCCACTGTTTTCATTCAAAGGAAAAATGCACCTATTTCAAGAGGTTTTCTCTTCTAAACTCATTTTTGTTAACAACTTTTTTTCCAGCAGTGGGAGAAAGAATTCTATCTCCATGCCAGGAACTGACAGTGGACCTCATCTACAAGCCTGTAGAGAAGAACCTAGAGTAAAAGCTATTTTAGGTCTTCATTCTTCATCAGGGTGTTGATAAGGTAGATCTCAATTTCAGTTCTCCTTGACAATGAAGTCCACAAGTTAGACTATGAGACTGCTCATGTGGCTGATGGTCATGGAACAGTAACTTGTCCCAGCAGCCAATGGATCTCATAAGAGTGGAACAGCAATAACTGAGTAAATGCCACCTGCCAAAACTGGGGATCTGTTCCATGAGGGCTGCAAGCATAGTCTTGGGCTACTCTCACAAGAAACAACGGATGGTACTGAGGATCTCAGTGAAATTTTATGTTCAGAATTTGTGAGCTTCACTTATCCTCTCACTGTGGTGAGGCAGTCAGCAACAAAAAAATTTACTTATGACTGACAATGGGACTACAGATATCACTAGGGAAGGTCTACAATATCAACAAGGGGCAAAGAGTAGCTATCAAGCTTTTACACTTTTTTTAGCTTTTTATTGTAACAGTTTTGGAACCAAGAACCTTGCCAAAGCCAGCGGCTGCTCCAAAACTTGCAAACATGGCAGAGCTGACCCTCAAGTGTCTCTTGTAGCATTTCAAGCAGTACTGTCCTAGTATAATACAGGGGAATGGTGGCTGAGTTCAGTAACAATAAGTCTGTGAGTGAAGACTGATAGAAGATTACATTTTGGGAGTTTCTGGCATTATGAACAGCAACTTCAGTCCAAAAAGCTCCATACCTAACAACCAGGCTGACAAAGGTGCAACACAAATATACCTGTACAGAATGCAGTTAGCAGTATGAAAGTTTGTGAATGTGCAGATTTTTTTGAGAGAACTAATTCTTTAGCTCTGTTAGCTCATCAGAAGATGTTTTCTTTCTGGAGTTAGACACTGACGGCTTCCCTCAAAAATTTTCAACTACATTTTCCAGATTTCCTGCAGATGTGTCTGTCACATAGATTCCTAGGCTTTCTGATGCAAGGTCTGTGCTACTGCTTTACCCAAGAGATGTACCTGGACTTTTACTTTTTTGTACTTGAGTTAGTAATGTTCTCATGGAATGCAACTGTTTTCCAGACAAGAGAAAAATCACAGCAACCACTATTTGCTGAACAGCACCAGTGATTAATCTGTGCAACTTCAAGGACACCACTCTAGTTAAATGAATGTTTTATATAGAAAATTATGTGTATATTCAAATATACATGTACTTTGCCTAGAGAGTTTTCTAGCAGAAACATAAAATTTTGCCAGTGAAACTACAAAACTTTAAAAATGTGCCATCCCAAAAGCAAGAGACTTCTACCCCAGTCACAAGATTCCTGAGCATAACTGAAGTGCTGCAACCCTTTATGGGACATGAACAAAGGTGAACCACAAGAGTGTGGTGTTCCCACGACCACAAAAAAAGCCCTACTTCACATATTTTTCTTTGATTCCACCCTATCAATAATTTTTACATTGTGTCAGTCTACCACAGCATGAATAAGGAATCAGTACAAAAGAAGGGAGATGTTGGTGTGTATTCTATGAACATATGTTTTCATTAAATTTTCTGTAAATGTAAAGTCACACAATCACAGAAGATAGGAGTTCACCGAACAAAAACCAAACACTACTCAGGCAATTCAGCAGTTAGTTCATATTTAGCCCAGCATTTTTTACTGGAAATTCAACATTTATGTTCTACTTTAATGTGGAAGAAATTCCAAAAGCAAGAGAAGGCCAAGCCACCCAAGTATTTTCATTGCAATGGTTACTTAAGTAAGTATGCTGAGGAAAGGTCCAGCATATCTATCCCAAAGCAAGGACACAACCCCTGCCCTTATGTAATACCTGGAGGCCAGCTGGCATTGCTGGATTTGCTTCCGATCTTGTTTGTTGGTGGAGATTTGGCAGGTAACCAACTATCACCAGCAGGGCCTGCGTGGCTGCTGAGCGGGTCGCCCTGGATTATGTCAAACTGGTTGTAGGGCGATCCTCCACGAGCCTTTCCAGGGGGCACTATTGCACCTGCAGCATTAAAAACACACATTTACACCTGGGAAAGGCTGCGATCTTCAGGAGCATGATGTATTCATACAAAAATATTTAAGATGCGTGCTGGTGAGGCAAAACAGTTTCATCTCAACTATTTCACCTCTGGGGAGATGATACGACAAGGGCATTCTCACCATTTTTGTGCATATTGGCATCTTGTGAAGCCACAGAGGGCAGCCCTTCCATCATAGTCCACTGCTTAAAGCGGGATTCTGTTCCAGCCTCTTTCCCTCCCACCATGCCATAATCCATGCCACTTGAGCCAAAGCCTGTGAAACAAACAAACAAACAAAACTCAATTGTCATCTTCTGTTCAGTTTTTAAGCATTTTTAAATGGGGAGTCATTGCAATCATAACAAAAAGGTGGGAAAAAGAAATCAACCACAGCAAAAGGTATGTTCAAGGGGCAACTTCTAAATAAGTGTGTTATGTCAATATGCCATGATATGCCTCCTTCTTAGATTTGTCTTCTTCCCAGGCAATGAAAAATAATGCAATTTGATTCAAAGTTGACACTTGTCATAACCTTTGCTCTAATGCTTATACATAAATTACTCATCTCTGGACCCAGACATAAGTGACTAACACAATTACCATATTAATAATAGGGAAGCTACAGGCAATGCACCAAACCTACTTCCACAGAGCACTTACCACCTGAACCGTATCCAGGTATCTGCCCTTTGTTCTGTAAATCTGAGAGACCCACATTCAAAGGATTGGGTACCATGCTGTCTAAATGTGGCTTAGGCCCAACAGGGTGGGATGGCGAATGCTTCATGCCAGGCTGCCTCTGCTGCTGCTGCTGGAGGGCACTCACCATACGAGCAATCTGCAAATGGAAGAAAAACTGCTTCATCTATGCTATACTGCAATGGGAATTCCAGTAAACATAAAGAAACAGTGAATTAGAGGAGATACAAAAGACCTTGCTCTCCAAAAAGTGCACTGTGAAGAGATCAGGTGATGTTACTGAAGCCAGCACCATCTCTACTGCAGACTGCATTTCCCCAGCATACCTCATACTTCACATGACTGACAAAACCACTGCCACACACCTGTTGCTCCTGCTGTTGTCGCACAGCTTGAGATAACTTTCTCTGGCTCTGTAACAGCTGTTGCTGCTGCTGCTGCTGAAGGAGGAGCTGACAAGCCTATAAGATAAGGGGGGGGATGAGAAGAGTGAAAATACAGACCTCGTCAAGCGAAATATAATTGCCAGGAGTTATTCACTAGGAAACGCTCGGCTCAGAAGTTAGGTAAACTGTTTCTCATTCCACTCACTCAAATAAAATGACAATGAATGCATTAGAAGAATACCACATCCCTCACTTAAATGTTAAATGTTTCTAATTTAACACTGTGCAGCAGAATTACTTGTACCTGCTTTATTACCATCACTATGACTGTAAGTCTGAAGCTTTTTCTGAAGAAAACTTCATGAAAAATCCACAAACAACTGCTTTCTGTACAAAAACATGGCTTAGAGTCATTACTAACCCACTGTAATCCACAATAATTACATGGGCCTATTTGGTTTATCTGCTGCCTTCTAGCAGGACTTTACCACCCCAAAAAGCAAAGAGGGGAATACTTGCACAAAATAACCTCAGTAGAACAAAACAGAATTAGAATAAGCATAAAAAGAAAACCCAGCAGACAATTTGCAAACTGTCTTGTCTCACAAGATTACTAGTTACTTACTAATTGAAACTGGGGAATCTGTGGAAGCTGGCTCAGCATGGCAATCTGTTGTGGAGAAAGCTGGGGGCCCATATTGAAAAGACCAGGATTCAAGCCACTGTTGGGAAACTGTTTGAGCATGGAGGCCGAAACCTGCATGGAAAGCAGTTATACATCCTGAACACACTGCTATGAGGAAATGATGATGAAGTACATGTATTTCTATACAGGAACAAGCATGACACCAATCTTCAATGGTGTTCTGAGAAAGACACTGCAGATTTATTAACATGTCACATTTAAACATGCACAATCTATAACTTGGGCAGAGTGAATACCTCACTTAATTGACAGTATACAGTATTACATGTGCAGATGCAGACACACACACAAAGGTTATTCCCCCAACCAATCAGGTGCCAGAGACTGTACTAAATTTAAATGCTGATATATGCAGCTAACCAGCAATCACAGTACTGCATTTTCACATTAAAAACGTACTGCTTGATAAGGGAAAAGAAAGGCAGTCAGGCAGTCACTGGAGCAAAGAAACAGTGCCTCACAGAAAGAGTTAATCTCTTTGTACATTGAATAAGATACAGTAAAAGACAGGAGTAGGTGGAGAAGAATCCCCCCATTTCTCCCTACATTATTGCAGAGTTACACAAGCACAATTCAAGAGAATCTCAAGAACTGTTCACCAAGTTCAAAGCAAAAGGCAATCTTGTACATTTGGAGACCCTGAGGTCTTAAGATTAAGCTCTGCAATGTAAATGTAACACGTAGCCCCTTCATCAAACCTCTCTTCGGGGGAGGGGGGGGAGGAAGGACAGGACAAGACTACTTAAAAAAATTAAGCAACCTGTCACACTTCAGAAACACTTTAAGCTTTCACGTTTATTTGTTCTTTTTAAAATACTTTGCAAAAGCCTATGTAAGACACAGGATTCCCAATTTCACTTTTAAGGTTTAAAAATACTGGTAGCGAGCATTTACGATCAACTGCCTTGGAATAATACAGAATGCTAAAGCTTCTGCACTGCGTTTTAAGTACTTTTACGATGAATTTTGAAGTTTTTATCTTATCCAATTTTTCAATTTTTTAACATCAAATTGAGACCAAGACAGATGCATAAGTAACCTCAATGATGTGCTCTGAAGGCTGTAGCTCTACTTTTACAAGTAATCAGTTGCTATAAATTCCTTACCTGGGGAGAAAGGAATTGGGGAGGCACTTGCGCCCGGATATTGGGGGAAGGATTTAGTGGCTGCACTGGTGTGTGCATGCCCCTCGATTGTGCTGTGCTGTTTCCAAACAAACCATGATTGCCACCCTACAAAATTAAAGCAGTAGTGAGAAGATGAATCTTGCAGGCTATGCTAATAACTACATCTCAGTAACAATGAGCCAAGCTACTGACTTAAACAGAGTTCCCTCAGAATTACAGACGTTTGGCTAAAATCACTAATATTCTACCTGGGTTAAAGCCACTGTACTACATTTTTGAGATGCAGGTTGTTTCTCCTCGAACACTGAAGGGTCACATTCATCTACTAACTTCAAGACATGACAAATCTAATGTTTTAATATTTTGCACTTTATGTATTGGGAAATGGAAACTTGGAGTACAAACAACAAACTAAAAACTTCATTCCAACTGGCTTAAAAGCATGGCAAGACTCTACCAACAATAATTCTGGTCCCCCATTTTAGACAAGACAGGTATTTTTCCTGAGTAGGCTGCTGAGATATCACTCACAAGGCTATTTTTTTTCCTCTGTAGGCCTTTAATTAACTAATACTATTTTAGAATTCAAATTCCAAAAATTTCCTTTCTGCCATAAAAACTTCAACATTCTGGATATTTTCCTTCCCCTTTTCTCCCACTAAATTTGAAGAAAACTTTCAAGTGAGAAAAATAGTTGTGGTTTTTTTTTTTAGTGGTTTATTTTCTAATACAAGAATACTTGCTGTTTGAGTTTTTTAATGAGAATTATTTACTGATTTATAAGCAACTTCTGTAATAAACCCAAATGCATGAACAAGACCCAGGAAAACTTGTGATTATGTTTTATGATTTCAGACTCTTCAGCAGACTTTTTTTGGTACCATTTTTTAAAAAAAAGTAAGAAATGTTATCAACAGTCTCAAACACTAACTAAGCTACACTTTCTTGCTTCTAAAAGCTGAAGCTCATACGCCAAAGCATCCTTATGTGCCATGAATTTGTCTTTTCAGTTTCAAGACCCTCAGAATTTCCCATCTCCTGCTATCAGGGTGTCTGTGACCCTCAGATACCTGGGGTTCTGAAGAGTGTATTTTCCACTCTTCAGCCATCATTCCCTATGCTGCCTGTCCATGCCACCACTGTTGCACCCAACATAAATCCATAATTCCAAACTGTGATTGTGCAAGCCTTCACTAAAAGCTTTCCTTCCCTTATATACCAGAATTTCATAAATCCTGTCACAACACTGTGCATAATACTCCTACCATTAATATTGTGTATCCTCTGCTATCCTTTTGCTCAAACACAAGTTTCTCCCCCTGCTTCTAGACTGGCAGCACTATGGATTGCCTCATTCACCTGCATCCCTCTCCACCTAAAGTATCTTCTCATTCAGAAGCAGCTCCTACGCATGCAGGAAGACAAACAAAAAACCCCCAAAGACAAGAGGTTTTACCCTAGAATGAGCTAGATGGAGTCAACTACACACTAAAATTTTTGAGAGGCCTTGAAGCCTCAGTTACACTTTCAGCTCTCTTTATAACTCCTCTCTATAACAAGAGTTCTGCACACTGAGATCAACAACATGTCTGCATATTTTGGACTTAATCTGATGTTCAACACTGCGCCACATAGAAACAGAAAGACAACACACACAAACACCATCATGTTAGGCATATGACTACATAAGCTAGACCAGCTGCAATAATTAGGTACTATTCTTTCATTTCCTAGTATTCCTAAAGTATTTTCTTCTAAAATAATGCAGAATATAAGAGCCAGAAATTCTTCCAAACTGCTGTTAATCACTTAACTAGTTCCCCACCATTTCCCTGTACATAAAAATATTGCTACATCAAGAATTTTTAAAGGCTACTAAATCAATTCTTACTTTGAGAACTGTGAGGAAGGGAGAAGGTAACAGGGACAATGCTAAATCACTGCAACTTTTTACAGGCTCATTTCTACATACAAAGCCTTTGAATGGAGTCTGAAAAACTTCAGTGTTGGGTTTGATGAGGCAAATCAACAGCCTCTAACCAGGTTTTAAGCCAGCAATTGAAGTAAAGGATACCACTAACTTCACGACTTCTGAAAAGCACATCCACCTGCTGCTGCACTGCGATTTAGGAAGAGGCCAACAAAACCAGACCAAGTATGCTCTGATGCTAGGAACCAAAGTGGACTGATTCTCAATGGCCTGAGACAGCTGAAATTTCCATTAACAATTTTAACCTGTTCAGCAGAAAAACAAATGCAAGCAACCAACTAACCAGGATTAAGCCCAGGTTGCAGCCTTATAACAATGCATCTTATAAGGTGGCCTGCTTACTTGTCTAGCAGCGAAGTTTTGGGGACTGAGCCCTGAGCCGATTGCCCCAAGGCCGACGTTGGATAGTGTGGAACCAGAGGGAGACAGCTTGTAGCTGGGAGAAGGGGAGAAGGGAGAGCAGGGAGCCTCATCCCCAAGGCACCCATCTTGATTGGAGAAAGGCAAAGTCAGCTGAAGCAGCAGTTAGCCAACAGCAGGAGTTGGTTAGTGAAGCAACAGAACGCAAGAGGAGAGAAAGAGGGACGGTGAGTGACTAGGAAGAAGCAAAGTTAATTTGTAATAGCAGTTACAAGGACAAAACTTCTGATTCAAACGACCACTTGACAATAAAGATTTTGGTCCAAGGAGAAACTCTTAGGTTGTCTTTTTAAAAATACATTTTGAACTCTCATGGAATTAGTTTCTGATAGTGGCTATTACCACTACAGAAGCAAACAAATCTTGAATGAATTCCTAATGTTAGCACACACCTACCAGCATAATTTGTTAGGAAACGCATTAGCTTTCTTCATAGTATTTATTAATTATGCCACCAGAGGGAGTTGACAAAACTGCTTTTTGGCTCGTTATACCAAAATGGAGGAGTTAAAAAATTCCTAGACAGTTAACACGCCTTCAGAATTTTTAAACCAAATTTGTTTTCCATTTTACATGTGATAAACTGTATCTACAAAAAACCAAAACAGCCCTAGAGCATTCTGCATCTATTGGACACTCTCCAATTCATAATGGGAAGCAATTAATATTTGATAATAACAGTGAAAGCTTCTGTTTAAAATAGGCAAGAATATGAAAGAAACACTATCATAACATACAGCAGATGTCACAGAGAAACAGATGTCGTACAGAAGCTTACAGTACACGGACATACAGCATAAGGGGTTGTGGAATTTAGAAAGGGTGTTTCCAATAAATGCCAGACATGAAAGAAGAAAAATATTCAGAAGACTGTGATTACTTATATTTACTTAGATCTCAAGCAATTTTCTTTAAAGCAGATGACAGTAGTTAGTAGCTGAAAGAATCATCATGATGAAACCTATAACAAATTTTATTGCTACCAGTAGTTTATCCTTCCAAGAAAAAAGAAAGGCATCTGTCTACATCAAAACCAGTCTATTCTGGAATAAAAAGCCTCACTTTCTCCAATTTCATTTCCCTTTGCACACCTGACACCTGTTTTATACACACATTCATCCTACCAATAAAACTACCCCACACCTTTTACTACTGAGCTCAATCAGGGTTATTCAATATCTAGCACCTGCTGAGAACTAGGGTAAAAACTGGGATCTTGAACAAAAAGGTTGCTATTAATTTATCTAAAGAGATTTCTCTCACCTTCTCAAAATAAGGCCCACTATCTGTGGTTCCCATGTCTTTGGAATTAGGTGGACGGAACCCAGATCGATCCTTTCTCATCATGTCATTAAAATCCCCGAGATTCACAGCTCGTTTATCTACCTCAAACTTCTTATCTGGGAGACCACCTGTAACATAAAAAAAAGAAATTAGTGCAAATAATCTCACAACAGCAGGTTCACAGCCAAAGAAATACTCTTTAAGATCAGGGGATTAATTACATCTGTCTTATTAAATTTAGCACATCTACAGTTGGTATTACAAGTGTTGAAAAATAAATGTAGGAAGTTTCATTTAACACTGAACATGCCAATTTACTTTATAGAGTTCACGGTGAAGTATTTATCAAAATTCATATAGAGATATAAACACAAATGTTTCAAGTAATTATATTAATTAATACCTAGCTCTCTATGTCTCCCAAAACCTCCACTGTAATTTTTTGGGATTCAGTATGTAGAAAGACTACTATTTAAGTTCTCCATGTATTCTGCTTCGCTTCTGCTGGGTTTGACATTGAGAAATTATTTGAGATTGTTTGAAAAATTTGGTCACATGCACATTATTTGGTCAAGGTTGTACTACAGTCATATGAACTTAATTCTTAAAACACAAGACATCAACAGGTATATTGTAACTTCAGACAGACAACCAAGCTCTTTCAGCCTGCACACAATAACACAACCAGTAACACAGACACTTCTCAAACACCCTCTAAAGTCTCCTGCCATTGTTTAGTCAGTAACCTGGTGAAGTATGAGATGTCAGTAACAGATGACCAAACTGAAACATAGATGGTGAACAACACATCGATTTTCTCTAAACGCTTTATCAACAGCAAAGAGCTGACTGGAAGAAGTTTTCCACCTTACATGCTGAACTGCTGCCAAGGAACAATCTTTTTGGTCAGATGTGAGACCTGTAAGCTATTAGATGCATATTGCTACTTTGGAGTAGGTGGAAAACATCTTTGTTTTAAAATACGGATGTGATAGAAATGAGCTTTACTGGTATTTTTAGTTTTAAAGAATACTGTTTAGTTGGTAGCACAGATGGTCTTTCCAAGAATCATTTTAAAAGCATGTCAGCACAATTAACAAGAAAATTTTTGACTTTTCCAAAGGAAGTTGGTGATGGATAACCTACCCTACCACTGACAAAACACTGAACCTTTCTCAGAGCAGAGAACAAATCCCTTTAACACCTTCAAGACAACTTTTTTTGAAAAAGCTTCTCAAATCCAGGATCTCTTCTTAATGTCCAATTGCAATCTATTAATATTCACAGCGATGCCACTGCCAAGAAGCTATGAAACTGACCACTGACCAATTGCATGGATTTTTTTTCTTACCCACACAGCTTTCAAAGCTGATCCAGCTTAATCCTCTCAATTGCCTTCAACATCATTTACCACAAGAGAGTTGACAAATCACCTACATATCTTAGCTTGTAACTGGAGTCATACTGACCTGGATGAGCTTGTGGTTCTCTGATCCCTTTCTAACACATCCTGAAAGCTACAACTGGCTCTGCAAAAGCACTCACAGAGTGTCACAAACAGCTCAGTGCTGTCAATACCTACATCAAACCACTGCACACAATGCCAGCAACGTGCACTAAAAGGCTCATGTGCTTCAATTCCACACAGGAAGCCCTGGCCATTAGTTGCTTGAAAAGAAACTGAAAGCGAGGCACAGTTGCATCACGGTCTGAAATGAAACTGGGTCAATGCCAACACAAGATGACTAAGCCACAGAAACACCCTTCCGTCCCTCTGGTTATCCTGATGATCCAATCAATTCCTCAAACATTACTGAATGATGCCTTGTAAAATACACAGAGCACTAAAAGAGTACCTCTGAAGGCTTGAAGCACAGATTTGCATGTCACTTAGTGCTGAGACAGCTGCTTAAACTCCAGTATAAACAAGGCCTCACTTAGAGAAATTATTGCATTCCTTTATCTCATTCACAGAAAATTCTAATGCAACTTTGAAATGTGTCATGTGAGTCTTGTCCTTTGAACCCATCAACTAAAGCTATAAATAATGGAGGGGGGTAAAGAATAGCTTTACCTTATGTAGTACATGACAACTGACAAAATGTGAAAAGTTTGAATTACCCTCTACAGTAGGCAAAACCCCTTGTGTATGAATAAATATGAAGCCCCAAACTCTCTACATGCAGAAACACAGAACAGGTTAAATGTTACACCATCTTCATAAAAAAGGACCCTACAAGCCTACCTCATAAATAAGTCCAACTTTTAAAATTTAGAAGTAGACCTGTGCTGAGCAAAACAGCTTATAGCTTTCCTCAAAACAATGCCATCAGCAACAAGAGCAAAACTGCTAAATGCAAAAGTAACCAAAAAACCTATGAAGATCTGTTACATTCTCTGCCTCTGAAACAGAATGCAAGCCATAATTAATGGCTCTACCTAAGATCAAGGGATGCCACCATTAATGGGCACACTAAACTTAAAGAGCAACATATCAAGGTAAGAGATGCAGCCTTTCTGCACACTTTCACAGGATATTCTGAGCAGCAGTCACCTCCTCAGAAGCTCTGATAGCCTGAGGGTCCTTGAAAGCTCCAAAAGATCCTTAATTTAGAGATAAGAAACTAAGAGAGCTATAATCAACATAATCCAGGCTACCATCCTCTTAATTTGTACATGCTTAGATCTGTTTTTACCAGCAGCATCTGAAGGCAGGTGAGAACTGAACACCCATCATAGTGACTGATCTCTACCTAGACATTTTTTAGAGAAGCATGATACAATCAGAGCCTGAGTTCTAGAGAGGATGCATGAGGCCAAACTGGAAAGATCAAAAAATTGTTACCTTTCACAAAACTGTATCATACCATATAAATAAACATCCTTATAATCTCTGACTGAGATCCTTCACTACTTCAGAAAAGACAGCAATTTTAGGAAACATGAACAACCAAATCCTCTATGAAGTGTGACAAATTTAAGAATGTAATGGATTCTAAGTTGAAAGACACTGCATCTGTCTGGATTGTATTACAATACCAAATCTAGATCAGGTATTAGATGCAAGCAAGTCTTGACTACCACAGTTCTACCTTTGTTACCACACAGCCCACGATGCTTAAGCTGTGTAGCAATGATGGTGAAGCTATCCAGAACACAAAATCTACTTCTACTGAAAAGTAATCTGTAATAGCCTGAGGCACGCAACTGAAAAAAAATCAATGAGAAAAGATAATTTTTTTCCCTTCACATCATCTCCACTAAGCTGTAGTAAAAGGGATGTCTTACTGGCAGGAGGGAAAACCGTACTCTACCACCAAATGAAAAAGATTTTCACTTCCTTGAAACAGTAACAATGAATATAAACTTAGAAAGATTAAAACAGTCTTAAAGATGTCTCTGCCCCAAGTTATAGCTCAGCTCTGTACAGGTATGCATCCTGATCTTGCACACCAGAGTCAAAGCTTACAGAAAAGACAGAAGATGCTTTTTACTATGCCCTTACATTATGAAGAGTGCCAAAACTAAGAATCAAACCCTTCCAGAGTACAGCAGATCATCCTCATAAAAACAGTACATGTGATCTCACATTCCAAATGCACTGCAATTAAAATATACTCACCTACAGACAAGTCCATCTTACTGCCTGGAATGTCATCAGTTTGACTCTGGGGGGAAAAAAAAACCAAACTACAATTCAGTTCTGACTTCTATTCAATGCTGAGAAATATTTCAGAAAGGTAGGATGCAGGAAGAACATGCTTGTGCTAATGAAAGTTTCACTTTAAACTGAAACGGAACACGAGGGTTTCTGGTATCGCCCTGGACACACCTTGCCTCAACCCCTAGGGCTGTGCATGGCAAGATTACCCATGTGAAAGCAGACTCACACACACAGCAACAGAGGAAGATGCACAGACAGCCACTCCATAAATGAACCTCTGGCCTTGTGTTCCAGAGGTTGAGTGACAAAACACTGAAAATAGTGGCCAAAATGATAGCTCAACCTCATGGCCTGTCATGCCATCAAATCTTGAAGTGTACTGCCATGAGATTCTTCAGTTGGTAGTGTGGGACAGGGTGCTCCCATAGCTTTCAGAAGCAACTACTGTCTAGCCAACAGAATTAGAGCTTGAGAGCTAAAAGACATTGCAAACTGATCCTAAGCATGTCAGTGTCAGTTTGTGCAGCCCTAGACTCCTCACACAAACTCTGTATAGCTATCTTCTGCTAGCCAGTATTACATAGCATTCCTGCTTCACAGGATGACAACTAGCACAATATTCTGCAAAATATTTTGCAAACTGGCTTGTCAGAAGTTCCTTTATATAAAAAATTATATAGAATTATTTTTAAAATACTTCCCTAGGGCTCTGTCCTTTTCTGAATGATGTGATATTTATTCACTTTACCAAACAATCTTTACTTATGGATTTATGATGAGCCCTTTTTTTGCTAAAAAGACCCTGCTGTACCTCAAATATAAATTCAGCCAAGACAGACACAGAGCTGGAAATCTCCTTTTCTGATAGATGGCTGAGATTCAGAATGAATACCTTGGACTTATCACAGATGTCTGACAGTACAGGCAGAAGCCTCTATCTTAAGTGCTCTGAACAGCATGTTATGAAAATAAAATAAAAAAAACAAACCCAAAAACAAAGCAACAAAAAAACCACCCCACACTAAAAAGCAACAATCCTCCCACCCCAAAATAAACCAAGAAAACACCCAAAACCAACCAAACAAAATGAGAAAATACCCATCTCCCTCCCAAATCTCTCAGAGAAGGAGCTATCATAAAGTAACTTTAGGAATCGCAGTAGATTTAGGGTTTTTCTGAGAAGCCATTCTGAGCCAGCTACTACAGGTATTACAATCAACACCCCAGCATAGCAGATGCAGATAAATAACTGTGAAACAGTTGGTATTTTGACTTATTTAAAGCTTACAGCTCTTTCACAAAGTTGCACTTTCTTTTCAAAAAAATTTACTTACTAGCAAGCCCATATTTGAAAACTGTTTGGATAAAGGGTTCATCCACGAATCACTATTTCCTCCTTTTAATGCACACTGAAAAAAAAAGGAGAAAAATATTTTGAAGAAACTTCTTGATTCCTTAAATTCTTCTTTATCCTTGAGATGTGCATGTTAAAAATGAAAATTCTGGTTCCAGAGAAATTAATCTCCTGAAAAAGTATTTACATGTTTGGAAACATTTACCAAATACTGTGTCTTGTACAATTGCCCACTGTTAGATATTCCAAACTGACTGAACACTGTCATGTAGAATGTTTATCACACCTTCAGTTTCATTCTGCAATCTGGCAAGCTTTGTGAACACTGTTTATTTTTAATTCTGTTATAGTTTAATCCTTTCTTTAATCCAGTGCATTCAGAGGCAGATTTCTTGCTTTCTTCCCTTCAGCATGGTGTCTCTTGCACAGGCACTGAGCTGACCAGCGTCACTCTTTGGTCTTAGTGTAATTTAGAGATCACCAAAACCAATACTAACACAGTTCAACAGTGAAAAATTTCAGTTGTTTTGGTGGTTGAAATAAAGCTTTAAGCGAGGAAAAAAGTCCCTGAGAATAATTTCTGTGAAACATGAATTGTGAAACTCCCCACCATATCACAGTAGTACTTCCATGTCTCAGGAAACTGCTGTGCCTTGCCTTTGGAGCCTGCCCTACCTACTTCATGAGAAGCAGACACAGCACAGTCCTTCTAATATTAATCCAGTAACAAGTGTTACTGTACTAAAGAACTTCAATGCAAACAAACCTTAAAAAGAAATTTACTCAGGACTACAGCCAAGCTCCTGCTCCTGTCTGAGGCCAAATGTCAACAACAACAAACATAAGTCAGACATAAATCCAACAGTTGTTAGAAATCAGAAGTTCATGTGCCAAAGGGACTGTGGAATGCAAACTTCAGCAGGCTATGCAAGAACAACAGCAGCAGCCTAACAAAGATGTGTCAGCAAGAGAAGAGAAATAGCCTTGGGATACTTATTTTCATTTAGTAATGGCTGTACAGCTTACAAACGAAAAGAATTTGACACCTACTGGAAGATTTATTAGTCACAACAGGTGTAATATATTAAAGTAAATCCAAAAATCTCCCTTTTTTTACACTAGTTTAAGAGGCACCTTGCTGTAACTCTGCAAAACCTTCCTAAAAAATAACTGCATAGTGCTCTAACATATCAGTCAGACTGTTTTCAGACAACACAGTAGTAGCAATGAGTCATTCAAGCATTTTACCTTCATTTGTGTTTTCTTTCCTCCTTGTCCCCAGCTTGTTGAGTTGTGGGAGGAACTGCTTCCCTGAGAGCCTGCTGTGTTCCAGACTCCTCCCTCCTCCTCCTCTTCCCAGCTGGAATGACGTGTTCCTGTCACTGGCCCATCACTCTCTCCCCAGCCATCTTGCATAGATTTAGAACCTTTAGAAACACGAAAAAAAGCTCAAAAGCAGTCTACAATAGCAGCTGGTGATGTGACACTGCAACATTGGCTGAGATCATCAGAATCGCAAAGGAATTTAAAAAAAAAAAAATAAAATTCAAAAATGTGTCTTCACTCTAACAGCTGTAAAAACTTGTGCACGAATTCCAAAACCCGAGAGATTTGGTGGCACATTCACATGTCATGTTGTGCAACTATTTTAAAGAAATGTCAAACCTTTAAAGATATAACAGCAATAGGGACCCCTTATACAGATCCAGCTGACTTAAAAGGCAACCTACTATTTTTGAGTGCAAATGAAAGCCTCCAAAGCACGCACAAAAACCAGGAGCGCTGAAGATTCTGGTTCAGGTGGTTTATTAATTAATTCCTCTTGCGCTTCAAAACCTCAATACTCCCCTTGCCCTAAACTCTTCCATAAAATTACGTACAACTCTTAGGAGTAACAACTAAGTAGAATCTGAAGGCAAACACCTGACATGTCTGAATATAAAAAAAGTCAGGAATTGCAATTAGTCTGCCATGGGGATCTCTATCCTGACCATAATGAAAATGAGTACAACAGCATTTCATGGTGGTTTAAGAGATACCTTAAAATGCATCATAAATAAACACTCAGATACTTCAGCTTTTTTAAGTCTGTTCAATCGGGTACTAAAACTGAGGGCTGCTTATGAAACATACTGGTCCAAGTGCCAAAAATCTACCTCTTGGCCCTTTAATCCTGCTACTTACACAGAAAAGGCCACAATAAAGTATTATGTCTGCAGAGTCAAGAACACAATCTGGAAATGTTATACTGGGAAGTCCCTGCAGCTTTAACTGATTTCAGGTGACAGTGCTTAAATATACACTATGCTACTACATGACCAGAGATTATTTTTCTGCACTGATAGCTCTCTAGGACTCCTGAACAGGAAATTTCCACCAGAATATTCTTATGCAATGCTGGCAGAACTACACAAATGTACTTTATTCAAACAGGTAGATACTGATCTATGTTTCCTTCTTTGGCTCCAAACTGATTTTTTCCCTTTTCTGATAACACCTGGTCTGTTATCCTGTCCCTAGATTTTGCTCTAGAGCTGGGGACAGCTCACATACAGAACAGCATGTGTAGGTTGCAGTTCTTTGGTTATGGCACACATACAGACCATTCACGGTAAGCAAGTGACCAGGTATAGTCTTAAAGGACTGTGTTAAGCATTAATCAACCAACAGAATTTTCAATGGATCAGTCTCAGAAGTTCTTATTTTGGTCATATTTAGCTATCTTTTTATAGATAAAAGAAGATAGCCATCTAAAATTAACTTAGCATCCTCAAAATGCCAAGTCTGTGGGGCAGACATGGGAAGCCTGTCAGCCACAAAAGCCTGCTGTAACAGTAACATTAAGGAAGCAAAGCTTTTTTGTTTCAGAAATGGTCAAATTATTTAATTGGTATGAGAGGAAGCTATCTACACAGCACCTAATTTCAAACAATTACATGCTGCAAAAGCAACTTCTGGGCTGGAAACAGTTTTACAGTGGGTATCATCAAGGCAAGTTCAGTAACACCTGTGCATCATCAATAGTCCCTACAGGAAACGTCACACGCAAATGTTTCTGATTTTGGCAATAACATTGCTTTTGTTTGCTGTTTTTTTCCTTAAAAAGAAGTAAATAAAAATTATACAAACAACTTACATCATCAAGAATAATACCTACAAAAACTCTTAATATAGCAAAATTTTAACTCTGAAGTAAATTTTCAAAATATTTCAACATATCATTCACAGAAGACACTGTGGTAGGCACTTAGGTTCTACTACAAGTGCACTTCTTAAGAGTTACAATTTTTCTCACTTACACAATTAAAAAATCCATTCAAAGCCAAGTTGCACTATCAAAGCATGGATAAAGATGTAATGGCCTCCACAGAGAAATTTGTCAGTACTGTGCATGCCTTTTCCTGATATGGTCAGAAAAGGTGACTTATCACGTAACAAGTAGGCAGCCAGAGAAAAAGAGAAAAATACACATTTCCTTACTGTGTTTCAGCACCTCCAGAATCAGAGTTGCTCATTTAAGTGCTTAGTTAGGAAAATTTTACTTCCTTAAAAGACAAAGTTTCAGTCATTTACAAACACTTAATACTCATCCATCAAAATCCTACAAAAACATTCAAGGCTGCTTTTAGGCCTCAGATAACAATTCCTCTGCAGGTGACCTATGTCAAAAGGCCAAACACAAACATCTCCAAGGCAATTGCAAACAAACTGGTGTCTGGCCCATACTCACTGGATTTCATGGCGTTCGGGGCGGTGGAAGGTGCATTCCCCCAGCCTGTAGTCGATGCTCCTGGATCATCCACTTCACCCCACCCGGGACTGGTTTCATTTGGCTCACCCCAGGCGGACGTACCATTATCTGGAGCAGGTGGAGTGCTTTTGCTCCAGACTGCACAAGGAGAAAGAGGTTTCATTACAGACCATTCAGATAATGAACTGTTTACCGCAGTGCAGCACCATGTCTTTTATCTACTGCTTCATTCTTCTTGTCCAGAACTTTGGGCTCTCAGAATCATGTGCACGACAGAACTGACAATCATTCACAACTAATTTCGAGTGGGCACTGACCTCCAGGGATGAAGAGAATGCTATGATGAGTAATACACTTCTCCTAGATTAAACATGAACCCCACATGTAATACTGTCCACCTATCTGTGAACTTTTGTGACTAATTACAAGGATCTAACTTAGGATTTTATATACTGACTACAGGACATATTTGCAGTACATATTAAATCAAGACAGAATTCTTTTAAAGTGTCTTTGAGTCAGAGGAAAAGATTACATAACAATAATTTCTTAATACATTTCCAGGCTATATAACTTTTTCTTGTCCTTATTCCAAAGAATAAAATATTTCTCCAAGTATTCTTTACCATACAGCAAAGCTGAACTTGACTAAAAAAACCTGTCACAGACATACTAAATTTCAAGTGTTATCTGAGTGTTTCAGAGCAAAACGTTTTTGACTAAAAGTAAGTAAAGATTTTCTTCCCATTTCTCTAATAATTAAATGTAAAAAATGCTACTTAGTCCAGAAAAAGGGAAGCTCAGGGGAAACCTTACTGCTCCCTACAAATACGTGAAAGCAGGCTGTAGCCACGTTGGGGGAAGTCTCTTTTCCCAAGTAGCAAGAAATAGGACAAGAGGAAATGGCCTCAAGTTGCACCAGGGCAGGTTTCAAATGGATATTAGGAAAAACTTTTCACCAAAAGGATTGTCCAGCACTGGAACAGGCTGCCCAGGGAACTGGTTGAGTCACCATGCCTCAAGATATTCATAAGACCTGCAGATTTTTGCACTGATGAACACTGTTTAGTCATGGACTGAGCAGTGCTGGGCTTATTAAGTTTATGGCTGGACTCAGTCTTAAAGGTTTCTGATTCTGTAATTTAACCTGTTCTTCAGAGGTCAAACTGAATATGCAGATTTGCCAGCTAACAAACATTTCCTTTTCCTGGCAAGGTGACCAGTATTCAGATCACAGTTACTGAAGCATAACAAGCAGAGGACTGATGGATTCAAATTTTAAAGACACTTTTAATACAGAATCAAATATTCAAATCAGAATTTGGTTTTCTTTATAGAATAAAACTATCAAGAACTGGTGGCTACAAGCATCTCTCTTATGCATTAAGGTTACAATCAAATATAGGAACTTGCTGAAGAAAGGAACAAGATTAGTACCTGATGCTTGTGATTTGCTAGTCATTGGAGTAGGCAGGCTCTGCTCCCGTGGGGCCTGTCCTCCTTGTGAGTTCTTGTCCCACAGATTCACATTCTTGTAGTTGTAACTGCTGGGATCTCCCCACGCTGAAGTGCCATCATCAATATCCATTTTTCGACTGATTGACTGTGGAGAAGGTTCTTCCCAGCCACTAGGCTCCTCCTCTTTGGGGGCAGCTGGCTGTGGTCCGTTGTTCCAGTTTGGGTTTGGAGGCCGCCCGTTACTGGGAGTTTGGGGCGGTGGACCCCAGGAACCAGAAGACTCCTGCTGTTGCTGCTGGTGCTGCTGCTGCTGCTTGTTCCAGGAGTTGGGCTGTCGACCCGTCTCGTTCCATGTTGAAGTTCTTTTACAATCGTCCCATCCACCCTTTGAAGCAGAGCTTGTATTTGCACCATTACCCCAAGTTCCAATCTCACTTTGCCCACCTTCACCCCAACCAGACACTGGCTTGTTTCCTGCACTTTCCCAGTTACTGTTTTTTGTTTGGTCAACTTCCTCTCCCCAACCGTTCTTTCCAGAAGACCATCCTTGATTACTCTGCCGTCCACCCCACCCCTGATCCTTACTAGAGCTGTCATTCCAAGAGGAAGATGATTTTTCTTCTTGCCTTCCTCCTCCCCAATTAGAAGAATTGGAGTTCTTATAGTCATTCCATCCTCCAGTACTTTTGGGGTCCTTCCACTCCGTTGGGGTTGAGAGCTCACCCCATCCAGACTTGTTTTGATTGCTTTGGCTGGGTACATCGCCCCAGCCCCCTGAGTTCTTTGTCTGTGTGGCAGAGCTCTCCCACCCCTCAGTTCCTTTATCAGACTTCCCCTCGGGTCGTGGCATCTCTTCAATATCCCACACGGTATCTTGCTTAATTTGAGTCTGGCCCCAGCCGGTATTGGAAAGCACTCGGGGGTCCAAGTCAGTCCTGCTCAGCAACGTCTGCAGGACTGCCTGGCAATCAGGATGCGTGGGCCTGTATGATCGGCGTCCAGAATTGTGACTGTCACTACTTCCTGCTTTGTGGTTGCTTCCAGTGCTTTGACCTCCAACCTCACTTCCTGCAGAGCTGGAAGATCTTCCCCAACAGGGAGCCTGGGAATTGCCTTGGTTTTCAGGAAGAGGGTGGCCTTTTTGATTGTCCCATGCTCCAGTGCTAGAATTTGGTTGGTTTGGACCACTCCACTCTCCAATCTTCAGTTCATCAGACCCAGACAGCTGTTTCCATTCTCCCTGAGAGACCCCAGATGTTAATTTGTTCCCTTCACCCCATTTGCTTTCGTTTGCGTGCTGAGGGCCAAAGTTCCAAGACCCACCACCCGTAGACCGGTTATTGTTATCCCAAGAATCACTTCTTGACCCATTAGGTTTTTGAACAGAAGCTCCTTTCCAGGAGTCCTCTCTATCCTTTCCATTGTTCCCATGGTTTCCAGAATTGCTCTGCCCAGAGACTGTTTCAGTTCCAGAAGACCCCCTAGCTGTACCCCAAGATCCAACACTCCCAGTCTTTCTTTCTCCAGTGCTTTGAGAAGGGGTGTCAGTGCTCCTGGAAGGGTTCCCCAAGCCCATTTCAAAGGGCATTCCCTTATTCTCCATAGGGTTTGGTGAACTTAAGTTCAAGGAGTTAGTGTTTCCATTTTTTGGTCCATCAGTGTTATGAATTTGAGCCTGTTCTCTGCCAGAGACAAAGTTAACACCCGCATTTTCCATCTTTGACTGCTGTTCCCTAGAGGTCTGACCTACTGTGCTAATCTGTGCATTGGAGCTACCACTATCAGATTCCAGAGTTCCTTTCCTAGAATTGCCCTCTTGAACCAGTGCTGGCCAAGCAGATGGGTTGCTATTTGGGTTAAAGTTGCTGAAACCAGAACCGGGACTGATTCTGTCTTGTCCACTCAAGTTCCTCCAATTACCTAGTCCATTGTTACTCTCGGCAGCAGGGTTGGAAGATTGAACAGATTTAGCCTTGGGATCAGATTTCCAGGCCCCAAGATTACATTCGTTTCCAGCGCTTCCAGACTGGCACTGGCTTCCTTTTCCTTTGTTACTAGTGGTGCTTCCTGGCAGAGCGTTCTTCTCCAAGCCAGGGTTCGAGGCACTGTTGTTATCGGTGGTGTTTTTGGAAGAAGACTCAGCATCTTTGCTGGCAATACAAGGCCACTCTTCCATGTCAGACCCGTCTACAATCACCTTGTCCCAGATGTGAGTTGGGTTGGCGTTGGTGCCGCTGTTGGAGGAGGCTCCAGGACCCCAAGTGGAATTTGCATAATTTGAAGCAGCAGCACCTCCAATTGCTGAATCTAAAAGAAAATAAACCAAGAAAACACCCAAAAAGGTGTAATTAGTAAGCTGGGTTACTTACAAGCATAGAACATCAGATTTTTGACATCAGTTATCCCACTTATTTTGCAGAGCATAAACTCCATAGTAACAGCTGCAGCAGTATTCATAAGTGAATATATACTAATACTGCCAGTACTGGCTCATATGACAGCTTCCATGAAAATAAGGCAAACAGCTTAAAAAACTGCATGACTCCCCCCCCAGACTCAATTCCTATGTTATACATTCCAAAGTAAAGATCACAATTTCTGGCTGCTAATACTTTCAGTAGAAGACAAGATCAGCTGTCAGTGCCTGTCTGAGGCTTCCAATTCTTAGCTTAAACAATGAACATCCAATGAATGCCTTCCAGATCCCCCTTCACTGAGGGCCACCAATGAGGATCCAGACTTTACAACCAAAGTTGAAACTCCCTTGTAAGCTTTGAATATTGATGAACAGTAGTTTGTCTTCAACCACTAAGTCCCACCCACCAAGATCCAAAAGATCAAGCAGCTTCCAAGTACATTCTGTTCCTTCTGTTGCTTTAACCTCAATGCAAATGGAACAATAGCAAGGAAGTATGACTCTACTGATATTTTTATCCGTCTATCTTTTTAGCACAGAGTAACCCTTTTTTTTTCTTCCAATTAAAAAACTTTCTGATTACACAGATCACAGGAAGAACTTAAAGAGGACAGACAAAGACAAGCTCAAAAGACTGCAAGGTTGCAAGGTTTTGAACTTAGAAATGGTTCAGACAATGAATGATGCATAGGCAGCTCTGAACTTAGCAAGATCTTGAAATCAGTGGCTTTAACAGAACATTTAACTGCTGTAAAGACGTTCTAAAAGTACTAAGACTGGGCTGCTTGCTCACATATAGCATATACTAAGACACAATTTAATGGACTGTTTTATGAAACCAGCCTTACTTTGCTGCTTTTGACAGTGGGAATAATCATAACTAAGCAAGACTTTTCGCCAATAAAATTTAAACCTTTTTGTCCAAAACTGTCTTGTACGTCCTAAATTACCATTAGTATTGGAAGAATTACATAGAACACCCATCATCTCAGTCTCCTGCATTGGTATGAGACAATAGTATACTTGGTATCATCTTTCAGGACACTAGTTTTGCCAGAAGGATTTCAAATCCTGATAGAAAAAGGTCGATGTGAAGAAAGATTACATGTTGACTTTTGATATTATCCTCAGCAACACCACCCATGACCATTTAGTGAATATAAAAATGTGAGCAAGTAGGTAAGCTGCATGGTCTTCCCCATTGGGAACCTGCTTTTGTTTTCTTTCATGTGGCATGAATTTAACAACAGTATCAGTGCATACATGCTCAACCAAATTGGGCCAAAACTGAAGTTCAGTTTGTCAACAGCCAGATGTGAGGTGGGACCAGTGATGTACGAGGCAGATAACATTGCACTTCCACAAGCAGTTTGATGAAGCACCTAAGGCTGCGTCTAATAAGAGAGACACAGCCCTAGTGTGTCTCTTGTTCACCTGCTCATTCCCACTCCTCTGGCACACCTACACTCTCATATGCTGGTGTCCACGCTCTCACGGATATTCAGCTGGGTGAATAGGCAAAAGTCATCCAGACTGAAATCAGTTTTAAAAACAAACCTGACGTAATTTTAATACAAGTCAGATCCCCAGCCCAGTTAACTCGTTATGGAGCAGAAAAATGGATGGGGCGAGGCAGGTCTCAAGGACTCCTATCTTTCCTGGCACTCCTGACTTACATAAGGATAATGCAACTAACCACTGGCTAGTTGTAGTAGTACCCAACTAGTACCCTCTTAGTTGTTAATGCACCATTAAATGGAGTGTAAAAATATGAGAATGTGTAATATCAAATTTCAACCTCAAGTTGAACCTTAGGTGTCAAATAAATATGTACAACTTAAGGAGCCGCTCAAAATACTTCAAATGGTCCACATATAGTACACCCAACGGCAAAAAATTTTGCTCATGAGAAGTTTTGAAAACTTTTAGAATGCTTCACTAACACAAATTTTTCTTAGTCAGTCTACTATAATAACTGTGAAGGCATACCAGTACCAGGATTTTATACAGGAACCATAAACTTCAGTCCATGTTTTGTTTCAGGTGTTTCATCAAAAAAAGTTATCTCCAAGACATCTGTTTTTAAGCTAATAAGTAAAAATTCTGCCATTGTAGTTTGACATTCACCTTCTTATTTATTAAACAGCAATTATCAAAGACAAGATAAATACTCTGTCAAACAGGGATTCACTACAAATGAATTCAAGTAGTGAAGCCACAAAACAAATGGAATTATTATTTTTCCTAGAATCCTATTTATTAAGGACAGCCATCCCACCTAGCTGACTTTATTCTGTACAAGTCACCTGCTTTTAATTCTAAATCACAGAGAACTAAAAAAGTTTGATTTCCAGAATGGTAAAAAAATCATGATCCCATTGATTTGGCATGATTTTCAAAGAAAACTCAGACATACTGGTATTGTTATTTTCTTCTTCTTGACTTGCAAGTATTTAATATTTCTTTTTACAAAATCCTTATTGTTAGAACTGAAGTCGTCCTTGACTTCACAGGTCACCTAACTCTTTTTTTAAAAGGCAGATATTTTGAGTGGAATTTTGCTTGTTCTGCTATTATAATTAAAGAAGAAAAGCTACTGCAATTCTCCAAGGGTCTAAAAAATTCAAGAGCAGCTTTAACTTCCCCATGCTCACCAAACAACCCTAAAATCAATTTATCTTCTGGAATACAAAATGAATGGAAAAGTAAAAACAGAACAGTCACCACTTGTACAAAAAAGGCTTATCTGAGTACAAAAGATTACTACCAAAAAACAGAAGTGAGGAGCAATAGGTCGCCTTTGTGTTTCATCCAGACAAGATGTGACAGACACCTGCCCTTTGCAGACCTGGCATCTACATACCTGTTTTACGAGATGATACAAAAATGTGACAAGACAGGAAATTCATGTCAAAGAAACCTGAAGAGCCATTAGGAACTACTCAGTGACAACCATAAAATGCTGTTTATTTATGCCTCGCGTTTACCTTGCTGCAGAACATTTCAGCAACCAATTAAAACCACTCAAGGCATACTTGAAAAAATTAAACCTCTCGTTCCATCTAGTAGTAAAAATTATATCCATGGCTGCCAACAGAAGCCTGTACACTGAAACAGCAGAAGCTCCCCAAGAGCAACCTGAGTTCTGTTACATAATGCCAGGCTTATGTACAATTTCAGCCATCCCTTTCCTGCCATGCACCAACGCCTTCCTTTACTATCATTTATTATCATCACTTGCCTGTTGCAGTCCCACTGTCGCTCTGCAGCAGTGCTCCTGTCACTGGTTGTGCGTTGTTTGGGTTTGCTCCTGGTGCTGCTGGGGAGGGAGGCCCTGCTCCACCCCCAAGGAGCATGCAGGATGGCGGAGGGGGCTGCCCACGTTTCAGTAACACTTTGTGGTCCTGCTGGCAACGGAATCGCGGCGGCACCTCCCGAGGCATGTAGCGGGCGGCGCTTGGCGGTTGTCCGTTCGGCACTGCCACCCTCTTGGCATTGTTGCCACCATTGACTGGTGGCGATGGAGAGTTGCCAATTGGGCTGGCAGCCACTGGTTGGCTTAAACTTGGTTTCGTCACTTCGGGCACTGAAAAACAGGAAGGATGAAAATCAGAAGTTTTTCCACTTAAACCTGTGCTAGCTACAAGAACTCACTGTGACTCTTCATTTTCATTATTTAATCTCTGAAATACTGTGCAGCTTCCATCTTCTCAACAACCAAAAACAATTTAAAGAAGCAGGAATAAGCAGTGGCAGCAGACATTTTGCTCCCATGGGCAACTCTGTAGTCTAGGATGAAACTCTACGTTCATCAGTTTTGCTCTAAGCCCAAAATTTCTTGCAAATGTAAAGCTGGCAACGAATAAATCCTAGACAGCGACTAATTTTAAAATATGAGCAGTCAAATGCAACTGGCTCCACCATCCTGATCTTCAATTGGCTTTTGGATTGTTATGCATCACCATCTCAATGGGAAATCTGAAATCAGAACCCAAGCTTTCACCTGTTTACTAGGCTGCACAGCCGCTGCCTAAACAAACAGAAAGATGGGAAATAATCTGCCTCCTTTTGGATTCAGAGGTAACAAATCTGAGTTGTTGCTATTTGTGCTGCTCTTCAACAAGGCAGTAATACCTGACTCTCACCCAAAAAACAGTCCTACACAGAGCAACTGTTTTGGCTCACTTCAGGTTGCCCTGCTGGTGACCATGTGCCCCTATAAGAAAAGATAAGTTGCTCCTCAGGACTATTAGTAGTGGAGAAGAAAACCACAAATCCTTGAGAAGCTAACACCATCACAAAATTTGCTCAAGAGACTCTAGACAAACTAAGCACAATTAGTAAAACTTTTACAACTGTGAGATCAACAGAAGTGGGTCTCTCTTTGACAACATGAATGCACTATTCACCACATTTTACTTTTTAAGGGTTTTCCAATTTCTCTAGAAAGGCTTCATTGCCCAAACACCAAAAAGTTCTTGTTAGCCATAAAATCAAGTTACTATTTTAGTGCTTTTCTTTCACTAATGGATATTTCCCCACAAATTTTTTTAAAAACTGATACACAAAGCAAGATTAAATATATTTTTACAACAGCTACATTATTTAGTTCAAATTTCAAGATCCTCATTTATCAGTCCTGTCTTCTCTATTGGACTTCTATGTGCCTGAATTTAAGTTTCCAAATCCAAGAAATTTCCATTCATTTTGGTACCTCTCTACAAGCAGCACTTTTGCTGTCTTTCATTCCCTTTATAAAGGTGGTTTCAGTCTTGGTTATTTGTCTAAAACTGTTGTAAAACAGAGAACTGAGTATTTCAGCTAACCTATCTCGTCCACAATCTTCATTTTTTTCTTCAAGTATTTAGATGCTGACAACACATCTGCAGAATAGTTGTAGCTTCTCCATTTTAATCACCTCAACTTATTTCTTCTGAATACTCATATTCAGTGTTTCATCTTTGCTCATATGCTCCCTTCCTTTTCTAACAGTTTTGGTAAAGATCTGAATCTTGGCTCAAGTCAATAAAAGTACTCCTTAGGATCAAAGATTCTTACCTTTGGTTTTTTGATCTGTGACCTGCAAATTAAGAGCAAGAATGTAAATAGAGTTTTAAGCAGTACAAAACAAACATTGAACATGTTGTGCTAAATCACAGTCTTAATAAATTAGCAAAATAACAGAGTTTGTTGTTCAATGAAAACAACCAACTGATTAACTACAAAAGTCTAAACAGTATTCCTAGTTATATATATACATATCTATTAAAGGTTTTCAGAAGTGTTACAACTGCTATAACAACTCTGCCTAATGCAGAAGTCACTGCCAGAAACAATCATACTTCCCTCATGATTTTAAGTATTCAATCCTCCTCCTCATCCCAAACATGGCTTCCAAATCACAAATAAACACATCCCATAGCATTACAGTTCTCTCAGATTTCGGAGATGAAGTATTTCAGTTAAAGTGTAACAAAGCCTTCCTTCTGTTGAGAGTATCCTTACAGTAGACTGTTGGGGCCTGAAGTAACCACAGCAGTCTGTCCCTCTGCCATCTTCCCATTTCACCCTTCCTAGAACATCTCTTCCAAGGAGAAGTAACTCTAAACCTTACTGGATTCATTTCTACACTTACAAAGAGTACCAACAACACCTATAAAGTAAATGTACTGAAAGCAACAAGAAGTCAATGACTGAAATGAGAATTCATGCTGGCCAACAAACTCAATATGGGTTTGTATTTGTATCTGTACCCTACGTTGTTTCAGCACAGCAGATTTCAAGCTACAGCAGTGACAAACACATCGCTGGTATATTCTCTGGAATTGTGTGTATTGTAGCATTTTTTGAACCTGTCCATCATGAGTTCCACTACACAATAATGAAAAACCCTAAAGATCATCATGTGTCAGGTTCTATGACACCTATTCTTAAAAGAAATTGCTGAACTAGTCCATATTTCTGGAAAGCACACAGCAACAGTATAGAATAATGAAAGCACAAGTAAAAAGCAGTTTATTGTTGAAACTAACCAAGCCAGAACTCCTTTGTACGGTAAAGCATAAAAAGACAAACTGCACTAAATTGCTACGGCATTGTTTACTTTGGAAAGATGAAAACTGCAATATGCAAAGTGGAACATTCACTAAAATACAAAATCTTAAGCATTGTAACCTCACAGACATACACTATCCCAAAGCCTCAGGGACAATAAAAATGTATCTGGGCCAAAACCATGTCTGTACCAAGCCACACATCAATTTTCAACTTCACTTATGAAAAATCCTGTATGCATCAAATTACATCATCTTCTGTGACAGTTAAAGATTCTGTTACACGCTTAATTGACCCTGATGCTTGGCTACTAAAGGAAAAGAGGAAAAAATATTAATTAGCACAATCTGGTAATGCTGATACATTTACTATAGTCAACAGTAGACACATTTAGTAAATTAGTAATTTGTCTACTTGGATAAAAAACATTTTACTGAATCCTTGAAAAATTCTACACGATAAACACAAATTACTTTAGACAAAAAAAAAACCAAAAAACCTTCTGCCTGTATTGTCTCTCTCTCCTACTCAAATTGATGTGGTTTTGTGATTGCTTTCATCTAAAATTCAAAAGCTGAAAAAAATATGACAATGTCTCATATTTACAGCTGTCATCTCTCTGTGGGCAACCTATGAGCATCAGCAGGGCAGAAGCAGCCACAATGAATGGGAAGCTGGAATAAATCTCAGCCTACTGAGGAGCTACCAAACAGCTCCCTGGACACCAACCACAGGTATATTTAAGCTGTGAACCTGTTTGTGTAACTTCCCTTAAAGTGATTTCTTTTAAATTTTATTTTTAAGTTTCAGATGATCCAGACAGAACAATTGTTTCATGTTAAACTCAGTTTGAAAATGGTACCCTGAAATCATTGCTGCTTATTTGGTGAACACCTCCACAGCCAGTAAGAACGAACACACACATTTATATTTTGTCCATTTGGCTGCCCACTTGGCTATTCTTACCTATCTCCAGCTACTGCTGGCAAGTTTGGCTTCTAGGAGATTAAATTATTTATCTTTATCCTTCCTGAGAGTGTGGCAGAATATGTACTGAACAACTTACTAGGTGAGAGACCACACAGGAAAGCTGGCAAATCTCTTTCGTATTCAAAGCACCAATTCCTCAATAAACACAGCACTGTTATCAAGATGATCAGTACAGCCTTTTCAAGTTTCCCTTTTATCACTCAATATCAGCACATAATCTTCAAGTCTTTACTCCTTATTCATAAGGGTCTGCTCTTTCTGGTTTCTACATACCTTTTTTGTACTTGAACATTAAACAGCACCAACACCGAGGCAAAAAGACACTGGAGAGACCTTATCCATAGCAACTGCTCTTTTGCACTGTTATTTGGGGATGAATCAACTGGATGAAGGCAACAATTTATCCACACCCATTTTAAATTGATAGACTCAAATTGGTGAAAAAGCCCCGGATAAGTCAAGATTTAACTGAGGTTGGCGCTGTCTGCTCTCAGCAGAAACCCACAGATGTAAGAGTGAACACTGTGATCACCTGATCTGTTACTTAAGCAACTGAAAAACCTGAAAAAAAGTAAAGCCTTTTGCTCTCAGTTTCACATCATCACTGAGGTTGGAAAGAACAGCCTCTGGAAATCAAATCCATAGTTCCCACCTGTCCTCTAACCCACACCTGTCCTCCACCTGGCCCCAAGAGGCTTCTCAATTAGAAACAAAATCATCAAAACTGGATTGCACAGGACCATGTGAAACTCAGCTTTGAGCATCTAAAGACAGGGGCAGCACCACAACCTCTCTGGGAAACCTGTTTCAATGGTGGCCCAGCCACATATGCACACAAAAAATGAGTCTTTCTATGATTAGGCAGACTTTGAATATGTACATAACACATTATGCTTTGCCAATGGGCACGGCGGAGAAGAGTCTGCCTCCATCTTTTTACTCCCTTTCACAAAATATTAACGTACATTGATGAGATCTCCTGAGCCTCCTCTCCTCCAGGAGGAACAGTCATAACACTCCCAGCCTCTCCTCATTTGTCAGATCCTCCAGTCCCTTAATCATCTTAGAGGCCTTTTGCTGGACTTGCTCCAGGGTGGGTGCACCTATCCTATACTGGGAAGCCCAGAAAGGATTTTACTGGTAAAAAGCATGGATAACACCCTAAGAGACTCAAGCTCCTGTGTCAAGTTAATTCCTAGGACAACCTGCCAGATGTTTTGTGCAAAATACAGACCTTCTAGTACACCAAGTTTCAAACTTGTTTTCTTAGCAGAACCAATTTTTGGTGACTTACAAATTCTCCACAACTCAGACTTGAACTGGCAGACTTCAGCAAAAGTGCTATTTGCTACAGAAAATGTAAAATGCAAGTAATACTTAGGACAAAACATAAACAGAATCTTCAGTGGTAAATATTTCATATAAACTTCCTTAATGATACTTTAGAAAAAGGATCTTCCTGCTCTAATAAATATTTACTCAGTTTTACTGCAAGAGTTGCAAAAGCCCATCAGTATTTCAATCCACAAACACCTCAAACAAGTAGCAGTTGTGTAGAGAGAGATCCAAAGAAGCCATATTAAGTAACTTAAACACTTGATATCAAAAAAAATTCTTTCATTTTACATAGTACTCTAAGGAGAAGAAATATCCAAGTTAAACACTTCAGTTCCAGGAAAATGATGCAAAAAAGATTCTTTAAAGAAGCATCACTCTAAGAGTGGTGTCTTTAAAGTGCTTTTAAAGAGCACCACTCTTCACCAATCCGTTTTTAAGTTCAAACACAAAAATTTTAACATCTTGTTACCACCACTATTTATGTTTCAGCTGGATAAAAGAATTCAAATATCAAACTCACCTTCTGAGCAGAGTCCTTCTTTTTCTTATCCTCCTTCTTCCTTTTCTTGTCTTCCATTAACTGTTCTTCCCTTTCTTGCTCCTTCTCTCTGCCAAAACATGAGAAACAATGGTCTGAGTACAATCAAGTTGTGTAAGAGCCACACAGACCATAAACCTCTTCCCTGCAAGAGAGACAGTCAAGTTATCACACTCCTCTTATCATACTTCATTTCTAGCTGAGGGTTTCCGTCCAATTGTGATAAGAAAAGCACCTTCCAGCTCAGTATGGCCACAATCACGCCACATGCCGCATAAAGGAAAATTCCTTTTTTCAGATCAAGTCTGTTATGGCAGTTTCCCACATAAATTAATCACACAGCTGATAACAGAAAATATCTTCAAGACATTTTGGCCAAAGTATTCCTATAATTGGGTCATGCTATTATTTAACGAAGAGTCTCATGAATCTTTTCATATGGTAAAAAAAATAAAAAGGGAAGTTGTAATTTAATATAAGATAGTTTGGTCTGATACAACATTTATCTTCACAAGGGGAAGAGATTATTCTATTGCCTGTAGCTATGTCACTTGTAAGAGACTAGAAGTGTCACATCAAATCAAACCTATCATTTATTATACAAATCTCTAATTTAATTTCTAGGCTATTGTATCCACCCACAGAATTTTTGTGATGAAACTTGTAATATAAATTACTTTCCAGGGAATCTATTTTTTCCCACAAGAACATTCTTTCAAAAAAAGGGGAAAAAAATACATGCAGCTGCTATTGTTGCCAAGCCATCATCTTGTTGCTATGTTCTGTATTAAATATGAAAGTACCATGGAATAGTTAATTTACTGCATACATACTATTGGCTGAGCTGTTTCTATGGTGAATCACATTTTTGTTAACCAGTTCTCTTCACCTCCTTATAAAGAAATTTAAGGCCAAATTTCCAGCTTACTTGGAGTAATTTCTTTTTATAGGGAAAGATTAAGACAAAGATCATTAATGTAAAAAAATGATTCGACAGATGAGGAGTAGGATCAGAGACTCTACAAATGGGAACCAACTAACAACTATATTCCACAATCTTAAAGAAGAAAATTTTATAAAAATCAGAACAGTGTTAAAAACAAAACTAGAGTTTATAATAGTACTGAACAATTCTTTTGTTTTTACACCTAAATCAAAGGACTTTTTGACCACAGTTTAAAAAAAGAGTTGAGTTAGCTTTGCTGTCATGTTGTACAGACTTTTCCTTGAATTGCATCTATACAGTAAAGGTAAAAGAAATGTCCTTCTTTTCATTTTCACTCATTACTCCAAAGCCAGAGTGCAAAGAGACATTTACACAACTGATTCCTACAAAAGTATTTTGAGATGCTACGTATTAACAGCTTCCTGATTGAGGACTTCCAAGAACTCTCTAAATGACCAAGGTCCTATAGAGAGTAATAAATTACTTTGTGGTTTCCTGAAGCTGGGCTCCCTTTCTTCATGGATGGATAAAATTGATAAGGGCAAGATGAGTCCTTAGTAACAACACCCTGAGGTTGTCACCAAATGCAATTACTACACTTTTTACAGTGAAGCACGGGGGGGGGGCTTAGTGTACTTTGCACTGCCTGTCATAGCATTGAGACAGACTTTTTTATTTTCTTTGAGCCATAGATTGTGAGCAAGATGAAAAAGCTCTTCTGTGACACCCTCATCATTCTAAGCTGCTACTTTTACTATGTTTACTACTTTTATCTTGTCAAGCTATGTATGCCTTTTGGGCTGCAGTGCATGTTACAACTATACACTATTTCCAAAAAACTTTCTTGCAGCAGGCAAATGTTTAAAAAGAAGTTTTAAAGGAGATGTCTCAAAAGAGCTGCTGAAAAATGGTAGGATCAAAATACAAAATGACTTCCATTAACTGCTTGGCACACAGGCAGCTTTCTACTTAAAAGCACTTTCCTTACTTTTGTGAGCAGATGAGAAAGGAACAGGAAAGAAAGAGAAAAGAACCACATTCACAATCACAGCTGAAACTACGGCTTACAGTGACATACAGCCTTAAATGGATTCCAGGACAAAAGATCCATAGCCTGAAAGTAATCACCTAGTTATGGTCTGCCTTTGTGATAAATTTAGGACATGGAGATTGCAATTGCCGCTGCCTTGTTTTTTGATCTATGCGGACTAAGGCTGCAGAGAAGCCCTTTTGCTTTGCATGACAACCTCCCCTTCTGCTCTTTTAGTAGAGATTTAATATTCCATTGGGTGTATCCTCAACAACCACAACACAGCAGCAACCAACGCTTGGTTTACTTCATTTACCAAAACTTTATTTAGGCTTCAATTCACGTAAACTCTACTAAGGTGGAAGGGACCTATGTGAACACCTGGGCTTCACCACACGCAGGAGACCACGGAGCTCCTGACAAAGCGCTGAGCGAAACTTCACAAACACGTCAGAGGTACAAAGTTACACTTTCCAAATGACAGAACAAGAATGGACGCTACGGACACACTAACAAGGTACAACCACGGTGAAAGTTCACTGAACTAGAAGGATAAGTATCTTATTGTTATTCTGGGGAACACGAGTGCCGTCTTCCCAATTCTACTCTTCCATGCATTTCACTAACATTTGTTTTATGATCGATGATTTTCCTCTTCAGCTGATTGCAAGATGCTTGTTGAACACAAGTTTAACTTGCAGTGTTAATGTTCTGAGAAATTCAACATCAACAAAGCTTTCAACCACCTCCTCGCTTTATTCCAAAGATAATGCTGCCCATTAGCATCTCATTAGCCAAAAGACAGTTCTTCCTGGCCTGTTGAAACTCAGGGTCCATCATGGGCTTTCCAGTAAACAGCTGCTCACGCTGAGGAGATCAACAGGGGGAGAAAACCCATCAACTGCAAGCAGAGTGAATTTAGAGTAATACAATGGGGTGTGGTTCCGGGTTTTGTTATGAGCACACTGTAATGGGAACACGGACACACCACAACCCTGAAGAGGAAGTCTGCTAAATAGCAATCAGCAGCCAGCTTTTTAATCTGTTTTGGTTTTTTTTCCAAGAAAACATGTGTTGATCTAAAAATATGACCTAATTGCACTTTAAAATCTCCCACAAAATCTTAGAATCAACATAACTGACAAGTATTTTAAAAACATATTACAGATTTTAATTCCAAGTGTTTAAAGTAAGGAATATTAACAGTTTACAGATTATGAGAAACTGTAAATTGTAATCCAAAACGTTATCTTCATTCTAAAAAACGCAAACTCAAATAAATCCAGTACCTATGATGCATTACACCTTATCTATGTTCTTAAAACAACCTCTTCTGCCTAAATCAAAAGAAATTATTTTAGAGAAAAGAGGTTTTTTTCCACTAGTTAACTAGAGACATAACAGAAAACAGTTGTGAAGCCCATGTTATCAAAACATCCATTTTAGGGGGGGGGAAAAAAGCAAAACCAGACATTCAAGAAACAAGTTCTCCCTCAAAACAATTTACCTGTTTTGGAAATTGTTAATTTCCTGTAAAATTCTAATACTATTTTTTCCAGAAAATTCTGTTTTAGAGATTGTTCTGACAACATGATGGGCTTAAGGCACAGGTAGAGGACAGAAGTTGTCTTCAAAGGCAGCTCTTGTCACAAACTGAACTGTGAGACGAGATGACGCGCCACATATTGCACACTATCTGCTGCCAGCACACTTTGATAGGCAGAGATAAAGCGTCACACAGTATCAGTCTACACAAACCTCATAATCCTCTAAGGTCACCCTCAAACTAAAACTGCACAAAAAAGGTAAAAGTGAAATGTAAGAAATGAAAACTCCTAGAATGGCACTTTAGTGCATGCAACTCCCTTTCACGACACCCCAGGACAATGGTGTGAGAGTTTGCAAGCTCCTCACAGGTGAAGATGTGCACTGCCAGTACTGTGAGTCCTCCTCCCTCCTCCTGACCTCACACTTTACCTCATTTCAGCACAGTCAACTTGAGTTAGCTACACTATGACACAGGAGTGGCAATAAACTTCTACACGTGCACGCTGTTCTTTGTGTTGTGATAAGCATAGGGCAATTTACAAACCTGCTTCCAAACTGTGAGCCGACTTGTGCATCCTCTTTCAGAACACTGGGATTCTGAAACCACACTTGCAGGACCAGAAGCACTTTTATATCTATATAGCTCCCATGTCACCTGAACTGCCAAGTCTTCCCTCAAGCCATCAGCCACAACTAGTCAGAACTAAAGGCCTTCACCCTAAGCAGAGAATGATTTGCATGCACAGACCACTGTCACTTAGAAGCAAAACCTGAGCTATTAATAACTCTTTCTTACAGATAAGCCTCTAGTGATCCAAAATATCAGACCACAAATATATTTCAAGTCTTTTGGAAACAGCTGGAAAGACTCAAAACTCAATTAAAGCAGAAATTTATCCAACAATAAGGCATCCAATATTGGTCCAGATTTGAAGCAAAAGGATTTCAAGTGAACTACAAGCACCTAACGTGTCAACATTGCTGAAAGTTTTCTCGGTATTTTAAGTTATACAGCCTGGATATCAGCAGAATTAGGCATCACACACTGGTGTCTCAGATGTGTTGCAACACACCTTTTAACAAGTTCAAGTCCAGGTGCAACTTCCACAACAGAAGCTCCCTTCAATCCATACAGGGACAAAATCTCTTACAGCCAAGTGAAATGCCTCCAACAGTGCTATTTCATGAAAACCTTGCTGCTGCCACTGGCAAGTGGTTTTCATTTACTTCCATTTTATTTCTCTTCACCAAGCTCTGTCCTTGACCTTCACTTGTTTGGACTTTTTCTGGAACTTAGATGAGTGCATGGGAAGCAAATTCAACTCACAGCAATGCATTAAACAGCATAAAATTATTACAACTAAGGGTCATAAGCAATGAAGAAAAGGCATACTACCAACTCCCAAGTGAGTTCTTTGAGGTGCAAGCCCTTCTTGCTGCAGCAATGAACACTGGCAGCCTACAGCTTGAAAAAGGGATGAAAGCTTTTAAATCATATCAGGAAGCTGGATGTCAGAGACCAAAAATGAAGCAAAATTAAATGCACCGCAACTGGAGCATAGAAATCCTTACAATTTTACTTCACTTTCATTTAACATATCCCACTCAACAGGCACGCTTCATTATTTCAGCAGCATGAGAAGAGTGTGGCATGTACAAACATGTAAGTGTGCTCCAGTGCATTTAAAGAGAACATCAAACAGAAGCAAGATGTAACACAGCATGGAATAAATTCCAGGGCTGACAGACCCTACATTCCTAAAAGGTAAAATTACTTCCACTAGACTAAGCCATGTAAATAAAGAGTTATGATCTTGCTGATCAAAAGAGTCAAAATGGGATTACATTTTATTTTAAAAGAAGTTAAAATACTCAACTCACAGCCTTCTTTCTTATTAGGCAATGTTTGCATGCATAGATTAGACAGCCATACAAAATATGCTTACATGGGAGATAGCCATTTTAGAAGTCAGTCTTTGTGCTGAACTGACAACAATGGAATATGAAATTACTTTAGGCCAAGTGATTTCTGATGCTTATAAGGAAAAACAATTGATACTTCAGAATAGCATTCCTGAAGATCTAGAGTATAAAATCTTCAAAGAGGGAAAAAAATTTATTTGTTTGCTTGAAGTGAGACAGAAATTCAAACCATCACTGAAAAACTCCAATACCGATGCAAGGGATAAACTGTGCAGTTCAAAATTGACCATCTAGGAAAAGGATTATTGTCCCACACTTTCTGAATCTAAGTGAAATCTCAATAGCAGAATTCAGTCCTTCAGAGTATGAAGTATGAAGTTTCATATTTGCTACATGTGTAAATACTACACACACTATATGTAAGATAAAAGCCTGTCCTCTCTCTCTCCCAGGGAAAGCTGTGGATTTTATACAAACACAACACATACTCACCACGTATTAAATAAAAGACAGAAAGGGTGTTTTTAGAAGTGCTCTTAAGCAGCATTTTCAAAAGATTATTCCTTTTCAGGAGTAAGCTGCTTTTTCTTCTCTTTGGCTGGAAGCCAGAACAGCGTCAGAGCAAGAGAGCTGCGCACTTTACCAGCGTGGCTGGCCCCAGCGATACGCCTTTATCGCAGCCCAGCATCAGCAGCTGGCCACTGCTGGGATAACAACCAACCCCACACGTCAGCAAACTCACTCAGTTCAAAGGACACGTTCTAAGGAATGCTCCTGACCAACTGTTACTACACTTGTTAACAGAGGAAAATTAATTCTTTGTCGTGTAGTCTACAGATAGAATTTTGTGATGTATCCATATGCACCGTTATCTATCTGTATCTTTGTGGTGCGTTCTATATATATTCTATACACGAGCATAAAGGGCTCTTTAAAGAGCTGGATGATATAAGCTGTACAGTACAACAACAAATGCTCACAGAAATTGAGGTTTTTTTCTCAGCTCTTCAGCAACTGAAGGGGGCAACTTCAATTTTAAGAGTCAACTGTTCATAAGAAAACCTTGAAATACGTTAAAAAGATAAAGATTCTAAAAAATTCTGTATCTCTTGCTTGCACTCCTTCAAGCAGAATTACTCTTTCCAGCTGTACAATTTCTATCTATTGATGTACTAAAAAACTGGCTTCCAGATACAATTTGAAGTTCCTCCATGTTAGCCAACTAATAAAAAGGAAAGCATTAAGAAAACGGAGAGCTACAGCCAAAATTCTAAAACGTAAGAACTGAGCAAGTTTTCTCCCCTACTTCAGGCTTTTAACACTTTGGAGCTCTTGCAGAACTATAATTATTATTTCATAGCATGCACAACCACGCACACCAAAGGCATAGGTAAAGTGTGTTTAGACAACTGTGAAAAGTGGTAAAATTAGCCCAAGAGTGGCAAAACATGAGGTCAGAAATTTGCCTGTAATTAAGATGTCCTGTAATGTATCCTATCAGGACATCCCTTTGGCAAGACACAGTTCCTTTCAGGACTTCAAGATTTTATGTGATGATCAAAAAGCTTTCTTTTCCTCTATAAGCTACTCACACATGTAGAAAGCTGCATTATCTATAAGTGTTTGCCAATAAAAATACCTGTGTCATTCTGACAGCCGCAACAAACAGCACAGACCAGTAAAAGGGTAACAGCTACCAGAATAAAATCAAGGCCTGCTACAGGGACACAAGTCAAGTTATTTCACTGGGAAGAGAGAGCTGGCAATCCTCAAGATCAGTGTCTTCCCTCTATGAGAACCAAAACTGGACACAGTATGTTAAAGATGGACTTCAAAGCATTGAATGCCTTTTCCTGACCCACTGGCTATATCCTTCTAATACAGCACAGCACATGGCTGGTTTCTTAACAGCAAGGACATCCTGCTGATTCACATTCTACTTTTTCACAGGACCTTCAGGTGTTGTTTCTGCAGAGCTACAGTCCAATCAGTGGATGTCTAGCCTAGGCTATAGCAGGGGGTTCTTTTGACACAAGTGTGGTACTTTCCATCTACAATTGTTAAATTTCAAGAGGCTTGTCAGGCCCTTTTCTCCAGCCTACTGTGTTTCCCCTGAATGGCAACCTTAATCTCCAGGAGTCAACCATTCAGCCTCATTTGAGATCACCTGCAAAGGTGCTGAGGATTTGCTCCATCCCAACAGAGCCTGTCATTAATACAGATGCTGAACATGAGCAGCACCAGACTGCCCTGCTGCCAGCGCACTGCTGACCAGTACCAGCTCTGTGTCACCAGCTGGAAATGCAGCTCTGGAATACTTCCTCTAAAAATGCATTAGCATAGAACAAAAACATAGCTCTGTACTTAGTGGTCCAGTGAGCAGGAAACTAATTACTGACACATCCTCTGCAGAAGGACTGCAGCAGGTAGCTAAATGAGCCAGCCTCCACTCCAGGTCTGTACCAGACACCACTGCATTCAGCAGCCCAGGTCACTTCCACAAGTGAGGCTCAAACCTCTCCTGGCAGCTTTGCCAATGTCTTACTGGGGCTTTGAACACGTTACAAACTGGGACACCAGTATTACTGCCACCTTAATAGTGCATTCTTGTAGATATGTATGAGAAGTGCTATTAAAACAATACTTACTATCAGTACAACTGCAGTTAAAAATGAAATGCCAACTACTGACTACAGCATAAATTTGATTTTAACAAAAGAGCTCCATACTTTCTTAAGAGTACAAACTTCTATATTAAATTCCAAGAAAAGAATTATTTTTCAACACTAAAAGAGTCACAGGAAATTTATTTATTTCCCATAGTAAGGTAACTATGCCACAGTGCACACAACAATTATGACACTTGTTTTAATGTCAGAATGTGACATTTCAGAAAAGAATACTGAATAAGTATAATACAGTTTAATCAAATGAAACACTTTCTGCCAGAACATCATTTGTGGCACCAGCAGAGGCTGCACAGACAGTAAAAAACTGGATTACACAGAATCTTTAACAAGTAGTTACACTTATTTTAAACTTTGACATTTATATATATTTGTGCTTCTCAGTCAATAAAACCCTAGGACCTAAAAGCCATCCTGGTAAAGATCCAGGCTATCTACAGATAAAGAACAGACTTAAAGAGGAAGGTGAAAAATAAAGAAAACATCAGACAACACTATTACAGTGTTACTTGCTGCACTTTTTAACACACTTGAAAATACTGGAGGCTTTCTTAGCATTCATGATATGGCACTTCAGATCAAGAAAAAAATTAAAATATAAATATCAGTGAAGCAGTTTCTATTCAGTGGCTATTGAATTACTGGGAAAAAATCCCTCACCAAACCAAGCCAAGACACAGCCACACTGCTCACAGGCAGCTTCTACTGAACAGCAAGATGCTTGAATTCTACCTGCATGGGGATATTATAAGGATACCCTCGCAGTTGCAGAGTGGTGTAATTTACATTTCATTTTGGAAGGGATCTGACTGCTTACTTTTATTCAGTTTCCAAAGAAACACTCTAAATTTATATGCTACAAAAACCAAAACACTTTATGCAAGTTAAAAGTCTGACAAGCACATTACATACCTCCAGAGCTGTGTAATATTATAAAATTTTCCACATGCAGTGCTTCAGGGCACTGTAGTAATGAAAATAACATTTATCAAACTGTAAGTCATTATTTTAATTATACTAAATCAGAATACTAAAGGTAGAATGTATTTAATTTTATCAGTGTGAAGTTAAGAACAAGGCTTTCCACACTAAGTTATTATTCATTGGTTGTAGGTCAAAGTGGAAGAACCAGCAAGTTAGGGTTGTTTTTAAAATGTATTAGAAGTTCAAACAACTCTGTACAGCTTGCTCAGATTTTCTTGGCAAAGGTATTAAGGTTTGTATTTTCCACTCCATTTATTACCTGAGGCAATATTTATTTTTAACAGGTAAGAAAATTCATTCAGTTACTTGCTGCAAATATTCAGTTACAAACTTCCAGGCCTGCCATGATCCATATCAGGAAGTCTAAGTTAAGGCAGAAGCAAGTAACATATTTTGCAGCTCTGGAAAATGCTGTATAAATCTCAACAAATTACTCTATCTTGGAACAAATCTACCTAAATATATGTTCAGCTGAAGCCAGGCAGGTAAATTCTTAATATTCCATTACTACAAGGCACACTCCATAAATTAAGGCTTATAACTAGGGTCACATAAAGCATGGGAGTTTAAATAACTGCTGTTCTTCAAGACTACAAACCATTGTTTATCCTCAGTAGGGACAAACACTGCTCCTCTTCATCCTTAGGCCAGCTAAGCTGAGAGCTGAAGCAGGACAAGTAAAAAGCCCCCAGGAACAAGATGTCCAGCCAGACTGCAATAAAGCAGGACAAAGATGCAGGTGCTTTCAATCTGAATTCACCGTACTGCACAAGCATAAACTGGCACTTACATTCAGCTGTGCCTCACACTTCACTGGGCAAGCTGCTCACCTTGCTGAAGTACTTCAAATAAAACTTTTGATGCCCCTTGTTCTAAACCACACCTATGCGTTTTGTGCAATGAATAGAATGCAGATACAGCACTGTATAGGAAATAAAAAAATAAAGGAAATAAAAAGCCCTGTATTTGCATGCGTGAAGCATGGCAAATAACTATTTAATGTTATTGTGCCTTATATAATTAGGTAAATGTCTAGCTGGCTCAGTCTTGAAACAGATGTATACTTTTCAAAAGTTCCTCACTATCTTGTAATTTTAATGACAGTATGTAATCATAACCTTCCTCTGTCAGTTGAGGAAAAAACCTCATAAGTGACTGAGATTGATATTATTATGCAATAGTCAAATACAAGATGCTATAAGAGCTGACTATCAATCTTGACAATCACAAAGCTCAAATACAGACAACATTCAGTCTGAAGAAAGAACTTGTTTACCAGCTGAGTACCATGGATTAGTGAGCTCTTAGAATGCAATAAAGATGATATACAGTGAAGTTGCATACTCAACTCAAATGAGAGAGATCTGTAACAGGCAAAATCCAGTCTGGTCTGTGAGCAGGTAACACACGCTCAAGTTCTCATGTTGACTCTGCAATGCAACTGTCACATCCACTCCCTTCTCACCCTCTGCCCTCGGTTCATGATCTGTTTCCTTAAGAAATACCTGCTATGTTTAGCAGCTCAGTAAAGTTGTGTATGCTTGTTTACTTTTTACCTTTTTTCCCTTAGAATGGACTTGGGGGAGGAAAGGACAGCATTTAATAACACATGCTGCAAAACAGAGCTTTCCCAGGATATGTAACAAAACAAGAGACTGCATGACCTGCTCAAGGTTACAGAATGACTCCATTGCTCACTCTGAATTCAAAACTCGTATCCTTCTGACTCCTCCTGCATTTTCACTAATAAAATAATACCACTACTGAACACTTGCAGAGTTCCTTTCATCACAGGATGTCAAAGGCCTTTATAAATATTAATTAAGCATTGCAACAACACTAAGACGTATGTAAAACTTAATTCTGCACATGAGTAAACCCAAGCAAAGAATAAATAACTATGTTCAAAGCCACAGGACAAGTCAGCAGTATGGAGAGAAACGGCTCTTGCCATTAAGGAGCACTCCATTAGAAACAAGGACATAATTAATACCTCAACTGTGATGTGAAGAGCCCTTGATCACCAATACATTACTATAAAACCTGGTCATGTGCAATCCTGCAAAGACCACACTAAATTTCAGGCAGCATTCTTAGGAAGACACTAACTCTCTCTTCCTCCAAACACAGCAAACAGTTCTCATGAGACTTTTTAAAAATTCTGCATTTTTTGTTTGGAAACTTTCCTTAGTGAAGATAAGTATGAGTGTGATATTCTTTGGTAAATTAAAATTACCCAGTGATACTGAGCTCAGACACAATTCAAATATGAATTCAGACCTCACAACTGCAAGTAAGCTATTTCTTAACATTCAATCATGTACTCCAGTAATTAAGAAAGCAAAATACCACAGGTTTTTTTTGAGAACTCAATGTCCATTCTCTAAAGAAATAACCACAAGTTCAATAAAATGCACTGTTTTTACAAACTATAACGGAGTCATCACTTGAGTGAGTACTCAGTGATCTTATAACTTCAGATAACATGTCCACATCTGACCTGCAACAAACATGACTCTTTTGCAACTGTTTTCTCTTTCCAATAACTGAACTACAATAAATCAACCCAAAACACTGATAGTTTTACTGTGAAAGCTGACCACAATAAAACATATGCAAGTTAATTGCTTCTATGTACTGCCACATTTGCAGACTTTAATGACAGAAGTGAAATTAATTTTTGTATTTCTTAAAATTGTTGTTAACCTACTGAAAAACCCCAAGATGACCAGCTCTAAACTACTGCTAAAAACTCACTTTAAATTCAGTTTAATTTTCATTACTCATTTTTTCCCCTGAAAGAAAAGAGAATCTGACATTAATGTCAGCAAAAAATACTTCTGCTTTGGAGAAAGACAAAACAAGTTGTGCTAAAAATATTTGCAGATTCACTTTGCAGTGAACTCTGTATGAGAAAAGGAGACTGTTGTTGCAATGTTAACAAAGAAGTTAAATGAAAAATTATGTAATTCAGATGTCACCCCAACAGACCTTCAGGTTTTTCACGGGTTATTACTTTTAAAAATATTCTTAATAGTTCAACAACCAATTTTCCTTTGCACCAAAATAACAAGATTCAGTGAAGGCTGACAAAGAATTAGTTGGCCGAACAGAAAACAGGTTTGTGTGTTGTGTTTTACATAACAAAGTATGCTTTTCATTTGGCTACTGAATGAATGCCTGGACATGGTGTTTTGGATTTTTTCACCCTTTCAAAAGGACAATCTGGTAGCAGAAGCTTAAGTCTCTGGGCAATAAAGTTGTGTATCACCCTTAAGAGTTTATCTCAAGTTCTCCTATAGCACAAAACTAGAGAGCAACTCAGCATTATATTTGGTACACAGCTTTCATCACACAAAGCATTTTTTCCTACTCATTACATGGGACAACAGCTCCTTAACATAGTTCATGTTATCATTCAAGCATTATGCCTTCAACAGAGGACTGATGAAATTCAACAGCTTGGCTTCAATAAATGGCCTTCCACCCCCACTAATTCTTCAAAAACCAACAGCCCAAAGTTGCTGAGTTTTCCTGAATTAAACTAATCACCCAATCCTCAACAAAAATGTCTTGAAGAGTCTAATCAACTCACTGCCACTTAGAAGTAAGACCAAGTTCAAGATCAAATACTGCTGAGATGTATCCCAACATATCTGGAAACCAAGAGGGAGCAGCCTCTCAGTCTGCAGCTACAGAAGTTTTACTGACAGTGATGGTATCATGTGCCCTCCAGACAAACAGACCTGCTACAGACAACCATTACACATGGAGCTCTCCATGTCTGGAAAAGCACAGATATGTGATTTTAGCCAGTACTCAGTGGAGTTTCATTACCTTCACAAAGCTGCTGATCTCCAGCTTTTATCTAGTAATGGATATCCTGTGCAAAATGTCTAATTGTGTTGCAGCATTTTCTCACACTTTTTTGAGTCAGTCTAAGTCATGGAGGACTGCATGTATACAAAGAAAGGAGTTACAACTATACTGTTACAGACCATGGTTGTAGTAGGGTCATCGAGATTCCACTGCAGACTACATAAGGTCAGGATTCCCTGTGCCAGTAGTAAAGAGATACAGTATTTACTGCATCAATAAATCACTCTATTTTATAAAGCTACTATTCAGTATTTGTTGTCCATAGATAACCACAGGTGATAAAAACCTAAAATCTGGTGAAGCAGCAATGTTAAACTGCAAGCCAGGTGTTTCAGAGTGAAAACCAAAAAGCTTAAATACATTTACCACTCCAGGTGTAAAATTAAAATACTGTTCTGTCATACATCAACTCCGGCATGCATTTCAAGGTTTCTTTACAATATGAAAACAGATATAAACTTCCTCCTTCCCCACTTTTGTATGAAGATTTAAACACTGATAAAAGCTACCTTGATAAATTCAATCCCATAAGCCATGTCCTTCAAATGGCTTTTAGGATCAGATGCACTGCACCATTGACAGGATGGAGCAATATTTGTAAATGCACATGACACTGATGAAGTGAGTCATTTGCTAATACACCATGCCCTCCTCTTGTTGGGGAGCTTGCACCTGCTGTTAAAAGGCTGCCAGGCAGGGATCAGATCTCATTAGATCCTCAATGAGGATGAAAGACTGCACACCCTGCTCAAGAAACTAGGTAAATCACAAGGGAATTAAAGTCTTCTCTTTGCTGCATTGCTACAGACTTTCTAAAGGCCAAAGGCATGAGACTTACTCCTAAAATGTAAGTGAATAAATGGAAGGTGTGGCTCTTACTAAGAAATTTGATACACTCTCAAACACTGAAGAAAAGTGAACTTCATTCTGCTGAGTTAGCTCAAAACAAAGATATATGGTAGACTTGACATCTACTTCTAAAGCACCAAGATCTCGGGGGCACTGAAAAATGACTGTGTTTGATGCTTAGGTTATATGGTAAGCACAGAGATTCTCTGCAGAGCCTGATGTGGAAGCATTTCATCCCCAGAGGCTGCTTCTCACCCTTCTTACTGCAACCAGCTGGCCCATCCTCTTCATTAGTCATTTTTCATTCAAAAATGAGATCAATAAATTATTCAAAACATCACAACTCAATACTCCATGTCATGACTCGTGCCTTATTAAGATGTAATCTGAAATTATTCATTGGCATGCAGAACGAAAACGAGAGAATTATAAAGACTCTGTGCAGGAAATGGGAAAAATGAAAACACCACCGAAGAAGTGCAAGATGTGACTTGTTTTGAACTGTAAGAAACAAAAAATCCTTCCTTGTGAAACTACTTAAGCAGCCAAAAAATTCAAAGCCTTTCCAAACTGATTTTATGTCCTCATATAATCACTTGAGTTTTGAGGACAAAGATTTGATTCCGGCATTCTATGAAAATGATTACCTGAGATCTCAGAATAGCATAAAGAACCAAACACTCTCACCAAGGCATGCAGCATCTACAAGCACCACTTGCACTCTCAATATCCATAACCTTATTTTTGTCTCTCCTCAACTGCAAATTCAGCACTCATATGCAATGCTGATCACTCTTCCAGTTAACAGCATCACATCAAAACTCTGAAATCTACTGGTTTGCTGTTTGCACAGGATACTGTAAAAAACAGTGGAAAAGACACAGACCACCAAAACATGATGGTAAGTATAAGTGGCATTACTATACATATCCCTAAATTTCAAAGACTCAAATTTGCTGCTGTGCTTTTGAAGAACACCAGATTTGACATTAGCTATGCACCCTTCTCTCCCTGTGATGAGCAAATATTCTAGCAATAATTCTAAAGGCCAACATTAAATTCCTAAGCATATTGTATCATACATCTACATGTTAAGATATGACTGAGTATGTATCAAGGAAAATTCCTTCTATTTTAGAAAACTCCTAGGAAAACTTCCACAGTGTAATTCAGAAAGCAAATAAATATCAGTAAGGAAAAAAAATCCCACCTCTTTCTCACATGCATACAAGCATACCTTCTGTGCACATAATGTACAGCAATGTAGAAATGTCTCACTCTTTGAAGGTTTTTAAGCTATAATTTTTCCTCATGTTCTTGGCAAGCTATGTTTGGAAAGGTAAGACAGCTGTCAGTATGCCACAGAAAGCATTATCAGGAAGGATATTACACGTTCACTCAAGAGCTTTGTAAGGCCACAGAAAACTGTGACTACCTGATGATAAATACATTTTTAAAGAGACCACTCCAAGGATAAATCAAGTTAACACCACAGTTACCACTAGAAATACCACTGCTTAGTCAAATGTTTTTTCTAAAAGAATTAAAGCAGGAAGCTACTAGAATCCAAGGAACAAAACCATCACAAGCAGCAGCCAGTGCATTACAATTAAGTCCTGCACCCTGAATCACACATCTTCCTGACTGAGAAAGGAAAACACAGGCCTGTGCTCAACACTGTAGTGCCCACCTTGCCCATTACCTGTGCAGACAGCCTGAGACACCCACACAGGGTACCTTAGAAAACTGTAGAAATGTTTCTTCTCCACTTCAAAAGGACTGTAAGAGGGAGGAGAACAGCATTCTGCAGGCCGCACAATCATATCCGTTTAACAGTTTATTTTAAATTAAGTAGCCACAACAGTTATGAGGCAGAAGCAAAATAAATTCCAGAAAATAGTCCATTAATAAGCAGAGATGACCTCCACCTCTCACAGTCACTGATCTGGTAGGCTATTTTTGATTCATCCATTTTTACAGTCCTGATACTGTGCACCCAATCTCTAGCTGCATTTTTTTGTTTAAAAAGTTAACTTTATTTCATGCCTTCTAGAAATAAAGCACAGATTAAACCACCTAGTCTAGACATGCAACTCTTATTAACTGCTAAATAAACAATAATTTCCTTATTTCTTAAGCAATGACATTAGAAAGTTTAAGTGAAAAGTGTTCACGGTATCCTCAGGCATTTGTCTAAACTAAGGGTAGTCTCCCACCAGCAAAGAATTTCTTTTAACTATGGCTGCAATTTTTATGGAATTGGTGCCTGCCCAATCTCAGCAGTCAGTCATCTGAGAGCTTTTCCTATTTGCATTGAGCGCAGTAGGCAAGATTTCTGAAATCTCATTCCTTGTCTCTTTCCAGGAATTATAATTTACAGCTTAAGTGATGAATTTCACTTGCTGCTGAAGTAATTCACAGATAGAGTACCAGATCCATTCCTAACTTCAAGCCCATGTCAGTATCTCCTGCTTTTGAATACAGTAGTTTAAGATAACTTAAGAAATTTTTCAAAATATTAAATAATCAATAAGGACTGAATACACATCTTGCTTACAAGTGTCCATTCACACTCAAAAAGATGGAAACATTTTATAACTGACTACACATTACTATTAAAGAAGACATTTCTCTTGTGAACCAAGCCAGCTCTAGAATATCTCTAATCCAGATAGGCTGCATTCCTTCACAACATGGAAATTCTTGTCAGAAAATTTCTTCAACATACAAAAATTTTAAGATGACAGGAACTTGCAGACCATGTACAACATGGCTATGGATAATCATCCAGGCATGGCCACTCTCTTTTTTTGTCACAGAAGAGGGAAATTCTAAAGTAAGACGTAATCCAGAAAAGAATTCAGAATGAGGAAACTACTGAACTGCCACCTCAGAGATTACAGAAGAAGATGACCACAACAGTACACAGAAAATAAAAACGTTAAGTTACAAGAAAAAAAGTGAGGTAAAAATTATAGTGATATAAATGAAATTTTAGCATTTAACATATTTTTGAACTACCAAGATTAAGCTGATTTGTCTTGTTAAATTCTCCATCCAAGTAGTGTTTGCTACTTTTAGGTTACTTTTTGCCTTGCTGCATTACACAAGATTATTTTTAATCAAAACCAGACATTTCTCATGTTCAGTGATGTCAAAGAAATAAATGCATAAAACTCACAGACTATAATCTTCAAAGAGTAACAGAAATTCTTTATTTCTGAGTGGTTAGAAGTGTGCACCCTTTTTCAGCATCAGTCCTAACAGAAACAGCTAAATCAGAAGAGTATTCAGCACACAGATGCACCTAAGTTCGGCATCTTTCCAGTGATGAATATAATTCTGACCTCTGCTGACAGAAGACCTGAAGACTCCTATCTTTAATTAACAACTACCCCTTCCTATCTAAATGTCACAAGTGTGCAACACAGCAGGTTCCTTTTTTTAGGCACTAGACAAAAGCAGTGTATGATCATGACACAGATGTCAGATATTCACTGTTCCACAAAACACTGCACTTCTAATCTAGTCACTTAAACCTTCTCTCGATCCTCTTTAAGAAAGGTAGCTCTGCATAAAGACAGGTCAACTCTTTGCTGCTATATAAAGTTGAAGGTCAAAATACGTAAGCTGATGTGGGAGACTATTTCCTGCTGAAAGAAAAGCCCTTTAAACACTAGAACCTCAAATCTAATTTGTCAGCTTATTGATGCTTCCATGCGCACTGCCGGTGCAAAGCATCTGTCTTTCTGTGAAGCCACTCTTTTGGATAAATGGTTAATGCTACCTAGCAGAAAATTAGCATGACCTTATAGTAGAAGCAATACAGAATTCAGTCACTTATGTAAGCATTTAAAATTCCAAATTTTAGGTGAAAGACCAGACCTTCAGCTTTAATCAAATCTATCTGCTAAGCTGGAGGTGCCAACTGGACTTCTGGTTATCAGTAACTGTGACCTACACTTGACTGACCTAAATGGGGAAGTGCACCAAGTAAGAGTCACCCAACTTTTTCTTATGCCCTTTCTAAAGAGTATAAAAGAGAAAAAAAAATACATTTGGCTTCACTGGAAACATTTTTAGTCAAACCAGCCCTTTATATGCTCACACTTAACTAACATCTTTTAACGAGAGAGTGGGGGAAACTTTATTCAGCCACTGAAGCTATGCTACTTAAATTAAGGGGCAACACAGCTCATAATGAAACAAGTTCATCTGGGTCTCCCACTCACCACTGCAGAATCTAGCCCATAACACTGTTACTGGTGATGACTGGGCAGCAACCCCAAACTCAGCAACTCATCACTAGATGGCTACAGTATTTCTGGAAGACCGGCTGGGAAGAACTATACAGTTTACTTACAGTACATTACCAGCTGTAATAGGTGAATAAAGCAAGTCCTGCCACAACAAAATCTACCTCTGAAGTGGTCCAGGCTTATGCAACAAACCTGACAAACCCAGTTTAAATGTCTTCTGAAGCCACAGCCGAAGGCAAGTGGGACTTGTAAACACTCAAACAGCTGAAACCAAAAGGGAAGCTCAAAGGGTTTTCCACAGGGCTTGGTTTGGAGCAAGGGGTTGTGTGGCACTTGGCTGCTCATTGGGTTTAAACCACGACAGTGCATAAAAAAAGAGGGTGAGTAAAAAAGCAGACCACTGTAATACTCAAATTAATTATTCTGATTTTCATTAACTATCAATGAATATTTTGGATGCATCCTCAAATTGCACACCACTCAGAGTCAACTCTTTCCAAAAAATGAGGCACTGTCACATTGCATACACCTGGAGACATCAGTGTTTCAACTCCTCAGGAGGTATTTCACTGTTAAGCTTTTGATGGACTGTTTTGATGGACTTTTACATTTAAGCTTTTGACTTGGACTTCTTTTTAAAATTATTTAGCATTTTTGTTACTTTCGACAAACAAAATTAAACTTACTTCCTGGTAAGCAAACAAAAACCACCTCAGTCTTGTGTTTTGTTCTGGGTTTTTTTTTGCATTGCTTGTATTCTCTGGCTGAGTTCCACATTCCTAATTTAGGAAAATAACCCTACTATACATATGCATAAAGCCTCAGTTAGCAAAACATAGCACATAGATTAATAAAAGTACCCCACGTAAAAAGAAAAATTCTACTTTGCTACTAGAGCTTGCTATTAATGACATTTTGCCTGGAAAAGAAGTCCCTTTTACTGTGAAATGGACTTTAAAATCCCTGTCAAGACTTTTAATAGCAAAGAAAAAGAATTCATAATGGTGATGTTCATTCTATAATAATATTTTAGATCAAAGCCTTCTTCCTAAAGGGAGCTCCTGAAATAACCAGAGCTGCCCATACATTTAATAGAAGCTACTCCAAGCTTTTACTTCAGGAAGGAAGAAAATACCAGGCAGCAAACCTTCAGCAGGTTCTCACTTCTTTCATACTGCACTGAAAGATAACAATGTTTAAAGCCTCATTAAAAACTCCAGTGTTAAATACAGAATGTGAATTTCAGTTTAATAAACAGTCAACTTCAGGCAGACCGTCTCTGAACTAGGTTTTCACTTCTATTTTAAAACATCAAAGAAAATCAAATTTCAGGGCATTTTCTTTATGTCATTAGTTTTTCTCAAGGTAGCATGCAGAGCAGTAACTTATAAGCCTGAATTCCTCTACACTCAGAAAAACCCCTTAGTCTGACCTCAAGGCACTGCACTAGGATTTGTCACAATTTGTGACCCAGCTATGTTAATCACGCTCCTTAGCAAGTGGAAACCCACAAGTGCTGGACCAACTTTTAACACCAAAGTTTCAGCTCTTGAATTTTGAGAAAGGCAGATTACACAATTCCATCTCTTTACCCACATTATGATTTTGGCTAAATCAGCTTTGTTCCCTTAAATCCACGAAGGGGGAAAAAAAAAAAAAAAAAAAAAAAGCATCATTCTATTCACAATTCAATACAGCTGTGTATGACTGGCTTCAGCCCCAGGCCACAAGCCAGGAACTTCTGAGTTCAAGTCTGGCTCTGCCTCTGCCTTTCTGTGTGGCCTCTGGATTTCTCTGCTGCTCCTCTAACGTCTGTACACTTACCTTACAGAAAGGCACTTGCTTCGCTTGTGCAGGCTTTTCCCAAACACAAAACTCGAACTGACTTTGAGAGCCATTTTTATTGTGTACTGAACACCAATGCCCTGCCAAGGAGTCTCTACCTGTCAGTTGATACCTGGTGGTTTTAACTGTAGTAACTGCCAACATGCCCTTATTACACATATGCGTACACACACCCCTGGCAGACACACGCAAATAGAAAAATACGCAGTAAGCTGGAAAATAGACAATTATTTCAAAGCTTCTTAAGAAACAACATGAAAAAATGAAATTGAGTTACATGCTATAATTCAACTTACAATGAAGAGCTATCTGCAACCTTGTTCTTTTTAATGCACTGATCCAGTGATGAAGCCTGTTTTTAACAGCTCAGTATGAAACAAGCAGAGTAAGCAATGCTCAAGTTAAAATGATCATAGCAACTAATATTTAGAACATTACCTAAACAATAGAAGGATGGCCTAAGAATGCAGAGGAGAAGAAACATTTAAGCTTAACCAAGTTATCTAACACTAGCTGAAGCATCATTTAAAAGGTAAGTTTTTTTCAAGAAAAAGATCAAGAGAAGTTACATAAATTTAAGCTGACCCTGTACTTGGCAAGTCCGTGGTAGGAGAGTTTCACTTCACATCACCTGGCCTGAAGCAAAACGTTACAGCCTTTTCTGAGTGTGAAACGTGCAAATACAGCTCATCATCTTTAAAACAGTCACCTTTAAATCCACATCTGAGAAACAATCTTGTCCCCAAAACTTTATCAAGACAGGCTGAATTTCCAAAAATTAACTTGCTTGGTTTTCAATGGCCCAACTAGAGCAAGCTAGCTTAAAGAACTCTGCATCTGAAGCTTTAGGGTACACTAAGCTGCAAAAGTAAATTTTAGACTCTCAAAGTTGAGCTTTTGTCTGCTTTTGCCTTTTTCATCTTGTTATACCTAAAATCTGGCAAAACCACACTTCCTACGGTTTTTTATGTCAGGATATATATTTTATTTATAGTAACTGGCAAATGTAGAGCAAAACTATCTCCTAATATATAACATAGCAGAGTTAATTGGATGCAGAATAATGTGTTATTTTGTGATAAAAATAGTCACTCAAGGACTTAAGGAGAAGTCACAATTCCAGAACAGCTACCATGTAAGATGAGGTGGTTAAATGCAAATTCAGATAGCTTTTGCACAAGAAGACTAAACTGGTTTCAACAGCTGAAAAATTATCTGCATGTAAGGCTTAGGATTCTCCCATATCTTCCTCTCTCCCAGCATTGCTTGGTCTGGTTGATATGTATCAAGCAGATAATGTGAACATTACCTGCAAAAGAACAGAAATCTGGACTCTGTAACTAAGGCTATTTAATTTTAAATTCCCATTAATATTGTACAACTGACTTCTCTAGCACCAGCTGGGATCTCGTTTTATACTAGGCTGAAAAAAGCTTTTGGGGTTTTACTTCAGGTTAACCAAGCATTTTAGAGGCAATTTGAACGTAGCCCACATTTAGATTCCCACCAGTGCACATGAACTTGTAATGGCACCCACAAAGAAAAACAGAGCTAGATATAAAATTACATATATATATATAACCTCAACAGGACATTCTCTATTTCCATGTGCCATATTTTTAACCATTTTTATGTGCATTATTTTGTATTTTTCTAATATTTATCATAGAAGACCCCTTGACTAAAACAGTGAGGTAATAACACTAATAGTACCCAAGTAAAATTAACAAAATAGGAAAGGTTTATTTATATAGTCTTAACTAGGATATAGAAGAAGTAATTTTTAAAAATTCACATGTGAATGAAACAATCTACTATTTTCTACTTCACTGGACAACTGGTGTTTAGTGTACATAGGAATAAGCTAGGAAAAAAACACATGCTAAGTTTTGGTACCCTCTGTCCTCTCTTCCCCTGCATATAGAAGGTAGTCATTTTCACTTTTATTGTCCTCAAATTCTCTCCAAGTAAGAAGCAGAACAGCCTGGAAAAAATCCAGCAAGAGCTACCAGATTAGGATTTCCAAGCATTATAATACCAAAATTCACTTGCATGTTGTGATCAAATCATCCTCCCTATGAACCCTCAGCAAAAGGCTGAGCACAAACATGCTGTGTATTTCGCGGGCTAAGTGATGTATCAGAATATTTCAGTTTCACTTTAGTTGATGAAGTTCCAGTGCTAGCCAACCTCTTGCCAAAGAAAGCTGTTTTGTAGTCAAGCATATCTAGAGTACAAACACAGAATTAATGTGTTTCAAATCAGACCCTGAATCTGGCATGATTGCTTAAGCAAAATTATATACAATTAAAAATATAAATACTAATACAGAAGCTGCAACAAGAGCGTGAACGCTGCTACATTAGCACCCTAATATTAAGCTGCAATGTCTTCTACTAACAATACTAAAATTCAAACCAGGGGGGGAAAAGTGGAAGGAAATACTGAAGACTTATTTTAAGGAAGGTTTAAGTGACCCAGGACACTGCATCCTGGAAAACTGGATAGCTCAGGCACAACCAAGTTCACAAACATACAATGAACCAGAATGACAACACATTTGTGTACATTTGCCACAGAGCACATGTAAAATGGGACAATTAAGCTCTACTCTAATTAATGGTTAAGTGGCATTAACAGATTATACATTTAACCTTTCCTATTTTCATATAGGTCAACTAGCTCAAAAAACTCAGAATCTACAAAAGCTATTTTAAAAACCCCAATTCCAGCAGTTCCACTGCAGCTTAAGTTTTGCCATTTTCCTATGTACACAGAGGCTGTGCCCAAGAGCCACTGAGATTACAAGTGGACAGCAGATTTATGACAATGTTATTCAGCAAATGCTGTGCTTAATAAGGGGAAAAGAACCCCACTGAGAATACCAGAAGTAATTTTCCTGCTGTTTTATTTTTTAAAGAAATACTTCTTCTCTGCTTCATAAATTAAGGCAATATTCTGCTTTCATTCAAGTCAATTCAGCTGCCATACTCAGACCTGTATTTCAGGAAGCCTTAACCCTCCATCTGCTAAGCACACTGGGAAAGTTGAGCATGCTTCCCTTATAATTTTAACATGCACAGTGGGGTTTATTGTAGTTTTAAGGAACTAAAAAAGAATGGTCACCTTGATTTAAAAAATTCATGTCTTTCTGCTTTTTAGTTGCTGAAGTAACTATGCTGTTCAAAGCACACCCAACTATGATGGAGCTCTACATCAAACTGAGGCTCTTCTGACACAAATTAGAAAACTACTTTTTTGTTTGCAGAGAATATATCTATAAAAATAAGCATTAAAAAGCTGAAGCGTTTTTTCGCCAGACTACCTCCCTGTATTATTTCTTGCTGCTCTTATTGAAGCTATCTCAAAATTTGTTGATCTCCCCCACTGCTAAAATGTGGCCTCACACATCCCATCCTAAGAGAAGAACTCCCCTGCTGGCATGAAATCAAACACAATTGTATCTTGATGCCTTGTTTCAGTTCTGCTGGAGTAAATTCCAAGGTCACATTTCATTTCTAAAAGTCTCAATTTAACACACGTTTTTATTAATATAAACATGTTTTATATTTTTAAGCATTTTTCCACCTATCAGTGTCATGGTATTTTTAGATGATTTTCTCTGCCTAAAATATACAAACATCCATTTAACTGAGTTCAGACACAAATGGCAGCACTGTAAGGAGCAGTAGTCAACTTTCACTCTTACTAACTATGGTTTTTTAACAGAACTGCCCTCACTATCTCCAGATGTATTAGCACACATTTTTCCATGGTGTTTAACACATTTGGGTTTGTTCTGCCTTTAAAGTACGTCTTGTGTTTTATTAATCTATCTTCTCTTAGGTATCTGAAAAAACTCCAAGGGTTGTACCTTATGTTATGTTTTCCCATGTGACTAAACAGACTAATTAAAAGTAGTCTTTAAAGTACAATATTTTAAATGAGAAGTCCTTCAATTTACTCAGGCTATAAACACCCAAATATCACATGAACCAGTTCTTAAGATACAACTTCCCAGAAATTATTAGAAAATATACACTTGTAGTAACAGCAGGGCATTTCATCCCTAAACTATAATGCCAGCATACTGTACACAGACAGGAAAACAGCCTTTAAAATGACAATATCCATTAATCTTAGGAATTCCCTTCAGAAGCCTGTTGATGGCACCAAAAAAAACCAAAAAACCAGGGTTTCCATATATTATGCTGCTCCCAGAATATATGTTCTGTCTCAGCAAAAAAAAAACAAACCCAAACCCACCAAAACAAAACAAAAGCCCAACCAAACAAAAACAAAACACAAAACCCCCTGTTGTGTTCTTTAGTAGGAAGTCTATGTGTAAAGGAGAACTGAAGCAGTGACAAGTGCTGAATGTACAGCTCTGGACTGGAATTCACCACCAATACAGAAAAGCACCACAAATACAAAAAGGCACCATTCCTCCTGTCTTCTAAAGAGCAATTATGGCACCATCACAACAACAAAACATAAATATTCTCCATATATAGTATTTATCTCCATGATAGCCCCACATTTGCCTTCAATGCTGAAATGGCCAAAACCTGTTACCTTGACACCCAACTTCAACCAACTTGTTTGGCCAATATTTGAAAAATGGCACATGCAATCATACCATGTAAGACTGCTAATGCTAGCATTACATTAGCAACTAAAGATTTCAGAAGAAATACATCTTTGTATTAATCTGACCTGAATTTTACGTCATAAATTCTGGAGCAATAATGTTAGCCCAATATTTAAAGTTTAGGTACTTGAAATCAAAGGTAACAAAACTAGAACCCTGATACTCACATCTGCTTCCCTAGACAGGAAATGAAATACAGGTCCTTGGAGCTAAACATCCTATGTATCTTATTTTCTTGCCTCAAATTTTGAGCTGTTTAAAGAGGAAATCAACACTTAACAAAGTGAAACAGCTCTTAGAAAGGCAGTAGATGGTTTCCTCATCAATTAAAGCAAAAATCACTGTAACTTTTCCATGATGAACTACTACCAGCTGAAGAGAGTACCAAGGGTGCAGCTTCCAAAAAATATTGTTCAAAATAAACTGTAAGTTAAAGGTCTCACCTTCCACCCTGCTCCAAAAGGAATGTAGATCCATAATGACCAGAATTAAAGAACTTTGTTTCAAGATGCAAGACAAGTTTCTTAAGGGGTACTAGGAAACTTGTGGACAAAAATTCTCTTCCAGAAATAGTGTATTTCTATGGATTTTTCCTCATAGATTTGACACTTTCTCCTCTACCAAGCCACCTATTAATAAGTAAGAAACAAAAATCTTAAAAAGGTTAAGTTCAGCTGAAATCAGCTGGCAAAGACTGCATGATCTAACAAAGTTTCTTTTTCTTCCTTCTCAGCAGGAGAGAGAGAAGCTAAAAGAAAAGCAACTGAAACTAAGCATACTGATCTTTCAGTCACTTGTTTTCCCTGAATTTTTTCCCATTAGAACTGCAGACTCCTGTATATTGAAGCTCAATGGTAATAAGGCTTTTCTTGTCAATTATTTCTCAAGAATCTCTTAGATGTAGTGCAAAAATCTCCAGGGGTTCTGCTGACTACAGACTTCACTGCAGCTTTCAACCTACTAAAACAGTCTGCTTTGGAAAGGGAGTGATTCCTGTAGATACCAACAATAATTGACATGCAAATGCAAACAGAAAAATTTAATAAAGCTTCTGAACTCAGCATCGTCACTGCAAACTGAACGAAGCAAAAAAACTTCCCCCACCCCCATGCCTCTGTAAGCTTCAAACTGATCTAGAAATTGCAACTCAAGTCAGGTCTCTCAAATGTAAGCGTTTTGTTCCCGCTGTACTGCAGGAATGCACCGAATACAAACAGCGTTGTGAATTGCCCAGATTCACACTTAAAATCCTACGGCTGCACAGACTGCACAGCACTCAACACAGCCCGCAGTGAGATCTGAGGGGTCAAAAGCATATTTGTAACAGGAATTATTTTAATTGGTCCTTCCTATTCACAATTACAGTCTCACAAAGCTGCTCAAATGTTTGACAGACTCCTTATTGGAATGATTTCTATTATTCTCGATGGCTGCCTTTTGTCTGACCCACAACAGCTTCTGTAGCCAGGAGCAGTAGCAGTGACTGGGAACCACCCTGTATTCCATCACCTTAACCAGGAAGCTATACGTGCAAACTTCTACACATTCTGCAAGCGTGCAATGCAGGCAGTAAGGCATGAAGGCAAAAAATACACAGAAAAGGCAAGAACTGTTCTGAAGTGCAGATTCTGAGAAGACTACATCCTACAATACTGCCACCTCAGGACACAACTTAGGTTTTCTTTACTTCCTCAGTTCAGCCATCCCATTCTACAGCAATTATCAAATAAATTGCAGTAACTGATGTTTCTGTCCAGTAAGCTCCAAATCTGAGAATACTTCTACTTTAAACTGCATTTGAACACAGTTCTAATGTCTAATTATTGTTTGTCCATCAACAGGTAGATTCCACATATTTTAGCTACATCCAGATCTCCATCGAGCCCAAGAGGGTGTTGAATAACACAAGCCATCAGGGTACATCATGTCAAAGACACTGCACGTTTTTAGAGCATTTCCTCAGTTACCTGTCAGTAACATGAGGGTGGAATCTAGTAAGTTCATTAACCCTAAGCAAAGGGCATGTGTTACTTCATGTATTAACTGAAGTAACACATGTATTAACTACTAAATGCTTAATGACCGAAATTACCAGCAAGAAACACTATGTAAAATTTGAGCAGAGTTCTCTTTTATTAGCTTTCTCTAATTTAAAATTAAAATAATTCCAAAGATACTACCTCCTAATTTCCATGAGAAACAACACACTGCAGAATAATTTTGAATATTTGCTAGCCAGTGCAGAAAAAAAAAGTCCCAAGATATACAAGACTATAATGACAACAATCAGATGCATTTTCAATAAGCTTATTGAAACCTGTCGCCTCCATTTGTGTTTAACTGTATGCATGTACGGCCACAAAGAAATATAAAATACGAGCCATCTTGTAGGTTTACAAAGTTGATCTGCTAACCACAATTATTACACGAATACACTGCTATGTGGAGTACATTCACACGATTATTTGCAGAATTATCTGCTGCTTACATGTTCAGCTACAAAAAAATATCACAAAGCAATGCCTGTGAGGAAGGGGTGAAATATAATGTACACCACCACAGAAATTTTTTCATTTAACCCCACAGAAAGGAGCATTACATCACACTCTTACAATGCAGGAGGAGGGGCCTGTTCTCAAAAAGCAAGCTCCAGCTATTTCCCTTTAATTTTCTGCTCGGTTCTGGAGGGAGTTGCAAAAATAACTCGATTTAAATTTTTAGCAACACAGAAGGCTGGGGGGGGCGGGGGGGGGGGGGGGGAAGCGAGAAAGTAAGTGTAGGCAAAGGGCTGCGCTAAGGTGGAGATGAACGCTTGCTTCCCGTAGAACACGGCAGCCCGGCCGTGGCAGCATCCCGCACATTCCTGAGTACCTGGCGCACGGCGGACGCGCCGCCAGCCCGTCCGAGCCCGCGCGGAGCCCCGCGGCGGCAGCGCCGGGCCCGGCCGAGCCCCGGCCCCGCAGCGCTCCCCGCGCCGGAGCCGCCGTCCGTCCCTGCGCCCGCGGAAGGCACGGCCCCGGCCGGCCCCGCTCCGACCCAGCAGCAGAAAGAATGCGAGCTCGCTTTTATACATGCAAATTTTTGCAGCAGATTTAAGAGCTCCGGGTGCTGTGGGGAAGAAATGTCGCTTTAAAAAGCCTCTATTTAAATAAAACAAGATTTTCAGCACTATCTTGTACTTCGCCAGCTCGAAAAATACAAACGATTTTCTGTAATTTGCCTAGGTGTTTTAAATTACAAATATCTTCCAAATCCACACCGCACTCGTACGGTGAGCTCCTTCTAAAAAACCCAAAAAATCCACTAAAAGTGCCGTACACGTACAAGCAGACAAGATCTGAAGCAAGTCTTTGTGCTAGAAAAGACACCTCTGCCAAGCCACGGATGGAAACGGTCAGCTCAGGCTCCTAAAGAAATCAACTGATAGGTAAAAACAATAAAACAGAAACGTACCACTAACCTCATAAAGTGCAGCAGTGCTTAAATCCAGCGAGTTGAGGCATACAAGGTAGAAATGGAAATGAAAAAAAAAATCCAAAAATGGTTTTGTGTTTTTGCTTTTTTTGTTTAGGTTTTTTTTTTCTTTTTTGTTAATTTTTTTTTTGTTTTTGCTCTCTCTTTTTTTATTTCAAACGTTCAGAACCCAGCAGACGCTCCGTCGGCCATTTTGGCTGCGCTCCCTCGCTCTCTCCTCTCGCTCCCTCCCTCTCGCTCCCTCTTGCTCTCTCTAAAGGAAGCAGCTTTTTTGTGACCTTCAAATACGGGCGGCTCACGTGACCCCGCGCGCGCTGTCACTCACCGCCCGGGCCCGCCCCGCCCCCCGCCTTAAAGGGACAGCGCCCTGCCCGCACCGGGCCGGCCTCCCCGCCGAGCCCCGTGCCAGGGGGTACACTGGGGAGCCCCGAGAGTACGGAGGGCGGCCCAGATGGAGCTGCTCTCGTTAAAACCGGCTAAAAAGACAGCACCCAATAACGCTAACTCCACATTAGGGCTGCAGAGCCGACAAGCGGCGGATGGTGAGTATTAAGTCCCTCCAGCCACACGCGCTGCTCTGCGGTGCACCGGGAACACCGACCCCAGCGCTCGCCTGCAGGAACCCCCGTTTTAAGCACAACGCCCTCCTGACTCAAGGACCGGAGGTTCATGCTCGGACCAAAGTTAATCCAGGCTGTAAGCGGACTGCCCACGCCACACGCACGCATAAACCCCGAGATCAAGGTCCAGACACGGGAACACCCGCAGGACAACAGAGCAAACTCGGTCTCTGCCGGCTTGAAGTCTCAGGCTGCAACTCAGCCATTAGGCAGACACTCCACAGCCTTTTCCCAACAATTTCCATAGAAAACTGCTCTAACAGCGGCTGAAACAGAGAAGCCCAGCATCTTGTAACATTAAAAAAAAATCTGCGGGATGTTTCCAGATGTTACTGTGCAGAAACAGTAAAGAATACCGCTCAGCAAAAGCATATGACACTGGTACGACCCTGCTGTGAGGAGACCTGCTCCTGAGTCAGCCCAGCACAGGTAGGAAATGCTGGAGCTGACTTTGTAATGGAACCATGCCTGGGGAGGGAGCTGACGGCTCGCTCGGGAAGCTCTTGGGAGCACCCTCAGCATCGAACCCTTAAAATATACAAGTTTTTAATTCTGTACAGTTATGCACCGTAACGATGCAGAACGTAAAAAAGCCAGAAACACACCTGAACACCAGGAGAACCTGTAACATGGACACCTTGGTACAGACTTTGTGTCTGGGTGTGTGCAAATTGCTTTAAATACGCTACAGCAAGTGAAGTATGAATACTGCCATCTCAGACATACAGCTACACTGCTGCTGTGCTTACACTAACTTAATCATTCTCTGTAAAATTAGCCAAAGATTAAGTGCTGCTAAATCCTTTAGACATAAAACCACTGATAAGTGTGAGGCTAAGTCAGGCAAGCGGGTCCACTCTGAACCTCGTAATTTTAATGGGTCTCCCTTACCCTTTGCACTCTTACTTTTTTTTTTGTTTGTGTTCCCAGTCCCTGCACGAATTTCTTCAAATTGATTATGATCTGATTTTCCTTGCTATGCTTCATCCAGGTAGTAAGCAGTATTCTGAACTGGAGGGAAAAAATCCAACTCCTGACCCTGCACAAGCCACCCTAAGAATCACACCATGTGCCTGAGAGCTTTATCCAAATACATCTTGGATAAGACAGACGTGGTGCTTTTCCCAATACCTTTGACAGGAATTCTTGAAGCATCTAAATCACCCATTCATGACAATACCATGGAATGAAACTAACTTGGAGATCCATGTGAGGGCACTCCAAAGGAATTAATTTGAGGGGGGGCAGAAGCTGCACATCTTATGAATGAGAATAAAAATTATTAGTATGTATTATTATTGAACATAAGCCATTGGCCTCTGCAGGAGGCTATGCAAGGCTACTGTGGCTCTGGTTCTGACATGTTTTGCTCCAAGCCTCATAATAAGGTACAGAAACTCAAACGGGGATTCTGCCACTGACAGGATTCCTTCAACAGGACTGCAGCCTGCACTGTGACCATCTGTCTCTGCAGGCTCAACAAACTCTGGCAATAGCTAATGTCAGATGCATTCTGGGGTACTCAATGAAATAGAAGCAGCTGGATATAACTGCTCAGGTTGCTCTGCCTAAACCAGAGCAGAGAATTGCCCTGCTGGATGTAGCAGACTGGAGTGTTTTGTGGCTGCTCTAATCCAAACATAGCAATTTAGGAAATGTGATGAGAACTCGGGGAACATCTTATTTGTGGCAAAACCCAAAGAGAACACCACAATCACTCTAAATTCCTAATGACAAAATCCAAACCAACTGCTAGGCATCCCATTCATACAGTTTCATAAAAGAAAAATGTAAATTCACATCTATGAAACAGCCATCCCCTCCTGAAAAAAATACATCAAGTACTGCAGCTACATGTTCTATGCATGTTCACACTGAGTAAGACAGTATGCATTAAGCTACAGACAATTTTATTTCTTCTCAAAATCCAAATTGTTTTACTGAGACCTATAAATCCTCTTAACTTCACTAGGGTTTGCCAGCTCTCCATTCTGAAGTCCTGAAAGCCTTTACTTTAAGGAGCTGATAATACTGTGACGACTTTCACAAGCAAGCACTCACTTGAGTTGCTATGTATCCAAGTTGAAATAACTGCTATAAAATTTCACCTTGCCAATGTTCTATTGACAAAGCTTTTTTAATCAGAAAGTAAGCAAATTAGTGAACCAAATATATTTAGAGAAGCTAGTATGGGTAAATCTTGAATAACTGTATCTTTAATTAAAATTTTTCCATTAAACTACCATTTCAAAGGTATCAATTCTTTACTTATTTTTGTTGGCATATTGATTAAGATGGCTAACAAAAAGGTTTTGGGTTTTCGTTTGATTTGGGAGGTTTGTTGAGTTTTAGTTGTCTGTTCTGCATCACAGTAGTTCAGAAAACAATGGAGTAGAACATAAATATACACACAGCATATCCAAAACCTGCACCTTCCTTTTCAGAGGGCAATTGCATTTCAAAAACCTAACCATTAATTATTCTGATGCCAACAGGCTGTTAATAGCCAGTGTTAATAGGTTATAGCCTTGTTATGTGCTACTAACTTATCTGATTACAAACAGTTCATTTCTAAGCTCCTTCCATCTGAGGATCATAAAGCACTTTAAAATCTTTAATGAAGCCTCACAGTGCTCCTATGAGGACAGTATCCAGTATGAGCAGACATATACATGCACATTAAGAGAGATGCTTACAATCATGGATTCCCTGCACTAGTATCTCAACAGAGACAGGAGAGGAATAGGTTTTTCAATTCATATTAAGCCATATTGTGATTCTAGTAAGAACTCATTCTTTTTGATGACCTATCAATAAGAATCAAGCAATTAGGCTTCAATATTATGTACACAGACATGCTCCAGTGTCCACTGGAACTGAGGCATCCACACCCTCCAGCTGTTGAAAAGGAGACCTGGTCTGTCTGACCTGTAGCTCTTTACTCAGATTTAAAAGGATCTGAGTTCATCCCAGTCCATATGCAAAGCTCCCTCTTTCATGAGCTAGCATTTTGTTTGGGCTCAAAGTCCTACAGTTTGATGTCGTATCTTACTTTGAAGGCTGCACCCTCATTGTCCCAACACTGGACCCCACCCACTGGGCTTTCTATACTGCCTATACACCCACGGCAATAAATATAAGATTTATTTTTTCCCCAGAAGGTTCTTCATAGCTGGTACTATGACAGTGGAAAAGTCAATTAATCTCCTCCTAACACAGCTCCTCAGCAAAATCTCAAATATTAACAAGTTTCTCATAGCATGAATGCCTTGTCACCAGCTGTCCGTTCTACTGCTGTTGAAGTTTGACTCCTCAAATATTAAGGAAAAAAGGCAGATTTTCCTGCCAAAGTGAACTGAAGCCTATGTGCCCTCTAACCTACTGCAGCTCATCAGTTTGATTTCTCCAGATCTCCCTCTCCCAACCCCAGAAGTGGGGTGCAGCAAGAGATGCAAGATAACTGGAGGCAGATTACAGATTACTCACCAGCTCCCCAGCCAGTCCCCAGCAGTCCAACTGCTTGGGATTGCAATCCCACCAAGCATAACTCTTCAAGCTAAAAGGGACCAGAAAAGTGCCTGCCTTTCCTGAGATCAGGCTAAAAGCATAACTCAGGGTAGGGACATGTATGCAAGGACTATGTTTCATAGTTTCACAATTTCTATTAATAAAAAGCAAGCAGAGAACCCTATAAATTAAGAAATAGAATTAAAAGTCTTAACTTTTTGTTGTGTGCTCTTAAAACCACCATATGGTTTATTTCAAGGGAAACAATATTTTTTTCTATTAAAAACAGTCTCAGTCCTGGATAATGGATGGTTCAGATCACTTTTAAATTATTTTCTCTACTTAGACAGAGATGCTGAGGCCCAACACTTCTGAAAATTGAAGATGATAGCTAATTCTGGCTGTACCAACATACTTTTTTTCAGTCTTCACAGCAATTTCACCTAAGCCATTGTGCAAGAGTGATCACCTCGCCTTGAGGAGTGCTGAACTGTCAAGTGTTCAAACGTTTTTCAAGGACAAAACACTCACCATAAGGAAAACTAGGGGTTTTTTTGGAGGTCCTACCCTTCCACACTTAGTAAATAGCGAGATATTTTATGCTGCAAAATTGTGAAAACCAAGCTGGCAGTGGTTTTTAATGATAGTAATCAAAAGTATAATGTAAATAGTTTCTTCAGAGAAAAATACCATTACTAAAAGCATCCAACAAAGGAAAAGCTTGTTTGGTTTCTGAAAAGGTTACAGAAGCTTTTGCATCCCTTACACAAAGGCACCTATCAACACATTTTAGGGATTATTATTATTCAAAACTTATATTGCAACACTGCTTTGGAGTCATACTAAGCTCAGACCTCATTCATATTTTGCCAGGAACAAAAGAAAGAATACAAGGTCTGAAAACTTCAGTTTAAGAATGACACATGACTTCAAGCCCAAACCAAGTTCTGACCCTATACATTAATGAAGTACTCAGGGAAAGATAATGAGTCAGAAGGAAACTTTATTCACCAAATTTTGCAAACACTTGTTTTTCCACCTAATTTTTCCTCAATCTGCTGCAATACTTTCCCTCACTGTTCACCCTATAAATAATCTACCACTAAGCCTCCACTTCTTCAATTCCCCAAATGCCCTTTCCAGACTGCAGAAAGAGAAAGCTTTCAATCTGCCTTTTAACAAAGTTGTTGGGTGAACAACAGAACTGAAAGCTCATTTCCTACGAATCTCTGTCACACATCACTGCACCTCTACTTTCCACACTAATCCCAGCTTCCTGCACAGCCAGTTCTCCTTTGATGCCAAGGTTCTAACAGCATATTGAGCTCTATGCAGAGCTCTTCCCATAAATTGTTTTCACCTCTTTCAGTGTTTGGGCAAAAACTAGCATATACTGCAGCTAATCCCAAAACACACACATGATTAGCTGTTAGAAGACATAAGCAGAACAGATAATTATTTGTCTTGTCCTGAAACCCTTCTGTTAGTGGAGAAATCAATTTTGGTCTCTTCTCTAGGAAGCTACAGAAGTTTATTATATGGATAATTATATTATAGTTTCTTGTTTCTCTGCCTCACTTGACCGGAACTGGACAACAGAGTCCAAACTTATTTGGGAAAGATAAAAACATGAAAAGCCATTGCATGAGACTTAACTACTGTAGGAACTGAAAGAATTGACCCCTCAAGATCATCTCCTGCCAATGATTATCTACATCTCAATGCTGATCAAGTCTTTATATCCATATCCTTGGACATAAAATAAGGACTTTCCAGTAACATCACGTGCAACGAAATTTGTGTAGATTAATATTCTCAGAATTTCTTTAACCTGCTCATTATCAACCCAGAAGCATCTTGATTTTGAAGGCTATAGTCCTATCCTAACAGGTTCCTAAAATCCTATAAACTGCCAAAATATCAATGAAATGGGAGACAGTTATATCTGTTTAATGCAATTATATGAATGAGAGTGAAAAGAGAATCACAGAATGTTCATATTGGTTCATATCCCAAATATGATTTTGTTCAGAAAGGTTCTTTAAAGATCCTCTGCTGTGGGCAGGGACACCTTCCACCAGATTAGACTGCTCAAAGCCCCATCCAGCCTGGCCTCAAACACTTCCATGCACCTTTCAAATAAACAGACATTCAGAGAAATGGTATAGTATGCCATCCTAGCCATAGATACAGCGAGTGTTGCTTTCTAATTGTTATTTACAGCATGCAAATTGCCATGCCAGTTACATGACTGATCCAACTGACTTTCCATCAACCATCGCTGTTACTACAAATTTCAAAAGGAATAATAATTTCATTCATTAAAGCCTTCCTTCACCCTGTTTAAGTCTTGGAGCTTTACAAATTTTAAAATAACAGCAAGTTTTTTCATCTGACCAGGTTAGAATATTTAAGAAAAAACTTCTTTCATGTCTGCAAGAACTTTAGCACAACAGGACCCCCTTCTTTATATGGTGCCTTTACATGCTCCTGAACTCTACTAAAAGCAGATTTCTTACAAATACTTTTAGGATATCTCAGAAAAGACAAGGAAGATTTTTGGACTGAAAGTCTTATTCTAGTTAAATCTTTTTTTTTTCCTAGCTAAAAAGAGGCTGTGCTGTGCTTAGTGGTTTTTATTGTTTTGGGTTTTTTTAAAATTTATTGAAGGTGAGATAGCCCACTATCTTGCTACAAATTTTTCTAACTTGTCTTTAGTTTTAGCATGGGGAGTTCAATCACTGGGCCGGAAACCTCTCGAGCAAAGGAATTTCTGGCATCTTGGTTGAAGCTGGCACCAACCCATTTTCCTTTGTTCTCATTAAAGGAACCATAATATGCTAAGTTAAATAATAATAATAAAAGCAAGCCAGACCAAAACAAAACACCCAAAGTAAAAGCAGAATATGAAAAGAATGTATTTTGAGTGGATTACTGCAAGAAAGGATTTCCCTAATTTGACTTTTTTTTAATAAAGCACTATTTATTGCTGCAAAAATCTGTAAATGGATCTTTCCAAGTGACTTGAACATCTTCCCTGAGTAATTTGCCTTCATGTACAGTCCTTCAGTTTGAAATGTCAGGAAAGGAACAGCTGGCTATCCATGCAGAAAATTCTACAAGCTGTAACTGTCACAAATATTCAAATGCATGCAGTAACCCAAAAACCAGTATGACTCCCAAATACAAACAACTTTGACTTAGGGCAAAGAGTCCAGCAAATTCAATCTATTTAGGTAGGAGAAAAAGAAATCATAGCAGCTCTCCAGATCACAGCATGCCAGAGGAGCAATGCAGCTTAAGACCTGCAAAATATCTCTGTAAACAAGTTTTTCATTCATACCATGTTTACCACACAGTACAATATTTTTAGTCATACACAGTAAGTAATATCTTTTCCATGGAAATAAAGAGCTTGCTTTTTTTCCTTACCTCCTTTTCTTTAACCAATAATGGTCACTTCATTCATGGTTAGAGACCATTTACTTGTCTCTAACCTCTGGTATACCTAAGTCACAGTACACAGTCATCAAAATTTCTATTTTTTCCACACAAACAAAAAGACATCACAAACTCATTTACATAGCATAAAAGCAGTATGTAAAAAAAAAAAAAAAAAGTAGTGCTTTTTTCCCCTTTCCTTCCTTCATCTCCTTGAAAGGAAGAGTAAACCATTCAACCATTGTGGGTATACACACAAAAAATACCAAAAAAGTTGATGATTTTTTTTTTTGAGAGAATGAAGCAGAGAAAAAAGCAGTGAGCATCTTAAATTTGATGCAAAAAGGGGAAAAAATTTTAGGACTGTAATTCATACACATTTATGATGCCACTGACTTGTGCTAGCAATCCAAAAACTAAATCCTTAGCAAATCAGAATTAGTGGCACTAACTTGGCATAGGTACTACAGAAATTCATCTAAACTGTATTTTTACATTAAGAATATAGACAAAATGCTAATTTAGACAGGCCTAAAAATTATTAAAAGCCCATATAGAATCGTATTTAGGTTGGAAAAGACCTTCAAGACCATCAAGTCTAATCATCAACCAGCACTGCCAAGTCTACCACTACATCTTAGATGATTTTGCTTGCTATTCTTGAAGTCTGTCAGCTGACTCCCATGGTAGGTGTCATCCAAGAGCTGCCATCTAAATAGCAACAAAATGCTGAAAAGAGAGCAATGTTCAGCCATCCATATAAATGATACATTGGAGGGCAGTTATCCCAGCACCTCCTGAGGAAGTTGGCAACTTTGGGAGAGAGAAAAAAGGAACAGCCACTAACCAAACAGACCTAAAAGCCCCCAACTCCTTGGACAAGGAACTCCAGATGTCAATGGAATGTCCAGCAGACTCTCCATGAATTTTTCCAGGAATTCCTGGAAAGGGACTAGAGGACAGGAGTAGGTGGAGAAGTGGGTGGTGGTGTCTGGAATACAGAGGCTTTGGGATTTTAGGAATTTGATCAGTATGCAAATACTCTCCCCTTCAAAGTACAGTAAGCTCTGTAAGACAGCAGCAAATCAGGATATCCTCCATTCCACTAGCAATCACAATTACTACTAACTGGAATAACTAGAGATAACAATCAAAGTATCAAGGATACGTGACACTATGGGTATTTTGCAGTATATCATACTTACAAAATCAAGTAATCTAGAATGGAAAATACATTTTCATAAGGCAAGTGTGAAGCAGTCTCTTGATCAGATCAGACTGCAAATTCAGAAGCAGGCTCTATGCACTTCCTAACAGGACAAATGCAGATCTTGGGGCGTGGGGAGAGCCCAAACAAACTAGCCTGTTTCTCACCACAAGACATCTGGAAGAGAGCAGCATAAAATCCTCAGCAAAGAAGTGTCAAAGCATTTGCACTTAGAATGTACACTATTTGCCCAAAATATTTTCCTCTCTCAATATTCCAGCAGCGGTGTAGACTAAACACATTGTGATAACAAGTGGGAACTTCACTTCCAAAGTTGACATTTTCTGCGTGACTTCCTTTTTTTTCCTTAACGGTCGCTCATCCGGCTTCCGTTTCTTTCCACACATTAAGAAAATCCTTGCAAAACAGCAGTAGATGAAGCTGTAGGTTACCTGAGGTGTATGAAAGGACTGTATTTGTTCATGATTTTAAAGGAAAAAAAGAAAAGATAAAAATCACTGAGGACATGAAATGTGGAGTCTTAAAAATAATGAAATGACAACTGAAAGCCTTTTCAAGTCTAACTTTCAGAAGCAAATGCCTAATTTTAAAATATTTTTGCTTAGAATACTCAGACAAGAGTCTTCCTGTGGGTAATACTTATAATTTTAAGTACAAAAACTTCAAAACATTTAATTATAACACTGAACTAGTAAAATATGAAAGACAATGAAGCTTTTGCCATTTTAAAGTGCTTGTGTATAAATTCTGCATATTGTTCAGAAGTACTACATTGTAAGGGTGCAGGTCAGCTTTTGTAACTTTTTTGACATACAAGTCACAGCTAAAACACAGCTGCCTCTACAGATACAGATTTTGCTCCTGTCTCATTCATTTCTACCCACTCAATTGCAAAACAAAGGACAATTCTTTTCTCTATGCCTCAGGGCCCATTAAACACACAGGTAAACTTGCCTTCAAATGCAAACTTGTCCTGTCACTCACTCCACTGTATGGACTAAAAACATCTGTACAGTAGGAAGGTGATGAAAATATTCCTTAATCCTTAGCTGGACCAGTTTTCATCTGGTTTTCATTTAATGGTCTCACACCCTTAAATACCCTATCAAATCTCTAAGGGTATAAAAGAAAGAAGTTAGAACTCTCCTACTGACATGCCAGTATCAGAGCAAGCCTGAGTTACCACTGGCTCTGAAGCCCAGCCTGACACACAAACAGAACTGCAGCAGCCTGTGACAGAGAGGTTTGCCATGGCCAACACAGACATCCCACATCTCCCTGTGGGCACTTGCAAGGATCCCAGGCAGAGGACTTAAATGTTTGGGGATATTTCTTTAATGGGCTAGTTATTCTACACACAGAGAACAATCAGCAATATAAAGACAGCTATGCCTTTACATAATTCTTGAATGTAATTAAAGAAATAATGAATTGCCATTAATGTCACAGAATTTGGGTTGATACACAAATTTAGGTACCTCAAAACTAAGTTGATAATCTGAATTAGGATTTGGATACTACTTTGAAAATCAGAGCATGAATCTTCTGACAAAAACCAACCTCTGCTGAGGTCAGTACTGCCAGTAAATTTAAAAAGTGTAATGGCACTCAAGGCAAGCATCAATATCTTCTGTAATATTGAATGTCCTTAAAACATCAAACAAATCCCCTGTTACACAAGCTTTTAGCTAACTGTTTACATTTGGTAAGAACAATGTTTTATCCCAAAGGAACAGAAGCTATGCTAGGGACCTTTGTGGAATTCCAACCGTTCAAAAGAACACTGCAGCAGTTCATAACAATGTCTATCATTCTCACCAACCAAAGCAGACAACTTCAGGATATACCACTGCAGCCATTTTATAGTTTGCAGCAACACCATGGAAGAGTAAGGCTGGTTCTTTTGTGCCATTGAAGCAGTGATGTTTACATGTGTCCCTGACATAGCAGGCTGCTGAAAACAAAGACTGGCCTGTGAACTGGCTTCTTGATTTCACTTAGTTTTCCCACAGCAAAACTAAGCCAGGGGGAGGGGGGAGCTATTCTGCTCAGGGGTAAGTTTTAATGAAGACTGGGCCACGTTCAGATACACACATTCAAAGATGAAAGGCAATGATCATAAATTCTTACTGAACATTAGGAAATTTTCTTCACTGTGAGGGTGATTAATATTGCAACAGATTGTCCAGAAAAGCTCTCGAATAAACCTGAGAAGCTTGATACAACTCAGAAGTTAAATCTAACCTTCAAATTGGCCCCTCCATCCCATCCCCCTTCTTTGGACACAGTACTGGACAAGATTACTTTTGGAGTCTGTGATTCCTGTTTCCAGGTTAGGCCAATTTAGCTACTATTTTCTTCTAACTGTAGTGTCACACAAATCTATGAAGACATTGAACCTTTCTGCTGAAATGTCAAAGAAAAATAAGATACTATTACCAAATGTTAAACAATTTTGTGATGCTCAGTGGTTCCAATCTCATCCAGGTATTACTGCGATTTTGGAGGGTTTCATTAAAAACCCTTGCCTCAGAATCAGTACATTAAACTATCAAGCCAGGGAAAAGCCTATTCAGTAGGTTTAACAAATGACACTTTCTAAACTACAGAAATTATCTTGTTTTGATACCTTTCTTACAATGTGAATCACTTCCAGATGTACAAATTGCCAAGACAGTTGAAGAATTTTCTCTCCCATTACTACAAAACAGCAGGTAAGGAATAGCCAGCCGAGGCACTTCAAACAGCAGTAGCAGCTTGGCTCAGTCCTACTAAATGTGAGTATGAACTTGGCTCACTTTTTGTCTGAACAGCTACTGTCAAACAGACCTCTCCATGTGCCAGCTAGGAAGAGTAAAACATTTACATTTATCTTATAAAAAAGAGTAGTTTTTCATTACCCAGTCCCTTTCACTCATTAGGGTGCATACATTTCTGGTTGTGACAGCAGGTGGTAATTTATTAGCACAAGCAGAGTTGCTAATTAATGCTGCTAGAGCTAGGAGCAGAACCTCAATTTAAGGACTTCAGCAGAATTCTTCTTCCTGCCCCATGCTCATCAACAGAAGTTTGACTGTTTTGGAAAGATGCTTCTGGATCCCACTTGCCTCTTAATCTTTGCTCCAGCAGTAGCAAAGTAAAAGCCCTATTACAACTGATAAGGGCACTACAGGCTGCTGCCATCTAAAAGGTAAGTATTTTGTGGGGGGAGCTAATATTTACTCCCTAAGCATGCCAGCTCAGGTCAACCTCTTTGTAATGGATCAAAATATGAGAGAATAGCTCTAAGAAAATGTTCACCTGTAATTAAACATGATGACATCTTTCTTCATTGGGAAGGAAGGAAGGAAGGAAATGGGTTTCTTCCCAAACATATTACCCACATAAGAAAATTATATGACCAAGCATAACACACAGTTATATCCCATGCCAGACAGCTAAGAAGGGAGAAGGTTACAGAGTACATAAAAACTGGGCAGTAACAATTTATCAAGGAGTCACTGGCCCTCAGCCAGAGCAGGAGCATGGTGTGAGATGGCCAGGATCCGCTCCAGCAGCCCCAGCAGGCTCACTGCTTCTGAAGTTCAGCTTTTAGCATAAATCACTTGGCTGTTGCACAACCATGACACCTTTGTGACACATGCACTGCACATAAACTGCAAATCTTTCACAGGACTGAGATGACTGTGGCCATTCCATTTCTCACTTGTACTAAGGATTTTGAAGGTAACTAAGTAAATTCCTCATAATTAGTTTCAACTGAAATAAATTCTATCCATATTGTAAAAGATCAGTTGAAGATTTCTGAAGCCCTTGTATACAGTTTAACCAGGTAATTCCTTCCCATAAAGGTGACTGGTATCAGAAGACAGCACTTCTCAGGTATCACGTACAGTTCAATTAAAAATCTTAAAATGCTGTAACTTCAGTATCTGTCCAAAAGAACTGTCCAGTACACAGAAAAAAGGCTCACAACATTGCAGCAGGGTTGCTTGTTGTTGCTGGGTTTGTTTGCATTTTTTGTCTGTGTGTTTGTTTAATACTGGAAGGCAAAAATGCCAAGTTTTTATCCCTGAGTCAAACTGGGGAAATAATCTGTTTCATAAAGTGCCAGAAATCATCCATGGATGCTGGCTCCTTGTATTCAGCTTTGAAGCTATACTTTAGCAAAGGAAATTTCACATGAAACCGGGGCTAGGTAAGAACTATTGCATTCACTGAAAGTCTCTCAGGAGTATCTTTTTATTTCTGTTCTTTCACTGTCCAGTAAAGCTTTGAGCCCATAGAAATGCAGATAAACAGTAAGAAATTTGCAGGGCTTTCCTAGGAGGTCACACTGGCAGACTACTCTGGAACTCTGATGCAAGTTCACTCCCATGCTGAAACCATATCTTCTGAACACTTCCTCAGTAATCTCAGTGCAGAGCTACCCAGGTCAGGCTGCCTAATGAAATGCAATTAAATTACAATGGCCAAATTTCCTGAAAAGTAAATTAGAAGCAGTCAAAGAAAAACCATTCCATCTGCATAGCTGTAGAGGCAGTAAGTTCTACTAAGTCTAAGGACAGCTGGAAAGGGAAGGAAGCATCTTCAGTGGATCAGCTATTTCTATAGAGAACATCTGAATTAGAGACTCTACATTCAAACTTAGAATCTACTTTTCACTAACAAGCTCCAATTTTATTTCAAGCCAACTAGGAGGACAACAGTAGACAGGGGTACAACCAAATCACAGAATCACTACAGGTGGATGGGATCTCTGAGATAATCAGTCCCATGCCTTTGTTCAAAGCATGGTTAACTAAAGCAGGCTGAAGCAGAATTAGGGTTGTACTCAGCTGAGTTTTCAGTCACTTAAAGGGCTATGAATGCACAACTTTTCTGGGTAACCTCTTCTAAAGGTATGACCATGTTTAACATTAAAAAAAGAAAATTTTTTCCCTTGTGTTTGAGTGTAGTTTCCTGTATTTCAGTTTATGCCAATGGCTTCTGGCCTCTCCACCTGCCCCACTGTGAAGAATTTGGTTCCATCTTCCTTAGTCTCCTCATCAGATACCTATGCACATATATAATAATATCCTCCCCAAGTTTTCTTATCTCAAGGCTAAACAGCCACAGCTTTCTCTGCTTCTCCTCTGTCAGATGCTCCAGAGTTCCTCTCTGTCCTCTTTCAAAAACCCAGTCCAGTATGTTGATGTCCAGCTAATCCCCACTGCAAGTAAGTAATAATATAAAGAAGTAGCTTCAGATTTTTTTCTTCCTTCTCTTACGACAAGAGGTAAACTCTGTCAAGGCAGACAATTTTGTTAGTTAGCTGAAAATTTGATACTGTGGGGAGAGAAATATTCAAGTGATTGATTTAAATTTAAGAGCAATACCCACAATTGAATTTTGCTGGCATTATGCTACTATTAGATGCATAAAACAACTACCTTCAACTCTTTGTTGCATTACTAAAATTGCACCTTTAGACTTCAATCTAAATATTATTAAGAATGATACTCCTACAGCAGAATCTGTATGACAAGGTTCCAGATGCCACCTGAGCACAAATTTATTAGCTAAAAATTAAAAATACTGCCTATCACTAATCTTATATTCTTTAATAACTGGAGATTTGGAGATTTCAAGAAGAGACATAATGTTTCAAGCCACTGGAAAAGCTCCAGTTAAAAATCAGATCAACTCCAAAGTAATTCTAGTTTCCACTTGCATTTAAAATAAGACACCTAACAAACACAAGGCTATGTCAAATCCAACACAACATCCCTCATATTATTCACTACAATAATGTATTTCATTAAACTACTAGATATATACAGAAATAATTCAGGAGAGCAGAAATCGAACTCCTACTTTTTATTTCTGCTCAAATTTTTCTCCTGGAACTTTCTGAAAGTTTCTACTTCAACAACTTTGGTATCTCTTGGTACCACACTAAGTTGCTCAATCTGAATAGATAGAAATAATAACAATTACTTTGAGAAGTTTGGCTCATGTCCATGATGGAAAGAATGTGCACATTCAGCATTAGAACTCTGCTGACCTCAACTTGCCTACATCAGAAATGGTTTCTCACTGTCACAGATGCAGTGCACTTACAGTTGCTAGCTTATCTAGGAGGCAAAGCAGACCTTCACCCCAAGCCACATCCCAGACTTTCTGCAACAAATGTAGTGAAGATCAACAAGAAATTCTCATGAGGAGACATCCCATTAGGCTTAGGAAAAAAAGAGTTCTGTGATCTAGATTTTCCAAAGACCACCCTCCTGTTTGCTCCAAATGACAGGAAAAGAAAAAAAAATAATTATGGTATCAAAACTGAATTACCATTGCATTAACTAATGAAAAGAATATGGAATACAGCCATCATTGAAGTACTTCTAGGATAAGGCTCTGCTCTTCCTATCTGAACAAAAACTCAGGGAAAAAGTCCAACCAGTTTGGATTTCAGTTTGAAATCATATGAAAAAGCCTTTTCCTAACAGAAATCAGTGATTTTCTTCTCTGATCAAGCTGCTTTCCCTAAAGCTCTGTGTACCAGCATCTTACATTGTTCATCCTCAAAAGAGCATTTTGTTTGTAATTTTTGATCTTTTATTAAAATGCATTCTAAAGAAATAAGGCTCAAAGAGGACCAATCTGCCACATGCACACCAAAAGGAAGGCCCTGGTTCTTTCATATTTCACATTATTTCAGTGAAGAGCAGCTGTATAAAAACTTCATGTACAAACTCACTACGTCAGTGCCAAGCTTCCAGAATGATTATCCCTTTTACAACTATTTCTGATTCATGTGTTGAAATTGCAATGCATATTTCTATGCTTTTACATTTAAGGCAAATCAACATCCTGCCTCTTTTTTTTTTTTTTTTCAGCCACCATCCACTATTATATATATATGTGGATATTTGAGGAACCGAAAGGGTGAGCACCAAGCAACCAACCAATGCTCCCAGCACGCTTAAACGAGAGTGCTTCACACCATTTACTACGGTAAGGCCCTTTTTAAATAAACGCGTGACTCACTGTTTGTTTTCTTCACCAGGAGGTGGAGTCTTGCCATGCCCCTCCATTACAAAATCCTCATGTTCCATCTGCAAAGGCAAGCATTGCAGGTCAGAAATCGGTGGAGCAAAACGCACATCACCTAAAGTGGCCCTTTTCATATGCAACAACTCCAAACAGCCCCTTTACCACACTGGCTGGTCCAGAACAGATCATGTAGTTTCTTAGCAACATATGTACATCTCCAACCCCATTGCTATGGTATCATTTCATAGCACAAATTTCAGAAAAATCTTGCAAGGGAAAAAGAATGGTTTAATGGCTATAGCAGAATACTATCAGTCAAGCTACAGAGGTTTTAACTTCTGCTCTGTTAAGGGCTTCCCTTGTCATTCTAAGTATTATTTCTACCACTTCTTCCCTATGGATAAAGCAGGAATTAAAAAAAAGGTTTATCAACATGTAGAGAAAAGAATTAAAATTTTAGAAGAAACTTAAGCACAGAAAGAAATTGCTGCAAAAGCAGAGTACTTCTTGTGAAAAATAACTTTTCTTTGACAAAAGACTTTAACTGCACACAAAGCTTAGTTAGCAGGGTAAAAAGAGGCCTAAGGAAACCTCAAATAAATGCTGTTCCAATGACAACATAAGGTAGGCATTTCCTTTGGCTCTCTTGTTAGAAGATTCCAAGGGCAGTAAGGAAGTCTTATGTTTAATTGTTTGCTTTTAAAATATCAATTTTAGCATAGATTTTTCTTTTGGAGAGAAAGAAGAATTACATTAATTATGCACTCTTCTTTTAATCACTTAATTCAGCCAGAAGTTCTTGCACAGGTAGCAAAAACATTCTTCTCTTTACATAAAAATTCAATACATGCAATTAGTATTTTATATAAATATCCAGATACAGTTAGCAATGCGCTACTTCATGTGAAGCCAGCAAACAGGTCCCACTGCAATAGTCAATAAGGCACACAACAAAGAACTGAATCATAATCACACAAATCCATGCCACTACATTGAACTGGAAAGAGGAGAGAAGCACTATTCAGTCAGTTAAGATAACACAGCTTAGTCAGTCTTTGAAGGGCAAAAACCCCCCAAACCAAACCAAAATCCATCAGCCACTTCCCCTTGTGCCCCTGCCCTCACCCAAAAGAGTCAAGTTTACTCATTTGTACATTAATACTTTTGTCAGGTCAAAAACACTTTCAAAACCCCAAAATCTGCATATGGACATCCAACAAGGATACAAGAAATTATGTTAACTGCCCAGGCAGAACCCTAAGCAAAACCATGAACAAACTGACAAAGTGGGGAACTCTAAGGTGCCAATGACATCCATAAGACAGTCAGTCAATCAAATATGTATAAATTCACATTTGTAAACATATTCCCCCATGTTTCCCAGTCCAAATAGTACTTTAATGTAAAAGCAATGTTTGAAAACAAGAAAAATTTTATTTACAGTTATTTAATAACTTGGACTTTTATCTATGTATTCCCACCATATTAGATGCACAAATCTATTTGTACTTCTGTCCACACCTGATTCACAAGAGCTTTAACAGCTGGACTCACAATTGTCTAGCTAAAGACATCCATTCCACTTAATTCTGTTGTTCAAAATGCTGAAACACCAAGTGTGTCAATGGGTAAACTAGTTACAGATTTGTGGCCACATTGCAAAACAGCATGGTTCTGTAAGTGAGAGTAAATGTTTAAGAATTACTCTTACACAGGAGGTGTTTTAGCCTGTTGCTGGTATGAGACAAGTACAATTCAGAGGAATGGTAAGCAAGGGAACCGTTTGTGGCCAGTACTGGGAAGATGAAATGCAGCCTTTGGGAGTAAAGAGGCACTACATACAGCTTATTCAGTGCTAAACTAACAAGATTCTCATATAAAACATAAATTCAATATGATGAAGGTGTAGAAAAGGAGGTATCATAAAAAACACACGCACACAAAAATAATGACAAATAATAAAGGACCTGAGCTAAGAACAAGATGGTTGGTCCAGGCACAACCTCTTTTAAACAACTAGAGAACCCTATATGCTTTAAGAAATGTTAAATCAGTTTGCTCTACTTCAGACAGTAGACAGAAGTACCTGAAATTACTAAAATATGCATCATTAAAAAACTGTAGAAGATACAGTACAATGGCACAGACACTCACAAGAAGTTCACAAAAAAAATTAATAATTGAATGAGGAAGTACTCAGGAAGACAGAAACTATACAATATACAAAATAAGGATTAATTGGTAGGGTTTCATTGATAAATACAGCCAATAATAAAATGCATCAACACACTAAAAAAAGTCATGGGAAGGTCAAGGAATTGACTATTAGTCAAGTAGAAAATATCTCTTTGAGAATGGTTAAACAACTAGACTTGTAGGAAACATTTGGCTGGTCAGGCTCAGAGGACAAAGTGCTGTATGCTGCCTGAGGATGGTATCGAGTGAAGTGCTGCAGGAGTCTAGGATAAGTCCATTAAATATTTTTGCCAATGCCTTGCAGGGCCGGTAAGGCATATTCTAGCCAGAATTTTAAGATAAAGTTTAACAGGGGTGAAGAGGATCAATCAACAAGTCTAAAGACAGGGCTGCCATTCAGATGGACCTAGACAGCCTGGAGGAGTGGTCCCTTCAGGATTTGTACGAATTCAGACAGGACAAACACAAAACACTGGCACCTGAGGGGCCCTGGCAACAATCCAGGCTGATGAGCGGCTGGGGAGCAGTTCCATGGAAAAGGTCTTGGCACAAAGCAAGCTGATCTTGTGCCAGCAGTGAGCCTTGTCAGGAAAGGTCACCAGCATCCCAGGCTTCATTAACAAGAGCCTTGCCAGTAGATGAGGGAACTGATTGCCACCTCTACTCAGAGCTTATTATTCCAGACATGGTCTAAAGCCCCTCCTTTTGGGCCCCCACAATACAAGAAGTACACCCAGAACATGGAACACAGGAGCCACCAAGATGCTCCAGGAGCCAGAGCACTTGTCCTGTGAGTAAAGGCAGAGGGAGCTGGGCTGGTTCAGCCTGGAGAAGAGATGGCTTTGTGCAGACCTTCAAGTGTCTGTACCTACAGGGAGGTCAGCGAGCAGTCAGGGTCACCACAGCGGTACCTGTGACAGGACAAGACCATGCTCAAACTAGGGAAGTCCAGAATGGACACACAGTAACTTATTTTCACCATGAGGACAGTCAAGGACTGGAACAGATAGCCTAAAGTAGTTTTGCAGTCTCCTTGCTTCAAGTTTTTCATGGACTGACTAGGCAAAATCCCTCACAACAGGGTCTGACCTCACAGGTGACCCTGCTTTGAGCAGGAGTCAGACTGAAGACCTTAGAATGTCTCTTTGAACCTGAATTTCCCAGCAATCCTATGAACCCAAGAACAGATTCAGTTTAATATTGAGAGATAACATCCATGAGAAAAACCTACTGAATTCCCAACCCAGCAAGAACTTGTACTTGGATCTGGAAAAGTCTCAGAAAAAAGTTTATATCTTTAAAAGTTGCATAATCAAAAAATACCAACAAAATAGAACAGCCACCAAGAAAAAATAAGTTATGCTGAAGAAAGAAACACTGAAAAGTCTGCAGCAGATCTGTAGTATGCCCTCTTTTAGAATAGTGTCTGTGAGTAGAGACAATAAAGACTCAAACACTCCATAACACTCCAAAAACATGAGAGCTCAGAGTAGAGAACAGTGTAGACAAAGGGGAGATTTCATATAAATAAAATCCAACATTTGGCTGGCAAATCTCCCTCAATGCAAGATAACACAGGCATACACAAAAAAAGCAGCATGACAGTATTGTAAGAAACATCACCCCTTTGCTATTACAATGTAAATGAAACCCTACTCACTCTCAAAAGAGCACCTGTAAGAGGATACACAAAGAAAATGTATTACTAAGCAGACAAAAAATTAGTTCTTGAACAAACAAATTGCAACACTGAATTTCACAAGTCTTTGCAGGTTTTATGGTTTATGTACATATATGTACAAAGATTTATCTGTGTATTAGAGGATTAGAAACAATAGCAGTATAAGCTTTTCTGTTTCTAGCAATGACACTGCTTTTACAAAGTGAAAGGAGAAGTTATTTATAAAGATCACTCAACAGGCCTGATCCAGTGCAGCAATTTCTGCCTTTCTCTATTTGCAGAACCTTGATTCTAACTTTCTTTTGTTTGCCTGCGTATGTTAAACAACTTGATGATCAGTGATCTCTGTTTTGCACGTGGAATTCTGCAGGTTTTAAAATTTTTGCTAGAAAGTGATACACAGCTTATTTAATGGTCTAAAATTTGAAGAATAAGCTCATAAAGTAATACCCATTTACATCTTCCTCCAACATTTAAAAGTCACTTTATTGGGTAGTTAATCTTAATTCAAAGATATATGTCTGACAAAGAGCCTTCTGAAAACAATTTATGAGCAAGTAAAATTCCAATAAAATTCAAAAAGCATTGCTTACATATTCATAAAGTTAGTTCTTAGGCCCAGCTATCTATTAATTAAAGATTTAAAAAATACTTCAAAATTAAAATGCTTAGGTCTTATTTTCCCACTGACAGTAATGACATCATACCGCAGAAAGAACGAGAATGGGGTACTTCAAGTTTTTGATTAAGTGACTATCTGAGGATGAACTGAAGAGAGGAACAGCACATAAGAGCCACAGTTAGCTGAGAACACACTTCCTTTTCTCCTCCACCCACAGTCCTTATACAATTCCTATGCACATTTCTTCCCCACAAGTCTCTCAGTTTCCCTTCATTCTGTCATCACCCCATCCTCTTCAGCACACTTTGAGTCTTTTTTTAAAGAAAACTGGAGCCCAGAACTCTTGTTAAGTTCCAGCCATCCACAGCATCCAGCAGCCTCAGCAGCTCTGGCTCATTGCAGCATTTGGAAAAGGTGCTGCTTTCTAAGCCTTGAGTCTCTCTTGACTCACGTCCATATTGAGGAAATGCAGTTGTCCTCAACATGTAGAAAAAGAATGGAAGGTGGAGCTAAGACAGAGCTCCAGGATCTCCTGTACTGCTCCCAAGGAAGGGAGAAAAGGGGGAATGGCAGAGGATCTGAAACACTTTAGCTTCTCCTGAGAGGACTGCAGAGGGAGCCATTGATTCCAAGAGGAGGGATCAAAGGAAGCACACTCCACACCTGTTTCTCCTGGCAAGCAATGGAGAAAGATTCAAGATTCTGGCAGCTGGAAGCAGGAACCAGAAATAGACCCTGAAACAGCAGGGGAGGAATTCAATAGAAAACTTTTCTTTTTTTTAAGGACCTGCCAGTTGTTGAACTCTGTATTTTATTATTCCAAAGCCTTTTTCTCTAAATATCCAAGTACTTGTGAATATTCAAATTTCAACACAAATTAATATATTGAGTGTTCTAACTAATGAAAGACAATCTATTTTATTTAAGAAAATCTATTCAGTATTAGACACTCAATACTTAACTTTTAGAAAATTAAATTTATCATGAGCTTCAATGTAATAAACTATTATATTTTTCTGTCCAGAAGTGCAACACCTGTTACTACAGTTTCATACTACTCTTTCTAAAAATATCTTCAATGAGACCCTAATGGATTTGATTAATGAGTAAACCTTATCTCCTAGATAAAGTCAGCAACACTCTGAGGGGTCAGAAAGTTTCAAGGGCAAAAGCCTCATCTTTCCTGAATCCCCATTCCTAAGATTTTCCTAACAAGATTCAACTCTTGCATTAGCTATCCTAGTCCACCAAAGATGAACTGAGCTTAAGAGAAACCACGCATTTTCTCAGGTATTTGTGAGAAATCCTTACTTATTATGAAAGGCTATTCATTTTAAACAGTCTTCTTGTCTTCGCCAGTACAAAGAAATGTGCTAATGCAACTTCAGAGAACTGCTATCACCACCTTTTCCTACTCATTCCATAGCTCCTTTTCAAAGCTGCTTTATTTCCTATTTAAAAACCAAAACAAGAACACACACACACCCCCCCACCCCAAACAAAAAAACCCCAACTAACCAAACCAACAATTTAAAAACCCCAAACAAACAATCAAAACCCCAAAAGGACTTGAGCCAGCCAGGAGATGTAGACTCCAAACTTTTCACTGTCTAGCATCCCAAACAGACACAACACCAAAGCTTTATCTGGCACATGACCAGACTCTGGTGGGCACCAGCCAAGGTCAAACGCTGCGTTCTGCAGGTTGTGGCCATCTCCTTGCGAGCTTTTAGTGAAGTGATTGTCACACAGCCTACCCCAGGCCCAGCTTAAGAGTGACAAACCCGATGTTTTGTCACAACTTCTGCTTTAACACCAACGTCCCTCCCAATCATCAGCAGCACCCGCACTGCTGTAAACAGGCCATCAGCACTTATTTTGTCTCACTAATAGTTGTTTTAAGGAGAGTTGCACAACCCAGTCCTCGAAATCCAAGCAATTAGTCACTAGTCACTACTGCTAACAGCGGTGGAAGCTGTGATATAAAAAAAGAAATCTCAGGGACCATTTGAGGTCTGACAGAAATGAAATCACTACTAGAAATGAAAGGAAAGCTGAGTCACCTCTCTGCCTGGTTTCATTATAAGCACTTTGGACAAACTGCATTGGGGAAAATTTTACTCACTAGGAACAGATTAATTAAATTTTTAATTTACTTCTTTTAATAAAAATGCAATTTAGCTGCTAGCACTTTAATAATTTTTTAGGAATAAATTAGTGTTGAGCTAGTATTTCAAAATACACATAGAATAGTGCAAATTGTTTAGCAAAATTAGCCTCAAAATGTACTTCTTAGATTAAATCTTAAATTCAGTACACAAATGAAAGCATTAAAAAACCCCTTAGAATTTGTGATTTAAACTTATAAAAAACAAACTCAGCTTCTAAAATGAGAAAGCACCAAGTATTTTTCTGAATCACACAGAGGAAAGTCTTAAAGACAAGATATGCATGAAAGAGTGGCTGAATTTTTGGTCTCTTTCAGAACTTTGTTGTATTGAGTAACTAAATTTTCACTTGAACCTACTTCTACCTTTTTTTTTTTTCCTCCATTTTGCCAAAGCATAGTCTTGATATATAAAAATCACCACCAAAAATTTGTGAACCTAGCCTAATCAGTATTTCCTTGAAGCTTTTTAGCAGCATCTAGATGGAGCATTTCAGTGTTAATACCACCACACAGTCCTGACTGGTTTTCTGTTAGTCTGTTAGTTACAGCAGAAGTAAAACTTACTAACATAATCCCTCTGCTAAATCACACTCCACATTCAGAACTCCCTGCTAATCATTTTGAATGCTAACACACTTAGACCACAGTAATTCCATTCAAAAGTTACTAATCTGCTGCTGGTGTTTGCTGTATGCAGCTTAATGGTACTTTAACACCTGGCTCACTGAAACATGACATTAACTAGAAGAAATGCCAACATGTTAACAGAAACAATCCTTAAAACATGCAGCATCCACATAGAACAGCAGGACAGGTTGTCAGAGGGAACTCAGTTCATCATTAACCTATGGAGCCCAGAATATGTAATTTATGCTGCAGCTAAACAAGCACAAAAGCTGCAGCAGTGGTAAAGATCAGAAGTTTTGCTTTTAGTTTGAGCTGTCACCAAATAGTCACAAAGTAATTGCAGAAATAACCTATGGCTCACTTTCTATGTAATATTTAAGAAGTTTGTTAACTAATATTCTGTGAAATACCCAGCAGCTTAGCATGAGTTCCCTGCTAAGCTTAAGCATTTTTATAAATACCATGAAAACAACAGTCACACTTTGGAAATGCTAAACAGGTTGGGATCCCAGCCACGTTTCATATTGTACAAATACAAAAGTTTACTTAATAAAAAATGTATTATTTTTTAATGTATCACTAAGCTGTTTAGTATTTAAAATACAATAGCTAAGTTTTAAAATACAATGTTAAAATACAATGTGTGTGTGCATATATATATATATAATAAATATATATCTTGCTCTGAAGGCAATTTAAACCACCTAGCTGTTTGCAGCAAGATACAGTTCTACCTTATGTCAACCAAGGAAGACGTTAAAGTCACTCAAGTCATGGTATGACAGGATATCCAGAAATACCATCTGAAAACTCCAACTCTGAAGCTGCCAAGGCAGCTTTGAATAATAATTCAACCATCTCAGACACAAAAAACGAATAAAGCATTCTGAATTTAAGCTAAAGTGCTTTTCTTCTCCTGCTCCACTCTTGATGATCCATTTTTTAGTGTGTTCCATCCATACACTCCATCCATTTTGTAGTGTATTCTACATATACATAGCATGGATCGAGCCCAAGAAAATATGAATTTAGTAAGACAAAAAGTTCTCCAATTTTATTTAATTAACCTTTTATATTATTCTTCAGCTAAAGAGCAAAAGCATTTCACAAGCCATGAATTCTTGCTAACTTCAGCTACCTTTGACACTTTCATAACAAAATTTTTACACTTTCCATTTAGGGGACACATCTGACCCAAAAGCCCTTGAACAGTTCACCCCCACCAGGACTTCCAGAAGCCACTCTCACCCAGTCACTCCATTTAGCCAACTCATTTTACAGTCAATTTCCTATTTATGGTGCAGACACAGATGAACAAGTTATAGCAGTTTAAGCTGACATTCTAATACACACATTGTAAACCACCCTGACACAGAAGAGAGAAAACATTAACTTTCTCCCACTTGGAGTTGGAAATCTAGATGATGCACTGCCACAAAAGGACAACAGGCATGAACTGCTAAAAGAATTTTCAAAGCCTTAAGAAAGCAGGTGATAATCAGAATCACAGAAAACTAAATTACACTTTTGCACTACACATTTAATCACCTTCACTGATACAAATACTGTTTGCAGCTTTTTGTTAGGAAAATTTGTTAGGAATGACTGAAAGTGACATAAACCAGGCACACACAAAGTGGTGCTGAAGTTATTCTGCCTTAAAACCAGACAGGGAAGCAACAGAAAGAAGAACTTTCTTTTCTGTGTTCACAGAAATCTGTTGTGTGGATTCTAAACACATAGAAACTAACAGTGGCCCAAAAAGTTCCTCAACAGCTGGAGGCTGAGAACAAATCTGTTATATGTATATATTAACCCTGCCTTAGGTCTGTATTAGGCATCCACTTTTGATCACTGTCAAAAAGGAGAAGGAATACAGGCTATCCACACCCACAGCACAAAGCTGCTTTCCAGTTTCTCCAGTTACCAGAATGCAAATCCAAACTCATTTTAGCCACAGGGGAGCCACTGACACTGCTGCTTGTTTTTAAAATTTCTCTAAATTTATCAAGATTATTAAAAAGATTAGCTATCTGACAGACCACCAAACCACTAACATAGCCACTCATCTCTGGAAGCAGAGCCTGGGCTTTTCAACTTGCCCTCGAAAAATCCCTAACAAACCTTTAGATACCACAGGAATAAGTTATTTCTCTGGGAATTACGTGTGGAAATTGTATCTGTTGAAACCAACCAATATGATTCCAAAGTACCTCTAAATATTTCTTAACCTAATTCCACACTACTGTGTGTACACTCTCCCCTCATGATACACCCTCTTGCCTACTGCTCAAATGCTTCAGTGACTTCAAACAAGTGCCAGGAAATGCTGACATGTTTCCAATGTTGCTTTTACCCTTCAGGGGAACTGATATCACACAATATGTTTTTGCAGAATTCCAGTGTCCTTAGTTGTCTGATCATCCTCTTATGTACTCAAATGCCGAAAATCATCACTACTATTTTTTACTACTACCACCATCACAAGAATAACAACCTACACTCTTCCCATCAAACTCACATGCATTTCTTCCACACCTAATGAATGAAAAAAAAATTTTGAGGAAGTGAAAAAAATTCATATCCATCTAGTTCACAAAATGAAAAGGAAATAGTCCCTTTAGGGTCATGCAAGTGTAGAGTCTTGCAAATGAAAAAAGTCAAGACCAATGAATTTTACACCTTTCAATGATTCACCAAACTAACATTCTACAAATTATTTCTAAAGTAAATTTAAGGTTTTTAAAGTAGGGTAGAGTAAGCTTCAATGTCCCTGGCTCAAATTTCTCCCCAAATACGTATCCCCCCTCAAGTCTGCCATAAGACAGGAAAATTGAAAACACTCATCAATGCTTCCACATCTGTAAGGCTTCATATAAAGTTACCATTTATAAAGAACTCTGTCACAATTCACATGGACTACAACCACTGCCAAAAATTCTCTAAAGCCAATACCAAATGGAAAGAGATCAAAAGGCAATATTCTGAAAAGCCAGAAAGTCCTCCAGTTGTGTGCCAACAGCTCACCTGCATGAGAAGAGATACTTTGTAAGCAAAGCCACAAATCAATTTCCATGACTGTCATTCACATCATATCCCATAGTGGGACTATACCACATAAGCTCTCAAATGCAGAACCACTTTTTCAATCTTTAAGCAAATACCTGCTTTTTTGTCTGCTTTGCAAAGTATTATAAGCTGCTGTAATCAACTGAAGAAGAGATGCTATTGGTTGAGAAAAAACTAATGAGAAAATATTTATGAAAAAGAAAGAATCTTTAAAAGAATAGAAAGGATGAGTTTTTAAACTGAATGTTTTCTTAAGACTGAAAGGTTTTTTCCTTTAGAAATGAGACACACGCCTGTTCACTGCAGTGACATGCCAGGCCACTACACTTCCTCCACATGAACTGTACATATGAAAAGACTGGATCAAAGAACACATGGTGACAGTTCTTACAGATCTCCAAGTCACCTTGGCACATGATGGTATTTTCCAAGAGAAAGAAAATACATCATTGTGTTAACCTTCTCTTTTGTGATTCAAAAGCACTTCAGGGTATTTTGAGATTAGAAAACAGAGGGTCATCTTTCAGTTCAGCATCTATATTTTAGCAGTCTTCACTAAGGATAAGTAGGTTTCAAATGAGCAATCCATCTTGCCTCTGTAGAAAACTGCAGCAGATCTATACACCCAACTGGCAGAATCCTGAACTTGATCCTGAGTTTCTTTTAAAATGTCCAAGCACCTACACTAACAGCATTCCCTGACAATAGTTCAAGTAGTACTGTCAAATTCCATGTTCTTTTTTGCAAAGTCCTCAACAATTCTACCTTATTTATAACTGCTTTTTTTTTTTTATAGTGAACCCTGATAACATACTGTACACAGGTTTTGGCTGGGATTGAGCTACATTTCTAGATAGTAGCTGGTAGAGGGCTGTGTTTTGGATTCGTGCTGGAAGCAGTGCTGCTAACACAGGGATGTTTCTGTTCTGCTGAGCAGGGCTCACACAGCATCAAGGCCTCTTCTGTTTCTCACAGCACCCCAGCAGTGAGCAGGCCAGGGGTGCACAGGAAGCCAGAGGGGACACAGCCAGGACAACTTACCACAACTGTCCAGAGGGATACTCCACACTACAGAGCACCATGCTCAGCATGAAAACGGAGTGAGTGAGGGCATTTGTGGATGTTGCCTGGGGCTAACATTGCTCAGAGATTGGCTGGGCATCCACTGTTTGGCAGCAAGCAATTATTTTCCTTTTGCATCATTTGTTCTTTCACAGGCTTTATTTTCCTCTCCTCTTAGTTACTGGTTTGGGTTTTTTCCTCCCCAAATTATTACACCACTGCTATCTCAATACACATATTTTCTGACTTTTACTCTTGCAATTCTACCCCTCCATCTCACTCAGGGACAGGAGTGGATGAGCAGCAGTGTGGTGCTTAGTTGCCAGGTAGGGTTAGACCCCATACCATAATTATGGCTGTTTGCTACAATGCCTTGAAATTTTGAAATTTGAAGTTATAAACTCACAAGCAGGTTTGCTTGGGTTTTTTTCCCCATGTAGAGAGGTCCAAGTGTGTAGTGTTTTGTAGAAAAGTATTTTAGGTTCTCTTTCTGGCCATATTGTTGAAGTTCCAGAGAGAAACTAACCCAAGATTTCCGCTTCCCTTAATGGACTATGTTAATTTATACTTAAAACCAGAGGACTATGCCATAACACTTCTACAAGCTTTTATAACATGTAATTAAAATGAATTTTAAGTAAATTAATTCTTTACTGAGAGGTTAATGGATTTTTATTTCAATACATGATATGCAAATATTTTGGGTTTGAGATATTCTCCTCAAGAGCTGTAGCTTTTTCAGGTTAACTAAATGAAGCTAGCAGAGCATGGAGATGACATCAGTTTCTGTTGTGAAAAATTCTTTGTCCTCCTGGTTCTTAAGCTGCTACATTTTGGGAGAAGCATAAATTATCATGTTATATAGAATACCTCTGTACTTTTCAAAGACTATACAAGATACTTCTTGTATAGACTATGCAAAGACTCCAGGAAATTAGTATATTTGTAAGTCAGCTTTACAAAGACTAGCTGCTCCTACAACTCTTGTTCCAGAAAAATAATAGAAATATACCCCATGTATCAGGGCAGAAAAATGCTGGAAGCTCCACAGGTAACTCACCAGCAGACATGAAAAATGAAATAACTAAATTAAAAACCCCAAAGCCTACTGTCATGAATCCAATGGAGAAGCAACAGCCACGTGAGTAAACTGTAACCTACTCAGAACTGTCAGGTACTCACAAGAACGTAAATTGAGGCTGAAAGCTCACCTCTCATAACAAGCCAAAGTTTTCCAAGAGTGCAGGGATTTGTTCTGCAGGGAACCATCATCTCAAAGCACCCTGTAGTACCAGGTCAGTACTAGACTGGAAAACATATTTTTTATAATTACACTCACAAAGTGTAATTGTAATGTTTATTTCATTACTGTATGGGCCTGAATGTTTTAAATTATTTAGTGTTATCTGAATTGAAACCCAGTTCTGTATCATTGAGTAGGATTGTAAGCCCCAGAGACACAGGCATCAAGGTTTTGGATGCTATAAGTTTACTTACTTAACTAAGGGGTTTTTTTTCGTTATATTAATCCTAAATCCCACAAAATGAAAGCATCAGCCTAACTTTTGTACTATTGTCATCATTATGCCACATCCACATCAGGAACTCAGCATACCTTACCCATAAATGCATTTAGTGGAACATTCTTGCTTTTAGGAAAGGGAACTCCAAACAACACTGCCTTGTGAATTTTAAGATTCTGTTTATAAATTTAAAAACACCTAACTTAACACAGGCTTGTGTTCCTTTATTCTCAACATGTATGAAGTAAAGGCAAGTGTTTAGATACTTGAGTCACATACTTTTTAAACTTTTTATCATCTCTGTGTGAATGCTTCAGGATAGAAAAATAAAAACAACAAAAAACCAAACACCACAACAAAACGCAGCCAGTGCCAACGGAGTTCTGCAGAGTGATTTAAAGAGAAGGCAAGTGCAAGCTCACAATTAGACACCGAGAGGCAAGAAAAGCAAGAATTCACCAGGTTGAGAGCAGGCAGTTTTCAATAATGTAAGGGAAAGATTCACACTGACAGATATGAACAGAGTAGCAACTTGAAACAAAATAAGGATTAACAGGTGGCCTCCAGACATCTTGTAAGTGGCATCGGACAGCAAGACTGAAAAACAGGACAAGCCTCAGTGTCTGTGCCACTGATTTTGAAAGAGTCAAAGTATGAAAAAGTAGCCTAATTCCTGGCCTATCAATTCAGTTCAATAATTATTTCTATAAACACTGATGAAAACTTTGAATAAAATTACATTTACATAACATCGTATGATACAGAATCTTTCCCCTTTTCCTGTTCTTATTAGGAATTAAGTGTTATTAAACATCCTGTGTAGTCATATTTTTAATCAAAATTTTGCATACCTAGATTTTTAGTATACAAAACATTAAAATGGCAGAACTATATATTTTTCCTCTTGTCCCTTCTACAACACTGAAGCAAAACCATGATTCATTCAATACCTTTCTATAAATTACTTTAGTCAAAGTCCCTCACTCCCTTCTGAATTCATAGGCTTGAAGGAACGGCTATGAGGAGAGCGAGAAATTCTACATTTAACATGAGCATTTTAATTGCATTTTTTGATAAAGAAGTTTTCTGCATAAGCTCAAAACTCCTGCCAACATTGAAAGAAATCTAAAAGTACTTCAAATCAGGCATAACATTTTAGCTTCCTCCTGCAATATTTTACAGCAAAGGAACAACTAAGAAACCAAGTTTAAGTATTGTCTGTGCAGTAATCCTTAACTAATCCTTAACCAGCTGAAATCAGTCACAAACAAGAAGTTCAGCACTTGTTGATATTGTCAGGGTCCAAGGTTGTTAATGGAAAAAGCCTAGCAACTATAAGTAGCTAATTAGTTACCACAAAATATAATTAAAAACAAAAATCATAATCCAAATAACCGTAAAGGGTATAGGGTTTCAAGGAGAAACACTGGTTTTCTTTTCTTCTTGTTGCAATGGAGAGGTAGCAGAAGATTTCACTTTGGTATCAGGGAACCAGAATGGCCCAGTGCTTCCTGCCTCCCACTAGGCAGCTCCATGACTGGAGAGAACACCACGAGGCTCTTGCTTGGATTCCCAGTTCTGAAGAGATCAGTCCTGCAAAATTCCCTTGATTGTACCCCCCTGGTGAGCCTTTGCCACCTCATGGTGGTACTCAAAGATTGGACTCAATGATCTTGGACGTCTCTTCCGACTTAAACAATTCTATGATTCTTTTCTTTTCTTATTTTTTAAATGGAAGAAAAGAGACCCTGAAGAGCCAGAAACCAGACAGCTCACCCCAAACTATTCTAAAAAGGGAAAGGAGACTTCACTGTATGATACTCACTAGCAGGTCATTGGGAGAAAATAGACTGGATATTACTATCAATTAAGGCTTCCACATCTGCCGAAACTAAATTAATTTTTAAGCCCATATGCTCATTTGAAATAACTGATTTCTGCACAAGTTGCTTCCTCTCTGTATAGCACTAACATTAGGTAATCATTGGAATCAAGAGCATGCTATTGACAGGTGCCAGCTGTCTTTACCATGTTTAGGCCATTTTAAAGAAAGTGTATGCAAAATTGAGAACATGAGAACAACTCAACAACCATAATATTAAAAAATTAAATTACTAATTAAATAAAAATGTATACATGAACAACAGTGATAGAAATAAACACTAAAGTGGGAACTGAGTCCATTGTTAACTGTCCTTAAACTTAATTTCCAATGAGTTGTCACTGAGTTTGTCCCTCATTTCGAGTTGACTTTACAACTGTCTCATCAGGTTGTTAGGAGTCAAGCAAGAAGATCATTATTCATGATGTCTCACTGCTGGGCTTAAACTTTCTGATCATACCTTACATAGTGTTAATTAGTTTGAAGGCCATAAATATTTAGGCTTTAAAGTGACTTGCTCAGCTCTACATAAGGCATAATATAATTTTTTTCTTCAAAACCAGAGGAAATCTCCTTTTATCTTCAAGTCTTGACCAGGATGTCTCAAAATACTCTACAGTCTAGGATGCCAGAAAATCTGAGACAGTTATAGACCCAAACCTGTTTACAAGCATTCAGCATGACATACCATTTTCTTTTCCCCTCTATGATAAAATCTTCATGTAAAATTCAGGTTATTTTCAGGCTGGTAGGACAAAAAAATTAATTCTTGCAGTATCCAAATCTTTATAACCTGATATTCATGGTATCTCCACAGAAGATGACTTGGCTCTCATTTCTTTCAGAATACTTCATTTAAGTATACCTCATATCTCCTGCCTGAAAAAGGTGGGAGTGAGTGGGTGAGGACGGATGGGCAAACAACCTCACAAAAGGAAAAAACTGAACTACACTACTGAATATCAAAAATGGTATTTCATAGGAAAATGTATCTTTATGAAAAAAGGTTACTAGATCATTTAAACCTTTGTAAATTAAGGGAATAATTTCAATGATACTAGACAATATAGTGAAATATAATTTGCCTAAAATTTTCTAGGACAAACTTTCAACTGTTATAGATACAAAACTCTCCTGAGACAAGGAAAGAGAATAATCATTTACAGATTGAAGAAACACTGAAAAACAGACTTCAGTGAGTAGTCCTGTACATCACAGAATGCAGAGAAGAACTAAATGCAGTCGTCACTTTTTTGCTTATACCAGATGCACAATTCCTGATCTCCCACAAGGACAATTGTTTCAAAGCAATACTTCATACACTTTTAGGTATTTGAAGTCAGTATAAAGAATCTGATTTGAAATTTAAGCTCATTCAATTTTTGGAGCAGATATACAACATTCACCATTATATCCAGAATTAAGTAGGCCAAAGAAAAGCACACCCTTCATTGGAGGAAAAGACAGTCACTTCCATCTACTTGCTGCCACACAGGCCAAAAAAAAGCAAGCTGTGTACCCATAAATATACACACAGGCACCTGTTTGTATACACATAAATGCCTGTTCACACACAGAGCAAAGATCCTCTCTGTGTGGTGAAAAGAAGGCAGCAATAGCTGTGCTATAATCAGTAATTAATTACACCATGATGTCTCCTCTCTCATGTCTATTCCCCACTGAAACCTGTAATCACATCCTTGTCAAAAGATGTGTTCAATAGCCTGGATTGCTGCAAGTACATCCACTGATAGGTTCTCATTTTTCAGCTCCTAATCTAGAGCCAACCTTCCTTCAAAGTTATTTAAAATTAACACAACTCCTAAAGTACATGTAGCACAATTGCCAAGTCCTTCCTCTAATAATTACTCACTTACTTCCTAACTTGGTGCTTACAGCTAAAAAAGTGTGTTTTCTTTATACCCTAAAACAGTGAAAGCATCTCTCCAAAGGTCTACCTAGGAAACAGATTTTAACTTTAGTCTTTTAGTTTTTAATTTCTCAGTCTCTCTCTTACACCAAGCTACAAGCAAACTAAAAATGATTCAGATTTTTGTGAAATGCAGGGAGCACATTTTAAACACAGATCAGTTGCAATGTTGACACTAACTCATTGAGCAGTCAGGACTATAAACTGTATTCATAAACCTTCAGAAGAGTATGCCAATGACTATGTCTTTATGAAAACCAAAGTAATTCCCACCTTAACAACTGCATATTCAGGAAAAGGCAAAAAGCAGGACACAGCATTGTGTTCAACAGAACACTTCACACTCTCCTGTTCCAACAAGGTATGCTGAGAATCAGAGGTGTCTTCAAAAGCAACATAATCCAGTCTCACAGCACAGCACATGCTGGCAAGTACAAGGAAACAAGCAGCAGCACACCTTCAATATAGGTCAGTCAGTAATCCACAGACACCAGCACCTGCACCTAAGGGCCCCCATGTCTAATTCCTGAGTTAGTTCAGAGAGTGGGTGGGCAGGAAAGAAAGTCCTCCCAGTTATCACAAATTCAATACTGTCAGGATTAGTATCTTTTCACAAGTTTTCTACTTCCTTCCTGAAAGTGCTTGAAAACACATGTTCCAACCCTTAGTGGGTAGCAAAACCCCCGTCTTTCTAAAGATTTTTCCAAGTTTAATTTTTTAAGCATCTCCATGACAATAAATAATAAGCATCTACATGAAGTTTCTTACTAAAAATATCAGCACCAGTCAAAGTTCACTCCATGTAATCCCCCCTCCAGCACCCCTTTCAGTCAAACAAGCTTTTCTTCTTCCAAAACACAGTGGTTTTTACCTCACTGACCTTGGGACTGCCTTCCTCCAGTATTTCTCCCTCATCAGTTTGCATGGGAACAGGATCTGTGCAAAGCTCTGCAGAAATGCAAAATACTGCCTAAAAGATAAACAAAAAAGATATATTTTAAAAACAATTATTTTTCTGCCTTTAACAAAGTTTTGTGAGATTGCAGTGTACATAAACTACAATTCTAGGCTATGACCTTTAATGCTGCCATTCTGCATATATTTGCTGAAATTTACATTTTACACAAATGAGAACTGCTATTCAGAATAAGACAAAACTACTTAATTAAAAGAAAAAAACCCACTTAATAGTTATATCCTCCTTTCTTTTTAACTTGAAAGTGTCATTGCTGAGTACTTAATTTAGTCACTGATTTTACTCATTAAAGCCACAGTCAGCAAGGAACGATCACACAGACCAGAGCTGAGCAATTCTTTCTTACTAGGAAATAGCTTTTGTGCAAATACAAGCTTTAAAGACACAGCTTAAAGACAATCTAAAGGTTATTAGTTTGAAAAATTGTTAAGACTTCCAGTGATCTCACAGTACCTCTGAAGTCTTACTTTCGGGATTTTTTCCTTGACTTCATTCTAAAAATAAATCCATTCTAGAATCTAAATAGTTCAGGGAACAGATAAAGTCATTTACCTTCAGGGTGGCATTTACAATTTAACCCAGGTCAACAGATCCCAGTGTTTCAAATATTCAACACTACTAGGTAATCTATTTTCTGACTTGTTTGACAGTGTCAGTGCGGCTCCAACTGAACAAAATCTGCACCCCAAACTTCATTCTTCAAATTGTAAAGTAACTTATGGAAGCATGCAATACAACTAGGAAGACTTTGCTGTTTAAGATTAGAATGGCTTCTACTCCAGAGGATGAGGCATCTTTCTGGGATAATGGATCAAATTAATCAATTTAAGAGATCAAATGCAACAGCATAAATTCAGCAGGAATTTCTAACACTTAAAATGCAAGACATAAGCCATGACCAGATCTCTGACATCCCAGGTATATGGAAAGTAAGGGCTCACACTGAATACACTGAGTTAAGAATTCTCTTAAAGCCAAGAGTTGTTGGCCTTTAACAGTTGTCCCTCACAGAATGAGCTTGAGCTACAGATTATGTAACTCTTCAACTGCACCAGCATTTAACATCCATTTCAAGTCTCTCTACTTCTGCACCTCAGCTACAGAACTGCTGTCACCCTCACAGCAGCAATTCCAAGCCTGGAAACTGACAACAGAAAGCTTCTAAATGATGCACCCCCTTCACTTCGTTGTTAATGTCTGCTCAGAGTGTAAGGCTGTCTGCACTCCAACCTCCTCTGTTGTGTTGCACACAGGTAAAACAACATCTGCCACGGTAGACTCAAGGAATGAAGAACAAGTTCTATAAACATTAAGGGCCTGGAGCTACAAAATGTTACATACAACTTAATAAATCTTACAACCAACAAGCTGTTACATTCAATAATATCATACACTCTAGTGCAAGGCACAAGAGTTGTAAAGACTTAGAGCATAGTAATTTTCCTTTTCTGGAAAAGAAGGAATGAGGAGAAAATCAAACTCTTACCCAAATCCTCACTTAAACATTCTGCCTTCAGCACATAATCAAAAATCAGAGGTATCAAATGCTAAGCATTTGACATCTATGCCAAGATCCTCCTGCCTAGAACAAATGTTTGTAGCTTTTTGTTCTGCACCAAGAGTGGAGGAGGCCAGGCTGGGCAGTCCCTGTCCATGGTACTTCTTTGCCATGCTCAGTTTCTGAAACCCACTCCAGAACTTCCAGAGCTGGGAGTTTTGGAGCATGATTTTGCAGTATTAGAGTCAAGTAATTGGGAAGCTCCTCAGATTTTTGTTAGACAGACAGTCTGATGTCTAACAGCCAAAACAGCTTTGGCCAGAAGGATTCCTGTGACACTTACCTGGCCTCAAAGTCAGAGAAACAAGCAAGAATGAACTTGAGCTACAGAAGCATCAAAAAAACCCTTACATATAAAACAAGACCAGAAAGGTCAGACCAAGAGCACTGCAAGGGGAAGTCACTTTTCATTCAGAGTGCTGGAAGAACTCAAACATAAGCTTTTGAAAAACTGACATGTTTTATCTTCTGAGATCCCTCACTACCAGAGGAATTGGCAGTATTTGACTCCAGTTTTTATATACTATCCTGGAAGAAGACAAAAAAACTACCAACCAGTGCATCTCAAAGGAGGAAAGAAAAGGTCAGTAGAACTAGGAAATTTTAAAAAATGGAAAGGCTACAAGAACAAAGAAAAGCAAGCTCTCCCACAGACAACAGATTAAATACACTGGAACTATCCAGAACTCAAGAGATTAGAGTATGAAATTGAATGAATAAACTCTTTCCCTTCTCCATTGTATTTTCTTTTTTATAATTTCTATTTTCTTTTTTAATTTATCCCATAATTAATGTTTGATTTGCTTTAACATTAAAAAAACATATTATGTCATACAATATTTAGAGTGAACTTGCTCACATGGGATGGTAAAAAGGGAGAAGTTCTAAAAGGCTCCGTAATTTACTAGAAAACTTCACAAGGGAAAAAGAAAATCCACCAACAAAAAATTTTAGCTGGTGCAGGAAGAGCCTAAGCTACAGACTACAAAAGGTGTTGCAAGAGAAGTTTTGCTGAACACTGTCCTTTTGTTGTTTGGTTTGGGTTTTTCTAATATTTCATTGCATTTGCTTCTGGGTTCTTTCAGGAGACCAAACATCCTTCAACAAACTATGACCCCAATTCAATAATTTTTATGTTCATTTGCACCCATGAATCATTGATTCCTTTAGCCACTGGCACAAGAATGCTGCACTGCAAGTTTATCTATTGCCAAAAGGAGGCATTTCCAGATTTCTGAATCCATGGGACACTACCTCTGTGGCACACTTTTGCAGCAGTCATTTACAGCTGAGGGTGACTTCTTAGCCCACAGAGACAGCTTTTTGCCAGCACATGAAGAAATAACATAATTATTCCATGTTACAGACATCCCCTCTGCAGCTCACCAGCTTCTGAGCAGAGTCCCGAAGGTGATACACAGGGTCATTTCTTTTATACATGGAGGAAGGATGGGAAGTAAGAATTTGTACTAGCATCCTGTAGCATCAGGAAAATGCCAAAAGCCTAAAGGCATTTGTTTACTTATATTCAATTCTTAATGTGATATGTCAAGTTCCCAGGTGATAAAAAGAAATTTTATAGACAGCCCATTTAGATTTTCAGATCCAGCACCTATCAAGAAAGTCACTCCTGGAAAAGGTCAAAAGTAAGATAATATTTTTCTACCCTTACATATATCCACCCAAACTACTTGAAGTGGGACTGAAATCCCTCAATTTTTTATACCTGATATCCTTCAGAAAAATTAACTATCTTCAGCTGGAGTAAGGTGACACCAAGGAAGGCCTGACAAATAGCAATGCACTGGTATGCCACATACGATGCAGCAAATGCACATCCAAACTTAGGAACAACTTTTATTTAACTCTTTAAATGTAATACAGCGATGAGAATCTATTCTCAAAGGTTAAAACATTCATTAATATGAACCAGCAGGATTTCTTACCAACTTTAATGTCTACTGCAATACTGTCCTGCCATTAAACAGTATGGTTTTGGGATAATCCAATTAGATTTTAGTCCTATTTTTGCTCCATGTCTTTCTTCAGCAAAGATGTATTTGTTTTGTTCACTGGGATCAGCATGAGAGATTAAATGCAGTTATCAGCCACTCAGCTAAGCAGTGTCCTTATGGATACCATCCTGCACTACTGCATTCTAACACACTCTGGCAAGCAAAACCTGACCAAAATTTCCATATAGTTATAAATCCCTGAAAACCAATACCAGTGAATAAGGTACTTCCTCTAGGCCTAATTTTCTCTCCGCGTAGAAGAGTCCAGCTTAGAAAAATACAAAGTTCTCAACAGCAAGAGAGAGCTGGAATTCCACCAATTTCAAATTTGGTTTCATCAAACAGGCATCACTGGGACTAAGTACCTTGTCTAATTCATGCAGCAACACTTTTTTATAATAGATTGGCAGCAGGAATCAAATATGGATTAAAGAGAAAATCCATTCTTCATCAGATAATGAAGAAAAAACGTACTTCAAGTTTCTAAAGAGTGCAGCTGTGAGAGAAGCACTTACTAATGTACAGCCAATCGTGATTCCTGTGAATTCCCAAGTCTAAAGTGGATATGGCCCACTAGAAACCCCCTGAAGGACAGTAAGGCTGCACCAAATGTCACCACCACAGACATTTAGCAGAAATGGAAGGCAGGTCCCAAACTCTGTCACAAAGCAAAGCAGGCACACCAGCGCTCTCCCAAGGCAGTGATCTCATGTACATGGCACACTCGAAACAACAGCAGCTAGAACAAGGCACTACTTGACTGAACACTGTCTTAAATGAGACTGTGCTTGTCTGACACAATGGTATCGACACAGCAGCCTCTAGGTACAGACAAAATGTTCATTTTTAACACCTGATCCAACCATATTGGATTTAATTGCTAAAGCATCGTATTACATTGAGTCTGTTAAGAATGTACAAAAGCAACATAAAATTTAACGTACAGAAGAAGAGAGTATTTTTGTCACTTTAAATGCAAGTTGTTCTGCAAGCAAGAGCATTCAGAAGATAGAAAACCTTTGACTATAACTTTATTGCTTATAGGAAATAATAACTTTCCAATTCCAGTGAGTTAAAAAATCTCAACATAAATTAACTAATTTTTAAAGAAAGTGATACATCACACATATCAACTTCAGCTTACAGAAACAAATCACATCAGGCAGTAACATAAACTTCACACACAAACCCACAGGAAATAACGCACTAGAAAGCACATGAATACAGATTTACATCCTACAGTATCTTAAGAACCAGCATAGGCTATTGCTCTTCTCACCTCCAACTTTCAAGATCACAATATTGAGCTTTGGTTGATTTTTACCTTTGACAGTTTCCAAGGGCTGCCAAAGCCCACAAGGATCCGTCCTGGCTACATTCAGTGCAAAAACAAAACCCTAAAAGGAGACAAAAAAAAAATTAAAACATCAATCAACTGTGGTCATTAGTAAATTTAAAACAAATATAAAAACAAAAGTCAGCTGTCTCCAAAGTTCAGCAAACCTAGGTGCACAGAAATGAAAGGAATAGGCTGCCATCAGGAAAATATTTTCTTAAAATTCTCCCCACAACCTCACATTCAAATGTGGAAAAACAGTAAACACTGGTAGCATGTGTAAGAGAATCTCCTACTGACTATGAGATAAAACAGAACAGTAGGAGGCTCTAGAAACATAATTTCTATTCACAACTGGGAAAAACATGCAGTGAAACTGGTTTCTTGTACAGGAACTGAGAGAACACACATAAGCGTGCTTCCTTGCAGTCAAGGGAAGAGATTACATAATCCTACATTAACTCCTGAATATTAAATATTATGTGTAAAAATGAATCCCATACCTACCAACTATCAGGTATTTAATCCTATTTTGAAAGAGTAACGTAGCAGCACTACACTGGCTTACCTTCATGCCCATTTCAAATCATGCACAGCTAGTATTAAATACTTCAGTTTTGGTTTTGTAAAACATAACCAAGTTCCAGGAATCAAAAGAAGTCCAGAACCATCAGTTTACATTATATATCCAAGTCAACATCACTAAAATCTAAATTATTCCAGTTGCCATTATTCAGCTTTGTTGTAGGAGATATGAACAAATGGTGCTTTTCTAAATTCACTGCATCATACTACTCCTTAATGTGCAGCATTATTTAGGAACAAAGCATTCCTGTCATTGGACTAACTGCCATAAAGTGAGTTAATTTTTTTTTCCTGATCTTCTAGCATTAACTAAGAGCTTTATGGGCATGATTTCCATTCAAACAATTTCTGACTAGAAAATACATTTGGTGACAAAAGAGTGTCTTACCTGCCACTGTGGTTTACCTGTCCCTTTGCTAGTGAGAAAAGGTTTTACAGATGCAAACTTTAATTTTGAACTTGGTTCTGATTTATGCTGTGGGGTGATTCTGATAAAGCAACCAAGAGCACACTCTGCTCAAAAGGCCTCAAGATGTCTTAAAAAATCATCCTACAGAAACGAGCTGCTGACGTAAATAAATAAAAACATCCCATACTCAATTAGGATATGGGAAGTGGGCTTCAAGTCATTCACAACTTCAAAACAACACAGAAATATTTCATGGTTTTTCACCCACAGCACAGCAGCAGTGCAAGTCATGATTTACTATAAAAATTACCCAGGACAACCCAGGTCTCGCTGTGATGGTAATTCTCCACTTCACTTTTCAAGGCTGAAGATGGAAACATAACTTGTAACCAAGTAATTTGGTAGAAGGAGAGATATTACTGGTGTTTGAGAAGAGGATTTGCAACCTCTTTATTTCACATGGTTTAGAACAATCTCTTTGCATTACTTAGGTGGAAGGAAATCCAGGAAGGATTAGTACTTCAAGGGAAAACAAACTAAAGATATCACTCTAAACAAAGCAGCTGGAAGGAATAGGAAAAGGCAGAAATCCTCAATCTCTCATGGAAAAACATCCAGAGGAATATTCAGGAAGGGCAGTCACATATCCCACAAAATCACTATGGTGTTCTACAGCAAAACATGACATGAGAAAGGGTGTCCATTATGTTTAATTTAGCATTGGCTGCACAACTTCATCTTTTGTTCTGTATTTAATTCTTTGCACTGATGTTTTTGGTAACATATGGAAAATGTTTCAGCTGTTCATGTAAATATGACACAAGTACTTTTAACAAGATAAATAGCTGTAAATTGGAATAGATACATTACTCTGTACTGCTCTTCCAAAGTAACATGAGAACAGAAGGACCAAAAAGAAGTTAAAAACCTATATGAACAAAACACAAGTCTCATTTCACAGCACTTAAGTCCTTTTACATGAACAATTCAAATACAAACCATTTCATAACATGGAGTGCTCCTGAAGATGTCATACGGTTTAAAAAGGACAACTACAGAACGTGATCTGCTCAAGCAAATCCCATCATTAATGAATTTGTGTTTTTTTCTCATTAAACAATGTCACCCTTTTTGATTCATTGTTAAGGGAGACATGTGAAACATGCAAAGGGATACTTCTCAAATGGTCCTAAATCAGACTTTCAGTTTAGAAAATCCTGGCTCTAGCCTTTGAGTCTAAAGACAGTCTTGAAACATAAGGACAGAATACTTCATCATCACCTTCCCAGTGTTCCAAACCATTTACATAAACAACATTTAAGGTGCTAAATGTTTCTCCTCCCAGTTAAGGAAAAGCAAACAGAAAAGCTTATTTAGAAAAATGCTTTGCTTACACATTTTGCCACTTTCTACTGTACAAAGCAGCACAAACCTCACTTCTTTTCTGCTCATACCAGTTAGGCTAAAGAATCCATTAAAGATTGCAGTGAACATAAAAAGTATTAGTCCTCACTTTGCTACAGCAACCTCCTGTACACTACATACACTACACATCACTTCTCAACTGTCATCAAGATTACATCCCAACTACAATCAGCCAAAGGCTGCCAAGCGGTTAAGTTTTCCAAAGTCCTTTGTGCTGTGTTCCACCCTGTATTTTCACTGTGACTGAAGCACATATACACACACATTTATGCACATATACACGTATATGTGTGTAGATACAATATACATATTAACAAAACACCCTCAAAATTATTTCTACTTTTTCTCTTCAAGACCTTCAACACTCTACACCACATCATTTATGGAAGCCATAAAACTGAGGTTGTTGGGAGTGCTATGTTTTAACTGACTGATGGAATCTTCTGGGCAGCCAGCATCACAGTAAGAGTTATGGTGATACCGGGAGCAGCAAGAAATTAAAACATAGTGAGTTGAGAATACCAGCTGCTTTTTACACTCCACATCAGAGTTTAACCCACTCAAGAGATTAGTTTTGCAAAGTTGGAAACAAATTACCACTTAAACAAACAAACAAACAAGTGTTTTTTTCAGGGCATTTGCAAAGTGACAAAGTCTTCAGAATACCAGAGTTTTCTAAGGACAGGTGAAGAGTGGATGTTATATTAGACCAAAGACACAAAGCATTTTTCTCCATCTTAAGCAAAACGTTGTGATGAGTGAGAAGCCTGCTTCTCAACAGCTCACCTTTAAACCTGAAAGCTATAAATAACTCCTTTACTGCTGATAATCCCAAGAGAATCATCCTGTCAGATTATTCATGCCACTAAAGTCAAGTCAAGATCGAAGGTTTCCTTTTGAACCCCCAGTAACACTGCTCAGGTCCCACACTGCAGTATGTTTATCAAACCCAGCAGCAGTAACTAAATTAAAACTGATAAGGCAGTAAGCAGCCTTGTGCAGAGGAAAGGGGGAACGGTGCTTATTCACTGACAGCAGCAATTACAAGAGCTAAAGACAACATTACTGAAAATCATTCACATGCAGGACAGGACTGGAAGATACTGTACCTTTTAAACTACCTACTTCTCACAATCTTCCTGGATTTAACTAGAAGAGTATGGAAGTTTCCTAGGTTAAAACTATCCTTTTGCTTTGTTTGCTTTTACAAGAAGAGCTGTGTTGTTAAGGAATTCACACCAGCATGGCAATACCAGCGCTAAGTCCCCAGCAGGCATGGAGGCAGACAGGCATCCCCTGCTGCAGAGAAAGGCTCTGGGTCCCGGCACTGCATCCTGTGACACAGCCTCGGGCAGAGGATTACGGCCAGCCTGAGCCAGGACACGGCCAGGAGGAAGGCCAGGGGATTGCGATGGAGAATGAAGCTTAAGTCACAATCTGCTTTTTCTGCTTTTTAAACTTCACTCTTTTATAGCTTACACCCTGAAATTTTCCAAAATAGTGTCCCATATTTATCTCACTTCTAATGATTAATAACACAGAGGTTCTCTTATACAAGGACATTTTGACTTCTCACTAACATGATTATACATGCAGAGAAGTCCAAGATCTCAGCACTATTATTGTCAAAGAAAACAAATGCTGAGCTGTTAAGCAAATAATTCTAAACTATAATTGCAAACACCAACTTTGAACATAACCAGCTGCCAAATAGAACTTCATCAATATTTATAGCGTGACATCAGTCTGAATTGTACTTTTCAGCTATTTCAGCACCTAAGAAAGGAACAGGAAGCTAATTTTCAAAAATCTGTTTTATATTCAACAAAGCTTTTTCTTCAAAGAAATGAGGCAACACACTCATTCTTATGGCTAATTTATAAATTTAAAAACACAATGCAAATTATTACTGATACAATGCTAGTCCTCAACACTGCAATCTTTGCTGAACATGTTTAGTTAGTACTACTGAATTTGGAACTACGTGCAAGAAGAGCTTCAGACATGCTCAACTACGTGTGAGGTCAGGGCCTTAAATGTTCAGTCTTTTGGCACAAAAAGATTCTTCAACTTTCGCATCTTATTTCCTCTGAAAGTGGCATTTAAAAGCAAAGTAACCCAGTTTACTATTGTAACCAAAAACATAAAAGTCTGCCTTTAGGCTACCTACTTGAACTACATGACAACTGATTGTCACTGTCAAGCTCTCACACCACATTTAAAAACCCAGCTCTTGAAAGTTGCTCCTAGTTTGGAATGTGCTTCACTGACGTGTTACTTTTTTGTTCATCCTTTATTAAATTTGAAATGCAGTGACACAAAACCTCAGTTATTTTTTGTCCAAACCTCGAAAGACTAAAGTTACTTTCAGTTTACTTACTGTAAACTGAAAGCTGTGGCACGGGTGAGATAAGCTGATATACAGTCTCCATACACAAGGCAGCACCAGTTTATCTAGTTACCTTCAACTGGTGAAAGCAACACGATCCAGCATTGGTGAAGTGCAGGGTTAGGGCTGGAGAGGGAAGGGACTGGTTATGTCACTGTATTCTTGCCCTCAGGCCACCACAATGTAACACTGTCAGGAGCGTTTTCCTTTGCTTATTAGACAATGTTAAAAAGTATTTGATACAATGGGACTTCTATCTGTTTTCTCCACAGTCTAATTCAGTTTACAATCAACAGGAAGCTTCTCTCAATATGAAGCTATTTTCCACAATACATAAATTGCCAGGGACAGGGAAGAGAAAGTTGGACTTTGAATATGAAAGAAGCAGAGCAGTTACCTTCCAACAAATGAAGGTATTATCAGCCAGTTTTGGTTGTGCCTCTGAGTACTCTAAAAATTAAAAGGGCCAAGCAAAGAAAATTATGGGCAGCTAATCTACAACAACTATGGAGTTTAAAAAATGTGTGGAAAAGCCTAGCTTTGCAATAAAATACATCTTCCCCCTTTCAAGTACCATTTATCAAAGTGAGTGCCATCAGAAACACAGGCAACTTCCCCTAAGCTTTTATTAAATATAACAGAAACACTGAACACCAACTAAAATCTACACCTGTTCTTCAGGCTGCCACCACACCAGCTGCAGAAAGGAGACGAGCAGATCCTGAAGCACCCAAACATTTATCTAAGCAAAAAGCACAGCTATAATAATCAAAACTCAATTTTAGCTTTACTATTGCACCTTGCCTTGAAGGGATAGGAAAAACATGAGCTGAGCCTGTAGGAAATCATCAAAAAAAAAAAGACACTTATTATGAGGGGCAGGGAAATGCTATAGTATTATAGGGAATAGTAAAGACAAGATCCATTTTAAATGTGAGAATCCATTTCAAATGTGAGAAAATATTAAGTATTGATTTTTTTTTTGCAGTGTCAATGAAAAATGGTATGAATCTTAATGAACAGTCACAAATAAGCACTGTGGCTTGACTCTCATTTTTGTTCTCTTCAAAAGAAGACTCATCTGCATTTTAATTTGTCAGAATAGACATCTGATACAACTCAACTCAAACGTGATAATGCAGAATCTCAGCCATTTGACAAACAAAAATACCAAAAATTTAATTTTAAACAAATTTTTCTCAGAATCCAAATACATACGGAAGGATAAGAATTTAAATTAGTGGTTGTAACAGTAAAATATCCTGCATAGACACACACTGGTGCCAAAGCACTCTTTTTTTAGCTCCTTACTTGAAGCAGTTAAGTGGAACTTAAAAAACAAACAAAACCTCCAAAATAAAACCCCCAAACATCATTATCAGAATAAACACATTCCCAACACAGAGTGAAACTGCTCTATTTACAGCAATGTAAGAATGCTGTTATAATAATACTAATACATCCAGGAAAAATCTCAATACATAAAAATCCCAGAGAGGGTCACAAGCAAAGATACTAAACCCCATAAAAGTAGATGAAAATGCTTTAAAGCAACTATTTAGAGCAATGTGTATTATGGCCTTCTCTCTTAAAGGGATTTTGGGCTGCTTCAGATCAAGGATGGATCATAATTTGTTCTGAAGTATATTTTGATCTTTGTAAGAAGGTGGGGTGAGGGGACACATTCTCTTCCTCCATCTCAGAGGCAAATTTTTAAATCAAAATATTATCTTAACACTTTTCCCCAAGTTCCTCATCATTCCTCATGCTAGCTGCACCCTCTAATACTATTAACTTACTGTTTCTCAAGTCACACTGTGCAAGCAACAGAAACCTCAGAGGTTTGAAATAGTATTTCACTTAGAATGGTAAAGTAAGTGAGTGTATAGGTGATTTACCTTCTACAGAATCTAACTTCTGGAAAAGCTTTTAAATCACAAAGTTACTGTACTGTTGTATAAAAAGCAGAATATACTGCCAAGCTGTAATAAGAAAATGTATTCTGTGTACATCTTCTCCAGAAAGAGACATCAGATTATTTCTAAGGATCCCCAAATGTGCCAGGAGAGAGCTAAAAGGGTCTCAAATGTCCAGGAAAGAACCTTTAAATGTGGGTTAAAACTCAGCTCTCTTCAGCTCCTAAACACAGAAGTTCCTAACTCGAAGTCACTGACACCAGTGCTGAGTAATTTGTATCTCTTGGCTGTAAGAAGCAGTGAGATGAGAGGACCTACTCCAATTATCCTTGGTGGATCACCCTAAGGCCAAAATAGATTTATCCACAGTAGACTGGCAAGTCCTTGAAGAGTTCCTTCTATTTCCCAGAGGTGGGTTTCCTATCTCTCCTACCACTCCTGTGGTACTGCTGTGAGACTTATGCAGAGAGGTCACAGGGCCAGGGAAGTTGGTGATGGGATTGCCACGGAGCAGCCCAGCAGTTCCTTAGCTCTGACCACGTGGAGACCTATCAGACCAGTCCTAAAACAAGAAGGGCAGCAAAAACCTTTCCAAACATTCAGCTTCTGGACTTAAAATCATACATTTAATTTAACTAGTGAAATTCTCTCACAAAGTCTGCTTTTGCCATGAAGCAGACTTATGAACGACACATAAGAGAACTGCAGGTACAACCAGTGCTTGTGGTAAGAAAATAGGAGGGACTTGAGTAGGAAAAAAAACCCTGCAACCCTAGGATACAAGAGGATCAGAGGAACAGAAAGAAGCATTTCCAACAAGCAAAACAGAGGCTGATTTTTCAGAATCTGAAAAATCGTCAAACTTACCAGAAGAAAGCCAACAGTATTTTGCAAAAACTATGTTCTTTGTAGACTACTATGAAATCAAAGGGTAGTAAATTTCTGCTGTTACAGAACAGACTTTACTAACGAAAAACTCAATACACTACTGAAAAATTCTGCCACGTTGTTTTTCTTTATGGCACTTTTTATGACACTGTCAAGAGTCATGATAAAAGTATAGAAATTAAATGCAAGTAAAAACATCAATGACTTTTACTTCATTACTCATTTAGATGGATTAGAGGACTTCCCCTCATACAAGCAACATGATATCGTTGTATCGCCTTTTGACTAATCCTCTATCAGCCTATCTAAAATTATCAACTCTTTGTTTTGTAACTTTGCTTCTTATCCTTTCATCTGCTAATTAGCTTTCCAGCCTCTCATCTTCTGTCTAACATGGTCAAAATATACCAACTTCCAGGTTATTTTTTACACATTTATTATGACCTGTATCCTGCAGTACACAGCACATGTGCTGCCTTATGATACCTCCCATTTCTCCCGATGTTACTCCACAGACTTAAAAGCCAAACTAGCTAAGAGCTGCTTTCAGGTCCATTTTACTTTTTTAAGTAGATATTTTTAAAAATTTAAACAGTGTTAAGTCTCAGATAGAACATGAACTTGCTTCCCAGATTTTCTCACAGAGGAACTATTGAGTTTTTTCTCTTCCACAGACATTAAATCAGGAAATACATGCACGATATCCAATTTCAGAACTGCTAAAGCTGGCAGGGCCCAGAAACGCAATCCGTACTGACTAGCTGAAACTGGAAAAGGTCATCTCCATAGCTCACTGCATGGTAAACACGGAGAACATCCAAACTCCAACCACAACCCTCACGCTGATGAAAACTTCAAAACCTCAGAACATTCCCCTACAACATGATGCAAACCATAATAAGTGTAAAAACACCCTCTCCCTCTAACCGCTATAAGAAGGCAAAGGGAAAAAACAAATTTAACATACTCACTGCCTACTGCTCTAAAGGAGGAAAAATAAGTGACACCAACGCCTTCCAGCAAAGCATGTTTACTGCCCTGAAGAAATAAAAAATAATGAGCAGAAGTGCAACACAAAGAAGGCACGAGCAGAAGAGAAATGTAAGGAAGCATAAGAGTTTTATTATCTGCTGAAAGGGCCAGGGAACAGCAGTCAGAATATCCTGATTACTCTCACCCCGGTCACCTCGCAAGCTGAAATACCAGCAGGCAACGATTTGTCTGACAGTGACAGCTGGCCCAAGTACCAAAAAGTGCCCCTAGTTTTACTAGCACTTAGTAGCCAAAAGTTTTGTTTGGATTCACAAGAAATTAACATGAATTTTTCTGTCCATATTCCACACTCTGTTTGTTTACTAGCACATAGTAGCCAAAAGTTTTGTTTGGATTCACAAGAAATTAACGTGAATTCTTCAGTCCATATTCCACACTCTGTTTGCTATCAAGAACAAGCAACCTTACCATATATGTTTTATCTGAAATAGGAGAAAGACAGTAAATGCTAACCTGAGGAAGACTGTTAGCAAGAATACATGTATTTTTCTACCACAACTGGTCAAACCATTAGAAATGCATGTTACTGTCAGCTCAACATCTCTGTGCTAGGTTCTTGCAATTAGAACTGAAGACTGACATTCCCTTGCTATTCTTTCCCTAAGACAGTGAAACATTTCATTATTAAAATTTCTGAAAATGGAAGAAACAGACCATTAAAAGCAAATCCAGAGCAAATACATTTTATAAACAGAGGTGACAGAAAACTTTTAGTTTTAAAGAAAACCAATGGTACATATGTGCTAGTATCAGGTACTTCCCTCTATATCTATGTGTTAAACACGCTTAATTTATCGTGTGAATACAAACAACGCCAGTTCTTCACAAAAACTCATCTACTGACCCAAACTACACACAGGTTAAAGCTGAGTGAAGAAGAACAACTAATGAAAAAAAACTGAATAGCTGCAAAATGCTAGGAATGCTGTAAGCAGAAGTATTGCAGAATTTGTGAATCTGATAGCAGCACTATGAGCAATGACTGAGGAAAGCCATTGCAAAGAAACTGGAAAATGACTGTTAGTTTTTATTACTGCACAAAGCAGACAATATTTATGTATAAAGATTTCCAAGAAAATAAACACAATAATGGCAGTAAGTGACTAGAACAGACTGCATCCAAGCATTTTGCAGAAAATGGAAATAGAGGAACCAAACCATTAAGCAGACTATTAATAAACTCATTCAAGTCAATAACTAAGCTTCTTAGACTTATTCTATGATCTCCAGTTCCTACTGCCTAATTGTAAATCCAATCTCTTCTGTGAGCAGAAGAACACCAGCTTCACCAGAGGGAAAAAAAAATCACTCAAAAACCCCAGAGAACAAACCCCATTTGAACATATTTTCAAATTACTATTTTTATAGCAGTCCTTCAATTCTTTCCAGCATTCTGGCTGCAGCTATTCTGTTCTAGATGCAGCTATCTCTACATAAGATTTTTATTATGCATTATTCTGCAAAAAATTAATTCCTAATCTCTTACTTGCTATGATAGGAGGCAGATCTAAGGTAAAATACACTACCTCAGAGCTACACAAAATTCTCTCCTGACGCTTCCTCCTCTGAAGTCATCCTCCAACATCAAGTTTTAATGATGAAATAAGCATCACCAAGCAAAGCCACGACATACACTCAACCTAAATGCTTTATTGGACTATTCTATCACACAAACACTGGCAGAGTAAGCCTTGTCAAGACTTCTGTGTCCAAACATTTGAACTTATTATTGAAATTAAAGTGTAGATCTCTAGCTAAATTTGCAGATTTACAGAAACTGGAATAATGCATTAATTCAAAAGTCTGCCTAATCAAGAGACACTAACTAGTTTATCACTGCATTTTTATCAGGACTTCCATATTACAGGATTCAGGTGATTCCCTGTAAGCATCCCAATAACATTTTGCCCATCAGCACACATGCAGTATAGCAAAACAAGACAAATGTCTAGTGATGACCTCACCTACTCTCTACTATGACACACTTGCCTGTACCTTACTGCCCCAAAGCCTCACAGCAGAAAATCTAACACACAGCTAACACCCCTCTGGGCTCCCTTCCCTCATGTCCAGCCTCAGCTTTTCGCAGGGTGATTTCTTGGCTGGGGAATTGTCTAGCTACATCTGTAACTCAGTAAAACTCAGGTGACAGGTCACCCCTGCAGAGCCCTCCCCCCAGATACATCTACCCAGCAGACCCTGCACGACCCAGGGCTCGTGCAGAAAAACTGGAGCTTATCTTTTAGCTCGGGGCCTTGGGAACTGCAGCAGATGAGAGCATTCACTCACATCTCACCAGAGCGCATTCCACGCAATCTGCACCCTTAGAGTCACCTCAGGAGAGGAGGGCATTGCTGAGCAACTTCACTGTGCACAAGCTAACTACAAAGCTGCTTGAACTTGTGCACATATTTAATAACCCTATGAATCAAAGCTATCACCTCTACAACACTTGTAGCAGGAAAGAATTTCCAAAATCCATTCATATGGATGGCGATATTACTGGAAAACACTAGGTAAAACAGACCTTTCAAATACAACCCCTAAAGACCTACCTACCTACCTACTTTGTAGAAAAAGTCACAGTTTTGGCAGAGGTTGTAAACCTGACAACGTTTGTAGACGTCAATGACAACGTCGTACCTTTTGTAGAGGTTGTAAACTGAACTCCAGCAAGTTATGATTCAAGAACAGTAATTAATGGATTGTAAAAACGTTAACTTTACAAAGAGGTATTTTAACAAATGTTCATAAGGTTAGTGAAACGTTACCATGGAAAAACAAGCACTGTTTACATCACTAAGCATGTCTACTTTAGCTAGGAAAACACTTTGTTGAGTCTTCGGTTTATTCAACAAGCCTCAGCTGTATGCTGTAGTAGATCCTCCTACATGCACTCTCACGAAGCAGATCTGAGCTTGCAAGATACCACGCTGCAAGCAGCGCTTATCCACAGCCAGCGAAGCGTCTCCAGAAACAAACATTCCCTCATCTTGCTACAAACAGCTGGGGAAACTTTTTTTCCCCCCTAGGACACACCTCTGAACACGGTCACTCTTCCCACCCACCCATCGTATATACACACACATTTTCACCAGCATCACGTTCCGCTCATCCAGCGCGGTTTGCAGCGGTACCAACGCAACCTCGGCTCTGTCCCCACACTACAGCACTTTTTTCCCCCATCCACACCAGGGCTCCTCGGAGTGTTTCCGCCGCCGTACCTCCTGCCCGGCCTGGGTGATCCGGCGGGCGGGCGGCTCTCCCCGGGGCCCTGTGTGGAGCGGGAGGGGGCGGTGGGGGCACCGGGGCGCAGCCGCGGCGCACGGCGGCCGCACGTGAGGCGAGGAGGGGGCAGCGCTCGCCCGGCTGTGCCCCGGGACAGGCGCTCGGCGGGGTCGGGCGGGAGCAGCGGCCGCTCCGCCGCCGCCGGGGCAGCGCCCTTGAGCCGCTACCGCTCGGGGCCCCTCCCGCCGGCCCGGCCCCCCCGTCCCTCCCCCGCCCCGCGGCACCGCGGCCCGGCGCCAGAGGCCCCTCAGAGGCGGCGCGAAGGTCCGCAGGGCGGGAAGGGCTGCCGGGGAGTCCCGCGGCGGGAGCCGGGATGGGGAATAGGTGGGGGGTCCGTCCCGCACTCACCGCCGAGGCGCCGCCGCGGTGCGCTGAGCCCCCGTTCTTCTCAGTGCCGGGGGCGGCTCCGCCCGCCCGGGAAACACGAACCCCAGGAAGCAAAAGGCGAAGAAGCTGCGAAAAGCGTACCCCCCCCCGCTCCGCCGGCGCCGCCAAAAAAACACCACCGGGGGGGGGGAAAAAAAAACCAAAACCAAACTTTCCTCGCCGCCGTCTCTCCCTCCCCCGAGGAGCACGAACCCAAACACACCGGGACACGCCCCCGCACCGCCCCTCGCACCGCCCATTGGACGGCGCCCCGCCGACCCCCGCGCTGATTGGTCGTCCTGCCTGCTCGTCTTCTCCTTTCGCTCCCCTTTCCGCCCCTTCACGCTGCCCATTGGGAAGAGTCTCGGGGATCTCTCCGTCCATTAGCCAGAACGCACGTCAATCACAGAGGAGCACCGCCTCTCGGCGCTTTCGATTGGGTTTTCGCGTCACTACACGCCCGCCGATTGGCTGTATTTGCTGGCTGTCACCGTTTAGCGTTGCCCCCCCTTCACATCCCTCACTGGCTCCCGCCCCTTCTTCCTCTGCCAGTTAGGTGCGAGATTTGCCCCTTAAATGGGGCACTCGCGCGCCCGCTTCTACTTGTCCCGCCCTTCCGCCCTACGGATTGGGCTGTGGGTCGCACCCTCCGACTCCATTAGAGAACGAATGTGCCCGTTACACCGTAACAACGCGGAGACCCGCCCACCGAGCCGCGCTCCTCGGCGGCCCCTGGGACCCTCCTCAGCCGAAGCGAGGTTACGTCAGTTTGTGCACTCGTGTGCCGGCCGCATGGGCGGGGCGCCGTGACGGGCACAGGCGATAGCACGTATGGCCGCGGCTGTGGCCGCTCAGCGGCGCCGCGACACGGCACCAACGCCACACTGCCCGCCGGCCCCAGCGACATCTCGGCTTCGCCCCGACCCTCCGCGTGCACGCGCGACAGCTATTGGGCAGGAGAGATGTCAGTCGTGCAGCTCGCGGAGCTCATTGGTCGTTGTCCGACGCCTGCGCAGCCTACCGGCGACCGCCCGCTGATGTCACCCTCCGGATGACACAGCAACCGTGAGCTGGGGGGGTGGGGAAAGGCAGGGCCGTGCCTTTGATTGGTTGGTTTCACTGTCAATCTCCATGGAGGGAGGACGGTGGGCGGGGCGATGGCGCGTGCCCGCCGCTCCCCACGTGGCCCGGGCAGCTGCGCACGTGACGGGGGCCCGCGACCGGGAAAACTTGCGGAGAAGGAATTTGCGGTGACCGCGGCGTCATTGCTCAATGCAGTCGTTACAAACACGCGCTGATCTTCATTAGCCCTGCAGTGGGCCCAGCCAGAAGCTGCGGGGTGGGGGTGGTGGGTGCGAGGCAGAGGCAGGAGCGGGCCCGGGGACGCTTCCCTGGGAGGTGCCGTGAAGGCCGCCATGAGCAGCCCTGTTAGCCCCGGGCTGCACGGCGGGCGGCGGCGCTGCGGGAGCGCAGAACGGCAAGCACAAAACGGGAGGTGCACCAGCAAGAATTAGCGGGTGCATGGCACCGGGGATTAGCAGGGCGCAAGAGCAGGGCCAGAGAGCATTGAGACAGGACTCAGGGAGTGCATGGATAACAGAAGCCTGTGAAGGATAAACTAGGGGCAGAGGCTCTCCTTGTACCGAATTTCTATGCTCGATTTCATTCTCCAGCATATTTGAGGGCTGCTGTTCCATTGATGAGTGTCGCTTCCTGACCTCGCCCGGGGCTGCCAGCCAGTGCAAAGTTTCCATTTGATCTCGGGAGAATCCTGTTACAGCCTGACCAGCAGAGCCCTGGAGCAGCTGAACACAGAACTCGAGGGATGTGATGTGCCTGTCACCTTAGTAAACGGGCCTGCGGGTGTTTGGTGAAAACGTGCTCTTGTGTCTTCTGCCCTTCACAGGTTAGTCACCAGCAGGAGGGACAGCTGCCAGCGCAGCAACGCCACCTGTGCTGGTGGCACAGACAGCAGACAAGATCCCTGCAAACTCAGGCGACACAAGTCAGTAATGAGCAGTGAATTTTTACATTGATTTTTACATTGATTGGTGGGGAAAGAGCCCCATTAATATGAATAAGATTTCATACTGGATATGCACATACTTGTTACTGTGGTGCTGTAAGGAATACAAAAGGCTCTGTATAAATCAGTATAAATTAGTAATATAACTTTTGGATGCACTTTGCCTCTCATTGTTTATTCAGTGTGTGGGAATGGTCTGTATCCTGTCTATCCGCATGGAATTTTCATATTGTAAGCAGAAATCGCTAATACACCAAGAGTACAGGTTGCACACTTTGGGAGAGAAAGATCTCTCCAAGATGCTGATCTTATCTTTGTCATAAGTAAAAAACCAATAAAATAATATCCCTCTTTAAATTCTCTTTCCCCTTATTGGTCTTCTTTTTTGAGTGTTTCTTCCCAAGTTTTGCTCAGGGTTTTGGTGTGCATATAGAAGCAAAAGATACCACACTCCATTGTCCCTGTTTCACACTACAAAACAAATTTGAGCTGTAGAAACCAAGCAGATTTTGTTGGTTTGTCTGAAGTTATAGTGGATGACTCAGGAGTTCCCACCCAGGTTCACCTGTGAATTTGGAAGGAATCACAGCTCCCAGACAGGTTCTGGCTCTCATAAAGCCCAAATGCTTAGGAACAAAATAGTTCTTCCTGTTTTTTCATACCTCCCCACTACCAATCCTATCCAAAAACGGGACCAAGTTGGACAGTGACAGTGCGTTTTTTCATCCACTGGGTGTCAGTATTACACTACCACTGTGCTGCCTTCCCAGGTGCTGGGAAAGGTTGGATTTCTTTGGGATGAAAGTCTTTCCTTTCTGATAGAGAAGTGATGAGAAAAACCATTATAGCTTCGGGGAGTGGTCTCACTGCAATATGAGTGTTGACTTTTGCTACTGCAGAAACAAGCTGGGACCCGGCCTGCAGACATCCCAAATACCAAAATTCACACAGACTGCAGCCAGACAGACTTCAGAGTTGAGGTCAATCCACAGCCTTTTCACTCTTAGGTTATGAAAATACATCATCTCTTCTTTTTTAAAATTAAGTTTATTTATTATAAATACTGCATCTGACAGGGAGACAATCTAGAAAAAGCCTGCATGAAGGTACTTCTCTAAACAAACAAAGAGTGCTGCCAGCTTAGGACAGTTCTGGATGCAGGAATGAGAGAGGACAAGAATTTAGAAACAGCTTTGATATTTGGAATTTGTAATCGGGGTTTTTGACACTGGTTTGTTATTTCCAAAAGTTCTATGACATGATTTTTTATAGGCTTGCTAGATTTTTAAATCAGTGTACCCGAATGAACTCTGGATAGTCAGTCACTAAAAACTACTGATATTTTTAGAAAACACCTTTGCTAACCCTGCCCTTTTTTCTGCTTTGGATGCCCTAAGCAGCAGCTGTCTTGTGGGAAAGGACCCAACTACTTACCTGCATGGTGATTAAGAGAAAGGTTACTTTTTGGTAAGCTATAGTCAACTATGTGCTGATGCTCTTTATGGTGTCCTGTGTTTAAGTGTTTTCATGTGAAATGTAACATTTAACATGTGACACAATGCTGTACTTTATCTGTGTCTAAAATGCAGGCAGCACTGAAAAAGAAGACTGCCATTGTTTAAAAGATGATTCATAGAAAAAGTAATAAAAGAATTGATGTTCTTTTGTTTTATATAAACACAGGCTGATGAGATTATTTTCTTACTTACATCTTTCCCCTGGAAGCTGCTTTTTAATCCATTCTTTTCTCAGAAGACTTCAGGGAAGTTTCAGCAGGCATATGGCATCAATCTACGAGGGGAATAAAACATAAATATTTACAAAGATTTTGATCCTGTTTAAATACCTATTATCCTTATTTAAAAATATTTATCCTAATAATTGCTTTCAGCAGAGATACCTGCTAAAGATTCAGCATTTCCTATTTCCTTCAATTGAGTGGTGAGAAGTTTTCTCACCCATTCTTGTGCATTCTTCATGGAACTTTTCAGGGAACAAGCAAGAGAGAGGAAGTAATACTTCATATGCCTGGGAGCTGTAAAGATCAGGATAGAAAAAAGGAATTTGTGTTTAAAATAGAGAAGAGCAAATTTCAACGCGATTATTTTTTCCTTTCTAAGCCACCCAGAACAGCAAAGAAGAAACACAAAAGAGCAATTTAGGTAAAAAGAAAGCAATGAATACTAGAATTAAGTTAAATAGCAAGAGGAAATTAGGGAGATGTCAGATGTAATTTTCAAATTTGTATGTTAGTCACATGATTAGTGCTAACATTCCTACTTTACAAAAAAACTGTAAAAATATCTTTAATGACTGTAAGTGCTCAGGACCTGAACTTTAAGTCCCAGTCAGACACCTCCACATCTCCAACTGTTCTTAATATAGTAGGCTTATTTTGACATTACCTATTTTTATGTGTCATACCCAGGAAAGACATGCAGCTGCAGTAGAAACAAGAGCAGTTTATGCATGTTGTGGACAAAGTGCTTAGCAGAAGTTTCAATTTGTTTTGCTGTCATGCTCGCATTATATTGTCGGAAGGAAAAGGGAGAAAGAATTTTGTCAGCCCACAGCTAAAGGGGAAAAATTGTTAATATGATGGCAGTGGTTTTAAATAGAGAATAATTCATGATACAACTTCAGTTTGTTTTTCCTGGAGGCAAAATTAAAACAATGCTTCATTAACATTATTTGAAGCTATTTTAAATACAGCTATTTTCAGCAAAACAATGCTAACATGTGGAGGTTTTTTAATGAAAAAACAGACAGTTAGAAAAATGTTTTGAAAAATATTGTAATCTTTTATGCAGTCTCTTTTTGCCTTTTTTTCCCCCCACTACTTTCAGTCCTGAAAGTGAACCATCATGTGTATAGGAGTTATCAGCTAGCAGTTATGCTGAGGCTAGAAGTAGTGCGGCTCTTGAGAGAAGATTTTAATTAACTAACTTTTAACATTCCCATTCCACCAACTTGGTTTGAGCTATGATACTCAACATCAGTAGCAGCCTGTGCAAAACTGTTTTGAGTCCCCTTTAGCTGAATTTAAAAGGAAAATGAAGTATTGATAGGTAAAAGCAATTATAACATCATTTGTGTACCCATTTATGTCACCCAGCTCCATCCCAACAGAAAAATCAGGTTTTGAAGAAAAAACAGGGCTGGGCACATTCCTGCTTGTTCCTTCTCCATGCTACAGGAGATATATATATGCCCTTGCTCTTGCAAAAGGAAAATACCACACAGGTATGATCAATACTGATGCTGGGGAAAGCTCCCACCTGTCCTTCTATAGCAAACTCTTATTGGCACAGCAAGACCACAGGATTATTTTTTGTTTCTCAAATTATTATAATTATTATTTTCTGGGAGTTGTAACTGTGTAGTGATTCAAGATGGCAGCTTTCCAAGGCTTTGCTGTGGTTCTAAATTAATTGAGTATGCTGTTTAATTTTTTAGCTCGAGCTTTTTCCTCATATTCAAAAGGGCTCCCGTTGTCCTTTATTATTAATGAGATCAAAGCAAGCAGAATGGCTGCCATTTCTCCTTAGTCTGGGAGTGAAACTATTCCTAGCAGAAAAGCACAGTGCTGTCTGCACTTGTCAGCAGCACTGAAAGCAACACCAACAGCAAAGCATCTGCCTTCCTTTGGTCTGCTGAGCTGGACACAGACTGTGAGCAGGAATAATGCTCTACCAGAAAAGCAGATGAGGAAACAAGGACAGCACCTGCAGGGCAGGGGACAGACTGAAAAGTTACTGTGGGGTGGGGCAATGGACTGTGCAGAATGCAGGGTAGAAAACCTGAGGAGGAAAAGGAAAGTTTCCTTTTCTAATATGTGGAAAATTGTGCCTCCTCCAGGCAGCCCAGGCAAAAACCAAACAACAACAACAAAACCCCCCAAACAAATAAACAAACAAACAACCCCCCCAAAAAACCCCTTCCAAACCACGAAAGTTAGTTACTATCAGTTTTGATTAGGAATTCAAAGATACAGTATAACTATTTGTACTGTCAGACACTTTAGAATGTGGTTGTATTATTCCCCCTTCATGGCTTCCTTCCCAAAGTTTCCAAAACTGGTGTTTCATGGGGAAGCATCCAGTTAGATTTTTATAAAAACCAAACCAGCAAAAAACTCACCAGAAATTCCATGCATATCTGAGTTTTAACTGGATACCTCACTGACTCTTGCAAAGGAGCCAGAGTCCAGGGTGGCAGGACCCAAGGACAAAAAGCGAGAAAAATTCTGGAAGGGAGCATCATCAGTAAGACAGAGGAAAAAATCTGCTGAAAGACATCATAAAATTGAGATTGCTAGAAAAATGTGGTTACTGAATGAAGGTGATGGTGGGAAAAAAAGTGGGGATCTTATGTGGCAGGGAGTGGGAAGCTCTTTGGGAGGTTTCTTGGATCATGGACCAGCATTGCGTGCAGAAGGGCGTGTTCTGTCCTCTCCAGAGCTGCGCTCTCTCCTCACCCCATCAGCTGCAGGGTGACCCTGGCCAAGACCCTGCAGAGAGAGCTGTGTGGGGAGGCAGAAGGGAGATGCTGACAGCAGCAGGCTGTGAGTGCCAGGAGGAAGAGCTGTGAAGCCAAATGGCCCAGGGTCACCCTGTGTGAGGTAGTGTGAACCCTCAGGAAGGCGGCAGGAGCTGCTCCCATGATTTTGCCTCCAGCAGCTTGGGAACAAAGAGCAGCCACGCTGGGTGAGCCAAGCTCTTTTTTCTTTACTACTCAAAGCTGATTACTTGCAAACCCCATGACTCACTCGCCGTCCCAGCTCTGCTTCTGCAACAGTTAGCAGCAAAGTCAACTCAGGTTTGTGACTATGGCTTTCTGTGTCACCTCCTCAAGAGAAATCTGCCAGCAGCTCTCCTGTGGCTGCCATGGGATCAGTTGCTGCGAGTTCAAGGTGGGGCTGTGTGGGCAAAGCCCTCAGGACCACACCTGGGAACAATTACTGGACCTCCTGGTACTGGGAGATGATATTTTTGGACACACTGATAAATTGTGTGCAGGCACCACTGGAGAAAAAAGACACGTTTGCTCAGGAGCTACAACACTATTTGGTCTGCTGTCCTATTTTCTTTTTGCACAAGGAAGGAAAGGTGATCAAAATTCCAGTGGATTTCATCAAGCACAAATGGCCCTTCTAAAAACACCAAGTTCTCTCTTCCTCACTTCAGATAAACCCAGGGCTTTTCTCCTAGTCTTGCCCTAAAGAGCCTTTTGGATTGGTAGAGGAAAGTCAACATTGTATTGAGGCTATATTTTCTTTTTTTTCCCGAAAGAGAGTAAAATATTCTTTTATGACTGCAGTTCTGGATTCAAAGACATTGCTAAAAAGAAAGTGTGTTCCCTTTCAAGGGCCCTCAGCAGCTCAGTTCTAGTCTGTTTTCTTCCTCTGCTTAGACCACACTTGATTTCTGCTGCTGGATTGCTTATTGCCACTGAGGATCTCACAGAGCCTAATCCAGGCCTGGTGTCTGTTGTAACCTGTGGTCCTGCTTCCACGGGGTAGTGCTAATGCTCAAAGAGCAAGGTAAATATGCATTGAAGCTTCTTTTCCAAGATATTCCAGACCAGAGAGGTGTTCAAGAAGACAGGGAGACTATGTTTATTGAGGGAGCCCAACTCCACCAGAAGACTTTCTGTTGCAGCAATTGCTTTTGCAGTAATATTCAATGCAAACACCCTACAGCATTTCCAAGGGTGTCCTCATGTTAACAACATTGCTGTGCATGGGTGAATTCCCAATTACTTATACCAAGCAATACTTATGTGGAAGATTTTGAAACAAGATGGAACCTGCCTGGAACAACACCCTCATTTTGGCTGCAGGGCGCAGCATCTGTAGCTGGCGCCTGTGCTTGTCTGTCTCCCTCTTTGTTCTTGTGAGTCTGTCTCCTTGGATGCAAAGAGGAAGCTGTTGGTCATACTGGGTTGTCAGTAACTCCAGTTTAAATCCAGAGTAACCCCACTGGGTGCAGGGAAATTAATTTGCAGAAGCATAACTTTAGCTCTGTGGCTGAATCAACATCTTTAAAAGTGGTGTAGAAATTGGTGAGAAACCAGTAGAGGTAGTCCCAACTTTTCCTTCCAGAAAACTTTGGTTTGTTGAAATGCTGCAGTCATAAATACAGAACAAAGGAAGTGAATATATTACAGTGTCCTCATTGTAAAAGGGCAATGGCAGGTGCTTTGATAAACTAGGAGACAGGTCATTATTTCAGTGCAATGTCCGTCAGAACACCCGCCTACTGTAGCTCTCCAAAAAGTTATTTTTTAACTTCCTTCCTATGAGATTTGTTAGACTTTGAAGGAGCACATAAAACGAGTGGTAGCACAATTTACCAAGTCCTAGAAAAGTTATATTGGTGAATTGCCTTGCATTGTACTGAGGCAATGGACAAGATGACCTAGTGACCTTTCCCATTTCTAATGTCTATGATTATTGCTGTTATACCTCAGGACACTAAACAGAGACATTTTCTTCCTTTCAGTGGCAAAATGTCACTAATGGCCGTGCTAAATCAGAGCAATTGATCCTTCTGCAGATGTGTTGTGCACTTAGCAAGGCAGCTATAGATGATCACTCTTTGTTTAGATTTGCTGTTTTCTGTTTCTGCACTGCAAGTGCTCAGTACAAGGGGACTGTCAGCCAAGGGAAAGATTTTCTGGTAGGAGATTAAGGATAACGAAGGAAATGGTTGCATGACCTATAAAGAGAGGATCATAAATATTGCAACAATAAAACCAATAGCTCCTTCAAAGTTTAAATAGCTTTTCTTTTCAAACACTTGAAATAAGTGCCCTTTTCCCAAGGTTGTCTAGCACCTACATGTTAAGGTTTCACACAGTTTCACCAAATATATTGTAACTTCTCAGGGAACTAGCTTTTTCTTTTAAAAAATCTTTCTTTGTGGAAGCATCCCCTCCAAAAAAAAGTTTAATCCCAGGTACTTTTCCACTATTAGTGAAATTTCAGAAAAGCCAGAGCATAAAAATAAAATAGCCCTTGCTGTGTTGTTTCTTAACCACAACACCCACCAAGCAATGCAAGGAGGGGCAAATAGGGTTCTGCCCTTTATAACCAAGCAGCAGCACTTACCTTTTCTTGCATCCTTGGGGGAACCTCAGACACAAGGGTCTGCCTCTATAAACCCTCAGCTAGAACATTTATACTCCTCACAATCCCAAATGTGTAAAAGCCCCAGACCTGTGCTGCTGCAGCCCTGCTGTCATAGACAACTGACATTCCTATTCCACACATGCTGGTGTGTGAAAGACACAGCCTTTGTTTCTAATGCTTGGTGTAGGATCCAGCTCTGGAGCAAGCAGACTGCTCTCCTGTGTGCTCAGTCTTTTTGCCCCCCATTCTCCATGCTGCCATGGGTCTGTAGCCAGCTCAGGAGAAACAGAACCCAAAGTGTTCCAGCAGCCAGATCTCACAGACATGTTCCTGTTCCTTTGTTACCCCATGTTCTCACGTACATTTAGCTCATGTATCTTACCCCTTGAGCACTTTTAAGCAGAAGTATCACAGTAGCATCTTGATATTAGTGCTGCATCCTGCAATCAATTGGCTGTTGGTCTCATTGCAGAGAGCTAGAAAAAGCTCCATTGCATCCTTGCTGGAAAAGCCACTCCAGTCTGGGAAATCAAATAGCTGAAGAAACATGGGTGTTCATTCAACATGCAGCAGGCATAGGCCAAATCCACCCCCAAGCCCATGCAAAATGCTCATCAGTCCACATCCCACTGGTGCCACATACTTTTCTTTCTTACACATTGGAAATTTGCAACTCGGAAGCTCTTTTGCTTTAAATAAAGTAAAAAGACAAAGGCCCCTCTGAATAGAGTCAATACTCAGAAATATCCTTAACCTGACCTCCCTGATCCTTCCCTGTGCTACTGGATGTAAATGCACTGAAATCAGCTCTCATTTTTTATGTTCTAGGTTTCAAGCTCTCTGTAATAGCCAGAATCCTCATTATGCAAATGTTGTACTTTGCCTCTGTGCTTTCTGCACAAATTCTTTTGGTTGTGTTTTCCTGGTTATGTGCAATTTCACACGTCCAGTGAAATTTCAGCCTCTATAAAAAAATTGTCCAGTGTTTATAAAATCATTGCTTTCAGCACTCTGTCATCTAGAAGCTGCTGCTTTCTACCCAAGGCAGGCAGGAGGGCTGTTTTATGCTTACAGTTCTCCTACCAGTGACATTTCTAATGTTTTAGAAAAAGAAAATAAAACCTGACAAGTCAGATGAAAGGCTAAAGTTGCTATTACAGACAGATAGGCTGGAAAGGTAGAAAGGAGTAGAATTAGAAACATCTCTAAAACTCAAGACATGAACACATTATGTGAAGAGCTTAGGATACAGCAGCTACTGTGCCCCTAAGTTCTTGTGCAGACACTTCCACCCACTCTCTTACTTCTTTATCTTGCTGAGAAGCCCTGCAAATTTGCCCACATTTGGATGCTGAGTGCTGTGTGTCATGCTGTGGTTTTCTGTAACCAAACTCCCCAAGCACACATGCCCAGACTTGCAAGAAGGATGAGAAATACGTGTTGTGCAAAGAATTAGGAAAACCTGTGCCAGCCTTGCTAGCAGCATGAAGGCTTTACCATTTCATCTACATCCATAGGTTTCCCTTCCAAGTTGGTTGCTACAGTCACTGACTCTACTTTTCCTAAGCCTTGCTTATTAATGAGGATTTCCAAATTTGCATTTCTTCAGCAGGCTAAGGACAGGGGACATAAGTTCTAGAGACACAAAGGGGTCATTCAATCCTGGAGTGCTCCCTGGTTTTGCCAGAGAACAAACAAAAGCATCATGAAACAAGAGTGTAATACTAAAGTAGCAGAGGAATGAGGGGAAGGCCAGTCTTATCTTTCTTCCTTGGAGAACCTCCCGAAAACAGATAAAGAAAAGGCAGAAAGTCAGGTGGTGCTATTGCTATAAAGAAAGAAGCTCATGATCTGCAGAGCCCTGAGACACCCTGTGAAATAAGCTTGGATTTGACAGACTCCTCTTAAACAGTACAAATGCAATTGCTACATGGATTTAAAACACTGAAAGATGAAGATTTTGTTTACTGCAAATACTTTTTTATGTACCCTAATGCCCAAAAGTAAAATAGAGGCTGGATTTATTCTGAAACATGGTCAAGAATTTTAAAATGGGCTTTTGTACACGCAAACAAAGGGAGCATGGGAAACAAGAGATTGTGAGTTACTTAAATGTCAAGGATTACATTGTACCAGGTAAAACTGAAATGTAGCACAGGGACTCAGTTTCATAAATTAAATGTCATTGCTGATGGGTACAAATTATATAAGAAAGATGGAAAGGAAAACCGAGGTGGCACTTTGTCAGATGCATTTATAGCTGCAGCAAGACACATTTCAGCTGCAAAGTAATTTAAAAAACAAAACAAAACGTAACAAAACAACAACAAAAAACCTCAAACAACTAAAGTGGATATCTGCTGCAGCCTACTCCAGCAGCAAGAAAGCAGGAATGAATTAGTCTCTCTTAAGGTACTCAAAGCCACAAAACACTGAACTTATGGAGAATTTAGCTGCCCACATTTCTTTTAACAAATACGACCAAACACTGACCAAAGAAGTTCACGAGTTACACAGAAACCTGCTCTAATCCAGACAGTACAGGTTCTTGACAAATAAACAACAAAAATGCCCCCAATCCAGGAACCGTAGCAGAGAAATTAAAAGGACACCATGAACACAGTATCTAAATGTAACACGGTATAGAGTTTATTTGTTTGACTTAGAAAAGGTCTCCCACATAATTAACTGGACACATATACATTAAATATACAAACTTATACCAAAAGAAACACAGAAGGCACACATTCAGCCAAGTGGCTCTTTCTGAACCACTCACCACTGCAGGCCAGAACGAGAGAGCCATGAGCCCCAGCTTCATTACTTTCTGTCCAAAACCAGGGCCACAGCTGTGGGCCCCATGGGGGTGCTCCACACAGACCAGCCAAAGAGGGAAAGAGATCCAAAGGACAGGCGTCCTCTTGGGATTGTGCATGGTCAGGATAGAGATGCCAAAGAGAGCTAATCTGAGCAACAGAACCATTCCCATCTTTCCCATCCCCTTGGGAGGTTGGTGACTTGATTACAAGAGGGGACATCTTGGGCAAGCACCAAATGACAGCTTATTTGAATACTGCTGTACTTTCAACCTCTGCTGGCAGACTTCCAACACAATTCCTAAGCACTGCTCTTTGCCCCTGTGACCCCCAGCACCACCAACCACATTTTATCTGGAGAGCAAGAGAGGTTCATTTTACAGGTCACAGCCCCAGGTTTCTAGCACTCATCAAGAACCACGATCAGCAAAAACTAGTGAAAATAAATGTGGTCACCTCACACAGACTCACTTCTGTTGCCATAGGAGCAGGTAAATAGCTCAACTTCAGCAGATTTTATCTTCAGGGAAGAACTAGTTCCACCAGAGCCTGAAACCTCCACTCTGGATCAACAAGGCTGTGTGCGTCCTCAGTCATGCCGAGTTTAAGGAGCAGATTTATATCATGCAAAAAAGCAAGTTTGTTCTCTCAAATTAAGTAATTAAGCAGTGTGTGATAAGCCTAAGGAATTCTACTAGCCCCTGGAGTCAAGGCATGAGACTGATTTCCATGGAAAGAATCTGAAAACAAGTGAACATTACCTTTCAGGAACTGGTGAGGCAACCAAGAAGACAAGCAGATGAGAGACTTTCTCTGGAAAGGATATCCTGTTAGTTGACAGGTTAAAAAAAAGAGCTCTGACATCCACAATAGGGAAGAGAAAGTAAAGCACACTAATGTGTAAGCACAGAAGGAAAGGAAGGACAAGTGAAATCAGCCTCTTGGACTATTTGTGAAGTCACCCAGGATGAAGCAACAAGGAGATAAAGGACTTCCTGGAAAACCTGACCATATATATCAACACGGTGCTAATTAGTTAATTAACCTATTGCACAATTAAAAAAATAAATATTTTAAAAGCCTGTGAGGAAAAGGAAGCACCAGATGACACTGCCCTTTTCAGAACAAAAAGTGGAACAACATCAGCCTAATAAATTTATATCTGATCTTTGCTAACAAAGTGAAATAAATACAAGGAAAGAAAAAAAGTCTCCCAAACGTCTTCAGAGTGGTAACCAAAGTATGGCAAAATCATGCCACTTTCAAAAATCCTGCAAACACAGTGAGTAGCTTTAGGCACATGAGCTACACACATGAAGCCAACAGGATAACTCAGCTATCACATCACTTCTACATCCAAGTGGTGGTGTCGTTTCCAACACCTCTTTTTTTTCCCATTACCAGGAACAATTTTATGAAACACTGCTCATAATATGAGCTGACAGACCTAGCTGTAAAGCTACAGCTCATTCCCAGAAGGCTATATAGAATATATTATATAGACTGGCAAGCATTTAACCCATGGAGGATGAGTAAGTTTAACAGAGGGCACAATACCTTTGGTGTTTTACCATCTCAAGACATTCTGCAGGGTAAATAGAGTAAAATGGCCCTGCTTGCCATTCAAATTAAATATACATCAAGGAAAGGTAATTAATCAATCAGTGAATCAATCAATTGCATTTTACCATCACCTACAGACAGCTGTTGGAGTGTAACAACCTCTACTGCATCCCAGCCCCTGAAAGAGTCTTTCGATCACCTGCTTCTGTGTTGGGAGTGCATCAATTGCCTTTGCTGAGAATTTGTTGTGCAGCTAAAAACCCAGATGGTTTCTCTAAACAAAAAGCAAGAAAACTAAACCTGTGTTTTTCTGATGTTTAACTATTTTTTTGGCAAGTAGGCATGTTAGTTTTCGGGTCTCTTCTAATAACTAGGATCTAATTTTTTTAGGTATCACAAGAGGATTTACTTATGACAGCAGGATATGTAATTTAAATGGCAAGAAAGCAGAGTGAAATGTCAATCTGCCCACTGTAGAGACAAAAACAATCTGTTTATCCACTCTGTTAGTGAGCAGAAGTGGAAAAATGATAGTGAACAAGAGGACAGAAATGCCAGTCAGATCCCATAGTAGCTAGGAGGTAGTCATCAAGGAAACCATTAAACAGCCTGACAACAGTTCTTTTTTTGTACATGCATTGAATTTAGGGTTTGTTACCACAGAACACTTTAGAGGCCAAAAGTAAAAAAGGATTTTTAGAAAAGGACAAGTACATTCATTAAGACCAGGTCCAGAAGGAACTGCCAGAAAGCTGAGAAAGTCCACAGACTGCTAGAATGGTGTCAGAGAACGACCTCTGTATATACAAGCCTTGTATTTTATGCTTCTGTGATCACCTGTTACAGGCTATTCTCAGAGGCAGAACAGCAGATCAGATGGCCTTTGGTCTGACTGCACACAATGCTTCTTATGGATCAAAGCTCTCAATTTTAGCATGATTTAGATTCTGGAAAGGTTAACTTAAAAAAAAAAAAAGGGCATTTGAAAAGCTTGCATGCTCCTCTGCTTCCTCTTTCAACCCTCAAAGATGTGCTCCTTAATCATTCAGTTTCCATGAATGGTAAAAGTATTGCTGCATTAGCAGTAACGAGGATTTGACCACAGCCCCTGAAGTCTGTGTTATTGCTCCCAGACCCTGCCCAGGCCCCTTATCAGGCATTTCTCCTGACCCAGTCTCAAGTGCATGTTAAACACTGCCCTTATATTCCATTTTTCCTCTTTGCCACATTCTTGCTAAATCACTTTGTTCGACTGCTACATCTATGAGGTGAAACAGTTCCGATACTGCTCTGTAGGCTACTGTTGGCTAAACCCTTCTCCTGCCTGGGCCAGTGACAACAAGAATCTACAGGAAGACTCCTTATGGACAAAGGATTGCTCCACTGTCTGTAAACATCCTTATTTCACCCAGAATTTGCCACTGCTATTGGATTCAGCCTTACAGCCAGTCAGATCAATATATTTTTGCAGTGCAGTAGAGTAAACAACGCAACACAGTGATTCCAAGTCTGCAGACAGACTGAAGTAGCAGCACAAGTAAGTCAGAAAATCTCCTGCATTTCTCTGGGCACAGAGCAAGCTCTGAGACCAGTCATCACAGTTGTTTTTATGTACAAAATATGTGTGCACATAGACATATGGACTAATACATTCATCACTAACCCTCATTTAAGGGACCAACTATCCAAAGTCTGCTCATCACCCAGTAAATGTGCTTTAGCCAGGGGTGCCAGATGCATCCAGGACCTGCAGTGGCTTTACAGATCACTGCATGAGGATATGGCTGTAGGTTCAAAATCAATCAAGAAGTTACTGTTGCAGCTTGTGATTCAGTCTTTAGTTCTCCAGACAATCCTTCCCAATCAAGATAACACGCAGGTAGATTGTTTGTTTTTATCGCTCATAGTGGAGTTTGGATTCAGGTTACCTGGAAGGAAAAGAAGTTAAAGTAGTGTTAATGTTAAGTAAATAAGCTCTGGATAAAGTTTGGACTCATGCTTCACTCTCATTTTTTACTATGCACCTTGTGTTAGATCTACATTATTCTGCATGCTCTCATGGCTTTTTTCCTGCTGCAGTGAAATGAAGAAACATTAAAATAAGATCAAATGCAGAGTTTATTGTAGAGAAAACCACTGGAGAAATATTTCTAGGCTTTGCCTTGTACCCAGTCCAGCTTCATTAGGTCCTAGCTAGCACTGATAAATAGTCTGGTCATGCCTTGGGTGAGAAGTTTTCCAAAGAGTGAGGTATGGAAAAAACTCTGAAAACCCAAGGTCATCTCATTCATTTGATACCCACACACATTCTCAGTAGAGGTTTTTTTTCACATTTTGTTTCAAACATCTCTAGTGCCAGTGTTTCCACCACTGCCTTTGCAAGACAAATCCCAAGGCCTCAAGGTCTCACTAAAGTGGCAGAGTATGCTGCCTCCAGTTTTTTATAATCCTAGGTTTTTGCACTGCTTACTCTATGAATTTCTTCTGCTCCCAGTATCTGTACCTTTCAATGCTTGCACTTCTGTCTGGTGTCCATCATTACAGCCAGATGTTGATCTGGATGCCCCAGCATATCTGTTTCAAGCACTGTACAGAAGTGTGTTCAGAGGCTTTGCAAGTAAGGGAGCTCATCTGAGCTCAGTAAAGCTTGCATGACTCTGGCCCAGGGCAGCAGGGACCGACAGGGGCTGCCACGTAGCTTGGAATCACTCTGAACACAGGCAGGCCCACTCATGTATTTGTACAGAAGGAAGGTACATGTGCATCTCCCAAGCACTTGGAGCCAGATGCCAGTTCAGAGGGAAAACAGAGAGTGAAAACTGCCACAGGTCATGGTGACATGCTGCTGAGAAGTCTCAGTCTTGCTAAGTTTAGGGAGCATTCAACTCAAGCACTGCCTCTGAATTGGGCTCCAAGTGAATAATTTTCAATGTCACTTTCTTGCCTGAAGGGTATCTGATCAATGCTGCCCTTACCTGTAGGTGATGGGGAAGAGAAGAGCTCTCTTTTCTCCCCCTCCTTCTCTCCACTTTCTTCCACACTGCATCTCCTTGATGTTCACCTGGGAGGATGCACTGCACCCTGCCCTCACTTCTGTGGCTGTTCTGTGTGCTACTGCCTCCTCTCCACAGCTCCCTATAGCATTCCATTCTACCTGTTCCCCTCTGACATATCCTGCATGTTAGTGTTATCATTACTCCTATCTCCTCCCCATCCCTCTTTCCTTCCCTGTCTGTATCACATTTAAGACCCTCATGCTTTTTTTGAAATATGTCTGTGCTTCTCTGCTTAATTTCAACTCCCAGCCCTTTTATTCCTGTCACTTTCTACTCTTGTCTTCTGACCTTTTTCTACATATCCCACTACAGTTAGAGCAAACATCCTCCTTTTATGTACCCAACAATGTTTCTCTCTTTCTCTCTTTAGAAAAGAGGCTGAAAATTCCAGTTACCACCCTTCCATGATCTCACTTTGGCTGAAAAACGCTGGTGATAACCAAGCAGCTATTTCAATGCCTTTGCAGTGCCCAGCGTAAATTCCATTTCCTGTTGCAAGACACACACAAAACTGAAACACAAAATCCTTCTACTAAGGGTGTGTATTTTGCAACCACTGCTCATGAGGAATGAAGTTGATGCATGGAGCACCTCAGGACAGCAGACCCTTCTGAACAAGCCCACTTTGCTCCTTCCAAAGGAGAACACTAACCAAAAAGTCTGCACCTTTTGAAGGCACACAGCTTTCAGACTTTTGCAGTGTTTCCCAGAAACTGCACACAGAAGTCACTGTCTCTGCTGACCACAGTCTGCCCAGCACCAGCTTAAAATTAACAAGATTCTGGTCAGGTTCAGAGCTGCTCTTATGTTCCTCAGCAGGCAACAGTGAAATCCAGTGAAATTCTGATAAGTTCATAATGTGGTTTGAGAAAACCTTTTAAGACAATGTACAACTTGCCATGTGCTAGGACAACACCTCAGGGTGTTAATTCAGATACTTTGTTTGGGACATTACTTTCTATCTGGAGCCCTTGTATTTTCCAGACTCCCAATTCTGACTCATAGGAATCCTCTTCTAGCCTGTAAAAGCTGCATCAGATTTTCAGACTCCATCACAGCACACACTTCCATCATTTCCCTTCCCAGCTCAGATTCTCTTCATCACCATTTGCTCCTACAAGAGTGAATCTGACTTTCAGCCTGCTTGAATAATGTCTTTCAACTACTCTATGAGCTACTCAGGTGTGGATCTGGTCTCTCCATGCATTTGCAAGGTGGGATGTGTCTCTGTGGTGCTAAAGAATTAATAGTGACTTTGGAGGATGTGTGCACAGGCAGGCCCATGGGGCTTAAGTGTGCTGTTTAATCTTTACAAAAGCTAAGGGCAGCTATTTCAAACTGTGAAGCTCTGAATAATTGCATCCTAACCTGCCTGCATACCAAGTACCCTCTCTTTCATTTCCACTTCTTACCTCCCTTCTGTCACCCAGAATATCACAGCATCAGTTTTTACTAGTTTTGCTCAAAGTTTTGCTTAAACTTTTAAACCTAAGTCAGCCCTAAAGTTACCCAAGAACAAAGTGTTTCCTATCTTTATACTGAGGCTGGGACTCTATTCCATGGCTGTGTTTAAGAATTTTTTATTAAATCCTTTTCTGTTCCTCATGAGTCTCCATCTATCTAATGTGCCTTCTACCATCTCTGTTCACATGCCACTTTGGGACTATTAGACTAGAGAAGTGTTCTCTCACAAAAAGGTAATTTATTTCAAAAGCAACTCACAATCCATGATCTTCCTTCAGCCTTTGATGCCACCAGATGGACAAAGTCTACTTACACCCTACTTCAAAAGCTATGGAGTCTCCCAGTGCCACCATGAACAGGCATTTTCAATTTGCATAAACCAAAAATACTAGCAAGGACTCACTGGAAAGATTTATCAGGTCAGAAAAGGTACAGGGGGAAGGTCCTGGTGTGCTGGACCTCAGCATCTTCCTTAAACCTGTTCTCAATTCTTCCTTCCCCCTTATTGAAAGACCTGGCAGTCTGCAGGAAGTAACAGCGGCAATAAATAAAACCTGAACATAATAGCATGGAAATGTATTTGTGGAAATGGTCTAGACCAAGCATTAGACTGTCTGGCACAGATCCACTGTTTTAGGAGGAACAGGGACATTCTTGCTGCCTGGATGGTGCAATGCCCCACTGTCCACCAAAGACATCAATCTCTCGTGCCTTAAGCTGGGCCTGATTTCATCAGGACATTGTGGGAAGGCCAGGCTGGCTGCTCTGAAACGGGTGACAGTGAGAATCTCTGATACGCGAAGTGCTGATGAATCAGAGATTCTCTCCTTCTGTCACTAGAGGGTAGTGCAAGCACTCAGCTCCATTCCTGCGAGTGGAAATGCCCATACATCTCCCCACAGGTCTTCACCGATTTTGCTTTTCCTGGCTTTGAGGAATGGGGCCCACCAGCACATAATATCTGTGCTCAAGACTTACTTGGAGAGAGGATCTCTTTAGACCGGGGTTTACTTCTACCTCCCCAAATGCCAAATGCAGATTCTAAAATGGATCTACTAGAGTCTTAAATAAATTAACTATTCCTTCTTATAATTCCTCTTTCTTTTGTTCATTTGGCATTTTTGAGTCTGTCCTTCATTTAGCCAGAAATATTTCCAGGAACCTAATTAATCATTGTTGTTGGCCATCTCAATTCCTTGCTTTTCTTCTTGGTCCCAAAAGAACATCTTTCCATTTCACAACATGGTAACTGCAAAGCAATTCAGTCTCTCTACATCTGCATTTTGCATTCATCAGAGCACTGGCCAGACAAGTGGAGGAGAAATTTTCTCCTTGCAATTAGTTTATTTTCCTGATGGTGCAGGAGGTATTGACACCCAAAACAGCTCAGTGAGAGGAAGACAACCAGGATGAATAGTCCAAAGATTTACTTCACTCTCACAAAACATGTAAAATGTTGGGGAGTTAGCTATGAACCCATAACCCATTAGAAATCTTTATCATTTGTGTCTTCAACTGACTGAAGCCTTTGAAGGACTTAATGAAAATATCAATCATGCATTAGCAAACAAAGAAAAGTTGAGATCTAGTGACCTATTTCTTTGTAGCTTCTATTTTCATGACCTTCTCCTCCATTTCAGAAGGTGGCAAAGGAGCAAATTAAAAAGATTTGCACCCTTTCCTTCAATCCTTGTGCCCTCACCTCAACATAAAGTCATTTTCCTCTTTTCCCCACCAGGAATTTGTCACAGGAAATATACCTGCCTAAACTCTAATGAGGAAAGGAAGGAATTACACTGAAAATCTGTCTGTAGCCTGCCAGCCACTACCATAGAGAACACAGTGCTGCTGTTTATTAGGCAAATGCACTTCATGGACTGAGCACTGTTTTACACAAGGCAATGTTCACCTTTCTCTCCCTTTGCTGCTCAAAAGTATGAGAAACATCCACATGAGAAGTACCAACCTTACAGTAAGACTGTCATTAAATTGCTTCCAACTTATATTGCCTGTATCTTTTGATACAACTTCTACCCTTTGTTTTTGCTCATTTTGATTCAGAATGAGAGGATCTACTCACAGGTGCCTATAGTGGGTATGCTTGCATCAATCAGCCAAGCTCAGAGCAAGGGACACAGAAAGCAGAGGATGCTGTAAAGGGTTTTACCTGAGTTGCCTCCAGCGCTCCGAACACTAGCATGGCCAATGCTGAGCCTCTCATATTCCAGTTTCATGTTCCCAAGGTCTTCTCCTGAATGTCCTTCACTGGCAAAAGAATTGGCCTCGATGCTTGAGCCTGGAGAGCGCTTGGCCTTGCGACTGAAAAGCCCGCTGGCAAACCGCTTCCCTTGCTTTGCATTGCTCTGTGCATCTTCCTTCTTTATGTCACGGATGGACTCTCTGGATTTGGATTTATTTTTCAGGTCCATGTGGAGCCGGGACAACAGTTTCTGGGGGCTCCGATTCAGCTTGTTCAAGTTCTCCAGAGGTGGATCTATTTCTGGGAACACTTGCTCCAATGTGACTAAGTCATTCAGGAACTGATTTAACCGTTTCTTTGACTCACTTGTTTCCTCCTTTTCCATGTTTCCCTGATGGTCTTGCCTGTGCCGTGAAGCCCAGAGCATCATATCACCACGGGTTGCCCCTGCTACTAAACCATACTTTGGGTTAATGAACTTCCGAGCCACGGTGGAGGAATGAAAGCCTGGCTTCCCAATTCCATGGAGGAATGGGTTAGCAATGCCCAGTTCCTTGTATAAATTAACTTCCTCTGAGATGGCGTAGAGCTCACGAAACTCAATGTCAAACATCTCCACGTGCTGTCCTGTCAAGACTAGCAGGATGTTTCTGTCAATGTGAGATGAAGTCCATGTGAAGCTGAGAGGAGGAAACAGAACCGACATTAGATTTTGGAGTGCATACTTGACCCAGCCCACCTAACAAAACCTAAGACACTACAGGGGAATATGTAGCATTATGCCATTTGCCCTTATATCCTTGGCCAGATGGGCCCCAATAGGTACATGACACAACATTATTGCTCTTCTTTAGACATGTAGACCAGATTTGGGAGAAAAGGCCATGAAACTCTAAAGCAGCACTGAATCAACAGGAAGAGTCTCTGGACTGAAAACCTCACTGAAGAGAACTGAGTACAGGGACTGGTGGGGAGTCCTTGTAGACCCCTTCCTGACGCAGTGTGGAACTGTCTCTAGCCCTCTGAAAAGGTCTGCCAGCATGGGTATGTTCCATTCTCTGAAGGAGGGCTCTATGCCACCTTCTCTGCTGTCCCACTCCAATTTCTACAGACGCCACACAGATTACAGAAGCTGGGATAGAAGGGGGGTGACAAGTGAAGAAGACTCTCAAGCAAAATAATCTTTAAATTAATGCCTTAAACAAGAGTGACCCACCTGTATGATCCAGTGGCCACCTTTTCTCCATCCACCATCAGGAACCGGGATGCCAGTGTGCCTTTGATCTTCCCTGATGGCATGTAGAACCCAACTCCTGTCACAGAGCGTATGCGGACATTCTAACAGGGAGGTGAAAAGACAAAATGTCACAATAAACAGGGCAGAAAATTACATAATTGCCAGCTCCAAGTGTTAAGATGTCACTCACATTGTCTCACTACTTCTGGGACTACAGCTCATTTTGTATCAGCCACCAGAAGGGCTGCAAAGGAAAACATAGTGCTGTAAGCCCTGTTGTCATCTCCTGTCTACACAGGTCACTCCTCTCCATCTTGGACAGTTTATAGCTGTCCAAGGGGTCAGCATCATCAAAACCCTGCCTGCTGTCTTCAGCTATTCACTTGAGCCACTGGCAAGACAATGCTTTCAGATAAGTGTCTCTACTAATGTCCTGAATAGATCAGCAAAGCAAAATTTCTGAAGATGAGGAAGGAGAATCTTTTCATAAAATGAATGGAAGTAGTTAGAAAGAGAATACTTCTCCCCAAATCTCACATCTCACACCCTTTTGTCAGCAAACCTACAAGTAATGAAACAAAGTACTACCAGACACAGAAAAACCACCAAGTTAGGGTTACATGATTTTCAACAATAGATGAGTGCCTGTGCATACTATAAGGATATGTTTGCACACTGGACTGAGTGCTACTCTGCTCATGGGTCCTGGCTGCACAAGGCTGAACTCCCAAAGTGTCTAACATGAAACATTCCCCCTCTCCTCCCGCCAAGTCCAAAAACATTGAATGTCAGTATAAGTTTGGAGCAAATTATCTTGTCACTCTGACACACAAATCTAGACAATTTTCCTCATTCCACCATATTTTTATGTAAGGATTCCTTAAGAATGAAAAGCTAAAAGCACTGCGAACTGGAGTCATAAATCCAGGGTTGGGAGTCAGATAGTCCCAAGCATAATTGCAGTTCTGATGCTGCTCCCTGTGATGTTCTGGGGAAGTCAATTCACCTTTGTTTCATTCTTCCCCATCTGCAGAGCAGAAAAATCAGGAGGATTTGGTTAATGCTAGCACAGCCTCAGATCCCACAAAGAGCTAAGTCCTATTACTATAAACCTCACCGACAGCTTAAATACTGATAGGCTATAGAAATCAGCATGCAGGAATAAGTGATTATAAGAATGCAGATTTCTTTCAAAAGCTGTTTTTTCTGAATACAACTCCTGCCTTTTGAAACTGCTGCTATTTTCCCAACTAGAATACAGCAGTCAAAATACAAATTCTGACTAACAGTAACTGATGATAGCTCTGTTTTGCATTCAGCTGTTGCTTGATCTGTCTGGAGTCCTGTGTGGGCATTAGCTAATTAATGCTCCCAACACTGCTGAAAGTATTATTACCCCATTTTAAAGATGAGTAGCCTAAGACAGAAAAAGATGAAGTGGCTTGCCCAAGGCCTAGCAAATGAGTCATATGTATGGGATGCTGAAGACAGGTTGGGTAGAGCACAGGAGAAATGGTGCCCTTTCCAGTAATTAAAATAACATTTGAATTTAGCCGAATTATTTTTTTCCTTGCTGATTAATGTTAGATGTGGGATTTGCCAAATCATGCTTTGCTGACAGCACAAGACAAGAAGTCAGTCAACAGCTCTGACCTGATATTACTCCTTTGAATCAAGAAGCATCAGCCTGTGTGAGCAGAAAGCTTCCCAGCACATAACAGTGTGGATCTTATTGTGCTTGTATGTTCTGTCACCTTCTTTTGGTGGAAAGAAAGCACACTTGAATTTCTGCAGTAAGTGAGCTGTATGTAACACTTAGAAAGGCGCAGAGGGGATAGAGCTGAACAGCTGAGCACATAAACCTCCTTGAATAAAATAGGTACAGGAGTGCATTAATACATCTTGAAATGCAGAAAACAAGCAGAAAGTCATATAAACATCAAGTCACTTAACAGGTTATTTGTATACAATTTTCTGCCTTGAAGGATCTTGGAACATTTGTAGACTGCTAAGTCAAGCTACAGAGGAAGAACGAGAACATGTACCAAAGACTGCACAATAACAAAAGAGGAGAGACAAATATAAATGAAGTGAGATTGCAGGCATTTTCAGACGGCACTAGAGTTACAGTAGTAACAAATATTTTGAGTAGAGGACCAGCTAGCTCACCAGATAGAAGTGACACCTCCAGATCTGTATTGTTGCAGAAGCCTGCTTAAGGTTTGTTCTGTAATATCCTGGCTTATGGGAGATGCAGTCTGCATTAAATTTCTATATTTCCTTTCCACAGACTTGCACCACTCCTCACCACAAGCAGTGACTAACATCTCCCTGGCTACAACTCAATATGACTGGTAACAGCCAAGCCTGACAGAGCATCCTAATACAAATAGTAAGGAACTGGTCTTCCTTGCTTTATTGTCACACTTTTAAACCTCACTCTGAATCCACAGAAAGCTAAATCAGACCCAATTTACAAAGTAATGCTGTGACTGACTTGACAGACCTAAGCCACAGTGCTTACAAACTGGGGCTGAGAAGGGGGAATACACAAGACAGACCCTAAAGGGAGGTGCTGCAACTGCTTCCACCAGAGAATCCTATGTGCATCTTCCCTCTTAGAACTGGGAAGTCCTCTGTTTGCCCTGGACAGTTTTAGAAAGGGCATGGTTACTGACAAAATAGTGTAACTTGCAAGTATTCAGGTAGAACAGGATGGAATGCAGCTAGCTGGGGCATGGTCAGCCAAGATAATTACTGAGTATTATCTGTGTCTTTACAAAAAGAGAGCCTTGCAAGCTTCCATCTCAGAAGGTCACAAGTAGTCTAGAAGAATACTCCAGCAGACCATTAAAAAACCAACAGCACTGCTTCACATCACATTCCACCCCTCCCTCATCTCAGGTAGGAGTCAATGACAAAACCCATAAAATACCAAAATGAAAATACAAAAGTTTCTTAGGCAGAAGCTTTTCAGACTTTCTGAAGTGAAAGGAAAAACTTCTTACATGTTAGGAAAATGAATGTAAAAATTAATGTGAAGGTGAACTTCCTGCAGATAAATCATTCCCTGGCCTTGCTTGGAGAATTCTCTGTCTTTGGGCAGGAGTGTCTGATACTGTGGTCGGGGTTAACAGAAACATGAAGACAAAAACCACCTATCTAAAATCCGGTGAGAACATTCACCCTCAGGTCCTGCAAAAAGAGGAATTTCTGAGGGGCTATGAATTTAGTATCTATGAGAACTCTGATTCGCTGTGATCTCTGTAGAACACTCTTGTGTCAAACATAACAGAAGTCTGACAAACCATGTCCTGTAGGCTCAGGAAGCCATATGACTCACACACACAAGACATGCTCTTATGAACAACCCATGAATGTTCTGATGATTGAGTTTAAATACATTTCTGGTGAACTCTGGCCTTCAGACAAAAATAGAGGTTTTCTCATTTAATGCTTGGAGTTGGTTAAGAACTTTTACTCTTTGTAGGGTGAGGTATGCTTCCTACAGCAGTTTCCCTCCCATGAGACTGTCAGCAGATCATGACACCTTGCCATCTCTACAAAAAGAATACAATAGCCAGGAATTTTGTGAAAATGTCCATCGCTGCACAGAGACAAAGCACAAAAACCAGTGTTAACTGTAAACCTCCCTGTATTGGTACTGTTGAAGTATTCACTTTGCATTGGATGAACAGGGCAACGGGACCAAAAGGGCAGAAAACACAGAACAAAATGAGTATCTGGGGGTGACAGAAGACAGAATAAACATTGTGACCCTGCAGTTCACAGTAGTGCATCATCTCTCTCCCCCTGGGATCAGAACTTGTCTCTAAACCTTAGAGTTATATCTCATGTGGCTGCAACTTCCTGAGAAAAGAAGCCATCCTCTGTACCTCACACAAGCATTCCAAAGGAAAGGTGGGCAGAAGGGCAGGAAAGAAGAGTATGCAACTCCTTTGCTGGCAAACTATGTCTGGTGAAAACTGGTAAAAATCTTCTTGAATAAAGCAAAATGCTAATTCAAAAAGGAGAAAACATTTTCCCTGTTGCTAAAAATCTGTAGAAGAAACTCAAATATCAAAGAAGATATCAGGAAAAAGACAGTAGATAAGAAATGGGTGAAAGTTTCCTCAGCAATTTCAGTGTCTTCTGCAATCAAACAATGTGGGACAAAATGATTCTGCTGAACAAGACTGGAGGCCCAGCTTGCTTTCCAGCTTTAAATCTGGATCTTCAACCCTTGGCACATTACAGAAGAAGGGCTGGGAGGAGTCCTCAAGGGGAAACCTTAACCTTTTGGAGCTTCCTTGGGTATCCAAAACCTGTCGCCAGGGAAATCCCGACATGATGGTTTCTGTTACACTGACCCAAGCAGCAGCACAGGCATGTCCAAGGCACCTCTGGGTGAGATACTAAGAAAACACCTTCCTTGAGAGGCAAATGACTTGTTTCCCCATTCCATGAAGAATCTCCCTGGTCATTCCATAGAACCATATACAGCAATTAACTGTGTTGGCCTTAGCAAGACTAAAAAAATACCTAAGCCATACTGGGAAAAAAAAAGATAACAACCTTCAGGGGAATTTAGGATCCAGTATGAGATACCTGGGAAAAGAGGGGGAAAATTTGAAGGATAGCAATCTGTGGGCTGAAGCTTTGCAGAATAGTGAACAACTAGGTCAAAAGTTGTTAAAAATTTCTTCTCAGTGGACTTGCTTCAACTCAGCTTGTACTATTTTTAACTGAAGATGTCTAAAGAAAAACACAGCATGGGCTGCCATGAAAGAATGGAATCATAGAAGGGACACAGAAACATTTTCTCCTTCTTTTGATTGCACCCATTCAACCTGCACCTCCTTAGAGAGAGCCATACAACTAGACTGCTGCAGGACCTAGGCATTGCTGCAGCACATCACTGGGATCACTGGTTTAGGAGTGTCAAGCCTGTGTAGAAGGATAAGAGGATGAGCAGAAGGGGATTGCTTTAGAGACAGAAAAAACAGACTGAAAGGAACTCAGCTCTCCAATAGCAACACAGCTCTTTCTAAAATGCCAGGACATCTTTTCATTCCCTCTGTCCAGGAGTTAAAATATTGTAGCACTGAACACATCATTGCTGTACATGATGACACAGTAAGAACAGTACTGGGAAACTGGTACCACAGCAGATGGAACTACTGCTGTGATTTCACAGTTATGTACCAAAGAGACACAAGCCTAGGAGACAAAATACCACTGGCACTTGAAACATGTCTGTTATAATGAGGTCTGTGTCTTGCTTTCAAAGACACCAGAGGGAAGGAACTTCCACCACTGTTTTGGAAAAAAAGGGAAAACTTCTCAGCTGGATGTCTTTTTTGATGAAACTCAGAGCAGAGTGGTAGTTCACAGGAGAACTCTTCAGATATATGCAGGTAATTTTCATCCAGATTTAAGATAGCTCCCCTAAAATGATTAGGATGAGACTCTATAATCTTCAGAGCTTTTTGAGTTTTGGTTGTGTTTTGGGGTTTTTTTAACTATAAATTGAGTGTTTAAGGAAAATCCACCCATCCTCCAGACAAAAAGCACTTTTTCCACTGCCGCTGTACAGAACAAGAGAATCACAAACGAGTGAGTCTGGCATCCCATAGGTTGTTTCCAACCCAGCAACTTTTTTCAGGATTTAGAACAAGTCTGTAGTAGCAACAGTGGCTAAAAAGATGGGGGGGAAAGGAAAGAATACAATACTAACAAGAAATATACAAATTATTTCAGTCTGTATGTAATGGAGCGAGATCCCTCTGAGGCTGCTTCTGCCAGCCAAGCTAGACTGACTACTCTGCTGTGCTGCATGCACTATATGAAGGCACACTGTGGCCCTCAATCCCTTAAATTCTCCTTTAAGTCATCCTAGAGGAGGACTACAAGCTCATTCACTCCCGGATGATCACTGTTGGGAAGGAAAGTCTTGATTTTCACAGAATGTGTGTGTCCTGTAAGAGGGATCCATGCAGACAACTCCAAGAGCTACCTGGAACTCCAGTTTGAATTCCAGTTTGAATCCTCACATAGAAGACCTACAGCAATTTTCTCTGATAATTTTCTCCTCAAACAGGAATTTTGAGGTCATAAGTGCCAGGAAACTGCACAGATCCCTGTCTTGGGTGAAAGGCAAAAAAATCCAAATCTTTCCTTTTTCTTTCCTTCTGTATTATAAAGCCACACTGTTATCCCTCTATGTTCCATCACTTTTAGTGTTGTGGTACAGAGGAAGAGATGTGTTTGCTGGTCCAAGCAAGTTCCAAGATTCACTGCAACTGCAAAAGGCCAATGACCTGCAGGAGATAATGGTTTAGCACTGAATACCTTACCCGGATCTGCAAGTCGCTGAGGTCAAGGCATCTGCACATTTCCAGGAAGAGCCTGACTCCCTCCTCATCCAGGATGATATAGACGGGGATCCAGCGCTTGTATGCTGCATCGACGATATCGCGGAAGATGTCCCGGTCCGTAAACAAATCCATGACCACTGCAATAATCTGCAAACAACAAGATGGTAGACAGACAACTGAATAAATATTAGGAACTGAAAGGAAGGCCAGCCCTACTGGTGCAAAATAAAGGAGAGCACCGATACCAGATAATGGAGGAGAAGCCTCCATAGGGAGAACAAAGTACAGGGAGGTACATGCCCAAGCACTACCAATAATTGTAATTTTCCGAGTTAGCTGCTGCACTTTGGAAGGAACTTAGTAAATGTCTATGAGAGTTCTCCTTCTTCCAGATGAAACTGACTTATTTGAGCAGCATGAGGAATGCCAAAGCCAAATACCTAGTTTTTCCTCTGTTTTAAGAAACTTCCATTGTCTCTGTAAGGACTCACTTAAATGAAGAACACTGAAAATATATTGAAAAAAACCACTGAAAACACAACTTTAACACTTAACCTGAAGGTGTCTAATGGAAGAGTGAATGTGCAGAGGAATAAGGGCTTGCATCCTCAACCATGATGCATAGTGTAGAAAACAAGAATTCTATTTTCCTTTTTTTTCCCCCAAATCCCTGTGAAAATCTGCTCTCAGGCTGGCTTCTCAAGGAATGATTTATTGGGCTCAAACATAAACACCTCATATTTCTCAAAAAGGGACTGGAGTGTATTCAAGATTTGAAGGCAAAATGATCATTCCCTCTCTTCGCATGTATTGTTTTTCTGGTATAAAACTAATCCTTCTTTCCAGGCATAGATTTTACATAAAACAAAAAGTTTCACTGACGTGAGAGACAAGCCTGAACATTTATAGGATGAGTAACAACAAAACCAAGAAGGTTACGGGTAACTTTAATGCTGATCTTATAGAAAGGGAGAGAAAGACAAAACATGTATCTTTTACACCATTAGAAATACCAATTAATTTTTCTGCCTGAGTTATTCTTCTCAACATTTTAAAGGTTATCAATGGAGGAAACTACTGTTTTTCTAGTCCCTCTGCATAACATCAGCTTGCCAGGTCAGAGCTGCCATGCTGACAGTATCCTGGGACTAGAGCTGTCTAAATTTTAATTTCCCAGGTGCTGGGAATCACAGCAATAAGCCCATCTGCGCTGGGGATGGCATATACAGGTGTGAATGGAGCTAAATACTGAAGCACACTGTAGGACTTTCTTCACTTGATGCTTGGAAAAGGTGCAGCTCTCTTGCAGGAGCCCCCTAAGGAAGAGGGAATAATTCTCCCCAGAGACCTCTTTCCTGTGAAAAATGCCCTTGAACAAATGGCTTTTGGGAAAGTGATGCCACAGTAAACATCCCCCACTGCATCTGCTGAATCTCTGCTGAGTCCCTGCTTGTACAGCCGACAACAACCAACACATCTGCTCTGTCAGGCTCCTTCTGTCAACAGTGCTTACACCAGCTTCCCTTCGTTAGAGAAAGAAAAAGAGCTGACGTTGTATTTATGCTCATCATTAACATGTAAGTTCCTGATGGAGGTGAACTGTGCTGGAGCTACCTCATACTAAGTCCCACAGTAACTTCTACTAGGCAGGATTTCAGGTCCTGGCTTGGTTCTCCCTTCCCAGCAGGAATGTTACCAGAATCTCTAAAAATTAAAATACAGTGAACTTGTACCACTCTGTTTCTGAACAACCCCATATACAGGCAAACCATAAATAAAGTCATGAACAGTTCATGCATTAACTCAGGCCTGTTATGCTCCCTGTCCCCCCACACACAGTGGTATGGATGAGCTATTTAGGAGAAAGGATGCCAAATAATACTCATTTGAAGTAAGAACTTCCACATAGAGAATGGACAGCAGAAGCAGGAACTTCTTTTCTCTCCATCCCCACCATTTGCAATGAGTGTAACAACTGCAGAAACGACACCCTATCCTGGACAAACCATTAATTGTCTGTACCGGCTGTGCAGTGTGAAGGGATGGCTCCCTCCAGGCTGTGGGGCCTTGGGTCAGTCCAGGCTCCTTTCCAAGACTGGGGACCATTGAGAACAGCAGCCAAAACTTCCCATGGGCAACGCCTGTTGTTGTGTTTGCCATCTCAAACCCTTGTCACAGCCAGGAGTGTTCCCAAGCACAGCAAGTCAGAGCATGAGTGTCTACCCCTGCAAGAGGTTTTCTCCATTTCTCTTCCAATCCTATGGATAATAAACTTATCTGTAGGGCCCATAGGTGTGCCTAGCTCTTCACAGGAATTTTAAGATTGGCAAGTTAATGCTTGCTAATGTCATTGCAGCTAAGTAGCTTAATTAACATATGTTTGTAAAATACTCATGATAAGCCACCCACAGACTTGTGCCACATATTACCAGTATCTGTTCAGACCCCCTCTCAGGAAAAAACAAACCCAACAATCCCCCACTCTCATTTGCTGACTAAAAAAGCTGCTACCTGGAGTGTTTTTTGCCAGGGTGAGCTCAGTTGAACACAATAGGCATAGTTATCTATGAAAAGGACCATTAAACACTCAAATGGCTGTTAAACATGAAACCAGCTTCGGGCTGGGAGGGGCACAGTTTGTCCAGTCAGTGAAAAAATAAAAATCTACAAAGGATTTAATTATTTCTAGGTGCCAGGCACAACTATGGCCTTTCTTTCTGGGAAAGAAACAAACTTTCCCAGTTCTTGAACAGTCTCTAGAAAGCTTTGTAGCAGCCCAAGGAGGAGGTGAAGTTGCACTACATCAGAGCGTAAGGACTACAGCTTCTAAGTGACTGATCACACCAGTCACTGAACAGAATTACAGGGTGTGCACAATTTCTGAGAGCAGGGAGCTAAGAAGATCACCCACCAGATTAATGCCTCTCTGGAAAGTTTTCTGTTTCCCGGCAGATTCAGTTTGAACAAGTCTGTAAAAGTGGTGCATATAGTGTGTGCTGGCAAAGGGGAACAAGTGGAGGAGGAAATGACTGCTGAATTATAAAGCAGAAAAACCAGAAAGCTGCAAAACTAAGCGCAGCAATGAAGTTTCTTACGCTGTTCTCCCCTTTACCCAAGGGGTGTGTCAGCTCTGACGGAGATCTTTTCCTGAGTGGTCTTCTCTGGGAACTTCACCCACATCCGGAGTGGGTGACGAAAAACCTCGTGATTGCTCCCACCTGTTCAAAGCAAGCTCTTGGCACGTCATGGCTGGTTTGCTTCCTTGCCAGAGGTGCCCTGTCACCACCAGCAGTCATTTCCAGGGAAAGATAAACGGGAGGAGCAGCCTCATATTGCCTACACTTTGTCTACTTGCAGCTCGGCCTGGACGGGTGTTGAGACCACAAAAAATAAACCCCAAAAACACCATCCCATAACGAACACGCTGCCCTGTCTGTAACTAGGGACACCTGCACACACCAGGTAGGGGTGGCTGTAACAGCATCACGACCTGTGAACGCGGGAATGAGGCCGGGACAGGACAAGGCGAACCACAGGTACAGAATCCCAGCTGAGGGGAGGTGGAGAGGGTGTGAAGAGGTTTCACCCCATCACAGGCATCAGCTTCGGCAAAGCGTGACGCGACTGGCAACGAGGCGCAGGGAAAGCCCTGCCTGATGGACGCCGACCATTACAAGGCCAGAGCGAGGGCTCTCGCCCGCCTTGCACCCCATGCCCCGAGCCAGACCCTCGGCCCGGCTGAGGGCGGCAGGGCTGGCCCGGCCCGTCGAGGCCGCTCCGTACCTTCTGCGCCTGCTGGATCATGTCCCGCACCACCTCCTTCAGGTGCGGCGCGCTCTCCTCCTTGCGCGGGTGCGTGAAGAGGGACACCCGGCTGATGCCGCGGTAGAACGTCTTGTCGGTCCAGCCTAAGTCCAGCGGGGGCACCTCGGTGTCCGAGCACTCGGGCCAGTAGGCCAGCGAGAGGGTCTCGCCGCCGGGCCCCCGCGCCACCTTGCCGCCCTCCCGGGGGTCGTCGTAGCCCCGCCAGCCGCCCCTCAGGTCCTGCAGCTCCCGGCCGGAGAGGAAATCGCGGAGCTGCTCCTTCCTCAGCGCCTCCCGGTACGCGGCCTCGCCGCGGGTCACCAGCGCCTCCAGGGCTCGGCGCTGCTCCTCGCTGTAGTAGAAGCGGGCCTGGGCCTCCGTCACCTTCTCGTTGACGTGCAGCTCGTCCAGCAGCAGCACCTGGGACTCCGCCATGCCGCCGGCAGCCCCAGCGCAGCGCCGGCCGGGAGCGAGGGCAGGAGGCTGCGGCGGGAGCTGGAGAGGCAGGGCCGGGACCGCCTCACCTGGCCTGCCCGAGCCCGCCCCGACGGGTGGGGCGGCCGCTCCCCCGGGCCCCGGGGACACGGCTGTCCCCGCCGCCCGGCCCCTCTGCCCGGCTCCTGCGTGGGCCCCGGGCACGGGGCGCGAGTTGCGGGGAGGACAATTTCTGTGAAAAGGAGAACAACCTGACCTAAGAGGTGCGGGATGCGATGTGAGATAAAGAGCCAGGTTATGTGGCGGCCTAAACCAGCTTCGAGGGATGCGAGATAGAAATCTTTAACTGACTTGTGAAATCGTATGCTAAGAGAGAACTTGGTGCATTGAAATGGGAAAACCGCACCTCTGTGCGGAGACCCTCACCCACTGAACACCTGAATTTGGAATACCCTGTGCCTTTAAACTGAGGTGGGGAAAGAGAAGGCAGTAGTAGCTGAGCCAGGTAGTGATGTAGATTCATTATGCAAATATTGCCTGAATAGGATTGTATAAATATGCTTGCATATGTATGCATTGTGTATGTATGTATGTATAAATACATTTCCTCGCTTTGTGGATTTACCACTTCTCACCCATCTTTGTGCAGATATGAAATAAAATAGAGTATCTCAGCCCTGTGTGTGGATCAGCTTCCCCACTGGGTGAAAGAATCCAGATTTAGAGCAACATCCTGGTATGGCTGGCATCAGTGTCCTGACCGCAGTCCTTGGAGGAGAACCAGGCCTAGCTCCCAGGTGTATTTTGGGGTGCAAATGCAAAAGTCTACTTAAGACTTTTTGCCCCCCTTTTTCAAACTTGGCAGCCACCTGAGGGATGCTCATGAGGAAGGGGGGGACACAGCTGGGCCAGGGAGGTGGGCAGTGCACCATGGTGGCCACAGGCGGTGGCCTGTTGGCTCCAGAGAGCTGGTAGCCAGCCCTCTCTGAATCCTCTGGCAGCTCAGCGACTCCAGAAGAGCAAGGGGTGTGGGGTAGCCAGCTTACAGAGGGGAAGATGACAGAGTGATGTGCCAGAGGCTGCCCAGCAGGCTGGTGTCAGAGTTCGGAATAAAACAGTCTATGAATAAATAGCCACACCCATCCCACCGGAGACTGGGGGATGTAATGTTAAAGTACGATTTTTGCGAGGTATGTGATCCTTTCTAGGGGCCCTAATCAAGATTCCGGCCCCACTGCGGATTGCACAAAAAGGGTAAAGAGCAGAGCTTCCCCACTGCAGTCCAGGGACAGAGCTGGCAAGGTATGAGCAAGGAAACAAGGACAAAGTCAAAGGCAGTGGTGAAATACAAACAAAGTAAAAGGCAGTGGTGAAATACAAACATTCAGAGGCATTTACAGCACTTTACATCTGTGATTAGCCCCTAAGTGCTCACATGCAGAAAAACTATAGGGGACAGAACCTCTGAAGCTGTTCTTTGTTTCCTCTAAGTAATCACCTGCCCTCAGTGTGAGTTAGTTTAAAAAAACAAGGATCAGGTGGGCCACCACAGCTCATCCTGTGCTGTTCCTCTCCTTTAGGTAAAAGAGATACTTTTAGTATTCCAGACAGTCTTCCATAGCTTTTCCTAGCATGAAATTCACTTAAAATTTGAAATTACACTTTGCAAAGGTCTACTCCTCTGCCTATCAAGTCTCCTTTAAAAATTAATTTCCATGTAAGTTCTTTTAGCCTTATTTCTGATGGAAATGAGACATACGTGGTCATGGTGTCTGCACCTGTCTGCCTGTCTGTCCATGTCTCTAATAAACTTCTGAGCCCACTGTCTGATTTCAAACAAGTTTGGCAGAAGTGTAATTACATCCCTACAGATTTATGAAAAATAACAGGCCTGATGGCAAAAACAGACTCTATCACAGTCCCCAACAGTGCAAGTTACAATGTGGGTTCATGCCTTATTAGATTTCAGATATTCCATAAAATTGAGAATGCTAATAAGTGCTTGATCTGGAGGAAGAGCTTCAAATTAATTTTTTGCCATCTTAGACACCACGGTCAATCAGCCACAATATACAAATATACAGGAGATGTGACTTTCTTAGTTCCAATCCTCACTAAATTACTTGTTGGTTGTATTTTTTTTTCCTGTACCAGAGGCTGCCATCAGCTCTGCTATTTCATGTGGGGCTAAATAAAATCTCTTTAATCCTGGATGCTCTGTTCATTTGGAGCTGCACAATGCAGTCTTTTGTGTTCACCTAAGGCTCCCACATGAAAGCAACAGTAGGTTCACAAATATATGTATAGTTTTGTATTTAAAAGCAAGTGAGTATTTCCCACATCCAAGTAAAGGCAGCAGAGATTATTTTCACTTTGTTGTGATGAAATGTTTAGTCCCCACCTCTCACTCTAGAAGATAAAATGTTGTTTGTGTGTTGATAGAATAAACAGGCAAGGAGCTTTGCAGAAGGTGAGAGAGACCCCTTTCCAAAGCAAGTACATGTCCCATGGCATCCCCACTCCCCATTCTCACATCAGTACATTCCAACCAAGTCTTTTCCTGAACTGGAGTTTTTATAAGGCCAGATGATTCAGTTCTTTTTGATTTCCCCTGATCCTCCTGCTGACAGCCTCACCTCAGAGGAGTGGAAAGAGCTGTGCAAACAAACTGCCCTCTCTGCCACAGAGTCAATCCAACCCTTCGGGACTGGAGAAGAAGAAACTTGTCAGGCAGAGTGGGGAAAAGACTTGCACCTGGCCCTGCCCTTCTGGGACCAAGGAGTGAATTCCAGTTTCCATTCCAAAAGAGAGTCATTATTGTTTGGGCACAGGTTTTCCTCTCTGCCCTTAGCACTGGCTCAAGAGAAACAGGAAAAGGGAAGGCTTATTCTGAATTGTGCTGAGGCAGCTGCAAACCCACAGAGAACTGTGCTGTTTGTCGCTGGGTTTGTTTTGTTCCTGGGATTACCTGCTGGAGGGGCTGCGTGTGCACAGCAGGGTTGGCTCTCTTTACTTTTCACCTCTCTGTGGGTGTTGTCCCAGGCCAAGGCCTGCTTAAGGCCTTGCTTACTCTCTGGTCCGGTTCCAGAATGTTTTCCAAAGGATGTAAACTAACCTATCAGGAAATATTACCTCTTGTTGTAACCCTCCCCCAACCCTATTATAGTGTTTTAAATCTGTCTTCAAACACCTCCCACGGATAATCTGGTTATTTGGGCCTAATTGCTTAACTTTCCTTTGCGAGGCAGTGCAGGCTGTGCGTTAGATAAAGATATGACACCTTATATTTAGCATTAATTGCGACTGCACACATCTCTCTTGCCAGTCCTTCCTATGTAATTTCAGTCCCTAAATAGCCCACCTCATGATACATTCTTTGATAAATTTCCCAGCAGTGTTTCTCATGTGGCATAAACTGCTACAAGCTCTCGTAATAAACCTTTGAGTGCTCGGCTCTTTAGGAACAAAATCCTGATGCTTTCCCTCTCACCTACATCTTGTTTTGCTGAAAAACAGTTACCACCTACATGCAAAAGAGGAGTAAAAACAGGGGCAGATATTAAAATACATATCATTTTGTGATACAGTGCTCAAGAGCTGTATAGTAGAAGTCTTTTCGTGAGGAGTGGTATCCTTCAAAAAATACCAACACGATTTACCAAAATGTCTCTGATTCAACCATACTACCTTTTAGGTTGTTTTTTGTTTTGATTTGATTTGTTCTTTGGTTTTGGCTTTTTTTTTTTTCCCATAAAAAGCAGGAACTGCTTAAAAATTAGTTGTGCAAAGACAACTAATTGTTTATGTGATGGAGATTACAAGAGAGTGTTTTCCATTTCTCACTGTGTCAGCTGCAGGTTAGTCTGAGGTGACAGGTCTTTGCTGTCCTGAAACAGAAGAGTAAATAAATAGGCGCCTGTGCCATGGTTGTTATTAAACACTATACTCCTTCCTTTTGCTGGCTGGCACCACAGCAAGACTCACAAAGGCTTAGTGGAGATTGCACCTCCTTGACTCTCTTCTCTGGATCAGCATCCAGGAGTTTGTGGGGAGACTGCTACGTGCACAGCGAGCTGTGCTCCACTTGTCCCGAGTCTGAAATTCCATTTGCAAGGGCTGCCACGCCAGCACAGGAATGGCTGCATTAGTCATGTCCAAGTACTGGCAGAGCAAAAAAAGCCAGAAACAAGGGGATTTCAGGGTGGAGAGGAAGAAGCTCCTGCTTTCCTCGTTTGCCCTCCAGCAACCCGAAGAGCTGCAGGCGGTGGCAGGCAGGTGTGTCACTTCTGCAGCAGCAGTGACAGCCTGCAATCCTGAGGATGAAGAAATGCTTTCAGAAGCTTCCTTTCTGTCACATTACACCGCCTCAGGGAGAAAACCTAGCTGCTGAACTGGAGAACTGCCGCAAATGAGTCGAGTTGAGAGCTTCTGGCCTCCCACTCACATGTTTCCATGTGAGAGTAAATAGGTAAGAGAGTCCTCTGAAGAGAGCAGAAAGGAACAACTGCGTTCACAGGCTCATGTCTTGCAGCGAGGTATTTGCTGACTGAGCATGCACAGAAAGACCTTTAGCTGTTTTCCCTGTCTGCTCCTCTCCACAGGGCAGCACTTTTTAAGCAGTTTCCTGTAAGAAATAATGCTGACATCCTGGTCTCTTGCTCTTTCAACACCCATACAGGCAGGGACTCAAACTGGGTGCAATTCAGCTGAGCTACCCTGAGGGGCCTTGGCCAAGTCATCTGCTGTGCCTCAGTTCCCATTCTCTAAAATTAGGAAAATACTACTCTACTTCACAGGACTGGTATAGAGAAGAGCTAAAAAATGAAATCTCAAACCAGCATCACCTGCATTTTCTTTGGTTTCCCCTGCAGGAGGTGAGGGGAAGAAATTAAGAAAGACAGCTGTAGAGTCCCTTTGCAGATGAGCCAAATCCTGAATGGAAGCTCTGGCTAAAGAAAACAGCAAGGAACCAGCAATGCAGCTTCTGAATAGGATGCTTAATTGCAGCTATAATTATGTAGCACTCAAATCACGGCGTGCTTTATAGGCAAAGGAACACCAGGAATGGGGGCACTGAAAAATTAAGACAGCAACAAGTCTGCATCATTGTGGACTTATTTGTGCACTGGCCACCTGTCAGCGGGCATTGCTATCAGCCCTCTGGGAAAGAAAACGCTCAGGTGGGAGCTAACAGGAGGAGGAATGGAGCAGACCAGGAAGTCTGGTGGGGTGTCCCAGGCAGAGACAGGAGGGAGGAGTATCAGACTGGCAGGAAGTGATTAAAGGGACTATCCAGGTACTGTGGTGCAGACCTTCAGCCAGTACAGCAAGAGCAAGTGGGAGATGGAGTAATGTGCTGATGATGAGACACGGCAAAGTTATAACCAAAGTGGTGGGGAAAAGGGAGTCAGTGGAGGGGATGCAAGAGAGACATGAAGTGTTCAAGAGTGAACAAATTCATTTGAAAAGCTGCATATTCAGTGGCGGAAAGGAAAGTAGCTGGAAGCAGAGAAGAGGCTCTGGTATCTGCAAAGTTTTAGACATCCCAGAGGATGGCTAAAAACAGCCATGGCAAAATAGAAAACTGTTTTTTATAAGGAGGGGGAAAGAATATAACTGTGAGGCTTGACTAGAGAGGAGAGAAGTTAGAAGCTGGCCCTAAAAATACAAAAATGAATAGTTAGGAAGTGGTTTGGCCCCCACAAAAAATGCAAAACTGTGTGAAGGGAGTGGCATAGGAAGGAAAAAGGGAACCCTCTGAGCAGAGATGCAGGAGGCTGAAGCGTAGGCTTAGACCTGGGGATGAAACAAGTTGATCTGTGATTCATGAGCATAAAGAAAGATACAGAAGATTTTAAGATGTGGTAGAAGCATGTTAATTTGGTTTTGAAGATGCCCTTTACTGATCAGCATACATGGGACTCGGATGTGTATTTGGCTTAAAAACATCCAAAGAAGAAATCATCCAGAGGAGAAATCAGCTGCTCATGACTTTATCAGAAGCACTGCTAGCTCCAGCAGATCTCTGCCTTTCACTTGCCAGTGCTTCTGTCCAGCAGTGCCATAGTGCAGGCGGGATTGAGTGGGTGCAAGTGACTCCCGTGAGTCAGAGAAGGCAAATAAAAGGAGCCGACCAAACCTCCCTCTGGAACGGCCGTTTCCAGATAGACATGTTGGAGGTGTGAAAGCAAAACTTCACAGGAATTCATGTTCACTATTAATTTGCCTTTTTTTTTTTTTCTTTATAAATGCTGAAGTAAGGTCATAGAAAAAGAACCAGGTGACTTCCCTGCCTCTTTTCCAGCTGCTCTTTGTGCGGCCAAACCACCATGTGGCTTCATTGAGACACTGCACGGCAGAATTTGTCCCAGGCCATAGCATCCCTCCAAGCAGGGGCACACCCTGGGCACCCCAAAGCCACACACGGGGAAACCAACAGAGCCCCTTTATTTTGATACTGGAGACATTTCTGCTTGGACTTCAGTAGGGAAGAACTTCTCAGCTGACCGACTAGAGGCATAAGGATGGTCCTGGTTCTGAGATAATGTCACAGGAACATCCCTCCCTGGGTCTATGGACACCTGAATTTAGGCTTAGAATATCATATTTTCAGATCAGCATTGGCAACAAGATGTGGTTTTGAATTCTTCCAAAAGCAAAACCCAAATGCATAATGCACTCATGTTCCTCCAGTGCCTGTTTTTAGATCCATTTCTTTTGCAACTCAATTAATCAAGATTTTGCTGCTCATTTTAAAATAAATGGCATTTCTCTTAGGAAGGTTTATAGCTTTCAGTCTTAGAGGTTTAAAAATACTCAGATGGATTCTGAGCTAATCCAGATTCATAAACCATTCTCATCTGTTAATACCTGAATACTTTGATCATCATATTTAAGAGATTTTTTTTTGGCAGAGGGGTATTTTTCAGACAGATTGTCCCCCAGTACTCTTTATTTCAAGCTTGTGACAGGTTACTGTGCTGCACTCTCATGCAAAACACATAGGAGAAAGGGAGGGGGAGGAGAAGCTGCAGCAGAAATAAGCCACAGCTCTAAGTTTATCCATATTCCTGTCCTCCCTTCTCCTGATGATGAAGGATCCTTATCTCTCCCCTTGTGTTGAGCTTATCTACTCACCTACTGTTTTCTATTTGCCCTGTCATACTTAGGTGGGATCTTTTAAAATTCTTCCCTTGAGAGTGACCCTGGGCATTTTTCCTTTTAGTCTTCCAGCATGGCTGGCTCAGGAACAGGTTTCTGCTTGCCAGACCCCCATACCTTCTTCCCACCCTCCTGTACTTATATTCTTCTACTGGAGAAGTAGCTGCATCCCCTGGGGAAGAGTGCAACCTGTGGAAGATCCCCGCCCCTACCAGAGCATCTCTGCTCTGACAATCAGAATGAGAGAGTCCAGTCTTCATGGCTCTAATTCCACTTAGTACAGGAAGCAATGATTGGATTTATTTTTTCCTCTCAAGCTGACAATTGACCTAAGTCACAGTAAATGCTGTGACTGGACAAAATATGTTCTTGGGAAGGAATGCAAATAATGGTTTAGAATTTTGCATCTCACAAGCATTTAATTTATCCCCAGTCCTCCTGGAAATCACATATAGGATGTAGTGGGGTCACTTCATGAGCTCAGGTAAGGAAATTACTTGTCATCCTCTTTCAACACTTCAGAGCAATGTGAAAATCAAATCACAGCTCAGCAATCGCTCATGCCAGTGCTCGGGGTAACACTGACAAGCCACGTGTGGGATGCACTGGTGGCCTTGGTCACCAGGTAGCACAGTGGCTCTCCTGAAGGCCATTAACTGCAGCAAGGCTCTTGTGAGCTTGGGGATAAATCTAGCACAGCTTCCTCTACAACATTCCAGCCTCTGTCCACCACCTCCAGGAAGCTACAGCTGGCACCCAACACTGCGGAATGAGAAGCTCCATGTGTAAGTGCCAGCATGGGAGACTTGGTAGCCTGACACATAGGATGAGAAACATCCTGCTCTGGGTGTCCCTGCTGCTCTCCTCTGCTATGGAACTACACAGCAGTGCTGGGAAATTAATTCACTCATCTGGAAGACAGAGAAGTTGGATTGGGTTGTTTGTCTGCAGCACTACATAACTTTTGTGAACACTGCCTTGGTAAATTAGTTAGATCAGGGTGATTCCCTGTCTTCATCTCCTCATGAGCCTGCCATTCCTTTTTGTTCTGAGCTCATCTGTGTTTGGAATGTAAATACATGGTGACCTTTAGAACTAGGAGCTTTTACAGTTTGCATAACACTGCAGATACATATGCCATGATAATATATAAGTTAGAGCAATTATGGAATAAATCCCTGCTCCAAAGAGATACCCAGATGCAAAGGGTGGAGCATGCTGCCAGACATAAAGTACACCTCAACCAGAGAAGCCTTATTTTATTTTTGGCTGCAAACACCCAGATTTTTCAAGAGGTCTGAAGAAAGCCTAGCCAACATGAGCAGGCTCCAAGGGCAAGCTGGAGGAAGTCAAAAAGCCAGAGGGAATGGAAAGCAAGCAAAGGAGGCGTTTTACCACTGTGTCAGGGTGAGGCCCAAAGATAGGGGTTGAAAGAGGTGATGAGAAATGCCATGCTGGCTTAAAGGAAGTAATGGAAGAGAGGCTTTGAGTGTGACACCCACAACTCTGCCATTGTCCTGCTAGGCCACCTTTGGCAAATAATTTCACCTCCATCTAACTTCCCTCCTCCTGTTTGTATATCATGGCACTCTGACTTGCAAATTCTTTGGAGCAAGACTATAATTTCTACAGGTACAGGAAGTGCCCAGTGCAAATAGGCTCTGAACTCAGATGGTGCATCTCTGTGGTGAAGGACAGGAAAATCCAATAGACCATGCAAAGCTGTTGCATGGGCTTGGACACAGCGCCCTGCCAACAGCCTGTGCTGTGGGGATGAAGGGGAACAGGATGCTGGAGCAGAGAGGGCAACAGCAACTACTGAGAGCACAGCTTGCTTGTGGCAGTGGGATAAGTGAAAGAGCAATGAGGAGAAAGAAATGTTAATATCATGGTATGTGGGTGGAGGTGGGGAAGAGACAGGCATTGGTTTGGTAGAAAAGGCAGGTGCTATTTTAGTCAGACTGTGTTAATTTCAGCTCTGATGTAACTGAATTTACGTCAATTTCAGTCAGTTGAATTACACAAAAGATTAATTTAGGCCAATGAGTTGAGGTAAGAGTGATTCAGCCCAAAATAAGTTTTGGGGTGCAAGGAAGAGATATGAAGCAAGGTGAAGAACTGGAGCCATCCTGGATTTGGAGAGATGTTGAAGTAGGGAGGGTGGGGGTGAGAGAGGGCAAACCAGAGGGTGCAAAATCAAACAGGCCACAGGACCCTGCAAGGATGTTTGCCAATGATTTTCATTGCAGCCTAGGACAATTTGCAAAGAAAGGCAGTCAGCTCCCTGAACTCTGTGTGTATTGGTTATTTCCACCTGACTCTTCTCATGGTCCACCTCCCCTTGCCACTCCTCTGGGCAGCCTGCACACCAACATACCATGCTTAGAGTGTTCATAACAATTAAGCTTTTGTCTTATTATTTTGGCTTAATCACAAAACATTCCAGGTTTAACCTGAAGAACACTTTGGACCAGGGGTTCAACAGCTACATTTAGCAGTGAGAGTGGCTCTGATTCACTCACAGTGCAGCTTCACTGGAGCTGATGGAAATGAACTGGTTCCATTAATTCTCCAGAGACAGCATGAAAGCCAGATGAAACCAGACAGGGCCATTCTCACGCTGACAAATGCATCCACACCTTAACTCTTAACAGCCTGCCCATGGAACCCATGTAAAAAGCATCTGAAATACTTGGCACCATCTTCTAGACTAGCAAAGAAGTGCCTCTCAACAACCCATAGGAAAATAAAGAATTATGTCATTACACTAAACAAAATGAAAACAAAAAATAATTAAGCACATCTTTTGCTTCCTTCCCATTTCACAAAATTTCTTTCCCTGCATATGCTTTTCATCTGTTGTTTCTGATGCCTCTTAAATTGGTCTTTACTTTCTCATAATTCCATGTACTGAGAAAATGTAACACCCATGAATCCCTGCGGTTTCTTTCCTTTCCTCTGTCCTCATTTCCCCTAGCTTTTATTTTCCCTTTCATTTTTTTTACATTTTTGTTCTTTGAAATCACGATCTTCAATTGCATTTCATTTTCATTCTCTTCCTCTCTAGCTTGCTCACATTTTCATTCCTCTGTTCCCTTGTCCCTTGTTCAGCATTAGATTTAGTTGAGAGAAGAAAGTCAGTTGGTTCTCAGGTTAAAGAGGAATTTCAACCATTTCTTTGACACATACCCCAAACTTGGCTCCACCAGTTTTCCACCTTCCACAAATACTCAGTGCTGCACAAGAAAGAAACACCTACAAAGTGCTTTCAACTCATATTCAATCACCATAGTAAATACAAACTCTCTTCTGTAATATTCAATCATTGTATTTAGTCCTAATATCATGCTTTTCATCTGCAAACACCCACACAAGCATTGGTTAATTTGTCCTCACAGCAGCCCTGACAGGTTGGTAATTACCTGTTATTATCTCCATTTTACACATAAGGAAACTCTGGGTGAAATGATGAAATTCCTAACAAGAACATATACCCGCAAATCTAAGCAGGCACTAACTGAATCTTCTACAGACACAGACATACACACAGCTGTCCACAAACATTTTAGTGTGTACTGAAAATGAGGGACCCACAAGCTCAGTGTAGGACAGGAGAGAGATGCTTGCTCGGCATGTTATACACAAGGAAAGGAAATTCTCAGACCCTGAGGTTGCCCTGGACAGCAGAGGAGAGCTGCTGGAAGCAAACTGCCAGCTCTTCATAGCACATTTTGTATTTTCTGGGCAGCATTTCATGACCTCCCATTCCTGCAGGTGAGCAAATGTGCAAGGTGAGCTCCTCCTTGCCCTCAGGCACCACCAAGGTTTGATTTCATGTTTCCAGTTTCACCACTGGTGACTGCCCTCGTGCTTATCAACACTTGTTTCTGAGGTGAAGATGGGAAAACACTGTCATGCAAAACCCCCAAGTGAGCTCCTGACCTGTTTGAACGCTAATGACCTCTTAGTGCTGTATCCCACTCATTCTGCTGCCTATCAAGCTGGCACGATGGGAAGATAATAGCCCTTGTGGACCACAGGCAGCATTCCGCACACACGAGCTCATAGAATAGGGAAGAAACATTAGTGGGGAAGTCAGAGAAGGAAAATGAAGACGTGAGTAATCGCCTTTGGTCCAGGATGTCAGCAGCCCACAGCAGAGTATCCTGTGTGCAGCACCTCCCCTGCACCGCAGGGACAGGATGCTCTGTCCCCATCCCACGGGCTGCTCTCCCACAGCAGCCCTTGCACTGCAGAGGCTCCAGGGACACCGCAGGGGCTGGCAGAGCCCTTTCCAGAGGGTCGGGTGCTCAGGTGCAGTTAGACATTGAATTCCCACTTATGCAAGGCAGCTCCACTGCAGCTATTAAGCATTAGATGCCATTAATGGGCATGAGATGCCATTAATATAAATATATCTGATGTGGAAAATAAAGACCTGTGTAAGGATTTGGACCTTTGTGACTTCTCGTTTCATTGCCCTCCATTCAGTGTGACACTGAGGCTCTCATGGACTTGAAGTCATTGATCAATGAAAAATACCCTCTTCCCTTCCCCTATCAGTTTCTGTCTCATTTTCTGAACCTGTCACAGCCTCTCTCAGCACAGAGATGTCCAGGGAATTGATTCCATGTTGTCTTCCTTTCACCCCTGATGTTTTGATCCCTTTGACCAGGGACAAAGCCATAGGACAGAGTTTGCCAAGATTAACATACATTGCTTATTCCATAAAAACTTACTCAAGGATCCCTGTATTCCTTATATAAATTTAAATGTTCTTAAGTCTGTATCATTGCTAGTGTTATTCAAAATTTTCTTTAAATCCTTTACTGTTTTAAGGTTTCCAGTCAGGGTTATGTCTTTGATGTACTTAGGTTTCTCTGTCAGTTTTCTGCATTTTATAATTAGGATCCCTTTTTTGTTTTCTCCCCAGTTGACATATTTTAATTTTGAATTTCAAATTGCTGCCTGAGCTCTGCCACTAAGCCAGCACGGGCTGCTGCTTCCTAAGACTTAGACAATGACACCAAGGTGAAACTTCACAAAGTTCTGCCAAAGCTGCTGACTCTGTATTCCTGCATCTCATGGGTTCTCTCTGCTTCATCCCTTATTAATTGGGATCAAGCATTCATACCTCAGGAGTGACCTGAGTGACTTCCAGGCTAGTTTAAGACCTGAGCATCTGTGCAGATGTTGAGGGCAGGCCAGCCCTGTATTGCCAACTACAAGCAGACAAGGTGAGACAATATGATTGTTCCTGGTAAGAATTGTGATCCTACAATTGTACTATTCCTGTCGACTTGCCTGTACACCTCTTATCACCAGCTGGAAGCTGCAAGAGCTCTGGGGCACAGGCACAGGGCCAGCACTACAGGGCCTTGGCCTGGACTTAGCATTCCCAAGTGCTTACAGCAACTTGGAAACAGTAAGAATAAATAGTAAAATAATGCTTGCAAAACTTAAAAAATAAAACACAACCCACACACACAAAAAGAGAGAGAACACTCATGTCAATGGTAGGTGTAAGGAAATGGAAAGCAAATCTACAAATCTACATACTCTTGAGAAAGGAAGTGATGGGGATGGTGGACTTTAGGAACACTGTACAACGAATTTAAGAACCAAATGAAGGATTTAAGCTGTGAATGCAGGATTTAAGCTGTGGATGCAGAAGCTACAGTGATGAAGACAAGGGGTCCCAGCTGATGTGGGAGTGAGAAGGGACACAGTGGCACAGTGCAAACAGGAGGCTGAGGTGACTGAGCTGAGCCAGGCTGGCCTTGTCCACACAAGGAACAAATGTCCTACAAGGAAGAGGACAGCCACTCCTGAACCTGAATTTTCAACCATGCTCAAAGTAATAGGGTGGTCAACACAAATGCGAATTTCTTATACACAAAAGACAGCTGCATTAAATGAAACGTAAAGAAATTAAATTAAAGGAGATCTCATGAGATGAAAAGTAAAGGAATGAATTGAAACTTAAGCAAATGAATTTAAATGAAATGAAGCGCAATGAAATGAAAACATAATGAAATGAATTTAGATGAAATCTCAAGATTTCATTTCCTTTCATGAAATGAAAATTCAATGAAATGAACTGAAAATGAAAAATGAAATGAAACATCAAAAAATGAAGTGAACTGAAATGAAACTTCATGGGATAAAAGGAAAAGAAATTAAATGACAAAATGGAAGGAAATGTAACAAAATGAAATCAAATGAAATTTGTCATTTTATTTCCTTTTAGAAAATGAAATCTCAAGATTTTATTTAATTTCCTTTTGTTACATTTCCTTTTTTAATTTTTTAATTTCATTTTTCACTCTTTCATTAATTTTCATGATATACATTAAATTTCATTTCATTCCTTGATTTGTAATTTCCTTTATTTTTCTTTTTCATATTTTAAAATTCTATTTAATTTCCTTTTATTAAATAAAGTTTCATTTTATTTCATTCCTTGCTTTGTCATTTCACAAAAGAAAATTAAATAATGAGATTTCATTTAATTGCATTTCCTTATTTTTAATTTTCTTTCGATAAATCTGATTTCATTTCCTTCCTTTAAGTTACATTTCATTTGTCTTCATTGCTTGATATCCTTTTCATTCCTTGAATGACGATTCATCTCATGAAAGGAAATGTCTAGATTCTTACATTTCACTTCATTTCATTCCCTGAAGTTTTATTTAACTTGATTCCTTATTTTTTTATTTAATTTCGTTTAATTTCATTCAGTGACGTTGCCTTTATTTTGATTTCATTTCACCGCTTGATTTTTCATTTCATTTCTCGGAAATGCAAACCGCCCATTTTTGTGTCTTGGAGCCCTACCTCTTATTTTTGGAGCCCTAAATTCCAGGTGTTCATGACTGGGGTTCCGGCGTTTGTGAAACGCCTGTGCTCTACAAGGGGTGCACATGTTAAATGAGAATTTGCAGCGATTATTGTGGTCAGCCGACGCTGAGGATTTAAACTGGTGAGCCCTGGCTGCTCTGTAGCCTGATAAACGTGACCGAGAGCTGCACCCCAGCCAGAGAGAGAAGCAGCAGCAGCAATAGTGAGTGGCTCTGGTAATTCAGCGATTTCACAGGGCAGCGAGGTGCCTCTCGCTTTTATTCCTCTACTGCTGAAAACTCTTGAGTATGATCCATTCTCCTCGTAGTTAATGTTGAGCATAGCTTGAGTGACTGAGAGTTTGACTACGGTCAAATTATTTTGTTAAAAATAAAACTAAACCAAACCAAGCCAAAATTCCTACAGCTGCTAAAGCGGAGCTTCTGTAAGGAAGGTTCCATGGAGGAGAGGCGCTGCCTGCTGCTGGTGTGAGCTCTCTCCCGCTTTCCTGCCTGCACTCCGATCCCCCGGACGACCTTTAAAGAAAGGATCCCCATCTCATGTGAAAGCTGTCTGGCCAGCTCACTGCCAGGGAAGCTTTCCTTTTGCTGAGCCCGCAGCCGAGGACGAGGTGATCTAAGAGCTCCTGCTGCCAGGACGGGGAGGCCGCGCCTTCCCCTTTCCCTCCTGGCTGCGCATTCCCACTGCTCGCCCTGCGCTGGCTCCGGGCCTCCTTGTGCAGCCTTCGGTGAGCTGACTCAACTCCCGATCCCGGCACATCCCTTTGTGCAGGGCGGCAGCGAGCTGCAGCACTGACTCACCCGCTCTGATGAAATCACGGCCATTGTTATTAGCAGCCCATCTCGGTCCGATAAAGCGCGAGCGGCTGCCCTCGCAATGGCCAGCGCAGATCGCAGCTGCAGAGCCGGGTCTCTGCTGCCGCACATTGCTCTTATTGGCACCTCTGCCAGGTGAGCGCGGAGAGCTGCTAATGCACAGCGAGCCACACGCCCACTCCGCTCCCATCAAAGCGACTCTCCAAGGGGCAGAGCAAAGGGCAGTTTCCCAAACCCTTAGTCCTGGTAGTAAACTTGCAGTTGATTTTTTTTCTCCATAAATTTTGATGAGAAAAACAAAAAACAAACCAAACAAAAAACCCCAACAGCAACCAAATTAAAAAAAACCCCCGTATTGGTGCAGTCTGCTTCTAATTCAGCATTTCACAACCAAACCTTTGGTATGCTGCAAAAAACATCATCATCATCATCCCCCCAACACCAACAAAAACAACACCACCAGCAACAAAACTCTGGCAGAAAACATTCTGCCAGAGTCACAAGAAGGGGCACCAAGCACTGATTCCTGCTATATGTTATTACCTGTTGGCACTGCAGTAGTACTCATCTTGGAATCTGACCAGGAAAAGGGACTGGTTAGTAGCACAAGGAAATTATGACACATTCGGTACAGCACAGTCATAGAAGATACCTTCTCTCCTGATCTAGAGGTCATTTGCAATGTATCTCATATTTTCCCCGGGTTTTCCTTTTTCTTTTCCTTTTCAGAACCACAGAAATCATAGATGTGCGTGAATCACAGCACTGAAAGGTTTCAGAAGCACCACTTAAACACTCAACTCAAACTTCAGTCATTGTATCAGGACACTGTCATCATTTTATAGCTTTAAGTGAACTGTAGTAGATGCACATCCTAAACTGCTTTTTCTTCCCCATTTTTACTCTTGTTTATGTTTGTGACACTCTCCATGCCTGTATCTTTCACAAATCCTGGTGGAAATGAGCCTACTTCGATGAGCGGGGAGAAGCCACAAGAGACCTAGGGATCTTTTAATTTGTTTGTTTCTTCTTCCTCCCTTTGTTGCTGGGCTAATTTTATTTCTGCACGTCTACAAGGATTCCTGCATGCCTGCCATTTGTGAAATTTTGCATTTTCATGTTGGCAGGCTGGACGTGGGCCAAGCACCTCTCACTTGCACAATGGCAGCAGACAATGTGCTTTGAATTTTCTCTGCACGCAAAGGTCAGTGACCCTTCCTCATCCACTTGCCTGTTTCCCTGCTACCCTGGAACTCACAGATAAGTCATTGGCTGTTTTCTGCTGGCAGTTCTGCTTATGTAAGAAACTTCTTTTGCATTTGATGCGAATTAAGGCTCATGAGTTCTGTCACATGAAAGTTGCCTCTAAAAAATTGGAGAAATTGGCAATGCTCTGCCCTCTTCTTCAGGGCTGTTAAAGGCTTTATCATTCACTCAGTTCATGGTTCCCCACTGAAATGCAGTTTTCAGCAGCAAGGACAGGCTGGGTGTCAGAAGCTCTTTAGCTCATGCCTGTGTTTTAGCCAGTAAATGTAACTGCCTGGATCACCTAGGGAACACTAATGGTTTTGACTGACCTCCATGGGGTATCATCTAAAAGCACCTGAGCCAATTGCTTTGAACAAATATTTGAAATGAGATGTCTGCAGAGCACTTTCTCTCAGCACAGAGGCACAAGCTGGGCCCAGGAGGGGCAGCAAGGTGATGGGCTGCAGCTGCAGGGAGGTGCACAGAGACTTCTGGGGCTGCACTGGGCAGGGATGGGCAGCACTGCCAAACACTTCTCACACCAGTGTCGTGTAGCCCAGGCTCCAGGGCAAAGAGCTGCAGAACAAGTGTCTGAGCAGAGCCCTAGTTCAGATGGCCACACTTCTGTCCCACCAGACATCCTTGCTGTCCCTATGATGTGACATTGACATTACCAAAGACTTGCTGCTCCCAGCTGGGGTAGGGGTCACCCTTCCCCTCACTGCTGGACTACACCTGCTGTGCCATTGCCCCTGCAGTGCAAAATGTCCCAGCTGATGGCACAGTGCTGTTTGAGGCTGCTCAAGCCATGTAGTCCTGGCTGCTGGATCTTTTGCTTGTGACATCATTGGTTACTCTCTCATCTGGGTTACTCTCCACAAGGGCTGAAGGAAAAAGGGCCTTTCAAGAGCCTGCAGCATTGGGATCCTGTTGGGGAGGAAGGATGAGAGGTGCTGCTAAATAGGAAAAAATCAGTAACAGGTGGCTGTTGTGAAAAGCTTCAAATTTCCTGTACAGCCCACGGAAACCTCCATTTAAAAAACAACAACCACCACCCATGAACTTGTTTTCATGGCACAAGAGGCTGGCACAGCAGCCTGAGCAGGTGCTGACTTGGTGGATCATCTCCCTGGTGCTCCTACCTGTGAGCAGTCCAATGGGAACCAGCCCTGATCCCGTGGTTTTTCCAGTGAGCACAGCTGCTACAGCAAACATGTACACCAAGGCAGAGAGACCTCTCTTTTGTGGCACAGAAAACTGCCTGCACATCTTTCACACCAAAAGAAATCTCCATTTACTCTTTTTAGCTCAGCCTTATTAATCACACAGACATTTCCAAGCAAAATATGGATTTACAGCAGAACATAGGCAAAAAGTTAATTTAGACAGGAGAAGGCACAGCTCAGCTGTGCTCATCAAACTTATTTTACCATGTACAAGTCCAGCTTCCTCTGTTTCATTTGCTATGTTTGCCTTCCCACATACTTTTCCTACTTTTATCTCAGTTTACATTCTCTTCTCTCATGAACTGTCTTTCTTGCTTAAGAAAAATAACAAAGAAAATACTCTTCTGGTTTTCCTCTTTATCCCTTCCCATTTTGGTTTCACAGTGGACTCTCTTGGGATATGTTCCAGACAAAGGTTTGGTTCTTTCCAAAACACTGGCAAATGTCAGGTAAGGTCAGTGCAGCACTGTCACCTTAAGGCTCCAGCCCTAGGTTGCTAATATGTGCCTCTTGCATGGGCAACAGACTCTGAGGTGTGAATGAATCACCACAGAATTAATAAGGATTGTGCTACAATTAAAACCTGTTGGAAGAAAGCGCAGCAAGGTTGGCAGGGTATGTGGTTAGAGGAGAGGAGTGTCTCTCCTTATGAAGTGGCCTGATCTGTGAGAGAGAGAATTTCATGGGCACAAAATGGCATGGGACATAGAAAACGTCTCCATCCCACAGCTCCTTCTATCCCCCCAAATTCCCCACTTTGCCCTTGTATCTGGAGTCTCCACTGACTTGGGAATAGCCACAACCCTTAGCACTGCTCTTTTGCTGGGAGAAAAATGACTTTTACTGTGGGAGGGTACAAAAATGCAGGCTGACCCCTGTGCCTCCCAGCCCCTGCCATGTGCAGTACCTGCAGGCAGCACTGCAAGGCCAAAAGCAGAGACAAGAGAGGCTGGGCAAGGCAGCCCTGAGCTCAGCCCCTGCACAGGGCAGCAGAGCAAGGCACTGGTGGAGTTATCACAGATGTCGTGAGGCTGTCACCTCCTGGTAATTTTGCTGTCATTAGGTGCTGCTCATAATGAGAAATTCTGATTTTACTGTGGTTCTGGTATGCTGTCCATAATTAGTGTGCAGTCCTTTAATACTAATTACCTTAGGTATTAGTTCCTTAAACATCAGTTAAAAAAAATCACATGAAAATTTACCTCTTCCTCAAATGAGTCATGAGTTAACACAGGGGTACTTGCAATGCACTACTTAGACTTGCTTAATTAGTTAATCTCTGTAAAGGGGTTTCAAATGCATGAAGAGCTATCAAACTGCTAAGTGCATTATCTTCAATTAATTTTGTGCAACTACATCTTCACTACCAAGAGGGTCTTTAGAGTGCTGAGGAAAGGAAAAAGAGACATTGCTTCTAATTTTAAAAGTAACTAATACAGAAAAAAGGGAATTAATTGAAAGATGATTTGACATGATGGGAATAATTGTGAATACACCATTTCTTTTGTTTCAGCCAGAGCTGAATATGAAAGATTCATCATTTTTATCCTTCCTTTGCCTTTGTTAGTCTCTGGTTTCTTGGTTCCATCTCCTCTTGGTCTTAATGCTCTCCCTCTCTCTCACTGAGTATTAACCCTCTCTCTTCCAAATTTATTACTACCTTACTTCCAAATTTATTACTACCTGGAGTCACTGAGCTTACACCCTCATACAAATGGTAAGGGATCTTGTTCCAAAAGAAGCCTCATGGACTTCCCTTCAGAAGAAGACACTGAAGGGGCAGAGCAGAGGTCCTGCAAGAGAACAGGGCCACATCCAGCCCTGGCAGTCGTATTCCCTGGACCACTGTGGTAGCCAGTAAGTTCTTACTGAGTCATTCAAAGTTTTCTATTCTCTACAGAGCTTATATGCCTTGTTAAATATTCTCATTTTACTTCACCCATTAACAATCTGCTTTTGGTGGAGTTCTCTCAAAATGGGTTCTTTGTGCTAACACTCTGTCTAGCTGGCAGCTTTATTCAGGCCAGCCACATTGAATTGGCCTTCCCCAAGAACCTGTTTCCTGGGTTCTTTTTCTTCCACTGAGACTAACAAAAGATAACAACTTTTTGTTTTTGTTGCTGAGTCTGATTTGTGTTTAGAGGTTTTCACTTGCCTATGCCTTCTGTTTCAATAATGATTAATCATCACTTCTCCTTGCTGACTGCTGAGGTCCCACATGGGGTGAAAAATTCAGGCAGCTTGTTTCATATCAACATGCCTGAGCAGTGGTTATGCAGTAGAGTCCCCATCACAGGGTTTGTGAAGGGAACAGGTAATGTGCATTTTCAATAAATTTGTATCACATCTGTGTATTCACTCAGCAGTTATTTGAAAACCTATTAATTTACCTTATTTTATCCAAAAGAAACTGGAATAGAGAATAGACTGTTATATGGCTATAGCTTTATTCTTTGCATACTGTAAAATAACAGCTTAACCTGTTGGATGGGACATTTCTCTGGTAAGCCAGACTTGTGTAAATGGTGACCTTCAGCACAGCAAGTTCTCAGGGAAAGAACTTCTGCCACCAAACCAGACAAAACTCTCCAATCCCTCCCCAGTACAGTTTTACAAAAGGAACCAGTGAGGGATATTCACTGTTATCCAATCCAGTGGATGCTAATTTAGCTGAAGGGTCTGATCTGCTCTAATCAGGCTATCTAGCTGAAATGTAGGTACCTAAGACAGCAGCTGGGAACTGGGTAAGTTGTTAGGGGGTACAGAAAGAAGAGCAGGCCTACGAGAAGAAGCAAAGAAAGCTTCTTGCCCTCCCACCCTTCACCACTTGCATGTTTGTACAAAAGCTTACAGGGTTCCTCCCCTTCATCTGGTATATCCATACAGTCCATACACACAGTGTGAGATGGGTAAGCCAGAAACTATTAAGAAAATAGTTAAACTAGAAGAAAGCCAGAAACTATTAAGGAAAGCCTAGATTGTCTCAACCTCAACCTAAAGCCGTAACTGAAGTTTTAATGTTGTGGCCAAGGATCATTTAATTCACGTGGGTGTCCCTCCTGCCTCTGACAGAAAGGTGGAATGGAGCCTGAAGAGACTATGACTGCTACCAGATCCAAAATGAAGGGACAGGGCTACCTGAATACTGAACCTGAAGTTAACCTGAAGCCTGCTTTCCTGAGGGGCATTTCCACAGAATAAACCTAATTGCAGGAGCTTGTCAATAGTTAAAAGAGGTGACAGGACAGGGAGCACCCAGCAAAGTCTCAATGAACAGTCCAAGATTTTTGCTCCCTCCCTTTTATGACTGGGAAAAAAAGGGGTAAAAAATTTCTTCCTCACAGGGTTCTCTTTCATACCAACATTTCAAAAGATCAATTGCCAATAAATTAAGACAAAACAAAAAGCAATGTATGTCCTGGTGGCAAGGGAAGATGCACTCCTTCTCTGTCCCTGTCACGTCAGAAGAGCAGCTCGAGCAGAGCCCTCTGGGCCACACTGTGCCCTCACAGCAGCACCGGTGTGACGTAGTTGGCAGGGAAGAGCCCCAGCTCCCCACGCAGGCGTCCCTTCCACCAGGAGGGGTTGGAGCTGTCCAGGACCTCCAGGATGTCCCCAGTGCGGAAGCCCAGCTCGTCGTGCTCCAGAGCATCGAAGTCGTACAAGGCACGGACCCACAGCGTTCGCTGGAACGGAGAGGAGAGACAGGCAGGGAACAAGGAGCCAGGACTGGGAAAGATCATCTTTGCCACCCCTCCTAGGACCCAGTAAATACATTCACTAAGCAAGGACAAGCAGCGCTGAATTTTAGACCAACTTGCAATTAAACCAGGAAGTGGCCAAGATGGCAGGAAGGAGGGGCCAATTAACTGGGACACCCGAGGGATGGTGTTTGGTTTCTCAGCAGCCTCAGTGCATTTGTGGGAATTTGCACCATAAGGTGAAAAGTCAGACTGAGAGCAGGTCCTTAGGAAATTGTGCTCTCATGGCTCTGCTGCCTCTGCCCTGTAAGGGCAGCCAGGATAGCCACATCTGAAGCCAGTTATGGGAGCACAGAAGCACTCCTGCCTGAGACCTGCTGGGCTGTAACTATCAGGGAATGGCTCTAGGGAGCTGGCCGGTGCTGGTACAGATATGAAAATGTGTCCTCAGCCAGTTGAGGACTGCACACAGGCAAGCACACAGGCAAGAGTAGAGAACACTGTAAAGAAGATTAAAGAAGGATACTTGTTCTTTCAGGCAATTAAGGGGCATAGGGAAGGGTCTTAAACCTTCTTCAGACTCTCCCCAAGGTCAGGTCCCTGAGATCCAAAGGATTTAGCGTCTGTTTGGGTATACCAGTTTATTTGGAGTGTGCACTGTCATGTGCACTGTGGTTACATTTTTTTCTAAAGGACTTTGCAGTCAATCTCCCACTTTGGCCAGAAATCATATTTTAAAGGAGATAGCTTGGGCTTCTTTCTGGGAAATTGTTGGCATCCACACCACAGGGCATGGATAATTTAGGAGGTATATCTGGCAGGGACAGAGGGATAGATCTGTTTGAAGACACACATATTTTGATAAATCTTCCATTCAGGGCCCTGCTTAGACCTCGCCCCTAGTTATTTGGTTGGACATATAGAACTTCCTATAATTGGATTTGTGGCTTCTACATCACTGATAGGATGTGGCAGGCAAAAGCATGTTGTTATTCATTGCCACAGCCTCTCTGAGAGATAAAAACCACTGTATTTTAAGCTGGATTACAATAAAGACTCGGGGCTTTTGCCAAGAAAAGAGGCATGCCCCTATTTTTTAACATGCTCCAAATAATCTAATCCAATTGGATCTTTTTCACTCATTCTTGAGAAAGGTCTGCTGTCCTTCCCTTCTCTCCTTGGATCTAGGTTCTCTGGTTATGGAGAGAGACATAACCAGACATTGAAGCTGGACTTTTCTTCAAGGAAGAGGAGCATCCTTAGGTCACACTGAGCTGATGGGGAAATATTTGTAGCTGGCAGTGGAGTCACAGGCTGAGGCAGAGACAGACACCACGTTCTGTGTGGGCATTCACACAGTGGGACTTGGCAGAGCAGGGAGTGACTGAAGGTCAAGTGCCAGGTTTGGATCCCATAGGAGAGTGGTCTGGGGTGTCTGCAGGGACACAACTGGATCACACCCACATCCACTGTGCTAAGAGGCTCTGACAGCCAAGGGTGTCGGGTAGGTGAGCACCACTTTGATGGCAAAGGAGGTCTGAGAGATGTGCCAGGCACAGACCTGGGTGATCTCAGGCCTTCTCAGGACTGCAGCAAAAATTAATGGAAGAGACAGTGTGACTACAAGTGCATTGCAAGACAGGAGGAGCACTGTAACATGGTACAGGATCATGAGGCTGCTCTCCACAGAACTTAAAAAATATACTGCACATTTAGCTACTGACATCAGTCACTGCCTGGCTGTGGTGGCAAAGATAATTGAAAGCCCCGTGCATTAATGGACATGAAGTTCTGCTAGAAGATATTATTAGGCTTTCAGAAATGTCTTCTGCTGGACTGGTCTCGTGCTTGATCAAAATCCATGGGTGAGCTTGTGCTCATTCCAGTGTCCCAGATGGGGATTGTTCCTGTTTTGCTGAGCTCATGCCAAGTTCCCTCTTCCACTGAGGCTGCATAAGAGAGCAGTTACCAGAACTATGCTCACATAACACTGTAGTCCAGGAGCAGGTTCAAGTGGCTGGGATAAAGTCATGAGACTCAGAAATGTCTCGTAAGACATGGCCTGGCAGGCAAAATACACAACTTCTCATGCAACCTCCATGTAGGTGACATGGTGCAGACTGCTAAGGGACCCAGTGACTTGGGCAGAGGAGGCCTCCCAGGTGCATCACCTACCGGTGTCTGCTGGTGCAGAGGGTCCGTGTGTCTCCTCTGCATAGCTCCTGCACTTCCTTGGCCATGATCCCTTAGTCTGTGCATCATGTCACTCCTGTCCAGACTCCCACCATATCTTTCCTAGAAAGAAAATAGCAGCAGAAAAGTCATGTTGCTGTGGTTTTGGCTGGAATAGAGTTAATTTTCTTTGTAGCAGCTGGTATAATGCTGTGATTTGGATTCAGTATGTGAATACTGCATACACTAATGTTTCAGTTGTTGCTAAGCAGTGGCTCACTCTAAATCAAGGACTTCTCAGTATCTGGCCAAAGGGATATTCCATAGCCTAGAACATCATACCCAGTATATAAACTGGGGGGAGTTGGCCAGAAGAGGCCAATAACTGGTCAGGGATTGGCATCAGCCAGTGGGTGATGAGCAATTGTACTGTGCATCACTTCTTTTTCTTGAGTTTTATTCCTCTCTCTCTTTTTGTTACTTCCTTTTAAATAAACAGAAAATGATAATAACAACTATTATTACTATTACTGCTACTGCTACTATTTACTCTATTTCAATTATGAATTTGTTCTTATCTCAACTCATGAGTTTTACCTTTCTCTTGATTCTTTCCCTACCTGCAGGAGGAGAAGTGAGTGAGTGGCTGCATGGTTCTTAGTTGCCAGCTGAGATCAAACCATGACACATTCATATTCTGAGATGTATAAACGAGGGGATTTAAGAGTCATTAGTGGGCCAAGAGTCAGGACTGAGCCTGCACATCAATAATTTTAGATGTCTGCTTCCAATAAAGTCCCTGTGCTCCAGTTCTGCAAGTAATGACCCTCATGGAAGAGGTCAGCTTAGACTGCTCTATTTTGCTCTATTTTGGATTTTACTTTTTAGGAATTGAAAGCTGACTCTCAGCTGTGTTTCACAGCTGCTGGGACAAATGGTCAGAGAGGGGCTTTTTTGGTCTCTGAGACTTTTGGAGAAAAAACTAAGGTTGTTCTAACTCACAGATAAAAACCATGCTTGCCAAGGGGACTTCAGGCAATCTGGAGTTATTATGACCCAGTCCTGTCCACTCCTTGCTCTCCCTCTGTCCCATTTGCTGGGGGAACATCAGTTGTGCTGGTGCAGCTGACTGTATCTGAGAACTCATTACTTTACTTTTTCTTGGGCTGCTCCATAGTGTAAAGGACAGCAAGTAGGCCTATAAATCTAGTAGCCAAAATAGCCAAAGAAGAATGAGACAAAATCAAATTCAAAGAAAAGTAGCCATATGACCACACATCTAAGTCATATCAACACAAACTGGCCAAGGCAGATGGAGAGAAGAAGTAGGAAACATCTAGGAAACAAATTCTCTTTTGTGTGCACAGCTGAGAGATGCAGATTTTTGACAAAATGACTGCTCACCCACTACCAAGCAATAAAAGCCAATGTTTCATATGCCTGGGCTTGATGTCCCAGCCCCTTGTTCCTGGCAGTACCTGTTGCTGCTGCAGTATGGGAACAGCATGCTCTACATATCTCTTGGATACAGAAGAATGATCTTCTCCAGCTGCTCCTCCCATGTGGAATCCTTCCCGACCTATCCGTTCCAGGCTCCCACCACGCCTCTCCTGAAGGAAGAAAGATCACAAAAGTGAGGTCAGGCTTTGCTTCCTACCACATCCTTGACTAAAGCTGTGCAATCATTGCACACTGAGCACTACAACTACTACCCACTACTCTAGAGGCTCTTTCAAATAAAAGACCCTACCTATCTGAAAAGAAAAATAAATCAGGAATCCTGTATTTTAGATCTTTGTAGCCACTCTCCATCTGAAATCAGTGTAGTACTGGGAGGTGCTGAGCTGAAAATATGGCTACCGATGTGATGATCAGCACAGGAGCCAAGCTCTTTATTGAAATACTGCCCTTTTTGTCTATTTGTCGCTGAACTGAAATATATTATACATTACAATAGTTTTATCATATGGCTGTAGCATCTAAAAATTTGAATTGTGAACAGAAACCCCACTGTGATGGGTGCTAAACATACTCTGCTGTGCCCATCACCATAATAAATGTACAGAGAGTTTGCCAAAGCAAACTTGAGTTCTGTTCTTTCATTTGCCTGTCTGCATCTTGGAGTAAATGCATCTCTTTCCCTTCCTGCTCACAGTCAGCCCAAACAGGTTGTTATACTGATATACATGCATACAGTCTTTCTTTCCTTCCCCAGACACAGAGATTCATTGCTGTGATCTCTCTCTTACAGATCCCAGAGCCTGTATTTTAATACCTTACTGGTGCATTTTTAAAGCTCTGTATAAGTGGTCTAGAAAGAGACAACAACCCAGGCCCATTCTTCAGACTGAAAATGTATCATCTCTCATTTTGAGCCAGCAAGAATGACCCACACACAGCCTATAAAGCTTTACTGCTGTAGTCAGCAGGCCACATACTTTCTGCCTTGCCTCTACTTGCACATCCTGGTAATTTAATACCAGAATCCGTTTCCCAGTAAAGCAGGACTTTGGTTGCTGCAGTGACCAGGCATGCTCATTCCCAGTACAGGGAGTGCAAGGTGTAGCAGCCTCTGCTATGTCATTTACTTGTTCCCCTGGCACAAAACCAGGCATTCATTGGACTGGGATTTGTCTGCCTTCTCAAACATTGACTATACCTTCCCTGAAGGCACATCTTGTTCCCAGATCTCCTACGTTCTTCTCGGTAGTACTTTCCAGTTCCTAACAGCCAGGTTAACTGCTCCAGGTTCTGCCCTCTGTTCCCCCACATTCCTTTTACTTTGTTTGCTCAGTAGCAGGAGATGGACAATTCTTCTGAGCAGACAAACTTACAGGTGTAGTTGCACTCTGGGTGTATGCAAGGACCCTAAGAAACCAGACTCAAATTCTTCTCAGTCACAACCCACCAGCCAGCTCTGTATCTGCCCTTAGGAAATCTAGGCATTTCAGTAAGGTAAATCCTGCTTCCCTTGGCATCTCAGAATTTCAGTTCTGAGCTATTAGCACAGCTTTAGCAAAGCACCTTTATTCAGATTTGAAGAATCAAAAAATTCTGCTCAATTTTACAACTCTACATACCACTGAATCCCCTACCAATCTGTGTCTCAGGCCCCACCAGTGTAGTTATGTGGCTGGGTTTCCAGGGACACACTGTCCTCCTCCTCACCATGAGACATTCTCATGGCAGGAATTCCTTCCACAGAAAGGTTTCTGACTGAGAAATTCCTAAGGACAGTTTGTGCTTACCTTTTCTTCTTGGCTGTTGTCCCTTAGGAAGATCTGCTTCTGCCTGGAGATGGAAGTTGTCTTGTAGTAGTCCACCAGCTTGTTTAGCGAGTGGAATTTCTCTGTCCACAAGTAATAGCTACCCTTGGAATCCCTCATCACTTTGAAGTGCTGCACATCATCTTCATGCCTGGATCCCAATGGAAAAGAGATCATCAACAGATTGCACTTTTACCTTTTTCTAAAAAGTCTTTTCCAGAAAGGTACCAAGACTTCTTGCTTGGCCAAATCTAGACTTCTGGGAAGTCATGCAGTGGCAGTCCTTGTGCCTACTGGACCCAAATGTGGCTCTGTTTCAAAAGGCTCTTCAATCTGCAAACACACAGTGCCCCAGGGCTGCCCAGTCACAAAGCACTATCAAAACAAAGCACAGGGTTTTAAACCCTCTCTTTTGAAATAAAGGTCACAGGAGCTTCCAGGGTGAAAAAGTGCAGTTGTAGTCTACCCAACAGCCTCTGCAGGTCCTGTTAACATCCAGTCTGCATTGACTATAAGACCTGTATTACACCTTTACACACCATGGGGATCACCACTATATGCAGAAAAAGTCATGTGAAGCCATACACTAAACTTTTAAGATGGTATAAAATCTCATGTAACATCATTACTACAGGTCATTCTCCCTATCCAAAAAGAAAAAAAAAGGAATTTTCTGATGCTGTTACAAGCCAAATTAACAATCTCAACCTTCTGCCCCTTATTCCCCCTGCACCTCCCTTCCCCACACCTCCTGTCTGATGTGTACAATTCCTCTTTGCACCAGATGTGATCTGGCTTTGGTACCCACTTCCTTGCTCTGTGCAACTCCAGGCACTCAAAACACTCTTCTCAGAGGCTACATCTGCACAAATAGACTAAATGGGGACAGGCAGGGACTGAATGCTATCCTTGACTGCTACAGCCCCAAGCTGCTGAAGTGTTAGCATGGCTGTGGTTTAAATGGAAAAGCTCTCCCTTAGATAGTGCTGGGCCACGGTTAGAAAGAACAGGTCAGGAGCTGCTCACAGGGAGCTGCTTGAATACAGCTCTTCTGTTTGGTGGGGTGAAGAGGGTGTAGCCATACAGATCTGACCTCTGCCTCACTGCTTGACTTCAGGGCCAGAGAAAGAGCCTGACTGTACTTGATTTGCTGGTGTTAATTGGTGCAAATGTAACCAGAATGTTTTCCTGCATTCCTCCTGGATACTTTTTGAGCTGCCTGAATCAGCAGGTACATACCACTTGGAAAAGACTAATCATGACTTGTTAATCATGACTCTAATTTAAAACTGGTTATCAACTATTTGACTGAAAATTGGGAAACCAAACATCATTGAAAGGCTCTGTTTAGAAGCAAATGCACTGAAAAGTGCTAGGCTACAGCAAGCCGCTGAAATGTAGCTGGGCTGCAAGCAATGAAAAACCAGTCCTTGTCCAATGGCTGTTTAGTGACCTGTGGGAAAAAAGTTAACAATGTAATAGTAATCTCTTCATAGGTAGTAGCTGGATTCTTGGATTTGGTAACTAGAGCTGTAAGGGAATTAAAACAAATGGAAGACACATGTTAAGCACAATGGGAGACTTTCCCTGTCTCATTCTGCTTTGCTGTAGCTCTTTCAGAGAAGGAGGTCAGCAGGGGATGCAGCTTTGGAATGGGGCATTCACTGTGTCACTTGAAAAGAGGCAGAAACATTTGGGAATCAGATGCCTAATTTGTTCTCATTCACAACACAGCAGCACTACCAGTGACTGGCAGCCTGCAAACTTCTCAAGAGCCTACATCACATTAGGAATTCTTATGAGAGGAGGCTAGGGACACCAATAAACAGGAAAAGAAGCAGGAATATGCTGCTAGAAGCAGATACCTGACAGAGATGGAGAAGTCACCCTGAGAGTTCTGACTGGCTCGGACGATGAAGCAGCCGACTCGTTTGCTCATGAGGAGGTTCTCTGCTTCGTGCCGGGATATCTTCTCATCAAACCAGCTGTCAAGTAGGAAAAATCATGGAGATGTGAATAAGGATGGGAATTAAGGTGAGGAATAAAAAAGTTGAGGGTAGGGAGAACGTGAATAAGCAGGGTGGAGGGAAGAAAACAAAAGGATCAGAGGAGCCCACATGGCTACTCCCAGTGGCCACGTACAGGCTGAGGTACAGGGGTTTGATGGATGCAGACCATTTTCTTTGAGTAGTAAAAGCATGTACATGCAAAGAGAACAATGTAAGCTTTGGTCTGCTAAGAAGCAACACTCAGCTGAAACTGTAATTACAGACACAGTACAATAAGGTGTTAGTCAAAGAAATTTTAAATGAAAAATGTGTATGTATACATATACACACACATAACTCTCAGACATGTACATCAAATTGCTTTTTGGCAAACTGAAAATTACTGGGCTGTGATGGATATATTGCATGGAACGCACATAAATTTTTAGTAGAAGCAAGACATGAAAGTTTTACTAGTAATAAATTGGTTCCTGCAAGAGTTGCAATATCACAAAATCACAGAAACACAGAATACATAAGCACACTTACACAAATCTAGCCAGGCATACCAAACAACAGCATAAGGCACTGGACTAATAATGAGAAAGTCACCATAAATAGTAAAATAATATGATGTCAGTAGGAATTTTTCTGTAGAGAAACACAAAATCATATACATTTGCATATGTCCACTCCATAGCTTATAAGATCTACAATCTGCAGTCTTTGACTTCACCTAATACATGACTGCCTGTATTGCATTAAAATGATGGACTGTTAAGTTCCTAATGTCTGTCATTTCTGCTTTGGAGCTCCCTATTATCATCACAGTTTACCTATGTATCATTAGCAAAGAAAAATCAAATGAGCCTTGATAAACAATCTCAATGATTACTTAATCAGAAAAAAGATGGGCAAAACCAATCCATCAAAAATAGGAGGCAACTTTCTTCCCTACATCTAGTTCTGTCATCTGGGCTGAACTGCTTCAAACTGCAGACCTGACACTTAGAAAAGTGTCAAAGTGGAAATATTTCTTCACAGCTCTTGCACAGAGAAAGCAACATGAGAAAAATGTGTGTGAAAAAAGAAGCTGCCAGTGCTCCTGAGTGATGGCACAGCCCTGTGAAAGAGTGAACAAGAACAACTGACTGGAAGATCTCATCCCCCTGAGGCCCAAAAGTACAAGCCCTTATTTGCACAGCAAACGAATGATGTCCTTCAGCTCAGCCAAGCAGGCTGGCTTATGTCCAAAAAGGCCACTAAGTGCCACCTCCAAAGGGGACAGAGGCACTTATTTGTAACCTCAAAATCCCTGTGCGCTCCCAGTCTGACTGCTCAGGGCAGCAGTGCGTTACAGCCACAAGCACTGGGCTTGGTGCATGCTCTGCTTGCTCACCCCTGAAATGCTGCAGCACTTGTGAAAAAAGAGGACAATGAGAGGTGCTTCTGGGAGCTTTTCTGCTAACTGAAAGGTTGTAAAAATCCCATGCACTGTCATATTTATGGCATAGGGCTGGAGAGCACATTTAACATGCATTCCAACACACATCAGTCCCCTCTGAAAGCGCAGCTCCATCTCCTCAGCGGGAAGAGAGAAATGCAGGTACGCCTGTCCCCTGACAGATCCGTTTGTGTGTGTGTGAGAGCAGGGCGGCACGGCTGGTCTGTGAACTCTGCCGACCACCAGCAGTCACAGCATTGCACTGACCTCTAGTGCACCGACAGAAACTCACAGGCACTTCGGGGGGCAGGAATGCGGCGGCAGGGTGGGAAAAGGGAGTCAGTGTCCTTAAGAGCCGAAGGGGAGGAAATTTTTTTATGATTCGTTTTCAGAAAGATCTCTTGCTCTTCCTTTTGTGCTTAGCCTCCGTCTCTGCTCCCAAGACTTCACATCATGGCTATTCTCCCTCTCTCTAAGGACATCTAAATGCAATTCCTGCCACATCCCAGTGTCCCTCTGCGCAGCAACAAAGGAGTCACTTGGGACTGACAGCGATCATCAGATCCATTTAGCTCCAAAAGAGCAGAGGATGCTTTGGGGTAGAAATACTCTGTGCTGGCAGATCTGTGTGTAGCATTATGGCAATCCCTGCCAGCCCCAAAGTGCAGGATGTTATGCCCAGCACTTCCCCTGTCCTGTCCTCTGTGCTCTCGGTGGAAATGTGCCATGGTGGTGACACCATTTCTGTCACACTTACGGGGGAACACGGAAATCAACGAAGTTCTTAGGAACGTAGCCCTCGTGACTTCTGAGCTCAGCCTTGTACCACTCTTCCTGGGAGCTCAAAATCTGCAATGGAGAAATGGATGGAATAAATGCATCTCCTGAGACAGGCAAAAGCAACCAAGATTCAGGAAGACACCTAGAATGCCTTGTAAGAATAAAATAAAATTGTACGTGTTCTCTGCTCCCCACCCATGGTGCAACAAGGTTAGTGGCTGATGACCACTTCAGAGCAAGCAAGCAATAAAAAAGCCCAGGCAGAATTAGAGAGATGGCTTGTTAACTTTACCCCTTTGTCTGACTGCCTGTCTGTGTACCTCTGATGCCTGTGAAATGGAGAAAATTCAGCTTTGAAAGCCTTAGCAGGGGTTTAATTTATTCTCTGTGCTGCCTTTTGTAGCTGGTACTGTAGCATCTCAGATTCACAAGGGAAGAAGAAAATATCTGTGAAAACTCCTCTGACATATGGGTATGGAGGGATATGCAGCTGTGTCTGTGTGTGTTATGGCTGCACAGATGTTACCATGTGCTCTCACCTGTCATTTCACAAGAGATTCTTTAGTGGGTTAAGTCGCCAGCTGCCCTGAGCTTTGCCAAGGTAGATAAAGAAGGAGGCAAAAAGTGTTTTCAAGACACCATTATACTTAGGAGATTGTAAGATAGCTAGGATAGCTGGAAGTGAGTCCACTTCACTGGAGCAGCTTCAAGTGTGCTGACATTAATGTTAACTGTAATGGTCCTTAGAAGCATCACTGCTGACCAGAAGGGCCCAAATTCATGACAGCCTGGCTGATGGCCCAAGATACAGCCCTAAGCTGGAGGAGAGAGGACAGGAATACAATCACAGTGGGATTTTACTGCAGATGTTGTGGTCTTTGGTGTTCGACATTCCAGCTCCTGGGACAGGACTCTGCTGTATGAAATAGACCACGTTCCTGCTCTTTCTGGTTTTGGAGAGGAACCTAAAAGCATGAGCCATGAGAGTTTTAAAAGGAAAAAGCCAGTGGAAATGACTTAATTTAAAATCTATTGTTAACAGTAATAATACTTACTTCGTGAGCCAGTCTCATGGTTTTGGGAGCCTAAGGCACATTTTAACTGCTTTGTATTGCCAACAGGATGTTACTGTCTCTGGAGCAAATTCTTCATTGCCTTCCCTGCCACGTAGGCAGGGTTCAGAAAAGTTAAGGAATAGAAAGCTGTGGAATTCCCTACTTGTATAGTCACTGCTGTCCTCATGCCTGGGTGCTGGGTTGAGGATCTTTTTTCACTGCTGTGGCCAAACACAGGGGATGATGGCTACTTCCTGCTCATGCCTGGGCCCTGCTCTGTTGGAAGTGAGGTTTCCAGAACGACCCACCAGCTGTTTGCCACTGCAGAGCTGGCAGGTTTCTCTCAGTGTGTCATCCTCTCAGAGAAGGATGTTGGGGGGGGTAAGAGGGTGGATTTCCTCCTGTCACTACTGGTTGAGGGCCTCCTGTTTCCTGTTTTGTAATCTCTACATCAATATACCACCTTATCTCCTTCATATATCGGCAGGTTGTTGCAGGCAGCATGAGGGGGCTCATGATGGGGTAGGAATGTGTGTGTGCCTATGCCAGAACAGAGTTGTTACTCAGGCTGATTTACTGCTACTACGACTTGGTGGCTAAGGTGGTGCTTTGTTTACCCCAATGACATTGAAGCAAGAAGGAGTTTGATTTTTCTGGTAGTGAATTCTCTATGACAACCAATAATAATAAAACTGGAGTGTAGTGTTGACACTTTTTATCAGAGGATTCCAGCATACTTTGAAAGGAAGTTCTGGCTTATAATGATTTTACTAGAAGGGAAACTGAGGAACAGAAGGAAAAGTGACCTGGCCAACACCATCACCCCAGCAGGGACTTGATGGAAGTCTCCTGAGAAAAAAGGCATCAGTAAGGGTCATGTGATAGTAGGGACTGACTGGGGAAGAATAAGAGTGTTTATCTGTGCTGAAGAGACACAGTGATTTCTCTAGAACCTTCTCACAGCTCTTTGGAAAGATTTGGTACTAATGAGTTCTGGATGCTTTCAACTTTGTTAAAGTGCCAAGAATTAAAAGGCCAATAAAATAACAAATGGTGGTGATGGAAAAGGCAAAGCTGAGACTCAATATCTGATTATTAGCTGGAATATCTGTGACTGCACAGAGGAGAAGCAAAGGCTCCTCGCCAAACAGGGCTGCACATCCTATGATTGTACATCATCCCTTTGGACAGTAAAGGAGCTAAGGCCTTAGGGAGGAGTAATACTCAGGCATTTTCAATGGAAACAGAACATCTAGGGCTGAGAAGTGGATACATAATTAGGGTGAAACTTCAAGTGGCTTCATCTGTGGGACTTTGGTAACGTTAACAAGAACTTTCTATCATAACACATACAAATCAACTTTAAAGAGACTTCCAGAAGCTCTGTATTGTAGATGACCAACTCTACTTCTGCCATTGCCCCATTGTGAAATTCCTGCAAGGGTGTATATAATGTTATTAGACCAGGACCTCTTAAACTATTCCACTATGTGTGTAATAGTCTGTCTCGTGGAATTCTCCTCTTCTATTTGCAATTGCCTAAGATCCCTGCAGCATCTAACAATAATTACTAACAGTAAAAAGTTAGATATAAATTCTAGAATGGATGAGAGTTATCTTTTAAACAGTTCAACGGCTGGAAATAAGGAAGACAGAATCCCTCTGGACAGAACTGATCCTGCCTGTGTTTAGTCATAATCAGCATAATGTAGTCACTGTGGATGGTTTACCTGGTTAATGAAAACAGACAGGACCCTCAAAATCTGTCACCAAAGATCTTGATCTGTGCCCCAGCAAAGGTACATACCCTTCCCTGCTGACTACCAGAGGACTGCAGGACAACTAAATCCACAGTTCACGGACGTAAAATCGAGAAAAGTGGACACAGACTCAAGTAACCTGGGAATTGTTGTCCTATTGCAAACCCTATGGGAGAGGAGTATCCTGCATTTGTATCCTAGTTTATAGATGTGCCCCCATCTGTTTGGTCAAGGCAAAGGGAAGCACAAGAAAGAACTGGAAGCAGTCCCAGAAAAGCTGCTTAGTCAAGCTGGGGACTGTACTTACCTTCAACATATCCCCAGCCTGGAAGCTCAACTCGTCCTCTCCAGAAGCAGAGAAATCAAACTTGGCAATGGCTTCCATACTGCGTCTTGGGGGCAGAGCAGAGCTGGAAGAGGTAATATCAGATACTTGTCAGCACCTATGAGCTACTGGGATTGTGGAGCCCAGCCTCTGGAAAGCTGACAGGCAGTGCTGGGATTTGTATGTGGAGAAGCACTCACCACCTATGGGCAGCCATTAGTTACTAGACATGCAAAGACATTAGCAAGTAGAAGAGAGGGCATGGCTGAGCTGTAATTAGCTGAAGTCAGAAGTACAAATAACCAATAGTGGATGCTTATTCCAACAGATCTCTTTCTCTAGAGCAAGCTCATGGGAAAAACATGTACAGACCAACTCTGTCACAGCTCCCAATAAAGCAAGTGACTCTGTCCTGCAATAGAAAAATGCATTTGTCTCCTGCAATGACTTACTCTTTGCCTCAAGAGAGAGTCACATTGCTGACAAAAAAAACAGGGCTGCAATAAATATATATATTTTTTCTTGGACACGGGCCACAATATGGAAGGTTGAAAGAGTCTTTTCTTTGTGATGGTTTAACATGGGTGACCACAACTTTCAGGTAGGAAAACACTGTTTGCAGAAAGGCTGCATTCCCTATTTTGAAGCTGGCAGAGAGTTAGCCTATCTCAGTGTTGGTAACCCAAGAGCCCAAAATATATCAGACAGCCTGCAAACCAAAGCCTGCTTTTCAGCACCAGAGCAGTGTGGCAGGGGAAGTGGCAAGATGGGCTTTGCTCCTTCACCACTTCCTGCTCACGTAACTCGGATGTACCCCAGCAGGACCATTTTTATAATCAAGAGTTACCAATTTCCCATGGCTGGGTCCTGTACCCCACAGCCCAGTGGCGAGGCTGCCAATGACAAGCCAAGAAATAGCCAGGCAGTGCCACCTTAAGCAACTGCACTGCTGGCAGATGCACCAGCAGCACAGCTTCTGAAGACCATCAGACAGCTGCGATATAGAAGTAATTTTATGATTTTTAAGCTTTTAAGATTTTTTTGTCTGGGAACGAAGATCTTGAAGCTACAGGTTCCACTGCATAATCTCAATTCTCACAACAGTCTTTATGGCTTGAGAGGAAGTGCCAGCTTGCCTGATCCAAAAACATTCTTAACCAGAAAGCTCTAGAAAGACACTGTAGAAACAAATTAACAACCCTAATTAGGGTTAGATATTTCTTATTGATTAGAACTGACACAAGATCCCCAAAATATAAAGTGTTGATACTGAGCAAGCTCCAGAATTTTGCCACTTCAAAATCAAAAGGCTGCTGTAGCCTTCCTTCTCAGCAATACATGCTGTAATGTTCCTCCTGTGACACACAACCCAGGGATTTAACTATCTGTGTAACCAGGATCCAGGGCCCTGCTCTGATACAGCTCAACTTAAACTGCTGAGAATGAGCTGCAGAAAGCCTGCAGGGCAAAAGCTCTAGGACTGCATCAGCATCAGCCCAGGGATTCCAGAGGAAAACCACCAACATGGGAAGATATGAAATCTCAGAGGAAAAACAAAACCATAGTTTAGTTGTGGTAGTCAGTCTAGCTGAGTACCTGTCATGAATCATTTGGGTCACTGAATTGAGTTGTCAGCGCCATCAGTCCTGACCTAGCTGGTGGCAGATGGCAACCATGGAGGGTGACTCTTCATTTCTGATTGATACCTGCAAAGAATCTTTGGCTGCCTTTACACAGGTGAGGAGTATGCTAACGAGTAGCCTAATATTTCATTAAATCCTAACTGGGTTCTGTGTGTGTTAACTGTATACAGCAGTTATTTATTGACTAAATTGTCTATTTCCTGCTTGCAGAGTCCCTTTGCACTTGACTAAAGATCCCTGAATAAAGTGATTCACAAGAGGGGCCATAACATCACTGGACGTTAGTTCTGATATTTGTTACAATCACTTCTAACTAAAAAACCACCCCTGTTTATATGCTTCCTAGTGGACTCTGTTAGCACTCTCTTTTTTGCTGCTTATAGGTGAATTTATATCCATGTGACTGACGAGAGCTATGAAGCACCAAGGGAAATTTTTTGGCAGTCCACAGAGAGCTCTGCTTATTCAGCATGGATCTGTTCTAGAGCAATTGGGGTTGCTTCAGTGCCAGGGCCTCCCGGGTAGGTGTGGGTACACAGCTCAGCTGAGATCTGCCCTGGGCCTGCTATTCCAACCTGCTGCCTTGGGCTTCCAACACACAGCAGTGCTGAACCCCGACACCCTAAGGCACATGGGTGCTTTATTCTCAGGCTTCAGCTTTCCCCCTATTCCAAACTCCTATTCTCCCAGTTGACCTACTAATGCTCTTTAATTCTTACTTCTGATACCTTTTGCAGATTAGGGTCACCCTCTGTCTTATTCCAAGACTTTGGTGTTACCCTGCAGGTGCAGCTCGGGCCTGATCTGAGAACTGTCCTCTATTCCTGCATAGATATTTTAGGACCTTCAGCCTGTAACCCTCAACAGGCAGTGTCAGCCCCGTTGTGCGCTAACAGAGCAGAGGGGTATTAAACTGGAGGGGAATTAACCCTTAAGGGAACTGGTTAAACAATTATACTCTTTCATGAAAGACAATTGAAGAAAAAGACTAAAGGAGAATTACTTCAGTAAAGGTTGTTTTTCAGTGTTTTATCTTGCAGTGGTGGCTGCTGCAGAGAGATCAGAGCCAACAGTGCAGGTGGATCCTGCAACTCCTAAGTGCAGACCATTAATCCCAGCTTGAGGAAAAGAACACACTTAAAAACAATTTAAATGCAAACTATTTAAATACAAATCCTGTCTTTGATTATGTCCCTTAGATACAGAAGAAGTAGTGGGGGTTCCCTCTACAGCGGCAAGAGAGTAGGAAAACTTTAATTTTTTCAATAACCCAAATGTTAAAGGTGCTATTGGAATGTGGCCCCCTCTGAAGGAGAAGAGTTTGCGAAACAGTTAAAATCCTTCCTCTCACTTCCCTTCCAATTTCAGCAATCCCAGCCTCAGGGAGAGACCAGGAGAGAGATACCTCTTCAAACAATCTAACACATGGATTAAATATGCCTTTCATTGCCAGCGGCTGGATTTAGAAGTGGCTCAAACAGCATCCACAGTGTTGGCTGTGTAGATAAATCAGCAATGCAGTAATGCTCTGGCCTTAAGCTCTTCCCCCACCAGCTACTAAAGCAACACTAGCCAATAATCCTGTCTTTGAACTCCAGCCTACCACTTTTCAGCACCTGAACTTCAAACCAGTTCTGTTTTTCTGATCCTGTTCCTCCCTCCATGTGTAACTTGAGAATCCCCACTCCACATGGGGCAGTGCTGGGCCCTCATGAGAACTCCCCTGCCTGGAGCCCATTCTTTCCCTCTCTGCATGCCTGTGACTCCCAGCACCACCCCACAACAGAGACAGACAGGAAATTTTTCACTGTTATCATAACTTCCATTTCTCAAGCGCCTTTTATCCCAAATTCCGCTTTTAACTGCGTGGTGCAACTCCTTTACCCTTTTGATCGCCAAGGATGGTTTTAGACTGTACATAATGTTCTCTGTGAAAATCACTTTTGTAGAGAGTTTAGCATGAAAGATATGCAATGTTCAAAGAGGGATTTTTCAGTTCCAGCCGTAAGCTGACCAGCGCCCTTCATTTTGTGCTGGCTTTCTGCATGCAGGTGAATTTTCTCTGTGGTTCACCTTTGTAACAGGGTGGATTCAAGAGGCATAAGGCCACAGCAGTTCTGTGGGGCTGGTGCAACAGAAGGTTCACAAAATGAAAAGTGAAAAGCAGCATGGCTTTCACAGCACAAGGTAGGCATTTTCGTTTGGCGGAATGCCATTCCCTGAGCAAGCGCATCAGTGTCTCTGTTGATGGAAAGTGCCAAGGCCTAAAACATGTCAGCAAGCAATACAGCCTGACAGCGGATTCCCAGAGAGTTTAACACCATTACCCTACACCATGTTGGTTCCAAATTCAGCAGTAACAATTCCAGGGAAGGTCACCACCTATGAAGAGTTCGTCACTTGGGGACTGCCCAGCCTCAGCCTTTCCCAATTTCACCTACTTACATCAGAAAGAGAGCAAAATTACAACAATGCACTCACTTAACGGAACCATATGCAAAAAATTCCTATTTGTATGCCTGTAGCATAAAAAACTGCACACATCTCCATTCTGAAGCTTCATCCAGTGAGGTTTTGCACCAAGATATAAACACGAGCTGCCGTGTCTTTGTTCGGCTCTGCAAGAGCAACCTGCTGGACTGATGAACAACTGGGGACAGGATTCAACCCTGAGCATCTGCACAGGAACTCCACATGACATTTCAGCAGAAACAATGGAGAAGGGACCTGTAATCTAAAAGAGCTGTTGCAGATAACAGCTTTGTTTTCACCAGCTAAGCCACATACAAGTGGCATGGGAATATTTAGCTCCAAAAACACAAACCTCTTGCTACTCAGTTAACGGTGCAGCTTCACTGACTGTCAGTGATAAGAGAGTAAAATTTATAAGGGAGAACAAGTCACTAAAACACTCAGAAATGATGCATTTAAGTCTTGGCTATTCTGCCACACAGAACAATGCATAGCATTTTGGCTGAGCCTATGTGCAAACAAAATAAGCCTCCTAGGAACTGGATTCACAGAACAAACAAACTTTCAGGACTCTATAACCAACAGCAGTTGGTAAGAAATGCCCCAAACAAGGATGGGGCTTAATTTCCCTAGGGAATCCAGGTCTTCTGTGCTCATTCCCATCACGTCAGAGTAGAGTTGTGCAGCAACATGGGAAGCTGCTGCAACAACAGGCTCAGAGAGAGGAGCACCTGATACAGTACCAGGTATGATATCACAGCATGAAACTGCGACAGTATAAAATCCCAAATCTTTGCTGTGCTGGAAGGGTTGGTGTGGGGGGACTGGGGTGGTGGGGAAACACCTCCTTCTGTTTGCCTACCTCCTCCCTCAGATGTGGCAGAGGCATTTGTCCTGCACAAGAAAGCTGATAAACAAGATGGCCTTGGGATCCCCCGCTCTGCCCCTACTGCGCAGTCCTTCACCTTTCCTTCCAAGCCTTGCTCCCTTTACCTGGTGCCAGGCGCTCCCCTGGGTCCCGAAGCCGTGGCCAGCCCGTCCCTCGCCGCGCTCCCCTCCCTGGCTCCGAGCAGCGGCTGCGGGGCCACCGAGGCCCGGCCCAGAGCCTGAGCCCCGGCCCCTCCCTCAGCGCCATGTCACACACCGGCACCGGCCCACGTGCCAGGGGACAGCGACCGCCCGGGGTGGCCGTGGGGACACAGGACACAGCCGTGCCTGGCACGGGACAGAGCCGCCATGGGCAGTTTCCAGTCCCTCGTGGCAGAAATATTTGGTACCCGCATATTTAAAATGGTGGTGCCCGTTCAAAAGGAGCTGCCCCTGGCTGCTGCTCCAGCCCAGGGCGGTTTAACAGATGAAGAAAGGAGGGTCCCTCAAAAAGTGCAAGTTCTACCCAAATAAGGAAAACAGAAATGAGCACAAATCTGCTAAGTTAACTGAGAAACCGTAAGTCTGTTGAAAAGCATATCTTGAGAAACAAGTAGCTAAAGACATAAAAACATGCAATAAAATAATTTTCAAAGACAACAGAAACAGGAAGCCTGCCAGAGTGTGTCTGTAGGGCTGACAGATGATTGAAATGTAAAAAGAATGCTCAAAGAAGATAAGGATGAAGCACAAAAGTGAAATGAATTCTCTGCATCCATGCATCTCCCATAGGAATATAAGGAGGTCCCCACACTGGAGTTTTCTTTGCAGAGGAAAGCCAGGAGAACTATTTCAAGATGAAGAACTGGAATAAAAGGTTTTAGGAAAAAACAGTAAATGAACAAGGGTAAATTCAAGGATTTGATATTTTAGAAATCTTGACTGAAATCCAAACTGAACATGAAATAGTGAAGGATGAGCAATCAAACTGTGGTTTACAATGCCAGACTTAACTAAGCCGTGGTACTAGGAAAAAGCAGCAAACGCAATGCCAGTGTTTGAGATGTGTTTTTAGGGGATGCAAGGTGCTGGTGTGACTTCTGTGTGCCTGAAAGGGATTGAAAGATTAATGATGAAATTAATTACTGGCCCTAAGAGAGAAATAACATACCAATTCCTCCTCACATAGCTTTTGTAGAAGGAAGTCATATGGCACAAATCTGAGTTCTCGGAAAGAGCTGATGAAAATGTGGATATAGGTGATCACTTGATATAAAATTTGCATTTCCACATCATTTTTGATAAAGTCTCTCACCAAAGAGTCTTTAAAAAGCCTCCTAAGTTCTCAAAGAATAGGAGGGAAGGTCCTATAGATGATTAACAACTGATTAAAAGTTATAAAACAATTTGAATGTGCTATTCAAAAGATTCATAAATGATCTGGAAAACATGAAGTGACAAAACTTACTGATGAGAAAACATCCAGGTTAATACAAATTAAAGCTGATCACAAAGCCTTGCAGATGGTTTTAAAAATATTGTTGAAGTGCAAGATTAATCTCAGTGCTGATCACTACAAAAGCAATGGACATGGGACAAAACTAAACCTAACTACATGAACACAGCAATGAGCTTAAATTAGCAATTACCACTCGGGAAAGACAGCTTTGAGATGCTCTTTGAGTTCTACCAAAGTGTCAGCTGAGTGGAAGTCAAACAGGCAGGTTAGGAAGCATCTGGAAAGTGACCAAAAACAAACCAGAAGGCAACATGAGTCCACTGTACAAATCCCTGGGGCACCTTCTTGAATATTTGTCACTTGAACACAGCAGCTGGTTCTCATCCCTCCATCTCAAACAGAGACAGTAGCATTAGCAATAGCAGATAGAAATCAACTAAAGATGACCGAGGGAATGGGAAGTTTCTGAACAAGGAAGGACCAAATCAAAGACTAGGATCTTTCACCCTTAAAAAAAGATGTCGGAGGGATAAATGCAAAACAACGTTGGAAATAATGACAATCATAGACAAGGTAAACAGGAAGTTTTATCCATCATTTCCCATAACATAAGCACTAGGAGTTCATTCCAAGAGTGTCAGAATCTGGGAGGCCATAGGGAAAGAGACTGTGACATGTACTTGTCCAGTTCTCACTCTGCTTCCCCAAGCAGCTGTTGCTGGGTGCAGGATCATGGGTTGTGAGTAACTTTTACCTGACCCAGTTAATCCTTAGGAGCCGTGGCTCTTCACCAAAAACCACCACAACGTGCTGGTCCAAGAGGACTGGTCCAGCAGCTGGCTGGTAGGTGGTGGTCCCCACACACACAGAGCCTTCTGGGGAGGTAGTAATCTGGAATGTCTGTGAGTGTGAAAATTACAAAGCAATCAGACCAGTCAGGGATAGACACAATGAAAACTCCCTCTAAATGGGATAATCTTGAAAAAATATATATAAAAAATATACAGGTTCATGAGGCAGGGGGATAAAGGAAGAGTACAGCAGTGAACTCTTGCCATGTTGTGAAAAGTGTGGCTATCAGTACATGAGAAATATAAATTTCTGTACAGGAAGGTGGGACACCAGTCCTCATGGTCTTCTTAGGTTTAAGCTCTGTGCTTTTTCGTGGTGTGTGAATGGCATGACAGATTGCATTATGCTACACACTGGAACGACCTAATTTCTCTATTTTCTACCATGATGTGATCTAATGGGCCCCCCAGCAAGAACGCTGCTGGTGACTTGTCACTCATGCTTTCTGCCTGACAATGTCACAAAACACTGCATGGATTCCTGTTATGTATCCAGAACTATTGCATTATAATATTAAATCTATTAAATGTCAAGGCATAAGAGATGTGGCTTTCTAGACTATAAACAAAACACTCAATACTGGCAAGCTCCCAACACTGAGAAAGGATAGGAAATAGGATAGAATGGGGAATAACTCTCCTTTCTTTCTTCTCCATTTCTATGTATTCCTCCTCTGTCGCAGTTATGGTAACACATTAACCTCTTCACCTTGCAGAATGCATCCATCACAGCTATGCTGAGAAATATGAAGAAATATCCAGATACCTCAGCCATAAGTAATGGAAACAAACCTAATGAGAAGGACATCAGATTCCATCCAGCCGTGTTTTAGCCAATCTCTATTAGAAAACTGGGTTAAACCCAGCCCAGGCAGACTGGTTATTCCACAGCTACTTGCTGCAGACTTCTTTGTCATTATCTGCTACTGACACAATCCAGACAGGATGGTCAAACCATAGCTATTATACAGTCTGAGAAGACCTGGATTTAAAAAGCTTAATGCAGAAAAACTTACACCTGCTTTTGCACTTAGGTGAGTGACCCAAAACAGATGTGTCTGCAAACACGTCTGAAAACTGCCTAAGAACACACTGTCTCACAAAAATCTTAGTGATTTCTTGCTGGCCTGAAATTTTCAAGAGAAGAATCTTTTCCAAGACATTTTATTCACTTTAGTTTCTAAAGTGAAGCTTTAGTATCACTTTAGTTTCATCTGGGAAGCATGTGGGCAGCCAGAAAGAAAACCAAAGGGAAAAGAAAAAGCAAAGAAAAAGGAAAAATGGTAATTTCCAACAAAACATATACATCAAATAGTTTGTCTACTCTGAATTGAGTTGATAATACTCAAAGAATTAAGTGGCCAGGTTTTGTTACCCTCAAGATAAACTGCTTCGCCCGTTCTTAGTTCGCCTCAAGAAAGTAACACCATCAACAAGGGAAACAGAAGTCAAAGCATGGAAACAAGGGAGACTTCAATTGTTGTAAGTAATTGTAAATGATAACCCAGCATCTGTGGAATTGGGAGCATCAGGACTGTAAATCCACATAAAGCTGAACGTTATGAATGGAAGCTGTCTAGTCGTTCCCAGCCTCCCATCTATTCCTGTTCCCACATTCAGATATGCTGCACTCAGAGCAATTCATCCTCTCCCAGCTTTGCTCTCTGCAAACAGCTGCTCGGGCTGTCCACAGTGACAGGTCATTAGCAGGCAGTTATTTTTTTCTGGACTGAGTGCACAGAAGTGGCAGTGCTATAAAAGCTTCCCTGCAGAGCTCCATGAACTGATCTGGGAAGATCTCCTTCCCAATTTGCTGTGCTTCCTGTTAGCAAAAAATTGTCTTGAAAGCTCTGTGTCTTGTTGCTCACCTGCAACAGTCCTCTTTGATCACATCCCAGGATTTTCAGAAAACTCAGTCATCAGCATCAGTTGCAAAGCTGATCTTGTCACCATCACCCTCACAAACAACATTCAGTTTAGCTGATGTGACTACAGCCTACTGTGCCTTCGCAAGTGGTACAATTATTTCAATTAAAGGTGTGAAGCCAATTCTCTTATAGGAATAAGCTTTACCTGTAAGAGTACTGCTCTAATTCTGTGGTTGTGTATCCACCAGGAGAGGGTACAACTTCACTGCCTGGTCCCATCCATTTATTGCAAGGAGATGTGGTTTTAATCCTGAACATCAGTGTTAATTTGCTACTTAATTAATACAACGTTTCCCATCATTCTGCGAATTGATCTCCAAAGATATTCCCTTCCATTTCCGCTGAGGAGCATCTCTGCACTTCTGAGAGATTTTCTTTGGAAGTTTATGGCTAAGATCCTCTACTTTCCTGTTCTAAAGAAGTACTGGCAAACTTGTTGATATATAATATTTTCATCAAATCCTTTCAAACCTGCCAACTTTTTCTTCTACGTCCCCCACGCCATAATTCCTGCTACTGAATTATTAGTGTCTCTCCAGCAGCTTCTTTATTCTAAGCAGTCAGGTTCTCTGCATTTGTACAGTGATTACACTGAGCCAGTCTTGTGACATACCAAGATTATAATTTTGACAGCAATTACAAGACCACGAGACCTGAACTGTCACAGAGCCTACTGGAGTACCAGAGGAGGAAGGAGTAGATTACAGAAGAGAAAGGGAAGTTTGACTTATTTTTTTCCACTACCAAATAATTTTTCTGGATTTCCACAGATTTTCTTTAACTGCTGCACTGCTGCCCAAGAGCCCAGACAGGAAGAGCTGCCTTACAGCTCCTGTGTTGCCAGCTGCTCTGAGCACACACAGCCAAAGCAAGCCTGCTGTGTTCTATAGTGTTCCATGTCAGAGTTTCCAGTTTAGGCCCATGAACTGGGTTTCAAGGATGGCTGTTGGGACCAAAGAAGATCCAGCTCACTGTCAAGAAGGTCTCTGTTCACCACACAGAAATTTGTACTATTCACTTGGAAATCTAGATAAAACTGCAGGCCCAAAGAAGGCTGGAGACCACAAAACAAGACAAACAGAATACGTTCCTCATAACAGCACATTTTCCAAGCCTGTTCTACATTTATCTCATCCAAGAGCAAAAAAGGGCCCAGTTACTCAGGGCAAAAGACCATAGATCCTGTAGCCTGACCTCTGCTCTGTAGCCTTCTATCAGCAGGACTAGTTTCTGATCTTCCTTACCATAGAGGGAGGTCTAAGAAAACTTTCTTCTCCTTGCTGGTCTCTTGGGAGCCAAAACTTTCTTCTCTTTGCCGGTCTCTTTCAGAGGCTCTTAAGTGTTAATCAGTTGATCTTCATCATCATCTGTGAACTATACTAAAGTTACAACAGCAGCAAATTTGGCACATCTCACTATATAATACTAATTATATATTAGTGTTCTAACAGTGTTCTAATCTTAAACTGCAGAACCACTGCTGCTGATCAAAAAAAAAGAACTCCTTCCCAGCCTTTACAATTTATTACCATCCCTTCTGGACACTAACAAGTATCAAAGTAAGTCCTAGAATTGGGACATAGTTTCAATGGTACTCTGTGCATCCTCAAAAGATAAACATGACAAGAACACAGGACTCAGAGGTCTCAGCTATTACAATGATGGCTAATTTTGAAATAGCACTTAAAATTTGAGCTACAGATAAGCTAAGCAGGGGATATCACGCCAAATCAATGTGGGTTGCATGAGCTGCTGATTTTCTTCTTTGCTGCATGTAAAGACAGCAGACGGAGAAAAGAAGGGAGAGAAAGAAAAAGAGACTCTTCTTCAGTGATTTGAATCCAGTGCTGGAGTGTTCAACACAACACTCCTTTCCAGGATTTAAATTTTCCTTTGATGAGCACCTTTTCACTCAGTGGGATTTGCAAAGCTTCCATTTGAAGCTAGAGAAGAGTAATCTCACTCTTTCTTTCTTCCCCCTCCCTGCACTACACCCCTCTAATCATGATTAATATATCTAAACATGCCTGATTAAGGCAGACAGATGATGGGCCACTAATCTGAACTGATCAGGGCTCTGGAGCTGCCAAAGTGAACCTGCTGTCTCTCTATCAGACAGAGCAATAAGGGGTCGGTAATGCAGCCCCATTAACTGCTTCCTACAGAATGAATTTTCCCTGACTGCTCCTTGAGAGCAGACACTTGAGGAATGCTGCCTGATGGGAAGTTGCTTTGAATCTTTTCTTTTAGCACAACCGTCAAGCAGCTCCTTCTCAAGCCCTCCAGACAAACAACTAAAGCATGAAAAATGTAGCCACTTCCTTGTATGCTACTTTCTTTTAAATCTCCTCATACCTTATCTTGCTAACTGCCTCTCAATTTTTCTCATCTTTTCTTGGTAAACTGCAGCACTGACTGATATATGGTGCACTGCAAGTGTGTGGTTATCAGAAAACCAACCCTCTTCAGAAAAACCAACCCTGTTCCCACCAACCCTTCTCCCACTGTGCCTGTGTGTAAGCAAGGGATCCACTTCTGTGTACAGGTGGAGCTTGCACTTCATGAATTCATAAAATTCAGGGCTGCAACAGACCACTAGGATAAACACACCATATCAATATACCAATGAACTGCCTGTGTGCAGCATATTTGCACTAATGTTGAGGGTTCATTGAAGGATAAATGGATATAGGGCAGAAAAAGAGCAAAATTCACACCTCTGAATTTGTTCAGGTATCTGTGCACATGTACATACACCTGCTTTTAAGTGGCTGCAGCCCTTTAAAATCTTCATCCTCTGAGATCTACTTCCAGTAAAAGACTGCAGTCAAGAGGGATCAAGTGGGCATCAGGCCATGCCTGGGCTCTGTGAAATCCTGTGACTACTTATCCTAAAACTGGTCTTTGGTATAATTTCAAGTGCCTTCAAAGCTTCTCTGAATCACACAAGCTGTGACCAGCTCTGGGGAATTCTGCTGGCTGCAAGTCAGACGGAGAATTATATTTCTCAAATCGATCATAGAAGAGACTGGGATGAAGAGTGATGATGTATTTCACACATTTATGCTATCAGGGAGGATTTTTCAAAAGTCACTTCCAAAGCAAAAGAGTAAAAACAGAAACAAGAATCTGACACTATGAGATCTGATTAAAAACAACCAACCAACAGGCAATAAAACCCACCTACAATTAGATACAGATATTCCAAGGTGCTTTCCTTGTATTTGGGTTTCATAATATGGGAAAGAATACTCAAGATTTAATTATTTCTAACTGTGACCATCAGAGAGAGAGTTCCAGAAAACATAGTTTCCAGCATGCTGATCTGTAAATCTGAGCTCTTGCCCTGTAACTAAGAGCTGAGAAATTCTGGTCTTCGTGCAGGTCTGCATATGAATACACACTGGATGTGCACATGGATGTTAAATTCCCTTTGTCCAGGAGCAATCAAGCACTTTGCAATGTGAAATGGAAATCTAGGGGAAAACCTGTAAATATTTGTGCTAAAATAGGAGCAAGTTCACCTTATGTCATTGGCTCATTTCCACAGCATTTATGAAACTCCTTTTTTCTATGTGAAAGATGGAAGATGCAAAAGATATAATGCCTTTATTTCTGGGCATAGCACAGCCTAGAGAATTCATTACATTAAGGGATTAATCCAATCTAGTAAAAATAGTTTTTAATCTTATATTGGACTCTGTATTGGAGCAATACATTTGAGTAGGATATGGGAACAAATTGCTATGAAAGTCTGCTAGTATATACAGCTGGGTACAAAATACGTGTTTCCAATCACCTATTGCATGTTTCTTTGATAAGACCAGCTGATAAAAAATTGTGCAAAATGGGAAGAAGAGCAAGATCAGTGATTAAACTGCGGGGTTTTGGGGTTTTTTTGGTTTTTTTTTTTTTTTTTTTGCTTTGTTTTGTTTTTTTTTTGTTTTTTCCCCTCGTGTGTGTGTATGCATCACAGATAACTGTGCAAAATCTGGAACTCTTGTACTAAAATTAAATAGTGTGATTCTATTGCAACAGATATAATTTGCTGATTTGCACAAAGGTAAAATGACAGTTAGGTCAGTAAGAAAAAGTAAAGTTTCTTTGTCCTTTTAAACGTAAACCCATTTTTGAACAAAATACAAAATTTCATCTGACTGCAAAATTTGTGGGGTAAAGTTTGCTTTGCCTCTTTTCCTTTGTATATTTTTTCTCTCCTCTTGTGCTTTTATGAAAGAATGAAATACTAAAGTTTCGATCAACATACATTTAGCTATGACATTGTAAACACAAACATGGGGAACCTAACTGCTTGGTTTTCATGGTCCTCTTATCCTGCACATGTTGCACATAATTGCAGCTCAGCCACCTTTGTTCTGAGAAGAACTGACAAACTGATACACATACAAAGCCTCCCATTTAGGTAAGGACAGAGAAACTGAAATGCTGCTGGTGGAATTTGCGTTGTGGTATAATGAGCGCAGTTGTGATATCTTCACTGCATAATGGCCCCACTTGCAAATTTACCTTTGGAACTTCTTTGTTGTCTTAACTATATTTTTTCTGCTTAATGGGTCTTCACTGCTTAACTTCCATTTAAACACAGAACCTCTTTTACAAGGTGTGAGTGCTAACCTTTCTATAAATTAAAGTCAGGCCATTTGCATCTGCATTAGGGAATGATTCTAAAAGGGTTTTAAAAGAAATCAATTACAATAATTCATACATATAAAGATGCAACTGCAATAGTCAATCCAACTTTTCTTCTCATTATAAGATGTGTGAATGCCAGCTTGTTACTATTCCTGGGGTTTCTCTGCACAGTGATTGTACCATTTTAAGTAGAAGTGTGGAACATATTTCATGTTTGTCAATGCATTTTTTAGTTCACTTGGATTATTATACCTTTGAAATTAAAGTGCAGCGGCAGTTTCTGAATGATTTAACATGTAGACATTTTTTACTCTGAATTAGGTACAACTAATTGTTGTTTATCTTAATGCAAAACTAAATTATATCAGATTGGAATGGGTTCTTATTATCTGGAATAAAAATGGGTCATACCATAATGTAAGAATATTGGTTACTGAACTAACATTTAGACTGAAACTTAATTAAGCACAAAAAGTTCTTTATAGGAAGATCAAGTGTGACATCCTACATTTCCCCTTCCCACAGCACCCTGCCATGGCAAGGAGGTTCATTGGAACCTGTCTGCATAACCCTTGTACATCCTGCAAAAATAATCATGGTCCCAGTCCTTCAGTGAGCAAGTAATCAATTGCTGCTCTGCAGCAGGAGCCACACAGCCTTCAGACTACTCAATAGACTGCATGTGGCAAAGAGGGAACACTGTGCAAAGGGTGTGAATGAGTCATCCGACATTTCAGGTTGACTGAAGTCATTCTGCTACATTTATTTCCAATCTTGATGTGCTATCCACATTTGCATATTAAGCAGGATGGGAAGAAAGATTTAAATTTTTTGTTACAACACATGCATGGAACACAGCAGACTGCACGTGTGTGAGAATGAGAGATTACATGCATGCTTGGGTGAACACAGCACCTTGTGAAGTGCCTCTTCTACCTTCATACAGGAGCAGGCATTCTACTTGCAAGCCTGAACACATCTCAGCAAAAATTATGCTTGAGCCTGTGTTATCTCTAGGGAGCTGAATATAAAGGAAAGATGTTCATTGGCAGTATGCCTGAAGAGAGGAAGGGAGGTCCCATGAGCATACTTCAGGTGATGTGTGTTTTGTTTTCTTTGGCAAATACAAATCGGAACGAGCTGGTCTGTGTACACTTGAAGGGTAGGTGTGTGAGCTGCGTGCATGTGGGTGACAAGGAGCACCCAAGAGCACGAGCAGGTGTCAGCAGAAACTGGAATTTATACATTTGTCAAGCATCATTAGCAGTAAACCACCTACTTAAAGATTTCCATGGAAGGAATACATGGCAGCCTCTCAAAGTATTCCAGTGTAGATGCCCCCCCACTATTCTGCAAGTTATTGATAGCACACTCAATTAACCTTGGGGACAGAATACAGAATGGACATTGTCTCTCTCAGTTTCAGTCGTTTTTGCTCAGTGACACAGTTTGCATACAAACCACTGAGGAGCAGTAGTTAAATCTCCAAGTAAAAGTGCTTTAATGAAAACAAAAGTGCACATTCCTGACGCTTGGATTCGTATTAAGCCCTGTAAGCTTCATTATCTGAAAGCCTAAACGTTGGGCCAAGTCATTGCAGATTATGTCCCATTAAGTAGCGAGTGCAATTCTAGTTCAAAAAGTTTAGAGAAAATGTACTCTAAGATTTGTTTGGCTGGCAATTGCAGGCATATTATAGCAATTCCAATTTACCCACTGTGCTTGTATTGGCTTTGTACAGAAGATAAAATGGAATAAGATGAAAATCCAATTTTTATTAGTAAGTCCACTTCAAGGCACACTTCTTGAAGAACAAGTCTAGCAACTACTGGAACTTGTGATGCAGTTAGGGGAGACTCCACACCAAAGGCCTTTGTAAAACCCATGAGGGTTTTGAGCAGCAGTGGGACCTCCAGATGTGCTGAGGATATCATAGTTTAGGTAATCTGGGCAGAGGCACAACATGGTCTACAACAGCTACAAGGCAGTTCACAGATCCCCTGAGAACTGGCTTTGGTCCTACCAGCTCCTTTAAGCATAGGAGTACGATTATTTTACCTTGATTTTGTTCTAAGACTGAGAAACAAATGTGTATGTATTTAAAGAAGCCAGGTGTTACATTCAACATCACATTATGGTCTATGAGGGGAGGAAAACAAGTTATTTCTTCCACAACACAATAAAACATCATGCACAGTTGTTCCTACAAGACATGCTCCAGAACACACTCTGCTGATATCAGTGCTGTCATCTAAGGATCATCTCATGAGGAAGAGTTGGGAAAAAAAAAATTAAAATAAAAATCGGGGAATTGATATTTTATTTGTTGAACTCTCTTGGAGTACTGTTGGACTACTTATTTCATTACATCTTTTCTCCTTAGCCTTTCACTGTCTTTCCTACCCATATGGCAAATCACTTGAAGCAAATGGCATTTTTCCATACGGTGCTCCATAACAAAAACCAGTGGGTTAGAGCTGTCTATAGAATCCTACAGTAAGTAGATTAAAAAAGATTTGTGGCAGTCCTGCAGTTCAAGCCCTGCCCACAGCAGGGTTAATTTTGAAATCACACAAAATGAGAATGTAACCTCATCTTTCTATAGTGACTACTCTAATGAAACACAAGTCTCATTCAGGCAATGATATAAATCATACACATGTCTAGATTAAAGACATGGAAATCATTTAGGTAGAAGACCTGCATTAAATTATTTGAGATTTCCTTTCAATATGCATTCATAAGATGGTACTGACTGCAGTGCTGGACTCCAATTATAAAGCACATATTATCTAAACACACACTAAAATGAGGCTATCATTACAATTGCTGTTTCCTGAACTCTGTGTGTTGAAGACCCTCATTACATAGTTTCAAAAATCTGATTATTTCCTGAGATTTAGAACTCAGGAAATAACACAGAAGAGGAAAAAAGGGGAAAACTCCAAACTGGAAAAAACAGTTCTTTAACTCGGCACAGTGGAAAACACTACATGTCATGTACCTCATACAGCATTTGAGGTGTTCCCCTTCTAAATACTTAGAAAGTCTGCAGAAGAAGGTTTTGAGAGCCAGAAACTGTAGGAACTGTGCAGCTCTTGTCCTTCAAGATGCATTTTGATCATGGCAAGGCTTTTCTCACAGGCTGTGCAGTGAGAAAACTGCCAGTGGCAGGAATTACTCGTCATGAGACTTAAACAAGGCCCGTGCACTGCTACATGGAGATTTAACCAAGCAAAACAGGGATTAATGTGATTACTTCCATGGTGAATGAGATGAATTTTTTCCAAATTGAAAACATCTAACAACTTTATCAACACTGCAATTCTGCTTCCATACAAAAAAAAAAATCAAAACCCTGTTATGCTCACTGGACTTCCATTTTCTGCTCTGCTTTCTATCAGTTGCTTATATCTACTTCACTTGCATTCAGATTCAAGGACTACAATGTTCAGATTCATTACTACTGCATATCTTGCTATATTTGATTACAGTAGGCTGTCTCTTTTGCCTTGACAGATAAGCCTTGTCTTTTAGTTTAGCTGTACAAAAACGATTATACTTTATAAAGTTATCATCTTTGTAAAAAAAGCTAATCCACTCATCTACACTGAATTTTGGACTACTGTTTTCTTGTTTGCTCTGTCTGATGGTGGTTGGACTTTGCTCATCTCTGCAGCTTAGAAAGGAAAGCGGTGGATGTTCAGCCCTTCTGAAGCTTGAGTCAGTGAAGCATCCAAGATTGCAGAGCAGAAGATGATGCATTCAAAACCACTTCCTAAAAATATCATGCCAGTATTTACATTGAAAAGGAGAATAACATTTCAAAAGAACATTCTGCTCAAAAGTTAAAAACCATTTCAAGCAAAAAAGTTAAACATACAAACAAAACTGTTCAAAACAGCAGTAATTCATTAGGAAAATAACCACTGCTCATTCCAAGAGATTCCCAATGCATTTCACAAATCATGAGCTATATTCAGATTCACTTTGTGTATCTGGTATCCTGATAGACTGCATTGGGGTGGGGATGCAGCAGTACCAGACACAGACCACATTGCTGGATAGCTTCTCCCTGGTGTGTTTTAAAGAATTACAGCTGTTCCATTGCCTTTGCTTGCTAAAACTACCCAGCACTTGAATGAAGAAGCCCTATTATGAGCTCTGGTGTTTTTTCCTGCAGCCTTACTGAAAATAACACTTCTCTGGACATGCCTGGTATTGGTTAGCTGAACTGGTAAGTCTGAATGTCAAAATATGATGGCTGTGTCCTTTGACCCCAGCTTTACCCTGGAGGACACCTCTAGTTTGGTGGCTGCTTTCCCTGACTCTGTTTATCCCTTCACCTAACAATAAAATCCATCCTCCAGTGCTTTTCAGCAGTGCACAGCAGGTTAAGAGCAGAAGCAACAACTGCCCAATTAAAATTGAAATGTCAGATATGCAGAAGGCAAACTGTAATCAAACTGACCTGCCTGGGTTATCAGGGCAAGATGACTTTAGGCTCATGCAATTAACTGAAGGATAATTGATGACCACAGGCAATCAACCTACAGATGCAGGTCTCGTGTGCAAGAAATGTGCTCAGGCACTTCATTCAGTATTGACTCAGAGAAAAGAGCTTGACTCTGTTTGAGTCAAGTACCTCCTAAAGCACTGAGGTTTTCCTTAGAAATCTCCCCAAAATTACCAGCTGAAATCACAAAGTGCTTAGAAGACTCAAAGCAGTGGCTACAAGTGTGGTACCATTCCCCGTGTCTCTGTATGGTGTGCAAGGAATGGTAAAATCTGTTTAGCTGGTGGTGGAGGCGACAGGATCCTTCAGTTGATGACTTATTACAGTGAGACAAAATAAAAGCAGATGTAGGGAGCTTTAAGGCAGTACCAAAGAAAAAGAAATCAAGTCAGAAAAAGGGTATTTTTTTTTCTGAAGTACTGAAACAGCTATCCTGGGATAACACTGGGAGAGCTCCCCATCCAAACAAGCCCTTCATCTTTCCTCCCTTCTATTTTCAGTCTTCCCTTACCCCTCTCTTTAGAAAGGGTTGCTGAGACTGCATTTTCTTCTGCTGTGACTTTGCCTGCATCTCAAGAACTGATGGGTTTAGCTGGTTTTCTGTTTTCTTTTTACATCAAGACAACCACTGATATTAAAATGCCAATGAAATTATTACTGAGCTGGTACAGGTGCACCTCCAAGGAAGCATTTTGCATTGGCCACAGCTAGCTACAATGCCATGAAATCATCTGTGCCTTTCCTTCCCTGAGATTCCATATGGGGCAATACACCTGGAGTAAACCACTTGACTATTAAACACTGCTTATTTTTTGCAATGAAAATCTAATTTCTGGGAGTACAGAGACTCCAACGTCCACTGTGTCTGAAAGCCAGTTGAAGATTTTCTGTAAGAGAACTAATTAATAATAAAACTCAGGATGCTTAAACAACTGACCCTCAAAAGCCCTGGATATTTAAGAAAGTATTTTTAAACCCATTTCACAGTTGCAGTTATTAATGAATGATTAATTTCTACAGACATCATCTTGTGCTTGCTTCAACCTTGTTTGGCCCAGTGACTTCAACAGCCGAGGGAAACAGTCAGAACAATGTTGAAAACTAGTTAGAAAATAAAATTAAATTAATTAGTATGTATTATGGAGGTACTAGTTATGTCTGTGTACCTTCAGCTGACCTGAGCTTTGAACTTAAAACACAGATTCAGTGTACACAGCATACATTAAGAATTACAGCATTAACTGTATGGGCACATAATGAATTTCCTGAGACGTTACACGTAAATCTATTAATTAATTTACTAAGTAAAATTATTCTTAAATATGGGTTCTTTAAGAAACTTGACACTCTGGGTTTGATCTTTAATTTGTTTTTATGGCCACAATAATCGAATAATTAATCCAAAGTTTTATTCTGCTTAAAGATCACAAAAATCTTGCGTCGACAATATGTGAAGATTTTTTCCAAGTTTTTTTTACCTTTACAATACTTTTAATTAAAAAATTTCCCTTCATAGAAGACTTGGAATTTGATTTACTCCGTCTGATGATGCTACAAATAGAGCTTTCGAGGCACCTGAACTGCCCACAGTTAGAATGGTCCTTTCAAAATGTTCATCTCTTCACACCAGGCTTCTCAGTGGACAGTAGGACCTGCACCAGCTCTCAGCAGGAGCAGTTGGCTTCAGTGCTGCTGGAAACAGAGGGAAGCAGCTGCTGCTCGCAATGAGGAAACTCCGTGAGCAGCAGTGTCAGCCCCACCGAGAGCTGCCTTGCTGTGATGTTGTGGGAAGGGAAAAATATTTTCTTGAAGACCATTTAAAGCTAATCCGACAACACAAACACTCAGAGATTTTCATTGCTGAACGGGCTTGTTACAGCCAATGGAGAAGAGAGCATTAAGCCTTTTAGGCTCATGGTACAGGTGTCATTGCTTGGGGTACAGGCCACAGCAATATATGCTATGTCAAACCAGTAGGCAAAAGCTGCAAGTGCTGCACATGGCCTCTGCTGAAGGTAATAACATGATTATGACACCACTGATGTAATTTAGTGCAATGTAATATTGCCTGCCATTCATTCCCTTCTACGGAGAATGTAGCAGTACTTGATGGCTTCAATGAATTAAGGTTCATCTTCTGTCTAAGATGGGAAAGTATTTACAGACTAGACTCAGTTATCTTTGAGAGTTGAGGAAATTGAGAGGTTTTCAATGTTTTGATAGATTTAATCTCAGAGATCTGTTACACTATTAGAATTATCAAGAAAGCGCAGTCCAAGTGGTGTAATGACAATACAGCTTGAAACTTGATAATACCACTTGAAACTGTAAACTAAACTCCCTGACAGAATTAGAAAGCATTTCTTCCATCCCTGTGTGGAGCTGTGCGTGCTTGGTTCATAGAGGGTTCGGTCACCTTTCTCAGAATCAATATTTTGGACCACTACTAGAGAAGTGTAGTGGATGTGACAGACAAACAGTCTGATGTGGTACAGCAAGTGCCATGTACAAACAGTGAGAGAGAAGCCTCCAGTGTCCTGGCTTTAGACACTCTACACTTAGCATGAAAGACAATTACCAGAGCCTGATTATGCACACAGACAATTTCAGAACTTGGTCCATATCCTAAGATAATCCCTGGTTGGATTGCAAGTGCTTCTGACCTAGAAGCATGATGTTATTTATGTAACTAGATTTTAAAAATAAAAAAGGAATGTCAAAGTTCTGAGGGTTTGAGTTTGTGCTCTGCGAGTTACTGGTGGATTTTTCATGATGAGATAGTAAAATAAAACAACTGGGGAACTGGAAAGGAAAGACTAGAGAATGTAAGGTATACAATACCTCGGGGGGGAAAAGTGGCATGTTATTAGTACTGTACGCTGCTCCAAAAAGATAAAGCCATTTATAAAAAAAGACTTAGTTGGGGAGAGAGAGGAAGGATGGATCTTAGAATTCAAAGATAGTTAAAAAAGAATTTCAGCATGTGTTAGCACATGATGTTCATTTAGGCATTCAACTAATTTTCTTTTACCTCATAATATTTTACAGTACTGACCTCTGATTTTAGTGCCAGGATAATGTCTCCATTCTTAGCAAGCTTATTCCTCAATGAGTAGTCCCTCCTGCTTAGTTATTATTTAAGAGGTACTTTAGCATGGTTCTCCAATTAGTAGAACAATTAAAAAAAAAAAAAGCTACAGGAAGAATTCAGACCATTCCAAAACATCTTTTTTAAAATTCTCATCTATCTGAAATCGTTCTAGAAATAATAGACAGCAACTATGCTTCAGAGAGAGCTTTCTGGACAAAAGTCAAAAGAAAAGAAAGACACACTTTCTCTCCACCAGAATACCCAGTGGGGTAAGTTCAGCATCCCTAGGACAGCAGCAATCAAGCATCAGAAGCATTTGACTACAGTATCAGCCCCCTAAAAGGGCTGTGCCATGGGAATTAGTTTGTATCTTGAACCATGAAATTTATAGTACATGCATTCGTTAGCTTAGCTGATGTCTCTACCAATTCAACTCTCATTTGTGCAAGTCTTTTTCCCTTTCTCCCCCTTTAAAAAAGCAGTCATTTGAAATCATATTTAAAATCAAATTAACACTATAAAATGCAGAAACAAGTCACCCTTGTTTAGTGGTGAAAAAAGAAGAGTAGGAATCAATTTTCCAAGTCCAGGTCAGTTAAAGATTTTCTGTGCATTTCTGGGCAAGTCACTTCACCTCTCTGAACTGTAGGACACATTTAAAAATTTCAGTGAGGCTGTACATGGAGATATTTCAATGGAATGGGGGTACCAAAACCCACAATACTGCCTTCTCAGGGCAGCAGGATTTTTTGCAGATTGTCAAGTTAGGCTGGTACAGCTTTAGTGCTTCTGTCATCTCAATGTCATCACGCTCATGTACGTGGGCCAGATTATAAAGTGAAAGAATTCACACTCACCTGTCTTAATGGATGGGTAAAACACCCATTAATAGGCAAAAATGTGTGCAGACATTAAGATGAAAGGCTTATGCAGGAAAGACAAAGTTACTGATGGTAATATACTTCCATTCTGCTGGCCAAATATACAAAGATTGGTGGAAAGCTAAGCTAAGAAGATGCCGAGGACTCCTTCAAGGGAGCTACAAAATAAAGATTTTTGAAAGATATCGAGGGAGTTATGCATAACATTTGTGCTGACTGGGATATGGCTGGCAGTCAACCCTGAGCTTTAAATCAAGTGTGTTGCCATCATTGTACTGAGCATACATGTGGCACTTTGGGACATGGCTTAGCAGTGAACATGGCAGTGCTGGGTTAACAGCCAGACTCAATTACAGGAGGCTTCTCCGACCTTGATGACTCTATGATTCCATATAGCAACTTGAGGAAATAATAAAAGACAGAATTGCTACATTCTTCTTAGACCAAAACCAGACTCTGGAGTTGAGGAACAAAGGTAGAAGAAATCAGGCCCTAATTTAGATTTATAAAACTCCACGCAATCTAAAATGAGCCCTGATGGCCCAGGCATATCAACTGTTGGTAGCAACACTTCCTTACTTGTCAAACGTGTGGTGTTTTGTCAGCCACAGTGGGTAGGTTCTTCTAACTGATACCAGCGACTGAACTTGCCAGTGAGTGCATTTTATGGCGTGTGTATACATATATACACATATATATACACACGTATAAATAAATACATGTAAAAATATGTGTATACCTATACACACACACACACACACACACACACATACATGTATACATTACAGCTCCACTAAGAGGAGAATTTCAAGTGAAAACAATGTTAAGGGAAGAAACATAAGGAAGAGAATGAAGATAATTTTCATTGTATCAGACAATAAAAATAAACCCAAAAGAGACTGCCTACAGCAGTAGTTCCAGAACTGTGGCTTAATAGCAACCTCTTGCCTGCCAAACTTTCAGATATTGCTTGTGGCTAAGGAGAGCTGCTGTCAAGCTGAAAGTTGATTGGGAAGGCAAAGTGTAACATGGTGCAGGGGACATCACAACTGCACTGATGGCCCTTGAATCAGCAAAAATGGAGGGCATTGCTTTATGGTGGCAAGAGTCAGTGTAATCATCAGGGGGAAAAAAAAGAAATTCCATGTAACCAGGTAAAGGAAGAGGAAGTTTGAAGAGGAAAGTGATATCTCTTGCTAGAATAATGGCTATAACTTACAGAAATCAGAAAAGCTTCCAGCCCCGCTCTACCTTATGCAAAATAAAGTGAGAAGGCGTAGGAGATCAGGACAAACAGCCTGCTCGAGCAGCAGAGCCCCCTTTTTCTGAAAGTTGCCTGTTTTGCCCAGGCAGATCCGTCAGTCTTAACAATTTTAGGAGATGTGTGCAGAAGGGTGTGGTAGAGATGAAAGTAATTCCAAAATCTAGACAGCAAAACTAAGCTAAATTTAGCTGTGTGCATTTCACAGTGCATATCCATCCATCTCCAGGTTATTCTGCTTTCCTGATAAAAAAGGGAATGACAATGCTTGTTTGTGCCTAATCTCTTCTTTGTGGAATTGCCAAGTTCAAATGCAAGAATGAAATAGTAATAAATGTCACCAAATAGGAAAGAAAAGGGAATTGCTTCACTGCAAGAGCAATGCATTTGTTCACTGAGCCACTGCTAAGGAAACAGGTTTCCTTCCTATCTGTTCCACAACTCATTTTGCCATCACATGATAGCCAGAAGTTTTGTCCTATTCAGAAACATGGGAGTAGAGGCTAAAGCATGAGTTTCTCTCTTTTCCACATTCAAGTGGATGACTGGCACTGCTGGCTGCACCATCTGTGGTCTTCCATGCCAAAACATAACTGGTAGGTAGTTTTTTTTCATCCCAAAGCCCAGTTCCTCCTGCCGTGCCCATTTACTAAAAGCTCAATTATCATTAAACTTTTCTTCACTGGACAATTATAAATGTGACAGGCTCTCCTGCTGCTGCTGAAGAGAGCTCAGATTATTGTTTTTTCCAAGAAAATATTGTACTGATAGGATGCTACTAAATCATGTCTTGGAGACTGATGTCCTTTTGCTCCTACAAGACAAATATTATGAACTTTATGCACACAAACACACATGAAACACATGAAAGACCTTGCCATACAGCTCTGTAGCACTCCAGTCTAAAGATGTGTCTCATAACAATATTGCCTGTTATGCTTACAATGCATCAAAAAGCTTTACAACAACATTTAAAAACAAGTGAGGAAAAATTACGCCCATCTGACCCCTTGAGAAACCACCACGTTTCACAGAAGACATAACAGGTCAGGAAAAACAGCTTACTTGAGCAGCAAAGCCCTGGTTTTGAGCAAAAGGAGGGTCAACAATGCCAAATCTCCAGGTGCCTAAAGCATTTTTCTTTCTAGGCATCTTGGCCCTTTCAGTACGATCACAATGGGTGTCTCGGAGACACAATAGCCTGATCTCTGTAGAGCAGCCTTAAATTTTTCCCAACCAGGGAAAACTGATTATTTCTTTGCCTTGTGCTTGTGACTAATAAAAAAAAATAAAATTCCTATTCATTATTTTCTTTGCTCTGTTCCAATAAATATGCTCCTCCTGAGCATGGTCCTGATACCCCACTGACAAGGAGAAAAACCTGATGCACCTGCAGTGGAAAAGAAAACTCACTGAATCCCAAGCCTTGCAGATAAGCCCTTAGTTGTTTAACTCAGTAGAAAATGCAATGCTAATTTAGCCGATGCATGTACTCGTAAAACCTCACAGCAAAAGAAGCAAGCCCCCAAGCAGATCTGTACCTGTGTGGCAGGTAGTTACACTCTGGTCTTTCAGGATCTGTGGTGGGAAAAAACAGTGTGGGAATGGCACGAGTCTCATAACAACCTGTCTTCAGCACAAATGCTTAGCAAGGACCAAAGTCTGTGGAGCCATTCAGGACACACAAATCTTCAGCCCAGCATCTCAGCCTCTCCCTCATGAAGTGCAGCCAGTCAAGCCGGTAGAGTGCAAACCACAAACCACACAGGAACTCACAGTCACAGCAGCTTATTGAGCTGAGTATGGGACTCAGCTTAGTGTGGTTTTACTGTCTTACTGCGAGGGAAACTGCACGAGAGCAGTTCCTCTGAATGCTGCAGCTGTGCTGGGGCACCTCACAACTTGCTCAGTGTTCAGTTATTTAATACATCTGTCTGGAAAGCTCTGGCCCCTTCAGATATTAGTGGTGATCCATCCCCAAGAGCAAGCCATCACAAGTATCCAAAAATGTGCTCTACTCTCTGTTACGGGGGGACAGCAGTGGCCATAAGCCATCAGCACGTGAATTCATGGAGCACCTCTGGTGCCACACACCCCTGTGACGTGACAGGCTCCACGGGTGTGTGTGCACGGTGCTCCTGTGAGCTTGGAGTCCGTAAGCAAATGCAGGCGAACACAAAGATCATCTGTGCCTGTGTAGGCACAGCCCGAGAGGGAGTAGATGTGAGAGAGAAACCAGGATGCCACCAGATTCTGCAATAAGTGTGAACCAGGGGGCTGTCTTCAAGCTGTGAGAAAAAGAGAGCTATAAAAATGTGATTCTTACAAGAACACAGAAAAGGCACATTTGCTGATTTAGTCGTTGCATCAGTTTGGTTGCTACCAAGAGTGTATTGGGGTGGCCTCTGAATGGCAGTTTCCCTCCCAGCTTTTCTTCTCTGCTCTCTGAGCTCCAGTCCCTCCTCCTGCAGGCAGCCTAAGGGCTGCCAGGGGTCAGCGGGGCCCCAGGGGAGAAGGACCATTGGTGGTTGGAAAAATGATTGCTACCGGAGAGCAGAAATCCGCATTTGGAAGCACCAGCCCCTGCCCTGGCCTGCCTGGTGCGCTGTCTGCAGTCGTCAACACGAGGCATTTCAGAGGAAACAAAAAGGAGTTGACATCAAGTGAAATTTCCCCCTGCAGCCACCAGTCGAGGACCTCTTAAAATCAGAGCCTAAAAACATCATCTAAATTCTGCTGGTTAGCTGTAAGCCATGAAAGGGCCATTTGCTGCAGCTGAAATAGATTCATAAATTACTGAGTTCCTGAGCCACTGAGATCCACATGGCTCTGAGTTCCTGAAGCCACTTTTCTTTCTACCATTTCTTTGGATTTGGTTCAGAGCCTGGCCAAATGGTCTGTGCTTTTCCCAGCCTGTTGCTCAAAAGCAGCACAAAAAAAAAAAAAAAAATACTTTTAATACTTAATTACTGTTGACTTTGTAGAACAAGCAGCCAGGTTGCTGGGGTTCCATCTGTGTTCTTCAAAAGAGCACAGGTGTTACAAACTGAAATGGGCAAAAATTCATTGATAGTATTGAAATATCTAGTATTGAAAAAAGTATTCTTAATTTTATCTTCAAAATGTTCAAAAAGTTACAGAGACCAATTAAGGTGTTTTGTAATTGCTATTAAATTACTCTTTTGCCATTTGTAATAGTTTAAGTACTTTCAATGTGAAATGTTCTGATTTTCCAGCTAAAAACAGCTCTCTAGCTCACAATTTACTTTGATTTGAATAAAAAGGTAAAAACACATTAAACAATAAAAAATGCTTTTGGGCAAAGCACAACTTTCCATTTGGCTTAAGATAAAATATTCTTAGCTATTCAGCCAAAAATATTATTTGTTTTTCATTAGAGCTGTCAATCTTAGCAAACTAAAACTCAGTTACATATGCACCATTGTAGCATTAGTCATGTGGAGCTGGCTCAAGAACAGAGGCACAGAATGCAACGATCCAATGCTGATGTCTTTTCTACCAGCTCTAAGACTTACACAATGTTCAGCTCCATTGATATGGCATGATGTGTCTGACATTAACTGACAAAAGCAAAAGGCTGGGAGTTAATGCATGGCTTTATCCAGGCTTCACGCTTTCACAGTCTCAGTAGCTTAATTTAAATATTACTTAAATGCAGATATCTACAAAATTTTATATTTCAGGGTGGGGTTTTTTGTTTGTTTGTTGGCTTGTTTTGGTTTTTTTTTTTTTAATTTTCAGAGGAAGATCTTTTATGCTAATAACTTCTTTTAATTATGATTCAACTATTTTAATATATTGCCACCAAAACACTGATATTGTAATGCTATATCAGTTAGTATGTTCTTTTTACAGTTCTGAAATATTCCTGAGATCCTGAAGTGAGGAGGAGGAGTATGCTGGCATTGTTCATGTTGTTCCTTTTGTATGTGTATAGACCCTGAAGTTGTCACTCTTGAAGTTTTCACCATTTACTAAAAACAAAGAAACAGGAGAAAGTGTGGCATACACATCAAAATCCTAGACCTACAAATATCATATCACCTGTGGACCCAGCTAAGGAAAACGTAGGAACCAAGGTTTTTTTAAAAAAAAGATTCCATTGCAGGAGGATTAGCTAATCAACTTATAAAGCAAATAAAATCAATGTATCCTGCCATATAACCAATGTCACAGTGCAACTCTAACAGAGAGAGGTGGGGAGAGAAACATACACAGGGAAAGAAGAATTTCATGATTGAAGATTTTTAATAGCTTCCTTGAAACACATGATAAAATCAGATTCTCTCAGCAGGAGATAGACAGATAAAAATGGACTCCATTTGAAGTGCAAACAAGAAAAAGACAGGGAGTTATAAAGCATACAGCACCTTCCTCATAAACATCCCACTTTCTCTCTGTTCCAAGTGTTTGCAACTGTCTCTCCCTGCGGAATCTTAATTAAACCAGTATATTTCCCATTTAAGTAATTTGAAAACGTGTAGCTTGATAAAAAGGTTAATTAGCTCTATTCTTTAGAAATGTGAAACGGTACCATTTTGATCTTTTGCTTGAAATTTATGCCAATCCTCACATTAAAAATATCCCTCAATCTGGACTGTGCTAGGTAGCACACAAGAGAAACATGTTCATAAGGGGGGACTGTGGGAAGGGGGCTCACATGGAAAACAAAATTTATTAGGAGTTGTAATGTTTTTATTTTTTGTTTTCACAAAGTGTATCACCATCGTCTCCCTTCCTGAGGCTGGGTGTTTGTCAGGGCTTGAAATCAAATTGATGCATGATGGAAATGGACCTTCTCTGGTGACTCAGCTGGGAATTGCACAGAAATCTACCCAGCCTTATGCTAACCAATAAAAGGAAGGGATGGGAACAGGAACATCTCATAAAGCTGTGAAATAACAATTCACAAGCACCATTTAAATCATTTGGAGGCTGCATTCCCTTTTTATGCTACTGCTGCATTGACCACAATGCATCTCCTATTGAGTATTGAGCTGGGAAAAGCTGATGGATCCAAGCCTATTGGTCTGGAAAAACTGGTGTTACCATTTAGCAGAGCAATTCTATGACAAATGGAAGCTCTTGTTGTAATTCCTTCACCTCTCTGCTCTTTTTTAGAGCCCTTCAACAATTCTGTAAATAGAAGGTTGCACTAGACTGACAAGAGACATTTCCTTCCCTCTCCTTAGTTGCAGATATTGTTCTTTTGCTGTAATGTAACTTTCACTGACTCTGACATTTGCATTTGGATCTTGTTATAGGTGTGATCAAAATGCTAACTACATTAGCACCATAAGTCTACTGAAGCACTGGTTAAACAGTTGAAGGTGTTAGGCTGTGTTTAAACAAACTTACTGGGCACTAAAATTATCCATTTATTCTTTTACTTGCTGGTGGTCCTTTCCGTACTTTTAATTGACTTTTTGTAGTGGAACACCTGAATATTGTGTTTTTATCTGTAAATATCAAAGTACTAAATTATTATGGCATACCAAGAGCCAAGTCACTTTCCTTGTAGTTTGGTATCAAACGTTAGTCTTGCCAAAAGGAGAGGCTGGATATATTCTCTCTGCTTTCTCCTTGGGTCTGTTATGGTTGCTATATTTTTGGGTAAGGACAGTTGAATGGGACCAAAAGGTTATTGCAGAACGCAATGTCCACTTCTCCTGTTCATTAATTTTGCTACCATGGAATTCTGATTTTGGCTTCCTTACACAGATGAGAAATGGAGGATGAAATTATTTCTGCCTCTGCTTCTTTCTCCAGAATTTTAAGTAAATGATATCACAGAATTATGGATATCATGAGCATTCCTGCCAGCTCCCTTAGTATGCTTGGGTGTGTCCCATTCAACACCACAGACTTGTGTGTGTCTAAGTGGTTTAGCAGGTCACTGACCACTTCCCCTAGGGTTTTGGGATCTTCCTTCTGCTCTCTGTCCCTGCCTTCCAGCTCAGGGGTATGGATACTCCCTGAACAGCTGGTCTTGTTATTAAAGGATGAGAGAAAGAAGGCATCCACTATCTCACCCTTTTCCTCATCCTTTTTCTCTATGTTTCCCTCTACATCCAAAAAAGGATGGAGATTCTCCATGCCCGTCTTTTGTTGCTGATGTATTTATAGACATTTTGATTGTTTTCCATGGCAGCAGCCTGATTCTAGTTCTAGTTGATCTTTGGCCCTTCTAATTTTCTTTCTGCATAACCTCACAACATTCTTGTAGTCCTCCTGAGTTTACTGCCCCTTCTTCCGTGGATCATAAACTCTCCCTTTTTTTCTTGAGTCCCAGTCAAAGCTCTCTGTTCAGCCTGACCAATCTTTCCTCCTTTTTGGCTTGTCTTTCAGCAGATGGGGACAGCCTACTCCTGCAACTTCAAGGTTTTCTTCCTGAAGAATGTCTCCCAAGGGACTCCAAAAACTCATGTAATTTCACGACTGCTGTGCCCAAGACGGCTTCCAACCATTGTATCACCCACCAGTCCTTCTCTGTTCACAAACACCAGACCCAGTGGATGCCTTCCCTAGTTGTCACCCTCACCAGCTGTGTCAGGAGTTCTCTTCCACACACTCCAGGAACCTCCTGGACTGTTTCTTCTCCGCTGTGCTGTACTTACAGCAGACACCTGGTAAGTTGAAGTTCCCCACAAGAAAAAGGGCCAGCAATGATGAGATTTATCCCATCTGCCCACAGAATATTTTGTCTGCCTCTTCACCTTGGTTGGGTGGCCTGTAACAGACTCTCACCTTATTGGCCTTCCTCCAGCTCCTACCCATAACCACTCAAGCCTATCTTCATCATCATTAAACTCTAGATAGTGAAAACACTCCCTAACACACAGGGCTCCCCCACTGCCTCTCCTTCCTCACCTGTCCCTCCTGAAGAGTTTACAAACATCCACTGCAAGCACTCCAGTTGTGCGAGTCATCCCACCGTGTTTCTGTGGTGGCAGCTGTGTCACAGCCTTGCCCTTACTCAATGGCTTTCAGCTCCTGCTCAAAGTTTATTCCCCATGTTGCATGCATTGGTGTAGATGCACTTCAGCTGGGCTATTCATCCTGCCACTTTTTTCAGGACAGAGGCCCTAATTCCTAATTAGAGTTGTTACATTTGCTGATGTGCATTGAGTTTTGTCATTTGGAGAATAAAATAAGCACCATGAGATGTGTCTGGCACCACTTACTGACTAAAACTAGATATAGCTGGAAAATAACTAGAAAAAGTGCAAAAACCTTTATAAAAATATCTAAAAAAGTTAAAGTGAGAAAATTAGCCGCTAACAATTGTTGGGGCCTCCCAAGTTCATTAATGTGGGAGATCACTGAACTAACAGACAGCGCAGTTTCTCCTTCTGGATAATGGACACAGCTATGCCACTGGATGAATGGCTGCAGAAAGACCTGGAGCTTTGTGTTCCAGTGCCTCACATGGTTGGACTATTTTATAAATAATGCATCAGAGAAAGTCAGACACCAATATAAACAGGGCTTCTTCAACACCAAGACACTGCAAAAATTTCAATATATGGATAACACTGAAAAGAATCAAGGATTACTTGAGAAGGCCTGTCAATTAAAATTAGTAAGTTTGGAGTTGATTATTTAAATAAATTGCTCAAGGAAAAAATAACTAGTTAGGAAAAGCATAAGAATAAACAACTTTTCCATGTTATTGTCAGAAAAAAATACTTAAGAATACTAACATCTTTACAAGTAAGAACGTAGGAAAAATGGCATCACTCTTGGTTTTAGGCTTACATATAAATGGAAGTAATTTTGAATATAAAGATAGATGAGCTAGAATGCTGAAAATGGAAAAGTAATTAGCATCCACTTGGCATTTCTGAAAATTAGTGGCTTGAAAGTAAGCAGGACAAACTAATATTTTCTGACTCTAGAGCACATATTAAAATAGATTGGTCTTTATATTACTTTCCTATAGCTGTGTTTTCCTAGATTAATGAGGGGAATTGGACCAAAGGCAGTTAGAATGAGTTTTTGTATACAAATTCCTAGTTACATCAGTACTGATATGAGAATAGGATGATTAACATGGCTGCTGGGTGCAGTGAGAGCCCAGTTAACTCAAGTTACACCGAGCAGCACCCCCAGTGTCTGTCAGCTGGGAAGCAAGTGCTGAAGCAGCCTCAGCCAGCAAGTTTGCTCAGTCTGCAGTTCTGACAGATGCCACAGGTAGAAACAAGTCTGTTCTGAAGCACGTGTGGCTTTGCCAAGGATTCATACTGAAGATGCCATAATGCACAAAGGAGCGCTGCAGTGGTGCACAGAGTCAGGCAACAGGCCACTTGGCCCAGTGTCCTCTACCTGGGAGTGCCAATATCATCTGTTTACAGAAAATGAGCAGGAGGAAAGGAAACAAAGCAAACCTTCTTGACATTCCTTCCAGGAATTCTTCACTGCAACAAGTCTGACTTGACTGGTTGAGCCAGAGATCGTATCTGAACAATTATTTAAAAGAGCCCTTTATTTTCTGGGAGTTTGCCTATGTTTTTGTCCTTCGTTACATTCCGTGGCAACAAATGCAACAACTTACTTACTGCATGGTATGTAAGAACACTTCCTCCTTTTAGTTTAAAAACTGTGTCTGGTAATTTTGATAAGTTTGTTTCTCCTGGAAGAGTTAGGTTATGTTAACTTAATGGACTTCAAGTTGGAAGTCCAGTGAAGTTTGCAGGTAAAGACAATATTTAGTGTTTACCATTCAAATATCTTTACCATTGGCATTTAAGTAACTTCTACTTTATAATTAAAAAATTGGTTGAGAAACCTGGTAGTTTAGGAAATTGTAAGAACATAGAAAAAATGTTGCCTTTATTTTCAATATAATATCTAGACATTGATTTTTTACTCTGAACCTGAAGGAAGTTCTTTATAATTACAAATATCTTTATAGAGAAAAGAAATGGTAATACCAATCAATTAATAGTAGAAAAGTATCCACACTACAAAACCAAGTATCCAGTTCATACAAATTATTCCAGCTGCTGGAAAACCCCACAGAGAATCTGAGCCTGAAGGGCCATGGAAAGCAAACTCCCTATTGTTCATCCTAGTGCAGAGTGTTTCTTCTTACCCATTACTGACACACTGCTGAAAGAACAAGAGTCATGTTCTATTCTCACTCCTTTGATAATTGGTATCTACTAGCTAGAGGAATTGTGCATTTTAGATATTGTCATCTGGCATATTGTATCAGAGAACAAAGCATCCGTAGACCACTGGAGCTTTTGTTGAAAAGAAATCAAGGCAGCTGTTGGCTATATTTTCTATATGATAGATTTAAAAAAATGTAAACAAAATATCCTGCAACAACTATCAGAAAGTCAAAGCCAGAGACAGTCTTCTTTTCCCTTCCCCATCTGCACTGAAAATGCAGCACTCTCAATTAGAAGTGGGGTTATTTACATAGCTTATCAAGTCAATTTGTGTCCTGGGGAACAAATAGGTGGATTACAGTATTATGTATACAACTTATTCCTGCTGTAGTGATCCATGAAATTGCAGTTAATTAATCTGAAATAGAACACTATATTTTTAAGTGAAAGTGAAAGAAAATGAGAAGGAGGAGGTAAGCCATAGGAGCTGAACTTTGAATACAAGATTAAATGATTAGTAAGAACACAGCACTGCTGGGAACAGCACGAGCTGCTACATGAAGCCCCTGACCTGTTGACTCTCAGACACAATCAAGTATCCTCCTTGCCATAGAAAATTAGACGAATGATGGGTAGTGATGGGCCTGTCACGTTGCACATTCCTGTCCTCAAGTGATGTATGTGAAAGTGAATTCCTGCTGATACAAACTCCATCCAGCTCCTATAGGCTCTGACATGCCAGCAGCATGCATCTGCTCCGTGCAATTAAATAATTGCATTGTGATGCTTCTACAGTACAGCTGCACATAATGATTTTCATGGTTTTATACTGATGAGATAAATTCAAGACTGTTCAGTGACTGTATAAAAATCTGAAGGCTAAGAGATTAAACTAAGGAAAACTCTAACTATACCATAAAAATTTGCATTTCAATTCCTTTTTTTTCCCTCTCTCAGCAAAGAAAGGCACATGCTTCCATCTCCACTGCTTAACTTGAAAGTAGTATGTGGTTTAATGTGGTTTCAGAACAAGTCAGAAAAAAAACACTAACATTTGGTCACTCAGTTCTAAGATGCTGTCACTGTCTGAAATTGCTATTGCCCTTCACCTGAGTTTTGTTAAGTGACAATACATGTAGTCTTACTCCATCCTATTTCTGAACTAAAATATCCCAACTTCAAAATCCCTCTGAAGAGGAATTTGAAAGCCCTGTACTCATCAGTGACAGAAGTAACCACCTGAACTACCATCTACAAATTCATTATATTTGTCCATGGTGTCACTGTATTAGCTCACCCCAGACTTAATTAGTCTGATATTGTCAGATTCAGGGCTTGTAAAACTTAACAACAGAAACCAGGAATGAAGGAGAAAAAGTAAAGTTACACAGAGAAAGACATCTTAGTACTGAATTTTCAGGTTTGCAGTTCCAAGAAAGGAGGGAGCCAGAGGTCTTTCTGTGTCTGCAACCTGTCTCTTGAGGCATTTCATAGCATATGTTAATGTCTTTGCTCAGCATCCTAGACCCAGGAAAAATCTGCCTTATCTTCCATTTCCAGTGGTTTCTGATAGTATCAAAAGTAGTAACATGAAAACAGGCATCAAGAACAACTAAAGAACAGCAAGAACAACTAAACAACAAGAACAACTAAAACATAAGTAGATGTTGTATCTCTTATATTATGCTCTCCCCTAGGAGATCTACTATCAAAGGCTGCTCACCAATATTTAATTTCTTTTTACTCCTACCAGACTTTCTTTCTACAAACTTCAGCCTAAAGAACTCAATCTTATATTTTAAAATTATCTTTGCTGAATTTTTAGTTGTTTTAAAATGAAAAAGCTTTCCATGCTAAGAAAAGGGGGTATTTGTTAAAATAAAGGTTAAAAATCCACATAATGCAAAAAGTAAAAAGGATAGGTCCATGGCTTTAGAAAAAGGGAAAAATTGAAGTCTTTAGGAATTAAGTAATGGGTCTGCTATGGTACTCTTTTGTCACAAATACAGTTGTGGGTGTTTAAATCTAGCAAAAATTTCTCTGTCTCAACCTGTTTTTCTGTTGTATTAGTCCCTATTTGATAAAGCTTGGTTTGACCAAAAGATTTAATTAAAAAACTGGGATAGCAGGGCCTATTGATGATTAGTCTTAAAATAGCTTGACAGAAAGTCCTCAGGGATCCCACAGCTAGGAATACAAAGCCTTGCTTTGGGTCAAGACGGAGGGGCGTGTGCAGAACTAGGAATAGAGCATCAGCAGGGAATAACAAGTAATCAGTGAAATGGACTCTTGTTCTAACTGTGCAATAGCACTGGGACTGAAAAGTACTAGAAGAACAGACCTGCTGTAGAAACCATATTAAATGCTCTGAAGAGGTGGGTAGAGATCAATACAGTGGTTACAGGAGATTTGTAACACACCTTTCTTTATACTTTATTCCAGCTACAGATGTCTTACATAATTTAGACTACTGGTGTTCACACAAGCTATACAGGATATATAGATAAAAGGAGAAATTAATTCTTTGGGTTCTAGGCAGGATTCAGAAAAAGTCATCCACTTTCCAGGTAGGTCACTGCTTTCAGAATAAAATGTCAGATAATATTCACAGTGGAATAACATGGGAATAGGATGTCTATGTTAATAGGATGCTAGTGTTAGCTCAATCACTGTGCTCTGTGCCACAAAACAAAGAGAAATTTCCCCCTTGTAACATATTTTCAGTAATTTTTGTGCACCTTTTGAATATATTGGATACAACAGAAGTCTAAGAAACATCAAGCGTAATTACTAATGAGTAAATAGCTCTACATAACATTTAAGCCATAAAATGGAAGAAGAACCTTGTTAAAACTTAGTATTAGCAGGAGTTAGTTTTGTTAGGATAATCTTATAAGATGCTGTAAATTTCACTTGAGCTGATGTTGCAGTAGGAAACCTCCCACAACAAACCAGTCTTTAATACGGGAAAAAAATTACTCAGAATTTTTGCCTTGATTTTCTAAGACTGAAATGCCAGATATTGAATACAAAGCTACAGGACATGACTCTTCAAGTTGACATACCGTCCAAACCAACCAAAGTCACTGGGTAAAGCATTTAGTCTGTTGCTGCACTTTTGAGCCTTACCCATCAGTCCTAAATATTTTTCTATTTTAGATGCAGTCAGTATAACATAAAGGTTGCAATGTTGTCTAGTTTCATCAAGAGAAAAACAGAACTGCTGCAATTTTTGGACAGTGTGAAAACAAATCTTTTGTGATGTGACAAACTCATTTCAAACAGAAGATTATATCTGCTTTTATTGGTGGGGGATGTATGGTGTACTCGCCTCATCTATTGCTAACAGCAGTGTATGAAGTCCTTGCTGAGCCCTGCTCTGCAGGAACCTGTAGGAATTATCAGTGCAGCAAATCCAGGTGCAGGAGAGCAGGAGGCAGCTCCATGTTGGTGTCAGCTGCAGCGTATGGTCACCAGTTGGCCGGCATGCGGTGTTTGGGCGTCGTGAGGTCTCCAAACACCCCTTAATGTTTCCATACCATATGTACTGTAATAGCTAATCACCATGGGAGTAGAATCTAATGTTTCTGCACAATTTATTTGTTGGCTGACGAAAAAATAGCTAACACTCAAAATGCTATTCATTATTAGTCTTTTTTTTTTAACCAAGGCAGAGAAAACCACTATAATCTGCAGCTTTTCTGCATTCTGCCTCCCTGAGTTGCTTTCTTATTCTCACCAGACATGAGCTACAACCTTCTCCCTCTATCAATTCAGGCACCCCCAATGCAGGGAATTAAGGGCCTTGACTCCATGATTCAGGAGGCTGCACAATTGTTGCTTTATTAAGCTATATTACATTAGATTATATTGCTACTATACTATACTGTACTGTACTGTACTAAACTATACTACTAAAGAAAAACCTGTGACCCTTTCCAGACAGTCATGACACAGCTTTGACCCAATTGGTCAGTCAGTCCAAACAACCATCAGCAGAGCCCAATTAACAAATCCCTTTCTCCATAACAATCTCCATAACACATTCCACATGTGCCAAACAACACAAGCAGCAAGGAGAGATAAGAATTGTTTTCCTTCTTCTTTCTCCGAGCTTTCACACTGCCTTCCCCAGGAAAAATCCTGCGAGAGAGAATTATGGCTCTCTCTGTTCCAAGAGTTTGTGAATACCACATCCCTCTTCTAGAAAAGAAACATTTTCACACAAGTACTTTCAGCTGATCTGTTTCTCAAATATTTGGGACACTGTGTAGCTCCTAACAGAAGAAACTTCAGAAATGTATTTTCTATGGGAGATTAAATCATCCTGATATAAAAGAAATTCCTAACATCTTATGTCCTTTTTTGTTGTTGTTCTTGTTTCATGTCAATAGTTCCATATTGTAATATTAACTTTGAACAGTCTGGGAATCACCATAATCTTAGAAATCATTGGACTTTTTATTGCCCACACTGAGTTCTGTTTGCAGTTATCTGTGGAAAAACCAAAACTATGAAACTGAAGAATCAGAGAGCCTCCAGTGTGTGCTCCATAATGCCTTAAAGAATATGCTGGATAATAACAGTTGTATTTTAGGACTCAGAAGTCCTAGAGGTGGTGAATTAAAACTTTTTTGACCAGTGGAGTCCTAACAATTGCACAGTTAATTTGCAAGTCTTTTGCTCAGAAAAGGTATGATATCACCACAGTGGTGGTAGTCTTATTTTTTCTGAGCTCTCAGATCCCTCAGAAGTAGATGATGCAATTGGTAATGTACCTTGAAAATATGGATGAAAGGCAGAGAACCCCTTATTAGAGTGAGTTAATAGGGCTAATAATAGTTGCATCAATCTTCTCCAATGTACTACAGCAGTTTCAATACGGATGTGCAAGTCCTTCATAAAAATCTCACTTAACCATATTGAATGTGGTCACAAGGTGATTCTCACTGGAGGTAACATAAATAATGACATATGCTCAGATCACAGTGCATGACAACTGTCTCCTTCAGAGCTATGCACAATATGTGGTCAGCTCACCCAGCAATCCCAATGACTGAAAGTTTTAACAGAGATTATGCTTGTATACAACCTTAGCAATGTATGGTTAAAAACTGAAGGAAAACACAAAATGGGAAAATTTTATTTAAACAACATGATTTTTGTCCTATTTTCAAGTATTAGTAATTCTGCTTTAAACTCTAAGTGGAACAATAAACAGGACATTTTTTCCTTTTTGTGTGTTAGCTATATCTGTCATTTACCAATCTAAAGGGCTTTAACTTCCTGTAACATGGATGTTATCATCTTCACTGCATACAAGTTTTCTAACTTTTCATAAAATGACCACATGAAGACAAAGCTCAAAACAGTCTCAGATTTCATTATAAGGGGCTTGGCTTTTTAAGACTGGCTACCATCAGAGATGCCCAGAAAGGGTTAGCTGAACATCCATTTATGGCACTGCCTTAAATCAAAACATAAGATAAAAGGTAGATTTTCCCCAACAAGCAGAATTATATAACCCTCTCCATCTATACTTGGGGGCAGTCTCTCGTCACCTTCTCTCCTTTGGCTGTGAATTGTACCAAGAACCCTCCCTTAGTGCCTTGTAACCCTGAAAGAAGATTGGCTGGTTTTATGGTTGAGTCACTGCACTGAATTAAGGCCTGCTTTATTATTTGTATCACAGATTTCCTGTGTAGTTTTAGATAAATAATCTCTTTATTCCTCCAATGGTAAAACAAGGCTTAAATCTCTCAAACTCATAAGCATATTCTGAAGATCAGTTGATTAGTCTTTATGAGATATTCTGATATTCATGAAGAGATACTTCAAAAAAGCTGGTAAATACCAGTGATCTTTGATTTCTGGTCTTCCACAGCTTTTGTTAAAAAAAAAAAACCCAAGCTTTCCACATAATAAATCCCAGCTGGGTGACTGTTCTTTTTTCACTCAGCATCTCTCACATTGCTTTCCTAAGTTGGAGCCCATTTTCTTTCCTTCTCCTTTTAGAAGCTCCTTACCCTTTGCCGATTTAGTACAACATATGCTTTCCAAACATATTTATTTGCTGCTTTTTCTCCTCACATTCCCAAGTGTCTTATAAATGCATGTGTATAAAAAAGACTTCAAACAAAGAAATGAGACTGCTGCAGGGATACCACACAGCAAACAGATAAACAAGCTATTAAATAATTAGCTATCTGGTCCCTTCATAACATATCTGAGCAGATGTCTTCTATTGGAGAAGAAATAGCATAAATTCTATAGAAACTAGAGGGAGGAACTTTTCATTGTGTATAATGCAATATTATCAGGGTCCTAAAGTTAATCACTTACTCTTTCAAGTTTAATTTAGGATTACTAGCCACTCAAAGTATTAAGTGTTTTGGGGTTTATGTCTCATCCACAGTTGATTCCAAGGTCAGCATGTTCTATGAATGCTGGTGTAGTAGAAACTCAGAGAAGTAGTCTGCATACTAAATTGTCATAACCCATTGCAGCAAAGACTCCTAGCTTAGAACAAACAAGGAAGGCATGGTCCTAATAGCCTGAGTGAAATATGGAGATAAGAATCCAGAATAGGGGCACAGACAGCCCATATCCCCACTACTATACACCTCTGTGCTGAACTCAGTTCTGCAATGCAGAAGTGAACAAGGACTGCCTGCCTTCCCTAGGAAAGATACTAGGATTCAGAACACTGTCTGTATTCTGTATGAAAAAAAACTATTAAAAGCTTTCATGTAGCCAACAAAAGAACATGCACACACAAAATAACACCGACATCTTTTCCTTTTCCTTCAGTACTTTTTTTCACATTTGTCTTATGAATAAAGATTTCTGTCCAGAAATTTCTTCCTTAAAATTAGTTTTTCAGCTGTTCCCTACTTTCCTGTTTTGCTCCATGTGTTATGAAGCACATGTGTCTGACATAATGCTGCAATAGCATTAATTTTAAAGTACTACCTGGAAGTGGAGGAGGAAGGCCTGATCTGGTTTGCTGAGTGTATAATTTTTACACAAATAAGCAAGCCAACACAGCTTCTTATATTCATTCTCCCTGTTCAAAAAGGAAGCACACCGCAGACACTGGGGATATAAACACAGAAGGCAGCAGGTAAGAACAGGAGGGCCAGGCTGAGCTGTGAATTTGTCTGGCTTTGTCCATTACTGTAAAGAGCTATAAAGTCTGTTAGTATTCAGCTCCAGCCACTGGCTGTTGGCATTGCAGTTAATGGACCGAATGATGCCTCAAAGGCATTTTTCTACACGATTAATTCTAGGAAATTTAACATCTGTGTAAAAAAATCACCTCTCCCCCCTCAATAATTAAAAAAATATTTCTTAGCAGAACATTTTCCAGGGCAGCATCCCTGTCATATCAAAATCAGCTTTCTCCAGCACCCAGGCAAAAACTGCAGTAGCCCAAGCCAGACAAGTTCTCTGAAAATGTGAAATCATCAGAGGCCTATTTTATAACTAACACTGATGTACTTAGAAGGGAAGAGCTGATGGATATCTAACAGATTTATTTAATCATCATTCTATTCCCCCACCTTCCAAGTAATTAACTAACAAATATCAAAGTGATGGTGTTCGCAGTCAAATCCTTCACATAAGGATGTTTCTCAGGGGCAGAGTTGTGGGACCCAAACAATTGAAACGAAGATAGTGATTTCATTTGTCATCTGTTCCCTCTGGTATAAATGCAGTAAGAACAAGATTTCAAACATGTCTTCATGGGTGACTACAATAATACTGAATATGAGGGACCAAGGTAGTTTCCTTCCTGACTTCCTCTGACAGCAATCAAATATGCATTGCAAAAATTGTACAAAACTACCATTTAAAAATTATGTTTGAGATAAAACTCTGTAGTATGAGCATTAACACTTTCTCCAAGTCCTCTGTTGCTCTGTTGGAACTGCAAAGAATGATGTGCAGCTCAGAATACTTCAGTATAGGTTTTACTGAGACATTGTGGTATCTTGGGCGAGAGTTCATTTTCCTTCACATTGTTAAATTGTACTCTGAGATCCCAGTGAGACACCCATTTTGAATTGTGCCCTGTACTCACTCATGTTTAGTCCTGTCTTACAGCATGGGTAATCCTGTTTAAATCGACCAGGTGCTACCTAATATGAATAAAATATCACAATTTGACTCAGCAACATAAACAAGGGATTAGATTAGTTGACTAATCTGGCATCTGGTTACCAGCCAGCAGAGTTGAAGCCCTCTAGAAAGTAAAACCCTCTCTAATTTTCAGAATTACATTTAATAATAGTGAATGAATGCATAATAATATACTGCTATAAAATTGCATTGGTATTCTAGGGAAAAACTCTTTACCTGCTTCATGCTCCATTGGATTCCAGGGTTCTAGTTTCTGCAGAAGACTATTTTAAACTAGTTAATTAGTATCTAGTTATCAGTGTCTTACATCTGTCATGTGTGAGAAATATTTCACCTAGTTAAAATGTTCAATTAAAAAGATGTTTTATACATAAATCTATCATCCATGTTACTCAAGTTAATAATAACAGAGTGCTGAAAGACTTCGAAGCACTGAAGAACCAACAGTCATCACGTAAGGTAAACATGCTTGTGCTCCTCCCTTGATGCCAAAACTAGGGAAGGACACTGGTATGACCTAAATTGAAACTAGCAAACTGGAAAAAAAAAATCTATGAAATTGTCAACCAGCTATTCATTCCTTAGAGTTTTTACAGTAGAGAGTACAGACCATGGCTGGATCTGAATTCAGACATTGAGTAAATGAGATTTTCAGACATTGAATTGCAGAGCAGCGGGAGAAAAGAGGAATAAAAAAGGGGAAGAAACAAGCCTGAAAGATTTTTATCTGTCCTGAGAGAAGCACTTTTTAAACAAATTGTAACTGTTTATGGCTCTACTCTCTATGACTCTGAGGACATATTCTCCAGCCAAGGCAGGTAATTTTTTGTGCACTCAGGAGGGTAGGAATATGCTCCCAAATATTTTACAACATCTTATGAGGAAATGGAGGGCAAACTCATCTCTCTATTATTCCTACCTGCCTGTGATGATCATTTCAATGGGATTTGTGAAAACCTGCTGTAACTGATTTGCCACTTTCTTGAATACAAATAATTTCCTATAAATTGTGCCTCCGGCATTTCAAAGAGGTTTGCTAATGATTTTTTTTTGTTTGTTCAAAAAAACTTATTGTATTAGAGCAATATTCCACCATATTCTTGCCAAGTTTCTTATTAGTATCAGCAGCATCCAACACAATCTAACTCTTCCCTCTGCTCAGCAAGCTGCCTTTTCAGTGGATGATGAAAGCTGGCATGGATAAAGAGTAAATTTATTAGCCATGTCCACACGTGCTGTGCAAGGACTCGTACATGAGCTGTAGTGCTGGAGGAAGATGTGCACACTGGTCACAAAAGGGGAATTTGGAAAGGTTTCATCTCTATGGTTGCTCAGTTAGCACAGGCAAAGCCTGCACATCTCTCTTTTTAAGTGGCTTGTGATAAAATCTGCTTCAGTCCATCTTGATTTCCATACATAGGCTGCAGGAATTTAGGAAAGCAGGGCTTTCCTTTTTCTGGTCTTTCATGCTTTGGAGTACTAATATTTAGCATTTAGAAAGTACTTTACTGTTTCAACTCACTGTCTAATTAAATACCGCTGTGCGATATACTAAGTCCCCTAAAATGTAGCAGTTGTTCAGGCACAGTACTGCAGAATGTTACCTGATGTTTTGCACTTCTCTTCTAAAAACAGGAAATTGCTGTGATTTCTCACTATATGACAGCAGCAGACAAACACTGACTTTTTTGACAATACTGACATTAAGTGGTACTCTTCCTGAGGTTAGGGGCCTAGTTCTTATTGGTGGGAGCACTACTGCAAGGCAACATGAAGAGGTTCTTATGTGTTTGAACGCTCTCAGGTCGTTTCATTCCCAGTTTTGAATTCTGCACCAAGTTCCCCAGCTGCCCAGGCTCCTGAGCTCTAGCTGGAACCAAATGCAGACGTTCTCCCTGTAAGGAGAGTCTGATCCCATTTCAGATATGACTGTGGGCAATGCCTAGGACCACCTCTTCTGTTGTGTCCTGACAGTCCCTCCTGGTGTGGCTCAGAGCATGTGTGAAATGCTGTCAGCAGCTAACTAGTTGGTTTGTTCACTTGCTGGTAAATATCAGCTTTCACTTTATATGGGGCTCTGCCACAGAATCACAAAATGGCTGAGTTTGGAAGTGACCTCTGGAGGACCATCCGGTTCAAGCCTGTGCTCCAGCAGGCCCACTTAGAGCTGACTGCCCAGGATCATGGGCAGATGGCTTTTGCCTATCTCCAAGGGGGAAGACTCTACAACCTTCCTGGGCAATGTGTGTCCCCTCAGTCCCACTCACAGTAAAAGAGCGTTTCCTGAAACTCAGATGGAGCCTCCTGTACTTCAGTTTGTGCTCATTGCCTTTGGTCCTGTCAGGTAAAGGGGCTGGAGTAGCCTGCAGGGAGTCAGTTAGGTGGAAGCCAATCCATGTATTTCATTCCAGTTTCCAATTGCAATGTGTGGCACAGGACCATCCCTCACAAGATCTTGGGTTCATTTCAGGGAAAGAAAGATGCAAATGTTGCAGCTGAAGCGTCTTCAGCTGATGATATAAAATGTGTCAGTCACCTCTGGATGTGGGGTTTGGCATCTGCCATGTCTCTTATAACAAAGGCATAAAGTATTACCTTCAGTCAACTTGACAAGATGTTTTCTGCCAAAATTTAGCCTTCAAACTCATAAGTCTCAGCAGCAACTGTCACATGATCACAGGACTAAGGCTGCAGCAGAGCCAGTGCTGCTGCGCATTTACTGCCACCGAGGCTGTGGCATCAGAACTTGTGCAACCAGCGACTTGCAGCCACAAATGCAGCTTGCCATGTGAGCATGGATAAACCTCCAGAAAAGCAATGGGATAAGCAGTGCAATTGTAGGGTTGCTGGGCCATAAAGAGAGGAGGAGACAGAAGCAAAACCTCACCCAGGTGCGGTGCTGATAATCGCATCCACTTAAGGAGAGAGTCTTGCCCACTTGGGTCCAGATTTTTACCCCCATCAAAGAAAGTAACTCTGTTGAGATTAACACAGTCCTGCTTCATTCTGTATGAGGATCCCTCTATTGGCAAAAATCAGCCTTCAGAAATACAGGCTCTTATTTATTTTGCTGACTCCTGCCCCAAATACAACTGTTATTTTAGCAGAGCCCTGCCTGTCCCTCTGGGGAGCTGCATGGTCCTATCACCACTAAAGAGCACATGAGCAATTACTGCTGCAGTGGGAAAAGAAAGATGTAAAAGAAAATTTGGAAGTTTCTGCAAAACAAAAATGCATATCCTAAACCTGCTGATTAAAGATAAATCATAACCACTATTTAAACCACCTTGCTTATAGTTAAATTACAGCACACCAATGCTTTATCCCTGGCAAGCATGAGTGAGAGTTCTATACGGTGGAATTTTATAAGACATAATGAGAGTGAGGAAAATAGCTCTGCTCAATAAATGTATGAAATAACCACAGCAGGAAACTACCATTAATAAAGTTCAGTTAGAAACACATCTTCCAGATTACTCAGAGTTACTGCTCTTTCCATTTTCTTGTTAGTTTTTGGAAATATAATAATCTTGTTTCAAAACTTCACACAAACAAAACTTTTCCTTGGACTAGTGATCCTTACATTGCTCAGGACCAACATGTCTGCTCTGGTGAGATCAAATGATGTCAAGGAAGATGAAACCCAGATCTCCAGGAGATAAATCACTCACTACACTTCAATATAGAACAGGTTTCTGAGCATACTGTCAAAATGACATCATTCAGAGAATGTAACAATAATGGCACAAAATTAGACCAAGGTTCCCCTAGTTCAGTATCCTCTGTTCAGCAGTAGGAGAGCATAAGTAATATTTTAGGAAGACTACAAAAAGCAGGATAAATTCTGGGTGATCTTTTCCTGAAATAATCTCTAACTTCAAGACAGGTAATAGCTTTAAAGAACTGACCCAAGGCGTGAATGTAGAGCAGCATGTTCAGTAGCCACAAATGTATTTCTCCTCTGAATTTGTTCAGGCTGGTTTTGACACCCATTCTGATCTTGGCCTCCTCAAACCCTGTAGTGCTGAGTTTCAATTATGTGCTGTGGCAAAAGCTGCTGTTTTGAGTTTGTATTAAAGCAAATTTATTAGAGCTTATAAATTCTCTGCATATCCTTTACTTCCTGTGTTGCAAGAAATAATGAGTAGTCATTTCCTATTCACTTTCTGTGCTCCACGTCTTCTATAGATCCAGAAAACATCTCCTGCTTTTTTTTTTTTTTTGCCAAGCTAATGAAACTATTGAGTACTTCCTCCTGTATAAACCACTCTATACCTTAAATCACACTTGCACTCCTTCTCTGTAGTCTTTCCAGTTCTTTGCAATAGTCAAGGTTGAAAATGCACCAGAAATTTGTACAGTAGTACAATGATGCTTTCTGTCCTATTCTTTTATTTTCTTAGTAACTACTAACATTCCCTTTGACTTTTTCATCTCTCTGCAACACTGAGCTGATGTTTTGTAATGTGGACAACTGGAGACTAACACTATTTATTATTAGACTAAGTATTATGAACAAAGGAAAAGGTGGAAGATTAGGGAGGAAAAAGAAACTAGAGTAGGAAAAGTGTCAAGAGAAGAGATTGGTACAACAGGAAGTTATGGGAAGAACATTTTGGACAAACTGTTAACACAACAATGTATCTTTAGGTACCTGGTAGAGTGACTAATTAGCTGTTGTTACTTCTGTAACGAGGTTTAAGTCTTTTCTTGATGCTTAATGAATGAAAAGAAGTCCTGAGCATATTTTACTGGGAAAGTGATATATAAGCAATGCAGAGCATGAGTAGGCAAAATCATAAAGTTTTTTTAAACTACCAACACCAAGCTGTGAAATACATATTTTTAAATATTTCAGAGATGCTAATTAATTTAGTATAAAATCTCTCACTTCCCCCACTTCACCAGTGCAGGTCTCAGAAGACAAGTTGAGAAAGAAAGGCCAAAAAAAAAAAGCACATACAAAAAAAAAATTCAGCTTAGACATTAAGTTTTGAAGGAATATATTTCAACCACAGAGTGCTGAACCTATACAGCATCACCTGTGCAGATGCTGAATTTTGAAGCAGATCAGCCCTTTTCCTTACTGTTTGGAACATGCCTTTGCTTTCTTGCTGCAACCTTCAAAAGTAAATGGCTTGAGGATCTCTCTGTTGATCATGACCAGTGCTCAAATTTTTCTCAAATGAATCTAACACTCTCATTTCTCTTTACTGTTTTGTGTAAATACTAAAATACTTCCTTACGAATTCTGAAAATGGCCTTCACACTGAACTAGAATACTAGAGTAGAAGAGAAGGCTATTTTGTCACAGATGTGGGATTATTGTTTAGAGGCTCATAGCTATTTTATTGATAGCAGACACCTCAAAACACACATGATGTGCCACCTGGATTTATAGGGAACACAGATATGTACAGAAAACTGATTATGGACTTTTTGTTCTCAAGCCTGTTGTGGATGAGACAAGATGCAGTGGACAAATGGGAAGGCTTCAGGCAGAAGAACAGAATTAATGCTAGGAAAGCAGTGGAATGAGAAAGAAACGCAAGCAGTGACCAGGCAACTCCAAAAAGAGATTTTCCACAGACACATACAAGATTAAGCAAAAATCACAGTGCTGAACTCAAGCAGCTCAGTTGCTGCCCAGTGCATCAGTCTCAATGCAGGCAATGTTGAGTGATGAATGACAGTGAACTCCACAGCTCCTGACAGCTTTGGAGAGGACAACTGAAATTGCAGCAAGATGTCCTTCTGAGCATGGGACTTATCACTGATATTGATCTTCCTTGTTAACTTTTGTAGCTGGCTTTGCAGCTTCTGCATACTTAAAAACCTCTAAGAATTCTTTTGCTGACTTCTAGGAATTCATCAGCTAAGAGGGAAAAGCCAGAAGTCTGGACTTAAGGTCTAGAATTAAGCAGCTACAAATGTGCAGAAAATGAAAAATTTAGACATTGGGCAAAATATTAACTAAAAATATCTACTACCTATCATTTTGTAATTATATCAGTTCTTCAGATTGTTTTAACTACAACTACTCTGCACTAAGACAGACCTTAAAATACAAAGTGATTTCAATCCCAAACATTGTTAATTTCTCTTTTTTAGCATTTCATAAAAGTTGCAAGTTGCAGCCTCCTTTGTTTTTTTTCCTTCCAGCAGATCCTGACAGGATAGAACGTGGCCATTGGAATAATATGCCTGTCAAGGGTAACCTGACTCTCATTTAGAAACAAAACAAAATAGCAAGCCATTGTCTTAATTTGGAATGAAACCTAAACAAATAATTTCAGAGACTCAAGAATGATTTGTCAGGTTTTCCACTCATTTTTTATTTCCAAGTTCTTTGTTTTCTTTTCAGTGTAAAACAAAACACAGAAATGCTGGAACGAACTCCCCTCTTCCCCCGGCAATTCTGGGCTACTTTTTCAAGACTAAGAGGAAAGGGCAAAACAGAGATCAGCCAAACTTTTAGATGCTTACATGAATTAAACTACCAAGACTTTAAAGTTGTGCCAGTGTGAGAGCAGTGTGAAAGAATTTGGACTTCTCTGATATGCTCTTTCTATGTTGTGACAAAAAGGAGCAAACAAGGATGTGGGATACTCTCTTTTTGGCTTTTGTCAGCTTTTCTTCTTGTTGTTATATTGTCTTGAAGAAAGATAAACAAAGACAAGTATGAATTTCAGGGCACTTCCTGAAGCACTTTGTGTTCAAACTTGCATCCTGTGCAGCATCAAGAAGCTGCTTTTCACTTCTACATGTCTGTGTCTGTTATTCCACCCACATTGCAGTCCTATAAGATCATACACATTTATGTCACTCAAAATTCTACTGCTTCCAGTTATATGTCAATCACAGTTACTCCCTGTCTGCACTGGGTGGCTGTCAATTTGTTACCAGGGCAGAATGACTTTCACCTACTCTGAGAATTCAGGCCTTTCATCACGACTGCAGAACAGAAATATCCTTTGCTAATAGCAGGTGTTACCAGTGTAGAGCCACGCAATGGTCTGGCTTGGGAGGGTCCTTGTCCTGACATACTCAAGGGTTATTTACCACTGCTTCAATTGTATTTGCTTTCTCATCATCCTCCTTTAAGCAAGTTACTTTTATTGTGGCATTGAAAAAAACCAGCCTTGTTTGCCTGTTCAGCTGCTGTCAGCAGTGCACTGATAAACCCAATCTATTTAAACAACTGGTGGCTTGCTGTAGATTTTAAGCCTTTTCTGTAAACAGAGATAAACATCTCAAATACTACATGCTTGGATACTAGTTGTGTGTGTTATCAGCCTGTACACAAGCAGAGAAACCTGTTACCAATTTCTGTTTCTGTTTTTAAAAATCAAACCAACTCCAGAGGCCAGTTAACTAGAATTTCACTACATGAAAACAGACACAAATTGACTGACTTCACTGAGTCAATACCCCCTCATTTCACATGAAGACTTGGCCTACCATTTTGACAGAGTTAAGAGATATCATACCTGTCTGTGCGTGACTCCAGATAGAATTCACTGACAGGTGATGAAGCTTCCTTATCAGGTATGAATTTCCTGATAAAGACCATATTCCCTTCCTTACCCACTGGAGATGCTCTGGGTGTGATTACACAGTGTCTTCTCCCACTCCAGATATGTCTAGCCCTTTCATAGCCTATTACACAATAGTGCAATGCAGCTCATTTAATTTAATTTAATTCTTAAGGGCATTAACATAAAGGATGTGATAAAATACAAGGTATTAATTAGAAGCACTAATAACAACAGTAAAACTGTCAACTGGATTAAAGACAGCTGTGTCAAAACTTTGCTTTTCAAAAACAGCTATGAAAAAGTATTACAAATATTCTTTATTTTTTAGAATAATTTTTTTTTAAGTATGAAAGATGCCCTTTAGTTGATCAGGCCTACTAAATAAGTCCTATTTTTGTTTTAAAGGTGATCAGAGAAGCTTGTGAGTGGTCACTGAATGGTGCTGTCTTCTTGATTTAACACAAAGGAGGATCAGCTACAGTTGCAGTAGAAGCACTGGTGATATTACTGCATGCTGCAGGGGAAGCATCCTACTCCTCCTGAGCCCTTGTTGCAGAGGAGAGAAAGAAACAGTCAATATTTTTGTCTGTGTTAAATATCTGTGTCTGTCTCATCACCTCAATTTCTTGTGGCTATGCAGGCAATCATCTTGTGTCTTAAGCATTTTACAAACTTTGCCACTTGGGCCAACAGCCTCATTACTCATCAACACCAGTCAAATACGTTTTAATTTGCAACTACTTTGCCCTTCTTCCTCCTCTCACAACTTAAAATGGACGAAATGATATCCTCAGAACAGAGTGACTTGTGTACAAACATTCACTGTGTCATTTATCATTTCTGTATTTATTTTTCATCACAGTGTTCAGTGAAGGTGAGCAGAACACTTCCACTCCCACAACATCATCAAACTATTTTGCCAGGAGCTCAGCAGATGAGAGGTGGTTAACAATGCTGTCATGGTGCCTGGAGCAAACAGGCATCTTTGCTTGCCCAAAGGCATCTTTTACCTTTACACTTTCCAGCTTCTCATGTTCAAAAGCTTATCACTTCATTACAAGTTACAAAGCAGGGAACAACACACTGAAGTATTGTTCATGAAAGTCAGCCTCTAGAGACACCCAGTACAGCACGGGGGGCAGTCTCCAAAGATAATGAAGACCAGTTTGGGAAAGATGTGTAGCAGAGGAACTTTTTTGGAAGCAGACAGCCATAGGGAAGGAGGAACACCGGACAGAAAAATAGAATCAAGGATCAGAGCCAACTAACATGAAAGGGGATTTAAGGCCAGGATGCCTGAAAGGAAAATTCTTATGTTTACTGAGAATAAATTATTGTTAATATTTTTAAGATCAGTTTTGCATAGTGTTAGCATGACGGAAGCAGTCCCTGAAACTGAGTTTTCTGTATATGGATTTCTAACAGCTGACATGAGCTTAAAATATCTTTTCATGTAGGAGCAGTTCAACTTCTCCCCAATATGTTCTGTGCTCTCCTTCCTTCTACTTCACTGGGAAATCACTCATCTTCTCTGAGGACATTCCACCTCTGCCTCCTGCTGCCTCTTCTCCTGCACCTCCAATCAAAATCCTCTGGAACATCACCATTGATGTCACCAGCAGATGGCTTAGACAATAAATTAAGGCAAAGGGTGAAAAAAGTATTTGTAGTGGGAACTAGTCAACTATCAAGAAACCAAGAGCCTATTTTCATGGCAAATGAATGCTTGTTTCCTTAGAGATGAAAAATGAGGAGGAGTCAGATGAAGGAAATCTCAGTGATTAGAAAGTGAATTGCATTTAGAATTTTTTTATATATTCAGAGATATTTCAGTAACTGTTTACATTCTTAATGAAGACATGAAATTTAAGATATGGAACTGAAGGTTTAGCTTAGCTATAAAATTGGTTTTAGGTATGTGTACAGGAAATGTATACAGAAGAAAAAATCCTATTGAATTTTATTCCTTTCCTCTGACTATAAAAACATAGGAGAATGTGTTACTATTAATTGTGCATATAAAGCAGGCTGTAAATTTCTTTCCAAAAAGTCTGTGAAAAAACTGTGGGTGGAGGTGGTGGTGCTGCAATGACAAAAAGGTTCATTTTTACTCCTGTTAATGCAATAAGTCATCAGAAAAGCTGCTGCAGTAAAAACCAGTTAAAGAACCAAAAGAATGGGAAAAGCTTAACTATACACTATAGCACTGCAGTCCCCTTGCATTATCCTGAAGAGAGAAATAGTCTTTCTATCATATTAGAAAGCCTTCAATAAATTGAATGGAATGCAGGAAATTGTCACTCTGTTCTATATATTGTTGCTTATCTGTCTTATTGCCAATTTGACTGCATCCCATACAGATTCCTGCCCTCATCACACAAGAAAAGCACAGAGCAGAATCTAGCCAGAGGAAGGAATGCAACATAAATAACCTACCAAATTAATAAAAAAATCAGAGCTCTAACAGGTCATCTGCATTAATTATACTTCTCCTCATATATCTCCCATACCCCAAATTTTATATGTTGCCATCACTTGGTATTAATTGCAAACTCAATCATCAATCTCATATACTACCAGTTATTTTATCAGCATCTAGAAAGCAAACAAGCTCTGCATCTAACTGCTGGATACACATTCAGTTGGCAATGAGCTCAATTAAATCAAGACATTGTCTTCTCCAAACTGTTTGTTACTGTCTTTTTGGTGGAGATTATGACCTGTACACCTGGACCTTGCAAAACAAAATATATGGATACTTTGCCCATGCTTCAGTGTGAAGCCAGCTCATTAGCTTAAAGAGGTGAGGCTTTGAAGCAATTTAGCTGACTTATGAATATCCACACTTGAAATGTGAAAAGGTGTTTTTGTGTTACTAGAAGTAGGGAAATTTTAAAATATTTTAAAATTATTACCATTTTTTAATGTTAGAACTTGTATTTTGGCAGGTTAGTGTAAATTAGGCTATTGTTCTTGATTTTCTATGCTGATCTTCACTAAACCTCTTTTCTGTACATTTTGTCCCTGATTACCACTAAGGTAGGAAAGCAAGAATTCCAGGAAAAAAGCCAGTGATGAGGAAAGTAATTTACTTAAAGAATGACTTGTACTGTGGTAGCACTTAGAGACTCCTATGAGGTCTTCATTCTGCTATGAGCCATGATTTAAAAATCAGTCTTTGAAAAGCATAATTTTTTTTTTGTGAGAAGGCAATAGGCAACTCGTGAGGAGAGGAAGGGAGCAAGCAACACAATTTTGATTAGATTCACGAACAGCAGAATTGTCTGTGGCTGCCTGAACAGTTTTTGCCTGAGTTGCAGCTTACTGGTGAGTACCTAATTTCATTGGTAGAAGCAACAACAATACAAACAAGAATACTTCTATTTCAGTCAGGTTTTCTGTGCTGACAAAATGGTGGAAAGCCAGCATTGCTGTCATTTAAAGTCCTTCTAGCTTTGCAAATGCAGACCCCAATGCCACTCTTCCTTGTGCAGTCTGGTAACTGCTGTATTTCATCACAAAAGTGATCTCAGAACCTCAGCTACATCCCTTAAGAACAGACAAAAGGTATAGTTCACTTTTTAATAAGCAGCAGCCACCTGAAATTGATGCAAGCTGCTTAGCTCCAGATAAAGCTACAGCAGTTAAACCACAGTTAAAACCTCAAAGAGAGAATGGCTGAGAATCAGGAGTGCATCCAAAAAACCTGCAGATTTAATTGCCTCTCCTGTAGCACTGTAAGCAAGGTATGACTGCAGTCATAGGAAACTTCAGTAACCTTTATTTTGTTTTCTAGATCTTTCTGTTCTTTGAAAACGAAATTAATTTTGTTGCTCACATTTCCCATGCTGGAGGTTTGCTACCTGCGGTGCATTGCAGTAAAATTCAAGGCTGGCCTCTTTAACAAAACAAAAAATGGGTTATAAATGAAACCCTTGTATTTCCCTGGGGTAACTTTTAAAACAGATCTAGCAGCTTACTTTTGCCTTTCTATGACCAGAAAGTCTCCAGAACACAAGCTGCCCTGCCTTAAATTACCCACAGCCCAGCACTTGAATTTTACCTCCTCCTGAACTGCCTTGCCCATAAAGAAAACCCACCACGAGCACTGGAGATGACCCCCAGCCATGGCACAGAAATGGCACTTTTTTATCACTAAAGTGGAGACTTCTCTGCCTCTGTTTTCCCCCAGCATCTTCAGTGGTTGCTCTGTGAAAACAGCCACAAGTTTGCCAGTAGGCATCTCTTTGAAGGGAGGAATAGCCCTAAAGCACGGGCCTTGGAATTGAGCTGCACTGAGAAGTCATTCTTTCAGCTGCATTTAGAGATGCAATTTTTTTCATGTAGCAGTGCACTAAAGAAGTAATTCTGTGTTTGAATATCAGATTTCTACTCACTGCAAGCAGGGGCACGTCAGACCTGCAGCCTTTCCTGTAATATTCTGCTCAGCCTCAGCACAGATGAATTATGGTAGTCAGACCACTGGCCTGGTCTTCCAAGCTTTCTCCTAGAACAGACAAGTTTGATGCTACAAGTGTTGCTTTCTTCAAGGTGGGCAATGACAGTAAAACTTTTTTTCATCTTCAAAATGTCGAGAGCAACTTGACTTCTCCTTGACTTAAAACAGATTCAGCTACTGAAACTTGTAGTCTAAATAAACCCATTCTCCTTGACCTAGTTATACACTGTGGTTCTTTTCTTCGTTTAAAAGTTGCTATGGATTTGTTGAAAATTTTGGCTTTACTGGGACATCAGTGAGACTTGAATATGCAATTTTTCTTAATTAATTTTCCCAGCCCATGAGACGTGAAGGATGCTTGAAGATGACAAACATCAAATTCATTGACCCTTGTCTGAGATGTACCAAAGCTTCTCACAGCCTTAGGAGCAAGAAAAAACAACTTTGAGACACTCAGCCCCTAACTAGAATGCTCTACTGCAGTAGTGCAGCAAAAAGGGAACTGCATAAAGCAAAATTATACTGCTTTTAGCTTTCTTATGCCTCCTTGCAGGCACCCAGCCCATTTCTAAGCTCAGTCATAATAATTTCTGAGTTAGTTTCCCTTGATGTCAGAGTAGCAGCTGAACAATTAATTCTTCTTTATTTCATTTTGAAAATGAAAAAATATGAGTAGCAAACTCTTCAACTACATTATAGGCATCTTTTGCAAGCAAAATAGTCAGATCTATTTCTGTTTAGATAAAACAGGGGTAAAGAAAACAAAAAATAAGTGTTTTTTAAACATTAACTCCCTGACAGTGTAAGTGCAGTGAGATGCTCTACATCTTGTTCTATGAAGCATTTAAAATAATTTCCAGGTACCTTTGAGAGACAGAACTGAAAATAACTGTCTAAACAGTCAAATACTTCCATCATCAGTGCTGGGACTAAAGCTGCATTTTCAGATCTCATCCCCAGCACTGTGCCTCTCTGAGAAAGACTCTCCTCAGTTACACCTTCTTGTTCATGACATAAAAAAAGATCTAAATGACTGCTGAGCAATACTTAACAGCTAAAGATAGAGCCAAGCCTTCCTTTAATTTTAAGAGGTCTGTTAAATGCAGAGATCTGGTCTGCAGGGAGCGTTATTTCAGGCTGCTGACTTCCTGTGGGTGTTTGGGGATCTGCAGCAGGCTGCAGTGCAGGGTGCCCTCAGCTGCTGCTGCCAGGGCAGGCGAGTTCACCAAGCCCAACTCACGCTGCAATGAGCCCGTGAGGATGCAGAAGCAGCAGTGCCACATCCACAGATGGCTGACTCAGGGCCAAAGAGCCCTGCTCTTCCCATGCCACCTCCCATGCACAGCTCTGTCTATTCTGGCTGCCAGCCAGGCACGAGGAAGCAATTAGAGCAGCGCAGAAAACCCAAATGTGAGATTTGTCTCTGTAATCCCTGTCCTTGCTTGCTGAATTCTTGCTATGCGAATGGATGGCCACCGGAACAGACCTGACTCCTAAAATATATTTGACATCATGGATTATGGCAAGTCACCACTAGCTAAGGATCTGGCAGTTGCAGAAAGATCATTGAGCACAGATAAATCCCATTCTCTTTTTTCTTCACCCCCAGTGAAAAAGGGGTAGTATTAGGCTTGCATGAACAATTTCCCCCATCTGTTTCCACATGCGGAACAAAAGTACTTTCCTTTGTCTAATCCAAACCAAGTTTCTTAAAAAAAATGTAAAAGTTCAATTCAAACAAAAATATTTTTTCCTGGTTCTGGGAATCTTTAACCAAAATTAAAGCAAAGGAAAGGAATTACTATGAACCTTAACAAATGTGTTCACTCAAGTGTTCAGAACTAAAACACAGTTCATGACATAACTACAATTATCCCACTTCCCAGATTAGTGCCAGGCAATTCATCCCCTGTTTTTGGCTCAGTGACTATTTCAATTGTCCCATGCAAAGGAGAAAAGTCAAACCAGGAAATTTTTGAAATGTATTTGTGTGCTAGTCTCATAGAGCCTCATCCTCACATCCAGGATTCCCTTGTAGGTTTGGTAGGTCTCCTTGGATAAGAAAAAGAATTTTATTTTCTTCAGTGATTTTGGGGAAAACACTAATTCCTTCAAATTCCCTGAAAATTCAATGTTAATTCTTGAGTTGTTTTGAAAAGATAAAATGAATTACCAAACAAGTCACCAAACCTTTATCTCTTTACTCACTGGGCAACAAGATGTCACCAAAGAGGAGAAGTACCCAGGAATGAACATTTGTAGTATTTGTAGTGCATACTGTCAGTAAGATTAATATAATGACCTGTGGGAAAACCAGTAATTTATGCCAGCAGGCATCCAGCTTTGTGCTCAAATAGTAAGATTACTGTAAGGAGTAATTTTTACTCCTGGTCACAGATAAGAAAGTTGTGGCAGGCTTCTTCTGTCCATCACAATACCACCTACACCTCTTGGTTGGTTTCAGCTATTGCTCCTCTCTCAGGTCACTGTATGACCCTTTCCTACCCCTGTAGATCATGGTCACTGATTTCTGCTTTATTTGAACATGTGGGCATTCATTTTTTTCTTAGCACCTGTGATGTGCACAACACCAACCTGCAACTTTAACCACACTGTTATGAAGACTGTGCTTCGGCTCAGCTCAAAGAGGTGTGAACAACTGATTTGTCACTTATTACCTCAGAGCTGCAGCCCATTCATCAGAGTTTCTAACCCCTTGGCTACTACAAAGCTTTGCATGGTCAGGTGGCTGATTTGGGCAGGAAGCTACTTAAGCAACTCAGGGAATCTTGCCTTCCACCCTTGTCTGTGAATAAAGACAAACTGGAAATGATTTGGACCTTTTTGTTGACGGATCACGTATCAGTGAGGAACTTCACTATATTACAGTGCAGAGGGATTGCTTTCTTGTTTGTTCAGCCCAAGGCAGGCAACTCTGGACACTTGAGAAGCTGCCAGGAGACTTTGCTGAAGCCTCATAGCACCTGCAATAACTGCAAGGGCTGTTTGAGCATGGGGCCTGCCTTTGGGGCCCACGTGGGAGCAGCACTGCAGCAGGAGGTGATGGCAACATAGCAGCTCCAGGGAAGGAGGCAACACTGGGAGGTCTTTGCCCAGAGAAGGGAGGGCCCTGCGTGGGCAAGATGGCAGAGTGTTATTTACAACACTTTCACACTCCTGGCTTGTGATAGACAAACAAACCTGTGCTTCTCACACGGGGGGAGAATGTGAATGTGCTTGAAAAGAGCGTCTGAGGCTTCACGTGCTGCGAGAGGCTGAGAGCAGCTGTCCCCAAGCCTGCTGTGAGCAGAGGGCTTACCCACCTCCAAACCCCTTCTGGTCACAGAGCAGCAGGTCTTACCCAGCTCCTGCTGACACCTCTGGCTTAAGAGACCTTTTCTAATGACAGAGAAAAAAGATATTTTTTCAGTGGAAGCTCCTGCATCCCTTTGAAATAACTTCATATTCTCTCTGTTATTTGCTTCCTGTTCCAAGAAGAGGATATTGCTTGAATATCCTCAAGTAATTAGATATATTTTTTTCCTGACACCACAAAATACATCTCTCTCCTGCCTGGTTGTATACCACACATTCTGATAAAAAGGGTATATGCTCACTTCCATAAACACTTTTTTTTTTTTGCTTTGCTTTTACAGCCTATAATTGCTTTCCAAGGTCCCACTTTGCTGGCTTGTGCTCCTGCCTTTAACTGAAACTGAGCACGCTTCATTTTGATAGCCCACTAATCTTCCACTGCAGCACTGTCCACCGAGTCCCAAAGAGACAGTAACACTTCTTGTGTTTTTGCTTTATGATGAATACACTTTGCCAAAATTAAATTCCTGCCAAACAACAGAATCTGTATGAACCACAGCTATTCTTCTAAAGGCAAGGGATTGTCTGGGCTTTTTTCTTTGTTTGTTTTTCATAACATAAATAGCTTTACATGTGGAGGTCTTTTTGTGTGGACTCTGCCTTTTCCATTTTCTGCAGTATCTTTTCTTACAGCATTTTGAACCTCCTTGAGAGAATACCCAACCTTTTCTTAGCAATGAGAAACTATAGCTTTATAACTTTATAGCTACCTGTTACACAAACAGTGTAGCATAACGTTTTTTTCTCTCTAGATGTACATTTGAACCTGTCTAGGTCTCTCTTAACCCATATAAAATCAACATTTCAAGGACACAATACATGAGCTGCTGTATAGGCTACCAAACTTCTCTTTTAAACCATTAGTTTTGGTTCTCTGATGTCTTTTTCTTGGCCTTGAAACATTACTACTGCCTGATTTTTCATGAAGGATATCAAGAGGTAGGCAAAAATATGGATTGCCTCCTCAAACAGTTTGCAATCTCCCCTCAGATCTCCCAGATTTTCCATCTTTGTGCAAATGTAATACCTTTCAGATTTCTTGTACATGGTTTCATAACTGAGTTTTACTGTTTGAGTTGAAACTATTTAATACATCTAGTGCTTCAAGCCCAGCTATTGTCAGAAAATAAAGATCTATTCTGATTGCCTTCCGTTTCTGGCATCCATTCCTTGCAGCAAGAAAGTTCTGTTTAAATTCTTTCCAACTGTCTCCCATAATTTCAGAAAAAAAAAAGAATAATTGTGTCAGATGAGGCTTTTAATGGTGCCATTTTTCCATTTGGGGAATTTTAAAATTTCACTTAACTCCTAGTACTATTGTCACTCAGCTGTCATTTAATATCTAACACAAATCTGCTTCATTGAGTCTCTGTTTAGGACTGCACACCCTGAGCTGCTGCACAAGAAAAGTGACCTAATTGTTTCAGGTGGCTGGGTCAGAGCTTCTTAATTCAGAAAAAAAAAAAAATCAGGGCTAGAAGGCAGCAGAAGGAATGGCAGAACACTCTGCCATTCCCCCTCTCCTGTCCACATTTTGAGTCACCCAAAACAAATGCACTGAGCCCTAATACTTGAAGTTTTGTGCTCTGATCGAAACACCTTTAAAGAACCTTTTGTTCTTTCGGAAAAGATTTGCAGAAAAACAAAGTGAGTGGTTGTTAAACTCCTCCAGGTGCCCCTTCCCCCTGCAGTCTCATCATGGAAGCCTAAAACTAGATGCCTAAGTATTTATAGAAAATGCAGGAATAAATGGACCATGACTTTTCAAGAGTTCTGGCAGTCCTTGGCTCACCCTGGTGCAGTGTGAATGCCATGATCAGCTCTGCAGTTCAGGTCTCAGGCTGCATCCCAGAGCTGGGGATGGTGCATCCTGGAGTGTCCTGCACAATCTCATCCCTTGGATATGGAGATCACAGCACACCCCAGCTCCCTCCTGCCTGGGCACATAAAAAGGACCACACACACATTCTCTAAATGTGCAGCTTGGGCAGGGGTCTGGGCACACAAAGCAGGGCAAAATATGCTGTGGAGCCCACCTGCCTCAGCTTTGACAGAAATGCTGAGTTCAAGCACTTCCAGCAGTCTTGAAAGCCAAAGAGTCTCTTGAAAATCCACAGAAGAATTTAGCACCCCAACTTCCAAGCATTTGATCTTTAACAGCCTTGATATTTTCCCAGTAGGCCTCTCCCCTGCTTCCAGAAGGTGACAGTTGTCACCTCTCTTGAGCACACAGTCCAGGACAGTCCTCCAAAGGAGCTGTAGCCAACCCTTTGCACACAATCTGGCTTTTGGTGTTTTATTTTTTTGGGAGTGTTTGTCTGAGAGCACATTTGCCTGCTTTAACTGTCTTTGCTATTCTCTAATATCAAAGGAAATGAGTGTTTGAGAGGAGGGAGAAGGATGAAGATGGAGGAGGAGAAAGGAAGGAGACAAATTAAATGAAGGTGAATAATCAAGGCTGCCTTTCCTGATATGAGATGCTCTGTAGGAAAGTTTTGGGTGGGTAGGCCTGTAGATACACTACAACATACTAGCATAAGAACTAGAGTCCAGTGAAGAACTACAAGAAAAGAAAAGGATCAGCAGCTATGACATTTCTCAGAAAGAACTCTACTTTAAAGAGGCTACACTTATCCACTTCATGCCAAGTTCACCCCATGAAAGAAAGCCAGAAGGCATCAGCTGGCATATATGTATTGTTACCTAACTGGAAAACCTTTGGATGTGTTTTCTGCTGAAGCCAGAGCATGCAAGTCCACAGGGAAATCATCTATCCAAATTTAAGATACTCAAAGCTTTTTCAAAATGTGTAGATTTTTACAGCTATTTTATATCTTTCCATTATCAGAGAGATATCATTGCCTCATCTTTGTGTAAGAGGTGGAAGATAGAGAAAAGAGAGAATTAAAACCCTGTCTCAAATGAGATGTCTGGTAGGACATTTGCAGTTACTGTTAAAGGACATAATATCTCTACCTTTAAGTCAGTTCATTAAGCAATTCAAATTCCCCAGTGTATCAACTGTTTAATACTACAAGCAATTACACTGGCCTTTCTATTATCTCTGAGCTCTATTTCTTTCAGCAATATAATTATTGAAGGCAAGATTTTCTTCACTTGCACATTTTCAAATCAAGAGATAAACTTTTTTTTTTTTTTAATCCCTAGTCATCCTTGCTGGCTCTGCTTTGTAAACTTTAATGGGATATGGCATATCAGGCTACTGGAGAAATTGCTTACAGAGACAGTCTCTGAAAAAATCTAGCTTTCTGAAAGGCAGCTCCGGTTACAGGGCACGAAGAACAACACAGTGTGTGCCTGCAATGAAAGTAAATCAGCAATCAAGAGGAAACACAGCTCAGGTCTGTCTGAACCACAGGTGCAGGGACTCACATGGCATCAGCTTGTGCAGCCCAGAATTATATTTCAGCTGTTAGAAGAGACTCCACAGGATCACTTGTCATCTCCTGCATGACAAATTGAGCTGTCTCCCCATACAGGACGGTATCTCACCATTCTAAAGAGCCTTTGGTTTGAATATAAGCTACAAGCCACAGGTAAATTTGTGCTTGGTACTTCTGTAGCCAGAGCACTCCATGAACACCACCAAACTGTGCCACAGAAGATGCAGCTTTGCAGTTGCAGTGATGCATAAAGGGATATTCTGGTTTTGGAGATGTTCATGGAATGTCCAAGAAACTCCTCACATTGGGGTCTTCTGCACATCAGGCATGACAAGCCCGTACCTCTTATGATACCTGTGTTGTCTCAGCCAAGAAAAAGTAACTGAGAGAACCTAGTAAGGGAGAGAAGCCACACCAACAGACTTCCTACCATTTAAATAAAAGGAGGAAAAAACACTACCATATGCTATATGGCTTTTGGATTTCTGCAGATGGTACCTTCTGTTGCACAGCTGAATTAAAAAAAAAAAAGGATTTTACTCAATTTTTACACAGGTCCTACAAAATTTGCACACATCTCTTGTGTGGAAGAAGGTATGTTTACTCCTCTTTTTCATTTCCCACACATGCCTTGCATGCCTACAGCTGCATGTTGTATTTTATTCTCTGTCATGATGAGACAGCACAATGCTGTGGGGCAGCCTCTGGATTTATTTATAGCTCTTTAGTCTTTTTCTGCAAGCAGCTTCTAATGATTCTTGCTCTAGGAGAGTTTTCTGCATGGGCTGGAAATCTCTGCTACCTTTCCTTCTCCACATGGCTCTGAGTTTGCTAACAATCACATTTAAGACCATTTGGTGCCAGCAGCTAACTTCCAGGGCTGCTCAGTGAGTGTGCTGTATCAATGTGGGATGAGTGGGTGGAATGTTTTCTACTGTTTCACTTTTTAGGGGAAAATAGAACTAATCTGGTGGTTTAACAGTTGTGCTGTCACTGGTACGGACACAGTGATGATGAATAAATTGTTCAGTCTTGACAAGACCTTCATCAGCAACAGCAAGATTGCTCATTAGATTTCACAGCATACACACTTCAACTACATTCTGTGCATCTGTGGCACTGTCAACTGATTAGGACATTTCTTATATACACACACACATCATCTTTGACTTCCAACTTTGATGTTTGTGGCTTAGTTTATAAACAAACAGGAGCCTGAATCTTGCTATTTTACTTCATTGCTAATGCATATACTCTGTACTCTGGCTGGAACTCAGTGTGTTGGTAGGAATTGCTCCATTAAGAACCACAACAGAATAAACAGAAAAACTTTTTTTTTGCAAGAGGCTGAGCAAAATCAATTTTACTGGTTAGTTTTAGTTTATTATTTCCAAACTCTGTTTGCATGCCAAATGTTTCTGTAAATCACCTGTATTACGATGTATTAAAGCACTGACAATTTGATAGTTTGAATTAAAAGGAGTTACATAACTAACCCAAAGTCTCTGTGTCACTCCACAGTGCATTACGTTAATTGGCAAAAAAAATATACTTTGTCCTTCCAGTACTGACAGGTCCCTTCACATGTGCAAAGGCAGCCAGTGTTCAGGGCTAACTGTGGGTGGACAAAGAAATGTGCCATTTTACAAATGCTTTCAGTGTGGGCCTTGGAATTACCTTCTCAAAGGACAGAACAAACATGTGAGGCATGAGATCTTCCTTAACATTGAAATATTTCTCCAAAAAAAAAATTCAAGGCTGTTGTCTAGAGGAGCAGCAGAATATCTATTCTTCAGGAAATAATAATAAAGCATATTCTGTGATCCCATGGGTGCTTTTACCAGGAAAAAGCCAGCTCTGAATGACTTTCATCTTCTCCTGGGATTCAGTTCACCTAATGTCTTTAAGTCAGTTACTAACACATGGCATAAATGCCACTGTACTTTATAAGAGAGTTATTTTTCCTGAAGTTTCTGGAAAGGTTTTTTGCTCTCTTTCTGATATAAAAAAGAATTGAATCAGCTGTTATCCCTGTTGTCTAACCAAGACTAGCAGACCTGTTTGTTTCAAAAGATCACAGGATGATGAATCATGACGAGATGAGAGGCCTGTGTTCAGAAGCTGCAGATTAATTTGCAATAATTTGGTCACTTGTGCTCACTTCCTAGAGCATTGATCATAAAACCCCACAGTAGTGACACCATGCAAGTACTTATTTTTCTCACTCTGAGATACACAAGGAAAACCTTTTTCAGCAAATCAGGCACTGCATTGGAACATGATAATGGCAATTCTGGTTCAACAGCTAATGAAAAATGATTCATAAAGAGTTATTATTATACAGATGCTGGATTGCAGCCCTGTGGAAAGCATCTATTTTGTTGATGAATTGGGTTAAAGTTTCACTTTTTTTTTTTTTTCTTCTCCAAATGCCATTGCAAGAAAGCTTTCTCATAGTTTTGCTGGTCAGGAACTATTGGCACCAAATCATCCTCTGATCCTATTACAAATAATTGTCTGGGAACATCTTAATTCACTCTGAATGGACAAAATTTTTCTTATCTTCACAGTGGCATACTGATACTGAATAATAAAAATCAACTTCAATAGTTACAAAGTATTTTTAAAAAGTGTTCAAATTATAAAAAACAATGTGTTTTTTCTGGAGTATTCTACCACTCTTGTTTCATAGTTGTGTTTGATTGATTTGTTACCATTCTCCCTGAGCTAGTGAGTTAAATAAAATTGCTAAGAGACTCCTAACCTCTAAACTGTATTTACAATTTTCCCATGACAATGAAACCCTCACTGTCCTCCTGGACATAAATTTTGCACAGTTCTGTCCTGGCTCAAATGTAATGAAGCCATCAGGGTCTTCCTGACTGTAACTAAGTTAGAAGAAGAAAAGCCTCCATTCTCTGTAAACACAGACCATTTAGCAGGAGAATAAGACAGTCTAATCCATGGCAATTTAGCTATCTTAAATATAGCTGTTTTATCATACTTTTAAAAAATTAATAATAAAATAAAATCCCAGAGAGTACTAAATAATTTTCAACTTCATCAGAATTCACTAAAAAGAGCCTTTTTAGCTGTACTGCCTTGTTTCAGAAAGAACCAAGAGTACTGGCATGATAAATTGCTATTGCCTTCATGTCACCCCACACTTAATTTTCCCAAATTGATTTATCTTGAGAAGCAGCAACAATTACCCGAACACAATGTTTCCTGTATTGTTATGGATTGTCAAGGCATGTTGGAGAGTGATGTGCCCCACTGCTGCACTATATTAATTTTTTTTTCTTTTACTAACCTGTTTCATCAATATTGCTGCTTGTAGGTAACTTTTTGGCAACAGGGATCTTTAGACTACACAGCAGTCTGAATACATTTCAAACCTTTCCAACCTGTCGAGCTGTACCGTAACTGACAAGACTTACATAATTTCATTTATTAGGCAAGGAGATGGCTTCCAAGTAATTTATCTAGCTGAACTAGAAAATTCACTTTCCTAAATTTCTGAACATGTTGAGGCTTATTGCAATATCCCTTTCTGATGTCAGTTATAAGTATTCATTCACCTCTCTCTTTTTCATAAAATTGCACAAAATTCTCTGTTGATAGGACTGGAGTTGGAATAAGTCAATAATACATGGGGAGTGATGATTAATTTTCATCTCATTTAGTATATTTTACTTTCCTCTTGTGGAGTCAGTGTCTCTCTGACTGGAAGTGTGTCACGCAGTTTTATTCCAGTTGCACATTTCACATCACACAAACATCTCCATGATCTTAACGTGCATCATTGGAGAAGACCAAAGAAGAGACTTGGGTCACTCACAAGGCCACCTGGGTTCACTTAGTATTAAGAAATGAGTCCTTAACAGACACTGTGTGTGTAGGGGGAAGGGAGTGACATCATTATAATATAATACAGTACCATATGGTTTATCAGCAGGTCAGGCTTTATCCTCTGATCACCTCGGTCAGGACTCAACAACATAATTTTTTAAAATTTCAGACCAATCATATCAGTGAGGAATCAAGACCCTTTTGAGTTTATTACCTTAGAAAGCAGAACTCATTCTGAATGCATAGAATAAGCATAAACTTAAGATTATATCCATGTAAACTCTATATCCTGATTCATTAAGATAGCTTAGCAGTGAATATTTACAGATGAGACACCTTCTCTCCCCATTTAAGTACATCATGACTGTCCTTCTGATTGCAATATTAAATCTCATTGAATTGCAATATTAAATCTCATTTTTCTTAGGTAATCCAGCACCAGAATAACAAAACAGAAACTCTTTTTGATTCTTGATGCTCTATTAATGGAAAATAAACTCAGATTTAGCAACTTATACTTATGTGCAATTTGCTATAGTGATTGCAATTTGCTGTTCATTTCAGTTTCCCTTAAATTATTCTAAAGAACTACTTGATGGCAGTCAGTTATGCCCAGTTGCGGCATGGCACAGCTGGAGCAGACACTCGCTGTGGGAATCTCAAATCTTCCTCCTCCAGAAATACAAAGGAATTCAACAAGATCTTCAGCTAAGGTTCTTTTTAAAAGTTACCTGCCATAGCATAATGGAACTCAAATGATCATGTAACAGGCAAAGGAGAAGAAAGGGGTCACCAAAAAAATCCTTTTGGAATCTGCACTGGGATATGTCCTACTCATCATATACAGAAATGATCTAGGAAAAAACCATATCATGTAATGACAGACTTTTCTGAGAAGCATAAATTAATCAGATTATTAAAGACAAAGATTGACAACAAAGATCTGCCAAAATACTGAACAGAAGTGTTGTAAAAAGGCAGAGGGAATACAGTGTAGGTAAAGCACCCTCCATGAGGAAAACCAACAACTTTACACACACTGTGAGTAGTTTTGACAATCACTCCTTTGAAGCAAGGGCTTAGCATCATAAGAGAAGTGCGGAAACGAGTTCACTGTTCATCAGTGGCCAGAAAGTAAATTTAATGGCATGACCAATTAGGAAAGTAATAGGGACCAAAGGGGATCATTGTTAATGCACCTGTACACATCTATGATGTGCCCACATTTTGCGTATTGCATCTGTTCTGATGTGTCACCATCCCCACCCCAAGCTATCCCCAGAGTCATGTAACAGAACTGTGAAAGCTAGAGAGAGGCATCAGACCCTGCAGGTAAAATAGGAAGTGAGGAATGACTTGGATACAAAAGCAAACAAGGGTGACATTAAAAAAAACCCCAAACAGCAGCCCTTTCAGTAAGGCATAGATGATCTGTGGAACTCCTTGCCAAAGGATGTTAGGGACATCAGAAGTTTACCTAAATGCAAAAAGTGACTGAATACATGCATGAGAAATAATCTAATCAGTATCACCATAACTAAAAGCACCACCTCTGTCTGAGAAGGTCCCTGAGCAGTACTGGGGCTAGCTGGCCATCTGGTTTGTCAGGTCAGATGTTCTTCTGGCACAATCCCATTTGCAGATTACATCAAAATACATGATCATTTTTATGTTGAGACACTTACACTCTGACCCACACAATTAAAACATCCCCCACACCCCACCTGTGACACATTCCCTTACTCTGACATTATTTCTTTTGCTGCCTTGCAGGTGCCACTTCCTGCCCTTCAGAGACAAACCAAGTTACTTCTCAAGCAGGGGGTTTAAACAGAAAAGGAGATAATATTGCCTCAAACCCAGCTTCCTACACCACCCTGAATCCTCCTTCCAAGAAGCAATCAGCATGCAAAGGAGAGACACACAAACCATCTTGCTCGATCCCTGATTGCCAGTGTCAAAAAATGTCAGGATTTCTATCAAAACCCAAAGCCAGGGATCTTTTTCCACACAGCAGCAAAGCTCCTGTGGAGACCATCTAGCCTATTTCATTCAATGCCTCTCAATCTCTGGAAACACTTTAGTGAGCAAAGCAATTCTAAAGCCAACTCCTTCCTCTTGGGACGGCGTGCAGGCATCTGGCAAATCTCTCTGCCTTTCTCCAGGGCAAGGGGACTTTACACAGTCAATGCTACATGGATTTCTTAAATCTGCCCACTCCCAGTCTACTTCCTAGGGCTTGCTGGATGAGAATTCTCTGCTAGCTCAGCTAACAACATTAGCCCTTCACAGTTTAGTGTCTGTTAACAGCATCGCCTTTTGTGCTGTAGGCAGTTCTTACTGTCTCCCTGGGTGAGTACAATATTGAATAAGTTTAGTTGCTTCAAGACAGTTCAGGCTGTCCAGGGTTTAAGTAATCATTATAATTTAAATCATCATTTTTCAACAGTAGGTCTTTTTCTTAAAGGCTAAAATCTAGTCATGAATATGAGTAACAATAATCTTTAACAGAGCACTTCAAAATCAGGCAATGCATTTGTGTGCGCTTAGGTGATTTGAACTCTGTGCAGAGGCTCTGGCTTACCAATGACAAGCACAAACCACTTCAGTTACTGATACTACATGAGCAGCCTCATCAGGGACACAACCAGCCCTTCCTTGCCCCAGACCCCTCCATCCTTGAAGGAATTCTAAACCTTACAGTTATTTCTAGACATTAAGGATTGAAAATGTTCAAAATTATAGTTTTTAATTTGGCAAAGTGAGAGAGATGTTCTTAGATTGACATGAAAACAAAAAATGCCTTTGTTTTGTTAGCTGAGCTCAGGAAGTGCCTCTTGCTGTCTCCTTGCCACACCACAGCACCATTTACCACTGGGGAATGGCAGTGGCACTCAGAGCACTCGTGCTGCTGGAGGAGAGGGCACTCTGCCAGATAAATTTTCATATCCTCCACATGGCTGTTTTGCAGCATGCAGAAAATCATTTCAGAGCATCCTAGGGAGAGTGGCCACTCTGAAGATGCTGAAAGATGCACTTTATTGCAGTAGAGAGACATGATTGCCAGCAAGAAAATTCTGTACATACCCAGAATAAAAGAGAAGCCATTACAATAGAAGTGAAGAGAAGAGAAGCTTTTGTCTCAAATAGACTGTAAAAAAAAAAAAAAGAAAAAGAAAAAAAAGCATCCTGTATTATTACTGGCAGTTGGAAGTACACAGTCAAAAAGCCAATACTGCTTGCTGGAAAAGGCCAAGGTGACAGGTTAAATCCACAGCTATCTGAAGTATCTTTGAAATTAAGAAATGGATTTCTATTTAAATAATGAATATTTTTAATAGGCATAATATAATAATAAAAATACTTAACATAACCTCACAAAATGATTGCATCTGATGTGCTTTCTCATGCAAGTCAGACCAGGGCCTAGTTATGCACTGGCATCTTGCATCAGCACATTACAGTGTGACAAGGGCAGATCGCTGCCCACGAGGACTCTGTCATGTCTCCTGGTGAAAAGGAGCCATAAAACTCATCTAAAAGACACTTGATTGCATTCCTTCACAGGCAGGGAATTACAGCTGTTTCAAACACGCTCCTGCATCCCAAAGAAGAAATATTCCAAAAAGTAATAAATGACTGAAGGGTTATTTCAAGCCAGCATAATTAATTAGCTAAGAGGCTAAACACATCCCCAGCTGGCCCTAGGAGGTAGAGGAAGGATATAAAGGTGGTGTTCCCACTTGCACAGTTAGTCCTCAGTGTAATCTTGTCATTAGGTTGCAAGGCAGTGCTCATAGGAGTGGCGTAGGAGATAAAACTCACAGGTGGAGAGGGAGAGAAAATCACACGTGACTCCTGAAGCCAGCAGCTGCTCTGCTTGTAAATCTGCACCTCGGTATGCTGCTGTTTAGTATGCTGTGGCTGGGTAAGCACTTCTGGGACATAGGTGAGGCCAACATCAAGCCTGGGACTGTGCCAAGGTTAGTGTGGCACACTGTGACAAGTGAGACTACTGTGCCTAGACTTTTTGAGGATTTATTTTTTTTCCTGTAGGTGAATAGCTGCTCTGGGAAACAGAAACCAAATCCTCATTAAATCTCCAGGCACTTTTGCTGACAGCAGCTTCCATTTAACTCTCAATCCTCTTTCCCCTATTCTGATACCCTCAGGCTACCCTTAAGAGATGACTGTTTCATTGCTCTCCAGCGACAGGCCCCGCAATCCCACAGCTGTCACCAGCTGGAGCAGCTCCACCTCTGTCAAATCGCACACTCCACCCTGCAGGTTACAAAACCCCGTCTGAAGGAGCCTGTGAGAGCTCCCTCCTTTCACTGAGAAGAACGGCTCCAAGGTTTCTGCTGAGGCCACTGCTAGTGTGTTGCCTAAAACTTTTTGCATCTATAAGATATGACCCCTGTGGAAGGTATGTCTGATGGGGATTTGGCCTTTCCTCTCCCTGAACAAAAAGATGCCCAAAATGAATTCAAGCAGCAAGACAGGACATGCGCATCTGTTGTGGTGCTGTGGGTCCCAGGACAAGGTGAGAGATGAGAATCTGACTCCAAGTTCTCAGAAGGCTGATTTATTATTTTATGATATTATAAGAAATTATATACTAAAACTATATTAAACTACAGAGGAAAGATACAGACAGAAGGCTGGAAAAGAATGAATAATATAAACCTGTGACAGACCAGAGAGTCTGAGGGAGCTGGACTGGGATTGGTCATTAAGTAAAAACAATTCATATGGAACCAATCAAAGATGCACCTGTTGGTAAGCAACCTCCAGACCACATTCCAAGCAATCAGATAATTATTGTTTACATTTCTTTTCTGAGGCTTCTCAGGAGAAGAATCCTGGCAAAGGGATTTTTCAGAAAATATCATGGTGACAGAGATCAAATAGATTCATAAAGGACGAAGAGCAAACGAGCACAAAGATAATTATCCAGATTCTAGCCCCCTCTCTTCATTCTCTGTTAAAGCAACAAGCCAGATGTGGATGTGCAAAAAAAAAACCCCACAGCCAGACAGTTCTTCTGCAGCACTCACAGTTTTCCTCTTCTCATATAAAACTACTGGCAAATATTTTTGCTCGACATTAATCTTTCTCCATGACCCAATTTCTACCTCCTCCACAATTTAGGATATTTTGGCAGATGCCTGTAATTTTTATGAATTAAAGTAGATGTCAGAAGGAAAGCTGCTCCTCCCATTCCTCTCAAAGAGCTGGAAATAAAACCCCATTTCTAAGTTATAAAGCACAACTCTCCATTTTGGAAAATTGCTAGAACAAGTTTGCTTAGCAGCTCCACATTAAAAAATGTTTCCATAAGAATTTCTGAATTCCCTCAAACTAAATCAAAGACCAACACAAGCTATATCCCAATATCATTTTTGCAAATACATTTTTCCCATAGCAGAGTCAGTCTGCACACTTATTTTAACACCAGTGTCTTAATATTTTATACCTTTTCAGATGGATTTGTAACCATATGATTCTTGAAACAGAATTTTTAAAGCCAAGCTGGTTGCAAGCTGAACTAACTGTATTGCATTGATCCCAAATCTCAAGAAGGGTAAGGAAGGAAAGCTGTTTCATGGTTGGAGGTGCACAACTACAGAAGCAGGTGTAACTTCCCACCCATCCTTAGGAGTCTCATAGAGTAGAGATGGACCCTCTCTCATCAGCCCCACTTTTTTCTAGTTTTCCTCCAAGCCAGTAATTGCCTCACAAAATGCAAGGAAAATGGCTTTCCTTGACTGGACAAGAAGCTTGTATACCATAACTCTTGTCCCTTACAGGCAGCAGTTTAGTCACTATGAGTACTTTCTAAGACCCATAGCAGTCCCCTTCTGTTGCCCAAAAATTGTTCCCATGGTCTGACTTCAGGTCCTTTTTATTATGAGGGATAAAAGACTTAGCAATGGGGAAAAGAGAAGATGTTAAAAGGCATAAATGTTTCCCCAGAGAGTATGATGGGACAGAAAGGCACCAAGTCAACCTAGTATTTACAACTCTGCAAGTTACTTGGGCTTTTTTTTTTTTGCCTTCTGTCCTTAACATAGTAAACCTTATATGCAGCCCCTGATTTGGAGCTCTCAGAGGAACTGACCAGTTTGGAGTCCCTCAAGACACTATAGTGGGACAAATTATTAGAGCAATGGCATATTTTTTTCTACATAATTGTAGAACATACATAATTTCTAAATACTTTCAAAGAACAGAGATCCCATTTCGAAATAGAACATATTTTGAAGTTCTCATTCAATAGTGTTAGGCTACAACTTCTGAAAAAAACCCCAGTGAGTCTGCAATACTAGATGAACACTTCTAGTCTCAAGATTAATTATGTTAATGGTCTAAACAAAACTAATCTCCTCTAACCCAGACAAATTAGAGTTTCTGTGTGGCTCATTAATCCCTGCTTCTTCATCTGAAGAGGCCACATTGCATAGTACCAATATATGCAAAAGAACAGCATGCTAGGAATATCTCAGATTGGAAATGCTGAAAACAGTAGAAGCATTACCCTGTTTGATCTAGACATCTACGGCAGCATTTTGTGCTTTTTCCACCTTTCATTTATCCATGACTCCCCCCTGCCAGTTTAAAGAAGCCTGGAGTATACCACCAAATGCTGTGATCTACTGCAATCCCATTGAGAATAGAAATAGAAATTTAATGAAAAGCTATGTACTGCACATTTCATCAGAGAAAGCTGCTGCCAGCATGACAAAGGAGGAAGGAACCAGCATCTGAAAATCTAATGACCCTGCCACTGACATTCATTCATTAATGACAGTTAAGGATCATATTGCTGACAGCTCTTCATGTATGGTTTCAGTAAAAACAACTGAAGAAACTTTTTTCTTAAGTCCTTTCAGTCTTTCTTTGGAGGTTGTACTGTCCTGTCCCTGCCAGCTCACCAAGGTACAACTGCTTGAGTGAAGGAGCAACCCAGCACTGAGCTTGGGTTCATCTCCAGCCAGCTGCTGATACATTGTGCCTGCGTACACTGAGAATGTGACTGGCTTATGCTCCTCAGCTGTCAGTACCAAAGCAACAAGCACAGGGCCTCTCAAGGAGCTGCTGGGATGTGCAAAAGTTACAGTATAATGAAGTTACAATTGTGGTAATTCTCAATTTAAAGTGACTTTACTCTTCTCTCAAGGTGTTTGATCCCTGAAATCCTCAGTCTGGGTGCAAGTGCTGCAAATCAATTGTTACTGTCAGATATTGTATTGATTCCTGTGGTGCAGTGCCTGTGAGCAGCAAAAGCAAAAATGCCAATTTCAATTACTAAGCAAAACAGAAGATTTCTTTGTGATTAGATGGAAAGAGGAAGATCACCACTAGCTACATTCTGAGGAAGAAAAAAAATCTAATGTCCTTTGCAAAGAGGTAGAGAAACCTATAGATTTCTACACTAGATACATCCAGCTACATTATTAATTTTTCCACATTGTTGAAATAAATTATAAATATACATATAAAGACATAAAAAATACATAGATATACACACACAATTATGCCATAACATATCCATCTGAATGAATTCAGACCAGAGAGAGAAGTGTAACAGAGCGATTTTCCCTTGAACTCCCCAGTGCTTCACAAATTTTGGTGAATCAACCACATTCTTTTGATGCCTTCCATCATCTCTGTGCCATCACTAACATAACTGAATTTAGCCTGACAAAGCACTTCCATGTGGGAAGTTATCTCATTGTATACCCTGGAGATGAGCGGAGCTGAAAGAATAGGTCCAAGAACAACACAGCTGGGTGTCCTTTGGTAAAGAGGAGAACCATGGCTAAATCTCCAGGCCTCTGATGTCACGCTCTCTCAAAGGGCAACCCACACTAGAAGAATCACATCATCTCCTGGCAAAGAACTGGAGAAAAATTTCTTTTTTTACCATTGTGTTTTGGCCACTTCTCCCACTGACATTTTATAGCCCTAGCTGTGCCAACAATGATCTCCCTTTACGAGCTGTCTTTCCCAATGTCTGGCCTCAAAGGCCTGCACTGCACCATGCAACACGCTGACTGCCGCAGTGAGCCATCACAAAATCCGCCACCCTGACAACGCAGTACAGACTGCAACAAAGCCTCCGTGCCTCGGGCCCAGCAGGCACTGCTCTCACTGATAGGTGCAGATGGCGCTCAGGGCTGTTCAGCTCCCTGCTCCTCTGGGCCTGCAGCTGGGACACCACTGCTGCCCCTGCAGGCCTGGCTTCCACAGAGGTGACAGAGACTGGGACACCACAGAGACTGCAGCCAGTGCAGGCCTGGCTTCCACAGAGGTGACAGAGACTGGGACACCATGGAGACAGCTGCCCATGCAGGCCTGGCTTCCACAGAGGTGACAGTGAGCAGGACACCATGGAGACAGCTGAGCCTCTGTGCTCTCCTCACAGATATTTCCTGCCTGTGGCTTAATCTACCTGGGGCACGCCTCTGTGGGCTGCAGCTGGGCTTCCTGCCACTGCCTAGAGAAACCTCAGCTGTGTTACAGTGGGCACATTGACACTGTGTGAGGAGGCTGTGCTGGAGTCACCGTGACTGACTGAGCACAGCCCACCAGGAGCATGGGCAAGGAGCAGAACACAGACACTGCACTGGGGATGGCCTCTTGTTTCTTGACATGGGGACACCTACAGTCCCTGGCCTTGGCGCACATTCATACCACAAAACTGTTCCTGCATCTAAACTGTAGTACTGGTGTGAGTGGGCTAAGCAGCAAGATCTGAGGAAGGCTGCAGGGCATTATGCAGGGAAGAAGACCCACTTAATTTCATGTTTTCTCTTCTGCTGGAAGGGTAGGTAGGGAAAGCAAGAGAAAATCAGGCTGGATATGCTTCTGCTCTTATTAAGAGAAAGAGTACTCCAGGCTGCTTCAGCAGCTTCTGATTCAGCTCAGAGCACAGCTGCGGGGGACACAAAGCAATGCTGTGAAGGGCAACATTTGAGGCTCAAGAGATACAGAATACAATCTGCACATCCTCATACTTTCTCTTACGCTACACTCTCCCCAGCCTTTTTCTCCAGTTTAACCAATAGATTCCTGGCAAGAAGATGGTGCACGAGAGGAAAAAGACAATTTCTTTTTTCCCTGCAGTATAGCTTCCTTTTAAAAAATAACATTGCTTTTTTGATCTAGCAACACCAAGAAGATAACCTGTTAATAACACACATAGGAAAAAACATTATTTTCATGCCATTTCAGACCCTTGTGCTGCACCTTGTGCCATTGTACAGTTGTTGAAGAATCATGGTACAGAGTTGAAGTTATTTCTGAAATTGTTAAAGCACAAGGAACATTTTCCAGAATCCACTTTGCAGAAATATTATGTGCAGGAAATTAGTTTAGAGATCTAGAGAAATCTGCAATTAGACGTTAATTTTTCCATTGAATGTAAAACTGGGCTAAGGTTCTTCACAAACTCCACTACTTCTTGGGCAGAGCACAGCAGTCCCCTGTAGAGGGAGAAGGGCTCAGCAGAGCTCCCCAAATTCACAGAGAGTACTAGGAGAACACATAACCACTTTGCACCCAAGTGTTCAGCTACTGGAACATAATCTGTCTGCAAGAGTGCAGCTTGAACAATTGCCAGCTCTGTAAACTGAGACAGGACTTGGGAACATCACTCCCTTTTCCATAGCCCAGCACCACCAGCCTAAGGAATAATTTTTGGATAGGGTGTTGAGGGAAGGAGGCTTTGCTGCTCTCCAGAGTTTGCTCTGTGGAAATCCAAGCTGGTGAGGATGAGAAAAGTTAGGTAAGTTCCAGATGATCTGAAAAATTTTGCCTTTAAGGTCTGCAGTCAGTATTACAAAAATTTGAAGAAGCCTTGGCAAATGCTTAAAAAACCCCATTTCCTAAGTTGATCTGAAGTCATGCTTCATACCAGCATATCATCAAGGATTCTTGCAAAACTGAACTTTAGGCCAAGTCACTTTTCTGATAGAGCCTCAGAAAGAAGCATTTGCAAAAAGCAAAAAAGCAAACAGAACAGTTGATATTAGGGTTTCCTTTCATCAAAACAGCTTTCAATTGCCAGAAATATGGTTTATTGGCCACATATCATACAAACAAACAATCAAGAGAATGGACTTTGTTACTGAGGGGATTTAGAAGGCTTCAAAACTGGATGCAAAGCTAGTTAAAATCATTACCACAGAGGCATCGTCAATTCTCCATGCTGCATGCACGTGTACACTTGCAGTTGTGCAGTCATAAGGGCCAACTGGCTGAGAGAACGTATAAGACAGTATTCCACTTACGCAAGAATGTTTACTTCAGAGGCACAACATGTTTTCCTGACAAGGAGGGATTATACTACACATGATTAGGAGTATCTCATTGCAGCTCTCATAAAAATTGGTCTTTGACAACAGCAGAGTTGTTTAATAGCACTTGACATATTAGAAGCACATACAGTATTAGCAAGAGTGTAACAGTCTTTGCTAAATAATCTGTGTAGCTTTATCAATGAGCAAACACTGCAGATGCACTCAAATCTTTATAAGACATACTTCACATATGTGAGCAAGAATAATATTTTCAGATCCTCTCTCAGCTGTGACATCTTCTTGTAAGATGGACATGCCTAATATTGTTGGAAAACACTACTGCCAAGGGAAAAGGCCCCTTCTCTGATAAGCTTGAGTTTTAATGGGGTGAACAATCCTCATTCATAGCATAGTGCACACTTGTCCCCATCTATATTAGTTTAACTGTTAGACATTAGGCAGTACTTTTTAGGAGCTTCCACTTTCAAGGTCATATGGCTTCAAGCAAACTCCATTAGGGAGACATTTGCAAGGCTGAATGAATCAGAATTCCTGCCTAAAGACCTGCACATTTCCTGATTGCCATGCACGCATTGGTAGGTTCAAGACATACATGATATAAAGGCAGAGTTGTTCACTCTTTGCTTTCCCAATGTCACTGGGCAATGCTCCATTTAGCAAGACTTGAACGTATTTCCTTTAGCCTAAGGACAGCCTGAAGTCTGTGTCTAGCCTAGAAGATTAGGATTTATTTTCTAGGACCACATAGCAAATACCCTCAGTTCACGATCCTTGTGATGGCCAGAGTTGCTGTAGGCTGTAGCGCTTCATATTGATGAAATTAATATCGGCACTGGAATCCTTGAAGCACTAACAAGCAAATTTACCCAAATTTACTCTGACCTAAAGCCAGCCAAAAATTAAAATATGGTGCATAGAATACCATTCAGGGAAAGATGCAGCTTGTCAACACAAAGGCTCACTCAGTAATAACATTTCTTGGGTGACTATCATAAGTTGAAGTTCAGACTGGATGAAGATAATATAAAATTTAAAGAAAATTCAAATATCTTTTTTTTAACTTATTACAGAGATTACTCAGAGTATTCTGGCATGGGTTAAGAGATGCCCCAGTCTGAACTTTGCAACCTGGCAATTGACTAAACTGCATCAAAAACTGAACCATGAAATCTTCAAACTCTAGCTCTCTGTTGTTTCATAACGTCAACCATGCCATTCTGCCAGTAAGAGTCCTCTAAGTGAAAAGAAAAATCCAGTTTCTCCTCTGCCTTGCCCTGCTGGCCTCCTCTTCCCCCTTCTCAGTAAGGCAGCAGGACACTCTTTGGAGGCCAGGCGCTCCTTGGCAGCCAGTGACATGATTTGCATTTCTGTGGCACATTTCATCCTAATGGATACCAAAGGACGTTTCAAAAGGTCTTTCCCAGAGAAAGTCTTATACCTGAGTTATGATAAAACACTAAGCAGCACATAACTGTAACACAGTAATCTTATGACAAGCAGCAGAGATGAGTATTAAATATCTGCAGAGGGAATTCTGCAAGGATGAGTGCAATTTCTTACAATGGTTCTGGCCAGTACATCAGAACCAACATCAGCCCAATTCTTACAAAGGGTAGCACAGAGGTCTCAGTAGCTACAAGATTTTCTGTCTCAGAAGATAATACGTGCTGAGACAAAAATCATACAGAGAAACTGGAATTAGTAATAAATCCAAAATAAATGAGTTCCACTTACTGGGTCAGTCCTCACCACAACCTATCATAAGCCTATGCCTTCTCTTCAGCACACTCTCATCTGGCTCATAATGACTTGTGGTGAGATCCCAACCCAGCTCAAGGCAATGTCTGGAAGCAGAGGGTCAATCCTCTGCTGATATACACCGACGAGACATCACTGAGTGATGAAGGGGGAGCAACTTAGAGCAGCTGAGAATGTGTCACATAAGGCAATCAGACTTAAAAGAAATGTGATGGCAAGGGTCCTAAACATTTTCAAAACACTGCTGTCAGAACAAATCTCAGTCTACAAAACCCTTCTTTGAGAAGTTGTCAGAGACCCATATGGGTTACTGGCATATTCTGTCCTTCCTGGAGCACCATGCATTGTGCTCCCTTTCAGTTATTATTATTCCTCTACCCCACTGTGAAAAGTCTCTGGTATGACATCATCCCCAACACTGAGCTTAAGATTGGCCAAATATTTTGCTGAGCTTTATTTCTCTCCCTGCCTTCATAGCTAAAACTTCAGTTTAAAACTTTTATTTTTCATTATGTCTGTGAAACGAGGAGTTTAAAAACAGACGGAACAACAACCTGCAAAAAGCAATTAATAAAACACACGAGCAGTCCTAAAACTGTTCAGAACACTTCATTCAGCAATGCATTGAGACAGAACCTCAGCAAAGCTACTAAATAACATGTGACAAAGCAAAACCCAGGAAAAGGCAAAATAATAACTTGTGGTTTTTAGCGTCTTTTATCCAAAGCACTTTGCAGCCATATATGCATATTATATAGGGATCATTCATCTAGCTGAAATATAGCTGGCTTCACTTCAGAACTAAGTTGTATAACCACAGACAATAAAACTATATGGCAAAGTCAGAGAGAGGAAAATGAAAAGCAACTGTTCTAGCTGGATTACAGAACAAATGCCAAGTCAGCAGTACACCACTCTCACTAGGTGAAATTCAGCGGAACAGTGAGGATTGCATTCAAACTCATGGGAAAGATATCGTAGCATCACCAATGACCCAGCCTTTAAGTGTACCTCTAAGTGAAAATATAGTACCTCTGGCAACAAAATGTCTCTACTAGCCTTAGAGAGGGCCCAGGTGATAGCCAGTGAGTGGTCAACATTCATTTCTGAAGCATCTGCCTTCCCTCAAAAGTGTCCACAAAGCTTAGCATCAGTCACAGCAGCCTGGTGAAGATTTGTAGTTCTCAAGAGCCAGTATGAGCACAGCCCAAGCACAAAACTGCTTCTAACATTTCTGTTGGGCCAGGAGCACTCAGTAGAGTTTCAGAGAGAGGCCAGTCAGGCAACAGGATGTGGCTGCTTTTACTCTAAATCCTGTGGTTACTAGCATGATGGGAATGAAGTCCCTCATATTCCAGTGTGATTGTGTGGAGAAGGTGGTACTATATGCCCAGCTGTGGATCACATTAGCTAGTTAGGGTGCATGACCCCCTCTAGCTACTGGAGATCTGCACAAAGGTTGCTGGCAGGCCACCACACTCATCCAAAATTACGATGGTAATTGGTGTTATTCACATAGAAAATTTCTGTTGCATTCTCCAGTACAAAATGCACATTACAGGCAGGAGCCTTGCTCTTAGGTGGCTCTTCATTTTCCTCACTCCCTTCAAGTGCCCAGCTCTCAAATATTTGCATTATAACAAATCTCACATATTGAAGTGACCAGCATTTTATTCAGAAACCTTTGATGATGGATGTCTGGGGGAGTCAGCTCTGCTGAAAAGCCCTAATTCTGGTGATTTGCCATTTCAAGCCTCAAAGTGCATTGGTTATAAGTGGTTCCCATGTGTAGAGGTTTTCCTTTGCAAATAAAGGCTTAAAACATTAGTGTAACATCACCTGTGATACAGCAGAACCTAAATCTATTTCACAGAGCAAGGGTAATAGCCCTGCATTGGGAACTTCCTTTATCTTACAATACACTGCACTGCTAATGGCCTACTGCTGTCATCTTATTGCAGGGGTCCCATACTGTTGCCTCCTTATCACAAAAGTTTCATACCTTCTTGGTGTTTCTCGTGGTCATCTCCTCAGAGCACTGACTCTTTCTTCTTCACAAAGCAGCCAACGGACTCCAGGTCCCTTCTCAAGCAGCCACTCCACTCTTCTTCTCATTGCTTACAGCTGTGGCCTGGTAAAGTCAGGCCTGTTCCTAATCTTTGATAATTGGCCCAGCTGCAAGTCCTTAGGGGTAAGATTACTTTCTACACTATCTTGATTTTCTTATATTCTATCCCCCTACAGCCTATCACAGCACTGGAGCAGGAACTCCTCTTACAGGGAGCCCCTTGCCTCTTTACACTTACTAGGATCAGAAGACAATAGAAACACAAGTATTATTCATCCTTCCTCCCAGCCAGAGGTTCCCCAGGCAAGTCACTTTACATATCCTTTTCCCTGAGAATGTTGTATAGCTAGTAGCAAGAAATAAACAGGATACGTGGGCTGGTGTCTCATCACAACACTCCTGTCTCTTGAGGAACTGGCTCACAGTGAGGTGCAGGCCCTGCTGAAGCAATATCACTTTCTGCCACCTTTGTCTCTGTCCTTGCCTCCTCCAGCCTCGCAGCACAATTACAGGACAGCTGCAGGTAAATTTGCCCTCTTTCCTTTACACAGTCTGTTTCTCTTCCTCATTCACAGATATATCAATAAGGTGACTGCTTTCTGTGGTTAAAATTATATCCCCAGAGGTTTTAAACCTGTAGTCAAAGTAGATTTGACTAGTCTGAATTCACCTTTGAAGTATAAATAGGAACATGGAAAGATGCTGGAATAAAAGCTATCACAATCAAAGACTGGAGATTTCCAGCTATGTCTGGAGAGACTTAATCTGGAAATAAGAGAGCCCTTCCAATTCAAGGAAGAACAACTGCTGTGTGACTCCTTCACCCCCAAGTCCTCTTATAATTTCTCATCTCCATGTTGGTTTTCTTGTTCCTAATAGCCATCCCTTTCCAAGCTATTTACTATGGCACACCATCCTGAACACAGAAAATACCTCCTCAACCAGGGAGCTTACTGGGACAGACACGAGTCGGTCAGCACCATCTGATGAGGAATATTTCAGTACAGTCTATTCTGCAGTCTCTGGCCCTGCGACACTAATCCAGAGGTTAATAAAGCAGTAATCCCTTGCTGATCCACAGGCTCTGTTTCCCACATCATTACTCCAGGTTATATCTGCTCTCATCACCCTAAACCTCCCTTCTTCCCCACCTTGCACTGTCCTCACTAGTGTGACATCATTACAGCCACCTTTCAGGACCCACAAATGGGGCCAACTGACACTCAATTCTTTCAGCCTTCCCTCCTGAATTGCTGCTATCCCAAAGCACAGGCTATTTGGTTTGCTTTCGGAGCTGGTGGGTTTTAGCTTGTCTCAGAAATGCCCCTGGTACCCCAGCATGGAAGCTGCTTCTGGTTCCCAGGGAGCTGCTGAGAGACAGTAAAAAAAAGTTTCCACCTCCAAAAAGGAATTCCCCCACCTTTCCAGGCACCTCAACCTGCCCCTGAAGGGAAGATGTACAAATTACCCAACCAGAGGTCCAGGTTGCAACCTTGTAATCTCCATTTACTCTGTCATCTGCTCACTCATCTGTAACAGGAACTCTAAACCTTGTCATGGATCAGCCAACCTCCAGTTCAGTTCATCTTCCTGTAAACATCTCTGGCAGGCACAAGGAAGGCAGGAGGACGGGAAGAAGACACACAGCTCCCTGGCATAGCATGGCTCCACTGTCCCAGGTCAAGCCCTTCACACAGCTTGGTCTTCCTGTGACCACTGCCTGATGCTACAGAGAAGGTAAATGATGCAAAAGCATCAGTCTTCTCTGTTAGTCTTGTCAGGCTTCTTGTAAATAGGAACTGCCTAAGGGCCTGAAGCATAGAGTTTAGCATAATATCAGGGAATATTACATATTCTGAAATACCTGGATTTTCTCAGTCAGCTCTCACACATCAAGCACAAATGGATCTTGCAGAGGTCTTGCTTTCAGTGGTTTGCTGGAACAGGGAGTTAGTTTTACAGCATGCTTTTACTTAGCCATGATCTGGAGCTTGGTTCCAAGCTTGCCATCTTTTAATTTAATCAGATGTCCTTTGTATAAGGTGCTGTATTTTAGTCATGCCAAAGAGGCTGATACAGGAAGAGCTGACATGCTGCTTCTCTCTCACTTTTGGAAAAGCTCACCACTAGAATTTATCCTGAGACATAAGAGCCAAAGAACAAAGACAATAGGAGCTTGAAAACGATACAGGAAAAGAGATACCAAATGCTCCCAGCATCCATCAATGTGTAAGCACAAATTATTTGCTTTCAGCAGGAGTCTCGGGGTGTCAAACACTTCCCAGCAGTGAGTACAAGGGTTACAGGGTACATTACTACATTGCAGGGTAGGCTGTTCTGAACTCTCTCCTTTGCTTTTGGGGTTAAGAAAGACTTTCCATCTTTCACATGGATTTAACTTTACTCCAATTTTTAAAAACAAAGCATTCAAAGTGGTCTGTGTGCTTCATATCACAAATAAATTCACAAGACACACTGGAGTCACAGGAGTTGCCCTCATTGGTAAACTGCTCTTTAAAGAGGACTAAAGCTGACTGCAGTCCTCATCTCATTTTCCATCTGTCCTTCCTGCATCCCTTTCTTCTTTCTATCTCCATATGATAAGGAAAAAGGATGCACTATAAAAATCAACAGGTTAAGATATTCAAGCTACTTCTTTCTTGCCAACTAAGAAGGAATAGAAAGCAAAAGCAAGTACACAGAATATCAGCCTGTCCTTCCTGGCAACTCACTGCAGCTCTCAAACACATAACCCCTCATCATCCCATGAGGGTAAGGAAACATCACATACCTGCTGGCCCGGAACTGAGCCTAGGAAGAAACTCGATGACCTGGGACAACCTCAGAATACAGGCATCCGATGCAAAGGGACATCACAACATCTCATGGCTCTTGAAATAAATAGAACAAAAATGCCAAAACACCTCCAGGCCCCAAGCTGCCACCTCTTTGATATGTTCTGTGGCTGCTAACCTGCCTGCAAACACTGCAGTTACAAAGCAGGTGGGCAATTGATCAGCCAGATGCATCCTCCCAAATGCCACTATTTCCTTTTGTCCTGCAATGAGGAGAATTTGCCAGCTCTTTCATCTCTCTGACAAGAACACAGGACCCTCACAGCTCCATCCACAGCTCCTGGCTACTGCTGGCCCTCAGTATGACCTGCCTGCATTTGATGGCACTTGTGTGAACTGAGCACAAGGACCGTGAGGAAGCCATGCTGCTGCATTGATGTCTGAAGATGTAACCTCTGGCAACCTCTTCTGACCCTACTGCCCACTCCTCCCTCCTAGAGGCCCAACTTGTGATGGCAATGCAATCCCTCCCCATGAACACCTTGCATCAGTCCAACTGCTCCTACTGGGAACAGCTTCAGTCCTTAAGCACCTGAGTAGCTCATTTGGGATTACAGGCACAGCATATGTTTGCTGCATCCCTGTCTGTAAGCTCTTTATGGAATCCTGGCAGCATGAGCACACAGAGGCGGCAGGGGGCTGGAGAGAGGGGAAGGATATTGGAGTGCTGACTAGGCTGTCCTCCTGAAAGGACAATGACAACTCAGAATTCATCCACTGCAGCTGCTCCCTTTTAAATGCTTATTTTGAATATTTACAGAAGAAGAAGAGGACAAATAATGAAATTACCTGCTGGGATTTTTTTTTCCAGCAGGTTTTCTTCCAGAGAAGAGGCCAGCCTGACAGCACCCAGGCTGCCTCCAGCCCTCTGTATCCACCCAGCTGGCTGAGGCACTGCAAGTTTGTGTGCACACACATCTCACCCACCTCAATACTGCCCTGCAGAAGGCTAAGGGAAGAGGTGCAAAAGTCAGAGGCTGATGAAGACGCTGCTTAATACGGTATTGATTTTTCTGACCTGGCACTGACAGCTCTAAACCAAAGCCCAAAGCTGCCAGACCACTGCCAAATCTCAGCCCGGTGCTGATGACTTGTTACACTGCTAACCTGGGCTGGAGACACAGCACAAGTAAGCCTGAGAGGCTTAATGCCTCCCCTCAAAGGGCTTATCATTGACACTTCCCTACTAGAAGGCAACCTGAAGCATTAACCAGAAACCCCAGGGGTCATGCAATAAATCTGCCTTTTCTGGGCATTCACCTTCACCTCAGACATTGGCTGCAAGAGAATCATGGCTTGGCAAGCTCCATCTCATAGTGAGATCACAGAATCAATTAGGTTGGAAAAGACATCCAAGATCATCAAATCTAACTGTTAATGTAGCACTGCCAAGTCCACCACTAAAACATGTCCCCAAGTGCAACATCTACATGCCTTTTAAGAGGATACCTCCAGGGATGGTGCCTCAGCCACTTCCCTGGGCAGCCTATTCCAGAATCCTTTTGGTGAAGAAATGTTTCCTAATTTCATATTAATGCCTTCCCTGGCACACTTGAGGCCATTTCCTCTTGTCACTTGGGAGGTCAACCCCCATCTCGCTATGACCGCCTCTCAGGTACTTGTAGAAAGCAACAAGATCTCTCCTGAGCCTCCTTTTCTCCAGCCTGCTCAGATCCCACTCTGGTGCTTTCTTCCCTCAAGCAGATCAACACTCCTGCCCAGCTCAGTGCTGTCTGCAGTCTGACTGAGGGAGCACTCAATCCCCTTGTCCAGAGCACTGGTGAAGATTTTAAAGACTGGATCCAGAGCCCTGTGCAGCACCACTGATGAGTGGCCCCCAGCTGGATGCAATTCCATTCACCAGCATGCTTTGGGGCTGGTCATCCAGCAAGTTTTTTACCCAGCAAAGTGAACACCCACCCGAGGCACAAGCAACAGTTATTTGGCTGTTATTTGGCTTTTGGCCTTCCCCTCGATTCTGACCCATAAACACCCCACCCTATTGTCACCATCATTAAGGTAGTTTAAACCTCTTTCACAAGTCTGATTAACTCCTGTGGAAAGATCCTTCCCCCTTTTGTATCAGGGTTACTGTGTCTATCACCAGCAGGCCTGATGTTATGTAAATTGATCCATGATCAAAATCCAAACATCCTGCCAGTGACAGCAGCCTTGTATTATCTGCTGGCTTTTTCCATTTCTTCCCTCATCATTCCCTGCAACTGGAAGGATAGATGAGAACACTACTGGTGCTCCTGCTCCCTTTAACCAGTTGTCCCAAAGCCCCCAAGTCTCTCTTCACTGCCCTTGCGTTTGTAACTTGATCATTGCCTACCTGAAAAATCAACAACAGAAGAAAAACCAAGGACCATATTCTGATATGGTAGGAAGCTTTTTTTCCACATCTTTAACCCAGGCCCGAGGAAGGCAGCAGAATTCCCTAAGAAGTGTGTTCAGAATGCATATGGGCTCTTCTGTGATTCTGCTCTCTCAGAAGGGAGTGTCCTGTGAGGATGACCAAGCCTTTCACAGAGAAGCAGTTTTGATGCAGGGTGGAGGCTGATTTAACCTCCCTGACACCTCCAAACTAGAAGAACCATCATCCCTCACTATTGCTTGGCTCCACTTGCAGAGCCTTGTACCTGTTGTGCAAGGGCATCTTGAGGTACAGCACAGCTGAAGCAGGATTAAGCCAGGATGGATCCCTGGCAGAATCCTGTTTTCCTCATCTCAGGAAGGGGAGTCAAAAATGTGAGAGAGCTTGTTTTGCTCCTTCTCATCTGTCTGAGCTGCACATCCCCTTGTACAGCTCTCGATTCTTCCTTGCTTTTCCAGGCTGTGCACACAGAATCATGTTCCTGATCTCCAGGCTGCATTTAACATCACTTTACAACAGTCCTCAAGGGGAAAGCTGAGCACCTCTGAGCCCTGGGGTTTGGAGCAGATGCAAGCGAGTTTACTTTGCTAAGCAGTCCCACAGGTTTGTTCTGCCCTCAGCCCCACGATGCTGGGGTTTGGAAGGAAGACAGACTCTGCTGGAGGAGCAGGAGTACCAGCTCCTCCCCAGCTTTTGAGCTAGAAATGTGCTAGCCACAAGGATATCTTCCCCATGAGAGGGTGGCAGCAACTCTCCAACAGGCCAAAATACAGATGTCCTTCAAGCTCCCACCCTTCCCTTAAGGCTGACAAGAACTCTCCTTGCTCTCCAAATCACCAATGAGCATTGCCCATGGGGTTTTTCCACTTCCTCCCCCAGCTGTGCAGTGCTCTGTAAGCACAGGCATTTTATGCAGGCACTGATGGATGCTGATTGTCGTGGATGAGAGGGTGACTGCACATGGAGAGAACCCCAGCAGAGTTCAGTGGCTTGGAAGAGTTTTCCTCAGGGGACAGACTAGTACAAGCACAGGATTGTCCCTGTCAGACAGCTCATTTTCCTTACCCCTGTCCCAGAGAGTGAGAGAGCACTGTCTGCCTGCATTAAGGGGGTTGCACTGTTGATAATTTGCAAACAGGCAGAGTTCACTCGGGGAAAAATGCAAAGTATGGCAGGGCAGGAGAGGAGAGACTCTTTTAAAACATTTTAGTCTTTTGTTAAACAAGTTATAAGACCTCTGGGGGAAAATCTATACCTAATTAAAAGTTTAGCAAGTCCAAGGAGATAGTCAAGGCTACAGAAACCAATTGATGGGAGCCTGAGACTTACTCACTAGCCCTTAATATGCTAATTCACAATGATTCTGAGGGAAGAACACGACCCAGAGCTGCAAACAGTGTCTAAGGCACTGCTTCTGGGAGGATCAAGTGAAAAGTTCTCAAGTTACTGGTGATAGCAGCCATTGCTCCTTCAGAAAAAAAGACAAAAAGAAGCTGTCCAACTATTTTGAAATAGACAATTGCAAGGGAAAAAAAAATCTGCCTGAATCAGTCTTGCAATCATGAAGGCTGGCCAGCCTGAGTTCCCATGGTAAGCATTCCATTCCAGGAGCTTAAGCAAATGGTGATGGCAATTTTGATGGAGCGGTGCAGAGGAAAAAAGAGAAAACAGGATGGGAGAGGCAGACAGGAAGCCAGGGAAGCCTGTCCCACACATACAGGGCAAGCTAAGGCTGAGAGAGACAGAGGTTTGGGCAGCAGTGCTCAGGGAAATGTTGTCCTGGTCGACAAAGAAAGCTGCACCAAGGACAGACTCTCCTCCACTATCAACTACTTACTGAAGGAACTCCTGAGCCTGTTGTCCAGGTCTGGAGTGGCACTGGCTCTGGGAAGGTTTGGGGAACACTGCATCTCGTGCTGCAAGCACCACAAAGCAAACCCCAGCAGGAGGCCTGGTAATGTAACTCAGCTGAAGTGAGACAAAGCTGTCACTCATAGAACCAAAGAGTCACTTAGGTTGGAAACGATCTTTAAGATCATCAAGGTCAGCTGTTTACCCAGCTCTGCCAAATTCACCACAGCTACACATCTCTTAAATCTGCTCAGCACCTCCAGCCCCAAGCCCAGGGCACAGAAGATCACAAATGCAGCACAACAAATACAGAAGTGTAGTTCAAGGGTTTTACTTTGGTCCCTGGTAGCCCCAGCATCCACCTCTAAACCCCTCCAAGGCCAGCAGCAAAAAAGGATCAGCTCCCCCGCCCCACTAAAACAGTCCCAGCACAGCAGACCCATGGCCTGGTTATGCACACACACTGCTGGGAAGGGAAAAACCAACTTGATTTGCTCTGCTGCTTGAGCATCCACCCCTGAGTTACTGAGAAATGACCATCACTTGTGTAACAGAACCCTTCAGTGCCTGCAGTAGCAGGAGGCAGACACAGCACAGGGGACAGAGATTGCCGCCCCCCCCCAGCACAGGCAGACACACAAACTTACCTTTCACTCCTTCCTTCACAAACTGTCTTATCGCCATAGCAACTGTAATCATAGGTCATGCAGCTAGGAAAAAGAATAAATATAGCACAAATGAAGATATACACTATCGCCAAACACAGCCTCAGTGGTAGAATCTAATTTTCATTAGAGGCATAACAGTGGTTTTGCATAATTATACATATATTAATGCCCAACATGCCCATCTTCAGTGGGAGTTCATTAATTCAGTTCTAAATAAAAAGGGGTGATCATTGCAGGTTAATTTCTTTTTCTTTTTTTAATTTTAAAGCAGAGAATATTTCTAAAAGCTGAAATCATACTTTCACAGCTTTTCCTTAATCCGGAGATTAACAGAGAAAGGAAAACATGAAGATTAAGTCTGCTCTGAAGTAAAAACATGGCAAAACACATAACAGCAAACTTTGCTGCTTTTGAAATGTGAGGAGTGAGAGCAAGCAATAAAAAAATTGACCAGATGCTGCACTGTACCTGGAATTGAGTCCCAAAGGAAAGCATCTAACAGCCTTTGGTGCTTGTGGTGAAAGCAATAGAGCAGCACCATAGTGAGAAGAACACACTGCTGCAAGAGACCCAACACAGGTTTGGCTGGCACCAGAATTTACTATGCAGCTCGAGGTCAGCATTTAGGAGAGGAGGCTTATTTACTCTGATGGCACAGATACAAGATAGCAGCACCAAGGGATGGCCCCAGCCAAGCATACTGCAAGGCAGAGAAACCCTTCCTCTGCATCTTTCCTTCTTTAAGTTGCTCCTCGGGTTCCTTCATTACTTACTAAACCCAAACACCTGAGGCTGGTACCTTAGACCCTCCCCTCTTCATTACTGTTTCCAGGTGGGCTTTGTCTGAGTGATGGGGAGCCCCTGGTGCTGCTCAGAGCCCACCCTTCTGCGTGTGGGGCAGTGCCTGGGGAGGTGGTTATTGTCACTTCAGGTGACAGGTGCCTGGGTATGTGGCTGCTCTGGGACTTCACAGTGAGCTCTTCTATTGCAAACCTGCATGTAGCCCTAAGGATGCTCCCAAAGTCCTGACCTGGTGCATGCTGGACTAAATAATAAAATAAAAGCAGCATCCTAAGGAGATGTCTCTTCACTAACTTCATCAACATCCTAGCCACAGAGGCAAGGGAGAATCTACTATTTGGTTTTGTATCCATAGAGGCTTATTTAATTCCTCACTTACTGAAAAGGCAAGGACAACGAGGACAAAGGGAAGAGGAGGGCTGGCCTGGAGGAAAAGGTTTGGAAGAAGGAAAAAGGGGGAGGTGCAGAATAAATGGAAAGACAGAAGAAGAGATGGAGAGAGGTCTATCCTAGACAGCAACAAAAATCTCTTGTGGCTGTCAATCTCTAGTTCCTCTCCTCCTTGTGTTATCATGAATACACAGCTCAAAGCTCAGCCAGTGGGAGGGAGAAACCTCTTTCTCACCTAAGCTTCTGCAGGAGGGAGAGGGAACTCACTGCCTATCTGTCCAAGCCAGGGTCTTGCTTGTTCTTCCCTGTGTTGTAGTGACCCTCCCTGACATGGACTTTTGGCTTGTGCAGCAGGTCCAAATGGGGCCCCTTCTCTCCACACTGTGAGCACGTCCTGCCCCTGTCCTGGAGGTACCTGAGCCCTGGAAGCCTATCTATCCATGATGAAAAGAGAAATAGCAGCTTGCTGCAGATGCTGCTGGCCAAAAAGAGATTTTTTTTTTTAATACAATGAACAAACACGTTTGACACACTTGTGCCTACTGTGTCTGTCCTCCCTTCCTGAGTGCCAGCCTAGACAGAAGAGGAGCTTTTTAGAGAGGTCAGATGGGGCCTGGCAGAGGGTTCTGCTGGCCATGAGCTGTGAGCTCAGTGGAGGAAAGAATCCACCTTCTCTCTGTGAAGCTGTGCTGTAGGTATGTGGGGGCTGTTTGCCCAGGATTGCCACTGACTACAAAGGCTACTCAGCCTTCTGCCTGACCAGAGAGCAGCGGCAGTGTTAAAACCTCCAGAAAAACAGGGTAAGTGTTCAAATGTCTGTGATAAAGTTTACCTGTGAGAGCAGGACAGGCATTGAGATATGGTTGCTAATCCAGAGAAAAGATTCAAGATCTTCTCTGAACTGGTGAAGAGAACAAAACCAGCCACTCCTCTGATTTTCATGTTGTCTGCAATTACCACCTCTGGCTGCCAAAATAGTAGGTAGGCCCTGGGATGGGGAAATGACACAGACAGGGACTTGCTCCATCCCTGGAATTATTCAAGGCCAGATTGGACAGGGCTTTGAGCAACCTGGTCTAAGTGGAAGGTATCCCTGCCCATGTAGGAAGGAATTGGGATACATTCAAGGAGGAGCTGAAATATGACTTAGGAAGCTTGTAGAGATAAGCTTGTAGAGTCCCAGAAATATTGTTATCCCCCTTCCAGTGGCTCCTGGAGTTTTGATACAAGTTTGGTCTCTCCCTAGATGTTCCTTTCCTGCAGATATTATTCAAATGCAAATCCCTTGACATGGGAAACCAAGCCCAGTGTCCCTCCCCACTCCCCCTCTCAGGGTTTTTTACCCATGTTACCTGCTATGACTCCAAAGTGCTGTGGCAGCAGCAGGGAGGGGTACAGCTCTGCTGGGAAACACAGCAGGGTGGTCCCCTCCCTGTAAACATGGTCACTGAGCCACACTGAGGAAAAGCAAAGCAGTGAGGATTCAAGGGACACAGTCCCTGTTCCCCTTTGGAGGGACATTCAAGCCACTTGAAGAGGCAGAGGGGATGTGTGAGCAAATCCAGCAGGATGAGCTTTATGATTTAGGCAAACAGTGTAAATGCCTAAGTACTTACATCTAATACTGTTCCTGGCACTCACAAATGGACTCTCCTGCCCAGCCAAGCAGAGCAGTCTTAGATGCAGTCTCACAGCAGGGACCTATGGAATTCCATCCTTCTGCCTACAGGCACATCTGGAAATCTTGCACGTGTGTGCAGCCCTCTCCTCCTGCCCTGCCTCCCCACTGGAGGGGGCAGGCAAATGATGCTCAGCCTGTCTCACAGCAGCTGGGGATCTCTGTGCCATGTGCACAGCACCTTGGAGGGCAGTATCACAGGCTATAAACATGAGCCAGGGGAGCAGGGTATTTGTTCCAATGTTTTGCTGAAGTCAAACAGCAATTCCTGACCAGACAGAGAAATGGAAGGTGTGGCAAACCTGCTCTTCCCTGTGCAGTGCTGAGCTGAAGCTGATGCACGCTCGTACCAGGGTAGGGGCTCTCCTACCTACCCCTCATGGGCTGTCACGTGTTCCCACAGCAGCAGCAAGATAATCACATTCCTCCTTCTCTCTCATGCACACTGATTAAAATCATGCTCATCACAAGTGCCTCAGCTTGAGCACCCAGCCCTTTAATTGCTGCAATGAAGGATATGAATGTAGCCTATTCTGAGGCCAGCAAAGCAGAAAATTAGCATTTAGCATGAAAATGATACCACTGCATTATTACCAGTGCAAAGCAAACAACACAACCAGCCAGGCTGCCTCTTCCCTTCCCTACCTGCATGCTTGGGCTCATCCAGTGCTGCAACAGCCTCACTGCTTTCCATGCACGTGGGGCCTGTCCCTCTGGGGCTGCCACCAGGAGACAGGCAGGGGCTGCAAGGTGGCATCTGCTTGCTGACTCTGAGCTTTTGATGAAGCAGGTTTCTAAACTCCTGGTGAAATAATCCTCCCTCAGATGTCAAAATGCCACATTAGCTGCTGCATTGATTCCTGCGGTATTTACATAGCAGAATAATGCAGCAGCAAATGGGGGTGAGGCTGGAGGGAAGAAACCTGCACCCTGGGTGTGTCCTGTTCCTCAAGGTCAATCATCCATAGGAAGCCAGGAGTTAGATCTTCTTCTCCAGACCCTTAGATCTCTCCATCATTTATGCAAATTCCCCTCAGGCCCTCTCACCTCTTTATTACCTAGGCTGGTTGGACACAAGTAAACATTAAAATGCTGTGTCCACAGAAGCCTAAAAGGAAAGGCTGATTTTTGCCAGTCAGGCTGGGATGGAACCATCATCCGGTAGACAATAACTAACCTTCCAAATCTGTGAGCAGTGCAAAGGTGGCTGCCATGCTTTCCCACCCCAGACAGGGCTGTGCACGCTGGTGGTTTCTACTGCAGGGAGAGCTGCCGTTTCCCTGGCCTCCCAATGTAGGTGCCTGAAAATCCTTGCCAAAAAGGGAGAGTATTTCAACATGTTTTGACATGGATCTGTGACCTCTTTGTGTTCCTGAGCAAATGGATGATGCTGAAGTGCCAGAGTTTCAGCTCTGATTAGCAGATGGAGTAGCAATTTACACGGCATGAGGAGGTCCTGCTGGTGCCCAACAGTGCAAGTGCACACACACAAACACACACACAAACACGCACGTGGGGGCTCCCACAGCCCCAGGTCCCCTCATGCCCCACCCCATGATCAGCTCAGCTCCCTGCCACCCCAGTGCCCCTCTTTCCCCTGCCCACAGAGGCAGGTTGGACTGGCACAGGCTGCAGCCCAGCTGTGCCCAGCCCCTCAGGCTGCCACGCTTTGAGGCTGCCCCTTGTCCCAGGCCCAGGGTACATGGCTGCATGGGGCTCACTGCCCTGGGGTATGCAGAGACCTTTGCAGCTCATTACAGACAGTGCTGCCCAGACATTGCCTGTCTGAGAGCTGTGGGCTCTGCTGGTAAGCAGTGTCCCGAGTCAGCAGTTTGGGCTGCTTTAATATATCCTTGAAAAAAGAGACCAGTGGGAGATCTGTTTATGAGCCACAACCACCCTGAAACAAGTATATGCCTGCGCCCACGCACATACACAAAGCAGCAGTGACTATGGAAGCATATGAATAAATATTGAGCAGACACCAAGGGATTTTCAGAATAGTCTCTCTGTTTTTTTTTTTTTTTATTCAATGCCATGTTGTTTGTTGTTGGCTGCCTTTTTTTTTTTTTTTACCTTCCTGATTTATTTCCTATGCCTGGGCTTACAATAACAGCAGAAACTAATCAGTGGCCAATGATGATTAACAGTCTCACATGTTATTAACTCTACATTCAGGGTAAGGTAATTTCAAAGAAATTACCAAAAAATATTAGTGTACAGGGAGGATGGGGTAGTTGGTAGTTGTATGTATGTAGAGGGATTATACACACAAAAGCAGATCTTTTATCCATACCACCCCATTTACACTGCACTCAGCTCTTCTTCTTAGAAATATCTATTATTAACTAGAATATGTGTGTGGATCATCTTGAAATGAACCCTTCATATGATTCAGATAAGGAGGCGAGAAAAGAAGTGTGTAAGTGAAAAAATAAATTCACTGTGTTGGTGAAGTAATTGAAAGGAGAAATGGGATCACCCACTTTCATTGTTATCCCAGCAATTATTAGATGCAGCTGAGGATGACAGTGGTAGTTTTAGAGGAAAGGTGGTGCTTTATCCACCTGGTGCTTTATCTCCAAAGCTGTGATAGCTCAAAAGAAAGTCTTTTACCAAGGACTTGTGGGGTAATAAAAATGTTTGCCAGTGCATGGACCACGTACCTTGAGTTCTTGCATGATGCTTCTCCTCCTTGTGTGTGGGTGGCTCTCTTCTAGACAGGCACTTTTCAATTTAAGAGCAAATCTTGGATTAAAGACGTTTCACTAAAAAATAGTTTTTCCTCAGACTGGCATCCACAGAGCCCATGGTATCACTGATCATTTGTTTTGAAGCAGCATCTCAGCCTCTCTGAGTGTTTCTGAGTGAAGGAAGAGTGGCTGCCCTGCCTGCTTGTGCTGGGTGGCTGCTTTTTAAAGATATTCTGCCAGACTTTGTGAAGGAACAGTGCTATTTCCCTTAGCAGCATAAGAAAGAGAAGAACAGAAAGAAAGTTTTGGCAGCAGAACTATGAAAAATCCCACCTCAGTGTGGTCAGCACAAGCAGACAACTTACAGTTCAAAAATTTCATCCAGGACGAGTCAGCTGGAGGAAAGAAAGGGGAAGGGCTGCAGGAAAAGCCGCTTCATTTGTGTGGTGCACTATGTGCACTGACACTGCCCCAGCAACCAGAAGCAGAACAGAACAAAATAACAAAACACAGCTGCAGCATCTTTCAGAGTTCTCCAAAATAATGCAGGTAGTTAAAGCAGCATTAGACAGAAGGTTAAAGTGCCCTGGTCTCTGAAAATGTCCTTGGAAAAACAGTACCTCTCCCTCTGCTATCATTCTGCTCTGTGGACCATGAGACAAAGGGAGAGTCGTATCTGTCGACTTTGGTGACTACAGACAAAACCACTAAGGAAAAAGATTTGTATTCCTCTGTGTCCACAGCACTGCACAGCAAAGGGGGAGTGTGAGCTGGAGCCTGCTGTGCTTTTCATGGCAACAGCCCAGCTGCTCATGGGAGCAACTGCAGGAGGTGTGGAGTCCTCCCTGCACTTACTGATGCCATGGGCATGAAAGATGCTCAGCAGCGCTGCTGACACGCAAAGCAAGGCTGAGAACGAACCCTGCGGACAGCTCATCTTCACAACCCCATTGCTGGCATAAGGGGAAGGGCAGATTGTTAGTGCTTATTGCTGCAGCTGATGCTGGAGCAAAAGCAGAGGTGTGCTGCAAACCAGTGTCTGGGATGCTGGTTTTGGGGGGCGGGAGAGCTCCTTCTCTGTAAACTGAGCACATCTGCTCTAGAAGTGGCTGGGAGGCATAAATATTGGATAGCAGATTGCCAGCTCCAGCTCCTGTGTGGCAGGATCTCAGGAAATGTAAACAGGGCTTGGAAATATGCAGAAGAAGGGAAAAGTGCTAGAGAAGAAATATATATATATCTAAATGAGGTGGAAGAAATGAGTGATAACTCAAAGATATGGAGATAGTGAGTTCCTACTGGAAACCAGTCCCTAGCAAGGAACAAAAACAACATGGAAAAAAGGAGAAGCAAGGCAGATCTCATAAAGTATTCGTGAAGAACAGGGAAGGGAGGCACTTGGAAAGTCAGGTCACATACAGATAAACTGAACTGGGTGGCAGACATTCAGGTGCCTGACTTTGCAAGGTACCAAGCTCTTCCTATGAGGTTCACTGTGTTTTGTATCACAGCTATTTAAAAAATCCAGAGGGTTTAACTTTTCCTCCTCTGTGAAATTCTTGTGATGAACCCAAGTGAACCCAAGCCACTTACCTCCATATCTTCCATAATAAATGTTGAGTTTTTAGTTACATTGGCTAAAAATAAATCTCTGTTTCTGACCCAGTGTAAGGACAAGTTTTGCTCTCATTGTACAGTGGGTGTGCAGGGCATATTTCCTGCAGGCACCTCACTGCCCGGGACCCATCTTCAGTGCCTCATCAGGTGGACAGCTGGCCTGGGGTCTTGAGGATTCAGTCACAAGAGGCCAACCAGGCCACAATACCTGTGTGATGCCCTTTGGAAGCATTTTGAATGTGAGAACCATTTTGGTGGGAAAAATACAAAATTCCTTGTAACGCTTCAAGGTTTTCTGCTTTATGTTTCTTCTATTTCAAAAATTATTTTCCTGCTCAATAATGTTTTCAGTTCCTCCCCTCCCACCAAGTCCTGCTCAGCTCATAAGAATTTCACAGAGGGCTGGTGGTGTGCAGTCCTTTACACAGGCCTCACAAAAAACCTCCAAAACAAAACAAAAAAAACCCCCTAAACTCCAAATGAACAAAAGAGAGCAATATCAGGCTAATGACAGCAGAGAGCACCGTGGCAGGAATTGCCTGTAGTACAGTCCCTTGTGGGAAGTGGGGAGTATTAGAGGCTGAATAGATGCTGGGCAAATCCTAAAGTGCCCTCAGGTGTTGTCTGGGAGGTGGGTGGGTGATGACAGAGGTTTTGTGTGCAGGCAGGCAGGCAAAGCTGGGAAAGGCAGCTCTCGCCAGGAGAAGCTGCACAACCTGAAGCACTGCAGAAATCCCCAGGAAAAACCACAAAGTTCTTGCTGGGGCTTAGTGTTCTGCCTCCTCTTTGGGAAGTATAGATGTTTTCTGCTTCTTTGAAACAGTTAGTAAATAATTAAAAGAAAGAGACAAAATATTCTTTAAGGATAATCTAGCCTTCTGTTTCCATGGCAACCTCCTTCCTAAGCCAGAAGCCTTTTGCTCCAGTCATAGAGGGGAGGGTGAAAGCCCTTTTGCAAGGAGGTGGGTGAGGTGGCATGACCCTGCTGGGACATGAAGGGGAGACATCCTGCAGAGCAGAAGGACTGCCATAAACCCCAAACCACAGGAGAAACAAAGATGTCACTTCCAGGGACAACTAGGAATAAGCCCAGAGGTATCCATCCAAGGGGCTGCAGTCACCCCATGAGGTCACCACCACCATCTTTTTATCCTTCTTCCCTCCCAGCTATCCCAAGTGCAGGCCATGTTTCTCTCATGATCAAATGTTGGGGTAATTTCTAGCACTCTACCAATCTCTAATGTCTCTCCCATTGCTCAGTTGAGACATTTCACAGCCCATACAACTGCCAGGACAGCTTAGAGTCCCACTTCTGTGTTCTCTTATGACAAACTTCCAAGGAGCATTCTGTGCATTGAAGTGTCTGGGGTTTGGATGGGTTTCAACTCTGGGTTTTCTGGTAAACCCTGCCTCTGGCTTCAAAGCAGCTCTGGGTTTGGGTCGAAGCCTTGTGCAACCCAAGTTCAGGGTTCAGCCATTTAGGGACTGACTTCCTTCCCTGAGGATGTGAAACCATGTGTTGTGCGAGCAGGGCCAACTCACTCAAAGAACCACCAGTGCAAAAAAAGCATTTAAAGACCCTTATTATTGCTTTAATAAATCTGTATTTGCATCTTTCTGCAAGGACAAGGACCCAGGCTCTCCTGTCCCCTACTCACAGGTCTGACCTCCCTGCAGTCAGCACGCACACTTGCAACAGAGCAAATGAATTAAGTCCCCACAGTAATCATCCTTTTCCTGGCTGCTGGTCCCAAGTGATGTGCTCACTGTTTACAACCCTGGTTTGTAAGATGCAGCAGCTGCTTTAAAGTCAGACAGGTCACAATAAAATCAGAATATCTTTTGTGCTGCCCTCTTCACAATGCTTCACATGCCAGCTGGGAGACCTCTGGGAGGGCTGCAGAGGCCCTCTTGGTCTGATGGAAAAAAATGGCACAGGGAGCCCTGCTCCTTCTCCTCAGTACTCTAAACATTTGTCTCCATTAGGCTGCTATCATCTCCCTGCTGCCCTTCCCAGTCTGTCTTCTCTGACACACCTGAGTGGAATATCCCTGGGGTGGGACATGACATCCAAAATCCTTTGTTCCCCTTGGGTGGTTGGTTTTCCTACCCACTTGCAAATCTGGGAAGGGCACAAAGCCTTAGAGTTGCTTCAGGAGGAGATCCAGGCTGGCCCTGCCAGGAAGGAGACTTGTGCAGTTGTACCACTGGAAAAGCAAGGAGGGCTGCAGACTCTGGAAGCCTTGTTGCAACCACACTGGGAGAGGATGATGCTGAACAGAATCCTGGATCCTGAGGCAGGTCATGGTTTGAGGGGTCGCTCTGCCCTCACTCTCCACAATCTTCCCCACTCCCACTGCCCTGCAAAGCAGAGACAAGGAGAGCTGCAGCTCTCCTTGTCCCTCTCACCCATCTCTCCAGCTGGTGAGCCAGTTGGCCTGGGCACAGCATACATCAGCATCCTCACAATGGCATGCACACACAAACACACACACACTCCCCAATCAATATTCGCTGCTCTCCATGCCCATGGCTGGCACTGATTAGGACTCTGATCCCAGCTACACTGATGCAAACCAGGAAAATGCCAGAGGATGACGCTAGGGAGGAGACAACCACCACCGAGCTGAGGATGTCCTTGCAGGGTCTTCCCACTGGAACTTGGAACAGGGTTAGCCCTCAGTCAAGGGACTGACTGTGTTTTGTGTTGTTGAAGCCCCCTTTGCTTTTATGTCTTTTCTAATATTCTAGGTTTTCTACTTTTTTAATATATATAACTATAGATACAAAAATAACAGATAGGTTTCTCTAGGGATAATTTTTGCACCTTTGGGCTTCTAAAATAAAATATCACAATTACTGCAAATAAAAGGGGGAAAAGTTCAATATCCTCTCCCCTTTTTACCTCCCCCTTCCCTTCCAGCCTACTTTTCCCACTCCAAATATCCCCATGAGCCTTGTAATTTTTTCCCTTTGTAGTTTTCTTTCTTTAGAAAATGAAAAAACCAAATCCACAAAACAACAACAAAAATAAGCCATGTAGCCTCCATCCCTCCTTCTATGAGCATGCCCGCTGTGTTCACACATTCCCTTCAAAGCAAGGCTTTTCACCTCAAAACGTTTCCCTGTGGTCCATGGCTATTTGCTTTTCTCTGTTGCTGGGGCCAGATTTTCACCTGCTGTAAATCAGCATGAATTCACCTCAAGCCAGACCTCTGCTGCTTTACACCAACAGCATGTTTTGCCAATTTACACTCATCCTGAAGATCTGGCCCACAATTTTTAACCTTGGAAATGGAAGCATGGACAATAACGAAGTTCCCAGAAACACACCAGGCAAGCCCCAGATGCTCTTCTCTTGCCGCTTACCCTGCTTCCCTTCACCCCACTCTCATGGTTTGGTGTAGCAGCTCCCTCAGGCTCCCCATTCTCTTGTTCCTCCTTAGCACTTTCTGAAAATCATAATCTCTCAGTAAAAAAAATAAATAAATCGATCTCTCTATATATGTATATGTATATAACTGAACAGCTGCCACATAGCAGTCACCTGGCTGGAGGGTCCTGTCCCTGCCAGCCCCATGGCCTTTTCTTGTCACTATAGTCTCTGGGGTCATGGCCCAGGTCTTGCCCTCAGGCAGGACTGTTCCCGTATTGCTTGCACTCTCCCACACCTCTGAGGTACGGTACCAGAATATTTATTTTATATATATATATCTATATATATATATATATATATATTTACGTATATATATATATATTTATAATTTTTGTTTGCCTGTTTTCTTTTTCTTGCAAATCCTTTGGAATTGCTGCCAAGGAGAAGCTAGTGAAACATGCTCCCCATGCCAGCGGCCGAATGCTCCCTCCCTGCACCTCAGGGACCCTCATCTGTTCCTCTTGCTGACTCCGTCCCCCAGCTCCAGCTCGGAAGGGAGCGGGGAGCTGCGGCCCCCTGTCCCCAGTCTGCCGGGGCCACCCGGCTCCTCTCCTTCCCTGGCCGAGGGGGTGTCCTTGCAGAAGTCCGTCACCCAGGAGGGCATCGAGAGGAAGCCCCGAGGGTCGACGGTGTAGAAGGGCTTGGCGTGGTGGGCGGCGGGGCGGCGGGGCGAGGGGCTGGCCTGCAGGCTGCTGGTGCTGCTGCACTTCTTCACCAGCCTCAGCGCCGGCGGCGGCGGCGAGAAGAGCGAGGTCAGCGAGAGGCTGCTGAGCGTCTCCGAGGGCTCGCTGTTGTTGCCCCCGCCGCGCAGGCTGCTGCCCGCCCCCTCCTCGTCCGAAGGGTCCATGGAGTCGTGGTGGGTGCAGCCGGGGCTGGTGCTGCCGCCGCTGCTGTGGCTGCGCTGGTGGCGGCACAGGCTCCGCAGGTTGAAGAGCCCGCGGCCCCGCAGGCTCCGGCGGCGGGAGGCGGGGGACAGGGCCGCTGCCAGGGGTCTTTGGGTGCCCGGCGCCGGCACGGGGCACAGGGCCACCGGCAGGGCCAGGGCGCAGTGCGGAGAGTCGCTGAGGTTGAGGCTGGTGTCCTCCAGCGTGGTCTGCAGGCTGCCGGCCGAGCTGCTGCTCCGGCTGTCCAGCGACGTGTCGCTTTCCGGGGGCTGGGGAGCGGAGCACGAAAACACAGTGCTCAGGAAGGAGATGGGCAAGAGACTTTGCCTTCTTGGTTTGGGGCTACTTAGGGGTATGAAATAAGCCACCATTACAGAAAGGGGAAAACTCCATTCCTCTCTTCTTTGCGTGGGAAGGGAGCCATAAACCAACCAGTGCTTCAAAGCACTAGCCGTGCTGCCTGCCGTGGGATTTCTTTCTGGGCAAGGAAGAGGAAAGGATTCAGGGTGAATCTACCCTCCCACAAGAAGTGCTCCACCAAAGGGAAGGGGTGCTGTGTCTGAGCCCTGCAGTACCCATCACTGTGCTCTCCCTGAGCACTGATGGTCCAGGAGGCACCAGAGCAAAGGTTCCCTGTGGGTCCTCACTCACGGCTTGCCTATAAACCTGCCACACACATGGGGACACATCTATCAGCTGCACAGGAATCAAGGAGCTTCTGTGCAGACCTCCTCTCATTTAAAAAAATCAGCAATATCTGGGGAGAGAAAAGCAGGAGCTACCCTTGCATTTAGGGTACAAAGGTGCAGTCCCCTTCCAGCAGGAAGAGGAAACAGCCTTAATTTCCTTGTATCAGGGCTCGTCTAGTTAAGCTGCATTTTAGTTGTTTCTAGGAAATTGGTCTGCACTGTGTGATCCATCACTGGGACACTGAACTGGGATTGATGCATGTAGGACTGGAAGCTGTCTCCTGAAGCAGTCTCCATAGATATTCAACACAGTCTGTGTCAAATAATCAGAAGTTTACTAATTTCTCCTTTACAACAATTCAGTACTTTTGTCCCAGTGGTGTGCCAGCTCCAGGGCTCTACCTCTTTTGTGTCAATTTTAGCAGAGGTTTCAAGACTGCAACAACTCAATCTCAGACCAAGGCTAAATTTATCCCTGGTGAATTTATACACATTTGCATTGTGCCAACAGTGTCTGTCATATATAGCTGAATAACACCTGATTTTATTTTTTCAGTTTGTCTGGAACAGAGTGCCCCTGTTCATGGAGTATCTTCCAAGAACAATAACAGGGATTTCTACTGGGCTTTAATCTCTGCATCTTCTGCACTTCAGAGACACCTGACATCCTCCCAGTGCTTTTATTCTTCTCTTTTGTTAGTGAGAAATAGCTGCCTTTTCAGAAAGAGATGGCACCTTTCTGGGACGTGAGAGTTAAGTGGGCAGTGCAAAACAGTGAGCTTAGGGATACAGTGTGTGGATGGGCACTCAGGGATGTGGAGGATGCAGGTGGGAAGAAGCCTGTTCCAAGAGAGGACATGATTTGGAGTCACAGTGTTAAGGGGACCTGAGGAGGCTGTGCAGCTGTCACCTCCCTGGCCCACACCATGGCTGCTGTGCACACAGGTGTCTGCAGCACACCCAGTGCCAGGGAGCCAGGGGGGAGCTACAGAGTGATGTGATTTCATCTTCATGTGGGGCCCACTGCAGCTGTCAAACTATTTGTTGATCCAAAGCAGAAGAACAAATGACTTCATGGGGTGAGAGCTATCCAAGACCACTTTGCTGTACTACCCTCTCTCCTCCCCTACCCTTCTGCATTCTGCAGTCCACTGTGCTCCTCCTACAGACCCAGGTTATCCAGGCTACCCAGCCCAAGAGCACAGCTGCCTCTCTCCTTCCTCTGCCCTCCTCCTTCTTCAGCCCCCTCTGTTTGGGTGGGATGTGAAAATTGAGTTTTCCTAGCAGACAGGAGCAGGGTTCCTCACCTGATGGAGAAGTGAGCAGTTCACACCTGGAGATCTCAGTGATGCCCAAGAGCCTTGCAGAGAGATCTTAGGAAGGTTGTGTGGACATGAGACTTCCTCAGGCCCTGTTTGGGTGGCAGAGATGGCTGGGTGGAAAAATTCTGTTGGCACAGGTAACAGAGGGGAAGATGCACCTGGAGAGAAGGGGCTGGGAGGGACTGACAGCATCAAAAGAAAAGGGAAGAGAACAGAAATAGAGGAAAAAAAAACGTTGAGTCCTCTGATTTTATTCTGTGCCTTTGCTGCTATTACACTGAGCAAAGTCTCAGGTCCAGTGAACAAAGGATATTCAGGAACATGCACTCCTGGCCAAGAAGCCTCAGTCTGGTGTTCAGACTAAGGATCCCACTTTTTGCACAAAAACCTGCACCAGATCAGGAAGGCCTAAAACAGCTCAGAGCGCTAAGGTAACAGGCCAGCTCTGCTGTTGCTCTCACAGAGAAATGCTGAGCTATATTGCCTTGATTCAAGTATGTATTGCTGCCAGAGGACATCCATCCCAGATCCTGCAAGGCAAGGGATGAAGGGAGATAAATTAAATGGTGGTTTGGGAAAGCTGGGGACCACAGGGCACCAGGGCATGCTCAAGAGTAGAACTGGAGCACTTCCACCAAGGGCAGACGTGTGTTATGTGTTCCCTGAACCTTTACTTGGTCTCAGGGGGCAGCAGAGTTTTTCTGTGCTGAGTGAGCACAGTTCATCCAGCTGGCATGTCAGGAGAATCTGTCCCCACTCTCTTCTGACTGTGCACTGCTGCAAATGGAGATCAGCACTTTCACAGTATTGCACAGAGTCATGTCTGAGGGAAGATATAAAAACTAGCAACAAAAATGAAGGAACTGCTCCTCCCCCCATTCCTGAAGCAAATTAGCAAGCTGAAAGCTAATTCTTGGTTAGTGTAACCCCAAATCACATTATCTCTCCCCCTGGCAGAGGGAAAGCAGGAGAGAAACAGAGCTGAGCCAACCCACAGTTTCAGCAGACCTGGAGAATGAGAGCCTTGCTCACCTTTGCTACTTTCATGCTTTAGCCAAGACTGAACTGAGTCGAAAGGCGTGTTCTCCATTTCACACAGGTAACTCTCTGGGTTTGTAGAGCCATCCTCACTGGATGCTGGAAGCAGGCATTCCCCCATATTGCCTGCCCCAGTGGAGTCAGGGTTGTCCTGGCCGTCCTGCTGGAAAAAATAAGCGAGGACAAAGTGAAATTTAATGGAAGATGATCAAGCAGACTTTTCAAAGCCTCAAGAAGAAGATTCTGATAATAACTTCAACCTAGCTAAGAGATGCTCAATTTTCCAGCCCAAATCGCCTTTTGACTAATTCAGAGGAAGTTACTAACAGTAGTGAAGAGAACTTTCAAATACATGTATTCTTTTGTTCTCCTCAAATCCTACTCCACAGTATGTCTCTATGGAGAAGCTCTTGAAAAATGACCAGAATTATATTGCTCAGCAGGGACACCTGGATGAATACAGAACACCTGAAATGAGCAGGGGCATAAGTACAGCACAGGGTGTAGGATGCCCATGGCTGACTGAGGCTAACCTTGATCTCCTTAGGATTCAGCTGAGCAGTGTTTTGATTGTCTGACTCATCTCCTAGAAGGATGGAAGAGGACTTGTCTGAGTTGAGGGATAATGCTTCCATTTCAGCCAGCTGGACCTGCAGGAAGGGAAAGGAGCTGTCACAGGTCATGCCTGGAATCCACATTTCAAGCAGTCACACTGTTGATGGTGGATAAGTGAGAGCCTGTAGACCCAAAATCAATTTTAGGTTATATTCCTTGGATATATCAGGAGCTGCCTAACCCAGAACTGGGCTGGGCAGGAGAATTCACTTTTAAAGAAAGGTTGGATATATGATCTGCAAGCAGGCTGCTACCAGTCCATGCTCCTCTAGTGCCAGAATTGGAGGAACGAGTCCTGTGTCTGTCAGAGCGGTACAGCTGGCCCAAGGCCCTGCAAATAAAGCCAGGCAGGCAGAGGGGTCCCTCAGGCTGGTGACAGGGCAGCTGGCTCTGCTGAGGGATAAGGAGTGGACCCTTCTTTCTGAAGGCACCACAGACAGCCCTGCTTAAACATGAAGGTGCTTTCATTCCAAGGAAAGTCATGCCTTTTGCAATCCATGCCAGTATCATGCTTTTCATATTCTCTTACCTTCATTACTGAAACCCTGTTCCTCTCCAGCTTTCCTGCATCTTGCCTTTCCCCTCTCCTCTAACCTACCCAAGATCTTACCTAACACCATCTTCCATTCTGTTCTCCATCTCTGAACTCAGCCCCCTCCCACACACCCACACTTGAGCTCTCCTGCTTTCTGAAAGCAAGTCTGACCATTGCATTTCTCTCATTCTTGTGCTTCAGCTCTGCTCCAGTCCCATGCCTGACCTTGCTTCATCTTTTGGCCTGTTTCATACCACATATGCCCCTCTCCCATCCTTTTTCCTCCAAGCTTTTAAATCCCCTCTGCTTGACAACTCTTCCTCACAATGCCTGAAAAGCATCTTTTTCTACCAGCCTAAGCAGTTAATCTGTCCCTCCTGTGCTTGGATTTCCGTCACTGGTCTCTGGAGTGCCAGAAGTTTGCACCACCAGCAGCTAAGTCTTGAGAGCTGTATTCTGGGTTGTCTCAGTCGGGACAGCTTCTGGCCATGTGTTTGTGTTTGCAAGAGGCAGCTACAGCTCTTGCACCATGACAGCAGGTGAAACATTTGGAGAGATGACTTTCGAGCTGGAAGTTTAGTGGCTTCTGCCAATGCCAGAGACCGGAAGAGGTCTCCATCTGAGGGATAATGCACTTTAAGCAAACAGAATGGAAACCTGAAGCTGGATTTAAATAAAGTGCACAAATGACATCCTTATTTGAGGTGTCATTCTGACACAGGAACATGGTGCTGTTCAACCATGGAGAGAGCCCAAAACCAACAACTGCTCCTCAGAGCGCGAACGCACAGAGAGCCCACAATGAACTTATGCCAGGGATAATAACACGGGCACCAGTCAGCAACAACTCCTGCAGAGAAGCACAGTCTTCATTCATGCCACTTAATGTGTGTACTCATCTTTTACTCTCCCAAGTGCCTGCTACACCAAAGCAGCCTTACAGCTGTGCTTGTAGAGACGCGAGCATGACATGTGGTAGCATCTGTGACTACCTTTGCCATCCATAAAGAAGGATTTCAACAAAAGCCAGAACAGTCTTTTTGTCACTGAACCACTTGCTTGAAAATTCTGACCACCCTGAGATCTACATAAAACCCACAGTCAACAATGTCATAACCTAAATAAACTGCAGGTGTGAAAACATATTTCACTGGTGCTCACTGACAAACTCCTACTGTGGCTAAACACACTTCAGACATCCATGTACAGAAGTCTGTCAACCATCCCAAGAGTGAAAGGATAGAAATGGCAAGAGAAGAGTTTAGCACCATGAAAAAAGGAGGTTCTGATCTTTTAGCTTCCCTTACAGCAGAATATTTTTAAATCTGCTGACTAAAGATGAGGAACAAAAAGACAATTTTAATTGCAGTGAGGAAGAAAGGGCTGTTGAATAGATCCCAATCCATGAAACCTGCCAGGAGCATCAGCCTGAGATACTGAACAATGCACACACATCCCTTAGAAAACAACTACTTGCAGATATATCTTTAGGAACACGATCACAACAATCCTTAATTGTACAAATAATTGGTTTGAAAATTAAGTCTCAGGAGCATAATTGGGAAAACCACTGAGCACTTCTGCTCAATGACACAAAAAGCTTAGCACATATTAACATTAAATGTTGTGTCCATCTGCTGTGCTCATCATCTTGGTGAATTGAACTACCAATGAAATTGGAGGGGACATTTCTACCTAATATGTGATTTTTGTCAGAAGGGTGGTTTAAGGCTGATTGGGTGGACAGTAAGCATATTGGTTTTTTTCTAACACACACACACTTAAGAGCACTGGATAAATAGTTTTGCCTATATAAATTGCTGTCTGTGTACAATTCAGTCTGTGTACAATTCTCATTTGGGTATGTTGATGTACCAGAGTACAGTATAATTTAATGACTCTGTGCATTGGTGATGTTAGCTATGACTCCATGTAGTGATTTACCATTTAAATTTCCTCAATTTCTTTTTTCTACTTTGAAATATGACGAGAACATCATGGTCAGTCCTGGCTTAAAATCCTAAGGTATCATTTTGACTCATATAATCCAAAATAAAGCATCTGTATTTTATTACTAAACCCGTTCTTGCATAGGTAAGTTCTTTTCAATTCCACATTTTAGATGTATTGAAATATAATTTTTGAAAGTAATTTATGGCTCTATAACACCTATTAGAAAGTATGATCTAAGAATAATTTTTCAGTTGTGATAATTACATCAAATTCTTTGCTCTGGCTGTGGGTTGCATTTGAAGATTTTGCTAATCTAGCTTCTTTGCTGGAAAGGTAAGAAAATGGGTTGTTGTCTTCACTCGTAGGCGAGATACTGAAGACTATCTGTGAGGTTTTCAAATGTAACAAACTAGCTGCAAATGACTTGACTTGGGGGCAATCATTCTGGACTGCCTGAGACCTCATTTGCTGAGAAAGCTGAGCACCAATTGCTGAACATAAAGACTTGAAGCAAAGCAGTGAAAATTGCAGTTAATTGAAAACTAGTTATTTGGTTGCATTAATGCAGAATTCATTTGCAAAGTGTCTCAATAAGGATAAACTACAGCAATGTTTGCATTTTGATAGTTTCAAAAGGAAGCAATGGGGAAAAGCAGACAGCTGAGAAGCTGAAAAAATACCAGAGCATCAGAACTAGGCATCAGAGAGCAAAAAAAATATTGCTTTCTTCAAACATGCATAGAATGATCTGCCAATAAGAGCTCCTTCCCCAAGTTTCCCTTGTTTCTTTATAAGCTATAACAACATATCCAGTCAGTTACGGGGAAAGAGAGGGTGAAGTTTGTCACTGATGTACCAATTTCGGAAGAGCCACACTACTGCTACAAGTCTGACCACACAAAATCAGAGCACCTACATACAATAAAATTATTTCAGAACCAAATTAGTTCTGCTACTCACCTAACCCTTCCCAGACTATTTTGCTCCTCCTATTTTTTCACAATCTGAAAAGACTAATTGCTTAGGAAGGAGTTTTCCAGAGCCTCTACCAACTTTAGCAGCTCAAGTCTAAGCCATTTGGTCCTGCTCTTAGCCAACAACCCATTTGTCACTAACAAACTTTCTCAGTGGGCTCACTTTTATTTCATTTTTGCTCAAACTAATTAACTGGTTTTCAACACAAACCAATCCTTGCTCAAAAACTCTACTCAACAAAGCATTTAAACATGTGCTTAACTGATTGGCCTCAATAGGGAATAAGCAAGCACGTGCTTAAAATGAGGACAAAACACAAGCTTAAATCTCCCACTGAATTGTTCCTGAGTGTCTCATTGGGGTGAGATCCTTAGAGTCCTCTATCCAATGTGAGCCTGAACCTAGACTTTTCTTGCAGAATTGAACACAACAAGAGCTGCCAAGGGATGCCTTCACAGTCATTTCTCTACAGGTGATTCAGTCCCTCCTGACACGAGTCCTGTCACATCTCACTTTTCCACCACCTCAAACATCCACGTGTGGCTGAGGAGGGCAGGCCTGTACTAGAGGCAGTACCAGCACTTCACAACAGATAACAAACACAGGTCCACAAGCTCTACTGTCTACACAATCTACAGCGAGGAGCACACATGGGACGACCTGCGGGCCCGTGGGTGTGCAGGTCTGGGGGGAAGAGTCCCCTCACACATCCTCGTACGCAGGTTACCTCTTGCTTGTCATGGTTACACTTCTCGCACATGGCCGGCGAGGAGTAATGATGGAAGACGGAGCCCGATAGGTTATCGATGATCATTAACTCCCCGTCGAAGGAGTCCTTAATAATTAAAGAGACACTGTCCAGCCATAAGTTCTCCTAGGGGACAAGAAAGGGGGGAGGATGGGAGAGATCATTTTAAGAATGTCGAGTTTTTTGCTTTCAAGTTTCATGTGAATTTGGGGTTGGGTTCTCCACCCTGACTCATCTGGAGCAGCATCTTGTTCTGCAGGTACTTGCACAGGGTCACTGAGGGAAACATTTGCTCCACAAGGTGTGTAAAGGTGCCAGAGTTCAATGAAAAAAAAAAAAATAATAAGGAGGGACAGTCTTCACTCACTTTCAGTGCTCACGTCTCCCTTCCAGCTCTGCTGGAGTCACTCACTCTTGATCTGCCATTTCTCCTGCACTCTTCTCCTGAGCTCCCCTCTCAAATTTGCTCCTGTCACACCTTTAGCTGATCTGCTCCATCCCTCCTCTGCTGGCCCTCAGGTTCCTACACCATGATGACAATGAACAGGACACACTGCTGTCATAGCCTTGTCCCTACATGATCCTATCAACTCAGAAGTCTACTGCTGAAAGCAAACCTTTCACCCTGAGGTGGAAGACTCTGCTACTGCTAAGCCCTGAATCATCTGAGCTGCCCAGCTAATGCCCACAGCTCCTGGCTGCAGTCTGGTTAGTAAGTTCAAAGGTGTACTCACCTGGGCTGGAGAGTAACATCTCATGCACAGATGTCCTTCGGGTTCTGTTCTACCACCACCTCCTCCTGTTCCTGCTCCTTTTCCCTGTCCTGAATTTGGAGAGCCTGACTTGTGGGAGCACAGCCCGTGAGTAATTTCCATCTCAAGCTCAGCATCCATCTCTGCATCCTCCTGGGCCTCCTTGTTGCTGTCGTCGAGATGTTTCATGAGCACAGCTACCACCACGTTGATGAGGACAAACTGGGCTGTGAGCACAAAGCTGACAAAGTACAGTGGGGAGATGAACTGCAGGTTGCTGAGACAGCTGCGGTCATCGTGGCTGCAGTCACGCAAGGTATCCTTGAGGGGAAGTTGGGATTGAGAAGGAACCATGGAAGGAAGGAAAGACTAAAGTAAGAACAGAAACTTGGCTGTTCTCTCTGTCAAAAAAAACTGATGCTAATGGAAAGAACAAGGCAGACACTTCTGTCACCCCATGTCTTTTGGCATAATTCCCCAAAGAATCTAGGATACTCTCTGTTCATATGCTGTTTGCTTCAGAGAAAAACCATCCAAAGGCATATGAAGCAAACTTTCAGACGATGACATGTTCCTGCCACCGTAGCCCCCCCCACCGTAGTACATATGTAAACAAGACCAAAAATGAGCAGGCTGGTACTGCCTTCTCCCATCTATTCTCAAAAGCACCATTTGTGATGAAAGAACTTTCCTTTCTCCATGTCCTCTGAAGGAAGTATTTATTTTGTGTTTTCCTGGTAGCTCTGCAGATGAGTGCCATTGTCCAACACACATGTCCTGTGCAGTCCTGACTACACTGGATATTCCCTCAGCCTAAATGATTTTCTTGTTCCTCCCAAGGAAAATTGGCACTTTTCTCAATCAGATGTCTCCAGGACTAGACGAGCCCAAGGCATGAGTTACCATAGTGGGGAGAGAGACTCTGGACCAAGCAGGGACCTTATCCAGCAACCCAGCTTCTGTGTTCTGTTTCCCTTCCCTTTGCTAGCCCAAGCTCTGCTGAACAGGCCACACATCAGAATTTCTCTTTCCCCACAAACTGGAGATCCTTGCCTCCAAGTCCCAGTTACCTTCATGATCCCATTCCAGTTGTCACCCGTGGACACCTGGAAAAGTGTGAGGAAGGCCATCCCAAAGTTCTCGAAGGTGGCATGGCGGCTCATGCCCTCACAGGGGTTCTCATCGTTGCACACTGAAAAACAAGGGGAGTGCAGGGCACAACACTCAGGAGAGGACACACTACTAGCCCTGAGACCAACAACATGGACTCACAACCTGAAGAGCTCAGGTAGTGAATGGTGTCAGCACCCTGCCCAACAGTTGGCTGTTAGCCATCAATATGGAATAATCCCTGATGGCCCAGCTCCAGGTTATCAGGCAGTGTAACTGCTGCTCAGGGGGATCCTCCCAGCATGTCATTGTCCTGCCTTTCTTCTTGATCAATATTCCATGGCAAGAGATGTAAATAAGATTTTACAAACTTTTTCTTGTAATCTTGAATGCAATGTTAGGGACAGAGTGCAGGAAAAGCAAACGTTTAAGAATGTAAGAGAAAACGGAGGCTGCTCTTATTTTGTTAGCCTGTTAGGATAACAATTTAGAGGGAAATTCCTCTTACATCAATTATGCATAAGGGAGAATGAAGTGCATCAAATAACTCAGTCCCTTAATTGAAGAGTTCTGATTTTGAGAAACCCCAACCAACATGTCTGTGGCTCACACTGAAGCATGGTCTGCTTGAGACTTACCCAATTTTCCAAAGAGCTCCACTCCTAGAGCAGCGTAGATGAAAAAGAGGAGCATGAAAAGGAGTCCAAGGTTTCCCACCTAAAAGCAAAGGCACCATCAGCCTATCCCAAAGTCTATTTCATCTGTACAGAAAGTGTTTCTGCATTTCCAGGTCTGAAGGAAGTGAAATCCCGGTATACAAATGCAACCAAACAATTGCTCAACAGTTGAGAAATGTTCAATGATGGATCCAGTTGCCATCAGGGCTGGGGGAGGAGCAGGAAGGTGGGAAGAGAAGGCATGGAAAAATTAAGGACTTAATGGGTTTTTTTGAAACACCAAACAGTTTCTGGTCTGAATGCATGTGGTCACTGGGCCTACGTTAGGAGCATCACTTCAGGAATCTAATTTAGTCATTGCAACTGCTGTGCCATCCAAATTCAGGAGAGAAATAAATGATTCAGCCCACCCACTCCCCTGGACTGCCACATCCTGGCTCCCTATATACTCACTGGAAGGAATTATTTCTGATGACTAAATTAGACACCATAGTAAATGCTGTGAAAGCACACTGCTGGGTCTGTGTCTACAGGGCGTTAAGAAAAGGAAGTTAATAAAACTTAGCTAAGGACTACATTTCCAAAGGGCTCTTTAAAATTAAAGCTCTATTCACTATTAAGAATTGCTGCAGTGTAACAAAGACAGGAAGGGAATTGAAACAGGACAACTGGAGATGCCTTGTATGCCATTAGCAAGCCAAAATCCCTGATTTGAGTCTGTGCTCTAAGAACAAAAAGAAAAAGGTCAGGAAGAGGAGAAAGTGCAAGGGAAAGGACAGCTTATTTTAAACTACTTCTTTTGGCAAAGCCAATAAATCTTAGAGAATAATATTACAGAAAATTCAATTGTCCCCCAAAGACCCGGTGCATAAAATATGGAGACTAGATTCATTCTTTTAATGCTGAAACTGGTGGATTTTAGACCTTGAAGTTCAGATTTTTACGCAACTATAAGTATGGAGGGATTTTTTTATCCCTGCTACACAACTTTATTAATCAAAGCCAACCTGTTATAGGAAGCAGCAAAAGCCAGTCAATAGGAAGTCATAGGCTTTGATACTGGAGGGATTAAGTACTGCTTGTTATTATCTTCCAGGGAATACCTAGAGACCAAACTTTCAGATATCTGCTTGCTTTGAGGCAGGTATTACTGACCTCCAAAAAACCTGGCTTACAAACTTGGTTAGCAAAGGAGCTCTAGGCAAATGGGAAAAATCAAAAATGAGAAAGTGTGGAACAATATACTTGTGGTTTTTGGCTAGGACCAGAAACAGAGACTCACAGGCCCCAGCTGTGCTCTTTGCCATCTTGAGCAAAACGCTTTACTGTCTGATGACTCTGTTTTTCTATCTACATGACAGGGATATGAATATTTCTTCCTCTCTTATTTATTATCTGTATTTTGGGGGTAGAAGTTGAATCTCATCATTTAAGTGCAAATATATTGCAGAGTCCTCTTACCAACAGTTTCTGGATACTATTTCTTAATATCTGTGTGCATTTATCTGGGTTTCAGAATAAACATGCCACAGACATGCAGACACTGGATCTGAAGACCTGCTCTGTCCCAGATCCTTTCCTGAGAAAAATCGTCTGTTGTGGCTCCTGGAAGGGAAAGAGCAAGGTGCAGAGAAGCTGCACTGAGCCAGTCTGTGGCAGCAGAGCTAATAAAAAACTAATAAAAATTTACATTCCAGATCTGCCTGCACTAAGACCATCCTTTATCTCCCCTTCCTTCTATTGTCCAGTGTATCTCAGCCCACAACTATCCTGAATGATGTTGTATATCCTACAAATTAATTATTAATATTGTTGTTATTACTATTATTATAATAAATCACAAATAAATATTGCTTAATAAAAAGCATAGAAGACCAGACAGAGCTCAGGATCCATAAAAGATCACAGAGTTTCCTTTTCACTTTTGTGCCATCATATTCCACTAATTCAGATTGACATTTATTGTCACCCACACCAGAAGTAAATTCTCTGGGTAACTACTCATGCTGTTTTCAGATTGATTCCCAGCTCATCATCACTCACCAGCACTGGCACATTAGCTGATAAATCAACTGACAAATGCCTGTGCATTTTGATATCACGCAGCAGAGCTGCCTTCTCAGGGCCTGCCAAGGGACCGGTCTGATGTACGATCGGCAGAGCCACTTGGTGCCATTACTCCTTGCTTAACAATTCTCCCCCAACAACCCAAAAGGAAGGGGACCAGACTCCCTGACTGCTCATCCATCACAGAGGATGCTCACAGTGGGCTCGAAGCCTGTGTAAAGCATGGTGTCAGCATCTCGTTTGGGAGCAGCTGCCACTCACAGCTCATGAGATCCTTCTGTCTCGATGTCTTGCAGCAGACACTTAACTGCCGGCTGTGTGAGCCACAACACAGCGTGTCACTGCTTCTCATGCATGAGCTGCTCAGAAACACAAAGGGATCCAGGAGGAGGAAAGAAGAAAAAATAGGAAGGGGGAAGCACTGGCTATGAAAAGGAGAGTGCAAATGAAAAAGGAGGAAAAAGGTGACACATTCAGGGACGGGTGAGAGCTGCAGTGATGGAAAGATGTCCTTTCATCCTGAAATGGCTTCCAATCATTCTTTCTTTCTTATGGAGAGGGGAGAAAGGAGCCAAGGACTAGTTGCAAACAGTTAGACACTAGCTAGGCATGATGGGAAGAAACCTACCCTTATCCAGGGGTCAAGCCTTATTTTTTCACATGCTGGAGAAGAGAGACGTGAGGTGAGCTGTAACCCCAGGAATGACACAAGAACTTGGACGTGACCTGCAGGCAGTTGCCTACACACCACTGTAGACACCACCTCTGAGACCCCACAAGAATCAACTCTTTGAAAAAAGGGACAGAAGAGGAGAGTCTTTTGAGAAAATGTTTTACCTGTGGCAGGGCCTGAACAACTGTATCCAGCAGCGCTCGCATTCCTGTGGCCATCTTCAGTAGCTTCAGGACTGCCACAACAAGCAGAAGAGAAGTGTCAGTCAGACTGAGCTCAGAGGCATCCTTTGTGTGACTTACTAATAACAGTAGTAAAAGACAGATGTCCTGTATCTCGTTCCCCTAGAAAAACTGGATTTTCCCCTCATTTCTCTTCTTGCTTTTGATGGTACAACCCCAGTTGTTCCTTCTCTTCAAGTTGACATCCTTTTTACTAAATATTTTCTTCCTGCCACCCATGTCTGTTGGGTTGCTTCTGCTTCACCTGGACACTCCAGCCAAATGGTTCTTCCCAGGAATGTGTGTCCTAATTGTCCTTCTGCTTTGATTTTTCCTTCCATCACTTTCTCTCCCTTCAGCCATTGCTGTTATGCCTTCTTGGCACACCTTGGCCACCCCCTTACCTCACAAATTTCAACCTGTTCAGTGGCCTCTGCTCCCCACACCACTACTATAGTTGCCCCAGAAATGAGTAACAGAGAAGGTTCAGCTCTCACATGATCTGCCCACCCTCCCAGTGTTTCATCTCCCAGGGAACCAGAAAGCCTGAGCTTCTGGGCTATCCTAGATCCTGGAATCCCTGCTGGGATGTGATGAAGGACACCCCAGAGGCTCCTCGAGGGCTGGGGACTGTGCAAGCTCACAACTTTACAGCCACTGCTCAATGAGTCGTGGCACCAAGCTGCACTCGATGGCCACATGCACCCTGCTCTGGCCAGCGTCTCTCTCACCCCGGGCGATTCGCAGCACCCTCATGATCCGGATGATAGTGGGGTTAATTGGGAGAGCAGCATTGATTTCAATCTCTTCCAATGTGATGCCCATGACAGACAGCAGCACAATGGCCAGATCGAGCTGGTTCCACCTTTAGGAGAATTGAACAGAATAAACAAAGATAGAGTTTTTCCATTTTCCTGAAAAAGAAAGGTACTTGTCTCCACTTCATCCTAAACATTTCCTTACGCATGAGTTCAAGGCCCACTCTGAGTCAGCCTATATGGGCTTTTCCAGAGAAACAGAGATTCACTTTGCACATACCCTGAGCAGCCAGAGGCAAGCCAGGCTGATTTTAAAGCATGGAGCTGTGTTACTATGGCACTACGCTTTGACTAATGGGCTCAGCTTTTCATGGCCTTACTACCTTGAATCAACTTTGCTATATGTGTTCTGCTTTTGCATGCTCACAGTTTGCCTCAAGGGCAGGAAAAAAAATGTCTCGCTCTAACCTCATCTCCTTTGCTTTCTAGCCTAACCAGCAGACTGCAACCAAGAGGCAATTTTTGGAGAACTCTTGCTATTGCCTAGGCATTGCACCTTGTGGAGGATGAGGTGAGGTCCATGCGGTGCAGAACTGGGAGGCAGTCAGAGCACTCTGCCACCATTTCAGGGTCTAAATAGGGCACCATCCCCAAACTTCTACCCCAAACCCAGCTGTCCCACAGCCACAGCTGACAACCCTCTGCTCACCTGTCTTTGAAGAATCGTCGCAGACCAAATGCCACCAGCTTGAGGACTGCCTCAAACACGAACACAGTGGTGAACAGGTAGTTGCAGTATTTGAGGGCGGTCTCCAGGGACTGCCACAGAAAGAGAAGGGAAAGAATTGAGGCAAAAGCAACATCAAACACATAACCCCATTGTGTGGGGGACTCTCCTAAGTGCCAGGAACTCATCCTGGGTGCAGAAGCTGCCCCAGATATTCGTGGTGGGGTGGGGAAGTGGCCCCACGCTTCCTACCTACTTGAATGTGGAGGTCGCCTACTAAGGGCAACCACCAGCCAGCCCCTCTGCCCATCAGAGATGGGACCAGTTCTGAGGATCAGTTACTGCTCCTTTCTTCTGTACTGTTCAGCATAATCAGGAGGAGGAGGCTATTGCAAGAGAATCCACAAAATGCCATCAGGCTTTTCTTCTGCCAGTAGCCTGTGCCACCTGAGTGACACATTGTTAACGGCATTGGCATAGCTATCAACCAGGAGTGAAGCACAGAGGCTACTCTGGGTGTGGATTCAGGTCATCTCTGCCGTGCCTTGGTCTGGTGCCAGCACATCACATCTCTGAGCTGTTTGATTTCTGGTTCTTTTACATGCTGCCCCTTCACGACCACCAAGAACCAGTGTGAGCAGTGGGCAGCTTTTGGTGGCATTTTGTACTGGAAGGGTTTGAAGTGCTTTGAGAAGATTGTTTAACTGAGCCTGACAGCAGGCTTGGGTGGAGCTGTGTTCCAAGGAAAGGAGCTGAAGAGTAAGGAAGACTAGTGACTTGTTGAGGAGCAAAGATCTGATGTGAGGACACCAACAGATAAAGGTGAGAGTTCCTGAAATATAAAACTGGGCACCATCTAGGGAAAGATGAGAGCTGGGCAGTTGGGCAAGGTGGGCAGGAAACAGGAGGAGTCTGGCAATAGATTTTAATGAGGAGAGATGCAACCCTTGATCAAAGCCTGAGTTACCTCAGACATTCTGTTCAGACACCAGAGCTGTCACCTAAACCAAGGGTCTTCTGAAGAGTAAACTGGAATGTTGCTGGGCAGATGTCATGATGAATGCTCTATCTACATATGGAGGTAGAAGGCTCGTTTGATATGTGCAGGATACATTTTTCCCGCCAAAAGAATCTGCAGCTTTGCCAGCAACACTGAGAGGTACATGGTCTGTACCCAAGCAAAGTGAAAAACTTATTTGGCCTCCAAGGTGCTGTATTTGCAACCACACCCTGCAGCTCAGAGAGGCTCTGTTCAGCACTTTGGCCCTGCAGTTTTTCTTATGAAGAAAAGGTGCCCCTCTGGTTCTCTCAGCTGAGGCCACATAGCAGGGGAATTGGGCTGACATTTGGAAATCTGATGCAAAGCCTGAAGTTCCCAGGACACTGCTGCTTCCACCATTCCTATTAGGAACAAGGGAAAAATAAAAAGCAGAGCAGGCAGCTAAATTTGGGTGACCCACATATCCACTTACTAATATAAAGCACAGAGACTTAATTGTACCATGCTTTCTAGGGGCTTGACTTTTGCTCAGACACTTTCTCTCTATGGATTTTAATGGATAACAAGTGTCTGAGTAGAAACTACCTTTCTGGATACACATGAAAATCTTCACACAAATTTGCCTACTACAAAACTAATTCCTACAAAACTTTAACAGTAGTTTTTAGAGACACCCAAGTGTCCTATTTATGCTGGTGGGCAGCGGTCACCAGAGAGCTGTACCAAAATGGCAGTGTCTGGAGGCAGGACTTCTGTCCATGATCTCACTCACCACAGGTTGGTTGTAGTGCTCCAAGGACATAGTGACCACGTTGAGGCAGATGATGAAAGTGATGAAGATGTCCAGGTAGTGGCTGGTGCAGACCGAATGGATAAGGAGGCGTATGTGGCAGTAAGTAGCATAGTACGGCAAACGCTGCGCCTCTTCAGTGGAAAGAGGGATGTGGGCAGAGTTAGGAAGAAATCAGAAGAAAGAGAGAAAGGGGTAAGAAACACTGAGGAGGGAGAAGGTGTAAACTTGGTGATAGGCATTGAAAAAAATTGGAATGTAGTTGGGAGAGAGAAAAACCAGAAAAAATAGCTAAAGGACATAGGGAAGAGGGGAAAAAAAATTAAAAACAACAACAACAACCAAAAAACCCAAAAAAACCTCACCAAAAGAAGAAATGGGGAAAAATATATAGGAAAAAGGACAAAGAACTGAATACTAGGAAAAAAATCTGTTAGACTGTGTTTGTAGGAATGGTGCTAAATCAGCATTTCATGTCTTGACAAATTAAGATCACTCTTGATAAAAGGGAGCAGATGGTTCAAGGAGAGGCCCTGGGGTGTTATAGGAGAGAAGGGGAAAACTGGAGCAGAGGAAAGGAAAGCATGCCCATAGGCTGTGAATGGAAGTCTGGGTAGTAGGGATGATTTCCAGGAGCAAGTATGCTTCAGCAATTTTTATCTAAAGGTAACACAAAACAGGACAGAAACACTAGGAATAGGTTTCCTTCACCACAGAGGGTTTTAGAACCCAAGGAGTGACACTGCAACACTGGGGTCACTGGGACACAAAACACAGGGGTCTTCCTCTTTTTTTTTCCCCCTCTTATTTAGATTTGGGTTTAAACACAAAGAATGGTCTGTCCAGGTTCTTCTTCAACCACCAGCTGAGCTGCAGGAAGCCCAGGTGGGACTCGACCCCAAGCACAGGAAGCACATCAATGTGTGCATGCCCCATGCCAACAGTGCTTGTCAGCATGTGCACAGGGGTGTTTTTGGTATGTTATCTCCTGAGGAGCAGGGTGCTGAAACCCTTCCTCAGTGCCTTCCCTGGAGTCCTAGCAGACCTCCTCAGCCACCCCTCTTCCCCAGACCACCCCAGTGAGGTGTGTGGTGACACAGCAGCGGTGCGGGCAGGAAGGCTGAGAGCACGGCCACGAGCGATGGATTTTGGAGACCAGCTCATTGGGAAAGAAAAATAAGAGGAAAAGGTTTTTCTCAGAAAACCTTGGCCTACGAACCAACCAAACACTTAGGCTGTGCCTTACTCCTTCGCTTCTTCTCCAAGCGTCGCAGGCGCTTCTCCTCCCGCCGGCGCGCCTCCTCAGCCTCCTGGTGCTGCCGGCACTTGTGGAAATTCTCCACCACCACCCCCACAAACATGTTGAGCACAAAGAAGCTGACGATGAGGAGAAAGGAGATGAAGTAGAGTAGCATCCAGGGGTTGTTGTTGATCACTGGCTGGAGTGGGAGGAGAACAGAGGCAGACATTGTCTTAGCAGTAGAAGAATAGGGATGCAGTGGGTGGCAGCCCAACAGATCCTGCTTTACAAGGTATTGAAATAACCATGAGTGGGTCAGGAGGGAGCCAGCATGCCCAGAAAGACACATGCCATTATTATTTCTTCATTACAAATAGATAAAGGCCCACTGACCCAATCACAGACACCCACAGCACAGTCACAGCTACACCTTCCTGCATGGACTAGACAAGGCCATGGACCTGACCCCTTGCAAACAGGTGAGCAGAGGATTCAGAAGAGGCCTGGAAGGGACTCTTAGTTTGAGGGAGGTACTGAATCAGGATGTTAAAGGATGCTTCTGCCTTACAGGCACAAGGAAAGTGAAAAGGTCCTTTCACAAGAAAGTCCATGTACCTGCTGGTCAACAGCCACAGCATCGAGTCCATTATACATAATATTGACCCAACCGTCCTTGGAAGCCAGAACAAAGAGGGACATCAGAGCCTGCAACATATAAAGCAAAACTGATGTGGAGCAGGTGCACCTGGCAGGCAGAAAAAAATTATTGTGGGTTTATGCTCTAACACACACAGCACTGCAATACTCTTCCTGTGTCTCTGCACACATCAAAACCTGCTCTTTCCCTGACGGAGGACAGGGACAGGGTGCAGCCAGACCCACCAGAGGAGAGAGTTTGTGAAGAACATCAGCTTCATGGCAGGAGAAAAGAGAAAATCAAGCTCTCTGCTGCCGCCACTTTTCTTTCCCACTCATCTTGTAAGTATCATTTTGATACCAACCAACTAGTGACACAGCTTCTGCATGGGCATGCATGCCAAATAACTGCCCCTTCTGGCTTTCCAGGCACTGCATCTGTTCCCTGGGGAGGAGACAAACCCTGTGTTGGGTTCCCATCAGAGGGGGGGAGCTGGGGGCAAACTCACCTGTCCCAGGTTGTCGAAGTTATACTTGTGGTGCACCCACTTGTAGTTGGCTGCGACGCAGTCAGACCGGTTGGTGATGTTCCTGATGTCGACTCCCAGGCAGTGGTAGAACTTGCCCTTGAAAAGCTGCAGGAGGGGAGTGACCCCATCATCCCCTTTCCCCACAGGGTTCCCCATGCTCCCTGGGATCTACAGAAGCTGCCAAGATGCTGCATGGCCTGCAAGACTGCAAGCCACATAGAGCATGACAGGGACACCACCAACACAATGTGCAGTACAGGCTCAATCATTGCAAAGGAGGCAAGACCACTCCTGTAAGCTCACACTTGGCTTTTCAGCCTTCTCCATTGCTCCAGGGCAGCAGTGACTGTAAGCCCACCATATGACAGCCCTTAAGGCAGCCTTTCTGGGTACAAAGGGAAAAAGTAAAGTATCTTCTAATCAGTCCCCTAGAGTAATCTTCACTCCCTGCTTCCCAGTTACTGAAAGTGCTGATGGGAAAAGAAGATCTCATCTGAGGGTAAAGAACCAGAAAGAAACATCCTCTTCTTCTCATATATATTTTTTCATAAAGCTGCACTGCACTTCTGTGACTCTTCTGCCCAGGGCTCTTTTCCCCATATGGAAGGTACTGGATTGTGCATTTGTACAGATGCATCAGAGCAAACTAAGTATAGCGCATTCCCTGAGATGGAAGTAACGCCCACACCCTTGCTCCTCTGCAATGCAACAGCCAAAAATAAGGAGGATTAAATTAAAAAATTAAAGAAGTTTGTGGGTGGATTTAGGGCTCAGAGTGAGGGGGAGAAGGAGAGCTGACTGGTGGCAGGGTTCATGTGAGCAGGCACTGAGCTGCTTGCCCTTGTGGGGAGACACGGGTGGGTCCAGGGAGCCCTGTGCTGTGCCAACCCTGGGCTCTCGCTATCACACTGACCCAAACCCTGACCCAGCTGCTGCCAGGTGTGAGCACTAACTCCTGTCTCTCATGTCCAGCAATGCCTGCACTTGCTGAGCACCTGTCTGTGCATGCCAAAGGCCGTGTCATTGTGGAGATGACTTGTGGAAGAAGGCAAACACAGAAAATTCACTGGCTTTGCTGTTTCTCCTGCTCTGTTTGACTCCCTGTGTCTGTTATAGGACCTGGGGGTACAGATGCCTGTGGGGTGGGGGCTCAAGGGCTGTTTGATGGACAGTAACAACCTACCTGCACACCCAAGATGCCAAAGATGATGAAGAAAGCACAGCAGATGAGGACAATGTTTCCTATGGGCTTGAGGGAAGAAATGAGGGTCTCCACCACCAGCTTCAGACCAGGGGCTCGGCTGATGACTCTGGAAAGAAGGAAGGGGAACAATGACAGAGGGACAGGGCAGGGAAATTTGACCTAAGCTAAGCATTTTCAGCAGCAGCAGACTCCTGTCTCCATGGGCAGTGACCCCTCAGTGGAGATCCCTCCCCCAAGATCAAAAGACCTTTTCTCTCCCATGGATTTTTTCTTTGATAAGGTACCTCCAGCATCAGACCCATATGGCTAAGGGGAACCTCCTTGTGGCCTATTGCTTGTTAAAGACCCCACTTTGCCTGGGACAGCTGGGTCTGACCCTGGGACCCCTCCTGGGGGTAACCAGTGGGAGGAGGGGGCCAAGCAGGGCTCGGTGGGGTTCTGACCGGAGGGGACGGAGGGTGCGCAGCAGCCGGAGCACTCGCAGCACGCCCAGGATTTTGGCACCACCAGCAGAGGCCACTGAGACCACAATGTCAATGAGAGACACGAAGACCAAGAAGCCATCTAAGATGTTCCAGCTGCTGCGGAGATAAGCCTGGTCCCCAAAATACAGGCCTAGAGAGACCACCTGGAAGAGAGGGGAGAGAAGAGGGGGTGAAATGGCTCCTATGCTACCTGACAGAGGGCAACTGTGGAGAGAATGGGAGGAGGGGGAATAGTTATCAACTCTTCATGACACTGAAGTGTCATCTCATAATCTTTTCCTTTCACCTGGATGTCTGTGAAGGAAAACACCTTTTTTCTGCCTCCCTGAGTAACGCTACACTGTAGGGGATACACAGGAAATCTTTCCCTGCCATACCAGAGGCTTGGGGAAATTCTCCCGGTTCAGAGATCACCTGGGAGGTAAAGTCAGGCACCAAATCCATACTTTGGCTCTTAAAGGGGTAATTTGTTTGTAAGCAGTTCTCAAAAACAGTGGGTGCTACAGAAATTGGTGGTCATGGGGAGATATTAACATCCTCCAAATCACGGTCAAAATTCAGATATGAATTTTAGGGGTTTAACTCCCAGCACACAGTTTTAGGGCTTTTCCCCAAATATGAGAAGGGAATAACAAGTTTTTCTGATTGTTGCAAAGTATTTTGACATCTGTTGAATCATTATCTCAACTTTGAGCATGTCATTAATATTGTTGTAATGTCCTCCGTTCTTGCTCCAGGAGAAAGTGAACGGACATTTGACATCATTACGAAATCCATACTTGAGTGCCAGCTATCCTTCATGAATACTAAGATCCAACTGGATCTAATGCTTGCAATAAACATCTCCTCTATGCCTAACAAGACAGGACTGAACCCCAGGCAGTATCTGCCTTCATAAAGGTAGAGGGAAGGACTGGCACACCAAAAAGATGAACACATTTTAAAAGGGTGCTGAGCAAACACGAACAGTGTTTGACACTGGAAAAAGGCTCTGAGCTGTTCTCCAGTAACTTACCTTCAGTGTCATCTCAGCTACAAATATTGCTGTGAAAATGTAGTTGGACACAGTGAGAAAGATTCTTTCCTAGAAAAAAAAAATAAACAACAACAAAAAAAAAACAAAACAGAGAAAGACCTTAAATGTATTTTTACTACTTCTTGTTACTCTGTCAGTCCCCTCTGATGATCTTGATATTTCTGCATTCCTGTGAAGGGTCTGAAAGTTGATGAAATAAGGGAGATGTTCTTGGCAGAGGTCAGTGCTAGGCAGCTTTCAGCTCATATACCTTGGCTGGGACAGGATCCTATGCGGCTCTGCCAGACCATAGTGGATGGGATTTTTTTGCATCCTGCAGATCTGGTTTCAAGGCAGCCTCTGCCCTTTTCTGTCAGTGCTGCTCAGGCCTAACCTGCTGCACTGACCTGGCACTCCTTCCCGAAGAGCTGCTGAGCACAGAGCACTGATTGTGTCCAAGCGCAGCAAAGTCTGGGAGTCAGCTAAGGCAGACAAGCAGAAAAAGTAATTTCACTTGCCAGCTTGAGCCACCTCCAAGATAGCTCAAGAGCAGCATACGTGAATGATGATGTGCCATTCCTACAGCATGGAAGTTACTTCTATCTCTCAGTTCCACTCCTTGTCCCTTTTGCCATTCATCCCTTATATGCAGGCTCCTGGAGGAGACACTTACTTTCCAAGACAGAAGGAACTAGGCTTTCTGTGTTATAAAGTGAGTTTCCCCATTATAAGAGCCTGCAGGGGAAACACATATTTATGTCAATTACTAATATTTAGGTATTTGAATAGATGAGTCAGAGCTGGTGTTTAATGCTGAAGTTCTTCCAGAGATCATAGGAGGACCAGGAACACTCAGGAACCACTGTTAGAGGTTGTGCTATAAAGTGGGTGACAGGTAATGGTTCTCACCGTGCTTCTGTGCTCAATCTGGGGTCTTTCCAGGGCAATGGTGATGCAGTTCAGGAAGATGAAGGCCAGCACTACATGGTCAAAGAGCTTGTGAGCAATAATGGTTTGGCAGAGGAGGCGAAACCTGCAAGAGAGTTCCAGTAGGTACCTGTGCTTGGGCAGAACAGATTTAGGAACAAGGAGGACACAGAATTAAGTACTCTGGCTAAAACTGGGCTCTGATATAGCAGCTTTCCTATCTCTGATACTGATGTCCCTTGGAATGGCAATAACCCAGGGTGGTAAGTGGTCACACAGGGAGCCTGGAGCAGAGCAAGGGCAGAGCTTGCTGAACCTCCAGTGATTTCTGTAGTGCCAGAATGGTATCCTAACCACTATGACCCTGTGCTCCTCTTCTGCCTTGTAAAGAGGCTGAATTCCAGTTTTCCTCTCACACTTTGTACCTCTCCACAGCAAAGAGGCCACATGCTGAAAGCTCAGGAGAGGCAGGTAGGTTGACAGATGTGGGGACCACACTTCTGAAAGACACTGTGTACGTTAACGTAGGTGTCACACAGAGCAAAAAAAGCTCTCCCTTGTGACCTAAAATGAAAGCCCTTTCTATTCAAGGGGCAATATGGGTGACAATAATGTTAGCTGGGGTACGTGGACATTTTCTTCTGGTGAGATCTCTTTAACAGGAAGAATTCAACCCCAATTCCCTTTTTTTAGGCAAGAAGAGTTCTAACTTTACCCTAAAAGGTGTGATATAACTGTTGGTAAGTTGGTACTGGTATTGTAAATTAAATGAAGATGCTATTCTGGTACCAGGGGAGGAAATATCAGTATTATGGAGTCATCAATAATGCATTCTTTATCCTCTTTGTGTTAACATTAGTATTCCCTGCCTTGCTTTGCTATAAATATTTATGATTACAGAAAATAAAAATGGGATGCTCCAAAGGGAGGGAAGATCACAATAGCTATTTAGGATGCTCAACTTTCCTCTCATTGCCACAGTCTAGGAAAAGAAATGCAGTTTGGCTGTAGAAGGAACAATGGAGGAGAAAATACACGTTCTCAGCTGCTAAGTTTGAAGTTGTCACCTAGCACCAGGGGATATGGCCAGCAGAGCAACAGAATCTGTCCCATCTTCTCAACCCTCTCATGGCAAAAACTGTACAAACCTGTTCTGTGGAGAGAAGAGATATATGGACCAGTCTTCCCGTAACTCACACCAGTCTGGCTTATAGACTTCCATCATCTTCCGGATGCGAAAGCACAGGCTCTGTAGGGATGCAGCAGAAGCAATTGCCACTGGTCACCTTCCCACTTGCCTGAGAGAGACATTCTTCCTTTCACATCTGACTCAAATGCACCACTACCTGCTTTTCTTTAATCCCTTGATTGAGAAAATCAACTCAAAGGCAACAAGTCATGGAAAAGAAGGTAGAAGCTGCTTTGCCAGGGCTTGTTTACCTCTTGGCATCTGGTTTCCTCCCCAGATCACAAAAATAAAATTGCTGGTGTCCCTTCTAAAGTAGGATGCCGTCCCATGATGCCTTCTTAGAGGTGTTGGAGAGACTGTGTTACACGAGGCCAATGTTTCCTCGGTACCTCAGCTAAATGAGAAGCCAGGACAAGAAGGCCTTCTTTTGGCACTTGGGCTGAGAATTTCTTACAGACATTTATGTCTGTTCAAATTTCTACTGACCCTCACTCCACTTTTTCCATTCTCTGATCTGCTCACAGATTGCTGTCCCCCAGGCTGATACCACAAAACCCACTTGCCTTGTCTGTGGTGCCTGTGCTTCCTGCTCTGGTCTGCCGATGTTCCCCACACAAAACACTCACTCTTGCACTGCCTGACCTCCCCTGCCTTGTAGAAATTACTGGCTGCACTACTCTGAAATAACAGCCCCTGACTGACCACATGGATGTTGCACACCTGCCTTCCTCCCACCACCCACCTGCCTTACAAGCAGCCTGACAAGGTGGCGTGAGCTTGTCTGTGCCTAGAAAGTCCTATCTGCATTTAGTCCTCCAGCTGTCCTCCAGCTCTCCTAAAGCACCTTTGCAAGCTTTCCCATCCACACACAAGGAGACTGAAATTTGATGATGGATTTGGGGTATCCCAGAGCACTGTGATGTAACCCCAGAGTCCGCCACCAAGCACTCACATAATCTATTTCTTCATCATCCTCTCCCCGTTCTTTGTGGTTGTTCATCTTTGGGAAGATCTCCTTGACAATACTGGGCATTTTGCCATTGCAGTCCTGATGCTCACTGGCTCCAGGCGGTGCTCCCAGCCTGTGGGTCACTCTGTGGCCAGAAGGGACCGAGGCCAACTCCAGCAGGTCACAGGAGCCTTTGTTATCCAGAGAGAGTGTCCGGCGGTGATGAAGCACCCTTCCTGTCCCATCCGGCTCCCCATCTGCCGCCTTGTGCGCTTCCCCAGACAGGAGGGACTCGTGCTCAGCGGAGGGAGGTTTGTGTTTCAGGCTGTGTCCCCGGGCCAGGCTGTTCCAGCTGGAGCGACGGCTTCCCCAGGCTCCGCTGCGGCTCCAGGCGCCGTAGTGGGAGCTGCGGGAGCTGGACTGTAACAGAGTGGGATGGGAACTCGCTGACTCTGGGCACAAGGAGGGAGCATGTGCTCCTCTCTCAGAGCAAAGACTGCTCCCTGAGCCCCTAAGCCAGAAGGCTGCCATTTATCAGACACTGAGCAAGTTGCATGGTGGGAATTCAGCAGCAATCTCAGTAAATCTGACAATAAATTGGTAATGAGTTAGCAATGGTGTTGACTGTGATTACTTTATAGCACCATCTGTGTGCAAAGCACTTTCAGGGAAGGTAAGTAATAAAGCCAAAGGCCAGGTGCTTGCTATTGTTACTTACACCAGCACAGAGCAAGAGTAAAGTTCTCAAAGAATCTGACTGGCAGCTTTTTAAACTGCGCTGGGGTTAAGCATAACAACAAGGTACAGGGTGATGGATTATCTGACACATCATCTTTGAGTCCAGTCTTAGTAAAAGGGAGAAATGAGAGAAACAGGCTTGTTGGTCACAGCCTAGTCCAACCACATGAGCAAGGTATCATGTAGTACACGGCTGCTAGCACTCCCTGTTTGGAAATAACAGGGGCACGAACCCTTTAAGCACCAAGGCACTCCCCAGAGCCGTGTATGCCAGTGGGTAGAAAGCCCAGAATCTGATGTTACATGGTGAGCAGGTCTGAGATGCACTGGTTGACAAACTCGCATGCTTGGGGAAGTGCTATGGGGCAGGAGAATGAGCCATGGGGAGCTCAAAAACAAGATTTCCACTGTTAGAAAAGCTCTGATACAATCCCATCTGTAATGGGACTTGGTGGTTCTGACATCACTTCTTAACTCAAGGCAACATTTTGTGTCCTTTAATCTAGGAAAACAAGGAAAAGGCAAGGAGGAAAAACATGTTCCACTGTAAGAGGGAGACTGTCTTCTTGGTGTTCTCCCTCTCCCACACTCAAAGGATTATAGATAACTAATCTTGAAATAGACTTCAAAAATATGGAAATTTAGAAAAATAATATGTACTGACCTGGATTCTAAAGACAGGCAATAGAGTTGCGTCAGAAGTCTACAGCAGCAGGGCAATCCTTCCCAGAAATCCCCAGATGATGGCAGAAAACCAACAAAGTGCTTGGCCTTCAAAGGAAGGGTATGACACACATTTCTACTCCCTCACTCACCAAGGACCGCTGGTCATAAGTCATTCTCCCTAGGGACATCACACTGCTCTTCCGGGAGCCAACGGCAACTCGGATCTGGTCAAGCTGCAGTGAGTTGCGTGAAGAGTTGGTGACCCCCCCAGAAGCCACTGGTGGGTTGGAAGAGGGCAAGGATGGGTCCAGGTGCCCATTAGGTGTCACAGGAATTGCACAGAGCTTGGGATCTGAGTGGAAAGAGGCAGAAAGAAGAATGAGTAAAGAAGAAGTTGGGTTCCTCACTATCCAGTGGCTGTTTTGATGCCTAAGCAGTTTAGAATGTTAACAGCAGGTAACAGATTGTTAGCCCTTTAGCACCAATCAACATCAATTTCTCCAATTTAGGGTGTGGTGACAAAGGCAGTGCAAGCTGGGAAGGCTCAAAAGTAATTTCCTCAGCCTCCAAAACCAACCACGATGAGCAGAGTGGTGGCCAGGCAGCCTCAGACTGACAGGCAGAACATGAAGGCGGACAGAGGGACAAGAGCATGCTTCTGCATGCCAAGAAGCATCTTCAGGTCTGAATAAATTCCACCAGCTGTCAGATTGGCTACTTAAAGTAGTTAGGCTGAAATATTGAGCAAGAGACTAAGATATAGGGATAGCCACAGCCATCCATGTACTGAGGTCACCTTAAAATTCCTGCAATCATACTGCATACAAAAACTGCGTGCCAGTCTATCCTACTACACTGCCCTTCTTCAAATGACTGATCCTTGACCTTTAAGATCTAGGACACTTTTGAAGGAAATCTTAAGTCCTGTCAATGACCATCAGCATTTTTTGAGATGCATGGAAAGGACAGGGTGTCGAATTTTAATGCCTGACAGGACTGGAGCAATCATTTTTGTTTGACTTATTGCATAATGAAGGCCACCTATCCACGTCTGCATGACAGGCAGCCATGATTCCACTAACACCTCTGTAACCTCTTCCTCCTCTGCCATCTCGGGGGTCTGACTGCCTGCATTCAGCATAAGCTCTGATACGGAACAACCATGTAGCTCAGGATAGGACTGCTTTGAAAAGAGCTTAGTTGCAGGAAAAAACTGTGAGCCAAAAACTGGAGCCACTGCTCCCTGCTGTGGGAGTTGCATTTATGCTCAGAAATGTGCCCGTGGTGCTTGTCTGAGTTGTGCTGTGAGTATGCTTGTGCCTGTCCTTGCACCTTGCTGATCCTGATCTTGTCTTGCTAACTGGACTTGGCTTGACCTTAGACCTTCCTCACCACTGTGGGTTTGCCTGGCAATTACTGAACCATTGGCAGACCCTTACTAGTGTCAGTGGACTTGCTCTGCTCACCTTGTGCAAGAGTGTGCAGCATGGACCCTGCCCTCCTGCCTGGCTCTCTGTCCCCTTCAACTCCTGGCTCACCATCCATTGCAGAGCAGGCTACTCTCACTGCTCCCTGCCACCAAGTCCTGTTTGAAGTGTAATATCTCTTGTAGAAAGACTTTCAGTCTTTGAGGGATAGAGACCTTAGCAGGCGGTTTCTACTCAGGTTGTTCCCACTGTTACTTATCTCTCCTTGAAAATATATGGCTTTTTTTCAGCCTGAATTTGTCTAGCTTGAGTTTCCGACCTTTCCAATCTCATTATGCTTTTTTCTGCTCAATTAAAGAGCTATCTACCACCACAACCTCCTCCTTCTGGTCTACAACTACAGAGAGAGTGATCAAGTAACTTTCCTGATTTCTCTAAGCTTCATTAGTCTCTCACTATGAGGCAAGGCTTCCAGATTTGCCTGAGTCCTTTTTACCATCTTAGTATCCCTTCTCCAAATGTGGGTTTCAGATTTGGATACAGTGTTCCTGAAATAGTGACCTTGAAGATAACCAGAGACAGCCTCACTTCTCACTTCCAGTTGCTGTTCTGGAGGTCATTCAAGAACTGTTCCACTTAGCTACCACATTCCTCAGGATGCCAACATGTCTCTGTTTTTCCACAAATAACACCACAAACCGGCATAAAGTTCAAAATAAAAACTGGCAAGTTCTCAGAAGTGGGAGTAAATTTTCTGCAGAATCTGCTTTTAGGTTTCCCACCAAACAGCAGTAGGACCCAAGCAAATAAGACTGTTTGAGCCATTGTACCTGAGCCTTCCTGGACCTCTTGGAATTGATCAAACTCCTCCATGTTTGAAGAACTCTGATCTTCATCCGAGTACGACCGGTTGGCATCACCCTGAAACACACAGATTTAGAAGTTGGAAACTCAAACACAAAAGACCATTTGTTTCTGTCTTTCATTTCTGGAACAACTGCAAAATTATCCTTGGCAGTCAGGCATCGTGTGAGCACTGGAAAGAGTCTTCTGTGATTTGGGATGGCTGAAAGACTGCACTGCTTCTTTGGATGGGCAAAGGGCTCACCCTAAGGTAGGTTCTGTTGTGTTACGCAGAACAGAAATTGTGAATCTCCTTCCAGAGAGCCTCTTTCCTTGCAAGGAATAACACTCATTTTTTTTTTTCTTTTGCTTAATGGAATACTACCCTAACAAGGGTTATTTCATGAGTGAAATTAAAGAGGGGTGATATTTTCTAAGTCCTTCAGTTCAGTATCCTCAAAGTGTCACAAAGGATCCCTTTTTAGCACCTCTGTTCCTCTTCTGATGAAGCCTTGGTGGCAGCTCACCTCAGCCTGGAATCCCTCCACAAGAATGGCCACCAGAAGATTGAAGAGTACATAATTCCCAAATGTCATGAGAGCCACAAAGTAGAGGGAAGCCCATGGCGAGGTGGAGGCCATGCCATTATAGAGTACAACATTCCAGTCCTCCTGGGTTAGGATCTGCAAGAGAGGACGAGAAAGTCAGAAAACATGATGGAAGAACATGAAGCATATTCCCAGAAAAGGACAGTCAGAGAATACACATCGGGACCAGAGCAGGCCTCTGACCTTCCCCCTTAGCACACATCCACTGTCTCTGTCCAGCTCTTAGCTGAGCAAGAAGAAAGAAGAACAGCCATTAGGACAGTCATGTGCTGAGTGTAAAACTTGGGAGTTGCCACAACAGGACTGACCTTTGTGCACTGTCTCCTAGGAAGGAGAAAGGCCCCTGTTTGAGATGTACACCAGGTGTTTCGTTCCTATATGCAATTGTTCTTCCTCCACAACCTTCTGTGCTGTCAGGAGTCAGTGCAGTGCTTCTCAGTGAGGAACAAGCATCTCCTGACCCTCTTCACTTTGCCCTGGCCCACCCGTAGAGAGCAAAGTGGGCTCACCTGGAAGACAGTGACGATGGCCCACAGCAGGGAGTCAAAATTCTTCCGGTCAGGAACTGTATCTCCTGTGTCTGTCCTGAGGCTGAACTTGCAACCAAAGATGTGCATTCCCAGGATGCTTTGGAACAAGATGATGTCAAATATCAATACTTCTGGTACCACAATGAACTCATCAGAGTAATTCTCTTCTCATGAAAATCTAATGCAACATCACAGATGCAAGGGGTACAGCAACACAATCAGACCACTAGGAGCTATCTGTGAAGAAGGAACTACATATTGCAACCCTGTAGGTCACCAAAAAATTTGCTTTCCATCTCTTCTGACTCAGAGCTCATATATTCCCTCCAACCTGTCACTCAAATCTGTCCTTTCTGTTGTCCTTTTTGCTCTCATATGTCTTCATCTTGCTATCAGGGGGCATCCATGGCATGCACAGACAAACTTTCTTGGTTGCTTCCTGCTGCTCTTCTGCCAGAATCAGCCTCCAGACTGAACTGTTGCTGTAGCTAGTCCTGATTAGCAGGAGACTTCATCTATCCTGTAATAGGACATTATGCTCAATGTCTGCATTTGCTGGCAGTATTTCACCACGCCATCCAGGCCAAAACCCTCAGCTGCTGAATCCAATTTAAGGCAGGAGCAAGTTCAGCCCTTATGAAAAAATAAATATTTGTCAATACTGTCTTGGCCTGGAGCAAAGGGCAAGATGAGTTATGCAGTCATGCTCTGAAGCTGCTGTCCCCATGAGCCACACAGTGCCACTCCAGCACACCGTGAGCCGACTGCCTGCTCACCTGAATATGAAGATGAAGAGCATGAGGAGCATGCAGAAGGTGGCTACGTTGTCCATAGTCTTCATCAGCACCACCAGCTGTCGGCGCAGCGCCGGCATGAAGCGCACCAGCTTCAGCACGCGGAGCAGGCGGAACGTCCTCAGCACGGACAGGCCCCCATCTGCCTGGCCAATGATCTCCCAGATGCTGTGGTCCAGACAGGCATGGCAAGGACCAGGCACAAAACAAAATACAAGTGAGCAAACAGAAGAAAACAAGGAATAACAATGCTAAGTCTTCACTTTGGCATTGGCAGTACATAGGAATGTGCCCCTTGTTGACGGAGTGACAAAACTATCTTTTGTTCCCTCAAAAAGGAAATAAGCCTAGAAGTTTCTCTCCTCAATTAGGTGAAAAGACATCTCATAGGACCTGGGGGACTTCGCCTCAAACTTAAGGATAGCTAATTGGACAGGAGCCAAAAAGTCCCGCCTGAGCAATTTACTAGAAAAAGAAGAGAACAAAGAAACTAATCGCTTTTGTGAGGTGTTTTACCAGGGGCAGGAGGACCTCTTGCACTTGGCTCAGTTTTTCTCTGCAGAGAGTTTTGTTATTTTGTCTTTTATTAAAACCTTTTTGTTTCCAACACTACCACAGAAGCCATCCTGCTGATTTTATGCCTTCTAAGGTAACTGAGCTATCTTGGGTGTGAAATAGGTCTCCAAGAGCTTAAGAAACCTGGCTCAAGGAGACCACTATTTCAGCAGTACAAAGGGATGAGAGAGAAAATCTGTCTGAGCAAGGCAGAAGTATGAACTACAGGCTTATCCTTGTATGATGAAAGCTGCATTTATTCCTTAAGAACATGAACGTGGCAGTACATGTTGCAGGAATTAAGAAAAGCTTGCAGCATCGAATTCCAGCAAGACAAGTTCTTATATCACACTTTAAACCTTTGTAACATCTTCAATTTGTTCATTTTCAAAATATTTCACAGCTAACATTTGTTGTGAACTTAACAAGGCAGTTGCAGCTGCCTCCACTCCACAGAGGAGAGAACTAAGGGACAAAAATGCTGTGTGGATTCCATAGCACCAACACCAAGCACTGGGAAAAGACATCTTGGTCTCCCAATCCTTGGCCTTGTGCATCAGCCCAGCTCCTCAGTGTAGCTGCTAAATCCTTTTTGAAATACTCTGCAAGCTTTGTGGTACTCTCTTCTGTGCGTATTTCAGCTGATCCCCAAGCCCTTGTCACCTGATGATGACGATGATACTGTCAAAGATGTTGTAGGGGTTGCGAAGGTAATCAAAGAGACCAAAAGCAGCAAGTTTCAGGATCATCTCCAGGGCAAACATGCTTGTGAAGACAACATTGCTGATTTCCAAGATGTTGGTCAATTCCTCTGGCTAGAGAGAATGCAAATTCAGAGAGTCAGAACTGAAAGAGCCCTGAAATTATGGGAAATAAAGTGTTACCGTTCCCAGGGAACAGGGTTTGTAGAGAGTTGCAAATTTCCCTGGGTGAGACTAGAGTGGACCTGGACAGTGACACTTGCATTCCAATTCCTTTGCAGATTTGCTACCTTCACCATAGATTTGATCTCTAACAACTTTTTTTACTAGAGAAAATCAGGAGCCTCACAGCCACTCACACAGCCAAGGCTGACCAAGCATCTCCTACATCCCACCTCAGATCCCGTCCCCCTGGCTAAAGGCGGGGCAAAGAACTTATTTTGGGTAAAGAACTTATTTTGGTAAAGAACTTGAGTATTTCTTGAAGGAGAGCAAAATTGGCTGATTTGCAGTCAACCTCTTCCTTCAAGAATTTCTTTCTCTGAGGTTTCCACAGGTAGCTGGTGCTTTTTTTTTTTTTCCCCTGAAATTTTGAAAACATTTAAATGACTGGAAAGCAGTTCTCCATCTTCCTGTAAATATCACTGCACCAGTATGCCCCTTTCCCCTCTATTTTTTCACTTTCCCATTTTTATCTCCCCCTTTCCCCACTAAACCCTTGTATGCATTCGTTTCCTGGTCTTGCTCCATCAGTCTTATGCCTCTATCCCCAGAATGGTCTCAATAATTACCCAAGAAAATATCAATCTAGACAAGACAACAGTAAGGAGGACCACACTGCTAAAACCTATCTGTAGGGGACAGGAAGAGAAGGACAGGGTGAAGAATACAGAGAAATGCACAGGAAGAGGCAAAAGGCAAGTGCACAAGGTGAAAAATCCAAGAATGACACAAGATGACTGTTGAAAAATAAAGAGGGTGCATCTTCCTTTGCATTGGTCTGAGCTCTGCCTGACCACCAAGCTACTCTTTTAAGCATCACATAAAATGAATGGGAACAAGAAAACTGCAAATGCCTGTTGTACAGAGCAAGAGAGGACAGACATTCCTGGCCCTGTGGAAACAAAAAAGTGAGTCCCTGCAGGTCAGAGCCAATATTTTTAACTCAATATTAGTGCCCAGGAGGAAGGGAAGTCATGGTCTCTCCCCGTGGTCTGCAAAATTGCTGTTTTGCTGAAGGGTGGCCTTTGCATTGGCCATGCCTGTAACCTATACTGTTGGTGGAAAGGGAAGTGAGGGAGGAATGCAGTTCTGGTTCTGGCTCTCTGCCTGAAGTTGGAGTCTGCTTTAACCCCTGCTCCGAGGCCCCCAGGGGCCAATATCCTTCCAGGTGAACAACTGATCTGGAAACTGCTCCTCACAGCTCTGGCTTCCCATGCCCTTTGTTAATTTCTTGCACTCCTCATTGCAGCTTTTCATTAAAATAGTCCATGTCTTTAAAATGAAAAAAGTGGAGATGGATCAGTTTCCATCCATAGTTACATCTGAAAAGCAAAACCACCCTGAAAATGATGGAGAAAAGAGTGGAGATAAGAGAAGAGAGAGAAGGAATGAACAAGTGCATGAGGAAAGGGAGAGGTGAAGATCACTTCACTGAGACCCAGCAGTAACAGTTGCTGAGAACACGAGGTCTGTATGTTAAACTGAGACGCCAATTTCAGTCTGAATCAAACCATTATGTCAGTGAAAATAAGCAATGCAAAAAAACAACAGGTTATGATGGTGGGCTTATTCTCCTCTCTGCTTTCCATACATTCCCTCGTGCTCTTGTAGCTGATGTTTGAAAAACCATGCTTGCATTCATGCTTGTGGAAAAGGTCACCTGTTCCTCTGTCTCTCCTTCCCTCCTTGACATCTGTTTCTCTAGTCAATCCTCACCTGTTAATCTGTTTCTAATGGACCATCAATCAGGCCCAGCAAAGCATCCTTCCTAAACAGAGGAACAGGAAAGACTAGGCAGAGAAAGAAAGACAGAAAGAAGGGATAAGCAGAAATAAAAGCAGAAAAAGAGAAATGAAAAAACAAAGCTAGAAAAAAATTAAACTCACTAGCATCCACAAGAAGTAGAGAATGAAAGAGTTGTTTTAAATAGTGTAGCAAAGAAGTAAATGCTGGGAAAGGAAGAGCAACACAAAAGAAATTAACTCAGGAAAAAAAAAAGAGGTGATAAAGAGGAGCCAGATGGAGAAGCACTAAGGCAGATCCAGCATTGCAGCCGTTTCTGGAGAGAGAGCCAATTTGTTAGAGTGCAAAGAACCATCAGCTGGAGGCCAAGGCTGCAGGGTGGGGTTGTGTCCTGTGTGGCACTGTCCTTGTTCCTAGGGAGGTGTGGCTGGGAGTGACAATGGACAAGGCAGGTGTCTGGGACCCTTCTCTGGCCAGGGAAGTGAGAACTCGATGAAGAGGACAAGCAAAGGGGGAAAATTGGTTCTCTCCTTTTCTTCGTACCAACACACGGGCTCTCCGACACGGTGGATGTGTCACCTTGCAATTGTGAGGTCTCCCCAGGCTTCCACGGACAGCATTCAGGCGTTCAGCATCTAAACCCTTCCTCCTCCCAGGTTTACCTAGAAACTGTACACTGAAGAATCTCCAAGGAAGGAACTGAGCTCAAGGTTACTTTAGTCCAAGGAAAAGAAAGGAATACCAGAAATCCCCCCACAAGCAGTCTTTTCACATTGCCAAGACAGGACAGATTGATTTACCCATCACACTAGAAGTGGAACTTGAACATGATTATGGGAGCTGAGTATTGGGGTAAGGAGGATGGCTTGAAGGGGCAGAGATCCCAGGGGGCAAGGCATGTCCAGAGCCAGTGTTTTAACCAGAATAGTTAATCCATTCTGTGTATGGATCTCTTTCCCAATCCATGAAACAATCCAATTCACATTGTGGGATAAAGTCCTCTGTCTCTAACAATGTAGATCAAATACTGAGAGTAAAAGATATGATTCAGATTTATTTCAGCACTCCTGTCCCATGATCAGAAACTAGAACTGGGGCAATAGAGGGCAGCAGCTCAGCTTTTTTCTCCCTTTCAATTTCTTACTAACTTTGGAGCTCTTTTGCCAGATTTGACTGAAAATATAATTAGTCCATTATCTAGCAACAGACAGAAACTCCTGCATCATAGGAAAGGCTAAGAAAATACAGATCCCCATGAAGCCCCCGCAGAAAAAAGTTTCTCCTAACCAGGAGTAAATTTGCAACTGTCTAGAAGCTGAAGAGTAATTGATGTGACCTATGGAGACCAGCCCTACTGAACCTACACATCACCGCCTCTGTGATGAGATCACGAAAAAGAAATATTCCATAAAGAGATCTCTCCAGCCTGTCTATTTTTACTCACAATTTCAAAATCACTTGGCAATAATTAGAAGAGCCATAAAAATCAGCTATAGAACATACCAAATTTTACATAAGTTTAATCACCACCCCACAACCAATGCAGGATTACATGATTAGTTCTACAAGGCTAAGGTAGCATGGTTTCATCACCACTCCAGGGAGACTGTTCCATCCTCACTAAACGCCAGTATGATGAGCTGGCTTGGACATTTGCTGAATGTTTCTGACAAGGAGCAAAATGACAAAAAGAGAAGCAATAAGTGTAAAATACAAACTTGTGAATGCGATAAATGCTGGTATAAAGTGAAATCACACAGGCTAAAGGATATGAGGGTACTGATCCACAGGATGGGTCTAGTTAGGAAACAGGGGATCATCATCTAATCCACACAGAGAGACCTCATAAAATACTGATCTGATGTATGAAGGAAAACTGTAAGTAGATTCTGGAGAAGATAAACCAAGTCACTCAGCTGTCTAAAATGGCTGCTAATGGCAGAGAGGCTTGAATCCAACAGGCCATTCAAAAAATACATGATGAGAAAGGCAGTCTGGGAGATTCAGCTGGGACAAGCTTTTCATTCTCATGCTGAATAAGGGAGAAAAATCAGCAGCACCAGACCCACCGTGAATATTAAGAAAAAAAATAAGCCTCTTAAAAGAATTCTTCTGGACAGCCACAAGAATCTAATATTTTCTACACTGGATTTTAAAAATAGACATTTCCAAATAGAGGCAGATCTGAAGAACTGCTAAAACTATTTCAAGCAGGACAAAGCTTGAAATGATGGGGCTTGGCTTATGCAATGTCTCAGCAATATCTAAAGGCTTAATACTGAGAATATTACATGGTATATTGCAAACTGATGGATTTAAATAAACATAGCTATTTACAAATGATATCTTGTTATAAGATCATGGATTAAAAATTACTCAGAAATTCAGCTTCTCCTAAAATGAGTTGATTTCCCTCACAAGAAATATATATGCAGATGGAAGCTGCCTTGGCCACACAATTAGAAGTGGATGAATAAGCCAAACTAAGCCAAATTCTAAGGTCATTTGAATATCAGTAAAGGTATTTGAGTTGTTGAGGTTAAGTCTCTTGGAAGAAAACCAGCGTGAATAATAAATTAATTAAACCCCTGAATTATAACAAATAGTTTAAATTAATGTCTTTCTGTCTGTTGGTCAAGACAGGGCAACACTCATGCGTGTGCTCTGTCCCCTGAGTTCCTGTGTTTATAAGCCTGAAACTTGTGCCTCACCCCTTAACCTGATGGCTGTGGGTGCTTTGCTGGTGAACAGCCCATAAAAAAGTGGAGTGCCAAGTTGCTGACACACATGCCATGAGCTGCCCAGCCAGGTATGTCCCCAGAGAGTGGCTGGGCTTGTGATAGCCCATGTACCAGAAAATAAGAGCTCAAGGGGTCTCTACAGGCATTAGCTCTGGGTCACAAGACATCACATGGTGAAATATCTGAAACAACAGAAGCTTCTTCAATCATAGGATGGTATCACCCAGCAAATCACAGATCCTGGTGGGCAGAGGGCCTTTGCTGGATTTTGTTGTGTGAAAATTTGTGCTTTTGGGAGAAAAGACAACAGGGAAAAGAGAAAGAAAGGAGAAATAAGTAGGCAATGAAGCACCAGCCTAAGATGTACTGATGGCATGGTTTGAGAAAACTTGAGCTGACCAAAGGGAAGTACAAATGTCTGTGGGCTTCTGAGTTAACTGCTGACAGAAAAGAACCCAAAATTCATGGTATGGTATGAACATGTTTTAGTCCTGTGCCAGGATAACAGAATTCAGTACACATTTTGAATAAACACGCTGCACCACATTTTTCAGTTATGATCAGTTTGGCTGACAGCTCTTATGGTAGAAACAGCATGCAGGGTCATAAGCTTTTCCCAACTACTTATGGATAAAAAGTGATAGTACAATTTAAAGGACTATCATTAAGAACCTGCTACAAGAAACCCCAAGGCTGCAGAGGCAGATCCTACTCTGCTGCAGGCTGTACAAACACAGCAGAGGCATCCTAGAAGGGCTTAAATCTGCACATACAATAGCCAGAACATGAGAGCGAATTCTCTATCTCCAGCTCAAGTATTCTTCTGTCAAACTATTATTCACACTGTGTCCATTAAACCAGGATGAACAATGGCTTTCCCTGCTTAGTGATCACATCTTTAAAATACCAGTGGGCAGTTTTCAAATTGTCCTGGGCTCCAGCCCTTAGTCATCTCTCTGCTACGTGATAAATACTTTGCTCTTTTTTATCTATTTCCATGAGTCAACCCCTCCAGCGTCTTCTTCATTCTCCTCTCTTCTGGGCTCCTGCCAGTATTTTTCTGGTACTGAAGCAGCCAGTGCAGTTTTGAATTCTGGGATCAAATTAAGGTGTCACAGCCTCGTATCAGAAACTAGCTGGGCTTTGAAAATTGGTTTAAAGCTTGGTACGTGGGTGGGATCCAGACATCTGAGGCTTCAAATACTGCCTCAGACACTGTGTTGCCTCAAACAGGGAATTTAAGATACTCTGGGTCTGGAGGTATCTTCTTCCTGATACAGCACAGGACAAATCTGAGTGCCTTGCTTGAACTGGGCTCCCTGCCTGTCTCTTTGCTGCCTGAGACTGTGCTCAGGACCAGACTTCACTTTGGCTCCAGAGCTTCAATACAGTCAGCACCTCAGTAGTGCGGCAATCTCTTATTTTGTGATCTGGGTAGACACATGGAGTGAATCTTGGTCACATTCAGACTGTCAGCATAGATCTGAAATGTGGATGTTCAGCATGGACTGTTCAACGCAAAGTGCAGCAGAGCTACCAACCAGCAATGCAGATGCAAGGTCATGGGCATGCTTAACCCCCTCTGACACTGGCACTGCACACCACAGTGCAGACACAGTCTCTGTCTCCCAGCTATAAAATGAGAGCACACAATTCCTCTCCATCTCACAAGCCTGTCATTAGGACAAATGTACGAATGACTCAGAGCTGCCTGCAAACTACTGGTGTGAAAGTCAAGCCTGTGCCCACACCTGCTGCTTGTGTCTGACCTATCTATCACTTCTTACTCTCAGGGCAAAGGAAAGGCTCAAGCAGCCTGAGCCCCCAGAATGACTGGAGATTGGAGGTGGTGCCTTTCCTAGCCTTTTTGTATAGATAGAATGTGCTCAGACACCTCTTAATTAAGTTGGGAAGGCTAGCAAGCTGATGGATTTGAATTGAGATGCCGGTGAAGTGCCTCTGACATCCCCAGAGGGCACATTAAATTAACCACATAGACTAAGGATTCAGTGAGCTAATGAAGAGAGAAACAAGTGAGAGAGATGAGGAAGATGGAAGAGATGAGGATGAGAGCAGCAGACAGAATGTGGAGGCAGGGCATAAAAGAAACAGTGGGATGAATGACCAGGAAGGAGGAAAAGAGAGGCATTGAAAAGAGGTGAGAGGACAATACACAGAGAGAGAGAAAGCCATTAAGTATAGGTATAAGAAAGCAAGAGACCCTGCAAGATCCTGAGGCTTTCTCCAAAGTCATGCTGGGACCATCTGTGCTGCAGTCTGAGGTCCAAATTGCTCAGTCTCTGCCTCCACCAAGTTGCATCAACTGCTTAGCAAGGCCATAACCCCCAGCAGGCGGGGGAGTCCACACTGCCCACCTTGCTCCCTGAGGTGCTTTACCTGCTCATGGTGCTCAATGCCCATGCTGATGGTGTTCACCAGGATTGCAATCATGATCCCACGGTTGAAATACTTGCTGTCCACAATCACCCGAAGCTTGACCCTCACTTCTCGCCACATGTCACTGCAGATCTTCAGCCGTCCTCCTTCTTCCATCTCCTCCTCCTTCTCCAGCGCTGAGGCACCCTGGTCCTCTTGGCTGCCCTCCCCCTCCCCGTCACTGGCCCCTCCATCCTCCTGGTCTGAGCCAGCGCTACCCAGCACTGAGAGCCTTCTGGATGCTTCGTGCTCGGCCCTATGGCATCGGGGGCAGTTGGTGGGATCAGAGGTTGCTGTCACAGCGATGGGCTGGACCAAGCCCTGAGGAGGGCAGCCAAGAGAGTTGTGCTGCTGGCAAAGCCCTGGAAAGAGAAATGGTGCTGCTTAAAGAAGGAGGATATGAAAAAGACATTCAAAGTGGACGCCTGCTTGGCTTCTGGTTATTTAGACTGGGTAACTGGGCTTTTTAGCTGTGAGGATGATGAAACACTGACAGATCATCTCAAGGGCAGCAATGGGAGCTGTTGCCATTGGAGGCTCTATGCTGACGGGCTGTGTATCCAAAACACACGGCACTGTTCAGCTTGCCTGTGATTAGGCTGATAGGGGTTCATGTCCATCAGAGAAAGAACTGCTTTGTCTCATGCAGAAGTCATAGCTTGAGACTCACGAGCTTGTGTTAAGTGGGACCTGAGGGGAAAAGTGGTCATGAGAGCTGCTTTTGGCCTGAACTGCTACAAGTGGGGTCTGAGAAACCCCAGGCTGAACTGAACTCTCTAAATCAGAGAAACTACATCAGCAACGCATCTCAAGAAGCCAGAAGAGGTAACACAGGAACACTTCCCTCTGACAGTGTGCACTATGAACCAGAGAAATCTAAATTAGTGTTCCTTGATCCTCCATTTTTGCCTGGAAGATCAAATGGACACTGGGGGAAATGAAGCAATTAATTCATTAACAGAGTGCATGAAGCCTGCAGAAACTTTTCTTCCAGCAAGTAAAGAAAATGAAAGTTTGAGTATGCAAGACACACTTAAGGAAAATCTGCCTTTTTGGTTGTTAATGGGACCATAACTTAGAAAGGCATCAGCAGGCAGTTAATACTAACTCTATAAAACCATTTTTACAGTGACTTTTCTAGCCAGGAACCCAATTTAAATGATATCTCATGTCTAATTTTATGCAACAGCATGTGCATAAAAGAGGAATTGTCTCTATCATCCTTGCATATCAACCAGACTTCTTCAGCATCACTCCTTAGGTTCAGGTGACACCTTATTGCAATTCAACACTCTTTGCCTCTCTCTTGAGGTCTGGAAGCAACTCACTTTGGGAGGAGAGCTCTGAGAGACCTGCTGTGCCACCAAGTCCAATCCTTTGCCCCACTTTGTTGTATCCCCTAACTCTTCTCTCTCCCAAACTGCTATCATCACCTGGCTATACCAGACATGGAGCCCTTTACAAGTGTCTTTATCTCTTTATGGTCTCTGGGTTTCAGATCTGAACCTGCTGGCCAGCCCTGTTTCATTCCCATTCTTGCCGGTCACCCCCCCTTGCTGCTCTGGTGTGCTGGCCACGGTGCCACGCCCAGTGGCCAATGTTAATTCTAATTCTGTGCTTCATAGGCACAGGTCCTTCTGCAAGCTGGCACATGGAGACTGTCCCATTCCTGTCCCATTTCCACCACTGGCATTTCCAGCTTTACCCTCGCAATCCTTACTGTGGTGCCTTTGGCTTTTCCTGTTGCCGCCAGGTTTGGCACGGCCGGGCTCGTGGCCATGGCGCCAGCTCTGCACGCTGTTGTAGAGCCCCAGGGTGCGGCGCTTGGCCTTGCGCAGGATGTGGCAGACGTACTGGAAGATCTCCTCGTAGCAGTCGCCCGGCTCCATGTAGCTGGCGACGGTGCTGGAGGACAGGTAGCGGGCCCTCTGCTCCTGCATCAGCTGGTGCTCCCGCTGCTTGGTCTCTGAGAACTGCGTGGCGATGACCACCAGGCACAGGTTGATCATGAAGAAGGAGCCCACCTAGCAGCAAAGGAGGAGAAGGGACCAATGCCAGCATGAAAAAGAACATGTGAGAGCAGGAATGTAAGAGGAGAGAAAAGCAACTGGAGGCAGAGGAGTGGGAATCAGTCTGCATATGGAGAAGAGGTTTCAGAGAAAGCCATGAGCTTGGTTTTGAGAGCATGAGCTTGGTTTTGCATGAGCTTGGTTTTGAGAGCACACTCAAGATAATTTCCATTAAGAATTTAAAGCTATGCATTGAAATTCAGGAAATAGGTCCAACTTTCAGCAGGTTTTGGGACCCTTAGCAATCACTTAGAAGTGACATACAAACAGTTTGATGAAAACTGGACTATGTTTTCCCCTCTTCTTTGTGTTAAATAGAAGGTAGGAGATAGAGAACCAGTTTGGTTGATTTCTCCTCTACTAATTAATTTACCACTGAAAAAAACCATTTATAGTCTCCACCTCTTGGAAGAAATGTCAGTATTCTCAGATCATTTCAATGACATACTAGTATACTTGGGGCATATTATTGATTTCTACCATTTGCACCTTAATTTTCCATATAGGGAGATAGGGCTTTCCTGAAATGAGCGAGCTTTTGAAATAAAAAAATATTTCACAAATAAAATGTGTCCTTTTTTAGAAGGACACTGAGTAGTCTGGTAAAGCCAGGCTTCCTTGCTTATTTTCTATTCTTCTGATATAAGACATATCATATTAGCTCTTCTTTAACTTGTCCTCTGGCCTACATAGGCTTCTCTTTTCAAACATAAAAGCTGTAAAAAACACACTTCCAATTTCTTAGAAAGAGCAAACAAAATGCCCAAGTTCTCCATATTCTCCATACAGAAGCCCAAATATCTATCAGGCTTAATTTAAAACTTGAATGCTCCCTTTAAACCTCAGTTTTCCTATTTATAAAACGGAGCAAGCATTTCTTTTTGCTGAGAGTTCTAGAGGCAAAACAAACTCACCCTGTGTTACATATCATGAAATTAGAGATTAATTTCAATCAGGAAGTCTATCCGTACATAGATAGATAGATAGATAGATAGATGGATAGATAGATAGATAGAGGGAGGATAAATCCTGAGCTTCAATATGATGAGAATTTCATACATAAAAGGGCTAGTAACTACATTCAAAATAATCTTCAAAAGCTGCGACACCTTGATTGGTGTCCCCTCCCTGCAGAGCTGTGTCAATAGGGCATTGATAAAATGCAGAGCCTAAACTCTGAACAAAGACTCTGCATCTGCAGTGCTCTGAAACAGACTCCATGGAGCAGCCCCTGGGAGGAGGTTAAGCACCAGCTCAAGACTTCTGCTTCCCCTGGACCTGTGAGCATCCCTGCTAAGGGGCACCCTGGCATCAGTTTCTCCTGTGAGAACCCACACAGGACCCATCTCCCCTCACTTTGCAAGCAAACAGCTCTGACAGAGAGCAGGATTCAGTCCTGACCTTGTCTTCACGTGTCTCTTCCCCTGAAAGCCTTTCCAGCAAAGGGGACAGAGCAGGCAAAGGTGCTGATAACCTGACCCCAGTGGTTGTGAATGGAAAAAAAGTTTATTTCAGCAAGTACCTCAAAGCTTTTTTTACCTATCCAAGCAGCCTTTCCCTCAGTTCATAGCCCTTACTGCCCCCCTGACCAGCTTGCCCTTCTGGGTGACCCTTTCTCTTGCACACAAGTGCCCTTTGTTCAAAGGGCATGTGTCTAACATCTCAATAATCCTTTGAAACACGAAGCTCTTTCCAACCAGATTCAACATAAGGACAATAAAGTATCTCAAAATAAAGGGCTTTTTTTCCCTCCCCTCCTCCTCTCAGCACTCTTCAAAGCTGTTCTAATTCTGTTTCCCTTCATCACTGAACCCTTCTCTTCTCTTTCCTTCCCCCATATTTCAGCCTATTTTTCCTTCAGCTTCAGCATACAGCCTTGAAAATTAAAATAATACCTCGTTCAGATTCCTTTGCCTTCACCCAACATTTTCCCTAGTCTGTGATGTCTTGCATGTTTTATTTTAACTGATGAGCATATTACTGGGAATCCAAATTCTTCTTAGATGCACTCTGCTCAGCAGCATGATACTCACCCGGGCTTTCCCTTTTGGTGGTGTCCCTCAGCTGGCACTGAGGGAGGCAGGGCAGGGAGGTGGGCACCAGCTGTGTGAGCATTTCTGGAACACCACCTGTGACACCGCCCCACACTCTGCAATCACAACTCCCCAACAACAAGCAATTAGGGCTTGCCACACCTTCTCTCTGGGCCACTAGAGGAAGAGCTGAGGGCTGAGATGCCTCACCAGGACTGCACTGTCAGCCTAGGGTTGACTCTGGAGAGGGGTTCAGGTTCACATCCCTGAGCCCTGTCCTCACAGGCACCGTTTGCTGCCATCTCCCACCAGATGAACAAAAAGGAAGGGAGTGATTCTGGATATGGGAACTACTCCTCAGTCCTTATTCTTTCAGCAAGAAACATTAAAACACAAAGCAAATTAGCTTGGCTAATCCTTAAAACCACAGGCAAGTCCATAAACTCTCAGTCTCTGCTGAGCTTGGCACTGCCTCCCAGCTAGGAGAAGGACAGGAAGGGTCCCAGAAGGCTCCTAATTGAGTGATTCATCCCAGCTGGCTGAGCAGAGAGACAGAAAGAGTCAGACATGGAGTCAAAGCATTTGAGAGAAGCAGATGGAGACCCTTGATTTCGAGTCCCAACACAGGGTCCTGTTCAGCCCTGAGACTGAGCTGTGCTTTGATAAAGTAGATCCTGGCCTCATCCAGCCCAAAGTTCAAGCCCCACCTCTGCAATATCTGACAAATCTGACTAGTGCTGCAGATCCTGACTTGTCGATTACTTTTACTGCTTTACTGATGGATATCCAACTCACCTTCTGAGACTCACACATGTAAGCACAGAGCCCTTCAAGGAGCCCCTCTGTGCTGCAATGCAGATGCCAGTGTAAGAGTTCAGAAGAACTTGCTCCAGTCCCGGAGCCATAGCATGGCCAAGTAGCTGAAAAGGTGTCAAAGAGACACCTGGACCTCAAGCAGGAAAACCCAAGTGAAACACTGACCCAAGAGCAGGGAGCAGTCCTTCCTTCATATCATATCCATGATCTTTGGTCAAGGGGGAAGCATTTTAAAATATGCTGAACATATAAAATGCTTTCCCAGGTTGTTCTGCAAGGCCACTCAGAGTGCCATGGTCAGTCAGCACTCTTCCCCTCAGAGAAGCACATCTGTGCAGGATCTCTAACTATGCTGGGAGTGTATCCAGGTGGTGGAGCCTTCTTCCTGCCATATGAGCAGTAGCAGGTAATGCCCCATGTAGGTGTTTGCAAATACCATTGTAGGAAAGAAGTCATGGATGAAAGCACAGCTCTAGAGAGAAACTGTAGAGATCCAGCCCCAGAAGAGTAAGCCTGAGCCAAAGCTACAATGTGAGTGGAAAAGCAAAGAGTCAGGGCTTAAAATACAACTGTCAGAACAATCCTGCTTAGAAAGCCAGGCCTTCAAAGCATGGAGAAGGAGGGAAGGAAAAAGGCTGGAAGGGCTGTACTTCATGAGACTTAAAGAGGGATCATCATTTCTATATGAAGATTCAGATAGAAAATGCAGCCAAATAGTATCAAGTTAGACATGGTGGCTTGCTCTATGGTGCAAAAGATGCATCACATGCCAAGAAAGTAGCAGGAAGGCTAAATACTTCCTTGGCCTAACTCCAGAAAGGTAAAGAAAATATTCCACCTAGCATAGGACTCCTTTGTTCTCAGCAGTCCCCAAAGTAACCTGAGAATCATGTTCTCCTGTGTTTGACAGAAATAAACATATATGGCTTCTGCAAATGAGGAGGGAGTGTCTAGAAATGTCAATGACACTCTGCAGTAACATCTCAGGTGGAGTGTTTAATTGAGGGTTTTCGGTGCCTGCAAATGCAGAGACACAGTTTGAATCACTGTGAATCCACATGACGTGAGCCAGCACTAGAAGGATACTTAGAAACCAAAAATACGCTGACAGAATTTATTTAGTTGGAAATGTGGGGAGAAGGGCAGTTTCTGGAACTGGCCTACAAAAGACTGGGTATGTGTGCCCCAGTGGTTAAACACTGACCCTGCACAGTCCTTCCTGGCTCTGGGAGAGACCGGGGCTGTGGCACAAGGAGTAAAGTCTGTGTCTATTTGCACATTCTACAAATTGCGGTATCCTGACCATGCTGATCAAAGTCAAAATGCAGGTGGGTACTAAATATCTATTGCATTGTGGGATATATGAATGAAATTCATGGGAAATTATTATTTTCTGAACTCCCAAAAAGTAGTAGATGTCCAGTTTGCCCTTGAGAACAGAAACTCCTGCCCATCATCCCATGTGCAATCACATCTCTGCACTGTCTCTTTGGGACTCTCCAGCATCAAAGTAAAAGCAACATTCCTTAAGGTATATTTCACCTCTGCTGTCCAGGTTCGTGCTTCAGCCCACAGGGAGTACGTCATATTCCTGTTTTTATCTCCTTGTCTTTCCCTTGTGAGAATAGAATACTGTAAGGCAGGGTGAAATCAAGGATATAGTAAGATTTTTTTAAGTTGTGTTACCTGAAGGGGCCAATAGATTTTTTTCTTTTGGGCCACCCTCCATATATACAGGCTGCAGAATTTCTCACAGAAATTGATTAAAGTCTGCTTTATCTCAAGTCATTGCATGCCAGCTTGAATGTGAACTAGATCCTGTACAAGGTCAATCTGTTACTGCTACTGGGTGACTGCTTCTAGAGATCCTATTTCCTGAAGGGCATGGCCCTGTAGGACAAGTGTTGGATGAAGATCAGAGTCCTGGCCAGGTCCATTCATCCAAATGCACATTGGCCTTGAAAATACACACTGAGGTCCTTGCTCAGTGACCTGAAACTAAATTGATCCTACCACATACAGATTTTATACTTCCCATAATTCATCCTATGTCTTTCCATTTCACTCTTGACTTTCGTCCTCCAGGTGAGCAATGTGCAAGAGTCTTCATAAAAAACACAACCCTTCCTTGTTAGAAACAGGATATTCCCTCCAAGAAAACACACTTATGCAAGGGAAGCCTGAGGAACAGGGAGGCAATGGTACCATGTTTTTCAGCTCTCATCCCAGGTGGTGATAATGAATATCCTTGCAGAAAACCAACCTTCAAACTTCATTTGTATAAATCCACAGGGCTTATAAACTGCTTATTAAGTTCTCATTGCTGACACACTTCTCTCTTTCCATCCTATCATCCACAAGGGATCTCACACAGCCAGTTTATTTTGGACTGCTGACACTTTTGGAGCAGTAGCTCCTTTTCGTTCATGGTGAGGAAGTAATTCAGCATGACAGACTCTGAATCTAACAAAATGTGAATCTCAGACTCTGAACCTGATAAACCCAGGTGCTGCCAAAAGCTCCTCACTCAACATGGCTCAAAAATTACTCAACAGCTTAAACTGTACAGAGATCTAGTAGAACAGCAGAGAAATATTTGGCTTTTAAGTCAACTCTTTTGAGGAATTTACTTTGCAAGTAGATCTGCCAGTGACAACATTATTCTACACTGGGCACATATAACTTTAAAAATCAATCTTAAGTATATTTTTGAGTGAAGGCTAATAACTTGTCTGACAACTATATATGTGATCCTGCCTCAGACTCTTGGTGAAAATCAACTAGCTGGATTTTCTGAAATTTCTAGAAGTTTGCTTCCCCAGTATCTATGTTGACCTAAGACCTGTTTTTTGTCAGCTCTTAGCTTGCATTGCTGACAAACAATTCATCAAACCTTATACTTACGATTATCAACAAGATAAAGTAGATAAAATTGTAGAAGGAATGGGCATCCATCACATAGTACATGATCTCCACCCACCCTTCCAGTGTGATCACCTGCAAAGACAAACAAGAGAAACAGGAGGGGTATTCCAGAGCTCACTCCTCAGTGTATAACAAGCAGATACTGGCAGGTTTGGTGCAACCCAAGAAAGGTGAGAAACAACAATTCATTTCAACGAAGCCAAATTTCCATTTTGGGAAATCAGCATGGAACTTCTTGGTGACACTGGCATACTGTCAAAGCCTGTGAGATCATTCCAGTCCACAGCAGGCATATTTCATTAAAATAGTTCATTTCCCTGGATCGCAGCGGGGGAAAACCCGCAGCAGGTTGCTGTGCCCCTTGGACTGGACACCGCGTACAGCCGGAGGAAAAGAAAAAAGGCATGGATTTTAGCTCCCATCTGCAACATGTGCTGGGAATTAAAAAGAAAAAAAAAAATTCCTTTACTATAGCTGTCTGGACTGGAGGGGAAACTGGTACGAGTCAGCCTGAAGAGTGGAGCTTATTTCGGCAAGCATGTTCATGTGTACACTGTCTCCCTTACCAGGGGAGTTACAACACCCTTTACTTTGCACCTCTGTCACACCCTGCAGAAACTACCCCTGGAGCCCAGAAGGACTGAGTTTGAAAAACAGAAATATAAGCTTGAGCCTTGTAAGGAGGCTAACTCAGACTTACCTGAAATATCACAATCCAGGCATAGCCGATGTTGTCAAAGTTGATGGCACCCTTGTGCGGGTTGGCATTGCCTGTGCGGCACACGTTGTAGTACTGGTTCCAGTTCACACACATGCCACTGACATTGAACTCTTGCCGCACTGAATTGTAATAATAATAATCATCCTTGTCCAAACAACATTCATGGCCTCGCTCCTTCAGCGGGGGTATTTCGTGACAGCCCATAATTCCATTATCTCCTGACAGCGAGCAGATAAAGGGCATCTCATCATCTTCCTCTGGTTGGTAATAAGGGGGCAGGACAATGTCACCTTGTCTGCAAAAGAAGCCACAGTCAAATTTCCTGTGACAAAGCGTTTCCTATCTATCAGTGATACTGGTGGGGCTGGGAGCCTCCATTCTGACATAGGGACTGCATTGGGTGGGGGATTTCCAGGTTTATTTACTCAGGAGAAGGGGAGGAATGACAGGGTTCCTGAAAACCAGTAAATTTCTAGGGTCAGCCCCCAGTTTTCAGAGCTTTTCCTGCCATCAGATCACCCCAGGCCAAATTGCACAATCAGCTTGCATGGAGACGAAAAAAAGCTGGAATGCAGAGATTTGCAGTCTGATACTCTCCCCATTAACATCAAAGCTAAATCAGATGCAATGACATTAAGGAAGTTCATCAGGCTTTACTGTAATATGTTCATATATGTAACTGCTGATGGACATGTTTTATAACATTTGGTAGTGAACCTTCTGTACTTCTAAAAAAAAATCCAGTTCATGCATAATTAACATTGCACAGATAAGCCTTAAAATTCAGAAATGGAAAGATAAAATTGACTTAACCTTAACTTTGACTCCTCCTTGACAGCTGGCATTACGGGTGCAATGTTTTATGACAAGTTCATGTATTTTTTCCAAATAATGCAAGCACCTTCCAAATGCATGAATAATTAAAATCATCTATGCTTGCCTAGCTGGAGATGAGCTAATATCAGAAAAGTGAAAGGTGGAGATGCAAAAAAAAAAGAAAAAGGATTAAGCTCTAGCTGGTGTGTTCCTTGCAGTGCTACAATGCACAACTTTCACGTTGTGCAAATGCAGACTTTTTCACTAAGTGTCATTGGAAGAGGACGGGTGTTGATGAGAAAGAAAAAGACAAGCTCTGATTGTTAACTAAGCAGGACTAAACTACAAAGGTATGTTGTAACTCATCCTCATCATTGGTGCATGGGCACCTTCAGAACTGATTTCCCTAGTAATGGTCAGCCAAACATTTTCTAATATCTGTCATTGTGAAGGCTGTGGCCCCAATTCACTTCTCAGTTACATCAACTCTGCATGGATATAATTACACTCATTAAAGAAGTGCTACTCCTGATTTACATAAAGGACAATCATCCTAAACAGTAATTTTTCCCCAAGGAATAAATAAACACTGCTTTAAGCAGCTCCTACTCTGCAACTCCACTGCTGTTCTGCACATTGTATTTTCACACTTTTTTTTCCCAATTTGAGATGCTCTAAAGCTTCAGAACTGTTTAATCAGTTTAAACTGATCTACAGCTCTAGGTTTTCTTTAAGTAGTCTACACTGATAGCACCCCTGGGATTAGCATACGGTTTTAAGAAAACGTTTTAAAGCCTGAGATCTACTAAAGCCAGAGAGTCAACAGGAAGAGCTGTGCCCTGAAACTGGGTAATCAGAGAATTCATGGCAGGCAGGAGCTTTTCCACCCCACTGCCTGTGCAGACTGCCCCCGAGCCCCCAAACAAACCTCAGATACCTGAATTGACCCCTGTGTGGCTTCAGGCTCTCTTTGCCAGAAGTGTTCCCATGTTTCTCCACAAGTTTTTTTCTCCCATTCAAACATTAATTCTTTGCTCCTAGATGCTCTCACTTCTACTAACCCAGCTGTGGGACACTTCTCCCAACAGCCCTCTATCCCTTGCCCATGGCACTGGCCACATGCAATTCTACTCCTAAGTTTTCTAGAAATTTCTCAGTGTCCCTCCAAAGGTAATGCACTACTGCTGAAAGAGAGACCCAGCTCTATTTTGGAGGTGTCAAAGATGTTCCTGGATGCATCAGGCAGCACTATGGCTTTCTGTAAGGCTCCTGTGAGTGCTGTTTTCCGTCAAGAAGGAGCAGGTTCAGTATCTTTTGGCAGCATGTTTCAGAGTTTCAGTTCTTTCTGGGTGTAGGAGCACCATCCTATATCACTAGACATAGCAGCCATGCTAACCTGTGCCTTGATCAAATCCAAATGAACCCAGACTCTTGCTTGAAGACAGAAGAAAGCCAGCTGTCTTTGCCCACCCTCCCTTTCCACTGCAAGATGTGACCAACACCCACACACTATCACCCCACACATGGAGTAAGTGATGCACAGAGAGCCTGGCAGAAGACATGAGCAGGCAGAGGGAAAGAGAAACAAGGAAACAAGGAAGGAAGGAAGGAAACAAGGAAGGAAACAAGGAAGGAAGGAAACAAGGAAGGAAGGAAACAAGGAAGGAAACAAGGAAGGAAGGAAACAAGGAAACAAGGAAGGAAGGAAACAAGGAAGGAAGGAAGGAAACAAGGAAGGAAGGAAACAAGGAAGGAAAGAAGGAAGGAAACAAGGAAACAAGGAAAGAAGGAAGGAAACAAGGAAACAAGAAAGGAAGGAAACAAGGAAGGAAGGAAACAAGGAAGGAAACAAGGAAGGAAACAAGGAAGGAAGGAAACAAGGAAACAACGAAACAAGGAAGGAAGGAAACAAGGAAGGAAGGAAACAAGGAAGGAAGGAAAGAAGGAAGGAAACAAGGAAAGAAGGAAGGAAAGAAGGAAGGAAGGAAGGAAGGAAGGAAGGAAGGAAGGAAGGAAGGAAGGAAGGAAGGAAGGAAGGAAGGAAGGAAGGAAGGAAGGAAACAAGGAAACAAGGAAGGAAGGAAACAAGGAAACAAGGAAGGAAGGAAACAAGGAAGGAAACAAGGAAGGAAGGAAACAAGGAAGGAAGGAAACAAGGAAGGAAACAAGGAAGGAAACAAGGAAGGAAGGAAACAAGGAAGGAAACAAGGAAGGAAACAAGGAAACAAGGAAGGAAACAAGGAAACAAGGAAACAAGGAAGGAAACAAGGAAACAAGGAAGGAAACAAGGAAGGAAACAAGGAAAAAAGGAAGGAAACAAGGAAACAAGGAAGGAAGGAAGGAAGGAAGGAAGGAAGGAAGGAAGGAAGGAAGGAAGGAAGGAAGGAAGGAAGGAAGGAAGGAGGTGTTGTCTCCCAGTCACTCACACTGTGAAGTTCTCCTCCATGAAGCAGCGGTTGCGGAGCAGCCCAGCCCACAGCTGCACGCCGATGATGCCGAAGATGAAGAAGACAAAGAAGCAGAGAAGAAGGACGTTCCCCAGCATGGGCAAGGTGTCCAGCAGCAGGTTCACAAGGATGCGCATGCCTGCAGGGGGAGAAGAGAACCAGCAGGAGCAAGTGTGGGACACAGGGATAGAGAGAGGGAGAGAAGAAGGGAAGGAGAAGGAAAGACGTTTACAAGATATGCATAATAAAAGCAAAAAGCCCCATGAAAATAAAAGCAGAGTGTCAGAAATTAACCACTGCCCAAACCTGGCCAGATTTATGGTTATTGCCCTTTCTTGTCCTAACCTTTACTGACAGGCAGCCAGCAGAGCTGCTGTGATCTCTTAACCTTAGGCCTCCATCTGCAGCAGAGAAGAAAAGAGAATGAGACTTTTGGTGCCATCAGCTATCTGACTGACATAACTCCCTCCCTTTTCCCTGCAGAAGGACAACAGAGTGACAATGGTCCCAAAGGGGCATGTCAGCTCAACAGCCCCATCACCCAGTGGCTCCAACTGAAAGTCATCCCAGTACAGCAACTGCATCCTGCAGCCTGTGAGATTTGCATGGACAGACCAAGGCCAGCCTGCCAGTGGCATGAACCTTTCCAGAACATATAAACTAGCATAGATACTTGGGTTTTTTTCAGTGACAGTATCATCAAGAGACAGTCATGAAAACCACAATTTCCTCCCCTGGCTAGTCCTCATGCCCCAGTGGGGCTGGAGCATACAAGTAGCAGGCACAGCCCAAAAAGCTTCCAGCACAGAATCTCTGCCCAGTGCAAATGTTTCAAAAAAAAATTTTTTTACTCTCTAATTACCTAATGAATTATTCTTGTGGTTTTATTTTCCCCTTGGCTCTTTAGCGCACAGCCACAAGTAGGGGTAAATATAGTCCATTTCTCCATGGAGCTAAGGGTTTTTCCTCTGCTCTCCAGGGATGGTGAAAGCCTAGAAATTCTTCTGAGCATCACAGTACTGCCTTTATCCCTGTGCACACCTCATGAGGTTGTCTCTCCTTGTCTCTATGGAGGTCCCCCTTCAGATACCCAGAGAGTTCCTTCACTGAAGGTGTTCCATGTAGGCCAGCAAATAATTAGCTAAGTGGGTATTTATAACCAATTCATTGCTTTAGATGGCAGTGGAAGGGGAAGGAGGAGGGGAAGATAGGATTAGGATTCTCTGACAGCCCTTTGAGGCACAAGATAATCTCCCTTGTGTACCCAGCACCAAGTAATTACCACACGATACTATACATTATGCTCCGTGTCTGTTCCCCAGACTGCTTGCCCCACAGAGAGGGGAGGAAGTGGCACCTGTGGTGGGGCAGGCAGGCATGGAATTCACAAACACTGAAGGAAGAGGGAGAAGTGTGCCTGCTGTGGAACAGCAGACTGGTTTGGATTAGTAGAGAATGCTTCGGAGACAGAGCAGGGTGGAAGAAACGGGAATGGTGTTTAAAGGTATGTGATGTGTAGGAAAGGGAAGATGCTCATTGGTGCCTCCATGGGATCATGACGGATAAGGGATGATGGTTCTAGCTCTAAGACCAGGCTGTGGAGCAGTAGTCAAGCCCTGCTGCCTGCCTGTCCTGCTGTGTCACCAGTCACCACATAAGGCAGCTTCTAGATGAGCACATCAGGGACACAGCTCCAGCCACTCACTGGGGATCACAGCTGTGCCCTGAGTCTCTGACAGCTCTCTGAGCTCTCAGCACACCAAGCCCAACAGCACAGCCACTGAGACCTGCTGGGCCCTGGAAAAATACTCTGGACAGCCCTGGGACTTCAAGACCGTGCACCCTCACTGTAGTGCTACTTGCTGCCAGCATTAATGTTGTGTCACAGGAGGAGCTCAGTAGTTCCCACAAACTGTCCTGGTCAGTACATTAGGGAGAGCCAAGTGACACAGTACCAGTGATGCTGCAAGAGGGGGTGGTGTTTTTCAGATCAGTTGATGCTAGCTCCATTTCCTAGCTGGGTAATGGGAGAGATGAGGCTGCCCTTACGTTGAAATGCAGAACAGACAAAACAGACATTCACACCAGAATTTTACAGACAGCATCCTTGTTGGGTCAGAATTTACAAAAATTGATTTTGTCTATGTTCCAAGAGAAAGCAAATGATGTGCAAAACTTGTCTGACTTTTTCTTGGAAGCATCCTGCCTGCCCATACGTTCTCTATCCTGACTCTCAGAGGGATTACTGATGGTACAAGATTATGCTGTCCACAGCTCCAAGATCACAGCTATTGCCCCCATGTTAGGCACTCTGGGGTACGTGGGGCCACGACCCAAGAACTGGCAGGTGGCCCCTGTGGCATCTTTTCCACATCACAAAGGATTTCAGCATTAACAGGTTCTAAGTCCAAATGAAACCAGTTTGGGGTTTTGTTTTTTTTTTTAATTTCACAGTTTGACAGATTAATCTTTCTCTTGCCATTGATGCTGACTATGGATATGAGATTGGCCCTTCAAAAGCAGTAATGCTGAATCTACACCCATCTAAACATTCAAACATCAGTTGCAATTGCAGGAGAAAGAGGGAGAAAGGCTGAATGGCCTAAGGCCAACAGGTGATGGTTTACCAGAGAAGCTGGTGGCCAAAATAATGAGGTCTCTAAAGCAACTGCCTAACAGTGGAAATGGGAAGTGCAACTTTGGGAGTATTCTGTTTGGGGGAATTGGGATGCATTCCTTTTCCAAAGGGTCCTTGCTGGACAAGCTGCCATCCACAGCAACACCTGTGCATCTTGAATGACAAATTCTGAAGGTGCTGGAAAGCCCCTTCACCAAAATCCTGCTACTGCCTCCTTCCCACCTTCTGCTGCCTCCACCTGCTGTTCAGCCATTTTTCTCTTGCTCTGCCTACAACTCCTCTCTGCCTCTGTGCTGCTCCTCAGCTTCTGTGCACACCTTTCCTGGGCTCCCTCCCCACTGCTGCCTTTCCCCACATCCCCATTTCTCCTTTACCATTGGCAGAGCAGAAGCTGTGCTGGCTCACAGTAAGGAGGGGATATGAAAGGGACGGTGACCTTTTCTGAAGCAACCTTTGTAAAAAGGGAACGCTGCTCAAGAAGAGAAAGGAAGAGAGGCTGGGCAGTCTGGAGGAAAAGCGAGGAGGGAGGGCATTGATGAAACAACATTCAGCAACCAAACAGCCTTCCAGGGCATCAAATATGAAAAGGTTTTGCTCTCCAAGGGAAATAAAAGCTAGAAACATTAAATATTCATGAGTGCCAGGTGTGGGCTCTGAAAGATCTTTTCTCCAGTCACTCTGACCAGGAGAAGGGAGGAAATGAAATGCCTTGTCTGTGGGCATCCAAGGAGGGAAACAATGCTCACATAATGGTTTCCTGCTGCTCACCCATGGCCTTGAGCAAGGGGTAGAGAAGGGTGCTGGATGGTACCTCGAAGGCAGGGCTGCTTCTGGTAAGACATCCCACAGGAGCAAAGCCACAGGTGTGTTCACCACTCAAACAGAGCAGGAGATGGGGGGAAAGTATGTACAGGGATGAGAAATGGTGGGAAGGCAAGAGAAGTGACCATCAGAAGGAAGCACAGGGCTGAGCAAAGCCTCTGAGCTCCTTCCGTGGTTCAGAAGTAAATCGTTTGTCTCAGCCTGGTGGCACCCAGAGGCCCTTCCTGACAAATTCAGCAGACACCACAGTGGCCCCAGCTCCCTCCCGACACTCGCCATCAGCCCTGATTAGCCTGGCTATCGCAGCTAAGCGGACTCGTCTGCCGTGCCCGCCCCGGGGGCACCGCGGCTGGGCCGGGCAGGCTGGGCCTGCCGGGCTTGGCAGGGCTGGGCCGGGCCGGGTTGGACAGCACAGGGCAGGGCACGGCAGGGCTGGGCCGGGCCGGGTTGGACAGCACAGGGCAGGGCACGGCAGGGCTGGGCCGGGCCGGGTTGGACAGCGCAGGGCAGGGCACGGCAGGGCTGGGCTGGGCCGGGTTGGACAGGGCAGGGCACGGCAGGGCTGGGCTGGGCTGGGCTGGGCCGGGCCGGGCCGGGCGGGGCAGGGCTGGGCGAGCCCTGAGCAGCCGAGCCCGTGGTGCGGGCAGCTGTGCCCGCCACCGCCGGTGACAGCAGCCCTGTCACTTCGCCCTCTCTCCCTGCCTCCTCCTGAGCGCCAGCACAGCTGGGATGATTCACTCCCTGCGCTAACCCCGCTGAGACACGAACGGGGACCGGCTAAGGAGGGGTGAGAAACCCTGTTCTTTCTCACCTCTGAGGCTTTCAGTCCGCCCCAGCTACAGCGTGAGGGACAGAGCCAACGCATGTGAAGTCAAAAGGAGATTTGAGGCCATCATTCCCTCCCTTGGGGTAAAGCAATGGAAGAGAACATAATTCTCAGCTCCCATCTCACCTGCATCGTGTACCAAGCTACCAATTGTCATTTTAACTGGAACAAAACCAAATCTCCCTCCCATCAGCACTTGTGACTGTAGCTGGCAGGACATTTTGCAGAATGCAGAAACTGAAGTGTCATTATGTCCCTCAGCCAGGCTGCTTGTCCAAGCGTGCCTTCTTTCCTTCCTCCCCTGCCCCAGGACACATGGCAGTCCATCCAGCTAGCATGGGGTTGGCAGCATTCTCCTGTGCATGCTCCTTTATGGAAATTTTCAGAACCAAGGAACCATTCCAGCAGATAGATTGTGCAGAAAGTACACACAGAGAGGCATGCACCATCTTCTTTTCTTTTAATTTTGCAGCCAACCCTTGTAGTTAAAACAATCTCAGTTTGTGTGCACAGTGCAAGCTGGTGCTCCAACTTGTGGCCGTCCTCACTGATCTCCTGCTGACCCGAGGCTTAGCTGTCATTTCACACATTGCACTCATAAACATCAGCTCCAGCTTGGGCCAAACACTGCCAAGAGACACCAATCAGCTGTGGGTCCAACAGCAGACACACTGCCAAGCTGACCTATACTATGACCCACAGCTTTTCTTGCCATGAAGATCTTTTCTCTTTGATGCGTTCCTTCTAACTGAGGCCTCTTCTGCAAACAACGCGTGCAAGCTAAAGGAGTTCGGCTGGAAGAGCCAGCACACAGCTCCAGATGCTTTGTCCTCAAGCTGCAAAGCCAGCCTCACTCACATTGCAAACCATCACTGCCTGTTTTGCACCAAGGCAAGAGAGAGACCATGTCCAGATGGATGACCAGACCCAAATTAAATCAACTCTGGGGAAACACTGGTCCAGTTGACAGACAGTATGAGGTACTGAGAGATCTTAACCCAGTTCTGCGGCTAAGGAAAAACTGCCCCAGACACACTGGGCTCATTCAGAGAAAAGCAAAGTCTTCCCACCAATCTCTTTGTCAGGTTCTGGGTGCATTTGCAGGGTACATTTTGAGCTGGGGGTTTAGCACTTGCAGATGGTCAGCATGATCCATAGCTCAGGAGCACTGCTCAGTTCCTCACCAAATCCCTACTCTTGCCTTACTGACAAGCAAAGCCTTTTAGCATCCCTGACTGGCTCAGGCATCTCATCCTACATAGCCTGCTGATGATATAACCTCAAATTATCTTTGTCACTCCCCAGTGTAACCACAGAAGAGATCAAAACATGACATTTGTAGCACTTATAAAGCTTCAGCCAGTATGGAGAGCTGTTGTTCATTTTCTCAGGAGCATGGGCATACTAATCCTCATCTTCATACAATGACTTCCCTTAGAATACTCAAGTTTAAACACTAAACTTGAGCCCCTAGTCCTTACCTTCAAGGTACTTTTCAGCTTAAGCCTGAGGTAACCAAAAGAGAGACAAACTCCAGAAAAAACCTTTTTGGCCAGAGCTTCACCCTGCTGGAACAGAGCTTTCCAGACTAGGTTTAGAATGCAGTCTTATAAGAGGAAAAAAAAATCTCTTTAAGCTTGCTCCAAGGCTCTAGAAACAATTCCCTTGGGATCCAGGGACTCACACAGACCTCACATCTTTTCAGTCAGAGAGCAAGACACAGACCAGGTCAGATCAGGTCATGAACATGAAAAAGAAAAGTAAGAACAGAAGAAAAATGCATCACTTAAAACACTTCCCAACAGACATTCAGCTAAAACAACCACCAAAAAGAAAGCCAATGAAACCAGAGATAAGCTCTTTTCCGTGGAGGAGAAGAGGAGCAAATAAACCCACAGGCACTGCAGAGCCCCAGAGCTCAGCAGGCTGCCAAAGGGGGCTCAGATGGTGCTGCCAGGTGATGTGAAGAAGCAAGCTCAGAAGTGAAGCCTCCTAATTGCAGACCTGACCCCACAGCTGCAGTGGCTTCAAGAAAAAGAGCAGAGCAAAATCCAGAGCATTTACCTTGACACCTAAATGCTGACATTTCTGAAGAGAGAGTGGCCACAGTCCAAGCTTTTCTGTCATCCAAAAAGGAGACACCCAAGCTCTGCAGCAGGCTGCACCTCATGATGGATGCTGTAAGCCCAGCTAAGGTTCACAGATAACAACCAAAAACTCCTCCTCCACAAGCAGTCACATTCAGTACGTGCAACCTCAGCATGGTTGGTAGCCACATCATCCGTGACAGGAGCAGAAATGCATGCAGGCAAAGGCTCCAGTCAGTAGCCCCCTTCTTCTCTGTCCTGCCATTATCCTCTTGCAAGCTTTGGACTGTTAAGCAACCCTGTCTTGGAAAGTGATGACAGGTGTCAGATTATTTCTTAGAGAGGTGTCTCTCTGGGGGATTACTGTCATTCTGTTCTTTTTTGTAATACTGAACATCTAATAAGCAACACCTACTACCACCTGCTACAGCAGTTCATTCAGTGATCATCTCATTTTTTCCCCATTTATCACTGCAGTGATGACTGCATTCACTTTCGGTGAAGAGTCTATTAAAAACATACAGTGGCAGCTTTTCTTTCAGAATTGCAGGAGCCACCTAACACCAGGGACAAAAGTCAACTCCAGTGCTGTGGCTGCAAGCCACTTGCCTCCATCCTATAAATATCCTTAAGCTCTTTATGCATCTGTAGTGCTAAGTGAGACAGAATAATGCAAAATATTATGTAAAACAGTATTAATGCAACTTCTGGGTAAGATTTAACAGGGCTAATTTCCTCTTGCTGTCACTAGCATGAATCATGTTTCTTTCTACTGCAGGCAATGACATGACGTTACGTGAAATGAGCGTGAACAGGAGACTCGGTCCCAAAATACACAAAGATAGAGAAATTTAAGGTTATGGTTGTAAATTGCCTTGCCCACACACACAAAGTTGAATTTGCATTAGTGTAATATGACAGTATCATTCACCCCATAATACACTGTCATTATTGCTCACATTTCCATGGTATCCATTGCTTGATAGGTCCCGTGGGACAGATTTTGCAAAACAGCTCAGCTCCCATTTAGGCAGCAAAATACATGGCTGGGCTTTCGTGATTCCTGTGTACACTGGAGGCTGAGCTTGTTTGAACAGGCAGCAGAATTGTCACAATGGGAGCTGCGAGGTACTAAGCATTTTTTAAAATTCTGGCTCTGCAGGTTCCCCTACAGGAGAAGGGAGAAATAAAGATTACATCAAAGGTTTCTATGACTGGTTTCTGTAATGTTTTGGTTTGGTTTTTTCCAGGCTTGCTTTACTTTCAGTAACACAAATTCTGAAGTGTTGTTACAGACTCTTGTGATTTTTATCATCAGTCTTTAGTTGCATGGCAGAGACCTTCAGGTGGGAAATCTTGCTATGACTTGAAAATCTCAGATTACAGCCAAAAAAAAAAAAAAGGAGAGAAGTTTTTATTCCCCACTAGTATGGGTGGGAAAAAAAAGATATGACTCACAGGTATAAAGGTCTGAAAGCCACAGGAAAAATAAATAATTATAATCTGTGATTGTTTTTCCTTTTTCAAATCTCATGACTTTAAAGCCATTTGAAAAACCTACGAGCCCACAATTAGTGACTTTTGAATACTTGCTAATAATCCAGAAATTAAGTGGACTGAGAAGGAAATATTACTTTCTCCCATGATCTGTGACCACAAAAAATAGAAACTAATCAATGTATCATACAAAACAAAGCATTTCTAGCTCTCTGTTTCCTGCATTTCAGTGTTTCCCAGCTCCTTGCCATGATGCCCCATTAACAAAAGAATATAATTTTCATTATATTTTGGAGGGTTTTCTCCGAAATTTACTTTGATTGCCCAGTTAAACACCTGGCAATACACTGCACACTTGTAATCCACATGAAAAACAGCACTGAGATTAGACAATAAGTAAATAAAACTGGAGCCTGTCTTCAGTGACTGAAGACTTAAGTATAGGAAAAAATTGTTAACAGTGAGTTGTGAGGCACTGGAACACGCAGAGAAATTGTGGATGCCTCATCCTTGGACATGTTCAAGGCCAGGCTGAATGGGGCTCTGAGGAGCCTGCTCTAGTGGAAGGTGTCCCTGATCTTTAGTCCCTTCCAACCCAAACCATTCCAGGCTTCTATGAGGGCTTCCTCCAGCACTGCAAAAGTGGGTTTGGTTACAGACCAGTTGGTTTGTTAAAACGCTTCAGAGATGCATTGATTTGCAAACCCCTCCAGCATATTTGTGAGTCTTTATACTGTCCTTGACTTTGTATCAGTTTTGATTTCCTCCCTGCCTCTTCTCTGCATTGTCCTACCCACAGAGGTGCATCAGGCCTTCGTGTGCTGTGCCTGCCAAACCCTACCACTTGCCTCCTGTGCATTTCTCTTTCCAGCCCCTCTTCCTTTTTCTCATCTCTCTTGATCTTCATTCTGCTCTGCTCCACTTCACACGGTTTCCCTTTATCCTGAGCATGCCCATCTAATTTAGGGCTTGACTTGATAAAGACACCTGATAAAGAGCTGCACATACAGGACAGTGCAGCTCTGAGTACAATCCCATCTCTGATCTGTCCCCCACAGGAAGCTGGCAGCTTCACCTTTAAATACATTTCAGTCACACAGTCTGATCCGGGAATGAACACGGCTTTGTGACCTCTTAGCTTTTTCATAAGGGTGCTGCCAGAGAACATCACTCCTGTGCCCTTACTAACCTGCTCAGGCTGTATGGGGATAAATCTGTATGTATACACATTAGCACATGGTTGAGAGTGTGGTTGTTTGTCACCGAGGTGTGATAATATGTATTTGCAGAGCACCTCATACAAAGAACTGTGAGTTGGATAAGTTAAAATACTTGGAAAAATCAACAGTATCTGAGTTTCAGCTATTGCTTCACAAATAAAGCTGAGGTGGGGGGGAAATTACTTCCAAAAGAGTCATTTGGAAGAGTACATTTTTGAAAGGGAATCAGTTTCAGAAGAAGAAGAAAGTCCTCTTGCAAAAACACTGAAGCATCCGAAGCAAAGACCCCATGGGGGGCACTTAGAAGAGGAATTTCATAATCCATTTGCATTTCCAGCTGCTAGGGCAGGACTGTGCCTGTCAAATGTGCTTGGTTTTTGTCTGATCTAGCTGTAAATGAGACTGTTTTACAGCCTCATATATCTCAGTCAGAAGCTCATTTCACACACGCTCATCAGTGAAATTAGTTCTTAAAAAACACATTTAGAGAAGTAAATGTCATCACTTTTCCCCCATGCCAAGTGCGGGGTTCGTAGCCAGCTTACTCTGTTTTAGGCACTGTTACAGTGCCAAGCACAGGTACCTTGGTGTGGAATACAGATTTAAAACAGGCATATGCAGGTTAAACATCTGCTTTTCCTATTTCAGCACTCAGATGGTTCAGATTATTTTTATTTTGGGGCTTTGGTCTAGTGAGATGAGTGCAGAGCTGGGAGTTAGGAGATGTCAGCTGTATTCCTGAGTCTGCTGGTGACACTCTCTGGGTCCCACTAACCTGGTGTGAAACATAAGAAAGACTAAAAATAACATGCCATGGTTTATATCTTTGAGATCCATAGAGGAGAAGGAGAAAACTCCAGTCTATTTGGACCCGTGGAGCTACTATAATTACAATCATTAAAAAAGAAAAATGGAACTAGATCAAGATTTTTTATGCACAGCACTTGTACTAGGAAAAAACCTGCTATTTGGTTGAAATAAAAACACTGCGGTAGTCATTAAAACATTTAGCAAAAAGAAAAGGAAGACAAGAGAGGAAAGCATTCTTATACTAGAATGGCATGATTAAGGATTTCTGATTTTCAGACTTTTTTGTCAGGACCCAGTGTAAGAAAAAACATTAAATGAAACAAACCTTCTAAAATTAGGCAGCATAAAGCTGTATTAAAAAGGATGGGGAAAGATTATTTTTGTTCTGAATTTTAAAAAGCACATTTAGAAAAAGCAGAACTTCCCACAAATCTGAAATTTCATTTCCTGCACACCAAATAATAAGCATATAATGTTATTTTTCTAATACCTATAACTCCACATAAATATTACTGTACTTACAGACAGAGTACTAGCATATATGTATACTTTCTACTCTGTAAAGTTGCTTTGCAATAGATTCCTTCACTTGCATACAGCGCATCCAGCTGAAAAAATCTGCTTCCAAATGATGAATCAGCTACTAAATTTTAAGTGGAAGCTGGAAGACATCACACATAATGCAAGGGCTCTTCTTTGCATAAGGCCAATGGGACAAGAAAGAGTAAAATGAAGAAACATTTCCTTCTTAAATGTCAAAAAAACTTAATAAAAGAAGAGCAAGAAATTCAAACTATCAGAAATGATCACAGATTCACTGCTCAAAAGCAGGCAAAAATAAAACAAAACCAGCCTCTCTCCCCAAACCTTGTGCCTTGCCTTGAGAAGAAGCAACAAATAAAGAGCCAGCAGAAAGAGCAATATTTCACCCAGCAACCTGCAACACAATCACAAAACAATAACAACAAATGGATGTGGGCTTTCACCCCAAGACAGGACACAGACATGGCCAGAGGAGAAGGAAGCTACCTCTGACAGAGACCTGGAGGGTATTTTTTTACTCTTTGCACTGATTCAGTGACTTGCAGGGCTTGTCACACCAACATTGCCATGGAATTGAGTCCTGTGGCAATAGGACCAGACCAATCTCTGACTTCTCATTTCCTGCATTTTCAAACATGACCCCAAAAGGCAGAGTTCCTGAGGTTGTAGTCAGGAATGCAAGAATAAGAGGGAATGTTAATGAAGGTTGGTACAATTACAAGCCCAGGGAGCTTCATGTTTTCTCTAGCATGCTCCACAGATGGCAGGAGAATGGAGGAATGATCAGGCTGGGCAGAACCCCAGACTGCTTCAGACAGGAAACCTGAAATGGTCAGTAGCACATCCTGCTGAGAACTGCAAGAAATGCAGTCAATTGCTGATAACTGGTACCTAAAGATCAGCTCTAACCCCAAAGGAGGTTTGAAATCCAGAACTGTCTCCCTGAGAGTTCTCACAGAATGGTTTGGCGTGGAATGGACATTGAAGATTGTCTACTTCCAACCTCCCTGCCATGGACAAGAGCACCTTCCACCCGTCCAGTCCCCCAAAGCCCCTTCAAACTGACCTTGAACACTTCCAAGGATGGGAAAATCCCATTGGAAAATCCCATTTTGCTTCCTTTACTTGCACAGTGTCACTTCCTGTGGCAGCAAGTTTTACAGCCTAACTACAGCTGGGTAGAAACTGCCATTCTCAATGGACATTTATCACCTTTTGGATACACTGGTTGTCCCTTTCTTCTTCTGTCATGATTCACAGAGGCTTTACATCCTTACATGCATCCTTTGTACCATAGATAATGAGTAAATAGAATTTGACAGCCCTTTGTGGGATATTGTTTCAAAGCCTCAGGAGTGTCACTGTGAGGAAGGGCTTTCAGTAGTTTCGTGTTGCAGATGAGCACGCGTCAGCAGAATTTAGACACATCCAATTTGGGAATTTGGGCATTTAAGCTTCAGCCTTGCCCACCTGCTAAGAATATAAAATAAGTTTATTTAACTTTTTACTCTGCCATGTTGCTACTGTTTCCTTAGAAATTCCTTCTGAATTCCCTCTCTCCTTATTTTCTGTTATTGCCCTTTTTTTTTTCTTCAGGTAGTATAAAATTTTTCTCAAACTTCTTCTGAAATTTCTCACGTATGTGGACTTTTCAAACACTGGCAGATCAGTAGAGTTCTTTGGGCACTAAATAATTTACCTGACAGATCACTTGAGCACTCTTCCATTAGTGTTCTAATCAGTCAGATTCTTAATCATTTTGTCAATTCTCCTGATAATAAACTGCCATTATTCAGTCCACACAGCCAGACTCCCCCGTGGAAATCAGTCCCTACCTGGGTGTCCATGTGGAAGCCTTTGAAATGCCCAAGGTGAACAATGCCCCCCGGCCCATCACAGCTTTTTGAACTTGGTTGAATATCTGCCTTTGGGATCAACCACCCCCCACTCCTCGCCTCTCCCAGACATCTCACATTCCCAGCCATGACCTCAATCTCCCTCTCCCTCCTGCTGTCCTATTTCCCACTTTCTTTGGCAGCAGCTGCAACACCTCCCGCTTGATATCATCAGTACATCTCACTAATAGACTTTCCTCTTGCTTCAGATTAGTAATGAAGAACTTTAAAAAGACATTAAAAAAAGATTTGTGGCCAAAGGTCCCATTAATTATGTTTGTTGTAGCCCACTAGGCACCTTCTTCTAATGCAGCTCATTCCCATTTATCACAAACCTTTGTTTACAACCTCTTTGCTAGTTTTCAGCCCTCAAGTCAATGCTTCCTCTCCCAGGGAATCCACTTTCTTTCTTTTTTTTTTTGTTTTAATTAATGGCAGGATGTCTTTCTTCCAAAACACTCTCTGCATATTACCACAGATTTATGTAGCAAGAAAAATACATAAAGGTTTAACCACAGAGTGTAAATTAAAACAACATCAATTTCATACAGGTATAATTCTATACTGATGAAAAGAGCAAACAGGCAGTGTCAGGGCAGGGACAGCCAGGAAAAATTCAATGGCATCTGCTCTGCAAAGGTCAGGAAAGATGATGGAAAGCCTCTCTGGTGCCTCTGCATGGATGGAGCAGGTCAGTTTTGACATGGCTCACACTGTTCCTCCCTGGGGCAGCTCTAATAAAGAGATAAACAGGACTAATAGAAAGCCTTAAGTTTCTGCCAGGCAAGCTCTCTTCCTGACCACCTTTGTCCAGCAATTAAAAAGGCAGACAGCTGTTAAGAGTTAATTGGATGTCATTCCAGATATTTCCATTTGCCTCCAAAGTTAAGTCTACCCTCATAACAGGGATCAGTCTCCCCAAGAAGTCTTTGAGCACAAACCCATGGCACACCTGATGAAGCAGGGAGGAAAAGAGGCTGCACAGCTTGAGGATGGGGCTGCTCTCACATGGCTGCCCACATTTTCCTGGAAGAGGTGAGTCTGCCATGCACAGCCTCCAGGCCACCCCCTCACAGAAAGGTGATGCCTTAAGTTTTAGCTTTCATATTTTCTAGATTCTGTACTGCCTTAGTGTGTAACTCTGAGCTTCATATGAAGTGTCAGCAAGTTCTCTTCACAGGGCAGTTAGGCAAAACAATCCTTTTCCAGCCTGAGAACCAAGGACACTGTTGCAGCTTCAGGCCCAAAAAGTGTAAACAACAGCAAATTGAGGAGAGCAATCTGGAAGGATGGAACTTCATAACATGAAGCTGTAATTGGACAATTGTAAATGGACCAAAACTTATGAAAGTGTGAAACCTCATGATCGGGTGTCCATCTTGGGTGGAGCCACGGCAGGGCTCTTGGACTGCCCAAGGTGTATCCTTTGAAGGCCATTTAAAAATACCTGCTTTATTCCTTTAACACCATCTAGCCTCTGTTCTAGGCAGCCTCTCAAGGCACCAACCCCAGGACCAGGGCTGGTTCCCAGTCCTCTCCTGTCTGGAGAAGGGCCAGAGAGATGGAGACAGACTGGGGGGGTTGTTTTGCTGACCATGAATAGCCAAAAGCTTCTCCTGAACCTCATCTTTATCATTCCATGATGGACCTGTCACATTCCTGGCTGTTCTCTCAGTGCCCCAACCAGTGGCGCTTTTGTCTGGTTCCCTTCTGCCATGCTGAGCACACAGGACTGTGCCTTGGTTTCTCTTTTAAACCTTTCAGCACCTTCTGTTCAAGGCTATTGCTCAAAGATAAAAGTACATCCAGGAAGAGGGACAAGATCCTCTTATAGAAAGGCTTTGCATGAAGCCAGAGTCTCTGAAATTCACCTCCACAGCATGTTCAAGAAGTAGGTGACATCATGAAAATTACTTTGGCACAATGGAAAACATATGACGCAGATTAGGAGGTCAACTGCGCAAACTTTCTCAGGTCTAGAAAAGAAAAAGGAGCATCTGAGTTTGAGAGAAGGATTAGGAGAGCTCTGGCAAGGTCTCAGCCTCTGCTGACAGCCTGATCAGGGAGCTTATGGAGAACAGCGAGGAGACTTCGTGCCATTCTGTAAGACTGAAAAACTTGCAAAAGAAATGCCTGAAGTCTCCCAGGGCTGACACATCTGGGCTGGGCACAGACCTGACAGCCCCAGACCTGGCTCATACACACACAGCAGCTCACAGAAGGGAGAGCTGGCACAAAAGAGAGAATACAAAGCACAAGGTGAAGAGGGGAAAAAAAGAGTCGGTGCTAGGTGTGTGCCCCTAACCTGTAATGGCATGAAGATTTTTTCCGATGAGAGGATCTGGAAGGTCTTGTGGAAGCCTGAGCAAACTAATTCTCCCTGATTCCTGAAGCTCATCCTTCTCCAGACCTCACACACAGGGCTTTTTGAGGCTACAGGCACCATTAAACCTGTGATGTCTTTCAGTAAGAGAAAGAAAAACCCTTTCTCTTAACTGCACATTGTTCACCTTTGGTTCCTGAAGTTCCATCAACACAACCGTGCTCAAAGGATGGCCAGGGCAGGTACTCTGGGAGACTGCTGTTTCCTGCCCATCCAACACCACCTCTGAGCCCTGGGATGAGGAAAAGCCTGCACACACCCCACAGAAGCCTCTGTTCCCTTTGTACCTGCTGGACACCAGCAGCACAGGCAGCCTTATGGATCATGTGCTCCCCAGGAGCGGAGCTGGGAGGGGTGGGAGGGGAGCACGACTTACTGGGCACCCGGTTGATCGCCTTCAGGGGCCTCAGGACACGGACAGTACGGATTGCAGACAGGTTAATGTTCTGGAGATCCAGGGAGTACTCCACCATCCTGCAGCAGGGGAAAGAGAGGGAGACAGAGAGAGAAAAAAGGGAGAAAAAGAAAGTTTAAAAGAATCCAGAATTTTGGCTTGAGTCACAGGTTTATCATCTCTCCGTTGAAGAGTTTCTTATGGGGATGAAGCCTGAGCTTCATCCTGGCACTTCTGGCAGGGCACACACATGGGGTGGCCACTGCACACAAGGCCAGCAGGACAGGAGCCGTGTGGCCAGTTTTGTTGGGAGTTACCTGCAGCACAGTGGGGTGCTCCCTGTGCTCCCCTCATCTCCCACTGCAGGCTGTGTCTCGGGAGGCACCTTCAGCTAAACCTGCTTTATCACACACAAAAATAAACCCTCTCACTTAAAGCACTAACTGCTCTGACTAGGTGGAAAGGCTTCCCCCATGGCTGTGAATCACTCCTTTTTGACACCAACCAAAAGGAGAAAAGCCTAATTTTAGGACATATGCTAGACCTTAGCTCTCCTAACCCAACAACATATGCTGTAAATAACCTTAAAGTGCAAATAGGTGTGACTCATGCATTGGCTTTGCTGCAAGAGCAGCAGGTGCAGGTGACAAAAAGTGACCTGGCCCAGCAATCCTTAGCCCAGCGTTCTCTCCTTGCCCAGTGTGGCAAATGTCCTGTCTCTTTAAAAGCACAGCAGGAAATCATTATAATGATAATTTGATAATTATAATGATATGATGATAATCCTGGCCAGAAATTTCCACCTGAGGACCTCAAATCATCTTTCATGGACATGTTTTCATGAAACATGAGATTCATGAGGCCTCCAGGAAGACATGGGCTGTTGTCAGCAGCTTCCCTTGGGTAACTCTGCTCTGCTCATGGGATCAAGAGCGTGACAACGTTGGCAGGTGAAATAGCAGCAGAGTCAGGACAGGAACTGCTTCTACTGAATCTCTTCTCAGACACAAATAATGAAACTACAGAAAGTTCCCTTTTCCCTGGCCTTTTAACAAGAGTCAGGAGACAGGAAGGGATTGGGGGCACTGCCTTTTGTTACTGCACCCTTTCTCAGAACAAAAACATCATTTTTACAGAAAGACCCACAAGCCAACAGAAAGTTTACCCAAATTCCCCTGACCAGGAATCACTGAGAATTAAATGAGAGCTTGAGTGAGACACTGAGAGGGAAATGGGGTACAGCCAGTCTGTAAAAAATAATCAGGGAGAGGCATTGAGTGAAATGGAGCAGTGGACTAATCCTTCTATAGATTACCCCCCATTCAAGAGGACCTTGAAGAGCTAATGCCTGGTTATCTGTCTACACCTTTCACAAAGGGGACTTGTCAGAGTGATAGATTTTCAAACACGATGGGGTAAACCTGTCGAAGTGTTGTGATTATCCTCTCTCATGCTCTCTTTCTTTCTCTCCCTCATTCCTTTCAGTCTGTTCTCTCCTGCACTTTTAGGGTAATTGCATGAAATAATTCTTCCTCTGAAATGCAGTGGCATTCATTTACCTCCCTGGAGCTGTCAGTTCCACATAAACCAAGTGCAGAAGAAGAGACAAGGGATTTCATGCAGATAATCAAAATATTCCCACGCCCAAAAAAAGCCCCGACCCCAAGCCAAGCAGAAATGTTCAACCAGCCTACAGAAATAATTAGTGATAGACAGAGGCTTGGGATGCAGTCAGATGAAATTGTAAGCAGGTACGAAAGGAGGAGGAACACACAGAGATAAAAACATGTGGAGATGACTCCAGGACATCCCTGTGTGGTGCAAAGGCACACAGTGAAAGGGCCTTGAGTAAGCATTGACCAACCTTGCTCCAAATAAAGCAAGATTGTGTCATCAGCATGTTGTTGCTTCAGAATTAGACAGACCTGCTGAAACTTTGGAATTACAGTTACATTGCTCCCAGGCCATGAGCTAGCAGCCCTTCACAGAGAGCTGACACACAGAAGCAGCTTCCTGGCTGAAGGAGCCCCCACACTGCAGTCTGTTGTGGGGGTATGTATATGCACAGAAACATAAAGGCCTCAAGCTTGGTGAAGGCCCACTGAACTTCCTTTCCTCTCCCAAAAACACTTATCTCCTAAGAGAACTGCCTCTGAAGGGAAAAAAATAGAAAAAAATAATAATTTGAGCAGTAGCAGAACAACCCAAAACAAGAATCAAATGCCAAGTAAGCTGTTAGCCCAAAATACATCTAATTCCAGAGATATTTTTTTCTGAACTGGGAGGAGCCAAATGAGAAGTCCTGAATAATATTCAGAGAAACCAAGCACAGGGGAAAAGCACAGGGCTAGGGGTGATGTGAAATGGAGGTGACATCTTCTCTTAGCCTTAACCATGCAAAATTAATTTTAAAATGTTTTCAAACCATTTGGGTTTTGTCCTCTTGTGGCTACAGCATGTGAGTAACCTTAACCCAGTGAACATCACTACCTTCTCCTAGCTGGAATGAGTTTGCCACCTATATAGTACAGTTCCTGTGTCACTAGAAAATTTTCAGTCATCCAAGTAGTGACCGTGGGTCCTTTCAGCACAAGACAAATGCTGCCTTAACTCAACCCTGTGGTTCAGACAGCAGCAAGCCAGCCTCCTGCAGCCCTCAGTGGCCAGAGTCACAGATTTACTGCCATTATGTTCCAGTGTAGCCAGGTAAAAAAGCTGAACAGACAATCACACTGCCAGGGAAAACAGCAGGCTGTTCCCGAGGATGGGTTAGAAAAGGGCAAACGCTGAATCTTTTTGAGAGCAACTGTAACAAAAATGAACTCAGCCCTAGGAGGCTCCAGCTCCATTAACAGACCCCTTCTGCCTACAGTTCTTCCTGAGGCCTCCTGGTCTTGGCTGTAATAGCAGAGAAATCCAGGATGCTTAAATCCCTGCAGATGAGATATGACTATTGTAGTCATGCAGATTGCATCCAAACAACTTTGATGCCATTCCAGTGTCATTCTGCATTAGGGCCACTCATTTTCACCTTTTCATTTCTAGTGATGACTTCAGCATCAGCTTGTGTTCACTCCTCTCTTTGTGCAATGGTAGCATGCCCACACAATGCAGGTGACCAAGGTGCAGTGAAACTTCACTGATAGCCAAAAAACCCACCTATCTTCTGTGTGAGTAAAACTGATAAAATGTAAATGTTGCCTCCATTCTCTAATGAAATAGGATCCCTAAGTGACTCTGCTGGAGTCTCCAGGCATCTGCAGCATTTCAGGGGATGCTAGCCCAGCTCTTTTTGTTATTATCATTCTCCAGCCAGCCCTGCTCCCCACAGCCTGGAAACCCTGGACACTCAACCCCCTCTAGGTGTGGGCTGAACCCCATCTCCCAGTGCCACACGTGGGGGTGACATCAGGCTGACACAGAGTCAAAGGGACTCATTGCAAGGAGTGATCAGTCAGAAGCTGCCAGCAGGTTTTTTTCAGGAGGTTCACATTTCCTGGGTGTTTGTAAACCAAGGAAAGGTTACAGCCAGTAGAAAATGGTCCAGGAGACTCCCAGGCTCCTTGTCCTTGCTTTGTAGCAGCTCAGTGCCATGATTGAGGGTACCCCCATTACCTGACTACCCTCCATTCTTGTTCTCCTCCCTTTCTTGGCTGCTTAAGGCACGTCTTGTTAGTAAACACCATAAATTCTTTAAGGTTTGGGGGCAGTCAGACAGAGTCTAGGATGTGGGAAGGGGAGGAAAGAAAAAAAAAGTGCTGGGTGTGAGTCCTTCCCCTTTATCATGACAGAACAAGGTGATATGCATATCTTCTGAGGGAAACAGCAGCTCATTTCTGGCATCACTAAACTATTTTGTGGCCTCTTGTGTGAATGGATGAGTAGAAGGACAGGTTCAGAAGCTTAAACTATGCTAAATAAGACAAACTTCTCATCTGTGATGGAATTTGAGCGCTGAGCTGTCATGATAATTGAATATTTACAGTAATTCTTCTTCCCTTGCTAGAGGTTTTCTTTTTCAAAACCTTCCACATGAAACTCACTGGAAGGAGAGGGGATTGGCACAGGCAGTGTCCTCACACCACACAGCTCAAGACTGATCCATGCTGGGAATATTGTCAGGGTGGGGAAAGGGACAGGGGCACTGCCTGCATGCATGGGGGTCATCCTGCAGAAGCAGGGGGGTGCCTGGCAGGGAACACCTCTCTGCTTGAGCTCTGCCTCCCTCCCCCTTCTCAAGGCATCCCACCTGCTCCCTGCCTCCTTACATCCCTCTGACACATGCCTGCCTGCAACATTTCCACCTCTCATTTCAACCTTTCTTCTTCATTCCCACTTTTTCTATTTGCTCCTTGACTTTCTTTCATATTTTTCCATTTAGGTAAATCTGCTCAGCTGAATGCACAAAGGACCTGGAGTTAAACAGAGGAGCTGCAGGGAACAAGTAGCAATTTGTTAGCACACTGCCCCTGTGCAGAATGTGGCTGGTGTTGTGTCCCCTGTCCCGTGTCACGGCCCTGGAGCAGACAGCGAGTGCACGGGGACAGGGGGCACAGAAGCCTCCAATGCCCATGAGGCCTCAACAACACCAGAATACTTCATCAGCTCCACCCTGGCACTCCTTTGGTCCTGTGCACCTGTGGGCTCCAGAGTGTGCCTGGATCTGCCTTGGCACTCAGCAGGAGCAGCACTCACTGTCCAAGAGCAGAAATGCCCGCCAGCGTGGCTGTGCGCCAGGCACAGGGGAGCAGACTGAGCAGCAGGAGGGAGAATCAAGCTAAGGCTTCTGAAATAGACATAGTGACAGTACAAAAGCCATGCAAGGAGTCCAGAAAATTCAGACTTCATTTGCTGCACGTGTGAGCTGAGATAATATACTCATACAATGCCTGGCTAGCTGCTACCTAGCAGTTACATTCAATGAAATTCATTAGTAAAGCAGTTCAAACATTACCGTTTAACTCTTCATATTTACATCTCCTTATACCTTTATTAAATACTTATTAACTTTCCTAGTCTTGGCTTCTGAACTTCTATTTGCTGAAAATTAGCAGCCAAAAAATGGCATTTAAAACCTATTCTGAAATCATTCATGAAAAATATCAAGGCAGTATTTTCCTTATGACACAAAGCCAATATGTTTTTGTCAAATTCAAAAGCTGCCTAATTCCCCTTCTCTGATAGAAGTTTTCAATTGAAATCTAATTAATTGCAGACTAATCAATTCATATTTTTTGTCAAATAAATTTAGGTTTGGCACTGAAGCCAAAAACTTCATGGCTGTGACTTTCCAGCTGTAATTTCAGACTTGCTATGGATCTCTGTGGGAAATTAGGCTTTTTCTTCCTGTGGATTTCCATTTGATCCCTACATCTATGAGCACCCGATATGACCAGATCAGAAGAGTTTGATTGGTGTCTGCTCTGAATTCCTTCAGCTTCTCAGCTATGTGAGGGCTCAAAGACTGGTGGGTACCTATACCATGCCTAGATGGGATTTAATCAATGTCTTCTGTGTACAGGAATATGTCTTTCTGCCCTTGGCTCCTTGATCTGGCTATCACATTTTGCAAACTGGAATTTCTACCACTTTGAAGATCTAGAACATAGGAGTCCATAGGAAGACCATCAGTTTTCCCTGACTGAAATTTTATTCAGATATCTATGCCAAAGTTTGGAGCTGACATCTCTCCGTTTACCAAAATGTGTAGCCCCTGATACACGAGCTCAAATCTTCCACCTGAAGTTTGTGGGGTGGTGGGAGACTGATTTACTCCTAAATTCTTCCACTTCACTCATACATACCGGGACGAGAAGGTGATCTCACTGCCTCTGCTCTGGCTTCAAAGACAGGGGCTACAATACAAAAAAGGAGCAAAATGGAATTTGCCCTGGACAATGAACTCCAGTGGTCCCATATCTCCCCTCTTGGATTATTGATCCACCCTAGGGAAAGGAGAGTAAAAAAAGGCACGTGCATCACTAGATCCACACAGCCCTGGTCCTCTGTGCCTAGAGGTCTAGCCATGGGCAGGGAGTGTGGAGAACAGGGCTGGCCAGGCTACCCCAGAGATTCCATCAGCTGAATCTGTGCTGTGGAAAGGGAAGGCAGGCAGTAAAATCCACTAACTGGGGTCCACAACTTCCTGGGAAGTGGGGACCCCCAGCACTGGAGTTACAGCAATGAGGCAGGAGGAAGTGTGCACAGATAAAGGTCTAGAGCATGGGGAACATGGGGCATTCAAGATTGCTCCTGTCGTCCCTTGCAAAGGCTGGACATGCCTGAGCTTGTACCCAGAGAGAGCTGGAAGATTAATCCAATCTCTTGTAAATCCATCTGGACACATAAGAAGCAGGGCCAGGAGATTTTGATGAGGCCTGACCAGACACTGGGCAAGAGCGAAGGGCTACTGCTTCCACTCAGAGTCTGCAGCCACAGGATGCACACAAACCAGCAGATGCACACGTCCTGCTTGCCAGACCAGCAGGGCTCCCAGCCAGGACCTATTTTTTTAAACTTTCTGCCCCATGCCTCCACCATTTTGCTCTATAGCTGGAGCCACATCCTTATTTTCCCCAAAGGTCCAGTAGGCTGTGGTAAAAGTTAAAGACTCTTTCATTATTTGGACCTGATCTTCTGCTGTATGGACATTGTGGTGCAGGAGGCATAGGCCTGCCAGGCAGATCCCAGCACCAGTATCAGCTCTCTTGGGATAGGTAGGTATATCTATATAGATATTAGATAGAAATTCCTCTAGAACAAACTGTGCATTTGCACCCATTTTGCACAGTTTGGTGCCTCTGGGGCCAGGCTTCAACATGCACCCTAAACAGATGATCCAAAATCCTTTCAACATCAACCACAGAAAAAGTGGAATAACACAGTAGGCCTCCAAATTGCTTTGCAAACCACAGTGTACTAAGCTAAGTAGTTCTGCTTATCTCTTTTAAATTTAGAGCTCATTATGCTGCAAAAAGACAACTCTCTGCTGACATGAAAACTGAAACAGAAGGAAAAAAAGCCTTGCTAGTAAAACAAGAAATGCAAAAATTACACTCTTTTTTCCTCATTTATAAAATATAATAATAATAAAGAGTCTATAATTCTGTTAGCAAAAAGACATTTCCTCAGGGAGTTATAGATCAATTACTAATTACACAGTCAGCTCCTGAGCTGTGATGCTTTGTATTCTTAAAAAAATAACCTGCAACTCTTCCCCCCTCCAGTACAAAATACTTTTTTACTCTTTTTTTTTTTTTTTTATTGCTGTGCAAGCAAAAGCCGCTGAAAGCTTCCAGAGCCTGTAAGACTGGTCCCTTGCTGCCTGGAATGTGATTATTTCACACCCTGGAACACTCAGATTTCTCTCCAAACTGTGTACTAAGAGAAAATGTCAGAGTTTCTTAATAGTTTCAGAGACATGATACGAAAAGACATAAGCAGGTTTTCACACTGTGATAAGAAAGCCAGAAGGACTCGCTGAGCTCAGATGACTGAATGCGAGCGATGGGGCCTCACTTCTAAAAACCAAGAGTCAGAACACAGGCTGAGCTCTGTATTTCACTGCTTAGGGGGGAAAAAAAGCAAAATAAAAAAGAATGCCTGCGTTTTGGTCCTATAAGCCTGCTGGTTTTACCTTTTTTGGGGCTTTGTGTTTTGTTTTTTTAAAGAAACCTAACATTCACATGGTAGGGAATTAGCTTTCAGGAAGGCAAAAATCAGAGGCAATAATTGAGAACTACCCATTACGCAGGCAGGGTAGAGCTGCCTCCTTGTTTTGATTCTTCTCTGGTGTGATTCATTTCGTTTTGATGACTGCTTTCATTTCAATATGTTGCACATCTAGGGATAGCTTTACTGGGAGAAAGCAAATGAAATAATTAGTATCATTAAGGAGGGAAAAGCGAGTGCATGTTTGAGGGGAGGGCTGTGCTGCTGCTATTTCTACCTTTGGTTAAGATGCAATTTAGCCTGCTGCTTGCTGGTTTCCATCTTTTTCTGATCACTACTTGAAACACCTAATTGCTATATTTATTACAGTTTTCTTTGACTTGCCATAATTTTATAGAGATTTCTATTTGGCATCGAACATTAGCTAACTAGGATTTTCTGAGCATTCTGCTGTTTACCCTGCTGCTAATAAGTATTTAATGATCTGAGATTTTAAAGTCATAACTATGCAAATTCTGGCCAGGTCCCTGAAGGACTGCAGTTAATTAAAAGCAAAGAAAAAGCAGAAATTGGCAACACTTCTCCATCTTGTGAGATTAAGGCCAGTTGGTGTGTTTTGGGTTAAGAGGCACCTTCCCAGTGTGGAAGGGCACCACGCTGTGATGGATTTGTTTCCTGGAAACAGGTGGGCATTTGAGAATGGGGGGTTGGTACCTCACATCCTTCAGAGAGCTGCCAGTTCCCTTTCCTAGGCTGAAATTTAGAGGGATGAACTTGGGGCCATAAGTGCTTTCCACGTAAGGAGAAAGTTGATGTTCACAGAGATGCTGCACATGTCTGAAAAGAGCTTGGATGGATGGCTTTGGGAGGCATCATCCCTCCAGGTTTTTGGAAAGGATGCCATATCTAGGGAATTATGGGGAATAGAACTCAAGGACAGTAGAGAACTGTCAGAAAGAAAACATAAAAGTAATATCTCAGTTAATAGAAATACTTTCCAGATTCCCAGTGTGGAAGCTGCATAAAGCACTCCTGAAGAAGCAACTAGCCAAAATGGACCGGGAGTGAGAAGTGTTCTGCTCAGCTTAAGGGGCTGCCAGGCTTGCCTGAAAAGGGATCTTCAGCTGTGCAAAACCCTCTCCCCAAAGGCTGCATTACTACTCAGAAAGTTAAGGGTGCTTTGGAAAAGAAATGGATCTCCAGGAGAGCTGTGCTGCCATAGTATAGGTGAAATTAAAAATCAAATTTAGGAAGGCAGTCAGACTTCAAGGACAGTATTCACCCATGATGATGATGTGTTTCGAAACTAATTGTTTTTCTTATCATGAGAGATAACCACATATTATAGGCTTGGATTTATGAGCCTTTCTGAAGAAGTTGGACAAGAAATACTCAGCTGAACTCATCGTCATTAGTGGCACATTTTGGCCAACAGACAAAAAGGTGAAGGAGGAATCTAGTGACAAAGTGTTGGCTTGGCCAGCCACCTAGAGCATGAGACTGGCAGAGAACTGGGCTAATACTGTGCAGAAATATTAACCAGCATTTAATTAGAAGAAAAATTAGGTTTTAGAGAACTGAAAGACCAGTCAGAAGATTAAATGAAAGGCCAAAGGGGAAAGTGATAAAACTAGGAAAAGAGTTAATTCTCACAGAACCTACATGTCAAGAACAAAACTAATCAAGGCACTAAAAGATGTAAAGAGGAGAAAAATGGTGTTGCCTATATACCACTGCCAGGGGCCTGAGTAATAAAGAGAATAAGAATTGTTCATTTTATGAGCAGAATGCCTAAATGGCATTAGGAAGGCCTGGTGGGAAAATCTGCATGAAAGGAATATTAAAATCAAGGATTTGAACCTAGTTGGGAGGCTCAAGTGGACAGAAAGAGAGGGGGAGTAACACACTCTGTCAGAAATGGCATTTTCTAGTACACAGTCAGTGACAAAATACTTATGGATTAATTTTCTGCCATATAGAGAATTCCTCCTGGCTAGAGAAATGGGCTGACAGGAGCCTCATGAAATTCAACAGATGAATGCAAGGTCCTGCATTTGGGCTGGACTGATGGACAGTGCTGCTGCTGCTGCTGCAAAGGAGCTGCCAGTCCTGGGGGACAGGTCCACACAGGGAAGGACAATGACACACCAAGCTGCACCAGTCAGAGTGCAGCAGGCAGATGAGGGAGGGATTATGCCCCTTACTTTGCACTCAGTAGACCATGTCTCAAATATCACATTCACTTTTGTCCCTCCAATAAAAGAAGGTGTTGATAAATTGAAGCAAGCTCAGCGGAGGCTCACCAAGGCGCTCGGGCTTGGAGCATTTGTGCTGTGAGGAGAGGAGATGATTTTGGTGGGACATAAAAGCAGTTCCTTGGTACCTACAAGGCAGTGGGATTTAAGCCAGAATCTTCACAGTTCCATATGGCAAGAGAGCAAGACAACACAAATATAAATACAAAGAGGAAAGGGAGGTTCAGACTAGTTACAGAGACACATCAGCAGTGAGGCTGGGATGGTGAGAGATGGTGCCATCTCCATCCGTGGTGGTTGTCAAGACTTGACTGGACAACTCTAACCTGAGTTTGCTGTTGACTCTCCTTTGAACAAGATTGGAGTGGAGACCCTATAAGGCCCTTTCCAACCCTGATTACCTATGATCCTGTGGATGTGATTAGGTATGTCCAGACCACACCAGAATACAGGCTGACTAGCTCTCTTGATAAAAGCACTCTCCCAATTCACCTCTAAGAATTTTATTTGGGCAATGCATTGGGGGTACCTAAATCTCCTTGGAAGTTGCCAGCCTTGGAAATCACAGAAAATTGTATTCAAGAATGGAAGACAGATTTTCTATCAAGTTCTTTAAAAAAATAATTATAAAACTTGATTGCATATGTTATGTCCAAGTCATGTAAGGTCACCAACAGTACCAGGTATATCTGGTGGATTTGAGAGGCCATATTCATGAATTTGAAAGCACACAGAAACAGCCATAGAATCATAAAATCATTCAGATTGGAAAACGCCTTTAAGATCATTGAGTCCAATTCAACCTAGCCAAGTCTACCACCAAACACTGTCCTTAAGCACCAGTCAAATCTACATGTCTTTTAAAAGTGACAAACTAGTCAGACTTCAATTCATGAGCTGTGGAGTACAGTCAAGTGGTCTTTAGGAATATTTATCAGGTATCCAAGAAGCTTCAGGAGAGACAAGAAGGGTGAACAGGCTAAGATAGTACAACGTGAGTGAAGGCAAAAGCAGCAATGTAATAGCAGGAAAGGGAAAGGTGATACTCATGAATATAAATTAGGAGATGGACTGGTAGAAAATTTGTAAGAGAACTGAAAGAGCACATAAAATGGTATAAGTTTTAGAATAAGAAAACAGAATTGTCACTAACGGAGTAAAAAAGGCAGAAAACATCAGTTAAAATAAAAGTCCTCTGGGGAAGGTCAGATGATGTAAGTGCACCATTGATCATAATGAGCTAATTTCAGCTCCAGCTGTGATCAAGTATTTCAGGCTGTGTCTAAATAGGGATTTTCTAAGATAAGCAAGTCTGGACAATTTGTATGCAAGAGTTTTAAAAGAGACGGCCAGAAAAGATCTGGACCAGTACTGATAATTTTTGATTAGACTCAGAAAACTGGGAAAGCATCCAAGGGTCAAAGGAATTCTGATGTTGTGCCAGTACACAGTGATCTCAGTGACAGGATTGGTGCTGGTGACAGTACAGTGATGAAATTGTCAATATGCATCTTGGATAGATTATGGATTAAAAGTGGATAACAAAATTAACCATACCCAATACAAGTGTAAGGAAAAATAGACATCATCAAACTAATGTGTTATAATCTCTTATGAGATTACAAGTCTGGTTCACACAAGTAATTAGGTTGATATGGCTGGAATGATATGTAATCATCATGACATACATTAGCTGGAGAAAAACTGTCTAAGTAATAAACCTCACATGCAACACTAAACGGGGATTCATTTGTGAGCAGATGTACTTCTGTAATGCACAATTCTTGCCACTCTGTTCTTTATTTATTTATCACAACCTGACAGAAAACTAAAAAAAGTCCCTGATGGATTTTGCAGTTGAGGCGTATTTTTGGGAGAACAGAAAAGAAATGAAGATGACAAGTCAGGGATAGAACAGCATGAACTGCTTTAGAAATGCAAATAATATGTATTCCAGTATTCCAGTTTGAAAAAAATGGAACTAACATACATCTGTGAACAAAGTTTACTGTTCCTACTAATAGGAAGGGGTTTTCTCTCTTCAGAAGAGGAGACAGGAAAAAAAAACCCCAACCAATCAAGCTTGGAGACCATGAAGAAAGCAGCTGAGTGATTGTGAGGTGCTGTGATTGAATGGACAGGCTACTACAATACTTGGCTATAGGAAATGGGACATTTCAGGCAGGAATAGTAAGACAATATTACAACCAATGGCACTGCAACAGACTGAAGCACTGACAGAAGAATGCTCTGTCTTATTCTGAAATGCAACCCTTTTAAAAGCTGTTTAAGAACATTCCAAGAATATCTCAAAATGCCAAAATATAAAAAATGCCATTTTTCACACCAAAGGTAAGGATAAGAGGAATTTGACCACAGTTTGAGATCTGCATGGCACACTCCACTGTGATAATGGAGAGAGGTAAAGACAGCATTCTGTGAAAGACAGACCCACTCCTCAGTCAATGGAATTCAAGCAACAAGTAGTTAAAGATTTTGGGCATGTTTTTGGGGACACACGTGTAATCACAATCAAACACTGACCCCCCTGCCCCCCACAGTGAAGTCCTCTGCCCCTTAATTTACCTAACATCTTTCAGGGATGCCACAGAAGAGGGCAAGGAGAGGCAGAATTCCCACCACAGGTGGTTAATTACAGCACTTGGATCATGAGAACAACCTCTCCCTACATGGAATTCATGCCCCCAAGGTCAGGGAGACCCTCAGGTCAGATGTATAAAGGGATGGTATCTCCTTTCCAGGAGGGACAGTGGCATCATCTCCAGCCACATGTGAGTGCAACTGTTCCACAGGATAGAGTGAGCAGGGGCAATTGCTCACCCTTGCACTGCTAGAGACCTGCCTGGCTTGATGAGCATGAGCCCAGAAACAAGTGACTCTTCCCCTGAATTCACACACATACAGGCTCTGGCTGACATATCCCATCTGATTAACTTCCTCATTATCTCAACTTTCAATCCACCATAGGCTCTCAACCTGAGGTAGCTGCCCTCTGAGGCTGCCTCAGTTCAAGCTCTCCAAACACACCCATCACTGTGGGAACCAAATGACGCCAGACAGGACCTGATCACGCAGGGAAGGGAAGAGGGACTCCCACCAGGACAGCTGGTGGTGACGAGCACAGTCTGCCTGAGACGTCTGGGAGCCTGCAACCTCCTGTCACCAGCAAGCAGTTGGGAATGGGAGCATCAACAAGCTGAATCTGCAGCCCTGCTTGTTTGTGCACACAAGGGGCATTGGCACTCTTCAAACCAAATTGCTTCATATGATTTTTGGAGGTCTGAGGGGAACATTGAGAGAGAACATTGACTTCTAACCGTTGTTTTGGGTTTTTTCCTAACCCTTTCAGAAAAAAAACCAAAAAAACATTTTGAAGGTGGTTAGGGGAGGGAGTGTTTGAGAGGGGAGAAAATTCTGGTGATGTCAGCTCTTATTGCCATGGAAACTGAACATTTTTAGTGACAATGGAGTCTTCCTCCTTGAGCTGCTGGGTTGCAGGGGCAAGCAGGGCAAGGGCACACGAGGGAATTCAGCTAACTAAAACTATAGCTTCTGGCTTTCCAAGGAAGTGAGGAAATAACTACAAATGATTGCCTGAATACATGGTTTATGTAACGAGAGCACCGTCTGGGGCCAGAGCAGCAAGCACTCATTATGCTCTGGGATAAAACGTGCTGCTGTGCAGGGAACCAGGTGAAGACATCTCAGCTGCCCAGCACTGCCCCCCAGAGTGGGCCCTGCCTGCACCTCACTTTTCCATGCTACAGTCTGTTCTTTGCAACCTTCGCTGCCTTGCTGGTGCTTAGTTGGAGAGGGAGAAGAGAGGAGAAAGGGTCAGGAGGTCCAATCCATATTCTGGAAACTGAGAGAAGCTCCATGGACTCCAGGCTGGGCATTGCTCCCCAACATCAGGGGTGTTTCCTTAGGAGCCAAGTTTATAACTTCCCTTACAGAACACAAGAATCCAGGATGATGAAAAGGAGAGGGCTCTTAGAGAAAACTGATTAGCCTCTGATCAGGACCTAGCTCCCTGGCATGGAGACAATGTGCAAGACCTAATGCTAGGTGTCCTCCCTAAGTCAATGCTAAGGCAGCATCTGGACAGCATGGCTTCAGTAAGCTGAAGGCATGATCCAGGTGTGGAATCAATAAGGATAAAGGTAAAGGCTTGCATTTGAGGTTAAGCAAAAGCCTACAGTATGTAAGGACAAGTTAAAGCCTTGGATTTGATTTAAACAGTACAGACAATTTTAATGAATTTCAAAGAATAATGAATTAATAACCACAAGCTTTTATAACTCGAAATACATTATATAGTCATTAGTTCTATATAACTAAATGGAAAAATCTTTCTTTAGCAGAAGTCCTTTGAGATCAGATATTCTAATGAGATTACTATCATTTCATTCTGACACCTCATGAGGACAATTGAATAGAAATCAGGAAACAAATTTCTTTCAGTTTTGGACCCGAAATAAAAAAATCCTCCACACAGATTATTTAATATCTAAGGGGTTGATTCAAAGTCTCCTTGGCATTAAAAGAAATTCAGATATGAGCTTTTTTTTCCTGGTGCTGCTATCAGATGCACAAAAGACTCTGTCTCTCCTCAAATTCTTGCCAGCAATGGTGACAGAAGGAACTATGTAATGGAGTTTGCTCCTTCCTTGCCTAGGTAGTGTGGATTTCACTTGTTTTCTGCATGAAGTATTTGAGCTCTCCCTCTTTCATTTAGTATTGCCCCACCATCTCTTCAGACAGCACCACTCACATGCCATGCTTGCAGGGACCCCAGGCAGAGCCAGACCCCAATTCCCACACCTTTTTACCCCATGCTGGTTCTCCTGTGCCCACTGGAGCGGAGTCTTTCTGCCAGCACATCACCTGCGTGGAGCAGCACCATGGGCTCCAAGGCCCCCTTTTCAAACCTGCCCAGCTTTTCCTTCCTCACAGGCTGCTGTGCCAGGGTCTTGGCTTTCCCTGCACCCAGTCTCCAGCAGTTCAGCCACCAGGAGCTCAGGCTAGAACATACAATGATCTGGCTTTCCTCAGCACCAAGTCTCAGGGGCTTTAACTGGCACTTCTCATGTCAGGCCACTTTAAATCTGATCTTAACCACAGCAGAATCAGCTACAAGAAAGGTCTTCCCATCTCACACACATTGTGTTAATTTAGAAAAGCCTGCAGTTTTCATCTGCCTGTCCTCTTTCATGCACAACCTGGCTGAGAATCAGCCTTCAAATTTTTACAGCTGCACCAAGTTTGAAAATCTCTGCTCCTCCCAGAAGCAAACAATTATCTGCTCCTCCAGAGGGAATGACTTTCAACTCTTGCTGTAGAAGAACTCTGTCAAAAGCAAATATAAAGACAGTGCTGCTCCACACCAGGGGGAAAACTGCAAAGTGAGCTCAAACTCACTGCTAGCTCAGTCAGTAATACATGCACTTCCAGGCAACAGTGGAGCTGGTAACTCCTGGCTAAAGAAAAATAAAATTGAGGGCTTCCATCTGAAAAGATGTTCACTTTTTTTTTTTTTTTTTCTGTGAGAAGAGCAATATACCATATTTATTTCTGATTTTTTTTTTAATCTCTCAAGGCATTCTAATTGAAAATTAGAATTCTGGGGAAAAGCACATCCCACTGGTATCAGAAATGGACATTTTGCTGTGATTTAGCAGGCAAATTCTGGTAGACTTTCCACTTGATACATGCAAAGTGGAAAATCAAAGCTTCACCATAGCAACTTTGTTGTAGAAAACCCTCAAATGTCAACTTGTCCCAATAGTACTGCGGGTAATGCTGGTGCAATACAAAACCAAAAAGCCCTGAATAAAAACCTACATTCCTACCCTTGAAACACTGCTGCTGGAAACAGAAATGCTTGCTTTAGTTTGGTTTTGGAAAAGGTTACACCTCTTCTACGTAAACATTTTAAAAACACAAAACCCCAGAAATGTCTCTGGGCAAGCTCTTCAGCTGGTACAAATGAGCACCCTCTGCTGAAGTTGTGCTGGACAGGTGGCTGCACATCAGCTGAGGGGCTGAGCTACCTTGTCTGCTCTTTCTTCCACCGGCTGCTAACCCCAGCATGCCCAAATCCAGCTTGGATTGGCTGCTGCACCACAGTAGCACCAGAGTGGAAACTTTCTCCTCAGTCACATCATTTCTGTTCCATACAAGGCTCTAGTAAACCCAAAATAAACCAACCCAGAAATTATCAACCTACCCAGCCATGACAATGAAGAAATCCAGGCGGTTCCAGGTGTCTCCAAGGTAACACTTCTTGCCAAAAATCCCCAGGGCCACCATCTTCAAAACCATTTCCATGGCAAAGAAGATGAAGATGAAATCATCAAACACCTGCCAAACAGAAACCCAAGAGCACATTTGACAAGCATTCTCAACCTTGGACTTTCAAACACAGAATGTGAGAAAAATACTAATTTCAGCACTCCTGAAAATGAGATCAAGGCAGGGCTGGAAAAGTTTCTTCCATGTAGCCCTGGCATCACAGTTTCTTGCTGCTCAAGCTCAGTGAGGGCTTTTATAGTTTTTTCACCCACAGGCGAAGCAACTGATGCAGACTCAGAGACTCCTTACATAGACTTGAAAAGTGGTGTTTGTTCAGCACCAGCAGATCTAAACCTGGCCAGGAAAACACTGTTTTTCCCAAGATCCCCCCAGGAGGCACTCCTCATCACATTGCTGCAGGTGGCTCAGCTGAGGGCACAGTGCAGCTTCCCACACAGCTTGGACAGCACACACCCATCACAGAGAGAAGCTTCAGATACCTGAAAGCCTTAGCCACTGTGGATGACAGCCTTTGCTGTCATCTTCTCTTTGGGGAAGCACAGCTGGTGTCTTACAGGCTGGTGTCTTACAGGCTGGATGTACTCATAGTCCTTCTAAGCATTCTCTTTATATGCTCTCCCTTTGGGCATCCTGAATTCCACAGTATCTGTTGAATCAGTAATAGTCTTGCACATCACCAGACTACCAAATGCATTGGGAGCTGCTGTTCCCTCCTGCCTGGGCTGTGCAACCTCAGTTATTTCTCCCTGGCCTAACCCTGACCCACGTGTCTTGTGGGTGTCTCTGTCAGGAAACCCCTGCTTACATGCAGGTTCGGGAATATTAGCGAGTGTTCAGTGTTGCACAGTCAGAAGCAAAGGTCACTCATCCTCTCTCTTGCCCCACTCCCCTGCTCAAAGCAGGCTCTTGCCTTTTACAGCAGGACAGCTCACTGCCAGGGCCAGCCTCGCCAGCCTCTCCGGGAGGGCATCGCCCACACGCTGGAGGAAAGCATGCATGAAAATTTGTGACTTGGACTGAAGCACCATCACAACGAGAAGGAAATCTGCTTACCTGCAAGATCTTACACCTGTCAGAGAGGCAGTCCATATCCTCACATGGCTGGTACATTCCCAGGGTAACACAGTTTAGCAAAATCACCATCATGCTGACGCACTCGAACCAGGTGGAAGAGAGTCAAGGAAAACTTCTGCAAAAGCATCATGGCTGAGATAAGCCTGCTCTAGGCTTGAGTAACAAGGTAGGAAGATTAAGGGAAAGGAGTGCTGGTAGGCTGATTTATTACATTCCCACATTCTCTACACCCAGTTCATCACTACTCCATTCCTTGATTACGCCAAAACTCTTTTATAAAAGGGAAAGCAGAGGTAGCACAAAAGGCCTAAAGTACTCACACAAGTCAAATCATTGCCATAGTCAAACGTGCTTGCTCCTCTCCTGCTGGTGTGCAGAGTCCCTTCCCTCATTGGTTTAATGAATATTCCAAATACACGGAAGAGACTTTCCAAGGTGGACTATACCTAAATGTATCACAGACCTCCAAGATCAAGGGATCTAAATCAAAACGGGCAGATTGATCTCTACATGATTATTGCCCTTCTGGGAAGGCTGGAACTCGCTTGCCACCTCTCAGAGAAACTTGGGGGTAAAGAAGTGCCACTGATCCTGTTCCTGTTGAGGGTAAAGAAATGCCACTGATCCTGCTGGGGATCAAGAAATGTCACTGATCCTGTCACTATGTTTCCAGCAGTGACCCACACTGTATAAAACTCCACAACATGCCCAAGTTCCTCACTAACTATAAGAAGAATTTGTGTTTCTGACCCCAGCTGGTGATCTGTTTATGCCCTACAGCATGAGGATTGACAGTCCTTATAATTGTTTTCTCAGCTACACTGGTGTCCCTGCAGATGCTTTGCTTATTCATTTGAAGCCTTTGTTGATAATCTTGCTAAAATATCTGCTTTGATAATAGTTAGCAGCCCAGAGCTACATTGGCTAATTATACTTTACATTAAAAATTGTTCCCTCCTATTTATTATTAATTTGTTGTCTTATAATTTTGTCAAGTGCCACTTCATTTATGGATTAGAGAAGTAGATAAAAATGGTGTATTTGTGTGACCCTTGTACTCTACACACTCTAGCTGCCCCCTCTCACCATCCCTCTCCTCCTGAAGGAGTTTTAAAGCCTGATACACACTTATCCAAGAACTCATTTACAGTATTTTAGCTCTAGAAGTGGGTACATTTGTGCTGCACTTTCCAGTGTTCTCATTGCAAAGCAGTGATGTAGACTAAATAGACCTCCAGCCTCTGGCAGAAACATTCTTGGGCATTTTACACACCCCACAACAACATATCTGCCCAGTCTCCACTGTCAGACAATTTAAACTTTTTTAAATAGAAGAGGCACAAAATTATCAACTTAAAATCCAACCCACTGAGTGCATCCATTTTCAGTCCTTTCAGTACTGAATCTAAAAGGGCAGCCTGTATCTCTGATCACTTCTGAAAGACATTCAGCTCCTGTGGTTTGTTCTGAGCAACTCTTCCATGCTCGTTTTCTGACAGTGATTTATGACTAAACTGCACAATCTGATCTAGAAGATTATTAATTCTCTCTCTTCTCCCCCACCTGGTTTGTGGTGAGCTACCTTCAATTGCAAAATCAGACAAGAGCAGGGCCCTACTTCTACTGTTCCAATTATGCTCTAATGTGATTTCAAGAATGTGTTATCGCTATCCCTCACAAAGTTAATCCCATGTGCTCTACAAAGTCATGCACATGAAGCCCACCCTCAATGTAGGCTTCAAAACCAGGCCCTTTTCTGCGAGGAATGCACCAAAAGGGCACCAAGTATTTTCACTCAGGGTCTATGCAACACAACTTCAACTTGCCACCTCCCTCTTTCTTGCACATTTCTTTAATGATCAGATCTGAAGGCCAGGAAAGCAATTTGAGAGGTTTCCATTAGCTCACACAGGGTTTTTAGATAAGACTGCCATTCTTTTTCTGAACTCTTCAAAATCTGTTTGGTATCACCATTCCCTTACAGAATGGTTGATGTTGTAGGGCCTCTGGAGGTCATCTTGCCCACCTTCCCTGCTCAAAGAAGCATCAACTACAGCAGATTGCTCAGGGTTGCATCCACTGGGGGCTTGAATAACTTCAGGTATAGAGGCACCAGAACCTCTCTGGGCAACCTGCTCCAGCATTTGATTATTTACACAGAAAATAAGTCTTTTCTTAAGTTAAAATAGGACATATCCTACTTTTCAGGCTGTGACCATTATCTCTTGGCCTGTCACTGGGCATCACTGAGCAGGCTGTGTCCTTTACTCCTCTTATCAGGTATCAATACACATGGGTAAGAGCTCCCTAAAGCATCTCTCCTCCAGCCTGAGCAGCCCCAGCTCCCTCAGCCTTTCCATTTTTGCAGGTGCTTAGACAGGGACTGGAAAGGCAGCGCCAGTGAAGCCCTGATAGAGGGGTCAGTGCTGAATGACATTCTTCAAGGGACCAAAACAGTTTCAGAGCAGTCTGAGCCAATGGTTGCAAAAGTCCTTCTCCCTGGGCATAAGGAGGTCAGAAGATATGTGGACAAAACCAGGACCCAACTCAGGAAAGCCAGGAGTTTTGATCTAGCACAGATCTACACCTCTATGCACGAGCCTTGGCAGCAGCAGTGCCAGGGCAGCACACTTCCATGTTTCCTTGCAGAGCCCCCCCCAAGCCATGCAGACCATGGCAGGGGGCTGGCAGCTTCTGGTGAGACCCTGGAGCACAAGACCTAACAAGACATGGCAAGCTCTCCCAAAAAGCCTGAAACTTAGGCCAGCTGTGCAATCTCATCTCATCTTCCTGCTCAAAATGCCGTGCCAGTTGCAGATGATTTCTTCTCCCCTGCTTTTTAGATATCGGCTCTCAGAGTTTGCCAGCATTTTCCAGGCTTCCCAACAATATTACAGAACCACTGGCCATTCCCAGGCTATTACAGTGGCATTAGAAAAAGCCACTGCCCCACAGTTTTCCTTTCAGAGCAGCTGGAAACACTGAAAAAGCACATCAAACCTACAGCAGAAAGGAACAAAGTGCGAGGAGAACACCAGAGCATCTCCTACCCTGAATCAGGAGGGGTTGCTGCCTGCTTGGGTCGGTGGAGGGGGTAATTAGGACTATCTGCTGCCTTCAATGTGTCACCGTTGTCAACCACAGCTACTGCCTCCTGTCACCACAGCAACAGCCTGCAGCCAGGTTTATCATCTTTCTTTTGGTGATGCCTCCCCTCTCCCACATCCCTCACCCCCCTCCTTTTCCCTATGGCTGAGCCTGTAATTAATTGCAGCTGCTGACAAAGCCAGTCTTCATAATCTGCATCATTCAGTCAGAAGTTTCATTATTAATTAACTTCTTTCAAAGTTTAAATCTCCTAATTACAAGCAAACCCATGCACATGTTCTCCCCGCCCTGCTCCAGCCCTTCCTCACTGCTTCTTTCCCTTCCCACAGCCTCATCCCCAATATCTTTCCCAGTGAATTCTGGGGCCTGCAAATGGTTTGGAAAAACTAAAAGGAGACCCACACAAATTCTGCCCATGGTCAACTTCTCTCCTCGGCCACCACAAGGTGCACCAGAAAATTCACAGGAATCCACTATGTAATAACTTCCTCTTAAAGGAAGGGTTTTTCCCCACTAACTGTGGCAGTTCACAGTTGATTCAAACCCTTTCAGATAAAAGGACCATGGCCCTCATTTGAAAAAAGAAATACAGCAAAAGAAGTATTTCCTGAGTTAATCACAGAATATTCTCAGCTGGGAGGATCCACAAGGATCATTGAGTAACCATGGGCTGGTCTCATTATCCACAGAAGTCTCTCCTCCTTAAAAAAGTTTTGTTCATTTCAGCACTGTCTGGAGACATCAAGGTCCCTATCTAGACCATATTTTTCCTAGAAAACTTTCACTGGTTCTTTAGCTGGTGCCTGCCTGTGGCAGCAAGACTTTTCTTTGCTGCTGGGTGCCAGCCCTGTCCTTCTGCAGCCCGAGCAGGGCCTGGCCAGCTGCTGGCCAGAGACAGCCACTGTGAAACTATTGACCCTCCACACCCTGTCTCCCTATGGTCAGGGCAGCTCTGGGATGAGGATACAGGGTTCAACAGGGACACACATCACCAGCACACACCAGGAGAGACCCATCATTCACCCAAAGCATCTGGGATGTACTGCAAGCCACAAGCTACAGGACGCTTAAGAAGACATGCAGATGTTTCTGGGACATGTTTTGTGGTAGTGCTTGATAACAGAACTGTGCATAATGGAAAATGATGTTAGAAACAGGTGATGGGAGACAGGCAAAGCTTTTGGGCTCAATTTCTGAATGAGAAATGGCAGAAGAAACATCTGCTGTGCTGGAGCTGTAAATACCTTGCACCTAAAATGCTGAGCACCACTTAAGGTTCTTGGGATTGACCTTAATCTCTATTTTCTATCACTGACAAAAACACAACAGAGCAAAATAAAACAGTGCCCTGGGGACCCCTGTCTTCTTCCTCCGCCATCAGCTGCAGAAGCACAAGTAGCTCCCCAGGGGCTGGCAGGCACTCCTAAAGCACAGAAAATATATAAGCTTTATAGGCATGACAACCCCTCAGTGTTTCCTGCTGCTATTTCCAAACTACTCCTAGGGTATGCCTTGTGCCAGTTAAAGCCCTGACTATCTCAGACCTGTTTAACGTGCAGAGAAATGCCTGACTACAAAGCATTTCCAGCAAGGGGGAAGGCCTGCCAGCCCTGTGGTACGGCTGGTCATAGCAGAACCTGTTCCTGCCCCAAAATGGAGAGAAGAGCAGCTCAGTGACTCAGGTAGAAACATGGAGCCCCATGCAGAGCATCCCACACACCAGCCACCCCTCCTGCAACTCCTTGTGGCCTCCCAGCTCTGAGCTGCTGCCAGGCAGGCCTGGCTGAGGACACTGCACTCCATCTGCATGAGCACTCCTATCTGCTGCCCCTCGGGCTCCTCCCCACCCACCACTCATCACCATCCTTCCACCAGCTGAATGGCTTCACCCTGTCACTCCAGTCTGCAGTGATGACATTTTGTTTCCCTCCTTTTGAAACAAGCTAAGGACAGAGCTGTGTTCCTTCCCTACTTTCCTCCCCTGCTTTGTGACTGTCCTGCAAGAAGCCAGTGGGATGCTGTACTTGAAGCAGGACAGTTAATATTCCATTTATACTGGAAGGAGGGATTTGTTGTAAATGTCAGAGAAGGCAACAGCCCCAAGGAAAGAAATGCTCATTTTCTTTATCTCCTTGCTGTTATCTTTTGAAAATGTTTTCACAGGCAAGTTTCACTCTTTGCCCCTTCCCACTTTTTCTTATCAACATTCAGTTTTTGTGGGGTCTTTTCCTTCTGTGTTGATACATGGGAGTTTTGTCTTTTCCTACAAAATAAGCTGGCAGAATCAACAGGGTTCTTTCTCTTCAGCTCCGTCTGCTGAGCCAGCTCACTAGAAGAAATTGAATGTAACACTGTGTTCACGTGAAGGAAAATACCTCTAAAAATGTGTTTGTGTTCAAATAGATCAAAACAATCAAAACATTTTTTTCAAACAAGACACTTTAAAAATCCTATTTTGTTAAGACTGAAGCATTTCTTCTATGTCTTTTTTAATGCAAAGAAAAAATTCAACATAACAGGAAAAAAAAGGTTGGGGTTTTTTTGACCCAACAGAACACCCCAGTTTGGAGTTCTGAGTTTCTATTGCAAATCAAATGCCAACACCCAGCATTGCAGTGTTGGGATTTCATGGTGGCCAAGCCACAAGGGCAGTTTATAAAGCTTTTCTGCAAGCACTCAAGGTTGACATGCTTTGAGTGCTCCCATGCTGTGCAATCTTGTACAGGTTTGCTTCCCTCACACCATCATTTAACACTTTTCTCATGAAAGAGCAGCACCTGAGCTTCAGGCACTTGACATAAGCATTGCTAAGGTCTTCAAGCCTTCAGCAATACTGGTGCCAAGGAAAGGAGTGTGGTACAGCCAAGTGCAGTGAAACATTGATTTGAAAGGCATTGGGGAGGGCTTAACTTGTGTTGGTGTTGCTGGCAGGCAGGATAAGAAACTGCAGAAGGGGGATGCAGTAGAGAAATGTTCAGTGGTTGGCAATGCCTCTGTGTTTCTGCCCTTTGGAAGGGATGTTCTATCAAGGACAGGTTCATTACAAAAGACAGAGAGATTCATTCAGTTGTTCCATGTTAAATCAGATGAACACCATAAAAAACAAAGCACCATCGGTCAGACCCTCTGATCTTACTTCCAAGGGATGCTCAGAAAGTGGGTCCTGTATGAGGTCACACAGAATTTTGGCTGCATAGCTCAGTTTTCATTAGGTTCTAAGTTAAATTTGAATTTAAGTCAGTTGTTTCTCAGGCACCACATCATATTTCCCTTCAAAGTCTGGCAAGGATTGAAGATAGTTTTTGAAAAATTTTGTTAGGTTTGTTTCTTTTCCATTACAGAAACAAGAAGAAGCAACTATCTCCTTTCTTTAAACACTTTCCATAATGATTTATTCAGATGTTCTAAATGCATCCATTAAACTCTCAAGTCCACTAAAACCAAAAATAGTAGTAAGAAATTTCTGTCAGGAAAAACATACAGTGAAGATTAAAGGGCTAAGAAAGAACCTGAAGAAAAAAAGAGGTATTAACACAAGGAGACAAGTCTTCAGATACTCCAGAAATGGGAGGCAACAGGAGATCTCTGACCTAATGTAGGGCCCCTAATCAAACAGGAGGCTGCAGGGAAAAGCAAGGCTTCTTTCAGATACCCCTCACCACCAGGACTCGCTGGTACTAAAGCTAGCATGAGTTACACCAGGAATTCTGGCTGTCTGTCACAGCATTTACATGGACAGACATTGGTAAAGCAGCCTGGTGTTTTCTCCAGGAGAGGTGTGTGCATCCCAGCACTAATTATTCAAATACCTCACAAATACCATGCATCCTCATCAATGCTGCTGCACAGCTCTGCTATTAATGATCACCTCCTGCCTGCAGCAGCTGAGCCCCAGAGCTTCTCAACTGATAATGACCCACCTCCAAATTGCATCTGTCTTTCAGGGTGCAACAGAGCATCTGTTTAACAGTGTGCAGCACTCCTACAAAGCTGTTTACTACAGAAAGCATGAAAAAGTAGTGTACCTAGGAAAAACCCACCTGAGAATTTTTTTTTTAGGTCAGATGAAAGTAATTACCCAAGTTTAAACTTAAGCAGGGTATTAGAGATAATGACTGTTCCTGGAGAAAGAGCTTTTCAATATCCTCAGATGTCTGGGATTGAGGTTGCCTGTCTTTCCTGCCAGGAAAGCAATACTCCACCATGCTGTGGAACCAGTTCAAGACTGACTTGAGGAATCACACCTCCTGCTGATTCCCAAATGGTGCCTCCTGCAGCATTCTGGCTCTGCCTTGCAGATTGCTGTCCAAAATCTGACCTGGCTTCACATTAGGAGCTTCAACAAGGTCACAGCATGAGGCTATAGGACTGCAGCTTGGAACATTGTTATGCTATGTGACAGGTGAAAGAATTGTGCTCCAAAATCTCCTAGTCAGAGTGGCAGATCCTGCAGTTGCTTCCTGCTGCAAATGGAGTCACAGGACTAACAGACACCAGAGAAAGACCAGCTGAGAAAACCCCCTGAACCACAAAACTGGGGTCCAAAGTTTAAAGTTCTTATTGTTTACTGGTATTTCACACAGCACAAGCAATTCCCTGTTGACAGCAGTGGCGAAGTAGGGACCTTGGAAAGAGCTAGGCTTTGATTTTGGACTCAGTTGGACTTCTGCTCCAGAGAAGAGCTAAACTTGGCAGGCCAAAACAGAAAGGCATTTGTAGTCCAGAAGTGATTTCAATTAGTAATGTGCTCCAGAATGATGAAATATGAATTTTACCAGTGTAGCTGAATGTTCTGGTACAGTGCCCCATCCTCCATGACCCCAGGAAGTGACATGATCAGAGAGACTGGTGGGGTCACCATTCTCTAACCAGAGCCTGAGCCACTTTTTACCAGATTTAATCTGGCTGTGGCCAAGCTTACTTGGTGGAAATTTCCTTCTAAAGTATAAAAAAGTGTTTTGCAAAGGCAAAGGAAAAAAATATCTCCAGTCCTCCCTCTGCTTCTGTGTTTCAGTGCCCTGTCACCCAGCAGCTTCATCCAAAGTTGTGTAAGTGTTCCTCAGCACCTGTCAAACTGATGCAACAGTCCTGCCACGTTTGGTAGTGCTGCAGTCTCTGCTTTTACCTTCAGATAATCATGATAGATTTGAGCAGGGTCCTCATCTTGGGTGGGCCCACTAGACCTAAACACTAAATAAATACAGCACCATAACAGCAGTGTTTGTGTGACTCAATTTCAAGGAAGGAAGAGCAAAGAACAAGCAATGTTAGATTTATGAGGGCAGGGAAGAGAAGTTTAAAAATGAAAGCCTTACTTTTATGCCCCCTCACTGCTCCTAATGTTGTCAGGTTTGTTTATGGATGGGTGTAGGGTCCTCATGTTGTGGGTTTTAGGTTCTGTGTGCCTTGGGAAACCATCTGTGGGGCATGAAGAGGATATTCCAGAGAACCTCCTGAAGCAGGTGCTGCTGTGCAGCTCCCAGTCACTGACCAGGCTTCAGCTGGGAGTCACCACCCCCAGACTGTAGGCACAGAACCATGAAAGACAGAGATTTGGGTCCTGGGTGTTGAACTTCACAGCAAATACAAAGGAAGGATGGGATGTCTTTGAATAAGCCATTTCTCTGGAGAAGAATTAGGGCAGAAGAAACTTCACCAGCACCAAAGGGCTAAGGCCCACCACCGAACAATAACTGTGCTCCTGTTCCTTTTCCTTGCACGGGTTTCTTTGTTCAGCATTGCCATCTTTCTAGTCCATGGTAGTTTTCAGATGTTAAAAACTACTTTTTCCTTTCTTTGCAGCTTCCTACCTATCCCTGTCAAAGGCCACACAAGTGCAAGCTGAGCTTAGAGGGATGTACAACTCAAATATGTCTGAAGGGAGTGCAGGGCACCTTTAATGAAAGGTCATCTTGCCTGGAAAGAACGTGGAGATGACAATGAAAATACAAAAGGCAGATTAAGGACCTTCTCACAGTTATAAAAGGTGTGTATGCCCTTCTGCACAGGGGCTGTTCTCCCTGCAGGTTTCAGGGCAGTATTGTGTACCCCAGCACATCACCTGGTGAAGGACATGGAAGTGAGCACCTTGCTCCTCCAGACAGCCAGTTTCCAAGGCTAAATTGTCTCAGAGGGCACTCTGCCTCTAGGAGAAATCCTAGATTAGAGGGGCAGAAAGAAAAGCAGAGTGGCTTTATTCTTTCTCTCCTCTCCCAGCAACGTGATGTTTTCAGTGGCTGGAGCAGCACTAAACCCTATGCTCGGTGTTTGGCTTAGCAGGCTTTTCTGACAAGTGCTTCAGAACAGAAAAAAATTGTAAAAAAAAGACATGCAGGGACAAAGCTTTGCAGTAAAGTAAATAAAGATTAATTCAGAAGTGTAGGGAGTGCTCAGGTAAGGTCACTCAGAAGAAATTGCATACAGTCTAGGCAAAATGCAGGGCAGTAACAGAGAGCTGGATCAAACTCCTGTTGTTTGTTTCAATTACTGGCTGTAATTAAAGCATAATTTTCAGAGTTTAAGTTGTCACTACTCCCTATTTTGAATACCTTTTTCTTCTCAGTTTTTAATTCTTTTGAAGGTTTGTAGCTGGCCACTATAGCCTGGTTCCCAGAGGGTGTTTGGGAAGATTTGGCACCGATGTCCTGCAGGACACGTGCCTGGAGAGAAGACTGCAGATGACCGAGCCAATCTGTCTCAGCAGATAACTGGGAGCTGGGAGCTCCAGCCAGCTTCCAGACTCACAGCAGCTGCTGGAACTTCCTCAAGCATACAACTGGGCTGGGGATGCACTCCTGGAAAGGAAGGTCCTGGTGTGTCTGTGTGACAAAGGACGGGAGAGATCCTCAGTATTTAAGCTTCTCATCTGAGGAGGAAAAGAGACCCTGTGGTGGCTGAGCAGATGTGTCAGCACTCTCCTAGTACATCTGGTCTCTTTTCCATCCCTCCTCTTACATCCTGCAACAAAGAGCAGTCAAAGAAAATGCGATTATATACATCTTCTAGTACTTTCCTTCAAGACACCCTGTGAACTTCTATTGAATTCCACATCTACCTCTTAAGGTACAGAAATCCTTCCCCTTTGTTCCTGATTAGAAAGCAAGCACAAGAAGAGTAGGGTTTTTCAAAAGTGTCCCCTAGTCTGGGTTTTCCAATGCATGAGCTTCTCAGAGACTCGCTTTCAGGACGCGTAATACTTTTAATTTCTAACATAGAAAAGCTGTGTGAGCCTCTAGCTCCCACTATCTCAAGTGAGATGGCCAAAGACCAGAATTCACATTAAAAAAACCCCAAAACAAACAAACATTACCCAGCAATGACACAGTAAGTTACTGCCAGGGCTGCATTAAGATCCAGGTGTTCCTGACACCCAGTACATGCTCACTGAAGGCCTCAGCTTTCTGGTTAGTTGGCAGATTGAGCCATGCCAGGGAAAGGAGCCAACATGACTCATGCTCAATCACTGCGACGTCGACAGTGCTGAGTGCTGTTTTAGGGGAAGGTTAAATGCTGTGAATGTGCTAAGCATTAACAATATTAAAATATTATTAGTATTATTTATGAGGTATCTCCACGTGTCCTCGATGATGCTAGCCAAGATCAAATTATGCAAAATGTTACATAAACATGCAGTAGAACATGCTGCTTGCTCCAAAGGGTTTTTAATCTAACTGAACAGGACAGGCTAACGATGCATTATGATTTCTGCTTTGCACACAAGAAGCAAGAGCACAGAGAAATTAATGCATTTACCCAAGGGCAGACGGGAGAGAGGGGGCACAGCTGGGAACTGAGCAAGAGTCTCCCAAACTGTTCTCCAGCATCTTTGACCTAAGAGCATTCTTTATCTCAACCACTACTGCATTTGGTGAGGACTGTGCTCACAGGGAAAATGTTTTCCCCAAAAATCTTTCCTAAGAGCAATGGGGGAAGTGTCCAGGTTCCACGTGTAGAGGCAAGTAACATACTGCAAATAGATACCAGAAATGCAGGGCTGCCTGCATTCAGAGAGGTTTCTGGCTGTTCAGGTGTGCAGGATAAACAGGAAAGAGCTACAAGACATACGCTCTCTACCTCATCTTCCCCTGATACCTTCACTGGGACCTCCAGAGAAAACGCAGCCCATAGTTGTGATAGCGTAACACTAAAACCAGTCTAACACCCACGCATCTCTCTCTTTTCCAATCTGCCAAAGAATTTGCTACCTTCCAAAGGCACTCCAGGTTCCTTTAATAGAAACACGATATATAAGAGCAAGTTACCAACACAATTGACTGCAGACCAACCATCTCTGAAAAAGGCAGGTCCTACACAGCATGTTGCTAATAGGGCAGGCTAGCTAAAGCCTTCATCAATCAGAGCAGCATAGCTCTACTGGCTCTTTGATGTCTTTCTGCCTGTTGTATTCATCGCCTCTATTCAGATTTAGGACTGGTACCACATTTGTATTCCTGTGACCTATTTGTTTTCATATAGATTCAACTTCACACTCTATTTATTCTAGAGTTTTTGACAGCCTCTGGAAATACATGTTTCTTCCTCTTATTTACTGTCTAACTTATTTTTCCAGTCAGACATTTCAATTGTGCATTAATCTCACTTCATTTTGGACACACAGGTGATAGCCTAGCCCATTACCCCATCCTTACTTTCTAGCCATGCCAAATATTTCCTTTTCTCTTTTCAGAGTCTCTTATGAGCCTTTTAGTTTTAATTTTAGCAATCATTCCCCATTCTGCCTGACTCTGTAGGAGCTGCTTCTTTATTGGATTACTCTTTGGTACCTCACAGAAATCCATCTTCTGTTGCATTAATTTAAAATTTTTAAATATCACCAAGGGATTGCATGCATTTCCTCTGTCCCATGCAGGTTCCCTTACCCTCACTAGGTCAGCCACCCTCACATTCCTGCTTCCTCTGCATAGTGCACACTGATTCAATACTGCCACTGCAAAGGTGTCCCTGCCCACAGGATGGGGGCTGGAACAAGATGATCTTTAAGGTCTCTTTCAACCCCAACTATTCTATGGTTCTGTCCAGGGTGGTGAGGCACTGAAAATGGTTGCCCAAAGAAGTCCCTTTTCCTGGGAGTGTTCAAGGCTGGATTGAATGGGCTCTGAGCATCCTGCTCTTGTAAAAGGTGTCCCTGCTCTTGGCTGAGGGGTTGGAACAAGATGATCTGTAAGGTCTCTTCCAACTCACACCGTTCTATGATATTTAGCTACATCACTTCCACAGAACACTTCCAAAATTTCCCTTCTGTTTCTCACAATTAAATGACTTCACCACGAGGACAGAAGAAAGATGATTGCTCAACTGAGACATAGCTGGTACAAATGTTGATGAGCAGAGTACAAAACCAGCCATCTTGCCCAAGCCAGAGGGCAGGGCTCCAGTAGGGTCTCAGCAGCCTGCAGAGAAGGCTGCATCATGGTGCAGACACTTCAGCCCCTGGATCAGCAGATCACCAAGGCAAAGAATCATCAAATTATTGGTAATCTGCCCAGCTCAGCAAGATGAGGCATTGTCAGTGTCATCTGGAGGAGCACCAGTGACCAGATATATGTCATAAATCAGTGTTTGTTGGATTGGGATGGCTGCTTCCTGCCCTGTACAGCCCTGTCAGAGGACCCATCAGGAGCAGCAGCTTGATGTGCTGCTCTCTGAGATAACATACCATCTCCTACTAGGCTCAGGATACCTACAGCTGAAAGACCCATCAACTTCTGCACATTTATTTTTCAAACCCTACATGCAGCACCCTTTGTCAAACACACCTAGCAGTGACTTAATAAAACTCATCTTCTCTACACAATCTTTTTTGTTCATCTGAAAATGATTCTTCCTGCTGAGATACAATCAGACATGGAGTCAGAGGTGTTGTAGGAAAAACTACCACAGAGGATTTTGGCTCCTTACTCATAACCTACCCTTATATTTCAAGACTTACTTCCTACAGATTCTTATATGCCCCAAGCACTCACCCATTTTGCTGCCAGGCTGCACATTGCTTCAAATATCCATCCCCATGGAATGCTGTGCAGGAAGGACATTTGGTTTGGTCTGAGTCAGAAAAGGGTCAAAAATAATTTAAAATTTATCAGCAAGGAAAAGAAGGGACAGCCCTGTCATAACATCTCTTTGAAAGAGGCAAAACCCCCTCTGCAGCGCTGCTTGTTTCTGGAAGAGGAGCTGCCATACCTGTTCGTGTGGAGCAGGTGTGGAGCAGAGTGTGTGCAGCAGAGTGTGGAGAACATTTTGTGCAGCACAGCCTCCTCCCAGGCACGCCTGGAGCACCCACTGCACTGCACCTAAAGAGCTTCCACATTATTTGTGACAGTGAGTGGAAGGGAAAGTAAAACCAGAGCACAGGTCAGGATAGTAAAGACAGACTTGGCACACCGTGAGGAGATAGCCACTGTGCACCCACAGTAAATCTCAAAGAGTGACTGCAAAGAGCTCCCATCTTTCCCAGAAAGAACAGCCTGTCCCTAGAGCCAGCCCTGCTCCCCACCCCTGTGCCATCAGGGAGAGGGACAAATCCCAGCTATCAGCACCATGGCTGAGGTTCTGCACCCCTGCCAGGCAGCACTGGGGGCCAGGGCAGTCACAGTGTGCCAGCTCTGGAACCAGACACCCACTCAAACCCCTGCATGCTGCACCAGGCTGATAAAGCAATTTTCCCCACACCACTCTGTCTCACTCTGCACTCTTCCCACCCACGTGCCACTAAAACTGGGGAGGAGGGTACAAAGGAAAATCAAATTTGCACTAATATTTTATGCACAGCGACCCATAGTATAATTTTTTCTTTGTTTCAGCTTAGCTTTGTTTCTCCAGGATAATTAGTTTTAGCAACACTTCAAAAAAACTTTTCAGCCTCACAGAGTCATAAGTTTCCAAATAGTAATTGTCACATCAGCCTGCACTCTGATGTACAAAGCTTTTAGTGGTCCTGTCTACCTCCCTGCTTTAAGACTATTTCCACAAACACTCCACATCCATGCCTGATCCTTCCCTCTCCTGTTAGTAAACACTTTTCCCCTTACAGTCTTCCTTTCAGCTTCCCCATGCTGCCTGACAGGATTTGGTTTGAAGGTGGATAAAAAAGAAATTATAGACTAAAGGTGGCCCTATTACTGGCTGCTGCATTACAGCTCTCCAAAGCAAGGATGCCTGTGCATATGTAAGATAGCCAAGGATGTAGGCCACATACATTGGCCAACCATCAGCTCATACAGGTCTTTCCCTGGCAAGGCATTTACATTCAGGTGGTTTGATAGTCTTTCAAGTGATTTGTTTCTTCAGTAGAATGCCCAGGCTTTTTGATGACACATTTGATGCACTTATTTTTAAATTATCCCAAGTCCTCTATTTTAAACCATTCATACCTATTTGAAAACTTAATCTCTCTCTTGAGAAGGCCTTTTCTTCCCGTTTTTGAGAACTGCCCAATTTTTTTCAATTAACCCTAATTTAAAAGAAACTGAGAAATAAGCAATCATCATTTTTCATTGCACTGAAAGCCTCTGCTCTGCATAAGGAATTGCAGTGATCCTTTGGCACCCTCTCTTGTAACTAGCACCATCAAGGTCCAGAACAAAGCCACTGGAGCCAGGAAAGCCCTCCATGCTCACACACAGGGTCCTGAGTAAAGCAGCCACCTGTCAGTCCATGGCACAGAGAACTTCTCCAAACACAGGTAAGACCCTGACAACTTGAGTTAGGGTTAGACAACCATCTCCCCTTCCCAGACCCCATCAAATATTGGCTACCTCACCTCTAATCTCAGAAACACTTAACTGGGGATCCAGTTCTTACAGATTACATCAAGAGGGAGCAGCATGGATGTGCATGTGCAGGTTTGTCTGCTTCTTTGGGGCAAGAGTAGCATAACCTTCCCTCTTCACCCAGGCACTGTGATCACTCACTGGGTGAGGTTTTGCTTCTCACTTCAGGCTGGTGAGACACAGCTCGGGACTGGGACAAAGCAACCAAGGCAGAGGAGAGCAGGAACCCATGAAATACTTGGCATTCCTATGGAAACACAACCAGTTTTGTACCTGATCCAGGGAGAATCACCCTTCCATAGGAAGGAGCCTCCCACATCTTAACAATTCCCCTGCTTCCCTTTTAGTTGTGAAATGGCTCCAAAAAAAAAAAAAAAAGAAAAGAAAAAAACCAGCTTAGCATTGGGGGAGTTTATCATGGGCTATCTCTTAGAAACAGAGATGGTTCTTTCCAGCCCTAGCAGATGGAAACTAATGGCACATTATGCACCTAACCCTGGCAGGGACAGAAAAACAGCTGCAGGAAAGCAGATCTGAATTCCCCAAGCCCTTCACAATGCAGCCAGCTTTCTAATGTGCTTTAGAGCATGTGGTGGCGTAATGGAAAGGTTTTATTAACACAGAACCTGCATAACTCAATTGTGAGTTTTAACCCAGCACAAATCACATCAGTAAAGCCTGTCTGCCTAATCCCCATTCTACAGCTGGAATAGCAGAGGACGATGGCTCAGCTGAAGGAAATACAAACTGGGACAGCTCCAGTGCTTACTGTGCAATGGCTTTCAGAAGGGTCCTGTATTTGCACACTGGGCAGAAAAAGTCTGTAACTCCATCAGTCTGTGGAGCTCCACACCCATTTAACATACCTCAGTTAATTAGTTAATTTGGGATTGAGAGGAATAGCAGATTTGTCTTTACAGACAAGCTGTGGGTCTGCTGGTAGATAAAACTAGCACTGGGATATAAAAGAAACAATGGGAATGATTCCACCGATTGATGAATGGAAAAAGATATTTGCTTTTACAAATAAACTTTAGGTTTGCTGATAAACAAAATTGGACATTGAAAGATGAAAGAAACAATGGGGAAGAAAAACCCTAAATTCCATAAGAATTAAAAATTAAAAGGGAGGGTTATACATTAGAGGGAAATCTTTGGTATCAGGCTTATTGGGAAGTCTGTACCTCTCAAGTATCTCAGCCAATGGGGAAAGAGAGAAGGGAAATTAGGATAAAAAGGGAGGCTGCATCTTCCAAAAATTTGAGCGACCCCAGGGGAATGCCCCATGGCCTCTCCTTTTATTCAAATAAAGAAAAAGGACTTCTCTGTGTCTTTTTGGACATAAAACTCTGATGTTTGTAGATTAATTTTCCTAACAGGAGGGACCTTAAAATCCTCTAATTCCAACCACTGTGGTCAGGGAAACCACCCGCTAGATCAGGTTGCTCAGGGCCTCATCCAGTCTGGCCTTAAACCAGGGGAAGAGAAGATGGCAACTGCTTCAGTCTTGCCAGGGTGACCCAGCACCAGCTGTGGGACAGGACCACACAGCTGCAGTCAGAAGCAGCACACAGATCTGTTGTGGCTGATTTATGAGGCCACTTACACACATCTAATCACATTTTCTGCGATGCAGAGATAGCACCAGGCAGGCTCAACCTGGTTTTAAGACACTCACTGAAAACTGCACAAAACACTTCCTCATAGCAAGGCTAGGATAGAGATATCTCACCCATGGGAGCTAGGCTCCTCAGGAATCTGTAAATGGAAGTAGAGAGATGCCCAACACACACTGTGTATCAGGAAAGCCAGTTAGTAAGACTGAAGACTGGTCTCAAGTTTTCCCTGGAAGACAGTGAGACACAGGGGGTTTATCAGTTACTACAGCAAAAGACAGATGGATTTGGGGCTTATGACAGAATGATGAAGAGTGAAGCTAAAATCCAGGACAGGGCTTGCTTGACCAAATTCAGTCCCTCAGCTCTGTCACTTCTGATTTCACATTAAAACTTCCACCTCTTCCTACAGCAGCACCTCCAGCTTGCCTCACCTTACACACAGGTTAGTGAAACATTTAGCTACACTTTTAGGTTCAAGCCTTGGAAAAAGCTCTCCATGTCCCTTTTCTGGTGTTCTGTGAACAGGGTCTCTGTTGAAGCATTTCTGCTCTCTTTCCTTGCCATGAGGTTACTCTGTTTCTAGACTACACAATTATATCATCAAGGTTCTCAACAGCTGTACCATTTCTTCCATGATGACAAATCTAGAGAAAAAAAAAATTTAGATCCCTATTATGTTGCTGGATGTGCAGGGAGAGAAGAACTGTTTATTCATCACTGACCCTTTAGAACAAATATTTTCCTGTCTGGATTAGAAAACATGCCTCATCTGAGTAAAATTTAGCTCAAATCTCCTTTCTGTTTTTCTGTTGCTCTTCAAACAGGGAATTTCAGAGACTGCTTCACTGATGAGAAAAAAATGGATTTGGTTTATTTCAGGAGCGGAGGTTGTGCCTTGGTTCTCTCAGATATATGAAACATCCCTTGATTGTGCAAATGCATCCTGATGGTGTCTTTGTGTTCTTGTCACTCCTGATTTATGGGGGCCTTTTCTACACTCAGAAAAAGAATTTGCATTTCAATTTCCATTACTTGTTTCTCTCCTCACAGCACTCCAGCTCTGGAAGGGAGCTTGAATTCTGGTTCCCCCAGCTGGCCCACATTGCCCTGGCATTGGGGAGGATACAGGAACGGGGGTGCTACAGGCTCTGCTCTATGGGAACAAGGTTCATGCTGCCGTGGTCTCTGGTGAGATGTACCTTTGCTCATGCCCAGCAAGGAGCCCTGGCACGTTTGCTCTGGTCTCTCAGCCCTTCCTCCACGCTGTGATGAAGGGGAAGGCCACAGCCCTGTCTCCTGCCTGGTTCCCAACACAGGCCCTTGCTCGCACACCCGTTCTGAGAAACAGCAGCCAACAAAGGAGCAAGGACAGCTCGGAACACTCGCCCCTCTGCCTTCTCCACTCTTGCAGGGATGGCAGGACGACAAGCAGGAAGCCTTGGGAACTCATCCCTTCCTTGTTTCCTGCAGGGTTGTGCCTGTTCTAAGGTGGGCTTGGAAGCAGACTCCTATCCAAAACCACCCAAAAGCATATCCCACATCTTGGACAGGGATCCAAAAGCCACTGTCCCCTCTAGGCCTCATCTTCACCCCTGCTGCAAAGCTGGTGGCTGCAGTAAGTTCCTGTGCGGGCCCAGGCACTGGTCCCTCAGCCCTGCCCTGTCTCTTCTCATTTGTGCAGTCTGGCTGGGCTGTCACAGCAGCCTGGGCGCGCTACAAACCCTCCGAGCCTGCACAAGGGGTGGGCTTGGAGCCAGCAGTGTGTGGGAAACCACATGGGCTGCATTGCAGGCCCCACCAGCCACCTCACAGCTAAACTGGGGCTTGGAGAGGTGTAGCTCATGTCTACCTAGGAAACATTAGAAGCTTTAAAAGGAAAAAAAAAAAAGAAGATAAAAGATAGCTTCAGAAACGGGGGAGGAGTTGCCAGGACACATCAAGCTTTAAAGATGTGAGTTGCAGAAATGCATTAAGGCTGGTTGTTCAGAGCTGTCAGCCCCACAGCCTTTGTCAAAACTGAACTCAGTTAAAAATAAGAGAAGCAAACTGAATCTTATTGAACATTTGTTTGGACATTAAGGCCACAGATTCCTAATAGGCTGTTGGAAGTCAAACGTCATGGGCCATAAGCCTGTGTCATCTTAATTTGCAATGGCCTGAAACAATGTACTCAAGAATGCATTTTGCTTTGACTTGTTTGAAGTACATTTGTTTTGACCTAAGGGTTTTGACTATCACCATTACTATGTTGACTTTTACATTAACATATAAAGCCAAAGGAAATGTGTTGAGCTGATTAAAACATGCACATCATTTCCAGGGGGCGGAAGGGTGACAATAAGTTTGTGCTGACTTCACTGAATCAGCAATTTCCAACTGAACCCAGTTCCAGGGCAAGATTCTCCAGAAGCACCGTTGGGAATCATCATGCTGTCCCCAGTGTTCATCTGAGACACTACACACTACGTCTGGACAGTTTCAAACACCCAATTTTGGCCCCTTTTTCTCCACTGGGTTCCTTTTCTTTTTTTGACTTTCAAATGTTTGTACAGAGTGCTGAAAGCCATCATGTTCAGCAGCATCTGCCCTATTTATCCAGCTCCCAGCTGGCTGCAGAGTAGCTTTCATCAGTGGGTCTGAACTCACAAATGCTGACACAGGATTATGCACCCTGTGAAGAACAGTTTAACCAGATTAATCTGTGGGAGGCCCCCTCAGCCTCTTCCCTGCAGAGCCCTACAGCAAAGGATTGGCATAATCTATGATTGGCATAATCATAAGATAGCTCTCAGAGCCCATGGTGTATGCTCCCCTGGGAGGAAGCTACCTGATTCCCCAGGAGGCCCCATCCCCTTTTCCAAACTGGACTTGGCTGCTTTGCAGTGCCCACCCTCCCCTTTTAGGGAAGGGCCAAACAATCCTGAAGGACAGAGGTGGGGTGGGGCAGGAGATGGCATTCATTTTCCATCCCCTAGAGCTGGCAGCCCTGCTCCCAGCACAGTATATCATGGTAGTAGGGACACAGAGCAAAGCCCCATAGCCCTCAACCCCTTAAACCTATCAGGTTTACAGCAGGGTGAAGAAAGGGGAATTACTGACAGTCCTTTCTCACCTGCTGACTCCAATTTGCTTGTTTCCATTGCAGCAGATAAAGAAACAAACCATTTAGTCAGCAAATCCAAGCCCAGGAATCAATCACATTCCCTCAGCACCTCTTGCATTGTCAGAGGAGACAGAAGCAGGAAAGACCAATCAAGTAACACCTTATCCAGACTTAAACAAGGGAGAAAGGTTTGGCATTAGCATTTCTACAACTACCTCTCTCTTTTTTCTTTTTTCTTTTTTTTTTTTTTTTAACTCCCCTCTCTCCCCTTCAAGCCTAGCTTTAAACATCTCAGAACAGGCTGATTTTAAGGTGAACTAGATATCCTGGCAATGGATGATGACTAATACACTATGAATGACAGAAACTTGGTGGAACACTAAAAAGCAAATTAGATGTTATAATACCTGGAAGCAAGTTATACAGAAAAGTGGGTTCAAGCCAAAGGGTTGAAGGAATAATGCAGTCTGTTCAATACCTCAGTGAGTTAATTCAGAAAACCTTAAAACTCTTAAAGGGGAAAAATATGTGCAGAAGATCATACCATCAACTCTGCATGAATTCACAACCCCAGGAGCTGCAATACATTTATAATCCCATACTGCACATCTATCATCAGGGCTGCAGCTAAAGAGAGCTGGGTATGCAGTTTTGAAAGAACACACAATTTCTAGAAAATTAAGATGGTGGAATTCACCTGTAAGCTGGCACAAAGAACACAACAGCCCCTCAGCTCTTTAAACAATTGCTTCTTGGAACACCTAATTCAAGCACCCACAAGGAAAAGCAGCAACTCCTGACTTAATTTTCAGCAACATGCAGGAACTAAATCAAGAAGTGACAATATCTGAGCCCTTAAGTAATATGGTTCACAGTGTAATTAAGTTCAGTGGCCTAGGAGGAGGCAGTGAATCAAGAGATACACGAATGACACTAGATTTTAGAAGACTGTTCAGAGCACAAAGGGAGTCATTCAGAAGGACATTAATTCAGAGTAAAGGAAGCAAGTGCTATACAGATGGTTTAAATAATATATAAATTGTGTGGGAAGAGAGCTCGTGGTGGGGTCACAGAGTCTGTAGAGGATACAGGATATTTTGGGGAGTTCAAGACAGTCTCTCAAGATCAGACAGAATTCTTGGGTGTTGGATTGAGACTTTACCAAAGCAAGGCAGATGGCCAACACAATGATAAGTGACACTGTCAATTTAAACAAACTGATTATCCTGGAAAACCCACATTAAAGCTGCTCCAAGTCCTCTCACAGGATTTTGAGAGGCAAGTGCACAGGAGCTGGGCTCCCCACACCGAGCCAAGCACAGTGTCATCAGGAAAAGTGCCCAGCTGCAAAAGGACCAGAGGAGGAGGGACAAAGATAATAAGCAGGATTGGCTATCTCAGGTGGCAAGAGTTTTTGCAGAACCTGAGAGGGTTCAGAGAAAGGTGGCAGAAGTGATGGACAGCCTGGGAACACTGTTGTCTCCAAGGAGGGGGAAACTTTGGGTTGGTTTCTTGTCCCTTTTACCAAGGAAATCCTCTTCCCTGCTACAAGCACCAGCTGCATTAGTAATAGCCTTGGTTCCTGGCAGGCAGGGCTGTCACCACAGTATATTGCTGTTAAGATTTTTGATCTGCTATTGCATTGGTCCTACATCTGCTGCAAAGCACACAAAAATATTTCACAGCCTCTGACGTGTGAGAGTACATTTTTGGCAGCTCATTCTGGACTTAGCACAGGGGCTCATGATTGCAGGGTGCCTGATAAGGCAACTCCAGCCATCCCTTTTGGTCCTGAGCTCATCTGAACAGAAAAAAAAATATAGAAGTGCATGAAATAATAAAACCAATAACAGGCAAAATTCTGTGCTCGCAGCACAGGGCCAGGAGGATACACAGTCATTAGGAGATGGCAAATCCAACCTGGCAGAAATGAAATACTGCTCTGCTCTCACTCCCCTCCTCCCAATTTCAATATATGATTAAACAGCAGAACTCTGCCAGAGAAGGCAGCAAGACCAGGATTGCCACATCGCTCAATACAGAACCAATCAATTCACAGGAAAATAAATCCAGATGCAGAGTTATCATTACTAGACACTCAAAGCCCCATCACTTACACCCATCTCTAACCCATACACAGGGAACAAATCCACACTTGCCTGCAGCAAGGTCTGGACACCTTTTTGTGAGGTGTTCCCTGCTGTGGTTAATCACCAGCAGTTATGTACTACACCAGCTCAGCCATTCCTCTTTCATCCAAGCTGGATGACATTTATAATCAAGGCAATCACATTTACTGCTTGATTTTTTGAAGTGCCTAAGCATATTGGAGTCCTATGCAGAAAAGCAACATCTGAGCCAGAGGACTCAGCAAGTAAAGGGCAGCTATGAGTTGCAGCAGATTAAGTGGGCATCAGCATGAACTTCTGTGATGCTCATTTGAATATTTTTCTGCTTCCAGGATCAGTTTCCTCTCATTATTTTGAGTCAGACCTTCACAGATCAGGCCAGGCAAACCCTGCTAAACAGCCCATTTTCGATTTACAGAAGCATTGTTTCTATTAGTACAGCTGCTATGCTTCCCATGCTAGTTAACAGCCCAGAAGGTAGAAACACCTTTCAGGCACCAGTCAGGCATTTGTCACCTTCCCCACCAGTCACTGTCAGAGACACCACACCAGCACATCAGACTCAGTCCAGCACCACACATGCCCAGCATCCATATCCCTTTCCACATCAGCTTCCTCTGTGAGATAAACAGGCAGAGGAATGTTTGCTTAGCTCTGTGCCCAAGGAAAGTGCAGCTACAAGATGGTATTGCGCTAAGAACTGCTGAAGTGACACAAGCCACTTCCAGGATAAGTAGATTGCTTTGCCAGCCTTTTTTTTTTTTTTTTGCATTGCTTTATCTAGCTCAGTTAGCCTGACTGCCAAATGCCCAAGCCTCCTCTGAGCTTCCAGCTCCTTTTCAGTCATGGCACTTGACCATCTTTTCTTTATGGATTGCCAGACAATGAGAACAACACTCCCAGTTCCTAATTAATTGGATAGTCATTTCCTTATCATTGAAAAGGTGTATGCATGCAGGACTGAAGCTTACACACACGTATTGGGAGCATCTAGAGCACATTGCTTCCTTTCAGTGTAAGATTTGTCTAAATCTCAGTATCGTCGCTCCCTGCCTGCTGCTGCTTTTCACTGCTCCCAGGATATTATTTATTCCTTCTCACATCCCTCAGGGTATTCCTCATCTCTTTTTCCTCTTGCATCACTTCCCACTTCTTCCACCCCCCACCTACTTTCCCTGCCCCACTGTAACAATTCCAAATTTCTTCTCCTCCATTACTCTCCTGCCACTTGCTAGATGTCACTACTTTTATTCCTGCACATTTTCACCTTTGCCCTAACATATTCTCACTTTGCAGCCCTCCCTCTTCTCAGGAAAGCAGAGGGGGGAGGGAAACACCGCCTCTCATTTTTATACAGAACATAAACCCAGCCTGTTTTTAGATCAGGCTCTGACAGCCAGAGCACTGGAACTGCCTGGGATAGCTAATGATCTCCTCTTCTGCAAAGCAAACCATGAGCTTTTCTCTTGGCTCATTTTCTTTGACCTTAGCACAGCCTTATATGCTGAGCACCTCCATCCTCCTGGAAATCACCACTGGCATCTCTTGTTCCTGCCCAGCTTCCCCTCATTTGTGCTTGTGGGGTCGGGCCAGAGCCAAGGAAACAGTGATAGGGCTTCCAGTCTGGCTGACTAGTAATTAGCATATTCTCTCAATTTTGTGCTTGAGCTGATGCTTCTCTCCCTAGAAATCACAGAATATTCTGAGTGGGAAGGAAGGACCCAGATGGATCATCAAGTCCAACCCTTAAGTGAGTAGCCCATACCAGGACCAAGCCCATGACCTTGCTGTCATTAGCACTGTGCTCTCACCAGCTGAGCTCATCTCAGCATGAAGATGCAAGTCAGCAGTGTCAGAGATGTGCAGCAGCCAGGCCCCTTCCCTTGAAGGGTCCTAGCAACACAGTTCCCAGTGCCTTTGAGCTCGGTTAAAAGTGCCACAAGCCACGACGAGGCACTCGTCAGCCTAACACTTTCACATGCACACAGCTCTTGGAGCATCCAAAATATTTTGTCCCTTTCCTCCTCCAAAAGCCTCCAGCATTTCTACAGCCTTAAAGTAAATCCCTCCTCATCGCTGGGACAGAAACTTTTCCTATTGTTGAAAGTTCCTTCCAGGCTTCCCCTTGACTTGTTGCTAAGTCGAGCAACCCATAATTAGAACATTTAATTCTTTCCTGCTAGAAAGGGGGGGAAAAAAAAGAAAATAAAAATCAATCCATCCAGTTCCTTTGGCACTTGCCTTGTTTTCTCTTTCACTGCTTTTCCTGTTTTGCTTTTCCCAAAATCCCTCCCAGAACTCAGAGTACTCAACGTGTAACAACTGCAACCACACAAGAAAAAGGAGGACTACATGCCAGGTCTACAATGTGATTGCTTGCTTTGCTCAAAACAAATTCTTTAAAATGGGGACCATCTTCTCTTCTTATGTTTACACAAGGTCTACCACAGCCAGTTCCTGATCCTCCCACATGACAGTAAGAGCAAGGTGCTCTGAACTGCAGAATTTAAGCTTTTGCAGTTTTTGTCTCTAACCTCCAGAAGCCCCCTTTCCAGGAACAGGTCTCCGTGCCTGTGCTGCTCAGGATGACCCCTCCTACCAGCTGAGACACAAACATGAGGCATCACTTGTTCTGCTGCTCACAAAACTCATCTCTTCATCCTCTCTGGGTTTGCCCACCTACCAGCACATCTCAGATCAAACCCTCCTACAACTCTGTGCACTCCATCACACCACAATGTTTTACACTTCCTCCCAGTGTTCCCAACATCTCCTCAAGAGTTTGCCACCATACCTAGGTCAATTCCTTGTGCCCACCAGTGCACCCTACTCAGCACAAACACCCTCCCAGCCTGGCAAGTGTTGGCAGGCACCCCAGCTGCTCCAGCTCTGCATGGGTGCTGTTTGGCCATCTGGCACAGCAGGCTGCCTGCACAGGTCACTGCCTTTCAGCAGCTGCTGGATCAAGCAGAACAGACAGCGTCTCTGCTCTGCCCATCCTTCCTTGGGTGAGGACATTAGTATGACTGCTCTCCTCCATCCACCCACCTGAGACTGAAATCAGCCAAAAGGTTCTTACAGGGGAGCATTGATCACCTCCATTTCCTTAGGAAACAGAGCTGAAAATAACAGTAGTAATAGCATTAACAGTGCAGTTCAAAACTGCAATGAACTTTTTTTCAGATACTTTGATTCGTAACTCCATACCTAATTTACTTACCTTTATTACCTGTAGGACTCTCCAAACGTGTGCTGTACATCTGAATGGCTTTCAGATGTACAGATGGGAGAAGTTATTTAGGGAGAAGCCTAATTAATCATCATTACAGTTTTCCTGAGTCTCCCTTCACTGCAACCTTCATCCACACTTTCATTTCCTTTTATCCTGACCCATTTCCCTACTTTGCCTCAAGTCCCACTTTACTCACTCATGCCCCCAATATCACTCTTATTGTTCATGTTGTACAAGGAAAAGCTATCATCTTTCTTGCTCTTGAATAGATTCATTAATCTCCAATTCATTTAGAAGAAACTAGTTTAAATTTCCCCTTTTAAAAGTTTTGTCTCTGGCCTCTTTTCCATCCTCTTGTGCGCTAAAAGTGAAACAACACTGCTGAGGGCTGAGGGGCCAGGAGGAGAAGCAGCTCAGGAACAAACCAGCACAGTAAAACCCAAAAGCTTCTACTCCCAAATATTACACCAATGAATCTCTAAAGAACTTGCAGTATGAGGCAATTCCATCACGAAAAAATTCAGTAACGTAAACCAAATTGGGGAATTAGCAGGCTGCACTTTGCATTTGGAAAGCATCTCAGAAACCTCTATACAAGTTAGGTCCCACAGCTGATATAAAATAATCTTTAGAAAGCATGGTTAGCATAGTATCTAAACATCTGGAAGAACATGCTGTGACAAACTATTTTTTTAATGCACTAAAGAAAACAGTGTCTTACCACCCTCTGAATATTTCAAACATGACAAGCTAGTGAATGAATAAAATTGGTCAATGTTTGTACCACATTGGTGCTAAAATCCTTACTATGGCAGTGAATTTTGACAGAGATAAAGACTCATTTCTAGGCTGTGTCACATTTTACTTAAACACACTTAGCTGGAAATGAGAACACACAGCAAGTGACAAAATTGCAGACAACGCCAAGTTATTTGATGTAGCCAAGACCAAAAGGAATAGGGAAGAACCTGAGTGAGACCCAAGCGAATAGACTGTGATAAGAAGTTATATTCAATGTTGCTAAATGCAAATAATACCTCTAAAGAGAAGAAAACTGCATATTATTCACACATCTTTCAAATTTATGAAATAACTCTCTTACCAAAGAAAGGAATCTAGATGGCAATAGGAACAGCTGAATGCTGAGCTCAGCTTACTGTGCAGCTGTGGCAAAAAATAAAAAAAATAAAACAACCACGATGTCAGAACACAGGAGGAACAGGATGAAGCAGTACAAAGACTGTGCTGAGCCCTCTATAATTCAGGGCTGGAATCACACTCAGATTATTATATGCAATGCTGATCACCATCTCAAAGAGGGGGGAAAAATTGGAGAAAAATGAAATGGGGAGGGTGAGTAAAATAAAGCTATGACCAGGATCCCACTGTGCAATTTTGGAGGAGGTACACTGACAGCTCTTGCAGGTTAAATACCCATCCCAAGGCCATTCCCTGTGTCCCTGTCTTCTCCACTGCATTTCAGGAAAAACAGACTCCTGGGTTTCCCCCCATGTCACACCCTATCCAGGTGGTTCTGTTGTTTCATGACTGGTCCACAAAAACAAAAAAAAAAAAAAAAAAACAAAAAAAAAAAACAAAAAAAAAATCAATCTTGCATTGAGTTTAACTCCCATGTATATTAAAGCTCATAGCTGGAAACATCTCTTGTTTTTGTCAGTGGTTCACTTCTCCCTTCCCTCTACTGTTGCTATTATTGAATTCCCCACTTCTGTTATGTAAAGTAATTTGTGCTATTGTGCTCAGAGAATACAGCTAGCACAGTAGATAGCACACAAAATAAGATGATATTGTGTCACTTATCTGCAAATCTGTGCTTAAAGCAGAGGAGAAAGGAGGAGAGAGAGTGCCTGCAGGAACAGCAGGTGGGGGTCTGTGAGGGGACCTGGCCTAGAGCAGTGAGGTGGGCACTGCCCCATGGTCCTGCACGTGCCACCAGCTGCCCAGGGGACATGGCACGTCTGTATTGCAGATCCTGGGTCCCCACTGTCCCTTGGTGATGAGCACCAAGGAGCAGATACATGGAGCAAAAGGGGTCTTCCATCCCTCCCTTCCAATGCCAGGGAAACAGGCTGCAGCAGTGCAGGCTCCTGGCAGCTCAGAGGGTTGCCCAGCTACTGGATCATGTTTTGTGTGCCTGAAAGAGGAGCTGTGGCAGAAATTATAAAACTCTCCTCCTTTTGGATGAAGGAAAGGATTTTGTAGCACATGGGTTTGCTTTCGCTAATTAAAAGCACGAGGCCATGCAAGGAAAGCAACACTCTAATAGCTGAAAATAGCTGGAATTAAAACTAATCACGAGCATTTAGCGTGCTACAGATAAAGATGTTTGAAAGTGTTTCAGCCAGGGGCCTGTGGGCTGCCTTTGCACAGCTACAGGATAAAAGGTACAGAGTCCCTCCCTGATGCAACATCACATCCACCTTTCTGCTGGGTGCTTTCCACCTTCCTTGGGGGCTTAAGGGCCCTACCAGGGGGCACAGAAGGTACCAGGGCTTCACTCCTCAAGGACTAAATCCTAGCTCCCATCTCAACACAAAGGCACCTCAATGCTGGGTAAGGGAGTCTCCAGACTGTGCATCCAGAGGACATGGAGTGGGTATCTCCTTTGCAACATGGAGATGGACAACCTCCAAGCTCCTACAGCAAGCCACCACACCAGACAGCCAAGAGCCACCACCTTGTTGAGGGAGGGTGTCTAATTCACCCCAATCCACCTCCCACCCACTCCAGCCTGAAGCCATGACTTGGGCAGCAGCTCTCTCCTCCTCCAAACCCTGCTCTGACACAGACCCAAAATGGGAAATCACTTGGAGCACATGAATGCTCATTGTTCATGGGCCACTGGTCAGACCAGCTGATTCGTTACTGGGGCCTTTTCTCTTACCACATTAAGTCCTTGGATCCATTGAAGATTCGCCCAAGTGTGGACAGAGCACATGTTTGGAACCAGGTTTTTATGAAATTTGAGGTTACATAAGGACAGTGCACTCTTTCCAGCTTCCTAGAAGTCTCCTACATCTCCATTTTCTAGCATCCTCCTACAGGCCCTAATAATGAATGATTTATAACAAAATTCAAAAGAAAGGGGGACTCAGCTTACAGTTCTAAATGGCTTCTCCCTACAAATTCTGTTTTTCCTTTTACTGATTTTCTGCCTTATTTCTGAATATTCAAATTGCTTCAGAAATGCCTTTTAATTAATTTATATTGTATTTCAGCTACTGAGATGCAAAGATGTACAAGTGAATGATTCTAGCCCATAATCACACAGTCAAAACCCCACTGGAAGTAAAAGAGCTTTTGAACAGGCTGTATTTTTGTGAACCTACAGCTCAGTGGTCACACCAAGCCACAGAGGTGAGGACACCTGCTTGCATGAAGACGAGCATCCCCCGTGAGAAGAAGTGCAAAGATCTGTCACACCACAATGGGACTGGGAATTTAAAGTACACATCAGAGCCTAGACCAGTGGAGCACCACTTTTGCAGGCATGCTCTCTGCCCTTAACCACGCTCAGCAAGGCCTAAGACCACAGGAGGACTGAAATTATTCAAAGTGCCCTCCTGTGTGACAGATGGACAGCATGACAGTTACTCTGCAGACCTAAACAAGATTCCAGTGTTTTAGCAGCACCTGAAGCACATGTTCAGTCAGGAGGAGTACCTGGCCATAGAAACTCAGAATGCTTTTCTTCTAATTGGCCCGATTTAATGGTACTAAATGATAGAAGGCAGACTGTCACTATTTCCCTATGAATAAGAGAAGTGGGGAGTTTTGTTTGCTTTCCCTAAAAGGGGCAAGTTTTTTTCTTATACAAGCAGCAGTTTCCTTTCCAATAGCTTCCACCCAGTATCAAATCATCCCTTTATTTCTGATGACAAGGTCAGCAGCTCCACCTTACCTTCAGAGCCCTTACCACTCCCAGCAGACCATCTCTCCCACATGCCAAGCTCATAGCAGAAATGATAAGCCATATCCTTTTCCTTTAGGGCCTGGAAGGGGGACAGTCAGCTGTCAGGCAGGGTGATCCCCACTCACATGCCACACTGGCCACATCAGACAGCTTGCTTTACAGCAAGGAAAGGCTCAGGAGTGCATGTTCTGCCCAGCAGCAGAGGCAGCTAACAAAGAACATGCAAGACTGTATTTGCAGGACTTTCACTAGTAGGTGAAGGAAAGCATTTCTTTCCCTTCATACTGAACACTTGCTAGACCATGCATGGATCAGCTCTGGATGTGTCAGCACAAGAAAGATGTTGACAAACTGGAGCAGGTTCAGTCTAGGGCCACCAAGAGGCTGAAGGACTCGCCCTGCAAGGAGAGGCTGAGAGACTGGGGCTGGTTCAGCCTGGAGAGATCTGAGAGAACTAACAGCCCTCCATCCAGTGCAGAGAGAAGATTGAGCCAGGCTGTTTACTGCACTATGTAGAAGGATTAAAGGAAACAACAGTTTTTAAATGAAATGGAAGCAAAAGATTCTTCCCTAGTTAGATAGTGCAGCTATTGCAGCCATTGCCCAGACGGATGCTGCAGACTCCACACGTGAGGTTTTCAAAACCCAGTTGGACAAAGCCCTGCCTAAGTTCAATGCCCACCTTGCTTTAAGCAGGAGATTGGACACCTGAGGGATGCACTGAGGACCCTTCCACTCTCAAGGATTCATGATTATTTTTTTTCTCCTCAAAAATACAGCACCAATTTCCTTAACTTTTAACCCCATCCAGACATTCAAACACAGTGAACATCTCAATAGTTAAATAAAATGGGACAGCTCTGAAAAACAAAACCTGTTCCTTAATCTCACACACACACAAAAATCAATAGCTATATCTGAGGGAATCTTCTCTCTCTCTCCATCCTACACAAAGGCAATGTCCCTCTGCCCTCTACAGAGAGCATCCTTTCCTGAGGACAGCTGCACTATTTGATCTTTCACTCTTGTTTATTGTGTTACAGCTCTACAGCTACCCTTGCTCTGTGATTTGACAGCCATGTTCTCTTGCCAGAGAAGGAAGAAGTTTCTCTGCTATGACATGAAGAGATGTCACTTTTGCATTCCTGTCGTTTTCCCCAGATGCACATCACTCTGCCAGTCTGAGGGACTGTGCATATTCACACAAAGTTGGAAATGAATATGCCTGAATCAGCCCCTAGACTGGGCATGCATACACAGCCTTGTGCTAACACACCCACCCACTCAAAGATTAACTAAATTTTGACCTGATTGCATCCAATTAACCTGAATTTCTCACTTTCTTGCAAAGCAGTTTCCTTTGCAAGCCCGTTGGCCTTTACCTCATGGCAATATTTTAAGTGTGATGCCCTAGAAAAATGCAATGCAATGAGAGAAAAATAAAGCAGAGAGTATAAATGGAAGGAAAATGAGATAGAAGAAGCAGGAAGATGTGTAAATAGAACAAAGAAAAAGGAAAAAAGGGAAGGGAAATCAAAGCAAAATAAGGCACAGAAGCAAAGTATGTAAATCTGGTAAAAGTCATGGGGGCGCAGCGGATCGAAGAGTTACAGAAATATATTTGGACCAAGAGGAAAGGGCTCCAGGCTGGGGGGCAGACAGACAACACAAAGCCAAGGCCACAGAGCTAATTAGAAGACATATTAGAGAAAGCTACAAGCTACAATCAACAGAGATTGTGTTCCTGGAGCCCATCTCTCCCCAGAGCTTCCCAGACAGCTGCCAGCCTCCTTCAGTGCAGGCACAGCCCTGGCACAGCAGAGCCAGCACGAGCTGGGACATCACATCCCATGGTGACAGAGCAGAAAGAATGGGGGCAGATGAAGATGGAAAGAGAGCAAACCAGAAATGGTATTAATGAGACCAAGCCCATTTATCAAACAAAGCAGGAAAGAAATAGAGACTTATTTTTGGATAGCGCTTCTGAAGTGAGTAACCCTGCCCCCTCCCTGCTTGGTCCTCTAGCCCACCTCCCTCCCTCAGTTTAGTGCTCTATTTTGGGTATAATTACACACTGTGCACAGGGACAGAACACACCAATATCTTCTCTGGTGCAGAACTCAAACTCCTCTATTTTACCTTTCCCCCTTTTCATTTTGCACAGGCTTAAGAGGAAAAGAAAATAATTTTGTTTCTCAGATTTACCAGGACACCATTTGCTTTTTCCCCCCTTCAATCAGGCCTCTGTGCCTCAGTGTCAAGGCAGCTCTGTCAATCATGAGCAAAGGTTTTATGAGATCATTTTCTTTAGCTCCTTTTAAAAGAGGACATAGACTGAAAGGGGGAAAATGTAAACAAGTGCAAAGTAAAAAAAAGGAGGAACCAAGAAGACAAGAAGGGGAAAGGACGTATTGAATTTTTCTGCAATAAAACAAAGGATCTCACCCAGATTCTGGAAACCTTTTCTGCTGCTCTGGACCCGTCCCCCCAATACCAGTGGAGTCCACCTGACCAGCCCAGCTTGTCAGTGTTGGTGCAATACAAGGTGTGCCAGGCCTGGTACATATCCTTGGCCACTGAGGTGGGAGGTGGCAGCAGGGAGAGGCCTGACACACCAGAGAACATGGGGCTAGAGGAGCCCATCCCCTACAGAGACCACTTCACATCAAGAGAGCAGCATCCCCCCTACAGCCCTGGGCTGCCCCTGTAAGAGGTGCAAACCTCATTTGGAGACAACCTGAGCAGAAGAGGAGAGCACCAGTTTTGGGGACAGCACACAACAAATCCTATGAGCAGGCTAAAATAAATTAGATCCTCCCAAGTCACAGGTCAGAAATGCCAAGAGCCCACACAAGAGAAGCTGGCATCACTACAAAAAAGCCATGCTGATGGCAGCCAGGATAGACCTGCAGTTTCCACCTACTTCTTGTCACAAAATAAAGCCTTTCTTAGCCCAGCCACCCAGCTCTAAAGCGTTCCTCTGCTGCTGAGACCTTGCAATTAGCACTACTAATTGTTTGCACAACTGCAGTGCTTACATGCCCTGGTCTAGTCCCATATCTAGGGCCCATATCCCAGATGCTACACAAAGGGAAAACAGAGATGATGCCCTCCCTCCACCACAAACCACCAAGCAAATCTCAGCAGCAATACGAATTTGGGGTGGAGGGGGTGGGTGCTCCCCTGCAACCTTTAAGAGCAGGCAATGCAATCCCTCCTTGCAGCAGGCTCCCAGCAAAGCAGGCATGCATGGCTTCCAGATGAAGGGGAGAATGACAAAACAGGGCACAGACAGGTGTCAAGGCAAGGAGCCTCTTTTGTGCGGAGAGGTACTGGTGTGGGACCTTCCTCCTTTGTTCTTCATCAATGGAAAGATGAATCAGTAGATGCATATTACAGACTTAAAGCTCAAATATGTCAGTCTGAGGAAATACGGTTCTTTAGTGAAGAGATTAGGCTCATACACAGAATACAAAAGGCCCCAGCAAGTCACAGATTCATGTGGAAAGCTGATTTAACCTTAACCCAAGCCACAGAGATTTAAAAAAAAAATCTATGAAATGCAAATTCATTTTACAATTAAATGCAAATTTAGGCTTGAGACAGCAGAAGCAGCTATTCCAGGTGACATCGTTGGGAAAAGAGACAAAGAAATCCCCAGAGCCAAAAGGTACAGAAAACTAAAGCAATCACAGATCAAACTAGAATTGCAGAGAGCCAGCTCCACACCTCATCACAGCCAAAAGAAGATCCTCTGCTGCAGCTGTAACAAGCTTTACACAAACACGAAAACAAAACCAGAAAACACTCAGCATTTAGTCAATTGCATCACCAGTGCTTACACACAAGAACTCTTTTCTCAATCTCAAAGTTACATTAAAGCTACAGACAAAACCTCCTGCATGCTTGGTCAGCACCGGGACAGTGCTCCACATGTCTGGGAGCTGTGGTGACCACAGTACAAACTGCTTCAGGAGTTGGACTTCCACAATCCTTGTAGGTCCCTTCCAGCTCAGGATATTCTGTGATGCTGTGATTGCAGCTACAGCTGAATAGAGCCAGAACTCTGTCTTGTTATCCAGACACCAGTGCTCTGAGCAGCATTAATCATCAAAAGTAAATAGCACATCTAAGGAAAATGCACAGAAATTGTGAGGCAAGGCATGCTGCTTATTCAGGACTCAAAGTACAAGTGGAAATAACGATTTCCCCCCTGGTCACAGAGGACAAAATTAGCAGTAGCACTTGGTGACAACTTTCCATACAGTGCACAGAGATTAATGTGCTGTTCCTGTGTCACTGCAGTGCCAGACACAGGGACAGGGCTGCAGGTCTCTTCTGTACAGCACGGCTGCCTGCAAGGCCCTGCAGAGAAACACAGGGCTCCTCTGTGGAATTGCCCTCCCTTCATGGACTGCATTGAGATGGAGGCCAATCTCCTCTGAGTCACTCAGATGGGACTGCAAAACAAACTCCAAGCAGGAGGAAGAGGAGGTGGGAGCAGCCTTCAGGCTCGGGGGTCAGCTGTCAGATGCATTTCAGAGGCAGAGCCTACAGAGCAAGCAGCTTTTAAAAATAAATTTGAAGAAAATCTCACCTCTGCTGTGTACAAATATTCATCTTCCAAGCTGCATGGATAGCTGAGGGATGAGGGTTTCCCCTCTGCTGACATTAAAGCAGATGAGTAGCAGACTCCCAAGGCACAGGAGCTCTGCAGGGAGCAGGGGCTCCCTTGCATGCACGTGTTCCCAGGCAGAAGAGCCACGGGGAGTCCCTGCTGAGTGACACACACTGAGTGCACAGGGCAGGATTTCTGCTGCAAACACCTTTGTGTGGTCTTTTACATCCATGTCACCTCCTTGCAGCAGCTTGGCTTTGATACCTCTGCTTCTCTGCCAACAGGGACTCAAGTAGGACCGAGGGATTCAAGAGATGGATGGTAAACACCTAGGAAATTTCTTCAACGAGACAGAGCTAAAAATTTTATTTCTCCCAGCGTGCAGAAACTGTAGTAGTAGAGAAAGTCTGAAGAGTTGTAAAAAAAGTAAAGCTTCCTGTAAAGCTAGTTTATGTCTGTTACTGAAAGTGTGAACACTGCCTGAGAAAGCCCACTGCTGAAGAGAAAAGCCAAGTTCCCAAAAGACACAGGACATTATATATGCAGGTGCATACAACATTTTGGCAGAAAGCAAGGATTAAGCTTAAATTAATGATCGTGCACATTGTTTGGATGTCATATGAGAGCTCTCTAACTGGCTTTAAATCTCCTCTTCAGGTCTTGCAAAGACTGACTACTTAGATCATTACAGAATTACAAATTAGTGCATTTTAATTATTAAATTAATGAATTTCTAATTAGGGTAATCCATTAGAGGAACAATTAGCGAACAGAGCCTAATTCTCCCTGTTTTATTTCACTTCCCCTGGATTCTGCCATGAACATGCCATAACAAGTGGTAAAGAGCACCCTACAGACAAGCTTTGCTACAAGTACACATGCATTAACTCGTAAATGCATTAAAAGCACTCTTTCAATAGAAAAAGCCATTTGCTCTCCACAACTGAGATTCATGAGATGGCACAGCTTTCAGCAAGCCACACAACAGCTCAACAACAAACCACATCACAGATTTCCCAAGACCAGATTCCTGCTCTTCTCCAAGGTCACTCAACCCCACCTTTTGAGATAAAGGTTACAGATGTTAAAATATTCTGCCACAGCAACAAATCTCAGTGGCTTTCCCTGATCATGCTTCACTTATTTACCTATACTCACACTACAGGGTGGCTTTCTGCTCCCAAGAGGTGCTGAGCCTTTACTTGTTGAGAGGGAGAGGATTATGGGGAAAAACTGGATGGCCATTCACGTCTCACTGGATGCTGAGAACCTCAGCACGCTGGCATAGCTGCCCTCTGGTGCTGCAATGGTCACATACGGGCTTTTATGTCTTGCCACGTGCTCAACTCGAGTAACCCACACACAAAATCCATAGGCTATGGGCTGATCACAGCTGCACTCACCCATGCAAGAAACAAAGTGAAGAGTTGGATCTTCCACATGATAAACTTGTGGGCAGGGTTTGCATGTATACATGGAAAGCAGCTTTATTTCGTGGTCACGTGTGCACAGAAAAGCTGATATGAATGGACATATAAATATATGCAAAGCTTTAAAAGCATACATTTCACATCTGCTGGAGCATCCAGCAGCACTTTGGTTCAGGAAACAATATGGACATTCCTCTGTGCTGCTCACTGCAGGGCAAACAGTTCATTTCTACATGTAAATCACTATTCATCTTTATTTCAAAAGCCCAGCTAAGGACAAACACACACACACACATAAGACAGGCAGATATCACAGAAGAGAATTCTTTACCTATGCCCAGCTAGAAACCAAGCAACAGCCAAGCTCTGGATCATCCCCTTTTATAGAAAACTTGACCTGCAGTGAACAAAACTTAAACCAAAATAAAGGCCATGGGAGAAACAGCCATATCAGAATCTAATCTGCAAAGATTTGTGAGTGTGATAAAAACTGAATGAAAAAAATGCAACTCTACTATTAAACAATAGAAACACTCCAGAAAAGTGCTGGAATTTGGCCTGGCTCCAGCAGTGGGTTTGAGGGATATAGAACAGTAAAACACACTGGTCAACAGGCTAGCTGTAAACTGTAATTTAAATAAGTCAGCTGTAATGCCAGCACCATCTATCCCTTTCCCTCCCTGCTCCCAAGACAACCCCAAAGGTTCAGGAGGCATTTGTTCCCTCAAGAGCAGCAGCCAGTTGCATTTGGATTGCAATCTCGACATAGAGCTAACAGAAAGCACATCCAGGGGGTTTGTAACCTTGCTTTCAAACATAGTACTATATAGGAAAAAGAGAGAGAAAGATTTAGCTGGCTGAAAACCTTTTGAAAGGTTGCATGCCCTTTAGCTTAGTTTATTTTATGCTTACCTTTTAATACAGAATAATAAACTCCCTGATCTAAAATTACAATCTCATAAATATCAAACAGATGGCTGTGAGCTCCTCTTTAGAGCATGCTTTGGAGCAGCACCTAGACTACAATATACAATGCCAAAGCTGAAAAGATGATGGATCTTCTTTCACCTAACAGATCCACTTTGCTTTTCTAAAAACGACTATGTAGTGATGCATGGGAGGTAGCAAAAAATTGCCCTTTATTTCCAGGTAAAGTACAAACAGAGAAAACTCCACATCAGGGGAGGTGATTGTCCTCCTCTGCCCTGCTCTCATGAGAAGCTCCCTGGAGTTCTGTGTCCAGCTCTGGGCCCCCAGCACTGGAACCTGCTGGAGCTAGTCCAGAGGAGAGACACAAAGATGATCAGAAGGCTGCAGCACCTCTCCTGTTAGGAAGGGCTGAGAGAGTTGGGGTTGTTCAATGAGGAGAAGAGAAGGCTCTGGGGAGATCTCATTGCAGCCTCTCAGTCCCTGAGAGGGGTAGAAGGGAGCTGGAGATGGACTTTTCACAAGGGCATGTAGCAACTGAGCAAGGGTGAATGGCTGCAAACAGAAAGAAGGTAGATTTAGATTAGATAGTAGAAGAAAGTCTGTACTATGAGGGTAGGGAAAAGACACTAGCACAGGTTGTCCAAAGAGCTGGTGGGTGCCTGATCCCTGGAAGTGCTCAAAGCCAGGCTGGATGGGGCTTTGAGCAACCTGATCTAGTGGAAGGTGTTCATGCACATGACAGGAGGGTTGGAACTCAATGTTCTTCAAGGCCCCTTCCAAGCCAAGCCATTCTGTGATTTTATGAAAAGCTGAGCACACCTACATCAGCAGTTGCTTCAGGGTGACATCTGTCAGTATGGAGGTAACAGCAGACCAGCTGCTCCCACAGGTGGAGCCAAGAGCACTTCCCCACCAACACTTGGACTTGCAGCTCTCAGGCAAGTGTTCCAACGGGCTGTCTCAGCTTTCAATAGAAAATCTGCTGCCTCAAAGGACACCCCAAGCAATTTCAGCAAAGAGTCTTGAAAACTGGGACCATTATAACAAAAGAACAAGAACTGCACACTCCTCCAAAGCTAAAGGTATTTTTTAGTGTTTACTGCTTGTGTGTGCATTACACTACTCAGAGATGACAGCACTTGCATAAGCTGGGCTTTCACAGCTTTGGCGAGTACCAAAACCTGCCCTGGCCTTGTTATTGCTCAGTTTTAAGACTTTTCATGCAGAAGTAATGGACCCCCACAGTTGTGCTGAGAAGCAGAGGGAAGCTGTGCCCACACCAGCAGGGCACTGAGCACAGGGAAACACTCAAGGTGCTTCATTGCTGTATTTCAGTGCCACAGGTAATGCCACCCCAGAGTGCAGGTGATCAGAGTTTGTGCCCACGTCCAAAGGATGGCAGTCCCAGCCTCAGGAAAGCAGCTGTCTCTCCACATCCAGATGTGCAGCATTCCAAGCCAAATGACAAAGAAATGCCTTGTTTTGCACAAGCAGCAATTAGCAGTTTCCCAGAGATGGCTGACAGCAGATGCACCTTGGGATGGCACTGGCCACTGACAGAAGAGATCAGTGAGAGGAATGTCCTGATATGAAGCAAGACAGATGACTTGAGCAGCACTGAGAAAGAGACACTTGCTGAAATGCATAGTGGTCACCCTGCCTCGGAAACAAAACACAGGCAACAAAGTGACTTAATTTTACAATGGGAAGGAAAGCTCAAACAGCACACTAGATCATTTACTGCAAACAGAAACACAGGAGACCAACTCTCAGCTCTGAAGTTCTCTAATTACACTAAACCACATTCATTTCACCTTTTTACTTCCTCATCAAGATGCACACAGAGAACCAGACATCCCATTGGACAGCAGATATATATGACTAAGAGAAGCTAAAACTGACAATAAAGAGCTATATCTATCTCTGCTGGATCCTAGAAACACACCAATGGAAAGATTCAATTTCCCATCACAGATGCCAACAAGTAGACAAACAAGTACTTTTATCCCCCACAAGACATCAGTTATCCAAATCCAAGCAAACCCCAGACTTGCAAACACAGCTGGGTGAGAGGCAAAATAAACCAAAATTTTACTATGACATACAAAACCATCATTTAGACAATCAACCAGTATGGCTGAGATCAAACAGTTACAGCTGGAAGTCAAAAAGCAAAGCTACTAGCCCTGCTAGCTGAGCAATTATGTACTGCAGAGGGCAGCAGGACAGAAAAATAAAGAAAAATCTTTACTTTTGACATTAAGTCAAAACAGTGATTACAGAAAAAAAAAAATGTAACCACTTGAATTCTGAAATCTGGCTCCATTGGGCTCCTATCCACTTGTTCAGCATTTGGACTTCCCCCTGTATTTGGTCCTTGTTCGTACCACTTTTGTAAAGCAGGGCAGCTCTTTTGGCAGCCAGGAGTAGCAAACCCTGGCAGCCAGGCACCATCAGGAACAGGTGTCTGGCTGCTGTCATACCCTGCAGATGACTGCTCCGTTATGAGCCAGAACTCACTGCAGAGCCTGGATACTCAGGGCCTGCAGCAACCATTGCAGGCCCTGTGGTGTTGTGCTTGTTGCCCCAAATAATCCTTTTCTGTGAAAATGAGACTTTTTTCATGGCAAAGCTTCCATGAAATTAAGAAGACTACTTTCTGTTGAAAGACAGTTGTGATGAGAAACTCGCTGAAAGAGATCAAAATACAAAGGCACAGAAGAGCAAACAACTAATATTTACCTGAAATACCCAAGGCAAAGCAGACAGAAGTTCAAACAGGTACATAGACCAAAAGGGGATTCCTTCAGTGGAACCATATTTCCCACATGGGAAATTTCCCAAATATTCCCCGTACAGGAAAAGCAGAACCCTGACTTCCCTGCTTGCAAAACTGGCAAGAGTTTAACACAGGTGTTTGGCTCCAAAACAATTATTGATGGATGCTCCCACCAAGTGCCAAGGCAAAATCCCAGTGATCAGCTGTCCCTGAGGAGGCTGCAGCTCCCAGCCCTGCTGAAATTCAGCAAGAGCTGCTCAGCCAAGGGTGTCAGGACTGCAATCTGAGGGAGCAGCTGCCGTGGCACCACATGATCCATTCCAGTGGGGTGCGGGGCACCCTCCAGGGTGGTTAAGCATTGGAACAGGCTGCCCAGGGAAGTGGTAGAATAACCTCCCCTGGAAGTGCCCAAGAAGTAACTGGACTTGGCACTGAGTGCTGTTGTTTAATTGGCGTGATGGGGGTTTGGTCAAAGGTTGGACTTGATGAACTTGGAGGTCTTTGTCAAATTTCATGATTCCGTGATTCTAAGATTGGTCATTCAAGCATGTGGTCACTAATTTGGTTATTTTCATTATGCACTGCAGACCAGAGCCCAAGTACAGCTTGACTGACAGCTCACTTCTGCATCTAAGGCACTTTGAATATAGCAAGTGCTACACTCCACAGACTCTGGAAATTACTAATCCCATGTACTTCTAATTAGGATTTCAAAATTACTGAATGCTTCTGATTTCAATCTGTACCCACTTCCATCTCGTCTGTATAAGCTGAGAGCCGAGAAAAGCCCTTTCCTCCCAGGAGCATTGTAAAGATAAATTAATGTTTGTGAAGCACTTGGGCTCTATAGCGATGAGCACTCAGATACTACTGTGATAAAAAAAATAAAAAGGACTATGAGGAAATCAATAATCCTATCTCCAGAGCAGGACTTACACAGTGTGCTGTCAATAGGGCCCAGAGCCACGCATTGAACAAACACAGGAAAACAAAGTGTAATCTGGCTGCTCATTAAGTGAATACCATCCTTCAAGCACCTGACAGAAGTAGGAGAACAATGGGAAAAAACATGGTCTGTGAAAACATAAGAAAAAGCACCAGCCAATTATTTAATGCTGCCCCTTTGAACAGCAGGGGACTTGGTTCTGCAACAGTTCCTTATGTCTCCATCCTCCTCTCCTTCTATTCCTTAAGGAGGCCTTAATTAGACACCAAGTGGTAAAGCACAATTATTCTTATTTTCAGGTGAGCAAGACATATAGACACGTCCAGAAACACACCTGAGGTCAGCCTCAGAGGGAAAGGGAGAGTTTGGCTGATTTCAGCCTTACATTTTCATGGCAGGACAGCTATCCTGGTTTTGGCTGGAATAGTTAATTTTCTTGTGGTACAGTGCTGGTTTGGATTAAGCACAAGAATCCCGTTGATAACACAACAACGTTTCAGTGGTTGCTAGGTATTGTCTTACCCTGAGCCGAGGACTTTTCTGTTTCCTGTGCTCTGCCAGTGAGGAGCTTCACAAGAAGCTGGGAGGGAGCATGGCCAGGACAGCTGCTGTGACCGGACAAAGCAATATTCCGTGCTACAGAACACCTTGTCCAATATATAAACTGCAGGGAGTTGCTCAGAAGCCACCAGTCCTGGCCAGGAGCAGGTGAGGCATTTGTCAGGGGGCGATGAGCAACTCTACTGTGCACCCATTTTTCCTGTCAGGTCTTATTCCTCTCTCTCCTTCTCATTACAATTATTATTATAATTGGCAGAATTAGTATTGTTATTTTACTTTGTTTCAATTATTCTTATCTCAGGCCACCAGTTGTATCTCTCCCCGCTGGGGCAGAATGGGTGAGCAGCTGCATGGTGCTTGGTTGCCAGGTGGGATTTAGCAGAGCAGCAGCTCATCCTCTAGTCAGATCCTTGACTGAAAGACCAGGCTTGAGGACACAAAAGCTGTAATGACAATGTTTTCTGCATCCCAATTCAGGCAAAAAGGGAAAAGTGTTCAAACATTAACACTGACATTCTAGTAACAGTTATGAGAGAAGGAACTGCTGAGCACCCACAGTTGTTTTCTTTCTGTGGAAAATGATCCTCACAGCAGTTTAAAGTGACATTTCCAGACAAAACTGGGGCCATAAATCCAGTGCTCAATTCCAGTGGACCCAAAATTTTAGTGCTGTGCCTCTTGCCTAAGCTGAATGGACAAACCTGGAAAGCCTTGCTCCCCAGAAAGAGTAGTCCAGGTTTTACTGGACTTCTATTGCTTCAGCCAGGGCTGCTTTTTGTATCATGAATAAAATTAAGAGGATGAAACAAACCAAAAAATGAAAGGATACTTCCTCTTTTGCTAGGGTTAAAGAGCAAGCACTCTCAATAGGGTTAAATTACAGCAAGTCTGCACATGCCATGAGATATCTATTCACCAAGGAGAACAGCAAATTAGGAGAGTGCCAACAGCCACCACACATTGGATTAATGACAGGAAACAACATCTTTATATAATAAGATCCAGTGTGTCTAGCAGTGTAAACTGCAAGGAAAAAATTGAAACATGTACAAAAAAGCTGAAACACTTCCAATTTTTCTTGCATTTTTTAAGACTTGTGCACACTGGAACACCTCTTCCTGCCAAGGCAAAGAATAGAGAGGATCTGGGGAGTGAAGGCAGAGAGAAGGCAACAGCAGAAAGAGCTCAGGAGTTATAGAAAGTTCCTGGTGTCCCTGTGCCTGAGGAGCAGCCGCAGGTTCACACACACAGCTCCACTGACAGCCTCATCAGCTCCCAGAAACCAGCCCCAGGGAGCAGAGCCTGACTGCCAGCACTCAAAGTGCCAGCCTCATCCCTGATGGGAGCACCCCGTGAGGACAGGATGCCATCCCTGATGAGCACAGAGATGGTGCACTCTGGCTGACAGCAGTCCAGGAGAGCAGGACCACAATCAAACAATGCATTCATTACACATAAAGGGATAATGGCAGACAGCTCTCTCACACACACCCAGCTCACATTTCCCTCACGTCCCTTCAGCCAGCAGCCAGGGAGCCCATGGGAAGGTAGGGACACAGTTTAAGTTGGTAAATCAGGCTCCCATTCTAGACATTGGTGGGATACTGGCATCTCCATGGGCTTTCACCCCCACACCTCACCCCCAGGGAAACCCTGTCAAACTGAGAAATCAACCCTCGGACAAATAAACCCACTCCTAGGGGATGGGCTCTCTGCAGTGACTTGTGTCTACCAGCACAGGGCTCACCTGAGCTCAGGAGCCACTGCAATGCCAAGGTGCTTTGGACACACACTAAAGCCTGCAGATGCTCCACCACGAGGCTGCAGCTGACCACGGCCCCTGTGCTATGCAAGCAGCTCTTGTTAGCAGCTCTCCCTGGTGTGCCTGTGCAGAACAGGCCTGCTCAGGCTGGACAGCCAGGGCTCCAGGAGAGGAGAGAGAACAAGGACCAGCTCCTGGAGACATCCAGGCTCTCTGCCTCTCAGGTGAGCTGGCTGATCACACAGGTAAGTGTGGTATTTGCTGGGACCTCAGGACAAAGGAGGAATTGATGAATCTGACACCATGTTTTTAGAAGGTTAATTTGTTATTTTTTGTACTTACATATTATATTAAAGAATACTATACTAACTTCTTATATTAAAGGATACTGTACTAAAGAATAGAGAAAGTATCTTGTTAAGCCTTCTGATGTATCCTAACTAAAAACTCGTGACTGACTCCTCGGAGTCCCAACGCAGCTGGACAGAGATTGGCCATTAAGTAAAAACAATTTACATGGAACCAATCAAACAATGACCAGTTGGTAAACAATCTCCAGACCACATTCCAAAGCAGCAAAACAGGGAGAAGCAATCAGATAATTATTGTTTTTATTCTTTTCTGAGGCTCCTCAGCTTCCCAGGAGAAGAACTCCTGGTGATAGGATTTTTCAGAAAATATGCCAGTGACAGGTAAACTCTGCTGAAGGTGGATAGAAAACCATCCTGCAGAGCAGCAGCAGCCCTCCTGCCAGTTTCACATCCTTCTGGCCAGTTCCCTGTTGCATCATTTTGGAAAGACGGGTCTGTCCCCAGGCCCCAAGCAGCTTTAATCCATGCTTATTCCAGGTTGCTTTATCTTCTACTGTCATTGCCAAGCCCTCTCTCCATTTGACACACAATGTTTTCCCATCCCTCAGCTGCCCCCCAAAGTGCCCTTGTGCACCAGGACCTGGAGGATGAGAGGCATGGGAAGAGCCAGTGCAGGAGCAAAAGGCTCAGTGCTGCAACATCTCTGAGCATCACCTGCCACACTGGGGAAAGCTGCTGAGCCCCGTCAGTTCCCTCCTTGCATGAACACAGAGCCAAGGTTTCCAAAACTGCTTTTTCTATGCCACCAAAGGTCAGAGCTGACTGAAATTCCATAGGGAGCCTGGAGGGGCCAGTTCCCAGGCCAGGGAGCACCAGATGTCCAGCTCCCCCAGGGCACTACAGCTGCACCCTGCATACTTTGCATCCCTTTCCTGTACCCACCAAGCAGCACTTCTCACCACTGCTCCAAGGGAAAGCAGAAATGTCAACTGAGGTTGCAGTGCATCAGCGAGGGGTGGGAAAAAATAGTATCAGGTAAAGGAGAACTGGAAGAGACAAAGGAGAAAGCACCCTGGGGAGGTGATGTTAAGAGATTAGAGAGATGGAAGCAGACATACTTAATAAGGCAAGAGCTATCAAGGTGATAAAACATTAGATAGGGACCAAGGTGCCTAAAACATAAAACAGATGGAGAGAGTGGTTTGGGAAGAAGGCAAACACATTCATATTCTACTACAGGAGACTTCAAGGTAATGTTGCACATACACCTGAGTGCTTTCCCAACAAACACCCTCTCTGAGGAGCACAGCATTCATCCTTCCTCCTCTTTTAATCAGGGCTCTTTCACAGAGTCTCATCTTGCCTTCTGCCCAGGCAGGGATAACCCACAAGGGAGAGCTCAGACGACAAATAAATGATGATAAATGAACGAACCAGTGTCCCCACCCCAGTGCCCGCCAGGCTGCGCTGGCCAGTGAGCGCCTCTGGAGCTCCCCCCGGGCTGTCCCCGGCTGCTGAACAACCATTCTCACCTTCTCAACTCCAGCCCAGTGCTAGCCAGAATTTTTACAAGTTGTCATTTTCTTTAAGCAACCTCTTAGGCAAATTAGGCACTTTATCCAATTTGAATTAATCCCTCCCTTCAACATCTGTCCTGCCCTCAACCTAAATTCCCTTCAAAACTGCAAGCATCAGCTGTATGCAAACATTTTTTTCATTTTCCCTTTTGACTTCTTTAGGTGTTCAGGATGCTTCTACTAAGAAGGGGGAGTGGGTTCACTGATGACCCACCCCTCCACAGCCTTGATCACCTTTGTCTCCATTAGCATTGGTCTGTGCTACTGTCAGTGTAACACCTGTGAACACGGACCAGCTCCTGGGGGTTGAAAGCAGGCTTTACCAAGGCTGACAGCATTTTCTTGTCATTCTCAAAAAGTTAAATAACACTTCTGCCTGCCCCGAGTCCTTTACAGGGTTGTTTCTTGGATGCCCACCAAGGCTTGTGTTCATTCATCCCATTGTCTTCATTCCAAACTACTTCATGCTTGCAGTATTTTATTAGGTGCAGTCCTGAACAGTAAGCATGACTTTAGAAAACAGCTTAGGAAGTCTTAAAACCTCAAATTATTCTGAGTCTAAAGAAAGAGGCTTGGGTACAGCACCTGCAGCTAAATCCATTACAAAGGAAATGTTGGGTTGGGAGGATAGGAGGACGGCCTTATATAACAGAACACAAGTTACTGTGAATATGGTTTTAAAGAAAAGTCAGAAATAAGTGATTCTCTCACACAAATACCCATCCAACAGCAAAAGAAAAGCAGTTCCATTCAAGTCACCTGCATCTCTTGCTGGCATATATTGGTGTTATGACTAAATCATAACTCCACCCTGTGGGAGCTTGAGCTGTTGTGAGAGTACAGAAAATACAGCAGATCTGGTGTAAAGCCACAAATGGGAAATGCAATAATTGTGCAACAGGTCTGTGCCTTTGTGGAACAAAAACTTCTGCCCAGCCTGTGCTCTCCTTCAGCAGCCTCAGGCTGCTGGATCACCAGTGTACTTGATTGCTGTGCTACAGGCTTGTCCTCAAATGAGCCTCAAGACTTGTCTAAGCCTCCAACAAGTAAATAAGTTGGTCTAGATCTTTCTTTATAATCATGGACTGTAACTATCACAGCTTAGAAGGAAAAGGTCACCACAATTAAATGTTTAGACCAAAAGCTCATATACACTCAAAAAAGAGAGGGAGATGACAAACAAAGCAAGCCTTGAAGTAGAATTCAGTGTACAGGTTAATCAGAGCCAGGGTAATGTGTCCAACCAAGGTTCCTCTCTTGGAGGGCATTCCATCCTCTCAAAGCAAGCAGTTCATCTCTATGTTGCATCTACTTTCCCAACCTACATTTACCTCCCTCTTGTGGGAGAGCTCTTGCTCCTGATCTGCTTCCAGTGGAGGGATGGAGGATGGGACACCACGGAGCCTGGAGAGGGACACTTGTCCAGCCTGCTCCCTCAGTGCTCCAGGCAGCAGGTAAAAACATGGGGTGGGCACCACCAGGTGCTGAAACTGTGGTCTCCAGCCCCACACACTCACCGACCATGAGCAAGAAATCCCCACCAAGAGGTGTTGAGTAGAGCAGATCCTGTTTCCTCCAAAGCTAAAGGTCCCATGCCCCCCTAAATGGGAACACCCATCAAAAAAACAAGTGTCTTGAAAGAAAGGGGAAGGGGGAATGGCAGATGGTAACAAGAATTAAGCAGGAAAGATGTTTAAAAACAAAACAAAACCCACAATTGACCTAAGAGTTTACAGACTCCCAGCCTACACAAGTCAGGGAACGTCAGAATAATATAACAAAAACAACTAAAAATGAGCATCTCAAGCTGGACCAAACATCTGCCCAGACTGGGCAGCAGCACAGCTGTCCAGAGAAGTGTGCAAAAATGGCATGAGCAGACACAATACTTCCCTTAGGCACTCTTCCAGCTGCCAACCTCTCTCAGCTCAAGGACTTCCTGAGCCAAATCAGGTTTCTATATTTTTCACTCCTCCTTCATGGATTCCTCCTAATGAGGGAGGAATGAGAACAGCCAAAGAGAATAACAACATTTGAGGAGAGCTGAGGTAATGCTCAGTATCAGTCTTGGTACAGGATTATGGAGAGACAGCATCAACATGCAGGCTTCCCATGCATAATCTACTCAGATATGAGCTCCATACTGCTCTTGCAAATTCAGAGACATGTTTCACATCTTTGGAAAAAATCAGATTAAATGCTGCTGTCTTGTAGTGTGGCTGCTTTATCACTAGCCTTAACCACATATTTCAGTACCTAGGAACATTTACAAAATGATGGGGGGAGATCCTAAAAGGTTTTCTGACCGTTTTCTCTCTGTGAATACCAAAGGGTGGAAAAAAACCAGCTCAGGTTTATAGGCAGCCATCAATCCTAGGAAGGGATGCTAGTTTGTTATGAAAGCATGTTATTTTGTCATCTGAGATAACATTTACTTTTTGTTCACTCCTTCACATTTACTAACTCATGCTGGTATAGAGCTGTAGCACATCCTGCCTTTAAATGCAGCAGCAATTGTCTGTCCTGTGATATTTTCTGGTGCCAGACAGAGAGCAATCAAGAAAACCTGGAGACCAGCCCCAGGCTCACTTACATCTTGAGCCACATCAAATGTACTTCATATCCTTCCTTCCATTATTGCCCCACTCAAAAAACCCAAACCCAAAAACCACCATGGACCTGCTAACCTGTCACCTGCAGGCCTCAGCTGGATGAGCAGCAGGAACAGACAATTCCACCAGCTTAGAAAAAATCAGGCACAGTTCACAGGGACAGGGAGGTAGCAAACAGAGGCCAGGACACACAATGCACAGGAAGATCATAAAAGAAAGGTGCAGTACCTGCCACCCCTAAATGAGGTCTCCAGAGCTGAAACATTCAGAATTAAGTCTGTATTCCTTTCTACATTTAAAAACTGCATCTGCTACAGGTGTTGAGATTTATTTTTTTTAACATAACCAAAGCCTGATCTAAATACTACATTAATTTAACACTGGATTTGCAGGGCATGGGGAGGAAACATAGCAGTTATTTACTATATTTTTTAACTTTGTGGACATGGTTTTCTCTCCTTCTAGATTCAGCTTCCCAAACTAGGTCAGAGTGATTACACACACCCAGTCTAAAGGCAACAGCCCTCTCTGCTCTCATGGAAGGAAGGGAAGCAGGAAAAGCAAAGGGTGATGGAATTGCACAATGACATTTGTATATAGGCAGAATGCAGGACACAGTGGCCCAAAACCTCATGAGCTGAGACAGCTGAGCTTTCTGATTTCTCTTGGGCTCTGCCATTCCCTGGATCCTCAGACACTCAGTGACATCCATTACACTTCAAGTTTTGCCTTTGTCAGCCAATATGGGATAAAGTCAGAGAAATCCTTGTGGACACTTTTACAACAGATTCTGTTCCTGCATCACCTCAGCTGAGCTCAAGGCTTCCCTGAACTGAGATGCAGGTCAAGTCATCCCTCTCCCAAGGGCAGATGTCAAAAGGACCAGGCACCAAGTGGAGGGAGAAAAGGGCTTGGAGGGTCAAGGAAGACACATTTGTGTCCAAAGGGGACACCTCTAATGGGGACAGAGCTACCCCAGCAGTGGGAGAGGGGAGCAAGACCCAGCTGGACTGGAGTTGGTTACTGTGTGACAGGTGCTGTGAGTTTGGGGAACAGGGAAAAGAGGAGGAGGAATGTGAGGAAACAAAAGCAAACTAAAACTTCAAAGGTTGAAGAAACCTGGACTTGTATCCAGCATAACTGGAAATCTCACCTCTGGAGAAAGCAAGATCCTAGATTGGCTTGAGATGGAAAGCACCTTAAAGATCATCTGGTTCCAGCCCTCCCTCCCTCCCTCCCACAAATGCCACTCTCTAGATCAGGTTGCCCAGGACCCCAGAGATAAGAGAGGAGAGATGTAAAGAAGAGAGCTACGTGTTGTCAGGTTTTTTAAATTATTATTTATTTTTATCAGCCAAGTTTTTTCTTGTCGCTCCCACCCAGAATCTCACCCCATTGAGAAGATAGTTTGATGGAGCATCTTAAATATTTCAAGCAGCCTTCAGGCTTGCAATCCTTCCCTCCCCATCTGCTTCAGCCTGGCCCTGCTGACTTCCCAGCAGGCCCATGGCAGCCTGCCTAGGCAAGGGCTCCTTTGACCCTCCTTTCTCTCCATCCACCTCTCTGTCCTCTCCTGCCCTGTTAAGACTCAGATTTTTGCTTCTCTCTACTTTGCCTCCAGAGAAATCAAGTCCCAAACTGAATTTCTTCTTCCCGTTTTTCACTCTTCTCCCTCACAATTCCCCTTTCATCAGCTTTCAGGCTCTTTATTTCCTCATCTATTAATTTCCAGTTTTATTTTCATAAATGAGACATTGCCTTAGGTCAGGATTAATAACCCAAACTTCAGACACTGTCAATTCATCAGTAACCAGGTGTGGGCACAAGAAGCCTGGCAGTTCACTGTGAAGGAGAAAGAAGCACTGGAGAAGCTGCACAGGGGCCTGGGGACCCCACAGAGGTGAAGGGGGGACAGAGAACAAAGCAGAGAGCAGCAGGGCTCCCCAACAGGGCTCCCCTGGGGCACCTCACCTGTGACAAGACCCGAGTCCAGTGCTCCCAAGCAAAGGGTGTTTGCACTGAACCCTGACAGGAAAGGGCTTCTTTTCACTGGAAGGGCCTCTGCCTAACACAGGAGTATTTTTGGCTGTTGTGAAAGGGGAGCTGGCACAGGACAGGGAACCTCTCCACAGAGAAGGAGCTGCTTATTAAAGCAAGGAGAGATTCAGCATGCTGCACTCTGAGAAACAGAATTGTTTCTTCACCATTTTGGAGCTCCCTCCCTGAGCAGGGGTTTGGCTCACCCCCTGCAGCAGTTCCATCCCACATCACCTGAACTGCTCAAGAGCTCTAGAATGGTCAACCCCAGGCAGAGGAACAGCAGCAGCTTCTCCCTCTACCACCACAGCTCCTTCTTTAGACATTATTTCCCCCATATTAGATGCTGAAGGAATAGTGGCTCGATTCTTGTCTCCCCATCAAGCAAGGGGAGTGAAAGGACAAAGTGATTTTGCAGGTGGAGGATGATTGTGGGCAGAGACAGGCGAGGGCCATGCTGGCTGCACAGGGGCTCCTGTGGCACAGCCAGTCTTAGAAAGAAAAAGACCATGACAGGTAGTGGGGCAAGACACTGGGCCACAACCAGAGGACTGAAGAGAGCAAGTTGTGGAGGGACAAGGGGTGAAGAGAGTGAGATCTGACAGGGCTGGTCCCCCAGCACCCTGCAATGGCACAATGTGGCTTGCCCAGCTGAGGGAACCAGGCAGGAACAGTGAAGGATCTAGAAGGCAGGAGGTCTAGAGACAGATCACAAGGCAATGGGAGATGGACAATGGTGAGGAAATTCTGTGGAGGAGAGAGAGCTAAGCAAGATGACAGGGTTAAAGTGGCATCCTGTGTCCTTTTCTTGCTACTAATCCTTCTAGGTCATGTTACCTGTAGTATATTGTAGTCAAGGATCTTTTGACATGTCTGCTTCAGGACCATTAGCACACTCAGAAACTGCTGAAGAGGAAGCTAATTAACACCAGACCACCGCAAACCCAGTTCTGCTCCTGTTTACCTTAGTGGAAGTACTGCCACTGGTTCTGCTGCCTTCAGTCCTACACCCACACTCCTGGCTTTCCAGAAAGTTCTCTTCTCTCTCTCTCTCTGCTTTGCTGTTCATGCAGCAGCTGTGGCAGGTGTTCTCTCACAATGTGGGGAAGCAGTGCATTATCCTGGGGCAGCAGGTAACAGGGAAGCTGTTTCACCAAGCCCCTGTGTGGGACTGAGCTGCAGAGCCCTGGCTGGTGCAGGAGCCAAGGAGAGCACACTCCAGCAGGAGACAGAGCCTGGGCTCTGCATTGTTTCTAATCCCCTCACCATTCTTCCTTGCCTGAATGGAATTAGAGAAGCAACAAGGGAGCTTTACTGCCAGGCACACCATGGCAACACATGAGCTTTAGAGACATTCCAGCTCCTAGGAGCACTAACACTCTGCTTCCTCTCATCCCCCAGGCCCTCTTTCCTGTGCTGTATCCATGTTCCAGGCTGCCTGGCCATCCCAGGAGGTCCTGCCTAGCACTTCTCCCTCAGACAGCCACACAGAAGTGAAGTACCCAAGCTGGGAACCTTCACAGTGCTGCCTCTTCTCATGAACCTCCCTCCTGTTTCCCTGAGCAAGGCCTGTCCCACGAGCATCCCATGGAGCAGCATCCCAGGGATGCATGGCAGCAGCTGGGCACAGCTCCTCTGGGAGCTCAGCTCCCTGCCTGCCACCAGAGCAGGAGGCAGATGATGTTCTGCTTTGTCTCCTCTTCCCACTGTGCCTTTGTGAAGGCAGAGAAATGACAACAGCTCAACAGCTGCCTCCCTGTCTGGGGGATGGGGTGGGAGGTATGAGCATTTGGGGGAAAAGAGAATTAATCTGAACAAAGCACAGGCCAACTGAAGCTGAAACTCAAACTCAACTTGCCAGCTCAGATTTAATTTTGTTTCAGTAAATTCCTGGTTTGAACAGAAGCATGAAACCAGCACAGACAAAAAGGCTGTTCTTTATGGTATACTCACCCTGACCAAAACAAGAAATGTGGCCGAAGTTCTGCAAGAGAGAGCTTGTTCTCTGTTCTAAAATTTACACCCAGTTTGAGAAACCCAAGAGGGCCTGAACTGGGGTCAGCAAGGAGAGCTCCATAAGTCAGTGGAGTGGTGTGAGCTCATTAACCACAGCACACACAACTCAAACGCTTGAGCACCTGCCTGCACTGACCCCAGCAGCTTTGGAGCCCCAACACACCTCGCATGCAGGGGCAGCCCTTGGTCCCCCTCTGCCAAAACAAGGCTCTCTCATTAGCAGCCCATTTCCTGGGTGTGCACTCCCTGCAGCACACCCCATTGTTTAACCAAATCACACCTCTCCTCTTCACTGGATATGTCATCCCACAGGGAGGTGCCCAGAAGGAGTTGGAAAGACATCACTCCCACCATCAGCACAATTTCTTGCACTGGTGATTTACCCTGGGATTTCAACACCCCTGAAGAGCATTTGGGAGCTCACTGATTTTAACTGTCTCATGCCTTTCATGATCTCCAGATGGCCCAACATACAGCAGCCCACCAGATTTCCAACACCATGGCCTATTCTTTCCTCATAATTCCAAACTTCCCTCTACCACTTGATCAGTAAAAACAAGTTTAAATCCTCACCTTCCCCTCAAAACCTTTTCAGTTCCCCCAGGACTTCAAACACCAGTGAAAGGCTCCCCCCCACTTCTCCCTGATTCCCTCTGGCATCACCCAGACAGATGCACAGGGGAAGGCACAGCAAATCTCTCCAAGGGATAATTGCAGAAGAATTCACCAGTAGGTCAAATATTTACCCAAGACTCATCAATGCAAATGTTTTCTAATCCTCCTGCATCTTTCAGAGATGGCAAAGGAATGGTGAGTACACCTCTGATTTATACAGATGCATACAAATTAGAGTAATAAAGAACTCAGATGATTTATTATGTAGTAATTGTATCACTTAATCAAATATCTTTGTTGTGTACATGTATCAATACAGGAGTTAACAGTGTAAAAGAAATACATACATTGCACTAACAGCTCCTACACTTTTCTTCTGGCCAATTCTCAGTGCTATTTGGTGTTCTGACTGCTCCTTGTCCACATTTCAGAGAACCACTCTGGCTCCATGAGGTGCACGAGGTCTTCCCACAATTTTCAAGCACAAGTTTGTTTGTAGCTACGTGCTGAGGGCACCAGGCACAAGCAGCACTCTTGGTGAGGACAGGGTGCAGAGATAAACCTATAAATACAAACCCACCTGGGGGAAGCAGCAGTGTCTCAGAAGAGGTCATTCAGTGGGATGAAATAATCCCAGGTGTAACTATTAAACCCAGCAGCTGAAGACTTGGCATCAGATCCTCCACTGGGAATGCCTTTGTGTTCCTGAAAAGCTGAGACCCATGAAAACATTAATCATCAGAAAAAAATAATCCTGATTCCAGAGGGGAGAGATGTCACAGCCATGGGTGAGAAAACCCTTCACACATGCAAACAAGAATGGGAAATGCCATGGGTACAAGACAAAGCTTCAAGTGCATGACACTAATCAGCTTAATCGAGCTCAAGAAGTACCCAGAGAAGTCAAGTGGCTGGGGAAGGAAATAATTACTTTTGTGCTCTCCCTCTAGATCTGTCTAACCTGTCCCCTTTGCTTCCACTGATGGGATCACTGACACCCTCAGTCTGCTGGAGGACATTCCAGGTCACTCACCCACCCATCCCCTTGCTTCCATGCAGGAGGCACACCTCCATGTCTGTATTTCCAGGGATACCCAGCACCTTCCTGCTTTGCCAGCTTTGTGCCCTCAGTGACAGCTTCCCCCAAGGCTTTGCTCCTCAGTCCCTAGGAAATTCTGCCCAGAAATGCCTCAACAGCATGTGCCCATGCTCACACATACCAGCAGTGAGGACACTGGCTGCTACCACATCCAAGTAATTCTTGGGCATTTGTACTGCCCAGAAACTCAGGAGTGTCTCCCAGGTTGTGCACAAGAGGGATGTGCCAAGTGCCACTGGCAATCTTTGGAAATCTAAAGCTGGAAGGCTCTTCTGTCCTAGCACGACAAAACAGGGACTGCTGGTGCATTTAACTACTCTGTAAGAGACACCTGGTGTTTATCCCCCCTGCATCTGTCTCTGAAAAGGGGGATGTTGGCACAAGCATTACCTGCAGGGCCTTGCAGCACTTTCCCTGTTCATCTTCCTCCCCTCCCCCTGATATTGCAGGGGAAACAACAGAGGGGCCTGCCCCAAGCACAGCGCTGGGAACAGAAAGAAAACACAGAGACAGCTCACCACAGCACAAGGGGACACAAAGCCACATTCAGACAGAGCAGAGAGGAAGGAGTCAGAACAGAAACACAGATCTGCAGACAGAGATTGTTGGCCAACACAGACGACAAATTTCCTTCTGTCTGTCCATAAACCACAACCGTGCAGTGGTGGTCTGGCACATCCAAAGTGATTGCAGCCCTGGCACGTATGATGCCTCTCCAGGAGTCAAATTCAGCACCACACAACCCTCAAGTGCCAGCTCACTTCATGAACCTGGGTCACAAGTATCAGGAGATTCCTTAAGGTTTGAGTAACCTCAAAGCTGCCCCCTGCCTCCTTCTCTTAGAGGAAGGTCCAAGTACAGTCTTGATGTTCCTTCTGTATGTCCAGAGCTTACTGGAAAGTCCCATGGAGCAGGGGATCCTAGAGCAAACCTCCCCATCCTGTTTTCCCCCTTGTAGCCCTCTGAGGATGTTCTTCAATGGGAAGTCCCCCTTCAGCCAGGGAAGGGAGCACATCTTCCCTTGTGCAGTTTACATATGATCTGGATTCATGTCTCACACCCAGATAGAGAATCCCTGATCTGACAGCTCAGGAAAATCAAATGAAGTGTCAACCCTCTTTCATTTTCCAGCAAAATAACCCCCATATGGGAGCAAACACAGTTTCCCCAGACATCTGCCACACGTTGCAGAAAAATGCATTACAGACATGCCACTAAGTGTGAAATAGATCTTTAAAAGTTAAAAAGCTATTGGATATTTAAAGGATGTGTGACATATCACAATATGCTGTAAATGCATTTTAAAGAAATAACAGCACCTCAAAGACACTGTGGAAGGATGCAATTAATTCTGTGCTTTGAAAAAGAAATCCTGGGTTATGGTTTTCTGGAGGAGGAATGTTTTTTTTAAGTACCTACTTTAATAGTTAATTATGGCATTGTAGGGGAAACTTGAGGCTTCAGAGAGAGCTGACCTATATGGTGGAAGGCTGCATGCAGCTACACTGATAACACTAATTTTAATTAATCCTACCACAAACTCCTCTTCCTTCCAACACCCTGTCTCATTTGCTTAGAGCTTCATTTGATTGGCAGCTTGAGCTGAGACTTACATAGCAGGTATGACTGCTATGAGGAAAACCTAAGTTGAATGTCAATGACTGCAAATAAAAAAAGTTATTTTGTCTGTTCTTAAGTGTCCCAGATGGTTTTTTTTACTAACATTTGCTGCTGGATGCTACAAAACACTGCTTCCACACTGGGCAGCAGGGTAACCCAAGACCCCTTTCACTCATCCTCTAATAACCCATCCAAATGGAGATAAATTAGCTGCCATGGCAAAAAAAAAAAAAAAACATGCTCTGAATATGCTCAGGAGAGACCGTTTGATATGACTCAACCCAACAAATGAAGACAGAATTAAGGATGAATGTGGAATCTCAGTTTCTCCCTCTCCACACCACCTTCACAACACAACCTTCCATTGTAGGTTCACGTGTTCAGGTTTGGTTTTTTCCCCACAGGGAGGGGTGGCATCAGTGTGGACAGTAATGTGACACCTCTTTAGCCAGGGAGCTCGCAGGAGTTTGCTGGCAGCAGGGAAGCAGAAATCAGTAGGAATGCAGAGCATAAAGGCTCTAGGGTAGGGATATGCCATCACTCCGTGGGGTGCTCCCACCTCACCCCTTCCTGCTGCAGGCCGAGCCCTCCAGCCCAGAGCCTCTCCTCACCCACCCTGCTTTCCTCCCCCATGCCATTGCTGCCCAGCCCCTCCACTCTGGAGGGCAGATACCTGGTGGATGAGCTTTCCACCCCAGATCCCTGCTGCCTGCCTGACCCAGCGGCCTCATCTTCCTCCTCAGCTTCTCAGTCCCCCACTTCAGCATCCTTCCCAGAATTTCACCTGATCCCTGCCTCCCAGACCTCAAATGAATGTTTTATTAATGGATAAAAAGACTGCTACAATGGAAAAGTTGGACAGCTTTTGAAAACCATGCTACTAACTCATGTAACAATGGAAGCTATGTCTTGCATTTCTTCGGTTCTATTTGTGTTCTGGCCCTTGGATGAACTGTGTGAGGTTCTTCAGAGATCCTGCTGGGCAGGAAAAGAAGGAAAAATATTACTCAGCACCCAGAAAGGAAGAAAACATATAATATGAAGAGGTTGTCTACACAGGGAAGGACAACAGGGTCAACCTACAAGAAAACAAAAAGATCAGAAACTATAACATGGGATGAAAAAAATGCTACAAGAAAACAGTGAGAAGATTGCTGTCTCCAAAGGACTTTCCTGCATAAAACAAGTGGGATAACATCTACAGCCTCCTCCACTCACTGAAATCCCACTTCCAGAGAGGGGTCCAGATGGGAAGATAAGAGCAGTTGCCAGCACAAGGCTGCTAAACAGTGGGTCAGCAAGCACAGAGAGGAGAGGAGCAAACTCCCAAGCTGGGAAGGATCCTCCTTCATCAAGAAAATTAATCAGAAAGGAGTCATAGGGAAAGAAAAAAAGCAAGAAAAAATTGCCTTGAGGGGAAAAAACCCTTCATTAAGAAATATCACAGTTGGCCAGTGGCACTGAACATCAGGCAGTACCAAAGGCAATATATTATTACTGTTGCACTTCTATAAGCCTGTCTTTTTTAATATAACTCACTCATGACAAACATGTTCAAGGTCTCGCCTGAATCTCACGTGTGGACAAAGCAGAGCCTTCCCAAATCACCTACAAACCCAAGAGACTTACTCAAAGCAAAAATTACATCGCAAGTTGATAAATACGTGAACAAAAATAATTACATAAAAACTGCAATACATCAAAAAACCTACTTTTCTCAAATATGTTTTAGCTTGATTATTGTTAACAATTCTTGTTAACATCTGCTAGCTGGCTGGTAAATGATCTTTAGAACATTTTGTAGAAAATAAAGACATGGTATTCTTAGGGGAACACTAGAGTGAGGCGTTCTTGGCTGCAAAGCAAGATGCAGGATACAGGTAAAGACAGGGAGATTTCCTTTTGGGGTGTGTGAATGATGGGGCAAGGCAGACTTGCCAAGTACTGATGTTTCAGTGTGCTTCCAAACAATAAGCAGGGCTTGAAAGATGAGCAGATATTTTGGATCTTTGATGTGAGAAACTATCAACCTCTGCATGGAAGAAAATATTTCTCCACCCTCAAATATTGAGCTCCTACATCTTTCATGCCATGAAAGAGAACAGCTGCTGTTTGTTGCAAACTGCCTGTTCCAATAGGGAGGTTAATATTTTACCATGTGTTTTCTTTCCTTCTTTCCCTTCTTGCCTGTTGATGCAAATCTCAGAGCTGGCATTACAAGCACTGGATTCAGCAGCTTTCTCCTGGATGAATTTGTACTGATGTTAGCCTTTTTAATCCATGACTCTGAGAAGAGAAATCCCCCAAGAGGTACATTTGGTTCCCTCTGCCTCTCCCAGCATCCAGCTCCTACAACCAGTCTTAAAGCCCTTGTAGTATTTCAGCAATTTTTTGCTACCCTGGGGAAGTAGTGACAAACAACACCAAGTTATTAAAGTCAGGATGAAACAGCCCTCACAAAGGTCCAGGGGCCAGGAACAAGGCTGAGACAGCACTGTTGGTTCAACTTTTGCAAGTGAATGCTTGAGCACCTTGCCCAGCTGCCAAGCTGGGGCACAGGGCCAGGAGATTGCAGGCACACAGCTCGCAGCCAGCATGCTGAGCTCACATCTGTCTGTGCCAGCCCACAGAGCCAGACCTGGCTAGCAGGGATTAGCACCAGCCACAGCCCAGGGAAGGCCAGGGCCAGCTGATCCAGCAGCAGGTGTCACCCAGGGTGGCTCAGGAGGCGGTCACCTCCAGCAGCCTGGCCCTGCTCCCACCCCTTGGACTCTGCAGCTCAGAAATGAGCCCAGTGCTCCTGCACACTGACAGCTCAGCATGGGGGTATCAGAGGTGCCACCAGCAGGTCAGAGAGCACAGGGACACAGCAGCTGAGCTGGGCTTGGAATACTCTAAAGGGGATGGAAGCAGCCTGTGAGTACAAGGAAGAAGCAATCCCACCCTGCCATGTAGAAATCCCTTCCAGAGACAGCAGAAATCTGCTATTTTCACAGGTAAACTCACACCTCTGCAGAGCCCTAGCCATTTCCTCATTCTAAATAAGCCAGTGGGTGATGTCCTCTGTTTAAATCCCACCTCCAGGTCTCCCTTTAAGGCCTGACCTTTCACCCCAGGAGCTGGGTGTCCCCAATGCTGGCCAAGAGAGGCACTCAGCAGAAGGAGCCAATTCAAGGGCAGGAACAGTCAGTGCAGACAGGCTGCTCACAGCAAAGCCCAGGAATGACAGCAAGGGAAATAATAAAAGAGGGGGGAAATGACAGACTGACACAGACAGAGAGGAAAAGGGATAGACAGGGTGGCTAGTCACAGGGGAGTCTGCTAGAGGAGCTGCAGGGACTCAAACATCAAATCACACTCAAGGAGGGGGAGCAATGGCTTCTTTTATAGACTGAAGCACAGTAGGTGATGACAAGAGGAGACTGGGGGAGAGAAAACTAAAGGAAGAAAGGATAAGCAAAGAGTGTGATGTATCATTAACCAGGACAGATTTATCTTTCCTCTTGGATGAATTGCAGTACGTAAGTGTAAATGGCACCATTGTCTCAGGGGGACAGATGGTCCCCACATCACAGCTTGGCACATCCCCCATTCCCCCTGAGGGAGCAGCTCCCCTCCCCAGGCTGCACTGATGGGCATGGAGAAAGCTGGAGAAAGGCCAAGATGAACTTTCCATCTCCATCCCCACATGCTGACCTTGCAGTCAGGATGGGCAGGTGAGAGCTGTTCCAGCCCCAGCACTGCTCACCAAGCCCCCCAAACAGCTGTGCAGGCTCTCCAGCCAAGGCTTGCACTGCCATCACAACAGCTTCTCACTTCACAGTCCTTGACGGCAGCCAGAGACCAAGCACTCGTGCTGATTGTCCCAGGTCCATCAGCTGCCTTCAATCCCATTGATTTCAAGGTTTGCTGAGATGCCTGCCAAGGTCAGCAGGGATTTGCATCACCTGTTCCCAGCCTAGATAAACTCCATGTATCATTCCCCATCAGCATCTTACGTCTTCATTTCCACACTTCACCTCTCATTTTACAAGTCCAGCTGCACTCTGACCTGCCTTCCTTGCTCATCTCAGCCTCATTCCCTGGCTGCTGGTCACAGCTCTGTTGTTTTCTTGACATGGGATAAAAAGCCATCCCCCTGAGCTAGCCCCTCCCCTCCTCCAAAGCCTTTCCTGAGATGATTCCTTCTCATTTGCACAGCTGAGCCCAGAGAGCCCCTCCAGGGAGGGGAGGCAGGTGGGACAGCAGCCCCTCCCTGGCAGAGGAGCACAGCCAGCAGGAGACAGCACAGCACAAACTCACAGCCCGGGGAGCAGCAGTGACAAAGAGCAGGGCAAGCCCAATCCACCACCAGATCTGTCCCCAGAACAGGCAGCCCCAGCTGGTGGCCCTCCCCACCACTCTCAGCCCTCACCCCTTTGCCCTACCCGCCAGAGGCTGTAAAACCCCATTTAAGAGCAGCACTTTTCAAGCAGGATGTGTTTGGGCTGGGCTCCCTGCCCCTCAGCACTCAGGGAAGTACAGGAGAGGCAGTGGCACAGGGATACACCAGGCACTCCAGGAAGGGGCTGACCAAGGACCAGAGGGCAAAGCAAGCACAAGACAGAAGTGGGTGCAAGCCTGAGCCTGGTCCATCCTACACCAGACTAGAGCCTTCCTACACCAAAACACAGGGCCTATCCAAAGATAGTGTTTCTCCAGGAACACAAAGATCTTTCCAGCTTAGAGCTTGGCAGACCCTTTGCTCCTGTTCTCTCCCCAGGTCTGTAATGGGCCGAGTGTTTCACAGCCCCATCTCAGCCCCACTGGGACCAGCTGCAGGCCATTTGCTGCAGAGGAGCTGCAGCTCTGCTGCCTGTCCCCCACCTGAAGCAGCTCCTGTCAAGGATTATGCTCACAACCCACAGCTCCCATGGTCTAGGGTGGGAAGAGTGTCAAGTGCTCAAATAAGCAGCTGGTCAATTTGTTAGTGGTTAATTCACGTTGTTATAACAACACATGCAATTAGAGGTCTGGTCAGAGTATTTTATAGGTCTTGAACTCAAAAGGAGCATTTTTATTGCCCTTTCTATTCCTACAGGAGCCCCTTTGGCACTCTAACACGCCCTGCTTCAGTGTTCACAAAGGCTGAAAAAGGCAAACTAACCATTTTTCAAAGAATAAATGGTTCTCATCTCTAAGGCAAAATATATTCCGGTGAATAAGCACAATATGCTCCAGAAAGGTTTTTCAGCATTTGTTTCAGTTCAGGAATGCACTCCTCAGAGGGGTGGGATGTCCCTCAGCATAGGCACTGTTACCATCCCTGCATCCCAGCTGAGCACACCAGCCCTCTCTTCTGGCCCAGCAATACCAGATACTCCCAGCTTGCCACACATACACGGTGCTGCAGGACAAAACAAGACCAATCTCCCCAGCCCCACCTGAAGAGCAATGGCTGGTGCATACACATTTGTTCTTACTAGGTATAACAGAATAACACTGATTTACACCAGTCAATTTTATGATTTGCATCTTCTGTGCTCTCTCCCCTGCTTCCCTGCACTTTCCACATTCATTGGCCATAAACCCAGCTGCCATATTAAGGCACCTCATCAAAAGCTGTTGCAGTAAGAGTCCTAGCCCTGCTTTCCTAAAGCATCAGGGCATGTAGGAGGCCTACAAGGTCTTTTATTGGGTTTGAAACATATTAGGGAAGCAGGGCACTATGAACACACAGCAGGAATAACCCTCTCCTAAACCACAGGCTCCTCTGTGCTTTGCTGTTATAGCCCCTCCTCCAACAGTAGGAATCCATCCTTCAATAACAGCAAAAATGCTCAGAGCTTGGAATGAAGACAGTAAGGATGCACCACGAATTTTCAGCTTTATTTCCAGCTGTGTTAGACCCTGTGAACATTAAATCTTCAGTCAGAGCCCTGGTTTTGTACATGCTGCTGTCCTGCTTCATTTCCAAACCATGGTCTTTGAGTTCTCACTATAAAAAGAAGCCTCCAGGGATTAAGCTAAAGGGATGGGAGGCAGGGATTTATCCTGTTTCAACATTTGTGCTTAGATACCCAGGGCCATCTTGCAAGCCAGCCAAATTTAGACCTCATCCCTTTACATCTGCCCACTTGCCTGAAATTGCATACATCTCACATACACACAACCCAGCCAATTTCTTACAGATCTCGAGCATGCAAATCCCCTTCAAACATATCCATCCCTTGTGTGCTACTAATGACAATGCAGGAGTTTAAACTCCATTTACACCACATCTGACTGTGCAAATGGTTCCTCTAAACTTCCCTCGTAAATTTGCACATCAAATGACCCGCACTAATGGCCCTCCCTTGTCACTAGTTTTGTGGAGACAACTTCCTTCCCAGCTACTTGGGAAGGCCCTGAGCTCTATCATGCTTCCCCTGCCACCTGCCTACCAACCACAATCAGGAAACAGCTATGCTAAGAAAAAGCTGGGATTCAGAGAATTACTTTTCCCCAATCCAGAGTCCAGATGGATGGAGTTCTTCTCCCACAAAACTAAGATTACCCAATATTTCGTTATGGAAACATTAAGATGTTCAGACTGTTCAATTTCCAAAACCAAACCTGCTCCTTGTCTTTCCCTTTGCCTTCTTCTAGAGCATCTGGGAAACCAAACAGCATAGCAATCCTAAATGCAAATGCTGCAGCCTGCTATCCAGCAACTACTTCTTTGCTAAAGGAAGAACAGGAACTTCCAGAGATCTGCTTCTCCCTCTAAAGACAGAGGCTCAGCTAGGCACACTCAATTTCCTGCTGCAGTCTGTCAAATACGTACAGAGACCTCGGATGGTTTTCAGACAGGTGGAGTTAGATGGGGTAAAGCCTATCAGCTTTCCAAGGGGAAAATTAATGGGGAAATTAAGGGTCAGCTCACAAGGGTAAGACATGTCTGCTTTAAGGCACAACAGGGGAGGAGAGCACTTGATGATAGATTGATCCACTGCATTCAGTGCCTTCACATATTAATCAAGATAACCAACAACTGACTTATTAGAAGTGACCCTTATTTGCTAATAGCCAGCTCCATTCCAGCAGGGAGGCTGGCAGAGTGGCAGAAAACCCAGCAGAGCCTAAAGCAGCCTTGCTCCCTCAAAGCTTGACAAGCATCTGGCACTGCCCATGGGAACAGCAGTGCCCCCAGCACTGCACACCCACTGCACAGCTCTGGCCATCTCAGCTGCCCATGCAACAGGAGCAACTGCAAAGTTGACTCAGAGTGTTGAGGAGTGCAGAGGGGTCAGATAACCTCTCACAGAGAAAAATAAATCATGCACTTGGTGGGGCTGGGGTGTACAGAGATATCTCCTTGGCTGGAAGGAGGGCACAGCAGCAACACCTGCCAGGTTACCTAGAATCATACAAAGCTGTAAAAAGTCCTCAAGTAAATGCCAGATTCCTCATGCGTCTTCTGAGAGAGGCTTTTTAAGAGAGACAGGAGAGCTGCCCTTAAAATGGAGACATATGAACAACATATAAATTATTTTTTTTCAAATCTGCACCTAAAAGCTGATACTGATGACCCCAAGAGCAGAAAACCACAATCCCCAGGTTCTCAAGAATGATCAACGCTGCTTAAAATTCATAAGCCACTCAATTTTTGATGTACTATTACACTTTCTGGTCACATTTCTAAGCTTCTCTCTACTTACTAGAGATGCAGAAAACCATGATTTTTATTTATATACACAAACACATGTGAAAAAGAAAAGTAAAATTCAAATGATTACAGGAACTCAGACCTTAAGACAGTCATCAACTACTACAAGATTTGCAATAAATTTGCAGATTATGCTGGTTTATCATATAACTACAGCCAGTCATTAAGAACAGTGTGTCCAGGGTTTGACAGTCTACAAACTTAAGGCAGAAACAAGCACAACAGACAACAGAATGTGCACAGAGAACTTCACTGGACACAAACTAATTGCCCAAACTGGTATCTGACATAGGCATATTTTACATATATAACACATTTGCCCAAAGCTTAATGAGCAGTGGGGTTGTTGCGCCCTTGACCACACAGCACCCAAAAAGAAGAGATTCTGGCAGCCCACAGTCCCCATGCACTGTGGCACCTCCTGCCTCTGCCACCAATAAAAGCACCAATCCACTCACACATTTTATCGTCTCCAAAATTTCATTTTGCACTTGGCTCTCAGGGGCAGTGCCAGCATGAAACATCACTATTGCCATTACCAGCCATCCCATGCTGCACTGACTCATATATAAATTATCCCTGTGGGGAATAAATGCTGAGATTTCCTCTGATTCCAGCCAAAATGCTCAAGGCCAGTCCTGTTTCCTTGTGCACAGAGCACACGGTCCAAGCTGACAATGCTACCAGTGAAAGCCACAGGAAAGGTATCTCCAGAAGCAAGGTGGGATTTCGGCAGCAGGAACAGTGGCTGTTCAGTGGATTTCAAAGCTAATGAGCTACAAGGCAGCTCCTCAGTACACAGAGTCAAGCCACAGCTGTAAGAAGTCACCCTGCTCAGTACTCTGTGAAACACAGCTCCCAGTAATAAAAATTAAGTGTGCACATAAGCTTTGGCTCATCTGGGATCTGACCTGCTGCTCCCACACCACTGAAATCAGCTGGAAATGCAACACTTCACTGCTTGAGAGCAAAACAGAAGCCCAAAGGACCAACAGCTTCACCAAGGGGTTGGTACATAAAAAGCAAGAAAATGACAGAGCAGTGAACTGCAGAGCCTCTCACGAGAATCCATTTGTAAGGTGCCATGTGCCATACCCATTATTTAGTCCCAAACATTTTATAAATTCATAAGATAAATGCTATGCAGTTGGTTTAGAAACACGTTTTTTAATGCTTTTCATCCTATTCCCCATCCAAGCTTGACTTCAAATCCTATATGACAGAGTTTAGGTTTTATAAAGGAAAAAAAATAATCTTCCAGTATTTTCATAACCATATCTCAAATAAGGACTGTATTAACATTGTACCTGCAACAGCTCCATGATCTACAGCTCCAAGTGGTCCAGCCTTCTGCTTACCAAAGCACAAATTAACCTAAGCAAACCAGCTGGCTGGCTGCTCATGTGCTGCATCACAGCAACTCCTTTCTAATCAGGGACAAGCCAGGCTCCAGGTGCTTGTTGAGCTGCATTGCACACCCAGCTGAAACAGCACTTACCTGTCTCTAATAAAGTATATTAGGAATAAATTTTTAAAAATACCTGCTTCCAATAAACTAAAGTTATTCATGCATTCACTTGAGCTATAGGTAAAGCCATCCCAAAAACATTCAACTCACCAAACTCAAAAGCATCAGGCTCCTTTTCACCACACACTACAACAGCAAAAACACAGCAAATACTCCCTTTGGGGACAAACACATGGACTTTCACAGGCATCATAGTCCTCTTCTTAAAAGGGAGTTGGGATCTACAACTTTTGCAATGATAGCATCACACATCTCTACACAAACATGCTTCCAGAAGCAATTTTAAAGCAAAGAAATGAGTGGTTCTTTCTCCTATTACTGCACTGCAGCAAAGCAATATGGCAGCTGTTTAATAGCACATAACAAAATTGCAGGACTGCTCACAAAAGGAAAAATAATCTCCAGGAGAGGGGGATTTAAGTAGTTAGAATGCAATTACCTAAATTGAAATTTGGTGGTTAATGACCTCGTGCTTAAAAAAATTGTTACAAGGCCCTTAACTATCAGAGTTTCCTTTTTAAATCTCATTGACAGTACTTCCACAACGGCAATCGTGAGGCTCTAATCCAGGAAAAAATTCCACAAGAAGATTAATAGGCATTTAATGAATGCCCCATCTTTTTGCTGAATCTTCACAAAAGGCCAGGTGTTGACCTATGACAGTGGCTCCTCCTGCCCCTGCTTAGCTTAAGCACATTGGAGACCCAATAGCTCAGTGTAACAAGGATGAAGAGCAGGCAAGCACACCAATTCCTAGAAGATATGATTTGATTTCCATAGAAGTGTCTCTTATGAAGGGTCTGATTCCCAGCCAGGCATCTGCCACCAGGCCATGTAAATGTATCCTGTCTATGGTGCTGTTAAAAAATTTTGAGTGTGATGCCAAGAGCATATGATTACATGTAAAAAGCCTTCAGGGTGCAAAAGCAAACCCTCATTTGAGAAAAAAAGGTAAACATTTGTTTCATGAGCCTCTTAAAAAGGGGTTGAAAGGAAATCAGAGCAGGGGCTGAATCCTCACCTCTCAGTCTCCACTAGCCATGTAATCTCCCAAAATCACACAGCTGAGCTGAAACCTCAGGTTTGACACAACCCTTCCAAAAGGTTCCAGCAGCCCCACCACTGCCCTTCACTCCCTGGTGGCCACATGTAAGGTCATCAACAGGTGATTGGATGAGACTTTTTCCTCCTTTGTCTAGTTTCAAATAAGAAAAAGTCATTTTCCAAGTCAAAGAACACATTTGTCTGCAGATTAGGACAAAAGTAACACTTAAAAACTAAAACAGGCCCATTTCTTGAATAATAGTTCCAACAACTTAAAGCAAATTCCTTGCAATATACCAGATTGGAGGGACTACTTTGAGTGACTTTTTAGCCAGCAATAAGGACAGGCTCCTCTTCCACCACAACCTCCTTCCCTCATCCAAAAGCAAGCCTTCATCCCAAGCCCATGCTGTTGCTCTTCTTTCACTTCCCAAATCCAGCCTTTTATCGTGACACAAATGTCTTGGGCTCTACTCTGAGTCCTGCTCTACCACATGCTGGGACAAGATTCCTAGGACATAATAACTAGCACAGGCACACTGTGATAGAAAAGCAATGCATAATTCAATACAAAGTTTTAAAATTTTATAGAGCAGCCAGTGGAAAAGAAAGCAAAATATCTAAATCTCCAATGTGTTCTCAGCCATAACCTGTGTTTGAGACTGCAACCTCTCTTCAGTGGCTTTTGAACTTTAAGACAAGAGCTCAGAGCTCAAACACAAACCTTTACCTACACTTGAAATTAAAACAAATCTCATCCATTTAAGGTCAGCTGTTACTGCTGACACTACTTCAAGTCCTCACCCGGGGTTAGGCTCTTAAAGCTGAAAATACTCTTGGAAACATTTTGCTAGGCTCCACTGTATGCACAGACATTCAGATTTAGTCTATACATCAAAACCAGAGCAGCCATCCTCATAGCTAATACCCACCCAACTAGGAACTAAGGAACTTCCCAGCAGAAAGTGCTGCCAGTTGAGATTTCCAGCTAGAAAAACATTCCCATAAAAATCTCAGACCAACCTCTCTGATGACTCATCTTCTTCTGCATTTCCTCCACGCTGTCCACGATCCCACAGTTCAGGGAACAACTGCTCTTCTCTACCTGGCTTTTATACCTCTGGAGCCACAGGGCACACTGGCAGGCTCCTGGTGATGAGCTGTGCAGGTGGATTTCATTGGAAATGAAATGCTGCAGGCATCACAGACTCAGTGGCAGGAGGGTCCCTGCATCCCAGCAGTGCCAATACATGAGTGACAACACCTGTGTGTGATTGCTGACCATGGAGGGGAGAACGTGCCCATGTCCCAGAGATCTCTCCCAGGCTGTGTGGAGCACACACTGTCCTGTTCATTGCTGGCCAGACATCCCAACAAGGCCCTGGCAGGACAGTGACATGTACTCCATGGAAAGGCAAGGGGTCACTTGGGTTTCCCTGCAATCAGGGTGGACGAGTGGTGGTTCCCTCACTAAGGCAAGGTGAGCTCTCAGTAAAGCCTCTGTTTTCAGACACCTCCACTGCTCATGGCAGTCTGAAAAGCTCCTGGGCTGGCAAATCCTACTCTGTCCCAGGCAAAAAGGGAGCTGGGAAGGGGAAGAACAGGCTTTCTAATGTACCTCTCCTCACACCTCCACTCTCCCTACTCCCAGACCCTGTGCCTGGGATTGTCAGTGGCTCTTCCTGAAGTCCCTTCTTTCATAATCAATGTCCTTTAATCACACCAGCAAAGGTTCTGTTTAAACACAAGCAATGAACAAAGAAGGTTGTTAAAAACGTAATAAAAGTTATTCCTTACCTGCAAGGCACCCCAGGAGGGCAGGATGAGGGGAGGACGGGGCAGGAGGGAGCCAGAGGCAGGGAGGGAGAAGGGGCAGCTCAGAAAGGATATGGGTTGCACACCATTTTGATGCACCAGCTCCGTGGGCTGGTGGTCTGCTTCAAGCAGAAGAAGACAACAGGGGCCAGGTCTGGGTAGGGGACGTCAGGATCCGGAGGGGAGGTGACTTCTTCATCCTCGCCCAGCTCCAGGGAGGAGGGCGGCTGCTCCGGTGGCGTTGGCTGCTCCGAGATGCCCAGATCCACAGGCTCCAGGGGGCAGCTGGCAGGAGTGTGAGGGGGCTGAGGGCCTGCAGGCCAGGTGGAGGCAGCCTGGGGGACGTACTCTGCCATGCCAGCCACGAGCGAGAACCCCTGCAGGGGAGGCGAGAAAGAGACATTAAATCCCACGAGGAACCAGCAGCAAAAGCACAGCACATCTGGGCTCTTCTAGCAAGTGCAGAGCAGGGGAGAGCTGCAGGACTGATGGCTCTGACAAGTGATAAACCACTTGGTGCTGAAGTAGTTTTAAACTCTTTTCTGCCAGTCACCTCTCCACAAAGACTCCTCTGGCTGGTCCCCTCCATTGCCATTTAAACCATCCCTGCAGCCCCTGAGACCCCTGGCAGAGGGCTGCACCATCTCAGGGGATGCTGGCCCCTCTTCTGGAGGCAGCCTGAGCACCAGAACAGAGCACAATGTTTTGAACAGCACGGGCCCATCCTCACACAACAGAGCCATCCTGCCCTGGCGGTCCCTAACAGAGCCCTGCCAGCTCCAGGTGCAGCTTTGCTGACCCAGCTCTTCTATGCAAGGGCACTCTGGGCTGGCCCTGAGTCTCACCATTGCACAGGCTCCATCAGACTGACACTGAGAAATGCCTGCCAAACCCATACACAGCAGTCACTCATTCAAGCAGTGAGCTGTAACACAAGCAGGATTAAACATTAGGCACCTTTTACTCGAGCTTGTTGAGCTCTCCTATGCTGGAGCAGTGGAAACGCCACGAACACGAGCTGCAGAAGTTATTTCCCTAAACAGAATGGTCAGAGAGAGTGGGTGGGCATGAGAAGAGCAGGTCTCAAGCTCACTGGCAGCCTGTGCTGGTTTTGGTTGGGGAAGGGTTAATTTTGTTCACAGTAGCTGGAGCAGGGCTGTGTTTTGGATTTGTACTGGAAACGTGGTTGATGATACCAATGATTTAGTCACTGCTGAGCAGGGCTCACACAGCACCAAGGCATTTTCTGTTTCCCACATCACCCCAGTGAGCTGGGTGGCGATGCACAAGGAGCTGGGAGGTCTCACAGCCAGGACAGCTGACCCCAAGTAACCCAAGAGATATTCCATATCATATGAACTCCTCAGCTCATAAAGCTGGGGGAAGAAGGAAGAAAGGGGGACATTTGGAGTGACAGAATTTGTATTCCCAACTGTGATGGAGTCCTGCTTTCCTGGAGATGGCTGAACACCTGCCTGCCCATGAGAAGAAGTGAATAAATTCCTTTTTTTTTGCTTTACTTGAGTGCACAACTTTTGTGTTACCCATCAAACTGCCTTTATCTCACCTTTTTGCCTTTTTCTCCCTTTTACTCTTTTGATTCTCCTCTCATTCCAGCTGGAGGGCAGTGAGTAAGGAGCTGTGTGTGGCTTAGCTGCCACCCAGGGTTGAACCACAACACTCCTGCACACTACAGAGCAACTACACCAAATTTTTACTAAAAATGTAATTTTGCTGCCTGGGTGCTGTGCATTCAATAGCAGAGTGGAAGTGGCTTCTCAGACTGAGGGGAATTAAATAAACTCCAAGGCTTGGCTTTGGAGGGGAGTTACAGGGACACTCTCAGGAAAGAGAGCTTGGCCAATGACTGCTGGTTGCCTTCCCTTCACCCCGTTGGCATGCTCAACCATCTGGAGTGCCCATGCTGCAGGTGCAGATTTAAAAGCCACACAAGAGCCCTCAGACACGCTGCAGTGCAGAAAGGGATGATGAGCGGCAGGAAAGGATGTGTCTGTCCAGACCTCATCTCCTCACATCCTGGCCATAGGTTATCCTCCCTGGCACTTGTCTCAGCTCTCTTCACTTTAGGATCACAAAGCCTGTGAGGGGCTCTGTTCACGCTGCTCTGCCTCAGCAATGCACCCTTGACATTTCAGCCCGTGGCCCTTTTGATGCTCACACTGCTGGATCTGTGATCTCCAACGCTCTCCACACCACTCATCTGTTAGGCTTGCCAACCACTCCACCTCAGGTTGCAGTGCCCCATGGTTCCCAGATGAGACCCTGAAACCTCTGCCTACCTATCCTGTTTCCTCAGCCTCCTGCTTCCAACAGACACTTTGATCCAAAGCTTTGCTTGTTCTTCGAGGCTTGGTATTTGTCAGAATAAAGAGCAGCAAGTGCAGGGGTTTAGAAAGCAGACACAGTGTCCCTGAGGGGATAGCAGAGAGACTCTTAGAATTCATTATCCCAAAGGCCTGCAGCTATTGGAAAGAACAGATACCATGTCTCCCGACTGGCTTTGGGATGCTGCTCGTAATTTTTTAAGCCCTGTGAAGAAATGTACAGTGCATCCTTCTCACCATCTATCACTACTGTTTTCATAAAAACTTTCAGCAGATTTTTGACTCTGGGCACCCCTGCAACTACTTGTACCACTTTTTTCATTCCCCATTCCCACCAGCTCCCCATTGCCTGCTCTGAGCTGGCTCCCTTGCAGTCTATTAACATGCTGTGGCTGAGCCTAACTTCCCTCCCATTACAGCACAGAGGAGAAAGATTAGCAGAGACAGCCAGGAGGAATTACTTATTATGGTGCTCAGAGCATGCACACTGATGAGGCCATGACAGTTCCAAACTGCAGCGTACAAAGCTTCATAATTACCAGTACAATTGAGAGAAGGAACAGGAGGAACAACCTCATCAGCATTTCCCTGCTTTCCCTTCAGCAAGCATCCAGGGCCTCTCCTCCATCTCACACTGCTGGATGCACCTGGGACTCAGGGACGCTGCTCTGTCCATGTGAAGCACACATGCACAAACTGGATAGCGTGCTTATCACACACAGTTCATCACTCTGATTTGTGTAGCTCAGACTGACTCATTAGGGCTCATATGGACACAGGGCCAGGTGAATCCCTTTGGAAGTCCTGAAGCTAAATACAGTCCTTGAATGACAGCTGCCCCACTGGAGATGTGAGTAATACCCATTACCTTCCTGAGATTAAATCCTGTTCTGCCTCCCAAGGCTGTGATCACGATGTATTTCCTACATTAAGCAGGATTAATATTCTGTGTCAAAAGAGAGGGAGGGGAAAATCAAGCCCTGGGGCACTTCTGAGCTCTTCACACAGTGAGCCCTCCCATCTCAACTTCAAAGAAGAGTAGAGTGGTTTTCCTGCCAGAGATAGGTCCAGGGCTGTCTCTGCTACCATTTCAGATGTGGGGGTTGGAATGAGCTATTTCCCCTATTTTTGTCAGGCTACAACTCATGCAATACTAATGTTTTTTCTGGGCTTGCAATCTGGGGCCTTCCCTTGCTGTAGCATTGCTCTGTAACTTCGTTGGAGTCAGTCTGCTACAGTATTTCAACCCGGGGAGCCCTGTTTAAATCAAAATGAGGAATGAGTTTGGCAAATGCATTTATCTGCATACACAGAGAAATGTGCATCAATGGAGAGGGTTCCTACCCAGAAAAAAGGCAGTTATAGTAAGACTCAGCAGCACTATAAATCTCCAGAATTTGTCTTTGGGATGCCTCTAACCTCCCCTTTGTGCAAGTGCAGCTTACTGCGACAAGGGCAATACAGGAGGACAAGGATTCAAGATGAGGGCTGTGGGGTGGCCAGATGCATGTTCTGCTCACTCAGCCTTTTGCTCAGGCAAGCCTAACCCCAGAGAGTACAGCAGGCCAGACCCACTAGAAAAAATCAAACCCTCCCCAGCCTGTACTTATCTTAAACGTCCCCCAAACACACAAAAACATTCCGCTGCAAAAGTCACATACACTGGAGGAGTGATGCTACACCAGCCGCACTTCCCTCCCAGGGGAAGGGAAGTTATTTGTGGGCTGGCAGCTCCTCCTGCTTCTCTCCCTGCACAGCCTGTGCCAAACCCTTCTGTGGAGCCAGGTCTTGAGTCTGCACTGTCCGTGCCCAAGGGCCATTTGAAGCCAGCAGCATCCTGAGCTGAGCACCCACTGGTGCTGCAGCCTGCACTCACACCTGCCTTGGGCACGTGTGCTGGCACGGAGCTCCTTGCCTTGGCAAGCACTAGAGAGGCTGACAGCCTCTGGCTCAACCCTGCCCCAGAAGCACCTGGTCCTGCCAGACTACTGAGCAGGAAGGGAGAAGGATGGTCTAAAACAGCAAGAGAAGGCGTGGACTTAATGAGAAGTGGAAATTGGTTAGGAATAAAAGGAGAAAATATCACAATGCAGAGAAGTGCTACAGGTTAGAGGTGTCTGTCCAAAAAGGCCGATGTCACTTCCTGCCATGCATTGCAGAAGTCTCAGCACAGACACACTCCCCCTTTAGGGCTTCAGCTGGCATCCCAGGGCTGTCAGTGCCATGAGCTGCCATGAGTGAGCCAGCCCAAGGTGTCCTGCAGGCACCACAGCCCAGCCACAGCAGCCTCCACCTCCTCTCTGCCCCCTTGGCAGGGGGCCGACAGGGCCGTGGGTGAGAGAGGGCTGACAGGACCCCTACAAGGCTCACACAGCCCTTTCTGAACTATTGCAGCCTGACAGTGAAAGGGCCTTCTGCAGCCAGCCAGGGGAGGGAAATACCAGAGAGAGGTCCCCAGAGCACTGTTCCAGTGCTGGAGGGAATCCACCCAGAGTCCAGGGGGATACAACTCCACTCTCACCTGGGACCATGCTCAGAGCTCACCTTCCCCACCATCATCCCTAACCCTGTGTGCCCTGACAGCCCACATTGCCTCAGAGCTGTTCCTTCCTGTCTGTGCACTGCTCACACAGACAACACTGGGGTCCATGTCAAAAACGAAAGTGCAGACCGCATTTCCTTTAAATGTAAACACAGCACCTTCCATTCTGAGGGCACACAAGTCCTTTCCAAACCATCCATCACCATCAGTCACCCATTACTCAGAAGCAGCAGGAAGCACAGCAGCCACTCTGTCCTGCTAACACCCTTGCAGAAGAGGGACAAAAATGACAACCTCCAGCTGGTGCTGCTAGGGAGATCAAGATGGTCCCATCAGCTGGAGCAGCACCTGAGGCACACGTATTTATTCATCATCTCCAAACATCCATCCAAAAGTTGACAAGCATCTGGGCCACCAATTTTGCAGCCAGCTTTGCACAGGCCCAGACTTGTTTAAGGAGGTGCCTGTGTGTGTGGCATATTTGGGAATGCGTGTGGGTGACCCCAGCCGGAGCTGTGGGAGCCTCCCGGGCTCTGCTGAGCACGGCCACGAGCCCGCCTCTGTTTGCTGCTATAAGTGGCAAGCGCTACCTTTGATGCCTGTGTCTGGCTGCAGGGATGTGTTAGTCATACAGGTTTCACATTTGCAGCGTTTGTCGTGGTACAATGTAATTAGTGGTACCCAGCTCCCTCTGTGTGCGTGTTCAGCTGGCACTGGCGTGTTTCTCTGCCTGCTCTCATCTGCCTCTGTGTGTGGGGGGGGTTCTACGAGTGCTAGGAAGGAACAGGGTCACTTTTCTTAGCACTTGATTTGAAACAGGAGCTCTCACATCTCCAGCATCCCAGCACCTCCACCTGCAATGGGATGTGGCAGAAAGCCAGCACAGAGTGTTCCAAATGGTGCCCAAATCCATTGCTTGGAGATGCTGGTGCTCCCACAGGCCCCTGAAGCACAACACCCATGGCCTGCACCAGAGCCAAGTTCTCCCAAGCTCCCTGCCCTGGTCAAATGCCCATGACCTGCTGCCTTTGCAGCTGCATGCTGATTGATTGCTGTGCCTTCTTCCACACATGCTATTACCCTCTGCTAGATTTGCTTGAGTGCTTGGCAGCCTCACCCTGGTCATTTTGTACCCCTCCTCCCGTTAAGGACAGGGAGCAGAAGAAATTCCTGCATCCCACTGAGCAGGTGAAGGAGCGGTCCAACCAGCACAGGACAAAATAAGCAAATTGTCTGTCCCGAAGTCTCAACAATGCCCTGCCTTCAACCTGTACTGCATTTGCAGCTGTAGAAAGAGCAAGCTCTGATCTCTTGGATACTCCCACCCTCATGATCACAGTCAATGTCCAATGTATCAGTGTCCAATTCCCTGTCATGTTGCTGGGACAGCCCCATCCTGTCCATTCTTTTGGTCCCTGGCACAGCAAAGTGGGGATCTACTTGCATTGCTAAGGAGCCTTTGGCCAAGCCAAAGGAGATGTTATGGAGATCAGTAAAATTTTGCTGGAGAGATGGAGGGGGGAAAAGTAAACAATGAGAGAAGAAAAGACACAGGGGTAACATGGTCACTTTGGGTATAGGCAAACAGAGGAGAAAGAAGTTTCCCACTGGAAAATCTTGACCTGACTTTAACTATGTGGAGGGTTTGAGACCCAGGTGAGTGCTGCTGAGGACCCTAACCTCATCCCACTACTTCCCAGAGGATATGCACACTTGTTTTCAACAAAGCATTTTCAATTTTGGTGTTCCAAGTGAACAGACTCTGAAAATCTCCTTCTGGGCATGACTCCTTACCACAACAGATCCATCTGCATGTGGAGACTCTGCCCTGGAGTCAGTGTTTTCCCTTCAAACCCGCCCCGCTCTCCCGGCGCACGGCTTTGCTCTGCACATCGCCAGCGATGCCTCCTCCTCCTCCCAGTGAGCACGGACACCTTTCACTGGGACAATTCCTGCCGCAGCCTCTCGCTCAAACCCGTGCTCAGCCACGCCGCGCATCCTTAGCGCTGAATCCTCGCTCGTGGATGAATCTCCCCAGTCCCGGGGGGCTCCGTGCAGGTGTCGCCCAGCAGGCTGTGCCGGGACCCGTGTCCCGGGTGTCGCAGCGCTGGACTGCCAGCCCCGTGGCTCCTGCTGGCCCTGTCACGCTGCGAGGCCATGTCTGATGTGCCATCTACTGCCATTTCTCGTGGCCTGAGCCATTCCCTTCCCTGTCCCTCACCAGAGCCCATGTTTCACATTTTTGATTGCCTCCAGATGCATCAGCTTGCGTTTTTCCTAAGGTTAATCTCAGTAAGTTATTTTCCACTCATCTTTCTGACCTTTGTGTTATTTTACGGCATCTCCACTGGCAGGGAAAAACCTGATTTCTCATCACCAGGGAAGTCATTAATGTGCTGTTTACACTCTCCTTCAGGTCAGCAGTGAACATGGCAATTAAGTCAGTCAGATGAGGATGATGAAGAGGAAGATAGTGGTGTCATAGGCTACCAGCAATGATGGCTTTGGGGCCATCCTCACACTTTTAGCCCTTCAGAACCCAGATCCTGAAGTGCTAGCAGGAAAGACAAAACTTGTGAATACCTCAGCTGTGCCTCCAAGAGAAGCCCATGCCGGGAGAGCAGAGCTGCAGCTCCTGCCCACCACCGGGACAGCTGCCCCAGGCACTGCACCTCTAAAGTGCATGGAAAAGGGCATCCTGGGGCTGCTCCCACACAGGCCGAGCCAGCAGTGCTTCGCATTATCCTTCCTGTATCAACCTTTCTGTCCTTTTCATCTCGATCCCAGTGCCCAACCCAGTGTCCCCTCAGGACCTGCTGGAGTGAGCAGGAAAACAGCAGCATACAAGGAGTGGGGGAGACCCCAGGAGACTCCCTGGTCCCTGTCACAGCACAGAACTGAATGCAACTTCCCACTTCTGCACAAGCATCCTCACCACCTCCAGACTTTTTCCCAGCTCACTATCACCACTCACATCTGGAGAGTGGATTCCCTGGGGTGAAAATGGAAATGGGGAGGTGGAGACAGTAAGCAGCACATCTAAAGGAAACATGATATGAAGAGCTCTGGGGAGCATCAAGGGTTACATCTACAACCTCTCTCCTCCCTAAAAATTACCTCTCCCCCTCAATCCCTCCAAAGGAGATAATCTGCATAAACACAGCTACGCATTTGGAGCAAACTAACTCTTGGCAAAAACAAAAACAGGAAGGGAGCTAATGCTATGTGGAGTGTGATGATGCCCCAGGCTCTGCCTCCAGAAAGGAGAGAGGATATGGGAAATAAATGTGGCTCTGAAGATGGGAAACTTCTAGAAGCATAGAAGAGGCAATGTTGCTAACTCTTCTGCAAAGGCCTACAGACTGTTCAGTGTCAGGTCAATAGATGGACAGGACCTTGTGATGGTTCCCCTGCATCCCACATGACTTGATTACTGACACTGCTGCTCATTTACATTAGCTTAAAAGTAAAAGTCCCCTTCTCTCCCTGCTGTCACCAGGGAAAAAAAAACACAGCTGGGACAGTTACTTGAATAGCAATCACGGAAAAGCAGCAAAGACACCAGTGCAAGCACATCTAACCACAGATCTGAAAGGGACCCCTATATCCAAGCTAAATCCTTGCAGCCTTGCCAGAAAACCCAGTCTGAAACAGTCCATAAGGAGTTACTCTGCCCCCTACCTCCATCCATTCCCTCTGCCAAATTCAGAGTGGGTTTAAAGGCAAAATAAGGGGGAAAATGCTCAAGGAAGACAAGCAATTGAAGGCATCAGCACTGCCAAAGTCTCCACTCAGAGGTGAGATGCAAGATAGTGCTGGGCACACTGTACACATGCACACACAGGCAAACACACACATGCAGCAGCAGAAACAGGATCCCAACCACTCCTGACAGTCTGACCTGCAGGAAAATCCATTCCTAACCTCTGTCCTGGAAAGCAACTTAATTGAGCCTGCCAGACAGACACTAAGGCAGCACCTGAGCAAGGATTAACACCACTAACCCCACCTGTGCTCTCCATACAGCAGTGTTTTTGTAGCCACGGCCAAATTCTGACACCTCAGAGAAAGGAAATATAAACCTTCCCTACCCTCTGCCCCCCATCCTAATGATCATACCAGACAAGCATTTTCAGCAGCCACATCACAGCAGTGAAATCCCTGGCATTTGTCACCTCACCAGCTACCAACAGCACAGGTCAGCAGCTCCTCTCCACCCTGTTCAACCCCACAGCCCCAGATCCAGTAGTTCCATAAGGATTTGCCCTTTGCTTGCCCTCCAGGGATGTCCCCACGGAGCTTTACATCAAGGCACAACGGAGCAGGATGTGGTGCCCAAGCTGCAGATGGTGGCTATGTCAGAAGCGGAGACCAGCAGTACCCTTGGTACTGTTTGTTGCTTTCTTTTAATACACACACACATTTGATAAGAGGGTAACAACCTTTGCCTTTGAAGGCACCCTTCCAATCCTGCCTTGATCACACAGAGATGGGGCTTCTGCACTGCATTCTGCAGGTGCTGGGAAGCACAGGCTGCTGCAGGAAACCCCAACAAGCAGGATTCCACACCAGGAGCCCACAGGCTGCACGGACTGGGATGGATCTGCAAAGCCCCCCTGACTGAGGCTGGCCTGGCCCAGAAAGCACCTCCCTCCCATGCCACCACAGCAGCACACACCTCCAGCTTAAGGCAGGAGAGGAGGCATTTTCTGACATCTCCTCACTGCAATTAGTCCCTGATACACTGGGCTGATTGCTCTTCAGGGCACACTGCGGTGCTTCAAACACCAAGGCCTGACAAGCACCGGCAGAGAGAGTTTATTACAAAGTTACTGCGTTGATTTATGCAATTTGAGTTATGATTAGAGGACTTAAATAAATTTTTTATCAGTATAAGACATTTTTCAAACCCCTATGTGATTTCTAGGAGCTTCAATACACGCACTTCAGACACAGATGAATAAACCAATAAGCTGCCTATATCAGGTCATTATAAACAGCAATGTACCTCTGCATAACTGACAAGGAAATTCTGCTTTCCAAGAGCAGTTTGAGGTTTTACAGATCTTGAACACCCTTCAAATCAGCTCTACATTATCCCATCTAATATTTTTTTTTAATATAACTAAGAAATGGTACTACATGATCTTGCAGGTGCACCTGTAGCACTTGATTTCTGAACCCACCCATGGACTCAGAGGTTCTAGTAAGGCTCTGGGCAACTGCAGAAATTCACCTGCTTGCTTGAATGTGCAGGACTGGGACTTCACTTTAATAAAAGATTAAATTTATTTTAAATCAGTGCCCCATTCTTTTAAAGATTCCTAACACTGTGTGTGCTTTTCATGAGTTACCAGCTGTAGACACTTGTTCTCTTTGAGAAAAATGAATAAAAATTAGTTTCAACTTTTTTTTTTTTTCACTAGGAAAAAAAGCTGACCAAGCATGTGGCTTCTTTGCAGCACAGCCTGAAATTGCAGGCTTCTCCCAAAATCAGAGGTGGCCAGGGCTCAGCACAAGCCACCCTGGTGTGGGACATCCTCCTGGTGTGCCTTGCAGGGCTCTAACATTAAGCAGGGCTGTAAGGCTGGCACCACGTCACACTGGGCATGGACACATGGGGTCTGCAAAAGTGGATCAGGCAGCAGAGATGCAGCCAGGTGGGACGTGGGTTGGTGGAAAGGAGCAAGCAAACAACCCCAGGACTAGAGGAGATGCCAGAACTGCAGCCTGGGACACAGGTGCATTATTGGCACCTTGAGGGTGCTCAGGACTGCACCATCAGGGAAAGTGCTGCTCTTGGTGGGGACAGGAGTGAGGACACAGGAAAGCTCTCCCAGCATTGTAGGTGCCCTGTGATAGACCCCAGGATGCCCAGCTGATCTCCTCATACCCCAGCCAAGGCCACAGACAAGCACTGAGCTCCTTGTGAGACAGCATCCCCCTCACATGATGCTTCCCCTCACTCCCTTGATGGCTGTGGACGACCTGGCCCTGCATCAGCCACATGCACAGCCTGAAAACACTCCCAGGGCAGCAACAAGGGGAGATTTTGAAAGATAAAACATGAAACAGGTTGGCATAACCCCCTTTATAATAGGCACTGTCAGATTGATCCAGGCTTCACAAGGCAAACCCCTTAGATGTGGCAGATCAAAGCTGCTTCTTTGTCCCCCTGACTCTCCTCTGAGATATTCACTACCAGATCTCCTGGCAAGCCACGTGTGCATCTCCTGGTGCATGGAGGTGGCCAGTGTTTAGACACAGCTCTCCAGTGAGATCTGCAGGGAAGCTGCGTTTCCCCACCTTCCTGCTGCAGCCAGGGCCCAGGCTTTGCCAAGCAGGCACTGCCCCCGTGCCCAGGCAGCCTGGTGCAGGCGCCCTGGCCGTGGGCAGCACCCCAGCGCCGTGCCCAGATCCATCCCTGCCTGGGAGAGGATGTGGCACCAGACCTCCACCGACAGGCATGCACTGCAGCCCTTCTAGGGAGCTCACATCCATGGCCATGCCATGAAACTATTTTGTTATTTAATGGAGAGAGGAATAGCTGCTCTCAGACCCCTGCAGGGAGCTGCCCCTGCCTGAGGCTGTGTGCCTGCCCAGACCTCAGGAAAGGGGCAGTGCTGGCTGGGGGAGAGCTGCTCACAAGGTGTCCTTAAAAACATAAAGGGGAACGGGGGCAAAATGGGGCTCTTGGATTCTCTTTGCAGTGCTCTCAGTTAAAAGTTTCTTTGCAGATAGGGTGTTGAGAAACGAATGTGCTTGAGCATTTCTTTCCACTGATAGAGAAGCTTGCATGTCAGAGTTAAAACACTGAGGGGTAAGCGAGATGGAGGGTCAGCAGACCTCTTCCTTCTTTGAGGTAATAAATCCTCAGTCACCAGCCCAAATCTAAGATCAGGAGCTCTGCAATAGCACACAGAAACAACTGACAATTTACATAGCAGTCCTCCAAGCGACAGGGACACAGAACCAGCAGCAGCCCCCAGATCAATGAGATAAACACCTCCTATTAGCAGAGAGAAAATGCACAACAAGTTCTGCTTTAGATGTTTACCATTTTCCTCTGCAATAATTTGCAGGGAAATTATATATATATTTGGGGCTTTTTTTTTCTTTCTGGCCTTTTATTTTTTTCAAGCCACCGGTACTTTTCACGCAGCTGCTGTTACCAAGAAGCAAAAGGTAACCATCAAGAGGGTTATGAAAACCAGTGCTGGCAGAAAATATGCCTGATAATTGCCAGTCAACAAGGTCTAACATTATTTCTCTTTCTCTTCTTTTCTAATTCTTCTGTTTCCACCCCACTCCACCCCCTGACTCCAGCCAACAGCTTCCAGTGATGTACAGAAGATGATGCATTTTGCTGAATTAAAGTACATCCTATTCCATGTCCCTTTTCAGGATGTTGCACATGCAATTGAAACACAATAACAACCATAAACAAAACAAGAAAAGACAATTTAGGAAACCTGAATCCAAGACCGAACTCTTGTTTTGGAAAAAATAAAAAACCAAAAACAAAACAATACCCCAGACCCAAGAAGACCCTAAACAGTGAGAAGGTTTTGGGAAAAGTTACGTATTTACAAGTCTCAGGCAGTTACCTCTCCAGGGAGGAGATTTTGTAACCCTCCCTCTTTCCCACCATCCTTCCCCATCATAACAGAACAAACTAACCAGGGCTAAATTTGAAATTCCTGGAATTATTCACACTCCTTGTATCATTTACAGTCACGTATAAAGAGCTGCTGATTATCTGTGAGATAGACATCCCCTGCTGCAATTGCTCGTGGACACGAACTATTGGACACACAGTTGTTCCCTTTCCACCACCACCAGTGCCCAAAACACAGACCAAAATCAATCATTGCTACTTGTTGGGTAAACAGAGGCAGTTTCACATACATGGGCGCTGCACTCGGACATACACGTACCACCGGACATGCACACAGAAACAACTTTCCTCTCTGGAAAGACAGAATTATTCCCATTACAGACATGTCTACCCTCAGCTTTTACTTCTGCCAGAGGAAACAGGTATGAAACAGAACAGGAATGATGCAGGTACACGGGTGGGCACAAGTTTTCTATTAAAAGGACAGCAAAACGAGACAGACACAAGGTTAGCCAGGTGTGCATGCGTCTCACCTACCTTTGCATGGAAAAGAAATCTCCGAGGGAGAAGTCTCCAAGTCAGAGAAGCAAAATAAAATAATAATGAAGATGCTTTGAAAAAATTCCCCCACCGAGATAAAAAAAAGGCCCCCCCACCTCCCCCCTTGCACACAGGCACACTCACACGCAGACACACACACCTCGGTGCCCGGGGTGGGGAGAACAGGAGAAAAAAAGATCAGGATCAGCTGAGTGATGGGGAGCAGAGAACCTGCCGGCGAGGAGCGGGGAGTTGTGTTAGATCCGTGCCTGCGAGGACTGAGCGTGTGCAGGAAGGAGATGGTTTAAAAGGAGAATACATGGTAAGAAATTGTGGCTGCTCAGGCTGGAGTCTGAAGCTCTGGAGTCAGAGCAAACAAAAAGAGGTTAAAAAAAAGGACCTCTTCCTTCACAGGAGGGCTTGGGGGGTTTTGCCTCTGTGTGTTTTTCCAGGCGAGTGGTGTTAAGAAGTGACAGAAGCTTCCTTCCAAAAAGACCAGAGAGAGGGTCAGAATAATTGCAGGACGCTGAGAGGTGATGGAGGTGTGGGTGGGGGCAAGGTAAGCTATTCCATGGTGGGGAAGTGAGGAGGAAGGGCTGGTGTGTGGTTTCTGTCTGTCTCGCTCTCTCGCTGTCTCATGGTATGTTCGCCACCGGCTTATGGAGCGAACTGCACAGAGAGAGAGAATAACTGTACAGGCAGAGAGAGTGAAACACCGTCCTTACAGTGACACCAAATGTCTTTGGGGGAACCTACAATTACAGGCACAGAATGCAGGAATTCTGACAACACAGGAGGAAAGGCAGAAATCTCCTTGCACAGCACCACACACCTGCATCCACAATGGGGTCTCAGGACAGCTGGTTTGCCCCTGCCTTCAGCCCACTCATCCTTTCTTTCTGGGTGGGCACTGCACTCACCATGCTTGCCTTTCCTTGAACTTTTAAGCATATGTCCCTCCACAGATCAAGCAGATTAGAGAATTATCATTTGGGAAGAGTTAAAAAAACAAACAACCCTCCCCCCAAAAGTCCTTCCCTCAAAACCAATCCCTCCTCTCCGCCCCATCCTACTCCCAGATCTGTTACTGGAACTCAGGGGGTGGGAACAACTCTCTGCAAATTAGTTTCCCGCAGCACTTTGTGAAGCCAGGGGAAATGAGGGGGATGGATAATGTGCAGGAATCCCACCTTCCAGTGGCTGGAACAGAGTACAGCCTCCCCAGCCTCATCCAATGGAGGCCCAGCACATCCATCTGCCCCCACTGGTCCCATTCTGGGGCTGAGCAGCCCTGCCCCATGTGAGCACAGGCCCTTCATTCTCGAAGCACCAACCTTCAGTTTTCCTAGTGGGGATCCCAAGTCCACCCTGGGAAAGAGACACTACAGGAAGCCATCACACTCCTGAAGGCCTTTCATGGTTTTTCCTGTTCAGGCCAATAAAATTCCACATGTTACAAGACATGGAGACATTCTTGCTTCTACTATGGGCATATCCTGTAAATAAGAAGCTAAAAAAAATGCCCAGCTGCCAGCTAGGGTATGACACAACAATGCAGCCCAGAAGTTCCTCTGCTTCTTTGCAGGTTCCACAAAGCCTCTCCAAACCTTGCTCACCAAGACAATGTCCACTCCAGCTGTCACAGACTTTGCAGTGCATGGCCAGAATGGCTGGGTCAAGGTAATTAACACATCTAAACTACAAATGGCTGGGAAACCAAGCACTTTCATCACACTGAGAAACAAAACCCTTGGATGTTAACTCACCACAGGAAGGCAGTGGAGCAAGCCCACCTTCTGGTAAAGCCAGGACCCCTCTGGCTTTACCTTGAGGTAACTCATACATGTTCACCACCTAGGGTGAAACACATCCTGTAAATCTCCTCTCCTCTGCAATTTATCTCCACGTGGCTTCGGTTTGCTGTGCCAGGGACTTGAGGCAGAAGTCAAGGAGCTTCTAGTCATTTGTATCACATAAGCCATGCTCCTTGGAGCTTGAGCAACATGGTTGGCACCATCACTGTCTCTCAGGAGGCCCTTAAAAGACTTTGGAACAAAGACAATGGCTGTCCGCTTTTAATGCAACACTTTTGTGTTTTTTAAAGTGTTTAATCTTGTTACCTCTCCTGAGAGGTAAACTCATCCCTTAGAGGATCCTCAGGCTGCTCCAGAAGTGCTAAAAAAGAAAAGAGAGCAGTCTAATAAACATCAGGAACGTTGGTAGCATCAAATGTTACCCAACGAACAGCTTCCATGAAAAGCAGCCCTTCCCCAGACAAATCCAGCCTGTCTTTTTTCATAGCTTCTGACCAGGGCTGCAGTTCCATGGTGTACCCACACATCTTCCACAAGCTGGAAAGAGATTTTATTCCAGGATAATAATTTTCTGAGGTGGTCAGACCTCTCCCTGCCCAGGGTCAGAGCCTGTTTGCACAGGAGCTGTGCAAGACACAATCTGTGGTCACCTTTGGCCCCAAAGATGGTTGTGCTCACCCTGAGTTCATTGTCCTGCATGAGCTGGAAGGCTCCCACCAGGAGCAGGGAGCCATCCACAACAGGAAGCCCTTGAAAGTGAAGGATTTTGGGAGATACCAACCTCAGCTTCTCAGTGTGATGGGGATGTGGTGCTGGGCACAACCACAGACCCACAGAAGAGTTTGGGGTGATACCAGAACTCTGTAAGTGTCCCAGTAGCTGGCCAAGGCAGATGCCCTAACAGATCTCTAGAGAACCTCTCTAACTACTCAGGTGTCAGGCTACTCCTTCCTCAGCCAATTCTGGGCAGTCCTCTCAGAGGTTTGCTCCTCCCTAAGGGCCCCACTCACACCACAGTGAGCATGCAGCGATCACAGGCACTCACAAACACACACCTACCCACACGTGCCTTCCCCACGCCTGCAGAGGAGGGGCTGGCTGGCCTTTTACCCCTCTGCTAGCAGGGCCACTCTGTGCTGCCAAGGTTAATTCCCTGGCTTCTTCCTCACCAGCCACTCACCACTCCCTCTCCTCATAAAAATCATCTATTATTCCTTCCCAAGAAACAGAAGGGCTTCAATTCTGTCCCAGAAATGATGAATCTGAGCATTATATGATTTCAGATGCCTGTAATTCACCAACAAGCCCCTTCAGGGGGAACAGGGAAAAATGCAATTGAATTTATTCATGCATGAATATCAAATGAGAAAAAGAGAATGAGGAGGGCAGGAGAGAGAGGGAGAAGGTGAGGCAGGGTGGAGAAACAGGGCAGTAAGGAGAGGCAAAAGAAACAAAATGTTCCAGGGAGGTGAAGAGTGCATGCAGAGGGGCACAGCAGGACAGAGGCACATAAACACACACTCAGGACAACCCGTGGGTCATCTCCCATGCCTTCACCCTAGGATCATATCTGTTTGCCTTCCAGCACATCCATGGCACACGCATAAGGAGACATTGGAACTCTCACTCAGACAAACCCTCCAAATGGACAAAAACATGCTACAAACCTGGAAGGAAGGGAGAGGGCAAGGGGCTGGGTGGGGAAATGGAGTTGTGCCATTCAACACATCACAGATTTGGAGCTGGTAAAAAGAGCAAGCCCGGGGCAGCTCATGCTCCAGAGCAGAGCCCCCTCATCCCCACAGCTTTCCCCATCCATGCATTCTGGGGGGATTTCCATGGGCTTCCTGGTACACACAGCTCAGGCATCCCTCCAGAGCTGTTGTCCTCCCTGAGCAAGGCCCTCCTCTCCACCGTCCACAAGGGAAGGGACTGAAGATGGTCTCCTTGTCCTGCAGCTCACAGGGTTCCATCTGCCATCCCCAGTGCACTTACAGAGAGTTTTGTCATCTGCCCTGAGTGACACAGATGGGCTTTCTTGGAAGTGACCTGGGGGTAGATCACACCAGACGTAAGCAGGGCACAAGCTGCTCCTACCATTGCATCCAGAGCATTTCCAAAAGTTCCCCTCTGTTCTGTCTGTGATTTTTGAGAGGAACAGAAAAGTCCACATTGTTCCTGTCACCACCTGAGCCAGCAGCACTGGCTGGTGAGTTAGTGAGGAAAGTATGTGATTCACTGTATCTGCTTAGGAAGGTGGACCAGGGGAGAGGGGAAAGGCAGGAAAGGGGGAGCCATATCCAAGCAGAGACTGCAGAGACAGCTCAGTGAGGTGCAGCCCTCCCCTCTGCAGGTCTGCAGGTGGCTGTGGGCTGAGCCCACCAGGCAGCACCCTGCACTGGATTTAAAGGCATCTCCCAGCCAAGTCTCACAGGCGTCACCTCACCTCCTGCCAGGCTGAGCCAGCCCCAGCCCTTCCTGCAGATCCTGCTCCCCTGCATGGACCATGGGAGCCAAACACAGGGAATCCTGTTGCTGTGGCCACAGGGATGGCTGCACAGCCCATTCCATCCTCCAGCTCATCTGCAGAGCACACAAAACCCCTTGGAGCTGGGTCCCCTGTGTGCCCAAGTTAGCCATGGCTGCATGTTGTCCGAGCTCATCCCTGGGCACGCAGCAAGGAAGAGAGGCAGTCAGACAGAAAGCAATATTTGCCACAGTGCTCCCAGATAGGGCATCATCAGGTCCTGCATCTGTTGCTGTTGTGGGTTTGTGTTTGCTGCTTCCAGGAGACAGTGCCCAGCTTTTCCCATATCCTTCAAAATAGAAAGAGAAAAATAAAATGAGAGAGAGAGAGAGAGAGTAAGCTCTGACGTGAACCTAACTTTAGATCCAAGGGCTGATGACTCACTCCACTGGGGGAGAAGTGGCTGAGCTGGCTGTAGGTTTCTGTTTATATACCTCACTGAGCTAAATATGTAGACTGAGAAGCTCTTCTGTTCTGGCCCAACAGCTTCAATCTGCATTTTATCCATCTTAATCTTAATGTTCCCTTCCCTGCTAAATCTCCCTCTCTTTTTCCCCAGCATTGCCTTCCTAATCCCCTTGATGCTCGCTTTGTTGTAGGAAATTGAAGAAACACATGTCCCCACCTTCCACTCCGGTGTTTATGGTTAGACTGACAGGGGATTTCTGGGAAATTATTCAGTGTTGTGACTCTTAAGCACAGCTCCTCACACAGATCTGCCAATGCTTTCCAGACCTGGCCCAGCACTCCCAGCCACGGTGCTGGCAGTCACAGCCTCTGATGCCTCCTGATCTGCAGCTCCTGATAGCTGCACAGCTCACAGGAGGAGCACCAGATCCCTCCCATTGCTCCAGCATGGAGCTCCACTCCCGACCCCACCCACGTGTCCCAGGGCTGGCAAGGTGCTGTCTTCTCCAGCCCAATGTCCTGGGACATGTTGTCACTTTGCCATCATGCCTCAGGCCCCAGCTGTCACACCATCAGGTGCTCCAGGAGGAAAGGCTGACGGCCACTGACAGCTATTGTCCACTTCTGAGACCAGAAAACAGATTTTGTCATCAGCAAAGGGTGGCTCTGTGAGAGCTCCACAAGTCTTTTCATTGCCAGAGCATGGCTGGCACTCCCAGCACCGTCCTCACACACTTGTGGCAGGATGGGGCCACGGTCACCCTCCCATTTGCCATGTCACTCTCCCATTTGCCACTCATCACGTTTCAGACACGGCCCGCAAACTGTCCATCAGCTGCATAGAAGGTCACTGTGGATCTGTAACACCCTAAAGTTGGAATGTCCTCATCCAAAACAGCAAAGAAGGGGATGGTAAAAAAGAAAAAGAGAGCTCAGAAACAGGCAAGGGGGGAATTATAAATTAATCCCTCCAGCAGAGAAGAGAAACAAAGAGCGTGCAAGAGAAAATGGAATCTCCTCCCCAAAGGGCAGCTCTGAACTATGGTGGCAGACAAGTTTCTAGATAAGAAACAAAGACCATTTACAAAAAGGTGGTTTTATGAAAACCAACAGTAGGGAAGAAAAGCATAATGATAGAGTGGGTATTTGACACAGAGGTCTCCAAGGGATGAAATTCAATTTAACACAACAGCTCAATCCAGGAAAGGAAGATCACCTTTGCAGTTCAAGCAGATGCTCAGAAGAGGAGCATTGTGTTCAAAAGCCCTCCATGAATCTTCTCTAGATCTAAGTCTGTGGGACCCAATGGTGAAACCTGGACCTGACGTTCCCCCAGGCATCCTTTGGGTTTGGACCTAGACTGTGGTACATCAGTTCCTAAGGGACAGTCTCATACAGTACCTGTTTGTCATCTTGCTCCAAACCTTCTCATCTCCATGCAAAATGTTAGAGTGGGTTTCCCAGCAAGTATCAAAGCTGAGCCATTCTTAGCTGCTTCACCCCACTGACCATCCAAAGGACAGCACGGGGAGTCTGTACATTCTCCATGCAAGAAGCACCAGCACTTCATTTGGAGAGCATAGGCAATCTAACAAGTGTGTCTGCAAAATGCCTCTGGCAGAAGGACAGGCTCTGTTTAGGCTGGGGTCAACAGCATCCAGGAGATCCAATACTCCCTTGGCTCAGTTGTGCTCCTTGGCTCTGTCAGGCAGCCCCTGTCTGCCCTCACACAGCCAGAGGGAGGCCACAACAGGCAGGAGGTGGCCTCTGATCAGCAGCTATGCCAGGAAGCAGAGAAAAAGGCAGCAGGGAGCACCCAGGGCAGGCTGCAGTCTCCTCTCAGGCATGGGCACTTTTCTTTAAAAAAAAAAGAAGAGAGAAAATCCATAGCTCAACTAACAGAAAGTCCTTCTCATCACCCATCCATCCCTTTGGCTTAACTCTCTGAGTGCCATGTTCTGCACAGCTGCTTTGTCTCACCTGGCTTTGGAGCCAGGGCAAACACCTGCACTCTGCTGAGTGGCAGGGAGCAGCAATGGGTCAGAAACCAAGAGGACTGCTGGGGCCAGTAAGAGTAAAGGAGGAAGATTTAGAAAGGCAAAATAAAAAGAAAGGCAATCTTGTGGTGCCACCTCATGATGGGTTTGCACAACGTAGCCTGGGCCAAGGAATCCTGGGACCAAGGGCAGAAGTGGAAAAGTACTGAGGTGGAAGTCTATATGGTTTAAGATCAACAGAAAGTGAGAGCCATTCACGTTTGCTACAGCTCAGGAAAGGCATGACCTTGACTGAGACATTGCTTTTCCTGAGAGCAACAAAAGCCCAGGGAAGGCAGTAGATAACTCCAGCACAAATGACAGAGGACACCTAAACCACTGATGGATTCAACCTTTTTCCATCATACTGTACCCTCTGGCAGAGAAGCTATGGACTAAAGGAACAAAACAATATAGGAATGAAAAGGAAAATGTACTTTTTATTGTAGGACTCACCACTGCAGTGAAGGGGTAGCTGCAAAGATGCCTTTTGCTGAATCAAAAGCATAAACTGGCACAACAAGAAAGGCTTGAGACTCACCTGCTCTCCAACATAAGTGAAAATTTATTTCATCCAATGATCCTTATTCTGGGCTCTGGAGCAGGAAGAAACAAGATCAAATCCCCAGGACATAAGCTTGGAGGAACCTTTCCCATTGGGGTGATTATCTCCCCAACCTTCTCTCTTTCCAGCTCTATCTGAAGCACAGTGCATGCTGATTTCTCCTTTATCAGAGGGAACATGCCCTTCCAGGTACTTGATGCTACCAGCAAGGAATTTTCCAGCTCTAGAGATTGCTGATATACTTTCTCTTCTATTGTTGAAGTACAAAACAAGGCATCTCCTCCAGCATTTTTCAGCTGGAGAAATGTTACATAAGCACTTAGTTCTCATCCTAGGGACAAGGAAACTGAGGTCCAGAGAAAGAAGGTGATCCATTCAAGGTCACCCTGCAGAGCAGATGTGAATCCAGCCCCAGCTCAGCACCCACAGAGTGGGCCATCCTCTACCAGCAGCCAGCTGGGAGAGCCCCTGATCACCAAATATCACCAAATGGAAACCAAATCTGACACTTCAAGGTGTGTACTGCCATGGGGAGGGTGAGGAAGGTGTTTCCTGCCAAACTTTCCATCACACAGCTGTGTTTTTCACTGGGATGGGTGGTTTAATTTTTCTGTGAAGGGAGGGCATGGGCAGAAATTCAGATCTTGGAGTAGATCAGCTAAACCAATATGGCATACCCCGTGTTTCTAACTCTTCCCAAGTCCCACAGTCCTCTTGAGCATATTTTCTAAACAAGAGAAGAAATAGAAGAGACAGAAATATATAAATATTGAAGGCTAAATTTGAGCTACAGCAGTGCCTGAGGGAGAAGAAAAGAAAAAACAAACAAACAAACAAAAAATAATCAGAGAACAGTTTATCAGATGCAAGGTTAGGAAGGGACAGGGGTTATGGTTAATAATAAGCCAGTTTGCTGTTCTGCTCCCAGGCTAGAGCCCAGTCTCTCACTCCCCTCTCCCAGCTCCCCCATCGCTCCCACCCTCCCCTGTCGCTCTCTTTCTGCTCCATCACCTCCTGTCAGGCCGGGGACTTGATGCGACGCTCCTGCCTCTCCCCGCGGCTGCACAGCGCTGACCCCCGGCAGCGGGGCACACCCATCCCGGGCCACACCCATCCCCAGGGCCACGCCCATCCCTCAGACACACCACACCCATCCCCCCGGGGCCACACCCCACCCATCCCCCCAGGGCCACGCCCGTTGCCTGCCGGCCCTCCGCACGGGCTGGGAAGGGGTGCTGGGAGCGCACCACAGGTGGAAGGGAGAGTTGTGCACTGGCTGAGGATGGAGCGAGGATAAGGGGCTGTGTGAGCAGCCAGGGCTGCAGGACGCACACAGAGCCGCCAGGGTCAGGCACAGCAGTTTGTCCTGCTGACAGAGCTGCCCCAGTGCTGTACCCAGGCAGTGTCTGCATGGCACTGCAGCGGGCCTTGTATGCACCCAAGGGTTGCTCAGGAGGCCTGGGGAAGGTCAGCAGGGTTTATTTCCAGCTTGCAGCACAAGCATGTCTCTGGTCACCCTATCCTGCCCTCTCTGATGTGCAGACTTTGAGCAGAAAAGCTTTCTCTTCCACTCTGAATCCCACTGGGACACGAGGTCAGACCCAGCAATGTGCAGAGCAGGCTGGGTTGGACAGGGAGGAAGGGACTCCAGATTTTAAACTGTGAGATGAAGAGTAAGAAGAGTTCTATGTGGAACAACTCCCCACAATACACCAAGAAGACACCCCAAAAATACTTTGCCTGTGTGTAGACAGAAAAAATAAGTGGCTTCTTGTCTCCATCAGTACTCCAAAGCCACCATTTCAGAGAGGAGATGCCTTGATGTCAACTGGGCAGCAGCAAGGCGAGAGCCCCAGACTGGCCATGAGCATTTCAGAAATGCTTAATCTCATCTGCAAATCAAGAGAGCCCAACACCATCCTCCCTAGATAAAAGGCTGCCACACAGCTCCAGGGAGAAGGTTGCTCATCCCATGGCTACTGATTGCCTGTCTATCTAACTGGGGCTCTTCAAGCAAAATACAGAGCTCTCAGGAGCCAGCCCTGAGGTGGGATAGAGCCATTGTTAGCCAGCAAACTGCTGTGCCATAGCAGGCTCAGACTCTGCCTTCCACTCCCTTCCAGACTCCCTGCTGTCATCTGTTCCTAGTGACTCTCCTCATTTCCCTCCCCTGGCCACCACGGGTCTGAAAAGTGGCCAGGCAGAGAGTTCAGACACTGTGAAAGCCACGGGGGTCAGGAGCCTGTCTGTGCCTAGACATGCCCTCCAGCACTCACATACCTGCCTACACTTGTTCACAAGCACTCACAGCCAGAACAAGGTCAGCCTGTGCCCACACAGGGACATCTTCACATGCACAGACATCACCGGTGGCAGGGTGTCTCGGGCAAGCACAGCCAGCGACAGGCAGGGCTGCCTGCCCACAGGAAGCATCAGGCAGGGCTCAGGCTGCCTGCATTTCCCTCCCAGCTCAGGCACAGACAGGCTGGGCACCTCTGTGTGAGTCACCTTCCCCCTCTGAGCAGAAGGCAATATCTCAATCCTTTTGCTGAAGTGTGCTGGAGCCCAGGCTGAAAGGCAGCCTGTAGGGTTATTGTGTGTCCTGAGCACAGGCTCACTGTTCTGCATGTGTCACTGCTGAGAGCTGAACCTTCAGCAGCCAGGGACACAGGCAGGGACAGGGGACAGAGGACAGGTGACATTTCAGCTGCATGCAGCAGGAGCAGAAGTGGTGAAGAGGGGCAGGCGGGTGGCTCCCAGATACAGCTGGGAGCTGTATCTGGGAGTGCCAGCTAGGGCTCTCACAGCCACAGCCATCCCAAGGAAGAAAGCAGCGTAAGGAAAAGCAAGCAGGGAGGAAATAATTTTCAAAGCTGGGAACTGCCACATCAGGGAGATGAGACCAAGGCTGAGGAGAAGACTACAGCCATGGCAGGTAGGCAGAGCCTACAGCCATAAGTACTGGAATACTGTGTTGGGGTCTGAGGCTCCCAGCATAAGAAAAACACAGACCCACTCCAGCAGGTCCAGAGGAGAGCCACAAAGATAATCCAGGGCTGAAGCAATCCCTCTGTGAGAAAAGGCTGAGAGAGTGGGAGTTGTTCAGCTTACCACAAAAGGCTCCAGAGAGAACTTCCATCAACCGTCTAGTACTTAAAGAGATCCTGCAAAAAATGGGGAGGGACTCTTTACCATGGACCATAGTGATAGGACAAGGGGTAATGGCTTTAAACATAAAGAGAATGGATTTAGACTAGGTAATAGGAAGAAATTTTTTTCTGTGAGGGTGGTGAGGCACTGCAGCAGGGTGCTCAGAGAAGCTGTGAACACCCCACATCCCTGTGAGTGTCCAAGGCCAGGCTCAGTGGGTCTCTCAGCAGCCTGGGCTAGTGGAAAGTCTCCCCTCCCAGAGAACTAGAGGATCTTTCAGGCCCTTCCAACACAAACCATTCTATAATTCTGCAATTCTGTAAGTGGGCAGGAAGAGGATGAAGGTAAAGAGAGATGCTTGAATAAAATAACATATCAGAGGAGAATGAGTTTCTGCTAGCCCATAGGACAGACAGGGGAAATAAAAACCTGTGGAACGGTGAGATTGGCAGAATCTTGCTATATCATTTTCATGTGCTGTTGTGCAGCCTGGATGGAGGAAACAAAATCCTGACCATGCAGGTATGTTGGCTGAGGGGATCTAAAGTCTGGTTTTGAAGGCAGCCACCCAGGGAAAGCTCATCTGTTTGCTGACTGCAGACAGTAGAGTGGGTTTCCACTGCTGAGGTGGTTTTCCAAGCAGCATGGGAGCTTGCACAGGGTGAATTGAAAGGTTCTCCGCCCCTTAGATCAGCACTAGAGACACGTTCAAAAGGAGACACACACACACATAAAATCAGTTTTCCTTCAGACACCTTTTTGGCTCATATCTAAGCCAAGACTTAGCTAGAATTAATTGCCTTAGTGAACAGCAATACACTCCAATCCAAGCCTTGTGAGGCAAATCTGATGAATGACTTTGGTTGTCTCAGAAAATGACATGCAGTCAAAGTGGTATTTTGAGGAGTGAAGGATAGCATGCCTCTCTGTAAGGACTCACAGTTCCACGGGTGATGGACAGGTTTTCTTCCATCATCTTGAGAACGATGGGGGAGGAGAGCACAGCACTCCTGCAAAAAGCTGGGAGAATCATGCCACCACAAGTAGGGATGCAGAAAGCATGACTTACCAGAAAGGTACTGAGCAAAGGAAGCTGTTTGGACTACATCTCTCTTTAGGAGATTGAGAAGGGGTGCAGTAACCATCCTCAGATGCATACAAGTTTGCTAAAAAAGGAGAAGAGCTCTCAATTCTTAGTGCCCACAGTGGACAGAAGCCACAATGGGCTTACATTGCAGTACAGGGCATTTAGTGGTGAGGAGGGCAATGCTGAGACTGCCTGAGGATCATCCTGCACTTCAGGGCTTTGAAACCAGGCCAGCCCAAACCTCTTGGGAATAATGCATGCATTGATCATCCTGGGATGAATATGAAGTCAATGGCACCCTGAGGACACAGCCAGGCCTGTCTTCTGTGGGTGTCTAATCCCAAATGGCCTGTGGCCACCACCACGATCAAGTGTTGCTATTGTGGTGCTTTTTGTGGAGAAACAGCAGCTGTTTCTCCCCTGGCCATTTCTTCCTGAGCAATACCCATTTATTTTGTCTTCCTGAGAGTCTCACAGAGCCCAGCATGTGTTTGCAACACTTTGTGAATAATAACACTCATATATCTCCAGCAAAATAAAAAACTGGGTCAGCTAAGGCATATGCCTGTGTACATGAGGAGCAGCCAATGCATCTGCCAATGAGCCCTACAGTGCTGCAAAACCCAACCCACCAGGCCCACAGGGGCTGCAGGGCAACGTGCCTCCACAGGGGAAAGAGGGGAGAGATCATCCATAACTGGGAACACACAACCATTTTAGTGACATTTCACAGGTGAAATCATGAATAAATCAGGACCTGAGAGAGGGTTCTAACAAATTGCTCATACAAATATCCTGGCCACTGGAAGAGAGGGAGAGAATGTGCAATTACCCCAGTTCCAGAAGCTGCCTCCAGTGCCTCTGATTTGTGTGCATACATTTCAGAAAGGTCTAGGTGCAATAAACCAGAGACACATACCTACCTACTGTAGTGTGCAGGAGGGCAGCTAAGGAGGAACATCCAGAAGGGAAAAATGAGTCAGGAATGTTGGGGAAGAACAGAGACAAGGCAAGAGCACGTCACACTGCAGTACAAAGACTTTTTTAACCCAGAGGAATTTAGAAAGAAACCAGAGACCTGGCTCACAAGCTGGAGCAGGCTCCACACCAGTGGTCAGAAGGTCACAGCCCCTGAACCCATATGTTCTCCACTGGCTGCAGCCCATATGTGTAGATGCCAAATGCACTGCATTAGAGAGAAGCTAAGCATGGGATGCTTGTCAAGAGATCAAAATGAGGAATCTTTGCTCTGTCCCTCCCCAGTGAGCAGGACCTTCAGCCACCTCATGTACATACACTCATGTGCACATGCACAGCTGTCCCTCTTGGGCAAAAATCCAGGCTGAAGTCACACTCTCTGTTAGAGACAAAGATGTTTGCTGAAGCAAGGCAGCCAGAATGGAGAGAGAATAAACCTCAGCAACGGGAGTCACAGGTAGGAGCTGCCCAGGTGGCCATTTCTCCTCCCATATTTTACAAAGCCCTGGTGAGCAGCAGTGTGTTCCCTGAAAATGCTGTGCTGTGTGATCTCAGCATGACCCCACATCCTGCACATTAAGGTACAGCCTGGAGAAGAGAGAGAGCTGAGTGATGCTACCCACTGCCCCTCAATCATCCCTGATCACCTCACTGAAACTGGCTCAGGTCAGTCCCCTCCCCAAGACATGGATGGGAGACAGGAGAGGGCAATTACCGATTTTAATGCAACCAGCAATAATCAGGGTGGCAAGGATGTACAGAGCACAGAATCAGGCAGCAGGAGCACACAGGCGGGGAGCGGAAATAATTACCATGATACTGTAACCAGAAAACACAAGGCCAAGCTATTTACCATACTAATTAGTGTTTATCCCTGTTTATGGCTGCACATGGCAGTGGGATTGGAGGCCTGATTGGAGGTATAAATGCTTAAAGGAACAAGCTCTGGATATTAGAATGAGACACCAGGTCAAGGGGAAGCTTCTGCTGAGCAGAGGACAGAGAGCCAAGCCATGCATCCTCTCTTCCTGTACCGGAAAGTTGGAGCTGCTGAAAGGAAAACCCAGATGGTCCTTCCAGAGCACAGCTATGGGGAAGTGCCCAGAGACTGCTACATGCTATTTATCTGCTAATGCATCTCCATGTCTCCATTTCCCCCAGGTCTTTTTTTCTCCTACACTGTTTCTCTTGGATGCTGCAACCAGATTAAAGATTTCCCTGAAGTGTTCCTTAATGTTCCTCCTTCTAAACTGAGTCTGTTTCAACAAAATAAGACACAATTTTCCCTATATTACAGCAGAGTTATTTTTCCAAGGCAGTTTTCCCGCATTTTCCCCCACCCAACATATTTTTCTTTTTTATTTCTGAACAGTTTCAGAGTAGAGGCACAGGAGAAAGGAGGGGATCTGCCGCAGTTTGCCTGGTTGCCACTGACAAAGGTGAGCACTAGGATGAAGATTCAGGAGTTTATAGCAGTTGCTCCAAACCCTGGCCCACCACTCCCTTGTGTGTGACCTCCAGGGGGATGTTCTGCCCAGCAGCAGCCAGCCAGCCTCTGCTGCCTGTCCTCACCACTGCCTGCAACAAAGCTGCCTTGACAACAGCAAGAGGTGGCTGAAATACTTGCCTAGCCATTTTTTAATTTGTTTAATACTGTAGGCTATGTCATAGGGAAATAAGTCTCTGGAGGTGCTGCTCATGCTAGGGAAAAGTCTGAGTGTTGAGCACTGGGCACTGCTGATCTTTCCAAGCCTGGGTCTATCACTCCATCCTGCAGGGGCTGATTCACCCTTCCCTGGCACAGCTCATCGCCCACAGAGTCTCCCCCCCAGAGGAGCCCTGCAGCTGGTCTTGTCTCTGCCCCTTGCACTTCATTCTTCAGCTCAAGGATTAAAACAGTGCCTGCCTCTGTCCTGTGAAGCTCTCTCCCAAAATAAAATCAAAAAGCAGTGTTGGCCCCAATCTGTCCCTGTATCTTCCCTCCATGCTACATTACCAGATGCTCTCAAGGAGCTTGGCATGTCCTATTTGCTTCCATCGAGGATGTGATATCTGAAAACCCCTGGGAGACAATGGCTTTCCAGTCTGGAGAATTTGCCTCCCCCTCTGCATCAGATGTGTCAGAGCAGCATTTCATTTACCTTTTCCAGTGATTTTTATCAGTCTAGTTATTAATGAGGAAGTTTAACCCACTCCTGGGCAAATCCCTGGAAGTCAAACAAGTCACAGCGAGGGGGAACAATCTCAAAGTGAGACAGACTCCAAGCAGGCACCAACCCTTTGGTGCACAAAGAATGATCCCACCTCAGCTGATTCTGTCCCCTGTGAAGGCCTGTGGGCACGCTTGCCTGCCAGCAGCATGGCTGGCTGTGCACTACAGCCATGCCACTCTCCCCAGCTCCCCCAGCATCAGCACGCTGCACTGCTGTGCTGAGAAGCCATGGCAACCATGGCCACCTCAACACAGCTTCTGAACACAGCCATGGCCAAATCATTGTGCCTCTCTGGGAAAGGCATTTAATTTCCCAGATAAAAAAGTAACTCACAAAATCTATTTGAGTCTGTTTGTCCGATGATCTTCTATCCTCTTCCTCCAGGATAACATCCTTACTTGCCCAGTGCCCAGACTTTCACCCTTCTAACTCATGCTTTCCCCACTGAAGGATTCCACCACACACCCTTCACAGTCCAGACACATGAGAAATTGCCATCATGAATGGAAAATAAACTTCTCAAGGGGAAAAAGTGACTACATCAAAACCTCACTCTCATCCTTCAAAGAGGGCTGCTGTAAGCTGTCCAAATCCCAGTGTTTCCAAACCTCCCCTCCTCCATGCTCTCGTCACTTTGACAGACACAGACACACCTGTAGTGCCTCCTCCACTCCACTGCCCTTCCAGCCAGTGCTCCCATCATGCCAGAAGCCACCACAAGTGCACCTGCATTTCCATTCTGGCCTCAGGTGAGGGGAACCCAGAGCTGCCCACAGTGTTTGCCCTGGCTCTTGTACAGCTGCACGAGGGAGCTGAGCAGGTCCTCCATGGCCACCAGTCCGTACATAACACACCCTGACACGCAGCAGCTGCTGGCCCGTGGACCATGGCAGAAATTTGCATGCCTGTATGCCGGCAGCTGAAGCAGTGCAGAGTCACACCTTGGCCTGTGGTGCAAGGGGCAGCTCAGCAGCTCTCCCAGAACACACATCCTCCCTGGCAGATGCTCCTGCAGATTCCTGGTGTCCAGCTGCTGCTCCAGGGGCAAGTGCTCGGTGTCATTTGTCCCTAATCCTGTGTGCATCTCAGTGCAGTTGTTTCAATAGCCAACCTCTGCTGGGAGGCAGCTTAGGGAGGAGAGGGAGAGAGAAAGAGAGGAGGGAGGGGGAAAGCAAGCAAAACAAAAAGCAAGCAATGTGAGTAGGAGCCCATAAACCAGAACAACACTGCCAGGCAGAGCAGCAGCTGAATTGGCTGTGACAGGCAGACCCTCTCTGCACCTGGGATTCAAACACAAGCTTATTTTCCTGGTTTCTTTGAGAGACAATGAGTCCTGACTACCTGTCACTGTGTACCCAGGAGATGTCACCAGCGGAAAAGGGGCCCCAGGTGCTCCTGACCCACATGGCTGACACAGTTATGAAGGCTGAGGTCACAGGTTACATTTCTCAGAGGAGAGCAGTGAGGAGCTTAGAGGGAAAAGAAAAAAAAAATAAAGAAAAAAAACAAAGCCTGAGCAACAGCAGAAACCAGAGATCTAAAACAATGCACCTGTCATGACTCCTGGAGTTCCCAGAGGATCCAGGACAGCTCTGCCTCCTGCACAGCTCCTGTTCTGCTCATCTGAGGGGCAGGGGAGCAGCTAAGCAATGTGTGCCTTCAGACAGACACCCTTCTTCCCCAAGTCCCAGCAGGTGCACAAGTGAAGACATTCACTGTCTTTGGTCGGCTTGCCGAGGGGCCATGAAGGACACATTCCCAGAGAGGTGAGGTCAGGCTGTGCCAGGTCTCCTGACAAGCAAGTCACACTCTCAGCAGCCCATCAGGACAAGGGTATCAAAACCAGCTGTTCATGTTGACCCATAAGGGACCAACAGAGGATTTCTTGAAGAAGATCAATTTCACCTTAGAGCATGGCTCCCCTTCCCAGGGCTGGCAGCTGGTGCCCAACCCCAAAGTGAGGGGCCATCAGATGGCATTTCCTCCTGGGAAGGAGCAGAGCAGGTCATGCCACATCTCCTGGTGAGACACCCAGCCACTCCTGAGCCCTCTGAGGTGTCCACACAAAGTTTCCCCCTATGACTCAGCACCTCCCTCTGCCTCCTCCTCCTCATCAGACCACCTGCACACCTTTCACTGCTGCAACAGGCCATGTAGTTGCTTCCAATTAAAAGCTGCTGTTCGCACCAGTTTTTTTAATAAGAAAAAAGTAATTGAAATTTAATTTAGTCAATGACCTAACGACAGGGTGTGAAAATGAACCAGCATTGGCTCAGGTTCTATAAGGAATGAGCTTGTGGGAGGGGATGGGGGAGCTGCCTGGGGTAGCTGAGGGGGATCTGTACAGGAGGTTTTCAATCAGGGTCTCTTGAATACCACATCTGCCAACCATTTTTCTTTCCTAGGCCACCCCCAGCATTACATGCAAAGCCTCCAGGCACCCTCCTTCTATCATCCCCATACTCCAGTAAAAACTTCCCTTCCCATCCCATCCCCACAGCCTGCAAGCAGAGCCTCTTTCCTCCCTCTCCCCAGTTCTGCTGTGACTAGAGCCCCGTCAGAGCTGGCAGCCACAGGCCAATCAGCACAAACTGCTGGCTGGGAGAGAGGGAGAGAAGCAGAGGAGTCTTGGGGGCCCGAGAACAAGGCAGGACTCGTGAGTCATCCCCTGCATACCCACAGCCCCCGCCGGCTACCGCCGAGCGCCGGGAAGATGCTGAATATTCGATGAAGGGGTTTTTTTTAGATCTGCTGAAAATGGCAAGGGAAACTCCACTGACAATTTTTAAAAAAAATAAAAAAGGAAAGATCACAATCTCATCGCCACAGCCAGTCTTACACCTTCCCTGAGGATATGTTAGAACAGCCAGGGGTGTGAGAGGAAAGCAGCCCATGGCAATCTGTTTCTGGCAGGCAGAGGGAAGGCAGGATGAGGGAATGGCTGCCTGAGGGTGCAGTGTCGCCATCCCCACCAGGCTGGATGTGGGCAGGTGCACAAGCAGCCCGGGTTTGCAGGAGAAGGGGCAGAGCTCATGCTGAGGGAAAGCATCACCATCGCCTGGCCCTGCCACCTCTGCTCGAGATCTCAGCATCTCTGCCCTGCTGGCCACTAGAAGACCTCCCTTGGGAAAGGCAAGGTAAATATGATACTTTGCAATGCCAACCCATACAGCAAGGACAAGGGGTACAGGCTGTTTTCACACTGTGTCACACGAATCACTACAGAAGTGTGGGGTGACAAGGGACTGCATGGGGTCGGTTTGCTCTTCCTCAAAATGGTGAGGCAAAAACCACCTCTTGCTAATGTTAGCAAAGTAGGCATTTATTCCTTTTCTTGGAAAGCTCCTTCACATCAGCTGACACAAATCTTCCCAGTCAGTATAACCTCAGCCCAGTAAGAGAAGGAGCATCTGTTGCACCTTGGTGTGCCTGTCAGAAGGAGATGTGGCACAAACGCTCCATTCTAAAGCACAGTGCTTGGCTGGGGAGGTGGAGAGGAGGGTGGGAGTCAGGGATTGCAGGCAGGGATGTGGAGAAGAGGTTCTGGGCTGAAGCCCCTCAGCTCATTAGAAGAAACAGAGTGCCACCAGAACGGTGCCAGGGGAAGTACTCAGCACAGCTAAGGGAGGGGAGGATACTTCTGTGTGTGAAGGAGCAGGATGCAGAGATTTACAGAAATTATAGAAATTTTCTCCTATTTTCCTCTGCCCTGTCATTTTCTCTTCTCCACTTTTTCTTCTGGTCTCTGTCTCACCTTCTGTCTTTTCCTCTGTAATCACTTGTTGGCAAATCTTCTCCAAAATACAGTTATTTTGAACGTGTGCTCCTCTACACACCTTACAATATTTTCTCTCCCATTCTCAGTTATCCTCCTTGCTGGTGAAGCTGATCAGTGGAATGATGCAAATATTGAACATGATTAAATGGTTTCTTTCACACCAAAACCAATTATTCAATGCTCTGCTTTCAGGTACCAGCCACTTTCATGCCTTTCCTTGTCACTTCAGATGCAGAAACTCAAATACCAGCTTTTTTTATTCCCCTCTACCATCTTCTCCACTTGGAAGGGAAGGACATTCTCTATCATATATTTTTTTATCTGCTCCTTGAGAAAGCCTGAGATGTAAAATGGACTGTTTTAGTCCTATCCCTCATTCCCAGTCAGATGCCACTCTTGGGAAAGCCAATCTCCTCAAGTTAATGGCTTGCCTAGTGTGGATATATTCCTTGCCCTCCTGACATGCAGACCTTTGCCCAGACCCCATTCCCATCACTTTTGTGCTCACTGCACAGAAATAACTGCCCCAGTGCAGAAGCTGATGGTCCAAAGTAGGGCCATGCTTTTTGCAGTAAAAGAAGCAGGCAGATTATTTCTGCTTGTGATTCATCCTGGAAGAGAGAACAGTGTGGGCTCCCCATTTCACTGTGCGTCACAGAGCCTGCCCCCAGTGGGAGCCCACAGAATGACTGGTGACAAAAGGCATCTCAGGAGGCCTCCAGTCCAAATCCCTGCTCAAAGCAGGGCTAAGTTCAAGGACACAGCAGGTAGCTCAGAACCTTGTTTGCTTGAGTTTCGAGTATCTCAAAGGAGGCAGACTCTAAAACACCTCTGGGTCACCATCTCACATTGGATTCACCCTCATGTTTATGGTTTTTCTTCATACAGAGCTGAAATTTTGCCAGCTGCAACTTGTCTTTGCTGCCTATTGCCCTTGATGGTCACCCCTGGGAAGAGTCCAGCTCCATTTTCTCTACACACATCCCCCATTGCCTCATCAGTCAGATCCCCCTAAAATTGCTTTCCTGCAGGCTACACAAAGCCAGCACTCTCAGCATCTCCTTAGATGTTCTGTGCTACACCTCCTTAGCCATCTTCATGGCCCTCCACTGAAGCCACCCTAGTTTGCCACTCTGTCTTGTAGTGGAGAGGCAGTACCTCAGTCAACCTCTCCTTGCTTGAGATCTCCCTAGGTTGAACCAAACCCTGCTCTGAATGTTTCCTCCTTATTTTACTTATTTAAATGGATGATAACCAGCCTCAGGCTGTCCAAGTCCATTATGTTCAATAGAAACTGCAGTTTGGATCACCAGGTTCATAAGACTGTACCTAGATTTTACTATCAGCAAATCAGATTCCCAGTGCACAGGAAAAAATTCCCCTGACAAAACCAGGATGAGGTATCAGATGATTTTGTAAACCTTTTATCAGGGATGGGGAGCCAGAAAACAGACCTAGTCCTGTCTTTTCTGCCCAGCTGTCACTGCAGTTTGGGAATTAACTCACCATGCTTTATTTATCATCAAAATTTTCAGTCAACAGCCAAAAGAGAAAGGCACATTTTTGCTCTGTAAAATGTCCTCAGCCTTGTCTCAGTCTCTCTCAGCATCAACTTACACCCAGCATCCTTAAACCCCTTCACTTGATTCTTAAACAGGAGGGAGACAAGCTTCAGGAGTTCCATCTGTGCTTGGTGAAGGGAGGAGGAAGCCACAGATTCACACCATCTTGACATAAAAACAAACAGAGAAAGGAGCAGGGCCCCAAGACAGCGGCGTGGAGAAGACTCTACTCATCCTGCACCAAGGATGACTGGTTTGGGGAACTCACTGCTGAAGGACACTGTCAGTGCAGGCAGCTTGAGTGGGCGTTTAACTGGAGGTGAGTGGGTTTAGAGGCAGAGATGGAATTTAAACCTTCCAGTAACTGTGGCAGCATCTAAGGGCTCCCAGGCGGGCATTTGTTAAACCATCAGGGATCTCTTCCTTCTTTCCTGCGAGATACCTCAAAAGAAGCATCACACGGGGAGGTCAAATGGGAAGGATTCTCTTCCTTCTGACAGACCTGTGCAACAGCTCTTCCACTTTGGTGGAAGCTACCTGGTGACCCACTCACATTTGCCCTGTTAGAACAACTCTGTGAAGAATTTCAGTGATGCCCCAAATTATCTAGGGGGACAGTGCCACCATTCCTGGGGAAGAGCACTGTATTTCAATTACATGGAGATATTTGAGAGTGATTTTGAGTGAGATGCACAGTCCCACCTATTCCAATTCCCCTCCCTCAAGCTCCTGTTGCCATGGCAATGGTACTGACAATTTAAACGCATAAACCCAAATTTGCATTTTAATGGAACATAATTAGAATGCTGAGATAAACGATTCTTCCTTGATAAAAGGTAACATAAACACCACATCTCACAAATATGCTCTACCAAAAATTATTGCACATACACACACGCACAGAGCCTGTACATCACTGGGTTGTGGGAGCTGCTTTCAGTTCCTTCATGCCTAGCTGGGAAATTTTAAATCCATCACAAAACCCGACAGTTTCCAGAACAAAATGTTAGAGTTACCAGATGTTTGCTGCAAACTGACTGTCACCTCCTGGCTGCTGTCCTCCCAGGTCCTGTCAGGGTGTGCCCACATCTGCTGTCCCAACACTGGACCCTGAAATGCTCTCTGTATGCTGACAGCTCCCAGGGGCTCAGTAGCCCCTGGGATGATATCCCAGGGATGATGAAAAACCTCTCCCTCTCCAACTGTCCTAAGATTTATTTTCCTTTTGTTTTTAGCTAAATCTGTAATGAGGTGTGCTCTCACTTGGTTTTCTGCAATATGCCCAACAGTGTATTCTCCAGGAAAGGAGCATATTGGTAGCACTTATCCCACACTGTCAGCCAAGAGGCCAAATAGCTACGAGAGGCCAGAAGGAGATTTTTAAAAAGAAATGTTGCCAAGACCTCTTACTTTACTTCAGCAAAAGGCAGGGAGAGGGAATGGGGGAGGGGGAGAAGCTATTCTGCACCAAATATGAAATCACAAAATTAATTTCTCCTGCCCTTGAAACAAACTAAATTCCAAGCAGGCAGCTGGCAGGAGTGAACACAAATAGAAGAAAAAAAATTAAAAATAAAAAAGGAAAAAACAGGAAAAAAGCAAACAACTGAATCAGAAAAATTGCAAACTCCCTGGAAACTTCACTTGGCTTTTCAATTGGGAAGTGATGTGTACTTGGGTAGGGACAATCACACCTGGGAGAGTCCTAAAGTAGCAGCAGCCCAGAGCAGCTTCTCCTGACCCAGCTGAGTCCTGCTGAGCCACCCAGCCTTCAGGGGACTTGAGGCAGCTCTGTGAACAAGGAATGGCACAGGAGTCACCTCTGCCACGAGGCAGAGTCCATCTGCCTCATCTCACCTGCCTGGGCTGTGAGAGCAAAGCCACACGTCCTGCTGAGCAGCACTGACAGTGCACCACTGACGCCGACTTGCTATCTGCCAGTGCATCACATAAATGACACAGAAGTTGCTCCTCAGAACTCTGTGGCCTGGATCTGTCCATTTCCTCCTGCAGAGAGCTTTCCAAGGGGTCTGCTTCAAGTCCCGTACCTTCTATGAGCACTGGCTAACTAGCCATGTCTCCTCTATTAGATTTGTATGATTAGGGCCCAAAGAGTTCAAGCAGCTCGATGCTCCTCCTCCATCATCCCACACAGTATTCAGCCTGGTGGAATCCTCATTCCTCCTCCTAAAAAGTCTTTTAGTCCTACTCCTCTGGGCTGCACAAATAAGAGCATGCCTGCCTCTCACCACTCCCAGAACCCCAGCTAGCAACTCCATTTAATCTTTCTGCCCTCCTTCATTCACCAGAATCAAATATTAATTGGGCTGCACTGTGATAAAGTGACTGTTAATGTGCCTTGGCACGGGAACAAGTGGAGCTGGATTCAGCCTGCAGTGCAGCACGCAGCTAAAAGAGCAGGGCAAGGTGAGCCCAGTGGAGAAGCCTCTGGGGCTCCCCACCAATCTGGCCAGCCACAAAGGCTGCAGGTGCTGGAGGTTTGGATCCAGGTGCTTTCCCATGCTCTCTAGCACTGACAGCTGTGTAATGCACACAAACACACAGTCACTCACAGCCACCCAAACTGCACACAGTGATCTGGCTGTACAGCACCAGCATAGCACACTGTGCCTGCCATGGCACTGTCTCCCTTTGTGCAAGGACACCCAGGGAGACACTCACGTGGATGCTGACATGTATACGGGGCGTGCTCTCATCCCAGAATAAATCATGGTGTTCCCAGTGAGACGGGGAGAGGCTGTACAGCTACACACAACCAGACCAAAACACTTCCCCAGAGCTGATGGCTTTCCACATAACCCTTGTTCAAACTGCAGTTGATTAACTTAAAAATAAAACAAACTGACTCTCCTAAACACCATCTGTGCCACTGATACAGTGGTTCATGGGACATTCATTAGTTCACTACTCTCCCTTAGGACACAGTTCACAGGTTCTGCTCAGTAGGGACTTCTCAAAGGCTGCAGACATGATCCTAGGGTCCAGTTTACAAAGTTTAAGGAACAAAAAGAGTAATGAATACAAGAAAGATTTAGTCTTTTGATTTAGAGGAACTCAAGTGCTGGGAGTCAAGATCAAGAGATAAAAGGCCCACCTTGCACTCATGCCCCACATCTTCAGCAACAGGGGCCCATGGCTGCAGCCACTAGGCTTCCTCAGCAAGAGGAAAGAGCAGCCCCTGGCGGGCCTCCCTGCCCCACTCACCCCCACATCTCTGGGGGCTGCCACAGTGCCTCCCAGGGTCCGTCCACAGCAGCCCTGCCAGAGAGATCTGCGTGCGGCCCCCATGGCCCCTCAGAGCACACAGCTGTGCTGGGGCCAGGGCCACACAGGGCTGCTGGCAGATGGGACAGCAAACAGCAACCCAGGGCTGAGCACTAACTAGCAAGAGACTTGCTGCCCAGCCGGTATGGTGACCCGCAGGAGATGAGCACGACTCAGACCAAAGTCACCCTAATGACTGTCACACGGGATGTGTGCTCCATGGCAGTGGAATGGATTTCCCCCCCAAAGCCCCTGTGTAACTTGCTGGTTCTGTTCCCAAAACTTGTCAGGGATGGGTAAAACCTACAGCAACTCCACGTTTGTCCTGAAAAATCTCTTCCGTGCCCTCCCCCTGCTTCTGGCAGGGCCTTCCTACAACTCATCGCTCAACTCAGCGCCCGTCTCTCCTGGCTGCAGTGCTCGTGGCGGGCGAAACTCAGCCTCACAGTGACATCTAGTGAGGAGAGCCCTGGTGGCACCACGCACCCGGGCAAGCAATGGCAGCAGCCTCGTCTCCCGCTGGCTTTTGACCCCCGGGCTTCAGGGGACAGAGGCAGAGCAGGAGATGTGGCCCTGGCAAAGGCAGCCTGGCCCGCGGGGGTCTCATGTCACAGCCAATGGGTGTCCGCACCCAGCACCTCCAGGGCTGCCCCTGCACCCCGAGAGAGCGGGAGTGCCCCAAGTACCTGCTTTAGTGCTTGTGCTTAAAGCCTTAGTGCAGAGAGGAAAAAGAGAGAAGGGAGGAGAGGAGAGACCCAAACATATCATTTAGAGAGACTCAGCTGCTGGGAAAGAATAAATAGTAAAAAGGTTGAACTGTCACCCTCCCACAGCCTCAGAAGCTGCAGATCCTGTTTGGAGAAGCAAAAGCACTAAAAAGAGACAGCAGTCAAGGAAGCAGGGAATAAGACAGGGAAAGACAAAATACAGCTATTACAGGGAAAGAGAGCAAAGGAAGGGAAGGGGAAAAATGAGAGAGAAAAAAATTACGAAAGCAGAGTGCAGAGAGAGAGGCCTGGCACTACACTGATGAATGCAGCCTGCCAGCCTCTGGACAGAATATCTTCCCTTGATCTGAGAAGCCTCACAAGTTATTCCATGCAGTTCTGAGAAATTCTGAAAAAATCCCAGAAATTAGGAAACCACAGTGTGTGCCGTGGCGATAAACATCCAGCCCTTTAAATCTGAAGGGAGCGGGGAGCAGCAGGGGAGATGCTTCACCTTTAGCAGGTGAAGCAGGGACACGCATGACAGAGCTGCAGCCACGGGGAGATCGGGCTGTGCCAGCAGAGCACAGAGCAGGCAGGAGCTGCAGCAGCAGGCAGTGCTGCCCCGCTCCCCTGGCTCTGCTCTGCACCAAGCAGCACAGACATCCTCTAACGAGGCCTGCCTAAGGCAGCAAAACCTGTGATGGCCCCAGCCCACCTCCTGTCTGTCTCCAAACCCTAAATAATTGATGACAAGCATAACTAGCTAAACTTTGCTGCATTCTGAGCCAGCTCTGGGGCTTGTAAACATTTTAAGGAGCGGAGAGGCTGGGAACAAAACACAGAGCCTTCCACTCCATTGTCACTGCTTTGAAAGCAGCCATGTTCAGCAGCCACTGACATGCCCAATCTCACATCTACACAGCATGAGGACACAAAAAACTCTCAGCTCTAATGCAACATCTTTTCTGTGTATTTCCAAGGTCTTTACATGAGAAATCATTAACTCCACTGTAATCATGATGAAATACATCCTTCCTGGAAGAAACAAGGTGTTATTTTGTCAAAGTCCACATTATTTCCAGAACAGAGAACCACTACTGCCTTTTTACAAATCCTCTAATTAAAGAATATTATACACTGAAACTTGCCCCAAAATCCTCATTTCAGTTTCTGTCCATTTTCTCTGTATTCAGTGGGGAACTTCCTTGGGGTGAATTTCTCAGATTCTGGCATGGAAGACCTATATTTCTGACTAAAAAACCAAAGAAAATCACAAAGCAGGAAACAAACAAGGTAAAGAAGGAACGAAGAGTAAATGGAAAGCCAAAAGTTAAACAAAAGAAGCAGGTGTCAACCAGGGAGGTCAGTCTGCAATTTAAAAAGGAAAGATTCTAGAAGCACAAAAAAGAGAAAGGAAAAAAAAAAAAAAAAAAAAAAAGAAAAAAAAAGATAGGTTGAAGTCCAGAGGCAAGAAAGCAAAAAAACTAAAGCCAGCAGGTAACAGTCCAGTGCCTTAAAGCTGATTTAAAAGGAAAACAAAAGGCTTGGTATGCCTCAGCATATGTCACAGTTGAGAAAGCCACAATACAGACAGTATCACCATACAATTTCAGAAAGCTCCAAGCCATTTGTCCATACAGAGTAACACCATACCACATCAGAAGGCTTCAGGCACCTGCCCCTACAGAGTAACATCAGCTCACTCCACACAAGCCTGCCAGCATCTGTACTCTTTTTTTTTTTTTTTTTTTTTTTTTTTTAGCCCAACCTTTTATATGCCTCATGTCCATGCACTTCACCTGTGTGCCCTCTGCTGCTCCCTTTGGTGGTTGGTCAGTGCCCCTGGGCACTCCATGGCTCATTGCTGTCAATGCTGCTCATCTGCTGCTCACAGCTGCAGCCCATTGGGGATGAGGCTCAGCCACAGCCCCGCTCCAATCACCACAAACTGTACCTACACTGGTAAACTTGGAGGCTCAGATGCTGATGGAAGTCTTATCAAACTCACACTAACTGTAAGTTCCACATAACAAGGGAAGATACCCTGCAAAGACTTTTATAAAACAGCTCTAAACTTCTGATCCAGCAGTGCCAGTGACACAAAACAACAAAAATTAACAAGTCAGATCTCCAATAAGCTAGAGGGGCCTAAATCTCTCAAGTTTTCAGTAGCTCCCAATGTGTACATGTGGCAGTAAGCGTTGTACGCAATTTACTCACTTTTCTACAATGCTTTTCATTCAGCCTGAAAATCTACAAAGCAATCTTGTACTCTGTCCAAGCCCTGCATTTGCCCCTTCCTGTGTCTGCCATCTGTTACACCTGTTCTCCAGCATTTAGCAGTTCCACAGCTCCTGTACATTTTGTTCACTCAGGCCTATCCCTGCTCCTAAGGATCTTTACATCTTCTCCTAGGTTCTTAGGGAAAGAGAAAAGCAACTACAGCAGGATAGGTTTAGATCTTTCAAACTGAGGGTAACAGGGGCAGTGAGATCTGCCCTTTTCTCCCAGAGCCAATGCTGCAGGAATGAAGGAGGGTAGGAGGAAGATCCAGAAACCATGTCTGTGGCCCACAGAAGGAGCATGGCAAAGTCAATCACTCTGAGCCCTAGGATCCTTCTACTCCTTCATCCTTTTGACATTTAAGGACAGCAGTGGGAAACAGACAGAAATCATTCCCCTCCAGCTGCAGGACTGTTTTGCCTGCTCCACTCTAGGAGGTGTGCAAGACCAGCAGATGCTCGTCTGAAGAGAATTTTCCCTTCAGGGAAAAATAGAAAGTACAAGGGCACTGGACTTTCAGGCATTTTTGTGAGTCTGGATTCCAAAACCCATTTTTCTGACCACAAAAACCTTGTGACACCAACTCTGTATTTTATGTAAATTATTACTAGCAAAGTGCTTTCTTCTGGTATTCTAAGCCCTGAAGAAGGGCTTGTTTGTTTCTGGGGTTTTTTTCCCAAACACAATATTTTATGTACTTAAAAATATTTCTCTATCTACAAAGTGGGCTCTTTGAGCTACTGATGCTTATTCTCTTTCCATTTGGAGCAAAAGAAAACAACAGGTAGAGGACAAGGATGTCGAGAGTTGCTTAATCCTTGTGCTTCCTTATCTCTTCTGTATAGGATGTCTCTTTCAGGGGCAGAGTTCATTTCTTGCTACAGCATCTTGTACAGTGGGAAGCTGATTTAATTTTAACCTGCTCCAGCATTATCCACAGACCTGTGCACAACAGAGCCAGATTCTTGGTGAACTGGAACAGGTCACTGAAAAGCGAATGAAGAGGTAGATACCTGCACTGGATTAAAAAAAACCCAAACCAAACAACAGAAAAAAAGACTTTCTGTCAGTCTGAAATAACTAGGTATTATCCATGCAAGTGTATGAATCAAAGCGTTGCCCAGCCCTTGTTCAAATTCAGTAGGCTGGAAAGTTAAATTGCTTTTCAAAGGCATGTCACACTGTTAAAGGACAAAGGTTCCTGTGCACTTGAGGTACAGTGATCCATGGCTCTTTGTAGGAACAGTGACCACGGCACAAATTGCTTCAAGCTGGCAAACACAGCTGAATATTAATGACAGCAGCATTGGGTACTGCTGTTCAAGAGAAAATACAGAGTATGGGAAGTGGTAAAACTGGACAGCTGCTTAAAGCAAAGCACATTCCACAATCCACATATGAAGAAACATGCTGAGGTGAAAATCCGCTATAAATCAGCTTGAAAATCAGTCTGATTCATTTGGAAGAGACAATACAGATATATGTGTCAGTGTGGACTGTACCAAGTGTTCAGACATCAGGATCCCATTTCCCAAAATCATAAAACTGTGGTTTTTTAAAAAGTCCTAAACTAAATAAATGCTTGTGTTTGTCACATTTTACTTCTAATGCTGTCCTTAGCTTCTGTCTTCTCACATCCTTCACAACATTCCTCAGACTGAGACTCCTACATAACCCCCCGAATCCAGAAGCTGGAACACAAAGTAAGAGCAAACAGACAGATATTATGAGCTGCTACGGACAGCAGTATCATTAGACATGAATATCAGGTACATCTTTGTTAGCATGTAACACAGAATAATAAGCTGGAACAAGCTAAATCAGATGTCTTCCAAAGCCCAGACTAATAGGGAAATAATAGTTGTTCCAAGACGAACCAGGAGCTTTATCCACATATTCAAGCAGGAAAAATTACCAGTTTTCAATGCTTTAAGAAAGCAAGCAGAAAGTGAACTGATAATATTCACATATGGAAGTTACTTCAAACTCCAACTGATCTGTAGGCTGGGTTATTTAGTACTTGAAAAGCCAGCTACCCACTGAGGCATGAGATTTAAAGAAAGCTATAAAACATGAACATTACTGTCAGGAAGCTTTCGAAGACATCTTAAATCTCAGAAAGAAAGGCATGCTCAATCTGAAATGCAGCACCTGTGGCTTTTGCCGTCTAAACTCAGATTATTCAGGCTCTAAGATAGTGATTTATTTGGATGTTATACATTTAAATGAAGAACATTTGGCATTCATTCTGTCCCCAAAGTGCTTCAAAGAGCTAACCGAACTGATTTTTGAGGGATTGCAAAGCAATGAAATTTTAATTTTATTCATCTTGGATGAAATTTTAATTTGAATAGAGGCCCTAAAACAGTATTATGAAATACTTTTTTTTTTTTTTTTGTACTGACATAAACAAAGTCTCATAACATTAAGTTTTTAATAGTACATACTAGTCTGGAAAAAGGTATTTGTAGGATCTGCTCAGTTGCTTTCAACAGTGACTGAGTAAAAGAAAGGCTTAGTTAAATGTATATATCATGATGACACAAGGAGCATATCAGCACTGAGAGATTGATAAAGCCATGGAAGCTCCTGTAAAGAGAAATACAGCATTTCATATGCTGTGTTCAGCACAAAGCAGATTTATCAGAAACAGGCAGTTGATTTAATCTAAGGTCAGCAGAGGATATTTTACAGTTTACGACATGGAGAAGACATGATGTGATCCAAATGCCTACATTCCACAGCTATAGTAGAAGTAGCATATACTACACAGGCAAAACCCAGTTCATATTAAGAGATGATTATACATTCCTAATATAACCCAACAAATTAATCCTGTTTAGCAGTGCAGGGAACAGATCTGACCATAATTCTCTATGAAGGTCAAAGAGCAAAGGAAGACTCTGCACCTCCGTCTGCACAAGCATGGCAGGTGTTGGCTGTACCAGGGCCACCCAGCAGAAGCAGGACAGATGCTGAAATCACCATGTCTGGTACGACCAAGCACAGCTGCCTCCAGAACACAGTCAGGAGAAACAGCAACAATCATGCCCTGAGAAAAGCTGCCAGATCCTGTTAAAAGGAGATGAAGAAATGTAATGTATTAATAATAGGTACGTGATTTCACCAAGTGTTAAAAACCCCACAGCCTCTGTTAGACCATGATCTTTGGCAACAGATCCAAGCCTGGGGAATATGTCAAACCACAAAGTGTGTGTCCATTTAACCTCTTGGTGAACTAACCAGTTTCAAGAGCCTGATCAGACTCTGAGGCAGGAGGCTGTGAATGCAGTTAAAGAAAGTGCTTTGCCTTCCCTCCTCGGCAAAGTGACCCCTGTGTGCTCATTAAATGTTATTCTGCAGGTAATTGCTGACTAAAATCACAGCAAGTCTGCACCCAGCCTTGCTGGTCAAGGAGGAGTTGCCTGCATTATGGGTCCTTGCTACTGAAGGTATTTAATGAGAAGGAACTCAGATTTTCTGAGACACCTACATAACTGAGAATGTTATTAATTGGCACAACAGAGATGGAAATGAGATGGTAATGGTTTATCTTTGAGGTAGAAAAGGGGATATGTGTTCCATGAACAGGATAACACATCAGTGCAGCTTCTATCACACTAATTTGTTAAACATGTTTTGCAGTGTTGGCAAAAAAGACACTTTTCCATCAGATGCCTGCATAAGGCATTTGTGAGGTTGCACCATTCTGACACAAAGCATGTATAACAATGTATTAGGTGTTCCTAATAAATTATACAAACGTGGTGTTTAATCAGTAGAATAAGCTGTCTTGAACATACTGTGTGATATGAAACCATGAACAGCTTACACAGAACGTGTAAATTGTATTTTAGGGGCTAAAAGAGAGTGTTTGACTGATGAAGTATTTTGAAAATACCTTCCCCATGGCATTGGCAGCTATCATTTATCTCACTCTGACCAAAATGAAGATAATGTGCATATACCAGCAGTAACAACTTTTCTGCTGACTATAATATTCTTTATTGCTTTTTTCAATTTCAGCAATAGGTTATTAACTCATGGCTTGTTCAGCTTGTTCACACAGCTACAATAACCTCTTTGTAACTTTGTGAGCTTTCACACAACTGGAAGGACAAATCTGGCAGGGAATAAGAGCTGAACAGGTTCAATTTTTCACTAGCTACTAACAGAAGACAAGAAAATGAAGAAGTGTTCTGTGTTACATATCCAGTGACTGTTCCCCAAAATCAATTTTTAAAAGTATAGCTCATTGAAGGGAAAACTAGGAGTGAGAAGTGACATGCTGAACAAGCAGTAAATGGTTAATGTTCCCCAGCTCTGAAGCCAGGAATAGGCACCACACAAGTCCTGTCCAGAAAAATGAATTAGCAGCACTAGCGGAAGCTGACACAGGATGCTGATATCCATCCAGGGAGGGATTCAGGAGAGAAGGAACAATAAAAGACAGGCATTGAGGTGACATCTGCATGGGCTGGAGAACAATTTCCAGAGAATGACTGTCTTTTAATACACAGAGGTTTAACTGTTCTTGGTCCCTGTTACAGATCATTACTACGAGAAACAATAAGAGCCATTTGTATTCCCTTCTCCCTGCAGGACATGTCTGAGGGAGAATAAACTGCTTTCCTCCTCCAGTGTCAGCGTGTTACTGGCAGCACTGGCTATAATTGAATAATCTTTATGCAAATGATAGCTAAAGTTAGCAGATATTAGCATGAAGTCTCTAGAGGGGTGAAAACTGGAGAAGAAAGCTTTAAACAAATAGACTAAAGTAACCCTGAATAATATATGCAATTTATGGCAGAGTCAACCTCTCGGCCTGATGAGTCTAGCACAGTTAAATCTGGATTTTGGGGCCTTGCTGAGACAAAACATGACACTCTCCCCTTTCCTCCTGGCCTGTGATGACCCCTGAGATGGCAGGACCCCTAGTGTTGTCCACAAAATCAGATTCGTTACCCGGTGTGCAACCAGCCAATAATTACACACTTAGGAGAGACTTGATTATGTATTTCAGAGTTGTGTGATCCCAGGTGACATTCCCCAAACCAAGCACACCCACCACCAGACTTTCCACACCATCATTTATATGCAGAACTTCAGGGTTTGTAACTTTCCAATTACAGCCCCTGTGTTGTGATGAGTTAGCAGGAGTAATTATATAACCCAAATTAATTTCTGTGCAGGCTCAGGGGAAGGGCCTTCACCTGGCATGGGGTCTGTTTGACCTTTCGGCATGATGTTTAGTATAATAGAGGACATAGCTTGACCTTGAGTATTTTGCCAAGTTAGCAATATATACACAGGCATACATCAACATCTTGATTTACTACATCCTTAAAAGTTGTTAGTTCCAGGATATCCTTGACTATGGAACACTAACTGTTATCTGATCTACTGATACAGAACATCCTGACTTACTAAACCCTTAAAGTTTGTTAGTTCCTGGATGTCCTTGACTAAGGGATGCTGCCAGCTGCCTGCTACACCAATTAAGTCTTTTTTCTTGCCGATTAGCATTGAAAGTATTCAAAGATCTTGCATCAACAAACTTCCTGACTTAAGATGATCTGGATATTCACATAACTTAGCCCCAGTCCCTGCCAAGTCAGGGTCACCTAGAGCAGATGACACAGGAACATATCCAGATAATTTTGAATGTCTCCAGAGACTGTGTCTCCATGGCCTCCCCGTGCAGCCTCTCCAGTGCTCTGCTGCCCTAACCACAGAGAAGTTCTGCCTTGTTTTAAGGTGAAAATTCCTATGTTTTAGCTTGTGAAAAATGCCAATCACTTGTTTTTAAATTTTAAAAGTTTAATAGTAATAAAATGGTTATAAAAATAGTAATATAATTAGAGTAATAATAATTTGGACTATTTGAATTAGGACAATATGAGACATTAGACACAAAGAGTTATGGATGTCCGGGTACCTTTTTCTGGGCAGCACGAGCCCGAGAAAGGACACCCGTTAACAAAGGATTAACCCTTAAAAGCAATAGCCTGTTGCATATTCATACACATCATACATGATGCATAAATTCCATTCAAATACAGGATTCTATCTGGTCTGTGTCAACTTCTTCCTCCAAATCCTAACAGCGCCTTCAAGGTGGGAAGAAGTTCGTTTCTTCTGATAAGAGGGCAATTTCACAGAAATTCTCTTTCTGTGAAAGATTTAGGTGTCCTGTGGCTGCTATCTGGTGTGAGTGTCTCATTCCTTTCTTAACAAAATATCCCGCTTATATAGTTCTTATTTTAACTACAAAATTACCTTTTAACCACCAGACTACATTTATCATATTATTAAAATGTTAATACAGCACTTCTAATCAATACATCAAAATACATATGGTAAATATCAAAATACATATGGTAAATAGAGCCATATAATATGCACTTTGCACAGGCCGATGCCCTGCAGCGTCCCGCGGCCGGGCGGCACCGGCAGACTCCCGCCCGTCCCCTCGCTGCCGGCCCCGGCAGGCTCCCGCCCGTCCCCTCGCTGCCCGCCCCGGCAGGCTCCCGCCCGTCCCCTCGCTGCCGGCCCGGTCCCGCCCAGCCGGCGCTGCCGCCCCTCAGGGCGGGGTGCGCGTGCCCGCCCTCCGGGCCGCGCGGGGCGCTGTGGGCCGAGCGGGAGCGCGCGCGCGCGGCCATGTCGGCCTCGCTGCTGCGGCGCGGCCTGGAGCTGCTGGAGCCGCCGGGTGAGCCCGCGGGCCGGGGCGGGCCGAGGGGGCTCCCCGGTACGGCTGCAGTGACTCCGTCCCTCTTCCCGTTGCAGGCCGGGCGAAGGCGCCGCCAGGACTCCAGCGAGGCCGGGCCGGCCCCAGGGCGGCGGGCGCGGCGAGGCGGAGGAAGAGGGCTCCGGAGCCCGGCAGGAACAAGGCCACGGTCAAGGGCAGAGTCGTGAAGTCGGCGATAGGTGAGTCCCGATCCCTCCTCAGCCCTCGCACCGGGCATCTTTGCGGTGTCCCGTAGCCACGCTGCCGGTTGCTGTGTCCGTCCCATGCCGTCCCATTCTCCTGTGTGCCCTCTTGGTGTCGCCCTTTTTTGTGTCGCTCACTTTGAACACAGTCTGGTTTGTGGGCGCACCCCTATCCCTGAGCTGTAGCGGTGTCTTTCTCCTCTTTCTCCCGGGACTTTGCTGATCCTCCTCTGTCTCTCCTTGTGAGCTGCCTGGATGAGCAGCTGATGCATTTTGTCGCTTTCTGCTTTGCTCTAGAGGAGTACCATAAGAAGAAGCCTGTGAATCACTTGAGAGAAAACCTGCAGTACATGTTAAAGGGACGACTTGTTGCAGACAAAGCTGTCACAGAACAAGTAAGACTGTAATTTTGTGGGGGGATGAGGGGGGGTCTGTTTCCACTGAGGAACACAGGTGAATAGGAATCATCCCCAGATCTTCCAGATTTATACACCTGACACAAGAGAGTCAGGTTAAGTTTCTGTCTACAGATGGCCTTGAGGAATTTCTGTGTGCATTGACAAAATAACTTAGTAAGATTTAAACTGACGTTGAAATGTTGCCCCCTATGATGTTCTCTGACACTAGTGAAAATCATAGAATGGTTTGGGTGGGAAGGGACCTTAAAAGATCATCCAGTTCATCATTCACCCTGCCATGGGCAGGAATGCCACCTACTACATCAGGTTCCTCAAAATATCCTGACAGTTGTTGGCTTTTCTTAATTACCAAAAATATTTCATAGTTTCAGCTGGCAGAGGTGCCCTGTTTAGACCTTCTCATTACTGTTGATCAAACTGGCCTTCTCCGTAGCTGGAGGCTGATTAACGAGGAAGCAGATGTGCTGCTGGCTCATCTAATAGGAATTACTCAGCTTCCTAAATGGTGTTTCTCATAACTTGAGAATTTCTTGAATGGTCTTCCCCAAAAGTCTCATGCCAGGGTTTGAAGAGAATAATAGATGACAGTGCTAGAATATTGGGCTGTTTTTGGGAGATACAGACTGTTAACTTACATAAACAATGAAAGTGGTTTAGGCCACTGTTTCTCAGGCTGGAGATTGTTACAGGAGGTGTCAGTGTATTAGAAAATGCTGAGGGAAATCCACCTACTTGTTGGTTTTTTGGTTTGTGTCCTGGGGAGAGGGGATAAAAAAGAAGGTAATAGTTTCAGAAAGTTCTGAATTGAAGCCCATGTTCTTATCTCTGTGACAATTACTAGAAAATAGTTTTCATATTTGACTCCAAATAACAAGCTGGTATCTGCTGTTGTCCCAGTGACCTGCTTTGGTTAACATCAGTGGTTTGCCTCTCACTTTTCTTTGGAGGCACTCTGGAAAATAGCAGAGTTCTTGTAGAACAGCAGGGGTGTTGCAGGTGAGTTTGAAAATCCCTGTTTTGTGGTTTGGTGTGGATAACAATGGCTGTTGTTTTTTCCATTTCTGTATTGTCTGAAGGTTCTTGCTCAGAACAGAGGCAGGAAGTCCAAAGATCAGCCTCCAGAGAAGACAGAAAAGAAGAAGCCTGAAGGCACTGTGTTTACTGAGGAAGATTTCCGTAAATTTGAGAGGGAATACTTTGGGATCCCATAACCATCGTGACAGGGATTCTTGCAGTCTTTCTGCAGCTTCTCCAGTCTGGCTCTCAGGCCTGGGCGTTTCCTTGGCATGTTTGAGATGGCACACGGGGATGTGCCTCTGTGTGGGACTTGCAGAGCAGCTCTGCCTGGATGCAGAGCTTGTTGCTGGCCAGCTAAAGCCACAGAGGTGCTCTTGACTCTGAGGTGTGTTCTCCTTGTAATTATTTTCCTGCAGCCACCACGTCTCGCATTCTTGATGTAGAAGGGTGGACCAAGCCAAATAAAAATCTTTTTCCCCTTCCTCAGGTTATAAGGCTCCTGCTACCTGTGTTATTTGGCAGAGAGTGTTGAAAGTACTGTATCTGAATGGAGAAATGTTTTCAACCAGCATTAAGAAAGGAAGGATGCTTTGAAAGACTGTTAAACTTGAGTAACCCTGCAGTTTGGGTTCTGATTACAGCCCTTGTCAGGTCTGTCAGTCATTGCAAAAACTTTTTATATGTTGTTTGATTAAATAATTGTTGCAGACACTGTCTCTCTTTGCCTTTGTAGTAGTGATTATTATGACAGGTGATGAAGATGAGCCATGTCCTTGCTGTGATCCAGGCATTCCTCTCTTTAGGATGACTCAGTTGTGTGAATGGCCTCTCCAGTTCATGTTAACACATGTATTAAATCACCTCTCTGACATGCTTAGGCCTTCAGAGAGTGCAGTTGGAATGGAGATGACTCCTCCATTTTGGCTACTCACAATCTTCCCTTTCTCCACGGAGGAGCTCTCACATGGAGTAAGTGTCCTTTCAGTGTTTCTAGCTGAGTGTCCCAGCAAGATGTAGCCATGCCATCAGGGCACCACTGCTGAGTGTTGCCAGGGCCTGTAGCCAGGAGGGCTTGTGACCCAGATGTTAGTCTTGGCATCAGATTAAAATCTGAGCATGACCTGCGGTGCTGGGTTGAAGGGAAGTTGTTTTCTCTCAGACTCCCACTAAGTTCCCAGCTGTAACAGACAGAAGGCCCTGTAGGTGGGAGTGTTGTTCCAGAAACTTTGTTACTAAACCACTCTAAATGTGCTTCTTGGGTGGCTCTGCCACTACCTTATCCTGCCCCTTACCTAAAAAGATGGAAAATGCATTCCCTATTTTACCTTTGGAGAAAAAAAAACAGGTAAGGAGGAGGACTAGTGCCAAGCTTTGGTTAAGCTCAGGAGCTGATTACAAGGGGCCTGTCTGACCTGAGCAGCAGCCACTTGATGCCAGCACAGGCAGGAATTCACTTATCCTTTCCCTGCCCTCTCATTATGGTTCCTGGTGCTGTCATTTTAACTTTGTGCCTCCTCTGTTGAGGTCTTTTCCTGTTGTGTGCATAGGAGGAAAGGTCACTTGGATATATGAGTTCCAGACAGGGGAAATAAATAGTGAATGTACTGAAGTGTGTGTACTGGAAACTGGGTAATAGCACGTGGGAGGGGATTTCTTGTAATAGGATCAGATTCAACAATCTGCAGCCAGAAGTGGTAAGTATAGAACAGTTCAAAGAACAGTTCCTTTTTTTAGTTTGTTCTTACTTCCAAAAATTAAAAAATGTGGGAAAAAAGCTTCTTAAAAGAATGGAAGCACTATTGTTTGAAAAAATAGTTGACCAAAATATGTATTCAGCACATGTCTCCCTAAAACTTCTGCACTGTGTGCCTGCTGCAGTGCATGTGAGCTGGCCTAACACAAGCAGCTCTGTGTGGAGCTGTCATGAGGATAATTTACTGTGTGAAAAAGCTGGCTGTGCCACAACTTGACTGAAGGAGGTAGATTTCTGGGCTGTTATTTTGTTTTAAGCTTTCATCTTCAGTATTTGGCATTTCCTATGACCCTACAGAAGTCCTTCATGACCTCTCCTGCTCCTCCTCCACCCATTCCTCCTATGCACCCTTGTTTCTGCAGTTGTTCAGCTCCTGGGCCTTTCTCCTGCAGGCTGAGGGAGGCAAAGCCATCCTTCCTTGCCCCAGAAAAGGGCAGGAGGGTAATGTGGTTCACTCTCTTTGTGCAAAACCCAGCCTGTTTGTTTGCAAATGTAAACAACAGGAAAGCTCTTCTTTCAAAGCTAATGAGGAACTTTAAAGTGGGGCCCAGAGCAGTTTTCCATGGGGATAATAACACCCAGATCAGCGGAGTTTCAAAATTGGGTGGCAGCTCTTATTACTGGCTGAAAAGACCATTAAGGCCAACACAAGTAATCAACATACTTCTGGAGGCATTAGGTTGTCAAGGAGAGTAAAGGTACCTGACAGTCTGAATTTTGCCATTTGAAACTAAACTTGATTGTAGAGTCAACAGTATCCTTAAATTAAACTTTATTTTGTAGGAGGAAGAAAAAGAAGCAGAAGTGAATGGTGGCTGATAGAGATACCATCTGCAAGGGCAAACATCTGATATGTTGCAGCCTTGACTTTCCCCCTCTCTGGCAGGGTATGTGCTCCTAGGAAAGAAGAGCAAGGCCACCTGAACACTGGGTAGGTAAGGACAGGTGGGTGCCCTGTGAGGGGAATGTCCTCAAAGGAGAGGGAAGAATGGGTACCAGCCTCTTCACGTTAAGCTGAATCCAGGCACCTTCTCACACTCCCAGCTGTCTGTCTAGCCATGGCCAGAGGATGCCAGCTGTGCTGGGACCCCAGGAGGTGGCTACCTTGGAGCAATCCCTGTAAGTGTTAGAGGCCAGGCAGAATTCAAGCAACCTGCTCTAGAGGAAGGTGCCCTGGCAGGGGGGTTGGAATGGGATGATCTCTAAGGTCCCTTCCAACCCAAGCCATTCTATGATTCCATAATCTTTGCTCTTTGCAGCCACATTTCTCTGCCCGATGGAAGAGACAAGAAGGGGTTAGGGAAGCAGCAGCTGCCGTGGCTGCTTTTCCCAGCTGGCCTCCAACCTGTTTCCCACGCTGGAAGCTGAGGGCTGCAGGCCACAGCAACCTTTGGACCTGCTGGACAGCATTTCTGTCCCACGCGTCTGCGAGCGGCGGCACGGGGACGTGTCCCACTGCTGCCGGGCCAACGCCGCGTGCTCACTGAGCTCATCAGGCTGCTGGCTCCCTTCCCAGCTCTGCGACACCAGCTGAGCATCCTGCAGCACAAAATAGAGGCAGCTGAGCTAGGGAGTGCTGAGGGTGCCATCTTACAGGGCATCTCCACCCACACGCAGCAGGGAGTCAGAATGGGCAGCAGTAGCACCAGCTTTGCCATGAATGCCAATAAAAGCTCTGGAGTGTTATTAGTGTGGTAGAACCTTTCCAGAGAAACTGTTTAGAATAGTTCCCAGATGCTCAGCCTTGAGCTAGCTTAGTGTGAATAAGATTCATCAAGCCTCTTAATGGCATATTGCTCCCTTGTTATGTGAATGGAAAGCAAAAAAAAGGAAATTTGTTCCAGTGGGTACAAACTAATGTAAGCCCATACAGCCTCTGCTGTATCAGCATGTCTCCACTTCCTAGCCACAGAAAGCAAGAACAGCTACTACCAGCACTAAGTGTGTGTCAGAGAGGGGAGGACTGCAAATGTAAACCAAGAAAACACATTTGTTCAGGACACCAACTTCTTGCCTCTGAAATGACATAGCAGTAACTAACCTGGCTGCCAATGAACTTGCTCAGGCAAATGAGATTGAAAACACTGAAAAAGCCATAGGGGAAAATCAAGGGGTAGGGGCAGAGTCCTAAAAACTTTAGCCAATCTTACCCTCTGGCATTTTTTTCCATGACTGCCTTACATTTCAGTCTTGCTGATGATCAACACAGCATGAGCACCTACAGCACTTATAGGCTCCTGAACGCTTCAGGAAGGGGCTTGGTTAATGTAAAAAAAGGGTACACAGCAGCAGAGCCCTAAATAATTCAGAAAAGTTACAGTGAAAGGAAGTTCCTCATTTTGAGACATAAAGACCCTTCAATTCAAGTCAAAATGAGGAGTGGGAAAGAAGGCAGACTGCCTACTGTCTGCTTACAGCTCAAAATGTGCAATTCCAGCCAAGGCAGGCTGAAGGGTCGATAGGTTGGAGAGGGATTAAAGGTTTGCATGTCTATCTGTTGTTATATTAAATAGGATTAACAGAGCCAGCCACTAACTGGTGGGGGTGGGGGACACAAAAAGCATGAAGGTTGCTCTGCAGCTGTCTAGAGAGTTACACACACCTTTTTCTGAAGAATAAGCTGTTGGCAGGGCTAAGCAGTAACATAACCAAGCTGGTCTGTCCTGAGCTGCAGTGTTTGCATGCCAGCAAGATCATTTATCTCCTTTAATGGGAGGCAAAGACCAGGGCTCGTTCTCCACCTCCTGCACACTGCAATGGAGATCCAGAGGAGTTTCAGGACTAGGAGATTCTCTGCCCTATAAAAATGAAGCTGACACATCAGCTGTGCCTGGAACTCGCTCCAGCCATTCCTTAAAAGGGTGTGTGCCTGCAAAAGAGAGGAAGAGAACAGCTGAAGGAGAAGTGAGAGGTGGCTGGCCATCACTTGGAGAGCATGCACCTCTGTAATAGGGAAACTGGAGCTTGTGGGTGCAGCCAGCTTCCTTCATTCAGTGACTTCATTCACTTCTGACACTGCATGAGTGCACTGAAAATAATGCAAAGACTGCATAGCTGGGATACCTGAGCAGCCAAAATGGTATTGCCTAGGTCAGGGGACTGAATTCCTCTGTTAATTCACAGGGCCTGAAGCATTTCAATGAGAAAGTCAGCAAAGCTGAGCACTTTTGGCCCAGCAAGGTATGCTCATGTTAAGACCCCAAGATGGCCTTTGCACTGGAAATTGTTTATGTGCAGCACTGCATAGGAAGGCAGTGAATACAGCAGGACAGAGGAAGGTAGGATATCCCAGAAGCTACTTGGACCATACTGAGAAAAAATTAGTATGCACAAGACAGAAATTATGCCTGTAAGAAGGACAATAGAGATCCTGTTTGGTTTTTTTTGGGGGGTTTTTTTTTTTTTTTTTTTGGTTTTTTTTCCTGAAAGCCTATCAAGTCTATGGGAAGATAAAAAAACTGGTGTTCTTCTGGCCAAAAATGTATAGATTTCCCAACTCCCAAAAAAGGCTATGAATGGACTATCACTGTGTGAAACTGCATCAGAATAAGCCACATTTTCTTTCTATAGTCCAGCCTGGGAGCACTGGAGGAGTATTAATCTCCCAAAGGACAGCCTGTCCTTGCAGCTATTTCTGGGCTTTCTGCCAGGGCAAAAGCTATTTGAAAGATTTTATCATCATTCTTTCTTCATTCTCCAACACTGCAGCTGTGGATTTATTTTTGTAAGCTTGCTGCAAAGGTGCATCTGATTCTCCACACACGCATGTGAAGAAGTTATCTGCAGTGATGGTTTCCCCTGTTCCTTTTGAAAGAGAAGAGCATGCACCTGGGGCTCTCTAAAGGCAGGGTGAAGAGGAAGGTAGTTATAAATATTCTGATAACAGCAGAAATAAGCTTGTGAGAAGGGGTTTTGTGAGCAGTGAACTGCAAGAAGTTGGTTGGTTATGTGGGAGAATATTGGACTCCTGTTTACCATGAAGCACTGGTAAATTGGCTGAGGGATTGGAGCCTGAGGGTCACACTCTGTGTGTGTGAAGTCTACCTCACTGCCCTTAATTCAGAGGAAAAATAACTGAGACAGAAATCTCATCAGCTGTGCCAACTTCAGATTCAAACAGCTTTTATATAACGCAGATTGGGGGAATTCTGCTGTTTCCAAGGATGTTGCAGAACAAGGCTCCTCCAGGGGTAGGTAAAGTCTGCATTTCATGCACTACAATCTGGTTCTGGACATGGTATCATGCTCTATCCAAGCTGCAAGGAATCAGTTGAAGCACATTTGTTCTGTGAGGCTGTGAGAAAAAGGAGAGAGCTCCTGCAGTTTGCAGAATATAAAATCAGTTACTAGGCACGAGGCTATCAGATGTTTTACCCTTGTGGGCTGGAGCTTGTGTCGGTGTCCTGGGTGTTCCTTGGCTCCTGCTGCAGGCTGGACAAGCTGCTGGGCTGCAGAGCCAAGTGGCGTGATGCTTGCTGTGCCTAACTGAAGCCTGGAGGAAAAGTCTAGATAAAAAATGCAGAGGAACAGTCAGCCCTGATCTCCAGCCCCTGTAAAATCTTAACTAAGTTACTAAGTGTGGAAACATAGCGTCATTTCAGCAGGCGTTGCAGGAGATTGCCATATGGGCTGCCTCTGCAAAGCCACAAACTCAGAGCCTCGGCAAGCACCGACAGTGCTGACTGCTCTTTAAGGGCAGGCTTCTGACTCTCCTGCAAGGAGTTCTGTAAGGCACACACACGGCTGCAGAGAGCAAAGCAGCATGGATGCATCGTGCATTCCATTCCTCCTTACCTGTTCCAGCTCTGATCTTCCTTCCCTGGAGTGAGTGCCATTTGGGAAATTGGGCCTGCCTACCCTCTGCAGGGCTGTAGAAACCAGAATCATGAACTTACTGGCCAGCTCATGCATTTGCAGAGCATGAATGCAGAGAAAAAATTGTTTTAGCCACAAGTGGCTCACAGACAGTCCTGCCAGGGCTGCCAGGGTATTTATCCCCTCCCCACCCACAGACAGGGGTGGGGAGGGGATAAATGTGCTGCCAATTTTTTTCAGGTTTCAGGAGAACTAAGTAAGGGTAGCAGAACACAGGACATGCTCCCTCAGCCCTGGCTGCTGCCAGGTGTAAGCAGAAGTTGCTATGGCTCTAAGGGAAGAGGAGGTGGTTGCCCTGTGGTGGGAAAAGGGGATCAGTATGAGGAGGAGAGGAGGGTGTGGTGTGAGTCTACCACCAGCTGGTGGACTCACAGCCACTTTTCTGTGGCTCAACTGAAACCAAGCACAATGACACCTCAGGTGCAAATTTGACCAAAACCTTGGGGCTTTTCTGCCTCTAATTATCCCCATCCCCAGCCTAGCTGATGCAGCCCATTTGAAGGATGCCTATTACATTGGTCTACCTCCTAAACCACAACAGAGTCCCTTGTCCCTGCTTGCAGTCTCCAGTTTGCAGTGCATCCCATTCATACAGTACCTGGTCACCAGTGCCCTTACCCAGGAGGTTTGAGACCACTCAAATTGTCCTATGATTCCAAGGGGAGGGTCTTAGTTATCCACCCCCTCCACAGTGTGGCACGAGCCCTAACTCCTGATGGGGACCCTTCTTGTAATGTAAATAGCACCCAGGCACAGCTGTAAGCACAGACAGGTGCCTCTGAGAGCCTGGCCCACCCAGCCCTCCAAGGCAGAAGCCAGCTCCTGCTGCCAGCAGCACCATCCATCGGCTGGAGCAGCCTCGACACACCAGGGCCCCCAGCACACAGCTGTCATCCCACCTCACCCAAGGGCTTGGGCAAGGAGCAGGGATGAACGACTGCAGCCCTAACCTGAAGGCTTCAGGAGCTCAAATGTCAGAGACCACGACCCCCAGCAGGCTGCAACTGGAGAAACCATTCCCCAAGGTTCCCTTAAGGACCTCTCCCCTCCCCACTCCAGCCCATGGAAAAACAATTTCCCAAGGTTCCCTTAAGGAGCTTTTCCCTCCCCACTCCAGCACCGCCTGGAGCCCTGATGTCACTGCACTGCATGCATGTGCCAGCCAGGCTCAGATGTCCAGCACCTGAGCCCAGCAGCTGAGGAAGCCACACTAGTGGTGTGTCCATATGCCAAAGGGATTAAGAAGTGTTAAATGGGGGTAGCAGTGGCCAAAAAAAAAAAAAAAAAAATTTTGAGCACACATGTAGTTTAAAAATGGCACATTCCAAATCCTGAACACCCAACATCCCCACACAAACACAGGTGCTCCAGCACATCAGTACCTTCCCTGCACAGCTGAGGCAGGACTAGAGCTGAACTAGTTTTATGGACCAACTCAGCTATAGCCTTGGTTAAGTAAAGGTAAATTTATCTTTAAAAGGTTGACTCGTCAGTGGCTGGCTGCAGCAGACTTTCACACTGATACGGAATATGACCCATCAGTAATCCCACCCACCTGGCCCAGTTCATACCTGTTTGACAGGGCCAGGCAACAGCTCCTGCTCTGGTTTGGGCACTATGGAGACCCACAGGCACATGGGTTAACTGCAACTGGTGCTTGCTCTGGACTTGTCTCCTAGCAAGCTTTCTTAAACCAGTGCTCACAACCTTGTTTTGTCCCTGGACTCTTTTCCTCCCTTCAAAGAAACACCCACATCTGAAAATAAGCACCTCCCACCACACGGTATTACTGATCTTGTGTCTTCAATCGACTCTCCAATCTCACTTGTTTCAATGGGCTTACAAATTTGCTGAAAACCCTGAGGCAGCTCAGTGCGATGCCCTTTAGAATACATTTAAATTGTGGAGGAGACAGGTTAAGAGACACCTTACACACACTCCAGTTCCCAGCACTCTGTGCACTTGCACTGCATCCACACCCAGAACAAGCAGCACAAGTGACACACTGCACTCACCAGACTCAGAACAGCTTGTTGTACTTGTACTTACACCTAGGTGTGGTTTAAGTCATGCTGGTTTTACAGGTACCACTCATCACACACCACCGTTGCACATTTACTACAAAATTATTTATTAGACAGCAATACACAGCTTTAGCAGAAGCTTATATACATGCACACAACACTGCTGACTACCCTACTCGGGGACTCTAGCTCTTTTGCCCTTGGCCTTGCGGACCTCTTCTATCAGATCTTTTAAGTACTGAATTTCCTTACTAAGGGAATCTGCTTTCTCCTTCAGGGCCTGGTTCTTCTGCTCCAACTCTCTGCACTCCCCAGACAGTGCCTCCTGTTCTGCCCTCTTTTTCTGCCGGTACCGCGTGGCAGCAGTTTTATTCTGCTCCATCTTTTTTAGTTTCTTATCGATTTTCTTTTCTCCTTTCACCTTAGCTGACACTACCTTCTCTGCAGGATGATCGTAGGGTTTGGACCGCACAGAGCCACAAGGGGCATCTGCAGGGAACTGGTTGCCATTGGGGGATCCAAGTGAATTGGTGGGGCTGTGTTGGGGGGTTCCCAGGTAGGAGTCTGGGCTCATGCATATCCCACTATCATCTGAGTGGTTCTCATCCTCTTTCTCAGACTTGGTGATCACCACCACCACAGTGGGGTACTCCCGCTTTCTTTCTCCTTCCAGAACATCCACTTCACTTCCTAGCTCTAAACTAAATGAGTGGTCTGAAGTGGAAGTGAGAGACCCTGGGGAGAGGGGAAAAGACCAAAGGGAAGCCAATGGGGCCATTGGATCTGCTCCAGCGGGGGATTCGGGGACATGGGTGATTATGTTATTCATCAGTGGAAGTTCTTTGTTGTGAAATTCCTGGATGGTAGCATTAAATAGATCACACGTGTCTTCCAACGTGGCCATCAGCTCGTCTGGTGAGACGGTGGCTTCCAGATGTTCCATACCTAACAGGGCATCAAAATCAAATTCCTTCAGATCCATCTTCTCCACCATCCACTCCATGCCAGAGAAGGCATCCTCTGCACAATACAGAAAGTAAATTACCACTTCAGTAAACCAACACACAGTGCAACTCAAGGTTATGAAAACAATCTACCGGTTTATCATGTCAGCGTCTTTCCTCACTCATGTATTATAGCACAAAGAGCAAACCATCAGGAAAAAATACACTTTCATTAAGCTCCTAAAAACTGCAGGGTACAACATAACCAGCTCTTGTGACATTCCAACCCTCTCATTTAAATACCAAAAGAATTCAGGGACATTCACAACATACAACCATGTTTTCTTATTGTTACCTCTGCCAAGAAACCGAAACAGCTGCTGTGTTATTTTAAGGCCATTCACAAGAGGCACTTTACCATAACCAGCAAGCGTGTGTCAGTTAAGCAGTGCAGCATACACTCTTTCCAACCCCAGGTAACACACATAGGATTGCCTTCAGATTTAAGAAAACCCAGCAATTTAATTTCAATTGGAATGTTGTTGTACTATGTAATTGCTGCTCTTTACGAAAATAAGTAAAGCCTTACCCTGACTGCTATCTATGGTGTTGCCTAAACTGTCCACAGCAAGCCAATTGGAGGAGACTGCCTTAGCCTTGTCGCTGGAGAACCCATGCGAACCGAGGGGCTCGGCCACCTCCAGGTAGTCATCTAGGAGCCCCAGACTTTCTTCAGCCACCGAACACGGCTGGCTGAAGGGGGATATTGAATCCCCCAACAGCATCTCGTTGTTCAAGAAGCTCATTTTCGTCAGCTTTTAATGCTTTGACGTCGAAGGATGTAGACAAGTAGAAGGTTTTTTCGTCGACTACAGCAATGCTGCTGTGCGATGCCGTGAAAAACCTGCGAACGAAACTTGCAGCCATCAGTATTTGGTTCGACCAACATAGTAGCCTTTTCTACCGGGGCATCTCAAGGAGCACGGCGGAACTTCAGAGATTATCTCCCTTCTTTATTTCTGGGCTGCTGCGCGTCCCCCGCCTCCCTCGGGGCCGGCCCCGCCCACCCGCCGCCATTTCGCGGTGCCACCGCCATTTTGTGTCCTGCCACGTTTCCACCGCGGCTCCAGCACCGCACAGGGCTGTGCGCCCGATGCCCAGTCTTGCGGGGCAGACTTAATGCTACATTACTACAATACTTAACATTACTATTGGAGCTAGATGAGTAACAACCCCGTTCATCTATCTGCGATTCCAGCACGTGGTCCTGAGACTCAAAACCCTACCACCTCTAATGCCCCATTTTCCCTTACATACAGCAGCGCTTTCCCTCGCGAGAGCCAAGAAACCCCCCCCGGGAAAGTCCCTTATTCTCATGAAAATCCCAGAAAATAAATATTACGTAATAAAATGCCAGACTTTTTCGAAAGCAAGGTTTCTCGAACGATAGGAAGCGTAGACGCTTCTCGTAAATTCTTTCGAAATTGCATTTCCTGTTATTTCTGACACTCGCTGCACCCGGGGGTACTGAGCTCTACAAAGATCTCCCCACCTCACACCCATTTTGGCGTAACTCGGTAGTTAATGTATTAATTTAGTATACCTAGATATTTCCCCCGCCTCCCCCTGAGATACCAACTAAAATCACACGCGCATTAAACCCACCCCAAGAGGGTAAGAGGGCGCCTATCAATACACAATAGAAGGAGCAGCCGTCCCTCACACACGATACTCACGCCATGGTTGCAGATGCCGGGGGTGTGCTGAGGCCGCCGCCGCTGCTGCTGCCCCTGGTGCACTGGCCGATGCCGCCGCTGGCCCTGCCGCCTTAAAGAGCCATGGCGGCCAGGGGAGGGGAGGGCTGCTCTTTTCCGCGCCGCGCGGGAGGTGCTGCGCACACTGACAGAGTCACGCACACAATCACCACTCGGAGGGACAGGAAACAATGAGGTGGCACCGGCGCTGCTCCGCTCTTATATATGGGACGCGTTGCCAGAAAAGCTGCAGCGCTTAGGTATCCTTCCGCCAGGCGTCACCTGCCTGTCACCAGCAGCTCGGGACCCGTGGCCTGTCTTTGTGGGCTTCTCTCCTGCCGTTCTGCTACGAGTTAAACGCAGGAGCCGCCGACAAAACGCCACGGCTCCACCACGGAACAGTCAAGAAGGGACTATATGATGTATACATGCGCGCCGCACACCCCCACTTAGGGCGCGGCTGTGACACGTGACCAGAGCGACTGAGGACGCGCCCCCCCCCGCGGGGAGAGTGGGGGGAGGGGGGAAATTTTACCCGCCAACAAAGACCCAGAGCTCGAAGACGTCACGCAGCTCACCACGTGGGAAGGGCGGCGCTCATTGGCTACGAGCGAGTCGTTTACGTGCCCCGTGGGCTGTCATTGGCCAGGCTCGGAGGAGACCAATGCGGAGGGGAAGCGGGGCAGAAGGAACAGCGGGGTGGGGGAAATAAAGATGATGCTGGGAGCGGGTGGAGAACGAGTGGCCGGGCAGGAAAATGGCGCCCGCTGACGGCAACCCTGCGTTTCCCCTGACATGCCCCTCTGGAAGCAGAGTGTGCTCCCCACTTCGATTTCTAAGGGCTCCTTTTGTTGACCACACAAAGCCCCGCTGAGGTCAGGCGGGAGCTGGCGGCTGCGGCCCAGGCTGAGGCGCTGGCATGGCGCCCCTGAGGCGGCGGCAGCCCGCCATGGTGTCCTGCTCCCTTAGATAACGCGCTGCCTTCCCTCCCTGCCTGCCCCACACATGGAGCGCGCAGATTACGGGCTCTCCGGGGCTGTTTGTTTGTGTGCGTGCAGGAGGGCGTCTGCCCGCAGCCTCACAGCGGCCATGGCGCCGCACTGACCCGAGAGGCTTCTGAGGAGCCTGGCTGCAGAGCCGCGCTGCCCGGCAGCCGACAGTATCAAAGTAGTGCCTTCAACCCATGCAAGGGCTGAAAATTAAGTTGGTTATTCCACAGCTGAGGAATAAAAATGTCGTCTCCTGCCGTGCAATTTCATGCTGATGTAGTTGCTTCTCCTCTACGCAGACATCACTCGACTGGTGTGAGCATTAATTGATCACCTACCTATAGAGCCTCGCGGCTACAAAGGGCAGTGTCACCTTGGGTAGCTTTCAAAGTGCGGTTTTGCATTTTATCTGATCCAAATCAACCTGCTTCTAGGAAAGAAGTCAGGACTCTTTCCCCACCCAGTTCCTGCTAAAACCGTTCCACCATCTGGCCTGGCCCCCACTGAGACAGCTCACAGCGAGAAACTCATAGGGGTCAACAGTTTTCCACTGGCTTCAGCTCCTTCATCATCCTTTCAGTCGGGTCACACAGGCACTGGACAGCTCCGGTGAGCTGGGAGTTTCAATACCTGTGTCATTCCTCACTGTGTCAGAGTTACCCAGCTTCAAAAGGTTGATTTTCTACTTTGCCAGCCTCACAGCACCATCAGCTCTGAGAGCTCCAGTGGGACTTTGCTTGTTCAAACATCCTCATCCTGCAGCTCAGCTTGCTCTCAGCTACTTCTGCAAAAGGCTCCACTATTTTCCATTTCAGACCTCAGTAGTATTTGGGTAAAGCCATAGCCTTCACCTTGTTTGCTCAGGTTTAACTGCCTGGAATGTCTTAAAAAACTGGTTGATGATTTGCAAGGACGGAGTGTGACCTAATTTTTACTTTTAGCAGTCTGGTCTTAGCACTGTCACTACAAAGCAGAGTATGTCACCGTATGACATCTGTAATGTGAGCACTGGCTGCTGAATTAAAAAGGGCAATTTTCCCTTTATGTTGGTTTGTTGCTGTTTTATTTTGGTTGGTTGGTTTTGATTCTTTCTTTCTTTCTTTCTTTGCACAGAATTTGAAATGACTCATTGAAATAGAGGAGGCAGAGAAAAATGTCCTCCAGTGCCAAGAAACACCACTGTAGCAGTGGAGCAGTCTGAGATAACTGTTCTGATAAATACACTATAGAGGAGGCAGATCTTGCCTCCAAGGAGAATTGAGAGGATGCAGCAGCTTTTAAAGAAGCCGAGTGGGTGATTGGCTGTGTGGATGGGTGGACAGCACTTCCATGTCCTCACTGGCTAAGGGAGAGCTCTCACATCACTGCCCTGCCTGCCTTCCCCTCCTTTAAGTGAAAAGGGCGATTGTATGACCATAATAGCAGCTAAACAAACAGAAATGCACCCAATATTTATACACCAAATCATTCATCCTGAAAAGATAATTATAGATTTCTCTGAAAGGACTCTGGGAATGTGTGCGCAAGAATCACGTAAGCAAAAATGAAGTATGCGATGAGGAACTTAACCCAGATCTGCCTGTTTCCCAGCTGCCTGCTTTGCCTTTCATGTGTGAACTGAGGTGGAAATTCGTCTGTATTATGAGTTCCAGACAGATTTTCTGTAACAATCTCCAATCCAGAAAGTGAAATCAAGTAATAAGCCAGCCATTTAGAGAAAAGCATAATTCTCCCTGCTTGCTGCAGGACTGCAGAATAACTGTTGCTAAATCATTTAATGACCTACAACCCCAATTCCTTCATAAATTATCTTTCTTCTTTTGCAGATATTATGTCAGACATATCTCCACTGTGTCTAGATTTTTTAACCAAGGTAGAAGACACTTTTTTTTAAAGCGCAAATAACAATTTTTGTACAAAAGAAATTACCAGTATTTCTAAGCACAGGACTACTAGCTACTCTTTACTAACTCAGAAGTGTCTAAAAAATAATTTCTTTCCAATATTACATAATATATTTGTTGCTCAGAGACTGAGCAGCTCTGAAGAAAATTTAATTTCCAGCACAAAAAGGTGGCTTCTGAGGGAGCACCAATTTGTGTGCATGGTGAGTGAAGTCCTGCTGTCATGTTAACAGTTTTGTTACCGTGGATCTTATTTTCCTGCCCTGGGAACCTCAGCAAGGGGAACTCCTGGGATAAGCAAGATCCATCCTGACACAGAAACGAGGGGCCAGCTGCAGGAGAGAGGAGCTGCTCTTCCAGAGCTGGCTGCAGGAGGGAGGCCAAGGGCCTGGCTGGGAAGCAATGAAGTGCCCTGATAAATCCAGCACTGCAGAGAGCCAGCTCCAGCCAAACAGCATCAGGAGGTGGAAAACTAATTCTCCTCATTCACCCCCCTCCTTCCTTAGGATGGAAGGTCAATATATGGGCTTTAATAACCTCTCTGGTTTTTGTTTGTTGTTGTTTTTTTCTTGTTAAAGTAAACATTGTAAAGAAAAGATTTTCTTCTTCCACCAGCAACAATACAGGAGACAAACATGCTGAATGCTGTTAGTAAGCACTCGAAAGACAGAGAGGACGTAAATGTTTCCATAGTAACATCCCTCACACAGTCTAGACAGGCTGCATGGGATGCTCTCGGGGGCTGTCAGTGGCAGGGAGGTGCTGGGCCTCTCTAGCAGGGGAGCAGGGTGCTGTGAGGAGTGGGAATGGCTGGGGCCAGGAGGGGAACCAGCAAAAGTAACAGTGACACAGATGTCTGCTCTTGTCTGGAGAAAGCTGCAGCCGGGGGGAAGGTGGGCTGACCCTGCATGGGAGAGTGCATGGTGGCCATAGTGGCCATGGTGGCACTGGGCAGGCAGCTTTGGGCCCCACCGAGCCTCAGTGCCCCGGAGAGGGAGAGGAGCAGATGGGCTTTCTGCTGGCCCTGGGCTGCCTGGGGAGGAGGGGCACTGCCTGCTCTGCAGCAGGGTCAATGTCAGGCAAGCCCCAAGGGGATTCTAGTGAGGGATAATTTGAGTCCTTTCAACCTTCCTTCAGGAGGGACAGGAAGCCTTACCCTGCACTTCAATGAATTTCCAGAGACTAGCAGGAATTTTTCCTTGAGACAGAGTGCTGAGGAAAACACAAGGGAGGAATGAGGCAAAGCAGAGAGACATTTTGAGCAATTTTGAGGGAGAATTACCTACAACCTCTATGGCACAGACTAATTCACAGTGCTTGCTTGCTTCTTTCCTCATGTGGTACAAACAACTATCTGAAAGATCTTTTCTGCCTGATTCTCATTGTAAGCTCTTTAGGGATTTCTTTATAGATGTTCCATTTTAAAACTAGATCAAAAAGCAAATATATATGATTAAAGATCAAGCTGGGAGGTATTAACATCCATCTTTTATTACATACAAAATAAGTTATCCATATTCTGTGCCTCGTTTGTTTTGGACTAGTACACCAAATGGAATCTCTAATAAATCATTCACTGCTTACCCACTCCCTCACTGTCTTCTGTTTCCATCCTGCTATGTAAATATCCCTGACATTAGAAATGAGACTAATAAAAAAGAGGATTAAATCTGCAATTTACATCTGCAACTTACAGTTCAATTATTTCACACAGTTATGGAAACAACCCTGGTTGTCCACCTACATTTTTCTTACTGAACAAACTTGGGCATGCCAGGCACATGCTGATAGCTCACAAAATAATGTGTCTCCAGAGGCTTAGTTACTCAGAATCAGCCAGGCTGTGGCCAGCTGCCACAAGTAAAAACATTGTGCAAATCTGGTAAGAGGGAGGTGAGTTGTAACTTGCCCAAGCATGAGTTTCCTAAGCAAAGCTACAACTGGCTGTAAATGATGTTTAGCAAAAAATATGTGTGAAGGAGGGAGAGGAGGGGATGCTGACTTTTGTTCAGACCATTAGGGGATATTTTTAGTTGTCTCATTGTCCAGCCTTATTTTATTATGATGAAAGGACTTGGGGGTCAAGAAGAATCCTTCATGTGCATTAGCACATATGGGCTCAGTTTAGCACACAAACAAAAGCTTCCCAGTTATCCAAGCAATAAAAGAACAGAAATACATTTCATGTCAACTATTGTTCTTCATGGGCCTGTAGTTGATGTGACCCCCTGCAGACTGTGTGCTCTGTGTCTATCAAAATGTATGTACCTGTACCTGCAAGTTACCAGCATCTGCTGGAGTCACACCTGCCAGGTGTCTTGTGCCCTTCTGTGCGAAAGGCTGAGGAGAACAGTGACAATGCACATTGCTTATTTTCTATTTTCCATTGTGAAGTTAGCAAGACCTGAGGCCTGACAGGCAGGTACAGATTATGAGACTGCAGCATCCCAGCCCAGACACCAGTGAGTGAGTTAACTTCAGTGGAGTTCTCCTTCAGTGTCTCAGTGCCCCTTAGAGCAGTCAGGGGATCTTTTGAGGGTGTGTGAGATGAGGTCTCTGATTCTGGTGCTGGCAGGCAGCTTCAGCAAGAACACTGACACAACAAATGTTCAGATGAAGCTCTGAAACTCATTTGAGGATAAGTCACTCTTGAGGCTGGAGCTGCCCAGGTCCCTGGGGAGGAACACTGCAGCCATTATTCAGTAATAATTTTCCACTCTCCACAGGCAGCAGCTTCTCAGTGATTTACCAGCAGACTTTGTACTGTTTTAATATATGTTTACAAAGGAGGAGAGCAAAAATCCTGGTGGATGTTGACACAACTGTGATACCACTGAGTTTATAGCTTTTCCTGAAGGAATGGCATTTTCCCTCCTAAGGTCTCTATGTTAGGGGGTTTGGCAAATTATGTTAGAAAGATCATTTCAGAAGACTTTGGGCCTGTTCTGCTCCCTGCACTTGTACATGGACTGACATGTGGCCTCAGTAGAGCCTCCTCAGGTGTGTTACAGGTGGCCTGGCCATGGACAGGCTGGATAATGGTCTCCAAAGAACACTTGGAAGCCAAAGTACCATATTGAGTAGGTGCTGTGTCCTCTCAACCCACCTGCCCTCTTGCTGCCATTGCTGTGGTGCCTGATGAGGGAGGTTTGCAGTTCCCTTAATGGGAGGAGGTTTCTGTGCTTGACTGCAGAGAGAAGTGGTTTGAGACCTAACCCAGGTGTGTCAGGAGCCAGGAGCTCTGCTGGGGAGGCACAGCTGGCCTGCTCTTCTGGCACTCAGAGGGTGAGACTGTTGAGGCCCTGTCCTGGCTTCAGGAGGAGACATCTCTGGGTTTGAGGCAATGCTGTGCTATTCAGAAAGGTAACATTTGAGCCATTCACCTCAGCCATGCAGTGTCAGTAAGATGTGCTTGGATGCTGAGCACTTATCAGAAATACAGGTCTCCCCTAGGCAAGGCAGGCTCACAAAAGGGTAAATCTGTCCCAGGGCACAAAGCTTGGGAGTCACTGGTCTGCTGGTGACCAAACATCCTCCTTGGCAGTGCAAAGTGATGGACTGAAGATGCATCATTCTTCATCCATTGTCTTGTTTTACATAGAAAAGGGAAGGGAAGGGAAGGGAAGGGAAGGGAAGGGAAGGGAAGGGAAGGGAAGGGAAGGGAAGGGAAGGGAAGGGAAGGGAAGGGAAGGGAAGGGAAGGAAGATTCCTAGCCCCAAACATAAGCTCACTGCTCCTTGTTTAAGAAAAGGCACCAGACTAGGTCTAGATGTTTTCTACTGTCTCTCTCACAACACCAGGCAGCAGTTTGTAAAAGAGAAGGTTTGTGCCTTGGTCACATCCTTGCCTGAGCAGAACCCAGCCTCCCTGTGAGTGCCAGGCAGCTGGGCCCCTGCCAGTGCTCTCTAACAAGCACCATGGGAGCAGCCTCTGGGACTGCTGTGCCTTGTACTGCCTTGGCTGCAGCACACCTCTGACAGTGCTGCAAACAAGCAGCAGCTAAATATGATTCACATCTTATTATCCATGTAAGTGCTGGTACTTACTGTCTCCAAGGTCCCCTGTGCTAAATAAATTCAGGAATCTGAAGGCAAAAATGTCATTCTGCAATACTTCTTCCAGGAACAATTGCTTCTTGCCTTTCAAGGAAGGTAAGGAGCCTGGTGGGGCTCTGGGAGTTTTGAAGTAATGCCCATTGTGAGAGGTAAAGAGCCAGCAGAGTCCAACATTTGCCACCTGTGCCCTCGTGTCTGCTGCCTCTGAGGCCTGTCCTTTGCCATGCTGAGCACAATGAGACAAGAGGGCTGTACAGGACTAGGATCATTGTAGTGGCATGTCTTATGGGACAGTATCACCCCTGGGCTTCTGTAGAACAGTGACAATTCTACCACAGAGAGAGGAAGGGGAAAAGTGGAATTGCACTGAAGCCAGGGAATTGTTGCCTAACAAAAGAAAATCCTAAACAAAACAAGTAACACAAGCGAGCAACTTTTTTCCTTTATTTATATGGAGAAGGCTTTTCATGAAGAATGTGGTTAGAATTTTTATATATTTCCCCTGAGAAGCTTAGCACTGAGTGTTAATAGACAGATCAAAGAGCTACTTAGCCACAGGAGCCAGGGAAATTGAACCAGGGCAGCAAAATAAAAATCAATCCAACTTTTAGTGTGTTTAATGTGATTTGGTTCAGAACTGACTTCTGCATGAGTACTTAGCAAAGCTTAAGATCATGAGAAGTTTGAGTTCCTTGAGCCAAACTCTGTGTCCCACTCGCTTTGCTTTTTGTAAAATGACAAGAACATTTCCTATCTACAGAGTGACTTCAGATGTTCCCTGCCTTACCCACTGGTTTTACCACCCTCTTTTGCCTTATTGTTTGCAAGATTGTTCCACAGGATCACATACTGTAAAGAAAGGAGTGATAGCCTGCTCACCATTTCTGGGTCCTTGACTTGTGAGTAATGCTGTCCTTCTCAAAGTATGCTGGTAAAAATTTTATCTTTGATTGTGCAAGGGACATTAAACCTGTTCTAAGAAGGTTTGAATGTTACAAAAGAAAAAAAAAAGAGAGAGAAAAAAAAAGAATAAAAGGAGGGGAAAGATATTTCTTGAATCCTTCAGATCATAAACTCAGCCTGACAAGGATAAAGATAAAATACAGATTTCTCAAGCAGTTCTCCTGGGGCTGGAAGCCAACACAGGGTTTTACTGGTAGGAGGTAGAATCTCCCATTTCTTCCTTGCTGCATCTGTGGGCAAAGCCCCACATTTCAAGATCAAGTCCCAGATTCAGTGAGCCATGCAGGGCCATTGAATAGTGCAGGCAGCGAGCCAAATTTTCTTCTTATCTGGAAGAAAATTTCCTCATTTGGAAGAGGCTCCTTTTTTTCTGTGAAACTACAAGTTGGAAGAGGTGCTTTTTTTTTCCTATGAGACTAAATTTAAAAAGCAGCAGCTGTCTGCAGCTTTTCTAAAGTGCAGAATATTAAAATAAACCTTAAAAAACCATGTATGCAACTAAGTATTTGGGAACAAAAAAAGAAACATTATTAATGCAGTTCAACAGTTTAGCATGATAATCTCAAATTTGGGCTTCAGTCATCCTTTCTTCCCCAGTTTAAGATTATATAAAAAATAGGCCAGCATTTATGTATTTATTTTTGAAAATTAAGAGATGCAAAAGTAAATAAGGAAAATGTAAACTCAGCTACATTAATATCCAGGACAGGACTGTGGTTATATAACAAAGTGGGCAAAATATTTTGCTTATTCCAAAATTCACTTTCCTCCTAGGGTGTTTGTTCCTTAGGCTAGGAACAAAACAGATTCTAAGTCTTTGCAGCCTGGAGAACTACTTGTGTTCCTCTTCTTTGTAGCAACTTTTTCCATACTTGCAATAATTATCATCACTCCCCTCAATTATTTCTTCTTTACATTAAACACACTTATCTTTTGATCTTTCCTCCCTCTTCATGCCAGGACAGCTTTTATGCACAGGGGCAAACCGCTGTCTCTATTAACCATGTATTGCAGGCTCCAGGCATTCCAGGGGCTTTAACTAGAGGGGATAATGCCTGACACAGATTTCACAGAGCAGCTTATTTTAGCTGCTCCTGTAAGACTCTGTATGGCATGAAATGTGCGTGATCTCATCTGATCTGTTTCTACAGAACAGATTAAAGGAAAAAAAAAAAGCAAAGCAACGCAGGCAAGGGATATTAGAAAAAAAGTTGGAGATGTAGGCTCCCTTTGTATCATAAAATAGCCTCTAAAACAGTTAATTACAGAGTCCTCATTAAGACAAGTCTTACAAGGTTGCCACTGTAGCCTGTCTTCCAAGAATTAAGAAGCCTGGGACCCATCAACAGCAGCATGACTTCACACCTTGTTTGACATCCAACATTTCCACTCCACCTTCCCAGGCAGGCACATAAAACTGGGAATTACTGTAAAGAACTTCACCACAGCAGACACGGGCCCCTGGCAAAGCAGCTTCCTCGCTGCCTCAAGGCTGATGCCTGGATAAGAGAGGCCTGGCACACAAAAACCAGGGTGTGGCTGAACAAGGGTGGGGGAGCCCGCCCAGGAAAGTTTAATATTCCAGAGGCACGGAAGCCTCTGAAGTCTGGGGAGCCACATGAAAAGCAGGTGCCTGTCAGGGCACATCGGGGAGAGGAGGAGAGGCTCAGCACCACAATTACGCATCGTCTTGTGACTGCTGTGAAAGCTGCCAGGGGCAGGACGCTGCTGCAGAGCTGATTGCTCCCTCGAGACACGCTGCAAAGTGCTGAGTGCCCAGAGCTGCAAAGGGAAAGCAAGTGAATCAGCAGGGGCAAGTCAGTCCCCAAGCACTGCTGTGGTGCAGGATTGTATCAGCATGAAGGTGATGCACCGAGATGAAAGCAGAGAGAGAGGTTCCTTTGTTTATAAACATACCAGAGACAACCAGGTTACTGTGGAAAGTAATTTTATTTCAGAATTCCACACACTCTGTCACAGATCATGCACTTGGACTTTCCCCTTTGCAAATCCACAGCCTCCAGGCCTGGGAGAGATGAGGCATCATCTCTTCACTTCTCACTGCTGTGCCCACATGCTAAGAATGAGGGCCCTGATGGCAGCTTGCCAGGGGGCAGAAAGCAGCCTCTTGTTTCCATAATTGCTTTTAAACACGAGAAAAGAAATCCATCTGACTTGAAAGATTAGCAGTGGAGCTCAGCAGCAGTGAAACCCACAGCTGAGCAAGTTGGTCCTCACCCTGTGGTTACAGGGAATGAGAAGACAATCTCATGGGAAGCTTGTGTGAGCTAAGCTAGAGCAGAACACAGGGAGACATTCTTGGAGCTGAGCAGCCACCAGCCCAATGCGTGCCCTGGGCCTCTTACAATCAATCTGTCTGAGCCGCTCTGCCAGGAAGGGGGCTTGGAGCTGCCCTTTCACATTCAGCTTTAGGTTCTCCTGCTCTGTGCTACAGATTTGGCCAGGAAGTAGCCCACCTGCAGGTAAGCCTGTAAATCAACACATGTACTGCATTTAATACTGAAAGGTGCCAGTTTGAAAGACTCTGCAACATTCTGTTTGACCCAAAGGCTGGGTGCAGCATTAGTGGTTGTTTCCTGCATACTTTGCCTACACCTTCTTCCCTGCTTCTATTGCCTCTTATACCTGACCTTGCTCTTAAAATATTCCTAGTTGCAGTGTCCCTGTGACCCATCACATCTTTGGCCTTTGTCAAGACTGCCACTGCCAGGGCAGCTATTGCCTGCTGTGGTGGCTGCCTGTGGGAAGTGATCCTTTGCCTCCTGAGAACAGGCTCATGGCTAGCTCAGAGGAGGGCAAAAGTGAAGGGAAGAAATGATGGAGATGGTTGATGCAAGTGAAGTGGAGCAGAGTCTACAAAAAAGGCAAAAAGGCAGCTTCAGTCTCCATTTGATACACAAATTGAGCTCAATAGCAGCAAAAAATGGTCATAAAATATTAATTCATTAGGTTGCCAGGAAGAAGTAAAAGCATTCATGTAAAAAATTATATATACAGATATGTATGTGACAACTGTTCTCAGGTCATATCTCACCTTTTCTTTTTTGTATCTAGAGTTTTAATCATTTCCAGCCACACTGCTGTTAAAATGTGAAGACCACAGTACTGGAGTCAGCACCAAGTGAGGGGTGACATCACACTGAAGAAATGAGCTTTGGGGGAACTCCTGACAACCCAGATATTTTAATATTTTTGTTGACCTTCAAGTAATTAAAAACAAGGGGAATTCCCCCCAGTAGCCTATAGGCTCCAAGTCTCATCTGTCTGCTTTTAGGGTAGAAAGGCTGACATCAGAAATGCAGTGGGGGGCAAGGTAAGGAAGAGGGGGAAAAAGTCTGGGAACCAGAGTGAAGAGCAATCAACAGTTGAACAACACTGACTGCTGCAAAACACAAAGTCATACAAATGGGATTCCTGTTAACCTTTGATAGACTATAGACTTTATATACACACACAGACTCCAAAGTACACATCTGGCAGTCTAGAAAATACCAGTACCCTAAAGATTAAATAATTTAAAATGCAACGTTGCGTTATCACTGTATACAGAATGCTGTCTGACACACTGGCTAAAATGGACGGATTGTCCGAGAAATTGCTCCCTCCCTCACCTCACCAGCACTGCCTCTAAAAAAAAACCCAGGGTGAAAGACTTCCCTCCGTGCTTCCACTCTTGAAATTCACCTTGAAACTTCTCTGTCAAAGATGGGGGAAGTCCTGAGAGGAAGGGAGGAGAAAAGGAAAAAAGGATTCCTGCTCCCTCCAAACTCTGCTGCTACAGTACTCCTCTCCACTGGCTAAGGAGGCTGGACAGCAAGGGTGAAAAAAGCTCCTACAGCAGGGAAAAGGCAAACATGTTTCTGAAACAATAGTTATGCTGGTCTTTTGAGATACACACAGAGCTCCACACTCGGGGGACACCTTCTCTCCCACTTTTTTGAAGACAGCAGGTGGCTAAATGCAGAGTATAAAGAGTCCACAGCCTGAGAGCAGCCAGAGACAGGAGTGAGCAGAACTGCACTGCCAACAGGTCCAAAGAGATGGAATGGGAAGGTGTGCCCTCACCAGCTTTCTAAGAGTATTTGTAAAATGAAAGCACTGGAAAATCAGCGCATGGGAATGAGGAAGGGGATGGACAGCCTCAGTTCTGGGGAGGAGACTAAAGCACGCAGAGCAGATGGCAAAGCTAATACATCCCTAAATGCCAGCTTTGTATATGTACCCTAATATCACTGTATGGGACAGAACCTTGCTGATGTCACCAGTTCAGTTCTATCACCTTCACAGCCTTTAGAGCTGGTGAGAATCTGGCTTGTGTGTGCTTATTCCAAAGCCCTTTGAGGCATGCAATCTTGTTTCCTCCTTCAGTAAACCAAAACAGCCATAAGCTCTTGGGGGAAAGATGAAAAAAAAAAAATCCCCATTCCCATGTGTGTCTCCCACCCCTCCCCTATAATCACCCTCTCTTCCTCTAGGCCAGAGACAACTGAAGAGCTGCCTTGTTCTCCGCTCCCGAGGCCATTCCCAGGAGATCTGGCTAGGCAGGAACAGCAAGCTCTGCTCCTTCAGCCTCATCACACAACCAGACCACAAAGGCTCCTTCCTCCCCTGTGACAGCCTCAACAACAATTGTCTGTACAGGATGTGGTGTCGCAGCAGACTGGACAAATTTTGGCCCTTAATCCTGACCCCAGCTTCCAAAGGATGAGAAGGCTCCATGGGAGCAGGAGCTGCGGGAATTCTTCAATTTCAAGCTCTGCAGCCCTAAATATTGCCAGTGTAATCATTATCCACTCAGAAATACAAAAACAACCCTATCCAAAATATCTCACTCAGTCTGCCCTGCATGACTGGGCCAAAAGGACATAAAAGAAAGAAAAGTGAGACAGTGTAGGACAGCAGAGAAAAAGAAACATAGGGCAAAATCAGGCTGGAGGAAATTAAACAACCTCAGTGCAAGTCTGCTAAAATCATCACTGGATTTACCAGCCCAGTTCCACCTTCTTCTTCAGACCAAAAAGGGTTTGCTGCAGTAAGTGTACTACAGAAGAAAGAAGTGCATAGTTTGGTTTATTTTTTTTTGGTAGACGCTAAAAACTCATCAGAATTTATGTGAAGATCTCAGAGCTGCAGTTTTAGCCTCTCCTCCCTAGCCAATGGGCACCTGTTGGGGCAGAGATGGTGGAAATGGACCAGTAGCACCAAGAAATTCAGTGGGAGCACCAACTCCAAAGCAGGAATTACTAATGAACCAAAAAGGGGGAGTGGTGAAGAGAGAGAGGGAGACAGGGAGAAGTGGAGGAGACATAATTCGCAGTAATCAAAGTCTGCATTGGCTGAACTCTATCAACACTTCCCTAGGTAAGGCCCCATTACGTCTGCAGCAAGACCTCTGGCTCCGACAGAGAGCTGTAGAGGGTGTAGCCCAACTCATCCACTTCTTCAGGGGTGAGCTCTGAGAACAAGTTCACCTTGGGGTTCAGGGCACTAGGGAGGACACCAGCCTCCAGGTGGCGGATCAGCCCCTTCAGGGCCTGCAAGAAGCGGTCAGCCAGCATGTCCTGGGACCAGTCGGACTCCTCCTGGGACAGGTGCAGGATGACGTTGGTGAGCTGGCTGGCAGTGAGGTGTCCCAGAGCCGGGTTCAGCTTGCACACTGCTTTGAAGATCTTGAGGCACAAGCAGCGGCAGCCAGAATCCCCCTGGTCCAGGGCGCGGAGGCGCGCCGTTTCCGCCGGCCGCAGGCTCAGGCGCCACAAGTTGTCGTTCTGGGCCAGTCGGTGAGGTTTGGCAACGAGGACGATGTCCCCCAGTGTCAGGGATGGCAGAAAGTCAATAAAAAGATGCCGATCTGCATCATACTGCACTTCCAGAGTCAAATCTGCTGGGGGAGCTGCCGGACGGATCACATAGTCCAAGAGACTCCCGATTGCTGGCCAGTTGATGGACCCAGCTACAACTTTTTCAAAGGTGTCTGCTACAGTTTTGGGGGAAAGGTAACCTCCCACCACACAGCGGTCCCAGTAGCTGCTCCCGCGAGGAAAGTACTCTGGGTTTTCTCGACGCACCAAGTAGAAGCCAGGAATGTTCATGATAGTGTCCTCCCCGGGGATACAGGACCACAGGTTCTGCTCCAGCATGAGAGGTACAATGAGCTGGATGTGGTCAGCTGTCACTACCTTTCACAAGAGAGAAAAGTCAGTAAGAATAAGCTTTCTCTCTCCACATTCATTTTATTCACCACCTTTAGATAGCCTTCTGTCCAAGGGAACCTGGAATAAGGATTCAGCTGTCTCGTGGGATTCCCAGCCTCCCTTTGTTAAAAGGTATTCTGAAGGACTATTTCCAACCATCAGTGGGATAATTCCAAGGTATAGCTGAAGCTAGTGCTTACGTGGTATGTACTATTTAGAGACCTGACATGGACTGCATATAGATGAATCATTCTGCCACATATTGCTTTAAATCTGCTCCTCGGTTGTGAGGTGCAGCTGGCCGAGGGCACGGCAACACCACATGACAATTTAAACAGGAGACAGAGTTTCAAGTTTCTTGACAAGCTTCTGTTGCCATGGTTTAATAATCCAATGCTACAGCTAGGTACACTGCCCTCACCTGGTCTGCCACACTGTTTGGAAAAAGGTTGTTAAAGATCCCTTTTCATCAATGTGATTAAGACCCCAGGTCTAATTTTCACTGGACATTCCATGCTCCATTCCAGAGCTCTGACTCAAACAAAGAAGTGTGCCTCTGAATCACTCACTATAGCCATGGGCATCTTGCCATCAGGGAGATATTGTAGCAGGGACTGCTGTCCAATCCAGGTCTGTCATGCATTAAAAAAAAAAAAAAAAAAAAAAAGGGTAGGAAAGACCTACGTGAATACATGGGAGTTCTAAGGGAATCTATTTGGATGGTTACAGAGGGATAAAGAGAAAACAGACATGTACCGGAGAAACAGCAAGAAAAACACAACTAAAAGAAGAGACAGAGGAGAAACAAAGAAGGACAAAACAAGAAAGCAATGGCTTTGCAGACAATAACAGAGCAGCCTGGTCATGCCTGTTCAAACAGCACTGTGGAAATCGACGCCTGGCTCCACAGTGGGAGAGGCAGCACCAGGGGCCTTATTACTGAGGAACGCTGTGCTGAGCCAGCAGCGCCACCAGGGAAGGCCGAAACGCCCGTGCGTGGTCAGCCTGCTGCCCGAGGAGCCCAGGAGTTACCTGCAGGTCGTCGTAGAGGCTGCCGCTGAGGTACATGTCCCGCAGGGGCATGTCGGGCAGCTTGGCGCGCAGGAAGCTGCGCAGCTCCGCGCAGATGTCCACGGCCGCCTGCTTGGCCCGAGCCTGCTCGTCCGCCGGGATCGCCACCCGCCGCCGGTAGTACGCCAGCAGCTTCTCCTGCAGCGACAGCCGAAGGCGGGACTTCTTCAGCTCCACCTGACTCCTCTTGGCAGATGGCTTGGCCTTTGTGGGTCGAAAGAAGTCTGCAGTACAGAAGGAGAACTGTTGAGGTTGCAGCTGATTCCGCTGCGAAGCGTTGCGCAGAACAGAATCTGCAGCACGGAACTGCGGCCTCCCGGGTCTCAAAAAGCCCTTGGCAGACATTTTGCAGGCTTTATGCAGCTACTGCTCCAAAGGGGCATGCTAAGGAACTTCAAAATATACTAGTAAGAGCACCAAAATGGATGAAAACAAGTTACTAGATTTGAAATTTAGCCAGACTAATATTGTGTACAAAGATGTAATTTTAATGGCTACGTGGGCAATATCTCAGCTAAATTTCATCAAAAATTCAGTGCTGTTACCAGTTCAAAAGCTTTTAGTGCGATGCCAGATCAGTGAATAAAACACTTTTGAACAACCACCATGATCTCTTCGAGTTTTTACCATTGAAACAGATTATTACAAATTACCAGCGAAACCCAGTCCTGACTAGCATATGAGATCAGAGAAGACTGTGCCACCTGGAAATGAAACAGTTGTTGGGAGTCTGACCAGCACAGTTATTAGGATGATGAGCTGACAGATCCTGGGACCATCCCAGCTCAGGCCATCATAGCTCCAGTGATACCCCCACTGAAACTTTCACTGCAAAAAGACCAGAGAGCCCACTCAGAGGCACACTGCAACAATGCAAGGTTTACATTGTATCTGCATTACTAAACAATATCTGACCTGCACAGATTCTCTGAGTCCCTTCTTTTCTGACTGGTTTCCCAAATAAATAAATCTATGCTTCCCATCCATTTCAGATTTCTCTTAACATGGACAAAGAGTTTCGGACATTAACAATGATAATTAAAGGGGAATTACAGATCTAAGAGAACTTTGGAAGGGCTATGATACCTAAGGGGCACAGGAGAAATCCCCAAGTCAGTGGGCCCGTTAAAGCAATTGGCTGTTGCCAATTTTTGTTTGATGATTTTTTTGATGATTTGGCCACACAGCACATGAGGAATGGCTGACCAAGCTGTACACAAAGCCATCTATCCCAGCCTCAGCAGCTGCTGTCTCCTGTCCCACTGGATTCTGGGACAGATTTGAGCTTTTTTCATGTAAAGGAAATAATGCACTAAACCATAGGGAATTGGATTTCCTTGCCTATTTATGAAAAAAATTATTCTTCCATCCTGAGTTTTAATTTACTTCTAATTGAAGAATTTAAGACACCATCATCAATGTTTTTATTACTCAGCCCATATGCTTGGGGACTCCAATCAAATCATCTAGACCCCATTTAACACAGCTGTCTAGTTTTTAATGTTTCCTCAGCAGAAAAAACTATTGCCATTCCAAAGACAACTTCCTTTAAAATAATCCGGAAATCAAGTTAATAGTTTGATTCTGATTTTTAGTTTAAATCTCCAATTATAAATCGGGGATAGAAAGTAAAACCATTGAGAACAAAGAACCAACCACACGTAACAAAACATGGCTGGATTCTAAATTACTGATTATCTCACCCAGAAAGAAAACTACAGGACACTTCCTATAGACTATTGAAGAAAAACACAGTGATAAGCAGCACTAAACAGGGAAATGTCGATCCAGAAATTATTTAGAAAATGGTAGCAATAATACAGAAAATACCGTTATAAACTGCTAGTACATTCACAGCTTGAATACTCCCCCCTTAAAAGGATGCAAGCAAACTGGAATGAGCCAAAGAAAGGCAGCAGAGTGCTTGAAACGAATGCAATAGCTTTCTATCAGGAAAGATTAGATATTCAGATTAAAAGAGCAAAAATTAGGGAGAATAAAGCTATGCAGTCATGAGAGGAATGAAGAGTGCAAACAGATGATCATTACTGATTTGTTCCCAGGGTCAGTTCTGATTCTTGAAGTTACCAGTGCACCTGCTTAAAAGAAAAACATAAAAATCCTAGCCAGACAGGGTATTTCCTTCTTCTGATTTCCTTCTTCTGCACTCCATTAAACAAATGCAGGGCTTATAGGCCTGGGTGACTGTGATGCAGGAGGATGACCATGCCTCTTACCAGCGTCTGCAGCTGAAGGTTCAGTGGGAAGGGTCTGCAGGGAGCGGCTGAGGCTGCTCTTCATGTCCTGGGTCAGCAGGCGTGAGGAGGAGCCCAGCCAGTTTGGCTCTTCCCAGCTTCTCTTTCCCGACTGGCCCAAGCGAGTGGGGCTGCTGGGAGCGCTGATTGCCCGGTCGTACATCTAAAGCGGGAAGGGTTTGAGTCACCGAGGGGCCAACGCTGCCATCGTACCCAGGCCACTGCGGGCACCCCGCTCCCGGAGCCGTGCCCGGTGCTGGCCGTGGCACTCCCTCCCTCATTCCCTCGCTCACCCTCTTGACGGCCAGCGTGGCGATGCCCAGCATGGCGGCGCCGCCCACGCCCAGCACCAGCCGCGCGTTGGCCAGCACGAAGTCGATGGCGGTGCCGATGCCGTTGTCATCCTTCTTCCCTCTGCGCTGCCCAGCGCCTGCCATCTCACCTGCGAGGGACAGGAGGCACAAAATGGTGGTTCACCCCCTCCTCCCACACCTCCCACCCGCTGCTGCCCCAGGCTTTACCACAGGAAGGGACCCAAATTGCTGCTTGTTCCCAGCAGTGCCAGGACAGTACTGACCAAGCAATGTCCAGTGCCTCAGGGAACACATCCAAATTTGAGGTGAAGTTTCTAATAATTGAATAGGTTTAATGAAAGAAAGCAAAATTTACTTCCACAGTGTTTTGCAATAAAATCCTGCATATTAAGCAAAACCTTCTAACTATTCTGGTATTTTTCTTATAATTTGTGCTTCCCAACCAAAGCACATCCAATTTATTTTGTAATTTCTAATGTAACAAGTGTGATTTTGCTTACAGACAAGGCAATACAGGGTTGGTCAACTGTCTGGCACAGAGTGGAATCTTCCCCAAGAAGTGACAGGCAGTCTCAGAGCTCCCATTCACAGATTAATTTCTGAACAGTGTCCCATCCCAGATACTTCAAAGACACCCAAGAATCAGCAGCAGAGACCGCAACACATCATAAAAGGAACAGCTCCTTTGCCTTCATTTGATGTTTATTCCTGCCCTGGAGGCTGGGGGGTTTGACTCTCAGCCAAATCATGTCAAACACTGACATGAATATTTTCTTACATGTATACTTTTGTGTCCTCAAATTGCCATTAAATGTGACCTTGAGATTTAAATTTAAAGAGTCTCTCAGACCCACAGGGCCTCAAGCTGTGCCAGTGATGGCTCAAGCTGGACATCAGGAGGAATTTCCTCACAGAATGGGTGATCAGACATTGGAATGGGCTGCCCAGCGAGGTGATGGAGTCACCATCCCTGGGGGTGTTTAACTTGGACGTGGCAGGCAGTGCCTTCTAGTCACAAGGTGGATATCAGTCAAAGATAGGACTCAATGAGCTCAGAGGCCTATTCCAACATCAATGATTCTGTGATCCTGTAAAACACACTTTACCATCACTGGTATGGTAAAGCCATAGGGGGATCCCCAGTGAACCTACATGAAAACCCCAAGAAACTCCTGCACTGTGACTTTAGGGCTGTTTTCTACGTCAGTGTCCAAGGCTCTGAGCCTGCCTGCCTGCCTGGGGTGGTTGAAAACTGCCCTTTGTTTTTTCTACAGTCAAGCCAGCGGGAATGTTCCTGCCTGGATGAACCAAGAATACATTCACTTGTCATCCCCAAGCAGAACAAACCCCACACTTTTGTAAAGCTCACTGTAACAGCATCATGAAGAACACGGTTATATCATTGTAAATGACCTACCTGTGACCTAATGCATTTGTGAAGAGAACAGGAGAGCCCTCCTGGTGTGCCTGTGGAAGCACCTTCAGGATTTCTTCAAGACAGTGGTGGGTAGTGAGTGTTAATCATCTCTTCTGGCGGGCGAGGGGATTTTGGAAAGAAGAGGGAGGTACTTGGGACCGGTGGGAGCTAGAGGGAATGGCTAAACCAGGCCCCCGAGGCTGCTCCGCAGGAAAGCCTGCCCCTTCTCCAGCTGCCTTTCCTTGTCCTCCAGCCGCTGCAGCCCCTGGTTCCGGCGGAACTCGCGGCGGATGGAGGCCAGGTAGAAATCCCGGTCGGTGTAGCGCAGGCCGCGGCCGCGGCGCAGCAGAGCCCGGTACAGAGTCAGCACCGCCTCCCGGGACCACGCGGCCATGGGGGACAGCTGTGCGGCGCGGGCGGGCGACCGGCAGAGGGGTGACCGACGGCGGGATCCGGGTCGGCTTCTCCCTCCCCGAGGGCCCCGCCGGCCGCCGCTCGGTGGCGGGCCCCGCTCGGTGCGGGGCCGCCTGTCCAACGGCGCGGGGTAACGGCCGGTGCGGGCCGCGGGCGCCGCTCAGCCCCGCGGGAGGAGCGCGGCCGCCCCGCTCTCACCGGCTGCGCGCGGGGCCGCTCCGGGCCGCTCCCGGGGTCACCCGGCAGCGCCGCGCTTCCGCTTCCGGGCCGCGCCCCCGTGCCCGCCAATGGCAGCGCCGGCGCCGCGGGCAGCGAGCCGCGCGGGCCTGGGGTGGCGGCGGCGCGGCGCTACCGCCCCCTGGCGGCCGGGAGGGAGGGCAGCGGCCCGCGCCCGGCCCGGCCCACCTCGGCAGCGCGGGATGCTCCGGCCGGGAAGGGCCCCGGCAGCCCGGGCTGCTGCTGCCCGGGGCTCCGTGTGCCGCGTGGGGCTTCGTGTGCCGCGTGGGGCTCCATGTGCCGTGTGGGGCTCCCGCTGCCCGGGGCTCCGTGTGCCGTGTGGGGCTCCGCGTGCCGTGTGGGGCTCCGTGTGCCTCAGCACAGCGCGCTCGCCCGAGAGGCAGCGTGTCTGCCGTGCGAATCGCGGATTCCGTGAGGTTGGCGAAGAGCTCTGAGGGCAGGGAGTCCAGGTTCTGACTGAACAACACCTTGTCAACCACATCATGGCACCCACTGCCACGTCCAGTCTTTCCTTAAACCCCTCCGGGCACCGTGACTCCACCAGCTCCCTGGCAGCCCATCCCTAATGTCTAATGGCCCTTTCTGCAAAGGAATTCCCCCCAATGTCCAACCTGACCCTCCCCTGGAAGAGAGCTGTGCATCAATGCTGCATCTCAAGGTACTTCTGACTTCTGGGATGCTTTTTGCAAACTAATTTATCAAATTCAAGCTCCTTTTCTTTATCTCCAAGGAACCCCCAGAGACCAAGGCTTGGTCTGGAAGCCTCAAGGCTCTAGGAGAAGGGCAGTAGCTGGCAGCCTCTCTGGGGTCTGCCTGAGCTGATGGAAGGAGACTCCCAAAGCTAGAACTTTTTGCTCCACTGTTCAGGTGTAAATCCCACTTTTCCATTCTCACCTTCTCTACTATGAGGCATCTCTGGGGCATATATATTTCTCCTTAGCCATCTCCTCCTCCCCAGGTCCTCCCTAAATATAAAACATAATGTGCTGTGCCTCCCCTGGAAGGGAGGGTGAGAGAAGGAGCAAATGGTGTGTAACAGAGGAGAGCCACATCACTTCACACAATTCTCAGCGACACCAGATATGACAGTGATAGAACTAAACAGGAAGAAAAACAGAAGCTCTGGACTGGCTCACTCCGTGCCAATCTCCTCTTGTTCATTTCCTTTCTGAGATAAACAACCCCAATCGTTTTGATCTCTCTGTGAGCGAATTTGCCATGCCCCTAATCAGCCCTTTCTGAGAAGGGCTTACTTGAACTGCAGACAGTATTCCCAGAGAGGCCGTGCTAGTCATTTACATAATAGCATTATCATATTTTCCATATTATTCCCTCCTTCTTCCTTCTGCATGCTAATATTTTGCATGTGCTTTTTTTTTTTTAACTTGCAGCTACTTTCAGAGCCAGGGTTTGTGTGACATCCATATTATTTCTTGGGTTGCTAGAGAACATCTGGAGCTTTGTAATTCTTATGTGCAATTTGTTTTCCCTCTTCTGACCTTGCACATATCCAGTTGATCCTTGGCAAATATGTCGTTCCCCATTTGCCACATTTGCATTTTACTCAGTCTTTTTTTATCTCCTCAAAAGTCAATAGCTTTGAGTCAACTTTTAGTAATGTTCGGTATATTGCTCATCTTTATTTCCAGATCATCAGTTCATATACTGGGCTATCCAAGACCTCAGAGGCAGCACTCACATTCCCTGCTCTTAACCTGCTGCCAGAATGAAAATTGATCTTTGACCCTCCTCCCAGCTTCCTGCCTCCTCCTTGGGTCGTTAATCCTCAGAAATACTTCCCTTCTCACAAGCAGGCTCTGTCACCCCTGGGCAGGTGTGCTGATCAGCCCAGTCCCCAAAATTCTCGAGTCTGGATCAAAACTTGAGCAGCCACATCAATGGGATAGTACTCCTCTGGTGTACTATCAATGGGATCTGCCAGGTCAGGCAGAGCAGTGATGGATTTCCCTGCTGCCCTCCTGCCATGGCAGCCAAGGAGTGCCACCTCCACAAGTGCCCGTCCCCAGCCCAGCCCCTTGGGTAGTGCCTCTTTTGGTGTTTCTCTCTGTTCTTTCCCCCAGGCTGGCTGCCAGCTCCCGGGCCCCTCGCCAGCAGCTGCGTGTGCGTGTTGGGAGCTCCTCCACCCACGCTGTGCAGCGTGTCCGTGTGCCCCAGAGTGCCCCAGCCCCTGGGGGACGTCACTCGCTGTGCCCGCTGCCCCACCGGGGCTGCCCACGCCTGCATTGCGGGGCAGGGCCCCAACCTGCCCCCAACCTGCCCCCAACCTGCCCCCAACCTGCCCTCAACCTGCCCTCAGCCTGCCCCCAACCTGCCCCCAGCCTGCCCCCAACCTGCCCCCAACCTGCCCCCAACCTGCCCCCAGCCTGCCCTCAACCTGCCCCCAACCTGCCCCCAACCTGCCCTCAGCCTGCCCCCAACCTGCCCCCAACCTGCCCTCAACCTGCCCCCAACCTGCCCCCAGCCTGCCCCCAACCTGCCCCCAACCTGCCCCCAGCCTGCCCTCAACCTGCCCCCAACCTGCCCCCAACCTGCCCCCAGCCTGCCCCAAACCTGCCCCCAACCTGCCCTCAGCCTGCCCCCAGCCTGCCCCCAACCTGCCCCCAACCTGCCCCCAGCCTGCCCCCAACCTGCCCTCAGCCTGCCCTCAACCTGCCCCCAGCCTGCCCCCAACCTGCCCTCAGCCTGCCCCCAACCTGCCCCCAACCTGCCCCTTCAGGAATAAGAGGACTAAGGCATCCCCTCCTGTCCCTCGCCTCCTTGGGGGTCTCTGGAGCTGCCACTCCTCTGCTGGTCTTCTCATGCTTGCAGCCAGTCCTCCCACTCAGGCAGCCACTGCCACAGGCTTTGATGGCCACTAAAACCAGCAAATGGCTGCCTCTGAGCCCAGCTTGCAGCCTCTGTTCCTGGGAGCCAGGTGCCATGCCCAGGGCTTCCCACCACCTGTTCTGCAAGGGCAGCACCATTCCCAGCCAGGGAGACATCCCTGTGCTGCCTGTCACCAGGCAGTAAACCCTCCCTGGGCAGCAGGGAGGTGAATGTGAGCCTCAAAGCTGCAAATGGCATCTTGGAGAGGCTCTGCAGGGATGGGAAGCAAACTGTGCTTGGAAGCAGAAGGCTGGTCTCTTAGAGGAGCCAGAAAGAAGTTCTAAAATATGAGGGGGAAGGTGGATAGTGACCCACCAATGGTATCTGAGCTTGAGCTTAACATCTTTAGTATCTTCTAGTAAATGGACCTCATAGGAGGTTTTGGCAGTCTCAGCCCCGTTCAACAGCTCTCTCTTTAGCTGCAGCTCTGTTTCTTTACTTTTCTTGAGCAGTTGCAAGGATTAATGGCATTTGAGATGCTGCTCTCCAGCTGTGACAAGCCAAGAGGGGCGGAGGCACAAGGGTGGCACTGGTGGCTTCATTCCCTGAAGCCCCAGCAGCTTTGATGCTGAGTGCATGTGGGAAGGCAGGTGGTGAGGGAGGAGAGACCACTGATACACAGCCACCTTTCAAGGGGCCTCCCTGGTTTAGAGCTGAAACCCACCTTGTAGTAGGGACAGTAAATATCTGACCTGGGCAGCCATGCTCAGGCTGTGTTTTTGACAGGGGGAAGAAGGGGAAGGTCCCAGCCTTGCTGCAGCTGAAGTGGGGCTTTCCAGACCCCCAGCCTTCCATCCCTGCAGTGCAGGGGGCTGCAAACACCATCAGCAGTGAGTGGTCTCCTGTGTGAAACAGAGCTGCTGTCCCCATGAGGGGCTGCACTGACAGCCACTGAGGAGGCTCAGCTTTATTACCTAACACATTTTTTTATTACCTAACACATATTCCTTCTGTAGTACTTTTACAATCGGCCTGTGCCCACCTTCAGTCCCAGCACAACTGTGTTTCTACAAACAAATTTCTCCATGGCTGGGTTTGTTGGGGACTTTTCTCATTATTCCCTGACTGGTAAGATTCCATCCCCCGGCCTCCCCCTCCTCATTTTTCCCTTTGCACCAGCTGCATGCTGCAGGAGGTTTACAGAGCCATTCAGAGACCCTGCTTTTGTGAGTGCTGTTGTCCTTGCAGTCTTGCATCCCTACGGCAGCCCCTGTTTTCTGCAGGGGAAGTGTCAGCAGAGAGCAGAGGGCTTGCAGCTGGTGGTACCACCTGCCTGAGCTGAGCTGCACATGCTGACCTCAGGCTTTCTTGTGCTCCTTCACCTGCTGTGTGCTGGGATGAGGCACTCTCAGCATGAACATGGGATTTTGGTTTGTGTAAGGATATCCTGGACTCCAGCATCAGGTATGGTTTGGTCCCATGTACATACAGACCACCTGAGAAGGGCATGGCTGCTCTATCTTTCTGCTTCTCTTCTTTTTCTAAGCAAAGGCACCAATTGCACACCTTGCCTAAATAAGTCACAGGCTCTTAGATTTGTTTTTGTTCCATTTATCTGGTTTTGGTTTTGCTGTGGTCTGACATTCATTTCTGGGTAACAGTTTGAGATAAAAGCTTTAAAAACACTGCGAAGCAAAAATAAGTGGGTAGATGTTTTCTACATTCTTTTATTTTTGTGTGTATGCCTGGTTCTTAGTAAGTGTCTGAGGGGAAAAAAATATATATAACTGATGATTTCTTGCTCTCTCTTTGGAAAAAGTCCAGACTGTAGAACAGGGCTAAAATGCCAGGAAAGAGTTTGCTGCATAGAGGCAGGCTTATGTTATTTTATTTTATGCATTCCTTGGATAACATATTTTCTCTAATTTCAGATCCTGGAGAAGTCATTTTAGATCTTTATTCAGTACAGCTTATTTGCTCTTCTTCTCAGTTTTCCTTATTTTTAGAAAGGTGAAGTGTGTTCCCAAATTAAATCGTTGCTGGGATGGACTTCAGCCAAGAGGATCCATTGTTCAAGCCATAAGGCATAGGAAACACAAAGAGTAAAACAATGGAGTTTTATATTGTGTTTCATTTGGCAGCGTGAGGAGAGATACGGCCTTGAAAGATTTGTATTCTTACATAGCTGTAATATATTTTAAAAGACAGTAAGGACTATTTTCACTTCTCACTTTGCTTAAAAAAAATAAGCACACAGAGAAATGCTGAAAATGTTGGGTTTGCCAGATGCTCCTTAGCTCCAAGTAAAGGTTCATGTCTGGGGATCTCAGAGATGCTTACAGTAGTGTCCCAAACGTTAGCTGAAGAGGGCTGATCCTTTACCTTTTTGCTGATATGCTTGTCCCTGCCACAGCTTCAAAGGCAGAGCTTGCAGCAGCCTGGCCCCAAGCCAGGCTCCTCAACCAAGCATCCATGGGTTATATTCCTTATGTCAGCTTCTCCCTCCAGTGATCTGGAGCCCCTCCTCTAGATGGGACAGTTTTGCAGTGACAGAGCAAAGCCCTGCCAAGCTCACTGCCCAGTGGAGGTTTGCCCTCTGCGTGCCCAGGAGCCTGAGGAACACACAGCGCCGCCAGGAAGCAGAACATGCCTCCCCTCTGCCATGGCCAGATCCTGTCCGTGGCAGTGCTCTGGAAAGCAGGGCAGCCAGCGCCTGCAGCTGTGGGCACGTGAGCATGAAGCCATTTGCTGGTGACGCTCTCTGGGGCTGGGGTGACTCTCCCTGGCTGCCCCACGGGCTGCCTGCCAGCCAGCTGAGACCTCACCGCTTCCCCAGCTGGGCCGCTAACGCAGCGAGATTTCGCAGCATTATATAAAATTGGATTAATACTTGAAAATTAACTGTCCCTGCTAAGCAGCACATTAAAACGTGTTCTCACACAGGGAACAAACGTATCCCAGCAACAAAAACAAACAGCTGGCAAAATGGGGTCTGGTATCCCCCTTCCAGCTTTCTGAAAGGTGTCTCAAGTTTATAGTGAAGTCACTTTGTTTCCAAGCGCCCTGGTGTTTGGAAACAGCACGTCTATCCCTTTATCAGCTAGCCTGATAGGCACCAATAAGGAATCAGCTGGAGCCGACCCCTGCATGAGAGGGTCCCTCCCATCCTCCCCACCGAGCAGTGCTGCACAATGCCCAGGATGAGCACCAGACATCCATGACAAAGAGCAAGAGCTTGGGAGAAACCACTGACTTCCAGGCAGGTCACCCAGAGCTCCTCCAGGATGCATCAGCCCATCTAACACCTGCTGGGTACTGCAATCCTGCAAAACACGCAGGATTGCTTGGCATCAGATGGCTCGCAGGCTCCTGATCCATGTGGTGCTTTAGGCTCTGTATCCATACCCAGGATGGATGCTTTATTGGTGTGTTGAGGGACCCTCTGACATGGTAAATGGGGCTTTTGGTGGGGCCACGTGCTCCCCACTGCTCCTGCAAATGAAAGTCTCCACCCCAGACTGGTTTGTCCAAGAGTCAAGCCCTCTCGCTCACAGAGGCACTTGAAGCTCCTGCAGCAGAAGTTCATGCTTTCCAAGGAAAAAGGTCTTTTAAAACCTCACAAGAAACAAAAAGAAATGTCATTTATGTTACTCTTTAAAATAATATAAATGTCAGAAAGGATTTTGTGTTAGAAAAGAAAAATAACACGGGAGAACCTTTGACCTAGTCAAAGTAATTTCTGAAACTGTCTCACTAAGTTGCCATTGGTCTGTGCTTACAGGCTTATACTTCCCCTCTTGAAAAATTGAAATTTCAAGCATGCTGGTCATCAACTATTTTTAGATTATCCCCTGTTCAGGCACAAAAATACAGTAATCACTAAGAATGCTAAAAATTCTAAATAGAAAATTTTAATTGCTAATTTTTAATGGCAGGTTTCTTTCACGCCCTTTGTTCCAGAGAGGGAAGCAGCAGAATTGCATTCAGCAATGCACAACACAAGCCTCTAGTTTGATGAGACCCTTCCACAAATGGAGAATTGAGAACATTAGACTGGTATGGATGAAAGAAAGACGAGGGAATTCACTGGAGCTAATAATTATGAGGAAAATAATCTATAATGGTTACAGTCACTATCTCTAAATGGAATCAGGAATGAACCTGAAGCATAAGACACTTTAAAAGGAAAAATTAAATAGCTCTAGGTGGCACATGAGCTTTCAAAAGGCCCTTGCCAAAAGCACTGCAGAGGCCAGATGGTTAGGAGGATTCAGAGCAGGACCAGGCTTTGATACCAAGTAATGGGAACAGCCAAAACTACAGCAGACAGGTTTAAAAATAAACCAAAACAAGGAGGTCATGTTCTCTCATGCACCATGCCAAAAGTCAGCCACCAGAGAGGCATTTCTGCAGTGGGAGGTTTAATTTGGGGCTCTGGGGTTTCCAGGGCTTTACTTGGAAAAATGGATGCATCCAAAGGAGCAAAGATGGTGTCAAGGGACCATTTTATGAGATGGTTCCCATGTCCACCAGCTCTTCTGAGAGCCACGAGCAGCCACTGTTCCCCACTCACATGCCTTTACATGTTCATACTCACCTAACATGCAGATTAGCTCTGACAGGGGCCAACAAAATCAGGAATCAGTCCCCTTCCATCTCCCTTCTTGGGAACAGTGTTTTGCCAAGATAGGAAGCTCCCTCGCCCCATTTTCCAAGCAGCCCCCTTGATCAGGCAATCAGAAATAAAAGCTGTCACACAAATCTTGGTTTCTTTTCATACTTCGTAAATTTTTTAAATTTTTTATTATTATCTCCTCCTTTTAAGCATCCCTTTAAGGGTGAAATGAAATCCAACCATTTACAGAGAAAATGATTTCAGAATGTACATTTGATTTATCCTTACAAAAAGTTCATTATTACTTGCTGTTTATAAATTACAGAGTTGAAAGGAGCTTTGCAGATGCTCTTATTTTTTTCTTTTCTTTTTAGTTTTTGGCAAGTCCACGCATTCTTTTTCCAAAGCAGGGTGTCCTGGAGCCCCTCCAGGAGCAACACCAGCAGTAGGTCCAGGTGGACCCCAGGCTCAGAAGTGCTGCTGGACCAACTCCAGGATGATACTGCATCATCATCCGCACAGGCAGGAAAAAACAGCTGTTTGAATTCTTAGAGTATTTCAGATCCCTTCTTAATCCATTACCTGTAGTGCCCAAAGCTTTAAAACATCAGTGTATTGCATTAGAAACAGTTCTTCTTTCTGAATGCTGGATCTGAGCCCCTCCTGCCACTCCCTTACCCTCCTGCTCCCCTTCCCGTAACAGGAGTGAGTTTGTCCAATGTCTCAGAAATCAGGGGATTAGGGAGGGTAGGGAGAACACAATGATGGAGGGATACAGGATCCATTCTCCCACTCACATCCCTCTTTTCTCACCAAGGTTAGAGGTCAGTGAAGCCAGGACGAACTGTCCCTTCCCTCTCCACCACTAGTGTTCACCCATGGAACCAGGAGTGACCCTGGACAGCATCTTCACAGTGCAGAGGCATAGCAGCCACAGAGATTGCCAGCAGGAGCTGGGACACAGGGACACAGCCCCAGGGACACTGAGGAGGGGAAGACACCCCATCCCACAAGGAAACAGCAAGGCAGGCAAAGGGGAATGAACACCCATTCTGCTCTGACATTCTCCCTCCAGGCCAGCTGGGTTTCCTTGTTCACCTGTCACAGAGACACAGAGTAGGTTGGCCTGGGCAGCACAAGCACAACACCTCAGCAGGACACAGGGATCAGAGAAAGCAACAGCAAGAGTGGGCTTGAGCGTGTTATCTTCCGTACCAACCACAGGCACAAAGTCACCGTGTCTTTTCTGTCACTTGGGTGTGGCACTACCCCCAGATGGGCAAATAGGTCTAACCTGCCCTACTCCCTCTGCTTCAGCAAGCTCAGCTGCTGCAGGTGCACCAAAGCCCACGTCCCTACTTTCCCTTGGGGCAAAAGAGGAAGAGGCACTCTCCAGTCCAAAGCCATGCATAGGCACACAATCTCTTCCTAGGTGGGAAGCACAAAGACAGACAGAAAGAAGTGCAAGGCTTCAGTGTGCCACACACTGCTTCACCTATTTCCTGGCCCTGCTTTTTACCAATTCGAAGGTAAAAAAGGCTTTAGGAGTGAAAAAGCACAAGGCTGAAGAGGGCTGCAGGAAAAGGCTGGTCATGTATTCCCTCCAAGAGAGCAGGATTCACTGCCCAGTGCCCCCATGGACTGCAACAACCCACAGAGATCAGGCTCTGGTAGTCTGATCCCAGGTCCAGCCCAGTGCCAGGACAATGTTCTTGGTCTTTCCCTTCTCAAATCTCAGAACCTGGTTCAGATAAAATGAAGGAGCTTCAGTGCTCACCTCAGAGTCCAGCCCTGGGAAACAAGGATCTGACACAAACCTGCCCCCTGCTTTGCCTCTCACTACCTCACACACACACACTTACTTTTGACTTCCCTCTTGTGGCAGCTGCCTGGAGGGGTGGCTGTCCCACCCGGAGCTGGCTGCAGAGATCCCAGCAGGCAGCACAGGCAAGGCTGAGCAGAGGGCAAGCCACCACCTTGGAAAATCACTGTGTGAAAGCCAGCTTAGTAGTGTCTGTTCCCTCCAGGGACAGGAAGGAAGATTTTTAATGACAAGCACTCTAGCTCCCCAAGGATAATAAACACAGAGTTAGCCAGACAAATTAGACAAACATTGACTGGTTTGGCCTTAAATCAAAAAATGCTTAAACAATTCTTGAGAAAGAGAAACAATAAGGAATGCATTTCATCTGTAAAGCCCCTTCCTCCCACTACAAGAGAAGTCTGGTTTCAATTTAATTTCCTAAGAATAAGGAAGTGAGTAAGTCCAGGAGACAGGCAGGGCAGGAGTTCTGCTCAAGAGCCCCAGCATTCCTTTCCAGCAATACCTTCTTCTCCAGCCCAAGGGAGCAGAAGGGAGACAAATCAGAGAGAGAAGAGGAGAATGGTGGAGCAAATAATGGAGGAGGGAAAGCAAAGGGCTGTAGATCAGGAATGGGAGAAGCAGTTACTGCAGCTGTGGGCTTGCTAAACTCCCAAGAGACAAAGGCCACACCTCAACACTGACAACATGACCGCTGTGCACTAAAAATCCCCAAGGATGGCCATGCATGGGAAGGGAAGGGCTGATATCAGAGGAAAGGCTGCTCCCACTGTGGGAGATAAGGAGGTGCAGTCCCAGCACACGTGAACTTGAGCTCCTGCTCAAGTGGGGCTCTGGTGCTGCCAAAGCACCCATGCAGAGACTGGCCTGTCTTTCTCCTCTGTCTCCAGCAAAGCCTGGCAATGACCTTGTGTTATCACCACTGAGACAAAGCAAAGCCAAAAGGTCCAAGAGCAGACCTCAGGCTCCCTCCTCAGAGTAAAAATGAGAAATGGCTTCTTCCTTCCATACTGTGCTGCTGCTGAATTGCATGACCCAACACACCTGCTCTCCTCCAGCTGTCCCTGGGGAAAGCCTCTTCTCCCTGTGCTACATCCTCAGTGCTGTGGCTTTCATCCTGCTCAATACAGGCTCCTCCTTCCTCAGCTGGGACCCCACTTCTCTACCATCTCTCTACACCTAAGACCTCCACACAGTTGCTCAGCACCAGAACCCCATCACTGTGACAGGAGTTCCTCCTGCTACATCAATCAGTCTGGACTTAAAGCCACAACTTCCCTTTGGGGGAAAAGCATTCTCCTAGCAAAGTTTGTCTGTCTACCCAGTTCCCAAAGGGGCTTCTCTGCCTGTGGGGAAGGCACAACAGAACTGAGAACAGTGTTTTTAAAGAAACCAAAAATGGTAACAAAAAAGAGGTTCCTTCAGTTCTTCTAAGGAAGCATTATGGCACACAGCATGAGGAAGGATCTAAGGTGAACTGCATCTCCATTTGATCAGAAAAAGACATTCATCTTCTTTTTATTGCAGTCTCTGCCTTATTAGGCAAGCAAGTTGGTTTTGTTGACAATTTTCTCTTCTCTAGAGAGGGAACTAGGAAGGGAAAAAAGAGAGAGACATAGGTAGGAATGAAGCACAAGGGTGGCACATGCTGGGCAACACAGGACCATGGAACCCTGATGGAGTTAAGGGCAATGAAAACCCTCCTGTTTTAGAACAGCTGGCCAGAAGGGCCACACTGCTTTGTGCCAACACCTTCCTCTTTATCCTGCTCTATGACTTCTGCTTGGAGCATGAGTCAGTCTTTCCACTGCAAGGCTAAGAGAGCAAGTTCATTATGATTTTCACCCTCTGCCCACTATGACCCAGGCTCTGGGCACCCTGTCAAGCCATCTGCTAAGGAAGGGTGGTGGTAAGGGTGGAGACAAGAATCTGCCTCCTCAGTGAGCTCAACAACCCAATACGACAGCAGGCAAGGTCCTCACTGCCCATGCCTGAGCAGACACCAGCCCAACCAGCTGCAACTAGCACACTCCTAAACCCCTTCTCCTCTCCATGGTCTTGTCTGCATGGCCCAGGCTGCAGATGTGGGCTGCACACACTCTAAATTGCACTGTGGTCCCCAAACAGCCTCTTGGCCCCAGGAAGAATTGGCCCATAGCTTGTTTCTTCATGAGCCCTCTCACACCCTAAGGACAGACAGATGGACCTTGTGCCTTGACAGGCTTTGTTTGCGCACAACAATCAGAACTTTGCCCTTCCTCTTCTCCTTTTTATTACCCCATGATAAGAAGGAGTAGCCTGCACGTGTAAGAGCAGCCCTGCTACAGGCACAGCCTGTGGGGCTCTAGAGGCAGCCAGAGAGGCGTGCAACAGTCCCACAAGTGTAGCACTGCTATGCAGAGCCAATGCTATCCCTGGTCCTCTCCTATGAATTGCCCAAGAAATCATCCATGCCAACACCGAGATCACAGTTTCTGGATCCCACCATTTTCTGCAAGCACACACAGCCAAGCCCCGCTATGTCCTCCTCCCCCCCAGTACTGGTAATAAACACCCAGGTGCACACCAAACCCATGCATGTGAGCACTCATGCACACAGGTAACCATGCACTTGCAAACGTACACTCCCACCATCTGACTGAGTCCCCCACAGCTTATCCCAGCCCCAACAGCAGCCTGTACTGCAGGGAAGATACTCTGGCTTCTGTAGGACAAGTCCATGCAGCGTTGTGGGGGCAGGGGGAAAAATGAGCAGAAAAAACCCTCAAACTCAGCTTTCTCCTCTGCTTCCTAGCTATCTGCTCCAGGATTGGTAGAGTACTGGGGAAGATCCAACCCAGGACAGAATGCATTAAGCCTGTGCAAGGGGTTGCATCTTGAGAAGGACACCTTGAAAGCAAAGAATTCCTCTTCCCCAAAATACCCTTTGAATATAGCAGTATTTAAAAAAAAAAAAAAAGCACACTGAGATGCTTTTGCACATTCACTCATCCAAAAAATGCCAGTGACACACATCTGCACACGCAACCACACACAAGAGTTTGTGCCTGCTGACTCACACGCTCAATAAACAGCCCAGGCTTGCATCTATGCTTGCTCCAATCCACAAAGGATGAGGGTGGATGGGAACAGCTGTCCTGTCTCCCCATGGGATCCTCTCAGCCTCCCCCAGAGGAAAATCTGCCAGCTGGCTGCAGAGATTCCCTCCAGCCAGCAGGAGAGGCACAGAAGATGCAAGGAAGTCTTTATGCTTCTACAGAGCGGGTTCTCAACACCTCTCTTCCTCCTGTCCAGGTCTCCCTTCGTGACTGAGGAATTTGGGTTCCCAGGCATCACCCTGGCATGAAGGGAAGAAGAACAGGAAGTGAGGGAGGGCAGAGAGCCCATAAAAACAGCACACCCTGTCCATAAACAAAGGAAACAAAAGAAGGAACAGACGAAAACACCCGACCCTTTCCCTTTGTTGTGAAGTTCTGATTTCTCACCCAGTGGCCTCACCCAGCACCCTCCACCTTTCGGTAGGGGTTCTCCAACAAGTAGCGGAACCGCTGGTAGTTCTTGAGCAGGTACTTGGGAGCATACATCTGCTCCTTGGGGTCAGCAGGGGGATACTCCTGCATTGTACCATCAAACCAGCCACCAGTCCGGATCAGCTCCCGGATATAATTGAGGTCTCGTTTATCCTCATAGTCACCCCAGCGGGGAAAGTCCCCGTTCTGGGCTGACACCAATTTGAAGTAGATCCCCTCTGGGGTGAAACACCAGGAGCAGTGCCAGCCAGCAAAGTGGAGGGGGCTGCCCAGCGACCACTGCACCAGGATGTGTCCCGTGCTGTTCTCGTACTGCCGAAAGCCAGGCATGGTGTAGTATTCACGGCGTCGCAAACGTATCCCGTCGGTAGCATAGACAGCCTGGAGCATGCCCATGGTGCAGCCCGAGACCACCTCCAAGGTGCCCGGCTGCTTCCAGAAGAAGCCGTAGAGCGACTTGCGCATGTGGAAGGCGAAGGGCTCCGTCCAGCCGTCATAGAGCTTAAGGAAGAGCACGCCATCGCGGGCCGGGATCTCATCAGCATCGTCGATGATGAAGACGTCGTCCGGGCGCAGGTTGCGGAGGCGGGAGATGCCGTCCCGGGTAAGGAAGGTACGCAGGTAATCGTCAGCAATCCAGCCGTCCTGGCGGCCACCGGGCGGGAAGTGGTCCAGGAAAACGTAGAGCACCTTGTGGCGGATGTAGTCAAAGGAGCCGTTGAGGAGCATCTCGCGGAACTTGAGGGGCCGCGGCTCTCCGTAGGCCGTGAAGTTGGACTCGCACACCACGAAAGCATCCACCACGTCTCCCAGCTCATGGAAGCGGACATCCAGCAGGTCGAACTCGTGGTTGACGTTGATGGCGTTGATCACCCGCCGGGGGATCTCCCGTGGCACGAGGCGGTCCTTGGTGGGCAGGTTGGAGTACTGCACCACGGTGGGGACGCCACAGCTGGGGCCGTGCCAGCCCGGCAGACACACGCATTCCACCCATTTGCGCCGCTTGGCTCCGCCGGCGCTCAGCGGCTTCCGAGCCGGCCGCCCCGAGGCCGCGCCATCCGCCCGCTCCTCCTGCCGGCCGCCCGCGGGTGGCTTCTCCAACACCTTGGTGCCTGGTTTAAAGCAAACGCCACCGGCTTTGGTACGGACAAAGTATTCCGTGGAGTCTTCTGGCAGCACGAACTCAACCTTGTGCAGCTCTTCGCTGGTTCTGCTGGGAGACAGGGGCTGGAGCAAGGGGGAGTGGGAGTACAGGGGTGTGCGGAGGAACTCTGCACCCCCCGGCTCAGGGCTGACCTGAGGCGTGACGGGGGCATTGTTCCAGAAGAAGCTGGAGACGAGGTTGGGACTAAGTGAAGCCAGCTCCCTGGGGAAGGTGACATAGGAAAGGGCCTTGAGGAAGTGCAAGAAGGAGATGAGGCAGAGACCAGCCATGCAGAGAGTCAGAAAGAGTTTATGGCGTCTCATCTTCATCCTGTGGAAGAGCCACGAAAAGGAAAGTCACATTCAATAGTTACTGAGGTGCAGAAAGTTTACCACTGTTAGGGTAAACTTCTCCCCACAGGCTGGGGAGAAATGCTGGTCCAAATTCAGCATGTATCTTTAGAGACTTGACTCCAGGAATTACACCCCCACCCCCTGCCATCTTCATCGGGCCTTTTGCTTCAGCTGGGCTACACCAAATTGAACCTCTGCTAGATTAGTCTCAAAAATCCACAGAGACAAGAAAGGCACTGGCAATGGGGTAGAAAGACAGGAAATCTAGAATAACAGGAATTCATGATCTAATGAACTCACCGCGCATGGAAGATTTGCCCCTACTCACCGATGGAAATTAAATTAATGTAAACCTCCTCAGAGGTGCATCACCAGGGGGTTGGGAGAAAATGAAAAGCCCAGGAAGGGTGAGAGAGTTGGGGGGGGGGGGGGCATGGTTGAAACATGACCAGTGCAACAGAGGCAGTTTTAAAAGACCAAGATCATTAGTCAGACTGCCAGAGGCAGCCTATGCTCTCCAGATCTTTACAATGTTTGTGCAATACACACCCTAAAAAACCACCCTTGTTCTTAGGAAATACTACCCAAGTTCACATGGAGGACAGGAAAACAAAAATAAAATTAAGATCCTGTCACATTTACTGTTCTCCCACCTGTGATTCTCAAGTCCACTGTATCTCCATATGTTGCATTTTGCTTTTCACTTTCTGTGGACCAGATGCTGAGGTTTTTCTACATCTGCATCAAGGTGACAAAAATAAATGCCTAGCTGTCTCTGCCAGTAATACTGTGCCATCATGATGGATCCATGTCAGGCCAGGAAGAAGCCAGCAGTGCAGAGCCCTTCCCTCCAAACAACATGAGGCATTGCCTTCATCCTCCCCTCCTCCAGCCCAGGCAGGGAACATAGAGATGCTGTCAGGCAGAGAAGTGATTGAAGACTACAATTCAGAAAAACGACCAAAAAAAAAAAAGAAAAAAAAAGAGAAAAAGAAAAAACTAATCTAAAACTAATCTCACACAGTGCTTCACCAAGGAAAGGTAGAAAAGGTGTTCATCACCTGCTGTTTAGGAAAAGGCAAGTTGGGGGAAAAGCGGGCATGGGAGAAAGGTCATCAAAAGTAGCTTCCAAGGCAGAGGCTGTCCTGGAGCATGACACCCTTCCTGCAGTGACAAAGAGGCAGAGATCCCCACACGTGTGACACGTACCACCTCACCCCCTCCACAGGCTCCATTCTGGTGCTTCTCTCCCTGGTGCAGTCTTCCTTCCAGGGCCAAAGTTCCTGAGGCACCATCACTTATAAAGGTTCCACCTGGCACACCGTGGTGCCAGCAACGCCTTCACTGGAGGCAGTCCCTGCTCCTGGGGGTCATGTGCAGCTGCCCCACACGTGAGCAGGTGTGGGAGCAGAGGGAAGAAGAACCCAACCAGCTCCTGCCACTTCAGAGGGTGTTAGGTAAAATACAGCAAAGTGTGTTATTGAGTAACTTGAGGAGACTTTAATACTGAAGTGAAAAGCCATAAAGCATTTAGACAGATGGCAACTACCCAAAGGGAAACATAGATGGCTCTGACACGGACTTTGGAGGGGCTGTCCAAAGTTGTACCTTACAGCTCAGCAAAGTGTTCACTTGGCAGCCACATTTTTAGTGGAAGTCACCATGCACTGACATGGTCCCCAGTGCTTAGGTGGCAGGGCAAGGAGTCCCAGATTAAGCTCTGACTGAAGGACTGCAAGCCTGAAGCTGGTGGAAAAGTTACACCATGGCCTTGGGAGGGGAAAAAATTGAAAGAAAAATAAACAAGGAAAGAGGAAAGAGAGCTCGATTCTATTGGTTAATGTTTAGTAGGGGTTTTGATATACTTTGCCACAACACAAGTCAGCAGCAGGGCAGGGTGCTGGCTCTGGACATCACCTTTGTAGTGGCCCAGCCATTAAGGGGCTGGATATTCTTGCTAAAAGTCATAAAAGATAATCTTGGGGCTTGCTGTCAAGCTTTCTTCATGTGGGCAAAACAAGGGGCTGCAGAAAACGCCATGAGCATCTCTTTCTGTCCATGATTGATTTTTTCCTTGAGACTCTGTTAATGCCTTGCAGAAGCAGCAAGATCACTTGTAAAATAGAGGAATATTCAGTGCCTTTTCCTTATATATCACCAGTTTTCAGTCTGTCTTGAAGTGTGGGGAAGAGAAGGGCACAAGGAAGCCAAACTCCCACTAAATTAGCGGTGACTGGGTGTCAGTAGAAAGTGTCCCTCACTGGTAAATGAGTACAGCTTTCTCCTGCCAGGTGTCCTGTGACTTCTCCAAGGCATTACTTCCAGACATCAGGCTGCTCTCTCAGACACCGAAACCAGGGCAAGAGGAACAGCTGGCCTGCTCCAACACAGCAACCCCAATGACTGCCAGGTAATGCTGGTTTTGCTCCAGGTCCTACAGGACACACAAATGCAGCCAGTTTCCCCTGGGCCAGCCCAGGACTGAAGGCAAGGGCTGAAGGAATCACACAAGGCACATCACCTTCTCAGATGGCTGTGATGATGCTCTGCATGCCACAGTAAATTCCCAGACAAAAAGCCATAACTCTTGACATTCAACAAACTGCTCTGCTTTCTGAGATGTAGCACGCCGTGTCAACATAGCAGGACGCATGGTTTTAGGAAGCAAAGCAGATTTTCCTCCCTTGCCATTAGCATACATCAGTATCTGTCAGGCTCAGCATGTGGCTCTGCAGCTCTCCAGCCACGGGCACAAGGGGCTCTGGGCAGGGCTCCTGGGCTCCTGTGCCAGGCTGGGGGGCACAGCCCTCCCTGGCTGCTCTGCAGTACCCTCTGCTGTTCCTGCTGACACGGCCCAGGAGGCAACTGTCACTGCTCAGTTGGTTTTGTTAGGGAGTGGGAACACAAACCCATTTCCTAACCCCTCCTGGAAGAGAGGAGGGAAACAAAGAAGCAAGGTGTGTCCTTTTCAAAATCTCTTCCCTGGGAACCACCTTCATTCTCACATGCCAGGGATTCTTCTGCCAGGGAGTGGAGAACACTCATGCACCCTTGGGTGAGCCAAGACTAAATACCATCAATCATGTATCCCTTCCCATATCCTCTGATCAGCCCTGCAGTGAAAGGCGTGTCTGGTGGCAGCTCCTTGGAGACAAAGGCCAGCAAGGGAGGATTCCCCACCCTCCCCATCCAAAATATTTACATGTGGTGGAAATGAGAAAGGAGGTGCCAGTCAGGGAGATATCTCAGTGTGTCACAGAAGAGCCCAGCTGCTCCAACACAAAGCAGCCATCAGTGACCAGGAACACAGAAAACAGCAAGAAGAGGTATTTCCCTTCTGACAATTTTGACTGAGGAAGGGGGGAAAAGTCAACTTGATCTCTGGGAGAGTGATCAAGTTGCTGTCAGCAGCAAGAAAAGCTTTAATGTTTGAGTAGAAGAAAAAGCCTGAAGTAGTATGGACAGTCAGCTCCATTAAGACAAAGCTCTTTAGGGAGTGCACAGTTATAGACTGCTTCAGCAACACACAGTCCTGGAGAGACAAGCTGAAAGCTTCTTTTTGTTAGGGACCCCTTTGATATTTCCTTGCTTGAAGTTCTTTCTCTACCATGCAGGGGAAGCGCTTTCAAAAAAAGGAGAAAAGCTAGAAGTGTTATGCACATGAGTTATCCCCAGGCACCTGTTGCCATTTCAGTGACCAGTTGATTTATACCATCCTGAAATAACACACTTATTTTTCAAGAATCCAGAGAGAAAGATATGCACCGATAAGAGCTGGCAGTTCACCAGCCCCAATGTTCTCTTCTGGAGAACACTGGCAAGAGGCCACACAACAGGCTGCTGGATGCATCTTGTTAGGGCATGGGACTCAGACTCCTCAGACCTCTCCCATGGTTACAGGGAAAACGAAGCTGTGGAGAACAAGTCAGAGCAGAAGCTTCTGGTTTTCCCCTGATACCATAATGCTCATCTCCTCTGCCTAAAGTTATCCCATAACACCCATGCAGTAACATATTTGCAGATCACTCCGACACTTCAACACAAAGCAGCAATTCAAATTAGAATCACTTTCACATGGCAGATTAAAAACCCAGTATGACTTCCACCCCCCACTCCACACAGAGGGCCCAACTCTCTCTGCTCCAGCTAGAGACAAATGGAACAGGCTCCACATTTCTGGAGCACGAGGTCCACCTGCCATCCTCAAGCACAGGAACCAAGCAGGCATCAGAGCCACAGTACCTCTAAACACTCTAAAAATCTCAAGTTACTTTTGTCCTGCAAACATCCACAGAAGGAGAAACCATAAAACTTAGTATTTGTCAACAACTCACGCAAGTTCAGGCACAGCAGGACTGCACTTTGCTTAAGGGTAGGAAAAGAAGGTTATCCTACATTGCAGGAAGATCTGAGAGAAGCAGGATGTACCAGAAGCTAGCTAGGGCTCAGCATCTCTCACATGAAGGATGCCACGGTGCTTTCAGGGACTGCAAGCTACAAGGACGTCAGCAAGAAGCTCTGGCAGCCACAGCACAAGGTGGTTTCAATGTAAGCGGGTCCGTATCAGCTTCCCTGCAAGTTCCAAGGACAGAATAAAACATTCTTCTGTGTCCTTCATCAAGAGCTGCTGCCCACAGCACAAATGCAAAACAGCAATACCTCACACTCCGCGTTTCCTTTGCAGCCCCGAGGCAACTGACCACAAGGTGCCAGCCCAAACAGCTGGATGGAGCCATCCAGCAGGGGCACTCCCCAAGCAAGGTCAGGCTCAGGGACAGCAAGGCTCTCTCCTAAGCGCCTTCCCTCCATTCTGCAGACAGGTAAGAAGAGTGGTAAGGTAACCACTCAAAAGTGTGCCACCATGACTGTCATTTGCCCCCCAGAGCTGCCATCCACCCACCACTAATAGGTCTTACCAAGTCAGAAAGAAAACCAGATTGAGGAAAAAAGATAGCTAAAGGGTGAATCTACACAAAACTAAGGTTTGAGGTTGGCCAGGGAAGGGTGACAGCACAGCACAAAGAAAGGCATTGCCCTCCCCTTCCCAGGGAGGACGGGTACATGACGTACATGTCAACCACAAGCCTTCAAACTGTGTGCAAGACCTTGCTAAGTCTCAACACACCTGCAGCATCTACAGTCAAAAAACAAACAAACCAAGTATCTCTTTTATGCATTCCTCTAGGAAACCCAAGTGCTCCACACCAGCAGCTGCTATCTGCTGCACACAGAAACTAAGATGGATGCAACACAAAGCCTCCAGCTATTTATGTGCTGTATCTGCTCACCTCCTTACCTCTGCAAGCACAGTATGTTCAGAATCCACACTTCCCATGGACCTTCAACTGTTCCCTCAAGTGTCTTGTCCTGCCTTTCAGTGGACTAAGCCTTGGTTATTTCAGATGCTACACCTCCAGTTGCAACAGGACAGCTGCACACTGTGGGACAAAGCAGCTCTTAACCCTCCACACAGAACACATAGGAGCTGGAGATAAAGTGGTCTTTGTTGACAGGATTTTGTCTCTAGACTGATCTTCCAGAAGTCAGCAGAACAGACCAACATCTGAACACCTTCAGAGTCCATCATAAAACCCTCCACTCAAACAGACTGTTCTTACTGTAGCTACCATATTACTAATAGCAGCATAATTATCTAATTCTCCAACCCCCAATTTAAAAGAAGATCTCAGAAAAGACTAGAAAACTCTAGTGAAATCCAGTAATGGCCTACAAGACACCAATTTAATTTTATCCAAGAAGTACTTGGATGTCACAAGAGTGCAGTACTGCATGCTAAAGGAAACTAAGCTGAATTTCCAACATCACTGGAATCAATCAAATATTCTTCTCAGCATCCTTCAGATATGCTGGGCTCCCTTGTAGCTAATCTTCTCTCTCTGGCTAAATCCAGTCTCACCATAGGAATTTCCACTGCTTCAGAAATGCTTCTGCTCACTCTAATCCTTCAGAGGTTCTCAGAAGCTGCACCTTCAATTTCCTAGTGTCACTAGTCTGAGTGCTCTTTCTGCTGCAGGAGAAGAGGCACCTCCCTCCCTCACTTCTGCCTGATATCCTGGAAGAACCCTTCCCCAGCCCTGCTTATTGCCTCCTCAAAACACCTGCTTCCACGAGGCGTGCTGGGATGGCCCTGGAGCTCATGTCACCTCTTGGCTCCCAGGCTGGGCCGCTCTGCACATCCGAGGGCGAGCTGAGCGCTGCTCATTGCACTCACCCAGCATGCCAGGCCCTTCTCCCAGAGAAACACAGGGCTGCTGCTGCTCACTGCTCCAGCTGCACAGCAGTCAGTCACTGCAAAACACAGCTGGTTAGCTCTTCTAGGGAGATACTCCATCATGAGGAACAGGAAAGGGAAAAGGGACAGCACTACACCAAAAAGCAATTTATGTCTTCAGACAGACCATGGGGTAATCAAACAAGCATGCAAGATCTCCCTTGGTGCCTTGCTAGGAAGGACAGGTCAAAACCAAATAAAGCTTGCAGAGCCTTCAAGTGAGGCACGTGACAACACAGGCTGTGGTGTCAGAGGTTCTCCCCCCTCACTCACCACCATCACAGCTTACCCATCCCTCAGATGTCAGTTGTATGAATTCAAGTTGTCAATCACATGAAAGTCTGCTTTTACAGCCATATCAGCAGCAGATCTAGCTGGGTTAAAAATAAACTTGAAGAAAACGCCTAGGCATGGGAACAAGCAGATGACCAGCAGAAACTTTCTAATTTATTTCACCAGTTCACTTCTGATCAAAACACATAGATGTAGATACATCCTCGGAAACTCAAAATTGCAGAACTGTAGCCACTGTTCATCTAACCAAATCTCCAACAAGGCCCCCATTCAACCCCCACGAGCTCACTAATTCTTCCCAGCAGCATCAGAGAAGGAGCACATCTCAAGGAAGGAAGTGGAAGAACCAGCAGCAGCAGGCAACTGCTTTCAATGCAGATCCTGGCAGGCACTCCAGGCAGGTCAAGCAAGTGGAGTACAAGCCACAAATCCTGAGAATGGCTGCAAGATGAACAGTCCAGATTACCCTCAGACCTGCAGGTCCATGGGTGAAGAGCAGGAGCACGCGGCAGACGCGCCAGATCAGGCACGCAAACCCTGTGCAAAGGAAAGCAGGACTGTGTGACAGCCCAAGCAACAGGGAGATGCAGGTCGAAGAGCCCAGAGCAAGGTGAAGTGTGCCCTCTGAGCCCCGAGCAAGGCACTTAAAACAGGAAAGAGGCAAGAAACACTTGATGCCATGGTGATGGGTGAAGCACACAGGCCCACGCAGGCAGGAGAAACCACGTTAACTCCAGCTATTTTTGAAGCGGGTGGCAGTTGTTTGTGCATCCCCAGGATAAAGGGTCTCCAAGATGGATCAAGGAGCAGAATAATTAAACCCCAGGAAGACAATAAATAAAGAGAAGCCATGGAACAGCAGCAAGAGCCTAGTGGCCAGGAGAAGAGCTGGCCCTCCATCCCCACCCTCTTTCCTCCCCCATCCATCACCAACTACTTGGGGTTTGGCAGTGTGCTCACTTTCCCACAGTAGCCGATCTATTACTGTTTGGAAGAGCCTCTTCCTTCCCCTCCTCCCCTCCTTTTCAGGCCACAGGGGTCCTGCTTGGCAGCCCCCAGATCCCCCTGCACTCTGAATGTCTGGTGACCGGCCAATCCCATGCAAAGAGCATTAACCCCTCTTCACCAGGAACAAACCCAGAAACCTGACTCCACGAGGAGAGGTTTCTCTAGGATGTCTCTCCCTCCTCCTCTCCTCCCCTTCCCCAACCCCCGCTGCTCACTCTCTCGCCTTTTTCCCCCCCTTTCCCTTCATTTCTCAAAAACTAACTCCAGCCCAGGGAGTGTCACATCTTCCCGAGAATGTTACACAAGCCCATGGGAATTTTTCTTGGACCACGAACAGACCCTTATTTATTTGTCTCTTCTGCCTTTGTTCTTCATTTCCTCTTTCAAGACTTAGGCAAGACCTCGACACAGGGCTGCCTGGATCCCCCGCTGCCACTTCACTTTGTTATTATTTTCAGACAGAAAGGGCCGATGGGCAGAGAGCTCTTCAGTGCCTTGCCCCGAGGCAGGAGTAAGTCAGCCCAGACTCCCACCTCTGGGGTGGGCAAAGGGCATGAGCTCAGGGGCTCTGCCTTGCAGAGACAGCCTCCTGCTTGTGTTCTCCTTCTGGCTGCAGCATTGCAGCCCCTTGGATTTAATCCCCACGCATCAATTCTGCAGTCACAGCTCTGTGCCGATAACAGGCATATGGTACCGCGAAAAGGGGCAGTTTCCCAGAATGAAATCAAAAGCTTCCTAATGCACTTAACTCAGGGTCACATAAATCTCTCTTCTTCCTCCCACAGACAACTGGACCTTGTTTACAGGCATTGCAGCAGGCCTGGGTCTCAACAAAATGTTTACTGCTTCTGCACAAACATTCCCTTTCACTAAGCAAAGCAGTACCCTGATCTCCAGATTAATCCAAGCAGAAAGAACTAGGAGCAGGTCTACAGGAAAAGGAGAAAGTTTGTGTTCATCAGCAAAATCAAATGCCATCCTGGACATCACACAGTTTTGGGGATCCCCTGTCTTCACATTCTTCCTTTGGGTTGCCTTATTTCTTGAGAAGGACGAGGAGGAATTTTGTGTTTAGCTAGATGGTGATGCCCCTGACAAGAGGTAAAACCATCTGCTGAAAGAATGGGTTCTTTTCAGGCTGATGAGATCAAGAACCAGGCCAGGGCAAGATGGGACAGCACAGCTTGTCCAGGGAACATACAGTGATCACCTGTCCAGCTTTGCCCCAAACACAAAAGCCACAAGTGAACACTGTGCAAATAAAAACAGGGAAGCTGAGCATTTCTGCTCAACCGCACAACAGGCAGAGCAGTTTAGTACCACAATCACTTGATTACAGCTTCTTTCTTTCACCACCCTCAGCCCTCTTCCTCCTCTTTAAGGTCTTCAGTAACACAAACATTTATATTGAACTGTGTTTCTGAGAAGTCAGCTGCCACAAACAGGTCAAAAAGGAAGGAAAGGAGAAAGACAATTTATGTGTGAGCTCATTATGAAAATCGGTCATGAACAAGAAGGACGTGCAGTGCAGGAGGGGAGTTGTGGTCATGCTGAAGCCAACAGGACGAGCAGGGCAGAAGCAGGACAGCCCACCTGTGTGGCGCAGCAACCTGCCACAGTGGGGCAGAGGGACAAAGGGCATTAAACCGTACATAGCTGGGCTACCCAGCTCATCTCCATGATGTTCCACTGCTGCAAGAGCCTGTAACAAACTGCCCCAGTCAGCTTCTCTTCAGGGTTTAATCACTGAGAAGTGATGGCAATTTCAGCTGCACAGTTTGCTACTCAACCACCTGGTCTACCCAGTGCACAGTCCAATGGACCGTGTCATGACAAATCTAAAAAACACTTTGGCAAGACAAGATGGGCCTTTGAAAGAAGAAAAACGCTTTCAAGCATCTAAATATTTTAGAGAACAGTCCAGAAGATTCCAGCACTGTAATTGAGCGAGGGACCAAATCCAAGCACCAGATTGACTGTCTCCAGCTTGACACAGTCTCTACTGCAAAGACAAGGCTCTGAACTCAGGAACCTCTCACACAATCCCAAGCCACAGAGATGCTCAGCAGTATCAGCCACCTGAGCGATACAGAAACCAGAACTGCATTTTCAGGGCTGCACAGAGCCGTATGCAAACAAACACAGGCAAAAAGGAAGCCCACTGCACTTCCTCATCACTAAGTGATAGACTCTGGATGCCTGACAAACTCCCCTTCCCTCCCCCCCAGTGCTCACGGGAAGCGAGAAGACTCTGTTCCAGAGCACAACTGCACTATAAATAATTCAAGAGACTGCTAAATTATGCAGAAGCAATCCCATCGTACCCCCGGCCAAGCTGCATGCAGGTGTGGTCAACCCTTCCTCCAGAAGTTGCTGCTCGACAGGGATTCTGAGGCCACAGAGGCTTGGTGCCAGTAGCGCACATCCGAGAGCATGCTGGCCACTTGCTCACAGCCAGGCCTGCACCAAGCAACGGCACGAGAGGAGGGATTTGGGGACACAGGGCTGCCTGATGGGCAAACAGCAGCTCCTTTAATCCACCTCTTCTCCAGAGACCTCACACGGCCCCAGCAGCAAGTGTAGAAAATCGTGTCCCCTTGGAGCAAGGCTGCTCAGTAGGTCTTGCCTCCATGGATCGGATTAGCTGGCAAAAGCTGCAGCTGGACAGCATTGGCATGGTGAGGCAGGGAAAAAAGGACTGCTGGGGCAGGTGGGAAGGAGAAAAGGGAACAAAAAACCCCTCTGGAGTGGTAAAGAAAGAAGAGTTTTGCTAACACAAATAACACACAAGGAAGGCTGAGCTGAAAGCACAGAGAAATACAGTCAGTTCTGCTGCCCCAGTCTTCTCCTTCAGGAGATCCTGCTTCCCTGAATATCAGGGCTTCCAAAGTTTCCCTTGGAAATGGGGTCATTAAGCAACAGAGTGCAGCTCACGCTGATCACTCCAGGGCACTGCTCTCCTCATTTACCCTGCCCTTTGCTGTGCCTCAGAGCCAGCCCTCACGCCACAAGCTCCACAAAAACACAACTTCCTCACACACAGTGAGCACCATGCACCCTCAGCCCCTGCAGCCAAATCCTTCTTCCAAAAGCCTACCTTTCCTGGCTGCTGCAGCCTCCAAGGTCTGTCCATGCTCAGCCTGCACAGGCCTCCATCCTCCTCCTTGTCCCTGCTGCCCAGCTAGAAGGGTCTGTGTTAGAGGAAGGAAGAACTGAAAGCACTACCGGAGCCCTTTCTTCAGCCTCAGCACAACCAGCTTAAAATCTCAGGGCTCCAGCCTACCTTCCCCTTCTTAAAGGGCTCAGCATCTAGGAGAGAGGCTCCCTGTCAGGACTCTTGCCATGCTGTCTGCCTGGCTGTCTGTCCAGCCCTGTACCTGCATGCCAAGCCAGGGGATACCTGTGCTTAGCTCACAGCTGCGAGCCGCTGTGCAGCGGGGCTGATTTGCATCCGTGTTCCTCTCAGCTGTGCTCCAAACCTGCCTCAGGCAGGAGACATGCAGCAATATCCCAAGATAAAAATGACCCCAAAGTCTTGAAGAGAGCATGGGGTTTGTGTCTGCCTGCTAACCCCAGCCCAACCTGTAAAGATTTACTCACTGAGGGGAGAAGGATTCTCTGAGGGAAAGCAGCAGGGAGCTGGGATTATAGATTAGGCAGCAGATCAAGAAGGAGGCAATATCTGTGGTGAAAAGGGCTGCAGAACCCAAGTGATGACTAGAAAGTTATGGACAACCTCTGGCTCAGCACCCCACCCAGCTGTCCTCCTGTACCAAGACAGCCAGCAGCAAAGCAAGTACAGGGAGCGTGGCACTTTGGTTGCTGCTCTCCTGACCAACCCCTGTGATTGCCACTGGGCACAGCACAGCCTTGCTCCATGCCTCAGTTTCCCTGTGTGGGAAATACAAGAGACTTTTCTACTCTAAGTAAGGGCTTACCTAATTAAAAGAAGCTTAATAGATTACTTCAAAGTCCTTGGAGAGAAATTCTGTCAAAATGCAAGACAGAGATGATCCTCAGAAAGAAGAGAAGCCCCCTCTGCTTTTCTCTCTTTCAGTCAGCCACATCCACCTCTCCTCTTGCTTGCAATTTAAGCATTGCAGGCTGAAAAATAATTCTGTCAGTGCTCAGTGTGGTCATACCCCACAGCCATGGCTGATGTTTTGGAAAAAGCCTATTTAGATACAGACCTGGGCACTCCCCTTGGTGGGGAAACAAGGAGCCTTAGCTGAGGTCATCAAGCTGCCTGTTCAGCTAGGGGGGTTATCTCGGTACAAAAGGCCAAGGCCTCAACAGCAAGCAGCTCACATAAGTCCTGCTGTCCTAAAACAGGTAATAATCCCTTCCAAAACCACCACTCCACAACAAGCCCTTGCCATTCGTAAGGCAGCCAGCCTGATGAAACCTCAAAATGCAGTGCTGCACTCCCTGTCACCTATCAGCTCTACTGAGCCAGTTTCTGAGCACAAAAACACACCCACCCTGCTACAGGTGTTCAGAGGTCTGAGGAGCAGGAGGTACCTGTTGTACTTCAGGAAGAGCTTCGGGAAGTAAAGGGTCTGCATGCCAAGGAACACAAAGAAGTTCAAACAAAGGTAAACAAATCGTGTTTCTGCCTTCCTCAGATATGCAGCCAGAGTTTATTCCACAGGGATGCAGGCATAGAGTGCTTTTGTAAATCCTACTCCACTACTCCAGCACACAGCATTTCCCCCTGGAGAAGGGGAAACTCAGCAGCACTGTGACAGCACCTCTGCCCTGGACCCTGGCACAAGCAGCTGGTCCTGGCACCCCACCCAGCACTGCTGCTGTGGCACAGCCCAGTCCCTGCTAGAAACTCACCTAATGCTATCACAGCACCCCAAACCCGACCCAAAACTGCCCACAGTGCCAGGCTTGGATCCTCCATGCAGCTCTGTCATGGCTCCTCAAGGCCAGCCTGCATCCTTGACTCGACAGCTTGGTTCACATGTGCACTGCAGATGTGTCACCACCTTTCCAAGAACACCCACAGTTGGGAACAGCAGGCCCAAGACTCCCCACATCTCCCTAGACTGCACTGCCCCACGTGCCTACCTTCCCCAGATTTCAGATCCCACTGTAATGTTTCATTGTAGTGTCCTGATGGCATTTTGTGCTAGTGAAGTGCAGCCTGACCTTTTGTGCAGAACTGATGGGTGACAGCAGCAGAAAACACGTGGGCACAACTACCCACACTTTTCTGCTTCTGTGGTCAGGGCTGGTAACATGAACCAGCCCTCTGAGGCACCTCCACTTGACCCAAAGCCATGAAGGCATCTCTTGTGCCAGTCAGTTCGCCCTCCTCTCTGCCAGAGTTACTGACAGCTGTACCAGTCTTCGTTAGCACCACCTCCTCCAGCTACATCCCACTGATTGGGTCACAGACTCCAACAATGTACAAAGGGCTCATTTTAGAGCAACTAACCCCACCTAAAGCCTAATCGCCGTTAGGAATGAATGCTGGCCCAGCCTGCCCCATCTGTCCATCAGCAAACTCCCCCACCTCCTTCTCCACCTTTATGATCCAGCACAGAGGCTGGGGGCTGTGGGGGTGTCAATTTGTGACAGCAGGTGCACCCTAAAGATGCTGTTCTCAGGAGAGGAGGAAGCTCAGACACAAAAAGCTGAAATCTCAGCTATAAACCCTTCCCCGAGACAGAGTTTATCTCTGCTTGCTGACAGGTCAAAGCACGGGAGGGACAGAGAGGAACTTGTCTAGCCTAAGGTGCCCTTCCTTCACCTACTGAACACGCACAACACCATCTATGTGCACTGCCCTGAACAACTGCCATACCCATGACTGCTTACATGCTCTACCTTTACTGCAGCCATAGAAATCAGCAGAAGTTCCATGCTAAGTGCATCCAGCAGGACCCATGTGCATTGCTACACGCACCCAGCAAACAGCCACCCACATGTGTCACACAGGCCTCCCTCAAAGGCATGCAGTAAGCATGTTACATCAATCTGGCAGGCCCCAGTGTCACACTACTGCACTTAGCCAGATGTGCGTGGGAGAAGGAGGAGAAGGGTAAACACAAGGCACGCAGGAAGCCCACAAGTACACAAACCTCACAGGTACGCTCCTCAGACAAACACACAGAGTGTCTGCGCCTGCCATGGGCCTGGCCAGGGTCCAACAGGCTCTGTGCTCACCATGAGCCCCAGCAAGCCTCCAGACCAGCTATCCCTGTGTCACGTTGGGCACAAGTGCTCCAGGTAAGCTCACAGCTGTGCGCATCTACTGAAGCTAGCATTCCTGCAAGTACACTATTTTCCACCTGCTCTTCTTGACCTCCTTGCTAAGACAATCCCTGCATGCCACACAGGCAACTTTTTTTCCAATCTTAGCAGCATTTTCAGGGAGGGAGGAAAGCAGGCAGGCAACTCAGCCACCAAAACCACTTTGGAAACAAGAGTGTGGGGAGCACTTCCAATGGAGGGGAGCCACAGCAGCACCTAGGACCAGAAGTATACTAGACAAAAAGCAGCAGTCAGGCCACCAAATTAAGATCTGGGCAAGAAAACACACCTGCAGCTAGCCTGAATCCATCCCCTCTCCTAAGGATATAATTGGCATATCCAGGGCATTAATAAACAATGCAGGTATAACTGAGTCCTCAAGAGAGGAATGCTATACCTCGCAGTGGATTTCTTACCCCTACTGCAAAATCACCTGAGAGTGTAGAGGAGCTGTAAATCTTCAAGGGACTTTTACTGCACGCGGTAGAGAAGCCACAGCTTCACTGCTCTTCTGCAGTTTGCAATGGCTTTCATTCATTGCTTGTTTTATAGTGCTACAGGCAGGCTGGAGACTCCCTCCCCAGGAATAGCTCAAAGGACCGCTCCTCTCCCGCTCTAGCTTGGAGGACACATTCCCAGCACTGTACTGGGGCTGAAACAAGCACAGGTGCTAGAGCTCTGTTTAGAGGGGCTTTAGAAACTGGAGGTTTGCTGGAGCTTAGGGCCACCCATAGTCCTTCCTCCCCTCAGAGATGTCTCCCATTGCCTGAGGGTCAAGCAATGAATGGTAGATCCTGCTTGATTTCTGCCCCTCTCTGAGAAGTTGGCAGCAGCCAGGCTGCAGCAACAGGAACTTGCAAGTGCTTCCTAAATCACAGTTGCCAGCTGGACCTAAACATCACTGCTGCAGGAGGGACCCACAGAGCACAAGAGACATCCTTTGGGGAAGGAACTTGAAAAGTTCCTGCTGACTCACACCCTGACAAGGTGAGGGACACAGGGGCAAGAGCATGCAGGAATTTGAAATTGAGTTTGCACAGGCTTGGGGGTTCCTGGTGACTCAAGTCATATTTGTTAGCAAGGGTGCCACCGAGTGTTTTCACAGGCTTGAACTTCCCACTCAAGAAGAGAGATGAGGAATTAACTGGAGGAGAGGTGCTCAGCACCCACACTATGCTCTGGAGACCGGGCAGGCATGCTCCTGACCCCGACGTTCTGCCCTAGGGTGCAAAGGAGAAAAGCAAGACCCCAGCATAATTTCTGGGAAATAGGCGGGGTTCCCGTGCGACCCAGGCGCGGCCGGAGGAAACACAGCGTGTGGAAATCCCCGAAGGAAAACCACGAGCTGAGGCACTGAGAGAAGCCTCTCTCCATCCCGCGCCACGCTCCCTCCCTGCCTGAGGAGCTCCAGGGCTGCAGCAGATGCCGTGCTCCCCACCAACCCTGTCACGCTCGCCCAGGGAGCAAAACTCTGCAGGGACTGAGGCACACCAGCCAGCCTGTGTCACGCCGGTAGGACACACAGCTATCCCAGCCCACAAACAACCCGAGAGCCCCGCACGAGCGGAGAGAACTTGGGTGCCCGCGTCCCTCTGCGGCCAGCCCCGACCAGGGGACCTGCAGCCATCTGACATGGAGACAGAGCAGGGCACAGGGGGCGTTTGACGATACACATTTATTTGTATGGATGTTTCCCCTCCCACGCACGCACTCCTGTTACTCCTTCTCGCTTGCTGCAGGCTTGGCACGCATCCCCAGCCCGTGCCCTCCTCGCAAGCCGAGCCCGGGCAGCAGATGGGCCTTCGCTGCAGTGCCCCGGCCGGAGGGAGGCTGCCTCCATCCCCGGCGAGCCCTCCGCTGCGGGCAGGGGGCTGGCAGCATCACCGCCCTCCTCCCCACAGCCGATGCTCCCTAGCAGGGGATGCCGGGATTATGGGGGGGTGGGGAGGAGGGGGGGAGAGAATAAAAAAATAGCACTAATATAAATAAATAAGGAGCGCGAAGGTGGGGGCTCGGTGGGGGAAGCCTCTCCGGCAGCGCTCGCAGGGGATGACGCCGCACCCCCGGGCCGAGGCACAACTTGCAGGTGGCGGCGGCGGCGGGGAGGGGGACGGACCGATGGGGGTCCCGCCGCCGCTGCCCGCAGCCCCGGGGCGGCTCCCCCGGGGCGCGCTCTGCCCGCCGCCCCAGCCCCGCGGCAGAGCCGCTCGCTCACTCACCCCCGGCCGGCGCGGAGTCGGTGCCCGCCGGGCCCCCGGCGGGGCGAGGCTGCCGCTCGCCCCCAGCCCGCCCGCCGCCCCCCGGCATGGCTCGGCGCCGGCCGCGGCGAGAGGCGAGCCCGGAGCCCGCAGCCCCCCGCCGCCTTCCTCCGCCTTCTCCTTCTCCGCCGCGGAGCGGCCCGGCAGCTCCTCCCGGCCGCGGGAAAGGATGCGCTGCGCTGCGGAGCCGCGGCGAGCCGAGCCCCGCCGGCGGCAGCGGGCAGGGCTGCAGCAGCCCCTTTTGTGCCGCCCTCACCGCCTGTCTCCTCCCCCGGCGCGCCCGCCCGCCCCCCCGGGCCGCCGCCGCGGGCCGCCCGCCCCCCGGGGCACGGCCCGGCCGCCCCCCGCCCCCCGCACAAAGGAGCCCCAGGATGGGGCCGGGGGCGGCTCTCGGGCGGGCTGCGGGAGCGAGCGCCGGGCCAGGCGGAGCCCCCCGAGGATGCCGCGGGCCGAGGCAGAGCCGCCCGCAGCCCCGCGGCAGAGCCGCCCCCTCCGCATCGCTCCCGCGGCCCGGGGGGCGGCGAGGGCGGGAGCTGCCGCTGCTTGGCGGGAGGGAGGCAGGCGAGCTGGGGATGCGTGAGCCGCCTTGCCCAGCGACATCAGGAAGTTTTGCTGCGGTGCCAGAAATAGAACCTGCGTCTGCTGACTCCCGGTCGTGCACCCTAACCGCAGAAGCTATCTTTTCTCAATTCAACTTTTCCCTGCCTTCTTCCACGTTGGGCCCATCTTTGGAAAAGAAAACAAAGCCAAGCCAAACCATAATACCACCACCCCCTCCCCCATGACGGAACGGCACCGCTACAAACATGCTGAAACACAGCCATGGGACCTCACTCCTTGCAGCCAGGAGCGAGCAAAAGGTCAAAGGAAGCAGAATTAGAGTACACCCTTCCTCAACATTTCGTGGGAATTTGGAAAAGCAGCACATTACAAACAAGCCTCGGTGCCAACACCTCTCCAACTTGCCATTTATCGTATGGGCACATGGGGCAGCTCGCTGGGGAGAAGGTGAGAAGTGGCTCTGTCAAATTGCCACCGCCTCTTCTGAGCACTTGTGGCACAAGAGTCTGCCTGCGCTCTGATCTGCTGCCTGGCCAGCACCAGAGAGGGTTTCCATGAGAAAGGGTCGCCCTAATTTTGAGTTTTAAGGCTAAGATAGAGAACGTGTCAGAGCTCGGGCAAAGAGACAGCATAACTGAAGGGGAATTTTCCCCGATGCAAACTCAGCTAGAAAGATGAGTAAAGACAGCCAGAGGTCAGCTGGATTCAGAAGTGCCTCTAGAGTATTGTAGAAGTATTGAGGGAAAGGAATGAGGACAGAGGAGGAAGACAACAATACAGCAAGGGAAGTTCTCACGACATGAGAGGGGTCATTTTGTGGCAGACACAACACCGCACCAGCCCAAGTCCTTGAGGACATGGAAAGGCTCCACCTCAATGACAGCAACATCATATTGGTGGGAACACACTGGGAAGACAGCAGCATCCCCGTCTCTGTGGGTCCAGGATGAAGTTGCTCTCTGATAGGACTGTGTTCTTCAAGACAGTCATGGGTCCCTAGCAGAGAACTGGGCTTGGAGGGAGTCCCCAGCTTCTACATCCCTATGAAGAATTTGGCAGCCATGATTCAACTTGCATTGAGTCCATGACTGCTTTTTCTTTGGTTTGGTTTTTTTGGGTTTTTTTTTTTTTTTCCGAGATGGCTGGCAAGTGACAGTATTAGCCTTGCATGTGTGGGTGATTTCAGCTCTGGGAGTATAAATCCTATTAGGGATGGGCAGCCATCACCAATTCATTTCCCCCAGCCAGTGAACACCCATCAAGAAGGGATGGTTGGCACTAAAGGGAAGAAAACATCACTATTTCAGACCTCCTTTCCTCATAAAACATTATCCCTTTGCTGCAAATATTACCCCTGGGGTGATGTGAAGACAGCTAACACTTTTCCATGTTAATGTGATAAAACGGAAGGCTTACGGGCTCACCCAGAGATTGCAAATGTTCCAGAGCTTCAGACCACAAACCTAGAGGTAGAATAACATCCTGTGCACAGAGAGGCACCTGCAATACCACAGCTCCTCGGTCTTGTGACAGTGTTTGCCACGCTCAGCACTCCTAACTCGGAGAGACAGGCTCCTGCAGCCTCCCTGAGGTATCTGCCCCTCTGCTACACCGTGCAACAATGTGAAGGGAATGTGGGATTTTAGCTTTGCCTCTGAATCTTTGTGTGAGGAAAGACAAGATTTTGCTCTTTTTTTCCTGAGCTCAGAGAGGGATTGAGCATCAGAGCAGAAAGATGCAGAGGGCTGTTGTTTCAGCATGTGCTAGTACATTGCCAGATGCAGTGGCATGCTGGTATCTCCTCCACACCTGTGCAACTGCATCTGTACCTCCTCTAAAGGGGGACCTGGTTTCCAAAGCCATGTGGTTCTGGGTTTGCGGGTCCAGACACAGAAGTTGGGGGTTTTATATGTTTTTACTAATGGTATTATCTGCTTTGATGGCACCAGGCTGAGGCTGTAGTCTTAGATGTAGTATCCAAGCACCTCATGATTTCTAATTTACTCAGTCATCATCCCTTCTCCTAAAGGTAAAACCCCAAACCTTTGGTGCTGTTTTACATAAAAGAAACAGAGGATTAGAAAAGTTATGTGATTTGCTGGTGGCCAAACAAAGAGGTTGTGGTAGGGTAGAAAACTAACTGTGCTAATCTTGAATTAGCGCTGTAACCATTGCTGTTTGTGGAGTGTTTTCTCCCTGTTTTGCGTACTTTGGTTTGAGACATGCTGGACAAGCTCCCTTGGGATAAGGAGTCATTTTTAGCCCGATTCCTTACAGAAACGAAGCTCTCACAATCATGTTGTCTATCTGCCTGTCTATCAGCCGCCCACCATACGGTTTGAATCCACTGGCCAATTTCAACCCAACCCAGCACCAGCAGCAAGGAAGGGATTTTATAGCAAAACAATTCAGATGAGCTCCATGATGAGCCAAAAGAGGGGAGGGAGGAAGGGAATGCTCATGTGTGCCTGTGGGCTGCATGGCATCCAAACACCCCTTCTGGCGTGGCTTGTGATGCTTCCAGCTCCTCTCCGGGGCAAGAGAGAGGGATTGAGCCCAGGTTGATGTGTGGGGCTGGTAAGGCCAGGAAGTAGCTGAGCACACTGCAGGGATGTCCTGGGCATGCAGCAGCCCCAGGCACGAATGCAGCAGAGATGATCACCCTGCCCCTGGCAGAGCAGCTCCTGCTCTCCACGCTCCCTAAGCCCCGGCGGCTGCTCCTCCGGGGAAACAGCCGATTAACATATTGCAATGAGTTAACCTTAAATGGTCTAAAAATCCAAACGGCTGCATGCAAATGAATTCTGATGGAAGCAGCAAGATAAAACAGCAGCCAGCCACAGCTGAGCCTGTTTACTAACTGAGACACTTTTGTGTGTGCAGCTGAAGCCAAGGTGGTGCTCTCACTCCTGTGACGATTTGCACCTCCTCATTCCATGCTTCTGCCTTGCCAGGTACAAGGCTTTGAAGCAACATATTGTTCTATATGGGTTTCTCATATTTTGGTGGCCATAATGTGTGACATGCCTTATTTTCTTCCTCTTGGGCAGTCCCACAAGTGGCTGGTGCGGGCAAGACCCTGCAGGCAGGGTGTCAGGCGTATGCTGGGTGTTACAAACCCGGCGGAGCTGGTAGCTCCAACCTGCCAGCCAGAGGCAGGGGATGGGAAGGCCCTTCTCCATCACTTCTGGGTGAACCTGGTTGCACCCAAGGGCATGTGCTCAGTTGTTATTAGGCAACTTCTCTTCACCCTGTGGTTAATGCTGGTAAGTGATTCTTGGTCTCTCTGAGTTCAAGTCACTGATATTTGGTTAACTCCTTCGCACTGAGTTACAGAGCAGAGTTAATGGTGGCAGAGCCAAACTTTCACTGTCGCCCTTTCTCCAGAAGAGCCCCAAAAGGTCATGTCTTTCCCCCCCTCCCCTTTGGAATTAGAGTCCTTTTAATGCCCTTTGGAGCTAGACTCTGCAAACAAAGTTCTCCTTTGAGCCAACCAGTCTTGAAATCCGATGCCCTTGTTCACTTTGCGCTGCTGGTGGCAGGGAGGGAACAACAAAGTGACATTTCTATCAGTCACGATGCAAACGGCCTGAGACAATGATATTTATCTCCTCCTGAGTGCTCTGAGGCCTTGTATCCGAAGAAAATTACAGTCACTGGCAACCACCATTTCCTGCAATCAGGCTGTCGTTGAGCAAGAGGGAAGTTGAACAAGTGCTGGTACAAATACTCAGGGACTAACCCTAATAGCAGGATCCGCCCAGAAAAGATGCCTTGTGTGCAACAGAAACAAACAAATGCCCTTAAACTTGCACTGCTGTTAGGTAACATAAAACTTTGCCAGATAAGGACTGTTTGCTCTCATTTAGGGGTTTCTGGCAGCCCTGCTCCTTGGATTATTTGCTGAAATGCAAATAGCATTTGGCTGGTTTTCAGTTTGCAATCTTAAAGGCAGAGAGATTGCATTTCATCCTCATCTCCTACTACAGAGCAGCATGAAAAATCCAGTTTTTCTGCAGCTGGGAGGGCAAAGGAGGGCAGTGGCATGGAGACAAAGAGTGTTTGCTGCCACTGGCATCCTGACAGGCCCAGTTCACACCACATGTACCTGCTAATGCCCCTCCAGCCTGCAAGCTGTTTAGCATGGAGCTGTATTTTGTGGTAGAGTTTCAGACCACTTGATGTGTGAGAGCTCCCACCACTGCCTCTAAGAACCACAGAAGTGTGAGTAATACCAAGTCAGTGGTGGCTTGTTGGAAAGGTGAAGCAAAAACTCGGTTTGCAGCCACTGAATATGTTTCAACATAAGTTTGATAAAAATCTCCACCGTAAAAAAACAGAAGAAGTGGCTTCAGAGGCATCTCTGCAGCAAGGCAGAGGAGGTTTTTAACAGCAATCGAATATAAGCAGTTCAGGGCACTGAGAATCCTGATGTCACTGCATGCTCCTGTTCTGAATCACCTGCTCTGAGTATGACAGCAAACCCTTCTTGTGGAAGAAATGCTGCCTGGCTGGGTGTTTTCTGGTGTCTTCCCCTCAGGAGCAGCAGCAAACAGAAAAGGAGAATATTGTCTGCCTTCATTTCTCGAGCTCTTTTCACTGCTTGAGCTTGGGTTAGCCTGCACCTTCTGGAGTGCAGGGGGTCAGTACCTGCCAGCTCTCCCAGTGATGGACACAGGAACCAGCAGGTAATCACTGTTTGGCTCTGGAAACCAGATAAGCCTGAGGATTTTTTTTCCCCCAGCGTGCAGAACTGGATGAAGCAAAGGTGAAGGTGAAGTCAAAAGGAACACATCTCTGTGAATGATGCAACAGCAGGGGTTGGAAGGATTCTGGGATCATGCTGGAAGCCATGTGTACCCCAAAGGAATGTCTGGGAGCCTTGGGGGATACGTGGAGCTCTCACTGCAGTCAAGGAGAGGCAGATGCCCTCTTGGAGGGAGGCAGTTTGCTCCTTCCCAAGGCTGAGTTTTGCTCTTCACACTTGAGTCTTAATTTGCTTTTACAAACATAATTATCACAACATGAGGGGAAAAACCAAAAAAGAAAAAAAACTGGAGAAAAGTGAACTGCACTTCTCTCTCCACACCCAGCACCCTCAGCTGTCACCTGTCACCCCCTCCAGCCCCTGGTTTGCAATTTTGCAGGCGCTCACTGTGTTCCTCCCCACCAAACCAGGCTCAGGTTAAACTGACCCACCTCGGTGCTTCCCTGGGCCTGCAGCCTCCCCATCTCACGTGCTCCTCTCGTCCCCCCTTGCTGCAGGTCCCAAAGAAGAGCTGAAAAGGACCATGGGGAGGGCAGAGGCAAAGGGAGTTTTCTCATTTGCCACTTGGGTACAGTTTCCAAATCCTCTAAAATGGAGCTGTGCCACCAGAAAAGGAAGTCCTGGGCCCATGGAGGTGCTGAGGGGGAAGACAAGATCATCACATGCTCTCTCCAGCCTTGCTGTCCTTAATCCTCACTGCAGGGCCTCTTGCAGACCTGAATTCCAGCACCTGCATGTCAAGTTACTCACCAGTCATGGTATCTCTAGGCATGTTTCCTCCCAGCATTGTCCCAGGCAGCAGCCACAGCCAAGGCAGGCATTTGTCAAGAAATGCTTTCTTTCTTTCAGTGCAGCACCAGCCATGTCCTTGGGCGTACTGAGATGTGTGTCAGTGTCACTTCACCAGCATGGGCAGGAAGGAAAATGGCGTGCTGGGGTGGTTTTGGTCTGGTGCCTGTAATCTAGAGGAGTTTGACTTTGCTGTTTGCATTCATTCCAGATGAATCTTCACCTCCATCATCTTCTGGGGTGCTCCCCAGTGTGTCTGATGCTGCCCGTATCCAGTGCTCACAAAGGTGGAAAAGCCCCAGTGCCACAGCCCTGTAGTGGCATTGCCTCTGACCCAGAGCCTGGTCTGATCTCAGTGATTAATGCAGTCAGTACCTTCTGGGGCTGAGGGAGGAAACTTGGGAGAAGGGGGAAAGGTGCTGTCAGACTGGACATGGCCACATCCCAGAGCCCACATCCTCTGCATGGTGTGAAGGCTGAGCCACAGCAGAGCTCTGGATTGTCCCTGCAGCTCAGCTTTTGGCTGCACAGCCCCTGCCTGAGCCAGCAGCTGTGCTCAGCTTGCAGCCACAGGGATGCCAAGAGCTGCCTGGGCTGCACATGAGTGAGACAGTCATGAAGGCATGGATGGAAAACAGGGAGGGAAACCACAGGAAGCTCCCTGTGAAGCAGCATGGTGAAGCAGCAGTTAACTCTTCTGTGCATGCTGTGGAGGCCTAAGGTGTTCACCTGCAGTGGGAGAGATTTGTCCTGGGGCACCCAGGCAGGGATGCTTGCTGGGCCTTTTCTGTGGGACTTGGCCAGGACCAGACGGGCTCACCTCAACCTGTGGATTTTCTCTGGCTGCCTGTTGCTTGGGGATGCCCCCAACACCTCTGAATTGTGACTCTTCCTCCCATAAATCAGAAACAGGAGAAGCACATTAAACCATTGCCATCTCCATACACTTGCAGAATTGCTCCTGGCACAATGTTTTCTGGAGCTAGCTTTGAAACATTTCCCATGGTGTGGTTCCCACCACAGCCTCCCTGACAGCACATCTTTGCCTTGAAGGGCTCAAGCAAGGCCCCAGTCCAGCCATCCCTTCTACTTTTCCTGCCCTCCTCTCTTAGGCCTTGATGTTGTTCTGAGGTTTCCTTGATTTGGCATCTTTTCCAGCATCTTGTTGTGATCATATCTATCAGAAAGTCACAGGCTGGGCTTTAAGGCACCCAGACATGCAGAGACATGGCAAGTGGCTTTGGGAAGGAGTGGGGGTAGGGCCAGAAGTCCTGCAGCCCCTGATAAGCACAGCCCCGTGCCAGGTGAGGCTGGCTCACACTGCCGCCAACCTCCCCTGGGAGCACAGCAGCTCCCCTCACCTTCCCCCATCCAGCCTCCAGCACAGGCAAAGGCACCGTGGGACCTGCAGCCGGATGAGTTAAACTGCTGCTGACTGAAAGGGGGATTGATTTTCCCAGCCCACGAGGCTGATGCAAGCGTGTCCAGATGGGTAACTAAAGAAAACGGGCTTGAAACCAATTTTATTGCAACCAGGTGCCAGCTGCATGCATTGATAAGGCCTTTGATAACATTGTGGAGAGGAGTTATCAGTGTTGAGTGGGGCTGTCCCAAAGGTACTGCTCCTTCTCCAGGGGCAGAGGGGACATGGACGCGGGTACCAGGAGGTGCTTACAGCGCCCATAAGACATCCCTTAAGACCCACAAGACATCCCTCACATGTAGTGAGGAGTCAGGACAGCCCCTCAGGACACGAGGGAGACCTCAGCCTGCCCCCACTGTGCTGGCAGGCTGCTTGCCTCACCCCTGCTTGCACCTCAGTTGTATCCACCCACAGCTCCTCCACCCTTGGCGAGGAGGGGGACACAGAGCAGTGACATCCTGGAAATCCAATAGCTGCCTTTCCCTTCAAAGGGGACCCCCAAGGAGGGGACTGTTGTCTGTGTCTGGAGCTTGTGTGCCTGTCCTATCTACATCTCATTTTATTGCTCTTTTCTGAATTACTTGTGAGATACAGAAGTTTATCAAAGCATCCAAGAGAAAACTGTTTAAACTGTCTTGGGAAGGGTGACAGGCACAGGCAGGAGAGCCAACGGAGCCACCTTCAGCAGGACTGCTCTGACCCTGCAGTCTCTTAGCTGGCAAATTGTGGCTGCACTGGTTTAATGGTGGTGCCCTCCTGGCTGCACTGAGTGAGCCACACGTGTGAGGCGTGAACCAGACCAGCTCTCCCAGGCTCATTAACCTGCCTGAGCCATTAAACCCTGCTCAGGGTGATGGTTTATTAGCAGGGCTAGTGTGGCTGTGCTGCCACGAGCTGCACTCTCTGCCTGGCCTGGCAGGCTCTCAGACCCACAGTCCCTGCCTGCACGGGGGCTCATGACCCCACAGAGCCCTCAATGGAGACTTGCTCATCTTCCAAGCCAGGGCAGATTCCCAACTGCCCAGAAACACAAAATTCAGAAAGCAAAATGAGACCTGGAAAGGAAATGACACTGAAAGATCTGATTGCATCTGAGCTGCCTGCAGCTGAGCAGGGTTAAAAGGTAACTGAGCCCGACTTGCTGTCACCATCAGCCTCCTCACGAGCAGGCCTGGCCTCCTCCTGGGCACTTTCAAAATTGCTGGGTCAGCCAGTGACCTGCTTTGCCAAAGTGGCTTGGTTAACCACAAGTGTTTCATGGCCAGCCCTTGCTTGCCCAGCTCCTGCTGCCTGTGCCAGTGCAAGCAGAGCTTCACGTGGGCTGGTTGGCAGCACCAGCGCTGTCCTGGCCAGGGAGAGGGAGGGAGCAGTGGCTTCATGTCAGGGTCAGCTGCCAGCTGATCCCTATGGGTCACCTAGGGCTGCCATGGGGGCTTGGGTAGGTTTGCATGCTCCTACACAGGGCCGCCTTTGTCTCGCCTCCTGGGTGTGGTGTCACAATTAACTGCAGTGTTTGGGGCGCCTCCATGGAGGAACACGAAGGAGGCTGCTGCATGTGCCCCTCAGACAGGCTCCTGAGTGAGAAATACCTGGCCAGGGGCTGTCATGCCACCAGACATGAGCTGGGGGTCAGGAGGACAGAAGGTGCTTCACTCTTGCCCTCTGGGTGCAATCCACACTGGCACTGCCAGGCTGCCACAGGGCCTGGAGTGCACCGAGGCAGTTTCCAAGCCTGAGGTCTCATCACCAAAAAGCTCCTGAGTTTGCAGAGGGCTGTGTGCTCCCATTTGTGGTGTTCCTGCCCTGCCTGGAGAAGGGCTCTGAGGAGTGAGGACAGCATGGTGCCAGCAGCAGAGAGGCACATACAGAGGGAGCAGGGTGGGTGCCCTGGCTGCTGTCAGGGCAGGGCAGGGGGCTGGTGTCCTCTCCGCATCAACGCCCGGGTAACTTTAGCTCCAGGCCACCCCTGTTTGTCTTTGCTCCTTGCATGTTGTGAATAGATATTAGCTAAGCTCAATGGGCTCCTCGCAGGTCTTGGAACCAGATGATTCAAGCTGGGATTTGTTCTATATCTCGGGTTTCATGTGTTTTCTTTAGCTGCATTTTAATTGTGGAGGGTTCCTTTTGTGATTCATGAGATGCTTTACCCAGGTGCCATTCCTTCACAGCTGTAAATATCCCAAATAAATCCCATTCCTGGAATATGTGAGGGTGAAGAGGAAGTGCCCTACTACATAATAGGTCAGGTTTTTATCACAGCTCTTCATCTGGAAAACCATTGGGAACGTGTCCACAGAAAATGTCTGGCGCTAGTGTGGAAAACAACATATAATGTCAGCAGAGCCCTAAAGAGAGGAATATAATGCAGTTAAACAAAACCTGGATTGGGTTTAGCTCACCTTTATTTCCAGCTTCAGTCAACAAACCTCTTCTCTGACGGCAGCTGAGCTCAGGCCCTGCTGGTAATGGGAAACAAAAATCCCCTTTTCCTAGCTGCCCGATTTTTTGAGGGCCATTCCTGACAGGCTGCAGTAACCCTTGATGTGTTTTATACATCCTGAGCCATGGGGGGCCAGGAAGAGGCTGGTGGCCAAAAATGAGTTGGTCCTGTCCTATGTGGACTCGTCAAACCTCATGCAGTGAATTCCCATTTACTGCTGCTTCCTGCCCTGACAGCCATTTGTTCTCACCAACTGCAGCAGTTCTGTTTGGGCAGGAGAGGGGCTAGAAAGTATCTCCAAAGTGGGTCCTGCATTTGGAGGATCCACCCCTCAGAACCAGCACCTTTTCCATCTGTGTTGGGAGCCCTCCTGCCCTGCGAGGACAACAAGAATGCTCAGCAGAGTTACTGACTTCTTCCCTTTGGCTCTTCTCCCATGCCAGGGCCAAAACTTCTCTGTCCCTGCTTACCACAGGGTGGAGAAAGCAGTAATACAAGTTGTGGGCACTCCCTGTAAGCAGACCACAGCGCGTTTGGACCATCAGCCAGAGTTTCAGATGGCTGCACGGGGTCTGCATCCCACCCGCAGCCTGCGGGCCTGCCCGGGCAGGTACAGCTGTTACCGGCACTGTGACACCTCCAAGGACTGGTCTGACAGGCTGCTCCTGCCTTTTGCTAACTCCCACTCCCAAATTAATTTGGGGAAACTTGCCACAGGCTGCCCCATCTCACAGGTGCCCCAGAGCTGGGTTTCCCTGCTGTGCTTACACACTGTTGGCCGAGGGCCAAACCGCTCTGAGAATTATCACTTTCCTTCCTGCTGGGCTGTTTCTGCAACATCTGATGTGACACCAGCAGTGTCACAGCCTGGGGGGAGCAAAGGATGGCCCCGTCCCCGTGGGTCTCCCAAGAACCACCCATGCAGTTGCACCTGACCTGGGAAACCCTGGCTGGAGAGGAGGGCAGTGCATGCCTGGGGTCTGGAGGATGAGCTGCCCCTGCTTCGCCCACCCTCGCTGCCGTGCCCACCTCAGGGAAGGAATCCCTCCTGAGGAAGGCACTGAGTGAGGGGGGCTCTGCACCCCCTGTGCCTGGTGTGCTTCTGTCAGTCTGCTGGATCCTGGCTGATGCATGGCTGCAGGCAGCAAATTTGAGCAGCATCTCCATGCCAATTTAAATAAATAAATGAGTCTGAATGCTTCGCCTTGCAGAATGGCATCTCATTCAGCTGTTCAAGCATCAAATACCTCCGGGATTCTTTGGGTCTCAATTTGCAGAACTATTTCCCTTTCAAGTGCTCTTCTATTTTTCTTTTTACTTATTTAAACCTGTTTTTCCTGTAGTGAACAATCCTTGCACGTGAAAGCAGGCCGCTTTTAGATGTTGCTGAGCTTTCCTTCAGACTGAGCAGGGATCAGCGGACTCTATTTAAAAAGGTCTTCCCCGGCCCTTGCAGCTGGTGGGGAGGCAGAGTGATGTTCTGTGGTTCAGTTTTAGTTTGAGTTCCCCAGGGCTGCCAGATTGCTTGCAGGAAGCTCGTTGCTCACAGCCAAGGCTGAGTAGATGTGCTGGTGCTGAGGGGAAGCATTTGCCCACCCAGGGCCAAGTGGCAGCTGTGGGAGCTGCTGCTGGTGGCTGCAGCCCCCTCCTCAGCCCTTTGGATGGGTCTCGGAAGCTGGAGGGTGGGGAGAACATATATGTGTCCAAAATACCACAGATGCCTTGAGGACAGAACAAGCTCAGGCCTGGTGAAGTTGCATTTAGTGTCAGTGGGATGGGGGAAATTGATGAGGTGGGGAGAAGGGTGAGGAAATGATGTGTGTTGGCTGTACCCCCTTTGCTGATCCCCTTTTCTTTTCTGGGAGCTCTGGGCCCTGGGGGTTGCAAAGAACCACTTGGATAGGCTACCTGAGGCACCTCAGAGGCTGGGAGAACAGAGCACAGATGGAAAGAAGCTGGTATTATTTTCTCCAAACACAAGAATATTGAGCAATGCAATTCATGTGTTTGAACACCTGGGCATGATACACAGCAGAGCTTCCTCAGAAGCACAGGAGTTTCCGTGTATAATCTAAAACAAACACCTTCTAGCCAATCTCTAATCAAGGCATGATGGATCAATGAATTAGGGTAGGGGCTTAGTTAAATAAGCAACATCTGTGTTACTGTTGTTGGCCATGGTGGTGTTTCTGACTACTCCCTGCCACCCACACATCCCTCAGGCTGGTCACCCTCTCCTGCCTTCAGGGCATCTGCTCAGTGCAGTGGCCAGCATGGCCCATCACAGGTATTTAGGAACAAGCTGAGGAGTTTCAGGTCAGGACTGGCACAAAGGCTCAGGCTCCAGGTACAGTTTCCTCTTGCTGGCACTGCATCCTCGAGCTTTTGCACCACGCTTTGTGTGCAGCACTGCTGCTCCTGCAGGGCTGTGCTGGCCTTTGCGCCGGTGCGGGAAGAACTGCAGGGGCTTGTCCTGGTGCCTCTCTGAGGGTGTCTGCTCTCCCTCCAGCAGCAGTCACCGTGGGCAAAGTGCTGCACGTCAGCCAGGTCCCAATGAAATGGTTTGGCCTTGTGTTTTAGACACGTTGTGTAAACACAGTGCAAACTCTGCTGTATCCCCTCAGCTCCTCCATCTTCCTGCCAGCTCTTCATGAGCCCAGCTGCCTTCCCTGTGCTGCAGATAATGGAGAATTGACTCTGTCGCTGTTGTGGATCCTCCCTGGGAGCTGTGGGGAGGCTACACTCCTCAGGGGGCTGATCTCCCCTGGTCTCTCTCATTTCCAGCCAGCCTGAGTGCTCAGTGTACCCAGAACAAGGGGAGCAGCAGGGTCTCTCTGACATGCCTTGGTTAGCCAATGGTGGCACCTGCTCCCCTGTGGGAATGCCATGCTGCTGGAGTGATAAACTGGAGGTATTTGGGGATTCCAGAGGACAGCGAGGGAGCTGGGGATGAGCAAGGCATTGCTGTACATCTCTGCAAACAGACAGCACCAGCACATGGGAGCTGAGTTCAGAAGACTGGGGAGCCCTGCTCTTAGTTCTGTGGAAACAGGGGTTTCTGATGGGGTGGTTTGCAAACCTTTTCTCAGATCTCAGCCATTAGCGGGGGACTAAATCAATTTCATAGTCCTCAGCCTCCCTAAGTCAGTATTAGCACATTGCAGCCCTCGCTGTCTGTTGGCAAGAGCCAGCCCTGGGATCTGTTTGATGGGAGGAAGCTCAGGGCACCTTGGCCAACACCACAAGTGGCCAGGACCAGGACAAGCACAGTCACTCAGTCCCTCCTCAGCCTTCTATGCCAGCACTCTCCCTCTCTACCCTCCTCTCTTCAGCCCTTTCCTACCCTCAGGGCAGCAAACCCCAGATTTGCCCACATCATCACCCTGCCACTACCTGTGCTGGCTCCTCTCCAGTTTCCCCCGTGCTCAGAGATGTGTATGTCGCTCTGCCCCTCGTGTGCATGGTCCCTGTGAGTACCAGCTCAGCAAGGCCAAGCACGGTTTGCTGCACCTTGCTGCTGTTGCCCAGGCCGCCTGCACTTCTGCAGTTGCCATCCCCAGCACAATCCCCACAATTTTGGTGGGAATGGCTCCAAGCCCCAGTGCTGCTAGCAGCTCTGCTGCGCGTGAGGCCATTCGCCAAACCCAGCTGGGGAACTGATCTGGCTGAAAAAATCCTTTTAAATTTATTTTTTCCCCTGGGTTATTTTTTAGTCCAGATGAGCTCCTTGACCTGGTTTCCTCTGGCTCCTCCGAAAGAGCCAAAGGGCAGCCTGGGGGTAGGCTGGAGGATGGGGACACTGCAGAGTTCAGCCCACCAGCGACAGAGCTGCAATGTCAGCAGCCCAAGGCAAGTGCAGACACCAAATTCTGGAGTCACTTCCTTCCCTTATGCCCCACAGATCAGGAGTGATGCCTTCCCACAGAAAAGCCAGTGCCCAGGGAGCACGGCCACTGCTCCCAGCTCACAGGAGCTGGCTCAGATTAGAGATTCCTTCTTCTCTGCTGCTGAAGCCTTTTGAAATGTGTTTACATACCAGGCGGGAATAAAAAGTCAGAATTTTATTGGTGCTTGGCCAGGGCATTATTCTGATTTGAAAACCCTCTTGTGACTTGGTTTTTTTTGATCATGCTAGCAAAAATAAATGGAGGCACTGAAGTGGGCATGGAGAAATCAGCAGATCAGGATGCTTGGCCATCCCAGCTCCACAGGGCTTTCTCTCCAGAGGTGGTTTGACCTGGTGTCACACCAACCCCTTTTGGTTTTGATGCCCATCATATTTTCCAAATGTCCCCTTTTGTGCTACCTCCCTGCCATGTGCCCACGCCAGATGATGTGCTTGACACGGTTTGGTGAACATGCCTCCTAATGAGGCCCTCACAACCCCAGCACTGCTGCCTGGGAGTGTTTCTGCAGCGACACTGCTGCAGTTCATGCCTCTCAGAGCTATTTTGCACCACAGGGACTTCATCAGCACCGGATAAGTTGGGAGCCTGGAGCCCTTTGCCATCCTCCTTTGAACTCATTAGTGAAGATGCCAAGGCTTGACTGGATATTTAGTTTGCTGGCACTTCCTTAGGCCTCTGTGCCCTAAATAGCACTCAGCAGTCATTTATCATCACAGCCCAGGTCCTCCAGGCAGCGTGCTTTCACATAGCTGTATTTATAGCCTTGTCAATTTTCATTCTCTTTTTCAGAAACAGAAGTACTGATATCCTCTGCTGAAATTTCCTGTTGAAGCTGCCACCCACCTGTGGTTCAATAAACACCAGCCACCTCTCAAGCAAAGTTTGTCACAACATAATCTTCCCTCATCCCTTGATCTCCACTAGCTGTGGCTGCTCTTCTTCTGGAAACCACCCTCATTTCTGTGCTACTGGGCACCAAATTGGCTTTCCCAGAGGATGCAGAACCTTACTAACCCTTGGACCTCACACCTCCCCCCTGTCACAGAGCCATAGAATTGTTTAGGCTGGAAAATACCTCCAAGATCAAGTCCAACCATCAACCCAGCCCTGCCACGTTTGTCACATGTTTTGATTTGTGTCATGGGGTTTGAGTGCCCTGAGGACAAGAGAGCCAGCGTGTGTCCATCTGGCAGTGAAGTGTGGGAGAGGCTGTGGCAAAAGGCTCAGTGCAGCAGAGTGACTCCCAGCTTCCCTGTGAGGAGGATCCTGCGAGGTCCGCAGCCGGTTTGGCCAACAGCCCACAGGGCCATCCATTTCTCCAGGAACCAATGCTCCAATGCTCTGGCTCGAGAAATCAGTCTAATTAGAGAGGAGTGAAATGCTTCTCCTGCTTGGAGAGCCTCAGGTCCCCGGCCCACTTAGAGCTCCACACGAGACCATTAGCAGCGTCTCCCCGAAGGACGCGGTGCCCAGCAGCTGTGGCCAGGCTGTCTGCAGGTGCCAAGCACAACAACGAGCAGCGGCCCCGCCGTGGCGCTGGCAAGGGCAGCTGCATCTGAGGCACATTCGGCCGCCCACCTTGCTTCCAGGCACGGCGTGTCCTCCTGCAGCCCTCCAGGGGACACTGCCAGGGCCAAGGAGATCACAGCAAGGGCCCCTCGGTGCCAGGCAGCCGCAGGACCTGGGTGACTTACCAAAACTGAAGTCCTGTGGTAAAGAGCACCAGATAATATGTGCCTCAGCTAAATCATTGAATATTGTACCTTATTTCTGCCTAAGTGCTATATCTCTTTGGGTTGTTTTCATGCTGAATCGAGCTGCAGTTCTACAAACAGAGTCACTTCATGCAGGTGAACAGCCCTTTGGAGTTTGGGAGGGAGGCTGCCACGTTCCTTGCTTGCTGCAGCAGGCACAAGCTGCTTTACTAGGTCTTAATTACATCCTTGCTATCCAAAATTCTTAAATTTGCCACTAAAGGCAGACAGAAACAAAAATGTCGCACTTCTGCAGTTCAGATATTTGCAAGCATGAATAATGCACTCACATACTCATTTACTAATGGTTACACTTCTCTAATTTCTTTTCCCCTGCAGACATTTGCAAAAGTGCTTTTCATATTCCCATCACACCTTTAGCAAGCAGTAAGCCATTCTGTGTTTTGTTGCTCTTATCTCTTCTCTGAAAGCTTTTATTGACTGCATGTTGGTTTTGTCTCCTCACCTTTCCAGTTCTCATCTAGCCTTTTTTTTTCTCTTTTCTTTTCCTTTTTTTGTTATTTTGCTGTTGCTGTTTCAAGCCTTCAGATCTCCAAGAAGTCCCTTGTGGAGCTATTTTGGTTATTCCTCAATGCAGCAGCTGAGAAATCCTGGAAGAGCTAATGACAGGAACAATAACAAAAAGCAGAGTTGGCTCCAGAATGCATTGGGATTAAGGGGTGGGGAGTTCAGTAAATTATTGAACTACCTGGATGAAGAATTCATATCAAAACCTATTTTGCCTTAGTGCCTGACTCTCATTTGCATTTAAGAGCTGTAAGTGTTTTAGGGATGAGCTCTGAAGCTGCTTCTCTGTATGTTTCTTGCTTCAAAGAGAGGGATGAGCCCCTTCTCTCCTTACATGAGACGTGTCTGCAGGACTGGGGCCATCCTCCACGCTGAACCAACGAGCAGCGCCTGGCAAGTCATTCAGAGATGAGTTTCTGTTTCTGCCCCCACATCCACCCTGCAGCAGCACCCACACCACACCTTTAGCCAAGGCTACATGGGGTGACCCAGCCGGTTTGCTCCACTTTGCCTAAAACTAGGCACAGAGGTGTCCCTTTCCTGGGACGGTGGCCCTCGCACGGCAGGTCTGGAGATGGGATAGAGTCAAAGCCCTGGGGCTCTGCCCTGCCCCTGTGCATGGGATATCCCTCTCCCTGGCTGTGTGAGCAGGACCCTGCCTGGCTGCCTCAGGGGCATGGATGCACTGGGTTTGGCCATTGTGCTGGGCAGGTTGGCAGCCGAGACAGGCGCCGAGGGGCTCCGGCACCAACACGGCAGGAGGAGCCCCGAGCTCACAGGCAAACAAGAGCAGCTACCTGCTGTGCTCCAGCGCCAGCTGGAGCTGCTGCAGTCAGGGACTTTCCCAATCTCTGAGGCACGAAACCACTAACAGCTCTGTTTTGATCCCACTACTTTGAAAGAAGCCCTGAATTTTCCAAAGCAACCAACTCTCATCAGAGTTTGGAGGCTGCTGCCTTTGCCCGTTTTCACTTTGGTTGGGAACGCTCGGAGCTGTGTGTCTGGAAATGCCCAACTACTTCAAGGAACCTCAGTTTTGGATGGCTGGGCTTATGGCTGCCTTTGGAACAAGCCACAGTGGCTTCCCAAGATATTTTGGTGGGTGATGGCCACCTTAGTGCTGTAGTAACCACAAGGGTTTTGTGCAGAGGCATTTCTGTAACTTCTCAAGTGGGAGGTGCGGGGTTGTCTGCCCTCCCTGAACCTCTCGCTCTCTGAGTCGTGGCTTTCTTGGTCACCAATCCTTTGGACATTAAAGCAGCTGGTTCACTGAGGACCTTGCTCTGCAGAAAGGGCCTGGTGTTGTTCTCCACCATCAATTGTTTTTTGTAAGGAAGAGAGAAATTCTTTGGCCAGCTCAGGCAAAACTAGCAGAAGAAATGCAGGGTTTCTGGGTCATGCTGTTTTTGAGAGATGAGACAGAAAGAAAAAGCTGCTTAGAAGGCTCTTGAAACACCTAGCAGTGAGAGGGCCAATGGCCAAGCATTGCACATCCCAGAAGACTGAATCCTCTTTCCCATGCCTTGGAAACACCTTGAACCTTCTCACAGGCTCCTGCTGTTTGCACCCCAGTGAGCCCATGGGTGAACTGCTGCCTGCTTGGGGGAAGCATTGAGGGGAAGAATCACCTCAAGCAAGAAGATGTAGTGCTGCCTCTGTCCTATCTGCCCTGGCTCTCTGGAGCATTTCCAGCCTTTTTCTTTCCATGCTCCACTGGAGTCTAATCCTGCATGCAGAAAATTCCTCATGCATTTTGCTCTTATTCCTTCAGGGCATCTGTTTTCTCTTTCATTCTGTCTGGCTGCTCAACAGCCTGAACTCAGTTACTGTAATCCCTCCATCTTCAGTGATGTTCTCAGCTCCACATAATAAATATTAACAGCTTACACGTATCTTGGGGTTCTTATGCAAGGGCTCCAAATAGCTTTTTGGTTCATAGGCACATGGGGCTCACTTTATTCACCAGCAAAATGCAGCCACCGATGAGGCAGCAGTTGTTTAGCAACCTACAGTGACAACACACAATAGTTAAGACGGAAAGTGAAGATAAATATCGTATCCATTTGAAACTCCAGGAGGGGATTGGAGTTGGCAGAATATAAGTACTCATGCTGAATTTTTGCCAGAATGCTCTGAATAGAATTTCTGTGCTTACAGAAAGAGCTATAGGATTTAAAATACCTAACCCATCCCTGGTGGTTTATTTACAACTCACTTTAAGGGCATAGATGTTTTAGGGTGCCAGTGATGCTCTTCTCTGGAGAAAGGTGAGTCACTTGAGTAATGAACTGCACAGGATTACTCTAAAGCCCTTCCTCAGACATTCTGAAGAAGGAAAAATCAGATTATTTTGTGTATAAAAAACTATCTATTATCTGTCAAATTAAACAATATTTATGTCTTTGAGGCAGATTCGCCTTTCAGCTATGGCTATCTCCACCCTGAGAAGACACCAGGCCAATTGTGACATTTTTTCAGTGGTGCCACAAACTCTTGGGTCTCCTAACACTAAAAGCCTTAATGTGGTGGGGGGGAAAAAAAGGAGGAGAGGGAAGAGGAACACATTCCTTCCTCTTCCGAGCATGGTGGCTGAGGGAGCAGGGACTCTGGCCGAGGGTGCTGCATTACCCTTGTGTGATCCAGGGAGCATTGGTGGCATCAAGTGGCACTTGTTCACCATATGCCTCTTCCCTATTGGAAAGTTCAGGTGTGACAAAAGCAACAAAGTGAATGGGGAAAAAATAACCTGTCTTAGCTTCAACTGATGCCTTGGCTTCTTTCTGAAGAAAACCCAAACCCTGTGTGACTTACCCACAGGCCATGTAATGGAGCTGAGCACTAACTGCTGGCCATGACCCTTCCTAGCTATTCTCTGCTATTTAAAGATTTTGTTATAAATGGGTGTGCTGTTCAGCTAATGGAGAGCTTAAAATAAAGAAGTCCCTGGTGATCCTTTAGCCACAGAGATGCTGAGAACCTCAGTTTTAGGTGGCATCCAAAGGCTTGTCTCACTGGCCTGAGCACCTCCAATGACCCTCAGCCAAGTGACCAGAGCTCAGGGACATGCAAAGCATTCCTGCTACTCCCATTCTAGGGATAGAACTTCTCATTTTGACCCTCGCCTTGCAGGGGGGTAGCTCTTGAAAATAATATTAGCTGCCTGTAAGACAAACTTACCCTGCTTATTCAGATCTTAATGTGCTAGCTTCTCTCCAGCAGCCCTGTGAAGCATAGCTGCACTGTTTTTCTCTGTCTAGGTCTTTACATTTCTAGTGGTTTTGAATTTCACTGCAATGCAAAAAGGCCCCTGCTCTTGTTTCTAGGGATCGCTCTGGGTCTGTCCTCTTCCAGCCACTCCTTCATTTTAAAGGGGCAGGGGAGAGAAGGTTTTTCCACTGTTGTTACAACCTGCATCTTTCCCCTCGCTCCCTGGGGACAATATTAAATACCAATATTGGCTCATGAGCCTCTTGCCCCTGTACACAATGTTCACTCTGTTCCTTTGACCTGGACTCCTAAGCCATGGCTCACAGAGCATGCACAGAAAACCTGCCTTCCTCATCTCGTTCCCAGAGGCTGTACAGGCACAGCTTAGTGTGATCCACCCTCTCCTATCCACTTTATTTTTTTGTACTTCCTAAACTGGTAATGATGCCTAAGGATCAGTTTGTTTTGCATGATCTGCTTTATATAAGTGTGTTGGCAATTCTTAAACTTTTATCTGGAGCATCCACTTGCTGGAATATTTCCCATTGGAACAGTTCTCAGTATAAGTTCACAAATACCAGAGATAATGGGATGGGGGAATAAGCAAGAAAAACTTGTTTATACAGCTATTGAGATCTGTGCCAGGTTAGGGAACACAGAATAGGACAAAACCTTTTCAACTCATTTTAATCCATACTAGGATCACACTGTCCTGTTAAATAGCCACACAACCATCTGGAGGATTGGGCCCCCAGGTCAAATGACATTTTGGAGCAGCCCTGGACGGCAAGGCCAGGCTGGGCTCAGATACCTGAACTCTCTGCTCCTTGCAGGGCACAGGCAAGGGCAGGGGACAGGGCTGAGGGACTGCCAGCCCCTGTGATGTTCAGCCTTGGGGACAAGGCACCAAACCTCCCGCCACTCTGCTGCCTTTGCCTGCACGCCACGGAACGTCACCGCCCTGGCAGGGCTGGCAGGGTCTCGACAGGAGGTGCCTGTGCTGGCACGTTCAGCACACCCATTCTTCCTGGGAACGGCACGGGGCAGGGAAACGCAAGCGTCTGCAGGCAGCCCGGCAGCGCAGGGAGCCCCGCGGGCACAGCCGTGCCAGCCGCAGCCGCAGGGGCACAGGCGGAGCCGCGCACCCACACACACCCACACCCACACGGGATCCCTGCCGTGCCTTCCCAGGAAACGGGCGTTTCCCACCGCTCTGATCCTGCCCACATGTTTCTCAGTGAGCTCGGGTCTTGCCTCTGGGCACTCAGTGCTGCTTAATTTATCCAAAGGGATAAATCCTCCTCTCCTACTCTCCAGGCTGGCGTGCCACAAGTGCCTCAAACCTGCGCACCTCACCTCAGGGCTTGGCTACACACTGGCCTTAATGACAGCATCCCGTGCTGCATCATCCTAATCCCCTCTCATTCCACTTCTTCCTAAAGTGACAAGGCTGGATGCAAATATAAACGCAGGGAAGAACCCCGGCCAGTCCTGCCTCTTGCCCCTTCTCCTCTGATCCCCTCTAGCCCTCTCCTGGCTTTGCCTGGTGCCTCACTGCAGTGCCCCAGAGGTACCAGGTGCCGCGGGTCACCCCCCAGGCCTCCGGGTTTGCAGGGAGCCGGGAGGCTCGAGGGGACGGCTGGAGGCGGGAGGGAAGAGCCTCGCTTGCCGCCTGCCGTCAGAAATCTGAACTGAAGAGGAGGATTGCCGTGATCCCGACGTCCCGGCCAGCAGCGCCAGGCCGGGCTCCCGGCGGTGTGCAGGCAGCAGGACCCTCCTCTCGCTGCACAGCTCCCCGCTCCGACACGAGGCTGCCCATCTGCATCTTCCAGGCACCACGGGAGCTGTGACTGCCAGCTGTGCACCACCAGCTGCCTGTACAGGGAAACTTCATTACAAACTCCACCTGCCCCCTACACCTTTCCAGATGGCCTACATTAAGGGAAAAAACATGCATTTTACCTACAAAAAACAATAACCCATATTTATGGTTTGACTCTAAGCCATAATTCAGTGCCAACGCTCAGCAAGTAAGTAAACAAAGAGCTTATGCCTTTAAGTCACCTGCTTAAGGCTTCAGGCCACTTTTTCAGCAGAAGCTTTCCTCCTGCAAGGTGCAAGCCTCAGTTCAGGAGGAACAGAAGGTTTCACCAGGAGGAGCTGTCACACCCACACACGACATTATAAGGAAGAGAGCAAGCCACACGGGTGCCAATGACTGTAGCTATAAGTTATTTATTCTGCAAAATAGAGGTATCTTCTATGGAGTTGAACACTGGAATCACAGCATTATGAATTGAGTTGTGGAAACATTATGACAGCACACACACACACACGCAGGCACACACGTGTACACCTACACACGCGCACACACGCAGCCTTGGCACGGGCCCGGCTCCTGCAGCATCCACAAGGAGCCCGCTCCACACCTTTATTTGCTAAAACCTGCAGTGAGGGCTGCATTCAAAACCCCTTCCCCTATCCACAGGGCTTCCCAGGGCTGGGCAGGATTGGGAGCAGGGCACAGGCAACACGTGTGTAGTGCACAAGATCCCCTGCACAGCGTGCAGCACATCCTGGACAGGAGCTAGCTGTGGGCAGAAGGCAGCCCTCAGTGGAACACTCTGACCCTTGCCTCAGTCTCTGCTCACACAGGGGAGCACAGGGTGTCTGCAGGAGGCAGACACAAGTTAGGACACAGTCAGTGCTCCCTGCTCGCCATGGTCCATGTTCCAGAGCCGGTAAAACTCTGCGAAATCCACGTAGGGCTCCACACGGCCATCCTCGTCGGGCTGCAGCGAGTGGGCGGGGCGGGAGCGGAACAGACCTCCGTCCGAACTCGAGCTGCTGCTCTGCGTGTGAGTGTTGGTCGACTGCAGCGTCACCGTTGGGCTTTGGCTAAGGGGGGAGAAAGAGAGAACATAAACATCTTTATTCTACTCCACCTGATGCACTGGCAAGAAAAGCACCAGAACAAGCACCAGTTTCTCCACAGATCAAGCTGTCCTAGCAGACAGGTAAAAAGTTACAGTCACTCGCTCTATGAGAGCACTCAAAGTGTTAAGAACTGATTGGAATTGACAAACATCAAAGGAATCCGATTCACATTAACTGGAAGGCCTTAAGTACAACCAGGCATCTGAGGAACAGAGAGGAAGCAGAAAAAACCAGGCATGCACTCCGCTGGCCTCCCCATACCCAGAACAGTATGAGCTTTACGGGAAGAGTCTGGCAGCGAGGAAAGCTATTCTTGCATGACCTGTGCTGCAGCCAAGGCAGCTCCAGTGCGTCAGCCTCATTGTTTCTGGAGCTACACAGCACAATACCCACAGCGCTTCTTCACTGAGCAGCGTGTACACGCCATGCTGTGCCAAGGGCTCAGCCTAAACCACAGCCACTAACTAGTATGACCCTGCAGACTGGATCCAAAGGGGACCCAATTCTAACCTTTATCCAGATTTTTTTTTCCCTAGGCAGTGCCTGTAAGCAAATCACCTTCAGCAGCACAGCCTCTCCAAGAGCCTTACAGGTGACCTGCATAATCCCTCTTCCTTGCTGCAATGAAGGGTGCCCACACTCCCTCTGTGCACAACACCCAACACACTTGGCACACGAGGTCCAAAGAGAAGGGCTGCTCCCTGCCAGAATGCCCTCCATGAACAGCAGCAGATGCTGCTCCCGGGGCATGTTGCCAGAGCTGGCTTCAGAGCTGTTGCTTCACTCATTCCCACTCCTCACAAAATCTCTTTCCAGCTAACACGTTATGCTGGCTGTCAGTGCTGTAGTGGGGGGAGCACACTCCAGATAAGGCACTGACTGACAGGTAACTGACAGCTGTCTCTGCTTTTCAACCCCTTTATGCAGTGTGAGGTGCAGGGAAAACTCTGGGTAGCGAGAGAGCAGGACTTTACTTAGTGAGGGTGGGAGTGGCTTCGTCCAGAGTTGAGCTGCTGTGAGCACCATTGACCATCTGGCCTTGAGAAGGCATGACAAGAGACAGCGTGACACTCGTCTTGCTTGTGCTTTGGGAGCTGGAATATGGCACAGAGACTGGGTAGACACGGCCTCCTAAGAAGGGAAAAAAAAGAAGCTATAAAATGCAGTTCAGACATGAGCAACTGCAGGTGCAGCACAGCAGCAAAAAACCCCAAGAATTTGTATCAAAGTGCCCTTGATGCTGTACTGTATCCTGTCAAATTGTCACAGATTCCACAACTCAAAAGCCAATAATCTTGTTTAATAAGAAAATTCCTTCTACACCAACTACCTCCTCTCCCAGTGTGAGGTGAGGGCTGGATCAATCAAGAGTTCTTATCATCCTCACCCCATTTTGTTTCATTCTCTCCCCAACACACCTTGTGTTGGTGTCAGCGTGGGCTGGCTCATCTCACCCAGGGGGTACCCAAAATTCCTCACAAGCAGCGTCATGTCTTCGTGACGGGGACAGAACTTGGACCGCTCCCCGCCACTGGCGAAAGTGTCACAGTGAATGCGCTTAACCCGGTCCACCACTGCTTGTGCCACAGCATCCAGCGACGTCTGCTTGGCAAACTCTGTGGCTATCATGGCTGCAATTTCCTGAGCAGAGAAGGGGAAAAAAAAAATCACCAAAGGAAAGATTTCTAGGAGATTTTGGAGGAAACCTTTTCCTGCCATCTGATCTAAGGGTTTTTATGGCAACTCATCCGACTGTGATGCTTACCTGCTGATAATGTGCCTTTGTGCCTTGAGTCATCCCACTCCCTTTAATGAGCTGCTCCTAAGGGACAGGCAGCTGCCAAGAAGAATGGGCTTGGCAAAGCAACTCCCACATTATTAGACTGGAATGGGGTGGCACAGGCATTCAGCCTGGCCAGCAGTGACAGCACAGATGAGGAGGACAGCCTGTATGAGAGCAGCTGACACCACTGGAGTGAGTCAGTATCCACGGGAATGTTTCCCTTGTGAGCAGACTCACCTGGTTGGCCTGCCCAGGCCCATGAGCTGCCTCCAGTGCTTTGTAGAGCCCTTCTGACATGAGCACCAAGAAGCCCGTCACCCCATCCAGCGAGTGCCCTCCGTGGATTTCAGGCTCTGCTATGATGGGCTTAGATTTAGCAGCACTGGAAGGAGACAGTAATTTGGCATTTAAGGGTGACATGTAGCTGAGAATGGAGTGATCATGAAGAAAAGGAGAGCTTGAAAGCCCACAGTTGAGTTTTTCTGACCTGAGCAGTTCAATATCGGTATAGCCGTACTTGACTTTGTAATCTCCAATGCGCCGAGTGCTTTCCTGCCCACGAATAGTTCCCACTTGTTTTATTTTCCCTGCATCCAAGCCTGTCAGATTGAAAACCAAAAATGCTTCACTAACTTTGTGAAACTTGCAGAACTTCCTCTGAGAAAATAAATATCCAAGTTACACAGAACTGTAAGACAAAATGAGACTCTGAAGAATCATCAGGAGCTAAATGGAGAAAAGGAGTAACTGTGTTTGAAGGGACACCTTCTCCTTAGTTCCAAGCTAGGAAGAAGAGAGAAGGAGGGAGACACACACAGCAAAACAGGCATAATCTGAATGCAACAGCTGGCCCTGAGGCAAAGTCCACATCCTGGTCCAAAGGCACCAGCAGCAGCTGGCCTGGCTGCACGGGCATTTGCTGAAAAGGCAGGGGAACACCTGCACCTGCCAGCTCTGGGCTGTGTGATGGGAGGAGAAGGCAGGAACAAGGACAACATATGTGAAAGATCCTGCTTTTTCTTCCAGCTGTAACTGACCCCTGCTCCTAAGCTCCACATGGCAATTCCACTAACACACGAGGCTGCAGAGAGAGACTGTGGAGTCTCCCTCACTGGAGATATTGAAGAACCTGTACAATATGCTCAGGGATGACCCTCCTTGAGCAGGAGCTTGGACCAGATGATCCACTGTGGTCCCTTCCAACCTTACCCATGCTGTGATCCCGAGAAAAGGAGAGCTGTCTACAAGAGGCACTGAATTTGCTCAAGTGCTCAAATTGACGTGGCTACTCCTAAAACAACAATGATCAAGCAAGTATTTCTATACATAAACTTATGGTGATACAGGGCCTAAGAAGTAATCCCACCTTGAAAAAAGTTCTAACAGGGACCATCTGAGTGCTGCTGCTGTTTGAGGCAGGACTTGTAGCAGAGATGATCCCCTTATCTGTTCTGTTCTGGCAACCCCCCTTTCCTCATACCTAGAGCTATCAGCCAGAAAACACTGAGATTTAATCTAGGGATGACTGTCCTGAGTACAAGGGGAAGGCAGGGGTCCAGCTGAAACTCCCCCTTTGAGTCAAACCAAGCCTTGCTGCACAGATGGCTCCACACCTACCCCAGCAGTAAGACACAAGTCCTCCATCTGCTGCAGACCTCAGCTGACTCATCAACATGGCCTGGCTCATTTGCCAGCTCCTGGCAGGGAGGTGCATGCCACTGACAGACACAAACACAGGGAGGCTCACAGGACGCCAAGAGAAGTCACGTCTACATCACAGCAACTCTCCCAGGGTACTGAACAAGCTGTGATGTGCCAGCTGAAGAATCACAACATCACAAGATCTCTCCCACCCCTCCCCCAAGACAGGGGTGGCACAGGCACCATCACGACAAATGCTATCCCCACTATCTCTTATCACTGTGCTTCAACCTAGCCCAAAAACAACCTCCCTTGGGCCCCTATACAGCCTGTGCACACTGCCTTGTTCCACAGGATCTTCCTTCTGCTGGGACTGTAGGCAGGAGCACCAGTGCTGCACCACGTTAAGGTTGGTACATCTAATAGATCCCTGTTCTCCTGTGGACTGCAGATAAGCTCTGCATTTTTGGCACTAGAAACACTCAAAAAGTCTCTTTCCTTGGATTCTTGTATTCAGTGTTCCGTTTCACAGCACATATCCCTAGTGCAGGAGCAGAATGGGAATGAAAGAGAAATAGAATAAAAGACCTAGTAGCAGAAATTACCACATCAGGAGCCTCACCTGATAAGAACATATCTGCCAGGTGAATCTAATGAAGAATGCCACCTTAGATCTACCTAAATAAAAGTACAGGACCCAAGTATCTCAATAAGAAGAATTTGGTACTGGCAATCACACAAGTGGTCTGGGTTAGCTCTAGACCGAGAAAGCAAACATGTCAAACACTGTAAAGGAAAAGAGAAATTGCCTAAAGCAAAATGTCAGCATTAAGAGTTCCGTAGTTATTGATGTGAGAGAAGTAAATGCCAGTGCTTGGCCTGGCTCTGTCTGAAGTGAAGCTGCTTTTTTTCAGCAGCAGCTTGTACAAAGGCAAATTGAAATGTACCATCCTGAGGGTGAGGCATAACACAGAACTTAAAGCAGCATAAACTGCAGTTTGCCTCCACAGGAGCCGTCATACATTGTCTGCTTCACTCCTACCCTCTGGCTCTGTGCTTCCACTCCTGCCTTCCTATCGACTGCAGCAACAGCTGGAGGGCAGATCAATGCCACTCTGGCAGCTGGACACAAAACTAACACTCAAAACTTGAAACAAAAGCGTAGTTTTCTGCTGGGTCACTGAGATGAGCTTGCTCACCCTGTAGCCCCAGAATGGCTAAAAGGCCCAAAAAGAAGGCCCTGACCTTCTCACCTGAAAACACAGTAAGCTTCTTTTTGTGGTTATTTATTGTTCCTGTGGCTTGAGTCAGTCTTGGTGCCCCAGATAAACAGTCATGCGATGTTCTTAGCTAAGAACATGAAACCCAAACACTCACCCAGCTGAGAGAAGCGAAAGAGCTCATCTTCATTCTCCGTCGTGTGGTCCACGTTGAGCTGAGTCACCTGCAGCCCATCCACCGTGGACTTGCACAGCAGTGCCCGATTGGTACCTGCAGTGGGAGCAGCGAGATGAGGCACCAGATAGCTCTGCTGTTAACAGGGACAACACATCCAAAGGGAAAAGGAGCAGAGACAGGAATAAAGACAGAAAAGAAGAGAAAGGCTCATGTACTGTCTCATCATGATCTCCAAAAAGCAGCCTTGCTAGCAGCATAGTAAGGGCCTGCTAGGCAGCTCTCCATCCAGACCTGAGCTGCTACCTCCCAGGAAGGTTCTCTATTTCACAGTGAACCTGCACTCCTCCTCCCAACCCGCTTTCCCTCTGTTCTTTGGCCACACGCACCAACATCTGCAGGGATGAAGAATCAGGCTGATTTCAAGTGCTTGTGCAAGCAGCAAGCATATTGCTGCTTGGCCACACACCAAAGAAACTGCCCCCCACATTCAAATGTCTCCCTGGAGCCCCTGCCATCCTCAGGAATGCTGAGACTGAGCCACTGACAAAAACCAACTCACCCACATTGGCGATGTAGAGTTTGTTGTTGAGAACGACAGCCACAATAGCCATGGCTCCTCCAGAGATCTCCTGCTCTACAATCTTCAACCTCTCCACAATCTTCTGGTACTGAGGAGGGAGCTGGTGGTGAGGGACACCCTGGAAGCCAAAATGAGGGAGAAGCTTAAACACACAGTCCACAACACAGAAATCACAGGTGGAATAAAAATTCTGCAGGGAGGGGACTCATCTTGACATGCCTTGGCCTTGTGTCATACCTGTACAAGACATAAAATTTTCTGTTCAATCCTATCGAATGACACAGCTTTGATATAATTCTGGAGAGGACAGTCCAGTACACTTGAAGAACAGAGCCCATACTTGCCCAGATGCCATGCAAATGTGAGGCCTTTCCTCTCATCTGCATGGCTTTGTCCTGGAAGAGCCACATGCAGAGGCTGCACTCGTCTCTGTGATACACCCAGCTCCTTGCTCAGGTGACCAATGTCAGGTCTGAGCAGTGCCAGTACCAACAGTGGGAACTCCGGGCAATGGACCAAGGCACTTGCTGCTCCTCATGCCAGCCTCCAGAAGAGAACCATGGAGAAGTAACTTTCACTTACAGCCTCCCTTGGATCAAACTGACTAATGTGCCCAAACCTCACCCAGCAAGCTGGAATGTGGGACCTCCAGCAAGCTCTGCCCTTAAGGTCACATTACCTCTGGTAGCTGAGACTGCAGGCTGGCCTTCTCTGCTAAGGCATCATCGATGGACTCCAGGAAACTTCTTTCCACCACATCAAAAGCCTAAAAAAGACCATAAAGAGAAACAAAGCACGTACTTGATGCCTACAGACTTTGGGGTACTCGTCCTCACCTCTCTAAGACCAGCTCATAAGAGTGGATGATCACTGTACACACAGACTTTCAAGGACCACTACAGCACATTGAAACAATTGTATCAGCACAACCAGTTAACAGCTTGTAAAAACAATCTGCAACAACTCAAAACAGAAGACAACATCATAAAAATTACATTCACAGCAATGTCAGAGACCTATCTGATCTTGTGTGTTGATCCTGTCACTCAAGAAAGCACACTCACAAATCCATCTCCCCACACATTAACTTCTCCCCTTCAATCACTGTCATCTCCTTCCCAGGCTGACTTGTTCCTACACGTCCAGGGAAGGCTGGCTGCAGCTTCCTGGAGAGCTCTCAGCACTGTGCTGACGGAGCCAGGGGACAGATGGGATGAGGCAGGAGTGAAACAAAGCACTACAGATGCTCAGGATGAGTGCAACTGCAACCACCAGATGTTTCCAACCCCCACAGAAACCAGATGCTGTTCCCCTGATGGCAAAGAGGAGGTGGGTAATGAAAGAAGCAGGAGCTGCTCCCACTCAAAGCTTCTTTACCTGCAGCAGAACTCGACGCACGTCAGCATCGCTGTGGTCTGCGTGGAGCTGGCCCAGCAGCAGTTCTGCAGAGAGCCTCTGACCCACGAAGTTGGTGACTCGGTTGCCATCATAGCCATTGAAGACACCATAGAGGTAGCAGTTGTTCTCACTCCTGTCAAGAGGGCAGAAGCAAAGAGGTCACAGATCTCTGTAAGACATAGATGTAAGTAGCAAGTTCCCGAAGACACCTCTTGCATGCTCAGGCCCCACCCTCTTCTTCCACATCCTGTGTGACAAATTAAATACCTCTTCCACGTGCACTTGTGTCAGCAGGAGTCAGTGTCCCAGGTGCAACTCACCTACCTGAATTTTAACCAGTTATCTTCCAAGGGGTGACCCTCTGTCCCCTTGCCATCTGCACTGTAGCAACGGTTTGGAGCTGAGCCCACACCAGAGAGATGGCAGGACGGTAAGTCATCTGTCCAACTGGGCTGCTGTTCCTGGCAGGAAGAGGAAAGAGACCATGTAAACCCCAAGCAGGCTGAAGTGAAGATCGTGGTGCAGTACAGGTCACCAGTCCACTCCCACCCTCTTCTCAACCCTTCTCCCTTTGCTAACTAATACACAGCCAATAACTCCACATTTTGCCCTGCAGAACAGCATCACTTACCAAGTGTCCCTTCCCACTGAGGCTGAGCTCTGGCTGTACTCCCGCTCTTGTTAACAAGAAACCAGATGAGAAATTTGCACGCAAGTTTTGCACTCCATACAGCACAGCACTAGCTTAGCTATTCCTATGGTGAATCAGATCCTCGTGCACCCCTGCCACGGGAGTGCAGGGAAAGCTCTGGATTCCCCCAGGACTACTCAACCAGGACAAGGGACTGGGGCCTGATGCTGCAGCCAGCAATGAGAGAGACATCCCTGGGGCCGCCATCTCCAGCCAGGCCTGCAGGCGCCAGCTGCCCCCTCACACAGCGGGCACCCCGAAGCCCGCAGCACCGGCACGGCCCCCCAGCCACCTGTGGCCCACCGTGCGCCGCAGAGCGGCCGGTCCGGCAGCGTGCGGGCCGCTGGCCACGGCGGGACCCCGCAGTGCGGCCCCTGCCCTGAGGCGGCACAGGGGGCGGGAGAGCAGCGACCCACCGCCCGCGGCGGGGGAACCTCCCCCTTCCCACACGGCAGCGCGGGGGGCGGGTGAGGAGGAGGCCCGGGGACTCCCTCGCACCCACCTGGGGGGCGCGTGTGCTCGGAGGGGGGGAAGATGCCACTCACACTCTGCAGCAGACTCCTCCTCTGCGCCGCCATCTTGCAGCGGGAGCGGCCGCCTCCCTCCCTCCCGCCCGCCCTCCGCCGCCACAGCTCGGGCCGCTCAGGCCCCGCCCCCGCGCCAGGCGGCGCCGGGCAGGGCCCGGGCCAGAGCCGCGGAACCGGAACGCCTGGAAGCGTGTCTGGCCCTACACCTTCCTTCTGCGGAATGCTGGTGTCTTCGTTTCCTACCTCTGGCCTTCAGGTGTGTGAGAAAGAAGCACCTGTTGGCCGCCACTGCCAGCGTGTGTGTGTGTGGAGGAGGAGGAAAGAGGAGCAGGGTTGTGAGGATCATATAATCGTGGGATCATCAGGGTCGGAAGGGACGTGTGAGATCGTCCAGTCCGCTTATCCGCCCAGCATTGCCACTGTAAGCCCTAAGACACATCACGCAGCGCCAGATGCAGATGCTGCTTGAACACCCCCAGGGATGGGAACCCTCCCATCACCTCTGTGGGCAGCTTATCTCAATGCCTGACCACCATAACAGTGGAGGGAAGGAAAAATCTCTCGTCTCAGCTTAAAGCCATATCCTCTAGTTCTCTTAATACAGGCACAATAGAAGAGACCAGCCCCGACCTCACTATAACCTCTTTTCATATGTTGTAGAGAGCAATGAGGTCTCTTTTTAGCCTCCTTAGACTAAAAAAACTCAGCTCCCTTAGCTGTTCCATATAGGTTGTGTTTTCACTGGACCTGCTCCAGCATCTCAATGTGCTTTTTAAAGTGAGGGGCCCAAAACAGAACAGAGTCCTTGAGGTGCCGTTGGTACTGTGAATCCTGGATCCTGTGAAATGGGGTCACCCCGAGTGCCAGAGAGCCCTGAGGTAGCCTGGTGTTGAAGTAGGTTCCTTAGTAGTGCATCATGTTCCAAGCAACCTCGAGGGAAGACTCAGCCCAGGTACCAGCTCTCAGCTGCACCCTGTTCCATAGGCACCACATGCATGGCATCCATGTATCTCAGCTTGCGGTCTGTGTCCTGCCTTGTCCCTCTCTCTTTTGCAGGCCATAACAAGAATGTAGTTGGACCATGTCCTCAGGGAAGCAGTAGGAAAGTGTCTAGGACAAATGACAAGTGGTTCTCAATCCTCACCGCTGTTTGGAGCAGTTCTTGCAAGTCTCGAGTCAGGGACAACAGTAAAATCACTTGCATGCCTGCTTGAGCAATGCAGACAAAATCAGAGAGCACTGATTTTGCTCTTATTTGAGATCCTTTATTGGCAGACATAGGCTGTTTCCATTGAATCAGCTCAGCTGGGGAGGAGGGAAGACACAAGATTCAATCTCACTGCTTTCTCAATATTATAAGTCAGCAGAAGAGCCCTCCGGGAGCATGAATGGCGTATTTTAATGTGTGTGATGGCCAGCAGTCAGGCTGTGGCAGCAAGGCTTCAGGAAGAGCCCTGTGTGTTTCCCTGTGTGTATTGTGGCTGCAGGGGCTCCAACATGAGAGACGTGCAGTTTCAGTCATGGGCAGCAGCACAGTTGTGGTGAGGGTGGGAGTGTTAAATAGTCTTGACTTCCAGCAGTGGCTTGATACACTCATAATGACATCTTTGTGGCAGATGTATTCGATTCAGATGCACTTCAGAAATAATTGCCAGTTAATTAACCTCATTCTATGGAATGATGGCTTTTGCTGCAGGGTTTTTCTGCCAGAGGATTCCAGCTTCCTTTCCTGTAAATCCTCTGTCTATTGTTTTGTTACATTTCTTTCTTCAAAATATACAAAGATTACAGATCCTTCTCCTACATGCAAGGCTCACAAATATACAGATATTCAACCAGGATTAGGTACACAGGCAGAATTACTTTTTTTTTAAGCTTCTTTTATGCAAAGATAGAAGAAAATGCAGGATTTAGAACCTGGGTCTACAAACAAGTTTCCTTAGGTTTAGGCTTCTGTGAGCTTGGTCTCAGTGATGTCATTCAGAGTATTCCTGTGGGTAAAGCTGTGAATAGGTACAAATAATTATAGGAATGGGTCTGAAGTCTGTATTAGAAGTAGAATGGACAGATTTAGTACTGACAAAGATTTGTTTTCTCGCCAGTATCAAAAGAAGAATTCCCAGTCCTGTAGAAAAATGCATAGCACAGCATTGTCCATGTCATTAAAAAGCTGCAGGCAAGTGCCTTTGCTTTAAAACAGGATGACACTTTTTCAGCATTGCAGCAGCAGCTTATGGTTATTTAATGCCACTGAAGGTTGCAGTCATGCACCTTGATGAGCACAGTCAGACTCCATCCTTGCTCAGAGCGACACTGAGATCAGCAAGGCTTTGGGTGTGCCTAGAGACTGTCAGCATGTATTGCATTGCAGGGCTGGGAATTTAAGAGTCATTTCTGTCTTCTTCTATCCATAAGTGAGTCCTTTTGAAACTAACAAGAGCAGAGTCTGTGTGAGAGTGTGATAAGGCAGAATGTGAACTCAATGAGAGAGCAAAACAACTTTCTTAAAGATACAAGATAGAAAATCTGCCACTTTCCTTGTTTGTACAACGGTTTGTCACCTCTTGCAGTTCAAAATGTGCCCTGTTCCTAATTTAAATATCTGGCTTCAGCTCGTAGTCACTAATCTTTGTCATTTGGGTTTATCTTTTTTCTGCCAGTTTGTGCTGGAATGCAGACCTGGTGCAAAGCATTTTTTTCTTGGTGAAAATACTTGTGCCAGATTCTGCCTGGATACTCCTGTGGTTCTGTCACTGAGCTTCTGCCCTAACCTTGAGTCAGTCAATTAACTACTTGACCTGGAAAAAATGTGGATAGTAGGGTTTAGCAAACGAGGCCATTTGCAGCATTAAATGCATGTTTGTCCAGCATTTCAGTCCTCCAAAGGAAAGTGCTACAGAAGCTTGTGAGCTGCTCCATTAATGTCTGCTCATTGAAAGCTTTATGCAGCACTTGGAAGATGAAATAGCGCATCGAGTTTCTGTTGGTTGTATTGATCAAACTTATTTTAACCTCTGTTTATGTTTCTTACCCTCTCAGAAATTGCTGTGCCGTATTCCCATGCAGCCAAGATCTCCTCAGGAATGCAGGATATTGGTCACTGAACCTCACCATTCATGCAAAAGTAAATGAATTATATGATTCAGTGATTACCAGATATACAGCTCCCCTTCTCGTGTTGAATTCCCACATTTCTCATTCCTCCCTCCCTCTCTCTCTCTTTTTGTGATTACTCGCCCATTTTCTCTGTCCCCAGTGCTAGAGATTATACACAGTATTCCTGGTTCCAAGTTGTACTGCTGCCTTCCTGATTTTGTGGAAGCTTTCTCTGCAGGAAAGGAAGAAACATGGTCACTGCTGGATGAAAGATGAACAGCATGACCGATGAACGTGCCACGGGGAGCAGGGAGCTGGCGGCAGCCCCTGCACATGCTCTTCTAGGTGCTCAGGAACTGGGAAGCATTTCCCAGATTGCTGGCAGAAGCCATCACATCGTGTTTCCCTCTACTGATGATGTGTGAGATATGTTTAGGGAGATTTTTTTCCTGTTTTGATGCTAACAGAGGCTGGGGCTGGAAAGGAAAGCCATGATTTTTGGCAAAGCTTGCAGGAGGTGACAAGGGAAGAAGGAAGGGTCTCTCTGCCAGAGCCAGCTTGCCACACTCGCTCTGCTCCCATGGCAGACAGAAAGGGATGGTGGGGGGTGGCGTTGTGAGGCCTCACACAGCTCCACCCCAAGGTCACCTCATCTGCCTTTACCAGCTTCATCCTGAGGCTTCCCACAGGTACAGGTGCCCTAATACTCGTCGTTTCTCTGCAGGCCACTGTTTCCAGGCATGCTGGAAGGGCAGAGAAATAAGATGGGGCAATAAAAAGAACAAGTGTTAGGGAAGGAAAGCTGGAAACAACAGATTCCTTCCCCCAGCACCCTCTGTGAGAGTTGGAGAGCCAATGGGGAGAGCTACTGCCAGAGAAAGAGGGAATGATGAGAGTGTACTGATCCCCCCAAGAGAGAGTCAAACAACTCTGCAAAACAGAGTTTGTACTGTTTTAGAGCAGATGGATTTATGAGGGAGGGAAATGGGTTGTTTCATATCATTTTATTGATCTCCTTGATACACTAACCAGAGGTTCATCTCCTTGAGTCCTGGGATTATGTGAACTTTAAAAAAAAAAAGAAAACAACTTTATAACAGAATTGTTTCTAGATGTCATGGCTGCAGGGAGAAGCTTCAAAACATGACTCATAAGCATGTGAAATACCAGAGAGCAAAACTAAAGATATTTCAAATGATTAGAAAACACAAACAAACTAGTAATGTTGGAGTCCTACTCATCTGAAATGCTTGCTTTTGGCAACATCTTGTCTCACCAGTTCTTAACACCACCTGCTGCCAACACAGATATTTGCCTTTCTGTGGGCTTCGTATCTCCACAAAATATCCACCCCAAAAGCTGTGACTGTAGGTAGGAAGGGTCTTTGTCCAAACAAAGATTAATCATGAAACAGATGGGTTGGTCCACCAACACTTTTGCACATAATCTGATGTGCAGCTGCAGTGTGTGCTCAGTAGGGGCCCCAAGAGGGGAGACAGTTTGGGGGACTGGCTGGAGCCTGCTCACCATCATGTGCCTCTGTTTACTGTCCTCAAACCCTACAAAGGTTGGGAAATGTGATACTCAGGTACTTGGGTGACAGACTCATTAAAAGGGGATGAGAGGGAAGCTTTAGCTAAGCATCAGCACAGGATGGGATTTTGAATTTCATTTTTATTGCAAAGCCTATTGAACAAGATCTTTCTTAGTGATGGGCTGCCAACCACTGACACCCACTGTGGACAATGGTCCTGAGAGCTCATTTCCCAGGATTTGATTATGTTTTGAACACCTGCAGTACACCAGACACCTGAGCAATGGTCACACATAGATGACTAAAGACACATTAAAGGACTAAACACTTCTGCTTCCCTGGGTGTGGAAATAGAAGGTGTTTCTTTCCATATGGATTTGTATCCTATATTCCTGTAAGTCCCCCATCCACACCTCCTATTGCCACATCCTTTTCACAGTGAGAGTCCACTTCTAACATGGCATGTCAGGTTCCTCAAGTTTTCCTACTGATTAGGTGAGAGACACTTGATGGTGTGTGTGATTTGAAACTTAGGCCAAGTAAAACATACAACCATTAACTTCCATCAAAACACCTTAATAAGGGCAGCTCTTTAGGTTTCTTTCCTCCATCCAAGCCACTGATTGTCACTAAGCTTGCCAGCTTGGCCATGCAGGAGCACAGGAGCCAATGCTCTTGCAGCCAACCAAGCTAAAAAAGCCATCCCTCCCCAAAGAAGAAAATCCAGACCATTTTTTTTCCATATAGTATGGTTATTTTGAACGTCATAACTTTATTGAGACACCAGTAGTTACCACCTTCACTTTGTTAACCACAAATATATAGGACATTGTAAACACAGGTGCCGAGGTGGCGGGGTTCGCTGTAGTTGAATTTTGGAAGGGACGGGGGCAGGGGCAGGAGGAGGAGGAGGAGGAGGAGGAGGCGGAGGAGGAGGAGGAGGAGGAGGGCTGAAGGGACACTTGGGCTTAGACAAGACCACTCAGAGGATCCTGTATGCGGCAGGCCATCCATGAGTCATCGGGTATACGTATATATGTATAGCTTTATATTATACATCTCTTTAAATATATATATATAATATATATACTATACACAGGCAGTAATGTGGCAGGGGAAGGGGCAGGGCAGCCCAGGTGGTGTTACAAATGCCACACAGGCAGCAGGGAGTTGTCTGGATGGATGGTTCGAACTTGCTGCATGAGGTGGCCTCACTGGGTTCCTTACCTTGTACCTGCTCTGGGGATGGGAGCTGAGACTCCTGTGGGAATCACCCTGCAATGCTGCCTTCCTGGGTCCTCCCCAGTGCTTGCAAGGGTACAGGGACAAAGACACCTCCTCCCCTGTGGGAACTGCCAGGAATAATGCAGAGAGGAAGGGCGTGTGATGAGGTGATGAACAGGGTGGCGGGGACATGGGTGATCCAGGGATGGGGACACATCAGGAGGCTGAATGCACAGACAGAACTGGGGCAACATTTCATCATCTCTTTGCCCTTCACAGCCTCTGCTTCCACAAAAGAGTCCCTTACTTGGGTGCTTCATAAAATAAGAAGACATTAAGGGGCCATTGCTCCCAACAAGGGATGTTTAATCCCTGTAATCAGGACAAATGGCAGAGGGGGAAGAAAGCTGCCTTATCATTTTGCTTATACAGCCTTCCCTCTGATCTCCTAATCTCTGGAGCAGGGCTGATCTCACCCACACTTAGAATGTAAAAGGGACATGTTCCAGTCAGCTGCTCAGGTCTTGCCTATGATCACCAGAAATAGGCAGCACCTTATCAGAAGCACCTAAGATAAGATAACCAGCCCTTTGGGTAGGTCTGTATGTCTCATCAGCTACAGAACCAGCCAAATGCCACTGGAAATTGCATTTTGCATTTTACAGGGCTACGTGCAAACAAGCAGAGTCCCACTGCCAGGTCTGCTACCACCAACCCTCCACTGCAAAGGCTGAAAGCACACGAACCCAAGCAGAGTATGTCTTCTCCCATGAGCAAAAGCAAGAACCTGTCTGAGTATCTACTGCTGTAGAGTCACATCAATGCTTTTCTTATGACACAAAGCAAGGAGAACAACAGAGAGATGGGAAGTCACCCAAGATGAAGTCACTTGGCTCATGTCCCACTGAAGTGCTGGTTCTGAGGGGGAGGCTCATTCCTGCCTCAAGCCCACCTGAGCCATCAGCTGGTTACATGAGGGAAGCAAGCCCAAGAGGGTAAAGTAAAGCTTGCTCATTAGTCAGCCCCAAATGGCGTTTAGCCACCTACATAACTCTGATGGGAGAAGGGGCATGCAAGATGCTCCTTCACCACACCCCAAAACAGAGCCCCAGGTAGATCCCCCACATACTGCCTGTACCTCTCCTTATGTGCCTAGTCACTCACAGAGGAGGGGCCTCCCAAAAGGTACAACATATTTTTGTGCTGAGGGATGGTTCCTTATAGCCTCCACCTCCTCTCGGTTCCCTCCCCACACCCCAAAGGAAAGCATGAAGGATGACACAGATGAATCTAGGTGAGTACAACTAACTTCTCTCCTCCTCCACCTCATCATTCAATTCTTCTTCCCTGGTGGGAAACAAACAGGAGGGTGCTCCCCTCACATCCAGTCACAACAAACCTCTCTCAATAAAGTAAACCCGTCCCAAGCCTAAATATTAGGCTGAGCCCACAGAAAATGAAGCTCGAGGGGCTTCCTTCCAAAAGGCACCCCTTTTATTTACAGTATTGCATTCACTCCTAGGCAGAGAGCAAGGGATGTGTGCCTGTGCCCAGTCATTCCTGCTGTGTCCTTAGGGCCACCTGATCCCCTCTCCTGTCCTCACCAGTGGGTAACAACCAGTGAGACGGGCCAAGCCTGGGGAGAACAAGCCATGGGGACAGCCACGAGCAGCACAAATGTGCTGGAAGGAACAGGGAGAAACGGTGCCTGTATATACAGTGGAGAACACTGCTCCACTTCCCCCTGCTGCTCTACAGTTTCTGCCCCTTCCTTATCATTGTGGGGCACTGGGAGGAGGGAAGGACTGGGAACCTTGGTGTCCTCCAGATAAGATATTCACACAACCACAGCCCAGGCCTGTGTCCCATTCTCCCTACTCCTAAGGGGGCTATGAGGAATAGGCTGGATGTGCAGTGCAGGCACTGACAGATTTTGGATCTGCTCCTGATCTCTGCTACTGGGACCAGTGTTGCATCAAGCAGGGTGGCTGCCTGGGGGATGGAGCTTCTCACTTCTGCAAGATAAAGTCTGCTTCTTGTGCTCTGAGAGATGTCTGCGCCCAGGAGAATTGTCTCGGTAGCTATTGCTGAATTATTTCCATTTAGAGGAAACCTAGAATCTGTCTTCACGCACAGACCTAACTTCTAACTTGGAACAAAGAGTGGGCTTCCACAGTTGTATCTTTACTTGGAGCACAGTCATGAGGAGTGTGGAATGACACCCATAAGAGCTCTATCTAACAGCCACTGCTGCCACCTAGGCGAGGCTTTAGAGTCAGCCAGAATCCGAGATGCTGCAGAAGAGTACTAAGGTATGGTCTGTGGCAAGTACAGAAAGACCAGTTTTCAGACAGCTCAATCTGGCCCCAACCAATTCTCTGCACACCAAGACCTCTTCCCTAACTGAGTGGGAGGCAAAGCGCAGCCGTACAGGGCAGGACCCTTCCCACTTGGCTGCGCTCCTGTGCAAGAGCCAGACACATGCTGGCTATCCCAGCAGCGGTATTTCTTCCTAAGTGGGGTCCTCCTCCATTCCTGCGTGCTACAAAGATGGTGTGAGCAAGAGGCTTTGCACTATTCTAAAGGAACAGAGGAACAGAGGAAGGTTCAGCAGGACCTGAGGAGCAAAACTGTCTTTCTTTTCCTCCTGGTCTGGGTGAAATGACAAAGCTCCCCTCTCCCCCTCAAACCAGCCTGGCTGGATTGAAGACCCTCTTCTAGAAGGCCCAGCTCCTCCATCCTTCCTCCCACAGGCACAGTGTCTGGGCCCAGAGGCTGGCCATGGCTCCCCTCCTGCCTCATCAAACACCGGTCTGGGAAGAGCAGTGACTAGCAGGATGTACAGCCGAGGGGAATCACCTCCACCTCAATCCAAGGGGGCTGAGGAAGGACTGAATCGCAGGGCACCACCCCTCTGCTCTGCTCAGTCTCTTGCTGGACCCTACAGACGTGCCTGTGATTTCTGATTGTACCTGCAAATCTTCCTTTTTCCCTTCCCATTTTTTCTTCTTGTACTCTCCTCCTCTCCAATACCACTTCTCCCAAACCCTCTAAAAATAAAGGACCCCTCCCTCACTAGCATGTGGCGGGGAAAAGCTCCCTTGTCTTTCCATGGACAATGCTGTTCCTTCTGTCCTCCAGGCCCCTCCTCACACTCCTGAATGCTGACTCCAACACCATTCTCCTCCCTGAGCCACCAGGTGCTCCAAACCAATGTGGATGCTCCCACATCTACTCCAGCCTTTAGCAATACCATCTCTTCCAGGAAGGTCCCCGGTCCCTCCCATTTCTTCTGTTCTGCCTCCAACACCCTTTCCCCTGCCCTGCCAGTGCCATAGCTCCTCTCCTGCTCACAAGACAGACTCTGCCCTCTGTAACAAGGCAGAGGGAGAGAAGGAAAGGAGGGACTTTCCTTTCAAAATGCAGATTTTGTAAGAATTTGGTTCTGGCAGGTAGCTTGGTGGGAGAGGAGAAGGAATAGGTGATGGGGAAACCTTTTTTTCCTTTTTTTTTTTTTGCCTTTTTTAAAAACAATAAATAAAAACAGATGACCCAGAAGGCTGGAGCATAGCTGAGAGCCACCTCTTGTACCACTATGCACGTGTCTTGTTTGTGCCTCGGCTTTCTGCCGGCAGTGGGAACGGGGGCAGAAGGGAAAGGGGAAGGGAGAGGGGCGTCGGTGGCTCAGTAGTTCTGCGTTTGGTACCCCTGTGTCTCGGTGTCGAAAGCATCTGCTGGAGGGGGCTGCTGGTACGTCCCCACCGCATCTGGAGCATCCTCCTCGTTGGTGTAGGGAGCATAAGGCATGCCGGAGTCCTGGCTTGGGTCCATGTAGTCCTGGGAGAAGAGGGCCGAATCGGCACCCAGCTGGAAACGCTGATACGCCAGGAACGCCTGGCCCACCTTTAAGGGAGGAGGTGCAGGGAAGACATGGGAAGCAGAGAGGGAAGAGGAAAAAGAGGAAGAACGTACCGAAAAAGAGAAACAAACAAAAGTGGGTTAGTAGTGGTTACGGATTAGTGCGCGAGGCCCGCCTGGCAGAGCGCCGGTGAAACGCCCCACGAGGGTGGAAGTCCACGCTCCCCCACAGAAAGCACGAGCCCACAAGGAGAGAGAGCAGGGACGGCTGCGAGACCAGCTGGCTGTGTGCAGCCTGCCAAGGCTCCCTGCTTTCTCTGGGATGTTCAGGGCACCTCCTGTCTGCCAGTGGGGTTTCACCAACGTTGCACAGGTGGCAGAGGCTCAGTTGGCACTGGTTATCCCAGTCAGCCCCTCCTGGCTGTGGGAAGGCAATCTGCCTTGGCAACACCAGAGGGCTTGGCTGCTGGGCTGCGTCCACGAGGCCATTTGACTTGTAAAGGCCAGTGAGGAGAGTAGGGTTTGACACAATGTACTGAGGTAGAGGTCACCCCCTGAAACACCTTCACCAGTCAACATCTGCAAGGTGTAGCACAGACCTTGGGAAGGAGCAGCAGGAAGCAAGGCAGCTGCTTCCCAGACCAGGGGACAGTTAGCAAGCAAACTGCTGTCTCCTGCCTCAAGCACCTTTTGGACGACTGCAGGGGCCTGGGCACGGGGTTCAGCAGGCATGGCTCATTGTCCCAGAGCATCCCTGAGAGAGGTGAGGAGTCTAGCAAGTGACGGGGGAGAGGTTTTTGTGGAATGAGGTCTGGGAAGAAATGGAAGAGATAAAATAGTAGGGGTAGAGGGCATCTCTGGCTGAAGTATTAGGTCTGAGCAGTCATCAAAAAAAGGCACAGTGGTGTTACACAGCATTAGTTAGGGTATGGGTGAGGGAGAGAAGGGAGCAGAAGAGGAGAAGAAATTGCCAGTTCCAACTCTCCAGAGGGAGATCCCCCGTTTAATGGACAACCCCACTCCAATTCAATGGCCCATATCTTCCCATCCCATGCCCTGCAGTGAGCACACACTCATAGTCAGGGCATTGGAACCAGCTCTGCTCAGTGACCTCCTCCAGCTGCATCCCTCCACCCCTTCCCCCAAATTCTCCCATCAGCAAGGGGAACTAAGGCAGCAAGGATGGGGAGTTAGGGAACAGGGTATTGTATTCCTCCTGAAAATTAATGTCTCCGAGTCTCCGGAAAGCCAGAAATGCGAGGCAGCCCTGTGAGGAGAGAGAGGGTTGTGGGAAGGAGAATCAGTAAGGTAGAGCAAACCAGAGTGTTTGACTGAAATAAAAAGCCCCCTGAGGAATCAGGGGAAGAGGATGCCATTTTGGCCACTTGCAAGCCTGTGCATGGGAGAGGATCACTGCAGGTGATGGCACCTCCAAAAGTGTCCTGAGGGACCCCTTGCAAAAACCCTGCTGCTTGTCTCACTTTCTGCTGGAGCTTGCAAGGAGCTTTTGGCAGCTCTCGAGTGCAGGACACAGCCCATGAAGGGAACACACACTGCTGTCCCTCAATCCTGCCCGGTGTCACTGTGGCGAGGGTGCTGACAGCACAACCCTTAGCAGCCCCCCTTCCTCTTTGACAGCTCCTTGGTTTTATGGCACCTTTCCTATCTGGCCCCTGCCCAACATCAGAACCTGTAGGAAGAGGAGAAGATAAAGCCACAAGGGCTTATGCATGGAGACAAGGGTAAAATGCTTTCCTGCTTGGCATTATCCTGTCACTTCAGAAAAAAATCACTTGTGCTTGGTGCACTCCGAGGCAGGAGGAAGTCATCAGAGATATTTATATTTCACCCAACAGTTTTTCCAGGAAACTGGCAATAAAGAACTGCTGAGGAAAGGGCACTGAAGACAGCACTATCACCTTCCTAAAAGGTGACCCAGTGAGGTGGCACTCCAGTGGTAGGTGCAGAATCCAGAAGAACAATGATGACATCTTGCATGATGGGAGCAAAGGTGGGAGGGAGATGGATGCAACCCCTGGCCTGCAGCTCCCTTCTCTGTTTAGTGTCTGTAAGGTGAAAATGCTGTTGAAGCCCTCTGACACACAGAGAAAACAGAAACAGGTTGTCCAGAGAGGTGGTGGATGCCCCATCCCTGCAAACATTCAAAGTCAGATTGAACTGGGCTCTGAGCCACCTGAGCTCGTTGAACATGTCCCTGCTCTTTGCAGGGGAGTTGGACTAGATGGCCCTTTAAAAGTCCCTTCCAACCCAAATTACTGTATGATTCTATGACAATGGTGGTTGGGGAGCTGGCTTGTCCAAGGTCATATTAAAGGTCTGTTGAGAATGCTCCTTACAGGGATATGAAACTCTCTTGCTCACTGTGCTTATTAGTGCTCTAAAACCTTTTTCCATGCAAGTTTTCGAGTCCCAAGTTTATTTCTCAACCACCTCCTCTCCTGCACTTCCTTCTCAGAAGCCATGTGAACTGAGATCCCAGGGGCCCCACTCTTAGCCAGTCTGCTTTCATTCCTCCCAAGACAATAGAGCACAGAGGACATTTGATCCCATGTCATGGCTACTCTACTCACCCAGGTAAAGATGGAGAAGAACGAGAACGTGATGGCGGCTCGGGCTGCATCCCCTCCCTCATTCAGTGGGTTGTCCTCTGGTTTCGAAGCTTGCCACTGGTTGGTCAGAAAGCAGAAGCCAACGAACCAGAGGAATGCCCAAAAGGCTGGGATGGACCACCACCGGCGTGCCAAAGGGAAGGACAAAGACAACAAGAAGATATGTGTGAGCATAACATACACATATTACATTTCTCTGGAAATTCCAACCCTCTGAGACCCACCACTGTGTTGCAGACTGGGCAAAACTGACTGCTCAGCCAGACTGAGCCCAAGAGAGCTGGCAGGCTCCCTGACAGCAAACTGTCAAGGTGACCAGGAGGTGTCTGCAGAGAGCACCTCAGGAGAGTGCATTTGCTTGTGTTTGGATTGATCATAGGACTTGCATTTGGCCTTGGGAGGGAGCCTGAAGGGCTTCCAGTACTAGAGCAATCACCTGGGCTCTATGAAACAGCCACTGCTTCACAATCCTGTCCTGCAAGGACAAGCAAAGAGCAATTTCTTCCACAGGAACTGCAAAAGAGTGGGAAGCAGCTGGTCTGCAGTTACATGGAGACCAGCTTGTGCTCAGGACAGAACAGCTCAGGGACTCACATCAAGGAAAGGTGCTGAAAGATCACTAACATGCTGTGCCCCCCAGGAAAGGGTGAAGGTAGGAGGTACTCACCCTCTGCCAAGCACAGGCAGACACCTGGCAGTGAGGGAAACGGGCAGTCCAAAGCAACAGTAAAACAGGGCACAACCCCTCCCCTTCTCTTGTCAGCTGTAGATAGGATTGCCAGGCAAGGGGCTAACTGGGAAAGAACTTGCAAGCTCCAAGTCCTTAGCAAATCCAGGGGCTTCACCTGCTCCTGCCCTCACTCCATTCCAGGTCCCTCTGCCATACTCCATGGAGAGCCTGACACTGAGCAGTTTGCTGACAGCTGGAACAAGCCAGCAGCCCAAAGGGCCGGGAAGCTCACCCGAGACGCCGATGTCCGAGAGCACTGCCTTCTTGCGGTCCTTGACGCTGCTGATCTGCGGGAAGTAGGCATCCAGGGCCAGGTAAAGAAGGCAGCTGAGGAAGGCGAGGACACCCACGGTAATGCCATAGTTGCAGGCATTGGGATTGCGGTTGAAGATGCAGTGCTCTTCCACCTCATCCACGCGGTTCACGTACCCTTCATTGACAATGGAGCCGAACACCACGATGGAGAACACCTGGGGGGAGGGAGGCCGGAGACACATCAGGGCAAGCCCCATCTCTCTGCACCAGCAGAAAGGAGCAGAGCTCTGCAGGGGACAGACACCCTTCACCAGCACCTTTCTGCTCTACTGAGCTCCTGCCCGGCTGCCTTGCCTGGGTTGGAGCCACAGGGAATTTACTGGGAACATGGTCTCATTTTATTCCTGAGGATTAACTTATAATAGGACATTTTTAGATTGAATCCTTTTATCCATATGACCTAAAGCAATGCAAAGCAGTTGCAGTCTGGAATAAGGGTGGCTTCCCACAGACACACAGGGAGGTGACATGGAATGTAAATTGGGATATGGTTTTGGTGTGGGTGCCTGCATACAATGGCTTCAAGTAGTGGAAATCCTCTTAGTTTGCACTTACTCTCCCACTCACTCCTTTCTCTTCAAGAGATTAATTGTTTCTACCATGCATCTGTTCACTGATTTTATCTATCAAGCTACTACGCTCTTTACCCCATCCACCCTCCCACAATCCACAGCCCTGCTTGCTCTGCAGCTCCATTCTGCTGGGCTTCCATTCTCCCCATTTCCCCACATTACCCACCTCTCTCCACCAGTTTTCCATCAGCCAGGACACCACCTATCCTGTCCACTCACCCATATGCCAACACACTCCAACCTTCCCCATAGATTTCAGGGGCCAAACATCCCTACTCCAGGTCCACTTGTAAGGGCCACTTTGAGTCCTCCCTACCTGTCACCACCACTGCCACTGCATGTTATTTTAAATCAGGCAGAATTAAGGATGAGTCCAGGTAGAAATGCCCTAATCCACAGTTGCTGGTCTAATCTTTGCTCATGGGCTTAGCCTTCGTCGCCTGCCGCAAGGCTGTCCCTCTTTGACACAGCAGGTTCACCAAAGCACAGAGCTATTTACAGCAGCCCCAGTCCTGCACCTTGCATCTCAAATAAACAGCTTCCCCACAGAAGAAAGAGGGGAATATTAAGGCAGCATGTACAGATTTTTCCTTCAGGACATCTGGAGACCCTCACTACGAACAGCTGACTGGATGCTGCCTGCAAGAAGAGCCTCAGAGAAATGGGAATGGGACCTCAAGCATGGGATGAAATTACATATGAAGTGCACTAGGACATCACCAGGGTACGCTGGGAGATGTCTGCACAACAAGACTTGGCACCTTTGAAACCACCCTCCCATCCCCAGGGAGAAGCAGCACACAAGAAGATGAGGCCAAGTCTCCTGCAGGAAGTGGAGCTAAGTCTGAGTGTTTGCCTGGTCAGGACTCCAGTTCCACTTGACCCAACCAAGCACCAGAAGACAACCCAGAAAAGCAGCTTTGTGAGTGCAGGGAAAATGTTTGATTAATGCCAACCCAATACACCACCTATTATCAGTGAGGTTGGATACCCAAGATCCAAAGCACAGACCTCTGCTGCTTGGCCTGGGGCATCAAGATCCAGAGGAAAAGCCTTACCCAGAGTCCCCCAACAGCCCTTGGGCAGACACTCAACATCAACCACATTTCACCTGCAAAACTCCAACAAATATCCGCTGACACCAATATTATTTTTTCACCTCAAGTCTCATAATTGGGTCACACTTGGGTTGTTGAAATTGGGTATAGCACACTAGAGCAATCTAAAAAAAGCTGGAAGCTGGTGTTCCTAAGCGTAGGAGCTATATGGGTTCTCTGAAAATCATAAGAGCTTTTTAAGTTTAGAAGTAAAATAACCGATTTTTCCTCCTCCTCCTCCTCCTTCTTCTTGCAAATCAAGATTGATCATATTTTGCAGAAATTGCCCGTGAAAATTAAATAAGAACCTCTTCTGTTAGAAGCAAAGATTTAGTCCTCAAAATTTCAGCCTGAATGGTTTGGAAAGCAGCAGAACTGCAGAAAATTACAGCCAGGCTCTTTCAGTGGGATGTCTCACACACCTTCACAACAGGCTGGGCTGGCAGGTCTGCTTAGGGTCATTGAATATAACACCCTGCTCCTCTGACCCAAGGGAGAGCTGACAGACTCCTGAAGTGACATCCCAATGTGAGGCTGTGACCAGCACTGATGCTGGCACCTGAAGTACCAACCTCCATATACTGAGCTTACAAAGTGGGTGCCCTGTTCTCTGTAGCATTAGACAGAAAGCCTATCTTCTCTTTGGAAGGTGAGGAACAGCCTCTAAAGTAGCATAGTCTGGCGTTCAGTTTTGGTTTAGGACTCAAAACTAGTAAAATGTTGATTCCCTGAGTCAGACAAACCCTTGCAATGAGATTTATTGTGAGTCTCTGCTTACTCATTTGGGATGAATGAACTTTTGCAATGGTCTCTCCCCAGAGACACATCCTGATACACATCTCCTCTCTGCTTTGGGTTTGCTGCTGGGCTGGACAGAATAATTTCTTTTTGCATTTGCTCTTTCATATCTTTTTATGCTGGCACATCATAAAGGCACAGCTCAGAGTCACAAGACTAGAGCTGTGCCTCTCCCTAATTTTCAAGCAGAGGTGGCATTTCTAACTTCCTTTCTCCACCTGAGGACAGCCAAGATGCCAGACTTCTCTCCTATGAAGAGAAACCTGTTTCACAGCCTGGAGGTGCCCAAGGTATGATTTACAGACAAGCATCTGGTCTCAGATGATCTTAGGAGTTTCCTAGGGAGATTCCACTAAGCATGTTCTCACTTGTGAGCAGAATAAGACACTGTGGATGCTTATCCTCTCTGTCCTGAAACAGCCATCCCAAAGTACTCTTTGTCCTTAGGAAAGCTTTCTATGGACCAAAGCACACAAGCTTACAAGATGTCTCCTTCTCTCTGTGTTTTTCCTCACCACTGGCATCAGCTCTGATCCATGCTCCACTCCCTGGCCCTGCAGAGAGGGCAAAGAGAGGGCGTGCTCCCTTTGCCAGCCTGTCACCACCCTGGTGGCAAAACACTGTGAGGACCCACTGTGCACAGAAGCCTTGAGCTGAGCAGGGCTGGGTTACACTCACTGGGCAAGAATGGGCAGGCTCAAACCAGAGATTCCAGGCAGAGCTGGACAGCAAAAGAACCAACTGCTGCTGCTGCTGCTGCCAGCAACATCACCTCTTTCATTGCCATGATGTCCACACCTGGAAACTATTGTGACAAACAATTTTCTAAAAAAATCATAGTTACGAGCTTAGATCTTGCAGCCTTTAGGAGAAGCAGTTGCACACTTCATCCATGGCAGCTATTCCTTGTTGGTAAGGGAGCAGCTGGGTGGAAGCTCACTGATGTGGCAAGTCATCTTAGAAAGAGCAAATATATTTTATTTCCTTGATTTCACAATCCATGCCCTGCAAGATGATCCAAGCAGCAGATGCAGAATGAATGACTGCTTAGATGATAAACAAAGCACCAAGTTTCAAGGATGAAGTGTTTATGTTCCTGTTCCTGGCACATCTGCAGCACTTGTAAGGAAACACCAGTGACCACCAGCACTGGCACAAGCCTCTTACTGCTCTGTGTTACTGCTGCTTGTGTCTTCTCCCCCCATTTGACACTCGCTGCACAAAGCCTTGCCTACAGCCATTGATAAAGTGGCCCAAAAACCACATCCAACTGCAAAGAGGAGGTAAAGAGAAGATGGCAGAAGTCTTCTCCTGACTGAGCAGTGAGCTGCAGACAAGTGGCTTGTCTGCAGGCCAACAGGAGGTCTCCCCAAGCTCCCAAATGCAGCCCATCCTTCCACTCTGCAGAGGGAGATCACTGGCCACTTTCCTATGCTTGGTAATGAAAACCAGCCAACCATCCCCAGTTTTGTGTACTTTGTGTACTTTCTTCAGCAAGGCTACTTAAGTCAGTCAACAGACTTGAACTAACTAGATTTTTAGGTTGAGAGGGTTCCTTTAAGCCACCAAGAACAACATCAATTGGGCAGGTGTGTGGCCTGTCTGGAGGTACTCATTTAATAAGCAATAATATATTTGGCTACACTAAAAAAAGGGACAGAAAAGAGCACGTGGAAAAGATGTGACCAACTCAGCCCTGCTGCTGGGACTGGGCTTTGCTCCACTTCACTGCTCCTTACACACCACATCCACATAGGTTGTTGCAATCATTTTCCTCGATTCCTGTTTCCATCCAAGAGTTTTGAGGACACCAAGTGCAGCCAGAGCCAGGTGCATTGCAAAGCTGACACAGGCAGAGCAATGTGCCAAGAGACGCAGCAAAATGAACTTAATGCTTAGCACTGCAGGGAGCAGAGAAGCTGAGAGTTTTCCTCTCCTTGTTTCTCAAGGGGCTCATGCTGGCCTTTACAAGCATGTAAGGGTTCATTACAGTGAGAAAAGTGCAAACCAGGCAAAATTCTGCCTCTTGTCATAAAACACCTTTTTTTTTTCCCTTGGTAAACTAGGTGATCTGGTTTTGCAAAAGGCAAAGGTGAGAGATGAGAAGAGAGGCTCTCCAGTCCCTCCCCACTGCAGGCTCAACCCTGCAGAAAGCCAGGCAAAACCTCCTGAGCATCATGTGAGGCGCTTTCCACCATGCTGCCCATCCCCAGCCGTGCATCAGATGCTCCTGAGCATCATGCGATGGATGCAAAGCACGGCCAGCCTCTGGCAGTGCACTAGGATTTTCCTGTACCTCATCCCAGCACTTTGTCATGCTGCCTTCCTGCCTTCATCCCCAAGATCCCCATGATTGCTGTGGTTGGGATGAGGCTGAAGAGGGTTTCTGCTGAGCTGCCTGCTCGGGCTCGCTGCAATGCCCTCCAGTCACAGCCTCTGTCGCACTGCGTGCTGCCTCTCCCTCTCACATACCCCCTTTTTTATTCTGTTATAGAGAGGAAATAGTTTAATGACATAATATTCCTCATGGGACTTTAAATCAAATCCCCCTCCGGCAGAACGAAGCCATAACCTCTTCTGAGTTTGATCTGGTAATGACCAGGAATGAATCTGTTTAAAAAGAAAGCAAGAGCAGGAGAGGGTGCAAATGATAAACTGGCAGAGATGATCTGGCTTTCATTGTCATTCAGCCACTTGCAAATGGAGTCTCTGGAAAGCTTTGGAGTGCCCTGCACAGACATGGAATATAATAATTATTATTATTGTCATTAAATCTACTTGTATTTAGTTCATTTTGAAGAAAACACATGCAGCTTTTGAGATGCATGGGACTGGCAGCTTGGGAACAGGCGGCCTCTATTTATTCCCCCCAGCCAGCACCACGCAGGCAGCAAACAACTCCTGCCCACAGTCTCGACAGTCTGAGCCTTGTGCAGCTGCTGGAGGAGGCCAGTCTCCCTGGACCCCATTTCCCTGAACATGGGACAGGGGAAAAGCACGGCCGTGCCAGTACTTCCCTCCCAGCTCACCCTCCCTGGCCATCAGCCATGTGGCACCAGCTCCCAGCCAGGGCTGAGCCGGAGCAGGTGACTGAAGGGAGAAAGGCTCCGCATCCCTAATTCCTGCCATGGGATCTGGGACACACTTTCCTGGCCAGCCAGCCTTTTTTTTACACATGGTTTGGCAGCTGACTGCCTGGCCATTAACCCTTCTGCCTCCCACCAGACCTGTGCTCAGGTCTCATGCAGTTCCCATGGTTAAACAGCATCTCCTGTCCCACCACTGCTGGTGACAGCCCTCCACAATCACATGTCCATGCTGGTATCCAGGTTCCTCTGTACTTTCTAGATGGTTCCTACATTGCTGTGCCACTGGTCAGTGAAGTGGCTGCCTAGAAGTTGCATCTTTTTCCCAGATGAAAAGCTCAGTTTTCTTTCTAGCACCACCTCTCCCCCTCCATGGCGTGGCTGTGCCAGCATAGGCAGAGAACTGCACGCCGTGCCACCTGCAGTGCCTGCTCCTCTTGCAGCCACACAGGCCCTCTCTGCTGCCTTGCTTCACACAAATATTTGCATTAGCCATGTCCCATCACCACGCAGCTCCTGTGCTTCTCCCCTGTATGCCTCTCATGTTTTCAAACAGCAGACTACATATGGTTATTTTTTGCTCATGTTTCTGACTGTCTTTGGTCCCTATTGGTACTTCTCAGATTTTTATCTGGAAATATCATTAATGAGAGATTTGCTTCTGCTCCAAGATCCTTCCTGGAAATGCTGTGCTGGAAACAACACAACCTGCTGTATCCAACCTGAATCACTGAGCAACTGTGCATATCTGTTGTTCATCTTGTGACACAGCCTGACACAGCCTTTCACTCAATCTTAATGACAGCAAAACCCCAAAAATCCTTTTGAAGCTGACCTAGGCAAGGGCACCCCATGAAGAACTGTCCCTAGGGCTTGACTGAGAGCACGTGCTTTGAACCTCCATGTTCCTTTCATCTGCACCACTTTACCTCACAAGCACACAGCCAGGGAGCGTGGGGGCTGCAGCAAAATGGAGTGGAGGAGCAGAGGCAGAAAGCATGAGCCAGGGGTCAGGAACAGGGGCAAGATCTCAGCTAAATTAGCTGGGCACAGAAGGAAGGTGGGAGCCCAGCTGCAGCTGGTTTTAGACTAACAAGGCCTCCAGGCTCTAAGGCTCAGTTTAACTGCCATTGCAAGCCCCTACTACGTCCTTGGGAAGAGACTAGTGGTGTTGTAAGCCAAGCATGAGTGTGGCAAGCCAGGGACCTGCTGGCAAGACAGGAGATGGGGCTCTCTGCCATGCTGTGACTAGCACCCATCCTCCAGCTTTCAGGTGCCAGCCTCTCATGGGGAAGCCAGGAACGTGGCTCCTGTCCTTCACCTGCCTTGTCTGCTCAGCTGGAGCTGCTTGGGATGTGCTGTGCCTGGAGACACAGGGGACAGCCCTTCCAGTACCAGTTCAAACGTTCCTGATAGGATGCTCCTATCAGCCAGAGGACATGGTGGCACCAGCAGCAAGTGATGGAAAAGGAGACTGAGTGCCTCTCCTCACTGAACCTCCCTTCAGAGAGGCAGTGTCCTTGGTGTCAGAGGGGGACTTGGCACCTCAACCTATGTGACAAGTTTTAACGGGCTGCTTTGTCTGCGCAGCTCTGGTTAGAAATACTCTTACTCAAGCCCACGTCAAAACAAGCTGGGCCTGCTTCCAAAAACTGAGTTACTTTTGCCTTGTTAGGCTTTTACATCAAGCAGCACTTCAGTTTCTCCAGCCAGCAGGTTTCCAAGCAGGCAGGAGCACCTGGAACAACCTGTTTCAATTAGCATTTTACTTATTTATGGCGCCAGCGCTATATCCAACGCCTGTGGGCTGCAGAGGAGCCAGCCAGCTCCCCTGCACCGGCTGTGGAGAGCACTGCTGCGCTGCCCTGTGGGCCAGGACACAGTGGGAATATGTAGGGATGTGCTCACACTTGCCTGCTTCATTTCAAGAAGAATCCTGGAGCTGTGGAGCCCCAGCTGGGTGTGGGTCACCCAACGCCCCTAGCCCCAGCTGTAGCACCAATGGCTGCAGGTTCTGGGTCACCTAACATCCAAACCTGACACAGGAACCCCACAGAGCCACCACTATCACCTGCACACACACCAGGCAACCTTTCTGGAGGGAGACACTCACTGTGCTGTGCCTGCTGACCTCCAAAGCACCCATGAAACCTGAGCTGCCTCACAACACTGTCGTGGTGGACAGATGTTCCAGAATTGCTAAACTCTTTCCACAGTTTAGCATTCTGCTTGTCAAATTTATCCTATCTCCTCTTCAGCAAGGAGCAACAGAAATAATCTTTGGTCATCCCATCTGTTCCTGATCCTGCAGTTCTCCTTGGAGATTTGCTGCTGCCTCAATTGGGCTGCAAACTCCATGGGCAGGAGCCAGTTTTGGTGCCTCTTAGTAAAAAGTCATGTGCACCTCTGTGCCATCATGAAGTCTGCTAAAAGGCAGCCTGACCCAAGCACAAGGTCACTGCCTAAGGAAGCAATCATGAGAATTTCTGCTCAGTGAAAGCTCATCACGTGAAACAGGCCAAAAGGAGCCTCCAGCTTGCCCTGGAGGGACAATGCACCATTCATGCCATGAGCAGGATAAAGGCAAATGAGATCTCGGGAGATAGCAGGCAAAATACTTTCAGTGTGTGCAAAAGCATGTGAAAGGAAGGATTCTCAGGGAGACCACGAGGAGGGAGAGCCCTTGGCCACCAGAAGAGTTTGGTTCATAGAGCCTGGCACTGCAAAGTCTAAATATGGATGCAATCAGTTTATAAATACCCAGGGGAAAACACCAGGGACGGAAAAGCACCATTTAAACTGAAGGGCAAAAGATCACAAAAGTAAACAGATACCAAACAGATTTACAATGGAAAACCTCTGACCACTGGAACCATGGAACCCCCTCTCAGAGGAAGTGAGAAGGGAAGAAAACCACAAACTAGTCTTTTTTCAGAAAAGCTCACGCAAGTTATGGAAGGAGCCATAAAGGGTCTGATGCTTGTGACAGCCTGAGAGAGGGTTTCGCTGCCCACAGGGAGTTTTCTTAGTCTCAAGTTTAAAGAAAAGGCCAAAACTACAACTAAATATTTGGGGTGAGCTTTTGGTTTCCCTGCTTTGTTAAAGGAGAGATGCTCAGGACAACACACAAGACCAAGCCAGTGGAAAAGCAGGTGAAGGAAGGCATAGCCTTGCACCATGATGGCCATGCCATCCTCCCTTGCTGAACTGCTGACCTGGAGCATCTCCAGCTTCTGCAAAAGAACTTCAATTTCCAGGGCCAAGTGAAGTGCCTGGGGTAAATCCCATCCTGTCCTCTGTCAAGGTCAGATGGGCAAGGAGAAATAGTGTGGGGTCCCAAGGAGATGCTGCTCTCTAGAAAGTGCCTCTTGCCAGGGGAGACCTTGCAGGGCACAGAAATGAGCTCAGCAATCAAACCAACAGTGTCTGACATACTCTGAAGCAGATCAGGTGCCTAATTAAAAAACAAATGTATTTCTTGTTCTCTCTCCCTCACCTGGCGCCTCTGGGAAGCCAAAATCGAAGCCAAAATCCTGCAGTGCTTGGATGAAAAAAACCCACCAGACTGAGAGGCAGATAGAGAAAACATAAAATGCTGCCACAGAGATTAGCAACGGGAGAGCCTTTGTAGGTCACATCACGTCCATCATCCCTGGGCACACAGGCTGGCTCCACTCCAGCCTCCCAGGGGCGGGGGGCACGCGTACCCCCTCGCCTCCCCCCGCCAGTGTGGTGTGCTGTACTGTAAACAAGCTCAGGCAGATGGACAGACAGACAGAATGCCCGCATTAATCAAGTCCTCAGCTGTCCTGGCACTCTCCAGCCACCCTCCAAGTCGCCCGGAGGAGATATCACACACACACACCCGGTTGGGAAGGCAAGGGCTGCCTCTCCACCACCACCAGCAAGCCAGGCCACAGGCCACCTTCCCTTTTCCTCCTTGATTGCACCTGGCACTGCTTTTATTTTATTTTATTTTATTTTATTTTATTTTATTTTATTTTATTTTATTTCCCAAAGCCAGCCTGCCGCTTTGCCTCGCAGCTCCCGTGCGCATGTGTCTCCCCGGCGCTCTGCCTGCCCTCCCTTCTCCTCTCCCGGCTCAGACCTCAATCTCTCCCCCGCCAGCTCGCTGCTGCAGCTCTGCTCCCTTAATCCCAATGACCTTCTTGAACAAACGCGCCAGCCCCATGGGCAGCCATGGATCCGCGTCACGGGAAGAGGGAGAAACCTTCCCGTGACACCCCCGCTAGGCTCCTCTTTCCCCCTGCCCCCTTCTCCAGGAATCACCGAGAGGAAAACGCTACAGGGAAGCAGGTTGGGGGGCTGAGAGGATAGGGGTAAAAGGCAGAGCAACATCCAGCCCCCACAGCCCCTTCAACTCCCCAGCACGGCCTGAGCCCAGCACCCTCTGACCCACAGGGAGGCAATTCCAGGACTGCAGCATCGCCCCTCCCGGGCTCCCCCTGTCACCCCACATCCTGCCGTCTCCCTGCATCCACCATAAACACACAGGCATGCAAGAGTGAGAGAAGACAGCCCACCCTGGAAAGCACCAGAGACCGAGACAGGGTCATGGTCCAACCTGACTCACCCTGTCCCTCCCCACGGGAGAAACCCCAAACCAGCCTGCTCTCACCCCATATGGGCCTATACTCACACACAGATATATGTGCATACAGCTGTACATCTATGTGCACGCATACGTGTGGATATGCCTGGACATTTATACATACAGATATATATATATAAACTCAGAGACAGACCCTACAAACATATCTAAAACAGAGGCACAGCCATAAACGCTGTAGAAGCATATATGTACATATCTCTATGTACAGACCTAGGCTGTGTGGAGACATATTGATGGACACATGTATATTATATATAGATGTGGATACATGCGCATACACATGCATATATAAAGCATATAATAATAAATATGTAATACATAACCGCATATGATGATAACATATAATAACATATAATGCTATACAACATACAGCTCAATGTTTTAAGTGTGTGAGTGTGTATGCAGGTGTGCAGGAAGGTCAGGGTCGGTGGCGGCCGCCCGCCCGTGAGGGAGCCCCGCGCCCCCCGCAGCCCGGCGGGCCGCCCCCGCCCCGGTGCCGGTGCCGGTGTCGGTGCTGCCCGCGGGGGCGGCGGGGCCTTACCCAGGAGACGAACCGCAGGATGGTCTGCGGCTGCCGGATGAAGGCCTGCGGGTCGAAGGCGCCGCCGGCTTTCCCCGCTCCGAAGGCGCCCCCGTCCATGGCGGCGCGGGGGTGGGCGGGAGGCAGGCGGGGGGCTCGGCGGGCGGTGCCGGGCTGCGCCGAGCCGAGCCGGGCTGCGCCGAGCCGCGCCGAGCCGAGCCGTGCCTGGCAGCCCGGCGGCGACGAGCCGCGCGCGCCCGCCCACGGGGACGCGCCGCGCCGGGAGCGCGCAGCCTCCCCTTCCCCCGCCCCGCCGCGGCCGCCCGCGGCACATTGCGGGGACAAACGCGGGACCCTGGGGCCGCAGGGTGCGGGGTGCCCGGGGTGCGGGCACTGCGGGGCGGGGAACACCTCCGGTACCGGGGCAGGACACCCAGACCCCGGGGCAGGGATGGGGGCGATGTCACCCTTGGGTTCTGCTATGGGGCCCAGCAGGGCCAGCCCCCCGCCCGCCCACAGCCTCTGCTCGGCCCCAGGGAGCTGTGCCCAGCCCTGGACTCCCAGGCAGGGGACAAGGAGCCGCCGGAGGGGGTCCCGCAGAGGTCGCAAGGATGATTTGGGGTCTGGAGCGTCTCTTAGGAGGAGAGACTGCGGGAGCTGGGCCTGTTTAGTCTGGAGAACAGGAGACTGAGAGGGATCTCATTAATGCATATAAATATCTCAGAGGTGGGTGGATGTGCCAGACACTTCTCAGTGGTGCCCAGCAGAGCAATAAGCTAAAACACGACAAATTTCACTTCAACATGAGGAAGAACTTCTTTATGTTCGAGGTGGCAGAGGGCAACTGGAACAGGCTGCCCAGGGGGGTCATGGAGTGTCCCTCTGCAGAGACACCTCGTGCCTTCCCATGTCACCTGCCCTAGGTGCCCCTGCCAAAGGATGAGGTGATCTCCAGAGGTCCCTGGAGAAAAGGGACCTCTTTAGGCACTTTTAAAAGGGACTTTTTAGCAGTTAGTCCTGTCATTCTGGGATGCTGCCCCACAGAGGGGTAAAGCTGGGCCCTTGGGCACAACCCATTATCCCTCACCAGGTGCCTGCCCTGGACAAAGACGCTCGGTGAGCCTCAGCATCACTCTGCAGCAAAGCCTGGGGCTCTCATTTCCAGCATCCACCACCCCACCCACACTGCGTCCAAGGAGAGGGTGGGAAAAGGTCCTCTGTGAACATGGGGCCTCCAGATTTTGGGGAGACTCCCTGACTCCAGGAGGCAGAGACTGCACAATACACACCTTGCACTCCAGAGGCTGCAGCCTTGACAGTAACTTGGGCTTCTCCATTTCTCACATTGCCACCATGGCCCCTGGCACAGCCAGGAAAGGATGTGTGGGGAGAAGCCTTCCAGCCTTAGGAGCAATTTCAGCTCCTCGGCCCATGCCTGTTAGGCAGAGTAGCTGCACACCAGTGGTGTGCTTGGTGCTGCAGAGTCCCTAATAATCTGAAATGGAAGCAAGCCCTTGGGTTATGACACGGTTCCCTAAGCCCAGCAGTGGAAGCCAAAAATGTACAAGAGTGAAAGGCAAATGTACGAGGGAGATGGAGGAGCATTTACAGCCAAGCCATGGGCTCCCATTGGGAGTTCCAAAGAGTGAGCAGCCATTCCTCACCTTTTGTGGGGCTCCTTTTGAGGGGCGGGTTGGTGGTAGAAGATGGACATTCCTCCATCACATCCAGCTACAGAATTCTACAATGGTTTGGGCTGGAAGGGGCCTTAAAGGTTATCTGATCCAAACCTCCCTGCAATGAGCAGGGACATCTTCAACTAGATCAGCCTGCTCAGAGCCCTGTCCAACCTGACTTTGGATCTTTCCAGGGATGGGCCATCTCTGTTTTAGGAAGATGAGCTGCAGTGCCAGCACAGCTGGATCCTTAGCTCTCCAGTTCATTCTGGGTGCAGGAATCTCCTCGCTGTGTTGTGTCAAAAACATCCTTATTTGTCAGCCCCAGGAGATCCTGAGGGTGCCCCATGTGTGGGAAGCTCCAAACCACCCAGCTCTGGCTTCCACTGATACCATTGCCTTGGGTTTGCATCCTCTTCTGTATCACAAGCAATAGTGGATTAAGGCCCGTGTTCATTATAATAACACAGATGAAGTTTCACAAAATTAAAATAAATTCAATTTTGAAACTCCATTTCAAGAAAAAAAAAGAAATGAAAATTCATGGAATGAAATTTCAAAATTTCATGAAACTGAGTGACATTTTGAAATTTCATGAAATGAAATTAATATTATGAAATAAAATTCAATTAAATGAAATGAAATGGAGAAATGAAGTGAAGTTTGATGAAATGAAACGAAACGACACGTCAAGTTTTCATGACATTAAATGAAATGTAGTTGAATGAAATGGGATGAAGTGAAATAAACATTATCTCTTATGACCGAAGTTCCCCACAAGCCCCGCTAGATGGTTTATGCGGTCTTGTTTTTCTGCGCATCGGTGCCCGCGCACCTTTTTGGATGCACTCGCCTCCCGTAGCGCCGCGCGCCCTCTCGCGAGACCGAGGTCCGGTGCGCTTATAAAGGCTGCGCGCGGCGCTGGCGGCCCTTCCGGCCCGGCGCGTGGACAAGATGGTGGGTGCGGAGGGCTCGGGCCTGGCCGCGCATCCCGCGGGCATCGCCGCCATCCCGGCCCCGTCTGCCGCGCCGCCGCGCGCCCGCCGCCCCCGGCACCTGCGGGACGCCGTGCGGGGCTCATGGCGGGGAGCGGGCCCGGCGTTGTGCCGGGAGGCGGGCGAGGAGCGGGGTGTCCGTGGCGCGGGCAGCTGTGGGGGCATTTGGGGCGCTTTTTTGTAGGAGGGGGGCGGCTTCTCTCTAGAGAGCTCCTGTGGTTGTGGCCTTTTTGGAGACTTAGACTTCGCTTAGGGTAACTCTTGTGGAGTATTTTTTTTTTCTTACATAAATGTGTGCTCTTTTTAGTTCCGTGTACAGCTGCACGGTATTTTTCTTTAATTTGCGTGTGGGATTGGATGGGTAGATATTTCTTTGGCCTGAAAGTTCTCCGGGTGGAAGCCAGTCTCTAATGGTTCTCAGGCTGCAGGGGTGGTACTCAAGGAGAAAATCTTGGGGAAAAATACTGCTCTTCCACCCAGAGCAATGGCTCAAAGGCGGGTGTTGAGATGCTGCTTTACTGCAGTTTTTCAAACTGAAATTGTCTTTGTAATGCTTATTTTGGTACCGATTCATTGAAAAATGTGAAGCTGTCTGTGCTGTGTTTTTTGGACTTGTGGGGTGGACTGAACTTGTAGTGGCACGCTGTGGCCAAATTGCAGCTTCTGTAGTTCCCTGGCCAGAGTGGGACTTGGTTCCCTCCCCAGAGTGGGACCCCCTCCGGCGGCATCTTAGAATAAGCTTGGAAGAGGCATTAAAAAAATCTGAGAAGTTCATAGTTAATGTGTGAGGATTGCATTCCTGTAACATAATAGAATTCAGAAGCCCAGCAGGTGATAGGGGGAATTTCTAGAATGCTGAATGTCTCGGATATGTGTAATATTCGTGTTCCCAGGCAGGGACAGAGCTGGCCTTGGCCCCCAGTGGGCCCAGGCAAGACTCTGCAGCAAGCATTGAGTGCCGGTTGTCTCTTGCAGTCTCACCGCAAGTTCTCGGCCCCGAGGCACGGCTCCCTGGGCTTCCTGCCCCGCAAGCGCAGCAGCCGGCACCGTGGCAAGGTCAAGAGCTTCCCCAAAGATGACCCCAGCAAGCCCGTCCATCTCACCGCCTTCCTGGGCTACAAGGCTGGCATGACCCACATTGTCCGCGAGGTGGACAGACCTGGATCCAGTATGTATTAACGTTCTCTTGGAACAGGAGGTGGGCTGGGTCAGGAATGGTGACATGTGGGCCCTTCAGCAGCAGCTCTGGGTTCTAGTCCTAGCTTGACTTCACCCTGTTCCAAGTCCAAGTAGGAGGTGTATTTCTGCTGTAACCACTGGTTTGGTTTAGCTGCACCTTGAGATGGCTCTTCTGGATGGGGGGACATCAGTCATCTGCATTCGGTATTTTTTGGGAGATTGCCCAGTCCTTGCTGCCATCCATTTTGCGTATCCAGCTTGACTGACCTTTCTCCTGAGCCAGCCTCAAAGTTTTGCAAGGCATTAAATAATGATTTCAGAGTTGGTTGCTTTACGCTGCATCATCTCTGAGAAAAGAGCTTGAGTCATTTAACCTTTCGCATGGAGGACTTGGGAGTGAGGAAAAACATGTGGTGTTAGAACTGAGTTGCTGCTGGAATTAATTGTGCTGTGTTTCTGTTTCCATCCAGAGGTGAACAAGAAGGAGGTGGTGGAGGCAGTCACTATAATAGAGACCCCTCCCATGGTCATCGTGGGCATCGTGGGGTACGTGCAGACTCCTCGTGGTCTCCGTAGCTTCAAGACCATCTTTGCCGAGCACATCAGCGATGAGTGCAAGCGCCGCTTCTACAAGAACTGGTGAGACTGCAGGGCCTGGCCTGCTCTCAGGCCATGATTTGTGTTTTTACTGTTGGGCTGCAATGATCTTAGTGTGGCTTTTCAGCAGTTAGTGTTTAGCTGTGACAGACTGGCCTAATGAAGGGCTAGGCTGTAGGAGTGGCACCGTAGTGAGGGTGCACCGTAACTTTTGGTGGTGCTGGTGTGGGTGTGTGGGCTTGGCTTTGCCCAGGCGCTCCCTAACAGGCTACACGTGATGATACTTCGACGGGCGGACATAAGGAAATCGCCTCTGGCGCTTGTTGATGAGTGTCGAGTGCTGACTGTAGCCCTGTTCTCTCAGGAGAGGGGAAGACAAGTGTCACTTGTGATTGCCATTCCAGGCGCTGTTGTTGTGATTAAAAGTGTGTTTGCCCAAGTGTGGCTCCAGCGTGTCTGGAGCTTCCAGCCTGTTTATGAACTTGGCAGGCTGAAAAGACGTCAGAGTGGAGCAAAAAGGTTCTCAAGGGTGTTTTAGTAACAACCTTGCTGTTGGGCACACAAGGGGGGGAAGTTAGGGTATTTTGAAGCAGATCACAGTCATCTCGTAATAGCTTTAAAGATCTGGTTTTTTTCTGTTATTGTTTGACATCTCCTTACAGTCTTTTGTTTTCTGTAGCGTGAATGTTAATGTGCTTTGGAATTCATGGCAGCTCCGCTCAGCTTTGGCAATTTTGCCGCTGTCTGATGAGCTCCAGGCTCCGCTTGCCAGTGGAAAAGAGTCATTAGAAGCTGGCAATGAGCCAAAGCCAACTGAGGTGGCAACTCCTTCCGCTCACCCCACTTCCCTGGGGATTGATGAAGGGCTTAGCCAAACCTTGTCTCTGCTCTGCTCCTGAAGGCACAAATCCAAGAAGAAGGCCTTCACCAAATACTGCAAGAAATGGCAAGATGAGGAGGGCAAAAAGCAGTTGGAGAAAGATTTCAATAGCATGAAGAAGTACTGCCAGGTTATTAGAGTCATGGCTCACACTCAGGTAAGCGCCTGTGGGCTCAGGTATGTTGGAAACTGCTGAGAGCGCAAGCTTGAAACTTGATCCATCTCTGTAGGGAGATTTCTGCCTTCCCCTGCAGCTTGACACTGTCTATTCAGCACACTCATTCTCTACAGAACTATACTCACTGGATGTTTGAGGAGCCTTGGCAACCACTGGCTGGTTTTGAAGGAGTGTCCAAAAGAGACTGAGCTGTACTAGGAACTTTTTGGCCTCAGTTGTTTGCTGATACTGTGTAGACCTAGACTCTTTAATTTCAGCTGCAAATAAAACCTGAACATTGAACTCAGGGGTTTGTGTGCTCAGCATCGTTTCAGGCTGCATTCTCTTGGGATTGCAAGCACTCAGACTTTTGGCAGCTTCTCTTGCTCAGCTGGAGGAGGTCTTCTGCTGAGTGATGTGGTGTCTCCCCAGCTGTCAGTGCCCTGACTTTCTTGGGAGATGGATTAAATCTTTTGAGTTGGCTCTAATTGCAGTAAGATGGCAAATTTTAATAGAATTAATTTCCTGTAGTAGACAGTACAGGTAGTGTTGCAACCTGTATTGATTCTATCACCAGTTCCCTCTGCTAAATACAGGAGAAGTAACTGTAAGTACAGTCCAACCCAAAACAGCCTTAAGTGTGGCAGGCTTTTATCAAACAATCAGAGCAGTTTGGGTTGGAAGGGGCCTTAAGGATCATCCAGTTCCAACCCCCATGCTCTGGGCAGGGGCTCCTTCCACTACACCAGGTTGCTCAGGCCCCTGTCAAACCTGACTGAGCAGTTGGAGGGGGAGGAGGGTCTTCCAGTTTTTCTGGGCAACCTGTGCCAGTGACTCATGAACCTCATATTAAAAATAATCCTTAGGTCCAATTTAAATCCACTCTGTTACAGTTTAAAACTATTGCCCCCTGTTTCATGTTATTCCTCAGTTAAATTTTGCTGATGGCTGTGAGGTTAGAGAACTCTGTGCTACTGTGGGTGGCATATAACTTCCAGGTGCAATGACTTGCAAGCCACTAAACAACTTTCCCCCTTGTTGTAGGGACTTCTTTAAGTTCTGTATTTTGGAAAAAGGATACTAGAGAAATATATTGGGCCAGGGTTAAAAGGAGGCTGGGCTTACAGGGTCCATTCCAGAAGAGCAGGAGCTGAATGTCGTATTTTCTGTGTCCTAGATGCGTTTGCTCCCCCTGAGGCAGAAGAAGTCTCACCTGATGGAGATCCAGGTGAATGGTGGCACTGTTGCTGAGAAGGTGGATTGGGCCCGGGAGAAGCTGGAGCAGCAGGTGCCTGTGTCAACGGTCTTTGGCCAGGATGAGATGATCGATGTCATTGGAGTCACCAAGGGCAAGGGATATAAAGGTAAACATGGAAGTCCTTCTCTTGGTGATAGGATACAGTTTTTAATGAAATGCTGGCCTTGTGTTTTCATGAGTGCATGTACCAAGAGCTGGGTAGGTGAATCTGTAGTGCTGTCACAGTTCAATGATGAGACCATGGAATGAGCGCTGGGCACAGCGCCTGACACCCGTGAGGAGTCATTCCATGCTGCCTTCCTTCTGAGAACACAGCCCAGGGACAGCCAGGGAGGGACCTTCACCGGGAAATGGTGATTCCTGGGACGCTGCGCCTGTGCTTGCCTTTTGTTGCCTGGGGACTGCAGCTTGAAAAGGTGGCTTAAACTGTGATTGAAGACTGAAGTGACATCTCAGCTTGACAGCAGGCTGCTTTGGTCCCTTGCAGGTGTCACCAGCCGCTGGCACACCAAGAAGCTGCCGCGCAAGACTCACCGCGGCCTGCGCAAGGTGGCGTGCATCGGCGCCTGGCACCCCGCCCGCGTGGCCTTCTCCGTGGCACGGGCGGGCCAGAAGGGCTACCACCACCGCACCGAGATCAACAAGAAGGTTGGTGTGTCTCAGCTGCTGGCCAGGAGCGAGAGCTGCCTGATGTCACTTGCTCTGTGACAGTGAACAGACAGCGTGGGTGTTTTGCTTGGGGTGTTTTGCTGTGTTAGAATGTTGTCTTGGGGATAGTGGCCATGGTTAGTTATGTAAAATAACTAAAATTCTTGGATGGCCACATGTTTCCCAAGTGCAGCAGACTGTTTCCTCTGAGGCTTTGGAGAATTCCTTACATTTTATCTGATGAAAAGTTCTTTCTCCTACCTTTTGCTAAGTAGACTTTATTTATGTTTTTAGATTTACAAGATTGGCCAAGGTTACCAAATCAAGGATGGAAAGCTGATCAAAAACAATGCATCAACTGATTATGACTTGTCTGACAAGAGCATTAACCCTCTGGTGAGTTGCTGCAGCTCTGTGCAAGGAGTCTGCTCATGAGCTGCAATTCTAAGAGGCAAATGAGCCCTGGTATAAGACACAAAGTTATTAAATGAAGAGCTCTTGAATAAGTCAGCTGCTGTTGAAGGTGGTGGTGTTTAGTCAGCCTCACTATTGATTTGTATAACATGAAAATTTAATTTGTTATGCAGTAATAGGACAGGGATGTTGCAAACCTTGAATGGTACTTGTACAAGGAATAACTTAGCGAGAAGAGCTTTTGCTGTTTTGTCAGCATCTTCTGCTGTTCTTAATAAAAGCCCTACAGCAACAAGTAAACAGCTGCATAAGAAACTTGACCTGTGAAAGGCAATACTGGAAAAAGGATTTCAGTGGATGTGGGAATGGCCAAGGCCCAGAAATGGTGTGGATCTGTAGGCAGATGCGATCACTGGTCCCCCTTGGTACAGAGCACTGACTGTTCTCTCCTTTTCCAGGGAGGCTTTGTCCACTATGGTGAGGTGACCAATGACTTCATCATGGTGAAGGGCTGTGTTGTGGGCACCAAGAAGAGGGTCCTGACCCTGCGCAAGGTGAGTGGTGGGCTGGAACAGTTAAAGGGAGCTGTGCTGTTCTCTGGTGCAGGTGGGGTGTGTGCTGTTCTGGGGAATCATGTGGCTTGCTAGAAAGAAAAGCCTTCCACGCAAACCCACCTCGTAGTAAAGGCCTTGGGAGTGGCCTGAGGTCATTTCTGCAGGTGTAGTGATGGACATGGTTAAGGCTTGAGAAATCTTGTGGGCAGAAGGGCCCTGGTGGAGTGGGGCTTGTGCTGCAGGGAGCTGGCCGGTCTTCAGCCTGGGAGGCCAAAGGTGCAGGGTAGATGGCTCGTGGTCAGGTGTTCTTGCACATGGTAGCAGCTGAGGTCTGGGGTCAGAGGGACCGAGGAGGCATTAGCCATGGAGGGGACAAGAAGTAGCCAGTGTACTGGAGGCTAAAAGGGCGCCGCTGCTGCATACTCACCTGGTATCTCTCTTTTTAGTCCCTGCTTGTGCAGACCAAGCGCCGGGCCCTGGAGAAGATTGACTTGAAGTTCATTGACACAACCTCCAAATTTGGTCATGGCCGCTTCCAGACAGCTGAGGAGAAGAAGGCTTTCATGGTAAGGGCTCTTCCTGACACATTTGTTGCTGTACCACTGGGTTATCTTCGAGCTCATGGCAGCTGATAGCTTTGCCTTTGAGCTGTCATGTGGCCAAAGTTCCTGTGAAACAGAAACTTTACTTGAGAGGCCTCCTCCTGCCAGCTTGGTTTATAACTGCAGTGGGCCTGGGGGTCTCTGTTCCCCAGTGACAGCTCTCTGTGTCTGAGGGGTGATTGATGCCATATTAGGGCCCAGGTTGTTCAGTGTTGAAGCACAGAACAAACACCACTCCATTTCCTCTAAGAGCAGCTCGTGAGGAGGGTGCTCACAGTGGTGGCATTCCCAGTTTGTCACTGGCTGGAGAAGGCAGCCAGGAGCTCTGAAGGCCCTGGCGGGGTCTGAGCGGTGCTCGGGGCCCAGCAGGAGCTTCCCCACCAGGTGGCACCAGCGTTGTGCTCGGGAGCAGCCGCAGTCACCCAGCCAGCCCAGAGGGCTGCTCCGCGTTCAGCCTTTCCTAAAACCTCTGCCTGTGGGGTTGGGGCGTGGGCTTTCCAGTGGGTTGCAGCACGGAGGGCTTTTTTTGCTGTGATTTCTTTACAGCTTTTGTGATTGGGATGTTATTTATGTCTTGTGTGGGCTGCTGTTTACATGGCTTGTTTTTTGTGGGTTTTTTTCAGGGACCACTCAAGAAGGATCGCATTGCAAAAGAGGAGGCAGCCTAATGGGTGGAATGGCCCTATGGCCTGTGTGCTCTCAGACCAAAAAATAAATATGTTAAAGAAGTTAATTTTGCCTCTTGCTATATACGTTGCTGTGTCAAGCCTGGTACTCTGCACGTTCTACATGTGGATCAAACCAAAGAAGCATGTGAAGGTTCAGCTCATGAGCATCTGCCTTATAGCAGCAGGGTTGCTCTAAAAAAAATGAAGCTGCTCTTGCTGGTTTTGCAGAGCAGAGATTGTGGGTCAGAGCAGGATGTCTCTGGGTTGTGTGAAATAGTGAAGCAGCAGAGGCTCAAAATGTGTTTGCAGTTGCTGAGATATTGGTCCATCTGTCAAGCCCCAGCTGGGTGGACAGAGAGCTTTGAGTCAAATGGGTTGTGAAATAGCCCAGACATTCAAACCACTAAATTTTAGGTAGCTGGTGGGTGCTAATTGTTGCCATGGAAACCTTCTAGTGTCTGTATGGCAGGGGCTGTAGCCTGCACACTCTGCAAATACAGTTTGTTGCTGTCCCTGAGAGCAGCAGAAGGCAGCAGATACACTAAAAATTCCCATCCTCACAACAGCTGGGTTTTTCAGAATTGCATGCAGTTTCCCTGCTGAAGGGTGGCAGGAGGCAGGCCTGCCTGGGCAGGGAGGGGGGTGATCTGCATCCACCCTCTGAGAGGTGGGAGAGCTGTGGGTGCCGCTGGTGTTGTGTTACTGCCTGGCCTAAAATACCCTGCTGGCTCCCAGGGAGAGCTTTGGTGTGTCCTTCCCTGACCATAATTGGAGACATGTCAGCAATTGAGGCAATTACTGCAGACTTTCACACCAAAGTGTAGCACTGCCCTGAAACAGACCTGGGTTGGCCCTATTTGCTCTTCTCTAAAGTGGAGAAAGGTGCGATGTGGAGATTTTTTCATGTGGTGGTGAACGAGAGCCTTCTAAGAGTTAAAAGGTGGCAAGAAGGAGGAAAAACATTTACCTTGTTTCCCTAGAAACCAGACAGGGTGACTGAATGAGCTGCCTGGCTCACTGTCAGCCTCATTTAACACATGAACCTGCTGGCTGATTTCAGCCAAGTGAAATAAGAGAGAAATAATAAGCAATTCTTTTTCCCTTGTCACAAGTCTCAAGTTGGCAGGTAGGTGGAGAAGATCCTTAAATTAGTATTCCTCTGATGCAGAAAAGTGGAATTCCCAATCTCTGTCCAGCCTGAGCCTGCAGTTTAATGGGCAGCTCTGAGGAGTGAGGTTGTTTCCCTTCCACCTGTTAGCCTTAGGTGGGCTTTTCACTTTCTAAAGCTGGAATGTACTAGCTGGCTAGGGAGGGCATGGCTCTGAGCTAGCCCTGCCTGCTGCTGCTTCTATCTCACCAGTCAGATGCATCCAAGAGAATTGGGATTATCAGGATAAAAGGGTATGCTGGGGATGAGCATCCATGACAAACTGTGGACTACCTTGATGGAAATCTCTAAAAGCACCTAATAGTACCAATACCTTGTGGTGGGAGCTCTGGGATGTTGCTGATTTTAAGTGACAATGATAGCAGAGGGAATTCTTAGTTAAATTGGCACCTAAGTAGGTGGGAGCAGTCCTGGAGGAATGTCATTGTTGAAGATGCTCGGCGTGTGTCTGGCAGGAGGAGTTTCTTTGTCTTGGAACCCAGTGCCAGACTTGGATTTGTTTATTTTTGAAGCGATTGTTGCTGACTGATAAAACAGCGGATAGTGATGGGGGAAAACCCCCCAAAAGGGGTTTCCTGGAATCCTAGGGACATCCAGCGTCAGGAGGTGGCGCTCCTTCCTCTGCAGACTCTTGTCACCGAGGGCTTGCTGGTGGGGCTGGCCTGGGGAAAAGCCCTGCTTAGCCGGAGCGCCCGGGCTGTGTGAGTCCCCTCAGCCCCCCTTAGGGCTCCCTGGAACCCCACGATAACTCCCGGCCGCCTTGCTGGGCAGCTCCTGGGAACCTGCTGTGGGAGGTCCCTGCCAAGCCGTGTGCCTGGGCAGTGAAGCCATGGCTTCCAAGATGGCTTTGGCAAAGCCTCCCACTCCTAAAGCCGGCGCCCACCCTGCAACTCTCATCTCCCAGCCTTCCTGCTCCTGCAATGCATGTGTCCTCTGTTCTGGGGACAATCCCCAGTGCAACAGGCACCAATTGTTGCAGATCACACATTGGTCCAGCAGCTCCTGAGAGCCAACATTTTTAGGGTGACTTATATTTATATTAAATTACTTTGAGTTTTTCATTTTGGCAGTGTCATCTCATATCCCACAGCTCCATGACTGCACCTTCCCCGCTCCAAAATGTCCAACAACATCCCAGTCCAATCAGAAAAGATCCCACACCCTTGTGATGCTCAGACCAACCCGGCAGCCACAGGAGGACAGGGACAGCCCTGGCCCTGCTGAAATAAACCAAAAGCCGTGGGAACGTGCCCTGTCCCAGCTGGTGGTGGGAGGGCTGTGGCTGGGAAGCGGGGCCGGGTTTCTCCCCCGGCAGCCGGTGCTCCCCAGCCCAGCTGCCGGCGGTGCGGGGCTGGGACCCGGGGCCACTCCTCCAGCAGCATCTGGCCCCAGCCCGCGCTGCCGCCTCTCTTCCTCGCCGGAGATGAAACGAGATGCAGCTGTGATGCTGGAGCGGAGACCTTAGATGTGTGTAAGGATGCCTGGGGGGCGAAAAAAAATTGGGTTCAAGTTGGAGGTCTTGGCTCCCGCAGTGAGCTTCACAAGTGGCCCAGCTGACACCCTGCCTTCCCAGCCCGGCCCCTGCCTTTGATCCCAGTGACAAGCAGGGAGATTCAAGTATGCTCGCTGGGGAGCAGGGCTGAGGAAGGTGCCCCGGGGGAGCGGCGGCCGGGTTCACGCACTGCACCGCGGCGCTTTTCTGCCGCAGCCGCTGCGCCAGCGCGCTGCTCCCAGGGCGGCGTGCTGCGTTTGATTTGCAGCCCCCCCGGCCCGAGGACTCCTTTTGTACCTGACAACTTGCTGGCTTCTCACCAACCCTTAGAAGCGCCTGTGAGACCTGGGGGCATGGATGTGGTGGGGAGTGGTTCCCCACAAAGGCACTCCCAGCGTGGGCCAGGAGGGTGGCAGGCAGCCCTGCTCCAGGACTGCAGCTCCCTGGGCCAAAGCAAAGCCAAAGCTGAAGTTTCCCCATTCCCATGGCCACCAGGCCCTCTTGCCAGGGAGATGTCAGTAGTCCCGGTGCAGCACTGTTCCCTGGCTGGGCACAGGACTCATGGGAGCTCATGTGAGTTTTGGGAAGTCTTTTCATTCCTTCTCTCAGCACGGTGCTGGGGAAGGAGTCACATGTTTCTGTGGTGGCCAATGGACGCATGGGAGAAGACTAAATTTATCTTCTACAGCCTCCCAACTTCCCCAAAACTGTGTGGGGCTGTCCTCCCTCCCTGGTAGGGACAGCTCCTGTGCCAGGGTCCCCTGGATGCCCAGGTGCCACCCAGCTCCCTACAAGCCCCAAAGCACTCCGATGTCAGGCAGCATTCTTGGTAGCATGCGTGGCATCAAATTCAAACCCAAGGATTGAATCAGGGAAAGACATACACCCAGATCTGGCTTGGAGATCTAAGGGACACCTCCCTGAGACTGTCCAGTGGGCTCAGGCATCACTTCACACCCAAATGTCACATCACAGACCTTTTAAAACATGTATTTTTAAACTTCTTTATTGACACCAGTGGTGGTAGAGACTGAATTAAGCCAACAGGGGCTGTTGCTGCTGAGGACAGCCCTGCAGGCAGGCAGTGAGAGGAGATACCCTCACATGTATCATTCCATAGGATAATTCCCCCTCACCTTTGTGGCTGGAGCTGTCTGCTGTGTGCTCTGCTCCTCTCTGCCACTGTCTCGAGGGGTAGATGGAAAGCAAAGCTCATTATTCCCCTTGGGAATCAGCCAGCAGCCGGGGCTCTGGCAGGCCAGGTCGGCGAGGAGCTGTTGATGGCAGAGGTATTTATAATCTTTGTTTGGTTCCAGCAAGGCTGGACGCCCACTCCCGCTTCCCTTCATACAATGAGATCAAACAGCTCCGGGATATTTCCTTGCTCCTTGCAGATGAAATTCTTGCATCTGCCGACCTGCTCCGCCCTGCCTGGGGCTGCAGCCTCTTCCTTCGCTCCAGGACCTGGAGGGTTGCTGCTGCTGTTTATTCTGCCCCTAAACTAGGGATTTGCTCATTGTTCCCACCCCACTCCCCACCATTTTCAGAGCTTATGGGCGAGGGTTAAAGGACTGTGGCACCTTCCCCGCCTCAGCTTCCTTCCGTCTCCCACTTCTGAAGGACCTCAGCTGTGCTTGATGGGTCACATGTGAACTTTGCCCATGGATGTAACAGCAAATGGGGCAGGAAAGCAGGAGCTGGCACTTTACCCAAGGGCAAGGTGCCTGGCAGGAGTTTGTATCTGTCCCACACATTCATCCTCCTCTTTGGTGCCTGGCCCTGGTGACAAGCAAGGATAAGGAGAGGATGAGGTTCTAGGAAGGCAGTACACCTGTGCTGGGCAGGTTGTGTGCATCACAGATGATGTGGAGGCAGCATGTACATCCTTGCTGGAACCTCTTGCTGCTGGCCTCATCCCATCCCAAGGCCCTCACCATGCAGCCCTGTTGGGGATCTCATCAGACCCTTCCACAAAAGCCATTTTGTTCTGGGGATCCCTCCCAGGTGCTCAGCAAGGGGAGACCCCACCACCACCACTGCAGCCAGAGATGCAGGAGAGACAGCGTGCAGCATCTTGAGGGTGGTGACGCTGAACACTGACAAAAGCTGACTGCTTGAGGCTGTGCTTGAGGCAGAGTGGAACCATCCCCTGGCACCGAGCCACTGGCAAATACCAGCCCAAATTCACCTGCCTCCTCTCCAAGAGAGGTTTTCCTGCCAGCAGGAACAGGCCCCAGGGATTCCAGCCAGCTGATGGAAGCTGTGGCTGACCACGCCCCAAGCCATGCCGTGCTGTCCTGTCCATCTCCCAAGGAGGTTTCCATTCCCCTCTCCTGGGAAGCAGGAGCCTTCCCAGGTGTCCCTGGTGTTGAGGGGCTGCTGGCGTGGGCAGGAGACACAGCTGCTTTTCATGTCCGCCCTCACAGCACAGCTCACGCTCAATCTTTCAGCAGGTCTCTGTGATCTAGGGGTAAATTATGGGTGTCAGGTTTGGGGCAGCCAAGAGGGGATTTTGGAGGGGGGAGGTAGCAGGGAGCAGCACGTGTGAGTGGCTGGGGAAGGACAGAGCAGGGCGGTCCATAGCTGGATTTTGGTACCTTTACAGCATCTCCTCCTGGGGCACGGCACGGTTTGGAGGGCCAAAAGGCATGTCAGCCCCACTTTGAGCCTTTGGCATCCCTTCTTCGCCCCAAAGGCAGCCCTCAGTATTGTCCCCCATGCCTTGCCGCTCCTCCTGCTTGCCCCGGGGTGCCGGGCCGGGTCTGTGCGGTGCGGAGCACAGTGGGATGGGTGCCAGGGGAAGCAGCGGAGACGGCGGCGGGCCGGGGCCAGGTGTGAGGGAGGGCACCCAGGTAGCGGGGCCGTGACTCAGCCCGCCGGGAGCAAGCGCCGCGCTGCCCCCGCTCCCGGGAGGGCTCCGCAGGGAAACACACGGTGCTGGCCTCACACTCACCAGTCTTTTGCTCCTCCTGCCCGGGGCTGCAGGAGCACTGAGCTTTCACATTTAGTGCTTTTCACTTCCACGGGAAAAAGCACCTCTTTCCCCTGGAGACCCAAGAGACACACGTACCCCAAAGATTTGCCACCCCTGGGCCCAGTCTAGCGTTCAAATCTGATGGGGTCCAACCACGGACACCCTTTCTCCTTGCAGGCAACCTTCCCTCCTCCTTCTCTTTCTCTGCAAAGAGTTAAATCTCTCTCCAATTCGGCACCTTTTCCCCTCCTTCCTGCCCCCGGGATAATGTTTAACCGAGCTCATTGCTAATTAAATATCGATGACCTCAGGCAGGTTTTGTTATCGTCTGGAAACACCTGATGCATGTGTCACCAGAAAGAGTTTTTCTTGTCTCAAGTACACCGGCAATCCTTGAACTCGTGTTGGCTTTTCCCTTCGCAGCCCGCGGCCGCCCCTGCCCATGGGCACCACCGAGGCTCTGCTGGCACCCAGGCGACTCCGACTCGTGTGGGCTTGTTGTAGCCACTCCCAGCTGCAGGGGACAGGCACGGGGGGAAGGAAAGTTTTATTCCTCCTCTCCTTTCCCAAAGCATGGCCACTGCTGCCCACCATCCACAGCTGAACAAGCTCAGCTTGGACTTGGAGGACCTTCCTCTTCTGGGCTAAGTCTGTGCTTTCCTGCCTCCTGCGAGCATGGGGATGACCCATCTTGGGGTTTGGCTCTCCAAAGTATCTCCTGGGATTTCCCAGGGGAGCAGCAACATTCCACAAGGAAAATTCCCCATTCCTTCTTCTCCTATCCTCCAGGGCAGACTTGGAGCAACATTGCCAGGATGAGCGGGCAGAAGCCAAATCCCTTAAAGGCTGCAATGGAGAATGGGATAGGAAAAAAAGGGAGCACAAGAGAGACAGTGAGAAAAGGGAGGCTGTGAAGGGGTACTGGGAGGGGGTTGTGAGTACATTTTAGGCAAGATGGACTTTTACAGGGCAGAGCCATATTCTAGAACCTCTGTTCCCCTGAGCTGGATGTGTGGAAGTAGAGGGGACTCCTCAGGAACTGTATGGCAGCTGGTGTTTCCTGCCAGGTCCACCAGCCTTGTGAGCAGCCTCTGAACCTTTCTGCTCAAGGAGGTCTCTCAGCCCTGCAAAAATTCTCAAGTCTGATTTTCTTTGTGGCGAGGAGCAGAGGCTTTGCTGACATAGTTTTCACACTCTGCGGTATAAATAGCCAACCTGAAAAACAAAGGAAAACTCCCCATGAAGACCATGTAAGGCAGAGCTACAGTTGCACCATTTATTTATTCGCTCACCGTAGCTATTTCCTGCCTCTGTTGGTCAGAGACCTCCTGTGTTGGCCAAAAATCAGATTTCCTCCCTTGCCAGGAATTTATGGATCAGCAGCACTGATGGTAACAAGGGAATCACAACCTCCCGGCCCTGACAGGACAAACTCCTGTCTACACTTGGCCTCAGTCCCACCAGTTGCTCCAAAGGCCCAGCACATCTGCTGGGCATCTGCAGAGCAGGGCAGTGGAGGAACAGCAAGGCCAGGCTGAGGCTGGAAGGTCCAGTAAGGCTGGAGGAAGCAGTAAGGCTGGAGGCACTGTCTTGCTCCCTCCATCAGCTCTGCAAGTCTGGTGTTTGCTGGATGTTGCAGCAGGCAGGACTTCCTCGATTTCTCTTGGCTTGCACCACCTCCAAGCTACCCAGAGCCCTGGTGGGAAGCAGATGCCATGTTGGTGGAAAGGTTTCCAGGCCATAGCACCTGGGGGGGTCCCTTGGGTGCACATTGAGTCAATTTTGGCTGTCCCTCTGTCAGTCTGCATGTCCCTGCCGTGCACGGCAATGGGAGCACTCGGTCAGGGACAAGCCCAGCACCTGGGAGGGGGAGGGTGGCGCAGACAAGGACCCGGCTTGTTCAACAAGCTGGAGCGTGGCTGCAGATGCACCTTCTTCAGGCTCCAGCTGCTCTGCAGCTCTGCAGCTCCTTCCCAGTGCTTGTTGCTGCCTCCAGCCCTGCCAGCAGATCAGTCTGTGCATGTGCTCCTTCGCTCGCTCCAGGCACTGTCAGCCGCTCGCCCGGGCCCTGGCTCCCCTGCCCCAGCTGTGCCGGGAAGGCGGCAGCTCCTCGTCAGGAAGGGGTGGCCAGCAGCTGGGGATGGGACCTCCTCCAGGAGATCCAGGCAACATTTTGGGCCATGAGTGAGGGCTCCCTGAATTTCAGATCTCCATGTGGGGCGCTAAGCAATCCCAGCTCTCCTTTGGGCATGCCTGGGTGGAGAGGTGGACACACAGGCCCAGGACTGCTGCTGCATGGAGCATGTCTGCAGGCATTAGCTCCCTTGGTCCCACCTGTAAGCCAGAGCTGCCTCCAGCTCTGTTCATGGATGAAGACAGATTGCAATTACCCTTGCCTGCTCCCCAGAAATGCTCTGTTCCCTGGGAAATGGAACTGGGATGGCAAGGGAGGGCATGGCACAGTACCTCATTGCTCTGCTGACCAGTGATGGGACAGCAGCCTGGGACAATGGGAACAGTGTCAGAGCTGCTTTGCCTGGCCACCATGGCCAAGGCGTGGAAGGACCTGCCAGCACGGAGCAGTTCCCCTTTCTGGCTGCTCACTCCCCTGCCTGAAATCCCCCCTGTGCACGAGTAGCCACGGGAGCAGAGAAGAAGGGGGTGCCAAAGGTTGGTGTGAGCTGTTTGGAGGGCTGACTCTAGGGAGGGTCCCGTCCAGAGGACTGTCTCCTTGGTCATTGTTATCAGGATAATTCTCCAGCCACTCGAATCCTGTTTTTGTGCTGGTGTTGCCTGGCTCTACGGGAGTGAGGGGGGAGAAATACAGGAAACACTAGCGACGGAAGCAGAATCATCTCCTGGAGGGAGCGAAGAGCTGCTGACGCCAGTGAGGGGAACAAAGACATTCAGAAGGAGTTAGACATGGGCTTGTGCTGGAGACAGCCCAGACAAGTAGTCTCAGTCCCAGCTTATTGCACACCTCACATCCCTCCAGCAGGCTGCCCCTCCATCTCCCCCAGCCCAGCCTCCTGCACTGAGTTCTGGGCTGCAAAGAGACCTCGGGGTGAGGAGAGGAGGCAGCTGTGAACCAACACTGCCTGATGTTCTTGCCATGGAGAAGCCCTGGAGGGGATGACCTGGGGGGATGTCCCCTACTCTATCCCCAGCTGCTGCAAAAGCTTTGGCTGGTATGGTGGCCATGGGAACAGCACAACACTCGCTGGCAGCGTGGGCGCCTGCCTCACCGCTGCCTCACAGCTCTCCCCTCCATCCCCCCCAGTGCCAGGGGGCTGTCCCCATGCCTTGCACACACAACAGGCCCTCTGTCCCACAGGCACAAAAGGAAACTCTGAGTAAAAAGGTCAGAGGGCCTGGCATCCCTCTCACCCAGGGCCAGGAGGAGCATGCAAACCCCGGCTCAGCAAGGTCACAAGCTGTCCCTGTCCTCATCCCCATCCACGGCACCTTCCAGGTCCTAGGGAAGCCCCCATGTGCCTCCTCTCTGGAAGGTGCAGGTCAGGAGTGATGCATCCCAAGTGCCAAGGGATCTTTCATGTGGCTCTGGGGCGGGAAATCCACTCTCCCAGAAGAGAGACCTTGGGTCTCCTAGCTGCTGGCCCTTTGGGGTGCAAGAGCCTCAGCCAGGCTGGGCTGGGGCGCTCTCTAAGTCCTGGCCTTGCCTGTGGCAGTGGAGTGTGATGGCAGTGGACACAGCCTTCTCCTCAACACACTTGTGCCAAGGTAATTCACCCCATCCAGCTCCCATATTCCTAATTCCAAGAAGAGCATATGTACCTGTAAGTAATGTAGACACATTTTCTGTTACAAGGGGCAGCGTTCACATCTCAGATCCTTCTGTGGCTCAGGAGTGAGAGCCCATTCCAGCTCCATCAGATGTAGAACCCCGTCCCTTCCATGACCCCATCCCCATGGCATGTGCACTGCCTGCTTCAGAGCCAGGGAGGAGGATTTTCCCCACCAGTGATGCAATGAAGCTGAGTGGTGCTGTGGGACACTGGGGACCACAGAATCATTTGGGGCAGCACTGATGGGGGGGAGCTTACATCAACCCTACCCTGCTGCCTGCAGAAAGGGCAGCACAGACAGGATGCTGCTGCTGCTGCTGCCAGGAGTGCCTCCAATCCCCAGGGTCTGCCTTTGTGAGCAGTGTTTGTGGCTGGAACATAAGCGTCAAAATGTCATCAGTCCCTTATCTGCAACGTATCTGGGTCCTTTTGGTACCTACTCAGCCTCCAAAAATAGCCTAGCAGGGGAAAAGAATACATTCCTAAAATAGCAGCACCACTTGGGCTCACCAGTGCTGGAGCTGACACCTGGTTGAGTGCCCTCCACATCTTTGCAGGGAGATTTCGGATCCATCCTCCTGTGCTTTCCCAGCCTAAAATAGCAGCCACACCTCACTGACTGGGAGGCTGGCAGGTGCTTTCCAGCTTTTGCCCAGAGCAGTGCCAGCTGCTGCCCGTGCCATGGCAGGACACCACCCTTGCTGCCCTGTGTGGCCCCAGGCACGTCCCTGTGCCCACACTGCTGACACGTCCCACAGCGGGCAGGGAGGTGTGAGCAGCCCTGGGGCACAGCAAGGCCCAGGTGAGTCACCCTAGGGATGCAGCCAGCCATATGGGAGGGGAGGACTGGCTGCCTGCCTCTCCTGAAAAGGAGAGCTGCTGAGGAGGAGGAAGCTGGGAGGAAGGAAGGCCTTGTTTGTCCGTTCCCAGAGCGGTGCAGGAACTGCTATATGAGGAATTACCTGACCTCAAATCTCCAGATGCTTTTCACTAACTTCCTCGTTTGAGCCTCCCCCAGCTCCTGCAGTCTTGCCCTGTGCTCTGCTGCTGCTGCCTCCCCTGAGCCACCCCAGCACTGGCAGCTGGCTTCCTCCAGGCTGCGAGGACCCTTCTGCCTCCTTGTGCTCCAAATTTATCCACACCTGCTCTTCCTCCTGCATGGGCCACATTCACTCTGCATGTGTGAATCCAGAGGCCCAGCTCTGCCAGGCAGGCAGGGAAAGCCATGGTGAGTGGGTGGTTCCTGAGCTTCCAGTCACAGGGAGGATGCTGCAGGTGTGGGGTGTCCTGTGGGATGCTCTGAGGGACCCAGGTGGGAAACTGGGGACTCAGGATGTAGGAAATCGATGCTGTGCATCCATCACTGGCACAGCTTGGCCTTTCACACACATTCCAACCCTACCCACCCTGTGCTGCTCTCCGTGCAGCCCCATGCAGCGCTGCACAGCCGGACTCCTCTGCATCCGTGAGGGATGGGGGACGCGGCCATGACGCAAAGGCCTCACGCTCTTGGAGACTACTGCTTCCTCTCCTGGCCCTTTAGGAGGTCTGGGCAAAGATGTTTATGCAGAATACAAAAGGTCTAAGGATGTGTGTTGGATTCTGAGGGATGGAGCCCAGCATGAGATAAATGCTGATCTGGAAGCAGGATCCAGCACTGCTGCTCCTCGTGTTGAACATGTTTCCTGGGGCAAGTGGTGGAGGAGGGGTGAGGCTGCCGAGCTCAGGAGGGCTGGGAATCATGAAGATGAGGTGCTCCCAGGGATGTGGTCAGGGGCTGAGTGTCTCAGAGAGCAGGGATGGAGGCACATTTTACTGTAGAACAAACCTGGGACTGTCCCAGGTGTCCAGGAGCAGGACTGGGAAAGGACTCATGGAAGGGTGGGCAGAGATGGGGAGATCAGCAGTGGCATGTGCTGAACAGGGGTTAGAGCAGGGGTCTTTTTGGGGAGACTTCTCTTCCAGTGACCATGCTGGGAATTGAGTGGTGCTCAGAGTACCTCCTGGGACAGAGGTAGCCCCAAAAGCAAGATTGAGGGATAGAGTGCAATCGAAATGGATTGCTGAGGTATGGGATGGAAAGCTGGGAAGGTAGGGAATGGCAGAACTTTGGTTTTTCTCCAGGGAGAATCTGTTCAACAAGAGTCTGTCCAGTGCTTTGCGGCCTCAGAACACCCCACCAACCCATGGTTAAATTAGGGTCTGAGACCTTCCAGGCTGGGGCAGGAAGGGGGGGGATGTGAGTCAAAACAACAAAAACAGCACTCATGAGGAGGCTAATTTCAAGGTTGGGATGGATCTTTTGAAATAACAGGTTATTTCTAGACTTAGGAAATGAACCAAGTAGCCCACAGGCCCCGAAGGAGCCGTGGGGATGTTTCATGGTCTCATACCTCTGAATTCAACAGCCCGTTGTGCAAGCTGAGGTCACTGGCCATTGCAGATGACAGGAACTCAGGGAGAGGAAGAGGGGACAGGATGCTTGGCCAAAATACCTTAAGAAATTATGTTAAGGATATCCCCTCTCCTCCAGAGCCAAGATGTGACAGTAGCTCCCCAGGGCTCCATGGGGAGCAGGGGTGAGAGGGTTGCTTGCAGCAGGAGAGGTTGCTCCAAACCTCTCCCCAGCTCCATCACTTTTCCTGGCCTTCCTCTGGCTACACCACTGGTTTCCCCCTGCCCCTTTTTCTTTCATTTCAACATGAGAAGCAGCAAGTGAAACCTTCTAAGCCCAAACAAACAGGATAAACACGGGTCAAGACTGAGCAGGGGGTGGTATAATGGCAGGGTCATGAGATTGCTGACCTGCGAGAAGCCAAAGAGACAATGGGATGGGTTTTTGGAGTTTGGAAGAGCAAACAGGCCTGTGCTGCAGAAGCAGAGGACGCAGGAGCCAGCCTGAACATCCTGCTGGACCCTTCAAGCACGATAGACTGTCCGATTCCTCTGCCCATCTGAGCAAGAGTTTGCCATTGCTGAAGTAACTGTGAACCCCAGCAGGAGTTTCCCAGGGAGGTGTGGGAAGCCCTGCCAGCACAGGGATCAGAACTCCTGAGGGGCTGTGCCCGTGCTTCCTGGCCTGCCTCTGTCCAACAGAGAAGTTATGGCTGAAGGACTCAGGTGACCTCAGGCAGGGAAGGTGGTGCAGCCCCTTAGGGTGCCTTCGGTCACCCTATGGACAAATGGGACTGTTGGAACCTTAAAATCTGCAGCAGAGCCCTGGGGAATGCTGGTGGTTGTCCAAAGAGAGGGGGCTGTGGTCATGAGCAAGAATGTGGCAGAACTGGAGAGATGCACAGCTTTGCTGGTTCCTGGGAAAGGAAGCCACCATCTGTCATCAGAAAGAGGAATGCTGGTGGAAGAGCAATTTCATTAGATAATCTCTCTAATGAAGACAGGTGACAGGATGCAGATTTCCCTCCTGGAGAGACCTTTGTGGACACCTCAAGCAAGGATGCTTCTGACCTTGTCCTTCCAGCCAAGGCCAAGTGCCAGAGCAAAAAGAGGAGCTGAGGGTCCCCAGGACCCTCCCTGCTGCTCCCCAGAGCCGGAACCCCTCTGGAGCTGGATGGGATCCCTCTGCAGGCCTGGCTGGGGATGCTGGGAACCAACAGCCAGACCAACACAAGGTGTTCCATGTCCAAGACTGAGAGACCCCACAGCAGCAGGCTGTGTGCAAACCTGCCTTCCTCTGCCAGCCAACATCTGCTGAAGGCCCTTACTCAGGCTGTGCTTGATCCTGGCAGCTGCGTCATCCTTCCCCTCTACCCAACCCCCTTTTTCCCCTGAAGAAATTTCTACGAGATTTTTTTTTAATTGGCTTTGTCTGTTTGATCCCTAGTTCCTATCCAGGCCAAACAAGGAATGCATCTTACTGGAGACAGGATAGAGGACTCTTGGAGTTAATAGTTTTCTCCATTGTCTTTCAAATGTGTGCTGAGATGTCCGTAGCAGGGGGACCCATTGTGCTGCCTTCCTGCTTGTTTTTCCAAAAGTCTCCAGTGAATAAAAGCAATGCAGAGCTTGTAATACACTTTCCATGACCTCTAATCTTGTGTACGGTCTGTCTCAATTGCCAGGTCGAATACAGTATTCATTAGCAGTGGTTCCACCACCATCTCATCTACTCCTCCAAAACCCAGCCCCGAGCTATCCCTGGCTGGCTCCAGCTCCCCTCGGCTGCACCACCATCTCCACTGCCCTCATCCATACCTTCTTGTCCCTCCTCCCTTTTTCTGCTCTCCCAAATCACGTGTCCTTCCCTCTTCCCCTGAGCATTTGGAGGTGCTGGCACGGAGGTGGCAGTGGCAGGGAGGTGGCAGATCCTGGTGAAGGAATGCCTGCACCTTCAGGAACATATTTCCTGAGGATCATCCTCCCTCCCCATCCCACCACGAGTGGATTGGGGATGCCACTTAGGGGTTACCAGCCCTGGCAGCACAACAGGGAGCCAGAGCAATGGCTGGATGGGATTTGAGGGCAGACAAAGGCTCTGGGCTTGCCTTCCCACGCTGGCTCTGAGTTCACTCTGCCGTGTGGGCTTGATGAGATTCCCAGATGCACCGGCACACAATGCAGCAGGGAAACCCTGCTCTCCCACTGTTATTCTGCATGGCTTCTCTGGGAATGTTTGCCCTTCCTACTGCTTTCCTGTGATGCCGGAAGCCTTCAGGTGTCCCTCAGCTAGGACAGCCACCTGGGCTTTAAGGATGAGTCACCCTCTCTTCCCATGTTCTCCTCAGCCTTCCCTTTGGCAAGGACTGGCAACAAACAGCAGGAGTGAATCAGAGCCCAGGGTGGCTGAGGGACCAGAAGGCCATCCCTGGGCATCCCAGCATATGTGTCCCAGCTGCAGCACCACAGGGGACATTACCCATCACTGAGTGACAAGGACTGGTGATCCCAGCAGCAGAGAAATCTCCAAGCCATCTCACTGGAAGCTGCGCTTAAGTCCCTTCCTAAAAGCACTGAATTCAAACTGTGATCCCTTCCAGCACCAAAGGGACACTCTCAGAATTTCCTCTGGACAGAGTAAGGATCCCTCTCCTGCTCCAAAGGTTTGAGCCCAGGCCAAGGATAAAACACCAGTTCATGCTTTGGTCTTTCTCCATTACCCATGCTTTTCTCATTGTCTTTTCCCCTCTCATTTTCTTCTTCATACCAATGGGTAGACCCTGGCCTGGATGTCTGTGCCCACCTTGAGCTGACAGAGTGTCAGAGTGTCCCTCTGGAGCTGCCAGACCCAATGATCCATGTACCAGCTCTTGTTGAGGGGGTGTAGGCAGCAAGGTGTGGAGCTGGGGCACCACCACAGCCCGAATCTCCAGACAAACCTTGTCAGCCACATCTGCTGAGGAGACAAGCCCAGTCTTGCTCTGGGGCTCCCAAGCACTGTGCAGCTGAGCCTCTCTGCAGAAAAGAGGACACTGGGTCTGACTGCTTGCAAGTCTCCCATCTTCTTCCCTCTTCCCAAGAATCCTGTAACAGGCCCGTACCTTGCTGTGCCACATTGCAAGGATTGGTCACTGGAGGCACCACAGCCACAAAAACATGGGCTGGGGAAAAGGCTTGGCAAGCAAGATTTTCTGGGCTGTGTCATGCAGAGGACAAGGGGATTGGACGAAGCAGTCAGAGTGGTTGGGTTGAGAAAAGGCAGCTGGAAATCAGCCTCTCGTTCTGGAGATTGTTCACACAGTCACAGAAGGGACTTACAGTTTGGTAGAGCTGCTTCTCTGTGCCTCTCTTCCCAGAGCTCTACTCAGTTCAAACCCATCCCATCTGTGGGGGCAGGAGACAGACTCAGGGCCTCTGAGAGCTGAGGCCATGGCCTGGCCATGCAAAGCCTGCACAGCCCAGGCTGGGGAGGGCATGGGCAGGCACTCTGGTGCTTCCTGCTCCCTCTCAGGAGGTTAGTGCCTGTGCTGTGAAATGCTACCCAAATATTCTGCCACCTTTATCAGCCTCGGCTTTACTGCCCATTATCTTGCTCCCTTTTTCCGAATTGCTCCTCAGGTTACAGGTACTGATGTAAATCAGTGGGGTGTCAGGCAAGCAGGCTGGAGGACGCAGGTCAGAGGGTGGGGAAGGAGAGGGGCCATGGCTGGACTGCTCCTGGGGAACCCACCAGGGACAGTGGCAGCCCTGGGACCAGGGGTACCCAGGGGGACGGGTCTGGGGTGGCTGTGGCTGCCCCTTCTGCTGCAGCTCAGCATCAGGTAAGCTGCCCAAGGCCCACATTATCTCTGAAGAAAGGCAAACAGAAAGGGGAAAGTGAGAAGGAATTCCTCATCTGAGAGGGCTCTTATCACCTTTCCGCTTCCCTCCCCCTGGAGAGATAGGGCAGCAGCTCAATGCTCCGTTGTTCCTCAGGGGGCCTCTCCTTCCCTGCTCCCACCCCCGTGGGGATGTGACGGGGGCTCCCGGCCCCGCAGCTCTCCAGACACCCTTGGGGACACATTCCCTTCCATATCTGAGCCTTTGTGCCTGCCTAGTGTCCACCACAGCCCCTCTGGGCTCTGCAGGCCTCATCCAACACACCAACGAGCCCCAGGTAACTGAGAGCCTTTTGCTCTGCCTTGGGAGCACCGTGGTGGTTTCGTGTGCTCCCAGCACACACTCAGGTGCCAGAACACACAACACCTGCTGGCCCCAGCCATATCACCCTCGATCAGCAACAGGTAACTGAGGCCGAGGAATAAAGCCCAGGCTCTTATCAGCCCTGCAGCGAGTGGCAGGGTGCTTCCACATGGCCTAAAGCAATTAACCCTCCCAATTAACCCTCCACAGAAGCACAGCGGGTCAGGCTGGTGGGCTGAGGGCAGGTGGTTGGATGCCCCTGTGGCAGTGAGGTCCTCAGGGCACGCAGAAGAGCTGAAATAGTCCTTGGCGCTGCATGGGGGAGAGGCAGACATGAAGGAGAGCCATTCTCCATCCTGGCAGAGGCAGGGAAAAATGCTGGTCGCCATCATCATGGAATCTCAAGGCCCCTTGAACCCATGGCTGTAAGCAGAGCGCTTGGGAAAGATTTTATGCAGAACAGCAGCTGCCAGAAATGGTGAAGCTATTGATCATCAGGTTACAGAGTGGTGGCATAAAATCATGTGAATCCAAAGAGTGAACAGATGGCCAGCCTGAGCGGGGATGAAATTATTTTTTAGCAGATCTGACAAGCAGCTCAATTCAGTGTTAGTGCAAGAACCGGATTTGATTTGGCAGAGAAGACGGGGTGCTTGCAAGGCTTGGTAGTGCCACATTTGTTCAGTTCTCAGATTTGTCTTCATCCTGAGGTTGTTTCTCTTGGGTTGGGGATACACTCACAACTCGCTCAGCTGTGGTTTGATGCAGTTGCCCAAATATTGGTTTCCAGTTTCAATTTAGATGCAGTAGTGTATCCTGCCTGGCCTCCAGCTGCTACTCCAGACGGTCTTGGGCTCCAGTACCTTCCACGGCAGATCTGCCAGCCCCCTTCATGTGTCTCAGATACTCTAAGACATCTCATATGACTCTAAACCACTTCATTTTGGCAACAGGATCCCAGGATTATGAATACACTGAAGAAACTAATTTTGCATAATTTTTGCCCTTTTCTGACAGCACCTTTGGGATTTGAGGTAGGCAAATCTCCAATGAAGTGATTATAAATCGATCAAAATAAAAGGGTCTGTTCTGCACAGGGTTGGGGGAGAAAATCTTTGGAGAGACAAAGTCAAAGAAAGTGCAAATATTTCCACTCTGTTTTTCCATGCGGGATAGTGTGATTGACCCTTTTGTTGGTAACTGAGGTGTCTCAAAGAAACGCGTGTCTGAAGGAGTTGAGAGTTGAGAAATGCCTGTGGTTGATAGGCTGATTTGGAATCAAATTGATCAGAAATCACAAATGGAGCCTGAAGAAGATGCCAGCCAAAGGGAGTGACTGGCCCCATCACTGCAGGCACCAGGGCTCCTCGCAGGGGGAATCTCCCAGCTGAGAGCAGCCTGCCCTCAGAGCTGCCTCCTCTTGGTACCGTTACAGGAGAATGAACGCCTGGGAAAGTCCCCTCCTTTCTCCATGGAGCAGGAGACGGTGCCAATGTAGAGAGGCCTGGCAGAGCACAGGGGCAGGTTCGAGCAGATTCAGCCAGGGGCAGTGGGGCTCTGCAGGCTTTACCAGCTCCTGCAAGCACAGAGCTCTGCATGCCCAGGGTCTCTGCTGGCAGCACGCTTTGGTGGGCCTCCTTCTGCAGGCAGAGCTTTGCTGGGCCTCCTTCTGCAGGCAGAGCTTGGAAGAGCAGCTCTGCCTCCCCGCTTAGTCTTTATTCCCCTGGCTTGCAGGAGAAGGGTTTGGAGAGTGTTGTGAGGCTGTAGTTTGTGAGGAAGGATCCCAAAGCCTTGTGGAGATTTGCAGGCGTATCCAGGGGCACAGCGAGGTTCCACAGGGTCTGGGCCAAACCCAGGTCTGTGATCTTTCCTAAATGAGGGTGTCTCATAACGTAATGAGCCAGGCTCTCTCAAGAGGTACCCAGGGGCAAACTGCTCTCACTTTTCTCTCTCCCTGCCTGCTGCCCTGCCCACCCTCCAGCTCATCCTGGGCATGTTAAATGAATTAAAATTAAACGCATCTCTAATTTATCTCCATGCTATTCTCCCTGGAGAATGGTTGTCCCAGGGTGATCCCTCTGATAATGAGAACTGCTTTGGAAAATTAAAAAATACTTGTTACAGAAACCCCAAAACCAAGTGCCTTGAGATTAACGAAGAGGCTAAAAAAACCCGGTGAATGCAAATTTGCAGAGATTAGCAGCTGTTCAAATGCAAGATGATCACCCAATGGCATATACTTCCAGAGCATTGACTAAAACCCTACAGAACTATGAATAGATTAGGAAAAAATGCTGGCAATTGCTTTGACTTTGTGAGTGGTTTCATGGATATCCTCGCAGGAATTGGTGAGGCAGACACCCATTCTGGACTGGTAAAGCCAGTGTTTCAGAAACCAGGGTGGGACTCACGACCCAGACATCTGAACGTGAAATTGGAGGAATATTTGTTACTGAAATTCCAGCGTGTCTTCCAGAGAGCTGGGAAGAGGGGAAAGGAATTGACTGCCAGAATGGCTCCAGCCCCACTTTCTTTGTGAAGCTTCAGAAAAAAGCACAAATGACCCAATGCTAACAGGCCAGGGAGCAAAGGTCTTGCTCAACAGGCGTAAAAATCCTTGGCACTATGAGCCAGCACTTCATTGGGATGATAAAGGTGATAAAGGTGATAAAGGTGATGGGATCCCGTGCAGAGGACATTCCTTCACCGTGTGGCACAGCAGGAAGTCAGGCAGAGCAAATCACGGCCGTGTCTGGGGACTGAGAGTGTAAGAGGAGATCAGGTGCTGTGGCTGTAGGTGCGGTGCTAAAGCCATTAAACCCTGCAAGCGCTGCGCTCACGATGGGAAGAAGAGAAAAGCACAGCCAGCTATGGGAAAAGCAGATTGCCAAGGAAAGCCCTGAGCTCTATGGTGTCAGATATTTCCCAACAAGGGTCCAGGTGCTGCCCACACAAATGCAAGCGTAACCCTGTGGAATTCGGCCAGTTCCTCGCTGCGTGCAGACACCAAACCTCCCCCAAGCAGGAGCAACCCAGACCTTCTCGACGTCCTTGCCCCTTGCATCCCCTCATCCCCTGTGCCCTGTGCCCCCTTCCCTTCCCCAGGCTCAGCTGTTCCAGCAGCAGCCTCCCCGCTCGCTGCACTCTGCATGCCTGGCTCGGGTGACCTTTCCCGGGACAAAGGCTGCCATTGACAGGGGCAGGCCAGGCTGGCGGTGACACAGAGCCGGCGGTGACACACACAGAGCCGCGGACACTGCGGTCCCATCCCGGCAGAGAGGGGCCAGCCGGCACAGCTGGGAGCGGGGGAGGCAGCCTGGGAAAAAGCTCCAGCCGTCCATGGCACTCGGTGGCCTGTGCGTCACATGGGTGTCTCCGCGCTCCGACACGCTCCTCAGCCCCTTTAGTCCCACTGCAAGGTGCCAGAACCCCAGCACTGCACATTAAAGCCCATAACAGGACTTTAGGAGCTTACAGTGGTGGTAAAATCCTTCCCATGTGCCCACGCACCAAATCAGCTTTGCTAGGAAAAAAAAATCTTGCATAGTTTGGGAGAGATGCACACTTTGATTCACCAAATCCTTTGTGGCTGGGGTGCCGTGACTGTGTAACTGTGTTTTAGAGGGCACTTTTCACACAGAGTCTTTTGGATGTGGAACCAGAAGGCAGGGACCATTTTACCAACTGCACCCTGGGACTGACCCTCTCTGCAGAGCTTGGGATGTCTGCTTCCCCACATCTCAGCCACAGGATAACAATTCCTCCCTGTCTCACCAAGGGAAATAAATGAGTCAGTGCACACACAGCAGTTGCAAGATGGAAATTGCTATCTGAATGCTGTGATGATGATGAATATTACCATTGTTGCTAGAAGTGCTAATGCCATGCAGGACCAAAGGATCTGTTCTGTATAATTCATGGTCCCTCCCCCAGGCCCCTTCCAGCTTCCCTGCATTTTTACAGAAACATCAGTCCAAGTTTGACATTTCTACCCAGCACCACCTCTCAGCAAAAATCACAGGTCTTTATGATTCAGAACCCATTGCTAATTCCCTGCCTGGAGCTGAAGCAGCACCAGAGAACATCTCACTCCTGACAAGCTCAGTCCCTCAGCTGAAGGAGGTCAGCACCACTCCAGATCTAGGCTGCAGTAAAGGTGCAAATGAGAGGGAGGCCTGCTCCCTCGGTGTCCTCGCATGAGCATCACAGGCACAGGCATTTTGCTAGCCCCACCACAGGCTAGCTGCAACCTCTCAATCCAGAAGAAGAGGCAGGAAAACATATACATAGTATTAGTGTACTGAAATCTCTAGATTGGTAATTTCCATCAGTGCTAAAGGTAAAAAATAGCTCTGGAAACTTGTAGAGTCAGGCAGGAACCTCAGTGCAAACTTTAAATGAAGAAAGACACCATATTGGAAAAATAGACTGATCAGTCCAGCATAGCCAGGTTTTAAATGTGCCCACCACCCCTGGCTAAGCCAGCAGCTGGAGTGCCCCTGCACCTGACAGAAAAGTTCAAGAAGAAGGGACTATCCTCTCTCCAAATCCAGTGTTTTATTCCAAGCCAGTCAGCCAGGCTGCCCTTCAGACACCAGTGAACCAGCGTGTCTGGGGCCAGCAAACACCTTGCTGGCAATGTCTGAAAGATCTCACTGCCCTTATCTGCTGCTGCCCCGTCTGTTGGATGGAGGAATCCCAAAAACATTTCCCTCCCTCTCTTCCTACCATCCTCCATGAGAGTGGTAAATGTCCCTGTGCTCTTGTGTGCAGTGGGGTTTAAAGGTTTAGAGGTTTAAAGGTCCTTATCAACTGGTCCTCGACCTGCAGGCCACTCCAGCCTGAGTTCCCACACACGTCCTTGGGAATGTACCTCCCTCAGAGCAGGGAACAGATACCCAGGATTTGTTTTGCCTGCTGGGCAGTTTCCCTGAAGAGGTGGGAGAAAATGGGGGTTAATTCAGGGTTTCATTAACCTGAGAGTTGATTGCAACAGCAACTTGTCCTATATAGGAACTGTGTCAGGAAACAGGCAGAGGAGGAGGGGGAGCAGGGAGTGGGTTACAGCAACCCTGCTGCTTCTTCCAGACTCGCTTCCCTCAGCCGAGTCCCAGGAGAACAAAGCAGCTTGTGTGGGTTTGATTCCCAGCTCCAGCCCCATCCAGCTCCATGGGGGCAAGGGAAAGGCAGAGTTGTCTATGGCTGCCTCACACAAGGAGCACAGATAATCCCACTGGCCATGTGTCCCATACAGGGACACATGTGAGTCCACAGAGAACCTTCGGGCCACTTGCATGGCATCCATTCCCATGTAAGAAGTTATACAGCAAAATTCTCCCTGCACACACTTAGGTGGCCTTCTGGATGTGTGGAGCATCTTCAGCTCAGAGGCACAGCCACAGGTACATGTATCCCACACAGCTGTGGGGATACTTCTCAGTATGAAGAGAGAGGGACTGGGAATGAGTGGGTTTAGGATTGGTTTCTGCTGGTCTTGGCTTCTGCTGCAGCAGAGGGGCTGGTTCCTCCAGGCTGGCCGTGCCTTCTCCAGCTTCCTATGTCAGTGTGAGTGAACAGGTGGCAGGGTGGCAAGTTGGAGCTGATCAAGCCTAAAACAATCCTTGCAAAATGGATGAACCAGGGGGAAAAAAGTTTTAAAAAAGAGAATGCACAGCTGGAAGGAGAGAGGAGAAAGCAGGAGAGCTGCTTTCTCCAGAAGCTTTTTTCCAAGTGACTCGTGCCAGTTTTTGAAACCACACCCTCAGCCACAGACAGAGATGTAAATATGTCTGTTCCCAAGCAGAGCTGCTTGGTGGGGACACCTCTCCTCCCCAGAAGCCCCCCTTGGCTGCCCTGCATGGCTGTGGCCTGCCATGCTGGGGGAGGAGGGCAGGAATGGGCTTTGCTCAGGAGCTCCTGGAAACCCCTGGGAGCAACTTTGGGAATGTGTGAGAGCTGCAGAAGTGCAAGAAGGAATAGGGTAAGGAAGGAGGAATGGGGGAAGGAAGGAGCTATTGTCACTGGAGAGGGCTTTGTGTGACCAGCATTGCTGAGATTCCTGCATCCCTGCAGAGAGTCCTGCAGGGGGTGAGTGAGGGAGAAGGAGGAGAGGCCAGACAGGTGGACAAGAGGGTCTGTGCCATTCCTGGAGCTGTGTTTTCTTGAGATAAGTCTGACCTATTCGCAGTCACTCTGGAGCAGCAGCAGGAGCCAGCCTTTACGTCTGTCTTGACCTTCTATTGTGGCTCAAACATTGAAGGAGATTATGGCAGTGATCGAAAACTCCCAGACTTTGAGACATTCCCAGTATGGGTCCACAGCCATGCAGAGAAGCCCAGACTTGCTGCCAGGCCCAAAACAGCCCATCTGGAACGTCCTGTCCTGGCCCTATGCAAGGCAGATTGACCGGGGGGTCTGGGGCATCTGGGGGGATCTAACCCACAGCGTGTGCATCTAGGGACTGCTCATCTCAAAATCCTGGAGGACGCTCTCCAAGCAAGAGCCAACCACCCCCAATGGCTCAGAGTCAAGTCTAGGGCACTGTGGCACCCAAACATGCCAGAAGAATCCATCATGCTATTCTTCTCTGCTTAGTTAACACAAGTCCAGATCCAGGTTGTAAATAATTGTGGGGAGAGGGGAGACAGTGAGAAAAAGGATGGCAGAAAGATTGAGATGTAGCAAAGGTACCAAAATCCATGTTTCAGGTATCTCTGACTGGCTGCTTTCAGTGGAAAGAGGAGGTCTTGTTGAACCTTGGGGCACAAGGTCCTTCTCAAAGTGAGGGGCAGTGGTTGTACAGGATGTGTGTGCCATGGATTCTGTCTCCTGCTGTTCACACAGTATCTGGGCAGGTTGGAAAGGCAGAAAAAAGGGGACGTGTGCTCCTTTCACCACTTCCAGACTTTAGGGATCAGGGCAGTCAGCCCAGTACCTTTCCTAAAAAAGGGGCCAGGAGAAGAAAAGCAATGCCTTCAGGGAATATCTTCAGGGGGAACATGAAGAAAACACACGGTTTTACAGGTTTCAGCACAATTTTCAGAGCTGTGAAGAGAATACTGAATCCCCTTGCCATGCCTCAGGCGGTTGAAGGCATGCACCTGTGTTAGACAGTGCTCGTGCAGTGACCACGGTCCTCTGCTGGCACTGGTGGCTCTGGTGGCACTGGTGGCACTGGTGGCAGCATGGTGTACATGAAGGTGGCAGGCAGTCCCCTCTCCTGAGGTCAGGAGAGTTGCCCTGGAATGGCACATGTCGAGTACATAGGGAAGGGCCAATATTTGAGTGCAGAAGCTAAAGACCTGTAGGCTGGCCTTTATTTCAAGTCCAGCCAGAACTTGAGATGGCTGGTATTTTAAACACATTAGTTTTGGTTTTTGTTTTTTTTTTTTTTTAGCAGCAAGAAAGCATCTTTGGATCCCAGCTGGATCCAAGGGCTGGTGAGACGTGAGGGTATATCTGTACCACAGCCCTTTATCTGGATTTTTCCATTCTCTGAGGTATCTCAACCCTCCGTCTGCCCAAGATAATGGAGAGGCAGCCAAAATGGCATTTCAAACTCTTGGCTCCCTCTACCAACAATTGGACAAAGCAAAGAGGCAGGATGGGAGAAACTGGCTTTCTGGAAACTTCTGTTAGATGGCAAGGGGTCACACCCCCTTCAATAGAGATTGGAGTCGGGGGTCATTTTACATCTGCCTTTAATGAAGAATGGTGGGAAGGGAAATTTAGCTCCGATGAGCTAATTAAATATATATATATAATTTCCACTCTGCTAGCAAGGGGAAAAAAAAGCCTTGGACCAGCTGCTAGGTCATTGTTTGTGAATTTAAAAATAAAAGTTTCTTGGCATAGGTTTCAGAGATGGAGGCAGTATCTTGCGTTGTCATTCCAGAGAGTAAGGGAGAGTGAGGGAAAGAAGGATGAGGCCAGGCAAGGATAGTTCAGCATGATTACGTGTTGCTCAGGTGTGTCTTGGCTTTTGAGCCTCTTTTCCCTCTGGCTGGTTTAGGTAATCAACATCCTGCCCAGATGGTGAGCCTCAGCAGGGACAGATTTACAGGTCCCACACCCTAAAGAGGCTGGAAATATCCTGCTGTGGGGGTGGCTCATGCGTGGCAGTGCCATGAGCACAGGCGGGCTCACCTGGGACCCTCACCCCGTATAAGCTCCATTTCAGCTCAGGTCCAGGTACCCAATCCTGAGCTCTGTTGGAGGCGTATTTGTGCCCAGCCTCCTCCTCAGCTGACCTGGATCCTGACTGGTTGTTCCAAGTCTTTAGCTGGTGGTGGCTGGGTGTCCAGGATGCCCCTTGGGCCTGTGCTGCAGCCTTGTCTGCAGCCCTGTCTCCTGCTGCTCCTGACAGTATCTTCCCTTGCCTAAGGCTGGGACTGGAATTTCTCCCTGTTGTCACCTTGGTGGTGCTGATCACCTGTTGGACATGTTGGGCTTGTGCTTGGCCTGAGCTGTGCTGGATCCTTGTCCTGGGCTATGTGTGACCCAGACCCACACCTCCTTCTTGGGGGAAGGCCATGGACCTTGCACCCCACTGCCTCCCTAGTGACTTAGAGCACTACTGCATCCCTTTTTCTGTCCCTGTGCCTTCTCAACACTGGCTTTCCCATGTCCCTTTCCACTCCCTGGCTCTCCACAATGGGGCCTTGGCACCCCTCCCTATGTCTGCCTGCCTCTGGGAGCCTTTTTTCATCCCTGTGTCTCTGAAGCACATTCATGTGCCTGCACTGCTTCCAAGTTATGATCCCACCCTGGCTCCAAATTCCCTGTCCCTGCACTGTGACCTTAAGCTGGTCTTGTGCCACCATCCTCAGCCAGTTCCATGACCCTGCCGTGTGTTATCCAGTGTTTCACAAGGAGCCATCCACGGAGCCCAGACCTCCACGAGGTGTGAGAGCACACCTGGATGTTACACCCCGTTTAGCCCAGCTGTGCTGGAGGGACATCCATGCCTGCTCCTGTCCTGGCTGTCCTGGCTTCCTGGGCAGTTTTCCTAGACAGACCTGACACCTGCTTTGTGGGTCACTTCATTGCCAGCCTCATCTCTGTCTCTGCTTAGGTACTGAGGAGCTACACCTGGACCAGGGGGTCACACCTGGGCTGGAGTCACACCTGCAGTGTCCCCTCCTGTGGAGCAGCCCTCTCCTTGCAGGTGGCAAGCCAGACCACGGTAGGAAGCTCCTCTCCAGGAGCCTTGGTGCTGGATTTTCCCTTCCCACCCTGTTGCATCCATTAGTCTGATGCTTTCTGGCAGCAGCTGCACATGGAACTGGAGACCTGAACTTTTCCATTCCCCAGCCTCCAACCCTGCCAATCCCTCTGAGCTGGGAATGGGCACTAAACTCAGTCTCCAGCAGCAAAGGGGTCCCAGCTCTCCCTCTCACTTGCTGAGCCCCCTGTGCTGTTCCCTCTTTCTGAGAGGGAAGGAAGGGAAGCCTTTCTCTCTGCCCCAGTGGGTGCAGCCCTGCTTGGCTTCTCTGCAGGCTCACACTGTGTTGGTGGGCTGTGGCTGCCTCCCCTTCCCTGTGAGCCCCAAGTGCTGCTCCTTCCCCCTCCTGTCCCAGCAATGGCCCTGGCACACTCGCTGTGCTGTCATTCTGAAGACCCTGTCCCTGAGTGCTTGGCAAAAGGGAAATTAGCAATAATAATAATAAAAAAAAAGACTCATAATCCTCCCAGACACATTATGCAGCCAGGGAAAGAGAGCAAATCAGGGAGGGCCTGGCTTGCCTCAAAGTCCCGTTCCACCTGCTTGTCAACTCAGTGACCAAGCTGGGGAGGTCAGAGGAAGCTCTTGGGAGACATTGTTTGAAGCCAAAGGAGGGTGAGAAAAGTTTTCCTTGCTTTTGAGTCAGTGTCCCAGCCCACCTGCCTGGATTCCACTACTGGAAAAGATCTGTGCACCTCCAGACACCCCACAGACATGCTGGCAAGCTGGAGTTAGCTGCTGGTGTCCATCTTTGTGCAGAAAATGCTGCTGGCCCATGCTTCCCTTTCCACTGACACCGAGCAATGTGGTCAGGAACAGTCTAGGCTTTTTTCCTCTCCAGGAGCAGGGCTGAGAGGATTCCCATGTGTGCACTTAAGACATGTCTGTTTGTCAAGAGGTGTTGGCTCCCTCCTCACTGTGGTTGTGGGAAGGCCTTTTGGTTTAAAAAAGAAAACAAATGAATAGATTCCCCTGACACCCAGACTTATCAGGCAGGAACCCAAGGGAGTCCCTTGTTTAAACATCAGGAGTACATTGCTGGATAACACCCCTCCTCTCCCTCCCCCCTGGGCATTTCTGGGGGTTGTGTCAGGCTTCTTTCTGCTTTTATTTGTTCTCTCTGAGCTTCTTGCTTCTGGCTGGGCCCACCTGGAGGAAGTGGGAGGACAGTGAGGGTCCTACAGGCTTGAGTTTCTGGGCTGGAACAGCGCAGGGGCAGCGCAGCTCTGGGGACTTGCCGTGGCAGAGCTGTAGGAGGGGATGCCATGAGCAGATGGAAACATATGGACAGTGCTTGGGGCAGGTCAGGGCCATGACATCAGGAGGCTGAAGTGGGAGAGAAGGTTTCCTCTCTCCTGATCTTAGGTTTCCCTCCCTTTTCTGCACATCTAAGCTGGTGAGGAAAAAACCAGCATGCTCCCCTCCTCCCTGTCTTACAAAAACAGAGACTAGAGTCAAACTTGGAATTCCCCTCTGTCTCATCACTGGGGAGACAGGGTCCTGGTGGTGATCTCACCCCATCAGAAACCTTTCTGTGCATAAGGCTAAGCAAGCAATGAAGGGGGAGGACGGGGAGGAGGGGAGTTATGGCAGGAAACCAAGAACACATCAGACACTCTAAATTTAGATCTTTTTATTCAGCTCGGACAATATTCCTTGATTTCTTATTGTTCAGGAGAGGGCAGAGGGCAGGGGATCTATTGAAAGGCTTTGTCCTGAGAGATGCCACTTTGTCTGGATATAGGGGGGTGGAGGAGCCACACATCAGGCTGGTCTGGCATGGGGGAGAGGTGCATGTCCCACACTTCCAAATGGTTTGGGATGGGCTGGTGGGTGGGCACCTCTGGCACCTGTGAGGCAGAGCTCAGGCCTGCCCCCAGCCCCACGCTGCCAGGCCAGGTGGGCAGCCATGAGCAGTGAGCGGTGCCTGTGCTTTGGGGCAGCTCCCGTGGCAGCAGGCGTCGGGCCCAGGGCGTGTAGGATAAACACACACCCTCTCTATACGTCTCGCTGCCTTTCCGGCACTGCAGCTCAAGGGCTATTTTTAAACTCCCTCCTTTATTACACAGGCCAGAAGATAGCGCGGCCTACCTCCTGCCAGGCCAGGCCTGCTGCTCTCCCACCCACCCAAAACCGGGGGCAAGCTGTCCCCCACAGGGCATGGCATGGGGGCACCCTGCCCAGTGCCAGGGGTGGGCTGTGGGTGGGCATGACCTCGCTGCTGTCCCCCACAGGGCATGGGGGGCACCCTGCCCAGTGCCAGGGGTGGGCTGTGGGTGGGCATGACCTCGCTGCTATCCCCCACAGGGCATGGCATGGGGGGCACCCTGACAGTGACAGAGGTGGGGTGCAGGGTGGGCATGACCTCGCTGCTGTCCCCCACAGTGCCAGGGGTGGTTGCAGGGTGGGCAAGACCTTGCTGCTGTCCCCCACAGTGCCAGGGATGGAATGCAGGGTGGGCATGACCTCGCTGCTGTCCCCCACATGGCATGGGGGGCACCCTGCCCAGTGATAGAGATGGTGTGCAGGGTGGGCATGACCTCGCTGCTCTCTCCAGGCTCAGGCCACGGCAGGCACAGCAAACTGGGGTGTCTGGCTGCACTTGTGCTGCTGGTACAAGGGTACTGCTGCAGGCTGTTTGGTCCCACTGTGTCTGTGGGATGTCAGCTTTGCTCAGGGCCTGCAGCTCAAGGGAGGTTAAATGAGCTGAAAGTCGGCTGCAGCATCACCAAACCCGCCTGCTGCTGGTGTCAGCACCACCAGCTGGGTGCAGGCGAGAGGACCAGCTCTTGCAGGTAGCACGAGCAGGGCTTTCCGCCCTGACTGATGCCCTGACCCCCAACCAGGAGCGCTCTGAGTGGGTTTTGCTCTGTGACGTGAGCAGCAGCAGCAGGTGGCAGGGGCCGGGGGGAGGGAGAGCTGCTTGCTTTTGGTTTTCGACCCTCATCTTCGTTTCACATGAGTCATGTTACGTTCTGAGCTGAGTAACTGCTGGGGCTATTTTTACTCCAGCTCAGCAAAGCTTCCTTCTCGCTGCTGCCACCGCCACCGCCGCTCGCTGCGGACCCGGGGGCAGAGGATGGGGACACGGTGAGTGGCACAGGGCGAGGGAAGGGGAAGCAGTGTTTGAGGTGGTGCCAGTGGAAAGGGGGACCGCTGCCCACCTAATCAATTTGGAAACAAAAATAGTAAATGCCTTTTGAAAAACAACAGATGACCTGTGATGTGTGGCGTATTCACACACACATACGTATGTATTTATTATACTGGGAGAGGGGAAGGGGGGAGGGAGAGAAATTCCTTTCGAGTGCTATTCACCAGTCTGGAAAAATAAAGAAGGAAAGCAGAACATTTTTTCCTTTCATCAAAACAGGAAAGAGAGGGGGAATGGGGTGGGGAGCAGATCCATAGACATAATGGATGGCTGCCAGTGTAAGGAAATTGTTCCCTTCTACCCTAAACTTGGGGGTTGGGGTGGGGGAGAAATATATGGCAGCATGATCAGAGAAGGCAGCATCGCCTCCTCCCCACTTGATGCAGGAACGTGTGTGCACACGGGAAAGTGCTGGGAAATCAGTGGCCCCCAGCCTTGCCTTTTCTCTTTGAATCCTGCTCGAACTGCACATCCGCAGAGATGTGAAATGCCTTCGCCTTCTCCTTCATCCCAAAGCCCGGGGCAGGAAGGCACAGCCGACAGGAGCCCTCTCCCCCTCTGCCGTTGTCAGGGGCTGGGCTCTGCCCTCTGCATCTGTCTGCATGCTCGGAGCCCTTCCCCATCCTCTCCTCTCTGCCAGGTTCCTGCCAGGGATGGGTGAGATGAGGGAGGTGGTGAGGGGCTGGGGGAATCCCTCTGACGGAGAGACAGGCAGGGGGGGTGGTTCCCGGGGAAAGCCTGGCAGGTCCCATCAAACGCCTGCTCCCCAGGTGACACCTTCCCTTTCCCCTGGAGCCGCTGGCTCTGTCAGGGTTTTACTCATCCTTGGAAAGCATTTTCCCTGCCAGTGCCAGGGGCGGAAAGGCAAATTATGCAAGCCCTGGGTACCCTGAGGCTCTGCCTTTCTCCAGCCCCAAATACAAGCACCGAGCTCCGTGCCCGTCTCTGTCTCCTTCCTTTGGCCTCTCTTCTCCTTCCCTCCTTCTTCCTCCATTAAACCGCGCTCGGTCCTAGCTCAGGGAGGTCGGGGCAGCTCTCGTGTCAGCCCTCCGGGGCAAACGCTGTGTCACACAGCGTGAGCAGGGCGCAGTAACCCCGTCCCTGTCCCCTGGGACAGCCGGGACAAACCCCGCTCAGCCGGGGCTGTGTGTAACACCAAGTCGCCCACAGAGCGGATCTCGGGTGTAAACGAGGTGTAAAACTCGCTCCAGGTGCCTCCTTTGCGTCTCCCCTCCATTGACGGCTGCACCGGCAGCCCCAGGGCGTGGGCGCCGGGATTGCTCATCCTCCTCCCGAACCCCGACACCCGAGCAGCAGCAGCAGCACCTAAGTCACATACCCTGAGTGGGCGGGCTGACTACACGTTGGCTGTCAACACCTCCTAATTTCTTTCCATTGATTGTTTTCAAAATAGGACTCATCATGGAGAGGCTGAGACACCTCAGCTGTTCAGACTGAGTCTTGCTTTCCATTGTAAGCCCTGTTTTTCTTCCTGTTGTTTCATAATTCTCTACCTGCCCTCTCTGACAAAAAGGTAATAAATTTAAAAAAAAAAAATCACCCCTCACTCCATGCTGCTGTGGATGGATGGTGGCTAGTATGATCATTTTTTCCATCAACACGAGATGAGGGGAGAGCAGCCTTGCAGCAAGGAACTGCCCATTGTCCTCAGACACGTGTGGCTCTCCTCCCTGGTGATAACTGAATAACCAGGGAGATGAGTTCAGCTGTTTGCAGGCTTGAGAGCTGTAGTGGTGGGGAAAGTGTTTTAATAAGAAATCCTGGTGCAGGCTCTTAGGAAATCTTGTTTTGTTGTGGTTTGTCTGCGGGCCACATCTGTCAAGTCGTGGTGCTCTGATGGGACATTTTTATGGTCCAGATGCTTCATGTAGCCTCAAAATACCTTCCCAATATATGCCATGGTGGCTTCAAACTCTTAACCTGTGATATCTGGCACACCAATAGGCCAGGTGAGAGGGAGATCCAGTTATCCCCATTAGTTTTAGAGGTTTGTGGGACACATCTCAAACTAATTCCACAGAAGTAAGAGAATCAAGGGAGCCCCCAGCAGGCTCAAGGCACGGCAGTTTTAGGTGCATGCACCCCTGTCAAACTCAGTGCCAGTGAGACCGACCCACCCAGTCTAAAGACATCACTAGAGAAAAATCTCTCCCTGTCTTAAAAACAGAAAAACTGCTGAAGCCTGAGCAGCTTGAGTATCACTTTGCTCTATTTTCAGGCAGGGTCATAGGTAGATGATTAGTCAAATTCCAAACATCCTCTTCCTTGCTGTCTGGAGGTTCTACAGGGATTAGCTTTTTGTTTCTGATGTTGAGCTTCTAAAAACTGCCCAGCATCATCCACATGAAAATAAATAACTCTATTTCTATCCCATCTAGCATGTAATAGAGCCGGATATTCAAAAAAAAAAAAAAAAAAAAGCACACCATATCTCCCCCAAAATCAGGCCCTGCAGCAGCTCTTGTTGCTACCAAGCAAGAAATTTGCAGCAGTCCCTGCTAGCTTTCTGCTGAGACCTTCTCCTCTCTGGCAGCAGTATCTCTCGCTGCTGAGGAATTTGATCAGCCCTCCCACACGCAGGCTGTTCTGTCCTGGCCAGGAAGCCACTGCAGCGTGGGGGACTCCCCGCACAGGTGGCACCAGGCTGGTGGAGCCACCCCAGCCTGTTTGAGGGCAGAGATCCTCAAAAGGCACCTGGGCCTCCGGTGACGCCTTGGGCACCTTAAATACATGACAGGGTCATGGGCATTCAGGAGCCAATGTCCCCAGAGCCCTCTACAGACACAGAAGGACTTCTCAAATCCTCACCTTTCCCCCTGCTGACTGCCAAGGAGCCCAAGGCTGCAGCATTTCTTAGGCTGGTGCCATTTGGAAAGAGGTGAGATGGACTGAGGGCCTTTTAAAACCATTTTTTTCAAGCCCTCCACAGATTTCAAAAGGTGTTTCAGCACCCAGGCGGACATCAGGGTTGCAGCTACACCCCACTGGGGGGTTAGAGCCAAATTATCATCACTTGAAATGGCTGGTACGCTGCTGGCAGGCCAGGATGGAGAATGAGGGGAATTCTAAGAGCGTCCTGAGGAATTTGGGGTGGGACAGGGCTATCATGGCTGGAGCATCTAAGATAAAGTCTTGTTAAGGTCCCTGACGGTGGAAATGAGCAAAGGTATGCCTTGCATTTCTACTTCCTCCCCCTTGAACTCCAATATTGGAACTGAGCCACTTGAGACTCGGTTTGAGGGACTCCCAGGACCCTCCTTATCCCTGCACTCAGGCACCTCAGATGGCCTGGGCTTTGGAGCTGACACGGCTCTGACCAGCTACCCAACTGAGGAGAAATCTGCCCACTCTTCTTCAGGGCTGGAGTGAGAGGAGGTTATCTCTTGTGACCCAAGAGCACCTTGACATGCTGCCCCAGAAGACCCAGGCTATTTATGGAGGACCCCCAGTATTCCTTGTGTCCCTGTGCTTCCTGACCAACACCCACATCCATGAGACAAAAACTAGGTTCAGGGGCATAGCTGGCCAAGCTGGGGTGTGCTGTCAGGTGCCTGCTGCAGACAGCATTTGGGGGGCTGCCTGCTGCTCAGTTCCAGGGTCTGCTCCTCCTGCACCCGGGCTGGAGTGCTGGTGCGAGACCGTGTGTTTTGGGGAGGCTTGGCTGCAGGAGACTCACAGGCACCCAGAGAGCCTGAGGGAGCATGTGTGATGCTGTGAGATGAGGCCACTGGTTTGCCAGTGGGTGTGTATGTATGTGAGAAGGGAAGAGAGAGGGGGAGAGTGAAGGAGAACACATGGATGCCCAGGGATGTGTGAATGAGACAAAATTTGCACGTAGCTGTGCATGCACGGCTCGAGCAGGAGCGTGTGCGTAGCATAGGAAAGGCAGGGGGGATGCTTGGGATTCAGAGCGAGCGCCTGCGGTGCATGACGGTGCAGGAACGTCTCGGTGGATACGAGCCTGCACAAAGATGGTGCAGAGCAGAGATCCCTCCTGCTCGTGCCTGGAGTGTGCTCGGCGCCGGGAGAGCGCTCCTGTGTACGTGAGAGGGTGTTTTTTCAATAGGATATGACTCTTTCTTGAACTCACCTGTTAGCAGCCTTCCCCTCCCCATCCCTCTCCCCCCACAGCAAATATCTGCTGGCTTAATTTCCCTTCAGATGTTTATTACATCGTGGAGATAATCATGCAGCAAAATACCTCCGGGTGCCACGAGCAACACCAGATTGTCTTATAGCAACGTGTAAATTTCTCTGGCTTCTTTTTTTTCCCCTGCACACAAAGAGATGTGAGATATTAAAGTCATCTCTCTCCCTGGAGCTAGTGGTGTAGCAGGGCAGGGAAGGCAGCGAGTGGCGCTCAGAGGAATGGGCTCCAGACTGAAACAGCGAGAACCTGGGGCCAAAAAAAATAACAAACTACCGTGCCGGGAACTCCTCTCTTCTTATCTCTTGCCGAGGAGGCAGGAATTTCTGTCCCCATTCCTCACGCGATATTAAAGCCACATTTTACAGGTTGCTGCAGCATTAGTCATTTTAAATTAATTTATCATTTAAATTAACACACTTTTTATTTTGTCAGCAATGGACAAAATAAAAAGTGCTACTCCCTCACTCGATTTGTTCCTTGATACCCAGCCAAAGAGGAGGATGGCAAGTTATGCTCCACCCATCTCCTCTCCTTCATAAAAGGAGCAGCCCCGAGTGCCAGCTTAGTCTCTCTTGCAGCTCGCAGAAAATAAAGACCCATCGGCTCACTCGCCCCTCCTGCAATTTTACCTTTTCTGCCTTTTTTTTTGTTTTTCCTTTCTTGTTGCAACAGAGTGCAGGAGGCAGCACCAGTGGCTCCACTTTGAGGCTTGTCAAGGCTCAGCGCACGCACACAAACACACACTAACAACCCAGAGCAAAAACATTTGCTCTCACCTGTCTCCAAACCCAAAGCAAACCTCGCCTCCAAGCCAACTCTTGGAACGAGAAGGCACCCGAGCCAGAATCTAATGTAAGGGGAAGAAATTCAGTGCACGCTGGCAACTTTTCTCTAAAAAGCAAGTGGCAAAAAGGAAGGAAAGGAGCATTTTAAGAAGAGGACAACTTAAGGAAGAAGATTTCATTTTTTGGATTTCACTCCAAACTTTGGAAAAGTTTTTTTTTTCCGTTTAGTTACTATTCTGTGCACCTTCTTCTAAGAACATTGAGACATTGTTACCTGCATGTAAAAGCTTTTACAGGTACACATTTTTTTTAAAAGGGAAGAAAACCAAGAGGAAGAATAGCATGTGGACCACCTAGCCAAAGGCACCACTGAAGCATCCCTTGCGCCAAGGGGGACCCAGACTCTGGATGTGTATAATTCCGAGGGACTGCATTTTTTTCCCACCGGGCTTATGAGATAGCGCAGAGGCAGGCGAGTCACCGAGAATTACTTCTGTCTCCCCTCACCACCAGCACCACCAGCATCTCCACGTCCTCCTCCAAGGGCTCCCGCGGCTCTCCCACCTCCTCCCGGCTCGCAGGGGACATGGGAACGCGCAGCGCCCTCGATGCCTGAGGCCGGGCGGCCGCGGGGCTGTCTGCGGGAAGCGCTTCCCTGCCGGGGCTCGCCGTCCATGTGCCCGCAGCCGGCGGGGCCTGGAGTCGGGATGAATTTCGGCGTGGTCTTCGCGTTCATCCTCTCGCTGCCCCTGGCCCGCATGGAGGTGAGTTTCCGCCGCGGGCAGCGGGCGGTGCTGCCGAGCTGCCAGCCCCGCGCTGGGCGAGCATCGGCGGCAGAGCCGGCTCCGGCCCGCAGGTGCGGCGGGCGCAGCCGGGGGCGGCCGGGGAGCGGCGGGGGCGCGGTCCGCGGGAAGGGCTGCGGCGGGAACCGGCCGCGCTAATGGCGGGCAGCGACCGCCGCCCCTCCGGAGGGCAGCGCCCTGTGGAGCGGGCACCCCCTCCTGGAGCGGGCACCCTTCTGGAGTGAACACCCCCTCTGGAGCGGGCACCCCTCTAGAGCAAACACCCCCCTGTGGAGTGGGCACCCCTCTGGAGCGGGCACCCCTTGGAGCAGGCACCCCTTGGAGCAGGCACCCCTTGGAGCAGGCACTCCCGTCGGGACAGGCCCGCCAAGGGGGGCTCGCCTGGGAATCCACCCACCCCCGTGTCTGCCCCGGGCGGCAGGGGCAGGGGTATCAGGCTGAAGCGGCCCCGGTCAATGTGGGAGCAGGGATGCTGCTGGCGAACCCCGGGGAACCCGCAGCCTCCTGCCCTGCCTCGCCCAGGGCTGTCACCCCGGGGCGGGTGCCCTCCTTCCAGCCTCTCACCCCACCCCGCGATTTTGGCACCATGGCAGTGCAGGTACAGCAGGGACCGGGGCCCTCTTGATGCCTCTGGAATAGCGCACAGTGTGAAATCCACCCTGGCATTGCCGGGGGGCAGTGGAGAAAGGGCATGGGGCTTTGGAAAGGGGAAGGAAGGGGATCGTGTGAGCAGAGGCACGGCACCTACACCGGGTGGCAGGGTTATTCAGCAAGGTGTGTGCCCGGCTGGGGGAAGGGGCAGGAGGTGGGTGTCTGCTGGGCTTCCGCAGTCACACAGACATCGTGCCCAGCAGTCCTGAATGCGCTTCTCAGGAAGAAGCTGAGCAGAGGGTAAGGGCCGGGTGGTGGATTTGAACAAACACCCCAACCCACCTTGGTTTCCCTATGTGGAAATTGAAGCCTCATCCCCAGCCCTGATTGAGGAAAAGGAGCCCCAAACTCCCAAATCCTTTGGCCTCTGCTGTCACATTTCATCATCGGATTGCATGCAGATTGAGGGGATCAGAAAGCCCCTGACATTCCCACACATCACTTGGTTCCCACTTTAGCTCCACCCAAGATGGCAAAACTGTGGGTTGGATCTGCAGCTTGATTGTCAGGGGCAGGAAATATCCTTCCACCAAAACTTTCCCTTCTTTGCATCATTTTTCTCTTTTCCTTCCTCATTTTTGGGCAGGGTAAGTGGGTGTACCCCTCGTGAGATGGCAAAGAGGAGGTTGGGTGCAGAGCATCACGTCACCTCGCCGTGGGCCCATTTTGCCCTTGCCACAGCCACAAAAGGAAGCAGTTTGAGCTGTGGGCTACCCAGCTCTGGTCATGCTTGTTTCGGGCAGAGGATGGTATTTCCTCTGTGGATGGCACAGACCTCTTTCTCCCATGCAGCATGAAACATCAGCTAGGGTTGGCACTGGGGATGGGTGAAGATGGAAGTGTCTGATCCCAAGGAGCTGTTCCTCAGTTGCCATAATCAGATTGAAATACTGCACAGCTCTATGACAGCCTAGAAGAGTTAGAGTTTGGTAATTCTGGCCCGAGGTTTCATGGGAGGAATTGTGATATTTGTCACTGCACGACAGGAGAAGCAAGAACGTTTCTGCTTGAGTAGATGCTTCAGGCTGCAGCCAGTGCTCACAGTTACTTTGAGGGCAGTGTGTTGCACCCTCTGCACCAGGCACAGACAGCACAGCTCCCACCAGGCTGCTGAACCAGAGTCATCCTCGGAAAGGGGCTTGCAGCTCCTCCCCAGCCATGCCACAGAAAGTGCATGAGGAGCAGTAGCTCCCCAGATCAGCAGAGGCCCTTAGCAAAGAGATGGAGCCTCCTGAGTCCTCTCCCGCTTTGATCACACCCATCTGGAGCTGGAGGGCCCTGGAGCTCTTCCAGCCGGAGGGAGTACAAGCCTCAGCGGGAAGGTATTTGCTAGTTGGGAAGCGAGGATGCTAAACCCATTTGCATTCGCCCCAGGGGCTGTAATAGTTGCCTTGCAACATTTACAGAGCTGGGCTGAGCCAGCCGTGGTTGTGCCGGGGTGAAGCCCCACTGGCAGCACTTTCTGGAATTCCCAAGGAATGGGGTGCGGCTGGCCGCTTGCTTATAGCCTCGACCTTGCATCTTCCTGCTGCAAGGCTCCCGCGGTCTTCCCTAGCCTTCCTAGCACGAGGCAGTGACAAGGACAAAGCAGCGGAAGCTGGGATGGATGACACGTCTGGGGTGAGCTTGTGGAAGGAACCAGGCGAGCGTCCCTGCCTCCCTCTCACTGTCAGCTGATGTGCAGCAGCAGGAGGGAATGACAGGGCTCCTGCGCTCCTTCCAGTGCTGCTGATACACAGCCGGCCCCGGGGGTGGGAATGCCTCCAGCCCTCGCAGGGGAGGTGTGGGGGGAGTGTGGAGGAGCAGTGGAGTCCCCCTTGAAACGGAAAAAGGGTGGGTAGGTCCGGCTGTATTTTAGGAACACGGACTAGATCAAGCTTTGTTTGATTATTTTAAGGGGGGAAACCATAAGCCGTGACTCCAAGTGGAAGGGGCTCATGTGAAGAGGGTTGTAGCTGCTGCAGAGTGCTCTGGCTGGCGTTTGTCAGGGTCCCCCTGTAGCCAGGAGTGGTGCTGGAAGGGTGGAAGCCCTGTGCCGGGGGAGTGCTGGTGGCAGGTGCTGCTGGTCTTGCCCTCTGCCAGGGAATGCGGTGGAGTTTCCCCTCCGGGTCCAAACATCAGCTTCAGAGGGAATTAAAAAATGCTGTTTGTTTGGGGTTTTTGCCTGGCTGATCACTCGAGACCCTGCTGCCAAGATCCCTTGCCATGGTTGGTGTGGTGGTGCTCAGAAAGTTCTCCTCTCCTGGGCAGAGGAACAAATAGGTGGGTGCTTCCCTGCCCTTCACAAACTGGTGCTGCTGACACCATTCTGTCCTTCTGTGTGCAGTCACACCAGCTTGGAAAAAGGAACTGGAGGAGTCCTCCCCTTGGGAATATCCTTGTCTGACTTCTTTGGGCCCTGAGGGGCTGCCTTCCCTGCTGGTTGCACAATCTTTGCTCCCTCCTCCTCCTCTGTACCTAGCAGGCGTCACACCTTCAGGCGAGACTGAGAAACCCTCACCAGAGGGTGCAGACCACAACACTGCCTATTCCCTGCACCAGCTTGGCAGCTTCTGATGGCAAGGGGACCTTTCAGCATCCCTGGTGCTCAAAAGCATAACTTGGGAAAAAACTCCAGAGCAAGAGGTGGTGAGGCTAGGGAGGAGACAAGTTTGGGGAAAGTGCATGTGTGGGGAGCGGGAACAGGGGAACTGCTGCACCTGCACTTATTTGCAGTGACCAAACAGTGCTGCTGGACATCTGGGAGCAGGGGAGCAAAGCTGATGTGCTGAGAGGCCCCAGTGCAACAGCCACAGTGCAGGAAAGCAGCTGCTCTGCTGCCTTTGTCAGACGTGCCCTGGCCCCTCAAGCACTAGCAAGCAGCGCAAGAAAGGGAAGTGAACGTCCCTGCCAGGGGATCGGCAGATTGGGGGGTGCCCTTGAGACTCAGGGGAGAGTCAGAGTCAGGAACTGGGGAGCAGGAGGAGGGAGGGAAGAGCAAACTTTCTTCTAAGAATTCAGGGCCTCGCAGGAATACGAGGCCAGGCCTTGGGGCACTTGACAGCCAGCCAAGAGTCCATTGAGACAAAAGTCTTCTTTGATCTGCCGCGCAGTTAAAAAAGGAGATTGTTAACCTGTGTTAGACAAATAACTCCAGAGGAGCTGCTGAGCAGGAAAAGCACCAGCTGCTTGGGCTGGTCTCTCGGGAATCCCACCTCTCCCAATGCTCCTCTGCCTCCTGACCCCATGGGATTAGGTGGAGGTGATTAATGGACCTCTGCTTCCCTGTGTCTCATCCCACAAGTGCCCCAGCCCGGGGGTGTGCAGCGCTCCCTCTCAGAGCCTCGCAGGCACAGGGCTGGGGCGGGGGCCGGAGGCATGGCTGTTCCCTGTGACAGACCCCAGAGGGAGCAAGGACAAGGCATGCAGCTCAGGTTTGCCGCTGCTCTTAGGCCAGCCTTGGCCTTGGTTTACAAGGGTAAGGTAAGGAGCTTCACAGGCTTGCAGTTGTCACTGGCAGAGTTGCCTTACAGTGATGGGGGAGGAGGACAGGATTATGAGCCGCGTGGGCTGGTGTTACACCATAGCCATGCTGGTAGTATCTGCAACAAGACAAAATTGGCATCTAAAACTGCTGCCGTGAGCAGGGAGTGGAGCTTATTGCTACAGGCAGTCACCAGAAGCACGGCTCCTGAGGGCCTGCGTTTTCAAGCCCTGATTCATATCTGTTCCTCCTGCTCAGTTAGCAAGGTGACACCTCCCAGCTCGCTTCCAAAGTCGCCGAGTCTGAGTCTCGTAACACCTGCCCACGCTCTCCCCCAGCAAGTGCCAGAGTTTAAAATAAAGTTCCATTTCCTACATGTATTAAGTGTCAGGAAGGTCCAGAGGCATCCGTGCAGAGCAGCATTTGTACACAAACGCATTTGGCTGACAGGTGCAAACATTGAAAGCCTGCAATTTCACCACCCAGCACTGAGCTCTGACTGCAAGTACTGGGAATTGCAAATCATCCTTCTTCCAGTAAATGTGTGTGGCACAAGGCAGGGAAGTGCTGCAGAGCCTCTCCAGCACAGGGCTGTTGGTCCCTCTCTTCCTCACGCAGCAGGAGATGTCAGAAGGCATCTTCATTTCACAGCTATTCAGTGATCCCTGAATTATACAAGTCTCTCTCTCGCTGTGCATTCATCACTGATGCTGCTTCCCCCTCCCTCAGAGACTGAGGAAGTAATGCCTGGGGATGTAATATCTGCTTTTTGCTGCAGGCAGACAGCCAGATCTGTGGTGAGATGTGGCAGTGACAGGGATGGAGCGGGGCAGGAAAGCTCAGTCTGACTGAAGCTGTCTGGTGGATCTGGCTGTGAGAGGTTTAGGACACGGGTGTTGTCTGCTCTGCAGCTCTCTTCAGGAGATTTCTGAACCTCCTTGGGCTGCAGCAACCTTCACATCACTGCCTCCCAGTTGAAGTTGCAGTATTAGAGGGTGGTCTAGCAGGGCTGAGGAGGCAGCACTCCCATTGTCCTACTATGGAAGCAAACGGTGGGTGGCCAAGGACAGGCACGTGTGAGAGAATGCCAGGCTCAAGCAGCCATCCAAAAGTGGCTGCAGGTTTGAGCCAAAGCCCTCAAGGTTTAAAGCCAACGTTTAGCCACCTGCCTGGTGGCTTTTCTCTGCTGCAAGTGGAAGGAACATGTTCTGCACTAAACACAGGCAGGGAGGGAATAGCTGTACAGTAGGAGGACCACACACATGCCACCAACTGTCCATAAAACCCTGCAGGAAAATCCCTGCACTTCACAGGCACACAAGCCAAGCTCTCCTCTCAGTTACAGGGACATGTGGAGGGCTGTGCCTCAGACACCGTCCAGCACCCAGCTGAAAGAGCAGCTTTTCTGCTTGAGTAGCCCTGAATGAAGAGAGCTGGGAGCTAAGCAAACACTTCGGCCAGTCCTTTCCTCTGTCTCTTTTTCCAGTCTTTCGGAAGTATGTTTTAATCAGCACTTGCTTTCCCACACCCCTCCTTTGTACTCTTATTAAGTGCTGTCACTGGGGCCCGCTCTAGCCTAGTGCCAGAGTAAAATTCCCAAGAGACTGATGGCATTGCACCTGCCTGCTCAAACTCTGTATTTGGCCCATTGTCTGATGTTGCTACCCCTGCTCACTTAAGGTTTTTTCGTGCTGGTGTGCAATGACATCCAAACTCCCATATGTTTCTTCCTCCAAATCAGCTCCTCAGCCCATCACCTCCCTGCAGCTTTTGTCATTTCACCGCGGGCTCACGCTGGGGCAGCCTCAGCCACCAAGGTCAATCTTCATCTCCGCCCTCTGCCTTTTTTTTTCCTTAAAAAAGAGTATGCAAATGTTGTATATTATTGGGCCTCTGTGGTTTGAAAACACACGCGCTCGCACACGCACACACACACGATAACTGACGAAGCCCGTGAAGGAGTTTCATAACGGAGGGAAATATTAGGAAGGTTTTATCTGATAGTGTAAGGGAAGTCTGTTAAAACGCCTTTACTGCAAGCAGCAGGAATGAGAAGCCACCTGGAGAAGCCATACACCACCGGAGAAGGAAGCCTTGCTGGCTGCTTGCATAGTGTCCAGGGCTCTGCTGCACAGCCTTTTTGGGCTTTTTTAGTGTCCTGACAGCTTTGTAAGAGGCAGAAAGAGGGTCTCTCTTGCTTTTGCCTAGGTTTCAGGTTCATGTCTTCATGAGGTATAAAGCCCTCAAGGTTTCAAAGCCAGCGCAAGACAACGCACATCTTTGCATTTCACTGGTTCTGTCGTGTTTTCCCCATGCTTGATTCCCTGCTCCTGCTCCGTGACACAGCCAGACTTGCAGATCATCTCTCTAATGCTTGTTTCTCCCCTTCTTTTGTTTTTGTTGTCTGGCAGGGGGACCCCATACCAGAAGACATTTATGAGATTTTGGGTGGCAGCTCAGTGCGCTCCATCAGTGACCTCCAGCGTGCCCTGCGGATAGACTCCGTAGGTAAATCTCCTCTTCACCAAACACTCCTCTATTTTTAATTAAGTCTTTGGGCGGGGGGGGGGTGGGAGAGGATACTCTGTTTTGCAGCGGGCACACTATCAACAGATTTCATTATAAATATAGGAACCACTCAGGAGCCAAGACCTGGCTCTTTACAGACGTAGTGCCCCTGAAACTTATGGGAGTTAGAGGCAACTAGATGCTTTTTTAGATCTCCTGACTGTCTGGACACTGGCTTCTAAAGATGGTAGGAGATGAGCAAGGTGAGTGCAAGGAACTGAGATCCCCGTTCTTCACCCTGAGAGATGCTCAGTCAGCAGGGCTTGAATTGGACAAGGATCAGTTTAGGAGGCCGCAAAATGGGAGGTGGAAATAGGGTGACAGAGGAGGAAAAGGCTGAGTGGGTTTCCAGGTTTGGCATCCACAAAGGGCTCCCAGAGGCCCTTAGGATAAGAGCAGCAGAGCACGTGTCCGTGGGTGAGCTACGGGGCAGGGGCTAAGTCAGGCTAGCGTCGCTTCACCTCCTGGCCACAGATAAGAGCTCCGGGGGCTGCAGGGCCTCGGGGTCACTTGGCCAGGGCCGGCTGCAGGGAGCAGCAGGAGCGGCGAAGCGTGGAGGGGTCGGCACGTGTGGGAACGGGAGCACGCGCCACGGCGGCTGGGCTGGCCCAGGAATTTATTTATAAACGGTCTCTTCAGAGCAAATTCCTTTCTATTCTAACCCTGCTCCCGCCCGTCGTCCCCCAGCCCCCCCAGCTCGACTTCTCTCTCGTGTTTTGTCTGTTTTGAGCTTTGTAATCCTTGCCGAGACACTATCTACGGGGGAACAGAATTTCCTGCTTTTGTTTCCTATGCCAGTCCAACCACTGGCGCAGTCTCAAAAGCATTCCCGCTGCCTTTCAAAACGGCCCTGGAGGGGCAGGGGGAAAGTGAGGGGGAGGGCACCAGCTGCGTTCAGCTATTGTTTGTCTTAGAAAGAGGCGACCAGGCTCCCCACCACTGCCAGGGCCGCTCCCTGCCCTCACCAGCTCCCTCCTCCTCGTACACGAGCCACACAATGGGGCAACTTCCAAAATTAGCCCTGCTGGATTGTCCCAGGCTGGTCCCCCCCACTCCCAAATGTCTTCAGTACTGATCCAGAGTCTAGAAGGACAACCTAGAGGAGGGAGGGACATGGTTCTCAACAGATTTGTTTTGAGTCAACAGTTGTTGCTGGTTTTTTGCCCCCGTTTCTCTCCTCTCATCAACTCAAGTTGTGCACCAAAGGCAGCCCCCACCTTCATCTGATGAAATGCCACAGGATGGAGGGGTGGGCAAGGAGCAGCTGAGAAGATGCATCCAATCTGTCCTGGCCCAGTGTCTAAGGAACAGCTACATCTCCACCATGGCTATTAACCAGCCTCATGATTAAGAAACAAAATGAGCTTATCTGGTTGGCTCCAGAAGCACAGGGGATGAGAGAAGGCTGCAGAGCTTTGAGTCACTGGTTTCACTTCAGGTGCCATATAGGAAAAGCTGGTCAGGGAAACAAAAAGTGGTTCTGTGAAGCTGTTTCTTTGTTTCACCCCGTGGCTCTCATCTGTTCCCAGGTACTGACTGAGGAGCATTGACGTTCTCTTGCCCTGTGAGGAATTAGCGAATTAGTGTGTGAGCAAAATAATCCCAAAGTGGCTGGAGCTATTCCCTGTGCTGTCTGTGCACCCTGTGTGTGTCACAGCTGCTTCCCTCCAGTGACTGCACAAGGAGCCAGAAGGAGGCAGCTCCAGGAGGCAGATGGGTTGGGACAGTGCTCTCCCGACCTTGGGCACTACTGCAGACCCAGCAGCACAAGCCTGTACAGTGGGAGTTGTCTCCTTGACTGTGGCTGCCCACCAAGCAGTGGCTGCCCATGTAAACCAGCCATGCAGACACCTTCTCTAGCCCAAAGAGAACCACAGGCCATTCTAAAGTGTGATCCACCAGTTCTCATTTTGGGAGTTTGCCTGAGGGCGAGACCAATGGTGCCTAGAACTGATCACACCTTTCCAGCCACTTTAAAGGGCGTCTGCCTGTCCGCCTCACACGTAGATATTGACTGCTCATTGACAGGCAGATGATTCCTGCCTTCTGAATGCAGCCTCTGTGCACCCACCCCAAATCTGTCAGCAACTGCTTGAGACCTGAGCAGGGAGCAAAGTCCCTGCTTCCCTTTATGAGAGGGCTGCACTAGGGCAGGGCTGAGGAAGAGGAATGGGACATGATAGGTAAGGGAAGTCTGCTCCACCACACATCTGATAAACAGAGATCTTCCACTGGCCCCTAATTCCCTTTAAGAAAATTGCTCCCTGGATGCTGACGTCCATTCAGTTTCCTTCAGCTGCTAAAGCAGGTTAGAGAAGGAAAGAGCTGTGGCTGGGTGGGAGCTATCTCCGAGCGCAGCCATTGTCCCGAGCTCAGGAGGGGCTGCGTGTTGGAGTGCTCCATGGGGATTATGGGCATTTCTCTATTCAGCACTTCCTATGGGAAAAAGCAGTGGGGTGGGAGGGAACTGCTCAGGGCTGGCCTGAATGCTATCGGTCTTCCTCTCCCATCGCCGACTGAACCACCTCCAGATCCTGCCTCTTACCTTAGAGGAGTCTGGAGGAAAAGTAATTTTAACTTTATTTTTCTGTTCTTCTGTCACAAAACTTCTCTAACCTAGAGCACCTGAGGTGAGCTAGGAGAGAGAAAGGAAGCACCCCACCTACCACTCATTCCCCCCTTCACCTGCCCTCTCACCTCCCAACTCTCCCAGTCCCAAGCCATCCCAGCAAGGCACCTCAGTGTTTAATACCAAGTGTCCTGCTTGTCCCATCTGGTCTTTGATCCCCCTTGGTGCTATCCTGGTCTCAGCTGGCCAATCTGAATCCCTCTGCAATGCCTCTCTGACACCAGAAAGTCCTGACACGAGCCTTATCTTTCTTGAGCTGGAGTTTTCCTCTCCCAGACCTGACTAGGGTCCCCTCAGTCATGATAGGCTTGTTGCTCTGAGCTGCCTAGTCTGAGCAAAGAGTGTCCGTGCCCGAGAACAGCTGTGACCTTGCTTGTGGATTTACACCTAGCATGACGTCCTGGCTCCGTGGCTTATCCCATGTCCCTGCACTTTGCCTGGTGATCTGAGCACAAGTGCCTGCTGTCTTCTCCTGCCTCTACCTGGTGCTATTAAGTCATGTCTTCCCCTCTGCAGAGCAGGACAGCTCGAGCCTGAGCCTGAATGCATCTCAGCCTGATCAAAGCCCTGTGGCCCTGTCTCGAGAGCGACGAAGCCTAGGTGAGCTGGGGGTCTTGCACCTTGTGATTGTTGGGGAGCAGCCGTGGGTGAGCAGCTATGGGTGCTCCAGGTATCTGTCTGAGATACAGATGTAGGGGTGGAGGTTATAGTGCACCTGTGTGTGTGGAGACATAAAAATGAGAGTGTGGGCCTGGAGTGGGAGCAGGGTATTTCACCCTGGGAGGGCAGGAGAGGGAGTCTGGACTTCTGTGCACTGCTCTGTCTTAAATCCTGATGGTGCTTGTTTGCCCTAAAGTGTCACCTGCTGTCTGGGCTGCAGTGAGAAGCATCGCTGTACTGGGGCTTCCTCCACAGGGCATGGCTCTGTACAGGGAGAGAGCCAGAGGGGTGGGAGAAAGAAAGAACATTGGTGTGTGCTTGTGCCCGTGAGAGCCATGTGGGGCCCTTCATTGCAGCAGAGGTGGCTGTGGTGGGGTGGTGGCAGCTGCAAAGCCCATTTCACCCTATTTCTCTCTTGTCCCTCTGCAGATGCTCTGGCAGCAGCAGAGACGGCTGTCCTGGCCGAGTGCAAGACACGGGAGGTGGTCTTCGAAATCTCCCGCGCCATGGTGGACAGCACCAACGCCAACTTCGTGGTGTGGCCGCCCTGCGTGGAGGTGCAGCGCTGCTCCGGCTGCTGCAACAACCGCAACGTGCAGTGCCGCCCCACGCAGATCCGCGTCCGGCCCGTCCAGGTGAGGCACCCGCTGCTCCCTGCTGCTGCCCAGAGCCACCCCTGTGCCCCAAAGCCCTCTGGGCTGGGCTCATGCGGCCATCTGTGCCCTCTGCGTGGCCATGCAGAAGCGTGGGTGATCTCCGTGCCCGATGCTGGAAGGGCTGGTGCTGTCCAGCAGCTGGGGACTGTCCCCAGGCAGAGCTGCAGGGCTCTGTCCCCACCTGCAGCTCCATGCCACGGCCCTTCCTGCGGCTCGAGGCGGCCTTGTCTGCTGTGTTAGAGCAGAAGAAACAGGGTGCTTTCATCGTGGGAACTGGTTTGGATGCAAAAAGAGGAGGGTTTGCAGTGTCAGTCTCCATCCCCCCACAGCTGCTGCAGCTTCTTTCTAAGATGTGCACTGGAACAGCTTCTCTTTCTCAGCCCACAGTTACCTCCTGACCTGCTTCATCAGCCAGCAGACACCTGACAGCTAACCTCTTGCTCTGATCCTCCCCTCACAGCTACCAGTGATCTCCTCACAGCTTCCTCCTAGACAGCTTGTTTAAAAATAATATTCATCCCATACTAATCCCTCTGCCTGAGCCATAAGAGACTCCCCCAGGCAGGCAGCAGAGGTTGGCTGGGAGAGATTGTATTCACACACAGCCCTTTTCATCAGGAAATTCCTTTCTCAGAAAAGCCAGGCTGAATGAGGAAAAAATGGGGGGGAGCAGGAGTTGTTTTTCTGGAAAAAAACAAGTGAGAGGTCAAAAGCCAGCCTGAAAAAGTGACCTGGAAATGGTTTCTTTGAGGACAGAGATCTCTCTATTGTTTGGCTGGAAGTGTTTGTCTAGCAGGCAGCGTGTGGTCTGAAGCGTGTGGAGTGGGCTTTCAAGGAAAGATAAACAGCCTGGCTGCTTTGGCGCTGGCTGAGGGATGCTGCTGGGGGCAGTGGGTTTAGAGGAATTCCATCCCAAACACACAGCAGAGTGAGTATTTATAGCTTGTGGAGCACTTCAGGCACCGCAGAGTTGTTAGATAAGCTGAGTGGGGTCAGGCCTGGCTGCTGATGGAGTGGGAGGACCCCCTAGAAAGCTTGTGCCTTGTGGTGGGATGTGGAGCAATGAGTCTTCCCTCTGAGTCAGCACTGGTGGAGAGTCCAGGGGAATTTCCAGAGCGCCGCCTTTCCTATGAAGAGCCGAGGGCTTCAGCCCTGCGAGTTATTAAAGAGCTTGAGACAAATTCAGGCAGGCCTCAGCAGGGCTACTGAGGCTGTGTTAGCTTGCTTCACACCTGAGTTGTTCTCCTTTTGCCCTTCCTGTAGGTTCTGTAGGAATTATCCTGGTTGCCCCAGGTCCCCGCCATTGCATCTGTCAGAAACAGGCTGGCATGTCCTGCATGTTCCATGTTCTGTCTCTGATCAACCAGTCATCCTGCTTAATCCCTGGCAATGGTTAGGATCAGGGGAACCAACCAGAGACATCCAAACTTGCCTGGTCTGGGTCTGTTCTGCTGCCACATTCAGAATTATCTCCCATATACACCACCTCTGAGTCTGAGTTTGAGTTTTGAGTTTGAGTTTTGAGCTTGAACAGGGCTCTGTGAGCAACCTTCTGACCCTTTAGGAAGAAAGCCAGGAGTAAAGTGCACTGACACTGACTAATTTTACAGAGTGGGAGCCGTGGCTGTACTAAACTTTTGCTTGTCTTCCTCTTGCAAATAGGTGAAAAAGATCGAGTTTGTGCAGAGGAAGCCAAAATTCACAAAAGTCGTTGTGCCTTTGGAGGACCACGTGCAGTGTCGGTGTGAAGCCGTGTTCCGACCGCCCCCCAGGAACATCCGTCCAGGGCCACGGGAGCAGAGACGTAAGGATCTTGGCATTGGTAGAATGAAGGGAGGTGTGAGAAGAGGGGCTGGGGAGAGAGAAAAGAGACCTCCACTGGTTGCAATCTGCTTAGCTCCAGTGAATCCCAAGGGCCTTTGCTGGTTTATACCAGCTGAGGAACCTTTCCCAGGATGTCTGCCTGCCTGGAAGGGGCTGAAACAGAGGCGAAAGGAGGAGGGGAAGGTGAGAGGTGAGGGGAAGGGCATGGTGGGAAAAGGGAGAGGGCAGAGATTGTGGAGAACAGAGGACAAGGAACAGAAGAACAGAAAGAGGCCTTGTGGTCCTGCTGCTGCAGAGCTCTTTGTTGACAGTGTGTGGAGAAGGATATTTCAACAGTAGCCGTTTGCCCCTGGCTGTACAGACACTCTCCCCTCTGTTTTGGCAGGCTTGTCCCCGGCGTTCACCACAGCCGCTGTCTCACAGAGGCGGCGAGTACGCCGGCCGCCGGCACAGAAGAGGAAACATAAGAAGTACAAGCATGTCAACGATAAGAAAGTGCTGAAAGAAATCCTCATAGCATAGAAGTGCTGGCAGGGGAGAGAGAGCACAAGGCAGGTAACAGCGAACTGCTTTTCCATCCAGGAGAGATGTCCTCCTGGGACATGGCATCTCAGACCCTTCCCACACCGCTGGCCGCTCGTTCTGTGTGGGGCTGCTGCAGGACAAAACCTGGGTTGAAAGAGGAGGCAGAACTAGGTTGGGTGCCGAGATGTGCATTCTATTTATGGAATTAAGGCTCTTTGCAAAGTTGGAATGATCATGCTGCAGCCATCCTTGCTCTCAGGCCCCGCCCTCTCCTTTCTCTGCCTCCCTTTCAGGCAGAGAACAAGCCTGGCTTCTCCCTACACCTAAATCCCTCAGGGTCCAGGTAATTCGTCTCTTCTGTGGATCAACTCCTGTTCTAGTTTCTCTATTGGTTCTCCATTGAAAACAGAGAATTAATGTTGCTCTAGGGAGCCCTTTTCCTTTTATTTCCTTACTTGAGTTGGCAGAAAGACTGAAAAGCAGCAACACTTTTGGTTCATCACTCTCCTATAGGGAGGCCTATGTGCATGAGAAAGGTCATACCAGGGAAAAGGAGAACTGGAATCTCTGGCAAGAGATCTGGACTTTGTCAGGCCAGGGTCTGATTCTTCTCTCCATGACTTGTGTAAACAGGAGTAATTCCCTCATCACCAGAAGAATTTCACTGGTACAAGCGAAAGGAGGCTAAGCCTTGGTTCCCCATGAGAGGAAGAGATGCAGAAAAGAGGAAAGAGTAGTCAGGGTGCAGAATGGTGGGAGCTGGATTGTGACACAGCTTAACAGGGAGAGCCCTGGCCCACAGCTCAGCAGTTCCAGCTCTGCTACAGCCACTTGAATAAACTTGGGCCACCACTTCACATTCACTTCCCCTCACCCCGGGAGAGGGGACACCAGGCTTCCGTGTGTGGCATTTCAGGAGCTGGGGACAAGGGGCACCGAGCAGTGTCCTGAGACTGGGATTCCCACGCTTAGCTCTACTAGGGCTCTGATTGTCCCAGGATTCTCCTGGCCAGCCTAAAGTTCCCAGGGTAGAAATGATGCAAACCCATGCAAATCTCAGCTCTGGCTCAAGCTGTTCAGGGGAAAAAAAATAGAGGAGGTCAAAAGTCCTCCCAGGCTTCTAATCTGGCTCTTTGGCATAAATATTTCCAGAGGAGAAAAGGGGATAGGAGGGGAGTTGCAGGGGGCAAAAGGTTACATTTTCTAATGCTGTGTCTGGTTTTGTTTCACTTCCAGGTTTATTTAATATATTTGCTGTATAGCCCCCATGGGGTCCTTGGAATGATAACTTTTCCTCTTTGCCCATCTGCCTCGACGTCTGATTCAGACAGCAATTGGTGCTTCCCTTTCCATCAGTGGACCTTCTCCCACCAAAGCCTCCATTTCATTTATTAGCATAATTTTAAAGTTTAACACACACACACAAAAGGACAAGGATGACCTACATATATATATATATATGAAAAAAGAACAAAGTACAAATAAAACCGTGAATGCCAACAGCCACAACTTGCGATGAGAACAGGACAATTCCTTCCCCGCTACGGAGGATAGGATGGAAAATGTGAAAAGTAAAGCGGGTCCAATTTCTTCCGAGAAAAGGAGAAAAACAGATGGACAGAGGCCAGAAGGGGAATATTCTCACTTTCCCTCATGCTTCTGGTAAGGCTGGGAGGGCCCAGCTGAGATCTACTCTTGTGTTGGACCTACCTTTTGGCAGCAGGCAAATCTCAGACTGCGAGCGGCGACCAATGATGGAAAATGCACTAAGGACGTTCATCGCCCTACCTGGACAGATCTATATTTTTAACGTGCGTGTGTATATTTTATTTTTAAAAAGAAAAACCAAAACCACTAAGGTATTCAACATCTCGGGGAACAGAACAAACAAGCAAAGAAACAAAACAAAGAAGCCAAATGCATTCCCCCACTCCCTCTTTCCCCTGCTCCTGGTGCTGACTGGAAGGTGTTTGGATCGTGGGGAAGGAGCACAAGGTGGCAGAATCGTCTCCACGCCCCCGGCCCCTGCCAAGGAGAGCCATCTTTGCACATGCTGGTGGAGAATTCAACTTTCCAGGCTCGGACTCAAATTATTTTTTAAATTCACTCTGGATGTGTGCGTGTGTATATGTGTGTGTGTGTACATATAGATATATACGTGTGCATGTGTGTGCGTGTGTATGTGTATTTATACATACATATATAAAAATATATATATATATATGTTCTTAAATGGATTTCATTCCCCAGTGGCAGGAAGCTGAGAGGCACGTGGGTGCGTCAGCTTCGCTGGGCTGGCAGAAAAGCACACTGTTACTGCAATGTGCCTGCGAGGCCAGGGACGGGGACGGGGCAGGCAGAGGCATCATCTGATCTCTCTCTTTCTTGTTACCCTCTTCTCTCACTCTGCACCAACCCCTCCATCCCAGCACAACTTCCTTGCAGGAGGTGAAGTGGCACCACAACAAGACCAAGGACAGCCAAACTTAGAAGCATGACTTAATAATCTCAGTGAGCTGTCCTTGCCTGCTCTGTGGTCTTGAAAGCAGAATCATGTCATTCCCATGAGGTCTTTAACCCCTCCCTGGATGTCTTGCACTCTATGCCTCCACTAATCTTTCCCTGCCAATGTTCCCAACCCACTTATCTTGGAAGTTGATCCACAATGTGGACAGCTCTGTGTAGGTATAGAGAAAGTAAGGAGGATGGTCTTCACAGCTGGCAGCAGCTGTCTGAGACAGAAATGAGCTCTTCTAAGTGAGGAGGACTCAGAGAACCACTGGAGGGTCAGTTGCAGAGTTCCTCCTGGGCCACTGCCTGTCTTCGGGCAGGGAGGAGGACTGTGTGGGCAAGGGCTGGTTTTGCACAGGTAATAGTCAGTAACCATTAGCAGAATTGTTCCACATGATGGGAATTCCCAGCATGACCTTGGAGTCAGGGTCTTGGGTTGTGCTGTGCTGGGTGCTGCATACATGAAGAAAATGCCTGCCCAGAGCAATCACATGGCTCTTCTCCCCTTGCACACACACCCCTGCTGTGGGGTAGAGCTTTGGAGGGAGATGGGGAAAGGAGCCAAAGCCACAGCCTGGGAGCTGTTACAAGTTGTGGAGGGAGCCAGTCCTCACCTCCTGCAAGCCCAGAGCGCTTCTCACACCACTGCCAAGGCAGCACGTTGCTCCCTCCCTCCAGCCCCAAGCCCTCAAGTCTTAAGACACTTTCTTACCCTGTTCCAAAATCTGTTTCTTTTGGTTTGTAAATATGGTGAGGTTTTGTTTTATTTTATTTTAAATTTTTTTTGCCTTTTTTTTTTAATGTAAGATTAATTTATACTCAGTACTGTATTTAAAGTTGTAAAAAAAAAAAAAAAAAAAAGGAAATCACCTCTTGAACAGCATTTTCTCTTTCTTTTGTGAGCTGAATGAAAAGCAGAGGCCAAACCAGCTCACTGCAGGGCACAGCAGGATTTCCAGGGCCTCCAGTTTCCTTTTCAGGACACTTGTTCTGAGATTGCAGAAAGAAGCAACCAAAGCTGGGAAAGTCCTGAGAGCCCATGCACAGCCCTGCCCATGGCCAGCCGTGCTGTGCTCCTCCTTCCTCACTTGGGCTGGTTTGAAATGACTCAGGTGCTGGGATTTTTGTCTTGTTCAGGTCCCCTTCTCCTGAGCTGCTCTGCTAGGACACCCGGCCAGAATTTCCCTGTGCTTTCATCCCATCTCCGGATTCCTCTGCTTTGAAGGGCTTGGGACAGTGGGCACTGTTTACACTTCCCAAAGCTGTACAAACAGTTGGCCCCTTCCCTCCTTAGTCACTTTGTCTAGACAACAGCAGTCCTTCCCTTGGTCACAGAGGCCGCTGCATTTCCCTTTCCTCCCAGCAAGGGAGGTCTCACACCATGGATTTGGGGGCCATGCTGTGGGGAGCAAAGGCAGGTGCTGCCCTGTGCCTCAATTTTGGCATCCCCCGGCACAGGCACAGCACCCTCAGTCCATGGCTCACTGTGAGGACCACAGTCCCCAGCAGAGACTTGTGCTGCAGGGGTGAACCTGGGGACAGCAGTGTGTAGGAGTAATCCAGGATGTCCTTAAAGGACAAGCTCGATGCTCGCAGGTGTGCACCTTGCTGGACATGGTTCCTTTTTGGGGAGATGACCTGTTTTCTCAGATTCCCCAAAGAGAGGGAGTAACAGTGAGCTCTATCTGCCCCAAAGAATGGAAACACGAGAAAAATCGCAATCCCCACTTTGATTTTCAGGGGATAATTCAGGGAAAAGAAAGATTTTTGTCAGGAGACCTCTTTGGGCTTGAGGGCTTGTCAGCAGGGACTTTGAGAAAAAAGGGGGGCAAGGAGGGGTACAAGGCAAAGGAAACATGGGAGCATCATCCTGGACTGGGGAGTGGGAGGAAGGGCTTGGTGTCCCAGGGCCCAGCACACTGCCTGTCCATGGAGGTCCCCAGACAGCCCCTTTGCAAGTGCAGCCTGTGCTTTTAACGGCTTGGAATGAACTGGTGCTGAAAGGCTGTGAGCCCTGGCACCTGGAGCCACCCTCTGCCTGGTGTGTGGCACCCCCTGGTCCAGGGGCTTCTCCAGGGGCTTCTCCAGGGGCTTGTCCAGGGAATTGTCCAGGGGCTTGTCCAGGGGCTTGCTGAGGTGCTGCTTGCTCACCACAGCAGCCTGGTGCACATCCAGCACAGCTCAGCGTGGAGCACAGGAGGGAGGGACCTGTGCCCCTTCTCAAGGCTGGAGCAGGTGGTTTACACCCACCCCACAAAGCCAGGCTTTAATCAATCCTGGAAATAAATTTTAATAAAGCCAGGAAATAAATCCTGGCAGCATCTGCTGGAAACTCTTCTGCAGCTTGATGAACCCAGTGCTACAGGTGATCTCAGATGTGCCAGAGACTTTTGGCAACTATCTCTGGTTTAATTGCTCAACTGCTACTTTACCTAAAGGCCCAGTCTTGGATTTGTCATTCAACAGGAGGTTCATCTTTTGGTGGAGAAAACACATCCATCCTTCCAGGCGGGGGAGAGAGGCTGCAGCATGGATCCCCCTGTGATAGCACAGATCCTGAAAGCAGCACAGAGATGGGAGAACAAGGCTGGGGGTGTTCAGGCACAAGGAGCAAACCCCTGTGTTCTAGAGCCAGACTTCCTGGCTTTTAGATTGACAGTTTGCAACACTAAATCTGTCTCATGGGAAAATGAAGTGAAAAATCTCTTTGCAAGAACAGACCTGGGAAAACCCTTGACTGCTTATTTTGTTGGTACTCAGGAATCCCAAGGGCTTGAACTCTCCCCACACCTGGCTGTGGCTCGAAGGAAGAGCCTTCTCCAGCCCAGCCATGTGGCACAAAGCCCATGCAGGTGTTCTCCTCCCTGTGCACAGCTCCTGCCTCCCTGCACAAGCTGTGCCCCCACCATGACAGCCACCGGGTCCTGCCTGTCCAGGATCCACACCTGGCTGGAGACAGCTCAGTGGAGACCAGTGCTTTGCCTCTTTATCCAGGGTGGGATAGGGATGCGTTGGAGTGCGGCTCCGTCTCATTGTCCATGCACCAATATCTGGCAGGCCCCAGGGATGGAGAAGCCAGCTGTGCCAAGGGAAAAGCAGGGTACAAAGAAGGAGGAAAATAGGAAGAATTGAAAGCTATTTTGGAAAAAACCCCACAACAAAAGCTCGTTGCCTGAGCATGCAGCTGTTCCTCGCTTGCCTTCAGCCAGCCCGTGACCAAAGGGTGCTGCCCCTCCCCGATCCACGGGCTGCCCGTGACCAAGTGAAATTGTTGCAGGCTTGGGAATTTCCCATCTTAAAAGACACTGCAGGAAGCCAGGCAGCCTCAGCTGTTTGTGGATTTTGTGACAGGGCAGAGTGGAAAACTGAGTGCTAAGAGGAACAGGAGGTAACCCCAAACGCTGAGGCCTCCCTGCAGGGAGTGCAGACAAGGGTTAACACAAGGGGTTAACAGGCACAGCAGTGGATCCGTGAAGCTCTTGGCAGAGGAGCCAGGAGTTTAAAGATACCAAAATATAAAATTATGGCAGGGCTCACCTGCTATTTTTCCTCCCCCAGTCAGGTAGATTCCACATAGGGCTCTGGCATGATGGACTGCCTTGGATTCAGAGCAAAGTATGGAGTAAAGGCAGCCTCAAGGGAAACAAGCCCCTTTTTTTATTACTTTGTTATTACTATCTCAATAAAGCTGTTTGCAAGGGATTAAGCAGCAGCCCAAACACGGCAGGGACCCAGGCAGCAGGGAGTTTGTGGTTTGACAGTCGATGCACTTTTCTAAATGTTTGCTGTGAATTTTTTTCTGCACATGCTGCAAAAATTCAATGGATGGTGCAGAAACACCAGGCAAGCAGCTTGGCCTTAGGTCTGGTCCCAGCAGCTTTGGAAACTCCCAAGTTCCCAAATGTCCCGAACTTTGGCCCTGGCCAAAGCTGACCTATGCAGTCAGTGAAGGCAGGCTCTGGTCCCCAAACCCAGGCCCTGCTTGGCTCTTTTCTGCATGAAAATAAATGATTTTTCAGCAGGAGTCTCGGCACAGACCCAGGGGAGAGCAGAGGAGATGGTGTCAGCTACTGTTGGTCTCTTCAGCTGTGAGCAGCAACATCAGAGACAAAAGTAAATGAGGTCAGCACAGGAAAAGTGCTGATGACTGAACCAAGGTGTGTTCCCAGAAAGGAGCCCTTCCTCACACCTGCATCCCCCCACTGAGGGGATTTCAGGGCTCCCCAGGCCTTGGGTGGGGATGCCAGCAGGCTTCAGGGATGCCAGCAGGTTGGGAGGGTGCTCAGGAGAGCTGGGATTTGGGCATGCTGGGGTGTCAGCTTCTCCCAGAAAAGAGGGCAGAGGGGTTTGCCATGACGCTGCACATGTGTGCTTGATGTCTGTGAGGAAAAGTTCTGGGAAGTGCCTGCATTTCTGCAGGGTGCCTGCAACGCCTCCAGGGCATCTCTCATGCTGAGGGGCTGTGCAAAGTGGCCTGTGCCTTTAAAATCTGCAGAGGTGACATTTAGGTGGAAAAAATGTTTCACCATGACCACGGATATTGTTTGTATTTCAGTAATTGACCGAGGAGAGACTCACAGAGAGAGAGAGCGAGCGAGGGAAAGACCTTCCTTCCCTCTAACAGGTTCAGGAATTTTTTCCACTAATTAAGAAGAAAAACAAAATGCTTGCACTGGGAGGGGGATGGGAGGAAAAGGGGGTCTCCCTGGTGTCCCATAAACCTGGTAGCCATGGACAAAACACCACAATCACAGCGCAGCCTTGCCCTGGAAATTTTGAGGCAGTTCTGGCCAGTGGAGCGAAGCAGGAGCACACCTCTCACTCACAAGGGATCCTGCTTTCCAGCACCCCAGGCTGGATGAGGAGCAGCTCCCTCCCAGAAGGATGCACAAATCCAGATGAGGCTCCAGCTCCGTGAAGGGCAGCGAGGTGACAGTGGTGCAGGTTGTCCCCTGGGAGGGATGGGGGATGCTTTACACATCAGAGCAGAGCATCTCTGCAGCTGCAGTGAGATGCAGTCAAAGGACTGAAATAGGTGTTCCGTGCACTCAGGTTTGGCTGGGATGGGGCTCTCCTGGCTCCACTGAGGCAGATGTGAACAGCCCAGTAATTGGACAAGGCATTTTCCCAGCATGGCCACCTTCAAGTGTGTTAAATGAAACAGAAAGGAGCAGCTGAACAGGATCTGCAGTTTTTTCCCCATGATACGTATTTTCCCTTTTCCATGGATAGTCCCACCGGGTATGCTGTGACCTATTGTTGTATTTATTTATTTACTCAGGTCTTGTAGATGATTTCAAAGCTCATGGCCAGGAAGGAGCAGCCAGATGCTGTTGCCATGTGGGACACAAAATCTGCTCCAGTTTCCCACTTTGAACACAGATGAGAAGCCAGGTGCAACCCCCAAACCCAGGACTAAGCCCTGTTCCCTTCCCTCCTTGCTCTAACTAGAAAGTGGAATATTTCATTGCAAGTTCATCCTGTGTGGTTTTTCCCAAGCAAGAGGTTAGCTGATTGGAGTGGTTTGGGTTAAGGAGCTGCTTCACTTTTTGGGGAAAGACCAGGATTGGGTGGAAGGGTGTAGGAGAAGCTTTGGGTGCTTGGAGATTTCCTGGTGCCAGGCACCACAAATCCCTGAAGAAGGACAGCCAGCAACAGGGGATTTTTTTTCCCCTAGTTGGAAAATGTGAATATTTACAGCTTGGATAAAAAATCCTGTAAGGAATCTGGGTGCATGTGCACACCCACCCAGGAAATGGAGGCCCTCAGGCCGCTGGGATCTGGCACGGTGCTGCTGTGCCCACTGTGGTGCATTGTCTGGTGCAGATGGGGAAGGATGTCATCGCTGCTGGCCGTGTCCCTGGCACTGGGAACACTTGTGGCCACAAATCCAAAGTGTCACCAGTGCGAGCTGGGAGTAAGGTGGGTGTGTCCTGCACTTCAGGGGTGACCAGTCCTCATGGAACTGCAGTGGAGGGAAACAAGGGCCTGGTGAAGCCTGGATGCCTGTGCCCAGCCAGAGCAGGCTCCATCTGGCCTTTCTGCAGGCTGAGAGAGGAGAGGGGGTCACTGCACTGCCTGAACTGGGGAGAGCAGCAAGGCCTGCTGCTGCTGCCAGTGCTGGCAGGACCTGGCTCCCTGGGGTCCGTGTCACTGCACGGGAGAGGCCACAGTGCCAGGTTTGGGCAGTCTGCAGAGGTCCTTGGATATGGGCATCTGCACCTCAGCTCTCCATGGCTGGAATGGGATGCCCAGAGTTCCCACCCACAGGTTTAGAAAGGACCTGAGGAGTTTGTGAGGAGCTGCCAGAACCAGCTATGGAGAGACACAGCGAACTTGTAAAGGAGTGGGAGGATGAAGGTAAAGCCCAAAGGAAGGACTTGCTTTTTGGGAACTTTTTCTTTCACTCCTTTCCACCCCTCACCCAAAGACCCCTCCTGCTTGCCAGGAAACTTGGTCAGGGCAAGCATTTTGCCACCTGGCTTATGCACGCACCAGTCAAGGAAACAATTCTCCAGCTGAAAGAGGAAATCTCCGTCCCGGCTATTTCCAACCTCTATTGTTTGTTACCCAACTCATGCATTACACAGACCAGTGGGCAAGGCAGCACGATTGCAACACTATGCATGTGCTTTCAGACACTTAATTTTAGCATTGCATCCTCTGATTTGTGGTACTGAGAAAACCCAGTTCTAAGGAAAGAGGAAATCTGTGTTTCTGACGCTTGATTTTGACCATAAAAGGAATCAGATCATTCCAGTGACCTAACAGGTTTAGTCATTCACACTGTAATCCTCTGGGAGTCCAGCGAATCCCTCCTGGGGTTTTCCCATTCCCAAGGAGCTGGATTGCCTGGGAGCTCTGGGCTGGGCTGAAATCCTTGAGTGCCTGGAGCTTTTGTGCCTCTGATTAAGCTCCTGATCTTTGGACCTTTTCTCTGGGCAGTACAGGACACATGCACTCCCCTTCCAAGCAATCTCAGGATTGGACACTTTGCCAGCAAGTGCCACACCTTGACACCGTTTCTCCTATGGACCCAAAAATATCTTTAAGGCACTTGTCAACGCATTGTCCAAAATCTTCCTGCCTTTCCTCAATAACAGGGCTCTCCTCAGCTGCAGGTGTGAGATGAATGTAATGAATTTAGGAGCAAACAACTCTGGAGGGCTGCTCTGTGCAGCACTGGGGGCTGAGTTCTAAGTGCAGAAGCCCCCTTTGCCTTTTCCTGTGCTCAGCACTGTTCTGCAGCACAGCTTGGTCCCCTCCCAGGGAGGGATGAAAAGGCCTTCCATGCTGGGAAGAAATTGAGATTGATGCACAGCAGCTCTTCCCTACAGAAACAGGCCCTGAGACAGCAAGGACCTGCCTCCCTGCTGAGCTAAGGCGCCTAAGCTGGTGCTGCCTGCAGTGCCCACAGACTCCCTGAGCTGGTACTGCAGGGTTCCTCCACCAGCCATGCAGCAGAGAAACACACAGACCAAGATCACAGTGCTTGTGGCCAGTGTCCAGCCCCAGCCAAGCAAGAAGCAAACCCAAACCTCTCCAGCCCCTCATCCCACCAGTGCCAGGCAGAGGCACCAGGCTCTGGGGTGAGGCTGAGACCCCTGCTGCATGCCCAGCCATGGGTGTGGAAACTGCACACGGCAGGTTTTCTTCCCAATGGCTGCAGGGAGGTCTGTCACCAGGACTCCTTGAGAGCTTCCCAAAAGCCTGTCCAGGCCTAGGAATGGCTGTGCTCGCCACTTCCTAAAATGTAGAAGCATCCCTGGGGGTTTTTTTTTGCAATCTTGCAGACATAACATGCTTTCAATTCCTCAAAAACAATGTTCTGCATGTGACCAAAGGCACTGTCCTCTGTCCTCCCTGGGGTCCCTTCCCCTTCCCATAACACATGTGTGTGCAGCTGGTGGTGGGAGCCAGGGAGTCTCCTTCTCCTTCTTTTTCAGTAGTCAATGGGGCTATGACATGTGCCTGTTTCATTGAGAAAGGTACCAAACCACAGAAGGCTGTGAAAGGGGAAAGTGGGAAGCTGGGGGAGGTGGAACAGGGGTGTGCTTTAAAAGAAGAAAGAACTCTTTCTTTTTACCAAGTACCTGGTTGTGCAAGACCTGAGGATTGTGATTTGACTGTGGGACAAAACCATCATGACATAGCTTTGGCCGAAGGTCAGCACTTGCCTTGTTTGGTTTGGCGTGTCAGTGAAAAAAAGGCAAAAAAAAAAAAAAAAAAAACGCCAGAAAGAAAGAAAGAAAGAAAAGAGGTCTTGAAATATCTGAATTGCTGATCCTGGCTCACCTCTGCAAGGGTGGAGGAGCTGGGAGCAGGTTGAGGCAGCCAACAAAGGGGCACTCTTGGGCTCTGTGCTTTCTTCAGGAATGAAGCAGGACTGTGGGGTTTTTCCTGCACCCCCAAGAGCTGAAGCAATGCTGAGAGAAACAGAGGGATGTCCCCTATCCTCCTGTTGGTTCCCAACAGCCACTTGGGAGTAGGGGAAATGCCAAGCATCCTCCACTTGCCTGTGCAGAGTGAGAAGTGCAGTCTGGCCGATGAGTTGCAGGTTGTGGAAGAGCAACAGAGATATGATTATTGTGAGCTGAATCCAAGTGCTCACACCAGGGGAACTTCTGCTCCTGTATGTACCCATCCTCACCATGCCCACACTCCAGTGGGGAAGAGAGCTGGGCTTTCTCATCCAGTGGGTGCCCTGTTCTTCCCGCTGGGCTGTTTTGCAGTTGCAGGCCAAGACAGGAATGCCAGGAATGCAAAATCCCGGCGCACTGCCCTGTGTCCCGTCCGTCTGTCCCCCCCGGCTGCCCCCCACTTCCCTGGACCGTCGCAAGAACAGGATATTCACCCGAGCGACCAGCGACACACACTCACACACGTCTTGTTATCAGGAAAAAACACTCAGTCAGCGTCTGGAATGGGCTCTCATTAACTCTGTGGCCACCAGGACTTCCCTGTAGGGCCGTGGGGAAAGCACTCGCTCATGGTGGGATACGGGCAAGTGGGCAGCAGTGGGTCAGGTCTTCCCAGGCCACCAGCACGGCAAAGGCTGGAGATGAGCGCTGAGTGCCAGCACAGCCCTGCCATCGCCCCCAGTGGTCCCTTTCCTCCTGCTCTCCCTCCTGGCAGAGCCACATGGTGGCAGGGAGAGCCTCTGCAGAGCAGAGCATCCACTCCAGTGCAAGGTTTCACCCCCTCTTTGCTGTGGTGAAGTTGGGGTGTTCAGGCTGAGAGCTGCCCCCAGCCCCATTTCCCTGCCTTGGCCACCCTCAGTCATGTCAACATGTCCCTGCTTCCAGCACAGGCTCTGCAAAGACGTCCTGTCTCAGGTAAACAGGATCTCGCCGGGCTGTGTGACCTTGTTTACCTCCCCGAAAGAATTTGGCTGGAATTTTTTTTTATTATTTTTTTTCTTCCTAAGGGCTGGTGAGTCACCCTGCAGAAATGTGTGCTGCCTTTCCACACTGACTCACCTCTCTGCCCACACTTCTGCTTTTCCCTCCTGCCCCCCAGCTCCGGGGCAGTCGAGAAGCCCCTGTTTAGCTGATGATGCAAGCCACGGAGCGGTGCTGGTGCTGGTGCCAGTGGACCTGGCAGTGGCGGCTCTGCCACAGGAAACACGGGCAAGCGTTAGGTCAGCCCCTGTGCCAAAACACAGGAAAACCACCAAGAAATTACCCTGTGCATTGTCAACTCCAAAAACACCAAAGAAAACAAAACAAAGCAAAAAAACAACCAAAAAAAAAAATTGTCCTCACTAGAACAATTGCCCAGAAGAATAGAAAAGAGAAAAAAAAAAGAGGCCAATGGATCTGGCTCAGTGCCAGGACCCTTGTTTTCCTTTCCCAACACAATGCACGTTAAATAATACTTCCTTCTCACAACAAGGCCCTCCTGGGCCGGTTTTTTGTTTTTCTCCCCTGCCGTGTGGGGGTCGGTGAGCGCACATGGCTCCCGGGAACATCGGCCCTGCAGGGCTGCTGCTCATCCCCACTGCCATGGATCACCCATTCCCAGCACTGCAGAGGAGGGAGGGCCTGGGCTGGGCTGCTCGCCTCCCCCTCAGCTTTCTGGTGGGGAGCAGCAGGCCCCTGAGCACTTCTCCTGACCTCTCCCACCACTTTGCTGGATGACATCTCCAGGGAAGCCAGGCAGCCATCCCAAACCACTGCTGTGTAACCATTCTCAGGCTACGAAGGCATCCATACCAGCTAATCACAGCAGCCATATCACACATGCTGATTTATGGCCAGATTAAATATAACAGAGTAAGAGAACAATGTATATTACCGGGGGGATGAACAGCTTCATGACATTTCAGGCTTCCAGACTGGGATGAGGGGAACCCCTGTTACTTGCACCTTGGCTCTTCAATTCCCATTTGGCTTGTGGTCAGTTTTCTTTCCTTCAGGATTTCTCTTCCCAATGACAGTGTCACTGGCACCAGACTGACTGTATTTAAATGTCTGTGTTGTGGAAGAATCCAAGTAAAACTAGGTTTGTTTATTCTAACTTCTTTCCTGAAAAATTTAGCATCTGAGATACCACGCCTCTCTTTGTTGGCAGTGTCAATCAACAGTCTCCAAGGGGTTGATCAGATCCATATCTCTTTTGTCTGAGGATTGTTGGGATTGCTGATTAAATAACAGGTGCAAGAAAGAAAGGAGTTGTCCTTCTTTAAACCAAACTGAGGCCTTTGTACACAAAATGACATCACTTCAAGTGTATATGTGTGTCGTCAGATTTCTGCTCTCTTACATGAGGACACAGGCTGCTGGGCACAATGGATCCAGTGGCTCAACGCTCAGTCAACAGCTCTCTCAGCTGGCCAGCCTTGTCCTGGCACAAGGCAAGAGGGACAGATGCAGCAGTGGAGCAGCAGGTGGCAGGTCTAGTAGGTATTTGGTGTACTTGCCCACTGACACTTGAAGTTGAGCAAACTCATTTGTTCCAAGGACTGACTTTGTGCGCTGACGATCCTGAGGCAACCCGCAAGAGCCAGACCCAAGGTCCCACCTACCTGCATTGTCTGGGCTCAAATGTCAGTTCCTGCCTCCGAGTAAGGATTTGTGTTCTGGGAAAAAACAAAGGCTTTGTGAAGGTGAGATCTTCTGGTGCTGTTTTGGTCAGTTCTTCTCCCATCACAAGATGAGCCTGTTCACTGCTACAAGGGTGTATGTGGTAAGTCACATCAGCAAGAGGCTGGTCAGTGAAAGATGGTTTCTGAATAAAGTTAACCATGGTGAAGAGGTGCCTGATTCCCTAATTAGTGGGAATTAGGAAGGAAATTTGGGCAGAGCTAGAACATAGCATGCAGCCCTGCAGAAGTCTGAGTGTTTGTACTGCCCCTGTGTTTGCTGTGCCCTCCATGCATTCCCAATTCTGTGTGGCGGACATCAGTGGGATTCACCTTACAGCAGATGTCTAACCACTGGCTCTGAAGTCTCAGCCAGCTGTCTCATCTCCCTCAATAATATACAGAGTGAGATGAGCATGGCCAGAAAAAGAACTTGATGCCCTGGCTTAAACTTTTAAAGTTTGGGATGAATCATGCTGTGGCAGTGCTCAACACTCCCTTTTGTCTAGAGAAGAAGACAAAGGCTGTTAGTGTTTGACTGCTTCATTTTCACTCAGTTCAATTTAAGGTGCTTAAATTTTAGCTGGCAAATGCCAAGAACAGTGAATCCCACCTCAGGAGTACAATGTACCAGTGTATGACAAGCAGCAGCAAGTCCAGGAGCACAGCTCCTCTCTTGATTTATTTAACAGCTACAGTTATTGCTTAAACTTGATCATGGGAACCACTGTCTCAGCAAAAATCCGTCTTGCTCAACATGCAGAGTATGCCTTGTCCTTCAACAGTGCTGTCAAAGAATATGTCCCTCAGGGACCTCAAAACACAGGAAAGAGTTGCTGGGGCTAGCAACTCACATCTGAGAGTGGGGCTTTCCCTGGATCTGGCATGGCACTTGTTTTTATCAGCTGCCAAACCTTTGGCAATTCACCAGCTCAACATAACGCAAGTAAAAACCTGGAAAGGACAAATCCAAACACTTAGGCCAGATTACTGTGTACATACAGGGGTCCTCGTGCCTGGTGGGAACAACCAGGTTGTCCACACTTGCCCCTGTGTCCAGGGCAGCCCCTGGACACCAGGTGACAGTGACAAAGAGCCACACTGCTGGCAGATCTCCCTCCTGCCAGTGAGACTGTGGTGGAAACTTTTAGCCAGCAAGTGTTTGTTGCTTGGCCTCTTCTATTAAGGGAGCAGATGCTGAAGGTTGTTTGGCTAGCTGATTAAATAAATCCCAGCGTTTTCTGCTAGACCAGGTGAAATAAAGATTTTCAGCTCCCTGGTCCTTACAAGATCATCAAGCAGCATTCAGCAGCTCAGTTACTGCTGAATATTTGGCTTTAAGAGCATCATTCTGGCCATAGCCCTGATAACAACCATGAATCCACATTTCAAATGGCACTTGGAAGAACCAGACAACAAGAATATGAAAGGAGTATATTTGGATCAGGCTGTGTATGTGCTCTTTAAACCGTTTTTAATGTTCCTCAGGATTCACACTTGGAGGCCTGTGTAGATAAGTGGTGGGTTTTGCTGGTCAGCTCACATGGGAGCCTGTTCAAGGCTGTGTCAGTGCCATGCCAGCTCATCAAACTGAGGTATTTTCAAGGTGACTATCAGAATGATCACTTCCTATAGCAACCTGGAATATGTGCTATTTTGACTGGGAAAGTCCATCCCTAGCTCTATTTTGTCCCCCACTTGCACCAGGTACACATCTGGGATGTGTGATGTTCATCTGGATGCCAAGTTCATTTGTATCACAGAAAGTGGGAAGCAATGGTGGTGACCTCAGCCACGGCTGAGTGCTGAGAAGTCACATGAACATTTATAAAAGGAGATGTAGGACACTACCCCATCTGTTTGGTGTCTCCCTGCTCCCTTCACTCAGGTACAAACCTCCTGCAGCTGATGCCAACCCCAGTAGCTCAATGATCCACCAGTGCATGACCCCTTGCTCCTCTCTCCTTTCGTGAACAGAGATAAAATTACTTAATGTTTTCATTACTGTGTCTTTTGCACATCCCCTCCTAACAACCTACCAACTCCCAACACTAAAAGAGGATCTATGCAGATTAGATAGAAGGCTTTGTGAGGTGGTGAAACACTGGCAAAGGCTGCCTAGCGAGGTGGTGCAGGACATATCCTTGGAAACTTTCTTTCACAATTAGATTGGACAGGTCTCTGAGGAGGTTCATTTAATTGAAGATGCCCCTGCTCATTGCAAGGGGGTTGGACTAGATGATCTTTAAAGGTCCCTTCCAACCCAAACCATTCTAGGATTCTTTCAATACCATGGTCATGAGGAGCTGCAGCAGTCTGCTTTGGGGTGAGGCACATGCATAGTGACAGCTTTACAGTGACATCTCTAACACTGACTATCTACTTTTTCTTTATTTTTTACAAGTTATCCTACAAAATAATTCTATTCATTGGCAACTTTCTCAACCTGAATTTCCAGTGGTTCCAATGACTATTGATCCTACAGAGTCCTGTATCTTTTAAGGGGGTTAAAACACCCATTTGGCCAAACTGTGCCAAGAACCATCTTTCCATTGGGTTTTTCTACCAGCAAGCAGACAGTGCTGTACCTGTCAATCTTGCTGAAGCAACAGTTTTCCTCAGAAACAAATCTACCTACGCTGCAGTTTCAGGCTCTTCCTAAGAAAGGTTCTTCTGAAGTGCAGTGTAAGGCTGAATAATTTCAGATGGGAAGCATAACTGTCTACTGAGAAAAACGGGAACATACACTCCATTTTAAGCCCATTACAGAAAGAATTAGAAAGTCACGCGGATGCAAAGCTAATATCATCCTCTAGATAGTAACTGCTGCATCTAGTGCTTCTCAGCAATGTGCAAAAATAGAAGTAAGCAGAAATCCACCCAGACAAAAGCCAGGATTTTTTTCTAATGTCAGTCAGGTGCCCAGACGTGGCTCCTGAGCTGTGAACATCCCACTGGCCTGACTGCCCCAGCGACCCCTCCTTGGCCCCATTCTCCCAGACACCTGCAGTTTTCTTTGAAGCAGGGACAAGGCAGGCATTTCCCAGAGACATGTCAGGACGCAGAAGGAAAAGCAGAGGGATGGATTCTATCTGTCAGCTCACGATGAAATACAGTGACAGCCCCCCAAGTCCCAAAAGAAAGCTCAATTTTTTCTAGTTAAAAAAAGCATTTGGCTCCTTCCCTAGACCAGCTGCTTCCTACATAAGTAAGAGGCATGCACAGTGTACAGAAAAGAATATTTGACATTCCTAATCAATTAGATAAGGGGAAAAAACAGTCCATTTTCCTGTTCAAAATAAAATTGTCGTGGTTACTTCAGATTTCAAGGGCATTTATCTTTCAGCTTCAGACAGAGGGGCACTGAGTAGACTGCAGGTTACTGACCCAGGGCTAGAGAATGACTAAGCTGCCAGCTGGAATGGAGGGGCCCAGGCTCAGCTCCAGTGCAGCACTGGGATGGGAACAGCTGTGTCAGCTGTCAGCCAAGTCAGGTGTGCCCTAACAGAGCCAGGACTGTGCCAGGCCAGGAAAAACTGGCAGCATGGGAGGAGGGAGTTAAAACACCTCAAACCAAATTGTTCAAGGGAAGCACTCCCAGATCTTGCCCGCACACTCCCTGGCTTTGAAAACTTGTGTAAACATTTAACCAGGGAAATGCCAAGGAAATCCAGGTGAGGAAGAAGGTGGCTGGAAGGGTTGTAAGAGAACACAGGCACTTCCCTAATTTGAGTTCAGCTCTGGATGTTTCAGTGGAAAAGCCACAACCTGAGATGTGTTGTGTATCTTTTACTCAAGAGCACGGGAGGCTCCAGGCCCAGGGGCAGGTGCCAGGCACCACTGCCAGCCCTGCAGCAGAGGCAAAAGGAGCAGGTACAGTGGCACGGTGCCCTCTCCTTGAAGATCAGGTGTCTCTGGATCACCTTTGAGGCCTCTCCACAGGCCAGTGGAGAATGGACGAGGTCTTTGAGAGGACTGACTGTGCTGTCCCCAGTTCAGAGGAAAGCAGCAGCCCCCTTGCACTGCCTTGGTGCAAGCAGGGTGAGCAGGGTGGGCTGCAGGTCCCTGGTATGGGATTTACCCAAGCAATTACAGGCTCCCCCTGCAGTTCTTGGAGACTTCAATCCCAGACAGCTATATCAGAAGCCTCAGTCGCTGCTGCTTTGCACTTGCAATACCAAGCCTGTGTTCTTCCACTATTTGTCAGGACAGCATGTTTTCCCAGGAAAAATTAGGGCAGCGAAGTGTCGGAGCCTACAAACCCCTGTCCAGACCCAGCAGAGCCCTCTGGAGACCGCTCTCACACGTGGAATCTTGGGCTGTAGTGCCACCTAATGAACAGGCGCCGCGCAGAGCCCGCACGGATGCTGCTGTGTGCAGGGAAACCAGGCAAAGGCACCTGTAGGGCTTGAATGCCTTTTATCCATTACTCTCGAATGCCTTTCATCCCTCTCCCAGGGCTTCAAAAACTACATATTTGATCCTCACAACCCTGCTGTCAGGCAGCAGATAATAATAACCCTGTTCTGTGAACAAGTTGAGGAGCAGCTTTTTGCTGAGCCCAAACACACAAACCCAAATACGCAAAACAAGCCGAGGGTAGTTGAGCGACAAATGAGAGTTAACTCCTTGTTCCATGTCACTTTTGGAAATAGTGTTTCCAAGGGACAAGGCAAAGCAGTGACGTGGAGCATTGTGCAATTTGCACCCTTCTCCTGGGACTCACTGGCTTGTTCATCATGCACCAACAGGACCCACCTGAGTGGTGAGCCATGAACTCCCATCTTTCAGGAGGCAGAAGCTTGGTTCTTTTTGGTTTGTGAGGATGGTCGTCAGGCATGAGGTGCTAAAGGACATTCCCTCAGGAAGAAACCAGCTGCTGGTTGGCTTTTCCATAGGACATTGTCAAGGAGAACAAATATTCCATACAAAGTGTAAGCTTCAGCTCTTCACAGCAACTGCCTTCTCAGATCTAGAGAGCAAAACACTGAGGTGCTTCCCAGGACTGTGCTCTGCTTTCTGACTACTGCTGATACAAGGAGGCATCCCAGGGGACAAACCACCACCCAGGACAGGGAGCTGCCTTGAGGCAGCAGGCAGGCAGTGTGGGGAGTTCAGTCTCTCCCTGGACCTTAGGAGTTAGGGCTCTGCATCCTTCATTCTCCCTTTACTTTTTCTGCCATGATCTCAGGTCAGGCCCCCACGAGAGCAGAGGTCTCTGTAAAGGTGCGGTCACAGATCTCAGACACCCACCAGAGCAGAGGTCTCTGTAAAGGTTCTGTCACAGAGTGCAGCATGAGTGTGAATGGCAGCTGTGTGGTCAGAGCCCTTCCCCAGAAATGGACGCTCTGAGCTGAGCGCTCTCCTCAGCCTGCAGGGACTGTAACACACTCTTTCCAGCAGCCCAGCCTGCTGTACCCCACACAGCATGGCATGCCAGGCCATGGTTTAATGTGGTGGGTCTGTAGCACAGGTGGAGAGCAGCTCCCAGGTTCAGCATCCCAAGGGCACAACCCAGACATATCCTGGTGTGAAGGCTGGGAGCCTGATTCTGGCACCAGAGCAGCAGACCTGGCCACAAACACCAATCATGTCATGACTGCACAGATGCTGAACCCTCAGATAACTGTGAAACAGGCTCTAGCCCCATAGCTGGTTTTGAAATCTTTCACATTTTTCAACGTGCTTCAGGGGTAAAGGAAGTGAGTACTGCCACTCTGGCCCTTCACAAAGGAAGGAACAGGAGACATACGCTGTCTCACATGCAAAGAGTTCTCCGTGAAAAAAAACATTTTTAGGGCTGGATGCTCTACAAACAGGCGGTGCCAGGAGTGAGAGTGGGAGTCATTGGAAGTTTTAAGCAATGAACAGCTGAAGAAGTTTCCACAGAGCATGTGGGAGCCAAGGCTTTTCAAAGACATATCATATGTCCACAGATGGGCAGGCTTTTACTAAAACAACAAAACTCAAATTAATTGAAACAACAAAACTCAATTTCATTGAAACCACAAAAATATTTTAAAAGAAAACAAACCACAAAAGCACTTATTTTCTCTTGCCCACCCACACTTCTAGTCTAGGCTTCAGAGCAATGAAAATCCTACTATAACTTCCTGCAGAGGAATTTATCTGAAGTGTGTGTTTTGTGTACCAAACCAGCAAGGTTCACTCTTGCTGTGACAGTCAAAGCGGCCCAGAGAGGAGGAAGACTGATCTCTAGCTAAGTGTTTATCTTGGAAAGCAGAAATCAGTGTTTCAGCAGCTTCCCTAGGACATGTTTAGGAATTTTGCATGAGTCAGGCACTGGATGACATGTACACACAGCCAGGAGTGGTCGGGACACGAATCTCATCTTGCCCAGGAAAAGCACCATGCCATAGCTGCTCCATGGCCCAGTGAACTCTGAATTTGTCTTGCACTGAGCAAGTGATTCAGTGGGTGAACATGTATTGCCCTTGCTCTTGAAAAAGAGAATAACCTGGTGTTTGGGGGCAGTCTCCCAGAACGTGGGATTTTATGGCTCTGAAGACAGAGGAGGGACAGGACCTTGATCACCAACACTACTGGGTTTGTGCAACAATTGCTGAGCCATCATTTAAAAGGTAGGAAAACAACAAACCCTCTTCCAGTGGCATTTGCAAATGTAGTAGCTGCTATTTTTTGCACTGATCCTGCTCTGGGAAGTAGATGAGCTCTTCAAGGAAGTCTGGGAGGAAGCACCTACCTGGTGGTTCCCAGCCACACTTGCAGGGGAAAACAGCTGCCCACCAGGTTGATCTAAGACTGAAGGACAAGTGCCAGCTGTGTTGGATTGAGAGGAACACAGTCTGGGATTCTGGCTTACCATCCCACTAAAATGGTCCTCTAAGGGCCTTAGATGTGCATCCAAGGCATGGCCACATTTCAAGGGAAGTGCTGGGTGCTCACATCTGAAGAGGATGGAAGGCTGCAGTGAACAGCTGTGTATGCTGTGTAAGGAGGGCGGACACCCCACGCTGGGCAAAAAGTGGTTATGGATGGGAACAAAATTACACGGAAACCATGACAGACCTCAACCAGAGCTCTCAGGGGGTCCTCTGCTTGGGCCTGATGATCTTTCCGCTACCCTCTAGGACCTTCTCCTTTGGCAAGACTGGAGGATTTCCATGTTTTTTTCTCTTGTGTCTGCTGTGTAACACCCGGAGGCAGAGCACTGCTTTGGGCTGGGGCTCAGTGGCCATCCAGCGTGGGGCAGCCCTGGTGCTGGGAGCAGATCAGAGCCAGGTGAGGAACACACAGCAGCACAGATTTAAACACACAGCAGCACAGATATGAACACACAGCAGCACAGATTTGAGCACACAGCAGCACAGATATGGACACACAGCAGCACAGATTTGAGCACACAGCAGCACAGATATGAACACACAGCAGCACAGATATGGACACACAGCAGCACAGATTTGAGCACACAGCAGCACAGATATGGACACACAGCAGCACAGATATGGACACACAGCAGCACAGATTTGAGCACACAGCAGCACAGATATGGACACACAGCAGCACAGATTTAAACACACAGCAGCACAGATATGAACACACAGCAGCACAGATTTGAGCACACAGCAGCACAGATATGGACACACAGCAGCACAGATTTAAGCACACTGTTCGCTGGCTGCTGGTGCCAAGGGCTCCGGGTAAGCCGAGGAGCTGCCAACTGGCAGCAGGGGGCGGCTGCATTCCTTCCACGCGTTTTAAGAAACTAACATTAAAAATGCTAATTGATGTGAGCATACCGACAGGGCAGATTCTGGTGCCCTTGGGCTTGACTGCACTGATACCCGGTGCATCCTGCGTGTGCCTTCCGTGCTTCCATGGGGCAGACGGGACTGCTCCTCGGGGCCAGGGCAGCACCGACCGTGCCTGTTCGGGTTGTGCTGGGTGGTTTTGAAGCTGTGCTGATCTTTGCTGCAGTCTTCTGGGGGACAAAAAAAAAAAAAACCAACTTTGGCAGGATTAGGCTTTGTGGAATATAAATGACCATTAATAATTTTTTAGTGTTAATGTAAGTGCTTGTATCAACTGAAAGCTGAATGGCTTAATCAGGCTAGCAGCAATTAAAATGGTAATTTTTTTTCTGTACTAGATTCTGCTTGCAATTTTTACTCAAGTAGAACTCTTTGAAGTTAATTGGAATTTTGATTAAAGCCTCCTGGATCTGGGTCTCTGAATTTGTACTAAGGAAGGTTCAATATTTGCTTTGGTTTTCTGCACATGAAGTTCACTGCTATATATTAGCGCGACTGTACAATTAGCGGTAACAAGAACAACTCCAATAAAGATTTCTGTAATCTAGTTCTTGATATACTTCAGAAAAGGTCTTTTATCACAGAATGGCTTTTAAAGTGCTGCTAAAACAGGCTGTAAGATCTGAAAACCTTGATTGATTAAATTGTTTGTCTTAATTATTTCTAGCCCAAACGAACGGCTTAGCAAAATTCACTTAATTTGGTAATTCAGAACTTGGATGGGGTGGGAGGATGGGAAGTGCTCCTGCTCTTTGCCTTCAGCGCTCGGGTTTTGGCTGCCAACGCAAAGAAAAGGAAAAAAACCCTACTGAAATTACATTATAACCATCAGTAGAAGGTAAAGTAACTGTGGTGGAGCAGCTTTTAAAGGTAACGTTTTGTCCAAAATGTTGCAAAATAAACCCCAAGCAAACGCAATCCCCTGACCAGACTGCAGTGGGGCACTGCCGCATTTTGTGACAAGTACTTCAGGGCAAAGGAGGGCTTTTCTGAAAGCAGTGACATAACTGGCGCAAATATTGCTTAAACTTCACTTGGGTCAGTTGCTGGTGTGGGACAAGAAGAAAGCAAGAAGGGAATAATACATGGAGATTACAGTGATAATACCAAGCATATGGGTTCTTACTATCTATCTCTGTTTGTAAGAAGAGTATTACAGCTTGTGATCAAAATGCAGGTCAATTTGTTTTTGAGAACCCCTTTGGTATCCATTAGCAAAGTTAATATATCTATATGTATTATTGGCCTTAAGGAGACATATATTAAATAGCAAATTGTAAACATCCTGGACTAAGAAGTACAAAAGCTTATCAAGAATTGAAATAATAATAACTAGAAGTTTGTTGTGACTAGGGGATTTCTTTCTTTTATGTTATCCTAATGTGGTCATTGGAGCACATTTTCTTCCTTTTTCCAGTCTGACACCTCAGCAAGTGGATTCCAATGTGAGGGAAAGGAATACAAGCAGATCTTGCAATTCAGAGAAACGTTCTGTTCTTTCGGTGTCTACTTTTTCTGCAAGTCTTAATTTTGAGAAACAAAGAAAATTTCACCTTAAATATTTTCCCTATTCTGTCTAAAACAGAGACACAGAATACAAGAAAGGAAGAATTAAAAACCAGATCAAAGCTTTTATTATTATTATTAATCACTATTTTGTAATCTAGTGTAAACGTTTTGAATATGCAACAGCTATGCTATTAAATACCAAAACCCTGTTACAAACTGCTAGTTCTGCCTAATTATTATTATTATTATCCAAAGGGTCACCATTCCCTGGCAGTGGACTTTGAGTTCTTAGATGGCTTCAGCACGGGTAAGCACTCTGCCAGTTACCCAACCCATACCGATGGACGCAGTATGTAGTGTGCAAATGAGCACATGCAGAATAAAAAACTGAAATTAACACATTCACACTGTGTATTTGCCATTTCTGCAGTGAGGTTTGTCCTGTCTCAGACTTTGAGTGCAAACAGCACCCAGTGACATTCAGTCACAGCAGAGGAGCAACTGAGCACACTTGTGGGAGAGTAGGTAGTTGCATATGTAGAAATAAGTCCCTGCTCTGATGTAAAAAGTTTCCTAGGAGACTTCAAAGAAAAACCCCTCAGTCTGTTGTTTGAAGCAGTGGTTGGGAAGCAAAAGCTCGTTTCTGCAGACTGGTGTGCGAGGGAGCCTGGATACCTGAATGCCTGCTCATGATGTCCCTGTTTTCTCATGCCTCACCCAAGAAAGCCTTAGTTGCCTTGGTGGTGGCCTGAGGTCCTGCTGGCTCCACGATGACTGATAGCTATACGTGTTACGTTCACAGAGCCCCTTCGCGCTGGCAGAGGCACAGAGGCACCCCCAGGACATCTCATCGGCCGGGTGGGTGCAGCTGGATCGACGCTGAAACCCAGATTATCAACTGGATCAATGCTGAAACCAGGACTGACACCCCATCAGCTGGATTGACACTGGAACCAGGACTGGTGATCCCTTCTTCTCTTTTTTATCCCGTTTTTATATTTCTCATTTTCTTTCTGTCTCCCCTGCCCTGCATCACTCCATGCCCCTTAATACATCTTTTTTCTCTTCCTTCTCATCTTACCCTTTTCCTAAAACACGCTGCCATGTGCTTGTATAGTCAGTCAGGGACTAACATACCAACTACCACGCCAAGTGTGTAATTTACTAGTAAAACTTTCTGATCGTTTGCTGGCCCTCAGACTTTCGTCGCCGCTTATCCACGGGTCATCACTGACAAATCCCGGCTGCTTCCTTCTCCCAGAAGCCGGGCCGCTGCGGGCACCTGGCGCTGAGGCACTTGCGGCGGCGGCTGCCCGGGCAGAGGAGGCGCTCCGGGTTCCTGCCGCAGCGCCGCTCCCGCCTCCTGGCTCTGCCGCTCGCCGCTTCTCCAGCCGCCGCCGCCGCCGGCACGCGACGGCCGGGGGTCGCGTTCCTGCTGAAAACGCCCGCAAATGCCGCGGCTCGGCGGCGGCGGGCAGCGCTCCCTCACGGCGCTGCTCACGGCGGGAGGCGGGCCGGAGGCGGCGCGGCCGGGGCGGGAACCGCCTGAGGCGCCGCTCCCGCCTCCTTCGCTCGCTCGCTCCCTCCCTCCCTCCCTCCGCTCCTCACCCCCCGCTCCCGCCCCCTCGCGCGCGCGCCGGGGAAAACGTTGCGCAGGTTCTAAAGCGGCGGCGGGGGCGCGGCCGCGCGCGAGGGGGCGTGTGAGGGGGAGCGGCGGGGAACGGCGGGGAACGGCGGGGAACGGCCGCCACCGGCACAGCCTCGGCCCGCCCGCTCGCCCGTCCGCCGCATGGAGCTGTCGGCCATCGGCGAGCAGGTGTTCGCCGTGGAGAGCATCCGCAAGAAGCGTGTGCGGAAGGTGGGCAGCGGCGGAGCGGGGCGGGGCGGGGGGAGCGCACCGGGACACCCCCGGCCCCTCCCGCCGCGCACCGGGAGGGGGGAGGCGTGGTGGGCGCGCGCGCGGCCGCCCGGCCCCGTCCCCCGGTCCCCGTCCCCTCACACCCGCGGGCGTCACCGGCACCTGCCCGAGGCTGGCGGGCGGGGGACACACGTGTTGCCCGTGAGGTGGTGCGGGCCGAGGGGCGGCTGCCGCTGCTGGGCTTCGGCCTCTGCAGGATGAGTGCTGGTGACACCGAACGGGAGAGCCCAAACCGGAGCGGGTTTGGGAAAGCTCCCGTGACTCAGTTTCCCCAGCCGTGGAGCGCTCCCGTCCCCGCAGAGTTGCACGGATTAACCTGTAAGCGTGCAGTGTGTAGAGATCCTCCGGTGGAAAGTTCCTTTTAGGGCAGTGTTTGCCAGCCTTGGGAAGCTGATGAGCCCCCCAAGCGGAAAATGAAACTCCTTCTCTGCCTCAAGCACCCGAGTGCTTCCCTTGCTCTGCCTTTCCTGTGAAGGTGTCTGGCTGCAGCAGCGGCTCTTGGAGAGTGGTCGTCCTGCATGCACAAAGGCCTTTGCCACACTTTGGGCAGTGCTTAACAAACCCCTGAGTATAACATTAAATATTTTGGTAGTTGTTCATGTTGCTTGCAGAGCCCTTGAATGCAGCTTCCAATCACAGCACTTTTTTTTTTTTTTTTAATCTTGTACTTAGAGTGAAAAAAAAAAAAAAAGATAGCTCTGAACTTCAGCTGTGAGCTGCTGAATGCTTGGGTCAAAAGGATGAGTGCCTGTGATGGATGGAAGAGTGTTTGAGTAGAACATGTAGCAAATGGAAAAGAACATGCCAGAGATGCTTCATAGGTTCTGATATACCATGTTTCTTCTCTCTGCTTAAAAAAAAAATTCATCTGACATTTGCTCCTGGCTTACATCTCCTTCCTGCATTTATGTGTGCTGACTTCTCGTAGGTTTGCCTGTGAACGTGTGGATGGTTCAGTCTTGCTCTCTGGTTGGCTTTTAGTGTTCTGCCTGCAAGCCTTCTGCAAAGCTATGCTCCAAGCTGATGGTAGTACAAGCAAGCTTAAACACCCCTGTGTGCCCAATTTTTGAAGAAAAATGTATAGCAAGTGTAGTTGGATGGGGAAGTGGCTGTGTTTTGAAAATAAAGTGATGGGAAACAAGCTTTTTGGTTGCAGAGTTCAGTGTGTTGATTGGTTGCATCTTGTACTGTAGCCCATATTTGGTTCCATAGTTCACCTGTTTTCTTCTGCCTTTTTTCACCCTCAGGGTAAAGTAGAATATTTGGTGAAGTGGAAAGGATGGCCCCCAAAGTAAGTTGTGCTTACTTGTCTGTTTTTTCTTTAATATTCCATAATAGCTTGCACTGTGTCTCTGCAATTGAGCATTTCATTCATAGTGGGTAATGGTTTGTCCCTCATTTCAACAACAATAAACAAAATCAAAGAGCCACAAACCAAACCCAACTCTGTTTGTGAATTGGCAGCTAAGGAATACAAACTGCGTGCCAGTCTATTCTGACTGGGTTTTGCCACCACTGAAATATTTCATTGAGATGCTTTCTAGATACAAATGTTTTTAAATTCCTTATGAGTTCAACAAAGAACCCAGATTCTTCTGAACTTGGAATAGCTCCTGCTTTTCTGAGTCAGCACCAAGAGGACCCCACTTTATTTTTAGAGCTGTCTGCAGTCTTTTAAAATAGAAAACCTGTTGATGGTCTTGTCTTCCTCTTCTACTGCTTCCCCTCTGCAATTCACCAACAAAAAGGGGCAATGTTTCAGATTTATTGTTTGTAGCCAAATGCAGGTGACCTTTGTTCCTTGAAAATTCCCGCCATGCCTTCATTTCCTTGTCTGAAACCTCCTGTTACTTTGAGTGCCTTTTCTGCTTTTGTTTTGGTTGCTCTATTGCAAAAATGAAGAAAAGTTTGGGGTTTTTTTCAGCATTGCTGTGCACTGTTTACAGACACTTCTCTTATTAAAATGCAGCTGCTCCTGAAGAAGAGCGATTTCTCTGTGCTTAAGCAGTCTGTGAAATGCTTTGAGATTAAAAGGATTAGACAACTGGAGAATATGACTATGTCAGCTAGCAGCCTAGTGGAGCAGCCTCCTGGCCAGCCCATATGGGGCCGTGTCTTGGCTTTTCTGTTTGTGCCCGTGTGTGTACACCGGCCACGTGTGTGGGTACAGCAGTGTTACACACGCGGTTGCTCCGTGTGTTGCTAAGCAAAGGAGCCGCTTGTCACGGGTTCGTCCTCGCAGCTGCAAAGTGGGGCCTGCCAGGATGGTTCTGTCAGGCTGTACCTGGTGCCCAAGAAGCTGAAATGTGTTCTTGGGTGCCCAACTGTATACCTAAGGCCATGTGTGAAGATAAGCAGCTTCCCCTCTCTGAAGGTGGTGGGAGAGGGTGACTATTCTTGGGAGTTCTGCTGTCAGTGTAACCTTGTGCACTTGTTGAGCAGCAGCTGCCCTGTAGCATGGGTCACTTGCTGGACTGCTTCAGCCTCAAATAGCCAAGTCTTACTTAATCACTGATAGAGGGTGGGAAATGTATTTGGAGTCTGCAAGACCTCATCCCCTCTTGGCCAGAATACTGATGTTTATCCCATTCTCCTTTCAACAAACGCATTGAAGTCCTTCTCTTGTAAAGCCCCTTGCCAAGAAGGTGGGCTGAGGCATGGCGTAATGTTTCTTGGACAGGGCAGGCCTTATTCTTAACTGCTGCCTGTCCTTGTCCTGTGCCTTGGAATACTGGAGGAGACAGAAACACTTTTGGGAATTTAAAGCACAGTTCCCCTGGGTGCAAGGTGATGAGTTCTCTTGTTTTGATGTATGGCATGTCCATGCATCTTCCTTCTTCCCCCAAACTCCAAATCTGAAGACTGTTGTTTATTTTTTTTCCTTCCTCCTGGCTGCCTTCACTTTAAATGTGGCCTCAGTGGTTTGAATTACTTAAACTCAAGATGCTCAGAGCATTGGAGTCACTTTCATCCCACTAGCAGTCTCTGTTCCTTGTTTCTAAACATACCTATGCCCGTGATGGCACGCAGCACCACAAGCTGTTTGTATCTTTGTGTCTGTTTCCTCATTCCACATCATTCCCTTCCTTAATTACCAGCCTTGTTGCATTGCTTTTTGTAATCTCTGTACCTATTATCCCATCATTACCACTGGAAGTATCATGAAAGGGAATAAGGATAGGTCAGTAGTTTACTGCTTTCACATGCAATTCACATTTCACTTTTTTTTCCCCTCTTCTTAATAAAAAATTCTTATTCATGCCCTGCACCTCAGATTTATAGACTGCACTGCAGGAGTCAGGGAAGGAGGAGTGACAATCTGATTCTGTCTACAAGCTTGTTTACAACTTGAGTTGGAGTTAAAAGGAGGGGGAAGAGGAGGAGTAGAAGGAGGGGGAAGGAAGATCATATGATCTGTGTTTTCCAGAGTGCCTGCTCTCTGCAGTTTGCTGCAGCCCGGGCTGTGTGTACCCATACATAGAGCTCCGTGTGCGCGCGCGCGTGGCAAACTCAACCATGTTTTTTTTATATGCAGTGTTTTGCCACTGCAGCGAAGCCAGAATCTGAGCTGCAGAGAAGAAGGCAACACCCACCAGGGTGTTTTTTTTTAAGCAAATCCCTTTTCTTCTTCTGCCTAGGCAAAGCAATCCAATGACTTTTTTTCCCCCTTGTGGTGTTATTTTTCTTAAATTTGTAGGATGTGTGCCAGAATTCCTGCAGCTGGGAGGAAACCTTCCTCTTTTCAAACAGTATCTTGGCTTTGACAGCTCATAGTCAGGTTGCTGCAGGAGGCATGAGCAAAGGAGGGAGGGAGAGAGGGAGGGATCAGCTCATTACGAAGACATGGCTGTTCTTAACTCTCTGATGTACTGTGCACCTTGGGATATCTGAATGTCATATTTTTATTTCTCCCTTTTTTAAAAAAAAAATTATTTTCATTTCTAGACCCATCCTCCAGTATTGTTCCTGTATTACAATATTTTTCTTCTCTTTAATGGAGAGATAAAAGGGAAAAGCATTCCCAAACCACCTCCCTTGTGTACCCTGTGTACCCCATGTCCTCACATGCAGTCTGTGCTTCATCCAGAAATGTAAACATCCTAAAATGCTTTCTTGCTGTTTAAAGGCACTGATACAAATGCACCCTTTTGCACCTGCATGTGACTCCTCTCTGGTCCTCCTTCTGGGGGCCTGGGATGAGCTCTGCCTCCAGGCCTGGATCTCACATTTCAGGAAAGTTGGGGTTGAGACATTTGAGGATTCAGATTTGCTTTCTTGCCTTAGAGTTTCTATGGTAGAGACACAGCACCCATCTTTTCTGGGCAAGCATGACCCCTAAGAAGTAAACATGCCCCAAGGACCAGTTGGTGATTCTTTCAGCTTCCACAGTGGGAGCATTTTGCCTGCTTCTCCCTAGTGTTAAGTGCGTCTGTGCTCTCTGGGAACTAGTTTTGGAGTTGCCTGCTAGGTGGGCTCAGTGCTTTCCTGAGCATCTGATTCCTGTCGCAGCTGTCTGGCTGTGGAGGAGGGAGCTGGGGCAGTGAGTGACGCCGCTCCCAGGCTACTTGGGCAGCGTGAAGCCCGTTCGGGGCAGTGTCGGTGCCCTGCCCGCGGTGCCATTGGGGTACTTTGTATCCATGAGTTCCGCCCGATAGGAGCAGCCTGTAGGGGGAGCCGAGCAGGAGCCGGAGCCGTTGGCAAGTGGCCATCAGCTTGCCCCAGGGCCCAGTTCCCAACATGTTTGGTTGAACGGCATCGGTGGAAAAAATTAAATTCTTAAATGAATCCTTTCAGCTTCAGTGATTAGAAGTAATTAATAATGCAGGTGAGAAAGCGTACTTACTCTTCGAGCACTCTAAATTAAGAGAGACCTATTTTTCAGAAAGATGTATCAGAACGTGCCTCATTGTTCCATGGGGTTTGTGGGATTTGAGGGAGTGCTGCAGATGAGACCTGTTTAGGCACGGACTTACAGTTTGTGAGTGTGTGCACAGGCTTTGCAGCCAGTGTGGAGGGGGCCCTGGGGAGGAAAGTCTTCCCCGTTTTCGTACAAAGAGCCGCTTGATGCTTGGCCCTGCCTGTTTTGGGAAGGGGAGGTGGTGTCTGTGGGAAGCTGGGGAGGGAATGGTTGGGATTCCTCAGAGCTCTCGCAATGTTGTGGCAGGCCCCACCGACCCTTGTGAAGACAGTATCCAGGGCTGCAGCACACTGGTAGCAGGCCTGCAGAGAGAATGTTTCATTAAAATGTTGTTTACTTTTTATTCCTTATGTTTTTCTTCAGATACAGCACATGGGAGCCAGAGGACCATATCTTGGATCCTCGCCTGGTAGTGGCTTATGAAGAAAAGTAAGGACACATGTTCTTTCTCTCCCTGGACACAGGAAAAGAAATAGTGTCTTTATTTCATTGTATGCATAAAGTGCCTCTGTTATCCCTACTTCAGTCAAAGATGAGATGTGTAGCAATCAATCCTGCTTGATTTTTGTAGCCTGGTGTTGATTGAGATGGAGAAGACAGGGTTAAAGCAGCTTTGATTGGCACTCGTCAGGAAATGAGGCCAAGAACAGGCAGCACTGAGCCAGAGAACAATCAGACTCAGGTTTTAATCGGGTCCAAAGCTGGACTGGAGTTATGTGAGGTGGGAAGTTTCTCTAACCCATCCTTGATTAGCTGTGTCAGAGAAATTCCCCTATTGCAAGGTTTTCACTTCTACAGGAAGCAATTCTGGGATGTTTTCCAAGCTCACACTGGTCAGCATTGGATTTTACTGAAGGAAATTGAGGGAGCTATGCTGCAAAAGATTGAAGTCCCAACTAGGTTTCATGCTGTGGTATTTAGTACTCAGTTTGATTTGTATTCCTCTTTCACAGGGAAGAGAGAGACCGTGCATCAGGGTACAGGAAAAGAGGCCCCAAACCAAAGCGCCTCCTACTGCAGGTAGCCTCTTGCTCTTCTGTGTATTTCTAACTCCTTAGCTGCTCTGCTGCTCCCCTGCTCTCAGTGAGGTGGAAACTGTCTGTTTGCTGTTGCATGGACAAAACTGGAGGTAACAAGCTAACATCATAACATAAAATCAGTGTTTAGGCAGATAGTTTTAACCTGTTAGCTGAAGAGATCTCTAATTTGTCTTTAAAAAAGCAAAACAAAATAACACAACAGCTCTTTCTCTCTGAACTAGGATTTTATAAAGTGTGAGCCTGAGTACTTGCAGGTTACCTGGTTTGTGTGCTCTTTTTATTTCATGTTGAGCTTGGATTTTCCTTCAGTCAAAGAAATCCCATAGCTGGAAGCGGAGTTTCAGCATGCTTTTACTGTTGCCAAGCAAAGCAGCCAATCCTAGGAAGCAGATATTAGGAAGAGCTTAGAAGGCAGTTGAAGAGGGGAGAGAAATGGTCTTGTAGAAGCAGCACACTTTATCCTAGCTCATCTAGAGGTTCAGAGACTGAACAAAGAATATTTTCCTGGCTCCCAGTGGGGAGCCCTCACTGCATGATCAGATGTCTGCTCTGACCCTTGCTGCGTTGGTGTCTTGGCAGCGGCTGTATGGCATGGACTTGAGGAGTGCTCACAAGGGAAAGGAGAAGCTCTGCTTCTCTCTTGCACGGAGGTTTGGAGGAGGTGACAGTAGCCTGCCAGGGGCCAAGACAGGGCAGGCAGAGTTCCCTGAGAAGACTGGGGGTGCAGTCCTGCCATTCTCTCTCCGGAAGCAACGCAAAAACCAGAAGTACCTACGGCTGTCAAGGAAGAAGTTCCCGCGCATGGCGAGCCTGGAGAACCGAAACTGCAGGCACGAGTTCTTCCTGAATGATGCGGTGGGCCTAGAGGCCAGGCAGAGCCCTGAGGACTGGGAGGCCACGCAGCACACCAGCAAAGAAGGTAAGGCTAGTCACCCTTTGGTGAAGTTCTGGGGCATGTCAAGGATGTTCTGCATACTTCCACCTTGGTTACATCCTCCTGGGATTGTGGTTTAGGTCAGGCCCGTATTATGTCTCTCTTGTTTGCAGGTTTTTCTTTCTTGTTTTAGAAGCACAGATTATTTTTTTTTGGTCCTGTTGGCTCTATGTAGTCTTACATCCCAGATACCCCTCTCAGTGTTAGAAAATGTGCAGAAGATATTGCAAGTTTTCCTCCTCTTAAAATTTCCTCCCAGCAGAGGTGACACACAAGTGTGACACATGAACTCTGCCTCTGTCCACATTATCCACATGTGCTCAGCCTGCTGCTTGGCTCAAAGGACTCTGGCTGGCTGTGGATAAGCTTGGGCAGCAGCAGTCCTCTCATAGTGCTGCTTTAAGAAGCATACAGGAATGCTGCTAGGAACTCACAATATACTCCCTGCCCCCTCCTTCCCTTTCCTCTCCACACCCCTTTAAAGCCTCTTGCTATAGAGCTATGTGAGAAAGGGAGAGAGAGATGAAGTAAGGATGGTAACTCCTGCCTGATCCCACTGAGTAGGCAGTATGAGTGAAGGCATGGGAGATGTCCAAACACATTTGGCATTTTGGGGAAGGATACCAGTATCTTGTGCAGGAGGGTTGTGGGATGTGTGTGTTGCTCTCAGTTACCAGGGAAACTCTATCCCTGCATTATTAGAGCTTCTGAAGGCGTAGCTTTCCTGAGGAGTGGAAAACTGGGGCTTATGCTGCTTGTAGTAGCTAAGGGAATCCTGTTACTCCTTGCTAGGAGTAGCTGTTAGCCAGGCTGGATTAGGCAGGATCTTAGGGAGAGGCTGTGTTCTGGGCATCAACTCTATTCTCTCCTTTCTGAGAGAGACTGGAATGGTGCTCAGAATCCAGGGAAGCAGCAATGGGAGTAGCACAGAGGAGCCCAGTGTTACATCCTGACAGTGAGGAAATGTGTGGGGCTGTTCTCCCCAGAAGTGTGCGGCACTAAAGCGCTTGGGGATCAGAAGAGTGAGTGGCACTACAGAATTGTAAAACTGTTTTTGTTCTCCCCTTGACACACAGCCTGTGTGGAATCCCAGTTACTGTTAGGGGGAATTGGACTCTTTCTGGGGGGAAAGTAGATACTCCTGGTGTTTGAGACAGAAGCCAGGAAATACACTCTAAAGGGAGCCTCGTTCTTTGCCCAGGTTGGGACAACAAGGTACATAGTGGACAGGTAGAGTGACAGGGAGAGTGGGTGTTTTCCTTCCTCTCTTTTTACATGGCAATCACTGGGAGCTGTGGGGAAATTAGCCTTTGGGTGGCAGAGGGGCTAATAATTATTCTTATAGTGAGAAAGTGCAGGGGTGCTTGGGTTTCTTGTATGGAGCTTTCTTGTCTGGGAGCAAAGGAGGCATATGAGAAAGGAAGAGCAGCTTCTCTGTGGAGCACTACTGAGGGATTTTTGAGAGCATCACACCCAGGCTGCATTGCAGGTGCAGTACAAGGCATTTGTACTCCATTTTGTCTCCCTTTGACTCCCCTAGGAGTATCTGAAGAGTGTGTGTAAGAGATTTTAATTTTTGCCTTTTCAGCAGGGTAAGGCGTTTAGAAGACAGTGGGTTCAAACCAGGGTGAGTGTGCTTTGCAGACACAAAACCAAATTAGAGGCTGAGATGGGATGAGGGATATGGGGGAATTGTGGATGGCTAGATGAACTCGGTGGTTTTACAGGGTCTTTTGGCCTCTGTGTAGGCTGCTCTGGTACTACTCTGTGTCTGGACACCTGAGCCTCCATTTTCCTTCAGCCTCTGAGTGTGGGATCTCAGTCTCTCAGAACTGGGGGGCTCGGGAGTCCTGGAATGTTGCCAGAAATGTCTGGTGGCTGGACTTTGATCCCACATGGGAGATGACATCAGTATGAGGACGGGAGGATTTCACTGGGGTGAATGGTGAAGGGATAAGTTAATTGGAGTGTGAGATACAGGGTTTAAGATCCCTGTACAGGGGGGTCTAGAGAGGCAAGATGGAGGGATTGGGGCGTGCCCTTCTCCTTCTTCTTCTTCCTCTAGGCCTCCATCTTCTGTGGTGGAGTTGGCACTCCGGGATTGGACCTTACTAGGGGAACACTGGTTAATAAGAGTAGAGGGTATTGGAGAAAAATGATAAATATTGTATACGTAACTCCGGGTATAAAGATAGACGACCGCCCCAGGGGCTCTCAGTGTGTGCCCATGGCTGACTGCTGAGCAGAACTCTGTCAGGCCAAGAGAAAATCTTTTAGATAAGCAATTAATAAACACCGAGACCGAGAACAATTCTGAGGCTTCCTCTCGTCCTTTCGAACCCCGGGGGCCCAAGGCCATCTTTGGGCTTTTCCCAGACCATCTAGACAGCACCAAAATCCAACATCTGAGGGTAGGGCTTGCACATGTTCCTTCTTGCTCTGTACATGCAGAGTCAGTAGAGGCTGATTTCACCTACGGTTTGTCAGAAAGGAGACCCTTTTTCCATCTTTCCTTCCCTCTCCCCTTCCTCCTTTCTTCTCCCTCACCTTCTCTGTTTCACTAACATGCTTTTATGTGCCTTTCTTCCTGCAGCAGATGTGGATGCCAGTCTCCCTTGGATCCCCACTGTGCCCCCCAGCGAAGTGACAGTGACAGACATCACGGCAAACTCCATCACTGTCACTTTCAGAGAAGCACAAGTGGCTGAGGGCTTCTTTCGAGACCGGAGCGCGCAGTTCTGAATCTCTGTTTGCAGTGCTCCCCAAAACCAGTGCTTTTAGGGTGGGGCTAGGGGAGGCTTACGTTATCCCTTAAGAGAAAAAAAATTCAAAATGTCTCCTCTTAAAATGTTTACAGAGACCCTTTTTTTTTCTCCTTTTTCCCCTTTCAGATACGCAAAAAAGGGCAGTGTAGGGGGTGTGTATTTGTCATTGCTTTGTCCAGCTGAAAAACTGACAGCCCTTTCCCTGGCAAAGACTCCCCTCCTTGATGTGAAAGCAGCAAGCTGAACAATTCGCCTTTTATCCTGTTAAGTGGCGGCAGCTGCATTTGTGGGGAGAGGGCATGTGGAGGTGGAAAGAGAGCTGGATCTCTGGCCTGCCGCCTTGTTCTGCAATTGATATCCCTTGGATAAAGATACATCTCTGTACGTTGCTCTTCCCACCTTCCTCCTCCCTCTCTTCCTGCAGCAGTGAGAGGCGATGGATCCTACCTGTGTAGATAACTCCAGCCTGTTAAGACTTTCTCTCCAGTGCTGTTTTCCCTGTGGCCTGCTGTCAGGACTTCAGCAGCGTATTTGCCTGTCTGTGGTAAGTCAGTCTTTGCAGCCTGGGTCCATATAGGCAGCAGAGCTTTCTCCCTTTGATTGTTGATCATGCGGAAATTCTGCAGTGCATCTCTGAAATCCAAACTGGCAACATAAATTCAATTTGCCCTCATTAAAAGCTCAGAAAGCCAGCGTAGTTGAGACATACCATTCTCTATATGCTAAACAGGATTTGCAGGCTTGGCTCTGCTGCGTGAGGAATGCGTTATGGAAAGCGGGGTCTTCTTACCCTTTGCCAAATTCAGTATTAATAACAAATCCTGCCCTGAATCTGTGGTAATAAGTTCATTGAAAACTGACTCCTCTCCCCTGGGAGGAAGGACTAATAGGACAACTGAAGCATTGCCTGGCACTGCAGAGATATCCAAGATACTGGCACAGGCCCAGGACTCGGGAATTGGACAGAACTGAGCTAGAAATGGACCTTGATTAGCAGCAAATTCTGTTCTTGGATCCCATAGAGAGATCCAAAATAAACAACGTGTGGGGAAGGCATGTGTTACATCTGAGGAGGGGAAAAATTCCTAATTCTTAGCAATGAGAATTCTTGGATTGTGCTGCCTGAGTGATACTTTTCCATGACTCCAGTATCCTCACAGTATCTGTGATCCTGTACTACTTTACTGATAGGAACTTCCCCTTGGAAGGCTTAAAAATCTTTGCCAAGGAAAGTGGTCTGCATTTCAATAGACCCGCCTGATCTTGCACTCAAAAATGCCTTGTGCTGGACTGCCTGTGACACTTTGAGGTTTTTGAAGAATTGCTGTATTTTGAGTTTGTAGATTAGCATAGCATCTGTTCTTGCACATGCATGTTCCCTTCCATTTTTAAAAGCAAATTTTTTTAAATAACTTAATTTTTTAAATATAGACCTTTTCCAACGGAAAGCAAGAAAAGTAAGGTAGTCTAAAGTGGGAACTGTGGGACAGAGTGCTGCAGGGTAACATTGGCTACTGTCATGATTACTGTCCTCAAGTACTATGTTTCCTTACTCCACCCCACCTGAAGCATCTCTTATCTGCTGTATTTATTCAAAATGAAGCCAGGAGCCTTCTTAGCTCTGAGATAAGGACACCTGTGGAAATCCGCTATGTGTTTGTTTGAGGGGCTTGGCTCCTGGCCTGCAGAATTTGGGAGTTCTAGGGTTTCTGGCCCTCCAAACATTTACTTATTATAAAGTGCTTGGACTGCCACTGTGGGTTTTTACTAGAAGCAATTTTTACCTCATTTAGGATATGGCAGCTCAGTGTAGATTTAGGATTTCCCCTTCCATCTCAGAGCTGTTGGAGCAGGTCTGTCTTTCATGCCATCAGAGCAGTTTCAGGATCGCTGGGAAGATCCTGAATTTCTGGACTGACCTTTTGTCTGTAAAAGAAGTAAGATGGGAGTTTTATTATGGAGAAATCTGAGAGGGTGAGAAGTGGAAGCTGAGGGGGAATTATGTGGTGGGAGGAAGAGTGAGTGGGAAAGAAGCTTGCAATAGCTAGCAAGGGCAAGCTGATGAGGTAAGCATGCAGGCGCAGGATGTTTGTTGAACGTGGGTGTCCAGAGCGAGGCTTCTGTGTCTGGAGTTGCACCCTTTTTTGCAGGATGTGGGGTCAGACGGTGTTGTTACCATCACCCACACACCCCCTCTTCCTGACACCTGCCAAATATGCTGAATACCTGCATCTGTCTTCTGTTGTGACCAGTGGACACACCACGTGGCCCAGTCCACTCTTGTGGGCTGGAGCAGGTCAGGTAGTGATGGTTGCAGAAGTGTAGTGTTTGAGCTTATTTAAAAAAAAGTCTTGAACTGCAGCTCATCCTGCTAAATCTTCATGGCATTTATAGGATCTGTTTTCTTTATTCTAATGCAGCAACTGCTGCCTTTGTCATGTCTTCATCTCAGTGTACAAATGCACCAAAAAAAGCTTCCTATTTAGTAAGTTCCTGGCTTTGGCTGACATTGGAAGCAATATCAATCCTGCAGCAGGAAGGAGCTTGTCCTAATAAACTAGATTTCCATCCTCTGCTTTCCTCTCCACTCTCCACCTGACACTTCTCAACACTTTGCTTTGGCACTTTTCTTTAAGTGTATTTTCTTTCTCTTGCAGTGGAGCTTTCAAAGACCTGTGGTGGTCTTTCAAAGAGGATCCACCCACAGCTTCATATCTTAATCATTTTTTTGGATCAGGCTATCTAGTGTTCTGCTGGTGACTAATCTTCTTGCTACACAAAGTGTGGAACAAAGTACCTGGCTGCCATGCTGCTTTGTGTCAACGAGGAGCTAACCATGGTGGGGTTAAGACACAACAAGCTGCGTGTGCGTGGGTTTGGAGGGAAGGGTGTGAAGAGGAGTTTGTGGTAGGAAACTAAGCAGTTACTTTGTTGGTGTGGACTTTTTTTTTTTTTTGACATTCATGAATTCTTGTTTATCTCAAAAAACTTTTCAAGAAGATTTTTCTCCTGATCTTTTTAAAATGTGGCTCTGTTCCACATTGTCTGCGGACATATCACTGTAAACTTCCTTGGCAGAGCTGGTCTTCAGGGACTTTAAAATTAGCTTTATTCCACCTCTGCAGGTGCAGAGAGGGTTTTACTAGTGATGGAAAGACAGGTTGTCTGGGTTTGTCTCTTCTCCCCAGTACTGTCCATCTGCCAGTTCAAGCCAAAACCTGGCAGTTGAATTGGGACCTCCTGTGCTAACATATCATGAAAATCAGATGCTGTGTTTGGATCTTTGTTAAGCATTCCGTTTGATTAGAGGAGCCAGAATAGCATCCAGCTGAAGCTGAGTTTAATAATTCTATTTGAAGCGCAAGCCGAGAATAGAAATGGGCTAACTCTCCCATACCTTGTTTGGCTCCATGGCTGTAAACAAGAAAAATAAACTTCAGCCAGTGGAAATTACTGAACTGTACACAAGAAACAACCTTCTCAGAGAACTGCTCTAATAGTCATTCTTAGAACTGTTTCCATGTGAAAATTTACCAGCAGTGTTGGGGGACAGGAGTGTTTATTTTATAGATCTTGCAGTGAACTCACTGTATGTGTGATAGACCTGAGGGACTTCATGAGACTGGAAAGCCTTTTCTGTTAACACTGTGTTTAAAAAAAATCTATGTGGAAAGAACTGCCTCTGTTCCTGGATGGTTATAAACTAGATATTATTGCTCTGATATAGAAGTGATGCCTTGGAACAGCAAGTTTTAACACGTTAATAGTGGCATTAAGTAGCCTCCTGCATGCTCCTTATTGTCTTGCATTTGCTTGGGGGCCCTTCTGCTTGTGAAGTCAGACTAAGGTGATTTTTTTTTTTTCCTCTTTATCTTGTTTTTTTTCCAAGCAAGATCAGGATATTATTGTGAGAACACTCAAAAGCGGTTCCATTTGCCAAAATAAGCCCAAATTTGTTAGTGAATTGACTCTTGTTTATATCAGAGCTCAGACATAGAGAAGCTTATTGAGAAATGAATGGCTTTTTTTGTTATTAGTGTTGTGAAACTGTCCAGAATTGTTCTTCTGGTGTTTTGTGACTGGATGTATAAAATTGTTTGTTCACCTCACAGGGGGCCCTCGGTCCCAGTACTGTTTCATGCTGTACGCCAGCTAGTGCTGCTTGATGGTTTCACTGGAATAGAGAAGGGAGGCCTCATACAGGTCAAAATGTAGGCAGGGTAGCTCAGGCAAGTCCCTCCAAGGTAGCCACAACAGAGGCTGGGGTGTGGAAGACAGTGGGGGCTGCCAGCCACATCTATGTATTAAGCAAAGCAAAGTCTACCACCACCTCTCCACCTCTTCCTCTCCTCTCAAGCTTTGAGCTTTTGTTTTCAGAAGTAGGGAAAGTACAAAAAACTCCTTTTCTAAAGCGAATTGGTATCTACCCATCTTCTGTTCCTCCCTGGCTTACCTGCAGCCTAGGAAGAAGAGGGCGGTGGGCCTTTCTGGGAAAATAATAGGGACAAATGCTGGTCAGGGAAGGGAGGGACAGAGTTGCCTTGGAACTGCTCTCACTCGGTGGTTGAGGAGGGGCCTTTGGGTCAGCTGGCAGTTGAGAGAGAAGGTGTGTTGTAAGCAAAGAACTTGTAGTGAAACTGAGCCCTTGCATCTGTGAGTGGAGTTCTGAATGGGCCTGCAGAGAGGTGAGTGCTGCATTTATGTATCAGTCTTCTGCCATTCGGGAATGCGAGGGAGATCTGTACATTGAGAACTGGCATAGGGCAATTTCTGCATAAAAATGTAGAGCATTGGAACACGTTGCTTTTGCCATGCCTGTTGTAAAGGTTTTCCCCAAGGGCATGATAAGCTTGTTTTGAGAATATAGCTTATGATCAACAGGCCACAATGTCCTGTGTCTGAACTTACTGTCTTCACAGAGAGAGTATGAGCTTCTGGGTGTCAAACCACCTGGATTCCACACACAAAGGTGGTCAAGATAGGAAGGCTCATAAAAGAGCCCCCGGACAACTGGGAGGAGAGAGAAGCAATCACTTAAAATGGAATTCAGAGCCTTCAAATCCTTTCCGGTAACTAGCACTTGCTGTAGACATGACCCCATTTTCTCTTCCACTTCTTTCTCTTTCCCCCTTAACTTCTTGAAGTGCAGGGAGCGTGCAGGAGATGATCCCCAATTAACCATGAATGGATGCGGTGCAGGGCTCCATGAGAGCATTTGGGGCTGCTATGGATTGCTATAAAGTTGGGATGGGGTAGAATTCCTAAGAATTGGAACCTCCATCACAGCTTATCTCATTACTGGAGTATCAAAATTTTGGCTGGGAGGGGAATTTTGGAGGAGGAGGAGGAGGTGGAAAACCTTTTTTTATTATTGTTGTTGGTTTTTAACCAGAAAATGTAGTGTCAGCACAAAGAAGCTTTTTGCAAATCTGTCAAAATGTTAAGCAGCTTTTTTTTGCTTTTAAATCTGAAGTATGTTTTGAAGCACTTTGGAAATGCAAAGCACTAGGAGTGCTAAGTACTCCTTATCGTCTGTCTGAAAGTGGCATTTGAAAAGCAAAAGATGTATCTGTTTGAGGCCGCTGGCTGCTCCTTCTCCAGGGCTGCCACCCTGCCCTTTGCCTCCCTCCCATGGGGGAGAGTGTACTCCCCCATGCCGGGAGCAGAGGGTTCCCTAAGGGAGGAGAGCAGACCTGCTAAATCCCTCGCTTGCCTTTGGGGCGCAGGCTGGCTTCTTCCCTCCCCACCTCCTTTGATCGAGGAAAGGGAAAAACAAAGTTCAGTTTCAGTTTGAGTGGTCCTTGTCTGGAGCTCTGACTGTTTCTTCCAGCTCTGGAGACATCTTCATAGAGTTTCCTGTCTGAAAAATTGCACCTTATTAGCTTAATTGAGGAACGAGGAGATGTCTGTCCTGCAGGGAGTGGGGAAGAAGAAAGGAGGGTGAACCAGGAGCTGTCTTCAGTAGCTGCTGGATTTTTCCAGAGGCTGTTTCCACACCTCATCTCCAACAGAACAGCAACAAAAGACCTAAAATAATTTAGATGAAGCTTTTGTTCTGTGTATCTCAAGAACCTTCTGAGCAGGTTTAGGGCAGAGAGCCCTTTTCCCTCACCTAGCCAGCTCTACAGCATGGGGGACAACGCCCCAATCCCCTTGCTGGGTGTTCAGCACCAGCCTTTTCCCTCAGCGTACGCACATGGTTAGAACGCTTTTGCACACTGGCTCACCTCATTTGGTGTGCTCCCTTTCTGTTGCAGGGGGAAGATGGGGGACAGTGGGCTCAGTTAGAGGGAAGGGTCCCTGATTACTTTTGTTCCTGTCTCTTCAGTTGTTGCTGTTGTTCCTGTAAGCACGCTAGAGTATTGGAGTGTTTGCACACAGAAAGCTTCCTTTTGCACAGAATGAGCTTCTAGCTTTTGTACAGACTAATTGAATGTATTTGGGGAGGGGGGGAAACAGGGAGTAAACCAATTCCAAACAAACCAATCAGAGTATAATGCCTTTTCTGAGCGAGTATGTGCTGTAAAAGGAGATTGTAATAGCAAAGGGAGGGCAGGCTCAAGTATAATTTGACACAAAGTGTGGTTTTATTTTTGTACTGATATGGATAAGAGACTGTACAGCATCTATTTATTTAGATGATTTATGTGGTAAATGTTGCAAACAAAATTATTAAAATATTAAATATGAGAACTGACATTTACCTTACGGTATGTTTGTGTGGTCATTTACCCCCACCTTGCTTTAATTCTACAGCTGAATTATTTTCCAACAGTCACAACTATTGGTGTATAAACATGCAGTGCAGCTGGAAAAAGAATGGAGAACATGCATGTGTGCGTGAGGAAGATCAGTAAAGAAGGATTGATGAAGAATGGAGCCTGCAAAAGGCTGCTTCTGACATTACTCGTTACTTTGATTAGAGGAGGTCAAGTTTTTATTAATTTTTAACCCACTGGGTAAGTTAGAGCTGTCCAAGGTTGACCTGGGATGAATTGTCTTTGATGGATTATAATTTTAAGAGGAGAACACTGATGGCAGGGTGGCTGTTGCTCTGGGTTTAGGGAGCTCTCTACATCCTTCATGAGGCTGCAGTGCCAGGACAGCTCTGCCAGCACAGGAGAGTGCTGGTGTGCCCCACATCCTGCATCTCATTGGAATGGAGAAAGTCTGCAGTGAGACCTGGGCTGCCAGGCATGCTCTGCTGTGCTTGCCAGCAGGACAGCAGTTCTCCTCCAAGCCAAAGCTCCAATGGTTTGGCCAGCAAGGCTTCCAGGGACCTCTTCAGGAGCACAGCTGCTCCTGGGTACAGTGTGGCCCCTGGTTCACCCCAGGACTTAGCCAAGGAGCTCGAGTCCCGGAACTGCTGATACTCCATGGAGGAAATCCCAAATGTCATTTAGTCCACTTGGGTGCCTGGCTTGCTCCTTCAAGGTGTGTCCCACTCCATCCCCTGTGGAGGGAGAGGCCAGGTGTTTATAGAGGTATCTGGCCAAGAGAATGGGGCTGTCTCAGATAGCTCTAGTAGATGCAGTGTGGGGGTGAGCCCTGCACCTGAATGCAGCTATGGCATCAATCACAGAACAAGTGGAGCAAAAGCAGAGGGGGATGGGGTGCGTTTCCTGACTCAGCCATGGCTCAAGGCAGCGTGGTTAGGTCTTGCCTGTGTTACCAAAGGGCTGTCAGCATGCTTGCCTTGAGCCAGGGAAGCTGAGCTGAGTGATGGCATCAGAGCAGGACTCCAGCCAGCCACTTACTTTCTGGCAGCAGCTACAGGGTCAGGTGAAGCTGTAAGAAACTGCAGTGCAGAGTTACGGGAAAGCCTGCTCTGGAGATTGTGTCTTCCTACCTCAGCCAAAGCTGCAGAGGCTGGCTGGTACTAGAAACAGCTTGTCCTTTTGCATGCATGTGTTGGCTGGATTAAAGGTTAATCTGGGCAGTCCTTTTTTTAATAATCTGTTGCTATGCCACCCCTCTGTTCTGTGCAGTGCAGCTGACTTGCCTTGCACAGCTCTCCCCATTGGATGCCACAGAACAAGGGCACTTGGCGAAAGGGGAAACCACAAGGGTTGAGCACTTGGATGTTCTCTGAGAAGCAGAAAGTGAAATGCAGCCTGTGTGACCCCTGTGAGGACAATCTCTTCCTGTCTGTTCAGTGCCACACAGCTTCCCTGCCCTTCACAGCATTTTGCTTGCCGAGCGACTGCTTTTGAGATGAGAATGAAGAAATCTGGAGGACTTGTGTAATCATGCTGAGCCAGTGGCAGCCTGGGCAGCTGGGCCTGCTTTGGGATCTCCTAGGCAGGCCCCAGGGATGTCATAGCATCCCACTGGTGGAGGCACAGCACAAACCCCATGGGCCTTCTCTCTCTGCTGCATCAAAAAGTTACTGCACTGGAGGGCTGGTTGTTCTGGCAACTGCTTGGGCCATGCTGAGCCCCCTGTACCTGGTGTGCAGGGTCAGCTCCAAGGGACCTGCCTTTGCCTCTGTGTGCTCCAGAGCTGCAGCAGGGAAATCCCAGCACACATTCACCTGGATGCCCATAGTGCCAAGGGTTTGCTTGGAAATGTACACCACATTGGCTTGAGGGGCTGGGCTGTGTGCAGCTGTTCCTAGCACAGGTGAGGGACTACCATTTGCTTTCCAAAGTGTGCTGCTCCTAACAGTGACCTTGCTGGAGTGAAGAGCAGCAGAGTCACTAAATGAACCCTTGGAGCTTTTCTCCTGGAGACAAGTGCTGCTATTCCTACCAGGTCCACCAAAAATGAGCTTGGAGGCAGCTACTGACTTTGAGCAGGTTAGTTTCCCATTATTAAGTGTCATTTCAAAAACACATAAAAACTCTCTCACACCTGCTGCTGTCCCCCGTGCCCTTACACCGCTGACTAGGGGTTTTGATGTGAAAGATGTTGTTGCTCTCCTAAAGCTTATTGCTTCCAGGCACTGACTTCCTAGTAAGAAGTGCTACAGTGTATCCTATGGCACCAGGGTTTTGCAGGCAGCGAATTGCAAGAAAAATATTTTATTTCAGTGTCTGTAGTGAACAATAGCTTATTCAGGGAGGGCTGGCTTCCCAGGTGGGTTGGGATTTTTTTAAGTGTTTTACTAGAAATGTGAATGAAACAAAGGAAATGCCCAACAATGTCCTGAACAGCTGGATATTCTGTACTATTTTGCTTTGTGAGAGTACAAGGTAGATGAAAGTGTTAGGCCATACCTGTGCAATGGCAGCTCGCAGTGATTTGAGCAGTGGCTGTGGCTGGAAGGAAGGTTCTGCTGACAGGTGAAAGGAGAGAATAACTAGAAAGAGCACATGGAGCCCTCTGAAAAGCTGCTGCCCCTTCTGGTCCGTGGATCACGGTGCCTTTTGCTCCTGTCCTGAGGTGAGCTGTGCTATTCGTGACCCACACATCTGTTTTGTGACAAGGCCACCAGTCTTGGTTGCTGCACATGTGTTTGTGTAGCCATGTAAAGACTTTTCCCCCTTTTGATTTAAGGGTGCCTGCCTTTGGGGGTGGATGATGTTCGTGTTCGAAAGCTCAGTTGCTTCACACTCAGCTACAAATGTAAAAGCAGTTGTTTAAACAAAGTGAACAGTAACAAACACTAATTTAAATGTGGATGGTGTTAATGAACACTTAATGTGCAAAGTTAAAAAGTGAAAAGCAAAATGCAATGGTGTGATAGACTTGTTCTTTTGGAGTCACCTTTAAGCATATGAAGAACTGAGATTAAAAAAAGGTGGTGTCTGGGGAAAAGGGCTGCTCCAGAAGGACTTGATCCACTCCAAGTGAGAGTCGTGGACTTTTGTTCTTGCCTGGCCTGCGATGCCAAACACCTGAGTAAGGGCCTCTTAGAGCCTATTCTCCAAGTGAGGGGTATGACCTAAATGCAGAATTAGCAGTGATGAAGCATGCTGTGTTTCAGTCCCTGACTGGGAAACACGTCCTTCTCCGAACCGGTCACGTGTCCAGAACCAGGGTCTGTGTCGTTGTCTCCATCAGCATCCAGCAACCTCTCCACCAACCCCACTGCCAATGGGGACATGGCAGTGGGAAGCACATCCTCTCCTGAGTCACCTTTCCTCCAGGCAGAGAGCTTGTGTCGGCTGCAATGTTTCAGCTGCTAAGGTGAAAAAGAAAAAACACTCTGAACAGATCTTGCCTGAATCACAGGCAGTGAGGAAAACGTTCATTTTTGAATGTTACCTGCCTGCCTTGACTTTGGGAAATCCATCCCTACTAGAACTATATTATAGCCATAATATAGCCCTTTCCAGAATTTCCTCCTCCTGGGTGAAACCCCTGAGCAAGAGGTGGAAAGGGGCTGTGAATGCAAATGTAGAAAGGGTTAGCAAGGGCCACAGGGTCTGTGAGGAGTCCCTGCCAGCCCAGCTGGGGAGCAGGTAACAGGGGGGTTCCAGTGCTCTGCAGGTACCTTGCTGGTCACGCTGGGTTTAGAAAGAGCAGCAAATGCAGGACAACAACCATTCCCTCTAGCCCTCATCACCAGAGGGTATCTAAAATGCACAGCCTCCTCACCCAAAAGCAGGTGAGAAAGCAGAACGGGCCAGACAAGGTCCTCCAAGTAAGGGTGGACCCTGTGTTCCACACAAATACAGCTGCAGGGCTATGAGCTTCCACTTTGAACCACAGAGAACAGTTTTTGACTGAGATTTTTGTCTTTTTAGCAGCTGGAGGAGAGTGTAAAGTATGCTGCAAATTAATGAGGGGTTTGCAGCAATAGTCAGGGCAGGGAATTCCTCTAAGTGACTTAACATTTTTCTGGTTTCCTTACAGGTTTATGTAGCATGGTTGGCCCATTTACCTCGCACTACCTTACACTGGCTCAAAAATTGTACCTTATACTGGCACACACACCAGCTAAATGGAATAAAACACAGAAAAAGGAAAGAAAATATTTAAGCGCCTTTATTGCTGGTTTTTGCCGTGGTACGTGCTTTAAGGCTGCCTGCCTCCTCGCTGGCGAGAGGGGTGACGGTGCATCTGCAGCGGGAGAAGAGGCTGCCGCCATTGTTTTAAGTAAAAAAAGAGGCCCCGTTCGGGCGGGAAGGGGCAATACCGCCGCCATGGCGGGGACCTGCCGGGCGGGATTCGCTTCCCTTCCGTTCGCTCCCCTCCCCGCTGCGCGGCCATCCCGCGGGCCCGGGGCTCGGCGCTCCCCGCCCCGCCCGGCCGCGGCCCCTTTAAGGGCCCTCACCCACGGGGGGGCGGGTCACGCGCGGCCGCGGCGGGAGGGGGCGCGCGGGCGTGCGCGAGCCGGCGGCGGCACGAGGAGGGCGGGGCCGCGGGCAGGGGGCGGGGCGGCGCGCGCAGGCGGGCGGGATTATTATGGGCTGTGGGCGCCGCCGCCGCTGCCGCCGCCGAGGGGGAGCAGCAAGATGGAGCTGTCTGCAGTGGGGGAGCGCGTCTTCGCCGCCGAGTCCATCATCAAGCGCCGCATCCGAAAGGTGAGGGGCCGCCCCCACTGGGATTGCGGGACTCCCCCCCAACCTCGGTTCTCGCTGCCGGGCCCCGGCCGCGCCGCTGGCCCTCCCGCCGGGCCCCCGCCTCACACCCCCCCTCCCCCCCCCCCACCCCCCCCCCCCGTCTTCTCCCCCGTGTGTTGCAGGGGCGCATCGAGTACCTGGTGAAATGGAAAGGCTGGGCCATCAAGTGAGTGTATCCCGCCCGGGCTGCGGGGATGGGGGGCATGGGATGGGGCGGAGTGGGATGGAGGGGGAGGTATCCGTGTGCGCGGCTGCGGGGGGATTTGGGCGCTAACAGCTTCGCTTGTCCCCTCCGCTGCTCCCGCCCGGCAGGTACAGCACCTGGGAACCCGAGGAGAACATCCTGGACTCCCGCCTCATCGCCGCCTTCGAGCAGAAGTGAGTGTTCATCCCCCACCCTGGGCTGGGGGGGCTGCAGCAGCAGGTTTGACTTTGGGTGGGCGAGCGGGAAACAGCGTCCAGACGTTCCTTTTCTTTTTTTCTTAATTTTTTCCTCTTTTTTTTTTTTTTTTTTCCCTTTGACTTGTATGCTTCTGTTTTTCCCTTTGGGAAAAGTTTTAACTTCTTGAAAAATTTGATTCCCTAAAGGGAACGAGAACGTGAGCTGTACGGGCCCAAGAAGAGAGGACCTAAACCTAAAACTTTTCTGCTGAAGGTAACTCTTAATTAAATAACTTAGGCCTAGCAAAAAAAAAAAAAAATCTCTCAAACCTTGCTGGTGCGTGCCCTTGGAAGGACTGGACTTTCAAGTGACTTGTGCCTGATGCCTGGCTCTGGGAGCGCGGGGAAAACCCGACAGGAAAGGGGGGGTGTGCAGAGGCGCAGGAGCGTGTGAGGGGAGGGCGGTGTGCGTGCGGCGGGGCCTCAGCAGGACGGTCAGCACACGCAGATGTGCGTGGTGAGCCTGCAGTCTCTTCTTCCAATATCCTCTCCTTCTCGTGGCCTTCTGTTGCCGCAGTGGAGAGCCAGCCAGTCTCGTTCCCTCTTCCTTCAGCAGGCTGTTCCATCCAACCCGTGCCCTGCAACTTAGCAGCGTGCTGAGCGGTCAGGCAGCAGAGGCGGGAATCCCACTGCCACTTGTGCTCCTCTGATTGCATTTAAGGATGTGGGTGCTCCACGGGAGTTTCACGAAGGGTTCATGCTTTGATCTGTAAACTGCAGGCTTGTTTAGCTTTTGCAGAGGGTGAGGGCTGGCGAGGAGGAGGAGTGTTTCACCTCTGCATAGGAAGGGAGCTGAAGTTTCCAGTTCCTTTCTGATAGACTCAGCATCTCTGCAAGATGTCGTAGCATCTCTGCTTGCAGAGAAGAGCGAGGAAGGTAGTCCCTAGTGCAGGCCTACTTGCTCTGTATTTTTACCTTTTTTTTAATTAAGAACTCTGGTAGCTGCATGACTGTTATGTGAGCTCTGTGAATTTATTAGTTTACAGATTAAATGCCTTGCTCTACTCCCCTCTTCCCTCCCCTTCCTCTCCAGCTGTCACAATCGCTGGCTTCAAATGAGCATAGAAAGAACACACCTTTGTACAGTTTAGAGAGATGAGCAAGTCTGGAATTCCCCTGGTTTTATTCTGATAGGAAGCCCTGGAACAGCCAGTGTGGACCCTGTAGTAAGGCATCACTATCACCAAGTCATCCTGTGGCTTTGGGCAAGTCACTTAGGCTTTGTGCGTGTTTCCCCATCTGTGAAACAGGTTAATACTTCCCTTTGCCTGGCAGCAATAGCAGCTTTACTCAAGTCAGCACAGCACTTTTAACTGCATGAGCACCGGAAAGCACAGTGAGGGGTAGGGTGTCACCTCTTCTCTGCTTTGAGAGGGCTTAATGAAGTATGCAGAAGAAATGCAGGAGCAGGCGTATTCTGATGCTCTGTGTGAAGCCCAGGGGACCATGGCAATCCTTGGGAAGTCCTGGTGATGGAACTGTCCTCCCTGGTTGCCTGTTTTTCTGCTAACAGTGTTTGTGTCTGGAGCCTGAGAATTACAAACATACCTGATAATGTACTACCTCTTGTGCTCTATTGAGAGAACACAGACTAGTTGGATTTCCTCTTTCTGGCAGTCATGCATTAAATGTAACTCTTGTGTTTAAATTCCCAACAATGCAAAGGAACACTTGAAGGGAAAATCACCAGCTTGAAAGAGTCCTCTGCCTGCATTAAAAAATACTGGTATTTGTAACACCTGACACTGTTCAGAGCTGTAGAGTGGTGACTATGCTATGTGTAATCACTTTCTTTTATTTTTTATTCTGAATGTGATATGGCCACATTTTGTGCCATATCACTCATTTTAAAAAAAAATTACTCATTCTCACTCATTTAAAAACCAAAACCAACCCCCGAACTCAAAACCCACTCATTGCTTCTCTTTTCCCATTACCCTTTAAAACTCCCCTAAACTTAACGTGAATTATTCAGCAGCATCCTTTGAATCACGTCCGTGACACGTTTCTGTGGCACATCTTCCTTCTGCCAGCTCCTCAAATGGTACTGGAAACCTGTAGGTTTGCAGAGCTGGCTTGGTGCTTTGTAGAAGATGACTCGTGATGGGGGAGCAAGATCAGCTCTCCTGAGGGCTGGTGCCACGTTGTGGGAGAGGCTGGCAGGGCAGAGCGCTGCCACTGCTGCTGGGTTTGCACCTCTGGGAAACAGAGCAGCTCTGACTTGCTGTTCCTCTGTGACTTCGGATCCTACCCTAAAAATAACACCCCAGACCAGGCAGTGAGCAGTAACTCTGTCTGAGCCAGCCCCATCTGAACTTGTTTGAGCTCTGTTCAGGCAAACCACAATCGACACAACTGCTGCTAGAGTTACAGCAGAGACAGTGGGATGGTTTGTAACTCAGCTGTTCTGACCCCTGAAGATGCACATTTCCCCTCTTCCAGCCCTGCAGCACTGGTTCTGCTGGGGGAGGAGTGGGATTGGGTTCTGCCTCGGGCATTGCTAACAGTATTTTCAGTTCTTTCAGCTGCAGAATCTCTTGCCAGTGAGAATTTCGGAAGCAGGGGAAGAAATTTGATTCTTGTGTCCCAGAGGGAGTATTTGGAGTTGGCAGTTAGAACAATATTCTTTTTGATCTGTTAACTGAACAGATTAGGCCTGGATGCAATGATGTTTAAGCAGAAATCTGGCCTAGGACTGCTTTGATGGAGTAGTCTGCCCTTGACTGAGTGGTTTGCTAGGATTTTTCACGTGTATTGGTGCTTAAGCCTAGGCTTCTGAGTCTCCAGAATGGCATCAAAATAAGTGCCCTGATATGGCACTCAGTCCCTTGGCTTGTGTGGGTGTCTTAGCTTGCACTTGGGACTAGGTTTATCCTGGGATTAGTTCTCAAAAGTTGCAGATAGGCACCCAGGGGGATTTGCAGAAAGCGTTCCTGCAGGTTAGTGGCCCACGCCTTTGGAAAAGCTTTGAAAAGCTGCATCTTTGACCACCTGCTGCTTTGTAAGCCAGGCTCCTGTTTCTGAGAGCTGTCTAACACTTGCCCTTTCCATCAGACTGCAGAGGCACATCACAGAACAGGCTTTGTAATATTGCTATCAAGATGGCCGGTGTTGAAAGCGACCCCTGCAAACTTCAGCTGCAGAGTTTTGGGCAGGAAATGGGTCTTTATCCTTTGCATGCTGGGGGCAAACTTTCCCACAGCTGAGCTCTGGCTTGGCAGGAGGCTGTGATTCTTGGGAGGCTGCTGGTGTGCTGCAGCCCTTTGCTGAGCAGATGGAATGGAAGTTCTTAGTCTGAAATGGGCAGCACTGTATGTAAGGCTCTTCAGGTGTCTGGCAGAAGTGATCCTTGAGGACAGGCCCTTCAGCATGGATGCTGGTGTGAGGTTAGAGAGAGACATAGCATGTGCTGTAGTGATCTTCCTTTTTCTCCTGCTCCATTTGCTCTTTTGATTTAACTTTTTTCTCCAGGCACTCCAATGTGTGGAATGCAAACCTCACCAATTCACTTAATAAAGTCTAGCAAGTGCTATTCAGAGACAGAGCCCAATCTGCAAGCTCAGTGGGTGGCTGGCAAAGACCCCTAGCTGGGGTGGCCATAAATACTAAGGTGACAGGAGCCAAGAAGGTTAATGGGAAGGAAGAAGTAAGGGAGAACAAGGGTAAAGGGATTCTTAGTAGGAGAGTGGGGGACAAGGGGCTGAGCAGCATGATGCTCTGTCCTTTTGCCCTCTCTTGAACTCCAAAGCTGGAATTGGGTTTCTTTTGATCTCCTCCCTGTTCATAAATTATCCTGAGTAATTTGAAAACAGACCGTTCCCCTTTTGTAGCATTTTGTTCCCAATCCGGAGGGAAACTTTAGTTTATGGCAGTGTTGCTTGGGAGAACTGTGCTATGAACTGGCTTGCTTTTGCCTTGTCACTTGGAAGACTGCAGAAGAAAGAGGGTGATAAAAAGGCAGAATGGCAGCCAAAAAGAGGAAAGAAGAGCTCTTGCAAATGCTGTTGGGAGCAAAGACTGTGGGAATTCAGGTGGAGAATAAAAGACAAAGCAGAGCCAGTAATTTATGAGAGAGTAGCGCTACTATGGTGCAGCAGCACTACTGGAATTGGCGAGATTTTAAAATAATTCACTAGAAATCTATTGCTTTACAAGGCCTTGGGTTTGATTTTTTTTTTTTTTTTTCCTTCCAAATTGTAGAGATTTTGATACAAATCAGGTAGGAGAGGCCTTTCTAAGCACGTGTCTGTGTACGTGCTTGTGTGCCTCGGTGCGTTAAGGGAATGAATGAACAAATATGCTTGCTGGGCCTCGAGGGACACTTATTCAGAAATAGTAGGGAATGGGGGAGATACACTAGTTCCCAGGGGCAGTGAGGGAGAGCTGTACAAGATAAATAAAGGTGATACATATCCCAGACGGGAAGAGGGGGAAGGGAAGCAATCCCAGCAATTGGCTTGCTCTCATGACAGAGCACTGCAGCAAGCTTCCAGAAACTGCATCCTGATGTAGGCTGAGCTGTAAGCAGAGTGAATTACTTCGTATACATGCTGAGTACCTCTTCAGCAGTGAGCACATCCTGCTGGTGAAAGCAGCAAAACCTGGAGAGGTGGCTTCCATGTGGAGAACTTGTGAGCCAAGGAGCAAACTGTGGTGACACAGCTGAAAGGATTCAGTGGCTTTGTTTCTCAAATACATTATCCTCGTATGGCTTGGGAATGATCAAGAAATGGGCCCAGAGCAGGGAGAAGTGCATTTCCAGCAGATAAAACTGAATGTTGAGTCTTCTCCAAACCAAAGGTAGCAAGTTACTTAATCCAAAGTTGGAAGCGGGGGAAGGAGAGCCTCAGTGCTGTCCTCTGCAGTGAAGGGACGAGTTCATGTAGGTGATGCCTGAATAAACCTGATCCTGTGGTAGGAATACTGAGCTTCCCAAGTGAGAAAGCTCTGGGGGCTGGTCTTAGATAAAGCATCTGATACGATTTTTCTTGAAACCTTACCTGGAAAAACAATCTCAAGGTAAGCAGAATACTTGCATAATGCTCTTTGGAACTTGCATTGAAGCTGGCCACTGGGGATAGCAGTGTAGCAGCAGGGAAGGACTGTTGGGCCCTAATTTAACCCTCTCTCTTAATCTGACCAAAGTATCAATGCCGTGTGTAGACCGCCTGGACACTACTGAAGCTGGAATTCAATAAAGGCAGATAGCTGAAACATGAGTTAGAAACAGCTTCAGCTGTGAGAAAGTGCCCCAGAAGTAAGTGGAAACGGAGACACATGGCACATAAATGATACCTACTGGTTTTGGCACACTGGAAAAGTCCAAGCCATGTACTAGGGCTCTGCAGTAGCTGCTGGACAAGCACAAAACCAGGACAGGTCTCTCTGTGAAAGCAGGACAGGAGCTGATTAATGTATGCAGAAAGAGAAGGTAAAAGAACAGGGCTGTGGAAGTGGCCAGGAATTAACCATCCCAGAATTATCACTTTGTTTCATGTGGCTGATGGGAAGCTTTGCTCAGGAATTTTTGGGGTGTACAAGGAAACTGAGGGTGTTTGTGACTGCTTCCCCCACACTTCTGGGAAGCTGCCTTCTTTCTCTCCTGGGTGATGGAGGCGGTGCTGGTAGAAGGTGGCAATTAGATTTGACTTGGAGCAGAATGGCACAGAGGGGGCAGAGCTCCTCACTCGAAGGCATGATTACGGGCTAGGCAATTAATCTGGAAGTGCAGTGTTGGCAATAGGAGAGACCCTGAAGGATACCTGTGTCCATCCACTGAAGCTGTAGAAGGATTTTCAGTGATGCATCTGTCTGTAGCCTCTGCCTGGCTTCCCTGTCCTGGGTTTTGGAATGGGACGTTGTATTGTGCTTTGCTCTTGACTCAGCAGTGGTAAATTGGTAAGAAACCCAAAGCACAAGAGCAGCAATGCTGGAAGGGCTGGCTGTGGTGTGGAGCAGGATGAAAAGGAGCAAATTTGTTAATTCAGGCTGTGCTGGTATGTAATGTCAGAAAGCAAACTTTAGCTTGTCCTTGTGCCTGCCATCTGCTTTAGAGGCAACCGTGAAGAGACGAAGTAAGCACAGCCCAAATGTGCATTTGCCTGTGACCTCCTGACCGGGTCTGCAGTGTCTCCACGTTGTGATTGTGTAGTGATGTGAGGGGGAGAGTTCATGTGTGGTGCAGGGAGTTCACCTGGAGCTGTTGCTGGGCTCAGGCCTGTACTGTGCCTGTGACAGGAACTGTATCTTATTTTCCCAGCAGTTTGGGGCATGGAGTAACACAGGAGGCTGAGCAAGGAGTAACTAGGTGGACATTGGGATGCTTTCTGCTACAGCAGAAAAAGTGTTGGGGTTTGTGTGTGCTGGGAACACTTCCCTTTAGCTAGCTGGGAACACCCTGTGTGTTAATGAGCAGAGTGGCTGTGCCTGACTTGGGGTTGTGCTAACTTTGTCTGTTTCTTTGTCATTTGGCTAACACGTAGTCTAGGTCCCCAGACAGGGTGAGCCTTCAGTTTGTGTGTTCTTGTACAGCCAGAGAAGGAGGCCTCATTTTTGCAGTTCTTTTAAAGCCAGAATACATGTAGTACTGAAGGCTGTGATCATCCAGTGTTAGTCGAGAGAGGAACAAAATGTCTTCACGTCTCCACTCTGTGCTCATTCAGGATTTTCTGTGGTTCCCATGGGTATCTCTGTGGGAGAAGAGGGGCTCTGGCTAACGGCAAAGCTCTGGAGCTGTAGGGCCAGGACTTTGAGCTTTTTGTGCAGGGGCTGGCTGGGCCCCTCGCTTAGATCTGCTAGATCCCTGCCTTTACACGCACATTTTTTCCCCAGGCATTTCTCTGGTAGGAGGCACAGCCTGCAGGGTGACAAAGGAGATGGAGTTGAGCGCTAAGCTCTTAGCTGGCAAGAAGCCATCCCGATCTTGGCGTGTGCGAGGGGCAATGGGATGGAAAAGTTGGGGAGGAAAAGCAGCTGTCGTGTTGTAGCACTGCAGTTCGTTCTGTGCCCACGAGGTGGGGGAAGCTGCTCGCGGGATGGGCGGTCCCAGGGTGGGGGCTCGCCTGTCCCCTCCAGGCCTGCGTGGCTTCTTCCTGTCACCGCTGCTGAGAGGGAATATGGAAGGGGGTTGTCTTGGGCAAGTCCTGGGGTGCAGGTGGAAGGATGAGCTATACAAGCAACAGTGCTCTGATGAGATGTGGTGTAAGAATAGACTCTGGGTTTCCATGCCCACAGGTCATACAGCACCAGCTTATCAATGAAACTGTTGTTCCTGCTGCCAGGAAATGTTCCTGTCTCTGCTGGATAAACCAGGGCAGTTTTTGGCACCAGAAGAGCTTAAAAATATTGTTCCCCTGGCCTGGCTCTTGAGGAGGGCTGGCATAGAACAGTTGAACAGGTGCTATTTCTGCTCTGGTCCACTGCTAGGTTTCAAACAAGTGTGGTGCTCAAAAGGACAAGCCAGTCTCTTCTTTGGAGGTGCAGTTAAATTTTACTTGAATTCCAGCTGGCCTCATCTCTGGCTTTAGACACTGGACTTTACTCCCACCGCACAGTAAGAATGAATGACTTCCATGTGATCCTAGTTAAAAATCAGACCTCTAAATTTCTTGTGTTTAATGAAGACATCTCCATCAGACCATTCTCACCAGCCTCCGTCTGTGTTCCTCAAGACCCCCTTCTACCACCCTTTTTAGAGGCAGTTCTCATTAGGCATTACTCTGCCTCTTCCCTCTTATCTCACGTTCCATTTGTAGAGAGCCTGGTACAATCCCTTTGTAAGTTTGGGTGCTGTCTCAGCACTGACAGCCCCAAGTGCCTAGGATGATGCTGGCTTCTTTGGCTGGCAGTGGAGGGTTGTGCACTTTGACTGATGATGACCAAGGGGGGGCTTTGGAGACCATTAACTTTAACCCTGACATCTGCCTGGGAAGTTGCAGTTTCTCCCTGGGGAAAGCATGTGTCAACAGGGGTACAGCCTAGGGAGACATCAGCTGCCCAAAAATGATACAGACAGTGCCCTGTGTCTGTCTGGGGGCTGTGCTGGAGCTATCAATAGTTGTAGGTGTGTTCCTGTGCTTGTCATTGATGTTGGGTATAAATGTGTCACGGTGCTGCCGGCGAGTGCTTGGTGAGTGAGCAGTGCCCCATTGGAGCTCTGGCTGCAGCTAGGCTGCCTCTCTGACCCTGTTTGTTTTCTTTCTCCCCACCACCGCAGGCTCGGGCCCAAGCGGAGGCCCTCCACATTGGGGATGTACACTTTTCTGTCAAGCCTGGTTCCAGTACCTCCTCTCCCAAGCTCCACTCCAGCGCCGCGGTGCACCGGCTCAAGAAGGACATCCGGCGATGCCACCGCATGTCCCGGCGCCCCCTGCCCCGCCCGGATCCCCAGAACGGCGGCGGCGTGGCCGGCGGGGCTGGCATTCGTCCTCCCGTCTCGCCCTTCTCGGAGACCGTGCGCATCATCAACCGTAAGGTGAAACCCCGCGAGCCCAAGCGCAGCCGCATCATCCTCAACCTCAAGGTCATTGACAAAGGTGGGAAGCCGGCCAATGGGGCCGGGGGCCTGGCCCGGCCCAAGATCCCTTCCCGAAACCGGGTCATTGGCAAGAGCAAAAAGTTCAGCGAGAGCGTCCTGCGCACTCAGATCCGCCACATGAAGTTTGGCACCTTTTCACTCTACAATAAGCCGTCTGCTGCGCCTACCCCCTCTCTGGAGGGCAAGGGGGAGGCCGAAGGCTCCCAGGCAGCCTCCTGTGGGCTCATTATGGGCTCCACCCCCTATGATGCCCCCAGCTCCAGCTCCTCTGGCTGCCCTTCACCTGCTCCCCACTCCTCCTCCGACCCAGATGATTCCCCTCCAAAGCTGCTCCCTGAGACCCTCAGCCCAGCCATCCCCGACTGGCGTGAGTCAGAGGTCCTCGACCTCTCAATCCCCCCTGAGTCGGCTGCCACCAGCAAGCGTTCTCCCTCGGGGGGGTGCACTGGGGGGCAGACTCCCTCCTTGTCCCTCTCCTCTTCTGACCCGGAGCAGGAGGCTGGTGACTGGCGTCCTGAGATGTCCCCTTGCTCTAATGTGGTGGTCACAGATGTCACCAGCAACCTCCTCACTGTAACCATCAAGGAGTTCTGCAATGCAGAGGATTTTGAGAAGGTGGCGGCGGGCAGTGGTGGAGGAGGCAGCAAGTGAGCAACCGGGTCCCCCCACTCCAGGGGTGTGGGGGGAGCTCTGCCTGAGAGAAGTCGTGGTGCGAATGGCTGTCCTTAGTTCTCTCCTTCTCCCCTTGGCTGTCCCTCTACCCTCACTGCCACCCTTCCTCCTCCTCTCCTCCTGCCCAATTCCTCTTGCCTGGAGGCTGGAGTGTGTCAGTGGGGGTGTGGGAGCACCCACTGTTCCTGGGTGTTGGTACTGCTAGGAGGAGGCAGGGAGGGTTATGGTGGGGCTGGGGAGTGGTTGTTTGTCCTTGAATGTGGTGTTGTCCAACGGGCGGTGGAGCCTTTGGGGCTGAGGGATGAGTGAGCACGTGTCTGTGTGCCTGTGCAGGTGGTGAGGAAGGTGCTGCTCTTCCTCATTCCCCTTCTGTCTTTGACAAAAACTGAAGAGGAGCTCCAAACCCGTGAGAGGAGGATGTAAGAGGATTGGAGCCCTTGCCCATGTCCTCCAGACTTTCTCCCGCAACGTGCATGCAGACTCTTCCATTCTTGTTTCCCCCTTGCTATGACTACCATCCTGCCATCCTTCCCCTCTTGGCCTGCGGCCTGGATCTGCCCTCTCCTCTACTGTCCTTGTGGCAGTTGCTGATCCAGATGCCCTCAAAGTGAGGGGGAGAAGGACAGGTTAAATGTCATGCCTGGAAGGTGCTTGAGACAAAGCTGGGGTGCTGGGGGTTGCCCCATGCAGCCTATGCCTCATATTGGCTTCCCCTTTCCTTTGACTGTTGGTGCTACCTTGGCAGTTGTGTGGGTGCTTTCAGGTGCCCTGATCCCTCCTCTTCTCCCTCATCTTCCAACCTGTTCAGCTCCTCAGGAGAAAGGGAAGAAAAGAGGAGTTTGCTTCCAGCCCATATCTTCCTCCTGATGTCCATCAGTGCTCTTGTTTGTGAGAGAGGGACATGAAATGCCTTTCTCCGGCCTTTCTGTGGCAGAAGCAGGAGTGAGCTGTGCCTCCATCCTCGGTCTGTGGGAGGATGATGGCAGCAGCGTGACGCTGCCCAGCCGTGTGAGGCTGCTCCCCCAGCCCTCTCTGCTTCCTCTTGCTCCTTCCAAAGGAAGGAGGGGTGGATGCTAAGGCAGGTTGGTTTTTCTCCTGCTTGTTTTTGCCCCTCCTGCTCGGTTGTGTCCCTCCTGCTCTCCCCTCCCTCTGGTAGGTGGCCCGGAAGAGGTTTCCCCTCTGTCTTTTCAGCATCTGAAACAGCCCTTACAACTGTCAGCCAAAGGTGCTCATATAAGAAATACCTGTCTCTCACATCGCATGCATGTGCGCTGGATCTCTTCCCCTAAAGCTGATCTAGAAATTCCTTCTCTTCACCCCTAGCAAGTAGGAGGGAGCAAGACCACAGCTTGCTGTTTATTCCACGGCTCCCTCTTTCCCTGACCAGCTTTATTCACATCCAAGATAAGCTCTATTTTTTGCCTGCCATTTCTGGCTTGCTCTGTTTCTGTGTGGGTCCTAAGCTTCATGGTGAGAAGCCGTTCCTTTGCTCTCCTTTCGTCCTCTACTTGCACAGGACTGAGCTCGTAGAGGCAAGGAAAAGAGATGCTGATGAACTGGTGGGAGAGCCTCACCTTCTCAGCCCTGTCCCTGGATGGGGCAGAGGGGTGTCACTTCTACATAACATGCTGCAGAGGTGAAAAGGGTGGAAAAAATTCCTCATGCCAGGGCTCATTTGCTTATAAGCCTGCCCTGGACAGGTGAACACAAGTGGAATTGGCCCCTCTGGTGCTTTCACACAAGGATGTTCAGGAGCTGCTGGCTCTGAGGAGTGCTGTCCTGCAGTAGTGATTTTGTGGTTGTAGTGATCTGAGGATAGAAGGGAGGCAATTTGTGGGAGGGAAGTAATATTTGTCTGCCCAAGGGACGTTGTCAGGGTGGTAGAGGGATAGACCAGCTTCTGACCTTAATTAGGGCTTTTGTGCCCAGAGTGTGTCTATTCCCTGCCTCCAGCGCCTGGGTTGGTGTAATAAAATCTTTGCTGCCCTCCCCACAAACCTTGCCTTGCAGTGGGTGGCATTCCAAGCCATGGGAAACGGTGAATTCACACCAGTTGTGGTTGGGTGTCTGCGCAGACAGTCTGAGGGGGATTCCAGGTGCTGTTAGCACCACCCTTGGTACACCTCTTTCTTTCCTTGATTAAAGAGCTTAGTGGACTCTTCGGGGATGTGCTTTCATTCACAGCTGAAGCTAGGGGCAGGGAGAAAGAGACTTCCCTGATCCATCCATTCACCAAGCTAAGGCTTTCTATAACTTGTTGGACTTGTGTGCGTGTCTGTGTTAATACCTGCTTGTATTTTTTGTGGGTGTTGGTTTTTTTTTTTTTGGTTTGGGTTTTCTTTTGCGCATCTTTCCTGTGCCTGGCACACCCAGGGATCCCTTATGTTAGCATAGCCTATCCATTTGACTGCAGCTTCAAAGATGAGCAGTTTGTAGGCATAGGGAAAAGCTCTTTCTTAGGAAAATAGCGAGGAGATTCTTCTCTTTTTCCTCTCCCTTCTGAATAAGAACTAATCTGTATCTGTGAGATAAGAGGAGCTGCTTTATGGGGTGGATGCAAACTGGCCAGTCACTTTAGGTTGTTAAGTTACTGTTTGGTGTGTATGTGGTGCTGTGTTTTGTTTTGTGGTATCAAGGTTCTGAAAAAAGTGTTGAAGCGTTTAAGTGGGAGATAAAAGGGAACTTTAATAGGAAACTCTTGATGTGTTTTGGCCAAGGTGTGTTGCTTGGCAGAATTCTTTTCCCCAATGTCTCTTGTATGGTGTTCTTTGGGGGCAAGGGGCAGGAATTGTTTAATTGAAGGGGTTTTGCCTTTCTTCAGAGTGGCAAGCAAGGGAACTGTCTGTGAAGAGTAAAACAGTGGGTCATTGTAGGGATGCTCCGCAAGGACCTCCTTCCTGCGGTGAGGAGATGAGGGGACTTGTTGCAGCAGAGAAACTCGTGTGGTAGATCCTCGTTGTGGAGGAAGAAAGGAGTATGATCCGGCTTGCAGACACAGCTCACCTGCTTGTGTGACAAATCCCTCCCTGGGTGGGTCACCAGGTGGGAACCAAACCCTGAACCTCTGGATCCAAAATGAGGATCCCGTGCTGGTTTGAGTTAGAGGTTTGCTAACTTGAATGCAGCAGTAGCCTCGAGTTCCCTCAGGTGGACAAGACACTTGAGGCTAGCTAACCTACCTTCGTATTCACGTGGGCTGTGCTCCTCCTTCTGAATTTTTGCCTTTGCTCCTTAATGGAGATAGGAAAGAAGATTCATCCGTGCCTTTTAAAATGGGCATGGAATTGAGGGAGGAGTTTATTTGAAAGTATCCCCTTCCTTTCCCCGTAACCCTTAGGAAAAAAAATCAACAAAAACAGGGAAATATTCTCTGTGTCTGTGCCATGTTTGTTCTCGTTGTCGTGTTTTTAGAGGAGATTTTATGATGGAGTGGAAAAAGTGAAATGATTAGTTTTGCATAAAAAAAAGAAAAGTTTAAAAAAAATTTCTACAGGGAGAGAGCGAGAGAGAGTTTAAAAATGAATAATAAATGCAGTGATTGCACAAACTGTAGTGGTATTAGATGGTCCTTAGAGAAAAGAGTATTTTGTAGTATCGAAGCATGTGTGTCTGGGATGGTGTTTGGCTTGCTTGAACTGGAGGGAAAGGCATTCTAGGACTAAGCAGCGATCTCTGAGCTGAAAGGCAAGTTGCGTGTTGGAGGAACCCTGTCTACAAACCTTTCCCGTCCTTGCCTCCCAAGTGTTGGAGTGAGTTCCCTTCCCTCCCATACCTCTCCTGTGAGCTAAGGTGGAGTCTCCAAGTGGTTTTCTGGCTGAGCAGCCCTCAGAGATGGCCGCTCACGTTCTGGCGGAACATGGATCAGGCCATCAATGTGGAAACAGTTGACTTACTTTGCATGCACAGCAAGCCGCTAACATTTTGGGTTGGCATGTACCTTTCCTGCCAAGTTGCTGTCTCTTTTCCATCCCCTATATCCAAACAGAATTAATCATGGTGGGCTTATTTCCTGGGAAGCGGATATGCCTCTCCTCTGTAAGGTTTCTTAAACTCCTTTGAATACCGGGTGGGGGGTGACATTTTTCTGTACAGAATTCACCACATCAGGACAGAAAACTGAATCCCATTGTTGTGTATTCCAGCACCCCTTCTCTGACAGTGGCCAGATCTCTAGAGGCAGATGAGAGCGCTGCCTTGTGTGTGCTCTGATTGTGTTGCTGCGGGACGTGCACCCTCTTCTCGAGGCCAGCAAATGCTGGAAGTTTTTAGGGTGGAGAAGGGGAGAGGAACACTCTGACAGGACTGGTCAAGTAGGGCAGCCTTCTTCTCCAGCTTCCTTTGGGGTGGTGGGGAAGAGTTGCCTGAATGTTCCTTCAGAGCGATGCTGGAAGCTCTGACTTCCCTGCCCAAGATGTCTCTGGTGTTCATCTGGCGCGTGGGAGTGACTGCAGGGAAGAGGGAAACCACCAGATGTTGGTGTCTGAACACAAGATGGTAGGCAGGGACACTTGAACGACTTTTCTTGTCTGGACTTCTCTGGTGCCCTTTGCAGTGGCAGATGACTGATGTCTCAATGCTTCCCATAGCCTGGGCTGCACTTGGGAACTTCTCTGTCTGCCCATCAAAGTGTCGGTGCTTCCCTTGGCTTTCAACTTGGAACAGAAACCTCCTGTCTCAGGCTCTCCTCCCAATGAGCAGCATGGGACTGGAGGGGCATGAAGCTAATGAGATACAAGCTCCTTTGGGGATGAAAAACAGAATTAGTGTGGTGAGCAGGCCCAGCTGTGGTGAGCCACTGCTTAAATTCTGTTTTCAAAAGAGAATGGGAGCATTTCTCTGTGTCTCCCCTTACTGAAGTTCCCAGGGAAATTTTGTGAAATAAACAAATAAAGAAAAAAAAATTCAAACCCACAATAATGCTTTTTACCAGGTAGGAGCTGTCTCTGAGCTGAGTCTTCCTAGGGATATCACTCCCTTCTCCAGCCCCTCTTTGTAGAGGAGGCTTCAGCAGCTCCCAGCGTTTGGAGATGACCACCTCCCTGGGGACTTCCTGGCAGAAAGAGGTTGCCATGCCTGAAGGATGGTGTCCTGAGTTCCCCATTCTTCTGCCCACCCCAGGCCATGGCATTAGTGGGGCTGCTCAGGAGCAGGTCCTTCTTCCCAGGGAGCTGTAACAAACCTGGAGTGTATGTTTGGCTAAGTGCTTATTTTCCCTTTTGCTTCCTTCCCCACCTTCTGACAAGACTTTTTCCTCCTTGCCTGGCACATCCTTTTACTCCAATGTCGCTTGCTTTTGCTGCATTTTTCAATTGCCCAATAATCACGCGAGAGCTGGGATCTTATTTACTTCTTATATATAAATATATGACTATAAAAAGCCTCCTTCCCCCTTTCTCCCCATCTCACCCACCGCCCCATGTGCAGCCTCCCTGATCTCCACTCCGAAGGTGATCTGTAGAGGATTAATTTGGGGTTGGGGATTTGGTGCCTCCTAGTTCTGTTCCTTCTTGGCTTGCCAGCTGTGTCACTGCCCTGTGCCTCTGTCTTCCTCATGCAAAGGGGGTGGGGGTGGAGGAGACCATCCTGCTGAGGGTGCTGGCAGCCCAGCTCTCGAGGTGTTTGCAGAGAGATGGAGTGCTCAGTGTTGCTTCAGAATCCCCTGCTCCCTCTCTGTGCTTCCTTCCCCAGGTAATTCCAGGAAGTATCTTCATTTCACCAGTGCTCTGAGGTTGAGAAAATAAGTGTCTTTATTTTCTTCTATTTTTGAGATCCTTCCCCAGAGTGCAATGTGTATGGTTTCTTTTTGGGGGTGTAGATGGCAGGAGATGTTAGAGTCTGTCTCCATCCTCACCTTTGCCTTTCCACCTCTGCTCCTCTCGCATTTTGCCATTGCCCTGTGTCAGATGGATGCGGTCAAAGGTATTTGCACCCTTTTCTGAGCAGGGCCAGTCTTGGCACCAGGAGCTTCTCCTGTGTTCTGTGTGGTGATTCTGAGGTGCCCCGTGTCCCACCTGCCTTGCCTGTAAGGATGCAGCAGGGCCCTGAGTTCTTCTTTCTTCCCTTGTGTAAATTTCTCCCTCCAGGAGTGAAGGGAGATAGTCCTGTGGTGGTTGGCTGCCTCTGGCAGCTCTTCTGTCCATTGCAGCTCCTGTGTGGTGGGAAACAATGACTCCAGGGCCATCCAAAAGCACAGTCCTTGGGGTAGGGTCCTTCCACTCCAGCTGAGCTCTGAGCCCACACCCTGCAGGCACTGGCAGGTGGCCCTGGGATGGAGGAGCAGGGTGCCCTCTGTGCCCTGGGCTGGGTGGAGCTGGGAGGTGGGCAGCCAGCAGCATGCTGGGCACAGGGAAAAGTCAGGTGAGAGAGCTCTAGAGAGGTGCCAGCTTCTGCAATGGTTCAGCAAATGGGTCTGCTGGGGGGAGAGGAGCATGGTGGGACATGCAGGCAAAGTGTTCATTCCCATTGCAGGGCCCTGGTTCTTTACTTCATTCCTTGTTCAGCTGAGCACTTGGAGCTCACATCAAACCTCCAGCACACGGCTGGGTGGCTCAAAGCACTTCGTGGGGCTTCAGGGCCTCGTAGGACTGATGGGGCTTTCCCGTGCTCCCCTGTGCCCCCAGCTGGCCCCTGCTCTCTGGGGGTACTGAGGGTTTCCTCTGGCAGAGCAGCAGGTAGGTGCTCTTGCACAGGTAGGTGCCCTGGAGGGAGCCTGCTGCTTCCAGCCCCCAGCTGCAAAGCAGGGGCAGAATCTTAGGTCAAGTTCTCAAACGGAACAAAAAAATTAATCGTTGTGATGACTTTTTTTAGAAAAGAGTTGTCATGCCTGCACCTCCCCCAAGCAAATCAACTCGGTGTGTGCTGTCCTCTTTCCTCTTCTCCCCTGTGCCATTAAGCCTTGTACACTCCCTAAGAATAGAGGAGACTCTCTGCTTTGGGATTTTTTCCCCCATTTGTTTTCTTTTTGCATAGAAAGTTGTCTGCTGGTGGTGGAGGACAGGGGCCTGCTTCATCTGTTCCTTCCTTTCACCTTCCCCTGTGCCAAGCTCAGGCTCAAATGCTGCAGATTCCTGCAAACACTGAACTTGGAGCAGGCGAGTGACCCCACTGCGTTCTGTGGTACTTGGGTGCTTCAGATTCTGCCTGTGCTTGAGCTTTGGCAGCATCAGAGCCCTTCCTTCCTCTTGGAGAAGGTCAGCCCTAACTCCAAGTGCTCATAGTTCTGGTGCAACCCATCTGTCTCTTCATTTCCCCTCACTTGGCATACAGAGTGAAGGTGGTAATTTTTTTTTAATTTAAAATAAACCTAAATATGTATCTTGTAATTTTTTTTTATTTTGAAAAAAAGCATTTAAGGATTGTGCACGGATGAATTGTATATCTATATATTATTTTTTTGTCTTGCAATTTTCATTTTAAATATAGTGTTTGTTCAGTTTTGTTTTGTTTTTTAATCCAGTTCCCAGCTGGCTAAACTCTGTCTAGAGTGGATGGGTGGGAGGCAGAGCCACTGGAAGGGTGATTGAATCACTCCTTCCCTTGGTGCTTCCTACAAGAAACTGGTTTGCTCCAGGTTTGGGGGTGGGGGTTGTGCTAATTACTCTTGTATTCTTGTACATTTTGTTCTTTCTGCTGCTCTTGAATATTGTATCAATGCCAGAAATGGGGAGTTAAAAATTAAAACAAAAAATTAACCCCAATAAATTGTTACATTCCAAAAGCTGTTGTTGTTTTCCTTGGGTGGGCTCTGCCTTGTGGAGCTTGGAGGAGGGCTGTGGAAATGGCTCCCCTGATGCAGCACAGATCAGCTCTGCAATCAAACACAAGCACCTGCACCCTGCTTGGGCACCATGGATCAGCCCTGCTTTGGGCTTTGGACCTTTCTGGACACAGAGAAGCTCTGAAAACAAACAAAGGAGTATTCTGGAACGTTAAGGGAAGAGGGAACATTTGGGAAGGCCAAGCTGTAGCAAGTGGAACCTGAACCCTCTCTTCCCAAGCGCTTTGGAGTCTCCCATAGGTCTCCCATATCCTTTTCTTTTAATAATGAATTTAGATCAGGGTACAGCCTAGCACTTGGTGGCTGAAAAATGCTTTAGGCATTTCCCAACTCCAGAACACGTGCTTAAGGGCACTTTCTCACAAGCTGATCTAAGAAATATGGTGAAAAAATCTTCTCCCTGTGTGTAATTGAAGCCCCAGATTCACTCCATCACTCTCCAGCCTGGAGCAGCTGCATAAAAAGGCTCAGCTGAACTTCTCAGTGGGAAGTGCTGGTGGTGGGAGATGTGGTGGGGCAAGCCAGTTTCTTTTGCACAGAGAGGTCCTGCAGGAAGGCAGCACTTGTGGATGCTGGGAAAGGGCAGTGTCTGGGCACAGCTCCAACCAAAACACCCTCAGGGCTGCCCTTCAGGAGCGTGTGCTGCAGTCTCACCCCGGGGGAGATTGGGCTGAGCTGGGCATTCCTTGGACAGAGTTGCTGCCTTGAGGTACTTCTGCAGTGTGTGAGCTTTGGGAAGCCACAGCAGGGCCTGCTCCAGTGGTGGCATGGCTGGCAGCAGGGAATGCTGCCCACCCAAGCCAAGCACAGTGCAGGTGTCATCCATGTCATGGCACCAGGCTCTCCTTGCCTCTTCTGCAGAAAACACTCACAAAGCCAGCACTCCCCTCCCTCCTCCCTTGCCCCCTGCCTCTGCCCAGAACCCGGTGGGCTTTTGGCTGGATTTGAGGGCACCAAGTGAAGCCAACTCTCACCCAATGCTTTCTGGACCAGGAGGAAGGCTGGAGAGACAGACCCCAGCCTGGCTGAACAAATCCAATGAGGTCCTGCAGCAGTGCCCTCATGCAGGCAGACCCAGTAACCGGGGCAAGGTGATGCAAGTCACATCTGCAGGGCTGAGAAACCTGGATATAAAGAAGCCAAGATTTCCGTGCTGTGTAGATCTGGGAACCTGCAGATCCCCAGGGTCTGAAGGCCCTGATCTAAGGAGATGGTGGAGCTGAGTCCATGGAGTGAGTGCAGAGGAGCCCTTTCATTTCCTTAGGGTGGCCCTGGGGATGTTCCTGTACTGGGTGATGGCCTGGGAGGAGGGAATCCCCCAGCTCAGAGGCATCAGTGTACACGCCCCTGAGAAAAGGTTTCCCCCCTTCCCTCACCCCACCACCCTGCTGGCCTCAGCATCATGAATGGGCCAGGGTTTCATGCTGGCCAGGATGGAGCTGCCTGGTTCCTGTGGGGAGGGTTGGGTGCAGGGCAGCCTTGGAGCAGCAGATGTCCTTCCCCGTAAGCCAGCAGTCCATTCCAAACGTCCCTCTCACCCAGGGGGCACAGCAGGGTGACCCCTTGTCCTGCCTTGACCCTGTCTGCAGCTGCCCCTTGGGGACAGCTGCTAGTCCCAGACACCATTTTGGTGTTAATTAAATGGAAGAAAATCCCTTAATTGCTCTCTCCCAGTCCCTCTGGGCTGAATCCATGAGCTCTTGTTAAATCCAGCTTCTGTCACCAACCCTGCTCAAACCAGGAACCAAAAAAGCTCCACATTGCCTTCCCCACCCCTTCACACACCGTCCTTGCGAGGGCCGGCTGCCCACCGAGCATCTCTGAGTTGTTATTCATGGGACAGGGAGGCTGCTCTGGCCACTCACCGGTCTGAGTCATCACTCCCTGTGAAAATCTATTTTTGTCACCTCTTTGTCTCTGGGAAGAAGTTGTGGTGCCTGCTGAGGGACAGGTCTGGACCGTGGGAGAGGTGGGCCCTGCCCTGCTGCGATACCCAACTCTTCCCCATGCCAGCCTGCGTGAGTGGGGCCAGGCTGGTGCAGAAGGGCTCACCCTTCCCCTCACTGCCAGACCAGCATCAGCCAGAGGTACAAACCTTGCCACCATGATCCTGCAACCTTTGGTAATAAAATCTGGACAGTGCAAAGCATCACTTCCCCTGGCAAGAAAATATGTAGAAGCCTATGGCACTTTTCCCCGCAGGGTAGCAGATAAAGGATACCCCTCCCACCCTGATCTGTACACTGTGGATGGGGTGGCCTGGTGCAGCTCTCACACTGCCCCTGCACTGTGGCCTGGCCTGGTGCAGCTCTCACACTGCCCCTGCACTGTGGGCTGGCCTGGTGCAGCTCTCACACTGCCCCTGCACTGTGGGATGGCCTGGTGCAGCTCTCACACTGCCCCTGCACTGTGGCCTGGCCTGGTGCAGCTCTCACACTGCCCCTGCACTGTGGGCTGGCCTGGTGCAGCTCTCACACTGCCCCTGCACTGTGGGATGGCCTGGTGCAGCTCTCAGATGGGTTCCTTTCAGTTCCGCTCCCGCCTGGGCGCTGCCAGGGTGGGCGTGCAGCAGGCAGGGGGTGACACAGCAGGGTGCAAAGCTCTGCCACTGTCAGCAAGGGACAGGTTGGCGGCTGGGGGCCTTCACTCGTGTCATGGGGTGCAGGCTTCTGTTTCCTTTGCATCCTGCACCAGTGCCCACTTGTCCCATCACACCGAGCACTCACCGTCCCACAGCACTCACCAGCCTCACCACCACCACCAGACGCTGTTGCTTGGGCTTCCTTCACATCCCCCAGCCCAGACTGCTCCATGTCCAGCTCCAATTTTCCTCCTCAGCATGCCCTTCATCTCTACTCTTCCTTGAACCTCCCCATCTGTCTTCCTGTCCTCCTCCCCACAGCCTTGCAGCACCAGGTCTCTTGTTGGCTCCGGGGTGATGGTTTTGGGGGGCTGGGGTACAATGCTCTCTGTGGGGAGAGAGGGTGACTGTACGCTGTCAACAGCCAAATTTGAGGAGTCTTTTGTAGCTCTGGCTCCCTTGCTATCCCCTCAAATATGCCTGGGGGGAAAGAAGAGGTAATCTTTACCGTTGTTTCATACCCAGCACTGGAGCTGTTTTAAACACACATGCTCCTGCCTCCCTGCCTGCTAGGAAGGATTTCCTGCTATTACTGAGTAGACCTTGAAATTGATTTTGTTTGTTTTCCCTCTTCTGCTCCTCTTTTCTGGGCAGGGCTGCGTCGCCAAGGCCCCAGTGTGCCTGGGAACAGGAGAGGGAGGGCACGGCACAGCCTCTATTGGAGCAAGGAGAAAGTGGCTGTCTGGAGCAGCTCGTTCGTGAGCAGTGCAGACTAGAGTGATGGTGGGGGAAGATTAAACGTGTGTCTTTGTTTCCCAAATCGATAACAGGCGTTTGTGGGGCAGAGGGTGAGGCAGCCCACGGCAGCTCTCTGCAACAGTCCTGTTTGAGGTGGGAGGGCAAGACAGCTAGGAAGTTTGTAGTTTAATTTTTAGGAGAAAGGAGGAAAAGACCCGAAAGACCATCACAGGGAATTCGTGATTACGAGGCTCTCACCCTCGGGGTATCAAGCGGCTCTTCACTGCCAGCCTAGGCATCTCGCAGGGCAAAAGTCATCCCTTGGGCTGTGCCGGAGCAGCATCCTCTCGCCAGAGGCTCCCGCCGGGCTGACTCCAGCGAGCGCGAGGCAGGGCTGGCCCCGTCCCCGGGTGCCCCCGGGGCGCCCTCCCTGCCCTTCCCGTTCGCTCCGCCGCTCGCTGCCCAGCGCTCGGACCGCCGCCCGTGCAGCCCGGGGAGGGTGCTCAGCGGGAAGGGGGGGTCACTGAGAGGGGCACGGCCGGGGGCACGGCCGGGGCCGGGCCGGGGGCGGCGGCGGGGGCGGCGCGGTGCGGTGCGGGCGGCGCCGCCCGGCACATATAAGCGCGGCGCGGCGCGGCGGGGCCCCGGCGCCGGTGCTGCTGCCGGTACCGTCCGTCCCCGCCAGCTCCCTCCGGGCTGCCCGTGCGTCCCTCCGGCCGTCCGTCCCCCTCTCCATCCCCGCCCGCTTCGTTTTCTCGCCGTCCGCGGGCTCGGGCCCCCCACGCCGCTGCCACCCTGAAGTTTCTGGCGGTGCTGCTGGCGGCGGGCATGCTGGCTTTCCTCGGGGCCATCATCTGCATCATCGCCAGCGTCCACCCGGCCGGCACCGCCGCGCCCGCCGCCGCCGCCGACAATGACTCGGCCGCCGCCGCCCTGCTGCCCGCCGCCGACAAGGGGCTGGGAGCGCTGCACGGCCCCGCCGAGGCGCTGGCCAGCGCCGGGCCGCGCCTGCCGGGGGGGCCGCCGCTCTTCAGCCGCTTCGTCTGCACCCCGCTGAGCACCGAGTGCCCGGCCGCCGGCACCGGCACCGCCGCCGGCAGCGCCGCCGGCCCCGAGGAGCTGCTGGCGCTGCGGAGCGCGGCGGCCCAGCTGCGCCGCACGGCGCTGGAGCAGAAGGAGCGGATCCGCATGGACCAGGAGACCATCCGGGAGCTCACCGGCAAGCTCAGCCGCTGCGAGGGCGGCCTGCGGAGCCCCCCCGGCCCCGCGCCCCCCGCCGCCGCCGGGCTCCGCGCCGCCCCGCGCCCCGGCACCATGGGCCACCCTCCCGACGAGCCGCCCGCCGTGCGGGAGCTGGAGGAGGCTGTCCGCACCCTCCAGGACCGGATCGACCGGATAGAGGTGCGAGGGATGCTCCCGGGGACTGGGCGGGATGCTGCCAGGGGATGCTGCTCCTGGGGGGCTGGGGGGATGCTCCCACACGTGCCGTTCCCCAGGCCTGCAGCCACATGCACTCCGAACTAGCTCGTTCCCCTCATGAGACTTCAGGAAGGTTGTCCCTGCCTCCCTCTTTCCTGAGATCTCTGCCCAGGGGCAAGGCACTCACCTTGAGCCCTCCTCTCTCCTTTCCATGCAGGGTAGTCCCAAAGCACCAGGGCTGCCCCAGTTTCCCCACAGTCTGCACCCAGGTAGGACACCTTGCTTGCCCCATGGCACCTATTAAGGACTCCTCCAGAGCAGGTTGGCAGCTCTGGCAGCCAGACCCTGCCCTTTTGCAAAAAGGTAAATCCCATCTGATGCCGTCATGGTTATGAATGGGACGTCTCACAAAGTAAAGTGCAGTGCCCCCCACCGTGAGCCTGGCACCCTTTCCCACATGGTCCTTAGGAGCTGGAGAGAGAAGGGCAGAGCTGGAGTCCTTCACTGTGCCCATTCCTGTGGCATTGGGCTGTTGGCACTTGGGATCAGAGCCCTGGTCCCCATTCTGTAGCAGCTGTGCAGCGTGTGCCTGGCAGGCTCAGCCCTGACCCAGCCACAATCCAGTGGCACCAGAGGCTCTGCCACGATGCCTGGCATGGGGCACATCATGAAGTGCATGTGAGTGTTGATTTATTTGGGCTGATTTGGACTCAGCAGTCCCACGGAACTTGGCAGACTTTGCAGGATATGGCTGTGGCACGTGAGAGCTGCAAGAGGAGAGATGTCTGTTTTCCCTGTGGGAATTGCTCCAGGTAGGAGCAATTCCCTGAGGTCTGTCAGGTGTCAGAGCCACCTGCAAGGAGCCTCCTGCGAGTCCTCAACCTTCTCATCTTCCTGTTCAGTTTCCTGTTGCCCTCTCCACTCTCCCCTGGAGTGTGGAGCTAGGAGGGGGATCATGCAGCACCCTTTGGGGTCCCTCTCCTCTCCTCTGCCCCCATCACTACAGACATGTGAGCACAGCAACAGGCAGTGGAAATGGGAAATTCAGAGCCACCAAGGTCACTGGCTGAGAAATGAGACTGGGAGAGAGGTTATTGTAAGCAATGAAGATATGAACAGGAATAAAAAGACAGAGAAAGGCAAATAAACACATGAACACAAGAAGGAAAAGAGCTGGAAGACCAGAGAGGAAACACCTGCGAGCTGCCAGAGTAATGCACACACAGGCACAAGAAGAAACACGGAGGGATGCCAGGCACATGCAGGGACAGTGAGATGTGCAGCCTGTCTGACATGTTGCCCAGAGCCAAATGCAGCCAAAGGGAGCCCCCAAGAAACCCAAGAAACTGTGTGGAATAACACAGCAGGTATGCTCACCCAATGATAAATTGGGGAAATAGGTCTCTGCACACGTATCCCAGAGGATGCAGGTGGGATGGTGCCCAGCACATCAGTTTGGATCTTGGGGAGTATCAGGTCACAGAGCCATGCTCTCCCTCTTCTCTGTGGGGCAGCATCACCCACGAGCTGCCCTGGCCCCTCTCCTCAGGTTTCTGGGGGTGGTGGGAGCTTTGGGTGGAGGAGGGGGAGGGTGAAGCTCACCAGGGTTGGAGCAGGCTGTCACGTATGCTCAGCGGTGCTGGGACGGGGCTCAGGCACACAGTGACAAGGAAGCCAAGTGGCACAGGACCAAAACTGTTCGGGTTTGTGCTGCCAAGGGCCTGGGGGTCCCAGGTACACTCTGCAGGGAGACACAGCACCCTGAGGCTCAGTGAGCCCTGCCAGGTGAGGAAATGGAGCAGCGTGTTACAGGTGGGCTGGTCTTTGTCCCGGTGAAAAGTGTCACCGGTGGGCACCACAGCCCTCTGAGGGCTGCGGCCCAGCCAGCTGAGCCTCGTGGTCACACCTCAGCCATCCAGGGACAGTTGCCTGTGGTGTCCCTCTCCAAATTGCCTCCCACCCCAGGAGCAGACAGCTAAAACTTCCTGGTGGAGCACCTGCGTCTTCTGTCCCGCATGGCCTTGGCTGTCAGCCCTGGGAGCCTTCCTGGGGTACCCATGGCCTGGGAAGCACTCTCAGCCTCCACAGCTGTCCTGGATCATGGCAGTGACCGTCCCAAAAGGTGACCTGGTTGGGGACAGTCCCGGGGTGGCCCCCATGTGCTGAAGACTGCAAAATCCATTGGGAAAGAGAGGAAATGCTGCCAAGTGTGTGGTGGCTTAGTCTCAGAAGAGAGATGACACAAAATGCCACGAGCCGCTCTGGGAAGGCTGCGTCCCAGGGAGTCTCCAGGCAGGTTTGCCAGCAGGGATTACTGCTGGATGCTTCAGAGCTGGGACTGCAGGGAGGGGGCTGGTGGAAGATTGCTGATCTAATCTGGGCACTCTCAGCCCTGTCTGTAAGGCATAACAAGATTTATTCATGCACTGAAAAACCTATTAAGGCATTTGTTCCTTAATTTTGTCGGCATGGCAGAAGAATTTCCCAGGATGCAGGGAGGGCTCCCACAGTCTCGCTCTTTGTCCCCTGCCATTTCTGTGGGGCTGGGCTAGCATCAGAACAGCATTCACACATCTTCCCTCACCTCTTCCTAACGCCACCCCGGCACTGATGGTCCTTTCCTCATGCACAGCAGCCTAGTTAGGCTTTTTCATCCTGGTTTTGAGGGTCCCCCCCTTTGGCTCAGCACGTGCTCATGTCTGTACACCCTGGTGCATCTTGGAACACAGAGCTGAGGGACCCAGGTGCTCCTTCTCCATGCTTTTACTTATTGATGCAAATGGAAAGGGATCGGGGAGAGAATCACCTTGGCTGCCTGGGCTGTGCCGAGATGCAGATGCCCCCCTTCTCCCCATCATCCCTTGCAGGGGAGAGGGGATGGCCTGATGGGCTCCGTGGGGACCTGGTGGAATTGCAACAGCCTGTTTGCTCCTCAGCAGGTTCCTGGCTGTGCCATTGCAGCTGGGGGCCTGGCTGCTGGCAGAAACCCTCAGGTAAGGGAATGGGAATGGTAGTGACCGAGCTGCTTCCCTCTTGTCTCAGTCTCCAGCAGTGCAGGGATGTAAGCACCCAAATTGTGACAGTCCCAGCCCCTCTCCGCCGAGTGAGATTTTAGGGAGACAGGAACAACAGTGAGCACTTCTCTTGTGAGGAAGAGGGAAAGGCTGATGCATCCCTGTTTTTCTTCTACTCCATGCAGTCCCTTTTGGAGTTTAATGATCCCCAAGGTCCTGCCTGGGTCCAAAGAGGTGGCAGTGTCCAAAAGCCCTGGTGCAGCAGGTGTGCTGTCCTGCAGCAGGGAGTATCCCAAGGTAGCAGCTGCTGAGGAGTTCTGTGCAGCCTGTGAGGATTCATGGGTCCAAGGAGCAGAACGGGTCTGCTGTGTGTGTGTGCATCCTGATCCCTGGGATGTGCCAGAGCTCCACCCAACAGGCATCCCCCTGTGCTCCTGCCTGCCCTGTCCCAGCAGCCAAGGTGGGCACTGGTGAGCTGGGGGCCCAGGGGGAGCAGCAGCGCCCAGATTTGCCGGTGCATTAGTAAATGAGGCTCTGATCCCCTTATGTAAATGAAAGTGCATTTGCTGACGGAGGGCTGCGGCCCCAGAGAGCGCACGCCGGCGTGGCTGCGGCAGCCCCCTGCCCCCACCTCCCCCTCCCCACCCTGCCAGCCGCTGACATTTAACGTGATTAATATTACCTGGCATCTTTCAGTCTTTTTTGCCGGTTCTGGTGGCCAAAAAGCGTGGAAGGAGCCTCCCCCACAGGCACTGCCCACTCCCCTGCTGCCTGTGCGGCGGCAGATGGGAAGCCGGGTGCCTGCCGAACAGCCAGGGAGAAGGAGCTTCCTCCCCTTCCCCTCCCCAAAGGTCACCAGTAAATAACAGCTGCACATCAACCATTAATAATTTTGCAAATAATTTGCCTTGTGAGAAAGATGCTCGAGCAGCAGCTCGGAGATGAGGATCATGGCTCAGGGATGCAGCCCAGCCTGGCATCAGGGGGATCACCCAGCACAACTCAGCTGCACGGGGCAGAATGGGGAGTCCAGGCTCCTGTCCAGCCATCATCTGTCTGCAGGGATATGGATGGTGTTTGCTGGGATGGCCCTGAAACCCTGCCAGATGGGGGTGCAGGCTATAATCCCTTTCCAGAAGGAGCATGGGGGCAGCAATGGTTCAGTCGGCCATGTGGCTCCGGCTGTGCTACCCTGGCTGCCAACTGGGAAGGACCAGCAAGAGCTAGAGAGAGGGCTGGATGGGGAAAAACTCAGGAGGGGGGAAGAAAGTGAGCAAAAAGGGAAAGACACAGTGTGTGAGCATGGAGAGGGGCAACAGGAAGAGATGCTCCAAAGCCAGAGAAAGGAAAAAGCCATAGGGAGAAAAGTTACAGAGGGAAGAAAATAGCAGCAGGGAGAAAAGCAGGAGGAAGAAGGAGGTAAAAAAAAGTACTCAGTCACTACTGAATAATGTAGGGCAGGCTATCGGGGGCTAGTGAGAGTGACAAAATCTCCCAGCTTTTTCTTTTTTCATCATTAACAGATGGAGCCATGCATGAAAGCAGGGACGTAGGCTCCAAACCCGCAGCTCGAGCAATCAAAGCGTGCGGCAGACAGGAGCGTGCCAGCCCCCGCTCTAGCCAGGCAGCCTGAAAGGACAAGAAAAGCTCCTGGAGCCCACAGGATGTGGCCATGGAGGCAAAGGCAGCCCCATCCCACCTGCGCTGCCTCCTGCCAGCGCAGCCAGCTCAGCTTGGGTACAAACGCTGACAGCTCAGGTGGGAACTGTCCCTGCCACGAGGATGAGAATTAAACTTTGCACTTCCCTTCCCTCCTGCCATCTCTACCCTGCCTGTCATGCAGTGCCCAAGACCCCTTTAAAGAACCCACCCTGCAAAAAAAACCCAAAACCAACAAAAAACCCAAAACACCAAAAACAACCCCACCAAAAACCCGACAAAAAAACCACCAGCAAACCCCAGCAAAATAGTTAAAGCTCCTTTTCCATCATTCAATTTTGCAAAGACCAAAGGCAGGATGCTCTTTGCTGGGCACTTTTCGCTTACCAGAGAGGTTTTGTTCTCACTGCAAGAGCATCCTTAGTGCTGCCCGGAGCAAGCTGGCAGTGAGAGCTGGCATTTGGTCAGGGCTGGCAGATATCCCCTGCACAACCTCTCTTTTTGTGCTGGGTTTTGCTTTTCCAGGTTGGTTTTCCTCACAGAACTTGTGGGTTTGCCCTGGCAGACCCTACTGGCAGCTCTTGCCAACCTTGGGGCATCATAACTTCCATTTTATTTGTAGCCTGAGCACTTTGTTGCCCAGAGTGGGTACATTTGTGCTCACACCAACACCATCTTCTCACTTTTCCTTCCCCTGCTGTTCCCATCCACCAAGGCTGCATCCTGCCCAGCCAAAGCTGACTTTCCTCCAGCCTTCCCCTCCCCTCTGTTGTTCCTGATGGATAGCAAAGATTAGGGGTGAGGTGGGCAGGCATCCCTCTCCTTCAGCTTTGTGTGTGTGATTATGAGATCCTGTCCAGCCTGGAGAAGCTGGATATAAGAAGTAAGAAAAAACAGGGAACCACAACCACAGGTGAGTGTGCTGACCTCCCCCAGGCCAGCTCTGAGGCAGGAGGGAGTCTGTTCAGATCCACAGGGATGGTATCCCCCATGTCCTGCCAGCAGCAGCCCTGTGAATGTCCAGGGCTGAGCGGGCATGCAGATCCCTTGGTGCCAGAGGAGCCAAGGCAAGGGTCTCCATGGCTGCTTCAGCACCTCTGGGAAGGTCTGGCAACACAGAGAAGGTGGTTGTCATCTTTCAGAGCCCATGGCAGAGACACTAATGCACCAAGGGCACGGGGAAAGAAGAGGGCTCCTATTTACAGAGAAACTCCAGGAGCATGGTAAAGGGTCACTTTCTCCTTTTCAGACTGCTGTTCTTCCAGCTGGGATGGGGTCTCCCAGTAAGGTGGGATCTGGGGTCTTTGCAGAGTGCAGTAGCAGCTGGAAGCATCTTCACCATCTGCTGTGTTGGATTTGCCATGGGAAGAGCTTTGGTCTGAGTGTTAACCCTGATAGGACAAGACAGGCTCGTTGTCCCCAGGTGATGGCTCATGCCTTCAGGGCCAGAGACACAACAGCCTGGCACCAGTCCCACTTGTCCCTGCCATCCTGGTGCACCGGGAGAGGTTGGCTTATGGAGAGCTACCTGGCACACGTGCACACACCCCCGCACGCCAGCTGAGCTCGGCTAAGAGGATTACAGCCCCATTAAGTGATGTTAACTTGCTGGCCATAGGTAAGCAGCCTCACGAGCAGCAGGAGTGGCCGGGAGCTCCAAGGTCCTGCCTGCATCATTTCCTCATCGTGGGAGGCTGCCTGCAGGAGCAGAGCCAAGGGATGACCCAAACATCCCATCCTTGCTCTGTCTCTGAAGCAGCAGAAAGTCATTAAGAGCAGCCAAGCTTCGTTTTGCAGGAATGAGCTCAATGGGGGCTCTAAGAGGGGAGGTACAAAGTCAGCTGGAGGCTCTTGGAGAAGACCCCAGTGCGGATATGGGACTGTCATCCCAGCACTACCTGTAGTGCTGCAGGCTGGGCATGTCCTTATTTTAACTCTTATGGTGACACTGTGCTGAATTTTCTCTTTTGTCCCTGCCATTCCCACTGTCGTGGCTGCCGCAAGTGCAGCAGGAGCTGCCAGCCCGCACCAATGGCTCAGCACCCACTGCCCCGGCCCTTGCCCGTGACGCCCTCCACACCAAGATGGAGCAGCTGGAGGAGCAGCTCCTTTCCAAGATCCTGACCCTGCAGAAGGAGCGCCAGGCCGCCAGCACTGACCGCAGCCAGCAGCAGCACAACATCGAGAAGGAGCTGAGCTCCCTCCAGAACCGGGTGACGGAGCTGGAGCACGGTGAGTCCTGCCCTGCGGGGATGGAGGTGAGGCACAGGGCTCCTACCCTGAGGTACATTGCCAGGAGAGCCCCAGGACAGGTCACCCTATCCCAGTTACAGGTGCTGACCTTCCTCTCTCCTCCCCACCCTTGAAACGTAGGACCACTGGGCTACAGCCCTCCTGATGCCTTCAAGGTGACCATCCCTGTGCAGAACAACTACATGTATGCCCGCGTGAAGAAGAGCCTGCCGGAGCTGTACGCCTTCACCATCTGCATGTGGCTGAAGTCCAAGGCCCTGGCAGGCATTGGCACTCCCTTCTCCTACTCTGTCCCAAGCCAAGCCAACGAGATTGTGCTGTTGGAGTGGGGCTCCAACCCCCTGGAGCTGCTCATCAATGACAAGGTCAGCCCAGTTGCAGGAGGGGCAGGAGAGGAAATCCTGCCCTCATCTTCCCTGCTTCAGTCCTGCTAGGAAATTATACTCTTAAGGGCACTGGTGTGGGGGAGCTGGGAGGAAGGGGCCCTAGGTTTAAGGTGGGAGGCAGGAGGATTGGGAGAATGGCTCATTGGGGTTAGTTCTGAGAGGGAGAAGCAGCACATCTGGATGTCTGTAGATTTTGGGATGCCTCCACCACCACAGGAGTGCAGTGCTTGCCCTGCCAGGGGACTTCCCCAGCAGTCCTACCAAGCACGGGGATCTCGCTCCTCTCTCACAGGTTGCCCAGCTGCCGCTGAGTCTGAAGGACAAGGCCTGGCACCACGTCTGCGTGGCGTGGACCACCCGGGACGGCAAGTGGTCGGCGTACCAGGATGGGGAGCAGCGGGGTGCCGGTGAGAACCTGGCCTCCTGGCATTCCATCCGGCCCCAGGGCGTCATCATCCTGGGTCAGGAGCAGGTAGGTACCAGTTCAACACTGAGAGCTGCCTGTTAGCATCACTCTGGTGGGAATTGGCTGCGGGAAGAGCCCCCAAATGGGGCGAGGGGAGAGGGCAGCGTGGGCAGGAGCGCTCAGCAGGGCAGTTGGCTCTCCTGCCTGTTCATCCAGCCTCCAGGCTGGCCATGTGCCCTCATTGTCTTCTCTTCCCTCTCCCTATCCCTTTGGTCTCCCTGCCTCATCTTGAATCTCTTCCATGCATCCATACCCTCCTCTCCTTGCCATCAAGCACCTTGCTCTGCTTCTCCCCAAACCTCTCCCTCTCTCCCTTGCCGTTTCCCACTGGATGCACGTTCCCTCTCTTCTCTTCATCCCTGTCCAATTGCCTCTCCTGCTCTTTCCCAGGACACCCTGGGGGGCCGCTTTGACGCCACACAGGCCTTTGTGGGAGAGCTGGCGCAGTTTGGCGTGTGGGACCACATGCTGGCACCAGCAGAGATCCTGGCCTTGGCTAACTGCACCTCCCACCTCCAAGGGAATGTGATCCAGTGGGACGACCAGGCGGTGGAGGTCTTTGGAGGTGCCAGCAAGGCGGGCTTTGCCGCCTGCGAGGAAGGGAGGAAGGCATGAGTGGCCCCAGCCCTGTCCCCAGCGCCGAGGAGCCCGCTGGCAGCCCTGGAGCAGGGAGCCCCTTTCTCCCCTCCCAGACCAGTCAGCCTTGGTGGGGCAATGCTTGAGCCCCCCGTGCTGGTGTCCCAGGAGGGAGAGGGGCCCCTGGAAGCCTCTCTGTTGTCCCTGTGCTGGTGCTGTGGCTTGTCCTCATTCCTGGTAGGCTGGCTCCTGAGTCTCATCTTGCCCCACTTCTGTTTTGGGTGGAACTCGCTGTACCTGCAGGTGTCCCTGGTACGGTGAGGGTCGTCACCTTGTCACACCTAACCGGAAGTGGGAAGGAGAACTCCATCCACTTTAAGTGCAGTCCAGCCTCAGTGGGATGCCAGGATGCAGGCATCACCTGAACACACCCCCTTTCCTTATTTATTTCTAGCAACCTCACTGTCCAGTCTTATGAGCCTGCATTCCAGGATCTCACCTCTAACCCCATCCTTCTCCTGCTGCCCTGGTTTTTTCAAATGTGGCCCCAGGGAAGCTGAAGGAGAATGGCAGAGAATCAGTGGCACAGCACTTACCCCCCTGCACCCCTTTCCCTGCCTCTGCTGCCTGTTTGGGCAGGACTCCCCGAGGGGAGCCAGGCTTTTAAGGCAGAGGGGAGAGAGCACTCCCCACCACCTCCAAGCTGGGGAATGGGTCAGCCACCAAGGCAATGGGGGGAAAGGGGCAAAGCATCTCCCCCAGCGCTGGCCGAGGGGGAAAGCACTGCCACTGAAGGGAGCAAAAGCAAGAAAAAGAGAGATGGAGGATGGTGGCAGTCAGAGGAGCCCTGCCATCCATTCCCCAGTCTTTTGGTACTGGATTGGGCTACTGTCCTTGGTTCCACCCAAGTCCCCTTCTTTAGCCGCACCTTGCCAGGAACAGGGCTGCCACTGGCCTTGAAACTGGGAGGGTGAAAGAGCAGGCTGGTGTTTTCCCTGTGGAGTGCCTGAGAATCCACTGTTTCCACATTGCGTGGTCACCAACATCTCGATATGTGAGTGTGTGTATGTGCACATGTGTGTGTGTGTGTGTGTCTGGGGGTGGGAGGGTTATTTCGGGGCTCTCATGGTTGCTCAATGCAGTGTTCAGCTTCCAGTGTTCCCCCTACCCCAAGTCCCACTGTGGGTGACAGCTGCCCCCTCCCCTGGGGGAGGCAAAGGTGGCAGAAGGGACAGCCCTGCCACCCCCCCATCCCCGCCCAGGGTCTGTGCCAGTGCTGGGGTGGCTCAGCCCACTGGGAATGACACAGTGGGGACGGGGGGCAGCCCGTGTGCCAAGTGGGAACACTGTGACCTCCGTGTACCCTGAGGAGCTGCCCCCTCTCCCTCGCCCCCTGCCTCGCTCGCTCGCGCGCTTTCTCCAATGCACGTTTGTGAAAAGGGCCCTGACGCGTGCCCGTGTTGGGACGTTTCTTTTGTAAAGCTGATCGTGGACAATAAACGTGATGTTTTCTGTTCCAGCCTCCTGCAGAGTGCGAGGTTGCTGGGGGGATGGACGGGACAGGTCAGCCCAAGATGGGGTGACCTCCCCAGGGTGCTTAGGGTTGCACCACTGAAGGGAGCTGGCTGGTCCCACTGCTGGCATTACAGGAATATCAGCACAGGGGTTTGGTACTGTTGCCCCAGAGGGGCAGGGGATGGTGTCACAGTCTGGCCACCTTTGCTCTACCCCACTGCAGAGCAGTATGGGGAATAGGCTGCTGCTGGTGGGCCATGTGGGCTGAGGGAAACACTCTCCATGGAAGGAAGCAGAAACAAGTGAGAGATCCTGGCCTCTAAGTCAGAGCATGATAGCAAGGATATTGAGTGTAAATCTAATTAAGTACCAGTAATGAGTTTCTGACCTAGCTAGGCACAAGATGGTTCAGGCATGACTCTTGGAGCTCCTGTTGTAGAACAATTCATGACCAGGTCTGCATGGTGCTTTTGCCTCTCAGTGGGTCCTGTTCCCCCTACGAAAGGCACAGCTTCACCAATATTTGGGGGAAATGGAGCACAAAGCCAGAGGACTGAGTTTTCCCATTGCTGGCATGCTGGTGGGATCTCCTCTCTGAGTCAGAGCTGCCCCGTCTTCTGGAGGGTGTTTAATGCCATAAAAGAAAGGCTGGCACTCTCACCTTCAGCACATCTTCACAAAGCTGAGGGCTGGTTTTGAAGAAAAAGCATGTACTTCAGCTGGAACACTGGTTCAAGGGCCTTGGCGAGCTGGAGGCTCACACCCATCACTAAGAGGAGAGGGTTCAACAGGTGCCATCTGCTTGTGTGCCAAATAACACAGCATCATTAAGGAGCGCAACATTTTCTAGAGGAGGAAATGTCAAAAACCACTGATGGGATCAGAAACTCAGAAAGAGGTTTAAAGGGGGAGGGAAGCTGGTCCAGAACACCCTGCTATCAAAACTGCAGAAGCACTGTGAGAGGGCTCTTGGGGCTGCTGGCCAAGGCAGGAGAAACGTGAGAGGATGAACAAGGATGGAAACAGCCTGGCCGCTGATATAGGCTATTGGCAAAACACCCATCTCCTCCGGAGCCTGGAAACCCAGCCCACGTGTGCAAATCCTCTCCAGAAAAGCAGGAACAAAAGGGACAGCAGGAGATGCTTGATCAGAGCCTCTGGTGCTGCCCTCCTCATCTCTGCCAAATGAAGCTGGCATGATCCTAATCCCAGCCATGTGCATGTCCCCAGGATGTGGATCTGTCACTTCTGGAACAGGAGAATGGGGGGATCCCAGTGGCAGAGCTTCTGCAGGGTGAGCTCCTCTCCCCCAGAGCTTCACAGCCAGTTAGGCAGACCTGGGGGCACACAGGAAAACTTGGTAGAATTTTCCCAAACCTTTTAAAATCTTCCAGCAAATGCCTCCACTATAAGGCTCTTCAGGAAACAAACGCATTATGGAGAGATTAGAAACTGGATGGAAGACACAAATGAAGAGCAGAAATAAATATTTGATTTCCATCCTGCCCTGGCTCTCTGCAGGAAGCAATGTCTGCTTCTTACCCGTCTGAGGAGGATGAGAGCAAGATGAGACCATTTCTTTTCAGTAAGCTGAGCCTTGCAAGAGCTGCAAACCTGCAACAGGGCTTAAAAGGTAGAGGAGATGACAAATCAATAGCTTTGCTGGCTGCAAGAAGTAATTACAATGACTTACACATATTGCTTGCTTCTAAATTAACCAGGAGCACTCAGGAGTAGCCCCGTGTCTCTCTAAGGGCAGCTGGCTGGAAAACAACATGTTGTGCACAGAAGAGATGAGGAACAACAAAGCCAGCCTTGGGGGAAAGAGGAGGGTAAGGAAGGAAATATTTAACAGTGGTGTGGAGAAGGCAGATGCTTCAGCTGGTTGGCTGTGTTGTACCCAGACTTCCAGGATAGGGGGGGAAGGAGGAGGGCACCCAAGAGCTGGGCAGTGCAGGGCAGGGGCACAGCTGGGCTGTGGCAGCTCAGCAGGAGCTGGCACAAGAGGAGACGGTGTGGGAGACAGGCGGGTGTGATGGATGCTGCCCACGTGCTGGCCTCTCTCTCCCTGCCAAGGGCTGTAAGCACGCTGCAAGGAGAGGAAAGGAGCTGCCATTTCCTTTCCTAATCTGCAGAACTCGCTGCTGCAGGGCTTTCTGCTAGCCAGGGGCTTAGCCAGACTCCAATACCACCCAGCCCACACTCCCAAAGGGGTTTGTCTGGCAGTGAAGAAGACCAAATTGAACAGGGCAATGGGAAACCTTCAGGCCTGATGGTGTTTGAAAACTTTTGTGTTTGGAAAGAAAATAGTACTGGCATTAATGAACCCCTCCAGCCCCTGCCCCTCTTTCCAGAGGGCACCACTGGCCATGCAGGCTCTGCCTTCCCAGGGACATGGGCTTTGGGGATCTCCTGTGCTCCCCAATACCTGCAACCTTAGCTGAGTTTGCATGTTACAGTTCTCTGCAGTGTGTCAGCCTCCTGGTGCCCTCAAACGAGGTCAAGCCAGCCAATACTTGTCCCCAGGAGGTGACTTCCAAAGTCCCCACTACCTGCTCAGCAATGGGGTGCTGCCTAATTGCCTCCTTTCACCTCCCGTCCTGCTGGGAGCCTCCCTTGCTCCCTCCCAGAGCCAGGAAGGCTCATTAAGACTTGTGCAGTGCTTGCACAGGGAATGCGCCACGATTCCGGAGCATCTGGCGCAGGAACAGCCCCCACACGGCTGCTAGTGCTGCAGCAACAGACCTTACTAACAGTAGTTGTTCTTACTAGAGCTAGTAGCTACGGGAACACGTGGGGCACTGTGTTTTCCAGCAGAACAGGGGATGGGGCTGTCCCAAAGCGAGCTGCCGTGTCCTCTGGCACAGAGGCTGCCACCCACTCCTGCACACCAGTGTCCCCATCTCTGCCTTCCCTCAGCTCAGCATGCTGGGGGTTCTGATCCCAGAGAAATGCGCCTTCAGCATTCCCACAGGGCCTCCTGAGAGCTGCCCCCACCCCATCCTGCGGCAGCTGCCCCCAGCCTTGGCCCTCTGTTACTACCCAAGGCGCTGTGGAGCAGTGCCCAGTGCCTGGGCTGTGCTGGCAGGCTGGACAGCAAGCTCCAGCCCCCTGCTTCACCACACAGAGGAGCTGGGGCACGGCAGAGCCCACAGGGACAATGGGGAAGTCCCCAAACCTGGCCAGAAGCAGGTCAGAAAAGAAAGAAAACAAGGATGTTCTCCACCTGGTGAAGAGCCAGCCTGCTGTCTGGGTAATGAAGATGACTAAAAGAAAGCATGAGGCTGTGTATTTACTACATATATGCATATTTTGCAGCCAATGGTTACTTTTCTGTGCTCAGCTAAGGAGTACAACACACCCTCATGTCAGAAGGTAAAAAGTAAAGGTACTTTGTTTCAATGTATTTCACCATGGCTGCTGAAAACAAAGGGATGAGAGAGTTTCCACCTCTGATTAGTGGCAAATAAGGCATGAGCAGCCAGAGCAAAGCAACAATTTCACCTCCCTACAGACCCACAGGGATGAATTGAACCCTTGCTCTCGACTTGCTTTCACCTACAGAAGGGTACCTGGTCCACTAGTACTGGAAATTAAAGATCAGGTGACGTGCTGTCTGTGCCACCAGAGCCAGCAGCAAAAAGAGCAGTACACGTAACCTTTGCTGGCTCAACAGGGCTCTCACTGGCTTGCAGTTATACAGAGGCAGCCTGTGGAACCCTGCACTTGGGGCTCCAGAAACCAGCTGCTCACATTTTGTTAAGGCACAGTAGGTGGAGGCAGGCCAGCAGAACGCTCTCCTTCCTCAGGAGGCATCTCTGTCTTGCAGCCCCACCGTATCACCCACCACAATCACAAAGTCATGGCTTTTCCTATCTTTGGCCCGGTGCAGTTTTTTGTTTGGCTATTTTCCTTTAGCTTCTCACCTAGGAGCCACTGATGAATAACCCTCACAAGCAGTCCCCACATTCCGTGAGGGAAACACTCCTGGGGGTCACACTGATCAGAACCAAAGCAGGTTTAATTGAACCCAGAATCACACAGGCAAGCGTGCTCTGCCCTGCACACGCACACAAACACCCCAGCTCACACTCACTTGCTGCTTGGTAGTAAAAGTGGGTGAACTACACAGGGATTAAAGCATTAAAAAAGCCACAGCGAGAACACGGTGCTTGAAAGAGCCGTGTCCCTGGAGAGATTAGAGTAGCTGCCTGGAGATAAAGTAATGATGATGGAAAGATCTTCTTCCTCACAGAGATTCTCTTCCTAATTATCTTGTCTGAAAAGAAAAAATGATGATCTCCCAGCTTTTATCTGTCTCTTGACAATTTTAGCTCTGTTGCAAGAGGCCCAAAAGAGGAAGGAGAAGGAATTAGCCCAGGAGGCAGGAATGGTAGGAGAACAAGTGACACAAGAGGCAGTGCTTCATTTTTGTCACCACCAGCAGTGACAGAAAAGGAAAATATAAATGATCACTGCAGCTTTGTCTTCCCAAGCCCAAAGGCAGCTTCCCTGCCCCCAGCACTGCTCTGTCAGGCAAAGGACAGCCAGGAGGTCGGATTCACTGCTGAACCTGGAAGAGATTAACACGGTGCTGTTCTCCCCTGATCTCAGGGCAGAGCTTGGTGCTACAGGCAGGGAAGAGGACTCCTGAGCTGGCAGGGGCAGGAGAGTGCCCAGATTCCTCCCCCACTCTTTTCCTTCTCAAGCAGCTGGAAAGCAAATTCTCCTTTCAGCAGGCAGCGAGAAGCAAGAACGTTTCAAGCACACACCAGCCACAAGCACCACATGAAAAATCAGACTCATGAGCCACTCTGCAAGACAAGGATGGCCACTGATGGAAAACCAGGCATCACACCCAGCAGCTGGGGCTTTGCACAGGAGAAGTTCTTTCCCTTGGTATTATCCTGGAGCTTGCTGCTTCTCCATCCTTGTTAATTTCAGACGAATGCAGCCCTAGAGCTCCCTGAAAACTCTTTAAGCCCTGGTTTAGAGGCAACCCATGTTTCGCTAGCAGGGTGCAGAGACAACAGAGGTTTTGTAGCAAGCCCAGAGCCAAGAAAAACCTCAAAACAAACAGACATTATACAAGCATAAAGCTATGGAGGGCGGGAGGGAGGTGATTTTCTCCGTGGGGGATGGAGGCTGGTGCTACAGGAGCTGTTTGCAAACTCATGATTCATCCCCCACGGCATCACTTTCTCCTTCTTTACACTCCTGTTGACATGCAAACATGAGCTGTTGCCACTCCCACACAATGAGAACTGTGTCCAGCTCTGGAACCCCCAGCTCAGGAAGGACTTTGAGGTGCTGGGGCATGGCCAGAGGAGGGCAAGGGAGCTGCTGGATGGTGTGGAGCACAAATCCCATGAGGAGCAGCTGAGAGAGCTGGGGTTGCTCAGCCTGGAGAGGAGGAGGCTCAGGCACCTGATCACTCCCCAGCTCCCTGAAGGAGGCTGTGGCCAAATGGGGTCAGCCTCTTCTCCAAGCAACCAGACAGGACAAGAGGACACAGTCACAAGCTGCACCAGGGAGGTTCAGGCTGGACATTGGCAGGAGTTTTTTCACAGAAAGTGATTAGACATGGGAATGGGCTGCCCAGGGAGGGGGTGGAGCCTCCTCCGTCCCTGGCGGTGTTTAAGGAAAGGCTGGAGGGGGCACTCAGTGCCATGGTGTGGCTGTCATGGCAGCGTTCCGTCACAGGCTGGACTCCATGATCTCAGAGGGCTTCCTAACCTGATTCTGTCGTTAAAAACAAAAAACAAAAAACCCAAAATTGCCCCAAATCGTTCCTTGTTCTTATATTTATCCTAGTTTTTTAAAAGAAAAAATACCTAGAACTAGGTGCCTCAGGGATTTTAAGCCAGAAAAGCACGAAGCTGCCACACGCCAGCGGGGGCCCGGGGGCGCGGCACAGCACAGGCGCTCCGCGGCCACCCCACCGCCGCCAGCGCCCCAAGGCCCCGCGCGGCGGCCGCCAGGGGGACAGCCAATCAGGCGCGCCGAGCGGCACAGCCCGTCCAATGGAGGCCGAGGGGGCGGGACTTCCCGCGCCGGTTGCTATGACAAGCGCGGCCCTTCCTTAGCAACGGCGCTGGGCCGCGGCGGCCGCGCAGGTGAGGCCGCGCCCGCAGCTCCGCGGGCCCGCTCGGGGCCGCTGGCCCAGCTCTGCCTCCGCGGGGACGAGGGCGGCTGGGCCGCTTCGGACCTGCGGTCTGCTCGGGCCGCGTTCCGCTGCCTCGCACCCTCGGACTGTGGCCGCGGGCACGCCCCGGGCTGGGGGTGGGTATTGAGGGGCTCCCGGGGGTGGTGCCGGCCGGGCGGGCGGGGGGAGTCTGTCCGGCGGAGTTCGGGGTTTGGGTGCCACGGTGTTGGTCTGACTCGGTGCTTTAGCCAACAGCTCTGTGTACGCGGCATACATGATTGGTGTGTCGCCTGGCACCGTGCTGGTTTCGTTTTCCTTTAATATCAGCTCACCTTTGCTCCCCTGGGTAGGAGAGGAAGATGCTTTGTTGTGGGGGAAAGAGCCAGAGGGGGGACGGCGGTGAAAGGCTCTGAGTCTGTCGGTCAGTGCTGTGCCTCTGCGTTGCCCGGGGGGAGGCAGGCTGGTAATGAGGCCCTGAGGCACGTCCGGAGTTTTCCCATATGGCCCTCCCCAGCTGACACATGCTCCGCGATCTGAGGAGCAAGTGCACAAACGAGACCGAGATGTTCCTGTTAAACATTTCCGTCCAGACGAGTGCGCAGATTCTGTCCCTAAAATACTCCTACCCTCCTCTTGTCGTGTGCAGTTTGAAACTACTGCAGATAATAGTGTCCTGGGAAACCCTTTTGGAATTAATCAAGAGTGGTAGCAGCTGATACGTTGTTCTCTTGTCCTCTCCTGAAAGCTGTATCTTGGCTCGTCTCTTCCCTCAAGCTCCACTGGTGCTTCTGGGAAGTGCTGTGCTCCTCACTTATGGAAAAAGATACAGTTTAATAATTTGTTTGCATTAATAGTCTATGAGCCAAGACTCTCAGGGGGGTGTGAAGGTGCTGTTGAGGAAATGGCAAGTGAGTGAGATAGCATGATGTTCTCGTAACAGTTTCATTTGCCTTGTGTTTTAATTGAAAGCCATCTGTCTCTTGCCCGTGTTTGTTTTTATTGAACCAGTGTCCTCTAGGCCAAGAAGCGACTCCTCCTGCTGAAGAGAGGAACACAGAGCCCTGTTCCTCTCAGCTGGCTGTACCACAGCACTTTGCTGAACTCCAGGTAGCCCCTCTGCCCCTTCCTGGAGTCTCTGTGGAAGGACCATGGAAGAAGCTGAGGAGGAAAAAAAGGACGAGGCTGATTATAAAAGGCTTCACACTTTTCCTCTGATTAGGGTATGGAGGGGGATGGATTGCACATTTACCAGTGTCAGAGATGTGAAAATCTGTCTTCATTCTAACTGTCCTTCTCCTGCTGCGTAGCTGCTGTGAGAACATGTAGTGCTGGTCCTGTGGAGAGATCCTGGTTGTCACTGCTGCTTTCTCCATGTCCTTGATCTCTCCTGGGCAAATCTAATAGCTCCAGTGTTCCCCATGACAGCCAGAGGAAGCCTGGGGCAAAGTGATCCATCAAACAGATTGAGAGCACACTGCCTTTAGAGCCCTCTCTTGTCTTTTGGATGCAGCTTGCTTTTTGTCCTGGAGAAGCTGGAGCAAAAGATCTTGCTAGCCAGCCAGATAGCAGCAGCAGAAGAAGAAAAGGCTGTATAATTTAGATTTCTTTGTTACTCATATAGCAATAATTAAGGACTGTGGTGGAAACCGTGTTAGTGTGCTTTCCTTTTATCTTATAGCAGAAAAACTGGCAAATGTCTTGATTTCCTTCTTTAAGCTGTGCTTACACAGTGCTAATTTTCATGTAGGTCGAGAAGAATTCCTCACTGGCTGGAGGAATGATTCACTTACAGTGCAATAAACCTTTTCAGGTTTACTCCACCTAAGCCCCTGATAGAGCCCGTGCAGAAGTTAGAGCAGTTACTGCTGTGGTGTGTGCAGCTCTGATTGTTGTGCTCAGCTGTCTGTCTGTCTGTCTGATTGCCCCTGGCAGCACTCGGACATGCCGGAGGAGATGCGCGTGGAGACCATGGAGCTGTGTGTCACAGCCTGTGAGAAGCATGCCACCAACAACGAGGTACCAGCCACCCCAGAATGGGCACCCTGCTGGTGCTGCAGGAGCAGGGATGGGGGTGTAGGGCAGAGCAGAGTCAGGTCCTGGCATCCTGTTACTCTCGGCACTGAGCTGGGGTAGAAGGAGGCAAAGAGCTTGGCTAGATCTCAGATTCAGTTCCCTTGCTCTGCAAGATCTAGAATAGCACTTTGCAGAGATTGGTAGTGGTGCTGGCTCCCAGACCTTGCCTCCTTGCTTATCCTGCCTTCCTGGGACATGCTTCCACTCATTCATAAAATGCCCTGTGTCCTGGGGGCTTGGTTCAGAGCTGCTTGGAGTCTCTTGTTTTGGGGATGAGTACATGGAAGTCTGTTAAGTATTCCCTCTTGGCTTTAGGACCAACAATCAAGGGAATACATACCTTGCTTCATGGGCAGGGCACCTCCTGTCACTGAAAAATTTTCCTCTTGCCTTTTTTAGGATCAAGCAGGGTGTGATCTGGGAGAAGCAAGCCTTTTAAAAGCCAGCCTACTTTCAGTGTTTTGGTAATTAGCTGGAGAAAAAAAAATGGACTCCTGTAAAAATAGCTGCAGCTCAGTGACCTGAATCTGCTCTCATGGTCACCGCAACCAGTATAACTCCAGCAGCATCTGAAGCAGAGCTCTTGCTTCAGACTGTGTGAGCTACAGAAGTGATGCAGGTCTAGCTGCTGGGCTGGAGGCTGCTGAGAGCAGTTCTACCCCTGGGTTTACCTCTGGGGAGCTCCCAAGTCCTGCAGTGCAGCTGCTATACCTGTTGCCCATGGCATGAGTAGTCTTAAAGGGAGGAGAAGATTAGGGGGATGTTTGCATAAAACCTCTCTGGTTGCTTTGTCTCACCCTATGCTGTCTTCCTTAACATTCTCCAGAGCGCTGCCAAGATGATCAAAGAGACCATGGACAAGAAATTTGGGTCCTCCTGGCATGTGGTGATTGGGGAAGGTTTTGGCTTTGAGATCACTCACGAGGTGAAGAACCTGCTGTACATGTTCTTTGGTGGCAGCCTGGCCGTGTGCGTCTGGAAGTGCTCCTGACCCCTGGCCAGGTCCCAGACTTGCTTGAATACAAGAGATTTCTTCCTGCTTTTGACAAGTTTTGTATGATCTGGAGGTGGGGCTTTATTTTTAATACTTAAATGTCAAGATTTCTTTTTTTCATACTGACGTAACAGTTCTGTGGGATACATGAAGTTGGTGCGTGTGTGTGTGTATAATCTTGCTAAACTATCCTGTCTTTGCTTGTGGGATTTCTCATCTGTCTGGCTCTTTCCTTGGTGTTTGAGCTGGAGCAGGAGGGAAGTGAGGAATAGGTAATCTCACAACACACTGCACAGCAGCACTAGCAGGGGAAAGCAAAAGCAAGGAGGTGCCATCTAGCCCTATGTTTTTTTAAACTCCCCTTTATTCCACATAGTTTTCCTCTCTGCTTTCTCAACTACCATGCAGTATGGCTCTGACCAGCACCTGTCTTTCCCCTCTCTGGATGCTGCTTGTACATTCTTCCTTTCTTCTGAGATGTCTGCTCAGACCTGACAGCACCCAGGGCCTCCCTTCAGGCTGTCTGTGGAGGTGTGAGCCACAGGGAAGCAGTCCCAGCTTGCCCTTCCCTGCTGTTTTGGGAGGGTACAACAGCTGAGCTGCCTGGGTGTAGGAGGTTGCTATGCAAACTGCCCCCTCCTTTCTCACCCACAGCAACTGAGACAGCATGAAAACACAGGCGGCTGACGATGCCTGGGGAGTGGGTGAGAGCTCTTTTTAAGGCTCAGATGCCTCCCTGTCAGTTCCTGGGGGCGTTGCAAGTGCTGTGTACTTTCAGCATCTTGTTTGGAGGCTGACAGAGAAAGGAGGCTCCATGTGAAATATAACTTGGTCATCAGAAGCCTAATGTCTTTCTGGACTTGCATTCTTTTAGCCTGTTTCATTTTTGGAAGCTGTTGGTGTTGGAGGATCGAATGAGCGTAACTATGTTACATGTGTGGCGTATTTATAAAACCTGGGGAACTGTGTTTTTACAATAAAAGTTTAGTAAAATGTCTTTGCGTGCGTTTCTGTAGGCAAAGTAGTTCAAGTAACGTGGAAATGAGTAAGCCATGGTGTGGCACAGGCAGAGGCCAGCGACAGAGTTCCATCCTGCTGGTTTCCTGCGTGACTCTCATCCTCCCTGTTCAGTTCCTTTTAGCAGTGCAAGCCACCATGGTGAGGAGGGTTGCCAGCCCCGTGGTGCTGCTGGCCGTGTCCCTCTGTCCTGTTTGACAGGCAGCTGTCTAAGCAGTGGCGGCAAGGGAATGTAACTGTGTCTGCTGCCTCAACTCTGACCTGTGGAGTCTCATATTTGTAGCTTCCTTAATTTTCAGATTTCCCCTCGGAATGTTGCCAGCTGACATCTCTAGTCCATAGTTAAGTCTGAAGGATCTTTCTGCATTAATGCTGTGGTCGATCAACCTGGTCTTAAAATTCCTTTTGTTCTTTTTTCTGAACCTCAAGTGTTATGCTAGAGATGTCCTTTCTCAATTTCATTGTGTCAGGGAGTTAGGAACTGGAGTAATATGAAGACAACTAAGAATTATTTCAAATTTGGACCATCTGGACCTGGCTGGGCCAGGGTAGGTTGGTACCATGATTCCTGCCCCATGATCAGGATTGCTGTGCTGTGTGAGAGCCCAAATCCTCTCAGCTGTCTCATCGTGCAGTTGCTCTGTGTCTCTCCAGCTGGCTGCTTTTATGTGAAGATAGTGCTATTGACAACACTTCCTACAGCTGGCAGGTGGAAAAGGTTATTTCCTCTTCTGCAACTTTCTGTCTCTTCTAAATCCAGATCAACAGGTAAAGTCTTTGAAATGCCCCATGCTGGAGTGGGATGATCCCTTCAGCCATACCACGGTCACTTTAATTGTGCCTCTTTCACGCTAATGAATAATTAACTGCTCTGTGCATATGCACAGGCACACTGGTCATGGGCATCTCTGCAGGGTCGTGGTGACCTGCAGATGACCACAGGGAGCTGCTGACATCAGCACACAGTCTCTTGGACTTGCTGCCTGTTTATCTTCTTGGCCACCAGCTGATCAAAGCTGATGTCTCCGTGACCTGCATTGGCAACAAGGGAGGGGTGAGTGCTCCCCAGCCTTCTCAAAGCCTGAGTGTGCAAACAGATTGAAGTGAGCTAGGTGTGAATGTACAGCAAGTCAGCTCCCACACTGCCATTCTCACCAGGTAAGTGCAAGGTGGCTCACAGCAGAGCGGCAGGCTATTTTTATTCATAAAGGTAACAGCTTTCCTACAGGAAGTCACCTTGAGGCAAACCCTTGTTAGCTGATTTGCATTCTTGTCATTGGCATTGTACCTGAAAGCACAAGCCTCAGCCTCCCAAAATGTGGCTGTGTGTCAGAGCCCCAGCCCTGAGGCAAGTGTTCAATCAGATCCATTGTCCTGCCTGTTGCACATTGAACCATGCTTTGCTGGCCCTAGGTAAAAAATGTGTGTTAGAAAAAAGACTTTCGCCCTCTTTTTGTTGTGGAGCTGGAACATCTTTGGGCATACCTGTAATTTTCATGGGAGTAAGGTTTATGGATCAGAGATGGAATCTTGTCCTGTGTTTTCCCACAAGAGCCCCCTCTGTGGCTGATGAACCTGCTGGATCCAGTCCAAAGGAGGCCACAAAGATGATCAGGGGGCTGAAGAACCTTTGTGATGAAGACAGGCTGAGAGGGTTGGAGTTGTTCAGCCTGGAGAAGGCTCTGGAGAGCCCTTATACCAGGACCTAAAGGATGTCAACAGGAAAGCTGGAGAGGGACTTTTTGGCAGGGCCTGTTGTGATAGGACAAGGTTTAGAGGTTGTAAACTAAAAGAAGTTTGTTCTGGATTGGATATAGGGAAGGGAAGAAGTCTTTTAGAATGGGGGTGATGAAACACTGGAACAGGTTGCCTAGAGAGGTGATGGGTGCCCAGCCCCTGGAAGCTTTCAGGTTGGATGAGGCTCTGAGCAATACAATCTAGTTCAAGGTGCCCCTGGTCATTGTAAGGACTTTGGACTGGGTGACCTCTAAAGGTCCCTTCCAACCCAAACTATGATTCTATGAGGCTTTGGAGCCTCTAAGGCCTCTCTACTTTTTACTATAAAACTGCTCTCAGTTGCTGGAGGATTTTTTCCTTATGGATTTTCAGTGGAAAGCTGGGAAAGTTGGCAACAGTTTGCTTGCTATTGTTTCCCTCTCGTTTCTTGCCCCCCTGCATATTGCTGCCATTTCCTGTCAAAGCATCAGGCTGAGTCAGATGTGGAAAATGAGATGGAAAACGCAGGGTGATGGATGGGTGGCAGCCAAAATGACTCTTTCTATCCAGCCGTCCCCTAAAGCTGTGATAGCGGCTCAGAGGCTGTGCCTCATGACTTCATCCCTCCCTGCTGAGGGGAGATGGGAACATCATTATCAGCTGCCGATGAGTCCCGATTTGGAGCCAGCAGTGAAAATGTCCTCGCATGTAGGGCTCCTCCTCTGCCCCAAGGGTGACTTGAACCTGCTGGGAAGATGGAGGAAGAGCTGGAGGGGGGAGATGAGAAGAGGTGCAAATTCAGCCCTGTCTCTATGATGATGTCATGGCAACAAGTCAGGTGATCAGGGCAGACTTTGAAGGTCTCCAGCCCTTCTCCGTTGCTGCATGCTCACGTCTGACTCGCTGAAAAATCTTTCGGTTAATATTTAATGCCAGCATTCAAGTGCGAAGGGTGGCAAATGCTTCACCTAAGCCCCCTGCCTTTGCTTTGCAATGGGATGCTAAATCAGGGTGAGGAGGCAGGATTGCAAGTTTCATTATCTGGGAATGGGACTAACAGTCAGTAGGGTGGCTTCAGCCCACAGGATCCCTAGGCTCATCTGACTCCAGGACATGAGAAGGACGTTTCTGTCCCCTCCAGCCCCGTTTGGAGCTGGTTTGGGGCACTGGAATGAGGAGCGCCCTTCTCTTCAGGGCTGGCTCTGGATTAATGAAACCTGTGGCCCTGCTCCGGGAGCCGAGCCCAGCTCCTTTGATGCGATCAGTTAGTACAGGGAGTTGGTGTTTTGGTTGGTTGGTTGCTGTTTTTCTGAGCCATGACCTAATGATCCCATGTTCCAGCTACAGCCCCTCCTAGGGGCCTTCTGTCTGAAACGTATGTCCGGACTGAATCCAGCAAACTTCCCGGAGCAGGACGCTGTGTTCCTCCACGCAGGGAAGCCATCTGCTCCCCTCCACCAGCTCCTTCTGCGGGGCTTCGAGCTCGCCAGCCGGGCTGGAAGGCTCTCCTCCTCCTCGCTTGCCCCGGCTCTCCCCGGCCATGCTGCCAGCAGAAGGCAGGGGAGCGCGGGGCTGGCTGAATCTGGGGCGGCGATGGTGTCAGCCGGAGGCGGTTTCCAGGCAACTGTCGCGCCGTGGGACACGCGAGCCGGGAACACCGGGGACAGCGCGTTCCCGGCGCGCCGCCTGGGAGCGGGCCGGCACGGCACCGTGCGGAGAGGGCAGCGCAGGCAGCGCAGCAGAGCAGGGGGTCTCCAGAATAGCCCCCTGATCATCGTACCCTCCCTGGCTGGGAGCGAGCATTTCCAAGCTGGCTGCTGGTGCATCTCGCGACAAGGAAGATTTACATGATGTACGGGATTTCACATGCCTTCTGCATCTTTTGCAAGAGCAAAGAGAAAATAAACATTGTGCCAGACTGCACCACAGCCCCCAGACTTATTGCAGGTGGTCCCGTGCTTGTCTGTCCCTTATCAAAGTCATGAACCATTTTTGTGCACCAGCTCTGTGTCCCTGGGTGTCTCTGCAAAAGTGAATTTCTCGTAAAAAGAAATGCTCTTCCCTTCCACGAGCTGCCAGTCCTCCCCAACACTTGGTGGGTCCCACTGCCCCTCTGTGCCAACGCCCAAAGCAGTATCCTCACTCCTACTTGTCTGCCTCCCCTGCCTGCTTTAGAGGCCCTGGGAACATCCTTGCCTCTGAAACTCACCTGGCAGCCCTTCCTTACACTGCCAGCCCAGCATTTCCCCTTGCAGCAATGTTGATACTCACATCCCCTCCATTTCATCCAGTTTGAGTGAGTTTTGAAAGGGGGCTTGAGTACAACTGATTTTCAAAGGATGAGGGAGGGTGATAAAATTGATATGGCCAAGCAATGGGAAAAAAATTCTGTATTCTGAGAGTGCAGTTGTGATGAACATAGAGAATGGGACTACATAGTGCTTGGCAGGGTGTGTGCTGCAGAGGGACAGAACCGTTTTAATGCCCTGTATTCAAAGAAATGTTCTGCAGCCCTGTACAGGTGACAGCACAGAAAGACAGGACAGTGGGGAGTCATCTGCAGCCATTGCTGTCCCTGAGCCAGCATTGCAGCTATTGATTTGGAACTTGCCCCATTCACTCTAACCTTGGCAGTGCCAGCTCGACCCTTATCAGCACTGATAAACTCTGCCACAACCTCCTGTCCCATCCTGGTGGTGTCACACTGTGAGGTGCCGTGGTGACAGACCTTTCCTGCCACTCTGCCCATGCACCAGTTGGTCTTTTGTTGGGATGCTCTGAATCCAAGAAACCTCTCTCCTATTTTTGCACAGAGGCTGCAGCCACACCAACATTTTTAACCTTGTGTTTGTGTCCATCCTTGCTGAGTGTTTTGTGTGAGGAAGGATGCGGTGGCGGCTGCAAATGTTTCTCCAGAGGAAACTTAAAATCAGCTTTCTCTTTCTTCTGTTCTCGGCCCTTCTCGTGCACCTGCTGGTGGATTTTGCTCTCCCCACAACCCACAGGTCCTGTGGCTGCAATACTAAAGCATCAAAAGCTGTGGGTGTCCCGTCAGGCAGCCCCATGCCGGCGGGCCTCAAAAAGCTGAGCCTGCGGATCCTTCAGGATTTCAGCGGAAGCAACGGCTCCTTGGAGAAAAGTTCCCAGCCAGAGAGAGCGGGGCTGCACGCAAGGGCTGGAGAGCCAGGGGTCCAGCAGCATGGAGAGGCGAATGCAGGGTGGTCCAAGGGATCAAAGCTGGCAGCACTCTTCGAGCATCCTCTTTACAACATCCCAGTCCCAGAGGTGACAGAGAAGGACAAGCTGTTTGTCGTCAACCCCATGGAGAGGTTCAGCCTGCACAGCAGTGGGAGTGACGAATGGTGAGGAGCAAACTCAGCCCTAGCTTGCATTTGGGGGATATGTGGGTTTCAGGGAACAAGCAGCAGGGACCAAACTACCAAAGTAGTTCCCTTCTGTAGATCAACTTACTTCCTACCCTAGAGAGGCCCCCCTTACTGTGCATGCTCTTCTCATATCTCAAATCCTCTCCTAGCCCTGATTTTTTGGGCTACTACCCATAAGCTTGTAGCACACAGCAAAGCTGAAGGAGACTCTTGAATTATTCATTGCATTACGGATATCTCTTAGGTAATCTCTCAGCTCCTTCCCTTCCCCAATGCAGACTAGTCCTTAGTATCTCTCTTTGTATACGAGGAAGGCCCCACTCCAGATTTCTAACAAGTTTTATCCTCCTCTCTTGGGATATTGGAGATGCAAAGCTTGCAATTTAGATTATCTCCAACCATGAGACCATTCCTGTCCTGCATTTTGCAGGATATTACCTGACCTTGTTAGGCTCGGCCATATGGTGAGCTCACTGCCGACAGCTGTCTATTTTTATCTTTGGACTACTAACCTCTAATTAGAAGGGAAGATATTAAAAGCTTTAGCATAGTAACACATAGCTTCCTTACAGAAAGCACACCTTCCAAAAGTGGTGCCTGCTAGAACTGGGAGAGAATAAAAGCTGGCTTAAGAGCTGGTTTCCAGAAATGGGCATTTGCCTTATCTCCGAGGACCGCCTTGGGTCTGGTTTGATGAAATCAGTGCACAGTCTGTGTTTCCCTAGAGAGAAACATGGATTTGGGTTATAGATACCTTGGGCTAGCTGTCCCATTGAGTGCCAGTGTGTGCTAGCACAGAGATGGGGCAGACACCCCCCGGGGCTCCCTTGAATGCCAGCAAACTGCAAATTTCCAGGATGCACAGAGGCAGGGATAGTGCTAACCCAAACGTATCCCCCTGGGGAAACCCACCAAAGGGGAATGGGCTGTTGAGGATGGGAGTTCGGGTCAGTGCTGGGGATGGCTGGGAAGCCCATGCTTCTCCACCCCTGTTCAGCGTACACACATGTGTCCCCAGGAAGCACATGAAGGAATGTAGCAGACTGTACTCCTGGGAGCCAATCCCTTAGGGAAAAACAATGAGATGATCTGTCCCACTAGGGAAATAAATGCATGGATGAAGGAAACAGGATCAACCCAGGGATTTTCCATGGGGGATGGAGGGAAGACACTGTGTCCAATCCAGCCATGCTGGTGGTTCTTGCTGGCCACCAACTTTGGGTGGGATCTACCAGATGCCAAGTGCCCCATGAAGGCCATATGGGGCAGGAGGTTCTGCCACCATGAAACCTGGAACCAATCCAGGGCTTGCTCTGGCCTTTCTCCCCACCTCACTCTCCCTGTACTGGCTCCCAGGAAGGGCCCGGGGACATGGGAGCCATCCTGTCCCAACTAAAACTGTCATTGTTGTTGGGCTGGTGGTGGCTGTCGGGCTGCAGGGTCAGCAGCAGTAAAGCCGAGGCGCTCCTCCCGACAGGGAAGACAGCCTACGACACCTACCCCACGTGGCTCAAATTCCACATCGGCATCAACCGCTATGAGCTGTACCCCCGCCGGGACCCCTTGCTGCCCGCTCTGCTCCGGGATCTGGCCACGCAGAGGATCGTCAGCTCAGGTACCACCTCTGCACCTGCACCTGCCCCACCCCTGCCCGCCCCTGCCCCCTGCCTGCTGCCCGCTCCCTCACCCCCGTGTGCCTCCTTCCAGTCCAGAAGTCCGGCGGGACCCAGCTCAAGCTCATCATGACGTTCCCAAACTATGGGCAGGCCCTCTTCAAGCCCATGAAGTGAGTAGAGCCTGGGACAACCCTATACCGCGCCCACACGGTCCTGTTAGGTAGCGAGAAGTGGTCAGAAGGGACCATGGAGGGAGAAATGGAGAAATGCTTCATGTGCTGCCTCGCTTCAGCACCTCCGTCCCAAAACTGAGGCGAGCAGAATGGTCCCGTTTCCCTTGCCTTCCCTGGCGGAGCTTGCTGCAAACTGGATGCAGCTTGTGATGGGGTAGTGACCTCCAGTGGTGGAAAGAAGAAGGTGGTCCATGAGGACCATCCAGGAGCCTCCAGTCTGTGAGGGCTTCCCCACCCCTTGAGTTGGGAGCCTGGATAGGGGGCTTGGAGCCACCCACCCATCAGGAAATGACTGGAGGAGACTGGGTTTGGCTGTGTCTCCAGTGTCACAAGGGAACACAAGGTGGTTTGGAACTAATCCCATGCTTGGAGTGACCCCACCCATGATGATTGCCCCCACTGTCCCCTCTCTTTCCAGGCAGACCCGGGACCAGGAGACCCCCATTGATTTCTTCTACTTCTCAGACTTTGAGCGGCACAATGCAGAGATTGCAGCCTTCCACCTGGACAGGTGAGCATAAGCTTTGCATCCAAGCCTCCAGAGAAACTCCTCCTTCATCCCACCTCTTGATCCTCGGGTGTGAGGGACACCTGTGTCTCCTGTCAGTTTTAGTAACTTGCTGTTATTGAACCAGCTGAGGTCAGTAAGAAATAGTTCCAAGTTCTGTGTTTCAGGATTCTGGATTTCCGGCGAATCCCCCCGGTTTCTGGCCGTTTGGTCAACATAACAAAGGAAATTCAGGATATCACCACAGACAAGAAACTGGCCAAGACTTTCTTCATCTCCCCAGGTGAGCTTTCATGCTCTCTGTCCTCTCCTGTGGCCACCTGGATGGAGCTCACCTGGTGCTGGCTGCTGCTGCCCTGGCTCCCCGGCACTCAGACAAATTATCCTACTGGAGACTGTTCCAGCTCCCACAGGTGCCCTGCCAGAGGCCTTTGCTCCTCACAGCCTCCCTTGCCATTGCTTTGCTGGTGGCACATGGCCAGAGTGCACGGAGCATCCTTCCCTGGCTGTTTGCTGGACCGCTCTGCCCAGGGGTGCCTTCCTCCTCTTTGTCAACCTTTGTTTTGTCCCCTGGCCAGCGGGAAACGTCTGCTTCTACGGGGAGTGCTCCTACTACTGCTCCACGGAGCACGCCCTCTGCGGCAAACCGGACTGGCTGGAGGGCTCCATGGCTGCCCTGCTCCCCGACAAGACCCTAGCCAAGCGCCGCTCCTGGCGCAGCCCCTGGCGCCGCTCCTACCACAAGAGCAAGAAGGCTGAGTGAGATGGGGCATGGGGGGTGTGGGGACGTGGGCCAGCAGAGCCATGGGTGGGACGGGGCTTCTCCACAGCCACTGTCATGGCCCCATTGCCCTCCCTGGCCTCTGCCACCAGGTGGGAGCTGAACCCCAACTACTGCGCTCAGGTGCGAGAGACGCCGCCCTATGACAGGGGCCATCGCCTCCTCGACCTCATCGACATGGCAATCCTCGATTTCCTCATGGGTGAGCCCCTCTGTGCCTCTGCTGAGGGCTCTGGAGGTCCCTCAGGACCTAGAGGCCCAAATGGCTCTGTGTCCCGTGGTACTGTGCCCTGCGAGATTTTTTGGCCAGGCTGCAGTGAGCTGCAGTGTCACTCACAACGAGAGCACAGGGCTGTGCCACTAGGGCATTTCCCAGGCAGAAATTGAAGGTCAAGAGACTCCAGGGAGATTCCAGCTGAATACCCTGGACATGAGAAGCACCTTCCAAGATGCTCTCACATGCAGTCCCTGGAGAGCCAGAGGTGGAGATGATGCTGCCCAAGGCTCTTGCCACTTCTCCTGTCCCTGGGCCGTTTCTTCCTCCCTGTGCTGTCCCCTCACCAGCATCTGACTGGGAGAGTTTCCCATCTCCTCATTCCTGACCACCCAGCCATGCCTTTGCCATTACTTCTGCTCCATTTGCCACTGTTGTCCCTCTGTGGGGCTGCTGGGATGAGAAGGGGAGGCCGTGGGGTCTCTGCTCATCTCCCCTGCACGGCCATGGCCACCAGATGGACAAGTTAGAGGTGCCTCCAACCCTTTTCCCTGGGCTCTGGGTTTCACTCTCACACCAGAGGAGTGTTCCGTGTCTTTGCTCCCATCTTCCAGCACACAACCTGATGCCAAATTTGTTGCCCTGCCACAGGCAACATGGACCGGCACCACTATGAGACCTTTGAGAAATTTGGGAATGACACTTTCCTGCTCCACCTGGACAACGGTCGCGGGTAAAGCTGGGGAGTAGGGGGGAGCAATCACAGCAAAGGGGTGGGGGAGACCTCCAGTCTTGCCAAAATGCCACCCTGACACATCCTTATGGGCTTCTCCCCCCGCCCAGCTTCGGCACACACTCCCGCGATGAACCGTCCATCCTGGCCCCTCTCCAGCAATGCTGCAGGTAAGGGGCTGCCCCCAGCCCGGATCTGCTGCTGGGGAGGGGCTCCTCCTGTTGAGAGCTCTCCCTCCTCATCTCCGGCAGCATCAAGAAGTCGACTTACCTGCGGCTGCAGCTGCTGGCCACCGAGCCCTACCGGCTGAGTGACGTGCTGCGGGAGGCGCTGGCCGCCGACCCGCTGGCCCCCGTCCTGGCTGAGCCCCACCTGCAGGCGCTGGACCGGCGCCTGGGGAAGGTGCTGCTGGCCGTGCGACACTGCCTGGCCAGGGCAGCCCACCAAGAAAAGGTGCTGGTGGATGATGTGGGGTCGTGGATGTGACGGGGGCTGGATACTGTGCTGGATTGGGCTGTTGTGGTGTGCTGCCCAGGGCGATGTGGGGATCGATGTGCAGCTCTGATTCTGTGCAGCCTCAGCTTTTGGTGGTGCTGGAGGTGGTGGCGTGATGAACCAGGAAAGCAGGTTGTAAGGATAGGTGGGACAGGGAGGGAATTTAAATAAAAAGGTTGGCCTAGTGGAGAAGACACGGGCTGTGATCTTCCCCACCGAGGCTGCTTTCCCAGCCCTGGCCTGTCCTTGCATGCCTGGACGTGTCACTTCAGCCCTCCAAAGCCTTTTAGGAAAGAGTAGGGATTTTTGCTGCATTTCCCCAGCAAGAACTGCCAAACTGGAACAGCTGGCCCCACCCCTTCTGCCCCACCCCCAGCACAGTGATGCCCTGGTAACCCCCAAAAAGAGAGCTGACACTCCCCGCTGATGCTGTGGGGAAAATGAGACAGAAGCTCCCAGCTACACACCACTTATCTTTGCCCCAGTCTTCCCACACCCACTCAAAAACTGCCATGGCTCTGACATCACCACCTCCTCCACAAGACCAGGGATGCAGCAAGGACAAACCCCACTCCCCTGAGAAGATCTTCCCAAATCCCCCAGGAACCGCCACCGACTCCCTTCACACCCAAAAAAGTGGCTCCTGAGGAGGGCATGGGTTGACCTGGGGCTGTGCACCCTACTTAGTGCCTGGTGGCTCAGCACCCAGCTTATCCCCTGAGCCTCCTGGGGGGTTAATCCACGCCAGGTTACGTCAGCTGCAGCAGGCGCCGTTGTGACAGCCACTGCCAGCGTTCCCAGGTTGGGACACGGCATTGCCATCTGCATGGCCAGAGATAAAGGTGGCACTGGGGAGGAGAGATGTCCTCTGTCCCAGCCAGACACTTGCAAAGGGATGGGAAGCCACGGGAGAGGGTGAAAAAGGGCAGCTGGCACAGTGGGAGATGGAGCTGGAAAAGCTAGGCAGAGATTTTGGCAGGAACAAAAAATGGGCTCAAAAGGCAGGGGAAAAAAAAGAAAAGGGAGACAAAGAGGATCTGTCTGCGTTACACAACGGGGCCAGGGACTCTGAATCGGGGTTTGTTGCGGTGTGCCCCCCCAGTGCTGACAGCACGTCCTCCTGCCACTGCCCTAGCTGGTGCCCCAAAGCTCAGCACACGGAGGAAAAGGTTTCAGGGTTGTTTTGCAATAGGTTACTTCCCTTCTGCCAGCTTCGTAGTTTTTTAACTCTTTCTATAAATACCTTTATGCTCCATATCCAAGCCCAGGGGGGACCATTCCTGCCCACAGAAATAGTCTGAACATCCGCGTCCACACACAGGTGGCCAGTTGCCCCGACTCTCAGAGCTCCCCAAGGCAAATCTTTTTCCGAGGCGCCGTCAGATTTGAAACGCGAGGTGTCTGGGGAGGGGGGGCTGTTTTTTCCAGCCGGCTGAGTTTGCACAAGGTCCGTTCAAGGTCCCATGGGAGCAGCCCGGTTTGGCTCGCACGCCGCTGACGAGGCTGCCCAGCCGCCCGTGGGGCAGAGCGGCGGCAGCGGGGTGTCTGCGGCCCGGGGAGCAGCAGAGCACGCCCGCCCAGTCGGGGCGGCCGGGGCACACGGGTATCGAGCGGGGCTGCCCATGCCCCAGGGATAGGTTCGGCCGTGTACCGGGACGGGTGGTGCGTGGGGTGCGGGGATTTCTCACCCCACCGGCACCAGCAAAGCAGCCACCCCAGAAAAGCCCAAACGGGGCTGGGGTGCAGCCCTGCACCCGGGAGCTCCCATTTTGGGCTGGCATCACCCACGCCCTTGGCTGGCAGCGTGGGCTGGGCACGGCGGAGGAGACCCAGGGCTGAGGTGTTTGGGGACCAGGTCCCAGTGGGCAGCAGAGTGCGGATGGGCCCTCATCATCGCCCCCCACAAATGATGAAAATAAATGAAATTAAAAGAATATGCCTGTGGCGGTGATAATAATAAATAGCAATAGCGATGATGATAAAGAAGAGGTCCCCAGAGGCCGGGGGAGCGGTGGCTGCTCCCCTCTCGGCGGCGGGCGGGGCGGGGCGGCGGAGGGGGTGTCCGGGGGGAGGGCGGGAGGCGGGTGCCGCCTTCCCCCGCAAAACAAAAGGGAGCGGCGGCGGCGGCGGCGAGAGCGGCCGGGAAGGACGGAGCGGATCGTTCCCCGCTGCGCGGCACTGGCGGTGCGTTTGCGAGGGGAACGCCGGGGCAGAGGCGGGGGCTTGCGGGCGGGCCGGCTCCCGTACTGGGCCTCGGGGGATAATGTGTGGGGCCGGGGGCGCCGAGGGGCCGGGGGCAGCCGCTCCACGCGCGGGAAAGGAGGCGAGGGGGTTTTTCGGCCTGTACGGGGGCGGCTCCATCCCGGGACACCCCACAGCTCGGGACGGCGTTCGGTGTGGGCCGGGTCCCCTGCCTCAGGGGCGGGGTCCCCGCCAGTGGGATCCCGCCGGGTGCGTCCCTCCGGGACCCTGGCACTGACACTTGCCTCTCCCGCCCGCCCTCTCCCCGCCCCCAGGTGAGCCGAGCTCCCCTCCTGCCGCCGCCATGTCCCGCCGCAGCCAGCGCCTTGTCACCAGCCGCTATTATCCCGGGGACGAAGATGCCACGACCAGCGGCAGCAGCACATCTCTGCTGGGTGGGACACAGCTCCCCTTCAAGGAGACCACGGGCAGGTTAGTGGGGGGCACGAGTGGGGGCTTCCCCCTGCCCAGATCTGACACGGGCGGGGCATTCCATCCCACACCAGGGACCGGGCACCTTCCTGCGTGGGCTGTGGGGATGGCTCGCAAAAGGAGCGTGACGGCGAGGCCGGCGCGCTCCGGCATGGCCGCCTCGGCACTGTGGCACTGGCCGTGCCCCTGCCCCGGCCAGAGCCCCGCGCTCCCGGCGCAGGCTCCTCTGCGTTCCCGGGCCCGGCACGGGAGCCCGCCGTGGGTGGCCGGGTGCCAGCCCCAGCTGCAGCTGGATGGCGACAGGGAGGAGGAGGGAGGGAGGAGGGAGGTGCGCTGCGAGTGCCGGCCGGAAAACCGCAGCGGTGCGAGCGGAAGCGATGCCCGGGACGGGCGGGAGGCCTCTGCAAAGCAGAGGTTGCAGCCTCCGAAAGCTGCCGCCATCCGGTGTGGAGGGAAGCGATGCTGGTTGAGGGATTGGGGTGAATTCCCCTTTTCCCCCCATGAGTGCACTGTGAACCCCCCCCACCTTGTAAGCACACCTGTGATGAGCCTGTTCTCGCCTCCCGCAGGACGATCAGGAGGAAATCGAGTAGCACCAAGCGCCTCTCTCCCGGCCCCAGCACCCAAACCTCCTACTATAGCGAGTCCATGATGAGCGAGTCCTACCTGGGGGGCAGCCGGGGCCTTGCTGCCCTGGGCAGCTCCATGCTGGATGATGACCTGGACAGCAGCACGTACTGGGGTGAGCCCTCCCGCTCTCCTAGGGCAGCTCGGGACCTCCCTGGACACTGGAGAGTGTTGGGGCAACTGCCCAGGCTGGCTGGCTGGGTTGCCCCTTGTGGAAGTGATGGTGGGTGATTTCTCAGTGGAACTCTGTGTTTTGGGGCAGGTGGAGAGCTCTCCACCAGGAGGAGAAGAGGCACAGGGGACACCGAGTCCAGTAAGATCAATGGGGTGCTGGAGAGCAAGACGTACGACACCTACACGTCTTCATCTGGGTACTCCTCGGAGGACGACTACGCTGGTAGGGATGCACTAGTCTGTCTGTAGTGGCAGGAATGCAGGGGAGGCATCCCCAGGGGAACCAGCCCAGGGCCTGGCTGTACCCAGTGTGCTGCCAGTCCCCTCTAGATGCCGCCCCCAGTGCAAAGCCTTTGCTGTGGGCAATGCACTGAGATGCTGTCTGCATTGGTGACTTGCTGCTTCCTTTCCAGGTCACTATTACTCAGGCCAGAGTAGCTCCGGGTCAGGTCTGAGAACTGCAGCCTCACGGGTGGGCTCCTTCCTCTGGCAGGTGTTCACCTCCCCAGGTGAGTGGAGGGCTGGCAGGGGCACTTCTAGCAGCAGTGTTCCTGCCAGTCAGCATCTCTACTCTCCAGCTGCTGTGTGTGCCATCCCTTGTTTGGGTGGAGGGGTTTTATCCCCTTGTGGTGCCACCCGTGGGCATGGAGGGGACATCTGTCAGGACTCCTCCTGAGGCTTGTTTTCTCTCCTGGCAGTTTGGTTCATGGGGTGGCTGTTCTCGGGGCTGGCAGGGGCCTGGCGCCGCCTCACCGGCACAGCTTCCCACCTGGACAGCGTCCCCTTCTCCAGGTGAGTGTGCTGGGGGGGACACCAGCATGGGGGAAGCATGGGGAAAACCTGCAGGACCCTGGAAAGGGGAGGCACCTTGGGGGTGGTGGGTGTCTTTGCTTTGCCCCTGGCCCCCATCCAAAGGTGATGGAAGGTGGCTGCAGTCCTAAGGCACCTCTCTTTTCTCCATGCTCCAGGCGCTACCCACGTCTGAAGAGGTCCCTGCTGCTGCTGCTGCTCCTCCTGCTCCTCGCTGCTGCCGCCTACGGTGAGCCACCTCCCTGATGTGCTGCCCTGAGATCTGGGGCAGTGCAGAGCCTCCCACTGCCATGGCCGGGGGATGGGCTGGCCTGGAGCTCAGTGCTCATGGCTTCTGGTAACCTGCTCCATCTGCATCCCCGTGCCAGTGTCTCCTGGTAGTCCCTGGAGATGCTGATGGCTGAGCCTCTGCATGTCCACCCTGTCCACTACTGTGGCCCGTTGCCAGCCTGTGGTTTTGACCATCTCATCCTTCTGTGCTCAGGAGCTTGGTACTTCTACCCGTACGGGCTGTCGACACTCAGCCTGCATTCCTTCCCGTGGTGGGGAGCTGGAAAGCTTTCCTCCTCCTCCTCTGACCTTCCTGGGGCAGGGGACCTGACCACGCTGGACCAGGTAAGCAAAGGCACGATGGTGGCCCAGGTGGGATGAGTGCCTTGCAGGGAGAGCTGGGACAGTATGATCCATGGCTCAACAATTGCTTCCAGGGTGTGAGGAATGGTGGAGAACCGGGCAGATGATGGCTTCACACTGGCTCCCCCAGCTTGTGGCCATCTCACTCTTGGGGTGTCCCTGGGATGGAGCAGGGGGACCATCTGCCTTCTCATGGGAAGCAACAGATTAATAAGATGCCACTGACCCTGGAGAATGGGTGGTCAGGGTCCCCTTTCCCAGGGGTCCTGTGGAGCAGGCACTTTCCTGAGGGGCTGCATCACACCCTGCTTCTGTAACTGCAGGGGGGACACCGACTCCTGGCTCGCTTCCAGGCGCTGGAGAAGCGCTTTGAGGCACTGGAGGCCGAGCTGTCGCGGTGGGAGCTGCGTCGTGGGGCGGCAGCAGTGACAGCAGGGGGAGAGCCCCCCCCGGGGGACATCCTTGCGCTGCTGGAGGGGCTGGTGAGCCGCCGGGACGCGGGGCTGAAGGAGCACCTCCGCTCCGACATGGCCAACCAGCTCCAGGTGGGTGACACGGGCACTGCAGGGAGACGGGCGTGGGCAGGACCTGGCTCTGATATTCCACCCTGTTCCCCATCCTTCAGGGCGAGCTGGATGTGCTCCGGGCCCAGGTGCAGAGGGATTTGGACGGGCGCCTGGGCAAGATGGCACAAGCTTCCCGGGTAAGCGGAGGAGGGTGTGGTGGTACCTGGACAGGACACCCTCAGCAGTGGTGTCACAGGTCTCACCCCTTCCCTTTTCCTGGCAGGAGATGGAGGCACGCTTGCTGGAGCTGAACTCGGAGTGGCAGAGGTAACACTGGCTGTGGGGCAGGCAGGTGGTTGGGTGAATTCCCCTCAGCCAGGCTCAGGAGGGATTTGCAGGCCTGGCTGGGGGCAAAGGAGAGATCAAGAGGCGTAGTCTGGGGGGGAAAGGAAAGGAGGATACGTAAGTGGGTGTCTGTGGGAGCCAGCACTGTGCCCTTCTGGCCAAAATGGCCAGTGGTATCCTAGGGTGCATTAGGAAGGGCACTGTCAGTAGGTTGAGGGAGGTTTATCTTGTCCCTCTATCCAGCCCTGGTGAGGCCATCTCTGCTGTGCTGTGTCCAGTTCTGGGCTCCTCAGTCGTACAAGGGAGCCATGGAGCTCCTGGAGTGGGTCCAGCAGAGAGCCACGGGGATGATGGAGGGACTGGGGAATCTCTCTTAGGGGGAAAGGCTGAAGGAGCTGTTCAACCTTGAGAAGAGACAACTGAGAGGGGACCTCATCAGTGTCAGTGACAGAAGGGAGAGTGACAAGAGGTTGGAGCCAGGCTCTTCTCAGTGTGCCAAGCAGTAGGACAAGAGTCAATGGGCAGAAACTGATGCACAGGAAGTTCCACCTGAATATGAGGAAGAACTTCTTTACTGTGCAGTGACCACACACTGGAGCAGATTACCCAGAGAGGTTGTGGAGTCTCCCTCACTGGAGATAGTCCAGAACTGTCTGGATGCAATCCTGTGCCATGTGCTCTGGGCTGACCCTGCTAGAGCAGGGAGGTTGGACAAATGACCCACTGTGCTCTGTTCCAGCCTGACCCATCCTGCCATTCTGTGGCTGGCAGCAGGGCCCCAAGAGCAATGGCAGCAATGACCTTGTCACTGCCACTCTGCATCACTGCCGGTGTGGTCCCTCAGCTGAGGGGTGAGCTGAGGATGCTTTCCCATGGGATGCAGTAGAAGAGGTCACTGCCACTGGGATTAAAACTGGGTCTGGAGATGGGGTTGAGCATAGGTGGTATGGAATGAACCTCTTCCCCCAGTTTGCAGAGGGGAACTGGGGCTATTGGCACAAGGTTTTGTTACCTTTCTCTTGGCACAGCTCGGTGCAGGAGAGCCTGCGAGGGACCTTCCAGCAGGAGGTGGGCAAGCTGGAGCAGGAGGTGGCAGTGCTGAGGAGGGAGCTGGCAAGCCTCAAGTCAGACCAGGAAGTGATGGGGAAGCACGTGAAGGGGATACTGGAGCAGCTGAAGACCGTGCGGGCAGATGTGAGTCCCCCATCCCCAGCCTGTTTGGCAGAAAGGCAGGCAGGGTCCCTGCTCCAGGCTGAGCTCTCTCTGCACTGTTCCAGGTGGAAGCACAGTTCCCAGTGTGGATCAGTAGGTTCCTGTCACAGTCCCAGCAGGATGGTGCTGCTGCCTTCATCCTCCAGCGGGAAGACTTGCAAGCAGAGCTCCGGGCTCTGGAGCAAAAGATCCTTGCAAAAGTCCTGGAGGACCGGAGACTGTCAGCACGGGATGCTCAGGCTGGCATTGGAGTGGCCCTGCGGCAAGGAGGGGCTGCAGGAGTGACAGAGGAGGTGAGTACTGGCCTGACCCCCAGGGACATGAGGTGACCATGGGGTTGGGGTCTGTGCCCCCTTTGTGTGTGCAGGGGGCTGGCATGTGTGCCTGGCAGATGGCAGAGGCGTTGGGATAGCCCCCACAGCTGGGATATTGATCCTGGGCTCACAGGATGCAAGAGCACCCTTGAAACTCCTTCTCTGCCACTCCCTTCTCAGTTTGCTTGCTTTGTGCTCTGGAAGGGGTCACAGGTGCTGATACCTGCAGCCCTGCAAGGCTCTTACTTGTCGCTGTTCTGTTGAGGATGGGTGAATAAAGGGACACGACTCCTGTGTCTTCTCAGAAGGGAAGAGCCAAGTTCATTAGAAACAACAAATTGTTTTTATAGAGAGTTATGATAAAGGTGGACACCTGATTGGTCCTTAGTTAATATCCCTCACACCCTTGGATAATTAGGAACAGCACCCTTCTTGTAAACATCTTACAATTAGCCAGTTCAAAACACCAACTGCAGGATTGTTTTAATTCTTTCTCTGAACTTTCTCAAAACTTCTCAGAGGAATGTCTGGGAAAGTTTATCTGACTTTCTTCTCTGACCAATTCTCAGCATTCACACTTTCTGTCTTAAAATCCAAGCTTCTGCTCATGCATCCTTCACCCAGAACGTCGGAGAGGTGCCATCAAGGCTTCCATGGGTGGAGCATCTTGCTTATCCCCATTCTTCAGCAGTTCTGCAGAGTTGTTTGCTGCAAAGCATTTCAGCAGAATGACACCAAGGGGAAAAAATGAGCCTGCTTGCTTTGGAAACAGTTGCTGGCAATTCCCTGTGGAGGTAGTGGATGGGAGGGATCAAGCTGGGATTAGCAGTCCCCATAGTCTGTGTGAGCTTTATGCACTCCATAAAGTTTAGACCCAAAGTGGTGCTGCAGGCTCCTAGCTCCTTAGGCTGGCTTTGGCTTCAGATGGATGCTCCAGCCACCTCCTCCTTTTCTGGACAGGGAGAGCTCCCATCAGTGCTGTGGGACAGGGCAGGAGGGACGAGCAGATGATTCTGGGTGGTCTGTCAGGTTGAGGCTGGTGCTACATCTCCTCCCTCTGGGCCAGCCCCTCCTGGGGACAGGCGAGTGCAGCGTGCCTGGGTGCTGCCCCTTCACTGCACAGCTCCTCTCCCCTGGGGTATTTTTAGCAACCTCTAACGAGGCTTCCCAGCCAAATGCACGTTCTCTTATTTTTGCCACGGTGATTCATCCCCTGGCTGTTCTGTCCCGTGGCTGTTTTGCGGGAAGGTCCTCGCACCCTCTGTCCCTGCAGGGGCAGGCGGGTGGGGGGCAGGATGCCTGCCCCAGTTTGTCACCCTCCTGTGCTCTCTGCTCCCACTGCAGCAAGTGCATCTCATCGTGGGCCAGGCCCTGAAGCGCTACAGCGAGGACCGGGTGGGGATGGTTGACTATGCCCTCGAGTCAGCAGGTAGGTGGTCAGGAGGAGCCAGCTGTCCTGGGGAGGTGACCAGAGGGGCTGGCCTGCAGCTCACCTGCTGGCATCCCCTCATTCCAGGGGCCAGTGTCATCAACACTCGCTGCTCGGAGACCTACGAGATGCGGACGGCGCTGCTGAGCTTGTTTGGCATCCCCCTGTGGTACCACTCGCAGTCCCCCCGTGCCATCCTGCAGGTGGGCGCTGACTGGGGGGCTGGGCTGCTGCTCCTGGGGCTTTTATTGGGCTCTGGCTGTTGCTCCAAGCCAGCAGCCAGGCTGGTGGGAGAAGAATGACTCTGATGGTGGTAACATTGCTGGCGTCTCCCTTCCATGCTCGTAGCCAGACGTCAACCCTGGGAACTGCTGGGCGTTTCGTGGCTCCGAGGGCTTTGCTGTCATCCGCCTCTCCGGCGTTATCCGCCCCACGGCCGTGACGCTGGAGCACATCCCGAAAGCCCTCTCGCCGCAGGGAACCATCCCCAGTGCCCCCAAGGACTTTGCTGTCTACGTGAGTGCCCTCACCCACACCTGAGGGGGGCGGGGGGAGCACAGGGGGAGGGTGCTGGAAGGGATGGCTAACAAACCCCATCCCTGGCTGTGGGGTGCTCTGGGGGGTTGGTCTTACCCTGAAGAAGAGGAAGAAGCAATGCTGGTGGGGAGAGGGGCAGCACTGAGTTTCAGAAACAGTTTGGGGGGGACAAAGGGGCTTGAGTAGGTGTAACTTTTGGTCTTCCCCCCTTCATCCTTCCCCACTGGTCCCTGTTCCCATTTGTCTATTTTGACCTGGAAGAGCAGGAGCGGGGGCCGAGCACGCTTGTCTCTCCCTCTCCCTCTTCTGCCCTGGATGTGTGCATCACCTCTGGTCTCCCTCTCTGATGACCCCTGGTTCTCCCTTTCTGCCTCCCTGCCCTTCCATAGGGCTTAAAGGAAGAAAGAGAGGAGGAGGGCCTTCTCCTTGGACAGTTCACCTACAACCACGATGGAGACCCCATCCAAACATTTTACTTGGAGGTAAATGCCTTGCCCCTGGACTGCCTGACCCCTGAGAAGAAAATGGGGCCTCTGGGGTCTCTGAGCCGCAGAGAGCCCTCAAGGTCTCGGGTTTTTCTTTTCCCTCCTCCCCAAGGGTGACTCCATGGGCACATACCAGCTGGTGGAGCTGCGGGTGCTGAGCAACTGGGGCCACCCCGAGTACACGTGCATCTACCGCTTCCGCGTGCACGGGGAGCCGGCGCTCTGACCCCGGCCCGGCTGGATGAGGACGCTGCCGGGCTGGCAGCAGGAGGGGACGTGGCTGCTTCACTGCTTCGCACCTAGAAACCCTGGCACGTGCCAGCAGCCGCCCCAGGAAGCTCTCCCCTGGCGGGAGGAGAAGAGCTGGTGTTGAAGGGGTGAGGCTTTCACTCTTCCAAGGACCGGGGTGGTGAGGCAAGAGCATCCCACGTGGGTCCTAGCGCAGCCTGGCTCGTTTTCAGTGCATATGGGACATTTTAACTTTTTCAGCTAACTTTGTATCGGGTTTGCGCTGCCCCTCTTCCCTGTTGTCCCACTCCTTTCTAGCATGGCCAGGGCTTGGGAAAGGGGTGTGTCATTTTGTGATGTGCTTCATGCGGGCTTGGGTGCAGGAGATGGGAGTGTGGGACCACTCGGTGCCTGACTCGGTGCTGCCACAGTAGGTGGGAGCCACTGATTATGGCCACCAAGTCCCCTCCACACAGGGTCACTTCTCTTGCCTTGGTGTTGGTTTGGGTAAAGATCTCCAGCCCTCCAATGCTGGGCTGACAGAGAGGAAATAAGACAGTATTAATGAAGTATTAACATAAAACTAATGGTTTGGGGCAGCGGGAGGAGAGGAGCGTGGCACACATTGGTGGCAGAGCCCACCTTGGTGCTGCCATCCATCCATCCAAGCCCTCCTGCTGACAGTAGCTGAGTTGGGTCTTGCTGAAGCTGTTGGCCTCCCTGGCTGGCTGCCTCCCCAGTGTTAAGCTTGGTGATGCTACTGAAAATTCCTGTTGCCTGCTTTTCCTTTGGGGTTTGTTCTGATATTTTTTTTTAAAGAGGGGTGGGGAGGGGAACTATTTTCCAGTTGGGGTGTTGGGGTTGTTTTTTTTGTGTGGGGGGGTGTTTGTAGTAACAAAGGGAAAAAATACTTTTTCCATGCAATTTTTACTTAACCAGAGAATGTTACATGGTGCCACTTGGATGAGTGGCTTAGATGTCGAGAGGGCTAGAGCTTTGTTTAGTAGAATAGCATACACAGTAGGATAAGCTAGAATAAGATGAGCAGAGCTGTTTAAAATATGGGCCTCACGTTGTTGGTGGCTTGGTAGCTAGACTTGGAAGCTGGGGTTCTGTGTGCACTTGCTGCTGGTGGGGTGCTGGAGGCATTCCTGCCCTCCCTGCTCTGGATGTGCTCTGAGACTGCAATGTGTGGCCGTGGCCTCTTGCCCGTGGCTGCATCTGTGTATACTTGACTGTAGGCAGCAGTGGAGCTGCTGCCCCAGGGCTCTGCAGGGCTGCTGGGGGGGGGACAGGGCCATTGCCAGCATGCAGAGCCACCTCCCCCTGCAGGGCTCCCTCAGCTCTCGGGGCCTCCATGGCAGATGGCTGTGCAGGCTGACCTCCTTTCTCCTGAAGGGCTCCCTTTTCCTCCTACCTCTCCTTACTGGCATTGCACTGTTCTCTGGGCCCTGGCTGTGGGAGGACTGGGCTGGAGCAGGAGGGGGAGTTCTCTCTGCAGTGGGCATGTAAATCTTGCCTGTAGTGTTGGGATGGGTGGAGGCACAGCAGAGCTTTGCAGGAAGGATGCACAGGGACCTTCCCCAGGCTGAGGGGTGCTAGGGCCATCTGGCCCCTCCACCTCCTGGCCTGCATCACACAGCTTGGCTTATGTTCTTGGGTGGTGTTAACAGCCTCCAGGTTTGTGTTGTGTTTCATTGAAAGAAAAGCTTAAGGGCTCGTGGTCAGTGTTTCAGCCCTGCCCACTGCTGGTACCATCCTTCCCCTGACACTGTGAGAGCATCATGTATTGATTCCCCCTCTGGTGGTCTGTGCTTGAAGCACTGTAGGCATAGAGGAGGGGCTGAAGAAGTGTCTCAGCATCCCCTGATGGGCATCAGGCAGAGCTGCTGAGCCCCGTGCCAGCCTGGGAGGGTGAGGGTGGTGGCAGCACATCCCTTCTGCAGGGCTCTCTTTGCTCCAAGCTCAGAGGGCACAGTTCTGTCTCCAGCAGGTTAAAATTACCCTGTGGAGCCTCTTGCAGAGCTGGGAGGCCCTGCTGCAGGGAGAAAGCTGACCTGCAGCCAGAGCCAGGGACTATAAATTCTCTCCTATATTGAGCTTAGTCTTAATTCTTGGCAGCCACAGCCAAAGTTATTTTAAACTTGTCTACAGCTGCCCGCTTGCCTTGGAGTCCTGTCCATGAGTGCACTGAGCACATGGAGCTGTGCTTTTATGAATGCCTAGACCTGTTCTGGGCTTGGCAGACCAGCTCCTGTATTTATTTGAATCATAAAGAGAAAGCAGAGCAGAAGCTCTCCCTTTTGTCACCTTTCTCTGGCTCCTGGAGCAAAGCTATAACCATGAGCCTGGGAAAACCCCTTTTCCTATGTTCCTTCTGGATCCCTGGTCTCTGGCTTGGACTGCAAGAACAGACAAGGTCTTTGCCCAAGAACAAAATGATTTTGTGGTAAATTAGGCATGCTGATGAGAGGCAGGAAAGGTGACCTCTTCCCCTGAAAATGGAGTTGTAGTGGGATCTCTGCTCCTTCCATGTGGGTGTTAACTGCTGTGTCTGGGTTAGGGAGCATTTGGCTTTACAATGCAAGCTTGCCCTGTCCTTTGGACGTGAAAATCTTTGCTGTTCGAAGTAAAACTCCCTGGAGCCACCAGTGAGAGGCTCCTCCTGGGGCTTCATGCTCTTTTCTAGCTGGTTTTAGAGGCCTCACCATGCCATCTGTGTGAGGATCCCCAGGAACATATGCTGAGGCTCCATGTGGGTTTTCAGCCCCCAAATTCAGCATCAGTGCTGGGCTGCAGCCCAAGCTCCTGTGCCAAGTGCCAGAAGCCACTGGCTCTCGAGATTGTAGCTTGCAGCATTTCTGCAGCACTGCCCAGAGCTGCCAAAGAAGAGGGCACAGAAAACTGCTGCTTGAGCATGTGCTTCTCTGCCCAGGGGTGTTTAATCCTAGGGCTGATGCTGAAGATGAGCCTGGTGAGGCAGGAGAAATGCAGAACAGCTGTGGGTGCAGAGTTCTCTTATTTACTCCATTTCCCTCCTCTATTCTCCCTCCTTCTCAGTTTGCCCTACACACGTGTTATGAATTAGCCCTGCAGAAACAGATGGTTACAGACAGGAGTTTGTGTTTGATGCTGTAGCCTGTTGCAAATGCTGCACTGTTTTGTTCCTTTTATTTTTTATCAACAGATTGTAATTTATGCCTATGCAAGAAAAACAAAAAGACCAAGACATAAATTATATCAAAACTGCCCATAGTGGTTTGGATGTTTTGTAACTGAATCTGCTGTTGGGAATGATGCACAGCTAGTAGATAGACAAAAGCTATTCCTGGAGCTCTTCTTCTACATAGTTTTATGGCAAATCCTTATTTTCCAGCCTGATGTACTAACTCTAGGGCCATCAACAAAGTCATCACCTTGTCATTGAGCAGGCTTGAGGATGCAAAAACTGCTTGAAACAATGCTGAGAACAAGACTTTCTCCTAAAAGCTCCAATTCCTTGGGACTAAAAACTTCTACTAGACTTAAGTCTGTGATATCATGGCTGTCCTCATTCTGCAGTCACCTCCCAAAGCCTTCCCATCCTCTGCCTTACCGTGAGCAGAGCCCAGCTGGCCCCCAGGAGCAGCAAGGGAGGCTGGGTTAGCAGGGAGAAAGCCTGACACAAAGCCCAATTCAGGGGATCTGCTTCTCTTTTCCTTCACATGGGCTGTTAACTACTCATCAGCTACAAAGCAAGCTGAAAGGAAATACTTCATTTTCCTTAGTGTGAGGAAGTTAACTTGGTGCATAAAAAAGGCTGAAAAATGGGAAACTGAACTGGCTTGAGGAGGGTCACAACCTTGCCTGCCTAACCTGGGCTTGGAGGAAGGTTTATGGTGAGGAATACCCATGCAGCTTCTCCCAGAAGGCCACGCTAGGGCCAGGCTTGCTCTCTGCTGGCCCGGGACCAGCCCTCTCCAGGAGGAGAAGGGCTGTGTGCGCCTCAGCTCTGGCTACCACAGCCCAACACTGACCTGTGAAAGGGCTGTGCAGAGCAGAAAATGCCTTTGTGACCCTCTGAGCTCAACTGAGTAGAAAGAAAAAGGCTCCTTGCAAACCCTGGAGAGTCCCACTGTATTTGCAGAAAGAAGCGAGGTGCATGTCCCAGGAAGCACAGGTAGGCAGGCACTGCAAGTGCTGTGCTAATGCTGCATCTTTTAGCAGAGTTTCTCTCGTGGGGCTGGCCCCAAGTGATTTGCTAGAGCTGCTCTTCACACCCACTCACATCTCACACAGCACAGCTCACACCACACCCGTGTTCTCATTTTACCACTCTGCCACTGAGGTGCACTTCATTTTGGCTGGAGTAAAACCTGTCAGGGCTGTGCAGGTTTTGGGCAGCTCTCCTGTGCTGTGCCATGCCCTGCCCTGCTGTCACCATGAGCACAGCCTCCTCTTGTAGCCAGCAAAAGAATCTGGAGCCAGGCAAACCTGCTTCCTCGGGATTTCAGCCTGGTTTTCCAGAGGGACAAAAATCAAGAAGACAAGACAAATCAAGACTTTTACTTGGAACAAACTTTTTTAAAATTTATTTTATAGATCACACCAGCCTGAGTGATCTGTAAATGCTGGTCACAAAAGAGAGATCACACCACCTCCTTTGCACAAATTGAAGTGAACCTTCTTTCAGTCTCGGCAGTCTCCTTGATTTGGAGCACAAGGAATGGAGAAAGAGAAAACCGCCTGGAGCTCCCTGCTCCCTTCAGAAGCAGAGGGCAGTGAAATCAGATGCAGTTTGATGCTGCTACAGGGCCAGAAGACAAACAAGCCAGGCCCTGGTGCCCTGCTTAGCCACACCTCACACCCCCTCACAATGCGGGTGCTATTAGTGTTGTAGCCGCCTATAGTTCCTCCCTCGCCAGGAGAGTGCTGGTATTTAGGCACATAGCTTGGAAAAGGACTGTCTGACCTCCCCTTCCACCCACTGCAGTCTCTAAGGCAAAGGATCCTGCTCTCCAAACCACCTTTCTTGCCTCTCCCGTGCCGCTTAATGCTCTTGGAGTGCTGGTGTTGGCAGCGGGAGATGCGCTCTGCCACTCAGCCCGCCTGGAAGCCCACCCCGAGCCACAAGGTGAGCTGCAATGAACTCCACACAGGTGACACAGAGTGAGGAACAGGAACAACCTGCTCTAAGGAGGGACAGAAACTTTGCAGTCTCTCTCTGATTAAAATAAAAGTCCTTCATTGGAGGAGGAAGCCCTCGGAGAAACCGAGCCTGACCGTGCCTGCTGGGGGGAGCCATGATTTGCTGAGGATGCCACCTCCTCCTCAAAATGCTACCACGCTCCCAGAGCTCACCACAAGCTGGCAGAGGATAATTCCTGTCCTCACCAGAGCCAAGGGAGGAGGTAGGGTTAGAAGAAAAGAGATCAAAATAAGCAGGGAATCAATCACTTGAAAAACTCATTAAATGGTTAAAGAAACCATTCTAACAGTAATTCGTAAACTGTGCTTGCAGGGCCTTCTTGGAGAAGCCAGAATTTCTCATTAAGAAAAATAAAATCTTTTTAAAAATTCAGTGAAAATCAGAAAAATTACCATGTACTTCCAACCTTGAAAGCACTTCTATAAATTTGGTACCAATTTGTCACTGCCCTCTTTGGCCAAGAGGGGAGAAGACAAATCCTACTTCTGCCATGGCAAAGTTTGGCCAGTGAGTTCCAAAAAGGTTTTGGAAATCTTGGAGTAAACAAAATGAAGGAAAGGTCATGTTAGCCTGGTGTCTCTGTTCCAAAGGTATCTTACCACCTGTGAGCTCTGTCCGCCCAGGTGAGAAGGCTTTCTCTGGCTCAAGGACGGACTGAGTGCTCCTGCACTGTTCTTAATACTGTCAGTGGAGCTGCTGCAGCCTTGGGAGGCAGGGAAGATTTGCTCCAATGTGCACTGAACAAACACTGGGAAAAGCAGCACAATGGGAAGGGGAACTGGGTGGGTAAATATCTGCCCATTTCACTCTGTTGCTAGTTAAAATTTTAAGTGCTTTCAACATTATTTGAGAATATTGAGCATAGGATCCCTGAACTTAAAATCAACAACTGCTTTCCAATTTGTTTCCCTCTTAGATCTCCAACTAAGGAACTTTCTCACCATCTCCTTCAAACTTCAGTCATTACAACATTAAATTAAATCCACTTGGAAATAGTTTAAGAGGGAGGGAATCCAAAACATATTTGGCACAAGGCCACAGTGGTGATGAAACGATGCTCCATGGAGCCATCCTAAATAACCTGTTTTAACCTTTGCAAGGCTGAAATTACTGGCATCTGATAACCCCTGGATCTGAGACAGCAAATAGGGGAGAGCAGCAAGTCCTGTGGACAGAAAGGGGTGAGGGAGGAGGGAGGCAACTAACTGGCTCTTTGCAGCTCTATCCAGACTCCCCTCTCATCTTCATGCACACAAAATATAATAAAAACTAATAAGAATAAAAACTAAGCCCATGATGTACAAAAATGTGTCGACAGGGGGAGGAGGAAGGTGTCAGTTACTCAGTTCTCTGTCTTATCACCTTCATTAGCTTATAAATTATGCTCCTCTCCATCGCTTCCTGCAGGGAGGAGGGACGATTCTTCTGCAGCCAATCAGCTGGGATGGGTTTTGGTTTACGCTGCTCTGGATCTTTTGGATAAGAAATGAAGGGATGGGGAGGAATTCTTCAGAGAGAGGAGGAATAAGAAATTCAGCAGCCACTGGCAGGAGTCACACAGGCTCCCTGAGATTTCACTTTATGGCGCTGACCCCCACGTCGACGGCCTCCTCCTCCAACTTTTGACTGGAAAACAAGACTGACTTTAGTGCAAAGCAACCCCTCAGCTGGGATATCAACACAGCAGGAATTCAGATGGATCACACACACATTCAGACAGTGGCAGGGCAGTTGTGACTGAACAGCTTTCTACCACTGCAAGAAGGAGATAAGGCAGGAGGGAGACAGACACACCATGAGGGAAGGAGGAGAGACAGATGCACCAGGAAGTTTTGCCCCTCAAGCTGGGAAGACTTTGATTTCCCAAAATTCTAAATGCTTCACTCCCATGAGAGCCAGCAAGTGCCATGGGGCTCAGCATACAGGAAATCAAGGCCTCAGGCTCCCTTGACTTTGTACAGAATTGAAGGAGAGCCCCCCACCCCCTACCATGGCTGTCTACCTGACTTTTCCCAACCTCAGCAAACCCACTGTTTCTCTCTGAGCAGCCAAATACCTTATTGCCCTCACGGCTGTGGGGCTCTTCATCCAGGGCAGGCTGAGGGGACGCAGCAAGGAGAGAGAGGAAGACATAAGCAAGAACAAAAGCAACTCAGAGTCTCAGGGGGAGGGATGAAACAAAGAGCAAGCCGGGATCACTACTTACAACCACAGTGACGCTACAGAAAGACGAGGATGAGGTGAGGACTGGGGTAAAGCCCCAGGCATATGCAGAGGGAGGGAACCCCTGCTAGGGGCCCCTTTTGATAAGCAGTCTGGCTCAAGAGGGTGAGATTTGACCATGGCAACTAATCTAGCTAGAAATAAGTAGGGGAACACCCTGTCACTTGACAGAGTGGGTTCCTGAACCCTTCACTTCCTGAGGAAGTACCCTCCAAGGAAAGGACCTTTCTTCTATCAGTAATAAAGCTGATCAGTAGGCCTGCAGTGAGAATTGAGTTTTCATTCCTTTCAGGCCAGGTAAAAGAATAGGTATCCTCCAGGGACAAGCTGAACTGAAGTTCTAACCAACAAAACAACCTGGACACATTTCTCTAAAGAGAAATTTAAAGCCTTTCCTTCTTCTTGGATGTCCCCTCCTTATTTTTCAACAGGACAGATGACCTGTACCTAATACTTAGGTTGTAATTTCTCTAGTGTAGGGATATTCTACCTCTCATTCAGACATCGAAGACTTGTTCTGTGACTGGTTGTTATGTGTTTCACTAGTTCAGCTACTGGGTATACAGAGACACTTCTTCACTGTGCACATGGTCAAAGCAGTGAAACACGTTGCCAAGGGACATTGTACAGTCTTCCTCCCTGGGAGGTTTTAAAGACATGACTGGATAAAACCCTGAGCAACCTGGTCTGACCTCACAGCTAATCCCATTTAGAGCAGGAGGTTAGACTAGACACTTCCTGAGTCCAACCTGAACTGTCCCAGTACCCTGAGCTGCTGTCTGCTGGAAGGTCAGCCCTGGAGTCATCCAGACATCAGAGAATTATGATTCTTGCTGTGAGACTACTTATATTTCTATTTGTTCCTGTGGCAAGGTGAGTTCAAGGTATGAGGGGATAATACTTCTGCTTTAGAGTACCCTTCCTCCAACAGATGAAACCATGACACAAACAGCTAAGACAGAGATGGTATTTTCCTCACTTACCAATGGTTGCAGGGCAGTCGGTGTTAGTGGTGCTGCAGCTGTTGAGGGGGCCTCATCCCCAGCTGCTGGGCCTCCAGCTGCCATCCCAGCGGCAGGAACACCATCCTCTCGTTTCGTAACAGCTCCCTTCTTTGTTGACTGCATCTTGATCTGCTGTGGCTTGGAGTTCATTGGTGAGTTATTGGTGGTCTGGAGTAGCTGCAAATTGCAAATTGCCAAACTCAGCATTAAAATAGCCAGGATGATTTGGCAAGGTTCAATGCTGCTTTTTAACAAAAAGCCTCTAGAGAATTTGTAAAAATAACCACAAAGATGCAGCAGCAGCTGTTCAAAGAAACCTAGACCTCTGATCTTCCACCCTTGGAAAGGGCCACTTGGCTGAGGTGACACTCCAGCCTCCACAACATGACTCAAATGGAGCAGCTACAAGATGTCAGAAAGAGACTGAGCCTTAAGAACCAGCAGCATATGGCTCAGCCTCTCCCTTTACCTTCCCTCATTCACGCCAGCTAAAGACCCACCACATGACAAAGCACATCGGTCATCCTCGACCCACATCCGGCCTGATGCTTGTGGTTGAAGCACAACCTCTTCTCTCAATCTTCCAGAGCTATCTGGATTCTCCTGCTGGCTTCTGAGTGCAAGAAGTCACTAATGGGCAGAAGCAGGTGGGACTGGCAGCCCTTACCTTAGTGATGGTACCCACGGCTTTGGTGCGGCCTTCCCGGAAGACGAGGCGCTGGTCTATGTGTAAATACTCCGGGGTTTTGATGAAGCGGAAGTGCACGGTGGCCTTGTCCCCTGTGCGCAGGCAGTCCTTGTCCATGCTGAGAATCGTGGCTGTCTGACGGATGCTGCCACAATGCACTGTCAATGTAAAGCACACGGGCTTTCAGCAGCCAGGCCCATTAGTGGAAGCAGCTTCAGAGACACATCTGAGGCAGCTCCTCACCCTACAGCAAAGACTGTATGGGTCACGCAGCTGCCTCTGTTCCATCCCCAAAAAGAACACGCACATCAGCTGCCTTCAAATCCTGCCTTTCCTGAAGCGCCCTCAACAGAATCCAACACACCACGCAGCTGGGCTGGAGGACAGCACACAAAATGAGCATCAGCACTTTCCATCGGCACTTGAAAGTGGAGAATCTTTGCACCATGGAGATACAGCACAGGTAGGCTCCAGATACATTTGAGAGTACACATCTCCTTTTCACCTTATAGCCACCCCACTCTCCTTTGTAAGCACCCTTCCCTCTCCCTTCCACAATGCTGGGAAAGGCAAAACAAGGAACTATGGCATATATTCAGCTTGACAGAGACAGCAGGAGCAAAATTGTCTTAGGCTAGATCAGATACAAAATGCTACCACTGGGAAACAAAGACAATCCAACACTGACACACGTACCCATGGCCTGGTATCGTGGGCTGATGGTGGTGGGGTGGTGGAGCACCAGAATCTCTGCTTCAAACTCCCACGACGCTTGTGGATTCAGGCGGGGTGACACCATCACCATGCCTTTCCGGATGGAAGAACGCTTGATCTGAAAAGCAGAGACACAAAAAGCCTTAGCATGATTCTCTGGGGAAGAAGTCTGCTGCTCTGCCTGACTGCATCCAGCAGAATCCTAAGGGATTTCACAGATACTACCTCATGCCCAGTAAAAGGCAAAGCAAGAGCTGCAGAACTCTGAATGTTATGTATAGGATACTATACATAACTGTATTGTAACTGTATGTTATGTTATGTATAGGATATCATGTAAAGGTCGCAAAAATCAAATTCAGCTGAAGTTTATAAGGAAGCTTTAGAGTACTGGAAATGCTGGACACTTGGCACATTTACCTCACTGATCCTTTAAAAGCAAAACCTACATCCTGGTTGCACATTATCCAAGGAAATGATCTCTCCTAAATCATGATGTCTGTTAATATAACATGATAAGCCTGAACACATGAAGTATGGTGTAGGTTAAACTATATCCCCTTAAAATCAGTGAAGATTGACAGAAACCTTTTGCAAGATGAGTCATATAAAATTTTGCTGATTTTTAAATCCCAAATCATGCAGCTGACCCTACAAGCCAAGAGGAGTAGTGTAAATACACTGTGCAGGCTACTAATGCAGTTCCAGCACAAAAGGAGACTTTTCTTGAAATTCCTCCACTTTCTTAGATATGTCCAACATCATTATCTAGTGGCATTGCTAACCCCTGGCAGCTGCTAGGAGGAAAAACCAGGATGTGGAACCACAGAGGTTCTGTGGGATTCCATTCCACTGCAACATGAGGCAGCTGATGTTTGCAGAAACAGCCTTACTGCAGCTGATCTTCTAGAACAGTCTAAAATTAGGAGGGCAGTTCCTGTTCTGGGGGTCTGGAGGAGATCACCTCACCTTCTTCAAGGCAAAGGAGGCAGTCTGGCCTCCCCGCACCTCCTTGACAGGCATCCTCTTGCGGTGGATGGACTTGACAGCAATGGGGAGGAAGTTGCCAAGGGGATCTGGCCCCAGCAGCAGGGTGTCATTTAGCTTGATTAGGCCTCTCAGCGTCGTCCCAGAGACAACTGTTCCTACACCCTATGCCAAAAAAGAAAAAAAAGTAATTGTGGTTACTCTACTAGGCCAGCAGAAGAGCTCTAAAACTCTCCTCTCTAGAGAAGATCCCTGCTTCAGCCCAAAAAAGGGAACACAATATTCTTCCAAACACCAGGATCCTTACCGGGACAGAGTAAGTATCATCTATCTGGAATTCTGCTGGCTCTTCTTCCCTGTAACTGGTCCGTGGAGACAAGAGATTAAGAAACATCTTCAGCAAATCTAGATTCTCCCCAGTAACATTTGAAATCTGGAAAATTGGGCACATCCTGTAAAGGAAAATTGATGAAAATGGAGTTAGTTCACTTTCCTACCTGGCTTTCCACATGTAGGGAGACATCCAAAATCTTGGGACTAATTCAATATACTGTGCTAGGAAGGGAGAGCCTGGCAAGCAGTCAGATGCACAACATCCCATGTTTGAAAACCTGCAACATTGCCTCTGCCTTCCAATGACATTTGGGAAAAGGTGTAAGGTTCTGAAAAAGGGACTGAAGGAAGCCAAATGCCCTGCTGTCTTCTGCAGACTGCCCAGAAGCAGCCTCTCATTTCTGCCTCAGAGAGGGGAACACAAGCAGGTCAACCTCAAAATCAACACACTCTTATGGAACACACTCCACATGGCAAATGCAACCTTCACACATCTAGACAATGGGACTCTCTGAATCTCCTCACCCAGTCTCCACATAGGATTGAAAGAGAATCATTCTCCTCTACTCCAGTTACCTCTCTGAGCTGAAGTTGGAGGCTGTTACAATGACATCATCCTTGCTCTGAACCAGCACGGGAATCTTCCTGCACCCTGGGGACTTCAGCAGTCGCTGTAACAGCTTCAGGGTTTCTTAAAGGGTGAAATGAATATTGTTAGGGCAGCATCTCCCCTCTTTACAAATCACCTTTGTGGGGTCTCTCCCCACAGGGAGACAGGTGCTCTGGCCACAGATAAGACAGGAGAAGATGGCTGAAGGTGAGACTGTGAGTTTGCTGCAGCCCAGGTAGGATTTAGGAGCCATTCCATCTTCTATTTCATGCCAGCTAGCCCTCGGCCAAGCGACGCCACACATGAACAGACAGACAAGTTTGCAGTGCTGTGAAGGAGACGTTTTTGTAGCTGTCTGTTAGTAGCTTTAAGCAGTTACAGGGTATTTCCTCTTTCTAGAAAGGATTTTTCATAGTGTATTAATTGAAAATCACGACTCAGTCACAGAAATATTTGAGAATATGCTAATTGCAAATCAATTTTGACCAAACAAATCTCAATACATTTTCCCTGGCAGTCAACTTGCCATAGGAGGCTGGAGAAGCATGAAAGAGGTAAAGATTATCATCACAGACTAGGACAATGTGGGTGGACCAAATTCAGAAATCTGTGTTTTGGGACAAATCTCATGGCTCCCAATTTTCAGCTTTTGCCTCTTTTTAACTTATTTTCTAAGCCTCATATCCAGCAGCCAGCAGGGGCATTACCTGATGCACTAGTATCAACCTCCTACAAAGTGCCTGACAATAAATAAAGAAAAACCAGAAAAAGGTACTAAGGGCTTAAAAGAGCAAACCATTTATGTTCTACAACTGTCATCCAATTAGATAGGTTTTTGTAAACAAATGATTGCCTATGGGAAAGTAATGTTTTGGATACAGAAATACAAACATCTAATCAGGCCATCTGCTCTTCACAGACATACTTGAGTCAAATCTTGAGTCTATTTACTTTAAACAGAGCATGCCACAGGAGTAGCTTCTCCCAAGAGCAGCTCTTCTCTCCTCACGCTGAGCCAAAGGTTCTCCTTCCTTCCCAGTTATTATCTTATGGTCAGGCCTTACATTTCTTTTGCCAAATATCTATTATAGAGATAAACAGATTATCTTCTGATCACATGCATCTATTTGCCTGAAACATATTTAGGATTTTTATAATAATGCACTGAACTACAGATAGTACCAGGAGCATTCACTTCTCTGATTCTTAGGACTGATTATCAAAAAAACCCATTGCTCCAATTAACCACAGCACGTTTCTGAAGGCATGAGAAATGCTTAAAGAGAATTTTAAAAGTGAGAATAGGTAACAGCCTACAAAAAGCATCATGCATGGGTTAATGGGATACTGCTGGGGTTAGAGTTGCTTCTTTAATTCTGCTGAGAAAAAAATCACTAGCCCATGCTACTTATTGCCATCCCTGCTTGTGTCTAGTCCTGCCTCACAGTCTGCATATGTAGCTGCTTTAAACCATGATTTATTAAGGGTTGGTTGATTGTTCAGACAAGAGGAAGGAGCTGCTGTAGTTATGCCAGCATACCTGAGAAGTGCCCAGGTGAGCAGGAGGTAACAAGCAGCTGTCCATTCACCAACAGCAGGGGGAGATCAAGTGCAATCACAGCTTAAGATCACACTCGAACTGTGGGCAGGGAGGAAAGCAGCTTTCAAAAGAACTTCCAGACTTTCCCTCCAGGTTTAAATATCCAGAGAGAAAGCAAAGCCCAAACCCCAACTGTATGCTGCTCTTCTTAGAGCTCAATTAGGCAAAACCTTGTAGCAAACACTTTTGGGCTGCTAAGTTGAGTCCCCAGCATGGGTAAGTTTGACATGGTGAGTGTAAGTCAACCACCTGCAAAATGAGCAAGGGAAAAGGACAGATTTCTGGAAGGTGTTTAGAATGCAGTCAGAACCAGATTAGGCAGCTCTCTTCCAGCAGTAATTGCTGAACCCAAGCAGAGGACAGCAACACACAGAGGTCAGAAACAGCCCTGGAGAGAGCCTGTAAGACTCACCTTGCAGGATGTTGGCAGGGCACATGTCAATCTTGGTCACCACAACAAAGACAGGAACGTTAAGTGCAAGCGCCAGGCCTAAGTGCTCCTTAGTCATTCCAACAATCCCAGCATTACTCCCAACCTATACCAGGGATATAAAATACAGGGATGTCAATGTTCCTGCTGCAGTAAGCTGGATTACCAAGAAGGCCTTGTGTCACACATGCAGTAGACTGTGGTTAAGTTACAGATGTGCCACTGGGGCCATATGACCAGACTCAGCTCATCTCAGATGTTGCTGGACACTGGTAGAGGACTGACTCATTTCTCCTCAGTTTTAAAATTCAGAAATCCTTCCATTTTCAAGAATCACCTTGGGCCTGTCTGGGACTGACAGTTCTGGGGCACTTGCCTCACAGTACAGGACAGATAGCCACAGAGGCTTCTGCTCTCCTGTGAGATGCTGCCTCCCTCCAAAACCCACAGGCACTTTGCAACAGGAAAGAAGTCGAGGCTGTTAAAGCTGTGAACAGCCCCACTCCAGCTGGTATGGTCCATCTTTCTGGCTACCTACCATAAGCATGCAGAAGTCAGGCAAGTGGCCGGTCATGCCAAAGACTGTGGTTTTCAGGTATTTTTCGTGACCAGCCAGGTCAATGAAAGTAATGACCTTGGTGGATTTCTCACAGATCTTTGTCCATTCCAAGCTGCCACCGTGGCTGTCAGGTTTGTTCACCACGTTGCCCTCGCTGTCGAAGCCCAGAATGTCGTTGCCCACGCTGCTGGTGCGGCCTGACTCGATCTCGTGCTTGTGGCGGAAGAGCTTCTGCCGAGCAAAGCCCCGGCCGTTGTCTAACTCGCCGTGAGTCAACACACCCAGCAAGGTGCTCTTCCCTGCGTCCACATTGCCAACTACTGCTACCCTGCAGGGGAAAGGAGAAGCAGCCTGGTAAAATATGGTACCTGAACAAATGAACAAGTGAGCCAAAAAACCCAAACATCACTGCTCCTGCAAATAACTGGCTTTTGCTCCCTATCCTTCAAACAGGGATTAAAAAATGTTAGAGCCCCACAAGCAGAGCAGAGATTCTTTTACAGTTATTAACTAACAGCAGAGATCCCAGACTCTGGGGACTGGGATGTGGAAGATTGTGGAAACACTGTCACGGGTATCCATAACAGTCAACTGAATGTGACGTTGCTTGATGCCACACAGAGTCTCTATTCCAACTCCTTGTCTCTGCAGTCCAACATAAACAGTGTGGCAATTCAAAAGGAAGACTAAATCCCAACTTGGTCTAGAATACCTCTGCCTTTCTCACATTTCTTATGTTGCAACAGCACCAAGCGCTAAGAAGAGCGCAAAAATTAAAATCGTTGTTCCCAGAAAAGGATAAGCTAAAAAAAAAGTGAAATATTTTAGGAGAAAGCCATGTCCTACAGCAAGTTCCTTCTTTGATCAATGTGGCTATTATGGCTGTTGGCAAATGTTGGAAATCCTCTCCATCTAGGTCTGGGCAGACTCTCAAGTCATGTTACATAAGCTAGTATAAGTCCATTAAAATGTGACTTGGATCATCACAGTCTTGGAACAGAACCGGATCCTTTGTCAAAAGTATTGTGTTCCAGCAGTGTGCATATATACACACATACATACCAGCCACATGTGCACACGTCCTCTGGCAACCCAGCACACTAAAAGATGCCCCCACCTGTGAGGTTGTCACCCAGAGAGCCAGCCAGCTGTCACCCAGCCCTCTGCTGAACACAGGCAAATTTCCACCAACAGTTTGCTCACAAAAGAGACAGCAACAACAACAAAAAGGCAATTTCATCAGCAAGGAGTGGTCAAGCTCGACTCCCTTTGTTGGGTAGCTCCAACACCCAGACCTGAAGCGGCGTTGCTGGCTCAGCAGCACGCACTGCTCACAGGGTAAAAATGCAGCTGAGCTGCTGACTAACCCTGTCTCCACCCGGCTCCTCACCTGACCTCCAGGAAGTCGTTGTCACCCACACGTTTCCGAACCAGGTAGTCGCGCACCTTGCCCCCGGCCTCCTGGTGCTCCCTCAGGAGGATCACGTCTGCCTCGATCTGCTCGGCCATGCTCTTCAACGTGGCATAGGACGCCTCCATGTCTGCCTCGCTCAGCCCGTACTCAGTCCCATCTGGTGTGGTGTGGGGGAGACAAAGGCAGGCAGTGAGCACCACCTTGCAACAGGCACAGCATTGTTATCCTGCCTGCGACCTGCACACCCATCGGGATTTATGTGTGGACCGGAGGTGTCAGCCATGTACACAGAATAAACACCCTTGGCCCAAAATAAAAAGGGATGGTCTTCACTCTGAGTCCTAAATGACACTAGAAAACCACCATCTTTAATCTAGAGGAGCTTTCTTCACAATCTTTACAAGCAAATATGTAGGAATTGGCAACAAAGACACATTTCCGTCGAATTCCCTTACTTCACCTGCTGAAGGTACTTTGTGTCCTTCAGTCAGATAAAGTATCTCCTCTCACATTGCAAGAAGAGGTAAAGCATTAACAAAAGGAAAGCTCTGAGTGAAGCATCACCACAATTAGCCAGTAAATGTGGCACTGCTTCCTCTGAGCAGCTCACCCAAGCAAAAGAGCTGACAGACCATGCCAGTGGTAACTATCTAGACAGGGTCAAGGAGATCACTATCTCTTTCCCAATCCAGCTGTGAAGGTGCACAGATTTGACCCCAAGATCTCCTCTGTGGGTAAAAAAAGCCCACAAAGCAACAAACAAAGGTGAAGAGCCACACTGCACCCGGATGACCAAAGTTATTGCCATGTGTACATGTTCACATGCATGGCTGACTCATCGGCTGGTAAGCAGGAACTGCAGTTTGCATGAACTTATCAGCATTTTAATTACTGCCCAGCTCTAAAACCAGCTGAGTTACTGGGCAATTTCCAACCTGGCTCATAAGCTGGCTGAGACTGAGGAAAACTAAAACAAGCCTTGGGTTATAGAAGGGGAACGAGAAGTAGGGGTCAGGAGATAGCAAAACCCAGGGGAGAAAGGGAAAGGTCACTACTGCTGAACTAATAATCTTCCTATGGCAGTCTTCAATTGCTTCTCAGTCAGCTGAGCTGGGTATCTGGGATGATCAAAATCACACATGCTGAAAGGGAATGAGAAGGAGTGACAGTGGCAGGGATACCAAGATCCTTTCTCTGTTGAAAATATCCCCATCTTCCTCGACTACACTGCAACCCAAAATGAAGTCAGAAGTTTAACCGCATGTTTTAAGAAACAAACGCCTATTTCTAAGTGAATCACTGCAACAACTACCAGCTAACATTCTCACAAGGTATCCTAGTAAAGAAAGCAGGTACTAGCCTGACTAGCTAGATCTCCACTGCAGATGTGCTTATCCTCAACACCAAGGATATAGTCTACAAGTGGGAAGCTTGCTTGAAGGCAAGAGAATAATCCCTGCCTGCATGAACGCTGGCCATCTAATTCTGGCTTCTCCTCTGTGTTGGCTGCTTCACAAAACTCCATGAAAACCCAAAAAGCACACAGTTCTGGGGTTACACTCCCTCTGTCCATTATTTCAGCCAATCCTGGCAGAGTTTCATACTCCTCCTCAAGCACAGCAAATGTCTGATCATGACAACCTCAAATTCAGTAGATATCCAGTGTTCTTGAAACATGTCTTTTGCCTTATGATAACCATACTCAATTATTTGATATTCAGAAATTTCTATTTCAAAGCAAGGGCATGCTTTGCCCTTTACCAGCATTTACCAGCATCAGATGCAAATACTGGAATTGTCAAAAAGAACAAAAATGTAATCCATGCTAACTGCTAAAATCTGCAAAGGCAAATGACTTGCAGTCACACGCAAATAAATGTGACAGTAAAGGTCTCATGCTGAGCAAAGGAAAACCTTTCCCTCCATAGCAGACACATACTACCACAGAAAGTCAACAGCATATATTTTGGCTATGTGAAGTATCTATCATAAATTCCTGTGGGGTAAAAATATGTTATTTCCAGCAGAGCAGTGAACAAAATCAGACAGAACAAAACCTTCACAGACATTGAGGACATCTGTACTAAAGCTGTTATTATAATTTTAGATTCTTTGTCTTTTCCTGGTGTGCTCAGAGAAGATATGCATTATTTCCAAAAAAGAACTTGCATAATTTTATAAAAAAAATATAATTAGCTCCACTACATGAGACAGTTGTCGGCAGGGACAAAACAAAAAAATCTGTCCCACATATTCTGCTATATTTTATGAACATTTTCAAGTCATTCTGGAAAAGTAAGCATTAACTTCAGCGGCAGTGTAGTTAGATGAACCAGGTTTTTCTTATAATTTTAATAATTTTTTGTTGTTTTGCTGGGGAAGCTATACTCACCTGATCCTTGTCCAATGACATAGATGGTCTCCCCACATCCCTCATCAATCCTTTCTGACATCTGCTGGAGCAAACTGTCATACTGCTCTGAAGTTGGACTCACCATCACCAGCTGGAAAAAAAGATTGAATATCTATTTGCAGATGTCAGGCAAACAATTTCTAAACCAGCTTCAGTTACAAGCACAATCAATCTATGTGCTTTATTGAAAGAGAAGGACTCTTTTCCCAGGACCGCTTTGTGGTGGTTTGGTTTTGTTTTTTAAACCAGTTTTGCTGACAGCTACTTCCTTGTGACACTGCATAAGGTTGTTTGTCTGAGCTCAGAGTTCATTTATGCAGGAAAATACACTTCAAAGCAAGTAAGAACACCAAGCATCTCATTTTGATGTAACCAATGTTTAAAAGCCACATTTAAGTGAACACTCCAATGTGTTTTCATTCAAGGAAAACAGAAAGGGGAGCAGATATTTTCTCCACAGAAATTCCCTAGCTGGGTACCACAATCTCTGCTGCAAAGAGTGCTGCTGCTCCCCTGAAGCATGACTGGACAGCCAGAGAAAGCCAACCAGACCTCACTGCAGAGAACACGTGGGAACCAAAATCCAGAGCATCTTTTAAGTCTTTCACACATTTAATGTCCCCTTCTGTTTTCTGAGGGGGCAGAAGGAAAGGAGAGAACACAAATAAGCATTATTTTCAGATTTTAGGTACTTTACACAATGGTGCTGAGGGGCAGACATGCAAAAGCAATTTGTATGAGCACATCTGGAGGTTTCAGCAGTGGAGAGCTGCAGTTTTGTAGGCCAGCAGCTGTACTACCAACAAACTTTGACTGCAGCTATTGCAATAATCAAACTTCTTTTGCCCTTCCCTGCAGGAACATCAAGGGAATGAAAAAATAAAACAGAAACAAAGCAGGAAATGAGGACAAGAGAGTGCTTCAGGAATGATTTTTCCTAGAATGGAAGAGCACCATTTCTGGGAGAAACCTGCACTGCTCACACAGTACAGCAGAGGACACTTGCAGAGAGCAGCCACAATGGTGGCATGGCAGTGACAGACCAAGGAGACCTCCATCAGCCACTCTACCTGCTCTCTGGCTGCCTCCATGGTTACAAATCTGTTGCTGGCTGAGCATCCCAGTGCAGCAGCCTGATAGCTGTGGCAATTGATACAGATTTCTGTGAAAAAGGCACTTTTAGTAAGTTATTAAAGGCTGACACCCACCAAGAGCCCTAAGGGTAGGCACACCTGTGCCAACACTCAGTGACATCCACAGCTGTCCCTACATACACGTCCCAAAAATCACACCCAGAAAGAACTTCCCTTCACTATGCACTGAGACTGAAAGCTGTGCTAAATTAGATGTTTGCCTAAAACATATGGTTTAGAGCAGTTGACAATAACATCCTCAAGTCTGCCCAACATGCCCTAACACAGCCTGACTTGCTTAGCACAGTTAACACAATGTGTTTTCAAGGAGAAACTGCCTTTACTACCACTATTACACACTTGATGAAGGCTTTTTTGGAAATATAAAATGTGAGGGAACCCAACCCCTCACAAATAATGTTGACGCAGATTTCCAAAACCATAGTGACAATGCTTGGAGACTGAAGCACAGACAGCAGGTGCTGGTCAGAAGGTTTAAGGCTGCCAAAGCAACTTTTTCCACAGATGTTAAGGGTCCCTGACAGCTGGGATGTGTGTGCAAGGGCCAGACAGCTACAAGAGATACAACCACCTTCACGTGCCCCTTTTGGACACATGCCCTACCTAAGCCTTTCAACTACTTGGCGTGGTCTGCAAAGTGTACCAAAGCACTCTGCTCAGCAAGGTCACAGTCCTTCTATTTCATGCTATAAAAGAATGAGTTTTACTTTTATTAAATTTTCTTTCAGTTCTGTTTTCCTTTTAGTTTCATTTTCTTCTTGAGGGAAACCACTGGATGTGAATGCACTGAGAGTGAAATCAGCGACTGTTGAGAGGCTCAGTCCGGGCAGGAAGGGAAGGCTGTGTTTTGATGTGTAGGGCTCCTTTCGCCCTGCAAGTACTTGCAGGAATACCTGGATGCACAGCAGACAATCTCACTCTTTAGGCCAGTGCACTAGCACAAGCCAGGGACTCAGAAAGATCTATTAAACAGGCTATAACACACACAAAGATCAATAAAATAGCTGGGGCCACCAGAGCAGGGCAAACTAACTTCAGTTTCTTCAAGTCTCATCACCAGCTTTGTTCTTCTGAGTGCAAGTGCTTCAGCAGTGTGAGCAGGCTGTAGCAAGTACCAAGGCACTCAGCAGCTCATTGTACCCTTTCCTCTGCCAGGCAGGAGGGCTGGGGCCTCAAACAGCACAGGCTCACTGATACCAGCCCACAACACTGCTCCCCCACACTGCTGCCTTCACTGCCACACAAAAGGGCTCCTGAAGGGTGTTCCAAAGTTCACTCCGCAGCCCATGAAGTTCACAGCTTGTATGACACAGCAGGACACCAAGAGAAGTATCTGGAGATAAACCAGCAGCTTTCATGGATCACACCTTCCAATGGCACCCAGCATTTCTGACAACTATTTCTGCAGTCACAGCCCCAGCCAGCTGGGTGGTTTCCTGGGTCACTGCAAGACGTGATGTGCTGTTTTGAAGATCTCTTTAGCTTCCTGGATGGAGAAAGCCTGTCCTCTGTCATCTCCTTGGTCGAAGAGAAGCCCTCCATTTTGGTTCCTCTGCTTTTTTTTTGCTTTTCACCTCAGAGCAACCCCTCCATGCCTGCACTATGAATGCATGTTTTGAAGAGGCTTTCACAAAGTCAAAAATGTCCACTTTTGTTCTTTCCACTTTGTCAGGCACTGAGCAGTTATCAGTGGGAGCCATGCAGGTCTAGCAACCTCAGGTTTCCTATAGGGCAAAAAAATGACAACCAGTTATTGTTTTATGCTTAAGACAGCAGAAGGAAACATCTCACAAGTTCAAAATGCCATCTCTCAAATCCCTTCCCAGTCTCTGGGGAGAGGTGGCTTTGCCTGCCTCCATGAGGCAGACAGACTGTAAGTATTAGGGGCAAACCCTATGTTTGGCACACAGTGCTGCCCTTTACTGGAAAAACAGAGCCTGTCATTTTGCATGGCTGGGAAGCCACCAGCAGCCATCAAGGAGCTGGGGGAAAGGCACCTTCTGCAGTGTCATATTTTGTTTTCTATGCCCTGTAGTCATACATTGTTCAGGTGCCATTATGCTCTGTTGTCAATGTAGATCTACAGTAAGTATCAGCTTCACTAATAGCCCTGTGTGCTATGGTTTTTGACCTGAAAGTTGATTGCTGCTGCAGTGTGCTGGCACTGAAGGGAAAACAAACACCCATTAAGATCAACATGGTAATGAATTTGTGCTGATGAACAGAACTGTTTCCCTGACCAGCTGACAAGGTGCACTTGATAACAGAATCCCAAAGCGTTCCTCTCTAAAAAGAGCTCACCTTACACACACCTGGGAAAGGACCAGGGAAAAGTATTAACACAGCCAGGTCAGAAGGACCAGGACAGAACTAGCAACTATCAAACAAACTGTTTGCAGTGGGAGTCCCCATTTTAAGTAGGGACTGGAGTGGAACAATTCAACTGGGAGGACAGAAAAGACTGGGGGGGCAGTCAGGTTAGCTACTGCATTCTCACCATATGGGATTGCTGCTTTGAGCACACAGTGGGAGATTAACTCAGAAAGATGGAGCAGAGTTCACAGTTTCAGCTCTCATCCAAGGAGGGGATGAATGAAAAGTCCAGGGAAAAGACAGCAGATGCACAATGCTGTCTGGAAAAGTTAATTATAATAAGGGTCAAAAAAATGCTTACCTACCACTTCCACAGCACCTCCAGATTTCTAGGAATGGAAGACAGACTGACACCACAAATGGGAGTTTGTGGGAGAAAAGCACTCTTCTCTCTTTGCTGGAGTTTTGGTCAGGTTCCTGGCTGTCAAGAATCAGTGATGCAGTCCTTGGCATCCTCCTTGGCTCTCTTCCACAGCAGTCACGTCCAAGACAAAGCACAGATCAATATTGGCATCCTGTATAAAAATCTTGTCCAGCTCATTAAGGCACGATCAATAGATACTACAGGTTTGATTTCTGCTCTTTACTATCTTACAAGACATCTTTGCAACATTTGTTTTAATACAGTACCATACTGTAAAATAGCCATTAAAAACAAAAAGGTTGCCATGTCCACAGACACAATTCCTCTTTCCTTCTCTGTGCATAGAGGGCAACAAAGTCCAGGACTCTGGAACAACTTATGCTGGAAGCATGAAGAGGAGGGATGACAGAAAACTAGGAGGAAATAACAGCTATGCTGACTTCTGGATCACATAATTACAAGTGGATCAAATGAAGTTTTCAGGAGACTTTAGAGTGGGAGATAGCACCACAGTACACCAAACCCGTGGCAGCAAAAGGCATACATTTAAAGAGATCAGCCAACTGGGAAAAAAAATAGAAGACAAGGACAGAAGGCAACTAAGTCTGTGGCAAGTTCTGGCACACACATATTACTACAATGTACCTTCCTGCAGGATGGAAGCGAGAATGGTTCTGACAGAAATAATACTACCACACAGTTTTGTCACTAGGATCCTAGAAAGGAGCTGCACAAGGTGAACAAGCCTTTTCTGCGTTGACTTAACCCTGTTTGCAAGATCAAAGCACCCTTGTCACTGGGCTCTTGCGCTCAAAAGTTACAAGCCCTGACCTCCTTTTAAGATTGTGGAGAAAGTCCCAGGAACTAGTACAACTGGCAGCAGAGATAACTACAGAGACCCAGCGCGGAGAGCAAACGTCAGCGGGACGTAGCAGCAGCTGACAGCTCCAAACCCGGCGCTTCCTGAGGCTGCTACCCCGGCTGCGGGCTGGCGTTCCCCCCGAGCAGCCCGGGCGGGGAAGGCGCAGGGCGGAGCAGCCTGCCAGCCCCGTCCAGTCCCGGCCGGGGTACGGGACAACTTTGCTGCGCCTCTCCCGACCGCCTCCACACGGCACCCCTGGCTCTGCCGCCCGCCCAGGTGATGCTGGGGCCGGCGGAGCGCTCAGGGGAGCCTCCCGTCCGGGCGGAGGCAGGCGGGCCCCCGCCTCTCGCTCTCCTGCGAGGGGTGCGGGGGAGCGGTCAGGCTCGGGGGCAGCCTCCGCGCACGGCCGACCGGCAGGGAGGAGAGCGGCGGGGGCCTGGCGGGGTGATGGCGCTCGCCGCCGCCCGCCCCCCCGCCGGGCCTACCTTACTGGTGAGGTCGATCTCGGGCTCGCCGTTGAGCGCCTCGCCGTCCTCGCCGTCGAAGGCTGCGCGGAGGGGACAGGCGGCCGCCGCCACGCGAGGCCGGCCACCCGGGGAGCCGGGCTCCGGGGCGAACATACAGGCCGGCACCGGGGACCCCCCGGGAACCGGGGATCTGCTCCGCTCCGCCGCCGCCATCTTCCCTTCCCTGCCCGGCTCTCCGCCCCGGCACCGCCCCCGGGCCCGCCAAGGCGGCGCCCGCCAATCACCGGCGGCGCAGCGGCTAAATTTGCATGTTGCCATGACGACAGTGGGTGGAGTAGTGGTTATTCATGAGGAGAGGCCACACCCCCTCCAAGCGCGCGAAGCCAATGGGAGACGCACTGCCAGCTCGGCTTGTTTTCTACACATACACACGCACAACAGAGCCCTCTCGACGTGTACGGGGTCCGCTGTCCAATAGGAGATCTGGGCTTCCTGACAAACAACCTCGGTAGCCAATCGAATAAGGGATCCCAAAGGCGTGGGTGGGACTAAGTGCGGTAACAGAGCCCGCCCTGGTGGGAGGGCATTCTCTCGGGCTAGCCAATGAGAAAGAAGAGATTTTTTATTGATAACTATGTCAGCCAATGGAACAGGGTGGGAGTGCGCCTGGTGTTCCTGCAGTCCGCGGGACAGCCTGTCCCGGCGCGTCGTGCCGCCAGCTCCCGGGGTTCGCAAGGGACCCCGCCGCCCCTACTGCCTCGGGCTCCCTACAGAAAACCCCTACGCCTGCTGGCCATGCGAGGCCACAGTGTTCAGACGGCCGGCGGGGGCCTCCGGGCAGGACGCCAGCGCCAAGGAGGAAACCCCTGTGGCTGAGGGACTCTGCGGACGGGCAGGTGACCCCTGCAGAGCGGCGGGGAAAGCCGCCTGTCCTGCTCCTCCGCCTAGCCACACGCACGCTTGTGGCACCACCGCCACAGGCGCCAACCTGTGGCACAGAACGAAGCCGGAGGGAATTTACGTTTGTTTATTCAGAGACTGCTTTCGTTTCTGTCCCGGCTCGTTCTGCCGCTGACGTCGAGGGGGCGGGGCCGACGTCGGCGCGTGCGGGGGGCGGGGGGGCGCGCGCGTGTGTGCGTGCGTGCGCGCGCGAGAGTGGCGCGAGCGGGGCTCGGCGCGCGCGTGCGCCGGCGCGGGGCGGCCCTGGGGGCCGAGCGGGCGGTGAGGAGCCGTCGGCGGGACCCGACCGGCCTGGCCTGGCCCGGCCCGGCCCGGCGGGACCCCTGCAACCCTCCCGAGGGCAAGGGCGGGCGCCTCGGCCCAGCGGCGAGCCCCGAAGGGCTGGGTGGGGGTTAGACTGGGGCCTCTCCTCAGCGCGGTGGGCTGCGGGGGTCGCTGGGCCTCGGCCGTGGGAAGCGGCTCCCGCCTGGGGTGCTGTTGCTGTTGTTGTTGTTTTGGTGGTGGTGGTTGTGAGGGCGTCGGGCGGGGAGGGGCGGGGTGGAGAGGTGCGAGGCAGGCCCTGGGGCTGGTCCCGCCTGCCCTACCCTCGCTCCCCCGGGCTTGGGGCTGCCTCTGGTTGCTAACGGAGACTTCCCTTTGTCGGAGCGCAGGGTGACCTGTGAGGAGTCGCCTTCCCCGCAGCCCGGACTTGGGCTTCTCGTGGCCTAGCAAGAAGTGGTTTCCTTTCCCGAGCTGTTGGCATCTTCCTGCCGGGATTCAGTCGTTCCCAAAGGAATGGAGGAATGCAGCTGATAAGTGCTTAACCACCCTGTGCTCCTATAGGCAGTACCCGGTGCTGGCTTCATCTTCTTCCCTTTGGCACTTTGGGGTTGGGCCTCTCCTGTTACCTGGTCTGGGTACTTTTTTTAGTGGCACTGTAGACCAAAGGAGATGGAAGAAAAGGAACGATGTGATAAATTCCAGCTGGTACCTTGAGACTAAGGAGAATTATATATTTTGACATTTTAATTTTTTTTTTCTGTGGAGGAAAGGGAAATACTACATTTTATGGGGTATGGGAGGAGGGAGGTTGCAGATCTTCATGTGGTTTTTAAAACCAGCTGTCAGAGGCAATTACTGAGTAAACTGAAACACAAGAGGAGGATTCGTAAGCTGGAAGCACCTCTAGCCCACAAAAGAAAGGGGCAGTGGGCTGCTGTTGTGACTGTGGGGGCAGAAACTTCGGCCTCCTTCATTTTTCACCACCTACTCCCCATCCACCCATCGAGAAAATGAGCTGTGTGCCATGGAAAGGTGACAAGACCAAATCGGAATCGCCAGAGCCATCCCAGCAGCCGCCACAGCACATTTACCACGAGAAGCAACGCAGGGAGCTGTGTGCCCTCCATGCCCTCAACAATGTCTTCCAGGACAGCAACGCCTTCACTAGGGAAACCCTGCAGGAGATTTTCCAGAGGTAGGCTGCTCTCTGTACTGGCAGTAGCTTCCCCTTGTCCTCAGCTGATTGCAGGGATTTTTGGGTGTTGTCTGGGGGGAAGTAGAAAGAAAAGGAGGAATTCAGACTGTGCCACTGCTTTGAACTGAATGTATCTTGGTTTTTTAACCCCAGACTTTTTTTTTTTTTTTGTCCCTCCATGCAGAAATTCTTTCTCATTTTACTTGTTTCTTAACCTGTTCTGGCTGCCAGCTATGGGTCCAAGGGTTTTATTGTAGATGCTGTCATGGTTGGAGTGTTATCTTCCTCTCTACTCACCTTAGTGCCTCTTCTACCTGTCTTCCATAATTTTGCCCCTCACTTGTGTAGATAAGTTACCTAGATTTAATAATGGATTTGGGGATTGCCTTGGGGGAATGAAGGCAGCAGAAATGGCTTACTGACTTAGTATTGCAACATTTGTAAGTTTTTTAGAAATTAGGAGTTTTGCCAAATGAGTGATTCTTATTCAAGAGGTTCAGTGAAGTTCTTCAAATATTTTGGGTTTTTTTTTTCCATGCAGCAAGATTCTCTGTACTCTCTCAAACTGGCTTTAATTTCAGTAGCTGGATGCCTGTTTCCTGTGGCATTGCTAAATGTTTCCCAGGAGCTTCAGATAATTAATTAAAGTAGGTTTGAGTTTTACAGGGATGAATATAAATCATTAACGTGGCCTGTGCAATAGCTCATATTTTGCTCAGTGTTTTGATGCTTTATGGAAATTCTCCTGTGTGAACCCTTATGAGTTCTGGTGACCTACTGCTGGTGAATCTGTGATGATAAAGGAAATGATGGAAAGGGGCTGTCCTCTGATAGTCAGCCTGCAGATGTTGTAAACATGGTGTAAGTTTTGGTTGAATACCTGTTACCAGCAGCTGCCAGCACCTTGTGTTTGTGAGGAGCAGGAGATCCCACCCCACGGCAGTCATGGTACCCTGTGCTGATGACAGGGAGCTGTGGCCCTGTTGCAGCTCCCCTGAAAACTGGCAGTTTTATGAAACTGGTGCTTGACTCATCAAACTCATGCCTGTGTTTGGCAGAGGATGTGGTGAAGGACAATAACAAGTATCAGATTGAAATGCTATTTATTGTAGTGTTGCAGCTAAAACTCCTGCTGGTGGAGTGGAGCTGGTCCATGGCAGGCTCAAGGCACTCTTTGTCCAGCATAAACACACTGTGGTTTTGTTCCAGAGCAGCAATTGTCAGAATCTTACTCACAGCTGGATTGCTCTTGGCCTGAAGCAAACAAAGGCAGTTCATGTGGTAGAAGGAGTGTGATGATCTAATTAATTGGCTTTCATTGCATTTGGTGAGACAGAATTAGTGTGCAGCATGAAACCTCTCAGAAAAAGACTGGATATTAATCTTGTTGGACCTCTTTCCCTGGAAGGGAGAGTTTGTCTTTTATTCCAACCTGGAGTTGTTCCATCCTAATATTCAGATCAAGATACACAGATTGATTCAGCCCCATGGTAGTATGGAAATACACATGGATATTCCTCTTGGAAATGGATGAGCTATAAGTTATACAAAAGAATTGCCACTGCCTTTCTGTTTCTGTTGGGTGGCTACTTGTGTGTAGCTCTTTGACTTGCCTTTAAGAAGTGTGAATTTAGTTGCCCTTTTTATGTCACTTGTCTTTTCCTGTGTCTACTCACATTCTATGTATTGATAAAGGTAGGATGAATATTTTTAATAACCTGCAAAAATGTTGAGGTCTGATTTTTAAACCTGGTGTTGATAAGGTAACAAAATCACAAATAAACTTAAGCTCTCTGGCTTTTACCACATTCCTTGGAGAATGATTGAACCACATTGCTTAATCATTAGCTTCCCTTTTGCTGCATCCTATTGTGTAAGGCCAGGGTAGTCTGATGATTATCGTCTCAAGCATGTGCTGAAACTTGGTCTGGACACCCCTCTGATTGTGCAGTCTTTCCCTCTTCTTTCCTCTAAAACAAGAAATACATTTTTGATGTTCCTCTGGCTTTTGTTGCAGAAAGTATGATTGCATGTTCCAAGTGTTGCATGGAGATACAAATAAATCTCTTCGCTTCACTGGAGTCTGCATATTGGGACCTGATTAAGAAAGACAACTGCAGGAATCTTGGAGCCCCTTGTGTTAAGACAACATGTTGATGAAAGTTTCTGATAGAAAGATCAGGAGGATTATTTACCTGGATTTCTGTCCAGCTTTGTCAGTCTTCCTCAGCTCAGTGGCTAGATAAAAAATACCAAAACAACAGTTTAATTCCTTTACTGGTCAGAATCCTTCAGCTGATGATTGTGTACCCTGCTTAGGTATGTGTGGGTCAAGATGTTGAGGTGGTTTTTAGGGCAAGTTTGCTCACACATGCCAGTTTCTTGTTGCCCGTGCTGGTCACCTCATCACATTTCTGGGGCTCTGGAAGTTATGTGAAGGAACAAAGATAAGTGTGTTCTTTCAGCTCTTGAATAAACTTGTCTGGAAAGTGGAGCCATGAGAGGGTGCTTCTGCAGCCCAAAGGGCTCTCTGGATTGTAAGGTTTTCTTTGCTTGTGGGGATTAGGAGAGTTGGTAGGTTGAAGCAGTGATCTTGAGGAATTAGGCGTAGCCAAGTGATCTTCCTTTATAGAGATGCTGGAAGAGCTGTGACAAGCTGCAGGTTCTATCTCTGTGATTAGTAAAATACACCCTAAAATACACCCCATGGTGGATATTAACAGCTTTTCCTCTTAGCATGGTATTGTGGACTCCTCTCCCTTCTGTAGCGAGCATGCTTACCAGACTGTTCTGCTGCAGACTGCTCCACTGCGGAAAAACTTCCAGCTGAAAACAAAACCAAAACAAAGGCTGCCTGCCTCCAGCCTCTCTAGCCTTGGTTGCTCTGAAACTCTCTACTCAGTCCACTGCTTTCTTGTCAAATGCCTTATGCTGTCAGGGTGTCACTGAACACTGGGAAGTGAACTCTCCACAGCTGGATAAGTAAGAAAGCTGAGATGCTTCATTCAGCGTGCTGGGTGCTTGGGGATCGCTCCACCTAACGTGTGCACCCAGCAGTGTACTAGTCATACAACCAGACCAGGTTATATGCATGAAACCAGTACATATGCACTGCATTTCTACTGCAGGTGCATTGTATTTCCTGAATACATGCATGTATGTTAATTGTTTCCATGGATTTATTTGGATATCAGTAGGGCTCTTTTGAGAGTCTTTGGTGGTCATTTGGGAACATCGCATTCCCCAAGTTTTCCATTTTGGTTCTGGATCTTCTAATGAATCGTTTCACCTTGAGATTATCTCAAGTATGTTGTCAGGTCACGATGCACTTCTCTTATCGTTCTTTGCCCTGGCATTCTATCTTTGTGCTCAAAACTAAGACATCTGCTAGTACATCCCAGTGGCTGATATAGGTAAATAAGGAAGCACTAGCTGATACAAGACTGTTAGTCACAGATGTAGGGAGTTAACATAAAACCACATTAATCTCTGGAATTTGTACAAGGTACTGTATGGTACAAAACTAAGCATTAATCACAGATATGGGGATCAAACACTATTGTGCTAAAGTTAAAAATAATTTTCCACATCTTCCATCACTGCTGCATGGACACCTTTGTAAAGAAATATAATTTGTTGGGTAAGAAGGGCAGGAATGAAGAAGGGCTGAAGGATTTCCAGTGATGAAATATGCCTGCAGAATATTCAGTGTAGTAAAATCTGAACGAAAAATGTGCAGAAAACATTAAGATTTTTGAGGAGGCAGGTAAAATACAGATGTTTGGATGATATGAAATCTGAACTTTGCACTAGCAGAATTAATAGAGTCCTTATCAATGGAAAGATCAACTCATCACAACAGAACTCATCTGAGGCTTGACTTTCTTTGGATTGGCGTTATGTGACGTTGTTGTTCTCTGCTCCCAGCTTCCCCCGTGCTTGCTTTTTCTGCTGTCATCTTCATAATAGTACACCCTGTTGTTTTCCCTCCTTACAAAATTTCTTAGGCAGAGGGGGGGAACATAAAACCATAAAAGTGGCTAACAGGCTTTTTTGCCACATCTCCATGTTGTGTCTCACATCCATTATCTGAACTTGTGCAAAGGCTGTTACATATTTTTGGCATGTAACCTCATAGCAGCCCACAGCTTCCTCACAGGAGGAGGTGGAGGGGCAGGCATTGGTCTCTCCTCTCTGGTGACCAGTAACAGGACCTGAAGGAGTGGCATGAGGCACTGTCAGAGGAGGTTTGGTTTGGATATTAGGAGAAGGTTCTTCACCCAGAGGGCAGTTGGGCACTGGAACAAGCTCGCCGGGGAAGTGGTCACAGCACCAAGCCTGACAGAGTTGAAGAGGAGTTAGGACTGAATGAATGCTGTCAAGCACATGGTGTGATCCTTGGGGCTGTCCAACATGCTGTTGGATCCTTTCCAACTCAGGATATTCTGCAGTTGTATGAAAGTGATGGCCTGTGGTTCTGCATTTTTAGATGCTGCAGTAATGCAAGTGATGTCTAAGCAAACTTACAGGTTGAGGCTGAAGAGATTTGTTTGCATCAGGATTATCTGTTTAGTTACCTACAGCAACAGATATTTTTTTACCATCTAGCAACCACAACAGTTTTGGAAAGCTCCCAACCCCAAGTATCTTCACAGCTTTGTGTCTGAATACTTCTTTCATTTTCCAGTGGAGGAGGAGGAAGAATAACCTTTCCTGCAGCCAACCTTCCATGCCTCTTTTTCTCATCCGGTCTTCAGGACTGCTGTTGACTATTGGACTCTTGAAATTGTAATAGCTGCTGTCCTGAATTGCAAACTAGTATTTACTCTGACTGTAAATTGAGGAAAAATCGTAATTGAAGCATCCTTCAGAAGTACCAGTTCAAGGGATCAGGGAAAAAGAGCTTTGTGATTTCTTTTGCATCAAAGGCAGGATTTTTGGAGGCTTTGTACATCAGAGTTATTCTTAATGCATCACTTAGTTTCCTCAGCCCGTTTGATGAGGGATAAGGGGGGCACGGAATAGTTTGTGTTTAAACACAAAACCCCTGGAAATGGACTTCAAGTTATATAGCAGGTTGTGGAATACAGGTTCAACAAACATCTGCTAAGCAGTCTCCTCTTCTGTTTGCAGGCTGTCTCCAAACACCATGGTGACCCCCCACAAGAAGAGCATGCTGGGGAATGGGAACTATGATGTGAACGTGATTATGGCAGCACTTCAGACCAAAGGCTACGAGGCGGTTTGGTGGGATAAGCGCAGGTACTGAGAGGCTCTGTCATTCTGGAGGTGGCTGCTCTTTGTAAAACTGACAAAGAGATTGAAGTGAAAGCACCAGAACATAATCTGGTTGATGTTGTGCGCTCTTTCAGGGATGTTAACGCCATTGCCCTGTCTAACGTGATGGGCTTCATCATGAACCTGCCCTCCAGCCTTTGCTGGGGCCCCTTGAAGCTCCCCCTCAAGCGACAGCATTGGATCTGTGTCCGGGAGGTGGGAGGCACCTACTACAACCTCGACTCCAAGCTCAAGGTGCCCGAGTGGATTGGAGGTGAAAGTGAGCTCAGGTAGGATTTCCTCTAATCCGTCCCTGTTGGAGGGAAGAAGTCTGTCCTTAAACAGTTGGTGATTGAAACATGTATGGCTGACTTGCAATTGTAAACATTTGAGAGTAATAAGGTTCTTCTGCCTCCACTTGGATTTATGCCCTGTTTGTGTAAAGCCAGGGAAATGCTTTTGGCAGTGATGTCTCTATCAGCTCAGGAGAGCTTGACTTGGCCTCTTACGTGTCTGGCTCTGTCTGTGGCAAAGGTAGAGGCCTTCTCTGGTATTAGTGGGGGACATCTGCTACAGGATGTGCTGTGCCCTGCTCCCTCCTCAAACATGACAGTATCAGCATTCTTTGCCTATTTAGTAACAATCTGCATGTCTGCAGCAAAAGGCTTTCCAGACTAAAAGTGCAGCCTTACCCCTGAGAGCAGTAAGAGCTGTTTGTTAGGAATCACTTTTCCTATGTAAGCATACACTGCCCTTCTGGCTTGGCTCCCCTTCCCTCTTCAATCTTAACACAAGAAGGTCATTGTAAATACTTTGTAAAATTTCACCTGCGCTTGATTGCTGTTTAGCTTCCATTCCATCATGCCATAAATCCTACTAACAGCTTTGCTTCCTTGACTGGTCTTGTTCTGAGATAGGGACTGGGGATTGCACATGTGCAGTGTTTGCAGAGCCAGCCGTGCCACTGAAGTTTTGGTAAATTTCTGGGGTAAAGTAAGTCTTGTGAAACTACTGTGCAGAGGTTCTGGTGGATTTTATCCTAGGTGTATCGTTCTTCAGCAATAAATTAGGCCTTTCTCTACTTGGAGTTTTGGAAATCTGGACCAAAAGATATTGGAGGAAATGTTGATTTTTCATATTTATTGGAAGTAATCCAAGTTTGGTATTAGAAAAAGCTTATGTGCAGAAAAGGGCTAAAAAACCATGTCAAATGACCAAGTGGTACACTGCTGTTAAGGACATCTGTGTGATGGGGTGTTCTTTTTTTAGAATAAAAAGATCATTTTTCTCCCAGATTTGTTGGAATTATTTAAAGTTAAGATGGGATTCTTGATCTTGAAAATATGAAGAAACTAAATTTGGTTTTAATTCTGTTTTTCTTCCCTTGGGAAATAATAAAGTAGCATCTATATAGACTTATCTCTGTTGAGGTTAAGATAATATTTAATTGTTGTTGTAGATGATGAAGTTCTACATTCAGTAGCCCTTGTTTCTATTTCTCTTTATGATAGGAAATTTTTGAAACACCAGCTGAGAGGAAAGAACTGTGAACTCCTATTGGTGGTGCCAGAGGAGGTGGAAGCACATCAGACCTGGAGAGCTGACGTGTGACCTGGGCCAGCTCTGTCCTCCCACTACAGTTCTTCCCCTTCACCAAACTCCTGATGTCCTAAAACCTGGATAATGGGTGCCCCAACTCTCTTCGTCTGGAATTTCCTTTGTTAGGCTCTTCTCTTCCTTCCTTGGTGCAATAGGGCAATGGCAGAGGACATTGGGGTGGTGGGTGGGGAAGAACTGAGGGCAGAGCAGAGGAAACTGGAAGCCAATCACTTTAATTGCAAGGTGGATGAGCTGCAGTGCCCTCTGGCCAGCTGGGAGGCATCGCACTCTTGAAAAACTGGGCTGGGGAGAAAGAGTGCCTGGAAACCCTGGGCTTCCATTTCCCCACGTGGTTGAAGGCTGTGTGTGGTGGGACACTGCTCCCTCCAGGGCTTGTCAGGAAGGAGCAGGCACCGAGCACGCTGCCGCCTCTTCACAGTTCTCTCCCTCCAAAACAAATTGTTGTGAAGACATTTGCAATTCCTAAGGGTCTCTCAGGACACTCAGAACACTAGGAATGGTACGGTGCTCAGCACGACCCTCTGCTTCTTAGGGCTGGTTTGTGCCAGGAATTAAGAAACAATAATAAAACCAGAGTCATCTTCCAAGAAATTCTTCGGGTAGCTAGAGGATTCTTCCCCAGGGTCTCCAAGGATTTATGTATGTGGTGAGTGGTTGTTTGGCAGTATGTGTCTGGCTAAGGTGACATGGAAACAGCAAGCACAGGATGACTGAGGAGTATCAAGTTTCTGGACTGGAGAGAAGCCACAGTCTGCTTGGGTTTCTTTGTGCTATGGTGGGGGGTTTTTTTCACTATTTTTTAACATTTATTTTGGTTTTCTGCATGGTCACCCAGTAGTTTAGGAGCTCCTTGGAGAGAGGAATAAAGCTGAAGAGGTTTTCAAAGAAATTAATTCCCTTTTATTTTCCACTCTCCAGAAGTCCAGCCCACAGTCACAGATGTAATGTGAAATGAAAGAGGTCAAGTTATAAAGTAAAAATGGGCTGAGGAGGGAAGCCTTTATAGCAGTCAGTTTTCCTCATTTATTGCTACCATCTGCTGGTCTGGGAGCTGCAGAGGGTCCACCAGAACTTCCAGGCATTGGAGACACCCTGGCTTGGTAGTTGAACCAACCTCTCCTTTAGCATTGGCCAACAAACATTCCGTTAATGGGTGAATTGCTTTTTTCTGCCTTCCATGGGGAAGAGAAACTAGACATGGAGACACTGAGGAATCTCCACCGGCTGTTTCCCAGTCACCCAGGAGAGCTGTAGCTCAGCCATGCCTTCCGTGGCAGGAGGAGGAAATGCTGAATCTGGAACTCCCTTGGTTGTGTTTAGCACTTCCTGGCTGAGCTGCTGGTTGCTTCCATCTTTACACGTCTTGGTTGAACAGCAACCTCTGGCACCTGATGGAGCTCGAAGGATCCTGTTCCATCATGCAGGAAACTCTCATTACTGATGTTTGAGCTGGTGAAAGGAGGGATTGTAATGACCTTTTCTCAGTTATTTTTCTCTTCAGAGCTCTGCAAATGCATGAGCAGGTGCTCGAACCTCAGAGACGACCAAAATGGCACCGTCCCAACAGAGAACAGAGGCCACATGACGACAGGACGACGGTGTTTGCTGACCCCCGGACATCTGGCAAGCACTTCTGCAGTCCTTTGAGCACAGCCTCCCACAGTCAAGGGCAAATGGCTCTTACATTTTAAAAAGTCCTATTTCGTAACACATTCCAATGACCAATACCAGCTGGCAGAGTTTTTAAACACTTTCCAGGCAGGATGTTCAGCCTGCAGGCATTCTGCTCCTGACTTGAAGCCATTTCTTCAAGAGGGGAAAATATAAATCTCAACAGCAACATTTTCTATGCTGATTGAAGTTGCACTTTGGAGAAAAACCCTGTTTGCATGGAAACTGCAAGCCAATGGATCAGTGCACAATATGCAAAGATGTTTTGAAATACTTTGGGGCTGCTTTCCTCTCCTTGTATGTCAGCTGCTTTCCCGGGGGAGAAACAGTGTGATCCAGCTGCTCAGGTAAAGGGAAAGTGTGTGATCACATCCCTGTGGGAGGTGAGGCTGCTGTGCCCGGGGGTGGGTGAGCTGGTCCAGTCCCACTGCTCGGGAGCGGGGAAGCCCCTCTTTGTTTTCTTGCTTGTTTGGTTTTGTTAGAGCCTTGTCTTGGGTTTGTTTACAGAGATGTATTTTGTTTAACCAAATATTAAAAATGGAAAAAAAAAAGTTTCCATATAAATGTCCTATCACTTCTGTATGTTCAATTGAATTGTTCTGTAACAAAGTATGTAAAGGATAAATAAATTTTTTTCTTTGGTTATAAAACCACCACGTTTCTGTGCATTAAGAACCTTGAACACTGGACACTGGTGCTGAGGTAGGATCACCTCCCAGAATTCCCTTAAGCCAAACATGGCTTCCCCACCCCTCTGAAGGTGACAAGGCCACATCTGTTCCTTCCACACTGCCAGGCTGTGCATGAAATGGAGAGATCCCTACCCAGAAATCCCCCAGCAGCTCTGAAAGAACTGAGCCTCCCTCAAGGACATCTATTAAAACCACACTGCTCAGGTTGGATTTATTTAATATTCCATACAAAAAAATACGCAGCTGATGTCTGTTCTACTTTATGAGGCAGAGAATCTGCGTGGATGTGATCGTCTCAAACCTGGCCTGCTGCTCCCTCGGTTCTCACACTCACACAGCTGCAGTGAAAGTGTTTCTGCAGACGCATCTTCCCAAAGAGTATTTTCCATGGGGTATTGATTGCCACCGGCACCCCTCCTTCCTCTGCTGGGAAAGTCACACTTCCTGCCACCACTGTCCTTCAGCTCCAAATCAGGCAGGAAAGCACTTGTTGTGTCTGCCTGCTGCATTTCAAAGCCTGACCTGTGCCCCAGGGTGTTTTGTGGGGGCAAGAAGCTGGCAGAGGAGCTTCCCCCGGTCCAAGTCTGTAACTGGTTATGGCATAGTGATTGAATAAAAGGAAATACTCATGATTTCTAAAGGAGAGGGGGATGCAGACAGGAGCCATCATCAGGTCCATAGGGGGGCTTCCCTCCCTCGTTATGAACAGGTCAATGTCCCAAAGGATAACCAAAAATAAAAAGAAAAAATGCCCTGGCCCAACAAATCAACAGTTCAATATATCATAATCGCAAGGTCTTCCCACTTGATATGAATCCAACTCAGCTTCCACAAATTAGATTTTTCCCGACAGCGGAGGCAGGGCCCCTGGCATTCCCCCTGAGAGCCCTGTGTTGGGTCCGAGGAGGATCTGCAAAGAAAACCATTCATTAAGGAGTTTCAAGGACACAAGATGTCTTGCCATGCTGTCCCCCCTCCCACAGGTATTGGTAGCACTTTGCAGCACCAGCCCCAGGCCTGCTGCAACAGCCAAGGTCAGTGCCCAACCACAGCCCCTACCGCAGCCCCTCACAGCAAGTTTTAGCTGGTAAAAACCAGGTTGGGCTTGCCAGGCATTGCCACCACTGGGAATCAGCAGGATTGTCCAATGAGAACACCCAGTCAGGGAATCTGGTGGGATGAGTGAGGCCACAGCATACAACAGAGTGCACCTTTCTGCCCCAGCACTGCTCACAGCGGGAGGTGCACGCACTCCCGGCCAACTCTGCAGGGCCGGGACAGACGGCTGGGCCTTCCTGCCTCACCTGTCGCTGCTGCAGCTGCTGCTGTTGCTCCATCTGCAGTTTTTCGGTTTCAAAGACGACAGGAAGAACCAGAATCATGAAGGAGGTGGTCCCAATCCACAGAGCTGCCCTAGAGAATCTATCAAGGATAAAGAACCCTAGGAATCAGTTCTTATTGGCACAATCCCGCGTTTCCCTTCCGTGCCTCAAACATAAGCCTGCCTCCAAATTCAACCCCGAGCTCCGGGGTGTCCCCTTATCCCCGCCCTTCCCAAGCCGCCCATAAACAAAGCCCGTGATTCTGCCGCTCCCCGCAGGCCCCGCACTGCGCTACCAGCGCCCAAAGCCGCAGCGAAGGCCGGCAGAGCCGCCCGCGCCCCAGCTCTGCCCGCCGGGCCCGCTCCGAGGGGCTCCGGCCCGGCCCGCCGCCCCCTCACCTGTACATCTTCTGCGCTACCGTCAGCGACAGGTCGAACGTAGCCCCGGCCGCCGACCGGACGCTCTCGGGGAACATCTCCGTGAGTCCCCACAGCCGCTCCGCCAGCGTCTCGTCCAGCTGCGGGCGGCACCAACCATGTCAGGCCCTGCCGCACGGCCCTGCGCGCCCCGCGGGGTCACCGCGCCCGCCCGGCCTTCCCCGCCGCCTGCCCCGATACCTCTTCGTCGTCCTCCTCCTCCTCGTCGAGCTCATCCTCCAGCTCCTCGGCCTTGCCCGCGCCGCCCTTGGGCAGCAGCTCCTCCGGGGACAGGGACGCCGCGGCCGCCATCGCCACCAGACAGGACGGAAGGAGCGGCGGCCGGAGCGCCGCCGGAAGCGCGGCCGCCCTCCCGCCACCCAGCCCGGGCCGGGCAGCGGCCCCTGGCGGCCCGGAGGAGCAGCGGCCACCCCCCGCCCCGGTCCCCGCAGCACAGCGCGACGCGTTACAAACACCCTCAGAAACGGGTTTTAATTGCAAGGTTTTATAACAAATATGCAAAACTCTCGAGAACGGGCAACTCCAGCATCCTGCTCGCCCAAGGCAGACGGTGAGGTTTGTACAAGCACCCGCGGGCTCCCCGCGCTGGGGGAGAGGCAGGGGTCTCCCCGCTTCGGAGAGCAGAGAAGGCGAGCAGGAGCCCTCACGGAGACGGATCGGCCCCACCGCCGACTGTCCGGCTGCCTCAGAGAGGAGGGTACCTGTGCTGGGCTGCGCTGAGCAATGTAGCAAGGTAAAGTGCTCTGAGGAAAATCGTGTTAATTAACAGCGCTGTGGTGCCAAACCAGCCATTAGCAGTACCCATGGCACCACACAGCGCTGGTTGTTTCTCGGCACTCGTGGTCCCGTGAAACAAAGTACCTCACACAGTACCAACATGCCTGGGAGGCCCGAGCCAGCCCCAGCATCCCGTGGGCCAAGACCCAGAATGAGCCTGGCCATCTCTTGTTCACTTCTTCCTCCGGCTGTGCTGCTTCAGCTCCTCCAGCTCCTTCTCCATGAGGTGGGACTCGGCAGTGGTCTCAGAGAGCTGGAACGCACAGCAAACAACAACAGGACAGAGTTAAAAGCTGGTGAGGCTTTTCCAAATTCACCGTACAACCAAGATTTACAGCCACAAGCCACGTCCTGCAGGAGGCAATTTGTTCCTGTTGAGCAAGGGGGAAGCTGCCATGTCATGTTTCACTGAGATTGCCTGGAAAACCTGAAGAGCAGATAGTGCTTCTGCTGAGTGTTCCAGCCACAAAAGCCATTTTCCAGTTTTAAAACACGTGAAGGGTAAGGAAATAAAATATTTGTTTAGAATGACATAAAGGCTAAATCACTTATTAACTGCGAATAGATGTGTGTTCTATTTCCCTGAATGTCTCTCCAGATTTTAAGCATGAAACCTGCGATCTCTGGGTAAGGCTGAATTTCGGTTTATTTACTGGAAATTCTTTCATCACAGTTTTACACATAGGATAGATGTCTTTCCCCTCATGACAGCAGATGGAAGCTTTAATCTTCTGTGACCAGAAACAGTGGCTGTAACTCAGTTTCATAGTTAGGGAAGAGAATAGAGTGGCAAGAAAAATGCCATACTCTGTGCAGAAAGGGAAACAGGAGACAGCAGGGACTTCTGTCTCTCACAGTGTTCACAACAAGCTCTGATGTGGGGGGAACCTTCCCCTCTTTCCACAGAGGGGATCAGGCTTTACTCCCACTTTAGTCACTATGCCATTACACCCGTGTTGCACAACAGAGTAAAGCAGAAAGTGGGGTGCACTGAGAGCAGCCTTCTTCAGGGAACCCAGCACCCTTTGCCCGGGCATCCCCACTGCTATGGGCAGGCAGGAGCTGGGGAAAGCTCACCATGTCCAGCAGAATGTCCACTTTCAGCCGAAGTAGGTTGTTTTCTTCCTCGAGCTGCTGGTTTCGTTTGCGCAAGCGCTGCAGTTCCCTGCGATCCCCCAGGAAGCCTCCTGATTCTTGGAGGAAAGAAGGAGGTCAAAATACAGATTGTCAGCCAACCATGGCTACTTCAGACCAGACAAGCTGGGCTGTACTCTACCTGAAACCCAGTGGCCATTTTCAAACTTCAGGCTCTGGCCAGCAAGGTTCATTGTGGGGGTGCCGTATTCCAGGCCCAGCTCAACCTCACGGGTGGATCTATCCAGCTGCAGAGAGATCACACTCAGAGTTTCACAGAATTCCAGAGCCACCCCCTGATCTCCCATTTCTTAGTGACTGGCATTCCAGTGGAAGATGCTGATCCAAATGGCCCCTGGAACCTTTGGGCATGTACTCCTTTGGTCACGTACTGCTGCAGTAGAGGACTGGTTCCTCTCACTGCCATCCCTGCACTTCTCCCACCTACACACTCATCCATCTCCCTGCATTTGGAGACCACAGGTGGGAATTTTTTAGCGACACAGTTCTGGGCTGCAGGTGTGGTGATGATTCTTCCCTGAGCTATTCCATTTCTAGCTTCATGTACAGTCACAGTGACCAGGAATGGTGCTGCACTGCAGGAAAAAAGCAGCACAGTTGGAATAATAGAATATATTGACGTGGAATGAACCCACAAGGATCATTGAGCCAACTCCTGGCCCCGCAGAGAACTGTCCACAAGAGCTGCACCGTGTGCCTGAGAGTATTGTTCTAACACTTCCTGAACTGTCAGGCTTGGTGCTGTGACCACTGCCTTTGGAAGTCTATTCCAGAGCCCAACCACTCACTGGGTGAAGAACTTTTTCCTGCCCCAGAAGCAGCTGGGAGCCCTTGTAAGGGTTATGGCACTGACAGCAGGAGGCACCCACCCCTGGCAGCAAGACATGGCTCCTGCAGCAAACCGCAGGTGCGGGCACTCACCAGGTGCAGGTTGGACAGCGAGGCCCATTTCCGGGGGGGGGTCTTCTTTGGGCTGAAGGAGTTCCCAAAGAGAGGCATTGCACGCTGCTGGCCAGGCCTACGGCGGGCTCCTGAAGGAGCGGGAGAGACACAACAGCTCTGAAGCTGTGGGCCAAGAGCAGTGATGTTCTCCCCAGGCATGTTCTCCCCAGGCAGAACCCCTCATTCTCTGCAGTGAGCTTCTCCCCAGGCAGAGCCCCCAGCTCTCAGGGCAAGACAGCGATGTGGGGGGGTCCGGGCCGCCACCCCGCCACGGCCGCCGGGCAGCACGGGCCCTCCGCGGCCACGTCCCTCGCACCTCCACCGCCACGTGACCGAGCCGGGCGGGGGGCGGAGGACGACGGTGCGCGGTGTCCCCCCCCCCGCCCGGCCGGTACCCCCAGTACCGCGCGGCGCGGCACCTCGGGGGGGGCACGGGCCGTACCACCCCACGGGCACGCCGAGCGGCTGGAAGGGGAGCCCCGCGGGGTGCTGTTCCCCGCACGGGCCACCACCGGGATGCTCCTTTGTTCTGCTTTCCCTCCCGGCATCTCACTGGTGAAAGCAGCGGGCTCGGCAAGAGCGGAGCCGATGAAGAATGCCCCCCAGCCCCCATCCCCCCCGCGCCGCAGTGGTAGGGTCAGCCCCGCGGTGCGGGGGCGGTTGGGCCGGGCTGTTCCATCGAGCTTCGCCTTAATTGGAGGGGGGGGGAGGGGCGGGGGGCGCACCTCTCCGTCGGGCCGCGGCCGCTCCCGGCGCTCGCGTCCGCCGCCGGTGGGATCCGCCGCGTGTCCCGGGAGCGGTTTGCGGCCGCCGCGTTGCCGGGGCGATGGGATCCGCGGCTCCGCTCCGCCTCCCGTGCTGGAGGCAGACGGGGGCGGAGTGCCGGGCAGCGGCCTCGGGGGTCGGCCCTGCTCACTGGGGCAAGCTAGTGCCGTGCTGACGGCGCTTTCCTTAACACCTTCCCTAAAATGCTCGAATCCCTGGAAGAGTTGTTAAAAATGTTTTTATGGGGATTGTTTGTTTATTCGCCCAGCTAAATAACTGAACGCCATTAGGCAGAGAACCCTCCCTTGCTTGGGAGCGTTGGAGAAGAAGTGGAGGAGGTCTGGCGTTCTGGACTGCGCGGGTTCAGGGGATGATGGATGAGGAGCTGGAGAGGGCAGAATAGTACAGAATCACAGAAATCACAGAATCAGTTCGGTTGGAAAAGATCTCTGAGATCATCAAGTCCTGTCTTTGGCCGAACACCACCATCATGTGAACGTGACCGTGACACTAAGTGCCATGTCCAGTCTTTTCTCAAACGCCTCCGGGGACAGTCACTCCACAGCAGCAGCAGCTCCTCACACGCCTCCCTTTGAAGCAGTCCCAGCAGCCTGATTTTCTGTGCACGTTGCAAAGCCCTCCCTTTCAGCACATGATGGAATAAATTTAGATTCCTTGTGTTACTTGCTGGCTTGTATTCCATGGGAGGTGGCAGTGGCAGTTGGTTTGGATATTTTGAATGAATGGCATGGGTATGTGACATATATCACCAGCACTTTTTATGTTACAGAGGCAAAATGCCACTCCTAAACTATAAAGTAATTCTCCAATATGTTAGAATAGCAATCTGAAGTTACTTGCTTCATTGTTAAAAAAGCTTATGTTGAGCTTCCTGGGGCCTTCCTGAAAAATTTTGGATTAATGAGGTACTCAGATGCTGACTTTAGTTAAAAGGGAACAATAAAGACAAGAAGAAAAAAAAAAAAAACGGGGCAAGGAGATGAAAGAAGAAAAGAAGAGAATCACCAACATTTTTATTTGGTTTGTACATGTATTAGTACTCCAGGAAAAAAAAAATTATCTAACAGACTTTCATTCCCAGAGTGCTTAATTGGCACCCTGCCTTAAGTGAACCAGAAAATTGCTCACTTGGAATGAGAATTGGAAAAATAGCACAGTTAAATCCAGTGACTTGAGAGAAGAAAAATTTCTGGTGCTGCTGTATCTTTTGGTAGTCCGGCTAACCAATATCTGGTTCTTGCAGGACACATACTATAAAAACAGTTGCTTTCAGACCCAGTATAGCAGAGTCTGTGCACTGGAAAGCTGTGATTTTTGCAATAAGAGAAGTGATTATAATGGGGTAGGGGGGGAAGTCAACACCCTTAATAGTGGAATAAAAACTCACTGTTCAGAGCAAGGCCTTTGTGAAGTAGCTGTGGCTTCTATCACCATTTAATACCCACACGAGTGTGCATATATTGGGTAAGAAAGATGAAAGGAAGGTCCAGATAAATGAAGGCAAGAACTTTGGAAGAAAAGCTGAGAGCATGTAGAATTACAATTTTAAAATGAGAACAAAAAGGCAGCTCACCTGGGTGTTTATATGAGCCAAAGACCATACAGGAAAGTAAGGGACTGAGCTCAGTTTGGTCGGGGTGGTTTTTTCAGTAATATTCACCTTCCTAGAACAAACCTGTATGTTTCAGCACAGCTGTTGCTTGAGGTCTCCTTGTGCTGAGCAGGATGAGTGTTGTAGAAATACACTGTAATTATTATAAAACTACACTGTCTCATGCATTTGGGGTCACAGAGTGACTCTCTTACTGCCTCTTTCTGTGGAGCAGAGACTTGGAAAAAGCCAGGCAGCCCATCCCCACTGCCTTGGCATGGGAGGTGAATGTTTCCTCCTGTGCCTGGTTGCTGTGCCCACAGTGAAGAATCCCTGTGTGAATGGTCTCAGAGTTGGTAGAACTGGTCAACAAGAGTTCAGAAATCTTCCCCTGGAGACTAAGAGAAGGAGGTTCAGTGTCTTGATTTCTGCTGTGATTTGCTTCAGGAATCTTTCTTTTTCTGCACGGTTTGACAAAATTTCATTTCTCACCAGACTCCATTTCCTTGAAAAATGCTACGGAATTTCCTCACTACACCAACCTCCCAGAGTATTTTGGCAGCAGCTTTTCATCATTGTTTCTCCACCTACATCAGGTAGATACCAAGACAAGAACTGGCTGTTGCTGTTTCTAGCATTGTCTCTCAGTATATTGCAAATACATACATACATATATATTTATATATAGTTTGACATATGATTCTCAGCTATGTTAAGAGCATTATGGTGCAGTAGTTGCATCCTGTTCCTGTTCCTGTCACTCTGTGGGGAAAAAACACCTAGCACACACACTTTCTCCAGGACAATAACTCCAGAGATCACTTAGGAACTGCAAAAGCCTGTTAAATGGTGAAGAACCTGTATGTTACAGTCCTTGTGTAAGGAAGCTGCCTATGTTCCCAGGAGGACATCTTGGAGAACACTGGTGGAAGGCTGAGAGATTGACAGGATGGAGATAGGGCTGTAGCACATGGCAGTGTGGAAATTTTGGAATAGGTCCAAGCTGTTCTTGGTAGCCTAATTTGGAGCATCTTCTTCAGCTTTTTTGGCTCAAAAGTGATAGAGAATCTATAGCTTAGATGTTCTCAGAGCTGCCTTTAACTCCATAGTGTGTCACTTGCTTTTTCTAATATATGCTGCAGGATTGTTATTGTTCTCTGTTACATCAATATTTACAGAGGAACCCCATTGACTTGTGAATTCAGTGGACTTACTCTAGGCTTACTCTCAGTATTTATTTTAGTTACTGTATTGAAAGTTGCTACACTGCCTGGTTGTTGCAGATAGGTAAGGCTTTATAAAGCCTTGCCTATCCTGAGTTAAAAATCTGTAAACTAAAATTTTTTGCATATTGAAATTAATTCCCCGCCCAATTAAATTTTTCAGCACTGAGGTAATTCTTGTCTCAATGCTGTGCAGTTAAAGATGTCCCTTCTTTTAGAATCCTAAATACCTCACCTATATTTTGTTGTCAAAGCCGACACTTCTTTTTCTCTCTCTGTTTCTTTATTCCATTATAGTTAACTCAGGAGATAAAAGAACAGCCGTTTCTCTGCTTGGTTAAGAAACGTGCTCTCCTCCCGACTGTCTCAGATTCCACCACCAGGAGGCCCTCATTCCAGTGCTTATAGCTAGGCAAAGAAAACAAAAGCAGTGAAGTGGAGAAACCCATCCTCACAAAAGTAATCTGAAATTAATGCTTATCCTAGAAATTGAGATTTTCAGAGTACTGTGAAAGCATCTATTAATTATTTATTGCAAATATCCTAATATCCAACTATCATGGATGCTGTGACTTTTGGAGATAATGGAGTGTCTGTCACAGGTGGTACCTTTCATTGGTACCAAGAGCTGAGTGATAGCCAGGAAAGTTCATGCCTCTGTCTTCTGGATGGATCTCAGTAACCTAAAAATAATAAAATACAGTAAAGCCAAGTTATATTTCTCATCCCTCGTGTGTGCCTTCTATCAGCTAACAAATATGCCTTCACCTACTTTGCCTCTGCCTTCTCTCTTTTAGCTACTTACTTATTCACAGGTTCTTAATTCTCTTTCACTTTTCACAGCTAGCTTTTATAGTGTCCTAAAAGTTCTAAATATCTGCACTAACACTCTTTCTAATTGTTCTATTTTGCTAAACAGACCTTTAAAGACAGGAGGAAGGAGAAATGTTTTTATCCTTATTGTTTTACCAAATCATGTACTTCTTCCCTACTGGCTTTTCAAAGCTGCAGTCATTGCCTTGGCTGAAATGTAGACTTTGTTATTCAAAAGAACACTGTGTACATGGTCTCTGGACTAAAAAAGTATGTGGAGTTGTCATTATTTTTTCCTTAAACCCCATTTATTTTTCTCTTCACTGCTGAGTCAAGCCTTGTCTTGCTTGTTTCCCACAGTCATGTTTCAGTACTGATGAGTCCAAGACACAGCTTTGCAATGCAATTTCAGAATGGATGATAGGTGAGAACAGTTTTGCTCCTGTCAGGAAATGCAGCTCCTGCAAGCTGTAAGTTACCCTCAGTTGCCCTTGTCTTTCAAACTCAGTTCCTGCCCCCCTTCCCTGAATTCACACATACATACAACATGTTTACATTTGTGTACTTTGGCCTCTCTAATATGGTCTAACGTGGAAAACATATATCCTCTGCTCTAAGAAGAAAAAAAAGGGTAAATTAAGCCATGCATGAAATATGCAAAGTTCCCAGGCCTCTGAGAAGGTTTTCCAGTCATTGCTCACCATTCTGGCCACACTGTTCACTTGAAGGAGTTTACACAAATACACAGGCAGTTGAGCCACTCACATGCTCTGGAGAGAATCCTTTGCTTCCTGACAGAGTTTGCCATGAGAGTGTCCTTGGTGACAGGGAGAACAAAGGTTCAGGGAGCACGTGCAGCCCACAAAGCAGTGAAAGCTTGTGTTAAGCTTTATTTCACTCTGTTCCTGTTACCTGGCTACTCTTTGCTTGCTTCCACATCTGTATTTCATTTTTTTTCTTGCCTCTTACTTTCACAGTCATCTGTTTCCATGGCTCACTTAAGATGTCCTTTCCAGGAAATGAGGAAATTGAAGCCTCCAGTCTGTACATTCCTGATGAGCAGATTCAGGAAAAGGGAATACCAGGGAAAGGGCCTCGAGCATCTCTCTGTGTGGGTTGGTGTTTGGTGCTGCTGTAACCCTTCACCACTGGCAGCTGCTGGAGACAAGATGTTTGGCCTTTGGACTGTGCTGCTGTGATGTTTATAAGGGAGAGCAAACAGGGCCTGGATTCTAAATTCCCTGCCATAGGTGGTTTCATCTCAGGCCTCAGAAGAGCATCAGCTGTGCTTTGCCTGTACAAACAAGCACACTTGTGTATCATGGACTGCATCAGGAGATTCTGTGAAGCTCAGTGTGTATAGCATGTTATGAAGGTGGGAGAGAAGTGCTAAGTATTCTTTCCTCTTCCATGTTCTTCCACCATTCCTTCTATACCTTCACTTAGACACTCCAAAAAGCTCCAAGAAGCTACACTAACTGGGACTATTCCCAGCTGGAACCAGAAAAGTTCCAGATGAACAAATTGCTGTCACCAAAGAGAGTCATAAGAACACTGAGGTAAGCATTCTCCCTAGACCCTGCTAATCAAAATAAGAATTTTGTATCCAACCTGGGTGGTCTTTTTTCCACCCAGGATGCCCTGAAGTATTGGTTTTACTCTGCACTAATTTTTGTGTTATAAAGATATGCCTGTGGACGGCCTCTTATCAAATGCAAAAATTGGAAGTAATGTGGCCTTTAGATGATGTGGAGCCTGCAACAACATGACAATGGACTGTGTGGCCCAGAAAGTCCTTTTGGGCATCTGTTGCCAGCTTGAATGTAGATGACATTGCTTTTCAGGCTTTTGAGGAATGCAGATGACAGCTCACCAATGGTCTGCACTACTCCAGGATGCCAATTTAGAAGCCATTCCTATGAGACCTGTGAAAGCAAGGTACAGGAGTATTTACAGCAATAAATGGGAGATCAGGTTAGTTTTGGTTTCCTGTTCTGTGTTGTTCCCTGGGGTAGCAAGGGCTGCAAATATGAGACATATTAGGACGAGGCAGAAGGGATCTTGGAGGTAACAACTGTCATACAAGTAGCTGCACGGGATCAAGTATGTTCAGCAGCACTAAAGCTCATTGGTTCACAAGGTAAAGTGAACCCTGAAAGTACAAATTTTGAATTTGCATTAAATGCCCAAGCAAAATGAGCCATAATGGAGGGTGCTTTCTCTCAGAAACTGAAAATAAAACATAAACCAAGTATTGGATTCTAAACTTAGGAACGGTGGTTTTTGTTCTGCCTTCCTTCCCCAGATTCCTTCAAGATGACAAGCAGTTCAGAGAAGACTGGTAAGACTGGTAGGAATGCAGGATAAAAATATATTCACAAATATGTGCGGCCAGCAAGTGGATGTGTCACAGAAGCTCAGGCTTTCATTAAAAGTATTCATTGCTCTTAAGGAAGCTTTCCTTGTCTGACCATCCAGAAGCCAGTCTGTCAGTCACCCTGGGATTGAAGCCCTTCCTCACCAGGCAGCTCCAGTGACCCAGCAGGGCCTCCTTTGACTCCCTACATTCCCACACTCCCACAGTCAGACCAGGTTTCCTTACTGCCTTGAGCTGGGATATCCCTTAGAGTCTCAGACATCTGGATCTTTAAAATAATTTAACCATGGGGCAGCAAAAAAATAGCAGCTCAATTTGGGTGCCTCCAAGAAGGGACCCCAAAGAAAGCCCTGGGGTTTTATGCCCTCCCAATCTGTGTGTGACAAAGTCCTGGCTCTTCCCGCTGAGTCCTCGGCTCCTGCTGTGTCTCAGTGTCCGGTCACCTGGCTGTGCCACAGGTCCTGTGCCCTGTGCTGTGCCAAGGGTCAGCACCAGTTCCTGGCCTCCTGCCTGGGGCTCTCCCAGCCCGGAGCCCAAGCTGCGGCTGGCACTGCAGCTGCACACCGAGCTGCCAGCACTGAATGTGTTCCTCAGCACTCTGCATCTTGTCACTATAACTGAAAAGGTTGTCAGTTTGGGTTTGTTGGATTTTTGGTTTTGTTTTTTTTGTTTGTTTGTTTGTTTTTGTTTTGTTTTGGGTTTTTTTGATCAATTTGTCAAATGACATGAACCATTCAGAAAGATTTTCTTGAAGTTCTCAGCAGATGTTCTATCACCCTCATTTCAAACACAATGCCCACAAGCACCTTTTGCACTTTCTGTGCTCTTCAGGGATTCTTATTTGTTGCAGGTCATCATTCCCCAGGCAACATTCACTGCTTATATTTTACTCACTAGCCAAGATCCAAGATACAGCAGACATTTCCTTTAGAAAAAAAAGTAAGGGAAGAATGTGGTACAGGGAAAATGATACTTAACTTTGACTTTCACACCCAGTGTTTAAATATTGTAAAGAATCTAATCTTTTTAATGGGAGGGAAGGCATGTCACATTTAGAAACTGGTTCCTAGCTCACACATCTGTGTAATTGATTCATTTTGGAAATAAAAGCAAATGAAAATCTGAGTCTCTGAAGATTTAAATCTTGTCACTCTGAAAGAAAGGGAAATTGTTTTCATGGGTCAGCAGACAAGCTGTTCTCACAATTCATTCATTCATTTACAGTTGAAGTAATGTGCTACTTCAGTTCCAAGATTAAACAACTGGTAGTGATAACTTGTTGCCAGGGATCATGTTAAGGATGTCAAGCCTGGTGTAGAACACGGCCAAGCTTGTAATCTAAACTGGGACAGGTGAGCCAGTGTGCAGTGGGCTGCAAAAAAGGATAATCTGCCAGTAAAAAATGGGGACTGCAGTATCCAAAACAAATGTCTTAATCTGGTCTTTAGTCACCTAGGTAGGTAGTGACACTTTCCAAAATGCTGCAATAATAAGCACTTATTTTGCAGTCAATGGGAACTGCAGTTCCCATTGTACTAAAATTTAACTACTTAATTATGAGCCCTTGATTTAATTCCAGGTTTGATATCTTGAGACCTGAATAATCTGGATGATGGAGTATAATGCAACAGCATGACCACTGTAGCTAGGTAGAAGTAGCAAATTGCTTTCAAATATCTAATAGAAAGCCACAGGAATTTTTGACATGTTTTTGGTTAATGTTTTAGGAAAAAGGAAAAATGCTTATTTATCACACAAAAAAGGGAAAAGCTCTAAGCACAGGGAGAAGAGAGAGCAAGGCAGAAGGAAAAAAAGCAATTTGGGCAAAGCAGCATGGAAGAAAGTATGAGCAGTAGAAGGAATGGTAGTGGTAAATGCACACAGGCTGCATTGAACCAGAGGCTGGGAACACTGAAACTAATACAGAAGCCTATGAGGATATTCAAAGCTGGTGTTCATAGAGTCAAACATTTTACTTCACTACAAATGCTTCAGAACTAAGCTGAATTATATTGCTCTTAAATTGAAGTTAAGAACAATGCTTATATTGTTAAACACTTAGGGAATTTTCCTGTACTGTACATTGAAGCAGGGAGGGGAGATGGGGTGAGAAGGAGCAGGTCATCAGTCACAAGTCTGTCTGCTCTGTTTAAATCCAGAGCCCTGGAAAACAAGCTGGTAGGAGGGCAAGCTCTTCTCCTTAAAATCTGAAATTAGGTATAGTAAACATTGTCTTTTATATTTACTCATGCTGCCAATGACTTCTCTCAGTGTAGCACACAATTTACTCAGTTTTCAACTTGCTGACTTCTACATATTTTTGTAATGAAAGTTTGTGCTGCCACATGTCTGTCAACAAGTGGAAACAAAATCTTTGGCTTCTCTTGACCAAGCTGAACTGAGTTTTGTTTATTTTTTTCTTTTAATAGTCACTATTGGACCAATGCTAATGGAATCCAGGTCACATTTTATTTTTTTGAATCCCTGTCCTTGTTTATGTTTAAGTACCATCGCAGTGACACTGCCATGCTGCCAGCCACATTCCTCTTGCCACAGGCAGGGCATTGCCATTACAGCATGTTAGAAAAAGCCCTTTAACTGGTGCTGCTTTGTCACTGTGGAGTGACAAGGGAGAAAGATACTTCACTAAGGAATTATGCAGGGAGTGGAATTTGGGAAAAACTAGTTTGCTAATAAAACTGGCTAAGAAAAATACAGTAACCATGAGATGCTAGTGTCATTTTCTATCCAGGCCGGCAGACTGAAACACACAAGTGTGTTGTGATTTGTTAATTTTGTGAAAGCAGTTTATGGAGTTGTCGCAGACATCTTTTCATGAAAATACTTTCCTTAGGATTTTTTCCTCCTGAGAAGCTGAGAGGCCTCAAGAACAAAATGTAAACAATGGTTATCTGCTGCTGTGGAATGCAACAGGTGGATCCATAATTGGTCTCATGTGGATGTTTGGAATTAATGGCCAATCACAGCCCAGCTGGCTCAGACTCTCTGTCCGAGCCACAAACCTTTGTTATTCATTCCTTTCTATTCTTAGCTTAGCTAGCATTCTGAGGAAGCTTTTTCTTCTATTCTTTCAGTATAGTTTTAATGTAATACATATCATAAAATAATAAATCAAGGCTTCAGAAATATGGAATCAAGGCTTCAGAAATATGGAGTCAGATCCTTGTCTCTTCCTTCAACATAAGACCCCTGTGAGCACTGTCACAGGGAGTCAGTAAATCTTGAAGGAAGAAATATTCCAAACTCACTTCTGTTGGAGACAGCTGTCTCGGCTGTGAGCTTTATGGAATAATTCCATCAGTTGCTTTTCACTAGGTAAGGACATTCCCTGATGTCATAGCTATTTTGCAAGACTACAATTGCCTTCTATGACCCTGAAATTTCTCCTGCCATTCCAACAGGAGAGGATGCTTTTATTCCTTTTCCCATGCCTGCAGTGTGGTACTGCTAGCACTAGTGTTGCTGTATTTTGCCCTAGAGATAGCTATGTTTCACTTGGGGATGGGCCAGATTTTTAAAGGGGATGCATGAGAATTAAGACCTTAATCCTAACAATATGGTAAATTACTGAAATTTTGTCTGGCCTTCATTTCTCTTGAAGGAACTGAGACATGGACAAGCTTCTAACAAGTACCATCCTCATCAAACAAGCAAATCTTCTAAGTCCAAACAAGTAAAATATAAGCCAGTGACTTTTTCAGCTGTATAATGGGGAAGAAAAGGTTGAACACTATTTGTTTTTCTAAGAATTTTCTGGCTTGTTGTTGTGAAGACCTCTACTATGCTATGATACATGCTCCCCATATGTGAACCAGGAGAGCGTGTATCCACAGATGGGTATGTGTTTGTCAATCCCAGACAGCTGGAGCCCATCAAAACTGCTTTTGTGTGTGTGTGTGTCTGTGTGTGTGTGTCTGTGTGTGTGTGTGTGTTCCTTTATGTGCCTATATAGTACAAACAGTTTCCTTAGGTTTTGGATTCACTGACATGCTAAGCACATAGAATCTGGACTGCTAATATTTAGTATTTCAGACCCCCACACCCAAGATGCAAACCTTGAAAAGGATAAGAAGGAAAGCATTTGGAAGCAGTCTCAACATATGTTTGAAACTAGAGGACTAAAAACAGCACCTCATCCTAGAGAGGTGAGGCAGTGTTTGAGAAGGATAGGCCATGATGTCGTAGATTGAGTTAATTTTTCTCCCTCCTGCTGACATAGCTGATTTGTTGGCACCCATATACACCCTGTCATACAAAAAAATTTCTTAAGGGCAGTTGCTCATGTAAAGGCAGTGTGGAAGTGGGATTGCTTTGCACATTTTAGTGTTGCTTTTTTGTCAGTTTTCCTCACAGGTCCTGCCCCTAAGCCAGTAAGGTCCACACCCATTACCACTTAAACCTTTTTGTCTTCTTGAGAAGAATGGGTGAGAAGATATTACTCATCTCTTTGGAAGCAGGTCCCCTACCCTTTCAAATATACTTGAATTCCTCCTGAAGAGATAGCCAGGAATGTCCTTCACCCAGACAATTCAGAATCCTGAGCTGATCTGCAGATGCTTTTACTTTAGAAAACATTCTTCAAGACCACTCAGTCATTTCTAACAAATGCCCGGGATGAAAGATGGTTGTTGTTCTCTTCAGCTTCTTCTCTCCAGTTTTCTTTTGCTGCATCAGCAGCATGTGATAGCTGAGGCTGGGCTACTGTGGCTGGTCAGTTAGGAACATCTCATGATTGCAGTTCTGAATACTGAATAAAATTTTGAAATTAAATATTTGAGTGTCTTATAACTTCCTTCTTGTTTGATGCTCATTGCCCAAAGGACAGAGGTCATGTGTAAACTCTGGTCTCAGAAACTCTGACCTATTCCTCTGTCTTGGATTGCCTGAGACTGACTGTTAGAACAGGAAGCGTTGCCTTAATAATCCAGTGGAAGAACAACAGTGGAGGACAGACAAAATAGGAAGAAAGACTGCAGTAGAAAGTACTGGGGTATATTGAACCCCTGTGGGAGTTGTTAATGAGTAGGAGTTGTGCAGCAGCACAGAGTTTCAGAAACACAGATATGTCACTTATAATCACCAATTCAGCAAAAACATGAGAAGGAGAGATTAACAGCTTTTTTTTTTTCAGATATGGACAGAGAAGTGTTTAATAATGAACTCACTTCCAGTAAGACTGGTAAAGAAACCATGGTAATCCATGGAAAGGAGAACAATGGCTTAAAAAAGAATAATCAGGCTAATGAATCTCTGAAGTTTAAAGGTTTGAGATTGAAGAAAATTATTAGCCAGATCATTACTGAAAAATAAGGCCCTATTGTAGCAAAATCAAGGAAAGCAATATTTTAAAGCAAATTACAGTTCCTAAGACCTTTAAATATTATTCTAATGTAAAAATAACTGTATGATGATGTACTCAATGCCTATCCAAGTTTTGAGGTTTGAAAAACAAACTGCTTATGATCTTTTGTGGCCAATAGCCTGACAAACATATGGAATACAAATGAAGCATGATTGGGGTTTTTATCTATCGTTTACATACAAACTCAATTGGAAGCAGCAGGCAAAGCCAAGAGTAAAAAACTGGCCAAAGGAGGAGCATGTTCAGTTCTGCAGCATGGTTGGTTTAAAAGGAAAGCTGATACCAACTGAGAGGCTAAGATGGAAAACCTGAGCTTTTCCATACTGATAAGGAATGTGCAAAGACTGTAAAATTTATTAGTTTTTCAAGCACAGGCTCTTCAAAATTTGTTTTTTTTTTTTTTTTTTAATGAAGAAATGTCTCAAATACCAGTGCTGAATTTCTTCCAAACGTGAATTTAAAAATGTTTTTCCTGTAATACATAATTTTTTTATGTGACCAGTGAAATCTGCCACGACCTAGAAATTTAAATTTTTCTATCAGCTGCACTTTAAATACATTCTTCTTTCTGAATCATGCTAATGACAATGTTGTCCTGAGTACAAAACAGAGCAGTGTACTCAAAGTTATTATTCACCCTACTTGACAACAGAAGCACTCAGCTTCTTTGAGCTGGAATGCATTAAAGGGAAGAAAAAAACATTCAATGAATTACGCTTTTTTCAGCTGTAACACTGAAAACTCTGCTGTCCTATGTTTGGTGCATAAAGCTGCTTTGCTTCATGTATTTTTTCAGACTAATTTTCAGTGCTAATGTGTGAATAAGTTAAAGAAGCATTGACTCTTTTGGCCATAACAGTTAAGACAGTATTTGCAGTACTTCCAACTTTGTTTGCATTAGAAGTCAGAATCTCTCTGTGAAGAATACACACACAGAGGCCTATGTTCTGCAGCACTGAAACATTTTCTTGTTTTAACTCTCTTTCTCATGAGTTATTGCAGTTAAATCAAGTTTTCTGACTCAGCTTCCTGCAACAAATACTTGTTGCTTCTCTCTCCCTTTTTATTAGGCACCAAAGTTTTCAGCCAGACAAATTCTACCCCCTGTATCTGCATTCAGTCCCAGAGAAATCCCTCTGTCTACAGGAACGGTGACAGGTCACCAAATGGTAAAACTGATCCAACACCATGCCAAGGCAGTCTTTCCCTGTCTCTCTCCCTCAACTCCCAGGTGCCTGATTCCATTTTTCCTTTTTTACTGTTCAGATAAGTACCAGAGGGAATGCAAATAGGAGAAAAGCAAATCATAATGCCTTGCTGGGTTAAGGCTAAGCTCAGGCTCACTCTGAGAGCTGGAACATGGGACATTAGTAAGGGCAGTGCAGGAGCCTGGCCATGCTCTGTACTCTGATCAGTCCCCTGGTGCCAGGGACTGGCCATGTGATGTACTTCATTCCCTTAGGGAATGGCTTCCCATTTAATCTGTGAGCAGAGGATTGGTTAGTCAATTCTTCTGGTTTACTTAGCAAAATGAAGATATTCACCCATGGACTTTAACCAGGGCTGTGACTGAGCTTTGATTCAATGCAAGCTTGTCAGAGGCATTGTCACCAAATCTGAAGATTGATAAGAGTTTCATATCAAATAAATTTTATTATTGCTTTCTTCATCCTACTTTTATCTGATCTTGGAGGTAATTCAAATGAACAAAGGTGTATGCAATTGCAATTACTACTCCCATATGTGGGCAGTCTTATTTCATAATTAGTCTGTTACTTCTGTTTATCATAAAGTTAATATTAAGCTGAAGTAGAACAAGGTGCAGTTATTCCAGAACAAAAATCTATGTATGTGGAGTTAGTAAAGAGCAGTTATTTTGGAATTTGCAACAGCTGTTTAGAAAGCTCTCACAGATTAAAAAAAGACCTGCACTTCCCAAAGTACACATTTCATGATTCAGAGTAATATATTTTACCAACTGCATTTCGGTTTTTTTTCAATAGCGATTAAAATAGAGATTCTTTTTTTTTTTTTTGTGCAGAAACTGATAAAACTGTAAAAGGTTGCAGCACCAGTTGCTCAAACAGAAAGAAGTGTTAAAAATGAGAAAGCTGCTTTAAAAAGAAATGTTTTTAAAATTATCTATTAGGTTAAGTTAGAAATGTGCTCAAAGGGTTAGGGTAGTGGCTAGGGTTAGGTTTAGGGTTGAGAGAGTCAAAGAGCCTACAGCTCCAGGAACACGGGGGCTGGAAAAGGTGATCCTGGCAGGGCCTCAACTTTGCTGCACCTACACCTACCAGCACCACACTACATCTGATTTTACGGCATGTAGTGCTTATTATGAATGTTACTTTTTTTTCCCTTTTCTTTTTTTCTCTTTGTTACCCCTAAATCCAGCTTCAGCTCAGCTTTTCTTTGGCTGCTCACTGGTGAGATGTTCACAGCCATCAGGCCAGCCCTGCCAAGCCTGTGCCTTGCCTGCTGCCTTTATATCCCTGTGTTCCTCAGCAAATCGCGTGCCCCCATTCCTCAAGGCTTCTGCTATTGCTCCACGCCTGCATTTCTCTGCACTGCATCACTGTGCTAGTCATAAGTCTCTTTTTCTACGCAGAATAACTGTTTGTTACTTTTGTTTATATCAAACGATGGTTGTACCACACACAGATAAACAGAAGTAAAACAAATTAGCCACAGACCTGGTTAATTATGGAAACTGCTGTCACAGCTAACCAAGGAAAAAATGCAGAAGGGTCAAGAGAAGTTCAAAGCAAACAAACCTGACAAATCTCAGTCCTGAGGCCTTGCACATTCAGTACAAAGCTTATGGCAAATTACTGAGAGTGGCAATATCATATTCCAGGGTTGCATGTTTCAGCTCCAAAGGTCATGAGCAGATAAGAGCAAGCTGCACACACTATGACATAATCCATCATGTTTGGGCATTTTTTTCAAACTGGTTATGCTGGCATTTTTTTCTCTTTTGGGGTAGAGGAAAGCATGCAAGAATTAGATCTCTGTTACCTAAACTTTTAAAAGTAGAAGTTAGTTCAAATATTGCATATTTTTTACAGATAAAATTGCATGGCACAGTTAAGGGTAGCCAACAAGGGTAATGGCAAGGATAGGCAAGGACTGAAATTGTCCCATTCTTTCTCAAAAGATAAAAGAAAATCCACAGCCTCCCTAGCCAAATGGACATCAGAATCTGCTTTGAGATAGATAATCTCTTGATGTCTCTTTCAGTACTATTGTTCTCTATTACTAGTTTGTATTTTTATCTAAAATAAAAAATTCCTTGTGCATTATCAAAATAGACAGTTTTTCTTATCTCCTTTGTCTTTTTGATAGATCACATGTGATATACTGATGTATGTCTCCATAAATCCTCTAACTCGGTTTAGGTTTTGCAAGGACTGTAAGTGGTCTTGTTTCCAGGTTTTTTGCTTTTTAAAAAATATTTTTTATTTTATCATCTCATTCTTAGTTATATGTATAAAGAAATTCTAATTTCACAATCACCTATAAAAATAGTGAATCCTGTGGGGCTTGGACTGCCATAATTTACTGTGTTTGTACAGTTGACATACAGATTATTTATTTCTCACTTAGAAAAATATCCATTCCTGAATTCTCTAGTTGGTATTTTGCTATTACTGTTACCTTCTTTTCCAGTCACATACAATCTGTTGTGTTCCTGACTTGACCTGACATCTCTTTAGTATCAGTGGGCACAGCCTTCTAATTCATCATTTCCTTCATAGCTGCAATGCTGCACCGTGGTCTAGACAGGACATCTTGATAGACAGAAGGGAGGTCTCTAATCCTATAATACATCCTTAGTGATTAACTCAAAATAAATTAGAGGTAGCAAAATCTATATTTTAATGTGTCTTTTTAATGCAGGATCACTCCCAATACTGTAGCATTGAATACTTTTGTCAAGGCTTAGCCTAAGGATCTCAAGACTACGATGGAGCCATAACTCAGTCCCCCAGTACTGTCTCTATTCCTTCCAGTGATTCCATTTTAACAGGGCTCTCCTGTTACTTCAGTCTGAATTTCAAAGCTTGGCTGATCTGATATTTTGCCACTCCTACCCTGAGACCCATTGTATGCACAGAGCTTTTGCAGCTCATCTTAGCTCTGACCAGAGATGGAAAACAAAACCCCAACAACAACAAAACCCCTCATGATTTCCCTATTGCAACTATGGATGAAGTTTGTGAGGATGAAAAGAAAAAATCAGCTGGATACTTAGTATTTTATGGTAATGGTTTGACTTGGTTCTTGTCCAAACAGGTACAAGATCTCGAGTGAGAGGAAATGCATATCACAGTGGTGTGTCTCATTCCAGTGCGTCCCTCGGGGATGGAGATGCATTGGTCAGCAGCAGAACCTGCAAAATGGAAGAAGATGGAGGGATGCATCTACAGTATGGGCTCATTTAGTGTACAACACCAGGTGGAAGCCAAATGAGCAATTAATGATCACACAATGTTTTGAAGGTGCAGAATGTAATTTATTGCCCAAAGTAGCTCTTTGGAGTGGGAAATGGTCTTAAGATTCTGTGCATTCATTGACCTTTCTGAGAACCATTTCACAAACTAAAAGGATAATGAAGGGAAGGCTGTTTACAGAGTGAGGTATTTTCTGCTGCAGAGCCACTCAGCATCACCAGAAGGGTCATCCTCTTCATTCTGTTCTGGAATAAAAACGTACTTTGTGAAGGAATTCACCTTTAAAGGGCTGTCTGCCTAAGTGCTCTTCTGGAATAACTCTTGTGGAATAATGCGGTTTTCAAAAGCTGTGCCAGCCGCTTCCTCTGTACAGACAAAGCCTTGGGCTTCTAGGATTGGACTTTTTGGTACTTAGAGAAATTGCTCGATGTTTCAAATGGAGACCCTGCGAGCACTCCCGTGGTGTGCTGATGATGGCACAGGGCCCTGGGTTTCGTTGCTTGTTTTCTGACTTGGCTAAGAAATGGCTTGGGAAAGGTGCCCTTAACCTCCCCCAGGCAGAGGGTGGGGAAGTTTTCACAAGCCCCTTGGAACAGGCTGAGATGCTGCTCCAATCCCTTCTGCCATTCCAAGCCCACACAAGGGGCAGCCAGGAACTCCTGCTGCTCGCAGGAGATGCGATGTCTCCTTGACATGCAGTCCCGTACCAACTGTGCCACCAGAGGCGAGCTAAAACGGGCGATTGCTTTCCAAATACTGCCTCCAAGAAGCCTGCAGATGTCTCACACAAGTGTTCATATCCTAAAAAGCACCTTTTCCATCCTTTTAAAATGGCAGATTAAGTCATGTGTATGACTCAGGCTCATTTTCTTGTCCTGTGACTCCAGGCAAGTCACTTCTCTTCCAGCTCCCTGACAGGTTTTGGCCATCCAATCCAAAACCGCCGTGTGTGCCTTGTTGAGGAAGATGCGTGAGCGGCACCCTGGAAAAACAAAAGGCAGAGCTGTGTTGAGCTAAATGCCTTCCAAACCAACGCGGTGTTAACTAATGCTGCCTTTCCCAGCTGTGGAGCGAGGGCAATGCGATAGATATTCCGGACAGACAGAGATTACAGTGGCCGATAAACCACGGGCGATGGACTGACTGAAGACGGAGACTGAGGCGTCTTCCAGCGCGGGGCGGGGGAGGGAAGGGCCCGCGCCGCCCTCATGGCGCCCCAGGGCCCCGCCCCGCGCCGCCGGCGGGAAGGCGGCCGGGCCGTACCCTCAGGAGGAGCGAGGCGGGCGGCCGTGGCGGGCTCGGCGCCTCCGCCCCGGGTACTGCACCCACCTTCTCCCCGGGAGCTGCCCGGGCATGAGCTGGGGATTTAATTACTGTTCTAATTTTGATGGGGAATTACGGTGCTTTGCGGGGGAAGGGAGATTCAGCGGTCCCTCGCCCTTTGGGAACAGAAATGTACATCTCATGAGGAGGCAGCTGGCAAAGAAAAGCCGAATAAATCTGTGTGTTGTTGACGATTAATCAGTTATTTTGCTCTGAGGCAACAGATGTGAGGTCGCGCCGTGAGGTTCCTTGGGGCAGGTTGGATCGGCCCCGGCCCGGGGAGCCGAGCTGTGCCGCCACTTTCTGCCAGCCCAAGGCCAGGGGGAATTGCGGGGTCCCTGTCACGCCAGCAGGCTGGAAGGACACCGCGGTATCCTGGTCTTGCTCACCTGCCCTTGGGTACTTGAGGTGGCACAAGATTGTTGGTGGTTTTTCATGGATTTGCTCTGCTGTCTCAGACTTTCACCCTTTTATCTGCTTCACTGCAGGCAGTGGTGACTGGAATCCTTCAGGTGTGCCAACACACACCAGCAGCAGGACAACGCTAAGCAGGAGGATTTTTTTCGTACCTAAAGCTTTTAATAGGGTGAGGTATAATTTCTCCATTTTCCCTAATAGCCTGCAGGAAGGCGCAGGTCTGGGTCTGCCTGCGTCTGCTGTGCGATGCCAAATGCCTAAGGATGGGGAGTAGAACAATCCCATAACCTGCTCAGTGGGGGTTGAAGGGCAGAATTATGTGCATTTTGTGAGGATGTTTCTAATGAAGAAGGAGATTGTAATATAGTTTTAATGCCTCTTGCACTACCTGTTTTTCTTCCTTCGGTATTTGAAGCTAGGGAATTTTTCAAATCTCCCAGAGTATCTTTTAATTAGTGTTTTGCTGTAATTATGCGAGGGCATGATTTGTCACTCCATAATTGTCAGAGTTCTGAAACAGAAATTAAATATACCATGACACTATCAGAAACAACTGATTTTATAAGAATGTTTCCATTAAATGCTAACAGAATAAGATAATTCTGAAATTCTGATATCCTGTTCCTTTCTTACCCAGCCTCTATATACACAAAATTCTTGCAAGCAAATTAGTATCCATTTACAAGGTGAAAAAAAGGCCTTTTGCAGATATTTAGCCTAAACTATCCCAACCTTTGTTAGACATAGCCCATCTTATAGTTTGTGGATTTTGTTAACAAATGAGCAAATAAATATATGCACACATTTTGGTGTGGTGGTCTACAAAACTTTTGATCATCCAGAGCTAGAACACCCAAGTATAAGCTCACAATTTAAACAGAAGCAATTTAACCCATTTACAAAGCCACAAAAATGATAGAGTAGTTTGGTTATATGATCATGTTTCTAAGGAACTACTTTGTATTCACTATTCTTGCATTCATAAAATTTAAGGAGGTCACACTTTGCTCATTTAACCACAGCGTCACTAAGTGCCTATTCCAGTTCTAGGCATTGCTTAGAGCAAGTCACATAGAGAGGGCAGTGAAACTGTGCTGGAGTGCAGACATGGCAAGTTAACAATGAAAAAACATGAAATGAGCTCTCTGTATATAGGTTTTCACAATAAAAGTTCCAGGTTTTTATTACCCTTCTTTTGTTCTCTCCATGCAAACATACTCCTTACAACCATTACCTGCACATGTTCAGCATTTATTGGTCATTTTGAACCTCAGCAAGAACTTCAAAACAAATACGGCTTTAAAAATCTGCTCTCAAGATACATCACTAAGAAGTTTTAGCCTTCCCAGTACTGTTTTGTGTGTTTTCTGTCACATAAAGATGGAGAGGCTGAGCTGTTTCATTGCCTTGCCATTGCCCATTCTGTCTGCAACTATTTTGACTTTTGGTATAAAAACACAGACTGCCTTTAGCATTCTTACCAGAATAAATTCCACTAGTGCTAATTCATTTTAAATGTTCCCACCTCCAAAACTCATCTCTGACCCAAGATTCTCACAAGGGAATGAGATCTCTTTTCCAAATACCTATGAAGCCCTTTCTAGCCGAACTGGTTTGTCTGAATGTAAAGCCATAGATTTTCTCCTTTTGGCCTGGTAGGTTAGATAACGAAGAGTTGGAAGCAGAATCCAAATTTAAATCCATATATGATGTCATACTGACATGTTTCTGTAGGTCAAGGACTTCTTAAAAGTCCTTTTACAGACATGTACTCATTTATTGCCTCCTCATGACTCTCTTTGTTTGCATTTCTCGCTAGTGATCAATACTTTATTGCGTGCTCTTTCACGATGAAGGCCATGGAGGATCAAGTAGTCCAAGAAGAACCAGGATACCAGGATGATGAGGTAAATTTGTTATTGATTGAAAACTATATGCAGCAAATGTTCAAAGGTATTTTGAGAGTCTTAAGAAACCCACAGAGGGACAGGAGGTCCCCAAAAACCATCAGGGAGTTCAATGCATTTAAAATTTTGTTCCAGTCTACTACCAAGAAAATCTCATTCCCCATGTCCCTGTACAGCCTGGCTCTTCAAGTAATTTTCATTAACCTTTCAAAAGCTGTGCATGGTTTTTAATGGGATTATCATTATTTCATCATATTTTACACTTCTATATTAAATCCAAGGGGACTATCAGTTAATTTTCTGCTTCTGAAGAATGATCATCAGCATGAAAAGTGTGAGAAATTATGGTAGAAAAGCTGCAATTATGATGGTGCTAACACAAGTTTTATTAGCACAGCAGAGGATTAATTGCCTGTGAAGATACACTTTATGGAGAAGATGATAGGAAACATGGAGGCCTTTTTGGCTCACTATGGCTTTGCTTATTTCAGTTGTCCAACAACTTATGTATTATTTGTGAAAAGTCAATAAATGTTTACAAATCTGAAACATATTGAGATACATGTAATAACAAGAAAAAGCAACATCTATTTTTTTTTCTGCTATTTTGTTTAGGAGTCCTTTTTTCAGGATATTGACCTGCTGCAGAAGCATGGAATTGTAAGTATTAGCAATCACTTGATCACACAGAATTGTCCCTCAAAAGCTACTGTAAGATTGTTTCCAAAATTGTATACACATTGATGCAAATAACTGAAATTCCTCCTTGCTGTAAGTTCTAACTCAGTCAGTGGAGACAAATTTTGCCTTTGGTGATAAGACAGATTTTTAGAAAATCTCATTCACATCAGATTCCTAAATAAAGTGTCAAGATACTCAAAGTATTTAGCACCTAGCACTCTTGAAAAACCAACTGCTTGCTAATTTATTTGAAAACTGTGTGATAGATTATTTCCTGTTCCTGCCAATCTTTGTAATTACTCCTGCATTTTTGGTGCCTGTGAAATTACACTGTGACAATTGTTACTACACTATTTTCAGCATGCTAGCACAGGGGGTAGAGTAGGAGTGTGGAAAATATTAGTAGCTAGAGAAATAAGTGGTTAGTTTTCTTCATCAAATGTGAATTTCTATCATTGCTATCATCATCACATAAACATCAGCTGTTTATTTTAATTGCAATTATTATATGTTTATCTAGGAGACTGGCTCATGGATTGGAATCCTGTTATAATCAGAGTTATATAAGCCGAATAAAAAGTTGGATTTGTGTGAAGTAATGTGAGATTCAATAAAAGTGACTACAGACAGATAAAGATGGGAAGGACGTATCACAGTGACTCATCATTAGTCAGCACTGCAGTTACTGTGCTGACCTGTCAGCAGTGCAATTGTTGGCAATTTTTTTTATTAGCAGTTCACTGGCAGTTTTAAAGATAGTTCTGGAGAAGGATCACATGGTTGGGAGTTCAAACAATGGGTCAACATAGGAAAAATAAACAAATTATTGCTTAAAAAATGTAGCAAGTTGATCAGAGTGTGACCTGAGCTGGAAGGGAGCTGTACTACCCTATCAGTATGCAACAAGGCATGCCATTCACTGAAGGATACAAATGGATGAAGGTTTGAAAACTAAGAATAACGACTTAGGCTGTTCTTCTGGGGTTGTAAATGTTTTCTGCTCCTTTCCATCAATTTTTTTCTTTCTTGCAAGTTGTTATTCCCACACCTCAGAGGAAGTTTTTGGTCTCAGCTGTGCCACCTAAAAGCTCTGTGCAAACATAGGATGACTGCTATATGTTCACTTCATTTACCTGGAGAAACAATTTTTGTGGGTTTAGAATTTTTTTTCAAGGAGTAGAGAGAAAAATATTTACTGGATATGCCAGTGTGCCCAGAAAGAGAATCAGAATTAGAACAACTGAGACTGTGATTTGGTGATCCAAAGTGTTTGGTAGGATTTAAGGTGCTGTTACCCCTCAGCCTCTGCTGAGTGTCACACATGTATCACAGGATGAGAAACAAGCTTTGAAATAAACATGACTAATTTCTCACACAACCCCCCCTCCCTTCTTATGCTCAATGTACCCACACACTCTAAATAAATAGATTATATGTCCAGTTCATAGGTTTTTTTCAAAGAAAAATCTTGAACAGAAATGGCAAATTGATGTATTATCCCACACCTTTCACATAGTATGTTTTCTTGTGAGTAATCTGTTCTTGCTTTTACATTTCCAGTGATGTCAGAGTCATAAAATGAGGTGAAGGAAGGTAAAATATGTCAGTAGGGTGCTGTCTGAAGTTGTGCTGTTCCCAATTTATGAAAAAGGAGTAGCTCACTCCAGCCCAAAGTGTCCCTCAGATCTGCAGGACACGTGTTTTAAACTGGACATGCTGAAACAGCACAGCAGTTAGACTCAGTTTCCAGTGATCCTTGTGAATCAGCTCCCAACTCTCCACCACCAGATTATCTGGTTTACAGATTATCTGTGCTGAGGGACCAGGGACAGACTGTGTTATAGGGTGTCCAAGGTCCACACTATCTGAAACAATTCTGTACTGTTTCTTTACTATCAGCATTGATCTAGAAAAACTGACACTGAAAGGGGAGGAGTAAATACCCAGACATCTTTCTCTCAAAACCACCAGAAGCTGCTCTCTGCACCATGATCCCTCACACCAATATTACTCAAAATTTAGTTTTGTTGCTGTCACAAGCTACACAATGAAGAGTTTACTGTAAATCTGTTTCTTTCCTGGCGAAAACACAGGCATATGAACATAAACTTAAAATATTTCGCTAAGGTTTATTTCACCCTCTAGTTGTTAACTGTCCTGAGTACTCACAGAAGGGAAATTTCTTTGCAGAATGTAGCAGATATTAAAAAGCTGAAGGCAGTTGGGATTTGCACAATCAAAGGAATCCAGATGACCACAAGGAGGGCACTGTGCAACGTGAAGGGGCTCTCAGAGGCCAAAGTGGACAAGATTAAAGAAGCAGCAAACAAGCTTGTTGTAAGCCAGTCACTTTCCTGAGAGTTTGAACTTATGCTGGCCTCTCCAAAATGCTGTCCAAGATTTCTCTTAGCAGATTTCCCACTGCCTCATCAAAATAATTTTGAAAATTATTCTGCCTGTTACTCTAAGGCATAATACTTTATACTCCACAACAACCAGATGAATGCTGTGGTGTTTTTTATACCCAACCCACGGGCATGAGGCAAGGGGGAAAAGAAGATATTTGGGTGGGATATTGCACTTTCAACTTCAGGTTAAAGCTAAAATAAACCTCTCATGTTCTCTTTGGTCTTCCCTAGGAACCAGGCTTCCTCACTGCCTTTGAGTACAGTGAAAAACGGAAGATGGTATTTCATATTTCCACTGGCAGCCAAGAATTTGAGTAAGCTTATCTTTTATATCCTCCCTTCATCCAAATGTTCCCAATAATCATCTTAATTGTCTTTAATGAGATACAGAAAAATAAAGGAATAAATATTCAGCTAGGACACATAGATTCCCCTTGCATTTGGAGTTAGTGCTGCCCTAAAGAAGTCTACATCAGTAAGCACCAAAACCAACTCCTTTTCTGAGATGAAACTGGACTTTGTACAGTCACTGTAAATAAATATTTGGCATCTAGAAATCTTGACTGTATAATTTTTTGCCTATCAAAATAATCTGCAGGTTTGAGGTCAAAATTGCAAGTCTTCAAGTCCTCCCTTGAGATATTTTCATGGAATGTTATTTTCAAATATTATTTTCAATATTATTTTCTCTTCTTTCTTTCCAGTAATAATTTGTATAGATCTTTCCTTGCACACAAAAAGGGAGGTAAAGACAGAGTTAATTTTTTATGAATCAATGATCATTTAGTACCCTGCACTTAATGCATCAAGTGAGGGGCTTCTTTGGGGCAGAAATTACTTTCCTTAAAGCAGTAAAAATGTCTCTGTTTTATTTTCATCTTGTGATTTTTTTGACCATAACTTCTCTCTTTCTGTAGTAAGCTTCTGGGTGGTGGAATTGAAAGCATGGCAATCACTGAGGCCTTTGGAGGTGAGAGAACCACATTAAACGAGTATTACCAAACAAAGAATTGCAACTTAATTTAGATTTTAATTCAACTTGGATTACTTCTATCAAGTTTCCCACATTGTAGTTATAAAGATGAGTATCTGCATGTGTGAAAGAAATAATCCACTTCTCTTTATGTTTTCCCATTTTTCCTCTTCATTTGCTTGCAGACTAAGTTTGAGCTGAGTAATCATTACTGGGCATGCTGATTCAGCACAACATAGCATTACTAAGACTATTACTAACATGCCAGAGTTCTCCCTGATGCAGTGTAACAAAATTGCCACAAAAGGTATTTTAGTTATGCACACTTAAGGTACACTGCACTTTATATAGATTTTGAAATTACAATTAAGCTACTGTTACAGTACACCTAATTAGTTGGTGCTTGACACTTCAGCAACAAGCGTTCATAAAACAAAGTACTATTCCCATTAGAAGACAAACTGGGGGCTAATGTGTTTTGGTAGAATGAGATTAACAAACTTGTAAGCTTCTCCTTGATCATTTTACTGGAAATGAAACTGGGCTAGGTTAATGGAATCAACCATTTCTTTCCCACCCCGCCCCCCCATTATCACTTTTCCACAGGTGCCATATGGTTTTAACTTCCACACACAAGAGAATGACTTCAGCAGTCAAGCACGATCAAATTAAAGCACTTCAGATTTTGCTTTTCATGTAACACATTTCTCCTGCACAGAATATGATTTAGAAATTGAGGTTAAATGATTTTAACAGGTAGAGATTGAGGTGAATTTTGTAAGTAGGAGTTTCTAACTGCAGTAATTCCTGAATCTGTCAAACTTGGAAAAAGAAACCCTGACTCTTTTTTTCCCTTCTCTTTATTTAACAGAGTTCCGGACAGGCAAAACCCAGCTATCTCACACTCTTTGTGGTAGGTATAACACCTTAAAATAGAACAATGTTTCTTCTCAGTGAATCCATTGTTTACCACTGTATCAGAATTAAACACATAGAGAAAAGTCAGAATCTTTTATTTTTACAAATACAGTTAAACAGACCTTGGTGACTCTTACCTCCATAAACCGTGTTTGAGTAGAGAATTCATACAAATTGTTACTTTTTAATACTGCCCACATCCATGAAGGTTTTGCCATAAGGAGAGGAAGTTAATAGGCTGTCTTAGATAAACCAATGAAACACACCATCTGGAAAAGCAGAGCACAAATATGTGTCACATGGGGCATTGCTCAGAAAAGGGCAGAGGCAAATTTTTTTCCTCAGCAATTCTTTGACTGTCCTGGTTTCAAGAGGTTTTGCTGAATATGGCATTCTGAAAGGGCACTGGAAGGGTACTACTGGCTGTCAGTGACTGGATAAACAGACTTTGGCAGCCACCATATTTGGGCAGTGCCAAAAACAGCAGGACGCTGATTTCCCAGAGATATCTCTCAATGTGTAAACAGAAGTAAACAGTAACTTACATAACTGTTAATGCTGCTGGAATTACCAGACACTGGGTAGGCAATTTCTATTAAATTAACCCCCTATATTCTAAAGTGAAATATGGCATGTTCTGGAAAAACAAGGCCTCTTCTGGTTAGTACAGCGTAATGGTTAGCAGAGTCATACCCTTTTGCATGAATGATTACAACTGGATTGAGTATTTTAGCTTATTCATTCCAAAGAGACTAAATCCACAATCAGCAACTATTTGCATATCAGGAAAAACTCATATCCAAAGAATTTTTGATCATAGGAGCTACAGCTGGAAAAAGTGCCTACTAAGTCAATAGAATTAATTTGGGCAGAGGATTAAGAGGAGACTTTGTGTGTAAGAACTCACTAATAATATCCCTAATACACAGATTTAGTGATGGTACTGAGTAAAACAGTTTTGACACCATTAATTAAATCTCATCTGATCTGCATTCAAGAAAAGTGGGTTGAGCTTATTCTCAAGATGGCAGTAAGACAAGATACTCCTGATTTTCACATTGATTAAAACTGACAGTTCTTTGTGATATGGATAAACAGTTGTATTTTATTTAAAAAATAATGATAGATGGAGTAAGAAAATATTTTTCCTGCTTTTTCATTTTAATCTTGTATGCTTCTCTGTAGTGACAGCTCAGCTCCCAGGACCAAATGGCTACACAGGTGGAAAGATTATCTTCATTGATACTGAAAACACTTTGTATCTTTTTGACTGTTAAAAGCTCCAGGTGTGATGAACTGGAAAGTTAATGCATTTTAATTAGTCATAAGGAAGCTTCATACATGTAAAACATGAGGGGCACAGAAATCATGGATAGCACAGAGTGTAGTGGCCCACAAGGAAGTGAGATTTTCTTTTGTCATTTGATGTAATCCAACCTGAAAAAATTAGTTAGGAATTGGATTTTATTTTAACTGGGTTTTTTTTTGTTTGTTTGTTTTTGGGGGTTTTGTGTTTTTGCAATCTAGTAGGCCTCCTACAGGTTATAGCAGCTTTTCTCTTCAAGATAAATTTATCTAAGTACTAAACACTATTTTTAACACTTCACATTTGCAGTAGACTGTGTATAAACAGGTTTTGCTAAATTCCTAGAGCACAGATATGCATATGTCAACCCCCTCGCCTCAAACCCTAAACACAAAACAATTACCATCGTGAGCCCTAAACTATCTTTAGGGTACGTGGGACAGCCTGAAGACAAAAAGTCAGTCTTCTCTAGGACTAAAATAAATATTCTTCTTTTTTTTCCCTCCATAGTCCTATTTTGGAATGGAGTTTATTATTTTCAGAGCATGGTTTGCACTAGGAGAAACCCTTAACTCTGACTCATGCCAGCCGACCGGATCGCCTGCGTGACATTGCGGATCGCTTCAATGTGGACCACGAGGCAGTGCTTGACAACGTGCTCTATGCACGTGCATATACCAGTAAGACCATTTCTGCAATTGGCATGATAGCTAGGCTTTTCTCCTCTCAGTTTTTTCTCTCTCTCTTTCCATTTTAATAGTTCTCAGTTCATTAACACTTCTCAGTTTACTAACAGCTCAACACACTCTCTATCACACGACACCGCTTTAAAACTTCAAGAAATTTTGAAATAAGACTTCTTTAAGAATGCAATATAAACATAAATGATTAAAACATTTTCTGTGTGTCATTTAATTCAAATTAAATTAAAATGTATATATTAATTTTCAGTTCTTAACAAAAAGCTGTCTTCATGCAGAGTGAAGATTTTCACAAAGAAGTTTTGTGAGATGGGTGAGAAAAAACTGGAACCTGCTAAGTAGATTGTTACTGGGCACTGGATTTAAAACTGCTGGCAATGAACAAATAACCAGTGCAGACATTTAAAGTGGAATTTTGAAGTTCAGGCTTTGTTCTTTCCGAGTTCTTTCTGGTCCTAATTTTTCTTGGTAACTGCTTCCCACTAGGTGAGCATCAGATGGAATTGCTTGACTATGTAGCAGCCAAGTTCCATGAGGAAGCTGGTATCTTCAAGTTATTGGTACAAGACTTCTGTATGCTTACTGTTCTCAGAATAAGTGTTCCTGTTTTCTTTCACTATATTTACTTACCCAGCATGATTACAATGCAGATCATTGACTCCATAATGGCACTTTTCCGTGTGGATTTCAGTGGTCGCGGAGAGTTGGCCGAACGACAACAGAAACTGGCTCAGATGTTGTCAAGACTCCAAAAAATATCAGAAGGTATGGGAAACATGGCAAGATTTGGAAAACATGGGCTGAAGTCACTACCAGTAGCTGTTGGTAGCACAACCACTTCGTAGTCCAGGTATATTATCAATCAGGCTCTAGCCCAGGGATCTTTCCTCACTTTACACCTCTGTCACTTACCAAAAAGAGCAAACTGATAATATATTATTTCAAGATGATAGATTGAGAAAACTTATGGACTTTCCAACATTTAGAGTTTTTCTAGAAATACTTTCAGGCCCTAAATGAGATAAGAAGTTGTAGAACTGGACAAATACTCACTAATTGTCTTCCCCAAATTTCAACAAAAAAAAGACAGAGAAAAGAGGATGAAGGCATAGAGAATTAAAAAGCCATGCCTCTTGCCACTTTCTCAGTACTTTGCAATGCTTTGAGGGATGATGACAGGATGAATGGAGTTCTTTCTCTTTGGAATGTCTCAGAAATGTTGATGAGGAATGAATAAATGCTTTTTTCCTGAAGTGGGAAAAAAAAAAAGGCAAACAGAAAAAGGGAAGGAGAGGGAACTTAGGGCAGGGAGCCAACAGAGAATAGATGGGAACTGAGAAAGACTTGTTCACTGGAATTGTGAAAAGGACTCATTTTTGGTGTATAACAGCTGAAGCTGTGCAAGAGCAAATCTAGGCTGTGTCCTGATTAACTGCAACCATCAGTCATAAAGAATATTTTCTTCTCATTCATTTGAAATTTGAAATGCTTCAGCAGAAACCTTGCTTTTACCATGCATGAGAGAATATTTTGGAACTCTAATTGGAAGAAGTCTACCTTCTTTGCAATGTCTTCTCTTGCAGAATATAATGTGGCTGTGTTTGTGACCAACCAGATGACTGCTGACCCAGGAGCAACTATGACGTAAGATACTTCTTCTCTCTCTTTTAAAAAAATTCCTGTATTTTGTATTATGTATTTAACATAAATGAGAACTGAGATTGTGAGGTGCAAGAGGCACTGAAATGAAAGATCAGATTGGTCACTGTTCCCTGTGGTATTAGGAATTCCTACGTAAATTACCTCTGGAAGTTTCTCTCAGTTTTTGGAATGAGCTTTTTTATGTTTATCTGCTGCCTGCTGTGGTGGTGTGATTTTACCGTGACTTAAACAAAGAAAATGAGCTGTAAAAATATTGAAAAAGCACCACATTTTCCTCTGGAGCAGCTTATATGTGATATTTAAGGTGTGTATTTCTTGAGCCTCTTGAATTTAATGGCAGGAAAATGATGCCAGCATTGAACATTTGAGACAAGTGTGCAAAAGTCGGGTTTCTAATGTATTTCCCTATTGATAATTCGTTACTGAGTTGAATACGGCTCAGTCTGACAGTTAATCACGGTATTAACCTCTGGAATTTGCACAGTGAATCACCACAATTTTCTTGCTAATTCAGCTTTCAGGCAGACCCAAAAAAGCCCATCGGGGGCCACATCCTTGCTCATGCTTCAACTACCAGGATCAGTCTGAGGAAAGGGAGAGGGGAGCTGCGTATTGCAAAGATCTACGACAGGTAAACAGGAGGGAAGGTGACAAATTTCAAGGTATTGAAACTTTCTGGATGGTACACTGGGAGAAAATCTGAAAGGACAAACTAATTAACAGATTAAACGACTAATTAAAGTTGTCTTGCACATTGCATACATTAAATAACATCATCTTTCATCATAAATCCTACTCGATGCTCAGCTCTTAATGAAAACCATCAAATACTTTGGTAGGACTGGTGGTCCTTTGGCAGGAAAATTCTGGACATATTAAATTCCTGAGTTTTCCTGACACAACAATTTCACATTTTCTGATCCTGATGATATCAATCACGTTCTACAGTTTGCACATAGGTATAAAGGCACTGAGGTATTCCAGGTTGCTCACACCCACAATATCACAACATTCTGGAGACTCTTTCACAACTGCATTTTACATGGAGAAACCCACAAGTTTCTTGTTTCTTTTTCTCCCAGCCCTGAGATGCCTGAAAATGAAGCCACATTTGCAATAACTGCTGGAGGGATTGGGGATGCCAAAGAATAGGTAAAAAAATGATGTAAATGTACAGCTAAAAACCAGCTGGGCAGTTGGGATGAAGATTTGTGAAAGGTCGACAACTACCTGGCTGCATTTCTAGCTTTTGGGAGATATTTAAGGTATTTTGGGAGAAAATAGGATGGACTTTGTACAGTTCAGTTTTACTGAACTAAAATTTTGGTCATTTAGGATTTTTGTTTTTCAATAGAACTTTTAGCACACAAAGATTTAAGCCATTAGATTGTGAGTTGTTCTTAGAATCCTTTTCCTATCTTTTGTGAAAATCAAACCTGTCCTTTCACATGGGAGTGAATATACTCTTTCTTAATTTATTTCAAAGAGAGTGTCTAAGTGGTAGAATTTAACAGTGTGAAATGCAACAGAACTGGAATAAACTCAGTTATAAAATTGACATATATAGATGGAAAAGGCAGTGGGAGGAACAACAGCTCAAGAACTTGACGGATTTTCATGTACTGTAGAGGAACAAGTAGTTTTAAGAATACGTTTTTAAACATTTTTATCTTGACTAGATAATGTTCATGTTTTTATTTAGCATTTTCTACTTTTTGGACAGAATGTTTGAAACCTGTTCTTATTAAAGTTAAAAATAAAGACTGTGAATTAGAACAGAAGTCTGACTATGTTTGGGTGCTTTGAATAAAACTCCCCTCTCAAAAATCTCATTGATCTTTCATGAGAAAAATAATCTGGGTGCAACCCAATACCTTAAAACCTTTTTTCTAGTTCTCTAAAGAAACTTGATATAATTGACTTGTCATTCCTCTAGTATAAGTAAGACTATTAAATATTACTTTAAGTAATATTAAATATTGTTACTATAAAAAAAAAATAAAACAAATCCTGGGGCTAGATAGGAGGGGCTGGCACCAGCACTTATACCAAGGAAAAGGCACTTGGGATTCAGCTTGCTGAGGGAGCAGCCAGCACAGGCACAGCTCTGAACTAGCAGGAGGTGTAGGTCACAGGGGGCAAAAGAAGAAGCTGGGAATACAGAGAGAAACAGGGCATTGGGGCCAAAATAACAGTTCCTTTTACAATATCTCCAATGCTCATGGAATTGCTCGTTTAAAATAAATTAAACAATACATACACACACATGGATATAATGGGGAAGTCTTACTTTGTCCTCTGGTAATTACAATGAGTCTAATTTTGGGATCTGGTCGAAGAACTCGTCTTCACTGGAAAAAGAATTTTTTTGTTTAGGTTACCAAATGCATGTAAGATGACATCAAATAAAAAGGCAGCAATGACCAGAAATTCATGGAAGAGAAGCTTGACATTTTAGCCAGGCTTTTCCTTGTGACAGACCTAGAGGGCTTGCCTTCTTTAAGTGGTTTCTTAATAGATAGTTGATGTTTTTCCTGAAGTAAAGCACTATTTTTCACGGTGGAGAAAAGACTAGAGAGCTGAAGGCTGGGAAGCCAGTTCATCTGAGAGAGCCAGGAATGGATCAGCCATTGTCATTTAATGCACTGTCCAGTCCTTTGCACGTGCCAGGCTTTCCCACACTGGGCATTTGTATCCAGTGGCCAAGTACCCAGTGCCAGTGAGAGTGTGCAGTGTCACTTGACTCCCTGCCACCCACTTGAAAGACCCAGGTTTCTTACAGAAACATTCTTCCATTTTATTTTAAGCACTCGGATTGCTTTTTGCTTTCTCACACATGTGATACATACATACATATATATATATATATATATATATATATATATATGTGTGTGTGTGTGTATATATATATAGCATGTGAAGCTAAAATGGTAATTTGCATGTTGTTCTAGGCTGGTATTTTTATCCAAGGGCCAGAAAGTAAAGGGGACCCGCTTTCCCTTCTGCCAGTATAACCAGTGTTTGATAACCTGACAGCCCAGAAATTACTGCTGATAGCGATAACACGGTGTGGGCCAGGGCTGTGTTTGGCTGATCTAACCCCACCATCCACGGGACACGGCTCTTTGTGCCAGGACACACTGACCTGGCGATAGCACATACACGGCACAAAAGGATTTATGGTCTGTGCCACGTAATCCCCTCGTGGATGATTCTGCCTTTCAGCGAGGAGCCTCTGGCTCGCGGGGAATTCTCTCCCGGCCTGCTGGCGCTCAGGCGACAGCAAACATCATGGCCGCTGTCACTCTGCTCCTGCCCCCGCTAATCTGACAGGGAATAACCTCGGCCCGCTGGAGCCGCCACAGAGGTCCAAAGGGCCGCTCCTGCTCCGGCCCAGCGTCCCGTTATTGTTCCGCCATCGTCCCATCACCGTGTCCTCAGCCGCGCCGCCACCTTGGCGGAGCCCGTAGGCGAGCAGGCGACGGGCCGTATTCTTCAAACCGTCTGCGAATCCAGCGTAACCCTCCCGCCCGGTACGCACGGTCCGCGTAAGAATGTTACGCCATGCACACCGGGCTCTACGCCAGCCTGAGTTACGCACCTTGCGTACGCCGTGCGCTTACGTAACGTGCGCCTCGGCCCAGGTATTCCCTGCCCTGCAGAAGGGGTTACGAGAGCGCTCCTTGCGCAGCTGACTTTGGGGAATAGCGTTACTCCTCCCCTCCGCCTTCCTCACGCAGGGCCCCGGCTCTAAGTAAAGAACGTTACGCACTTTTCGTAGCCCGCCTGCTACTCCACTGGGCGGTGTTTCGCCGAGAGCGCTTAGTGCGTAGTTGAGCTCCGTGAATAGGCGTAGTGCTTCGGAAGGCCGCAGTTTGCGCAGCGCCGGGCTGCCCGTAACGTAAGCGGAGCGGGCCGGGGCGGCGGCGGCCATTTTGTGCCGGGAGCACGGAGGAAGAAGACGCTGGTGTCTCCACACTACCCGGGCCCTGGAGCCGACCGAGAGCCCCGCCGTTCCGGCCGCTGACGCCCAGCGGGTCTCGGACCCACAGACCACCTCTTCTCCTTTTGTGTCCCAGCAAAGAGGCGAGGTGGCGCAAAGCGAGGCCTCCGAGGCGCAGCCGCCCCTGGCTGGACCCTCTCCCCGTACCCCCAGCCCCTCGCCGTCCCCACGGCCGGCGTTCCGGTGCCTCTCACCCACCCCTCCGGGGGCGATGAGAGGCTTCGGGGACCGGGGCCGCGACCGAGACCGCGGCGGGTAAGGGGGAGGGGGGGTCGGCGTGGCGGGGGGCGGTGGGGAAGCCGAACGCTTGCGTTGGGGGCGGGGGAAGGCCGCGGGGTTGGGGGGCGTGTGTTGGAGTGGCGGTGCTGGGGGAGCCAAAGTCCCGTCTGTGGAGATTTCCCCCCATAGATTCTCGTGTGGGGGCGGGGGTAGTTGGAGGCTTATCGGTTTTGGGTGTTTTGTGGGGTTTTAAATTTTTTTTTAAATTTAGCTTTTGCACCGTTCATGTGTTACTAATTCTGAGCCTTGCGTGAAATTTTAAGGCCTGCATCCACCCTGCCCCCTTAATTATTTTCTGCCAGCCTCTTTATTTACCCCGCGAGACCCGTGGCACCCTCCCCGCTGCAAGCCACGGAGGTGTCGGTGGCCCTGGCAGGGCTCGTTGTCCTCCTGTCTGTCCTTCTGGTTGTCATTGCTCCTTCTGGACTTACTGGAAAGATGGCAGAGGGGGGAAGATCTCTCTCTGCTGCGCTCCCAGGCTTACCGTGATAGGAAATGGGATTGGAAACGCTGCCTTGCGGGGGGCTTGGGCACTCGGGAGGGTGAGCAGTGAACCGTGGTGCTGGACCACGCTTGCCCAGCTTGCGTAGTGCTACAGAAATTGTTTGTCTGGTTCTGTCAAGGCCTAGTGCTTGATACTCTTGAATGTGTTATTTAAAGGAGGTTTGGCTTGCAAAAGGCTTTTGCAGGTTTGGTTTGATGTGCTTTTTTTCTTTCGACAATGACAGCAGTAAATACAGTGGCGTTATACTGCGTGACTAGATTGAGTCTCGAGGTTTTTAAGCGTTGAAAGTGCCAGGTCATTTTAAAGAGAAAGTTAAAACAATTTCTGAGAGTGGCATTTTCAGATCATGAGTAGCTCTCAAGGATTAGCAAAAAACATAGTGTGATTTCTGCTATATGGTAAGCTAGATATCAATTAATGAGTCTTCTCTCCCCTGGGAGATTAAAGAATATTTTGCTATACATTGCCATGCACTTTGCACTTTGACATTCAGTTTCTTGTTGTCTGTGGAGGGAGATAGTTGTGCCATTGCTTTATCTTTCACCCACATTTAACATTCCGAAATTAAAAGATACTTTCATTTTTTTTTTTTTTCACAGAGAGGAGGGTTCTGGTGTTTTTCTGCTAAGAGATTTCCAGCTCAGTTTAACACAAGGACATTGGAGTAAGCGCTTTGGCAAGTCTGAGATAGATCAGACCACAGCTGGTTTTGGAGTTTAGTGAGTGAGTTTAAGCATGCAGATTTATATAGAGTTACTTAAAAGAGCACCGGCCAAAGCGTTTCCACAACACTTGATGTGCCTTAAAATTAGTGTTATTTCATTTTCTGTAAAGTCTTTAATTATAGTGGATGCTTCTCTTTTAGATCAGGGCTTTTGAGGAGTAAAAAAAGTGCCCACATGCGTCTTTGTGAAGTTTGTGGACATTTGCATGATTTTTTTTTTTTTTTGCACATTACCCTGGAAGCTTTAGTGCATTCAGTTTGCTACATACATCCTTTTAAGGTGTGAAAATGTTTGTAACCACTAACAACTATCTTACTTCATGAATAACCTGTGTAAAATATTGGGCCACCCAGTGTGCTGGTTCAGCACCTATTGAAACTTTATCACCACTTCTTTTGTAGCCTAATCACATAAAAGGGTTCTAGTTTTCTCTGTCAGGAACGAGCTCTAGGTGACTTCTTAGGATGGAAAATTGTCATGTTTTGCTCTGGAATGTATCAGATTTACTCAGTTCTGTCCCAGAAGTGATGGCACCAGTAGTATTAGGGAAGAATATTCTGAGCCAGCCTGAATTTACCTTTGAAAAAGAAGGCTCTTGGCAAGCCAGGGAAATAATAGATGTAAGCCAGTTTAATTTGAGTTGGAATCTCATTTTACTTGGAGTCAGAATGTGAAGTGTCAGTTACTGCCGGTTGAGCAGCTGAACCCCACAGAGGCAGCAGCATTCGAGGGCTGCTGTAGGGCTCCTTCCTGTCAGGTCAGTGTGTAAGAGTGGAGAACTGAAACTATGTGCCTTCTGTGTAGTATATGTCATTTTCTCCCTCTGGATAGCTTTGGGGCAGGTATTCACAGTGCCAGCTGTTGCAGTGTCCAGCCTTTCAGGCAGCCCTGTCCTGTGTTTCCTTTTCTAAGGGAACTCATCAATCCTTGAACCTCTGGTGGACTTGAGTGAGGTTATGGGTTTTGTAGGAACTGCTTGGGTACTCTCATTTTAGACATTTTGACCTCAGTTTAGCATGATAGGTTACAAACATCATCAGTAAAGGTGAATGTCCCTGTAGATTAAAGTCTGTGTCTTTTTTTTTCCTTTGTCCTGAAAGGAAGCATAATGCTTAAGTGCATTTTTGAAGTTGTGTTTCACAGTCTTTTCCATAAGAGAAAACTTGATGACTCTGCAAGCTCTCTGGAGGATCTGATAGACACACAGATGAGAAAATAAGGGATATTTATAGGAAAAGGAAGAAGCCTAATGCACAGTTGCAACACAGCAGACTTTTTAAAACTAACTTAGCAGGTTTTAAGTTCAGTTATATCTACCATATACTTGGCCTTTCCAACAATTTTACCACTTCTTCCTGTTAAAATTTTGATTTGAGCTCTGTTTCTTTGGTCTCTTAGTCACTATAATTTATAGTTTCCATTGGGAAGTGATTTAAAGAAGAAATGTACTTAATGTTTGAGCAGGTAGTGTTGTACTTAAGATAATTCAGAATTTTTTTTCAGCTGTTGTTTATTTTTTGGTAGCTCTTCTACCCCTTATTTCCTCCACAAGTTACTCCATAGCAATGTTGCTTAGAGATTTTTGTTGCTTTCAGTTTTTTTCATTACCAGTTTTTTGTTTACTAGTGGACTACCTGGGTAGGGTGCAGACACTTTGGTTTTGCTGTCTAAAAGTTGTTTGAAATGGGCATGTCTCATGAATTCATGTTTTTGCATAAAGCTGTACCTTTAGCACAAAAATGGACTTGATAGCATTTTGAAAAGTTCTTCCTGCTGAGTTTGTAGGATATTGCTGAAAGTGCTGTACCTTTTTTTTGGGGTGTGTTATTTTAAAGTGCAATTCATGATATTTACAGTAAATAAACATATGGTTTTTAGTTACTCTTACAGCTTACTGCCAGAAGCTCGTGTTTTGACTATTTCATTAGCCAGTCATTAAGGTTAGTTCTTACCTTCTGAAATGTATCTGTAATTAACTGGATAAAGAAAACTTAGAGAGAAAGAGCAATTACTTTTGAATTGTTCTGCTAGAACAGAATTTTTTTTGTGAACATGAGCTTTTTACTCTCTTCAGTCTTCATCACAATGCATTTCAGAGAGGGTATGATTTTTCCCAGGTTATTTTTTTCCTGTTAGGCTGTGTTTTAAAAATAAGAGTTTTTTTTAAATGTAGATTACAGAATTACAGATGGACTTGCCGGCTTGGCTGGGCTTGTTTACTTTCTATTCTTCAGTCTGCAGTTTTTCATTTGAGGCATACTTCTTGATAGGAAGGGAGAGAAGATATGGAGGGGGGGATAGTGAAATAGCTGTCTAGTGTAAAACTAACCTTGAGAGACAGAGAAGGAATTTGCAAGGAGAGATTTTTCTCATCCCTTTTATGTAACCATATTGGAAGTGCACTGTCAGTTTCAGGACAAATGCTGTGGGTGTACAGCAGCCATGTCCTAGAGGCAGGAGCTTTACAGGGGTGATTTTCAATAACATGGTTTTATGTTCAGAACCAACCCAAAGCAGGTTTGTTATTTCAAGAAGTTTTACACCATCATACTGGTTGGAGGGAGGTGACTTGCTGGAATATTGTGCTCATATGTCAGCTTGGGGAAAACACAAATGGTTAAGAAAATTCCAGAATAATTCTAGAATAGTTTTTAAGTACTGGTGGTATTTTTTTTAAGTAACTAACATTCACATTCACAGGTTTGGAGCGAGTCGTGGAGGTCCTCTCCCTCCAAAGAAATTTGGTAATCCAGGGGAACGTTTGCGTAAGAAAAAATGGGATTTGAATGAACTGCCCAAGTTTGAGAAGAATTTTTATGTGGAACATCCAGAAGTGGCCAGGCTTACTCCAGTAAGTGCTGTGTTGTCTACAGCAGAAAATGTCACAAGCTGAAAAACTTGTCCTAGGAAGTCTGGGACAGCATGTAAAATAGAGCTGGCTCTTCATTGAGCTTGTTTGGCATGTGTACTCTGCTGGAAACTGGTTCTAGTTGCCTTTGCTACTTAACATTAGCAAAAGATAGGCTTCTTTTCTTGGTTCCTTTTATATGAGATAGTTTATGTTTTGTCATTTGTAATGCATCTTTTTTATAATGCTTGTCTGGTCTGGTGATGTGTCAGTGGAGATAAAACTTAGAGAATTACAGTCCTGGAGAAGCCCTGGAAAAATGTAAGATAATGAACTAGAAGTGACAAAAATACATGAAAAAGGTTTGAAAGTAATATTTTGTCATAAGAGTAATTTGAGCTGAAAGAGGCCTTGGGGGCATCTCCAGTCTAATCATCTGCTTAGAGCAGCACTGAGGGTAGAACTAGAGCAGGTTGCTTAGTGCCTTGTCCTTTTGAGTTTGAATATCCCCAGAGATGAGGAGAATTTATATCCTCTCTGGGTGGCTGTCTCAGGGCTTAATGTTTCTCCTGGGAACATCTTTCCTCTAGTGACCCATCAAGTAGTTAAAGTAGCAGTTAAAGGTCACTGTTAGCCCAATCTTTCCCAAGCTAAACAAATCCAGTGCTCCCAGTATGTCTTCATATGGCCTGTAGTGTAGCCTCCAGCTTTCCCCCACAATTGGACGTGCCCTGTTAAAACCATGTCCTTCTCACACAGGGGGCTCAAAGCCAGGTGCAGTACTCTGTGTTCACTCTGTAGATAAGAAATCTTCCTTTCCTGCTGGACTTGAGTCTAGTCTTCTACTCTCTATGCAATGTATTTTTATAATTAGAAATTAAAGATTTTGTTCTTAACGTGCAGCAACAAACAAACAAAATGTCATTATCTGATTGCATAGACTTACAAATCCCTGTGTGAAAAATGTATATGGCATAAAGAAATGGAAGGGGGTATTAACTTCCTGAAGATACCACAACTTGAGCTACTGAACCATGGTTTGCATCAGCTGCTGTAGCTGCCTTTGGCTTAGCCAGCTAAAAGGATTTTCATGTTTTCCCCAGAAGTTATTTTCTTTTTTTGCCTTTTTATTCAAGCTCAAGGGATTCTCAGAAATACTGAATCTATTGCTTTGGATAAAGTGCATATTTGGTATTCTTGTGTCTCTAATGATTTCTAATAAGCATCACAATAAGGTCATGAATTGTCAGAAGAATGTTGCAAAGGGCTGTTGGACTTGCAAGATAACCTAGACAAAAATAAAACACTTCTTCTAATCCTGAAATTGTGCTTGTCTACACATTTCAGAAATATTACAAGAAGTTCCTTATAAGAATGTTGAGGTCCTAGGGTATCATTATGATGATGTCAGAGCTTCTTTCATTATCTGAAACATTCCAAGCAACATTTGAGTTGCAGGTCATCCAGCAAGAACTCAGACTAAGTATTTATCTGCCTCTGGAATGTGTTAATTGAAGGAGAAGGACTGCCTGGCCTTCTGTTCATGGGATATTAGGACCTATTTAGTTAGCTTAATTCCAGGCACTGTCACGTAAAGCATATTTCTTATCCTCTCTTTCTAATAATTTCTCAAGCTGTTGGTCATTTCTGGCTTCTGGAAAAAGTGCAATTCCTAAAAATATTCTTTTAACATACCTTTCATTTAGAAGGGTTGGTTGTAAGAAGAGATTGACATTTGTCCTTCTAGGCTCTGTAGAGAGCTCGTACCTCTGAATATTAGAGAATCAAAAAAAAAGTCTTGAGTACAATAACTCAGACTTGAAGTCTTTAGGAAAGCGGTCTTTTCTAGATCTCTGTTTGAATTTAGTTCTCTAACAAAGCTGTTATCCAGAGGTGAGAAGATAGTAGTTAGAAACATGCACTTTGGTGTCACTGCTGATATCTGACTTTTTTTTCTTTTTTCATAAATAGTATGAAGTTGAAGAGTTGCGCAGGAAGAAGGAGATAACAATTCGGGGCATGGAGGGCTGCCCCAAGCCGGTATTTGCCTTCCACCAGTGTAGCTTTCCACGTAAGTACTTTTGCCATCTTCAACATCATGAAGATTGCTCAGAAAATACCTAAACAGTTGCTGATTCTGTTCTCTAAAAGGTTCTCCAAAGCCTCAGTTATCCTTTATAAAGTTTATTCTTTTCTTGAATTCTGAAGAGTATGTGATGGATGCCTTGATGGACCAGAACTTCACCGAGCCCACTCCGATCCAGTGCCAAGGCTTTCCGCTAGCCCTCAGTGGCCGTGACATGGTGGGCATTGCACAGACCGGCTCTGGGAAGACACTAGCAGTGCGTATCTTTCCCTTTCATTTCTTCAGCTAGCTTTCCTGCTTACTTGGGAGAAATTACCTGTGAGTTAGCTTTTGGGCTTCCCAGTACTAGCAGTGGGATGATTACATTTTTGAAGCTTCTTGTATTGCATTATGGGGGACACTTGAGTTTCAGCTCAGCTGCAAGCCTGTTGTATTCACAGGTGTGTGTTTTGTGCATCTTCCTGTTTGGATGCTTAGTTCTCTTTGGTCTATGCTTACATTATGATTTGGAAAACAGGATGTTCTCTTTAGCACACTTGTTTGATAAACTACACAGGTTAAAATAAAAAAATGGTTGAATTTAAGCACAGACATTGGCTTTAACTGCAGCGTTAAAAAGTTTTTTTTATCCTTTATGAAAAACATTGGCTAAGATAATGATTACTCAATTCTGCTAACTTTACACTCCAAGTTTAAGTGAGCCTTCCTTTCAGAGGTGCTGAGCAGCCAATTTTTGTGCTCATGCCAAAGTGGATGCAGTTGGTCAGCAGGTCTGAAAATCTTCTGTTCTGCTTGGTAAATGCAGGTATTTGGTTTTGCAGAATCACAAGAAAATACTGTTTTCTTCTGTTTTAGTACTTGTTGCCTGCAATTGTTCACATCAACCACCAGCCATATTTGGAGAGAGGGGATGGCCCAATTGTAAGTGCTTGTATGATTCTCTTCCTTTTTGTATGTGTGGCATGACATTGTTAATGAGATGGTGCTTTATTTAATTGATGTATTAGAATAGTAGTTTTTCCTATCCTGTTCCTATCAGAATAGGAATTTTTACTATCACAATGTGAGCATCTCACTCAGTTCAAATTCTGTGCAAATGCTGACGTAGTCTAAAGATGTTTAAATGTTTTAACTAATAAAGAGCAGATGGTCCAGCTTTGCTTATGGTTTTATGTTAGGGATGTGGATGCAGCTTGACTCTTCCTGAATCATTTCCTTTTGCAGTGTCTGGTTCTGGCACCTACTAGAGAGTTGGCCCAGCAAGTGCAGCAGGTGGCTGATGATTATGGCAAATGTTCAAGGCTGAAGAGTACCTGCATATATGGAGGAGCACCCAAAGGCCCCCAGATCAGAGATTTAGAAAGAGGTAATTTTAAAATGGGTGCTTACAGTTTCTGGAGGAAGTGGTATTGTAAAATCTCTGTAAAAATAAAACTTCTCAAAACCTGTCTGGAAGGGGGTGAGGGTGAATGAATGCCTCATTTTCCAGTTGCAGTGATAGTTCATGAGGTAGTTCTATTTGCTGTACAGTGACTTGGATATTACGTTTTCTTTTTGTTTGCTCTTTGAACATTCTACTTGTGAAGATCATCAGCATGTAGAAGGGGAAATGGAAAACTTCACAGAAAGAAAAACAGGCTGTTTTAAGGAAATGCAATACCAGCGTGTTTAAGGAAAGATTTTTCTTAACGCAGATTTCAAGTTTTCTGCCTATATTCATTCAAATAATCAAATTTTGTTTCTGAATATATAGATGCTTCTTTGGACAGCAGTGAGTGGTTTTGCTTTGGTCAGGTTTTGTTGTTTGTTTTTTTAAATTGTTCTTAAGCACTATGTACCCTGTAAGCAACCACTCTAATATGGTAGTGCTTTAGTGATCTTTAATTTCAATTCAGCAATGTGCTGATGGCTTTCATCTTCACCAGATATAAAATGTAATGGAGTTATGTGAAAAGATGGAAGAATTGTTATCAAGGCAGATACACAAACAGATCTATTCAAGAAATCAGAAAATTTGGCTTGCCACTGCAGTTCACAGGGTCCTTATTGCAAACTGCAGTAGTGGGAGAAAAGCATGCGCGGTGGAAGTCTGTGGGATACCTCTGTTCAAGAAAAGAGTTGCTTTCCAGCTCAAGCCCAGCATCTTCAGTGGCAGAGTCCAAGGTTTCATGAAGAGTCCTTGGGAGGATCAGCATGCTGGGTTTCTGCACACCTTTCTGGAGTGCTGTAAAATAGATATTCTACTTAAGAAGAAAATCCTTTTCATTCCTCTTCTTCCTGAAACTTAACCTTCTGTGGACATTTCAGTGACACTGGAATACTCACCTGTAAAATTTGGGAATTGGTGGAAACCAGGTCTTTCTTTTAAGGAATGTGTAAATTACCCAACTTGGTGTTAGTTAGGAATATTTGAACTCTCTTCTTACCCCACAAATGTTGGCAAGACGGCTGTCTCTCACTGTTGGTGCATAATTGCTCAGTAGTAAAGTCCATGCTTTGCCTTTATATATTAAAAAAAAAAAAGTTAAGGTAATTCGACCCATACAGCAAGAAGAGCACTTCAAGTTTGAAAATGACACCTCTCTAGACTGTGTAAATCTGGATGAAGGTGGTTCAGGCTTGAGTAGAAGCTTACTTAATTTCTGATTTTTGGACAGCTCTTCACAGGTATTCTCTGGTAGTAATCTTTTAGTTTCTGTACTGCATTTATTATTCTAATGGCACTGTAACAGTAATTTTGGAATGGAAAACATTAAACAGAACTAGGGCTTCTACTGAAGTGACTCAGTCTTGGGTACGAATGAGGGTGGTGCTTTTTTTTTTAAAACAATTTTGCTTTGGAAGGTGATTCATTCTGACTAAAAATACCAGTTGACATTCAAATGAAGAGCCTTACTCTTTTTCCTTATTCTCTTCTGAAGGTGTGGAGATCTGCATTGCTACACCAGGTCGCCTGATTGACTTCCTTGAGGCTGGGAAGACCAACCTTCGTCGCTGTACATATCTGGTGTTGGATGAAGCTGACAGAATGTTGGACATGGGATTTGAGCCACAAATTCGTAAAATTGTTGACCAGATAAGAGTGCGTGATCCTTTTAGAAGGACAGTCTCCTTTGTTTTGCTGTTTGAAATGTAGTACTATAAACAGATCTGTTTTCCCTTTTCCTTAGCCTGACCGCCAGACTCTGATGTGGAGTGCCACCTGGCCTAAAGAAGTGCGCCAGCTTGCTGAGGACTTCCTGCAGGACTATGTTCAGATCAATGTGGGAAACTTGGAGCTGAGTGCCAACCACAATATCCTGCAGATAGTGGATGTGTGCATGGAAAGCGAGAAAGACCATAAGTAAGCTGGTGTTCCCACCATTTTGCTTTCTTTGGTTGTCCTTCAAAGTCTGCAATGCTTTGTGAGCCTTCTAGGAATTCTAAATAGTGAAGTTACTTGTACTGCTATTTAACCTTTGAGTGTTACAAAGTAAGTCAGTCCTGTAATTAACTATTTTCTTGTGTATATTTTGAGCATACCTCTGTAAACCAGCAGAAACTCTGTGTGATAATGACTGACTTATACAGATGTGTGTTGTGTATGTCCTCAATGTCTCTTGGGAGAGAGATCCTATATTCTGGTATGTGTGGCTGAACATCTTGGCTCTCATGTCTGTTTTAGACTGATACAGCTGATGGAAGAAATCATGGCAGAGAAGGAAAACAAGACTATCATCTTTGTGGAGACAAAGAGGCGATGTGATGATCTCACTCGAAGGATGCGCAGAGATGGGTGATTAGCTTCTCCCCTTCCTCCACTTTTTTCCTAGTGGGAAACAAAAATTGTAATCAAAAGCAGTAAGATTTAAATGTTTGTGATGCTCTTTTTGGGAGCCACTTACCCATTATTTTCTGGGCTGAATTTAGTCATTGTTTCTCAAAAGATTCCGCTTCATATAAGCATTAGTACAAGAGAGAGTGTTTCTAAGTGGTGCAGCTTTTTTAGTGTGTCAGAAGCCTGATATGCTGATGGAGGCTGTGTCAATACAGCAAATGTGATTTTGTTTAAATGGTTGTTTATGTAGGTAGTGGGTTTACAGTACACATGCTGGGTGGCTAGAGGCCAGAGAACAAAATATTTTTCAAATCTTACAGTTTTTCCCTTTTAAACAAAATGCCAATAAAGCTTCCTGTTTCCTTCAATGTATGTACTTTCTATCTATACTAATGTACATCTCTGTTTGGCAGTTGGCCAGCTATGTGTATCCATGGAGACAAGAGTCAGCCAGAAAGAGATTGGGTGCTTAATGGTGAGTCCATCACTGACAGGAGAATAACTTGGGCTACTGTACTTAATTTACCTAGACATGTTTTTCTCTGGTCTGGATTTTTTTTTTTGGTGGCTTTTTTTTTTTTTTTTTGGTTCATTGTTTTATTTTGGTTTTTCTTTGTTTGGTTGGGGTTTTTTGGTTTTTTAATTGGTTTGGTTTGTTTTGGTTTTTATCTCTAGACCAAATAGACACCTGTAAAAGGACTTCTCTTACCTTTGTGCTCTTAATTTCAGTACTTGTTCCTTTTTTTTTGTTTGTTTGTTTGTTTTGATAAACAAGTGGGAAAATTTCTTAACACAGCTGGATTTTGAAAAATTGGTGAGGCATTATGTCCTGACTTGTGGGTGTTTCTGGAATTGACCCACCTTATCTATCTTCTGGAAAATGAGCATTTAATGTAAATCAAATTCAGGTAACTTTATCATTTTGGAAAATCTTATTTCATAGCATGCTTTGTTTTACAGAGTTTCGTTCTGGAAAGGCTCCTATCCTCATTGCTACCGACGTTGCATCTCGTGGGCTAGGTTTGTACACATAGACCACTCTTGCCTACTGCTGCATATTTTTCTTCTTTGGACTGAAAAACGTTTCTTAAAAAAAAAAAAAAAATCAAAGCGTGATTTTCCCCCACATGTGAAATACGTTTTTTAACATTAATCTTTTTTTTTTCTTTCATATTCAAAGTCTCTTCCTGCTCCTAATGAACAGGCTTTGGTCTGCAGCAAGGCCTAGGCATGACCAATCGATCGCCAAGAGGGAGAAGAGACGTCCAATTATGCAACCCAACCCTTCCACCACACTCACTTCTTCCCCAAATCCAGCTTTTGTTGCTGGATGCTAGGGATGGATTGCTCTCAGTTCAGAGCGTGTCAGATAAAGTTCAAGTAGGAAGCTGTGGGAGAGCATTTCGACAGCAAATAGCGAATATTCTCCCCGTATGGCACACCACAGATTTGAACATACCAACCCCAGTACACGCATGTTTACCCTGCAGATGTATTCACATCTGAGAAAGCACTGCTCCAGATCTTTGCTCTTGACATGTAACCTTCCCTCCTCCTCTGTGTTCCTTCTAGGCAGGACCACTGAGATGATATGTGGCCATTAACATCTTGTTACCCAGATGTGTAATTGAATCAAAATCGCACAGCTGTGTTCTGGTGGCATGAAAATGATCTGTCTGGATGCATCAGTTGTGCCCCCTTTTGTAATAAGCATATTTGTGTTGTGAAACACCATGTGCTGAGCACAGTCCTTATGCGTCTACCCACCCTAGAAGAGGAGGATGGCTGCTGAAGTGCTCTGAGTTTAATAACAGATGTTGAATACTCTGCCCACCCTGAGTGTGGTAGACGATAAACTACTTGAGAGTCAATGTCTCATTGTAGTAAATTCTAGACAAAATGACTGCAAATGGGTGGAGATTTAACTCAGAGAATCTAGTTTGTTAAAAGCCTCAGTTACCTGAGCTCTCTTTGTATGCTGAAAGGGTGGCTGTGCTGTGCATCATATGGTCACTTTAATACAGGCAGACCATTAACAGACTTGGCAGCCTTTGTTCACACAACCTTCACCCCTCCTTCCCCTCCCCCCTCAAAAAATGTCCAGCACTTCCTCAGGAAGTGATTATATGGACTTCAGTCTCTGCCCTCTAGGGTCATGTCTGGACCTGTGCAGTTAGAGCTTGGGCCTGTTGGGAGAAGGGACTGAGGCCTGAAACCAGTTTATATGAAAGAGAGCTGCTTTGTCTAGCAGCATTTTTTAAACAGGCTTGCTATGTGCTGGTAGCTTCTTTGTGCATCTTGCCTAGACATTTAAAACAGCCTCAACCCCCTCAAAAAAAAAAAATCAACAAAAACCAACACTCCCCCAAAACTACTCAATTGGATAACACTTCAGAAAACAGTCTCCTCACTTCCCATCGTCCACTTCACCCAAGCTAAGGGGGAAAGGTATCAGAGTCTGTTTCTTGTTACTGAACAACATCTCTACTTGTTTTGGGGCCCTGAGTTTGCTGCTTAAAGTAAGTCACTTAACTGGCAAACTTCTGGACGACTTCCTCCAAGATCCTGGAAAGTGAAGGCTTCTACCTAAATAACATAAAACAGGGGCGCGCGCCTTTTGGCTGAGTCACCAGGGCTTTCCCTCTTCCTAATGGAACATTGGTTTCAAAAAAGCTTCTTGCAGGTAAGTTCTGAGTCCCGTAACTTCTTTGTGATAATTCCCTGGAGTGAGGTCCTCTCTCTGCACTGATTTTTTTTTTTTTTTTTTTTTTTTTTTTTTTTTTTTTTTTTGTTCAGTCTATTAAACTAAAAACACTGAATTTGATTTGTTTTGTTTTGTTTAACAGAAGCTTTGATATCAGCTGCAGATAATTCTCAGTGCAGGGGTGGGGATACATCTACAATGATGGTCTAAACAGCTCTGTAGACTAGCATGTTTGCTAGTTTATATCTGTCCCGTTTAATAACTGGAGACTGTGCCATAGCGTGTTCTGATGGTCTGACAAAGGGAATGTTTCCCAGGTAGCTGTCAAAAATGATTTACAGTCTCCATTCCTGATCCTGCTACATTATTTTCTAAAAGTGCAGGAGGATTGCAAGTGTGCACAAACACTTTGGAGCACGCTAGACTGGAGAAGCTGAGTCTTGTGCACGCTCTGGTCTTCAGCAAGCTGCGTGCTCTACCAGGACCACTTTCTAGTCTGGAAAACACCCTTGCATCTTCCTCTTCCTGCCATCCCATTCTTTCTGCTCCTCCCCAGTCAAGTCAGTTCTCTCTGCATTGGTAGCTACACTTCCTTGTGCTTTCTGACAGGAAAGCACATCCTTGTATCCTCTCTGGTAATTCAAGTCACTTGCTACTGGATGTGCAAAACGGAACTGGCTGAGGACCATGTAGCCTGGAGCTTGTCAGTCTAGCTACACCCTGGCTGTGAAGATGCAATCTGTCACACGTACTCCTCTCTATTCTCCACTTTCCCTTTTTAATAAAACTGTTGCATCAAGGACCCTAGCTGGAGACTCGCGCAGCCCCCTGTGAAACCTGCCTTCTCACTCCCTTTTTTTGGTGTGATTCAGGACTTTGGAGTCAGCAAAGACTGAGGAGCCCCCCCTTTGCTGTAATAAGAAACAGACATAAAGTCCCCCTCTTGTCACAACAACCCACAATGTTTTTATTTTTCCTACAACCCCTTTGAAATTGATGCAGTCTGGGCAATAGATGCAGTCTGACCCTTTGGATGTAATTTTTGTATCTTCATTTTTTTGACAATTGCCCCTAAGAGCCCCAAATAGGGGACAAAAAGCGTTGGAGGACCTGAAAGTTTTACCTGAGCCCAGGTTCTCCGGCGCTTCCCAACCAAAAGGGGCTACAGAGAAGCGTCTAAGCCAGCTCACAGAGCGAGCGTGTGTGGGGACTTCTCGCTGCCACGGACCCTTGATGCATGCTCCCCGCGCTCCAGTGGTCCCGTGTCAGAGGGCGGAGTTTTCGAAAGGAGGCCGCCAAAAATAAAAGGCAAAGAGACGGGATCGGCTGCAGCGGTTTCCCACAGGAGGAGGGAGTGTGCATCGGTCTGGTAACAAACAGAGAATGTTTCTCTCTTTAAAACAAAACAAAAAGAGGAAAGGAAATCACAAAAATCTGTGTTTTATCTTGGATATTTTCAGAATATTCTTGTTAAAATGCAGATTTTAAAATTTTTTTTTTATGAGCTGTTAGGGCTCTTACTGTAGGATGGTGCATTTGAAAATACTGTATAATATAGCAAATAGGTGCTTTTGGTACTTAAGGTGCTTTCACTGAAGCACTGCACTAACATTTACTTGGTTTCTGTCACATAAGTTTACAAAGTCTTGTCTGAGAACTTAAAATTTGGAACCCATAAATTTTAAAACTGTTTTGCGTACAAAGCCATTTTGATAATTTTATTTCCTGCTTCCATATGAACTGGAAGTAGGGAATTGCTTACGGAACTCTGATTGTCCAAATTGTGCAAGCTTGCCAGAACTGGACAGAGCAGCACAGCAATGTTAGTGCAATGCGTTCTAGTGATAACTACAAAGCTGAGTTAAGATACTTTAGTTCTGAATAATTTTTAATGAGTTGACTGAATAAAACTAATGTAATTTGAATGCCTAAAGCTTTAGGTTAGGGGAGTTAGTTCACTGTATTTTATTAGTACTGTAAAAGTAAATATTTTTAAGACTGTCTTTTATTTCATGTTGCCGAGCGGAAGGTAAGTGATCTCATTACTGCTATTTTTTGTTAGACTTCTCCCAACAGAGTAAAAGCTTTACGGTGGCAGTTCTGCCCTTCCTCCACCCCAGTTTGCTCTGTCTGATGGTGACATTTTCACTTTACAGATTGTGTTAAAAAGAAATACGAAATTCAGTTAACTTATTCACAAACAGCAGCGTCTTTGACAGAAGAAGACAGAGAAATGCATTCCGGGGAGGATGACTTTGAGTGCAGGCAAAGCTGCTTTAAAATTGCCATTCTTTTTCAGGACACTGACCTTTGTTCCTGATGATCTTAAATTTCAGTCTTCTACTCTTTTGGGATGAGTCTGTCTTGTATTTATTCCGTGCCATTACTAACTTTGTATTTTTTTTTCTTATTACTGTCACCTGCATTCGTGCTCCCCACCTTTCGTTGGCACGTCCTCTCTTCTTCTCCCCTTTCCTCAACCCCACCCTTTCACTGTGCTTCGCTCCTGGGCACTTCACAAGACGTGGAAGATGTTAAATTTGTGATAAACTACGACTATCCGAACAGCTCCGAAGATTACGTGCACCGTATTGGCCGTACCGCGCGTAGTACCAACAAAGGTACTGCCTACACCTTCTTCACACCAGGAAACCTGAAACAAGCCAGGGAGCTTATCAAAGTCTTGGAAGAAGCCAATCAAGCCATCAATCCAAAGCTGATGCAGCTTGTGGACCACAGAGGAGGAGGAGGTGGTGGTGGAGGTAATGGCACAAGGGAGAAGGGCTACACAGGGGATACATTCCCCATTTTGAGGGAGGGAATGTTAAGAGGGTAGGGAAGTACTAAGTACGGGACTGAGATAACACAGTAGAAATAAGGCTGTTCTGTACTTGAGGTCCCAACACTTGATGTAGAATAGTACTTTGGTCCCAAGAGGGAGGCAGTCCCTGTTTTACCTTAGCTGTAGAATTTTTTTCCCTCATTAGGTCATCAGGGAGCTGATTTTGCTTGAAGTAATTACTTCCTCACGGCTCCTGCTAAGGACAGGCAACAAGGTGCATGTCCAAAATTGAAATCAGTAAAGAAATACACTGAATTTCAGGAGCTGACACACTTTTTCTTCCCATTCCCTGAAGGAATAAGAAGTTTCCTTATACTTCCAAATTAGTCCTGAATGTCTTCTGTTTCTTTGTCTCCAAGCACATACATAAAGAACCCTTATTGAACTTCATGTTTACACCTTGAACAGAATAAGGAGGCCTGTGCACAGCTGTGCAGAGAAGTTACAGTCAGTCAGAAGAAAGTGCTCCTTGGGAGCAAAATTGGAGATGTAGAAGGGGGAGAAAGGGTGGCCTAAGTGTACCAGAGATCATTGTTTAAGACTTGTTCATGGCACTAAATCTTAATGTATCCATCGCCAGGAGGTCGTTCTCGTTACCGAACGAGCAGTTCGGTAAACAACCCTAACCTGATGTACCAGGAGGAGTGTGACAGGAGGCTCCGGGGAGTGAAAGAGGGCCGCAGAGACTCAGGTGGCTTCAGAGACCGTGAGCGTGGTGAAAGTTTTGCCAACGGAGCCAACAAGACCTATGGCAGTGCCTACGGGAGCCCAAATTCTGCTTTTGGGGCAGCACAGAGCCAGTATGGTTACACTCAAGGGAGCTATGGAGCAGCTGCCTATGGCACGAGTGGCTATGGCACTGCAGAGTACAGTGCTAGTGGCTATGGTGCCAGCACCACAGCTGCCACGGCTGGGAGAACCTCACAGAGCACTACCCAACAGCAGTATGCAGGGATGGTGGGGCGCTCGGGCCAGCAGCCACAGCCGCTCATGTCACAACAGTTTCCGCAGCCCCCTGCCACTAACGTCATGGGCTATATGGGACAGACTGCCACCTACCAGTACCCACCCCCTCCCCCGCCCCCGCCCCCCTCCCGCAAATGAAACCTCTTGCTGGTGACCAGTGTAGACCTCTTACATTTAAAGGAACCTTTTCTTTCTCTTCTTTCCCATTGTGATGTCTCTCATGCAGGTTAGACTTAGAATTCACTATCCAAATCCCTTGAGCCTATCAAAAATGGCCCCCAGCCCACATCAATGACCCTGTCCTCTTTTTTTTTTTCTTTTTTTTTTTTTTTTAAGATATATGTATAGTTGACTGGAAAATTTATTATTTTTGTCTTGCATGTTGAGGAATTTGGAAATCTTATTTTTTCTAAAAGAAAAGGGTATAAGGCAGATAGGCTCCAGCTGGATCACCTTGGTGTCTAAGGTTTGTGGGAAAATTTGCTTTTGAGGGAAAGAAGTTTCTATTCTCTAACACATTAACTTAATTTCAGGAAGTATAAAGAGAGATAGGAAACTCTGGGGGAGCCAAAAAGCACTTCATTTAAAATATAAATGCAAGGGAGAAATGCTCACTTCTCCTAATCCTTTTTTTTTTTTTTTTTAATAGCTCACTAGTACTGCTTGTAGTCTTACTGTAGGTGATTTTCTATAGGAAAACTCTTCTCATTTGTCTGAGCTGGGTCGTGTTCAGAGTAAAGCCTTGGATATATTATTGACAATTTCTGTAGTTCTGGAAGCTCCATTTTCTGCTACTGTAACAGCCTGCAGTAGGGAGCTTGGGTTTAATGTCAGAGACCAACCTGTCTTGCATTCACCACCTGAAAACCATCTACCCACAGTTGCTGTGGGTACCACTGCTGAAATGTTCAGCTAAGTAAGTTCTTTCCCTACAGTTGTTAAATTGCAGCATCGCAAATGCGTGGAGCCTGATTATCATTAAATTGGTTACTGCTCTCAAATTTCTGTTTGGTTTATTGAAAGAAGTCTTCCTTGAGAGCTAGAAATTATGCAGAACTGAAACAATGAACAGTGTTATTTTGTTTGTCTGTCCTTCACAAACAAACTCCCTTTTGCCATGGGGAATGTTCTGAGTGCCGCTACGCTCGATAAAATGTGACAGAGTTTTCCACACTTAAATTTCAGAGGTTTGAATAGGGTGGGCTGGGGGAGGGCGGGGGGAGGAACGTAGGAGGAGATTGCCTGGGGTCTCCTTTTCATGAGGTAAGCAGTGAGCTGGTTAGTGCATCTTGATTCTGAAGCTTTGTTTCTTTTGTACCTTGCACTGACTATCGCTTTCTCTGGCTTTTGAGTGCATTTCCCTGCTCCACTGGTCCCTTTGGGCTGAGCTCTTGCAGGTAGGTAGTATTTTAGAAAATGTTAGAGAAGAGTGAAATTTTAGTACATACGTAAATAAAACTTGTTTATTTTACAGGCTAAGGTGGGTGTGAGGGGGGTTTCCCCCTTTAGTAAAGCATGTTGTTGACTTGTTATTTCTAATACCAGACGGTTCAGAGACAGTAGATGATAACAGGAGTTGGCTGCTCTTGGTCTGATAAGATGACAAAAGGATGGATCCATCTCCTGGTTTGAGGCACACTCTTTGCATTAGGAGAGTGCAGGGGGCTTGTGGGTTTTTTCTGTTGGCGTTCTTGCATATAGATGAACAAGGCAGCCCACTCCTTCTGTAGCAGAGTGGAACTTCTTATAGCCCTGAAAAAGAGCTTGTTTATACAGAAATTATTTCTTTTAACATTTAATTTCTTCCCAGAGTAAAATTTTGGGGGATGGATGTGCTTTTTTTTTTTTCCTTTTTTTTTTTTTTTTTTTTTTTGTGCAGCACACAGGTAGGTTGCTGACAGGGAGAAAGGAGATTCCTTCCAGAACCTCAGTTCCCTGGTTCCATTTTATATTTCCAGTGCATGGGCAGGAAGTTCCTTTGCTTGTTTTAAGTGAAAGCCAGAAATATTTTGTTTATCCAGGCACTGACTGATAGGTCTTTGGCCTCCCTCGCAAGCAAAGTAGAGGTTTTTTTTGGAGTAGAATGCAGAAATGCATTTGAGGGATGTAGGAGTAGGACATCTCACTGACTGGCTTGAAAAAGGGTCTCTGGAACCGCCAAAGCTGCCTTATAGTCCGTTACAGCTTTCACTTTTGGGGTGACTTGTGCATGTGTAAACATCAATGCCAAGTCTTGCAGTGCTTTGTTGCCATTGAGGTCAGCTGAAGTCCAGGGTCTCGGTTCAGTTCAGAGTGTCAACCAGACCGCTGAATGCACTGTGGCATGTGCTGCCCCTGTCCCACCTGGTGCTCTCTGCTCTGCTCCATGTACCAGCTGGAGGGCCCTTGTTGATAAAGCATTAGCATCTAGTGTTGTTTGCATTGTTTTCAATCTGTAAAAAGTTCGTGGGGGTGTCAGATAATCTGAGCTGGGTGTCTCCTCCCCTCCCACTTCCTGAAGCAATTTACTGTTTGGATTTCTCTGAACAATGGAAGAGTTACTAGCTTTGTGTGGGATCAGCATCTTGTTTCACACACCTGCTGGTCTCTGAACACATTCCTGTTGTATTAATGAAGACTTGAATTGAGAGATTCATAGATCTGTGGTGTTGAGGCACAGGATACTAAGAGCTATGTTACTATTCTTAGTTGGTAAACTGTCCTTTTGATACCATCTTGTTTTCTTTTGTAGGTATAAATAAAAACACTGTTGTCAATAAATTGTGAACTTTGTCTTTATTTTTGGAATGTAAAGCTGTCTTGGTCCCTGTTCTTCCCAGTTCCTAGAAGTCAAATTCAAGGAGGTGGAAACACTTCTTGGCAACTGCCTGAACTGTAATTGAAATTGTCCCTGTTTGTAGAACATAAGGAAACTGAAAATAAGTGAGTAGGGAGGATGTTTGAATACTTGTGGAATTAGAAGATTCCTGTTATTCAAAGGCAACGTGTTTTTCTTAAATGTTACAGGGCCTGAATAGAGAGAGGGTCAGGCAGAATTAATTTTCAAGAGGGTACTAATTCATACAGAGTTAAAGTAACAGTTTGTAGCATCTGCTGTGTCAGACATGGCAACCTGTGAAATGGGTCAGTTAAGTTAGCATACTTTAATAAAGTGTGTTACATGTTCCCTTTACCATGGGCACTTGCTGAAGGACTAGTGAGAGTGACATTTTCCCTTGTGCTGCCTCAGGGTCAGGGTGGAGGTGTGTTTTGAGAGTAGCTGGGAGACAAGAAATTGCACTACTTCAGTATTGGCCAGTATTGGCCAGCACTAGCACCAAATTCAAGTGAGAAGAAATTAAACAATGGAGGGGAAGAGTCTGATGGATGAAAGGCATTCCAAGCCCTGTCCTCCTGGCACTGGGTTGAAACTCTGCTGAGCCATCCATTAGTCAAAAAGGGCCAGAGAAGGAAAGCTGTGATCTTAAACAGCTTCATCTTTGGAATTTCTTGCACTGCCTGTGGGATGTCTTCAAACAGGCATGGGAAGGCTTAGCTTCTTTCCTTTTAGGACTGCAAAGAGAAAGACAAGGTAATGAGTAAATTTAATGAAATTCAACTGTTTTATTTCTTCCACAATTTTATGTTTTCTGACTTGCAATTTAGAGTGCCAGATAGTGGGGTGCCGGGTTTGCAGACTGCCAATGGGAGAGAACCACTATGAAATGCTGCTAAGAGGGAGAAGCACAACCTGTTTATCCTCCTTTGTGCTAAAGGAAAAGGTTCTTTTTTGACTTGCATGGTTACTTGTTCTCATGGATGGACCATCTTAAACATTTTTCTTGATGATGTGCTATTCCTAGTGCTTTCCTTTTGATACAGAGCGTGGCCTGAATCAATGTCTGTGGCCCGATCCCTGCTGAGCCCCTCCCAGCCCATCTGAGCTGAACCTTGGGATGGCAGGGATGCCTCTGGGAAATGCCAGAGACCCCTAGGCTTAGATGGGGTGGCTGGATTGGGGACTGTCCTGGGTGTGCAGTGGTCAGAGGTGCAGAGTGGCTGTGCCTGGCCCAGGGTGGTACTGGGGTGGGCTCTGGGGCTGTGTCTGTTGGGTGCCAAAGGGCAGGGCTGTGATGTGCTGAGGATGCACCGCAAGGGAGGGCCTGATGGACCGGGCGAGGCTGGAGGAACTGTGCCAGGGTGCAGAGCTGGAGGCCTTGTGAAGGTCAGCAAAGCCAGTGCACATCCTGCCCTGGGGTGGAACAACCCCAGGCACCAGTTTGTGCTGGGGGCTGCCCAGCTGGAAAGCGGCTTGCCAGAAAAGGCCTTGGTGTGCTGGTGGACACCAAGTTGAACACAAGCCATCAGTGTGCCCTCGTGGTGAAGCAAAGAGCCTCTGGAGCTGCATTGCCAGCAGCATGAGCAGGGAGTTCTTCCTCTCCACTGAGCCTTGGGAGGCCACAGCTGGAGTGGTGGGCTCAGCTCTGGGCTCAGAACAAGAGATGGGGAGTCAAGAAGGGCCCCAAGAGCATCTTGATGTAGGAGCACAGGCTGTGAGCTGAGACTGTTCAGCGTTGAGAAGGCTGAGGGGCCCCTTACCCATGTGCACAGGTGTGGGATGGGAGGAGTGGACAGGCCCAGACTCTGAGTGGTGCCTAGTGACTGAGCAATGGACAACGAGAAATTCCACTTAAACATCTGAAAATAGTATTTTATAGTGAGAGTGGCCAGACAGTGGCACAGATTGCCCAGAGAGGCTTCACCCTGGAGATAGTCAAACTCTTACTGGACAAGACCCTGAAAAATGTGGGCAGGGGCATGGATTAGGTGATTTTCCCCCCTCCACCCTGACTGCCCACACCCTTGGCCATTGTGTGAAATACACGATCTTTAGGAAGCTGAAAGCCTCCTCAGGATATCTTTCATGTCCTTGTGTTAAACAGAAGGGAGCTCATCTAGTTTTGAAAACAAGATAAAAAGAAGTAGCTTTCTATAAAAATCCCTTTGCAGTGCTTTGGTATAGGCTCAGAAGTCTTACTAAATCCATTTCTTTATATAACATATTTTTGCTTTCTTTTTTCATCATTGCTGCCCTTTTTTCTGAGCTCTTCAGTGTTAGAAATGTTTTGAAAAGTTTGGTTTTTTGAAAGAATGTAAGAGATGCAACCTACTAAAATATTGCTGGCTCTCATAATGATTGCAAAGTATTTGCATGTCTTCAGACACCGTTTCTCTCCCATGATCCAGAGCATTTGTGTAAAAGAAAAGAGAAAAAAAGCAATTTTTTCCCTGCTGTGATGTCCCATTTACAAATGTTTTTTCTTCTGCCTCTTGTATCATCTAAATTTTGCAGTTCTGCCACTAGCAGTGTGAGACTGGAAGCCAGCAGTTGTGTTTTTTCCCCCTTTTGTTCCACCATCACAGCTACAAAGGGTATGGATTTCTCACAAAATACAGGACACATCAATTGAGCAGAGCTAAAATGGGAATTCGTTTAGAAAAGAAAAAAAAAGGAATTGACGTGGAGCACCTTAATGGCAGTTTTAGAAGGTATTTTTCTGGCTACAAAAATATTTAATGACAGAAGGAAGTCTTAATCTGCCAAGGCCAGCCACCTGCTCAGTGCTCCTGTCACCTTTCTATCAGCAGGTGTATTGCATGAAGCTACCAAATATCCACCCCTTGAAATTTCAAACGAGGGCTGCCATTACTGCTTTTGGCAGACTTGTTGGGGAAAGTGAAGAAGGAGGAAAACGGTTATTCCCTTGGCTAATTTAATCTAATTCCATCCTTCTCAACAGAAAAGTGTTTTGAAGTGTCCTTCAGCCTCACAAACCACAGCATGTTCTATCAGGATTTATGCCCTTGGTGCACTTCTAAGCTCTGGTGGCCATTTACCTAAGCATGGCACTGAAATGGAAGGGGCATCTGATTTTGTAAAAGAGGAATGTCTTGTCTGTGCAGGTGCCCATCTTCCTACAGAATCAGTTCTTCACAATCAAGAACTTGATCTTCTCTATCAAAGGAAAAGAAGGTTTAACAATATCTCCGTATGTCTGCAGTTGCTTTCTCAGGTACATTGTCTGCCTGCAGCTATTTTTTCCCCCTCAAAGTTTTTTTTGGTTTTGGTTTTTTTTCTTGTGTGATTCATAATCTTTCAAAATATATGTAGAATTGAATGTACTTCAGTTGTTAACTTCTGAGGGGAGGTTAAACCAGGCTTAACTCTGATTTAATTCTTGCTGTGTTTCACACACACATCCAGAGCCTTGCGAGCAGTGATGCCCACTCTCTGTCAATAGATACGTTTTCTAAACTGGACTTGAGGGGCACAATATTTACCACAAACGCAGCAAGAAATAAAGTCCTGTAAGGATTAACACATGGCAAGCTGCAGCTCCACCTATACTGCAAGAATGAATGAACTTTTCAGTATTACAGCAACCTACCTTTGGTGACGTAGAGATAGAAGAAGTCGCAGTAGAAGATGGTTTGTACCACCCCGGAGACAACAGCGATCTGGTCGTAGAAATTCTCTGTGTGGTAGCGCCAGACCCAGTTGGCAATGTAGAGGGCACGGTAGAGGCCCAGGAAGAAAAGGTAGTGTGTCGTGATGGTCTCTGCTTCCCCTGTCTTGCTGATCATGAAGAGCTGAGGAAGGATAGCCACGGACTCCAGGTAGATGGAGAAGGTCCAGAGTATCTGTGAGGTGCAAAATGAAGGCAGTGGGGAGTCAGTGCTGGTTAGTATGTGTTAAGACCTGAAGCTTTTCATTTGGCAAATCACTGATGTGTGAGGGGGATGAGTAGTGCTGCTGAAGTTGGGGAAAATGAGCTCGCTGTGCTGGGAGTGAGAGGAGACAGCGCTGAGCTGCTCTATAGATGGTACTGTCTTCAAGGCCTGCCAACTTTGCCTTTCCTGCCTGCTTTTGCTGTTAAAAATCTTGGCTATTCAACATGCTGCTCACTCTGCTGCCTGGTGTAAGGCTGCTGCTGCTTCCTTTCCCTTTTCCTGCCTCGGCTTTTCCTTACCTCCAAGGGGGTGAAGCTGTGGTTCTCCAGAAATGACAGGCCTGTGACAGGGACCAGCAGGAACTCGAGGCGGAAGGAATCGTTCTCACTGTCAAACGTTTTCCGGAATTTCACGTAGATCATATACACGGTGACGTAGGCACAAATCAAAAAAATGACCTGTGGGAGAGAAGGGAGATGGCAAGACCTTACCTGCAATTGCACTTTCTGTGCTTAAAGAGAGGCTCACTTTCCCAGATGTCAAGATAGTGGTGAATGCTTTGGCTGTGTTGCCTTACAGATTGACTTCTGCTGGAGATATTCCAGTGGCCAGGTAAAGCTTGCCACACCATGGGAATCTCATGTTTGAGTCCCTCTGGGGCACTCTGAAGAGGTTGGCTCGGTGGCAGCTTTATGTTAGTGCTCCTGCTGTACAAGGACACCCAGGCTGGGTTCATGGCATCTTGTTCTGGTTTTAGTGGTACTAAATATGGCTCAGCTCACTCACTGACTATGGCAAGGGATTTTTGGTCAATGGAGGGAGAGTGGCACCAAAGGAAGCATCCTTATCCACCCTTCCTGGCTGAAAAACTCAGTGACAGTGTATGCTCACCCCCCCAGGAAAACACAGCGAGCTGAGGGGAGCTTCTCCTGCTGCACTGCCCTCTCCTTACCTTCATCACGGTGTTGTAGACAGAGATGAAATTCGTGAACAGGTCCAGATAGCGGGTTGTGAAGACAAGGGCAAAAAGTATCTGGCTCTTCCCAGAGATTCCTGCATGGCAGGGAGATGAAGGGAAAGTAAAGCAGATGAAGGGAAGGGTCTGTGGGGTGGTGGCTTCCCCTTACACCTCCTTTGGAAGCATTGATGTGTGTGTTGTTTTGTGAGCCAGGGCTGGTGTGTGGGTGCTGAGGTAGCTCTACCCCCGAGTGGCCAGAGTCTCCCAAGCAACAGGGCAGGCTCCTGCTGATGCCCCCGAGTGCTGCCTGTAGGAGCTGGTGCTCAGTGGGCACGTTCACCACTTCGGCCAGTTCAATGCTTGCTGTTGTCAAAAGGCCTTTCTCTTGCCTCCCTTCCCCCTTTGCCTGCCCACCTCAGCAGGGGACTGTGTGATGGGACATCTGCCACAGGAGGGAGGAGCTGCAGGACCAGCCCCGGGGCACTGATGGAACTTGGCCACTGCTGGCAGAGAGATGCAGTCGGGCCCACCCACTCCTGTACCTGTGATAATGGCCACAGCCCCAGCAGCCCAACCCCAAAATCTCATGAGAAGTGAACTATGAGCAAAACTCTCCTGCAGGAAGCTGCTGTCCTGATTTCCTCGCCCTGGGATGGGGCAGCCTCTGGCACCTGCCCACCGCTGGCAGAACCTCCGACCTAAAGCAGCTTCCTCTCCAGGTTGTTGGTGTTGGTGCTGCCACAACATCTTGCTCTCCTTTTCCACCTCCCTCCAGCCTTGCCGCCCTCTCCTTTGCCTCGCTGTCCTGAGACCATCACCTGCCTGAGGCTGTGCGCCTTGCCACATCACATCCTTCCAGCACAGCCCTCTCCTGGCCGGGAGACCTCCCAGAGAAAGAGGATGGCTTCCCTCAGAGCCCACGGGGGAGGGCTGCCAGCTCCTATGGGCTATCACTGGCCTTCCCAGCTCCCATTTTGTTGTACCCTTCACCGAACTGCCCTCCGAGAAGGGCCACCCTCCTTCCCTGGGACATGGGAGCACTCACCAGCGCAGGACTTGGACTTCACAATCTTCAGCAGGAGAATAATGATGGCCAACAAGTGGGAGACATCCCCCAGGATGCGGAAGATGTTCATGGTGCCGGGGGACTCCTCTGGCGTGGAGGGAGTGGGGCTCTTTCTGCAGGCAGGGAGGGCGAGGGCGGGAAGTTTTTCTCCGCCGAGCCTCGACTGAATGAAAGATTTCCTTCGGCTCAACTTTCCTTTTTCCCTGAGCACGGAGCCCTTCCTCGTCGCAGCACAAAGTTCAGTCTCCCCTGCACCGTGGCTGCAGATGCCTTTCCCCTGCCAGGCTGGATGTCTCCCTTGTTTACTTTTGCACCGGGGTGGATTCTGGCTCTCCCAGCGCAGGGCCTTCCTCTCTGCGCCTTGGGCTGAAGTTGGAGTTTGTGTCCCGGAGCGCTCTCCAGGCAGAGCAGCCCCGAAGCAGCGCTGGGTGATGGTGACGTGGCTCCTGGCTGGCCGGGGAGGAGAGAGAGGAGGAGGCAGAGGCGGGAATAACCGCGCTACTTTTCCCTTTCTCTTTTTTTCCCTTCCTCTTTTTTCTTCCCCTGCTTGTCTCAAGTTACACACGGAAGTGTGGTTAAAGGGGAAAAGGCAGAGGGAGCAGGATTCCCATCCTCTGGCCTTGAGGACACACCCTCCGGCCAGAGGAGGGCCAGGCTTTCCAGGGATATTCGCCACGGGCGCAGTAACCTCTGTCCTGCTTCCGTCGGCTGCCTTCTGCTCCCTGCCCTGCCCGGCCCCATCCCACCGGCAGCACCTTCTCACCAGCGCTCTGCCTTGGCTCCTGCAGCCAAAGAAGTGGAGAGATATTTGAATTATCCAGCCATTGATAACGGCTCTTCCACAGCTGCTCATGGACAGCCATTCCCTGGTGTCTGCCCCACCAGGCACCCCTTCCTTCAGGTGCCCTGTCTGGAGCAGTGTGGATCCCCGAGCACAGAAAAGATCCTCCCAAGGGCTGGTTTGAAACAAACTTCACTGAAAATATTAATCCTGGATTCCTTCAAGAGGGTTACAAATAACGTGGGGAATGTGTTGGGTGAAAGAAGCACGTGGTTGCTGCTACGTGGTTTTATAGAATTCACAGAAAGGAGCTCAGCAGTGGCTGTAAAAAGTTTTAATACATTTGAAAATATATGAAGCTGAGTGACCAGCTTGTTTTGGATGAACCTTGTCCTCGAAGCAGCAGCTCCGCAGGGAGATCTCATGGCAGCAGCAGGGGGACCTCTGCATCAAGATCCAACAATTGGATAGTCAATATCTAATCACTAATTTAAAGTTGCTTTAGAACAACCTAATAGAAGTAGTAATTTGTCTCCTTGCCCCTGAGCAAATCACACCTGTGGGTGTGATCATGGATGTGGGTCTGATTTGGTTTCTCTTGGATTGTGTGGTCCTGCCAGCTCCTGTCCCAAAGCTGGCTCTGGCTGCTGCCCTCCCTGTCCCCAGCCACGACATGTGGCCATCCCCTACACATCTCTCTCTGTCCTTATGGGCTTGCTTGGAGTAACATCCTTAACAACCAAAGGGTAAAAATATTATTCCTGGTGAATTCCGAGATAATTAACAAGCCTATTAGCATCACTGCTCCCTTTCTGAATATATTTGCATACATTTCCTCCCTGCCCATTAGGTTGGCGGTTGTGTTTTCCCTCTCTGATGCTCCAGCACCTGCATCACAGGGCTTTTCCAGATGGATTCACAGGCCAGGAAAACACCTGCTCAGCCCCACGAAACTGGAGACAGCCCTGTCTGTTCCCAGCCAGGGCACTGAGGCAGGGATTACTGTAGTGAGACAAGGGTGGGTTAGGGCAAAGGAGACGCCTGGCAAAGGGCAGGGACTGCCTGAACTGGGTTTCCAGACATCAGAGTGGAGCAGCCTGGCATTTCAGCAGGGCTTCACAAGGCCGTGGGGGTGCTGGTGGAAGTCAAGCCCCAGCCCTGGTGGCTCTGCAGGCCCTTTTGCAGGTGGGCTCCATCCATGGAGCAGGGATGGGGGGCAGGAACAGATTTGGGGTCCTCTCTTCCAAGAGATCCCCTTCCAATCCCCTGGTGTGCAATGCCAGAAAGTCCTCGCCTTTATCTTGTCCCTGCACTCCTCTTTGCAGCTTCTTGTCCCAGCCAAGGGAAGAAGCCCCTGCAGAGGGGTGGCAAAGGTTTGTTCTCCTCATCTTGTACCTTCCCAAGAAGAACTGATGGGCCCAGCTCCCAGCATTACCTCCTGCTCTGGCACCAGGAGCCCCCAGCTGAGGTGACCATTACAGGAAGTTCATGGGAGCAGCCCGATGAAGCTCACCCAGCTGGAACAGGGTGGTGGGGCTGGGCTATCCCCATGGAACACCATCCCTGTGCGGCTCATGAGGGCCACAGCAAAGCTGCTGCAGGGCAAGGGACACTCAGGCTCTCAGAGAAGAAAAAATTGGCACATGGAGTGGGACCAAGTAAAAATAAACCTTGCCTCCTCCCGCCCTGCCACCATGCAAAGCGCCTTGCGCCGGGTGTCTCCCTGCCTCCCAAAATAATGCCGGGTGCTGCCACCACCCCGCATGGTGATGCTCTCTCCATGCCTCCCGTTTCCATGGTGACCACAAGGAATGTCGCCAGGGTGACAAGGAGGCAAGTGAGCTGGGATTTGATATTAAAAATGAGATTTTGGGGTTGTTGGGTTTATTTTTCTCCCCCCTTCCCCCCAACCCCTCCTCCCTCAGTTCTATTTTTGGGGTTTCCCTCTCTGCCTCAGCTGGTCTGGAAGGCTCCTCCTGCAGAGCCCCTGGGCCAGGCAGCAGCAGCTTCATCCAGGCCCTTCTCCACCTCTGCCTGTCAGGTGATGGCTATGGGATGAGAAGAGGGACAGAGGGCATTTCCTTATCACTAAAACATTTGTTTCCTTCTATCAGGAAGGATTCTCTGGTTTTGCCCCTGGTGGTGCTCCAGGTGTCTCCTTCCATTTCTACTGCAGGATGTATCTGAGGCTGCATCCAGACTCCTGGGAGAGTGGGCAGCCTCAGGGATTTGTCTAAGAGAGGGAAATGATTCTGCATTCCCAGAGGGGCTGGGGAACATGGTGGGGTTGAGCACCACGGGTCACCTCTGTGTCTCACCATCTCTGCCCCCATGAGCAGGTCAGGTTGGCTGGGCAGCTCTGGAACACTGGGGATGAGATGGGATGGTTGGTAGAAGATCACAGAGGGAGCATGGCAGGCGCTAAGGAGCCCAAAACTTTGTTCTCTGGTTTAAACTCCCAAAGCCAGACCTGCTCAGCGCAGAGAGGCTTGAGGGTTTGTGCTGGCTTAGCTGGTGTCACAGCAGTGCAGGACCAATGGTGTCCAAGTAGGGCCTGCTGGCGTAGAGGCAGCTCTTCTCTTCATGCCCAGGCAGGAGAAGGGGCAGGCAGTGTTTGCTCCCCTTCCCAGGAGCTCTTGCTTTCCACTGCACCCATCTCTCCATCCATCTCCAGCCATCCCAGTCTCCCTCTCTCTCTCTCTCTCCATTCTTCCCTCCATCTTTTCAACCACCCTTCACTCCTCCTCTCCATTCATCCCTCCAAAGGTTCCTCTGTCCATCTCTATGACTCTTTCCCTCGTTTCATCCATCCCTTTATCCATCCCTCGTCCCACCCCTCCATCCCTCCATCCCTCGGTCCCCCCAGCGGCTCTGGGAAAGGTTGGCGGAGTGGGGCTATTTTTGGGAGCGTCTCCCTGGCAACGGCTGCCACCACCGTCTGTGGTGGCTTTTACATAGGTGCTAAAATATTCCACACTTCTTATTAAAGACGGTGCTGGTGGAGACGGGCGGGGGCGGCGAGTGTGAGCCACCCCGCTGCTGGGGCCGGCGGCCATGGGGCGGTCAGGCCACAGAACTTGGGGGGCACAAGGACACCAAGGGGCCCGTGACGTCCGCAGTGTGGCGTCCCCACGCCCCTCTCGCTGGCTCTGGAGGTGCCACGTGTCTCTTGGCAGTGCCAAGCTGCCACACCATGCACAAGGTGCAGCTATCCATCCTCCTGCCACAAGGGCAGAGGGAAATGTGGTGAGGCCTTGGGGGCAGCCGGCAATGAGGAGCAAAAGGCAGAGAGGGTGAAAAACCCGACCTGAAGCTGAGGTGGCCACAGGGCACTTGATGGCTTTGCCTGCTGTGGGAAGGAGCAAGATGTCTCAGCTCCATCTTCATCCCTTCGCCACAGGAAGAGGAAAGGCCTGTCGTGGTGCCAGAGGGATGGTACACTCTGCCAAAGAGCAGCTGGGCAGATACTGGTCAGATACAGAGCAGATACAGCTCTTGGGAAGCAGCCCCACAACAGGCCCTAGGGACAGAGCTTTTGGGAAAGTAAGCCCTCTGAACCTGAAAGAGTTGGGATGGCTGCAGAGGGGATGGACAGGCTGGCCCTGCTCCATCCAGGTGCAGCAGCTCCCCAGGAGCAGCAGGGAGCAGCCGTGGGTGCACTGGGGTGAACTGACCCATTCAGGGGGCTGACGTGCCCTGGTTTTGGGGGCAAGCTGTGCTCACCACGCCAGTGTTCACTGGTACTGGCAGGGCACAGCAGGCTCCACAACGTGTTGTGCAGGGGTCATCCCATGTGCCACATCTTGGGAGGATTTTGGGAGGGAGGGTCACGGTCCTTGCAGGATTGGGGCTCACAGGAGATTAAAAAAAAATGAGGTTTAAAAATCTTTTTTTAACTTATCAGCGCAGGCCTTAACACTGGGGACAGCATATGAGACACCAAGAGGGAAGCCATGTCCTCAAAGATGCTGTCCTGGAGCAGGGCTGTCCAGGACCCTGTGCCTACGGCCACTGTTTGTGTGGTCAGGGGCCTCTTCAGCCTCTGTCTTTGCTGCAGCAGAGTCCCCTCCTTCTCTCCTTGTCACCAAGAAGGGACCTCCTTAAAGCCCCTGGGGTGCTGCTGGCCGTGGAGACCCAAAGGAGGTTTCTTGGACAGGTTTCCCGGGATGGCTGTGCGTTATCCTGGAGCTCTGTGTCCAGGTCCCTCCGTGTCCAGCTCCTGTCCCAGCATTGCTCATCCCGGCAGGAAATCACCTGCTCTGTAGAGTGGGGAGGCAATGCCCCACAGCAAACACTCTGCACCAGCTGGGAGAGCCTGGTCCTTCCTCAGGGCGAGGTGTCAGCCCAGCACCCCGAATCCAGGTGGGAAAGGACCCCCTGACGGTAGTTATTTAATCTCAGTGCGGCAGCCCAGGAGGAGGATCCACCTCCTCGGGGGCACCTGGCTGCCCCAGCATCCCTTTCCCGCTGCCGACGGCTGCTCTGTCTCCCCCATGGCGGCTCCGCAGCTCTGAGCTCACATGCGAGGATGGGCTAAAGTAGGGAAAGCTGCTGGATCCTACCACGGAGTTACTGACTTCTCAGCTACCGACTGCATAGCAATCAGCGAGGGGGAGAGGCAGCCGGGGAAAGGGAGCGGAGCGCACCGGGAGGGAGAGTGTCAGGGAGAGGGGGGATCTGGGGACTGGAGCAGGGGGGCAGCGAGGGGCACGGGCACATCATGCCAGAGAAGGAGGGAGCCAGGCAGGAGGGGGAGACCTAAACCCGTCGCTGAGCCACGAAGGCACATCAGCACTCCGTGGGATGGACGCTCCTGGGAGCAAAAAAATTCTGAGAGGCAGAGGCAGAAGGAGAGCGCTGGCGTGGGCAGGGCAGAGTTAGGAGAGGAGCAGGTCGCAGCGGAGAAGTAGCTCTTCGGAGGGGAAAAAAATAAACCTGGGCTGGAGGCGAGCGAGGACTGCAGAGAGACTTCCCTGATTCCTGCGGTCCGGCTGAGGCGTTTCATGGTGAGATGGAGAGAGCGGCCGCTTTCCCGTTCCCCTGATGCTGGCTCGGCGCGGCTGGAGCCGGCGGCAGCCCTCGGCAGGACCCGGGTAAGAGGCGGTGCCGGGCGCGCTGCTCTCCTCTCCGGCGGGAGAGCGGGAAGGGCTTTTCTCCCTTAGGAAAATAATGTATTGTTTCATTTGCGTTCGCTCGGAGGAACAGCTATAAATATAACTTGGGGAGAGATGCGTGGCTTCGTGCGAGCGCGCCAGTGAATAATAAAGTTGCCTGGTGTGCATGGCGTATGCACGCACGGCTCCCGGGGCGGCCGCGGGCCGAGGGGCAGGGGTGGCTCCTGCCTCGAAACCTCCCCGACTTCCCTCCCCGCCCCCTTGCCGCCCTGGCTTCGGTCCCTTTGCAGGGAACTTCTTCATTTCTCCAGTTCCCCGGGTTTTCTTAGTGTCTTCTAGCCCTGGGCTGGGTCTTGCTCACCTTTTGCTTCTCCTGCTCTGTGGATTCTTCTCTGCGCTGGTCCTGGCCAGTTCACACAGAGGGAGGCAGCTGGAGGCCTGCTCTCCAAGCCCTCAGGTGCAAATGGGGCTGAAGTGGATGTGTTTGTTCTCCTGCTGCCTGTGGAGCTTTTTGGGCTCCAGATTTGCCCCCCTTTCCCTTGCCTTCCACCTCTCCTAGTCCCAGCATGGCTCATCGTGCCAGTGGTGGTCCAACACCCCCCAGACAGGCACGGTGCAAAGGGTCTTCTGGCTGGTGGCTTTGGGTGAAGGAGCTCAGGAGGAAACCATGAGCAAACTACCAGAGGAACTCTGCCTGTGCTTCCTGATGGCAAGATCGGCTTCCCCACCGGGGCAGGAGTGGGCAGTCAGGTTTGCATGGTGCTGGCAGATCACCTCGGGCATCCCTGGCCCCTCAGCCCCCACGGCCCTCCCTCCTGGGCACATAGCCTGGAGTCATCCAAATCCTTCTGGGAAGAGCCTGGAGTTTCCCATCCCTGCTGCCCAGCCCTGGCCCCATCGATGGATGGCACAGCACACAGCACCTCTGGGGCCTCTCCCTTCTCCCCTGCCTCCCCTTGGGGGTGCTGTGAGGGGCAGACGGTGCGCACGGGAACGCGTGGCAGAGGTGACGTAGCTCCAAGGTTACCTCCATCCCTGCTCTGTGCCCTCCTTGGCTCCTTGGGAGGAGCATCCACAGGAGGTGGGCGGTGTGGAGAGGAGCCCAGGGCTTGGGGTTACGCGGAGCCTGGGAGGGATCAGGCAGGTGCATGGGCAGAGACGTGGGAATGTGCCCCATCTCCATTCGCCACCAGAAGTGGCACCCACAGAAGCCTGAGACACCCCGGCGGTGTTTGCAGCCACTGAAAATGACAATCGATACAGGACAAATACGTGCCTTAGGGGGAAGCGTGAACCTGCTGGGGACGGGGAGTGGTGGGGAGAGGACAAATGGGGAGGATGGCCCAAGGAAGGATAAGCTGGAGAGGGCTGATAGGGAGGAAAGTGGGTTCCCTCTCCTCCACCTTTTTTTCTTCCATCTCTCCCTGTTTGGGTGCTAAGAACAAGTGCCCCGACGTGTGGTGCTGGCAGTGATCCTTGTCCCTTGCAGCCCCCCGCCATGGTTTGCAAGGAAAACCGGAAAGCCAGGAGGTGGCTGGGGAGGGATGTAGTTTCCTGGCAGGACCGGTCCCCCCGGCCCCTCCAGCCTCTCGGCCACCCCAGGCTCAGCCATCGGCCACGCCCGGGAAGCAGCCGCATCCCTGGGGCGGTGTCGGTGGCGGGAGGGCGCGGTGATGGACACCTGTGCCCGCTGACACCGGTGCGCAGCAGTTGATGTCCCTGTGCCCTGGGCACGCCCCGCTGCTGCCCTGGGCCGGCTCAGCCCGGCAGCGCGGGCCGCGATCGATGGATGGATGCTGGCGTCTCAGCGATCGATCCTTACTCATGCACGCGGCTCCCAGCCTCCCGCTGGCGCTCGCTTTTCTGTGAATGGCACGGGCTGAGCGAGGCCGTCTGCGCCTGCCTCGCAACGCCGCGAAACTGAGTCAGGCTGGATTCCTGCTCCCTGACGTCGCTGCTCCTGTGCCCCTCACCGGGGCCGAGGGGCCGCACGGGAACCCCCAGAGGCACCGGCTGTCCTCGCCAGACAAGATGGTTTTAACGGTGATGGCTGGGATTGGAGCCCCTTCTTGGGAGAGACGCTGATTCCCTGGCAGTGGGGAGCTTGGGACAGGCAAGGGCCGCCTTTGAGCTGGTTCTCGCCCTCAGAGCCCTGAGGGTCGTTCTGCAGCACTGAAGGTGGTGCCGTGGCACAGGCTGCTGAGGGATGGGAGCTGGCTGCAATGTGACCCTGTTCCCGCGGCCCCAGAGATCCATGCACCTCCGTGCCTGTCCTCCTGGGAGCCTGGCAGCAGGCAGCTTGCTCCAGGGGCAGTTCTGGCATTCACCCGCTGGTTTGTCTGGGGAGGAGATGCCCACCATCTCCTGGCACCGGCATGCTGGCCCAGCAGCCCCACCGCTGCCCTCGCTGGAGATCGGACGCCGGAGGGAGGAGAACAAGGCGCTCTCCAGCCCGGCGCCTCCCCACGCCGCCAGCCAGGGGCTCCTGCCGCCACCCTGCCCACGCCCCTGCCACCATGGCAGTGGGTCTGCTCCTCACAATCTGGACGGCTGTTTTATTTCTATGGCAACATTTCTCCTGAAACACTTCAGAAGGAGCCTGGTGCTGTTCGGTAATGAGGGGAGCAGCGTCCCCCATTCTGTCCCCTGCAAAAGGCTCAGAGAAACGACCCTGACACATCTCCCCACCTCCTTCCCTCCCTGGCAAGCAGTACCAGCACTGGTACAAAGAGCTGCTGGCCTGGTCCCAGCTGCCTCTCTGCCGCCTGCTCTCCTTTCCCTGCCTTCAGCTTGGCTCTCCCCTCTGCTCTCGCCGGCTCCCTTTCTGCCGGCAGCCTGCTAAAGCACCCGCGCAGGCTGACCAGCCGAAAGGAGCCTCAGAGCAGGTGGATGTGGAAAGTGACTCTGCTCTAGAGGAGGGCAGAGCCCCGGGAGAGCCGTATAGATCGGCCCCGCCAGCAGCGCGGTGAGTGCGGGGCTGAAGGGCACCGGGGATCCCAGGGGCCGGGCAGGCCGGCGCTCACCCCTGGCAAAAGCTCGATGGCATTATGAAGAGGCGGTGCCTGCCACGGGACCAGACACAGCGGCCCCACAACTCCTCTCCTCTCCTCTCCCGCTCGCGTTGCTCCCAGCCCCAAGAAGCAGCCTCGTGTCCGGGCGGAGGTGAGCAGGCAGAAGTCGCGGGCAGCGCCAGCAGGCGACAGGCAGGTGAGCGGGCAGGATCCCGGCGGGAGCCGCTGTCGCAGCCCGGAGGAGCAGGGCTGTGACAGCCACCCGTGGCCATGGCGGGGGGGTATCGCTGTCCTGGCAGCGTGCAGATGCAGCCGCCGTGTCCCCCGAGCACCGCACCGCTCTGCCCCGGAGATGGCAGCCCCTCCCTGTGGGACAGCCGGGGGTAGGGAGCGGGCAATGTGCTCCGTACGGCGTGAGCTGGGCAGCGCTTGGGCTTGACACCCTCCAGACGTGCTTGTTGATCCTGACCGATCAAGCCGCAGGAATAGAAGTCAGCAAACCTGTAGTGAAATACCTGATCCTCTCTCTGTAGGAATGCGGTTTTGCAGCTTACCTGGGATGCTCCCTGTGCTCCGTTTCTGGTGCCTAGCAGGCACGACTGAAAGGGGAGCAGCTGGGGCCCTTTCAGGAGGCTTCTGGCTCTGCCCAGCTCCCTGTTAGCCCAGCGACAAGGGGGTGAAGGGAGATGCTTTTCCCTGCCGCTGATGGGTTAGTGCTCAGCAGCCAGGCCAGGCTGGGAACTCGGCTGTCGTGCAGCAGCTGGGCGCAGAGAAGTGGCTGCAGCCACTCTCGATCAGGGGCTCGGTGCAGAGCAGGCTGGTTATTGCTCATCCTTGCTGCTGTCACTGTTGTTATCATCATTCATAAACCATTTGCAGGCACCTGCCTTGCTGGGTGCTTGGTAGTCACCGGCGGTCCATCCCTGCCCTGTCAAGAGTGCAACTGCAGCAGGCAGGCAGATGATGTAAGCCACTCTTGGTCCCCTTTTCCTGCACACCGATAATTATCCTTGTCCCCTGAGTAGCCAAAAGCCATCAAGACATCCCACATGGGCAGGCACTTTGCGCTGAAGAGATGCTGAAGGGATACTGCTGGGAATGGCCTTACATCAGGGCTCCCACAGGGCAGGACGCCCAGGGAAGGGAGTTCCAGGGATGCAGGCATTAGTGAAGACACCCTTTGCACTGTGCACTTGTGCTGGGAAGCTGGAGGAGGTGACCTGAGTGCACTGCATCTGCCTGGGATGTGGGGACCTCAGGGACACCCCAGAGCCTTCAGTTTTTCAGCTCCTGCAGGTTTTGCACCAGTCTTTTGGGGTCTAGTTTTGGCGGCAGATTGCTGGGGGTATGTCAGCCCGTGCGTTTCCTCGGGAGCAGGTGGGATGCAGTCTGCACCCTGGCTGCTACAAAAGCTCGGTTCCTTTTTGGCCAAGAACACTACCCCGGGAAGGCCGGGGCCCTTCTGAGCATTTAATTTTTCCTGTGATGCCAGCTACAGAGAATAACACCCACCTTCCTCACTCAGCAAGAAAAAGCAGGGGCTTCTCCCCAGCTGCCACTCCAGCAGCATCCTCTCCTTACAATCCCGCTCAGTCCAGCCCCCAGCCCCGGTGTGGTGTACCCCAGCCCCATTTTGGCCAGAGAGGGGTGGGTGAATGCCGGTGCCAGTCCCAGCAACCCCACCACGGGGCATCCCCCACCTGGTCTGGGATCCTGGGGGCAGGCAGCAGCTCTCGCAGCGCCATTGTCTGGACGGTGCAGCCGCAGCAGGGATCGCTGGGGCGGTGTGGGAGCAGGCGGGAGGTGATGCTGTCACCTTTCTGTGCCTCTTCCTGACTTTGTCATCCTGGGGACCTTTGTGTGGTTCCCATTTTTATCTGTTTTTTCTCCCTCTCACTCTTTCTCTCCTTCTCTCTTCGCTTTCTTTTCTCCCCCTCCCATCAGCATGTGGGTTGATCACTGCTCAAACTTTTAATTCAGATGGTAATTGGAATAATAATACGGGCAGAATCCTTCTGGCTCCGTTGCTGCAGCTGGCTTCAGGGAGCTATGAATAGCTCTGAGTCACACACTGAGATGGTTTAACTTCAAATCATTTTGTTTTGTTTTCATATTACCCATCCTCAGGCTCCAGAGCTTCACAGGGGGAAAAAATATCCCCCCTTCTCACTCCACTCCAAAATATAAACCGGGCAGAGGCACATGAATAAAATCCTCTTTTGGAGAGGGAAACTGGTCAGCGGATCATGCCTTGAGGGGCAGATGGGGACTGTTGGCACCTGATCTATTTATAATTATTGAACGAAAAGGCAGAAGTGTGTATATAAAAATGGTATAGAGTTGATTACAGCTTCCTCCCCTCACCTTCCATATGTCAGTTGCCTTTTTAATATGGTAAAACTCTCCTGCACGGTGGCTGTGCCTCGGCGTGTGCCCGTGCAGCCCCTGCCCTGCCGGCACGGAGCAGCGAGAGCTCGGCCGCTGCCTCGTGTGGCAGGACAGCCCCACGGCACAGAGCTGCCCCCGAGCCCCAGCACGAACCCTGGCAATATTCCTGAGGAGCAGGAGAAGAGATGGAGTTACAAAGAGGATGGAGAGGACACACTGAGCGCTGTGGGTCTGCAAGGCTCTGCTGAAAGGCAGAGAGGTCCCTCCTCAGCTGCGGGTGTTTCCGCCCCGGCTCCCCGAGAGGCGAGAAGTTGGTCTGCCGTGCTGTCAGCGTGCCGAGCTGGCAGCCGGGGCTCTGGATGTGCTCCCGAGCCGGCCGGGGGCAGGGACAAAGGCACAAAGCGGAGCGCGACCAGCGGCTGCGGCATTGACCACAGACAGGAGAGGAGCATTTGCCAGACAACTCCCGATAAAGCAAAGACTAAGAGTGTAAAAATACCCTGGGATTTTTCCATCGTTGTCGCTCACAGTGTATGTCCCAGAGCACCAGATATGGTTGTTATAAAAAGAGAAGTGGGGGAGTGCTTTAGCGTGGACTTTTCTGTTCTGTTTCATGAGACTCTTCCATTGCAAATTTAAGGAAGGATTGACAATATATGATCTACTCTGGCAGGGGCTGGAGAAAGACTGGGACGTGCGAGGCACTGCACTGTGTACAGGGGATGGAGCAATGGAGGTGTTGCCCCGGCACCAAGCACCCTGACCTCATTGTGCTGCAGATCCCTTGGAAAGGGACAGCAGCAGTGCAGCCCCACGTGCCTGCTCGGGGCCAGAGCAGAACTGGGGTGGCAGCGTGGGCTGGTGCGATGGCTTGTGCTGCTGGAGCACGGTGTCACACGGGAAGGAGGAGATGACTGCAGCACCGTGGTGGTGTCCCTGGCATTGCTCAATCTAAGACACAGGAGGGCTTGGGAAAGAGGGAAGGGTAGCACATGCTTTGGGGCTGGAGGCCCATCTGGCTGGCTCTTTCAGTGCTGCAAGGCAGTGGCAGTGACATCCGTGCTGCAGCAGCTTTCAAAAGTGCTGGGGGGCTTCTGCAGGCCATGAAATTCATGGGTGTTCATGTGCACCCAGGACAGGCAGCAGAGGGGTGGGGAGGCTCCTGTCCACGCTGCAGCCTCCTGCCTAGCCTCTTTTCCTGCTGCACCCACCAGCTTTGTTTCATACCACTCCACAGGAATTGCCATTCACTCTGCAGCTTCCTCCTTCACATGTGGGTCTCAGGAGGCAGAGCAAGCTCCAAGAAATGCCCTCAGGCGTGCTCTGGATTCGTGTCTCTGTCCTCAGCCACGCTTTCCTCCTGCTTGTCCATATGAGAGGCAACTGCCTATTCAGGATATGAACATAATCCCCTTCTGCTGGAGACACCTCTGAGCCTTTCCCCTTCATTCCATTTCTGTTTCAGGTTTCCAAGTGGCAATGGGACCTTTTCACAGACATTTGAACTACTCTTGCATAGGGTTTGGGCTCCTGGCAAGCCCCCAGGCCTTGCCAGGCTGGTGGCATTGATTTTGCCAGCAGGGACGTCAGTGGCGGCCCTGGCCCACCAGCTGCTGAGGAGGGACAGTGACCCAGTGTGGCAGCAGTGCCCAGCCCAGGCGTTTCTTGCCTGCCTGTCTGTCCTTCCCATGGCGGCACCACGCGCTGTGGGGGTGTGTTGGGGTGGAAGTGGGAAACGTGTTTATTTCTGTCCGTCTCCTGGCTCGTGCCGCTCCGAGTTTGTGGCACTGGGTATTACTAACACTTCCCTGTGCCAGCTGGCAGCAGGGATGAATCAGATTGGCAGCACCACAGCGTGGACCCTGCACTGCCCGCTCAGCCTAGAGCGATGCCTGTGGCAAAGTGCTGCTGATGTCTCCTGTCCCTGACCAGGGTCAGCCCCAGCCAAGTGCCAGGGGCTTGGCCTTGCTGCTGGAGATGCCTCTGTACCCTGTGGGACGGGGCTGTCCCCTCTGGGCCATGCTGCCTGCCCAGGCTGGATTGTCCCTGTCCCTCCTTTACGCTGGGGATCTCAGGTGGCTTCATGAGCTGCTCACTGGCAGCATCCCCAGGCTGGGGTCAGCTCTACACCAGGAGGACAGCTTATCCTCATGCTGCCAAAATCACCTTTTGCAGCTGCTGTGGTTTAACCCCAGCAGGGAACTTAACTGTCACTCAGCCCCTCTCTCCCTCTCACTGCCCCCATCCACAGTGGGGAGGGGAATCAAAAAGAAAAGGTAAACTTTGTGGGTTGAAATAAGAGCAATTTAATAATTGAAACAAAATATAACAATAATAAATATGTTAATAATATTAATATTATTATCAGTAATAATAGTAACAACAATAATAACAATAATAATAATAATAATAATAATAAAACAGTAATAGTAATAATAAGCACAGAGAGAGAGAATAACAGGATCCAAGAGAAACACGTGATGCACAACCCCATTACTCACCACCCAGTGACGGATGCCCGGCACGTCCCCAGGCATTCATCAGCCCCTTCCAGTTAAATCCCCCAGTTATATTCTGGGCATGATATTCTGTGGCATGGAATATCCCCTCTGGCTAGTTTGCACCAGCTGTTCTGGCCATGCTCCCTCCTGGATTCCTGTGCAGCTCCTCAGTGGCAGAACATGAGCAACAGAAAAGAAAAATCCTTGTCTTGGAGTAAGCCACTACTTAACAACAGCTCCGACAAGTCCGTGTTATCAGCATTATTCTCATACTAAGTCCAACACTGTGCTGGCTACTATGAAGAAAGTTAACGCAGTCCTAGATAGAATCAGGACAGCAGTTGATTGCTTCCTCCCCCTCCCCTGCTTCTGACAACTCAGCACACATGGAACTTGATGACATCACAGACCTTGGAATGTTGGTGGTTCCAGGTGTCCCCAGAGCCAGAGGTTTGTGGCTCTCCTCTCCCTCCTGAACATCTCCTGATCCTGGTGTTCTGAACAGAGGGATTTTGGTGGCCACAACAAGCACTGCTGAAGCTGCAGAAGGTGGCACGCTACCTGTCAGTGTCAACAGCCTGCATGGCCTGCACTCCAGGAACACAATTTGGATTCTCCTGCTTACTGCAGCTGAGAGCATCCTGAAAAATGTTGAAGCCATTTCGCATCTTTGGGCTAATGATGATGGTCTACCCAGAATCTCAAGGTTTGCAAGGTGATGATGACAATGATGGTGATGATGATGACAGCAAAGAATCAGGGAACTCCTGCCATTCTGACGTTCCTTCACCCTTGTGCAAGAGCAGCGACAGCACAGATGAAAATAAAACAGAGGATCTGGGAGAACCCACATTTTTCGTAACTCCTGGGGATTCTTACATGGTGAAAGATAAACAGGTGGGGTTGGCCAAGCATGCGGTGGAGCTTGAGAAGGAAGATCAGGAGCTTCAGGAACCATTTTACAAAGACATGGGAATGTCTGGCAGATTGGATGGAGATGATGAGCCCAGCCCAACCTACCACCTTCCTGCGCATCAGAGGTTGCCTGCCCCCCAAAAGGCCGGTACAGCCCCAAGTGGCTTCCATGACTCTTTCCAGCACAGCTCAGGCCAGCACCTGGGGACAGAGGCTGCTGCCACACAGGCCCATGCCAGTGACCATTTTGTGGGACACCCAGAGAGCACCACGGGAGCGGAGCCCCATGTGCTGCACAGGGGGGACAGCGAGGATGGTGAGGACAGACAGTCCCTGTCCCTGCAGCCAGCGTACGACTTGCTGTGGCAGGAGAACAGCATGCTCAGGTCGGAGAACGAAATGTTCAGGAGCGCCAACATCATGCTCGCAGCGGAGAACTTCACACTCAGGCAGGCATTCAAAGAGATCACGAAGGACAGGGCTGTGTTCATGGCCGAGGACGTGGTGCTCAGGGAGGAATACAACGTGCTCAGGGAGCAGTATGACAGGCTCGGGGGTGAGAATGATGCACTCAGGAAGGACAATGTCATGGTCAGGAGAATGTTCCAGACCTTCCAGAACAACTTGAAGAGACAGGTGTGCATGGTGGCGAGCCTGCAGGATCAGCTGAAGGCCAGCCAGGCTGAGCGGGAGAGGGAAGTCCAAGAGCTCCAATCCTTAGTCCAGGAGACTGAATGTCATCTTCAGATAATGACCCAGCGGGCTCTGAATGCCGAAACAAACATGGAGAGGCTGAAGCAGAAGATCTTTATTCTCGAAGGAGAGCTGGAGAGATGCAAGCTGGGGAATGAAAACCTGAGAACAGACTGGTCTAGAAGCAGTGAAACAGAACTTAGACTTCACCAGGCAAAACCCCCACGAGCTCATAATGGGCAAAGATGCCTCCCTCAGGTAGTTCCTGCCTCAGAAATGCTGCCCATTGTTACTGAGGTCCTCGAATCCACCAGAAAAATTCTCAAATTTTAAGCAAAGAAAGATCTATGAGTGCAATTCTGTGTGAGTTCCATGGATCCGTGCATGGTCCGAGGCCATCGTTCTCCAGTTGTAACCATTTACTGCAAATAAAAGCATTTACTTTGCCACTGTCAAATGTGTGTGCTCAGACTGGTAGCCTTCATCCTTTACGGAAATACTTTCCTTGTGGTTAGGTACCAATTGCAGGTACTGGTGTGACTTTAGCTGCTGATACTCTGTTTGGGCACTTTGGAGCCAGCAGCAAAGGCTGCTCAGGCTCTGAGCTGCGCGGTCCAGCCTTGGTGGACTCTGCAAGAGGCTCTGCCACAGCCCCGGCTGACATGAGCTTCCATGTGGGAGCCAGGAGGAAGCACAGGATGCAGTGCTCTTACACAGTGTGCTCATCCCACCCCATAGCTGTACCAGCCTGAACTGGAGATGAACAAAGTCCTTGTATTTCATCTTTGTCCTTTGCCCCTTTTTGGGAAGGGGGGAAAGGTGAGGAGCAGAGATCCAGGTGTTGCTGCGCACGGTTTCACAGAGGGCCTTGGGTCCTCCTCCCTTTCTTTTGGAGCTGGCTGCTGCCGGGGCCAGAAATCCAAAATCTCTAGAAATGGTGCACCTGTTTCTGCAGCTGGAGAAAGAGAGTTGTTGGTTGTAGAAACTTCCAGGAAATTGTGAATTACTCATATGTGTGAGCTGTGACAGGGCCTTCCCTGAGTTATCGAGGTCAGTGCAGGCTAAGGATGAGCTTGGCATATCCAGGCTGGCTGAGAATGACACCAGTTGAAGAGGATGTCTTTCCTCTCCTGGCTGGGGCTGGCACAGACGGTTGTACCTAAACTGCCCACCTTTGCCATCTCCCAAAGCCATGTGGGACCCTACAGTCTGAACTCAACATGCAATGGCTCTGGTCAGCTTCATCCCAGCAGGACCATCTGTGGGTATGAAGTGACCTCTCTCCATCACATCAACATTTCTGATTAACTTAGGTTACCAGCCCCAGGGTCTGCTATAGGTTTACCCATCTGGACAGCAAAAATTCCTGGCCAAACCAACTTCATGAAGACTTGGACGTTGCAGGGCAGTGAGGTGGGGGGAGCTGGCAGAGTTCAGTGTCAAAGTGCTTTTTCCTGATGGGGATTTTTGGGCAGCTGTTCCCTTTTTTCTCTATGTGGTGAGTTGTGAATTACAAGGTTGTTTTCTTCTACTGGTCTCATAATACCCTTGGTCTGAACACCCATATTTGCATTGCTGCAGAGCTGTAACTGCCTCAGCAACTGGGTAGTCTTCATCCCATCAGAGGTGATATCTGGAGCTCCCTTCTTGCTGCTCTCCAGCTCTGGTCCTAACTGGGCAAAGCTGGTGGGCACCTCTGGCCACGTGCAGCCCCATTCTGGGGCACTGATGATGGGACAAGGATGGTTCTCACAGCTTTTCCATCCTAGGCAACGTCATTTGCTGTTCCTCTCTCCTGTCCATGCACAACCACTTGCAAGCTGCTCTAAGCCTTACATTCGATCCCAAAATCCTTGTATTTTTTGCCATATCTGGCAACCAGTGGCTGTTCATTGGCAAGGCTGGGAGGAAATAGATTAGCTGGCTGTCTGCATCCACACTCAGCACTGGCTGCTGTAATCCAAAGGCTACAGTGCAGGATTAGCATGGGTGTACAAAGCCCTTCCTAATCTGTGAGTCATTACCCCCTCAGTGCATTTCCCTTCCCAGCAGCTCTGGGCAGGTGGAATAGGTTGGCTCTTGAGTCTTTGGCTTCACCATCCTTCCATTCTGGGAGGACTGGGTTGGGACATCTGCTGGACATCCTCCCAGGACTCTGCTGCTGAGCTGCTCCTTGGATGCTGTACACAGGGCATGTCGCAAGGTTTGTTTCCTCTAACTGGCTTCTCTTTGGCTACCCCTGAGCCCTTCCTTTCCGTCAGCTCCTTTGGGCTCTACCCATTGCTTCCCTTCTTTTATTTGAAACAGGGTGTTCTGCACACCCTGGAAAAAATTCCCTCAGGGTGAGGCTGGGCTGACGGGGATCCCTGAGGGCTGCTGTGCATTCCTGTGCTTTGTTAGTCCTTGTGTGAGAGGTATTTAGCCTGGCTGAGCTCTTGCCCCGGTGTAAGCTCTGATATTAATATAATAGCTCAGGGCAAGGGCCCTGTGAGCGGCTCAGCTGCTGTGCCCTTGGTCTGGAGAGCGGTGACCGGCCAGCCCTGCTCCTCTGCTGGCTGGGGAGCGCGGGGTCTGCGGGCTGTGCACCCAGTCTGCACCACCAGCTCCTCACCTGCGGGCTGTGCACCCAGTCTGCACCATCAGCTCCTCACCTGCCCGAGCCAGGCTGGAGCAGGTGTCCCAGGGACATCTCCCAAGGCACCCTGAGCAAAAGGCTGGGAGCCTGTGCCCGCCGCTCCATTGGCTGCTGCCAGGGGGGATGGGATCTGACCGGGTTTTGCTTTGTCCTTCCCTGCCAGGCGCGTGCCCAGGAGCAATCGCAATGGCCGTACTGGTCCCAGCTCGCCACAGGTGAAACCTGGAGCTGCCCAGTCCCACGTGAGTGCTGCTGCATGAGCTCCCACGGCCTGGCAGCTCCCACGGCCCCCTGACACCTGATGACCGAGCGAGCCATGGGCAGCGTCCGGGTCAATCGGTGAGTAACCTCCTCTCGAGACCTGCTGCTGCCCTGAGTGACCCGGCTGCTCATCTGGCCCCTCAGACCCTAAATTCAGACTGCCTTTTGATATATTCTTCTCAAATTACCTGTCAGCAGCTTTCCTGTTCCAAGGAATGACCGCTCTCTCCTCCTCCAACCCAAAACATGCCATATGTAGGGGTAGTGCTTGGAGGAATACTATGGAAGAGAAGCAAAGCACTGCATGGTGCTGGACCAGAAATTTCAGATTCCAGCAGCACTGCAGAAGCCACATGTTCCCAGGAATCACAACTCCAGCCACCAGTGCTGTCCTTGCCGTGAGATGGAGGCCCATTCTGGAGGACTCCAGCTGACATGTCAACACCACAGGGTGGGATGGAGAGACTCCCAGGGTCCTGTGAGGCTGCAGCTGACCAGGCATGAGGGCAGAGCAGTCTTTGTGCTTCAATGCACACTCTTGGTTTCCTCGGTGGTCAGAGCACCGTCTACCATCACATCTTTAAGGAGTAACTGCAAGTGTCACGGGATCACATGAGGGGCAGTGTTCTAAGGGAGGGGAGCCAAAGGGGGAAAGGTCTCCCAGAAAATGTGTGTGTAGCTTCTGCCAAGGAAACTGCCAGTGCTTTGGCTGTTGATTTCCAAATTACACCTTTGGCTTTGGGTAAGAGATGCTGGAAGACACACATGTTGCTGTGGCAACAGAATTGTCCTGAGGCAGGAAGTGTATAAACATTGTCACCACACACCATGAAATCAGTGAGCAGAGCAGAGGAGAAAATAGAAACTCCCAGCCTTGTATTATCTGAGGGCCAAAACATGGTCAGGCTGCAGGTGCTTGCTCCCAGGCTTCCTGGCTGTCCCAGCTGCTGTCAGGTTTCAAACCTTGTATCCCTCCTCACCATAAAGGCTGGAAGGTACCACAAGCTACAAGCTGCTGCTGCTTTGCTGCCCTGCCAGGACCTTGCAAGATGCATTTTCCAGGCAGCAACACTCAGCGACATTGCAGCGGATGTCCACCAGCTTGGTCAGGTTGGCACCATGGTGCAGTAATCACTGACACGTGCTGTTGTGAGATCCAACAGGGTGGTACTGCTCCCCTGCGAACCACCCACGCCTCCTGCCCTTGCTGTCTCGGTGGTTGCTGTTACCCTTCGTGTATTCCTGATGGAAGTGCCTGTTTCTTCTGCTCCCAGGTACAGCATTGTCTCCACCGAGGAGGATGGGCACAAGGTCTCTACGCTGGGCAGCATGAACGGGCACAGCCGGAATGGCAAGGGCCACGCTCCCCGGCGGAAGCACCGCAACCGCTTCGTGAAGAAGAACGGCCAGTGCAACGTTTACTTTGCCAACCTGAGCAACAAATCCCAGCGCTACATGGCCGACATCTTCACCACCTGTGTGGACACGCGCTGGCGGTACATGCTGATGATCTTCTCCGCCGCCTTCCTGGTCTCCTGGCTCTTCTTCGGCTTCCTCTTCTGGTGCATCGCCTTCTTCCACGGCGACCTCAATGCACCGGCCGTGGCAGGTAGTCCCTCTCTGCTCAAGCCCTGCATCATGCACGTGAACAGCTTCCTGGGGGCTTTTCTTTTCTCAGTGGAGACGCAGACAACCATCGGGTACGGCTTCCGCTGCGTGACTGAGGAGTGCCCGCTGGCCATCATGGCAGTTGTGGTGCAGTCCATCGTGGGCTGCGTGATTGATTCCTTCATGATTGGCACCATCATGGCCAAGATGGCAAGGCCCAAGAAGCGGGCCCAGACCCTCCTCTTCAGCCATCATGCCGTCATCTCCGTGCGGGATGGCAAACTGTGTCTCATGTGGAGGGTGGGCAACCTGAGGAGGAGTCACATCGTGGAGGCCCATGTCCGAGCCCAGCTCATCAAGCCCTACATGACGGAGGAAGGGGAATACCTCCCCCTGGACCAGCGGGACCTAAACGTGGGCTACGATGTGGGTCTGGATCGTATATTTTTGGTCTCACCCATTATTATTGTTCATGAGATTGATGAGGAGAGCCCCCTCTATGGGATTGGCAAGGAAGAACTGGAGACGGAGAATTTTGAGATTGTGGTTATTCTGGAGGGGATGGTGGAAGCCACAGCCATGACCACACAAGCACGAAGCTCTTACCTTGCTAGCGAAATCCTTTGGGGTCATCGCTTTGAACCGGTTGTGTTTGAGGAGAAGAACCACTACAAAGTGGATTACTCGCGCTTTCACAAGACATATGAGGTAGCTGGCACACCTTGCTGCTCAGCCCGGGAGCTGCAAGAGAGCAAGATGACCATCCTACCTTCTCCACCACCTCCCAGTGCCTTCTGCTACGAGAATGAGCTGGCACTTGTCAGTCAAGATGAAGACGAAGATGATGATGAAGTGGGTGTAGTGTTAGGGGGCAACACCAAGGAGGAGGGAGGTATCATCCAGATGATGGATTTTGGAAGCCACCTGGACCTGGAGCGGCTCCAGGCAACTCTGCCTCTAGATACAATCTCATACCGCAGGGAGTCAGCCATCTAACTCCTCTAGCCTCCCCATTCCACACCCGTTGCCCACAGTCTCCTCTGTTCCGTACCCATACACTGGATAAGTCCTTTCACCACCAAATAATGCCTCCCATGATTGCCTCTCAGCCCCCAGATACACCAAGGCCTGGAGCTGCTCGGATATACTCTCTTTCTCGTGAGGTCGTAATGCCTGGGAGAGGAGTGAGGATACACTGCTCTTTCTGGGTGTGCAGCTTGGGCTAGAACCCCTCTCCTGCCCAGAGACAGGAGGGCAGCAGGCCTGGTTTCTTGTCTCTGGAGAGGTGGCAGGAGTCCCTGCCTTCGGTGGACAGACTGGGACCCACAGCAAGTGTTTCTGCTGCTGAGGCAACAGCAGACTTTGTCACCTCTCACTGTGGGTAGGCCCCATGGCTGGCAAGGGTCATCGCTGTCACCGGGAGAGGAGCAACACCTAAGCACTGACCAGATGAGGATAGAAGGGAGAGTTTGGGACTCTTGGAGGGAGCAGGGAAGGATCACAAGGGAGGAGTTTACTTGCATGTTTGTTGCTTGTTGCACATGATTTTGTATATAAAAGAGAAGGAGAACTGCAATCGATTTTTCCACGGCAAACGCCAAGCTAGGAGACAAGGACGTTCTACACCGGCTGCTCTGCACTCTCCTTGGCTTTCAGTGTCTGTCACCTCCAGAAGCAGCTCGGCTCCATGGACTCAGATCCAGTTCTCCCAGTCCTCTTGAAAAACATGTCCTGCTCCTCTCCTGAGAGGAGGCAGGGCCCTGTGCTTACCACACTCAAGACTGCTCCCTGGTGCAGCACAGCTGGGATGACAGACAGGTGACCTGACTGGACAGCAGACCCTCCACTTGCTCCTTTTGCCTCCTCCATTCTTCTCCCTGATGCCATCAGCTGTAAAACAGAATTTGTAACTATTTATTTTTAATAAAGTCTAATATCCCAAGGGGAGGTTTGGAAGCAAAGGACAGACTCCACAGCTGCAGCCTGGTGTAGAGACTGATGAGGGTTATTAGGGCTGGTGTTTGCTATTTTTATGGCATTGGACCTTGGAAGCTCCATCACGAGGGCTCTCTTGTTCTGTGCCTCTCTGGTAAAGACCTATAACAAAAGGCTCAGAGAATTTGCTCAGGGAGAAGGTCATACCAGTGTGTGTATGGAGGGAATAATCTGCATTAAAATTGCCAGCAGGATTGGACAAGCAATACTATTTGCTTTGGACATTGCTCTAGATTCAAAAACCCCATGAAAAAACCCAAAGCGTCTCTTTGTGCTAGAGGCAAGTGAAGGGAGGATGAGGGAAAACATCAACCAAAGCTAGACCCGTAACATCACTTTGTTGTCATTTCACAAAAGAGATGAAAACATGATGAGCATTTTCCTTCAGGAGTAGCAGAATCACCCCTTCAAAACCGCAGATGATACGAGGACAGAAAAACAAATGGGGAGCTCAGGAAGCTGCTTTGGGCACCCAGTAGCTGTGCTGTGGAGGGGAATAGCTGAAGAAGTTATGTCCCACCTAATCCCTGATCTACAAAGCAGAAAAAAGCATATCAACTTGGAATTGGTTCAAGAAGCAAAAGGAAGAGGGGAAGAAGCAGAAGGGCAGGGAAAGAAATAGGAGGACTGAGAGGAAGAAGCAGACACAGAGGGCAGATGGTGAAGATGGAAGGGGAAAAGAGGAAGAGAAAGTGAGGTTATATGGAAGTGCATTTGAGAAAGAGCATAAATAGACTCACAAGATGTGCCTAGGCCCAGACATGGTCATTTCTCATCTTAGGATGTAGGTTTTGAGGGGGAACAGCTGTCCTGCCTGGGTGTACTCCATTCACTGGAATAATTCCATTCCCAGAATAATTCCATTCCCCAACGCCCTCTGGGCCCAGACATGGAGCCAGTTTTCTACCCAATGAACAGTGCACTCATTCCATTTCTCCAGACAGCCAATTTCTCCAGGACAAATGCTTTGGGAGACAGTGTCAAAGGCTTTACTGAAGTGCAGGTAGACATCACCCATCGCCTTGTCCTCATCCACTAGGCAGGTCACTTTGTCATAGAGGGAGATCAGGCTGGGCAAGCAGGACCTGACTTTCCCAAACCCATGCTGGCTGGGCCTGATTCCTGGGTTGTGCCACATGTTCTGTATGATGGCAAGGTGAAATGCTCCATGACCTTTCCTGGCACTGAGGTCAGGTTGATGAGCCTGTAGTTCTCAGATCCTCCTTCCAGCCCTTTTTGTAGATGGGTTTCACACTGGCTAACCTCCAGTCCCCTGGGACCTCTCTGGCTAGCCAGGACTGTTGATAAATGATGGAAAGTGGCTGGGTGAGCTCTTCCACCAGCTTTCTCAATGTTCTTGGGTGGATCCCATCCAGCCCTGCAGACTTGGGAGTGTCTAAGTGGTGTAGGAGGTCACTGAGCATTCCCTCCTGCATTATGGGGCTTTGTTGTGTTCCCTGTCCCTGTCTTCCAGCTCAGGGCATGGAGTACCCTAAGGACAACTGGTCTCATGTGAAAGACTGAGGCAGAGAAGGCATTAGCACCTCAACCTCTACCTCGCTGCTGCAGTGATCCTTGGCTCCAGAGCCCATCTGCCAGAGCAGTTTGCCTCAAAGCCTACACTGAAATGATGGATTCACTGGGTTTTGAGTGGTCCCCATCCCTCCTGGTTCTGCTGGTGCTTAGGCAGACCTGCCTTTTCTCAGAGCTCCAATGCTACCCACTTGGGAACTGGGGTGCCTCTCTCAGCACTAAATTCAAGAGTTTGCTGGTATAGGAAATGAAGTCAACCCCTCCTTTCATTATTTACTTATTTTCCCCTGGGGGAATAAGCAGGGGCTGGTATTGACCTGGCTTTTAATACAGCTTTCAGAGTCGTGTGCCTGCCACTGGCCATGGAAACAAACTAATGGACCGAGAGAGAAGGACTTTGCGTGCGAGGACGCGGACAATCAGGACACATGAATGTGTCCACATGGGGTGGTGGCCTCCAGGAGAGAGGGAACCCTCATAGCTGGGCACCCCCTCACAGATGTACAGCATCCTTTGGAGGCGGGTGGCAGTGCTTGGTGGGCATGAAGTGTCCCCTTGGCTCTTGGGAGACCCATCAATCCCCAAGGAGCGAGTGTGCAGAGGTGCCAGGCAGGGGTGGTGCCCCAGGGCATGCACAGCTGGAGTGGTTGGGGCAGCACACAGGTCAGCACTGCCAGCCCTCCCTTCACCTGGGGGCCTCTTGTGGGAAAAATGGGACAAGATTGCAATCAATCTGAGGGAACAAGCATCATTCAGCCATAATGGCTCCAGCCCGCTCCATATGTCTGAACCTGCTGGATGTTTTCATGTCATGCTTGGCATCATGGTGGAGAAGACAGTGAGGCACTGAACAATACCCAGCTAAACCCCTGCTGTTCATAATAAAATTGCAAGAAAGCTTTCAGCGCTGTCAGATCATTAGAGAGGAGAGAGAGAAGGGGGTTGAGGGGAGGGTGCAGAGGGAAGGAGAGGAACAGCCAGTGCAGGAAAACAGAAGTGGTGAGCAAGTTTCTGCCTATCAGACACTCCTCATGCAGCTGTATGCTGGTGCCACACACAGCCCCTCCAACAACATGGTGCAGCCACTCCAGCGTCAGTTCCTGCAAGCTGCACACGTGCCCACAGGGTTTGCTGGTACACAGCAGCAGCAGGATGTCCTTCTGCACAGGCGTTCTGCACCTGCACACTCTGGAACCCCAGAGGACTCGTGCCCAAGTACACACTGCAGGTGCCTACATGTGCATGCCACACATGGGGGCACAGTCCATCCTACACCACAACTTCATCCCATAAAACCAAGCACATTCACAAAAAATGCCATCAACACCAAGCACATTCACAAAAAATGCCACACAATGCAGCAAGTGTCTCAACAAAGTGCCTCTCTGGCTGTGTGCTGGGGACTCTTTTATGCAGCCTGTGAAAAGCCACCAGGAGAATCCATCCTGGAAAGCCATTAGCTACGCAGAAGGCTTGACGTTTTTAAGGATTCTGCAAATCAGCTGTCCAGGCCATTCATAACTGTAAACACACCAGGTACTTTGCCTTTTGCACATAGTGTGTGGAGCATCAGGTAGGTGATACCTCCTTGCACTGTGCTCTGCAGAGAAGATACCTTTAATGCAGGAGAGGGCATGATGTCCCTGGGGTCCTTCCCTCCTCCAGGATCTGATGGAGGGACTGCTTCCCTAAGACCTGCCTCTAATCATGAGGGACTGGCAGCTTGCTTTTCAAGAGGAAGACACTGCTTCTTTGTTCATTCAACCACAATCTATATTTCTTTCCTGTCTTACTTCTTAACATCTTATTTGGCTCATTATTGAAAGCTACTCAAATAACAGAAAGATAATGGGGAGAGGAAGGACTTTTTTCCTATGAATAAGATCCAGGCACTGGTTCAGATCCTCTATCCCATGACGACTAACCATGCTGTTGTCACTCTTGCCAGCTCTCAAATGAATGTTGCTGTTTGAAATGACACTTGAGAAATTTGTTTCATGTTTTATTTTTGGTGACACTTTTCGACAACCCATTTGAAAAGAAATCATCATTGGCACCTTTCAACTCACACAAAATTTGCTCAGCAAAACATTTTGATACACACTGCAACTAAAAATATTTTTAAGAAACACAACAATAATCTCAATTGAGGAGAAAATAGGTTTGGATTTCCATGATTAGGAAATGGTGCTGGAAATGTCTAAGCTTCTGAACAAATATGTTAGGTTTCAAACAGCTTGGTTTTGTCCAAGTTTTGCCCAGGACTGGATAGGGCACATGGCACTGCCACAGCAGCTGTGCACAGGCTGATGACCTCCACAAGAATGCCTCCTCTGTGTTCTTTGAGCTTTAACAGCTCTTCTTTGCTTTTGCAGGAGGGCCTCTTGCAGCTTTTGGACCAGCAATACTAAGTGGCCACAGTTTTGAGTGAAAAAAAAAAAAAAAAAGAAAAAAGAAGAAAGGAAAAAAGGAAAAAGGGAAAAAAGGAAAAAAGTCTTGTCTTCCCAGGCCATTAAGGGCTTGCCCTCGCGAAGTCGATGGGGCTTTGGCTTTTTTGCCCGCGGTAAGAGCAGAGCTGGGCCCTAATGGAGCATCACTATTGGAAAAGCCCGCAGGCCCGGCGCTGCGCTGGATCCGCCAAGCTGGGCTGGGCTGCAGCTGCACGCGCAGGAGGGACAGAGCAGGGAATGCAGCGAGCTGGGATGCTGAAAACATCAGCGGGGTGGTGTCGGGCAGCGGGGCAGCCTCGCTGGGCAGACAGAGGGGCAGCCGAGAATGGAGACAGGGCCTGCCGTCTCTGCTCGCAGCAGGCCCCGCGGCCGGCCGGGGATGTCACAGCGGCAGGAGCTGGGATGGCAGCCGGCTCTCGGGAGGAAGGGCTGCAGGGATTCTCCTCCTGCCGCGCTCCCCAGGGTGGGGGTCCCGCCCCGGCAGCCCCGGGATGGGGGTCCCGCCCCGGCAGCCCCGGCACGCCGGCGCAGGAGGCCGAGCGGCGCGGCGAGGGGGAAGCGCGGCTATCGGCGGCCTCAGAGCACCACCTAGAGATGAGAGCCGGGCTGGCAGCCCCGCGGGGCCCGGCCTCGCCGAGTCACAGAATCATTCAGGCTGGAGAAGGCCTCGGAAGTCACCGAGCGCAGCCCCTAACCCAGCACTGCCACGTCCACTACCAAACCGCGTCCCTAAGCTCCATGTCGACACATCTTCTAAACACTTCTGGGGCTGGTGACCTCTCCACTTCCTTGAAAAGCCAGCTCCAGTGCTTGACAGCGCTTTCGGTGAAAAAAAAAATTCCAAATATTCAAACTGAACCTTCCCTGGTACAACTTGAGGCCACTTCCTCTTGTCCCATTGCTTGTTATTTGGGAGAAAAGGCCAACTCCCCCTGCTACCACCTCCTTTCAGGCAGCTGTGCAGAGTGAAAAGGTCCCTCCAGAGCCTCCTTTTCTCCAGGCTAAACAACCCTGACTCCTTCAGATGCTCCCATAAGACTTGTGCTCATCCCCACAGACCCCAGCATCCTTGTTGCCCCTGACTCCCCAGGCTCACCCAGTGCTGCTTCTGGCCCCAGTGCTGCTGGGACACTGTGGGGCTGGGCTGAAGCTGAGGCTGACTCTCCAGGCAGTGCCATGGGGCACATGTGGGGTGTGGGGGAGGAAATGTTTGATCTGGAGTGAAAGTAGGCTCTGAGAGGACCAGCACCCACCCCCAATGCTGCAATAAAGGTCAGCCCTCCTGACAGCCAGGCCACAGCTCTCACAGAGTGGACACTGACTTTGAAAACAGTTCAGATATGTGCTATCACTTTGATTTCTTGTTGGGGACAAATCTGCAAAGCCATGCCAGCTCTGGGAAGTCAGGCAGAGATGACCTATGTTCAGAGTCAGGCCCTGCTCGTTGCTGCCTTGTTGTCTGCTTGTCCTTCAGCTGTTTCTCAGCACTGCCTGGTTGCATGTGCTCGATGTATAAATTTTTTTCCATTTATTTTTTCCTGTTATTCAGTCCCTTGATGGGACATGTCCGGCCTGCCTCTCCCATGCCACAGGCAGGAGGGCAGCATGCTCTGATGGTGGGACAGGGGCAGTGAAGCTGCATGGAAGAGATATCCTTGTCAGCACCAGGGCTGTCAGGAAGAGGGCTTGCAATGCCCTGAGAGCTCTTCAGGCAGCAACCATTTTGAATCCCCTTGGGACAATAGCTAACCACAGCCTGGCTTGCAAACTGTAAGAAGACCAGATCTGGCCTTGGGCTTCTTCCAGGTCCCAAGGAAAGCAACAACCAGTAAAGCAGTCAGTGGTCTGCCAGTACAATGCTTACCTTTGACCACATCCCCTCCAGAAAGGAGCATTTAATGTGGGTAATGCCTCTACTTTCTGGGCAGCCTGGGCATGTGGACCCCAAGTGACTCCCTGTCCATGTCAGGTCAGCCTGGAAAGAGGTAAAGAGGAGCAATGTGACTCCACTGCCCTGATGTCTGTGAAGAAACTCAGGATGGACACAAGCGCTATCCTGAAATAGTCTGTGTGACACAAGATATTTGAGCTTTACAAGTTTTTTTGGTCTTTGAAATTAGCCAGATTATTTTGGTGCTGGCCCCAGATTTGAAATAGCAAGTCTTGAAGCCTGGGACTGGGCAATATTTGGGTCCCTGGCTGTAGTGCATTGACAGAGTTGTTTGAATGTCCCAGTGGTACAGTCACTGAGAGAGTCAGCTGAGGGCCTGTGGAGCACACAGCCTTGTTACAGAACAAGAGAATAAGGAGCTTGAAATTGCTCCTGACAGGTGATTAGGTGCTCACCCAGTAACAGCCTCTGTGTGTCTACCAGGGGCCTGGCACAGGGCTGCCCACCACTTCTGGGATGCTGAAGAGAGGAGAAAGCTGATGCAGGAACTCCAGAGAAGACTTTGAATGTGTTTATAACATGACCTGCAGTCACCACACGGTTCTCTCAGGGATAAAACAATGAATCAGTAGGAGAGTGGGTGCAAGCACATGACAGGCAATGCAGACCTATAGCAGAACACTTGGTACCACATAGAATGATCTGACTAAATGTAAGCAGAGTGGAGCCACCATTTAGCTGCAGGCTGCTGGGTTGCACCATGTGCCTTTTGTTTTCTGGGATACAGTGTCGTGCTCACTAGCAATGAGGCTGCCTTGAATAGAGAAACTTATGTGACCCCTCCAGTGTTGTGTGAGGCTGTAGGAAAAGCAGGGAAGAGCTGCAGTGTAAACCAGCTCTGGAGCAGAGAGCTGCAGGCATGGGGTGACTGACTGCAGGGTGGCAGGGATAAATAACAGGGTGACCTGGAGTGTCCTAGGAGCCAGCAGTGAGTGCCAGTGAGTGCCAGTGGGACAGAGCTGCGTGAGGTCAGTGGAGGAAGCAAGTCAGGGTGAGAGCAGCTGGCTGGGGTTGCTGCAGAGGAGGTACAAGGTGTGTTGGTAGAGCTGCACTGGCCAGATGGAGCTCTATGTTCCCTGCTGCTCTGTTTGAGACAGCTCTCTTGCAGCAGTCAGATGGTCTCATGAGCTCAAAGTGCATTGTCAACTGTTAGACTGTAAGAGCCATTTGTGAAAAGCATGGGATTTTCCAACTCCTTGTAAATATTTGATGACTTGTCCCATGGAGAAGCCTCCAGAGTCCTCATGTCCTCATGGCTCCATTTTGCTTGTTGCTGCAGTCCCAAGAAAGGCATGGCTTCTGTTCTCAGAGAGAAGACAAGCACAGGGGGACAGAGGCAGCTGACAGCAAGGCAAAGTGACTTTCCCAGGATCATGAAGCAGTCAGTGGCCAAAGGACAGATTTAACCTTCCACTGTGGGTTTAACCTGTCACCTCCCTGTACAGCTAAAGGACATTTCAAGTGGTAAATGAACCAGGAGCAGTTCCTAGACTGTCTCTGCCTATCCGGTGTCTGCAGCTGCAGCAAAGTTGTTGCCAGGACATTGCACTTCCCTAGGTACACACACAACACCCATCACCTTTGTACCAGTGCCTACAATTCCAAGCAGTAGTTCTGACAGACCAGGTGCTGTGCATATTCCCATCTCAGACATCCAGGTGTAGGAACTGGGAGCTGTTGGCCTTCAGAGCCTCCCCAAAAATGGCCTACAGATGGGGCCTTACAGGTACTAATCATCATCATCTTCTGGAAGTGAATAGGAGGCCATGGGAGATTCAGATGAGCAAGTCTTGCAGTCCCTGATGAGCAGCAGCACGATCTGAGGCAGAAATAAAAACACACAACCTCAGTCCTCATAGGGAATGAGTCCCAGCTGCCTCTTGTCCTTCGCTGTGCGGGACGGGTGGTGAGATGGCCTTTTGTTAATCGGTGTCCTGTGCCTGGCGTTCAGCTGGCGAGGACAGACTGTCCCTTCCAGAGAAACCCCTTGCATAAGAATTAAAGAGGAGCTGGGCTGAGATGCTGAACTAATCCACCAGGGCATGTCGGGAAGACGCATTTTAAGCCATTCTCCCTGCCCTCCCGCCTCCCAGCGCATTGTTTATCGCTCCTGTCCCTCCCCTCCCACAGCAGTACGTGAATTGTTCTGACCGGGCCAGCTGCTTTCAGAACCGCCTGCCTTCTGTGCCATCCCCTCGTCCCCTCAGCCCCGGAGCCCATCTGGGAGATGCTCATACATGGGAGGCTTTTGAAGCACGGCCGGTTTGTGCTGCTGTGAGGAGCCCACACAGACACAGACACCGCTCCCTACTGCCCGCAGCGCCTGCTGCTGCGTGTGCTGCACACACAGCTCACCACTACAGCTGTGTGCTCGCTCCCCTGGCACACACACACACACACACACAGACAGTGCCGCCTCAGGGACACCACGGGCTCCTTGCCAGCTCACTTTGCTGCTGTGATGCTCAGCGAGCTCCCTGGGGTGCACAGAACTGCCATGGTTATCACAGGCATTGGGAGCTACTGCTCCCCGACCATGCTCCTCAACTGCTGTCCATCCCATCTGTGGGATACCTTGTCTCCCTTGAGCCTCACCCCTCCCATGGGATTCAGGCTTGCAGCAGGCATGGACACACGTGTGTGCAGCACAGACACACCTGGCACTCCCCAGACACACGCTACACACAAATGGGGCCCTGGGCATCAGAGCGTTGAAGGATAATTCGGTTTGAAAGAGACCCCAGGACAGCTCTAGTCTGACTTCCTGCTCAAAGCAGGGTCAGAAAAGAGGTCAAATAAGGTTGGTTGGAGTTTTATTTGATCTTATAAACTACTAGGATGGAGACTGTACAGCCTCTCTGGGCAACTTTTTCCCACACTTGACTGCCTTTGAGGACAGAAAGGTCTTCTTTGTATTCAAGCTGGACCTCTCTTCTTTAAACTTATGTTCCTTGTCTGTCATCCTCCCACCAAGCACCACTGTGAAGAGCTTGGCTCTGTATTTTACCAAGACTTACAAGTCCTTTCCCACACAGCTGTTGTGCATCTATCAGGTCCCCAGCCCACATCGTTGCCAGAGCCTCTTCCTTGCCAGGTTCAAGGCTGTGTATTTGCCCTTGCTGAACTCCCAGGGTTCCTGCAGGCCCATCCCTCCAGCCTGCCTACATCCCTCTGACGTCCCCTCAGGCATGTTAACTTGTTTCCCCTCCAACTAAATGTCACCTGAAGTGCGCCCCATCACCTTCTCCAGGTCATCAATAACCATGTTAAACAGGAGAGGTCCCAGGACAGCCCCCTGGGGCATCCCACTTGGTACCAGGCTCTAGGTAGAGTACAACTCATTAACAGTTAACTGCTCCCTGTGCCTGACTAGACAAATATTTTTTGTGTGCCTCTGCTTGTCCACCTATTGAGACAACACCATCTTTACTTGGATATCAGAACATTGGGAGACGGTGTTGAAAGCCCAGCTGAATTGGAAATAAATTATTTCCACTACTCTCTCCTCACCCATTAGACCAGTTTTTTTATGAAAGAAGGTGATTGGGTTGTTCAGGCAGACATGGTGCCTCCCCTGTGGCCCTTCATTTTGCCCAGACTGCTGGGCCAGGTTCTCCCACCACCCTGTAGGCACTGAGCTGCCTTGGTGCCCAGAGAGCGCTCCACATGCAGGAGAGTGTGAGGAGGTTACACATCTCCAAGTAAGATCCTGCTGATTCAGCCCTGAGTCCAGCTCCTCCCAAGGAACCTTGGCCCTGTCTTGTGGTTCTCTGATACATCTGCCCTGGCCTGACACAGCTCTGAGAGTGCACCTAAATATTCCTGTTTGTTAGTTTCTTTTCCCCATTGGCTCCACCTTTTTTCTTTTTTTTTTTTTTTTACCAAAGCAAGCCAGCAGGGGTATAATAAAGAGAGCTGGTTGCAAACTGACAGAGGCTGGGAATAGCATGAGGATAAAAAAAGCAAGGCTATATGGAAAAAAGCAATAAATGCACTTAATTACAGGTGTGGCCAGGAACAACTCCTATTACTAAGGCTGCCAACACTTCCCCTCTCAAGACCCTGTTTTCACTTGCTTGTAACTGTCCAAGTTTCACCACTGGTGCAGAAATTTTCCATAGAAAATTATTGTCTCAGCTATTTAGTTCTTTTTGAAAATGTGGACCCACCAGTAGTTTTCTTGGGCTAGACTATGTATATACATGGCCCAGGGGACAAAAACTGTGCAACTTCTGGGCTTTCAAGCCAGGGCTTGGCCTTGGGCAGAACACCAGTTTTTGTGTCATGGTGGCTGTGTTTTGCCAGCTCCACTGTTCTCCCCCACCAGCACGGACAAATTACACGGTTTTGTTAAACATGGAAAGAAGACTTGTCACAGCTTCACACCTACAAGCTTTTCAACCTTTTCTAACCTGCCCAACCCTTTTGGTTTCTGAGGGTGTCATGACAGCATATGGGCTTTCCCAGGGTGGAGCACTGGCGGGGGAAACTGGGAGGGCTCTCCCTTCTAGAGCTGCTGTTATGTGTCATGCACTGTTTGCATCTCTCCAAGCTTTCCTCTGCCCTGTGCTCCTAGTCACCTCTCTCTTGCCTTCTGGGGAGCCTGGTGGATAAAACTCCCTGATTTGAATGAAACTCAAGGGAGAGAACCAAAAATCTGGGGAACAGCAAACGAAACTGGGAGGCAGATTAGACCATGAGCCTCAAGGAAATGCTGGGTTGTTTGGGAAAGGGGCTATTGCTATAATACAGCCATATCAGCTTGTGTTTCTGGGACTGGAGACTTCTCCAGTGTCCAAACAAGGGTCTTTTCCCAAGTCTTCTTCCCAACTCTTATTGTTCCTGTGCTGTTACCCCAAATGTCACCCGACAGCACATGTCACCTCTTTGCTAGTCCTGCTCCTTGTTGATGACAACAGGCAATTGCTTCTGTTCTATCAGAATACACATTTCTCATCACTGAGAAATGCCAGCACCAAGGCTGGCTGTACAGCTGCCCTTCAATGTCCTCGTGCATATGAATTACGGTCGAGTCTTTAATTATGTGGTCACAGATTTATTTTCCACAGGACACTTGCAGCACACAGGTTAGATGGTGTTCTGGATGAGTCTGGGCTGTGTCATGAAGAAGGCTCTTTGCAGGGACTCAGCATCATCTCTTCTTTCTGTTATTGTCTTGTTTTGTTATGGTTGGCTTTTTTTTTCCCCAAAAGTGTGAAGAGAAAAGAGTGACTCATTGCTGAGGCAGTTGTGTGCTGGCCTGGATCCTTGCCCTTGCTGCGGATTTCCTACCTGATGCGGAGCGAGTCACTCACAGCAATCTTTTCAGAGGTAGCTATTAGCTATGTTTTATTTATTCTGGCATTTTGCTTTGTTTTTAGCCTTGTGCCATCCTGGGATCCTGATGTCTCATTTGCAGGAGTATTTATTGCTCCCTGCTGCATGTGAAGGGGGACATGCACCTGACTCTAGAAAATGCTTTAAACTGCAGATCTCTCTGGTAAAGTGCCCAGATCAGCATCCCCACCTTGCAGGCTGCATTTGACCTTCCCTCCAGGAGGGCTGGATTTTCTCTAAAATGCTGCTGTATTGCTCAGTATGAGTATTGAAAAGGCAAATCTATTATTATTTGTAAAGTACTGAGAAATTAGGTGTATGCTGTAAAAGAGACCCTGTGAACATCAATCATTGTTTTTGGAGTGGGGGCTGCACGTCCTCAATGAGCTGTGAGTCAGTGCTTTGAAGAGCTCTGGCAGCCCTGTTGGACGTGTCAAGCCACAGGTACCTTCCTCCTCAGGTACCTTTGCTCTTGAATTGCAGGTGGCAATGTGTTTGTTCTAGCTTCTCAGCTCTTACTTTCACTGGCCTTGGAGAAGTAGAACCTCAGCACAGTGTCAAAATTTTCTCTGCTCTTTCTGTGATTGCTCACACTTCCCTAGCACATACAAGTGTCTATGGCAAACTGATCTTGGTCTTCAAAGCAGTTTGTCCTTCTCCAGAGAGTGGGTGAAATGGGATTCTGCTCTTTGTTAATCAGGCAGAACTGCCAAATGTGACCTGGCAGTTCTCTGAGGTCTGCTAGGTCACTGGAGCTCAGCTTTCCTGTGAGTTTTACTAGGTGCTATGAATATCATGTACTGTGACTCTGGAAGGCCACCCACCCAGCCATGACACTGTGAATAAACAGCACAACTCTAGCCCTTCTTTTCTTTTCCTACCTGAGGAATGACATGATGGGCAGTGGAGAGGCTGGCTGGGTGCCCAGTGAGGTGTAGCCCCCTTGCATACACCAACCCACAAGATTCTGCTCAAGACACTTTGCTGTGGGTTCCCTCTACAGCGCTGCAATGAGGGCACTGGGGACAGCCCAGGGACCTTTGTGTGTGAACAGCAGCCAAACACAGCCCATCTTCTGCTTGCCTGCCTTCAGCAGCAGCACTCCCTGCAGCATCTAGGGGTGCCCTGACCACATCTGAATCCTGTGAAAGGTGACACGAGCTGTCCCAGGTGCAGGGCCCCAGTTGCTGAGCTGAGGGGTTTGGACTCCCTTCCATGCTCTTGCACCCAAAGATCCCTTCCAAGAAAACCAGGCAGACAGGACAAGGTGAGGGCCCCATCTGGGAATGTTGTTTTGAATGTGTGAGCTGTGTCTCACTGCTGGGTCTGGGGGGTTAGACAGGTTCAAGGTACTTTTGTCTGAACAGAGTCTTTAGTGTACCTTGGTTGGCGCCCAATACGGTGCTAACCTGAGGAGTTGCTCCTCTTTGGAGAGGTGCACAGAGGAAAAAAAGGTTCTGCAGCTACCCACCACTCTGATCACTGGGAAGAAAGGAGATGGCCCAGCAGAGTTTGTGAGCATGGATTCTGCTTGTCCCTCAAATTTATTCCCTCTCCAACCCAACCCCAGGTGGTCTCTCTCTAGTTGGGATCCTGCTGTTTGTGTCATATATAACAACCTCCTTTTCTGGACACTGGGGCAGAAGTTACCTGTTGCACTGCTGAAGCAATGACTTCCCTGATGGAGTCAGGGTCCCTGCAGTACTGGCTGCTACATGCATAGCCAAAATCAGCAGCCCCTGGCCCAGGCTCCCGAATAAAAACTCCATGAGAAGAGGTGTAACTAGGCAATGCTTGCAGAGAGGTGGGTGTTAATAGATCACATGGCTAGCCAGCACTAAAAGCTTGATTACAATTCAATTAAGGGAATGTTTCTAATTAAAGAGTTCTTATTTTAAGCTGTCAATGATTAAAATAAAGGTAGCTGAAGTGTCCGTACACACTCCAATTTCATCCCCAAGGGCTGCATCTACGTTGGGGATTTCTTCAAATTCCCTTCCACTGCCTCAGTCATCAACAGGGGGAGAGTGGGTATGGCCACTGTCCTCCCAGACCTCGCACCTGCCGGCCAAGCAGTGTCACCCCAAACTCTGCTCCCGTGGGGCATGCTGAGAGCTGCTTCTCTGGGATGCTGATTCAGATCCATCCTCCCCAGCTCTGTGTCAGAGCCCACCTCTCTCAGTGCCTCTATCAGCCTGGCACTTGCAGCAAAGTCACGAGCGGCGCTGGGCTTTGGCAAATCCCTTCTCCGCTGATGTGCAGCCACCCAGGGAAGGAGAGCAACCCTCGGCTGGATCCAGCAGTGGCTGCATGCTATTACCTGCCTTCCCATCTGCTCACTGTTACATAAGCTGTGAAAAAACAGAGGCTCAATGGAGCATGTGTAAGGAAATGTCGTTACTACGAAAAACTCAATTAAATTTTAAATTCTCCAAGTGCAGGCAAAGTTCTGTAATAAAGCAGGCCCAGCAGTGGGAGAGGGAAGAAGTACTGGTTCCCAAAGGCTTGCATAAAAGAGGAACAATTCCCAGGTCTCAGTGGACTGTCAAGTCAGCACAGGCACCGGCTGGCAGCGGCGCTCAGAAGGCTGCAGCCCCCCATCTTGGTATGACTTGGAGCAATGACTGCTCTCTGCAGCACACAGTGCCAGCACGGCTGCAGTCTGGGCCTCTGGGTGCCAACAACTTGTGCTTGCATCCTGTATTTGGAAGGTGACATTAGGCGCCTGGCTTAGAAGCACCTAAGGGCTCATCTGGTGTGGGGGCTCCTGAGCCCTTCCCCATCACACTTATCTCCAGCTGCAGAAACTGGGTTCTTGATTTTTGCATGCCTGTCCCAGAGCAGCTCCTGGACCCTGGTGAAGCATCCTGGTGCCTCCAAGGCTGGGCAGCATCTGGCTCTTGCTCCACAGGACCCTCTGTCCCTTCCAGCTCACACTGCACTGGCCTCCAGCCTTTCCTGCAGTCCTGCTCCCAGAGCTCTCCACAGCACCCCCACTGGCTCCTTTGCACATCCAGCCCCCATATCCCAGAAGCCCCCAAATAGTTCTCCACCCCAGGCTTTGCTCCTGTAGCCCCATATAGGCCTGATACATGCTGGCTGCTCCCGCTAACTCAGCTGGCTTTTGGAGGTGCTTTGGGACTTGCTGTGCCCACCTGGCCCGCAAACACCCCAGAGTCTGGGGGCAGTCCCACCTTATCACCCATCTGTTGGTGGGTGCGCTGTGGACCTTTGTCTGTCCACATTAGGGTTTATGTGCGTGCTTCGTTATTTGTGCGGATTTGGAGGTGCTTCACCCAAGGGGCATCCCCACTCCTGAGGGGCGTGGGCCTGAGGAGCCCTGAACAGTGTGGGGCCTTCCCGACGGACCCCCGCTCGGCATCGGCTGCCGGCGCGATGGGGCCCAGCACCCTCGTTTGACCATCCCCATGCGGGGCCACCCTGCTGCGGGGGGCTGCCATGGGTGGGCTGTGCTCCATTTTGAGGAGAAACCTTTAGGGGGGTCGCGGCCCCCAAAATCGAGCCCGTGTGTGCCTGCCCCGCTCGCCAGAGCTGAGGGACGGCGGCGGGAAGGCGTCGGGAGCGGCGGCGGTTGCGCCTTTAACGGCGGGCGGAGGAGGAGGCGGAGGAGGAGGAGGGCCGGGGCTGCGCTGGGTGACATCAGTGGGTTTGGCTCCGGGGCTCAATGGAAACTGGGTGAGCGCCGGGCTGTGCCGAGCACACGCCGGCTGGAGGGGACGGCGAGCGGGCGGGAGGCGGCAGGCAGCGCCGCGCCGCGCCGAGCCGAGCGAAGGAGGGACGCGCCGGGCACGGCCGCCACCAGCCCTCCCCAATCCTCCGTCATCCTCCCCGCCGCGGCCGCCTGGCCCCCTGACAGCCGGCGGAGCAGCATCCCCACACGGCCCCCTTCCCGTCAGGGTGGGTATGGGGGGCGCCCGCCCGCATCTTGGGGCGCAAACCCCGGGGGAAAGGCGGCCCCTCCGGCTCTTTGTGTGCGCGGAGGGAGGGGGAGGGGGCGGGGGAGGGGAGGGCAGGGCGCGATGCGCCGGGCCGGGGGGGCGCGGGGGACAAAAGCCCCTTTGTGGGGGCGCGGCGAGGGGGTCGCCCCCTCCGCCACCGGCAGATTTTTGGGGGGGGGTTCCCCTTTCTCCCCTTTCTCCGCCTGCCGGGGCCCTGCTTGGCCGCTGGCGGGGCCGGGCGGGGAAGGGGGTGCCGTGTGCTCTCGGCGGGGGTCTGCGGGGCTCCGGTGGGGGGCCGCCCCCAGGGGGATCGAGCCCCCCACTCCTTCCGTTCGCTGATGCTCCTGGCCTCCCTCCCCGGCCCCCGTCACCGCCTCTTTCGGGGGAGAAGCGGTATCTGCGTTTGGAGGGACTGTGGGGTCGATGTTTCCTCTTGTGGGGGGCGGTAGGGGCGGGGGTCAATGGCCGAGGCCGGGTGCGAGTGGGGGGACGAGGAGAAGTTCAGCGCCGTTCCCGGGGGTGGCAGCTTTTTGTTACCTACCCGGAAAAATAACAGCTCGGGTACGGCTGTCTTCGCGTAGTGTTTGCCTGTAGGGGGTGGGGGTGTAAGGGACACATTTATTATTATATTTTATGGTGTGTGTCCCCCCTTTCCTGTTTTCCTGTTGTGGCTATTTCTTCCTCAAATGTAGTTCAAATGCTCTGTGCTTGGGGTTTCTTTTCTCCCCCCATCTTATATGCTGGTCTCCTTTCTGTAAGTGTCTAAGGGTCTGGAGGGGATTGGTGTTTTGCATTTCAATCAAAATGTATTTTTTTCTCGTTTTTCCTTCACATTTTAAAGCCAGTTCAAATTACTGTTTTCCCAGCCTATCCTTTTTCCCCTTCAAACAACACCCCCCCCCCCCCAAAAAAAAAAAAAAGCCGTGTAAAGCCTTAATGTGGTCTATGGGTAAAGCAGACCCCACTCCCTACACTTCCACTGAAAGCTGGAGCAGTGCTGGGATCGGCAGCCTCCATTATGGAGCCGAAGGTTTGGTTGTTTGGTTTTGTATGGCTTTTGCTAGACAGGGCATCTTCTCATTCCCGACCACCTCGGGTGGGACAGAGGTGTCCCTCCTGTCCCCCAGCCCCTCTTGATGGTTTCCCCCCCCCACCCCCGATGGTCCCTGCATCGTTGGTCGCCATCGTTGCTGGCACAGCAATGTGATATCAACTCTTATCGTGTGTTTATATAATGGCCTTTGTGCCTGTACGTGGGTATTTTATATTATATAAAAAGGGCTGGTGCAAAATGGTGTGTGGGGAAGCAGTGCTGGCGGCTGGATAGTATTATTATTTTTTTGAGGCTGTGTAGTATTGGATATTCACGTATGCAAACGCTCATGCAGAGCACACTCTCGCTCTGAGGTTGTATGTGTGTTAATCCCTTATGGAAAACTAAATGGTTTAACTAAATGATTGCCCTGCAGCCCCTGGGAATGCTGCCTTGGCTGTAGAGTGCAGGAAAGGTGGCAGGGCTGGGGAGGGGGTTAAGGCTGGAGGGGGGGGGTGGGAAGGAGGGATGGCTTTTTAAATATAACATGTATAAATAATACATAGAGGGGTGATACAGATTTCACATATAAGAATATATATTTTGTGGGTACAATTTTTTTCCTTGTAACAGTAGACCTGAGGATGAAAAGATAAAGGGCGGAAACCGTAGATGGTGGTGGGGTTACATGTGTGAAATAGAAGCAAATGGGATAATGTTTGAACTCCTGGACCAGTTGTTGAGGGGGTGGGATGTGTGTGTCCTGCCCTCTTACCAGGAATCCAGGCTCTTGCTCTCTGGCTCTCTTCAGCCCAGGTTTTCTACTCACACTTGTGTGTGTATGTGTGTTGGGGGGGAGATAAGGCAAAATGACAGCTGTGCGAGACCATGATTTTTTTTACTCCATTATCCTGCTTCCCGCTTCCACCCCCGCGCCCCGGAGCATTTTTTAGATTCCCCTTTGGAGCCTGTTGCTTAATCAGCTACAAGGGCTGCTGCCTCGTTGTGTGAGAATCCCTTCTTAACCTGGCTCCTGCCTGTCCCAGGAGGGTGGGTCCGAGTTTAGGTTTGGGACTGTGGTGTTGCAGAGCAGTACCTGCTGCGTCCCAGTGCGGCGCAGACCCTCCGGGACCTCTTGCCCAGTCTCTGCTTGGCTGTGCTCACCCCAGCTGGGAACTGGACTCAGGTGGAGGTGTTTGGGGTTCCCAGGCCTGGGTAAACGCTCCATGAAGGAAGGAGGATGGAGAGCTGTCTTCTTGACAGTGGTGTGACGGGTTCCCGAGGACACAGACCTTTGATCGTTTATTGGAGTAGGAGTGTCAGCAAGTCAGATGTATGTTAATGTGGTTATACAGAACAGCAGGCAGCGGATAAAAATCATGTCTGTTTGCTGCGCCCTCACCCAGGTACGCCTGCCTCCTGGTTCAGTTCCCAAGGCTCTGCCTACATTCCTGATAGTAAGAAAGTCAGAAATAGCCACAGGGTTTTGTAGACTTCAGATGCCCAGAAACCCACATGCATAAGCAAATGCTAGGTGAGGGGACTCCACCTCTGAGTGTTTTGTGTGTGGTTTCTGGTGACTGGAGCTCTGCTTTCAGGGTTCACAATGTCCCCTGAATGCCTTGATAGGATTATTTCCCTGTACATCTCCGCTGCCCGTCCATTCTTCTTTCTGTAATCCCATCTCCTGGGGCAGAAGAAGCAGCTCTGGGTTTATAGTATGCTCAGAATCCTGTGGCTGGGATTATTTTTTTGTACTTCTGCCTCACAAGGCCATTTCTCCTTTATTTCCTTCAGTGATGCTTCCTTCCCACCAAGCTCCAGCAAGGGAAAGTTCCTTGCTCCCACTTGTGAAAACATGAATCATTCCTCACCTTTCCTGTCCCCAACAGGCTCTGTGTCTGCATTTTGTACGCTAATAATGTGGCATTGCATAAATTAGGACTGTGGCAAATCCCTCTAAAAGGAGACACATTGTCTGTCTCAGGAAGAGATGTGGTTCCTAGAATAAGTTGGTGGCCATAGAAGAGGCAAGGGAAAGGGGGCTGTTAAGATGGGAACTGCTGGAGCTGTGTTTGGCCAAGGTCTTTGCAGCAGAAGTTGAGGTTGGCAAAGAGAACAAAACTCTGTGGCTGTGGTTCTTCCACCTAGTTGGTTTTCTGTGGAAGGTGAATAGGCTGAGCCTGGGCGTGTTGATGGGGTATATCCAAAGGTCAAAGGGTTAGCTAATCATCTCAGGTTGAGGGATGAGGAAAAGCCTGAACTGCTCAAAGCAAAAGGTAGGCAGGAGAGTTGGAGAGGCTCAGGTAGACCAAAGGAGGTGGTGATCACGTCAGCAGAAGTGTATGGAGATGAGCAAGGGGTGTTCCTAGCCAGGGTTCAGTTCAGCGAGACGTCTCCTCCCTGTCCCCTGTCCTGGGCCCCACCTAGGAGAGATGGAGTCGCTTTCTCCTGGCAGTCTGTCTGTCCCTCACAGCCCTCGGGTCCTGTGCTTCACCACCACCACCACCGAGGTGTTGGAGTAGGGCTGGGTCAGAGGGAAACTCCTCACAGGGTTTATTATGCCTGACACTTCTGTGTCTCACAAGGTACTTGTGTCCCAGTGCCAGGTACTGTAAGGTACAAGAAGCAGTACCTCTTTGCAGTAGTGTGGCGTGATCACACAATGAAACCTTCTTAGAACGGCTTTCCTGAACCCCTTCCTAGTCTCTGAGGAAAAAGGTGGGGAAGAGGTTCAATCATTCTAATAGTGGGAACATGGGAAAAACATGCTTGAGGGTGTTTTGTTCCTGCAATGTTTCTTGCTCATGTTGTCCCTGGAAGTTCAGGAGATGAGGAGAGGTGATAGAAGCCATGTAAAAAGTGAAGTATTTAAAGATTTAAAACTACTCAGCCACTGGGTGAAGTGGGGAGGTCTCTTCCGCAGTGTTACATGATTCACTTCCTGTTTCTGCTCTGACACTGCTCTTTCTGTGCCTCTTTTCGTAGCACGACTGAACCATGGAGCTTCGAGTGGGAAACAAATATCGGCTGGGCAGAAAGATTGGCAGTGGTTCATTTGGAGACATTTACCTAGGTGAGTGTGAGAGTCTGTCTCAAGGTTGGTTTTCTCAATTGCATCATTGTTTTGGGGTTGTTTTTCTTGCCTGTTGCTATTTGTGGTCACCATGTAAGGTTGGAAGGGGTGAAGAAGAGAAAAAACTGATGGAATACTGCACGTGGCCACTGGTCTTTTCATGGCAAAGAAAGGGGGATGAGCTCAGCTTTGCCTTACCACATACTGAAGACACAGTGGTGGTTGATCAGACTGCTTTAGATTTGGACTGTTTGGGGCATATTTGTCATACACCCTATTCCAGCGTTCTCACTTCCCTTTCTTGAGCTTGGGTGTGTGTGGGTTTAAACTCTGTTCACAGAGCGTGTGGTGGAAAGGGAGGACATAGCTATTCCTTCAAGGATTGAAGGAATACAGTTTTGGGAAGACTGGTAGTGGAAGAGGTGGTCCAGGACCTGTAAGAGAAAGGTCTGAGACGGGAGGTGTAAAACAGGTCAGAGAGCCTGGAAGTCCCAGGGCTCAGATCTGTTAGATCTGTAATGGGATTTAGAATTAATGTCTGGAATGACCTGAGCTGGAAGCTCAGTGGACAGAGCCCATGAGGTGCTGGGTTTCCTGTTACCACAGCAGATCACTTGGGTAGAAGTTCTCCCAAGCCAGTGTGCTGATGTGTAGATATATTCCCTGGTGCTTGCCTGCTCATGTTTTCATTGGCTCAAACCGTGTGGGGCCAGAGTGGCGAGACTACCCAGCGGCCTGCCCGGTCCCTGCATGAGGGCTGGCGTTACCTGTGTCTGGTTCTCACCACTACTGTTGTGCTGTGCTCCTGCAGGCCAGCAGAAGGGCTGCCCTCTGCTTTGGTGTCTGCACCCTTTGGGTTCTTGCAGGTGGTCGCCATGTGCTCCTTGGCTATTAATTTGTTCAGTTGGATTGTATTTTGCTTCCCAGTACATCCACCACTGCTCACTTTTGCTGGTCCTTCAATTTTTCCTAGTTTCTTCATCTGCTGGGCAGCTTGGGGGCAACACTGCTTTTGAGGTGTGGCATTTCCAGTGCCTGGCAGTGGAGGACTACCCTCGAGCGATCTGTAATGTGATGCCTCTGCATTGGCTGCTTTGGGTCTCCTTGGCTTTCCCCATCACCAGCACTATCAGGTTTCAGAATTGGCCTTAATGCACTGTCAGCTGTATCGTAGGAGACCTCTTCTAGGATCTCCAACATCTTCCCATCCCTCCCCAAACCCCTTTCGTTGAATACCTCTAGTTCAGATTGTTTTCCTGTGATTGTAAATCACCGTCTATTTTCAACCTCTGTTTTTTATCTCCAGTTCCCTTTTGCTTTATTATTCTCTCTTGATTGGTGTTGGCAGCCCCTCTTGATTAAGTGTCCTGTGGGAATCATCAGTAACAGGCTTTGTTGCCACCTTTATCCAGAACATGAACAAAGATGGTAAATAATGGATCTGGGATCCCAGTTCCACCGTGTGCTGCCTTTACTGCAGCCTGTTCCTGTATGCTGCTCCTCTGTGGCCCTCCAACCAGTTAGTGTCTTGGGTGACAGTGCTTTTAATTCCCAGGTGCTAGGATTCAGGGGTGACAGCTCAGACACAGCATTTTCCACCTATGCTAGGGCTTGAAGCATTCCAGACCCTCTCTAGGACGGTGTAAATTGTCAGGATCTTGCTAAACATCTGGGGTACATGTGGGGAGAAAAAGGAGGTACTGGATGGAAAGGCCTGATCCTGTATTGCTCTGTACCATGTCACAGGTCATCCACCTGTGCAAATCAGGTATGGAAAATAGCCCCTGGTGAGGGGTTTGTGCCTGCCTCTCCTGTCACCAAACACAGGAAGCCCAGTGCCCCAGTGTGGTGAGCACAGCAGGATTCAACCAAGTTACTTGAATGCAGTATCAAAGCCCTTGTGATGTTCCTTGAGGTGCAAGCCAGCGTGTTTTGAAGCAGTGATAGCGAGACTTGGTGGAGCCTGGGTGACTCCCCAGCCTGGAGGGATTGGGCATGCAGTCTGTGGTGGTGCGTCTGGAGGACGCTGGGGCTCGTGCTGTGCTCTCACAGCCTGCTCTGCAGACAGGAGGACTCATTCACCAGGACTTCTCTCCTGCGCCGGGCCCACCTCACAGCTCTCTCCTTTGATAATGGTGCGGACACACAGCAGGGCTTGTCTGTCTCCAGGGATTAGCAGGGGCTGTATGGTTTATCCTCAGCTTCTCTCTTTCAGGATGTTATTGCCTTCACCTGCTCTGTAACCAGTGGGTGCTGAGTGCTGTCCTCTTTGGGGTTTGTTTTTAGGTTTTTTGTCTGTCAGAAGGAAACTTGGATTTTTACATGGGTAGACACAAAGGATGGACTGTATTAATCCTTAGCTGGGTCTTGAAGCACATTCCTTCCATGCCCTACTTTGAGGGGTAGGTGTGCTAGGTGGCATATTCTCCCCCCATTGGTTTGAGAGGGTGGAAAATGAGATCAGGCTGCCCATGGGCCTTGGCTAGCCCGTTTACCTCTAGAAATTCTCGTTTAGAAGAGCAAAACCCCGTTTTCAGAGGAATTGCCAAGAGCTTTGGGCCGCTGGAGGGGGGGAGGTGCTTTGTCAGAGGTGCTGGCCAAGAGGCAGGGCAGGGTTGCTGGACGTGTAGGAATCGTTTGGCCGGGATGCACACTGGTGCTGGAGAGGAGCTGGGCAGACAAAGCATGCTGGGACCTGAGCTGGCTGGGGACAGTTCCTGGTGGCAGGCTCCTCCCTTGCTGGGAGGGGAGTGCCTTCCCTTTGTTTCCTGGCTTGTTAACTCTCTCTCGCCCTATCTGCCTTCATCCATCTGTTCCCAGCCCTCCATTCTTCCCTCGGCAGGCTGTGGAGAGGGGCACAGGCGGTGGGGAGTGCGGGGCCTCTGCCTGTTGCCCCCGATGCTCCGGGAGGGCGGTGTTTATTGTATCAGACATGCAGTCAGGATTCCACT